>NC_135714.1:39746992-49746992 GCF_964656455.1 Halichoerus grypus
AATTTATAGATATTGTCAGATATTAGAACAAATCAAGTCTTCTGTGCTCCACAGAAACAGATCCAGGTTTTGAATGGCCTGCAGCTTATACACTTTAAGAAGAAGACTTTTTTTTTTTTAAGTGCAAAATTAGAAACACAAAACTGCGAGGGTCCTTCCAGGAACCTGAGAAAGGGCTCTGGAATTAAGTCTCTAATGCTTACTTTTCTTTCACTTCATAGTAGATCCACCTCTCGTGTATGAGAATGCCAGACTGAAGGAACAGCCCATTTCCCACAACCAGTACCCTGCCACGTGCCCCATGGACAAATGTCAGAGGAAAACATTCACAGCAGAGGATCCCCAACGAGAGTTCTAACAGCACCGGCTCAGAGATGCCTGGAACGTGAAACCGCCCTACTCTGAGGTACACATTTCCGCCAGTTACCACAACCCCAGAATGCAACTGACTGCAAGCAACAGAGATCGATTTAGAGGGTGGATCCCCTGCGATACTAGGAGAATGACACAGCTATGCTTATTGCAACAATGTCTAGATCTGGGAAAAGCCAGATGCAAGAGCAAAAACCCTGAAACACAAAAAAAAGACAAAAGTGGGTGACCATGCAACGTACCTCATGTGTACAGCTATTACAGCGACCACTGGTGATCATATGGCACGTACTGTATGCAAGGAGCTATTCTGACCACTTCACAGTGATCCATTCACTCCTCATCAAAACCTGTGAGGGACGTACTACTTTCTCCCCAGTTTGAAAATGAGGAAAATGAGGCGTAGAGGTTAGGTAACTTGTCCAAGGTCATGCAGCTAAAAAGTAATACATTGAACCCAGGTAATCTGGTTCCAGAGTCCATAGTCTTAATCTCTCACTCTCGAATGCACAAAAATTCTATTAATTTGGAAATGGGCTGTAGACCATGACTGAAGTTCCCTATAATTAAGAGGGAACAGAAAATTGCTGATAACTGATTCCAGAACCTCAGAAAACATACTATTTCATCCAGTGGATGTTGGTTTTGTTTCCAGCAGATATTTCAGTCACAACCTCTATCCTTAGAAAGTGATTGTGACATCTGAAAATAAAGGAATGACCCTGTTTTAAAAAAATCTGAATTATATATTGGATCTTTAGCATAAAGCTACTCCTCTTTTTCTAAGAAAATTCAAATCTCTACCATTTCTTTTGATGATGTACTATAATCAATCCTAGTCAGGGCTGAATTAACCTAAAAATCTATTTACTTTACTCTTGTAAAAAATGTTAAAAAACAAACTTAATAATATATTATAGAAGCTTTATAGGGTGTCCTTTTCAGCTGTGACACTGGTCTCTCCTGTTGGGGTTGACTATGAACGTGAATAAATTCATGCTGAATTGAATTACTTGTGAGTTTTTTCTGTGAAGAACAATTTCAAGTATTTCTGAAATGAATTATTTTACCAAACCCACTTTGAAGTTCTTAAGAGTTACCATCTAAGTATAACCGTTTTCAACCTCTTTCATATAACCACTCCCAGAAATATTTTCTTCCCGCAGATCTCTCTTCCACAAACTCGAATTTACTTGCACGGGTAGGACCACCTCCTATGGGGCCAGTGAGGAAAAAAGAAACACAAACCAACAATGTTAAAAGAACTCCCTTTCCGAGGTCTGATACATAAAGCCAAAGCAGGGAAGGAGGAAGGAAACAATGTATACAGGTGGTCAGTGGAGTTCCGTTTAAGGAAGTCCCCCTTTGCTGTCAGTAGCACAATGCGGTTTAACAGATAGTACATTAGCCAGAAAGATAAGACATCTTGGTTCACCTAGTCAAATGGGATGTCAATTCAGAGAAGGCGACCTGACATTGTCCCCCAGTTTCCTCACTTATAAAATAAATAGCGGATAAATGTGTTGGTTATCTCAGATACACTTGACGGAGATACTACAGAGAACAGAGCATTGCAAGTACGCATGCAAAACCCTTGTACTTTCATGAAATCTAAACTAAGGAAAATTGAAGAACAGAAGGAAACCTTGAAATCCTGTATGTGCAACCACCCCATTTACAAGTGGAAACCCAAGGGCAAGTCAAGTTCAAGAGTCACAGGCGAGGAGGGCATACAACAGTGGAGCACAAGGGTGAGAACTCCAGCTCCACTGCAGAGTAGATGCAGCGTAAGAAATCTGTCATTGGGGCACCTGGATGGCTCGGTCGGTTAAGCGTCTGCCTTCGGCTCAGGTCCTGGGATCGAGCCCCGCATCAGGCTCCCTGCTCTGCAGGGAGCCTGCTTCTCCCTCTCCCTCTCCCCCTGCTTGTGTTCCCTCTCTTGCTATGTCTCTCTTTCAAATAAATAAAATCTTTAAAAAAAAAAAAGAAAGTCTGTCATCATGAACCCATAAAAGTAGAACTACAGTTTAACCAGACTGTAAGCTTAAAGCCAGAATCATGCATCTTTTAATTCCTCCATCTCTAGCATAGTATACATACTCAGTAAGCCTTAGTTGTACAAATACTGAATAAACTAAAACAAGAGATGTGAGTGCCACATAACAAATAAAAATTTAGGGCGCCTGGGTGGCTCAGTTGGTTAAGCGACTGCCTTCAGCTCAGGTCATGATCCTGGAGTCCTGGGATCGAGTCCCACATCGGGCTCCCTGCTCAGCAGGAAGTCTGCTTCTCCCTCTGACGCTCCCCCCTCTCATGCTCTCTCTGTCTCTATCTCATTCTCTCTCTCAAATAAATAAATAAAATCTTTAAAAAAAAAAAAAAAAAATTTATGGACTTATGGCCTCTCTTCTGCCAGGAAATATATAAATAACATATTAATATATATTTAATAAATCTATAATTTTTTATGATTTAGAAATTCTATAACTTATATAATTCTATATATAACTTATAAATATACAATTCTATATGTAATTTACATATTCCTCTAAAATGAGAAAAATTCTGGTTACAATCTCATGAGCAGGGAATTATACCTATCCACGTTCCTTTTTTGCTGTGGCAAGTAAAATTAAGGAATAGCTACACCTATGTGGTTACGTGGAATAAAGATAGAATGGAAAAAAGTTTTCTCATACAACAGGATAATTGGGGCAAGGGGGAATTCCCTTCCGACAATCTATTAAAAATTACTAGAGATTTCATTTAAGTCTCTTACTTACTCATTGAATTTTATTAATAAACAACTATATTTGGTGCAATTTTTCATTTTCGGTGTTTAGTAATGTGGAATCATGCAAGTATTACAGACAATTCTCTCTGATTAAAAATTAAAAAGGTAAATGAGCTTTAGTAATAAGACTATAAGAGTGTTTTTAATCATCTGAAGTAGTAATCAGCAAACTTCAGTATTTTATCTCAGAAGTACAGTGTGTTCACAAAACCTAAAGGCCAATAATGGGAGGAGTTCTCCTAATAGTCAGAATCACCTGCTGGATAACACAGGTGTTTCTAAGCTCCCTTCTGCAGATAATTCTCTATGTGCACCTGATCAGCATCAACCAATGGCTAAGACAGCATGTCCTAAACAACCCAGAAACAACTCGACGTGCAGCTTCACTTTCTCAGATTGCTGTATGATTTCTTCTGACAGTTCAGGCTCTAGTTATTTCAAATAATGTCCACATTTTAGTTTGGGGGTAGAGGATAACACTAATAAATATCAAATAAGAATGCAGTTTTGTTTCTAAACTTAAATAATGCATCTCCTTTAAAAAAAAAACAAACAAAATGGCATGAGAAGTAACTATCACAATGTTTCTAAAGATCTTTCCGCTTCCCCAAAACACTAACTGACCACCACCATCATAATTATTGCCAACAAAAACTTTTTTGAGAACCTAATGGGTGCAAGGCATTGTGTGATATGTTTCAATTATGAGGCAACAAACTTTGCCCTCAAGGAGATAATTACGTAGTTCATGAGAAAAAAAAAAAGGACTATAATAAAAATACAAATAAATTTAACAGTAATTTTAAAAGGGCAAGACACTTATAACTGATATGTGGAGGGAGGGGAGAAGTAGAGATAAAAGGAAGGAAACTATTACATGCAACAAGAGCAAAGCTGCACAGGGAGAGAAGTGATCAGTGTTTTTAAGCAAAGGTGCCCAAATAGTCACTACATGGTGTCTATTCTATGAATCACCATATTGTACCAACTGTGTAAGTACTCTCACCTACTTGAGCAACCCAAACACATCCTTCCCAGAATTAAGGCAGTACAATCAGAGGCTAACTCAGGAACATTCAGATCTGAGTTTAAGTCCAGGTTTAGCAATCAGCTTACTGACTGAACTCAAGCGATTGTCTCCTTACCCTCAGTTCCCACAAGTGAAAAACTTGGGGGTCATTCTTTATAATACCTTCAAGCTCTAAAATGGTATAACTCTAAAAAAATAAAATAAAATTATATAATTCTTCTTTATTACTAACAAATTAATTATCCCCTTGTATGTATGGGCAATTGTCAGTTACAGAAATCTATATAGTTCTAGAACAGAACAGTTCCACAAACACACCAAATCCCCTTACACCCCCAGGGCCTTTGCACATGCTGCTCCCACTGTATGGAATGGGCACTCCCTGCCCAACATTGCTCATACTCTAACCCTTGGCCAAGTGGAGGTCTCCAACCCTTCCCCAACCTCCACCACCCCCTAAAATCTATAGAATCTATACTTTTGCCACCAAAGCTTCCTCCACACATATAATTTGGTCTCTTTAAGTGTCCCTCAGGATAAGTGCTATCATACCTATCTTCACCAGCAAACACTTACGAGAAACTACTAATTACAGAAGTAGCTTCAAAGAATTCTAAGAATCCCCAACCCAGTAGGTCGTGATGCAACAGAGAAAAATAAAACTCACATGTTACAAAAATCACGATGCCAAACATAGTTTTTTTCAAAAACTGCAACAAGTTTCACACATTTCCAATTAAGAGAAATTGCTTTCAAGATAGACAGGTGGGAAAACAAAAGTAAGGAGAAACACTATGTTTATTTCAACAGTGATGCCATTTCCAAACATTCTGGGAACTGGTCTTAACTGCCTTCAGTATCTATGGCACAGACTTTTGAATATATTCAGTGGAAAAATTGCTAAATAAAACTTTGAGGGAAATTTGACTTTTTGATATCACTAAAAATTGCTGAGAGCTAAGTCTTTTTTTAAAATTTCTTTATTTTAGGGGCGCCTGGGTGGCTCAGATGGTTAAGCGTCTGCCTTCGGCTCAGGTCATGATCCCAGGGTCCTGGGATCGAGTCCCGTATCAGGCTCCCTCCCTGCTCCTTGGGAGCCTGCCTCTCCCTCTGCCTCTCTCTCTCTCTCTGTCTCTCATGAATAAATAAATAAAATCTTTAAAAAAAGAAAAAATAAAAAAAAAATAAAATTTCTTTATTTTAAAGAGAGAGAGAGAGAGCATGCATGGCCGGGGAGGGGCAGAAGGAGAGGGAGAGAGAGAACCTCCAGCAGACGCTGCACTGAGCCAGAGTGGAGCCTGATCCGTGACCCTAAGATCATAAGCTGAGCCGAAACCAAGAGTCAGACACTTAACCAACTGTGCCACCCAGGCACCCTGCTGAGAGCTAAGTCTACAAATAAAATAAACTGGTAATGCCAGTAGATTTTCCTTATACTCTTTGTCTCATCATAATACAAATAATCAATGAATAAAAACAGCTATCATAGCCAGATCCAGGAGTGTTTTGCAAGATCTAAACTATTTTTATTATTTCACTTTCAAGTAGCATGAGGACCAAACCTTTGATTAAACTCCCTCTTCATTTACCAGTAATTACTGATACTGTACTATTCTTCATAATATGCTTTATGTGCCTAACAACTGTTTTAACACAGAAGAATAAAAACTTAAAACTGAAGGTGGGAGGAGGATACGGAAACCGGAATAAGTGATTTTTACTCATCGTAGCAGGCCATGGTAAAATAGTTTCTTTGGCAGGAGGGGGATATTCAACTCCTAATGATGGCCATGAGAATGAGGAGAACGAGAACAGACTATAATGGTTTTTAAATCTGACTTCATGTTTGTGGACATTCACACACAATCACCGAATATTCATAAGATAGTTGGCATTTTATAGTATGTAACAAAAAACAGCATCTCTTCTATACATTTCTCCTCCTTGTACCATGGACATTTAAAAACCTTATGTCTTGACCAACCAAATGCAGTATGTAACCCAGGATTAGATCCCAGACTTGGCAAGGGGAGGAGGTTGAGAAATAGCCATGAATTCATCAGGGGCATAATGAACGAAATTTGACCATGGATTCTGGATTCCATAATAGTGTTGTATCAGTGTTAACAGTCCTGACATTGATCATCATACTGTGGTTATAGAAAAGAATGGCCTTGTTCCTAGACAATACACAAAGACCTTTTTAGTGGTAAAAGGAGCAATGTCTACAACTTTCTCTCAAATAGTTCAGAAAACAACACGCAATTAAAGAGAAAGACAGAGACCAAGAGAATGACAGAGCAAAGGGGGCAGCTAGAGAAAATTTGTGAATCTGAGTAAAGGTTACTTGAGAATTCCTTGTACTATTCTTCCAACTTTTCTGTAAGTTGAAACTATGGCAAAATAAAAAGTTAGCCAGAAAATTTTAGGAATGGTATGCCCCCCCTCTTCTGTCTTAAATAGGTTTGCACTTCCTAGAGAAAAAAAAAAATAGTGAATATTATTATATGAAAATAGATTAATTTGGCAAATTAAGGGGGTAAATCAGATCCTAGGACTTCAGACCTGCATCTTGGCCCTTTAATGTAATTCATGATGAGGAAATTCAGATCCAGGACAGTAGGATAAGAAAAACAGATATGAGTGAAGAAATGGGGAGAAGAGACACAATAAAGGAAACTGAGACACAAGACAAGGAGCTGATAAAACCTAATTTCAGAAACAAGGAAACTCAATAGCCAGTAAGAAAATGAGTTTTCATTGGATAATATAGTTGAGAATTTTCAAAGCCACACACACACAAAAAAAAAACCACACCCTAGTACACTAACCACTATTCTATCTGTTAGAGCCATTCCACTTTTTACAAGATGGTGAACTACCTGGTAACCTCTAAAGTCTGATGCAAATGCTTCCAATTGACCTGTAAAAGAAACTATTTTTTCTACTCCATACCCACTCCCCAGAATCCAAAGAAGTGCTGGAAGTTATACATGTTCAGATAGTGATTAGAAAGACCCTGCAAAGCTATGCTTCCCACTGGGAGGTCTACCTAATCTAAAGATAAATAACTAAAAGACAAACATCACATCACCTCAGAACCTTAACAGGCTCTTATCCCTTTATCACTAAGAGTCTCCAGGTTCCCAGGGTTGGTCAAGAGAACAACCCTATATGACCCAAAAGACAGAAATGTGGGAGGCTGACCAGGGTATTCAAGAAACATGCGTCATTATAACTGATTGCCTCCACCATCCTGACAGTTAACCCAGGTAAAGGATTAAAATTCCAAGCATCTCATTACAAAGGATGTTTGAATAAAACAAGGAAGTACCTGTGGCATTATAGGAGAAGCTCAGATCCTGACTCTTCTACATAGGAGGCAGTATAACAACGTTTGTGGTTGTTCATGACGTACATTTAAGATACACCTATCCTGCCTGCTTCTAACGGTTGAAGCTTGTCCATCCCTCCTTTGATCCATCCAGCCAGTACTGAGTACTCAGCTCTGCACTAGACCCTTGGAAATACAAAAATGGAAAAGATACGAGCCCTGGCATCAAAGAGCTTAAACTGTAATGGGGGACACAGATATGTAAATAAAGGCAGGTTAACCAAGCCAACAACAAAAGCATGTATAGGGCACAGGGGGCTGAGGTGGGGTACGGATTCTACCTTTGGTGGGAGGATACAGGAAAAGCTTCAGAGAAGGCAGGCACTGAGGTGAGTCAGAAAAGATGAATATTGGGCACCTGGGTGGCTCAGTCAGTTAAGCGTCTGCCTTCAGCTCAGGTCATGATCCCAGAGTCCTGGGATAGTCTCACATTGGGCTCCCTGCTCAGCAGGAACCCTGCTTCTCCCTCTGCCTCTGCCTGCCACTCCCCGCTTGTGTTCTCTCTCCATACTCTCTCTAAAATAAATAAATAAAATCTTAAAAAAAGAAAAAGAAAAATTGAGTATTTGCTAGGCACTCAACACATTTTTGATGTGTAAAATATAGTGGGAAGGACAGATGGATCCTCACAGGCTGGTAGAGGAATATATCACTCCAAGTAGACTGAACAATATTAAGAAAGGCACAATATGAAAGAGTGACTACGGGTAGAAGACACAGCAGGAGGTGGAGGAAGGAAAGAGGGATGAGAAGGAAAAATGATACCAAGTAACTTGTATTCCAAGCTAAGGAGTTTTTACTTGATCCTAGAGAAGATACAAAGCTACAGGGTTTGAATATCCCCATGATGGCTGCATAAATAAAATATTAAGGTCCAAGAGTAGAATCAAATAGGAAAGTAATCCATCAAGAGAATGGAGATGGGAACCACAATAAGGTTGTAACTAAAGGAAGGAGAATTCAAGGCATTAGGTAAAAGATTGGATGTATGCTGGGTTAAAACAGAAATGACAAAGGAGGAGTTAAGAGTCAAGAGATATATGGGTTGAAGAATATTGTTTTACAAAGTCCAATTAGATAGTGGCAGAACCAGGACAAAATCCCTGCCTAGTGCTAATTTTCTTCTGCCAAAAAGAAAAATTTTTTTTTAAATCATAACTGAGGGATGCCTGGGTGGCTCAGTCGGTTAAGCATCTGCCTTCGGCTCAGGTCATGATCCCAGGGTCCTGGGATCGAGTCCCGCATCAGCCTGCTTCTCCCTCTGCCTGCCTCTCCCCCTGCTTGTGCATGTGCGCTCTCTCTCTCTCTCTCTCTGACAAATAAAAATAAAAATCATAACTGAAAGTAGTAAATAAAAAATATTCTCAGGTGCCTGGGTGATTAAGCATCTGACTCTTGATTTCAGCTCAGGTCATGATCTCAGGGTCGTAAGATCAAACCCCACATCAGGCTCCGCACTCAGTGCAGACTCTGATTGAGATTCTCTCTCTCCCTCTGCCCCCCCCACTCATAATTAATAAATAAATAAATAAATAAATAAATAAAATCAATCTTAAAAAAATATTCTCAAAAGCTTTAAAATAAAGCTTTATCTGTGTTGCAGAGAAATCTAATAGATTTTTTTTTTTTCTAATTTTCTGGAGTATCAAGGTTGTTTCAAAGATAGGCTTTAAAGAAATAGCACTGCAATTCACTAATGAATGATCTTGTATAAGTTTTTAAACTTTCTAAGGCTTGTGTCACTCATTTTTTAAGTGGGGGCACTAATAAGATGTTTGTTTTGAAGAATGTAGGAAATAATGTACATAAAGTACTTAGCACAGTGCCTGGCCTGTATGTGATACTCAACAATTTGTGTCACTATTACTACTAAAGTGCAGACAATGGTCCTAAGAGACTGCTACCTGAGAAAGCCCTGCTTACTAGGCTGACCCCTGACTGGCATCTGGGAACTTGGACTTTGAGGGGGTCCTACTATTCCCAGCACTGATAAAAAGAGCTCATTGTGCCTAAGCTGTTTGTACAAACAATATGGTTTATGCTGAACACCTATTTTCCTTCTGGAGTCTGGAATTTTGGTACATGATAGAGAGAAGGTGCCTATGTGACCAGCCTCCAACAAAAACCTTGGGTGCTGGGCGCCTGGGTGGCTCAGTCGATAAGCGTCTGCCTTCGGCTCAGGTCATGATCCCGGGGTCCTGGGATCGAGCCCCACATCGGGCTCCCTGCTCGGCGGGAAGCCTGCTTCTCCCTCTCCACTCCCCCTGCTTGTGTTCCCTCTCTCACTGTCTCTCTCTCTGTCAAATAAATAAATAAAATCTTTAAAAAAAAAAAAAAACCTTGGGTGCTGAGCCTCTAATGTGCTTCCCTGGTAGACAACATTTCATAATTGTCACAATTGAATGCTAGAAGAATTTTGCACACCTTTTGAAGATTCCACTGAGAAAAGGCTCTTGCAAGCTTGCCTCGTTTCCTATAGAAATTTGCCCATGTGCCTTTTCCCTTTGCCAGTTTAGTTCTGTCTCCTTCCATAGTCACAAATCATAGCCATACAGACAACTATAAGCCAAGTACTCTGAATTCTCCTAGTGAATTACCAAACTTGGGGACAGCCTTGAGGATCAAAACCAGTTTCCCTACTCCTCAACTTTATAAACTATTCGCCAGTTTCCATACTGGAGCAGTATTACAGACAACAAATGAACCAAATTAGTAGTACCAAAGTCCAATTATAAAAAGTTCCTGGGGTGCCTGGGTGGCTCACTTGGTTAAGCGTCTGCCTTCGGCTCAGGTCATGATCCCAGGACCCTGGCCCAGGATCCCAGGAGCCTGCTTCTCCCTCCCCCTCCGCCTGCTTGTGCTCTCTTTCTCTCTTTGTCAAATAAATAAATACAATCTTTAAAAAAATAAAAATAAAAAATAAATTAAAAAGTTCCTGGTTTCTTAGCTAATGATAACTGTAGATTTACATACTACTTGAATTTTTTTATTCCAAATCTCACCATCTAGAAATCTCTCCATTCCTTGTTTTCTCACCATTATTTAATAGACCTTTTTCCTGATTAAGCTCCAGCCCTGCTCTTCCCTGAATTCCATCCCAATTCCACATGGAGCTTCACCTGGCATGGCAGGGGGTCTAACCCACATGTCATTTAGTTCCCCAACCAGAGAATAAGATCACTTACCAACCCCCCTCCAGGTCCTATGTTCTGTTTATTATTCTGAGTAAGATCAAACGACATCAATGCCAAGAAGATCTCATATCAGTTCATTAGAATATGCAGAAACATGAGCTAATGGAGGGCAGTAAGAGCAAGGAGGACAAATGAAAGAATGGCCCAGAGCAGAAACTGAAACACAACTTTGCCAATACCAGACTTGGAAGAAACAGCTTGACTGAATTTCTCATCATCTAAAACAGAATTCCTTTGCATACTTTAAAAAAGCACAATAAACTGTATTTAATAGAAGAAATGCTTGTTGCCATCATGTTGAAGGAGCTGGGGTTCAGAGAACCAGAGGAGGATGGATGTCTGAGTCACATTATGATTAACTGAGAGTTTTAATAAAGCATTAATGGCACTTAATTGCCATGAAGACCTAGGAATCATAGTGACTAGATAAATCAATAGCCTACCCACTGTTTTTCTTTTAAAAACAGAACTATGAACAACTAAAATAAATATCTCTAGGCTATTTATCCTAACCCCTGAGTGCCCCCCATGGTTTTTCTAATCCACATCAAGTCTTACATTTTTAACAAAATAATTATATTTGAAATGCCTATTGATTCTTATGAGTTACCCACATCACAGCTCTTTTTGAATCAGAGCTTCTAGGGCTGGGGAGATGGAAACTGGAATGTTCATCCATGGAAAACAGAGAACGGAGCATATTAACTCAAACAGGGAGGAAACACGACAATGGGGTGCTCCTGGGCTTACCTAGAACCAGGCGGAGTGTTGTTAGGCAGGAACTCAGCCCAGTATGGTCAGACTTTTTTTTTTTTTTTAATTTTATTATGTTATGTTAGTCACCATACATCACTGGTTTTTGATGTGGTGATCCACGATCCATTGTTTTCGTATAACACCCAGTGCTCCATGCAGTACGTGCCCTCCTTAATACCCATCACCAGACTTTTATTTTTACAAAAATTCAGATTCTTATCTTAAAATTCCTAACTTTTTACTATGGACAACAATTTATTTTTAACTGTGAGAGGCAAACAAATCTGCAACTACGTTTCAAGCTGGAAGCCCTAAATATGTTAGTGAATGTCTGTCCCTAAGAAAAAGAATCCAGGAGGGATCATTGCAGGAGTGGGAGTGAAAGTAGGATGAGGCTCACTGGGCCAGTCAGCAGCCAGAAAGGAGGTGGACCCTGATGCTAAGTGTCAGAAGCTGGGTATTTATATGTTGTGACAACCTCCTCCTTCTGTCCTTTGTGGTTCTCATAGTGACTGAGGCTGCTCTCAGGCAAGACAGTGGGCCAGGTTCTAAAATAAAAAGGGGTCCCACTGTTCTCTTTATTCCACTTAATCTAAAACAGGTAGGGCACTTTAAACCTTGTATATTTACCATCTTCAAAGTGACCTAACAATTGCAACATGTTTCAATTTTATCAGTCCATATTTCTAAGTAGATAATACAGGTTTCTGAGGCTTTTTTTGGTTAAGAAACTACCACGTTTTACCACTTTCATGGTTATATTTCTATTCTTTTCTTAGACTTACTACATTTAATTCAAATATAACAATTACCATACAGCAAAAATGTATTGTTTTCCTAAAATCTATTTTAGATTTTAAAATAATTCGTATTTCTGGTCTTACCTGAAGCCCTTTTGGAACTCTGAATTTTTCAGATTTAATAAATGAAATACTGCACATATACCATATATATATATATATACTCCCAGCAGGGACCAGGACAGCCCCACATAAATAAACACATTAATATTTCTGCACACACACACATGACCCCCGCAAAAAAAGTCACAGTGACTAGGATAAATTAAGACCAAAAACAGCTTCATCTCAGGCCAAGTTTTACAACTAAAAGAGTTTTTCCAGTTTGGGTCTTCAGCATTTCAGGGATTTAGGAAGGTGGATAAAGGACTTTAGTCCTAAATTACATGAACCTGCAGAATTCTGTAAGTCGCAGTGACAAGCCACAACAGAAATTAACAGAGTTAAGGACAACCAGAAAGAATCAATGATGCCATTCTCTCTGAATTGGGGGGAACAAAAACACATAGAAATCAGTGGGAGTAAAAAAAACAAAAACAAGACAAACAACCAAAAAAAGTAAATCAATTTCTGAGGAAGGCACTCTAGGTAAAAAAGCAGAATTAAATAAAACCAAACAATAAGATCACCAAAAATCCCACTGTAACCAACTAGACAATAGCATGTGGTCAACAAGGGGCAACACACTCTCCAGTCATTCCCTGGAATCAGAGTATTTCTAGTAGGGAGGAGCATGGCTGGACCTTCAGGACGAGATGCTGCATTCCCAAGATGTCAGGAGGAAACAACCTTGGCCAGAGGCAACTCTCCATTCACACGGCTCATCCAGTGGGAAAACCAGAGGCTAAAACCACTGAAAAGCCAGCAGCTGGCTGACAACACGCCCTCACCATGCCCCACGCTCACTGACAAGGTTGTTGGAAGCCACTACTCCCTGCCCCCATAAAAGGCACTCTGCAGTAGCTGCTTGTCACAAGAAACGTTGAACAGTTCTGCTTTAGGTCAACATCAGTAATGTGCTGGATCCACCAAATCACTAACCAGTTTTAAATAATTTCCACATAATGATGAAGAACTATTCATATAAAGCAATGGACACAGACACAGTGTATATGAACAGATTAATTCAGTAGGCTGATATAAAATGTATACTCACATATACTACACCATAATCAAGAGACTTGTGAATAATTTCTCACCATATTCTAAGCTTTATTGTTCAGATCCAAATGATAACAAATTATTACCTTAACTTCATTTGCCTCAAGTTTATTCCATAAGATCAGGGTGGGGCGGTGCAGAGGGGGAACAATATTGTAAAATATTATCAACATACAAAGCAGCAAAGTAAATTTTTATTGTCTCCTACCTCTGCTCGACCCTCATAGTAGGTTAACACGGACTTTGTTAGCACAAAAAGTCTCTCTTTGTAGTTTAACGGTGATGTCTTCTTTTTCTGCTGTGACCTTTTAATAAGAATCTCTTCTAGAATAGTGTTAAAATTCATCTCGGTCTTCTGATCACTCTGTCTCCTGCCATTGAAGATCCTGGTATTCTAAAGTGAGAAAAAAAACAGTTGAAATAAAATGTGACATCTTAATTTTCCAAAGATGTTCTCATTCCAAATTACCAAAATAGACTTTACCCTCTCTACAGCTGGAACTAGTGAATATTAGTCTATGCACCTGGACTGAAACTGCCCAGGGCACAAAAGCTCAACCTCTCTTCATCCCCAGGCTCATCCTGTTCCTCCAGGACCCAGCACTTCACAAGAAAATCTAATCAAGGTTTGCCATGATGATGAGTCACTCCTTTGTACCTCCCCCAGCATCCCTTAGGTTTCTGGCACATTCTTCTGCTATCTAATTGCAGGGAAACAAATACCTCAGATGAAAAAGCACATTTCATCACCTGCACGGCTGATTTAGGCTGGTATTTAAATTGCCTTGGGAGCCTGGTACACAAAATGGATGAGCACATGGACCCGGTGGACTTGTGAACAAAATGAATGACCACAGTGGTGGGTATGAGTCAATCTCCAGCTCTGATAAGTATGTAATCTTGATCAAACATCCTAGTTACCACAACCATGAGGATGTTCTCCAATGTCTACACCATGCTCCATAGTTCTCTTTCCTATGGTTCCTGTCACAACCACAAGAGAAAAGGAAATCCACCTGGTCACAACTACCCTACTCAGGGAAGAACCCATCTGGACAAGGTCCTCAGCCCTGTATTTGGATCCCCCACACCTGGACTAAGCCTTCCAAAATTCAACAAAATTTAACTATCTGAAAACCCAAAACTACTCAGGAAATACATTAAGATTCTTATTGGATAGAAATTGAATTGACAACAGCCTTTTCTTCCCTTCCCTTCACCATACATTTACAGTCATTGTACATCAAACCATAGAGGTAATGGAAGTCACGTGAAGAACGTAAGAGGTTACCTGAAAGCAGAGCCAGAGCCTTGACACTGAGTTAGCCACTCGGAATTCTACCATTTTCATACCCAACCTGATGCCTTGGAAGAACCTCTGCAACTCCCTATTACTAATCTGTCATATCCAGTCAGGACCCCCATTTCTGTAAGGTTACTTTACAACAGTTTAACCTCTGTATGTAAGTTCCTTCATTTACAAAATATGAAGATAAATACCCCCAAGGTTATTGTGAGGTTTAACGAGATGTGGGAAAGAACTTGCTTATTATGAAAACTCTTTACAAATGTTTACTATCATTATTTTTTTTTAACTCCACTGCCTTTTTCCTAGCTCAAAGCCTTATAATCTGGACCATGGTAGCAGCTCTCCAACCGGTCTTTCTTTCCCCAGGCTCTTGCCTCATTTTGTTCAAACAACATTCCCCTCATTCCCACTGAATCAATCTTCAAAGACACCACCTTGCATCACGCTATTTCATTCACCAGAAATCCTCAATGCCTCCTCAAAAGCCTTCCTACCACCTGCAGGATAAAGTCAAAATTCCCATATTAACACCAGACAATCACAATCTGGCTAAAACCTATCATCCAATCTTTCCTTCCACTGCCCTTCAAATAGTCCATACCCAGTCAAAATAGTTGGTATGAAAAGTCCACCAGCTCAAAACTTACTTCCTTGATGAAGCCTTTCCTGATGACTCCAATTAATTAAATGCCTTCCAATTCATGCACCCATGATCTCTGTATCACTCATCATAGAGCACATCATAGTCTTCCATGTCCTACAGCATTTAATGTACAGTTTTTAACTTTCCCCTAGATGTAAAGCTCCTAAAGAAAAGTTCTCAACCTTAAGTGCACATTAAAATCACCTAGGGAGGGGCGCCTGGGTGGCACAGTCAGTTGAGCATCTGACTCTGGGATTTGGCTCAGGTCATGATCTCAGGGTCGTGAGATCGAGCCCTGCAACCAGCTCCATGCTCAGCACAGAGTCTGCTTAAGACTCTCTCCCTAGGGGCTTCTGGGTGGCTCAGTTGGCTA
Source organism: Halichoerus grypus (assembly GCF_964656455.1). Classification (NCBI taxonomy): domain Eukaryota; kingdom Metazoa; phylum Chordata; class Mammalia; order Carnivora; family Phocidae; genus Halichoerus; species Halichoerus grypus. The sequence goes on from NC_135714.1 coordinate 39,762,819, forward strand.
AGCATCTGCCTTCGGCTCGGGTCATGATCTCAGGGTCCTGGGATGGAGCCCCGCATCAGGCTCCCTGCTCATCAGGGGAGTCTGCTTCTCCCTCTCCCTCTCCCTCTGCCCCTGCTTGAGTGCTCTCTCTCTCTCAAATAAATAAATAAAATCTTTTTTAAAAATTAGAAAAAAAGACTCTTTCTCCCTTAATAAAAATCAAAACCACAATGAGATACCACCTCACACCAGTCAGAATGGATAAAATTAACAAGTCAGGAAACGACATGTTGGCGAGGATGTGAAGAAAGGGGAACCCTCCTACACTGTTGGTGGGAATGCAAGCTGGTGCAGCCACTCTGGAAAACAGTATGGAGGTTCCTCAAAAAGCTGAAAATAGTGCTATCCTATGACCCAGCAATTGCACTACTGGGTATTTACCCCAAAGATACAAACATAGTGATCCGAAGGGGCACCTGCACCCCAATGTTTATAGCAGCAATGTCCACAATAGCCAAACTATGGAAAGAGCCCAGATGTCCATCGACAGATGAATGTACAAAGAAGATGTGGTATATATATACAATGGAATACTACTCAGCCATCAAAAAAATGAAATCTTGCCATTTGCAACAACATGGATGGAACTAGAAGGTATTATGCTAAGCAAAATAAGTCAATCAGAGAAAGATAATTATCATATGATCTCACTCATATGTGGAATTTAAGAAACAAAACAGAGGATCATAGGGGAAGAGAGGAAAAAATAAAAAAAGATGAAATCATAGAGGGAGACAAACCATAAGAGACTCTTAATCATAGGAAACAAACTGAGGGTTACTGGAGGGGAGCAAGGTGGGGGGATGGGGTAACTGAGTGATGGACATAAAGGAGGGGGCACATGATGTAATGAGCACTGGGTACTATATAAGACTGATGAATCACTGAACTCTACTTCTGAAACTAATATTATATGTTAATTAATTGAATTTAAATTAAAAATAGATTAAAGGAACAGACTAGAGTCCAAAAATAGACCCACACATATATATGGACAAAAGAGTATATGCCATATGATTCCATTTATATAAAGTCTAAGAACAGGCAAAAACTAATCTGTGATAATAGAAATTAGAAGAATGGTTGCCTATGTGGGGGTGGGGAGTGGGGTAGAGGTGGACTGGGCGGAAGCATGAGGGAATTTTCTACGTCTCAACTGGGGCAGAGATTACTTGAATGTGTATAAATGTATTAAAACTCCTTGAATTAGAAAAAAAAAAAGACTCTCTCTCCCTTTTCCTCTGCCCCTCCCCTGCTCATGTGTGCACACTCTCTCCCCCTCAAATAAACAAATAAATCATTAATTAATTAATTAATTAATTTTAAAAATCACCTAGGGGGATGTTTTGGAATGTCCAGGCAGACATTTTTATTCAGTTGGTCTGGGGTGGGGCCCAGGGCATCATGACTTAATGTGCAGGTAGATTTGAGAGCCGCCATCTTAAAGGAAGAGGTTGGATTCTCAGAGTAACTACGGCCCTCTTGGTATTCATGGCAGCCTCTCAGTAAGCAACTGGAGAACAGACCCAATGAAGCCATCAGTTTTTCTAGGTTAAGAAGTCAGGGGAAAGCTCTTGTTCCTTTTGCATCTCAGTTGGTCCTGGTTATTCTAAATTAAAATTTTAGTACTCTTTTTTTTTTTCTTCTGAGAAACTGGTTGACATGTAAATAGCACTTCAGAAATCATCTTTTCATCTTTGTGCAACACATTTTCAATGCAGGGTGAAAACGACAACTTAAAGAATGGATTGTAAGGGAAAAAGCAAGCTAGGCCCTGGAAAACAGGCCATATGCAAATGTGTAGTTCCCAGGCCAGTGAGTAACACCATAGTTTCCAAAATAGAAGGCAGATTTTTGGAAGGTGGAAATGAGGTGTGGCTCAGCTGCAGTTTTAGAAGCAAAAGGTCTCAACATCCAGGGGCAGGAGAAAATACATCATGTTAAATGCATTGAAAAAAATATCCCCTTATCTGATTTATAGGAGATTTTAAATAGTCTTACCAAGAGCATACCAGTTGAGTTGAAATAAGTGTTAGACATCATCTATTTCACTCATTTTACAAATTAAGAAGCTGGGGTTTAGAAAAGTTTAGCGACTTGCCCAATGTCACCCAAGCCAAGACTAGAAGAAAAGTCTCCTGGTTCCAAGTGAAGGGCTTGCTCCACCATTCCGTACTACACAATTAAAACCTCACTGTTGTTTTAATAATTCATTGCTTAATGGGAAATCCTGGCCAAAGAAAACTATTAAGGTGCACAGAGATAAAAACAAAGGAAAATTCTCCTCATGTGGACTTCCAGCTGAAGACAGAGTGTTGTGTGTACACAGTTGCATTAGCTCCCTCCTGAAATCCCAATAAATCATCCTTTGTTTTTGCTGTTATCATCATTAAGGAATTAACTCTCATGAAAACAGAAAAAAGGACAGGAGGTATCAACAAAATTTGGGAAACTGAAAAGCAAATAAACATGTGGTAGTTCCAGCTGGGAGGAAGCCTGGAAACCCAACTTACGCTGCAAAGCGTCCAAGTAACTGAAGAATCAGCAGAACTTGGTATGTCTATAAATGGTGGTGAAGCAAACTTAAAACAAAAGGATTGTTTGCAGGTCTGTATAAGAAACAGGGTCCCTCACCCCCTCTCCCATACCATATAGCCAAGTGACTAATCCTCCCCAATCCTAGGAGAAAACTGGAGGTTTATAAAACTGAAGGTCTCTATATTGGGAGAAACTACAAACTATTGAGGCTAGGGGTACCATCCTCCAAAGGAGGACTTAAGTGAACCTATACAAGCATATATACTCAATGTTGAGACCACTCAGCTCTCTTCTCCCACTTGACTCCATAATACTGGATAAGGACCAGACTAAAGAGTAAAGACCTACAGATAACAGACCCAGAGCTCCCATGGCCCAGAAATGGCCCAGCCAGATTACCTATAGGAAAGCCCATAGGCAGCAAGTTCTACCCACAGCACAAAGCTTCCAATGGACTTTTAGAGCCCAATTCATGAATGAGAGAAAGCCAAGAGTCATCACTAAGAATGATTAGGAAAGATTCTAATATGAATTGAGGTCAAACAACAAATGGGGGAAAAAAACAACTTGGAGGAAACAAAGACTCTGCAGAGAAAAGAAAATGCTTTTTAAAAAAAGAAAAGTAATAAAATCAGAGTTAAGGGAAGATACTGTGTGCATGAAACGAGGTCAGGATATAGCCAGAATAAAGAATAGAGAACCAAAAAAGAGGAGCACTGGTAAAAAAAAATAAGATAGAAGAAATGAAAAGCTCAACAGAAAAGGCAGAATATAAAGTTGAGAAAACCTCTCAGGAAATAAAACAAAAAAGCCAAAAAAATTAAAAATTGGAGAGGGAATATAATAAAATTAGAGGACCCACCCAGAAAGTTCAGCATCTGAAAAAAAAAAGGAGTTCCAGAAGTTGAAAGCAAAGAAAACAGTGAGAAACTAATCAGAGAAGAAATTTAGGAAAATTTCCCCACATGGAGGGTTATCTTCATTTTGAAATAGAACCAAATCAAGGCACAACTCATAAAATTTCAAAATCATGAAGACAAACAGAAGATTCAACAAGCCTACACATAGGTTTCAAGGAAAGGCTCACATTTCAGATGGCACTCATCAAGGCAATACTGGAAGCTGGAAGATAATGGAGAAAAATTCCAAAAAATTTTGATTTCTAACCTAAAATTCTATGCTCAGCCAAACTACCAATGCAGTAATAGAAGAAAGACACTTTCCAAACATACAAGGCTTTAAAAATTTTCTCTCTGCTTTACCCTTCTTAAAAAGCTACCTGAGAGGGGTGCCTGGGTGCCTCAGATGGTTAAGCATCTGCCTTCGGCTCAGGTCATGATCCCAGGGTCCTGGGATGGAGCCCCTCAGGGAGCCCACCTCTCCCTCTCCCTCTGCCTGCTGCTTTCCCTGCTTGTACACTCTCTCTCTCTCTGTCAAAAATAAATAAAATCTTAAAAAAAAAAAAGCTACTTGAGAATGTAGTCTACCAAAATAAAAAGTAAACCACAAAATACATGGAATCCAGGAAACAAGGGTTCCAACACAAAAGAGAGGTAAGGAGCATCTCCTGGATGATGGTGAAGGGCAATCCTAAGATGACATTGAGCTGCAGGCCATCCGAGCAACTAGGCCACACTAGATCGAGTTAGAAGGTTCTTGGAAAAAATTCTTCCAGGATATGAACCTGAAGGCATTGGGAGAAGATTTATAATGAATTAGTAAAACTCAGCCAACTTAAAAAAGTAAATCAATGAATTCCAATGAAAACAAAAAAGTCTGCAGAAAAGGAAAAATAATCACAGCATGCTCGAGAGTTCATAATAATGTAAATAATAAATAATATTCTTACTACTGACATAAATATATTGGGGAATAAGTGAGTGCAGAAAATGTGTTTGTGTGTGGGTGGGAGAGTAACCATGAAAGAGAGCTATATCCTCCACGGTACTAGCAGGAAGCTAATAGATCATACCTCAAACAGAAAGAGCAAGAAGTTGCAATATAAGTATGTTACTTAAGAGACTGACGGTACAAAACTACTTTAAAATAATAAAAGTGGTTGCCTCTTAGAAACAGAATGATTGGAAGATCAGTGTAGAGGAATGTGTTCTCTACTCTCCTCCCTTAAAAAACGCTATGAAAACCAGAGGAAAATAATTCCATTGTCCAATGAACAAAATGATGGTCTTTAACTCCAAACTCCAAACTGTGAAACACGTATTTGTGAAATACTATGAAAAGTGGACCAAAATAGAGAAGGCAGCTAAGTAGATTTCCCTAAAAATAAACATCATTGTCCTAAAAGGTCAATCCAATGACCTTTTGATAAGATCAGTGAAATCCAGAGAGATAAGCAGACCCTGGGAGAATCAGGAAGTATCCCCATTGAATTCCTATTTATACAGAAAAATAATAAAAATTATTATAATCACCATTATCAAGCTTTTACTATTTTGCTGTGTTAGCACTGTTCTAAGCACTAAGCACTTTCAATGTATTAAGTGATTTAATTCTCTCAACAGACCTTCTCAAGTAGGTACTATTACTATTTGTATTTTACAAGTCACATCGGAAGAATAAGAGCCAGGTTTTAAAACAAGGCAGTCTAACCCCAGAGCCTACACTACTAACCACTACACTACATGGCCTCTTTCACAGAAGGAAAGGGAAAACCGAAGGAAAAAGCATAATAACAAGTCACTTTCAGCCTCCTAGTTTAGGGAGATTGCTAAAAGCAAATTACTTCAACAGAAATAATTGATGACTTCCAAGACATCACTAAGAGAAAGGCACACCAACCTCTCAATACCAGAAACTGAAGGGAGATGTTCTGAGTGAAGGAAATAATAGGTTTGATATTCTAAATTAGAAAACAAAGATGAAACAAAATTTCAAAGTTCCCCAGCTTACTCTCCCAGCCATTCTCCACAAGAAAAAGAGCTGATCCATTCAGAATCACAAAGGAACCAATTCTGGGTTACAAATAACTTCTTAAATACAAGGCAGAGCTGCAACATAAGGCCATTTATCTGTCCCATTGGAGATGAACACAAGAACACTATTCTCTTTACCCTGGCTGCTAACTATTAAAAGTTTGGAAAACTTAACAAACAATTCTAAAATTTCTATGGAGCCACGAAAGACCTCAAATAGCCAAAGCAATAAGAAGAACAAAACTGGGGTGCCTGGGTGGCTCAGTCGTTAAGCGTCTGCCTTCGGCTCGGGTTGTGGTCCCAGGGTCCTGGGATCGAGCCCCACATCGGGCTCCCTGCTCCGTGGGAAGCCTGCTTCTCCCTCTCCCACTCCCCCTGCTTGTGTTCCCTCTCTCGCTGTGTCTCTCTCTGTCAAATAAATAAATAAAATCTTTAAAAAAAAAAAAAAAAAAAAAGAAGAACAAAACTGGAGGCATCCCACGCCTTGATTCCAAACTATTTCGCAAAGCTATAGAAATCTAAACAGTATGGTACTGGCATAAAAATAGACACATAGATCACTGGAACAGAATAAAGAGCTCAGCAATAAACACACAAATATGCAGGCAGCAACCTCTGTGACCTCAGCCACAGCAACTCTTGCTAGACACGTCTTCAAAGGCAAGGGAAATGAAGGCAAAACGAACTATTGGGACTTCATCAAGATAAAAAGCTTTTGCACAGCAAAGAAAACAGTCGACAAAACTAAAAGACAACCGACAGAATGGGAGAAGATATTTGCAAATGACATATCAGATAAAGGGCTAGTATCCAAAATCTATAAAAAACTTATCAAACTCAACACCCAAAGAACCAATAATCCAATCAAGAAATAGGCAGAAGATATGAACAGACATTTCTCCAAAGAAGACATACAAACAGCCAACAGACACATGAAAAAATGCTCAACATCACTCAGCATCAGGGAAATACAAATCAAAAGTACAATGAGATACCACCTCACACCAGTCAGAATGGATAAAATTAACAAGTCAGGAAATGACAGATGTTGGTGAGGATGTGGATAAAGGGTGGAACCCTCTTAACACTGTTGGTGGGAATGCAAGCTGGTGCAGCCACTCTGGAAAACCGTATGGAGGTTCCTCAAAAAGTTGAAAATAGAGCTACCCTATGATCCAGCAATTGCACTACTGGGTATTTACCCCAAAGATACAAACGCAGTGATCTGAAGGGGCACCTGCACCCCAATGTTTATAGAAGCAATGTCCACAATAGCCAAACTATGGAAAGAGCCCAGATGTCCATTGACAGATGAATGGATAAAGAAGATGTGATACACACACACACACATACACACACACACACACACACACACACAATGGAATACTACTCAGCCATCAAAAAAAATGAAATCTTGCCATTTGCAACAACATGGATGGAACTAGAGGGTATTATGCTAAGCAAAATAGGTCAATCAGAGAAAGACAATTGTCATATGATCTCATTTATATGTGGAATTTAAGAAACAAAATAGAGGATCATAGGGGAAGAGAGGAAAAAATAAAACAAAACAAAATCAGGGAGGGAGACAAACCATAAGAGACTCTTAATCATAAGAAACAAACTGAGAGTTACTGGAGGGGAGGAGAATGGGGGGATGGGGTAACTGAGTGATGGACATAAAGGAGGGGGCATGTGATGTAATGAGCACTGGGTACTATATAAGACTGATGAATCACTGACCTCTGCCTCTGAAACTAATAATACATTATATGTTAATTAATTGAATTTAAATTTTAAAAATTTGTTAAAAACTTACACAAATATGGTCAATTAATTTACAACAAAGAAGCCAAAAATATATACAAAGGGAAAGGACTCTTCAACAAATGGTGTTGGGAAAACTGGACAACCAGATGCAGAAGAATGAAAGTGGACCACTGTCTTACACCATACACAAAAATTAACTCAAAATGAATGAAAGACTTAAATATAAGACCTGAAACCATAAGACTCTTCAGAGAAAACATGGGCCCTGAGCTCCTTGACATAGGTCTTGGTGATGATTTTTGGATACGATACCACGAGCAAAGGCAACAAAAGCAAAAGTAAATAAGCAAGACCACATCAAACTAAAAACTTCTGCACAACAAAGGAAACCTTATCAACAAAATGAAAGGGCAACCTACTGAATGGGAGAAAATATTTGCAAATCGTAATTCCAATAAGGGGTTAATATCAAAAATATATATGGAACTCATACAACTCAGTAGAAAAAAATCTCATTAAAAACATGGGCAAATCTGAAGAGACATTTTTACAAAGAATACATACAGATAGCCAAGAGGTACGTGAAAAGGTGGTTTCAACATCACTAATCATCAGGAAAATGCAAATCAAAATCACAATGAAATATCACCTCACACCTGTTAGAATGGCTATCATCAAAAAAAGAAAAAGAAAAAACTAGAAATAACAAGTACTGGCAAGGATGTGGAGAAAAGGAAACCCTTGTGCAGGAATGTGAATTGGTGCAGCCACTATGGAAAACAGAATGGAGGTTCCTCTAAAAATTAAAAACAGAACTCCCACATGATCCAGCAATTCCATTTTTGGGTATTTATTTAAAGACAACAAAAACACTAACTCAAGAAGATATCTGCACCCCCATGTTCATTGCAGCAGTATTTATAATAGCTAACACACCAAAACAACAAGTATTGATCAAATGATGAGGAGATAAAATTGTGGTGTATACATACATATACAAGTGGAATATCACCCAGACATAAAAAGGAATGAAATCTTGCCATTTGCAACAACATGGATGGACCTCAAGAGCATTATGCTAAGTGAAATAAATCAGAAAGAGAAAGATAAATACCATATGATCTCATTTATATGTAGAATCTTTTTTTTAAAGATTTTATTTATTTATTTGACACAGAGAGACACAGTGAGAGAGGGAACACAAGCAGGGGGAGTGGGAGAGGGAGAAGAAGGCTTCCCCCAAGCAGGGAGCCCAATGTGGGGCTTAATCCCAGGACCCTGGGACCATGACCTGAGCCGAAGGCAGATGCTTAACGACTGAGCCACCGAGGCACCCCTTATATATAGAATCTTAAAAAAAAAGAAAAAACCCACCCCAACTCATAGATACAGAGAACAGATTGGTGGGGGATGGGTGTGGGCAAAATAGGTGAAGCGAATACAAAGTTCCAGTTATAAAATAAATAAGTCCTGGGGAGGTCATGTACAGCATGGTGACTACAGTTAATAATACTCTATTACCTAGTTCAAAGTTTCTAAGGGAATAGATCTTAAAAGTTCTCATCAGGAGAAAAAAATACATACATTATATGTTAATTAATATTTGTATAATAATATTTGTATGATAAGTCTAGCTAACATCCATCACTATACAGTGTATACTGTATAGTGATGGATGTTAGCTAGACTTATCATGGTGATCATTTTACAATATATACAAATACTGAATCATTATGTGGTACAACTAAAACTAATACAATATTATTTACTCATTATCCTTCAATTAAAATTTTTTTAAATAAGTTTTTTTTTTAAAGTTTAAAAAACTTAACACATTAGTCTTTGAACACCAATATTTTGAAGTAGATAACAAAAACTGTCACTGTTTCACAAATGAGAAACCCAAACCACCAAGTTATATTCTGTGTCGAGTGTTGCAAATCTGGGTACCAGACTAATGGCTTGTAATTTCATGGTCTGATAATTTTAGCCAAAAGACCTTAGAACCTTTTTCATCATGAAAGGTTCTGCCTGAGGAAAAAAAGGTGGTTTTTTTGTGGGGTTTTTTGTTGTTTTTTTAAATAAGAAGGTATTAGGGCTGTCCATCCTAGTCCATACAACTTTTCATAATATTTTTAATCAAAGGAACAGAGGTACTAACCCAGAAAGATAGTCAGAGACAGCTGAAAACAAAAGTGAATATGAGTTACTAAATGATAGGATGGTAAAGAGCACAGTAAACAAGAAACAAACCGCCTAACTATCAGAGGAAGGAAAGGAGGAACTCCTTACAGGAAGGAGAAAAGAGTGACTTAAGGTTGTTGAAATTCTCTTCTTATTAGGTTGAATCATATGAAATTGCCAATATCCAGCAATATTTTATCTACAAAATCATGAATATCATGTAACTCAATCTAATACCTGCTAATGTCCTAAGATGAGTACAGTATTAACTCCCTTGGTTTCTGAACTTCTACATCAGAACACATTGCCTATTACACATCTCATCACAGGTTTATGATAAAGTTTCTGTTTGCAATTTTGAGAAATCTAGCATGAATAAACATCAGACTGACATTTATCTGAGAAATCAAATGCTCTGCACCTGCCAACAGTATCTGCAGATTATATTTCAGTTCCAAAGTACCTAAAATATAAGTAGCTATTATATAAGAACAAATGTAACCACGTTCTCTTCTGCAGTGTATAATCTCAGTGTAAGCCCCAATTCCTTTTGTAAAGGTGGAATTAAGTAGCAGTAATACAAGCAGAAGGAAAAAAACATGTTAGGATGACTTCAATCAGATAAATAAAGAGTACATTCTAGGCTCCCCATTTAACATCATGAATTGGAGCTATTCCCGGATTAGGCAGCACTTTAGCTCTCAGAAGTAACATTGTAGCCTTCTGTCCTCCTCATCTATTAAAAGAAGGCACTCTGACAACCTGTATGTTCTTAAAATCTTTCAGCTAGCTGACATGTGGTAGACTACAAAGTTTTGAGTACTTGACCTACTGAAGCTGAACCAGTGAGGAATGCAACCATCAAGATATCTAGTAGGGCGTCTGGGTGGCTCAGTTGGTTAAGCGTGCATCCAACTCTTGATTTCAGCTCAGGTCATCATCTCAAGCTTATGAGATGGAGCCCCCCGTTGGGCTCCACACTGGACATGGAGCCTGCTTAAGATCCTAACTCTCCCTCACCCTCCCTCGCCACCTCCAGCACTCACCCACTCTCTCTCTTAAAAACAAAACAAAAACTAGTAAAGACATAATCACTTAGTACTAACAACATCTAAAAAGAAGATAAGAGGTGGGACGCCTGGGTGGCTCAGTCCATTAAGCATTTGTCTTCGGCTCAGGTCATGATCCCAAGGTCCTGGGATCTAGTCCCACATGGGGCTCTTTGGTCGGTGGAGAGCCTGCTTCTCCCTCTGCCTGCCGCTCCCCCTGCTCGTGCTCTCTCTCTGACAAATAAATAAATAAAATCTTTAAAAGTTTTTTTTTTTTTAAAAGAAAAAACATTTTAAAAAGAGAAGAAGGTAAGAGGAGACTTCATGGGTCAAAGGGCAAAAGTTACAGAGGCCAGCTACTTGCCTCATCTCTCCTGGTAATGTAGCCCCCACCCCAGCCCACTGCCATATGGTGGATGATTAAGGCATTGGACTGGGGCAAGGGAACCAGCAAATAGACTGAGCAGTGCTGCCCTAAGGACAGTTCTTTCTCTTTGTCCATGTAATACAGGTATATGCATTGATTGAACATGTACTCTTTAAGACAGGTTTGGGTCTCACAATGCAGGTTCCCTCTGTGGTCTCTGGTTGTGATTGGGGGTGGGAGGTCTCCCCACTGGTAAAAAAGAAGAAAAAAAGAGATAAGAGCAATGAACGGAGAAAGAAGTTTTGAGAAAAAGAATCCATGTGCAATACCTCTAAGCATTGACAAATATAATTCCTATACAGGAGATTCATAGGTAAGTGGTTCTAGAAAGAAGTAAAAGTTGTCGGGACATGAAAATATTCATTCATCAACTGACCACATAGGCCTCAATCAAATATTCCTTCCACATTACTGGGTTCTGCTTCTTTGCTGGTCATTCCCTCTCACTGAATGAGGGGATGCAACAGTCAAAAATATCAAATATTCAAAAGATGAGGGTCTTCAAGAAGTCAATAATGAGAGTTTGGAGAATTGCTTTTATCATACTCAATGCCACTGGCAAATGAGGGCCTTACCATTATAGTTAGCTTGTAAAAACAATAAAATAAAATAACACAATAGAAGTATCAAAACATGATTTACAACTAAAATACTAAGATACATTGTGCAGGGGCACCTGGGTGGCTCAGTCAGTTAAGTGTCTGCCTCTCGCTCACGGCATGATCCCAGGGTCCTGGGATCGAGCCCCACATCCCTGCTCAGCGGGGAGCCTGCTTCTCCCTTTCCTGCTCCCCCTGCCTGTGTGCTCTCTCTCTGTCTCTCCGTCAAATAAATTTTTAAAATCTTAAAAAAAAAAAAAATACACTGTGACAGACTGTTTTTTGCTTCCTCCCCGCCTCCTTACCTGCTCCATCCATTCTATCCTTCTTCCTGGACATATGGGCTAGAGATACTTCCCAGCCTTCTCTATAGTTAAGTACGGCCATCTAAGTTAAAGCCAAAGGGATGTGCGCAGAAGTGATATGTGGGCCATCTTCAATTTAAACACAAGCTTCTCTCTCTCTCTCTCTGTCAAATAAAAAAATAAAAAAAAAAAAGCACCTAGGTGGCCCAGCTGGTTAAGCGTCTGCCTTCAGCTCAGGTCATGATCCCAGAGTCCTGGGATCAAGCCCTGCATCGGGCTCCTTGCTCAGTGGGGAGCCTGCTTCTCCCTCTCCCGCTCCCCTGCTTATGCTCTCTCTCTCTCTGTCAAATAAATTAAAAAAAAAAAATCTTTAAACACAAGCTACTTTCCCTGGATTGGGGCATTTTCCACCTTCTTACCAGCCAGAAAGTGCACATAACAAACTCAACTTTCCCTATGCATTCAAGACATCATGCTGGTCCTTGAATGACTTCATGGAGCAGAGCTGCCCCACCAACCCAGACTCACTAACCTACTCTGTAAGGAGAAATATACTTCTATTTTATTTTAGAAACTACATATAATGGTTTCTCTGTTACAGTGGCTTAACCTTTATTCCACCTAACAGGTATACCTTTGTAAAAACTGATAAATCTTTCTGACGCTTTTGCGGGGGGTGGGAAAAAAAGCCCTCCTTAGAACTGTGCTGACATATTCAAATGTAAAGTAAAGGCAGTCAAATTTTTTTACCGTGCATTTTCATCAAATAAATTATCTCAAGGAAGCAACTAATATTTGACTCACACTTTGTTCTAAGAGCTAGCAATTATAATTTAAGTGGTGCCACACATGCTTTCACTTTATTTCTCAGGAAAAATTCTGAATCATAACAGTTTTTTTTTCTTTTACCACTTACTATGCTATGTAAGTGGATTCACATTAAGCGACAATATTCTGGCACTAATCCTCCTCCCCTGAGGCATTTGCTGATAACCAACAAATGTTTCTCTTTCTGCTTCTTGTGACTTCAGAGGGAAACAATAACCAGTGGAAACAAGCCATGAATAACAAGCCTCTCCAGCGGGTAGATGATTTCTAGCACCTTTTACTAGGAGAAAACATAAGAATTTTTTAAAAAGTAATTTGGAAGTTATATATAAAATACTCAAATACCAATATGTGTTCCTTAGCTATGGTATTCTAAACTGTTTTTAATACGAAGCAGTCATCTATATCAACATATTCTTTTCTTATTGAATTCAATGTTTTTACAGAGTGAGGAAGTTTCTTTAACAAAAAGTTTCAAGAACAAAAACAGAACGAGATTAAGGAGGACCCAATAGATTTTAAGAATCTTAGGAGACATCTTAGTCAGTTGAAATGTAAGAGATAGGGACACCTGGGTGGCTCAGTCCATTGAGCATCTGCCTTCAGCTCAGGCCATGATCCCAGGGTCCTGGGATAGAGCCCCACATCTGGTTCCTTGTTCAGTGGGGAGCCTGCTTCTCCCTCTCCCTCTGCCTGCCGCTCTCCCTGCTTGTGCTCTCACTCTCTCTCTCTTTCTGACATAAATAAATAAAATCTTTTTTTAAAAAAAAGAGAAAGAAATGTAAGAGATAACTGTGGCAATGGTGATGTGAAGGTTTGCTGGTAAGATTTATCTGATGATATTCGGATTTGATAATATTAAGATAGTGTTAAGGGTTTTAGAGTTTTTTGAAGTGTGATAATGGTATTGTGATTGTATTTTTAAGAGTTCTTATCTTTAAGAGATACATACTAAAAATTTTAGAGATAATTAATGTCTGTGATTTGCTTCATAATTGAAGGGGAATATAAGGGTGTAGACAAAATAAAATTGTTCATGAGTTGATAACTATTGAAGCTGAGTGAGACATATGGAGTTCATTATACTATCCTATTTTTGTGTTTGAAATTTTCCACAATAAAACATTTCTAAAATATGCTTAAGGAAATAGCATGGTTTTCCATGTCCCTGTCATCCAACACTTTGCAACTGGTAAGAAAGAGAAGAGAAAAAGGTAAAAAGAGGAAAGGAAGGGAAGGAGGGAAAAAATAAGAACCAAAGCAGACAAACAGAAGTAGAAAAGGATGGGTGGGCTCTTCTTCCTCGAGGATGTTTTTGCCCCCTCTACCTAGCTCCCCACAAAAGCTCTTCCAATGATTCCTCGAGTCAGCAGAGCCTCATGATAATATAATGTGATACCATTTCTTCTCTGAGAAACCGGAAGACGTGGTCTCCAGCAGGCAAACATAAAACCAGAGTCCACACAACATTTGTCCTTGTTATAACTCCTCTCTCTTCTCTATTTCCTTTCCTTTTCCCTGTTCAAATTTCATGCAAGCAGAAGTTAGCTTTTCAAGTCTACAGTATGGTAAGAGGAGAATCCTGTACAGATTAATGAAGTACCAAGTACAGTGGGCAGTCAAGAGAGTCCACTCAAATTGCAGCCTTTTTATAAAAGAATCATTAGAAAGATCACAACAGTATCACAACTAAAACTACAAAGCACACTAAAGCAAGAAGGCAAATTTGATCAGAGAAGTATTTACCCTTGCTTCTAAGGCTTGTGGGGCTCAGTTAATGGAGAATGTCCAAAGATGAAATGCCAGGTATTATATACCTGATCTCTAAAAGGAAAAAAAATAAACTAATAAAAATGCTAATTTCAAAGAAAATATTTTCATACATCACTTGTAACAAATAAAAATTATAAACTACATTCAAAAAGTATCATGAATATAAGCCATGTACTAATTATTGTTTGGAAAATGTCCAATGACCTTTTGCAGATGTCCCATCTCTAATGAAGCAAATTGATAATATACTTTCCTGTTCTTTGCTCTACCCAACATTGTCATGATCTGGCCCATTTATGATATGGTAATGCTGTTGTTTTAGAAACAGATGCAAATTTACTGGCACTCCTCCCATTGAGAGTCAGGATCTACATCTCCTCCCCCTGAATCTGAGTGGGCTTTTGACTCCTTTGACTAATATAGGACAGCAGAAAGTATAAAATATGATCTCTGAGGCTGAGCCAGAAAAGGCCAAGTACCTCCTGTCTGGCTCTTTTGGACTTCTTACTCTGGACAGTTCGCCTTGGAACCTAGCTAAGGTTCCAAGCCCCCTCCAGGGGGTCCTGCCACGTGGAGAAGCCACATATGGGTGTTCTAGTGCAGAACTCCCACTGAGCCCAGGCTTCAAATCATCCTAGCCCAGGAGCCAGACAAATGAGTGACAGAACTCTCAGATGATTCCAGCCCCAAGTTGTCTGAGTCATTCCCGGCTTATCAAGTTTTCCAAGAAAAGAGATATTATGGAGTAGACACAAGACATTCCCACTGCAACGTCCAATTCTTAACCTACAGAATCCACCCATGTGATAAAATGGTTGTCGCGTGTCTGTACATTTCAGGTGGTTTGTTACATAGCAACAAATAACTGGGACATATACTATATCATTCTTGACCACCTCATTCTCTCTCATTTCTTTAAAAAAAGAAAAATTTTTTTAAGATTTTATTTATTTATTTGACAGAGAGAAACACAGTGAGAGAGGCAACACAAGCAGGGGGAGTGGGAGAGGGAGAAGCAGGCTTCCCGTGGAGCGGGGAGCCCGATAGGGGGCTGGATCCCAGGACCCTAGGATTATGACCTGAGCCAAAGGCAGACACTTAACGACTGAGCCACCCAGGCGCCGCTCTCATTTCATTCATCTCCAATCTGTCAACCTTCTTCCTTCCCTTAAACGTTTCCTCTTCTTCACTCATCCATCTTTTCACCATTTTCAGTTCACGAACTGATTGTCTTGTGGGGTTTTTTTCAAAGATTTTATTTATCTATTTGAGAGAGAGTGTGTATGTGTATAAGCAGGGGGAAGCAGAGGGGCAGAGAGAGAGAGAGAAGCAGACACCCTGCTGAGCAGGGAGCCCCATGCAGGGCTCAATCCTAGGACCCTGGGATCATGACCTAAGCCAAAGTCAGACACTTAACCAACTAAGCCACCCAGGCGCCCCAACAGGTCATGAGCTAAGCTGCCCACAGGAACAGTTTCAGACATTCATGTGACCAACCATGCATTCTGACATTATTTGCACAGCCATAATGTATGAGGAACTATGCATTACGAAGATGAACAAGACTGATCTTTGTTCTAGGGAGGCATAGGAACAAGTGACTTAAAAACGAAGAGCCACAATATAGTCTATTAAAGGCTATAAAAGTGGTATGGGCAAAGTGTTTTAGAACACTAATAGTCCCCAGAAATCGCTACTATGTGATGACTAAAGAGGAAACAATTACCTCTCTTCAAAGTATTGTGGACTGCTTCAATGAAGAAATGGCATATGAACAGAATTTTGACAGTTGGCTAGAGATACATCAATACATGAATAAAAGTAGATATTAATGTTCAGCCTTTATATGACTTCCACTATAAAGCATATGAAAATTCTTTTTTTTAAAAGATTTTATTTATTTATTTGACAGAGAGAGACACAGCGAGAGGGAACACAAGCAGGGGGAGTGGGAGAGGGAGAAGCAGGCTTCCCACAGAGCAGGGAGCCTGATGCGGGGCTCGATCCCAGGACCCTGGGATCATGACCTGAGCCGAAGGCAGATGCTTAACGACTGAGCCACCCAGGCGCCCCTCAGAAAACTTTTTTAAAAATTAAAAATGGCATGTGTTCACTGTGTCATTTTCAAGTTTTATAGTGGCTCTCCACCATGAGTTTTAATTTTGAATATTTTGTTAGTGTAGAAAAGAATTTAAACAGAAAATAGCCTTAGTTGTGGAAGAATGATTTTTTTTCTGAGTATAGTTAGAACACAATGTTACATTAATTTTAGGTGTACAACATAGTGATTTCACAAGTCTATACATTATGCTACACAAGAACAGCTAACATCTGTCACCACACTCCACTATTCCAATATCATTGACTATATTCTTACACTATGCCTTTTATTCCTGTGACTTATTCACTCCATAAGTAGAAGCCTATATCTCCCACTCCCCTTCACCCATTTTGCCCAACCTCCCCTTTCTCTCCCCTCTGGCAACCATCAGTTTGTTCTCTGTATTTGTAGGTCTGATTCACCTTTGCTTGTTTATTCATTTTTTTAAGATTTTATTTTATTTTTTTAAGTAATCTCTACACCCAATACGGGGCTCAAACTCACAACCCCAAGATCAAGAGTCACGTGCTGCACCACTTTCTACTACATTCTCCAGAACAAACAAATTACTTCTCACTCATAAACATCCCCTAACCCTACAAAGATTTCCAAGCAAAATACTTCATTTAGGGTGATACCTGAGCATTAAATCTCAATATCATGTTTTGCCAACAGAGGATCATATATTTCAGTGAGCCTGGAAATTCCATTATTTGGGAAATCATCTTCTATTAAGAAAAAATTGATGCCCAATTTTTTTTCCAGTGCTATATGAAGTTCTGAAAATCAAATTTACTTAAATAAGCAGTACAGATATTTAGAGAGCCCCACAAAACAATTAGTTAACATATATGTATATATATGTGTATACATGTGTTACATATATATATGTCATTTGTTTCACAGAAATTTCTCAAAAACATATTTCCAAGTTGTTGTTGTTGTTTTTTTCCTCCAAATACTCTTACACAAATCAAGTACAAGAAAATATAATACTTGGCATGATCTAGCATCCAGTACACTGCATGAAACATAGCACGTATTCAGGACTTAATGATTTCACTTTATTTACGCCTTGATGGTTTTTACTTCAGAAGCCAAACCTCAAAGGTAACGGAAGGATCTACTTCAGACCCTTCACTATTTTTAGTTGCTCTTATTGTCACTGGACAGACTTGAAAGAAAAACCTCATATCAAAAGTATATCCATCTGGTTTTTAAATCAAGAGGATCTGGGGCGTCTGGGTGGCTCAGTCGGTTAAGCATCTGCCTTAGGCTTAGGTCATGATCCTGGGGTCCTGGGATAAAGCCCTGCATGGGGCTTCCTGCTCAGCAGGGAGTCTGCTTCTCCCTCTGCCCCTCCCCCGCTTGTGCTCTCGCACACGCTCTCTCTTCTCTCACTCTCTCAAATAAATAAATAATCTCTTAAAAAAATCAGCGGGATCTTAGAATCACAAATTATCAAACAATCAACAGGATCCTTTTTCACTCTGAGATGTTTCTGAGAATTAATTCTGCCCCATGCAAGAGGTTCTTTTTTTTGATGGCGCTGACAGCTTAGAGCTTGCACATCACAGAGGCCCAGGCCAGAGCCTCCTACATCTCTCCTGTGTTAAGTGACAGTGTGTCCACCAAGCTCTCCTGCTCTCATCTTTTTTTTTTTTTTTTTTAAGATTTTATTTATTTGACACAGAGAGAGAGACATAGCAAGAGAGGGAACACAAGCAGGGGGAGTGGGAGAGGGAGAAGCAGGCTTCCCGCTGAGCAGGGAGCCCGATGCGGGGCTCGATCCCAGGATCCTGGGATCATGACCCGAGCTGAAGACAGACGCTTAACGACTGAGCCACCCAGGCGCCCCCTGCTCTCATCTCTTTAATGTGACAGGTCTTTGTCCATCCCTACCGTGAATCCCCTGTAAAATATAAGAGTGAGCCTCATGGTATAGAGGAATTTTCTCTGCCCTGAACTGAAAATGCAACTGAGAGCAACCTCACAAACTGTGAGGCCCCTGTGATGTCATCTATAAGATTAATGCACTGAAGCTGATATCTCTAACATAGTCAGTAGCCCTAAAATTGTAGTAGCTTGACATCCCAGAAACTCACCTGTTCCCCATATTACTACTGTCTGAAAAACAGAAAATTCGGCCATTTAGAAGGCAGGTCCGTACCATCTAATATATTAAACTATGAAAATTTTAATTTGTCTCCTAAGAGAGCTGGAAAAGACATAAACAATGGTTCTGTCAACATTACCCTAAAGATTTCTTTCCTTTCTTTTTTAAGATTTTATTTATTTGAGAGAGAGAGCAAGAAAGAAAGCAGGAGCAGGGGGAAAGGCAGAAGGAGAGGGAGAAGCAGACTCCCCGCCGACGCAGGGCTCAATCCCAGGATCATGACCCAAGCCAAAGGCAGACACCCAACTGACCTAGCTACCCAGGCGCCCCTAAAGATTTCTTTCCCTATGTCACCCTCCATGATCTTACTTTCCCAGTTACTTACACTGGAACTCCTGGCTAGGCAGCATGATTTAGTGGAAGGAACCTGAACTTTACAGCCTGACTGACCCGGCTCTAAGTCATAGCTTTGCCATTTACTAGCTGTTTAACTTTATGCAAGTTACTTAACTCTTCTGAGACTATTTCCTTATCTGTAAAATGAGGACAATGGTACCAACCTTGAAGGCGTACCATGAGGCGTAAATTAGAAAATGTACATAAAGTTTCCTACACATTGCAGACACTAAGGAAGAAGCTGGCCCAGTTTGTTGTTGCTTTACCTTTGCTCTGAACTGATACACATTTACACATTCAACAACCGTTAACTAAGAATCTGCCAAGTGCCAGATATGTCCTCAGGCTCTGGGACACAGAATAAAGCATGACACACACCAGTAAGGTGCCCACAGCCTAGGAGAAGGGACAGATATGACAAAGCTAACAACTTCATCACCACGTAGTAAATGCTATAGCAGAGATGGATAAAGCTTCAAATCCATCTGGAGATGGGAGATGGCAAGATCATCAGACAAGATGATGTCTGAGTTGGGCTAAAAAGGCTGAGGGAGCTGTCACCCGTGGAAGATGGTGATGCAAGGGTACATCACAGACCAACGGCTTAGCGTCACGAAATGCAAGGTGAGTTTAGAGGCAAACAGTAAAAACAGCTTCTATTAATTGAAGTATACCCTATTTCAATAATCCTTCCTCTTTCCCACACCCACCCAAATACACACACATACTCTCAAAGGACAGAATGCTATTTTCACTATTAAAAAGAAATAAAACACCAAAATTATTCATTTCCAACCTTGTGTTTATTTGTTCATTCATTTTTCAATGTTTCTTTATAATCTACTTGGTATCAGGCCCTGTGCCAGGGATGCAAGAGTACAACGGAAAACACAGGCCCTGCCTTCATGGAGCTATACTCCAGAGAGGTTTGGACCTGATGCCTTAAAGAGCCTTCCCCTCTTTACTCTCACACAGAGGACAGGGGATGTATTGAATCCAGGTCACCTGATTACAGAAAATGAGGGCCGGGCACTCTAATAATTAGAGATCACTGGCTCCAAACCTCTCAATTGGGAAAAACTAAAGTCCAGAAAAGGTGACTTGACAAATATTACCCCCTTCCCTTTGTTCATTAATACTATTATCAATATCTTACTTTTTAAAAATTAACTGCTCACCATAGCTATTTTTTTGAGACCTCTGGGTTAAAATTATGTTTTTTCTCCCAAATCTCACTCAAAAGGTAAGGTTTCTCACACACACACACACACACACACACACACACACACACAATCCTTTAACTTTTAAAACTACATCCCACTCAGTATTTAATTTTATTAAATGAGTTAATAAACATAAAGCACTCAGAACAGTACCTGGCACATAAGGCACATTTGCTTTCAGCCTTATCATTTTAATTTCCATAGTGTCACTACTAATCACTAAGAAACTAAAATGTGAAGGAGTATATGGTACCTTGGCAGGTACCATTTTATAAATGAACAGATAAAAGCAAAGAGAATGTAACTGAAATAATAATAGTAACACCTTTGAGACTAGAAAGCTAGTATCCTTACTCCCAGACTTCTGGAATAAAAGTCTGGCTACATTAAATAGCTGAAGAGTTACACTAAAAACAGTTATTTTTATTGATACATAACTGTACCTTGTATACATCCAGAAACTGAAACATCCTACAATAAAAATACATGAACAAAATTTAACCAAGAAAGTGCAAGACTTGTGCATTGAAAAACTACAAAACATTGTTGAAAGAAATTAAAGAAGACCCAAATAAATGAAAAGATATCCACATTCATGGACTGAAAGATTTAATATTGCTAAAATGGCAATCTTTTCCAAATGGATCTACAAATTCAGTGCAATCTCTATCAAAATTCCAACTGCCTTCTTTTTGCCAAAATGGACAAGCTGATCCCAAAACTCGTACAATAATGCTGATCACCAAATCAATCTTTAAAAAAAAAGAACAAAACCCGAGGATCCACACTCCCAATTTCAAAACTTACTACACTATTACAGTAATTCAAACAGCATGACACTACATAAGGATAGATGTATAGCTGTAAATAGAGAATTGAGAGTCCAGAAATAAATCTATGCATCTATGCTCAGCTGATTTTTGACAAGGGTGCCAAGACCATTCAATGAGGAAAGAAGAGTCTTTTCAACAAATGGTGTTGGGACAATGGGATATGAATGACTTTGGTACCCTACTTCACACCATACACAAAAATGATCTCAAAATGGATCAAAGACTTAATGTAAGAACTGAAATTACAAAACTCCTAGAAGGAAACATAGCTGTAAATTTTCATGACCTTAGATTAGGGAATGGTTTCTTAAACATGACATCAAGAGCGTAAGCAACAAAAGAAAAATAGTTAAATTGGACCTCATAAACCTAAAAACCTTTGCATGTCAAAGGACACAATCAAAGAAGTGAAAGACAACCCACAGAATGGGAGCAAATACTTACAAATGATATATCCGACAGGAGTCTAATATCCAGAATGCATAAAGAACATTTACAACTGAACAACAACAACAAATTTTTAAATGGGAAAGAGCTTAAATAGACATTTCTTCAAAGAAGATGTACAAATGGCCAATAAACACATGAAAAGATGCCCAACATCATTAGTCATTAGGGAAATGTAAATCAAAACCACATGTGATATTACTTCACACACACTAGAATGGCTATAATTTTTTTAAAGAGAAAATAAGAAGTACTGGCAAGAATGTGGAGAAATCGTAACCCTCATGCATTGGTGGAAATGTAAAACAGTATAGCCACTGTGAAAAATAGTTTGGCAGTTACCCAAAAGTTAACGTAAAACCCAGCATTTCCACTCCTAAGTATATACGCAAGAGAACTGAAAACCTATTTTCACACAAAAACTCACACGTGAATGCTCATAGTGGTATTACTCATAATAGCAAAAAGGGGAAACAACCCAAATGTCCATCAACTGATGAATGGATATATATATATCCACACAGTAGAATGTTATTCCACCATAAAAAGGAATGAGGTAGGGGCGCCTGGGTGGCTCAGTTGTTAAGCGTATGCCTTCGGCTCAGGTCATGATCCCGGGGTCCTAGATTGAGCTCCACATTGGGCTCCCTGCTCAGTGGGAAGCCTGCTTCTCCCTCCCTCACTCCCCCTGCTTGTGTTCCCCTTCTTGCTGTGTCTCTCTCTGTCAAGTAAATAAATAAAATCTGAAAAAAAAAAAAAAAAAGGAATGAGGTACTGATACATGGTACACTGTGGATGAACTTTGAAAACATTATGCTAAATAAAAGAATCCAGATCAAAAGGCAACACATAGTGTTAATTCCATATCTATGAAATGTCCAGAATAGGCAAATCCATACAGACACAAAGTACATGACTGTTTGGACAGATTGAGGGGAGAATTGGGTGTATAGGGTTTCTTTCTGGAGTGACAGAAACCTGGAATTAGTGGTGATGGTTCCACAACATTGTAAATATATGAAAAGCCACTGTGTTATACTCTTTAAAGGTGGTTTAAATAGTGAATTTTATTCTCAATAAAAGAAGTTTAAGAAAAAATACACATACAACATGTCAACAATATACAGATAAGAATTAAAAGCAAAAGGAGAAATCAGAAACCAAAAGGCAGGAAAACACCAGAGTGGAAGCAAAGCTTATATGGGAGTTGATTCTCACATAAGCATGTACGACAAAAACTGAATATAGTCTGAATTAGCCTAGACTATTCCCCAGAAGATAGCCACACTGTCCCTGGAGAAGTCCAACAGCATCAGCAGAAATGTCTACTAGCACTGGAAGTTATATCAGTTGGCTTTTGAGGAGAACAACAACAACAACAACCCAAAAACTCCACTCCATGGTTAGTAGCACAAAAACAATAAAAATGTATCATTTCCCATGAATCTGTAGGTTGGGTGGGCAATTCTAACTTAGATGTCTATGATGGTCTCACTCCCATTTCTGGCACTTGCAGGCTATCAACCGGGGCACTTCAGTTCCCATCCACGTGGCTTTTCAAAAGGACAGTTTGGGTTTATTCGTACAGGTCTCAGGATTCCATGAGCAGGAAGAGAGAGCAAGCCCCAGTACACAACACGTTTCATGTCTCTGAGTGCTTTGCCTTTGCTATTGTCTCATTGGCCAAAGCAAGTCACATGGCCAAGCCCAGAATCAGGATTAGAAGTGACTACTCAAGATGGAGTAGATATGGGGAGGGGAATTATGGAGGCCTTTTTGCAAACAATCTAGCACAGAGAAAAAGAGATTTGGGGTTTTTCGGTTTAGCATTAGATAAATTAGTTGGCTTGAACTTGGGGAAAGTTTGTGTGAAAAAGTACTTATCTCTAATTACTGAAATCACATTCAGCACTGTGAGATGCTCATAGAAAAACCTTTGCTAACTAAGACAGGAGAGAGAAGTAAGTGCACACTTCTTCCAATGCTCACTGATTAGAACAGAATCATCCACCCTCTTTACATTGTTTCTCTTCTCTCTTTTCTTTGTTGACCCACACAAGGTTGAATTCTCCAAAGTCAAATGCACATATGCTACAATTCTACTATACATTGATAACTGGAACTCTGAGACATTTATTGCAATTGTGCATTAAATTTGGAGCGTCTCAAAATCTAGGAAACAAAGGATACTATAAATTCTCATAGAATAGTAATTTTTTGGTAAGAGATACACCAATTTACCAAAAGAAAAACTTTTCCTGTGATTAAATTCTAAAGAGACACTAGTGGGCGCCTGGGTGGCTCAGTTGGTTAAGTGACTGCCTTCGGCTCAGGTCATGATCCTGGAGTCCCGCGATCGAGTCCCACATCAGGCTCCCTGCTCAGCAGGGAGTCTGCTTCTCCCTCTGACCCTCCTCCCTCTCATGCTCTCTGTCTCTCATTGTCTCTCTCGCAAATAAATAAAATCTTAAAAATAAATAAATAAATAAAGAGACATTAGTTTATGGGATTGTAAGTTTACATAATACATCTTCAATAGAAGTTTGGGAAGAAATGATAATATCAATCCTCACCTGGCTATTTCTAATATTAACACTTGATAATAGCTTAGTAAGTAAATCCTTGTAAAAGCATTTCTTTGTGGGCTAGCGAGGTTATGTCCTTGTTAACTCAGGAAATAGGAATAAAGTGGGCGCCTGGGTGGCTCAGTTGGTTGGGCGACTGCCTTTGGCTCGGGTCATGATCCTGGGGTCCCGGGATCAAGTCCCGCGTCGGGCTCCCTGCTCGGCGGGGGGTCTGCTTCTCCCTCTGACCCTCTCCCCTCTCATGCTCTATCTCATTCTGTCTCTCAAATAAATAAATAAAATCTTAAAAAAAAAAAAAGGAAATAGGAATAAAGTATAGAAATAGGTAAATACGATCCTTGGTCTGTATCTGTTAAATATTATCTTAAGCTCACTTTTGGCAAAAATTGAATGAAATTCAGTTTAATATTTATTCTCCAATATGTGACAGAAATTTTAATACTATGTCAAGAATAGACAGAAATAGTATATTTGTTGTAAAATGTTTTTAAAGACTAATACATATCTTGCCAAGTATTTTTAGATGTACCCTCCTGAATAATCCACTATAATAGAAAACACCAACAGTTCCAAAGATCTGTAGCTTCACACAAGAAGCATTTACATTTTGAGATTCCAGCTATATCTGATTTAAGCCCTGCTTCTTGACTCCATGATATTTCTGTGAACACTGAGCTGACATTCGTCAGATTGCTATATATAAGAATTATTAAGACCCTGGCAGGTGTCCTTTTCAGTATTATTTCTGCTAAGTCAGAAAGCTCTAAAAGGCAGAGTGGTGACAGATGTGGTTCTCAGTTCACAATATGAATTGCACAAGTAGATACTAATATTTTAAATGAGTGAAATAGCAAAGCAGACTTGAAGCATTTGAACAAAAATCTTCCAAAGCTGTCAAAACACTCGAAGACAGGGTACTGCATTTTTTCACACCACCATCCTCACCCACTACACACAGACCACATACCCCAGGAGCATTGATGAAAATAGTTGCTTAAATACCACCAAATGTATACTTGAACTTACACAAAATACATTTTAAACTACCATTTATTTAATAAATTTGCTTTACATTACACTTTAAAATTGAGCTTACACTGGCTTAAAAAAAAAACATAAAAAGCAAAATTCCTATTACTCAGCTAGAATTCCAGAATGCATGCCTTGTCTAGGATCTACTGAATGGCATTAGCCAATCACCGTAAAGTCTTCTAGTTTATGCATAAATGGTAATACCTATATTGCTGGGTGTAATTGGTTCCTATACTAGCATTACTGGACAAGGAAGTAGCACATTAATTGACATTCCTTTCTGAGCTCTGCCAGGGACCTGCCTAACTTGCTACCCATCTCAAAATCTAAGAAACTGAATTGATCAGCTTCACTAGCATTAAAAGAAACACTGAGCACCACCTACAGAGTCAGAATTCCAAAGAGGTCTCTCCTTCACAATGGCACCTGAGTTAGCCTAATACAGAAGCATTCAGTCTGCCTGGTGTGACAACAGAACTCATACTTCCCTACCCTGGCTGATGGCTGGAACTTTTCCAATAGCGGATATACCCTTCATTCCAAAATTAGAAATAAAATATAGAACTCAAATACCCCTTGAAGAAGGTAACACACTGACTAAAGTTTAATTCTCAAGTCCAGCCTCTCTTGCCATCTCGAACATTTCTGGGCTGCAGTTACCCCCTCTCTACTGGGAATGTGATCCCCTCTGTGGGTCAGCGATCCCCTTTGGCACAGTGGCATCACTTATGTTCCCAAACCTAAACCATTCCTTGACCCACATTCACCTCCAACAACCACATCACTTCTGAGTCCCTTTACAGAAGAAATTCTTGAAAGACAGGATGAGGGTTGCTCTCACCTCATGTGCTTTCCTCAACCACTCCCGTCGGGCTTCTGTCTCCATCATTCCACCAAGACTGCATTTGTCAAGGTCACCAAGGACCTCCTTGTTGCCAAAGCCAGTGGTCACCTCTCACTTCTTATCTTACCCCCAGCAGTGTTCAACACAGCTGACCATTCTCTCTTTGAAATGCTTAGTTTCTCTTGGTTCTTTATGACACCAAAGTTTCCTGGACTTTTTTTCCAGTCTTAGAGGATGCACCTTCTCAGTCTCCTTTGCTGGCTCCTATTTTTCTGTTTTACTTCTAAACACTGGTGTGTACCAGAGCTTGCTTTGCTTCTTCATCCATACATTCTCCTCAGGAATGGCCTCATCCAGTTGCATAGCTTGAAAGGCCATCTGCATGTTGCTAACTCCAGAATCTACATCTTTAAGTCTGTCCCCAGGAACCTCAGATTTATTTATCCAGTTGCAAACCTGACGTCTTCATTTGAATATCTAATAGGTATCTCAAACATAACATGTCTAAAACAGAACTCTAGATACTCCCCTATAACTTGCTCTTTACCTAATCTTTGCCATCTAAGAAAATGGCTTTACTATCTCCCCAGCTGCTCAGCCAAAAATCTAAGAGTTCTCTTTGAATCATTCCTCTGTCTCATACCTCAAAATTAATTCATGACCATGTTCTTGGGACTGTACCTCCAAAATATCCTAAATCTGAATATTCATGTCTTTACTTTTCTCTCATTAGTGCAATCTGTTGCACTAATGGCCCTGATTTTTTATACTTCTCTGTACCTTTTCACACCTCTCTGTATCCCTTTGGCAATGTCCTCCCACACTAACTGTGGGTGTACCAGGAAACTTGCCTTGACCAATGGGACAATAGCAAACTTGACGGGACGATAGCAAACTTGGCACAAGCTGAGGTGTTAAAATCTGCTTGCTTATTTCTACTCCCTTGTGCTTCTTTGCAATCACTATGAGATTATGACAGGGCCAGCCTGAGAATAAGCCCAGGCTAGCCTACTAGAGGGACATAATATAAACACAGAGGAGAGCAGAGTTGTCCCAGCCATCTCTACTGAGGCCATCCCAGAGAGTCAGCAGTCAGCTAGCCCTTCCAAACACATCAGACAACCAAGGCAATATTGCAGAGCTGCCTAGTTGTCCCACAGCTGATCACAGATCAGCTGAGCCTGACCCACATCAGAAGAACTACCCAGCTATCCTATCACCTCATGAGCAAAAATAAATCCTTATTCCTGTATGCCACTGAGTTTATGGGATGTTTGTTACAGGGCATTACTGTGGCAATAACTGATATAGACACCACCATCCCTTGTCAAGACTATTGCAATATCCTCCTAATAGATCCGCTACTTCCTGAGGCATCTGGGGGGTGCAGTCAGTAAGGTGCCCAACTCTTGGTTTCGGCTCAGGTCATGATCTCAGGGTTGTAAGATTGAGTCCTACATCAAGCCCCGTGTCAGGCTCCATGCTCAGCACAGAGCCTGCTTCAGATTCTCTCTCCCTCTCCCTCTGTCCCTCCCACTCGTGCTTTCTCTCTCTGAGTAAATAAATCTTTTTAAAAAATGGATCCACTAGGGGCGCCTGGGTGGCTCAGTCGTTAACTGTCTGCCTTCGGCTCAGGTCATGGTCCCAGGGTTCTGGGATGGAGCCCTACATCGGGCTCCCTGCTCCGCGGGAAGCCTGCTTCTCCCTCTCCCACTCCCCCTGCTTGTGTTCCCTCTCTCGCTATGTCTCTCTCTGTCAAATAAATAAAATCTTTTAAAAAATTAAAAATAAAAATAAATAAAAATAAAAATGGATCCACTACTTCCTTCCATATCTTCTTATAATCCTTTCCCCATTTATCAATCAACACAAACTTTTAAAAAAATTAAATTAAGAAATAAAAACATAAATCAGTTCATGTCCTCAGCCCTACTTAAATCCTCCAATAGCTTCCCCACCCTTAAACTAAAACTCCATCTCCTTAACCTAGCATACCACCTACTTGTCCAGCTGCATCTGGTACCACTCTCCCCCGACCCACTAAACCATATAAGCCTTCTTCCTGTTCTTCAAACACGGCAAATTCCTGGCATGGTGGAGTCTTTGCACATCACGTTCCCTCTACCTAGAAAGTCATGCCACTTGCTCTCTGTTGCTCTCTCCCTAGTCAACAACTTCTCGTAACTCCAGTATCAGCTTAAATGTCACTTTTTGCAAAAAGGCCTTCCCTTGACAACCCAATCTAAAATAGATAACCAGTCACTCTCAGGTCTCTATTTTAATGATTTCAATGATACTGATCATGTCAGCTGTACTCAAATGAATGAGTGAGTGAATAAACAAATAAAACTTATCACTATATGACATTTTTCTTGATTTTTTAAAATTGTATGCTCTCCCCACTGATTATAAGTTCCACACAAGCAGGAACCTAGTCTGTATATTCATCACTGGATCCTCAGCATGTAAAATAGTTCCTTCACATAGCAGGTACTCATTAAATATATGATGAATGCTACCTGACTTACGGAATAAATGAACCATCAGATCCTTTCTGAGATCAGGTTTTTATAAAGGACAAGGAACTGGGTAAGTTGAAATGGCAATGGAGAAAAGACAGGCGGATTCTGACAGGGAAGTCTAGAAGCAGAGAAAATATTTCACCTAATATAAAATGAAGTTAAGAGTTTGGACTCTGAAAACAGCCTAGTATGGAAGTTTGGCTCTGCTCCTTCTTAGCTATGTGAACATGGACACACTACTCACCTCTCTGAGCCTGTGTCCACATCTATTAAATGGGGTCATAATTGCCACTTCATTGAGTTGATATAAAAATTAAATAAGAAAATATATATCTAAAGTGCTTAGCATGGTACATGGATCATGGCAATTGCTCAATATTAGTGATAAAAATGGTGGTGGTAGTGGTGGTGATACCTAAGTCAGTTCTACCATTATTGATTAGCTTGGCATAATCCATAGCATCTCATTTAACCTGTTCAGTCTATCGAATTTTTTTCTTTCAATTTTCAGCCCTGTCAAATTGTCCCTTTTCACCAAGATTGGAATGAGCATAGAACTTAGAGCCAGAAGAGCTGGGTTCTGGCTCTGGTTCTGCCACTTACTAGCTGGGTGACTTTGGGGAAGTCACCAACTTCCTAGACCTGAAAGTTACTTTGTCATCAGCTCTGTCCATGCCCAAGACAGGACGTGTAGGAAACATTCTGAGAAGAGGCGAAGGAACTGGTGTAATACAGAGACGTGGAGACAGAGAGACAAGCAGGCAGCCAATCACTCCAGTCCATTCCAGAGCACAAACAGGAATACCTAAACACCTTAACTCCAGGCTTCCCAAATTGTATTTCTCAGAATACTAGGACCTATCAGATTATACCAGACCCTAACCTCATAACAGCAGGGACATTGGTTCATTTTATTCTCTACCACAGGACCAGTGGCAGTGCCCAAAGCCTACTATCATATGGCCAACAGACTTATGAAAAGGAGCTCAACATCACTAATCATCAGGGAAATGTAAATCAAAACCACAGTGAAATATCACCTCACACCTGTCAGAATGGCTAAAATCAGAAAGACAAGAAATAACAAGTGTTACTGAGAATGTGGAGAAAAGGGAACCCTCTTGCACTGTTGGTGGGAATGTAAATTGGTGCAGCTATTGTGGAAAACAGTATGGAAGTCCCTCAAAAAATTAAAAATAGAAATACCATACCATCCAGTAATTCCACTACTAGGTATTTACCCAAAGAAAGCAAGAACACTAATTCAAAAATATATATGCACCCCTATGTTTAATGCAGTATTATTTACAATAGATAAGACATGGAAGCAACCTGGCTCAGTCGGTTAAGCAACTGACTCTTGATTTCGGCTCAGGTCATGATCTCAGGGTGGTGAGACCGAGCCCCATGTCAGGCTCCGTGCTAGGCATGGAGCCTGCTTAAGATTCTCTCTCTCCCTCTCCCTCTGCCCCTCCCTGCTCCTCTCTCTAAACAAAACAAAACAAAAAACAGAAAAAAAAGATATGGAAGCAACCTAAGTATCCACTGACAGATGAATGGATAAAGATACAGTGTGTATGTGTGTGTGTGTGTGTGTGTGTGTGTATATATATATATATCTCAATGGAATATTATTCATCCATAAAAAAAATGAAATCTTGCCATTTGTGACAACATGGGTGGACCTAGAGGGTATTATGCTAAGTAAGATAAGTCAGACAGAAAAAGACAAATACCATATGATTTCACTTATATGTAAAATCGAAAAATAAATAAAACAAATGAACAAACAAAAAAAGGAGAAACAGACCCATAAATACAGAGAACAAACTGGTGGTTGCCAGAGGGGAGGGAGGTTGGGAGGATGGACAAAATGGGTGAAGAAGAGTGGGAGGTACAGTCTCCCAGGTATAGAATGAGTAAGTCATGGGAATGATTGGTACAGCATAGGGAACATAGTCAATGGTGTTGGAATAGTGTTGTATGCGGACACAGAGTTGTCAAAACATTAGGTTGTACAACTGAAACTAACATGACATTGTGTGTCAACTATAATTTTAAAAATGCATGTATTTAAACCAAATCAAAACAAAACATACTATCATAAGATGTGCTTACCACAGGCTTGTTGAATGAATGAACAAATGTATTTGGGCCAAGCTGCATTGCACAATGTCAAACTGGTTTCTTATGTGCGTTCCTCACAGCCTTTTCTACATGAACAGGCTCTGTGAATCATAGAGAATGCTGCCTTTCCCAGCCTTATTTGATCACAGAACTCACTCTACATCCCTTAAGCCTTATTAACATCTCCCAGAGTTGTAGTATTCTATAAAACAGTTTGAGAAACATGTTATGCTTAGATAATTTCAGTCATTTTCACCATCATAAAAGATACAAGTTCTCTTACTCTTTACACATAACATAATAAAAGGCCAACTAATTTGACTCATATCTGGTCTGAGCTGTTTCCTCCGCCTTCAAATCTCGCAACACCACGCAGGGCCTCCACACTCCTGTCCCCTACACAGCAGATGTCTTGCCCAGTTTCTCTGCCCTGTTCCCTGTCTCCTTATAACCAGTCTGCTCTGCAAATCCTTCCACTTTTCTCTTCCACTATCCCTTCTCTCTACACCCCTAGTCTTCTTATGAACTTTCTTAAACTGCTTTAACTACTCCTCTTCCCATTTTCCA
This sequence comes from Halichoerus grypus, assembly GCF_964656455.1. Taxonomy (NCBI): domain Eukaryota; kingdom Metazoa; phylum Chordata; class Mammalia; order Carnivora; family Phocidae; genus Halichoerus; species Halichoerus grypus. The sequence goes on from NC_135714.1 coordinate 39,794,057, forward strand.
ATCAGCCCAATGTCTCAATCTTGTAATTTACAGATCATTCCACCTCTGCAACTTTTCAAAGTACTTCTTCTCCCTTTTATAATAAAGGCTGTTCCTTCTCTTGCATTCTCTACATTGGACTGTCCTTAGGGCCATTCCTTAATCTTAAGTAAACATAATCATGTCAGATCCAATCTGGTTTCCCCCTTCCCTTCCTGCCATTTATATCCAAGTGTTCGAGAAAGCAAACACACTAGGCCTTTTCATATCTCCACACCTTTACTTGAGTTGTTCTCTCTGCCTAGACGAGCACCTGCTGAAATGCTACTCATTTTTTAAGGTCCTGATCACGAGGAATCTCTTTCATAAAGTCTCCCTCATTTTCCACTCCTGCCACAATTAACTACTCCCTCGAACCAGCCCAAAGGCAACTGGATAACTCATCGCAGACATCTCAAGTTAGTTGTGTATATGAATGAAGAGATGGCAGAGTTTGAAGAAAAGACCGTGAACCAAGTGAGTGTATCAAGGGGAATGACCAAGAGGTTGGTGGCAAAAGGGGAGACCACGAGGGTATCTGCATGGAGGGCTTTACCTCTAAGAGAGAAATCAGCAAAGGGAAGCCAGAAGGCTATAGCAGAGAGAGCTACAGAGAAGGGAGTGCTCCTATCATGTGAGGAGGCTGGGGTGTGGGAGCATTGATTCACAATGGAACAATGCCCTCGGAGGACCGTAGGAAAGATTGGGAAGGAAACCAGCAGAAGAATGGAAGTTCAGAATCACAAGGGAGTTGAGAGTATTTAGGAGAGAGCTGATCAGAAAGGCTAGGAGCCAAGGAAACTGGGGACAAGAGGCAAAGGCTAGGCCTGAGCTGGCTGAGGTCCCAGACAGTGTCAGAGGCCAGATGAGTTAAGCATTCAACAGTCTTTGATCAGCATTCAAATGTAGGTTGATGAGTAATTTTGTAATGTCTACAAAGAACAGATTTCTCCAATGCTGTACTCATGGCATAATATTTATCCCTGTGTGTGGGCTCTGTAATGTGGGGCAGAAGGTGAGAAGGGGCTGGGTGTGGTATCCCCTTTCCTTAGGGCAGAGCTCAGAGACCTAAAAGGGAAAAAGCAAGATGAATACCTAGAGTCTCCAGGGATCAAAGGTCTCCAGGCAAACTACAGGCAACAGTAAGCACCAAGGCCCAAGAAGTAGGGGGCTCATCCAAAGGGTAGATAAAGAATGGCAAAGTCTGTACATTAGGCACGGCTCTTTCAACTGCAAATAACTTGATTTAAGCAGACAACAACAACAAAAGGAATGTACTGGCTCACAAAACCAAGCAGGCTTGGGATGCTTCAGGCACACCTGAATTCTGGATTGTTTTTCTTTTTTTTTAATTTTATTTTCTTTTGAGAGAGAGAGAGCGCGAGGGGGCGGGGGGGGGGGAGAGCACAGAGCCCGATGGAAGGCTCGATCTCACCACCCTGAGATCATGACCTGAGCCAAAATCAAGAGTCCGGCGCTTAACCACCTGAGCCACCCAGGCGCCCCTGAATCCCTGAGTTTAAATGGCGCTGTGTGTGCTCCCACCACTGCTCAGAGCTGTGTCTCACTGCATGCCGGCTTCATTCATACTCTCCTACCTCAAGCAGCTTCCCCCATAGAGCAGGCAAAGATGGCCACCAGGAGCTCCAGGTTAAATCACTCTAGCAGGGGGAAGAAAAAAAAAAAAGAATCCCAGAGGAAAAGAATGCCTCCTTTCTTACCTGGAGCAGAAATGGAGCCTGACCGAGCAAGGCTGCGTCACGTGCTAACCTCTGAACCAATCAGTAGGTCCGGTGGAGGAACCTCTCAGATAGGCCAAAGCTAAGTCACATGACCATCCCTGGGGTTAGTGTCCACCCCGCCCAAACCACAGGCACCGTGGACAGAGAAGTTCCCCAAAGGAAGGAAGTCCAGGCCAACAAATGAGGAGTCCACTGCGGTGAAGTTACTTGTCAGTCAGGCCCCAGATAATGAAGGAGAAGCACAGTCCTGCTACTTAAAGCTTTGAAGTGATGTGGGGAACAAAGGCAAAAACAAATGTAGATAAAATTAAATGTCCTTATAACCTGCAGCCTGTTGGCAAATACTTGAGGCAGACGGAGTAGAGCATTCCTCTAGGAACTCCCAATCTTAATGTCTTGCTAGAGGCAAAAACAACCTTAGCTGGACAGTAGCCAGGACTCCAGGATCCTGTGAGTCTTTAGCATATGAAAGTCATTTCGTAACTTCCCTTGGTCTTTACCTCCCCACCCCTCACTCCATAGCATATAATCAATTGCTCCTCACAATCCTGGGGCAGCCCTTTCTGCCCAAGGGTCGTGTCCCCATGCTTTAATAAAAACCACTTTTTTGCACCAAACTCTCAAGAACTCTTTCTTGGCCGTGGGCTCTGAACCCCAACATTTCCACATCACAAGGGCTTTGAAGTCAGACAGAACTGGTTTTAAATTTCAGCTTTGACACTTACTAGCTGTGTGACCTCAAGTAAATTACTTAATTTCTCAGTGCCTCAGTTTCCTTCCTATAAAACAGGGATAATAATAGTACCTACCTCCTAGAGATGTTTGGAAAGAGTAAATGGAATAATGCATATAAATTGCTAGACACAAAGCTTGACACAAAGTGATCAATAAATGGTAGCTATTAGTAGTAATAATAACAATAATGACAATTATTATTATTTAGAACAAGGGTACCACATGAAGGGTGAACTGTGACTCGGTGAAAGAGCCACGTCAGCACTTGGATAATCAGCCCTGGGTCAAGTTTCATTAAGCGCAACTCAGGACACATGCAGGGCCCTAAGTGATACTAAGAAAACAATTTAAATCAATAAATATGTTGAGCACCCACCGTGTGCCAGGCACTGCAGGTACAATCATGAATAAGATACATATGGCTCTGACGTAAACTACCACGAAGACTATAACTTTGTATGACATTATTTGGGGTGGGGGGGGAAGGGAGGGTTTACTGAAGCTGCTTCATTACTTTCAGTGCTGAGCATACAAGAGAACAACGCCTGGGCCCAACTGTTGGAATGCTAAGAAGGAATGATGTGGGGAACAAAGGCAGAAGAAAAATTATTAAATTTCCTTACTTACAGCCCATTGACAAATCCTTGAAATAGGCAGAGTGACATTCCTCAAGGAACTCTGCTACCTCGATGTTAATATTTCCTAAGGGCAAAAGGCAATCTTAGCCAGACCCCCAGGATTCTGTGAGTCTACTTTAACATATAAAAATTCCTTTGGAAACCTCCTTTATCTCTACTCCCCAAGATACACGTTGGCAATCATCCTCCAAGCGCATGACCCACTGATATACATCTGAAGTCTCATGACCGATTTTTTACTAAACAGTAATAAATGACCTTTTCCTAATAATAGCTAGCCCCCTCAAGGTCCTGGAAACCTTGTTTCCAAAATACCTGGGAGGCTTACGCTATCCCGAACCCCCTCCCAACTTGAAAGTTTATAACGGGCCACTCCTCATGACCCTGGTGCAGCTCCTTCTGCCCATGGGTCCTGTCCCCGTGCTTTCATAAAACCACCTTTTTGCACCAAAGACGTCTCGTCTCAAGAATTCTTTCTTGGCCATTGGCTTTTAACCCTAACATCTTTCCCACATCAGGAACAGAAGAACTACAATCACCTCCCAAAAAAAATGCCTTTGCATGAATTAGAAAAAGTATATCTTCCTTTAAAAACTTCACTTGCATCAAAAACTAATGATGTAATGTATGGTGATTAACATAACATAATAAAAATAAAAAAATAAAAAATAAAAATTTTACTTGCATCTTCCAACAACCTGTCACAGTAAATAAATCTCCTAGATCTACAATGTGAATGACGTCCCAGAGTTTTACAGTACATAACCTGCACAACTGTACATGGTGGCCCTAGGCAGAAGCAAGGAAGCTGAGCTGGGCACTGAGAGAGGTCAGGGTGGAGGGGTGGGGATGGAGTGTCTGGGAGTCCCGGGGCCTTTGGAGACGGAGAATAACTTTTGCTGCACTATTTTATATGATAGAGCCCACTTACCACAAATAGCTATTGAGCACCTGAAATGTGGCTAGTGCAAATGAGGAACTACAGTTTTAATTTTAATTTTAATTTAAAATTTAAAACTGAAGCAGTATAAAATGTTTCTCCATTAACCGCAACTTTATTGTTTGGTAGGACTACATCTTACATTATCCACTGCACTGCATAAGACATTGCCTTGCCTTGCACTGTACTGGACCGTATTACTCATATTCAAGCTCCTGGTTGTTTCTGGCCTCTCGTTAATAATCATTATATGATTACACAGTGAAATTATCATGTTTCTTATATATTGGGCTACACAAAATATATTATTAAAATAAATTTCATCTAGTATGTTTTGCTTGTTTCACATGGCCACTAAGAACTTCCAAATCACAGAACATTTCTATTCCACAGTGCTACTATGAAGACATCTTACGATCTTCAGGTTAAGGTGTTTGAAGTGATATCCAGAGAAACTGGCTGCTTTCACTTGGTTTGAAGCAGACTTTTGTTTTCTTCTAGGTTGTCCAATTCTGTTTACCAGGACAGAAAATAATAAGAGGAGAGGAGCATTGCTCAGTGTGGATACTCAGCAGAGCTATAAGCGTACCCTCTTGAGTCCGACTGTATTGTTCTCAACTTTGGCTCCACCACTGAGCCAAATTTCCCTGAATTTCCAAGCTTTAGGCTCTTCATCTGTAGAATGTTGGAAATAATCTTGCCCACTTCATTGGATTGTAGGGCGGGTTAAATGAGCTAATCCATGTAACAAGCCCCACTTGGAGCCTGGAACATCTTTTGTGCTCAAAGACATTAACTATTGGGGGCAGGTGGTATATTATTTGGGAATAAAGAAGGTGCAACTGAATGGTCTCCCTGTATCATTGAGCTCTGCTTGCTGTGGTGTAAAAGGGCACATCCCTCCCATGCATTTATCTTTCTGAACCAAAGAATTCAATGGGAGTATTTTACTCAATCTTCTCTGCCACCGATAGATATGTTTGCTTTTCTCTAAGTCCATTACATCTTTACAGTACATTGATGAAACTATCTTAGATGCTGAAACATGAAAATGGGTAAAATGACATTTCTGAATTATTTGTAACGACACCTAAGATCTAGTTAGCGCTTTTGTTCCAAGTCATACACGTAGTGAATCTCTTCAGTTAAGAGTCCACAATCATATCTGAATCTCTTTCTTTAGTAAAAAACTAGAATGCAGGGGCATCTGGGTGGCTCAGTCAGTTAAGCATCTGCCTTCAGCTCAGCTCATGATCCCGGAGTCCCGGAGGATAGAGCCTCGCATCAGGCTCCCTGCTCCGTGAGGAGTCTGCTTCTCTCTCCTTCTGCCCCTCCCCGTGCTCTCGTGCTCTCTCTCACTCTCTCTCTCTCTCTCAAATAAATAAATAAAAATCTTAAAAACAAAAAACTAGAATGTCCATCTGCATATACAGATATATTAATTTTACCTAAATGCATTCTTCACCACTGCATAGACTTGAGACCAGCAGTTTGGCTTTTAGCGTCCCAATATGTTCATGTTGACTGTAAACTTGGGACTTTACACTGTGTACTCCCTCTTCTACATAATTTTTTTTTTAAAGATTTTATTTATTTATTTGACAGAGAGAGAGAGACAGCGAGAGAGGGAACACAAGCAGGGGGAGTGGGAGAGGGAGAAGCAGGCTTCCTGCTGATCGGGGAGCCCAATGTGGGGCTCGATCCCAGCACCCTGGGATCATGACCTGAGCCGAAGGCAGACACTTAGCCGACTGAGCCACCCAGGTGCCCCTACATCATTTATTTTTAAAATATAATAATAATGATTAGACTAGTTTACTCACATTTGTGTTCTAGGAAATGTCCATTATGGCTGCCTTTGTTCTGTTTTTACCCCCCTCCCCATTGCTGATTTATAAAACATTTTTCCCAAACTCCCACTGACTCAATTTATTTAACAGCCTTTGTGTGGAGTCTTTTCAAAGTTACTTTGAAAATCACAATTTATCTCTAACTTCCATGATTATTTAATGCTCTTTAAGAACGCCAGTGAATGTGTCAAACATGACTCCCCCTGACAAAGGAGTGGCCTACGCCTATCCCCCCAAAAGGTTGTATTTGCTTAAAAAGTGTAAAATCCGCTTTCCCAACACACACACTCATGGCAGAATTTATTTTAGATTCCACTTGTTCCACAAAGTTCAAGAAAAATGTCATAGACTATACGTTCAATTTACCCTCTGATTCTCAGCAAGCTCTTATCCTCTGAGGCTCACCTTTCTCATCTGTAAAATGAGCATAATATAGATGTCCTTTGCTAAATAGAGCAAGTCATCTCATTATTCATGAACGTGTATAAAACACTCTGAAAAGCTCAAAGTCCTTTACAAGCATTAGGCCATGAATCTTTCTGAAGTGGACTGTTAATTATGTGTCATTATGCTTTGCTTAATAGGTGGAAAACCTGAGGCATGGGAACATAACACCAGTTAATAGCCGACTTAAAAATCTAGCCCAAGCTTTAAACATTAGACAGGGAGATGTTAAGGGAAAAATCTGAATAGGAATCCACTCTGCTCTCGTTCTTTATCAAGAACCGACATCAATGCAAAATTCCCTCACATTGCTGGTTGTCCTGCCCCTCCCACTTCCTCTTACAGTCCAAGTACGGGGAAATGGGTGGGAGGGCTGGAGTTCCCTGCGGGCTTATAATGCCTTCCCCTGCTTACACAAAGGTTCATGACCACTAGGCCAGGTACTGAGGTCAAATGCTGTTTCACAGATACTATAACAACCTCTCCACCTTTTGTTACTGATCCCTGGAAACTTTTCCTACCACATCCAACAAAATGAAATGAGGCTATAGACATTACCAACCGGAACACAGCCTCTGCAAATGGGACCTGTTGGATTACTCTGGCTTTATTAACTGATCTACAACCTGGTACATAACATGGCCTGACTAGCTCCAGCTAAACTTTGTGTCTTCACACAAAGTAGATACTGTTGATCTAAAAGGTCAAAAAAGAGGATAATGGAAACTTTAGATAGCTTTATATAGCTAGTGAGCTTTTTCAAATTATTATTTTGTGTCCTTCTGACAGTGATTAATAGAAACTAGAAATCCTTAATCCCAGAGTGGTATTTTGAGAAAAACTCCCCAAGAAAATAATCCCCAAAAGGGAAAAAAATGTATAACAACACTACTTACTTAACAAAGAAAAGAACCCTAATTGTCCAACAATTGAGGAATGGTTCAAAATACTGTTGTGTGTGTGTGTGTGTGTGTGTGTGTGTGTGTGTGTTTTGGTGCAGAATGGTAGTTTTATTAAAGCACAGGGACAGGACCCGTGGGCAGAAAGAGCTGCTGCACGGGGCTGTGAGTGGTGGCTGATTATATACTATGGGGTTGGGGGAGGTAAGGAAAAGGGAGGTTTCTTTCTTTTTTTTTTTAAACTTTTCTGTTTTCTTTTTTTTTTTTTAAGATTTTTATTTATTTATCTGAGAGAGAGAGAACGAGCAGTGGGGAGGGGTAGAGGGAGGGGGGGAGAGAGAGAGAGAGAGAGATAAGCAGACTCCTTGCTGAGCAGGAAGCCTGATGCAGGGCTTGATCCCAGGACCCGGAGATCATGACCTGAGCTGAAATCAAGAACCAGATGTTTAAACACCCAGGCACCCAAAGGGAGGTTTCAAAAGGATTTCCATATGCTAAAGAAGACTCACAGGATACTGAGGACTTGCCATTGTCAAGTTACGGTTGTTTTTCCTTCTAGCAGTAAGATAGTTGGGAGCTTCCTGGAAGAATATCACATATTAACAAGACAATCAGCTAGCTACTAAAAATGATAATTAAATTAAAAATGTCTATATGAAATAATGCTACCCAAAGAACTTTATGCCTGAACTAATTATAATCTCAAAAAGTAATTGCATATATATAATATATAAAGTACATATATATTGCATATATATAAACATTACAGAACTTGGGAGTTACATAAACAGTTGCATGCAGTGCTCCTTAAGTTAATTATTTTCTAGAAATTTGCTAAAGATTTTTAACAAGTCAAATAATGATAGAGATGACTGAAAGGGGGTCACCAAAATACCCTCTGGAAAGGTTTTGGGGTTGTTTTTAATTTCTTTGTAGGCTTCAGCATTGTTTACATTTTTTAACAATTAGCATATATGAGACAATTTTTTTTTGTCTAAATGATGTCAGGGAGAATCCACAGAGCACACTGAGAGTTGAGGAATCTCTGTGGCATCCAAGGATTTATCCTTAGTCTAGGTGAGGTAGGAGGATGCGTCACCAGCTCTGAGCCCAAAACCCTCTTTCAGCTACGACTCCAGAACCTATGAACAAGAATTCTTTAATGCAGTGCTTCTATAATTGGTTTAAATGTGTGACAAATAAGTTGACAATCTTTTAAAAAAATTAAAAAGCATTCACACCTAAATTTACGTCTTATTCATTCATAACTCAGTTAAATTGTATTTCTGCTTATCTGCATGGCTAAAGGATCAGACATTTTTATCAGTCAAGGCAGGAAAATAAAAAAGAAAGCCAACCACCTTCTATGAAACAAAAATAACAACCCCAATGGTAAAAACCAACTTCGCTGCACACTTAAATTATATCCGCAGAAAAATAAACCTTGAAATCACTCCTTTGTAGGGAAAAAAAAAAAAGCCAAGACTTAGGGGAGCCTGGGTGGCTCAGTCGGTTAACTGTCGGACTCTCTCTTTTTTTTAAGATTTATTTATTTGAGAGAGAGAGGAGAGAGAGAGAGAGAGACAGAGCACAGCACGAGTGGGGTGAAGGGCAGAGGGAGAAGCAGACTCCCCGCTGAGTAAGGAGCCCAATCCAGAAATCAATCCCAGGACCCTGGGATCATGACCTGAGCCAAAGGCAGATGATGCTTAACCAACTGCGCCACCCAGGCACCTTGAGTGTCTGACTCTTGATTTCAACTCAGGTCCTGATCTCTGTGAGTTGAGGGGGGGATTGAGCCCCATGTTGGGCTCCCACTCAGTGGGGAGTCTGCTTCTCTCCCCTTCATACTCCCTCTGCCCCCCCCACTCGTGTGCTTTCTCCCGCTCTCTCTCTAAGATAAATAAATAAATCTTAAAAAAAAAAAAAAAGCCACAATTTCACTTTTGGGGCAGTCATGTGGAGATTCCACATGTTGTGGTTGAAACATAATATTGGGGGATACATGAGGACATGAGAGTTTCCAAGGAAATAGTAACAGAAAGACATTGTTGGAACTCTATTCAGGATAAAGAAAAGTTAAAATCTTTTCCTATGAAATCAGGCTAGAACTTCACAAAAATTAAAGATAAATGGAGCAGGATATTTGACAGAGAGTTCTACATTAAAAGTATCTTATATAGCTAAAGACAATTTAAAATCCGTCACTTTGATACTCTGTAGCTAATCATTTCAAAAGCTTTTAACTTTCAAAAATAAATGACATGTAGTCACAAAAGGAAATATATATACACTGCTGAAATCCAAAGAGATCTTCCTCCTTTATAAATGTACAACTCACCTGTCTAGACAACCTAATCAGCACATACTTCCCTCCCTCCTCCAAAAGCCACTCTTCTTAGCCATAAAAACCAAGACAATCACAACACTATGCTAAGAGAAAATACACAGGTGGGGGAAAAAAATAGTAGTAGTAGTCGTAATCTGTGTTGTCCTTTTAAGAATGTTATCAGTGGGGGCGCCTGGGTGGCTCTGTTGTTAAGCGTCTGCCTTCGGCTCTGGTCATGATCCCGGGGTCCTGGGATCAAGCCCCGCATTGGGTTCCCTGCTCAGCGGGAAAGCCTGCTTCTCCCCTCCCCTAGCCCCCGCCCTGCTCCTGTGCTCTCTCTCTTGCTCTCTCAAATAAATAAATAAAATCTAAAAAAAAAAAAAAGAATGTTATCAATGAGGGGTGCCTGCCTGGCTTGGTCAGTGAAACATGTGACTCGGGGTTGTGAGTTCAAGCCCCACGTTGGGTGTAGAGATTACTTAAAAAATAAAATCTTTAAGAAAAAAAAAGAATGTTATCAGTGAGAACTATTTCTAAGTAATACCGAGAAACAATGCACTTGGGAAAACTTAAATGATGTTCTATGTTTCAGTCTATACAGCAAAAGTGAAGTGAAAGTCTAGTCAAGAATTTAATGAATTTAGGCTATTGGGTTCAACTTGGATAACTATGACCAAATATCTTTTTGTCCTAACTGCCAAATGTCCACAATTATCTGGAAAATTCATTCAGTACATTCATCAAGTATTTATTAGGCATTGCATTCTTCCCTAGGAGAGTTTACAATGCAGCTGAGAAAACAAAAAGAACTTAGGTGAAGCATTTAGCACATTAGAGAAAAACATACTGCATGGAAAGCGAGGTTGCAATGGCTTCAAAAATTCTGTTTAGAAAAGGGAAGGATGGCCATGGACGGAAGAATGAGCACTGCAGGTATTCCCACTGGCCAAGTTTGCATTCACAATGGTACCTGGTGGGTTCCAGCGGAATAAGTGTTTTCTACCCACCTTCTCATTTGCTGTCATCCCCCAGGGAGCAAGTCACTCCTGCACCACTCCAATGTAGCAATTGCCAGCACTGGTGTTTTCTGCCTTCTGCACTCCCAATGCATAGGCATCACCTTGGGAGTACAGAGCTTTGCTTTTTCCGCACAGACAAGATGGTTTGGGAACAATGCTCTCCCTCCTTCCATAGAAGCTGATTCTCCTCATTCCTCTGTGTGTAAGCAAAAAGTCCTGTTGACATTGTCAAGCGACTGGCATAGAGGGCAGCAAGATCACACTGAATTAAAGAAGCCTAAGGAGTGATTCAATTGGTAAAATGGGGTTGGGACAGTTGTGATCATCCACGAGGCCCTAGATAGATCAGTCATCTCTGCTCAGCCCAGCCAGAAACAGGAACTTGGTGCACATTCCAAGAAAGACATGAGCTTTGAAACAGGAAGTGAGGATGCTTCTGCTGGTAAGGAAATTGTGTGATAAACTGGCCCCCAGAAGGAAATATTGATAACTTCCACTGAGACCACAAGGCCACCAACAACAGCAGGCCTGCCTTTCAGATGAAAATATTAGACTTACTATAGACGAGTTTCACTGAAAGGTAAGACAGTCAGAGGCCAAGGTGATGGAATGAGTCCTCCTCGACACAGTGAACTAGAGAAATAGGAACAAGGGCTCTATGACCAGTAAGCTATGTATCACCCACGCTAGGGCTAGAGGTTTTGCCTCCCACGACAAGTGTAATTAGTTGGTAGTGGATGCTTAAAGTGGTAGAAGAAGAAATCTGAGGTCCAAACTGGGTTCAGTGAGAGACTATGCCTGGACTGGTCCAAGAAGGTTACTGTTGGTAAAGGCAGGAAAACAGCAGTACAGTGCCATGGCTGAAGCTCACTGGGCTCTCAGTGGAGGTTCGTTAAGGTACCAATGGCAGATTGAACAAAACTTTCTACCTTCTCTCCCTCCTGAGAGGCCAAGAAAATAACAACAAAAGGAATTTTTTTTCTTTAATGTATGAACCCAACAAGGATGGAGAGAATGGAAGAAGAGAAAATAGTAAAACATTTTGGTGGGGTGAGGGGAAGCCAAGAAACAACCTCATTTATACCACGGAATCTCCAAAATGCTACATAATTAAAGGCAGTTAGACCCCCTGGGGGGAGAGGGGAAAGCTAAAATAAAGAGGACTGAAAGCTTCTTTAAAAGGCAGGGCGCCTGGGTGGCTCAGTTGGTTAAACAACTGCCTTTGGCTCAGGTCATGATCCCAGAGTCCTGGGATCGAGTCCCACATCGGGCTCCCGGCTCAGCAGGGAGTCTGTTTCTCCCTCTGGCCCTCTCCCCTCTCATGCTGTTTCTCTGTCTCTCTCTCTTTCTCTCAAATAAATAAATAAAATCTTTAAAAAAATAAAATAAAAGGTAGTTGTATGTCCCATATCCCTTTCAGCCATTCTGAGCAGGTAGGTGATAGCCCCCTCCCTATCCTTGCAAAAACACCTGGAGTTTCTTCCCCACCTCCTCTCCAAGAGAGGGTCTCTGGAATGGGGTACATCAGGCTCAGATGTTGTACTGGAAACACCATGGAGGGGTTTTATGAACATGTGGATGCTGAGACTTCCAGCCTTCTCCTCTACCTAGTTCCCAGATCACTGGCAGCCAGGCTCTCCGCCACCATCCAGGAAAAAGAGTAGAAGAGCCTTTTCTGAGGACTCTCCATGGCCCAAGAGGTAATGACATCAGAGTTTCTCCAAATAAAAGCCCCAGCCAGATCAACAGACAGTGACATTTCCAGTCAACAAGCCCAGACACAGCTTCAGCTTTTAACACCCCACTCAAATGTGAGCAGACAACAGAGGGTTTTAGAAATAGGAGGCAAATCTCTAACATGAATGATCCAGACATAAACTAATAAACAGACAAAAGCAACTTGGGGAAACAGAGTCTGTGATGTAAGGATTAAACTTTCCAAAAAAGTTTGTCCTCAGAGAGATAAGACAGATAAGCACTGAAACCATAAAACAAAAGCAAGAAATAGATATTGAAGGGGCCAAGAGCAGACCACCTCAAAATGCGTCACTTTGGCATGCTGATTATTTTAAATAAAAGTTACTGAAGAGACAGCCAATGCAAGAAGGACACTCAGACCCTCCTCTGTCTCCTGAAAGCAGGAAATAAATCTCCCATGTGAAAGGTGCCCTCCCTGTACCAGGAGGTAAAAAGACATCCCTATGGCCAGAGATGGGAAATTTAGAGCCAAGAAGGTTGTATAAACAACCCTTGTTACTTTTTACTCGTTTACTACTATAGCCCAAATTCTGTTTAGAATTCTTTACTAATCGAAGTTCCCAAAATGTTCTTTGTCCTGTCAATTCTTCACAGAGTTATTGTTTCTTTGTCTAAAAAAATATAAAAACTGCCTGCTTTAGTCATTTCTTTAGGTCTCAATTTCATAATTGGGCCTCTGTGCACTTGGAATAAAACTGTTTTTCCCCTGTTAATCTGTCTCATTTAAATTTAATTCTTAGTCCAGCTAGAAGATCTTGAGGGCAGAGGAGAATTTTTCCCTTCCTTCAATATACCACACACATACACACACACACACATTCAGAAAACAAAAAGAGCTTTTAATTTAAAATAATTAGAAATGTGATTATACTTATTAAAAACTCAGTGGAAAGGCTAGATGATAAAAATTGAGAAAATCTCCCCAAAAGCAGAACCAAGAAATAGAGAGATGGAAAATTAGGAGAGAAAATATAAGAAAATTAGGGCCTCAATATCTAATATATGAACAATAAGAGTTTCTGAAAGAAACATCACAGGGTGCCTGGGTGGCTCAGTTGGTTAAGCGGCTGACTTCAGCTCAGGTCATGATCCCGGGGTCCTGGGATAGAGTCCTGCATTACATCAAGCTTCCTGCTCAGCAGGGAGGCTTGCTTCTCCCTCTGCCTCTGCCTCTCCCCTCTGCCCCTCCCCCCGCTTGTGCTCTTTCTCTCTCGCTCTCTCTCAAATAAATAAATAAAATCTTAAAAAAAAAAGAAAGAAAGAAACATCACAGAAAATGGAGAGGAGGAAATTATCAATGAGTCAATTCAAAAAAAATTCCCAAACTGAGGGATATAAATTTCAGGATTCAAAGAACCCAGCACAATGGATGAAAGCAGATCCATACCAAGGTATAGCATCATGAAATTTCAGGATCATGGAGACCAAGAGAAAATTCTATAAACTTCCATAAAGGACTCAGCAGGCTTGTAAACTGTACATAAATTACAGGCAAAATTTGAGGAATCAGAACAGTTCTGAATTTTTTTTTTTTTTTAAAGATTTTATTTATTTATTTGACAGAGAGAGACATAGCGAGAGCAGGAACACAAGCAGGGGGAGTGAGAGAGGGAGAAGCAGGCTTCCCGCAGAGCAGGGAGCCCGATGCGGGGCTCGATCCCAGGACCCTGGGATCATGACCTGAGCCGAAGGCAGACGCTCAACAACTGAGCCACCCAGGCGCCCCAGTTCTGAATTTCTTAACAGCAACACCACAGCCTAGAAGGCAATGAATCAATGCCTTTAAAATTTCCATCCTAAAATTCTAAACAGTCAATTGTCAGTGGAAAACAACTATTTCCAGGCATTCACTGCCTCAAAAAAATGCATATCCCATGCATCTTTTTCCAAAAAGCTCCTTGAAGATTGTTCTACCAAAACAAGGGAGTTCACCAAGATAGAGGAAGATGTGTGCTTAATAAGAGCTCCAATACAGGAGAGAAATGATGGGGATCCCCAGGATGATGATGAAGGTCTTCAGGGTGACAACTGGTCTCCATGTGTAGAGGGCAACTGGTCCAGATTAGGGCAAGGCAGGAAACTCAAGGACAACTTCTTCAGGAAAATGAAACTGACAATACCCCATGCATTTGAGGCAAGTTTTAGAAATCTGGCCAAGAGTTTTGGGTCAAATTAATGATGAGGACATACAAAACTAAATAAATGAACAAACAACTATTAACGCCAAAGAAAACAAAAAGCTGTGCTTGGCTTAGCTCTGCATATTGATCTAACCAAAATTACTATTTAACTACTGCAAGGATGGGAAAATAAGGAAGCTGTGGTCAAGATGGGGGTGAGAGAAATAAAGGGAGCCACGTCACCATCTTCCACAGTGGGCAGTCAATAGATAATGCTTCAAACTGCAAAATTCAAGAAGTAGCAACTATAAGCAACAAATACCAAAATAAGCAGCTCAAAGAATTACAAGACCAGTGCTCTAACCCCTGAGCTATGGAGCCAGCTCAAAGAATTACAAATGGTTGTTTCTGGAGAGAGAGATATGTAATTTAGATTAAAAGTTTAAAAATTAAAAAAAACAAAAACAAAAAACGCATGTTGACTTCTATGCCCAGGCATTTTTACATTTATTTGCTTTTGCTTTGTGTCCCCAATAACACTTTGGCAAAATTCCATCCTTGTTTTTCCCAAACAAAAGAAAATGTAATTTTCTACATCTAGTCCGCAGTAGCTATGGCCATCTGAGCTCTGAGCAGCCAAACGTGGTGGGAAAGGTAATAGTTATAACCCAACCCAAGGAAGGACTGGTTGAGCTAGGGCAGAAACAAAAAGGTTGAGACAACTACTAAGCCCCTCTCTTCTGGGATTCTTTTCAACCAAGCTATCCTCATGGCATAATCACATGGTACAGGATAATCTTACAGTTGCCAACAACGATGAGCCAATTTCACTCCTTTCTAACAGACCCAAATGTCCCTCTTTATGACACTAATCTAACCAAGATCTGAGTTCAACTTCACTCCTCTTTACCTCTGTAGACTGAATAACAGGAGAGAATAAGGGCTCTGACGCAAGTGGCCCTGTCCTCAACAGATATCTACCAAGCATCCATGGGGGACCCAGCACTAGGCTGAGGGTCAACACCCCTGTGCCAACTACGTGGACCTAGCCTGTCCTGAACAATAAGTTGATTCTCCCTAAGGGTGAGAACCCAGGGAGGGGTGGAGTCGGGGTAGAAGCCACAAAACTGGAAGAGCTGGGGCAGGGAGAGAAGGCACCAACTGGGCCAACCTGGAGGAACCTGTAAGCATAGGTGTGATCGGAGGCCCAAGGCTCAGGCTCCTACCACTCTGGATATGCAGAGGAATGCAGGGAGACCAACAATTCTTCCCCAAACATAAAAGTAGCCAGACACTGCCCACAACCCTTCCAACCACCCTGTCAAGTGTCAACTTTACAGAGCAAAGGTTACCATTCTCTGAGCTTTACCACGGTTGGATAAAATATTGCCCCTGCCCTTGAGTGAGTAGCTGCTGAGAAAACATGATGACTGTCTTAGTATACAGAATAAGTAAAGCAGGTTGAAAGTGCTAGAGCACACATTAATATTCTATATTCTTTTCTATTTGGGAAGATGTGAGAATTTTAGTTCAAGGACCTATGTGGAGCAAAGGTTTTGCCTACTAGAGTACAGCACTGATTTGCATGTGTCTACAACACTTGCCCTATACAGTTCCAAAAACCAAAACATATACACCCTTGTGGGAAGAATCAAACTCATTAACATAAATACATTGCAGTAAGCAACATGAATTGGCAAGAGTAGTACTACATTGATCAGATTAATTCGGGGAAAGTAGAGGTCTATCCTAAACACTAAAAATGTAACTGAACTAAAAATACTTTCCAAAGCAAAATAAGAAAATTACAACATACTTTCCTTTCTCCATATAAATCATGATATTCCATACTACATGTGATTCTTGCTGACTGAGCTACCAGTGTCACAAACCAACCTGTTAAATCCTAAACTTAATTGGGAAAACCACTAGTTTGTTGAGGTTGTTTCTTCCTCCTCAGCTCTTTAGGGGAGAATCATCTCAAAGAGAGTAAATTCTTGGAATTTCCTAAAAGGAAAATGGGCACTCACTGGAAAAATACAGGGTATATGCTCAAAACACTTGAGTATTTTGGATAACCTTCAAACCCACTTAGCCACCGGCCCATCCTGTTGTTCCCAACCCTTCTAATCAAGTATTCCAGTTTCCAAAGAATGGCAATAGATGAGACTGTTTCCGAACCTGGTACACAGAAATGTATTATTATTCTTCCATTGGGGGGAAAAATCAGATCAAAAGCAAATTTAGGATCCAAGGAAAAGTGCACACACCGGATCAAGGTCTAGTTTTTCCAATACATGTATTCACCGAACCTCTGTTTTCAAGATTCAGACTATTTCCCAGATTTAAAAAAAAAAAAAATGTGAAGTTGGTGGGGTGAGGCACTCGGACACGTACAACTGTGGAATGTCTCTGTCGATTGTGCCAACTTTCAATCGAGACTGCGCTGCCGCCCAATCAGACTGGAGGAACCAACCTGGCCGCACCGCTGGGAAGTGAACCCAACGCTGAACCTGGCGCGGGGCGGCCTCAGCCCCGGGACCTAAAGGGAAAGGAGGCGGGTGCTCCTCGGGAGAGGCCAGCGCCTGAACTCGAGAGGCGGAGAGGCGGCGGCAGCCGGGAAGCCGCAGCTACGCGGGAGCGTTCACCTGTCCCTTCTTCCTGGACCGGAATGGACCGGGTCCCTCACCTGCCGTGGCGCGCCCGCGCTCACCGCGCCGCGTTGGGGAGAAAATCTTCCTCATCCCAGGAGGGTCTGTCTCTGGGCTTGCGAGAGCCACCTCTCGCCTCGCGCCGTCCTGACCCTTTCCTGCCCGGATTCCCGCAGTCCCGGGGCCGCCCCTGCCGACCCGCGGCATCCTTACCTGGCTGGAGTGCGCAGGGTGCGCGGAGCCGCGGACAGTGTGAAGTCCCGTGGGCACCGCCGAGTTGGGAGCCTGGAGCCCGCAGGCCCCGCCCCCGGCCGCCCCGGCCCGCCCCGCCCCACTCGCTCCGCCCCCGCTCACTTCTGCCCGCAGCAACCGCTTCCCACAAGCCCTGCGGGGGTGGTTGCACGCGCGTCCCGGCTGCCGCCACCCAGCTGGAGTTTCAGGTAAGTCGCAGGAGCGTCCCTTGGGTTACCGAACGCGGGGCTGGGACTCCCTAGGCCCAGGCTTCCTACCCCAGGAGAACCGCCCCGCGAGGTCTGGGACATCCCCGGGCCGGGAGAACCCCGAGCAGTGCCACCTGTGAGTGACTGGACACTCTGTCGGAATTAGGGGCCGCACCTCCCCTTCCGCTAAGCGGCGGCGGGTCAGGCGGGATGACACGGTGCAGTGGAGCGAAACAAGAGTTTTATGAAAAGAGTAAGTCTTTTTCTGTCAAACCTGAGGCATCGGAGCATATCTGGTACACTTGTGGGGTCACGTGCATTCGCTATTAATGTATTAACCCTTCACTCACGGAAGAGTAGAAAACAGCACTTGTGTAAGACTTACTATGTGCCAGGCACTGTTTCGGAACTTTACAGGTATTAACATTTATACAAAGTATACGTTATATCAGAAACCCTCATTTTACCTGTGGTGAAAGTGAGGCACAGAGAAGTTAAATAACCAACCTAACTAATGTCACCCGACTTAGTGAATTGAAAAGTTGGGATTTCAATCCAGGTAGTCCTCCCCTGGAGTCGGTCGGCCCTCTAAGCCACTGCTATCCTGACTCACCAGAATCTGCGTGTCCACCGTGTGCGGTGAACTCTTTACAGGCCTGGGGAAAACAAGACAAGGGCTCTGGCCTCAAAGAGCTTTTATTCTAGTCTAGGGAGAAAGACAGTAAGCAAATACAAAATGAAACCACTGCACCTGTGAGAAGTGTCTTCACTATAAGAAAGCAGCGTGGTGGCTTTGAGTGTGATGGGGGGAGGGAGGCTGCTTTACACCGAGGGATCCTGGACACTTCTCTGAGAAGGTGACAGTGGAGCTTGAGCACTAAATGAGAGGACAACCTGAAGATGAAGCTAAGGGAATGGCAAGTCCATTAATAATTATTATAGCTCATGCTTGTTCGGGACTTTACAACATACATTATCTCTCCTTTGACCATGCAATAACCCTGAGAAGTCTGACAAGGTTCCATTTTACAGAGGCGGGGCAGACCCTAAGGGTTGGGAAGTCTAATGACTTGCCTAAGTCATTAGGTAGGAAAAGGGGGGGGGGTGGATGGGAAGATGGCACAGAATTGAACCAAGGCCTTCTGATGCCAAATCTTCTCACACTCTGGTGGGGGGGCCTTGAGGATAATGACTCGTACTCAAAATGAATCTAGTAAAATTCTCTTTTGTCATCTACTGTCTCTTCCCAGCCCCCATCTCTCCTTGCCTCTTATCCCATTCAGAAACTACTGTTGACTGGTTGACATAATTTCCCCCAGGGCAGGGGTTCTTTGAGGGAGCAGAAGTGAAATCATATGCCAAAAAAAAAAAAAAAAAAAAAAGTGTGTATGTAGAGAGTTATAATTATTTATTATGGTAATAAAGTTGGTTTTCTCCCAAGAAAAACGCTCATCACTGGGTGTTATACGCAAACAATGAATCATGGAACACCACATCAAAAACTAATGATGTAATGTATAGTGATTAACATAACATAATAAAATAAAATTAATAAAAAAAAAGAAAAATGCTCATATACATAAGTGAGAGGACTTAACACTTCCATCAAATCGGCTGATCCCAAAAAGGTAGGAGAGCCACTGTCTTAAAGGGTTAACTGATACTATGGTGATTAAAAGAACCGATTTCCAATTCACTTTGCCTGTGCTCGTTGGGTGACTCTGGTGGCTCCAATTTCTGGCTTAATGGAAATGAGGTTCTCCAAGTTGATGAAGTCTGACTGAAAAGGCGGCAAACCCAAACCCTCATATTACCCCTTCGTAAAGTTTTAAAACTAAAAGAGAGGAAAATATCTATATTATCCCTCTTAGTTCTCAAGAAAACCAGAGAGAACTGATCTGTAAACAAAATACCTAGATAACAGAATTCATTATCAGTGATAATTGAGGTAGTTTCCATAATGTTACACTGTGTCCTAAAGAAGACATTCATTACGTTATCAATGTAGGTAGGTGGTTGCTGCAGGTGTATCATCCCCAAAGCATGTAGCATAGAGTACTGGCAATTGTTTTCAGCAGAGTGTTGATAAGAAGAGGGACAGAGATAAAGATAGCAAGAGAGACTTTTTTATAGAACTTCAGCTACACGGATGAAAAGGTGTAAAACTGAACTCAGGATGTGGTGGTCTAAAAAAAACCATTTAATCTTTATTATTTCTTATGTGAAAAGTTCAGTATCTTTAATAGAAAACAGAATACAGTTTAGGCCTATATAACTCAGTTTTTACACTGGGCCCTCATCAAAAGAAGGAATGTGGTCATGCTGGACTTAAAACGATTTCTGCCTTCAAAGAGAAGATTTCAACTATATTATTACTGTCTTCTTTATTTTAAAATAATATTGAGGCACAGGAGAAAAGGCATTTATGTAGACTTCTCGGAGACAGGGACTCCCTTCTTACAAGATATCCCCATGGCTTCTATAAAATTCGTATGTTTAGATGGGCAGTATCAGGTTGACATAACGTTACTTCCTTGAGAGAAGAAAATGCTTCTTTTTAACTTGCACATAGATTCCACATTGTGCATTAAAAGACACACGGAATCACCGTGGCAGGTTTATAAATAAAATGATGTTTGTATTTAGAGCTCATTACACTTTTTTTTTTTTAATCTCTGGCTTTCTTTTATAACTTCCTTCCTACTCAAAAAAGACCTGACCCATCCTGCCTGAATACTACATGTTTGTTGAATGAATGAATGATGACAGTGATGAAAATAGTATAGACCTTATCAGTCTTTTATCAACAGTCTGTTCCTAAGAGAAAATGACTTCACTGTGGTGGTATGATATATATGCTTCTCTTTCCATCACGTACTGAAAGTAGTTCCTTCTTTGGAACTACACAGAAGGAAAGAAAGAGGTTTTTTGTTTATTTGCTTTTTTAAAGTATGCACCACACCCAACATGGGGCTTGAACTCACAACCCTGAAATCAAAAGTTGTACACTCTACCCACTGAGCCAGCCAGGCGTCCCCTGTAGGAAGGACTTTTAAATGTTGGACATAAAATCAAGAATTATATTCCAGGAACAGTTGCTAAATAAATCATTCAAAAGAAAGAAAAAGCATCAGATACAGAGTATGTTTATGAGATCATCACTAATAATAATATAATAATCAAATGCTCAATAACAAGGAAATATTTAAGCAAAACTTATCAATAGTATGGAATGTCAGGCTGTCACTAAAAATAATATATAGGTTAATAAAATAGGAATGTAGAGAAAAACATGAACATTGAGTGAAAAACTTGTAATTGTAGAACACAATGCTTTATGTATCCTGTGATTGCAACTGAATATAAATCGTGTGGGAAGAAAATTGTTGGGTTGAAAATAAGAATAGTGATTAGTAGTTATTGAGGGGGTTGCTATGTACCAGCCTCTGTTTTCAGTACATTAGTTTAATTCATCTAATTTTCACAACAGCTATGTGAGGAAGGTACAGTTGTTATTTTTGTTTTACTAATAAGGAAACTGAAACCGAGAAGATCTGAGTAATTTGCCCAAAGTCACACTGTTAGTGAGTGGCAAAGCTAGGATGTAAATATAAAGCGGTATGACTCTAGAGTTTGCACATTTACCAACTCAAATCTGGCAGAGAAAATCATGTTTGAATCGTAGATCATGGGTTTTGTTGTGTGTTTATTTTTTTTAAGATTTATTTTTTTATTTTTATATTTTTTAAAGATTTTATTTATTTATTTGACAGAGAGAAACACAGTGAGAGAGGGAACACAAGCAGGGGGAGCAGGGGAGGGAGAAGCAGGCTTCTGGCTGAGCAGGGAGCCCGATGCGGGGCTCAATCCCAGGACCCTGGGACCATGACCTGAGCCGAAGGCAGATGCTTAACGACTGAGCCACCCAGGCGCCCCAAGATTTATTTATTTATTTTAGAGAGCATACCTGCCTGCCCTCTTTCTTTGCCCCATGAGGAGGAGGAGGGGCAGAGGAAGAGAGAGAGAGAAAATCTCAAGCCAACTCCTTGTTGAGCGCAGAGCCTGATGCAGGGCTTGCTCTCAGGACCCTGAGATCATGACCTGAGCCCAAATCAACAGACAGTTAACCAACTGAGCTACCCAGGTGCCCCATGTTTTGTTTTGTTTTTTAATATCTCCTTGTATAATGTTTTTATGTTGATTTAATAGTAATCAAAAACTTTTTAAATTGCAAAAGTCAGAAAAGAAGGCACAGAGGTAAAACCAGATTACACTCAGAAGAGAGAGATACAAAGGTGAGAAACCTACTGAGTGCAGCCCTCTGGGTTTGACCAGTTTATGTTTTGGATTAGGATCTAAATAGTGTTTCAAATGGGTGCAATATATCAACAACTTGATAGTTTATGAGAATTGAGATAAAATGAGCTATGTCACAACAGATGTTATATTCATTATTATTACTATGAATAAAAAGTATATTCTGGCCTGATGTTGTACTTGTACTTGCTGTTCCTTCTGCCTAGGATGCTCTACACCCAGGACTTTTTGAAGCTGCCTTTTCAACAGTGACAGTCATGTGACCATCACTGCATTAGCAGAAAACAGAAAACACTGATGAACAATCCTGAAAAAAAATCCCCGTTATGGTGGAGCTTACCTTCTAGTGAAAAGGTTAGTCATTTAAAATCTGATTTAGTTGCAAGTTAACAACATCCCCTCTTGGTAGGTGAATAATGGTCCCCAAAGATGTCCACATATTAAATCCCTGGAACCAGGAATATGTTAACTTATATGATAAAAAGACTTTGTAGATGTAAGTAGGTGAAGGATCTTGAGATGGGGAGATTATCATGGACTATCCAGGTGAGCCCAGTGTAATCACAAGGGTCCTACAAGAGGGAGGCAGGAGCTTCAGAGTCAGAGAAGGAGAGGTGATAAGAGAAGCAGAGGACAGACAGAGAGCAAGAAAGAGATTTGAAGATGCTACACTGTGGCAGCTTCTAGAAGCTGGCAAAGGCAAGGAAACAGATTCTGCCCTGAAGCCTCCAGAGGCAACCAACCCTGCTGACAATTGGATGTTAGCCCAGTGAAACTGATTTTGGACTTCTAACCTGCAAAACAGTAAAGAACACATTTGTGTTGTTGTAAGCCAGTAAGTTTGTGGTACTATGTTCCAACAGCAATAGGAAACTAATAGAGCCCTTAATAAGAGTTTATTTTTTCTTATCTATAAGCAGTCTACGTCAGACTGACATGATGTCCATAGTGTCAGGGCCCCAGCTCCTTCTGTCTTTTCATATGGGTGAGAGAACCTAGACAGAAATATGAATATCTCCAGAGACTCATGATTTGGGCATCAGGCCTTATAGTCACCCATATCAGTGTTTCTCAAACTGGTGTAAAGTATAAAGCCCTTTAAGAAAAAAAAAAAAAGATTGATTGATTGATTTTAGAGAAAAAGAGAGAGAGAGAACATGAGCAGGCAGGGCAGAGGGAGAGGGAGAGAGAAAATCTCAAGCAGACTGTGCTGAGCGCAGAGCCCAGCGCAGAGCTCAATCTCATGACTCTGAGATCTCGACCGGAGCCAAAACCAAGAGTATAAAGCCCTTTTAAACAAAACATTTTCATCCTTAGTCAGTTAACTATATATAAATATAAAACTAGTTATGTATTACTTAAGTTTATAGCATTTTATACATATTTAAAACCAAAATAGATTTACACAATAAATTCAAACAAGAATATAAAACCAATTATTGAGGCCACGCACATACCCACACTGTAATGTCATTGGAGGTCACGTAGGAAGCAGTAACAGGAAATTTCTATCCCCCTCAGCCAGGGAGGCATCACTGAAAACCTGGGAAAGAGCTGGAACTCCCAACCCCACCAGCAGGAATAGGGAGCACCTCCCTTGATTGTCAATGGAGGCAAAGTGGGAAACCTGAACTTCTAACTCCAACTGGTAGATGGTGGAGACATTGCCCCCCACCTTCCTCTGCCAAAGTAGTGTGAGAAGAAGTCAGTTAAAACAAGGATTAAATACAATCAAGAATCTTCATAACATAATTCCCCAAATGTCCTAGTTTCAATCAAAAATAACTTGCTATATCAAGAAACAAGATCTCAAATTGAATGAAAAAAAAGGTAATGAAGAGACACCAACACCAAGATCACAGAGAAGTTAGAATTAGGTGACAAAGATTTTAAAGCAACCATCATTAAACTGATTCAACGAGCAGTTACAAACACCTTTGAAACAGATTTTTAAAAAAATAGAAAATCTCAGCAAAGAAATAGAAAGTCTCAGTAAAGAAGTAGAAGACCTAAAAGTTAACCAAGTGAGAATTTTAGAACTGAAAATACAAAAACTAAAATTTTATAACCCCAAGGACGGGGTTATAAAAGCCCAAGGATGGGCTTCAGCAGAATGCATGAGCCATAGGAAATTAGTGAACTGGAAAGAGCAATAGAAGTTACTCAATCTGAACAAACAGGAACAAAACAAAGCAAATCCATGAAAAATCCTATGGGATTATAACAAAGGATCTTCCATTTGTGTCTTCAGAGTATTAGAAGAGGAGAAAGAACAGGGCTGGAAAAGGACTCAAAAAATAATAGCTGAAAACTCCATATTTTACAAAATCTGTAAACCTACAGATCAAGAAGTTAAGCAAACTTCATGCAGGATAAAGGCAAAGAAATCCACACTAAGACACATTGTAGTCAAACTTCTTGAAACTAAAGACAGAGAAAAAAAATCTTAAAAACAGTGGGAGAGTCATAACATCTTACCTATGGAAGGAATACAGTTCGAATTCAGAAACCATGCAGAAGGAAATAGCACAACAGTTTTGAGTGCTAAAGTAAAATAATGGCCAGCCAGCCCACAATCCTATACCCAGCAAAAATATTCTTCAAAAATGAAGGAGAAACCAAGTCAATTAAGACAACAAATTAAGATAATTTGTCATCAGCCAACCTACCCTAAAAGAATGGCTAACGGAAGTTCTCCAAACAGAAAGGAATTGGGGAAAAAAAGGAATCTTGGAATTATTCCATCAATGAAGAGAGAGCACAGTAAGTAAAAATATTGGTAAGTGCAATAGACTTTCCCTCTTCTCTTCCTTTTTCTAAATTACAATGGATAGTTGAAGCAAAGATGATAACATTATCCAAGTGGTTCTAAAAGTATATGAAAGAAATATTTAGGACAATTGTAAATAAAAGAGGATACATGTTTGTAAAGGGAGCTAAAGTTTCTACATTTTCTTCACACTGATAACATAATGGCACCAGTTGAAGTTGTCTATATGTATAATGTAAAACCTAGAGCACCTACTAAAGAAGCTATACAAGGAGATATATACTCAAAATTACTGTATTTATAGTGAAATAGAATTGTAAAGATATCACTTTCTCAACAGTTGATAGAACAAGTAGAAAACTAGCAAGGATATAGAAAAACTCCCAACAATACCATGAGCTGAGAGAATCTAATTGACACTTGGAGGATACTCTACCCAATAGTGGAATACACATGGAATATATACCAAGATAGATCATATCCTGGGCCATAAAACAAACTCCAGCAAATTTAAAATAATAGAATTCATACAGAATATGTTCTCTGATCAAAATAAAATTAAATCAGAAATCAATGTCAGAAAGATACCAGGCAAATCTCCAAACAAATACTTGGAAACTAAACATTGTATTTATGAAGAATTCATGTATCAAAGAGGAAATCATAAGGGAAAATAAAAAAATAAACTAAGTGGAATAACATCAAAATTTGTGGGACACAGCTAACAGTATTGAGAGATAAATTTATAGCAATAAATGCATACATTAGAAAAGAGAATTCTCAAATCAATAATCAATATCTCTCAAACCAATAATCTATGCTCAAATCAATTATCTATGCTCCCCTTTTAGAAACTGAGAAAAGGAAGAGCAATATAAATCCAAAGCAAACAAAAGGAAACAAAACTAAAAGCAGAAATCAATGCAATTGAAAACCAAAAAACAGCAAAAATCAATGAAAAAGCTGGTTCTTTAGAAAGATGAATAAAATTGATAAACACCTAGGAAGACACAAAGATAAAAAGAAAGAAGACCGAAGATACCAATATCAGGAATGAAACAGGAGTATTGTTACAGACCACTCCAACATCAAAAAGATGATAAAGGAATATTACAAACAACTCTATACATATAATTTTTTAATTGAAATATAATTGCCATATAACATTATATTGGTTTCAGGTATGCAACATAATGACTCGATATTTGTATATATTGTGAAATGATCACCACAAAAAGTCTAATTAACTTCCATCACCATTACATAATTACAAATGTTTTTCGACAAACATAAATTTGACAATTTAGATGAAATAGACCAACCATTAAAAAGTACAAATTACTACAACTCACCTAATATAAAATAAGTGGGAAAACCTATAACGATTAAGGATTGAAGATGTAATTTTAAAATTCCCCAAATAGAAATCTTCAGACCAATGGTTTTGCTGGAAAATTCTAATGTTTAAAGAATAAACACTAATTCTTCACAATCTCTACCAGAAAATAGAAGAAGAAAGGACGATTCCCTATTCATTTTTAAAGCTAGTATTACCCTAAATGCCAAAACCAGAGAAAAACAATACCAAAAAGGAAAACCGCAGACCAATATCCCTCATGAATACAGACATAAAAAATTTTAACAAAATAGCAAATAGAACTCAGTTAAAAAGAATTACATACTATGACCAAATGGGGTTTATTGCAGAAATGCAAGACTGCTTCAGTATTTGAAAAAAAACAGAGACAAAAACTTGCACTGTGGAAAACATTTTGCAGTTCCTCAAAAAGTTAAACACGTAATTATGACCCAGCAGTTCCACTCCTAGGTATATACCCCCAAAGAACTGAGAACAGGTACTTAAATACTTGTCTACAAATGTTCAAAGCAGCATTATTCAAATAGCCAAAAAGTGAAGACTACCAAAATTTCCATCAGTTGACATACATACACAGTGGAATATTATTCCACCATTAAAAGAAGTGAAGTGCTGATACATGCTACAACATGATGGACCTTGAAAACATGCTAAGTGAAAGAAGCCAGGCACAAAAGGCCACATGATGCGCTCACTTCATTTATATGAAATGTCCAGCATAGGAAAATCCATAGAGACAGAAAATAGGTTACTGGTTGCCAGGAGGTAGAGGTAGGGAGGGAATTTAGGACAAACTGCTAATAGGTATAGAGTTTCTTTTGGGGGTGATGGAAATGTTGGGGAATTAGGTGGTTGTGGTGGTGATACAACATAGTATATAAAATTTTTTTAAAAACCTGAAGTCTACACTTCTTTTTTAAAGATTTCATTTATTTATTTGAGAGAGCACACACATGAGCAGGGGGAGGAGCAGAGAGAGAGGGAGAAGCAGGCTCCCTGCTGAGTAGGGAGCCCAACGTGGGACTACTCGATCCCGGGACCCCGGGATCATGACGTGAGCCGAAGGCAGACACTTGACCAACTGAGCTACCCAGGCGTCCCTGAAGTCTACACTTTAAAATGGTGAATTTTAGGTTATGCGAATTATATCTCAATTAAATAAAACTTCGGCTTTGTGAAAGTCCCTGTTAAGAGGATGAAAAGACAAGCTATAGACTGGGAGAAAATATGTGCCAACTGTATATCTGATAAAGACTAGTATCTAGGCTATATACAGGTCTCTAAAAACTCAACAGCAAAAAACCAAACAATCCAATTAGAAAAATGGGCAAAAGACATGAAGCTACATTTCACCAAAGAGCACATACAGATAAGCAAATTAATGCGTGAAAAGATCTTCAATATGATTAAATGCTTGGTAAGTGCAAATTAAAATTATAATGCGGTATCACTAAACAACTATCAGAATGGCTGAAATAAAACATACTGACAACATCAAATGCAAGTAAGGATGTAGAGAAATTTGATCATTCATACATTGCTGGTGGGAATGTAAAATGATACAGCTACTCAGGAAAATGGTTTGGCAGTTTCTTTAAAAACCAAACGTATAACTATCATACGACCCAGCAATTGTACTTAGGCTTGTCCTGGAGAAACAAAAGCTTAAGTTCACACAAAAACCTATATTCAAAGTTTATAGTAGTTTTCTTTATAATAGTCAAAACCTGGGAAAACCCATATGTCCTTCAATGGGTGAACAGTTAAACTGTAGTATATTATACCAACTACTCAGCAACAAAAAGAAACAAATTATACACTCATTTGACACACCCAACAATCTGCATAAATCTCCAGAGAATTATACTGAGGGAAAAGAGCCAATAAAAATGGTTACATACTATATGATTCCATTTATATAACATTCTAGAAATAACAAAGTTATAGAAATGGAGAAGAGATTAGTGGTTACTAGGTATTAAGAAGGGAATGGGGGCAGAAAAACATGGATATGGCTATAAAAGGGCAATACTAGGGATCTTCACGGAGATGGAAATGTCAACCTGACTATCAGCATCAGAATCCTGCTTGTAGGGGCTCCTGTGTGGCTCAGTTGGTTAAGACCTTTGGCTCAGGTCATGATCCCAGCGTCCTGGGATGGAGTCCCACATCAGGCTCCCTGCCCAGCAGGAAACCTGCTTCTCCCTCTGCCTCTGCCTGCCACTCCCCCTGCTTTTGCGCTCACTGTCAAATAAATAAATTAAAAAATCTTTAAAAAAAAAAATCCTGCTTTGTGATATTGTATTATAGTTTTTTCAAGATGTTACCATTGGGGGAAACTGGGAAATAGGAGACCTCTCTATAGTTTTGTCTTATAACTACATGTGAATCTATAATTAACTCAAAATTAAAAGGTGGATTAAAATCTTAATTAACAGCTGATAATGACAGTAGCCCACAATTACTGAGTATTTAATCCTAAGTATGGTTCTAAGCACTTGATCCATTTAATCTTCCCACCATCCCAACAATATAAATGTTCCTGATCTCAAGCAACAGACAGGTAAGCCTTGGTGTGCTGATGCTGCCTACTGCTCGGATCCCTAGGGGACTGGACAAAGCGAAAGCATAGCTTTGGCTAGGTTTGCCAACACTATTGCCAAACAAATTTGGATAAACTTGTCCCAAGAGAAGCCAATAACTCAAGAGGATTTGGGAAAGAGAAAGGGAGAAATGTATTTAGGGTGCCAGCAGCCTGAGGAGGCAGATTCAAGCCTTAACAACTAACCTGTCTGCCTGCAAGATGGGCACCTAGAGTTTTATAGGGAGAGGTTCAAGGGGTACATGCAGGAGAACACGTGGCGAGCAGGTGATCATGGGTGGGGAGTGCTATGTGTTCAGCAGTGATCATGGGCAGGGAAGGGGACAGGCTCTTCGAAGGCATTCTGTCGCTATCAGGGCGTGTCTGGCCTGCCAGTTGGAATGTTCCAGTCTTTGCCAAACACCTTCATCAATGCCTCAAGAAAATGTGATGAGAAGTAGGAATAATGGGCTTTAGTTAGAGTGTGAGTTAAGCAGTCTCGTCGATTTCTAGTTTTAAGTGTTGGGTTCTGACATAAGGACAGTCATTAGTCCCATTCAAGAGATGAAAAAACTGAGGGTCAGAGAATAAGTAATTTGCCCAAGGTTACATAATTAATAATTGGTAGGAATGTGATTCAACTTCAGGCCCCCTGGCTGCAGAGTCTATGATCTTAAGCACCATGTTAATAATCAAGCAACTTGGCATATTCAGGCTTCTCAACTTTCCTTGAAATCACATCCTCATTCCTACTCTGCAACAGTGGCTGAGGATCAGTAGCTGCTGCCCCCTTCAGGCAGAGCATTGTTGCACATTTATCACAATGCCCACTACTCTCTATTCAATAGAGTCCATTTTAGGGGCGCCTGCGTGGCTCAGATGGTTAAGCATTTGTCTTTGGCTCAGATCATGATCCCAGGGTCCTGGGATCAAGCCCCATGTTGGGCTCCCTGCTCAGCGGGGAGTCTGCTTCTGCCTCTCCCCCGTAGTTGTGCTCTCTCTCTTTCAAATAAATAAATAAAATCTTAAACAAAAAGTAGAGTCCATTTTATTACTCCCAGTTCACTTCATCCATGGATGTTACCACCAAATTC
The DNA here is from genome assembly GCF_964656455.1 of Halichoerus grypus. Lineage (NCBI taxonomy): Eukaryota > Metazoa > Chordata > Mammalia > Carnivora > Phocidae > Halichoerus > Halichoerus grypus. The sequence continues at coordinate 39,823,780 of NC_135714.1, forward strand.
TGCAGACATTTAAGTAACATCCATGGATGTTACCACCAAATTCTGCCGACATTAATCCTGGCATACAACATTACCTAGAGCCTGCAAAATGAAAAAGCCATGGAGGGGGGAAAATATATGTTAAAATTACATTGATTTAAACCTAACAAAGAAGAACCATTATAATTAATATGAAGTTTGAATTATATAATTTTTTTAAAGATTTTATTTATTTATCTGACAGAGAGACACAGCGAGAGAGGGTACACAAGCAGGGGGAGTGGGAGTGGGAGAGGGAGAAGCAGGCTTCCCGCCAAGCAGGGAGCCCGATGCAGGGCTCGATCCCAGGACCCCAGGATCATGACCTGAGCCGAAGGCAGACGCTTAACAACTGAGCCACCCAGGCACCCCTGAATTATAGAATATTTTTAAAGTAACTATAATAAAGCAGATGCAGATAGATACTGCTAATATTGCAGCATAAGTTATTGATTTTTAAAAAATAAGGAGCGCCTGGGTGGCTCAGTCAGTTAAGCTTCCAACTCTTGATTTCTGCTCAGGTCATGCTCTCAGGGTCGTGAGATCGAGCCCTGCATTGGACTACAGAATAGGCATGGAGCCTGCTTAAGATTCTCTCTCCCTCTCCCTTTGCCCCTCCCCCTCCTTCCAATCTTAAAAAAAAAAAAAATTAAAATAAAACAAAATCTTCCTCTGGGCCAGTTCTCCTCATGCTACTAATTACTTAGTTCATCCCTCTTCCAAACTAATGGCTGTTAGTCTCCCTTCCCTACCTCACCCCACTGTAATAGCTGTCAGTGTCCCTCATATATCCCCTGCGCATTCACCTTTCCCCTACAAGGACAAGGTCATTCTCAGGCACCTTCTGCCAGAAAGCTTTCTCTTGGCTCCTCTATAGGGAGCAGGCCAGAAATGCCAGGGCAGTTAATCCTCAGGGAGCTGCCACCACCCAGTAATGAATGAGAACTGGAGGATACATACCAGTTTTCCTGCCCTTGGATGGGACAACTCTGAGTCATGTTCCCAGTGGATCCCAATAGGACTGAGACCCAGTTACCCTCTGTGGTAATCTGTTCACTAATACCGCTTCTTTCCCTTCCTTGTCTCTTTCCTTATGAGTGCTGTCTGGAATCCCCTCGTAAACAAACCATTTGCATTAAAATCTTTGTCTTAGGTCTGACGAATGCCCAACCTAGCCTAAGATACCCATCCCAGGAAAGACAGAGAGAGAGAGAGAGAGAGGAGAGAGAGAGAGAGGAGAGAGAGAGAGAGAGAGAAAGAAGAAAGAAAGAAAGAAAAGAAAGAAAGAAAGAAAAAAAGAAAGAAAGAAAGAAAGAAAGAAAGAAAGAAAGAAAGAAAGAAAGAAAGAAAGAAAGAAAGAAAGAAAGAAAGAAAGAAGGGAAGGAGAGGAAAGAAAGGAAAGGTGTCTTTAAAAACACAGCATCACTCAGGAGGAAAGTGAAGATCAGCTGTGTTTCTAGCCCATTGAAAAGGATTAACCTGGTGGATTTTAGATGGAGAGATAACCTGCAGCTTTGAATTAAGAAGGAAGAAGGTGAAAGCAAAAATAATCTGAAATCCCAGTTCATACCATTTCCTCCTTACCTCTGAATTCATCCAAGTCTGAACTTCCAGTCACTTTACACTAATGAGTTTGCTCTCTACCCTGTGGCTCTGGTTACCCCTTCAAGGACAACTGTTATGGACTGAATTTTGTCTTCTCACCCTCCCCGCAAATTCATAAGTTGAAGTCCTAACCCCCAATGTGACTGTATTTGGAGATCGGGCCTGTAAGGAAGTAATGAATCATAAAAGTACAGTCTTAATCCAATAGGACTGGTGTCTTTTTTTTTTTTTTTTAAGATTTTATTTATTTATTTGTCAGGGAGAAAGAGAAAGTACAAGCAGGGGGAGTGGCAGGCAGAGGGAGAGGGAGAAGCAGGCTCCCCACTGAGCAAGGAGCCCGATGTGGGGCTAGATCCCAGGATCCCAAGATCATGACTTGAGCCAAAGGCAGATGCTTAACCGACTGAGCCACCCAGGTGTCCCAGGACTGGTGTCCTTATAGGAAGAGAAGGAAACACCAGGAGTATGTGTGCACAAAGAATAGACCAGGTGAAGATACAGCAAGAGGGTGACCACGTATAAGCCAAAGACAGAGGCCTCAGGAGAGACCAAACCAGCTGTCACCTTGATGTTAAACTTCCAGCTTCCAGAGCTGTGAGAAAATATAATTCTATTGTTTAAGCCACCCAGTCTGTGGTATTTTTGTGTCAGCCCAAGTAGACCAATACAGCAACCCTCAACAAATGATGGACAATATTTGATGTGTATATGAATTTTTCTACCTCCAGTCCTTTGAACCAACAATGGGAATGAAGTCAATGTCCAAGGACTAAGTTTAGGCCCCCTCTCAAAGTTCTTGGGACAATGTAAGCCTGTGATTCTTGTATGATTCTGTGGAAGGGAGGACAAGGGCTTAAATAATAACGGAGATTTTATTTTCTGCCAGGTAAATGGGTGAGAGCTCAAAGCTGATGACATTTGGTTTAGAAAAGTAAGGACTATGAGTCAACAAAACCAAAAGCCAACTGACAGAATGGTAGGAGATATTTGCAAATGTCTTATCAGATAAAGGGCTAGTATCCAAAATTTATAAAGAACTTAACAAACTCAACACCCAAAGGATAAATAATCCAACCAAGAAATGGGCAGAAGACATGAACAGACATTTCTCCAAAGAAGGCATCCAAATGGCCAAGAGACAAATTAAAAAATGTTCAGCATCACTTGGCATCAGAGAAATATAAAAACCACAATGAGATACCACCTTACACTGATCAGAGTGGCTAAAATTAACAAGTCAGGAAATGACATATGTTGGCGAGGATGCAGAGAAAGGGGAACCCTCTGCACTGTTGGTGGGAATGCAAGCTGGTGCAGCCACCCTGGAAAACAGTATGGAGGTTCCTCAAAAAGTTGAAAATAGAGCTACCCTCTGACCCAGCAATTGTACTACGGGGTATTTACCCCAAAGATACAAACATAGTGATCCAAAGGGGCACCTGCACCCCAATGTTTATAGCAGCAATGTTCACAACAGCCAAACTATGGAAAGAGCCCAGATGTCCATCGACAGATGAATGGAAACAGAAGATTGGGGGGGGGTGGAATATTATGCAGCCATCAAAAATGGAATCTTGCCATTTGCAACGATATGGATTGAACAAGAGGGTATTATGCTAAACGAAATAAGGCAGTCAGAGAAAGACAATTATCATATGATTTCACTCATATATGGAATTTAAGAGACAAAACAGAGGATCATGGGGGAAGGGAGGGAAGAATAAAACAAGACAAAGTCAGAGAGGGTGACAAACTATAAGAGACTCTTAAACTCAGGAAACAAACTGAGGGTTGCTGGAGGGGAGGGGTGGGGGTATGGGGTAACTGGGTGATGGACATTAAGGAGCACATGTGATATAATGAGCACTGAATGTTATAGAAGACTGATGAATCACTGAACTCTACCTCTGAAACTAATAATATACAATATGTTAATTAATTGAATTTTAATTAAAAAAAATAAGGACTATGACGTCTTATGCCCTGGGGTCATGGACTCATCGATAGCTGCAACTGGTGGGGTGCCTGGGTGGCTCAGTCAGTTAAGCATCTGCCTTGGGCTCAGGTCATGATCTCAGGGTCCTGGGATCCAGCCCCGAGTTAGACTCGCTGCTCAGTGGGGAATCTGCTTCTCCCTCTCCTTTTGCCCTCCCCCGACCCACTTGTGCCTTCTCTTTCTCTCTCTTAAATAAATAAATAAATAAATAAATAAATAAATAAATAAATAAATAAAATCTTTTTAAAAAAAATAGCTGCAACTGGTTGTATAAGAAACTGGAATCAAGTCATGTTCTCCACCATCTCCCATAGGTTTCCACCCAGATGTGCTCAGCCAAAGTAGTTCCAAATTAAGGGGATTTTGTACTACATGTGTTTATAAAAAAGAAGAAATATGTTTGTGTCTTCTGTTCTCTTTTCCCCAAGTACAAATTTAAATACAGAAGAAATAAAGCAGTTATGAAGAACTCCCTCTTTCTGTACTTTGTTTTTCTAACATTGTATATTACTTCATAACATTGATAACACAATATGATGACCAAAAACAAGCTGGGCTTTTTCAGTTCAACTTAATTCTTGGCGTCTGAACAATAGTGGAACAAAGCCCATAGGAAAATTTGGCCAGGCAGACACATTGTTGTTACTTATTACGGAGTCTGCTAGAATTGATAGCAGACCTCTTGATCTTTTTTAAGAGATAAAAACAAACATCTTTCTCTTTTAAAAGAAATTTCTTCCCGTTTGCTAATTTTGAATTTCTCCATTTTGAAATTTTCAGGTACATACTAGAAATTGTCCTCTGTGAGACTTCCTCTTCTTTTTTTCTTTATTGAGTTATAATTAACGAATAACATTATACCGAGGTTTCTTCTTAATTGCCTGCAAGATTTCATGAAATTAGCATCTACTGTATACCTTCACCTTGCACCTAGCTGGGGGACTCTCATCAAATTGCCAAGCGAGTAAACAAATAAATAAATTTCTCTTTGTGGAAGAAGATGGTCAATGAACTCAACTCTGTTTTCAAAATTGCCTTCATCCTAAGGCTGTTTTTCTGCCCTTCATAATTTTCTGCATTGTGAACTTTAACAGAAAAAAAAATGTCTTCAGTAGAATTCTTGTACCCCATTTAAACGGAAAGTTCTTGAACATCTTTCCATCATAATGCAACTGGAGTCCTCAGGGGCTGATATAAACATTCAAAAGGACGGCTTAACATATTACTGACTCCTCTCACAGGTCCTAAATGTAGGCACTTTAATTAAGTGTTAATAGCAAAGCAATGTGAGAATATGACTGCTGTATAGATAACGTTAGGGAAGAAACAGTATGGGGCAGCCTGGTTGGCTTCTCTCCTTCCTTGAAAGACCCAAAGCTAACTATCTCCTGATATGATAGAGAATATGAACCCTGTGCTGTATGAAATAGAAAAGTTAAGAATTCACAATAAAAACCAGCAAATAATATTATTATTATAATATTTATTCAAAGAATCTGAAGTAAACAGTCATCTTGATGTAAAAAACCAAACATCAGCTGCCATATACACACATCCACAGACCTAATTGTACTAATACATTTTTTAATTTGCTCGCTTAGATAAATCTACTAAAGGAAACAAAATGCAAAGATCTGTTATTTCCTTCCTCTTTCATCTGCTTTCAACCCCAGACTCAACCCCAGCACCCAGCATGGAGCTCCCCACACAGCCCCCGGCTATCGGCCATCACACAGATCTTCATTCTGCCTGAGCCCGAGCCTTCTCTGGTGGTTCCATGCACAACTCCCAGCATTCTGTGAGAGTGGAGTGTTGGGATGGACAGGAGCTTTTTCAGGTGCCATCTGTCCAGAGCAGCACTGTTGACTAGAAATATAATGTGCACCACAAATGTAGGCCACACGTAATGGAAAGTGTTCTAATGGCCACTTTGAAAAAAGTAAAAAGAAATAGGCAAAATTAACGTTAATATATCTCATTTCTTTATTAAAGTGTAATTAATACACAATGTATGTAAGGTTCAGGTGTACAACATATTGACTTGGCATTTCTGTATTTCACTCAGAGCTCACCATGATAAGTGTAGACACCATCTGTCACCATGTGACATTGTTACGGTATTATTGACTATATTCCCTATGCTGTATTTTTCATCTCTGTGATTTGTTTATTTTATAACTGGAAGTTTGTACCTCTTAATTCCCGTTTTCTATTTTGCCCATCCCCTCGACCTACCCTTTGACAACCACCAGTCTGTTTTCTGTCTTTAAGAGTCTGTTTTTTGTTTGTTCATTTGTTTTGTTTTTTAGATTCCACATATAAGTGAAACCATATGGTATTTGTCTTTCTCTGCCTGACTTATTTCACTTAGCATAATATCCTCTAACTCCATCCATGTTATCACAAAGGGCAAAATCTCATTATTTTTTAATGGCTAAGTAATATTCCTCTGGGTGTTTGTGTGTGTGTGTGTGTATCTTGTTTAACTCAATTTATCCAAAATATCTTTTATACATATAAAAATTATTAGTGAGATATTTTACATGTTTCTTTTTTTATACTAAGCTTTCAAAATTTGGTGTATATCTTACACTTACAGTACATCCTCTATTTGGATTAGCCACTTTCAGGTATTCAGTAGCCATACATACTTAATGACCTCATATTGGAGAACATGGGCCCAGAGGACACCGTGGTCACACATTCACAGAGGGGTGGGCAGGAAAATGGTATTACCTTTCACTATAGTAGCCATCACACTTTGAAAACACTGCCACTGGATTTTCCACAGCCCGAGTTCATAATATCAAGGGATCTCTCTAGACTGAGATTCTGTAGTTGACCCTAAAACTGCCCGCAATCTCCTCAGAGATGTGTCAGGAACTCCAGACTAGGGATTGATTACCCCATTTTAGAATAGATACTTCAAACTGGAACAGTCCTGGTGGGACTCACTTTGGTCTGAATTGCTACTCTTTTGGGCCATTGCTGAAACTACACAAAATTCCGGGCTAGAGGCTGAAGAGCACTTTGTTAGATACTGGATTGTATTTTTTCCTCTTTCTCCAGGCAAATTCTGTGATTTTACAATCCAAGCTTTCAAAGTTGTTGATTGTCAACGAGCTGCCCCTGTAGTATTTCTACCATACTCTAATTCTATTTTATCTCAAGCCATGTGTACAGTCAATATGGAGTGTGAAAAAACTGTTTAAAGCATAAAGCCATTTTTTAAAAAATTATCCTTACTGCATGTAAAAATAGCCTGCATTCTGTCATCTTGAGTGAGGATTGTTTAGACTAGGCACACAGCTCTGCTGTCTGAATCTACTCAGTTCTGTTTCCATTGACAATATAGGTCTGGCCTAACTATACCAGGTTTGTTGGGGTCTTTTTTTTTTTTATGTTTTTCTTAAAGGAAACTATTTAAACATGAAAAATAACTAGTTTTGAAGATTTGGGCATTTGTAGTCCAATGAGTCATAAAATGGTAGAATTACATATTTTCATAGATGATGAAAGAGAGGCCATCCAGGCAAACCCCTTATATTGTAGATGTGGACAGTTTTCCTTAAAATATCTTAAAGTCTTGGGGTGCCTGGGTGGCTCAGTCAGTTAAGCATCCAACTCTTGATCTCAGCTCAGGTCTTGATTTCAGGGTTGTGAGTTCAAGCTCTGCATTGGGCTCCACACTGGGCATGGAGCCTACTTTGAATAAATAAATAAATAAAATATATTATTTTATATAATAATATATCATGTTATATAAAATAAGTACATATATAATATATATTTATATATAAATATATATATGAAAATCTTGATCTGTATTTTAATCCAGAGGTTTTTCAAAAATCAAGATATTTCAAATCATGTACATTCTTAGGAAATGATCATAATTTAAAATTTTTTTAAATTTAGTTCATTGATTCAACAATCATTTATTGGGCGTCTCTTATGTGCTACAAGTCTGGTAGATGCTGAGAACACACAGACAGATGATTTCATTCCTGTTCATATTTATTCCAATATATTATGATATATTATGATAGAAGTCTACACAATTTGTAATGCTTTCAATAAACAACTAATAGTTTAACCAACGTATTATTGTTATATACAATATATAAAGATTCTTTTATTTCATGGTTAACCACAGTGGTAACATTAACGAGAAACTACAACTTTAGCCAGAGACACTATAATAATATAGCAGAAGACATTCAATGACAGATAGAAGGTTATTAAAACACTACAATGGCTTACCACAGGAGAGTGGGATCTTATGTATAAATAAAGGTTATTTCTTCAAGGTCCATTCAAGGAAATGTACCTGCAAGCAATGAAAAACAAAATGCTTGTAATTACTTTGTCGTATCCTCTAGCCCAGCACCCCCACCCCTCTGTTGCTCTCCCTTTAGGCAGGTGAGCCTGAAAGTGGTGTGGGGACAAACAGCCTGCTTGTGCAGCCTGAGCTTAATTACCAGCAGTTTTGAGGAGTGCTGACGACACTAGCTGGTCAATATCTGGAAGATGAGTTTGGATGTAGTATCCCCACTGTAGAGAGAGAAAACCTCCAGCTCCAGCCATTGCCATTTCTAGGACTTCAGAATCATTCACCAATCATATATGTCTCCACAAATATCAAAGATTTAGTACTCTTGATATTCTTTTGTAATTTAAGCATCATGAAATTCCAAACTCTTGCTCTGTAGAATATGAAATTGCTAATGGAAGATTGTTTATAGAAAAAAAAGACTAAAAATCTTTAAAATCTGGCACATATAGGCACTCAATATTTGTTGAATAAGTGAATGTAAGGACAATAGAATATAATAAATTTCATTTGGTATCAGATTACTAGGCCACCTAATATTTATGATGAATGTAGTTCATGGGAAAGTGTTGCTCTATGAAATAATTGTATATACTTAATCTCAAATTTAAGAGTCAGTCATTGTTGAGTCATCTATGAATTTATCTAGATATTTTTAATTTCTGTGATAGTTGCATAGTCTATATGATTTTTAGGAATAATTTCCAAATGTTTATATTACACTGTAAAGATATACCTCTGTTCAAAAATTGCCATTTTTTAAAGATTTAATTATTTATTTGACAGAGAAAGAGAGAGTACAAGCAGGGGGAGCAGCAGAGGGAAAGAGAGAAGCAGTCTCTCCACTGAGCGGGGAGCCTGATGCGGGACTCCATCCCAGGACCCTGGGATCATGACCTGAAGCAAAGGCAGTTGCTTAACTGACTGAGCCACCCAGGTGTCCCCAAAACTGCCATTTTTATATCTCTTACTTATATTCCAATGATATGGTAGTTTGTGGAAAAAAACAAAAAAGTATTTTCCTGGATATATTTTGAAGCAATTCATGGATAAGTTTTTAAATTTACTTTTCATCTTCATGTAATGATGGAAATGGCTCTCAGATTAAATGATCATCTAGTATATGGAGGAGACTTCTATTGGAAAACTCTATACTAACTGAATGCTAATGGATCAAGTAGTCCATTGGATATTGAAAAACACTATTAAGCATGACACGTATTATCTATAGAGTAGGGCAAACAAATTTAAAATTTTATGTATAAGAAAGTAAAAAATAAGGATTAAAATACTTTGAAGTGCATAAATTACATAAGTTTTAACAAGGGAAATTTTAGGGGAAATATGAAAAGTCCTAAAAATTTATGTACTGTTTGATTGAGCAATTCTGTCCTGGTGTTGCAGGATTGCAGGGTTCTTGTCTCATGGAGTCGAAGAATGAATCTCACAGACACAAAAGGGTGAAGTGAAGTGAAAGTTTATTAAGTGAAGGTAAGAGAAGAAAGGAAAGAAAAAAGCTCTCTAGAGTGAGAGGGGTCCCAAATGGGTGGCCACTGAGGGCTCTTAGGGGCAGGCTTTGTTGAGAACTGACTGGGAAGCTTGTGGCCTTGAGATTCTTGTGCCATCTTGGTTTGTTCCCTTATCTCTTGTTCAGCTCTGTCTCAGCATCTCCACCTGCCAGGAATAGTTTCGGAGCCTAGTGTAGAGTCAGGGGCCTCCTATCTCTCCTGTCTACACCTTACCCGCTTCCCTACTCATGGGACAGGACCTGTGGCCAGAAAGAGCTGTACTGGGATTGTGAGGAGTGACTGATTGTATACTTTTCAATTGGTGGGGGTTAGGGATAGCGCAAGTCTCCAAGGAATCTGGAAGCAAGACTTTCAGGACCTTGAGGGGCCAGCTGCTGCCAAGATAGAGTTACTTCTAAACATTAAGGCACTAAAGGCAGCCACGAGTTCCTTGAGGAAGGTCACGCTCTGCATGCTTCAGGTATCTATCAGTGGGCTGCGAACTATAAGGAGATTTCAATTCAAGCTACATTTCTTTTGCTTTTGTTTCCCACATCACTGGGGCTATATCCTAAAGAACTATTCATGGACATGTGTAAAAAGTTATTAAGGGGCACCTGGGTGGCTCATTCAGTTAAGCAACTGCCTTTGGCTCAGGTCATGATCCCAGGGTCCTGGGATTGAGCCTCGCATTGGGCTCCCTGCTCAGTGAGGAGTCTGCTTCCCCCTCTGCCTCTGCCCCTCCCCCTGCTCATTCTCTCTCTCTCTCTCAAATAAATAAAATCTTTAAATAAATAAATAAATTAATTAATTAAAATAAAAAGTTATTAAGAATAAGCTTCACTGGGGCTCCTGGGTGGCTCAGTCAGTTTAGAGTCTGCCTTTGGCTCAGGTCATAGTCCTGGGGTCCTGGGAATGAGCCTCACATTGGTCTCCCCGCTCAGTGGGGAGTCTGCTTCTCCCTCTCCTTCTGCCTGCCAACCCCTCTGCTGTGCTCTCTCTCTCTGTCAAATAAATAAATAAATCTTAAAAAAAAAAAATGAGCTTCATCATTAGAATTCATAACATAAAAATTAAAAATGATTTGGTATATTTACATATATTATGACCCAACCCTATGATAGAATACCATGCATATTTTATATATGTATAAATATAAGAATGTCTTAGATATAATGTTTTATTTTTTTTTAAAGATTTTATTTATTTATTTGACAGAGAGATACATAGCGAGAGAGGGAACACAAGCAGGGGGAGTGGGAGAGGGAGAAGCAGGCTTCCCACTGAGCAGGGAGCCCCATGCCGGGCTCAATCCCAGGACCCCAGGATCATGACCCAAGCCGAAGGCAGACGCCTAACGCTGAGCCACCCAGGCACCCCAGATATAATAATGTTTTAGAAGAATATTTAGTGGGGCACCTGGGTAGCTCAATCGGTTAGGTGTGCCTTCAGCTCAGGTCATGATCCCAGGGTCCTGGGATCGAGTCCCTCATTGGGCTCCCTGCTCAGCTGGGAGCCTACTTCTCCCTCTCCCTCTGTCACTCCCCCTGCTTGTGCTCTCTCTCTCCCTCTGTCAAATAAATAAATAGAATCTTAAACAAAAAGAATATTTAGTGACATATTTTACATGTCATACCAAAAAAGAATAGGGAAAAATAAATTTATAAAACCGATAGACTTTATGATTTCATCTTTGGTTAAAATGTACAGATATATGCATAGAAAAAAGACTGAAATTATGATATAAAATATTAATAGGTGTTACCTCTGGGTGGTATGCTTATAGATTTTTATATTCTTTTTTTGGTATATTTTCTATATTCTACAATTAGCATGTATTCTTTCTATGATCACCTTTTCAAATTTATTTTTTAAAAACTCTCCTTGTTAGCTGTTTTACTGAATTTAAAGTAATGATTTTATATAGCGGCGCCTGGGTGGCTCAGTCGTTAAGCATCTGCCTTTGGCTCAGGTCATGGACCCAGGGTCCTGGGATCAAGCCCCACATCAGGCTCCCTGCTCCGCGGGAGGCCTGCTTCTCGTCTCCCACTCCCCCTGCTTGTGTTCCCTCTCTTGCTGTGTCTCTGTCAAGTAAATGAATAAAATCTTTAAAAAAAAAAAAGTAATGATTTTATATTTAAAAAAAACTCAATAGTTTAAGAACAAAAACAGTCCTTAGTACAGGCTAGAGAGATTATCGTAAAAAATGAGGAAAGCATCACTTATAAACATGCAAGAGAGCATTAAAAGGCAGGGATTCTCTCTGCCCCACCTCTCTGAAAGTTAAATGTCTATCTATGGAGAATCCGGGCAGTAAGAGTATAATTTTTAAGTATTAGTAATGATGAATAGATTGTTCTTTAATTTTGCTTTAAAACAGTTTGCATAATGAGGAAAATTCACCAAGGATATTTTAAACCTTGGCTTGATTCACCCAACTCGTCTTAGGGAGAAAGTAATTTTTCTACTTCTCACAGTCATTAAAAAGGACGCTGTGCTACCTTGTTCTCCCTGGTGGAAGAAAGATAGGTAGTGTGTCATCTTTGTACATACATCCTACTATTCAAGCATTCAGCAAGACAGAGTAGGGTATGAGCTGTTTCATTATGGATGTGCAAAGTAGTGACTCGTCTAATCCTTCCAGGAAAGAAATTTCTTAACAAATGACATAGCAGTAGGCACCAGGTGTTACAAATCCCAGCTGTCATCCACAGAACTAAGAGTGATGTGGGAAACAAAGGCAAAAGAAAAATTAAATTTTCTTACTACCTATAGCCCACTGACAAGTCCCTGAAACAGGCAGAGTGACATTCCTCTAGAAACTTGGCTGCCTCACTCAATGTCAATAGACCAGAAGGCAATCTTAGCCCGACCCCCAGGATCCTGTAAGTTACTTTAACATATAAAAATTCCCTTGGGAACTTCCTTTATCTCTACCCCCCAAGATACAGGTTGGCAATCATCCGCCAAGCATATGACACACTGATATACATCTGAAAGGTCTCATGACTAAGGTTTTACTAGACAGTAATAAATGACCTTTCCCCAACAATAGCTAGCCCCCTCAAGGTCATGGAAACCTTGCTTCCATAATTCCATAGAGACTTTCGCTATCACCCTCCCAACTTGAAAGTATATAATGGGCCACTCCTCATGACCCCAGTGCAGCTCTTTCAGCCCACAAGTCCTGGCCCCATGCTTTCATAAAACCACCTTCTTTCTTGGCCATCGGCTTCAAACCCTAACATCTTTCCTACATAAGTAGGATGTTATGAGAGATATCTTGGCAACTCCTATGCAGTGATGTTTGTTAGTTTTTCTTTTTTAAAGAGTAGCACATTCCAGGGTGCCTGGGGGGCTCAGTCGGTTAAGCGTCTGCCTTCTGCTCAGCTCATGATCCCAGGGTCCTGAGATTGAGCCCCACATCGGGCTCCCTGCTCAGCAAGGGAGCCTGCTTCTCCCTCTCCCTCTGCCCCTCCTCGTGTGTGCTCTCTCTCTCTCACTCACTCTGTCTCTCAAATAAATAAATAAAATCTTTTAAAAAAAGGAATAATGTGAATGATAATAATTGTTAAGCAACAAAAGCCCATCTATCTGGTTCAACTCTTGCCCTCCCCAAGACAAAAACTGCTACTGTCACCAACCAGACCCCAAGACCTGACCTTTACTGCTCACCTGCTTGTACCCACTGACCTTTGTCCCACATTTTTCCTTAAGCTCTTTTTTCCACCTTATCTCTTACTCTGGCAAAAGACCTGACTGGCCTCCTGTGAAGGAAACCGAAACTACACCTTGAGCAATAATAACTGCCCAGATGAAGAGCTCCAGCAGCCCAGACCACTCAGACCAGTTTGACCTTAACTCCTGACTCACACCTGCGCAGATGGACCGTGGAGTGACCCATGGAGTGACCCATGAAGTGACTGACACTACCCTTACCTCATTGTAATACTAAAATCCCCGCCCCAGGAAGAGCACAAGCCTCATTTACATGACGATGCAATGTATTTATAGGCATGTGTCCTTAAGGTGCAAACTTGACTTTATGCCTGCCTCTACATACAATGACAAGGCTCTCCTTTCTAAATATTCATCTTAACCCTAAATAAAAGGAACCCATTCACCCTTGCTTGGGGAGCAAGGGCTTTGGAAGTTATACTTATTTGCTGCAAATAAAGTTTCCTTTGTGTGATAACTGCACTCTCATTCATTCAGTTACGATGTGTACTAAACCTGTGAGTTGGTGAGAACCTCCTCCATTTAGCTCAGGGAAAACATTTGCCCAAAGTGCAGCCAGTCTTAAGATTACCCACTATCTTCACACTCTTAAGGATTTGTCTTAGTTTCTTCTGCTTCCAGAGACATTTTAGGGATATAGAACCAGGGAATGTATAACACAGACAAATAGGTCTCATCCAGGTAAATTCTCTAAGTACTATGCCAATTGTCTGGTCGTTAAGACATGAAGCAAATGAAATGATATGATTAATAATTTTAGCTACATTAAACTTAAAATTTCTATTTATCTAGAGTCTTAAAAACAAAGTAATCAATATAAAGGAGGGAGAAAGTGTTTGCAAGGCATAGAAAAAAGGATTAAGATCCATAATAAAGAACTCTTACAAAGAATATGACAACCCAAACAAAAATGAGCAAAGATATAAACAGGTATATCACAGAGAAAGAAAAACCCAATAGCAAAAACATGAAAAGAAGCTCTGCTACTACTAATTAAGAAATGCAGAAAATAATGGATCGTGGATTACCACATCAAAAACCAATGATGTATTGTATGGTGACTAACATAACATAATAAACTTAAAAAAAATAATAAATTAAAAAAAAAAAAGAAGTGCAATTGGTGTGACCACTGTGAAAAACAGTATGGAGTTTCCTCAAAAAAATAAAAATAGAAATACCATACAATCCAGTAATTCCAATAGTAGGTATTTACCCAAGGAAAATGGAAACACTAATTTGAAAAGATAGAGGCACCCCTATGTTTTTTGTAGCATTATTTACTGTAGCCAAGATAATGGAAGCAACCCAAGTGTCCACTGACTGATGAATGGATAAAGAAGATAGAATGTTAGCCATAAAAAAGAATGAGATCTTGACATTTGCAGCAACCTGAATGGGGATAGAGGTATCATGCTAAGTTAAATATGTCAGACAAAGAAAGATGAATACCATATGATTTCACTTATATATGAAATCTAAAAAACAAAATAAACAATAAAAAAACCAGAGACAGAATCATAAATACAGAAAACAAATTGGTGGTTGCCAGAGAGCAGGGGGTTAGGAGGATGGGTGGAATAGGTAAAGGAGATGAAGAGGTACAAATGTCCAGTTATAAAGTAAATAAGTCACAGGGATGAAAAGTACAACATAGAGAATATCATCAATATTGTAATAACATTGTATGGTGACAGATGGTAACTATACTTACAGTGAGCATCTTGTAATGTATAGAATTGTCAAATCACTATGTTGTAGACCTGAAACTAATATAACATTGTATGTCAACTATACTTCAATATTTCATAAAAAAAGGGAATGCAAATTTAAGTAATAAAAAGATCATTCATATCCTTCCAGTTGGAAACAAAGTATAAAGTCTGACAGCACCAAGTATAGGAGAGGATATGAGTTGCTGATAGGAGTTTAAATTGGTACAACCATTTGGAAACCAATTTGACAATACATAGTAAAACTGAAGATGTGGTTACACCATGACTCAGGGCAATTTTTTTTACTACAGAGAAACTTGCCCAACATATACACAAAGAACATACAAGGATAGGGGCACTTGGGTGGCTCAGTCGTTAAGCGTCTGCCTTCGGCTCAGGTCGTGATCCCAGGGTCCTGGGATGGAGCCCCGCATCAGGCTCCTTGCTCCACGGGAAGCCTGCTTCTCCCTCTCCCACTCCCCCTGCTTGTGTTCCCTCTCTCACTGTGTCTCTCTCTGTCAAATAAGTAAATAAAATCTTTAAAAAAAAAAAAATACAAGGATATTTATTACACCTTTTGAGACAGTAATAAATAAAAACATAAAAACAGTCTAGTTCTCTATCAGCTGGGAAATGAATAAACAACGTGATTATTCATACAATGGATTTCCATAAGTAGTTAAAATGAGTAGATCATATCTACATGTATCAAGGTGGATAAATTTCAAAAATATTATACTAAGTAAAAATGAAATTAAATAGTAATAGGATACATTTGACATGCATAAAACAATGTTAGGTAAGTATATATATTATAATATATTTTTTTATTTAGAAAAAACATTCTTATTTTGAAGATTTTATTTATTCATTTGAGAGAGAGAGAGAGTGAGCACAAGGGAGAGGAGTGGCAGAGGGAGAGGGAGAAGCAGACTCCCCGCTGAGCAGGGAGACCAATGTAGGACTTGATCTCAGGACCCTGAGATCATGACCTTAGCCAAAGATAGACACTTAACCAACTGAGCCATCCAGGTGCCCCTAGAGAAAAAACATTCTTAAGCAAAGATGATAAAATGTAAATATTTAAATTCAGAGTGGTGAGTAAATGGTTGTAATATTATTTCCTGTATGTTTTACATATTTAATAATTAAATAATTTTGTTTAAGTTATTAATAAGGAAACACTCAAATTTCTTTGGAGAAATATGAAAGCAAGGCATATGGAAGCAGTCTTGTAGGGCTTGAATTCATTAGTAGAGTTAATTTCATCCCTGTGATAAGTTCTTGATGTGAGAGTAAGCTCCAATTAAGCCCATGAACATCCTTTTTCAAGTTTACATTAAGTGGCAGACCCTTTTTATTTATCTCCCAAGGCATGTGTGACAAATAAAATTTAAAGTGTTTCTCAAGCTTTCTTTCACCTTATAGTTACTAATCAAAAGACAGAGTTAGGCAGTGAGAGACTTGCTCATTCTGACTTCTAATTAGTCTTTGTTAATTTTGCAAATTACTTGTCGTTGCCATTTCACAACCTCTTTGGGTTACTGATTTGAGCTGTTTGATTTTCTCTGGCATCAGATACATTTTATAAACATGTAAACAAAACATATTTTAAAGAAATCCAAACTAAAAAATATCTTTATGCCACCATTTGGCGACCATCACAGTAACTATTGGTTCAGTCAAGAATCATCAGTGGATGATTGGATAAGTAAAAGTTCGATGAGAAACAATATATAATCTCAAGGGACACTGGGTGACTCGGTTGGGCATCCACCTCTTGATTTTAGCTCAGGTCGTGATCTCAAGGCTGGCATTGGGCATGGAGCTGGCTTAGGATTCTCCCTCTCCCTCTACCCCTCTTGCCCCTCACTAAAAAAGAAAAAAAAAGATATAATCTCAAAATATCTCCCTACAAATTGCTTTTTAATTACAAAGAAAAAAACATAGTAACTTTACAGTGGAGAAACCATACAGACATTCCTTTAACACAAGTAGCTGCAGTTAACATCATGACTACTGGGACACATCAATATATGTAGGACATGATGCACTGAGAACACAGCATTGCTTCAGTGTTACCCCTTTTTTTTAAGATTTTATTTATTTTATTTGAGAGAGAGAGCATGCACACACACGCGTGAGTGGCAGGGAGGGGCAGAGGGAGAGAATCTCAAGTAGACTTGCACTGAGCACGGAGCCCAATGCGGGGCTTGATCTCATGACCCTGAGATCATGACCTGAGCCAAAACCAAGAGTCCGACACTTAACCGACTGAGCCCCCCAGGTGCCCCACTTCTGTGTTACTCCTGCTCCAAATGCATGACCTGAGTCTAAGCACGAGGGACCATCAGACAAATTCAAATTGAGGGACATTCTATAAAGTAACAAGCCTGATGCTTCAAAAATGTCAAAGTCACAAAGAAAACCTGAGAAATTATTCAAGATAGAAAAATCAAGCAAGGGGCGCCTGGGTGGCTCAGTCATTAAGCGTCTGCCTTGGGCTCAGGTCATGATCCCAGGGTCCTGGGATCGAGTCCCACATCCGGCTCCCTGCTCAGCGGGAAGCCTGCTTCTCCCTCTCCCACTCCCCCTGCTTGTGTTCCTGCTCTCGCTATCTCTCTCTCTGTCAAATAAATAAATAAAATCTAAAAAAAAAAAAGAAAAATCAAGCAAAATGGCAACTACATGCAGTTACAAAATCCCAGATTACATTGGATCCTGGACCAAAACATTATTTTTCTTTTGTTTTGAATATCAATGGGTAATTGGTTGCACCTTGTTGCTTTTGTTAAGAAGCCTCAGAATGCAAATTTAATATAAAATACTTTAAATATCTGCACCATAAAATGAGAATAAAACTGTGAAGCCAGGGGCGCCTGGGTGGCTCAGTTGGTTAAGCGACTGCCTTCGGCTCAGGTCATGACCCTGGAGTTCTGGGATCGAGTCCCGCATCGGGCTCCCTGCTCTGCAGGGAGTCTGCTCCTCCCTCTGACCCTCCCCCCTCTCATGTGCTATCTCTCTCTCATTCTCTCTCTCTCAAATAAATAAATAAAATCTTTAAAAAAAAAAAAAAAACTGTGAAGCCACTGCAGTCTCATCTTGCCACCCCATAAGAATAGATCCAATTCAAAAAGGTATTTCTCCATACTCTGCTCTCAAGAATTACAAACAAGTTTGTCAGAGCAAGATTGACAGAGAATTTCTAATACTTACAGGCCTTGTCTACAGATTCCGTATCATAAATTCGGGGACTATTGGCAGGAAGCCCATTAGCTGATCTAGTCTACTGTAAAGCTGAAAAAAGAGAAAGATCATTAATAAGACTGTCAGAACCAAATGACATTGGGTTTCACAGCTGCATTTAGAAACCCAGCAGGGGTGCCCAGGTGGCTCAGTCAGTTAAGCACCGGCCTCTTGGTTTGGGTTCAGGTTACGATCTCAGGGTCCTGGAATCAAGCCCCGCATGGGGCTCAGTGTTCACTATGGAGGCTGCTTGTCCCTCTCCTTCTGCTCCTCCCCCTGCTCCTGCTTTCTCTCTTGCTCTCTCTCTCCATCTGTCTTGAGAATGAATAAATAAATAAATAAAAAGAAAGAAAGAAAGACACACAGCGGCAGTCAGTCCAGCCTTGGCTTTGATGCAATGAATTCTACTTCCTGTATCTATTTTTTCTACTTCCTTTAGCATTTAAACTTAGTGGAATTGTTATGAAGATGTGTGGTATGCATCCCAGTTTCTTGGATAGTGTTCTTCATAATTTTATATATTGACTGCAATATATAAAGTGAGTTTTTAGCTTTAGTTAAAAGTGAGCTTAGGGGCCCTTGGCTGGCTCAGTTTATAGAGCATACAACTCTTAATCTCGGGGTCATAAATTGAAGCCCCGCATTGGGTGTGTAGCCTACTTAAATATAATTTTTTAAAAAGTAAGTTTATTTTTCATTAATCATGTGACTTGAAGTTAATTACTTGACTTTTTGAGTCAAAGAGCTTTCATTTGCTAAATGATAGGATCAGAAATTTCTTGCCTCTAAGATTCTTTCCAGTTCTAGTTGTGAATTATTCCAATTCTTTAGTCAACATTTAGATTATCAGTAAAAGTGGCATATTTCTTCTAAGACCAAAATAGAAAACCTATTTTATTTAAAAGAAATTCCTTATGGTGGCTTATTTTATGAAATATGTTAGATGCATGAAATGTATAATTAAGAATAGAACAAACTTCCATGTACCCACCATCCAGCTAAAATACAGAACAGTACAGTTTTTCATCTATCATGTTGGCAAAATCCTTAAGTTTGACAAAAAAAATCTTATTGGCAGGTCTGCAGGGAAACAGTCATTTTCATACATTGCTGGTGGGAGTGCAGAAATGGTATAAGGAGAATTTGACAATATCTAGCAAAATTATATATGCATTTAACCTTGGACAGCATATAACTCTAACTGTATCTCAACAGAAATATGAAATGATGTATGTACAAGGTTATTCGTTGTAGTATTTTTATCATAGCAAAAGGTTGTAAACCATCCAATGTCCATCAATAAGGGAATGGTTTAAGAAATAGTGGTACATCTATATGATGAAATCCTATACCTCCATAAAAAAAATGCTCTATAAAATGCTATGGAATATGGACAGTATGTTACCTTCTGTGTAAGAAAGAGGGACTATAAATGTTTGTGTGTGTGTGTTATTTTTTAAAGTAGCAATAGTAGGGTTAAACCAAAAGCCAATATAAAATGATTGGGGCACCTGGGTGGCTCAGTCAGTTAAGTGTCTGTCTGCCTTCGGCTCAGGTCATGATCCCAGGGTCCTGGGATCAAGCCCCACATCAGGCTCCCTGCTCAGCAGGAAGCCTGCTTCTCCCTCCCCTGCTCACCCTGCTTGTGCTCTCTCTCTCTCTCTCTCTGTCAAATAAATAAATAAAAATCCTTTAAAAAAATTAAAAAGAAAATGGTTACCTATAGTGGAAGAAAAAAAAAAAACCAGGAAGCAGGAGATGTCAAATAAGCATATGAAAAGATGCTCAACATTATATGTCATTAGGGAATTGCAAATTAAAACAACTGTGGTATACCACTATATACATATTAGAATGGGTAAAATCCAAAACACTGACAGCACCAAGTGTTGGCAAGGATGTGGTATAATAGGAACTGTCATTCATTTCTGGTAGAAATACAAAATGGTACAGCCACTTTGGAAAATAGTTTGGCAGTTTCTTATAAAACTAAACATACTCCTACCACATCGTACCCCTTAGTATTTGCCCAAATAAGTTAAAAACATATCCACCCAAAGCCCTACACATGGATGTTTATAGCAGCTTTATTCATAATTGTTAAAACTTAGAAGCAACAAGATGTCTTCAGTAGGTGAATGGATAAACAACTGTGGTACATTCAGACAATGGAATATTACTAAGTTCAATAAAAAGAAATGAGCTATCAAGGGACAAAAAGACATGGAGGAATCTTAAATGCATATTGCTGGGGCGCCTGGGTGGCTCAGTCGGATAAGCCTCCGACACTTGGTTTCAGCTCAGGTTGGGCTCAGGTCCTGATCTCAGGGTCGTGAGGTGGAGTCCACTTCGGGCTCTGACTGAGTGCCGAGTCAGCTTGAGACTTTCTCTCCCTCTCCCTCTGCCCCTACCCACCGCACTCGCTTGTGCTCCCTCTCTCTCTAAAATAAATAAATAAATCTTTTTTAAAAATGCATATTGGTAAGTAAAAGAAGCGAATATGAAAAGGCTATATACTGTATGACTCCAATTATATGGCATTCTGGAAAAGGCAAAAGTATGAAGACAGTAAAAAGATGAGTGGTTGCCAGTGGTTGTTGAGGAGGAGGGAGGAAAGAAGGGACAGATGAATAAGTGGAGCATAGGGGATTTTTAGGGCCCTGAAACTATTCTGTATCATATTGTAATGGTGGATACATGTTATACGTGTGTCAAACCCCATAGAATGTACAACACAAAGAATGAACCTTAGTATAAAACATGGTCTTTGGTTAATAATAATGTATCAACATTGGCTCATCAATTGTAACAAATGTACCACACTAATACAAGATGTTAATAAAGGGGAAAGGGTGGAGGATGGGGGAAGGGGAAGGGAGTATATAGGAACTCTGTTCTTTCTTTCTTTCTTTTTTTTTTATTTTATTGGAACTCTGTTCTTTCTGTCCATTTTTCTGTAAACCTAAAATTGCTTTCAAAAGATAAAATCTATTAAATAAGAGATGGAAATAAACCTTTCTGAATGAAATTTGTCAGATGGTTTTGATCTGGAACCTTGCAAATGTGGTTATTAAATAACTTAAAAACATAAGGTTAACTTAAAAAAATAAAAGAACAAAACAATCCCTAAAAATCTAAGCCAAACTGAAACAAGTGAGCTTAATTCTACATCAAGTTGATGGCACAACCAGAGAAGAGCTATTTCAGGTGATCGTGAAAGCAATATTTTGACTACATTTTTTTGTGGGATATATTCTAAAGACTATAGGAATGACAAAGAAATCTTAACCTATATTTAGTTGTTTTAGTGTTAATTAAAATACTGTGATTACTCTTTTGAAACTGTTATTTTAAAAATACCTATGCACATATATTTTAATAAAAATATTAATCATTAACAATTAACAATTACATATTTGCTTTTTCCTACCATATATTTTGATTCTTCCTGAAAGCAAATAATATGTTAATGTTATAAAAACAAAATTTTTATCTTAAGAGAACAGAGATAAAATATAAAATAAAAAATTAGCTGAAATTTCTAATCTTCAATTTAAATAGAAATTATCAGTATGAACTCATTATTTACTTTCTCTTTCAAAAAAATGGTTATTTCCTTGTTCTGCTAACTGGAAAGGTCTGGAAGTAATAATAACTTATTACTTATTAATAAGTTAATAATAACTTAATAGGGATGCAACAAGCAACCCTAGTGCCCAGAGTGTAGTCTCAAAATACTAAGGAAGCAAATTCTATGGTGAAATAGCTAATTTCAGATCTAGAATAAGAAATATACCTGGTGAATCTGGGGCCTGAAAACCAGGAAGCTATCAAACACTACAGGGGTTATGTCAAAATGACCAAGAGCCAAACTGAAGAGGCTCTGCTGGCTGAAATTGGCAACAATATGAGCATCAAAAAGAATAATAAGGCACTTATCATATGATCTAATCGAGTAAAAGGATTCAGAGAAATGATTTCATTTTTAGGAATTTCTAAAAAACTTAAATCAAATCTATAGTGACAGAAAGCAGATCAGCAGTTGCTTTGGGCCAGAGATGGGGTAGGACTGACTGACTGCAAAGGGGTGCAAAGGAACTTTTTTGATGATGGAAATGTTTTATATCCTGATTGTGGTGGTAGGTACATAGGTATGTACATTTTTCAAAACTCATTCAATTGTACTCTTTACATGGGTGCATTTTACTGCATATAAATTATACTTGAAGATAGTGTATTTTTAAAGAAATAATCATTGCAATGGATAAAAAATATGTAAAAATCCTGCCAGAATTCTTTTTTTTTTTTCTCTTTAAATTTTTTTTTATTGTTATGTTAATCCCCATACATTACATCATTAGTTTTAGATATAGTGTTCCATGATTCATTGTTTGTGCATAACACCCAGTGCTCCATGCAGAACGTGCCCTCCTCAATACCCATCACCAGGCTAACCCATCCTCCCAACCCCCTCCCCTCTAGAACCCTCAGTTTGTTTTTCAGAGTCCATTGTCTCTCATGGTTCTTCTCCCCCTCCGATTTCCCCCCCTTCATTCTTCCCCTCCTGCTACATTCTTCTTCTTCTTTTTTTCTTTCTTAACATATATTGCATTATTTGTTTCAGAGGTACAGATCTGAGATTCAACAGTCTTGCACAATTCACAGCGCTTACCAGAACACATACCCTCCCCAGTGTCCATCACCCAGTCACCCCATCCCTCCCACCCCACCCCCCACTCCAGCAACCCTCAGTTTGTTTCCTGAGATTAAGAATTCCTCATATCAGTGAGGTCATATGATACATGTCTTTCTCTGTTTGACTTATTTCGCTCAGCATAATATCCTCCAGTTCCATCCACGTCGTTGCAAATCCTGCCAGAATTCTTAATAATTCTTAATTTTTAAAAAAGATTTATTTATTTATTTATTTATTTATTTATTTATTTATTTATTTATTTTGACAGTGGGGGAGGGGGAGAGAAAGAGGGAGAGAGAGTTGTAAGCAGACTCCATGCTGAGCACAGAGCCTCTCACCTGGAGCTCGGTCTCATGACCCTGAGATCAGGACTGTGAGATCATGACCTGAACTGAAAGTAAGAGTCCGATGCTTAACCAACTGCGCCACCCAGGCACCGCTTAATAATTCTTTTTTTTTTTTTTAAGATTTTTATTGGTCAGAGAGAGAGTGTGTGTGTGCAGGAGCAGGGGGAGTGGCAGCCAAAGGGAGAAGCAGGCTCCCCACTGAGCAGGGAACCCGTCTTAGGATTCCATCCCAGGACCCTGGGATCATGACCCGAGCCAAAGGCAGATGCCTAACCGACTGAGCCACCCGGACGTCCCAATAATTCTTTTTTTTTTTTTTTTAAGATTTTATTTATTTATTTGACAGAGAGAGACACAGCAAGAGAAGGAACACAAGCAGGGGGAGTGTGAGAGGGAGAAACAGGCTTCCCGCGGAGCAGGGAGTCCGATGCGGGGCTCGATCCCAGGACCCTGAGATCATGGCCTGAGCTGAAGGCAGACGCTTAATGACTGAGCCACCCAGGCGCCCCTGTCCCAATAATTCTTTAAAAAAAACCTTTTTGGTCACCAAATTGCTAGGTTACCAGCTCATTATTCTAAAAATTGATAATATGGAAATTATCAAACATATACTTCTTTTCCTATATGGGCTGGACTTCAAGGAACCTACTCATTGATGAGGGAGAGTTCTTTATAGAAGCACTGCAGTTAATAAATGCAGAAGGAATGATAAAATTAGATTATCATTTTTGAATCTTTTATGAAAGGATGGATCTAAGCAATGATTACCAATGGTTGCTAAAACCATGAGGTAAAAGGTTGATGAGGGACCTTATTCTTATATGTATTGATGGATGAGGTTGACCACATTTGAACCTGGTGATTGCCAACCAGACATTATGTGCCTCTTGATGTGATACAATAGATAGTATATAGCATCATGTGTGAAGTAGTCTTGCCTAAATAAATAAACCTGAATCTAAAACAAGCCTCTTGGTGGGGCACCTGGGTGGCTAGTCGGTTGAACACTGGGGTCTTGATTTTGGATCAGGTCATGATCTCAGGGTTGTAAGATCAAGCCCTGCATCCGGCTCTGTGCTCAGCACGGAGTCGGCTTGAGATTCTCTTTCTCTCCCTGTCCCTCTGCCCCTCCCCCCACTCTCTCTCTCTAAAATAAATAAATAAAAACAGAGAGGGAGGCAAACCATAAGAGACTCTTAACTATAGGGAACAAACTGTGGATTGCTGGAGGGGAGGTGGGTGGGAGGATGGGGTAACTGGGTGATGGGCATTAAGGAGGGCATGTGATGTAATGAGCACTGGGTGTTATATGCAACTGATGAATCACTAAATTATACCCCTGAAACTAATAATACACTATGGGTTAACTAAATTGAATTTAAATTTTAAAAATATATAAGAAAATAAATAAATAAATAAATAAATAAAATCTTTTAAAAATAAAATAAAATAAAACAAGCCTCTTGGGGCACCTGGCTGGCTCAGTTGGTAGAGCATGCAAATCTTGATCTCAGGGTTTTAAGTTCGAGCCCCATGTTGGGTGCAGAAAATACTTAAAAAGTAAAATCTTAAAAAAACAAAAATCCAAACCTCTTAATCTAACTTTGTTTATAGGACATACCATTCTATACTCATTAAAATGATAAAACTCGGTAAGTCTGATCTTAGCAAGCTTGATGAAGATGTGCGACATTGGAAACTGGTAGGAAAAGAGCAATTTGGCCCACACCCTTTGATTTTGACAATCTTTAACCCTAGGGAAAAAAAATCACCTTCTTGCC
Organism: Halichoerus grypus; assembly: GCF_964656455.1. NCBI lineage: Eukaryota > Metazoa > Chordata > Mammalia > Carnivora > Phocidae > Halichoerus > Halichoerus grypus. Next base: position 39,848,763 of record NC_135714.1, read on the forward strand.
ACTAGATGGTGCTTATTGGCTTATCGGTTTATTGCATTGTCTTCTATTACATTGCTTCATTTCTCTTATTACTTCTAGTGGGTCTCTGGAGGAAAGGACTAGAGTCTCACCAAGAAGTTGTAACCTAGATCCAGTCAGCCGTATGAGCCATATGAGCCGTATCTGCTTCCTGGCTTTGCACAATGTTGGCCCTGGGGACAAATCATTGACACTTCTGTCTCCCTAAGGCACTTAGTTAATTCAGTTCCTTAGCAATATCTATCTTTAATACTGTGTCAAGAGTATTTTTCTGAAGAATATGTTTTTCAATATATTCTTATTATTTTCAATTAGACCATAATAAGAATAGCTACATTCTCTATGTTAAGTTGTTTTTGTTTTTGGTTTTTAGTTTGAGATCATTTCAAAGCTACAGAAAAGGATGCAAAGAAATCCTGTATACTCTTCACCCAGGACCCAGGTTCTCCTACTTATTAATATTTTACCATTCTCTCCCTCTCCCTTTCTCTCTTTCTTCCTCCCACCCCCACCTTCTCATTATCTCTCATACATAAATATACAAGATATAATCATATATAATTTTCTAAACCATGTAAGAATAAGTTGCAGACATGATGCCCGTTGGCTTTATAAACAAGGGCACTATTCTACACAACTACAGCATACCTATCAAAATCAGGAAATTAACATTGATACAGTACTATCCAATCCACAGACTTCATCCATATTTCAATTATCCCAATACTGTCCATGATAGCAAACATAAAACAGAACAAAATAAGCAAAAAACAAAACAAATAATTTTTTTAAATTTTTTTATTTTATTTCTTTATTTGACAGAGAAAGAGAGCCAGAGAGCACAAGCAGGAGGAGTGGCAGAGGAAGAGAGAGAAGAAGGCTCCCTGCTGAGCAGGGAGCCCCATGTGGGGCTCGATATGGGGCTCAATCCCAGGCCCCTGGGATCATGACCTGAGCCGAAGGCAGACGCTTAACTGACTGAGCCACCCAGGTGCCCCAACAAATAATTTTTTTAAAGCCTTCCTATTTTCCCCTTTCCTTTCTGTTCTGGACCCAACTGAGAAGCACACACAGCATTAAGTTGTCGTGTATTTTCTTCAATCTGGACAGTTTCTCGGGCTTTTCTTGTCTTTAAGATCTTGACATTTTTGAAGGTCAGACATTTTGAAGGCTTTCAATTTGGGTCTGTCTATTGTTTCCTCATGATTAGATTCAGGTTATGATTTGAGGGGCAGGAATATCACAAATGTGATGCTGCGTTCTTAGTGCATCGTATCAGGAAATCTACAATGTCATTTTGTTCTGTTACAGGTGATGTTAGCTCTTATCATTTTGTTTTTCCACTGCAAACTAATTAATTGGTTATTAATCTAAAAATAATTTCTAAGTATTTTATAGGGAGATACTTTGGGACTATGTAAATATCCTTTTTCTCATCAAACTTTCACCCACTATTTTGCCTGAACCATTAATTACTAGGGTTGTTACCACATGGTGATTTTCTAATTACATTATTTCTTCTACATTAATTAGTTGGCATTCTACCATAAAGTAGAGCTTTCTATTTATTTATTCATTTCCTTGTATCAGTGTAGATTTATGGATTCCTATTTTATTCAGTAGTTTATAATGCATTATTAATATTATTTATTTTGGTGCTCAATTTGTTTCGTATTTGGCCAGTGGGAGCCTTTTCCAGTTGAATCCTGTGTCGTTTAACATGATCCCAATATTTTTTTAAGATTTTATTTATTTATCTATTTATTTATTTATTTTTAAATATTTTATTTATTTATTTATTTATTTGACAGAGAGAGAGAGACACAGCGAGAGAGGGAACAGAAGCAGGGGGAGTGGGAGAGGGAGAAGCAGGCTTCCCGCCGAGCAGGGAGCCCAATGCGGGGCTCGATCCCAGGACCCTGGGATCATGACCTGAGCCGAAGGCAGACGCTTAACCGACTAAGCCACCCTGGGACCCCAACATGCTCCCAATGTTTTTTGAGAGCTTCTTTATTTTCTGGAGCAAGCAGATGTTTCAGACTCATCTTGTGTTTTCCTTGGAACAGCCCTGGAATTGGCAACTTATCCAATGAACCCTGGTTCCTTTAAGTAAGGTGTTTAGAAACCAAGATCTGGGTGCTAAGTTGCTCTTTGTTATAAGAGCACCACTGGTTTCAGGCCTCTGGCCAGAAAGAGCCAGGAAAAGTTCTATGCCTACCCAACATCTATATCTATATCTATCTACACGTTAAAACAACTATGAGTTCACAACATTACCTATACATCCAATCCAATTCCACAGTTTGTTCTAGTGTTCCCCTTTCCATATTTGTACTGCTTCTCTGATAATAAGAAAATTGTCTCCCATCATCATTAATACATTTATTTTCCCTGTAAGTAACCAATATCCAGATCAAGGGAGCCATCTCCTCCACCTCCTTGGTTAACATCACCAAACCAAATCCACAGGCCACCTTCTCAGTCCTGGTCCTGCCACACCTGCCAGTGACACTATTTAGTCCCTCTGACCCCAAACAGTCCCCAGTCATTCGTGATTGCGCCCTCCCCTTCACTCTGCCCGTATAATCAACTACAAAGCCCTGATTATCCTGCCTCCTAAATATTCCCTGAATCTGTCTCCTTCTCTCTACTCTTTCCATGGATGGTATAACCAGGAAAACTGTACCAACTGCCTAGCAAATCGTTGATGTAATTGAGGGCGCTGGTAGATTCTTTCTCCCTCACCCTCTAATGTTTTTTGGCTGGTGACCAATTTTTAAGGGCCTTATTAACCATAATTAGAGAGTGACATGTTTCCCAGGCCATGCTTGCTCTCTCCCCGATGATTATTCAGAGCCAGGAATTGAATGGGAGGAGTTAAGCTCTGGTCCTGGCCTGCAAGGTGGGGAGACACTCAGATGACAGAGCTGTTCTGGTTGAAGGATGGAGGAAGAGGCAGAAGGTGAGAGGCCATCTCTATTAGTTGAGCCCCCCTGGTGGCTTGGTATCTTCTAGCTTCCAGTCCTAACCTCTAACGGGCAAACTGAAAAGCCCAGCTCTTCTCTGTAATTCTGACAGGTAACTAATGCAGCATTAATCAGCTACTAACTAATTGCTAAACTCCTATGGGTAGGTGAGTGCAGCTCAGCTTGGTGCTCCACCCTCTTTTCTAGTAATTTGTCCCAAGAGTTGAGTTAACTTCCCTGTCTTTTAACTATTTCACATTGTCACTGACCTTGCCTTATCAGCTCAGAGCTGATCTAAGAAGTGCAGGTGGGGTAGGGTTGGGAAAGTGGCTTTTCTTCTGATTATAAAAGAAATCACTACTTTCCAAAAACTGGGGGACAATGAAAAGAAAATAAAGAAAATGAAAGTCATCCACAATACCACAACTCTCTGATGTAATTTCTTCCAGTTTTTCTCTGCTCTTATAAAACAACTTGATATTATAAAAGGTATTTCCTTTTATATCTTGTTTTTTCTTAACATTATGATATCAGCATTCTTCCATTTCATTTAAAATCTTTTGAAAATATTATTAATGAAAACATAGATGTGTCCTAACAATATCCCAATTTTTACATTGAGGTTGTTTCCAGTTATTTTACAATCATAAATATTGCTGGAATAAACACTTGTGTACATAAATCTTTGTCCATTGATAATTATTTTCTTATGTTCGATTACTAGCTGTAGAATTATCTGGCCAAAGTCTGAACATAGTTAAGTTCTTGGAACATACTGCCTAATTGTTTTCCAAAAAGCTTGCTGGAAAAAAAAAAAAGCTTGCTGGAATTTACACTTTCATCAGTCGTGTGTGAAAGTGAGTACCCTTCTCACTCTAGCAACACTGCACCATAAGGGATTGGATAAGAAGCAAGATAGGAAGATAAAAAGGAAGATAAATGGAAAAAAAAACAGATCAAGTAGTCACTTGAGGAAGAACATTCCTATCTGACTTCCATCTTTTTACATTAGGATTTGATGGTGATATGTAGCCGTTCTGATTTTCTTAGGCGCTTTTAGCCTTGGACACTATGTATACATCGAGGGAAAGAGAAGATTCTAAATTGCAAGATGCTTTGGTGGTGCTGGACGCTCAGCTTTATTATTTGGTAGGTAGGTTAAAGACATTGAATTGCCCAGGCTGGACACTTTAGAGCATCCTCTCTCCCTCCTTTCTCTTACCCTTCACATCTGATCAATCAACACAGCCAGCCACTCTGCCTCTTCTCTATCTGTCTCCATGTCCTCACCCCATTAGCTTCTCAGGTTCAGGCTGTCATCACTCTTCACCTGAACAAATGCAGTAGCCTCCTAACAGATCTCTCTCAAATCATCCTTCACACAGAGCAATCTGTCTAAAGCATAAATCTAGCCATGTCATCTTCTGGTTTAAATACCCACAAGGGTGTTTAATTGCCTACAGAATAAGGATCAAGCTCTTTATCCTGAAGACAAGGGTATTGTCTATTCCCCTCTGTTACTACTGCTTACTTTCTCCCGCCTTGAGCCTTATACATCATTAATAGAATGTTATTTACTGCCCAAACATCATTCTATTTCTTGCCTCTAATTTGCTCATTCCCACTACCTAACACACCTTTCCCTCCTCCCTGATAATGGCAGGGTTACACCTTATCCTTTTTCAAAGATAGTAATTGCCCCTCCTTGGGATCATCTCACATATCCGGTTTGGACATATGATTTGTTTTGGCCCATAACATGTGAGCAGAATTATGTTTGTCACTGCCAAGTATAAGCTTTAAGAGTCAGAGTGTGGCTTCCTATGCTCTCCTCATGCCCCACCCCTGTAGCTGTGAGATCAGCAGTGTTCCAGGTAGAGAAGCTTCATCAGCTGGCTCCAAAAGTGAAGACAATATGGACAATCTGCAATAGACATGAGTGAGGGATAAACTTTTGTTGCTGTAAACCACTGAGATTTTGTAGTCATTTGTCACTGCAGCATAATGAATCGTACTCTGACTGATACAATGGCCATCTCCTAATCATCCTTCACACAAGGTACTACCTCTAATGAGGTTCTATAGTACATGTCTGGCTGCCATGTATGGTGATACAAATAGACTTCCTATTTGGGAACCATCATTGCCCAAACCATGAGTTTGGGCAGGGGGCAGTTTCTGCCTCCCACCAAGGAGGCCAAAAAGAACCAATTACCTGTTCTCCCAGATTCCTCACAGCTAGGGAATAGGCGTGTGACCTAATGTCAACCATCTAGAAACTCCCTACACATGACGTGGAGTCTTGATACAAAGAAGCAAGAATGGCATATTACAGCATTAATTCTGGTACTGGGGGCAGCATCCGGTGGAGTGACAGCAGTGAGAGCAGAGTTAAGGGCTGAAAACAGTGAATGTCCTGTAGCGACAAGATAAGCAGACTGTTCCGGTGGTGTGATCCAGCTGTGTTCCAGACGGCCTCGTCCCCTTAGTTCCTGCTCACTTTCTGAGCCCACTTTGCCAGTTCTCCTACAATTCTTTGATGTACCCAATGTCCTTCCAATCAATCTGTTTTCTTAAATTATTCAGACTTGTTTTCTATTGTCTGCAAGAATCTTATTCCTACTCATCCCTAGGGCTCCAAGTGATCTGGTCTCCACATGGAGTCACATTTTATTTTATTTTTTTATTTTTTATTTTTTTGACAGAGAGAGACACAGCGAGAGAGGGAACACAAGCAGGGGGAGTGGGAGAGGGAGAAGCAGGCTCTCTGCTTCTCTCAGCGGAGAGCCTGCTGAGCAGAGAGCCCGACGCGGGGCTCGATCCCAGGACCCCAAGATCATGACCCGAGCCGAAGGCAGACGCTTAACGACTGAGCCACCCAGGCGCCCCTGGAGTCACATTTTAAAAGGCCAATCCTGCATCCAAAAAGAACTTTATTTTTTTTAAAAGATTTTATTTTTTATTTATTTGCGAGAGAGAGAGAGACAGAGATAGCGAGAGAGAGCACAAGCAGGGAGGAGAGGGAGAAGCAGGCTCCCCGCTGAGCAGGGAGCCTGATGCGGGACTCAATCCCAGGACCCTGAGATCATGACCTGAGCCAAAGGCAGACGCTTAACCGACTGAGCCACCCAGGTGCCCCAAAAAGAACTTTAAAAAGAATTCCAATATTTATCTAATTTTTCTGAAGAACATTAAAAGGAATCCCATTCTGATCCATATTCACCCACATTTATTCATGCTCTTTCCTCACCCACCTCCACCCTGAGAAGAGTTCTCATTTTTAGAGTGTCTCGGAGCCCCAAACTCACAACCCACCTACCTCTCCACATCTGGATTGCCCAACTCTGGCACCTCTTTTCCTCTTACCCTCTTTCTCCCCCAGTTCTTTGTTAGCTAGACCATCTTACCTCACCCACTGAGGTCTTTTTGTATTTTATTTCACCACCCAGACCTTGTACCTCTCTACTCATTTTCTCAATTCTGCATCATCAATTCTGCAAAAGGTCTGTTGCTGTTGTCTTTATTGAGTTAGTTGCCAACATTAAACGGTGGGAGAATTCCAACACAAAACCTGGATTTCCAGGTCTTCCAAAAAATCAAAAGACCTGGCAATGTTGGGATCCCATTTTTCCACAGTAAGAGGCAACTGAAATTTGACAGCTGCTGCCTCCTTCGACAGGCCATCCCTCCAGTTCTCCATGATCTCTGCCCCGTCTTCCCCACTCTGGCTCCTACAGGAATTTGAATTTGCAATTTGAATTTGCAATCCGTGCTCTATAATTGTCCACCTGGAATGGCAGGAAGAATCTGTGAGATGAAAGAGTGCATTTTCTTTAGGGATGGGCCATAGAGTGAAAGGAAAGACAAAAGAAGGCAATACTTCGCATATTGTAAATCCAGTCCTCTTACAATAGGACTGATGGAAAAAGAAATGCACAGGAGAAAGTAAGGCAGCTTCAGAAAGAACCAGGGGGCCAGGAGGCAAGACAAATGCATTAAAGTGGCTTGCTGACAAGAACCAAAAAAAGTACGTTTACAAACTTTCACGAGCTTACATTTTGTTTTGTTTGTTTTCATTTTTTTATTGAGTTTTTTATTTTAGTTCCAGTATAGTTAACATACAGTGTTATATTAGTTTCAGGTGTACAATATAGTGATTCAGCACTTCCATATATTACTCCGTGCTCATCATGGTAAGTGTGTGTACTCTATAATCCTCATCACCTATTTCCCCCATCCTCCCATCCACCACCCCTCTGGTGACCATCAGTTTGTTCTCTATAACTAAGAGTCTGTTTCTTGGTTTGTCTCTTTTTCTTGCTCTCTCTCCTTTTCTCCTTTCATGAGCTTATATTTTTTTAAAGATTGTATTTATTTATTTGGCAGAGAGATCACAAGCAGGGGGAGCGGCAGGCAGAGGGAGAAGCAGGCTCCCTGATGAGCAAGGAGCCCAACGTGAGGCTCGATCCCAGGGTCCTGGGATCATGACCTGAGCCAAAGGCAGATGCCTAACCATCTGAGCCACCCAGGTGCCCCCTTCTTAAGCTTATATTTTGAATGCTCTCTCTCTCCTCTCACTCTCCACCCCTACCAACCCCACCCCCTTCTCTATACCTGAAAGGCATCATCCTTGATGTGCCTCCAAGCTGCCGAGGAAGATATATAGTGCCTACAATTTAGTAGCAACTACATTTGATTCCATGTTAAGTGTATATAGGGGAAAGTTTTTGAAAGGAATCATAAGATAAAAATATTTCAAAAGGAATACTTATTTTCCAAAGTTTGCTCGTATTCCTTTTAATCCTAATTTACACGTGCAGTGTTAGATTTGTTTAAAGTTAGACACATCTGGGGCGCCTGGGTGGCTCAGTTGGTTAAGCAACTGCCTTCAGCTCAGGTCATGATCCTGGAGTCCCAGGATTGAGTCCCGCATCGGGCTCCCTGCTCAGCAGGGGGTCTGCTTCTCTCTCTGACCCTCCTCCCTCTCATGCTCTCTCTCTCTCAATAAATAAATAAAAATCTCTTAAAAAAATAAATAAAATAAAAATAAATTTAGATGCATCTAACTTATCAAACAACTGGGACTAAAACTTCTTTTACCAAATTTATTGTTTTCTTACAACTTTATCATAGTTCTTCACTGAGGGAACTTACTTGATATCTATATCTCTATATTGTATCTGTATTTGTATATGAAACAGAGTTTCAGCTCTTTAATACTCCATGGTTGTGAGTGAAAATAAAATGGTAAAGTTCAGGCTGGTAGAGAAGAAACCTACGGCAATATTTAAGGAAGAGAAAGTCAATAAAATAGTAGATTATTAAGGAACTCCACTTTAGGGGCACCTCAGTGGTTCAGTTGGTTAAGCATCTGCCTTCAGCTCAGGGTGTGATCCGGGCTTCTGGGATCGAGTACCCCCCTCACAATGGACTCCAGGCTCAGTGGAGAGTCTGCTTTTCCCTCTCCCTCTGCCCCTCCCTCACCCTCTGCCCCTCCCACCTCCCGTGCACACACTCTCTCTCTCAAATAAATAAATAAAATCTTAAAAAAAAAAAAAAAGGAACTCTACCTTAACATAATTCACCCTTGTAGGAAGAATTCAGGGATTTTAATATTTATAAATAATATATCACACTCATGCTTTTCATGGGAGATCTGAGAGTTGAATTTAGCTTGGAAGGAAAGGAGAGGGAGAGTTAAGTTGAGAGTAGAGAAATACTGTTTCATCTCTGTTGCATACACTTAAAAGAAAGAAGTTCTAAATGACAGATTTGGGTTACTTTACTACACTGTTTTAGCTTCCATTTCTTGTCACTTTATTCTCTTGTAGTATTTTGTTATTTCATATATTGTAAACATGAACTGCAGAATTTTTTACAAACTGATTTCTTGGAAGTAAAATGATACAACCATTTTAGAGAATAGTTGGGAATATCTAGTTAATTTGAAGATATGCATACCATGTGACCCAGAAATTTCTCCTGTAGGTATATACCCCTAGAGAAACTCTTGCATGTGCGTACAGGGAGAACTGTACAAGAATATATGGCTACTGGAAAATGAAAATGGTTAGTACTAAAGTACTAAGAAAAATATAAGGTACCATTAGTTTACATAAAGTGTATATTGAGTCTAAAATCATGCAAAAATACTGTGTATTCTGTAAGAATGTATATATGTTAGTAAAGTAAGTATACATGAATGAAAAAGTAAATACAAGTTCATGACAGCAGTTATCTCCTGGACAGAGAGATATTTCTTGGGCTGTGATAGGTACATGAGTGTTTTTTATTATACTTCTTCTGCCTTTGTGTATGGTTGAACTATTTCATGATACATCTTAAGTCAAATGAATGAAATCTACTTTTAAAAACTATGCACACAGTGTAACCAAATTTCTGAAAATTTGGAAAATAAAGGAAAAATCACCCCAAATTACACCATTTTAACCCTCAATTTATTTTTTTTTAAGATTTATTTACTTATTTATTTGACAGAGAGAGACACAGCAAGAGAGGGAACACAGCAGGGGGAGTGGGAGAGTGAGAAGCAGGCTTCCCGCTGAGCAGGGAGCCTGATGCGGGGCTTGATCCCAGGACCCTGGGATCATGACCTGAGCTGAAGGCAGACGCTTAACGACTGAGCCTCCCAGGCACCCCTAACCCTCAATTTAAAAAATTAAGTAATTCCTTCAACATCTGAGTGAGGTTGGTGAATACAAATGTTATTTCTGCAGCTATTCATAATAGCCAAAATCAATCCAAATGACCATCAATGAGCGAATGGATAAACAAAACGTGGTATATCCATACAATGGAAGGAAATTCAGCAATAAAAAAGGAATGAAATGATAATATATGATACAACTTGGATGAAATTCAAAAACATTATGCTCAATAAAAGGAGCCAGACACAAAAAAACCACATGTTGTATGATTTCATTTATATGAAATGTCTAGAAAAGGCCAAAAAAGTGCCAAAAATAGATTAGTGGTTACCTAGGCCCTCAGAGGAGGGAACAAGGAATGACTACAAATGAGCACAAAGGTTGTTTAGGGGATGATGGAAATGTTCTACAATTCAGTTGTGGTGATGGTTGCACAACTTTGCATATTTACTAAAACTCATTGAATTGTACACCCCAATGGATGAATGTTATGGTATCCAACTTACATGTCAAAAAAGCTGTTTTAGGGGCACCTGGGTGGCTCAGTCAGTTAAGCATCTGCCTTTGGCTCAGGTTGTGATCCCAGGGTCCTGGGATTGAGCCCCATGTCGTCGGGCTCTCTGCTCAGTGGGGAGCCTGTTTCTCCTTCTCCCTCTGCCTGCCGCTCCCCCTGCTTGTGCTCTGTCAAATAAATAAATAAAAATCATTAAAAATAAATAAAATAAATAAAAGCTGTTTTTAAAAAACAGTCATTGAGGGGCACCAGGTTGGCTCAGTCAGTTAAGTGTCCAACTCTTGATTTCAGTTCAGGTCATGATCTCAGGGTTGTGAGATCAAGCCCTGCGTCGATCTCTCTGTCTCCTCCCTCTGCCCCTCCAATCTCTCTCTCTCTCTTAAAAACAAAAACAAAACAAAAACAAAAACAGTCATTATAGAAGAAACAGTTAGGCTTGAGGGAGGAGGAAGGGAATGTTATTTCAGCTTAAGGACATGAATGTGGTAGAATGTAAATCTGAAAAAGGACCCAGAATCCTAGCCCATTAAACTACATCAGTTGAAACCTTCCAGGTAGGTTGAGGTGGAGGCTGAAAGCAAAGCTTCCTTTCAGTCAGGGGCTCTGGAAAGAGGCCACCTTTTAGGAAGGCCCTTACCAACATGGAACAGCCATGGTAGAAAACATAGTAATGGTGGCACCATTAGGTAGAGGGAAATCTAGAGATCATGTTCCTGGTACTCCATGTTCTGTGGGTGGTTTGCCAGAGATTCAGAAGTTCCTGCATATCCTGAATTGGTGAAAGTGGGCACCAAGGCCTGAGAAAGAATAAACTGAAAGAAGACTTAAAGATTAGAATCCTGGGAGCAAATACCATGTATATATTGAGGATCCCCAAATATGTATGTCTAACTTGGATCTTACATCTAACTCGAGGCTCCCATCTTCAGTGGCCAACTTGATAGCTACCCTTGGGTACTGCAGAGAAATATCAAACTAAACATAGCCCCAAATGGCAATTTTGATTTCTACAGACCCACACCTCCCCACCCCCCCACTCTCCCAGGTTGCCACTCCCACCCACATCCACTGTTTCTGTTTCCTCAGGACATGGAATCCACTTTCTCTCTCTGCTGCCACCACCTGTTCTTGGGCACCATCATTTCTCTCCTGAACAAAGCAACCACCTCTCCATTTCCGCTTTTGCTTTCCTCCAACTACCCTCCACACAACAGCAAAAATATTTTTTTAAGTGTATTTGTTTATTTTTTTAGTAATCTCTACACCAGTCGTGGGGCTTGAACCCACGACCCCAAGATCGAGAATCATAAGCTCTTCTGACTGAGCCAGCCAGGTGCCCCACAAAAATCATTGTTTTGTTAACTTGGGTCCTGTCACTCAAGGGCTTAAAACTCTTCAATAGCTTCTCATTGTACACAGAATAAATCCAAACTCCTTCTGTTGGATGATAAGGCCCTGAATAATCTGGCTCTTGCCTAAATCTCTGTACCATCTGGCCTCCTTCCCCTTACTCACTATGCTTATTTACATTTGTTCTTTTCTCAATTTTCACTTTTCCTAAGCTTTTCCCATCTCAAGGCACTTACTGTTCCTTCAGTTCGTACTGACCTCCTGCCTTCTTCTCTGCCACATTTCAGCTTAAATCTGCCTCTCTCAAAGTCACCCTCTCCAATCACTCTCTGTAAGGTAACCTCCCTTTCTAGTCTGCCTTTGTCCTGGTTTTGTTTTCTTCATAGCACTTTTCACTATTTGCAATTATTATGTGTTGGTTTACTTACATTCTGGCCTGCTCCGCTTATGAGAATTGAAACTCTGTGAACCATATGCTATTTACTATTGTAGCCCCAGCATCCAGCATAATACGTGGAACGCTGTAGTGCTCAACAAAGATTTGTTGAATGGAACCACTTAGAAAACCACTTGAATATTTCCTCCTATTGTTCAATTTTCAGAAAGAAACAGATTTTCTTGGCTGGATCAGACTATTTTGATTACAAGGAATGAGAGCCCATTGAAGCCTAAATAAAAGGGAGATTTATTGTGCAGACACAGGGTTCTCTCAGGAAGCTGAAGGGCAAAGGTACAGACGTGTCTTAGGAAAGAACTCAAAGCAGAAACTGGGGTGATGTTAGAAGCCTATGGATTTTGCTCTACTAGCAAGTTAACAAGTTAGCCTGCCACGGTTTCATAGATTCTGGCAGAAGACACAAGATTCCTGCATTAGAGAAAAAGAACAATATGTCATTTATACCAATAGTATTAGCCAGCGTTTGCGCTGGTTCCAAGCTCTGATTCCCACAGGGTGGGACGTGAAGAGAGCCGAGTGATGCTTACATACCCAGGGGGTTGCGTTACAGGTGAGAAACCCTGAGTTACGGGAGCCAAATTTTTTTTATCATGGGTAGTATGCATGCCTGACCTTGGCTCTGGGAAGGCACATTAGCTTTATCATGCTGGATAGTAAACAAACCTGCTCTTTGTTCCGGAGAGACACATCATCTCTATATTCCAAGGCTGTTTGCTGTGTAAACATTTTTTAAAAGATAATCCAGAACAAGGGCAGTCAGTGCCTCACTCACAAGATATGCAGAGATGCAAGAGATCCAGGGAGAAATGTCTCCCACCAATCAAGTGGTGGGGAAGTGGGGACAGGATGAGCTAGGCAGAAAAAACGATGGACATCCTCCACATATACATCTCAGGGAATAAGTGCAGCACTTTTTACAAGTGAATTTAGGGAATATTTACTAATTTTATCTTACAAAACCTCTGTCCTTAGACCTGTTTTTCTTAAGAAACACATTGATACCTCTTTCTAAAAGGCACCTGAGTGGCTCAGTTGGTTGGGCGACTGCCTTCGGCTCCATTCATGATCCTGGAGTCCCGGGATCTGATGGAGTCCCACATCGGGCTCCCTGCTCCGCAGGGAGTCTGCTTCTCCCTCTGACCCTCCCCCATTTCATGCTCTCTCTCTCTCTCAAATAAATAAATAAAATCTTAAAAAAAAAAAAAGAAAACAATATTGTATTTTCATAACAATTGGTATGGAGAACAATTTAAATTCCTGGCAATGATGCATTTGAAATAATTCTTTGAAAATAGTTTCTCTCTCTTTTTTTTTAATTTTCTGTTTCCGTTATTTAAAGTGCAGATTGTGGCAAAGGGTCAAGGTGGGTATTGTTTTGTTTTTCCTGCCTAAGGGAATGTGAACTATTTTGATACTGTGTGAATAAAAACAAAACTTGAAACATTTATAACTGACTTTAAAAGAAATCTAAGGCAGTACTAAGGGAGTTAAATGCTCTGGTCTAATTCCCCATAACCATTTCAGATATTTTTAAATTACATTTGTGTATGAATTTAAAATTCTAGTTACCCAGAATTCTGTGGATAAAGAAAATCATATAGTCTTGGGAAGTAAACCAATAGTCAAAGCTTGCTGCTACCAGAGTAATCTTACTCTATGATTTCTTTCAGATCAATGATTATAGAGTGGTAGTTTGTAAATAACTATGATTTATTTATTATTTCTTCACTTATACTGGTTGTTACATTTGTCTTAGATGATGAAACCATAAAATATTGAGCTTAAATCAGTTTGATTCTCTGTATAAAGAACTTAGCATAGCAATTAAACGTAAATACTTGCTAAATTAAGAAAATGGTCCTTAAAATAAAGAAAAGAAAGACAGAAAATTGTCCTCAAGTCAACTACAGAATCAGGATTTTAAATCTTTATGAAAGGTGAACATTTAGAAACAGCCTTCCCTCTAATTCAGTGTGAACACTTTTTCTTTGTCTGTCTCTGAAATTTAAGAAAGATAATTCCTTTGTCCCCTTATTTCTCCCGTTTCTAACCCAAGAGAAAAGCAAACCTATTTCAGGTATACTTAGCGAGAGCTAATATGTAACAACAAATCTAAATAGAACAGATTACACATTGTTGTTCATGTGACAAAATGTGTCCTTAAACTAGGGAAATATTTCAGTTAACAAGGGTTCATTAGAAACTACATGCAGGACACTAAACTTATTTACTGAGAAGAGTGAAGAAAGTACAAACAACAACAACATAACTTCCTTTCTTTAATGTACTCATTCAAAACGTGAAATGCCATTCACCTGCTGTCGGGATTGCAAAATGTAGCTACTATTTGGATAAATGAGTGTGCTATTTAAAGTGTGGAACTGCTTGTGACTAGTGCATGGTAAGTACAGAAATGGAGACTAAGCATGTAGAGACCTTTTTTTAGCAATTCGACAGAATAATTTTCTGCGTGTTGAATCTAATAAAAAAAATTAGGTGTCAATTTTGTATATCTTCTTAAATTTACTTTTTCTAAGAATTCATTTTTTTTATATTTTACAAAAGTACCATTCTCCTACAGTTTGGAAGTAAAAATAAGAAAACTGGTCCTTACCACAAATCGTTTTAGAAGCTGTTTCAGTAGAGAGCATTATAAAGTCATCTATGATGACTACTACCCGTAAGCAGTCACTGAGCACTACGTCATATGATGTGATTATAGGTTTGCTTACTAAATAAGCTAGATGTATTGACTGTTAGGTATGTACTGAGAACCCAAAATATTTGGGGTACCTGATGAAGTTGACGTGCTAGCCATGACCTCTTGGTCTACAATCCCTTCTCGGAAATGTTGTAGGATCCTGTTCACCTCTGGGAGCTGGCCTCAGCTTGTTCCATCACAGTGGACTAATATTAGTTAGCCTAAATAATATGTGAGTCTAACATTATGTCACCCAAGAATCTGGAATTGGGACACTGAGAGACTGAGTGGTTAGGTCACAGTTGGGCGTATGAGCTGAAATGTCAACAGTTGTTACAACACCAAACCACATGTAAGCTGATGTTATAAAGGGAACACAGAAGCCACGAGTAAGCAGAAATTTTGCGAGCGAATAAAGGGAATGAGAAACTGGCAAACGTGCAAGAAGCAGAAAAGAGAGGGATCTTATTAAAATAGAAATCAGATCATGTCACTTTTTGGCTCAAAATCTTGCCTTTTCTTCTCATTTTAGAGTAAAAGTCAAAGTCTTTACAATGGCCTACTACACCCTATGGAATCTTTCCTCCATCCCCCTGAGTTCATCTCCTACGATTCTCCCCCTCATTCATTCCAGTTTAGCCACACAGACCTTGTTTTTCCTTGAAGCCAGCACATTATTGCCTCGGGGCCTTTGCACTTGCCATTCTGTTCTATTTCACGTTCTTCCCTAGTTACCTGCATGTCTTGCTCTCTCACCTCCTTCAGACCTTTGCTCAAATGTCATTTTCTCAGTGATGCTTTCCCTGACCACTCTGTTTAAAATTGTAATCCCATCCCCACCCACACCCCTAATCCTCTGTCCCTGATTCATTTTTCTCCATAGCACTATCATCATAAGGCATACTATACATTGTACTTAAGTGTTTATTGTCTGTCACCCATCACTAAAATGTAAGCTCCATAAGGTCAGGTGTTTCTCTTCCTGTTTGGTTCTTTGCTATATGCCCAATTCCTGTGCCTAGTTCCTGGTACATGGTAAGTGCTCAATAAACACGTGGAATAAAATAAATGAATAAATCAGTAATGGAAATGGAGGACATTGCTTTGCTTTCTTGCTTTGTAATTCTAGTCCTCAAGGGGCCTGGTCACACTCTATTACCTATCATCAGATGTTAGAATACTACCTTTTAATAGCTCTTTTCTTTTTTCTTTTTTTTAAAGATTTTATCTATTTATTTTGACAGAGAGACAGAGAGAGAGGGAACATAAGCAGGGGAAGTGGGAGAGGGAGAAGCAGGCTTCCCTCTGAGCAGGGAGCCCAATGCGGGGGCTCCATCCCAGGACCCCAGGATCATGACCTGAGCTGAAGGTAGATGCTTAACGACTGAGCCACCCAGGCGCCCCTTCTTTTTGATTTTTTTTTTTAAGATTATTTATTTATTTATTTATTTGACAGAGAGAGACATAGCGAGAGAGGGAACACAAGCAGGGGGAGTGGGAGAGGGAGAAGCAGGCTTCCTGCTGAGCAGGGAGCCTGATGCGGGGCTCCATCCCAGGACCCTGGGATCATGACCTGAGCCAAAGGCAGCCACTTAATGACTGAGCGACCCAGGTGCCCCCAAAGCACAGTTTATTGAGCGATAGTAAAGTTATTGGGTTATAGAGTACAAAGCTCCCGAACACGGAGGGAACCAGAGAGTGTTGCCACCAGAATTTCTAAGTCTAGGGGTTTTTACGGGCTTGTTGGTGGGGCTGTTTTAACCTGATTAAGTCTCTATGCACCTGTCATCCAATCAGGTTTTTGTCATCTATATATCATGTGGGAAAGAGTGGAGGGCAGGGTGGTGTAAAATCCTTTAAGGGTGGTTTCCTCTTGGGGTGGGGGGGGCCCTTGTCCCAGCCTGCCTTTCTTCCAACTATCATAATTTTTATTGAGATGATTCAAGCGGTTTTCTGTTCATTGCAACCAACAAATCAAGATTAAGATAACTACCTATCCCTGAAGGTCCATCTCAAATCACACTCCTTCTGGGAAAACTCTTATTATCCTAGGCAGAAGGAATAAATTTCTATTCCCCTAATACTCTTAAAAAAAAAGTCATAGAAAAAAAAAACACAAAGAAAAGCCTTTGTATTCTCTCTTTTCTATATTGCTCATGTGGCCTTTTCACATGCTGCTTTGTATGTACAGACACCGATGCACATCTCATCTCCTCAAATGAATAATAAGCTGCTGCAGAACAAGGAGCACATTCCTTATGATCTTTATCATCTCTGGCTCCAAATGGTGTGCCTTGAACTAGGAACAATGACCAAATGAACAAATGTTAATGCAGCACATGACAGGGCCTTATATGAACATGTCCATTCAGAGTTATGCCTCACATAACATACCAGAATGAATCTCAGATCAACTGAAGAGTTGAATGTAAGAACTATAAGAAACTATAAGAAAAAAAAGAAGTGATATTTGCCATTTGTTTGGAGGTCAGAAAAAGGACTGTCTGAACTTTGCACATTTCAACTAGACTGACCCAATAAAAATGAGCCTGAAGTCCTCTCACAGGTCATTTTGGATCCTTTTTTCTCCTGCCCATAGTCTCTGTTCCTGGTACTAATCCTGGCTGGAGCCACTGCAAGGCTGGCTCTTTAAGGGACGATTGAATACTCTTGCCCAAATCTAAGGCTCCAGAATCAAGCCCATAGCTACAGTCGTGTAGAAGATCTGACAATTACATGATTGTGTTCAGTGAGCACATCGGCTTTAGTGTGAAGGTGGTGGCCTTTGTTAGTCTGTCGACTAAGTGTAGGAAGAATTGTTTTTTTCTGCTTGTACTCTAACAGGCCATGCCCACTCTTGGAGGGGACCTTGTGCAACATTATGATGTAGCTCTGAATGCATCTGAGGTGGAGAAGTACAAAGGCATCTCTTTGTTCTGGCTGTTAGAGAGGTTGGAGAAATTCATTGCCTTCCATGCAGCCTGCAATTCCATCTTTGAAAACAATACCCATTTCCAGGCTCTCCCATTATCTACATACCCTCTCCCTGCCAGGATGGTCCTGGTAAACACCGTGATCTGTCCTGCTGCCAACGCACAGCAAAATTTTGGTGGTTTTCTCAAGAACTGTCTATAAATGATACCACATCATAATTTGGGTCCGAGACTCAGAGGATGCTTAAGCAGAATGGCTGAGAGCTGCATGTGACTGGAAGTTGCCCAAATACCTGGCCACAATACATGATCAACTGACCTGGGCTGGTAAAATGGGCAAAAGTGAAAGCTCCACCGATTTGGGAGAATGGTGCTTGTAGAAAAGAAAAACCAGGTCTTGCAATTATGCTAGTAGACAAACGTGCCAACAGACAGAGCAGCTCTGTTTGAACCGTGAGCCACCACATCATGTTCAGGAGCCCCATCTGAAGTAAACCATACCGACTGAAAACAGTGGAACCACCTGTGCTGTGCCCTACCACTCATCTCTTCCCTACCCAGCCCAAGAACCTACCCTCATTTCTCTAGACGAGAGCACAGGTGTGAGATGAGGGCTATCTGGTTTCCAAGAACTTTGGGGAGATGGAATCTGTTTACGGATCAACACAGTGGTGGACTCTTGGGCATCAGGGAGCTTTGCAGATTGGGCCCTGGTCCAGGATATCTGGTTACCAATTTGTCCCAAGGCTAGAAGCTCATAATCCTGCCAGGCAACAGCAGTACTGGCCCTTTAAATGCAACTGTTTCTCCCACATATCTTGCTACAAAGGCCATAGAAAGGCAACTGCCTGCAACCACTTAGTATTTGCTAAGGATCACCTTCTCATCTACTGTTGAGACCACTGCCCCTTGCTCTGCTCTGTTTCCCTAGTTCTATACTTGCTCTTTTGATATCTGCTTCTAGTCTTCCTTACTTCAGGACTGTTTCAAATTTTCCTTCTCTCATTTATAGGCCTAGGGCTCTTGCCAGTAAATTCCCTTAAATCTTCATGCTTTGTTGATTTAGGTGTACTACTGCCCTGGGTAAGAGATTCCCCCTACTAACTTCTTCTCCGTAAAACTAATCTAATAGCTTTTCCAATGAGAAGCTCAGAGGTTGAAACTTATCTTAAACTGCTGACTGGGGGGTCTTGAGGACTCCTGCATCCACCTCTCAAGTGCCTGGAGTACTGTCCAAGTAAATGGCCTACTAGGAAATCTTTTGAGCAAGAAGTAGTGGAATTGCCTCTCTCTCTAAGGAACAGATTGTTTCAATGTGTTGGGCTGAGACTTCAAAACTGGCAAACCTGCTCTTAGAGCAAGAGGATTGAGTCATTGGGTATCATAAAGGCAATAACCCTTGCTCCCAATCTCCACCTCAGATGGTAGCTGACTGAGATATCAATACGCCTATAAGGTCCTTTTCTTATAGGAAAACATGGAGAACTCATTTGGTCATGGACTGTTGGAGATTGTGAGTGCAGATTCTGAAGTCAGACCACCTGAGTTCAAATCCAGCTCTACTACTTCCTGACCATGGACCTTGGGAACTTATGTTACCTCTCTGTCTCAGTTTCCTCATTCATAAAATGGAAATGATGATGTTAATAGCAGCGACCTCAAAGGGCTATTGTGAGTTTTAAATGAATTATTACATATCTTAAAAGTGGTCAATGATTGTTAGCTACTATGATTATTAGGCCAATTCAGAAATACCTGGATATTTACAGAATTAATATTCTAGGGTACATATAACTTTGTTTACATAAGGATGATGATAAATAAGAAAGTAACCTTTCCAGACATGCTTGGACAAATTGAATAGTTGATGATGTCTTTCAGTCTGTAATATCCCAGGAGTATCTCAGAGACTCAGGAATGGAATTGTCTACAACTTCTGAGATAGACGAGTATATTAAGTATCTCAGTGACAGCTTAATTTGCTTTAGCCTAATACAAACCTCTATTTTTTTTATTATGTTATGTTAATCACCATACATTACATCATTAGTTTTTGATGTAGTGTTCCATGATTCATTGTTTGCATATAACACCCAGTGCTCCAATGCAGAATGTGCCCTCTTTAATACCCATCACCAGGCTAACCCATCCTCCCACCCCCCTCCCCTCTAGACCCCTCAGTTTGTTTTTCAGGGTCCATCGTCTCTCATGGTTCATCTACAAACCTCTATTCACGATCTACTATCTCTATAGCATCTCTAAGTCAATACTCAGAATAATATATTTTAGATCCCAGATCAGATTACTGGGATTTGTATTATCAACTTGGAGATTTGGATGATTCTTAACAAGTTTTCTCCTTTCCTTAAATGGTAGGTTTTCTAGATCATGGATACTCAGAAGTAGTTCAGATCCTACTTTTCCAACTGTGCTGTGCTGCTGATATAGTACTTACAGAGGAAATAATAAATGTTATTTAGCAATCTTATCTCCTCACTTGCTACCACAAAAAGTGTGGCAGAAAAGGTATTGTTTCCTTCAGGGCTATGATAGCAGTCTCTTAAGAGTTTAAGAGTATGTTCACATCTGCCCTGATCATGAATCTCCTCACCCCTACATCAATATAATACATGCCCCCACGCTGTGATAGGGGGCCACTCTCTGGCCAGAGGACCTTCCAGAAGGAAGTGATACCTGCCATTATGGCCACTTTTGAGGCATCCCATAAAGGTAAGATCTGATCAATGCTGACTAGAAAAATTCTAAGGTCCAAATCTTGGGTCCCTCTTCTTTTTGCCCATAGGATTTCAATTCAGAATCTCATATACACCTAGCCTTTGAAGTTCCTGAGATTCCTTCTTAAAATTGCATATGCCAAGACAGTGAAGAAAAGACCCCTTGACAGACCTGAGGAGGTACACCTAGGAGAAGGATGCTGGTGAAGAATAGGTGAGAGAGGACACATGGGAAATGACTAGCCAAGTGGGTGTGTGTGAGGATAAAATGGATGTGTTGGATAGTAGAGGTTTCTTCAACAAATTTGAGCATGTTTTAAACAAATGCAAATATTTCTGTAAGCGCCTTGAGGTTTCTAGTATCTTTTTTTTTTTTAAAGATTTTATTGATTTGAGAGAGAGCACGAGCAGGGTGGGGGGCAGAGGGAGAGGGACAAACAGACTCCCTGCTGAGCAGGGAGCCCGACACGGGGCTCGATCCCAGGACCCCAAGATCATGACCTGAGCTGAAGGCAGATGCTCAACCATCTGAGGCGCCCTTTCTTTTAATGTCTCTCTTTTTTTTTTTCTGCCTTGCGGTTTCTTTTTTTTTTAAAGATTTTATTTATTTATTTGAGACAGAGAGAATAAGAGAGAGAGAGCACATGAGAGGGGGGAGGGTCAGAGGGAGAAGCAGGCTCCCTGCCGAGCAGGGAGCCCAATGTGGGACTCGATCCAGGGACTCCAGGATCATGACCTGAGCTGAAGGCAGTCGCTTAACCAACTGAGCCACCCAGGCGCCCTACCTTGCAGTTTCTAAACTACCTTTGGGCATGTGCTCAGTTACACACTCACACACACATATGTACATACATTGTGATTAGGGATTTTAGGATTGCTGAATACCTTTAGGCCATTGAATAATAGTTTTTCCCTCTAAATACTTACAGTGGTTTGTAATATTTTTCACTTCATCAGGAGTTTTGGCAGGAGCTAACATGCAAGTAGGAGCAAGTTACGGAAAGGGCCACACCTGCTGAGAAAAGGAGCCACTCCTTCATCCAGGAACAAAGCAAGCTTATCGTGAAAGGCAACACCTGACAAACCTAGTTGAGGCACCTGTGATGCACACTGCAGACACGTACCAGCGGAACTTCTCCTATCTCCATGAGAGAGCCACTTTTAGAGTGACTTTTTAAAAACATGCTCTAACACTTCTGAGTCATCAGAGAAGACAGTACTGTAGTTAACCTGAAAGAGAAGGATCCAGGCAACATTTAGGACATAATGGAAATATTCTTGTCCTCATACTTTTAAGTGAGAACCTGAGACTTTCCTCAGCAATTCTTAAGGGCTGTTGACACGCAGGAAGTGGAGAATGACCTAGTTTTGAGGATGACATATATAGTGTGACATGTTGCTCTTTGGAAGACAAATATATAATTTAAAAAAAACAACCATTCAACATTATTAGGAATTTCCACTTTAAAGATTTGAGACATAACAAACACATTTATCTGAAATTCTGTTAGGAGGCTTCACTTGACCTAAATCCATCATTTATTCAACACTTATTGAAAATCTGCAATATAGTAAGGGCACCAGGGATAGCGCAGTGAATCCCGTTTTCACGTAGTTCATATTCTACTGGGGAGAGATAGGCAACAAACAAAGGAAGAAATAGACGATGTGTCAGAGGAAAAATGAAACAAGCTAAGAGCTTGGGGAATGATAGGGATGCTATTTTATGAGGATCATAACGATGAGAATAGTGAACTCAGTTGGTGAGATATGAGCTGAGACCTGAATGGAGAGAGTTAGTAATGTGACAATGTGGAGGAAGAATGGATCCTAGATAGAAGGTATAGCAAGTACAGAGTTCCTACAGTAGAAACATGTTTGGCATGTTTACAAAAACATCAAAAAGGCCAGTGTGGCTGGAGTGGGGTGATGGCGGGGAAGAGTGATTGGAAGTCAATAAGATACTTGTACAAGCTGCCAAATATCCAGTCTTACAGCCAAGAAAAGGACATGGTAGTTTAAATATGTTGAGAAGCAAGTCGAGGTTCCTAGCAGGGGAGTGACCTGATGCAACTAAGCAAAGGATCATGTGGTTGCTGTGTGCATCACAGATTGTAAGCAGCGAAGTGGAACAGCCCATTAAGAGAGTACCACAGTAAGTTAAACAAGAAAAGATGGGAATTGGAATGACAGTCGTACCAATGGAGGTGCCAGGAAGTATTCAGATGTATTTTAAATATACAGCCAGTATGACTTGCTTAAGGATCAGAGATTAAGGTCAAGCACCACATTTGTGTCACAGCTAGAATCTGCCACCGGGCCTTCTGATTCTCCATTCATTGCTCCTTGTCACACCAACCTCTTCTTGCTTCCATGAAATATTAGTGTTTAACTTCATAATGTCATATGAACTATTCTTTTCAAGGAATATATTTGAAGTGTTCTCATTAAAGAACCTAGCTAGTTGGCATCTATTTCACAAACTGTTAAATGCAAGTGAAAAGTGCTATATGTGAAGTAGTCATGATACTGAACCCTCCGGCAACTAGTTCAGATGTGTCAGACAGACATGATATTCAGATGTGCATTATATAGATAATACGTATTACTTCACAATTATTGTGTTAGCAAAGACATCTTTTGATTAGATACATATATCTATGAAAATGCTTATTTATAAGTAGTCAGCAAATTTTGAAAATACTCAATGCTTTTTTTTTTTAAAGATTTTATTTACTTATTTGACAGAGAGAGACACAGAGAGAGAGGGAACATAAGCAGGGGGAGTGGGAGAGGGAGAAGCAGGCTTCCCTCGGAGCAGGGAGCCAGATGCGGGGCTCGATCCCAGGACCCTGGGATCATGACCTGAGCTGAAGGCAGACGCTTAACGACTGAGCCACCCAGGTGCCCCGAAAATACTCAATGCTTTTTTTGCTATGAATAAACATCTAGACCTTGACCTGTCAGAATTTACATTCTTCTCAACAAACCAGATATTGAATGTCCGCTGTGTCAGACACTAGACATGAAAAAAACCCAAAATAAAATGGTCCCTTTTCATCAAGTAAACAAAAACAAAACAGCAAAATATTTAAAATACAAACACCTGTTGAAAACTATTGATCAGGTAATGCTAGAGTAAACAGAACAACTGAATCCTGTGGAATTGTCAGGAAAAGTTTTCCTAGATATGCGAGCATGGGTTTTAAAAAAAGGAATCAGATTTGGCAGGTGGAATATTCTAGGCAAGGAAAATACAGCACAGAGAGGCTAAAAGGTAGAAGTAAGCCATGGCACATTAGTCCACACCCAGGTGTAATAGGACTGGATCATTATAAGCTAAGGGTGGAGGAGGCAATTAGAGGAAACCTGCAAACATAAACCAAATAGTTCACAGCTGACATCTGAAAATAATGAATGTGATTAAAAAATAAACCCATTTAAGTTGGTTTTGGTTTGTTTTGCTGTTAGTACACATTATAAACAGGTGCCACTGAAGGCAGATTTTTTTTACATTCATACATCCCTCAGCATTCATCAGTATGTTTATTTTTGCTTATTAGGTTTATTTTAGTTCTTTTAATGTTTATTTATTAAGTTCTCTTAATACACTTTTTAAAAAGGCAAGCCACACCATGAAAAAGTTTTTCCCAAGAAAACGATCCAAAGAGCAGATTACGCATCAATTAATAAAGGTAAGAGGAGCGGTTTTCTATCCCCCGCTTCCAAGCCAGTGTGCAGTAAACTTTAAGTCAGAAAAACTGTTTTAATCGATGAGATGCCTTTAAAATGCTTAGTACAGGGGCGCCTGGGTGGCTCAGTCCGTTGAGCGGCCAACTTTTATCTGGGCTCGGGTCTTGATCTCTGGTGAGTTCCAACGGGCTTTGGGCTCCTCGCTGGGTGTGGAGCCTACTTTAAAAAAAAAAAAAAAATGCTTAGCATAGTGTCTGGCCCATAGTAAGCACTCAACAACTTCTGGTTATTATTTTGACCTTAGACCTCTCAACCATTTGCGATTCTGTTTTCTCATTTTCAGAGGAAGAAACAGGTCACCGACAGTCCCTGAGGCTCCTGCCAGCGCTCACAATCTCCTATTTCAAGTAGGCATCGAATGAATATTTGCTGAACAGACAAAATAAACTCTTTCCAAGGGGTCCGGCTAAGCGCCCACCAGGGAACCAGCCAGGAGATAGGATCAGGCGCTGGTCCCACACGCCAGTGTTTGGGGGTGGAGAACACATCACACGCCCCCCCATTCAAGACCAATAGGCGGAGAATCTGAGTTTGCGATCTTAGCCCTACCCACAGCCAAGTCTTTACTCCTCTCCCGCCTCTGCGAGCCTATCTCCCCGCGGGGGCCCCGCCTGCGGCCAGAATCGCTCTTCCCAGCCAGCGGGGCAGCTTCCCACCTCCACGGCGCTCCGGACACGCCCCTTCCGGCCGAGGACCCGCCCACCGGCCTCGCCCACGGCCCCGCCCCTCCGCGAGCTCGGCGCTCGGTCCTCTCAGCGCCCGCCGCCGGCCGCGTCCACCCCCGACGCTCTGAGGTCACCGACGGGGCCGGCCTGCGGGGGGCGGAGGGACGGAGGGAAGATGGCGGCCGAGGCCGGATATTGGCGCCGCCTCCCCCAATCCTGGAGCCGGCGCAGATGAGGCGGCTCGGCTGGGGCCAGCGGCGCTTCGGAACCCGAGCTGGGGGGACCCTGGCGGTGGGGCCTGGCCCTGCTGTATGCCGGCGCCTCGGCTAGAGTGAGCGGCGGCGGCGACGCCTCTTTGCCCTGGCCCTCTCCCTGTCGCTGTGAGTCCGAGCGGGTGGCAGGCGGCACAGGCGGCGGGGCCGGGATGGAGGACGTTAACTCCAACGTGAACGCGGACCAGGAGGTGCGGAAGCTGCAGGAGCTGGTGAAGAAGCTGGAGAAGCAGAACGAACAGCTGAGGAGCCGCTCGGGGGCCGTGCAGGGCGTCGGCTCCCTCGGGCCCGGCAGTCCGGTTCGGGCTGGCTCGTCCACTCCCTCCTCCGGCGCGGCGTCCCCTCGGGGCTTCCCCTTGGGCCTCAACGCCAAGTCCGGCGGCGGGGTCGGGTCGGGCCCGAGGCGGACGAGTAGCGAGGAGCTGCGGGACGCCACCTCCTTGCTGGCAGCGGGCGAGGGCGGCTTTCTGGACGAGGTGGAGCCGCTGCGGCCCGAGGAGCTGGAGCGCCTGTCAGGCTGGGAGGAGGAGGAGGAGAGCTGGTGAGCGCGGGCCGTCGGGCCGGGGCTGGGCGGGGACGGGCCCGGGGGCGGAGAGCGTCTTCCGAGGGTACCCCTGGTAAGACACCTCGCTTTGTGTAGCCAGATCCGCTCTCTTGACGGGGACTGGTGGGTTTTTTGCTTTGGCTGCGGAAAGGTCAACTGGAGTTGGGGATTCAAGGCGTGCTAGAGGAACGAACGGCGTTGTAGCTAGTTTTATTTTCCCCTGGGTTGTGGTGGACCCTCTGGGTTTTAGACCCTGTTGGGGTCTGTGGTTTGGCACAGCCTGGGAAGGAAGGGCTCCTCGCGGGGGGAGGAGTCGGCGGTGGGAAACTGCTTTGTAAAGAAAGGATCTTGCTTTGTGTGAAATGCTGGCTTTCGGAGTGTGGTCTGAGTATTTTGGATGTCGGGGAGGGGTCTGCATGATGAGGTATCACCGGGTGCGGGGAGCAGGCGAGAGTGGTCTAGTGCGGTCGTCAGTGGTTTGGACCGGTGGGAGATGCGTACATTTCTGGCCGCGATGGGGAGACCGTGTGAATCAGCACTCCCCTTTGGGTAGTGGGGTAAAGCTTGCTTTGTGTAAAGAGGGCAGAGGATGGTACTGCTTTGTGTGAAAAGTCAAGGGTGGAACAAGAGCCTGGCTCTTATTTTTTAAACAAGAATTGGGGCTGTCATTTTTCGGTGCTGTGAAGTGACAGTTATCACATCCATCCTTAATTTCCATGTCATCCTAGGGGCAGAGAAAAGAAGCCCTATTTTAAAAATGTAAACCAAAGCTGTATTGTCATAAGCTACTTCTTGATAGAATTGTGACCTATACCATAATATCACTTACATAAATAGAAAGGTCATGGGAGGCATTCTCCCTCATTTTATTGCAACCCCATAAAGATGTCTATGAGAAACTGTCTTAATTTATCGCTTTTTAAAGTTTTGATTTGTAGCTAAAATGTGTCAACTCTTTGTTGAAATTGAAACTTTTAAGCCAGTGAAGTGGAAATTCTTCATGGACTCTAATATTGCAGAGGTGCAACTTTACAGTTACTGAGATAGTTAAGAGCTTTGCCTGGATTCAGGCCCTGGCTCTGCCACACTAGCTGTGTGACCTTGGACAAGTTACTCTGAGCTTCACGTTTTTCCTCTATTTGATGGAGAAAATAATAGTTCTTATCTCTATGGAGTTGTGAAGATTACATGAGATAATTCATGTATGGTTTTAGCACTGGGTCTGACACATAGTAAACTCTCCAAAACTAACTGCAATTACTCTTAAGCCTAGTTATTTAAATCGCGAAATATTCAGTAAGCTCTTATAGGATCTTGTGGGAAAGTCTAAAGATTCATTAACATGTTGATCCCTGTTCATTAAGGCAGTTACAGTCTTGGGAGCCAAGTTTTATGCAGTTAAATAAGCTAGGAGATATACAGTGAATTGCAAAAAAAAAAAAAGAGTGAGAGGAACAAAAGTACTGAGAATGCTCAGAAATTGGGAAGAAAATAATGGTTCAAAGTAGCTGAGGCGAACTTTGAGGAGAGGTGGCTTTGGAGCCTGGGGGTGAGGAAAGAGTGGGAAGGGCCTTTTATGCTCTGACAACTGCTAGAGCAGAGTCAGATTATTTGTAACTCCCAATTAAGAAGGTTTGAATTACAGAGATACTCGAATATATGATATCAAGCTGTTATTTTATTTCCAAGTAATATGAAATATTATTAGAACTGTCTATGGTAGTGACAGTTTTTCATATTAGTGTGAGATCACGTCCTCCCAAAGGAATCCTGGGTGTGTGTACACTTTAAAAGAATCCAGAATCATTTAAATATCATCACATGCCTCTTCCAAGTGATGATGATAATGATGCTCTTAATAATGAGGATTAGCTGCACTCACGAGCCCGTTTTAGATTATGTATTATTAGAACACTGACTCCACTTGGGGGAAGCTGAATACGTATTTTGCTGCTTTGGTTTCTGAGCAGAGTTTGTTCAGGTAAAGCAAGTCTTAAATACTGTGCCGGAGTTTTCTTTTGACCAGATGGTTCCTGCTTATTGCTTTGATCCTGGCTACGTATCTTGATCCTTTCCTTTTTCTGAAAAGATTTGTGTGAATTGAAAGTTTTATAAATCATTTAAAGTGCTTTAGAGTATGCTTTTGGAGTACAAGTGGGAAGGGGTGGGTGTTAGTGCGGGGGGATGATTTCAAAGAATTAAGAATTTTTTCTTAGCATACCAAAAATTTACTTTCTGTAACTTGACACCCATTGTACCTTCTTTTTCATGTAGAGTAATGTTTTTCCCCAAGTGTACACTATAAAATGCTAGTTCTGAAGATGTTGATAGATACTGTGTGAAAAAATAATGGTGGGTCTGAGGTTAAATATATGTGGGAAAAATAAAGTTTAACAAAAATAAACAGGTTTCTTTAATCCTGGACCTGTTTAATATGCTAATTGTATATTGAATATAGTAAATTTCTAAGTGGTAAACTTTTTTTGAGCTCCCAAGGATCTAGTACCTATAGAACACACTTAGAAAACAGTGCTTCAGACCAGTGGCTTTCACAGCCTTTTTGATGGCTTTTTTTGGACCCACCTTCATGATAAAGAAATACATTTTACATCATAGCCTATTACACAAGTATATGAATAATTGAAACAAATGTATCACAAAGCTATAGTTACTTTTAGTACATGTGGTAAGCTCTAATATTTTCTGTTTCTTTAGGGAAAAAATGCTAGTTACAACCCATTAAGCTGATTTTGTGACCCATTAATGGATTTTATCTCAGTTTGGAAAGCACTGTTACAGAACAACTCAGAAGAGTCAGAGAAAGCAGTTAACATCATTGTACGTCACAGTGTATTAGGCTATGCCGGGTAGCTTATAAACATTTTTGCATTTAATTTTCATCCACTTGTGAATTAAGTATCATTTTTAGGTAAGCAAACAACCTTTTTTTTTTTTTTAAAGATTTTATTTAGTTATTTGATAGACAGCGAGGGAGGGAACACAAGCAGGGGAAATGGGAGAGGGAGAAGCAGGCTTTCCGCTGAGCAGGGAGCCCAATGCGGATCTGTGTCCCAGGACCCTGGAATCATGACCCGAGCCGAAGGCAGACGCTTAACGACTGAGCCACCCAGGCGTCCAGGAAACAATCTTTCTAAGCATCAAATAACACACAGTAAATGATGGAGTCAGGGTTTGAATCCAGGACTTTATGACATCAAAGCCTATGCTGTTCCCCCTGTATTTTGCTTTTTCCAGGTATAATCCCTTTTCCATATGAATGTCCCCTTAAAATATTTGAAGACTACTGTCATGATCCTGTTGACCTCTTCTACCCACCACACACACTGAGCATTCTCATCTCTTCTGCAGAGTAAAACAGTCCCAGTTTATTTCATCATTCCTAGTTAATACAGCTTTCTGATCCTTCAACCATGATCACTTTTCTCAATGAATTCTACTTGCGCATTGTCATTAAACATGGTACTCAGAACTGTACTCAGCATTTTATTCTTTTTTTTAAGATTTTTTTTTTTTTTTTTAAATCTCTACACCTGTCATGGGGCTTGAACTTACAGACCCCAGATCAAGAGTTGTATGCTGTACTGACTGAGCCAGCCAGGTGCCCCTGTACTTAGCATTTTAGATGATACTTGACTAGACAGTATGTGGTGGATACACCTTGCTTGAGGTAAATGCTGTTATTTTGAAACCAAATATTTCATTAACAGTTTTGGTTTCTGTTGCTTATGTTTAATATGATCCAGTAGTGTCAATTACACTTAGTATCTTTTATACATTAATTGTTAAACTAAGTCTCCCTAACCCTGTTTTTGTGCAATGAATTCTTTAGGCTTTTGTATTTATGTTCATATATATATCATATATATATATATATATATATGGCTTATATTTAAATTAGTCTTGATTTCATTTCTTAGTCTTGATTTAGGCATTTAATATTTTTTGTCATTTTCACATTTAATAGGCATACCTACTGGGTCTTCATTCAAGTTGTTAAAAATGTTAAAATGACAGAATAAAGGGCTCTGAAATGTGCAGCTCAACTAGAATCCCTCCAGATTAACATCAATCTATTAATCAGCACACATTGTGGTTGTTCAGTAACTTAGTTCCATTTGTTATTATCAAGCCCATATGCCATTTTTTTAAAAGATTTGTCAGAGAGAGAGCGTGAGTGCACATGTGCACACAAGCAGGGGGAGCGGCAGGCAGAGGGAGAAGCAGGCTCCCCGCTGAGCAGGGAGCCCAATGCGGGACTCGATCCCAGGACCCTGAGATCATGACCCGAGCCCAAGGCAGACTGAGCCACCCAGGCGTCCCCATATGCCATTTTGTATGGATATTATGAAAGATTTTGCCAATTGCTTGCTATAATTAAGTTATACTGTGCCTACAGTGTCTTAACTGCAATGAAGTAAACCTATCAAAGTAGAAATTGCATTTTATTTGTTTTGACTTGTTCATGGTGAATCCTCTGGCTTTTTCCTTTTTTAATTTCACATTTTGTTTAATTCAGTTTTGAATTTTGCAAGGAATAAGTTTGGTCTAGAAATTCTAGACCTGCTTATTTTTCTCTTTAAAAAGTATCATATTTCCTATTACCTACACTTTTGACCCTGACATTTTATTTTATTAATATTTTTTATATTTTTATTTAAATTCTAGTTAGATAATATACAGTGCAATATTGGTTTCAGGAGTAGAATTAAGTGGTTCATCACTCACATAAAACACCCACTGCTTATCATAACAAGTGGCCTCCTTAATACCCATCACCCATCTAGTCCATCCCCCATCTCCCTCCCTCCATCAACTCTGTTTGTTTTCTATTGTTAATAGTCTCCTATGGTTTGTTTCCCTCTCTTTTCCCCCCCTCCCATATGTCCATCTGTCTTGTTTCTTAAATTCCATGTGAGTGAAATCATATAGTATTTGTCTTTCTCTGACTTACTTCATTTAGCATAATACACTCTAGCTCCATCCGCATCATTGCAAATGGCAAGATTTCGTTCTTTTTGATGGCTGAGTAATATTCCATTGTGTGTATATGTACATATACAATATTGGCTATAATGGACATTGCTGCTATAAACATCAGGGTGCATTTACCCCAAATCTGTATTTTTGTATCCTTTGGGTAAATACCTAGTAACACAGTTGCTGGTTGTAAGGTAGTTCTATTTTTAACTTTTTGAGGAACCTCCATACTGTTCTCCAGAGTGGCTGCACCAGTTTGTATTCCCACCAACAGTGTAAGAGGGTTCCCCTTTCTCCACATCCTCACCAACATCTGTTGTTTTCTGTGTTGTTAATTCTAGCCATTCTGACAGGTATGAGGTGGTATCTCATTGTGTTTTTGATTTGTATTTCCCTGATGATGAGTGATGTTGAACTTCTTTTCACATATCTGTTAGCCTTCTGAATGTCTTCTTTGGAAAAGTGTGTATTCAACCTGACATGGTACTTTAGATTGACATATTTTGAATCAATAATTCAGTGACAAAATTTCAATTATTTTACATTATTTGGAGGGGTAGGCCTAAATCTGTTTCAAGCTATATTCTGGCTTACATTCTGACTTACTGTCTATCACCTTGCTTTATTTGAAATTCAGTTTCCTTTGACAAATGTTTATTTGGGCTGTCCATTTGAACAAAGTATTGACAGAAATGCAGAAGGTAAAGAATATTTCTGCCCACTCTTTGTCATTTAGCCTTATTGTATATTTTGCTCCCATATTATGGGCTATCCCTCTTTTGATACTAATGCCCTTAGTATACTTTTTTTATCCATAAATATTTGTTGATTGTAATTCACATGCAATAAAACTTGCCCTTAAGAAGTGTAATTTAGTGGCTTTTTTTAGTATATTCACAAACTTGTGCAGCTGTCACCACTATCTGATTCTAGAACATGTTCATTAGTACCCTTCCTGCCCCCCTGCTTAAAAAATAAAACCCCAAAAAACCACCAAACCCATTATCAGTCACTTCCCATTTCCCCCTCACCCCACGTCCATTTATATACTTTCTGTGAGTATGGAACTGCTTATTCCGGTCATTTCATATAAATGAAATTATGTAATATGTGGCATTTTGTGTCTGGCTTCTTTCATTTAGCATAATGTTTTTAAGGTTCATGTTGTAGCATGTATCAGAACATTTCCTTTTTTTCATTCTTTTTTTTTTTTTTTTAAAGATTATTTGAGATAGCACACAAGGTGGGGGGGGGCCAGAGGCAGAGGGAGAGGGAAAAGCAGACCCCCTGCTGAGCAGGGATGCCTGATGCAGGACTCAATCCCAGGACCCAAAGATCATGACCTGAGCCAAAGGCAGCCGCTTAACTGAGCCACCCAGGCGCCCCTTTTCATTCCTTTTTATGTCTGAATAATATTGCCACATTTTGTTTATCCATTCATCAGTTGATGAGAATTTGGGTTCTTTCCACCTTTTAGTTTTTATGAAAAATGCTGCTATGACCATTTATTTACAAGTTTTTATATGGACATGTTTTCATTTTTTGAGTATATACCTAGGAGTGGAGTTACTAGGTCAAATGGTAACTCCATGTTTAACTTTTTGAAAACTGCCAGACTGTTTTCCATTCCCATCAGCAATACACAAGGGTTCCAGTTTTGCCACATTCTCTCCAACACTTCTTATTGTCTGTCTTTTTTGTTATATAGCCATTCTACTTGTATCTCATTGTGGTTCTGATTTGCATTTCCCTAATGACTAATGGTGTTGAGCATCTTTTCAGCTATTTATTGGCCATTTGTCTGTCTTTGGAGAAATGTCTATTCAAACCATCTACCCATTTTCTAATTGTGTTAATTGTCTTTATAATAAGTTGTAAGAGTATATATGCTGGATGCTAATCCCTTATGAAATATATGATTTGCGAATATTTTCTCTCATTCTGTTTTTTTTTTCACTTTTTTCTTTTTTTAAAAAAAGATTTTATTTATTTGTCAGAGAGAGAGAGAGCACAAGCAGGGGGAGCGGTAGGCAGAGGGAGAAGCAGGATTCCTGCTGAGCAAGGAGCTCAGTCCCAGGCCCCTGGGATCATGACCTGAGCCAAAAGCAGACACTTAACCGACTGAGCCAGCCAGGTGTCCCTGTTGTTTTGTTTTGTTTTGTTTTTTGTTTTTTTCACTTTCTTGATGGAGTCCTTTGAAGCACAAAGTTTTTAATATTATAAAGTTTTATTTATTCTTTTGTTGCTTGTGCTTTTGATGTCATGTCTAAGAAACTGTCTAATCAAGATCACAAGATTTATTCCTATCTTCTAAGAGGTTTATAATTTTAGCTCTTATATTTAAGTTTTGATCCGTTTTTATTTTATTTATTTGAAAGAGAGAGCATGTGCACAAGCAGAGGTAAAGGCAGGCAGAGGGAGAGGGAGAAGTAGGCTTTCTGCTGAGTGGGGAACCCGAAGCAGGGCTCAATCCCAGGACCCTGGGATCATGACCCAAGCCGAAGGCAGATGCTTAACCAACTAAGCCACTCAGGCGCCCCTTTGATCCATTTTTTAATTGTGGTAAAATATACATAATATCAAATTTGCCAAGTTAAACCATTTTTAAATGTATAGTTCAATGGCATTAAAGTACATTTTATATTGTCGTGCAACCATCACCACCATCCATCTTCAGAACTTTTTCATTTTCCCAAACTGGAATTCCATACCGATTAAACAATAACTCCCCTTCTCTCCCTAGCCCCTGACAGCCATTCTTTCTGTCTCAATGAATTTGACTACTCTAAATAACTCATATATGTGGAATCATACAATATTTGTGCTTTTGTGACTGCTTTATTTCACTTAGCACAATGTCTTCAAGATTCATGTTGTAGAATGTCTCAATTTCCTTCCTTTGTGGGGCGGGGTGGGGGGATGTCTCTAAAGCTTTATTTAATCTTACAATCCTCAATGGGCAAGAAAAAGCAACACTTAAATCTTCCTATCCCAACCTGAGCTGTGTGATGGATATGATTTTCATATTTAAATATGGAATTTATATGTATATGCTATTTTTTGTGGCACAAAACCCCCACAAAAGTCAGCCTTCAAACAATTTCCAAGTATATAGTTCATTATTGTCAACCACATTCACATTGTTGTGCAACAGATCCCCAGAATCCTTCCATCCTGCATGACTGAAACTCTACACCCACAGAACAGCAACTCCTTGCCTCCCTTTTCCCCAGCTCCTGGCAACCACCATTTTACTTTGTTTCTGTGAGATTAGATGCCTCATAAGTGGAATCATGTAGTATTTGTCTTTCTGTTACTAGTTTATTTCGCTTAGCATAATGTCCTTAAGGTTCACTCATGGTATAGCATGTCATGTGGTTTCCTTTTTTAGGACTGAATAATATTCTGTTCTATGTATATACCACATTTTCTTTATCCATTCATCTGTCAGTGGACATTTGATTTCTCTCTACCTCTTGGCTATTGTGAATAATGCTGCTGTGAACATGAGTGTACAAATATCTCCTCAAGTCTTTGCTTTCGCTTCTTTTGAAGTAGAATTACTGGATCAAATGGTAATTCTGTGTTTAATTTTTTGAGGAGCCACCATACTGTTTTCCATAGCAGCTGCACCATTTTGCATTCTGACAAGCATTACAAAAGGATTCCAGTTTTTCCATGTCCTTGCCAACATTTGCTTTGACCCATTTTGAGTTTTTATATAATGTGAGGAGTCCCAACTTCATTCTTTTTGCACGTATATATCCTGTCACTGTACCTTTTGAAGACTTTGCTGTCCCCATGAAATTGTCTTGGTACTCTTGTTGAAATCGGTTGTCCATAAATGTATGGATTTATTTCTGAGCTCTCAATTCTATTTTATTGATCTTTGTCCTTATGCCAGTAGTAAACAGTCATGATAACTAAAGGTTTTTAGTAAGTTTTGAAGTTGGAAAGTGTGAGTCCTCCATGGAGTTTTGTTCTTTTTCAAGATTGTTTTGGGTATTCAGTCTCTTGTATTTCTATATGAACTTTAGGATCAACTGGTAAATTGCAGCAAAAGCAGCTGGAATTTTGACAGGGATTATATTGCGTCTATAGATAAATTTGTAGATCAGTCTATATTGAGAGCTTAACAGTATTTATTCTTTGAAATTGTGGACATTGGATGTCTTTCCATTCACTCAGGGCTTTAATTTATTTCAACTATGTTTTGTAATTTTTAGGTTATAAGTTTTGCATTTATCTTGTTAATTTTATTCCTAGTTATTTTATTCTTCTTGATGTCATTGTAAATGGAATTTTTTCTTAATTTCATTTTTTGATTGTTCATTGCTACCATATAGAAATATAGTTGATTTTTGTTTATTCATTATATTCTGCAGCCTTGCTGAAGTCACTTATTAAGTGTCATAGTTGTTTTTTTGTGTGTGTGTATTTCTTAGGACTTTTTTATATATAAGATCATGTCATCTGCTAATAAAGATAATTTTACTACCTCTTTTCCAATCTGGGTGCCTGTTTTATTATCTTCTTGCTTAATTGCCCTGGCTAGAACATCCAGTATAATGTTGGGTACAAGTGGTGAAAGTAGACATCCTTCAATGTGATTTTTATTGCTCTTTTATTTTTAATTATAGCTAACAATTATTTATTGCATTAACATATGACAGATACTATGCTAACCACCTCATATTTTATCTTCCTAATAATTGGATATGATCAGACTATTATTAACCTCCATTTTAAAGATGGGGAAATTAAAGCTTAGATTAAATAATTTACTTATAGTCACTCAAGTATATGGCTGAGATTGGATTGGAACCCAGTTAGTCTTACTCTTTATTTTTTAAAAATTTCAATCTTTACCTAATTCTAATTATCTGTATTTTTGTTATTTTTAAGATTTATACTATTATTTACTTAAGGGTATTATGTGTCCCCCCAGTTCTGTCTTTTGGTCATTTGTCTATAATAACTTGATGTCTGTGTACATTTTTATTTCTTTATATGAGGACCTCTTTTTGTACTCATTATTCTTGTGCTAAATTGACCTTTGGGGCCCTTGGGAGTCTGATAACGTAGTAGCTGAGAGCTTTGACTCGAACTAGATAGCCTGAGTTGAAGTCCCTGCTCCCAGCCTTCTTACCTGTGGGACCCTGGGCAAACCACTTAATCTCTGTGCTTGAACCTCTTCATTATCTCCAAAATAGAGATGATTATTGTAATATAGAATTTAATGTAATATATGTAAAATGTTAAGAACAGTTCTTGGCACACTGTTCACTGTTTTATTATTTTAGTTTCAGATTTGCCTATCTTTGCATTGAAATTTTAAAAAACTTTTTATTTTGGAAAATTTCAAACATATAGAAGTATAGAATGAACCTCAACTTATTACCCATCTTTAACACTTAACACCTCATACCATTCTTGTTTTATCTATACCACCCAAACCTCAACATCCTGGACTATATTGAAGCAAATTCCAACCAGATATCATTTACTTACTAAATATTACAATAGAAGATAAGGACTTTTTTTTTTAACATAAGCACAATACCAGTTTCACTCCCATTAAAAATAATTTTTTAGCATCATCAAATGTGCTATGAATGTTTTTAGATCAAATTTTCTAAAAAGTGATTTGCTTATCTGTGTTTAGAATTTTTTTATTCTGTGATAAACTCTAAAATGAAATGTTCTCTTCAAGCATTTTGATCATTTTCATATCCCCAGTTAATTTGTTGGTGATGGTCAGAACAGACCCAGTTCTCATTTCTTTCCCAGCCTTTTGAGAAATTGTTGAGGCAAATCACAGATTTCTTAGGTTTTCTGCTCTGTGCAGGGTGAAGTTTTCAGCAGATGTGTAAATACCTGAAGTGGTTCCATATCACTATTACATCTTTTCTTTGTACTAGAATTGAAATTTGTGTTAGTAATATTATTCATACCTTCCCTTGGCCTGTTGGCTTGTAATCAACTCCCATAATATCATCCCTATTTTTACATGTACAGTTATTTAACATTTTTAGTTAATTTTCGTTTTAGTGTTTCTGTGCTTTGATTCCATGTACTTTTACTCTTAGGCTCCTACATTTTTGTAAAACAAAATAATTTCAGTATAATTTTCCATAAATCCATATTTTCTTCACTAAATTTACCTAGAATGTTGTACCTTATTGAGGAAAGAAGCAGTCTTGGGTTTCAGAGAAAGGAGTTTTTACTAATGGCTTTTATTAGAATTTTTTAAGGGCCTCATATAAAAGAATGAACAAGTACATATACGCATAAAAATCTTTACTATTTAAAATATTTCTTGTTGAGGAGGAGAGTTAGGAACTGACTTGTCCATCTCTTCAAGTCTCAAGATTGTTTTCTCCATCCTTACTGTGAATTGTGCTAATTGAAAAGGAATTTACATGTGGGCAAAAGGGGAGTGTATATGTGAAATACTTTCTAAATGAGTTTTAGGTTTATTCATCTACTCTGCTGCACTTTTGTAGTTGAGAGTTTAATATTGCACATGTATTCATAGTGACTGCATAACCTAATTAGTATTTGTTAGTTAACATTAGTTGTTAGTATCTAGAAGTTTGTCATTTTATTTTTTCCCTTTTTTCTTTGAGAGATCCATTATTTGTTGATATAAACCCCTGTATCTGTAGTGGAGACAATAGATTGAAAATAGAGATGTTAAGAAAAATTGATAATGAGTTGTCAGGCTCTTTGCAGGGCCCCTAGGAACTTTTGCAGAACATAAAATCATAGAAAGTGAAATTAGAAATGGACTTTGAGATCAGGTAGTCATGCCTCTTGTTTTTAAGCTGTTTAATATCCAGACTGGTGAGGACAAATGGTTGTATCTTCTTAAAAATGTTTGAGGGGCCCCTAGGTGGCTCAGTCAGTTAAGCATCCAACTCTTGATTTCGGCTCAGGTCATGTTCTCAGGGTTGTGAGATCAAGCCTTGTGTGGCGCTCCATGCTGAGTGGGGAGCCTGCTTAAGATTCTTTCTCTCCTTCTTCCCCTCCACTCCCCCCCCCCAAAATTTGAAATTAGAAATCGAATAAGTCATTCATGTCTTGTTAAATCCATTTTACTTTAAATCAATTTTCTCTTAAGTTTATGAAGACATATTAAACTCAGACTGACTTCTTATCAATAAATTTTATTGATAAACTTCCCTAACTTAGATAGTATGTGGTTTTTACTTGCTGTGTTTTTTCACTCACTGTCCTTCATATCTAAGAATGAACTTTATTACATGGCCTCTTTGTTTTTATGTATGCTTTTCATGGGAGACCATTGGTAGAATTTGACTGTAATTTTATTTGCTAAGTCTAGATTAATAAAGCATTTGATTTGTATAATTATCACTACTTATCTGAATAGCTTGGCAGTTATTTGCTGATTAACATCTTGAAGTTTGTTTTCTAGACTCTTCTGTACCAAGGAGATGTTACTTTAAAGTAACGTGGCTTACATGTGTGTGTTTTAAATGAATTAAGAAATTACACATCTAAATGAGCATTTTATTCCCTTCTTAGTGGTTTTCCAGTGATTCTGATGTGACTTAAAAATTTTTTTATTAATAGAACAAATACTTAGAACCCCTATGTGTAAACAGCACAATGTTGGGGAAGCTGAGAGACATAATAATGCAGGTTCTTGCTTTCTTAAAAAATGGAGTTTGGCCAACAAGGGCCACATGGTTGGTAAAATATATTACAGTCACTATTGTTTAATTATGTTCTATATACAAAGTACTGTATAAGGCATTTTATGCATGGCAAATCATTTAATCTGCATAATTTTACATTATTGTTATCTCCATTTTTTTATTGTGGTAACATATGCCAAACAAAAAATTACCATTTTAACCATTTTAAGTGTACAGTTCAGTGGCATATACACTGATTTATGCAATCCTCACCACCATCCATCTCTAGAAGTTTTTATCCTTCCCCGTTGAAACTCTGTATAAACAGTAACTCCCAATTTCCCTATTCTCTTGCCCCCAGCCCTTGGCAGCTACCATTCTACTTTCTGTGTCTATGAATTTGACTACTCTAAGTACCTCATGTAAGTGAAATCACAAAGTAGTTGCCCTTTTCTTTCTGGCTTATTTCATTTAGTATTGTGTCTTCAGAGTTCATCTGTGTTGTAGCATGTGTCATGTTATCCCCATTTTACAGGTAATGAAGTTAAACTCAAAGTCACATAGCTGATAGAGTGAATTGAGACTCATGCTAAGTGTGAGAATAAAACATTTGATGTGTATTTAAGCTATGGATATTTAGCTTTCGGAAGAGAATGTTTTTTAAATATTTAAAGGAGTATAATGAGGATTATTAGACTTACTCTGTATAACTCTGGAGATCATTACTAGAACAATAGGTATAAATTAGAGGCAGGCAAATTTTTATTTAATATAAGATAGAATTTTCTAATAGAGCTGTTTCTAGGTGGTATGGACTGTATTTTTTTAAACTTTTTTTTTTAGAAGATTTTATTTATTTGATAACGAGTGAGCACAATGGGGGGGAGGGGCAGAGGGAGAAGGAGAAGCAGGTTCCCCACTGAACAGAGAGCCTGTGTGGGGCTCGATCCCAGAACCCTGGGATTATGACCTGAGCCGAAGGCAGACAACCAGCTGAGCCACCCAGGGGCCCCTGGTATGGACTGTCTTTAAAAAGTGTAAGTAACCTTCAGGCACACTTGGCTGGCTCAGTTAGTAGAGCATGTGACTCAACCTCGGGGTTATAAGTTCGAGCCCCACATTGGAGGTAGATTACATTAAAAAAATAAAATCTTAAAAAAAAAAGTGTAAGTAACATTCAGCAGTGAGGACTGTTGAATAGTCCTGTGATAAAGGATGTTACAAAGAGTTTATAAAAATTAGTTGAATTAGGTTACTTCTGAGTGTTCTTTTAACTCTGTTTCTGTGATTAAAATATTGCAATCTATTTGGGAGTATAAGATACCTTCAAGACAAAGTGCTAAGCTTAAATGTGGGAGAGATCTTTAGCAATGGGAGCATCATAGATTTTTTTTTTTAAAGATTTATTCATTTTAGAGCAAGCAAGTGAGGGGAAGGCTAGAGGGAGAGGGAGAAAGAAACTTCAACAGACTCCTCGCTAAACTCAAGAGCCCAGTGCCAGGGTCGACCTCACCACCCTGAGATCCCTATCTGAGCTGAAACCAGGAGTTAGATGACCAACCGACTGCGCCACCCAGGGGCCCTTAGATTTTTTTTTTTTTTTTCTGAATCTATAGCACATTTTTCTGAATATTCTCAGTAATGGAAGATTCTTTTCCTTGTGAGGGTAGGTATGAGTTTTGAAAACTATTAAAAGTCATTTTTATGCTAGCAAATAAAAATGGGTTAGCAAGGTATTTAAAGTCTTGAGCAGTCCAATTCCAGTTCTCCTTTTTCCTGTGTTTACTTATGGTTGCCAGCAAACTTCGTGGACATTCCTGCCCGGTGGCATGTTCTGATGTTCATTCAGCAACAGAGCACCTTTTTTCTTTGTGAAATTCTAAATATCCTGCTTGGTTTATTTCCTTTTCAGTGTTACCTACCACTGCTCACACACCATTTTTAGAGTCAATGTAACAAGACAACCTTGTACTTTGGTCTCTGTAGTCTAGATTGTGAGCAGTTTCAGCAGAGGGACAGTATCATATTCATCTTCATGTGTCTGAACAGGCTCTCAGTATCTTATGTGTAGTAAGAGTTCAGTTACATGAAATTACATTGAATCAATCTGATCGTCAGTGATGTTAGGTTGAAATGAGGTGAAGCTGGAAACTAATGAGACCAAATTCTTGCCTGACTTGATGACTCTTAGGCTAGTTGAGATGAGGAGTTTCCCACACATTCTGAATACTAGCAGTATTGAATCTACACTCTCCCATGATGAATTAAAGAAGAAAATACTGTCTAGATAGTGTCTGATGTTAAAAAGATTTTATTTATTTATTTGACAGAGAGAGACACAGCGAGAGAGGGAACACAAGCAGAGGGAGTGGGAGAGGGAGAAGCAGGCCTCCCGCTGAACAGGGAGCCCGATGTGGGGCTCAATCCCAGGACCCTGGGACCATGACCCGAGCCGAAGGCAGACGCTTAACAACTGAGCCACCCAGGCGCCCCCAAAAAAATCAGTTTTAAAATTAAGATAGTGATATCTCTTTGGTGGGTTAACAGATGCACCCTGTTTTAAACTTATTTGTACTTTTTGTGATTTCTAAATTTCCTGTTATGAACACAAATTGCTTTTATAATTTAAAAAATCCTATTTATGGGACTCCTGGGTGGCACAGTTGGTTAAGCATCCAACTCTTGGTTTCAGCTTTGGTTGTGAGATTGAGCCCTGCGTTGGGCTCTGCACTCAGCGAGGAGTCTGCTTAAGATTCTCCCTCTGCGCCTCTCACTCATGCGCATGTGTGCTGTCTCTCTCAAATCTTTTTAAAAAAATCCTATTTATGAGATTTAAGTCAGTTTCATTACCTTGTGGTCACATAGGTAGGGATCATAATATAACATGATACGTTAAAAAGCCATTGATGTTTTCCTTATTACTTAGTGGTAGTAAGATTGTATATCAAAAATGAAAAAAGGGGCACCTGGGTGGCTCAGTCATTAAGCGTCTGCCTTCGGCTCAGGTCATGATCCCAGGGTCCTGGCCCTGCTCCGCGGGAAGCCTGCTTCTCCCTCTCCCACTCCCCCTGCTTGTGTTCCCTCTCTCGCTGTGTCTCTCTGTCAAATTAATAAATAAAATCTTTTAAAAAAAAGATGAAAAAAATTTGGTTCCAATAAGTTTAGACATGTGTTTTTGATAGCACTGGAGCCCAGGTCAGCTGTTGTATATGATTTTATCTATTATTCTTGTTTTTAACTTTGCATTTTAAAAATGAAATTACTCAGGGACGCCTAGGTGGCTCAGTCGGTTAAGCGTCTGCCTTCTGCTCAGGTCATGATCCCAGGGTGTTGGAATTGAGGCCCGCATTGCGCTCCTTGCTTGGCAAAGAGCCTTCTTCTCCCTCTGCCTGCCGCTCCCCCTGATTGTGCGCGTACTCTCTCTCTCTCTCTCTGTCTCTCTGTCTCTCTGACGAATAAAATCTTAAAAAAATAAAAAATAAATAAAAATTTTTTAAAAATTAAAAAAAAAGAAATTACCCAAGTGTAAATTTTCTTTTTAATTTTTTAAAGATTTTATTTGAGGCAGAGCAGAGCAAGAGAGAGAACACAAGCGGGGAGGGGCGGGCAGAGGCGCAGAGGGAGAGGGAGAAGGAGAAGCAGGCTTCCCGATGAGCAGGGAGCCTGTCACAGGGCTCCATCCTAGGTCTCTGGGATCATGACCTGAGCTGAAGGCAGACGCTTAACCAGCTGAGCCACCCAGGCGCCCCCCAAGTGTAAATATTAATATCAGATTTGCCTAAATAAAGTTTATCTATTTTTGTGGAGGTGGAAAACCGTGAAACTTTTTTATTTTCCGGGAATATCAGATAAGGAACCCCAAAGCTGTGTGTAGCTCACATCTCGTGGGCCTTCTGGGCAAAGAGATCTGTATGCCAAACTTAAGGGAACCTGATGCTGATGCCCTGTAAACCAGAAGGGCTTTTTCCCTTCTTCCCCCACTTACCAGGCCCCCTGCCTCCTTGCTTGTCTGCTAGGAACATACCTAAAACTATATTTGTAAATCAGTTTGATTTTGGCTTTTTTTTTTTTTTTTTTTTTTGACAGAGAGAAAGAGCACACAAGCAGGGGGAGCGGCAGGCAGGGGGAGAAGAAGTAGGCTCCCCTGCTGAGCAAAGAGCCCAACACGGGGCTCGATTCCAGGGTCCTGGGATCATGACCTGAGCTGAAGGCAGATGCTTAACTGACTGAACCACCCAGGTGCCCCACATTTTTTATTTTTTATTCATTTTTTAAAGCTTTTATTTATTTGAGACTGCACAAGCAGGGAGGAGGGTCAGAGGGAGAGGGAGAAGCAGACTCCTCGATGAGCAGGGAGCCTGTTGGTCACCGGGCTCAATCCCAGGACCCTGAGATATGACCTGAGCTGAAGGTAGACGTTTAACCAAATGAGCCACCCAGGTGCCCCTAATTTTGACATTTTTTTTAAAAAGGAAACAATTTGAGTGGTAAGTAGCAGAATTAAGTGTCTTAATGTAAATGGGTTGAGTTACAATAATGTACTGTTCCTTATGGTAAGGACTCATACTAGCCAAAGCACACTGCATGTTGTCTCTTATGCTAGTTTAGTAGCAAAAATGAACATGTAAAAGTATGTAAGTTTTGGGGCGCCTGGGTGGCTCATTCGTTAGGCATCTGCCTTCGGCTCGGGTCATGGTCCCGGGGTCCTGGGATTGAGCCCCACGTCGGGCCCTCTGCTCAGCGGGAGGCCTGCTTCTCCTCTCCCAATTCCCTGCTAGTGTTCCCTCTCTCGCTGTCTCTCTCTCGCTGTCAAAATAAATAAATAAAAAAAATAATTTTCTAAAAATATGTAAGTTTTAAGACTTTAGGTAATAATAAGTTTTTATTTTGCCTGTTGCATTTACTCAAAATCACATCCTCTGGTGTCTTTCACTTGGGAATCCAAATTATGGAGGAAATGGACACCTTTAGGAACAAACTAGCTTATTGAAGAGGAAGGCTTTGTAAAACTAGGTCTTTAAACTAGGTGTGGCTCCAAAAAATGCAAAACCTACAGTTTGCTTTGATTTTGAAAAGGCTCAAATGCTGAAATAAAAGTGAAATTTCTTAAAGGTGTTAAAGGGTATATAGGGAGGAAAAGAAAAAGTGATTGTATCTCCTTGAAATGTGAAAAATAATAAAAACAAGATAATGCAGTACTATAATATCTGATATGAAATTTTTGAAAGTATTTGGAAAGGTAAGGTGAAGAGGGAGATAGTGTTTAGTTAAAAATTAGAGGTTTACTTTCCGTGCTGATAGCGCTCCCGCAAACATGGTGAACGTTCCTAAAACCCGCCGGACTTTCTGCAAGAAGTGTGGCAAGCACCAGCCCCACAAAGTGACACAGTACAAGAAGGGCAAAGATTCTCTTTATGCCCAGGGAAAGCGGCGTTATGACAGGAAGCAGAGTGGCTATGGTGGGCAGACTAAGCCGATTTTCTGGAAAAAGGCTAAAACTACAAAGAAGATTGTGCTGAGGCTTGAATGTGTTGAGCCCAATTGCAGATCTAAGAGAATGCTGGCTATTAAGAGATGCAAGCATTTTGAACTGGGAGGAGATAAGAAGAGAAAGGGCCAAGTGATCCAGTTCTAAGCTTCATATTTTGTTAATATTATGAAGACAATAAAATCTTGAGGTTATGTTCAAAAAAAAAAAAAAATTAGAGGTTTAGAATCCATGAGGATGAATCAAACCATCTCCCACTTCTACAGTTTACTAGAAGGAAACT
Organism: Halichoerus grypus; assembly: GCF_964656455.1. NCBI lineage: Eukaryota > Metazoa > Chordata > Mammalia > Carnivora > Phocidae > Halichoerus > Halichoerus grypus. Next base: position 39,892,769 of record NC_135714.1, read on the forward strand.
CCTCCCACACACAGCCCTCCATTCAAGAGATTTTGCTCATTTCTCTGTGAGAAATAAGTACCAACTTTACTCTGTGAGAGTAAAAAAGTATCAACTTTGTGTGGCTGTTAAAGGGTTTTGTTTGAAAGGTGTGAATAAGAAGCAAGGGTGGGCCAGGCCAAGTAAGTGGCCTGTATGTCTGATAACATTGAGGAATGGAACTTAATAGATGCTATCGAGTTAGGAGGTTTTAGAAGTATGTATTTAGTGCCTATTTAGTATTGTATTTTATAAGAATAATGTAATTAGGTTGTATGTCTTTATTAATATTAGATGCAGAAAGAATATAATTTAGTAATTTCAGGATGTGAGTATTTTTTGAGTGGGCTTGCTAATTTCCTTTCTAGGAGGGAGATAATTGACTTGTGTTGACTTGTCATAGTAAAATTCTTGTTTGCCATTGGTTATTTTTAGCTAGGGCTGTTCTGGAGAGGATTAAAAAATGAAATTTAAAAAACTGATGAAGGGGTGCCTGGGTGGCTCAGTCAGTTAAGCGTCTGCCTTCGGCTCAGGTCATGATCCCAGAGTCCTGGGATCAAGCCTCGCATTGGGCTCCCTGCTCAGCGGAAGCCTGCTTCTCCCTCTCCCACTCCCCCTGCTTGTGTTCCCTCTCTTGCTGTGTCTCTCTCTCTCTGTCAAATAAATAAATAAATAAAATCTTTAAAAAATAAAAAACTGATGAATCCTAGAAACCTGAGTCTAGAGGCTTGGAACTTCACAAGCAGGCATTACAGGTCTCAATGGTAGTACATCAAGTGAATGAGAGAGGCTAACAAATAGCACTATGTATAATCTAGTTTTGTCCTAATTCATCTTTAGTTTCCTGTCTAGCACCATGCCTGGCCAATGGTACTTGCTACGTTAATATTTCTTTAAATGAGCAAGTAGAACTTGATACTAAGGCTTCAGGGTACTTACAGTTTAATTTGGAGACAGAATGAACACGGAATTCGGTTCTCTCTGAAACCAACAATGAGAGTTCATAGAAGAAAGGCATATATGGACTTGAATGTGACAAAGGACTTAGGTACAGGTGGAAGGTATTTCTTGCTGTTCTGTCAGAATCAAAACGGATGAGTGCTGTATTTGAGTAGGGTAAAGAGAAAGCCTGTGAAGATACCTCAGTGAAGTATGTTGGGGAACAAGTGAGAAATAGTTGAATCATTGGGTTTGGGACCATACTGTGGATGGCCTGTGAAATCTAGGAAGAGATTTTTGAGTGGTGGAATATTCTTAGCAAAATGGTGTTTTGGAAAGATTAGTACGGCAATTGCATGTAGGTGGGAACAGAAGGCAGAGCTATGCTTAAAGGGCTAGAAAACTGAGCCTCTGAGTTTTATCAGGCTCTTGTGCCCAGAAGCACATGGCAAAACTGGAATTCATGCCAAAGTATTGAGTGATATTCTTTCCATTTCATCCCAACTCTTCATAATTGATTACATAAAAATCATCATATCAAAGTAAATGATTAAAGATCAGAGTAGTTCCTCTATTTTTTTTTTTTTTTAAGATTTTATTTATTTGACAGCGAGAGACACAGGGAGAGAGGGAACACAAGCAGGGGGAGTGGGAGAGGGAGAAGCAGGCCTCCCGCAGAGCAGGGAGCCCGATGCGGGGCTCGATCCCAGGACCCTGAGATCATGACCTGAGCCAAAGGCAGACGCTTAACGACTGAGCTACCCAGGCGCCCCAGAGTACTTCCTCTTATAAGACATTTACATTGTTTAAAAATAGCATTTTGGTCTTACTAGCTTTCTTTTTTTTTAAAGATTTTTTATTTATTTATTTGACAGAGAGACAGCGAGAGAGGGAACTCAAGCAGGGGGAGTGGGGGAGGGAGAAGCAGGCTTCCCGCGGAGCAGGGAGCCCAGTGCGGGTCTCTATCCCAGGACCCCGGGATCATGACCTGAACCGAAAGGCAAACGCTTAACGACTGAGCCATCCAGGCGCCCCCTTACTAGGTTTCTTATATGAGGATATTGACATTTGGGGCCAGATAATTCTTTGTTGTGGAGGCTGTCCTGTGCATTGTAGGATGTCTCCAGACAAAAATGCCTCCAGATATTGCCAGATGTCCCTGGGGGCAAAATCACCCCAGATAATTGCCTTACAGCATACTTACACGATACAGCCTCAACCTAACCAGAAGTATTTAGTGCTGTATTGCAGGAATAAGGATTGCATTCTAGTAACTGTGTTCCCTTTACATTTCTAAGTCATGAAATAGTAATGTTCTGAACATTAAGAAAAACTAAAGTAATTTATTGTACAAACCTGGGCTCTATTTGAGAGTCAAGGGAGTGCTAGGATGCCAGAACAACAGGCTTAAATTAGGACTTCCCTGGGCAAACTGGATGAACGGTCATCCTAGGAGTTAATCTTCACACATACATTCAGTACTTACTATGAGTAGAGTAGTATGTTAAAGTGGTAAGAAGTAGGCATGAGAACTATGGTGGTTGGAAAGCCTCGTGAAAAAGGCAAGTCTTGAATTGGTCTTGAAGTGAGGCTTGAATTAGATCAGGAATATGAAAAGGAAATTCTGCCCCCTACTCCCATTGTTAAAATTATGAACAAAGACATCTGTGGTTTAACTATCCAGGATGCATGAGATGAACATTTGTCTGATTTGGCTGGACAAGAGGGTTTTTTACTGGAGTACATGGGAGAGAAGATCAAAGGATGTAGTTTTGGATGAGATAGCAAGATCTTAAAAATTAAGCTGGGGGCTGTATTCTAAATCTTTTTTTTTTTTTAAGATTTTATTTATTTGTGAGAGAGAGAATGAGAGAGAGCATGAGAGGGAGGAGGGTCAGAGGGAGAAGCAGACTCCCTGCTGAGCAGGGAGCCTGATGTGGGACTCGATCCCGGGACTCCAGGATCATGACCTGAGCCGAAGGCAGTCGCTTAACCAACTGAGCCACCCAGGCGCCCTGAGGGCTGTATTCTGATGAGAAAGTTTTTGAGCTGTGAAACAATGTTACACTGATCTGTATTTTAGCTAAATGGTAGTGGGCAGAGGATAGATTGGAAGAGTAAAAGTCTAGTAGGTATGGGGAAACCACTTGAGATTATTAAATTGCTTATGTTGGGTGAGATGAGGGTCTAGACTTGAGTGAAGTCAGTGGAAATGAAAAGGAAGGGTTGGATTTTAGGGGCATTAATGAATTGATAGGATGTGTTGATTGAGCACATTGAATATGTAGAGAGAGGAAACAGTCAAGGTTAGCATAAAACTTTCATTGACTGGAAAAAATAGTGGTGCCATTTTGTGTTTGTTTGGAGGTATTTGATTTGGGGAGGATGTCTATAGTAAACCATTGGAGCTCTATGATACTCAGGAGAAAAATTAGGACTAGAACTATTTGAAACTAATATATGTCCAAAGAATGATAGTTGGTTATGATGAAACAAAAAAAGACTTCTTCAAATTAAAGGTTTCTGGTTAAATATAGAATAAAATAGTAGGAACAAATTTATAGTTGTATCCTGTGAGGCAGCAGTTGATAGAGTAACAAAAATCCTGTGATACAGGGGCGCCTGGGTGGCTCAGTCGTTAAGCGTCTGCCTTCGGCTCAGGTCGTGATCCCAGGGTCCTGGGATCGAGCCCCACATCGGGCTCCCTGCACCGCGGGGAAGCCTGCTTCTCCCTCTCCTACTCCCCCTGCTTGTGTTCCCTCTCTCTCGCTATGTCTCTCTCTGTCAAATAAATAAATAAAATCTTTAAAAAAAAAAAAAAAAAAATCCTGTGATACAGAAAATGTGTGACGAAATAAAACTCAGTTTTTACACTTGTAATGTGTATTTTCAGACCCTATGTCATCACTTCTAGTTTTGGTAATTAAACTTTAATAAGTGATATGGTGAAAACTGATGGGAAAGGAAGAAAGTTAAGAGGCGGAGAATAGGTTCAATTTAGTCTCTTAAAGACCCTGGCATAATGGATAACTGTCACTTGGGAGAGATCCTGGTTAGTTGTTATGAGTATTTTGAAAGGAACAAATGAAGTGGAATGGAGACGAATTAAATAGAAAAAAAGTTTTTTTAAATTTTTCTTTTTTTAAATAGAAAAAATTTAGTTCTCATCTTGCAACTAGAGTTTACTAAGTGGTACAATCGAGAATAACTGTAGAATTTTTGTATAATTTTTCAAGAAAAAGTGCAGTGCCCTATTATGGATTCTTTATAGTTATTTCTTTCATTCATTCTGCAATATTGAATTCCTTTTCTACTATGTACAGGGCAGGTTTCTTTGGGGTTGAGGGTAGAGCATAAGAGATGATGGGGATGCCTGGAGTCCCATATGAAAGACAGTTATATAATATATAAATAAATATATTTATATATAAATAAATTGTATATACACACACACAACTACAAATCGAGGACTAGATTGGGTTTTCTTTCTAGGAAAATGTCAGTTCTAGAAATACCGTCCCTCTCGCCTCTCAAAAGTATTGTATGCATTCTAACCATTTCAATATACAGTATATGTCAGGAATCCTCACATACTCTTATCTTTCTTTTTATATAACTCAAAAAGAGAAGAGAATGTCTGAGCTACTCTTAATATTAACTTTAATTCTATAAACAGTACGGAGTACCATTCTCACTTCTACTCTGGCACGTAACATAAAAATATTGCCAGATTTTCTTTAGCACTTCAGTTACCTGATGTTTTAGGCCAACCTGTTGTTGGGGATAAACGCATATATTTGAATACAAATATGTAAACATATATATGTATCAAATACATATATATCACACATACATTGGGTACTTACTATGAGTAGAGTAGTATGTTAAGGTGATAAGTAGGCATGAGAACTATGGTGGTTGGAAAGCCTCGTGAAAAAGGCAAGTCTTGACTTGGTCTTGAAGTGAGGCTTAGATTAGATTCCTCCCGTTATTTTGTTCCTATTTTCACAAAGTGGATAAAATATTTAATTTTATAATTCAAGAAATTAATTTTAGAACCTGTAGGAATACTGCAAATAGAAAATTCTCTGATAAAAGAGTTGTTTATCTTTATTGTATATACAAACCTTTGTTACCAGTATGTTGTGGATTCTAACTTTTTTTTAATAAAGATTTTATTTATTTATTTGAGAGAGAATGAGAGAGAGAGAGAGCATGAGAGGGGGGAAGGTCAGAGGGAGAAGCAGACTCCCTGCTGAGCAGGGAGCCCGATGCGGGACTTGATCCTGGGACTCCAGGATCATGACCTGAGCTGAAGGCAGTCACTTAACCAACTGAGCCACCCAGGTGCCCCTGTGGATTCTAACTTTATGCTCTATCTTTTCTCAGATATTTGTGCAGAAACTTTCTTAACAATAAGAAAAATATATTTTTAAAACCTAACCTTAGTTGACAAATTGTTAAAAGTCATTATAGTATGTATGCATTATTACCCGGGATTTGAAGGACATGTCATTTGCTAAAAGTTAATGACTTGTTAGCCATAAGTACCATGGCTTCTACAGATAAAATCCTGTTAAGGCATTTCACCAATAAAAAGTTAGTTATTTAAAAAAAAAAGTTATTAACAAGCAAAGTACTCTAAAAGAATCAGTGTGGATTGTACACAAACACACACACTTCATATACATGTAACCTATATATCTGTATATAAATACACACACACACACAAATTTATGTTCTCTGTAGACTAAAAAATTCTGCTTTTAGTAGTAATTGTTGTATGTGGTTGTGGCTGAAATTATATGTTTAGTTAGTATACATAAGGACTGTCATGCTCTGCCGCTATTGTCAAAATTTTGCAGTCTGGTATAGTTTGAGACTCCCAGCCTTCCTGATGTCTTTTCTCAAACAAAACAAAACACCAAAAAAAACAAAAACAAAAAAAACCCCTCAGTTTTTGATTGCTGCACTCGAAGTTGGTCTCACTGTAACTATTGTTTCCCAGCAGTACGTGGCTATGCCTCAAACACTAGAAAATTGTCTTTTTAAAGAAGTAGTTTCCAACCTCACTTTTGTGGAATCCCAGAGAACATCAAAACTGTTTTGATTTTCTTAAAATTAAAAAACTCTTGCCATACTGGAATGAGAATCAACAGAGTCATGAAATGAAAATGGAAGCATAGAGTGTCACTATTTGAAACTTTGGAATTCACTGTTTTAAAGCTTTTCTTTAGTCTTTTCGGCTTGCTTGCTTGCTCTGCCCTGTGTTTTGGCTCACTGTGTTGTATTCTGCTGTCATACTTTCTGTTTATATATGTGTCCTACCTACCCTGTAGCTAACATCACTTCAGTGCTTGTGAACTGTTTTTTTTTTTTTTTTTTTTTAATATTATTTCTTAGAGCACAAGCAGGGGGAGTGGCAGGCAGAGAGAGAAGCAGGCTCCCCGCTGAGCAGGGATCCCGATGCAGGACTCGATCCCAGAACCCCGGGATCATGACCTGAGCAGAAGGCAGATGCTTAACCGACTGAGCCACCCAGGCGTCTCAGTGCTTGTAAACTGTATAAGAATTTCTTAATGAATTTGCTTTGCTAATAATTACCATTATTATTGGTAATACCAATGATAGTTCTCTAAAAACCAGAAGAGTATTTTATATTTCTTCATATAAATGTAGTATATATGCCTTTAAGTCTGCTAATGGGCCAAATATAATAGTTAATGGCATGATCAATCTAAAATTTCAAAAAGACTCTTGCTGTATATATGAACTGAAGATATTTTTTCCTTTTTCTTTCTTTTTTTTTTTTTAAAGATTTTATTTATTTGAGAAAGAGAATGAGAGAGAGAGCCTGAGAGGGGGGAGGGTCAGAAGGAGAAGCAGAGTCCCTGCTGAGCAGGGAGCCCGATGTGGGACTGATTCTGGGACTCCAGATGGGATCATGACCTGAGCCAAAGGCAGTCGTTTAACCAACTGAGCCACGCAGGCACCCGGAGATGTTTTTTTTCAATTGAGAATGGAGTTCTGATTTTTTTATTGTAATAGTGGGATCAATTACAACTTTATGCTTGGTAGGGCTTAAGAAAAGAGAACAGGGAAACCGCAGGAGCCATTAGAATGATGAGTATACTGGAGTTTTTTGTTTTTAAGTAAATTCTACCCCCTTCGTGGGGCTCGAATTCAGCATCCTGAGATCGAGTCCAATGCTCTACCGACTGAGCCAGCCAAGAGGCTAATTAGGCAATAAAATATCATAGTTAAGTGCACAGGTTCTGGAGTTATCTTGGTTTTGTCACTTAGTAACTATGTCACTTTGGACAAGTCATTTATCTCATTGTGCCTCAGTGACCTTATCTGTAAAATGGGGATTAAATATAATATAATTAACCAACTGAGCCACCCAGGTGCCCTTTATTATTATTATTTTTTAACATTTAAGCTAGGTCTAAGTGAATAGCCATCTGTTTGTTTTTTTAAGATTTTATTTATTTGAGAGAGAGAGAGAGAGACAATGAGAGAGACCACGAGAGACCACAAGCAGGGAGGAGAGGGAGAAGCAGGCTCCCGGCGACTAGGGAGCCCAACTCAGGCTCAATCCCAGGACCCCAGAATCATGACCTGAGCCGAAGGCAGACTCTTAACGGACGGACCCAGCCAGGCGCCCCCCCATAACAATTTTAATATAACTTTTATTTTTACTTTAAAGTTAAATCTTTGTTGTTAGCTTCACTAGCTTACTTTCAGCTGACTACAATATGAAAAGTGATTACTATGGTTACCATAAATTCAGCAAAGTAACTCCAGTCTCCCTTCCTATCCATTATTTATTTATTTTTCCATCATTCAGTTATATGTCTACTATGTGTTCATCATAAAGTCAGGAGAGACCTATTCCAAACTGTAAATAACTTGGGGGGATAGAACTGGTAGGGAGAGGGAGGTTATTACCACTCCTTACATTTATACATTCCTATATTACTGAAAGTCATTATACTTTTAAAAAAAATAATAGTTACATTCTTAGCTTTTTTTCTTTTTTTTTTAAGATTTTATTTATTTGACAGAGAGAGCAAGAGAGCACAAGCAGGCGGAACAGTAGAGGGAGAGGGAGAAGCAGGCTCCCTGCCAAGCAGGGAGCCCGATGCGGGACTCGATCCCAGGACCGTGGGATCATGACCTGAGCTGAAGGCAGATGCTTAACCATCTGAGCCACCCAGGCGTCCCTATTCTTAGCTGTTTTTATCATCGATCATATTATATAGGTATGTGTGACATATGGGCCAAAATATGATTTATTACGGTCAGTTTCATAATATTCTTAATTACATTTTGACTAGTTCTCTCAGACAGTATACATAAATTATATTAATGATGGGGGCGCCTGGGTGGCTCAGATGGTTAAGCGTCTGCCTTCGGCTCAGGTCATGATCCCAGGGTCCTGGGATCGAGCCCCGCATCGGGCTCTCTGCTCAGCGAGAAGCCTGCTTCTCCCTCTCCCATTCCCCCTGTTTGTGTTCCCTCTCTCGCTATGTCTCTATCTGTCAAATAAATAAATAAAATCTTTAAAAAAAAAAAAATTAATGATGTTTAATTCTTCTGTAATGATCATTCTAAGGGAAAAAGTAATATCTCGAGGGCCAATTTTTAAAAATTTTTAATTCAATTAATTTATGTATAATGTATTATTGGTTTCAGAGGTACAGGTCTGTGATTCATCAGTCTTATCTAATACCCAGTGTTCATTACATCACATAGCCTCCTTAATGTCCATCACCCAGTTACCCCATCCCTCCACCCTCCTCCCCTCTAGCAACCCTCAGTTTGTTTCCTATGGTTGAGTCTCTTAGGTTTTTCTCCCTCTCTGGTTTTGTCTTATTTTATTTTTTCCTCTCTTCCCCTATGATCCTCTGTTTTGTTTCTTACATTCCACATATCAGTGAGATCATATGATAATTGTCTTTCTCTGATTGACTTATTTCATTTAGCATAATACCCTCTAGTTCCATCCATGTTGTTGCAAATGGCAAGATTTCATTTTTTGATGGCTCTGTAATATTCCATTACACACACACATACACCACACCACACCACATCTTCTTTATCCATTCATCTGTCAATGGACATCTGGGCTCTTTCCATAGTTTGGCTATTGTGGACATTGCTGCTATAAACATTGGGGTGCAGGTGCCCATTGGGATCACTGCATTTGTATCTTTCGGGTAAATACCCACTACCCAATTGCTGGGTTGTAGGTAGCTCTATTTTCTACTTTTTTTTTTTTTTTTAAGATTTTATTTATTTATTTCTTTGACAGAGCAAGCAAACACAAGCAGGAGGAGCTGCAGGCAGAGGGAGAGGGAGAAGCAGGCTTCCCACTGAGCGGGGAGCCCAATGCTGGGCTCCATCCCAGGACTCTGGGATCATGAGCTGAGCTGAAGGCAGACGCTTAACCGGCTGAGCCAGCCAGGTGCCCTATTTTCAACTTTTTTTTTTTTTTTAAGATTTTATTTATTTATTTGACAGAGAGAGACACAGCGAGAGAGGGAACACAAGCAGGGCGAGTGGGAGAGGGAGAAGCAGGCTTCCCGCTGAGCAGGGAGCCCGATGTGGGGCTCAATCGCAGGACCCTGGGATCATGACTTGAGCTGAAGGCAGACGCTTAACAACAGAGCCACCCAGGTGCCCCCCCTATTTTCAACTTTTTGAGGAGCTTCCATACTGTTTTCCAGAGTGGCTGCACCAGCTTGCACTCCCACCAACAGTGTAGGAGGGTTCCCCTTTCTCCGCATCCTTGCCAACATCTGTCATTTCCTGACTTGTGAATTTTAGCCATTCTGACTTGTGTGAGGTGGTATTTCATTGTGGTTTTGATTTGTATTTCCCTGATGCCGAGTTATGTTGAGCATTTTTTCATGTGTCTGTGAGGGCCAATTTGTTTCTAACAGATTTTTAAAACAGCTTTATTGAGATATTTTACATACTACAAAATTGGCATGTTTAAAGTGTACTATGGTTTTTAGTATTCAGTGATTTCTAGTATATTTACAGAATAGTACAACCATCACCATAGTCTTGTTTCAGAATATTTTCAACATACCCCAAAGAAACCATGTACCCATTGACAATCACTTCCCATTTCTCTTCTCTCTTCGCCCTGTCCAATCCCTAGGCAACCACTACACTACTTTTTTGTCTCATAGATTGGCCTGTCCTAGACATTCCGTATAAATGGTATCATATAGGATGTGGTCTTTTGTGGCTGCCTTCTTTTGCTTAGTATAATGTTTATAAGGTTCACCCATATTTTAGCATTTTTATTGTCTCTAGTACATTTTTAAAAGTCTATTTTCAATTTATAAATACTAACTTAAAAACTTCAAAAGGACAAAAATGAACAAAGTATAAAGTAGGTCTTTTGTAACTAGAATGAATGTTAGAGGAATTTCCTTTTTGATAGGACATTTAAGTGGCTGCAAAGAAGCTTTGTTAAAACACCTTGGTTCACCATATAGTACTAGTCTTATGAGAAGTGTTGAAGAAAGATTTCCCTGATGAAGTGACATTTAAGCCGAGATGCAGTAAAAAGTAGGAATGGGATGGCTGAGGTTGGGCAGGGAAGGGTGAGATAAGCAAAAAGTAGAATTGAGCTTGTTTCGGGCAAAGGGGACAACATGCACATGTGACCTAGAAGTAAAAGTGTTGGGCTTTCCAGGAATAGAAGTTAGTACCATATGGCTGTTATTAAGATTTGGGTGGTGGAGGAGGGTGAGAAACGTAGCTTAAAAATAAAAGTATTGCAACAGTTAGATCACTGCTCATGCCTCAAGGGCTGTGGGGACCATTTTTTTGGAAAGGGCTCTATCATAAGGGCAAAAAGGAAAGTGGGACAGAATTTTTAGCACAGGAATATTAACATACTCAGATTCATATTTTAGAAAACAATTAGGCTTCATTGTATAGAAGGGATCAGAAAGAAGTAAGACCAGAGATTTTCAGGGTGTTTGTTTTGTTTTGTTTTGTTTTAGGATTTTTTCTTTTCAAAATTGTTTTGGCCATTCTTTGCCCTTTACTTATTCCTATAACTTTTAGAATTAGCTTGTCAATATCTATAAAAATGCCTGCTGAGATTTTTTAGGGATTGTGTCAGTTGTGTAGATCAGTTTCGAAAAATTGACATCTTAACAGTATTGAGTCTTCAGGTCTATGAACATAGTACATCTCTCCATTTATTTGAGTCTTCTTTAATTTATCTCAACAATGTTTTCAGTGTACAACTCTTGTACTTCATTTGTTATATCCCATTTGAATTGTTCATTGATAATATATAGAAATACAATTGATTTTTTTGCCTACTGAACTTATATCCCACGACCTTACTAAACACATTTATTCTAGTTGGGTGTTTTTGGTTTTGGTGGATTCGTACAAAGTCATTTCTATATACAGGATCATGTTGTCTGCAAATAAAGACTGTTTTTCGTTCTTTTTTAAGATTTTATTTATTTGAGAGAGAGAGAGAGCACAAGTAGGTGAAGCTGGAGGGAGAGGGAGAAGCAGTGTCCCAGCTGAGCAGGGAGCCTGACACGGGGCTCGATCCCAGGACCCTGGGATCATGACCTGAGCCGAAGGCAGACGCTTAACGACTGAGCCACCCAAGTGCGCCTGCTTCTTTCTTTTCAATATGATGTCTTTAATATCTTTTTCTTGACTTCTACTGGCTAGACACTCCCAGGATATCATTGTAGAGACATGATGAGCATTTGCACCCTTAACTTTATTCGCAGTCCTAGAAGAATTCAGTCTTTTACCATTAGATCTATTTTTCTGAAAGAGTTTGTATAGGATTGGCATATTTTTCCTTAGTGTTGATAACATTAATAAGTGAAGGCATCTGGGCATGGGGTTTTCTTTGCAGTAAGATTTCTAATTACTAATTCAATTTCTTCAGATTTTCTATTACTTTGTGAGTCCCATTTGGTAACTTATATCTTTATAGGAATTTGTATATTCTATTTAAGTTACCTGTTTGGATAAAATTGTTCATAATATTCCTTTATCATCTTATTTGTAGCAATGCTCAGTCTTTATTTCTAATTTTGGTAATTAGTGTTTTCTAACCTTTTTTGGTAAATCTAAAGACTTACCATTTTTAGATCTTTTCAAAGAACCAACTTTCGTTCCCCCCAATCTATTTTTCTATTTCACTGATTTTTGCTAATATTTATATTTTCCCTCCTTCTGACTGCCTTGTGTTTAATTTGCTCTTCTTATTTTTTTATGCTTAGATTGTGGATTTGAGACCTCTTTTCTTTCCTAATGTTTTTAAAATTCTAAATTTGCCTCTAAGTACTTCACTGTCTTCATCACCTAAATTATTGGTATGTAATATTTTGTTTTTATTCAGTTCAAGATATTTTCTAATTTCTCTTGTGATATATTCTTTGACCTGTGGTTATTTATAAGTGTGTTGTTTAATTTCCAAATATTTGGGATTTACTTAATTTCTTTCTGTTGATTATTAATTTAATTCCATTGTGGTTTGAAGTTTTTAAACTCAAAGACTTTTTCATGGTTGAATTGGTCTGACCTGAAGAATGTTCCGTGTGCACTTAAAAAGAACGTGTATTCTGTTATTGGTGGATTGAGTGCCCCTTAATTGTCAGTAAAGTAAAATTGATTGATAATGTTCAAGATTTCCATATCTTTACTGATTTCTCTACGTAGCTCTTTTTTCAGGAAGTAAGGGAGCTATTGAAAACTCCAAATAAAATTTTTCAATTGTCTCTTTTTCCTTTTATTCTGCTACTGTTATTAGGTATCTTTACATTTGATTGTTCTACCTTCCTGTTATATTTATATGTTTTTCTTTGTCTCTAGTAATATTTCTTATCTTAAACTCCAGCTCTCTTATGGTTACTATTTGCATGGTATATCTTCTCATCTCTTAGTTCAACCTCCTTGTGACTTTGTTTTTTTGTTTGTTTTACCCTCTGAGCAGAGAGCCCGACATGGGGCTTGATCCCAGGACTCTGGGATCATGACCTGAGCTGAAGGTAGGCTCTTAACCAGCTGAGCCACCCAGGCGCCCCGACTTGTGACTTTGAATCTCAGGTGTTTCTTTTATAGATAACATATAGTTGGGTCTTTTTTTTTTTTTTTTTTAATCCAGTCTGACCATCTCTTTTGAATAGATTGTTTATAGTCTTGTTCACATTTAATGTAATTATTGCTGTGGTTGGATTCATGTCTGCCATTTTGCTTTTTGTTTTCAATTTGACTCAAGTGTTTTTGTTCTCTGTCCCTCCTTTAACTGTTTTTTTTTTTGTATGATGAGTGATTTCCAGTTGTATCCTGGACATTCTGGGTGTTGTATTGTGAGACTCATAATCATATTTCTTCTTTTTTAGTAGGCAGTCTTGTTTAGATGTAATGCATGGGATAGATGTTCAGCTCCCTGCCAGGCCCTGGCTCACACTATCTCCTTCCAGATGGATGGATGGGGTATAAAATCAGCTCTATACTGGGCTCTGCTGACATGTAGAGGCCTGGGAAAGGGAGATGAGGTGCTCACTTCCCCTTGTGTCCTGCATTGTTGATGCTGGGTGGGGGTAGAGGCTCTATGACTTAATTTTAGCAGAATTAGGGTAATGAAGTTATATGCTTCACGTTTTCTTGGCAAGTAAAAACTTGACAAATCTCAACCTGTTGTAAGTTGCATTAGCCATCTATATACTGGTGGTGTCCATCAGAACTAAGTCCCTCCTAATTAAGCCAAATATTATTTAAAAACTTCAAAAGCACCAGAGTGAGAAAAATGTTTTTAGTAGGCAAAAGTTATTTTGAAGAAGTCTATGTGTTTGTAAGAAACAAAGGAGATAATATGTATAGTTATTCAAGTATTTTTATTAGGGATTTTTCTTTAAAATTCAGGGACTGAAACACCTTGGTCTTGCTAAAAGAGGATCCAGTTACAAGCTGCAACTCAGTTTTTGTGTCCTCTGGCAGGTTTAGAAGTACTTTGAAACCTCAACCAAAGGTTGACCAAAGAATTAATTTTGTGCCAATACCATTTGGGCCACAGCACTCCAGTTTTAGACCTGGGGGTAGTGATGGGGCACTGAAATAAGAGGAGAGAGTGATAGGAGATAGTTGGCATACTCAGGGGTTATTGAATCCGTCTCCCTCTTTTCATCACTCTAGGAATGTACAGGTTGCTACATTAACTTTTATCTGTTAATGGAAGGAAGGGGCAGTCTCTATTGCCAGTTAGGGAAATAAATACAGGAATAGTGGGGGGAAAGGTAGTTTGTACATGTAGGATCAGCAAGACTTGGTAACAGATTATTGGTGAAGGTAGGAAATAAAACAGACGGAGGAATCCAAAATTACTCTTACATTTTTAGCTTTTATAAGTGAAAGAATGGTGCCATTGACAAAAATAGGAAAGCTACCATGCATGTGATATAGGAGAGATGATGATGCTTTAGTGTAATTGATTTTGAATTATTGTTTTATTCAATTAGTTTATAGTAGATTCTATCTTTTTAAAGATTCTAAAAGCACCTTACAATTTTTTATAAAAGCTTTATCAGGACATAATTTACATACTATAAAATTTACCCATACTTGTGTAATTTATGTACAAGAAAACTCATCATGTAATTCAAGAGTTTAGTATATTTACAATCATGACATTGTTACCACAGCCATCAGCACCATGTAATTTTAGAACATTTATATCACCCTAAAAGAAATCTCTTTCCCATTCCTACCTCCAGTCCTAGGCAGTGACTAATCTACTTTCTGCTCTGTGTCCTTTTCTAGACATTTCATATAAATGGAATCATATAATATGTGTGTTTTTGGTGGCTGGCTTCTTTGAGCATGTTTTTGAGGCTCACTCATGCTCCTTGCACTTTTTACAATTAGTATATTCCTCTACTATTAGCTATGAAACTTAGTATACATGAATCATATGGGTAAATTGTGTGAAACCAGTCAGTGTAGGGAAAAGTTATATGTTGAAAGAAAGCTATCAGAAAGTGATTTTATTGATACTTACTCATCTATAGAGGTTTTGTTTGCTAAGTATTTGCTAACCTAGAATATCTGTATATGATAATCACAATTAAAATGGGAATGCTGAGATAGAGATTTATTATGAAGCATTTGTAATATTTAAGTTGGAAAGAGAATGAACCCCCTTGGTTTCTTTTCTTTTTGAACTGTTAATAAGTTATTTACTAAATTGAGATTTTATTTCATTTTTGTCCAAATGAACATGGATTTTGACTAGAGAAATGATTGTTTAGCCTATTAGTCTTGATTATCTTGATCAGAGCTAAATAGTTGATGTGAGTGACACACTTAAGTTATAAGTAGGGGAGATGAGAAAAGAGATGGAAAATGTATATATTGTCACTACAAAGTAGTTCGTCAATTCTGGTACAATAGAGATATATTTAAATATTTATGCCAGAACACACTTCATTTTATTGCCCTAACTTGATTAATGTAAAATGTGAAATTACTAACTCCTGGCCTTATTGAGACATTTAACTATGTGGATAAATCAAAGTATACTTTTGTTTACTTCATTAATTCCACTTAAAGTGTCTTAATTTGGGAATCACTCTGGTTAGAATTCAGTTAACTTCACATTTTTCATATGGCATCATATTTGAAATAAATCAGTATCAATTGACATAATCTAGACCAATCTGAGGAAAAAACTATGAAGTAGAAAATTTAAGTGTTTCCCTCCCTTGTCTTCTGCTCACCTTTTCTTTTGTATCCTTTCCACAGGAGCTTATAAAATACTGTCCTACTCTTTGCCAAGACTGAAGTAAATTTCATAAATGGATTCGTACTAAGTTATTAAGGATTTAAAGTATTGCTTTTTTCTGATGTATCATAGCTTGAAAAGAGGGCTACAGAGTGTACTGCTTAACTAAAAGGAATTAATTACTAATGGTAAAGTTTTGGGTGGTTTGTGGTAAGGGAACTGGGAGGTAGAAAACAAGGTATTTATCTCCTCATTCTGTCTCCTGACAATACTTAATGATATGGTTATATTAGGGAGTTGGTCAAGTACTGGTGAAAACAGAAGAAACTACTGTAAAGACAGATGTTTGCTCATAGTTTTTGTAATGAGACTAAAAGAGAAAAATAAGACATTTTAGGATTGGACAGTTGGCTTCATTTGGGTTTATTTAAAATTTGAAATTTCGGTTAATTTTGCTCGTTTTAGTGTCATTTTCTTTTTACGCACAAAGTAAAATGTGGATGATTTTAAAGATAATCTATGATACCTACAGCGCCCCCCTCCCAGTTTAAATCTGTCCAAAAGGATCTCTATCTTATGACCTTGTGCTTAATAATGGATGTTACCCTTTTTGTTTTCTTCTAGGCTGTATTCATCACCAAAGAAAAAACTTACACCAATGCAGAAATCAGTTAGTCCATTAGTTTGGTGCAGGCAAGTTTTGGATTACCCAAGTCCTGATGTTGAATGTGCTAAAAAGTCTCTTATCCACAAACTTGATCAAACTATGTCAGGTATGTCTATAATTTTACTTGTAAATGCGTCTCTTTTTTAATCAAAAACCAGATAAATGTTGAGTGGGTATGTTTTTAGGAAGGCAATTCTTTGCTTGGTAGTGTTTTTTGAATCTCATTGTGCATGCCATCATGAGTTTTTGCTATATGCACATAACCCTGTGCTATTACTTAATAGCTTTTTTTCCCCCAATCTTTTCATTTTTATTTCACTTCATCCTGAAGAATAATATCCATGGGGGCACCTGGGTGGGTCAGTTGGTTAAGCGTTTGCCTTCGGCTCAGGTCATGGTCCTGGGGTCCTGGGATGGAGCCCCACATTAGGTTCCTTACTCAGCTGGGAGTCTGCTTCTCCCTCTGACCCTCCCTCCTGCTCATGCATGTGCGCTCTCCCCCTCTCCCTCCTTCTCTCTCTCAAATGAATAAGTAAAATCTTAAAAATATAATATCCATGAAATAATGGGTTTTTGCAGCAGGGTTTTTTTCCCAATGCAAGTTAAAACAAATAACTTTTAAAAAATAGGTTTGGTATCATCTAAAATCATCTCACTACCCTCGGGAAATTCTGATGTGGTAGAAAGGTACAGCCGGAGAACCTAAGAGACCTCATTCTCACTCTAGCACTTAGTTACTGAGTGACTCTCGGCATTATTTAACTTCTGTGAGCTCAGTTTTCTCATAAGAATGATGAACCTTGTACATTTATTTTAAGGACTAGATGATAGTGTTTTTGCAAGAGCCTAGCATGTTTCTCTGGCTCATAGTAGGTACTTAATAAATGTATTCATTTTCTTTCCCTTGTTTTTTGTTTCTAACTTGGCATTTTAGTTCAGATTGCTTTTATGCTCTTTTGTTTTTTTTTTTTTTTTTTTTTTAAAGATTTTATTTATTTGTGAGAGAGAGAATGAGAGACAGAGAGCATGAGAGGGAGGAGGGTCAGAGGGAGAAGCAGACTCCCCGCTGAGCAGGGAGCCTGATGTGGGACTCGATCCCGGGACTCCAGGATCATGACCTGAGCCGAAGGCAGTCGCTTAACCAACTGAGCCACCCAGGCGCCCCTATGCTCTTTTGTTTAATAGCACTCACAAAGCTGACAAAATGTGTCTGTCACTATTTATGGCATTTAATATAGCATGCCAGTGTGGGTAGAAATGTAGGAAAAATATTATTTACTCTTTCTTGGAATTTCTCTCCATCTCTTAAGAATGTTACTGTTTTTTGGAATACTTACGTAGTGAGGAATTGATGTGTGGTTACTAATCCTAAATAGGTTTTCTGTTTTGCCTTGTATTTACTTGACAGCCATGTACTTAAAATCGCTTATTTTGCTTAATTATTAAAACTGTGCTACTATTAGAGTGTAAGCTGAAAATGTTCCGGGGAGGCAAAGGGGAGACTAAACAGTTAAACTGGCATACGATGAAGCATAGTTTGATAGGCTAGAAGTAGTGGTTATTACATGAAAATAACATATAAGATGTGATTACAGAGCTTCTGAATCTGTTTTGACACCAAATTGTTAACTTTTTCCTTGTGTGGAGGATCCTTTTTGAAAAAGCAATCGCTTTTATGTAATTTTAAAAAATGTTTTTTCTCCCATCTAAGTACTAACCAGGCCTGACCATGCTTAGCTTCCAAGACCAGACAAGATCAGTATGTTCAGGTGGTATGGCCATAGACTAAAAATGTTTTTTCTGAATATTAAGTGTTTATAGAATTATATCCTGGAGCTTGACTTAAATTATACTTATAAGAGATGATTAGAAATATGTAGACAAGGTAGTAGACAATTTGAAATAACTGGAAAATTTCTAACTTATTCCAGTTAGGTGATATTAAAGATTTATTTGAGAGAAGAGCATATGCGTGTGCGCGTATGCACACATGTGTGAGCGGAGTGAGGAGAGAGAATCTCAAGCAGACTCCCCACTGAGCGTGGAGCCCAGTGCAGGGCTTGATCTCATGACCCTGAGATCATGACCTGAGCCAAAATCAAGAGTCAGATGTTGAACTGACTGAGCCACCAGGGTGCCCCTAGATGATATTATTTAGATGTTTATTAAAAACATCTTTAGGAACAATTTTCTAGTATTCTATCTCATCTTAGAAATACTGTAAGTATATTTTACAGTTAGGAGTTTTCATCATTCAGTACTATATGTTCATAACCTATTATGTGCTATGTATTGTTCTCAGCTCTGAGGATATTGCAATGAATAAAATAGACCAGAGCTTATATTCTAATGGGTGTGGCAGACAATAGATAAATAAACATTAAAAAAAGGGTTGGCAAGCTTTTTCTATAAATAGCCAGATAGTAAACATCTTAGGCTTTGTGGACTATGAATGGGCATGGCTGTGTTACAGTAAAGCTTTATTTACAAAAAGAAGTGATGGGCTGGATTTGGCTCACAGGCTATAATTTACTAAACCCTCATTTAAAACATCCTAAGACATAGGAAGTATTAACAATTGGTAATTAGTAAGTTGCACTTAGAAGGAGAAAACCAAAATAGCACCTCAAAAATAGCAATTTGAGGGAGTAGCTTTTTGCTTTATTATATAACAAGGTATTAAAGATAGTGGGAGTGTGTAAGAGAAACTGTTACTCTTGAACTACTAGATGTAATCAAGTACTGGATTTAATGCTGTGCATCCATCAGCACTGTCCATCTCCAGAACTTTTTCATCATCCCATACTAAAATTCTGTATCCATTAAATTTCCCATTTCCCCATCCCCCATCTCCCCACCTTTTAAGTTTAGGGTGACCCAGGTCTCTTTTGTCTGGATTCCCTCTGTTTTGATTATTTTATCCATTCATATGGTGGCCAGATCCTCTATTCAAATTAATCTTATTCATCATGTATATATTCAGTTAATATTTACTGAGAGCCTGGTATGTATCAGACTTTGGGGAAAGGGTAGAGGATACATGATGAGGAAACACTAACACTGTACCTGAACTCATGGAGTTGGTCATTTACTAGGGGAAATGTACTAATACAAAATAATTTTTATAACTGGTGATATGTAATGAAAGAATGGTACCTAGTGCTTTGAGCTTTGAGAAATAGGAATTTTACCTCAGGAAGCAATGTTTGACCTGAGTCCTAAAGATTCAGAAAAATGTGAGTGATTTAAGGGGGAAGGTGGAAGAGGGAGTAACGTATTCCAAGTAGAGAAGATAGCATGTGCAAAGGCTCTGTGGGAGGCCTGTGGGAGCATGTGGGTGGAGTATGGCCCACACTTGAGGACCTGGAACAAGCCAGGGTGGTGGCTGGAGAAGACTAAGGAAGGGAGAGATGTGAGGTATGGCCAGAAAGATATGTAGGAGACAGACTTTGCAAGGCCTTATAGATTATGTTAAAGGTTTTGGACTTCATTCTAAAAGCAATAGAAAGATATTGGAGGGTTTTAGTCAAGGGTGTGGTGTGTATGGGCAGGAAGACGTGATCAGATTTGCATTTTGGTTAAGGTCTTGCTTAGCTGTAGTATGGAAAGTAGATTGGAAAGGGCCAAAAGTGAATGAATGTAGTATGCTTTTGAGGGGGGTTGATAATGACAGCTGAGCAGTGTGTGTTGATGGTAGTGGAGATGAAAAGATGTGGAAGGAAAAATGAACGAACCAGATTTGAGGGAGAAGTATCAACAATGATCTAGGTTTCCAGCTTGTGTGACAGGATGAATGTTATTAATCATTCTGAGATAATAAACCCAGGAAGAGAATTCAGTGTTAGTGGGAAAATCATGAGTTTGAATTTAGAAATGTTGACTCTGAGGTACACATGCCATACCTATAGGGGAGACATTAAATAGGCAGCACACATGGGACTGAAGTCCAGGAAAACTTAGGACTGGAGATACAAATAATGGGGAGTTTTTGGAATACAGATAATAACTGATGTCATGGGTATGAATGAGATTTTTTAGGAGAAGGAATATGATATAGAGTGAGAAGATAAAAGGGCTGAGGACTTGAAATGCTAGGGATTAAATAACCAAGTACAAGAGAATAAGCTTAAAAGGAGATCAAAGAGTAAAGGGGAAGAAATTAGCACCCCAATTTCTGCTCAGGTTGGTATTTCTGAGATCCTGCCACATACTACATACTAAATATGTTTAAAGTGTGGCATCTTGTCTCATGGTGAATATGGACAAAACCACATTGTCCAACTTAAACTACACCATCCAACTAAACAGAAAACACATGTTCCTTCTCTCTAAAGCACTACTCTGCCCAGTAGGTAAACCAGAAACTTTAGAGTCATCTTATTTTGTTTCCTTTAGTAATCCTTCTAGTTTTTAATACTGATTCTTTTTTTTTCCTTTTTTATATTTGTCTCCTCTACTGCGTAGTTCAGTCTAATTATTCAACATAAAAATGTCCATCAGTTTTCTTCTTCTTTTTTTTTTTTTAAAGATTTTATTTATTTGACAGAGACACAGCGAGAGAGGGAACACCAGCAAGGGGAGTGGGAGAGGGAGAAGCAGGCTTCCCGCAGAGCAGGGAGCCAATGCGGGGCTCGATCCCAGGACCCTGGGATCATAACCTGAGCCGAAGGCAGACACTTAACGACTGAGCCACCCAGGCGCCCCCATCAGTTTTCTTCTTAAACTGTTTGGATCATATTACTCTTGCTCAAAATTCACGGATATGAATAAAGTTCATTCTCCTGAGCATAGTTTCCAGGACTTCCATGACCTAGCCAGCCATGTTTTCCTGTTTTGTCCCTCAGCTATGTGTTTTACTTTTCTATATTACTCACTCTTTCTTCCTGAGTATACTATGTATTTTCAAGGCACTGCTTTTGTTCCTATCACAAACACGGATGAAAGCACACACTTTGCTCATTTTCAGTGGTCTGTCAAACTGCTGCTCATCCTCTCAAGACTGCTCCAGTGCTTCATTCCAAAAAGCCTTACCCAGTTTCTCTCAATTGTAAGGAATTACTCTTAGCTCAGAAGTTCCACAGCTCTTTGCACCTTTATGATAGTACTCATTTAGTTTTGCCCTGAAGTCATTGTTTTTTTCCTGCCTGCACTACTTGGTTGTAAGCTTCTTGAAAAATAGTGCCATGTCACATTTGTCTATACGTTCTACATATTGCTTTGCCAATGGTCTGAAATATTGAATAAGCTATGGATTTTAGAATAGAATAAAGAAATACTATTTTAAGTATTAATTTTTCATGTATATAATTGCACTCAATATCTTAGTTCTACTTTTGTACTGTTTCTATAATTTTATACGCATAGCATAAATTTTTCTTTCCTCTTTTGGCAGAAGTATTCCCCTTGGGTCAGAAAACTGGGGTTCGGGGGGGAGGCTTTTTTCTTTTTAAAAAGAGAATTCTCACACGTTTGACCTTAATCTGGCCTAAGTAGTCAATATTGCTTTATTTTTTTCAAAAATCCAAACTTTGGAAAGACTGTTTTTATTTTTATCTATTTTTTAAATTTTTTTAAAGATTTTTATTTGTCAGAGAGAGACAGAGGGAGGGAGCACAAGCAGGGAGAGCAGGAGAGGGAGAAGCAGGCTCCCCACTGATCAAGGAGTCCAACGTGGGACTCTATCCCAGGACTCTGGGATCATGACCTGAGCCAAAGGCAGACGCTTAACTGATTGAGCCACCCAGGCGCTCCTGGAAAGACTGTTTTTAGATCTCATTTTATAGGGGTTTTTTTTTTTCCTTTTTCTTTGCAATACATGTTTGTTATAGAAAAATGAGAAAACACAAATATACCTTTTCATTCATTTTATTTTTTAAGGCTATTCAGGGTTGATACAGTTGGAACAAACTTTCCAACAAGATAGAAGTAAATTAATTTAATGGTTAATAATTTGTTGAGAAGATACTCTTCTTGTGATATTATTTATGTTGTTTGGTGTGGCTACTGTTTTATTTGCATAGCACAATTGAAGATAATGGAAATATATTGTTGGAGTTCTTAATATGTATTATATGTATTTTCTCCTGCTACTGTAAGAATATTTCTGTATTTAAATTGAGATAATGACTTAATGAATTTCCCAATAAGAAAAACTTTTACGTAAAATGTGAACTTTTCTCGGTTATTAAATTTGATTTCTCCCCTTCTCATTAACACAGCTCTCAAGAGGCAGAATTTATATAATAATCCTTTCAACTCCATGAGTTACGCAAGTCCTTACAGTCCTAATGCAAGTAGCCCATACAGCAGTGGTTTCAATTCTCCATCCTCAACCCCAGTGCGACCTCCTATAGTCAAACAGCTAATACTTCCTGGAAATTCAGGTAAGGAGAAAATGAAATGGAATAATTAAGGAATTTACTGCCCTACCTCAAAAAAATATGTAATCATCAGTTGTTCAAGTTCTTTTATTTATGAAACTTTTAAGTGGTTAGAGAAAATATCAGTGAGGAGCACCAGGTGCCATTCTAGGCACCAGGGATACAGATAAACCAGGTTACCTCCATAAAGTTTTCTTAAGCATGTACTTAAAAGTTTGTATATATTGCTTGATTAGATTAACAAGCTTTTGATTCTTTTAACCAATAGATGCTTGCTGAATAGCTTGATTGGGTTGTACAAGCTAAAAATAAGAGTTCTTTTTTTAAAATAGCATTTTCCTTTTATTTATTTTTTTTAAGGATTTTATTTATTTGTCAGAGAGAGCACACGAGCAGGGGGAAGGGGTAGAGGCAGGGGGAGAAGCAGGCTCCCCACTGAGCAAGGAGCCTGATGCGGGCCTCTGTCCCAAGACCCTGGAATCATGACCTGAACTGAAGACAGCCACTTAACCAACTGAGCCACCTAGGCATCCCTAAAAATAAGAGCTCTTATTTTCACTTATTTTGTTAAACAATTTAAGCTTCATTTAATAAGCTTTGATATTGCACTTAACTAATAATATAAGGCCATATGTGAATGTGCCGACAGAGCGGAGCCCTAAATAATAGGGGAGGGATAGACTGCTGTAACTCAGAGAAAGAATGTTTGCTGTGGTTCTGACTAAGATGTTACTCTGTAACTTACTGTTCTTCAGAATTCACTCACTGGTTAACTCTTACTGCTGCTATCTTTATGGCTAATTATTATACCTTCCTTAAAAATTAAGGTTATTGTTAACCACCTCAAATTTTTGACCTGTGTATTCCCTAGTCTAATGATTTTTTTGACCCTGCTGTTTGCTTTGTACATAAGTTGTTACTCGCTATTTATTTCACCCATGACTGTATACCAAAAAATATTTGTTTAATATAAAGAATTTTATTTGGGCACTATTTGAGCCTGACCTTGTATTACTTTTCCTATCATATGTACTGTGTTCTTCTTGATAATATAAACATTAACTATTTTGCTTTTCTTATATTCCTTTCATGTTGGAGCTAACTTTTCTCTTTCTTTTCAAGTTTTTATTTAAATTCTAGTTAGTTAACATATATGGTAAAGTTGGTTTCAGGTGTAGAATTTAGGGATTCATCAGTTACATATAACACTCAGTGAAAGTTGACTTTTATGGTAAAGAATTCTGGGAAACAAGCATTTCAGATAAATCTGTATTAGAAACATTAGTGACAGTGTTGGGATTTTATGCTTCACCAGAAGTTTATGATCTGATGAAAGCATTTCCTTAGAAATAAGTTAGACTCTTGGTTATGTATATCCTTTATTCCTCTGGCCTGTCTTCTATCCCCCTTTTTGTTTTGAGTGATTAAATGCTTTCTTTTAATCTAGTTATTTTCTTTACTCCATCTTTGTGCTTCACTGCTAAACTTCAGAGGACTCTCTGGATCCCCATTACTAGTTTGACAAAGGAATTTTGTAAACATGGCATAATGTAGGAAAAATGAGCCTATGTTCTTTTTTTGGTTTGTTCCTAAATCTCTAAAGAATCTTGATTTTCCTCAAATTATAGTTTTCTTGTTTAGGAAAAGTAGATGCTTTTATTCAGGGAAAAAGATAATGGTGTTTGCTAATGACTGAATTTGAGAGGAGAAAACCCATCATAAATTCATCTATTTATGAGCAGTTTAACTGGCTATCTTATAAAAGCTGGAATCTTCTAACATGTATTGGACACCACCTACTTGCCAAGCACTGTGGTAAAAGTTTAATTGTTTCATAAGAGGATAGATAATTTATAGTTAAAATGAAAATGTTTTGTTTTTATGTCATAACATATGAAGGAGTCCCTAGAGTCTTCTTTATTCTTTTTTTTTTTCTAAGATTTTTTTAAGTAATCTCTTCACCCAACATGGGGCTCAAATTTACAGCTCTGAGATCAAGAGTCACACATTTCACCGCTCAGCCAGCCAGGTACCCCATTCCTCTTTATTCTTAATAAGATCAATTTTTAATTTCAATATTTGGGAATTTTTTAAACAGAGAAGGCAGAATAATGGTGAACTGAAGCAAAGATTTAGTATCAATTAGAACAGATGTTTATTCAGTTTTTGTTTCACCAAAGTTCAAATCTTTTTTTTTTTTTTTTAAGGTAATTTGAAAAGTTCATCAGACAGAAATCCTCCACTCAGCCCTCAGTCCTCTATAGACAGTGAGTTAAGTGCTTCAGAATTAGATGAAGATTCAATTGGATCCAATTATAAGCTAAATGATGTAACTGATGTACAGATTCTAGCTCGGATGCAGGAAGAAAGTAAGTATTTTAATTGTTAAAGTTGAGGTCTAGTTGAGGTATAATTTTGTTGGGGTTATTAAATAGGTGTTAAGATGTTGTGGAATAGTAATAGAAATGTTAAAATTTCAGAGGCTTATTCAACATATAGACTTGCTTGTTCATTAACTTATTTTCAGAGTTCATTTTACATAGAAAAGCTTGTTGTGTGAGGAGCAAAGAAAGGCAGGTAATACTCTACTTCAATGACTGGTAACCATACCCTGCATGTTACTTTGCACAGGAACTCTCTAGAGTAGTTACTACTCTATTACTTTGTGTTTTCTTATTCTAGACCAGTGTTTCTCAACCTTTTTCCATTATTAGCCCCCCCAAAGAACCTTTTCAGACATTTTTTTTCCTTTTTTGCCTACCATCTCCCACCATGACATTTTAATATCACAGATATACCCTGCATCTCTTTATGTACAATGAAGACCACAAATTATTATGATATCTAAGATTTTTTCAAACCCCAAGAACCAGTTATCGCCCCTTCGGGGCATATATCACCACTCTCAGAATATATGGTATAGACTACAAAAAAAAGACCTTTATGAGAAAATTGGAATTAGGACATTAAATGAGGTAAAGCATATGATATTGCTTTGGTTCAGAGTGGTCCTTGCAACTTTTTAGGTCACAGATACCTTTGAGAATCTAATAAAAATTATATCCCTTGCCATCCCCGAAACGCACATATGCACAAAATTTTTCATACTATTTTAAGGGTTCATAGATGCCCTGGCTCTCATTATAAGATGGTGGTGAGAGTATTATTATTGCCTATACATTTCTTTCCTTTTTTTTTTTTAAAGTTGTCAGAGAGAGAGAGAGAGCACAAGCCGGGGAGCAGCAGGCAGAGCAGGCAGAGGGAGAAGCAGGCTCCCGGCCGAGATGCGGGGCTCGATCCCAGGACCCTGGGATCACGACCCGAGCCAAAGGCGAACGCTTGACTGACTGAGCCACCCAGGCATCCATATACATTTCTTTTTAACGCAAATGACAATTCATTCTTATTTATATAGTTGCACTTTTCACATTTGTGTATAAAATATTTGAAAAAATATTTCAGCACACAAAATGTGAGTATATAAAGATGAGGAATGAAAAGAGTAAGTGAAAATAATCAGGCTAAAAAAATCACAGTGTCATTCTCAGGAGGTCATAAAAAGATTCTCAACCTGAAGAAACAGGAAAACTTGAACATGTGAAGTACCCTCACCTAATTATAATGATAATAGTACATATTTTTAAAAGGCTTTTAGAAAGGACGGAATTGTTTTATATATTTAGTAAAGTATTATGGTTTGCCTATACATTTTATCATAAGATACCACAAGCTTAACTGTGAAGTAAGCAGTCTCTCTAAAGTGACCCCCTTAACCTTTACAATGAAAAGATTCTTGAAGCGCACGTTTCAGAGTGTTGAAGTTGGCTGAGGGTAATGGAGCATTGCTATAATTTAGTTGAAATACTTTCTGCTTTAGGCCCTTTTATATAAATATGGAGTTTTATTAAGCTATAACATTTATTAAGAAACTGCAGAATGTTATTCTGCTGATTCATTTCCCGTTTTTACACAACTTCTCATAGAAAAATAGAAAGATTTGGTGCTTGCTTTGTCTTAAGCCCTAGAAACTAATAATATGGTACCCTTTTCTTCTGTAATTATGTATAACTCCTCATTGAGACTGTGGTATTGTCAGCTAGTGAGGGACTAGTTTTTGTCAGGGATGTGAAAGAATAAAGAATGCTTCCTCACTATAACTTAGAGTTAATTCTCTCATTTCTTCGTTGAACTCTGACTTTTTAGACCCCAGGATTTTGTTAGAAACTCAACCAGCTATTTGCTGTCACTTTCATACTGTGTTTTGGTAACAAGTAAAAGAAATTTTAGCCTTACTTTATTTTTTTAAAAGATTTTATTTTTGTTTATTAGAGAGAGAGACCGAGAGACACCACAAGCAGGGGGAGGGGCCGAGGGAGAGAGAGAAGCAGGCTCCCCACTGAGTGGGGAGCCCGATGGAGGGCTCAATCCCAGGACCCTGGGATCATGACCTGAGCCGAAGGCAGACGCTTAGCCAACTGAGCCACCCAGGCTCCCCTTAGCCTTACTTTAATCATTCTTTTTAAGCCAACCACATGCACAAATATTTCTTTTTCTAGTGAATAAAAAAAAAAAAAAATGCTAAAAGTATGTCTGATACCTCCTTCAAAATGCCTGTTTTTTTTTTAAGTGAATGATATTTGTTCTAAAGTATCGTTTCTTCAGTTTTTTTGGGGTTTTTTTGTTTTTTAACAGAAATGTAGAATTATAGATTTTGGCTGTTGCCTGGTTAAGCCCCTTATTTTTAATATGAAAAACAGACAATCCTATAGAGATTGTTGCTTCCTTAGGATCCCCCTAGTACTGGAGGGCCTGCTTTGGGATCGGTGTTTTTCTTTGTAAAACAGTCCGCTGTCTTTTGTTAGGTGACTTTAATGCCGTGTTTGCTGGAAGGAGACACTATGTAACTTGTCAGTTACTAGTGAAACTTGTAACTTGACTGAAGGACCAGATAGGCCCAAGGAATCTGTAGTTTTATAGATACCCTAGTGTGATTATCACCCACTACTTTGGGTACCATATCGATAGCACTCTCTGTGTATGAGTACCCATCTTAAAAGTTTGAATACTACTCCATAATAGTAGAGCCTTTTTTTTTTTTTTTTAAAGATTTTATTTATTTATTTGACAGAGACACAGCAAGAGAGGGAACACAAGCAGGGGGAGCGGAAGAGGGAGAAGCAGGCTTCCCGTGGAGCAGGGAGCCTGATGCAGGGCTCAATGCCAGGACCCTTTGACCATGACCTGAGCCAAAGGCAGATGCTTAGCGACTAAGACACCCAGGCACCCAGTAATAGAGATCTTTTAAACTAGATTGTCCATAGTTAGCAGGACTTGCTCAAAATATTAGCTAAATTCTGTACTTTTCTTGAATATTAATTTTTTCTTCACTGAATATATATCATTTGTTTTTGTTTTTGTTCCAGAAGTTTTTATACTGTTTGAAGGGCCTAAGGTTCCTTGGGTGTTTCTGGAGGTGTCAAGATACATAGGGGACTCCTTTGAAAATTTGTACTTGATGGCTTAGAATTTAAGCTTGTTTTACTGAAGTCTCTTGGATGAAGCAACTGAAATTCCTTCATGCCCAAATATTGAATTCCTGAGGGTAGGATAGAAGTTTCCTTCATCGATAACATCAGTTTGAAGAAATTAGTATTCAGGGAGTTTATTTATCCACTGGTGTATTCTTTCGTTGGTTGCACAGTAATTGTTTTCCCTCAATATTTCTTAAATGTTGATCTCAAATTTCGATTATTGTCTTTAGGAGTAGAAATATTTTTTTTTTTTTTAAAGATTTTATTTATTTATTTGACAGAGAGAGACACAGCGAGAGAGGGAACACAAGCAGGGAGAGTGGGAGAGGGAGAAGCAGGCTTCCCGCGGAGCAGGGAGCCCGATGCGGGGCTCGATCCCAGGACCCTGGGATCATGACCTGAGCCGAAGGCAGACGCTTAACGACTGAGCCACCCAGGCGCCCCAGGAGTAGAAATATTTTTAAGTTTATGGTTTCTCCCTCTACTATAGATTTCAGATTTGAGAAGAAAATGTTGGATTGGGCAAAAGTTTATAGAATTTCATTCAGTTTAAAAATAATCTTTTAAATGTTTTAGGCATCATTATATGGGATGATATCTAAGATGATTCAAGTGGAAAGGGAATTTTCCTTTATACTTTATACCCTGTTTGAATTTCTCAATGATACTCTTTTGTTTTTAAACTTCAAAAATATTTAAATGTTTAAAATACCTAAAGAAATGAAATAACGCATTCATTGTTGTCAGGTCTCCGTCAGGAGTATGCAGCCACCACATCTCGGCGCAGTTCTGGTTCATCTTGCAATTCTACAAGACGGGGTACTTTTAGTGATCAGGAACTTGATGCGCAAAGTTTAGATGATGAAGATGACAATATGCATCATGCAGTATACCCTGCTGTTAACAGGTTTTCACCATCACCACGCAATTCACCTCGACCATCACCTAAGCAGTCACCCAGAAATTCACCTCGTTCACGATCTCCTGCTCGGGGAATAGAATATAGTAGAGTGTCCCCACAGCCTATGATTAGCCGCTTACAACAACCTCGCCTTTCACTTCAAGGTCATCCCACAGATTTACAGACAAGCAGTGTCAAAAATGAAGGTAATTAGAATGTTTCTGGAAAAACAATTGTCCTTCATATTTCAATATGAAAGTAACACAATTCTTACCAAGGTTTTGTATTTCAGATAAGTAGATCAAGAATTTGGTCAGTTTACTATTTTATTACTAGTAAATCAATACACAAAGGAGAAAGTGAATTATACTTGATTATGTTAGTGTTGCTTTGTCCTCATGAAGTGATCTGTATGTAGGTTTTGATTTAATTAATTTATAGTTCATTTAAAGCTTCTCTTCTACCCATTTATAGAACCTGGGTTGAGTTATTTATTTTTATAAGACATGTACTTCCTGTTAACTCTTCTAAAATATGCTGAATGCTTAAATAATTTGATTTGTGAATGCCAATTAATATTTTAACTCTTTCTTCAACTAAAAGAATGGTTTGATTTTTTTTTTCATTAAATTCTGTTGTTAGAAAAACTGAGACGCAGTCTTCCAAACCTGTCCCGAACATCTAGTACACAAGTTGACTCAGTGAAAAGCAGCAGAAGTGACTCAAATTTTCAAGTGCCAAATGGAGGAATACCTCGCATGCAACCTCAGGCTTCAGCCAGTAAGTATCGTTTATGTATCAGTTATTTAAAGGAAAGTGAAAATTATAGGTAGTAATTTTGTGCTGAATAGCTGTATTAAACCATATCTGTAGTAAAATGCAGTGATTATTCGTTGCTATAATAGCTATATTAAAATTCAAATCTTGTTCCTATAAGATATAAAATTTAAATTTTGTTCCATTTGTATCAGTACTTGTATCTGTATGAAACTTTGGTCTCTCCAGAATTTTAAAATAAGCAAAGTCTACTGGCTAAATATATATGTATGCTCTTAAAAAAATATATATGTATATTCCTTAAAAACCTATACCTTATATATCTGTATATATATACCTTATGTATACATAGATATAGAGATATATTCCTTAAAAACCTACACATTAAAAATAACAAGATTTTTGTGGGAAATAGTCCTGGAACAGACAACTTAAAACCCAAGCAGCTTTCTTACTAGAACATTAATAAAAAGCAATAATGATCCTGCAAAAAATACTAGCATAATCAAAAACATGTTAAATTTTCAATGACTTAAATAAATACTCCAGCAAATACAGAACTTCACTAAAAAAAAAAGTTGAAGGTAATTTGATGGAAAGGAAGAGCTGAGTGTTGAATGAAGAAGACATATGCAACAGAAACAAAGATGAGAAAGAATCATGAGGAAGGAACTTCTAAGACAGAGTAGCCAAACTGAGCCAAGAAGTGATATGGAAATAGATGGATACTGTGTACTTTAGTGTACAAGATGATTAAAAAAGAATTGAACACTTTCCAAAGAATATTATTAACTACAGTAGATAAGAGCATGTAATCAAACCAGTTTTAAACAAACTATCACAGTTATTCCTATAATTTTAGAAATGCTCTGTATGCATGTCTTGTATCCAACAGCTCACATCAGTCTTGTGGTCTGATTGACTCAGTTCCTTTGTAGCATATTATGTCACTGGTTGAAGTGGTGGCTGTGATGTGTTCATTCATTTCCTCAAAGCTATGAAGAAGTCGCACAGACATGAGGTTATTGATTATTTATATAACTTGCTTATTGAATAATACAACTTTGAAAGCATTCGATTATTTTTTAATTCACTTACACTCTTCCTTGGCTCTGTTGTGTTTAGCTGACTTTGTGTATTTTGTGTTAAGCTGCTGTTACTTGGTGACTCAAAAATAAACAGGCCCAGGGAAAAATACATTTGAACCCAAATGATTTTTGTGATAACACTGATATATTTTCCTTATTTTCTAGTTGTATATGATATTATTTATATTACAGAAACTCACATTTTGCTGTACCATACATACATAATCCTGTTTAATCCTCAGAAAAATTCTAGGAAGTAGGTACAGTTATTAACACATTTTGCAAATTAGGAAATAGGAGCTTTGAATGGTTGAATAACTTATCTTTGATCATATAGCTTATAGGCGGCAAGTTAGGATTCACACCCACGTTGATTGTGCTCAAGAATCCAAGTCCACCTAGAGAGATTTGTCACATTTATGGTTTAGAACTAAGATTTAAAAATAATCCAGAAATATTTTTTTCCTAAGATGAACCATAAAATTTAAAGCACTGTGGAAAATTATTACATAGAGATTTGTGTACTTCATTTATTCAGCTGGATGTGTGCACATGTTTTTGAACCAAATTAAATTTTAAACTTAGTATTCCAAGTCTTGCAGACAATGTGAGTAATAAGTAAGAGTGCCATTATGATACTCATATGGTGTACTCATAAATGGTATAGAAAATGGGGAATCACAAAACTTTAAAAAGTTACAATTTGAACTCTTAAGTTCTATCAAAATGATAAATGATAACTTTTGTGCCTTTAAGTCTGCGAATTAAGTTAATTTGATCCTTGAGGACAATGTGTTTCTGGTTTTTTTCCTCCCTTGGTATATTTGCCTGAAACAAAAAGCAATGCACAATGTTAATAACAACAGGAAAGAAAATTTTATATCATTAAGAAGATTAAGCAATAAAAATCATGCATATTATAAGGTACACTTTTATAGCCTATGCACAGATAATCCAAAACATCATTTGTATTTGTGCTTTTATGCTTAGTTTGAATTGTTAAGTTCGGAATTTCTCAAAACTTTACATGATTATATCTCTAGAGACAGCTTCCCTGCTCTTTGTTAAAACTAGCTATATCTATATTCTCTTCACTTTTATTCAGTAAATTCTCAGTACCAACTCTTTACTCAGGGTTGTTCTCTCATGCCCTCATGTATGTTCTTTGTTTGAACTATTCTAGCACACCTCAAAGCTGTATGGAAATAAAAAAAATTCTTCACAAAAATAGAAGAAAATAGAAAAGGTTGAGAACCTAGAATAAAAATGTTAATAGAAAAATATACTGACCATGTCTTAAACTTTGTGATAATTACTTGCCTTCCCCAGTGGTAGAATTACCATTGTAATTACCTGATGATTCCCTAGAATTTTTTTCTGTAGGTGAATTATTTTTTCTTTTTACCTATAAATTGATAATTAAAGAAAATATATAGGGAAAAATAATGAGATTCTGAACACTAATTTACTTTTAAGTAGAAAATATGTTTGTAGTTTCATAGTGGTGTATTTCAATACTTGAACAGGTACAAGCAAAAGACAAAGCAAGGTACCATCCTTTTTTTTTTTTTAATTGCATATAGTTGTTTATTTTTATACTTGAAGCTATAATGAAGCTTATTTACAATTAAAATGCCACACTTATTTTAGTGTAAAATCACATTAGTCACAAAAATATTTTTGGAAAATAGTAAATCCAGAATTTTATCAAATTTAAAACTTGTTTATTTTATAAAAATATTTTAAAGCCTTCTGTTTAAAATTAACATATTTTGTAACATATTATCTATTTTTCTTAATTTTACATATATCTTTGATCAATAGAAATGTATGTATGTGTTCTTTTAATTACTGTGTGTATATATACTGTTTTCATAATAGCCTTTTTATTTTGATATAGAATTATTTATAAATGTTATAATAGCAAGTCTTACACATTTTATACACGAATTAGTATTTTTTATTTTTTGTATAAACCGGTTAGTATAATAGATGTTGCATTTTGTTATCCTTTAAGTTTTTATTTTTCCAGCCCTTAAGTGGTAAAGCTTTGGTTCTTACTTGCTGGTCTGCATGAACCTAACTTTGCAAGGTTGCTGTTATTTCCACTTACGGGACCACTTCTTTTGCCTTCTTATGCCAATCACTGTTTTTATATGCTTATTTGCTATGGCTGCATTATTGTGGATGCTGGCATTCAAATATGAATATTATGAGAGTTCTAATATATTTTAATTTTTATAGCTATTACCAATTTCCAACTTTTATATTTGAAATGTGAATAACTTAAAAAGCTTAAGAAAACCAGAGCATTGGAGAGGTCATGGATATACGTCATTTTCTCAGTTTCTCCGTTTAAAGGAAGGAATGTTTGTCAGGAACAGAGTTTTTCAAAAGACTAGTGCCTTGCTAAGACTACTAGAGTAGAGGTTCAGTAGGAAATTTAGTTTTCAGAAAGATACAGGAATTATTGGTTCAGAAATAAGAAAAGGGAGAAAAACCCAAGACAACCTGCTGGTTTAAAAAAATTAAAGTAATACTCAAACTCTGGTTAGTATTTTTAAATGTTTACTTTCACATGAATTATCTCATTTGAACCTCACAACAACCCATTTCTTATTTTTATAGAGAGGAAGCAGAGATCCATATGTATTATACGTGCAATGGCATATACCTAGAAAAGTGCAAAACCAAACCAAATTACTCCTTCCTCCCCACCCCTCTTTGAGTCCCCTGTTTTCCTCCCAATAATTTTTTGATTACATCATGCTGACCTAACTGCAAATGAGTAGGCATCTTGGAAAATAGTCCTGGATGACTCTGTTGGAGCATTATTGAACTATAAATACTTTGTGAATTACCACAGAAGAGTAAAATAATCCAGTGTAATATTTATCCACTTACTTACATTTAGTCAAATGGAAGAATATTTTTATGTAATATTTATCCACTTACTTACATTTAGTCAAATGGAAGAATATTTTTGCATAGGATACAAAGTATTCCCCCAGAGAAAAGGTATATGGTCAATATTCTACTCCGGACTTCTCACTGAAGAGGGAGTGTCGAAGGCAGTTGTCAGCTTATGCATAACCAGACTGCCCTGAGGCTCATGGGGAAGGAATTCTCATCCAGATTTCGCTGGGAACCAAACATTAAAAGATTACACTTGAATTTTACAAAATTATGAAACATAAATTCAAAGAAATAAGTCATGATAAATCTCTATAATGGGCTGATGTAAGAATGAATGGAATACTTGTAGAATTTCTTTTTAAGAATGAGTGCAATGATGGGTCAATTATCTAATTACAAAGAGATTTTATAAATGTAGTTTTTCTGACACTTCTGTAAATTTTGATTGAATACATCTGGAATGGGTACCCAGCATCTGTATTTTTTAGAAGTGTCTCACCTGATTCTGGGGTATATTCAAGTTTGAGAAACACTAGATTAGACCTCTACTCCAGAGGATCTTGAATGCTTAGTTCAGATCTCTGGATTTTATCCAGTGATCAGTCACTCATGTCTCCTTTATTATTCAACAGCTATTTATTGGGTATATGTTATGTTCTAGGCACTGGGATTATAAATATAAATGAGACAGCACGTGCCCTTCAATAGCAGGGAGTGATTGGCAGGAACTTCTATGGGAACAGAAGAGAGGCATTAAACTCAGCAATGTGAAGAGGTTTTCAGAAAAGATACTGAAGATATCTCTCCACTAACTCAGGAGGAGATTATGAGACCACATGAAGAAAGACAGGTTTACCTAACAGTGCAATTGGTAATGAAGTCTTAAAAGTAGCACCCTGATTATAGTGGTTTTGTATGAGTAGAGTGTAGGGTGCAGTGATGAAGGATGAGAGAGATACGTAGGGCACAGATTGGGAGTTTTTTAATATATTAAGGAATTTGGGTTTTATCCTATAAGTGTAGAGAGCCATGGTAGACTTTTAATCAATGTTACTTCTTAGAAAATCCATTCTGGTAGCAATATGAAGAATGGATTAAAGTTGAAGAGAGAGTAGAAGCCATTTAAAAGGCTTTTGTGTAATCATGGCAAGAAATGAATATCTGAACAAAGGCACTAGTGCAGGAGGTGATGAGATCTGGATGAATTTTTAAAAATGAAGTAGAAGATATGTGACTTGGTAACACCGAGAAGATGGGAGGTGGAGAGAAAGAGGATTGAAAGGTGACTCAGAATTTGTAGCAATGAAAGTTTCAAAACAAAATGTCATTGCAGAGTTAGGGGGAACAGGGGACATTTTACTTAGCAGTAATTAACATTCTTTTATAGTGGCTTATGCTTACTTAGTATTTGGGACCTGGAGATTATTTTTAACATCTCCCCATATGACAAAATTATGTTCAATAATAATGAAATAGAATGAGTTATAATAATAATGGCTGGAGAAAATGCAGACAATGAGAAATATTCTTTTATTGAGCATTATTTTATAACTGTCAGTAAAAAAATAATATCAACATTACAGTACAAAAAAGATAGATACTTTTAAATCATTTTTTATAAAAAAGGAAAATATGTTTTTACATATTGGTTTGTCACAGTAATGAATGTTATAGCTTTAGTTTCTGGAAATTTGTCAATAACTTCTTCAGAATTGATCTTTGCATATTGAAGCTCAAGACACAGTATAGCCAGATTTATCAATTTCTCTTCAGTCATGTTAACTGAAGAATAGTCTTCAATTTTTAAATCTGAAAAGGTTTTTTTTTCCTCCCACAAAGCAGCTGTTATACAAGTAAGGAAATATTCAACATAATAAGTTTGGCAGAAATTCATAAAATTCCATTTTACAATATATTTCAGAAATTGCCATCTTACCCAAGTTCCTTTGGGGATCAAATCTAATGATTTTTAAATGTCTTCACAGCTGAAAAAATTTAATACTCAGTCACATATAATTACAATTGAAGTAACTCACATTCTGTTTCATTGACTTTATAATCACTGTACCATCATTGTTTATTTCTAAGCTGTGTAAATATAGGAATATATTATTATACCATAGGGGTTGGAGGCAGTGTGCTAAGCTTGATTTCACATCTCTATGAACTCTGGAAAGAAATGTGTAGCTGAATCCCCCTATGTTAGGGGAGACCATATAACTGGGAGTTCTCCTGATGATTTTTCATGTGAAATGCAATGTACTTTAAAAGATAAGTATTAAAATATGTTCATTTAAATCTTTCATATATGCTATTAAGAGGCAACAGTACCTGCAGCAGTTGTTTATAACTTAGGCTGACAAACTGTTTTCTTCAGGGAGGAGCATTTTATCGCCAACATTGATTATTAATCCGGGACATGATGATAATAAAAAAACAGACCAAGCTGGTTTTATTTTTGTTCTGAATTCCTTACAGACCATTCACTCACTTACTGCCTGCACTGGACTGGGAGGGGGAGGTATTGGGTGGGGGGACCGCACTTCCACTAGCCTTCCCCTGATGCACATGAATAAAGTGGAAGGATTGGATGTAGGAAAACCCAAAAGGACACTGTTCTAATCCAAAAATAGGGTGATGAAGGTCTGAATTAGGTATTTAGGAAACAGTAGGGATGTAAAGGAAGAGATCAACAGAACTGCAGGGATGACTAAATGGAATTAAAGAAAACTTTGAGCCAGAATGACTTGGAAAATGGTGGTGTATGTTTAACAAAAATACAGAGGCATTTGGGATTGGTTTATGGAGGAAGACATTAACCTAAATAATGGTAGCATGAGAGAATAATATTTTTATTGTACCATCTTTGCTTTTCATGGTGGGGTCTTGCTAATTTGGAATTATGTAAATATTAAGAGAGAAACCGGGGAAACCATGAGTATTTTTAAACAGCTAACACACTGAATTCTATTATTGTAGAAAAATTTGGAGACTTTCCGTTTACTACACTTTATCATTTAAAAAATGATACAGTCTTTAGAAGACTCATCAAATTAAGAGTGATAATTCAGATAAAAATTTAGTTTTCTTATTTGAGTAATACACCACTATGTTGTATCTTATGGAAATCACTAATTTCATTCTGTCAGATTTATCAGATTTGTTGTATTAGACAAATTTAGTGTATACTGCCTGATTCTATTTGCAGTTGATTCTTCAGATTACCATTGCATAGGTTTTACTTGTTATGGATGCTTTTGTTGTGACCCATGAAACTTGAGAGAGAAAGTTTGGAGTTATCATAGCTATTAATTTAAATAGGACCTTTCCAAAACAGATTATAGATGATATTTGATGTTAGGCCCTCACTAAAAAAATTTTAATGGTTAATAGGTATTGTGGATTGCCGGCATACATACAGATAGTTACCTTTTGCCCTCATTTCTCTATTCCAATCATAGTGGCCTACTTCCTGTTCTTCAGATATACTAGGCACACTCTTACCCTAGGTCCTCTACCATTGCTTTTCTGTCTTTCTACAGTGCTTTCCCCAGATATCTGTATGGCTTACTTCCTCTCTTCCTTCAGATCTTTGCGCAGATGTCATCTCAGGGAAATCTTTCCTGATCACCCTATTTATAATTGCAATTTAAATCTCCCCATTTCCTGTCTCCCTTCCCTACTTAGTTTTCTCCTTAGCAGCTATCACTATCTGACTATTTGACTCTTTTATTTCCCCTTTCCTTTCAGAATGTTAGTTCCATGAAAGTAGGAATTTTATCCACCTAGTTGGCTACTGAACAAATCCACTATACCTAAAACCTGAAATAAAGTAGATAATTAACTATTTGAAAGAATGAAAAAAAGCAGCAGTGAATGAGTAAATGAATGACACTATGAATGGTTGAAAGCATGTATGAATAAATATGCAAATGGAGAATATTGTGATGATAGGATCCTATATTTCTGTGGGATAGGTATGAGGTAATTATAAAATTGATTTTTTTTTTTTTTTTTTAGGTTTGAAGAAGTTTTTAGTAGTCTTCCTGGCAATATTTAAGCTGAATTGGTATATATTTGGCTACGTAATGTGTGGAGTAAAATTGGAAGTCAAATACATTTATTACTCTTTAAAAATATTTACTATCAGACAGTGAGGAAACAATAGTTTTTTAAAAGCATTGATATAGTTAAGCAATAGGGCAAAAGAGAAATTCTCCTTAATTCTCTTTGATGATATTATCAAGTATTCCTTTGTCAATCCGATGATTGTTTAAATGCTGGCCAGATTTATGGTTGTGGGATATCTCTCTCTCTCTCTCTCTCTCTCTCATATAAATCCTAGAAGTCCAACTTCTCAATCAGTAGAGTGACATTTTAGAACCGCTTAAATAGGTGACTATACAGGTAGGTGTGGGTCTTTTCAGTTCAGTGAAACTATAGTGAGCTTTAACTCTGGATGGCTCTGAGCTGCTGCTTACATGCCAGTTCTGAGAGTTTCGTTGCAGTTAATAGAGTAGGAGTTTTGAAGAAAGCTTAGAACTCCTCATTGATCACTTTAAGAAGCAGATGCTCTGACTCCTCCAACCCTGTCAACCCCAACACACAGTGTGCACCCCCCCACACACACCCCCATCCACCACATATAATATGTGCACAGCACAGATATATTGCTACCCAAAGTCTAAAGTACAAATTAGTTTTATGCTACAGCAAGATGATGTTGAGTATATTAAAGCCACTGGGTTTTTACTCCCTTGAGGACCTGCCTGGTTCTGAGTTTTCTTCTCCTTTTTGAGTATGGGGATTACTGTTCTATGTTAGGGCAATTCATCTAACAATAACTGCTTTGCCAAAGTCTGCTTTTTTGCATTGAACAAGTACTACTTTTATTTTATTCTATACTGTGTGCTTGTGTTCATCACTTTTACTTACTTAGCTTTATATTCTTTGCATCCTGTAGCATGTTTGCCGGTGGTTTGTTTTCTCTTTGATATTTTGATTAGTTTACATATTGTAGATTTTCTCATCTATAAGAAACTATTTCTGAAAGTATGCACTTTGCACTAAGATTTCCATCCCTTTTCCTTTCCGACTTAATGCACTAAGCATTACTTTCAGATTCCTCTGCTTCTAGGTTTCTAACATATTTTCACCTTATGGTTTCTGTTCCTTGATAAATTTTCAAGTATGTATTAAAATATTCAAGTTTACAGAAGCTATAGCCTTTATCTTGTCCTTCCAGGCAAATATTACAGTTCCTTATTTTTCAACAGCTTCGCAAAGGCTGAAAAATTTGCCTCGTACTTCCCTCAAAGCCAAACAGTTGCTTCCAACTTCATCTACAAAAAGAGGTAACTACAGCCTCTTACTAAGTTTTAAATTTCAGCAAATAATCTGATCGTTAAATCTCATACCTTTTGGTACACTGAGTCATTGATGTCTGTAGGGCACGTTTTAGTCTTTTTTATTTTTTTACATAAAGTAATGTGGATTCATTCTCTCTTACTTGGATAAATCCGGAAGAAACTTATTTTCTGCAGAGGTATGTATTGGATTGCTCTTCTGAAAGGAATAAGTGATATGTAGCATTTTCTGTTAGAGAATTTATCATTTTTCTTACCAACCTAAAACTGACGGTCATTGTTTTAACTTAATGTAGATGAATGTAGTGCTTTAAAATGAACCAAATGCCAGACATTTTGTATGTAAATTTTTTTCTTCTGACTTTGAGTTTTGGATTTACTTATCTGTACGATGAAATGGGAATGCTTTCATGTTAGAAGTTGATAAACATTAAATCACAAGTTGTTGTGGTTAACTGGTAATGTTTAGACTATTTAAGGGAGTGGTATCTTTTTTAAGACCTGAGAGTTGAAGTATTTGGAGGTTGGACACCAAAGCTATCATACTGGTTTGAAGAGATTGGATGTATGGGCAGCTAGAAAGAAGTAGAATTGGGGAAAATACCATGCAATTGGGTAGGACCAGCAGTAATAAGAATGAATAGAAGCCTCAGAGGAAGTGGGACATAACAAATATAAGCAATGAAGAAAAATATTTCCCCTTTCCAGGACATGTAGATTTCCTGACGGTTCCAGAACTCAGTAAATAACAAAGATTTATGAGGAGGATAAAGTATTAAAGGACATTATGTGGGAAGAGGAGGTTTGAGATTTGATTGTCAAAGAAAAAGATTTGGTTAATATGGGTACAAAAGCACTGAAATACGTATTTTAGCAAGTTTGTTAATGTGTAAATGTTTTAGCAATGATTTGGTGGATTAAATATGATTTAAAGAAACAGTTTTAGATAATAGAATCTGAAGGAAAGAGAATAGTCAAATGGAAATGTTGGATGTGTAAATGTTTGTGTTTTGAATACCAGAAGTTGATCATAGCCCTCCAATACAAATGTCTTTTGGTGCTACTGTCCGAAATAAGAATGGATAGGGGTGCCTAGGTGACTCAGTTGGTTAGGTGTCTGCCTTTGGCTCTAGTCATGTTCTTGGGGTCCTGGGATCAAGCCCTGAGCCCTGTGTTGGGCTCCCTGCTCAGTGGGGAGTCTGCTTCTTCCTCTCCTTCTGTGCGCCCCCCCCCCCAATAAATCCATAAAATCTTTAAAAAAAAAAAAAAAAAAAGACTGGATAGTATATGTTCTTTTGATAGAGAAGAAGGTGATTTATTAGGAATTATTATAGAAAGGGTCCTTATAGAAATTATTTGAGGACCATAGGCTTCTTTTTTTTTTGAGACTTCTAGATATTTTTTGAGTACTTGATGAGAGGTAGTAAAAACAGGAACATGAAGAGATTGTGGTGTCTAAGACAGGGCAAGAAATTACTGTATCATAATAAAACATAGGATTTTAAGTTTATATAAATTTTATTTGTATGTCTCTCTAAGCTGCTTCATAATTTTGGGGGGGGTCAGGTAGGTTTAAATAATTTTAAATATTTACTTAAGGATTTTTTGCTCTTTTTTAGGTTAAGAAGATATAACTTCTGGCTGGTTGGTTTTTTTTGTTTTTGGGCTCTTTTTGGTTTTTTGCCTATGGAAGTTACATATTTTTGTGATTGAGCCACCAAACTCCCACTTTCTATGATAAAATGACAGGAAAACCCAATCTTATAATTCCTGGTACCTCTAGTTGTCTAGTTGACTTAGTAAAGGGAAAGAGATTTGTATGTTTGGTTTTGTTGTTGTTTTGTTTCTTTTTGTTTAATCTCTTATTTAACTTAATCCAGACTCATATTTTTTTGATCAGTATTGTAGTTTGGGGATGATCATTTTACACTACTAGAAGTTCCGAACCAAAATAAAAAAAAAATTCTGAACCAATTGAAAAATGGACACAGATATACAATAGGATTTAAAATAATTAGGTTAGGGGTGCCTGACTGGCTCAGTCAATAGAGCATGTGATTTTTCTTTTTTTT
Source organism: Halichoerus grypus (assembly GCF_964656455.1). Classification (NCBI taxonomy): domain Eukaryota; kingdom Metazoa; phylum Chordata; class Mammalia; order Carnivora; family Phocidae; genus Halichoerus; species Halichoerus grypus. The sequence goes on from NC_135714.1 coordinate 39,934,212, forward strand.
TTAGATTTTATTTATTTTTTTTGACAGACACAGCGAGAGAAGGAACACAAGCAGGGGGAGTGGGAGAGGGAGAACAGGCTTCCTGCGGAGCAGGGAGCCCGATGCGGGGCTGGATCCCAGGACCCTGGGATCATGACCTGAGCCGAAGGCAGATGCTTAACGACTGAGCCACCCAGGCGCCCCAGAGCATGTGATTCTTAATCTTGGGGTGTTGAGTTCTAGCCCCATGTTCAGCATCAAGCCTACTTTAAAAAAAATAAAAATATTAGGTTAATTACTGGTAAAGTTGAATCCTAGAATATGTCTTGGATCCAAGGCCAAATGGATTTTCTAATTTCCCTTCATATCTAGACTTTGAAAGAGAGGGGTCTGCACTGGACTGGGCGATTCTCTGTTCTTGTTAGGGATGTGAGGCAGATGAGATTCAGATACCATGTGTTCATAGGTACCTTTGGCACTTTAAACCTGGACTAGAGAAACATGGGACTGGATAGTAAATTGTCACATAAATCAGTTGTCCCATCCTGGGAATGAACCTGTAACATCTTAGAAAGTTGGCGTACTTATTTTAAGGACTCAGAGGATCATGGGAAGAGGGAGAAGGTGGTTCCCTTAACAATTGGAAATAGGACACTATGATTTTATTTTATTTTATTTTTTTAGAGAGTGCGCATGAGCGGGGGTGGGGTGCAGAGGGAGAGAAAGAATCTTACGCAGGCTCCATGCTGAGCATGGGCTCGATCTCATGACCCTGATCTTGTGACTTGAGCCAAAATTAAGAGTCAGGTGCTTAACCACTCAGGCACCCCAGTCACTTGGATTTTAATTGCATTTAGTAGTAGCTGGAGTTTGAAGATGGGAAGGGAAGTAAGAACTGTGTTGCCTGGCACAAAGGGACACACCATAAACATCTGTGGAACGAACACAGTCATGCCACTAACTCAAGGCTGGACACATTCCTCTTTGCATTTTCTTCTTGCAGGGTTTTTTTTTTGTTTGTTTCTTCAGCCCATCCTTCTCTTTGAAGAAAAAAAAAATCCATTGTGTATTGTTAAGGCTTCGTTCATGGGCATGACTACTTAAACTGCTCTGACAAAGAGATATTCATTCCTATTTGTTGGGAACTCAGTGAAGGGGAGGTAAACAAAGTAGAGACCTCACCAAGTCAGGGAAAAAATAACTACTTAGAAAAAGTGAATGTGTAGATCAGGACAAATTAAAATGTAGAAACATACTTTAGAAGGAAAGAGGCAGCAACTTAGGATGAGTTAGCGGTGGTAGTTTTCCAATACTGCTTTTATTCATTATATTTTGAATATTCATATAAGGTGAGATAAACATTTATAAGAGGCCGAATTGATAGGAGTTTAAAATGCTGTTTGATATCAGACTATCTGAAAAGGAGAACCTAGGAATTTTGCCATTACCTTTGATCCAAAATTTAAAATTTCTTATATTTGCTTTTCATTAACAAGTATTTATTGAATCTGTATCATAAACAAGACACACTCATTACACGCCCCCCCCCCCCATGTCTAGTCCCTCTTTACTTTTTCTTCTATTATAGTTGTGGTCAAAGCCAGCCTCTGCCGTATGGAGTTTTTAGATACAGTTAAAATGATAGGAGTTGCTCCCTTTCCCATGATTTTATTATATAAAATTGAGAGAATGGGAAAAGAGAGGGAACAGGGCTCTCTCCAAACGTACAAATTCCTGTTAGCCATTTCATGCTGTTTTTGGAATGATAATTGAATAGATTCTACTTACATCTAGAGTTGATCAGTCTTTTGTGATTTTCCAAGATCTTTTTTCTTCTTTAGTTACATCTTGACTACATCTATTAATTTCTTTTGCAGATGAAGTCCTAGATCAAAATTTTCTCCTCTCTGAAAATTGTGCTTTTATTTTTCTGATTAAAAACTATCTGCATTTTAGAAAATTAAAGTTAGAGCTAGAATGCCTTCAAAGATCACCTAATTTCAGTTAACCTCATTTTATTCTTTTTCCTTCCCAAGTTTATACATAAGGCATAAATGCTGCTACCATTAGAGGAAACACTTTTTATAATAGTAAAACTATAGCTTAGTGCACTTCTTTACTTTCTGGTTTTCCCTCAAGTTATACATTAACCTTGTTAAAATATTTCTTTATTTTTTTTTTTTAAGATTTTATTTATTTAGGGGCGCCTGGGTGGCTCAGATGACTAAGCGTCTGCCTTCGGCTCAGGTCATGATCCCAGTGTCCTGGGATCGAGCCCCACATCGGGCTCCCTGCTCAGCGGGGAGTCTGCTTCTCCCCCTCCCTGTGCTTCTCCCCCTGCTCATTCTCTCTCTCTCTCTCTGTGTCTATCTCTGTGTCTCGAATGAATAAATAAAAAAATCTTAAAAAAAAAAAAAAAGATTTTATTTATTTGACCAAGAGAGATACAGCAAGAGCGGGAACACAGCAGGGGGAGTGGGAGAGGGAGAAGCAGGCTCCCCGCCGAGCAGGGAGCCCCATGCAGGGCTCGATCCCAGGACCCTGGGATCATGACCTGAGCCGAAGGCAGACACTTAATGACTGAGCCACCCAGGTGCCTCAACCTTGTTAAAATATTTCTTTCCATATTCCGAGATTGTAGAACTTTTCGACTTGTCCTTTCATATACTCTAGTGCATTTTTCTAAGAATTTAGGATTAATAAATTTAAAAGGATTTCTAATTTATAAATCTGTTTAAACATTGTTATTTTAAAATATAACACAGATTCAGAAAACCATATAATACATAGTTTAATGAATTCTTGCAAGGCAACCCCTTAGTGACCACCATTCATATCAGGAGACTATAACTTGCTACTTCAGAAACTACCTGTCTCTTTCCAAACACAATCCTCTCTTGACCCACTCCCCCCAGAGTAGCCATTGTTCTGAATTTTTATAGAATCGCTTCCTCACTTCTTTGTATGATTTTTATCATTCAAGAAATGAAACTGTAGTTCTGCCACTTTAATATGTGTCTTTTTACATTTCTCTTGATTTATAGTTTTCTTCCAACTCTTTACTCCCCCTTGTTAGGTTTGTTTGAGGAAACCACCAGATCATTTGCCCTATAGATGTGGATGTAGATCCACAGGCTGGATCTTGCTGATATCTTTTCCACAGTGTCATTTAGTAGATTTCTCTGTATTTCCCATAAATTGGTAATTGGATCTAGATGCTTTACTGGATTCAGTTTTGCTATTTTGGGCAAGACTACTTCATAGGTGGTGGTGCTGCTTTAGCCACAAGTGCACAAGGCAAGATTACCTCTTTTCTTGATATTATCAGTCATTGATGGTTAATGCCTATATCCTTATTTTTCTTAAATATATATATATATCATTATGAACTTACAGGTTCAGACATTTTTTATGTATTTTGATTCATTCTGGATATTTTCCCAGCTTTGGTGGAAGCTTCTTCAAGTTGGCCCTCAAGTCTTTTTGACACAACCCTAGTAGTCTGATAAATTCTTGCTAACTGGTATGACAAGATAGGCACATCTTGTACATTTCCTGCCACAGAACTGGATTTAGTCATTTCTCCAAAAAGTCCTGATTTCCTTTGATAGGAAAGGGTATTTCAGAACCAAAATCTGAGTTTTTAGCTATATTATTTGCTATTGGATTGGCCATTGTTTCTAGGTTTTTTAGTTACTAGAGTTAGTACATATATGTGTAGATTTATGTCTGTGTGTTTTTTAAGATTGAATTCCTTAATGAGATCATGCTGATACCTCCTATTCACATTCAGGGCTTCAGGGTAATTACGTAATCTCTTAACTTAAACCAGTATCTCCTTTACCTTGCTCTGAGAATTCTGTCTCTCACCAACAGATAGAATTTTTTTTTTAATATTTTATTTATTTATTTGACAGAGAGACAGCGAGAGAGGAAACACAAGCAGGGGGAGTGGGAGAGGGAGAAGCAGGCTTCCTGCAGAGCAGGGAGCCTGATGTGGGGCTCAATCCCAGGACCCTGGGACTGTGACCTGAGCGGAAGGCAGACGCTTAACAACTGAGCCACCCAGGCGCCCCAACAGATAGAACTAAAATATCATTTAACAGTTTATTTTATCCCATATTACACACAAAATCTGGAGAAAACATTAGCATAATACCATACAATGTGGCTACTGAAAATTGTTTAAAAAAACCTTTTGCATATGCTCACTCCTTTTTTTTTAAGCAGTTACACTGCATATCCATTATCAGCTTAAAGAGTTATTTGTACTCTTTTATTTAGTCTTAGTTGTACATTTAAATATGTATTTAATGCTTACTGTCAGTCTGTACATTATTGTCTCACCAACCATTTTTCTTGTTTGAAGCTCATTCTCTAGTAGATTCCTTAAAAAAGGAGTTGTAGGAGCAGTATCCATTCCCTCCATTTTTGTGTGTTGATGACTGCCCTTTTTATATTTGAAATTCATTAGCTAGATATGAAATCTTTGGCTCATATTTTCTTTCCTTGAGTGTCTTAAATATATTACTCCATTTTTGTCAGGACTAAAAAGTTATTTCTCTTACATTCATTTGGTTTTTATCTGGATGTCCAATGGATGTTTTCTTTTCCTTTAAAGTTTAATCATTTATTTTTTTAAAAGATTTATTGATTTATTTTAGAGGGAGAATGAGCAAGTGAAGGGAGGGCAAAGGGAGAGAGAGAAGCAGACTTCTGCTAAGTTTGGAGCCCGATGCAGGGCACGATCCCAGGACCCCAAGATCATGGCCTGAGCTAAAATCACGAGTTGGCCACTTAACCAACCGAGCCACCCAGGCCACCCACCCTAAAGTTCAGTACTTTATGAGAATATATCTTAATGTTGGTCATTTTGAGTTGATTTCCCCAGATAGGCGTGTGTTCTTTCAATATGGAATTTCACATACTTTAAAATTTCAGACAAACTCTTTTGGATTATGGTTTTTAGTATTCTGTTCTCTTGCTTTGGCTTTTTTTTTTGTAGGAACTCCTGTTGTACATATGTTGGATGTTTTTTCCCTGTCTTTTCTATCTGTTGCCTTCTCTTGAATCCTTTTCCATCTCTCTTCATTTCTTCTTGTTCTATAAAAGTTTCTTTTCATTGTCTATTTCTCTTAAAGCATTATCTGTCATGTGTGTTGACTCTTGTGTTCTTTCTATCTTAGACTTCATTTTAGGATGATTTATGTCCGGTTCTTTTCTGTGTTCCATCACCTCATTTTTTAATGTTTCCTATTCTGATTTATGATGTTCTTTCATATCTTTTATCATTTTCTTAAATACTTTTAGAATTTGAAATATTAGATTATAACTTTCATCTTTTGCGTGTGTGTACATGGTGGACACAATTTCTGGCAAGGTTGTACCATTAATAGAAATGTTATTCTGCGCCTTTCTTTTTTTAATAGTAACTTCATGTGGGATTTGGCTCAGTTCTTTTCTGTTGCCCATTTTTCTTTGGAATTGGTTTTTTTAACCATTTAGAAAGGGACCTTGATTTAAGATTTTCTAATTTTAGGTCTCTAGAGATCCCTCTTCTTTTGTTTTGGGAAACTGTTAAAAAATATGGCTGCTTATTTTCTGAGATTTCTTACCTTTGCTCTTCTTCCCTACTTATAAAATTCATCCTTTTGGGGCACCTGGGTGGTTCAGTCAGTTAAGCAGCTGCCTTCCACTTAGGTCATGATTTCAGGGTCCTGGGATTGAGCCCCACATCAGGCTCTCTGCTTAGCAGGGAGCCTACTTCTCCTTCTCTCTCTACTGCTTGTGCTCTGTCATTTGCTCACTGTCTCTCTCAAATGAATAAGGAAAATCTTTAGAATAAATAAATAAAATTCATCCTTTTAAAGTGTACAAGTCAATGTTTCTTAGTATATTTACAGAGCTGAGCAATTATTTTGACTTTAGAGATTTTCATCACCCCCAAGAAATATCATACCCATTTTCCACTCCTTCCAGCCCCTGGCAACCACTAATTTTTCTATCTCTGGTTTTACCTGTGCCTCTGCCATTTCATGTAAATATAATATGTGATCTTTGTGACTGGCTTAGCATAAGGTTTCCGAAGTTCATCATATTACAGCATATATTAGTACTTTGTTCCTTTTTATTGTGATACATATTCAGTGTATGGATATACCAAATTTCATTTATCCATTTCTCAGTTGTGAACATTTGAGTTGTTTCCACTTTTTGCCTATTTTGAAAATGCTAATGCTGCAAGTATTTGCCAGCAGCTTATTTATTCATATCTTATTTATTCATATCTATCAATCTTTTTGTATGTAAGGAAGAAAAACTATAGTAAAGCCCATTCCCAGGGGTGTCTTCTGCCTCTTATGTTTAATAAATCTTCTCATGATAACTGTGTGCTTACAAAAATAATGGTGAGTCAAGTATAGTAATGGAAGAAGAAATCAAAGTCTTCTATGCCTTGTAAATTCTTTTTGTGTGTGATTACTTGTCAGCCTTCACAAGTTCAATAGGGCCTTGGTATCATGTCTTAGGAAACCTGCCTAGGATAGTAGCTCCACAAACATACGTTCTGAGTCCAGTTGAAAATAAAAATAGTGAGAATAACATTTTAATTTCTACTCCCAGAGGTGTTTCTCTTTTAGTTCCCAGTAAAGAATACCAATCTGGGAATGAGGAGATGTGGGTTCAACTTCTGACTTTCTTATTTGCTCAGTTGATCTCTGTGGTTGTGGCAAGTTATCTTCTCTACACAGTGAAAAGGTGGGAACAGATAGCACTAGTGAGAGAATCATATTTATGTCATCTCTGCAGTCTTTAATAACCAGAATTTATTTTTAAGTCTTTATTATGTCTGTAACCTCTTACTATCCTTGATGGTGCGTAGACTACTGAGGAACTGGGATGATGTAAGGGAGAGTTAACAAGTATTTTTGTTTTTAATCTTTGTTAAATAATTGGATGGCATGTCTATTTTAATAAATGTTTTTCTCCCCATTAGTCATAGTGGCCAGTGTTTGGGAATGTGTATATTTTTATTGTAAACTATATATTTGATACTTACATATTTTTAGCAATTATACAATTGATGGAATTTATAGTTTAGACATATCACTGTGAAGACAACCATTTGGAGTATCTATGTTTTTTTATGTTGCTATTTACATTTGAGATATATTATTTATAAAACATTCTCTGAATATCTACTAAGCTAAAAACAGTATATAGTTTACTCAGTTTCTCCCATTCTAAAGTGCCTGGTGTATTTTCTAAGTCTCAATTAGAAAACTTGCCATTTTTATTAAATGCTTATCAAAAGACAAAAAATGAATGTTTTAAAAATAGGAATCCTCATATTACCCATCATTTCATTTCAGACGTGACTTAACTTAGACACCAAGGTTAGCATTCTTAGTCATATGTCAATTTTATAAATAGAGTTCTAATTCTTGCTTAGGGTAGATAACAACTTCATTTTATGCCTTGATTTAAGTGCAATTCTCAGTTTCCAAAATGAGCAAAGAGAAATTATAACCTACTATCATAATTAATTTGGACAATAAAGTCTAATTAACCCCTGTGTTTTAGTTAATTTATAAGGATGGCCTAGGAGACAACTGTCTTGAGTGGCATTGTTTGTTTGTTTTAAGATTTTATTTATTTATTTAACAGAGAGAGAGCACAAGCAGGGGGAGCAGCAGAGGGAGAGGGAGAAGCAGGCCTCCCACTGAGCAGGGAGCCCGATGTGGGTCTCAATCCCAGGACCCTGGGATCATGACCTGAGCTGAAGGCAGACGCTTAATGACTGAGCCACCCAGACGCCCCTTGAGTGGCATTGTTGAATATCTTTCCAGAGAACTCAGCTGCAACAGGCTGAAAGGCTCCAGTATTCCTTAGATAAGGAAGGCACAGATGTAATATGCCTTACAGTTTGTGTAATATTATACATTTGCCAACTATTTATACAGATATTACTCATTTGATTTTCGCAGCTAACCTATGATATTTGCTGAAATTTGCTTTCTGGGTTTTGTTTTATTAGATTTACACATAAATATTTCTTTTCTCTTTTGGGGGAGCAGTGCAAGTGGTGTTGCATTTTTTATTTTGATTTCTGTACATTCATTACTGCTATATAGAAATACAGTAGATTGGGGGCGCCTGGGTGGCTCAGTTGGTTAAGCGACTGCCTTCGGCTCAGGTCATGATCCTGGAGTCCCGGGATCAAGTCCCACATCGGGCTCCCTGCTCAGCAGGGAGTCTGCTTCTCCCTCTGACCCTCTCCCCTCTCATGCTCTCTGTATCTCATTCTCTCTCTCAAATAAATAAATAAAATCTTTTAAAAAAAAAAGAAATACAGTAGATTGTTATATGTTAATCTTTTATCCTGTGACTTTACTGGACTTAGTATTTCTAGAAGTTGTTTTGTGTGTGTGTGGATTCCTTGGGATTTTTGATGTAACAATCATGAAGACAGTTTCTTTCTAATCTATATGCCTTTTATTTTCTTATTGCACTAGCTAGAACTTCCAGCACTATGAATAAGAGTGGTAAGAGTATATATTTTTCCTTTGTTCCTATCTTAGAGGGTAAGCAGTCTTTCACCATTAAGTATAATGTTATATGTGTATTTTTTTAAATGTTCTTTAACAAGTTCAGGTTCCCTCATTCCTGTGTTTCTCAGGATTTTTATCATGAATATGTGTTAAATTTGGTTGATGCTTTTTTGCGTCAGTAGATGTAATCATGTGACTTTCCTTTAGCCTGTTGTTGTGGTGAATGACACTGATTGATTTTCAAATTTTGAACCAACTTTGCATCCTGGAATAAACCCCACCTGATCGTGGTATATGATATATATATATATCACTGAGTTCTTATTTGTTAATAATTTGTTAAGGAGTTTTACATCTACATTCATGAGAGAGATTGGTCTGTGGTTTTCTTTTTCGATACTATATTTCTGGTTTTGTTTTTTCTGGCTTTATATGTCTTTCTCTGACACCACTCGGGCATTTGGTGGATGAGGCTTGGGGCATTTTATTACTGCTAGGTGGAAATAGAAGCCTGGGTTTTCAACTCAGTCTTTGTTGGCACCTCAGGGAGAGGGGCCAGGTGGGTGGAGGTGGGAGTTCTGGCTCCCCACTTGGTCTCCACTCACAATGTGGTGGAGGTGGTCTTGTTACCACTGAGCAGTTATCAAAGTCCTGACTCTGTACTGGACCTCCTCTGACACCAACCCATAAGGAGAGGAAAGAACATCTGATTACTGTCTTCTCTGACACCTTCCTGGAGAAAATATTGGGGCACCTTGTTAAACCTCACAAGAATAGAAGTCCAGACACCCCACCAGCCCTTGCTGATGTGGGTGAGAGTAAGGCTACAGTTTTTCTGTGGTGTTTGGCTGGAGTAGAATAGTTATCATCTAAAAGTTCTCTTTCCTAGTTCTTTGGCTAGAGAGAGCAGGGTTTTTTTCCTCTGTCCCACCTGATGGCTTTTCCAGGTTGCCAATTTCTTCAGCTCCAATTTGGGATATATATAGCAAGAAGAAAACCCTAGCAACTCATTACCATGTCATCCCTTAGGTCTCAAGGTCCCTAGGCAGTCTTCCTTTTTCCTCTCCACATAGAGTTTTCTTGTGTCTGTTTTATATATCATGCCCAGGGTTTTAAATTATACTTTATACTCATGCCCAGGGAGAAATAGGAAAAACACATCTATCCCATTTTCCCAAGTGGCAATCTGAAATTCACATTTTTAAAAAATTTCGGGAGACCATCATTTCCCTGGTATTACTATTATCAGTTCAAAAAATGGTCAGAAGTTTTTCCGGAAGAAAAGATGCTTTTCACAAAGCCTATTTTCAAGATAAGGTTTGGGTAAGACATTCAGAGCATTATAGATATATTCCAGTATGTGTAAGGTTATCATGTAGAAATGAAACACTCTTAGCCTCATTGGTATAAATGCCTAATTTCACCATGGGCTTTACATCAGTCACCATAAGAAGGAAGCCTAGGACTCTTCGGTCATCCCTCATCTAATAGATTGTCATTCACAGTGTCTTAGTGCATCTCTTAATCTGACCTCATTGCTCTCTTTCCTCAACTCCCCAGACTTTTCCAGAATACTCTTTGAAGCTTATGATCCTGTGAACTGTACTGTTCTTGCTCCTATCAGAAACCTGTGTTCTACCAAAACAAAACCCTGGCTGAAAGACTACCAACTATGGGAAAAGCTAGGACTGAAGATGGCCTTTTTGGAGTTGGTACTAGAAGGAGGAGGTCCAGGCCACACCCTCAGGTAGTGGCTAGATGAATTAGAGAGCCTTGGAGCCTTGGTTATCCAGTAAGCCTCCAGGAAATCACTGAAACAAGTTGGATAGAGACTGATCTGGCAAGGGAGACAAGGCTGGGTGTAGAGAATGGAGTTGAGAAAATATACTTACAGTCACCTATAGAAAGGGGAATATGGATTATGTAAGAGTTAAAAAAAAAAAATCTTCTGTGAAGATCATGGAATTTGCAATTCAGTGTACTCAGGCCCCGTGGACATCTTCAGTTTTCTGCCAGAGACTGTAACAGTTGTTGGGGACCAGGACATGATTGATTCAAGAGCCATTATTCTCAGTCTTGGCTCTACTGTAGAGTCCCTTATGGAGTTTTCTTAAAGTCAGCTATATTCAGGTGGAATTTTAAACACACAGTTTTAATTTCAGCAAAAATTCACATTCATGGGGCGCCTGGGTGGCACAGTCAGTTGGGCGACCAACTCTTGGTTTCAGCTCAGGTTGTGATCTCAGAGTCTTGAGATCCAGCGTCCCACCAGGCTCCGTGCTTTCGAGTTTCTCTCTTCCTCTCCCTCCGCCCCTCCCCACTGTGCATGCGCTCTCTCTCAAATACATAAATAAATCTTTAAACACACACACACATACGTTCATGTAACCACCAATATAGTGAAATTATAGAACATTTCCATCATCCCCAAAAGTTTCCTTGTATTTCTTCCCAGTCAATTCTTCAAACCTCAAGCAAATACCTGATCTGCTTTGTTACCATAAATTAGATTTGCCCTTTCTTTTCTTTTTTTTTTAAGATTTTATTTATTTATTTGACATAGACACAGCGAGAGAGGGAACACAAGCAGGGGGAGTGGGAGAGAGAGAAGCGAAGCAGGCTTCCCACTGAGCAGTGAGCCCGACGCGGGGCTCCATCCCAGGATCATGACCTGAGCCGAAGGCAGACGCTTAACAACTGAGCCACACAGGCACCCGTAGATTTGCCTTCTCTGGAACTTAGTATAAATGGAGTCCTTCAATATGTGCTGTTTTGTGTCTGGCACTTAATTCACTCAGCATAATTTTTAGATTATTATTAGGGTATTATGCTAAGCAAATAAGTCAACTGCAGATTATTGTATCTGCAGTTTACTCCTTTTTATTGCTGAGTAGTATTTTATTGTATGGATACACCACATTTGGTTTACTCATTCACCTGCTGATGAAAGTTTGAACTGTGATCAGTTGACTAGAGTGTTCTATAAATGTCAAGCCAATTTGATTGATGGTGGTGTTTGTCTTCTATGTCGTTTCTGATTTTCTGCCTATTTTATCAGTTACTGAGACTGGAATAGTGTTGAAATACATAATTGTAGACTTTTCCCCCCAGCTTTCAGTTATGTCAGTTTGTTTCATGTGTTTTGTACATCTGTTTTTGGATATACACAGTTGGAATTCTTATATTCTTTTCTGAATCAACCTCTTTAACATTGAACTCTCTCTCTCATGGTCATCTTTTTTTCTGATGTTGTTATAGACATTCCAGCTTTTTCATGATCAGTTTTGTGTATTGTATCTTTTTCTGTGCTTTTACTTTTAATCTATGTTTTATGTCTAAAATGTGTTTGATTTAAATTCAATTCATTAACATATAGTGTATTATCAATTTCAAGGTAGAGTTCAGTGATTCATTAGTCTTATACCCAATGCTCATTACATCACATGCCCTCCTTAATGTCTATCACCCAGTTACCCCATCCCCCCACCTACCTCCCCTCCAGCAACCTTCAGATTGTTTCCTATAGTTAAGATTCTCTTACGGTTTTTTCCCCCTCTCTGGTTTCATCTTGTTTCATTTTTTCCTCCCTTCCCCTACGATACTGTGTTTTGTTTCTTAAATTCCACATATCCGTGAGATCATGTGATAACTGTCTTTCTCTGATTGACTTATTTGCTTAGCATAATACCCTCTAGTTCCATCCATGTCCAGCTCTGTAAAAAAAGTTGATGGTATTTGGATAGGGATTGCATTGAATGTATAGATTGCTCTAGGTAGCATAGACATTTTAACAATATTTGTTCTTCCAATCCATGAGCATGGAACGTTTTTCCATTTCTTTGTGTCTCCCTCAATTTCTTTCATGAGTGTTTTATAGCTTTCTGAGTACAGATCCTTTGCCTCTTTGGTTAGGTTTATTCCTAGGTATCTTATTACGGTTTTGGGTGCAATTGTAAATGGGATTGACTCCTTAATTTCTCTGTCTTCTGTCTCATTGTTAGTGTATAGAAATGCAACTAATATCTGTGCATTGATTTTATATCCTGCCACTTTGCTGAATTGCAGTATGAGTTCTAGCAATTTTGGGGTGGAGTTTTGGGTTTCCCACATAGAGTTTCATGTTGTCTGCAAAGAGTGCTGATTCAGATGTCTTTTATTTCTTTTTGTTGTCTGATTGCTGTGGCTAGGACTTCTAGTATTATGTTGAATGGCAGTGGTGATAGTGGACATCCCTGCTGTGTTCCTGATCTTAGGGGAAAAGCTCTCAGTTTTTCCCCATTGAGAATGATAGTCACTGTGGGCTTTTTATATATGGCTTTTCTGATGCTGTGGTATGTTCCCTCTATCCCTACACTGTGAAGAGTTTTAATCAAGAAAGGATGCTGTGCTTTGTCAAATATGTTTTCTGCATCTATTGAGAGGATCATATAGTTCTTGCCCTTTATTTTTTTTATCTTTTTTTTAAAGATTTATTTGAGACAGAGCAAGAGAGCAAGCACAAGCAGGGGAAGGGCAGAGGGAGAGGGAGAAGCAAACTCCCTGCTGAGCAGGGAGCCTGACTTGGGGGTCAGTCCCAGAATCCCAGGATCATGATCTGAGCTGAAAGCAGATGCTTAACCAACTGAGCGACCCAGGTGCCCTGCCCTTTCTTTTATTAATATAGTGTATCACATTGATTTACAGCCCATGAATAAATCCCACTTGGTTGTGATGAATAATCTTTCTAATGTACTGTTGGATCCTATTGGCTAGTTTTTTTTTTTTTAAGATTTTATTTATTTACCTGAGAGAGTGCGTGTGTGTGCGTGCAGGGGGAAGGGCAGAGGGAGAAGCAGACTCCCCACTGACCAGGGAGCCCATCGTGGGACTCAGTCCCAGGACCCTGAGATCATGACCTGAGCTGAAGGCAGCCTCTTAACCAGCTGAGCCACCCAGGCATCCCCCTATTGGCTAGTATCTTGGTGAGAATTTTTGCATCCATGTTCATCAGGGATATTGGTCTGTAATTCTCCTTTTTGGTGGGGTCTTTGTCTGGTTTTGGGACCAAGGTAATGCTGGCCTTATGGCAAGAGTTTGGAAAATTTCCTTCCATTTCTGTTTTTTGAAGTAGCTTCAGAAAAATAGGGTATTAATTCTTCTTTAAATGTTTGGTAGAATTCCCCTGGAAGCCATCTTCCCAAACTTATTATAGTTTATTTTCAAGTAATAGGCTTTATTTAGTTTACAGCATTTCAGTCTTCCTTTGCTCAGTCTCATGGAACTTCACTTGGTATATGCGTAGCACAGTATTTAGCCAAGGATTCAAGTAGACTCCTCAGCTGAGTTATGGAGGTCTTCTGGAGCAGCTCCCTCTTCTAAGGTACTCTTCTCCTCAAATTCCAACTTTTGTCTTCTCAGCTCAGCAAGATAACTTTGATCTGCTCAGGATCCTCCTTGCTCTACATTCCAAAAAGCATCTCCTTCCCCCCCCCAAAAAGCCAGTGTGCTCACAGGGCTCACTACATTTATTTTCCTTTTCTCCAGAATTATAGTTCTATACTGCCTGTTGTCCAATATTTGAAAACTGTTTTGTATATTTTGTCCAGTTGTACAGGTGTTTACAGGTAGGAAGGTAACCCCCTTCCCAGTTTTGCCATCATGGCTTGAAGCTCCTGTGGTGGTTTTAATATAAATATCTGAGTTTCATTCTAGACTAGATTTTCTGGAGGTGGTGCCTGGGTTTCTGTATTCTTTTTTAAAAAGCTCCTTGGGATTCTGATGCACAGTCAAGTTTGAGAAGCATGGCTCTAATGTTTTTGAAGCCAAGCAGAGATCATTTGAGCCTATCAAGTACTGGGGCCTAACATATCTTAAGTACAGAGATGCTGACATTTGGGACTTCAATTAAACAGAAGGCAAGAAAGATCAGTTGGGAAGGAAGGAGGCTATGTATAAAAAACATTATTGAAAGGATGGTAAGAGGAATTTCCCGTTTGGGAGTTTTGAAGCTAAAGTGTATCCTCTCTTCTTTCTCTCAGATAGGAGAAGAAAATAGTGGCCATCCATTTTTTCCTTTCCTACCCGCTACTGTGGCAGACCTTACTGTTACCTATTACCATGTAGACAGATTAGTAGAAGTGAAGAAGATGGAGTTGTGTGGAATAATCCATTTCTGGAGTCTTAAGACCAAGGTTTTCCCTTCAGTCATATCCTCCCCAACCTAATAGAGGTTGAGAGAGAATAGGGTGACCTGGTTCTGTCTCTGATCCAGCTGTCTCTCTTTCCTTCCACATCCCATTCTCTTCACCTCCCAAATTCTTTGTTAGATAAGCAGGTCAAGGTAATATTTTTTTATTTACATTTTGTGTATCCATTCATGGACATTTGAAGAAACTAAAATTGATGCCCTTTTAGAGGTGACTTAGCTAAACCAAATAAACAGGGAACAATGAATGTGTCCCCTAGGAGAGCAGAACTTATAATGTTAAGGAATAACCACAATAATATTTATTTGTAGTCCTATTTTGGCTTAAAACAATGCAAATTTTACATTTTATTCTTTCATGTGTCAGTATTTATTTTAACTTAAAAGTGTTTTAACTTATAGAATTGACATTCCAGAAGAATGTACCATCTTTATCCTGTGCCTTCATACACATCTTGATATGCCCTTAGATTTATAACTTCTCTACTTGGTGAAGCACAACAGTGGAAGCTGTTTTGTTTTGTTTTTAATGTTTTATTTCCAACTCTTAAGTTACACTGTAGGGGATATAGGACTTTGAAGTACAGCCACCAGATACTTGATACATGTTTACATGAATGGTTTTTTGAAGGGAGAGTATGTTTCAAATTCTCGTCAACCATGTGGTAGTCAACCGTTATTCCCTTTCTAGAATGTGGCCCAGGTTAGTTGCTACAGTGAAATAGATTCCTGAATGCCTTTTCTCTTCTGGTGTTGTGGATTCCTAGCTGGCAGGTTAAAACACTGTAATGAAGGATAGTTGCAGTCCTCTGAATAAGGACTTGGTTATTTAGGACTTACAGTTACCTTGTTTTGTTTTGTTAGCCAGAAATATTCTTTATTCCTTGCATTTCTGTAAAGCAAGTTTTCGTGAATACAGATGTACTGGTGGCCTAGTCATCAAGTGTAATATAAAGCACTGGTTTCACTTACACTTAGTTTCTACTAAAAACATTGATTTTTCTTTGCCCTTCTGCAGTACCTTCTCCAGGCAAATTCCGCCCCCCTGCAGCACCGTCTCCTCTGGCTCTCCGGCAGCCAGTGAAAGCATTTAGTAACCATGGCTCTGGTTCTCCTGGTAGCCAAGAAGCCACACCGCTCACACAGACCACCTCCTCAGCTGTGCCGCCCATGGTTCAGAACACAGTCCCAGCAAATCCTCCCAACAATATCAACAGCACTACTCTAAGCAGACCTGCAGGGACAACCGCGATGAGAAGTGGCCTGCCCAGACCCAGTGCCCCTTCTGCGGGGGGCATACCAGTGCCTCGCAGCAAACTTGCACAGCCTGTTCGCAGGTAAGTGGCACATGTGCTGCTGAAACAGTCTGGAGCATAGGAAGGTGGGTAGTTTAGCATTATGCTCATCACTGCACATGGTAGCAAACCTAGAGAGTCCTAATGGGTTCCCATTAGAGTCTTAGTAGAATTGGAACAAAACGTGACTTATTGTTTTAAAGAAATCGTCGTTTAAGACACAAGGGTGTCATTCCACTTTGGTCAGCTAAAATTCACACAGATGCCTAACATGATTAGGCACCAGCGAGAACTCCTAGGAAAAATTGTTAGAACCACTCAATTTGGTTGTGATATTTGTTCATTTTGAATATGTTATTCAGTAAAGATAAAGAAGCTTATTAGAACCTAGAGTGAGATTTAAGATAAAACTTCTAGCTACCAAATCTGAGTATAATCTAGGAGGGTGGTTTTCAAACTTTGATATACTTCAGAATCTTCTGTAGAATTTATATAAATGTAGAGGCCTAAGTTTTACCCCTAGAGAGTAGATCTAGTAGGAAGGCCAAAATCTGTGGGTAATTTTTTTGTTTGTCTGTTGAATCTTCAGGTGATTCTGAGGCCAGCCAGGCTGGGAACCATGCATCTGTGTAATCGTAGTATCTGCCTTTCAGGAATGTGATTACCACCATCAGTAAACTTAGGAGTCCAAGCATAATTAAACTTTAAATATTTATTTGCATGGGGAAAAAAATGGCTTTCATCTTGTAAGCATTTAAACTGAATTACCCATATCTCTTTCATTCTAAGATAAATGTATTACATTTCTGAATTCAGTAGTAGAGTACAACAGCTTTTTGCTATGCACTGTGCTAAATAACTTACAGGTACCTTATTGAATTTTCACAGTAACATTAAACATTACAATAACATAAATATTAAACTGTTATTATCCCTGTTTTTCAGAGGAGAATATTGAAATTTAATGAGGTTAAGTAATTTGCCTAAGACTACACAACTAAAGGCTTTCAGTTCTAAGTATGTCTGACTCAAAAGTCCATTTAAACGCTATGTCATTTTGCCTCTCAAAGTGATGGTGACACTAAGTCTCTACTGTCACATTCATCACTCTGCCCCCCTCAATTAATTAATTAATTAATTAAAATGTTGGTGATCCATGCTGTTGGAAGAGATGAGACTGTCTTTTCCTTTCTTTTACTATAGTAGCTGTGTTAACAAAAAGATGTTAGTGAAGTCACCTGGAAAGTTAGAAATGCCAGGTGTGGGACAATTGTCCTAATAGGCTGTTTAGAGCTTTGATCTCAGTAGTCCCCTGGAGCAGCTTTCATTGGATCGGGATGCCACCTGCAAAGTAATTAATATATGTGGGAGATAGTATGGTAATGTTTCATAAAGCCTTACAAATCACTTTATAAAATTGCTTTATTTCAGATCCTTGCCAGCTCCTAAAACCTATGGTAGCATGAAAGATGACAGTTGGAAAGATGGCTGCTATTGACCAGCAAAGATGGGAATGCAGAGGCCCACAGCTTCATGGATACCCCTTCACCAGGCTAAAAGACAACTTTTATATGCAGACTGTTCAGATAAGACTCTTGGGGTTTATAAATCCCAGCCCTCTCTGTCTTAATTAGCACAAACTGACAGAGATGATCAAGCAGCACTTTAATGACATTTAACATCAGATGTGTTTGGTAATCATACAATCACTCTCCATGGAATCACATTTAGTTTTGTTTAGTAGAAACTAAGTTGATTTTTTAATATTTGACAGAGGCCAATATCTGGGCAAAAAACTAATGGATGCCAAAGAGAAATGCCCATTTCTAAATGAGAGAATACCTTTGTGCACAAGAAAATGGTGAATTCACGCTATCCAAAACTTCACATTCAACCTAATTTACTGTATAAATAGCATCAATAAATATTTGTGTTAATGAGAACTAATATTCTGACTAATTATCTAAAATGTTTCACTAGTGTTTCACTAGTACTCCAAGAAACGAAATTGAGATGGAAGGGAGGATGGGGGTGGGAAGAAATCTAGGCTAGAGATTTCAAACATGATACCTGATGCATCAGAAAAACTGTCATTTTGTTTAATCTTAAGTTTTGGATGTAGCTCACATATCACCACCACCAGATAACGTTACACCGTGCATCCACTGTATTGCATTGACATATCGGACTTCTGCGTGTTTGTTTTGATTGCCAAAAGGGCTTAATATCAGTTGTACAATCTTTCTAAACTTTATAGCTCCTGGCTCAGGAAAGATAGCCTTTGCTATTGAAGCCAACTCCTTCACATGCTATTATATCTGTTACAGAACTAAGAGATCGTCTTTTTATTAGCAGGTTTCCATGATAGGAAAGAGCAAGTAGTATGTGTCTTTATTCTTGATATAACTAACACCGCCTCAGTGCTTACAACCTGGAACGATACCATACCATGAGAGAGAGGGGGGAAAAAATCTATGCACTTAACTTATAAGATCTCTGGTAATGACAGTTGTATTGTTACTCTTAATTGACACAATGGTCTATTATGTGGTAGGAAGATAGAGCCTGCTGAATCCTACTTAAGTTGATCCACTTTAAACTAGGTAACTGTGTAAAACCTCGTTTGAAAATACTGTCCCTTTTGACTTGGATTCTGCCTTACGTTAATTTTTACATTTTTGGTAACAAATGAAACCCACTACATATGACTCTAATCTGTTAAATACTTGCTCTCTAGTGGCCCTTATGTATATCCTGGAAATCACTTATTTCGGTTTTATTAGACAATTACCAGACTAAAACTTCCTTCAGCGGGCTTCTCATTTTTCATGGTGAGGTCTGTTTTAAAATACTTAATTTGAATGGCTCTGAAATATTGGCAATCAGGTTACCTAAAGGATTTTAGAGACTTGAACATAAATTCATTTCCTGTTAGTCAAAGACATCCTGTAAGTTGGCAAAAGAAATTGAGAGACAAATGAGAGACTTGATATTCAGGATAGCATTGAGGTTGATAGGTTGAGAGAATGATAAAATGTTTAAAACCAAGGCCCCAATTCTGCCATGACACCATGGTATTTTTTATTAGCTTGACCAATAGGGAGTCATTCAGTTAGCACATGCAGCTGGAGATTTAAACTGCCAGTGCTAATGTATTTTGGTGTATAATGCAAGGGAGAAATTGTATCCTTGAATTTGAGGGTGATGGGTGTGGGTCAGGGAAGGGCGGCGCCAGAATTCCACATGATGATGAACTAAAAAATGTTGCTGTTCAGAGGAAGATAAAGCATCTGCTTTGGGTGGGGGGTAACTCATGTAAAAATCTAAGGAAAAGAAAGAACTAGCCACTGTCTCTTTTTAAAACCATATGTACACAAAACAAAATAGGTCTCAGTTTCAGTGCAACATTGCAAAAGAAAAATATGCTGCAATCTAATAATTACAAGGAATTTTAACTCTATTTGAAACACCCATTACATTAAGTTAGATTATCTGTTTCAAAAGGAGTATTCAGGTTATTTAACTTTGTTTTTAAATGGCTGCATCAGAAAAAAAAGGTCTATTTTTTTTTTTTTTTATTAAAATGCTTCATCACTTGTTAGAAACGTATTTGGATCTGAGTTGGGTAAAGCATTATTTTACCTGCGGTTGTACAACCACAGACTATTGGCTTTTAGGTTCCTAAAGAGAAAAATTGCCTTTTTACTAGAAGGCCTTTGTGTATTGCCAATTTTTCTGTTTGGGAATATCTAAGGATTCACTGTGGTTAGTCTTACAGAAGAAATGTGGATTTGATAAACTAGTGCCTATGATTTTAACTTATGTTTGATATATAGTAGTAAGGGTTTTATGAATGTTGATTATTTTTCTGTGCCAACAGCCCAGAATTGTCCCTTATATGTAAGCAGAAAGCTATGAGCTCTGCTTCCAAAGTTATTTAATTTTCTCAGTGTTTGAATGTTATTTTTTTGTAAGTGTGTTAATAAAAGTGTAAAAAATTGGAAAAAATATAAATATTCTTAACTCAAGCATTTGCTGGATCATTTTTCTACAGAACTTGTTTGTATAATATAAAACACTCTCTGAAGAGTTGACTTTTTTCAGTTTTCATGCCCTGGAAATCACATTTTGTAAAACTGGGGACCATTCATAATTGTCAGATACTTTTTAAAATTATCTCAATACATCACTTTTATAAGAGTTTTTTTGAAAGGAAATTAGATACATGTGTCCCCAGACATTTGTATAACTCCAGAATGATCTAGACTATGTATGTTTAAATTTTTATTGAATGTACAGACATCCATTTTTGACATTACGCATGGTCCTTTTAGATCACATGAAGTTTGATTTGCAAACATTTCTATAGCTGAACTTGTATGTGTGGTTGCCTCCTTAATAAAACAGCCTGACCATAATGTTTATTATTAAATTTATATTTGTTTTTTCAAGTGTTTTATGAATTTCTGGATATGGTAAGATTCCCCACCCCAAGTTGCCTACAATTGGTTTTAATCAATTTCTCAGTTGATTTTTTTTTTTTAAACACACAGACCCAAGTCATATTGCCCTTTCAAACTTGATCTTCATGAGTCGGAATATATCATGTTATATTCTCCTTGTCCTAGTTATTTCATATTTGAATTATTTGGAGTATATTTATAGTTTACTCAAAACTGGTACGTTCTTGGAACTTTGTCACCTGCTGTGAATTGATACCTACTTTTAAAAAGCCAGCATTAAAAAAAAAAAAAAAGCCAGTATATGTAAAACAAGCAAAAAGACATTATATATGAGTTTCCAAAAGGGAAAATTAATACATTTTCAAACCAAATACATTTATTTAGTTAATCGTGCATTTTTCTCTTATGGATAAATGGAAGAAAATCCAGAATTATACAGTGATTAATTAGTTCCCCACATTCGTTTTGGAAGTTTTTCTGTCCTTTGTTACAATTAGTCTCATTAATACAGCATAGAGAAATGATACGTTTGAATTTTCCCCTCAAGCCAACCCAAAAACTTCTAAGAACCATTTAAAATTAAATGTCAAGGTACTTGTAAATCAATGAGTGAGAATTTTTCTTAAATTTCTTATATACTCAATACAATGGAAAACCCACATGGAGGTTCTTGTGAGATATTTGCTATATCAAAGTTTAACTTTGAGTTACAACAGCAGAGTAAATAATAGAGAAACGAACTTTGAGGCAGGTAGTGAACAGGATGTTCACGTGAGCATGAAGCCAAAGTTAGCAACCCCTAATATATTTTTAATGATCCTAAATATAAGTCTGAGTGGACTAAGTGGTCCTCTGGTTACTAGTCTGAAAATGGAACAGATTTCGCTCACAGACCTTACTTAATACAAGTCAGTTTAAAACTATGTTAACTGCATGCCAATTTCGAACCAATTCTTTATCTAAACTGGCTAAACTTAATGTTTTCTCTTTTAAAAACAAAAAATCTTAATATTTGATTTTGAAACTAATAGAGACTCATTGCTTCAAAAACCGAGAATATTAATATAAATGATCCCACATTTCACCTTGGGATCCTGCAATCCCACCATCCAGAAATAAATACTTAAGTGCTAAACCTAACATTCTTTTCTTTTCTTTTTTTTTTTTTTTTTTTAGATTTTATTTGTTAGAGAGCTCACAAGCAGGGAAAGCAGGAAGCAGAGGGAGAAGCAGGCTCTCCGCTGAGCAAGGAGCCCGATGTGGGACTCGATCCCAGGACCCTGGGATCATGACCTGAGCCGAAGGCAGACGCTTAACCGACTGAGCCACCCAGGCATCCCTAAACCTAACATTCTTATAAAATGCTAAATGGAAGGGTAGAAAGTCTTCCGTTGAGGATGGGAAAATATTTTAACATGAGTTTGCTTTTGAATGGAGGTGTACATTAACTGATACTGAAAGCTTGACCCACATTTCTCAATTCCTGAGTGCAGATATTCCTAGATGTTATTTAGAAAATCTATCATATATATTGTTTGTATCTTTATAACGTTAGTTGGTTTTTCTTATGAAAAATTGTTTATTATATAAAACTAGAGAAATACAGTTAAATTATAAAAGAAGACAAAGCACTTAATTCCCTAGGTAATCAACCACTTAAATTTGCAGATATTGTCATTTGTTTTTTTCTTCTTATGAAATTGGGATCATATTCATGGTTAACACCGTAACTTTTTTTTAAATTTTTTATTGTTATGTTAATCACCATACATTACATCATTAGTTTTTGATGTAGTGTTCCATGATTCATTTTTTGTGCATAACAGCCAGTGCTCCATGCAGAGCGTGCCCTCTTTAATACCCATCACCAGGCTAACCCATCCTCCCACCCCCCTCCCCTCTAGAACCCTCAGTTTGTTTTTCAGAGTCCATCGGCTCTCATGGTTCGTCTCCCCCTCCGATTTCCCCCCCTTCATTCTTCCCCTCCTGCTATCTTCTTTTTTTTTTTTTTTTTAACATATATTGCATTATTTGTTTCAGAGGTACAGATCTGTGATTCAACAGTCTTGCACAATTCACAGCGCTCACCATAGCACATACCCTCCCCAATGTCTATCACCCAGCCACCCCATCCCTCCCACCCCCCACCACTCCAGCAACCCTCAGTTTGTTTCCTGAGATTAAGAATTCCTCGTATCAGTGAGGTCATATGATACATGTCTTTCTCTGATTGACTTATTTTGCTCAGCATAACACCCTCCAGTTCCATCCACGTCATTGCAAATAGCAAGATCTCATTCCTTTTGATGGCTGCATAATATTCCATTGTATATATATACCACATCTTCTTTATCCATTCATCTGTCGATGGACATCTTGGCTCTTTCCACAGTTTGGCTATTGTGGACATTGCTGCTATAAACATCAGGGTGCACGTACCCCTTCGGATCCCTACATTTGTATCTTTGGGGTAAATACCCAGTAGTGCAATTGCTGGATCGTATGGTAGCTCTATTTTCAACTTTTTGAGGAACCTCCATACTGTTTTCCAGAGTGGCTGCACCAGCTTGCATTCCCACCAACAGTGTAGGAGGGTTCCCCTTTCTCCGCATCCCCACCAACATCTGTCGTTTCCTGACTTGTTAATTTTAGCCATTCTGACTGACACCGTAACTTTTTCTTAACTCCGAGGTCACTGCCATCATTTAGATCGATTCTGCTGGGGGAGGAGTTCCAGAAAGAGTATACAAATACTAATTCCAAAACTTCACCAAACCAGTATTACCATAGTTCTTCATATAGTATCTGTTATTGACACTTGAACTGCCACCCTGCCCAACAGTTTGCCCAGACAGAATTGACAATATTGGTTGAATACAGTTCCTGTTTTAAAACAAAATACTTTTAAGAAATAATAGGCACAACCAAATAAAGAATTGAGATAGTCTAGATTAGAGTTCTCAATCTTTAGGATCAGCTGATTGGCTGCACCCCACCCCAAGCATGCCTATTCAAAAATAGGACTCTGATCCTGAGAACAAAACTTACAGGAATAGGATTCCTCAACACAGTCAAGTGCTCATTTCTGGACTGTGGTCAGGTGATTAAAAGCTCCTATGAAAATATGGATGGAATGAGGGAAGACCATTTTCCCTGAAAGTAGTGCTATCCCCAGTAAGTGGGCCTAGTCTTGCACCACAAATGTCTCAGTGCATATCCTATAAAATGATTGTTTCATGTCAGTGGTCATATTTTCCTAGAGGGAACATCTGTAGTGAGAGAAGGCTCTAACAGTATTTGAGCCCTTGGCTCAGTTGTCCTTGAGGCCCAGGATCATTCCTGTTCTTGAATTCCATGAAGTAACCTCAGTCATTATAAATTCCCCTTGGTACATAGGTCAATTTAAGCTAAGATTCTGTCCATTCCCCAGAGAAGGAAGAGTTAAATTTTCAAATGTTTTTTGAAGTTGATATGCAAAATATGTACAGAAAAGTACAAAATGAATGTTCAGCTCAGTGAATTACTAAGTGATTACATGTGTAACCATGTGGACAAGAAATAGACCGTTAGCACCCCTAAAGCTCTCATATTGCCACCTGCCAATCACTCTTCCCTCTCTTCGTGATAACAGCTATCCTGATTTCTAACATTATAATTTAGCTTTATATAAATGGAACCATACACTATGTAATTTTCTTCTATCTTAATTTGATTAAAGGCAAAAATGGAGTTTCTCTCAGACTCAAGCACTAAACAACAGAAGTAATGTGAGATTCACCCATGTTGCTGATGTCACTGTAGTTTGTTCCTTCTCGTTGCCATGTTATATGCCATTGTATAAATATATCACAATGTGTCTATTCTAATGTTGAAGGACAGTGGGGTTGTTTCCAGTTTGGGTCTCTTAAAAATAATGCAGCCTTGGATTTCAGGCATAGTCAAGATGGAGTAAGCCCTCAAAAACCTCTCTCCCACTTAAAACTAAAAATGCAAAAGGCAACTACCTGAGGACACTGAAAAATATACAAAAGCAGATGGAATGGGAGTGGAGTCAAACCTGGAGAAGAGATCCATACAAGGGTGAGTTTTCATCCCCTACCCCCTTCCTTTTCTCTCTTGGCCCTGAGCCAGGAGAGGGCACCTAGTAGACCTGTCATAGTGGTTCCTCTGATAGGTTAAACCAGAGGAAACTGTGGAAAAACCTGTGAAAGAAAAATTCTAGAAGACCAGAAAAAAATGAGCTCCTGGAAGCTAGAGCATGTTGAGGGTTTTTCTTTTTTCTGTCATGGCGTGTCACTGGTAAGCCCCGGTAACAAGCAGTGCCAACAGTTAAAATTGATGGAAACTCTTGACAGAAGTAATGGGAAGAGAACACTTGGCATCTGAAGAATGTGAGGATAATCCTCATTTTTTTCTCTATTTACTCTTTGTCCTGAAGATGGGTTGTACTGTGGGAACTGCACAGTAATGGTGTCAAGTTGAGCTAACATTCCAAGAGGACCCCCATATATCTGGTCAAAGGACGGGGCAAAGGGGCCCTGTGTGGCAAGGGGGGATACCAGAGAGAAGAGAGCTAGAGAAGGGACTCCTCTTATTTTGTTGTAATTAGCACAACCTTTAAACTTAACCCTGAGCTGCACATACTCAGACCCAAAGCAGCACAGCAAGGTCTTTGAGAACTGAACTACAGTTTAGAGCACTGAATATGACACAGACTAACTACTGAGTAGTGCATGTGTGAGATTGATCCAATTTAGCATAGCAAAGCCTTCATAAACTGAACTGATATTAGAACCACAGCCTGCAGAAGATGAAACAGAACTTGCTGTCTGATCCTGTCTGGGTTGTTTGGTAAACAAAAATCAACATTGCCCAGAATATTTTAACAGGACCTAGAGTCTATATAATATTAAAAATGTTCAGCTTATAATCTATAGTTATTCAACATATAAAGAACCAGGAAAATGGGATCAATTCTCAAGGAGGACAACAAATGTCAATACCAAGATGATCCAGATGTTAGAACTATCAGAGATTTTAAGGCAGCTGTTATGAGATAAAGGAAAACATGAGATGAATGGAACTATAGAAATTTTCAAGAGGGGGGCACCTGGGTGGTTCAGTTGTTTAAACGTCCGACTCTTGATTTCAGCTCTGGTCATGATCTCAGGGTCATGAGATTGAGTCCCGCATGGGGCTCCAGGCTCAGTGGGGAGTCTGCTTGAGATTCTCTCCCTCTCCCTATGTCCCTTCCTGGCTGTGCATGTGCACTTGCAAGCTCGCTCGCTCTCTAAAAAAATAAATCTAAAAAAAGAAAAGTTCTCAAGAGTAGTATATTATTTTTTAAAGAACCAAACAGAAAGTTTAGAACTGAAAAGATAATCTGAAATTTTAATAATTTGCTAGGTGGGTTCAATAGCTGACTGAAGATGATGGAAGAGTCAGTGATGTTGAAGAGGAATCAGTAAAATTTGTCCAACTGAAGACAGTAACAAAAGACCAAAAAAATGAGCACAGCCTTAGGAACCTGAAAACCAATATCAAAAGATCTAATATTTGTGTCATTGAGTCCAGTAGTAAACTGGCTCTCAAAAAAAAGAAAAAAAAGTCCTTATCTGTAATGTTTTCCTACGTCCGGGTGTAAATACTCCTACCATGGCCATTTTCAAGCTATCAACATGATGTCACTGAATGTGGAGTTGGGAAGAGATCTGCAGAATCAACAAGCTGGCTTCAGCACACCAATGTTGGTCCCAGAAAAAGAGGAGAAAGAAATAACACAGAAAAATTATTTGAAAAAATAATGGTTAAAATATGGAAATTTGATAGGCATAAATTTACAGATTCAAGAATCTCAGTGACCTGAACCTATCTGTATTGATAACCAGATAAAGAAAACCACACCCAGACACATCATAATTAAACTGTTTAACTCAGGGGTTCCTGGGCTTGCTCAGTCAGTGTGACTCTTGATCCTGGGGTTGTTAAGTTTGAGCCCCATGTTGAGTGTAGAGATTACTTAAAGATAAAATCTTTTAAAAAATAAACTGCTTAACTCAAGGGCACTAGGTGGCTCAGTCGGTTAAGCATCTGCCTTCGGCTCAGGTCATGATCCCAGGGTCCTGGAATTGAGTCCTGCATTGGGCTCCCTGCTCAGTGGGGAATCTGCTTCTCCCTCTACCCGCTCGCTCTCTCATGCTCTCTCTCACTCTCAAAATCTTAAAAAACAAATTGCTTAATTCAAGAAAACAAGATAAACTCAAACACATACCCAGTCAGAAGTTAATCAAACTGCTAAAACCAGCAATTACAATAAATATTGAAAGCATCAAGATAAAAACACATTATATATAGTAGAACACAATTCCGGGGATCAGATTTCTGATCAGAAACAATGGTGGTGAGAAGATAGTGAACATTATTTTTAAAGCGCTGGAAAACAAGAATTACCAACTCAGTTTTCTATCTACTGAAAATTTTCTTCAAGAATCAAGGCAAAATAAAGACATTTTCAGGTGAAGGAAAACTAAGAATTTGTCTGCAGACTTGTTTAAAGGAACTGGTGCTAAAGTTAAATTTAGAACTGTAAGAATGAAGGAAAAACAACAATGTTAACTATATGGGTAAATAGAAAGACAGTTTTTCTAAGTTATTTAAAATGTTATGACTGTTGGGGCACCTGGGTGACTCGGTTGAGCATTGGACTCTTGGTTTTGGCTCAGGTCGTGAGATTGAGCCCCGATTTGGGCTCCGTGCTCAGCAGGGAGTCTGCTTGGGACTCTCCCTCTCCCTCTCCTTCTGCATCCCCCAATCACATTCTCTCTCTCTCTCTCTCTCTGAATAAATAAATCTTAAAAAATAATAAAATATTATGACTGTTGAAAGCAAAAACTATAACCTTGTCAAGAGAAGTTTTCAGTGCATTTAGGAACAATACATATGACTACAAGAAGAATAAAGGGATATATATATAGTTGTGAGGCTTCTATATTTTACTTGCAATGGTAAAATATTAACTCTAAAGAGACTGAAGGGTTAAGTATATATATTGTAATTCCTAGTGTGTGTATATTGAAACTGCAATTGAAAGAAAGAATAGATAATAAGTTATAAGTCTGTTCAAATAATCCAAAAGAAGGCAGGAAAGGTGGAATAGAATAACAAAAACAGAGGACAAACAGCAAGCAAATATTAAAATGGTAGATCTAAATCCAACCATACCAATAATTTCATGAAATGTAAAAAATGGCCTAAACACACCAAATCAAAAGAGGTTGCATTAAAAAAAAGATGATATCCAACTATATGCTGTTATAATTATATGCTATCTATAAATAAGATATAGGTTAAAAGTAAAAGGATGAAAAAAGACATACAATGCAAACATCAATCAAAAGAAAACTAGTGATTGGGGCACCTGGGTGGCTGAGTTGGTTAAGCATCAGACTCTTGGTTTTAGCTCAGGTCATGATGTCAAGGTCACGAGATGGAGCCCTGTGTCAGGCTCCACACTCAGCAGGGAGTCTGGTTTTCCCTATCCCTCCCCCTCTGCTCCTCCCCTCTCTCCCTCTCTCTCTTAAATAAATAATCTTTAAAAAAAAAAAACAAGTGACTATATTATCATAGACTTATGAACAAGGAACATTACTAGGGATAAAAAGGGAAATTACATAATGATAAAAGGTCAATTCACCAAGAAGATGTAACAGTCCTAAAAAATGTATGCTCCTAATAACAGATCTTCAAATTCATGAGGCAAAAACTGGTAGAGCTAAAAGGAGAAAGACAAATCCACAATTGTGATTGGTAGAACAAGTAGACAAAATTAGGATATGGAAGACTTGAACAGCACTGCAAACCAACTTGACTAAATTGACATTTAAAAAATACTCAATCCAAAGGTAGTATAAAACACATTCTTTTTAAGTGCACATGGAATATTCACCAAAACATTATAAGCTGGGTCATAAAAAGAACAAATTTTCTTTTAACAAATTTTATTCTCTGAATGAAAGTTAAAGCAGAAATCAATTACAGCAAGATAGATATCTGGAAAACACAACAATTTGGAAATTTTAAGACCTTTATTAGAAATTAGAAAGTATTGGGGCGCCTGGGTGGCTCAGTCGGTTAAGCGGCTGCCTTTGGCTCGGGTCATGATCCCAGGGTCCTGGGATCAAGCCCCACGTCGGGCTCCCTGCTCAGTGGAGAGTCTGTTTCTCCCTCTCCCTCTGCCTGCCTCTCTGCGTACTTGTGCTCTCTATCTCTCTGTCAAATAAATAAATAAAATCTTTAAAAAAAAAAAATTAGAAAGTACTTTTAGTTGAATGAAAATGAAGGTAGAAACATTGAAATCTGGGGGAAAGAGCTAAAAGTAACTAGAAGGAGATTTATAGTATTAAGTGCTTATATTAGAAAAAAATGTGGTTGGCAGAAAAAAAGCCCTCCAAAGATGTCCACATCCTAATCCCTGGAACCTATGAATATGTTTAGTTACGTGGCAAAAGAGATTTAGTTGCAGAAGGAATTCAGTTTGCTAATCAGCCGACTTTGAGATAAGTTATCCAGGTGTATCCAATGAAAACACAAGGGTCCTTATTCTTGGAGGAGGAGGCAAAAGAGAGAGGGATGGCAGCATGAGAAGGGCTCAGCCTAACATTGCTGGAGGCAAGTGGCTGTGGACCATGGGATGCAGGCCATCTCCAGAAGCCAGGAAAGGCAAGGAAATGGACTCCACAAAGGCTCCAAAAGGAATAAAGCCCTGCTAATGCCTTGATTTTAGCCTGCTGGGAAAATTTCAGACTTCTGGCCTACAGAACTGTGAAATAATACATTTGTGTTTTAAGCCACAAAGTTTGTGGCAATTTGTTACAGCAGCAGTAGGGAGCTAATAAACGAAAGTGTGCAAATCAATGATCTAAGCTTCTGCCTTAAGAAACTAGAGAAAGGAAGGAAGTGGGAAAGAATAAAGAGTAGAAATCAGTGCAACTGAAAACAAAAACAACTGCGAAATCAGTGAAGTCAAAGTAATGCTACTCTGAGCTTTCTGGTACGTGTGCATACATCTCTGCTGGGTATACATGTAAAAGTGGAATTGCCAGGTAAAATGTGTATATGTTCAACATCTGCAAATGTTTTCTAAACTGTTTTCCAAAGTGGTTGTGCCAGTTTACGTTCCTACTACAGTGCATGAATATTCCCATTGCTCCACGTCCTTCCCAATGTTTGGTATTGACAGTCCTTTCTATTTTAGTCATTCTGAGTATGTTGTGGTACCTTTGTGGGTTCAATTTTCATTTCCTTGATAACTTGTGATGGGTGAGTACGTTTTCATATCTTATTGACAAATGGATATTCTCTTGTTGAAGTCTGTTCAAATAGCTTGCCTGATTTTCTAATTGAGTTGTCTCCTTCTCTTACTGATTTGTAGTTCTGTATGTATCCTGGATAAATAAGTATACATAGTTTTTAGTAGTTTTTCATGATTCTTATCTTTTTAATGAGTTTTAATCAATTTTGTCCTCGCAGCTATTAGTTTGATGTGTCCCAGGGTCCAGTGCTTGGCCTACTTCTCTGTCTACACTCACTCAGTGGTTCATAGCTTAGAATTCATCTGTTATCTATCTGGAATTCAGACCCATCTCCTGAACTCCAGATTTACATATGCAAATGCTGATTTAGCATCTTTACTTGGATATCTATGGACATCTCAGGGTATACATGTGCAAAACCAAACCTCTGAGCTTGCAAAACTGTTTCATCTTTCTTGGCTGATGGCAACAGGCTGAAAACAAACTTTGGAGTCATTCTTGAAGACTCTCCCTTTCCTCCCCATGCCCCCATCTCTATCTCTGTCTCTCTGTCTCTTTCTCTCTCTGTCCCCCCCCCCCCCCCACACACACACTATAAGCTTCACAGGAGCTTTGATTTATCTTTTGTCTTAAGTGCCTAGAACAGTACCTGACACATTGTAGGCATTCAAATATTGAATGAAAGGATTGCTGGTGAGAGTCTTTAGAAAGCAATTTTTAACACTTAACAAAATTAAAATGTACCTTTAGATTCAATTATTCCCCTTCTAAGAATTTATCTTACAGATATACCTGCACATTTGTTAGTGTAGATGTGAATATAAGAATATTTATTACACTATTATTTAGTGGGTTTTTTTCAGTTCGCAAATCTTTTTTTTTAATTCAAGTATAATTAACATACAGTGTTATATTAGTTTCACATGCGCAATATGATTCAAGAATTCTCTACATTTCTCAGTGCCCATCATGGTAAGTGTACCCTTAATCCTCTTCATCTATTTCACCCATCCCCCCACCCACCTCCCTTCTGGCAACCACCAGTTTGTTCTCTGTATTTAAGTCTCTCTTTTTGTCTCTTTTTATCTCTTTCTTTTGTTTCTTATATTCCACATGAGTGAAATCACATGATATTTGTCTTTCTCTGGCTTATTTCACTTAATATTATCCCCTTTAGGTCCATCCACATTGTTGCACATGGCAAGCTTTTATTCTTGTTTATGGCCAAGTAATACTCCATAGTTTATATATAGCACATCTTCTTTATCCATTCATCAGTTGATGGATTTTAGGATTATTTGTTCCAGCTCTGTGAAAAATGTTGATGGTATTTTGATGGGGATTCCATTAAATGTTTAGATTACTTTGGATAGTGTGGACCTTTTAACAATATTAATTCTTCCAATCCATGAATGTAGAATATCTTTCCATTTGCTTGGTCATCTTCAATTTCTTTCATCAGTGTTTTATAGTTTTGGAGTACAGATCTTTCTCCTCTTTGGTTAAGTTTATTCCTATGTATTTTATTATTTTTGGTGCATTTACAAATGGGATTGTTTTCTTCATTTCTCTTATTGGTGCTACTTCATTATTAGTGTATAGAAATGCAATGGATTTTTGTATATTAATTTTGTATCCTGTGACTTTATTGAATTCATTTATCAATTCTAGTAGCTTTTTGGTGGTGTCTTCAGGGTTTTCCATATTTAGTATCATGTCTTCTGCAAATAGTGAAAATTTTACTTCTTCCTTAAAAGCATGTGGATGTTTTTTTTTATATTTATTTATTTATTTTAGAGAGAGAGAGAGCATGTGAGAGGGGTGAAGGACAGAGGGAGAGGGAGAGAATCCCCAAACAGACTCCCCACTGAGTGCAGAGCCTGACATTGGGCTCAGTCCCAGGACCCCGAGATCATGACCTGAGCCAAAATCAAGAGTTGGATGCTTAATCGACTGAGCTACCCAGGCACCCCTGTGGATGCTTTTTATTTCTTTTTCTTGTCTGATTGCTATGGCTAGGACTTCCAGTACTATGTTGAATAAAGGTGGTGAGATTGGACATCCTTGTCTTGTTTCTGATATTAGAGAAAAAGCCCTCAGGTTTTCACCACTGAGTATAATATTAGCTGTGGATTTTTCATAGATGGCCTTTATTATGTTGAGCTATGCTTCCTGTAAACATTTTGTGGAGAGTTTTTATTATGAATGGATATTGTACTTTGTCAAATGCTTTTTCTGTATCTTTTGAGATGATCATACCGTTTTTATCCTTTATCTTGTTGATGTGATGTACTACATTGATTTGTGAATATTGAACCACACTCGTATCCCTGGAATAAATTCCACTTGATTGTGGTGATTGATTTTTCTTTAATGTATCGGACTCTGTTTGCTAATATTTTGCTGAGGATTTTTGCATCTGTATTCATCAGAAATACTGGCCTGTAGTTTTCTTTTTTTAGTAGTGTCTTTATCTGGTTTTGGTATTGGGGTAATGCTGGCCTCCTAGAATGAATTTGGAGGTTTTCCTTCCTCTTGTATTTTTGGGAATAGTTTGAGGAGAATGAGTACTAATTCTTCTTAACATTTTTGGTAGAATTCACCTGTGAAGCCATCTGGTCCTGGACTTTTGTTTGTTGGTAATTTTTATTACTGATGCAATTTCATTGCTAGTTATCAGTCTATTCAATTTTTTTTTTTTCTTCCTGATTCATTTTTGGAAGGTTATATGCTCCCAGGAATTTATCCATTTCTTGTAGGTTGTCCAATTTGTTGGCATATAATTTTTAA
Organism: Halichoerus grypus; assembly: GCF_964656455.1. NCBI lineage: Eukaryota > Metazoa > Chordata > Mammalia > Carnivora > Phocidae > Halichoerus > Halichoerus grypus. The sequence goes on from NC_135714.1 coordinate 39,966,783, forward strand.
TAATATTCTCTTATAATCCTTTGTATTTCTGTGGCCTCAGTTCGTATTTCTCCTCCTTCATTTCTGATTTTATTTATTTGAGTCCTCTCTCTTCTTCTTCTTCTTCTTCTTTTTTTTTGATGAGTCTGGCTTAAAGTTTATCAATTTTGTTGATCTTTTCAAAGACCCAGTAACCAGTTCCTGGTTTCATTGATCTGTTTTATTGATTTTTTAGTCTCTATTTCATTTATTTCTGCTCTAATCTTTATTATTTTCTTCTTTCTAATGACTTTTAGCTTTGTTCCTCTTTTTCTAGCTCCTCTAGGAGTAAGGTTAAGTTGTTTATTTGAGATTTTTCTTCTTAAGGTAGGGTAGTATTGCTATAATATTCTTAACACAGCTTAGAACAGCTACTGCTGAAGCCAAAAGATTTTGGACCATTGTGTTTTCATTTTCGTTTGTCTCCATGTATTTTTTAATTTCCTCTTTGATTTTGTGGTTGACCCATTCATTGTTTAGTAGCATGTTATTTAGTGTGTGTGTGTTTATGTTTTTTCCATATTTTTTCTTGTGATTGATTTCTAGTTTTATACCATTGTGGTTGAAAAAGATGCAGGATATGATTTCAGTCCTTTTGAATTTGTTGAGACTTGCTTTGTGGCCTAACGTGATCTATTTTGGAGAATGATCCAAGTACTCTTGAAAAGAATGTGTATTCCACTGTTTTGGGATAAAATATCCTGAATATATGTTAGGTCTATCTGGTCCAATGTGTCATTCAAAACCACTATTTTCTTGTTGATTTTCTGGATGGTCCATCCATTGATACAAGTAGAATATTAGAAGTCCCCTGTTATGATTGTATTACTGTCAATTTCTTCCTTAATGTCCGTTAATAGTTGTTTCATGTATTTAGATGCTCCCACGTTAGTTGCATATTTGTGATTGTTATACCCTCCTCTTGGATTATTCCCTTTATCATTATGTAGTTGTGTGTGTGTGTGTGTGTGCCTTTTACAGTCTTTGTTTTAAAGTCTGTTTTGTCCAATATCAGTATTGCTACTCCAGCTTTCTTTTCACTTCTATGTTCATGGTAAATGTTTTTCCATCCTTTCACTTTCAATCTGCATGTGTTTTTAGGTCTAATGTGACTCTCTTGTAGGCAGCATATAGATGGGTCTTGCTTTTATATCCATTCAGTCACCCTGTATCTTTTGATTGGAGCAATTAGTCCATTTACATTCAAAGTAATTATTCAGGGGTACCTGGGTGGATCAATAAGTTGAGCATCTGCCTTAAGCTCAGGTCATGGTCCTGGGGTCCTGGGATTGAACCCACATCAGGTTCCTTGCTTAGCTGGAAGTATGCTTCTGCTTCTCCCTTCCCTCCCCTCCACCACTTGTGCTATCTCTCTCTCTCTCAGATAAATGAATAAAATCTTTTTTAAAAAAAAAGTAATTATTGATAGGTATGTACTTAATGGCATTTTGTTACTTGTTTTCCAGTTGTTTTTGTAGTTCTTTTCTGTTCCTTTCTTTTCTTGCTCTCTTCCCTTGGGGTTTTATGGTTTTCTTTAGTAATACGTTTGGATTCTTTTCATTTTTTGCATATCTATTACAAGGTTTTGATTTCTGGTTACCACTAGGCTCATATATAACATCTTACGCATATAGCAATCAATATTAAATTGATGGCCACTTAAGTTTGAAACATTCTAAAAGTACCATATTTTTACTCCCCTCCCCCCACATTATAGGAATATGGGGCCATACTTAACAATCCTTTTATTTTGTGAATCCTGGACTAATTTTTATAGATATAATTGATTTTACTGCTTTTGTGATTTAACCTCCATATTGGTTTTATAAGTGATTAATCTACTAATTTTGTTATGCTTGTATTTACCTGTAAAATTATTTTCTTTCAGCATTTTCTTACTCCTGATTATGACCTTTTCTTTCCACTCAAAGAATTTCCTTTAATGTTTCTTGTAAGTTAGCAGTGATGATCTTTTTAAACTTTTGTTTGCTTGGGAAACTCTTTATCGCTCCTATTTTATTTTTCTCTCCTTCTATTTTAAATGATAGCCTTGCTGGGTAGAACATTTTTGGTTGCAAGTGTTTTTCTTTTAGCACTTTGAATATATCATGCCACTTTCTTCTGGCCTACAAAGTTTCAGCTGAAAAATCAGCTGATATAGCCTTATGAAGTTTCCCTTGTATGTAACTATTTTCTTTTCTCTTGCTGCTTTTAAAATTCTCTCTTTGTCACTACTTTTTGCCATTTTAGTTATTATCTGTCTAGATGTGGACCTCCTTGGGTTGATTATGTTGGGGCCTCTCTCTGCCTCCTGGATCTGGATGTCTGTTTCCTTCCCCAGATTAGGAAAGCTTTCAGCTATCATTTCTTCAAATAAATTTCCTGCTCCCCTTTCTTTCTCTTCTTCTTCTGGGATCCATTTGATGTGAATGTTATTACACTTAATGATGTTGCTAAGTTCTCTTAACCTATTCTGATTTTTTATTATCCTTTGTTGTTGTTGTTGTTGTTGTTGTTGTTGTTCTGCTTGGTTGTTTTCCATTACTCTGTCTTCCAGATTGCTGATCCATTCTTCTGCCTCCTCTAAACTACTATTGATTCCCTCTGGTGTATTTTTAATTTCAGTTATCAAGGTCATCATCTCTGATTGGTTCTTTTTTATATTTTCTGTCTCTCTATTGAAAGTCTCACTGAGATCCTTCTCTCTTTTCTCAAGTACAGTAAGTATCTTTATGATCATAACTTTAAATTCTCTATCAGGAATTCTGCTTATCTTCATTTCATTTAGTTTTTTTCCTGTGGTTTTGTCCTGGTCTTTCCTTTGGGACATATTCCTCTGTCTCCTCATTTTATCTAACTCCCTGTGTGATTTTATGTATTAGGAAAGTCAATTTCATCACCTGATCTTGAAAGTAGTAGTCTTATGAAGAAGAGGCCCTGTGGTGCCCTATAGTGCATTGTTCCCCATTCACCAGAACCAGGCACTTCAGGATTGTCTCCTATGTAGGTTGCATTTGCCCTATTGTTGTGGCTAAGCCTCATTTGCCCTCAGTCCAGTTGGCTTCAATGGCCTACTTTGCCTGTTGTGGGCAGGGTTTGGACCCTATGCTGTTAAGGGGCCAGTCTGGGGCCACCATGGGCTTGTAGTTGGGTGGTGTCAGCAGTCTGACCAGATGCCTGCCCTCAGTCCACTTGCTGAACTACAGGGAGCTCTCCCTGCATTGTCCCCTGAGAGGCTTTTGTTGATGGATGGAGCCAGCAGTCAGACCAGATGCCTTCCCCTGTCCATCTGCCAGGGATGCAGTGACTCTTAACTGCAGAGCTCTCTCCCTCTGCTGCCCCTGAGAGGTTTTTGTTGGTGGGTGGGGCCAGCAGTCAGACCAGATATCTGCCCCCAGTCCATCTGCTGAGGCTGCAGATGCATTGATCAGTGGGGCACTCTCCCTACACTACCAGTTATAAGGTTCAGCTGCTGGACTGCAATTGAACTGGTGTGTGTAGTTATCTTCCCCTCTCCCCAGGTAAAGAGTCACTTTGGAGTCCCCTGGTCCCTGCTAGGGCTGCTTACAGGCTAAAATGAGGCAGGAGCCATTTTGAAGGGACTCCTGCTCAGTGAGATGGACTGGATGGGGTGGATTCACATGAAAATGCAGGGGTGGGATGCATGGTGTTAGCCAGGTAGGTGGAGGGTGTTGGTTCCTGCAGGTGTCCAGCTATTGGGGGGGGGACAGGGAGGGATAGTGGGAGAGATATAGTGCATGCCAGCTCTTTTGTTCTTACAGAAGTCTCCTAAAGATCCCTGCACCTCCAGCATGCATTCTGAGATTAGTAAATAAATCTTTTTTTTTTTTTTTAAGATTTTATTTATTTATTTGACAGAGAGAGAGCATAAGCAGGGGAAGCAGCAGGCAGAAGGAGAGGGAGAAGCAGACTCCCAGCTGAGCAGGGAGCCAGATGCGGGACTCGATCCCAGGACCCTGGGAACATGACCTGAGCTGAAGGCTGATGCTTAATGACTGAGCCACCCAGGTGCCCTAAATCTTTTTTTTTTAATAAATCTTTTTCATACATACCCCAAGTGCTTTTCAAACTGATGCTTCTATGTTGTAGTTTGTGGGTTGTTTGTTATGCTTCTCTTTAAGGGCTGGGACTCAGTTTCCTATTGCCTTCTGGCTCTCCCAGAGCCAAGCCTGCTGATTTTTAAAGTACCTGGAATTAAGCCCCACTGATTATAAACAAACAAACCAACCAATTCACATAGTTAAGTCCCACTGGTTTTCAAAGCCAAATGCTACAGGACCTATCTTCCCAGTGCAGTTTCCTCATGTCTGGGGTAGCTGGTGTGGGATTGGCTTCTCTCCCTTCTCCATGCTTGTGGTCTCCCTGGGAGTTTGGTTCCCAACCATATCTCTGCCCTTCCTACTGTTTTCATTGTGGCCTCCTCTCTACAATTAACTGTGGAAAGTCTGTTCTCCCAGTATTCCTTTTGTTTTCAGGGTTGGTTGCACTGATATGGCTGTTATCTAGGTGCATCCATGGGATGAGGCAAGCTTAGGATCCTCCTACTCTGCCATCTTCCCAGTCTTGCCCTCCAAAGATATATATTACAGTATTATTTGTGACAAAAGCTGAACTTACATGACTATCAATAGGAAACTGGTTAAATTATGATACATTATTACATTATTCACTAAATATGTAGCCATAGGGAAGATCAAGATACAATAGTTTTGGGGTGCCTGGGTGGCTCAGTTGGTTGAGTGTCTGACTCTTGATTTCAGCTCAGGTCTTCATCTCAGGGTCGTGAGTTCAAGCCCCATGCTCAGCATAGAGCCTACTTAAAAAAAAAAAAAAGATACAATAGTTTTATAAGTAATGATGTAGAATGACACTTGATACATTGTTAAAAGTTTAAATAAGGTGCCAAACAATACCATGTGTGGAATAAAAAGGATTGTGTGTGGTATTTGTTTGATTAGCAATGACTACCTCTAGAGGAATACAAAAGAAACTGGTGACTGATTACCTCTGGAGAGGGGCATTGGGGATGAGGTTAACAATGATAAAGAAGACTTCTTTTACCCGATAATTATTTTGGTGCTGTTTGAATTCTTTAAAATGTGCGTATGTAAACACACTGGTTTTTCAAAAGTAAAAGAGAAATTTAATTCTTCTCCTAACTATCCTCCCTTCAAACCTATCTGACTTAGTTAAACAAGTAGAATCTGATCTGCAGGACATGCTCTTCATTGCTTTAGTCTTCTCATTTATGTCATCTTAAGTTTATATATTTAGGCCACAAAAAGCATTTTCATAAATTTTACTTTAATGTTATACTTTGTTATTTTTTTTTAAATGCTTCTGTCTCTGGTGTAAAATTATCAAGAGCACTGCTCATTATGTTGTTCAACATCCCCTATATATGGGCCCATGTGCATGGGCCGTACCTAGAAAGTAATTGTCTCTCTTGAAGAACTGGGGCTCCCTGTTTTGGGTACAAGACCTATGTGCTTTATCATGTTTGCATTATTGTCCCTGCTGCCAGAAAGTTTAGATCTATATGTACTGCTCAATTGTAGTAACTGAATTTATTTCTTTATAGCCTGTCTTGATATAAAAAAATTTAGGGGCACCTGGGTGGCTCGGTTGGGTGAATGTCTGACTCTTGGTTTCAGCTCAGGTCATGATTTCAGGGTCCTGAGATCGAGCCCCATGTCAGGCTCCATGCTCAGCACTGAGTCTGCTTAGGATTCTTGCCTTCCTCCCCTTCTGCCCCTCCCCCCACTCATGTGCATGCACTCTCTCTCTCAAATAAATAAATAAAATCTTTAAAAATAAGTAAATAAATAAAATTTAAGGTGGTTTACACAAATACAAGAAGTTTTTAATTAGATAGGAAAACATTGTGAGGCTGAAGAGAATACAAGAAACCCTGTATTTGCTTCCTCTTCCTTTCCAGAGCCCAGATTGTATTATTTTATGATATAAATATTCTCTTAAAGTAAAGTGAACATAAGTGAAGAATCCATATTTACATTTTTAATCTCAACATTAAATTTTTCTACCTATTTTCATTCTTCAGCCAGCAAGAAAATCTACTGTAGATTTATTTTGCACAGCCCTAAGTTGTGGACTGAGAAAAAAAAAATCAGTTCTGATAATAAAATTTTATAATCAAGTTATAAATATTAGGGTTTTTCCAGTTTCATTAAGAAATAATTAACATATATCACTGTATAAGTTTAAGGTGTACAGTATGATGGTTTGATTTACATAGATCGTGAAATGATTATCATAATAGGTTCAGCTAACATCCATCTTCTCATATAGATACAATAAAAAGAAAGGAAAAAAGAAACAAAGGGAAAAAATTTTCTCCTTGTGGCGAGAACTCAGGATTTACTTTCTTTTTTTTTTTTTAAAGATTTTATTTATTTATTTGACAGAAACACAGCGAGAGAGGGAACACAGCAGAGGGAGTGGGAGAGGGAGAAGCAGGCTTCCTGCGGAGCAGGGAGCTTGATGCGGGGCTCGATCCCAGGATGCTGGGATCATGATCTGAGCCAAAGGCAGATGCCCAACGACTGAGCCACCCAGGCACCCCCTAAATAAATAAAAAATTTTTAAAAATTTCTTTTAGAGTAAGGAGTCAGTATATAATAAATTTGGCTTCAAGTAATAGAAAACTTGCTTTTCAGGAACATATATAAGTATGCAAGAAATCCAAATTAGGTTATTTGTGATGTTGGTTCTGTATTCAACAATTTCAGAAATCCAGGTTCTTTCTAACTTTATGCCCCACCATCCTTATAATTGAATTTTGTTTTCATTCTTACTGCCTCATGGTTCTACATGACTGCTGCAGATCCAGCCATCACATTTTTACTCAAGGCGGGAATATGGGGGGAAGGGACAATGCCAGGGATGTCCTTTCCCTTCCATCAAGAAAGCAACAGCTTTCTCAAAGGCCCAACAATTTCTGGTATCTCATTGGCCAAAACTGTCACAAAGCAACTCCTAGCTAAGGAAGTTGGGAAAGTGAGTATTTAGCTGAGTATATTGCTTCTCAAATAAATTAATTCCATTACAAAAAAAGAGGGGGAGTGGATGCTGGATTAGTAACTAACAGAGTTTGCCACAAATACATGAATTTTATAAATATTAGAAACTTTGCTGTGTTCCAAAAATCTTTTTAAATTTTAGTCATTTTTAATGAAAATCTTTCTGATGCTTTCATAAACGGAAGATGCTGATTATGATGTGAATGTTGCCTAATGATTTAAGCTCAGTGATAAAGTGAATGCTATATTCTGTGTTCAGTAGAATTTGTTTTTCTTTGGCTACCAGCTGTCAGTCTTACTGCCAGAAAGCCAACTTTGAAGCCATCCTGACAAATGAGGTATCTGCTAACCCAAATCAAATAATCCAAATTATCAGAATTACATATAAAAATAGTAAGTTCTAAGTTCTTAACTGTGTCTATTTCTATCTGGATGCCTACTTTCTGTTTATCTGTCTTTGGGATAGCTATTTCACAGCCTCTTTGGGCATACTGCTTGATTTTTCACTATGTTCAAATGGTTGAATATCCCGTAATTAAGGAGGGGACCGGAGGGAGTGGGGGAAAAGTGCTGCTAAATACAGTGCTCATCAAGCCTAATGAAGTGGAGAGGCAGCTATTTAAGATAATATAATATACTCGCATTGAATGCCTTACCTTTTAGATTCATCTGATAGCCACACACCAACCTCCCAGGCTTTTGACATTACCACCTGTCATGGCGGGGCCTCTGTCTGTCTTCAAGGACATTTTATTGTTGAGGTTGTTTGCCATAATTGTTAGTTATTGATAGTATCTTCCCTTTCTTTTGATGATATTTAAACTCTAGTATTTATTAGCCTTTCCACAATAAACTTTTTTAGGAAGGCGAGTCCTTCCGCGGTAGCACTACCTTGGAAAGTCAAGATGCTATTTTCTATTCTGAACACTAGGGGGAAATCTTGTTTTCTCTTGGAGTGTCTTAAAATCCCAACTCAGCTAGCTCTGAATTCATTTACTTTAGTTTCAGTATGAGTGAATCAGTGTGAGATTTTCATATTTATCAAAATAAAATGAGACATGATGACTAAATGTAATGTGGTATCTTGGGCGGGATCTTGGGACAGAAAAAGAATATTAGGCAAAAATAAAGGAAATCTGAATAAAGCATGGATACTAGTTAATAATAATGTATCAATATTGGTTTGTGGATTGTGACAAATATAGCATACTAATGTAAGATGTTAACAAAAGGGGAAACTGGGCAGAGGGTATGTGGGAACTTTGTACTTACTATCTTTGCAAGTTTTCTAGAAGTCTAAACTGCCAAAATAAAAAGAAAATGATTTTTTATTTAAAAAATTCATTTCAAAAGTGAGTCCAGAACATAATTTCCATTCTTTTTCTTTTTGGAACCATGGAAAATAATTTTAAAACAATATATTTGCAGGATAACTTGAATATTAGAAAGAACTTTGCTAAATGAGCTTTAAGTATACGAAGATATAATTAAATAGGATTGGATACATTTAAAATACTGAAATATAAAAAAAATATTTGTTATCTGAGCTTTGCAAATTCCCACCAAAGTAGCCCTATCCCAGCAGAGATGAAGGAGGAGAGGCTCCTAGCGCAGTGTAGCCTGCTTCAAGTACCACGTGTCTGGGAAATTCCTCAGGCTCTCTTGCTAACTCCCATGCATGGGCTCCCTTGAGCCCATCTTAGCCCGGTGTTCCATCTCCAAGAAACATAATAAAAGTCTGTTAAATTTTCTTAAGGAGCTATCTCTTCTTCTGATACGTGTTTTTTGTTTTTAAAGATTTTATTTATTGGAGAGAGAGAGAGGGAAGGAGAGAGAAAGCACAGGGAGAGTGAAAGGGAGAAGCAGACTCCCCGCTGAGCAGGGAGCCTGATGTGGGGCTTGATCCCAGGACCCTGAAATCATGGCCCACGCCAAAGGCAGACGCTTAACCAACTCAGCCACCCAGGTGCCCCTCTGATATGTGTTTTTATGTGACACACCACTTTCCAAGAGTTCCTGAGACTCCTCTCATCCTAAGATTCTACTCCTTACAAGAGCTCTCTCATTTCTCTTCTCTCTCTCAAAATTCAAACCCACGGTCCTGGGATTCATGGCTCCCTTCCCTTCTCTGGACGTTTTATTCCCTCCCTGAGGACCCATTTGTTCCTCCCTTTAGGGGGCTCCACTCATCTAGAGCCATGGATTCCTTCCCTGCAATGGGGAGGCGTGGGGCTCTGTGGTAGGCGTGAGGGTGTCCACGACATTTCGGTTCTCCACGTGGGCATAAGGTAGAATTGCCGTTCCCTTGTTGCAGCCAATGGAACATACCAGCCTGTAAGAGCTGGTATATAACTCCCCACGTTTTCTTCCTCCCTCCACAGAAAACACTGTCTTTCCTGGGGATGGAGGCTCCCTCAGCTTGCACACTTAAGTGAGGACAAGGTGGAGCCCCCAGCCAACAGTCGGGGACATACAACATCATAAAGAAAGGTATCTTTCTGGTTTTAAGTCACTGAGACGTTGGGGTTTTTGAGCAACATAGCATCGCTCGCCCTGACCATCCACCGTCCCTCCAAGCAAAGCATATTATAATCTTCCCCATTTTACATGTGAAGAAATGGAAGCACTGGGAGATTAATATCACCTAGCTACTAAGGAGCAAACCGGGATTTAAACCCAGAAAGTATGGCTCCAGCGTCAATGCCCTTAATAGCCACCCTTAGAGATACCCAGAGAAACAATCCAAGAACACATCTTCCTTTCCTTTCCTCTGAAGAGCACCATCCTGCTGCTCCCGCGGGCCAGGTGCTTTCCTCCCCTGCTGCGTAGCTGTTGTCCTTAGACGGGCCTGTGTGGGAGCCTTCTCCCGGATCCACGGCTTTTCTTTCTGAGCCTTCTCTCTTGTTCTGCTAAGCTTTCTAAGATGACCCCAGGAAAGGGTCCACAGGAGGTTAACTTTTGGAGGCCTTGAATTTTTGAAAAGATCTTATTCTTCTCTCATTGTGATGGTTAATTTTACGTGTCAACTTGGTCGGGCCATAGTGCCCACGTATGTGTCAAACATTATTCTGGAAGTTCCTATGAGAGTCTTTGCATGAATTAACATTCACAGAGGGGGATGTTCTGTTGGTCTCAGCCTATGGATGGTGATGCTCTTGGCTGGGAATGCCTGAGGCACTTGCCTGGGCCTGTACAGCTGACAAACCCCCACAGACATTCCCACACAGCGAGGTTGAGGGGGAGAGACAGCAAGGAAGCACGGACTTGGGGCTCAGCTTTTACTGGGGTCTGAGGGTGAAGTGGTTAAGGCTCACTTCTAACTGGTGAATTTATTTATTTTAAATATTTTTAAGTAATATCTACACCCAACCTGGGGCTCAAACCTAGGACCCTGAGATCAAGAGTCACCTGGTCTACCGACAGAGCCAGGCAGGTGCCCCCTTTACTGATGAACTTAAAATGCAAGCACAGTAAGGGTACAGGAAGGGAAAAGCAGGATCAGTCAACTGGTCAGTTATTTAGGTTACCCAAGGCTTTCTAAAAGGAAGACTTCACGGGTGGGGTGGTCTGGTTTCTTATCTAGTTGTTTTACTAGTAGCTATGTCATAGAGCTGGCAATACGTTTATTCGAGATAGATATCTTTGACATGGATGGCTCAGTAATCAGAAGCTTAATGTCAGGCATTTACACTACAGTTGGCTTTGAATAATGCAGATGACCTTGCATCCCTCCATAATGTGGTGGGCCTCATCCAATCAGTTGAAGGCCTAAATAGAACCAAAGACTCACCTCCCCCGAACAAAAGGGAATTCTGCCAGCAGATGGCTTTTGGATTTGAACTGCAACACTGGCTCTTCCCAGGGTCCCAGTTGCCAGCCCACCCTGCAGATTTTGAACTTGCCAGAATCCATAGTTGGATGAACCAATTCCTTAAAATAAATCTTTCTCTATAGATACACATCCAATTGGTTCTGTTTCCCTGGAGAAGCAAACTAAAACATTCACATATAATTGATAGCTTGTAAGGTATAGTATCCCCCCTTGAAAACAATAGTTCCTCAGAATGTTGAAGGTATTCTTCTATGGTCTTCAAATAACTAGGGTTGGCATTGAGGGTCTTATTTTCATTCTATTTGTGTTCCTTTGAATGTAGACTTTTCCCACTTCTCTCTTAAGAAAGGTATTTTATTTGTCCCAAGTATTTTAATATTTTATCCTTTTTTTTTTTTTTTTTTAATTAGTTAAAGCCTTAAGAATGTGTTGTCCTGGGCCCAGAGTGGGACTTTCCAACATGGAGATTCATGTTCTTCAATTCTGGGAAATTTTCTTCTTCACTTATGAGTATACTTTGTTGGACTAGAAGCTTTGTGAAGGCAGGCCCATAAATATCTTTTTCCTTGTTTATTTATGGGGCATAGTGTAGTAGAGTGCCTGGAACCCCATAAGTACTTGAATGAGGGAATGAATGAGTGAACATATGCAGAAGGACATGTATGCTTGGGTGGGGGAGAGATTGAGCTGAGTTTTAGACATGTACATCTTGAGGTGTAGGTTAGATGTAGGAGCCTGGGATCCAAGAAAGACTTCAGGGCTATCAGTGTAGACCAGGGAGGTAAGGGCATATGTCTACCACGGAGGATGTCCTCTGTGGTCATGAAATGAGCTCCTGGAAAAGTGTACGGAGAAAGGCTAGAAAAGAAGGTGGGCAGCAAAGCCTGTAAAGGAAATTATTTCTTTGAATAAGAAAAAACTGTGTTTCCTAAATCTTCCAAACACAAGTAAAACTCAAGGAAGATATTCCCTTATCCTATGGCTTTCTGTACCTCCCATCAGAATTCTGCATATTCTTTGAGAAGCATGGTACTAGAGCACATTAATTACAGGATCTGCCATCAAAACTCACCTCTTTCTGTATCACAGAAGCAGAGAGAAGGAGACATACACAGGCAGGAAACAGAAATGGAAGAGAGGAAAAGCTGTGGACAGGTAAGAAAAGTTCCCAGAAGAGAAATGTAGGTGGACAGTTCTGACTCATCAAACCTTCAGTCTCCCCTCAGCTACTCAGACCCTTGTTCCCAGGCCCTCTGCTCCTGAAAACATTACATACTGCTACACACTCCCCCAAATAGCCCTCAGTACTCCACCCCTGCCATTAGCAAGTATTTCTTGCAGGTCCAGCTTCTGGGTCTTCCGCACGCCCCCGCCCCCACTTTCCACCAAATCTTGTTCCTTATCTAAGAGGGCTCAAGTCTCCTGTGTGGTAAGCCTAGCTTGAACTGAAACCAATATCCTTAATTCTGGCTGAAGTTAGCTAACTTCTCCAACCCCTGGATACCTAAGCCCCCTTTAACTGCCTATTTCAACAGCCAAACCACCTGCTTTGACCCTCAGTCCAAGGTCCTATCTCTACTTCTCCCCCTCTGAATTTGCCTGCAGGCCCCACACCATCTCAGAGTGCGGCTCTCAGGGAAAGCCCGCCCTGGATGGTGTCTTCCTGCCAGAACATGCTTGCAGATGAGCTCACAATTGGATTTGTTTCTTTTAATGCTGGGGGTTTGGGCACCTAGAAGCTAATTTTAGAAGATGCATTGCCTGTCGGATGAGATGATGATGAAGTCCACATCTAGCCTGCAGGTCTGAGAATCTCCACCAGCACACTAGCTGGCTAGAGTGTTAGAAGGAAGCAGAAAGATGGTGTGCGTCCTGTAACATTCTATACAAACAGAAATTCAGTTTCCATTAATGACGGGCTAGATAATAAGGACCAACCTTTCCTCTAAAATGAAATATGTTGGATAAAACATATTTAAAGTCACATGAAAAACAACAAAGAATGAGAAAGATAGTGGGACCTGCCATGCTAAATTTGGGGGAAAGGCCTGAACCGAGATGTCAGGGGAAAATGTCTGAGCACCAAAACCACTTTGTACTAAAGATGTTTGCTGATGCTGAACACTTAGTCTTGAGTTCTCCAGCCTTGTGGCTAAAGGAGACAGAATCAGAGCCAAGGGCCCACCCAAGAAGAGGAAACTCAGGGGATAACATTTCCTACATCATAGGGACCCCAAAAGGCTGCTGTTAGATTATGATTTACAATAGGAAGTAAGTAGTTGGTTTCCTCCCTGTGTCTAGCACAGAGCTTTTAAAACCCCTGGACTTTCCAAAGTGATGAGAGCATAAAGGTATCATTTGTTATATTAACAAAATGATGTTTGGATAGCACCTAAGGCTGGGGCTGGTTACAGGGAGAACCAAATAGGAATAGAGGGCTGGAACTTGCAGTCCACCCCTTATCTGGGGAGGAGAGAGGAGCTGGAGGTTGAAGCAATCACTGAGGTCCAGTGAAATCCTCCATAAAGGAAAAAAAAAAAAAAAAGTAAAAGGATGGGGTCCAGAGAGTGTCTGGGTTGGTGAACATGAGATTTGGGGAAAGTGGTGCGCTCAGAGAGGGCATGGGAGCTTTGCACCCTTTCCGTGTGCCTTGCCCTGTGCCTCTTTTCATCTGGCTGTTGATTCAGATCCTTTTTAGTAAACCTGTAATCTAGTGAGTAAACTGGTTTCCTGTGTTCTGTGAGCTCCTCTAGCAAATTAATCAAACTCAGGAGAGAGTCATGGGAACCTCTAAGTTTAGCCAGCCAGTCAGAAGCAGAGGTAACAACCTGGACTTGGGAATGGTATCTGAAGTGGGATCAGTTTTGTGGGACTGATTGCTTTACCTGTGGATCTGCTGTTATCTTTGGGTAGGTAGTGTCTCAACTGAGTTGAGTGGTAGGACACCCGGCTTGTGTAGGACGATTGCTTTGTTCAAGGGGGGTGGAGGGAACACACACATTGTAATGGGAGGCAGAATATTAGCTACACAATAAAAGAAATGGTAAACCAGGACTAAACTCCCCCTACCTGTAGTAACAGAACAGGAGAAAACAAGCAAACAAAAACAGGAAGGTAAGGGGAGAAAAGTCTCTAAGACCTTATGGCCGTAGATTTGTCCTTAAAAATATTTGTACCCTAGAGAAGCATAGCCTGGGTGAACCAGAGAACCTCGAGGTAAGCTGGTTGACAACAGGTGTCTCCTTGCACTTGGCAGACACAAATGTAAAACCTCTATGAAATAGGGCTCATTTATCCTAGGCACCAGGGAACCCACCAGACTTTTCCTAAGGGCAATAATCAGTAAGCAAAAATATACAAGAAAGCAAGGCAACAAGTATGAAAAACAGTAGAAAAAAAAGAAAAAGTGAAAACAGGCTTATCTAAATTTCAGATATTAGAATTATCAGACAGAAAATATATAAATGAAAAGCTTGAAAATATCTGTAGAAAACTATGAAAAGTAACATAGCAGATCTGGGAAAGAACAAAATAAAAATCCTAGAAATGAATACTACACCAACCAAAATGGAAACTGGAAAGACACCTCTGGTAACAGAAAAATCAGTGAGCTGAAAGACAGATGGGAGGATATGACTTCAAATGTGTAACCCAGGAGAGGACGGGAAATACAGGAGGCAGGGAGGAGACTTGAAGGACAGGCTGAGAAACTCCTGGAACTGGAATCCCAGCAGGAGAGGAGACAGAGAACGGAGCAGACACAATGTCTGCAGAGATAATGGTGGAGCATTTTTCAGAAAAACATGAAAGACACAAATCCACAGATTCCAGAGGAATTTCTTTGTATTCATGTTGCTTAGGCTTTTCACACCAAAATACAGCGTAGTGAAACTTCGGAACAACTAAGACAAAGGCCAAGTCTTAAAAGCAGCCAAGGGGAGAGGGAAAGAGAGCATCTTCAAAGTAAGAGCAGCTAGACACACAGCTGAGTTCTAGCAGAAACAATGGAAGTCAGAAGACGATGTGGGGATGTCTTAAATGAGCAGAAAGAAAAGAAGTGTGTTCATCAGTCAGAGTTTAAGCAGAGAAGCAGAACCAGGAGGAGATACATATGAAGTGACTTGTTGCAAAAAATCAGCTAAGACATTTGGGGGCTGGCAAAGTAAGTCTGAAGTCTGGAGGGCAGGCCGGAACTCAGGCACAGGCTGGAGCTACGGGTCCACAAGCAGGATTTCTGTTTCCTTCTGTGAAACCTCAGCTCTGCATTTTAAGGCCTTTCAAATTGTTGGATCAGGCCCATTTAGGTCATAGGATGCTCTTCCTTACTGAACGTCAACTGATTATGGAGGTTAAACACATCTACAAAACACCTTCACAGCAACCCCTAGATCAGAGTTCGATTCAATAACTGTGAACTAGAAAGGTTGATACATCCAAAGAATATCACACCTGCCAACCTGGAATTTTATACTCACTGAAAATATCTTTTAAGAATGAGAGAAATAAAAACAGTCACCAAAGATGATAAAACACCAAGAAGACAGAAATACTGTGACATTATAAGTCTCTCAAATGTGCTCTGCCGAGATGTATTTTGGATAAAGATAAGGATGTACATGTGTATCATGTGTGGCAAATAGAAACTAACGGTAATGCTCTGGCTAAATGTCTCATGCTGCACAAGACAAAAGGCCTGTAAGGGAATGCACCCTAGACTTGAAGTTAGGAGCCCTCGGACTTGGGTTCAAGCCTTCCCCTTCTTACCTCCAACCACCACTTATCAGCTTTATTTAGCTGTGGGACCACGGGAAAGGCCTAAATTTTCTGACTGCCCACTTCACACACTATCAAAGGGTACTCCTTGCTCTATTTACCTCGCAAAACTATTGTGCTATCACATGAAGCCATTGACATGACAATGACTCTATGTAAATAACACCATGGACCACAAACATGTCTCAAGTCCAAATAACAAGCAGATGCAGAAAATGAAACACCAGAGGTTAGTCCCAATAGTATTTGGAAAAACAATGATTTAGAGAGATATATATATACAAGGTCGATTTGAAAGTTCCTTGGAAACAGAAAAATAGGGCCCTGGGTCAAGTTTGCATTTGTGTGTACATGTCTTTCTCCTTACCCTATGGTCCCATTCCGTCCCTGAGAGTTTACAGACTCCAGAAGGTCAGACCGAAGAGTTGGAAGAAGGTGAAAAGGAAGTCCTGTACATTGTGCGAAAGAAATGAGAGGCGCTGAGAGTGGGGAAGGGTGACCAGAGAGAGAAGGGCAGCCCCAGGGTAAGCAGGAGTCATGGGGAGTTTGTGTTGATTCTTGGGTCATTCCCAACCCAGACCAGTGGGAAACCTGCTCCAGGTATCCCATCCAGCTTCCATCCTGGCGCCAGTGCCACCAAGCAAACAGACAACTTTGCTGTCTTCTCTTGCTATCTCTATGGGAAAAGGTAGGATCGGGATAATGTTCCCTGACATCTTGGAGGAGAGGATAATCTGTGTATCACAGAAGCCTGGGGAACATGGCCTGAAACCAGTGGGCGAGGAGAGAGACAAGGAGAGGTATGAGATGGGGGAGACAAACAACAGAAGTTCTTCTGGACTTGCTGGCAGGGTTTTGTACCTTTTTGGTTTGGGGGTACATAAGCTACTCCTTGCAACTAACTATGACAGTGAGTCATACTTTTATGTAACACTTACTGCTTTGCAAAAAGTCCCAGTACACTTCTCAAGAATTCTACAAGTTCTCTTTGTCACAGTGGCAGAAGTAGAGAGGGCCACAGAAAAAAGCAGGCTCATGCACTGAAGGAGAAAACGGTATTATGCTTGGCCAGAGGCCTTCACTGCAAAAGAAAAGAAAAAAGCCTCTCTCTCTCTCTCCAAAAAGAGCAATTGCATCCTTGCAGCGATTGTCAAAGAAGACTATGAAGCCAATCCCCTTGGAAGGGTGATAGAGTTGTAGGAGTTTGAATGGTGGAGGAAAGATCATTAATCTTTAATTTCTGGCCATTTATATTGCTAGTAAGTGGTCCTGTAAGGTGATCCAATTAACTTTCTCAAATAAAACAAAAGATAACAGTAACTTCCCAATGGTACTTGAAAAAAAGAAAACAACTATGCTTACTGTAGGTCGAGCCACATGAAATTGCTGATATTTGACCATTTATGACCTGCAAAAAGAGTAGTCACATACAGCTCAACTTGCTACAAAATCAGAAAGAAATGCCCATAAATATTTTTAAAGGATGGTATTAGGTGTGTATTTTGAGTAGGAGAGAGAAGACCAGAAACCTCACTTGAAAGGGAGGGGAGTTTCCCTTGGAGAAAATCCACATACAAGATGGCATCTTACTCATTTAACAGTAATATATTTTTAGTTAGGCCATTCATAAACAATTTTCTTGAGTTTAGAGTATATAAATAACATAGAGACATAACAGAAAACCAAAACCAGGGTAATATTTTTTTTTTTTTAGATTTTATTATTTGTTTGCTTGTTTGTTTAGAGAGAGAGCATGAGCGGGGGGAGGGGCAGAGGGAGAGGGAGAAAAAGAATCTTAAGCAGACTCCATGCCCAGCTTGGAGCCCACATGGGGCTCCATCTTACGACCCTGAGATCATGACCTGAGCCAAAATCAAGAGTCAGATGCTTAAGCAAGTGAGCCACCTAGGTGCTCTAGTAATGTTTCTTTTTAAAGAACAGTCATAAGAAGATCATTTCCAAAGTAAAAAAATTATTTATCTTTTTCTCAATTTGTTTCATGTAACAGAAAGCAGCTAGACACTCCCCAAACCTGTTCATTCCTCTTGGACACACAGCCAACCCCTTTTCCGGCCCTCTTGCATCTATTTGGTAGAACCCTGTGACTCTTTGGTGTGCTAGTCCATGTTTAACACTTGGCTCTTCAGATGGAAAAAGGCTTCATGTATAGTATTTGCCTATTTCCATGGTGTCCATATTCCCACAAAGGCATATTTCAAGCCACCAACAGGATGCCATTGAATGTGGAGTTGGGAAAACATGCACAGAAGAACTCTCAGAAGCTGAGACCAGATGGTTCCAGCACACCACCAGGATGGCGGTGAGTTCTTGCCAATGGAATGAGGGAAGTGACATGTCACTTAACAGGGAAGGAATTATGTGCCCAGGGCTGTTTCCACTGGAACTCTCTTCCTCTCTCACAACTTGGTGGCCCTCTGAGGAAGATATCGAAGCTGTAGGATGGAAGGAAGATCAATTGTTGAGTAGCAATTCCTTTAGTGCTTAAGAACGTCTGCCCTGGGACTTTACACGAGTGAACAGTAAACTTCCACTAATCAAAACGCTGAGATGTAGGGACTGTTCGTTAAAGCAATTAGCCTCTCCTAATTTATATATTGCCTTTAGAGAAACCGCAACTACACTCCAAAATATCTCTTCTTTATCAATCATATGTCTTCCTTCAACTCAAACTCTAACCAAGGATATAATCATTTATGTACCTTATATGATGTTATAATAAGAAATATATATTGGGTCTCTCCTATTTCTGGCAAAGAGCTCGTAAAAGTGTTGGAATTTCCTAACTGACGGAGTGATAAGTGTCTTTTATGTTAATGAGGTGACATTGGACCTCTCCTGGTCATTTGCGGGCTGGTTGCCAGGAAAACCAATTGTATGAACCAACCCCAGAGGAGGGAAGAGGGGCCGGAGGTTGAATTCCATCACCAGTAGCCAATGATTTAATCAATCGTGCCTACGTAATGAAGCCTCCATAAGAACACGAGGGGATGGGGTTAGGAGAGCTTCCTGGTTGGTGAACACACGGAGATTCTGGGAGAGTGGCGCACTTGGAGAGGGCTTGGAAACTCTGCAGCCTTTCCCCGCACCTCACCCGATGCACCTCTTCCATCTGGCTGCTTCTGTGTTATATCCATTTCTAATAAGCCAGTCATCTAGTTAGTAAGTAAAATGTTTTTTTGAGTTCTGTAAGCTGCTCTAGCAAAGTAATCAAACCAGAAGAGGTCATTGGAACCTCCAAACTATAGACAGTTGGTCAGAAGCCCAGGTGACAACTGGGACTTAAGATTGGCCCCTGAAGTGAGGGAAAGTGGGGGTGCAGTCTCATAGGACTGAGCCCTTAATCTGGGGAATTTGACACTATTTGCAAGTAGATAGCGTCAGAATTGAGTAGAATTGTGAAACACCCAGCTGGAGTTGGAGAATTGCTTGGTGGTGTGGGAACCACCCCCCCGCCACCTCAGAATTGGTGATCAGCATCATGACCCTACAATTGTTGATCTTGCTTTAAGAAAAGAAGTCTTCATTCTTAAATAAGCCATTATCGTGGGTTTTTATTAAATAGCAAAGTGAATGTTTCATAATTTTAATAAATGACTTTCAGGAAAACATCAATAAGAGACATTTTACTTTGTTTCAAATTAAAAAGGCTGAAATAATAGCCCAATCATTTCAGTCCTTTAAAATAGCCTGGTATCAATTAGAAAATAATGATTCAATTCAGTTGTATAATCACTTTAACCCTTGAAAGTATAGATAACGAACAGATACACCTTGGACTGTTTTCCTCGCAAACTCTCAACCTGAAGCATAATAATGGTGAGGTAATTGCATGTGTCAGGGTCATATTAATTCATTTAAGACTGCAGTAAAATTTCTTGGCAGAATGTCTTCTAATGGTATGGGCTCTAAAGAAGGATCTAGTGAAATGTATGCTGTAATTGACTCCACCTGGCTTTGTCACACTAAGTGCTGTCAGTTATCATGAGAGAATGGAATGGTTGAGACAAATGTTAACACAGATTGATGTCATGAGTCTTATTTCCTGGAACTACTTGAATCATCAAATTCTAAGTGACCAATCAGACAAGAGGGGGAAACCATCCCTTCAGGGTATGTTTTTCAACCACTGTTGAATATCCTGAATTTTTTATTGAGCATACCCTCTCCCTCAGTTTGTATGGTGGAAATTCCCAGGACCAAAGTTGACAGTAGGCCTTCCGTGGCTCCCTTGGCATTCAGCTCGGGGGTGACATCACTGAAAGAAAGATTTCCAGGCTACGGGGCAACTAGCGGAACGTTTCTGATAGCTCCTTGTTAGAAGACCCCTTGGCCTTAATCCCCCAACTTCACACAGTGCAGCCTCTTAATACATTTTCCAGCTGAAGTTTATAGAGAAAAATTTTTTATTTATATCCCCAAATCCAACATTGTAAACAAAGTGATACATAGGTAAAATCTCAAATTACTTCCAAAACTGATTAGGAGATGTCAGAATGATGAGGGGTTAGTTTGAAAGGGCACCAAGCGTGCAGGCTTCGGTGTTGCTGGATCTCACAAGTCAATTGCTTGTGACAGCCTTATTAATTACAAGGCACCCCAGAAGTGGGGTTTTAATCATTGTACATCCTAATGTGGAAGGTTATTACTTATGTGTAAGTGTGTAGGTGTTTTACTAAGTTTGATGTTGGGAAATTGATTGAGTTCTGGGAACTTTTAGGAAAAGAATGAGTTCTGGAAAACAGATGGCTGACTGACCACAGCTGGAGCATCTGGCTGGAACATACAGATTGTCATAAAAAATAGTATCAAAGGGAATTGAAAGTTCTGTATTTCTTGCTTCGAGAATCATATGACCTGGGGCACCTGGGTGGCTCAGTTGGTTAATCGTCTGCCTTTGGCTCAGGTCACAATCCCAAAGTCCTGGGATTGAGCCCCCGCATCAGGCTCCCCGCTCAGTGGGGAGTCTGCTTCTCCCTCTCCCTCTGCCCCTCCCCCCACCTGTGCACTCTCTCTCAAATAAATAAATAAAATCTTTAAAATCATATGACCTAACTTCAGCTCTTAGGAGTATATCAAAATATCTTGGAATAAATGAGCTTCTTAGATGATTCAAGCAACAGGACATGGAGGGGAAAACAGGAATTTTTGTAGCAACACCTAAGAAAAGTCAAGTACATATAAGAATATAAGCAGGCATGGGTGCCTGGGTGGCTCAGCCAGTTCAGTGTCTGCCTTCGGTTCAGGTCATGATCTCGGGGTGCTGGGATCGAGTCCCACGTTGGGCTCCCTGCTTGGCAGGAAGCCTGCTTCTCCCTCTCCCACTCCCCCTGCTAGTGTTCCCTCTCTCGCTATGTCTCTCTCTGTCGAAAAATAAATTTAAAAATCGTAAAAAAAAAAAAAAAAAGGAATATGAGCAGGCACTCTGTCTTCAGGTAAAAAAAGTGGGGGAGGAGA
Organism: Halichoerus grypus; assembly: GCF_964656455.1. Taxonomy (NCBI): domain Eukaryota; kingdom Metazoa; phylum Chordata; class Mammalia; order Carnivora; family Phocidae; genus Halichoerus; species Halichoerus grypus. The sequence continues at coordinate 39,987,942 of NC_135714.1, forward strand.
CTAGAACGATGCTAGGAATCTTGGTGATGACAGCTCTTCTCAATGTGTCCTTGAATCCTACTCCTTCCCTGTAGACTGCTTTCCCCTATATTTGTGCACAGCTATCACTCTGGTACCTCTTTTCAGTTTCCTCCTTGAGATTTCCTTGGCCTCTCTCTTAGGCTGGATCTTCTGTTTTCCATGTCTTCTTGGTTTGCTGTTTGATTTTAATGGAACACATCCTACAGTAACTTCATCAGAAAGGGTACATGGAAGGTCAGGTTTTTGAAAGATTGCCAATCAAAAGTCTCTTTATCCTAACCTGGTAATGTATTAATAGTTTAGCAGGGTATAGAATTTCAGATCAGGGGTGCCTGGGTGGCTCAGTCGTTAAGCGTCTGCCTTCGGCTCAGGTCGTGATCCCAGGGTCCTGGGATCGAGCCCCGCATCAGGCTCCCTGCTCCGCGGGAGGCCTGCTTCTCCCTCTCCCACTCCCCCTGCTTGTGTTCCCTCTCTTGCTGTGTCTCTCTCTGTCAAATAAATAAATAAAATCTTTAAAAAAAAAAAATTCAGATCAATCATTTTCCTTCTGAACTGTGAAGGCGTTACTGTACTGTCTTTTTTAAAAAATTATTTCATGTATTTTTCATTTCTGGAAATGATCTTTAGTTCTTTTTCAAAACTGGTCTGTCATTCTCACAATTCCTTGTTTCCTAAAGATATTTTTAAGTTAAATTCTTTAGTTCTTTAAACTTGGTAGGCCTAGTTGTTTAAAGTTCATGACTGATAATTCCAGTGCCCCGTTGTCATTCAGATTCAAGTTTTATTTTCTGGTGTGCTTCTGCTGACTGCTAGATATTACTTTAGAAAAATGACTGTGGTGGTTCTCCGAGGTCTAGGCTGGATGTGCCTTCCTGCAGAACTTTCCATTTGTTTCTTCCAGGTGCCTGAGGGCACTATCAGGAAGAACCACATCAAGGTTTGAGAGTTCCTGGCCCACCCAGGTTATGTACGCAATACAATTTCATGTGAGGGCCATCCGTGGGCACGGCCTCCTCAGGTCAGCTTCTCCCTTTTTTTCCCTTCCTGCTCCCCAAGGCAGCACCAAGGCTGTCCTCCCCACAGTTCCCTGCGCTGCAGAGGAAGGAGAGCAAGTCTAGCTCAGGTTTGCCATTATTGTTGTGATGTTCTGCTTGCCTCTCTGGTTATAAGCTCTAGTCCTGAGAGTTCCCAACTGTCTATGTCTTTAATGCTTTTGAGGTATTTTTATCTTCAAAAATATATTTTATCCAGTGTTTTTCACTGTTTTCAGCAGGGGGATTGCTAAGTTTCCTACCCTGCCTTTACTGGAAACTGAAGTGCTTTGTTGATGTCTTGCTTCTAGTATTACTGTTAAGTCCAAAACCATTTGGATGCCTGATCCTTTATATACAATCAAGGTTGTTGTTGTTGTTTTTACTTTCTCTTTCTCTGAAAGCTAATAAACTTTGATGCTAGTTTTGTGAAATTTCATAATGATGTGCTTCAATGTGGATCTGTTTTATCCATTGTGCTGGGCTTTATCAGTGTGTCCTTCCAGTCTGCAAATCCCATCCTTAGATTCTGAGAAATGTCCTTGAAAACATTCACTAAAGATTTACTTTGCTCAGTTTTCTCTGTCCTTCCAGGAATGGGTATTAAATATTGTCCCTTGGGGACTGGCCCTCTGTTAGGGACTGAATGTTTGTGTCCCCCCCACAATTCATAGGCTAAAACCCAATCTAATCTAATGCAATGGCGTTAGGAGGTTGGGGCCCTTGGAAGATAATGTGGTCATGAGGGTGGGGCCTTCATGAATGGGATTAGTGCCCTTATAAGAGGAGGCCAGAGAGCTAGCTTGCTCTCTTTGTGCCATGTGAGGATATAATAATAAGTCTGCAACCCTGAAGAGAGCTCTTTGAAGTTGACCATGCTGGTACCCTCATCTCGGACTTCCAGCCTCTGGAACTGTGAGAGACACATTTCTGTTGTTTAAAAGCCATCCTGTCTATGGTACTTTTTTTTATAGTTCTTGAACTAATTAAGATGCCCTCTAATTTCTGTAATCTTTCCTATGTTCTACCTCTGTCATTTTGCTTTATTTTGTAGAATATATTAACTTTATGTTCTAACTCCAAGATTGTTTCATTTCTGCTTTCATATTTAACATTTTTAAGACCTCTTCTTTTTGTTGTTTTCTAAATGTTCCTTTTTGTGGCATCCTGTTCTTACTTTGCAATTGCAATACCCTTGTCTGAAAGGGTCTTTTTTAACTTTAAAAATTATTATTTTCCATGCTTGGTCTCTATTTTTGTAGGTTGCTTGCTTGTTTGCTTTTTTGTTTGTATGGGTCTTTATCTTCCACAGTGGAAGTTTTCCATAGATGTCTAGTAATCTTTGGTTGTGTGTTCATTCTTTTTTATTTTTTTTAAGTAGGCTCTACACCCAGTATGGAGCCCAATGAGGGGCTCGAAACCACCACCCTGAGATCAAGACATGAGCTGAGATCAAGAGTCTGACACTCAACTGACACACCCCAGTTGTGTGTTCATTTTTTTTTTTTTAAGATTTTATTTATTTATTTGACAGAGAGAGAGAGTTAGCGAGAGCAGGAACACAAGCTGGGGGAGTGGGAAAGGGAGAAGCAGGCTTCCCACAGAGCAGGGAGCCCAATGCAGGACTCGATCCCAGGACCCTGGGATCATGACCTGAGCCAAAGGCAGACACCTAACGACTGAGCCACCCAGGTGCCCCTGGGTGTTCATTCTTAAGAAAGGGAGACTAAACCGCTGACCGGAAGCTCCGAACACCCTTTATGGTGATCCGGGATCAGCCATTTTATTAGGGAGACCCTAGTGTTCTTTTTTTTACACAGCAGCCAAGTTCTGGGAACTTGAGGGGAAGAAGAAGGAAGAAGGCTAGGGTAACCAGCCACAGTATCTCATGGGCACACATTCACCTATTATTTTTGCTTATTGCATTTGTACCCTCAACTATGTCTGATGTTCCCTAGTACAGAGGATCTTTTATCCTCTCCACAGAGGAAAACTATAGTCTAGGGAAGTTTGTCTAGAAACATAAACCAGGGAGTAGATCTAGACATTTAACTCCTCCTCCTCCTTCTCTTCATCCTGCTCCTCCTTTCCTCCTTTGGAAAAAAAAAAAAAAAAATCTTTACTGAAATATAATTTACATACTGAGAAATGTATAGACTTTCAGGGTGGACCTAACTGCTCCTTAAACAATCCTCATTTTAGCCCACCCTTTACACCATCTTCCTGAAGGTCATGGTGCCACCCATTCTTGAGCCTTGGGGGATTCTGTGGTAGAAATAGAGTCAGTAGTGTAATCAGACCCCAATTTGAATGACAGAAGGGTCAGCTGTGGTAATTAATTCCCTCAGGAGACATCTTTTCTTTCTGTCCCCAGCACCTAGACTGAAACGAACAATTTAATCTTGACATGCTTTGCCCCTGCTAAGGGGCAGATAGCTTTCTCTCCTGCCTTTCTGAAGAGGGTGAGGCTCTTCAGGATTCCTGACTTTTTGTGGGGTGTCTCATTTCCAGTGTCCCAGCTATCTATCGGGGCCTGAGTCTCTGTCTCTTGTGTCCTGTCCCCCACAGGCCCCCACCCCAGCCTCCCCCAGGACCCTGGGTTCCTGCTACTGACAAATGCCCTCAAGACAATATGGAGCTTTGAAACTAGTTCACCATTATACGTTCCTGGCTCTCAAAGGATATTTACTGTATTTAATTCAGCAGTTCAGTGTTTTGTAACTGGAGGATTTTTCAGAATATCTAGTCCACAGTATTGCTGGGAACAACTCGTCTTGTTAAATCCTATTCATCTTGAAGGGCTCAACTCAAAGCTTTCCATACTTCTGGAGGAGTGAGACCTTCTTCCTCTAAGCCCCCACAGCCCCTCATGGCAACCCGCTCCACAGCTGTAACTCGCTTGGAAGGTGGCTTTAACTGTGTACTTGCACATCTGTCTCCACCACCAGTTCTGAGCTACTTGGGGCAGACACTTTTAGATGCATCTCTTATCTTCTGCATCTAGCAGAACGCCTGCCAGCTGGAGGAGAGGGGAGGTATTTAATACTTACTGGATTAAAAGAAAAGTCATTGAGGGGCAACCTGGGTGGCTCAGTGGATTAAGCACCCAACTTTTGATTTCAGCTCAGGTCATGATCTCGGGGTTGTGAGATGGAACCCTGTGTTGGGCTCCATTCTCGGCCGGGAGTCTGCTTGAGATTTTCTCTCTCCCTCTGCCCACCCCCAACACTCTCTAAAATAAATAAATCTAAAAGAAAAGAGAAGAGAAGGAAAGTAACTGAAGGGCACATGGGTGCTCAGTTGTTTTGAGTGTCTGACTTGGTTTTGGCTCGGGTCATGATCTCAGGTTTGTGGGATCCAGCCCCACATCAGGCTCCCTGCTCAGAGGGGAGTCTGCTTCTCTCCCTCTTCCTCTGCCCCTCCCCCTGCTCACATGCTCTCTCTCTCTCTCAAATAAAAAAATAAATCTTTGGGGAAAAAAAAAAGTAATTGATAATGTGCCCTAGTTCAAATTCTACTGAGGCTCCCAATCATGTCTGTTTAGATGTTTGATGTCCACATATTTATTTATTTATTTATTTAAAGAAGACTTTACTTTAAAAAAAACACTTTGTTTATTTTAGAGCGGGGGGAAGAGAGAGAGAGAGCGCTGCCGTTGGGGGTGGGGCAGAGGGGGAGAGGCAGACGGGGAACAAGAGGGACAAGCAGATACCATGCTGAGTGCAGAGCCTGACCTGGGGCTCAATCTCACAACCCTGAGATCATAACCTGAGCCTAAACCAAGAGTCAGATGCTCAACTGACTGTGCCACCCAGGCGCCCCATTGATGTCCACATATTTAATGTAAACATGTATTGGTGCCTTCATTCTGTCCCTGAAAACATGCCAAGTTTTTTTATCCCAAGGTCTTTGCACTATTGTCCTGCTTGGAATGCTGTTCCCCTGAATGTTTACCTGACTACCATCTTCCCCTTATGTACGCCTCAGCTTGAATTGTACTTCCAGGGAGAAGTCTCCCCTAACAACCCCACTCACGTGCACATTATTCTATTTTCTCTTCTTCATAGCATGTATTACAGCATATGATTCTATAATCACCTGAAATTAACTTATTTGTGTGTTTAGAAAATAAACATATAAATGCAATCTTTGAGGTAGCATCCCCAGAAGCTCAATTCAGTCTGTCACGTGGTAGATATCAATAAGTAATTTGTTGACTGACTGCCTAATATGCACAGGTGCAAGAGATTTTAGAAAATGAATTGGCCCTCACAGGTTCATTGAAAAGTTCATTTGATCAAAAATGGATATTCCTGTGGACCATTTTTGAGATTTGTCTGTGGCAGACAACTAGTCATATCTTTTTCTAGGGCTAAAGTTATCTAAGTTATACTCTGTAATTCTGGGGACCCCAGTGGTCATGTGATCATGTGTTAGAGCAGATTTAACCTTGCTTCCTAAATAAAGTCCTGGCTTTGTCTGTAGGTAGTGCTAACTTTGGTCTCCCTTCCAGATGGGACTTTGGTTCAGCCCAACATTTTCTTCTAAAGGATGCCCACCTTCCCCCCTGCTTATCCCTATACCTCTGCCAAAGTAGTTTGCTAGGTAGGAAGGAAGCATGAGATTATAGATGAGGGAGAAGACCCTGCAGTAGGGATTTGGAAGAGCTAGGTGGCATAGGGCACCAGGGGGTTAGAAGAGAAGGTAGGCCTAAAAAGTAGGATGGGCTGGGGGGCGGGGGGACGGTGGGAAGAAAAATAGAAAAGCCTCAGAAATAAATAACTTGGACCAACTTTGATATTCAGTCCAGGGTCAGCTTTGCCCAGAATGGGTCTGAAAAGATGCAGTTCCTCTTATCTTGGCAAGAAACCTGCATGACAGTTGGGGAAGGAAGGAGACTCAAAATGGCATTTTTTTTGTCCGGGGACAGGAGCTTCTTACTGGGTAAAGAATACGGTGAAGCAGGACATGGATATCTTCTTCAATTCTAAAAATGTTATCATCTCTATAGCCCAAGGACCACATTGCCTTTCTCCTTCCACCTGCTACAGGAAGCCAGATCATGGTGTGAGCCAAGCTTTGGCTCTGCATGCTAAATAAATGTTCTTCAGAGGTGCTTTGACCATGCCAGCCACGCAGGCACATAGCTCCAGCAGCGGCCCTTCAGCTGCAGGGTGCAAAGGGGCTGGTTGAAAATGCCCGTCCTCCCTCAGAGCTTCTGGTTGACGCAGGCTCCTGGTGTCTGCATTTTAAACTAGCACCACAGCGGTTCTGATAAAGGTGATTTGTGGGTCACTCATAAAATTGACTTTTAGAAAATAATAGTAAGCTAATATTTATGAAGTTTTTGCTATGAGCTAGGCATTGTGCTAATACTTTACATTGTACTATTTCTTTTTGTTTTTAAGATTTTATTTATTTGAGAGAGAGAGAGAGAGCACAAGCAGGGGGAGCGGCAGGCAGAGGGAGAGGGAGAAGCTGGCTTCCTGCTGAGCAGGGAGCCCCATGCTGGGCTCGATCCCAGGACCCTGGGACCATGACCTGAGCCAAAGGCAGTCGCTTAACCGACTGAGCCACCCAGGCGCCCTGACGTTGTACTATTTCTTAATCCCCACAACAGCTCACCAGTTAATCAGGTACTATCGTGAGATGAAGAGACAGACTGAGAGGTCAGCTGTGATGTGTAAGTGGTGAATCCTGGACTTAAATCTAAGTGTCTCTGACTTCAAAGCTCTTGCTCTTTCCTTGAGCTAGGGATATTTTTTGAAAGCTTAAAATTATTTGTAGGATTCTATGATACCCTCCTACCCAGAGTGTGGTCCTTGGAGCACGTATCTCCTGGGAACTTGTTAGAAATGTAGGACCTCAGGCCCTGCCCCAGACCTTGTGAATCAGAACCTACATCTTAACAAGATCCCCAAGTGATGTCTGCATACATTAAAGTCTGAGAAGCACTGTTATGATATATTTTATCTATTTATTTGTACTCCATCACCTGCCAAAATAAATTAGCAGAATGAGTTCCCATTATATACATAATGGAAATACCTTATATTTTGAGCATTGTGATTCATGTCGAGTTATAAGCTCTAATTTATCCATTCAACTAAATTTAGCTAAACTAATCTTATTATTTCTCACCCAGACTATTACAATTATCTCCTATTTGATTTATCTGCCTCCAGTCTCTCCCATCTTCTATCCATTGCAAGTCATCCTTTTCAAGTAGCAGAACATCTTTTTTTTTTTTTTAAGATTTCATTTATTTGTTTGTCAGAGAGAGAGAGAGCTCAAGCAGGTGGAGTGGCAGGCAGAGGGAGAAGCAGGCTCCCCGCTGAGCAGGGAGCCCGACTCGGGGCTCGATCCCAGGACCCTGGGATCATAACCTGAGCTGAAAGCAGATGCTTAACTGACTGAGCCACCCAGCAACCCAGTAGTGGAATATCTTATTGGAACAAAATTCTGGTGAAAGTCTTATAATAGTAAATAAAAATATGGTTTCTCTGGTTGAAATGTAGGTTTTGGGGGGTGTCAGAGTTCTGTCCTCTTTCTTAGCTTCTCTCTGGTCCCCAAGATACCTCCTATGAACCCCCAGGTGTCTGTGGATCACAGATGACTATCTTTGCTCTAGTAGTTCTCAAGCATGGCATCATGACTCTTTCATGATCAATTATGAGGTGCACTGCACATAATTTAGTAATAACTGAAGTACCAAAGTTTGTGATAAATTTAGTTTAAAATAACTTGGAGTGGATTCAAGTCATGCTCTTACTTGCATTTCATTCTGCTTTCTTGAGGATGGAAACCCCTATATTAGTTACACATGGGAAGTGGGAAGACACCAACATGGATATCATGGTGGAAAAAGGCCAAGAGTCAGGGATTTGGGTTGACCTCCATGTTGCTGCCAGAGACAATTTCCTTAAAAATATCACCCTCTTTGCTTATCAGCTTATCCCTTCACAGCCTACAGAATTAAGACCAATCTGCTGATCACTGTTTATCTCTCTCACCTCCTGTCATTCCTTTTTTTTGTTTTTTTAAAGTAATCTCTACACTCACCGTGGGGCTTGAACTCACAACACTGTCATGACCTTGAGATCAAGAGTCAAGTGCTCTACCAACTGGGCCAGCCAGGCGCCCCAGCTCTTGTCATTCCTTCCTCAACTCCTCCAGGACACCAAGACCCCAGTCCCCTCATACCTAAACATAGCAGACCTTCCATGATTCTGTGTCTGCACAGGTCCTGTTCCTCTGCCATGGAAGGAGGAAAAGAAATGGAGAGAAAATCAGATTCCTGACCTTCAGTGCCTGCCTCTAATCCCTCCCGGGGTCCAGCTGTTCTTTCTGCCTTTGGGCTCTTTGATACCCTGATGTTGGGCTCTATCTGGTCCTTCTACATTTGTCTGTGAGATGCAGAGATCTCCTCTTACTCACCTCTGTAACTGCAGGATCTGGAAGGCAGTGAGACAAGTTAATCCTTCCTTTCTTAATGGAGCCAACCCAAGAAAGCTATCTTACATTTTAGGGTTTTTAGGTCCCTTTTACCCTCCCCCCCTCCGCTCAAGGTGACACTGGAAATACTCCTTTGAGTAAAAGTAAAATACAGCGTGCTCCTCAGAGCTCTAACCTACCAGAAAGATTTTTCAAGTTCTAGTTTTCCTATATTTACAAGAATTATTTATGTCGATTCCCTGAAGAAGCAGCAGTACTTTATCACCCGGATCATTTTCCATTCGCGTGAGATACACATCAGGAATTTCCTTCCTCGTGCCAAACCCAGCAGTGCAAGAGCTTTTTAAAAAGTAATTCATTCGTTTGGAAAGAGGAAGTGACAAGAGGTACTTGATCTATTTCAATTTGCTCTCATGGGAGATAGCTTTTATGCGTTTGCCCCATGGCCCCTTTCAATTTACTGTATGTATTTTCTAGAAGATTTTTATTTTTTTTCCCCCAACTCAATGGGGAGCAAATTTGAGACTATTTTAAATCACACGTGTGGACCTCTCTGTCTTAATCTCTACTCCCCTGCTACCGCGGAATGGAGGGTGTCCGCCGTACCAGCGTCTCTGTCTCTTGCCGTTGCCCCCATCTCAGCGTTTGGTCCAACCTTGTTTATTCTCCGCTTTCCCTCCTCCACAGAGATTTTAATTTTGTTAAAATGTTTTTACCGCGGCTGTGACTCAAGCAGCTCAGCTTGCTGCAGAAACACAATGTCACTTAATATTCCAACCCACAGCCCAGACACTTTCCCATCAGGTCATTTGGAGCAGGGCTGTTGAGATTGCTTTATGACAATGATTGGCAACCCCCTGCTGCTGGAAAACAGACCGCCCGAAACCAGCTGTCGTGCTCTGTGCAATAATTCTGCTTCCATTATCCGACTACCAATCAGAGCCAATTTAATAGAAGCAAATGTTGTCACCAGATGACACTAGGACACCAAAGCCACACTCTTGATTCCCTTGGAGCTGGTTGGATAAGACCACACCCATTCATTAATCCATCTGCCCATTCATTCAACTATACGCAAAGCGGGCCATTCTTGAGGATAGGAAGTATGCAAAGGCAAGGCTTAGGATGCAAAACAGCACTAGCACAGCTCCTGCTGGTAACAGAGCCGGAGTCTACTGGAGGTTAGACCGCCAAACAATACTTACAGGTATGGCTGAGGTCCAAAATGCTGATCTGGGAAACCAAAGAAGGCAGCACCTGACTCTAACAGGAAATGAAAGACAAGTTAAAGGGGCTTATAGGGAAAGTGAGATTTGAAGTAAATTTTAAGGGACGGGCTGGTTATTTCTGGATGAGGGAAAGGAGGATGGATGTAGTCCCAGCCAAAGAAACATGTATATAAAGGCGAGAGACTGCTGACAGCAGTGCCATTAACTAAGGTAAAGAAGAGGAGGTACAGGATTGGGATGGATAGAATGAATTCTGCTTTAAGTCATGTATGCAGTATCTGTGGTGGATTTAGGGCTCCGATGAGATTTGGGGCTAGAAATAGAAATTCGTGAGTCAGGGGCTCCTGGGTGGCTCAGTCGTTAAGCATCTGCCTTCGGCTCGGGTCATGATCTCAGGGTCCTGGGATTGAGCCCCGTGTCGTGTGTTGGGTCAGGCTCCCTGCTCCATGGAGAGTCTGCTTTTCCCTCTCCCTCTGCCCCTGCTCCTGTACTCTCTCCCTCGCTCACTCTCTCTCAAATAAACAAATAAAATCTAAAAAAAAGAAAGAAAGAAATTTATGAGTCAGTGTCTACAGGTCATAGCTAAAGCCAGATGAGTTAATGAAATCACCTAAGAATGTGCTGAGTGAGAAGAAAAAAGAACGTGTGACTAAATCCTAGGAACAGCAACATTTAAGGATATGACCGAAGTAAAGGAACATAAGGGAGTCTGAAAAAGAAGGAGGACAAAATAAAAGTGTGTGGTAGACACTAGGCACCATTTCACAGAAACCATCTTGCTCATTTTTGCATTCCTAGTACCCGACATTCATTCAGATTATCCAGTTTATCTTAGAAATGAGAAGTAAAGCCAAAAATTGTTCTTTGTCTAGGTTTAGATTTATTTCTCTTTACCCTTCTTAGGACTCATCACGCGGCCTGCATCTGGATTCGTGTCTTTCTTCAAGTCTAGAAAATCCTTAACTATTACATTTAAAACTATTATTTCTTGTACATTCTTTCCTTCTGGAATGCCCATTAGATGTACATGGAAGTTCTCCATTGACTCTGTTGTGGATCTGCCTGTGCCTTTAGAACAATGTTTGTTATACTTTACGCAACACATCGGGGTATTTTCTGTAAAGGAAGGATTTCCGGTTTACCAAGTCAGACATATTACCAGCAAGTAGAGGTGTAACAATCGCCATAAACTTGACTGTTTATGCCTGTGCCCCAGATCTGAGCCATGCTTCAGAACGGAAGCTCATTTGCATATTAGATGCCAACTAGACATTCCAAACATCCGATACCCAACACATCTGAAACCTGGCAGCTTGGGTCTTAAACTTGCTATTTTCCCGACGTACTATGTCTCAGTTAATATCGTTCCCATCCACCCAGTCTTCCAAATGAGAGCCTAACTTTGCTTTGAGTCATCTCTCTCCTTCACCACCAATGCATCTACTCCTCTCAATTTCCATGCCTATTCTGTACTATAAGCTGCCATCATTTACCATTGCTTTAGTCAGCCTCCTACTTGACTCCCTATTCTTTATGCTCTTCCTACCCATTTACCCAGAGCTTCTGGAATCATCTTTCTGAGGCTTGAAACTGGATATGTCACTTCCCTGCATGGAAAACTTAGCTAACTTTCTGCTGTCACAGAATCAAGTTCAAGCTCTTTACGTGGCAATAAAGACCCTAAAAAATTTGCTTTCACTACCCACCTTGCCCCATCTTGTTTCCTGTCCTTGTTACTGTGTATATACGCTCTGTTCCCCTTGTGCTCCCAGGGGAAATAATGTGCTCCCATGACTTTGTTCAAGCTGTTCTCCTTCCCTAGAATATCCTTTGCCTTCCTTTACATGTTGAAAGTCTAGTACTCACTGGTTAATTGGGCTTGGACTCCACAGCCAGAATTCATCTCTCTCATCTCACATGAACCCGGATAGATAAAGTTCGTCACAATATGCCTTGCATTTGTACACTCGGTTGTACACGTCGATGGAGCAGCAAGATCCTTGAGAACAGGAAGTATACCTTATATTCACCTCTGTCCTATCTAGCAAAACATTGGGAGATTAATACACAGTGCTTGAACTGCGGTGTTATAACACAATATTACAAAAAGAACTCTGAAATTTTTAGGGATCCATGTCTGCTAATTACAAACAACTCTGACAGGTCTAGAGAAAGAGAAGAAAGTATATAGAGGCACACTTTGCATATATACATATATGTGTCATATATATTCTGAAATACCAGGTTTCTGGGAAAAGTATTTGGCCAGTTAAAAGAAAGTTTAAGCACTTGAAAAACACTAGTGCCAACTTTCAATCCCTCCATCTCCAGCCCCCATGAAGTCCTCTCAGCATGATTTTGCAGAAGTGCTGGGGGAAAGCAGTGACCTTATCCACTCTCTCCCCATCAGTGTTCTAGACAAAGCAGGGCAATGGGGAGCCATGACAGGTATTAGTAAGCAAGAGCCTGGGTACTCACTCTCCGAGCTATTGAATGGCAAGACTAATTCAATACTGAAGTAAGAAAAGAATGAAATACAAAATATATGAAATACAAAAGTATTAACAAACTACAGCCTTTCTTAGGATCATATGAAACCAGAATTCATTACTATTCTCCAACACATATCATTACTGACTAAGGTCAAATGAGTGAGCAAGTGGTGGTTTTTATTATTTGCTTCTCGTGTAATGGGCAAGAAATTTTTTAAAATTTAAATTCAATTTAGTTAACATATAGTGTATTTTTAGTTTCAAGGATAGAATTTAGTGATTCATCAGCTGCATATAACAGCCAGTGCTCATTCCATCAAGTGCCCTCCTTGATGCCCATCACCCAGTTACCCCACCCCCCACCCACCTCCCCTCGAGCAACCCTCAGTTTGTCCCTAGAGTTAAGATTCTTTTATGGTTTGCCTCCTTCTCTGTTTTTATTTTATTTTTCCTTCCCTTCAATGGGCAACAAGTTTTAAATTATTCCAAGAGAAATCCACCTTTAAAGAATGTTTCAAAATAACATTTATTTTCTTTTTTTTTAAAGATTTTATTTATTTATTTATTTGAGAGAGAGAGAGACAGCGAGAGAGGGAACACAAGCAGGGGGAGTGGGAGAGGGAGAAGCAGGCTTCCCGTGGAGCAGGGAGTCCGATGTGGGGCTCGATCCTAGGACCCTGGGATCATGACCTGAGCCGAAGGCAGACGCTTAACGACTGAGCCACCCAGGTGCCCCTCAAAATAACATTTCTTAAATTAAAAATGTGAATGCTTTATCTATCTTGTATGGGGTGATGGAAATTAAAACAAAAACAAAAACAAAAACAAAAACCCAGGGATGCCTGTATGGCTCAGTCGGTTAAGCGTCTGCCTTCAGCTCAGGTCATGATCCCAGGGTCCTGGGATCGAGCCCCGCATCGGCTCCCTGCTCCACGGGAAGCCTGCTTCTCTCTCTCCCACTCCCCCTGCTTGTGTTCCCTCTCTCGCTGTCTCTCTCTCTCTCTCTGTCTCTCTGACAAATAAATAAATAAAATCTTAAAAAAAAAAAAAAAACCCAAATCCAAATCAATTAGTGGAGCCTAATTTTAATAAAACTTCTTTTTTAAAAAAAGATTTATTTATTTATTTGAGAGACAGAGAGAACACAAGCAGGGACAGAGGGAGAAGCAGACTCCCCACTGAGCAGGGAGCCCGATGCGGGGCTCGATCCCAGGACCCTGGGATCATGACCTGAGCCGAAGGCAGACGTTTAACCCACTGAGCCACCCAGATGCCTCAAAACTTCTTTTTTTAATAAATTTTCTTTTAAAAAAAATTATTTTTCCTATTTATTGTATTGTTTGGTAACTTAACAAGAGGTAATTTTTCAGTTGAGAGACTTGAAAAACATCTGGAGATTTTTTTTTCGTGTTTAGATCAAATAAATTCTCAGTTTAATATCCTGTTAGAGCTTTGTAGATATTGTTTCTTCCTTTTCGGTTTATCAGATGACAAATGCCTGATACAAGCCTTATGCCACACAAAGATCGCTATGTGATGTCCGTGCATCCAAAACATGTTGAGATGTTACAACCTGAAGAAAGCAACGGACCTCTCACCTTTCAGGTTAGCTGGCAATGATAGGAAAGTTAAAGAAGATATAAAAACAAGAATGGACCTGGTTAAAGAACAGATGATGAGCAGAAAAAAAGAAAAAAGCAAATCTTTCCATGTAAAGCAAATTCTTGTTAAATCATTGAAGGGATGCGTGGAAAGCTGAGGGCTTCTCTGGGACAGACTTTGAGATAACACAAAAAGGAGACTCTGGATTAAATCAAATCTCCTGATGGCTTTTTGGTAGCGACTAGGAAATGTACAATTGAATCACATGATTCAAGAGCAACGAGATGGTACTTTTACAAAGATGACTGAGATCTGATGTGTTATCAGAAAAAAACAGGATAGCTGCGGAAGGTCATGGGCCCAACTGGTCCCAAGACGGTTCTGGGAATTATTGGGAAGTAGACATTCTCTTTCCATAGGTAGTTGAAAGTGGTAGGATATACGGGTATCCCTTGATTTTGGAAAGTTTGCATTCGGCCACTTCACTTTTATGAAAGACCTACATTAACACCTGTTTCAAAAGAAATCTGAGGGGCGCCTGGGTGGCTCAGTCATTAAGCGTCTGCCTTCGGCTCAGGTCATGATCCCAGGGTCCTGGGATCGAGCCCCACATCGGGCTCCCTGCTCCGCGGGAAGCCTGCTTCTCCCTCTCCCACTCCCCTGCTTGTGTTCCCTCTCTCGCTGTGTCTCTCTCTGTCAAATAAATAAATAAAAATCTTAAAAAAAAAAAAGAAATCTGAGAGGATTTTCACTTTTACGATAAAAGGTGAAGGCTAAAATAGCATTCAGAGTTTGTTTTGCAATGAATTGTGATAGATGTGATAGAAGCCACTCTCCCCCAGCAGTGAGAACAGCCCTGCCAAGCGCCTTCCCAGAGAACCAGGCTTAGCATCTCAGTAAGCAAGCCTCCGTAGCTTTGAACTGTGTCTGTGAGCATCTCTGCTTTATCTCCATTTATAATGTGCATCCATCAGCAAGATGTGTCCAAAGGTATCAGAAAAGCCTAAGAGAGGCTACTTTGTTTTTTGTTTTTTAAAAGATTTTATTTATTTATCTGAGAGAGAGAGAGAGATAGCAAGAGAGAGCACAAGCGGCAGGGGGTGGGGGGGGTGTGATGGGGAGCAGGAGAAGGAGAAACAGACTCCCTGTTGAGCAGGGAGCCCCATGGGGGACTCGATTCCAGGACCCCTGGATCATGACCTGAGCCTAAGACAGATGCTTAACTGACTGAGCCACCCAGGAGCCCCAAGGCTACTTTCAGGGTCTAGGAATGCTCAAAAATTTTTCTGCATGGATGAATGGTAATGGCTTCTTCCCTTGATGGCATTCCAGCTTACCAAATGTTTCAAAGGAACACTCTACTTTCAGATATCAGGGGAAACCTGTACGTGAAATTGTGAGCCTCCCTATGGAGAAAGTATACATGACAATGAAGATAACAATAGAGGAAAGCAGAGCAGAGAAATGGAGAGGGACTGAGTCCTCATTTTAATTTGGGAGCCAGCCACACCTGGAGATTTTTCATTTTCGTGAGTCAGTAAATTCCCTTTTTGGCCTTAAACCAATGGGAGTTAGAGTTTCTGGCACTTCACTTGAAATAATTCTAATTAAAAAAAATTTCCAGAAGCAGAATTATATTATCAGATTGCTTTCCCCAGAAGCTGTATCAAATCCTTCACCACCATCAGGGGGGTTCGAGTGTTTCTTCCATTGCATTTCAGCATTAAATGTTACTTTGAGACTCTTTGTCTATTTTAATTTTAATTTTTGTGTTTATGTAACTACTAGTGAAATAAAACTTTTTTTTAAAGATTTTATTTATTTATTCATGAGAAACAGAGAGAGAGAGAGAGGCAGAGGGAGAAGCAGGCTCCCCAAGGAGCAGGGAACCCAATGCGGGACTCGATCCCAGCACCCTGGGATCATGACCTGAGCCAAAGGCAGACACTTAACCATCTGAGCCACCCAGGTGCCCAAATAAAATGTTTTCTATCCAATAAATAGCATATACTTTTTCTATTGTAAATTGTGTCTTTTGCCTGTTTTCCCTATCAACCTATGGGCTGAAGATTGATTAAAGTGGAATTTTGACACTTGTGGAATTTATTTTTCCTCTGGATTTGATACTTTAAAAAATAACATATTTTTCTGGTTATAAAATACTATTATGGCAGAAATTCAGGAACATGGTAAAAATTTTTTTAAAAAGAGAAAAAACTAAAAATCACTTTTTAAAAAAGATTTATTTATTTAAGGGGTGCCTGGGTGGCTCAGTCAGTTAAGTGCCTGCCTTCAGCTCAGGTCATGATCCCAGGGTCCTGGGATTGAGCCCTGCATCTGGCTCCCTGCTTAGAGGGGAGTCTGCTTCTCCCTCTCCCTCTCCCTCTCCTCTCTCTCTTTCTCTCTCTCTCTCTCTCTCTCAAATAAATAAATATTTAAAAGTAAAAAATAAAAAGATTTATTTGAGAGAGAGAGAGAAAACGTGCACAAGCACAAGAGCGGGGGGGGGGAGGGCAGAGAGAGAGAGAGAATCTCAAGCAGACTCCCCACTGAGCACAGAGCCCAATTGGGAGGGGGGGCCTGGATCTCAGGACCCTGAGATCATGATCTGAGCCAAAACCAAGAGTCGGATACTTAACTGACAAGGTCACCCAGGCACCCCTAAAAATCAGTTTTAATAATACCACGCAGATATACTATATGTTGGAGAAATTCCCTCTAAATTTATATATATTTATATATTTACTAGAATATAAATGTGTGTGTGTGTGTGTATTTATAGCTTTTTAACTTGTTTTATCATTTAGGATTTTATCACAGGAATTTCTCCCTTATTATTCCTCTAAGTAGGTCTTGGGACTCTTTTTGGAACCTGAGAAAATCATGGACTCACTTTTCAGGAAAAAAAAATGTACATATTCAGAAAAGTTGATACCTCATTTCAGGAGGTTCTCAGATTCACCAGTGGAGTCCGGATTAACAACTCTGATTATAAACATGATACTTAGCATCTGCATAGCAGTCTCCTGTGTTAGTGCATTCATTTATTTAACCACTCCACATCAGGCTTCAGAGAGCAGACTTTGGGATCCAAAAGTGTGGGTTCCAATCCTGGCTCTCTTCCTGCTAGGAAATGACTTGCAAATTTCTAACCCCATTAAGCCTATTGTAAGAGTTAAAGGAGATGGTCCATGTAAAGGCTTAGAAGATTCTCTGTATATAGTAAACACTCAATGTAGCTCTCACTTAAAAAAATATATATTTTTGGGGCGCCTGTGTGGCTCAGTCCTTAAGCATTAAACGTCTGCCTTTGGCTCAGGTCATGATCCTAGGGTCCTGGGATCGAGCCCGGCATAGGGCTCCCTGCTTGGTGGGGAGCCTGCTTCTCCCTCTCCCTCCACCTCCCACTCCCCCTGCTTGTACTCTCTCTCTGTCAAATAAATAAATAAAATCTTTTTAAAAAATGTTCTTATTGTTTCTATATATATTTTAAAGATTTTATTTATTTATTTGAGAGAGAGAGAGAGAGAGCAAGGAGCCTGATGCGGGGCTTGATCCCAGGACCCTGAGACCATGACCTGAGCTGAAGGCAGATGCTTAACCAAATGAGCCACCCAGGCACCCTATAGTTAACCCTTTAATCTACGTGGAATTATTTTTGGTGTATGGTGTGCAACAAGGTTCTAAACTTATTCTTGCCTCCCCCCAACCCCCCACGGCATATTTTCCAAGTGCTATGTTGCTGCCTCTCCCTTCTATGTATTCTCTCTCCTCTGGGTGGGCCACACACACCCTCCTTGGTGGCAGCAAGAGTAAAAGGAAGATAATTGAGGAGGCTAAGTGACCCCTGCCAGTACCACACCTGGATTATGAGCTCTGTTTTCTACTCCTGGGGTTTTCTCCTAAATAGTGAAGGAGATCAGAAGGAAGAGGGGAGGCAGGAGCATCTGCTTTCTTTACATTGACAACAACCACATGAGCCGGGAGATGACAGGTCTTCAGGCCCCAAGAAGCCCCCCAAACTGCAGGTTTACTGTGAGTTTGCTGATTTACAAAACAGGTCTATCCCTTTCTGCTTTTTGCTCTTTGCCCATTGTATAAATCACCTCCCCAATCCCTCCCCAGACCAAGAGAGGAGCTAGTTGGATGAGTTGGTCTGCCTCTAATTACTGCTTATTGAATTTGTGGATTTTAATATCATTAACACGAGGAGGGGGCAAACAGGGGCAATGCCTGCAGAGTGAGGCTTCAGCTCACCCTCTGCCATCTGTATTCTTGGCTTATCTCATCCTGTGGTTTGAAGAATAAAGGCTCAGCAGGGACTCCTTATCTTGTCTGTTCCTCCCTGTCCCCCCTGGATATACCTCTCTAATGAAAGTATTTGGGTAGCATGTTTCACTGTATATCTGATTATCTTTGTTTTGCTTACGTAAGCCTAAATGAAAACTTAGATTATCACATCCCACTTCCTTCAAATCTCAATAGACGTCACTGCATGGTTTTCTTGGGTTTATGGCTTTGGGAAAGTATGAAGGCACATTATTTTCCTAAACGCTTGCAGCAGCTCTGCCCCCATGGAATTTATGGTCCAATGGAGAAAAAAAATAAATTATTTGTGATTATGAATGCAATATGCTGTGAATTTAATCTTATTTTTCGTATTCTGTCATTTTCATGAGATTTGGGGAGGAGAAAAGATAAACACAGGAGCTCAGGCCACCACTGGGAAATGGAAGTCACGCATTCTCCTCTAGTGTCAGAAAAGGGGGGGGAAGGACAAGTCCCCAGGAGGAAGAATTCACTCTAGGGTCTTGGCTCCTCTCAAACTAACCCTGAGCTAAGACTTCTGGCTAGAAAATCCTCCTGTTGGCTTTCACAACTGAACGGCTATGGCTTCAAGACAGATGGATGCCTTCTCAAATGGCTGCACCTCCTTGGTATGCAGAGAGGTCTCTCTCCTTTGTAGATGCTTCTGGTGACTGAAAGTTGTTGAGTCCACAGTGCCATGAACTCTGAATCTGATTTGTTTGGGGATAAACCTGTCTGAAGCAGGGAATCCCACCACTTTATTTCTTTTCGGTCCTTTAATCCTAATGCTGGGGCTGTACTCATAACATTTCATAAATTTATGGCCACTGAGAAACATCGTCTCCCCATCTGCCAGTAATTTCCAAAACTCATTTTTCACGGAGCCTTTTCTTAGCAGAGCTCTTCACTGTACTCTCTAACGACGTATCGCGGTGCACATTCATCCAGGTACTGCTGTGGGTTTGGCTGATGAGACTGAGATTTCCCTGAGCCTCCGATTCCTCATGTGGAAGAACTGAGTTAACAGCATCTCTCAAGGCTCCGCTGTGAGAATCAAATGGAATAATGCACAAGCACCTGCCAAGCCCACCGGTATTACTACTTTCTACTTTAAGTCTGAACATATCTTATTTAAAAACTGTTAGCAAATTATTTATTTTACTTAAAAATTAAAAAAAAAAAAACCTGTTAGCAAATTAAAGCCAGATATTGTGTCTTGCTACCAGAGAACCGCTCATATTAAGTCAGGGACCCCCCTCCCCATGCTCAGGGTTGCAGGCTATTTGAACAGTGTATGTACTTTTTGTGCGTGCTTAGATAAGCTCTCTCTCTCTCTCTCCCCCCCCCCCCCCCCCCGTGTCTGGGTCTCCAGATTTCATTATGAAAGAGGCAGAGCCCATCAGAGAACTTGATCGGCAGCCAGGCACGGTTTTTCTTCTTCTCGTCCTTTGTCAGGTCTTTGTTCCGCCCCTGGCTACACTCTCACAGAACCACTTACTGGTGATTAAAAGGAGGGACCGGCGGCGGGGCGGGGCCTGCCGGGCGCGGGGGCACGGCGATTGCCTTCACCCTGGGGGGCTGCGCTCTAAGTGCCGCCTGCCGAGGACCCCACCCCCACCCCCCACGCCGCACCCGACGCCGCGGAGACGTCAGCGCCGCGCAGCCCGGGCTGCGGACCGAGCTTCGTCTGCTGCTGCGGACCGACGGGCGGGCGGACGGCGGCGGCGGCGACCGCAGGACCGGGGGAGAGACGCGCGGGGCCCGGGAACCGCAGACCCGCAGCCTCCCGCCCCAGCGCCATGGACGGCCCCGACAACGCGACGCTGCTCTTCGCCCCGTCCTCGCTGCAGCCGGACAACTACACGCTGTCGCCCAATGCCAGCAGCCTGCGCCCCGGCTCGGACCTGCCCGTCGCCCCCACCTCCAGCGCCGGCCCCGGCCCCGGGCTCAGTCTCGCGCCCAGTCCCGGCGTCGGTTTCAGCCCCGGCCCCACGCCCACCTCGGAGCCGACGGCGGGCGGCTCGGCGGGCGGCGCGGCCAGCCTGGGCCCGTCCCTGTTCCCCCACCCCTGGGCGCACCCCCAGACCCCGTTCTGGGACACGCCGCTGAACCACGGGCTGAACGTGTTC
Organism: Halichoerus grypus; assembly: GCF_964656455.1. NCBI lineage: Eukaryota > Metazoa > Chordata > Mammalia > Carnivora > Phocidae > Halichoerus > Halichoerus grypus. Next base: position 40,008,209 of record NC_135714.1, read on the forward strand.
GTGGGCGCCGCCCTGTGCATCACCATGCTGGGCCTGGGCTGCACGGTGGACGTGAACCACTTCGGGGAGCACGTCCGCCGGCCCGTGGGCGCGCTGCTGGCCGCGCTCTGCCAGTTCGGCTTGCTGCCGCTGCTGGCCTTCCTGCTGGCCCTGGCCTTCTCGCTGAACGAGGTGGCCGCCGTGGCCGTGCTCCTGTGTGGCTGCTGTCCCGGCGGGAATCTCTCCAACCTCATGTCCCTGCTGGTGGACGGCGACATGAACCTCAGGTACGGAGCTGTCTGGTCCTTGGGCATCTCTCGCACCCCAAGCAGCCACGCTGAGCCGCGGGTTCGAGACGCAGCAGAGAGGAAGGAGAGGCGGTTGGAGAGAGCGCAGGAAGAGGTGACGCCCGGGCTTTCGAAGTCAAGGCAGATGGGAGGAGGTAGTGCTGTAGGGGGAAAGACCTAGACGGGCAGCTGCTCTGACGGCCCTCCGACCATCTTCCCTGAGGGCTGGGCTGTCAGCGGAGGTCTCCGGCCTCTGGAAGACAAAGGGAACTGGGAAGCCTGAAGCTAGGTCTCGCCGGAAACGCAAAAGCAAAATAAGGCTCTTGGCCCCAATGAAGAAAGTGATCTCATATAGAGGACAATATAATTGAGTTCAGTCCAACAAGTCGTGTTCAGCAGCTTTGCCATGTCTAACAGGGTGCTTTGGAGGACTAAAAAAGAAGGATGTTCCTTGCCCTCAGAATCATCCAGACAGACTGTAGCCAGCTCAATAGGCTTTATAAAGCCGGGGCAACAGTTCTCAGATTCCCCCGCCCCCAAATCTGGGGTTCCTGTTTCAGTTGGGCTTAGAGGTGCTGTTCTCTTGGCAGTTCCCTGGATGAAGTGGGTTCTCCCCACACTTCAAGCTCCAGACTTGCAGTCTTTTTCTCCTCTACCCAATGTGCAAGAGAGAGGTTACCCAATGTGCAAAGGAGATTCTTGGCACAGAGCCCATTCTGAATTCTGTTCATTCCCTTTTCTGCAGCATCATCATGACCATCTCCTCTACGCTTCTGGCCCTAATCTTGATGCCCCTGTGCCTGTGGATCTATAGCCGCGCTTGGATCAACACCCCCCTGGTGCAGTTACTACCGCTGGGGGCCGTGACCCTGACTCTCTGCAGCACTCTCATCCCTATTGGCTTGGGGGTCTTCATTCGGTACAAATACAACCGGGTGGCAGACTACATTGTGAAGGTGAGGTCGCTCTTCCTTTCATGTACTTAGTGTATTTAGAGAGTCCTTGGTCTCTGACCCCTGGCTGAAATGCTAAGAAATTTGGGAAAGAGGGATAAGGAAGAAAACTTGGCAGCCCTTGCATGGATAAACTTAAAAAAAAAAAAGTTTGTGCCACAAAGATAACTTCTGTCTTTTGGCATTCCAAAAACTCATAGCTTTAATTAAGACAAAGCTTAATTAAAAACAGCATAAGAAAACTACTAGTATTCACAGGAGGAAATATATCACAGGGGAAAGAGATATCAGTGCCATTAATTGGCAACATATTTTCCACTAACAAATCTTGCATCATTAAGAATCAAAGCAGATGAAATAAAATTATATGAATTGAATTTGTCCAGTATTTTAGAAATGTATTACTATCTTTTTAAAAAGTGGAACTCTAATTCTTAGAAACTCTGTAGACATTTCCTTTAAAATGTTTTATTAATTTTCTAAAAATAAGTTGACACTAATAAGACCAAAGTAATTTAAAAATCACATTGAGGCAATAGAATACACAAAATATTGACTTTAAAGCACAAAATAAGACTGGGTCCTGGATAAATAATGCAGAATATATAACCATAAGTAAATCTGTGTGGTTTTCCTTCCCCATTGCAGTACTGCATATGGTTTCTAAAGCTAGTGAAAGAATGAGAAGTCCTATTATTTTGTGTACTATTTCCAGTATTGCTTTATTAAAAAAAACAACTGGTGCTTTTTGAGAAGTAGAGATTTTGTAAAGTTGACTGGAGAAAAAATTAAATATTTGTCAACTGAGCTTTCTTTGAAAACTCAAAAATAGTAAATAAGAGTAAACCATGAATAGGACTCTCATTTTAGGAAGTTACTCAAAATACATAAGTAATTACTGTTAATGAACAGGCAAATTCATTTAGACAAGTGAAAAGTTTCTCCAATGTTTCAATTATGTAGATTTAAGAAGACATAATCTTTTGTGTTTTACTTATATTAATTGAATAAGTTAATTTTAAATAAATAATAGATGAATCTAAAATCTGATTATTCAGAGAAGCTAACTTTTATTAATATGAAAAATAAAGGGTTCTTTTATACACATATATCCAGTCTTGAGTAAAAAAATTGTGCTCTATAATAAACATACATTGGGGCGCCTGGGTGGCTCAGTCATTAAGCGGCTGCCTTCGGCTCAGGTCATGATCCCAGGGTCCTGGGATCGAGTCCCGCATGGGGCTCCCTGCTCAGCGGGAAGCCTGCTTCTCCCTCTCCCTCTCCCCTTGCTTGTGTTCCCTCTCTCACTGTCTCTCTCTCTCTGTCAAATAAATAAATAAATAAATCTTTAAAAAATATATATATAATAAACATATTTTGAATATAATAAATTTATATATACATGTAAATATACATATATTTTATATATTACATATATACCTACAAATAATCTTGAAATGCATTAAGAACACATTAAGCTTAATCATGAAGCTGATACTATTAAGCTAATACTATAAAACCTAGGAATTCTAGGGGCGCCTGGGTGGCTCAGTCGTTAAGCGTCTGCCTTCGGCTCAGGTCATGATCCCAGGGTCCTGGGATCCAGCCCCGCATCGGGCTCCCTGCTCCGCGGGGAGCCTGCTTCTCCCTCTCCCACTCCCCCTGCTTGTGTTCCTTCTCTCGCTGTGTCTCTCTCTGTCAAATACATAAAATCTTAAAAAAAAAACAAAAAAACACCTAGGAATTCTAAGAGAAAGTCAATCAAATAATCTATTCCCATGCTAAAAACAGATAAATATATTTAAGTAATAGACAATTCGGTAAGATTGGCTCACTTTGAATTTAGGGTGAACCTGTTCCTACTCCTAACTCATAAAGTATGCTATGTAACACTTTTACACTTTTGCAAACACTGTAAAATGATTCTTCAGTGTCAGTGCTCACCCAAATGATTTAAAATAGTTCAAAAGAAATTTTGGAGCCAATATTTTTACAATGAAGAATCAGATTTCCTGTCAAAGCTTTTGATGTGGACACACATCTTAATATAAGAAAACCCCAGGGGCGCCCGGCCGGCTCAGTCAGTGGAGCCTCCAACTCTTAATGTCTGGGTCATGAGTTCGAGCCCCACGTTGGGTGTAGAGTACTTAAAAAAAGTTTTGATTTATAATAGTTTGGTTTCTGCCTGTTGTACCTTTGTAGCTTGAGTACTTTATATACTAATTTCAGCACCCTCTAGCGTAGACTTTTTGTCCAGCCCAGATAAATTTTAAATAATTTTTAAAAGAGTATGAAGTATATGCCAATCCCACAGACTCCAAAGGGGTTTCCCCCAGATGCCCAGCAAACCAGAGGCAACACTTAAACTGTTCTTCTGGATCTCTGGTTTCCTTCACAGACACCTCCCAACCCCCACCCCCATTAAAAAAAAACAAAAACAAAAACTAGCTAACTACTAATCTGAGGGAGAACTAGGGGAGGAATTTTTAGGTTTCCACCTTACTATTTACGCAGCTTGTCTTACTTGAATGAGTGAGATGTACCAGACATCAAGGCGGTGCGGTGTCTCATACAGAGTCAGCTGTGCTGTATTTAAAATCCATCTATTAGATGTAAGAATTTTAGCATCATTAGAGATTTACAGGTGGGAGTTTTCTCATGAACAGATTGAAAAGGGGATGTTCAGAATTACAAAGAATTTCTCACTTCTTCTGTTTACATTTTTCATTTACATAATCTGAGTTGGTAATTGTTTCAATATTGCTATCAATTCTCTGAAATACAAAGTATTTTGAAGTTTGAAAATATCACATGTAAGTTTCATAAATTTTAATAGCTTTTTATATCACGTGTAAAACCAGAACTAATTTCTTATGGAAAACATGGGGTCCTGTTCAGGGAAGGTAATGTTCATTTGCCCACTCTGTTCATCAGACCAGACCTGGTGTGTTGAGCTCAATTCTAACTGCTGTTTTTAAGAGGTACACGCACAAATTAAACACATGTTCAGAACCATCAGGACTCCCACCACAGAGTTACATGAAAGTCTGGAGACATCTACCTGAAGAAGAGTAGCCTTCCCCTCCTGATTTTTGTTTGTTTCTTTTGTTTTGTTTTGTTTTGTTTTAGAGAGAGAGAGAAAGAGAAGAAGAGGGGGTGGGCAGAGAGAGAGGGAGAACCTCAAGCAGGCGCCATGCTCATTAAGGAGCCCACTGCCAAGCTTGATCCGTGAGATCATGACCTGAGCTAAAATCAAGAGTCGATGCTCAACCGACTAAGCCACCAGGCGCCCCTCCCCTCGTGTTTTTTACTTTTTATTTATTTTTTAAAGATTTTATTTATTCGAGAGAGAGAGCAAGAGAGGGAATGACGAGCAGGGGGGAGGGGCAGAGGGAGAAGCAGGCCTCCCCCCTGACCAAGGAGCCCACTGCAGGACTCGATTCCAGGACCCTGGATCATGACCTGAGCCAAAGGCAGACACCTAACCGACTGAGCCACCCAGGTGCCCTTCTGCTCCTGTTTTTTAAATAGGAGTCAAATAAATAAATAAGTTAATTAAACAAACAAACAAACAAGAGTCTGGTCTATGCTGCTCCTGAGCGTCTATCCAAGATAATGGCTAGTTGTTAGGGAAGGCAGATTGTCACTTGTCGTAAGGACAGGCCTCCAAACAATTAGAACTGTCCAACAAGGACCCGGACTCATCCTGAAGGCGGACCTACCCATCCTCAGAAGTACTTTGTCAAAGACTGCTGTGGCAAAGATCTCCATTGTGTGGGAGGTGAGCCTAGATGTGTCTCTTCTTGCAAGAGCCTAGGATTCGCTTGCCTGAATTCCGTATCAACTATCCTATTTTTGATGGTTTGTCTGTTCATTTTCTATTACTAGGTTTCCCTGTGGTCTCTGCTAGTGACGCTGGTGGTCCTTTTCATAATGACTGGCACTATGTTAGGACCTGAACTGCTGTTGAGTATTCCTGCAAGTGTTTACATGATAGCAATTTTCATGCCTTTGGCAGGCTATGCCTCAGGCTACGGCTTAGCTACTCTCTTCCATCTTCCAGCCAACTGCAAGAGGACCGTATGCCTGGAAACGGGTAGTCAGAATGTGCAGCTCTGTACTGCCATTCTGAAACTGGCCTTCCCACCGCAATTCATCGGAAGTATGTACATGTTTCCCTTGCTTTATGCCCTTTTCCAGTCTGCAGAAGCAGGGATTTTGGTTTTAATATATAAAGTGTATGGAAGGAAAATATCACACAAGCGAGATCCTCTAGATGAAGATGAAGATACAGATATTTCTTATAAGAAACTAAAAGAAGAGGAAATGGCAGACACTTCCTATGGCACAGTGAAAGCTGATAATTTAATTATGATGGAAACCACTCAGACTTCTCTCTGAACGTGAAGATACAGAGGCGCTTCTATCTTGCTGAAATATTACTTCATCGTTATGGTCTGTGGTAGTGAATATGGTTTACATAAAGGATAACAAATGGTTCACATTATCATACGTGTCACAATTATGATCTTCCCATTGTAAGGTTGCATTGGTGTATTAACCAAGCCTTTTCCCAAATTACAAATCAGTGTCATAATATAACTTGCACCTGGGACTGCTAGAGTTAAGCCAGAACATGTTAAATGTGCTCTTTGGTTTTTACCATTACCAATTTCTATGTTTCAAATATGTAAACTCCTAGAAAACAGGGTCTTGGAAATGTAGAATTCTGGTGCACTATCTTATATGAGTAAAAACATGCTATTTTTTTTTGTAAAGCATAATTTGAAAGCAATTTGTAAAGCATAATTGAGTTTAATGTAATTGTAAAAAAACCAAGTGCTTGCTCAACTTAGGAATACCAGACAGTGTTGAATTTTGAGCTGTATTAAAAAAAAAATCCCAAAACAGGTCAACTAAGCAATGAAATACAGTATTTTATTGTCAAACCTGTGTCAAGTCAACACAAAAAGTACATTAATGTGTATCTGATGTCGATTAATAATGGACAACTAACATTCTTCCAGGGAACAAGGCATTTTCTTCTCAGTTGGGGACTGATTTGGTTTTTGCATTTATGTCGACACATCGCCAATCAGTTATCTTTTGGAGGGATAATTTGGTTAGGAGAATTTTAGTACTCTCCACCCCAAAAGACACCAATACCTCGTGGTACTCGCTTGAGGTGGGGGGTGGAGGGGAGGGGAGGACGTGCTCCAGGGGAGAAAACAATTAGCCTAGATACGGATGCCTTCGAGTGCTTTCCCTATGGAGTTCCCGAAAGGGTGCCAGGGGCGGACTTTTCAGAGCAGTTCTGAAATAATGAAACTAGAATCTGAGATCATAGGTAACAGACCCAAAGCAGTTCCCCCAAACCTGTGCATTTTTGCTCACTAGCCAGACAGAGGCACCCAGCTTCGCCTCAGCTTCCCGGGCGGCGCAGGCACGTGGAATCATCAAGGCCCGGGGACCACCTGGCTCGGCTAATCCCGGTGATTGCGCTCTTTTGCTGGTATCCTCTTCACCTCCGGCGGGCTCACTCACAAATCAGTTCCTGCAGCACAAAGAAAGCAGTCTTTCCCCATCACCGAAGGGTGTTTGTGCCGACCTCCGGGTGTGGAAAATTTCCCCACCGAGAAGGTCAGGGACAGGCCGCCTAGGCGGGGACTCTGGGACCCGAGCCGGCGACAGGCAGGGTGCGGGGGGCCGCGCAGCGAGGGGAGCGGCGTGGGGGGGGGGCGGTCGGCGGCCGGCTGCCTCCGCAGGGCTGCCTATTTAGGGCAGGGCGGCTTCGGGAGCGGCCCGGGCTGCGCTTATGGCTGCCCTGGGGGATGAGGTGCTGGACGGTTACATGTACCCGGCGTGCGTCCCCTACTCGTACCCGTACCCCTACCCGCCGGCCGCCAAGAGCAAGGGCGCGGCGGGCGGGGGCGGCTGGCGACACCGGGGCGGGGGCTACGCTCCTGCGTCGTCCTCCTCGTCGTCCTCCTCTGCCGGGGCGGCCGCGTCCTCTTTCCCGGGCTGCGGGCAGCTGACGGCCGCCGAGTACTTTGACAGCTACCAGCGGGCGCAGCTCATGGCCCTCCTGTCGCAGGTGAGCCCGGGCCTGGGCCCGCGGCCCCACAGGGCCAGCAGCCGGGACGTGGCGGTGCAGGTGAACCCGCGCCGCGACGCCTCGGTGCAGTGCTCGCTGGGGCGGCGCACGCTGCTGCGCAGGGCCCGCGACTCCGGTCCCCTGGCCGGCCCTGGCCTCGAGGGTGCGGGCGGCGGCGGCGGCTCGGCGTCCCCGCAGCCGGCGCGCCGGGGCCCGGAGCAGGGCAGCCCCCCGAGCGGCGCCCCGCGGCCCGTGCGCTTCCCGCGCACCGTCGCCGTGTACTCGCCCGTGGCCTCCCGCCGCCTCACCACCTTCCTGGAAGGGGCCGACAGCGCGGCCGGGGAGCAGAGGCCCGCGGCGCCGGAGGGAGAGCGGGAGCCGGCGCCTCCGAGGCCCCGGGGCCCCGAGGAGGGAGAGGGGTCGGCGAGGAAGTCGCCCCAACGGCCGCGGCCCGAAGAGGAGGAAGGGGACGAAGACGAGGCCCAGACCGCGGTGCGGACGAGCTGGGAGCCGCCGGTCGCCGGGCCCGGGCTGCCGCCGCGGGCGAGCGGGGCAGGGGAGGCGGCCCGGCGGCGCGCGCCCCGGAGTCCGGAGCAGCCCCCGCCGGTGGGGCGGGCCCAGGACGCCGCGGGCGAGAGGTCGTCGCCCCGGAGCCCCGAGCAGGCCAAGGAGCGGCCGCGCTTCCAGGTGAGGCCCAGGCGGCCACGGGCGCGTGGTCTCCTCCCGGCCCTCGCCCCTCGCCCCTCGCCCCGTGGCTGCGCGCCACCCGTGGAGGGCCGGCTTCCTTAGGGGCGGGCCACGGCTGGGTGCCTTTTCGCAGCCGCTGACAGCGGCAGGGGAGCGGCCTTTCCCCACCGCAGAATTCAACGAGCGCAGCCTGCTTGTTGGCGGCGATTGTAAAACGGGCCCCACAGGTTGGCGAGAGACGCCCTGGTCACCCTCCTATTCCGAGCGCATTGACTGTTTAAAAAACAACAACCCTGACCGTGGACGCGGAGTCGGGTGTTGATTCCTCATCTGGACGATCTAGGAGGGGTGCTCAGCAGAACATCCTAAGGGGAACTGGGTGGCAGGAGAGTCGTTTCCTGAGGATCGCACTCACCTCTCTGAACTCAGTGTGGCAAAAAGCCCTAACCGTCAACTACTGGGGTCCTGGTCAGCTCTCCCCTGATTCTTGCCCGAACTTCCCAAGCTCCTCCTGGAGGCTAGAGCTCTTGACGTGCCTCCCTTGGGATCTTTTCTTGCTCCTAGAAAGTACCCTTATTCGGGACCTCAGCGTTGCTAAAGCACTCGGGCCACTGTGTCTGCTGCCTGAGCGGGGCAGGCGTGGGGTCGGCTCCCACGGGCCGACCCTAAAGGGCTGGAGTGCGCGGGGGGCAGTGGTAACGCGGAGAAGTGGATAAGGCCGAGGTAGGTAGTGCGAGCCCTGGAGGCCACCTTTGGGGTCTCTCGCACAGTCAGCCCAGGGCTGTTGGGAGCAGGGGAGGAGAGGCGGAGGGAGTCCAGTTGGACAGAAGCTGTGTGTAATTTAAGCCTTGTGTAATCTTGCCTCCTAACTTTCCTGGACCAATGTTTGCTCACCTATGAAATTGCTCTAGAATTGGCAGGAACTTTGGAGAGCACTTAAAGGCCTAACTCCAAACACCTGTTTCTCACGGGGAGGGGGAGATGAGAAGCTCAAGAATAAGACAGTACTACTTTAGTTCATGTTAAATATGAATTCTGGTTTATCCGCAATTTAGATTCCTAGCACTGTTGGAAATTGAAGAACCAAGCGGATCTGGAACATGAACCTTTTTAGGCTCCTGCTTGCTTGTGTGCTTGATTAAACCATTAGGTCACCTAATTACTACATTATAGAGACCAATGGGCAAACCTTGAGCCCACTTTCCTCCATGATCTGGAATGAGGTTGCCAATTTTAAGTAGCAAATCGGTCCTTCCCAGCTTGTGAAATGAAGGCTAATTTAAATATCCTGTGAGTTAGATGCTGGTGTCTTTCTCTTCAGTTCTTAGAGCAGAAGTATGGCTACTATCACTGCAAGGACTGCAACATCCGATGGGAAAGTGCCTACGTGTGGTGTGTGCAGGGCACCAACAAGGTAAGAAACCGCGGAATCGGCATCTTTTTGACATTGGTGTCGAGAGGGTTTTGCTTCACGTTTCCCCTCTCTCCTCACAGGTTTACTTCAAGCAGTTTTGCAGAACTTGTCAGAAGTCTTATAACCCTTACCGAGTGGAGGATATCACCTGTCAAGTAAATCAAATACTCACACTTTGTGTCTGAACTGGGTAGCTGGGAGAGGGTTTTGGTGGAGCTTCTTGAATGGATCCTGAGAGAGGCTAGGTTCCCAGTGACCCTAGGTTTTGACTGCTTTTCAGTTGGGATTGTGGAAGTAATACTCAACTGGAAAACTGGGCCTTGGGGGTCTTGTTTCCTTCTGTCCTTGCAAGTCTTGGTTATGTTAACCTCTTTAGACGCTGTCCCTTCTCCCGCAACATGGAAGAATGTTTGCCTTACCTGGTACTCAGTCTAATGTAGGAAAGCAAATCAAAACCTAGAATACCTTTCTGCTGTCATGAGGCTGCCTGTTCTGCCCAAATGCTTTGTTTGGAGCACATACGCCACTGAGGATACTCAGTATAAGCATGGGGTTTGAAAGTTTCAGTCCTGCCTGAGTGCTCGCGAAGGGAGGATGATTTGTTTCAGAGTAGATTTAAGCTGCCCAGCTTTATGGCTAATGAGTGACCTTGCTGGTTTACTTTTAACTAAGCACTGCACTGTGGGAAGCGGGTTAGATAATCTAAGGAAAGAGGTGACTAAACTTTTTTTTAAAGAGCTCAATGGTCTGTAGTTCTTATTAAAGATTTTATTTTCGAGCGAGTGCAAGAGCGCAAGCAGAGGCCAGCTGGAGAGGCGGAGGGAGCCCGACGCGGGGCTTGATCCCGGCGCCTGAGATCATGACCGGTTAGCACACGGTCTCGGAACCTGAGGTGTCAGTTGACACAGCCTAATCCACGTAGGGCCCTCAAGCTGGACGTTGGAAGCCTCCACTCTAGGGTAGGAAGAGAGCCCCCAAGTATGGCAAACGGTTTAGACTCCCTTAGATGAGGGCAGAGTAGGGTGAGGCCCTAAAGTAGGATGCCTCAAATGCCGTGCTCCTGGCTCAGGGGTTTCTGCTTTGCTTTTGGTGTCCGCTTCAGGTCATTGGCAGCAGGTGTGTGTGGGGAGGCAGGGTCCGCCCCCGCCGCTGGGCCGCATCCGCAGCTTGCGCCTGGCAGCCGCACCCCTTGGCTTTCCTTGTCTGACTCCTCTCCCGGCTGGTTTCTTCTCCACCCTTCAAGTGCAGAAAGAGATTTCCTTCTACCTGTGTTTCAAGAGAAACTTCCCAAGTCTGAACTGAATCTTCTGCAACACGAGAGCACGACTAGCTGGTTCAGCACCCTCTATTCCTATCCTATCCTTGCTGGAAGGGGTGCGGATGGGACAAGATCAGCACAGGGCCTTGCGTCGAGTGCATTCGCGAAGTGTTTGAAGGGACTAGAAAAATAACAAGTCTGAGGAAGTCCCCACAGGCTTATCTTCTGTATGTGCTTCTCACTTTGGTTTTTCAGAGTTGTAAACAGACTAGATGCTCCTGCGCTGTAAAACTCCGCCACGTTGACCCTAAAAGGCCCCATCGTCAAGATTTGTGTGGGAGATGCAAAGGCAAACGCCTGTCCTGTGACAGCACTTTCAGCTTCAAGTATATCATTTAAATGAATGTTAAAAAAAAACCCAAAAAACAATGGTCCTACTTGAATGTGAGCTAACGGAGCAGACAAGTTAGCTTTTTTCCTGCTCCTTTCTGCCTCTCCCTTCTCAGAATACTTCATGCAAGGCTGTATTTTTGACAAAGCCTTCAAATAAAAGTATTGCAAAAACAATCGATAAATTGCATAAGATGTTTTTTTGCTTTGTTTTGAAGTTTAGGAGAGCTGCTCTTCTAACAGTCTGCATCTGTCACTTTGTTAGAGGGCCTCACAAGTATGAGGTTTACTGCTCCCGTGTGGCTGTGGGGCTGAAGCTTCTAAGCAAGATAGTGATCGAATGAAAAGCCACCTAGCCATTAAAGTAACGTTCTTCTGGGGGAGGTGGAGGCGGAGCCCAGCCTTGCTGGACGAGGAGAGTTAGGGTTCTGCCTCTGGGTTGCTCCCGAGCGGCTGGCTAGCTGCGGCTGGGGGCTGTGAACTACACGGTTTCACGGAGGGTACGGGTGGGGACTGGAACAGGGTGGCCAAGGGCAGTTTCTTTAAGCTGTTACCACCTGAAGTCCAGTGGATCAAGTTAACTTAAATAGGCCTCCTAAACGTACTTAGGGATTTCAAGTTAGTTAACAGACTGTTAAGGCTGGGTTTTTGTCTTGCAGTTCTATAACTGCAAACTAACATAGGAATTCTCATCCTATCTGTGCCTGCTAGCTTCCAACATGATTCCCAAGAAAATACTAAGGACCTGCTCCCGGCACGCTCCTGGTGGGGGATGGCATGTTGGCTAGGGCCTCGGGATTTTAGTATCAGAGTTGATTATTGGTTTAATGGTTACAGAAATCACGTAACTGGAACCAGGTGCTAATTATGCCTCCGTCCAATTTTCTAATCCTCTCATTTGAGTTAACCCTCACGACCTTAGAGGGTAGTCTAGAGAGATGTTTGTTAACCTCTTGGGTGCATGGGTGTAGACAAATGTAAAGAACCTAGAATGAATTTGAGGTCTCTAGAACCCTTAGAGCAATGGGAAGTCCCCTCTGCATCCACATGAACCAGGGAAGGTGCTTGTAAAAACAGACTGAGGCCCCTGTCCCTTCAGAATCACAGTCTCGGTGTGAGGCATTTTAGCAAGCACCCTGGGTGGTGGTTGTTGATGGAATTGAGGTGTGGAAACTGCTTGAGTCAGCCTTGTACTTCAGAAGAACACAGATGTGGCCTCTGCCCTTCTGGACCTTCCAGTGCATCGGGTAGATGGCCATTATTTTCTGCATTAAAAAAAGGTAACATGGAGTTTGTCACATAATATGAAAGAGCTACTTAGGTGCCTATAATAAATGGGGGATCAGATTTAGGGAGGTCAGGGAAGGCTTGCCTGAAAAATGACACTTGGGCTGACCTGAAGTTTGGGTGAATTGAATTAGGTGAAGGAGAAACTTTTCAGACCAAGGTAGCATGTGCAAAGGCCCAGTGGTAGAGCAAACCAAAAGGAAACCAAAGTAGTAGAATACTTTGGAGGACAGGGATGGGCATGATGGCAAGTGACACTGGTAGGCCTAGACTGGGAGGACTTTTTAGACCTTGCTCAGGACTGACTGGTCTTTGTCATCCAAATTCCCTGAAAGGTTTTAAAGCTGTGGTAGGACACAGATTTATCTTCAAAAAGAAATAATCACAGTGGATGCCTATAAACAAGTAAGACTTGCAAAGACCAGGTAAAATGGTGGTAGGACCAAAGAGATGACAACTCTAGGTGTGGGGGAAGGTGATGTTCTAACACCTGTTCCTATGGATTTGGTTGAAGGTAGGGACAGGGAAAGGACACTTATTTGATTCATGGCATGCAAGTGTACTCAGTAAACACCTGAGTAAGGGAACAATCGAAATACACCTGTTAGGGAGTCCTAAGTCTACTAATACGGGTAGTTAAATCGTTCTTTAAACTTAGGAAAAGTAATGGCAAGCTCTTAATAGAGCAGCTAACCTATTTTACATTTGAGGTAAAGCAAGGATCAAAGTAGGTTTTACTTAGTGTGCATTGGACAAAGTGGCACAAAAACATCTTTGTTATAAAGGTTGTGCTAACATTTTAGCAATTAGCACTGTCAAACTGTACAAAGGAAATGTGTGTATATGTGTATACGTGTGTGTGTATATTTAACGAGCGACATTGACTAGAAGGAAATACCCCAGAATACTGTTATCTCTGGTTTCCAGTGATTCCAGTTTTCTTTACATTTCCTACATTTGCTAAGGTGATAGTGGATTACTTTGGAAAAAATTTTAGAATGCCATCAAGTACAATTACATTGATTCTAATATCTTCTTTCTTTTCATTTAGATTATGCTGGCGTGGTGTGTGAGCAGTTCACTTGGACCTAAATGAGGAAAACTTACTCTGGCTTTGGTGAGTTTGTTCCAAGAGAATGTTTATTTCCTAAATTTATGGTAGATTGTGGGTTGTTATCACACCCTCTATATCACTGAAAGTAGAAAACAGTTTCTAAATTGTGTTTAAAAAAAAAAGCTTTTGGCTTCCTATTTTAGAAGCAGAATGAAAAAACTTCCAGCTCTCTTCTCTTGGTGTTATTTTACAAGCTAGTATTACTATTTAAAAAAATGATCAACTTAGTGGGCAAAAGAAAAAGGCTGTATGAGCACAAATGGCTCTGTTTGGAACTACACAGGGTATTTAATAAATTAAGCATCTGGTATATTTTGTTAAATGCAAACTTTGGATTCAGAGGAGCAAACTAGTATAGGTTTTAGGAAAACTCAATTGCAAAAGGACAATCCTACTTACTTTATATTTGCATTTTTGCTTTCTGTAGGTGTATTTATCTTATTAACTTAGCTACATAAACATGAATAGGAAATTTCAACTGTTCAAAGGTTTGGTTTGGGTAATGAATTAGTCAACCTAATCTGTTCTCAACTTTGTTCTCCCCCTTTTCGGGAAGGTATGTTTAAGAATGAGGATAATATTTGAAAAGTTTCTGCATGATGCACACTATCATCATTCATCCTTAAAATACAACACAGATCAACAGCTACAATGCTTTTTATTTTAACAAAAAGGATATAAGGAGGGTGAGAAAATAGGGGATGGTACGATAGGATATAAAGTGTGGGGTGTCTCTGGACACCATCCCTCTCTTCCTGCCCCACACCTAAAAGTTATTAAATAATTTAAAGGACACCATTTACAATACCAGAACACCATTAAAATAATTTGTGTGTGTTTTATCAGGGTCAAAAAATACAGTGATTATGAATGTGCTGTGACCAGTTATGGATTTTACAGGTAACATAACTCTAGTCAGCAGTCCAATGGCGTGCACAGTGCCTTCAATTAATGCACTTGAGCATAATTACATTTCTGGCAGGGTCCACACCCCCAAGAAAAGGCAAAGCTAAGCATTTCATTTCTACATTCTAAACTCTGGAGGCACAGAGCCCAGTTTAAAAGAAAAGTCACAGTGGATAAGAGATGCCTATAAAAAATACAAGGTGTTCCTTTCAAATCAGAGGAATTGTGGGACTACATTCATTTCTTTTACAAAATGCTATTTAAAAAAGGACAGAATCCAGTTCATGTTATGCTACAGACTTCGACAGGAGTTAAGTATATTGCATGTGTTGGTAGTCAGTCTTCAGGCTTCCTTTCATTTTCCCCCATAGCCCCAGGTTCCTTCTGGGTGAGACACATGAGTCCTGAATAAACATAGAAAAATGTGTTTGCATCTCTCTTCTTGAATTTTCTGCAGACTTCGGAGCCCGCAAGTCATGTATTCTACCATCAGTGACCACAATCTTTTCTTTAGCTTTGTACACCTGTTCTTGTCTAACAGTGCATTGCAAAAATGTACAATACTGGTTTTAATCTATACAGTTTCTATAATAATTATGGAGTAAAATAAGTTAACGTTTCTAAGGAGAAGAGCTGCCGGGCAGCATACATCTTTATTTTACATTTTTAAGTCTCTGCAGGCATCTACTTTGGTTAGTTATCAACAATCGTCCCGTAAGCACTGATCAGAGAACTGAGCAGCATTCCAATAACATTAACAGATATATTATTTCTTTTCAAAATACCGGGAAAGCCCAGCTTTAAAATAGTATTAAAATGTTCTAACATTTACACACTATGAAGAGTTAGAGCTAATAAAATAAAATTTCTTCAAAAATAATCTTGCAGTGCTCTTTCAGGCATGCTCTGACACGTTATCCCCAAACATCCATACCTTGAAAATAGGACTATCACATACTCACACATCCCAGCTCACGCACACGTAATCCCTTATACAGACTAAAAAACAAAACACCCACGCCCTTATCCCAGGTGTTGAAAAAAAAATCAATGGTTTTTGCAAAGAAGTCTTTCTGTGTGTGTCTATCTGACTGAAGGTTCTTCATGTAGATGATTAAGCATCAACTGTAGAGTATGCTTCTGGCTGCTGGAAATCCACACAGCTTTGCAGGTCTTCAGCTAAAATGAACGAGCCTGGATTTTAGCCTCATGTCACCTGCTTTCCATTGTCTCCGTATTAGAGGCCATTATTGCAAACAGTCTGGGAATTCTCTTCTTTCTCCAGAAAGTAATGTATGCATCACTTTTAGCCCTTTTCTTTTCACATAGGTTAAGTAATAATTAAAAAATTCCTTCTTCATAGAGTTAATTGTGAGAGGTATTGGCAGCTGTTAGAATTTTCTTCAGATCTTTGATTTTGACGTTCTTTATCTCGATAGAAGTTGGACAATAGTTACTCGTGTTGTGGATGCTGCCAGGAAGTTATCTGTGAACTGCAAGGGTTCATAAAAGGTGCCTGGTAATATTCTTCATCATCTTCAGGTTTGTTTCTTCCCTAAATGCCTGAAGTTTCTCAGAATCCAGTGCTCACCAAATTTCCAATTGGTTTGGCCTGTGCTAAAAGCTGGTGTGATTGCACCATGCGTAGACTCTCTCTTATTTCTAGATTAAGTTCCATCAATTTGTAGTTGGCTTCTGACATGTCCAGGTCAGAGCCTATAACCGCGAAGCTTCCCGTCTGGCCCAGCGTCTGATGATGGAAATATATGTGTAACAGCGTCTGCACAGGGTCGTCTTCACAGCTGCCGAAGATATCACTGGGCCAGAGAGATCTGAAATACACAATATTTTTAAGTCCTGAGACTCAAGCAATTATTAAAGTTAGCTACATTTTAAATTAATACCTATAACAAAATTTCCTTGTGAATCATTGAGGATCTGTTTTAATATTTGAGCAAATGTATTACCCAAAGTAGAGGAGTGAACAAAGTCTAAAAGTGGTGTCATTTCAGTGATAGCTGTAGAAAATACCAGTCATGCTTTCATAAAGACGGAATACTGAAACATCAAATCGAAAGCCCAAACCCAGTCATTGTAAAATCCCAGTCTAGGTGGAGAGGTAGGAAATCCCTTCACATTTTACCTGAAAGCTTTTACTTGTGTGACAGCTGATATAAATTCCTTATTTTTCAAAGTTTCAATTAATGAATGAATGGCAGTTTCTATAGTGGTTTGTGCGGCTTTGGAAAGGTCAATTTCTTCATTTTCTGAAGCAGACTCTGCTTCTTTGAGGATATTTTCCAGCTGGGCTAGTTCCTCAGACATGTTGATGACCTAAAACAAATAAATATACCTTAAAAGGATCTATTTGTATGTTAAGTAACAAAAAGGGCATTTAATTGGCTGTAAAGATATGTCTGATGATAGGAGTAGCTTCTCTTAAAGATTTGCAAATGTTAAACTTAGTAGTTAAAGGCAGTTAATACTTCAAGTTCTCAATTCAGTAGACTACCAGTCATCTTTAAATACTCTTGATAAGGTGATAAGGGCACCTGGCTGGTTCAGTTGGTGGAGCACGTGACGCTCGATCTCGGGGTCGTGAGTTTGAGCCCCACATTGGGCACAGAGGTTAAGAAAAAAAATAACAGGTTGTAATAAATATGATAGATGTAATAAAACCGGTTGTAACCGATGTTTATATTGGTTTTAACATGTGGTATTACATCTTGGATAGTAAAAATCATTCACTGTTGGGGGGGGTCATGAATTTTTGAAAGTCTTTATATTTTCAAAGATCATTTACCCAGTGCATTTTATATAAACCAGTATGTATTTTTTAAATTGATTTAACCATTTAACAAAAGTGAAAGCATTTCCTGTTTCAGTACCAGCTTTGACAAGGGGGCAAAAAGACTAATGTCACTACCTTTGCACCTATTCCTTACATGATTTCCAACATTCAAAGTGTTTTTGACATGTTGGTTCTTATGTGCATCACTAGAACTACAAAAATATATGGACAAGATGTTAGGGGAGTTCCATAATTTAACTGTGTCTTTATTCAGCTGATGTGCTTTCCTTGACTTTTGGTTACAGATGATCTGTCGTTGCTGCTGTGACCTTTAAGGTCTTGAACCTTTCAAGACCGCTGGCTATCTGTCTGCTGTTTTATTTACTGACAGGTCCCAAAATAGCACATCGTGTCTAAAAAGACAATTCTGAAAAAAAGCATTCACCATTAAGTGACTTTTGACATAAGCTCTCCTACAAGGAATATATGTATTGTATTTTAATATTCTAGAATCAGTGATTCCTACTACAACTAAATATTTACCTCTGCTTCATTTTTTATTGTATTTACTTGGCCGATCAGTTTGCAGTAGGCTTGGAACAGAAGCAGCAACTGAAAATGCAGTTTATATAACCTTCGGCAGAGCTCCAGTTCCTAGAAGTAAGTAAATAACACTGCGTTAAATTCAGGTGCCATTGTCCATGCTGTTTGATTAGACAGTACATTTCCAATAAAAATTTATAAGTAAATACGTTAAAAATTATCTTGGCATTTATTTCTCTGCAGTAAGCAAGTTAATGTAGTGTGAAGCTGATGAAAGATGCTTTGAAGACTGGGATTAAAATACAATTTAAAGATTGTTGGTTATTACATAATTCATTTAGTGAGAAGCACATTTTCACATTAGAATTTTTCTGTAGGCAATATATAGAATGCTTTAAAAAGGATTCACTTTAACTTAAAATTCATAATGAAAAAATGTACAAATGTATATACTTTTGCCCCCTTGAGATGTATATCGTGCTACATTTATCAACAAATGTTTGATAAAGCAAACTGGATTACCTCTTACCTAAAAATGAATTCATTTTTCTAAAAAAAAAACCCCAAAACCTTGTGATCTCATTGAAATTGAAATGAGACCATGAAATTAACATATGCACTTATGATTTTTAAAATTAAGTTTAAAATGTTAGTTTATAGATGTACAAAAAAGGGGTCTGCTAGTTGTACGTATCAGAAAATCTCTTTAGAGGACCAACATTTCATGGATTAGGGCTATGCAGAACTGAAGCACACTCTTAAAGTAGTCCATGACAAAACATTGCTAGGTCACAAATGGCAAGTGAAAATCAGTTTGTCTGACATGGTAAGTCTATAAATTAAGACAGGTCACTTACTGCTAGAATTTCCATTTGCTAAGCAAGAAGGTGATCGGGTCACAAAAAATACAAAGGAAGAAAAAGACCAAGAATTAGTGTAAGAAATCATTTTAACTAGGGTCACAGATGTCCCAGGCAAACTGAAGAACATTTACTTTCATCCAAAAGAAAAATTTGATATTTCCAGAATAAAACTTTTTATACACTTATTGTAACAACCCAGGGTGTTTTAAACTCTTTGCCAAATAACTAAATGACATGTAGGCTATAATTTATTTCTTGTCTGAAAGCTACACAGGACAAAACTGAACTAATGGGATCTAGGAAAAGTTGGCTAGTATAAGTGATCTAAGAAAAAAAGCAAATGTCATAAAATTTCCATCAGTAAAGTGGAAAATTTCTGATTAGAAAAATAAAAAATGAATTGCTGTTTTTAGAAATGAACTGGCTTATAATCTTATAAATATCCATGAGAAGATTATCTTTGGTGTGGGTCTAGGCTTCCTACCCTTACTAATTAGGTCCTATGTTGCCCTAATTGGTGTTGAGTTAGAACATAAAATATCAAAAGCCGATGTGCATTTTAAAATGCATTCCAAAATGCAATTTAGTGAACTTCAGAAGTTCAGCCCAACTAGGTTTGAGTCAAATGAGATGATGTATGTAAAATACATAGCAAAACATCTAATTTAAGGATTATTTAAAAATTATTAAAGTATCTACAGCCACTTGGACCTAGTCTCTAGTCCATTCTAAAGAATGATTTCTAATTAAAATAGCAATTGCTGTAACGTAAATATTGCTTCTAAAAGTCCCTTTGAAGTCAGCTTTTCTAAACAGTGTCCTCTGAAGGACTGTTTATATAACATTTATTCCTATCAATTTAGAAGGGATTTGCTAAGCAAAGGTGAACTTTAGCTCCATTCTGCTTCCTTGTAAATTATGTGGATAGTCATTCAGTGAATGTTAGTTGAGCATAATCCAATGTCAAACATATTAGCATATCTAAATTTGAGGTTCTACTTTGTACGGTTTTATATGGAAACTAAACCATTTGAGTTTCAAATACTTTTTCTCACTTCCATTAGCGTGAATGATGGAACTGGCTCTCTGTGCATCACTCACGGCATCTACTCTTGGCTGTAATGGGAAGGAAATCATGGCAGGGGCGCCTGGGCGGCTCAGTCGGCTGAGCAGCCGACTCTTGATTTCGGCTCAGGTCATGATCTCAGGGTCATGAGAACGGAGCCCCGCATCGGGCTCCACGTTCTGCAGGGAGTCTGCTTAAGAGTCCGTCTCCCTCCCTCTCTCTCCCCCTCCCCTGCTTGCTTGCTCTCTCAAATAAATCAATCTACGATCACAACTGTAGGAGATAACACAAATGTAATTAATCGTGTAGCTCTGAATTACCGGAAATTACTCTATGCCAACTTTCCAGATTTAAAATTCTTGATTTTTAAGTATATTGAAATTGGCAGGTGTGGGTTTTTTTTCATCTAAAAATTATTATGCAAAAGAATTCTGGTACACAGGGACAGATACTAGTAATGTTGTGTAAAAAGTGTCCCCAATCTCAAGGAGCTGAATATAAAAGGAGAGAGAAGATATAAACTAAACTCTTAAGTGTACAGTTTTCAGTTTTCACTTAGAAAGCCTTGAGCTATATTAACCGACTTAGGCTCTTGGAGATGGAACTCATTTACTTCAAGGCAGAGGGATGTAAGAAATCACTTTGTCTAATCACCTAATTTATGTAGGAAAAAGTTTATATTACATGCTCAAACCATGCAGTTAAACAGTGGCAAAGATAAAACCAAAGGCTCCAATTCTAGTTTAGGGTTAATTCCTTATTTTCCCTTGTTTCTTTCTTTACACAGGTGATTTGACCATTTCCTTGTAACACAGTACAGGATTTGGAGTCAGCCTGCCTAGATTTGAATCTTAATTCTAACTTTTCTTACTGATTTTAGATACATTGGCTTCTTTGAGCCTCAGCTTCCTCATCTGCAACATGGGGATAATAATAGCATCTACCAGACATCGTTGTAAGGACAGAGATACTGAATGTGAAATGCATACTACTATTTTCCCAACATTTCAGTTTAAAAAAACTTCACATTTTTATTATAATCATACAATAACTTTTACAGTGACTAGAAATGCTTAACAGTGTAACCAATATTGAAAAAGACTGGAACTCTGATGTCAATGCAGAAGTTGTTAATTTTAATTGATGACTGCATCTTCCCCCATATGAACCTATATTCCTATTAGAATAATTTGTAGGGCTTAATTTATCCTCATTTAATATAATGTGTTATATACATGTACTTTAAGAAAATATGTTACTCTTATTTTCACTGACTTTTATACTATAAAAAAGTTATAATTTATCCAATCACAATTTCACCTTTAGAGAGGCCAACATGAATGTATATAACGTTACTCTCAGGTTTGTTTTCCCAACTAGACAATTTATCTGCAGAATACTAATGCAGAACAAAAATTTTTTGAAGAGGCAGATGCAGCAAGTACAATCTAACTTGGACTGTCTAGATATCCATCAAGCTTATCTGCTGAATGTTATTAAGCTTCAGTCACAAGCTGGTCGTTCATTTTTATTAAAGTGAATTTTTCATTACTAAGCCAATATTTCATTGAACCTAACTTTGACAAAGATTGTTCTGATAACAAAAATGAAAAGTGTTATAAATTTTATTTTTAGGATTATCAAACAGGGACATTTGAACACAATTTTACCTGATCTAGAGATATAGCAAAAGTAAGAAGAGGAGACTTACCTGTGCATCTGTGTTTATCCTATACAGGTCTTCTTTGGCACCAAATGTCCTCTTACAGTTGTCTAACCACTAAAGAAATAAGTAACCGTAAATGTTAACATGGTGATTGTACAATGCACAATGAAATTGGTAATAAAACAGCCTGTGTGTATAAAACAACTTTAAAAGTTAACCTGAAGTTCTGGGATCGGTTATAGACCGAGCCTTCAATCTCCACTTGAGCCTAATTATTTATATGCAACAAACCAGAGCAGGATAATACTGTAAACACAATGAGATGCACACACTGTGGTGCTTTACTCACAGAAACACAATGAATAGTCTGCTCTTCTAGAGACTTGTGGTGCTCCATTTCAGTAAAGAGTATTCATTTTGCAGATTTTATTGGAAATCTTCACAACCTAATAGTATTGTAGTTCAGTGGGGGAAAACACTGGAGTCATGGAATGTCCGAGCTGAAATAAAAGCTAAGAGCCTCCAAGTGAAGCACCTAGGTTTTGACAGTTTGATATTATTGTCTGTTCTTCTTACTTCCTAGTTCTTTGTGGGCTATTCAACATAAACTAATATATGTAAGAAATCATTAAGACTTTGAGAAAAACTATTAGCTACATTAAGTATACTCTCTGAAAATATCTCGGTACTACTAGGCATTTAAAACGCTCAACTGTAGCTTAACATTCTACATGCAAAGAATGAAAATGAGACACCTGTTATTTCAAAACAATTCTTTGACCTTATGTGGCTTTTACTGCAGTCCCTTAGACTGCACAGGCCCATCGGCCCTCACTCGACAGCGTGTCTGAGGAAACATGCTAAGCCTCCTAGTGGGACGCGGCGGCCAGTGCCGGCCAGTGGCAGAGGCTACCCGGCAGGTTTCTTTGTATCGGCAGCACTCGGCTGAAACCTGCTGTAAAATGCATGGGCTAGTATTTACTCAGGATGTTAAAATGCATATAAACCTAGTCATTCTCACTAATCCAGCCCAATTTGTCCAAGTATACTAATTATTAGAAAAAATTAGTAACTGAATATTTAATGCCTATTCTTACTAAATATGATTTTTTCTACTCTCTGCCCAGTGATCTAGCATTTTGGGAGCCTTATTCAATAAATTATTTTACTTTTTAAAATTATTTTTTTTTAAAAGATTTATTTATTTGAATGAGAGAGAGAAACAGCATGAGAGGGGAGAGGGTCAGGGGAAGAAGCAGGCTCTCTGTTGAGCCAGGAGCCCGATGCAGGGCTCGATCCCAGGACCCTGGGATCATGACCTGAGCCGAAGGCAGTTGCCCAACCAACCGAGCCAGCCAGGCGCCCAGTTTATGACTTTTTCTTAAGGACACGTCCCAAGCCCGTAGGCCCATGGCTGCAGACCAGCCTGAACCGTACAGGTCCACACGATCCCAGTGTATGCAAGACACGGTACTCTGTGTGCAGCATGTCTTCCAGTTCACAGCCAGTCTCCCTGCCATTACTCTTTCTCTACCCAAGGCTCAAGTGAAGGTTGAAATTGAACAGGAGGTTGGGCTTCTGGGCATGATGGAGTAGCCTGTAGAAGGCCAATCCTCCAAGGACAACTACAGACGCAGAATACCATCCACCAGGACTGAGGGAGTTAGGCCAAAGCACTGAAAGGGAGCCTGTGTAGATCCAGGGTTTATTCCTGGGGATCTGCTTACTCAAAGCTTTGCTTGTTCCTCAGGCAGAGAGGCTGAACAGACAGCCGTGGCCTGGGGGGTGGGGCCCACAGTGTCACTGAGCTGGGAAAACAGGGTCATCAAAGGCGGGGAAGTATGGAGGGCCAGGATGCTGGAGGAAAGGGGACTGCAGAGAAGGGACCCAACTGTGTGCAGCTTCCCTCGGAACACTGCCGCTCCAACATTTAACATGTGCAGGAGGAGAGGCTAGAAAACCAAGCAGCAGCATCGGGGAGGCTAAAAACTGTAAGAGATTTCTGGTCTCCTGGTGTTGAAAAGAACCGTTCACTTCCTGCCAAGATGGCAGGGGTCCTGATGCATACCCCACACTTTCACTCATGATCCTCAGGAGGCTCAAGGATATGGAAGACTATCTTAACTACAAGACTATAATACTAAAAACTATTAGAGGGGAAAACTGAGTAACAAGAAATACTTGGTTCATAGACCAAGATAAGAAAGGAGAAAAAAAGGTAACAAAGAACAGATGGGGGGCGCCTGGGTGGCTCAGTCAGTTAAGTGTCTGCCTTCGGCTTAGGTCATGATCCTAGGGTCCTGGGATTGAATCCCACATCAGGCTCCCGGCTCAACGGGGAGACTGCTTCTCCCTCTTCCTGCTGCTCCCCCTACTTGTGCTCTCTTTCTCTCTGTCAAATAAATAAAGTCTTTAAAAAACAAAAACAAAACAAAGAACAGATGCGACAAATAGTGAGATGGTAGCTCAGAAGGAATCATTTTTCTCCCCCATACAAATATTTGATTCAACACAATTTATTGAAAAGAACATTCTTTTCCCACTGCATAGCAACAACACGTTTGCTATAAATTATTACACACATGTATATATGTCTGTTATCAGGTTTTCTATTATATTCCATTGGTCTAGTTTTCTATTCTTAAGCCAATATACTCTTTTGAATTTTTTAGTAAGTCTTACTGGCTGGAAGTTTAACACTGTTGTTTAGACTTTGTTGTTGTTCTTCATGGACAAGGTTTGGAAGACTATTTCTGTGAAGGACAGAGTAAAGATTTTAGGCACTGCAAACCATTTATTCTCTATTTTAACTATGTTGCAGCGCAAAAAATAGCCACAGACAATATGTAAACAAATATGATGACTATGGTCCAAAAAAACCTTTAGAAAAACAGGCAGTGGGCCAGATATGACCTATGGGCTGTAGTTTGCTAACCTGTGTTCAAGACGGTTGTTTGCCCTATAATTAGCTATTTGTATGTCCATATAAATTGTAGAGTTAGCCTGCCAATTTCCATTAATAGACAATCTGAGATTTTGAGTCTCCTGATTCATGACATAGTACAGTCTTTAATTTATTGAGACGTCCTTTAATTTCTCTCAGTCATATTTGAAGTTTTCCGTGTGGAGGTGTAGCACATCTTTAGATTTATTTGTAGGTGTTTGATGTTTTCCTATTGTACGTGGTATCTATTGCTGTATCACTAACCTCTCTAAAACTTAATGGCTTAGGGGGCACCTGGGTGGCTCAGTCATTAAGCGTCTGCCTTCGGCTCAGGTCATGATCCCGGGGTCCTGGGATCGAGCCCCACATCAGGCTCCCTGCTCCGCAGGAAGCCTGCTTCTCCCTCTCCCACTCCCCCTGCTTGTGTTCCCTCTCTCGCTGTGTCTCTCTCTGTCAAATAAATAAATAAAATCTTTAAAAAATAAAAATAAAAAAATAAAACTTAATGGCTTAAAACCACCAGACTAATCTGCTGGCTGGGAGTTTCTTCTGGCCTTGCCTAGGGTCGCTCCTGAGTCCCAGTCCTCTGACGACTTGAGTTGGCCTCCCTTTGACGCCTGGCATGCTAGCTGTCAGCTGGGATGCCTCCACTCTCCTCCACGGGGCCTCTAATTCTCTAGGAGGCTAAGGGTCAAATTCGTTTTCCAGCGTTTACCCAATTTACACTTGGACTGGCGTGATGGCAAAAGCACAAGCTGCAAAAGGCCTGCATGCTAGGCTCCGAAACTGCACAGCACCGTTTCTGAATTCGGTCAGAAAAAGGCAAGGATACCTCAGACTTAAGAGGTGCGGAACTAGACTCCATCTGTTGACGGAAGGAACGGCAAAGCCAAGTTATAAAAGGGTGTGGACACACAGAGGCATGGTTTATCAAGGTCATTAATTGTAGCAATCTATCACAGCTTCTATGGTAGGCAAGTATTTCTGAAGACACAAAAGGCACAAACCATAATGGAAAAGAGACAGATAACTTGGACTTAATTAAAATGAAAAACGTGTGTTCATCAAAGGATGCTATTAAGATAGTGAAAATGCTGGCCACAGAGAAGGGAAAAAATTTATCATACGTATATCCAGTAAAAGGCTTGTGTTTAGAAGAACTCCTACAAATCAGTAAGAAAGCCATAAATAACCCATTTACAAAAACGGACAAGATGCTTGAAGGCACAGTTCAAAAAATACCCAAATAAAGTATCTGTTTGAGCAGGTGCTCAGACAAGTCTTCAGGGGAATGCAAAATAGTATGATAAAATACAGCACACCCACCAGAATGACTAAAATTTTAAAAGGTGGAAACACCAAGTGGTGGCAAAGCTATGAAGCAACAGTAATTCCTGTACACACCTCTGCAGGGATTATAAACGGATACAGCAGGTTCCAGAAACGGCACGGCAGAACCTACTAACGTCGAACATACGTACACCCCACGACCCAGCAGCTGCACTCCTAGATACTCAGGTTCGTGAACATAAGCACACAAGAGACATGCACGAGAATGTACACGGCAGTGTTACAGTACTCCACCCTCGTCTGTGGGTGCGGGCACCCCAAGTCAGTAGCAGCCCGGAAGCAGTGAGCCTCCTCTGACCTATCACTGGAAGGTCCATAGTAGCCTGACGCCGTGTCACAAAGCCTACATCAGTCCCCCTCCATCTCATCCTGAAGACACTGTATCATGTCATGTCATCACAAGGGTGAGTCCAGTACAGTAACATATTTTGGGAGAAAAAGAGACCACCTTCACACAACCTCTTTTACAGTCCATTGTTATAATTGTGCCATTTTATTACTGTTGTTAATCTTTTACTGAGCCTACTTTATAAACTTCATCATGTACAGGAAAAAGCACAGTGTAAACAGGGTTCCGGTACTATCTATGGTTGCGGGCATCCACTGGGGCTCTTGGAATGTACCCCCCATGGATAAGGGGGGACTACTGTATTTGCAATATGACCAGATCTTACCCGATACTTTCCCAATGTCGAAAACTCTTCCCTCTTTACCAATCTGTCATTATTCTATCAGTCCAAATGTAAGATTTCCTCCTCCCTTATAAGGGGAGAATACGTAGAATACTTAATATCTAAGTATTTTCTCATACCATATTCTTTCCCTGAAAGAATCCCCCAATCTAAAATTACCGTCTGTCAAGGCCTGAGGTCTGATCTCTATTCCATGAAGTTTTCCTAATAGCCCAAAGTGACCTCTCTTTGGAAATCACAGTATATAGCATCAGGTCTGTTAGACCCGTACAATTTTGTGAAGTTTCTTTCATTGCCAGTACTTTTATTTATATCTATAAATTGACACTTTTGTTACTAATTATTTGTATGCAGTGTTTGTGCTTTATATTCTTACTGAGTATATTAAGGGAATAAGAGCCAGGTTTTATACTTTTCATAGGCCTTTACATGTGAAATATATATACTTTTTTTAATTAAAAAATTTTTTAAAATTAGTTCCAGGTGTAGAATTTAGTGATTCATCACTTACTTACAACACCTGGTGCTCATCACAACAAGTGCCCTCCTTAATCCCCATAACCTATTTCACCCCCCACCCCCCAAGGAACCCTCAGTTTGTTCTCTATAATTAAGAGTCAAACTCAACACCCAAAAAACAAATAATCAAGTCAAAAAATGGGCAGAATACATGAACAGACACTTCTCCAAAGAAGACACACAAATGGCAAACAGACATGAAAAAATGTTCATCATCATTAGCCATCAGGGAAATTCAAATCAAAACCACATTGAGATACCACCTTACACCAGTTAGAATGGCAAAAATTGACAAGGCAAGAAACAACAAATGTTGCAGAGGTTGTGGAGAAAGAGGAACCCTCTTACACTGTTGGTGGGAATGCAAGTTGGTACAGCCACTCTGGAAAACAGTGTGGAGGTGCCTCAAAAAATTAAAAATAGAGCTACCCTATGACCCAGCAATTGCACTACTGGGTATTTACCCCAAAGACACAGATGTGGTGAAAAGAAGGGCCATATGCACCCCAATGTTCATAGCAGCAATGTCTGCAATAGCCAAACTGTGGAAAGAGCCAAGATGCCCTTCAGTAGATGAATGGATAAAGAAGACATGATCCATATATTCCACAATGGAGTATTACTCAGCCATCAGAAAAGATGAATACCCAACTTTTACATCAACATGGATGGGACTGGAGGAGATTATGCTAAGTGAAAGAAGTCAAGCAGAGAAAGTCAACTATCATATGGTTTCACTTACTTGTGGAACATAAGGAATAGCATGGAGGAATTTAGGAGAAGGAAGGGAAAAATGAAGGGGGGGAAATCGGAGGGAGAGATGAACCATGAGAGACTATGGACTCTGAGAAACAAACTGAGGGTGTTAGAGGGGAGGGGGTGGGGGGATGGGTTAGCCCGGTGATGGGTATTAAGGAGGGCACGTACTGCATGGAGCACTGGGTGTTGTACGAAAACAATGAATCATGGAACACTACATCAAAACTAATGATGTATTGTATGGTGACTAACATAACATAATAAAATAAAATTAAAAAAAAAAAGTCTGTTTCTTGGTTTGCCTCTCTTTTCCCCCTATGTTCATTTGTTTTGTTTCTTAAATTCCACATAGGAATGAGATCATATGATAATTGTCTTTCTTTGACTGACTTATCTCACTTAGCATAATACCCTCTAGTTCCATCCATGTCGTTGCAAATGGCAGGATTTCATTCTTTTTTATGGCTAAGTAACATTCCAAAGAAAATATGGAACACTTCACGAATCTGCATGTCATCCTTGCACAGGGACCAAGCTAATCTTCTCTGTATTATTCCAATTTTAGTAGATGTGCTGAAGAAGCAAGCATTACATGTGACAGGTATTTAATACTAATTAATGAAAGATCCATCTATTCTAGGAAAAAAATATCTACTCTATATAGTTTGTGTGAAAAGGAGAAAACAGTTTTCAGTTTTTCTGCCCCTGCTAATTGAAAACCTTCCCTCTCGGGAACAGAACTAATTATTGTTTTGCAGTGCCAGATGGGGGATGAAGAAACATCTCTTCAAAAGTACGATCTATAATCTACTACACATCTCTTTCTCCCTTTGCTTGCCCACATACACATCGCAGGAAAGAGAGCCCAGCTTTGGCATGGGTTACACATTTTCTAGATCACAACAGCATAGTGCATTCTCAGAGAGCTGATGCTTTTATTTCCCCACTTGCACTGTGGACAGAAGCTATGTCGTCTCCACAAAGAAGCTTTCCATAAAGCTCTAGTTTTCCATTGTGTTCTTAGGCTCTTCGAGGGCTGATTTCTAAGAGCCAAAGACAGGAATTCACTGGACAGAGAATTCAGAGGGAGGGCCCATGTTTCTCAGTAAAACCCCGAGGCAAGTGCTAAGAGGTCCTCTTTTCTCTCTCGGCTCGAATTCAGCTGCCAAGTTAACATTTCTAGTGTCAAAAGCAAGCTACTTTTTTCATATGGCAAAAGGAGACTGACCTGCTCAGCTGCTTCTCTTTTGGCATTGTATGTATCCAGGTGTTCTTGCAACTCCAAAACACTGAACTTGAGTGTTTCCAGCAAACCGCATGACACCAGCTGTCAAATCAGAAACATTGATCCAGGTTATCGCTTCTTTTTTTAAGACTTTATTTATTTGAGAGAGAGAGAGTATGAGCAGGGGTAGAGGGAGAAGCAGGCTCCCCGCTGAGCAGGATTCCAGGATCCTGGGATCACGACCCAAGCCAAAGGCAGACAACGACTGAGCCACCCAGGCGCCCCCAGGTTATCATTTCTGGTCATAGTCATGAGACTGGCAACTTTTGAGTCGTGGAATTTCTGTTAGTTGGTTTTTGGCCCAACTTAGTGCCGGTGTCCCTTTACTGCACTCTGTCCTGTACGAAGGGCTGACCTTTCGCTGAAATAGTACAAACGCAGTGGGATTTCAGGGATGCCAGCAAGGACAAGCATGCCTTCAAATGCTTTCAAGAACTGCCTTAGGTGAGAAATGGCATGCCAGACCAGTATATACCTTAAAGATAACACCCTTGAAGCTTCTTAAATCTTAATGCTCTAAATATATATATATATATATATATATATATATTTTTTTTTTTTTTTTAAAAGAGAGAGGGAGAGGGAGAATCTTAAGCAGGCTCCCATGTCCAGTGTTGAGCCCGATGTGGGGCTCGATCTCACCACCCCTGAGATCATGACCTGAGCTGAAATCAAAAGTTGGACGCTTAAATGACTGAGCTACCCAAGTGCCCCTCTCTAAATATCTTAATACATAATCTATGAGCATGTTTGGAAACAAAACACGAAGACTGAGCTCTGGGTTCTTCATGGGGGTAGGTCTAGCCCTCTCCTACCCACTTTTATTCAAGAATCAGGAAAGAAGTACCCATGTCTAGAGTAGGACTCTCTAGCTTCCCCATCTAGGACTCTGTGAAGGGTGAGGACAGTGAGGGCTCAGAATCAGAAACAGTCACAAGTCACTGCATATAATACACTGGAATTATATTTTGCGAGATATTTATAGTCAAATCGAAAATATAAACCTTTACACTTCAAAATTCTGAATTGCCTTTAAAAAAAAAAAAAGACCATTTACTGATTGGTGCCATTCAAATTTAGTCTTTATAAAAGACTTCATATAAAAACTTACTGTTTCAGCATCCACAAAGACTGTTGGGCATTCTGAACACATCATCATCACTTCCAGTGAACTTTTAAATTTGGTACCAATGCGTTGCAGACTCTCACCAAGAAAGCTGACTGCCTCATTAGTTATATCTCCAAACTTTCTTTGAATTGTCTACGGAGAAAAGCATTAAAAAATTTTAGTGTTTCATAAGAAGGCCTTTTTTCATCTTTAAGGAGCATAATTTATAATTAGGGCAAACTTTTATTTTAAAATTATTATTGTAGTGATATACAGAATTCTAATAACTGGTCTGTAAATCCATGTTTTTAGTCTCTTCTTTAGGATATGTTAATTTCACAAAATGATCAAAAATTTACAAAAATCATGCTACTGAAAAAAGAAACTGATGATTCATGCCATTCATCTCCCCATTCCTGAGATTTTTTTCTTTAGGAGAGATAGAAGGAATACGTGCTGCACATCATTGGAAATAAAGTCCTTACATTTCTGAAGAATTAGCTCTTCTAAAGTTCTACCTGAAAGAAACTTTCAGTAAATGCAGTTTACTATGTATGCTTGGCTATGGGCTGCCATCTGATTTAATTAAAGTCATAAACATGCATTAAGGGTACTATCTTCTCAAAACTCAAGAATACTCACTGACGTAGAGCAGAGAGTGCCTTACCCATAATGAGCACTCAGGGACTTAGGCTACACTGACAAGGGTATAACTATACGGAGAGTTAACATGTACCCACATGTGCATGTGCCGCACTGTCGGGTATCCTTATAATTTAATAATAATAAAAGCATTAGCTACAATCTCAAGCATCAGGAAACAGAATATCATTGGAAAGAAAAAAATACATAAATAGGAAACCAAGTAGCAGTGCAAAAGTACAGAATAAAATAAATAAATGCTCTGGTTCATGAGTGCTAAACAACTTCCCGGAGGGAGAGACTGGAGGTTGGAGTGGCTGGAAAAGCCCCACTGAGAATATGTACTTAGCTGGGTCTTCCAAGATGGGCAGCATTTGCTTGGGTTGAGAGGAAAAGTGGTAGGTAGTTCAGAGCATAATGACTGACCTGGCGTTTCTCTGTGCTTTAGTTTCCCTGGCTACAGAACGCCAGAAATACATCTACATTTCATAGGTCTGTTCTAGAAATTAAATAATGTAAAGCATTTAAGCACAATGCCTAGCATGCAGTGAGCACTCAATACAGGGGAGCTCATATTACTATTTCTACGGTTGGAAGCAATCTTAGCTAAAATTTTTGAGATGTGTGGAAACACAGCCAATTAATTTAGTACTTAATTATAAATTGTTTTAGGATAGTGACTGTAAACCCTTTGAAGGCAGGGACCATGCTTTCTATGTTTTTTTGGCATCCCGGATGGTGCCCACCCTACTGCAGAAAATTTTTCAGATGTTGCTTTCAAGTTTTATTTTAGTTGCCTGAAGGGAGATATCTGTATTAGTCATTTATAAATTATCAGCAGTACAATGGTGTCACAATATAAATTTAAATAATATCACTATCTTTGGGAAAAAAATTTTTTTTAAATATTTATTTATTTTAGAGATGGGGGAGAGGAGGGGCATAGGGAGAGAGAAACCCAAGCAGACTCAGCTCTGAGCGTGGAGTCCGTGGGGCTCGATCTCACGACCCTGAGATCGCAACCTGAGCCAAAACCAAGAGTGGGACGCTCAGTGGACTAAGCCACCCAGGAGCCCTGGGAAAAAATTTTTTTTAAAGAACATCAGTGGGAAGATGAAAATCTGACACTAAGAAAAATAAAAATAGAAAATAGAATTTGAAAAAAAAGGGAAAGAAAATAGAATTTGAGATACTGATTTTAGATTAAAAAAAACAAAACTGTAACTTTATCAGGTAACTGTTAATATAAATTCAGAAAACTTTAAACCTCCCAGACCTGAAACAGCCTGGAAAACACATGAAAAGTGAACACTGCGCAGGACCCATCGGTGTCAGACAGCATCTGGTTGACATGGCAGCGCCAGGCTTCTTCCTCGTCATCACACGCTACCGGCTGAAACGCAGCTATTATGGCAGAAAGAAACGGTGATGGAGGAGGTGATGTCTGGACTTCCGGGAACCCATCTTGCTCTTCTTCATCTTGACTGTTAATACAAACATCACAGTAATCATAATACTATCTTAAAATAGTCAAAGTCATCCAACATAGATTATTTTTATTCAAATTTATGCATTGATTTAGAAAATGTACAACAACCTAAACTTTGTTAAGAAAGTACAAATAAGCAGATTTCTGTGTTCTTTCTACGGAGCATCTTTGGAATTCGAAATTAACTTTCAAGCAACCACCTTAAAACAAGCCAAGTCCCATAATATGCCGTGCTGTGCAATAATTTCAGCAACTTCTGTTAATAACTCAGATTAGAATGCTTTCATTTTTAATGATCAATTTTGGAGGCTTTTTCATTGAACAGGTCCAAATTGATGATGATAACATGTAAAGCGTTCTGGCTATTGACTTTCGGGTCAGGGGCTAGCTTAGCTGCTTTATATGGACTGTTTCAGTCCATCTTCACAGCAACTCTGAAGGTTAGGCTCATATTACCTCAGTTTTACCACGAGGAAACAAAAAGTTCAGTGAAAAATACTGTGCCTAGGTTATTGGGTAGGAAATGACAGAATCAGAATTTGAACCCAGGACTATGGGTCCAAACCCAAGGTTATCAGCCTTGACACATACTGGGAGCTCAGCTATTTCATGAGTATATACCATGTGCCTCGAGGTGTGTCAGTAACAGATTGTGGACTCAAAGAAAAATAAGACCTGGCCATCTCTTTTGAGGAATTTATAATCCCAACAAAGTCAGATAATACAAACAAAAATGGAACAATGGAAAGAGATGAAGATACGTTTGGGTTGGCCATTCTATATAGAAACGTGTAACTCTGGGTCTTAAAGCTGAAGAGGGGTTTGAGTCAGACACTCCATAAAACAATGTGTTACGCAGGGTCTTAAATTTGCATGTTTCACATGACAAAGTAGCTCTATATGGCTTTACAGAAATTATGGAGCAATTCATATGGAAGGGAGGGATCTGAGTAAAGATGGGGGGAAGATCAAAATAAAACAGACATCTGAAGTGAAAACTAAGCTATACCTCAAAAAAGTATATTTTTACAATGTCACTGTGGTGACTGATTTTTAACAAAATGTGTTTCTTTTAAGCTTGGGTGGCTATCCCTCCGTATTTAGTAGGGATGCACTACTCTATTTCAATCTTCAATACTTGGCCAAAGTCCCTAATTTGGCTTCAGCCTTTTAGAAAGCCCAATAGTTGAAGATCTACCTCCACATCATTTCTGGCATCCCTGACTTTGTGTATGATGAATGAATGAGTGATTGCAGAGGTTACTGCCGTCCAAATCGGTAATATGAACAAGGTGTGTCACCAAGATGGTTAATGTCTGTATGTACACTTTCAAATACAGGAAAATATTCTAGGTATACTGAAGAGTGAAAATCTCCTTCTGTGTTGTATATGTTAAAACTCTATTATCACTTGATGGGGCACCTGGCTGGCTCAGTTGGAGAATGCAACTCTTGATCTCAGGGCGTGAGTTCAAGCCCCATATTGGGTGTAGAGCTTACTTAAACACACACACACCCCCCACACCCACACACCTCTCTTAGCACTTGAAATACAAATGAATGGTTTTTATTGTAGGAGTGAAACTCTGAAATATTCGATGATTAAAAATAATGATCAAGGAGCTTGAAATTATTGAATGGGGAAATAGACGGATAGTGCGTCAAGCTAGATAGCTTTATAAAGAACATTATTTTGAGCAGTATTTATAAAACTTAAATAAAAGAAAAATAGTAGATATTAGATTATGTCATAATTCTAATCATTATAGAACTGTTTGGTTTACACATTTCATAACAGCCACCAAGATTTCTTCTAAGAACTATATGCAATAATTGATTACTCAATTTTGTTAACCCATGAGTGAATAAAATGCCCTCTTTGGGAATTCTTGATACTTTGCGATAATAATATATTTTGAATGTATGGAACATAAACATTTTAAAAGGAGTAATCTAACATCTGACAGTACCAAGAAATGATCACTTCTGCCCATTTTATAAGTCAAACTTTACAATTCTGACCACTGATGAGGAAACTATAAAATAATTTTTTGGATAGATTTCAGATTTATTTTAGTATCACATAAGTTCATCCCATGATTTTAATACTTGGCTCTGGCCATGGCCTAATATTGATTTTAACAACTGGCCATTTGGTATTTCACCAAAATAGGTATTTGGTGTAGAATGTTGCTCACTATGCTTTGTTTTTTCTTTAAACAAACTGAAGGTCAATAATAGAAAATGAACCCATCACAGTCATTTTTTTTTAAATGAAGGCAGTATGATTATAGGCTAAAACACAGAAACAAAAGTAAGTAAACTGGAATAGAGCGTCATATTTGGGAGGGGCGCAGATAGAAAATATCACCTCATTCTAGTGTTTGTGATACCATATTCTCACCTAGACAGTCCAGAGAAATCAGCTTCTTCTTCTTCACATCGTTCATCTAGTTCTTTCAAAGCTAAGGTAACATCTTCTTCACAGATTGACTCAGGGTAGCTTTCGGGAGCTGAGGGCTCCGGCATGTCAGTGTCTTCTAAGTCCAGAATCCCCCGACACACAAGAGAATCCTGCTGTTCTTGAATTATGTATGAACCTTCATCTTCAACAAAGTTTGTAATAGCCTGTTCCTCCTTTAATACTGAACTTGTATCCTGTAAATCAATCACATTTTTAATCAAGTTTAAAAATATTAGAAATTAAAAAAAATTTTATTTCAAGTTTTTGTTTAAATTCTAGTTAACATATATAGTAAAATTGGCTTCAGAGAATTTAGTGATCTCATCACTTACATACAACACCCAGTGCTCATCATAACAAGTGCCCTCCTTAATGCCCAGCACCCATTTAGCTCATCCCCCCACCCACCTCCCTCCATCAACCCTCAGTTTGTTCTCTGTAGCCGAGTCTCTTATGGTTTGCTTCTTTCCCCCCTTCCCCTATGTTCCTCTGTTTTGTTTCTTAAATTCCACATATGAGTGAAACATATGGTATTTGTCTTTCTCTGACTTACTTTGCTTAGCATTACACATTCTAGCTTCATCTACATCATTGCAAATGGCAAGATTTCATTCTTTTAGATGGCTGATTAATATTCCATTGTATATATACCACATCTTCTTTATCCATTCATCACTCAATGGGTATTTTGGCTCTCTCCATAGTTTGGCTATTGTTGATAATGCTGCTATAGACATCGGGGTGCAGGTACCCCTATGAATCTGTATTTTTGTATCCTTTGGGTAAATACCTAGTAGTGTAATTAATTGCTGGGTCATGGGGTAGTTCTATTTTTAACTCTTTGAGGAACCCTCATACTGTTTTCCAGAGTGGCTGTACCAGCTTGCATTCCCACCAACAGTGTAAGAGGGTTCCCCTTTCTCTGCAGCCTCACCAACATCTGTTGTTTACTGAGTTAATTTTAGCCATTCTGACAGGTGAGGTGGTATCTCATTGTGGTTTTGATTTGTATTTCCCTGATAATGAGTGATGTTGAGCATCTTTTTCATGGGTCTGTTGGCCATCTTTATATCTTTTTTGGAAAAATATCTGTTCGTGTCTTCTGCCCATTTCTTAACTGGATTATTTATTTTTTGGGTGTTAAGTTTGGTAAGTTCTTTATAGATTTTGGATATTAACCCTTTATCAGATTTGTCATTTGCAAATGTCTTCTCCTATTCCATCGTCAACACTAATTTTAATGGACATGTATATTTAATTGGTTTGAAAATAAGCACTAATGGCTCAGTTTTAAAGGAGTAAAGATCAGCTCTTTTCAAAGGTGCTTAGTCCTAAGTTACTACTTAGTTGTGTGGTAGTTTCTTTTCTTCTTGGGTCAAAGTAGGATTTTTCTTCCAAAACATGAAAAGTAAGTGAAACAGCCCTTGACCTTAGACCAGTCTGGGCCTCAGTTTATACATTTGTAAAATTCATCTATAACATAAAATGAGTGAAGGATTTTGACCAGATTCTGGGCTGGGTGCTCTGGGATAAATCAGTAACTATCTACAATTAGTTTACAACCTAATAATGGGGTTAGTCTAATATGCAAATAATAATCATCCAGAGTACATTAAGTGTAAGGTAAATATTATGAGTAATATACAAAGGACTACTGGTACTCAAACAAGGGAAAGGTCACAGCTAGTTGAAGCATGGAGACTAGTCTCTTTGGAGGAAAGAACATATGATGAGTTTTGACAAAGATGGGTTAGTGATGGTGTCACGGACTGAATGCTTTTATCCCCTCAAAATGCCTATGTTGAAACCCTAACCCCCAATGTGGTATACCAGAAGATAGGGCCTTTGGACGGTGATTAGGTTCTCAGGAATGGGATGAGTGCCCTTACAAGAAGAGGCCAGAGAGCCAGCTAGTTCTTTTTTCTCCCATGCGAGGACACAGGAAGAAGGGCTACCAGGAAGAGGCCTCCCCACACAATGAAATCAGCTGGCAACTCGATCCTGGACTCCTTGGCCTCTAGAACTGTGAGAAGTAAATCTCTATTGTTGATAAGCTACCCGGTTTCTGGTGTTTTGTACTAGCAGCCCAAGCGGACCAAGACAGCATTATCAGGGAAGAGGACTTAGAAGACAGGAATGGTACAGAAACGTGGCAGGAGAACATGAAGGCTATTACGGGAACACTGGCCTGGAGTTAGTGAAGCAGGGAAGGGAGCAAATTCTGACTCTGCATGGAACAGTACTTTTTAAATAATATAGGACAATCATTCCTTAATAATTCCAAGAACTTATATTCAATACACTCTGTTTGCATCAGAAACTTTTTAAAAAGAGATTTGGCCATTTAAAGTGGTAAGCATTAGTTATTTGGAGAGATAGTTTATGTGATAGTGCTAGAGATATTTCTACACCTAGAGATTTTATTAGCATTAATCTTTCCCTCTACATCGACTTGAATATACCATGTTGAAATAACCCACCAAACTTCTTAATGTCCTCACTTTTCATTAGTTTATACTTGTATTTGGTTGACATTTCTTACTGAATAATAATTAGAAAATAGATGTTTTATCTGTAGTTATTAACATATATTATATGCCGAAATTTTCTAGGAACACCTAGATTTCATGAAGAGAGTGCTTTTGGGCTAATGGAATGGATTCCACTGTTATGTGTACATTATGAGAATCAAATTTTCTTGAACTTTATCTTATGATGCCTGTATGTACACATAGCCCGTCCCCCCATTACATTCAAAGATTCATGTCCTATAAGAAATAATTTCCGCCATCCATGAATTGGTATCTAAACTATTCTAAATACTAGAAGAAATTCCTCTGTGAAGGTTTCTCTAATAAAAGCAAGTGAAGAACTTAATCCCTTAACAGCTCAGAGTGTAATTTATATATATTACAGAGAAGAAAGGAGCAAATGGCTCTGAAGTTTCTGTCATGACATGAAATGCGTTGGCCTCTTCTGTTTTATCTTCCTGATATTAACATAATTTAAGGGGGAAAAAACTCTCAGACAATTCTAGGAATGGATTCTCCCTTTAATTCAAAGTATTTCACCCATTAAAATTAATTCCTCTTCTTAAGAAGTTGCTTTAAAAAACAGAATTATGGTTTTATTTCATTATCTTGGTGTTTTCATGCTTTTTAAAAAAGGACAATTTGAGGTCATTTGTCCCATCTGGCATACTAAGGAAAAACAAATTAGGCTAAAATACCTAATATTCTCCTGAGGACAGCCATTCTTTTGGTGATAATTTTAAAGTCAATAGAACTGTCTCTAAATGAAATACTATGGTTTATGAATATCTCCTTCATCCTCATTCACCTGTGTCACAAAGCTTATAGTGAAAATGAAACCCACGACTGGAAAAGGAAATAAACCTAGTAAAGTGAAGTGTTTTTCCTTTAGGAAAAGAAATATATCATCAGGAACTTTATAGTGCCTTGGAAACAAGCCATCAAATACAGTCCTGTTGGATGAATGGCTGTCCCATCTGAAATAACAGTTTCCAATATATATGGAAATATATGTGAATTTCCAATTTATTTCCAATAAATGAGTGATTTCTATCAGAAGTTTACTGTGATTATAGCTATTTTAATAACCAAAAATAAAAGACTTCCCATTTGTCAAGTAAACAAAATGACAACACACAACCATTAACCTTACTGCTTTTGTTAAGAAGGTATTTCTAGTATCGGTCTGTTTTCCATTGTTTCTAGTAAGACCTTTTTACATGCTATGATCCAAACCAGACACAGTTGATAGATTATTAACTAGGAATTAACACTCACATAACAAGCCTCCCCACAACTGAAAGGAATACAGTCTACTTACGGTGCATCTCTAAATTGGTCAGTTCTCTCCTGGAAACATTTCTCATTTCGTGCACTCTTCCTTCAGGCCCCATTATCTCTTGCTAATTTTCTTCTGGTTTATCTCCCCATCTCAGCCTCCTCCTGCCCACCCTCCACACCTCCGACAGAGAGACTTCACTAAAACATAAACCAGACTGTGCCTTCCCCTGATGACAGGTGCCTAGACCACAAGCTCCACGTGACGGGTACTAGAACTTCCTTTCCTTTTTCCACACACAAAAAGAGAGATTTTAAAAAACAAAATCAGATCGTATCCCTCTTCTGCCTAAAATCCTCCAATGTTTACCTGCTATGTGGCTCTAGGTCCGCCCCTCCCCCCCCCAACTCCTCTACGCAGCCCCTCCTGCTCACGTGCTTCAGCCTCATTGGTGGCCTGCTCTTCGGCTACACCAGGGCCTTTGTAGCTGCTGCCCCCCCAGCCTGGGACACCCTCCCTCCACATCTCTTTGTCACTTAGGTTTCACCTCAAATGCCACCCTTTCTTTCTCACAATTCCACATTACTGTTAGTTTTTCTTAGTATGACTACGAGGATGATCACCTTCTGATATGTTATTTCTATTTTCTTTGTCTTACCTGTTTATCATTCCTTTTACTACAATTAAGCTCCATAAAACCAGGAGCCTTTGTTCCACATGGCGCCATATGCCCAGTGCCCAGAATAGCGACCAGCAAGCAGCAGGGGCTCCGTAAATACGGGTTAAATCACTGAATCCTTGCATGCCCTGTATTCTCACCTAGGTATCTGGCATGGTGCTTGTCACACAACAGGTATCTCTTGAAACAATGAAAATTCACGGCTTTTGATCATCCTGAGGTCAGTCTAAGTCTTCAGTATGGCATGGAGGACCCGTCTCATCTTAGACCCCAACCATCTCTCCTTTTTCTCCTCCTATTTCATTCTCTAGAAATACTCAATTTCCTGCTGTCACCTGAATAGCCATGTTATATCATGCTGCCATGTCTTTCCACATGCTGTCCCTCTGCCTGCAATGTCCCAGTTGCCATGAGGCCTGTCCTTTACCACCATCGCCCCAATGTACAGCTGATCAGTCTCTCCTGAGGTTTCACAAAAGCCCAGACACGGCTGTTAAGTTTCTTACACGGAAATGTAATGCTTTCCCCCCCCCCCCCAACCTTCTCTGTCTTCCTTAATAGACAATGCACTCCTTGAGAGTAGGGGTCACCATACCTTAATTCATCTTTCAAGCACCTAACTCAGTGCCTGGCATATAGGAAAATCTCAATATTTGTTGAATTATCTAAACTTAAGCCATACTAGCCATACATTTAAAAAAAAATGCCAAAATGCCTTCATCTCAAACTCTGGTTACTGTTAAAAATATAAAATACACTATCAGCCTAATAAGAACACGAGAATTCAACTAACTAAAATAATGAGATCTAGCAACATTAATTTGGTTAACTGTGAAAAAAATATAGTATTTTCCTAATACTTACCAAAGCATTAAAGCACATATGACAGAACTATAGCAATTGTAGCTTAAAAAAAAAAGAAAAAAAGAGTATCTATAATAATCTTAAGGAAAAAAAACACTAAGAAAACTAATACTTACTTATTTTTGGGGTCAGTCATTAGCTTGGAATCTGGCTTACTTCTCACAGGCCTTTCCAAAAGTCATAATACTAGTAGTTCCAAAGTCTTTTTAAAAGGTTTCATTTAACCAACCGCTAACACAGCTGGCCTGAGGTTTTAATCCCAATCATAGCACCAATCACATAAACCCAAACACAAAGCAAAAAGAGAAGAAAAAACAAAAGCGGTCCTTCAAAGAAGATACAGCGCCAAAGAAGATGCTCACCATCCCCAGAGAAGCGTCTGTACATTGACCTAAATCACACTCTGCAACACAAAATGCTCATTCAAAACACTCACGATTATTTTTAACCTGTAGGTCATTTCCTTAATCCAGCAACTTTTCTTTTAATTATCAGATTTGACTATTTCATTTAAAGCAACCTGACAGGTTAGAAATACTGTCAACAAATCAAATAATTAGTGTATCAGGTGAAAACTCTTTTGAAAGAAAAGCAAGGGATGTAACAGAGTGCTAAAAAGAGCCCAGATTGGCCATGCACCAGCCCGCCTTTCTCCCCACCTCAGGCAGCTGGCTGTTAGCATTATCTAGAGAAGCCTCCAAACTTGGGGTCTCGTCTCTGATTTGAAGCACTTCTTCTGTTAAGACGCTGCCCGTGGAATCTTGCGACTGAAGAAGTAAATCGGGATGGTCTGGTATCGTTTCATCTGCTGCGCCATCACTGTTCAACTAAAAGGAGAAACAGTAAAGTAAGGAATTCATTCACAAATCAGTGATGGTCACAAAGGCCACAAGGAACAGATTCTAGATCATCAGATATTTTGGGAGCTTCGTTAGAAAGAGCTTCTTTGACTTCCTAAAATGACCTCTGCCCTCCCTTCTGTCTACAACGGAATCGGTGCCGTTGATACAAGCAGCTACCCGTTCATGCAGGGTAAATGTCACCAAACAAAAACTACCAACGCGGAGGAGCTCCATGTGACCATGTTCATCTTGAACTGAAATTCGTATTTTTTGTCCTAGATCTTATTTTTTAATTTATGTTTTTTTTGTTTTTTTTTTTTTAAGATTTTATTTATTTATTTGAGAGAGAGAGCATGAGAGAGAGCAAGCACATGAGAGGGGGGAGGGTCAGAGGGAGAAGCAGACTCCCTGCCAAGTAGGGAGCCCGATGCGGGACTCGATCCAGGGACTCCAGGATCATGACCTGAGCCGAAGGCAGTCACTTAACCAACTGAGCCACCCAGGCGCCCTTAATTTATGTTTTTAATTAACATACAAAGTACTATTAGTTTTAGAGGCAGACTCGCCATCGCTAGGAGAGGAGGAACGGCCTCAGCTGCTAAGGGGTGAGCAGCATCAACGTAGATGCTTAGTTCTGGCATGAACAGAACACTCCACTAGCAATGCAATTGGGTATTTTCATTTCAGCATGTGCATTTTACCCAAAGTGAAATGAAAATCAGGAAAATCAAGCAAGAGTAATCACTAAGTTGGAAGTTAAGAGGAAGGCGAGACCAACTTCACTCTGTAAGGTGACTGTTTACCATCTGCGTGCGTGAGAGTATCTGGCTTGCTGTGAGCGCTGCTTCCTCTTCTGACGACTCATCTGTGTCCTCCTGGTTGGTCAGGTTCAGGCTGGGCGTGCTGCTGGAGCACTGGTACTCCTGGAGGGACGGAGTGTCCCCCTTGTCGATGCTATCCAGTGAGCGCCTGCGGACTCCCCAGTTGAAGTTGTCCATACTTTCACCCTGGAAAAGTCAGACATGATTTCTAAGACCCCAGACACGTGTGTATATGGTCAACATAATACGCCAGGAAAACATGAACCAAGATGAAAAATTCTTAATGCATCATCATAAGCAGAGTTTCAATCAGCCCTTCAATTTCTCGAAACTTTTAAAACATTAAATATTTATACTTAAAGAGATCAAAAGATTTGGTTGAGCCTGTTTTAACTAAATAATTTTCTTGACTTTCT
This sequence comes from Halichoerus grypus, assembly GCF_964656455.1. Lineage (NCBI taxonomy): Eukaryota > Metazoa > Chordata > Mammalia > Carnivora > Phocidae > Halichoerus > Halichoerus grypus. Next base: position 40,050,191 of record NC_135714.1, read on the forward strand.
ATCTTGCATGACTGGGGACCAGCTAAACCTACAAGCTAGGCCATTTCTATTCTAACACACAAACACAAAGGAGACCACGAAGAAGACAAATACAACACATAAACAGTCCACAACACCAGGCTGCAACTTACCTGCAGTTCCTGGTTAGCAAAAAGGAAAACACACAGAATTAGAAAGAACGAAGACAAACATTTAAATATACACTACACCTTGGGGGGAAAACTCTTTGTGATTTCTCAAACCCAAAGACTGATTCAAGCTCTGGATTAAGCTCGGAGTAGGAAGCCAACATGTGATTCAAATTACTTTTTTATGCAAGATATATTATGAAGAAGTCAGAGACAGACACTTAAAACAACATTTCTATGATACACTTTGGCAACACAAACTTTAAGAAAATCTTCAAAATTTACATGGATTTAATACTTGATACAATGCAAAACTGACTTAAAATACCCACATTCAGTTGACAACATACAGGGTCACAATTATATTAGTCTGCAGGATGGTTCTGGCTAAACCCATTTCTTGCTATAAAATAGTTTAAAATCAAGATCAAAACATAACCTTTTACAACTTCAAAAGGTCAAGAGGAAATAGGACAGATTTCAATTTCATGCCTTTTATGGATTTATATAAGTTATGTTTCTGTTACTCTAAACTGATCCTCCTTTTGCAAGGATGTAATTCTTATATTCTCTCTTAAGCCCTGATATGACAAATTACAATGAGTTGGCCAGCAAAACAGGATTTATTTGTGTTCCTTTTTACTCAAGAGGGACTGTCCAAAATAGAGGTTTTCAAATCCTTTTGTTTAATAAAGCAAAGGAATACTTCTTTCTTTCCTTTTTTTTTTTTTTTAAAGATTTTATTTATTTGAGAGAGAGAGAGAGCACAAGCAGGGGGAGTGGCAGAGGGAGAGGGAGAAGCAGGCTTCCCACTGAGCAGGGAGCCCGATGCGGGGCTGGACCCCTGGTCCCAGGACCCCGGGATCATGACCTGAGCTGAAGGCAGACGCTTCACGACTGAGCCCCCCAGGCACCCCAGGAATACTTATTTCAAATGAGATTCAAAACGGAAGTCAACTGTGCAAAACTGATGAACAAAATCCAGGCTGCTCTGGTTGAGAAAAGGTAGCCAGGAGCTCTGCCCACTTGGCCCTTGGATTTCTCCCTGTTTCTCAGGCTGTTAGAGGCCCTGCAGGTCAAAAGTTTGAAAAGCTATCTTCCTACAAGGTATTTCAAATATTGTTATGTAGCACAGAACAGAGTAAGGGCAACACACGACAACAGCCCTCAGTCTTTATTTGGTGAATGAATGAATATACACGGGGAGGTTTCAAGGTTGGGGGTATTTTAAAAGTTTAATTAAGAGTTCTATTTGTTTTGTAGCAAAGTGTTTCCTATCACCATGTTTTAAGCAAGACTATATTTAGGTTTTAAAGATTTGCCTAATTATGAGGCATAAATTAACACCACTTTCCCCAAATCATGGACTTGAATTAAAGAAAAAACTACATTAAACATCTTTAATTTGACTAAGGTTCTATTCAAAAGCCATATTTACTGGGGCACCTGGGTGACTCTGTTGGTTAAGGACCAGACTCTTGATTTCAGCTCAGGCCATGGACTCAGGATCGTAAGATCAAGTCCTGCACTGGGCTCCGTGCTGGGCATGGAACCTGCTTGGGATTCTCTCTCTCTCCTTTTCCCCCCACTCTCCCTCTCAAAAAAAAAAAAAAAAAGCCATATTTATTACTATTGACGTTTTAGGGTATGGGATGAACTTGGAAGCATTTATAGAGTTCTTCAAACAAACAAACAAACAAAATAAATAACCTTACCATTACAAACATGTCAAGAGCCTGTCTGCCTTTAGAAATTTTAAACTCTCAAATGAAAAAAAGCCAATAACTACAAAAGAATTTAGAAGCTGCTCATGCCCTTGAGGTAGGGCAGCAGCCCTCTTGAATCCATCACACTTTCTTGCCTGATTATTCAAGCCAGTCCTATTTCCTACAACATGTTTTTCAAATTGGGGATGTGGAATCAATTTTAGAGGGTGATGACCTGCCATTTTGGAAAAAAAAAAAAAATGAAAGAGAATAGGAAATATCAGTATGCATAATAGATAGAGTAAGGCTGCATATTCTTTTTTTTTTTTTAAGTAATCTCTATGCCCAATGTGGGGCCCAAACTCATGTCCCCAAGGTCAAGAGTCACATACTCCACTGACTGAGCCAGTCAGGTGCCCAAATTTTTTAAAGATTTATTTATTTTAGAGAGAGAGGCAGAGAGACAAAGAAAGAGAGAGAGAGAGAGAGCATGCTTGAGCAGGAGGAAGGGCAGAGGAAGATAATCTGCAAGCAGACTCCCTGCTGAACATGGAGCCCCACATGGGGCTCCATCCCAGGACCCATGAGATCATGACCTGTGCTAAAACCAAGAGTTGGAGGCTTCACCGACTGAGCCACCCAGTCACCTGAAACTTTAATTTTAAATGTATGTGTATTTAGATTCTTGGACATGATATAAAATGTATTAACTATGCATTACAGTTAAAAAAAAAAAAACACTTTAAAAGCCACTGCCCTACGAGGTGCTGAAAAATACTTGTTTGGGGGCTCCCGTGTTCTTTGGGAACCTGTCAACGGTGAGCCGTTCCACAGAAGTCGGTATAGCTCCCAAGCTAGTGCAAAGGCATTTGGCTCGACCCTGAGCCACCATGTGCATATCCTCCCATGTGCAGGGTAGGCTGAAGCACAGAGGAGGACCTCCCTAAACTGGTCTCTCAGCAGCTACCACTGTGACATGGCTCAGGCCATTACGTTTCATTCCCCCTCACCTATTAGAGCCAAAGGAAACATCCCTTCATGAGGGTTAATGAAGGCATACAATTATATATGAGTGACTTTAAATTCTTTGGAAAAAGATATCTCAATTGACATGGTATGGGTACTAGATGACAAGGCATTTTGGGCTTCTCAAATATAGATATTTATAAAAATTTTAGAATGCACATTTTTTAAACCCATGTGACATAAACGTTTCAGGTTTAGGAGTTGCAAGTTTAGGGGACTGAGCTACAGGAATAGGTCCCTAAATAGCCTAACACAATCGGGACGATCCTGTTCTCTTTGCCACAATGATTGTTTCAGAAATTGGCAAATGTCCCTGTTTGGCCCAATAATATGATGGGAAGTGTGCTAAAAACGTTTAGGAGAGCAACTTCTTCACTTCCACTTCTTCAGCACAAGAGCATCTCTGAAGTGACCCTCACTTGCTTTGAACACTGCTGCATGTGGACATAACCATCTGGCAGAAACTTGCAGAGAAATAATCAGAGACCTCACTGAGCCATATCTAAGTAAGCTCTACCTCTGGCCTATCTCAGTTCTGTAAGCTAGTAAGTCCACCTTTTGAGTTAGATTTTCCATCTCGAAATCATCTGAACTGACACATAACTATCAACTTAATCTAGACTGAATCAATTTAGAGGAGAAAGCCCTCTGGTGCTAAATGAGATGAGTCATTTGAGGGAGTTGGCTATGTCACGAAGAAGAAAATGGTGAGGATGTCACAGGTAGAATATCGGTCGCTTGCCACAGGAGAGAGTTCTAGAGAGCCGAAGCCTTCGTAATCATGTAAGTTCATTTAACTTAATTTAGTGTAAGCGTTTGTACTTATACTTTAAAATGGTGTTTAATAAATCTTAATATATTTTTTTTTTACCATTTTGCTGCATATTAAATTGTTTAGCTCATGCAAAACATTTAAGTCTAAGCACACCCTAAATTAAAGACCTACTTTGGAAGAAACCCATTTTTCACTTTTTATTTTCTGGGGAAAAAATTAAAAATTAGATTTCCTCTTTCCTCTTTTGTTTCAGACTACTTCTGCTACTGACTAATCGTACTAGTCACGTTTGTTCCCAATTTAGATTTTTACCTCCTTCTTTTTTAAAAAAAATTTTATGTATGTCTGTATATGTGTATACAGTTTCAAGTTTTTATTTAAATTCCAGTTAGTTAACATATAGTGTAATATTAGTTTCAGGGATAGAACTTAGTGGTTCATCACTTCCATACAACACCCAGTGCTCATCAGAAGTGCCCTTCTTAATCCCCATCACCCAGTTAACCAAACTTTTACCTTCTTCACCTTACACTGACCTTAACAAGTAATGGTCCTACAGTCAAATCCTTAATTCTTATACACTTGCAACTGCAAACTATAAATATGATAACGGAGAGCCCACATCCTTACCTCTGCATCTTCCAATTCAACATCTAAAAAGTCAAAATCCTTAAAAACGCCAAACTGTTGTTCACTGCTGTTATCTTCCACGACGACTTCTTCCTCCTGGATCATGTCTTCTGTTGTAGAAATCAGGCTGGTCTGTTGGTCCCCGACTTCCAAATCCTCATTAGAAGAAAACACAACCTGACCCCCGGCCAAAAAGAAAGAAAGCAAAGCCACCCGTCAGCTCCGTCACTCTGCGTCTGAGGCTCTGGTGCCCGAGAGAAGCCCCCACAGGCTCCTTGGTCGACGAACTCAGAGCTTTAATCTGGTTTTCATGCTACCGTCTACCCGGCTGAATACTTCATTACCATAACTGCCAAGCGCCACAGAGACAAGGAATATCTTTTTCACTCTTAATTAATGCCATAAAATAAGGGAAGTTAGAAAAGGCAAGCAAGGAGCCAGAGTAATTTGCATTTCTTCATGGAACAAGAGGATTTTTAAAACCTTTACACATGCCGTCGTGATTACTCACTGATGGATTCTTTGGAAGGCCAGATTCTGGACCACAGAGAGAAAGCACATTCATTAGCTTTTCTCTTGTTCTTCGCTAAGAAAAAAAAAAAAAATTCAAAGGTTAGGATCACCGATAAGTAAGGCAAATTCTCAAGTTGTCATACATACAACAAAATTGATTCTTCTATAAATGTTCACTTTTGATGGTTTTTTATGTACCTGTGATAACTGTGGCCTTTTCCAACTAACAGGAACCAAGGCGTTAGAATTAGAACCAGAAGAAGTGGAGGAAGTACTCCTAGTAACGGCAATAACTTTCGGTTTCCCATTCCTCCCAGCTGCGCTCGGCTGGTCGCCATATTTATTTCCAATAATTGGTGTCTGCATAGAAACAAAAATGACAGTGTCTGACTCAGATATTTCAGCATTAAAGGACTGGGAGTGTATCTACGAGGCCATTTTTTTTTTACAAACAGAAACAACAAAAGGTGAAAGATTACTTAGCATGAAGTAGATGTTACAAAAATCAAAGGTAATGATGTCTTTTTTCAATTTATTTTTTAAAGTTTATTTATTTATTTAAGTCATCTCTACACCCAACGTGGGGCTCAAAATCACAGCTCTGAGATCAAGAGTTGCATGCTTCTCCAACTAAGCCAGCCAGGCGCTGCCCATGATGTCTTCTTTTTTTCTTTTTTAATCAGAAGACTTCACTTTATTGAAAATGACTCTCTGAGAACCCTATCAGAGAGCTTATTCCTATCTATCTATTTATTTATTTTGGTGGGCAGCAAAGTTTATTGAGCAACAGTATAAAGCTCCCCAAGAGGAAGGGGACCCAAGAGGGTTGCCCAGCTTATTCCTATTTTAAACAGAGATCTGCTTTCTTTAAGAACCACCACCTCCTCATCTTTCCCCCCGATGATTATAAAATATATCCTCTTTGAAAGCTCAGAAAATATTAAGATGATCTTTAAAAAACTACCTGTAATCTTATCACTCAGATTTAACATCTATTAACATTTTGGTGTTCTTTCCATGCGTATTGCTATATGTGCTTCAATAAGGTGCTTTTGCAAATATTCAAGCTAAGTAACAGCTCCAAAGAGGAAGGTACCTATGTAGCTTCTTACTACAATCTGATGTATAACACGTTTCCAAATTTTTATCAGTAAAAATTATATGATTATCCAAAACTCATTTATATTTATTCTGGCTTTGTGAACTGTCTTGCATTTGCATTTGAAAACAGTCAAGCTTATCTGCATGTCATACAAGTCCCTTTATGACGTGGTTCCTGCTTATCTCCCTGACATCACCTTCTACCACACCCACCTGAACTTGACACTCGAGCAAAACTGAACTTGCTGTCTTCCAAACAAACCATGTTCTTATGGATTTATGTTTTCGCACATGCTGCCCCCTTTGCATGGAATATTCACCAACCAACCAAACCCGTGATCATCTTTTCATGGGGACTCCAGACTTCCAAGGAGGCCTTCCCTGATACCACATATCTGGGTAATTATATGTGGACATTTGCCAGGTGTTGGTGACGTGTTTATGTGGCTGTCCTCCCTACACGTGAGCTCCTCCACTATCTCTCCACTGCCTACACACAGCAGGTACTTAGGAATTTTGATGAAACAAATTGAAATTAAGCATATCAAGTGTTTTGAGAATTCTTACCACTGCTTTAGACAAGATACTTAGGAACAGGAAAGCCCAGTTTCTCCATCATATCCTATGCTATGTATTCCGTGACAGAATTTTGATATTAACTAAAAAATTAGCAATAAACATAGTTCCTTTCTATCTAAAAAACGTAACCCATAAAGCTTGGGACAAATTCTAATACCAAGGCTAAACAGCAAAAAAAAATTTTTTTAATCTACGTGATCCTGATCAATACAAAAGTGATCAGATCTTCCATTTTCATTGTTCTCAACTTCCTTACAATACTTGTTCAGTAACTTCATTCTTGAGAAATTCCTTCTTTGGCTTCTAAAAGATGATTTTAATGGCTCCACGGCCAATAAGAATGGGTTCAGGTGCTGGAAAAAAAATTGGGGGTTCCCAACAAGGGTCAAAAATTTTTATGTGAGATTTGTGTTAAATATGTGACATAATAAAGGGCCCAGTTTCCTTCTGCACTGGGGCCCTGCGTCTCTAAAGTATCGGGCTTCTCAGGTCTTAGTTTTTTGTGTTTTTTTTTTTAAAGATTTTATTTATTTATCTGAGAGAGAGAATGAGAGACAGAGAGCATGAGAGGGGAAGGGTCAGAGGGAGAAGCAGACCCCCCGCTGAGCAGGGAGCCCGATGCGGGACTCTATCCCGGGACTCCAGAATCATGACCTGAGCCGAAGGCAGTTGCTTAACCAACTGAGCATGAGTCTTAGCGTCAGAGTTGGTATATAGCCAAGACTGACCTCAGCACCCTCCCCTTCCAGCTAAGATCTGTTCGCCTTGCCTTTTCATTCTCTCTGAAAGGCATCAACATTCATCTAGTCGGCAAAGTAACTGTCCTTGATGCCTCCTCCTCACTTAGTACCTCCTCTCCTTCCCATGAAATCCTGTTTAGGACTTCCTTAGTCTTTTTTTTTTTTTTTTTTTTTAAGATTTTATTTATTTATTTGAGAGAGAGAGAATGAGAGACAGAGAGCACGAGAGGGAAGAGGATCAGAGGGAGAAGCAGACCCCCCGCCGAGCAGGGAGCCCGATGTGGGACTCGATCCCGGGACTCCAGAATCATGACCTGAGCTGAAGGCAGTCACTTAACCAACTGAGCCACCCAGGCGCCCCATTCCTTAGTCTTTTTGAAAACCATCCCGACCCTCTTCATTTCCTCCGCAAATGCCTAGAGACATTCCAACACTGTCTTTTAATTATTTTAGTAGATTCCTTATTGACTTCCCTCTCTTCCACCCTGGTCTGTTTTCCCATCCTGTTGCCAGAGGAAACTTCCCAAAATGCAAATCCTACTATTTCCACTCCAGTTAAAAATTCTTTAAGAGCTTCTACTGCTTCAAGACAAAACCATCTTGTTATGATGCATGCAAGATCCTTACGATCTTGCCTCTTCCTGTGCCTTCAGTTTCATCTCCCATCCTCCTCTACACCTCCATTCTCTATAGTCTGTGCTCAAGGTATATTATAAATTGGAAATTTCCAGAACACCATGCTTTCTCACACTTACAAGGCTTCATTCATACATGCTGCTCTTTCTTGCATTCATCTTCTCTCCCCAAACTCCCATATATGCCCGTCCAGGGTTACTTTATCTTTCAACACTCAGATCAGGTTAAATATACATGCTGTATTTTCCTAAAGTACTTCTAATGACTTCCAACCAAAGCACTTATCACAATGTTTATTTACCCATTTCCCCAAGAGTCTGTAGGCTTTCCCTAAGTACAGGGCCTTTCCCCACCCCCACCCCATTTTCACAGCACCTATCACATTTCCTACTAAGTATGAGCTTAATCAACACTTGTTGAATGAGAGAATGAATAAATGAACAAATGAAAATTTCTAATAGAGTACCTTACCTCAGATATATCAAAATGAAAATCTAAGGTCTTCCCAGGCAACTCCTTAGAGACATTATTAAAAATCTTGGTGAAGGATATTTCAGAAGAACCTGTATCTCCTCCATAGGTCTTGGGTATATCATTGGGTACAACAAGACTTGCAGAGCGAGACACCACCAGTTTTAATATGTTAAGGGCTTCCTTCCAATAAGGACTCTGGTTTAAAAAAAATAATAGACACATAAAAGTTACAAATATATATTTAACTAAGAACAAAAATTTAGTGTGCACTGTAAACAATGAAAATATTGTTTCTATAAAAACTTTTGTAAAACATTCATTTTTACTTTAAGGCCCTTAACAGAGGATCCGAGTTACAATAGGTAAGAAAATTATTTTTCTACTGTCAGATTTATGAGACATCATATACATAATAATGCTACCAACTCAGAATACCTTGCATTTCTCTTAATAAGTGCTTTGTAAATACTAATTTAGAAAGTCTAAATAGTAATCTCACAGTAGTGGTAAACAAAAGGGTTGTATATATGTGAACTTTCTAGATGAATGAAGTTATGGCTTTAAGACTCCAAACTTCAAATATTTTAAATCTTGGAGACAATTTTTAATGCATATTTTTTTCAGGCGAAAAATATTTTAAAAAACTAAAAAAAATTTAGATTTTTCTTGATGACCCAAGCCCAAATCTGAATGGTAGGACTGGTATGATTCCTAATTTTGATTAATCGTTACAACTAAAGTGATGTTCTCAGGCGTTACTGAGTTGTATAGGGTGAGTTTTTTTCCCCTACATATGTGGCTACATTGCCATCTGATTGGCCCTCGGGACTACAAAGAGGCCAGGTTGTTATTGAGGTCTTTGAGTTATTTTTCTGCTTTTAGTTTTGTGTATTTTTACCAACATAATTTAAAAATGATTTACATGACCATGACAGATATTTGTAGAGAAGAAGAAGAATCAAATTTTTTTTTTTTTTTTTTCCAGAGTGTGTATGTGCAAGCGGTCGGGGGGGGGGGTGGGCAGGCAGAGGAAGAGAGAGAGAGAGAGAGAGAGAGAGAGAGAGAGAGAGAGTCTCAAGCAGGCTCCACACCCAGCATGGAGCCCCACACAGGGTTTGCTCTCAGAGTCAGATGCTTAACCAACTTAGCCACCAGGTGCCCAAAGAAGAATCATTTTCTAATGAAGAATTTACAGTATTTTTTTTTCCCCATCTATTGAAAAGCATACACATTAAAAAACTGTTTTTTTCTCCCCTGACTTATGGTAACAAAATCACACCTCAGTCTTGTGTCCTACGTACTGTGTCACAGTTGACCATTCTGAGGGGAAAAATGCCACTAAAACGACAATAACAAACAGCAAGTGAAAAATCTTTGGCAGAACTGAGTTATCCAATTTATTTAATAACATCTTGATATGAGGACACCTAAAGCACAAAATATTCAATAATTATAAAAATGTCCACATAGATATGATGACATTTTAAGCACATACTTCATTGTAAAAAAAAAAAAATTTAAAAAGTAGTTTATATTTAACAAAGTTATGACATTTTTTTTGACAGAAATAATTAGCAGCTCTGGACATTGTAAAAAGTTAAAACTTCAGGGATGTTTCTATAAATTATATTGGTAGTGTGCTTGAAATATAAAAGATTATCAGGAGGAGTTCAATTCTGTGAAATGTTTAATGTTTGAATAAAGCAGAAGTCACTAACTGTGAAAGACCCATCAGCTAAATATGACTTCGGTCCATACAAAATTTAAGAAATTTGGGTCATTTTGAAATTAGGAGATATTAAAGAAAAACCCACATTTCCAGCTTCTCTTCAAAAATTACAAGTTCTCACCACACTGGATCTGTCCTCCAACATGGCAGCCATTAGGGGAAGCTAAGTTGTGCTGTTCCTTTTAGACGGGGAATGTGCCATTCACTTAGAAATCTATGCCCTCTTATGACCACCTGCTTGCCCAGTGGATATGTGAGCTTGTGGTTCTGAACATAAAGAAATGCATCTGCATTTTATAAATTAGTAGTTCAATGTGGTATGTGTCTCTGTGGGAGATGCAGCAAATATTTGATGAGTTAACTTTACACCTTAAGAAGAAAAGAGAAATGTGCTTTAGAAAAAAAAATATAATTGTTTGGTGAAGTATTACTCATTGAGAGAGAAGATAGGATAAACGAAAGAATCTTACGTTTTTTGATTATTTGCATTCACTGACTGTCAAGGGAATTTTATTTTTATTTATTTATTTATTTATAAAGATTTTATCTATTTGAGAAAGAGAATGAGAGAGAGAGAGAGAGAGAGAGAGAGCATGAGAGGGGGGAGGGTCAGAGGGAGAAGCAGACTCCCTGCAGAGCAGGGAGCCCGATATGGGACTCAATCCTGGGACTCCAGGATCATGACCTGAGCCGAAGGCAGTCGTTTAACCGACTGAGCCACCCAGGTGCCCCTGTCAAGGGAATTTTAAAAAGAATTTGATTACCTAACAGAATAATGGAAACCAACACAGTTTTATTACTTTCAATATGAGCTAAGACAAAAACTCATTACTAGCCAAGTTATTTCCATTTGTAAGTTTTGCTTTAGTGAATGCAATTATAACTGCAGTAGAAACAAAATATTAATCTGTTAAGGTTCTTAAACAGTTTGTTCTCTTTCGTAAGTTGTATCCACAATACTGATCTGCTTAGCAAGGCCTTTCTTAACAGATAATTCAAAGGTGAAATTCAGTATAGACCAGACTGACTTGTCATCATTTACATTAAACCAAGTTTGATTTTCTTTCTAAATATCTGGGCTCCTTGTATCAGACACAGAAAGCAAGTCTAAAATACAGACTCTACAAAGAGCTCTTCTGTTTCTAAAAGTCCTATTTGTTCATTATGTAGAATCTGGGTAGTGGCAGGAAGGCACAGAAGAGTCCCAAGTGCGCTGTCCGGAGGGGAGGAGAGCCGCTGTATACATTCTTTCCAGTCATTACTGAAATGTATATTCACAGATGTAATGATTAATCAAAATTAGGAATCATGCCAATCGTACCATTCAGATTTTGCTTTTTTGTCACTTACATTAAGAACATTTTTTCCATGTTGTAAATATTCCTGGAAACATGACTTATGGACTAACTACTTTCTACTCTAGGAACTTCAGAGTGTTTTTTTATGATTAAAAATTGTTCTGCAACGAATAAATTCTATACATAAATTTTGTGGTCACTCACCTGTACATATTTGCCAATAATCTTTATGATCTCCAGATTAAACTGCTTGACTGGGGCAGCAGAAAGGTCAATGTGACTCAAAAGACTATAGATGATCTGTAGTAATGATTGCTGCATGCTGGACAATCCTTTCTCTAACAGCTAAAATAATATTAAAAAGTATACTTTTATTAGGTTAAGGAAAATTCAGTATTTATGATGTTGAAAAACATCATAGATTTAATCCATGATTTTATGGTTAGATGATTAGAAATCCAGAGACTAATAAATAATAAAGATAAAAGATAATGTCTATTACTGTTACTTGTCTTTGGTTCAGAAAAGATCAGTAATAACTTCTCATTTTATTTATTTATTTATTTTTTATAACTTCTCATTTTATTTTATTTTTTTTATAACTTCTCATTTTAATCTTAGTTTTTTCTCTCATTTCCTTAACTAATTTAAGTTGACCATCATTTAACCATCAGTTAAGAAAAAAACCCATCATCACCAAAGAATAACTATCCCCAAATCATTCATACCAGGCACACCTATTAGCTACATCATCTTGGATAAGCTTCTTAACCTCTGAGCCATGATTTTTTTAAAAATAATAAAGCAATCATGCGGCACCTGGGTAGCTCAGCTGGTTAAGTGTCTGCCTTCAGCTCAGGTCATGATCCCAGGGTCCTGGGATCAAGCCCTGCATCGGGCTCCGTGCTCAGCGGAGAGCCTGCTTCTCCCTCTCCCTTCCCCCATCTCCCTGCTCGTGCTCTGTCAAATAAATAAATAAAATCTTAAAAAAAAAAAAAAAAAGTAATCATACTATCTAAACTTCATATTTTTTGCAGGGCAATTGAAGTTAAATATATGTAGTTCTAAATATATGTAACTAGTCTCAGTACTGTTGTTAGCAATAATTTCAGAATTAATAATAATAATAAAACAAGGATAACTTACACTACTGAGGGTAATATTCAGGGCAAAGCATTTTCTCCACAGACTGAAAAACAGTCACCATATGTGGTACAGATCCCATGACCCCAGGATGGGAGAACCAGTGCTACTTTAGTGGTGAGCTTGATGGCGGCACCAATGTGAAGCTGGTCTAAGGAGCTTGACTTCAAAGCCAATTAAGGAACAGGCTTAAGAAGTTAGCCTTGGTTTTATATTGGCTCTTGTCCTAAAGGTTTAGGTATAAGATAAACCTAGAGACTTGCATTTATTCAGGTTAAGAAGCTGCTACACAGATCATTCCCACTGTCGGCTCTGTTTTGTTTTGTTTTTTAACTTTTTTTTTTTTTTAAAGTACTCTCTACACCCAACGTGGGGCTCGAACTCACAACCCTGAGATCAGGAGTCTCACGCTCCACTGACTGAGCCAGCCAGGCGCCCCCCCATCATCGTCTCTCCTAAATCTAAGGTTGATGGGAGCAAACCTATCAAAGCAACACCTTAAAAATGCACACCAGTCCTAAAGCATTTTATGAAAGTCAACATCTGTGACATAGCTAGGTTAAACAGTGTTATGGGCAATATTTAAAATGTTTATTGGGTTATGAATAATTTCTTTTAAGCTTATTCAGTGTTTTAGGTTTAACTTTTAGAGGTCAAGTTTTAAAAAGGAAGGTATCACTTTATAATAAGCTGACAAACATTTTTAGTGACTAGGACTTTTTGAGATTCTTTGTGGATATCACTCAATAATTTACTTTTTTAGGCATGAAGTTAGTTCCTCAACAAATACTAACTTTCTATGTTGTTGTAGGGCTAGTGTTTTTATAATTCCATCTTTAGCCGCCCAAATCATGTTTTAGATCAGGAAGCAAATATATCATCAAAATAAGAACCTACCCAGCAGAAATGCCTTTGTATGCTGTATTATTCTAGAATGGATTTCAAAGTCAGGAACTAATTTTTTTAGAAGCAAAAAGTATACCCATTGTCTAGGATCAAGACCACTGAAAACTCATTTTTTATTTGAAATAAAGGTGAAATTTACATTTTGAGTTTTATGTCACTTAAGGACAGTGAATGAGAAAATAAACACTGCAAATGAAAAAAAAAAAAAGCCTTTATACTTGAAAGTATACTTTATACTTTCTTTATACTTGAATTACCCATATTTTCCTTTAAAAAAGGATGTTATCTATATTCACTTTCAAAGACAACTTGAAGATTAGTATCAGTACTGCTTCTAGAACTAAGTCCACTTGAAAATTTTGCCACAGAACAGTTAAAAAGTACTTTTTTTTTCTTTTGGTAAATTTACCTCTGCAAGATAAGTCACAAGATTAAATGTAGTATCCGAGAAGGAGTCATGTAGATATCTACATACGACATTGATCCAGTTAGAACAGTCTCTGGAATACGTGTGTGTACTGTACAAGCTCATCATGTGAGCCAGATTGACAAGTGCTGGGCATTTTGCTTCGGCACACACCTAAAAAACAAAGAAAATAATTTCACTCAATAATTTAGAGGTAGATGTTGAAGCTTTAATGCATTTTCTTTAAATACAGTAGAAAAATTGAGAGAAAAAAGCACAAGGCATTCGTAAGAGAATAACTTAATGGGTGACATGGAATGATTAATAGGTTGAGAACTGCCATGGGTGTTAAATAGGACTTTTGTCCTACCAGCTGCCTCTGGTAAAACCCATACATGGTTTTGTAAATGCTACATATCATTTGTAGCTGTTTTGTAAAGAATTTTGTTTTGTAAAATCCCTATGGTGCGCAGTCACTAAACAGGCAGGCTCCGTGAGGTTCAGAGATGCTGAGCCAGAGCAGAAATGCTTTCGTCTCCAGCTCCCCTGGTTCTCTGAGTAGGGCAGTCAACTGCAGAGATGCTCACATGCGTGACACACTCAAAGAACTTCACTGGAGCTCTGGTAAAACTCTGCGTTCTACCTCTCCAGAACATCCTGCATGACATCGTGCACGACAGCCTGCAGGATGGACCCCAAATCGCCACAAGCTCCTAAGGTCCTTGGCCAGTAAGTTAAGGTCACTTCAAAATGTACTGACTTCCTAGAGTTTGTTTGATCCAGTATTATGCAACCTGAATCAATAAATGCTTGGGAGGATCTTACTGACCACGTGCATCTTGTCTGTTCCCTGAGTTGCTGGTGAAGGTATTCTTTAGCCTGCTCTGGGGGACACCTGAACAGTGCAGAACTGGAAAGGGGCCACCCTAGTCTTTTATCCCTGCCTATCACAGAGCTAGCACTGAAATTTTGTCTGGTTTTCCTTTTCCTCACTTATTCTACCATCTTACTGATGTTTTGTCTGTATTTTCACAAACTGCCTAGAGCACTTAGTAAAGAAAGTACCATTGACCCCTGAACAACGTCGGGGGGTGGGGTGTTCAACTGTGCGGGTCCACTTATATGCAGATTCTTTTCAATAAATACAGGATAGTACTGTATGCATATTTTCTCTTATGATTTTCGTAGTACATTTTCTTTGCTCTAGCTTACTTTACTGTAAGAATACAGTATATGATACATGTAGTATAAAAAATATGTATTAATTGACCTGTTTACGTTATCGGTAGGGCTTAGAGTCAACAGTAGGATATTAGTAATTACATTCTGGGAGAAGAAAACGTCATATGTGATCTTCAACAGTGCAGGGGGTTGGTGCCCCTAACCCCTGCGTTGTTCAAGGTCAACTGCAGAATATTACCTTTTAAAGTATATGCACTTTTCAACTTTCAGATGAATGTAACTGTTACTTTGATTCATCATGTGGACATTATCACTGGATAGGCCTGAAATAGGAAGGCATGCAAGACTCCGCGGACTATTAGCAGTATCTTGTAAGTTATTTTATAAAATTGTTAAAAGCAGCTAGTTTCATGCATTACCCTTTTACCCATAAAACAGATGGGGTAAGAAGAAAAAAAAATTTGTTGATGTTTCTTATTTGTATTTCAAAATATAATAATTAAGCATACTATTTTTAAAAATCACATAATTTTATAACTTCACAACTTGTTATTTTTTAGGAATCATTTTAATATTTTAAAGTAAGTTCTTTAAAATTTTAAAGTATTTTTTTCCTGAAAAATAAATCATTCTTACAGAACTCTTATGTCCTCAAAAAATATTTTTTTAAAACATGATTTAAAAAAACAAAAAACAAAAAACACCTGTTGTTTAAGAGGAAGAAAATTCCTAGGAATAGATGCTGTATAATTCTATAGGAAAGACAATGGCTTAGATTTAATTTTGGAATTTTTGAATGACCAGGTTAAAGTACGACCCCAAAAGAGTGTGCGAACATTTTCAGCATACTATTTTTGCTATAATGAATAGCTAAAAAGGACAGGATGTCTTAAGTGTTGCCTCACTTTGAAGTTCTGTGCTCTCCAAGGGCACAAACAGAACTGGGGATATTTGCATAATGAGGAAGCACATAATGGCAGAAAATTACTTTCAACAGTTTTAAGTGAGAGGATAATTAAGGAATCAATTTAATTCATATCCTGCAGGTTGCTGAAAGCCGAGGGAACCTTTTTGTCCTGCTCAACAGGAAGAAAACAGACTTAAAAACAATTTATGACTCATAGAAAGCTGTATTTGGTTTCTTAAAAACAAAAAGATATCTGGGAGTTTCCTGTGCTTTGCCTTGGTCCAGACAGCAGAGGCTTGACCCTCTGAGGGGCTTCTACATCCTTTGGGTCAGGCCAGGCTGGGCTCCTGTCTTGGGCCATCATTTGGCAGGAGGTTCTCCAACGGTGTCCCCTGCCATTCTAAATGCTCCTACTTCCCTCATTAAAGGACTCAGGGCTTTTTATGTTTTGAAATCCCAAAGTAAGCCAATATACTTTTTTCCCCTTTATACGTTCTTTCTTACCTCTCATGAAAAAAAACAAAAACTTGTTTACGACATTCTTCTAATGATAGGTCATTAGAATATTAAAGTGAACAATATTTTAATAAATTATTTTATATCACTCTTAGACCTCAGTAATGCAAATGCATGTTGTTGGGTTTTTTTAAGGCAATCGTTTTCAAAATTATGTTTCCACTAACTGTAATTCTTCTTTTTAAATACATGCTTTTCAAACGATTATGTTAAAAATCTCTCCGTATCTAATTTATTTAGCAGTGTAATCAGGGAGGGATTCAATTGCACACTTTATTAAATATTACCTTGTCATTTATTAAATAGTATCTCTCAAGATAACAAAAAGGTTTCTATGTGTGTGGCTTCATGGGGATTCATGGGGCTGGGGTAGCTCAGAGATGAATCTGTACTTGCAGGCGCTGGGATCCGGGCCCTGGGGAAGCGGGTATTGTCTTTGGCTTTCTGCGTGCTTGCCCTTTCCATCTACTGTTGTGTTACTTGTTAAATGACCCGCAGCTTTTAAAAGGTTGCTCATATAAAAAAAACTCTTCCAGAGAATTTCACTTGCTTATTCCCTTTTGTTGCAAATTTCTCTGATTTTTCTCCTCCTGTTTTAGCTAGGTTATCTTCTTTCTGTTGCTATTCACTCATCTCCCCTAGTTCAGCTAATTTCCTATTGTATGTATATGACTTGTGAATTTACAGAACTCCTTTTCATAACTGTTCATATTTTCAGTCTGTAAAGCCTTTTTTCCAAGACGCAATGAGTGACAGAAAAAAAAAGAAGAAGAAAGAAAATTAAGAGTTAAGTTTAAGCAGAAGGCGAGGTATTTGGGTTCTTTATTGTTCTTGAGAGGAAATTATTAAAAAATCATACTCTTTTTTAAAATTATGATGAAGAGCTCTAACACTTTCAAACAAATGTTAACAGATGATTTAAAAATCGGTACATTCCTGTTTCAGAAACCTTCAGAAGGAAAGAAAAGAAGGAAGCCAGCAAAGAAAGATGAAGATAATGTTAAAAGGAAAAAGGCAAAAGTAAAGGGAAAGAGAACTTTTGGAGTCACAGAATGTACTATGCCCTCTACTTAAGACTCGGGGCCTTTGCACATGCAATTTCTCCTGCCTGGAAACCTAACCTCACCCTGCTCCCTAGGTTCTCGTCCAGGGATCTTATTTTGGTCATTCCTATTCAGCCTTCAGTGTCGAGGCAGACTTTTGCTCTCTGTGCCCCTGGAGTCCTATCCTTTCATTGCACACTTATCAGACTCTAGGGCGATTGTCTACTTGCTTGCACCCCTACTGTAAGGCCCACAGGGGCAAGTATTCTGTCTCCTTTGATTTTCACTGCATTTCTGGCACCCAACCCAGTGCTCAGCAATATGTGGTAGGAAACGAATGAATTGGAGACTGACAGAGAGGTAGAAGATAAAGTAGGGAAACAGAGCAGAAAAAGACTCAGACTCAGAGGAGCATTACGCTAAACAAATAATTTTATTCACTGTGATTTGAACAGTGGTAGCTTACATCATTACTGTAAAACTCCTTTATATGCATGAAAAGAATAAAAATTTAGATGTGAAATTTCACAGAGGAAGTGACAGTAAAAGATTTGAGATCCCCCCTTTAAGATAAACTCCAGAAAAATTTCCCTTTAGCATATCTGTCAGCATAACATTTGCTTACCTTTGCTATTCGACTAGCTGTTTCTTTGCAAAACTGAGTTGGGCTGTCAAAATGCTGGATTAAGTGAGGCAATAAGCAAAGGATGTTAAGAGGAAAGCCTATCAAAAAAAAAAAAAGCAAACAATAACCAATTTTATTGCACATTATTTAAAAACTAAAGGTATTTTTCTAATGGTTCACAGAAACCATTTTCTTTTTATCTTTTGGAGCACCTGATCTTCTACATTCTTTTTTTTTTTTTTTGCTTTTACCAAGGAAATTAAGCTATCTCATATATTCAAACAAACAAACAAACAAGTCAACCCATGACTATTTGTGGAAAAGCAGTAATTAGTAGACTTCAAAACAAATTAGTTTACATTTCACTACATTAAAAAGCAGAGAGTTGGTGCAATTCTATTAACATCACCTGACAACTGGGAAGGATCCACCAGCGTGTGTTTGGAGACAGCAATGAGTTTACTGAGGAGGTGCACGGTCATTTCTTGCGTAGAGACTGAGGTAAAACCCTTAAGGAAGAGCTGCTGAAGGCCTGGAAAGTTATTCCATTTCAATTTGCTTTGTACATTTTCAATCTTCTCTCGACTCTCCGATTTATCCAAAGGCAAATGGATAAGCAGTTTGTTGAGAAGCCTAAGAGCCAGGAGGTATTCATATTCATAATCTGATTCTAATAAAGATGCTGCTATCCAAAAAATGGTGGCCATCAAGTTGGTAGGCTCAGTAGTGGACTGCACATCATACATTCCCTTCTCTCTCAGAGAGGAAAGGCTTCTAGTCCTTGCTAAACTATTGCTATGGTTTATCCGTCCATCCATTATATCCAGTGTGTTACTCCGCCGCCGGTCACCTCTTCGGTCACCAATTAAACTTAATCTCAGAGAGTTACTTCTTGCATTACTGTTATATCCCAAGTAACTGCTACTACTAATGGGACTTGTGCTTAGATTGAGTTGTCCAGTGCTTTTCCTGTTAGCTGCATACTTGTTTCCCATTATAGGATCATGGTATGAGGTTCTTTACAAAAAAAAAAAGAAAAGAAAAGATAAATGCATGTACAATCACTTCTTTTGCTACATTAATTTTACTCTTGAAAACACTGAAAAAACACTGTTACCAGGAAAAATTACATTTGAGTATATCTGACTTTGCTTACTTAAATTTCAGTTCTTTCCTCCATATTAAAGCAAAACATACAATGGTGTCTTTCCTACTGTGGCCAACCGTTTCCTGTGAACTGGAGGATGTTTGATTTGAAGTGAAAATTCTGCCACAGTTATCACTGACAACTTTCAGCTCTAGTAAACGTTATGTCCAAAGCAGAACTCATCTGTCTTCTCCCCAGACTTGATGGTCCCCATGTCCTTATTTTTGTCAATGCACACTTTTCCCCCCCAAAAAAATCAAGCTCAAAAATTTATTTTCGATTTCTCCTTCTCCCTCACATCCGATTATCACCAATTTAAAAATAATGACAGAATGCTGCCTAGAGGTGCCAGCAGTATGCAAAGCACTAGCAACACTGAAGTCTGTTGGGAGAGACGGAGATGGAAAAATCCATAGTTTGTTAATTACTGTTATTAAACTCTGAAGAAAAGCCCCGAGAGAACCCCCAAAATGGAGTAATTCGCACCACCCTCAGGGAGTTAGAAATGCTTAGCTAGGTGGTGACATCTGAGATGGGTCTTGAAGGACAAGCCAATTCAGGATTTGCAAGGAAGAGAAAGTGGGAGAGGAACAGTTTGCAGATGTGAGTGGGGAGGGGGCTGGCCGGCTGTGGGGCAATGGGATGGTGGGTGTGGCAGGAATGGCGCCGGTCCGTGGTGCTGACGCCCCGTTGCACAGCAGAAAGACCTCTGACCAGGACCTCAGAAGAACAACACACCACTAACAGCTCTGTAAGACTTTTCACACGGTCTCCCTGTCCCCCTGTGCCCAATGGTGATCCATCTGAGTTGTTTGGTATTATTCTCACTACCAATATGAGAATAATATAATGTCATAGTTATGCATATTTAGCTACTGGAGTTCTATCTACAAGTCTACATTTTGTCTGGCTTAAATTCTTACTGAGAAAGGGCAGAAAGAAGATCATAATGCTTCATGGTTTCAGCCAAAGTATCAATTGCAGATTCCAATGTGAGAAGAAGCTCAATCACAAATCCCTAGGGGGGGTAAAAAAAAAAGGGCAGATTTTCATTAATTATGCTCTGGAAAAAAAAGAAATTGCAACAGACTTCCCGATGAGATTTAAAATTAGAACAAACTCAACATTAATATTACAAAATGATTAAACTCTTGAGCAACATGATCTTGCTGATTGATGAAAAACTCATCAAACTAATGGTTATAATGGCACAATTCACCCAAAATTGCTCAGGCCAAAAATCGGAGTCATTTTGGTTTCTTTCTCTCACATCTAAATTAAACCCATCAGCAAGTCTTGAAAATATTACTTTTAAAATATATCTGAAATCTGATCCCCTCTCTATACCTCCACAGCTTCCCTTAGTCTAAACTACCCCATTTCAGTGTGGACTTTTACAATAAGCCCCTTAGCTGACTCCTACTACCCTCCTAAGGGCTCTACTTAGCCTCTGGAGTTTTCTAAATAGCAAATTATATCCATTACTTTTCCTCTCAAAGCCTAGAAGTATTGTTTGCCATCAACTCAAAGTAAAAGCCCACCTCGCACCAGGGTCTACTAGACCTCACGTAATCTGGACCTGCCCACGTCAACCTCCTGACGTTAGACACCCCCATCCAATACACTAGCCACACTGGTTTGCTTCATGTTCCTCAAAGAAAGGTCTACTGCTTCTGCCTCAGGGCCTTTGCACTTGTTGGTCCTATTTATCTGTCTGACATGTTCTTCTGGATTATCACAGGCCTCAATTCATTGACGTATGTGTTTAAAACTCATCTTCTCAGATGATCATATATAAAAACAACTCCCTCTCCCCTGCCACTCTTTAACCTGTTACTCTACCTTGTTATTTTCACACCATTAAACACTAAATAAAATCATGTTACATATTATTGGTGGATTAGAGGCTTATTTCTCCAATAGAATGTGAGCTCCAGAATGCCAGGAACTTTCTCTTGTTCACTACTATATTCAGTGTCTAGAACAGTGTTAATAAAATCACTAGTCTGTATAGACGTAAGTTCTCAATTGCATTATTTCACTTAATTTATCTTAAAAATTCAGCACTCTTCATTTAAATTTAACTTCCTATCTCTTTTACCTTGTGGTCATCCCAAAATAACATCCAAGTGTGCGTGCGTGCATGTGTGTGTGTATAAATGTAAAGCTTTCTCGGATAGGCACTAAGTATTTGATTCAGTTAGTATGTTATCAAATATTATTTACAAAACTGTTTCATAATTCTTTACCTGCTTGTTAGCAACTGACAGGAATTCTGTGTAACCATTAGACCTGCTGTGCTCTGTACTTGGCAAATGAGTCCTTGACAATGAGTAACTGCTCAATGGCTACTGAAAGAATTTAATGCAATACCTGTGCATCTTCCCCTGGGTCCCCTACAGTTTCTACAAGTCTGGAGAGAACATCAGAAAGTGTAGTTGCAGAAAGAGGCTGCTTTAGGGCCCTGAAAATCTGGAAGGATCTCCCAGCATAGTGTCGAGAAGAACAAGAAAGTGCTGTTTGCAGAGCAACTTCACTAAGATGATGTTCCAAATGCATTCCTTCTGCGAAGACAAAGGATGGATACAAGTGAGTGCGTCTTGTTGCTTGGAATGCAGGGTTATCATCAGAGGTTAACCATTTTAAACCCAGTGCCCAGCACACTGCCTGGCAAACTGGGCAGGCACTCAGATTTTAGAAGTCAATGCTTTTTCTTTTCATTAAACTCCATGTGCATTTTAGAGGACTCTTCAGTCTAATCTCCAGGGAAGTATTCTTTGAGAACAGGGTTTCTCAACCTCAGCGCTGTTGCCATTTTGGCCAGACAAGTCTTGGTTGTGAAGGCTGTCCTATGCAGCATGCTTGCTTAGCAGCAGCTTGGCCTCTGCCCAACTGGATACCAAGAGTAACCAGTGATCCCCTGCCCCCCAGTAGTGACAAAAATGTTTCCGGACACTGCCACATGTCCTGAGGGACAAAATCACCCCTGGTTGGGAACCAGTGCTTTCAACAGATACATTTTTACTATAATTTTCAGTATGTGTTAATTTTAGATCATAGAAGCCTGTTACAGTATAAAACAGAATTTAAGTTTGTCATCTCCACCTGTGTTCCTTTAATGTTATTTCCTAATACATAACCACACTGTAACTTTATGCCATCATATATGAAATGAAGAATCCCAGAACGTCACAAGTGACTTTCGTATTTTTTAAGAAGTAACTAAATTTTTCTTGAACCAAAACAAATCTGTTATCACAAATGAGTTAAAAAAGAAAACCTGTCTAGGGGCATCTGGGTGGCTCAGTCGGTTAAGCGACTGCCTTCTGCTCAGGTCATGATCCCAGAATCCTGGGATCCAGCCTCGATCCAGCCGCACCCCTGCTCGTGCTCTCTCTCTCTCTCAAATAGATAAAATCTTTTTTTTTTTTTTTTTAAAGAATTTATTTATTCATTTGAGACAGAGAGAATGAGAGAGAGAGAGAGCACATGAGAGGGGGGAGGGTCAGAGGGAGAAGCAGGCTCCCTGCCGAGCAGGGAGCCCGATGCGGGACTCGATCCAGGGACTCCAGGATCATGACCTGAGCCGAAGGCAGTCGCTTAACCAACTGAGCCACCCAGGCGCCCCTCAAATAGATAAAATCTTAAGAAAAAAAAAAAAAAAAGAAAAAACTGTCTAAAACTTTTTAATGTAGACGTGTCAACTGTCAACTCTTTGCTAAGCAGTATCAGGAATTTTCACATCACATTAAAATATCTCATTTAAAGTAAGTATTATCTGAAATATTTCATAAAAGATACCTGAGCTTGACTGCTTAAAAACAGAAACCACATGTTTCAAAAATGTAGTTAACTGCTCAGCACTCTTTATGCTAGGATTCTTGGCAGAAACATCCTCATGGTTCCAAAGGGGCCCTCTTTTTCTGAAAACAGAGAACAGACATAATCCCTTGGTTTTAAACTGACATTAACGTTTCACTCAGCCACCTAAAATGTGCCTTTGCCACTAGAAAGGACAGTAGCGGAATAAATCAAATAGCACGCACACAGTCTACTACTATTTATGTACTCGAATGTGTAATGGTCTATGTTAAGTAGAGGAAGATCCAGGTTCCATGTAATTTCAGCCTTCCATCATTACAGTTAAATTCTCTCAAAGATGGTGGATAAAGATGACAAATTCTGCCAAGTGAGAAGAATACTGATTTCTGCTTCTGTGTTATAGGTCACAGCATAATTTGGAGAGGCTAGACTGTATTTAGATTGTAATGCAAAGAAAATAATTTACTAGCTAAAAATACAGGGAATGTTTAAGACAGAATGGTTTCCTCTTCGCACCAGGGTCTACTAGACCTCACATAATCTGGACCTGCCCACGTCAACCTCCTGACATTAGACACCCCCATCCAATACACTAGCCATACTGGTTTGCTTCATGTTCCTCAAAGAAAGGCCTATTACTTCTGCCTCAGGGCCTTTGCACTTGTTAGTCCTATTTCTCTGACATGTTATTCCGGATTATCACAGGCCTTTAAAATATCTTTGCATTCTCAAGGCTGCCAGCTTGGTTAGTAAGGATTAAATTCCTTATTACCTCAGGCCCCAAGTGCCCTGAAAATCTTTTATGTGCTCACACAGCCACCAGTCTGCAACACCTTTAATTCATCCTGTTCACTGCCACGAGGCTGATTGTTCTCAACATATTTAATCGTGTCTCCCACCCTTCCCATCCAGCTCAAGGAATTTCAGTAATTTCTGTTTTCTGGAAAGATGAAAGATCTGTAGCCTGTGGCCTAGGCTTCATGGCCCTCCAGTCTGAATTCTCCCTTGCCTACAAAGTTTTCTCGTCTAGAAACATTTCCCCCAGCATTACAGTCAGACTGGATTACTCACCATTTCCAAACACATTTTATTTCTCACGCCCCTGATGATTCTGCTCTTGCTGTGGAACACCAACCCCCCTGTCCCCATCTATGTTTCTTCCTTACTTATGGTGCCTTGCAAAGAGTAGGCCATAAATAAAAATTTGATGACTGACTGATAATGGAGCTAACGAAAGTGGAGTGTGTATTCAGATAATACTGTATTCTCTTTGGCCACTTGGTATCCAGACACGATTAAGGCCCTCCTCAGGGATAACGGTGTGAGCACAAAAGAAGAAAGTCTTCGGAGGCATCAAATTTTCTAACTATCACACAATACACACCTGTGCATTCCAAATCAATGGCACACCAGCAACGAAAAACAGGGTTCACCGTAGCCGACAAATGAAAGAAGGACTTAACGCAGCTATGAGGCTGGAATGGTGAGAGCTGTAACGTTACCTTGAGGTAATGAATTCCATGAGGGTTTTGACTTTTCCATCCTGCTCTACTGAGATGTCGACCTCATTGAGGATAGTGGTGTGCAGATGGGAAATGGCAGCGCTGTTATTTCCTAAGCTGATACTAGAAGAGGTAGAACTTGAGCTAAGCCCTGAGTCAGTCATGGGGGAGGGCTGGTAATCAGGTATAAAATCACCAACGCCCGCTGAAAGAGAAAGATGGCCGTGAAAACCAGACAGGAAAGGATCGCACACGCTATTTACACTTGAACTCTCCTTCCTTACAGGTTCTACGGGACACATGCGGGAATCTTAGCGCCAGCTGATGCAAATCAGCGCTCCTTCCGTGGGAGCCTCATCAGCACCAAATTCCAGCAAGCGAGTTTGGGGGCCAACACTGGTTTCCACAGCCTACTATTAAAACTTAACTATCTGGATTTCCTGTGAGGTCTTCTGCTGCCATCTGCTGAGGAAAGTTGAAAGTGGCACTTTCCTAATATTTTGGCACATTGACTCAACATGTGTTGAGTCCAGGGTTTCCACAGTGTGAACTGATTTTTCTTATGGAAAGGATTCTATACTTTCTGCTTCATTTTACTTGAAGAAAGGTAATTTTCAAGTCTTTGTAATATTTATATTATGTCAATTATTAAATTCTTTTACAGGTTGTTACCAATGCCGATCTTCGCAAAAGGAGTCTTAAAAACAAACAACAAAAACCAACTATGGAATTTTAAATAAAGATGCTTTAACATAAAAGAGGCATAAACTTTATTCTATTAATCTTTTAATCACATTTTAAAAGCTGAAATATTTCCTAATAATTGTTTTCTTACTAACTACACGGGTTTAAGTAAATAACGGGTTTTAACTAAGTAACTTTCACCCTGTATCTGACATTATATGACTTGTAAAAAATATAATTTTTTTCATTTTTTAAAAACAATTATTTTCTAGATCATCTATTAGTAACTTGATACAGACAAATGATTTAATAAGTAAGTTAGGGCTATTAGGAAAGAAGAAAATATAACTTGCAAAGTAAAAAAATTCACACCAACAGTGAAATAACTTTTATATTAGAGTCAATAATTTGGACCTCATTACCTCAAAATGTATGATTTGGAACTCACTAGACTTAAAAATGCGTAACATTTTAAATATAGTAAATATAGGGGCACCTGGCTGGCTCAGTCAGTTAAGTGTCGGACTCTTGGTTTCGGCTTAAGTCATGATATCTCAGGGTCGTGAGATCGAGCCCTGCATTGGGCTCCACACTCAGCAGGGAGTCACCTTTCCCTCTGCCTCTACCTCTGGCCCCGCTCACATGCGTGCTCTCTCTCTCTCAAATAAATCTTTTAAAAAATAAATACATACATACAGTAAATATAATCAAGTGAATAAAAAACTTTAAATGTCTTCCTTTGTCCATTTTTCAGATCTTGAGAGCACGAGGAATCTAACACAAGTTCAACATCTTTCCCATTAACTGTGCTCAATCAGCTAATAAGCACTCTTTCACTGATCTTCAACTTACGTGTTGAGAACTTAACATTTTTAAGACAAAGACCCTTTTTAAAGGCAATACAGACTCAAATACTCCAAGCTTAATTCTTTTACTAGTTAATAAATAATATATATGGTACTTAAACTAATAAAACTACATTAAAAAAAAAGTATTTCAACTTTTATTTAGTTGACTTTCTCCATTGCAGATTTCAACTTAATGAAGCACGATTCCACTGTCAATCAAATTGGGCATTTGGAGCAAATACCTGTGAAAGTGTAATCTAAGTGTGCAATCTGTTTGACTGTAAGCACCCTGGGCTCATTGAACTCCTTGTTCCTGAGAAGGACAGAAGCAACAGTGCGGATGTTACTGTTGGATCCCATTACTATTAATAAGTGCAGAAGCAGGCGTTTACAATGCTCATACACCTCAGGGTGGCAGTGGTCAAACCCTAGAAAGGACAGTAGAAAATCATCATCAATAAAGAGAAATAATGAGTACTCTTGCTTCCAAACACATATTTTAAAGAAAAGCAGACATTACAGAAAATATTTTGTAGAAGATGATGTACGACACGAAAATATTTATTGGCCTGGAATTCTTATACCCTTTTACAGTAATGGCCTGTTGTCTTAGAGCAGCAGGGAGAATCAAGACAAGTTTTCAATGTGTTTTCTGTCTAAAATTTAGCCATCTATTAGAAATTATTACTCTGAGGGTGCCTGGGTGGCTCAGTTGGTTGAATGTCCGACTCTTAATTTCGGCTCAGGTCATGGTCTCAGGGTTGTGAGACTGAGTCCCACATCAGGCTCTGCGCCGGGCATGGAGCCTACTTGGGATTCTCTCTCCCTCTCCCTCTGCCCCTCTCAACCCTGCTTCTCTCCCTCTCTTAAAAAGAAAAAAAAAAAATTATTACTCTGTTGCATAACACTTTATGTAAATAAATTTCATAAAGGCAAGCATTTTTTGTGTGTAGCGCATAATGCAAAGTCAGTAGATGTTTGATTACCGAAGAAATGAAGTAATACATATATAACGAGTGTGCATATCAGGAAAACTTCAGAGAAGATGGCTACCTTGACTTGCTTCAGGAAGTCAATTCTATGAGCGTGAAAAGTACCGCTGATGTGATGGATCCCACGTGTCTGTTACCGAGGGCCCAGTGGAGTTTCAGCTGTAATAATCAGACTGTCCAAAATCCCATTCTTTTGGGAAACACTTAGAACCCATTTTAATTTTCCATTTACACTGAAAGTTTCCAGTTCCAGAGGTAAATTAACTTTACTCTTGCTATAGCTCCCGAATTTCTCCTGCTAGAGGGTTAAGTGTGTTTGTGAGCAGTGGAGGGGGCCGCAGGACAGGAATGGGAATGTGGACAGAGGACCTATTTGTGGTTAAGAGAGAGGTGAGGACTAACTCCCTACTGGACCACGAGGATCACTGTAAAAAGTGTCACGGAAATGATATACAAAAAAACGACAGCAGAAACACTGAAAAACTAGACTGTCTTAAAATTATCACCGAAATATAATGGGACATTTAGAACCAATATTTATTACCTATAAAAATTGCATGAAGAAGAAGATGGAGGTAGCTTCCCCATTCCACCTTCACACTGTGATCGATGATCAGATCAGTCAAAAGGATCACGGCTATGTTACACCTGCGACAAGTGAGAATGCTATTAATGTCCTAGCAGAGTAAGCCTGGAGAAAATCTTAGGCCAGCTACTTGAAGACTTGAACATTGTATTTTATGGAAAAATACAACTTCTCAAGAAAAAAAGAAGAAAAGAAATACAGCTGAAGAAACCATTAAGTGATAGTTTTAGAAAAAACATTACCTGCTAAGGGCTCCCCCAAGTCAAGGGCCATAATTTCTTCATCTTCGACCCTGACACCTAGCACGCACACTGCTTGCCCCATAGTAGGTGTTCAGTATGTGTTTGATACATTAATAAATTTTAAAGAATGTGGTAACTGTTCTATTGTGACTTCGATAAGTAGAATTCAGTTTAACACAATTCAAAATAATAGTGCCTAGTGCCATAAAATATTTTTCAGATGTAGTAACTGGGTCCCAGAAAGGTCAAGTAACTATGCCAGACACCCAGAAAAGCAGCAGCAGAAGTAGATTTAATAATATTAATTGTAAACAGAATTCTGAGTTTGTAGATTTCTTGAACTCTAAACACATGGATCTCATTTGTTGCAGTATCAAACGAAAGAAATGGCTTTTTATTCCATGTTGTCAGATAGCATAAAGAAAGCTGAAGGTGTTAAGCAGCAATTTGGCTCATATGAAATAGGAATGATGCTGTAGTCCACCTGTGAAGAGGTAATCCAGGTGATGACGTTTCAGGCAAGTAATCCACCAGTGGTGACCAGCAGCCTCCAGCTGGTGGGAAGGGTAGTGGCTCTCCTTGATTATGCTCCATCACTTTCAGTCGCCAATTAGAATAAAGTGGCATTGAATCACCTATCAAAATAAAATGATCTCATTTTCTACACCATCTATTTTCTGCCAACATAAGCAAACTCTAGTAAGACACCAACTATTTATAGCATTGGAAAGTGATAAAAAATAACTTCCCACTCTTTTGACATAGGTCTGCTAGGAAGACCTGGGTACAAATATTATCAAGTCAAGCAAATCAGAGAGAGAAAGAGCTATCAATTCAGGTTCCATCGTTTATATCAAAGCAAAACTACATTCGCACTCCGTTAGATTCCAGAATTGATGTCCAAGCCATGAAACCACATCATAGGTGAAGCTGCCTTGTAACAAGGGCCTTCTGGTAAGTTACTCAATTCTAAATTTCCTGAGATAGGGCCAACATAAACCCATCTTAAAAGGAAATCTGCTCTACCACAGTGGGGCTGCAGGGTGCAGTAAAAAATGACATCAGGAAATGTGAATTCTGTGTGACATGGGTAAGTCACTTAACCTCTCTGGACCTCAGTTCCATCATGTGCAAAGTGAGGAGATTGGACCAGATCATCTTCAGGGTCCCTTCCCAGTCTGAAGGCTGGTGCTATTCCACTCTACCCCAGTGTTAAAGTGAGACTCAGATAGACATTCACTTTGCAATTGCAAGGGAGAACTTTTCAGTAAAATGTGAATCCACAGAAAAAGAGCAAACCTGTTAAAAAAAAAAGCAGGCTGTAGCCAGTGTCTACGATGCTTCTTGAGAACCAATTCTTATGTTCCTTTTGATTTATCTATAAGGGAACCTGTGCTTTGAAAACAAATTTCCCGCATTCATGCTGCTTCTTAAAATCAGGACATTTCAGATTATGTTGGACCACCACCAGTGGCAGTTAAATACTCTTCTTAAAACCAATTTATCAGAAAAATATATTCACTGACATCAATATAATAATTAATAATACACCTCGCCATTGTAGTTATAAAAAACATGTGGAATTTATTACTTTTTTCTTCTTCATAAGATCCTCCAGAGCTGCTACTGTATCGAGATTCTAGTCTGTGATGTTGACGATTTAAGTGACTGCTTAGTCCACTGTAGATGTCTAGGTGCACATAGCTATGGGAATGATCGTGGCAGTTAGTCACAGTTCATGGTAAAATGGTATTTGTACTTTCGGTTTCACTTTCTACGTTTAAAAAAGAACACAGTACATAAAATATTAACAAAAGCTTCCTATGATAGATCTTTATTTCCACCTTACAGTTCAAAAGCTTAAGCTTTTAAGTCAATTATTTCTACCTGAAGACTTTTCCTATATTGTGGTAATAATGCTCTGGTGAAATCTAGCTTATAAAAAACAGGCAGAGTAAATAGCCATTTAGAAAAGTCTAAAAATGTAAACGACACAAAAAGAGCCTGGACATACTCAATCTATTCATCCATTAGAGCACATAAAAGAATCTAGCATGTCAGCATTCTGATGATAAAACAGTTAATGTGGAAAATTTCCAAAACGGAAATATATTTCTTCACTAGAATTCTGAAATATACATTCAATGAAATATATGCTGCAATGCAGAAATGATCATTTATTCTGATGATAATGGTATCTGTCAAACTGAAAGGCTAATGAAGAACAGAGAGGTACTTACCTCTCTTCAATATTCTCTTTAATGGGCTTATTATCAGGATTGCCATCTATGGGAGCTACCATTGTATTGCTACTGGAAGTAGTTCCTGCAATCAGAAATAAAATAGTATCTGTGAACTTAAAGCCTGGGATAACTCAGTAAGAACAAAAAATTTCAAAATTACACGTTAAAACTCCACTACAATGAGAGCAAGGTGATTTTTAAAAAGGAATGTACTCATAATGACCAAGAGAGAAAGGAAACAACAGCAACTAAATTCTAGATGCTGGAAAACAAATGGACAAGAAGTAATTCAGCTTTGAAAAGGCTGAATCTTAAAGCTGGTAGTGGGGGAAACCAAGAAGCTTCTATATCTATATTGCTGAACCTCCAAAAGACTCAGGAATTAGCAGCACTGAGTACCTCTGGGAGTAGGGGTTGAAAGTGTTGCTAAAATGGCAGGCTTGGTTGAAAAATCTACTTCAGAGGTAGTTGGTCCCCACAATCGATGCCCCTCCCTCTTGTAACTGGGTAGCTGTCTCTCTCCACTTCCAGAAATCTTTTTTTTCAAGTTTACTCATTTAAGTAATTTCTACACCCAACATGGGCCTCGAACTCATGACCCTGAGATCAAGAGTTGTATATTCTTCCAACTGAGCCAGCCAGGCACCCCCAGGAATCTTTTCAGATAAGAGTAAATCAAAGATTTCTGGACTAGGGCACATTATATACAGCTGAAGGAGGAAGAACTTTATTGAGAATAGGGGGATTGAGTGAAAATACACTAAAATTTGAGATTATATCCCCTTGAAAGCTGCTCACCCCATGGGGCTACCAGAAGGCTTGAAGACTATGTTGTGGTATGTGTGTGTCCATCTGTGGACTCTATGTATTTGTACATACACACAGCCCTACAACCTCTACTTTGGGTAGATGACTAGTAGAGTTTTGTCTGGGGAATCTGATTAGTCCAAGAGACCTATAGACACTTTCATCAATGAAATCATCATACAACACATGACAAAGTCAACAAGCTCCATATATACCTACAAAACATCTGATCAATTTTTCAATATTCCACTCTTTATCAAAAAACAGATCTAGAATTGGTAGGCTTTTGAGGAAAGCTTTTACTAAGACAAATCAAAACAGAGCAATATAGAGAAAATAGGCTCTTCTGCCGGGAGAAGAAAGTCAGATATAAAAGACAGTCCAACCATGAAACATGAATAAGGCGCTCTTAAAGAAAAAAATTAATTAAAAAACAAATTCTTCGGAATTAACACTCTGGCAAATAAGAAAAACTCAATGGAAGTGGTATTAGAAATCCCTGAGAAAGTAGAACAAAAGGAACTAAAAGATGAAAATAGATGACAAAAAATAAATTATAAAAGATTCCTAATTATACAGATGTTATTAACATGTCAGAAACATTCAATTTAAACTGAGTGAAAAAGAATTTTCATGGAAATGTAATCTGAAATAGTCCCGATATTATGCTGATTTTCAATGGAAGTTATTCCCTCAGGGACATAGTTTCTTCAACTGAAAATATTACAATAATTATATCTGTATATACATATAACACTCACATGCCTGGATGTTATGTATCATATATGCCCAAATAATTATAATATGAAATTACAGAGTAAGTCAGTAAGTAAGCCTTTTCTATATTTAACACACTAAGTTTATTTGTTACAAAATGCTTGTTGTATAAAGATATATAAATCTATATTCCGGTTCCAAACACATATGTGTAAGTATGTTTCCCTCTGTAATACTGAGAACCCTTCCACTGTCAAACCTCTTTACTCCTATGGGGATTTACGAAGTCTTGTCAAGTTAATTCCCACACATGACTCATGTTTGCTTGTGTTTCTTGATGCTGTTTAAAGTACATGCTCACTATGATGAATAGTTATGTAAAGCTTCTCTTTTGAGACAAAGTTATCAGTTTTAAGTGACTTCTTACCTGAGGTGACCGAAGGGATTTTGCAGCTGGAAGTGATGCGGTAATACGGGGGGTTGTCCATGTGCGTGACGCCTGAGCTGACGGGATCGGTCAGCTGCAGCTCACTCACCAGCTCTTCCAACAACTGCATTGTTTTGTCTCTACCTAAATAGACAATAACTTTCTTCACCTGTCACAAGAGAAAATCGTTCAGAAAAGAAAAAGCACAATTTTTATTTCATAAACTTGAAGCGGATTTTCTCAGATAAGATCACTTGAAATGGTAGATGAATTAAGCACAACTCAAATTTAAACACTGATCCACAATAAAACATTAATTGGCTTTATAAATAGGGTCTTCCCTCTGGCCCTCAGCATTGTATTTGGTTGGGATGACTTGACTGTTTAATGGTTTCTGCATTATCTACTTCTTTACTATTTTGCCTTTTTTTTTTTTTTTTTAGAAAAGCAAAAGATAATTGCTTTCCTATAAATCAGCATCTTTTTAATGGAGAGATTTCAATTAATAATATCATCCCAAATTTCCTCAGACTTCAAACACAGGATTTTTTATTCTGCTTCCCCTATTAATTCTCTATTTAACCCAGCAGGTACAGAGTAGTGATTAAAAGCAAGGAATCAGAACTAAACTGGAACCCAAACCACACAGCCTGGATTGGAGTGTAGACACTTGGTAGCTATGCGATTGGACAGTTACTCTCGGTTTTCTCTTCTGCAAAATGGGGACAATAGCACATATTTCATACAGTTGTTCAGATTAAATAAGATTTAATAAAGCACTTTAAGCATGCCTAGCACGTAGTAGGAGTTAAATAAGTGAAAAAAAAATTTCAGTAGTACGCATTCTGTACGTAAATAATATGTATTAATGAATCGCTTACTAACTGATCAGCCTATCTCTTTTTTCTTTGTAGTTCAATCCTTGCAACTCAAAAAATGTGGTCCTGCCAGCATAGGCATCTTCACCAGGAGCTGCTAGAAATACAGAATCTCAGGATCCACCCCCCAGAGCCAGAACCGGATACCCTGGTGATTCACCTGCACACAGACAACTGAGCAACTCTGCCTTATGTGACCCCTGGGCAAATCTTTTTTTTAAGATTGACTGATTGATTTTTAGAGAGTGGGGGCAGGGCAGAGGGTGAGGGAGAGAAAGAAAGAATCTCAAGAAGACTCCCAACTGAGTGCGGAGTCTGACTCGGGGCTCTATCCCAGGACCCCGAGATCATGACCGGAGTTGAAATCAAGAGTCAGCCGCCTAAGCGACTGAGCCACCCAGGCGCCCCACCGCTGGGCAAATCTTAAAACATGCCTTATTGTATCATACCAGAAGCCTTATAATAATTACCCATGGATAACTGACCTACACACAGCTCTGTATCTATCCAACCTGCTTTAACCATTTGCTAATTCTCTGTTCTCAGATTCAGTCACTGCTGAGCCTACCAGGTGCATTCTTGCCTCCGTGCCCCCTCCACCCCCAACTCTAATCCTGTTGATCTTCAAGCCCCGGCCTCACCCCAGCTGTACTCCCTTCTCCACAAAGTGGGAATCCACTCCTAGTGACAGAGCTAACGGCTGCCCAACACTGAAGAAGTTACTCTTCTCTGTGCCCTGTTTTATTCATCTGTAAAACTGCTGTGATCTTCACACACTCAGATCTGGGAATTCAATGAAACAATGCAGATGAGGTGCTTATATCATGCCTGGCCTGTAATAAGGGATTAAGAATGATAATTAAGAAATTACGATTGTCATTAAAAATAGCTCCTTTTCTAAGTTCCTGGGAAATGGTTATTCCCCGAATTTCATCTTGGCTTCATGGCACCTGTGTCTTCTTGCAGCCCCACCCCCGCGTTCATCCATCCAGTTAATAGGTACCTTCTATGTGCCAGGCACGATTCCAGGCTCTGGGAAGAGAGCAATGAACCAAACAGACAAAATTCCTGCTCTGGAGGACAGAATCTACTGCGCTGACTAAAGCAAAAGCAACAAGGCGAAGAAGTAAAACATATGTTTGGTGATGACAAGTGCTGGGAAAATCAACAAAGCAGGGAAAGGAAAAAAAAGTACGTGTCGGGACAGGGCATCTGCAGTCTTCGATAAGATGACCAGCAAAGGTCCCAGTGAGAAGGACATTTGAGGAAAGACCTGAGGGAGGGAAGGGAGGGAGCAAGGTAGCTGTTTAGGTAAAGACAGGGGGAGTGCAAAGGCCCCAAGGTGGGAAGGCCATAGAGCAGGGCAGCAAGGGGATCCGCATGGCCTCAGGCAGGGGGCATGAGGGAGAACATTA
Source organism: Halichoerus grypus (assembly GCF_964656455.1). Lineage (NCBI taxonomy): Eukaryota > Metazoa > Chordata > Mammalia > Carnivora > Phocidae > Halichoerus > Halichoerus grypus. Next base: position 40,084,564 of record NC_135714.1, read on the forward strand.
GGAGCTGAGCTCAGAGAGGTGAGGTGGGACTTTGTTGTTTCACACCACAGCCGCCTTTCTCTAACAGCTTCTCAGTGAGTATTAATCCTGAGGCATGCAACAGTCACGGTAACTCGGGAAATGCTAGGTCAGGCAAAGCTATTAAATGGTTTGTTTGAAGTAGGACCTGTAAGAACTTTGACAGCAACATTCTGCACAGCTGTTCTTCTGTGGTTAGGAGACGCTACCAAGGGGCTGACATCGATGTGTGTTTACACACGTGTGCATTTGTGCACCTGTGTGGATCCAGTTGAACCCTCATGTTTCATAGTCTCATGTTATTTTCCACTTGAGCAGATGTAAGTATTGCTTTCCCCTCTAGAAGGTAAAGACTGACATTCTTCATTGCATACCTCTTCCTATGTTTCCCCTTGCTTCTGGAAGCCGTCGGCACAATTCTACATGCACTGAGCTCTCTCACTCACCATTCTGCTCTAATATCTAGCCTAGCAGAAAGCATAAACACTCTCAATTTTGTGGTCTCACATCTAGATCACTGCCTCTCGAGGATCATCTCCAATCCTCCCAGAGAGCCGTGGTTCCTCGGTTATTCACTCTCAGTACTCTGCAATTTTCCTCTGCTGCCCTTATCAAGACTGCATTTTATTAACTTACTGATTTATTCATTAAATACATTAGGTGAAGGTTCAGAGAATAAAATCTCCATCACCCACCGGGCTGAAAGGCCCAGAACCTAGAAGAGCACCTGGCCTGTGATCAAGGCCAGACAGTATCGGTTGAATGAAGCAACAAACAAAGGCACGTGTGATTTCCTGGCGGGGTCCTCACTGTGGGCCTTGCTTTGCTTCTGCTGCCCTCCTGCCGCCCATACTCTGGTACTACAAGAAACCAGGTAAGTTTTATTTAAAAAAAAAAAAAAAGAAAAGAGAAAGAAAAAACTAAATGAACCTGAATACATACGTAAGGCAAGAGGCTTGGTTCACTATTCACTCCACAAACGCTGATCAGAAAGTGCAGAATGATTTTCAGGTTTTTCGGCCAGCCGTCTGCAAGCGTGGTCCACACATTCTCCACCTCCGACCAGGCCAGCCCGTCCCCATACTAGATGCAGGGCACACAACGCGTACTTCAGTGAGGATTGCTTATTAAATACCCAACTTATCACACCATCAAATACTAGAAAATCGTTTAAGAGACAGCTTTAATCTTTTCCGAGCTCTAGAGGAATAATCATTTCTTTCAACAAATCTGAACATAAATATATCACTAGTCATCTATGATATTCTCTCCTCCCCCAAGAACATATTTTGGATCTACTGAGAAGTGTTTTAAAGGAAGGAATTTGGTTCTTTTCAAACAAGTATCTATTTGGTTATCACAGGATGATCTGATCTCATCTATTTCTAACCTTCTGACTCCTCTTAATAATTCTGTGCAGCAACTGTGAACACAAACCCCACTTTACCTTTGCTGTCATGTACATTAGATTATTCAAAACCATCGCAGTGGCCTGTGGAGACCCCCAGCCTTCTCCTCGCAGCCAGCGCCTGCTAGTCACCATAAGTTCTCGGTCTCTTAAGGAGTCGTCTTCATCTTCCTCATGCCGCCTTGCTGTGGGCAAAGGTCTGAGATCTACCAACTCAATGTTGTTCATCCACGGTAAGAGATAGTGCAGCATTACTTGCCTCCCAGCAGGGTGAGCTGTCTGAATTCTCTGGCTTATCTCTGTCATTAAAAACAAGCCAAAAGAGGAAACAACCGGTATCATTTCCATTTCCTTTGATTTGTAATTAACCTCTGGTAAGATATGAGATCCCGACCAGCGGAGAGGTGGTGTGTGGGGGAGCTGGGACCCCAGCAACGGCAATGACCTCCCTCAGGGAGACAGGGTCTCTTGAGAAGGAGGCCTAGGAACACGAATACTTAAGATGGAAGAAACGAATCCACCAAAAGTGACAGAAAAGGAATAGCTCACAGTGGAAGGAAAACCAGGAAATAATAAATGTCTAGAAATCAAGAGAGCTCAGGATTTAAAGAAATGTAAGGTGACTAACATTAATTGCTTGGCAAGGTAGCAAACAGACTGAAGACCAAAAGTTGATGATTAGATTTAGCAGTTAGGAAGTCTTCAGTAAGTTCACAGAGAGGAAACTCACACTGATGGAGTCTGAAGGTCATTTTTGAAGATGCACAAGGACCGAGAACATGGAAAAAGTGAATGTGGATACTCAAGGCAGGTAAAGGGATGCGGGAACGGGTCAGAAGTGGGTGTAAAGGCGGAAAAGGATGGGAAGAGCCAGGGAGCTGAAAACATTTAAAAATTACCGCAATTGGTCCCAGAGAAAGGAAGGAGCAGGACCCTCAAATTTCAAAGTGGGCAAAGTTTCTATTGATAAGCTGCCCCATACAATCCCTAACAAACACTCTGCTCATCTTGCCTTGGAAACAGTAAAAGTGAAAACTGCACTGAGCAGGTTTACAGGCTATATTTTGGTTTAGAATAGACCATTTAAAGCAAGGAGTTACAATTAGCAGATCCTAATGACGAGTATCTGAAGACAGAAGTGAAGGACAAGGCGAGGGAGCTGGGGGCATGGTCTACACGTCCCAGCTGCCCTTGCCACCAATTTCTTGAGCTCCGAGACTCAGCTGGACTGCTCTGCTTGCTCTGTGGGAGGCTGGAGAAGCAGCCCGGCAGAGGATCGGTGATCCAGGCAACCACCGCTCCACACTGATGACCACCCACACTGATCCCGAAAGGGCTGTCGGGACTGTTGCGAAAACGGAAAGGCATGATCACTGCCGTCTATCAGTGCAAACCAAACAGCTAAACTGCTTTAAGAACTAAATGTCGGAGGAATTTAAATAGATTTTTCCTCATTCAGGTCAGTGAGGGATGAGAAACTATTTCTACTGCTGAAATGGGTGCTGTGGAAAGACGCTCCAAGGAGGCTAAGGTCACTAAATCTTGAGGCCAAATGAAAGAAAAGGATCCATGGCAGAATCTTGTCATCTCCTGGATGCCCATTTTGGTGCATGTCCAATTCTCAGACTAAAATAAGATCTCGCTACAAGTGAAAGCCAGAAAAACTACCTAAGTGTTCTGTGTTAAAAATCAGTAAAAGGACAAAGCACTCTAGGAGCACATGCAATAGTGTGTTCATTGGGCGGAAGGTTAAACTAAATTTTAAACAAAAATTGTCCTAAATCTGAGTCCTGGGAGATCCACACAGAGAGGACATCTTGCCTGACACATAGTCCCACAGTTTTAGAAACCCCTGGAAGGAACTGTCATTGGCCCAAGAAAAGGAAATGGGAACAGAAAGCAACGTGGGATCCTAGCAGTAGTTTTGCTCAGGGCAGTGCAGAACCTTCCCCTATGATGAGAGGTGTTACTTATAGAAAGAAACCTGTATCTTTATCCCTGCCCATTTTTATTATTAAACACAGACCAATACACAAGATAAAATATGTACTAAAACACTTAGGAAGTTCTGTGTCTACCCAAGAAACATCTTTAAATTGCATGTGAAGCCCCCTCCTTCCCCCTCCTTCACCCCCCGGGGTGGAGAAGGGAAGGCAAAGTGAGAAGCCTTGGCAAGACTACAGTAGTAAGAAATCTATATATATTGATAGAGTAGTATTAAACGTTCTTACTAAAGGAAAAAATTTTCTTACATAAAGACATGTTCTGTTTTGAATCAACCTCCAATTTCTTATATTTAAAATTTCCTAAAAGTAGTTTTTTAGAAAGGATTGCTAAAGAAAACCCACTGACCAGTTCAACGATCATACCTGAGAATATGGCAAGAGTTAGCTCAGGATAGGCCCTTGCTAATTCCTCGGACAACTGATAGTATGAAACAGAATACAGATGCGGCAGTGGAGACAGCTGGCTGAGTACTCCATCTGTTCTCTGAACTTCCAATTTGTGAGCATAGCGAAACATCTTCGGTTCCAGGATCTGCAGGAATGTAGATTCAAGATTTTATGAGTCCTCTAAATTTCAGCTACAACTGAAAAATAAAATCTTCTCCTAAGAATTATTCCAGCTTAAAAATTATATAGTTATGCATATTGTAAAGTATTTCAGGTGTTACCTTCTAATTCCCAGGAATGTTTGCAAAAGATCTGTAACTGTTTAGAAGGCTTTATACTCCTTGTGCTTAATTCTAATGGTTTGGGTTAGTAGCATAGTCTGAGAATGACTTTAGCAACTTAATATACAATTACTTGAAGAAGATTTACCACTTTCCAGTTAAAAAACAGGATTATATAAAACAAGTGAAAAAAAAATCCTCTAACAGATCTTGGTTAAATACAGATTAAATATGGAATATGAGCTAAAAATTATTTTAACATTACACTATGTAAAGATACAGCACTGAACCTTCTTTTTTTTTTTTTTAAAGATTTTATTTATTTATTTGAGAGAGAGAGAATGAGAGAGAGAGCACATGAGAGGGGGGAGGGTCAGAGGGAGGAGCAGACTCCCTGCAGAGCAGGGAGCCCGATGCGGGACTCGATCCCGGGACTCCAGGATCATGACCTGAGCCGAAGGCAGTCGCTTAACCAACTGAGCCACCCAGGCGCCCATGAACCTTCTTAATTAATAAAGACATGAGGGTATAATTCTCAAGATGGCAGCTACCGGCATCAGTACCACGTCAAACCCTCTGGAAACATCAGCGTCTACTTGAATCTTAACTTGGTTAAGAGTGAAGAAACTCATCCTATTACCAATTAGTTAGATACTGTAAAATAATGCTACCTCCATGCTTGGTAAGTTAACTTTCTAGGTTATTTTTCTTGGTCTAAGAAAGAAAAACTGTACAAGCACATCATAAAAGGGCGAATTACTTTTTACTTGGTTCTCAAAAAAACATTTAGCTCCCATTATTCTTATCTGCTGGACAGGAACGGTTCCATGCACACGTAGGTCCCGACCACTCCGTTTTTACGTGTGCACACTGGCGCATACAGGTGTGTGTGCGAGCATGTACCTAAGCCCTCTGTAACGCACTTCTGAACAATCTATATTATTTGTAGACTCGAGTGACCCATATTATCTTTGTCTTTTTTCTTTTAAGATTTATTGATTTATTTATTTGACAGAGACAGAGAGAGAGCACAGGCAGGGGGAGCAGCAGGCCGAGGGAGAGAGAGAGAAGCAGACTCCCCACGGAGCAGGGAGCCAGATACAGGGCTGGATCCCAGGGTCCTGGGATCAGGACTTGAGCCCAAGGCAGATGCTTAACTGACGGAGCCACCCAGGCACCACTTATCTTTGTCTTCTATTTTTAATGATAATCAGGAATTGATGCCATGCCTCCCTATTAAAAATAAAGCCCAGGGGCTCCTGGGTGGCACTGTCAGTTGAGCGTCCGACTCTTGGTTTCAGCTCAGGTCGTGATCTCAGGGTCATGAGATCGAGCCCTGCATCAGACTTCTGCACTGAGCACAGAGTCTGCTGGAGTTTCTCTCTCCCTCTCCCTTTGCCCCTCCCTACCTCGCACTCTCTCACACTCTCTCTCTCTCAAATAAATAAATCTTAAAAAAAAAAAGCTAAATATTTATATGCTTCATTAAATCATTAATAAGTAATATTTAACATTTGCTTACAAACCTGTAAAAGTTGCATAGCAACTTCATAGATACTTCGAGAAGAATCAGCTGCTTTAAACAGTATCAGATTTAGGAGCATCACTGTGTCACACTGATAATCCCTAGGGACAAATATTACATGTTAGAGAAGTTTTAGAGGCTTTCACACCATTAATAAATATGGTACACAAAGGGCAAGGCTGCAGCAGATACCAAGTGTTAAGCCTATGACTAGGTGTTTTTTTGTTTTTTGGGTTTTTTGTTTTTGTTTTGTTTTTTAAGGCAAAAGGTACACAACAGATGCATGGTGATCATTATTCTTATTCTGGTTAAATTTCAGTAGAGCTCAAGGAAAGAAAATACTGGCTTCTTAGTATTTCTGAATTCAAAAGGAAACATCTTCTTAAAGAAAAGAAAAGAGAAGGAAAAAAAAGAAAAGAAAAGCTAAATAAAATATGGAAGACAGTATGTGGAGTACCTGTTCTGGAATACATTAGCTATGGCTTTAAAGCAGCCGGCTGCCACTCTCTTGGAACCAGTGTAACATCGATCCACAGCCCAGTACATCAGGTTGCTCTGGTCCGGGTTCAGCTCCAGCAGTAATGTAACTGCCTCACAGCCCAACTGATGCACCTACGTAAAGGTCACAACATTGCCCAGGATAAAGAAATTTATATATTATATATAACTACTCCTCTACATTTTTATTAAAATAATATAGTTATTTAAGCACAAAACTCAGTCTCATTTTGTTCAACTCCTTCTCATTATATTTGGCCAAAGGAAAAAACAAATGACATGGATAAATTATACTTGGTCTCCTGCTTTTTACCCAAGACTCTAAGTAGTACAATTCTCTCCTCCAGCAGAGCCCTCAAGGCAGCTGATGAATACAAAGAGTGATTAAGTGCTTTCAGAAAAGTGCGTTATTAACCTCTCCAGTTATTTTTATCAAGCTTTATTCTTGTTTTTGATAAGCCAATAAAGAAATTATTCTGAGGGGAAAAAATCTAAGTCCTGTTTTAAATCGTGAAGTCTGTGCATGTACAGTAGGAGAATAAGGAAAAGGGAAGGCAAGGAAGATTAATTGGAGAGTGGTCAAGAAAATGATATTAAACAGTGTATTTCTTCCATGGAGCTCAATGTATTCTATATTAGTATTTTATTTAAAGATCTAGAACCCTATCATGAGATGTGTGTATATATATACACACACACACACACACACACACTACTGTATTAATCCTATAATATAAAAGGGAAATTAACATTATTTAAATAAGAATTAGAAATTTCTTAAAATATTGCATCCTCTTTTACACAACATGCTTTTTGCATATAATTCTAACCTATCTTATTAAAAAAAAAAAAAGACTTGTTTTCAGTGGGTCATACTATAATTCCAAAAAATGCAGTGTGATTTATTACGAAATCTTCAAGGCACCGTCATAATCACCTTTTTGTCCAGAGAGTCCAAAATGTTATCCAACCATTTGTACAAATAGCCATCTGATGAAAGTCCCACATTATCTGCAACAGGGCCACAACACAGTACAGCAGACATAGCCTTCAAACAATAACATCAGAATTACACTTAAAACATCCAAGAGGTTTGCTGCTGGTTGCTTAATGAGAAGAGGCAGGGTATGTTTATTCATGCTTATGTAGCCACAATATCTTTAATTCTTTCCTTTACAAAGAAGAGCATAATAGCAATTTTTGAAACTAAGTAATTTATGATGAGTAGTAAGTAAATACATGATACCAAATAAGGCATGAGCTTGGACAGTACTGGAAGAGAAGAGAAAAAAAAAGACCAAGAAAAAGTACTTAAGTAGGAAAAAAGAGGCAATTCTCAGTTCTTTAAGAAAATGGCATTTAAATTTTGGGTAGATTCTGTAACTTTTTACATTGTATTTTATGTATTTAAATCAACATACGGTATAAATATTTGAATACAGCAGGCAAATATACTCTCAGGTACTCAGAAGAAATCTATCCTTTTTATACTACTAGGAGCTGAGAGACAAAAAAAAAATTTAACTGCACTCTTCACGTAAGAAAAAAGAAATCAGATTTCTAAGCAATACCTTCAGTGCACAGTACTGATGTCTGTTAATTTGCATATTTCTGTCACTGTATCTGTCCAAGGGTGTAAACATGATGCTAAAAGGACCTGCCCAGTGACTGAACAGCATAAACAGACTGTGACGAAGGCTCTGTTGAGGGAAGATACTTCTTCTCTGGTGCACTGCACATAAAAAAAAAACAGATGGGAAAAAATTTATTTCCATTTCTTTTTATTTTAATATGCATGTCAACTTATTTGGGATTGAGTATGTAACACTGCAAAAAAGCAAGCAAAAGTTTTCATTTTCACCTACCAACAAACCTCCCTGGTGACAGTAATCACTGATGCACGTGCAAGACCCAGAAACAGGGCTGCAGTCTGACACCATGTAGCTCAGCATTATGAGAGATACAGGATCTCTGCAAGCAGAATTTCAAGGCGGGCACCGTACTGCTCAGAGGCTGGCACAGAGCTGGGACTCAGGACCCTGCTTCTCCCCGGCTGTTGCTGGCTACATGGTAAGCTTGGCCAAGACATCAACATGAACGCAACTCTGGATCTTGGTTCATTGCCAAGACAAAGCTTTGGAATAGGTAAGCTGTTTTTGAGCTTTGTATGTTTTCAGCTGCACAGCTATCTTTTTAAAAGAATCCTTACATGGACTCTTGATATACAGAACAGACAAAGGAGGGGCTGATCAACTTGAAGTAAGGGGTGAAGCCTAGAGTCTAAACCCATTCTATTCTGCTGCCTCTTGCTGATGGCACCAGAAGAGAAACAACATTGTTTGAAAACCACTGGCTGAGATGATCTCCAAGAATTCTTTCCACTTGAAAATTCTATCTACAAGTTCTCTGCGTCAATCCTTGTTGAAGAAACTCAACAGTATCTTAATGAACCAATCCAGAAGTTGTAGACAAATGTTTAGTAATGGACTAAATTATATCTTTATGTTAACTGAGCTTCAGATCAGGAAAGCATTTCCCTCTGAAGTTCAAAACAGGCCTCCTGCATTTGAAATTAATGTACCTAAAGAAATGTTTGCAGGCCTCTTTTATAAAATACAACCCATGCTCTCACTCTCACAGAGTCAACTGTTTGCATGTTCTTTTAAAGGTAACAAAATAATTCTTTTACAGAAAGAAAAAGAAACATTTGCATTTACATGGTATACCAAAGGCTACAGTCACATTTTATGTCTCATCCTTGTAAATAATTTATGGTTTTTTGAAAAAAGTAATTGCATATATCAGTATTTCTAGGGCCTAAACCAGCACCTGGCATATGGTAGGTACTGGAAAAATAGGCATATATACCTTAAAGGAATCAATCAGTAACACCGTGTCCTTAGCATACCTTGTAACTGCAGCCTACACCCTCCTTCCATTATTCAGCAGTACCTTGTTAATTCTATTCTCAATGACCATTTGGAACATAATTGCTTTTTGCTCATTGTATTTAGAACAAGTTTGCCTAAAGAAGCTTCTTCTATTGATTTCTTAAATTTTTTGTTAGTGTCTTGAATATCATTAAAAATCTATGTGGGCTTGCTTTTTTTTCGATTTCTACTCACCACACTAGTTGAAAGGTAAAACAAACTCTTGCCATCCATGTTATGCTGACATATTTTTCCACTATGTTCATAAGCTGCTTTATCACCTTAGACTGCAAACCCTCAGGGGAAGAAAGTACGTGATGGTCCCTCACTATTCAATAATGTTTTAAGAAACTGGAAAGAATACCTGGAACATTCTGAATGATATTCGCCACTAAGGCACTAAAATGGCATCGGATATCCTTCAGTGTGTCAGAGTCTTTTTCATTTTCTGCTTCCAGGAGTTGTCTAGTTAAATCTACATATTCCAATAAAGTGTTGTTGAGGAAATGTGTTTCATTATCAAGGCCACCACTTGCACTGAAAATATTGAAAAAAAATAAAGAAAATGTGGTTTTAAATTATAATTTAAATCAAAATAAATTCCTAGTAACCAAATTCAGAATAATATACAGTCGACTCTTGAACAACGTGAGGGTTAGGGGCACCTACTCCCACCACCCCAGTCAAATATCTGCATATAACTTTTGACTCCACAGAACTCAGCTATTAATAGCCTACTGTTGGTGGGAAACCTTACCGATAACATAAACCTGTCGATTAACATATATTTTGTATGTCATACATATTATATAATCTATTCTTAGAATGAAGCTAGAGAAAAGAAAGTATTATTAAGAAAATCATAAAAGAAAATACATTTACAGTACTGTACTGTTAGAATCCACATACAAGTGGACCTATGCAGCTCAAATCCATGTTCAAGGGTCAACTGTTTATTAAACTTGGCATGATCATGGTAGTGTGCAACTTTACATAAAAAATTAAATGAACATGATTTTGGCTTACAAATATAAAATAGATGGTGCTTCTTAATCAAGAAACTGCTATTGTAATTTTTATTATTCAATTCCATATCCACCTTTAATCAACTATTCTGAGTGCTAAATGTTAGCCCCTTTCTGGCAAAATATATAGCTTTTCAAAATAGGAAATAAGGAGGCATATGGGATAGGGAGGATCAGTTTAGAAGAGTAGAAAGAGGAGGGGTGCCTGGGTGGCTCAGTCGGTTAAGCGACCCACTCTTGATCTCAGCTCAGGTCTTGATCTCAGCGTTGTGAGTTCAAGCCCATGGTGGGCTCCACACTGGGCATGGAACCTACTTCAAAAAAAAAAAAACTGATAGAGGAAAGACTAGTTCTATATATTCTCACAGCTGCCATGCAAATTCACATTATGCCTTTAGTACAATCAATCAAATATTCATTAGGTACTTATTCTCAGCAAGTACTGGGGATACAAAAATTTAAGAGAATTCAAGTAAGAGTGCTGGTTTTCAAGTCCTCTATCTACACCTATGGAGTTGCCTCCAAAATCTCTGCAGTATTTTTCCTTTGAGGCAAGGGTTCTGAGCCTGGAAACCATAGACTGGAAGGGGGTCATTTGGTTAGTAAGAAGTCTCAGATCCCAGTCTTGTTCCCTCACTTATTAAAGATTTGACCAGTAGCTACTTCAGAGCATTTTAGTAACAATATAAATTAGTTACTACATAAGAAAGCATTAGTAAACCATAAATGCTATATAAATGGTTGGCTATTACATTTACATTTATTTTGATCGTTTTTCCTTGCTATACTTGAAAAGTACTTCTAAAATATGTGATTTTAAAAGTAAAAATAATTTTTAGTAGTTGTGGCCATGAAAACAAGAGTAAGGAGTCACAATGGTACTACAGTATATTAAAATTATCAGTCTACAACAATAAAAAATGTTGAATCATAATGAAATGTTTTCCTTCATTCCTTAAAGGAATGTTTTTAATTTCTGAGTAATGATTTATTACTGGACGGGAAACCAATTTAATAGATTGCAACCTGACTCAGAATAAAACATTCACTTAACAACTATTCATTGAATACCTCCTATGCATCAGGCACATCAGATTGGCTGGGTGAACAAAGCAAAGATCCCTGCCTTCTTGGCCTTTGGAATTCTTTTTTTTTTTTCCCTTAATTAAGGAAATAAAAAGTCCGTAATACCAACAGCCTTATAGTACTACTTTCTCTTAAAACAATAAAACCAAAACCAAAACACATAACTGTGTTCAAAACCATTACTGCTATCGAGTGAACACAGCTTTTGTAAATTTTAAAGATACCAACATCCTGCAGTTCCCCCAAATAGTACCATTCAAAGATTCTTCATTCACTAACACTACATTAAAAGCAACAAAAAAGAAAGAAAAAAGATACAGATACGTATTACGTTGTTGATTTTTTTCATTAAGCCCAGTGTGTTTCAAATTCTCCTTTCCTAACTTCCACTGTTTTATTTTTGTGTAGGACAAAAAAAAGAATGATGTTTCTTTTTTCTCTTTCTTTTCATTTACTATAAAAGAAAAGGTAAATCAGTGGTCTAAATTCTCCTTAATTAAAGCTCGATTTTGAAAGCACTCATCAAAAGCATTTGATGCTAACTATGGAAGGTATGAGGTACACTAAGAAATAATCAGGACAAATGCCAACGTCACAATACTGCACTTGTTTATTAACATTCATTTTTACTCAAGATCTCTTTTCAGTTACCTTTTTTTTGGAGATGATCATATCTTTTTTTTTTCCCCTCCTTCAATAGTCAGGCAACACAGTTACCCTTCCTAGGGAAATAGTTATTTCTCAACCCAAAGCCAGTGGAATTTTCCTCAAGGGGCTGGTCTTAGTGTCCACATGCCTTTATTCTAGCAATAACTCCAGGTTTTATGTTTTCATTGGTGAAGGGTGGAAAGTTATGAATTATGATTTATGTTCATGGATTTCGTAATTATCCCCAACAGGAGAGAATAACAGTCAATTGGAATAGATTTGCAAACCTTACAGTGTTTAGCCTTTATACATATGATTTTACAATCCAAAAGAAATAGATCTTTAAAATGAGGTAAGAAATCGGGGCGCCTGGGTGGCTCAGTCGTTAAGCGTCTGCCTTCGGCTCAGGTCATGATCTCCAGGTCCTGGGATCGAGCCCCGCATCAGGCTCCCTGCTCAGTGGGGAGTCTGCTTCTCCCTCTCCCTCCACCTTTCCCCACTGCTCCTACTCTCTCTCTCTCTCTGTATCTCTCTGTCTCAAATGAATAAATAAAAAATTCTTTAAAAAAAAAAAATAAATAAAATAAAAAATAAAATGAGGTAAGAAATCATTAAGTTAGTCACAAAAAAAGGCTACTGTCCACTTGCCTGACTTACTAGATGCCTACAAATATCAAAATCCTAGGAGCATTATAGCCAATTTTTGCCCGAAGCAATCTAGTACTAGTCGTAGATTTTTTTCAGTATGTTTTTTAGCCACTGGTTGACGTACTGGATGCATCTTCTATAAATAATGTTCACAGTGTAGCAGTTTTGTGTTGTGGCAAAGGGGTTTTTCTGTTTTTATATATTTCATAAGAGAAAAAATACTATGTTCCCTAATCATTCCAAAGTTTTGAAAATCAAAACCCAGCACTGACCTGTGACTAATGACACCAGCATCCGCCAGCAGTTCAAATATTCGTACCAGTTGTACTCGCAAAATGTCTCGACGCCTGCGCCGCTTCATATTCTAGTCCAAAGATATAAAGATATTAAGTGAAAGTCCTTTGGGAAGTTGACAGAAAACTTGCTGGTGTAACTTGGAAAGAATAATGTGCAATGCAGACTTTGATCACTTTAGTGGCTACTGAAGCAAGGAGATACGTGTGGAATAGTTTGAAATTAACGAGCCAAAGAAAATCACATGACGTTTTATGTGGCAATACTCCTTGTGTGGGGAGAAAATAACATCCTATAATTTCAGGTGATTTGCTAATCTGACAACTTCGAACAACTGAAGCAGTTAGTAAACTGTTGTCACTGCATGATAAAGAATCCCTAAGATATTCCCCAAAATATAACAAAAAGACAGGGGAAAATAACACAAAGGGGAATGAAAAAACCTTATAGATTTTGCTCGTGCCAAAGTTTTCCACTCAATAATTAATTCTGACACAAAAACTAAATGCAAAAGAAAAAATTTCTCTGACCATTATGGTCTGAATAAATTTGTCTTATTAGAGCCAAAGTACTAATGATTAGCATAATTGCTGTAACGTCTCCCCTGGATTCTGCTTCCAATGGGAACTCGTGTAGTAGGAAGAGACAGATGTGCTGTATCACTTTCTTCCATTGTTCATTATGTCACTGTGGTGTAACTTTCACAATATAGAGCAATTGGAAACCTACTTATTATTATTAGTCTTTCAACTTTCAAGTCCATGATCCAGTTTCCTGCCTTCCATAGACCAATCTGCTGATGACCAGCTCATTACATTTCCTATTTCTCTTAACTCTTTATAAAGTTCACAGCACATTGTACTCAACAGGATAGTTTCTAAGCAATCTTTGAGGATTTCTGCAAAGTTTTATTGACTTGTTTCCATTCTGTATCTACAGAAAGATTGTGAGTCTAAAGCGCTCAAAATAAATCTTATATTCAAGGCACATCATTGTACTTTATCTATTCACCTGCTATGATGCATTTTTCCCCCTGAAATTGTGAAGTATAAATATTGCTACTTAATTTTGTTTCCAATTCCAATTTGTTTCCAATTCCCTGGATTGAATCACCCTACACTGTAATCAACATGATCATTCTGAAACAGAAGTCTGATCAATTACTAAGTGGGGATACTACCACAACTCTACAGGGCTGAATTAAAGAAAGGAAGTGAAGCCTTACAGATGCCATCTTAAAGTTACTAAAAGAGCACCTATTGTCACCATGTCCTTCTCCTGCTTTAATTCCTCTGTGACATTAATAGCAGTGACTCTCAGTCTTCTACACCAGGCTCATCTAAGGTGGTTTTTAAAAGATTTCTGGGCTCCGTTCCAGGGATTCTCACTCAATAGGCCCAGGAATCTCTAATTTTTAGGAAGCTTTTCCAGGCAGTTCTAATGCCCATGCCATATGGTGCTCACTGGTCTACTGGATAAAGCTGAGACCAGGAGTCTTTCATGAGATAGTTCCTCTCTTGCTTTGCAGCCTGATCCATCTTTTTCTCCATAATATAATCATGCAAAAGCATCTGCAATGTCCACATTCTTTTATAAAGTTTGCAAATGCTGTTTCTCTGCCTAGAATGTCTTTCCCTTGCTTGTCCACTGGGGAATATGCTTCAAACTTCACCTCAAGTATCAGTGCTTCAGGCTTACTTTTCCTTGACAGGCAGAGCCAGAGGTTTTCTTCTCTGCAGTTTGTGCAACCTCTGATCTGTGATTTTATTCCAGTGGGTAATACGTTGTTATAATTATGGTTTGCAATCTGTCTGTCCCACTAGACCTGTGGTTTCTAAAAGTTGCTCAGAACCTGACACAGATCTGTAGATTTAGGGACGTAGACCCAGGATTGGCAAAATATGGCCCTCAGGACAACCCTGGCCCACTGTTGCCTAAAAAAAATTGTTTTGGGATATAGCCACGTCCCTTTGTTTAGTAGTCTATGCAGACTGAGTAGCTGCAACAGAGACAGTAGGGCCTGCAAAGGTGAAGATATTTACTATCTGGCCATTTACAGAAAAGCTTTCCTGACCCCGATCTAGACCCTGACTGTCCCCACTTTACAGCAATTTAATATGTTTTATAGAATGAGTTTCTGCATAAGATCTTCTGTGAGAGGGGGAAGGAAGAATTTTGTATATTAAAAAAATGTTGAGGAGCACCACGCCTGGGTGGCTCAGTCAGTTGAGTGTCCAACTCTTGATTTCGGCTCAGGTCACGATCTCAGGGTCATGAGATTGAGCCCTACGTTGGGCTCCGTGCTGGGTGTGAGGCCTATTTAAGATTCTCTCTCTTCCTCTGCCCCTCCCCACCCCTGCGTGCTATTTCTCTCTCTCTCTCTTAAAAAAAAAAAGGTTGAAAACTGCATCAGACCATCTTTTACATATTTACTTCTCAATTTCTAATATTTGGTATAATGTACAGAATACAGAAGACAATAAGTATCTGCCAAATAAATATTTAATGACAGAAAACTATACGGCTTACCTCTGGCCTTCTTTCGAGTGCTTCTTTAATTATGGGATGCAATTCCTCTATTAGTTCCCTAGAAGAAAAATTATACACATTTTTAAATTAATGGCTGAACAGATACAATCTGATGTGCAAATATGTAAATACTAATATAATGATGTGAAATGACAAGTGTTAACCCTAATTCTACTGTTTTAAACACAATCCTCATTGTTTTAGTTATAGAAGAACACGTGCACACTGTAGAAAACTGGGAAAGCAGAAAAAAATTGTACAGGCCACCTATTCTAATTTGCAGAGATAAATACCGTCAAGATTGGTGTTCCATTGTTTTGCAGCCCACGTGTATTTTATATAGTTGAAACCCTATCAGCTATGAGAAGGTATCCTTTCTTCCTTTAACACTAGCATAATGATATCCACATGCCCTTAATTAGTTCATAATATTCTATAACAGGGTGGGATACCATAATTTTTCTAAACATTTTCATTTATTACTGGTTCATTAAATTTCATCCAATTTTTTTTTAAAGATGTTACTTTTAAGTAATCTCTACACCTAACGTAGGGCTCAAGCTCACCGTCTCAAGATCAAGAGTCGCATGCTCCACCGACTAAGCCAACCAAGTGCTCCAATTTTATCTAATTTTTGATTATAAATACTGCCTCAGTGAACATCTTTGTCTTCATTTCTGATTATCTCCTTAGGATTAATTCTTACAAATGGAATTAATGAGTCAAAGGGCATGAACTTCATGAAAATGATAATTTAATCTTTGCTTATATTCGGATTTTAAATTGAAAATGTGCTCATTGTTGATGATTGGGAAAATAAAAAAGGATAATAAGAAAATAAAATGCATCCACGATTTCATCATCTATAAAACTACTGCAGACATTTAAAGTATTTGCCTCCGGTTTCTTTCTTTTTTTTTTTTTTTGGATTGTTTCTATTTATGAGAATTTGTTTTTTAAGAAGCTGAGATCATTTTTGTAACCCATTTTTTGCTATTAGCATAATAATGTATTTACTTGTCATAAAATAATCCTCCAAAACCTCATTTATGATGAATGCCATTCCCCAAATACAGCCCTATCACAATTTGCTAACCTAGTCTCTGTTGTTCATGTTATCTCAGAGATAAAACATCAAACATCACCTTAGATCAACAGAGGACAATCTCAAAAGAATAAATACAAGGCCCAGCAGGCAACAACAAAGCAGAATCTCAGGCAAAAATGAAGGATTTGCTTTGTTAATATCAAAAACATCAAGAATGAAATAAAATATGTACATAAATATTTCTTCTAAAAATAATCTAATTCTCTCGAACAAGAAGGGGAAAAACTACAGTTTTAAGCAACAGACCGAACCTATAAAATAATCACATCATGGTCTAAATAGGTAGGAAAATATTAAAAATTTACGTGGCATTTTATCATTTTTAGAACATATTTATACACAGTATATATGAGATTTTCATAGTAATTCTGTGAAGAACATTGGGGACATCTTATTTGCTCAATCAAAATGAAGAAATAAAGGGTCTAATAAATTAAATGACTCTTTAAATGTTACATGGCTAGTTAACTGGTAAATGTCATGACTGATACGAACTGTCCTGATTATAAAAAACTCTACCGCACCTTCTCTCGAGTAGTGCATTTACTATTTTAGTGCATAGAGAAAACATATGAAGATAATTACCTAAAAGCTCCTGGGTTGGTCCTGCCAAGACCTAGAACAAGGGATTCTGTGATTTCCATGCTCTCAGAGCGCATCATTGGAACTACATGCTTAAACAAGGATGAAGGGGATGGGATGCCAATTATCTGGAAAAAATAGATATATTTATAGCAGCCATTAATGATAGTACATCCAATTAAATAACTTGGCACTTCATCAATATTTCATCAAGGGCAACGAGGAGATGAAATTTTACTGTGAATGGGACTTCAAAATTCACCTGTGGTGTACATAATCTAAAAACATTAAACATTTGTCCAATGGTTCACCGCAAGTTCGTTAAAAGAATTTGGGTTCTGTGAGTCTCTTAATTTCTTACATATACTTACCATTACATAATAGGCTGACTTCCTCTGTAGGAGGATATTCCGATATTCTATGTCTTTTGATCCATAAAAATAATTAAAATTATTTCTAAGTCATTGGTGTTTAAGACACCCAGATCTTACTCAGTTTTCTAAATTTTCTTCAACCACCTCATAATATTTTGTGTCACAGCATGAAGACTATTAAGAACTGTTCTTATCAAGTATCATTACATAATTTAGGGAAATTCTACAAAGGTATTTAATTATTTAAATGAGTTTTTTAGGATCCTGAAAAGTGTGAGAACTACAGGAAATCAAATAAGGAAAAATGGGGATGAAAATGCCTTTAAGAAATATTATGATGAGGGGCGTCTGGGTGGCTCAGTCGTTAAGCGTCTGTCTTTGAGGTCATGATCCCAGAGTCCTGGGATCGAGTCCCGCATCGGGCTCCCTGCTCTGCGGGAAGCCTGCTTCTCCCTCTCCCACTCCCCCTGCTTGTGTTCCCTCTCTCGCTGTCTCTCTGTCAAATAAATAAATAAAATCTTTAAAAAAATATTATGATAAATTTAATGAGCATGACCCTCTTTTCACCAAAGAAAAACTATATATATATATATATATATATAAAATTGATTCCAACCAGGAATCCATAGTAATAGGACTCCTTGAACTATTTTCATCATTAGTACAAGTAATAAACTTTTCAACCAAACTACTTTATTGTCCTGGAAAGGAAATTTGAAAACACTGCTTCACGGTGCCCTTCCGACTCCGTGGCGGCCGGGGAATCTTACCTTGGAATCAATGCCGTAGCCACTATCAGGGGTGGATGCCAGCGTCTCGGGGGGGGAGCACCTCACAGACCCCGCCGACGCGGAAGAGGACGCGGCCGCCGCACTGCAGCACAGCAGGAGGTAGTTTCTCCACAGGCCGACGTACGAGTCACTGCTTGCGGCAGTGTTCACTTTCTTAGCATTGATGGGGCTACTGGGGGAAGCAAATAATACAACGTGTTCTCAAGGCGGTTTGGTTTTTTTTTAACTAAAGCTAAATTCTATCAATTTAGGAAAGATGGTTAACATGAAGTTTTATTACTACCACTGAATCTCTGTGGAATGGTGTAACATATAAATGACTATTTGACTTAAAATTAAAACATATTGTAGCATCATTTTCATCTGCTATTTTTGTGACCGAAGTTAATACTTTATCAGGCCACATTTTATAACTTATTATACATGCTCAGTGTAAAAAAACAAAAAACAAAAAAACAACTGAGGGGCGCCTGGGTGGCTCAGTCGTTGGGCGTCTGCCTTCGGCTTGGGTCATGATCCCCGGCTCCTGGGATCGAGCCCCGCATCGGGCTCCCTGCTCGACCAGAAGCCTGCTTCTCCCTCTCCCACTCCCCCTGCTTGTGTTCCCTCTCTCGCTGTCTCTCTCTCTGTCAAATAAATAAATAAAATCTTAAAAAAAAAAAAACTGAAAACAAAATGAAAATCACCTTTAACCCCACGTCAATATAAGCACTGATATTCTTTTATACATCTTCAATTCAAATACATACATGTATACAAATACATGAATATATCACCTTGAACTTATAAAAACTGAATAATACTGTTTGTATTCACATGTATTTAATGAGTTTTTAAACATCTTCCATTAAATATTTTTAAAACCAAAAAATAAATAAATAAAAATAAACATCTTCCATTAAAAGAATTACTTCTGTGACATCATTTTTTGATGACTGTATGCTATATTATTATAAAGATTATCAGGATTTATTGTCCAAACCTTCAGGTTTTTTTGTCCAAATTTTCATTATTGGACATTTTAGCTAAGAGCAATTTTTCCCTATAATACACAACACTATACATTTGAATATATGCTTAACTATAATAAAGGTTTAATTATTTTCTTGGGTAAATTCCTGAAAATGGAACTGCAGCATTCAAAAGAATAGCTACATTTTTAAGGCTTCTGTCAAATTTCTGTCTTAAAACATTAGACCAATAAAATATGTTGGAATAATTCTATAAATCTTTCCAAACACCAAAATTCTGGTGGGATTAAGGACTGAGAGCAAAACAAAACAGAAAAATACTAATACATATAGTCCTAGGCTTCAATACATTTATATATTAAGATAAGCAAAGCAAACATAGCACTTCATTAATTCATCAACAGTGTTTTATTATTTTAGAAAATACTGTGACGGCAGTAAAACAAAACCAAACCAACCCTGTAAACAATCACTGCCATCATGTGTACCAGGGAAGATACACAATACAGAAATAAATAAAACAATGTCAGATGGTGCCAAGTGTGATGAAGAACAACAGAAGAGATAGAAAATGGTAGTAGGAGAGGCCTTCTAATTTGAAATATGGCAATTAGAGGAAACTAAGATAAGGTCATAAATGTTATTTATGCAAGATGGCAAGTGTCAATTTTCACTAAAAAAAATACCATCTAATACACAATTCCTGAGATCTACACAGATATACAGTAAGTGTGTATACACATACAGAAGTACCAAAAAATATCTATATTCAAATCCAAAAGAAGGAATGATTACTCTGGGTTGGAGATGTAAGAGAAGGCTTTAAAAATAAGGTGGAATTTAAGATACATCAGATATCCACATATAGAAGATACAGAAGACAAAAGGCATTCTAGGTTCATGGGAACAAAAACTCATAGAATAGAAACTGTAGACCCATGCAGTGAACTCTGAGAAGTTCTTTTGGGTCCAACATAAGAATGTACATAGGTAGCCATGACAGAAAGTATGGAAAAACATATAGACTAGAGCCAAGTTTGGACAGCCTTTCATGTGAGCCTAAGGTGTTAGGTCTGTCTGGGTGTTGGGTTTATATGGGCAACTTATACAATGAGAGTATTCATTCCATGTGATCTGATGAATGGCATACTAGATCAAGTGAAATCAGGAACTCAAATTCAGGTTCAAAAATTCTCTATTATATTTAAGCGCAAGAAGAAATTAATTGCAGCTTATGATGACCTTCTTCTTTATCACATCATCAGTTACTCCAAATTTTTACCATTATCCTCCAAATGAAAACCCAATGTTACTATCACTAATCCCTATCGGCAGATGGCCTTCCTTATAATGTCATCAGGAAAAGACAGGTCACTGAGCTTACTATCTCTTCACGTCACACCCTTCATCTATAAACTTACCTATCTATATCCACATCCATACTCTTCGGATCCTTTCCTTCAATACGGACGGATTCATCAGACACATACTATGTACCAAGCACTGTGCTATTAAGTAAACTAACAATCTGGTGAGACTGAATGACATGAAAAGGATGAAGGCATTATAGACTACATCCTTTACATCTTTCATCTCCCTCCTTAATACATCAAAACATTATGGCATGTTATTTATTTGTGGAATTTCCAACTTGTATGACTTTTCAAATACATACTTATAGACACTGACCGTCTACACAATTTAAAATTTACACTAGGAAAATAACTTACTTTATATCAACCTGTGGGGACAACAACTGAAGTCTTGTGTATGCAAACATCCAAGCATAGCTCACAGCTGTACAGCAGTGTTTGGGAAGGTTTTCCTGCTTTAAAAAACTGGAGAGACTTATAATCCATGGGTCTTGGCCTTGGGTCACGTGTGCAAATATCCATATGTGTGATGGACTAATCACATCAAACTGGTGGCTGATAGGAGAAGAGTTCCATTCTGCCAATGTCTGTAAATCTATCGAACTAGGGCAATACAGCAAAGTAGTCTATGTAGAGAAAAAAAACAGCAGATTATCACACATTTTAGTAACTTTCACAAGTTTTGCCATACGAATTGCATTAAACTATATGTGGCCTATTGGTAGTTTCTAGAACAGAGGTTCTAAAACAGAGGTTCTAATGAGTCCCAGATGGGTTTGAGGGAGTACTGAATTCCTGAAATTGCACATAACATTTTTTTGTGTATGTGTGTACATGTTTTTCTGGAGAGAGAGTCCATAGCTTTCATTAGTCTCACAAGGATCTATAAACCAAAAGGGTGAAGAACCACGACTTACGTAATTCATGTAGGAATAGGCAACTTTCATGGGCGTACTAAAGCTGCTGGGAACTGAAAAATGGACGATTAACTTTATGCTGACGTGCCCTAAATACGCATAAGTAGAACAGACATGAAAATGGACTCCGCCAGAGGCACATACTGTTAAATATTTGTTCAACGATATTCTAAGCTCTTATACTGAAGAGATAAAGATTTACCTTCAGAGCAAATTATGTGTCATTTGAACAACAACAAAAAACAAATGGAGTCTTAAACCGAACAGAGGCTCAATTCACTCTATCAAGTCAACAGATATGTACAAAACACCTGCTATGAGGCAGGCAGGGCTTTAGGCACTAGACGAGAGTCATTCACTATTCTTTTTGTTGGCATAAATCATAGTTAATATTCAAAACAGAATTCTTTAAATTGTACAGATTTATAATCATCACTTAGGTTTATAAAATTTTTTATTATCTCCCTTGGTTATACATTAAGTTGTAGAGTTTTAAGAGCCAACTGTCACACAGAGAGCACAGAAACCTTGTCCATGTATTCCAAATGGGAAGAAAAAATTTCAAGAAATAAAGTTTGATAGTTATGTTTACGTCCATCTTGAAATCCTGATGTATGACCTTTCAAAAAAAATCAAACCATTCTTAGTTGTGTGTGCTGACAAAGTGTTTTTCTTCATCTTATTGAGTCAAATTACTTATGACTTGGGCATAAAATACTTTCCAATGCATTAAATTTATAAAGGAAATTCATATATGTCTGTCTAAAGTTCCAAGACTGAATAGCATGAAATCATTCCAGTTACCTGATCGGCCCCAGTGAGATGTATGAAGCTCTCAAGAATGGATGGGCTCAGCCTGTCCATCACATCGATGGCTAATTCATCATCACCCTATAAAAAAGTATCATATGTCTAAAAATATTTAGGAATGATTAAGAAAAGTAGCCAAATCTAAGAAAACATAACAAAATTCACATTAGTACCATTTGTGACAAATGGAATTGAGGGCAGGTGGGTTAGTTTAGACCCTGTCAAAAAGACTGTCTCCCCCCCGCGTGTCGGGACCGGAGTCCGGTGCGGAGAGCCCCTCGTCCCGGGAAACGGGGCGCGGCCGAAAAGGGGGCCGCCCCCTTGCCCGTCACGCAATGCACGTTCGTGGGGAACCTGGTGCTAAACCACTCGTAGACGACCTGCTTCTGGGTCGGGGTTTCCTACGTAGCAGAGCAGTTCCCTCGCTGCGACCTATTGAAAGTCAGTCCCAGACACAGGGGTTTGTACAAAAATTTATTAAAAAAAAAGACTTTGTTCCTTTGTTATAAAGGTAAGTTATACCTGCAGAGTAGCAACGGAAATGTAGTAAGAATGAACAACAGGAGAGTTTTTACGTACTTTCACTAGATAATTAAATGATATACCTAAATCTTACCTTAGGTATTTCCAAAAGTGCAAACA
Organism: Halichoerus grypus; assembly: GCF_964656455.1. Classification (NCBI taxonomy): domain Eukaryota; kingdom Metazoa; phylum Chordata; class Mammalia; order Carnivora; family Phocidae; genus Halichoerus; species Halichoerus grypus. Next base: position 40,107,415 of record NC_135714.1, read on the forward strand.
GAGCCCGTATTTCTCTAAGGACACTGACGGCTAATCTCCTAGTGGCAGGTCGACTGCTACAGAGAATGACGAGTGCAAACCCTTCGACTACATGGAATACATTGGAATACGGACTCCTTTCCAGAGGAGGGGGATGAGACGCTCCATTAGCCACACCATGCTTGAAAAATAAATAGAAGTTAAAAATAAAATGTGTAGACATTCCAGTACAACCATTAATAAAGAGTAAAACAAATTATATCAATTACAGCTACAGGTCTGCCTGGGTTCAAGCAATTTAAATAATATTTAATTTATAAAAATTTAACAGTATACGAAGAAAGAGCATTTATTTGGCAGTCTAAATATGAATTCTGTACTGAACTTCTACCATTCTCTGGCTGCTTTGTAATCTTGGAGCTGACACTGTTAGTTAGTCACTCTTGGTCTAACATTTCTTTGTGGAAAATGAGGGGATTGAACTGGACCATTTGAACTCAAAGTGTAGACCAGTAGCATGGCATCATCTAGGAGCTTGTAGGAAACAGAGATTCTTAGGGCCCTGGTGATTTATCCCCCCCCCCTTTTTTTTAAAGATTTTATTTATATATTTGAGAGAGAGAGGCAGAAGGACAAGCAGACTCCCCACTGAGCGGGGAGCCCGACGCAGGGCTCGATCCTAGGACCCCGAGATCATGACCTGAGCCTAAGGCAGACACTCAACTGACTGAGCCACCCAGGTGCTCAGGCCCATAGTGACTTCTATGCTCACTAAAGGTTGAGAAGCTGGACTGATTTAGATGATTCAGCTCTAAAATTCCAAGGTTCTAGGACAATCCATTATATAAATCAAAAATTTGAGCACCTTTCATGTTAAAGAAACATACAGATTGTATATGTGAAGCAGGGACTAGTGCCATGGGTAAAACAATCAAATAACTCAAATGGAATACTACCAAAAATTATTATTCTATCAGCTTTAAATGTATTGGAAATAGCCTAAATGTAAGCAAGCATTGCCTCTAGTTTCTGTGTTTATTCTAAACCTAATTGTTACCTAAGGAAGAAGGTTGGAAAGGTTGGACACACACTGTATTTAATATCCGAACTATAGGAAGGTTCTGTTTAAGGGATTACGAATACTTCCAAAGTAAACAAAACTAAGCAAATGTTTAGTTTTCAAGAAATCAACATATATTAACACCACCGCTGGTCATTTACCACTGACCACACACAAAGGGACCATACAAAAGAATTTGGTACCTGGGAGTCTTGGTTTTTGTTATGCACTTGGGTTGCTTGTTTCCACTGGTTTATTAATTGTACCAACATCTTTACAGCATTATCAAGAAGCGTGGGATGGACATCAGTCACTTCACGAACAACGAAATAAACAAATCCTGAAAGCACATCCTCCCGCCAATCTGGAAAATCAAGCATTAGTGCCTGGAGGGTATTGAAAGCCAGAGCACGCAGTTCTTCATCCATATGAATTGTGAGCCTACCAAGAACAAAATTCCATTAGCAAACCTCAAAACCTTCCAAGTAGTTTTATCATCTAAAACTTAAAACTAGGAACTTAAAAAATATGTCCTCTTCACTGATTCCTAAGAAGTCTGAAGATAGGAACCAATATTCACCTTTTGTATATATTCACCCCTATGTTATTCTATATTCACTTGTTTAAATTCACATATAAATCTATTAATAGTAGTTGGTACTTCTACTATAATTCAGATAGTAAGTTTGATCATAATTAAAATGCTGTACTTTAAAAAATACAGACTGACATATCAGAGTACATTTAAAAAATTCTTTGATCCTTAAAATGCTGTATGTTATCTTGTAATCAGTCAAAAATTATATCCAATCATACAATATCTTAGCACTATCTCACATTTGTTTAGTCCTTTATTATCACTGGAAAGAACATGATTTATCTGTCATTTTTTTCATGCTGCTGAGGTTACAGTTAAATATAAGATGGCTGATTGTAAACAAGAAAATTGAATAAACCAAGATGAAAGCAATTTAACAGAAATAATCCTGAAGCATGAGAGTAAATTTTGGAGTAACATCATAAATAGGGTGAACCTAGAAAAAAAATAGGAAAAAAAAGTGTTGATCTAACACAGAAGTCCCTAAAGAGACTTCGAGGAGAGGCTACATAAAATTACCTTCTAAAGATATCAAAACAATAGGAGGACATGGAAGTAATATTAGCTAAAGGATTTTACCAGAACATAAAGCAGAAAATGATAAACAAGAAAAACCATAAAAGACGGTTGCAGTAGTGAAGCTACCATTATATAATACTCTATGGGCAACAGTTTCTGACTTGGGGCTGAAGAGGATTTCTTTAGTGACTGACCATCAGGACACATACATCAGAGTTAGGAAGAGCCTGAGTGAATAAGCTAAGTAGCTAATATTACGAATACGCCACAATGACATGCTTAGGAAGCTGGGAGGGTGGAATTATCTTCACTGACAGAGGAGGAAAGCTGTGTGCTTTAGGTGGAAGGTGATATCACCGTCTTCACCCCGTTGAACTCAGTTCTGGTCTTCACTAAGCCAACCTTCAACTGACAGTGAGACCGAAGAGAACATCTATTACAGCTCGACAGACTTGGAAGTAAGCCACGGACGAGCAGCAGCAGAAATATCATGCGGGGCCAGATTTAGGCTCTCTAGCCCAGTGTTCTGTCTCTGATAGTGGCCCCGAGGGAGGTACTGTGGAAGAACAGTGACTGTCTCCATGACGCCCACTTTAAAGATGATTTCAACATCCCTTAAATCCCCAAAAGTATACGTGTCCATCTTGTCCCTATCTGTGTAACTCAGGATATACCCTCAGGAGTTAACCACCCACTGTGTAGAGAAAAACAATATAGCCTGGCTAATTTAAGGCAGAGGAATTAACTTTTCTTAGACATAGCATACAGGTTTACAAATGCATCTTTGTTTTGTTTACTTGCTTTAATTAAAAAACAAAACAAAACAAAACCCCAAGATTTAGAGATCGTAATTCCAAATGGTAAGAATGAGGGACAAAATAGAACAGACCCTAGAATCCTCCTTTCTGCTGAAGTAAATTAGTAAATGAATCTCATAAGGGAAAGAAGCAAAGCAAGTCACAAAGCTGTCATTCACTGATGAGATGTCTGCTCCCTTCACTAGGCTCCCCAATCCCTGCCCCTTATGATGCAGTTTCTTTTTGGTGGGGGATATGGGATCACCATCCACAAAGGTGCAGGCGAGTTAACTTAAGGGGAGGAGTAAGAGTACAACTGAGTAAGAGCTGTTTACTGTTTTTCCAAGGAATACCATTACAAATCATTAAACCTCTTTTCCTTCCCTAACACTGACATGAACTTTGTAACTCTTCAATCCAATTCACAGCAAAAATGAAGAGAGTGGAAAGGGATGAATTGATCTCATGGTGCAAAGTTTCAAAGTAACGCCTTTTCTGCCCTCAGAATCCTGAATGGAGAAGACAAATGCCATTCTGTATCTTGATGGCAACCTGCAACGGTTGAGGATAGGGTAGTGACGGGTGTGTGAAATGCTAGGTGTTTTCGAGGAGGAGGTAAAGGGTTGCTGAAGAAGTCTACTAGCTGTTCGCGGTGAATTTAACTCAATTCTTAGCGATAAGTGCCTGGCAACCAGTAAACATCTTTCAATACAGTCAAGTACCCCTGTGGTGATAGTTGGTCTTTCATTTAGAGCAGAGGCCAGCAAACTACAGCTCGAGGGCCAAACTGCAGGGGGCGCCATGGGAACACGGCCACGCCCCCTCCTTTACAGGCTGTCCTCCGCTGCTTTTGCGTGGCACTGGAGACCATGTGACCTGCACATCCTAAGATATTTCCCATTGGGGCCTTCACAGAAAAATGTTTGCTGACCCCTTATCTACGGAATCCCTAAGTCCACCAACAAAAAAGCAGCTTTCAACAAGCCTTCACCTCAGCTTAGAATTAGTTTTGGGAGCAAGTATTTAAATTTGGTTGGCATGGTATTTCTTATTTTATAAAGCTATGACAAGCCCAACAGAGGAAAGAGAAGCAAAAACTTGAACCCAACAGGCTCTGTGATAGGAGAAATTAGTGACAATGAGATCTGGTCACCAACCTGGGTGTTATAGGAATGACTGCAAGAGTTAACCCAACAGCTCACTGCCCAGGGGGTAACCCACACATCTGCTAAGGAATAATGCCTTGCCTAAATTCTAAGAAATATACTAGATGGAAGGCTAGAAAATAGAAAAATAGGATTTGTACAGGTATCCAAAAGAACTTTATAAAGTTAAAAATGAGTGGGGAGAAGGTGTTTAACAAAACATAAAAGACAAAATGGAAGTTTAGAAAGTTTATCAAGTAAAAGGAATGAACATGCCTTTATTACTGTGTTCATGAGAACAATAACAGGGGTGTATTCAAAATTTAAAGGGACTGAAAGAGGTAAAAAGTAACATAGCAAAGAGTAATTCTCATTTACCTTGCTAACAGTTCAATGAGGTCAGTTCTGCTCATGCCATCAGGAATCAACCTTGGAATAGCAGCAATACAAGTCCTAAACAAATCAATTTTGGGTTTTCTTTCCCCCCTGAAAAATATATAACAGGATTTAATAAGTTTATTAAATGTGCTAGATAATGAAAGCAAAGTTGGAAAAATAATTATAGAAAATAGGAGTCTCCTTCCCCTAAAAAAGTTTAATGTATTTAATATAAAAAGAATTCATACAAATCCAGTAAATAGTCATCAGTTTATAAGTAGACAAAAGAATAAAGAGATAATTCAGGAAAGAAAACACCTCTAGCAAGCAAAAAAGATTTTCAGTAGTTGGAAAGCCACAGGAACTATTATGTTTAAATAATAATATTTAATTATTTAGAATACAATTATTTTAAATTAAAAATTAAATATAATTTAATCAGAACCTAACCTTTAATAAAGAATATTTAATTATTAAATCATAATAAATAATATTGATATTATTAAATAACCAAACATTGGTTATTTTAGGAACCTACAAAATTAACCAAAAAAATGTTTTTCATTTAATATTATACATTAACAAGGGTCGTAAAAAACAGACATTCTCATATTCCACGTTGGTACTATTTTCTTTTTATTTTACTTCAGGATATACACAAATACACACAAATATATATATTTAAACTTCTACATAATTAAATGTCAATTTTGAAAATCCTGGTTCCTTCAGAGGCTTGATTCAATTTATTTCTACTACATTTTCTTCTAGTTATTCAATGATTTTTAAAAATTTTAAATATCTTCTTAATGCACTGGTTTTTGTTTTTATTTTGGTCTATATTTCAAGGTGAGGATTTTAGTTTATTTTATCCAAATTGTTCTTGAGGTGGCCTAAAAAATTCTCAGGTAGAAAAGAATTTGGATGTTTAAGCATTTTGGGTCAGTATTCATTATAGTGGCAAAAGGCTTGCTACCTACTTTTAAAGATTTTATACAGTCAGTCTTCTCTTTAAATGGTTCCAATATGCATGAATTCAGTTACAACAATTCAGTTAAATAATACCAGTTTCCCTGCTAGCTCAACAGCCCATAAATCACTATGCAAATAACAGATTACATCATAATCCCTGACTAATCATGTCACTTTTTTTTTTTTAAGTTTTATTTATTTAAGTAATCTCTACATCCAACATGGGACTCAAACTCATGACCCCGAGAACAAGAGTCGCATGCTCTTCACTCCTTCACACAGACAGCAAAGCGGGTAACTGTGTTGCTTCCTTGTCCCCAGTGATAAACACAGGTGACATTTTACAAACAGGGATCATCAGAAGAGGAAACTGGCCAACAAAGACTTAAGTGCAGCAGTTAGAAGAAAAGCAATACTGCTGGAGGTGAAATTCGAATCAGACATGAATGGTGTTACAGAGGGAACAGCCGGTAGGGACTGTTGGTGCTGCTGTTTGCAGACCGCACATTACAGCCAGGGGAAGCTAGTGAGGGCAAACTCTGTCACACAGGAAGGAAGGTGGTTGTGACAAAGAGGACAGAGACTTTCCAGAGAAAGGGAGGCAGAGGGAAAAAATATCAACACTGGAGAAGTTCTCAGAGATGTTAGCATATGCTATTATATAATAACTCTATATTAATTAAATTGAGAGATCAAATATGCAGTTTGGTGTTTGAAAACCTACAATGCAGATATTAATAGCTAAAAAAATGTCCTCCCTTATTACAGGATATGTAGATACTAGCAAATAAAACAAGTTACTGCCGTACAATACATCCTCTGGAGGAGAAAGTCCCTAACAGATAAGGAAAAAAGATGCTGGGATGACAAGCAGTGACAAGCCTGGGGCTGGGGGGGCAGGGGGCTGAGGTACTGTTTCAAAAGAACTACTCACATTATTCCCCTCTGTACCTCTTGTTACCAGGAGATTTTTAGGTTTTCTTTTTTGTTGGGGTTCTGGAAATAAGAGTATGTGTTTGACTTACTAAACCAACCATATCCACACGTGTCAAGGATAATCAGGATTTATCTATCGGTCATGGAACAAGGATAGGGCCTTGTCACTGGCAACTACGCTGAGATCCAGGAGGACTTTTGCTCTCTATACTCGTTTGATAGCACTCTAAAGAATAAAACTGAGCACGTGGAAGGAATCACTGTATTAAAAACTGCAGCAGATGGCAATATGGGACAACTCCAGAGGAGAAAGGAAGGAAGCAAGAATGAACCTCTTAACGAAAACTGAAATAGCAATGAAGAGAAATAGTTCACTACATACGTAATCATGTCTTCGGGCTCCTTATTGGACATCTGCACACTAGTCATACACATCGGTCTCCCAACTTCTTTGTCCAAATGTCTGAGAATGCTATCTAATGCTTTACGCACTTGAGGATAGTACACTGACATTCCTAGGGGAAAAAAACCTCACAGTTATAAGATGTCAGAAATTAGATAAAGAATAGCCGTAGTTACCTTCCATAAAAAATAAAAGCCTATCTTTAAAGGACATCAGCTATTGTTGTCACCAAGGAAGGAATTTCAACTGTGATATACTCTTCTCCCTCATGATCAGCTTCAGTATATTGGAGAGAATGTGTACAACTCATGCACAGAACTAAAATTACTTTGAAGGAAGTACAAAATGCAGTGAATATATCATGTAAGAAAATAAAGACTGAATTGGAAGACTCTTAATATGAAAACTTATAGGTATTATCAAAACTGTATTCACTTTTTGTATCATTCTGTACTGGAATAACCATATTAGACCAACATTTTCATTTTAGATTTGATAACAAACTTTTTTTTTTTTAAGATTTTATTTATTTATTTGTCAGAGAGAGGGAGCGAGAGAGAGAGAGGGAGAACGGCAGGCAGAGGGAGAAGCAGGCTTCCCGCTGAGCAGGGAGCCCGATAAAGGACTTGATCCCAGGATCCTGGCATCATGACCTGAGCCGAAGGCAGACGTTTAACCGACTGAGCCACCCAGGTGTCCCAATCACAAATTTTTTCAAAAGAATATTAAACTGTATCACAAAGCAGTTTATTTGGCCCAGTTAACACTAACCTATGACTTTTGCTTCTTCATCTGTCAAGGTTTTGTTGAGAAAAATTTTCTTGACACGAAGAGTGTTTCCTGAGGGAAGAATAACCCCTGTCGTGGGCATCGGTGGCTCCCCATCCTTCTGCTGCAAGCTGTCTGCTATTACAAGGAAGACTCTGAGGCCTATGTTCATTCTCTTCAGGGAAAAAAAAAGTTTCAGAATGAAATCAAAGTGTCAGAAAATATCCTTTTTTCACGTTGAAAACATCTCGTCAATTAACCCTGGGGAGGGTGGGGGGCAGGAGGACATGAGGAAACTAACTTTTCTGTCCAATGTCTTTTAAGTAGTCCAGGCATTACAGTTTAATACCAAATTCCCGAATGCCGCCCCTTCACTTCTGAGGCCAACTGGCTCTCCTATTCTCTAGAAAGCTTATTTCAAACCTCTTTCCTCCTTCCTCAGCAATCCTACCCTCCTACCATCCCCTCCCCTCTCTAAGCAGATGATAGGTCTCCTACTTCACAGAAGAAAAAGCCATCAACTGTCCTCAGTCTCTCACGAGGTTAACACCTCTTCTCCCTCTCCTTCGTTTGGATGACAGACAGTCAAGGGGGCGCTGGGCTTCCTCGGTGTTAGGATCCCATCTGCTCTTGCTTTCCCAGCAATGGTACACCACCCATTTAGCCCTTCTCTCACTTGCATCTTCAACACTTCCCTTTCAACTGGATATTCTGTTTACTTCCATTAACTATGCTCAGTTATCTTAATGGAGCAAGTCCTCCCCATAATACTTCCCTGAAGCAACTCTCCCTCATTAGTGACTTTTCAAGCAGCACAGGACATGGTCAACTCTTCCTTGTTTTCTGAAACACTCCCTTCCTCTGACTCATCTGTGCCATGGCTGGCTGAGTCATCTCTGCTGACACTTCAGCTCTGGCCTCCTTTCGCCACAGTCAGTGTGAGACTGCTTCAAGATGAGGTACTAGACTGCCTTCTCCTATCATTAGGTTTTCTCTCCCAGAGTGACTTCACGTATCTACATGGCTTCTGTTACCACCCACACCACATCCCCCGCCAATGTGAAGCCTCACTTCTCTGAACTCGGACCCTCAGACCCACTTGACATCTCTACTTGGATGTCAAAAAGATGCCTCAGGTTCAACTCGTTCAAGCCAAGTGCACTTTCCCCTCAACCACAATCCCTTCTCAAGGTTTCTTTCCAGGGTCAACAATCTCCTCTCCAGCTGCACCACCACGGTTCTCAGCCCAAGCCACCACTGTCTCTGCCCTATGCCAGTGGTCTCTAAAGTGGCCATGTGCATCCCAATGGGTGTGCAAGATAGCTCACTGGAATATAGGAAATAAATAAAATTTATTTATATGTATTCTTAAATCTGTTTAAGTAAGATTAAAGTTTAAAGCTTTACTCATCTTTATGTATATGTATTTTATTTATATGTATTTATATGTATTTTTATTTGTATTTATATGTATTTTTTATTTATATGTATTTTTAAATCTATTTAAATAAGATTAAAGTTTTAAGCTTCACTTGTCTTTATATACGACATAGCACCAGTGTCCTCCCTTAGTCTAAATATCACATGGTCCTGTCACACAGTCATAGAAAACATCATGAAGGAAGTGGAAAAGCACCATAATATACTGGGGTTCACAGAAGTACCCCCACTTACTCATACTTCCGGTGTATTAAATGGATAATTTTTTCTGGCTTTAACTAAACTCGATCTCACAAGCTGAAAAAGATTCTGAAAATAGGGATTAAAGATAATCCTAAAAGAGTAAGCCCATGGAACAAGACAACAAAACAGAACTCACACTCTTTCTACTCCTCCTACAAGAGCTTCAGTGAGGAAAAAACTTATATTCAGAAATAAACTTGTTCAATGGAGAGAATATTTTTGAAAATGGATGTTCAAGAAAATCTCTTTCATTATGTGATTTCCAAGGTTGGAAACCATATTAAATATGTCATCTATAAAAATACTCATTTCTGCTCACTTTATAAACCTGGAAATAATTTTAATGTATCTTAAAAATCCTACAAATGAAAAGCTTCAATAACTTTCCAACTCCTTTGTTAACTACATAAATATATATTTTAGGATTTGATTATGAGAAGGACCAGCACAGTAATTTTAAAGAAATAAGAGATAATAACCTTTTTATATTCTCCAATGTCATTTGATTCTAGTAAGCAATTAGTTTGTAAAATACTTTTGAATAATCTGAAAATGTAATGTCTAAAGAGTGAGTTAGAGTTTACTAAGTGAATAACAGGGCCACAGAAGTAGGAAATGTTTAATATTTAATTCTTTTGCCTATTTTTTTTGTAATCGTAAACTCCACCTGGGGAAAAGGATTTTTGCCTGTTTTGTCTCTAATACCTAAAACAGTGCCTGACATGTTTTTGGTGCTCAAGAAATGCTAAATAAATGATATTTAAAAATCCGATACTAATATTGATAAAAGAAACCTGAGCTCATATCACAACCTATAGAAGTCAGCTGAGCTGACTCATCTGGAAAACTTCCTCTCGATTATTTTTCACCATGCTATTAAACCACTGAGTCGGCGATCAGAAAGGTGAAATAACTGGCCTCAGATCACACTGGTAATTAAAAGTAAAGCTTCTAACTAATGATTTGAGTCTAAGCATTCTAATTCCAGAAACTGCTCTAAAAAAATAAAATAAAAAGTTTATATAGAATAGGGTATTACCATATTTTATATATATATATATATATTTTTTTTTTACCTCTGGATTAATGGTGAAAGTTTTAGTAGATTTTCCAACACTGAGAAGATCAAATATTATTTCTTTCATTGCAAAATCCAAACGTTCCTAGAAAAAAATAACAATCAAGGAATGCTTATAACTTGCCACTACTGTATGTTGGGTATCGTGTGCAGAATTATACATATAATGGCAACAACACAGGTCTGTGCCCATTAAGAACTTCAAAAATCTAGATGGACTAAAGAAATACACCTATGAAGTAAGGTTAAAAAATATGATATGACTATAAATATGTTACTTAATTATCAAATGATTTAATATCCCAACAAATAGGATAAACGTTTTAAACACTCATTTACCAAAATCACACCCCAAAATCTAAGTGAAGGAATTCCCAGAATGATGACAAAAGCAAACAGCCATGCAGCAGGCCTAGACAGCAGCGAGTTCATCCTGAGACAGGCAGACTAGGTCTCCAGGAAGGAAACCTCCACGGAGAGAAAAAGATTAATAAGATTAACTGAGGTTTGAGAGGAGTCACACAGTTCTCATTGGTGTGAGGTGATTAATCCAAGGGAGAGATCTGAGGGTAAGAAAAAATAGAGACGTGCACCAAAGGCAAAAGTTTTCTGAACACAAGCTCTCAAGCACAATTTGCTTTCACCTTACCGACACATTTATACCCATTGAATCATCATTAGTTCTGTGCTCCAGTAAATAGAAATGTATTAATTTTATTTAAATATTCCTTATTTCTTCACTGTTCAAAATAATTACATTATAGATGATCTGAATCATCAAAATCGTCACAGTTTCAGCTCAAAGAGGACACAATGAATATTCTGAAATCAAAGCATTTTCCTTAGTTGATGAGGTAACCCTGGGCTTCATGTCCCCAGAGGGAATGTGGCCAAAACCTGGGATTTGCTCACTCAGCACCTGTTGAACCCCCTTCTAATAAACCTTCCTTTACTGCAGAGATGAGAAAGCTCAAATCGTATTTCCCAGGGTTCCTCAGAACAGTGGGCTTTGGGATATGATTTAGACCCTGCCAAAGGGTATAGTCATGTGTGTCCACGGGAACTGGCATACATGAGGAAGAGGAGGAGGACAGGAGATGGAAGGAAGCTTCTACTGATGGGGACTGATGGGGAAGCACAGCAGCAGCAAGATTCTGAGGCCACTGTGATGACTTCCTCCCTTGGCAGCTCTTTGTGGCAGAGGGAGCACTCATCCTGAGAGCCCAATTCTGCAATTTCCTCTTAGTCGTTCAGAGTAGTCCTACTAGTGACTCTATGACCCATCCAGATTCCTTCAAAGACCCCTCTGGGCTCAGCTAGCTACAGTGGATTCTAGTATCTGCACCTAAGAAACTAGATGAATGCACGAGAGAACAATTCTCCAAAAATCTTTTGAGATACTCAAGAGGTCAACGGCTTAACAGTAGGATCGAGAGAGACCTCCCAGACCCTTCCTAAATTACATGCTTCTTTTGCCCGTGGGCCTCATTGCCTTCTGCAAGAGTGCAGATCAAGGACTTAAACTGACTTTGTCACCAAAAAAGTACTAGCATACTTTAATTTTTTCACTATTCAATATTAATAAATGTTTTGTTATCATGCTTTCAGATGTGCAACTAATTTTAAAACACCAAATTACTATAATAGATTATGCATAAGTTGCATGTATATGTTTATTATGAGATAAAGCACTCACCTGAGCAATGAACTGAATAATCTTCACAAATATATTGAGAGGTGTATCACGAGGAACCACACTACGTGAACCTTTTGGAAAAAGTGCTGACACTATGCTCATAAGACGACTATAGAAAAAAAAAAAAGACTCAGTCATAAAGAGATAATGACATTAACAGCAAACATTTTTTTTTAAAGATTTTATTTATTTGACAGAGAGAGACACACAGCGAGAGAGGGAACACAAGCAGGGGGAGTGGGAGAGGGAGAAGTAGGCTTCCCGCGGAGCAGGGCTCATGACCTGAGCCGAAGGCAGACGCTTAACGACTGAGCCACTTGGGCACCCCTAACAGCAAACATTCTTTGGCTAAAATTAACAAGTCAGGAAATGACAGATGTTGGCGAGAATGCGGAGAAAGGGGAACCCTCCTACACTGTTGGTGGGAATGCAAGCTGGTGCAGCCACTCTGGAAAACAGTATGGAGGTTCCTCAAAAAGTTGAAAATAGAGCTACCCTACGACCCAGCAATTGCACTACTGGGTGTTTACCCCAAAAATACAAATGTAGTGATCCGAAGGGGTACGTGCACCCCAATGTTTATAGCAGCAATGTCCACAATAGCCAAACTGTGGAAAGAGCCAAGATGTCCATCAACAGATGAATGGATAAAGAAGATGTGGGGTATAATATATATATATATATGTATGTATACACACACACACACACACACACACACACACACACAATGGAATATTATGCAGCCATCAAAACCCCCCGAAATCTTGCCATTTGCAATGACAGGGATGGAACTAGAGGGTATTATGCTAAGCGAAATAAGTCAATCAGAGAAAGACAAGTATCATATGATCTCACTGATATGAGGAATTCTTAATCTCAGGAAATAAACTGAGGGGTGCTGGGTGATGGACATTGGGGAAGGTATGTGCTATGGTGAGCGCTGTGAATTGTGTAAGACTGTTGAATCACAGACCTATACCTCTGAAACAAATAATATATGTTTAAAAAAAAAAAAAAAGATAGTAGGAAGGGAAAAATGAAGGGGGGCAAATCGGAGGGGGAGACGAACCATGAGAGATTGTGGACTCCGAGAAACAAACTGAGGGTTTTAGAGGGGAGGGGGGTGGGGGGATGGGTTAGCCCAGTGATGGGTATTAAGGAGGGCATATACTGAATGGAGCACTGGGTGTTATACGCAAACAATGAATCATGGAACACTACATCAAAAACTAATGATGTACTGTATGGTGACTAACATAATAAAATAAAATTAAAAAAAACAACAAACATTCTTCCTATTCTCCATAAGATGTCAAGAGAATTCATATTTCTTCTTGAGGTCTCTATAATGTTCACTAAAATTCCATCATTGTGATATTTTTTACCAAGATTTTTTTAAAAATACATTTTTTTAAAAGATTTTATTTATTTGACAGAGAGAGAGACAGCAAGAGAGGGAACACAAGCAGGGGGAATGGGAGAAGAAGTAGGCTTCCTGCTGAGCAGAGAGCCCAATGTGGGGCTCAATCCTGGGACCCCGGGATCATGCCCTGAGCCAAAGGCAGATGCTCAACGACTGAGCCACCCAGGCACCCCTAAAAATACACTTTAATACAAAGGCACTCACCTTTGAGTTACAGTGTTGCTTTCACATTTTATTCTAATTACATAAACCCACAACAATCTATACAAAGATTCCAGTGCAACTCGAGACATTTTAGGATCTTTATTCTGTTTAAAAACAAAAGAGAATAAAAATAAACTTACTAAACTACTTGTAATCATTTCAGATCAAATACAGTCTATCAACAACTAAAAGCCCTTACCCCACTCCTTTCTTTCAATCTAAAGCAGGTTTAAAAATGTAAATATAAGTGTGGTATATGGTAAGTACAGAAGGTTGGAAGGTAACCATAAATAAGGAAATCCTGAGCCATTCCTTAGACTCTCAAACAAAACAGTAAAGTATTAGTATTAGTTTAATATTATATTAACATTTTAAAGAACTCCTAAATTATACACGCATCAACTTACTTGATAGAAAAATGGTTCACACAATATTGACATCATGATGGAAGGATTACTAATCTTTGGAGTAATTCACTGCAGCCCATATAGTTAAAATTTAGAACACCAAAAGTTATTATAGATACTTGCATTTATGAAAAAATGAGAAATATTATTGAGTGATTATCCTTATAAGGGAATATAGAATAGAGCGTGGAAAGCGTGGACTCTGAAATCAGGAATGACTACCAAAGCCCATCTCTGGGCACTGTTCTATCACCTGGTGCCACAAGCAATTTTGTCATCTCTACAGTGGAGATAAAATAGTACCCACCTCACAGATCAAGGAAGTTATGATGTGGGAAGCACTTGGAACACTGCCAGGCACACGTTAAATGCCCAATACATGTTAGCTACTATACCTTTACATCTTATTTACAATGAGAAATTATTTAAATTATCATTTAGAATGAGAAAATTATTCCATTTCAATCACAATTTGATCTGTAAACTTTTTCTTCACACTACTTATTATAAAAAGTAAAGTTAACAAATAACGAGAGTCATGTAATGAGATTTAATTGTGAATTTTGAAAATGCAGCTAATGGTCACCTTCATCAGGAGCATTTTTGGGGGTGGGGGGCAGAGGGAGAGGGAGAGAAGAGAATCCTAAGCAGGCTCCACGCCCAGTGCAGAGCCGGACACAGGCTTGATCACACGACCCCCAGATCATGACCCAAGCCAAAATCAAGAGTCAGATGCTTAACTGACTGAGCCACCCAGGCGCCCCAGGAGCATTTCTTTATGCATGTTGATTGGTTGTAGGATGCACTGATTGCTATAAATTAGCATTCATTAATTTGGTTTGGGGACTTTTTAAGATTTTTATTTATTTCAGAGAAAGAGAGAGAGAGAGGACGAGCAGGGGGGAGGGGCAGAAGGAGAAGTAGGCTCCCCACTGAGTAGGGAGCCTGATGTGGGACTCAATCCCAGGTCCCTGAGATCGTGACCTGAGCCGAAGGCAGACGCTTAACTGACTGAGCCACCCAGGTGCCCCACATTTGGGGGACTTTTTATTGTTAAACAATTGTTTTATATACAGAAACCAACAAAAGGTAGTTTTAAAATACTAAGTAATTTAGCTACTCTATTTTACGTTTTCTTAAGATACAGAAAAATGGACAACTAAGTATGATTAAAAGCAATGCAAAAAGGTAACAATTGAGGATTAAAAAAAAACAGCCACTAGAAAATATAATTTTACACATCTATATGAGGAATTGATATAATTAAGAATGGAATATTGGGGTGCCTGGGTGGCTCAGTCGGTTAAGCAACTTATTCTTGATTTTGGCTCAGGTCATAACCTTGAGCCTCAAGCTTGATCCTGAGATCAAGCCCCAAGTAAGGCTCCACGCTGGGTGTGGAGCCTGCTAAGGATTCTCTCTCTCCCCCTCTCCCTCTGCCCCTCCCGACCTCTTAAAAAAAAAAAAAAAGAATGGAATATCAAGTATTCTGCTGGTCAGTGTCTCAACATCAATCCCTCCTTCCATTGCTAAATCCATTATGATTCCAAATTTCAAATACACTCCCCAGTATTTACTAATTTCTTACTAATGTAACTAAAGTAACATATAAAGTATCATGGAATATATGCATGTTACTAGTAACAACCAAGCTTTTTATAGTACTTTCTTTTCTGTCACATAACTTTCTTTTCTATCATTTAAATCCAAGATATCAAAATATAATATGTACACTCCAAATAGTATTTTCACATTATTAAATTAGGTTTTCAAAATAGGACTAATACAAATTAATATATAAGTTATATATTAAAAATATTTAAGTCCAATTCTGCATAAAAAATGTTCTTATATCTTATCTTATGGTTAATAAAGTATTTGGGTTATCTTATGTTAAAAGTTGATGTATCTGGAATAAAAAAACTTGACTTTCAAACTTCCTAAGATGGACTACTATGTTTACAAAGCAGAGTTACTCTATACTGAACAATGCCAAAACCAGATGAAAAATGATAAAGCAATGATCGCTTATTCAGTCACCAAAATGCTGCTATACATGTCTGAATAATAAAAACATCCTAAATTGATCTGAGCCTTAAACAAAGATATATATAATTGCTTAGTCACAATTTTGGTATAAAATGAATAATCAGATTGTTACATAAATTAAAATCCAATAAAGTTCTGATATGTCCAATATGTTTGGCAGCAATCATTTTAATGTTTCTTTCCCTTTTTTCTACTGGGAACCAAAACCAAAATATTTTGTTTAGAACCCGAACCCTATGAAAGTTTTAAAAAGACAAGCATCAAAAATCATATCCACAATCTAAGCTACTATCTCCTTAATCTCATTGGAAAATGTTTTTTAGAGTTCCATTTATAACAATGTAATTAATGTAATGTTAATTAGACAATAAATTAAACAGACTATTTTAAAACTGAGGATTTGGGTTAAGAATCAACATTCATGATCCCTTCTACCCCGTAAATTCACCTTCTTGGGGCCACATTAATATTATCCCTGCTGAGTGTCCCTGCTGTTTGCTAGTCTTATAGGAGGAGAAGCAGGTTGGAATAAATACATTAGACATGCAATGCAACAACGGGTAAAGAAAAAAAAAAAGCCACACTTAAAGGAGATAAAGCAGTATTTTGTTTTGTACCGTCAACACAACTCACCTGGAGGGTTTCTATTTGTTTTCTGATACTGTTGTTAGATGGCATCTAAATAAAGCAATGTGAGACAGCAAACATAAACATGAGATGCAGCACATGCATGTTAGATGAAAATAAGCACAAAACAAGACAGCTCCTCACCAAGGTCTCTATTTAGAAGAAATTTGAAAGTTCCAAGATAGTGGCCAGAAACACTAAGGAAAAAAATCCTGTAATTCGGGCATCATGGGATACATCTATAATACTCGAACTAAGAGAAAGTAGTTAAATTTTTAACTACCTTAAATTTTCCTCTCAAAGCACTGCATTTGAGTCTGAGCAAGTGTAAATTTTTAAAATAAGCATGCACTATAGAAAAAAAAATCTTCAAATTATTTCTATAGGATATCTACTCTTATTATCCCCACCCCACCCCTCTCCAATTATTCTTCAGAAACTTTGCAATCATTTTTCACACAGTGACCTTAACTGATATAAAGATAGGGAACTAGGAAACTATCAAATTCTGTTTAGGACAAAAATAACAGATTTAACATTTTCTGTGAATATAAATGGATGCTTTCTCATGCTAGTTATGGGCCTACAGGACTAAAGCTCATTTCTCACGGTTGCCAACTTCAAAAACTAGTATGGTCATTTATAAAAAAGTGGACATTAAAGTGTTTTGAAAATGTATCCTATTTATTCTTATGGCTCTAGAGAATAATGCCTTTTAATATCCCAGAATTATAGCCAAGTATTTTCTGAAAATATTCAGTACAGCAAAATTCCTTACAGTCCATTAAAAGGTAACAGGTGGACCTCAAAAAGCAAAAGTTATGGAACTGAATGGATCTAGATGTAGATCCTATCTCTATCACTTTTTGGCTCCCTGAACATGGGTTACTTATCTTCTTTCAGCCTCTTTCACAATAAGAATTAAGAGATACTATATTTAGAGCATCTAGCATATGGTAAATATTAATAAAAACCACCTTTTAAGAAGTCGTAAGTCTAACAAATGAAAAACTGTTATAGTTCTTTTTGAAATCGAGAGGTTACTTGAATCTCAAAACAAAATCACTTTAGGGCGCCTGGGTGGCTCAGTTGGTTAAGGAACCGCCTTCAGCTCAGGTCATGATCCTGGAGTCCCAGGATCGAGTCCCACATTGGGCTCCCTGCTCAGCAGGGAGTCTGCTTCTCCCTCTGACCCTCCTCCCTCTCATGCTCTCTGTCTCTCATTCTCTCTCTTGCAAATAAATAAAATCTTAAAAAAAAAACAAAAAAAAACAAAATCACTTTAGGCCTTTATCTTGAACCAGTTTTTCCTATATATAAAACAAATAAATTACATCTGTTACAACAGATAACTAGTGTAGGTTTTTTTCCTGCATACTCAATGCCTTACCTCAACTGTAGTGTAGCCACAGTATCTAAAACTTAATAAATAGGAGTCAATTCATAAAATTTCTGCTGAATAGAGCCTTAATGTAAGTTAAGGGTTAATGGCCAAGACAACTATATTCCAAATATTCATGCTAAGGTGGCTCTTATCTCCTTTAGCCTGGCAGATTGACATTGCCATTAATGAAAATGAACAATATGCCAGAAATATTTAACAGGAGGTAAAGGTTCAAAGAAAACAGCATTTTAAATGAAAGCCTTAAGACAAAAAATAAAAGTTAAGGTACTGCGAAAGAATTGCAAATATGTTAGGTGAAAACGTATATATATAAAAAAACTCCAACAAGCAACAGAAAAGTATGAATTGTCATGAAACAAAGCAACCTTTCAGGAAACACTTAATGCAGGTCTTAAAATATTTTATTAAAATTATGGAAAATCATACCACCCAGAAAATGATCAATTCCCTTTCAGTCCCTGTATCTGTATGAATTTTTCAAAATGAGGACAGAAAACAGTTTAATGCAATTATTTAAATAAAACCTATTTTCTGGTTGCATGACATAAAAAGTTTAATAAGCTTGATTTGGTCCTGAGAATTTTCATAAAGAAAGCAAAGAGAGTATATTAATTCTCGTGCAAGTATGAATAATATTGATGTGTATCTAGGAGAAAAATAACCAAAAATGTTTTTCAAAGACTTATATTTTCTGTATACCTCTTTAAGTAATCAAGGCATTTATGAAATGATAAATTAAGTCATGGAAAATATATATATAGGATAATGTTGTTCAGTGGACCATTATCAAAGCGGGAAAGAAGAGCCAGTCCTATTTCTCAAATACCCCAATGACCTATAGGGTCAGAGAAAAGTCATTTAATCTAGCTGTGCTTGCTTTCATTGTCTTCAAAGTATAAAGGTTTTCAATGTTATCCCTAACTCAGAGGAATAACAGGAAATGAAATGTCATGTCTGTCATGTTTCTATAACTTGTAAGCAAATATTCAAACATAACCATCTATGCATCAAAATCGTGTTCAAATCAAGCATTTACATGATATGCAGGTAAGGAGCAGTGCCATGTTCCATGTCAGATATTAGCTGAGCTCCTATCCACAGAAGAAGATCCTGTTAGATCCTGCTAGCACAATATCTTGGGAAGATAAAGATCCTACTATCACACACTTTTGTTGACAACACTAAGAGAGACCGGACATGGATGTGCCAAATAGTGTTAGTAACAACTATCTCTTGAATCAAGGCAGAATCATTTCAGGAGTTTTGTATCCATGTGGAACCAACACCAGGCTTTTAGATTTGGCTGGGCATGCTTACATTAAATGTGCTTTTAGTGACATTTTATTATCAAGGCTTGTTTCATTTTCAGACTTGGGACATTACTTAATTTTCTCAAAATGAAACACAAATAAGTAACTGGAGAGTTCTGTAAGATTAATACTCTGCCAATTCTAAAGGAATTTATTTATTAACAAATATTGCTAGGTCTAAGAGAATATAAACAACAGTTGTTAAAAATGTACAATTTTGCATTCATTAAGACAAACTAAATTTTCAGTCAAAAGTTTATTCTTGTCAATACATGATTCTCCACAGAAAGAAAGATGTATAAGAAAAGCAATATGGTAAAGTATTACCATTCAAATGTACCAATAATAATGAAAGTTTTATTACGTATTGTTCAATATATATGCATAAGTGAATATACTACAGTCAGAATATTTACAGGTCAGAATGTGATTACATCTTACCTTTAAATGTGACAAACAGTTCTGTAGGAAAATATGCCAGTTATTTAAAAAAAACTGTTTCTGACTGACACACAAAAGGCAGGTAATTAGTGGATATAGAGCCTGTAGGAGACAGGGAAAAGGGGATTAACATTTTTCATGAAAAAGCACTGGAGCTGTAAATTATATTTATTCTCATCAACAAAGAGAAGTAAATGTTTTTAGGCAGTGTTCCCATTTGTCATAAGAAGTACGATCTCATAGAGTAATCTAACAAAAAATGAAAACGGGCAAATTTTCTATAAGAACAACTCCTTAATCTATCTCATCTCATGCTTTTATTTTTCCGTAGACGCATCGCTCCTTCAACCAATACAGTGGTTAGGAACCCAGGCCCTGGGATCAAGGACAAACTGGCATTAAAATTTCAGCTTTCTATTTGCCAGGTGCGTGACTTCAGGGTGGATATATTAAGTGATCCAAGGCTCGCTTTCCTAACATGTGGAGTGCTGAATAATAATTATGTATCTCCTACAGGGTTGGGAGGCTTAAAGTAAAACAAAGAATGCAAAGCACTTAGTTCAATGCCTGGCACAATCACTGTTTATTCATTATTAGATCTCTATCTTAAGTGGTCAAGTATTTGTCTAATTCTCCACACTTTCTCCAAGCTGCATAAAAATTTACAGAAACTCCTTTAACATTATATGAAGTGGGTGGTTAAGTGTGGCGGGGGGCGCGGGGAGCCTTAAATCTCTGAATAGAAATGATGCAATTAGACAGACAATGGTTCCTAAATAATCTAATACTTCTGAGTGCAATTAATTATAATGTAAAATAAAGGAATTTATGGTTTAATAGGCGTATAGTCAACCTCCCACATAGTATAATACATAATTTAAAGCACCTGTCAAGACAGGTAAATACCTAGAATGAAGTCTGAATAACCTATCAACTGTAGAGCTAGTCCAATTAGGAATAGAAAGTCTTAAAAAGAGCAGGAAAAATATATAAAACTTGCTCTTATGTTGCATTTTGGATATTTTATAATACTTTGAAATCTCTCCTGAATTCATAAATCAATTATTCTAACTCCTAATGAAATACTGAAAGCTTTGAATGTTTTTCAATACCAATGAATGCTTCTTTCTGGAGCTCAGTTCAAAAGTAGTCTGATAAAGCATCTCCACAAAATTTTTCAAACAGGGAACATTCACTTCATTTTTAACAGCCTAGAAAGATAACAGAAGAAAGAAAGAAAATGGTTACAAACATTAGATAAAACTATACAAGAATTACAAGAAATTTCTGTAAGGTTTGAAATCGGTTAATAATTCACGACTATCTCAGCGAAGTCCTGCAAACTGCCAAATGACCAACTTGTTCAGTAAATAAGAGGAAGTTGGCCCCTGCCCTGAGAACGCAGGTAAGGGAACAGGCAATGAGCATGTGCTACAACAAACAGATGCTGCAAGAGGAAATTCTCGGTGCTCCAGGCACTCAGAAGGGGCCCCTGGAGAAAACCTCCACAAGGAGGTAACACCTCGCTGAATCCACCTCCTCTTCCCTGAAATAGGGCAATAGCTCCCCAGGTAACCTCTGGCCTTGCCCTCCACTATTCTGTCCTCCCACACTGGGATCCAGCCGCATCAGCTAGCTTTTGCAGTTCCTAGAACATATAATGCGTGGTCTTACTTCAGGGCATCTGCACTGGTTTCTTCTGCCCAAAAAGCTCTTCTCCCAGATACAGCACACCTTACTCCCTCGTTCCTTTAGTTTTTGCTCAGTTGTTTCTACCTCTTTCGAGGTGGAGGTCTCACCTAATCACTTTATCTAAAATTTCAACTTCCTTACTCCCTCAGCAATTCTCCCCCACCTGACTTTACATTTCTCCATAATACTTATCACCATCTACATACTATATATTTTATATACCAGATGACTGTTGTCTGCACTAAAAGTAGCTCTCTAAGAGCAGGGAGTCTTTCCTACCTTGATCATTCCTGCATTCCCTTTGCATAGAAGAGGCTCTGATACAAAGAAAGCATTCCATACATGTAATGAATGAGTAAGTAGAGTCCAACCAGGCAAAGGGGGGGGGGGGGGAGGTTATTAAAGAGGCAAGAATGTTCCAGACAGAAGGAGCTTTATGTGCAGAGTGGGTGCTATGGGTTGAACTGTCACCTCTCCCGCAACCCAAATTCAGATACTGGAATCCTAACTCTGTGTACCTGTACCAAATAATGTGTGACCTTATTTGGAAATTGCAGATGTAATTTGGTCACTGCAGATGTAATTAGTTAAGTTAGGATGAAGTCCTATTGGGGTACGGGGACCCTAATCCAACATGACGGGTGTCCTTGAGAAAAAAAAAAAAGAATTTGGACAAAGACGCACACAAGCAGAACGCCATGTAAAAATGAAGGCAGAGCTCAGGTGATGGTTCCCTAAGCCAGGGAATGTCAAAGACATCAGAAACCTAGGTGAGAGGCACGGAACAGATTCCCCCTCACGGCCCTCAGGAGGATTCAACCTGACAACACCTTGGTCTTGGACACCCAGCCACCGAAACTGTGAGTCAGTAATTGTTGTTTAAGCCATCTAGTTTGGGGTACTTTGTTAGGGCTGCCTTAGCAAACAAAGCAAACATGGCAAAAAAGAAGAATCAGGCAACACAGTATTAATGGACCACAGTCAAGGGTCTTTCTTCCTACAACCTGCTCCTTTTAATTACCTTAAAAATACAACCTAATCCCAGTTAGGTACCCGGCAAAACCAGATTTTCACATAAGGGGGAAGCACCAATGACAACCTGGGATTGGATAAGCAGTAATTCAAACCACTTCTAGAAAAAGAAATTGAAGTACATGTACTAATGATAATAGACCAAAACTGACGGTTTTATAAATGATTTTATAAATTATACCATCTTGGCTAGAAGCGGAAGTTAGTAACTCTCCATGTATTCAGGTTTTATTTTAGTTGAAAATTTTAAATGTGGAGAAATTTATTTTCATGTTGCGAATCAAACTGTAGTTTAGACTTATATTTTATAATATTGAATTAAATGGCTTGTGATCTATATATTCATATGAATTGATTTGTGGTATTCAGGTCCTGTCTAGGGCATGTTTAGAAAAGGTGGATAGGGAATTGTAAGGAAAGTGAAGAATTTCAAATATTAATGACAGTGACTGGCATGATTTTTTTCTATACCTGTCTTGAATATTTACTTATAAATATTTGAGGATTTTTTTTTAATGGGTATGAACAAAAGTCATGAATTATAGCTTTGCAGGTAGTTTGAGTCAGATAGCCTCCTAGTCCAGTTTTTAGCCATGTGAACAGTCTGTTTTCTTTTTGATAAAATAAACCTATCATTTATAAAACCATTATGGAATGTAAGAGAATCAGATATATAGACCCACACATATAGAGCCAATTGATTTTTTTTTTTAAGACTTTATTTATTTATTTTTGAGAGAGAGAGAAAATGAGAGGTGGGGAGGGGCAGAAGGAGAGAGAGAAAGAAAGAAGCAGACTCCAGGGAGCCCAAGGCAGGACTTGATCCCCGGACCCTGAGATCATGACCTGAGCTGAAGGCAGATGCTTAACTGACTGAGCCACCCAGGAGCCCCCCAGCCAACTGATTTTTTAAACAAAAAACTAAGCTACTTAGAAAGCACTGTCTTGTCAACAAATGGTCAGATGGTGCTGGAACAACTGGATATCATATGTAAAAACAAAACAAAAACTTAAAATCAGTTCATACCTCAACCATACACAAAATTAACTCAAAATGGACCACTAACCTAAAATTAAATCCTAAAACTAAAATATAGGAGAAAACCTTTGAGACCTTGGGTTAGGAAAAGACTTCTTAGATATGATACAAAAAGCACAATTGCTGAAAGAACAAAATGATAAATCAGACTTCATCAAAACTTCTCTTCCAAAGACAGTTAAGAGAATGGAGCATATATCTGATAAAATATCTGCATCTAAAACATATTTTTAAAATATATTACGGTGCCTGGGTGGCACAGTTGGTTAAGCCTCCGACTCTTAGTTTCGGGTCAGGTTGTGATCTCATTAATCATAGGATCCAGCCCCGATCTGGGCTCTGTGCTCGTGCATCAGTACAACGGCTAAAACTAAAACAATTGGCTAAAGCAAGAGTTGGTGAGGATGTGGAAGAACTAGAACTCTCACACACAGCCCCTTGGAATGCAAAATGTGTGACTATTTTGGAACATGGTTTGACAATTTCTTTAATAATCAAACATATACCTTCCATTTGGTCCACCAATCTCACTCCTAGACATTCCCCCAAAGGAAATAAAAGCATATGTCCCATACACAGAGTTGTGCATAAATGTTCACAGGACCTTTATTTGTAACAGCCAAACACTGGAAACAACCCAATATTCAAAAACAGGTGAACACATAACCAAACCATGGTATATCTATGTAAATGAAATACTACTCAAAAGAGGAAAAACCCACTGATATATTCCACAACATAGTTGGAACTCAAAACAATAATGCAGAGTAAAAAGAAGCCAAAAAATGGCTTTGTACTGTAAAGTTCCATTGATATGAAATTCTAGGAAAACCAAAACTAACGTGGAGTGATAGAAAGACAATCGATAGTTGCACTGCCCAAAGGTGGGGTGAGTGGAAGTAGGAATTAAAAAAAAAATAAGGAAACTTTCAGGGTGTGATAGATATGTACATTATCTTTTGGGGGGGAGCGCAAAGGGAGAGAAACTTAAGCAGGTTCCATGCCCAGTGCGGAGCCCGATGCGCGGCTCGATCTCACAACCCCAAGGTTGTGACCTGAGTCGAAATCAAGAGTCAGATGCTTTACCAACTGAGCCACCCAGGATCTCCAGATATGTACATTATCTTGATTGTGGTGATGGTTTCACTGGTACATACAAAGGTCAAACTGTATACTCTAAGTATGCATAGTTATTATATGTCAATTTTACCTCAAGTTTAAAAATGAAATGATATATATGAAAAGAATATTTACACAGCAGTGTGTAGTATACTGAAAGTGAGTAGCATATCACATATACAGAACTGAGTTGGGTTAGGGAAAAAAAAACCCGTGGGAAATAAAAAACCTGGCATCTAAGTATTGTAAAATCCCTTAATCCTATTTATAGCATGCTGTTACTAGTAACTGCAAAAATTATTTTCAAATGACACACTGCTTTTATACCAAGGAAGGCTTTTATAAATCTGCTTCCCTAGATGTTAGTGCAATCATACTTATAATAATCCTATTTTCTAAATAATTTAGAATATATAGTTTGACAAGTATGATGAATGTCAGCAGCAACTACAGAACATTTAAAATCGAGACAGTCCTGTAAATGCCAAGGTACATGTTACAGTACTTTTAATTTCTTCAGAGGCTACTAAAATGGCCACCACACCGTAGGAAGGAAAAGCCATGAGTAAATGCAGTATGTCGCACTGAGCTATTTCAGGCGGCCGTTACCTAGAGGCATAACCTAGAAGCTAGGTTGCAAATACTCCGCCCTCTTAACAGTCTCTGAATCTTAAGGACCTGGGCCCATTCTTTTAATTAAAAGACTAATCAATGCTCTACTAGCATTTGGCTAATAACCATTTTCCCCATATCCACATTATATTCCAAGTTTCCACTTACTAGTCTATGAAATTACCAGAAAGTAAGACTATTTCATGTGGCAACTTCTTCCGCAAAAAGGTACCTTTCACATACAATATAAAAATAAAAATATACTTACAGCAGCTACAGGGATAAGAATCTCCACAAATAAACCAGCAAGTGCATGTTTTATATCTTTATCTTTTACTTCTAAGAAATACTGAGCACATTCCTTGAGGGGGAAAGAGGTATAATATTAGGTTCACAAAAGAGGAAGATTTAAGAATTTTTATATCATGATAATTTTGTAAATACTGTCATTTTACCAAAAAGCTAAGGTCAAAACATGCTCAAATTAAAAAAGAAAGTTAATTCACACTTGTGACAAATTTAACAGTTGGAGTAAGGAATTAATAATGATGTCATTAATTTATATACATTTTGTTTCTTTTAAAAAGTCATGAAGAGCAAGAATAACCACTGTGAGGCTAATTCTAATCCCTGCAATGGAGAAAGTATATCACCTGCATGAACTGAAATGATGCTTCAAAATCTTCTACAGGATACATTTTCACTCGAAAAAATTTCATTCCCATTATTAAGCTGATGATGCTTTGTACCACATGTGGGCTCTGTTCCTTTTGCCGTAGTTCTTTCAATTCTGTCACAAACTTCTTCCTCACAGCCTGAAACCTTTAATATACACGAATATATAATATGATATGAATTTAAAACACTAACTTTCCACATGATATTCAACGTGGAAATCTTTAGATACTGTACCTAAACATCATCTCTTTTCTTGGCCCTCCTCAAAATTACCAGAAAAGCATAGAGAAAAACAAAGTTATTTGTCATTCCGAATCTGCTGTTCATTTATTTTAAAATTACAAGTTCTATAAGGAGATAAAATAAGATTTCTTTATTCCTATCATAGCATCAGTACAGCTCCATTACCATTTAAGAATCATAATAAAAACAAAATCAAATAATCCACCCATAAAACGTCCCCCTGTAAATCAGATAGTGTCTAATTTTTAAGGCTCCTTTTTATAAAGTCTGTAATTTGAGTTATACGGAGAACAAATTAGGGACTACAAATTTGTTCAAGGACATGAACCAATCAGTTTTAGACCACTATCACTTAAAATTAATTTCTCCTTACACTGGAGAAAAACTGAAGGAGAGGAATGGGAGAACATGGTCTCGCACAATGGGAATAAGCGAAAGAACCCGAAATGCTTTCAAATATAAGCACCATCCTGGATTCAAATGACCACAACTGATAAGGGGTTTTTTTTCTGTTTACACTACAAAAAGATACCTAACAATTTAATAACCAATAATACTTAATTTCCCCCCTCTACAAAATATCAAACAGCTAAAGATTTTACTATTAATGTTACTTGGGGAAACCAGTTCCTGAAAATAAAAATGACAAATGAAGCATATTTTCCAATTGTCAGTGACTACAGAGGGGAAAAAAAATAGTGCATACTAATGAAATATGGATACATGATAGAAAATACTACTTATCCACTTCCATTTGAGTCTTGGGGAATACAATACCATTTTCCATGAATGTATTCTTTTGCATTTTATAAGGAAAATATAAAGTGGATAAAAACCTTTCCATTGCAATAACACTAGAATCCAAGGGTTTTCTCTTTTATTAAATTTCTCATAATAATTATTAGTCACTAAAATCACAGGAACTAAACATTAACAAGAATTGTACTTGGCTTCTTAGAATTTAGAAAGGTTTTTATCTGATGATTTCAGGACCAAAGACTCTTTAAATGACATCAAGAAAATCTTCATTGATAACTTTTTACCTCACAAATTTTCCAGTAGCAACAAAGGAAATTCAAAATCTTCCATAGTCTTCAGAGC
The DNA here is from genome assembly GCF_964656455.1 of Halichoerus grypus. Lineage (NCBI taxonomy): Eukaryota > Metazoa > Chordata > Mammalia > Carnivora > Phocidae > Halichoerus > Halichoerus grypus. The sequence goes on from NC_135714.1 coordinate 40,134,809, forward strand.
AACCACAAGATACTAAAGACAAACTTTTTTACTATTTACTATAATGATGGTTCAAGGCAATTCCATGAGTGTAACTCCTAATGAACAACACCTTTATGGAGTAATCTATTACCTCCTTTTTCTTTTTTGGTATCTCTTCTACCTATCCAAAACTCTGTTTGGTGTGTTTTAAAACAAATAAGATAATTAGGAGGAAGACACTGCACTCAGAAATGAAAGTACTCAACTAGAAAGTATGAAAAGTCATTATTAGCTCTGTAGAGTTCTAAAAAAATAAAAAAGACTTAAAAAAACACTTCTCATAGAACAGTTAAAAATAGGCAATAAGGTAATGTCCTGACTATTCCTGGTAATTTCCGACTTCCTCAATTCAGACATTTACGGAAAACCCCAAATAAATGAAAACAAGTTGTGAAATTAACGTATGGATTTAACTTTTAAATCCTCTAAGGAATAGAGCAGCTAAGTAATAAAAGGTGGAGTTCAGGTGGCGCCTGGGTGGCTCAGTCGTTAAGCGTCTGCCTTCGGCTCAGGTCATGATCCCGGGTCCTGGGATCGAGCCCCGCATCGGGCTCCCTGCTCCGTGGGGAGCCTGCTTCTCCCTCTCCCACTCCCCCTGCTTGTGTTCCCTCTCTCGCTGTGTCTCTCTCTGTCAAATAAATAAATAAAATCTTTAAAAAAAAAAAAAAAAAAAAGGTGGAGTTCAAAATAAATATGAAAAAAAAATAGATCTAAAACTATTATATTAGTAATGAAGCATTCTAAAGCACAAATTGAAATCAGGATTTATAACACTTACTTTGATTGGGCAAGAACCCCTATCACCTCTGCATATAAATCTGCAATAATATGCACATTCCCAGTGTTGGTTCCTGAATATCTAAAACAACAAGAGAACAAATGCATTATCAAATTTTTCTACGAACTCTCCCTAATAAATCTGAAAATTTCTTATCAGGGTGTTATACAGTTTTTTTTCTCTGAAGATTCATCTATAGGATAATAAAAACCACATGAATTTTCTTCTATCTGGATTTTACTGTCATGAAATCTAACCTTCTAATTCTTATGTAAATCCAATCAATAGTTTTAAGAATTATTTTAATAAAATCTTTCCTATGGAGGCGCCTGCCTGGCTGCCTCAGTTAGTACAGCATGTGACTCTTTATCTGAGGGTCTTGAGTATAAGCCCCACACTGGGCATGGAGCCTTAAAACCAAAAAACAAAAAACCAACAACAGAAAACACCTTTTCTATAAGCATTTGGTGTGGATTCCGAAAGAAAAGAAAGAAAAGAAAGAAAAGAAAAGAAAAGAAAAGAAAAGAAAAAGAAAGAAAGAAAGAAAAGAAAAGAAAGAAAGAAAAGAAAGAAAAAGATAGAAAGAGGAAGGAAGGAAGGAAGGAAGGAAGGAAGGAAAAGAAAATTGCTTTGAACTCTAAAAACAAATAATCAATGAGAGTTTGAATTATACTTAAATGGTCTAAACCTGGCCAGCAGAGAAAACAATGACCCCAAGCTAGCATTTTACTTACCCTTCCTTATGTTTAAAGTGCTTAAAAGCTAAGTTTAGAACTTCATGAACTAAGGGATCGGGCACAGGATGAACAGGAATCTAGAACAAACAAATTATCAAGTCAGCAAGAGCTAAGTAGGTTACAAGTCTTTTCTGAGTGTTCTCCACATTTCAACTCATTAAATCAATAACCAGGTTTCCATTTCCATGATATGATCTACTACTACTTAGTCAATCTTCCCTTTTTCTAAGGATGTTACTTTCTCTGAGAATTCAGTTACCCATCTAATTTAATAGGCTCTAAATTTAAGAACGTTAGCTTCATAATCACAAATCCTTGAACTCTGGCCCATAAAGGGGAAAAAGCAGTCATGATCGCTGATGTGACTGTAATTATTACTGCCCGGAAATTACAAAGACACCCACATGTACCTCTCTGCAACACCAACAGGAAAGCAACCTCTGGCTGAGCCAGCCACACATTCCATTTGTCTTGATTTTCTATCATAAACAGTAGCCAAAACGACACCAACTTTTCCAATTTAAAACTATTTGTGGCCTTGTTCCTATTAGAAATCTGTCATTTAAATACCTTTGTTTTGTTTAATTCTTTTGCTCCTTCCTAAGCCATGAAACAAATCAAAATGTTTAAACCAAAAAGTAAAATCCCTGCCCCATCCCCCTTTTATAATCACTATTAATAGCTTAGTATATATCCTTCCAGATTTTTTCCTACACACACCCACACATACACACCTTAGTTTTTTTATTTTTATTATGTTACGTCACCATACAGTGCATCATTAGTTTTTGATGTAGTGTTCCATGACTCATTGTTTGTGTATAACACCCAGTGCTCCATGCAATACATGCCCTCCTTAATACCCATCACCGGGCTAACCTATCTCCCCACCCCCTCCCCTCTAAAACCCTCAGTTTGTTTCTAGGAGTCCAGAGTCTCTCATGGTTCATCTCTCCCTCCAGTTTGCCCCCCTTCATTTTTCCCTTCCTTCTCCTAATATCTTCCATGCTATTCCTTATGTTCTATAAGTAAGTGAAACCATATTATAATTGACTTTCTCTGCTTGACTTATTTCACTTAGCATAATCTCCTCCAGTCCCATCCATGTTGATGTAAAAGTTGGGTATTCATCCTTTCTGATGGATGAGTAATATTCCACTGTATATATGGACATCTTTATCCATTCTTCTGTTGAAGGGCATCTTGGTTCTTTCCACAGTTTGGCTATTGTGGACATTGCTGCTATGAACATTGGGGTGCATATAGCCCTTCATTTCACTACATCTGTGTCTTTGGGGTAAATACCCAGTAGTGCAATTGCTGGGTCATAGGGTAGCTCTATTTTTAATTTTTTGAGGAACCTCCACATTGTTTTCCAAAGTGGCTGTACCAACTTAGATTCCCACCAACAGTGTAAGAGGGTTCCCCTTTCTCCACAACCTCTCCAACATCTGTTTCTTGTCTTGTCAATTTTTGCCATTCTAACTGGTGTAAGGTGGTATCTCAGTGTGGTTTTGATTTGAATTTCCCTGATGGCTAATGATGATGAACATTTTTTCATGTGTCTCTTAGCCTTTTGTATGTCTTCTTTTGAGAAATGTCTGTTCATGTCTTCTGTCCATTTTTTGACTTGATTGTTTTTTTGGGTGTTGAGTTTGAGAAGTTCTTTATAGATCTTGGATATCAGCCCTTTGTCTGTGGTGCCATTTGCAAAAATCTTCTCCCATTCCGTGGGTTGCTTCTTTGTTTTGTTGACTGTTTCCTTTGCTGTGCAGAAGCTTTTTATCTTGATGAAGTCCCAAAAAGTTCATTTTCACTTTTATTTCTCTTGCCTTTGGAGACGTGTCTTGAAAGAAATTGCTGTGGCTGATGTAGAAGAGGTTACTGCCTATGTTCTCCTCTAGGATTTCGATGGATTCCTGTCTCACATTGAGGTCTTTCATCCATTTTCAGTTTATCGTTGTGTATGGTGTAAGAGAATGGTCGAGTTTCATTCTTCTGTATACAGCTGTCCAATTTTCCCACCACCATTTATTGAAGAGACTGTCTTTTTTCCATTGCATATTTTTTCCTGCTTTGTCGAAGATTATTTGACCATAGAGTTGAGGGTCCATATCTGGGCTCTCTATTCTGTTCCACTGGTCTATGTGTCTTTTTTTACACACCTTAGTTTTCTTAAAATGATGCATCTTTCCATGTCAGTACTTAGAGCTCCTCCTTTCTTTTCAATGGCCATATACTACTCAGCATATTATAATTTATTCAATGAGCTTCCTATTGCTGAACATTTCATTCCAGATTTTCAATAATCAATATAATGCTATACAATAAACATCTTGTACATTTAATGTTATATACTTGTATAGTTCCATGGGAGAGAGTCCTAAAGAAGGAACTGATGGATCAAAGATTATAAAAGTTACCACTGATATATATTCAAGGTCTATATATGTGTGGGTCTGTTTTTGAAAAAGCTCACTATTCTATCAATTTTTATATGTTGGTACTAAAATCATAGAGTCTTCATTATTAGACTTTATGAATAAGTTCTGATGTCTGGTACTGAAAATCCCCCTTATTTTTCTTCAGAGAGAGCTTAGCCATTTTTGGCCCACTGTTCCTCCATATTCAACTTAGAGTCACCCTTCAAAGGTACACAAAAAATGTCAGGATTTTCCATTGGAGTTGCAATCAATCTATACATCAATCTGGGGCTAATTGTATTCTTCTACATTCACATGGAATATCTTTTCACTTCTTTAAAGGCTTTTGGCAAGGCTTTATAATTTTCTGTTTTTGTCCTTTGATGGGCTTATTTCTAATAAATATGAAGAGAAGCTTGATTTAATTAGTAATAAGGAGAATGAAAATACACAAGGTATCATTTTACACCTACTCAATGGCGAAAAGTCTGACAATACCAAATAGTAGAGATAATGTAAATGAATGAGGTTTATAGACATTGCTGGTGTTAAGTTTAAATCAATTTTTTATATAGCCAACAATCAAGTGAAGCAGATCAAAGTATGCCACCTCAAAATACGTCACTTTGGCATGAGAATTATTTTGAGCTGAAGGCAACTGACAAAGAGCAGGTGCAAGAAAAGCTCTCCAGCTTTTCTTTTTCTGCCTAAAAGCAGTCTCCCCTCTCTTTCCCACACCAAGAAAACAACAACTGTTATCATCAGAACCAGAAAGCTGACAATGAGATAGGTCTGCACAAAGCTTACTAAACAGCCCTTATCTTCCATTAGTTTCCCCCATAGATCTTCCTTCCCCCAATTTACCACCCCTAGAAGCCCAGACACTTTTCCTTTGTCTTGTCACTTCACAAAGTATTGCTCTTTGTTAAATTTTAGGGCCTAACCATTCTTTGTCTTCAACTTCTTTTCCATGAAGACCTCCATATGCGTATGTAATAAACCTTTTCTCCTGTTAATGTGATGTTTCTCAATTTAATTTGTAGGGCTCCAGGAATTAACTTAAGAGGGTGGAGCTCCACTACACTAGCAATTATATGCCTAAGAAAATTATTATGTATAGCTACACACTTCATGGATTAATCCTAGGAACATAATGTTGAGTGAAAAAGTCCCAGAGGACAACATACAGTATGATACATTTTTTAAAGAAAATTCAAAGACAAGAAAAACTTACTATTCAAACATATGAAAACATTTTTTAAAGAAAATAATTAACATAAAAATCAGTATAATGGTAAGAGAGTAGCCAGGGAGTGAACTAGGAGAGATTCACATAATTAGGCTTAAGCTATCGGGTTTTTTGGGCCTACAGGTAACCATTATATTGTAAACAAATACAAAGGCAGCCACACAGAGACCAATGATAACAGTGTACCTTGAACCAGGATCATGATTTATCCCATTCTGTGGCCCGAAGTCCAATTAAAACAAAACACATAGGAATTCCACATTTCCCTTTTTTTTTTTTAACTATATATATTACAGAACACCTCATCAATAGGATAAAATCATAATAGAGATTTTAATTTATCAAGAAAGCCACAAACTAGACTGGGGGAAAGAACAGCAGGGAACTCTAATTATTCAGAGATGGTCAGGGAATGTTTCTTGAGGGTTTGATAAAGGGGAGGTTTTTATTTAAAATCTACAAAGGTAAATCAGGAGTCTATCAGGAGGGAGCTGAATTTAGTCCTGAATAACGATTAGGAGCTAGTTCAAACCTAGTAAATAGGAGAGAGGCATTAGAAACAGTAACCACAATTACATTGTAATAAGGGACAAGAGATACAAGAAATCCAGTAAGTAACTATTCATTGATGTGTATTCAGCTCAATGAGAAAGTGACTAAACTCACACAACACAGAGGAGAATACTAGCGTTTTAAAATGCTGTCCAGGGGCACCTGGGTGGCTCAGTCGGTTAAGGGTCTGCCTTCGGCTTGGGTCATGATCTCAGGGTCCTGGGATCGAGCCCCGCATCGGGCTCCCTGTTCAGTGGGGAGCCTGCTTCTCCCTCTGCCCCTCCCCCTGCCTGTGTTCTCTCTCTCTGTCAAATAGATAAATAAAAACCTTAAAAATAAATAAATAAAATAAAATGCTGTCCAAGCAGAGGGAGGCATGCAGCTAACACAGCTTTGAAAGGCTCATGGTGAACTTTTACTCCAGGATGGAAGGCTATAGCTTTATCTTGGCTAGGCAGATTGATATTTGTTGTTGAACAGAGGAGGATCAGAGAGAGCATTTGTCTCAGATTTCCTAGAAATTGGGACCATCCTAAAGGCCTGTACCTGGAATCCAATTTGAAGAAAATGAAGAAAATGTGCTTCATCACAAAATCAAATAGGGATTAAGTGAGGAAGCAGCTGTAATCCAAACTCTACCTTTCTTAGTTCTCAATGAACCTTTTAAAAGTAGTAGCCTGATAGAGAAAAGAAGTTTATTCATCTGTTTGTAGAAGCCAAGATTTGAAAATCCCATGTTAATAAATTGTACAGAAACGGAATTTATTCTACACAGGAAGGTTCAAGAATTCAGACTCTACAAGAATAATCTCAACCTCTGTCCCACATTGGAAGACTAAATTTTAAACCCAGGATTTCTTTAGCAACTAGAAATACTTAACTAGGAAGTTCATGATTGACTATATAATTATAAAAAGCTTTTCAGGGGTGCCTGGGTGGCTCAGTCAGTTAAACATCTGCTTTTGGCTCAGGTCATGACCCCAGAGTCCCAGGATCGAGCCCCCCATCAGGCTCCCTGCTCAGTGGAGAGTCTGCCTCCCCCTCTCCCCCTGCTCCTTCTCTCTTGCTCTCTCAAATAAATAAATAAAATCTTAAAAAAAAAAAAAAAAAAAAAAAAAAAAGCTTTTCAGGGACGCCTGGGTGGCTCCATTGGTTAAGCATCTGCCTTCAGCTCAGGTCATGATCCCAGGGTCCTGGGATCGAGTTCTGCATCAGGCTCCCTGCTCGTTGGGGAGCCTACTTCTCCCTCTGCCTGTCGCTCACCCTGCTTGTGTTCTCTTTCTCCCTCTGACAAATAAATAAAATCTTTAAAAAAAAAAAATTAAAAAAAGCTTTTCAATCTTTTATAGGCAGACACTTCCTCATAGAAGTGTAACAATCATGTTTTGTTGATATAGGAATTTCAGAACATTGGCTGATCAATTAAGTAGAGGCATGACAATCTTTTACTTGGTACTCTGAATACCTCTTTTTAGGACAGTACTATTATCTCATATTAAGAAGAAACTCAAAACAGTATTCCCAAAGTGCTCCTTTTTTTACACACCAAGCTGATGAATTTATTATAAGTAAACTATAATCAAACCTTTATACAATAAATAAAAACATTTTCTTCACTATAATGATAAAAGTGTAGAAAGACCATGGATTTTGGTTTAATCAAGCCAAAGCTTCTCTTTTTACTAGTTATATAACCTTGAGCAAGTTTCCATTTCCCTACCTATAAAACATAGACAACAGACTGGAACTCTATAATCAATGGCCCTGAGAGAATGAAAAATCGAGTATAATACAATTGGAGATTAATTCTTGTCTTCTCACCTTTTCCATCTTTTTCTAAAAGGGACTAGGCCAAAATTCTTACCTCCTGAGAAAGCAGGGCACACAAAGGGACTAGAATACAAGGATGGAGACACTGAGGGGAGAGCCTGGTAGGGAAAATGGCAGGAAACCAGGGCCCATTCGAGAAGCAAGGAGGCAGATGTAGTCTCCCAGCTGATCTTACCTCAACTGGGCCCATAAATAGGCCCTAGGGTAACAAAAACAATTACTATCATCAATGCTGCTGTCCCATGCATCCCAGTCAGCCCTGTGGCTACCCACTGATGGTTAAAATGGAGCAGACACCTACCACCAGGGGCTGACAAACTTCAGTAGGGAAGAGGCTGTCTGTGGATCAAGCAGCCTGGCTTCCAGAACCTATTCCAGAATTCATGGCGCTAATCATACAGGCTGGCTGCAGACATTTCACTGACCTTGCAATAATGCAACTCTGCATTTTATGTGATTTAATTTTTTATACTCCACTTACTGTGCTGTGCTGTGGTTTTCCCATACTGATTTCCTCACAGGAATGTTTAGTGCGCTCTAGGCCAGAGATATGAAATACAGGTTAACTCAAACCTGTAATTTCTCCTAAACTGTCTTATTTGGTCCAGCGATATCTGATGCCTACCAATGACATCTAGGGGCACTCTTAGCCATGCTATATACTCTTTATTACTCCCCTACCATGGCCACCATCAACCCTTTTTATGCGTCTGTGTGTCAGGTATTAGGTAGGCATTTTTATAAATATTACTTGTAACACTTAGTCTTACAGGGTAGATGATTGTCCCGTATTTTACAGATGGGGGAACTAAAGTTCAGAAGCTGATGTGTACTTCTCTAGAAAATACTGTATGCCCAGTTTCCGACATATAAAAATGCATTGAATAAAGGAAACAAATAAGGAAAGAAAGCTTTCAATTTTATCATATTGTAGCCAGAAAAGAGACACAGAAATAGAAGTGAAAGAAGAAACAGGTCTTATCTTTAATTTTTGGAAGAAAAAAAGGACCACCTCTACACATTTTAAGAATGGACATTTTCAGGATGCACAAACATTCTTAAAATCCCTATTTCTCCCCTTATTTTCAGTAATAATAACGATAGTAATAATAAAATCATTCTCAAACTGAATCTCAGAAAAAGGCAGCGGGGTGGGGGTGGGGGCAGAATCCTATTTCAGCTTATAGAGGAAAAGTTCTACTTTCATGGAGTAACATTCCCACCCATAGTATCAAGACTTTTTCAGGTCTTGTCATTTGAGATTTTAGAAGCAGCTCTAATTCTACTTCAACACTCCAGAAGGATATATATCTAGTAGACTCTAAAGAATACCCCGGGGCGCCTGGCTGGCTCAGTCAGAGGGTCATGCAACTCTTGACCTCAGAGTCATGCATTCCAGCCTCACGTTGCATATAGAGATTACTTAAAAAACTTAAAAAAAAAAAAAATTACCCAAGTTTTATTCCAAGGCCATTCCCACCACCACCTCCCGAACTTTAATGCTTTTATCACATCATCAAAGTGAAAAATAACAAAATCAGGGTAAGATATGGATACTGTGGAGTCAGTGAGGCTCATTCATTACCTAAGCGACCAGCTTTCAGTGCAAAGGGGAATGAATACATTTAGTCTCAGAAAAATCACAAATAACTGCATAACCTTCAGGGAACTCATCCACATCGAAAATGCAAATGTTAAATCTGAAAATACTAAAGATGTACTCCACCTTCTGATACTTCACAATAGCACAAATAAAACTAAGCCAAGAGCTGGAAGTGGTTTACAAACCAAGTTTCCCAATCTTCTTATTTGTTTCAAAGAGCAAATGTCTGACTAAAATTTCATATGAAAAGAAAATTGCTTCAAACTTTCTAAAGCTTTATGTTTCCGTTTAATCATGCTTTTGCTATGAATTTGAAAGCCTTTGGTATCAACATGCTAAAATTGGTAGTTGGCCATGACCCCAAAATTATGTTTGACTTTCTTGAAAAAATAAAATCAGTCCTCTATCATCTTGAATTACTTTTGTTCCCACAGTGAATCACACTCATTTCATCACATTTATACTAACTCAATTCTTTGTCTAATTTGTCATGATTAAAACTTTAATTTTCCAAGATGCTGGCCATTTCACCTAATTTTGTATCACTGATTTTACCAATATTTCTATTATTAACGGGAGAAAACTTGGAATAAAACAGTGAACTAACTTTATAATCATCAGCAAGTCACTAAATTAAGAACATTTCTTTATCTGCAAGATGAAAATAACAGATAATACTTATGGAGCACTTTCCATGTCCCAGGCGTTACTGTATTTAATGCTTATGATTCTACAAAAATGATATTATCATCCCTCTTTTACAGAGGGGGGAAAAAGGTAGTGGATAATAACTTGCCCAAATTACACAGCAAGACAATGACAGAGCTGAGATGAAAACACTTGCCCTGTCTGTCTCCCAGTTTTATTACAATGACCGGCTGATACAAAGGATATAGAGCCCTCAGGCGTTATGAAGAGTTCTACACACGCATGAAATTATTCAAGAAACAGGGGCGCCTGGGTGGCTCAGTCGTTAAGCGTCTGCCTTCAGCTCAGGTCATGATCCCAGGGTCCTGGGATCGAGCCCCACATTGGGCTCCCTGCTCAGTGGGAAGCCTGCTTCTCCCTCTCCCACTCCCCCTGCTTGTGTTCCCTCTCTCACTGTGTCTCTCTGTGAAATAAATAAATAAAATCTTTAAAAAAAAAAAAAAATTATTCAAGAAACAAAAAAACGTATAATATATGAGGTCAAGGACTAATCCGTAAAGAATATTTACTCCTCCTTATGACTGGCCCAACCATGTATCAATACTTCAGTACTCCTGGGACCGTCCGTCTCATCAAAATAAAACTGAGTCACGTTTTAATATGTCTCTTACATGGGGCAAAAGTAAAAATCCTATTAAATTCAAGATATATTACATTGATTAGTCTCCAGATCTATTAAACCCTATATCACTTTGACACAGTAGAAAATTGGGTTAGTTTGTCATGATATTTCAGAAAGCTCTATTGATTTTTACTTCATTTTCTCTGGTTTTATTAGTTTTGAAGAAGCGAAAAAGACTTCCTTTTACTGGGGAAAAGAAAAAAAACCTATGTCAGATTTTTAATAAATAAAGTATCTCTGTGTTCTTTGTGACAGATTTTATTCTTTCATGGGTGCATTTGAGTGAAAGTATGAGGATAATGAATAAAAGAGAGAAAACAGTAAGTGGAAAGGCCACTGTAGGTTGGAACAATATGGTGACAGAACCAAAAAACAGAGCTTTGCTATTAAAGCTGTTGTAGGGATGCCTGGGTGGCTCAGTTGGTTGGGCGCCTGCCTTCGGCTCAGGTCATGATCCCAGGGTCTTGGGATCAAACCCCCCATCCCTGCTCATCAGGAAGCCTGCTTCTCCCTCTGCCTGACGCTCCCCCTGCTTGTGCTCTCTCTGACAAATAAATAAATAACATCTTTAAAAAAAAAAAAAAAAGAGCTATTGTATTTCTTTTTTTCATACTTTGAGTCCATTTGAACCATGGATCTGAAGGGATTTTGTGGAATGAACTTGAAAAATGTGCCCCATGGAAGTTTATAGATCCAATGGTTCTCTCCTCCAGAAGAGCCATCTGGATTATTTTTTAAGAGGAGAAGGAAGGAGGATGAAGACCAAGAGGATGGGGAAGGCGAAAGGACAGGGGAGAGAAAGGGGAAGAGGAGAGAGAGAAACTGACATAGGGCTTTCTGTGTACGGAAGCCCTGAAACTGCAATTTGGAGCACCTTTCAGAGGAGACACCGAATGGCAAGTAAAAGAATGTCTTGGGAAACAAAGGAGAAAAGGCACCATGGAGCCAGATCAGAGAGGGGCCTGAATGTCTAGGGGAACTTACAATTTCTCCTGCTAAAAGAAGAAAACCTGTATTATTGAATCAAGCAAAGAAGTGCAAAATGCTGGTTACCGAATCACTCACATGACCTACATGGGCACACAGGAGATGCTAGAGGTCAACCACAATGAGTCCTAGGCAAAGTCTAGTCATGGTCAGTGGCCGCTCTGGTCCAAAGCTCTTTTATCCCTAATTACGCTGGCCTCAGGGTCTTAGGATCCCAGTGAAACGGAGATCACAGAAAGCAAACCTGGCTTGTTAGCACAACTCCCAGAGGAAATTTCTTTCCTACACCTAGAGAAAGACCTTTATGAAAGGCACAAATTAATTAAAATGATTTTCACCTTTGATTAACTCACTTATCTGTTTTTCATGTTTCAAACTTTTATGTGCAGATTTCAGATACTCAGATTTCAATGATTTTTCACATGTTACAAAAACAAAGGCAAAGTATAAAGAAATACATCATTCAAATAATTTTATATTGCCTCTGTCAAAAAAAATTGGCTGTCAATTAACTTTATAGCTAACATTTGCTGTTTGTTTTCATATTATATATTCTACTTCATTTTGTATAACAAAAACAAAATCCCTGTCCAAACAGGTCATATGGAAAATGTGATTTTTTTTTTTCTTTTAGGTTTCCTAACTTTTTCAAAACATCACAGTGTACGTGGCTGGAAATATGTGGCTTGTGTTTGAATGATAACTTTTTAAAGACTACAAACTTAAGAATACTTTCATGCATTTGAACAAAGTAGTTGATTTTAGTAAATAAAAAAACAAAAATGGACAAAAAAAAAAAACCTTTCAAAATCAGTACAGGTATCTATATGTATTTAAATGTATACCTGTACTCATTTTTAGTAATAAAAATATACATGACACCAGACTTCGGATGTTAAACTCATGAGTGCAGCGTAAGCACATGCCAGCATCCTAACCAACACTGAATAGACATTAAAACATTATCTTGAGGTGTTTTCACTTGTCCAAAAACCATTCACACGTTGGAACGCAGGCTTGATGGCTTCGGAAGAGAAATTCTTTGAAAGTGGACTGAAGTCGATGAATGACAGGCAGACTGTATTCACAGCTAAAAGCCCACATGTAACCCAATTTCCATTCAGCTCAATTTTGCTAACAAGATCTATCTTAGACGGCATTTTACAAAGGTAAAAAGAATAGGAAGTGATAGGTACAAACCATGAAAGCCCCAGGCAACTGAAGGACGTGTAATTATATTGTAGAAATCTAGCTAACGTGGGCCAGAATTTTAGACATAACATCCTAAATAAGGTAAATGAAACGTGAAGGCAAAATAAGAAGAAGAAACACAAACTCTGCAGACAAAAGAGCTTCTTACCTGCTTTAGAACTTCAACTAAAACTAAACAAAAAATGAAATCTACTGCTAAGTCTCTCCTTTCAAGAAGATAATCTCTTTCACGTTGTTGTTCATCCCTGAAACAAGAACCCCAAATTAGGATTGCACTTAAGACCATAAATCTTAAAATAGCTATTGGTTAACAGTTCGGTTATTTACTGAGCTCCTTGTATGTATGGTGTCCTACGGCAGCTGACTGTTCAAGCTGTTTTTAAATTACCCAATGTATGTACACTCTCATTTTCTTTCTCTTGTTGGGTATTTTGTACAGTATTGATGAACACGTCACTATTATATCTGTCAGAAATTAAACCCATTCTAAAGCAATCAGTTAAGAAAAATATTTTAAATTTTATTTAGAAAATCTAACATTACTCCATATTTGATCAGTATTTTTTTAAATTAAGAACTGAAATAAAAGTAGTAACTCTTCTGATGAAAATAGAGTGCCAGCTAACTTCTTGCATATCTAAGGTGAAAAATCACAAGTGGCATCAAATAAAGTCCAATTCCAAACAATGGATCATCTGCTGAACACAGATAGATGTTCTATGCAAAGCCACCTCCCTGGCAAATTCGAAGAAGGGAAAGAGAAGTTCTGGGATTTGAGTACCAAGGAGAGTCTCACGGTATCATAATATAGGGTTTGGCAGTCCTCCTGTATCACAATTGCTTCCCTTCACAAACCATAGGAACGGGACCTTCTTTGAATATTTTCTTAACTTCAACTATTAAAGGTCCTCATTGAAGTACTGAAATGATGCTCCTGAAATTCATTTTTGCATAACTATCCTAGTGATGAGTACCATGGAGATCCATCGACCTTAACTGGTACCTTCCCTTGATTTACAGTTAAGTATGGACTATGCTTTCCCTTTATTATCAGTTTCATAACAAAAGTAATCAATGTTTTTCCTTAGAAACCAAACAATACCGGTCTTGGGTTGAGAACATTATCGCCCCCTTCAACGAAAGGATTTCAATTCTAGGTAGAAGAGTGGAAAATGAGCCACTTACCCCTTAGACTTTGTGCTAGACCGAGGCCTGTACTCATAGGATTCATCTTCAGTTCCATTCTGGCGTCTGTACCAGTCAAACAAGGTGCGAAGTAAGGAAGGGAGACAGTGCTCTGCTACTGAGCTCATAGAGCTTATCAACTGAAAACATAAGATATTACCAAAAGATAAAATACATCATCAAGGTACCACACTCCTAACTATTAGCCATCACTGGGAAATGATTAACATTTCTAGGATAAACAGAGTAACTCAAATGCGATAAATGTGTTTTAAAATAAAAATAAGAATTAGGGGTTTATCCAAGTAACAAAGTGGGCTAAGTTTTACCCACTATTAAACTTTGCCCACATCCATTCAGTTTAGCTTAGCAGCTTTCACCTTTTTCCTGCTTCCATATACTACTCACATGTGTAAAAACATGACCCTTAGTAATATCCCTGATTATACAGAAGGATACCTATGGGAGAACTGGTATGCATAACATGAGAAAACCACACCTGCCTCCTTCCCCCTGACCAGTTCCTCCTCTATACTCACGTGAACAAAAGGTTGTAAATATTGCCACTAGAATGAATGAAGAGATGGAGGAACAGAGAAGACTATGTTATGTTAGAAACTGTGCGAAAGTAAACTTTGTTTTTTTTTTGTTTTTTTTTGTTTTTTTTTTTTAAAGATTTTATTTATTTATTTGAGAGAGAGAGAATGAGAGACAGAGAGCACGAGAGGGAGGAGGGTCAGAGGGAGAAGCAGACTCCCTGCTGAGCAGGGAGCCCGATGCGGGACTCGATCCCAGGACTCCAGGATCATGACCTGAGCCGAAGGCAGTCGCTTAACCAACTGAGCCACCCAGGCGCCCGCGAAAGTAAACTTTGTATCGTTCTGATGCGGAACAGAGAATTTTATAATTACATTATTAATTTGTGACACCCACACATGAACATATTAGAAATGTGTTGTAACAAGCTTTTAAAGCTTAGAATATAGAAGCAGACAGCATAAAGATAAATCTAGTGGGATGAACAACTGCTATTCAATTTGAGGCATCCCTGAAACTATCTGAATTCTAGGTGAATATCAAATCAATTTCATGAACAAACTCAGCGTTCCTGGAGCGCAGTTAAGAGGCACACCAGCCATCCTTAGCAAGCAGTCCCCAGGGTCACTCTTCATCTGGAGGATCTCGAGCAAAAAACCGCTCTTCATGGGAATTTCTGTATCTGATGCAACTCACTGCTCATAAAATTAATATTTCAAAGTATACAGTCAAACATGCTTCACTCCGTTTTTCTTAACTGAAAAATGATGGGTTGCAGAAATACTCAAGGTCTTGTTCAGGTCCAGGACTGTAGAAAGTGTCAGTTAATGAAGATAAATTGATACCTCTAGGAATTAAACATTTACTTTTCCTAATATTTGATAGCCTTCATATAACTTCAAAATGTACTTCATCCAAGGAAATAGAAAAGAATGAAAGTTTTATTTGATTGTGTAAGCTCTTTTTCTTTTTCCTTATCTCTGCCTTCCTTTAATCATGCTTTTATTTATAATTATCATAATTTGACAGGTAAATAGTTTCTAATATAGGAAATTAAACTAAAAATAAGATTTTAATTTTATTTAACTAATTTTTCAAATTTATATTTTATTAACAATGAACAGTATCACTCAAAGGAAATCCTTTTAATATCTAAAGAAGGAACAATAAAATACCATCCGCTATTGTAAATATATATTAAAGTTTCTACCACACTTGGCTTTTTACTGTGGAAAAAAAACTGAACTTGGGGCACGACTATTTAAAGTTTCATTAATCATTTACACAGAAAAAACAACAAATGGATATATTCCTTAAAAACACTGTTTAATAGGATTTCAAATTCTGATTATACATTTATTCATTAGTGGATTTAAGATCTGAATAATCTAAATACCTTTAAAATAATATAGTAATAAAATAAATAAAAATTACTAATTAGTAATAATTAATACCTTTTGCAGTAGCATTGAGATTTGAAGAGCCTTATATAAAGTGATCTTAATATTACTTTAACAGAGAATTAGCCTTCCTATCTATGGTTTCTTCTTAGGCCAGTGGCTACTCACTAAGTGTATGCATCAGAATCCCCTAGGAGCTATTGTAAAATACAGGTGCTGGAGCACTGCTCTTGGTAATTCTGATTCAGAATTGGGTCAGAATCCAGAAAATACAATATCTTGTTAAGTCTCCACCAGGTAATTCTAGCCAGTCATCCTTATCTAGTCAATTAAACTAATATGAACATTAATCTCTGTTTCCCAGATACATAATTATGAGAATAGTAGTACAGGAATACTAGGTACAAATGGAGAGCTAATCTGGGTTATTGGTTTTTGCAAAAAATATACAATAAAACAATTCCTGAATGAACATAATTATGACAGAAGAGGAAAGAATTAACATTATAGGAATATCACACTCAATTTTAGGTATTAATGTTCTATCTTAAGGTTCTGATAGCCCCAACAAGAAAAAACAAAAGTTAAAAGCTAAAATACTATGGGGCACCTGGGTGGTTAAGTGTCCAACTCTTGATTTCAGCTCAGGTCATGATCTCAGGGTTGTGAGATTGAGCTTCATGTCGGGCTCCATGCTGGGCATGGAGCCTGCTTAAGATTCTCCCTCTCCCTCTTCTGTCCACCCCCTTCTGTCCCTTTCTTTAAAAAAAAAAAAAAGGTAAAATATTATTATGTGAGAATTGTGTGAATTGGTACACCAGGGAAGACTGAGGTATGTTAATCGGAAACGTTTTAAGAAAATTTCAAAGGTCACAATAAAGAGATTACCAATGAAAAGTAAAAAGTTTTAAGACGCTAAATGACAGAAACCGGGGCACCTGGGTGGCTCAGTTGGTTAAGCATCTGCCTTTGGTTCAGGTCATGATCCCGGGGTCCTGGGATCGAGTCCCACATCGGGATCCCTGCTCAGCAGGAAGCCTACTTCTCCCTCTCTCTCTACTACTCCCCCTGCTTGTACTATCTCTCTCTCTCTGTGTCAAATAAAATCGTAAAATAATAAATGACAGAAACCAATCAAGTTCACAGATCATTCCATGAACCATAAAGTTCACAGTTCATAACTCCTTCTATTTACTTTGTTAAAAAACAAACTACCAATTTCAGACTGAATCTAATGTGTAATGATATAAAGGATCACTAAACAAAATAAAATAATTTCTTAATATTGGATATATTTGGACCAGACTGTTAGGATGAACATTATCCTTTCAGGAAAATATATCCCCCCGAAATTGGCATACCTGGTCAAACTGAAGATCTTCACCTCTTTGAAGAGATCTAGACAATGGCTTCTCCTACGGTTAAAAAAAAAAAAAAAAAAAAGCATATATACAAAATATGAGAAATCATATATATTAACAGATTCATGAGTTGGTTTTGTTTTTGTTTTCATTTGTAATTAGATTTTAAACAAAGGTAAGACTCCCTCTTTTTAATACACACACACACACACTTGCTACTACATACACAGAATACCTCTTTGAAAAAAAAAGAAATAAGTGTTTGCAAATGGGGAAAGAAATTGGATAGATAGGATAAAGGGAGGGTTGGGGACTGGGAGTGGAAAGTTGTTACTACAAAGATTTTTGTACCATTTGAACTTGCATATCACAGAAGCCAAGGGAAAAGAGTACTACATAAAGAAAGAGCATATTGACAGTGAAACATGATACTTTGGTGAGGTGACCTTTCAGTATGGTTGCTTCCTATTAAGTTAAGCTTCCAGTTTAGTGTTGTGTCTTCCTTCAGCACACAACAGTACTGGAACCTTTTTCTTTTTTTAACTTTCCATTTGTTATGTTCATTTATTTGCTGAAAAAACACAACTGAGTTCCTACTATGAGCAAGCAACATCCGTGAACCAAAGAGGACTCAGAGAACTCATTGTGGAAAGCTTAGACCCTTTAATCTTCAACCAATGGGTCTGGGGACATAACTGATAGTAAAGTCTCTCCACCCTCTCTCACCTGCATGTGCACTCTTCCTTGCTTGTATGAAGAAATGACTCAAAAGAGGTCAGTCCAGATTACTGTCTAAAGTTAGTATAGAAAGAGTGTCATGGGGGGGGCACCTGGGTGGCTCAGTCAGTTAAGTATCCCACTCTTGATTTTGGCTCAGGTCATGATCTCAGGGTCATGAGATCAAGCCTCACATTGAGATTCTCTCTCTCCCCCCACTCTCCCTCTCTGGAAGGGAGGAAGGGAGGAAGAGAGGGAGGAAGGGAGGAAGAGAGGGAGGGAGGGAGGGAGGGAGGGAGGGAGGGAGGGAGGGAGGGAGGAAGGAAGGAAGGAAGGAAGGAAGGAAGGAAGGAAGGAAGGAAGGAAGGAAGAAAGGAAGGAAGGAAGGAAGGAAGGAAGACATTGGGGCATAAAGGGGCCTCCACCCAGTAGAAAACAAAGGAGTGAAGGAATGGGCATGATTCTATGTTGCAATGGGTTGAGAGGAAGGGGGAGCAAAGAAAATCCTAGACAGATGGAAGTTTTGATGGACACTGGACACTCTGATGGTTAATTTTATGTCACAGGGTACCCTGTGATATTTGGTCAAACATTTTCTGGGTGTGCCTGTGAGGATGTTTTGGGATGAGATTAACATTTGAATTGGTGGACTGAGTAAAGCAGGTAGATTAAAACTCCCTTATGTGGGTGGGCTTCATCCAATCAGTTGAAAGCCTGAGCAGAGCCAAAAGGCTGACCCTCCCTGGAGTAAGAAGGTACTCCTGCCTGACTACACTGAGCTAGGGCATCAGTCTAGCCCTACCCCTTTTCCCATGTCAAACTGAAACATGGGCTTTCAGACTGGAGCTTACACTACCCGCTCTCCTGGGTCCCCAGCCTGCCCACTGCAGACCTTGGAACTTCTCAGCCTCCAGGATCATGTGAGCCAATTCCTTCCAATAAATCTCTCTTTATACACACATACCCTATTGGTTCTGTTTCTCTGGAGAATCCTAACTAATAAAAACATCATTTCTGATTTAATTTCCTCTTTGATCCAAAGACAGAATATGTCCCGGGGGCGGAGAGGGGGGAATGTGTTCCACATTTACAAACAGCATAAGAAGGACATTATCTAAGCAGTTAAAAATACGAAGCAACATCAAAGTACAACAATGGGGAATTCGGGTCAAAAAAATCATGGTATAGCTACACATCAGAGTATTGTATAGCCAGTAAAGTGACAGGTAGAACTAAATTTGTAGATTGGGAAAATGTTCTCAATGTATTAATTAAATTAGAGAATAACAGATATAATACTCTTACAAAAGGATAAAATGTATATATGGTGGTATATACATATATAAATACATTTAAAGCTCTAGAAACGTATTTACCACATACTAGTAATAAAAACAGAAAAATAGGTTGTTTTGTGGTTGAACAATTAGCTTACTTTTATTTTCTGTATTTTCTACAAAGAATGCAGATTACTTCCTCTCATTCTTAAACTTGAGGGCTGTTCTTGAGTTTCCCATGCTTGGTGGTATCCAGCAAATCCATTTAATTTTAGAACAATGTAGTGCACAACCATGAAAGTTATGGTTACAGAACAGACATTTTTTTTTTTTTTTTTTTAAAGATTTTATTTATTTATTTGACAGAGAGAGACACAGCGAGAGAGGGAACACAAGCAGGGGGAGTGGGAGAAGGAGAAGCAGGCTTCCCGCGGAGCAGAGAGCCCGATGTGGGGCTCGATCCCAGGACGCTGGGATCATGACCTGAGCCGAAGGCAGACGCTTAACGACTGAGCCACCCAGGCGCCCCTCAGACATGTTTTAAAATATGAGAAAAAACAATGTAACTAAACAAAACCATGAATTATGAAGAAGTGATTTTCAAATCTAGTTGTCACCAAACCTCCATGTACACGCCTGTATGTTTCTATACATTTAGCTTTAAAGATCTCTTTTTTTTTTTAATATTTTATTTATTTATTTGGCAGAGAGAGCAAGCGAGTGAGCATGAGCAGGGAGAACAGCAGAGGGAGAGGGAGAGGCAGGCTCCCCACCGAGGAGGGAGCCCGACACGGGGCTCAATTTCAGGACCCCAGGATCATGACCTGAGCCGAAGGCAGATGCTTAACCAACTGAGCCACCCAGGTGCCCCAACTTTAAAGATCTCTTAAGAACTATTCTCTGTATAAAAGAAAATATTACCTGAAATTCAGAAATTAAATCATTTGTTTCAGTTTCTTTTTGTTCTAATTCAAACAAAATTTATAACATAATTAGTTTAAATTAAAATAGCATATACAGTGTGATCCCTTTTGTGCATCTTCCTACCTACTTGCCTTGCTGGCTACCCCACACAGACTTACCTAACTTACTTCCTGAATATAGGAGATGGCTGGGATTATGTTCAAATATATGATGGCTGTTTGGTTGACATTTTTAGGATGATTTTCTAAACCTCTCTATGTTATGCTTTTTTATTGAATTTTAAATACATATTAAATGTGTATCAAAGAAAAATGAACATCATCCTTCTATAAAAGAAATGAGAATTTAGAAATGTGTATATTTTGAAGTTTCTTTATCTGGTAGAGTCCTATCACCTTCTGTCATTCATGGCTAATGTTGATGAAAACACATCCACAATTATATTTGCCACTGAAATGTAAAAATTCCCAATCTAGCTACCAATGAAACATGTTCTAACTAATTTAAATGGGATCTGTGACTAACATAATAAATAAAATTTAAAAAAAATAAATGGGATCTAACTGAATTCTGGGGCACTTTACTTTCTTAATAGGGATAGGTTTTTGGCGTGTCCCTGGCACTTGGGTCTTCACACTTGGGTGATTATCTTGCAGAACAAGTTCTGTATTTCAAAAACCAAGCTACACATCATTTACATCCAACATGACGATTCTGCAGAACAATACATATGCCCAATTACCTCTAAAATTTCAGTAAAACACAAAGTCCTATAGCAGTTCCATAGAACACTGTTTCTAAAAGTATCTAAAAGTTTGAAAAATAGTGAGTTAAAGGGCCTTTACTATCCTAATGTGAACTATTTATTTAAGATAAGTTTGGGGAGACAATAAGTGGCTTCTTTGCACTCATTTCATCCCCTTTTATTGTTTTTAATTTTTTTTAAAGATTTTATTTATTTATTTGAGACACAGAGATACAGAGAGAGAGCATGAGCAGGGGGAGAGGCAGAGGGAGAGGGAGAAGCAGGCTCCCCGCTGAGCCAGGAGCCGGACGTGGGGCTCGATCCCAGGACTCTGGGATCATGACCTGAGCTGAAGGCAGTCGTTTAACCATCCGAGCGACCCAGGCACCCCTCATTCCATCCCCTTTTATACTGTAAGTCTAAAGGTCTTCAGTGATATTTTGAGGACTGCTGATCTAAGTGGTTTATTACTCACACAGCATGTTTATACACTAGAGTAATGGCCAAGCAGAATTAGAGAGCTTTTCAGAAACACTTACAATGTTGTTTCATATTAACATATTTTACTTCTCAACAAACTCATGCTTCCTCAAAGATTTCTAAAGATTTCACATCCTCCCTGAGCTTTCCCTAAACCAGGAAATGGAGGAAGACTATTTTTTCCATAATAAGAACTCAGAAATGATTTTTTAATGCAAAAGGATACTCAAGTTACCGCAAGTACAAAAACATAAAATAAGTGTACTGCACTAAACAGAAATTACTAATCAAGAACTCTGTACTAAACTCTCAATTTAATTATAGGGTGATTGAGGACGCTCTCATCATTGCTCAAGCAGTTGTGGTGTCTTGCAATATGACATTTTGAAAAGATACACCATTTAAAAATGTTTATGCATATGCAACCCACTGTAACAACTAAAAAGAATAGAAATTATTCTCTATATTCATGCATGTATGCAAAGACTTTGTGCAACAATGTTTACCGTATTTTTTGCACAGTAGCCCCAAATTAAGGTAACTCCCAAACCGACTATCAATAGACTAGTAAGAAACGTTGTTATATTCTTTTATTAAAATAATATTGAATTATTAAAAAGAATGAGGCAAATTTATACAGGCTAATATAGAATAATCTCCAATTTACATTGTGAAAAATATCTAGATACAGAAATAAATACACACAAAACCTCCCATTTGCGCTTTAAAAAAGGTGGCAAAAAGAAATAAAAATTTTTAAAAAAAGGTGGCAGATGCTACAGAGATGGACAGTGTTTATCTTGATATAGAATGGAAGTAAGAGTCCTAACTTTTGTTATATAAAATTTAGAACTATTTCTACTTTTTATAAGGTCATTATTTCATAATAATATAAAAAAACTAACAATGAGGGGCACCTGGGTGGCTCAGTCGGTTGAGCGTCCAACTCTTGATTTCAGCTCAGCTCATGCATGATCTCGGGGTCATGAGATCGAGCCGTGCATTGGGCTCCACACTCAGCGGGGAGTCTTCTTGGGATTTTTTCTCTCCTTCTCCCTATGCCCCCCCCAAATAAATAAATAAATAAATCTTAAAAAAAAAAAAAGAAAGAAAGAAAGAAAAAACTAAAAATGATTCTAAGGTTCCCAATCCTTTATGTTCTAATTTGATTCTTTAACTAGTATATGTATAGAGTACCAAGAGCAACATGTAGCCTCCACGGAAAGCAAGAGTGTTTATTGAAAAGATTTTGGTAGCATAACAATGATATGGAAATATCTCAATAATTTGCAATTAAAGAGAGTAGGCTGAACACACACACAGCCTCCATTCTCTCCTAAAACCCGACCAAGACAAGAGTAAAAGAATTTTTAGAAGACTTAAAAATTAAAACCAAAAAGGTCAGAGAGAATGGGAGAGACAGTAAAGAGCTGATGGAAAAGCCCAACCAACACATTTCACCCAACAAGAGTGAGTCCTAAGTAGGCAAGGGGAAAAGGCAGATGTCTATTCTCCACGCAGCCACTCACTCATTCACCTAAATTATTTACTGAGTGTACAGTACGCCAGGCACAGTTCTAGGCTCTGGAGACACAACCATGAGCAAAATGGAAAACAATCCCCGTCCTCATGAGGCTAAAAAGTCTAATGAGAGAACAACCAAAATATCTATTCTCTTAGACAGACTTCAGGATAGGAGGCTGAGATGGGGGGTGAGATTTTAGACAGAAGGACCACTGAAAAGATGACATTTGGGTCACAACAGGGGGAAAGTGGGTGAGTTTGCCACACAGGGTGAAGGAAAGATAATCTAGTCAATACTTTGCAATTCCTGAGGATTTGGAGAACTACAGTACTCTGAAAGTGTAGGTAAAGGTGAAGTTAAAAACAAGAGGGCTGGTTGAAGAATTAAGAAAAACTGAGACCCCCTCCCTTTCCTTCCCTTCACCAGCTCCGTCTGCCTAGCAGGTTGACCATCCTCCATCCACCTTACCCACAGAATGGTTGTCCTTCTCAGGAAATGGCAAAACAGAAATGCTGACTGGTGGATGCTATAGTCGAAGACAAGGTAACACACTGAAGACAGGGAGCTCAAGTAAACATTTATATACCAAATACCAAAAAACCCAGTTATCTTCTGCCTCGAGACCCCCAGAACATCAGCTAAACCCTGCCATTTGGGGTACTGGAAGGACCTTCTCTAGGGACTCTGACAAACCCCAGAATAGATCTGACATTGATGATTCATTCAGAGATTACACACTGAAGACCACAGTCAAAAAGGCCTATCCACCCAGGTTTCCAATCTGTTTATAGTGCCTTGGTTGTAAAATAGAACAAGTTACAATGGACATACATGTAAGGAGAAGGCAAAACTTTCAGAAGAAACAGATCATATGGGGAGAAAAAATTTAAAAACAAATTACATATATGTATTCAATATTCTAAAAAAAAATAGTGGATATTTCGGAGTTGTAAAAATGCTGGGCCTAAACCAAATGAAGTCTAAATAAGCAGCTGATTGGTTAAAGCCTTTTTTCTTACCTTCTTTTCTAGTCACTGGCAATCTAAAAGATTAACAGATAAGCTAGAATGTGCCCGGGTCATTACCAAGGATTGATCCACCTCCTTTCAGGAAGAAAGAGACCTAAGGTATTGGAATGTAGTTTGCAAGCTGCAATTTCAATTAATGATTGCCCTTCCTTCCCCAATCTTCCCCCTAAAATGAAAATGAAGTTGTGGCTAAAAATCAAGCTCCGCTAATGTTCGAATCTTTTGGTCTCCTTATTTTATTATGACTTCTAATATGAGAATGAGAAGGCTAGTTCTCTCATTTTCATGGTATTAATTCTTTTAGCAAAATCCATTCACATTTGTGCTTCTACGTTTTTATGTAACTTACTGTACGACTGATCATGAGACATGCTAGTCTCCTTTTATGTAACAATCCATGGATGCTAGTTTCTTTGAAGTAACCCTGCAAGAGTTTCATTCAAGAACTCAAGAGACTCATCTTGGATGGTTATTTATTACTAAAAAAATAGACTGAATAAATTTCACAATAAATGAAATCACAATAAACAAATTTGAAGCTATCATATAAAACACTGTCACAGTATTAGATTAAACATATCATTGTCTAATCTTTTTTACAATTTTTAAAAATTTTTTAAATTCATTCCAGAGGCGGGGGGAGCAGGGGGAGGAGCAGAGCGAGAGGGACAAAGCAGACTCCACACTGAGCCCAGAGCCTGACGCAGGGCTCGATCCCAGGACCCTGAAGTCATGACCTGGGGCGAAAGCATGAATCGGATGCTTAACCGACTTTGTCCTTGGTTGCTACAGTCCATTACACTGGGGGGTTTCCTGGTATGTCAGGAAGAGTAAGCAGGGAGTGCTTCTTCTAAGTACAATGGTGGGGTAAAAACATCAATTTTCTGGTGGAAACCTCACCACTATTTACCAAATTTTATAATCTCAGATTACACAGCAGATGTCTCTGAAATTAGCTACTAAATTACAGAATAAAATGTAGTCAGCATCAGACTATTATGAAAGAACTATTAAAAGCTCTGGCTGGAACAATGACATTATGTTTTGTTAGAAGAACAAAGGGTACACACCACAGCGATGTTCTTTCAGGCTAAAGTCAACTTAAAATACAAATCTTTACTACGCACCTTCTACTAGGCATCTACCACCACAGGCGGTGCTATAAAAGGCAAAGGAGACCTGGCTCCTGGTATCACGTAGCTCCCATCAGAGGAGATAAACATGTAAGCCATTAACATGACAATGTCAGAATCTAGGAGTATGAAAAATTATTATGATAAAACAAAGATTCGTATAGCTTGAAGAGGATCACTATGTGAGAAGGAACACGTGGGAAGTTTGGAAGGATGAGTAGAGGCTTAAAATACAGAAGAGTTAAGAGTATTTTGGATTAAGAGATAAATAAGAACAAACACACCAGGACAAAAGAATATATAGAGGATACATTAAGTGTCATAGGAGAGACAGGATAGGAGAATCATGAGACATTATACAAACTGTAAAAAGACTCTGAAGAGGCTAGAATGACCCACCCAGAACTTGAATTTATTCCATAGCAACAAAAAGTCAGCAAGATTTTTAAAGGAAAAAGGTAATAATACTTGTTTTAGATGAAGCAAAGTCTGAGAGCAAGACAAATGGAAAGGTGATAAACCACTTATTTACTGGTTATTGCAATGATCTAATATGAGTGAAGCTGACCCTGAGCTAGGACAGTGACAATGGCATTGGAAGAAAAAGAAAGGAGGAAGACATAAAATCACCATTTTATAAACTCAGTCAAACAGGTAATTTCACCCATATTTTCTTTTAATGCTTTTACTCTCAAGAACTTTGTATTTCAAAATTAAAATTCCTTTAATATTTGAGAGTTGACAGGACCATACCACGTGTTGCTATTTATTAAATATTTTATACAATAAAAAATAAGTATTTTATAAAATAGGTGAAGTGTTTTTTTAAAAGTGCTGTGCGAGTTGAAAGTTGCTGAAGCCAGCGGAGTCTGGCTGGCACGGTCGGTAGAGGGTGCAACTCTTGATCTCAGGGTTGTGAGTTTGAGCCCCACGCTGGGAATAGAGATTACTTAAAAAACAAAATCTTTAGGGGCGCCTAGGTGGCTCAGTCATTAAGCATCTGCCTTCGGCTCAGGTCACGATCTCAGGGTCCTGGAATTGAGACCCTCAAGGTACTCCCTGCTCAGTGGGGAGCCTGCTTCTCCCTCTGCCCCTCCCCCCGCTTGTGCGCTCTCTCTCTCTCTCTCTCTCTCTAATAAAGTCTTTAAAAAAATAAATAAAATCTTTAAAAAAAAGAGAGAGAGAGAGAGAGAAAGTTGTTGAAGCAAGGCAATGGGTCCTGGAGGGCTCATTACACTATAATCTGTACTTTTATATAAACTTGAAATTTTTCATAAACATTTTTCTTTTTTCAGGTTTACGGAGATATAATTGACAAATGCAAGTGTAATATATTTAACGTGTACAATGTGATGATTTGATATATGTACACATTGAGCTAATTAACATGTCCATATTTACCTTTTTTTTTGGTGAGAACATTTAAGTTCTACTCTCAGCAAATTTCAAGTTTATAATACAGTATTATCAACTAGTCACCATGTTCCATACTTTTTTAATGTATATTTTTTTAAAGTGGTTCCCTTTCTTATTTTTTTTTAAAGATTTTATTTATTTATTTGTCAGAGAGAGAGAGAGAGAGAAAGAGAGAGAACAAGCAGGGGGAGTGGGAGAGGGAGAAGCAGGCTTCCCACTGAGCAGGGAGCCTGATGCGGGGCTCGATCGCAGGACCCTGGGATCATGACCTGAGCTGAAGGCAGAGGCTCAACTGATGAGCCACCCAGGCGCCCCTGTTCCCTTTCTTATTGTACGCTGGTTAAGCAGGCTACTGTAGCACACTACCAAGTAATTCACAGACCACTGATGAAGAAAACAACATTTTATAGATTAAGCACATTTATAATCAAACCTCATAATCATTAAGTCATATCTATGAGTTCTTGTAATCCTTATTTCTAAGGCGGAACTTTATATACATGCTGTAAATATATACTCACTGATGAAAACAAAATCATTAATTTGTTACATATAAAGCAACTGTGGAATGATTTAAATTGAATACAGTGAGCTGCACAGTTTTAAAACATACATTTTGGCTCATGATCTCTTACATATTATTATTTATTGGACCTCACATACATACTTGCAGAGATGCTTTCTTCTCTACTTAACGACAAGAAACTCACTCACAGGCATGCGCAGACCCACTCACATACCTTGGCAATCTTAGCAATGTTAATTTTCTTAGTGAAGTAAGACTTAAGAACACAGAACAATACCTCCTTCAACTTCTCACCTTTCTTAGGTCATCACCTGTTCTCCCTTCTCTTCCTTTCCCCCCTTCCTTCCTCAGCAGGAAGCCCAGCGAAGTGAGTCAGCCTACAGGCTCTGACGCCATTACTGTGCCGAACTGCTCACTCTGCCACGCAGTGGCTTTGAGCTTCAGGCAAGTAGCAAACCCTTGGGGTCTCAAATCACTGGTGAAAACCTATCCCAAACCCAGCTGCATAAGGAATAAATAAATTTCAGCTGTTAAATCCTCCACCACCATCTTCATTGTGATCATCCTTCTTTTAGCTGACACTGTGATCTTGATACATCACATATCCAGCCCCTTCAAACTCCCAAAGTTATTTCCTAAAGTTGTATCACCCTACTAAAACTGTTCTCAGGCTGTTTAATTCCCAAGTCCAGCAACATTCCCCAGTGTTCCTTGTACTCTTCCCCTCTGTCTCATTTGACAATAATAATGCTATTCTACACTCTCTCTTGATCATCATCTGCTCTTTTGGCTTTATCACCCTCTCATAGATGATGCCAAAATCTCTATTTCTGGTCATCATTTCTGGTCACTGACAAAGAATTCCCAGCTACCAATAAAATAATTCCACATGGTTTACATTACCAGTATCTCAAGCTTACCATTCACACAAGAAAAATTATCTTATTCTCCTTTCCTACCCCAATCATATTCTCATGTTCTTTAATCTAATGTCATCTCTTCTAACACTTCAAAGAACTTTTATTTTATTTTATTTTATTTTATTTTGAAGATTTTATTTATTTATTTGAGAGAGAGAGTGAGAGACAGAGAGCACGAGAGGGAGGAGGGTCAGAGGGAGAAGCAGACTCCCCGGCTGAGCAGGGAGCCCGACGCGGGACTCGATCCCGGGACTCCAGGATCATGACCTGAGCTGAAGGCAGTCGCTTAACCGACTGAGCCACCCAGGCGCCCACTTCAAAGAACTTTTAACCTTCACTTTCCCTCAAAACACCTACTCCTATTTGTTGAGTTTTACTAATTCTGTTATCTTACTTTCTTCTCCAACCACTTCCACTGTTAATGCCCTAATTCAAGACTCTTTTCATTCCAGCCTGAATTATATACAACAGCTAAACAGTAGTCTCTGCCTTTAAAGATTTTATTTTATTTATTTATTTTTTATTTTTTTTAAAGGTTTTATTTATTTATTTATTTGACAGAGAGAGACACAGCCAGAGAGGGAACACAAGCAGGGGGAGTGGGAGAGGGAGAAGCAGGCCTCCCGCCGAGCAGGGAGCCCGATGCGGGGCTCGATCCCAGGACCCTGGGATCATGACCTGAGCCGAAGGCAGACGCTTAACCATCTGAGCCACCCAGGCGCCCCTTTAAAGATTTTATTTTTAAGTAATCTCTACAACCAACGTGGGGCTCCAACTCACAACCCAGACACCAAGAGTCATATGCTGCACCCACTGAGCCAGCCAGGCGCGCCTCTAGTCTCCGCCTTTAATCTCTTCTCCCTGCTAATGTCTAACCACTGTATTATCTATCACAACAACCTTCAATAACCCCTCAGAATCTGACTCAAACATTTGTTTTCAGTCTTTCTCTTCCTTCCTCTTTACCATAAGCTCTAATCACATGGAGCTTCTCAGACCACTTAAGTATGCCTCATGCACTATACGTCTAAAAATAAGTTTACTGTTTTATTGTAAGTTTGGCAACTGCCATATCATCAACTTGCAGAATATTCTAGATTTTCCTTTATTTTCTCTTATGTTTTATCTGTTTCAACAATCCCCTTTGGTGAAATCCATTTTTGTTCTTTGGTGACCTGCAGTAACTTATCAAGGTGGATTCTAAAGTCATTACAGCTTTCTAGATCACAACTTTACTAACTTATCTCAATTTTTTTTTAAAGATTTTTTATTTATTCATTTGAGAGAGAGAGAGACAGAGAGAGCACATGCAGGGGGAGAGGCAGAGGGAGAAGCAGACTCCCCACTGAGCAAGGAGCCCGACGTGGGACTCGATCCCAGGACCCCAGGACCATGACCCGAGCCGAAGGCAGATGCTTAACCGCCTGAGCCACCCAGGCGTCCCTTATCTCTTAATTTTTAAGACTTTATTTTTTTTAGAGCAGTTTTCGGTTCACAGCAAAACTGAGTGGAAGGTACTGATTTCCCATATACCCCATCCCACACTTACCTAGCTTCCCCATCAGAGTAGTACATTTGTTACTACTGACGAAACTACAATGACACTTCCTAATCATCCAAGTTCTGGAATTTACACTACAGTTGACTCTTGGCGTTGTACATTCTGTGGGTATGGGCAAACGTATGATGACATATGTCCACCATTGCAGTATCAGAGTATTTTCACTGCCCTAAAAATCCTCTTTCTTCTGCCTATCCGTCCTTCCATTCCCAGCCCCTGACAGTCATTTTACTGTCTCCATAGTTTTGCCTTTTTAATAATGTCCTACAGTTGGGATTATACAGTATGTAGCCTTTTCAGATTGGCTTCCTTTAATTTTTTTTCAAGTACATTATTTCCTTCAGAAATTTTGTTTATAATGGGTAATAGAAAAGTTAAGAAAATATTTCAGATTTATAGGTCAACTCTACTCACCAAGGGTTCAGCCATTACAACTTCAATTTTCTTTTCAGCTTGAACAGCAAATTCTGCAAAGAGGCTCTTGATGACATATTCACCAGGCTTGACATCTGGGTCAATCGTAATGCTTGACATGATGATATTCTTTTTTCCCAAAGTGGAATTAAAGTTGGAGGAAGCACAGTACTTATTCACTTTGCTGACTGGTGCTGAAGCTAAAAAGAAAAGAAACAAAAGAACTCTAATTATCAACACAATAATGAGACCACCATAACAACCCTATTTAATATGCATCCTGCCCCTAAACCCCATCCAGATCTCCCAATCTGTATTATCATACTCTATTTTTTTTATTACACTTGCTACATTCTAACAAATTGCCCAACTGTAATTTAGTTATGTGTTATTTATTATGTACTGTTCTTCTCTCAACCCTACTAATGTGAATTTCCTAAAAACAGGGATTCTCTTTTGTCTTTTTTGTTCATCAATGAATCCATGAATTCCAAGTGCCTAGAACAATGCCTGGCATATGCTGGGTATATAATAAATACATACTGAATGAATGAATATGAATTCTAAACAAAGTGATGTGCAGTGAAGGAAATAAAACAGATGGGAATAAAGGAAACAGGATTGGTTAGGGCATTGAAAGATACTGTTTTGGAAAGCATGATTAGGAAAAGGCCTCACTGAAGAAGCTACATTTGAACTCATCTGGAGGATGAAAAAGAGGCAGCAAGGCAAAGCACCAGGAACAGAAAGCGCTAAATTGAGTGAGCATATTTGATTCATAAAAAGAAGACCAGTGTGGCTGGAGCTCAAGGGAGGAAGCAGGGGTGACAGGCAATTTCAGATGAGGTCAAAATCATTAGCCAGGGATTTAGAACTTTGTAGGAAAATCAGATTTTATTCTAAATGAAATTAAAATTCAGTGGAAAGTATTCACTTCGAGAGGGATAAGATCTGGCTTCTCTTAAAAGATCTCTCCAGCTCCTCTGGAGAATGGACTGGAAGGGGACAAAGGTAGACTCAGGAAAGCCACTACACAGGTCCAGGTGAGATGATCCTAGCTCAGGGTAAGAGGATGGAATGGCACAGGAGAGAAGGAAAGGACTTGACATTTGTCATGTGTTAGGGAATTTGGCATCTAGGTGAAGAAAAGGAACTAGCAATGACTAGTAGGATTTTTACTGCAATCGTTCAAAGGACAGTGGCACCATTTACTCAGCTAGGGATGTCCCAGGGCCTGGCAAATAATACATTGCACCAGCTGGGGCACAAAAAGAGCACACACTGACTGCTACGTGCTCTTTATCTTCACAGGTTTTGTCCTCTTGACTGACTGGCTTATCACTCCGCTCTGTCAGCCGGCTGCGTAACACAGACCATTCCATTCCTGAACTTCAGCTTATGTCATCTCTGTGGCCTAGAGTATTCACTGAAAACCTGCAAGTTTGTATTTCTCTACCCCAACCTGATCTCCAGGTCATGCCCTTTCATAAGCTGTCCCCAAAGCAAACCCTTCCATGAAAACGGAAGCAGAACACAATCGAATGCCGAATTTCTGTATGTGTGTACATAACTATAGAACAAATTTATTCTAAATACCTAGTCTCCAAACTCATAAACTGTTCTGTCAAAAAAAAAAAAAAAAAGAACCCTACTCTACCAAACATAGTGTGCCAAGATAAATAAAAGTGACCTGTGATAACTCCAAAATAAAATTCTAGGAAGTAATGCAAAATACAAATATTTTACTTCAGAAAAAATAATTGCAAATTAAGAAAAAAACATTTTTGAAAGAATTTCCAAATATTTGGATTCCCTCCATGCCCTAGTCATAATCTTTGTTTTTCCACAAAACAGAGTATTTTTCCTCCAAAACTAAGATCACACATGATGTTTATATATTTAAAAATAATCTAAAGAATATTCCAAATTGTTAATATTGCACCTAAAACTAAATATCTTTGTATCACATCAAATTAAAATATATTATGTATTGTATTCTAGAACTAAAATTATATAATAAGAACAATTCAAAACAAAAATTCACAGTCCTTTGAACACAGTACACACTATTTATTTTAAACAATGACCTGTTTGTTTACTCTGTTTCATGATCCAACATTGTGTATTATAAAAGAATCTGTTAACAACTCTTACTGTAAAAAATGGAGATCTTAAAAGAAATCATTTTGGATCATTAAGAGACCTCTGTATTTTATACCCACATTATGTTGAACAATCTTAGGGAATCATAAAATAGTAAAACAACGACAACAAAAACTACTCAGTTTCCAGAAGGTTAATTTACATTTTAGACATAAAAATGAGGATAAAACATTTTCAAGACTTTGACTTAAGGTCATAGTTACAAAATATATCTTTTCTTTTAACTAAGATTTGTAAGCCTCAAAGTTAAGATTCATAAGATTGTAACAGTTACAAAGTTTTTTTGGCTTTAACTTCACAATAAATGTAACCAAAGAAGAAGCCCTATAATAGATCTGGTACTTCTAGCCTTTGATGAGGTATAGCCTTTTTTTAAATGACCTTTTTTTTGAACAGTTTCTCCAAAAAAGAAAAAAACTTTAGTTAAAATGACCTCTCAAATAATTTGCCTTTACTGTCTTGTACTTCCTAAATAGTATAAATTAAGCATAAACAAATATTCCTAGGTATCAAAATAGCATATTTTAAGAAATTTGCCAATAAAGCCAAAAGTTGTAGGACAACCTGCACTTATCTTCTAAATAAAGATTTCTCTTCCAAATATCTGCACTATCTTCCAAAATAAAAATATCTCAAGTTTGAGAAAATCCAATTTTTATGAAAAACGAATGTTTTTACATCAAACAAATTAATTTATCTCAGTTGTATTTCTTAGTATTTCATGAACGCTTGTTGACTCTATTAATGCCAAAAAGTAACAGAGAACATATCTACCGATTGAAATTTCTGGTCGCAAAACAATCTAATGTTGATGTTAAGGACTGGCAAAATAAATTATCTTTATAATCTAATAAACACAATGCTCTATAGACCGTTAAAATGACAGCATCAAAAAATACTGAATGGCATGGGAAAATGTTCAACATACAGAGTTCAGTGCAAAAAGGTCATAAGACAGCAAGTACATAAAACCAAAATAAAAAGGCAAGAAGAATATCTGCAGCATAGAACAGAGTTAATCAATTAACCTCCATCCACAAAGCTCTAATGAAGTCAGAAAAAGACCCTCACCCCCAAACTGAAAACTAGACAAACAACATGAACGAGTTACAATATTTAACTTCACTAATGTTTTTTAAACAAGTCAAAATTAGATAACATTTTTCAAAGTGGTTCCCCCCCTCCAATTTTGTATTTCACTATAATGTTCAGCTTTGGTAAAGATGTGTGAATTTTTCTCATATTCTGCTAATAGTTAAGAAACAAGGGTGATCACTCTAAGCAAGGTGAAAAGACTAGTTTCCACATAACTAGATTAACCTGACATCATCTGACCACTTAAGTTAAATATTTTATAATGTGAAATAGTAATATTTCCCTACATGTTATTATAAAATTTTGAAAACTTTATGTAAGCTTATGAGAGAACAAAGACGTAACTGTTAGAGCATAATTCTGAAGAACACAATTCAGGCACTGAATTACAAATTTAAAAACCCAATGTCATATCAAACATCCTTGGAATATAAATCCACTAAGCTCTAACTGCTAATAAGAATAAACTAAGATCTGAGTAATTAAAATATGGGAATATAAGCTAGCATACCTGTTCTTTCTTTTAGATAAAGTGCAAATAAAAAATAAATATGGCATTTTTGGACAGCTTATTCTATATAGCACTGTACTTAGCATATTTACTAAAACAATTCTTTTTCATGCTCTTAAGACACCTATACCCTTATAAAATGAATTTAAATTCAGTCAAAGAGAGGAGACAAGTGAGAAGAGACATAACCCCTAAAGTGAGACATGTTTGGTTGTTACTTTTTTTTTTTTTAAGATTTTATTTATTTATTTGTCAGAGAGAGAGCTCAAACAGGGGTAAGGGCAGGCAGAGGGAGAAGCACGCTCCCCGCTGAGCAAGGAGCCCAATGTGGGACTCGATCCCAGGACCCTAGGATTATGACCTGAGCTGAAGGCAGACGCTTAACCGACTGAGCCACCCAGGCATCCATTTTATTACTTTATAGCAATGATTCTCAGCCCCCTTTTTTTTTCTGCTTCCACTATGTTCTTATGCACAACACTCTGAATAGTAACATCTCTCAAAATACAGAGTGATTCTCAACAACTGGGATATTTCAGATAGGGATGGGTAGGGGCAGGTAGATGCGGTTTAAAAAGATCCCAGTGGAGGGGCGCCTGGGTGGCTCAGTTGTTAAGTGTCTGCCTTCGGCTCAGGTCATGATCCCAGGGTCCTGGGATCGAGCCCCACATCGGGCTCCCCGCTCCACGGGAAGCCTGCTTCTCCCTCTCCCACTCCTCCTGCTTGTGTTCCCTCTCTCGCTGTGTCTCTCTCTGTCAAATAAATAAATAAAATCTTTAAAAAAATAAAATAAAAATTAAAAAAATAAAATAAAAAGATCCCACTGGAGTCTGTGAAAAATGCCCACAGTTACCCCCGAGAATAGGTCCTTAGGGATAAAAATTCCTACTTCATAGTCACAACCTTATATATGTACATGCATATTACACACATATGTTTATATATAGAAATGCAGAAATATAACAAAGTTCCATACAACTGCTTACTATTATAATTATTACTTACACTGTGAGGCACCTGGGTGGCTCTGTCTGTTAAGGGTCCGACTCTTGGTTTTGGCTCAGGTCATGATCTCATGGGTTATGAGATGGAGCCCCACCTCGATTCTCTCTTTCTGCCCCTCCCCCAACTCTCTAAGTCTTTTTTATTTTTTTATTTTTTATTTTTTTAAGATTTTATTTATTTATTTGAGAGAGAGAGAATGAGAGAGAGCACATGAGAGGGGTTAGGGTCAGAGGGAGAAGCAGACTCCCTGCCGAGCAGGGAGCCCGATGTGGGACTTGATCCAGGGACTCCAGGATCATGACCCGAGCCGAAGGCAGTCGCTTAACCAACTGAGCCACCCAGGCGCCCTCTAAGTCTTTTTTAAAAAATCATTATAATTTGGGGCGCCTGGGTGGCTCAGTCCATTAAGCGTCTGCCTTTGGCTCAGGTCATGGTCCCAGGGTCCTGGGATTGAGCCCCACATTGGGCTCCCTGCTCGGTGGGAAGCCTGCTTCTCCTCCCCCTCCCACTCCCCCTGCTAGTGTTCCCTCTCTCGCTGTGTCTCTCTCTGTCAAATAAATAAATAAAATCTTAAAAAATAAATAAAATTAAAAATCACTATAATAATTATTAATTACACTAGCTAACAATAAAAATTTTGATGACCACCCAAGAAAAAAAAGGATGAGGTAAATAGCCTTGGAACAAGAACAAATGTAAAAAATATTTCTGAATTAAAAAAGCAAAACCAAAATTCTTAGTTTAAAAAGCAAGCCTATCCCAGCAAGTTCTTCTGTGGATATCAACAAGCTGATTCTAAAGTTTATATGGAGAGGCAAATGACCCAGAATAGCCAACACAATACTGAAAGAGAAGAACAAAACTGGAGGACCTACACTACCCAACTTCAAGGCTCACTTTAAAGTTCCAGTAAAGAGACAGCGTGGTATTGGTAAAAAAACAAACAGATCAGTGAAACAGAACAGAGAGCCCAGGAATAGACCCACACAAATAAAGTCAACTGATCTCTGACAAAGAAGCCAAGGCAATCAATGGGAAAAGGAGACTTTTCCACAAATGGTGCTGGAATAACTAACTGGGCATCCACAGGCAGAAGAAAAAGAAGAAGAGGAGGAGGAAGAATCATCATCCAGACACAGAATGGACACCTTTCACAAAAATTAACTCTAAATGGATCATAGATTGATTTTTTTTATGTAAAATACAAAACCATAAAATTCCAGAAGATAAGATAGAAGAAAAGCTAGGTATTTTGGGGTTTGGCAATGGCTTTTTAGATATAACACCCAATGGGAGCCATGAAAGAAAAATTTATAAATTGAGCTTTATTAAAATTAATAACTTCAGCTCTACAAATGACACTGTAAAAAGAATGAAAGACAAGGCACAGACTGGGAGAAAAATCTTTGCAGAATACATATCTGATAAACGACTGCTATCCAAAATATACAAAGAATTCTTAAAAGTCAACAAGAAAATAACCCAATTAAAAAAAGGGGGGGGCCAAAACTGAACAGACCCCTCAACAAAGAAGGCATACAGATGACAGATAAGAATATGAAATGATGCTCCATATCATATGTCTTCAGGGAAACGCAAATTAAAACAATGACATACCATTACACACCTACTAGAATGGCCCAAAATCCAGAACACTGAAAACACCAAATGTTGGTGGGGGCTGTGGAGCAATAGGAACTCTCATTCATCATTGGTGGAAATTAAAATGGTACAGGCACTCTGGAAGATGGTTTAGAGGTGTCTTACAAAACTAGACATACTCTTACCATACAACCCAGCAACCATGCTCCTTGGTATTTACCCAAAGGAGTTAAAAACATGTCCACACAAAAACCTGTATATGGATGTTTATAGCAGCTTTATTCATAACTGCCAAAACCTGGAAGCACCCAAGATGTCCTTCAGTAGCTGAATGGAAAAATAAACTTTGGTACATCCAGGCAATGGAATATTGCTCAGTGCTAAAATAAAATGAATGATCAAGCCAAGAAAAGACTTAGAGGAAACCTACATGTGTATTATTGAGAGAAGCCAATCTGAAAAACTACATGCTGTATGATTCCATCTGTATGACATTAAGGGAAAAGCAAAAGTATGGAGACAATAAAAAGATGCATGATTGCCAGGGATTAGAGGGAGAAACAAATGAAGAGGGGAGCACAGGTGATTCTGAGGATCCCAAAACTATTCTGTAGGATACTGTAATG
The DNA here is from genome assembly GCF_964656455.1 of Halichoerus grypus. Classification (NCBI taxonomy): domain Eukaryota; kingdom Metazoa; phylum Chordata; class Mammalia; order Carnivora; family Phocidae; genus Halichoerus; species Halichoerus grypus. The sequence continues at coordinate 40,171,682 of NC_135714.1, forward strand.
ATGGAAACATGTCACTATATTTGTCAAAACCCATAGAACATACAACACAAAGAGTGAACCCTAATGTAAACTATGGACTTTGGGTGACTATGATGTGTCAAGTAGGTTCATCAATTATAACAACTATATCACATTAATATAAAGTGTTAATAATAGGGGAAATGGGGGGAGGATAAAGGGGTACAAGGGAACTTGTTTGTACTGTCTGCTCAAATTTTCTGTTGATTTGAAACCGCTCTAAAAAATCAAGTCTGCTAAATTTTTTTAAACTCAAAAAGAAGGGGTGCCTGGGTGGCTCAGTCAGTTAAGCATCTCCCTTCAGCTCAGGTCATGATCCCAGGGTACTGGGATCAAGTCCTGTGTCGGGCTCCCTGCTCAGCAGAAAGTCTGCTTCTCTCTGTCCTCCCTGCTCATGTTCTCTCTCACTCTCTCTCTCAAATAAATAAATAAAATCTTTAAAAAACAAAACAAAACAAAAAAACCTCAAAAAGAAAAGCCCATTCTATCCCTGTCAGACAGAACCAAAGATGCCTGGGGAGAGTCCAAATAAACACCAGCTCAAGCTAAAACTTAAAACAATAACGTACTTGGATCAAGCTCAGAGAAAGGAAACAGATTATAAGTCAATTAAAAAAAAATGTCAAAAACACAAATCAGGTTACATGGTAGCCTGAAAGTAGAAACAAAGCCAGTAAAATCAGCATCCAGGAATGATAGCGAATTTCAACTTTTGGTGAGGTCAGTTAGGTTGGTGTAACCTCTCAACAAACTATCCAGAGAAAAACTGCACATTTGGAAGCAACTATATCTGAAGAGGAAATAAAGAAAGATAAATAACATGCATGCTGTGGATACTGAGATGTATAATATGAAAACATCATTTGATGACTTCAGTGCACACACACAGTTTGCTGTAAGGTGAGGTAACCTCAAAATTTCTTCATAAATGAAGGAAACTCATCCCGACACTTTATTTCTGACAGAAATAAAACATTATCAATATATTATTAAGGTATTTTGCATATTATCTCATGTTACCCTAATAAACCTATTTTGTTTTTTATTATTTTTTATTTTATTTCCAGTATAGTTTAACATACAGTGTTATATTAGTTTCAGGTATACAATATAGTGATTCAACAGTTCTACACATTACTCAGTGTTCATCACCACAAGTACCCTCCTTAATCCCCATCACCCCTTTTATTTTTCACCCCTTCCCCCACCCAGTTCTCCTCTGGTAACCATCAGTTTGTTCTCTGTAGTTCTAACAAACTTATTCTTATTTCAAGTGATATGCTGATAAATGTTTCTTAAAAAAAGGTTCTGATTTATATCATTTGCTAATTTCCATTGTGTAAATATAGTCATCATGGCTGATTTCAAGCCACGAGGAGTTTAGCAATCAGCTGGTAAAATTCCTAGCAGGAACTAGATCCAGAATATACTACTTCAAGTTATAGCCCATTTATGATGAGGAAATTGATTCCTAATTAAAGTCGCTTGTCACATGGGAGTGAAATATGAAGTCAGGTCCTGAATTCCTAAGAACTTTCAGATCAGTGGCTTTATGTTCTCCAGAATCACCACATTTTGATAAATCCCTTTTTTTTTAAATTCTTTAAAGGTTTAGATTATTAACATACCATTCACTTAGAATAACTATTTCCCAAATCAGATATTTTGATTGCATCTTCAAATTCATTTACATAAAGTGGGCTAAAAAGAAAAAGCTTTCCCAATTTGATATTTACCTATATTTTCTTTTAACTCCTTTTTACTTGGTTTTATTTTTCCCATTTAAATCTATCATCCAACTGGAGTTTATTTGATGTGATAGTCAATAAAGACATTTTTTCCAATGTCTTATCAATTATTATTTATTTAATCAATTCTTCTGGATTCCTTTACTGAAATTCTATCACTGATTTTATTCACTATCATAAACTAAATCCATACTCAAATTGTGCTTTCTATTCTTCTCATTAAGAATCTGGTTTTGGGGCGCCTGGGTGGCTCAGTTGGTTAAGCGACTGCCTTCGGCTCAGGTCATGATCCTGGAGTCCCTGGATCGAGTCCCGCATCGGGCTCCCTGCTCGGCAGGGAGCCTGCTTCTCCCTCTGACCCTCCCCCATCTCATGTGCTCTCTCTCTCTCATTCTCTCTGTCTCAAATAAATAAATAAAATCTTAAAAAAAAAAAAAAAAGAATCTGGTTTTGGGGGGCACCTGAGTGGCTCAGTCGGTTAAGCACCCGACTCTTGATTTGGGCTTAGGTCATGATCTTGGGGTCCTGAGATGGAGTCCCAAGTCGGGCTCCACACTCAGTGGGGAATATGCTTGAGATTCTCTCTCTCTCTCCCCCTCTGCCCCTCCCCCTGTCTCACTCTCTCGCTCTCTCTCAAATAAATAAATAATTGAATCCTTTAAAAACAACAACAACAAAAAGATTCTGGTTTTGGATGCTTTGCCCCGCCTGGTTATATATAGAGAGAGAGAAAGTGGAGAGAATTTTTTTTTAAAGAATTTATTTATTTATTTACCTATTTATTTATTTGAGAGAGAGAGAGCGAGCAAGTGAGCCGGGGGAGGGAGAGGGAGAGAATCTCAAGCAGACTCCCCACTGAGCGCAGAGTCCCACGGGGGGACCCTGAGATCATGACCTGAACTGAGACCAAGAGTCCAATGCTCAACCGACTGAGTCAGCCAGGTGCCCTGAGAAGAAATTCTTTTAAAGAGGAAAAAGACTGGAGGTGAATTAGGCCTAGAACATAGGCTGACAAAACCTCTTAGGCCTATTTGTACTGGACTACTCCTTTAAATCTTATAGCTTGGGTACCTGTCTTTTTGAGGAGTGATATGCTGCCATCTCTTTCTTGATAACAAATTTAACAAATTAATGATACAGTGAAACTACAGTCTCATAATAAAAAATGTAGAAAGATCATGGTGAGATAATCAAACAAGCATAATCAAGTAAAAAAAAAATCTGTTTTTGAATCAGGACCTTACCTTTATAATAGGTTTTATTATCTGTTGGCACAAATACTCCTGTTTACTCATCATCGTCAGTAATTTCTCAGCTATTGTTTTTCACTTATACTTCCAGGCTTATGCCTATCTTCATAAATTAATTGGAAAAAAACTGACATCTTAATTAAGACTTCTTGTCTAGAACCTGGCATATCCTAATTTATCTTCCTTCGGGTACCAAAAAAAAAAAAATGTACACTTTCTTTCATAAGGGATCTATGTAATTCTTTTTTTGGATTTGAATTTTTATTCACTCTTCGAGTTACTAATTTTTAAAATCAGAGTATGTAATTCTTACTAATTCTATTAATAAATACTTTAAATTTCTATTGTGTGAGTGCCATCATTTTTCTTACTCTTCAGTCCAACATTTTTGCTTCTGGTGGAATTTCAATGGATAGAAAAATTAAGACTTTTGCTTGTTCTTTGGACATCTGTTCCTAAAATGTTTATTTATCCTAGTCTAAACTATTCCTACTGAAAACAGTTTCTAAACATAGAAGTCCTATGACATCTTTGGCACATTTCCAATGTTTTTTACTTGAAGTCTACTACAGAAATATCGCTTATTATAAAGCTCAAGAAAAATGACCTATCTCTAAATAATCCATTATTCACTCAGCTAGAATCTCCCTGAGGTTATTTTTTTCTTGTACTCTTTGAACCTTCAGAAACTCAGCTAAAAATCTAGAAATGATGTGGTATTTTTAAAATGTGCATGAACCCAGGAGTCAGAAGACCGGGGCCCCAAACTTGACTTGGCTACTTAGTATCATTATAATCTTGGTCATATTATTTAACCTTTCTAAGCTTTTGTTTTCCCTCTGGAAAATGAATGGGTTGAATTATATCTCAACCATGGGTATGTATCAGTAGCAACAAGAAAGTTGTTTTCATTTTTGTTCTCCTCTCCTCCTCCCATAAAAACATTCGCTGCCAGTGAAAAAAGCTGTTGTGGCAGACTTTTCTCTTCTAGCCAGACAAGAATCTGGGGATCAGCACAGGATAGCCCTGAAGTGAAAATGGGAACACCAGTACCCTGCAGGACCTCATCCCGCAAACATACGTAGACCCAGGGCCTGAGGGAAGTCAACGACTGCATATGGATGTACAATCATCTTCTCTGCCTTCTAAGAAGTTGAGCACAGTCTAATAAGGGGGCTGAATCCTCCATACGCCATGAAGCTGAGATGGTGGGAGAAGACAAGGACCAAAGGGGCTTCCTCCTAATATCTTAACTGGGAGCTAACTAAGAGGCTCCCAAGGGCTGAGACTGCTTTCCCTTCTATCACTCTTGCGATTACTCTTTAAAGCACTGTTAACTGTATGGCCCACCCCTAATTAGCAGACAAAGAGATACAACTGCACTCTACAGATATCCAGCAGCCAGAGATAAAGAAAACAAAAATATTTACCAAACAGGAAGAGCAAACATCATTATAGGCTTCAACACACCAAATCTATTTCAATTAAAAACAGAAACTAAACAAAGATGCAGACTCTTGCCTTATTACTCAACATCAAGAAGATAAGGGATAAGTAAATGCAATAACACACAAAAATTAAATCATTGTTATAAATATTGAAAAAGAAACAAAGCTTTCTTTATTAAAGCAATAATTACCTAGAAAGGAAAATGGATAAAAATCTTCTATTCACAAATATAAAATTAGTCACAATAAATTTAAAAAGGAAAACATAGGACTTACTTAGAGGAAACTATGAGAACCTCTTTTTTTTTTTTTTTAAGTAATCTCTACACCCAACATAGGGGCTTGAACTGGCAATCTCGAGATCAAGAGTCTCATGCTCTACCAACTAAGCCAGGCAGGTGTCCCTATGAGAACCTCTTAAAGGACGTAAAAGAAGATCTGAACAAATGAAAAGACCTATTTGGGGGTAAGAACACTTGTTATTATAAGGGTCAATTCTCACAAAATTAATATATTAATTATGAAATTCCAATTAAGGGGGCGCCTGGGTGGCTCAGTTGGTTAAGCGACTGCCTTCGGCTCAGGACATGATCCTGGAGTCCCGGGATCGAGTCCCACATCAGGCTCCCTGCTCAGCAGGGAGTCTGCTTCTCCCTCTGACCCTCCTCCCTCTCATGCTCTCTGTCTCTCATTGTCTCTCTCACAAATAAATAAAATCTTAAAAAAAAAAAAAAAAAAAAATTAAAAAAAAAAAAAAAAAAAGAAATTCCAATTAAGATTTCAATACTATTTTTTTAAGTTGTAATGGATAAAAACCATCTTCGAGTATACATAAGGAGGAGTAAATATCACCCAAAAAAGCTTAAAAAAATTATTTAAAAAAATATAAAGAGGGGTGCCTGGGTGATTCAGTTGATTAAGTGTCTGCCTTTGGTTTCAGGTCATGATCCCAGGGTCCTGGGACGGAGCCCCGCATCAGGCTCTCTGCTCAGTGGAGAGCCTGCTTCTTCCTCTCCCTCTGCCTACTGCTCTGCCTACTTGTGCTCTCTCACTCTCTGTCACATAAAGTCTTAAAAAATATATAAATATATATATATATATAAAGAATATTTTCTAAATCAGAAGACAACATAACTAATCAGAACACATTATAACTATATTTGAAACATTACATCAAAATATAAAACGACTATTTCAGAACATAACAGTAATTAATTCAGTAAACATAAGTAGAGATAAATCAGATTAATGTAAAACATTAAACAACCTCCTAAAAAAATCCCAGAATAAGAATTCAACAGGGGCAAAATAGGAGGGAAGAAGATAATTTAGCAATAATGTTGGAGTATCAGCTGACTATTCATCTGAAAAAAAATACACTATATTCAAAAACCAAAGTCCAGATTAATAGGATGTTGAAAATTAATTTTTTTAAGTTTTTAAAATTTTTTAAAGAAAAAACTTAGGAGTCAACATACAGAATCCAGGGGAGAGGAGACTGTTGGCCCAGATAGAAAACCCAAAATTATTTTAAAAAGATGAACACATTCAACCAAATAAAAATTTTAAATATTTATAAGGCAAACAAATACCATAAACAAGAGAGGGCAAATTTGGAAAAAAGTATAATGTAGATAACAGCGAATATAAAGTATTCAAAAAGCTCTTAGAAATTAACAAGAAAAAGACAACAGAAAAATTGGCAAAAAATATAATTAGGCAATTCACGTAAGAACAAACCTAAAAAGACAATATATGAAAAAAATATTCAAACTTTGTATACCCAGAAAATGCAAATCAAAGTAGCAATAAGCTTTCATTGTATACACATCAGACTGGCAAATGTTAAAATGAATAATTAGCTCTATTGGTGGCAAGGTACAGGGAAACTGAACACTTAACCTATTGCTGACAGAAATGTAATGTCCACCTAAGTACAGTCCAGTAGGCTGAACAAAAAGATGAGTATTCTGGTCCCTCTAGCAGAGCACCGCAGATATTAATTTCTTTGATCTGCAGGCTTTCCATGCAACTTTCTGATTACAATTTAGCTTTGTATGACCTACCCTACAAGGAGAGGAAAGGATAGCTGGCCAGCCCTAGCATTAACACCCAGTTGGCATCTTTCTCCTTGTAAATTAGTAAATTGGCAAATCTAAAAACTTGTCTCTGTCAGATTGTTTATTACAATTCCACCTCCTGGAAAAGATTTCATATCCACTCCCAGCATTAAGGCAAAGTCAAGTTTTCTGACCCGATCCCGGTCTTTGCTGGCCTTCTCTGGCAATTCCTTAAATCACAATCAAAATCTTTGGAGTGAGGCCCAGGCATCTGTATGTTTTTGACAACTCCCCATCCCGATTCTAAGGTGCAGCCAAGGTTGAGAATCACTGCCTTTCACTATTCATCTTAAGTGGAATAGTTGGTTCTGTACAATGATTTGACTTAAAACTAATTCTGATCAATAAAAAATTTCAAAAACACCATAAATAAGGAAACCTGTGTATAGAATAACCACAAATAACATCCATCAAGCAATTCGGAGAGTGTTAAATAAATGTATGTCAGGGGCAAAGCTCTAGGAAGCAAAGTGAAGGATCAATAAAACAATTCAAAAACCTAATTTTAAAAAGTCATACGCGGTTCTCCCAGTTGGAACTAGAAATCTCGACGAACTGATTTTTCTCTCGTGGTTTCAGCCACTTTACTTTCCTTACCGAACCGTGCCCCAAACCACGTATCCTGGTGCCCTATCAATCCTCTGCCTCTCATTATCTGTGATTTCAAAAGGAGGTTTCAGTGATGAGAATGGAGAACCATCATTAATCCCTCCCCATGCCTTGGATCCTACAACCAGTCTAGTCACCAAACCCCATCGTACTGAAAGGAATACCTTCTTTTGCCTGGATGGTTAAGTTTTGAACACAAAAGAATATTCTGTATAGGCTCCTAAAAAAAATCTTCCTTCACAGTTATCTCTGCTTCTTAGTAGATGAAATAACAACTTCACGTAGCAGCCAAAGTGACTCCTTTCTATTTGACTGACACTAGGCCCTGCACATCAAACCGTGGAAAGGCATGCTTCTGTACTCTGCATAAAAATGCACCACTAGCCTTACCTTCAAGGGTGTTACTAAAGCCATTTTATTGGAATCATCATTTTCTTTTCTTCCACAGTCTCCCTACAATAAGAATGACTCATTCATATATTGCTCCAAAATTTTATGTGAAGCTTTTAGTTTTTCAATTTTTTAAGACTTCACTTTTTTTTTTTTTTTTTAAAGAGCAGTTTTAGGTTCACAGCAAAACACAGAAGGAATGGAGATTTCCCATATACCTTCTGCTCCCACGCATGCATAGCCTCCCCCATTGCCAACATCTCCTACCAGCATGGTCCATTTGTTAGAGTTGATGACCCTACACTGACACGTCATTATCACCCAAAGGCCATTGTTTACCTCACAGTTCATTCTTGGTGTTTTATATTCTATGGGTTTGAACAAATGCATCCATCAACATGGTATACTACAGAGTAGTTTCACTGCCCTAAGAATCCTCTGAGTTCTACATATTTATCTGACCTTCCCCCTAACCTCTGGCAACTACTTTTCTTTTTTTTTTTTTTTTAAAGATTTTATTTATTTGACAGAGAGAGACACAGCGAGAGAGGGAACACAAGCAGGGGGAGTGGGAGAGGGAGAAGCAGGCTTCCCGCTGAGCAGGGAGCCCGATGCGGGGCTCGATCCCAGGACCCTGGGATCATGACCTGAGCCGAAGGCAGATGCTTAACGACTGAGCCACCCAGGCACCCTGGCAACTACTTTTCTTAACGTCTCCATAGTTTTACCTTTTCTAGAACATCCTATAGTTGGAAGCCTACAGTATGTAGCCTTTTCAGACTGGCTTCTTTCACTTAGTAATAATGCATTTAAGTTTCCTACAAATCTTTTCATGGCTTGACAGCTCATTTTATTTTAGCACTTAATAATATTCCATTGTCTGGATGGACCACAGTTTATCTATCTACTCACCTACTGAAGGACAGCTCTGCTGCTTCCAAGTTTTGGCAAATATGACTAAAGCTGCTCTAAACATCAGTGAAGATTAAACAAAAAATATCCATTTAATGCATCTAAAGTAAATGTTTTTATGTAACACTGTTAATATATTAATAGATATTAGTTCATCCTCATTTTTATAAATACTTTCACTACTTTCTGTACCACATGTGTCAGTAAATATATGTATTGTTTCTAAACCATCCATATGATTTTCTACTGTGAACTGCCATCACATTTCCAATTCATTATCTTCTAATACAAATAGGTCTGACATTTTGGAATTTGGCTTCTCCAGTCTTCCCCAAACATATTTCTCTTAAATTCGTTTTCAAAAACCCTTAAAACTTTACTCATTTTAGCAAGTTTTTTTAAATTGGGAAATAGCATCCTTCAACCAACTAGTAGACTCAAAATAAAATTGAAAGAAATTCCACTTAGGCAGTGTCCTGTGACATCATGCATTAAAGATCAGGAGAAGGAATAATCAAGAGAACAAAGCCCATTCCATCCTGCAAAAGGCTAGCAAACTCTGTCTCATTAATGTGATGAAATTGTAAACATGGTTATTCCAGAAAAGAAGCCTAAAAGGGTATGGCAGTATTGGAACACTGGAACAAGCCAGAACTCAATGATTTGGCACTTAACCACTAATGTAGGCCAGATACCTGTCAGGTGTCACATTTAAAATATTATATACTCGGTACAGAGGGACAATTAGAACGGACTCTGACTGTAAATACCCCTGCAGCCATAAGGATGCATAATGGCCAACATCAGCAATGCTGGAGGAAATGAGAAATCTAGTAATGGAGGCAGAATATGGTATCTAAAGAGTCTGACAACGTAAAAAGCACCATGGAGATCCATGAAAGAACAATAGTTATATGTTAGGAAACAGATATGTAAAGTCTAAGAACAAGAAGTACATGGACATGCGATAAGGGAGGTGGATCTCATCATTAAAAGGTATGTCAGCAGAACTTGATTCTCTTTGAGTCCTAATTATTGTTTTTGGATGAGAACTTCATTCCCTTGAGGAGAAAAGCAGAGTCCCATATTTGAAGGAAATGGTTACCAAAGAGTTTGACCAAAGCTCAGGAAGGAAGAAATACTAATTAGTAGAGGTGGAGGCTTTGACCTCCATTCTTTGACACAAGAAGGGGTAGCAGCCCAGACACTAGAACTGAAGAACAAAGTCAGGCCAAAGCTTGTAGTGAGGTTGGGCCAATGCTGAGTTGTCTGGACTAGTGAGCTAGGGCTCTCCAAAACTCATCATCTTTAGCAGAGGATAGGACCCAGGGCCTGATAATGAGAGAGAGAGAGAGAGAGAGAGAGTGTTTAAGATTTATTTGAGAGAGAGATAGCGTGCAGTACGGAGGGGCAGAGGGAGATGGAGAAACTCAAGCAGACTCCATGCTGAGAGTGGAGCCTGACATGGGGCTCCATCTCATGACCCTGAGATCACAACCTGAGCTAAAACCAAGAGTTCGATGCTTAATCGACTGCACCACCCAGGCGCCCCAAGAAGGAGTTTAGACACAACTACAACAGAAGGTACAAACGGGGGAAGGTTGTGACATCCAGGTTTATGAAATAGCGGGTCTGAAACCTGCCACAGATATTACGCTGTCTTTTTTTTTTTTTTTTTTTTAAGATTTTATTTATTTGAGAGGGGGAGAGACAGACAGAGGGAGAGTACAAGAGCAAGGGGGAGAGAGAAGCAGGCTCCCTGCTGAGCAGGGAGCCCGATGCAGGGCTCAATCCCAGGACCCTGGGATTATGGCCTGAGCTGAAGGCAGATGCTTAACCAACTGGGCCACCCAGGTGCCCCTACACTGTCCTTTTAGAATAATCTCAGACACCTATGAATATTATGACCATCCGTCTTAGATTTTTTCCATCTTGAATTTTCTATCTTATTATTAAATTATATGTCATTATTCCAATACTTACCAATATAAAATTTTCAAACAAACCATGAAACCAAATATTTAATGAGTTAGAGAATCAGTTATACTTCTCACAACACAAAATGTTCAGTCTTGAAAATAAAGTATCAAGACACCTGGGTGGCTCAGTCAGTTAAGCTTCTGCCTTCGGCTCAGGTCATGATCCCAGGATCCTGGGACTGAGCCCCGCATCGGGCTCCCTGCTCAGCGGGGAGCCTGCTTCTCCCTCTGCCTGCCACTCCCCCTGCTTGTGCTCACTCTCTGTCAAATAAATAAATAAAATCTTAAAAAAAAAAAAAAAAAAAAAGAAAATGAAGTATCTGTATCAAATGAGGTAAACCTAGCTTAAGGAGTTAGAATATGTATATTTTTTAAATGGATAAAGCAGGCCCATGATTCCTAAATTCAATGATGTCTGCAGCTAGGAACTCTAAATTCAGGGACTTTCACACTGTTCACTTAGTACAATGAGTTGGCTTCTTTGTCTAGGCTTCAATTCCTAAAGCAGACAGATTTCTCTGAAGGATGAGAGAGTATTTTGGCAATAAGCAAAGCACCTAGTGATTCTTTTACACTGTGATCAATTTTAACTCTCAGTGGTTCCATCTCTGAAATTAATGTCAAGGAGAACGTAAATTACCCTACCAAATTAATTTATTAGAAACCTAGTTAAAAATTTCCTTCACCGGGCGCCTGGGTGGCTCAGTTGGTTAAGCGACTGCCTTCGGCTCAGGTCATGATCCTGGAGTCCCGGGATCGAGTCCCACATCGGGCTCCCTGCTCAGCAGGGAGTCTGCTTCTCCCCCTGACCCTCCCCCCTCTCATGCTCTATCTCATTCTCTCTCTCAAATAAATAAATAAAATCTTTAAAAAAAAAAAAATTTCCTTCACCTCCCATATCTGTTGTCCCAGCCTCTTAAATATTTCTCATATCTATGATTAAATGAGTTCCTATTTTGTGAAGCACTCGGAAGAGTATCTACTCACAACGTAGGCATTATATACATGTTTGCTAAAAAAAAAAAAAAAAAAAGACATTTCTTCATTTGTTCAACCTTCATCTCACATCTGATCTGTTGCAGTCACACCCTAACTCCTCCCCTACATGGTACCTCCCTCTCTCTCCCTGCTCCCAATCCCATTCCTTGAAAAACATTAGTCTGATGAAATCACCCCAACCACTGTCACAGAGTCCATCAATGGTTCTGCATTTGTTTTAGATTTCAGACCAAAATCCATAGCTAAGTCTTCAAATCCCACATGCTCTGGCCCCTGCCTACCTTTCCAGCTCATTCCCACTTCTCTGGCTACAGCCAGATTGGTCGTATTTCCTCTACTGTCCAGCATGTCATATCCCTTCTGCCCATCCACCCTTCTTCCAAACTGTTAATTCTGAAGTATCACTAGAGACCAGGGAAGACTTTCAATTGAAATATGGAGAATTAGATGATGTTAGCTAGAGAATTTGATGTGTAATGTACAACAATAATTATACTCTATTGAAAATACTGGATTAACAATATTGTGTTGTATTTTTGAAAGTTACTAGGGGAAGGGCGCCTGGGTGGCTCAGTCGTTAAGCGTCTTGCCTTTGGCTCAGGTCATGATCCCAGAATGCTGGGATCGAGTCCCGCATCGGGCTCCCTGCTCAGCAGGAATCCTGCTTCTCCTTCTCCCACTCCCGCTGCTTGTGTTCCCTCTCTTGCAATCTCTGTCAAATAAATAAATCTTAAAAAAAAAAAAAAAAAAGTTACTAGGGGAGTAGGTCTTAAAAGTTTTTATCACAAGGAAAAAAATTCTACCATGTGATTTGATGGATGTTAATCTCATTGTGGGAATTATTTTGCAATGTATATATATTAAATCATTATGTTATATACCTTAAACTTAGACAATGTTATAGGTCAATAATTCTCAATAAAACTCGAGTGGGGGGAGTTTGGGCATTTGGGGGGTGTTCTTACTGCTCTTTAACTTATCTGAACCTCAATTTACTCTTCTATTAAAAAAACAGCAATTTATCTACCAATGAGTGGATAAACAAAATGTGGTATATCCATACAATGGAATATCATTCAGTCATAAAAGGTAATGAAATACTGATACATGCTACAAATAGATGAAACTTCGAAATATAGTAAGTGAAAGAAGATGGTCACAAAACAATACCTATTAGGATTCCATTTACACGAAATGTCCAGAAGAGGTAAATCCATAGAGACAGTAAATTAATGAGTATGAGGTTTCTTTTGGGGATCATAAATGTTCTACAACTGGAGAGTGGTGACGGTTGTACAACTTAGTTAATACACTAAAAATTACTGGATGATACACTTTAAAAGGATGACATTATAGTATGTGAATTATATATATGTTACATTATATCATAACCCTAATATTTTTTTTTTAATTTTTTTTTTTTAAGATTTTTATTTATTTATTTGACAGAGAGAGACACAGTGAGAGAGGGAACACAAGCAGGGGGAGAGGGAGAGGGAGAAGCAGGCCTCCCGCAGAGCAGGGAGCCTGATACGGGGCTCGATCCCAGGACCCCGGGATCATGACCTGAGCCGAAGGCAGACACTTAACGACTGAGCCACCCAGGTGCCCCAACCCTAATATTTTTTAAATGGCAATAATAGTTTGTCCCATTTTCAAGATGCTTACATGATATAATAAATGTATGTACACATAATTTGTATACACACACACACACAATGTACTCACCACAATACCAGACTCCTAATTACTTCAACAAATGGTAAATAATATTATTTTAATCAAGTGACACACAAATTTTAAGTGAAGTTTAGATAAATGCATAATTGTGCTTTTGGGGGTTGACATTTACTATTTTTGCAATCCAGGAAAAACATCTCTGAACATCTATGAACTATGCTCATTGTGCAAAAACCCAAGTAATTTATGCAGATTGCTTCTTAACATACCATATCTTATTCACATTTATAAAAATTGTGGTTAAAATAAGTCAATTTATCTCTATGTCTGTGATAACTGATTTTTTTTTTAAGATTTCATTTATTTATTTGACAGAGAGAGACACAGTGAGAGAAGGAACACAAGCAGGGGGAGTGGGAGAGGGAGAAGCAGGCTCCCCGCTGAGCAAAGCCCAATGCCCTGGGATCATGCCCTGAGCAGAAGGCAGACGCTTAACAACTGAGCCACCCAGGTGCCCCTGTGATAACTGAATTTTTTGAAACACTAGTTGTCATAAAATTATGTATGCAAAATAAATGTTATAAATATGTTTACAGGAGGTATTATATTGATAATGCGTATGTGACCTTAATTAACACTGCAGACACATGACTGGATAGATCTCAGTACTGAATCTTGCATTGTCTTACCAGTTTTAGGGAACTAAGCCAATCTTTTAATGATAACATCCTCACTACACAGCTGGTTTAACAGAATGTTCCTGATTCAGTTTTTAAAAGAAGTAATGCCTAAAACTGTTGGCACAAAGACAAAATCCTGAATTTAGGCCATATGAATGTCACTTCATTGTTGTTACTGAAAGAAATAAGCTCAACTATAATCAAACTTCAGCAGCACTGCATCAGCATTCTGCCAGCTAAGCAGGCCTTGACGCCAGAGGGCCCCTAGCGATTAATATAAAACGCAGCATTTAACAATAATACAAATCATGGAAAATGCATCTTATAAACATGAAACATTATTATTTAACGATAAAGAATTATAACATGCACTGCTATTAAGTTATGTTCAATGACAAAAATTTAATTTTTCTTTTTTCTTTAAGGAGAGTAGGGGCAACATTTGAAGTATATAGTTTATTTAATGGGAAAATTATTTGCCATTTTTTTTTACACAAAAGCTAATAAATTAGGTTTTTCTCTATTCTTCCTGTAAAATTCACTAAACAGAATTTAGTGAAATGCTGAATTTTTTTTAATTCAGTAAGGTATCATTTTATAAATTCCTGCTTCAGAAACTATTCCCCTTAGAGATATTACTAGTATAATAATAAATAGAAAAGGGGCCACATATTTATCCTCTCTTTTCCTATTATTAATCCATTCCAACAAAAATGACTGCATCCCCACGCTTGATCTTAGTTGCCTGCACAGTTATCAGAACTTAACTAAGCATTAAGCCTACAAAGAGGTATTAAGTATGCAAAGAACAAAAAAGATAATCTACACCCTCCAGGAGCTTACACTCAAGTAGTAGAGAAAGCCATGAATGAGGTGATAATAAGCATAATGATTCCATGATGTTTAAGGTGATGAAAAGAACAGATGAAGGAAAGGATGGGTCTTCAAAGATGAAGAAGAATTCATTGGGAAGCAGGCGTAAGAGCTGAGGGCGTGAGGGGGCAGGGGGTGCATTCCAGGCAAACGTAGCAGCAGATACAAGGCACAGCATGCTCCAGAAACTGGGCAAGCACAGCGAGAGAGGAGACACAGAATGAGCAGGGGCTCATCTCACAGGGGATAGAAAGACCGGGAATGAGGGGACAGATTTTAAGAGTAGGCTTTAGAAGGAGCCCTTGGCAGCAACGTGGAAGGGGCTTAGAGGACAAAAAGGAAGCTACAGCAGTACTCCAGATGGTAAGGAAGAGAGGCCTGAACTAAGTGGCTACGGCAACAGAAGGCAGGAGAGACTAAGGAAGTTGTAGAAGGTAGGATGACACATCTTGATAAGTGGCTGAAAGGGGCAGGGGGTTGGGGGGGGGCAGGTGGTGTAGGGGTGAGAGAGGACTGTGGACCCAAACCTGCTTTCTGGCTCAGGAAGACTGTGGGTGACAGTGCTGTCTACCAAGAGGGGGAACATCCTATCATTTGAAACTAAACTCAAATCCCTTTCCCTCTAAGTCCTCTCTGTCCCCTGTGGTTCAATAGGATTCCTTCGGTCTCTGTATTCCCCATTCTTTTCACATGTAACAGTCATGGGGTAAGTCATGATGCATATGCAACAGCACTCATTGAACTTCCTTACTGTTAACTTTACGTGCATATTTGCACTCCCACTAAACTAGAAGCTCCTTATGAGCAAAGATCACATCTATTTGTTACCGTATAGTATATGCTCAATCAGTGTTGGCGGATGCAATTGCTGGATTATTAACACAACCTCAGGAAGAGACATATAACTACTGTCCTTTTCTAGGATCTTAAACATGTTTTAATCTTCTCTCTCTCCTTTTTAAATACAATAGGGCTAAGGGGAGATTTTAAAAAGACATCCACAGATACTGGTAAAAGAAAAACATTCTCCCACTTTCCAGGGCTAGAACAGACCTAGTTAGGGCCTTAGTGAACAGTGAGACTTTGTCTTGTCTTCTCAATATTAACCTATCGCTTTACAGCTGTAAAAACACCTTTAGGAGATATGTTCCATGAATGCCCAAGGGCAATGGGATGCCCACAACCTGAATCATTACATCACTAACAGCTAACAACAAAGGCTTTACAAAGATCTGTTTTTGGTTCACTTTTGGATTCAGGGAATGTGATTACATGAGATTTGGCGGTAGCTGGTTACATGGTCCAGGCAATGACATGTAGAAATGTTTAAATGGTCACAAAACAAAAGAACCACCTAATTCAAAAATATCTAAGCAAACTAAGTTTTTACAAGACAAGCTGCTGTGATATAATCTAATGCACTGTTCCTATAGAAGAACCCATTAATTATAGCTTCGTTCTCACTATAAAACTGTCTTACTATTTTTAAAAAAGTACATGGTAAGGATAGGGGAAGGAGGGACGAGAGGGAAAGAAAGATTAGAAACTACAGTCTGTTTTAGTAAAAATGCATTCTGTATTACCCTTTTAAGTAGTAAAAGTATTTAACTTAATTTATCTTAACTTAATTATAATTCAATTATAATTCTCCCAATATTTTAATTCACTTAGAAACTTTCCTAGAACTAAGATAACTTTCTGCCATCTGGCACAACAATATCTCCATATGGAAGAATTACTTACAGATCAAAAATAAAAGAAATACAGAGACTGTAAATGCAGTATATTTGGTGAAATACAAATGTCCTCAAATTATATTCTATAAGGTTTTACCTTAAGAGGTTTTCTCCCCCTATATCAACGTTTGGCCTTCTATAGTATTTGCTTACAAAACAAAACTACACTAAATAAATATTTTGGTAAAGAGTTAGCTGGAAAAAATTAAATTTAGTCTTTCATCTTTTATTCATTAGTTTGCTCAGGAACCAGCAGCACAGTTGGGAGCAAGAACAACTGGGTTCTAATTCCAGTTCTTTGCCACTGTATGACCTTGGAAAAGTCACAGTTTTTTTTCTATATTTCAGTTTTCTTTGGGCAAAACAGACATTATAACAGAATCTTTGCTTGATTACTTCATTAGTTTGGAATCATATTATTGAGGTGATTTTGACCAAAAAAAAAAAACCAGACTATGGTAATAAATCATTGCTATAAGTGTTTTCAGGTTTTTAAAGTACCACTGGAAAATACCAGAAATACTGAACAAAATCAGTATTTCTGCCAAATCTATGTATTAGGAAGGGAGTTAAAGACAAAATAATATTTAACTCAGTAACATTAGTTTTACTGACCTAGCTGAACTTTAAATGTTCTTTATCAGAAAATTCACTATATATATGAAAATTACTCACTGTAACTTCAATTATAGGAATAGAGGAAAGTTATGATCATTAAATCGTCTGATGCTTTCGGATAGCTGATGGTGTTTCAAACAAACATTTTGTCCTAACAGAACTGAGGAACAGTACTGGTATCCGATAACCCTGCAGAGATCAGAGTCTATCTGTCATTTCCCCGCCTGTGCTTGACCAATTGAGAGAAACTTTGCCAGAATGATACAAATTAACAAGAAAACCAATGCTGGTAAATTTCAGTCAAAGACTATTTAACTGCCCATATTACAACTGCCCAGTGTGTGCACATCCAGATTTTCTACCTGTCTCACTGATTACCATCCAAGAGAATACTCCTCGTGTTATTTCCAACAGCTTTTCTTCTATTTGGACTGGTCTAAAGAATTAGCATGCAAGGAAGGGCCACGACCATACATCAGCATTTCTCCCATTTGGGAATATTTATACTTACGGCTGCTGCTCCAGGACTTTAACAAGGACTTTATGCTAATTTCAAAAAACACAGAATCCTGTAGGCTCAACATTGTGTGTCAACTGGCTGCAGCAGCAGCAGGAGGAGGAACAGCAGCGGGCGTGTTGAGCTCTCCCTCCAAGCCGCCGTCCCTTCTCTGGCAGGCAGCAGAGTTCTGGCCCACGGTGCTCTGGCTTCATTACCATGCAGTCTCGCAGTGACGCACAACTATAGTGGAAACGCTGCTGAATGCAGATGAACTCGCCAGTTGAATGAAAGCTTACAAGTTTATTGCAAGTGCCCTGAAGGACATCGTCACCTTTCTTGCGGTGGGCATACACGTGGCCGCAATTATCTTCTCTGCCTCTGTTCCTGTTACCGGCTTTGATGAGCTGGGTCTCGGCTGCCTTCAGTAGCCAGTACTGACTGCTAGTAAACACACAAGGGTAGAGCTCTGCCCTTGGATGCCAACTTTTCTCACTAGGGGCTTGGAAATAAAAATAAATTCAGGTCTAGCGTAAGATCTTTAAATCTCATCCTATAGTAGCTGACCAAAAAGAAGAAAAAAGGAAAGAAAAAAAGAAAAAAGAATCGGTGGTATTTTTCCCACTCCAACATCAGTTTTCTTTAGGTGATTTTAGGAGTAATTCTCTCCACCCTTCTACACCCCAAGGCAGTAAGCAGTGACTTTCTCAGCAGGCTTATGCTACAGAGCCCACTGCCTCACTTAACCCACCAGACAGAACGCTGGCTAATGGGATGAAAAGATGATGTAATGAATACTGTGGCTGAGCCCCCATCGGCCCTCTAAAACTGCTCAGCTCAGGACAAAGTTTCCTCTGCTGCATGCAACTTATTCAAAAGAGGGAACTCTATTATAATAATGGGATTATTTCAAAACATAGGGCCTTCTATTCTTAATATAGCACATAACTCCCCTAGAAAATCTTACAGTCGGAATATCAATGAATAGCAAGAAATCTTCTGGTCAAATAAAATGCATATTTTAAAAACTTTATTCTATAGGAACCGTTTCAAAACTGAAAACTGACATTGTTAGAAGCCTAGCTGCTCTTCAAAATAGTAGGAAAATTTCATAATCAAACCCAACAAATATTTTATGTTACTGTCAGAAGAAAAAGGTCTTGACCTCATAATTAGTTTACTGTGACTCTGAAGGTCAAGGGAGCATGTGTTTTTCCATATGTGGCAATATACTTGAATTGACCCATTTATGCTATTGTATCCTTTAAATACCACAAGGAATAAGTAAATTCAGTGATCAAAGTCATAACTGAATAAATTTATTCATAGCCAAATGGCTAGGCACCGTATTAAAAGCTAAAAGAACATCCTTCCATACACTAAGGGAAAAAGATAATCCTATCCATTAAGACCTATTCAGTGGTAACAGTACTGTTGAGAGTTTCATTTAAAGCTTGTCCTTTTCAGAGTAGTTCAAGAAATATGGAGTAAGTCTGGACCATTCCTACTTCTGAAAAGGCCCCAAACCTAAATTCAAACCAGGGCTGCAAAGGCTAATCACACAGACCCCCCACTACCAAAACACATTGTTTGGGTACATTGTCTTGATCAGAGACCTCTCCGAATCAGTGAAGAGCAGGGTTTCCCCTGGTCAAACGCAACACAAATGACTCACAGTGTTGCATGAATAAAGGGCATTCCACAGTCCAAAAACACTACCTCCTACATTCCATTCTTTCACATTAACAATGTATATTAACAAAGGGCTCTGAGTTGTACACAAACCAGTTTAATTTTTCTTTTCAATTAAAATATTCCCTAAAGTGATTTGACAATACAATCCTCTTTTCATCAGACAGCTGTTAACAGATTCAGGGAATAAGCTGATCTAAACCCAAACAAACTATACTATCAAGTGCCAAGACTCAGAACTGAACCATTTAAGCAAGCAGACAAGTTAGGGGACATGTACCCAGATTAGGAGTAATTCTCTCCACCCTTCTACACCCCAAGCCATATTTTCTCTACCCCTATTGAGCTAAGTCTACTAGCCTCATATAAATCTTAAAAGCTACTCAACACTATTTGGCTAGAATGGCCCACCAAAGTAGTCAAAGTTCATTCCTGGTAAACCCTTAAAAACTGTAACTAGCAAAACTAACTGTCATATAGAACATCAGAGTCTGAGAACTTTTTTGAGAGCGGGGGTAGAGGTTAAATAACGGGTGATTTTCTCACAACCTTAAAAACAGCATTTTCTTCTGCTTAAGTTTTGTCTACATGGATCTAAGAGATTATATCAGTTTCTATTCTATCTAATCAGTCTGTTACTATGTATATACAGCCAAGGCAAATTAACAGCTGCTCTGGGACACAGATGTATAAAATTAATTTCAGGGCTTGTTCTGGAAGTTCCATTTGACATCAGGATTTCCTTATAGACAGAGGGTGAGGGAAAATGGCACTTTCCATTTATATGGAAAATAATTCAACAAGCCTGCCTGTATGGGCAGAGCCTGGGCTCTGAACTTTATTCTGAAATGCAAATAATAAAATAAGTCATATTACTACTCCAAATATTAATCATAAATTTAACAAACTTCAATGGAATAAGTATTTCCTTTCTAACCCTTCCCAAAACGGTATCACCCAAATCACTCACGTATTAATCGGAAGAACTACATATCCACCCACAACTACATATGCACCCAACAATCCTTTTAGAAGACTGGGGTAGCAGAGACCTACAGTATTCTGAATGCTTTCTCAATCCCTCAATTACTAGTTGTATTTTCTTACTACACAGATAATAATACTCCCATCATTCTTCAAGTGAGTTCTCTATTTTTAACCTATTGATTAATCACAGAAACACACAGCCTAGAGCTTATTGCAAGCTTGCCAAAGACCAGTCAAAATATCAGTCCTCTGTTTTATTCTTTCTATAAATTCAGAATTCTCCAAGTTGTATCATACATATATATTTTTCGGTATCCTCACCATAGAAAGATAGTCATAGATGCCATTTCTCAATGGCATATCTTTGGCAAAACAGAAAAGTCTATTTGGGATAATTTCCTTTAACTAACTATACTACTCTCTACCTTTCAGGTTATAATGTATTAAAGAATGCTTTTAAAAGATAAGATTTCAAAAATAAAAATAAGATTTAGAATATTTTTAAGAACTTCACAATTTCAGTATTACCAGCCTTTGCTAAGATCCTCATGGCCTGGGTCAGATAATATAAAGCATTACATACAAAAGATGACCATGGCCATTCTCTTGCCCTCAAGGAGTTAGAAAGTAGGTTTCCCCTCTTCCTTTTAATCAATTCCATTTAATTCTATGCCCTTTTCACTGGCATTTTAAGGATTCATGGAATTAGTTACTTGCTTTACATGTCTAAGTAGAAGGAAGATAGAGGTATATTCTAATACACCAAAAAAATGTGTACCAGGAAAAATTCTCAATAAATCCTTCAGAAATACTCCATTTAAATACAGGATCTGAACAAAATGTCCCCCAGTATATAATGGAGTTTGGATTTAACAGAAACTATCAGACAATTCACTGAAATTTATCTAAAAGGCAATAAAAGTCGTCAACTGTTAACATCCTTAAAAAGGGTGCAAAATATAAGCATTATCCCTTATATTAACACTTTTTAAAATATCTCAGAAATTATTAAACTGGTAATCCAAAACAATTATAATATGATAAAAACCAGAAACTTGGCAAGTTTTTCTATATAAAATGTCAACTACCCTACCACTCCTAGAGCCTTCTACAGCCCCTCAAATTTTGGCCTCTTCAAAAAGGCCATATTTTTTCTGGAGTTTAGAACAGAGATTGAAAGGCTTTAGGTATGGAAGGAGAGATGCTCTCAGGTCTACTAGGTAATTAACACTACACCTGAAATACAAAGAAGAAACAGGGTGGGGGGATGGGGGAAATAGGTGATGGGGATTAAGGGGTGCACTTGTGGTGATGAGCACTGGGTGATGTATGGAAGTGTTGAATCATTGTATTGTACACCTGAAACTAATATAAACTGTATGTTAACTATACTGGAATTTAAAATAAAAATAAATAAAATTTGTAAAAAAGAAGAAAAAATGGTTATAAAAATTACTTCAGATTTTTCTTTGGATTCTCATTAAGTAATGCAACAAAGTAACAGCAATTATCTATAATTATATCAGTAATTAACATTTACTTCTTAGTGCACTTACTTTTCTACTTACTTCTTATATATTTTCCAAACTTTCTACAATGAATTCAACATTTTAAAACTTCACTACAGAAAGGGAGCCGGGCTCCCTGGGTAAATGGCTGATTCCTAAAGCTAGAGCACGAACACACATGATAAGCCTAGAACATCTTTTGTAGGGCCAGAAAGTAGGAAAGGGCTCAAAACACAAAATAATGTGGGTATAGCAAAAGGATATGGGAGGCAACCGAAAGAGGGCTGCCAATAGCCAAAGCAGTTTTGGAATATAACCCCAAGTATAAAATAAATATCCATGAGTCTACACTGATAAAAATAAATGATTAAATAAATAAGTAAATAAGTAAGAGAGAAGAGACAAATCTCATATTGTACAGAAAAGAGTTAACCTAGCAGGTCTGTTATCCTTTGAAATGTCTGCTCACAAGATTGGCTCTTAGCTACCATGTAAGAACTTCGATTTTAAAAGGGCCCCACCATTCCCAGAACTAAAAAGCATGGCTCACTATGCTAAACTCTTGGTACAAACAATATGGTTTATGCTAAATATCTGCTTTCCTTCAGGGAGTCTAAAACTTGGGGATGTGTCAGGCAGGGGATGCCTATGTGACCAGCCCCAGTAAAAATCCTGGGCACGAAGTTTCTAATGAATTTCATCAGGAATGTCACAGCTCACTACCTGGGAATCAACTGCCTCCTCTATAATGCTACTGGAAGAAACTCTGGAAGCTGGCACCTGGTTTCCCATGGATTTTGCCCCATACGCCTTTTCACTTGTTAATTTTGTACAGTACCCTTATGCTGTAATAAAGCCTAGCTGTGAGTACAACTATATGCTGTGTCCTGTGAGTCCTTCTAGTTGATCGTTAAATCTGAGAATGGTCTCATGGACCTCTGAGACATATTCAGAAGAATTCCAAATAATTCATGTAGACAATTCACCCTCAAGAAGACGGAGCATTACTCTCAACCCTTAAAAGCATGAGCTATATATTTGGTGGCTTCCTTCCAAAGGGTACAATAGAGATAGCAGGGAGAAAAGAATAATTGTATTGTTAGAGAAACCTATGTCAGCCAGGAGATCAAGGTTAACACCATCAGTGATAAGAGTACACACTCTTGATATGATTATGATAAAAATGGCACTTTACCTCTGTGTTCTTCTTACCAAAAAGCCATCACCCCAGTCTAACTATGAAAAAAAAAAAAATTAGATAAACCTAAACTGAAGCATGTACAAATTATCAAAGCAATACACCTCAGCATTATCAAGGTAATGAAAAACAAGAAAAGCCTAAGAAACTATAATAGTTGAATAGCCAGAGCATTCTGTAGATACTTCAGAAACGTAAAGACTACTTTAAACCCTCCTTAACATGGCTTCAAAGGATCCAACAGGCCTCTAAGGATTAAGCTATCTGCAAGTACTGCCTTCCAGAACAAAGAATGACAGTCTTTAAAAGAATGTAACAAAATGTAGCTCTCAACAATGTCACATTTACAGTGTCCAGCATCCAATAAAAAATATTTTAAAACTATTAAAAATTACTATTAAATTATCTGTCACGATGTAGGAGAATATGACCCATAAAAATCAGTCAATAGAGATCCAGAAATGACAGAAATGATGGAATTAGCACCTGTGCTCTTTAAAAAGCTATTATAAATAGGCTCAAGGACTTAAAGGAAAAAAAATAAACACAATGAAGAGAAAATAAAAGATATAAGAAGCAGACTCAAATACAACTTTGAAAGATAAAACACACTCTCTATCCATAACAATAAATTCACTAGATGGGACCAACAAAAGATTAGATTTGGGGGAAGAAAAAAAAATCAGTAAACTTGGAGAAATGGAAACAGTAGCTCCAAAGTGAAGTGCAGATGACAAAACAATAAAAAAAAAAAGAATGCTCAAAGCCTCAGTGACCTCTGGAGCAACACCAAACCGTCCAACGTATGTGTAATTGGCATCTGAGAGGAATGAACAGAAAATACTCTTTGAAGAAATAATAAAAACTTTTTAAAACTGAGGAAGACTATAAGCCCACAAATCCAAAACTGTCATCAAACTTCAAGCAAGAATAAATACACACACACAAAAAAAAAACAAAAACAAAAAACCCATGCCAAGGCACACCATAATCAAACTGCTGATAACCAATGACAAAGAGAAAATCTTAAAAGCAGTCAAAGAAAATAATTTACACACAGAGGAAAAAGATAAAAAGTCAACCCAAATGTTTCATCTGAAACTCTACAAGGCACTATCCTGGGCACTGAGTCTCTAAGAGGGGTCTCTGGTTGGTAACACTTCACCCATAACATTGCTGAAAAGCTTAAAGCATGAAACTAATGCCCTATACTTCTATATCCAGTGAAAATAGCTTGCAAAGATATAAGCAAAACTTTTCTGAGACAGAGAAAAGCTGAAAGAATCTGTCACGAACAGATCTGCATACAAAAAAAATGTTAGAGAAGGTTCTTCAGGCAGAAGCAAGATTATACAAAATGAAAACTTGAATTCACACAATTGATGAAGAATGCCAGAATCGGTATATATATGCAGGTAAAGAGACCTTTCATGTCTCATCTTAAATTACTTTAAGTTAATTGACTGCTTAAGGCAGAAGTGGTTAACATACTGTCAGGTTCATAATATACGTAAAAATAAAAAATCTGACTACAATAGTACAAAGGATAGAGGGGAGAAATAGAAGTATAAGATTTTAGGATCTTACATTATACATTAGATTTATGTTATTATTTCAAAGTAGACTGTGATAAGCTGAAATTCATTTTGTAAACTCTGAAGCAACTAGTTTAAAAAAAAAAAAAGTGTTTTAAAAAGCCAATAGTAGAATTACAATACTAAAAAATATACAATTAGTCCAAAAGAAGGCAACAAAAGAGGGGGGAAAAAAACAAGACAGAAGGTACAAATAGAAAATAATAACAAGATACATTTAAGCCCAACCATGTCACTAATTATATTAAATATAAATTATTTAAACACTGGAAGCACCATGCCAAGTGCTAAATGATAATTTAGTGAATAAAACAGATCTTTGTGCCCTTGGGAAGGCTGCACAATGGTGCAGATAAAGAATTTGGATTGGGGGGGGGGGGGAGTCCCCACATACCAACATGCAAATATAAAATTACAAATTGTTGTTAAGGGCTGTAAAGGCAATAGAGTGGGCCTCCTGACATAGAAAACCAGACGAGGCCCTACTGAGTTAGGGTGATCAGGGATGGCCACTCTGAGGGGACAATATCAAATCTCAAATCTGTTCAGCAATGTATCTCCTGAAGAATGAATCTTTATGCTTAAACCCAAAAAGGAAAATAGATTAAAATCAAAGTAACTGTGGCTGACCAAGGATTAGGGTACCAGCATCATACCCACTTTTTTCCTTTCACTTACCTGAGATTTGCAAAGAACCCCTGAAATATCCAGAGGGCTCCAAGAAATACTGAAATCATTAGTTGGATACTGGAGAAGAGTTCTGAGCAGGAACAAGGAGAGACAGACCAGTCGATGGTTAGGTGGAGAATGGGCTTCAGGAGGTTCTCCTGAAGTCTCCTGAATATAAGCTGCTGAGGGGAGAGAAAAAGACTAAAAAAATACATAGTATACTTACAGTAATTAGGAAAAAAGCAATAAAGATGGCAATAAGAGAGATTCCAATTTTTCCTACTAGATACTTCTTGATATATTTGGTGACCAATAGGATAGGGAAAAAAAAGCTGAAATACTCAAAAGTGAACCCTAGGTTTAGGTGACTACATGGATTGTGGCACTGAACATGGAAGAGCCAGATGTAAGTCACATCAAGAGTTTGGGCTCCACCAATCTAAAGTACAAAAGAGATGTCAGGACTAGAGATAAGAAGAGGCTACAGAGACAGAAGGGAAGTAGACAGACCCCCACAAGCTCTCTCTCCATCTTCTCCACTGATGAGGGGGAAAAAATGAATTCATTATTTTCAAGTACCTCCTAGCCAACAATAACCAGAAATTAATGGATTCAGCTGAACTGAGAGAAACAAAACAAAAAAAAGGGGGGGGGAGGGAGAGAGAGAGGGGGACAATAAATCAAATATAGCACTATGAAAGAGCCAACAAAATAAACAAGTCAGTAATGAAGGGAATCTGCTCCTGAAACGGACCAGAATTCCATCTAGGTTTCTGGATAAAAAGGTTTCAGGTTACGTCCACATTAACTGCTTACTTTAGAAATGTAAATCAAGTTTCTGAATTAATAGTTACAGCTATAAAAGGATTTCTAATAGAAGTTCTATACAAATGTCACAGATTGGCCCAATGCATCAATATATTCACAAATTAGCAACATAAAATCTGTGAAGAAGCATTTTTAACTATACTCTATAATTTTGGGAGTGGCTACCTATGCAGCAATTATATTACTTGTGTATTCTGTAAGGTGCAATTACTGTTACCTTCCCGACACGGGGTATTTATTAATAGACCAACTTGTTCCTAGCTTTTGGTTTAAGTTATTTTTATGTTTCACATATTTTTAAAAATTGCTTCCTCTGCTTAAAATGAAACAGTCCAGACCCTGTAATCATACTTTCTTCCTTGCCGTCACAAACCATACCAATTTGCTATTATTTGGCTCAGTGCTAAGATACTATTATTTCTTGAATAAAAAAAATGTTTATGAATATATTTAAAATTCTTGAGATCCTTATCTGGACATGAGAAATTATTTTCAATCGTCTGAAATAATTTTTGAAGATACTGTTAATAAAAACCCAGATTTAAAATTTTCCAGGGATGCCTATCTGGCTCAGTCGGAAGAGCGTGTGACTCTTGATCTCTGGGTCGTTGAGTTTGAGCCCTTCATTAGGTATAGAGATTGCTTGAAATAAATAAAACTTTAAAAAATAATTAAAAAAATAGGGGCACCTGGGTGGCTCAGTTGGTTAAGAGTCTGCCTTCGGCTCAGGTCATGATCCCAGGGTCCTGGGATCGAGTCCCACATTGGTCTCCGTGCTCAGTGAGGAGTCTGCTTCTCTCTCTGCCTCTGCCACTCTCTTTCCCTCTCTCTCTCTCTGACAAATAAATAAAACCTTTAAAAATAATAATAGGGGCGCCTGGGTGGCTCAGTCGTTAAGCTTCTGTCTTCAGCTCAGGTCATGATCCCAGGGTCCTGGGATCGAGCCCCGTGTCAGGCTCCCTGCTCAGCGGGGAGCCTGCTTCTCCCTCTCCCCCTGCTTGTGTTCCCTCTCTCGCTGTGTCTCTCTCTGTCAAATAAATAAAATCTTTAAAATAAATAAATAAATAAATAAAAATAATTTTAAAAATAAAAATAAAATTTTCCATTCAAAAAGCTACTTATCAGATTTGTATTTTTATAATACACATAATGTATATTCACTGCCTCCCAAAAAACTAGAATTGTTAGTACTAAGATACTTGTGTGCTAAAAATGGCATAAATATATATTATTATCAATAATCAATATCTATTATTCAATATATCAATATATATATTATTATTATATATTATCAATATATATTATTCAGATGTATTGGGAAGAAAAGAGTATTATATGCATTATAATAGGTCAATCCTACTGGCAAAGGATAGATAAAATTCTATAAGCTATGAATAGGGTGAACACAAAATGACCAAAGCCAGACTTTTTTGAGCACAAAAGTAGGTCCTATCAATGACATGCCAGAACAGAGTCTAAACCACAACTGGCCAGGGTCTACGGAGACCTATGGTCACTGTATCCATGAAGCACCCATTACCAAGTAAAGGCTCACTATTTCCTGCCAACACTCGCCTTTCTGGATTTTTCCTACACTGCATGTAAGTTTTCAGTCAACTACAAATTTTTATCATTAACAAAGGGGTGAGTCAGAAAGGCTGCCATCAAGTAGAAGGGTCGAAACCAGAAGAGGAAAGAAGGTGTCAATAAACTGCACAGGGAACCAAATGGACAGACAAAAAACCCACACTTAGCAAGCAGAATACCAGTGGGGGTGGGAAGAAAAGATGAAGAGATTGTCCAGTAGAATTAAATGGGCAAGCCTAAAACACAGAAAAATATTTATGCATGGGTCACCTTAACATATACTGCATTAAAAGGAATTTGGAAAAACCTGCCTTCATAATCTTCTTTAAAGCCCGACTCTAAACCCAGTAAATCAGAACCCATATTTTTATAAGTTCCCTAGGTCATTCTCAAGCACATTAAAGTTTAAGAAGAGCTACTTTAAAATATACTAATATTTTTATTTTTAAATATACTATTATCTTGCTTATGCCATTTTTAGCACACAAGTATACTCATTTAAAAATAGAGATTGGAAGGGGCACCTGGGTGGCTCAGTAGGTTAAGCATCCGACTCTTGACCTAAGCTCAGGTCTTGATCTCAGGGTTGTAAGTTCAAGCCCCACATTGGGCTCCATGCTGGGTGTGGAGCCTACTTTAAAAAAAAAAAAAAAGAGAGAGAGAGTAGGAAAATTCAGAGGCCTAAAAAATAAATTTTCTGTATTTCTTACAAAGAATGTTTCAGAGTTTTTTTTTTAAAGTTTCTTTATCAAGTAGACTAGAAATATATACGGGGCTTACGCTTCTTGAGAAAAGTATAAGAGATCATCACACAGCTTACCTAGTCTTAAATCATTCTTTAAAAACAGAAAAAGCTATCAAAAATTTAAGAAAAACAAGATTTTAGGATTTAGTTAAGATGACTATAATTTACATCTGTAATAATTAAGTTATTTTGGGTTATGTTTAACAATTTAAATGAATAAATCAAATGATGGAATGTTCACTTTGCTGATATAGAATTTAGAAAAATATAATTCTAAGCCACCAGACTGATCCTCATCTTAACTGCCATCTTTCTACAAAGAATCACCTGAGATTATCTACTTACCTTTATAGCTAATTTATTCTTTTAAATAACAATAAAAAAAATGGCTAGGTTTATTAAATTTAATGATTAAAACAGACAAAGTGTGTATTCTATCCACATATGTAGTTAGATGGAGTGAGAGATGGGTGGAAGGTATAGAGCCTAAAGGAAGGAGAGTGAGTTCCAATGTGGAAAGACCATAAACAAAACGATTGATAAAAGTGACCATTCCAGAACTCAGCAGGACACTAAGGGCATACGGGAAATGTAATAAAGCCAACAATTGTTAACTTTAAAGAATAAACCATCTGGCCTTCCACAAACAGTCGGTGAGTCACAGGTTTTTTTTTAAACTGGAGAGACTTTAAAGATCACGTAACATAATCCATTAAATTTTAGATAAGACAGCTGAAGCCCAGCGAGCACAAGTGACACAGTTGGATCCTGAATTGAATCAACAAATATTTATTGAACACCTACTATGGATAAAACACTATTCAGAGGGCTGTAGAAAATACAAGTAAGTATAACATTAGATGCCTTCCGTTCTCTGCTTCCCAGGTAAGTTACTCACATGGAGCCCTCTGATGTTAGCAATATTCTTTTCTATATTCTAGTTTAGGGGTTTGAACACTTCGGCCCACAGGCCAGATCTGGTTCATAGCCTATTTTTGTAAGTAGAGTTTTACGGGAACACAGCCGTGCACATTCATCTGCATATCGTCTGGGCCCCTTCGGCTCTAGGAAGTCAGAGCTAAGTAGCTGGGGCAGAGATGTGCAGCCTGCAAAACCTAAAATATTTACTATCTGGCCCTTTACAGAAAAGGTTTGCCGACCTATGTTCTAGATCACTGTCTGCACGATTTGAGGATTTTGTTTGGGGTTTCTGGTTGGTCTGTTTTCATTTTGAAGCTACTGGAAGGTTAGTTTTGCCTCAGGAGCCACGGCCTACTGAACACTGTACTAGATGGTTTTGAAGGAAAACCTGGTGGGCTAAATATGGCAACTGACAACAGCTCTCAGGAACAAGTAAAGACTTGCTCTGGGACATGGAGGACAAGAACCAAAGGCGAGAGGACTCTAAAATCCAACCAACATCTACTAACTGCTTCCTAAGTACCTGCCATGGGGCTAAGCTCTGGGGGCTCCCCACATAGGTAAGATCAACTCTGTTCACAAAGAACTCACCATCTGGTAAAAAGAAACAATACTTTTACATTAAATGGAATAACAGAAGCTAGTGGACAACGAGTTTGAGTCCTGACACAAAGAGTAATTAACTGAGGCTGAGGGTGAGGGAAAAGATTTAAACCCAAGGATAGCCACGCAGAGACCTCGGTGGCCCCCACAGAGCTGCAGATCCGGGACATGGCCAGGACTGGAAGCTGAGTCCACGGTTGTCTCAATCCAAAGGCTCCTGCTTGTACATGGGTGGAGTTAACCTTTGGCCCATACGCTGCTTCCCGAACTCCTTTTATAGCACACTTTATTTTTTGTTTAACTTTTCCAGTATATTCCTTTAGTTACATTTTAAACTTACATTCAGCTTTAGTCATCTGTACCTATTTTTACTGTGCTTGTTTTTAACCTCGTCTTCATTGTTTCCTTAATATCTTCCGATATAGATATTATTTATCCTCTTATTCACCTTTTTATGCCTTTATTATTTCAATATATTTTGCCTAATATTTATTTAGTTATATATTTTTCTTACCTACGTCATTTCAACTATTTTATCCTAGATGTAATACCTTCAATTGAGAGGAAGAATTGTAATATTTTAACAACTAGTATCAAACACAACCAGTACCCAGTGGGGGAGTATCAGTTCTGTGATTAGGAAACAGCACAGTAAATGGGGAGGGGGGGGCGGAGACTATTCCAGGCCCCCTTAAAAAGGGAGACAGATGCATCTTTACTTCAATTAAGTTTCTTGCAAATCCTTTCTAAAGGCCAAGGAAGTAAAACCCTGACCCCAACTCAAGCCATACTTAACTGTGCCAATAAAAAAAAAAAATAAACATCCACGTGAGGAGACAGTCTAAAATGATCTTTCTTATGAAGTGTTAGACTAACTTTAAAAACAACCAAGAGAGGGACACCTGGGTGGCTCAGTCGGTTAAGCGTCTGCCTTCGGCTCAGGTCATGATCCCAGGGTCCTGGGATCGAGCCCCGCATCGGGCTCCCTGCTCGGCGGGAGGCCTGCTTCTCCCTCTCCCACTCCCCCTGCTTCTGTTCCCTCTCTCGCTGTGTCTCTCTCTGCCAAATAAATAAAATCTTAAAAAATAAATAAATAATTAAAAACAAAACAACAACAACAACAAAAAACTAACCACAAGGAAGTACAAGGTCACGCTGCTGCACTAACTTCCAAAAACCTTTGTATCTGCATCCTCCAATCATTTGGCGGTGGTTATCCGGAGGAGCACACACATTGCGGACCAAGAAGGGAGCACAGGAAAAAGTGCCTCAGCCCCAGCTCCTGTGAACTATCATGCCGCTATAAATCACAAGTTTTTGGAATTAGGCACAATAAAAGACCTAGATCCAAATTCCTAGACTATTTTCTAGGATGCAATGATCCAAGGATAAATTCTCGTTAGACATGATTCATCTACCTCCAAGTCAAAACTCCAAAACTTCTCGTAAATAATGAAAGCCACCGTGTATTAAACTACGTGTCAATTCTGCTGCCATTTTTTTTTTAATAATCTCAAAAACAATGCTACAAAAGAAGCTATCATTCAAATGGAGAGGTGAGGTTAACTGGCCGAGAGAGATGAAGGACACATAGCCAGTCACCACGCGAGCTCAGCTCAGCTCCGTCTGGATCAAGGCCCACTCGGCTCCTTTCACGGTCCTCCACTGCCTCTTTCCTGTCGCTGCTGGGGGTCTTGCCGATAGCTCGATCACGAGAATTCTCACAGATGCAGAGAAGGCGTGACTAGAACACGCAACAAGGCTTCTACGTCCTCCGATGACTGCAGCCTGAGAAGTGCTCCAAAGGCTCTCTC
This sequence comes from Halichoerus grypus, assembly GCF_964656455.1. NCBI lineage: Eukaryota > Metazoa > Chordata > Mammalia > Carnivora > Phocidae > Halichoerus > Halichoerus grypus. Next base: position 40,203,385 of record NC_135714.1, read on the forward strand.
AAGGCAGGGACGCTGCTGGATTTCATGACACTATGAAAGCCCAATGCTTCCAAATCCCACTTGTATGAGCAAGAAAAATTCCTGAACTCCTTCACATATTTACACAAAGTATCATTTGGGTCAGGCCAGAAATTCCATAGCAGACGGATTATTCTTTGGAGCTCAGGTTCTTCCCAGACATTGCCTTTCCCACCATCCTTTTTATCACATTTGAATTCCATACGATTCTCCCATCTCCTTAGGTCTGTTCTCTACCAGCAGAAGTGTCAGAAGAAAACCTCATCTCTGTGTTCTCCCACGACCTCCTCTAAACTCTCTATTAATAGTCCAGTCTCTGAAGAAGACTTCAATCACTCTTTACCCATCTCATTCCTTTCTAAACTGGCCTGCCACGCTACTCTGCTACCCAATACAGGGCGTATCAAACAAAAATGAGCTATTCTGGAGATATAAAATCTGACCATGGAGAGCAACGGTTTTGCAAAAAACAAAACTGGAAAAATCACTTATTAAGGAAATCCAGTCAGTAACAGCACCCCCTTTTCTTTACTAGTCAAATACAGATAGCAGCCTTCAAAACTCAACCAAGAGGGACGCCTGGGTGGCTCAGTCAGTTAAGCATCTGCCTTCAGCTCAGGTCATGATCCCAGGGTCCTGGGATCGAGTTCGGCTCCCTGCTCAGCAGGGAGCCTGCCTCCCCCTCTGCCTGCCGCTCCCCCCTCCCCCGCTTGTGCTCGCTCTGACAAATAAAATCTAAAAAAAATTTAAATAAATTAAAAAATAAAACTCAACCAAGAGGTATTTGGAATTTTATACTAAGTGCTACATTCTGCTTTGTCCCTGCTAGTGAGCTGTGCCGAATACCTCAAGAGAAGTATACCAGTATACTATTTAAATGTTTATTATCCCATGGAGTCATTAACACTTTGTAATAAAATGGAATGGCATCCCAATGTGTGCCTCTTAATGGTTTTTGTAAAACTCACATGAAACGGCTATTCACTTCATCAGCTTATGTAACCAGAGTGTTATAAAAATAATTATCAACTGCTCATTAAAGCCAAACACAGGGTCTCAAAGAGTAATGCTTTATTTTGGAACTAAAGTTTCTTCCTATTGAAATATAGCTCTTAATTAAAATGAAATCACCCCCCCCAAAAAGGGTATGTACTTTAGTGGCACAATTAAACTTGACAGATGCCCTACTCTTTAAAAAAATATATTTCATACATAAAGATTTGAAAATCTCAGACACTGCAGCAAGATGGAGTACAAGGAACAAGTGCCTGACTTTAAAGCCACGGCTACCACTTAGGAGCTAAAAGACCTCAAATAATTCGCTTAAGCCCCTCTGAAGTTTTAAAACTTCGTACAACAACCTATATCTCACAAGGTTTGCAGGAGGACTTAGAGAACATTTTCTCCTTCAACCAGTCCCTCATTGAGCAACTATTATGTTTCAGGTCCTGGAACACATCAGTAGGCAGAGTCTATGCTCAACTTACTTTCTATCTGGGGTATGCACTAAATAAGTAGACAAAATTAAGTTATTGGTAAAACAAGAAAACAGTGGCCAGAATACAGAGGTGCTCAAAAGTTTCTTCCATCCTTAATGTTGATATATACTCAGTTCTGTTCAATCATCTCTGTTCCTGGCAATTATACAGTCAATCTTATAACGTATTTACACTTATTCTTGACTCCAAAGAGAAAATTAAGGTTGATTCCATCAGAATAAAAATAACCCAATCTTGGAGATGCAAGGACTTTGCAGCTGTCACAATAGAAGCCTGTGGAAACACACTGCCTGATTCTTAGGATCTGACTCATGACTATGCCTAATAGTCACTGTTCTTCAGTGACTGGACAACATGGTAGTATATTCTCAATCAGTGAAGGGCATTTTCTCCCCACCAACTTTTATGCCTGAAGATAGATATCATTTATGCCAATTCTACCAATATTTATCAGTGAAATCAGTCTATGACCACATGATTAGGACTCTTCACCAAAAATATATGGATAGTTAAGCATGTTAGGAATAAGATTACATACCATGAACATCTTGATTCCTTTTTTCTTTTTTTTTTTTTTTTTTTTTTTTTTAAAGATTTTATTTATTTATTTGACAGAGAGAGACACAGCGAGAGAGGGAACACAAGCAGGGGGAGTGGGAGAGGGAGAAGCAGGCTTCCTGCGGAGCCGGGAGCCCGATGTGGGGCTCGATCCCAGGACCCTGGGATCATGACCTGAGCCGAAGGCAGACGCTTAACAACTGAGCCACCCAGGCGCCCCAATTCCTTTTTTCCATTAAGGAAGTTGGGACAGAAAATAAACAATTTACTTCTTTAACAAAACTGCAACATTACACAACTATATACAGCAGAGTTCCTTTACTATAAATTACAACGGTTAGCTAATCATCTAATCAAAAAGCTCCATTAAAGATGGAATCAGGGGAAACAATGATCAATAGGTCCACTAAAGGTTTTAACTTAAAATATAAAATCCATGATTTATTCCCTAGCATTTTGATATAGTGCCAAGTCCCTAAGGTGAATTTGCTGATCACAGCATTGTCTGCCTTGCCTAAAGTCCAACCTATCTACATCGTCTATGATTCCCAATTTCAATTTCTTCAAAGTGGAAAGGGAAGTTGAAGGTATCTGAGGAGAAAACCCTTCTGATCTTACACACTTCTCCGATCTACATGTAATTCAAACGCCCCCCCCCTTTTTTTTAGGAATTGACTTTTATGGAGTCTGACCAAAGCAGTCAACCTTGTTTACACCAAAACAACCCCTTCTTTTCAGTCTCATACTTCACTGAATTATGTAATACCTAATTAAGTTACATGATCACAATTACAAGCATAACTGGCATAAACAGGTTTGGCTTAAAACACAGCCAACTCTTGGTAAGCCCACACAATTTAACCTGTTGGGTGCAAAAATGGTGGGAAAGGCTTTGGACAGTGCACAGTGTACCACAGGCATTTGTTAAGATATTTTACAGAGAAACAAAGGATCTCCGGTAAATCCAGTGAGTTGAGAATTTCTACAAAATTCTTAAAACATTAAGTTAACTTAATATTTAGTGGAAAAATGAAAAAATTGATCAAAAGCAAAGAAAAATGTTCAAAATATCAACCCTGCAAATACCTCAAAATTCTATGCATATTTTTGTTAAGGAAACCCTATGCATCCATAAAAACTTCTGGAGTTATAAGTAGTAGCAGGTAAATTTCTATATATTGCAGACTAGCTTATTCTCAATTGATTCTCTCACAAAAGTATAGTTATCTACCCATTTTACAATCTTGTCTAACATCCCCTAGAAATCACACCTCCCATTTTGAATTAACAAGTAAATAAGTTGGCAACAGATCCAAGTACAAAGCTATGAGAGGTCACCCTAGTCTCTCTCTAAAAGAATAGTTCCTTCTTTGCATTAGTGATATGAAATCTCTTCATAGTCTTCATTTCTCCTTTCATTGCATGAACAAAACTGTAACACCCCTTAGAAGAACTGTACCCAGTCATATTTGCATGACTTCTGGCTAAAGTACTGCATTATCTCTATCCCAGAACCACCAGTAAACAGGAAGTAAAATTCATTCAAGCTGAGTTCGAAGCAACCTATTTGCACATTGCTGTGAATCATGTGTGTCTTATTCTTATGTACGATATAAATTTAGTATCAAATCTTGAGATTCAAGAAGAAGGAATTTGATCAGTAAATTTAAATTTAAGAACCAAACATTTTAAGACCGAATCTCTGTACAGAAATTGCCTAAGAAGTCCTGTCAATTAATTTTAAGTCACTCCACCACGAAGCTGAATTTTATTCCTGAAGAGAAAAACCGGGCAAGAGTTATTCTGCAAAAAACTTGAGGCCTCTGAAATTTCAGACAACAGATTCTTCAGTACTCCATGATTCTGCTTTGCTTTGACCGTGATTGGTAAAAAGAAAGATACTATAGAAAATTCTTAATCATTAACTTGAGTGTTTATTTGCAAATTAACAAATTACAAATCTGATTGTTACACTTTTTTTGAGAGAGAGAGAGCACACCAGTGGGGGGAGGGGCAGAAGGAGAGGAAGAGAGAATCTCAAGCAGGCTCCACACTCAGTGCAGAGCCCGATGCAGGGCTTGATCTCAAGACCCTGAGATCATGACCAAGCAGAAATCAAGAGTCAGACGTGTAACCAACTGAGCCGCCTACATGCCCCTAATTATCTATCACACTTTATAATATGTGTGCTATGTTCAAAAAGGTGTAAGATAGTCTTTAAATTAAAAAAAAAAAGAGTCCTATTAAACTAATGGGCATAGCATATTACATTTAAGCATCAAGTCTAACCATACTGTTCATGGCACAGTAAAGAAAACCAAATGATTCAAGAGTGAAAGTTAAAGGAAAGGTAAATTTTTAATAACTTAAATAACTGCACATATAAATATATTAATATGTTTCACATACACATACACTGCTGAACAAAAAACTAAGGGCTGAACAACTTACAGATTTTAATTTAAGACACACTAATCCATCAGCAGCCTCACCTCTACGTCATCCACCCAAGTAAGTGAAGAGCATGAAAAATGACTTCTCACCAGTACATTGTAAATGACAACATATATTTCTTCTTAAAACTTAAAAGCTCCTTCTCCTTTCTTTTACATAATTGATATTTTTAAAACAAAATATATGGTTTCTCATAAACATGACCTTATTTTTTAAGCTGACAAGAAAAAGTGTTAGGAAGAATACAAAAAAACAGGGACACCCCCTGCCCTGGGGAGCTTAAATTGAGAAATTTTTGAAAGGTTATTTGGCATTGTTTATCAAAATTTAAAATGCACAGAAATTTATACTGAGAAGTAATCATACAAAAGTATAAAGTGATATACCAAGGGATATTTATTACATAATTATTTTTAATAACTAAAAATTGAAATCATTCTAAATGTTCATCAATAAGACACTGATTGAATAAATTATTATATCCACACAATGGAGAGCATTTTAAGTGAGACAGAAAGATGTTTAGGATATATTAAATGAAAACGCAAGTATCAGAACAGTTTGGATAGTAAATCTCATTATTAAATTCTACAAATAAAAATGTGTATGTGCCTATTAAAATATGCATAGAAAACAGCTATAAAAATATATATCAAATTTGTATGGGGTTTACAGAAACTCTCTTCTTTCTACTAAATATTAATTTATATGAGCCTGTATTTATTCCCTAAGATTAAAAAGCTCATACAGAACATTTTAAAGTGTTTTAGTCAAAAATGTAAAAACTTAAAGCATTTTTCCCTCTTCTTCCTAAAGGATTTTCCTGTCTTTTAATATTTGCTAATTACTATACGCAAAACTGATTTTTCTCCTAATACATAATAACTATCTTCCTCTCAGACTTTAAAAGGTGTTAAATTCAATTTTGCAGGACTATGGGAAACAAAGACACTAGGACACAAAATAATAATTATATTCAAGATGTGACTTTGACATTTTACCCCAAATATCTACTATCTTCAGAACAAAAGAATGGGATATATATTTTTTTTTTCCTAAGAATGGGATATATTTTTTGAACAAAATTTAAGTGGCTTCTATAGTGATAGATAAAATTCATATCTTAATTTTCATTTACATATCCCATAGGTTGTACCAATAGCATTTTTTCAGTAAGTATAACACTTATTCATCAAAATATTTTCCAAAGATCGCCAAACTTTTTCTTTTATTAATGGCTTTAATCTTGATTTATAGCATCAATATTTCTTCATCTAAACTCAAAACAACAATTTTGATACTAAAAAATTTTAGATCAAATATTCATCTACTATATTGAACATTTTTAATGTTTAAACTTGATTTTCAAAATAAAGATATATGCTCACTAGACCATACTTGTAAAAATAATTTTACTTTCCTAAAATATTTTAAAGAATTGAAAATCATACATCTTTACTTTACCTAGTTGTTGATGTGGGTATCTGTCATATTTACTGTGGCAGACATGGATTCCATCTTTCTCATCTACAATCTTCTCTGAGGAAAGCACACTAAGACGTCTCATCTTAAGTAATCTTGGGGAGCCTTCCCGAAAACTATCTCTGGTATCCAAAACCACATCTCCCGAAAGAATGGGAGGAATGACTCTCTTTAAAAAATCCATTGTAAGGTTCTTCTGCATTACTAGACCCACAAGCACATGGAAAGGTGCTTGCACCCACTTCCTGATGAGAAGGTAAGGTGCACTATTCGTGTAAAATAGCAAGGAAATGTCATGTGAACGGAGGTGGTGCTAAACGCCAGCAGGTCAACTGTCAGCTGTTCTGAAGCTGATTTTTAAGACATTTGCTGTTCACACTGATAACAAACCAAACAGTTCCAGCCCATGAAACCGCACTTCGTTCATACACAGACGTACACGTACATGTACAGTGGGTGTTAACAGCAATATGGAGACGATAAAATGTTTAGCATCCACTTGGTTTAACATTTAGACTTTGAAAATCTAAGCTGTGATCATGTTAAGACAAATTTACTTTCCTTTGGGGCGTGTCTTACTTTTAAAGAAACTTACAACTGAAATGCAAAACAGTAACTTGTATTCAAAAGATAATTCTAATCATTCTGAAAATTCACTGAGACCTCAGAAACATCAAGTTTTGTGGGACATTAAAAACAGTAATTTAAAACTTTATACTGTATTGTGAATATTCCAATGTACTTGTAAACACACAACAAAACTCAGTACAATCAATGGTAATTATCAATAGTAGCAATGAAAACTTTAGCACGAATTACCCCCCAAAAAAAAGATTGATAATTTAAAAATATATGGATCTAAAGAAGATAAAATTGAAGAATTTAAAGTATAAATATTTAGTTCTATAAACCCAGTAATCAACCTTACAGAATTTAATTCCAAATAACTGAGCATTCTACTAAATATTTTCAAATAGCAAAAGTAGCTGATCCTACTGCCTTAATGTAGTCCAGAAGTATGACAAAATATGTCATTGAAAGGTGCCTACATTAAGACTTTGAGAACTGAAATTAGTATCTTCTTTTCTCCTTTCCTTTGCCTGCCCTCTGGTGGGAGTACAAAGTGAGCAAGAAGGAAATAAACAGAAGGATCAGCTAAGGAGTAAACTCCCTACGTAATCCAATTTATCACTTTGAAGGATATACATTTTAATAATAAAAAAACAAATCTGACTCAGTGAAACACAAGCACACTCTCATTCTTCTAATACTCAACATGAAGAAAATAATTTACATATTTTAAAAGATGAAGCATAAAAGAGTCTATATAGATAGCAGGAAAAATTGTAATGCAAAGGGGCGCCTAGGTGGCTTAGGTAGTTAAGTGTCTGCCTTTGGCTCAGGTCATGATCCCAGGGTCCTGGGATGAAGCCCTGCATCCCTGCCCAGCGGGGAGTCTCCTTTTCCCTCTCCCTCTGCCACTCCCCAGGCTCGTGTGCGCACGCACGCTCTCGCGCGCACTCTCTCTCTCAAATAAATAAATAAAATCTTAAAAGAAAAATTGTAATGTAAAAACAAGCAAAGTTCTGGTTCTGAATTGCTAAGTGTTTAATCCTCATTCTTCTACCACATTAATTGTGAAGTCAATTATTTTTTATTCCATTCATTTAAAAGATTAATTGAAGGTCCTCTACATGTAAAGCAGTAATATATTATTAAGGTTCAGGGAAAATTTAGAGGACTTATTAATGCATATCCTGTCTCAGGGAATCCTGCAGTAAAAATGAAGGAAAAACAAGGAAATCAAATGAAAGACTTAAATTTCTTACCCTAAGGCAGGACCATACTTCCTAGAAAACAATGTTGACTTTTTAAAAAAAGCTCCTAAGAAGTGGATGTTCTCTTAACCCTTGAGCATAAAAGGATAAAAACTCTCACCTGAACAGCCTATTCCCCACACAGAAAAAAGCAACTGGCTGGAACCCTAATCTGTACACCTTGAGAGCTGAGAAGCTATTGCTATGTCTTCCAGGGTCTTCCCCCCCCCATAGATAGGATCACATATTCTTTATAACTTTGGTTTGTGGTTCTCTTGGGGTCCCGCTGCAGGTCCCCCTCACCTTATGGAGCTCAGAAACAGTAGTTTACAACACAGGCTGATTACGGAGGGCAAGTTACCTTCCTGTTTGTCCATGACATACAAGATAACCACCCGTCTCTGCTAACCGCACTGTTCTCAGCTGCACTTCAACTGGGGAAAGTGAAGGCCAGGAGTAGGTATTACAGAAGACGCCACGAGATTTTTCTCAATTTCTTTCATTCCACAAACGTTTGCTGAGCAGCTTCTATGCTGGCCTGTGCAACGTGCAAGGGCACTGAAAATATGTCTCTGTTCCCAAGGAGGTTACTATTTATTTATGAAGGGAAAGAAACGCTCACAACTACAGTTCTTCCGGTAGGCTTGGCCAAGGCTTTGTTAAGCCTGAACTGCAGTTTGATTTCCTCTGCCTAATCTGCTTCCTAACCTCCTCTCTTGACAGGTGTTGATCCCTAACGAACATCCTGGAAGCCAAACTTTCTCAGCACCGGCTTCGCAAGGACCCACCCTGAGACACAGAGCAAGGGTTCAAAGTATGGCATTCCAGTGACAAGACTGTACCCATCACTAGCTGAATCTAGGAAGGGTACAGGTCACAAAGCCTTGTTGCTTGTTGAGATTTCTAAGATATTTGGTTGATTATCAGAACTTCCAACTCCCGGTACAGTAGTCAGGATTAAAAAATTATAATAGAAGTTAGTCACTCACATATAGCATTTAAAAATCTTTTTAGACTGCATAGTCACCATTCAGCCTTTAGAATATTTATTATAATCTTACCAGAGAACTCAAGACAGTAATTTCTTGGTGGTAACTTGAATCATCTAATCCTGACTGTGGGACTCTTGAGCAGTTTTGAGAGTTAAGCATTTAGCTGTTAATCATCCAAGATTCAAATAAATGGCTTCAGCTCTAAAGGAAAACAAAATACAAGATTTACACATAAGATAGGTTTCTAAGTACGTTTGTATTGCTCATACCCATCTTTGCTTCTGAATAGATTATATAGCAGAGTCACCTAGTGCTGCCAGTTATCTTCTTTCAATAATGTTGCATTATATTTTTTCTAAATCTTTATTATGCAAAAACTCAAACTAATGCAAAATTACTGAGAATAGTATAATGACCCCTACCCTTATTAACCCCTACCAAATCATGTTTCATTGATATCTCCACTCACCCCTTAACCCCTATCCCACCACTCTGGATTATTCTGAAGCAAATTCCTGATATCATACCACTTCATCTGTAAATAATTCTGTATGCCATCTCTTTAAGATACAGATTTACTTTGGGGTGCCTGGGTGGCTCAGTTGTTAAGCGTCTGCCTTCGGCTCAAGTCATGATCCCAGGGTCCTGGGATCGAGCCCCACATCGGGCTCCCTGCTCCGCGGGAAGCCTGCTTCTCCCTCTCCCACTCCCCCCGCTTATGTTCCTTCTCTCGCTTTGTCTCTGTCAAATAAATAAAAATCTTTAAAAAAAAAAAAAAAAGATACAGATTTACTTTTTAAATATAAGCCAATATCATGATAATATCTATAATTAACTACTAATTTATAACATCAAATACCAATCAGTGCTCAAATTTCCCCAACTGTATCATAGGTTTTTTTTTTTTTTAATTTGTTCTAATCCAGATCTAAACAAAATCCATACAGGCAATTGTTACTGGGTCTCTTAAATCCCTTTTAACCTACAGTTTCCCCCCTTCCTTTCTTCTCTTCGCAGTGACAAATAATGCTTTTACTAGCCAATGCTTGAACTAACATGTCAATATTATGCAACAGTACATTTAACACATTTTTATTTTATTCATGAAAATAAACAGATTTGCAAAGTAGTTCATATACCCATGAGGCCTAATATTTACCTCATCTACAGAAAAGTTATGGCATACATAATTTTTAAAGTCCAATTATATTAACTGATAGAGTCATGGGTTATAAATTATTACGCCACATCCCTAACAACCAGATGGTTACTAAGAATGAAACCAATGACCACAGGGGGTTATCCTTTTACTATATATAAGAACTCATGTAATTATACACATTCCATGTTTTTATTACCATTAAAGGTCTTGGCATTTTTCAATAGCTAAATAGGCCACATTTTAAATCTGGCAATGAAAATTCAAATTAACGTCATTTGAAATAATAACTGGTTTCTTACTATTTTTTTTTCTGTTTAATGAATTTAATCTCCAGCCCAAGAGAAAGGACTAACTACTCTCTAAAATATTAATTTTGTACTTAACCTTAATTTAAAATTCCCTTAGCCAAGTTAGAAAAATATGATATTCCATTTGCTGACAGGTATAACTGATTAAATCATGATTAAAACCAAATCTTTGAAGCCAAAGAACTTGTAAATATGAATAACATACTAATTCACATGCACTATTCATAATCAATATCATTCAGACTTACTGGAATTTTTGACTACCCCGCCAAATATTTCTGAATCTGTAAACAAAACGGTATCTACAATTCTGCCATAATTCTTGATACTTTTTTATCATCTTAGGTTCATGGACTCACTTCTCCCTCATAGCAAATAAAGCTTATATGACAAACAGCATATCTTTTCTCTCTATAGTGGGTAGTACAGTCACAGGATAGTCTGTATTTAATGAAATTTAAACTTTCACTTCATCTTCTACGACAAATCACAAAACCAACTACTACCAGAGCACAAAGCAGTTTAGGAATACTACAACAACTTCAAAGAGGACTGATTTGTACCAGCATGCCCAGGTCTTTCATTTTGCTTCACTTTTGAATTTCTTGTTCAGACACAGCAAATGCTAATGCCATGCTTTTTATAAAAATGTGTTTTCTCTTCTTGTAACCACATTGTCAGAGCACTGTGTCATTTCAAGACTTGCCAGTGTTTGTCTAGAATTTTCAATATCTCCTTAATAGATACACAACCTTCCTATTTCTAACTTTTACTTTTGATAAAATAAACATAGGTCTTTGGTTACCCTGGGAAATAGTTGGTTTATACCTCTCTGGCCTTCATTATGGGTTATAGTCATTTTTAGCAGGGGTGGGTTTTATTGTTTTTGTTTTGGTTTGGAGTTTCTTTCTGCATGTCAATTGTTTTTTCCATCTTGTGTCCATATACATATTACTTAACATGGGACTCATTTTAACTCTTCTTTCATTTGATTAATTTGGAGAATATTTTATCTACAAAAGAGTAATTTCTATTACTACTTTAATAATACTACTTTTGACATGGTTGAGGTCAAACAGGTTGTAACTGTGGTCATAGTGTACATGTAATCAATGCTACAGTTTCTTATTTTAAAAGAAAAAAGTCATATAAACAAGAGTGACTTGCAGAGGTCAGTTGGTATTGGACAACATTGAAGAAACTAAATAGCCATATAGCACAAGCTTTGAAGGAGCAACGCTTTAAACCTGCAGCAAGAAAAATGGTCTAGAAGCTTCCATGTGCAATAAATAAAGAGAATAGTGGCCCAGCTCTGGTGCTTGGGAGGATCTCAGGTCAAATGAGGTCCTCCAAGGACAGCCTTGTTTCACTTCAGTCCAAGAGTAAAAGAGAAAGTTGAATGGGTGTTCAGATAGCACGTTAACCTCATTTCCTTTCCAAGCAGAATCACTAGAATTATAAAGAACAGAAATCTACAAATTTAATGTATCTTAATTGTAGTAAGACACTTGAAGTATAGGTCTCTGATACACAATGATACAGAAAATACTCTCAAGCAAACGGAGCAAAAATTAAGAGTAAATGAATCTCAGTGATGTTCATTATAATATTCTTAACATTTGTCTGTATACTTCATAATTTGAAAAGGAGAACAAGGCAGTTATGGTGTCTAGCACAAAGTAGATTTGAACCCAACATAAAGAATAACTTAATTATTACATAACTGATAAAAGGGCTGCTTCATAAAGAAATGGAAGTCCCTGCTTACTGTTTTTAAGGAAAAAGCTGTTAGAAAATGCCACAGAAATGGTTACCCCACTGGGTAAAAAGATTAGGCTGTTACTTCCAAGATTCCAACTCAAAACTCTAAATTTGACTTCCAAATGTATTTCTTACACAGTTGACCCTTGAGCAACATGGGGGTTAAAGGGGGCTGACTTCTGAACAGTCAAAAGTCTGCTTATAATTTGATTCCCCAAAAACTGAACTACTAGGAGCCAACTGTTGACTGGAAGCCTTACCGATAACAGTTGATTAACAGTCTTTTGTAGGTTATATGTATTATATACTGTATTCTTACAATAAGGAGAAAAAATGTTAAGAAAATCATAAGAAAAACTACACTTACAGTACTGTACTGCATTTATTCACAAAAATCCATGTCTAAGTAGACTCGTACACTTGCAAACCTGTGATGTTCAAGGGTCAACTGTGCTTCAATACTAAGAGATGTAGTGACTAGAAATTCATCATATTTCAATTAAAGAAAGAAACCAGATTGCAAGATATGTAATCTATGAGGGCAAATTCCTGCCCTTCTATTAAAATTATTCTGGGAATCTCACAAGGCCTCTTAAAATGATGCAAAAGACCAAAATGATTCAAATGTTCTGACAGCCTTTTAGAATAAGGATGTGATCATTTTCAAATAAATTTAGAATAATCACAGCTCCTATTCACAGTAGCAAAATAATTATGGAAAATATAAAATCCAGTAATTTTTTTAATCTGCCAAAAATTTTATAAAGTATGAAAGATCTACTCACATATAATCAAGTGCAGGTAGCAAACAATTATTCACATATCTTTTATGTCTGGTAAAAATCATTAATATAAAAACTTACAATCATCCCTTTAATTAGGAAAGAAAACTGATGATTCATAAAATCTACAGCTTCCATCATAGTTCAATTTTTAGAAATTCACTTTTTCTCTTATTTTAGAAATGCTATCGTTTTTACAATTTGTAAAGCAGGCTTGCATTGTACCCGTCTGTCATTCTTTTTAACCTTCTCCCAAATTTCAATTTTAAAGAGTACAGAAACTTATTACGCTGACTAATGTAATCACTGTATATGCTATATTACCTGCTAAAAATGCTGTATAATGGTACTGAGCTAAAATACGGCTTCAATGCGCAAAAAAAAAAAAAAATCTAAATTTCCTGCTGATAAAGCAACGTTCTCTGCAGGTAAATTTGTCAACATTTTTTTGATTTTACATTTTTAGCCAGAATAGCAGTTATCATACTACTAGATCTAATGAAAACAACTGGCAAAATTTTCCATTCAAAAATTTAAGGGGAGATTTTGTACAAAGGTTTCATTCATTGAATCAAACAAAAACAGCACCAGGGCACAACATTTTCTAATATACTGATGAATATATATGGTTTAGAATAATTTTCCTATTACATTTCCATGTTGGCTTAGGAAAAAAAAAGGAATTCAATCACAAAAGTATCATACAAATGTTCTACCTACTTATCTAGATTTAAACACCAAGAGAAAAATTTTATTTATTTTAAGATTTTATTTATTTATTTGACAGAGAGAGAGCACAAGCAGGGGGAGCGGCAGGCAGAGGGAGAGGGAGAAGCAGGCTCCCCACCGAGCAGGGAGAGCCCGACATGGGGCTCGATCCCAGGACCCTGGGATCACGACCTGAGCAGAAGACAGACGCTTAACTGACTGACCCACCCAGGCATCCCCAAGAGAAAAATTTTAAATGTAGAAGCAGATCAGTAAGACATCAACCTCACTAAATCTGGAATGTATTCCAATCTCTAACTTCTACAAATCTATTATTATAACTATGCCATACATAAATGTACTGGAATCATACATTCAACAGATACTTATTAAGCAGACTGGCATGCCAGGAATCAGGGACAGAGCAGTGAATAAAACAGACAAAAATCCCTGACCTCATGAGACCTACACTCTAATAGGAACTTGAGTTTTTTGGAGTCATTCCTTTGAGAATCTGAAAAAAACTGCGGAAGGCCTCTCCTTCCAAAATGCACATATATCCTTAACTTTGCAATGTATGAACCTTTCTAATCCAATCACTAATCATTGGTTAAGAACCCCTGATAAAAATCCTCCTCGTATTTATTTTCTATCTCTGCCATTTATACTAGTTTCGTAATTTTACTATTCATAGTAGAAAATAATACTTTTCCTCCATTAAAATACTGCGGCCTTCAAATTTCAATGTAATGTTTTCTATTTATTCCAACTGTACCTCTCACAAATTTCTAGGCTGTCAGTTTACCTTTTATCAATATTGGTCTTTCTAGAAAACTCGATCCTAACGTCTTTGGTAGCATCACAGGGAAATTTTCTGATTTCATTAATTATTCTCTGGACCCCCTTAAGTTAAAATCCCCCTCCCACTGCCCAAATCTTCTGTTAGTCTTTGAAGCAAGGTTGCCTACAGAATCTCTGGAAGAAGATATGCTCAAGAGAAACCACAACAAACCCTTAGTCATTTAACAGAAACTATCAACTAATTAACCAAAATGTTTTTCTGTTTTTGCTTGTCACAAAAAGAGTGACTCCTTAGGGAAAAGCAAAAGGGGGGGGGGGAGGGAACAACAGAAAAAATGGGGAAATGTCTTTTTTATTTAAAAATGCAACATCTAAAATACTTTCTAGAGTCATTACAGTCTCTAACCAAGGTGCTGTACCTTTTATATCTATAATTTTTAAAATTATAGAATGGAAGTTGCAACTAAGTATGACCCTGAGGTCCTATCAGGTAAAATATCAAAGAAATTGCATGCAAATGATATGAGTATTTTGTACATTTTTATTTTTTATTTTTTTATATTTTTAAAGATTTTACTCATTTATTTGACAGAGAGAAAGAGAGAACAAGTAGGCAGAGAGGCAGGCAGAGGGAGAGGGAGAAGCAGGCTTCCCGCTGAGCAGGGAGCCCAATGCGGGGCTCGATCCCAGGACCCCGGGATCATGACCTGAGCCGAAGGCAGCGGCTTAACCGACTGAGCCACCCAGGCGCTCCTGTACATTTTTATAAAACAATTTCCAATAAAAAGGTTGCTGGGCTAATCCAAGTTTTAAGTTTTTCAGAAAAATGAAAAAGTAAATGGCCACCATATAAACTCCGAAGTTTGTCTCTCCTCTTTTCCTCTAAGAGAAGCCTGACTTTTATAAGAGCAACTATGAAAGCACAAATTCCCCTTGATGTTTAGATGATCTATTTCTCCCAAATTTATAGCCCCCAAACAACTTAAGTTTAAGGAGGAATGATCATTTGTCATCTGCAATCTCACAATTTGTATCAAAAGCTTTTAAAATGTTTTATATTCTTTGATCCAATAATTCTACTTCTAAGACCTTTTTTCTAGGAAGATAATCAGAAGTACACATACAGATTTATTTGCAAAGATGTTCACTGTACCATTATTTCTACGAGCAGAATGCTGCAGAGGAGGCAGAGAACAAACACAAAGCACCAGATGAAAACGACCATGGTATGCTCAGGAAATAAAGTGTTACCCATCAGTTAAAGAACACTTTTTCCTAATATGTCACAATAGTCACCATGTATCTTAAAGTAAGAAAAAGAGAAAAAGAACAGTATTTAGAGTATCTTTCCAATTGTTGGGAAGTTAAAACTACATTTAGAAGCAAAGAACATGGGCACCTGGATGGCTCAGTCGGAAGAGCATGAGACTCTTAATCTCGGGGTCATGAGTTCAAGCCCCATGGTGGGTGTAGAGATTACTACAAAAAATAAACTTTAAAAAAAAAAAAGCAGCAGCAGCAGCAAACAACAAACACAGAAGGATAGAATCAACTTGGCAAGGCACTCAATCTGTGTCCCCATTGCCTCATCTACAAAATAAGGATAATAAAACCTCTTACAGCTATTATGAGAATTAAGTATAAAAGATGAAAAATGTTTAAGTAGTGATTGACACATAGTAAGTACTCAATAAATGTTTATTATTTATTAATTTACATCACATATTCTGACAGACTGATGTGAAACACTTCCAAAAAAAGTAATGAAAAAATAAGTATCAGTCATAATTCTAACACCTAGAGAGAGCTGCTACTAATTCATGTTAATATCTGGGTTAATTTTTTTCAGGTCTTTCAATATGTACTAGATGTTTCATAAAATTGGTGTCACATTGTATCATTTCTAGCAATTACAAAATATAGTATTTTATAAATATATTACATGCATTTAATCATTTCACTATTACTGAATGAGGTTCAATTCTTCAGTTACAATATTGCAGTAAATATCTTAATTGGCAGTCTTTGTATACATCTTTTAAATTCCCTCAAGAAAGAATCTAGAAACAGAATTTCTATCTCAAATGGTGTGAAATACACTTGGCTTCATTCCTCTACTGACCTGTATGGTATGCAGACACACACTAGGTGTTCAAAAATGCTGATTTCTCCTTTTTCTCCAGGGGCACTTAAGAGATATTAAAAATATTAATTTGCTTTTTCACTGTTACTTTTCTATTGTTTCTTGGCACAACTGCTCATCAGGTATTTCACTTTTTTTATTTAGCCCATTTAAAGGATCTCACCTTCCCTTTATATCACTCTAACATCCCCAACACAACTGGAGTATTCAGAACTTCAGTACCTTCCCCAAAAGGTGAAGATTCTACTTTATAGGTCTAGAAATGAAGTCCTGGTCTTTCAGAAACACCTCCTGAAATATTTATGGATGATGTTTCATGACCAAATTGCATCAAACTACCTGGGAACTGGAGAAAGGGAGTGGGAAGAGGTAACAAAGAATTGATAAATGTTGAAGCTGAGGATGGGCACATGAACATTCATTCTGTTATTCTCTGTTTAATTATTTTTTTAATTATCTTTGGTGGAAGAAATTGTTTTTAAATCTTTAAAAGATATAATTATTAAAATCGATAAAACAATTGTAAGTTTAGCTTGTACCATAGGTCTTACAGAATAATTCAATGATAAAAAAAAAAGCAAGACCAAACATATTTAAGCCAAATTCGGAAGGGAAGTAAACAACTACAGTATTTAGAATCTCTCAGTTATACTTGCCCAGTAATTCCCACAGATAAAGACATACTACAATGCCTTTTTCCAAACCATGGCTTCAGCATACCAATCCAATTCTCCAAAACAATATTAGTATTTATATTGTGCATTACAAGAATACAATTATGCCTCTGTATGTGCCCACATGAATATTTGATAAGTAGTTTTATTATGTACTAGCATTAAATAATCCAAATTCTCTTGGTGCTTAAATCACATCTTGGTACCAAGTTAGGCACATCGTAAACAACACTTACAGATTAACAGATCCACCGAAGTGGTTTTTTGTACGAAGTGTTTTTTGTACCTGGAGGCAGTGTCATAAAAACAAACAAACAAACAAACAAAAAAAACTACCTCACTGCATGTCTTTTATTCAGATGAACTATGGTAAAATATCACCTGTGTATATTTCTACCTGTGTATATTTCTACCTGCATAGAAAACAGTTTACCTTGATGTCAGGTCATGATAGCAAGAGAACACTGCAAACAGAATAAGTCACATATCTAGGGATAACTGTATCAGTGGCTGCTCCCCAGGTTTAAAACAAGGGTGAAATGGACAGATTAGAGAGATGTTTCCAAACTCTTCACTGCCGTAAAAAAATACATTGTATATAAATGTACTTATAATACATTTTATATAACAACCCAGTATATATGTGTGTGTGTGTGTGTGTGTGTATGTATATATACACACACCTACAGGATACGCTTGAAATAATAATCTACAATACACTTTGATAAGTCTCCAAACTATTTTTAAAAAGTGTTATATTCTAGTCACCACCCACTAAAACAATTTCTTGAGTTCATAGTTTTAAATCCCTATACTTAAAAAATGGCCTGCATCACCTCCTGCTTACTAACAAAGGAGATGGAAGAGAGTACTTGACAAGCTACACATTTCATGTCAGCCAATCATCTGCCTCCTTGAACTCTCTCCCCTGCACAGAAAATGACATTATTACATGTCTGGGAGGATGGGAAGGTGGGGGACAGAAGACACTGAAGTGGGTTGGAATCAGAAGACTGCTGCTTGCACACACACACACACACACACACACATCCATGAGAAGATAATCTCTTACATTTCTTCCTGTTTTAAAATTCTGTGGTTATGGTTGGTTAAGCGTCTGCCTTCGGCTCAGGTCATGACCCCAGAATCCTGGGATGAAGCCCCACATCGGGCTCCCTGCTCAGCAGGAAGCCTGCTTCTCCCTCTCCCACTCCCCCTGCTTGTGTTCCCTCTCTTGCTGGGTCTCTCTTTGTCAAATAAATAAATAAAATCTTTAAAAAAAATAAAAAATTAAAAAAAAAAAATTCTGTGGTTCTAACAATTGGCTCTGAGAGTATGAGTCCCTAAAGAAATTCATCGTTTCATCTCCCACAGTGCCTACCAAACTGGCTTTCATAAAAATAATAAAGCATTAAATAAAAATTAAATTCAACTGGGGTGCCTGGGTAGCTCAGTCGTTGAGCATCTGCCTTTGGCTCAGGTTGTGATCCCGGGGTCCTGGGATCGAGCCCCGCGTTGGGCTCCCTGCTCCGCGGGAAGCCTGTTTCTCCCTCTTCCACTCCCCTGCTTGTGTTCCCTCTATCGCTGTGTCTCTCTCTGTCAAATAAATAAAATCTTTAAAAAAAATAAAATAAATAAATTCAACTAATATGCAAACTAAGCATAAATGTAAAGGTTTCCATCATTAAGTGTACGTTGTCTACACACATATTAAGTGTAAAAAAAAAATCAATGCTATTGTATATTATTTGAAAACTCATAAGCAGAAAAATGTTAAAATTTATACTGTGTATGTCTACGTATGTATCTGTATATATAATATCTATGTCACAAAGCAAATACTATAATAAACATTCATAAATGCAAAAAAAAAAAAAAAGCAAATATTATTCTTGTTACATTGTCCATAGAGGTATAAAACAATTCACTGTAAAATTATTCTAAAACTCAGAATCAAATTAAACACTTTTAGTTTCATACTTTTTTTTCTCTACCTCCTTATGATATTAATTAGTAAAGAAATTAGCAAAACATAGGCCCTGTACAAACAAAAAAATAACAGCAGATGACTGGGCAATATAAAACTTTCATAATTCAACCATGATTTATAGTACTCCAAAGTTCACCAGTTCGTGGTTCAAATGATCTCCTCTGCTTTTGTCTTAGAAAGAGTAGCTTTTCTCCAAAAAAAATTCAATGACATCAAAGTTTCTGCCTCTATATATATATATATATATATATATATATATTTTAACTTTCAATAAATTATTACAGTTTAATTGAAGTGGGGGGAGAAAAAAACCTACATAAAGGACTTTCAATTTTAAATCCCAATAAAACCTTTTATAGGGGTACCTGGGTGGCTCAGTTGGTTAAGTAGTCAACTCTTGATTTTGGTTCAGGTCATGATCTTGGGGTCCTGAGATCAAGCTCCACATGTCTCCATGCTCAGTGCAGAGTCGGCTTGGGAATCTCTCTCTCCCTCTCCCGTTGCCCCTCCCCCTGCTCTCTTACACTCTCTCTCTAAAATAAATAATCTTTTTAAAAAAACCTTTTATAAATAAGAACAACAAAGCCAATCCTTACACCTTTTATAGGATATTATAAAATGCCATGTGATGCAACGAAAGACCCTTTTCTCATGACAATCTGAAAATTATAACACAACTTTCAACTTCTTTCCATTAGATTTACCTAAAATTCCTATTACTTTGAGGTTTGTAATTACTTGGGGAAAAAAAAATAAAAAATTTAATGTAATTAACATAATTTCTGATTTTTAAATGAGGAAAACGTTTACAAATATGTTTTCATTACTAAAAGAATTACGTTTTTTTTTTTTTTTAAAGATTTACGTATTTATTTGGGGGAGAGACAGAGCACGAACGGGAGGGGCAGAGGGAGAGAGAATCTCAAGCAGACTCTGCCCTAAGCACGGAGGCTGACCTCAGAATCCTGAGATCATGACCTGAGCCGAAACCAAGAGTTGGACACTTAACCGACTATACCACCCAGGCACCCCTAAAAGAATAATGTATTTTATTATTTTTAAGATTTTATTTATTTATTTGACAGAGAGAGACACAGCGAGAGAGGGAACACAAGCAGGGGGAGTGGCAGAGGGAGAGGGAGAAGCAGGCTCCCCGCTGAGCAGGGAGCCCGATGCGGGGCTCTATCCCAGGGCCCTGGGATCATGACCTGAGCCGAAGGCAGACACTTAACGACTGAGCCACCCAGGCGTCCCAAGAATAATGTATTTTAATGAGCAATTCCAAATTTCCAGTTCTGGTTAACATTTCTCACCTTTTCCTGGATTTCTAAATTTAAACTACTACTAACCAAAATCAAACATACCTTGAAAAAGCTTCATGGAGAAGGACTTGAAATGTCCCTTGAAAGAAATAAAAGAAATAGAGAATTTGCACTGGCAGAAGAGAAAGAAATAAGAATGGGTATGATGGGGGTGGTACAAGATACAGGATGGGATTAGCTTCTCTCGAGGTCTTTCATTAAAGAATTGTTAGAGATAACATCCAACGATATTATTGCACCAGTTAATGAGGAGTCTCCACAAGCGACAGGGAGACATGCACTTAACAATGACTAATGGTCAACCCTTAGCTCCCAGGACCTGCACTAAGTGGTACCTTCACACACACCACCACCACCATCCAGGAGCTTACAGACCAGCCAGAAGAGAGACGTGCACGATGACCAGTTTCAGGTGCTTTGACAAAAGTTACCTAAATACATTCAAGCTACGATCAGGTACAAACAAGGGAGACAATCATCAGTTTAAGTGGAAGAGAGGACAGGAAAGACCTCTCCGAGTAAGTGGGTCTCACCAGTGGCCAGAGACTCACTGTATCGACAACCTACAACTCTATGAGCAGCTTTTGGCCTCTCTTTGAGGAGCTGGCTAGCTGTTGATTAAAAACCAAAAACAAAAAACCAACCATTTAAGTAACCTGTTAAGGCTCAAAAAAACATGACTGTAGGCCTGTGAGCCAGAACTTCCCTGTGTGACAAGCTCCGAAGCTGGGTGCTATCCCATACCATCCTAGTTACACAACGGTGCCTGGCTTTATCCCAGAAATGGTTATCTTGGGGACGCCTCCTCCCCATGTTGATGAAAGGAAGTATTGTGTAGGGTAAGGTTTACGCTGATTGACAGGTCCTCTCGCTCTAGAAATTTATAAAAGATAATAAGTAATTTATTCAGATCAAAATCCTCTGTATGGAAAATAACACATTTCAAAGTTAGTAACAAAACAAAATTCCAAATGAGTTTGGTCACCATGGATGACCATATAGAACATGCCACAAAGCTTAATCCTTCACATTCCAGTACATCCAGTAACTCTAAAAGGATTGCACACAAAAGTCCAAAAACCCCACCCTACTCTACCAATAGGCTTTATTCTTCACAGCGGTTAAGTCAGTCTAAACAAATTACAAATATAGGAGGGTAGAATTCAGAATTGGTTCACTGTACCCAAAGAAATGGTGCCCTAGAAATCCAAATTAATTAAGTAGCCAATAAGAATAACAATAACAACCACTAATTACTGAGGGCCTACTATGCATAAGGAACTAGGTTAGGTGCTTTACACACATCACTTCATTTTAACCCAAACAAACCTATAATTTCTGTAAATGTTCAACTTTGCAGCTATGGAAACTGACAAAGCTACTAAATGAACTAAGAATACTGCTCATCTGGATTCTTTTATCTTTTAAAAGAATAAGAGGAATAAGCCATTATATGGAATTCTATGCAATAAAGTTCTCAACCTATAATGTAATTATGATTTCAATGTTTTTATATTGATTCTGAACCTCAGAACAAAAGCTAGAGACCTCTCAAAAAAAGATTTAAGCATAGTTAGGTAAACTGTGTGTTAATTATTTCATAAAGAATAAATCTGCCTTATCGAAAGTAAAAAAATGGGGGGGGTGGAAGCCTGCTGTGGTAGGAGCAGCCATTAGGAAGAGAAATCTGGTGTTCCTTAAGACGGCTTGATATAAAGGAGTCATGCTTCTAGCCAACCCGTGCTCCCAGAGCTGCCCTGTAGCTGCCTTGTCCTTCAAGTGCAGGAACCATTTGAAATATCAGGAATGGAAGCCAATGTGACCATCCCAATCTGGCAAGACATGCTACATGGGGCTACTTGCAGTTTAGTGAAAAGAACTGGGACCAAGCTGTCCCTGAAAGCCATGTCCCTGGGCACCCTTTGAGACCCTGCCCAACATGTCCGACCTATGTCCCTCCTCTGGAGGACATCGCCTGGATAGCTGCAGATGAAGAGGAGACATATGCCCGGTCAGGAGTGACACACAGCCCCTGAGGCATACCTGGAAGCCGAGCCCTCAGGTTGTCATGCAGCGCAATGCCTCAGTGCTCAACCTGCAGGGGTCCGAGGAGAGGCTCCTGACCTTGAACACGCCAGCCCTGCCAGTGCCCTAAGCCACACCGCAGAACGGCAAGATGAGCTGCGCCACCTGCACAGCCAGATCGCTACGACAGTGGCAGCTGATACGGCTTTGGGTTCATTAACAACAGACGTCTTATCTCCAGGAAGTTTACATTTCTCTTCTCCCTGACCTTGTTTTAGGATCTTCAACCCACTGTACAACTTCCCTTGTCATTAGTGACATCCCCAAGGAGACCAAGGTAGAGGTCCCTGAGCTCCCATCAGTCCCCCTGCTTTGTTCTGCCAGCCCTTAATGTTGCAAGCCAGAACACAAGGCTCCCTGCGGCTCGTCTGAAGAGGATGACTGTGTCTCTCTGTCCAAGGCCAGCAGCTTTGCAGATATGATGGCGATCCTGAAGGGCTTTCACCAGATGGAACAGAGCCAAGATCTAGCTCTTATAAAAACCTCAGGGGGAAAAAAAAAAACCCTTAATGACAACAGAGATAAGTAATCTACCTGATAAAGAGTTCCAAGTAATGGTCATAAAGATGCTCACCAAATTGGGGAGAAGAATGGATGAACACAGAACTCCAACAAAGAGATGGAAAATATAGGAAGTACTAAACGGAAATCCCAGAGTTGATGAACACTGTAACTGAAGTGAAAAATACAAGAGAGAGGTTCACCAGCACACTAGATGAAGCAGAAGAAAGGATAAGTAAACTCAAGGACAAGGCAGTAGAACTCCCCCAATCAGAGGAGCAAGTAGAAAAAAAAAGAATGGAAAAAAAAAAAAAGTGAAGATAGCTTAAGGGACTTACGGGACATCATCAAATTGACTAACATTCTCATTACAGGGCTCCCAGAAGAAAAGAAAAAAAGGGACAGAAATCTCATTTGAAAAAAGAATGGCTGAAAACCTCCCTAACCTGGGGACAGAAACAGACATCCAGATCCAGGAGGCTCAGAGAGTTCCAAATAAGAACCCAAAGAGACCCTAAAAGCAGCAAGAGAAAAATAACTTGTTTTGTAAAAGGGAACTCCTATAAGACTATCAATACATTTTTCAGCAGACAGTTTGCAGGCCAAAAGAGAGTGACATAATAAATTCAAAATGCTGAAAAGAAAACTTCCAATCAAGCAAAGTTACCATTCAGAATTAGAGAGAGATTTCCAGATGAGCAAAAGCCAAAGGTGTTTATCACCACTAAATCACCCTTACAAGAAACATCAAAATGACCTCTTTAAGCTGAAAAGAAAGAGCACTGATCAGTAAAGGAACACATATCAAAGAGTAAATCTCACTGGAAAGATAAATATAATAAAAAATAATAGATTCATCACCTATTATTAACCTTAAAAAGACAAAAGTAGTAAAAATAACTATGAGTACAATAATTAATTAAGGGATACACAAGATAAAAAGATGTAGGTTCTTTCAGCGCATGACCACCCACTGCCACGGGCTGCTTTCTGCCGCTTTGGTGCCTCGTCCAGAGCCAGGGCCTGAGGCTTGGCGTCCTACGGGGTGCAAGCACCCGGTTTCCAGATGCCTATGGGAACGAGCTCTTTGACAAGGCCAACAAACACCACTTCTTACACAGCCTGGCCCTGTTGGGGGTGCCCCAGTTACTGCTAGCCTCTGGAACCACCTTATTCCGCACCAGCTTTTACTACCAGGCTCTGAGTGGAGATCCCAGTGCCCAGACTTTGGCCCCTGTGGGAGGGAGCCTGCTAATCTTGGGCTGGCTTACCTTGGCTCTTTGAGCTTCCTTGCATTTAATCTCTGGGTACTTTTTTGAGAGTTGGAGAAGGGAGAAGATTAAAAGAGAAAGAAAAAAAAAAGATGTAAAATGTGACATCAAAAACGGGGGGGAGGAGTAAAAATGTGGAGCAAATGCGATCAAACTTAAGTTGGCAACTATTTTATCAACTTAAAATAGACTGTTATAGATATAAGTTGTTACAGTTAAGGCTAATCTTAACTACAAAACAAAACATACAGTAAATATACAAAACATAAAGAAAAAGGAATATAAGCATACCACTAAAGAATGTCATCAAACCACAAAGCGAGCAAGAAAAGAAAGGAACAGGGGCGCCTGGGTGGCTCAGTTGGTTAAGCGACTGCCTTCGGCTCAGGTCATGATCCTGGAGTCCCGGGATCGAGTCCCACATCGGGTTCCCTGCTCAGCGGGGAGTCTACTTCTCCCTCTGGCCCTCCCCCTCTCATGCTCTCTCTCTCGCTCTCTCTCAAATAAATTAATTAATTAATTAAAAAAAAAAAGAAAAGAAAGGAACAGAGAGGAACTAAAAACAGCCAAAAAACAATGAACAAAATGGCAATAAGTACGTACCTATCAACAACTATACTTTAAATATAAATGGACTAAATACTACAATCAAAAGACAGGCTAAATGGATTAAAAAACAAAACCTATATGCTGCCCACTAGAGACTTCCTTAGATGTAAGAACACATACAGACTAAAAGTGAAGGGATAGAAGAAGATATTCCAGGGGAACCAGGGTGGTTAAGCATCCGACTATTGATTTCTGTTCAGGTCATGATCTCAGGGTCCTGGGATCAAGCCCCACATCGGGTTCAGAGCTGGGCATGGAGCCTGCTTAAGATTCTCTCTTTCCCTCTCCCTCTCTCACTGCCCCTCCCCTCTTCCCCACACACAAGCACACACTCTCTCAAAAAAAAAAAAAAAAAAAGGTATTCCATATAAATGGAAACTAAAAGAAAGCTGGGGTAGCTATACTTATATCAGAAAAAACAGACTTCAAAACAAAGATTGGAAGAAGAGAAGAAGAGACAAAGGGCATTATATAATGATAAAGGGGTCAATCCAACAGGAGGATATAACATTTGTAAATACTTATGAACCTAATATAGGAGCATCCAAATATATAAAGCAAACATTAACAAATATGAATGGAGAAATAGCCATACTATAACAGCTTGAATACCCCACTTCCATCAATGGATAGATTATCCACACAGATAATAAGAAAACATCAACCTTAAATGACATGTTAGACCAGACAGACTTAACAGATGTGTGTGTGTGTGTGTATATATATATACATATATATATAATATATACATACAGAACATCCCATCCAAAAGCAACAGAATATACATTCTCAAGTGCACATGGAACATCCTCTAGAATAGATCATATGGTAAGCCACAAAGCAAGTCTGAATAAAGAGGACTGAAATCCTATCAAGCATCTCTTCTAACCACAGTGAAATGAAACTAGAAATCGATTTTTTTTAAAAAGTTTAAAAAAGAGAGAGAAAGGAGAAATTATATTATGGCCAACAAATCACAGAGATTTGTTGCTTATTTTAAGACTAAATTCAATCTTCTTCTGTTAATGTCTTACTATTAATTTAAAAGTCCTAGAACAACTTTATAAAGGAAAGTGACATTCCTCTGTTTTAGCCAGAGTTCTTAAAATAATCTTTAACCTAAAATGTTTCCCAAAGATGGGTGCTCAGTTTAAACATTGGTGATAATTCAATCAGCTGCAAAATTCAGTTAGCAGTCTCTACATTTATAGGGAAAACCTGACAAAGTATACAAGTATCAATTGCCACAGCTGTGGTTTAAAATGAAACTCTCCCCCACTCCACTTAACTCATCCTTTTTCTCCTAGTCCCTGCTATGCCCCTTTTCCTTTATTCCTGTTTTATGTTGAGACAGTACTTGGTCCCTGGCTCAGTTTAGTGGAGAGTTCAGGGTCATCAGAATAATACCCCTGGAATGCTGCCTCTGAACCAACTTCTCAATTTAGATTATGCTCCTCTTCTTAAGAATCTTGATATACATCCAAATCATAATAAGGCTAGATGTAAATACTAACTGGAAGATTTATTATAATAAAGCAAAAAAGGAAAGAAAAAAATTTTAATCTTTCGAAAAACCTAATACCATGTACAGTGTAATAAATAAAAAGAGACATAATTCTACTACCTTTGCTGAGCCTGATGGTTTATCAAGCGAGGTAATGAAGGACACAAACAGTGAATAAGACAGATCTATGACCTTATGGAATCTGAGATTCATCCAGTTCTAGGACCATCCCTCCTCAACTGTCCTACAAGGAGAGTGTTGTAGAAAGTTCCAATATGGCACAAATGGGACTCATTACAAAATAACAATGCTTATCTTTTAATAGATTGGGCTTCTGGATTAAGGTTGTGATTGTATTGGAAGCCGGAATTCTCATGGAGGATTGGAAAGGAGAGAGGAAACAGAAGAGGAGAGTGCAAAGCAAGGAACTGAGTCACTCTCCCACCTCACCAGGTTTTTCACCCTAACTACTAGTTACATAAATCCTATGTGGAATGCAATATTTCACTTATGACAATTTTATTACTTAAGCTTTTCATAAACCTGTCAAACCATGAGCTGCATGAAACATTTTTGTTTCATAGATTCTCGGTTTTAAAAATAAAAACTTTCATCACTCCAAACTAAATGCAATATGATTGAAGATCACACTACCAAATGATTTGATTCTTACCTATAACCACCTGCCCCAGTTAAGGTTTCAAAGTAATTTTTTTAAAAAACCATACTGCAGAAACTAAGACTTAATGTCCCAATTTCATCTTAAGCAAGCTCACTAAAAATTTCCATGAAGATATTTTTACCTTAAAATAATACAACCAAAACACTTCTCTTTAGTTACTATTGCTGCAACACCAAAAATGTGAAACGTCACTAGGAAATTTACTTTTAAAATAGGTTTAAAAGGTTTAGTCCCCACTGCATTTCCAATGATAAAAAGAAATCCCATTCAGGATGGAATTATTAAAATTATTATCATCTCCCAATCATTTTATTGCATCAATATGTAAGAAAACAAAAAACAGTCATTTATTTCAAGAGGTGATCCAAAAAGACTAAAACTTACATTAATATCAGAAAAGTGCCATGTAAAACAAATCTATATAAACCCCATTTCCATTATAATTACAGAGAAATGACCTCCGATGAGAAGGTAGCCGTGTATGTAGTGCAGTTACACAATACTAAGCTACACTAACAGACAAAGTGACTTAACCTCATTTATAGGAGAAAAGGGAGAGAGGGAGAGGAAAGAAGAAAGAAATAAGAAAGAAGACCTGTAAGAAAAAAAAAAAAAAAAGATGGAACACAGAAAATCATTTTTGCAAGTTTGCAAGCAGTAAATGATAGTACTCTTCCCAAAAGAAACATGCTGGCCGGCCCTGATATATATAAACAAAATCACATATGAGAATCAAGTATACTAGTATTTGTCAACATGCAGACTACTGCATTCAACCTAGCAAGACACCTGATTAAAAAATTAGCCAAGTAGAAGATTAGTCCACAAGATACCTCAGGTAAAAGAAGAGATTTAGATATACTACACAGTCATGATTTTATTGGCCATTCTCCACCACCACGGAAATCAAATACTGAATGCTCTAAACATGCCATTTCCCTCCCTCCCCACCGGAAGTCATAAGAGCTCTCTGATATTGCCATATAAACATATTTTCGTCAAACTAGTATAGACAGTTTAAGTATTACTTGCTGTTCACTGAATTGTAAAGACCATTTCAAAAGGGAAGTAAGAGTTTCCTATACCTGAAGGTTTAATACGAGATATTTTTTTTGAGACTTGTCTCTTTTTACAAGAGATTCTGATAAGTGATCTACCACATTGAATGCTCCCTAATTTCATACAATTCAACAAATGTCTATTGAGTTATTAGTTACAAAAATAAAAAATACATGCTTCTTTGCACTCCAAATAAATACATGAATATTTCTGATACAACAGACACTGTGACAAATTTTAGAATTGACACATCAAAAAGGGAAATAGAGTATGTGGGTTAAAAGTCAACCTGACTGGGGCGCCTGGGTGGCTCAGATGGTTAAGTGTCTGCCTTCGGCTCAGGTCATGATCCCAGGGTCCTGGGATGTAGCCCCACATCAGGCTCCTGGCTCAGCGTGGAGCCTGCTTCTTCCTCTCCCTCTGCCTCTCCCCCTGCTCATGCTCTCTCTCTCTCTCTCTGTATCTCTGTGTCTGAAATGAATAAATAAAATCTTTAAAAAAAAAAAAAAGTCAACCTGACTGAGGAGATTTAAGGAGAACTGGGGAATAGTCAGGATCTGAGGAGAGCCTTTAGGGAAAAGAGAGAGAAGATAGGGTTCCAGAAGCAGAGATGTCATGACAGAAGATGAGCATGAGCTAAAGAAAAGAGGTAGAAACATATCAGTTTGGTTGTCTAAAGGAAAGCAGTCTCACTTGGAAGCTTAAAGAAAATGACAGAGCCTCCAATTTCAGGTGGGCTTTCATTTTTCCACAATGAGGGAGTGTATTAGTCAGGGTTCAGAGACTACAGAGAAACAGAACCAAAAGGATATATAGAGAGATATATATGAGATTTGCTGTGGGAATTAGCTCAAGTGATTATGGAGAAGTCCCATGATGTGCCATCTGCAAATTGGAGAACGATGAAAGCCAGTGGTGTAATTCAGTAGGAGTTCCACGAGGAATTGAGATCCAGAGAGGTCAATGATATAACTCCCATAACTCTCATCTGAGGCCAAAGGTCAGGGTGGGGGTCAGGAGGGCAGGGGGTTGCTCTGTGTGTAAGTCCCAGACTCTAAAGGCCCAAGAACCTAAAGCTCAAATGTCTGAGGGCAGCAGAAGATGGAACTCCCAGCACAAGGAGCTCGAACAAATTCACCCTTTCTCTGCTTTTTTGTTCTGTTTGGATCCTAGGAGGACTGGTGATGCCCACCCACAGCGGTGAGGGTGGATCTTCTTTACTTAGTCTACTGACTTAAATGCTAATCTCTTCTGGAAACACCCTCACAGACACACCCAGAAATCCTGTTTACCAGCTCTCTGCGCATCCTTTAAGCCAGTCAAGTTGACACACAAAATTAACCAACACAGGGAGCTGCCACAAGTTTTTGAGAAAGGAAGTGACATGAACAGACCTGTGATTTCTAAAAGTTACCTTCTGAAGCAGATAGGAAGAAAGATTGAAAGAGCAGGACCAGTTTGTAAAAACCTACTGGACTAGTCAAGAGAGAAATTCCTGAACAAAGCCTATGGGAGGCATGGACAAAGCACTGAAGTAGAACTCAAAGAATTTCACAGCTGAGCGAATGGGAGACCAACACTCTTCACAAATACTACTACAGCCTCCTGACCAACTTGCAAGATCCCCTCCCAAGCATTCCCCCCACCCCAGCCAGAGTGATTGTTTTACAAAGTAAACCATATTGCATCTCAAGGCCCTCCACCCCTCCTCCCTCCATGCCAGTCAAGCGGGCCTTTTCATTTTCTAGAAGTTCAACTTCTTCCCTGCCTCAGGACCCTCATGCACTGCTTTCTATATCTGGAAACTGGCACCTCAGTGTTTTCCACCAGGTGAACCCTAACTGGCCTTCAAATCTCAGTTTAAATGTCTCTCTCTCAAAGAGGCTACCCTCCTAACCCCTCCAATCTAGTCACATGCCCCAACCTTTAAATTCTCTCTTGAAATATGAACCACAAATTCAGACATGGGTTTGTGTTTATATTTGATTAACACCCCCCCCCCCATAGACTATTCCCTGAGAGGCAGGACTATGACTATTTGTTCCCTAGTGTCTGTACCCATAGTTAGCACCTGGCAGGGGCTTAATGAACACTTGCTCAATGATAAATACACCACAAAAGATCCCTTCAGGTGCTCTACTGGGAAAATGATAATGCCATTACCTAATAAAGGGAACACAGGAACATCAAGTTTGGGGATAAAGTGGAATTCTATCTGGGGAATGTTGAGTTGAAGAAATAGTGGATTAGGTCTGAGCTGTACATGTGGAATCACCAAACAGTGAAGAATAAATGTAACATTGGAAAAGGAGAAGCAAAATAAAGCAAGCAGATCAGAAGAACTTCTACCTAACTGCCAGGAAGAAGAAAACAGACAAAAAGACTGATATTCCTGGGTGCCTGGGTGGCTCAGTTGGTTAAGCGACTGCCTTCAGCTCAGGTCATGATCCTGGAGTCCCTGAATCGAGTCCCGCATTGGGCTCCCTGCTCAGCAGGGAGTCTGCTTCTCCTTCTGACCCTCCCCCCTCTCATGCTATCTCTCATTCTCTCTCACTCAAATAAATAAATAAAATTAAAAAAAAAAAGACTGATATTCCTAATACGTAAAAGGCTTATAAAGTAGAAAATACCAACAAACCTAGAGAAAATGAGGCTTAAAAAAAAAAAAAAAAGGACAGTTAACAGAAAAAGAAAAGCATATGTGCCCTAACCATATTAAAATATATTCAGCCCACTGTGTACCTCAATGTAAATTTGGTGTAATATTATCTTTAAAAATTCATTAACTTAAGTGTCTAAAGATAAAGAAATTTTAAAAGTTAAAAAAAGATATTCAGGGGCGCCTGGGTGGCTCAGTTGGTTAAGTGTCTGCCTTTGGCTCAGGTCATGATTCCAGGGTCCTGGGATCAAGCCCCGCATCGGGCTCCCTGCTCAGCGGGAAGCCTGCTTTTCCCTCTCCCTCTCCCTCTGCTGCCCCCGCTTCTTGTGCTCTCTTGTGCTGTCAAATAAATAATACCTTAAAAAAAAAAAAAGATACTCAATTTCACTCATAAGGAGATGGAAATTAACAACAAGGCTATTCCATTCAGCAAAAAAACAAAAATCTGACAACATACTCTGATGCTAAGGTTACGTATAGACAAATAGGCACTCTCACATTACTGATGGGAACAGAGAGAGAGAGAGACATGAGGATAAACCCGGCAATATCTAGTAAGACTGCATACTCATTTACCCCTTGACCCTGCAATTCCACATCTAGGAATCTGTCGCAAATATACAATGGCAAAATATAAAAAGACATGTATATGCACAAGGCCATTTATAGCAGTACTATGAACAAGAAATTAGAAACAATTCAAATGCCCACCAATTAGGAACTGGCTAAATGAACTATGGTCTATTCACTCAATGTAGCTATAAAAGGAATAAGTAATTTACTACTAAGAAGGGATCTCCAGGAGCTATTAAGTGAAAAAAGTAAGGCATACAGCATTCTATGTGAGAAAGGAAGAATATTAATATATATTTTGCTTATATTTAAAAAAAAAAAAAAAAAAACCAGAACAGAAGAACAAGTTTTTAGAATGCAATTACTTAGAAGGGAAAATAGAGAAACCAGAGATGGAAATCGGACTCCTTTGAATAAATCTTGTTTTGCAGATTTGACTTTGGAAATATGAAGCTGTTATACAGGATTATAAAACAAAATTACATTTTAGAACAATTACTAAGTATCAAAATTAAAATATATGAACTTAAATGTATATCCAGTTGGTGGCATAGCTGTACAGAGAACAATTATTAAGACCCACTTAAACAGTATGGTAGACAGCCTCTGAGAGGGGCCCCAAGACCCCCACACTTCCTGGTATTCACACCCTTAGGTAATTACCTCCTCTTTAATAGGGACTGTATTTAGAGACTTGTTTCTAAGAATAGAATGCAACAGAACACCCATGTTCACAGCAGCATTTATTCACAATAGCCAAAAGGAGGAAACAAATGTCCATCAATAAATGCATGGATAAATAAAACACGGTATATACATACAATGGAATATTATTCAGCCTAAAAGAAGGAATGAAATTCTGACACGTGCACACAGATGAAACCTTGAAGACATTCTGCTAAGGTGAAATAAGTCACGAAAGGACCAATACCATATGATTCTAATTACAAAGGACCCAGAGTAGTCAAATTCAGAGACAGAAAGTAGAATAGTGGTTGCCAGGGGCTGAGGCAAAAGGGAGATGGGGAGTTAGTAATACTTAATGGGTCTAGAGTTGTGGTTTGGAAAGACAGAAAAAGTTCTGGAGATGGATGGTGGTGGTGATTATACAACAATGTGCATGTACTTAATGCAAACGAACTACACACTCAAAAATGGTTAACATGGTATATTTCATGTTATATATTCTATTATATACATATATTTTTTAACACAACAAATTTTTTTTTAAAAGAATGCAGAATATGTGATGGGCTGTCACTCTAAGAACAGATTTTGAAAAGGCCATGGCTTCCATTTTGGACACCCTTTCTCCTTTGCTCCAACCTAATAACCAGCTGCCGTGTTGTTAAGTGCCCTGGGGAGAAGCCCAAGGAACTCGTTTCTGGCCAACAGCTAGAAAGGATTTGAGACCTGCCAATAATCACCTGACTGTGCTTGAAAGCACCCCCAAGGGCTCCTTTGTGCCCCCTCCAACTGAGTCTTGGGATGAATGCAGCCCCAGCTGACACTGAGATTGCAGCTTTATGAGAGACCCTGAGCTAGAGGCACCCAGTTATGCTGCACCCTACAGAAAATGACCCACAGCAACTGAGATAAGGTTTGCTGTGCTAAGCCACTAAGTTTTGGGGTGATTTGTTACACA
This sequence comes from Halichoerus grypus, assembly GCF_964656455.1. NCBI lineage: Eukaryota > Metazoa > Chordata > Mammalia > Carnivora > Phocidae > Halichoerus > Halichoerus grypus. Next base: position 40,236,444 of record NC_135714.1, read on the forward strand.
GCAATAGATAACTAATACACACAGTACTTTGACTAAACATTCCTAAGGGAATGTGCCCCATATCAAAAAAGAATTACAAATTCCATTGCTGGGTACATATCCAAGAAAAAAAGCACCTATGTCTACCAAAAGACATGTACAAGAATGTTCACAGCAACTTTATTCATAATTATCCCAAACTAAAGCAACTCAAATATCCACAACTGGAGAACAGATAGATTGTGGCATTTCACACAAATGGAATACTACACAGCTATGAAAAAGACAAACTACTATTTCATACAACATTGGTAAATCTCACAGACAAAATGTTGAGCAAAAGAAGACAGAAAGTTTTAACACTGGTACTGCTATTCTAAGACTTCTGTGTGTATAACATACAGAGGTACTCAAAATGAGGAATTATGAAATGTTCTAATTATATTATTCCTGGTGTCACTGGGAACCAGGATTCTTAGCTGAGAAAGATAGATATAAAATAAAAAAAGATTGAGCAAAACTCTTATAGAGCTGAAACAGAATTGGAAGTATCAGTAGGAACTCATGAGGTTCTCTATCTTAAAAAAAAATTCTCCCCTAATTTTGACTACTGAAAATACCTAGAAACAATGATCAATCCATTAGAAATGAGAACCCCTAGAGCCCAGAGTATAGTCTTAAAATCCTATTCCCCAGTAAAGGAATCGGGGTCCCTCGGGTCCAGGGATACCAGGCATAGGGAGGAAATGTACATGATGTACCTGGAACTCCTTGTCATACCAGATAATCAAGAAGCTATCAAAAACTACTAGAGCCATGTCAAAATAACTCAGTAAGCAACTTTAAAAGGCTCCGACTGACCAAAGTTTAAATAATTTAAGCATCAATAAAAATAATCCATTACGTTTAAATCTAAGAGTCCTTAATGAGTCTAGGGGAGAAGGGGCAACCCTAACTGATCACTACTGCAGAAGGCTGATATAAACAACTCATTGTTTTGAAACTGGTAGGCCAGGGGAAACTATCAAGCTTTTCTCCAACCTTTCCTATACAAACTATACAAGTAGGTAACAAATAGTATATGAGGAACAGTTTCTCTTTATAGAAGATTTCACATGATAAATGAACAGTAAAGCTATAGTATTAACACATCACTATCTTGCAACCCCTAATTATTTAATAGACCTAAAGCAGGGAGTCCATCACCTGTTTTTGTAAATAAAGTTTTATTAAAACACAGCTACACTCATTCATTTACATTTTGTCTATGGCTGCTTTCCCATTTCAAGGACAAAGTTAGTAGTTGCATCAGAGGAAACCAGATGGCCCACAATGGGTAAAATACACACTATCAGGCCCCTTACAGCGAAAGTTTGCCATCCCCTGATCTAAAGCATTGAGCACAAATGTCAACTAATCAACATTAAAAGAGGGAGAACTAAAAGCTGTGTGCACCAGACACTTGCCAAAACACACAGACTTGCCAAAAGAAAGTGAACCTGAATCTGAGTAAGTCTCTAGATCCAACTACCAACTAACAAGAAATACAAAGGACAGAGGAGTATGTTCAATCACTTCACAGGAATGTAATCAGGAGCATCCACATCTATGGGACAAAGACCCAATTTGTCAACAAATTTTTTTTTTTTTTTTTTTAAAGATTTTATTTATTTATTTGACAGAGAGACAGCGAGAGCAGGAACACAAGCAGGGGGAGTGGGAGAGGGAGAAGCAGGCCTCCCACTGAGCAGGGAGCCCGATGCGCGACTCGATCCCAGGACCCTGGGATCACGACCTGAGCCGAAGGCAGACGCTCAACGACTGAGCCACCCAGGCGCCCGTCAACAAATAAATTTTAAGGACAAGGACAACCTTAGGAGAAAAATTAAAATTGCAATGAAGGGAGGGCTCATCTAGATGCTGATTCAATCAAGTCAACTGCTTTAAAAATGTATAAAAGAATCAAAATTACCACCAACTGGATATTTTATTACATTGGGATTGTTGCTGTTTTTTAAAGGTGATAATGGTATTATAGTTGTATTTTTTTTTTTTTTTTAAGATTTTATTTATTTGACAGAGAGAGAGACAGCGAGAGCAGGAACACAAGCAGGGGGAGTGGGAGAGGGAGAAGCAGGCCTCCCGGCAAGCAAGCAACCCAATGCGGGGCTCGATTCCAGGACCCTGGGATCATGACCTGAGCCGAAGGCAGACGCTTAACGACTGAGCCACCCAGGCGCCCCTTGTAGTTGTATTTTTTAAAAGAAGATCTGCTACTTTAAGAATACATACTGAAATAAAAATAAATTATATGATGTCTAGGATATGCTTTAAAATGATACAGGAGTGGGAGAGAAGTCGGTGGGAGATAGACAAACAATTTGGCAATGATTTGATAATTATTAAACCTGAGTGATGAATACAAGGGGGTTCATTACAATAGTCTGTTTATTTTTATATAAATTTTAAATTTTCCATAATAAAAATTAAAAATAAAGCAAACATTTCTTATTCAGACACCGAAAAAAATCTGAAGTAAAAAGAAGAATAGGTCAGAGAAGTGTGTTAGATCACCCCAAAAAGCAACTGGACTGTGACAAGGTATGGATCTTTCAAAGGAATGATAAGAAGCCAACTTTGAAAAGAACCAGTTCAGGGATCAAGTAAATGATTGCTGAGTAGATCCAAACTTAGTCATGTGTCCTTTTCCAACTATATCAAGCATCTAGAACTAGGGGGGAAAGGATATATATGGCAAAGGAACTTAGGTTTGAGATTTGGTAAGGCAGTTACTCAGAATTTTTAAAAGGCAAGAGAATATAAGATGCAAGAATGATCATGGAGTTTGGGTAAGAGGAAAGCTAATGAGGCTAGGAAATAGCTCACTTGGTTAGAAAAACAAAAAAATGCCAAGAAACTGCAAGTCATAATAAAGACTAAGAACAGATTTGAGAAGTGGGATGTGACAGAGGGTAATGATCATGACAGGAAACTTTCCAAAACCTCAGAAACAGAAGTGTTCCAGGTGATGGGGAAGCCTAAGGTAAGAAGGGGTGGGGTGTGAGCAGTATGTAGAATTTTGACGCTCCAGTCCCAGTGAACTAATGCTGGTTAACTAACTGGTTTCAACTACCTGCCAAAGAATCACACCCTTCTCCCAAGCTTATTTCAAAAGGTTATCTGTATGTGTAAGGGGCCCAGGACCGGAAGCTCTGGTCTAAGATGTAGTGATCCTGGAAAATTAGTAAGGTGAAAATGATGGAGGCTAGGCAGACAAAGAAGCGTGATGAGAGCCACCAACATGATACAAGAGACAGAAAGGGAATATCGGAGTCAAATAATGGAAAATTCCAGAGGTCAAGAGAAGAATAAAAATGTGGAGAGAAATAAAAGACATCAAAACAAAACGATTAATTGAAAAATGTTCGGTTAGTGGAAGCCTTATTGGAACTCCGTAACTCAAAGAATATAGTCTAAAAATCTATCAAAGGGGTTACAGAAGAAAGGTATCCTCAAAAAACCAACAATCTACCAATTTGTTCATTACAATCATAAAAGTGTTAGATGTATGAAAGCACCAAAACACCTTATAAATCATTTAGTTTAATTCACTCATTTCATAGATGAGAAAACTGAGCTCTACTAAGGCTAATTAACTTGCGCTCAAAAACACAATGCAATTAATGATTATAACTAGGGCTAAAACGTACCCCATTCTGCACTCAACCTCCCTACCTGGCATCCTCACCTAACACCATGGTTCCATTTGGTGACTTACTTCTCTACAGTGCTAAATGTCATTATATATTTCCATGCATCAAGAGCAGGCATTTGGTAAATATTTGTTGACTAACACTCAAAATAAGCCTACTTCAATAATTTTCTTTTAAACGTCTCCTATAACAACAACTGGTTCTGCTCAATTTTATGCCTCTGCCCCACCCCACCCCCACCCAGCCAAAAATGTATTGAGTAAATCTCAGGGATGTTCAAAAAACATGTTGGCTAACTAGCATCTATGCTTCCAAAAACTGTTAGAATATGAAAAGGCACACATAGTGCCAGGCTAAAAAAAGAAGAGTTGGCATCACACACCTCTCTTATCATCTCCATAAATATGTAACTACATAATGTACATCAATAGGAATTAAGACAACGTTCTTGACCCAGTGGACTCAACGTACCTAAATAGATAGGAAAAGACAGTAACGGGATGAACTACCCAACCTTCCAATAAGGGATTAATGGAGTACATATAGAGTACATAATGTATACACACAGTTGTTTATATATTTTTATATTCTTTATAAATATCAGATATTATACTGGACCTAGAATCTCACATGGAAAGAATGTTTTGAAGCCTCCAAAAATCTGATGTTGCTATTTTTAGATGTGATTTTTAAAAATTAGCAAAAAAAAAAAAAAAATGCAGGTATTACTCATCTGTGAGAAGAGAAGGCACAATAAAGGGGAAGGCAATCCCCCCCCCCAAAAAAATTGTTTTCACAAATTTCTATTATTCTGTTAAAAAGTACATATCCTTGGAGTGCCCAGGTGGCTCAGTCCGTTTAGTGTCTGGCTCTTGGTTTCAGCTCAGGTCATGATCTCAGGGCCCGGGGATGGAGTCCCGAGTCAGGCTCAGTGCTCAGCGGGGAGTCCCCTTGTCCCTCTCCCTCTGCCCCTCCTCCCCCTCGTGCTCTGTCTCTCTCTCAAATAAATAAAATCTTTTTTTAAAAAAATAAATAGAAAAGGGGGCGCCTGGGTGGCTCAGTCGTTAAGCGTCTGCCTTCGGCTCAGGTCATGATCCCAGGGTCCTGGGATGGAGCCCCGCATCGGGCTCCCTGCTCTGCAGGAAGCCTGCTTCTCCCTCTCCCACTCCCCCTGCTTGTGTTCCCTCTCTCGTTATGTCTCTCTCTGTCAAATAAATAAATAAAATCTTTAAAAAAATAAATACATAAATAAAATAAATAAATAAATAGAAAAAATAAAACGTACATATCCTTACCACTTAGAACAGGTTGTTGAGGCACAGAGTTTGTAGAAAAGACACCAATTTGGGAAAGGATCCATCTAGAAGCTTTTTCAGTGTGGAGCTTGTACTTTATAGGCACACGAGTGGGCTCGCTGGTGCAAAGCAGTAGTGATTCACCATGTACAAAGCAGAATATGGGATGTTAAAGGCTGGAAGACAAAAAATGAGAGAAAAGAAAGAAATATGGTTGGTTATTAGTAATACCCATGTTTAAAACAGAAGTTGTAACATTTTAGCAGTTTTCATAGAATATCATTATTGAAATTAGTTTTTATCATTGAGAATCTAGACAAGAAGAACTTTCTTGTCTAAAAATCTCAACTACAAAGGGAAAGACTATCTGGAGAGAGAAAACAAAATGAGAATTAGTCTTTTGAAGGATCTAAAGATTTTTTTTGCCACCCACAACATCTTTCTCAAATGTATTATAAATTTCCTTACCATCTAAACATAATTAACTGTTCCTTAATGACACAAGAGCAATCATCATAAGAGTGCTTCCCTAGTACTTGAGGACATATACCTTATGGGACTTGGGGTAATAACCCTAGAACTGCCTTTATTTCAAAAGGTACACCCCAAAGTACCCTAAGAAATAAGCACTTTCTGTTGCTGGTGATAATGTCAATATCTACAAAATTAAGAATGACTTTATCCTTTGACCCAACAATCCTATTTCTGGGACATTCTCCTACAGATATACTTGTACACTCACAAAATCAAGCGCACAGCAGGACTGTTGTGGGATTATTTGTAAAAGTGAAATACAGGAAACAACCGGTTACACATGACCCAGCAATCCACTCCTGGTTATATACCAAGAGAAATAATAAGATATATACATGCAAAAATATGTATATAAATGTTCATAGTAGGGTTATTTGTAATAACCAAAAGGCAGAAACAATACAAATGTCATCAACTGATGAATGAATAAAATGTGGTATATCCCATCCAATGGAATATTTCTGCCTCAAACAAAAATGAAGTACTGATACATGCTACAAAATAGATGAATCTTAAAAACATTATGCTAAGTAAAAGAAACTAATCACAAAAGGCCACAAAGGCCGCATATTACATGATACTATTTATATGAAGTACCTAGAATAGACAAATCTACATACAGAGAAAATAGACTAGTGGTTGACTAGGGCGGGGTGGGGGGAGAGGAGGAATGACTGCTAATCGGTACAGTGTTTCTTTTGGGGATGCTGAAGATGTTCTAAAATCAACTGTGGTGATGGCTGCACAATTTTGTGAATATTGTACACTTCGGTGATTTGCATGGTATGTGAATTATATCTTAATGAAGCTACTATATTAAAAAAATATATATGTAGTCTGTAGCTTCTTCACCACTAACCAGTATTTCCCATATTATTCCTTATCACCTTCCAACACTATATAATGGGAAAGGCACTGGATTCAAGATAAAACAGGACTCTTGCTAATCTTAAACCATAAATGAACCAGAACTTTCAAGTTTCAATTTCCTCTTGGGGAAGGCAGGGAATCCTCTGTGTTACACTGTCTTATTTTTTCCCTAACAATTGAGCTGCATGCTTACCAAGAGTAAACTATATCTGCCCCAAAATCTGTTTATGCCAATTGTATTTGCAATAATTATGTAACTTAAATATTACATCAAAAATATGAGTGCAAAGAAAATGCTGGGTCTCTGAAAATTAAGCTGTATGATTTGAAAAAGCCAAGTTCCTTAAAAAATATCCTAAAGAGAAGGCCTGAGTTATACAAATGATTGATGATGTATAAGCATTTTATACTTTTCAATTATGAAATATTTAAGGTATGTATCTTTCTAATGATTCCTCACTTTAAACAAATTTTCTGTGTAACCAACCCAACTACCGGTTGATTATACAACCAATATTGTATAAGAGAGAAAGTCTACTCTATACAAGTAGTTTGTATAAAAAACTGACAAAGTACACCACTATTCCTACCAATCTATCTCATGCTCTAAAGAGTGATGGTTGACCCTACTGAGTTCTGTCTTAGAGACGCTGAAACTTTTCTACTCTTTAAGCTCCCAGGCCCACCACAGTCTTGAACTCTACAGATAACTTGTCTCTTAAACTAAAAGAGGATGCCCAATGTAAACTCTTCAAATTCAATTCAAGGGTGCTGAAATCCCTCTTCCTATGCTCTTAGGTTCTCCAAATCCTCCCTTTTCAAAGTTACACTTACATCTGACCTATATATTCAGATGACCATTAAGCAAAAAAAAAATTTTCTCACTTACATTCACGCACCATAGACTCCTCTTGATTTCCTCCTAGCACACATTTGTGCCTCTTCTTTCTCACCTATCAACTTATCCTCGATTTCCAATCACTTGCACTCTGACTCCAATACTAAATACTAAAATACTCTTCCTAATGACTTCAAAAGAATTCTAAGTGCCCATTCTAACTTGCATCTGACCTCCCCTCTCTTACTACTCCAATGCACCTCAGCGATTGCTGCCAAATGCACAACTGTGATCACAAAATTCTCTGGCTTGGTAATATACAGTGGTACTCCTAATTCCTACAGAATAAAGTCCAGAAATTTATTAGCCTCACAGTCAAGATCCTAATGGCAGAAAGTCAACTGCTAGCACATCCCCCTAATATTCTCTAGACTACAGTCAGGCTGAACTCTGCTCCATGCAAACATATCCCATTCCTACACCCACATTCTTTTTCCATCTAGAATGTCCACTCTTTGTTTCGATGCACTGAAATTCCTCTAAAATCATTTCTAAAGTAGAAAATCACTTATCCAACTCGAGCATTGGATTTCTCAACCGTCACACCTTCAAGGACTATTTTATAAAGATCATAAAGTGCTACAACTATAATAAGTATTATTAAGTATAAACTAAGAGCCAGCATATATCACTCAACAAATGTGGTTACTATTATTCACTCAACAGAATAAGTGCTCTATAAATATTTTTCAAATTGAAAATTTGAAAAAATTGTATTTTCCAGCCACACTACACTCTTTGCCCTAAAAACAATAGTTCAAGGTTTGATACCTCTGAAAGTTAAGATGATGAAAATTTCTGATAATCAATAGTTTTCAATGGATGGGAATCTCATACAGATTCATGGTGTAAGAACAGTAACCCACTACTTCATTATTTAGTCAAGAGCAACTTGATTCATAATCATTTCACAGTATATGTCAAGTCATTATGCTGCATGCCTTAAACTTAGTGTTGTATGTCAATTATATCTCAATAAAAAGTGGGGGAGACAACTTGATTCAGTAATATCTACCAAAAATACGAAAGGCAAGGCATACAAAAACAGTAGTTTCATCATTTATGTTTTTTTAAAAAATCGTGTGAAATACACCTAACATATAATGTACCATCTTAACCATTTTTAAGTGTGCAGTTCAGTAACATTAACGTACATCCACACTGTTACACAAACATCACCATCATTCATCCATCTCCAGAACTCTTTCCATCTTGCAAAATTTAAACTCTGTGACCATTAAACACTAACTCCCCATTCCCTCTCCCCAGCCCCTGGTTACAAGCATTCTACTTTCTCTGTCTAGGAGTCTACTCTGGGGACCTCACTGGAGCGGGATCACACAGGATTTGTCCTTTGTGACTGGCTTATTTCACTAAGCATGATATCCTCAAGGTTCATTCATCTTATCATTTACCTTTTCAACAAGAACTTCAAAACCACACAAAGGACATGGTTTAAACACATTCTAGTTTAAACTCATGGTTTACACATTCTCTGTACCCTGGAGATTTAGAGGACTCAAACTACAAAAAGAAAGGGAAAAGGAAAACACATAGTGGATAATCTGGTATGATACCAGGCATTCTGCTAGGTGCATTTCGCAGACAATTAAGTCCACACGACCCTGAGGAGGTAGGGTTATTATTATTCCCAATTGGTAAAAGAAAAAGAAGGCTCAGGAGACCACGCAGTATTAGATAGGCCTCCTATGTTACTTTCCTATTTCCACTTTGTTTTTATCATAGAAGTTATCACTATCTGACATATATCCATATATACATTTATCTCCTTATGTGCAAATTATATGTAGACCAAATAAAGTTGGAAATCACCACACTAGCGCAAGGGCCATAGTTATATAACAAAGTTGTGTCTATTATACAACATAGTTTAAAATCTAAACATCTTACAATCTCTGGCTTTTCTGAGATGCTTTTCCACAGGTACATTTCTTAGATACTCAGAATTTGGGAGACCTTATTGCTGCTAAAGATACATTTAGAGATATTTCTGCCCAGCAGGGATGGGAGGTGGGAGGCAGGGGAGGGCCGGGGTAGAGGATAAAATTCCAACTGAGAAGTCCAAGGAGGCTTGTCCTCAATGACCCCAAATTTAGTATAACATCCCTATGTTCTATAAATTTGGTTGTTTCTATCAAACTTTACCTGAGGACTCTTCTACGAAGCATGAGTTTACAATAGAAGGGGAGATACAAGGTTATGATGTATGGTCTACTTATACCTTAAATATAGTCTCACTATAATATTAGCTATAGTTACAATAATTTGATTTCCTTCTTCTGCTTCAGAATGAAAGTAAATATTCCTACCATCCTGTATTGCTATATTTTCTCCCTCAAATTAGCTAAAATTTTTATTTCAAGAAATTAAGAATTAAATACCTAACATTTAAGCTGCTTAAACTATATTTTTTCATAATTATAGCAAATAACTCCACAATTAGAAGAATTTAAAATGTTATGAAGCAAAATCTGATTGTTTAAGGGCTCTCTAAATAAATTCTTACTTGTAACAAAGCCTACAATTCCCATTAACTTATTGTTTTCATAAAATAATTTCTTTTGCGCACAGTATGAAAAATGTTACTCATAAAAGAAGTACTGTGTTCACAAAATAATTTTATCTTCATTGATGTAATACGAAGTCAGTGGTTTCCTTTTTGTGGTAAACAATGGGTCTTAGGAAACACATTCCCCGCTAAATGTCTTTTACATTTTTTTATACACAATTGGTTCAACTTCCTAATAATCACTATTTACCAGAAATGTGAAAGATAAAAATCTGTCAAGATACACAATAAGATTAAGCAAGCCAAAAGAGAAAAATAAAATTATAAAGTTTCCCTAAAGAGGGTGGGGTAGAGAAAACTCAACCTAACACCAACAATCTCCAAGCCATTTTTAAAACAGAATACTGGTTTCAAGCTGACAAAAATCCACATCTTTTTTCTCCCTTCCCAAAGGACCATGCCCATCAGCATACAAACATTCTGTAACGATCCCCACCTTAAGGGAAGGACAAAAAGAGCCCTCCGATGACATTGTGATTTATAATAAGAAATATACATTTGGTCTTTGTCCCATTTCTGGCACAGAACTCCCAAAACCCTTACAATTTCCTAAGTGATGACAGCCTTAAAGGTGTCTTTTGTTGTTAATGAGGTGACTTTTTGGGCCACACCCAAGGATCAGAACTAGTTGCCAGGTGAACCAACCTGTGATTAGAGGGTTGGAACTTTCAGTGTCACCCCAGCCCCTCACGTGGTGTCAGCGGGGAGGCTGGAGGTTGAATCAATCGCCAATGGCCAAAGACACAATCATCATGCCGGTGTAATGAAACCTCCATAAAAACACAAAAGGACGGAGGCTGGAGAGCTTCCGTGTTGCATACGTGCAGATGTGGGGAAAGTGGCACACTCAAGGGCATGAAAGCTCCTCACCCTTTCCCCATACCTTGCCCTATGCATCTCTTCCATCTGGCTGTCGCCCAGTTTTATAATAAATTAGTAACCTAGTAAGTAAAATGTTTCTTCAAGTTCTGTGAGCCACTCCAGCAAATGAATTGAACCTGAGGAGGAATTTGCTGGAACCTCTAATCTATAGCCAATAGGTCCAGGAGCACAGGTTGACATGCTGGACTGGTGTCTGAAGTGTGACTTTGGGGGTTGGGGGTAGAGGGGAGTGGAGATGGTCTTATAGGACTCAGCCCTTAAATTGTACGATCTGATGATATCTCCAGGTAGTGTCAGAATTGAGATGAATTGTAGGACACTCAGCAGGGGTCTAAGAATTGCTTGGTGGTATGGGAAAGCCCCATATACACACATACTGGAATTGGTGACCAGATCATTTACCTCCCTTGACCACAAAACCCCTGTCAGTGACTACAGCATCTCTTTGCTCCCTTTTATAATAAAAGTCACCCACATAGTTGCCTCTATGCAGTATTTCACTTCCCTTCTTTGTCCTATTTTTTCTTCTATCCACTCCACGGCTTTTTACCTTCCACTCCATAGGACTGCTTGTCAATGTCACTAATGACCTCCACCCCTCATGAAATCTAAAGGTTAATATCAGGCCTCATCTGAATTGACTCTACAGCAACATTTCTCTCCCTCCTTTTTGAAAGACCTTCACCTGGATTGCAAAATGCCACACTGCTGGTTTTCTTCTTCTTCCTTATGAGCTGCAATTCCTCTGCCTCTTTCCCACCTCAGAACATTGGAGAGCACAAGGTCAGTCCCTGCCCTCTTGTCCACTGACATTTACCTCTAAGTGACCTTACTTATCCAGTCTCAAGATCTTACATTCAAACTTGGGATTTGTCAGCATATAGATGGTATCTCTAGCCCCATTCTCTCTCCTGAGCATGAACCTCAAAAATTTAATCATCCATTTGGACACCAAATAAGACTTCAAACTCAGCTCTTAATACATCCCCCCAAATCTTTACCGCCCCCAGCACTGTACCTCAGCAAATAATACCTCTAGAAGTTACCACTTCATCCTAACAAAAAGTAAAAAGATGAACTGAAAATGCAAAAACTCTAGATGCATAAAAAAAGTGAGGTCATAGGGCAAATCACTACTCCCAGAACTGAAGAAACAGACAAATACAGAGAATCATAAATTAATGGAATAGAAACTTCCATGGAGATCAGTGCCAGGGTAAGAAAACCTGAACTATTAAAATTTTTATTTTATTATTATTTTTTTTAAGTAATCTCTACATCCAACATGAAGCTCGAACTTACAACCCTGACATCAAGAGTTGCGTGCTCTACCGACTGAGCCAGCCAGGCACCCAAGAAGTCTGTTTAGGACTCTCTCTCCCTCTCCCTCTGCCCCTCCCCCTGCGCACGCGCTCGTGCTCTCTTTCTCTGAAATAAATGAATCTTTAAAAAAAGAAAACTGAAAAGAAAAAAGACTGGAAAAAAAATAGAATATCCTAGAAATGTAGGACACTACAAAATAGGTCACATATACGTAATAAGAATACTAGAAGAACAGAAGAAATATTTGAAACAATAATGACGGAGAATTTTTCTAAATTAATGTCAGACACCAAACTACAGATCTAGGAAACTCAGAGACCACCAAGCAGGATAAACACCAAAAAAAAAAACCTTCGACTAGGCATATCACACTCAAAATGCAGAAAAACCAAAAATAAAAAGTCCTGAAAGAAGCCAGAGGGGGAAGAAAACACCCTACCTATGGGGAAGCAAATATAAGAATTACATTTGACTTCTCAGAAACCATGCAAGCAAGAAGAGAGTAAAGTAAAATATTTAATATACTGACAGAAAAAAAAAAAATCTAGAATTCTGTACCCTGCAAAATCATCATTTAGAAATGAAGGAGAAATAAAGACTTTCTCAAACAAAAACCAAGGTAATTTGTTGCCAATAGACCTCTTAATGTACATAAAGAAAGGAGCATCAAAGAAGGAGTAAGGGAAGGTAAAATTAAAACTTTTTCTTATTCTTAATTGAGCTAACAACAGTTTGTTCAAAGTACTAGCAACAATGTATTCGATTATATATGCTTATATAAATGAAATGAATGAAAAAGGGAAGGGTGAGAGGAATTAGGATTATTTTATTATAAGGTAATTGCACTACCCATGAAATAGTATAGTCTTATTTGAAAGTGGATTTGGATTCCTTGTAAATGTATATTGCAAACTCTAGGGCAATGACTAAAAACAATTTTTTGAAGTACAATAAGCTAAGAAAGGAGAAAAACAATCATATAAAATGTTCAAATTAAAACCATAAAAGGCGGGGTGCCTGGGTGGCTCAGTCGTTAAGCGTCTGCCTTCGGCTCAGGTCATGATCCCGGGGTCCTGGAATCGAGCCCTGCATTGGGCTCCCTGCTCCGCGAGAGGCCTGCTTCTCCCTCTCCCACTCCCCCTGCTTGTGTTCCCTCTCTCACTGTGTCTATCTGCCAAATAAATAAATGTTAAAAAAAATAAAGGGCAGAAAAAGATTAGAATCCAAAAAAGAGAACAAAAAACAAGGCCACAATTAGGAAACAGTAACAAATATGATAGTTATTAATTCAACTACAGCAATAATCAGTTTGGACATTAATTGTCTAAATGCACCAATTAAAAGAGAACTGTCACAGTAAATCAAAAAGCAAGGCGGACTGTCTACAAGAAACCCACTTTAAATGTAAAGACACGTATGGATTAAAAGTAACTGCATGGAGGGGCTCCTGGCTGACTCAGTCAGTAGAGCACTCAATTCTAGATCTCAGGGTCATGAGTTCAAGCCCAACACTTGGGTGTGGAGTTTACTTTAAAAAAAAAAAAAAGGTAACTTCATGGTGAAAGATATACCCGCTAACACTAATCAAAATAAAAATGGAACAGCTATATTACTTTCATACAGAGCAGATTTAAAAGCAAGGAAAGTTATTAAGGATAAAGAGGACCATTACATAATGACAAAAGGGTCAATTCTCCAAGACCTACCAAGCCTCAATGTGTACATGCCTAACAATAGAACATCAAAATACATGAGGCAAAAACTGTTAAAACTGAAAGGAGAAATAAATGAATCTATTATAGTTGAAGACATCAACACTGCTCTTTCAGAAATGAACAGATTCAGCAGGCAGAAAATCAATAAGGACATAGCTGAACTCTACAACACCATCAATTGGCTGGATATAACTGACATACCTAGACTACTTCATTCAGCAAGAGCAGAATACACATTCTTTCCAAGCTCATATGGAACATTCACCAAAACAGACCACATTCTGGCCCACAAAATACAACTTAGCGAACTTAAAAGAACAGAAACCCTGCAATGCCTACTCTCAGTTCATGGTGGAATTCAACCAGAAATCAATGACAGAAAGATAACTGGAGGGGCACCTGGGTGGCTCAGTTGGTTAAGCATCTGCCTTCAGCTCAGGTCATGATCCTGGGGTCCTGGGATGGAGCCCCATGTAGGGCTCCAGGCTCAGCAGGGACACTGCTTCTCCCTCCACCCCTCCCCCTGCTCATGCCCGCTCTCTCTCTCTCTCAAATTCATAAGTCTTGAAAAAAAAAAGAAAGGCTAACTGGAAAATCACAAAATACTTGGGAGATTTAAGAATACACTTTTTTTTTTCAAGATTTTATTTATTTGTCAGACAGAGAGAGAGCACAAGCAGGGGGAGCGGCAGGCAGAGGGAGAAGCAGACTCCCCGCTGAGCAGGGAGCCTGATGTGGGACTCGATCCCAGGACCCTGGGATCGTAACCTGAGCCAAGGGCAGATGTTTAACTGACTGAGCCACCCAGGCATCCCTAAAGAACATACTTCTAAATAATACATGGTCAAAGAAGAAATCTCAAAAGAAATTTTAAAATATTTTGAACTGAATGAAAATGAAAATTCTTAAAATTTGTGGGATGTATCAAAAGCAGTGCTTAGATGGAAATTTATAGTAGTAAATATGTATATTAGAAAAGAAGATCTAAAATCAGCAATCTAAGCTTCCACTTTAGAAAACTAGAAAAAGAGCAAATTAAATTTAAAGTAATCAGAAGGAAAGAAGTAAGAATTAAAGCAGAAATCAGTGAAACTGAAAACATGAAATCAATAGCGAAAAATCAATGAAACCAAAAGCTGGCTAAGAAAAACAGGAGAGAGGACACAAATTACTAATATCAAAAATGAAAGCGGGGACGGGCCCACACCAGGCTCCTTGTTCAGTGGACAGCCTGCTTCTCCCTCTCCCTCTGTCACTCCCCCTGCTTGTGCTCTCTCAGTCTCTCTGTCAAATAAATAAATAAAATTAAAAAAAAAAAAAAAGAAAGAGGGGACATCACTACAGATTCCATGAACATTAAAAAAATAAATACTATGAACAAGTATATGCCCACAAATTTAATAACCTAGATGAAATGGACTAATTCTTTGAAAATATAATCTGAATGGCCCTATACTTATTTTTCAAAATTCAATCAGTAATTAATTGAAATATTATTCTGAAACTGAAAACACTAGGCCCAGATGTGTTCACTGGTGAATTCTCCCAAACAGTTATGGAAGAACTATAATAATTCTCTACAATAACTTTCAGAGATTAGAAGCAGAGGGAATACTTCCTAACTAACTCATTCTATGAGGCCAGCAGTATCAAAAGACATTTGAAAATCAATTAATGTAATCTATCACATTAACAGGCTAAAAAAGAAAAATCACATGACCATATCAATGGATGCAGGAAAAGCATCTGACAAAATCCAACACCCATTCATGATAAAAACGCTCATTAAATTGGAATAGAGGGCAACTGCTTCAACTTGATAAAGATTATCTACAAAAAAACTACAGCTAATATCATACTTAATGGTAAAAAAACTGTAAGTTTCTCCAGTAAGATCAGGACCAAGGCAAGATGTCCATTCTCACCACTCCTTTTCAACATTGTACTGGAAGTCCTAGCTATGCAATAAGAAAATAAATTATATACAGATTAGAAAGGAAAAAATAAAACTGTCTTTGTTTGCAAATAATATGTTGATCACCAAATAGAAAACCCAAAAGAATACACACACACACACACACACACACACCCTGAACTAATAAGCAATTATAGCAAGGTTGCAGGATACAAGGTTAATATATAAAAGCCAATTGTGTTCCTATATACCAGCAGTGGACAAACAATTTGAAATTAAAAATAATACCAATTATATTAGTATCACCCAAAAATGAGATAATTAGGTATAATTTTAACATAACGTGTATACGATCTATACGAGGAAAACTTTAAAATTCTGGTGAACAAAATCACAGAACTAAATAAATGGAGAGATATTCCATGTTCATGGACAGGAAGACTCAATATTGTCAAGATGTCAGTTTTTCCCAATTTAATCTATAGATTCAATGTAATCCCAATCAAAATCCCAGTATGTTATTTTGTAGATATCAACAAACTGACTGTAAAGTTTATACAGAGAGGCAAAAGACTCAGAATAGCCAACATAATATTGAAGGAAAAGAACAAAGTCAGAAGACTGACAGTATCCGACTTCAGGACTTAACATAAACCTAGGATAATCAAGACAGTATAATGTTGGGGAAGATCAATGGAGCAGAATAGAGAATCTCGAAACAGACCCACATAAACACAGCCAAACTGATCTTTGACAAAGGAACAAAAGCAATACAACGGAGCAAAGATGGTCTTTTCCACAAATGGGCTGAAACAACTGGACATCCACATGAAAAAAAAAAGAAAAAGAAAAGAATCTAGATACAGACCTTTAACCCTTCACAAAAATTAATTCAAAATGGATCAAGGACCTGAATGTGAAATGCAAAACTATAAAACTAGGAAATAACAAAAGAGAAAACCTAGATGACCCGGGGTATGGCAACAACTTTTTAAATACCAAAGGCACAATCCATGAAAGAAATAATTGATAACTAACTTAATTAAAATGAAAAACCTACTGTGCAAAAGACAATGTCAAGAGAATGAGAAGACAAGCCACAGCCTGGGGGAAAAAAAATTTACAAAACACACACATATGCGCGTGTGTGCATGCACGTGCACACACACACCCCCCTAAAAAGGACTGTTATCTAAAATTCACAAAGAGCTTTGTGCAGTGGCAGTATCATAGCCAATGAGGTTTATCCGAGGCACGATTATTGCTAATCGAAACTAAAATACACAAAGAAATCTTTAACCGGAATAGGAAAACAATCTGATATAAATATGGGCCAAAGGGACACCAGGTTGGCTCAGTCCATTAAGCATCAGACTCTTAGTTTTGGCTCAGGTCATGATCTCAGGGTCAAAAGATCAAGCCCCACACGGAGATTCTCTCTCCCTTCCCCTCCCCACCCCCTCTGCATGCACGCGCACACACGCATGCACTCTTTCTCACTCAAATAAATAAATGGGCCAAAAACCTTAACAAACACCTAACCAAAAATATGCATACTGCAAATAAGCATATGAAAAGATGCTCCAAATCGTATGTCAACAGGGAAATGCAAATTAAAATGAGATGTGCCAGACTTCTATTAGAATGGCCAAAATCTGGAACAGTTGACAACAAATGCTGGAAGGGATGTGAAGTGACAAGGACTCTCACTCATTGCAGGTGGAAATGCAAAATGGAACCACTGCTTTGGAAGACAGTTTGTAGGTTTCTTAGAAAAACAGACTCTTACCATATAACCCAGCAATTGTGCTCCTTAGTGTTTACAGGACTTGAAAACATGTCCACACAAAAACCTGCAAACATACGTGTTAGGCAGCTTTATTCACGACTGCCAAACCTTGGAAGCCACCAAGATGTTCTTGAGTAGATGAATGGATAAACTGTGGTCCATCCAGACAATGGAATATCATTCAGCACTAAAAAGAAATAAGCTATCAAGCCAGGAAATAGGAGCCTTAAATATATAATGCTAAGTGAGAGAAGCCAATCTGAAAAAGCTACACACCGTATGATTTCAACTGCATGACATTCTGGAAAAGGCAAAACTATGGAGGCAATAAAAAGATCACTGGTTGCCAGGGGTTTAAGGAAGAGGAACGAACAGGCAGAGCACAAAGGATTATAGGGCAATGAAAATATTCTGCATGACACAAGGATGGATACATATCATTAAACATTTATCCAAACCCATAGAATACACAACACCAAAAGTGAACCCTACTGTAAACTGGGGACTGTGGTAATTATGATGGGACAATGTGGGCTCATCAATTATAACACGTGTACCACTCTCATGGGGGATGTTGATAATGAGGGAGAGGACATATGAGTAGGAGCAGTGGGAACACGTACTTTCAATTTTGCTGTGAATCTAAAACTGCTCTTAAAGTCTTTATAGAGAATAATGTCTATAAAAAAATAAAGATTTTTTTTTAAATTTTTAATGGGGGGAAAAAAAAAACCTCTTGTCTTATCTGATCTGGCTCTGATTCCAAATGTCCCCACACATCTTACAAAACAGGTTTTCAGCTTTGGTTGCCATTAAAACAAAAAAGTAAAATTGTTTGGAAATTTTTTAAAATAACATATGTATAGCTATATCAAAGACAATGCCAGAATTTCAACTTATCATAAACTGGTCTTTCCATTAAAATTAACTTCTGAAAATAAAGTTTATCAAAAATTTGATTTTTTTTTCCTGGATGTAGCAAATAATTTAACACAAAAACAAGATCAAAATCTTTGCAAAGATGGGTTTTCTGTGGCCTGTGATAAATCAATTTACAGTACAATAAGTTGCACGAAAAATATAAAGTATGTGTTTATAAGCATTTTCTAGTGAGAGGTCCAGAGTTATTAGATTCTCAAAGGGGGCCATGATCCAGATAAGATTGAGAATGGCAAGTTCTTAGGTTTAAGTTAAATCAAGATATTCACCCACTATTTAATACTGAGGGTTCTACTACCATTATTTACGAAATCTTCCTTGACTTCCATCCTGGGTATGTAGCTCCTTTCCACAGACATATAAAGAAAATAAATTACTGTCACCCAAGTATCTAGAAAAGTACTAGGGAACATCGTAAGAGTTCAATTAAATCACCCCAAGCTTTTTTTTTTTTTTTTAAAGATACATTCCCGTATGGCTGACAAGATCCCGGAAAATAATTGGGCTATATGTGTCAAGTCTACTAAAATGTTCATAACCTCTAACCCAAAGGGGAAATTTACCAAATAATCCAAAAGCACGTTAAAAATTCTGTATGCAAGGGGGCACCTGGGTGGCTGAGTCGACAAGCGTCTGCCTTCCGCTCAGGTCATGATCCCAGAGTCCCGGGATCGAGCCCCGCATCGGGCTCCCTGCTCCACGGGAAGCCTGCTTCTCCCTCTCCCACTCCCCCTGCTTGTGTTCCCTCTCTCGCTGTGTGTCTCTGTCAAATAAATAAATAAAATTAAAAAAAAAAAAAATCTGTATGCACAGAGGTGCCTGGGTGGCTCAGTCATTAAGCGTCTGCCTTCAGCTCAGGTCATGACCCCAGGGTCCTGGGATCGAGTCCCACATCGGGCTCCCTGCTCAGTGGGGAACCTGCTTCTCCCTCTCCCTCTGCTGCTCCCCCTGCTTGTGTGCTCGTGCTCTCTGACAAATAAAACCGTTAAATATATATGAAAAATAAAATTACTAAGGATCAACCCTGTGTTCGGCACTGTCCTAGGCAGCTGAGATAGGTCAATGAAGAATAGGTCAACGAAGAACGCTGCCCTCCTGTAGCTTACATGCTAACAGTGGGAGACGACAAACAATACGTATCATTATGGAGTATGAAAAGGTGAAAGAAGCTATAAAAAAGAAAAAAAGAATCATGGACTGTCAAGCGCTCGGCGTGGTAGGCGTTGCAATTTTTAAATGGAATACAGCGTGTTGGAAAGGTGACATGTGAACAAAAAACGGAAGAGTCAGCCAGGTGGATAGCAGGAATGAGCGTGTTCCAGCCACAGGAAAGAGCCACACAAAAGCCCTAAGGCAGAAACCTGCCTGGCACATCAGAGCGAGAACAAAGGTGACGACAGCCGATGAGCAAGGGCAAGAGTAGTAAGGGAAAAAAGGATCAGAAAGGTAATAAGGGACTAACTCAAGGACGGCCTATAGACAAATGTGCTTTAAGTGAGCCGGGGAGTCACCAGAGTCTGCAGAAGAGGGACGTGATCGTCCTACGTTTTAAAGGAGCGCTCTGGCCACTGTGCCGAGAAGGAGCGGACGGGGAGAGGCCCAGCAGTGGGGGACCTTTCGGTGGCAGGCTCTTTGTGACTGAAGTGTTAGAAAAACCCTTGTCTTTCAGCAGGAGAAATTGCTCTTGGATTCAGTTAACTTTCTAGCTCTGTTCCCCAGGAAACCATGAATGTCAGAAACCACAGAATGTCAGCTGTGTTACTAGGCAACATGGCTTATGGTAAAAATGACCCATTGGTACATTGCTTGGGACTGAGCGGGACTATAAATACCTGGAGAGTGGCTGTAACTCTGGGCTGCTCTTAGTGTGGGGACTCCCGCAATCGGGCGCGTACCTTGTAGGAATCCTAGAAGCTATGCTCATGGGTGCATACCATATAAGATAATGGCTTTTGTGGAACATGGTGCTCCTCAGTCACGTTAGCTACATACCCATTCATGTGGGCCTCATTAGTCACACCTAAGCTTCACCTGGAAGCAGAAGCACAGAGAATAGCTCTGGCTGTTCCTTTTTTTTTCTTTTTATATATATACTTTTTATTTTAAAATAAGTTCCAGGCCCCACGTAGAAATTAAACTCACAGCCCCGGGATCAAGAGTCACATGCTCTACCAACTGAGCCAGCCAGGTGCCCGGGGCTGTTCTCTCTCTGCACTGCTACAAGGACACCCCCCAAAAGAACATTTGTCCTTCTCTGCTGGTAAGCTGTTTTTCCTGTCCCTCCTCTCCTGTACCCTAAGTGAATGTGATGTCAAATATGGATTGCCATAGGCCACAGGTCTGGCTGAGCCCCAGTGAAATTCCCTGGGTAGGCACTGCTCTGTTGCAGTAACCCAGGCAAGAAACGGTAGTAGCACGGACCAGGATGGCAGTGCGTAAATAGGAAAAAGCAGTAAAATTGTAAATATAATTTGAAGGAGGAGCTGGTAGGATCTTCCAATAAATAAAATGTGGGATGTGAAAGGGTAAAGTTAGGGATAACGGCAACATTTTTGGCCTTAGCAACTGCAAAGATGGAGGGGGAAAATGGGGTGGGGGAAGGACTGGAGATCAGTTCAGTTTTAGACAATTTTGAGGTGAGAGTCATTCCCAACTCACTCTCTTCAACCCAAGATGGCAGTAGCAGCTCCGAGTATCATGAGCCCATATAACATCATCCAAAAGAAGGGCTATACCTTCATATGTTGAAGCCAGACTCCCCACAGACTTCCCTCACGTGCCACTATCTCGAAACCAATCATGAGCAAGGAGAATGGAACTAACACAGCTGGCTTTAGGCTGAGCCACATTCACAAACTGCCCCCTTTGGAATGGGGGTGGTGGGGCGGGGGAGGGGGGGAAGACCATGAAACACATGAGCACTAAATACCCAAACAAAACTGGGTTTCCATTAGCAAGGAAAGAGACTAGGAAGTACAGTGTCTGTCAAAGGTATCGGGTGAACCATCCACATCAGTGGTGAAATTGCCCAGAAGGAAAGATTAGTAATAAAGGACACTTACAAAATAAGACAGGGAGCGAGGTGACAAATGAGAGGAAGTGACCTACCTTCTAGTCCATGAAAAAACATTTAGGCAAATCTTGTGAAATTACACAACCACCAAGAAAAGATTCTAAAGGATTTGAGGAAAATGGACTAAAATGAAGAATCTGACTGAACTCAGAAACTCTGAGCTGCAGAAGACAGAGCACTGCCTCAGAAATTTCTAATGCGAAATACTTTTGACCTAGATTTTTATATCCAAATGATCCATCAAGAAAGCTGAATAAAGACACTTTCAGACATGTAAGGACATCACTTGAGGGTATTCTCTAGCAACAAGGATGAAAACCAATAAAGTAGATGTGAGAACACAAGAAACAATGGAAATGATCCAAGAGTGAAATGGAAAAGGCGTCCCAGCATGGCAGCTGTGCAGGACTAGACAATAATTCATCCTATTAAAACAGAAAATTAGTGAACTCCATGAAAGGAAGAAAGCAGTGGATTCCATTCAAAAGACAGAATAACTAAGAAGCTGGTTTAATGACAGGAATGCATGTGTTTCTCTTCTCAATAGAAAAAAAAAATTATGCAACAGAAAATTCCCACAGAGTGCTGCTAATTGTCTACCCAGTTTTCCTCCCTTCCTCCTTGCTAAAGAAACCTAAATTTTTTCTTTCTCTTTTTTGAGTTATCAGGTGAGAAACACATGATTAGAAAAGGTAGCCTCTCCCCCAGACCCATGGGATGAAGTCATTACAGGTCTAAACTAAGCCTGGAAATCCCATTCTCCCTTGCCAGCAATTGGCCTGAGGAATCTCTCCTGTCCCACTGTGGAGAAGTGATTCATTTCAGGCCAATGAGACATACAGGAAAATCACCTGGGGAGCTTCTTGAAAGATTTTTCCAAGATGAAAAGAGATCTGATGGGGAGGAAATTTGCTATAAAGGGTGTTACTGGGCAATTGGTGAATTTGAACGCAGACTGTATATTAGATAATAGTACTGTATCATGGTAGACATGGAAATGTACCACCCACATCCAAAGACTCACCACCAGGTGTGAAGAGTATGATTAAGCTATTAGCTTCATCAGAGTTGGCTTCAGCTCTCAAGAGGAGGTCATGATAATCTCTGAACAGCTCAAGCTCATGACTGAGAAAGGCAAGGTACAGGCCAAGAAATTTCAAGCCAACACAGAACTCTTCTAATGGACAATCCTGACTCCAGATCTGCTTCTTCCTTCATCACAATCTGACAGCTCCACTTGCCCACTCCTGCTTCCTTCTTTTAGGAATCTTACTCCTGGCCTCAGCATCTGCTTCCCAGTGAACACAAATGTTAAATTTCCTGAATTTAATCCTTGTTCCATGATCACACGAGAAAGTCCTTTTCATAGGTGACACGGAGTAAAGCATTTAAGAATAAAGAGTCATGATCTCTGCAGTTTTCTCTTAAAAGACTCCCCCAAAAAACAACTATAGATATACAAAGATAAAGGAAAAAGCAAATACAGCAAAATGTTTATAACTGATGAATCGAGGTAAAAGTTAGACAAGAGTTCACATTCTCACAATTTTGTAAGTTTTTAAACTTTTCAAAACTAGGGGTTTTTCTTTTAAAGGGGGGGAAGAGCTCGATGAATCAGTGCCCATCCTATCCCCTTCTTCCCACCTTTTAATAAGTGAGAAAAAGATGCTGGGAGCAACAGTAACCACCCACAATAAAAGAAAGGTCAAGATAATCAGCTAAGTCCCCTGCGGTTAGATATTCTGCAAAATGCTGCCAAAAGAACCAAAGTGATACATCAGGAAAAACAACAACAACAAAAACACTATTCAAGAAAGTCATGGTTCTGGGGCACCTGGGTGGCTCAGTTGGTAGAGCATACAACTCCTGATCTCAGGGTCATGAGTTTGAGCCCTGCGTTGGGCATAGAGATTACTTAAGAAAAATTTAAAATAATTTAAAAAAAAAAGAAGCCATGGTTCAAGGGTGGGAAAATGTGACATGATTTTGAGCAGCTGATGGATTACAGGAAGAGAATCTATTTGTCTTTGATGCTAGGAAGAGCAGCCTTCCATGGGCATGGAGTCATGACAGTGGCATATAGAGAAGGAAAGGTCACCATAACTTCTCTGCTCTGCAATGAATATTTACACAATAATTAAAAGACATCAGACCAACATAAAAACAAAGCACCAAAGACTTCATTAAGGTTACAGAACAGAATGTAAATGTTCTAGAACTTGTCAGTTTAAAAGGCACAGCTGACAGAAGTTGGAAGCTAGAGTGCAAGAAGGCAAAAGCAAAAAGGAGAAGCAGTGGAAAAAGAATAGGATTTTAATTTCGAATCCCTTTAGACTAGAAATCTCTAAACATATTCCACTTGACTCACTTTTTAACCGGTTTTATTGAGATATAATTCACATACCAGTTTATTCATTTTTAGTTAGGTTGTCTTTTTATTACTGAGTTGTTAGAGTTCTTTATAGACCTTAGATACAAGTCCCTTATTTGATAGAAATTGCAAATATTTTTCTCCAATTTGGTGCGTTGTCTTTTTCACTTTCTTAATGGTATCCTTTGAGGCACAGAAGTTTTTAATTTTGATAAAGTCCAATTTATCTATTTTATTCTCTGTTGCTTGTGCTTTCAGTGCCCTAAGAAGGCTTTACCTAGCTAAGGTCATTAAGATTTATTCATATTTTCTTCTAAGAATTTTATCATTTCTGCTGTACATTTAGGTCTATGATCCATTTTTAGTTAATTTGTGTGTATGATGGGAGAAGGAAGCAGTTCAAATTCCTTCTTTTGCATGTAAATCTCAAATCTCCGGGTGGCTCAGCACAATGTGCTGAAAAGACTATTCTTTCCCTATTGAATTTTCTTGGCACATTTGTTAAAAAAAAAAAAAAAAAAATCTATTGATCATGGAGTTTATTTCTGGATTCTCAATACTATCCAGTTAATTTCTACATACTGACACTCTAGTGTGAAATCAAGATAGTATAAGTAACCATTTTAAAATGAACAGCTCAATACCACATAGGACATTCACAAGGTTTTGCAACTAACACATCTAGTTCCGAAACCTTTTGCCATCCCAAGAAGAAACCCATATCCATCAACCCATTCCCCATGGCCCTGGCAACCACTAATCTGTTTTACATCTGTGCAGATTTAACTGTCTGGGATATTTCATATCAGTGAAATCATAATATATGATCTTCTATTTCCAGCATCTTTCACTTAGCATAATGTTTTTGAGGTTCATGCACTCTGTAGCATTTATCAGTACTTCATTGTTAGAGCTGAATAATATTCCATTGTATGGACATGCCACGTTTTGGTTATCCATGCATTAGTTGATGTACATTTGGGTTGTTTCTACCTTTTAGTGAATGTGAACTGCTATCTAAGTACAGAGCTACTATAAATATTCATGTACAACTGTTTGAATACCTGTTTTCAACTCTTATGGGTACATACGTAGGAGTGGAATATCTGGTTCATATCCTAATTCTAGATTTAACTGTCTGAATAACCACCAAACTTTCCCACAGCAGCTGTACCCTTCTACATTTCTACCAGCAATGTACCAGGGTAACAATTTCTCCAGATCCTCACCAACATGGGTGATTTTGTTTTCTGATTCATTTTCAAAGGTGACATCCAGAACTCAACACAGTACTCCAGGTGTTGTCTGGACAGTACAGAATAGAGTAAGACTAACACCTTTCCTCTTCGGAACCTCCTCCTCCTGCTAGCAGACTATGAGTCTACGCAGCCTTCCTCGTAGTCACATTACATTTTATATCCATATTGAGTTTATTACAGTAATTAAAATACCTAAGTTGCCTGTATTCCGCCACCTCTCTCTCACCCCTATAACTATGCAGCTATCTCCTCAACCCATAGACAGGACTTCGTATCAAGCTCCATTAAGTTATGTTAGCCTTGGCCCACCATTTCAGTCAGAAATATGTTCAAAAGTTAACCCTAAAAAATTCATTTCATCCAAAAACTTGAAAAGCATAGTATCGATGTTTTTTTAAAGATTTATTTGAGAGAGGGCGCCTGGGTGGCTCAGTCGTTAAGCGTCTGCCTTCGGCTCGGGTCATGATCCCAGGGTCCTGAGATCGAGTCCCACATGGGCTCCCTGCTCGGCAGGAAGCCTGCTTCTCCCTCTCCCACTCCCCCTGCTTGTGTTCCTGCTCTCACTATCTCTCTCTGTCAAATAAAAAAAAAAAAAATTTATTTGAGAGAGAGACACCAAGAGAGAGAGAGAGAGAAAGAGCGCACGAGCAGGGGGAGGGGCAGAGGGAGAAGCAGACTCCTTGCTGAGCAGGGAGCACAATGCAGCATGATCCAGGACCCCGGAATCATGACCTGAGCCAAAGGCAGATGCTTAACCAGCTGAGCCAACCTGGCGCCCCAGGATCAACGTTTTTATTCACATTACAAAAACATGGACCGTAACCTTCAGCAACAGAAATTTTTCTCCAGTTGTCATCAATTCACTATTCACTAATGTTTAGAGTTGCTACTCAAGCAATCACATTTCCACCTAATTTTATGGTCATCCAGCCCACATTCTCTCACTTGTCAATTTCTCTCTAGAAATGGTACAGAATGTCTGGCAGAAATTCATTTATACTGTTATCCTCTGCATTCTCCAGACCCAGAGTCTAATAATCCTACCTAAACAGTAAGGTTAGTCTAACATATTGTCTCTAGTGAGCCCATGTAATACTTTCCTTTAAAAATGTAATCACAATGTTTTTAGTGCATAAAACACAATGAACTCAGATTAAGTCATACTATGTTCCAAATCATATTTTGAAATTTATATAACAACAAATATAATACAATGAAAAAAAGCAGTATGTATCACTTAAGGCAACGGAGGAAATAAAGAGCTCATGTGTTCTACTTGAGATTATCAAGACAAATGTGTTGTCAATTTACTGTAATTTAGGGTTATACATCTTTAAAATTCAACAGGAGTCTCTCCTCAACCATAAAAATTCAATAGGAAAAAAACATTTTCCACATATGTTCACAAAAAATGAATGAGCAAATTTTAGGAAGTTTTGTTTCTAATAATATAGATTATTTTATTGAAACCAATTTCCCCAATTCCTTTAAGAGCACATTCCTCATTCAAGAATCTCTTCTATAAAGCCTTCTGGGGCGCCTGGATGGCTCAGCCAGTTCAGCATCTGCCTTCAGCTCAGGTCATGATCCCAGGGTCCTGGGACGGAGTCCCACATTGGGCTCCCTGCTCAGCGGGGAGTCTGCTTCTCCCTCTTCCACTCCCCCTGTTTGTGCTCTCTCTGTCAAGTGGATGAATAAAAGCTTATAAAGCCTTCAGAGGCTGTTGCAGTCTAAAAGAGCCTCTCCCTACTTTGCCCTCTAAAGATACCTACTACTGTCCTTACCAGGCTGACAACCGATGCTTGGTATTTACTGCTTGTGAACTGTTTGCTAATTTACTTATTGTCTGCAACAGAATCCCGCGGAGAACTGACGCTTTCTCATTCTTTTCTAACCTCATCACAACCAACATAGTATAATGCTTATGAAAAGGTAAGCACTCAAATTCTTATATGATTTTATATCGCATATAATAGTTATAAACCTATACAGAATTAAAATTAAACAGGAAATCATCTCATAAAAATTGAAGGCATTTTAAGGTCTTGTGGTTCTTGGGGGTGATTGCAGTGTGGTAACTAAAAAGGAAAACTGCGTCAAGCAGGGGCTTCTCCAAGATGAAATAGCTGTGTATTTCAAGGTAGCGAGTAAAGAGACAGGAGAAAATGAAGATAGAGGAGGGGACAGAAAATGTGGAAGGAATGAGATTCTGGGGCTCAAGTGAAAAGAAGATAAAGGACACTTTTCTTTCTGAAAAGGGAAAACTAGGTACAGGGATATGTTGAAATGGACAAGGGTTAAATTCAACAGGTGGGTTTTTCTTTTTTAAGAGTTTGTTTATTTATTTGACAGAGAGAGAGCACAAGTAGGCAGAGGGAGAGGGAGAAGCAGGCTCTCCGCTGAGCAGGGAGCCTGAATGGGGGCTTGATCCCAGGACCCTGGGATCACAACCTCGGCCAAACGCAGCCGCTTAACCGACGGAGCCACCCAGGCACTCCATCAGCAGGTTGTTTTAAGAGAGAAAGAGAATGTTTATTTAGCTCCTAATATTTATTAAGAAAGCACTATATCAGTTTCCTGCAGTCCAATCAATTGCTGCAGTGACAATTATCACAAACCTAGTGGCTTAAAATAATATAAATTCATTATCTTACAGTTCCGGAAGTCAGAAGTCCAAAATAGCCCAGGTCTCGCTGGGCTAAAACCAAAGTGTCGGCAGAGCTGGGTTCCTTTCTGGAAGCTCTGAGGAGATTCCATTTCCTTGCCTTTACTGTTTTATGGAGGCTGCCCACCCTCCTTGGTTCTGGCGCCCTTCTATCTTCAGAGCCACCAACAGACATTGGGCTCCTCCTCATGATGCCATCTCTCTGGTCCTGACTCTGCTGTCTCCTGCTTCTTTTAAAGATTATATGAGGCTCGGGGCGCCTGAGTGGCTCAGCCGTTAAGCGTCTGCCTTCGGCTCAGGTCATGATCACGGGGTCCTGGGATCGAGCCCCGCATCGGGCTCCCTGCTCCGCGGGAAGCCCGCTTCTCCCTCTCCCACTCCCCCTGCTTGTGTTCCCTCTCTCGCTGTGTCTCTCTCTGTCAAATAAATAAATAAAATCTTAAAAAAAAAAAAAAGATTATATGAGGCTCACCCTAATGTAATAACGCAGGATACTCTAGTTTAAAATCAGCTGCTGAGCAACCTTAGTTCCACCTGCAACCCGAATGCTCTTCAGCTGGGTAATATAACTCTCACAGGTTCCAGGGATGAAGCTGTGGAGGGATGCCATTATTCCGCCTGCCACAGGCACTATGCTATGGGCCTCATTTATATCTCTTAATCCCCACAACAACGCTATGGGGGAAATCATGTTTTACTCATTTTATACTTGAGGAATCTGAGACTACCCATAACACTTTGAGAGACTTTAAATAACAGCGCAAACAGCCAGGCTTATGAGATACTACTATAATGTTTGTGAAGCTGCACCAGTGGAACCAGGATGCAGATAACACAGCCTGCACCGGCCTGTTTCTAAAGCCCTCACTACCCTCTCTACTTGCGTGCGTGCGTGCGTGTGCATGTGTGCGTGCGTGTGCATGCGTGTGTGTGTGTGTTTTGGGGTGAAGGGAAAAAGGCTTTTCTTGCCCCCTACTTTAACCAAAACCATCTCTCCTTTCATCACTAGAAATCTCTGTGCATGATTTTGTTTAAAAAGTGTTTAAATCTCTGCACACCATGCTACATATGTTCCATTTAGGCTTTGGTATATGAGAAGAGGTCATATGACAGTATGTCAAGAAACAAGGCTAAAATTATGTGATTTGTAGATTCCTTCCTAAATTGTATAATTTTAGGCTCCAGATTTGAAGATATAAATTATTTTTATAACTATTTCAAGCATTCAGATAAATTCCCCAAAGCATAATATATTGGGCTAGAGATTATCAGCATTTTAAGATGTCTTGACACATATAACCCATTATTTTTCAGGATCCCATCAACCATATAGGAATGGATACTTTTTGGAAAAAATGATGACTGGGGCAATATAACTGACCTCCAGGTATCCTGCCTCATTTAATAATGAACTCTTACAGTATTCCTTCACTCTCCCCTAAACACTTGGGTAACAATAATTTTCTTTTTATGTCCTCAAAAAAGGCTACAGACCAGGGTGGAGATCAGGGAAAGAGTCTGTGATTGATGGCAAAAGCCTTGGTGTTAAATTGTTGGCAAATGTCTTGATTGAACTTTTACCTCTAGAGCAGCCATTTTTAATCTTCTCAGGATCGTGGCCTCTGCTTTGGAATCTGATAAACCTATGGACCTCTCACTAGAAAAATGCACATGAACACATCCCCAAAATTTTTCATACAACTTATTTTACTGCATTTTAAATCTGCTGCCATCACAGACCATATAAAACTAGTCTTTGCAAGGGTATCTGTATGTCTCACTTTTGGTTTTATGCCAAAATCTGCTACACCCAGGAATAAAAATCTAAAGTATGCAATAAAACAAAGCAAACTGCAATTATTTTTGACAAATAGATACCAAACTAATGATGACGGCTGGATGTAGAGCCTCTGGCACCAAAGCACAGTTCTAAGAAAAAACCCACCTCTTGTACATTATTCTCCAAGGACAGCTGGGAAAATAGGGGCGTCAGAGAGAAGGCTCAGGTCCCAACAGGAAGGAAAAATAATATTGACTGAATTTAATGAGTGCTTCCCAAAACAGTAACATTTTATACTTGTATATACTTATAAAAAGGAAAGATATGAGATTTTTGTTTGTTTTTTTAAGTAAGCTCTATGCCCAATGTAGGGCTTGAACTCACCACCCTGAGATCAAGAGTCTCATGTTCTACTGATTGAGCCAGCCAGGTGTCCTTAGGATAAGATACAGTTTTAGAAATTGGGAAATATTAAGATAAATTGAAATATTTGAGAAAAAAAATCATACCAGACCGACTCTGAATGTATCAAGTTCAAAGTGGAGTACGTGTACCCCCAGAGGCAGGGGATCATGCCACTGGTGTGAAGAGAAAATACCGTAAGACTGAACATATGCGTTATCTTAAATTTGAAACTGAGCTTTACTCATATTCACTACGTGAAACCGACACCGGATCCCTCTCTGGTCCTGCGTCAGGCGGTGTCAGCCCCGCAGCAGTTACCCGAAGAATGCTAGTCACACAGATTGGCTCACTTGACCTCCAGTCTACCTAGAGGCAACCGGAAAAGCACCCTTTCTAGCAGTTTGGGGGGCAAGCAGAGTCGTGGAAATACAAGACTGCCCCACAGCATCATTCCAGTGTCCATTCTTCCTGGACGACGAGCCTTCTTACTCTGTCTTCCCAGGCCTGAGTTGCAGTCTCGGTGTGTCTGGCAGTTTCCAGAGCATCTGTAGGCTGCTGAGGTGGCCCAAGCTCTGAGCTCCCCTTATGGGTTACGTCTGTACCGCAACCCTAAAGCAACTGTCAGGCCCTTCCAACACCTCTGTAAGCCCCTCATATCCTGATTAAATCTCTTCTTTTGTTTGTGGCACTGATACACACACACAGTATTCCAGTAGGTCAAAGTCTCCTAAAGGAAAGGTGGCCATTCCACACCCTGGAGGGGCTGTCTGTGATGCCCTCACCGGATGGCTCACTTTTAGCAAACTGCAATATCCTGCAGCTTCCTTGGGCCCAATTAAGTACATTTGCAGATCTCATTAGAATTATGATGTCACTCACAAATGGGTTTTAAAAGATTTTTGTAAATGAACAAAGGAAGAGAGAGAGACAAACCAAAAAACAGACTCTTAACTATAGAGAACTGGTGCTTGGGGGTGGGGGGGGATGAAATAGGTGATGGGGATTAAAGAATACACTTGTCTTGATGAACACTAAGTAATATATGGAAGTGTTGAATCACTATATTGTACACCTGAAATGAATATAACACTGCATATTGACTACACTAGAATTAAAATGTCTAAAAATTAAAAAAAAATAAAAACTGTCAGAATTGGATACTTAGCTATACCTATAATAAATAAGAAAGGGTTTTTGCAAAGAGAGGCAGATTAAACATAATAAAGCAAAATAGAAGCACAACACAAGAAAACGGTAGAACTGCCAAATGCCTGTTAAAATACCAGTGCTTTATCAAAACTGTAAGGTAAAAGAGTGATTATCTTGTAAACTGTAAAACTATACAACTTTTAGAAGAAAACATAGGAAAAAAATTCTTTGAGGCCTAGGACTGGATGAAGAGTCCATACAACACTAAAAGCACAATTCATAAAAGAAAAAAAATAATTGAATGCACTACACAGAAATTTCAAACTTTTTTGCTCTATAAGATACCCGGTTAAGAGGATGAAAAGTCAAGCTTGGATGGGAAGAAAAGTTTGCCAATTGCATACCTGACAAAGGGTTTATATCTAGACGACAGAAAGAACTCTCAAAGCTCAACAATGAAAAACAATCCAATTTGCTCATTAGGGAAACAATTTGCCCATTAGGGAAAGGCAAATTAAACCCACAATGAGATACCACTACACAACTATTTAGAATGACTAAAGTAAAAAAAATAGTGAAAATACCAAATTCTGACAAGTGTATGAAGAAACTGGATGTTTCATACATTGCTAGTGAGAACATATAGCCACTCTGGAAAATAGTCTGGCAGTTTCTTATAAAATTAATCATACACTTACCATATGACCCAAAAATTGTACTCTTGGCCATTTATCCCAGAGAAATGAAAACTTATGTTCACACAAAAACCTATGCATGAATGTTCACAGCAGCTTTATTCGTAACAGCTAAAAACTGCAAACAACTCCTATGTTCTTCAACAGGTGAATAGTCAAACTGTACGGTGGTACATCCATACAATGAATACTATTCAGCAATAAAAAGAAATGAACTACTGATACATTGGATAACTTGGATGGTTTTCTAGGGCATTGTGCTGAGTGAAAAAAAGTCAATCTCAAAAAGATACATACAGGAGGATTCCATTTATGTAACATTCTCAAAATGACACAATTACAGAGAAGAACAAATTAATGGTTGCCAGTAAACAGGGACAGGGGGAGTGGAGGGGACCTTGAGCTGCATGAGGGCGTTTCTTGGCAGTGATGGAACAGTACTGTATCTTGATTGTGGTGGTGGTGAAATGAATCTAGACATGAAATGTTATTAATTGCACAAAACTACACACACATACACATGAATGAGTGCATTAAAAACCATGAAAACTGAATATGGCTACTTAACAGTATTGTACCAATGCCAGTTTCCTGATTAAACATGGTTATTAATGTTACGTTATGTAAGATATTACACTGGGGTAGCTGAATGAAAGTTACATGGGACTCCCTGCACTATTTTCACAACTTCCCATGAGTCTATAATTATTTCAAAATAAAGTTTTTCTTAAGTGATGATATTCAATCATACTTATTTTTAAAATTACTAATATTTTAAGTGGAATCAAAAACATGAAAATAATACATTTTAAATTGTTCTACAATGTTTTTCATCTTTAGCTCATTACTTTTTATGAATGTCTTACTATGTACAGTATAAGTAGTATATAGTTTACAACAAACATACATATGGGGAATGCAGACGCAGTTCTTTATACCGCTCAGGTGTGGCAAAAAAAAATGTGCAGACCTCTGTTATAGAAGCTACAAAAGTCTGAGATTCTCTATCCCTTTAAAGTTTTACTTAGGGAAGAATATACAAGAACAGGACAGACACCGGACTGAGAATCAAAAAGAACTCTATTCTATCCATAGTTTAAACAAGTCACAATCTCATGATCATCCACAAAATGTAGGAGTTGTATTAGATCATTCCCAAGACATTCCAGCTCTGAAAACATTGTAACTCCATGAGTTCTACAACAGGAAAAAGTGCAGCAACCATAAAGAAATGTATGACTAAGCTCCAACCAGTATTTACTGAAAGTATACCGAAGATTCAGTATTGCCAGGAATATTAAATACAAGACATAGTCCAGGTTATCATTAACACAAACATAGAAAACAGCACCTACAAAGACAATTTTACCTCAAAGAAAATAGATTACCAGAAGATCCAGTTGAAATATAAATATGCAGATAATAGGCAAAGGTGGCTATTTTGCATGCAGCCTCCTTGTTGTTGAAGGCCTCTAACTTCTGCTCATGGAATTATACGAGGCTCTGTATTGCAACAAAAAATACACCAGTGCATTCAAGTATCCTGGTGTACGAACTTGGGGATCATGACAGTTCTCTCAAGAAGCAGAGTATCAAGACATCTGGGGAGCCTGGGTGGCTCAGTCGGTTAAGCATCTGCATTCAGCTTGGGTCATGATCTCAGGATCCTGGGATTGAGCCTCGTGTTGGGCTCCCTGCTCAGTGGGGAGTTTGCCTCTCCCTCTCCCTCTGCCCCTCCCCTACTTTGTGCTCTCTCTCAAAGAAATGAATAAAATCTTAAAAAAAAAAAAATCAAGACATCCAAGAAAGAATTATTTTCCTTTTCCCCATCCACTTAATTATTCACCATCTACTTGAGTTAGACTGAGTAAGACAGAATTTTAAGAGGTCTATTATTCAGGGGAAGCTAAACATCCACAAGGTAATTATATACCACCCTGTTACACCACCTGCTATCCAGAAACATCAACTACCTGAAACAGAGTCCAAAACCAGGAAAGAAGCTAGAGTCCTCTAAGCAGTAAAAATCAATATAACAAGGTCCTAGCACTAAAGCCCCATGCTTCTTTGGCTCCTTATTCAGAACCTTCTATCATTTTTACCCACCATTCCACAAGTGTGGTTATGGGTTCTAGTCATGGCACACTAAAATATCAAATTAGAAAGGCAAGAAAAGTACAGTAAGCAGGTATAATGAGAGCAGAGAGATACAGCTAACAGTAAAGTAATACGCAAACCAATCACCAAACCAACACGATTTAGAAAGGAATAGTTTCGCCAACAAATGAACAAACTATGGTGGTCTGTAGATTGCTGACTGAGGACACTAATGGCTGGAGCTCTTCTGCAAATAAATCATTGTGCGTTCCCTGGTGCCCAAGACACACGAAAGGAACCACCAAAGTGATATTTTTTAACCAGTATTATAGACAGCATAATCCATCTTGTATTTTTAAACAGAGACACAAAACTGAAAACTGTATTAAATGATCTTTCCAGCATTCTTTAGTATTGAACTCAATTACATCACATCTGAATTTTACCATGAAATAGAGATACACCAAACTCAAAACAGAACAAAACAAAACATGGAATCCTGAGAAGTTGAAATATTATGCTGAAATTCATTCAGGCAACAAAGCATACATGGGAATACTTTATGAACTAAAAAGTGAGGCTGCATTACAGTGAGTGAACAAACTACTATCCTTTCCTCATCAATTCCCAGATGCCCTGTAATAAATAAAACAAACAAAACACAACATACTTCAACCCCTCTGCAGTACAGATGCTCTCAACTAGAGATGAATCTTACAATTGCTGTCACCCAACAGCAGGATGTAGTTGGTGAAAATCTTATCTCCTGGAAAGATCAAGAAAGCGGCAGCACAAAGTGTCTTAGGTCTGACCAAAAACGGTCATTCAAAAAAATCATTCTTTTTTTAAGATTTTACTTATTTATTTGACAGAGAGAGAGCACAAACAGGGGGAGCAGCAGAGGGAGAGAGAGAAGCAGGCTCCCCACTGAGCAGGTGGCCTGAGGCCGGGCTCCATCCCAGGACCCTGGGATCGTGACCTGAGCCAAAGGCAGATGCTTAACCGACTGAGCCACCCAGGCGCCCCTCATTCAAAAAATCTTAAAAGGACAAAGAAATGATCAGAAACCTGGAGACAATTACAGAAAATTCTCAAAAATAAATTGCATCCTTTTACCTTAAAAGATAGCATATTTATGTAATTATCACAATACTTACTAAGCACTCAATAAATTTAGCTATTATTATTTCAAGATGACAAATAAGGACTACTAGAGCTAATGAAAATATCTATGATCATGCTGATCAGGCTATCAATAAGCATTTATTAAGTGCCTACAAGGTCACCAGCACTATGCGGTAGCAATAAAAGTTCATTACCATGAGAGAGAGAGAGAGAGAGAGAGAATCCAAGCAGACTCCCCAATAAGCACGGCGCCTTATGCAGGGCTCAAACCCAGGACCCTGAGATCATGACCTGAGCTGAAATCAAGAGTTGGCCGCTTAACTGACTGGCACCCCTCAACTTCTTTTAAAGTATGTCCTTTCTTTAGGTCCAGCAGGCAGATATTTTGAGACATAAATTATTTACTTGTTTAGAGTCACCAAATGATTAAATGAATATAAAAAACTGTCACCAAATGAGTCTTGTAGTTTTCATAGGAAAAAAAAAACTTTTCCCATTACTCTCCAGGCTTAGGTAGAATAAGGATGGTAGATAAACTGCCTCTTAAAATCCTTCTAAACTTGGAGCTACACACATGATGAAGGAACCTCTTTCCTAGGATTTACACACATTGAAACGGATCAGTTTATACAGAAATATACATTTATTAAAATGCTATCTTTCATTTATATTAAATGTTCAGAATAGACAAATGTATGAAGATGGAAGGTAGATCAATGGTTAGTTACCTAGGGCTGGTGAGGGAGGTGGGGAAGGTGAATGAAAAAGTTCTAAAACTCATTGTGGTGGTGGTTTACAACTCTGGAATATACTAAAAGCCACTGAATAGAACACTTTACTTTTTTTTAAAGATTTATTTATTTGAGAGAGAGAGTGCGTGCATGCACACATGAGCAGGGGAAGGGGTAGAGGGGAAGGGAGAGAAACAAGCAGATTCCCACTGAGCACGAGACCAATATGGGGCTAGATATGGGGCTAGATCTCAGGACACTGAGGTCATGAGAGCCGAAATTAAGAGTAGGCCGCTTAACCGACTGAGCCACCCAGGTGCCCTTGAATTGTACACTTTAAATAGGTGAATTGTATGGTATGTAAATTACTACATCTCCATAGAGCTGTTATTTTTTTTTTTTAAGATTTTATTTATTTGAGAGAGAGAGTGTGAGAGAGAGAGAGCATGAGCAGGGGGAGGGGCAGAGGGAGAGAGAGAAGCAGGCTCCCCGCTCAGCAGGGAGCCCAGTTTGGAACTTGATGCCAGGACCCTGGGATCATGACCTGAGCCGAAGGCAGACGCTTAACTAACTGAGCCACCAGGCGCCCATTAAGATTTTATTTTTAGGCAATCTCCACACCCAATGCAAGGCTCAAACTCACAACCCTGAGACCAAGAGTCATATGCTCCACCAACTGAGCCAGCCAGGCACCCCTGTTATTTTAAAATTTTAACTCTTCACAAAATTTGACAAATCATAATTATTGCATTATGGTCAAACTCCATAGGATATACCCCTCTGTCAGATATTCTTCCTGACCTGGCTGACCTCATCACTGACAGTCCTACACAGTCCTTTTATTAACAATCCAATTCTTTCCCAACAAATACAAACATCAAGCAACAGACATGGGGGGAGAGGTGCAGGGAAGTACAATTTATAAAAGTTAAAAATAATTCACACAGTATTTTTATGTAAGTGGTTTTCAAAATGGTTATTTTCATAATATAAAAAAAATCCTGAATAAAGTCATCTATTTATTATAGCATTTTGATTTTAAAAGAATGTTACTACTCTATCAGCAAACTACCCGTTATCTCCCAGCATATAGATGTAGTCTCATAATGGCAGTCTTTGAAATGGATGACCCTTGTAGAGTGTAAGGAAAGTCACATTTATATTTATAGAATTTCAAAAATATTCTGCCCCATAAGAAGAACAGGGTTTAAATTAAAAAAAAAAAAACAAAACAAAAACCCTAGACCTCACAGATTTATTTAACAGTGTCCATGAACCCAAGCCACCTCGGATGGAAGACCATGTTTGTTTGCTAGCATACTTTGGAAGAAGCTATGCAGAACAATAAACAAGACTGAATAATAAATTCACTTAGGTGTGTACTTTTTACACTACTTTTAATCCACATGTACCACTCTATTTAAGGATCCTACTCAGAGGAGCTCACAACTTGGTAAAGGCAGACTTAATCTTATCTTCAATGCTAGGCAATGTACACAAAGTAGGTGCAGTTCTCAATAAAAATTTGCCAAATGAATGGAGATTTCTCAGCTAATTAAGCCAACTGGCTGCTTACAGCTGGGTTTTCTATTTAGGAACCTTTGGAAAACCTTTTTCCCCACTAAGTTAGCTTAAAGAAGCACCTAGAACAATAGAATCTTATCACCCACTTCATCAGCCCAAATTGTAGCTCCCTTTTTACAATGAGCAACATAAGATTTGAGTAAAACCTCTGTATGTGATTTGATCATGAAGAAATGTCTTCCCACATTCCTCCTTGGCAGTCTCAAAGCAATTTTTAATGCTCTCTAGAGATTAAAAGAATCAATAAATGAGAAGAGATTAAGCGTAGGAGTATGTACTCCAAAAATATTTTAGGGTAAAGGCAGGTAAACTGTTCAGGGACACCGGTTTTGACCAGTTTTTGAAACGTTTTGTACACAAACATACTAGTGGTAGCCTTGTACTCAAGAGCATGCAAAGCTCTGGTGATAAGGAAAAAAATGGTTTACCTCTAAACACACACACACACACACACACACACACACACACACACACACACAATTTCCCCAAGTAAAACAAGTTGAACTTCTTTACAGCTTATGGTTTTTCAGAATACTGGTGGGATAACAAAAGTGCTCAAGTACTTTAAGC
This sequence comes from Halichoerus grypus, assembly GCF_964656455.1. Lineage (NCBI taxonomy): Eukaryota > Metazoa > Chordata > Mammalia > Carnivora > Phocidae > Halichoerus > Halichoerus grypus. Next base: position 40,274,390 of record NC_135714.1, read on the forward strand.
AACAGCAAAAAATAAATCAAATAAATAAATAAAATGAAGAGAGTACCTAGAACTTTTGTTAATGGTTTAGCAAAGTCTACAATCATAACAAACACAACCATACTGTAAGTCAGAGCATAGTTTGTGCTGTAAAAGGGTTTTATAAGAGCAGGAAGAAAGAGCAATCAGTTATGATTAGAATAGAAGAAGAGCTTGCAGACAAGGTGACATTTGAGCTGGGTTAGATGGATGATCTCTCTAGTGAGGTAACTACAGTTGAAATTCAGAGCACTTGCTCTGCCCCCAAAAAAATATTTTATAGATAAAAATAGTCCAAGTAGAGAACATACACCCAGCCAACCCCCAAACATACTTTATCTTTTAAAATTTCTTTTAAAATATAAAACCTGCTATATAAAGCAATGAAAACTTTCCCACCTCACCTAGATTTCTTCTATTATTCCACTATCTCTTTACCATTTGAGCATGAATCCTCTGTCCCTGTCACTTTGCACTTGTTACTGTGCTGAGATACACATGATCTTTTTCCTATGGATGATAATTTTGCATCTTCCCATTAAACTGTTATACCTTTGAGAGCAATAACCGTAATCCATTTCTATTTTATCTTTCCATAATACTTCTTAAATAAATACATACTCAACAGATACTGTTGACAGGTTAAACCTAGTTCTAATAATTGTGACAATAAGCTATCACTATCACAAAAGATGTCTGTGGAACAGATATTATAAACAATTAAATCACATTTTTTGCAAAGAGAACAAAAAGCATCTAGACTAATAATATCTACTCCCAGACAATGAACTAGTTGCTCTGCTTTAGTGTAACTTGTTCAGAAAGGGTGCATGTTTAAAAAAAAAAAAAAAAATTAAATCTCTCAAGCAGCCTTTATAGAACATTATCTTTCTTTGTCACAAAGTCCTAAGACAACACTGTTATTGTGACAGTGAATTTGTAGAGAAATGAAGGACAGTCCTAGTTCCCAAGCTCTCAACGGACAGTTCACAACTCAAGAAATGTCTTGGCAATGTGTATACATAAAACAATGTGTTTAAAACAATATGAAAAGCACAAAGGAAAAATGTTTTCCAGGAAGCATAGCCTAGCTATTTCAAAGATAATTCTTTCTGAATGTGCTCTTTTAAAAGTTCAGAAATTCTCTCCTCTATTGTTTAAGCTGGAAGTAAACAAAGATAGAAATTTGAAAACTTGTTTTAATCTTCTACTTAACTATATTATGAGATGGAAAGGGAGATTATGCCTGCAAGCTTGCCTGACATCCTTATCACAGAAGAGGATCAAAGGGGAGGGACAGGAGGAATATAGGTGTAACAATGCCAGATACCATCAAGATTACTACCAAAGAACACGTTTTTGTGTGTCTGCACTTCCTAAATTCTGTGGGAAGAATAGAGTACTTCTCATTCTTATCCAAAATTGGCTTTCAGTTTGCCTAGTTTCTCCTTCCTTGTTATTGCTGAGCCTGTGAACTGATAATGTTCCACACCACTCAGAAAGTTACTACATAGTGCGTTAATCAAGGAACACTTCAGGACGTTTAGTATTGCTTTAAAAAAAAAAAAAAAACCACTGAGCCAGGCATTCCAACAAAATTCACTCTTCCAAAGAAGTAATTTTACAAAATAATTCAGAATGGAAGAAAAGACAGGATGGAATGCTATTTTTTTTTTTTTTTTAAGATTTTATTTATTTGACAGAGAGAGACACGGCGAGAGAGGGAACACAAGCAGGGGGAGTGGGAGAGGGAGAAGCAGGCTTCCCGCCCAGCAGGGAGCCCAACGCGGGGCTCGATCCCAGGATCCTGGGATCATGACCTGAGCTGAAGGCAGACGCTTCACGACTGAGCCACCCAGGCGCCCCTGGAATACTATTTCTGATAACGAGTAGCAAAAACAAAAACAAAAAAAGACTACAGAATAACACACCCACAGCTACTTTGTTTATAGGCTTGTAACTTGCACATGCAAGTACTCTACAAAGTATTGCTCAAGAAGAAACTGTCAAAAATGAATGCTTATGAAAACATTCCTTTTCTAAATAAGATCTCGAACAAGGGCTGTGCTGTTTCTAAATTATTTCTTTAGCAAGTATTCACAGGTAGAGCAGAGCAATAATGCTCAGGATGAGAAAAAAATCTTGTTTTATCAACAGTAAAAGTTGTTACTAATTATAATGCCTATGAGTTCAGTACTAGAAATTACGGTAGTTATCTGCTAGACAGAACAGTACTTTACAAAACTGATTATTCCCGAAAAAAAGTACTTTTTTCCTAATCCTACAGACCCTAACAACCTAGTAGGTTGGTTTTGTTGTTGTTTTCCTTCCAAAAGAACCTCCGCCAGTAAGTCGAGGTAACCTTCCGCAGTTCAAAGGTTAAGGCAAATTCAGCTCTATGTAGAGTTCTTGCTCCTCATCAACATAGCTCCCCCACCCCCCCCTTTTTTTTTTTCTTTTTTCTCTTCTCATATTATCTTGGCCTGAAAGAGGTTAATGCTCCGGTATAATTGCAGATCCATGAGGGAAGCGATTTTAGGTGCCGAGGAATGAAACTGGGATGGGAAGAACGATCGACAGCAATCAAAAACCAGCTCGCCCTAGAAATCATCCTCTCCAAAAAGGAGGAAGAGAGTCTCTGCCCAAAGAACCTGCTGCCTGGAAGCCACAACTTCCATCAATCGGCAAAGTAAAGTTGCAAGAAGAGCTCAGCGCCCAGGCAGCCCGCGCCGGTGCGGAGACCGAGGTCAGCAAAGACACTCATCAGGCCCGGGCGGCCCGCGCGAGCCCGGGCTGCGGCGTCGGTGGGGCCGACTCCGACTCCGGCAGGCTCCGGGTCTGGGGGTGCGACCGCGAAGAGTGGGCGGAGAAACAAGAGCAGAGGAAAAGAGGGACAATGCTGGGCCGGGCCGGCGACTCCGCGCGCTCCGAGGGTCCCCCAGCGCCTCTTCCCGCCCGGGGCCGCCAGCTGCCGGGCCAAGTTTGCTTCTCAGCCCTTCCTTCACGACCCGGTTGGCGAAGCCGTAGCCGCCAGCCTCCCTCCGCCCGGCCGCGGCCGCTTTCCTTCCCGCCGGGCGGCTCCCGCGAGTCCGCGAGGAGGCGGCGCGCGCGAGGGGAGCCGCGCGCGCGAAGGGGCGCCGGGCGCGCGGGGAGCAGGGGGCGCGCGAAGGGAGGCGGGCGCGCGAGGGGCAGGGGGCGCGCGAGCCAGCGGCGCGCGCGAGGGGCGCCGGGCGCGCGGGGGAGCGGGGCGCGCTGCGCTCCCCGAGGACCCGCTGCCGCTCCGGCGGATTTTCGGTTGAGGCGGGGGCTGCGCCGCCGTTTACGGTCCGTTAGGAGTCTTTGCCCAGGCGGCGCAGCCTGCCAGCCATCCTGGCCCGCCTCCCCCTCGGCTCCCATCAGGAAGGGCAGCCGGGCGAGGGCCGGCGACCTCGTCTCCTGCCAGGGCTGTGGCCGCCGGTCGGCGGGCATCCCGGCGCCTGCCCCTGGGGCTGGAAGAGAAAGTGAAATGAAGCGTCTTTCCCCAGGCAACACCTACCCGTCCCCAGTCCAAGTGCAGCTGCCTCGCTCCTCGGGCGCCGCCGGTCCCCGCCCTCGGGCCCCGGGCTCCGTTCTCTTGACAATGGCGCGTCCCCTTTAAGGAATAATCCGATCGGAACCGATGTGTGGTTAAACCTCCGACTCTGATTTTAACCGGATTTCTCTCTCTCCCCCTGAGCCCGACGGACGCCCGGCGGTGCTGCAAGCTCTTCCCACCCCTTCCCCGCCCCGCCTACTCCCTCGCCTTCCTGATTGGCGAGAAACACTACAACAGGAACAGCAATCCTCGCACTCCACTGGCCGGCCCGGCCGCCGCTCACCGCGGCCCCCACCCCCACCCCGCCCCTTTCCCCGGGTTGGTCTTTCCTCTAATCACTCTCTGTCCTCTACTCCATCGTTGCTTTGGAGAACTGGCAGTCAAGACTCACCCTCCCGCCTCCGGAAAGCGAACTTTATTTTTATTGGTAAAAGGACATCTTCCTGTGCACCTGATTGGGCAAGGAAGGAGTTAGTCTGCACGCCCCTTACCCATTATTGCTCTCCCTTTACGGGTCTGAGAAATACAGCCGCAAAGTCCTCCCTACTTTGCCTTCTTCTAAGCGCCTTTCCCTTTAAGTGGTGGTAGGGGTCGTGGACAAACTCACAGCCTGTATTGGGGAAAGCGGGGAAGGGAGAAGAGAAAAATTCAAAATCTTCTCCAGTTGAGTAATATATCCGGAGCTGGGATCCTGCGGAACCGCAGCATGCTGTCTAGTGAATGGACTGGTGAGAGTGAGTTAGAATACCTGAAATTCTGGCACTAATTCCTATTGAGAGTCCTTCAAGTTTTCACTCACTGCCCACTCTACCCCCATCGTCGATTCGACTGGCTTCTCGCTACCCCGAAGAGCTTTAGTAAAGGTAGCTGCAAAACTGGAGGTGTCATCTCGCAATCGTTCATTTATTTTTTTTTTAAGATTTTATTTTTTGACAGAGACACAGCGAGAGAGGGAACACAAGCAGGGGGAGTGGGAGAGGGAGAAGCAGGCTTCCCGCGGAGCAGGGAGCCCGATGTGGGGCTCGATCCCAGGACCCTGGGACCATGCCCTGAGCCGAAGGCAGACGCTTAACCACCGAGCCACCCAGGGGCCCCTCGTAATCGTTCATTTAAAAAAAACCACTTAAATCATTTCCATTAAAAAGTTCCGCTTAATTCACGTCCTCTGTGTTGTCTCGGCGTTCCTCACGAAAGCTAAGTTACTCTTCTGAAAAGACTGAATAGATGGTGCCTCTCATGCCAACCTCAAAAGTTAAAGACCTCCGTCCCCCTTGCTAGAACTGTAGCAGGGGGAGCCCAGGTTGAGCCCAAACGGTCACCAGAAGGCTATTCCTTTAGGGAAAGAGGGAGTCTGACACCGGAAGCTTGACCTTGCCGCAAAACCTGCCCCATGAGAAGAGAAATTCTTCGACAGTCTGGTGGATTATGCTTTCCCCAGTTTCCCACCAGAGCTGTAAGAACCGAAAGAGTTGTCACTACTACAGTTGGGTACAGCTAGTGCTTTTGTACCCATCTAAGACTGTTAGGGGGAAACGGTTAAGTGTCCTGGCCCTGTTTGCCGAGCAACTTTGAGAGCCTTCGGACCTCAGGATATTTAGTGCATTTATAGGGGTAGCTCAGTGGAACCCAGTGGTGCCTAGAAAGTAGCACCTCTCAGCGGTACCCTAGAAGGGAGGTTAGTAGCAGAGAGGGGGAAATAAACATCGGTAGCTCAAAGGACTTTTCCGTGAGTTCAGCTCAAAAATTTTATGGACATACCCATAAATATCAAAGGGTGAGCAAAGGGCAAGGCTGTAGGTCATTCAGGTGTTTCTACTGGGGGCAAGAGACAAGGAAATACTTGGGTTCTATTTGTATGGCCTTCAGAGATGCTTATATAAATCTCTGAAGTGTCTATTACTAAACCCACATTTTCAGCCTATTCCATTTTGTTTTTTGGTTGTTAGCTTTTTTTTACTATTGTCAAGATAAAACCGGTTTTCATCTGATTTACAACTGTCAAACTTTGAGACTGCTTCTGGGTTCTGATATTCTATATTAGAATATAAATGGAATAAGAATATTTTATATTCTAGGGCGCCTGGGTGGCTCAGTTGGTTAAGCAACTGCCTTCAGCTCAGGTCATGATCCCAGGGTCCTGGGATCGAGTCCCACGTCGGGCTCCCGGCTCAGCGGGGAGCCTGCTTCTCCCTCTGACCCTCTCCCCTCTCATGCTTTTTCTCTCCCGCTCACTCTCTAATAAATAAATAAATAAATAAATAAATAAATAAATAAATAAATAAAATTTTTAAAAAAAAGAATATTTTATATTCTAATATCTAGTATGATCTTCTAGAAATAAAGACATCTACTATTTCCGATGTGTACACAACTATAGGTTTTGTTCAAGGTCTAGGTGATGTTTTCAAGTTCTTTGTAAAACACCTGTTCTTTGATGTCCAGATTGTTCTGTTACACTAGCACGTTGGGTTCGGTAACTCCAGAATACAGTCTGCAGTAACCTCTAAATTCTCTTCCCTACACTTAACCAACCATGCTGAGATCACCACCTTACAAACATAATTTATATTATTTTTCTCTATTTCACACTTGCCCACATTAGCATTGTTTATCACTTTTTAGCTCATACACCTAACCTCCTCCTCCTCCTATTAGTATTCACATAGAGGAAAATTTTAGAAAATCTGCAAACCTAGAGCTTCCAATATGCAAGTCATTCTTAAGAATGTTCAGTATTGGGTATTTACCCCAAAGATACAAATGTAGGGGTACATGCACCCCGATGTTTATAGCAGCAATGTCCACAATAGCCAAACTGTGGAAAGAGCCAAGATGTCCATCGACAGATGAATGGATAAAGAAGATGTGGTATATATATATATATATATATATATATATATATATATATATACACAATGGAATATTATGCAGCCATCAAAAGGAATGAGATCTTGCCATTTGCAAAGACATGGATGGAACTGGAGGGTGTTATGCTGAGCGAAATAAGTCAATCAGAGAAAGACATGTATCATATGACCTCACTGATATGAGGAATTCTTAATCTCAGGAAACAAACTGAGGGTTGCTGGAGTGGTGGGGGGTGGGAGGGAGGGGATGGCTGGGTGATAGACACTGGGGAGGGTATGTGCTATGGTGAGCGCTGTGAATTGTGCAAGACTGTTGAATCACAGATCTGTACCTCTGAAACAAATAATACATTATATGTTAAAAAAAAAAAAGAAGATAGCAGGAGGGGAAGAATGAAGGGGGGGAAATCGGAGGGGGAGACGAACCATGAGAGCCGATGGACTCTGAAAAACAAACTGAGGGTTCTAGAGGGGAGGGCGGTGGGAGGATGGGTTAGCCCGGTGATGGGTATTAAAGAGGGCACATTCTGCATGGAGCACTGGGTGTTATGCACAAACAATGAATCATGGAACACTACATCAAAAACTAATGATGTAATGTATGGTGATTAACATAACAATAAAAAATTTAAAAAAAAAAAAGAATGTTCAGTATTTGAGCACCTGGGTGGCCCAGTCAGTTGAGTGTCTGACTCTTGATTTCAGCTCAGGTCATGATCTCAGAGTCGTGGGATCAAGCCCCGGGGCCAGCTGCGTGTTCAGTATGGATTCTACTTGTCTCTCTCCCACTGCTTCTCCCCCTACTCATGCTCTCTCTCTCTCTCAAATAAACAAATGAAATCTTCAAATTACTTATCTGATGCCTCTTTTCATGTATTTTTAAACAATGGTTTAGAAATGAAAATATTCCTAAGGTTTTCTTTTCCCCTATGATGTCCATGGCAGTGGGGCGGGGATCTATTTGATTTTTTGTTAATTTTCACTCTACCCGCAAATAAATGTCATAGCATCACACTAATTGACTTGCTAGCTTCCTGCCAGAATATTTGTAGAGAAATTTTTATTTATGAAAGTGCTTGCAAAATGCTACTTGAATTCCTTTCTGCATCTACCATGTCATATAGCGTTCCCTTCCTTTTCTTTTGGGAAACTTGCCACCTTTTTTTTTAAGATATTATTTATTTATTTGACAGAGAGAGACACAGCGAGAGAGGGAACACAAGCAGGGAGAGTGGGAGAGGAAGAAGCAGGCTTCCTGCAGAGCAGGGAGCCCGATGTGGGGCTTGATCCCAGGACCCTGGGATCATGACCTGAGCCAAAGGCAGATGCTTAATGACTGAGCCACCCAGATGCCCCTGCCACTTTTTTTTTTAAACTTACCACTTTTTATTTTCATTTTTTATTTGTTATTTATTTTTAACAGTTTTATTTTTTATTTTATTTTTTATTTATTTGAGAGAGAGAGAGAGCAGGGTGAGGGGCAGAGGGAGAAGCAGACTCCCCGCTGAGCAGGGAGCCCGACACATGGGACTCCATCCTGGGACTCTGGGATCACCACCTGAGCTGAAGGCTGACGCTTAACCGACTAAGCCACCCCGGTGCCTCAAGCTTACCACTTTTTAAAAACCATTGTTTAATCCTTATAAAGTTCCCCCATTGTTTGTCAATGAATCAAACAATAAAAACTTAAGTGCTTTAAATTTTTTTTATCCATATAGCACATATATTTTCTGAACTTCCAAAAATTTAGGTTAAGTGCCTGATAACCATCAGTAAATACCATAAAGTCTATCCTGTGTCAGTTATAATAATGATAATATGAGACATATTAAAACACTTAGAGAAATTTTTGTGTAATATTAATGCAAATATATATATACACATATGTACTCGAGTATACATAATTATATATAAAAGTGCTCTTTTAAATAGTGCAACCAAATCAGACATAAATTCTTTATGATGGGATAGCTCATAATGGCTAAGCATCCTATAGAAGAAATCTTCTGTTGCTATGGTAAAGGTCTAGAAATATCACCTTCTAAATGTTGTCAAATAATTTATTTTTTTTTAAATAATTGATTTCTTGTTCAGTGGAATATGTGATTAATGTATATGAGATCATCTTCCATTAATAAAATATTATATTTGTTTTGTCTTACTTCATTTTCTATACATATTTTAGATATTTAGGAGCTTTATATTTTAATACTATTTTATTAATTGGGATACCTTTATCAATAAGATCCTAATTTTGTCCAAAATATCTTACTGGTGGTATGTTCATATTCTGCCATTTTTCTTCTTTTTCACCATTACAAAGAGGGTTCCATTCTAAACAGATCCATTGGGACGCCTGGGTGGCTCAGATGGTTAAGCATCTGCCTTCAGCTCAGGTCATGATCCCAGGGTCCTGGGATCGAGCCCCACATCGGGCTCTGTGCTCAGCAGGGAGCCTGCTTCTCCCTCTCCCTCTGCCTGCCTGTCTGCCTACTTGTGATCTCTCTCTCTGTCAAATAAATAAATAAAATCTTTAAAAAAAAAAAACAGATCCATTGTGTGAAAATGGGAATTTAAAGAAGAGATAAATCAAGGATTAAATCATGACTTTATTAGTGGATTACTCCGAGGAACTTTTTAGAATAGTATTCAACTAGATCTATTTCCACGCAACAAACTGCTTTTCAGAAGTAAAAGACATGACTTAAAGAAAGACACCTATATTCAGTACAATCCCCTTTGTCTATTTCTCAATAAAAATATCTTTGAATTCAGCAGTCAAGAGCCTATATAGTGGTTACTTTTCAGATTGGATTTTTAAATTAAATTATTTAAAGGAATGAACACGTCATCTGTCTCTGTTGAAATGTTTATCTAGTACCCTGGTGAAATCACTTTGAAATCAAAACTCTCTTAGATTTTAATGTGCATTTTATTTTTATTTTTATTTTTATTTTTCAAAGATTCCATCTATTTGACAGAGAGAGACACAGTGAGAGAGGGAACACAAGCAAGGGGAGTGGGAGAGGGAGAAGCAGGCTTCCTGCCGAGCAGGGAGCCCGATGCGGGGCTCCATCCCAGGACCCTGGGATCACGACCTGAGCCAAAGGCAGACGCTTAATGACTGAGCCACCCAGGCGCCCCTTTAATGTGCATTTTAAAGTGTTGCTCGGGTAAGTATGAATTTGTAACTGGAAAGGGATATAGTCCCTCTAAAAGAAAACAAAACAGTTTTTAATCTGTTTCCAGTTTGTGAGTTGAAGGAAAGTTGGTGGGAAAATGGAGGCATTCTATTTAAATTCATCGCTACCACCTATCAAACTCATTATCTCATTTGAGAAAGGAATTCATGAATTATCCAAAGAACTGGGAAATCTGATGGTGGGGGACAGTTACATGATCATACCACTAGCAAAGGGGTATGCCATATGACTGATCTCCTTGGGGGGCTTCTGTCTGCTGATAGAGAAACAGAAAAACAAAGGACAAAGGAAAGTCTCTTTAATTAATCCTACCAGCCAAGCAAAATAAATAGATCATTTGTTTCAGCAACAGAAGCAAACTGTTAACAATTGAGAAAAGCCACCTGCAGGTGTTTTTGAACACAAGCTGCCCCAGAGCCCAAAATTACTATTGTTTAACACAAAGGTCAGCACATTTTTTCTCTGAAGGGCCAGATAGTAAATATTTTTGGCTTTGCGGGCCATCTGGTCTCTGTCACAACCACTCTGTCACTGTAGCACAAAAGTAGCCATGGAGAATCCAAAATGAACACACAAGGCTGTGTTCCAATAAAACTTTATTCATGGACATGGAAATGGAACTTTATTTAATTTTCATGTGTCCAGGTTAATATTATTCTTCTTTTGATTTTTTCAATCATTTAAAAATTTAAAAATCATTCTTAGCTTTCAGACCTGAGAGGTAGGGGGTCAGATTTGCCGATGGGCTCTAGTACGGACTCCTGGTCTAACATAATTCTAATTCATAGAAAACAACTACAACAACAATTTTGGGGGGGGGGGTACCTAGTATGTGACAGGTACTATGCTAGACCTGAGGACCATAATGGCTGACAAGATAGACATGGTCCCTGTCCTCATGGAGCACACAAATATACAATTAGAGAGAGTAATAAATGGCTATGAAGGAAGAGTACAGAGTACTCTAAATCATGACTTATAATCCAGACAAGGAGGTCAGGGAAGGTTTCCCTAAGGAAGTAGTCTTTGGTAAGGACTGAAAAATGAATATGAATTGATGAGGAGAAGTGGGGGGTGGGGAGGAGAAAAATCTTTCTGGTAGAAGGCATAGCACGTGCACCACCTTGATGGCACTGAAAGGCCTCTGTCCCTGGAAAATACAAAGTGAAGGGAAAAGAGACAAGCGGTTAAATTGGAGAAACAAGTAAAAGCAAAAGCATTCAGGGCCCGGTAGGTTTTAATTCAAAGTCATAGAAAGTCATGACATGGTCAAATTTGCATTTTTAAAAGATCACTGGCTATAGTATGGAGAATTGATTAGTAGAGGGCAACAGTGGACTACAGGTAGTCAAAGGCTTCTTGGCCCTGGACTCTATGCCCTAGAGCCAAATACTACTATTTCACCTATGCCAGGCACTGTTCTTAATACTTTACATGTATTATCTCATTGAAATTTCACAATAACCCATAAGAAGGCACTACCACCCTCCCTTTATCGAAGAGGAGACTACATCTCAGTTCTTCCCTTAGTGCACCCTCAGTTGTCTCTACGTTATAGAACTCTGGGACGTAATTGCAGGAGAAAAGTTAAGAGTGAGGAGAAAAGAGAGGCAGAAAGAAATGAAGAAGGTGTGTTCTATGGGACCATAGCCGTGGCCAGACCCAAGTCTCTTTCTCAAGAGATTATATTATTTACAGGGGATGAGGCCCAAATTCAAGGAGGTGGCTGCCTTGGGTATTTGTGGCTCAGTCGGTTAAGCGTCTGCCTTCAGCTCAGGTCATGATCCCAGGGTCCTGGGATCGAGCCCTGCATGGGGCTCCCTGCTCAGCGGGGAGTCTGCTTCTCCCTCTGCCTGCCACTCCCCCTGCTTGTGCTCTCTCTCTTTCTCATTCTCACTCTATCTCAAATAAATAAATAAAATCTTTTATTTTATTTTATTAACATGTAATGTATTATTTGTTTCAGGGGTGCAGGTCTGTGATTCATCAGTTTTACACAATTCACAGTGCTCACCATAGCACATACCCTCCCAATGTCTATCACCCAGACCCCCCCTCCCTCCACCCTCCTCCCCTCCAGCAACCCTCAGTTTGTTTCCTGAGATTAAGAGTCTCTTATGGTTTGTCTCCCTCTTTGGTTTCCTCTTGTTTCATTTTTTCCTCTCTTCCCCTGTGATCCTCTGCCTTGTTTCTCAAATTCCACATATCAGTGAGATCATAGGATAATTGTCTTTCTCCGATTGACTTATTTTGCTTAGCATAATACTCTCTAGTTCCATCCATATCGTTGCAGATGGCAAGATTTCATTTTTTGATGGCTGCATAATATTCCATCGTATATATATATACCACATCTTCTTGTCCATTCATCTGTCAGTGGACACCCAGGCTCTTTCCATAGTTTGGCTATTTACCCCAAAGATACAAATGTAGTAAATAAAATCTTTTTAAAAAAAATACTCATTCTTTCTCTACAGAAAAATCCTCAATGTAATGTTCAGGACACACTTACACTTAAAAGGTCCCCCTTGTTTATCTCAAATTCAGACCTAACTGGGTGTCCTGTATTTAACCTGGCAAGCCTACACTGTGAAAACAAACACATTTCCTCCTATAAAACTAGATGTCAGCTGGAGACACCTGGACCCTTAAGATTTAGAAAATGAGCCTGATGAGGTACCTGCGGGGCTCAGTTGGTTAAGCGTCTGACTTCAGCTCTGGTGGTGATCTTGGGGTCCTGGGATGGAGTCCCACACCAGACTGTGCTCAGCAGGGATTCTGCATGTCCTTCTCCCTCTGCCCCTTCCCCAGCTGGTGCTCTCTCTCTCTGTCAAATTAATGAAGTCTTAAAAAACAAAACAAAACAAAAAAAAAAAGCAAAAAAAATGAGCCTGAACACCTTATATAAGTCCAAAGGCCTTCCCAAGGATTTTTGTGAATTACCCAGGCAAGGGTGTGGAATTAGGGGTTCTGATTTCACCTTTGCTTCCAGGCTCAGTCTTTCTCACTGAAGACTCCCTTCTGAGTTCTTTTAATATCAAGAAAGCCAGCAAACATTATGGAAACATTATGAGGTGGAAGGATTCACAGAGAGCAGAGTTGAGTGGAGCCACCCTCGGGCACAGCCTCGCAAACAGCTCAGAGCAGTATTTCATTATACACTCTGTTCCTCAGAGTCCCTTCAGCCGCCTACCACCAATGCTTTCTCATGGTCCTGTGCCATGATCCCTGGGTCCTGCTCACCCTCCTGACATGCCTTTTCCCCTCCTCCTTCTTCTCAACTTTCTTGCGGTAGCCAAGAATTTCTCTCCTCTTACAGAGCAAATTCCCAAACTAAGCAGGTTGGACTCCTTTTCTAAAGCTTTGTCACCAGCTGATTTGCAAGACCTCAGGGTCTCAGTCACTTGTTGAGACATTCTTTCAGAACAAAGACAGTCTGAAATTGTCCCTAAGAAGAATTCTGATGCTAGCAAATGAGACAATAATCACTTTTTTCTTAAGTTGTTACAATAATTTTCTGCCAGCATGCAGGAAAAAGAAGGATATCTCTTTTGGTTGTATCCAATGGGGCCTGTTTTTACTCGTTATATTGTCCTTTTTCTTGAGAGACGTTTAACTGCTTTTTACCCTGTGACAACATACATCAAAAGTTCAGAAAAAAACAAATAGGCAGCATTTGGGATCCCGTTATGGATTCCAGATAAACCTGTATTTTTTTTCTCTGCTTTGAAATCTAATTCAAAATTAAAGCAAGTTACTTTTCTCAAGGTAAAGAAAGAAAGTTTTGGGAAACACATCACCATTTGCTGTAGCTGGAAGCACAGCCTGCTCCTTTCGGGGAGAAAAAAAAGAATGAAATATGCTATCACACGAACTCCTCAGAAGGCAGAAAGATGAAAAAAATAGGCTCTGTGGAACCAGAGCCTTGGCTCACATCCTATCCCATTATCTTTTCCAAGAATTATCTTCTAACTTTGCCTTTACTTGCCTATTTTCCAGGTTGTCCCGAGATACTGCAAAAACCATGTACAGACACGCAGTATATATAGAGATCCCGCCAGCCAACTAGAATAATAATATGAAGATTTGCGAGTACATGTTTCTGTGAGGTCATCTACAGCAAGATGAAGTAGAGTACTTAGTCAGTCTACAGGTACATTTAAAAATAGCTTAACTACAATTATCTTGATATTTAGCTGTCTATTGGTTAGTGGGGTTCTTTTGTTTGAACTATCCAAATAAAAGCCTTAATGTTTTACTGCCTCTCTGCAAGTGTAAATTTGGCCTGAGTTTCAGTGTGTTGATAAACTGAAATATATATATATTTATATATATATCTCACATATATTAATTATGTAAATGACAAGCAGATTAGTAATCCAGTAGCTACGCTGGTCATATAATCACAGAGAAGAACAGGCTCAAGCTCAAGGAGCAGAACAAAATGCAATTGATTTGTCATTTTTTCAGAACATTATCACCTCAGAAATTATCTTCTACATATAATAAAAATACCAATATAGTAAATATTTTTATCAGCCAACTGAAAAAATAAAATCCTCTTTCAGTAAACTTATACCTTTAACATAGAAAAAAGTCACAACAACTGAACACTATGTTAAATTATCCTTCAAAGAGACATCATCCCTTTAGAGAATTAGGCTCTTTCACTTGGTCAGGAAAACAGTATCAATCTTTATCTGTGAGGGTTTTTTCCCCCCTCAAGAAAATCCTCAACCTTCTACATCTTGGTATTTTAGCAGGTCACTTTTTCCATAAAAAAAAAAAGTTTTGCAAACCATATGTAGATATCTGATCACTGTTGTGAAATCCCACTCAACACAATTTAGTATTTTAGGTCTATTTATAGAAGTCCTGCTATGTGAACATTTTTAGCCTGTACGATGTCAGCCTGGTAATTTTCATGCAAGTAAGAAAACAATTTGTTCCAGCCTCCAAAATGGTACTGACATCAAAAGTGTCCTTCACACTGGAGAACTTGTGACTGAAGAGCTTCCAGCAAAAGCAGTAAAAATGGTGGCAACAGCATGTCTGAAAGTGGTGGTGCTAATGGGAGGGCAGTGGCTCTTCCTGCCCCTCATGATGGAGGCAGCTGTCACTGCTGAGGGATGGTGAGAGAGAAAGCGTCTAGGCTTCAAGTTAATCTCTGCCCCGGCATGGAGATTCTGCCACCCTCAGGGGATCTGAGCTGGTGTTGTTTTATTTTTTTTTTATTTTTTTAAAGATTTTATTTATTTATTTGACAGAGAGACACAGCGAGAGAGGGAACACAAACAGGGGGAGTGGGAGAGGGAGAAGCAGGCTTCCCGCAGAGCAGGGAGCCCGACGCGTGGCTCGATCTCAGGACCCTGGGATCATGACCTGAGCCGAAGGCAGACGCCTGACCATCTGTGCCACCCAGGTGCCCCTTGGTGTTGATTTTAATGGCAGTGCCATTACAGACCCCAACCTATTTTTCTAGACCTCAACTTCCACTATTCCCTAATATTTGGACCAAATTGGTCTATATGCTGTTCTCCAGGTTCCTTTATCGCCCTTGCCTATAGCACTGAAAAAAGTTCTCAGGAGAGTAGAGTCCAAGGTTAATGGAGAGGTCAAGAGAGTAGTCCTTAATCATAGTGACATTAGAGCAGCTGAGATAGAGAAGCCGGGCTGAAGCCCCTATAACCTGCCCTAAGAAATCTATAAATGCATCTGGAGAGGGTGAGAATTAGATAGACAACAGAATCATTAAGACTGCTCAGCTTATTCTATACCCATGGCCCAACAAGCCAAGTGGAACATAAATTATTTTCAGTGTTTGGAGACTGCATTGAAGTGTCTTTAAGGAATCTGGAAATGAGAGGTGTCTAAAGGTCATCTTGGAATTCATTGTACAACCAGCACAAAATGAATCACAGAGGAGAAATCCAAAGTCACCTAACACTACAAAATTTGTCTGTAATGGATAAAATGTGCCATCATACCTAATAAGACAAGAGTCCAACAGAATGGGGGTGGTTTGCCACAGAGGCAGGGAAGAAGAGTCCCAGAAAACTGCTGATGGCCTTCATCCAAGCCCTTACTGAGAGAGAACACCATGATTGAAGGAGTCCATTTGTCAATCCCAGTGGCAGGAATACTATTATTATGCATGTTCTACATGGACTAACTTACTTTTTAAAAAAGATTTTATTTATTTATTTATTTATTTGAGAGAGAGAGAGAGAGCATGAGCAGGGGGAGGGGCAGACAAAGAGGGACAGGCCGGCTCCCTGTTGAGCAGGGGGCCCAACATGGGCCCACCCTGGGAAGTGGGCCCACCCTGCAGCTCGATCCCACAATCCTGAGATCATTACCTGAGCTGAAGTCAGGTGCTTAACCAACGGAGCCACCCAGGTGCTCCCTAACTTACTGACTTCTTAAAAATCTCATGTAGTGCACATAAAATTAAAAAAGGACAAGAACCATATTATCCTCTCAATAGATGGGGTAACAGGGTGATGGGCATTAAGTAGGGCACGTGATATAATGACCACTGGGTGTTATGTAAGACCGATGAATCACTGACCTCTACCCCTGAAACCAATAATACATTATATGTTAATTAATTGAATTTAAATTTTAAAAAATACCATGTAGTGCTATATTGTTCAAGGTTCTGTGTTGCAAATGACAGATACCAACCCCAAAGAGCTTAAGCAAGAAGAGGAGCTTTATGAGAGAACGCAGGGATGTCTCCACAAAGAGTAAAGCTGCTGAGCCTCAGAAGGACCTGGAATAGGGAGCCAGCAGGCACTGCTCCAGCTTCTCTCTGGTGCCTATGGTCCTGGTTTCTGCTTCTCTGGGCAAGTCTGCTTCATTCCCCTTCCCCTCTCTCTACAGACCAGCCTCAACTGGTTCTGGTAGCACACGCACAGGCATCATTAGTCTATAATGGCAATCTCCCATCCAGAGTTTGTTGTTTGTTTTTTTTAAAGATATTTTTTATTTATTTATTTGACAGAGAGATAGAGAGCACAAGTAGGCAGAGCGGCAGGCAGAGGGAAAGGGAGAAGCAGGCTCTCTGCTGAGCAGGGAGCCTGATGCGGGGCTCTATCCCAGGACCCTGGGATCATGACCTGAGCCGAAGGCAGCCACTTAACCGACTGAGTCACCCATGTGCCCCTCCCGTCCAGAGTTTGTATCGCTTCATTCAAGCAAACAGACCAGACCGGATGGGATCTCTGAGTCTAATTGCAAATGTCTGGGTGAGAGAATCTGATTAGCCCCACCTAAATAAAGAATCCACCCCTTACCCACTTTCCTGTGCACAGTGGTACCAGGTCATAACATAACATGGATAGTAAAGGCCCACGTTTACAGAAGGAAGGAAGGTAGGGGGAAAGGGAAAGTGGTTATTCTTAGAGGAAGTGACCTACGAAGACATTCCAAAAAGTATCTTCTACAGGTATGGACCATTATTATCCCCATTTGTTTTAAAAGATTTTATTTTTACTTATTTGTCAGAGAGAGAGAGAGAGAGCACAAGCAGGGGGAGCGGCAGGCAGAGGGACCCTGGCATCATGACCTGAACTGAAGGCAGATGCTTAACGGACTGAGCCATCCAGGCGTCCCTATTATCCCCATTTTACAGGTGAGAAAATTAAGGCATTTGAGCTTATGCAACCTGCCCAAGGTCACAGAGCTAGTCAGTGGCAAGCTCAGGATTTGAAGTCAAGTCTGTCTGAGTCTTAATCACTATGTTGTAATGCATCTCTTATCCTTATTCATCAAGCAACCACTTTATTTAATATACTTCTTATGAGGGACTACTACAGGCATGTAGTGATTATACAGACTCCATATTTTCTAATTCTCATGATGATTATAGTTCTCATGATAAACTAATAAGTTGGCATTCTGGTTCATATGTCATTATTATAAGTTTGGGTAAGGTCAGTCCAGTCTTAAGAAATGGATCTGTTCTTCATATGTTGGTAAAATTGGATTTCAGAGCCTATTAAGCCTAGGACCGAGTCCCTTGACAATGACAGCTGTGATGGTTGTAAATTCCACCATTTGGGTCAAGCACACTCCTGGGAAGTTACTTCAAGGACAGTTGCTGGTCTTTCTGTCATGACAATCCTCTTCTTACTGAATGAAACATTTTGATTTACAATGATTGAATCTCTTTCTCTATTAGCCTAACAACAACAACAACAAGATGCTAGGTTTTTGTTTACAAACTGGGGAATTTTTATTTTCCATTCATCTGTGCATTCCACAATTACTATTAATGCCAATCATGTGCCAAGCAATGTGCTAGGTACTGTGAATGCAGTGAACAACACAAGCGTGGCCTTTGCCCTCAGGTTGCCTGTAATATAGACTAGCTTAGAATTTGAGGCAAGTAGAATTTCTGCCAACAGATTTTGAAAGGAGAATGAGAATGAAGGGAAAAAGTAGTAAATGGAAAAGAAATATGTGGGCCTTTTCCCACAGGAGAGATGAAGAACAAGGGAGTCGAGAAGAAGAGTCCTGGGTTGATTAAGAAATAACCCAGATGGGCGGCTGGGTGGCTCAGTTGGTTAAGCGACTGCCTTTGGCTCAGGTCATGATCCTGGAGTCCCAGAATCGAGTCCCACATCGGGCTCCCTGCTCAGCAGGGAGTCTGCTTCTCCCTCTGACCCTCATTATCTCTCTATCTCATTCTCTCTCTCAAATAAATAAATAAAATCTTAAAAAAAAAAAGAAAGAAAAGAAATAACCCAGAGATGGATTTCATGAGTGTTTATCAATATATTAATCACGAGAGCAGCATCTTCCATCTCACATTCCACTGGAAAAGAGAAGTACACTGTGACCCAAATAATCCAAATCAAGAGAGCCTTGGCTAAGGAGCAACTACCATCAGCGGCAGCTGAGGAACTGTCTGATATGATTATGAGCTTTCAGACATGTCTACGGAGTTCACTGCCTCATCAACAATCAATCAACAAATATATATAAGATTGCAAATGCAATTTGATTCGATTGATAGCTCTAGCTCTGAGACCCAGTGTGCTTAATAAACCACAACACTGCTAAGTTTTTGTCTATCCTAAAAGCAAATTCAGATTCTCTACAAGCCCTATTTCCCTCCTGTGACAGGAACACGTTTGGTATGTTCAAAGAAGAGCAGAAAGTCCAAGTTGCCAAATCAGAGTGAAGGAGAGGGACAGTTAGAGGGATGAGGTCAGAGAGGTGGGCCAATCATTACAAATCAAAATGTTTCATTCAGTGACTCATTAGGGCCTTGTAAACATGGATAAAGACTGAGTTTGTATTCTTAAATGTAATGCAAAGCCATTGTAGGGCTTGACTCCGATGAATGACATGATCTGATTTACCAATTAAAGGAGATCATTCTGGATTCTGTGTAATGAATGAATTGTGTAAGGGTAAGAATTGAAATAGAGAGACCTGTTAGAAGACTATTGTAAAAGACTGGAGGAGAGATTATGCTATTCTGGACTTGAGTGGCAACAATAGAGATGGTGAGATTTCATTAGATCCCGGATATATTATGAGGATACAGCTGATAGGACTTGATGATGGACAGAGTACAGTGAAAAGAAAGGAGTTCAGGATGACTTGCAGGTCAGTGGAGTGAAAGGTAAGTGCCGATTTTTGAGAAGGGGAACACATGGAAAGAAGCAGGTTTGGGGAAAGAAATCAAGAGTTGAAGTTAGAGATACCAAGTAGACATACAAGGCGAGTTATTGAGTTAGAGCTGGACTATAAGTCTGGAGCTCAGGGGAGTAGTTAGGGCCAGAGGGATAAACTGGGAAGCTTCAGTGTGTAGATGGTATTCAAGGCCATGGGACTAAGTGAGAGCGTCTAGGAAATGAGCACAAAGAGCATAGATGATTTTTTTTTTAAAGCCAATAACTGAGCCCTGATGTGCCAACCATTAACAGTCTTGGAAGAAGGACTGGCCAGTGAAGTAGGAGAAGCAGAAAAGACATGTGATCTGGAAGCTAAGTGAAGAAATGTTTAAGGAAGGATGATCATCAAATGAAATGCTATTAAGAGGCCATGCAAGGTGAGAACTGAGATATGACCACTGGATTTGGCAAGATAGAGGCTATTATTTGATTTTGACAAGAATGTTCTTGGAGGAATAGTCAGTGCAAATGCCAGAAATGGAATGATTGGAACTGAAAATGCAAGGTGACAAAGTGGAGACAGTAATAATAGACCATTTGAATGGGCTCCTGCAATAAAAAAGAGCAGGAAAATGTGACATTAGTTGAAGGGGACAAGAATACTAGAGAGAATTTATATCCTGTTTGTATGCTGATGGGGATGATTAAGAAGAGAAGGAAAAATGGTGGATGCAGAGGGGAGAGAGGATATTACTTGGCTGAAATCATTGGTGGGTCAAAAGGGCAGGATCTAATACACATGTGGTGATGCTGGCTTCAGATGGGAGCATGGAGGGTTATGACTGGTAACAGAAGGGAAGGCAAAGTGCATAGCTACAGATGCTGGTAGATGGACAGATTTAATGAAGAAAAAATTGAGGCAATTTTCTTCCAGTTGCTTCTATTTTCTCAGTCAAACCAGAAGACTGGTTGTTATCTGAGAGCGAGAAGTGGGGTGGGGGTTTTTGAGGTTTAAAGATGGAGGAGACACTGAAGTAACTATCCAGGACAGTGGGGAAAACCCAGAGAAATGTAACAAAACTGTTGCACAGGGTAAGATTGACTGGAAAAATGTTGGAAGAGCCATCTACATGGTTACATATTGTTCTCTAGCCATATTCAACTGATCAGTGCTGATGGGAAATAAGGAGTTATGTTTAAGGCAGCGTTGGGTTTTTTCAATAAGAGAGTGAGAGGGGCAAGGCAGTTGTGGGTCTATGCAATAGACCTGATTACAGTGAGCTGCACAAGGAGAAAAGACCATAACGCAAGTGGAAAAACGGACAGTGACGAAGTGATAGACCAATAGATTGGCTGCTCCAAAGGGGTTGATTGGGGTGGTGGTGATGGTACGACTAGAAAGGTAAGAGATGATTGATCAGAAGAGTAGGGAATACCAAAACTGGAAAATTTTTGAAAGTGATGAAGTGATGTGGTAGAAAATTCTTTGAGGCATATGCTGAAATGTAGTGGAGGAAAATAATATTGAAGGTGGGAAGATTAAGGAACTCAGAGGCTAGGGAACACGTGGATATGTACATGGGTACATGGATAATTTTTGTGGATGCTGAAGTCACCCAGCATAGGAGCATAGTACAGGGTAGTGGTGGAGAGAAAGACAGAAGACCAGAATCTAAAGTCTTCATTGACTAAGGAAGTTAGCGAGAAGCGAGTAGATGACTCAACATGGAGGGTTGACAGTATGTGCTTCAAAGACACTGAGTTGGTGGTTGTGGCAGTGGTCATTGTTATTGTTGTTCTGGGAGGAATGAAAAAATACCTAAAAGCAGCAATGAGAAACACAGACCTCACCTCTAGGTCCTCCTCTGTGAGCGGGGTGTAAGAGAAAACACCGCTGCCATGTGAGAGCCGAGGAGGAAGAAGTGTCTTCAAAGGTGAGCCCAGCTTCAGTTAAGGAAAGAGGAACCATGCATTCCAAAGCACAGAGTGGAAGGGTTTGCCTGGTCAGGGAGGAGTGGGAGATTGATTCATATCAGTGGATGTACTAAACTCTATGAATGATAATGAATGGTCCAGAGGCTTGGACTTCTGTTTGTAGAGCTGTGTATATAAGGCATTTGGCATAATGTGATTAATTCTGATGGTGGCTTAAGAGAAGGTGGGTTATCAGTCTTCATTGTAGCCTCTGCTTTGTGCCTGATTTCTTACTAACACTTTGGTTTTTGTTTGTTTTTTTAAAGATTTATTTATTTATTCAAGAGAAGAGGGTGCAAGCCGGGGTGGGGGGCAAGGGGCAGAAGGAGAGAGAGAATATCAAGCAGACTCCCTGTTGAGCATGGAGCCCTATGCAGGGCTGATCCCACGACCATGAGATCACAATCTGAACCAAAATCAGGAGCCAGATGCTCAATCAACTAAGCCACCTGGGCGTCCCTTTACTAACACTTTGCAGGAGAGAGGCAGGTGGTATCCTGATCCCTAAGAAGCCGCAGCTTTGTGGTCCTTCCTTTGATCCTACTGAAGGTGGTGAGACAGTAGGGAGAGGGCTGAGTTTTACCAAGGCCAGTGAGTTCTCATGGCCATGCCTAAATCCTGAGCCTTTCCACAGATAACTCCATTAAAGCCATCAAGAACACATTCTCTTGGAAAATTCTTTCCTTTCCTGTCCAAAAGCATATGCTGTGGCTCCCAGGCACATTCATCAATAGCTTAATTAGCTTTACTGTAGTCTGTTTACCCTATGAATCCTCCACTATTGAGAAGAAAAAACATGATCTAGGAATGGCATTGGCCTTTCCTACGTTACACCAGTGAAAACTGATGTGATGTAACAGCTCTATCCCAAAGGACTTAAATCACTAAAAAAGGTCTTATCATGGATGTTCATTAAATTCCTTAAATTTCATGATAAAAATAGTATATATGAAAATAGTAACTGTTTAAAGTATATTATTTTCTCTTTGACAGTTGCTATCTTACTTTGTATACACCAAACACATATTAACAGTTACCATCAGTCTGGATAAAGTTTAAAAATACAAAGCAGCAGGGCGCCTGAGCGGCTCAGTCTTTAGGCATCTGCCTTCAGCTCAGGTCATGGTCCCAGGGTCCTGGGATCGAGCCCCACATTGGGCTCCTTGCTCAGGGGGAGCCTGCTTCTCCCTCTCACACTCCCCCTGATTGTGTTCCCTCTCTCACTGTCTCTCTCTCTGTCAAATAAATAGATAAAATCTTTTTAAAAAAAATACAAAGCAGCTTAGTACAAAATAAATTAGCAACAGTTCTGAAAAAAAGAAAAAAAACAAGAGAAAACCTTGAGGCTGCTAGGTGTTTATCCAACAATGAACTGTTCTGGATAAATAGAAGGAAGACAAGAGTTCAAAGAATTGAAACTCGCGTCCCAACAAGCTAAAAGCTATTAAAAGGGCCTGAGTAACAGCCTTACACCCCCACTCCAACAACTCTTAACACAAATTCATGACACAGAATGATGTCTGAAACAATGGGTGCTTTGTTCTAAAATTTCAAGTCCAAGGTGTTAATCTTACTAGTGGAGTTTGGAATTCCCAGATGGTTGGGCTCAACAACTGATTAAACATGCCTAAGTCTTGTTGGGACACAACCTAAGGTTAACACAGGTGGTCAAAACAGTCAATTTTAAAATGCACTCTTGTTATAGCGATTGCGAGGAAATTAATGAAAGCTAAATGCAAATTTATAGTGGAGAGACAGGTGAAAAATAAGATTTGATTAAAAGGACTTGAAGTTAGAAAGGTTCCACAAAAATTTAAAACAGATGACTCTTGTATGCTCAAACTTTTCCATTTTTACAACTCCATCTATGTCCATTGTATAGTCATTACTCCCTTTGAGAAATGCCTCTTCTTCAGACTTTTTTCCTCCTCAAGTCCTTTCCCAAAGCTGTTGCCAAAATCAACTTCCTCTGTTGCCCTTCTGACAATGTCACTCCTTTTCTAAAACTCCCTTTAATGGCATTATGCTGGTCTTTGTGTGAGCGGCAGATTTCTTTCCCTGACTTTAGGACAAACACATTATTCCTGCCCAGATTTATTTAAGGCTCCTACGTTGTGGGGTTTTGTGTGTGTGTGTGTGTGTGTGTGTGTGTGTGTGTACGTGTTTTACAAATCCACATGCCATTTTCCTCTCTATGTAGACTGAGTACCTTTCAGCTTCTCAGCTTTTTAACATTCACTAATGTTTAGATTGTAAACATGCAATTCAGTTTTAATAAGAGTTCCTCATTTTATCTCTACCCTCCCCTTAACCCCCACCCCAACACAAATACATACACACTAAAAATCTCTAGTGCTATTTGCCTTATTCAAATTTCTCTTGAAATTTGATTATTTTTGCAAGAACTATACAAATAATCATCTGCACTGAAATTTTTTGTCTAGTAAAAACCAAACAACATCAAAAACAAAATGCTCATAAAGGATGAAAATAAGATTGTGGAATTTCCCTAAGGAGTGAACAGATTTTTCAGAATGAGTCACAGGAAAAAATATCTAATATTACTATCATGGGCAACTTCTAGGAAAAGGTTCTGAAACAACACCAATGCTATGCTCTTTTTTCTTCTTTCTTTTTTTTTTTTAAGCTAGAAGACCTAAATTCAAGCCCCAGCTTGGTTATTTGCAAATTCTGTTATTTTTGTCATTTAATCTTTTTGACCATCACGTTCTTGTTTGTAAAGTGGAAATAACAGTATCTATATGACTTTTTCTGACGATTCAATAGCATTTGTAAATATGCTTTGTAAAGTAAAAAGTGCTACACAAATACAGATATTATTATTACTTCCTTCAAATTTTCCCTTTGACTGAGAACTTACCCAGGATTTCCCCTTTCCCACACATTTTTATCTGGAGACAAATTTGATATTATAGTTATAGACCTACCTTCTAAATAGGAAACTGCACTAAATCTTCCAGAGACACTGAATATTGTTGCTGATAATTTCTTCTATCATTATTGTATTTTATAGGAAATTAGATACATTTTTCTTTTCTTTTTTTTCCTTTCTTTTTTTAGTATGTTCTATGCCGAGTGTGGAGCCCAACTCTGGGCTTGAACTCACGACCCCACATCAAGACCAGAACAGAAATCAAGAGTTGGAGACTTAATTGACTGAGCCACCCAGGTGCCCCACATTTTTTCATGATTTTAATTTTAATTTTATTTTTTAAGTAGGCTCCATGCCCAGCATGGAGCCCAACACGGGGTTCAAACTCACAATGCTGAGATCAAGACCTGAGCTGAAATTAAGAGTTGGACGCTTAACGGACTGAGCCACCCAGGTACTCCTCATTATCGTAATTTTTAAAACATAGAAAGTATATAGAAGGAAATAAAATTTATCAGTAAGTTCATATCCAAAAAAGGTAACTAGTAAAATTTTGCTGTATTTTTCTCATATGTTTCCTGATGTATACATATAAACTTTATGGAATATTTGCTATGTGGCAGATGCTTTACATTAATTATCTAATTTATTCTTCGTAACAACCTTGTGAGGTAGGTACTATGAGCATCTTCTACATTTCCCAGATGAAAAATCAGAGAGATTATCTTGCCAAATATCATGTAACTTATTGTAAAGCACTCCATTATTCTATCTACAATACTATGATCCTCCAGTGCCATTTCTGTGCCACCTTTTTTATTTACTGTAAAATAGTGACCATCATACTATGGTATTACATATTCATTAAAAACATGATTTCTTAAGACAAAATCAGAGAGGGAGACAAACTATAAGAGACTCTTAATCATAGGAAACAAAGAGTTGCTGGAGGGGAGGGGAGTTGGGGGATGGGGTAATTGGGTAATGGGCATTAAGGAGGGCACATAACACCCGGTGTTATACGCAATTGATGAGTCACTAAACTCTACTCTGAAACTAATAATACACTAAATGTTAATTAATTGAATTTAAATTAAAAAAACATGTTTTTTAATAATCTTTTTTGTTTGGATGAGTCATTATTTATTTAATTATCCCCCGCCCCCATTGTGGGATACTTATGTTATTTCCAATTTTTCATTATCATATTTATTTTTAGCAATAAATATATGCTCAGTATCCAAAATTTTGTTAAATAAGGAAATATATAGAAGGTAAAAAATCCCTTGTGCCATTATCCAAAGAGAAATTCCACCCCTCTTTTTTTTTTTTTTTTTGAGATAATCACTTCCAACAGTTTTGTATATATTCTTCCAGGATTGTTCTTTTTTTTTTTCTTAAGGATTGTTTTTCTTATTTAATTTTTGACCAAAAAATGGAATATTCCTATATGTGCTTTGCATCTTGTTTTTTTGTTGTTTTTGTTTTTTTTTTTGCCTTTATAGTATCTCATGGGCACATTTCCATGCCAGTCCAAGTGTTCATCGGGACTCTTCCTGTGGCAAGAATTAGATACCAATTCAAACCAAATTAGATTAAAAAGGGATTTTTCTTTTGCTCATGTAAATTGCAAAGTCCAGAGGTAGATCTCTACTTCATGTGCAGCTGGATTCAAGTAGTCTAAAGGTAGTATCAAAAAACCTTCTCTCTCTCTCTCTCTCTTCCATTCTGGTCTTCTGCCTTCATCTGTGGTGGCTTCTTTCTCAGGCAGGCACCAGCAGCTTAGCAACCCCGGTGAAGGGAGTGTGCCTCTTCCCCAGTACTTTCAGCCACAGTCCCAGAGTAGACCATCATCAGCCTAGCTTGTGTTGTGGGCCCATCGCTAGAACTGAGGCATACCAGCCTCTGCCTCACCATACTAACTGGAAGTGAGCAACACTTGGTTTCACAAAGG
This sequence comes from Halichoerus grypus, assembly GCF_964656455.1. Classification (NCBI taxonomy): domain Eukaryota; kingdom Metazoa; phylum Chordata; class Mammalia; order Carnivora; family Phocidae; genus Halichoerus; species Halichoerus grypus. Next base: position 40,300,502 of record NC_135714.1, read on the forward strand.
AAAATCAGGGCACTGCCTATTTTCAAAAGAAGGAAGAAGGGAGGCCAGCAGTTGCAACAATAGATGTGTGCTATGGCAAAAGTAGATCTGTTTCACAATGTGCCATAGCTTATTTTTTAACTTGGTGATTGGATCATAATTAGTTTAAACTAATCTATCAGGGAGCATTCTATTCTTATCAAATAGTCTATACTAATATATTTTATACCTACATTGTCTGATTTTTAATTTTAAGTACCTCTAGTACTCAACTGGTTTCATATTTGGTATACAATGTATCACTGCCTTCTCAATAATTTGGCAGTGCTTCACATGGAAATAAATATAGTGTGTGTTATGGCCTGATTCGCATACCCCCCCAAAATATGTATAAGTCCCAACCCCCAGTACCTCAGAATGTGGCTCTTTTTTGGAAATAGGGTCTTTACAGTGGTAATCAAGATAAAATGAGATCATTAGGGTGGACCCTAATCCGGTAGGATTGGTGTCCTTATAGAAAGGAGAAATTTGGACACAGAGACAGACACACAGAGGGAGACCAGGTGGAGATCCAGGAAGAAGACAGCCGTGTGACTGCAGTGATGCATCTACAAGCCAAGAAACACCTAGGATTGCTGGCAAACACTACTAGCTAGTGGTGACCCTGCTGACAACTGAATCTCAGACTTCTAGCCTCCATTTATTGTGAGAGAATAAATTTCTGATTTTAAGCTCCCCAATATTTGGTACTCTTTTATGGCATCCTTAGGAAGTTAACCTATCATGCTTATCTTTCCTGGAGGACTCTACTTCAAAATGTCAATGAAAGGCAAATAAAACCAACGAGATCACTACTTCATATCTAAAAGATTGACAAAAATTAGAAACCCGGGTAATGCCAAGAGTTGGTGGGCATGTGGTGATACATACAGGAAATCTCATGCACTGTGGTGGAAGCACAGCTGGGACAGCCATTCTGGAGAGCAATCTGGCAGTGCTTAGTCCAATAAAGAATAGGCATGCCCATTCTCCTGCTGGGTACGTAAGTTCCAAGAAATTTCCACGAAGGTCCATGAGTGGGTGTTCAAGGAAGTTTGTAGTATCACTCTGTGCAGCTGGGGTTGAGAACCCACTGTACAGACTCCACAACACAAAAGTAGGAAACACTATCTTCTCAGCATGGATAGCAACAAATAGGCACAGTTTGAATCCTTGTATGGTTAACAGTATGACTTATTTTGGGTAGATTTGACAAGTAACATTTATTTTTTTTTTAAATTTTATTATGTTATGTTAGTCACCATACAATACATCATTAGTTTTTGATGTAGTGATCCACGATTCATTGTTTTTGTATAACACCCAGTGCTCCATGCAGTACGTGCCCTCCTTAATACCCATCACCAGGCTAACCCATCCCCGCACCCCCCTCCTCTCTGAAACCCTCAGATTGTTTCTCAGAGTCCATAGTCTCTCGTGGTTCGTCTCCCACTCCGATTTCCCCCCCTTCATTTTTCCCTTCCTTCTAATGTCCTCCATGCTATTCCTTATGTTCCACAAATAAGTGAAACCATATGATAATTGACTTTCTCTGTTTGACTTATTTCACTCAGCATAATCTCCTCCAGTCCCATCCATGTTGATGTAAAAGTTGGGTGTTCATCCTTTCTGAATGGCTGAGTAATATTCCATTGTATATATGGACCACATCTTCTTTATCCATTCATCTGTTGAAGGGCATCTCAGCTCTCAAAAAATTAAAAATAGAGCTACCCTATGACCCAGCAATTGCACTACTGGGTATTTACCCCAAAGACAGATGTAGTGAAAAGAAGGGCCACATGCACCCCAATGTTCATAGCAGCAATGTCTGCAATAGCCAAAATGTGGACAAGCGACATTTATAAGATTTATCAGAAATCTACCTTGTGGGCGCCTGGGTAGCTCAGTCGTTAAGCGTCTGCCTTCGGCTCAGGTCATGATCCCAGGGTCCTAGGATCGAGTCCCACATCAGGCTCCCTGCTCGACAGGAAGCCTGTTTCTCCCTCTCCCACTCCCCCTGCTTGTGTTCCTGCTCTCGCTATCTCTGTCTCTGTCAAATAAATAAATAAAATCTTAAAAAAAAAACCAAACAGATCTCCCTTGTGTCTTTTATCCAAGTTTGTCTGTATATTCATGTATTTTCTTATGCAGTTATTTAGAAGAAAATGACATTTAAACTTAAGTGGTGAGAAATTTTAGTTTTTTATCATGTGAGTATGTGGATATACACATTTTATGCTGGTTTTATAGATTAATGATCTCCAGAAAAGAAAATATCCCTGTCTTCTAAAATTAGAACCACGCATATTTTATTCATTCACAGTTTGTTTGGCTTTAGCATTTGTCATTTAAATTTGGAAAAATATTTGAAAGAAAGTAATCAATGTTTATTGCTTTCATTAGAACATTGTCAACTTTGAACTTTATACTTGGCTGGTTTTCATCCTTTCCTTAAATTACTTTTATTTCTTTATCTTTGCTCAGAAAGACTTTTTTTCTTTAGAAATACATTTTAAAAATCATCTTAAATTGTGGCTTTTAAAAAATTAGACCATAGATACAGACCACAGAATTAGATTGATTTGATTAATCATACTCTTTGGTTGATGACCCAGTATCATCACTGTCCCCTCCCCCCTTTTAAAAAATTTAACTTCAGTCACTCTTAATGCTCCATCCCCACCCCCGGTTTCTTCCCAGCCAGGATCCCACACCCAAAGATTCTGCTTGAATTAGTTTGTGGTAGGGGCCTCATTATTTCATTTTATTTTTTAAAGATTTTATTTATTTGACAGAGAGAGACACAGCGAGAGAGGGAACACAAGCAGGGAGAGTGGGAGAGGGAGAAGCAGGCTTCCCGCAGAGCAGGGAGCCCGCATGATGCGGGGGCTCGATGCCAGGACCTTGGGATCATGACCTGAGGCTAAGGCAGACGCTTAACGACTGAGCCACCCAGGTGCCTGGGGCCTCATTATTTTAAAAAATCTATCGAAGTAATTCTTATATGTAACCAAGCTGAGAACCAATGGTGGACCCTTGCTACAAACTGTGATCCTAAGACTAGCAGCATTAGTTTCACCTGGAAGTTTATTGCATAAGGAGATTCTCAGACCCACTCAATCAGAACATACTTTTAAAACAAATCCCCAGGTGATTCTTTTTTTTTAAATTTTATTTATTTATTTGAAAGAGAGAGAGAGTAAGCACGAACAGGGAGGGAGAGGGAGAATCAGGCTTCCCCATGGAGCAGGGAGCCAGAGGTGGAGCTAGATCCCAAGACCCCAGGATCATGACCTGAGCCAAAGTCAGATGCTTAAATGACTGAGCCACCCAGACGCCCCTCTCCAGGTGATTCTTAGGCATTTTAAAGTTTGAGAGGCATTGATTCAGATGGATTAGTTTCAAATCCTGTCTCTACCACTTATTAGCAATGTGACCTTGAATAAATCACTCAACTTCTTTGTGCCTCAAATTCCTCATTTGGAATAATAAATGGAGAATAATAATAATGGGATAGTAAGGTAAGGATAATAATAGTACCTACCATCTATAGAGTTGTGAGGATTTCTTATGATATTGCCCTAAAATGTTTAGAACAGTGCCTGACACAGTAAATGCACAACAAATGTTAGGTATTATTAATCACCTTTTCTTTTAAGCAATACTTCTTGGACTTCTCTATCCATCATTTTGATCAGTGATTCTCAATTGTCTCTTTAGCATGCTGCAGCCACCCCCAGCAGAATCAACTGGTAGATTTAAAAAATGTATGGCTCCCTCAAGTCTCATTTCTGAAGATTCTGATTCAGTAGGTTTAGGGAGGGGTTCCACAGAATCTATATTTTTAAATCTAAATTTTAAAAATTTCTTAAACTTTTAGATCCTGAGGTGATCTAATGCTCAAAATCTTTGGATTGGGAATCACTGCTTTAAATGTTGGTGCATTTAAATGCATACATTCACAAGTTCCATCAATGGCCTGATGACTCTAGCCCAGATTTTTTGCTGAGCTCCACACCAATATATCCAACGGCCCGCTGCAACCCCCTACTTGGGTATTCTATGGACATTGTAAAATCCCCATGTCCAAAATTCAGCCCTTCATCAAATTTCTCCCCCTCATTTTCTCTGTCAGTTAGTGGTTCCACCATCTGATACTGCAACCACGCCCAGAAAGCTGGCAGTCACTCTTATCCTCTTGAAATTTCCTACCTAGTTAATAATGTCTAACTAGAGGTTTCCTAGCTGGCTCAGTAGGTAGAGCATGCAACTCTTTTTTTTGCCTCATATATATATTTTTTAATTTATTTAAATTCTAGTTAGTTGACATACAGTGAATTATGGGTTTCAGGAGTAGAATTCAGTGATTCATCACTTACATACAACAACCAATGCTCATTACAACAAGTGCCCTCCTTAATACCATCACCCATCCAGCCCATCCCCCGCCCACCTCCCTCCATCAACCTTGTTTGTTCTCTATCATTTCTTTTTTTCTTCCCCCCTTCCCCTATGTTCATCTGTTTTGTTTCTTAAATTCTATATATGAGTAAAATCATCTGGTATTTGTCTTTGACGTATTTCACCTAGCATAATACATTCTAACTCCATCCGAGTCATTGCAAATGGCAAGATTTCATTCTTTTTGATGGCTGAGTAATATTCCATCGTATAAAAATACCACATCTTCTTTGTCCATTCATCAGTCAATGGACATTTGGGCTCTTTCCATACTTTGGCTATTGTTGATAATGCTGCTATAAACATTAGGGTGCATGTATTCCTACGAATCTGTATTTTTGTATCATTTGGGTAAATACCTAGTAGTTCTATTGCTGGATTGTTCTATTTTTAACTTTTTGAGTAACCTCCAGAGTGGCTGCACTAGTTTGCATTCTCACCAACAGTGCAAGAGGGTTTTCCTTTCTCTGCATCCTTGCCAACACCTATTGTTTCTTGTGTTGTTGATTTTAGCCATTCTGACAGGTGGAGGTCGTATCTCATCATAGTTTTGATTTGTATTTCCCGGATGATGAGTGATGTTGAGCATCTTTTCATGTGTCTGTTGGCCATCTGTGTATCTTCTTTGGAAAAATGTCTATTCATGTCTTCCGACCATTTCTTAAGTGGATTATTTGTTTTGGGGGGTTTTGAGTTTAATAAGTTCTTTATAGATTTTAGATACTAACCCTTTATCAGATATGTCATCTGCAACTATCTTCTCCCATTCTGTAGGCTGCCTTTTGGTTTTGTTTCCTTCGCTGTGCAGAAGCTTTTCACCTTGTTCATTTTTTGCTTTTCTTTCCCTTGCCTCTGGCAATGTGTCTAGTAAGAAGTTCTCCTCTAGGATTTTAATGGTTTCTTGCCTCACATTTAAGTCTTTCATCCATTTTGAATGTATTTTTTGTGTATGGTGTAAGAAAGTGGTCCAGTTTCATTCTTCTGCATGTTGCTGTCCAGTTTCCCAACACCATTTGTTGAAGAGACTGTCTTTCTTCCATTGGATATTTTTTCCTGTTTTGTTGAAGATTAGTTGACCATACGGTTGTGGGTCCATTTCTGGGTTTTCTATTCTGTTCCATTGATCTATTTGTTTGTTTTTGTGCCAGTACCATACTGTCTTAATGATTACAGCTTTGTAATATAGTTTGAAATCTGGAATCATGGTGGCTCCAGGTTTTTCTTTTTCAGGATTGCTTTGGCTATTCAGGGTCTTTTGTGGTTCCATACAAATTTTAGGATTGTTTGTTCTTTGTGAAAAATGCTGCTGGGTGTTTTGATAGGGATTCCATTAAATATGTAGATTGCTTTGGGTAGTATAGACATTTTAACAATGTTTGTTCTTCCAATCCATGAGCATGTAATGCTTTTTCATTTCTTTGTGTCCTCTTCAATTTTTTTCATAAGTATTCTATAATTTTCAGAGTACAGATCTTTTACCTCTTTGGTTAGGCTCATTCCTAAGTATCTTACTGTTTTTGGTGCAATTGCAAGCAGGATCGATTCCTTGATTTCTTTTTCTGCTGCTTTGTTATCGGTATATAGAAATGCAACAGATTTCTGTACATTGATTTTATATCCTGCAACTTTGCTGAATTCATGTATTCTAGCAATTTTTTGGTGGAGTCTTTCAGGTTTTCTACATAGAGTATAATGTCATCTGCAAATAGTGAAATCACCTCTTCTAGGAACCCTGCCTTGTTATGTTTTCCTGTAATGCTCTAGGTTTCCCTTAATTACAGTAGTGATTTTCTTGCATTATAAATCGCATACTTAGTTAGGTATATGGGTTCCAGAGTCACACTGTATAGATCTGGATGCTTGTATCAGTGGTTACTGGCTTCATGACATTGAGTGTGCTACTTAATTTCCATGCTTGGGTCTCCTCTTTGTGAAAAGATTATTTTAGTAGGATTCACCTCTTATTTTGTTTTGAGAATTAAATGCTATGACATGTAAAATTCTTAGAACAGTGCCTGGCACAAAGTCAAGTACTTGACAAACATTAGATAGGATTACTATCTCTGCAGATAAACTTAGCTTTTTAGCAGCAGAGCATGTGTTTGTGTTTGTGTTTCTGTTTTGTTGTTTAATCTCTGCACTCTTTATCCAGTCTCTGGCATATAGTACTCATGGATGACTGTAATTTTTTTACTCATTAAGTCTTTTAACAAATTTTAGTTGACACCTGTCACGCACTTCTAGGCACTAGGGACACATCAGTGAAAAATTAAAAGCCTGTTCTCATAATGTTTACCTGGAGACAAAAAAGCATTAAGTAAACAATGGATAAGCAGTAGAAATATGGAAGGGGGGAAAATGGGGAGGGGTTGGGGGGGATCGGAAATGCTAGTGATGGGCAGGGGTAGAGGATAAGAGAAAAGGCAGAGAGGGGTTGCAATTTTTAAGCAGGATAATCAAGAAAGGCTTATGAAGAAGATGACATTTCAGCAAAGATCTGAAGTAGATGAAAGATTGAATTATGCAGGTATGAAAGGGCACTCAGCTCACTCAGAGGAGGGAACAATTACACAGACCCTAAGATGGGCTCCTGCTTGGCATGTTTGAGAAAATGCAAGGGCAGTGTTGCTGATGTGTAGTAAGTAAGGGAAAGAGTAGGAGAATATGACTTCTGGGTCTCGTCTGCCACTGTAAGGACTTTGTCCTTTGTTGGAGAGCAATGAGAAGGCATTAGAGGGTTCTGAGGAGGAAATATCTGAATTGGGCTTTAACAAGATCACTATGGCTGCAATGTTGAGATTAAAATGAAGCAATGTAGGGAGAGAAGTTAGAAGACTTGTGCAAGAATTCAGGCAAGAGATGATGGTGACATGGACAAGGGTGGTAGTGATGAACTGACAGGATTTACCAAGAGATTATACATAGTGTGTGAAACAAAAAAGAATCAAGGATGCCTCCAAAGATTTTAGCCTAATAAACTGGAAAAAGAGATTGCCTTCAAGTGAAATGGAGAAGACTGAAAATAAGAGGTTCTTTTTTCCGGTTGAGTTGGAGATCAGGATTTGGTTTGCGGATGTAAAGTTTGAGAGGCCAAGTAGATATATGTACATAGATATGTGAGTCTAGAGTTCCAGAGGAAGAGGTCTGTACTAGAAATCTAAAGTTGGAAGTTATCTGAGTATAGATGGTATTTAAAACCTTGAAACTGGATGAGATTACCAAGGTAGTGACCACTGAGATGTCCAAGATCTGAATCCAAGGGCACCCCAAAATTTAGAAGCCACAGAAATGAGGAGGAACCAGCAAAAGTGGTTTTGAGACTCACACTGAGAAAGTGAGTCCTATAAGGTAGAAAAAAATGTAAAAGTGATATTTTGAAACCAGGTGAAGAAAATATTTAAGTAAGAAGTGATCAACTGTGTCAATTGCTTTAGGTCAACTAATACAAGGATTGAGATATGAAAAATCAGTTTAGTAACATGGAGATCATAGGGTGTTTACAAGGCCATTTACCATGGAAAGGTAAGGGTAAAAGCATGCTTGAGGTAGGTCTGAGAGAGACTGGGAGAACAGGAATTGGAGACAGAAGTATAGACAGTTTTTTCAAGGAGTTTTGCCATAAATGAGTCAATAAATGGGGATGTGGGTGTCAAGAGAAGTTTTATAGGGTCTATTGTTGTTAAAGGTATGAGAATTTATCTCATTTGTAAACTGACGGGAATTTTTTCAACAATGAAGGGAAACCAAGGATGTGGGAAAGAGTGGGTAGAACTGCTGAGGAAATATCCTTGAGCAAATAAGAGAGGATAGGATCTACTTCACAAGTGTAGGGCTGGTCTTGGATGGGAGCCCAGGCAGAAGATCCTAGCAGTAATAGGAGAAAAGACATAATATATGGACACAAATGCAGGTAAGCAGGCAGATGTTGTGATGAGCCTGCGGTTTCTAATTACATCTATTCAGACCTTTTCAAGAAATATCAGAGCACTTTTCTATTACATATATAAATCACTTTTTAAAAAACATTTTATTTGTGAGAGAGAGACAGATAGCAAGAGAGAGCACGAGCTGGGGGGAGAGGGAGAAGCCAGTACCCTACTGAGCAGGGAGCCCAACGCGGGGCTCTATCCCAGGACGCTAGGATCACTACCTGAGCTGAAGGCAGATGCTCAACCAACTGAGCCACACAGGTGTCCCTATAAATCACTTAAGTTAAATAACTAAGCATTCTTTTTTTTTTTTTTAAAGATTTTTATGTATTTATTTGAGAGAGAGAGAGAGAGCATGAGAGCGGGGAGGATCAGAGGGAGAAGCAGACTCCAGGATCATGACCTGAGCAGAAGGCAGTCGCTTAACCAACTGAGCCACCCAGGCACCCATAACTAAGCATTCTTAAAAGAGCCTAGTATGCATGACACTGTTGATTTGAACATGGAGGGGTTCCCCTTTCTTGCAAGGAACAGTATTGTGGGTGAAATGAGGAATTAATTGTGATGTAGTGTTATCAAAAAGGCATATGAAAATACTGCAGGAGCTAATACTGAGAAAAACACTGAACAGAATTTTCAAGAGTATATAGGCATGCAGCTAGGGCTAATTTCCTATGGTTTAATATTCTGGGTCAGTAAGCTTTTAAAGTTCTATGATATAACATTGTAAGAATGTGACAATTCTCATTCCCTGCAGACAAATAAGTAAATACTGTGTCTTTTGGTCAATTTGAAGCTGATATAGGGAAACTGGCCTGAAGTTGATAATACTTTAGATTTCTAGCCTGCAAACTTCTGACATCTAGATACCAAATTGCTTCCATCTCAGAAAGTACTTGGCTCTTGAATCAATCTTTCTCTTTCCTTCTTTTGGGTTTTTTCCTTTTTTTTTTAAATGAAAATATTCCACCTTTATTCTCCTCTCCAGTCAGGAGTTCTTTGAAATGATGCTGTTGGCCTTGGCCAGCAGGAGGATGGAGTCATTTGATTCATCATCCTGTGAATGGCCCCACAGATAGCATAGGTTTTAAATTGGCTGTTGAACCTGCATGTCACCTTGTCGACTTTGGCCACGTTCATCTGGATGGATACGTGGTCCTTGGCGAGGCTGATGCCATTGCTGAGGGAGCATTTCGGCAGCACATACAGTTCCACCAACTCATCAGAGTTGTTCTGCATGTTCAGAGTGCCCCCGCTCCTACTGCCATGAGCATGAGCGCAAACTCTTGAATCAGTTTTAAAAACATTTTTTCCCCCATGTATACTTTTTCTTAAGAGGAACTCATGAATAATTAAATATTTACAGTTGGTTTAAACTTTAAACATTTGGTGGGAGTTTAAAAAATATACGTTATTTTAGGGGCACCTGGGTGGCTCAGTCATTAGGCGTCTGCCTTAGGCTCAGGTCATGATCCCAGGGTCCTGGGATTGAGCCCTGCATCGGGCTCCCTGCTCAGCAGGAAGCCTGCTTCTCCCTCTCCCACTCCCCCTGCTTGTGTTCCCTCTCTCGCTGTGTCTCTCTCTGTCAAATAAATAAATCTTAAAATATATATATATGTTATTTTAAACTTTCAGAGAACAAAATTTTAAGACCCTAGGAGTTATTATGAAATGAATTATTTTTTTTCCAGTCTCATAAAAAATAACTTCAAAACTGAGAGTGCCATGTAGGACCCAGCTGCAGAAATTCAAAATCAGCTACATGCAGCTGCATTCTGGTTCCCCTAATTCATCTAACAGCTTCTAGTGGGTTCTGTAAGTGACATTAGAAAAGGCACAGCAGATGTGCAAGATGGCTCCTGAAATCTAAAGTGGGACAGAGTGTTCTCTGATTGATTGACAGCATGAGGAGCACCGTGAGCAAGGCTCGTCTCCTGTGGAGGATCCCCCCTCCCTCTTCCTGCTTCTGCCTACAAATGAAACTTTCATACAAGACAAGCAGGGGATGTAAGTAAGTAAGTCTTTCTCTTCAAATATGCATTGTAGTGAAAAGATTCTCAGCAAAAGAAAGTCACTTAGATGTGGAAAAAATTCTCCTTCTTTAACTTCTGACAAAGAGTTGACTCTGCATAGTTATAACAAAGTAGACAAATATATGTTTGAATGCGAAACTCAGGATACTGGAGATAGAGCTGAGATTAATGAAAAGAACAAAGAAATAATGTAACTGGGATTTATTAGCCCTCAAACAACATTGATTAGAACTGAAATATTTCATCATTAGAAGCCCAATATTGCCCTAATAATAAAGTGTTTGTTTTAAATTTTAATTAGAAGGCTGGACAAAGTATTTGAGGTTGTTAACCAGGAATTCATAGTCTAGGCTATATCACCTGAACGCTTACTCCTCTCCAAATTCCTTTCTAGTACCTCAAGTCCTCAAGAAAAGTGAAAAACACCTCATTAATTGCATGTAAACTAAATGCTGGACCCAGGGCTAGGTGCTTCTTATAACTTTATGTGGTTTAGGATCTCAGAGATGTTAACTAACTTTTCTTAGATTCATATTAATATAGAAACATAAACCCCTAATTTTACTGATGCTTTTCTTCATCTCTTCTGCTGTAAAATGGAAACCAAGTATAAAATGTACCCCAGGAAAATATGTCTAAGCATAAATTCAGATGCATGCTAGGATCCCGAGTTTCCTTCAAACCAGCGCTAGAAGAAATTCACACAGTCATAAATACAAGATTCCTCTGTAGAAGAAAGTCAGGAATGGTAAGGTGTTTGCAAAGAAGAGCTGGGGGTAAATTGTCTTGAAACTTTTGCCTACAACATTTGCCTAAAACTATGCTTATTTGGAATCATCTGCCAAATATGCCAGTGAATTCATATCCCCTGGGAAGCCTGCCTTTCAGAGGGTCTTCAAGTGCTGTACTGTGATAAAAATCTGAAAACTAGAGCGGACCTCACATGTGATTACATCTAGACTTCACTCCTGAGGCTTGTGAACTAAACTGGGTTCTAACAATGTAAGCAGCAATCACCTGGTTACCTCCTTGTACTCTTAAGTATCCCTTCTTCTGCCCTTATAACACCCTCAGATTCCTACTCCAATGGCTAGCCTGTAGCTCTGAACCTGCAGCAACCCCAAGCTCTGTTATCCTTCCTTTCATTTCCCATCACCTCCATTTTAATGATGACAAAGTCTTTTGTGGTATTGGTGCAAATCCATCAAGTATGAAACATTTACATTCCACTATCTGGTCAACATCATATTCTTCTTGCTCTCCCACACAGATAATTTTATGTACAACTGTGCTTTGACAACATGGTGACTGCCAGGTCTTTGAGAATCCTGACTTTATACCTATCTGTCTTCACTTTCTCCCTACTTTGATTCCATTGCCCATCATTTCAGATATTCTCTTGCCAATATCCTCAACTTACTTGTCTTTCCATCACAAACATATAAACTGGTATTCTGTACCTTTCATTACTTTTTTCCTCCCTGTTTCAAAAGATGGGTCAGTCCTTCTCCCATTTATACTAATCCATCTCTATTCACTCTCCTCTCTCTCTCTCAGAAATTCTATACATGTCCCAACTTTTTTTACATCATGGAAAGCACAGAAAAATGACAATATTTGTGCTATTCACTAGAATAAACTGAAGGGGACTGAGGAATCTATACCGGGCTTCTATATATATATATATATAGGATATATATATACACACACACACACACACCTATTTATATGTTTATTTATGGTATAATTGTGATGAAAAATAAAATACAAAATACAAGGGAAGAGAATAAAACCAAATACTGACTCTATTTGAATAAATATTGAATTGTATAAAACCTCCAAATATATCTTTTAAACTTGAACTTGCTTCTCTAAATGTAATTTTTAAATAGATTTAAATTTGAAATGGCCACACAAATTTTCTTTTTAATGATTATCTCTTTGAATTCTTTTAAGTTCATGTACTCATTTTTAAGTGATATCTACACCCACCATGGGACTCAAACTCACGACCCTGAGATCAAGAGTCGCATGCTCTTCCAACTGAGCCAGACAAGTGCCCCCCTTTTAAGTTTATTTATTTACTTATTTATTTTATTTTTAAAGATTATTTATTTATTTACTTGAGAGAGAGAGAGCACCTGCAAGTGAGCACAGGGGGAAGGGGCAGAGAGAGAAGCAGACTCCCCACTGAGCAGGGAGCCCAATGCAGGGCTAGATCCCAGGACTCTGAGATCATGACCTGAGCCGAAGGCAGATACTCAGCTGACTGAGCCACCCAGGTGCCCCTATTTACTTATTTATTTTTAAGTAATGAATTCTTAACAGTTCTCATTGATGAGAAATTTTGAATGTAATAACCTTTCAATGCTCACAACTTAAATTTTATCTAAAGACTCTTAACAGTTTTCTTATCTTCCATTAACAAATGTAACACAGAAATGTCCTGTGATAATCCAAGTGAATTTTGAATCCAAATGAACTTTTAGATTTTAAATATACCAAAATAACAATGAGCTCTAATTTGCATTGTTTGAACAGTCCACCTGCAGCTGACCTGGACATCACAAAAAGCATATATCAACTACAAAAGGCCAGACATGTTGAATTAATTTGAAGACTGAGATTTGAGGCTGCTCTCTGGGGCTATTCCATGAAACTACACGCACCAGAAGCCCCTGTCCTGTCTCCTTGGGTCTCCACCCTGCTAGCTGCACCTCAGGATGCCTGCCATGCTCCCTGGGCATTGAGAACATAAATATCTCTGGCACCCCAAGAGCTCCTTGCTCCCAGTGGGCAGCAATGTGCCCTTTTGACTAAATTTTCTACCATTCAGGATGAAGAGCTGAATGTTGCCCACCATTCTCATCATCTGTGGAGTACAGAGGGATGCCATTAGACTTTATTCCATACTAGGTACCCTCGGAGGACCTTAAAGAAGGTTGCTCAGCTCTGCTTGCAGCTCAGATATCCCAAAGACTGAGTGGATCAATAGCTTGTGGCACACCTATAGCATATTCACAGAACACAGTTGGAAGATCTACCTTATGCTATTATCTCTTTTCACTCCTATATTTTCAACCCTTCTCTTTACTGGTTTTTCCCCTTTAACAATTATAGTCAAGTCTCTATGGAATTAAAAAAAACCAAACTAACCTTCAGCCATTCTTTATTTTCTCTTTAGCTACCACTCTATGACTTCCTTTCACCGAACAACTAAGCTTTGGCAAAGAGCAGTCACACTTTTTTCTATATTATACCCAATCACTCTTTTCTAAACCCACTGTTATCTAGGTATGAAACTACTTTCACAAAGTTATAAATAACCTTGTTGCTACACTTAATGGATAGTTCTCAGTCTTTATCAGCATTTGACACGAGTGACTATTCCTTCCTTTTGGGACATTCTCTTCCCTTGGCTTCTATAACATTATATTTTGAGTAATAAATATGTTGAGCGGGGTGCCTGGGTGGCTCAGTCAGTTAAGCATCTGACTTTGGCTCAGGTCATGATCTTGGGGTCCTGGGATCAAGCCCCATGTCACATTGGGCTCCCTGCTCAGCAGGGAGTCTGCTTGTTTCCTCTCCCTCTTCCTCTGCCCCCCCCACGCGTGCTCGCGTGTGCTCTAATAAATAAAATCCTTAAAAAATTAAAAAATAAATGTGTTGAGCACTGTAAAGTCTATGGTGAAAAAATAAGACACAATCTCTACCCTGACAGAGCATAAATGGAAATATGCTGAATAACTGTGATTATAGAATTTCAAGACTTCATCTGAAAAGACAAACTTTCTTGACACTGAAATTAAGGAGGAATTTATTACATGGGTTTCATTCTAATGAATTAATGAGTACCCTATATAATTCCTTTATAATTAATTTTTTTAAGTTATGTCTAACAAGTGGTCATTTCTTATGGTGACATTTCATTAGATCTTACCTCTGTGCAGGTAGTCTGAAGTGAGATGATTTAATTTAATCCAAACAGATTGATTTCTGGTGATCTCACAGTTCAAAATTAAAGCACCAAAGTTCTCAATTTGCTAATAAATCCTGTAGGCTTATCAAATGCGAATCAGCTTCTAGTAAGACTTTGGATCTTACCCAATTTATGTTTGAATTCTTTGTTGCATCATCCAAGTTACCAATACACTGAATAACCTCTAAATGCTAGCATAGAAAATGACAATTTACTTTGAATGTTTAGAATCTTATTTGTTCCCACAGAAAGAGCACTACACCCTTTCATCAATAAAAATCCAACTTATTAACTGACTTGATTGAGAAATACATGGGCAATAGAAAATATACTTATCAAAATACCATATGCCTTGTGGTAGGCCTGGCTCAGTAAATATAAAGACTATGATAGAACTGGATTCTGGAATCTTACAATCTAGTTAGAAAGTAAAGATCAGATTTTGCTTTAGCATAAAACCCACCCAGTATGTCTTTTAATTATCTGTTCTTTTCTTATAAAAATGTCCTCAACGAATTCATTTAAGAAATATTTATTGGTTTCATACTATGTGCCAATCATTTTGATGCCAGACTCACAGATCTTTTATTTTAGTGAGTGGAGACAGAAAAGCAATAAAAAAACCAAATAATTGTTCTAGATCATAAGTACTATGAAAATAAACATGGTAACATGGACAGTGATTGAGGATGTAATTTTAATTGGATGATCAAGGAAGGCCTCTTTGATGTGGTGACATCAGCTGTAACCTGAGACAAGAAGCCATGTGAACACCTGGAAGAAGAGTGTTCCAGAAGAGAAAACAGCAAGTGCAAAGGTCCAGGCTCAGCTTAGCATGTCCCAGAAACAAAATGAATATTAATTATTGATGATTTTGGGAGTATATTTATCAGCCAAGGTCTCTTTCCTAAAAGAGTTCTGTAATAGAGACAGAGGTAAGCAAAAAGATCACACTACAATGCAGAACTACACTGAAATGACAGAAGTATGTACAAAGAAAAGAGATGCTAAGAGGGAGGAGTGATCAATTCTCTGGGCTGTGTTTCAAGGAAGGCTTCACAAAGAAAGTAGTGTAAAAGTAGGATTTTGAAATACCAACAGAGTGAACCAGGCAGGGAAGAGGGTTAAGCTAGGGGGAGGAGCACACAGGGACTGCGAGTGCAAAGGGCTGCAGGCTGTGTTTTTTATTGAACACTACAATACAAGAAAGTGAGGCTCAAGAGGACAGAGGCTGAGCCATGCAGGGCCTTAATATTCTGTGCATGATAGGAGCTATCAAAAGGCTCTAAAGAAGGAACCACAGGATTGGATTTGTGTTTTAGATAGATCACAGCAGGATGTCTCTCTTAAATATGCCTGTGGGAGAATAAATATAGGGCAGCTCTAGAGGCAGTGAAAAAGGTGAAATAAGGCCAGTGGCAGAGGGACTCAGAAAAGAGGTAAGAAACCAGAGAGGTTTTTAGGAGTTGATGAAACAGAAACAACCAAGTAGGGCTAATTGTTCACTGTTGACTCACCAATAACTGTCAGTATCCCGCACATAGTAGGCACTCAATAAATACTTGTAAAATGAATAAATGAATCAGTGGTGGCTGGCTGTGGCAGCAGATGCCTGATGAACAGAAGTCACGAGGCCCACATTCAAACAGATTCTTCCATTAACAGAGAACCACTGAGTGCTTGTCTCTATTCAGGCGTGTTGCTTTAATCCTAACAACCCTATGAGACAAGTGTAATTTCCATTTTTTCAAATGAGAAAAACCTGAGGCTCAGAGCGATAACGTACGATGCCTGAGGTTCTAGAACTAGTCAGCAGCTGGACTCAAGGCACCATGACACACAGCCAAGTGCGCATGCTTAATAATTACTTTCTATTACTTAGCCTTAGAGGCTCAAAGAATGAAATAGATCGTGTAAAGCCCCAACCAAAGAAATCCAAGGAAAATCGGTTACTCTTAACAAGAGGTTTAACACGGTTCCCGAACTTTCCTGTCAGCCAGTCGCTGGAAGACCACAGACGTGCGTCACAAAAACCTGAAGCGAAGCCTCCTACGGCGGTCAGGAAGGGGGTGGGGCGGGGTCCGGACCCGCAGAGGTGGCGCGCGCAGCCGCAGTGCAGCTCGCGAGCGCCGCGGCCTAGGGGAGAAGGGAGGAGGGACGAGCAGAGGAGGGCGGGGCAGACAGACGTAGGCGCTGGCGTCCAGTCGGAGGCTGCTCGACTTTGGGTTCCGCGGGGAGGTCTTGACGTCATTTCCTTCCGTAGGTCGCCAGTGCTTCCGGGTTGCGGTCATTTTGAGCCCGTATTTGGGTGACTTCTTGGAGGCCGGGTGCCTGTCTGCTCCCCATCCCCCAACTCCGCTGCAGTGCCGCGCGGCTGCCGGTTTCCGCGCGCTTTTCTTCCTTCTTGACCCTTCTCGGGTCCCCTCGAGGCCTTCTGCCCCCGATCGCCCCGGCTCGCCGCGCCGTCGCTCGCCGCTGTCGTCCGGAGGTGGGTGAGATGACGCAAAGAGCCTGCATTCCGCCCCCCACCTGCCCACTCACCACCTCCGTGCGGCCAGCCGCTACGCTGCACCTTCCGCCATTTTCCCTCCTGCGAGGGTGGGCCTATCGCCCACTGGCTCTCGGGCTCCCGAGTGCGGGTCCCTGGGGCAGGCGAGGGAGTGATTACTTGGTGACTAATGTGTGTACCGGGGTGTTGCAGGTGGGAGACGCGGGTATTGCGGGGATGCAGTGCGTAAATCGGCCATAGGCCGACGAGGGTTCAGTTGAGCTTTTTTCTGTGCCATTAAGAGGTTAAAATTGTGTTGTATGAAGGGGCCTTGTCCGCCCTGTCGCTAGGGTTTCTAAGTAAGATGCAGTTACGGGAAATAACGTTTCATTTTTTTATTTGTTTTAGGATATAAGTAGTTAATTAGCAAGCTCCATCCATTCCTGAGTTCATTTTACCCTATTTCTTTTTCCTAGTCACGGGATTGACCTATAGTAGGCCTTCAGTGATGGTTCATTGAGTGAGTGAAATATGGAAGGGCCTCAGTTGCTATCCTCACCGTGTATGCCATTTCACGTTTTCATGTAAATGGTTTTTAAGATGGGAATAATGATGGTCCTGTGTGAACATTCTATAAAATACGCAGTTATCCAGTCTGTTGGTCTCTTAAGTTCTGAGACGTGGGTTAAAAAATAAATAAATAAAAACATATTCTTGAAATTTTGCATTTTTAAATCATATATTCTAAGTCTCTAGAGAGCGAGGAAAGTTTGGAGGATACAGAATTTGCTGTTAGCTTTAACCACAGGGAGAAGGATATGACGTCTTTGTTATTCAGTTTTTGTGGAGTAGTGCTTTGTGGGAGAGGTTGTATGTTTCCTGATGATTATTTCATTTTTTTAAAAAAATGGAGGCCCAGAAATGAATTTTGAGATGTTTCTTCTTCTATTTTGGGAAATCATCGTAATCTTTGTGCATATATTTCTGAAAGGACAAAAACAGGGTAATGTGAAATAACCCAGCTTTAGGAGGAGAAATTTGGCTATTTCTTTGATATTCTTCTATATCTTAATATGACATCATCTGTTGGTAAATAATTATAAAGGACCTATTCTTTTTCAGTTAGGGGACCTAAGATGAGTAATCAGTTCCAATTTAGTTAATAGGTCTGATGCTTTTTTTATTTAGGTCACTATTTTTATTATGTCAGGTATTTCAGATGTAGTAGTATTTAGTATATATTTGTTGCTTTGATTCCCTGTAGACTAGTGATTTTACTGTGCTATATCTTAATTGATTTTGGTCTAATGATTTCTAATACTTACATGTTTTTGATGCAGGAAAAATGAATGGGAGGGCTGATTTTCGAGAGCCGAATGCAGAAGTTCCAAGACCAATTCCCCGTAACTATCAATTAAATATTTATAATTAGAAGCACTTTATATGTAGAAACACAGCCTTTAGTAACAGCAATTGGACTGGCTTCAGGGGTGTGTGACCTGTGCAGTCACAAGGGGACTCACTCTGTTTAATGATCTACTGTTGCCATCTTGAAATTCCCTTTTTTTTTTTTTAAGGTTTATTTGAGAGAGAGAGAGAGCGAACGCACGCGTGCGAGCATGGGGGGGAGGGGAAAGGGAGAGAGAATCCCAAGCAGACTTCCTGCTGAGCCTGGAGCCCAACATGGGGCTAGATCCCAGGATCCTGGGATCATGACCTGAGCTGAAACCCAGAGTCAAGACAGTTAATTGACTGTGCCACCCAGGCACCTCCATCTTGAAATTCTTAATAATTTGAATAAATGGTCCCAAATTTTCATTTTGCGCTGGACCAGCATGTTATGTAGCCAGTCTTGACTAATAGATAGTAGCACTAACTTCTCTTTGAGGTCAGTTTGCTAAAGTTTACAAGCCCATTGTTTAGAGACTCTTAACTATAGGGAACAATCTGAGGATTGCTGGAGGGAAAGTGGGTGGAGGGATGGGGTAATTGGGTGATGGGCATTAAGGAGGGCACTTGAAGTTATGAGCACTGGGTGTTACATGCAACTGATGAATCACTAAATTCTACCCCTGAAACTAATAATACAATATATGTTAAATAAATTGAATTTAAATGAAAAAAAGTTTACAAGGCATTTGTTTCATTCATTTTTTAAAAAATGGATGTGTTTTGTTAATGTTTAGACAGAATTAAATTTTTAGGCTTAGCTTTTCCATGGGCATTTTAATGTTTGCCAATTTTCCTTGGTAAAAAGACATAGGGGCTGATTACATTCCAACAGAAGAAGAAAGAAGAGTCTTCGCAGAGTGCAATGATGAAAGCTTCTGGTTCAGATGTAAGTTAAATTTTCTAATCAACAAAATTTGACCTTTAGTACCTGAAATTATTGTGACTTCGTATAGAAGAAATTGGCACACTTTTGGTGTAGTGTGATTACTGCTAAAAGAAGTTGATTAAGGGAAACAAATTGTACATATTTAAAGAAATAATTTCTAGAACTTTATTCAAGACCATGAATTAATTTTGTTGGTAGCAGTAACAGCTAGCATTTACTGAGTATACGTGGATTATATAAAAACAACCCAATTAGATTGATAACTATTACCCTCACCTTACAAATGAAGAAATTGAAGTTTAGAGATGTAAAATGAGCTGGTAAGTTGTAATGTCTGGAAAGTTGTAATGTCTGGACTTGAAGCCAGGTCTGTCTGAGACAGAAGCTTGTGATTTTAACTGTTAGACTTCTATTATATGATAAAACCTAGTTAGTTTCCACCTTATTGTGAAATATTGTTACATTACTAGCTCCTGATTTGCGACTAGAGACCTTGTACATGAAGATTTTATTTTTTAAATACAGAGAATGTTGAAAGCAGCATAAAAGAGAATCTTTTGAACAGAGTCCTGAAGTTGCTTCATCTGGTCACTGCAGTCCTTTCATACTGGTTTTTTTTTTTTTTTAAGATATTATGTATTTTTGAGAGAGAAAGAGAATGCGTGCACGAGTTGGGGGGTGGAGGGAGAGGGATAAGCAGACTCCCTGCAGAGCGGGGAAACCTGAGGCAGGGTGTCATGAGGCTTGATCCCGGGACCCTAGGATCATGACCTGAGCCGAAGGCAGATGCTTAACCAACTGAGCCACCCAGGTGCCCCTCAAATAAAGTAATTCTAAGAAAAACAGAATGGAATTTTAGAAAGGGAAGGGACAACTTAAGTAATTAAAGAAGATGTACATTTTCATCAGTTGGCCTGGCATTTATGCTTACAGTGCTTGGAAGATAAGTGTTATGAGACATAGTGTTTGTCCTAAAGTAGTTTTTTGTTGTAATTGAGACAAAACTAACACATGAAACACTTGGAGAAAGATGAAGTGCATAATGGCAGTAGGAATTTTAAAAAGGGAGTTATTTTAGCTAAAAAAGACATTTTCAAACAAATGAGACTTAACTAATAGTACTTGAGGTAAATGAAGAAGAATGGGATTGGAGAAAGATTTAGATGAAAGGAATAGTGAGCAAAGGCAGAGTCTATATAACTTGATCTCTACTGGAGCCTTGAGGCTGAATTGATTGGAATAGGGGTCTTCTGTTGGGGGTAGAAAATAAACCTAATACCAAGAAGTTAAAGATTCGGTTCATTATACAGTTTCAGTTCTATGGCCAAGGAGTTGGTTTGCAATTTTTTTTTTTTAAAGATTTTATTTATTTATTTATTTATTTGACAGGAGAGACACAGCGAGAGAGGGAACACAAGCATGGGGAGTGGGAGAGGGAGAAACAGACTTCCCGTGGAGCAGGGAGCCTGATGCGGGGCTCGATCCCAGGACCTGGGATCATGACGTGAGCCG
The DNA here is from genome assembly GCF_964656455.1 of Halichoerus grypus. Classification (NCBI taxonomy): domain Eukaryota; kingdom Metazoa; phylum Chordata; class Mammalia; order Carnivora; family Phocidae; genus Halichoerus; species Halichoerus grypus. Next base: position 40,321,263 of record NC_135714.1, read on the forward strand.
AAGGCAGACTCTTAACGACTAAGCCAGCCAGGCGCCCCTGGTTTGCAAATTTTTAAAAGGAAGATTAGGTAGCAGTGTGCAGGATGGGTTAGAAGGATGAGAAGTTATCTTTGTGCAGTCTGTTACGAGCTTTTGGCAGTAACTCAGGCATGCAGTCATTGAGATGTCATTGAGTGTAGTGTCGTTTGGATTACAGAAGATGGGATGGCATTGGAAGATTTTTTTAAAGGATACGTAAAGGATTTTTAAATAAACTATAAGGGGTATTAACTTCAAGATATCCATCATAGGAGACTAATAATGACATTACTGATTAAAAGATATTTAATCAGTAGGAGTTATTGTTTGAAGGAGGAAACTAGTTTGGACACTCTTTCCTGGTGCAACATTTAATTGCAGATCTGTAAGCAACTAGAGAGCAGCAAAGGTTTATGTGAGAAATTAGGGTTGGAGGTATAGTTGTATTGGTGAATTCAAGGAATTAAGTGTAGGAATAAAAGCATAAAACTGATAATACCTGTCATGTGGTTAATATGTAGGAATGGTAGAATACATGACAAAAGTTTGGATGGCACCCATGGATAAGGCAACAAGTGGTAGTAAAAGAATCAAGAGACACCAAAAAGATAATAGGAGCTCTCATATAATCTTGTGCATTTTATCTTCAGTTCAAATATTCAGAGAGCTTTCAAGCTAGAAAGAACCTGAGTAAGGATTAGATGATGATGCACATCTGTAGGTGAGAATAAATAATTCTTTATATCCATAGTCCTCGTGGATCAGAGACCTGAAAAAGTTTTTATGGCTCTAATTTCTCAGGGAACTCAGTTGTACTCTGGCAACAGATATTTTATCTTTGTGGGTTGCCTAGAGTAGATAGACAAAATGATCTATTTTCAAGTCTGTTGTTGACACAGAATTAAGAAGACGACAAGTCTGGTGGATAGGGGTTTGGGATCATTGTAATGTTGGGCTCATGGCCACATAGATACTATGGTATCTAGATTAATTTCTGGCTGATAAATTTAAGCTACTGTATAGGTTTAACATTCTAAATAGCTGTAACAGCATTATGCTAAGTATGGAAGAGAAGTGATCAGTAGGCAGAGTACTCATGTATGCCTGATTATTAAAAGTAGGACGTGTAGTATATGAACTGTAGGAGCCTCAGTAATTCTGTGTTTTTAAACAGATTAATCATGGGGAGCCTGGTTGGTTCATCTGGTAGAGCATGTGACTCTTGATCTTGGGGTTGTTTGAGCTTCATGTTGGGTGTAGAGATGGCTTAAAAATAAAATGTTTAAAAAAACCAGATTAATCACAAGTTAGCATGTAATAAAGAGAGGGTAAAACCCAGCTTATTAGTTGTATATCATATCTGGATTACTGGAAAATTACTGAGTAACTTGAATTAGTACATTAGTAAGTAATGATTACTTTTAAAACAGGCTAGGTGTTGCATATTGCAGTAACATCAAACATGGAAAACAGAACCTTGGCTGTAACCACAGACAATAGGCAATTCAGCATACAGTTATCAGGAGAACTAATAATCATGTATTAGGAAATTTTGTACATTAACATTCATATCTTCATATAAGGATGTGCATGTTTACATATGTTAATATGCAGTATGTGATGTTAACTTTATATAAATGGATTAATGGAATCCATGTTACTTTGGAGAGTATCATCTTATGTCCACTGATTTTAAAAAAGGTGTGATGAAAGTAGGAATGAGTAGAAAAAGTACTTATTAGGGTAATTTTTACACATTTTTTTAGAGGTGTTAAATATATTCGTCTTGGTTTAAAATTAGATTTGATCTAGGGTTCATTCTCTTTATTAGTAACTTGTTTATTTCTACTTTAATCTTTTAATTTTAAAATACAACTATGAAGGGATCTTATTTCCAGTTTCTTGAAATTGTGGTCCTGTGCACCAACCACAAACCGGTTATATCTGTGCCCATATGTACAGGTAATGAAGGAATCTAGTATTACAGTAGTTCTCAACCTATGGAATTACTGAAAAGGTATATGAATTCATATTGGTTTTATGCATCATTTATAGATTTTGTGAATAATATACATGTGTACTACTGGTTTTCTTTTTTTCTTTCTTTTTTTTTTTTAAAGATTTTATTTATTCACTTGACAGAGAGAGACACAGCGAGAGAGGGAACACAAGCAGGGGGAGGGGGAGAGGGAGAAGCAGGCTTCCCGCTGAGCAGGGAGCCCGCCGTGGGGCTCGATCCCAGGACCCTGGGATCATGACCTGAGCCGAAGGCAGACGCTTAACGACTGAGCCACCCAGGCGCCCCTCTTTTTTTTTTTAATTTTATTTATTTATTTATTTATTAATTTTTTTTTTTAAGATTTTTTATTTATTTATCTGAGAGAGAGAATGGGAGACAGAGAGCATGAGAGGGGGAGGATCAGAGGGAGAAGCAGACTCCCTGCTGAGCAGGGAGTCCGATGCGGGACTTGATCCCAGGACTCCAGGATCATGACCTGAGCCGAAGGCAGTTGCTTAACCAACTGAGCCACCCAGGCGCCCCTTTAATTTTATTTTTAAGTAATCTGTACACCCAACATGGGGCTCGAACCCACAACCTCAAGATCAAGAGTTGCACGCTCCACTGAACTGAGCCAGCTGGGTGCTGCTGTACTACTGGTTTTCTAATGAGACAGTATAGTGATTGATGAGTGTAGACTTTGGTGCCTGTCTGGATCCAAGTCCCAGCTCCATCACTTAGCTTTCAGATTTTGGGCAAGCACCTGATGTCTGTATGCCTCAGTTTCCTTAGCTATATGGGGATAACAGCTCATTTCATAGGATTATTATGGGGATTAATTCAATTTATTTTGTAAGTGTTAAGCAGTCTGTATCATATGACTATTAGTGCTACTGTGATTAACAAAATAAAAGTTTCAGTTGGACACAGTTATGAATTTAAAGTAGCATTTTGTTATTGTAAGAGAAGAGTTTAAGGAATTTTAGGGGTCTTCATATTGGATATGGTTGGGACTGGGGTCATAATGCAAAATAGCTTTTGGTCAGCAGTATTACTGATTTGCCTAAAGAAACATTATTTAACCAACTCTGAGATAGGAGTCACATACTGCAGTGGAAAAGGCCATGGCCCTGGGGGGGTCAGGAGATTTGGGTTTTAGTCTCAGCTCTACTATAAACTACCTATGTTGCCTTTTTTTTTTTTTTAAGATTTTATTTATTAGAGAGCAGAGCGAGAGAGAGCGAGCATGAGTGGGGGGGAGGGGCAGAAGGAGAGGGAGAAACAGTCTCCTCGCTGAGCAGGGAGCCTGACGTGGTGCTCCATCCCAGGACCCTGGGATCATAACCTGAACTGGAGGCAGCCACTTAGCCAAGTGAGCCACCCAGGCGCCCCTATCTGTTGCTTTTGAGCACATGACTTATTTTTTCTGAATATCAGTTTACTCTGGTTAGAATAAAGACTAGATAATCTCTGAAGTCTGTTCAGTTTTACCATTCTCTTTTACTGTGACATAATACATGAGACAGACGTCAGTTCTAATCCATTATCCTATAAAGCAGGAAAAGTACTACTATATAAAGACATAGTAGTGAATGACAGAACTAGTACTAGAATCTTCTTAACCAAATTGTTAACTCTCTGTATTATACCATCTTGGCCTAAGGACAAAGTGACATGGGAACAGCGTTGTCCATTGTAGACATGGCCCACTGACTCAACTCCTTTTATCCTTGTATGATTCTTCAGTGCTTCATGTTGAAATCCTTGAATCAAGCTGAAGGGGAAAAATGATAACAAATTATACTGATGCTATAATGAGAAGGGACTCGTCCTTTAAAAAACCTTAAATGATAGAGAAGCCTGGGTGGCTCAGTTGTTAAGCGTCTGCCTTCGGCTCAGGTCGACCCTGGGATCAAGCCCCGCATCGGGCTCCCTGCTCCGCTGGAAGCCTGCTTCTCCCTCTCCCACTCCCCCTGCTTGTGTTCCCTCTCTCGCTGTCTCTCTCTCTCTCTCAAAAAATAAATAAAATCTTAAAAAACAAAACAAAAAAAACCTTAAATGGTAATAAAATATTTTAACCAACCAACCTTAAGCATTTTTCTAGCAAAAGTAAAATCCATTCATAAATAGTAGACCAAGGATTCAAACCTTAGGGTTTCTGCAGATTATGTCTGATGGCAAAGCTAACCACCCTATTCCAAAATTATGGGTTTTAATCATGAGATCTCTAATAATTCAAACGTCTTAATTACCTTAGTTCTTAAATTGCTCATATAGTCTAGACCAGAGTTGAGCAAACTATAGCCTAAGGGCCAAATCTGTTTTTGTATGGCTATGAGCTAAGAATAGCTTTTACATTTTTATTTTTAGATGGTTGAAAAAGATCAAACGAGTAATATTTTGTTAACGTGAAAATTACATGAAATTTATATTTTTGCATCCATAAATAGTTTTATTTGAACACATCTGTTCATTTGTTTACTATTGTCTCAATGCTTTTGCTTTAAAATGGCAATTGAGTAGATGAGACAGACCTGTGGCCCACAAAACCTAAAAGAGCGGGGAGCCTGATGCGGGGCTGGATCCCAGGACCCTGGGATCATGACCTGAGCTGAAGGCAGACGCTTAATGACTGAGACTCCCAGGCGCACCATACCATCTGGGTCTTTATAGAGTATTCCCAACCCCTGGTCTGAAACTGTGCTGTCCAGTGTAGCAGCTGCATCTAGCTATTTAAATTTAAAATACTTTATAGCAGAAAGGATACAAAGCAAAATCAGCAAAAGGAAAGGAATGTGGGGTAAAGTCCAGAAGAGATCAGGCACAGGCTTCCAAGACTCCTCTGCTAGTAGAGTCACACACAAAAGGACATGGTAAATTTCTCCAGCTATGGGTTCTGATAATGTGAGTGATGTGTTACCCACCAGGGAATCTAAATGGAGACTCAGTGCCTGGGGTTTTTACTGGGGGCTGGTCACATACACTCAGCCTAGCAAGTACTGAAATTCCAGACTCTCAGAAGGAAAGCAGGTGTTCAGCATGAGCTGTATTTGTGTAAGCAGTTTAGGCATAGTGAACCACTTATCATTCAGGTCAAGTTTTATATCACTTGTAGGGAACTGTTTACCAGTGATGTTCCCACACATCAGCCAAGGACCTTGTAAGGAGGTCTTTTTAAGGACAGCAGCCTCAGGGCTCTTATTTTAAATCTTTTCTGCACACTACCTAACGAAAACATGGATACAGACTAGTCCCATCATCACAGAAAATTCTGTTGGACAGTACTGGTGTAAAAAACTGATTTTTAATTATGAGCTCCTTTGAGATTATGATGGAGAGCTTTGGATTTTTCAGTCTGGGTTAATATGTGTATATATGTAGAATTTTTTTTTAATTCAGTATAGTTGACACAATGTTACATTATGTAATATTTTCACTTAGTTTTAGGAATTCACTGGTTTAGAAGAAAAAACTTTAGTATTTAAAATGTATACTTGTGTATTCTTGCCCCTGTCACCATATAATTGTGGACAAATATTTCTTGTGTTTTGGTCATACAGCGTACTACAGAACTTAAAAGCTTGAGATACGGTATCAGTTAGAATCTGGAACTGCCATTGAATTAGCTGTCCTGTATGGCCTTGAGCAAATTGCTTAACATCTCTGAGTTTCAATTTTCTTACCTTTAAAAGGGCAGTAATTAAAAAAATAACTCTACCTTAGAGAGATGGTAAAAAGTAAATGAGAAAATGTACATAAGGCATTTAGCATGGGCCATGGAATGTAGTAATTATTCAGTAGTGGCTCTTATTACTTGTAATAATAATAATAAATCTTGCCTCTCATTAATTCCCCCTTACTTTAATTCAGAAATGACTTTTTGTCCCTATTTAGTATGTTGTTCTTATTGGTGATATTAATGAATGGCTCTTCTAAAGCCAAATCTAGATGGTTTTTGAATTACATTGTTTAATATTTGTAATATTCTCTTAAATTTAAATTTTTTTTTATATTTCTACTGACTGTATATAATACAGCTTTTCTTTTATTTTTTTCAAGATTTTATTTATTCATTTGAGACAGAGAGATGCAGAGAGAGAGAGCATGAGCAGAGGGAGAGGGAGGAACAGACTCCCTGCTGAGCCAGGAGCCCAAGGACCCTGGGATCCTGACCTGAGCTGAAGGCAGACGCTTAGCCATCTGAGCCACCCAGGCGCCCCTATGATACAGCTTTTAAAAATGGAAGAAATCTTTTTTTTTTTTTAAGATTTTATTTATTTGAGAGAGAAAAAGCATGAACAGGGGGAGGGGCAGAGAGAGAAACAGACTCCCTGCTGAGCAGGGAGCCCGATGTGGGGCTTGATCCCCGGACGCTGAGATCATGACCTGAGCCAAAGGCAGATGCTTAACCAACTGAGCCACCCAGGCAACCCGGAAAAATCTCTTTTAAAAGATCTTCCTAGATGGTTATACACATATTTATCCTAATGAACTCAGACAAAATCTTTTCCTTTTGTTGATGTTGACAAGTTCTTTTTCCTTCTTTAGCTGTTCCTTTGGCTGCAACAAGTATGTTGATTACTCAAGGATTGATTAGTAAAGGTAAATATTTAAACTTCAAATTTATTTGGCATTTTGGATATCATTATGTTTTTATGTTTTCCTGATTTTTAGATAAAGTATAATAATGTATCATATTAAACATGACCATTGATCAGGTTCTACAACATAAGGAGAGTTATGTCTCCATGGACCCACTGACTCAGATATATTGACTTGAGAATTTGATGTCCTCTGACACTGTAGCAACATTAACAACCTACAAGAGCAAAAAAGTAGCTAAAAACCTACAGAGGTTTTGCAGGGAGGTAGAGGAAAAAACCTGGTCTAGGAAGGCCATCATCACTATTACCTAGGATCTTGTTAGAAATGCAAATTCATGGGCCCCATCCCAGAACTCCTTAATCAGTCTCTGAGGTAGAGCCTAGGAATCTGTTTTAACAGTCTCCAGGTGATTCTTAAATGCACTGGTTTAAAGATCAGTAGCTCCCTAGCTCCTTAAACCAGAGCTTTGTCTTAGAGTAAGAGGGTTGGGGACGCTTTCTGTCCCAAATTCTGTTGGTGTGACTATTACAGTGCCTTGCTCCTACATAACTAATGACACACATAACTGAAGCAGAAATTCCCTTTTTTTAGTTGCAGATATATTGTGATAGACTTGTTCTCGGATAGGGTGAATCCCGCTGAAAATGTTAGAACCTGTAATTGAGGAGGCAAATTTTTCTTACAGTTAAAATCTTCCTGGATTCTTAGTCACCTTTTGGTGATTATTTGACTTGTCATTAATGGCACTATGCCTCTGTGATTTCATTTGCAAAAGTCATACTATGATCAATAATACTGTTCCAAAGTGCTCCTTTGTAATTGTCTGTAAGGTCTGATCCTGGAGCCTTAACGGTAGAATTCAGTAATCCATTTTTAATTATTTTTATTATTTTTTAAAAGATTTTATTTATTTTAGAGAGTGTGCATGCGAGTGGAGGGGAGGGGCAGAGGGAGAGGAAGACAGAATCTCAGGCAGGCTCCACACCCAGTGTAGAGCCCGACATGGGGCTTGATCTCATGACCCTGAGATCATGACCTGAACGGAAACCAAGAGTTAGACACTTAACTAACTGAGCCACCCAGGTGCCCCTACATTTTTTAGAAAGAATTGCTGAAAGTGATTTAACCTAGTTTATGGAAGAATGCTTATTATAATAACTTTGTCAGAGTTGTTGGGGTTTTGATAATTTGGAATAAAAATATAAAAAAGAATATTGAATGATATGTTATTCATGTAACTATTTCCCAGGATTAAGGGGTTTTATTGTTAGTTGTATTGAGGATTTGTTTTGGGTACAGTGTTCTAATAAAGTCAGTCTCAAAAAAAGAAATTGGGAAGACTTTAGAAAAGGAATTCAGCGTCCACCAAGACATTTTGCATTTAATCAGAATGCCTGATATTTTGTATATGCTTTCATCCACAGTATGTCATACTCAACATAGTCTTAGCTGCTCCATCACTACTTGTTAAACATTTAAACATGCCCAGGTCTGTTCTAACTTGAGAACATGAAAAAGAAAAATCTTCCCTCATATCCCTTTCCAACTCGTCCCAGCTGTCTTGCATTTGAAGCCAGACTTCACGAATGAGCACTTCACTTTTTACTCCTTTTAACCCATTACAATCTGTGTGAAAAGATTATGCATATGTTCTGACATTTGCCAACACTTTAAAAGATTACCAACACAACTTCCTTGTTGCTTAATTCGATGGGCAGTTTGTGTTCTTGATCGTTATACGACTTTAACCAGTCTTTGAAACCGTTCTCTTCCCCTAGCTTCCATGACAGCATATTCTGGTTTTTCTCCTGCCGCTGGCAATTCCTCCATTTTTTCATGTTTTCTGAGTGTCTAATATGTACTATACACTGTTTTTGGTAGATAACACAGACAAAAATTCTTAAGCTGTTGGTACTTAATATTCTAATGTGGGTTTTCATCCTCCACTTGTGTTCTTCAGAGTTCTGCTTTGACTTTTCAGTCTTCAGTCTGTGTAAACTATTACCCAGTGATAATGGGCTTCAGGACCATTTATTGCTCTAAACCCCCATGAAAATTATTGCTAGCCTTCATATCTGCTCCAGAACCATATTCTGCATATCTTCACATGAGTGGCCCTCCTTAGAAACTCTTCAAACTGACTTCATCCCAAACTGAGTTCATTTCCCTCCAGACCAGTTTCTCTGTTGTCCACATGTCTGAATGGTAGCACTCTTCATCTAGGAAACTGAGGCATTATCCTTAACTTCTACCCCTTATTTGCCTTACCCAATGAATGCTCATTCTAGTCCATCTCTTAAATATCTCTGTAAACTCTCTACCTCCATCTGCACTGCCACTGTAATTAATGCAACCATCTGTTGCCAAGAGTATTAAATTAGCCTTCAACAAGTCTATTTGCCTCTATTGCTACTTCCTCTTAGGAAACAGGCTATAACTGTAATAACTCTGTGAGAGCTAAAGAGAACATCTTGTTTACTGTTATATTCCTAGTTTCTAGTATGTAGTGTCTATATAAGTGATCTGTAACTACTTGGTGATAGAATGAAGGAACAGTTCTTTTGAATGAAGGTAGATATTGTTACCATCTTCCTTTTTCTCATTTCAGTTGTGTAACTAAAGCTAATAGCATAACTTAGTTCTCTTTTTATACTTCATATACATGAAATCCTACAATTAAGTGTTCTTTTGTATACCCTCTTTGAACATTGTAAGATTCATCCAGTGGTATGCTAGAACTGGCTTGTACCACTTCCAGAAAGCTGATTGTTCAGTTTTCAATAACTTGGCAAGCCAGTGTTTAAACATTGATAGCTTGGAATTGGTCATGGTGCAAGTATTTTCTCCATGGAAATCGACCAACGTTACAAATCAGCTTTTTATTTGGAGAGCTGGTTTTCTAGCACGTCACTAGATTCATCCACATTGTTGCATGTAATTATAGATTATATACTCTTGTTGCCATATAGTTTTCTGCTGTGTAAATATACCACAGCAGTTTATCCATCCTGTTGTACATTGGCAATTGGGTAATTTCCAGTTTTGACTATTACAAGTGGTTCTGCTATGAATACAGCATCTTTTGGTAGACATTTTGCCGGGTCATAGATTATATTTTCAGCTATGGTAGATACTACCAAACTTTCTAAATTGTTTGGACCAATTTACACTCTCATACCAATTTATTAGTAGAGTTCTGTTTGTATCACATTATAACCAACACTTGCTCTTTCATGTCCTTTGAATTTTAGCCATTGTGGTGAGTGAACAGTAATACTGATTGTGGTTTTAATTTGCATTTCCCCAATAACTAATGAAGTTGAGGACCTTTTCTTTTGTTTATAGCTCACTTGAATATATTCTTTTTTGGCGAAGTGTCTGTTCAGGTCTGTTGTCCATTTTTCATTGGATTGTCTTTTTCTGTTGGTTTCGTGAGGGTTTTCTATATCTTCTAGAAGTGAGTCTTTTGTCAGATATTATGTATTGTGATTATTTTTTCCTACTGATTAACTGTAGTTCTTAATATGATAGAGTAAAATTTATCATATTTTTTTATGATGAAGGCTTTTTATGCTCTAAAATATTTGTCTATTAACAGGACATGAAGAATCTCTTACGCTTTTTTCTATAAGCTTTATTTTTTCTTTCATACTTAAATTTTCAAGTCATTTGGAATTGTTTTTGAATACAGGTATATCTCTTTTTATTATGCTTCGCTTTATTGCACTTCACAGATACTGTGGTTTTTACAAATCTATTGTTTATGGCAACCATGCTTTGAACAAGTATCATTTTTTCAATAGCATTTGTTCACTTCGTGTCTCTGTGTCACATTTTGGCAATTTTCACAGTAAATGTTCTACTTATTATATTTGTAATGGTGGTCTGTGATCAGTGATTACAACTCTCTAAAAGCTCAGATGATGGTTAGCATTTCTTATCAGTAAAGTAATTAATGTATGTACATTGTTTTTATTTTTTAGACAATGTCGTTCATGTTTAATACAGGATAGCATAAACCTAACTTTTATATGCACTGGGAAAGAGAAAAATGCATTTGACTTTCTTTATTGTGATTCTCCCTTTATTGTGGTGCTCTTGAACCGAACCTGCAGTATTTCTGAGGTATGCCTGTATTGTATGAGGTAGGATAAAGGTACATTTTTCCTCCTTATGGATATGAAGGTGACCCAGCGCCATATTTTGAAAGGACTGTCTTTGTTCACTGCATGCAGTGTTGCATTTGTCATAAGTGACTGTGTGTGGATCTGTTTCTCGACTCTCTTCTGGTTTTGATGGGTTTATCTGTTCTTGCACTTAGAACAGTCTTAATTACTGTAGCTTTATTATAGATCTCGATATTTGTTGGTAGTCAGTTTTTCAGTTTTGTTGTTTTTCAATATTGCCTTGGTTCTCAGCTCTTTGTATTTCCACATGATTTTTAGAATAAGTTGGAATAAGTTTTTCAACTTTTAGGAATACTTTCTTTGATTTTTAATTGGGATTGCATTGAATTTAAAGATGAATTTATGGAGAATTGTCATACTGACCGTATTTAGTCTTTCCTTTTATGGACATGGATGTATTATTCCTCCACTTAGCTTTCATTTCTCTCAGTAAGTTTTGTACTTTTCAGTGTACAGATCTTTCATATTTTTCATTAGATTGCTCCTGGATCTTTGATGTTTTTGGGTGCTATAATAAATTATATCTCTCAAAAAAGTTTGTTTCTGGTATACAGGAATTATTATTATTTTTTTTCTTTTTGTATATTGACCCTTGTGTCAAGTGATCTTGCTAAGTTCACCTAATAGATGGTAGACTCTTTTGGATTTTCTTCATTTTTTTGTTTATGTTGAATTTACTTGGTTCTCTCTTTTAAATAGCTGTAGCTTTAGACTTTGCTGAGGTAATGGAAAGAGCTAATGTAGTCAGGTAATACTTATAGTCTGTACTGATTTTTCCTTTTGTCTTTGTGGGTTTCCCAAAGCTGCTGAGAAATATATTTTTATATTGCATTGCTAGACTTTTTACTACTTTTGTCTCACATTAGAAGAGACTAGATTATAGCTCACAGAAATAGTTTTCTTGCACTTTTTACCATAATTTGTGTCATTTTCTTATATGCTTTTATTTATTTTTTTAAAGATTTTACTTATTTGACAGAGAGAGAGATAACGAGAGCAGGAACACAAGCAGGGGGAGTGGGACAGGGAGAAGCAGGCTTCCCGCGGAGCAGAGAGCCCGGGGCTCGATCCCAGGATGCTGGGATCATGACCTGAGCCGAAGGCAGACACTTAACGACTGAGCCACCGAGGCGCCACCTATTTATTTATTTTTTTAAGATTTTATTTATTTATTTGACACACAGAGAGAGAGAGAGCACAAGCAGAGGGAGCGGCAGGCAGAGGGAGAGGGAGAAGCGGGCTCTCTGCTGAGCAAGAAGCCCGATGTGGGGCTCTATCCCAGGACCCTGGGACCATGACCTGAGCCAGAGGCAGCCGCTTAACCAACTGAGCCACCCAGGCACCCCAAGCCTATTTTATTTTAATAAAAGATAAGACATCTTAATTATCTAAATGTGTCTATCTCTCATAGTCTGACTCTGAAATATCTACTCTTTTATCTTTAGGAATCCTTTCAAGTCATCCCAAATATGGTTCCATCCCTAAACTTATATGTAAGTATGGACAACACTCGCTTTCTTACCTAAGTAAAGTAATTCGTTTTTACCAAACGTTTTGTCTTGTCTAACTCATAACCGTTATTTGGTTATTTGTTTTGACCAGCTTGTTTAAGCTTTTCATTAAATGGACTAGTCAACTACTTGGGTATTTTATTGTTAGCATTAAGAATTACAAATTATTTGAAAGAGAATTTTTTTCTTTAATGTAATAAAACGATTACTTTTAAATAATTTGTAAAGATACATAGTATTTTAAAATAAATTCTCTGGTTTACGAGGAAAGAAAATTGTCCAGATATAGGGAAGTAAAATGTCTTTTAAAATTAAGTCTAACTTTAAAAAATCTCTTTACATGTTAAAATGTAAATAAGCATAATTTATCTACATATTATAGTATGGTTTATAGGAAAGAAGCTAAATTGCTTTAAAAAAGAGCACCCGAGACTTTTTATAAAGAGTCTTTCCAGGTTAGCCTCTCTTATATACTGGAAATAAACACATAAGGCAACAGTAGCCACATTCAGGTACCACGTCATAATTCATTATTTTAAGGAATTTGTTGCACCTAATTTTTTTTTTATTATATTACGTTAATCACCATACATTACATCATTAGTTTTTGATGTAGTGTTCCATGATTCATTGTTTGCGTATAACACCCAGTGCTCCATTCAATATGTGCCCTCTTTAATACCATCACCAGGCTAACCCGTCCTCCCACCCCCCTCCCCTCTAGAACCCTCAGTTTGTTTCTCAGAGTCCATCGTCTCTCATGGTTCATCTCCCCCTCCGATTTCCCTCCCTTCATTCTTCCCCTCCTGCTATCTTTTTTTTTTTTTTTTTTTAACATATAATGTATTATTTGTTTCAGAGGTACAGATCTGTGATTCAACAGTCTTACACAATTCACAGCGCTCACCATAGCACATACCCTCCCCAATGTCTATATCACCCAGCCACCCCACCCCTCCCACCCCCCACCACTCCAGCAACCCTCAGTTTGTTTCCTGAGATTAAGAATTCCTCATATCAGTGAGGTCATATGATACACGTCTTTCTCTGATTGAGTTATTTCGCTCAGCATAACACTCTCCAGTTCCATCCACGTCGTCGTTGCACCTAATTTTAAAAACAGTCTTATGAAATTATTAGCTGGGCAAATAGTATGATTCCCGTTTTACAGGAAAAGAAATGGCCTGAAATCCCTGTGACTAGGCTAGAACTCTTTTAATTCCTTTACCACATCTTTCCTGTCTATATTAATAATTAGTAAAGTGGAATTTATATATCATGGAGCAGTTTTATTTTGGATTATTTTATTTTGTGAAAGTGAATTATATCTACAGAATCTTTCTGTGTACTCTGAATCTGATTTAATATGGTACTTTTACCATTATTTCAGGAAATGATGAGTTTTCCCATATAAAGATCTATTTAAGAACACATTTCTTAAAAACTTCTTTTAGGAGAGATTTTTATTTAAATGGGCACACTGAGTCACATTTTTTGTTTGTTTTTACAAATAAGTTGCTTGTATCATGGGATACTTTGCTGGAAAGCTTTCTTACGTGAAAACTTGCCAAGAGAAGTTCAGAAATCTTGAGAATTCCCCTCTGGGAGAAGCTTTACGCTCAGGACAGGCACGGCGATCTTCACCATCTGGGTAGGCCAAATTCTGATTTTTATTGAAGGCTTTTAATTTTAGCTAAAAAAATTGTAACTGGATATTGCTATAATTCAGGGCATGAAACATTGTGTAACCTGAGGGACTGTTGGAAACTCCGTTTTGCAACACGCTAAAGTTATTTTGTTTTAAAAAGTGGAGTAAAATATGCCTACCTTTGGTTTATTTTTATTTATTTGTATTTATTTATTTGAGAAAATTCTTCCCACAACTTGGGGCTTGAACTCAGGATCCCAAGATCAAGAGCTGCCATGTTCTATCAACTGAGCAAGCCAGGCACTCCTACCTTGTTTTATTTTTATTTATTTATTTATTCATTTTTAAGATTTTATGTATTTGAGAGAGAGAGAGCGCGAGCTGGGTGCGGGGAGAGGGAAAAGCAGGCTCCTGGCTGAGCAGGGAGCCCGACACAGGGCTCGATCCCAGGACCCTGAGATCATGACCTGAGCTGAAGGCAGACGCTTAACCGACTGAGCCACGCAGGCAGCCCCCTACTTTTGTTTTAAATAAAGAGTAGCATCCTGTTAGGAGTGCTTATACCAGAATAAAGGATTTTAATTTGGCAAATACCTTTGAGTACTATATTTTGGACTTTTCTTTTGAATTCCCAAATTTTATCAGTCCCATCTCTTAAATTTTAACTTTTTAATCCTTATTTTAAGTATATTCTCCAAATTTTTATTTTAATTGTGTAAGTATAAATAAATGAATCTGTCCATTTGGATAGGTAGATAAGTAATAATGTAATTTAGTAGATTTAATAGATAAATTGTTATAAATGGTAAACCCCACAAAAGCTAGTATTACTTATATATCTGCTTTTTAGCAAAATAGTGTTTATGGCCTGCTAGCTGTGGAAGTAACTTCCCTTAATGTGGGAACTGAACATACTTTCTGATTTGAAATAATTTTTTCTTTCTTTCCAAGGACCTTTTTTTAGATTTTATTTATTTATTTATTTTAGAGAGAGTGTGCGCCAGCACGCGGGGGCTAGGAGCAGAAGAGGGTGATGGAGAGGGAGGGGGAAAGAATCTCAGGCATGGGGCTCAATTCCATGGCCCTGACTGAGATCATGACCTGAGCCAAAACCAAGAGTCAGACGGTTAACCGACTGAGCCACCTAGGCACACCTCCAAGGACGTTAAACTTGTTAAAATGATCTCTGAAGTGGGGCGCCTGGATGACTCAGTTGGATAAGCAGCCGATTCTTGATTTCAGCTCAGGTCATGATCTCAGGGTCATGAGATTGAGCCCTGCTTTGGGATCCATGTTCAGTGGGGAGTCTATTTGAGATTCTCTTCCTCCTTCTGCCCCTCCCCCCGCCCCCTCGCACATGTTCTCTCTCTCTCAAGTAAATAATTTTTTTAAAAAAATATGAAGCTTAGGAATTAGAAAATTGGATATACATTTCTGTATTAAGAGTGGTGGTTTTTAAGTTGTATAAATGGGTCAAAACTTATTTTTAAGGTTTTTGTGGCAGAGAGAAACAGATTTCATTTTACTGTTCTAGATAACCATGTAAAAATTACATCATTCCTTTAGAAAGTAAGATAACTAGTTTTCATACCGTAACACATTTTTTTTACGGTGTAGGCAGTAATTTGTATTTCTTATACAATATGATTTACAGGCACTATTCTCAAAAGTCAAAATACGACTCAAATTTGGGTGGTCATTCATCTTTTGTGACGTCTCCAGCCGCAGACAACATAGAAAAAGAGATGCTTCCTCGTTATGAGCCAATTCCATTCAGTGCTTCTATGAATGAATCTACTCCCACTGGTATTACTGATCATATTGCCCAAGGTAGAAACTTCTCTTGAAATGAGTTTCAGCATTATATGGTCCAACGTATGTATAAACTTTATTTGATGACCTTTTCTGCTGGATATCACCTGTATGTTCCACCATCAGCCTACACTCAGCATGTGTGTTCATCTGTTTCTTCATTCATTCAACATTTTTTGACGTCCAGTAGGTGTCAGGCACTCAGCTAGGTATGGAAGAAGTATAGATGAATAAGACCTGCTTCTTGTCCTTGAGAAACTCCCTTAGACTGTTAGAAGATATAGAAATATAAGGAAAAATTACTAATATGTCCCATTAATCAAAAATACTAACAAAGTTTAGTGATCATTGCAAAGAAGTGGTAAATTGGGCCATGGGGAGGCTTCAGAGAGGTTACACTTGTTAGGCTGGTCTTAAAGGCTTTCAGCTTCTTTGTCTGTAATGTGAGAAAAATAATAATTACCTGCCTTACAGAACTCTTGTCAAGTGAGAAAATCCATGTGAAAATGCTTTGTGAAGTTTGTGTAAATACTAGCTTTGAAGATCGCAGAATGTAAGTGAAACAACACCAACTTTGGATTAAGGCCTGGATTTGAATGATTGACATTTGCTAGCTATGTGACTTTAGGCAAGTAACTTTGTGATCGCTTCAGCTTCTTGATCTCTGGGATGGAGATAATACCTCTCTTAAAGAACTTTGGGAATGAGATGAAATAATCAGAGGTAATGCCTGACAAGTCATAGGCTCTTAACAGTTGCTCATTTCCTTCTTTCATTTTTTCAATCTAATTTGTGGTGAAAAGTGAAGAATTAGGAAGTACAGGTTTGCAGTTCCTTATCTAAAAATCCTAAAATCCAAAAAAACTTTGATAACCACAAAGCTTTATTTAAAAAAATTTTTTTATTATCTATTTTTCTGACATGGGCTTGACTGCATGACCCCAAGATCAAGAGTCACACGCTCTACCAACTGAGCCAGCCAGCCACCCCTACAAAGCTTTTTTTGTAGTTAAACTGGTGATGAAATCTGACTTAACTCCTTTCACACTCTGGCCTAAACTGGCATAGTCTATTTATAATCTTTATCTTAATATGATTTTTCCTGCATTTTGTTGTACAGAATATTAATGTTTGCTTATGCATTGCTTCTTCAAACCTCCGAATGTATGGATATTAAGTAAAATTTTTTTTAATATTAAGTAATATATTAACAAGCTATATACTATGACATCTTTCTAAAATCTGAGAAACTGAATTTTGAAACATTTCTGACTACAAAGTTTTAGATAAGGGATTTTGGATGGAATATCTTTGAAAGCGTTTGCTTTAATGCAAATACCATAAGCCAGTAACTATGAGGAACAAGTAAGGTTAAAGGAACATTTTTGTTGCTTGAGATGGGAGAGATTTGGATCTATGTGTAGGTTAAAGGGAGGGAGGGGAAACAGTGGGAAGGGGCGAAGTTGATTATAGGTCAAGTAATGTTGCAGAGGTTGTAGAAGGGCTTCTGGGTAGGTTAGAACATAAAGTAGCCACTAAATATATATGTGGCCATTTAAATTAATTAAAATTAAATCACATTGAAAATTCAGTTCCTCAGTTTCTTTGTAGCATTTCACTTGTTCAGTAGCCACATGTGCTAGTGGCTACTCTGTTGGAATGTGCGGATACAGAACGTTCTCATCCTTACAGAAAGTGATATTGGACAGCATTGCTTTGGAGCAAGTTGGGGTGGGGGCCGTGAGTATTAACATTTTGGAAAAGAAGAAACAGGAGAGAATGGAAGTTAAAATAATTAAAGACATCTTAAGTGGATGAAAGGTGTTGAGAGTCTTGACTCCGCCCCCCCCCAATGTTTGGAAACAAAGACCTCCCAAGTAGTCAGAGAGGGAAGGAGGTGGGCAGGTTAGGAGAGAGTGGTTAGTATTTATCTTCAAAGGCATCTGTTCTTAGTTCTCACTGCATCTCTCATTTTCCTAGTCTCTCAAGTTCAGATCCATTCTACTTGTATTCCGGCCATGCATGACTTCTTTCCTTGTAATGACTTTCATCTTTCCTTCCATTTGCATTAGAAAATTCCACGCTGGGGCGCCTGGATGACTCATTCATTAAGTGTCTGCCTTTAGCTCAGGTGATGATCCCAGGGTTCTGGGATCTGCGGGGCTCCCTGCTCAGCGGGAAGCCTGCTTCTCCCTCTCCCACTCCCCCTGCTTATGTTCCCTCTCTCGCTATGTCTCTGTCTGCCAAATAAATAAATAAAATCTTTAAAAAAAAAAAAAAATTTCCACGCTATGTTGTACAATTCCTTTTCCAAATAACAGCAGACAGACAAAAAAAGCCCTTTGGTATCTGCCCACAGACTACAGCAAGGCCCATATTTTAATATATTTTCTGTCCTCGAGGTGCAGCCATCTATCCATCCACTGCTCTGCTTTCTCAATCCCTTCTCTAAATCAAGCTTGCCACTCTTTGACTACTCTCCACATGGGCCAGTTGTGGCCTCTGCTTTGCCCTAGCTGCTGCCCTCCCTTACCAGGACGTTCTCTCCTTTTGTTAAAGCCCTGTTTGCCCTATTTGGTTCTGCTTTCTTTTACTAGGAATTGAAAGAGTTATTAATGTTTCAGAGTAGAAAGTACTCTTTCGTTGCTGTTAGACTTATCATAGATAGTTTATTACAGTTAGATTTAAGTCATTGCTGTTTTATATTTTATTCCTTCCAGCTCTTTATAACCTTCCCAAAGTAGTAAATCATGCTGTCCCTACACAATGCAGAATATTTTCATTGGGCTTTGTAAGTGGAAAAAATTCTCCCTAATCTTCTGATTTATGTTTCCATTATTTGTCACAGAATTTTGGAACAAAGAAGTATTTTCTTTTCAGTGAGAAAAAGTATTAGACCTGGAAGGAACTTTAAAGATAGATCATGTAGTCAAACGTCTGTATTTCACAACTGAGAAAACCCAAGATTCAAAGAAGTTTAGTGATTTGCCCAAGGATATTCACTGATTGTTGGCAAAATGGGAATGAGAATTTAGGGTTCCTAACTAATAATCTAGTATACACTGTCTCCTTCAGAATTTTAAAAATATCATTTATGGTAAAGGGAAATGAGTTTAATAATTACTCATTAATAATGAAATGTGAGTGCTTTTTAAACCCAATATAAGGTTATCATATTTTTCTTTGCATTCTTTTTTAGCAAAAATTTAGTTTTCAAGAACAGTATAATATTCAAACTAATATTTAAAGCCTTTTGCTTTGTATCAGTGCAGTATACTTTGTAGTGAAATAAAAGGTTATGCCTGAAAACATTTAAAGTTGTAGTTACGTTGATTTGAAAATTCTGATTATTCACTGGGACCTTACTGTAGAATTCCAAAATACCAGTTACAAAAACTGCTTTTTAAAAAATTATCTTAATTAATGATTATATTAATAAAATGATGTATCCAATTTGTATGTAAGAACTTTGAAAACTACTACTTTTGGAGTGGGGTGTAAGACTTTCTAAGTTAAGTAGTAGTTGACTGAATGTTACGTTAGCATTAGTTCATTTCTTTTAAAATGTTTATATGACTTTTTTTGCTGGTTATACATTTTGTAAACTATGTTTAGTATTTGCTCCTGTCGTCTAATAGTAAGAGTAACCACTTAGTTTTACATCAATATTTAACTGTTTGATGATATATATTGCTACTTTGACTCTCTTTGGGAGAGGTAAAGAATAAAGGCTGGTTACCTGGCCAAAATTATCGTTGCCACTTTTTTTCTGCCTCAGTATTGCTCCATTAGACCTGAGTAAAAATGATGCATACGGTGATTGAAGGCTATATTTTATACTTTTCAACAGCTATTTCCAAGTGTTTTTGTTTAAGTATAAAAATGGCACTTTTTTTTTTGATAGTTGTTCACATACAGACTGATTATAGGAACATTCAACTATGGAAATATTACTAAGTAAAATATATACGATGTCAAATTTTGTTCAGTTGCCACTATTAGGATATATTTCTTTTTAATTACATAAACTGTGAATAATTTTCAGTAAAACACTAATATTTTAGTGAATATAAATTACACTGGTATATATTATGATATCCATTCTTCTGGCCATGGTTACTTTTTAATTTTTTTATGTTGATTTTAAATTTTAGAAATAAAAGCTTAGAACTGTAAGAGAAAGTCAGTTTTCATTTTGTAATTATCTTGGGGGAAATACAGTACTTTTGGAATGGTGGTAGTAATTTGACTTTTTACTTTATTCTGTTTTTATTATAGGTAAGAAGCATTTAGAAAATTTAGTTGCTTTGGATTTATTCAAATCCTTTTATCACCATTTATTAACTGTTTGTTGTTTTAGGACCTGATCCCAACCCTGAAGAAAGTCCTAAGAGAAAAAATATTACATATGAGGAATTAAGGAATAAGAACAGAGAGTCATATGAAGTAACTTTAACACATAAGACTGACCCCTCAGTCAGGCCTATGCAGGAAAGAATGCCAAAAAAAGAAGGTATGATAGTTTAGTCTGAATCACTTTACTCTTTAGGATCGGAAACTGCAGCATTAGTTAAAAATATTAACTATACTAATATGCGATTTAATTCTGCAAGCAATTAACCAAAATAACATTTTTTTAAAAAGAATAGTTCTGTCACAGTTAACTAGTTTTTCCTTTTCTAAGGTGTTCCAAAGACCGTTTTGTGTTAGAAAATAATAAAGTCCAAATAGTGGTATGAATTAAAACAGACTAGTTTTAATAAGTTGTATAAATCATAAATCCATTTGAATGTTTTCTTTTATCAGAAATCACCTTGGGACTTAATAAGTGTTTTTTAAATGATGCATCGAATGCCTAAAACCAAATCTGGTTGCCTGAGTTTGATAACGGGCTGTAGTGACACTTTAAGCAGAATGAGAGAGAATCACGATTGAGGAGTGAAATTGATTTTCTTATGTTTTGTGAAATTGAAATAGAAGTTATATGCGTTATAAACCAGCTTTTAGGGCACTTCCAGAAGAGGAGTTTGACCTTTTTTTCAATAGTACTTTTGCTCTAGGGGTGCCTGGGTGGCTCAGTTTGTTGGGCGGCTGCCTTCGGCTCGGGTCATGATCCTGGACTCCCGGGATCGAGTCCCGCATCAGGCTCCCTGCTCGGTGGGGAGTCTGCTTCTCCCTCTGACTCTACCCCTTCTTGTGCTCTCTCTTTCACTCTCTCTCTCTCTCAAATAAAATAAAAAAATTAAAAAAAAAAAATAGTACTTTTGCTCTATAATTAACTATAAATTTAAAAATCACAGTTTGTTTTCATTCCTTTTGGAACAGCTCTACATTACCCAAAGTAAATTTTCTGACACAGAAGTTTACCCCTAATGGAAGAAGGCATTTTGAGCAGGGGTTTGTACCTATTTCAGTGTAGAATTTTATGACATCTTTTTTGAAGAATTTTAGAGAGTGTCATTGTTTTAAGGTTTTCTATTTATTACTTTAAAAAAAAGGGAAGGAAGAGGTCCTTGGTACCTTCTTGAGAGTCCTATGCCACAAAGAATGCAAAAATACATAAAAGTTTTGAGTATTTTTTATTATGATTGTTCTTTTAGAACCAATTTTATTTCTAATTGTTAGTGGTTGCTTCATTTAGAATTCTGTTTTCATAACAATCATGGATAATATTGCTGTCATACTATTAATGTAAAAAAATCCAGCTTTCAAATAGATTTGTAATAAAAAATATTTGTTAATGTTTGTCATTAGAAGAAAATCTTTAGCATAAACATTTTGCATTCGGTGGCCATTATTTTATAATATATAAAGACTTACTGGTACTTTGTTCCAGTAATTAATTTGAGGATTTAGACTGTAAGCTCCATGAGGGCAGGCAGTAGCATTTCTCTCATTTTTGTAAGCTTTTCTGTTATATGTCTGCACAGCGTAGTATGCACTGATGTATCAGATATGAATGAAGTGTTTTGGTTGGGCCTCAATAATAAAGGTTAACAAAAGGAAATGAATTAGGTAGATCTTTGGCACATGCTGGATTTTGACATTTGTGGTTTTGACTGAACAATCTTGAAGTTCTGTTACATGACAGTAATGTGAAATAACTTTTTTCTTTGTAAAAAGAAAGCTGATTTTTTTGTGTGCGCTCTATATAATTTAAAGAAAAACAGTTATGAAATAGTTCGGGTGATTTTTTAGAATGTTCTATTTTAGAATCTAGACAGAAAATTTGACATTACTACAGTGTAGATTCACTTGGTCAGAAAGTATCACTTAAGTTTTCAGCTTCAGTTTGTGTAGATTATGTTTGTTGACATTTACCTAAATTAGAAATTAAGACTGAGAAATTTCAAAAACAGAAGCATATTATCAATTAGCCATCAGGGCATGATGGCACCACACATCATATAGCTTCTAGAAGACTCCCTTATATTCATGAGGAAATGAAAGCTAGGGGAAAAGGCAAAATATGAGGGAAAAGGCATATAATATCTTAGTATAATAATGCAATAGGCTGACTTAAACAGACTCCTTGAAAGACTCTTGTGGAAGGGGTCCCTAGTCTGTACTTTGATAACTGCTCCTTTACATTGTTATGAATACTTGAGTCTTCTGAAGAGTTGTAATCCACAGATGAAGGCTATGAAGAAGAGAGGCTGAAAGTAAAAGAGTAGAGAAGACAGAGGAGCTTATTGCAAAATGTAATTTCATGTAAAATGCAGGAATATTGGAAACCATTTCCTTCTTGTATAGTATTACAGCTCATGGGGGAGAAGAGTGAATTAACCACAACCTGAAGACTTGATCATTTCTGTTACTGTATTTTTTGTGAGAAACAAAATTCAAATGTTTATTATTTTTTATTTCCTGGTAATTTTTTTGTATGTTCTATAATCTATACCACACTTAGTATGGTAAGTTGTAAAGGTGTCCACACTTTGGACCTCAATAGACTTGTGTTCAGATTTTGGTTCTGTTCGCTTTATTAAAGGCTTGTACCTTGGGCAAGTTACTAATCTGTTTTCTCACCCTTCAGATGGAGATTGTGTTTACTTTATAAGCTTGTTACGAGGATAAAAGATTGATGTAAAGTTTTTGATAGAGTGCATCGTTATTTATGTCCAACCTTCACTTCATAAAAGTCTAGCTAGCCCCTTTCTCTCATGTGCATTTATTGAAAATGAAAGAGAAACATAATTTTCATCATAGTAGCAAATGTAAAATAGTATCTTTTACTTGTCAATATTTGGAATCATCAATTATTTGTGCTTTTTTCCTAGTCAAAGTAAACAAATATGGAGATACTTGGGATGAGTGAAAAATTGCATCATTGGACCTACTGAAGGCGTTTCAATATCCAGCTTCATCTAGGTGGTCATGAATATCTGCATGCTTTGAGCTCAGCAGCAGTCTTCATAAACACATTTAAAACTAGAACCTGGGTTCTTGTGGTTTGGCTTCTTAAAATGATGTTTAAAAACACAGATTTTAATGTGAATGTTGTGTGAATCTATTCACCTTGAGGAACTGTATGAATGATGATATTATACCATGATCACATATAGTTTGTGAAATCGTTTTAAGTTACAGGGTAAGGATACTCTCTTATGAAACTACAAAGAAATTGTCTACTCTAGGATCAGCATATATGAAAATAAGTATCTGCATGTGGAATTGGGGTGGGTGGGGGAGGAGCAAGCATAATTTTAAGTGTTAAGCTTTACATCCAAAAATTATTAAAAAGCCTTTCTCCAGTGTTTGCTGTATTCACTTACTAATGTTTATGGTAAATAAAACATAAAGGAACATGCATCTTTGTTGATTTCATGGATTTATTGTTTGTAATGTCTTTATTTTTAAGTATAATTATATGTAAGTGGTGTTTGTGGGGATAGGAAATGAAGTCATCTGTTTCTGAATATTTAATAGTATAATGAATGTGACGCATGTAAATAAACGTAAATAGCTCAACACCTTTAAGCAATGGTCATATTTGAAAAATTTGCAGATTCCACAGGAATAATAATTTGGTAAACTTTGTTCATTATCTACCCAATGTTTGTTTCTGGTTCAGGTGAATGGAAAATGAAACTGGTCTCATCTAAATTCTACTTACTCATAATTGCAGTTCTACCAGAAACATAGTGTTTCAGTTAGCTATTGTAAATCCCCAAACTTGGTGGCTTAAAACTGGTCATTTATTATCTCCATTTTCTCTGTGGGTCCTGATGAAGGAAGGATTCAGCTGAGTTATTTGGCTGTGTGTCTCTTAGGTCATTCAGATGCTGGGTGCTTCTGACGTCAGGGAACCAGAGCAGCTGGGGTTTGGCCAGGGCATCTCTCCCTCCATTTGGTTTCAGGACCTTGCCATGGCCTCTGGGTGGGTTTGAGGGCTCCTCACAGCATGGAGTGCTCAGGACAGACTTTTCTATGTGACCACTTAAGGCTGTAACAGGAATGGTCCAGCAAGCGTGTCAGAAGCTTCATTGCCTTTTATTTGACCTGGCCTCAGCCCTATAGCATTTCTTCACAAGCCTGCCTTATCAAAGGGCAGGAACATAAGACTCCCACTTAAGTCACAGTGGGATGGAAGGAGTTCACCATTTGGCCACAGCAATTCACATCCCTCTTATGCAAAACAAACTACTTTCCCAGGACCTCCAATTCGTATCCATTATAACAACAGCTCAGAGTCTAGGAGCTCATCTCATCAGGTCCAGTTGTGGGTGAGGCACTCAGGTGAGTCTTTGAAATACCATTTCTCAGTCTTAAGACCTGTGAACTGAAGAGAAGCTACCTGACCTATTCATCCCAAATACCTGTTAGGCATCCTCACCACTCCCATTGAAAAAGGGAACATGAGAAACATATGCCAGTCACTTGTCCATAGCAATTCTGCAGTCCAGCCCGCCTCATGCTGCCAGTTCTTTGTGAGGGCTTGGGCATACCTCCCAAGGGTTCGCCATGGCTCTGAGTCCTGCCTTTCCCATAGAGGTAGCTCATGTTTGCAGCGGAGTGATTTTCTCAGCCTGCTTTCTTGCCCATAGAAATCAGAGCTCCTAAGACCTCTTTTTATACTGTCCCTGTTGAAACTGATAAAATTTTTTAAACCTGTGGAATTCTGAAGTACCCATTTATAATGCATTCCATTACACAAAAGCCATCCATAAGTCTGTTGGAGACAGTCCTTTTTTTTTTTTTTTTTTTTTTTTTAAGTAGGCTCCGCACCCAGTGGGTGGGTGTGGAGCCCAATGTAGAGTTTGAACTCACAACCCTGAGCTAAAGACCTGAGCTGAAACCAAGAGTCAGAGCTTAACTTACCGAGCCACCCAATCGCCCCTAAGAGACTGTCCCTTTTTTACACTGTGCTTCCTGTGAGGCTGATGAACAGCCCTGAGATTCTAGAAACCTTGCACAGGGTCTACAAGGTTATGCCTATAAGACCTGTAGAGGGCCCTTGTGTGTTTGAAATGTCCTCTGAAGGAAGCACTGTCACTTCATTTGCTTCAGGCAAGCTGTGAGGCAGAAATGGAGGCGAGCCAGTTCCAAACTTGAGCCTAACGAGCCCCGTGTGTTTCCACTTGTGTCTGTCGTGACCATCAGGACAGGCCCGACACTAGATGCAGAGCCAATAGCCTCATGAACAGAAAACCTTATGCCCCACTTTGGATTTGATCTTTGCCTGGAAGCCATTTCTCAGCATGAGAAAATTCTTTTTTTTTTTTTTTTTTTTTTTTTAAGATTTTAGATCTTTATTAATTTTTTTAAAAGATTTTATTTATTTGGGGCGCCTGGGTGGCTCAATCGTTAAGTGTCTGCCTTCGGCTCAGGTCATGATCTGAGGGCTCAGGGATCGAGCCCCGCATCGGGCTCCTGCTCAGCGGGAAGCCTGCTTCTCCCTCTCCCACTCCCCCTGCTTGTGTTCCCTCTCTCGCTGTCTCTCTCTCTCTCAAATAAAATCTTTAAAAAAGAAGGCAGAAGCTTAACGACTGAGCCACCCAGGCGCCCCAAAAGAAACTTCTGCTGGCTTAAGAAACTCTTATGGGCCTTTATATTTTCTACAAATTGCATTTGGAAATGGAATAAGTTGTTCTATTATGTCTCTTCTCTCATTTTCGGCAGCTAGAAAAATCCAGGTGTCATCCTCAACACTGCCCAGAAGTCTTAGCTAGATCATTACGTTTGTTGGTACGTTTTCTATTTTCTGTGTTGCCACAGGTAACAGTTTTGTTAAACTCTATACAACTGATAATCAAAATCTTTTCCAGCTTCCAATAATGTTTCCCTCTCTCTTCTGTGACCCTTCCTTGACAGCCTCCTTGGAACCTCTTTAGGCTTCTGTTAACACCCTCATCCAGGCTTTTGAGGTTTATACTGATCATCTCCCCAAAGTCCTGCCAGCATCCATCTGCCACTCGTCCGCCAGACCAATGCTACGTGTTTTAGGTCTGTGTTAATGGCAGCAGCCCACCTACAGCTACCCAGTTTCTGTATGAGAATTTGATAGAAAAGCAGCTTGCCCTGAGTGATAGAGAGTAAGGGGTTTCTTACAGGGATTAGATCCTAGGCAACTGTGGAGCTGTGTGCAGGCTATTGGCTCTGCATCTAGTGTCAGGCCTGTTCTGATAGTCGCGATAGAGACACAAGTGGAAACTCACAAGGCTCGTTAGGCTTAAGTCTGGAAGGGGCTCGCCTTCATTTCTGCCTCACAGCTTGCCTGAAGCAAGTCATGTGGCCAAACCCAAGGTCGAGAGATCGGTAGTTTGCCTCGCTCACAGTGGGAAGGAAATGCACAATTACGTGTCCAGAGGCATGGATATAGTACAGGAGCCCAGGTTTGTCTCCCTCGCCCCGAGAGCGGAAGCTCTTCCAGGACAGGAAGCGGGTCTCTTTTTTACTTACGCCTGAATCTCCAGCCCCAAGCCGACTTCTTGGCCAGATATAGATACTTCGTAAAATGTTTGTCAACCTAAGCCTGTAATTTCCCTGTGGCTACAAAGTAGCTTTTCTTTTTTTGGTCCCACCTGGCCCTACAAAATAGGATTATTATTCTTCTTTCACACAATAGCCTTTAAATATTGGAACGCATGTGCCTCTGAGTTTCTTCAACCACTGGAGTGGGTTTCCAGCCCCATCACATCCTGGTCTGGGGACACTCCCGTAAGACCTTTCTGAACAGTCGCAGGCCGGGCCGGTCCGGGGCCGCACCGCTGAGCCACACATCTCCTTCCCCTGGGGGTACGTATGTGGCTCCCAGAATCTCACCGGCCCAGACCGCAGAGGGGATCCTCTGCTTGTGCTCTCTCTCTCTCTCTGACAAATAAATAAAATCTTTAAAAAGAAATGAAGTGGAAAAATTTTGTCAACTAACAGATTGCATTATTTGAATATCAAGAAAATTATCTGACATTTTCATTGTTTTAATCAAGTCCTTCAAGACAAATGTTAGCAGAAATTCATCATGTTAGCAGAAAATAAGTCATCTATTCTGACAGCAAGGGAAGAGAGTATCTTTTTTCTTTTGAAAGATGTTTTTATTTATTTGACAGAGAGAGAGCACAAGCAGGGGGAGCAGCAGAGGGAGAGGGAGAAGCAGGCTTCCTGCTGAGCAGGGAGCCCAATGTGGGACTCCATTCCAGGACCCTGGGATCATGACCTGAGCCGAATGCAGACGCTTAACGACTGAGCCACCCAGCCACGCCTGAGACTGTCTCTGCTTAAGTGAGAATTTTTAAAAATATGTAAGTATTATATACAGTACATCTTTTTTTTTTTTTTAATCATGAAAGTACTGCTTTTACAAACTGATGACCAGCGTGGTGATGAGTGTTGGTAATTTCTAAATGCTGAAAGACAAAGGCCACTCCTTTGACACATCTTCCTACAAGAAACAGACATTCTCCCCCAGATATGCGTTTCCTAATATATGCAACAGATAATGGGGCAAAATATTTGAGATGTCTTAAGTGACCTTCCAGTTTTTTCTTTACTGATTTCCTTTCACATCACTGTGATAAACTGTTTCAATGAATAACTTACCTGCCTAGGAAAAGCAGAGAGCCCAATAAATCCAATTTGATTCAAAAGAGTGATGAAGATGTCAGCTGTGAAACAATGGGCCCTTTCACCAATAATAGACTACGTCTTTTCCCAGTACCCCAAGACGGATTTCAACATTGACTTGCTGTGCTTAGCAATGTGAAGATGTTCTGATCCCTGGGAAATCCGTTTCTGGCATGCAGGAAACAAATGTGCCTAATTCTGAATGGTTGCCAATCACTGAGAGAACAAAGAGTCACCAAGTGCTAGTTGTTGGAGCCAGGAGTTTAACTGCATCCACGAAGCTGGGATGCTGGCTCTGTGTTCTGATGGACAGAAACAGCACTTTAGCAGCTGAACGACCAGGCTATGGAAGATAGCCAGGAGACAGCGTCAAAATCACTGCATTTCAGCCACTTAATGGTCATGTAAAAATAAAAACTCCCAATATTTTTTATATTTAAAATAAAACATTTTATATCAATTATTAACTTCTGATGAGATTTCCCTTTTTACCTCCACGGTATAGGTTTCAAAATGTATTAAGTAAAATACAAACATGTACACACACTCACACACACACACTCCATATAGAAGTGGTGACACATACATAAAGCATTTTCCCGAGAAAATGCAAAGATGCAAGGGAAATTTTTATGTAGGGCTCAAACAACTTGCCATAAGACACAAGGTCCCCAGTGGAAGAGGTTGGTTGGTTGGTTGTTTTTTCATGCAAAAAACCTGGTAGGAGGATACGAATCCAGCTCCTGGGTTTCGATTGGCTTCTTCTAAGCTCCGTATGGCCCTAAAAGTTTATCATTCCATGAATTAATTCTTCCAGTGATTGTTGCCATAAACAAACTGTTCCTTGGGAGAGGAGAGGCAGTTTGGAAAGTCGTACATGTTTATATACAGGCCACTAGCAGTATATAAAAGAGCCCAGTTCTTTAGTGCTGACCATGAGCACGCACCGATTAGCGAAACAAGTAACCTAAAGATGGCGGGCTTCGCCAAAACTTTACCATACCCATGAGGCATAAAGTCACCTGGGTCACTGAAAGGACAGTGGATTCAGATTCCAACTCTTTTAAGGGAAATATTTTTTTATTAAATTAAAAATCTTGGTCCCTACATTTTAGTAAATACTTCTCAAGCTTATAAGATACAATCTTTCTTGCCCTTTGTTTCTACCTCTATACACATTGGTTTTCTGTGGGGCATGACTTCCCAAGTTCTGCAACATTCATTCCCATCCTCTAGCAGAGATCTTAAAACCCCGAACAAATGCAGAGTGAAAGAATGGATCAGAGAAGACTCTATGTTTTTTCAACTTAGCTGTAAGCAAGTTAAGGGGTGCCACATAATTTCTTTTTTAGTGTGTGAATGCTCCGGACATGTTCTCAAATAGCAGACAAACATATACTGCTCAATTCAACGGAGGATATTCCACAGAAAGCATTTCAAAAGAGTGAGAGAATCACAATGTTTCTGTGCCACTATACTTATATTATTTTAAAGTACACTTGAAATTTTAAATGTGTCCAAACTCAGAGGTTTAAGAAACATCAAAAGCCACACGTACAAGTTCAGGAAGCCGAAGGCTGTGAACTTCCCTTCTCATTTAATCCATGCTTAATTTTGCATTCCTCACAGGTGAGCAGGCAGTGCCTAGAATGGAGGCAAAAACAGAAGTTTGTGCTTTGACACTGGAAGGTCTAGACTTAACACAACATTACTGGCAGACATTTTCTTTTCTTCTTTCTTTCTTTCTTTCTTTCTTTCTTTCTTTCTTTCTTTCTTTCTTTCTTTCTTTCTTCCTTCCTTCCTTTCTTTCTTTCTTTCTTTCTTTCTTTCTTTCTTTCTTTCTTTCTTTCTTTTTCTTTTCTTTTTTTTTTAGAGAGAGAGAGCTCGAGTGTTGGGGGAGGGCAGAGGGAGAGAGAGAATCTCAAGCAGGCTCCATGCAGCGTATAAGCCTAACACAGGGCTCAATCCCATGACCCTGACACCATGACCTGAGCCGAAATCAACAGTCAGACGCTCAACCAACTGAGCCACCCAGGCACCCCCTAAGAGACATTTTCTACGTTAAAGTTCACAAGCCTCATTTTTTAAAGGAAAAATAGGAGCTATTTCTTGGTTTGAGACCCCCAGAATTTCATCCGAACAAAGGGGCCAATAATTCTCCATGTCCATTGTTTTCACATGCTGCCTCTCAAATAGAATCCACTGTGACAAGTGAGGGTCTTTAGAGAAATGTGTCCCCACCACCAGTCCTATTAATACTCTTGTAGAAACAGCTATTATTCACTGAGCACTTACTGTCCTAAATAATCATTTCTGTTCCTTATAACATGTCATGAAAACAGTTCTGATCACCATTTTCTACAGAGGAGAAAACTGAAGATCAGAGAGTGTAAGAAACTTGTCCAAGGTTACCCAGCTTTGTAAGTGGTAGTACTGGTTTCCACCCAGGTACTCTAGCCGCAGAAGGAATGTCCTTAAGTCCACAGTCCTGCGGCTCGCACCACTGAATGAGAATCGATACACATTAACCTAGAAGGGTTCTGAGAAGTCTTGCAGCAGAGAAACCTGTTCCCATTCTGTGTGGCCCCGTGATGGTAGAAGCCGTGTCTGCTGATGAAGGTATTCTTTAGAGACCTGCACAATGCCTTGAACATAGTAGGTGCTCACGAAATGTTGAGCAAATGAAATAGGTAATTAAGTTGTGTAATAAATAATTATTATTGAAGTTGAATAGCAACAGCTCAAAAATTGAGAGTTAAAGAGGTTTTTTTTCCAACATATAGATATTTAGAAAACTGTTTAATATTATAAGTGGTGAAAAGGCCTTTGTTTAACTTTTTATTATTATCTTCATTACAATCCCTCAATCAAAAAGATTACAAACCTGTCGCAACAACATGGATGGAGCAAGAGTGTATTATGCTGAGCAAAATAAGTCAGTCAGAGAAAGACAAATACCATATGATTTCACTCATATGTGGAATTTAAGAAACAGAACAAATCAACAAAAGGAAAAAAAGAGAGAGAGAGACAAACCAAGAAACAAACTCTCAACTATAGAGAACAAACAGATGGTTACCAGAGGGGAGGAGGGTGGGAAGATGGGGAGATGGGTGAAATAGGGGATGGGGATGAAGAGGACACTTACCATGATGAGCACTGAGTAATTTCTAGAATTGTTGAATCACTAGATGGTACACCTGACACTAATATAACACTGTATGTTAACCGTACTGGAATTAAAA
Source organism: Halichoerus grypus (assembly GCF_964656455.1). Classification (NCBI taxonomy): domain Eukaryota; kingdom Metazoa; phylum Chordata; class Mammalia; order Carnivora; family Phocidae; genus Halichoerus; species Halichoerus grypus. The sequence continues at coordinate 40,352,351 of NC_135714.1, forward strand.
TTAAAAACTTAATAACATTTTTTTTTTTTTAAGTTACAAACCTGTTATGCCCTGGACCAAAACCAGCCCCACGTAGCTGATCTTCAACAGAATGGAATTTACTCTGGCATACTCGTATGTATGACGCCTTTCCAAGGGCAAATCCCAAGATACCTGCAACTGTAAAAGCAGGTTAGGAAAGATAATTTTAAAAGTTCAGAATCTCTTCCATTAATTATCTTCTAGAACTTTCTACATGAACCATAGTAAATTTTATGTGAAAAGTACCACCACAAATCAACGAACACAACCTCTGCGAATGAATCTCCCTATTAAAAAGCAGGATTGGGAAATGGAGACTTTCCGATCTCCTCCGTTTTGAGCTGATGGTAGAAGGGCCAGGATAGAGAAAGCGAAGGTGCTGTCTCAGAGACTGGCAGCCAGAGGGAGGCCCAGATGGCAAATTAATGTCTGAGGCCACCACGGAAGGAAGGGATGGGGTTTGGGGTGTGGCTACAGGTAGCTTCCAAATTCCTTGGCAGGAAATCCCCTTAACTCTCTTGATGGGTTAGAGTAGGGGGAGCTGCAATCCATCTTGCCTGCAGGGAGAGGTCAGGAGGCAGAGGGAACCTCCTAGGGGAGAAATAGCCAACCTGCTCTTCTTGCTGGGAAGGAGGTTTCAGACTGTACACTGGATTGCATCCTCTTTGTACATAACAGGTCTATGTGTAATGAGTGGAATAAGATGAACCCCCAAGTTTCTGGTAAATGTATTATTAGAAAGTCCCTGATTTTTAAAAAGTATTCATTTGCTAGGTCCGTTATAGAAAATATTTTGAAAAAACTGGCCAGAAGAAGAAAACTTAAAACCCCTAATGGCTCTATCATTCAGAGGCTCTGTTCTTGGTCTCTTCTCGTAGTATATCCTGCTGGTGCCTCTTGGTCCAGGCTTAAAGGCCTGTCGAAGGTGGGTTCCCTACTGCTCAGCCTTATATCAGAAAGTGCTGCGTGAACTAAGAACTGCAAAGAGACAAAAAACGGAGACCGATTTTTCAGAGAGTCAACCCAGGCAGTTTGGTTAGCCTGACATCCATATCTCCAGTTGCTATAAACATCTTTTAAAAAAATGAATCTTTTTTTTTTTTTAACTTCTGTAACTTACACGCAACCTTGGGCAATGATCCAAATCTTGGATTAGATGCTAAATAACCTATGGAGTAATATATAAATACATTAGTATTTCATTTTATAACTTATTTAAATTTATAAAGTATAAAGAAAACTTCAAAGTTTAAGATATACAGATTCTCAATCTAAAGAGATGATTTTTAAAGAGTTATAAGTCAATTCTTGATTGAACTTGACTCTCAAATCACCTTTTTTGGCAAGTAGCAAGTATTAGCTTGCCAAAATGTAGAGAAAAAGAATATGAAACAGAAAATTCAAGACCGATTTAAAGATATCAAGGCGGGGCGGGTGGGGAGGGCACCTGGATAGCTCAGCTCACTGAACGCTGCCTCTTGGTTTCCACCCAGGTCATGATCTCAGGGTGGTGAGATCAAGCCCCATGTCAGACTCCATGCTCAGCACAGAGTCCGCTTGGGATTCTCTCCGTCTCCCTCTGCCCTTCCCCAGCTCGCGTCTCGCACACTCATGTACTCTCTCTCTCTCTCTAAATAAATAAAATCTTAATAAATAAATAAAGATATCAAGGCGGGGCTCCTGGCTGGCACAGTCCCTAGGGCATGTGACGCTTGATCTCGGGGTTGCAAGTTCGAGCCCCACATTGGGTGTGGAAATGACTTAAAAAATAAAATCTTAAAAAAAATAAAAAGCTATCAAGGCAAAGGTGGAGCTAACAACTTAGTTCCAAGCAATTAGGCATCGCCCCCTCCTCTTTTTAAGTAACTCAACACAGAGTCTCAGTTTAGAGATTCATAGTATATATATCATAATTTTAAATGAAAATTAAAATCTGTGGTAGGCAGAATTATGGTCTCCTAAAGATGTCCACATCCCAATCCCTGGAAACTATGAAGAAAGTGGAATTAAGGTTGCTAATCAGATAACCTTTTTTTGTTGTTGTTAAAGATTTTATTTATTTGTCAGAGAGAGAGAGAGCACAAGCAGGGGGAGCTGCAGGCAGAGGGGAAACAGGCTTCCCGCCAAGCCCGATGCGGGACTCGATCCCAGGACCCCGGGATCATGAGCTGAGCTGAAGGCAGACGCTTAACGACTGAGCCACCCACGCATCCCCAGATAACTTTAAAATAGGAAGATAACCCTGGATTATTGGGGTGGACCCAATGTAATCAAGGTGTAATCACCTTGAATGTGGAAGAGGGATTCAGAGATAGAACCAGACAGATGGCAGGATGAGAACTTGCCTCAGTGTTGCTAGCTTTGCAGACAGAGGAAGGGGCCATGAGCCAGGGAATGTGGATGGTCTCTAGAAGCTGGAAAGGGAAAGGAAGCCCCAGACCAACCTCCCCCACCTCCCAAGGAAGGTAGCATTGCCAGCACTTTGATTTCTGCCCCCTGAGACCTATTTTGGACTTCCGACCTCTGAACTGTGAGATAATAAATTTGTATTGTTTTAAGCCACTATGCTTGTGGTAATTTATTATAGTAGCCACAGAACACTAATACACAAACCTGGAAAAGTATATTTGCACACATGCAGGAGACTGTAGATGTTAAGCAGTTTAATATCTATAAAACATAATCCCTATAGATGTTGTGGCCGTAATTTTTTGTTGTCAGAAATGATCTGACAAAGACTTGCTGCTGATTGATGAATATATTTCTATGAAAAGGCTATCTTCTTCAAGTTATAAAAATGAAATCAGGGGCGCCTGGGTAGCGTAGTCAGTTGAGTGGCCAACTCTTGATTTTGGCTCAGGTCATGATCTCAGGGTCCTGGGATCGAGCCCCATGTCAGGCTCCGTGCTCAGTGGGGCGTTTGCTTGAGGATTTCTTTCCCTCTCCCTCTGCCCATCTCCCTACTCATGATCTCTCTCAAATAAATAATAAATCTTAAAAAATGAAATCATATTTAATAAATCACTTTAAAGACAAGAGTAATATTGAGTGAAATGGGATTCTCCTAGATATATGACATATGTGGTCTTTGAGACCCCAGGAAAAGAACTAGAACATTTTCCCTCACGTTTGCTGGGTATAATACTCTTTTTAAAGTCCTGGTAATCAGCAGTGTTCAGTATAGTGGGCTTCAGCAAAGTCAGGTGCCTTCTTGTTAGGGGCCCAAGCAATGCCTAAGGGGGCTCTGACAGATGGAGATAAGAAGAAAGAAGAGAGTCAGACAGGAGAAGCAGAAAACTCTAAGAGGCAGGAAGAGACTATGTGGGGAGATGCTGGGCGGCTGCTAGTTCTCTGGATCTGTTGTTCAAATTAGACAGGGTGTCCTTCCTCAGGCAGATGCAGTCACGATGAACGGCATGATGGGCAGAGCACGGTGGATTTCCGCACCATGTATCTCCTCTTTGGAATCCGCTTCTGAAGGAGACAATCTGTCTAACCATATGCGGAGCCCCAGGGAGATACAGGGACTCTGGCACAGAGAAAGGCACTGCATGGGTCGCCTGGGCTCTAACAACTTACCACACACTTAGTGGTTTAAAGCAACACAAATTTGTTACTTTATAGTGCTGGAGGTCAGAGGCTCAAAGTGGGTCTCACTGGGTGACTCGGTCCATTTGGGTGGCTACCCCAAAATATGGCAGACTGGTGGGGCTTATAAACAACAGAAATTAATTTCTCAGTTCTGGAGGCTGAAGTCCAAGATCAGGTGCGAGCATGGTTGGGTGGGAGGGTCCTCTTTGGGGTTGCAGACTTCTTGCTGTATCATCATGTAATGGCAGGGGCTAGGGAGCTCTGAGGGATCTCTTTTCCAAAGGCGCTAATCCCCTTCATGAGGACTCCACCTCCCCGCCAAAGACCCCATCTCCTAATACCACGCATGGGTGTTAAGAGCTCAACATGTGAATTCAGACCATAGTACTGGGCTAACATCAAGGGATTGGCAGAGCTGCATTCTTCCTGGAGGCTCTAGGGTTTCTTGCCTTTTCAGCTTCTAGAGGCCAGCCACATCCGTGGACTCACAGGCCCTTCCTCCATCTTCACAGCCAGCAATGCTGGACTGAGCCCTTCTCATGCTTGCTATCCCTCTGGTTCCGTCTTCTGATCCACTCTTGCATTTTTCATGACCCTTTTGATTATACTGGGCCCATCCGGATAACCCAGAAATAATCTATTTTAAGGTCAGCTGATGAACAACCTTAATTCCACCTGCAACTTTAATTTCCCTTTGCCACATAACCTAATAGAGCCACGCATTCTGGAGATTAGGACATCTTCGGGGGGGGGCGGGGACTTAGTCTGAAAATTAGCAAAAACCTGCATAAATAGATCCCTCACCAAAAAACAAATGCCATGTGCCAAAAAGCTGCCAGGAGGGTCAGTGAAAATGGGGCTTTCTTAAGTTTAATTGTTTAATGGATCTAGCATCTTACCTTGGTGGACTAGTCCTTGGGCGGCAAGCATACTCACAAGAGAAAAAGGCAGAGCTGCAAAAGAAAAATGCCCTTCAACATTGCTATTTTAAAACTTGGCACCTCATCCAGAAGTCAGGGTAAATTAGTCTGTGGTTTTTTTTCCTCTTATCTACCTTGGCAATGAGTTTTCAGTCATTTGTTATTTTACTTATTCAACAAATATTTATTAAATACCGCATGAAGAATTTTCTCGAGATCTGCCCCAGTCACTCAACCTGAAGCCCAGCATTAAGGGGACAAAACCGAACCCCATGCTACTCCATCTCCACCATCTGATTTTACTGAGTGCCCACATGCACCAGATTCAGAGCACGACCTACGACAAAGGCATCTTAGTGCATGTGCCCACTTAGCCATTGAACTGGGGAGTTGCCTTTAACCGTGGCTTTGGAAATTTTCAATCCTATGCAAAAGTTAAAAAAACAACACAATAAACTCCATCCTACCCCATCTAGGACCATTCCTAGCTTTCGTCTTGAGTGATACTTGGCTGCGCAATTTGGATATGTCTATTTTCTGAAGATTACAAGATTATCATACTTGTGTTAAACATGGGTGGTGTTGAGCTATGATTTTTAAAACAGGCAAGTGGGTCTGGCAAAGGCAGTTTCGAGTTCTATCAAAATGCAACACTTCTTCCAAGAGCAGAGAGCGCTGATAAACATCTAGCTCTTCCTAGCAACCAAGAAAAATCGAATACCAACCGATTTCTCCACTCCTATCTACCTGATGGTAGACAAATGGGTCATACTAAAATGTTAATCTACTAGTGCTTAGGCTTAAGTTACTGATTCATAAGCTGTAAAAAAAAAAAAAAAAACCCATGGATTTCTAGGAGCACAATCAATAATCATAATAATGTATAATGAGTATCAGGTTCTAAAGTGTTACTTCCCAATCAGTTGACACTGAACTTGACTGATCTGAGAAACCAAAATGCATATTTCAAAGTTTAAATTATCCCAATGTTGCAAATCATGGGGACTATATCTACAGGCTCTATCATGACATTTTCAAATGGCAGATCATGAATTTTTTAAGTTGGAAGAGACTTTAACGCACAGCGTGAATTCACACCCTCGTCTTACATAAGGCAGGCCTGGGAAGAGGAAGTGCAAAGTCCCTGCTCAGAAGTGAATCATTACCATCATTCTAACATGACACTTGGGCAGCTTACTGCAGCAAATATCGAGTTAATGAAGATTAAGAGGGGTGCAATTACCTCTCTTCCAGAAACTTTCTTCTTGACATTCTCGGATAATCTTCGAAATCTCTCCTCTGTGGATGTGCAGTTTTGATTTTGGACAAAATAACAGACTCTGTAAGGAAAGTTATGTGGTGAGTTGACCGGAATCATTAACAAAGCATCTGCTCTGAGTGGAGATCTAGCCATGTTGCTTAGACATCTAGGTCACTGTTCCAACTGCTGACTAATTCTCCAGCGTGCCTCCCAGTCCCCACCACCGCGTGTCTGCTTACGGTCTCCTCTGTGAGAACATTTGCGGATAGATACCAAGAAGTAAAACAGAGGACACGTGTGTTCCCGATTTGACTAAGTCTTGCTGGAGTTCTCTCCCCAAAGGCTGTATCCACTCACAACAGCAGGGCCTGAACGTTCCTCTATGCCTACAGAGCCTGCCTGAGAGCTAGTTAAGCTGGATTCGAAGCAGGTTAAAGGACAGGTTTTGTAACATTTGGCATTATCCAGTTTTCCAAATGTTGACAGTCTGATAGGTACAATGTAATATTTTATTCTTATCTGCATTTCTCTGATAACTAATGTGTTTGAGAATCTACATATTTTCAGCCAGAATGCCCTTCTCTTCGAATGTTGAGGCAATCCCTCAACTAACCTGGGCTGTCATCCTGTGTTATACGTTGGTATACCACTTTTTCATTGTGGTAAAATACACAAAACACAATACTTACCATTTTAACCATTTAAAAGTACACAATCCACAGCACTAAGTACCTCCACAGTGTTGTATAGTCAAGACCCCCGTCTAGTTCCAGAACTTTTTCATCACCCCAAGAGGTAATTCCATACTCATTAAGGAGCCTCTCCTCATTTCCTGCTTCCCCCCAACCCTTAGCTCCCTGGCAATCACTAATCTGCTTTCTGTCTGTATGGATATGTAAGTGGTATCATACATTATGTTTCTTTTTGTGGCTGTCTTCTCTCCCTTTGCATAATGTTTTCATGGTTCATCCACGTTGTAGCATGTGTCAGTAATTCATTCCTCTTTGTGGCTCAGGAATATTCCGTTGTATGGATATACCACGTTTTGTTTATCCAGTCATCTACTGATGGATATTTGGGTCATTTCCACCTTTTGGCTATTGTGAATAGAGCTGCTCTGAACGTGAATGTGTAAGTTTTGTTTGAACACCCGTTCTCAATTCTGCTGGGCCATATGGTAATTCTATGCTTAACTTGTTGAGGAACTGCCAAACTGTTTTCCACAGCAGCTGCACCATTGTATGATCACCAACAGAGTAGGAGAGTTCCAATCTTTCCACATTCTTGTCAACACTTCTCGTTTTCTCTTTTGTTTCTGTTCTTTTCAAATTAGCACATTAAATTTTTAAATATAAATTATCTAGTTAATTTAAGCTAAATAAGCTAAATGGTTTCTGTTTTGAATTATGGTCATGCTAGTGATTGTGAAATGGTATCTCATTGTGGTTTTGATTTGCATTTCCCTAATGACCAATGACATCGATCATCTATTCATTTGCTTGTTGGCCATTCATATATTTTCCTTGGAGAAATACCTATTTAAGTCCTTTGCCCATTTTTAAAATTGGGCTGTTTTTCTGTTGTTGAGACGTCAAAGCTCTTTGTATATTGTGGATACTAGACCCTTATCAGATACATGATTTGAAAATAATTTTTTCCATCTCTGGGTGGTTCATTCATTTTTTTAAAAACAAATTTTATTTAATTTGTTCCTTGCTATACAAGTCACACTTGTATTTCCTTGATTGTGACTCATTTATGTAGGATCTCTGCTATTTACCTCTTAGATATTTAGTGTTTTTCTTGAGGGCAGCTCTTTGGCTTTTGAGTTTTGCCTTGCTGATTTTGCCAGTTTTCTTTTTTTGGACGCTTTGTAGTAGCTGTCAATGTGGATGATGGTCACCATTTCTAGAGCACTTTCCCATGGGCAAGGCACTGTGCCAAGCACTTTCCGTGCCTGATGACAAGGTGGAAGGACCCTGTGGCACCTATGCCTTCAGAGTTCTATTAATAGCTCAAGGAGGCAAACCTCCATCTTTTTTCTTTACAACTCTTTACAGCACAGCACACGGATGATGGTGGTCAGGATGAGTCACAGCCGCAAGAGGAGCTGTTCTCCCTCTCCACTCACCTTAGTTCCTCAGCAAGCACTCCTTATCCCCTTGTAAATATCTCTTCTTGGTTCTGCCTGTGGCTGTGGCAGAGGTAGGGAACGCCTCCTTCCCTCCTCTGCCCCAAACCCTGACCACCCCAGGGACCCTGACCACTACAATTGCTGTGAGTCCTTCAGTCAAGGCTGATGCTTCTGCATAGTCCTCCCCGGAGGAGTTCTGGTGATCCTTTCCTGTGTAGCCATAAATGTTTCATGGCTCTCTATTTCAAAGGCAACTCGGGTGTCTACACTCTTTTCCTTGTGACTTGATACCATTTATCTGTTTGCCTCTCCTAATCTTTGCTCCTTAAACATCACCTCCTTCATGAAACCATTTTTAGTTGGAAAAGTTGACGCTAGAGGACATGAACTCCCTTTACCCATCACGATACTTTCTCTTTGCTTCGTGTATGTGTCCCCGAAACATATAATATTCATTCTTCACTCTTTGAAAGACTGTGCTCCTGTTAACACTAGGGTTCTCAATCTGATTGCTAATTTAGTAGTTAAGGAACGCCTGTCAGCAGCATATACTTAGTATGACTAGCCTTGGCAACAACAATGCAAAAACAAGCATGATGTATCATTCTGTTAGATTCAATTAAGAGTGTTTCTCTGCTAAAGGAAACTTCTTCAGTCATTGACAACCTACATAAGAGTTAGTTAGGCTGGATTCTAAACCGGGAAGAGTAAAGGAAGGATTTTATAAATAAAAATTTTAAAGGCTCTTCTTCAAGGAAGCTAAAAAAAATGCTTTCCTTCCCCATCCCATTGTCTCTGAACCCATCCAACAAAGTGCTAGACTGAAAACAGGAAGATGACTGCTCAAGGATGAAGCTTAAGGAAAGTCCTATATGTTCCTCTTCAGTTGGCAGACTTCCGAATTAAAAATATACCTGCTTGCTTGGTGGTGGCAAATGGTGGCCTTTATCTTGGTTTCCGTGAGTAGACACTGAAGCCATGGTGACTTTGTCCTTGCTTCTCTTCTCGTTGAGTGCACTCAGCTTACTCGTGGACTCGGTGTCTAAGGAAAGTAGAAGGACTCACTATGCTGACTATGTCACACTATTCAGTCGCTATGGCTGAATTTTCTATCAACCTTAAAAATTCAACTCACCAATTTGGTGTTGCGCACAGCCGCCCGACTCCCCGTCCCTGGCCCCTCACGACACGGCCCGCTCCGCGAGTGGAAGGTGTTGCGCACAGCTGCCTCAACTCACCAATTTGGAAAACTTACTTTGATTTTGTCATTAGTCTTAATCTCCAACCGCCTGTAAACTCATGTTCTAATGCCCCTCCCCCACCAACACACACAAATTCGCTCACCATGGGGACAGATCAGATTTAGAGTGCAGCGAAATGACACACTATGTACAGTTTTACTACTTAAAAATTGTGCCCTAAAAAAAGTTTCAATTCATGACAAGGGCACTAACTACCAGAAATATTTATTGAGTGTCTATTCTGTGCCAGGCCAGGGAATACAAAGATGGAGCAAAGACAAAATCGGTGCTGAAGGAACTCCTGGTCTAAAGGGGTAAGACAGACAAGTCAGCAGTTATCCAACATGCAAAGGGCTCCTCTGCAGGTACGTACAGGGTACAAAGTTAGGAGAGGAAGAAAGGTCTATTCTCTCTGGTCAGTTCTGAAGGCACCAAAGACTAAGACTCTTGAGCTTTCAAGGGGTGGATGGACTCCAGAGGCAGGAAGACCAGTTTGGAAGGGCTGTAACAGTCCAGCCAGGGAACTGAGGAGACCCGAACCAAGACCGTGGGGAAGGACAGAGATGATAAATTTGAGTTTGGAAACATGGGATTTGATGCCTGTGGGGCATACACTGGAATTAGCCAGTAGGAATTAGAATATTTGATAATTTGGGTCTGGAGTTACAGATTAGGGGTAGGCAGGGAAGAGGAATTTGGGAGTTGCTGTCATAAAGATGACAGGTAAAGCAAGAAACATGAGTAAAATTGTCTACAAAGAGTATTGGAAAATGTGAACATTGAGACCAAGGGAATACTGACAAGAGAAGAAAAAGGAAACAAAACAGGCCAAGGAAATGACTGAGAAGGTATAGTTGATAACAGAGGGGTGGGAGTTTCTGAAGGAGAGAATGAATTACCGGTACCACATGGCTCAGAATTGTGATTTGGCAATGATGGGCATGTTTCCAGGTGGACCATGAACCCTCCCAACCCACCCCTCACCCCAACAATGGCCACTACACTCCGCAGCCCTGGCCTCTCTACCACTGATTTCCCTGCAAAGTGAACATCTTGTCACACCCAGTTCTGTTTGCTACTAAACTGCCAGGCATATGAACCAAGGGGACCATTATAGAGGCAGCATGTGGATGCCCTACAGTGGAAAGTCCTGAAATCAGAGATCTGAATTCAGATCCTGACTCTACTCCTTGCCAGCCCTGTGCTTTGGGGCCAGTGATTTAAGGTGTCTGTGGCCTCAGCTTTCTCACCTGTTAAGTGGGGGGGAGTGGACACAGCAAGGGGCTTGAGGGGCTGTTGCAAGGATGAGGGATGAAGATGAGGGATGAGGTCCATAAAGCCCTGGCTCAGCACCCTGCACCTAGTGAGCCTATGAGCAGTAAGTAGAGGGCAGCTTTGCCCTCAGATTGACTCTATTTCTTGCGGAGCTCCAGAAGTCTTTGCTGACCTAAAGCCCAAGTAGACAATCTTGGCTCAGGCGTTAGGCCGCTGCCTCAAATCCGAGAGCAAAGATACCCTGTCTCCGCTTCGGTGGTCAGGCCCCCTCGCACCCCGTGAATCACCAGTCCACATCTGAGCAAGCCTCCTGGGAGCGTCATGCCATCCGGGTGCAGCTCCCACCACCGTGCCCTGGTCTGGGTCGGGGTCCCTTCACTTTTTCAGTGGTCGGGGCTGCAGGAGCGCCGACACCTGGGCAGGGGGAGGGAGGCCCGCAGCAGGATGAGGACGGGGTCACCGCACGTTCTGGTGGCGGGGGAGGGAAGCCGGCAATCAGCCGGCAGGAGTCTGCTCCATCTCCAGCCTGACTGAGGCCGCCTGCACGACCCCGAGCCCCCCCCGCCCCGCTTGCCCGACCTGGGCCGGAACCCGAGCCAGGCCAGGAGGGATTGGCAGGGGCGACTCTGGATCCCCCGCCCCTGAGGACCCCGGCAGTTAAGCGGCACAGGAATCCCGTCCCCGCCCCCGGCTCCTCGCCGTGCCTCCCGCTGTCACCCGGGGAGGCTCACCTGCGCAGGTAGGGATCCGGAGCTAGCCGCGCCCCGGCGCCCGCCGAGCCGAGCGGAGCCCGCGTCCTTCCGCGACCGGCGCCGCAGCCGGACTGCTCCCGCCGCCCAGCGCCGTCCCCGCGCCTCGCGGCCGCCGGGTCCCCACTCCCCTCTCCCCGCCGCCCGGTGCTCGCCTCCTGCGCAGCTGCCCTGGCCCCGGCTTCCTCCTCTTGCTCCGCCCCTCGGCTCGCTCAGCAAGCGCACCCCACCCCTGCCTGCGGTTCCTGTCTCCGTGGGTGACATCGGCACCCACCCGCAACTGCTCAGGCTGAAATTCGGCTCTTGGAGGCTCCCACCTCCCTCCGGAGTCTTGACACCTGGTAGGTTCTACCTCCTCGGTGTGGTTCAGATAACTCCTTTGTCCCCCCAAAATGGCAACAACCATCTACTGAACGCCCTCCGGAGGTCAGGTGTTTACTTTCAATTATAGCCAAGCCTCTTTTTTTTTTTTTTTGGAGGTATAATTGACATATATCATTGTATTAATTTTAGATGTATAACATAATGATTAGATATTTGTGTACATTGTGAAATGATCATCACAGTAAGTCTAGTTAACATCCCTCACTATACAGTAATCCCCCCCCCCCAATTTTTTCCCCTTTGGATGAAGACTTTTAAGATCTACTCTCTTAGCAACTTTTTTTTTTAAGTTTTATTTATTTAAATAATCTCTACACCCAAGGTGGGGCTCCAACTCACCACCCCGAGATCAAGAGTTGCATGTTTCTCAGGCGCCCCTCTCTTAGCAACTTTCAAATATGCAATACAATATTATTAACTGTCGTTACCATGCTGTACATTAAATGTCCATGATTTATTTTATAACTGAAGTTTGTACCGTTTGACCACTTTCACCCATTTCACCCATCCCCATGCACTCCTTTTTACAAACTTTAGAGTATTGTTAAACTCATTTTATAGATTGAGCCGTGCAAGGCCACACTGGGAGTTTGGAGTGAAAGCCAGGTCAGTTTGGGTCCCAAGCCTTCTCTTTCTATTGTTCTCTGTCCATGTGTGTTTCCTGCCACTCCCAAGGTCCGACACAGGAGGCGAAGCTGCTGGGTGCCTTTGTCATCTAATTCGCTCACCCCCACCTCAGCTGAGATTCTTCCCTGGGATAGGGGCACTGGGACTTAGGGAGTGTGTTGAGTTGGAAGACAGGTTGTAAGTCAAATAGAAGGCCCCCATCATTTCTCACCATTTCCTACAATCCTAACTGGTCTCTATGCCCCTGGCTTCAGCCCCTCCACCCTGCTCACCCCTTGCTGGCTCCTCCACCACCCACTCCTTCTCTTCCTTCTGTTCCTCAAGTTCACTCAGCTCTGTCCCCCTCAGGCCTGGCATGGAGCCTCCCCCTCACTGGAGGCCCCTCCTCATCAGGCCTGTTCTGGCTTTTTCCTACTCATCCTTCTCTGACTCTTCCTTGGGAAGCCTGCCTTGACCCCCACCCAGACGAAAGTGGGTCTCCCTTCGCGTTCATAACAGGATGCCCTGTTGTTTTCTTCCATAACACTTATCATGCGTTGTTCTTATATACTTATTATTGAGCTTATTTTTTTTACCTGTTTGCTCTGCCTCAGTGTCATGTTCTTGGGCTACAGAACCTGATGAGAACTGTTTTGTTCATTGTTGTATACCTGGCATGTCAGACATAGGAAGGGCTCCAAAATAGCAGCGGAATGAATGAATGAATGAATGAGCCTGGATTCAAAGGCTGTGTGTCAAGATACTGTTGTTTTGGAGGCTCGCTGTTCCCTGGTAGATCCCCCAGACCACATTACTCTTTGCGATTTACCAGTTTCTTTTCACCCCCTTTTCCTTTCCAAGTGAAAGGGGGTATCATTCTATCCTTAGTTTTACATTGTGTTACCAGAAGTCAGAAGTAACCCTCTGCCATTTTTGTGGTATGAAAGGAAGAGTTTCTAACTGGTTTTGTTAAAAAACATGAACAGCCTCCCTATTACATGGAAGTCTGACTTCCCACAAATACCCTAGGGCCATTTGTCCTTTAACATCTTGCTAAAATCAAGTCCATGTCCCAACCCTCATTGCCACTTTCCATCAGAATGGTCAGTTAAATGCCTCAAATAACTAGGAATTACCAATATAGATATAATGTGCAGGGATTATATGAATTTCTTACTTAGTATTTGTTGGACACATCTGATGTACTTACATATTATTCTAGATGATTGTAGAGATAAAATAAACGTGGATCCTTCCCACAAAGAATTTATCATTCCCCAAAGAATTAGAATAAAGTAAAATATTTTTGGCCCTAGAAGCATATAACACTGAACAGAGTCCTTTTTCAGGCTTTGCTTCAGCATCCTATGGGGCTTCAGGATCATGACCACAGTAGATTATGGCTGGCTAATGCTATGAAAAATGTGGTGTTTTACAAAGTGCCAAAATGTTCACAGCAGGCTCCAGCTTGAACTCTTTGCATCGCCCTGCACTGGCCTTAGGCAAGATCCAACTTCATTAGCAGGGCCTGTGTGATTCAGCTCCTGTCTGAGTCTCCAGCACATCTATCTGTGCCGCCCCCCACTCCCCTGGGGCGTGACTGATGTTCTCTCTTCTCACGCTTCTGTTTTTCCTGTGCTGGCATCTCGGCCTTCCTCTGCTTCTCCACCCCTCTCTCACTCTTTCCTAAAGACTGGGCCTGGGGGTCACCTCCTCCTGGCAGCCCTACCAGACTCAAGTTTACTTTCCCACTTTCTGTGCTCTCGTTGCACTCAGCAATGGGTGCTTATTATGCATATGTGTGTGTGCATATATATGTATCATGCAGGTATATGCATATAAACTTAATACTCATAACTAACATGTATTCAACACTCTATGCCAGGCTCTCTTCTGGTCTCTCTTTTTTTTTTTTTTTTTTTTAAAGATTTTAATTATTTATTTGGCAGAGAGAGACACAGCGAGAGAGGGAACACAAGCAGGGGGAGTGGGAGAGGGAGAAGCAGGCTTCCCGCTGAGCAGGGAGCCCGATGTGGGACTCGATCCCAGGACCCTGGGATCATGACCTGAGCCGAAGGCAGACGCTTAACGACTGAGCCACCCAGGCATCCTCTCTTCATCTTTTAACTCCATCCTTGCAGCAGTCCCATGAGAGAGGTGCTAGTAACTTATTCAATCACATAGCCAAGAAGTGAGAGGACCAGAATTTGAACCCAGGCTCTGGAGCCATGTGCTTCCAAGCAATGCCACCCTGCTGTCCCTCAGCTGCCATCACACCGTGTTACAACTACTGATGTCATTCATTTTCACCTCTTGACTGTGGTCTCCTTGAGGGCAGGGACTGATTTCGTTCAGTAACTGGAACATTGCATGAACTCAGGAACAAATAAATGAATTTAATGAGGCACAGAATGAAAAATGAATAATACCTGGTCCTTTATTTCAAGGGCCCCACGATTCCTTTTTCACCTTTTTTCTCTCCGTCCTTCTTTCACAAAATGGTTGCAGGGCCTTTAATGAAATGAGTTAATCAAGTATTTAACAGGAGAACATAAAATTTAATTACGTATGTATGGGGAATCCACATAAACATGAGATTCCTGTAGGGCCTTTTAAACAACCTGAGAAATAGATGTTATCATTCCAACTTTACATGCAAGAAAAATGAGACCCAGAGAAGGTGACTAACATGACCAAGGTCATAGCTGAGAATTGGCAGAGTCTGGATTCAGTGGTTCAATCCTGTGGATTGGCTCCAGATTCATGATCTTAACCTCTGCAATACGTATGTCATCAATAGCCTCACTGGGCAGAAGAGACCCATAAACAGATAACAAAACAAGAGACAGAAGTACAGAAAGAAGGGGCGCCTGGGTGGCTTAGTCGGTTAAGCATCTGCCTTCAGCTCGGGTCATGATCCCAGAGTCCTGGGATCGAGCCCCGCATCAGGCCCCCTGCTCAGCGGGAAGCCTGCTTCTCCCTCTCCCACTCCCCCTCCCCCTGCTTGTGTTCCCTCTCTCGCTGTGTCTCTCTCTGTCAAATAAATAAATAAAACATTAAAAAAAAAAGAAGAAGAAGTACAGAAAGAAGTTCGGGCAGGAAGGGAGGTAGGGGGATCCAGACAAGCAGGGTGGGGGTGCCGGGAGAAAGCACTGTGCAGTGTGATTGGCCGGAGAGCTGGCCCTCGGTGGGCAGGGGTGGGGGGGTGGGGGGGATTAAAAATGCTCCAGGCTCACTCACAACCACCTGCTGAGTAAAAGGGGCTCTGGCTGGTTTCCTGGGGGTTGTGGGGGTGGGCACCTCTGATGACTTCAGAGGGACCAGGACCGCCCTCACCCTCCTGTCATCCTTTCTCTTGTCCCAGCTCTCCACTTGCCATCTGCCTAGTTCTGCGAGAGGCTCTCTGAATCACAAGATCTTGTGAGTCACTCATTCCCTCTCTAAGGAATAAATAACATCAAGTCACACAAAAGCAGAGCAGTCGGGTTTAAATGAGGTGTCACACAAAGATGGAACGCGGGGTCTGCTTTCCTTTATGAGCTGACGCTGCTGTCGGGCGAGGCGTGGTGCCAGGCTCTCAGCTGGAGCTTTGGGGCCATCGACCCAGAGCCCTGGCTGCTTTAGGTTCATCTGGATTTGATGTTGAGACTGCCAGACTCAGCAAGAGAAAAAGCAGCCTCCAAAGTTCATAATTCAGCCCAACTGGAGAAAATCTGAACTATGAAGATGAGTGCACGTTGATTTGGCTGTATCTCCAGTCTTCCTTGAGACAGGCTTTTCCTTTATTTCACTCGCGGAATGCCGATAATAGACATCCTGAAAGTAAATGTAGTGCTTTAATATTCCAGAGCTGCTTTCCATAGCCTATGACATGCAAAGCCCTTTGAGTGCAAAAACCCAGAATGCTCCTGGTATAGCAGAGAGAGTATGTGGTCAAACAGAGCCCAGTGATACCTTGTGGCAGATATTCTGATCTCGTTCCAGTGGTGCGTTGTCATCTTTGTGCCCTGGTGTCTGCCCCAAGCCTCTCTCTAGAGCAGCCTCCTGCCTGGCTAGAGTCAGGGTAGGAGAAGAGCAGTTTGATTTTATGGTGAAAAAAAAACTCACAACAGGGTGTAAATCCGAGCACAGATTATCTCCTTGCAGGGTATAATGCCATTCTAGAAGAGAGGTGTGGTAATCAAAATCTAATCGACAGAAGGTTGGGTAAGACTTATTAAAAAAAAAATAGACTTTATTTTTTAGAGCAGTTTTAGATTCATAGCAAAGTTGAGTAGAAGGTACAGAGATTTTCCATATCTCCTTTGCCCACAACTCATGCACAGCTTCCCCCTTATCAACATCCCTCATCACAATGGTGCATTTGTTATAACCGATGCACCTGCATTGAGCATCATTATCACACAGAGTTCGTAGTTTACATTACAGTGCATTCTTGGTGTTGTACACTCTATGCACTCTATGGGTTTGGAAAAATATATAATGACATGTACCCACCATTCTTGTATAATATAGAGTAGTTTCGCTACCCTAAAACCCTTCTGTAGTCTGCATATACATCCCTCTCTCCCCCTGACCCCTGGCAACCACTGACCTTTTTGCTGTTTCCAGAATGTCAATAGTTGAAATCATTCAGCATGTAGCCTTTTCCGATGAGCTTCTTTCACTTAATATGATGCATTTGTTTCCTCTGTGCCTTTTCATGACTTGATAGCTCATTCCTTTTTTAGCACTGAGTAATATTCCATTGTCTGGTTGTGCCACAGTTTATTTATCCATTCACCTACTGAAGGACATCTTGGTTGCTTCCGAGGTTTGGCAGGTATGAATAAAGCTATTAGAAACATCTATGTGCAGGTTTTGTGTAGACATAAGTTTTCAACTCCTTTGGGTAAATACCACAGAGCATGACTGCTGGGTCATGTGGTAAGAGTATGTTGAACTTTGGGACACCTGGGTGGCTCAGTCGATTAAGCGTCTGCCTTGGCTCAGGTCATGATCCCAGGGTCCTGGAAACCAGCCCCACATCCGGCTCTTTGCTCAGCGGGGAGTCTGCTTCTCCCTCTCCTGCCTCTCCCCCTGCATGTGCTCTCTCTCATTCTCTCTCTCAAAGAAATAAGTAAAATCTTAGAAAAGATACATCTATTAAAGATTTTATTTATTTAATTGAGAAAGAGAGAGAGAAAGCATGAGCAGTGGGGAGGGGCAGACGGAGAGGGAGAAGCAGCAGGGAACTAGATGGGGGCTCGATCTCAGGACGCTGGGGTAATGACCTGAACCACCCAGGTGTCCCATAAATAAAATCTTTTTTTTTTTTTTTTAAAGGCTATGTTTAGCTCTGTCCAAACTATGTCCAGAGTGACTGTACCATTTTGCATTCCCACCAGCAATGAATGAGAGATCCTATTACCCTACACCTTGCCAGCATCTGGCATTGTCGGCAAAGATTTACTTTTGAGAGGAATCTTCTAGAATCCTTTCATTACCCTAGTCAGCCCTCCTCACCTGATTCACCTTCCTCAGCATCAGGGAAACAAGGGTCAGTATCCTGGGAGTCCACTTCTGAAGAGTTGTGGGGCCTTAGCTGTACCCGTGTCAGGTAGCTGAGCTCCAGCTTGCCCGTTCCTGGCACCTCCCAGGGTGCCTTCAACCGCCGTCCCCCTTACCCCCCACCCAGACACCTACACTTGGCTATGGAAAGCCCGCACTTACTCTTCGGGTCTCGCTGGGTTAGCTATAGAGTCTAGGCATTGATTTAGGGTGTGGATTGCCTGGGTTCTGATGGTCGCCCCACTGTGTACCTATAGCTACATAACTGCTTGGAACAGGGCCTGGTACATAGGTAGGGAGTGTCGGTTCAGCCTTCACAACCACTTCCTTCAGAAAAACCCTCCGTAGCCTCTGGTGCAGCAATCCCTCCTGTGTGCTGTATTTTAATAACCTCTTTATTTGCCTCCCTTATAAGATACAAGATCCCCGAAGGCAGGGACTATCTTTCTCCCGACCCTAGGGAGAAGAGTTACCTTCTCACCCTGCCTCCCACCAACCACCGCCCCCCGCCCCCCCCAATTCACAAAATTGAATTTCCTGAGGGAATGGGGGCTCAGAACAAATGTAACTTTATTTGAGACACAGAGAATCATGGCTTGTTTTTGAACCCTGGTAAACACCTGCAACATGTCCATGGTCCTGGCAAAAGTAGGCCCGTAGACTATTTGGTGAGTAGATGGAGGTGGGAAGTATCTTGAAATGTATCCAGTCTATTTTAATAATACCATAGAAACAGTTTTTGTTTACCTGTCTTGAGTAAATGTTCTTCAGGGCTATTTCCTGAGCATTTAAAGCGCATTCAAATGAGTTGTCTTGGATTCAAAAGACTTTCATGACTGCAAGTTAGCAACAAGTTGAATTTCTGATTCATTAGTCTCACATTGCTGGTTGCTTAAGCAACTAAGCCTGGCTACTTTACACTTTGACTCTGGAAAGATTGGAGTCTCCAGCCAGAACCTCTATCACCAAACCCCACCTAATGTGATAAAACCTGTTAAGCCAAAACCCCAAATCCCACTGTGCATATTGGCCTCCATTTCACAAAGTTGCCTGGGCCTACAATGCCTCGTTCTTGCTCAGAGTGAAAGTTGTTGAGACTGTTCTTTTTTCCACTCTCAGTTACTTGTGGTCATTCATCCACGCATCACTCAAATGAATTAAGTCCAGAAAGAATCCAAAAATGTTTCTTTAGTCATTTGTTTCTGCTCATGCCCCCTTCAGTCTTCAGAGACTTCTTCCTAGTCTGCTATAACAGTGTGTAGACTTGATAAAGTTTTTTGCCCTTCTAAGGATCAAAAGAGTATCTAAAACACAGATAATAAATGGAAAAAGTAGGAATAAGCTAAACACTAGGACAGAGCCTTCAGGCAAATCTCAAAAGCGACACATTTCACCACCATCCTGAACTCTCAGCAAATCAGCATCACAAACACAGAAGCTGTTACAGAGGAAAAGAAATGGAAGGGACCCAGGCACTGATGGGACATGTGGTCCTGGATTGGAGCCTAGTGTGAACAGTTTTGAACAGCGACAACATCTATTTGGGGAACAATTATGGAAATTGGAATATGGCCTGGGTCATAAATGATATTAAAACTCATTAAGATGACTAGTATTGTGGCGTGTTAGGCATGATAAGTATTTCTTTTGGTTATGTAGGATGTCCTCGTTTTTTTTGAGCTGTGTACTGAAGTATTTAGGGGTGAAACGTCATGAAGTCTGCAATTTAAAGTAAATTCCTTTTTAAAGAACCTATTTTTTCAAGTAAAATACATCAGCATAAAAAATAATATGAGTGTGGATGCCTGGATGGCGTAGTCAGTTAAGAATCCAACTCTTGGTTTTGGCTCAGGTCATGAGATCAAGCCCTGTGTCGGACTCTGCGCTCAGCGCGGAGTCTGCTTAGGTTTCTTTCTCCCTCTGCCCCTCCCCTGCCTCTCTCTCAAATAAATCAATCAATCTTAAAATAATAATAATATGAGTGTGAAAATCTGGAAGAACTGAAATGATCTGGAAGCTCTCACGTTAGATCTTTATTACTTGACCCAATTAACTTGGAAGTCTGCTTTGCTAAAATACTCGGATAAGGAGACAGTACGTATGTACCTGTGTGTACGTGTGCCAATAAGGGTTAGCCCATTAAAACAGTTTCTCTACCTGGGAAGGGAAAGTGCAAGGAATCTGGAGCATGTTTTGTGATTTAGTAACTGTGTGATCTTGGCCAAGGTACTTCATGTCTCTGTGCCTCAGTTTCCCCAATTGTAATATAGGTATAATAGTAGCAAACCTACTGCATAGAGTAAACTAGAGGTTAAATGAGTTAGATATTTATAAGCCCACTAAAACAGTTCTTGGCACAAAGTAATTGTTGAATAAGTGTTAGTTATTATTATTGTTATTGTTTTTGTTATTGAGGAGCAGGACCCTAGAAGATGCTGGGTTGGCATAAGTCAGTGCAGCTTCTAGGGTTTTGTGGTATGTTGTTAGTCGCCATGGGAGCTCCATATTCCTGGGGACCCATCTTTTGAGGTCTTCCTTACCTTATACTGAGAAATATCCCACCCAGTGTTTAGGACTGGTGAACAGTGGTGAGGTCTAAAAGCATTTTTTCTCTTTCTAGGCAATGAGCAATACCTTTTGCAGTTCAGGATTGCCAGGCCAGTGGACTAGTTCTCTCTGTTACAGATATTTGATTGCGACAATTTCCATACATTCCAATAAAAAAGGACATCACAGTGCATTTCCACGATACAGTGACCTGAATTTACTGGGAGAGCCTGTACTTTGTCAGGTAAGGCTTTAACTCCCTTAGCAACCACATTGCCCTCATGCTGCGGCTAACAGTCCCTGTAATGGCCTGACCTACTTGGGGAGCCCGAAGCAAGCACACAGAAGCATGTGGGTCCCCAAACATCATAGCCATATGCACATCCATCCCACAGGTCCTGGTTCAAGGCTGCTGCTTGTTCTGTTATACGGGCAAGTCGTTTTTGATCAGGAATGTTATTTATTTTTATTTTATTTTTAAGATTTATTCATTTTTTTGAGAGAGAGAGAGAGAGAATGCGAGCCCCGGGGGGTAGGGCAGAGGGAGAGGAAGAGAGAGAATCTCAAGCAGACTCCCCCTGAGTGCACGGCCCTGAGATCATGACCTGAACCAAAATCAAGAGTTGGAGCTTAACCGACTGAGCCACCCAGGTGCCCCATAGATAGTTTCTGTACCTACCTAAACTTTCTGTAATTTAAAATATACCATTAGCTTTTTATATTAAGCATGGGAATAAACAAATAAATTGGATGACTTCAGCAGTAATTATGGATCTACAGAATAAGAACATCGTTGCTATTATACTATATATATTTATAATGTTGAATATATTCTTTACTTCTATTTTCAAACATGATGATTTATGATCTTTGTACTGGGCCCTATTTTATAGCCTTCACGCATACATCCATATTACATAATAGGAAGTGAAAGAATCTTGAAATAAGGTGTCCCTCTCCTTCAGGTTTCTGAAGATAACACTCATTTCTTTTATCATTCATTGAGAATGAGCTCATATGATTCATAGTAATGCAGGAATTTTTTTTTTAACAATGCCTAGGAGGTTTGAGCTGTGCATAAATAATTTAAAACAGACGTCATTAGGATACTGAGCTTATGTTCACATAAAAATCTATCTAGTTCTCTTGAATTTTATGAAAGTAGAAAGCTAAGTCTCCCTGAACAGAGAGACTTAGCTAACTATAGCACCATGGACTTGGATAGATGAAAAATTTCAGTGGGGAGTATGAAATCACGAAAAGCACGGTGAGAGTTGATGAGGCCCTCATCTTCCATCATTTAGAGAAATCACTTCTGTCTTCTCCTGGAACATTTTGTACCCCCACTGCATAGTCTTGGCTGTGAAATAGACATGTATATTATATTTTTGTTTCTCATTATTAGTGAAGGTTTTCCTTTTCCTCTCTTTTTTGACACTAGGGACAATTTGATGACAAGCTGAAAAACAGGTCATTGGATAGATAAAGGCTGTGGATTGAGATTAAAAAAAAGCAACAACAACAGGGGTTTCAGTTCTGGCTCTGGGTGACCTGCCTACATTTCTGTGATAGGACAACATATCCCACCCACCTCTCTGGGCCTCAGTTTCATGATCTGTAAAAAGAAGAGCAGTAGACTGGATTAACTTTGAAGTTTCACTTTTGGCTGCAAAATTCTATGATTTCAATCTAGTTTTAGCTATGATAACTACGAGGCAACGTGGTAGCTGTAGGAGGTTATTGGACATTCTGTAACACCAAATTCATAAGGCGAAAATGTAATTGAAGTTCCTTCGAGAGCAGTCCAGTGGCCCATGGGACACTACTGTTGAAGTTATAAAGTTATCCCCACTCTTAACGCTTCCTTACATTGGAGGGGACATCCACCATGTGACACTCCTCACATCTCTGCACTGTCACTCACTCTTTCCTTGGGGAGATGCAGTGACTTGTGTAGCTAGTGGGTTTGATGTAGAAAAGATGTTGGGGTTTGGAGCCAACCACCGAGAAAGAATTCTTGAGACGAGACGTCTTTGGTGCAAAAAGGTGGTTTTATTAAAGTACAGGGACAGGACCCATGGGCAGAAAGAGTTGCATTCGGGTCATGAGGAGTGGCCCATTATATACTCCTAGGTTGGGAGGGGGTTAGGGAGAGCGAAAATCTCTAAGGAATGTTGGAAGCAAGGTTTCCAGGACCTTGAGGGGGCTAGCTCTTGTTGGGGAAATGCCATTTATTAATGTCTAGTAAAACCTTAGTCATGAGACCTTTCAGATGTATCTTGGTGGGCCATATGCTTGGGGGATGATTGCCAACCTGTATCTTGGGGTGTAGAAATAAAGGAAGTTTCCGAAGGAATTTTTGTATTGAAGTAGACTAACAGGATATTGGGGGTTGGGCTAAGATTGCCTTTTGCCCTATTGACATGGAGGCAGCTGAGTCCCTAGAGGAATGTCCCTCTGCCTGTTTCAGGGACTTGTCAATGGGCTGTAAGTCGTAAGGCAATTTAATTTTTCATCTGCCTTTGTTTCCCACATCAGGTTTAGAAGGAGAATCTGGATAGAGTAGCCAGCCCCTCCCTCTGGAGTTCTCTCGGGAGCTGGTGGATCTGCAGAGAATGTGTATCCTACTCTGTTACTTCACGCTATAGGTTTTGGGTTTTTTTTTTTTTTTTAAGATTTTATTTATTTATTTCAGAGAGAGAGAGAGCGCGTGAGGAGGGAGGGGGTGGACACAGAGGGAAAAGCAGACTCCCCACTGAGTGGGGAACATGATGTGGGACTCGCTCCCAGGACCCTGGGATTTTGACCTGAGCCGAAGGCAGATGCTTAACCGACTGAGCCACCCAGACACCCCTTCACGCCATAGGTTTAAAGGGCCAAGGCCCTGCCTGGGGAGGTCTGTTGTCATCCAAGGGTGAGTTTGTCTAGTTCCGGGGTTTAGTATTAGGAAAACATTTCACTCTTAAATCCAAGCCACACATTCTGCAATGTCAGCTTGCTTAGCAGTACACATGATATTTGGTTTCCTTGTCTTTTTTTTTTTTTCTTTCTTGGTCTATTTCTCAAGTAATTCAGAGATTAGATGATGTGCTATTTTGGGGGTCCCCTGAAGTCACAGTAAGCAGTACTAGGTTGTAATACTGAGTGATGTTGGCCATGAACTTCCATGAACTTTCCACCTACATTCATATAGCTCTTCTCCCAGCCTCGATGGTCTCTGGTAAGGCCTTGACGGCCTCTGCAAATGCCGGCATTCAGAATGCCAGCGGCTATTACCGTCGTTAGCAGTTACGCAGCTGCGTGGAAGCCAGTCTTGAAACAATCACCGTGTGCCTTAAATATATTGCATCCAACTTATTGCAGAACAGAATCAAGATGGGAAGGAAGAGGTTCTTATTTACATGATTGAGGATGTTGGGTGAAATTTGAATAACCAGTCTACCCTTATTACCATTTGTTTTCCCCGGGGCGCCTGGGTGGCTCAGTCCGTTAAACGTCCAACTCTTGATTTCGGCTCAGGTCATGGTGTCAGGGTCCTGGGATCGAGCCCCACATCGGGCTCCCTGCTCAGCAGGGCAGTCTGCTTCTCCCTCTCTCTCTGCCCCTTCCCACCGCTTGTGTTTTCTCTCTCTCTCACTCTCTCTCAAATAAATAAATAAAATCTTAAAATTTGTTTTCCCCTTAAATCCAGAAAGAAGGGTTTGAAGTCATAGGAGCTATGGAATGTAATAAATATGTGAGGGCCTGGACTAGCACCTGGACTTCTGTACGTCCTCGGGTATTACAGCTGTGGACTGAACAGAACAAAATCCATATTTTCAAGGAGCTTGCATTTCAGTGGGAGGAGGTACACAGTAGCCAAAATAGTTAAGTAAATAATGTAAATAAATAAATCAGTACAGTAATGTAGTGTAGTGGCCCAGTGTTTGGAATCAAACAGCCTGGGGTCAAGGGTCCATCGCTTGCAAGCTGTGTGACTTTTGGGAAAGTCCTTGACCTCTCTGTGCCTCAGTTTTCCCATCAGCAAAATGGGGTTCATAAACTTGAAAAAAGGAAGAGAGGAAAGCAGAAGAGAGCGAATGAAGGAACTATGCAACAGTGTGGCTTCAGCTGGTACAGCCTGGCCCACGGTGGGCTCTGGAGTGACCCGCACCACAGAGTATGTCCCCCACATTGAGACAAGGGGTTGGGCGAAGTGGAGACAGGGTCTGACCTGGATATCGGCTTTTCCAGGCAGGCTAATAATTTGATGCTTCCCCAAATTCTTCTTTTTCTTCTCTTTCTTTGAAGGCGACCTGAATTTAATTTTTTAATTACTTTATTTTTTGAATATGTGAAACACTAAGTTGGCTCAAAAATCAAAACTATATACAAAGGTGTACATTGAGAACTCTGGTTCCCATCCCTGTCCCCGTCTACCGCATTCTTGCCACCCCACCCCCACCCCATAGGCAACCACTTCTGTTAGTTTCTTGTATCCTTTCCATGCTTTGAACATATGAGCAAATCCAAATGTGTATAATTATTTTCCTCTTCGTCTTATACAAAAGTCAGGAGACTATAAACATTGTTCTACATCTATCTCTTTTTTTTTCTTCATTTGTTTTTTTCCTATCTATCCCAGAGGTATTTCTACATTAGCATAGAAAATGTTCTCTTTTTTTTAAGATTTTATTTATTTATTTATTTGAGAGAGAGAGAGAGGGAGAGCACGAGCCAGGGAGGGGGTGGAGAGCAGAGGGACAAGCAGACTCCCCAGAGGGACAAGCAGGGAGCCTGACCGGGGCTCCATCCCAGGATCCGAGATCATGACCTGAGCCGAAGTCAGACGCTTAACCCACTGAGCCACCCAGGTGCCCCAGCTTAGAAAACTTTCTTATTCTTTTTTCCTAGCTTCATAGAGTTCTGTCCTGTGGATGTGCCACATTTTATTTAACTAGACCCCCATAGATAAATGCTAGAGTTGTTTCTACTTTTTGCTTATGCTGCAGGGAATACATCAGTAACCAAATCTTGCACATCTGTAGGTATGTACAAACTCACATGGTTGGTAAGTGGTGAGAGCAAAATTCTCAGCAGGGGGGTTGCCGGCCCAAAGAGCAAGAGCATTTTTTATTTTAATAGTGATTGTAGGTTTCTCTCCAAACCTATATCCTCTAAAGGCTTCCAGGTTTATTTCTAAGGAAGCCGAACCCTGCAGCAGGCAGACAGCAGAGACGTGCTGTGGGGGCACCTTGCTGCCTCACCTCCATGATGCAGGTCTGGCTCCAAACTGGAATATTCCGCAGACAAAGCAATAGCCCTGCAGCCAGATAGCCTCACGTCCTCAGAAGGCAGCCTATTTATCATGGATCATAACTGGGGCTAGAGCCTTGGGTGTCTTGCACTCTACCCCAAGCAGCTTATCAAACTGTTGCTTCCAGCCACATAGCATTTGTCCCTGAGAGGAGCTGCGGTGGCTTTGTACAATGTCGACTTAACTAAATTGGAACGACCCTTTCCAGATACCCGGATACAGGAATACCCTGGATGGTTCAGAGTTATGGTTGCCACAAGAGACATTTGTAGGATATTTGAGAGGCAGAAATGAAGCAGCAGCCTTTTTGAAAGTCAGTAGAAGCAGTTAGGAACGGCCACAGACGTCCCAGTGGGTTCCATTTTGTTCATGCTTGTCCCATTCTGAATCCAGCTCTTCCTCCCGACGCCTGGCCCTACTGACCAGCAGTGACTCCAGACCCACCATGAGATGCTCTGCTGTGAGCTCACAGAGGTGGAAGCCACAAACTGCCGACAGCCTTCCAGATGCTTCTACACCAGCCACCTTTGTAGTTCCTCTCCAGCCGTTGGTTTCACCCAGCATCAACGAGCTCTGACTTGTCCACCAGCGCCAGTACTTTTGGAAACTTTTCTTCCTCAGCTCCTCCCTAAATTGTGTGAGGTCTAACACCATAATACTAATCCATCCTACAATACTCATAGTGGTCTTGCTTCCCTGATTGAACTTTACTGGTACAGGAGCGAAAGAGAATTATCTTCATCTTATTACATATCCAGGGATATTTTATCATTCTTTATATATTGCCACACCAGACACTTTTCTGGATGGTTGTCCTTAAATATAATCAATATACATCAATATAATCAATGTGACATTGAATATAATGTCCTTGAATATCTGGTAGGGGAGACACAAAAGAACTCTTTTCGGGAGAATCTTAATCAATCAATCAATCAATCAATCTACAGATCCTTGTCAGTGAGACAAAGAGTAACTGGGGACTAGAGACATCATGGAAAGACAAACTATCCCTCCTCATATTTTGCAAAGCGCTAAAAATCTCCCATCTCCAGGGCTGGACCTCCTGGCTTCTTCTTGTTTTGGCGTGAGTGTTTCTAGCTCACCATATAGCACTACACTGAAGGGAGACCAGCAGGACTTAAGTCAGTCACAAAATTGCTAAATTTACTCATTCATAATCGTGTGGTGTAATGGGAATCCGGTTGGCCTGAGGTGCAGAGGATCTGGTTTCTGGTCCTAATTGCCAAGAGCCTTCTGTGGGATTAGGGGAAAGTCAGCCAGCCTCTCTGTGCTTCAGTATTTTGTCATTTGTCTTATGAGAGTAGTGCTAATTGAATAGATTATAGATCTTCTGCCATGTACCTGAATTCATTGCTCTTGTAAAAGCCTTTTTAGAAACTTGCATTTCGGTTATTTACACATTATTTCCCCCTTATCTGCGGTTTTTGCTTTCTGTGGTTTCAGTTACCCACGGTCAACTGCAGACTGGAAGCACAAGAGCCTCCTTCTGATGCATTGGCAGAAGGTCCGGAGTTGCCAAACACTATGTCCCCGTGCCTGTGGCATTCACCTCACTTCATCTCATCACAGAGACATTTTATCATCTCACCTCAAGAAGAAGGGTAAGTATGCTACAAGATATTTTGAGAAAGGGAGAACATGTTACCATAACTTTTGATGATGGTATATTTTTACAATTGTTCTATTTTATTATTATTGTTAATCTCTTATTTGCCTAATTTATAAGTTAAGCTTTATTGTATGTATAGGAAAAAAAACATAGTAAATATGGGGTTCGGTCCTACCTATGGTTTCAGGCATCCACTGAGGTCTTGGGGAGTATCCCCACCGATAAAGGGGGATTGTGTTCGAATTCTACAGAGCATGGCACGTACATCCCAGAGTGTTATAATACTAAGTACTTGGATTGACATGGACAACCTCACTTGATCCAAATGTTGGCTGGTCTTGTGTCCTGGTTGTATCATATGGAGCCACTCTGAGGAGACCCTGGGAGTTCCAGAACACAGAAGGGTTGAAGGTGGTTTCCTCACTCTTGCATTTGCTTTCAGTGCAGTGTGGCATATTACAGTTTATGCATGCCCAGCTGTATGAGCATAACCATTTTTTGATACTAGTCACTGGTTTAATTAAACGAACTCTCATAAAATAGACAAATGATGGAAAAGATTTCCTGCAAGGAAACCATGGATCGAAGTGAAAACAGTAACACAAGTGCAAACAAACAACAAAAATGACAAAACAGACACTTCTACTCCTAAAACAAACTCTTGGCTATCCACATTAAAAGGTAAAAATAACGCGGGCCAAATTAGATCTAACAAAAAAGATGGGCAAAAATACTCAAAATTATCAAGAAGTTTACAACTGGATTCACACTTACTATCATTAATGAGGAGCCTTTCCTCTTTTCTTTAATTTTTAAAAAAATTTTTCTTCTATTTTTAAAAAAGTATATTTTTTTATTTGAGAGAAAGGATGCACAAGAGAGCACAAGCAAGGAGGGGGGCAGGAGAAGCAGACTCCCCATTGAGCAGGGAGCCCGATGCGGAACTCGTTCCCAAGGGAGCCCGATGCGGAACTCGATCCCAGGACCCTGAGATCATGACCTGAACTAAAAGCAGATGCTTAACCGACTGAGCCATCCAGGCGCCCCAACGAAGAGCCCTTCCTTAAGGGCATATTGTGTCCTAAAATATTAACGAGTGAAGTATGATGCAATCATGATTAGCAAGGCATTTAAAGTGTTGTTTATTTCACTTTTACATCATCTTTTTATGTTCTCTTTGTGTCTGTATGTATAGTAATGCTCATTACACTTTAGTAAGTACACATATTGGAGTTATGTACTGAAGACTTCTTACTGCTTAGAGGGACAGGACACCAAAAAGCCGGTGACCACAGCTGGGGACCGAGCCTGATGTGTCCACATGTCCATCTGACTTACGAAGAAGAGGTGTGGGTGGCTGTCCAGCTCGGACTCTGCATTTCAGGATTGTTAGATATTTATCACTCTACTTTTTATGACCTCTGACAGAATTACAGAAATTAAGAAAAGGATTGCACTCGGAAACTCAGTGTTTTCATTTCAATGGTCAGCTCCCTCTCCCCCAACTTCGAGGAAAAACAAGACTACGTTTAATTACCTTTCAGTGAGTGGTTTTCTCTCTCACTTTCATCCGTTCAACATTTAAGTAAATCCACGTTGCTCACCAGTTAGTTTTTTGGAACAAAGGGAATCTGTGAAGATTTTTCAGACTCAGAGAAGACTTTTGTTAGGGTCTTGAATATGGGCAATATTTATTTTTATGTCTAGTTTGCAGATCAAAAGCTACTTTTGTTCAGGAACAACAACAACAAAAAAGCTCCTTGGTTTGCCCATAGATTGATTATTTATGGGTATACTATTTTAAAGTGTACTTTATGCAGAAAATAGCCATATTTAATATTTTTAAGTTATTTTTAAATTTTGCAAAATATAAACAGAGACAGAAAAGAAACAGGGTGTAAATGTGAGCTAAATTTTGCACCAGTAACAGGTGAGCCCCTAAATCTTAGTGACTGGATGCCATAAATGTTTATTTTTTACTCATACTCATGTCTAGTGCTGCTTGGCAGGTGGGGCTCTGCTCATTGAAATCTCTCAAGGCCTGTGATAGACAGAATAATGGTCCCCAAAGAGATCCACATCCTTATCCCCTGAGCCTGTGAATAGGTTACCTTATGTGGCAAAGGGCTCTTTGCTGATATGTGATTAAGTTAGGGCTCTTGAGATGGGGAGATTGTCTTGGGTTATCCAGGTGGCCCGATGTAATCCAACGGTCTTCATAAGAGGGAGGCAAGCAGGTCAAAAGTGATAGCAGGAGATGTGACCATGGAAGGAAGTGGCTGGAATGATGTGAGAGACAACCACAAGCCAGGGAGTGCGGGCAGCCGCTAGACACTAAAAAAGGCGAGGAAATGGATTTCCCCCTGAAGCCTCTAGAAGGAACCAGCTGTCAACACCCTGACTTTAGCCCAGTGAGACGGATTTTGGACTCTGACCTCCAAACTGTAAAATAATAAATTTGTATTGTTTTCAGGGGCTTAGCTCATGGTAATTTTGTTATAGAAGCAATAGGAAACTAACACAGGGACCTGTGTTCCATCTTGACACATTTCTTTCACCGCCCCTAAGACAGAAAAGGAAAAAGCAGTAAATTATGTGCCTGCTCTTAAAAGTTTCCACTGGAAGCAGCGCATATTGCTTCTGCTTACATTTCATTGGCCAGCACAAGTCACATGGTCACACGTGATTCCAGAGCAGGTGGGGTGTGCGGCGCTGCCGCAGCGCCTACCAGTGGACAGCCAGAGCATCGGCGAATAGCCGTAAGGGCTAACCTACGGGAAGAGCGGAACTGGAAGGAATAGGACTTAGAACAGCGAGAGAGTGACTCATGGCGGGAAAACTCAGGTGACTTAGTGGACACAATCAATTTTTTTTTTTTTTTTTGAGAGAGCGCGTGTGCGTGAGTGGACGGAGGGGCAGAGGGAGAAGGAGAGAGAATCTTAAGCAGGTTCCACCAGTAGCCTTGGTGAGTGAGGGAGGCAGTAGCTACCAAGGCTTCATCTGAATCCCAAAGACAGGAAGATTCCACCTCTCCTGGGCTCTGTGGAGCTAGAAGAGAGAGCCTGCTCCTGAGAAGGGACCCTGATGATCAGCGTCAGTGAACTCAGACTGTTTTAGGCTGGTTACAGTTCTCAGGTCTGTTAGCTAGTTTCTGGCTGCGTTTGGCCAGTGGGAGCACTGGGAGGAAATGGGTTGGTGGAAGGGGCCCGGGTATTTATCCCCCTCTTTTTCTCCTTAGGTGGAGACAGGCACTGTGTTTCTTCTTGTCCCCTGCTTCCGCAGCATCAGCTTGTTTTCAAGTTCCTGGTCCCCCACGTGACCTCAAGCGCTGGCTCCAGTCACTTCTCCTTCTTTTGTCCCTCCAGCCTATGGGTGGGAATAAACATTACACTTGCTAATCTGCGAGTTACTTCATTATTTTCTGACTGTTTTTCAAGCCTCTTACATCATCTGTGTATCCAGTTCCCTACATTAAAATTCCAGTTGCTTTCTGGGTTCCTGGTTGGACCCTGGCTGAAATCCTGAGTGACCCAGAATTTGACAAGCACACTGCTCACAAAGGCAACTCTGGGCAAAGCGATGTCCTTACGGTTCTAAGCAGTAGGTAGGAAAAGACTGGTGAAATAACACAAACCGGCGATTCAAGACAAGAGTGGATAGAGATATAGGATGGCCAGATAAAATGTAGGTATGTCTCATGCAATCTGTAGACTGTATAATTCTTTGTTGTCAGGGCTGTTTTGTGTATTTGTACGGTGTTTAGCAACATCTGGAACATGCTTATACTAAAAGATTATTCATTGTTTATGTGAAATTCAAATTAAACTGGGTGTCCTGCATTTTTGTTTGCTAAACCTGACAAACTTAATAGAGAATAAGCTCATGTTGAAGATTGACTTCAATGTTGGACCGTGCAGGAATAAATATGGGGGCACAGGGTCAGTTTTGGAAAATCAGACCTTGATTGGAGTCTTTTTATAAGCCACAGCTATTGTGACTGAGGCAATTAGGAAATACGGGGTAGTCCGATCAGAGGCCTGTGGAATGAAAGCTCAGGAAAATGCCTGTGCATATGTGTTTGCATGATCGAATGTATAAATGAGTTACAGAAACTTACCTGAAATAATGGCCTAAGTCTAGAAAGTGCTAGAGAAACGTTCTCAAATATCTGGGAGTTTCAAGATAGATGGTGGCGGGGTGCCTGGGTGGTGCAGTTGGGTAAGGGTCCCACTCTTGATTTCGGCTCCGATCGAGCCCCTCGTCTCTTTCTCCTTCTCCCTCTGCCCCGCCCCCTTCTTTCTCCAAAAAAAAAAAAAAAAAGATATATAGATGGTGAACTAGCATGTGCTTTTTTGAGGACAATGATGGAAGAAAAAAGTATCTTCCAAAGACCAAATGTCCACACTTGGTGATTTCTCTAAACCAGTGGTTGTCAACTAGGGGCAGTTTTGTCCCTCAGGGAATACTTGGCAATGCGCAAACACAGTTTTGATTGTGACGAATGGAAGAAGGTGCTACTGATGGCTAGTGGGTAGAGGCCAGCTAACCATCTTACAACGCACAGGACAGCTCCCAAAACAAAGAATCATCTGGTCCAAAAGGTTAATAGTGCTGCTGTTGAGAAACCGTGGTGGAAACGCATATGGAAAGTAAGTAATCAGCACACATTCTCTAAAGACAGACACAAAATGTTCCACCTTAAAAGTGAAACCAGATAATAAGGCTGGAATTCCTTGAGGACGGATTCCAGACCGAAATAGAAGGAGCTAGCACCACAGAGGCCCCTCAACTGTCATCCCATACCTGGGATTTGCCCAGCTCTGCAGACAGACCATAAATCATCACTCTATGTGGCATTGCATGGCATCGCTATCCTGTGTATCCCTAAATATTTTATCTGGAATACAGTGCCCTTGTCTCTTCAGGGTGATTTATTTCTGCATGACTCAAGAGATGGACAGAAGTGTGGCAAGACGGCTCATGTTCAAGGGGTTCATTGGAGGAAGTTGTAAGCTAAACCAGGCCAAGGAGGTGCAAGGGACATGGCGGAAAACCAAGGGAATTTCAGTTCCTGGGAAAGGTAACCAAGTGCGTTAATCAAAGCTCTGTCAAGTCCAGGGGACAGAAAACCACCCCAGTTGGTTTAAAAGCAGAAGAGGATGTACTGGTCCACGTAACAGACGGTTTCTGGGCTAGTTCCTAGGACTAGAGAAGGAGCTTACATGTTCCAGTGCCTGTTCCCGGGACTGGGCACTGCCAGAACTTTCTTGCTTCCTCACTCCGTTTCTCATCTCTCATTTCCTTTTGCAGAGATGCTTTCTCCCCCAGGGGCGTGGTAGGGAAGATGGCTACAGGCAGCCGAAATGTCACAGCCTCCCAACGTGGAACTTCTTGTTCCCATTAGCTACGTATCAGACTCAGGAAAAATCTCTGGCTCTACTTGGGTCATTGCCCACTCCTGGATCGCCCGTTGTGTCTAGGGAAACAGGACTGTGATTGGCCAGGTGTGTGTCATGGGCCTACTCCTGACATCAGGAATGAAGTGACATTTTCAATTAGTAGAGTGGAAAATTAGAATCACTTTCCTGGAACCACATGACTATGCTTTTTCTAGGGCTGACATTTCTTGAATGCAACAGCCGGCCCCCAGCGGCTAGCAGGAGTTGGACTTGTGACGGCTTTCATCCCTGCCTGAGCAGGGCTACCCTGGAGACACTTCCCTGGGTTGTCTGGCTAAGGAGCTGGCCCTCTTCATGTGGGGCAACGGTCCCCCACTAATGAACCTTTTGCATCAGAGATTCACAGAATCAGAATTGCGTGGTAGGAGCTCGCTGATACATGGTGAGGGGTTAATGGCACTTTTGGTTGGTTTGGTTTTGTTCCCAAGTTTTATTCAAGAACTCATGCAGAACATTCTAGGTAAACGACTTTTAATCTTATCTTCCTCCTCTTCTTCATCCTTGTTAATCTAGAAGTAATGTAATTGCTAACTCTCTTTCCTGTTAGCAACTATGTGCAACCAAGCATGTAGATTATTCTTCTTCAAATATTTTTTGGTGAGATACTTCAAGTACTATTTGGAAAAGGTCACGTCAGAAGTTATGGTAATCTTGCTCTTGCTCCTTTCAACGTATACAACCCCTCCACCAAGATGTCCAGCTGTTCCATTCACTCCGATTCTTTCCCCTCAAAATTCTTCAAAATGGAGGGCATCCATGATTTCGTCTTCTACAGGGTAAATGCCATCAAGGGTGAGCTTCAGAACGTGCTTCTTTTTTTTGCCCCCCACAAGTTTTTCCATGGATACCATTGAGGCAGTGGAGGCAGAAAAGGATTCATGGCATTTCAATTCCTTGGATGATGCGTGAAGGTAGTGGACAAACACACTCTCTCCGCAGGCCCCTGGTGGCTAATGGCCCCCCACAGTCATTGAGCAATGGGAGAGAAGAAGCAGGCTGTGGAGTCCAGTAGACTGAGTTCCGACCCACTTCTACCACTTACTAGCGGCGTGACCTGCTTAGACTGCTCTAAGCCTCCCCTTCCTCACCTGTGAAATGGGCCAACAATCCCACCTCTCAAGGGTTCTATGAGGTAATCTATGCGATCACCTATGTATAGCACCTGCATCCAGTAAATGCTCTAAAATCTTTCTTTCCTCTCTTCTCCTCTGTAGATTTTGGCTTGCTTTTAGCAAAACCTGAAGGTGCTAGATTTCTTTCAGTTTGGCAATATATAGCTCCACCTGTTGGAACAATTTGGAATGTTGAAAAGAACCCTCAAGTAATATATTGGAAAATATCTAAACAAATTATACTTTAAAATATAAGACATCACACATGATAGTTTGGTAAGTACACTAATCATAATTCAATCTTTATGTTCCCGGACAAAATGACTTTAGATCTGAAAGGATACTAAAGATAAATATTGGAAAAAATTCCATTCATTTCACCCCACCCTTCCAAAGTCCAAAGTCTATTTTCACTCTGAAGTTTCAAAATATCTCTAAACTTCTCTTCTCTGGTGGATAAACTACCACTAGGGTGTAAATGGTTTACCAAATGCTAGCTCATAGGACTGTCTGTACACCGTCCAAGTTACTAAGAATAAAGAACATGGAGCCTTTCTAGAACAGTGCTATTTGAATAAATATTCTGGGGAAAGTACTTTGAGAACTGACTGTATTTCTAAAGATTTCTTAGTAATGATAATTTATCCCAGCCTGAGCAAGAATGGAGATTTGTACTTCAAAATAAATGGATAATGTGTCCTAGCAACCTGGAGTTTCAAACTTTTTATTAGTCTTCCCCTGCACTTGGCACATCGAAAGGGAGAAACCCAAACATCATTAAATAGAGAGTTTATGCGTAAAGTGTGAGGTATAAGAGATCTTCATTTTCTATTGCAGCTGAGAGTATCTTTGTCTGGAGTGTTGGTTGGCATACACAAGATGAAATATACACTTAAATTATGGCTTGGCAAGTTTTATGTACCCAAGGAATGTCTTAATTCTTGTTTTTTTTGTTTGTTTGTCTGTTTTGCTGTTTCAATTTGCTTACTTCTAAAGCGAGTGTGCTATATTATGCAACTATGTTGAATTTATGAAATTTATTTCTCCTTTTATTTATCTCCCCACTTCAAAAGAAGAAAGAAAATGTACAAAGAATGCATACAATTATCTTAATCATTTATTTAACTGGGCAAGAGTCAGTAAGGGAAATTCATTTATAGGGATTATCTGGTATTCTTTATTGCCTTACTTTCTATTGGGGTTGGTTTCTCTTCCTAAGGAAAGATATCCTTTCTTCCCAACCAAAAACTGTCATGAAGATGAAATGAGATAATATATAGTCAATATTGGTATAAAGCAAGTTTTCTGTGACTCTTGATTTCAGGATTGTGAGTTCAAGCCCAATGTTGGGTGTAGAGATTACTTAAAATTAAAAAAAGAAAAGAACGGATGATCATAAGCAATTTCAGGGTTGATTTTTTTTTTTTTTTGCTTCCTAAGTATTGAATGAATTCTGTATCAATTATAAAGAGAAATTTGGAGCTAGTAATGAACTAAGAGAGTATTTATTCTAATCTCATCTTTTGCGGCTGAAACTGAATGCTAGAGAGGCTAAGTGACTTACTAAGGATACCCCAGTCAGTTGCTGTGGATGGCATGGTTGTCCCTGGACCCTGTCCCACACCAGGGCTGGCTTCAAGCATTAAGTCCTCCTTGGTTTTATATGGTAGAATCATTTACTTTGGGATCAGATTTTCCTCCTTTTGCTGCTTATACATAAATGGCTCCATCCTAAATATGTCACCCTGGTCCTATACTTTGTATAAAAATAGCTTCCCAGTTCTAAAGGCTGGTTATTTCTCACTTTTATTACTTGATATAATTACCCCTTGCCCAGTCTTCTGTGTGGTTCATGTGATTCATGGCTGTTATTAGCAGCAAGCCTGAATGCATTTTGGAAGGAGTATTATGAGCAAGGTCATTGATCAGGTACTGTACAATCTCATTTGATTATTTTAATGTCTCAGGAGCATGAGAGACTTAGGTAGGTATCTTTTGAAAGGGCTATTTCTTTTTATAGCTTTGAGGCGAGTTGGCTTTTGGGAGTATAAAGTTGTCCCATTTTTCAAATATAGGAACAGAATTTTTAAATACCCACCCACCTATTTAAGAATTGTACTATGCCAGCTGTGGATGAAAAACCATCACGTATGATTTAGGGTGATGTTTTCGAAGTTTAATCCCCAAACTGAATGAGTATCTCAAGATTAGGTATAAGCTACGTGGCTCTCTTTTTCAATTATCTGAATTGATCTGTCCTCCTTGTAATTCAAATTATTATTACCGTAAATCAATCCCTTGCTGGCTGCCCCTTAGTGATTTCTGAGCCATGCCCAAGATGGCTTCACCTGTCTTCTCACCTGTTCCTCTTGCTGTGACCTTGTCTGTGGCTGACCCTCACAGAGTCTTTTCTGTTGGCTAAGGTGGTCTTCTACTGTGAACTGATGGTATTTTCACCGCTGTGAGTAGGTGAAGGGGATGCTGCTCACATTCCTATATCTTCACTCCCCATGCCTCTGTTTTAAAGGTAGTTTCCTGAAGATTTGATGACAATGAAAGGGATGTACAACACAGCAGAGAAAGACCAGAAGGACTCAGTTTCTCTAATAATCCTCTGGCTCCCTGCCTAATCCCGGGCCTCCCTTCCCTAGGCTGGGGCAGCTCACTCTCTACCGAGCGTTCTAAATGCTTCAGGGTTTGTGCCAACTGTCTCCCATCCCTAGAGAGAAAAGGGAGCTTCTTCCTCACTTCTGTCTTTGGCCTCTTTGCTGCAGACAATTATTCTATTGCATGGATGATTAAGGGTTGGAAATGCTCATTTCTTACTGGGAACATGTATAGGAGAAAATGGTCTGGCCCTATGTCTGGCCTCAGTGAGATAATCATATCATGGCCTGATGTTAGTACATTTCCCCAAAGCTAGGTTATTCAATCTCAAAAACATGTGTATGAACTATCAAAAACCCAATCCAGGTTGAGTTGTTCCAAGCTCAATCCAGATAATTCCATCTCTTTTCATCAAGGGGTTGTAAATGGGTAGGGTTAGAGGTCTGGTCTTCCCTGAAGTTGTCTTGTGACACAAAGAAGCATTTCTCAGTGTAGCACTTCCCAGAGTCTAGATATATAAATGTGCCTTCACTGTGAAAACCACACTCTGTATCTGTGTATATATGTCTGTCTGTGTGTCTGTGCGTGTCTGTCTGTGTGTCTATATATGTATATGTCTTTGTATGTATTGTGTGTCTCTCTGTGTGTCCGTATATATATAGCTGTGTGTGTGTGTGTGTTTCCCGGAAAGCAGGGGCTTGGCTGAGACAGAAAAGAGAGGAACTGATGCTCTGGGATATTACTAAGGCTTAAGAAAAAAAAAAAAAGAAGTTTCCTCCCAAAAGTGCTCCACCTGGGAAATGCTGAGTTAAACAATGTCGAGCAGATTTTCTTATCATGTGATGTATCACAACCATTACTCTACACTATAATATAAACTGTGACTCTCCAAGGGAGTGGGCACAGAAATTGGTGTGTAGCATTTCCCAAAGCACTTTGACAATGGAATCCTCTTGCCCCTGAGAACTCCCCAGGAAATGTGGTCCAGGTCAGTACCTGTCCCTGGTCCAGGCAGGTGAATTCACTCAGAGTCTGTGCCCCGAGCCTCGGCTGCTGGGCCCGTCTCTCCTGCCCAGCCCAGGGGAGCTGGGTTCCCACTTGCAGGCAGGGGGGGACAGTGTGGCTCCTTCAGCCTCCAGGTTGCAAGGACAATCCCTGGGGAATGCTGTGACCACGTCAGGCACGAGGGCGAGGCTGTAATGTAGCTTGATTTATACTTTCCAAGTAGAGATACGGTATGCAGGCTTTCATTTATACTATGGCATGAACCTCTCAAATATTAGGGGCAGTGCTGGCCTGATGGTTCTCCTAAGCAGGATGATCCTCCTGTGCCACACCAAAACTGGCCTTGCCTAACCAAAATCACAATCATTCAGGCTCCCAAGATCCCTCTCTTGCCAGTCAGCCCTGAGATGCCCGGGCAGGCCAGCTTTGGGTATCCACGCCTCAGGGACTCAGAACCATCACAGTGTGTGAGTTCGGGCCTCCCCACCTCAGAAGTTCCTCTGGGTGGGAATGTCCCCAGGATATACGCTCAGCAGTTAATTTCTGAGTCAGAGGGTACACACATACTTCATTTGGCTAATAAAAACCAAAAGGCTCTCCAGAAGAAATGCTGTATTCCTATTTTTCATTTTGGGGCCTAGTCATGTCAGGGTTGGCTACCATTTATGTTATAGAATATATTGGGTAGTTCTATTTTATATGCTGGAGCAACTTATACTGCACTGGAATGACTCGTTCGTTGAAAGTATGAGAATATGGGCGGTATGACTGTTTGGTGTTAAAGTCCCATTTATATAGCCAATTCTCTGACAATGTTTCCAATTTCTTCCTTGGGTATGGGGTCTAATCAATTTCAATGCATTTTGTCTGATGTTGGCACCCAGGCAGGAATAACTAGGTCCATGGGACCCCAAGATGTGTGGTTCTATTATTTGCTACTTTGTAACCTGCTGTAATACCTGAT
This sequence comes from Halichoerus grypus, assembly GCF_964656455.1. Taxonomy (NCBI): domain Eukaryota; kingdom Metazoa; phylum Chordata; class Mammalia; order Carnivora; family Phocidae; genus Halichoerus; species Halichoerus grypus. The sequence continues at coordinate 40,390,706 of NC_135714.1, forward strand.
GAAGACCCTCTGTGCACAGCGGATGCCTCCGAATACACAGACTGGGATTTCATTCTCTATGTGTCACATAAAATTGCCGTGGTCAATGAATGGGGTTGTTGTTTTTTTCATGTCCTCAAATTTTTGCTTTTATTTCTTTTTTCTTCTTTTAAAAATTTTTGCTTTTAAATTGATGGTGATGTCATGCACTTTTTGGCATTAGCTTTTACGTATTATATATATAACTACTATATATATTACAATATATATTACGTATTATATATACAATTACCATATAAAATATATTTATTTATTTATTCTCAAGGATTTTTTTTCCTCTTGAGGAAGCCGAGGCTGGTAAATTACTGCTTCTAAATCATGTGATACTTTTGGAGTCTGAATCATTCTGACTACCCAGAGAATATTTTTTCTTCCTTAATAATAGTCATTCCAAAATTGCACTTGTATCACAAAACTGTCCTTTCCTAAAGCCTGTTTCAGGAATGACGATTTCAGTGACTGTGTGCCCCATTCCTGACTAATCACTGCAGTTAAGATTAGAATGTTTCTAAAAAGGAAGTTATCAGTAAAAACGAGTTAAGTGTTTTTCATTTCTCAAGTTCACTTGACAAGTTACATTATACATATATACTCCATTTTATTTATTTATTTATTTACTTATTTATTTTGTAGGCTCCGTGCCCAGCGTTTAACCAACACAGGGCCCAAATCCACCACCCTGAGATCAAGACCTGAGCCGAGATCAAGAGTCTGATGCTTAACTGACCAAGTCACCCAGGCATCCCCAGATATACTCCATTTTAAATAAACCCACTATAGCTATGTTAAAATTTCTAGAATTTGCAAGAGGAGGCTCACATATCTTCCTGAAGAGTCTTCTATTGAATCTATCCATAAATGATTTTTTCCATCCCACCCAAGAAACACACCACTAATTTTGCTAGTCATTGAGAGAATAAGATTTCCTTTTCAGATATGACTATTATAACGTATTTTGCTGGCATGTACTATTATAAAAAAGAAAAAATATGACAGTCAGATGCTAGAATCCAACGTGACTTAGAGGCCCAAATGTTTTCCTTTCTCAGACATTTTCCAAAGGTAACCCAAAATCCTAGATATTGAAGGGAAGTTTCCAGAAGAAAATCCCGATATGAAAGCAACTCTGTGGACTTCATATCATTAATTCTGGGGAAGAAAGCACAAAGGGTGTTTTCTAATCTTAATTTGTTGTACTTGAGTATCTTATGGTTTCTTCTGGTTATCAGTGGGAGGTTGGTTCTTTAATCTATTAATTGGTTCAACAAGCTTTCATTGACATTTACTCTATGCCAGGGATACAGTGTAAAGAAGGTCAACCACAAAAAACAGTCCCTGCCCTCCTTAAGCTTGCATTGCAATGGAGGAATTAGACTGTAAACAGCTGTTGTAATTGTCTGGGGTTGCTGTGTGGAGTGTGGAATGTGATGGGGGAGGGAGGAGGGAAGGGTAGTGGCCATGACAGCAGACAGAGATGACCAAGACAGAGAGGTGGTGGCTTGGATGAAAGCAGTGGCAGTAGAGACAGACAGAAATGGAAGTAGAGCTACAGATCTCAGACAAATGATGCCAGGCTACCTAGGTTAGACTCTGGAAACAGACTCTGAGACAGAGATTTGAAAGTCGGAGTTTCCTGAGGAATGCTCTCGAAAGCCATTGAAAACGTGAGGAGCACAGGGTGGGGCAGACAGAGACGTGGATCCACACCTACAGCAATGGCCTCAGACAATCCCAGAGGGAGACCCAATGCTGAGATGGCCCTTGGGATATGTTCCCAATTGAAGCAAGGAAGACGTAGGTCTTTGTTTCCCTGGTGGACCCTTCACTGGAAGGGGGCTGCTGCTGGAGGGAGGACATGACCTTGGACACCTCCGTTCCCTTCACAGGAGAGCAATTCCTGGAGAGGGACTCAGCTGGGAGTTGTCCGGACCCAGCACTCTCAGTGGCTGGGAAATGAGTGCATAGGTCATAACTCAGGCATTTGGATGGTGCATCACAACATCCATTAGAGTCCTTATAACCCTCACTTCTAAGTGGCTATCATGCTGTATTTGATCCCAAGCTGACGAAATGTTAAGCTCAGATTTTAGATTCTCAAAATTTTTTAAAAGGTTTCGTTTTTAAGTAATCTCTACACCCAACATGGTTCAAACTTACAACCCCGAGATCAAGAGTCGCATGTTCCTCCAATCTAGCCAGCCAGGCACCTAGATTCTCAAATTTGAGTGAGCATCAGAATGATCCGAGAAGTAAAGTGCAGATTCCTAGACCCCGTGCCCCCAGAGATTGGTTCAGGGGTCTGTGGTGTGACCTGAGAATCTCCATTGTTAACCAGTATCTTAGGTTATTCTGACGCAGGACTGTGCAGATAACACTGTGACGGGAGAATTTTGAGAAGCTGCCAAGACGTCCTGTCCTTGGCATACACATCCTGCAGAATCCCAGGATTATGGATTAGGTGGATTTTACTCCTGTGATTAGATTAGATTATACCACACAACTGATTATCCAGGGGGGCGGGACCTAATCACGGGAACCCTTTAAAAGTGGAGAGTTTTCTCGGGCGGGTGACAGAAGAGGAAGTCAGAGATTAGAAGCACAAGAGAGATTGAAGGGGTGGGATTGGCTTGAGGATGGAGGAGTGGCAGGGAATGTGGACAGCTTCTAGCAGCTGAGCGTGGCCCCCAGCTGACAGCAGCGAAAAAGGGACCTCAGTCCCACGGTGGCAAGGCCTGTCTTCCACCAATGACAAGAATGATCTTGGAAACAAATTTTCCTTGTGTCAAGCCAGCTGACACCTTGATTACAGTCTTGTGATGCCCAGAGCAGAGAGCCCAGCCATGGCTTGCTGGGCACGTGACCTACAGAACAATGAACTAATAAATGGGTATTGTTTTAAGCTACTGAGCTTGTGGTATTTGTTGTACAGTAATAGAAAAGTAAAGCAAAGCCATGGCATTAAGCATGTCCTGGAGACAGAACAGAGAAGAAATAAAGAGAGAGCGTTCTGCCCCTGGTTGGGCTAGGTGAGAGCATGGCAAGAAAGGGAACTCCCCTTAGGTTCTTCTTGGTAAAATGGAGATGATATGCCCACCCTCCCTCCCTCATGGGATTTTTTTTTTTAAGATTTTATTTATTATTTGAGAGAGAGAAAGAAAGAGAGTGAGCACGCACGAGTGAGGTGAAGGGCAGAGGGAGAAGCTGACTCCCTACTGAGTGGGGAGCCTGACGCAGGGTTCGATCCTGGGACTCTGGCAGACACTTAACCAACTGAGCCACCCAGGCGCCCTCCCCCATGGGATTTTTGAGGACTCCAAGTCAGGTATAAACATAAGAAACATTATAACAATATAAGCTCCAGGACTTTTATAAGATTCTTCCCAAGGATTTTCCTAAATTGAATATATAGCTTTTTGAATGAAACTTTTTTTTTTCATTCCCCAAAGATATACAGAGAGCACTTCCCCTGAGATTGAAACAAATTCTAGAGCACCCAGCTATGCACTGGGGCTTGCCTGCCAAGTACCAACAGACTATGGGACTCTGGTGAGGATAGACTCCTGTGCACTCTAAGCCTGGGACTCCTCTTCCTCAAATCTCGCAGGACTACTTGAAGGCCCTCTTAATGGGGGCAGTGGGAGTGGGCAACAGGGAGTGGAGTTAATGTACCGGGTGGGATTCAGCCAGGAAAACAGAAGCCACATTGGCTATTCCAAGAGAGAGACTTTAATATAGAGACTAGGTGTGGGAGGGCTGAAGGAGCAGAAAGGGCACACTGCCTCAGACAAGCACCATCCCCCAGGGCTGCTGGAACAAAAGGAAGAGGTTGGGAGGTTCAGAACCCAGAAATTCAGAGGACGGGCCTCTTGGAGCTGGGATGTAGATAACTGAGAAAGAAGCCCTGTCCCAGGACCGCTGAGGGGCTAAAATGAGGCCAATTCTGGGCACGTAGGAAAAAGCAGGAGTCTGGAACACTCCAGCGGCTGGGGCAAAAGGCCATGGTAGCTCTGCAGTCTCTAGGGGCAGAACCCAATAGGGGACCAAGCAGGCAAAAGAAAAAATTGTTTGTCGAGTCCAGCCCCCGCATCACCGCTTACGAAAAGGTGGGTTTGGAACCGAGAAGCAATGCCTTAATAACCAGCACAGGTGGTTTCCATTGCAGGCCAGGGAAACCCAAGGTCATCTGGAGGACTCGAAGACAGTGGCTGGGGATGCAGACGTGAGAGGTCTGGCTTATTATCAACTCCCCTTTTGCCCTCAGCAGGGATCCATGAACCAAGGTCATCTGAACAGGACAGATTTCTCTTGCAATAGAAACCCTGGGATGGAGCTAGAGGTGTGGGTGCTGGGGCGAGAGGGTACCTGTTAGTGCGTGCACTTGTGAAGGACGTTCTCCAGCAGAGCTGGGTTGACAGACTAAGCTTTTGCTTCTCCAACAAGGGTGCTTGTCCCCTGGAGGGACAAAGAAAGCCAGGAAGTACATGAAACTGCAGGATAAGCATGGTGCCTCTTAGTGGAATGTCACTTTTTCTGGAGGGTTTTTAGGGGAAATAATTTTCATATGGAAAAATGTATGACAGAATGGGATGTAAAATCTACTTTTTAGATTTAAAAAAACCTAAAGATGGTGGAAGCGGTCACTTCTGCCACCCATCCTTCTGGAGTCCTTGAAAAAGCTTGGGAAGCATTCCTCCTCCTCACGATCTGTTTGTTACCTGAGTTTTTTAATGTTCAAGGAGCGGTCTTTTTGTCTGGAGAGGACTATTTACGTTTTTTTTTTTTGTATTTGAAATTCCAACTATTTTAAAGTCATAAATATTAAAATTTCTTTTTCTTAAACCTTTGTGTTAAATTTAGAAATCTTGTTAGACTTTTTATAAACCTAATAAAACAAGATCAGGGTAATGTTAGATTAAATCAATTTGAACAGAATAATTTCCCCCAAACATCGGTCCCACTTACAAACTTAATTAAATTCCCTTAAACATTTTAAAGTCTATTTATATAATATATTTAATTTTATTAAGTGCTTTTCAAATGTCTGACAAGACAAATTTATGACCTAGTGAGCAAAACCTTTCCGAGCACTTAGATAACTCTTGTACATTCAATAAATTAAATTTGTAAACATAGTTATCTTTTTGTTCTCTTAAATATTTCAGTACTGGTTAAATATTTCTTCAAGTTTTCTTTTGCTTTTCAACTTAAAATTACAAGTCAGAAACCAATTACACCTTTCACACTGAAGTCACAAATCTAATCCGTCAGATTTTCTCATCCGCCATATTTTCTATCCCTTTCCAGAACACCTGCAGATGGTCCGAGGGATTACAAAACTGATTCCCAAAGTGAATAGAAAACTGTTGTCTCTGGCTTTGATTTGCTTCTTGATCTCTATTCAATTCCAATCTTTTCTAGGGTTGAGAAAGCATTTACCCAATTACCAGGAGCAATTGTACCCTCTTGCCTGGGTCCAGACTATTCTGGACCAGCCATTCCTGACCACAGAGCTGGTATTTAAAGCAGGGTACAGACCTGTGAGCTCCATGCTCCATGAGTCACAGATGATCATGTTGGACTCTTTCTATAACATTTGTGAAGATGGAGTTTTGCATACCCCTTTTGGGTTACATTTAACAAATTTATTTTCTGGCAGATTCATTTCTCTCTTCTTTCCTTGGCTCCTCTTGTCTGATATTTTAGAGCTTTCTCTTGCCTGAGTCTGGTCACCACTTAGAGACATTTTCATTTCTTATTTTCTGGCTCTTCCAAAAGAGCATTATACTGTTGCTAGTAGCAGGCTGGCAGATGTGGGCACATGTTTGAGCAGGCCTTGAGTGCTCCCTCTGGCCATAACCTCAGGGGCAGAAAATAGATGCTTAGTGCAAGCGAGCCAGTGTACATTCTGGAGGAGCAAGGAGAATCGGGAGTCAGCAGCCCTCACCCCCTCTCACTGCCCCTCCCGCCGTTGCCATGGAAGGGATGGAACATTTGTGCTCACCCCACAGGAGGCTGGCGCTCTAAACATGCATCTTGACATCCCCATCCCACAAGGGCTTCTGAGCTTAGGGTATGGCCTCACTCAGATTTGGATTTGAAACTTGGCTCCACACCTTAAAAAAAGCATGACTATCAGGAAAGTTATCCAACCTCTCTGATCCTATTTTCTCAACTTTAAACATATGGGATTATTGTCATAATTAGTTGAAATTATGTACATACAGCAGACAGCACTGAGCCTGGCACACAGTTAATGATAATCGCCAACTTCTTGATTCATTTTTTTTTAAAGATTTTATCTATTTATTTGAGAGAGAGAATGAGCATGGGAGGGAAGAGGGTCAGAGGGAGAAGCAGACCCCCCGCTGAGCAGGGAGCCCGATGTGGGACTCGATCTCGGGACTCCAGGATCATGACCTGAGCTGAAGGCAGTCGCTTAACCAACTGAGCCACCCAGGCGCCCCTTGATTCATTTTTATCATCCACACCTATCTTGCTCAGTGGGCTTTATCCGGTGCCTACCACAGGGCTTGGCACCAAGACTTGTTGAATGACTTCCAACGGAGCACTGGTGTTATGTCAATGCAATGATAATTGTTTTGCATAATGTATGTTTATGCTGTTGGACATAAGGGTCAAGCCACTGTCATGTGCTAAGGAGTGAAGTCATACCTAAAGGGCAAGATAATTCATTGTGTCATCCACGGGGCAAGAGGCCTGGATCCCAGAACTGGGTGGGAGAAGTGTAGGGGAGGAACAGAATGGGGTTCTTTCTTCCTCTTGGACGTGCCCACTGTCAAGATGATTAGGGAGAGGCTATGAGAAGGATGTCTACACCATATCCTCCATGTGGCCACTTTCTCTCTGATGCCCAGCCTTCTGATTCTAATTGCCATCTGAGATAGCTATTCTCTACTCCCTTAAAGGGCTGGGACCTCTTCTTTCTCTTGGTTTTTAACCTGTGACCAGAGATTCTCAACTTCATCATTATTGGCTTTTGGGACTGGATAATTCTTTGTTGCAGGGGGGCTATTGTGGACACTGTAGTAGAGTTAGCAATATCATACTGTAGGTACTGAAAACAGGGAGAGATCGAATGCTCTATTCACTGGATATCAATAGCATCTCCCCAGTTGTGACAATAAAAATGTCTCCAGACATTGCCAAATGTCCTCTGGGGAAGCCTGTTTGAGAGCTACTGAGCTAGACTGTTACTTATGTTTTTTTGTACTTACTTCCCTTGTTTGCCCTTTGGCATTTTGTAAAGTCTTCGTGAAAATTCTATCCTGTCTCAGCTGTGCTAAGGGGTAAGGAAATGTTTGTTGGATATGCACAACACAGGTTCTTTTTTTTAATATTTTATTTATTTATTTGAGAGAGAGGAAGAGAGAGGGAGAGACAGAGGGAAAGTGAGAGGGAGAAGCAGACCCCGTTGAGCAAAGAGCCCGATTCAGGGCTCGATCCCAGGACCCTGGGATCATGACCTGAGCTGAAGGCAGACACCTAACTGACTGAGCCACCCAGGTGCCCCATAACACAGGTTCTTAAAGGAGGAGTAAACAGACCTTGGAAGCTACTGGGATTGAAGGTGGCAGTAGAAATTGAAGCGAAAGAATTGTAAGGGGAAATGGAACTCTGTCGTGTCCCACCTGGAGATTCAAAGATTCAAACTTCAAATGTTCAACAACTTAAGAAGCAATGGTGGTCTTGCTTATATTGTTCTTCCCATTAGAGCTGAGTTTTATAGTTTTTAACTGGGAAGGGAAAATACAAAGGGTAAAAGTTAAACATGGCTGAAAGCTCAAGAAATAAATTTGCAAAGAACTTTATGGCCTTTCCAACTCTATCAGAAATTAAGAGGGAATGACGGTGCCGTTTCCTGATGGCCAAGCATCTGGAAATGTTTTTCCCTTGTTTTCAAGGGCACCATGGCTGACTCACAAGGGATTCTCCCTCTTGGCATCTCTTACATGGAGTGCTAGTTGCAACTTGTTGGCACAGGTAAGGTTTACGGATCTTTTAATTCCCCCCAGTTTCTTTTCCTTGTCCTTTGAAGCATTCTGCCCAGACCCCAAAATGCAAGCCAATGGAACACAATGGAATGTCTTGCAAAGCAGGTGCAAAGTTTTGGAAAAGCTTTTAATACAGATATCTCTGGACAAATGACAACTCAATCAGTATATGTCCTGGGGCTAATTTGCATTTTTAAACTCGAGATATTGTGGAATAAGTAGGGGTATTGCTGGGGGACAGTTTGCATGTTAGGTTGAGTCCAAGAAACATTATTAAATGATGGATGCCAGGGATTGGACTAGGCGTCGGGAGGGGCAGGTAGACTCAGTCCGGCAAGATGGCTGTCAGGAACGTACATGTTTTGTAAAGGAGTGAAGTCAAGCTTGAATGTAACTATGATACACTTTAACACCCTGTAGATGGCCAAAGGCCATGGGAAAGAAGAGGAGGGAGAGACTATTTCTGGCCCAGAAGGACATGGGATGGCCTCATGAATGAGAAAGATTTTGAGCTGAGTCCTGAAGCTGTGTATTATTTTGATGGATGGAGACGGCTGGTGGGAGCAGGGCACGGTACTAGGGAGGAATGGAATAGTACAAGCAAAGGTAGGATGGGAAGGATGGGAAGGATGGGAAAAGCTCTATTCCAGTTAAAGGGATTTTAGGCATCAGGGAGCAACATGGGGAAAACTTGTGGGGCCAGAGGAATCCCAAAATATCAGGCTAGGCTTTTTTTGCTGTGGAAAGGCAAATGTTATGATCGTTTTAGAGAGAATTTGTGGGGAGGGGAGGTAGCTAGAAGGAACTGTCCTTGGTCTCTTTTCTCCAGGGGTAGCTGCTCACCCAGGGGCCCATCCCATCCCAGCTCCAGCTGGAGGTCATGCCTGCCTGTATACACACCAACTACCTCTCCAAGCCCATGCAAGAAGCTCCGACATAACAGCGGTTGCCTCTGGGGCAGGGAAATGAAGGACAGGCATGGGAAAGAGAATTACCTTTCATTGTATGCCCTTTTGTATCTTTAAAAATATTTTTTTATTGAAGTCTAATTAACATACAGTGTTATATTAGTTTCAGATGTATAGTATGATGATTCAACAATTCTACACATTACCTTTTTGTATCTTTTACATTCATTATGATATGCTTATATTTTCTGTTTGAAATAGCACATATTAAAAATTAAAGAACCACAAGCTCGTATTCAAAAGTTTGCAAAGCTTGTAATTCTACTTCTGTTAATATTTTAAGCATTTCCCTCTGGTCTTTACTTACATATGCACATATCTGATGAAGTTGGGATTATATTTTGTAAACTGTATCTTCTTTGACATTTATGATAACTTCATGAGCATTTTCCCATTTTACTCTCTATCCTCTCAAAAATATTTTTTCCATTGGGAGGTATATCATAATTTAATCATTTCCAATGTTGAACTTTTGGCTTGTACCTAATATTTTGGACGTTGTCGAAATAGTCTCCTTATTAATAGAAGCCTTTTGCTAACCTTCTATGCTGGTCAGTTCTTGTATGACTCACCACTGGAAATATAAATGAGCTCTTCCTTATCCGACTAAAGTGTAAAAGTGAGAAAAGAAGTTACACCTATACAAATTTTTGTATTCTTAAAGACCCACTTAACAGATCACTAAGTACTTCAGTTAAAAATAGACATGTGAATGGATCTCTACAGACTTTAAGGATGGTTTCTCCAGTAGAAAGAAAAGTCTCCCTAATTTTAGTTTGAATTATTAGCATTACAATTGGCTAAATAATTCCTGCTGTTTAGGGCTTTGATAAAGGGGAGAGTGGGGAAGGCCTTAGCAAGGTGGAGAGAGACCTTTTTGCCTGGATATTAAATTTCTTATTGTCAAGGATAGTTACATAAAAAGTACAGCTTTATTGAGATATAATTTACATGCCATAAAATCCATCCTCTTAAAATGTGCAATTCAGTGAGGTTTTTTGTTTTGTTTTGTTCTGTTTTGGCATAGTCACAAAATGACACACCCAACACTACTCATTCCAGAACATTTTCACCACTCCAAAAAGAAATCCCATACCCCTTAGCAATTATTCCCTACTTCCTGCCCCTCTCCCCAACTGCTAATCTACTTTCTGTCTCTGGATTTGCCTAAACTGGACATTTCATATACACGAAATCAATAATATGTGGCCTTTTGTGACTGGCTTCTTTCATTTAGTATAATGTTTCCAAGGTTCATTCATGCTAAAGCATATATTAGGAAAGCACTTTAAAAAAAAAAACCCACATCTTTCTTATTTAAAAAAGAAAAATTCTTCTAATTAGTTTCTGACAGGTATAACATTGCATTCTTACCAGAGGCTCTTCTCCTTTCCTTTCCTTTCCTTTCCCTTCCCTTCCTCTCTCTCTCTCTCTTCCTTCCCCCCTCTCTCTCTCCCTTTCCCTCTCTCCCTCTTTTTTCTTATGGAAAATAACCATCTGCCTGCTCAAAGCTCTTCAGGTCTTCTTAGCACATCTTAATGATCACATCCTTCACCTCTTTCCCCTTTTCTGCTCCAGTCCCCATTCCTTGCAGGCTAATTTAAAAAAAACAAAAAGGAACAATCTCTCTCTTTTTTTTAGCACACGGCTTCCTCATCTGTATCTGCTGACTGATCATAGGAAAACTTACCTTATTCTGGGAGTGATGGTGGAGGACCTCCCATCTGGACAATGTTCTAAGAAGGGCAGACAAACGCTTTTTGTGCAGAAAGCCAGAATTTTCTTAAATAACCTAGAAACATGCATCTGCTCAGTGCATGACACCACATGAGATGCTCTGTGGAGAAAATCGAAGACCTGCTCTAAGTAGCTTATATTCTACAAAGAGATCTACAACACTCTTGATGATAATTCTTCATAGTTGTTCATTGGGCTACACTCCTAGATAGTAAACTCCTTAAAGACTGGAACATGTTCTGTTACCCTTCCCAACACCTACCATGCTTTCACAAAGTTGGTCTTAGTTTTGTTAGGATGCCCTAAAGGAAATGTAGATAAAGTGCTGAGAAAAGTCAGATGAAGGATGGGTTACTTCTGGCTGGCGAGGCCCCAGAAGGCTTCATGGGGCAAAAGGTTTCTGCGGCAGGCAGTGAAGAATGAGCAGGATTCTAGCCTGTGGACTTGGAAAGAGAATTCTAGGAAATGAGGAAGTGTAGGTGAAACAGTGGGAGGCATGGAAAGGAAACCAGGAGTAAAGTTGACGTTGAAATAGAAAAGGAGGAAGTGGAGCAGATCACAGCAGATGGCCTAAACTTGCAAGTAAGGAAAGAAGCAAACAAGCTCTCAAGAGCATATTCAAAAGAGGAAAGAAATGGTGGTGGAATTGGGTCCAGAGAAGTGTGGAAAAGGTTTGGCTGTAGGATATGGGTTGGCAACTCAAATAGACATTAAGACATGATATCTTAAGGTGCTAGCGGGTCACACAAGTGGAGAGATCTACAAATATTGGACTGCAAATCTACAAATATTAGATCTACAAATATTAGTTGAATTAAGAAATTCAACTAATTTCTTAAACATGTTGGTGCACATGTTTTACATTTTAATAATTTGTATTATATTAAAAATCACAATGTAGTATACATTCCTTATTCATCATCTAGTCCACAAATATTATTAAGCACTGTTTTAGATTCTGGGGGCACAGCAGTGAGCAAGATAGACAAGATTCCTGCCTTTTTGAACATTTACCTTCTAGTAGGGGAGACAGACAATAAACAATGAAAAAACAGAAGTAACAGAAATGTGTCGAATATTAGCAGAAACAAGTGTAGTGTAGTTAAACATCATTAATTCGAAACCATTTATTCAAAATAATACATGTTAACAATGGCCTGTTTTCTAACTAACTAATCAATAACTGTTTTCTTTTTTTCCCCTTTTTTATTATTATGTAATCACCATACATTACATCATTAGTTTTTGATGTAGTGTTCCATGATTCATTGTTTGCATATAACACCCAGTGCTCCATGCAGAATGTGCCCTCTTTAATACCCATCACCAGGCTAACCCATCCTCCCACTCCCCTCCCCTCTAGAACCCTCAGTTTGTTTCTCAGAGTCCATAGTCTCTCATGGTTCATCTCCCCCTCCAAATTCCCCCCCTTTATTCTTCCCCTCCTGCTATCTTCTTCTTTTTTTTTGCCATTTGCAACGAAGTGGACGGAACTGGAGGGTACTTTGCTGAGCGAAATAAGTCAATCAGAGAAAGACATGTATCAATAACTGTTTTCTAATACAAATATTAGAAAATCCAAACAGTTCAATCAAAGCCTATTTTCTCTAGTGCTTCATACATCCGATTAATAAGGTTTTATTGTAGGGAGGCAGGAAGTTATTCGGCACAACATGAAAGGCAGTCTGAAAACGTTGGAGACACGGCAGCACGAGTCTATTTATAATTAATTTCCAGAGAATCATGCTAAGAGTCATAAAGTCTTGGCAACGCTAGATAACACTGTGATGTTTCCCTCTTAGAGGTGTTTATGTGCATATTTAGATGCATCAGATGCAGATACATAGGACATTGCTCCTACTTTCAAAAGAGCTCCCAGTCTAGAGGAAGAACCCAGTAGAAACCCAGCAAAATCCGCTGTGTAACACTGGTTCCAGGTACAGCCCCAGCTCTCCCGGCAAGGCTCGGCACTCAGTAAATATCACAAACGACTACTGAACTAACTGCCTTCAAGAACGGGGCCGGTGGGTCCTGCTCATGTAGAAAGCACTGCATTAACAAAGGTGAAGAGGAAGTAGGTATAGAGGGAAGGAACTAATGTTTATTGCATTCTTAACATAACATTTGTCATGCAGTAGATACTCTATAAATATTTGTTCAGTGAATAGGCATCCTCGTTAGAAAATCATTACAGCCATTTCGTAGTTACAGAAACTGAGACACGGAGAGATTAAATAATATTTCAAAAGTTACTTAACCAGTAGTGGTGGTTAGATATGGACCCCAGGCTGTCTGCAGAGCAGGCTTATCTGCCACTGTGTGACTAGAGGGCCCACGTGTGGCTGAGGTAGAAGGTGTCACTTCAAGCCAGAGGGGGGACTGGACTGCAGCAGTCTCTAAACGGACATCCTAAGGCACATACACAGTCTTCAGTGACAAGCCACCCGAGATGTTTAAGTAGGAGAGTGATGCCAGCAGTCTTTATTTCAGGGATATGGGTGCGACAGGGTGGCCGGTGGGGGGCGGGGGCTGTGGTGGAGAAAGTAACCTGACAGACAAGTGAGGAAGCACGGCTGCAGGGCTGATGAGGAGGAATATGAGCCTGAGCAGGGGCTGGGGCAGTGGAAAGGGGGACTACGCTGGATGAGACCTGGAGATGCATGGTGGGGGTGGGTAGGGGGCCAGTCATCAGTGCTCACTGGCAGATGGATTTGAGAGAAAGGAAGGGATGCAGGATGGGGCTGGGATTTCTAGCTTGGGTGAAGGACAATGTCATTAGCTGAAACAGGGGCTATAAGAAAAGGAATGCAGCTGGTGGGCAGAAGGTAAGGTTTGGGCCCTTCCAGTGGACATGTCCAAAGAGAGATGTATGATGGACAGCAGGAAGAGCTGGGAGCCAGGGAGAGTTGCAGAACCAGAAAGGGCTAGAAACCTCCAGCCTGGGGACGCCTGGGTGGCTCAGCCCGAGAAGTGAGAAGCTTCTGCCTTTGGCTCAGGTCGTGATCGGGGTCCTGGGATGGAGGACCCCCCACCCCGCCGCTCAGCGGGGAGTCCTCTTCTCCCTGCCCCTCTCCCCCTGCTCATGCGCTCTCTCTTGCTCTCACTCTCTCTCAAATAAATAAGTCTTTAAAAAGAAAGTAAGAAAGAAAAGAAACCTCCAGTCTGTACGAGGCAGTTGGGGTCAGAAGGGTGACAGGGTCAGGGAGAGGGGGGAGAGAAAAGCGAAGAGAAGAAAAGGCAGAGGAGGAGGAGTCCGCAAACAAGGCTCAGGAGCGAAGGGCAGGGCTGCGGAACGAGGCCCGGGGGAGAAGGGTTACACAAGCCAAGGGAAGAGCCAGGTCCTGGTTTGGGCTGACAGAAGGTTCTTGATGATCCTGGTGATTTCAGCTTCCCAGGAACGGGTGGGGCCAGGAGCGGATGGGGCAAAGCCCGGAATGTGAGCACAGCCTATTGTATCTGAGGCCCGCAGCTAGGAAAGGAGAGACTCGGGACAGGGGAGTACTGCGGAGGGAGAAAGCTCAGTGGGATGCTGCGTGCGTCGCAGGGCTGGCGGATGCCCCGGGCACTGCCGCTTTCTGAACGTGGAGGGGGGAATCAGACGGAGCAGTAGCATCCTTTTTATCATTGTTAAAAGATGGGAATATCGCAATATTACTGTCCTCGGGGGATGTCCTACTGATTGCTTTACAATGATGCTCTCTTTGGAACGGATAAACATAGGACTGGGTTTATAGCAAAGGCAGTAGCAGGTGGCTTAAGTGCCTCAATTCGTGAACCAGGCTGTCCTAGGCTCAAAGCCCAGGTCTGCCACGTACTGTGTGGCATAAGGTAAGTTATTTAACCTCCCGGTGGCCCAGTTTCCTCATCTGAAAACAAGAGTAATGACAGGACCACTTGATACACTTGATAGGATTGTTATGAGCAGTATTGAAACCGATGAAACGATATGAATGACTCGGAACAATGCTGGTGCAGAGCCAGACCCATGGGAGTCTTTAGCTGCTACTGTTAATTGTTATGCCAAGGATCTTGGGCATCAGCACCGGAAAGAACCCTGGATTTTAACTGACCACGATCTTTCCACCTACCACCAGCCTATGTTGCTGCTACCATTGCTTTGGCTGTTCTTTCTCAACGTGAAATGCTTTAAATTTTGCATGTAACAGACCCTGTAAATTAATATTTGCTCTTCCAGATTAAAAGAAGCTGTTCTTTTTTTTTTTTTAAAGATTTTTTTATTTACTAATTTGAGAGAGAGCATGAGTGAGAGCACGAGCAGGGGGAGGGGCAGAGGGAGAGGGAGAAGCACTCCCCGCAGAGCAGGGAGCTCGACCCTATGTGGAGCTCAGGGCTCTATTCCAGGACCCTGGGACCATGACCTGAGCCAAAGGCAGCCGCTTAACTGACTGAGCCACCCAGGCACCCCAAAAGAGGCTGTTTTTAAGTGGAAAAAACAACAGCCTTTCCTGCAGGGTAATAAGGACGAAGACACCTTTTAGGAGAAACTGGTTTTGGTATAGTAAAACTCTGAAGTGCGTTGCTCATAATGGTAAAATGAAATAAGTATAATATGGGGGGGTTCTCCATGCCAGTAAATACATTACTGTTTGGGGAAGCTATATATATGCTTCATATCTTTCTTAAAACATTCTTCTTCTAAAACACTCCAAAGCACCAAAGTAAAAACATCTGGTACCAGGCAGTATGCAAAAACTAGCCTTTTATCTTGCAGCGATTTCTGAGGGCCCCTGGGGTTATTATTTGGAATTGCTCTCTCTCACTGCCACCTGCTGGCAAGGCGCCAGATGACTTACAGTCCGTGACCACACTGGTTGGCTTCTGAGTGCTCCCCAAAGGTTGCAAAAAGATGTCCTCATTTCTTCCGATTAAGAAAATACATTTTAATTTACATCCAGGGCCAGGTCCTGGTTTCATGAGCTGTAGCTTATTCAATTTGAATAACATTCTTTAACACTCTTTCTTTTTATTTTTTAATTTTTTTTATTTTTTAAAGATTTTATTTATTTATTTGACAGAGAGAGAGATAGTGAGAGCAGGAACACAAGCAGGGGGAGTGGGAGAGGGAGAAGCAGGCTTCCTGCCGAGCAGGGAGCCCGATGTGGGCCTCGATCCCAGGACCCTGGGACCATGACCTGAGCCGAAGGCAGACGCTTAACGACTGAGCCACCCAGGCGCCCTCTTTAACACTCTTTCAAACATTAGTTGTCACTTCATTAAAAAATGATTTGGGGGGCACCTGGGTGGCTCAGTAGGTTAAGCCTCTGCCTTTGGCTCAGGTCATGATCCTAGGGTTCTGGGATCGAGTCCCGCATCAGGCTCCTTGCTCAGCAGGGAGCCTGCTTCTCCTCTGTCTGCCTCCCCCTGCATATACTCTCTCTCACTCTCTCTCTCTGTCAAATAAATAAAATCATTAAAAAAATGATTTTGTAATACTTCCTCAGTGAGAATAGAAAGATAATTCAGCTTTTACTTGATCATGGTTCACCAAAGTTTGTTTACTTTTGATAGTTGAGAAGGATTTTCCTCAGCTTCACAATTCATTTGCAACGTCATGTACATACTGAGGTTTGTGGTCAAATCTGGGGAAGTCTATCGTTCTTGTACCAGCGGTAAGATTTCAGGACATTTTCTAGCTTCCTTGTACAGTACAGTGTCTAATCTGGAGTACTGTTTGAAAGGACAGCACTTATTAACCATTTTGGCTCTGTGAGCCTTGTAGGGGTATACTATGATTTCCCTTATCATTTTAGATGGCACTATTTCATATCAAGTGAGCAAGAAATTTAAATATTTTTCCAATTAAATATATTTTTCTCCTCTTCATTATTGGGATTATCAAACAGCCCAAAAACCTATTTATTACTTCTATCTGAAATGTATCTCTTCCTCTTGATGAATTACTGCTTTTGGTATGATCTGAAATTTTCTATCACAAGTTGCTTCTCCATGTCAGACTAATTTCTTTTGATTTCATTCTTCATAGTAACCACTTTTGTTTCATATTCTACTAACTTTTTATCCCAATTTTCTTTCAAAAGGGTAACTATGTGAGGTGATGGATGTGTTAAGTAACTTTATTTTGGGGGTAATCATTTCACAATATATACATATATCATATCATCACATTGTACACCTTAAATTTATACAATTTCATTTGTCAGTTACATTTCAATAACACTGGACAATGTTTTTCTTTCAGTTCTTTAATAAATAAATAAGAAGTCCGATGATATCTCATTTTGCTGAAACTTTCCAAAACACTTTCCAAATTGCAGGTAACATGACACATTTCCCACTCAATTTCTCCTTAGCAGGATCCCAAAACTTCGTTCAGATGCTCTAATGCCCTTGGCAGGTGGAACATGTGACAGACAGGAAGCTGAAGTGGAAAGGGACAGCTGTCTGCACCAATTGTGGTTAAAATAGTTTACTTTTGAGAATTGTATGTAAATGTATGCCCATGTGAGCACCTTGCTGGGGCCCCTTGCAGGGGGCATTAGGTCCACTGGAAATCTCCACACCTTACCTTAATTACTTCTGTTCCCAGGAAGTGCCGCGGTTCCAGGACAACTTTGTATTACTTGCTGATTCTGTTCTGCAGTTCCTGTCTGTGCAGAAAACTGTTTTAATTTAAATTGGGTGGATAGAAAGTCAGTCTAAAATAGAGAAAATTCAGAATTAAGAGATTAGGAGATATTAGAATTAGGAGATATTTTTAAATATACTTTTTACAGTGTAAGCTAGAAAACAAGACACTGGTCTGGTTCTGTCCCTGAAACAAATTGACCTTGATTCATCTGTAAAGTGACTTTACTCGTCTCTAAAGTGAGAGTACTGGGGTATCCGCTGAACTAAATAACTAGATGATTTTTATGATCTTTTTTGACTCAAAACCTCTGTAAACTTGATGTACATATATACACACACTGGGTTGTTTCTAAGAAGAGAGCAAATCAGATCTTTTTCTAAAAAATGAACTTGCAGTAATTATTTATAATTAGGGAGATTATTTCTTATTTGTGTGATACTAGGCTTGAACACTTTGATTATAATAAACAGTCTAGGGGTGCCTGGGTGGCTCAGTCGTTAAGCGTCTGCCTTCGGCTCAGGTCATGATCCCAGGGTCCTGGGATCGAGCCCCACATCGGGCTCCCTGCTCAGCGGGAAGCCTGCTTCTCCCTCTCCCACTCCCCCTGCTTGTGTTCCCTCTCTCGTTGTGTCTCTCTCTGTCAAACAAATAAATAAAATCTTAAGAAAAAAAAAACGGTCTAAACATTTGCTTTAGTCACAATCTTATATATTATTAATTGACCTAGAATCCCACATTCTCCTGTTATAGTACATAATATACTTACAGCCCAGTTGCACAGTGATTACCACTGATTTAATATTGTCCAATGAATATTGTATGTATATACGTATATAGTATTATGCAAACATTGTTGTGTCATTAGGCTTTTTTTTTATTGTTGAAAAATATGCCACCTTCTAGGGAAAAATACTGTTTTAAAAATAACTTAAATAAAAGATAAAAGTCATTTTGCTTTAATCTGATTTGCAATCCTAAATTTTATTGTCCCTTAGAGAAGATTGATGCTATTTCCACCATGGCTAGCCAGGTTGCAAAATCTTTAGATTTCTGAAAGCAAGTGTTGAGGCTTAAAGTGTTGGGTCGCTGGTTTATTCTCTCCTAGAAGGCCCTGGGCTCATTGTGCAAACTCATTTCATCTCTCTCCAGCAACCTGCTTTGCACTCTAGAGATCTCTGGGAAGAACGGTGCCAGGATTCCTTCTGATGCGACCTTTGCCCTCCTCCAATGCCTCCTGGACAATGTATGTCATAACTAAGATGGGCTGATGAGATGATTTTTCCCAGGACAAGAAAGTGCACTGCAGCTTCCATCACCAGGCAGAGGATCAGCTAGAATAACCGAGCACGTCTGTTCAATGGGCCTCTTATTTCAAGTTGGCCTTAGTAAGTACCCCGTGACATAGACAATCCAGTGCACACATGGTTCAGAATGCCACATATTGGGGGAGGGACTTCTTGGTCCCTAAGGACACCCAATAGGTAACACAGCATGCCACCTTGCTCAAGTCTCCCCAAGGTGCTACTGATTTGGGAAGGAATTCTTAGCATACAATGCTCAGTCCTTCCTCCTGCCCTTCTCTCTGGAATCAACCTGCAGAAAGCGGATGCTCTGTTCTGCAATTGGCCACCCAATAAAGGATCTGCCTGGTGGGTTGAGACCTGTGGTTTTCTAGGGTGCTGGTAGCTGTGTGGGTGAGTCTGCCTACTTCTTGAGTTGTTATTAGGACATCCATTGTTGCTGCATATCTAAACCACATGCTCCTATTCAGCTTTTTCCAGTAATTAAGCTGCTAGTTTTTTCTTCTTCATCTGCTTGCTTCCTTTGTATTTCTCAGTTGGTTCAGGTATTGGGTGGGGAAGAATGGTGTTATTTATTGATTCCTTCAAACTGCCACGCTGTGTGTCAAGACACAGGGAACTACATTAATCAAGACAGAGTTCCTTCCCAGGGTGAGTGGACAATCTAGCAACTATGAAGATAAAAAAATTATGAATTCGCCTGGGCCACATATTGCCAAACTGGGCAATTCCAACTCTTTCCCCCTTCATCCACCAGCACAAGCTGAGATTCCACCTCTGGATGAGCCATCACACGGGACTACTCCTGGCCCTAACTGCATGTGATGAAGCTAATGGCGTGGGCAGTATTGCAAAATGTGTTCTGTGTGTGTGTCAGAATGGGAGAGAATAGAAAATGAGATGAGAGAAGACGAGAAGGAAGCTAGCTGGAACTATTTCAAGCTGATTCTGGTGCTGAACTCGTTTTAACTTGCCAGGGAGCAGTGCCGTACATTATCACATCTGCCTGGTCCTTTTCCCATAAGTTAGTGAGCTTCCTTTGAGCGTGTGTTAAGTGACAGGTACATTTCTCATGCTTTGTCTTTGGGTTCAAGGTTTCTTCAGTAGACTCTGCTGGCGTGCTTGGTGAAACTTCTGTTTTAGATCAACTGCTCACTCCCTGAACTCCATATACAACTTTGCTTTTCCTGACTGTCCCTTTTCTAGATGTCACTCCATTGATCTGGAATGGGTTTCTCCCAATCCCTGCCTTTTGTAACCCTTTCCATTCCTCCAAGCCCATCTGCCTTGGTCACCTTAGTGATGTGAGATTTTGCTCTACGTATGAAGGACCCTTTCTTTACTTAAATGTTTCCTTAATAAGCTACCTGCTGAATTTCATTTTCTTCTTGAAGTTTCTCTAGTGGGACCCCTGAACTGGTCTTTCATAGTTCTGTCATGTAGGAGTCTAGTAGAAAATGATTTCACAGACACAGCAGTGATCTCTTACACTTCTCAAAAGACACACATATGGATATCTATTTGATTCATTTGTTCAAGTATTTTGTTTCGGCTCAAGTTATATACTCCTGGAGGGATGTTATTTTGCATCTTCTAAGATACCTATTTAACAATTGGGGTTCAATTAACGGCAGGAGAGAATGAACAAATCCCCTCCCCCCTCTGCCAAATTCTGGAAGACGTGTCAAAGAAATCTACTATGAACCTTAAATGCTCTATCCTAAAACTTCATATGCATTTTGCATCCTTCTCTGTAGTATATCCACATTTATTGTAACATAAAAGCGTGATGAAATGCTCACACTGAGTGACCATAGTGCTCTGAAAAGATGTGCAATAATGAACTGCTGAGTCTCCGTATTTCTGATACACTGCTGCTCACCCACGTTCCATATTCCAGTTTGAGAAGCACGGCTAATAGATGTTCAATGAATACTTACTGGATGAATACGTGATATCCAAATCTGATAACGTGAATGAAATTCTTGTATTTAGGTAACTCCTTCCAGAAATTTATGTATCGGGTCACAGTCTTCCGAGGGAGCTAACCTGAAGCATGATATGTTTGATCCGTATCTCTTTCAAGTCAGACCAGTTAGCGCATGGATGCCATCATTTTTTATGTTCTACAATTACCCTCACTTTGTAGGTGGGAAAATGGAGGCTTAGGCATGTAAACGAGCACCGCATTAGTCTATGTGTAAATAGACTGTAACAGCCATGGCTCCAAGGGCCCGCGGGTCTGCTCCCTCCCGTGAGGGACCGCGGCGCTTTCCACACTGGGCTGGGATTACCTGAGCACTTTGGCTCCGCCACTGGACCACGAGCTCCTCCCTTGCTGGGGCTCTGTCCTGATGCCCTCTGTGCACTCATGGATCATGGCAGCCCCACGGACACAGCGGGCTCCCAGGAAATGTTAGAATGAACAAGTAAGAATGTATAAATCGAAGAAAATGCTGAATGATTCTTGATTTTCCAAGCCTGTCTTCTAAGTAAGTCTTTTTTGTAACCTGTGCTACCATAGTGCTCTTGAATATAAGTCTAAATGAAAGAAAACCTGATGCTTATATTATAATGTGAACTCAGTATTTCTCGAGACTTTCTAGGTCTACTTTTACTGTATTGAAAGCGTTCACTCAAGCAGATCTTTACTTTGGCCCACATGATTGATTTCCTTTTCACTCTTTGCGAAGCCCTCTTGGCCCATGCCGCAGTAATTGTTTCTGTTGGTCTCTGAGAACAGGCACTTCCTGCTCTGTTGTTGCAGGAACACAACCTGCCTTGTCTCCTGTGGGGACGATGGTTATCATCTTGATCACGACACTTACAGGACTCGGAGTAGAAACTGGCTCCAGGTAGATATAACAAGAATCCCTTGCTAACTATTTTTAAATGCACAGATTGAAATTCTACAACTTACACTAGTTCTTTTTTTTTTTTTAAGATTTTATTTATTTATTTGTCAGAGAAAGAGAGGGAAAGAGATGGAGAGCAGAAGGCAGAGGGAGAAGCAGTTTCCCCGCTGAGCAAGGAGCCCGATGCGGGACTTGATCCCAGGACCCCAGGATCATGACCAGAGCCATAGGCAGATGCTTAACCGACTGAGCCACCCAGGCGTCCCACACTAGTTTTTGTTTCTGTTTTTTAAGATTTTATTTATTTATTTGATAGAGAGTGTGAGGGGGGAGGGGCAGAGGAGGGGTAGAAAGAACCTGAAGCAGACGCTGCACTGAGCGTGGAGCGGGGCTCGATCTCACGACCCTGAGGTTATGACTTGAGCTGAAACCAAGAGTCAGATTCTCAACCAACTGAGCCACCCAGGTGCCCCTATACTAAAAGCAGATTTATTGAGATTTAGTTCACATACCATAAAATCCCCCTATTTAAAGTATATAAGTCCATGGCTTTTGGGGTATTCACAGAGTTGTGCAACCACCAACCCCCCCCAGTTCTGGACCATTTCTCATCACCCCAAAAAGAAACTTTGTATCTTTCAACCATCACTCCCTAACCCTGACGCCTGCCCCAACCATGTGCACAATGAGATAGCTCTGTTGCAATTATAAGAAGCTACTTTGTTTGAATGTGAGCTGGTCAAGATTATTGTGTTTTCAAGTGACAGAAACCTGAATCAGACTGGCTTGGGCAAAAGGGAGGATTTATTGTCTAACACGATCCATGGATGCATTGAACAAGCAAACTTTGGGCAGGGCAAACATGCAGCTGGATTTTAGAAACAAATAGAAAGAGGGACTTGAATACTGCCAAGACTCTTTTCTTTGCCCTTCTTTTCATGTTGTCATTTGTCTCACTGCAAACCACTTTCCTCCACGTGGTGGGAAACATGCAGCATTTCCCTGCCTTCCATTGCATGACATCCCCCACCAAGGAGGCTAAAAAGCCATCAACACGGACAAAGTTCCACTGGAACACAACAGGCCAAACTTCAAAAATCCTTATTGATTTGTGGTGTGGGTTTGCTTCTGGGGTATATGGCGACGTTGTACTTTGAACTGGGTATAATCTATAAAAGAGAAGTGTGGGTTGGTGAGACCCAACATCTGGGTTACAAATTAAAGCTATAAAAGTAATAAAAATTAAGATGCATGTTTACTTCACACCATGTGCTTAAACTAATAATAGTCATGATGCAGAGGTATAGGTACAATAAAATCTGTGGGAGGTACCATAAAAGTAAGGTTAAAAACAAGAATAAAATAAGGAAAGACTGTCAGTGCAATCATATGATGGAGTTCATAGGAGAGGTAAGCGGAAGTAGTGTGTGCAACTTTTAGGAAACGTCCTTCTCCTCTTTTCTTATTCTTGTTGGTTTGAATGAGGATATGAAGTCTGGCGCTGAAGCAGTTATCCTGAGTCATGAGGTGGAATCTGCCTGTTGAGGATGATGAGCAACAAGATAGAAAGAGCCTGGGTTCCTGATGACTGTAGAGCCGTCGTATCGACCCAGGATTACTGATGCCAGCATTTACGTGAGATGGACAACACCTCAACTTCTTGACGTCACTGTTACTTTGGAGTTTGTATCGTATTTGGTCAAAGCTTGGGATGAATAATTGCCATGACATGTTTTCTATTCTAATAATTCCTCAATCTCAATGGATCGTACCAGCAGGGTGATAACAACATTTGCAGATAAAACCTCAACCCACTTGCTTCTTATGTACTCTTTCTCAGCAAGCCGCTGGAGTCCACCAATGAAGAGGAAGACACGGGATCCTGGAAACAGGGAGCCCAACACAGAAGAGAGGCGAGAGCAGTTTCTCAAATGGCACTGATGGGAAGCTCCAGGACCAGAGCTCTGGAGCAAGCCTGGAGAGCAGCCTGTCCAGACTGGAGCAGAAGATTGGGGGGCACCACCAGGAGAGGTGATTCCAGAGGAAGAAGGGAACTGGTAGAAGGCCTCATGGGTTTGACTATCATGAGGTTTTACAACTCTGGGGGCCAGTTTGGGAACGAATTTGTGGTTATCACAGGTAAGTAAATGAAAAAAAAAAAAAAAAGAAATCAATCATAAAGAGAACACAAAAACTATATGAGAAATAAAATAGAATTGCAGAGTTCTGCACGATGCGGCAGTGACATCATCCCAACACAATAAACACACTACTGATTTATGAAAAATTTGTGAAATAACTGTCACAACTATATTGGATAAAAGAAAGCAAGAAGCATGTGTGTGTGTGTTTATGTGTGTAGGGAGAAGAGATTAAACCCCCATGTTCTACAGTAAAAAAATCAACAACGATGTCTAATTTTTTAAAAAAATCAACACATAAAAATATGGAAGTAAATACCAAAAAAACAGCTAACGGGGGGATGCCTGGGTGTCTCGGTTGGGGGACCGGCTATTGGTTTCAACTCAGATCATAATCTCAGGGTCGTGCCAGCCCTGCCTGAGGCTCCACGCTCAGTGGGGACTCGGCCTGAGGATTCCTTCTCTCTCTCTCTCCCTCTGCCCCTCCCCCCACTCGTGCATGTGCACTCTCTCTAAAATAAATGGGTGGATCTTAAAAAAAAAAAAAACAGCTAAGGAGTTGAAACTGGTTACCCCTGAGGAATGGGGATCAAGGGCAGGGAGGGGTGAGCCAGGGGAAAGATGTTTTGTCATTACTATGTGACTTTTAAAACTATGTATTCTATTACTTTGATCAGAATAAAGATTGAATTAATGAAATAAAATAAAACCATTTGACTATATAATCCCTAAACTCTTTGGAGAGATTGGATTGCATGCAAGAACATTAGGAAAAAATAAGAAGGGAAGATATTATCAGGGAGAATTAGTCTACAAAAGAAAATCCTAGTTTAAAATAATTTATGTAGAGGTGCCTGGGTGGCTCATCCGTTAAGTGTCTGCTTTCAGCTTAGGTCATGATCTCAGGGTCCTGGGATCAAGCCCCGCATCAGGCTCCCTGCTCATCGGGGAACCTGCTTCTCCCTCTCCCTCTGACCTTCCTCCCCACTTGTGTCCTCTCTGTCTCAAATAAATAAATAAAATCTTAAAAAAAATAAAATGATTTATGTAGTTTTCTCTTTGTTATCTATCAATAAGAAAAAATTCATTCATTCATTCATTCATTCATTCATTCATCAGCAAATATCTATTGAGGGCCTGGCATGTCACAGTTCATACTGAGTGCCAGGCCTACAGGGATGAACATGGCATAGTGCCCACCGCCACACAGTGTACCCTTTAACCTTGGTGCTGCTTACTCTGTTCACTACAAAGTAACTATAGCATCGCTGTTTTTCTCAGAGCCTACTCCAGACCAATCATTTTCCATGTGGTGATGAAAATCCTCACAATGACTCCACAAAGAAGGCTTTACAGAAGAGGAAGCTGATGCTCAGAAAGGGTAAGTCACTTGCCCAATTGCATCAGAAGGCTGGAGTCAAGATTCGAATCTAGGAGAGCTTGCTTTGACAATGCTTCTCCTTCCATGACCTTCCCTGACATTCTTGGGGTGGTGGGTGAGTATAACAGCTGTCACACACCAGGCGTTGGGCTAAGTGCTTTGCATGCCTCACACTCATCTGTTTTGGCCTATATCTAAGGAGATTATTTCCTCCTTTGGTGCTGAAAATGCCAGTCACTTGCTCCCCTGGGCTTCCTTGCAGTAAGAGCACACCATCTAATCTCCATCACTCAGACTTCGACTCAGGAGCCGGTGAGGCCAGGGCATCTTCTCCGGGGGCAGGGACGTATGCCCCCCAATCTCCAAGAGAACCTGCTGTGAGGAGCATATTTAACAGCATAAATGCATCCACTGCCCGCATTCATTCCATGCCTCTGCTCTAACCTGGCAGCTCCATTCAATGGATGGGGAAAGGGATACACAGGAGCTGGGCTAGTCCTCCCCGATGCAGGATCCTCCAATTGCCTCCCATTCTGTCCGGCTGAGACTTTCACAGAGGTCACCACAGTCTGAGGCTCTCCCACCCTGTCCTCCTTCCTCCCTGCTCTCTTTTTCAGGAGCATCGGACCGCATCCCCCTCTGAAGGCTCTCCCCCCTTCTCCTGCTCCCTCCCCTTTTGTTTTTCATGGGTATTCCCCTCACAGATACCTTTCACTTCTAATTCTGTCCTGGTGTCTGCTCCCCTAGGGACCTTAGCTGACACACCATCGCTGGAGGTGTTGGCAGATAGGGCAGCCGAAAAGGCAAGGTCCAGGGGGCAGCGGTGGTGGGAGCAGGAGAGTTGACTCACCAGCGCGGCCATGGCAGCGGGCTAACTGTGGCAGCCGGTGCTCAGGGCAGCAGGTTTTCTCCACGAATCAGGAGTACAGCTTGGCTTCTGGCCCCTGCTCCCAGAAGTTTAGCTATGGGCTAGTCCACGGGTGAGCTGGGATTTGAGTACAGATGGGTTCATTCCTGAAGCCCCACTCTTAAGGGTTGTATTATGGTCTCCATTTTTCCAGTTCAAAAGAATGTGGTGCTTTTACTGGTAACCTTAATTGAAAACCTGACAGAAGACTCTGGCAATCGAGGAGACTGGATCCCTGCCTGTACTGATTTCCCTAGAGAGCATTTACTGAGCAAATATTCATGAGGGGCAGCATAACAATGCTTAGAGGACAAGTTAATTCAAGCATCACACTCACATTTTGTAACCTGATTATTCCTCTTTCTCTCCTTCTTATGCCTAGAAGGGCACAAGATGAGCACTCAAGGGCATCCCCTTAATTTTTATACTCCCTTAACCTCTGGGGAAAAAACTGGATAGGGGCATATTGTTTAGGGCAATGCTAGTTCTATACTGAATAAACCCCGGCATTTCAGTGGCTTAATCATATTCACCAGTACAAGGTTGGTGTTCCCAGTCAACAGGCTAGCTTTCCTCTTTGTAATGAGTCAAGGTCCTCAGCTCCCTTCCTCTTGTGGCTCAGCCTTTCCCAGGGGTCTCATCACAAGCAGAAGAGGAGAGAAGGGGAGAGAGGAAGCACGTTTCAACCTCCTTGTCTGGCAGTGATACATCCCTTGGTTCACATTCCACTGATGAGAACTAGTCACCTAAGACCCCATGGAGATGCCCGAGAGCTGAGAAGTGCAGCCTCTGGCTGGCAGCTCCTCTCTAGTAACAGCTCTATTCTCTGGACAGCAGAGGACAGACAGGAATGTTTGGGCAGATAGTTAACCTTCTCTGCCATCGGGAGCTTCCATTTTGTTTCCATTCAAGGAAAGCAACAGCTGCCCAAAGTGGAGAGAGGCAGGCAAAGAGTATTCCTTTGTTTCTTCAGAGCCACAAGCTGAAGTCTGCTATCTCAAGCAAAATCCAGTGCCTTGAAGACTTTGGCTAAAACAAAGCCAAAGATCATCAGTTTCTTAGAGAAGTTCATTACTTTTTTCATTTTGTTAGAGACGTGTAACCTCTCTCTTTTGAATGAACTGAATGGGGGGGGGGTGTTCATGTTTTCTAGGTAGGGAGTCTGTTTATTGAATATTACCATAAACAAAGCAACCTAAATATCCATCAAAAGGGGAATGGTTACGTAAATTATATATAACCATGCTATGAAATAACATAAAGCCATTAAAAGTCACATTTCAGAAAATTCTTGATGGACATGAGAAAATATTCTTAATGTATTAGGCAAAAAAGAAGCAAATAATCAAAGATAATTAAATAACTACTAATCAATTCCTAATTAAAATGAAAAGGACTAACAACTATAAATTCTCTCTGTATATACATATAATAGATATAATGGATTATGTGTGTGTGTGTATATACACACATATATATAACAGATGTAATGAATTGTAATAGATTGCATTATTGTTCAAAACACTCCCTGCTTCTTTTGTATACACTTTGCCCCACTGAATCAGCTTGACCACTCTATTTGCCGAGTGTGATGTAGTCTTCGATGAGACCCACAGGTAGAGGCTGTTCCTTCAGCCTGAGTCCCAGATTCATGGGGATGAAGAACCGCGGCAGCCGCCCCCCGCATGGACACGTGATGTGAGTGAGTAATAAACATCTGTCATTGTAAAACACGGACTTAGCTTATACTAAAGTGGCCCGGATGCTCTAAAAAAAATGGGCATACTTGAGAGCTTGAAGTGACATGAAGGAGAGTTTCTTCTTGTTTTGCCTCTTCAAAGAAAATCATTTCTGTTTTTTGTTAGACCAGAGGATCTTTATTATTCCATAAAAAGTATTATCTCCTTGTAGAGATTCTTGTCTTCTGATAAAAATAGTCTCAATATGTTCTGACTGACCTTGACGTGTTCAGCCTCCAAGAAACAGGGAAAGAGGAAAGGAGCAGTGGGTAATGCCATGATGGGCTTCATTCATTTCCATGTAAAATAAGAATGCAAATGGCATTTGGAGGTCAAAGAAGAGATACCGACAAAAATGAAAAGACTGTGGCCTTTGAAATTAGATTAAAACCAGGCAGACTATAAATACAAAAATTGAGGTAGCGGCAGTGAATTACATATAATGGATGCATTCACAGAGCAGATCAAGCTGAATGACGCTGATACAGTTATATAGTAACTTATATTCTGTATGTCCTGAGTAAAAGTTACACAGTAACAATAGTTAAATAGCAACGAAATTAAATGGAGAGCAAGGTAATTAAAAGTTCACCTAAGCATTCTGTTGGACTTACGATATTTGGGAATGAAATTAAAAGCAACTTCATAATTAACCTGTTGTAGGAACAATAATTCAAACTACGTAAGAACTTATGTACTTACAAGCTACATAAGAAGGGGTCGGGAATCATGATAGATGTTCCCACAATGTGCCACGGAGGGACAACATGGTAAATCAGAAAAATTATTGCAAACACAACCAAATTATTATTATCCCTTTGTAGAAGGGGAGTGGAAAAAAAAAAAAACCCTAATGAAATTCTCCCTGGCATACTGATGCCATTCTTCTCTCCACAGTTGGAAGAAAGTCAGAATGAATTAGAGAATGCCTAGAGAAGGCAATTAAAATAAGCTCAGAATGGAGCGGTTATTCACGTAATGGTCAAACAAGTACTTACCTACAATATGCTTAGCATACGGTCAAATATTATGAAGAGATATACAAATAATAATGCAAGTTAAATACCATAGGCGATACGCTGAGTGCTTTAGTACTTAATCTATTTAAACCCCGAAACAACTATGTATAAAGTAGGTGTTTATAGCAGAAACAGCTGCTCACCACAACTTGATTTCTTTCCTTTCTGGGTTCACAGCTAGACTGCATTTTTCCAGACTCCCTTGAAGGTAGCAGTGATCAAATGGTTAAAGAGAAAAAAAATTACTAAGACTAAAAACTGAGCTTTCAATTTTTCAGTAGAAAACACAATGCATCCTTAATAGAAGCAAAGTTCGTCCTACAACTTAGCTTTGAAAGGGACAAACTTTACAGAGCACCTACATGGCACTCACAGCACTAAATACGATGCTTTTCATATGGGAGCAAGAAAAATTAATGTATGTGGGCAAAGAGGAAGGAAAAAGCAGTGTCTGATGTTTATATTCCTGAAGTCCTTCACATGTTGAAGGATGGCTCATAGTAAAAGACTGGAACAGAATCAAAACACTTTTATAAAACATAACTAGAATGTATTGTATTTTTAAAGCTGTCTTCTTGAGATATAATTCACACACCTATAATTCATCCATTTACCGTGTGTAAGGCAATAGTTTTAGTATATTCATAGTTGTGTAACCACGGCCACAATCTAATTTTAGAACACTTCATCCCCCCCTTGGAAGAAACTGTATGCCCATTCGAATATTCCCTTTCCCTTGCCACTTGTCCCCCAGCCCTAAGCAACGAATTTACTCTTGGTCACTATAAATTTGCCAGTTTGGAAAGTTTCATTTAAATGGAATTGTACAATATGTGATTTATGTTGTGACTGGCTTCTTTTACGTAGTGTAATGTGTTTTTTTTTTTTTTTAAGATTTTATGTATTCATTTGAGAAAGAGAGAGAGAGAGCACAAGCAGGGGGAGAGGCAGAGGGAGAGGGAGAAGCAGACTCACCACTGAGCAGGGAGCCTGATGCCGGGCTCAATCTCAGGACCCTGAGATCATGACCTGAGCCGAAGGCAGACGCTCAACCATCTGAGCCACCCAGGCGCCCCTAGCAGAATGTTTTCAAGCTTCATCCATGGTGTAGCATGTATCAGTACTTCATTCCTTTTTGATTGCTGAATAATATTCCAGTGTATGGATATACCACCTCTTGTTTATCCAACCATCATTTGTTGCACATTTGGGCTGTTCCCACTTTTTGGCTATTATAAATATGGTTCTATGAACATTTGTGTACAAATTCTGCATGTTTTCATTTCCCTTGGGTATATATACTTATACTTACCCAGGAGTATTGTTAGGTCATATGGTACTTTATGTTTAATCATTTGAGGAATTACCAGACTATTTTCCAAAGTAGCTACACCATTTTACATTCCCACCAGCAATGTAGAAGGGTTCCACTTTCTCCAAATCTTTGTCAACACTTGTGATTGTCTGATTTTTTTTTATTATAACCATCTTAGTGAGTGTGAAGTGGTATCTCATTGTGGTTTTGATTTGCCTTTCCCTAATGAAATTATTTGAATATTCTTTGCCTGTGCTTATTGGCTACTTGTATATGTTCTTTGGAGAAAGGTCTATCAAATCTCTTGTTCATCTTTAAATTGGGTTGTTATTGTTGACTCATATTTTTTAATGTATGCTCTGGATAACAGCTCCTTACCAGATGTACGATTTGAAAATACTGTCTCACAATATGTGCACTGTTTTTTCACCTTCTTGATAGTGTCCTTTAAAGCATAGAGCTTTTAATTTTGATGAGGCCCAGTTTATCTCTTGTCTTTTGTCACTTGGGCTTTGGGTGTCATTTCTTTTTTTTCTTTTTAAAGACTTTATTTATTTATTTGACAGAGAGAGACACAGCGAAAGAGGGAACACAAGCAGGGGGAGTGGGAGAGGGAGAAGCAGGCTCCCCACTGAGCAGAGAGCCTGATGCGGGGCTCGATCCCAGGACCCTGGGATCATGACCTGAGCCGAAGGCAGACGCTTAATGACTGAGCCACCCAGGCGCCCCTTTGGGTGTCATTTCTAAGAATTCACTGCCCAACTGAAGACCCTGGAGATTTACTCCTATGTTTTCTTCTCAGTTTTATAGTTTTATGTCTTACAGTTAGGTCTTTGATCCATTTAGAATTAAATGGCATATTGCATATTGTGTGAGATATGGGTCCTACTTTATTGTTTTTCAGGTGGATATCCAGTTGTTCTAGAACCATTTGTTGAAGACCATCGTTTTCCCCCAGGAAATTGTCTTGGCAAACTTATTGAAAGTCATCTGACCCCAATGGAGAGGATTTATTTCAGGACTCTCAGTTCTGTTCCATTGATCTATATGCTATCCTTGTGACAGAGTACTAGTAATTACCTAAGTGGTTTGGAACTCTTTGCTCAAAACTGCTATGGACTTACAGCAACAATTGCTCTGAAGCGATTCTTATACTTTTAGGCAACTCATCATTGTTTCATTTCAGAACAAACTTTCCAGAAGTGATAAACGATGAAGTCTTCTAAGGAGTTAAAGAGAATTAATATAAATCGCTTTGGGAAGGTTCAAAAAATTTTTTCAAGACATTCTGGGGTGGGGTAATATTTGAGCGAGAAACAACCGGCCTAGTTCACTGGCTCCATTGTTAATTAGAACGTCTCTCCCTTTCTCCTTAGGGATGGGCACTCTCAAACATCATTATTCATGAAGTTGAGGAGGGCAGAGTTTCCCCGCACATCAGCGGTTTTCTCTCCCCTGAGCAAGGGTTGCGACGTCTCTAAAAGCCACAGAAAATCCTGGAGCCTCTAGAACGTTTGGACCACCCTTCCCGAGCGCAATTTGTTTACCACCAAGCTGAGAAGGAGTAGCGCAGTCTGGGGAGCCACCCGCCTCCGGAGCGTCGCCCAGTCCTTAAAAAAGACGAGGTGCTGTTGGCTCCTGTTCGCCCAGAGTGCGGGAGCCCGTCCTGCAGACCCCCTCCCGTCCACCCTTCCCCTCATTAGCGCACCCCCGTGGGCCTCGTTTAAACCCGGCACCCGGGCCCGACGCTACGCCGGTTCCCGCCCTCCCGGGCGTCTGCAGCGCTCCTTCCCCGGGCTGCTCTGCGGCCGGGCCGGGCGCCCCGGGTTTTGCCCGACGGCGGGGTCCCAGGCCCCCGTGAGCCTGCCGGGAGCTGTCGCGGGGCCGGAGGCGGCCGGCCCGGGGGCACGGCGCCGGAGCGCGCAGGTGGCACGGGCCCGGGCAGGCTGGGCTGGGCGTGGGGTGCGGAGGCGGACGCGCGGCGGCCCCACCCTCGCCCGGGCTCGGCTGGGCGCTCTGGCCGCGGGCTGGTGGGTGGCGGCCGGCTCGGCGAGGGGACGTACGCGCGGACCCAGCTCCCGAGGACGCGGCGGCGGGCGCGGGGCGCGGGGCGCGGCGGGGCGGGCGCGTGCTGCTGGCTGAAGAAGCGCTGCTCCACGTCGCGGCCATGCCCTGGCTGTGGCGAGAGATCCTCCTGGAGAGCCTGCTGGGTAAGCCGAGGCCGCCCTGGGCGCGCGGGTCCGGAGCCGCGGCGCTGGGCCGGGGGGCTGGGCTCGGGAAGGAGGGAGCGCGCTCCGCGCCCCAAATAGAGAAGTCCCCTGGGAAGTTTTGCTACCGAAGTCAAAAAAAGACAAGACCCAGATTGGGGTTGGGAAGCCGAGGATTCGGGGGGCGGTGCGGGGGGAGACAGTGCCCCGGAGCTCCCGCGCCACCCCGGGGTTGCGCCCAGTTCTCCACGTGGAGGCCTTGAACTGGCGCTGCTGTACAGCCCCCGAACCTCCGTACCCCCCAGACCTTTAAGTTTAGATTAATAAACGTCAGTGCTGGACCTTACCTTTCTGAAGGAAAGGGGCCTCCGTGTCCCCCCCGCGGCCTGAGGTGAGCACACCTCACCACTGGGCATTTGACGAAGAGCGTCGAACTCGAGTCCTGTGTGCGCACTTAACAGGTTTGCCCAGAGTCCCAAGAACAATTATTGGTGTAATTCTGTCGGACTTGTGTGATTAAAATCAGAATCCCCAGCCAAACGTTTGGGAGAATGCTATCATCTCGCTGTTCATTATGAAACATTCCTTGGGCTTGGGAGGGGCACCTGCCTAAAAACTTGATTTTCTGGGAGCTGCTCATATTCAGAAGCCACCCCCCCGCCCCCCGCTTTTGCCCTGGTTCCGAATGTATCTCATAAGTACAGCAGTGTAACGTGAATTACATTCAGTAAGTACCTAGGGTGCTAGGTACTCTGAGTACTTGATCTCATTTAATCCTAACAACCCTGTGAGGTGGCTAAAAGAGCTATTTTGCTGATTAAGAAAGGAAGGCTGAGAAGTACGAGGGGAGAAAGTTAACTACACGTGACGAAGATAGATGACTGCATTTGGAACCAGACTGCCCGGGTTTAGGTTCACTCTGCCATGTGTTACGGTTTTGACCTTAGGCAGTTACTTTCTGAATCGCAGAAGTTTTCTTTGCTTTTACATTTGTAAGAGGGGAGTAAAAAGTGTCCATTTCATAGGACATGAGTTGGATGAGGAACAAGGGAGATGATCTCCGTAAATACTTAGCACAGATGTTGACACATAGTAAGTGCCCATTAGTTAATTATCATTAATGTAGAAGATGATGTAGTCAGTAGTTGGCCGAGGTGAGCCTGACTTCAGATCTAGGTTTTTCACTTACCCCATACTGTCTCCTAAGGTTAGGTTTAAAAAAGTCTACTTACAAGAAAATGATTGTTGCCTAACTAACCTGCCTTTGGGTGCAGTCTGGAGTGCGAGGAAGGGAGTCCTGCTGCTTGTCCCCCCACCCCTTTTTTTCTTTGCTTTGCTTTTTTTTTTTTTTTTTCTCATAATCTCTTCATCCAACATGGGGCTTGAACCCACGACCAGAGATCAAAAGCTGCATGCTCATCCAACTGAGCCAGCCAGGTGCCCCTGTTTGTTCCTCTTTTTGATTTTCATGATACTGCTCTTTATAGAAGGGTTGACTTAGGTAAAGACATTTTATCAATTAGGGTCCTGACAGAATATCAAATTCAACCCAGATGGTCCAGATGAAGAGGTTTTAAGAAAGGGACGACCTATGGGAGTGTGAACAAGGTTAAAGGAGTAAACAAGGGGTGTCAAGGGACTCACCACAGCAGGACCCATTCTCATCCTGGGACATTCTCTTTCTGATGGGGGGGAGGGGAGGAATTCTGTAGTGGAATCTTGTTAAGGTCAGAATGGTGAAGGAGGGTGGGTCAGCCAGAGCAGTTATGGTGGGGCGGGGAGCAGGGCTACTGTGGGAAACAAGGACACCTTTACACTTGCCCTTTAAACATTTTTTTTTCCTCTTTAAACATTTTCCCCCCCCTAGGGTATGTTTCTTGGTCTCTCTGCCATGGCCTGGGACCGATGATCTATTACTTTCCCCTGCAAACTCTGGAACTCACTGGGCTTGAAGGCTTTGGCGTAGCGTTTCTTTCTCCAATATTCCTAATATTTACTCCTTTCTGGAAATTGGCTAACAAGAAGTGGATGCTCATCCTGTTGCGGATAACTACTGTGGGTAAGATTTAAAAGTGCTTCTGTGAGGTTTTTTTTTTTTTTTTTGTCAAAAATCAAGTGAAAATATGTAGACTGTTCTTTGAATGCTAAATGATTAAATGAAACAAGATTCCTCTTTCTCTTACGACTACCTTAAAGAGTTGTAGTGGAATTGGAAGGCTACACTAAGAGTCCATGCCTCTAACAGTTCTAACTTTTCTATCAGATTGGAAAAGCCTAAGGATCACTGAAATGAAGAGGGAGAATAGGTCACCTCTTGAACATTTTGTGTTCTTTTCCCAACTATGACACAAAAGTCAGAAACCATTAAAAATTGTTGAATGCTACTGAATGAAAATAGGAAAATTGTGCATGATGAACACTATAGTAAAGCAAAGTCAAACAACAAATTAGGAAAGATACGTGCAGCTCTTTTAGCCAAAGGGCTAGTTTCACTAACATAGGGTTTCTACAAATCAATAATAAAAAGGACCAACAACTCAATAGATAACAGAGCAAAGAATATGATCGGTTTATTGGAAAGGAAGTATAATTGGTTCTTAAAAATACTAAAATGTGTAGAATACAAAGAACACCCCCCCACACACACACACACATATATTTGTATGTAACTTCACGTACTGGATTGCCACTTTGGAAAACAGTTTGGCAGTTCCTCAAAATGTTAAACAGAGTTATCATATGACCTAACAACTCCACTTCTTAGTATATACCCAAGAAAAACGAAAACATTGGTTCACATATGACCTTGAACACAAATGGTTATGGCAACATTATTCTTAGTAGCCAAAGAATGGAAGCAACCCAAACGCCCATCGCTGATGAATGGATGAACAAAATGCACTATTTCCGTGCAGTGGAATATTATTCAGCCATAAAAAGGAATGAAGAACTGATACATGCTACAGTATGGATAAGCCTTGAAAACCTTATGCTAAGTGAAAGAAGCCAGTCACAGAAGGCTATATATTATATGATTCCATTATACGAAATGCTCAGAATGGGAAAAATCCAGACAGACAGGTGATTGCCAGGGGCTGGGGCGGTGGGGAGGAGGAAGAAGGAGGGTGTGATAATGGGTATAGATTTCTTTTTGGGGTGGTGAAAATGTTCTGGAATTACATAGTGGTAATAGGTGCACAACTTCGTGAGTATATTAGAAGCCACTGAATTGTACGCTTTAACATAGTGGATTTTGTGTTACGAATGACGTCACAAAAATTTTTTAAAAGATTTATACACACGATTATATATTAACTTGATCTTCCTGAGTATAAGACACAACAGTTACCAAATGCAGATCATGAGGTTCCAATGCATGATTGCCAGAAAGGTTTAGCTCCCCTTCATTTGTTTGTAGGCGGCATAGCCTCCTTCCTGGCTCCAAATGCCAGGGTTCGGCTGGTGGTCCTCGCGCTTGGTGTGTCTTCCTCGCTGATCCTGCAAGCCGTGACATGGTGGACAGGAAGTGGCTTGCAAAGGTATGGTATCTTCTGTCTACGGACAGAGGTTCGTATCTTATGCCTGTAGACAAACAAGTGTGATAGCTTTCCAAGCGGGAGGTTGGGACCAGGAATTCCAAGTGATAGTATTTACTTTGCATACAGCTTGTAGAGGTCTCATTTTTTTTTTCTTTTTCACAAAATCAGAATGGGAATGCTTGCCGTCAGTCTCCATCATGTTTTGAGCATTAAGGAATTATAACAAGTTGCTTAGGTAATGGACTATATAAAGACTAAGGCATGTTCCTTACTGCAAATTACCAACAGGACTATTTCATATACTCATTCTCTGAATTATGACATTCACTGAACACAGTACACTGAAACCACATAAAAAGTTGTTAAATGTATTTTTGTATTTACAGGTACCTCAGAATCTGGGGATTCATTTTAGGACAGATTCTTCTTCTTGTTCTCCGCATCTGGTACACTTCACTAAACCCAGTCTGGAGTTATCAGATGTCCAACAGAGTGATACTCACATTAAGTACCATAGCCACACTTGATCGCATTTACACAGGTAAGTGTACGCTCGGTTGTTTTTTTTTTTTTTTTAAGAATTTGCTCTCTTGCATAGTTTACTTTTCTTATCTGAATGCAACACATCTTGAAAAGATAAAAAGTCTTTCTGCACTATATCTCCATTTCAATGTTCTGTCCCTCTGAAATAGTAACCACCATAGCCAGTGGAGTATTATCTAAGCAGAAGGCACCTTTTCCTTGCCAGAACAGAGGGTGCAAATTTCTGGCTCTTATCAGTGTGGAGTGGGAGGGTAAACCAGGCCTCAGACTCCCAGCTGGCTTTCAGCTCTGTCTTTCTCCCTTTTCCCTCCGGACGGAGCTTTCCAGGATGAGACCCTTCATTTCTCTTCCTCCATAGTGACCCCAGTATGGGATCAGTATGGAGGAAGAGAAGTTAGTTGTCAGCAAGGGCTGGGAGAACTATCTGGGTTCTTTGTTTTTTTTCTGTTTTTGTTTTTTTTTTGTGGGAGTCTGAAGATATATTCTTTTAAAGATTTATTTATTTGAAAAAGAAAGTGAGTGAGTGAGCAGGGGGAGGGGCAGAGGGAGAGGGAGACAAGCAGACTCCCCGCTGAGCAGGGAGCCCAACACGGGGCTTGATCCCAGGATCCCGAGATCACGACCTGAGCCGAAATCGAGAGTCAGACGCCCAACCGACTGAGCCACCCAGATACCCCGGGAGTCTGAAGATATTTAAGCTTCAAGTCTGAAACTTGAAAAGAAAGGAAATCTTGCATATTTACACCACCTTTCAAGTCACCTGTCTCTCTCTGGAGCTGACTTTCTCAGAGACAGACATACCCAACTTGGATGTTTGCTCCATATGCTAACTTGAGATCCTTCTCAAAAAAGGGAGAAGTGTTACTAGATTCTGGTTAACTTACACCTGGCTTTTTGTGTAAGTCTCAGTGAGTCACTATTCTTTTGTCAATACAAGGAGAAATCTCACAGATTAATGGAAGTTTAGAGGGTTTTGGCTCACCATGAACAAAGTGCTTGTATAATCCCCCTTTGGCCCCAACTTTGGCATGAAATGGGGGCAGTGAGAATAAGGGAGCATCAGGCAAGTAAATTGGTCAAGTGACAATATTAGTTAGAACATTTAGAATGCGGTCTGGCGCCCTAATACCTGCTTTATGTTTTATAAAACACTAACTTTTAAAGGTGGCAACTCAGGCAGCATATTTCACAGGTACAGCCTGATAAGGACCTGAACATCAGGGTATCGCTTACATTTCCCGACTTGAGTTTTCTTCTTTCTCGCCTGTTTTAAATTTATGTGACCCAGTTGTTGGTCCCTTCCTGTTTTTGCCCTGTGCCTCATTTACGAAACTCCAGACTCCTCACCTGTTTCCCCGGAATATCAGATCACACCAGGCATTTCTGTAGTTTTATCAAAGATTTGCTGGGTCCTGGGGGCGGGGTCCCGCACCATAGGACACAGCAGTGATACTTGGCAAATTTAGGTCTCTTCTTTCCTAAAGACTGCTTAGTCTCCAGGTCCTGGCCTCTTGCATCTTCACCACCCTCCCCATCATCCCTGTAGCTCCCAGCTCTGCTCTCCTTCCGGCCCCTTTATTGGCAGAAGGGCTTTCTTCCTCCTTGTGAAATCCCGCTGCCAGCCCCACAGGCAGACCCTAAGGCTTTCTTCTACCCTGTGGAGAGCTTCACAGTATCATGAGGCTTCTGCCCAACAGGCTGTCTGTTCCTACAAAGAAATTCTTCTGCCAGCATTTTGTCCAGTTCTTACGTTTTTGTACGTGAAGTCATTGATGCAATGAAATGAGACGTCTTGGTGAAAGAGTCCCATGAAGTATGGTATAGTTAGGCACAGAGGCATGGGAACCAGTCTGCCTAAGCTCTCTTTACCAGCGGTATGATCTTGGACAAGTGGCTTGTTCTCTCTGGGTCTCAGTTTTCTAATCTGTAAAATGGGACTAGTAATAGAGTTTACTCATGAAGTTGTTGGGAGGGTGGAATGAGTTCGTATCAAAGGCTGGGAACAGGACCTGACTCTCAGTAACTGCCCAGTCAGTGTACTGCTGTTCCTCTGGGTGCTCAGCGGGTTAGATGAGAGCCCTGTTCTGGGGGGGGATGCGGCCCGGTATTCCCTGAACGTATCAGTCCCTTTTTCTCTCCATAATTTTGCTCGTAACTGTTAACTTCACATAACTGTTAACTTCACAGTAAATACCTTGCTGCATTTCTTTTTTTTTTTTTTTTTAAGGTTTTATTTATTTGAGAGAGAGAGCAAGAGTGGTGTGGAGAGGCAGAGGGAGAGGGAGAAGCAGACTCTCCACTGAGCAGGGAGCCCAATGTGGGGCTCGATCCCAGGACCCCGGGATCATGACCTGAGCCGAAGGCAGACTCTTAACTGACTGACTCACCCAGGCATGCCCCCCCCTTGATGCATTTTCTTTTTTTTTTTTTTTTAAAGATTTTATTTATTTATTTGAGAGAGAGAGAGAATGAGAGAGAGCGAGTACATGAGAGGGGGGAGGGTCAGAGGGAGAAGCAGACTCCCTGCTGAGCAGGGAGCCCGATGCGGGACTCGATCCAGGGACTCCAGGATCATGACCTGAGCCGAAGGCAGTCGCCTAACCAACTGAGCCACCCAGGCGCCCGATGCATTTTCACTTGTGAAATTCCAAAATGCTTTATTCTCTCTAAACCATTCCTGATCTAGCCTGTCTGAAATCGTCTCTCCCACCAACTAGCTTCTCAGCCTATTCTGCTTTATATTGTAGTTTCATGTCTCACCTTCCCTTCTGAAATAAGCTCCCTGAAGCCAGGTACCATTTCTTAACTTGCTAAAAGTCTGTGAAAGGTAGAGGGTAAATTTTCATGTAACTGACTCTTTTCCTTTTTTTTTTTTAATCCTAGATGGTGACTGCAATAAACCAGAGGGAAAAAAGCCCGGAGAGGCAGCAAAAGGCATGGCCTCCAGACCTGCCTGGTGGTTGGCAGGGGCTGCCTTTGGCAGTCTTGTGTTCCTCACTCACTGGATTTTTGGAGAGGTCTCGCTTGTTTCCAGATGGGCAGTGAGTGGGCACCCCCATCCAGGGCCAGATCCTAACCCATTTGGGTGAGTTTCGGTTTGGAAGCAATCAAGAAATTGGCTAGTATAGTTGAAGGAAGAAATACTTCTTTTGTTGAGCAGCTAGATTTGTGCCAGCCAGATAGTTCATATTCCACTTTCCCGACCTAGCATGACATTATTGTGTACTGTGGTGATAGAGCCAGAAGGGTGTTTGCCCCCGTGCTGAACAATTGCTAAAAAGCAGGTGATGGAAGGCTGAGGGATATGCACGGCTGAGTAAGAGGTTCTGGGAGCTCCTGCTTGGGCACTCTGAGGAATCCCTGCCTGGAGGAGCGTTCTCTGGGGCAGGGGAGACATGGCGTTCCCTGACCATTTCCTCCAGACCCCTCATTTGGCATTTGGTGGGATGAGACCTCAGTGCCCTGATTGAGAGAGACCAGGTTGGCAGTCTGGGCATCGATCTATATTCTCTGAGAAGGAGGGAAGCCCAGGGAGATCTCTGCATCCTCTGGTACTTGCTCCAACTGTGGGGCACCCGGGGAGTCCGCAGTCTTGAGTTTAAGTGTTGGTTCATGTACTTGGTCCTCATTAACCCTTTCTCTAATCTTTGGGATACCTGTTTTCTCCTGTGTTCAGGCCCAGCCTTTCATGTAAAAAGATTGGAGGAACCTTTAAAACATCTGCCTCAGATAACTATTTCGGCTCAGGTCATGATCTCAGGGTCCTGGGATGGACAGCCTGCACTGGGCTTGGAGCTCAGCGCAGAGTCGGCTTGTCCCTCTCCCTCCCCCTCTGTTCCTCCCCATGCTCTTGCGCTGCACTCTCTCTCTCTCAAATAAATAAAATCTTTAAAAATAAAATAAAATGTCACATGGCCAATATAGATTCTAATTTAACAGTCTGAGAAAACTCAATCATTGTGTTTTACCTTGACCATGAAAGATTGAAGATAATCATTTATCTCAAGTCTGAGCTGTTACTTCCATGTTCTGAATGGATATTATGTCGGTTTTCATGATCTCAGTGGGTTTTTTCACCCTCATATTATCTCTTGGACGTACCTAGAGGTAGGAGATGTATTTCCCTTTTATATTTGGGGCAGTGAAATATTAATGACGGCAGATGCCCCATAGCATGTCATTTTCTTACAGAGGTGCAGTCCTGCTGGGCTTGGCGAGCGGATTGATGCTCTCGGCGTGTGCGTGGTTTCCCAGTTCCAGTTTAATCTGGTGGGTTACAGGTACGTGGAGTTTGCCTGTAGAAGTGCCTGCCATTCTGCTCTGGTTGACCGCGTCCTTGCAGGCAGGCGGCCATACCGATCTGTGCTGTTGCCAGGTGGGCCGCTGTAACCCGGATGTCACCACGGGTACCAGTGCCCGCCGGCTGCAGGTTCCTGCTTCCTCCTACTTCATTGCCTCTCTCCTGCTGTAGCTCCACACTGCCACCTGACGACGCCTCCATACTCTCCCCCGTCTCCTGAACAAGCCACGTGTGTCAGTAACAGTGTTCCCGCAGGGCTGAGGAGATGGAGGTCAGGCATCACCACGTTGCCAGACGTCTTGCCCTCTCCAAGCTTCCCTGCTCCTCTGGTATTAAGGAACACCCTCCTTAGCGTCTCACCCCTCAACCCAGCTTTGGGGTCCACGTTTGCTCATTCAAAGGCCGGGACCCTCTCTTCCCAGTCACACCCGTTAGGATTACAGAATATTGAAGGAGGCCATCATATTTTAGGAGCAACTACTTATTTTTATGACTATAGTTTATTAATGACCAAATCGTGCCACTCTTCTGCCTTCCCCTTAAGAGGCAGAAATGGTTGGAGTCAGTTTTAGCGTTAAATAAAAAACTCCCCACTCTGTGACAGAGCAAACAGCGTAATTGGTTTCTGTGAGGAGAGATGCCCCATACATATTCATTAGCCAGGTGATCCAGAGTGTTGCCCTAGAAGCCCTGTGTGGGTTCGAGACTGTGTAGCCATAAGAGAAGGTGCAGGTTGACTAGCATAATTAAGTACATTTCTTTACACCCTGAGTACCATCACTCTTGCATGGAGATATACGTGTAATCCGCATAGATGGCTCAATTAATGAGCTTGGCCGGGTCCTCATCCTCCTGGAGCTGCGTGAGCAAACCCTTGCAGTCACGGTGAGCTGTTTTACTTGCATGCGTATTTTCTGATAGGCATTCTATATGGGGTCTGTGGAAGTTTGTATGACTAGCATACAGAAGTAACCTTTTTTCTCATCAGAGACGTGCTAAGAAGATTCCTCAAGAAAAGGGCTTTTGTAAATGCCGAATTTGCAGTGAGCAAAAATAGCTTCTCAATCTGTACACCACTGGGGAAAGGGACATGAAGTACATTGGAAGTTTCTTCAGCATGGATAGCATGCCTTTTCTCATGGGATATAAGCAACATGCCTCCTGGGCAGGGAATTGGCAGCTTCACTTTAAACATGGGAAAACCGAGGTCCCCAGAAACATAAACTGTCAGTTAAAGGACAGAAAATCTGAGACCCTCTAGTAGTATGCTGATACTTATTTCCCCAGATAAGTAAAGTCAGACCTAATCTAGTTTTGCTGTCTCTCTGAAGTATTAAATAGTAGTTTAAAAAGACCCCACGGGCAAGCAGATTTGAGGCTTCTAATGGGCTCTTTGCAGTAAAGAGGAAAGCGGGGCCACAATTCATGGGCTTCAGCTCTGTCTCTGTTCACCTGAAATAAGTTGGAGCTCACACAATTACCTAGAAATGGTGCCCCCTTTTCACTGTGACCCATCTCTGGAAACCGTCTCATAAAGCAGAGTATAGAAAAATAAATCTTATTTTTTTTCATTGTATAGTTAAAATTTGCAATCCCGGTGGGTCTCAGCATGAAATAAATCATGGCAATGACCAATAGAATTTTACAAATGCAAAGATACAGGAGCTTTAAATCTTGGTGGCAATTAAATTATTAAAATCAAAGTTCTATTAAAAGAAAAAACAGGTGTACCAAACACATGGAGAGGAGCCCGGTGTACTATACAGTGGTCCTATGATTTTATTGTATGAAAAATTTGATCTATTGAAAACTAACATGTTAGTTATTATAAATATTATTGGAATATTCAGTTACCATTCTGCTTGGTGTCTTAGATACAAAGATTTGGAGGAGATTACTTGGAAGGACTCGGTTTCAAACACAAAACAACTAAGATACAGAGTTGAGTGAAAGAGGCAGAGTGATTAACAGTGTGTGTCATATGCCATCACTGGTATGAAAAAGGGACAGAAATGCCCACACATGCATATATTTCTTTCTATGCATCAGACGATCTCTGGAAATAAGCGGAAGACAAAGTGCTAACAATGGTTGCCTCCATTGGGGGAATTAATGGGTGACGGGCCAGAGAGACTCCGTTTCACCTTTCTGAATTTTGGATTTTGAATTTATAAGCTATTTAAAAATACAGGTGTAGTGGATGTAAAAATAGATAGCCCATTTAAAAATGGAAATTAAAAATAAAAGCAGTAACAGTCAAGGGAATTTGAAAAGATGTTTTCTTCTCCTCCAGGTAATTCTTTGTAGTAAGACAGAAACAACAAAGTCATTTGAATGTCTTTCGTTTAGAATATCAACTCAGGACTCATTCTTTTTTTTTAAAAAAACAGCCTTTGTAAGCTGGTACCAGGAAAAGTTCACTCACACTAATCATCAGAAAAGTGAAACTCAAAATATGATACTGTTTTCATCATTAATTTGATAAAGATTTTTAGAAAATAATTTTGGCAGGGTTCAAAAGGTGAGACTTTGGGCAAGGTTTCTGGAGGAAATGAAGATTGATACAACCTCTTACAAAAGCAGTTGACCATAAGTAATGACTCTTTAAAGTGCTTTTACTGGGGCACCTGGGTGGCTCAGTCGTTAAGCATCTGCCTTCGGCTCAGGTCATGATCCCAGGGTCCTGGGATCAAGCCCCGCATCGGGCTTCCTGCTCTGCAGGAAGCCTGCTTCTCCCTTTCCTACTCCCTCTGCTTGTGTTCCCTCTCTCGCTGTCTCTCTCTGTCAAATAAATAAATAAAATCTTTAAAAATAAATAAATAAAATGCTTTTACCTCTTGACATGGTACTTGTACTTTTAAATCTCTTTTTAAAGGATTATTTTAAGGAAATGATCAAAGATGCAGTAAGAGATTAGTTGACAAAGAAAGCTGTTCCTCACAGTGTTGGAAGCTTCGTAAATGGCCAACAGTAGGAAAATGGTGGCTTGTCTTGTGGTGTATTTATCCATAGTATAGTATATATACATAAAAATGTTTTTGAAAAAAACCAATGTTATGAGAAAATGTTCTTGGATATAATGTCACATAAAGAGAAGAATATAATTCTCAATATGTGGTATGATTCCATTAGTGTAAAAATACTTTTTTATATACATAGAACAAGACTTAAGGGAAAAATACATATGAGTATTGGCTGTGATCAGCTTGGTCTTAGGCAATCCTTAACTGCTTTAAAGTTTTGTATTTTGGGGGCGCCTGGGTGGCTCAGTCGTTAAGCGTCTGCCTTCTGCTCAGG
Organism: Halichoerus grypus; assembly: GCF_964656455.1. NCBI lineage: Eukaryota > Metazoa > Chordata > Mammalia > Carnivora > Phocidae > Halichoerus > Halichoerus grypus. The sequence continues at coordinate 40,434,616 of NC_135714.1, forward strand.
TCATGATCCCAGAGTCCTGGGATCGAGCCCCACATCAGGCTCCCTGCTCCGCGGGAAGCCTGCTTCTCCCTCTCCCTCTGCCCCTGCTTGTGTTCCCTCTCTCACGCCCTCACTCTCTCTGTCAAATAAATAAATAAAAATCTTAAAAAAAAAAGTTACGTATTTTTAAAAATTTCTTTTTTTTTTTTTAAAGATTTTATTTATTTATTTGAGAGAGAGAGAATGAGAGACAGAGAGCACGAGAGGGAAGAGGATCAGAGGGAGAAGCAGACACCCTGCTGAGCAGGGAGCCTGATGTGGGACTCGATCCTGGGACTCCAGGATCATGACCTGAGCTGAAGGCAGTCGCCTAACCAACTGAGCCACCCAGGCGCCCTTTTAAAAATTTCTAAAGCAAATAGTTATTACATTTGTTCATTTCAAAATGAAATAATTTTTTCGTTATTAAAATAACTATTGTCAGATCTAAGTATTGTAAGGTCTTACTGTGGAGTTAACCTCTGTGGGTTGTAAAGGGCTCTGGAATCTGGTTCTCGCGTTCATCGGCGTGATGTTCTTTTTGAAGTGGGGGCAGGGAGGGGTAGGCAGTCCCACAGCATTGCCCTGTGGTGGTACAGATGGAACTCTTTGATGGATGAGAACAAGGGGGCCTGGCTGGAGCCACTTCCTGCTCCCCACTTCTTTTCTGGAGTTCTTGTCCCAGCAGTGAGGAACCTTCTGGAGACATCCTGGAAGGGTGGGTCACATTTATACAACACCAACTGAACTGTCTGTAAAATGTCACATTTGACAGAAAGGTGTTACCCTGATGGATCCCAAATGGGGTGCCGTAAGACCCTGATGTGCTGTCTCAGAACTGATCTCACAGGAACTGGGAGAAATGTTGTGCTCTCAGGTTGGGCTCAGCAAACTAGCAGACATTTACCAAGTGCCTGCTGTGGACCAGGCAGATGGCGTAGCCCTCAACACCGACTAGGCTGCTGGGTCGTGAATGAACCGACTGCAGAACTGCTGACACCGTGACCCACTCCTCCTATCTCAGTCACATCTTTGGGGGACGTGTGCTTGGGAAAGCCCACTTTGATATTGCAGGACAAGGGGCGGCATTTAGGTGGATGGAAAGTCCTTTAGAAAGTTCTTTAAACAAAACTGTCCTAGAAACCACGCTGACTCTCCGTGTTTCCTAATGTCTTGGATCTGGCTAGTTGTTATTTTTTTTTAAACAGTTACTTTTTTTTTTTTTTTTAAAGAGTTTATTTATTTATTAGAGAGAGAGAGCAGAGAGAGAGTGAGAGAGCACAAGCAGGGCCAAGGGCAGAGGGAAAAGCAGATTCCCCACTGAGTGGGGAGCCTGACACGGAGCTCGATCCCAGCATTCTGGGATCATGCCCTGGGCCGAAGGCAGACGCTTAACCGCTGAGCCACCCAGGCGCCCCTGGATCTGGCTGGTTAAATTAAATGGACATATTTTTGGTATTACAGATAATTTCAGGTTTTTTCAGTTTTGTTTTTTTCTATTAGGATCTTAACACAAATAACCTAAAAATGCCTTTTTTTCTCTCCCTGCCCTTCCTGAAGAAATAGCTCTGGACTGAGAATTACTAGACTCACATTCTGTCTCCAGGTTTGCAAGTAACTAGCCGTGTGACCTTGAGCGAATCACGTTAACCACGCTAGACCTCAGTTGCTCATCGGTCTGGAGATTGGACCAGTATGACCTCTAGGTCCCTTCCGGCTCTGAACTTCTCTATATGAGCCTGTTTCTTCTATTAGCCTATTATTTCTTTTCTTTTCTTTTTTTTTTTTTTTAAGAAAATGGAGGAGACTCTTCTGCCTTTTTGTCTGATTCTTTCTCTTTTTCTCTCTGTCACAAACAGGAGCAGCTTCGGCTGCGGGCCTCCTGTACCTGCCCACGTGGGCAGCCGCTGTTTCTGGCTGTGTGCTCGCCCTCTTCACGGCGTCCATGTGGCCTCAAGTGCTTGGACACCTTCTTAGCTCAGGGTCGGGCCCTGGGAAAGCCATGACCATTGCCATGATATTTTATCTTCTAGAGATATTTTTCTGTGCATGGTGCACAGCTTTTAAATTTGTCCCAGGAGGTGTCTACGCTAGAGAGAGATCTGATGTGCTTTTGGGTGAGTATATTTGAAAGGTCTGGATTAAAGTAACTACTTGAAAATACCCTTCAGGCAGACTAGGATTTAGCACTTTACCTGACTGGTGGAGCTAAATAGGATGATCTTACTTTTTTTTTTTTTAAATTAAAATAGACTGTCTTGATAAAAATAAAACTGGAGGAATGTCTAAATTACTACTTAAAAGATTTCTTAATTCATCAGTGAGTTTCAGTAATATTTATTACTGCAAAGGCTTTTTAAGTAAGTTAGTTGTGGGGAAAAAAAACAAGTTTAATCCATAGTAGAGTATAAAGAAATACTATGTAACAGTTGTATTACAGGATATGTTAGGAAAAGGTATGATCTTGGTGCTCATGTTGCGATTTCAGTGTTGGCTTGTAAATATAAAAAGGAATTGTGATTTTTTTCCCCCATATCTTATCTATGATTTTTATTTACCATATTTTTGCCAATACATTTTACATATATGAATCTTAGTCTAAATGATAAATTCCCAAGTCACAGAATAAATATTTTCTATTTCAGTGGTTGTAAACTATGTACCAAAATGAAAATTTCATAAACTTAGCTCAGTTGACTATTTCAAAAATCACCTTCTGGCAAGGAGGAAATTATTGATGAATACAGGCATACACAAATCAAATGTCACCTGTCATTTTAGTTTGAGTAAAACACGTCAAATGCTTCCAGGATAAAAATTGAGGAGACAAAACATGTCCGTAGGGGATTCAGTCCTTGTTTGTTCACAAATGCATTTTTCCATTTGTTCATTAAAAAAATTATTGGGCACCTGTATGTCCCAGGCAGTGCCAGGTGCTGGGGACTGAAGGGACATAGAGTCTCTGCCCATCTGGAACGTCAGCATAGTGGGGACAACACCACACATACAAGTAGACAAATACTTACGGGATTATAGTTGGGGTGAGTGCTGCACAGAGGTCTAGAATTCTACCTGTAGTTCCCCCTGGGCCCTTGGTATTTTTCCAACAACTGTACATTTTCATAGAAACTTTTCTACTCCCTGAGCTAGGCATCTGTCAGGAAAGGCTGATTTGGGAGATTTTTTTTTTAATTATATGAAATGTTTAAAAACAACTGGAGAATTTGCAATTTCTGGTAAACACCCATGCTCTCAACTTAGAGACGTATATTGCTGCTTTTCCTCTTCAATAATCTTGGCTTTGCGAACTGTGTATTTCTTCTGGTTTCTTTCAGGTGTGTGTACTCTGTCCTGCTCTATCTTCTTGTCCAATGCCCTGCTTTTTTCTTACTCCAGCTTGCTTAGGGGTCTGCCATGTGGAGAAAACGAACAACAGTAAGAGCCATTCTAAGCATAAATTTATTTCTTTAGAATGTTATGAATGATGCGCTTTTTTAGTTTTTTTTTTTTCTCACTATTTATGGGACTGCAGAAAGGGCTTTATTACAGCTGCATACAACAAATTTTTTTTTTTTTTAAAGTAAGAGTGACATATTGATAAGGCCACAAAAACTAAGGCAAGTTGGTAATGTTCAGCATAGCTTTTAATACAATTGAAGAGAATCTGTAGTAAATCAGACACTAGTAATACATTTATTGTCAAGTTTACTCCTGCTATTTCCTAAGAATTGCATATAATTTTTTTTTTTTTGCTAGCCTTCCACCTAAGCTTAACTTCTACTTGACATTTCCTAATTTAGATATCGTTCAGTCATACCTCTGTTTCCATTCTCATGGTATAGGACTTGAGAAGGATATAAACTTTACATATAAGTTACATTGTAATGCATCCAAACCAAGCTCAACTTCTTTGGCCGGCCCTCATGGCTCAGTGTGGGTTGTAGTATGCATCCTCTGTGAGCACCTGCACCCCAGGCGAGAATTACTGTCACAAACACTGCTGGATTAAGAATCTACGTTTCTTCCTCCTGTGCTCCTCAACCTGGTGCATTTGAGGTCTTTTCAGTGCAGAAAACTCAGTCCCTAAAGCAGGGACTCAAAAGGCTCCTTTCTGTCGTACTCCACCCTCCTCTGCAAAATCAACAGCAAAGCACACTATTACCAACCTAACAACAAGGAAACACTCAGGAAATGAAAAGACATTCCTCATAGAGAACAGGCTGGAGTCTTCTCATTTAAAGCAGGGTTCCTAGAAACCTAGCTGATTTCTTAGGATCAATCCCAATTATCAAAAGCACCACTAGAGTAATTGCTTAGGTACTGAGATAAATTAACTCAATAGCTGAATTTTCAGGGTATGTCCATTTAAATGAAAGCTAGGCTCCTGGAATTTACCATGGGGAGGATTTTTGGATTAAAATGTAATATGTTCTTGCTTTCTCTCTTAACAGGGACAGTGATGCTAATTATTGGCCTGAATATGCTATTTGGTCCTAAGAAAAGCCTTGACTTTATTCAAACAAAAAATAGTCCTAAAGCACTTTTCAGAAAGAGTGAAAAATACATGAAACTTTGTAAGTTTTGCTTTCTTCTTTTAAAGTACTTAATTATAATAAAATTTCAAACATATATGAAATTAAAAGAGTATAATGAACCCTCATGTACCCTTCACCGAGTTCCAACGATTATTAACATTATGCCAGTGTTGTTAACAGCTGTCTTCCTTACTGGTTTTGGTGAAGTACTTCTGAAGCAAATCTCTGACAGCCTCTCATTTCAACCACAAATACTCTGTATTAGTTTTGTTTCATTTCTCATGTAGATAAGATTATTTAACAGGTAGAATTTCCAAAATGCTTTGTTCTTATTAGAACTATTTCTATTTCAGACTATTTCATTTCTTGTTCTCCTTTTTGGGGAGCTTAAATATGTTAACATTCAGAATATTGATGAACTAGAAGTTCAGAAGTGAAGTGAGTTTACTATTCAATCTGACTAATTTCAAATGGACTGGATTAAATAAAAATGTTTATTGAAAGGATAACATTTGCAGATAGTGTATTAGGATACAAGGAGCTCCATAACCACACAGCATTATGTGGGATACAAAGACGTGTAAAAACAGGTCTCTCCATCATCTGTGACTTGGTATTTTTATAAAGAAGACAAAATATTATAGTGTAAAGAGAAAACAGTTAAGCTAAATAAAATTGTAATATATTTCTAAAAGAGATGTCACAAAGCAGTAAGACCATTATGTAAACACCTTCATATATGTTCCATCATAATTTGAAAAGATTGTATTACAATTTTGGGGACATTTTTAAAATTTAGAGTTTTGTTTTGTGTGTTCTTACGTTTTAGGTATATCTCTTAAAACTAAGACCTGGTAGGTTTTGTTTGTTTTTTAATCCTGACAGTCTTTGTATCTATTGTTGCCATTGTTGTTATTAGTAGCCGTAGTAGAATTAAGAACCAGAATTCTCTAGTTCACTCATCAGATTGAGGCATTTGGAACCATTTATTTACAAAGTTGTTTAGACATTTCTGTGTAATTTTTTTAAAACAGACTTTATTTCTTAGAGCCACTTTTGGTTTGAGCAGAAAGTATAGAGATTCCCCATATACCCACTGACCCCACATACCCTCTGACCCCACATACACATGGCCTCCCCCACTATCAGTACCCCCCACCAGAGTTTATTATTACATTTATTATTATCATTATTTTTTAAAGATTTATTTATTTATTTATTTAGAGAGAGCATGAGTGGGAGGGACAGTGGGAGAGGGAGAGAGACTCTCAAGCAGACTCCAAACCCTGGCAACTACTGATCTTTTTACAGCCTCCATTGTTTTGCCTGTTCTCCACCTTCAGTCTCATCTTTCAGCTTGAAAATGTAATCTAGTTTTGTGATTTCTCATGCATTATTATTTATTTCTGTCATCTTACTTTGCTTTTGCTTTTTCTACCTTCTCTAGGCATATTTCTCCCTCTTTTTCTTCTTGCTTTCTTTTGCGTTGATTGGGTTTTCTTTTTTTCTTATCCTCTCTTTTCTACTCCACTTTCTAGTTTGGAAATTATACTTTCAATTTCTATTCTTTTAGTAGTTGGGTTTTTTTTTTTTTTTCCTTCTCTCAGTACATTGAAGATACTGTTCTGTTATCTGGTTTCAGTTCTTGCTGTTGAGAAGTGAGCTGTCAGCGTAATCTCTGCTCCTTTGGAGATCATGTCCCTTTTTTCTCTGGCAGCTCTTAGGATTTCTCTGTGTTTTGGTGTTCTGGAGTTTTACTGGGATATATCTGGATGTGACTCCCACCCCGCCCCTGCCCCTTCCATCTTCCCCCCCTTCTTGCTTATTAGTGTTTGGGCTTTCTGAATCTGAAGAATCATGTCTTTTATCACCGCTGGAAAATTCTCAGTTTTATTTCTGCAAATATTGCCGCTTTTCCATTCTTTCTCTTCTTCCTTTCTGACTCCAGTTAGATTGTGTTGGATCTTCTTAGTATCTTCTCCGTGTCCCTTAACCACTTTCATAGTATCTACTTTTGTTTTTAAGCTGTCCCTTGCACTAATTCTCTATTCAGCTTTGTCTACTGCTACCTTTCTTGTCCACTGAGTTTCTAATTTCAATTATTTATGTTTATTATATAATTTTATTTCTAGAAGTCTATTTTATTTCTTCACACATTTTCTGAGTCATTAATTTAATCTATTTCTTAGTCATCCTGTTGAATACCCTCTTTTATTTTTTGACACGTTAAGCATGCTTATTTTGTATTCTGATTCTAAAAGCTGCAATATCGGGGTACCTGGGTGGCTCAGTCGTTAAGCGTCTGCCTTTGGCTCAGGTCATGATGCCAGGGTCCTGGGATCGAGCCCCGCATCGGGCTTCCTGCTCAGTGGGAAGCCTGTTTCTCCCTCTCCCACTCCCCCTGCTTGTGTTCCCTCTCTCACTATGTATCTCTCTGTCAAATAAATGAATAAAATCTTTAAAAGCTGCAATATCTGAAGTATTTGTGAGTTTGATTCTACAGGGTTTTTTCCCCTGATGGGTTCTGCTCATGGAGACTTGTTTTCTTGGATATTATTTATTGCATATATTGATGGTTCTTGGAATACTTTCAGGGAAGATCCCTTAAAACCTGTGTCGCAGGGGTGCCTGGGTGGCTCAGTCGGTTAAGCATCTGCCTTCGGCTCAGGTCACCACCTCAGGGTCCTGGGATTGAGCCCTGCATTGGGGTCCCTGCTCAGCAGTGAGTCTACTTCTCCCTCTCCCTCTCCCTCTGTGATCTCTCTTGATCTTGCTCTCTCTCAAATAAATAAATAAAATCTTTAAAAAAACCAGACAAACCTGAGTTGCAAGTATGGGTAATGCATACATATCACACATGAAAATTAACCCAGGAATTAGACTTCTCCTTTGCACAAAATCCTTGACTAATAGATTTAATAATTTCATAAAATTATTATTTTTCACTCAAGTATAGTTAACATACAGTGTTATATTAGTTTCAGGTTTACAGTATAATGATTCAACAGCTCTATCCATTACTCAGTGCTCAACACAAGAGTATTCTTAATTCCCATCACCTATTTCACCCATTCCCCACCCACCTCCCCTCTGGTAACCAGCAGTTTGTTCTCTAGAGTTAGTCTGTTTTTTGTTTGTCTCTTTTTTCTGTGTTCATTTGTTTTGTTAAATTCCACATATGAGTGAAATCATATAGTATTTGTCTTTCTCTGACTTATTTCACTTAGCATTATTCCCTCTACATCCATCCATGTCATTGCACATGGCAAGATTTCATTCTTTTTTATGGCTCAGTAATATTCCATTGTGAATATATAAACCACATCTTCTTTATCCATTCACCTATGCAAGCTGGTGCAGCCACTATGGAAAACACTATGGGGGTTCTTCAAAAAGCTAAAAATAGAACTACCATGTGATCCAGTAATTCCTCTTCTGGGTATTTACCCAAAGAAAATTAAAACATGAATTTGAAAAGATCTATGCACCCCTATGTTTATTACAGCATTATTTGCAAAAAAAATTATTTTTAAAAAGACAAACTTAGTTTCTTTTAAACAATTATTTCTTCTTTCTGTTTAGTTTTGTGGCTGCTTGTTGGTGTGGGGCTATTGGGATTAGGAGTACGGCATAAAACCTATGAGAAGAAATTGGGCAAAGGGGTAAGTAAGGAAAACTTCTGATATAGAATTTTATATGGTATGTATGCATATGCATCTATTTGTACACTTTTCATTATGTTTGAACTGTAGATCTGCATCTTATGACTTCAGGGCCCTGTAAACCATCTCTTGAAGCCTTAGGTCATAGGCTGATAACATGATAGAATTATTTCATGAAGTTGGGTTCTTGGGATAGACCCATTTATTAAAGGCAAGATGCTCATAATTTTGTTGTATGAAGTTATATTTTCCATTCCATGATTTAACATATCTAAACTATGAAATAAAGAACTATTTTATAATGGGCTTTTTTGTACTGTTTGGCAGATACTGCTGAAGGCAACAATATAAGAGTTTGATTTACAAATGATCTTATAGATAATTCTTGAATTTGAAGATTTTGGGTAGCTTATGTATTGCTGGGTCATGGAAGTTTTCCTGTCTTCCCTTTCTCTCTTGCTGTCTACGGTTTTAAATATTTTACTGTCCCTTTCTCTTCTAGATAGATGGGCAGAAGAAAGAGTAAGTTGCAGTGTTGTGCTTTCTCTCTGCTCTGGTGAAGTTTGATGTGATTCATAATGCAGTTAGAGTTACAGTTTTGGCTAAAGCAGAATTTGAGGGTTAACTTTGAATTTTAGTATTCTGTATTACCAGGCAGATTTTTTTTTCCATATAAATAAAAAGCTATGCTGAGGACAGAGACCATGCTTCTCTTATTTACCTTTGTAATTCCAGCATCTCACAAAGTGTTTGGCACATATTCAGAACTCAGTAGCGGTTCCTTTTTTTTCCTTTTTTTGTAACTATTCCTTAATAAGTAAATAATTCACTATATGGTCTCTCTCTTTTGTCCTTTAATTGTTAGTTGTTGTTACTGCAACATAACGTCGGTCAGAAGAAGACACCTAATGTCAGCCAGGGACTCTTTTCAAAAGGAGTAATTGCAGTTGGATTTAATACCTGTTTTTTTAATTCATTCATTCATTTGATAAATGCTTACTGAATGTCTCTTGTGTGCCTGGTTCCAGGGGTATAAAGGTAAACAAATTGGACAAGACCCTTGCTCTCATGGAGTTTACATTCTAGTAGGGGAGAAAGATGGTATTCAGAGGAACAAATAAAACCATCGCTTTAGATCAGGCTGCTCAGAAGCAAATAGGATTATGAAGTAGAGAGTAACGGGGTCTGGGTGGTTAGAGAAGGCTGCTCTGAGGACGTGATGAGATTTGAGTTGAGACTTGAAAGCTAAAATGAAGCCAGTTACTCACAGAGCTAGGGGTAGAGGATTCGGGCAGAGGGCACGCGTGTACAGGGCTGAGGGGAAATGAGTGTGGTGTGTTTGAGGCCCACCGGGGTGGCTGGTGTGGCTGAAATTTGGTGAGTAAGGGGAAGAGTGGTAGAAGATGGGGACGGGGAGGCTGGGGAGGGTCCTATCATAGAGGGCCTCACAGAGCACAGTGAGGCATCCTCATTTGATTTTTCTTGCAGTGGAAGCCACTGGAGTATTTCCAGCAGGAGCATGAAGAAACATGACATATGTATCAGTTTGGCTGCTCTGTGAAGGATGGATTGTAGAGTAGAAGTAGGGAGAGAAGTTAGAAGGCTTTTTCAGTTGTCCAGGAGAAAGACCGTGGACGTTTGGATGGGTGCGGTAGGTAGTGGAGTTGGAGAGAAGTGGATAGACTTAGAATATATAGTTTACCCTTGAACAACATGAATTTGAACTGCGCCAATGCAGATTTTTTTCAGTAAGTATGGGCGGAACATTTTTTGGAGATTTGCGACAGTTTGAAAAAACTTGCAGGCAAACCGTACTACCTAGAAATAGTGAAAATTTCAGAAAAAGGTATGTTGTGAATGCATAAAATATATGTAGATACTAGTCTATTTTGTCATTTACTAATAAAGTATACACAAATTTATTATAAAAAGTTAAAATGTATCAAAACTTGCACACACAAACCCAGACCGTACATGGCACCATTTGTAGGGGAGAGAAATGTAAACAAACATATAGATGCAGTATTAAATCATAACTGCATAAAATGAAGTGTGGTACATACTGTACTTCTGTAATTATTTCCTAGTCACCTCCTGTTGCTATCGCAGTGAGCGCAAGTGTTGTATCAGTTTCAAATGCTGTGTGATGCTGATCTCCAGGTGAGCAGTTCGTCTCTCTAGTAAATTTCTTATTACAGTAAAAAGTGATTGGCACCTCCATGGCTCAGGCAGTTAAGTGTCTGACTCTAGATTTCAGCTTAGGTCATGATCTTGGGGTCACGGGATCGAGCCCCGTGTCCGGCTTAGCTCAGAGTCGGCTTGTCCCTCTCCCTCTGCTCCTCCCCCTGCTCTGTCCCTCTCGCTCTCTCTCTCTTGCTCTCTTAAATAAATAATTTTTTTTTTAAAAAGGTGATCTCTTGTGGTTCTCATGCATTTTTGACTGTAAATAATACCATAGACCTTGAATAACACCATGGGACCCATACAAAGCACCACTAGTGATGCTAGAAGGGCTCCCAATGAGCAGAGAACAATCATGACAAGAAAAAGTTGAATTGCCCAATATGCTATAGATTGGGGCCTGCAGCCCCATTCACCAGCATCTTGAAAGAAATGAAGCCAGTGTAAGGACCACTGTAAAAAAAGAAAAGGGAATTCGTGAAGCTGTAGCCGCAGCCACACCCACAGGCATGAAAACCCTGCACTTTTTGCAAAATACCTTTTTATATCATATTGAAAAGGCACCTTTTGTGCGGGTGCAGGATTGCTGTATGAAAGGCACACCTATAGACCAACATGACTTGAGAAAAAGTGAAATCCTTATATAACAACAAAGCAAAAGGAAGGTGAAAGATCTAAAGCTGGAGAATTTAATTTTAGAAAGGTTTGGCTTAAAAAAAGGTCAAGATAACAGGAGGAGCAGCTTCTGCCCATCAGGGGGCAGCAGACGAGTCCCCAGACACCATGAAGGAAGTCATGGCGAAAGGATATCTGCCTGAACAGGTTTTTAATGCAGGTGAACGTACCCTATTGTGGAAAAAAAATGCCACAAAGGACATCTATTAGTATGGAAAAGAAGCGAGCACCAGGATTTAAGACAGGAAGGGATGTGCTAACTCCACTGTTCTGTGCAAATGCAGCTGGGCTTATGATGAGGACTCTCTTTATCTATAAAGCTGTTCACCCTGAGCCTTGAAGGGAAAAGGTAAACACCAGCTACCAGTCTTTTGACTGTACAACAAGGAGGCCTGGGCAATGAGAACCCTTCTTCTGGATTGGTTCCATCGATGCTTTGTCCCTGAAGTCAGAAAGTACCTTGCCAGTAAGGATGGCCTTTTATAGTTCTTTTGATAGGAGACAATGCCCCAGCCACCCAGGACCCCATGAGTTCAGCACGGAAGACATCAAAGTGGTCTGCTTGCAACCCCTCCTCCCCCCCCGCCCCCATCTCTGATTCTAGATCAGGGAGTCACATGGCCCTTTCAGGCCCATTACCCACAATACTCTGAGAAGGAATTGTCAGTGCTATGGAGGAGAACCCTGACAGATAGGACAGCATGGAAGTCTGGAAGGATTACACCACTGAAGATGCCATTGCTTAGCAAAAGCCATGAAAGCCATCAAGCTCAAGACAATACGTTCCTGCTGGAGAAAACTGTGTCCAGATGCTGTACATGACTTCACAGGATTTATGACAGAGCCAATCAAGGGAATCATGAAAGGGATTGTGGGTAATGGCAAAAATGGTGGAGGCTGAAGGGTTTTAAGGTATGAGTCTTGGAGAAATTCAAGAGCTAACAGACAGCACAGCAGAGGAATGAACGGGAGACGACCTGATGGAGGTGAGTGCTTCTGCAGCAGTACCAGGCGGTGAGAAAGACGCAGAAGAAGTGCCAGAAAACAGACGGACATGAGACAGTCCGGCAGAAGGGGGCTGATTACGCAAGACTGCTTTTGATTTCTTTTACGACACGGACCCTCCTATGACAAGGGCGCTGACCCTAAAGCAAACGGTGGAAGAAGGACTGGGCCATATAGACACATTTTTGGTGAAATGGAAAAGCAAGAAAGTCAGACAAAAATGACAGTATATATCCAGAGAGTTACACTGCGTGGGCCTACCTCTCCTTCACCTCTTCCACTTCTGGCACGCCCGGGAGACAGCAAGACCAACCCTCTCTTCCTCCTCGTACTCAGTCTACTCGACGTGAAGACAATGAGGATGAAGACCTTTATGATGATCCACTTCCTCTTCATGAATTGTAAATAACCATCATGCCGTACACTTAATAAATCTGTTGTGTATGTGTGTGTGTTGGTGTGAAAATCTATTACCTGTGTGACAAGAACTGTATGAGACGTTTGGGGTCATCATCGGCGTTGTCACCTAATATTCATCGCATAGAACAGCATGTGCAAGACTCATGCGGAAGTGGACAGCCTAGCCTTATGTAGGCATCAGGTGAGTGTATTTAATGTAATAACATCTTCATTTTCTTACTATTTTATAACTCTACTTTCAAAGAATTATACAGTATGCCTCTCTCTCTCATAATTGGAGAAACTGTGTATCAGTCTATCATTACAGGGAAGTTTTTTTTTTAAGTGTAACAGTGTTTCCAATACTGCATTATATTTATGACTGTAATACTGTAAGCCATAAAAATTTTATGACGATTCATTCATCAGTGTATAGGCTAGGCTACCGTGAGGCCATCATATCGATTAAACTAGGCCACCGTAAAACAAACATATTGCTGCTGCTTCATTATCAATGCATGAATTGTTACAGCTGCAAGTAAATATGAAGTTCTTTTTCACATTATCTTTTCATGTTTGATGTCTGCTGTTGGTACTACATGTAACATCTACAGAGATATAGGTACTGATACACGATTCGTATCGTAAACAGATGATGTAAACTTACAGTATCAACTAGAGTACAGGACTGTAAATGTGTTTTCCCTTCCTTATGATGTTCTTAATAACACTTTCTTTTTTCTAGCTTACTTTATTGTAAGAATACGGTATATAATATAATGTACAAAATGTGTGTTAATCACCGGTTACGTTATTGGTAAGGCTTCCAATCAACAGTAGGCTATTAGTAATTAAGGTTTTGGGAAGTCAGAAGTTAGACATGGATTTCCAACTGTGCAGGGGGACAGCGCCCCTAACTCCCATGTTGTTCCAAAGTCAGTGGTATTCTGAAAGTGGAGTTGATAGGGTTTGCTGATGGATTCGATGTTGCTGGATGGGGAGAAGGAAGGAATCAAGAATGACTTTTATGCCTTTGGCTTGAGCAACTGGATCAAGGGTGATGGCATTTATTGACAGGGGAAGAATGAGAGAATAACAGGTTTTGGAGTGATGAAATCCAGAGTTAATTATAGTTGTAGAGTTATGTGAAAAGGGATAGCTTGATGAATATAATCATGCCTCTTGAAATCCCTGTTGATGGTTCCATTCTCTTTATATGATATTCACTCCACTGAATAATCCTTCCTGTATAAGGATGAAAGGCCCAGCTTACCAGGCTGGTTAGCACACTGAGCTGTTTATGTTACGTAGCGGCCCTCCATTACAAAGAGGTTGCTACTTATCTTTCTCCCAATCTGAACTTGTATGGTCCACTCTAAGTTGCTTTTCCAGTTGTGGTGGTGGATTTGTTCTGATCTAGCCATACTCTTTCTCAGGATCCCTGTTATAGATCAGTTAGGTATTCATTTGAGATGGATGGTTAGGGTTGGGCAGTGATTGTCTGACTGAGCCCATGGACCCAAAAGATGAAGTCTGAGAGGGGGCTGTGCTCCTGAGCGCTGGCCTTGCCGGGACAGTAGGGGAGTAACAACATGTATAACTCAGAGGCAGCAGACTGCTTTATAGATCTGTTGAAGGACTCTCTGTATCCCTCTGTGATCTCATTCCTCTCCTGTGCAAGGGTGCCTCTATCCAGAATATGGTGTTTATCATTTTCATACATTTCTTTATCTTATTACTACCTGCGATATAGCCCCAGAGGATATTGTTTTTCCACGTTTTTGACTTCACCTAAATGACATCTGACATATACATTTTGCAACTTACTTTTTAAAATTTAAAATCACCTTTATAAGATTCATCCATATGGAAATATGCAGCCTTAGCTCATTTATTAGGGCTGTGTAATATTCCATTTTATGTATGTGACACCACTTATTCATCCATTTTCCTATTTTCCTATTGAAACGACAGCCAGGTTGCTTCTAATTTTTTGCTATTATAAACAATGCTCGTTATAAATGCTCACTTTCCAAATATTCCTCCTAACTTCCAAGCTTAAGATAGAAGTTCACAGAAGATTTATTATGAGTATATCATCTAGCAAAGAGCTCCTTATTTTTATGAATTAAATGTGGGCAAATTTAAGAAGAAAATTCTTTTGCTGAAATACAAATTTTGGTAGAGAGGTGGAGCAAACTGCCATTGTTCACAGTCATCTGAAATTACCCTTAAAACTATTCCTCAGGCACCAGCCACAGAGGTATCTGCCGCCATCTGGCCTTTTAGGTTTGGCTACGACAACGAAGGATGGTCCAGTCTAGAAAGATCGGCTCAAGTACTCAATCAAACAGGTAAGCCTTTTACTGGAATTAGTTCCAGGTTTTAAGAAACTACTATTGTTATTTTTATTTTGAACAAGATCATAAGTAATAGGAGGAGGGTTTGCTGGGTCATAAACTAATCTCTTAAAAAGGCTTTAGTCGGGTAGGCAGCTGCAGAAGGATTAAGTTTCTCTAACCACATCTGTCTTTGAGAGCAATTAATTCAGTTGATTCTGAACAAAGCCTCATACCGAGTATCTGCAGGGAGTTCTTGTCATGCCTTTGCTTTTAGAGATACTCCTGCTGGTGGCTTCGGTTGCTTGGGGACCCACCGTTGGGGATCAGAAAGCAGTTGGGTTAAAAGGCAGAATGGGTCAGAGTGATGCTCATTTGTGAAGCAGATTGCTCTCAAAAGCCTAAGGGCCAGTTTTTAAGTTTCTGGGCCCTCGGGTGTTCATCTTTGTATGAAGCATCCTGTCAAAGATGTGGGTATTTGGTTCTTAGATCAACTTTGTGGAGCATGGAGCAAGATATGGAAAGAACTAAACTGTTCTGGTTAATCCTAATGATAACCATGTCTCCTGAGAAATTGCTGGGGGTCTGTATGATTCTAATGCCACTGAGAAATTTCCATGGCTCTTCATCCTGATTATAGGCCTCTGAGGCACCTCTGGCCAGGGTCTGACAAAACCAGGACACTTCTGTGCCAGTACCATGGAGGTGTTTTCCCAGGAGTAAAATGCTGTTGCATACCACTCTATTATTTCTGAACATCAGTTGCATATTTGAGAAAGGCATTATGCTTATTTGAAATTTTGGGAAAGATGTTAAAAATATTTGAAAACTTAGAAATTATGCTTTTATCCTTTCCTGCATTTCTTCAAGGTGTCCCATGTTTTAATTACATTCTAAACATGGGAAAACTCCTTTTGTAGCTCAGGTTTGATCGGCTTCATTTTAGTGACTCATAAATTACTTTGTTTTTTTGATTTATGAGGAAAGGCAAAGGGTTTAAGTTAGAATAAAGTTTTGCTAATTGTTTTTGTACAGCTATGGTTACTCACTGCGTGCATTTTTTTTTTTTTTCCTGAATAGGTGCAGATTTCATAACAATTCTGGAGAGTGATGCCTCTAAGCCCTATATTGGGAACAATGACTTAACCATGTGGTTAGGGGAGAAGTTGGGTTTCTATACCGACTTTGGCCCGAGCACGAGGGATCACACTTGGGGGTGAGTGTACCTTGGGAACATAGCCCCGAAGACCAGGCAGCATGGGCTTCGAGTGGAAAGTTGATGTTGTCATACCTTAGTCCTATGAGTATGTTTCAGGGTGCTTCCAAGGGGGGATGAGGAAGTGTGGAAGATATGCATATTCCATGATTGTTTGAAAGGTGTCCCTGTTGCTGGATATTTTCTGTTCTTCAGCATTATAAACTGTTCAGTGTAGGAGCTGAGGTTACAGCACTAAGCATGTCTGACCTGATGCTGTGTGCATGGGGCTTACATCCTTGTGTGAAGAAACAGAAAATAACCATGCACACATGGAGATAAATAAGAATTTGAGGTGGTGGTAAGTGCTATGTAGAAGAGGAAAGTGACTGGGGAGGAGGGGCAGGGGGATGGTCAGGAAGGTCTCTGTGAAGATCTCATGATGAAAAGGACCCAGGATCTAGCCTTGGGAAGAGGAGGGAAGTGCCAGTGTAAAGACTCGAGGCAGGATCAGGCTTGGTGGGCCTGAATGTGGGGACCGAGGGGGAGCTGGTAAGAAATGAGGTCAAGGGCAGGCCCCTGATCTTAGAGAGCCACATAGTCCATGCTGAGGACTGAGTAATTCAGTTTTGATGGGGAACCATTGGCTGGTTTTTAGATGGGAGCCATCTGATCTGATTTACATTTTATTTATTTATTTATTTATTTATTTATACGATTTTATTTATTTATTTGACAGAGAGAGTGAGAGAGCACAAGCAGGGGGAGCAGTAGAAGGAGAGGGAGAAGCAGGCTCCCTGCCAAGCAGGGATGCAGGGCTTGATCCCAGGACCCTGGGATCATGACCCAAGCAGAAGACAGATGCTCAACCATCGGAGCCACCTGGGCGCCCCTGAGTTACATTTTAAAAAGATCATTCTGGCTGCTCCTAGAACAGCTTATTGGGGAAAAGGGTGGGAGCGAGCAGGGAGACAGGTGATGAGGTAGGTGCACCAGCACAGGTGAGTTATGACAGTGGGAGCTGTGGACATGGAGAGAAGGAGGCACATTCAGGAACTACTTTGGAACAGAGCTGACAGGAGTTACTGATGGTTTAGGTGTCAGGGGCCGGGAAGGGACAAAGGCAACATCGACGTTTTTTACCTGAATACCTGATAGAGATGATGCTGTTTAATGGGATGGGACCGACCAGGCAGAGCAGCTGGATTGTGCTAAATTTGAGACGCCTCTGGATTAGTTAAGCGACGTCCAGTAGAAAGCTGTGTGAAGCCTGGAGGGCCAAGTGGGACAGGACAAGCTGGACATGTATGTAGATTCAGGTAGCATCACTGTAGAGATGCTCCTGCTGGAGGGGCTCCATCGGGGGCCAGAGAGAGAGTGCATGCAGCCGGGGAAGAGAGCTGGCTGAGGTCTGAGCTCTGCTCATCCTTTTCAGATGTAGCTCTTGGCCTTGGAGTAAGGTAGGACATGTTTTCATATCTTTATGGGGCAGTCGTAATTGCTAGTTTTGTGAATTGTTACTCCATGTCCTTGTTGGCAAGACATTTCCAACATTTTGAAATGGGCTGATTGATGTTAGAATTGTTTATGCAAATATGTTGCCAGAGTAACAATGCAAGGAAGATGGATTTTGTGTATTACTAATTCTGCCCTATTTATGTCTCCATAGCATTTATTAAAACAGAGTTGATGGCGTTGTGCTTAGCGACACAGCGAGACATGCTAAATAGCAGAGACTTATTGCCCTATCAAGCCGACTGCGCATTAGTGCTCTGAATGGCCCTCAGTGGTTTGCTTGGAGTGCGACACATCCCTTTTTAACACCTGTGTTTAGTCCTGTCTCCATGATATGGTGGGACCAACGGTGATGCATGTGTTTCTTTTCATTCCAATGCAGGATTATGGTTCTGTCACGATACCCAATTGTGAAATCAGAGCATCACCTCCTTCCGTCACCAGAGGGCGAGATTGCACCAGCCATCACACTGACCGTTAACATCTCGGACAAACTGGTGGATTTTGTGGTGACACACTTTGGGAATCATGAGTGCGTTTCTTTGGTCTTTCTAGTAGTACCCGAATGCCAAGAAATACGATTAGTACGTTACTTTGATTTCCATGCCTTGACCTTTTTTTTTTTTCTCCCAAAGTATTTTTCCTTATGTAGCTGGTTTTAAGAATGAGGCATGGAAACCTTTGAGATGCGGGCGGTCCTTAGTGATGGTACAGGGCAGCAACGAGGGCCGTGTGAGCCAGCAGGGGCTGAGCAGGTGCTGTGCTAAGTGCATTATTGTACACAGGACCATTATAGCCCCATTTTACAGATAAAGACTGTAGACTGAGAGAGGGTAGATGACTTGTTGGACAGGGTCATGCAGTGAGGCATTAGGCAGACCCAGCTCAGAGATGGCTCATACTTGGGACCACATGCTAAACCAGACTACAGAAAAAGGAAATTTCCCTTTCCTACAGGATTATTACTGTTGGGATTCGAGGGTACTAAACGATATTCCCTTTGCCCTCGTGTTTTCACAGTCCACTAATGGGTAGGCAGGGGAATCTGGCAGGGAGATCAAAATATCTCTTAATTCTGATAAACCTATGTGGGCAACATGGCTTAAGTGTGTCCACATGGACCTGCTGATACATCCCCCGCAACAATACAGGAAACTGACTCCCCCAAAGCAGCAGACCTACCAGCAGGGGCAGAGTCTGCCCCGTCAAAATCTCCCCTAGGTAGACAGAATATGCCAGAAACGCCCTGTCTGCAAGCTAACAGGTTCCAAGGAGAAGAGAGAGGAAGGATTTGAGACAAGCCTGCCCAGTTCATTCTGCCAACTAGTTAGAAAAGTCCTCCCAAAAAGTAAAAGGTGAGGGAGAGAGGCCAGACATGGTTTTCTAAGCAAGTCCTTCTGTAAGGGGACATGAGGAATGGGGAATGACTTTTATCCCCAAAGGATAACCTTTACAACCAGTGACTTCGTCCTGAATAAATCATGAATAATACCAACTATATATCATAAAAGTAAAGATAAAAGTATATAATTTATACTCTGTCAGGCTAAACATTCTGTAATAACAATGGAAAATACTAACATAAAGTGCTATAAAACAGGGCATATAGGTTCTGTCCACATTAATGACAAGAGGCCACAAAGCTTTAACGTAACATACAGAACATTAGAACAACACTGCTGTGCTGTAAGTTTCACCTAAACAAGACGAGTGTGTCTGCTGCCCTTATTTTCTGGTTCTCTCACAGCATTATGTGGATCTGTGAAGGCATACTTGAATATCTTCTGAACTAAGTCAGAGCTTAGTAACATAAACAAACCATCCAAATGTAATAATGTGAACCATTTGCTCACTGGACCCTTGCTTGTCTCTTTAGAAATAAGAAGGGTGTTTAGAGGACAGATGATACTTGCTGATGGTCCATAATGCTTTAAAAAGCTGTTTAAAGAAATGTCTCTTTTTCTCTCAATAATTTTCATGTAGCAAGTACAGATATTAAAAAACCATTCCCCTGACCTTACACTGGGTTTGGCTTTTAAAAAACAGGCACTTCTGTGTTTAAAGTTGCAAGGTCTTAACCTAAGAAACAGCTGAATATACCCCTTCCCATTTTTCCTTTGCTTTTTTCCCCCCTGTCCCCTTTAACTCCTTCCAACCTCCAAAATGTAAAGAATAGACTTGAAAGAGAAGAGGAGACGAAAGAGAGCCCTCAGAATGTGCTTGGAAAAGAGGAGGGAAGGATTACCTTTTCTAACTTTCTATCAACCACATATTTAAAGCTCTCTAATCAACGCCATGCCTTTCACATGTTCTCACTTATTCGCTGGATTAATGACACATGCGCGCACACGTGCACACACACATGCACGCACGCACACGTGCATACACACACACATACAGTGACAACAGCAGTAACGATGCGAGCGAACACGTACTGAGATGCTGTAACTCCAGGGAGGGAAGCAGTGTATTTGGATGGCTAAAAGCATGGAATTCCAGCACGTGGAATCACACAGTCGGTCTGAACCCTAACTGAAGGTGTATCCTTCACCAGGTTATTTAATTGCCTCGGGCCTCAGTTTTCTCATTTGTAAATCAGGGGCAGTGATCCTACTGATGTCATAGGGTTCTTGTGAGATTTAAATGAGATAGTACCATTGGTCCAGTGGCTAGCACTGGGTGATACAGATTCTGATAAAAAATGTATTATTCCATCTCCATGTAGTACAACATATACTCGTACAATGTTGTGTACTTGTATTTCATATTAAAACATTGAAGTTAAAAAAAATGAGATAGTATCTCATGCAAAGTACAGGAGTACGTAAGTGCTCAGTTAATCGGGCAGCTTAAAAAAGAACCGATTCATCAAACACAGGTCAAGCGTCTGCCGTGTTCCAGGCACAGAGCGAGGTGCGGTCATAGCTCGGTGAACGCCGTAGCCTCCCTGAAGCAGGTGACGAAGACGGTCATCCTTTGAATAATTTGAGAAGCCATCATTACATGTTTCTATTTGCCTTTGTTTTCTCCAATACTAGATAAAAAATTCCTAGTGTGAATAAATATTGAGAGACTTCGTTTTCTAGTGATTATGGCATGCAAACAGGAAGTCATATTAGGAGTGAATTATGGAATGCTTCTGCACACATTATTAGCTGATTCAACAAGATTTTTTAAATTACCAACTACACAAATACCTCTTTACCACCAATAAATAGGAAATAGCAGCATTCCTTAGAAGCATTTAGGTGTACACTGTAACTAAAATTAATGTTATTTTCTGCAATTAACTGAGTCACCAGTTAATCACCACTTTTTTTTTCCTTATAACATCATAAGTATACAAAGAAGAAAGAGTGCAGAACTTGTAGTCTGTAGTTATAATTTTGGTCTTGTTGTAAGATAACCTCAGTGGGTTCCAGGCTTGTTTCTGAATTGGATAAAATTATTTTTTCCAGCCCACATTATAGGGTTATTGGGCTGATCAAATACTAACAGGTAAGGAAACATAAAATTTGTTCTCTCTCTCACTCCCTCCCCCCCCTTCTTTCCTCTCCTTTTTTGATACTCATACATACACTGTTTTTTAAAAAAATATTTAATCTCTATACCCAACATGGGGCTCAAACTCATGACCCTGAGATCAAGAGTTGCATGCTCCTCCAGCTGAGCCAGCCAGGCACCCCAATATACTATTTATTTTTATTATTATCACTGGATGAAATTTATCTCCTGAGAAAATGTGAAACCAAATTCATAGATTTTTTTTCCCCAATAATATATTGCTAAAATATATTTGCATGAAAACACTATCTGTGGTACAGTGACCTTGGAATTCTCTTGACTAGATTTGAATCCCAGTTGTGTGCTTCAGAAGGAACAGAATTCACTGCAGACCGTTGAGGAACTGCTCACCAAGATGTCGGAAGGGTCAAAACAACAGATAAGAGATACTACAGTAGTTGGGAAGAGGGGCCATGAAGCATAAAGAGTGCAGCTACTGGGGAGGAAATACTCAAACCTCTCTCTCCTCCCACCTTTTTATCTCCTACTGGTGCCTCCAATTGGCGAAACCTAACCGGATATCAGCAGAAAAGAGAGAGCCAGGAGATGAAATCTGCATGCGTGAGCCTCTCGGGACACAGAGAAGGGCTGAGAACAGATCCGAACATGGAAGTTAGAAAATAACCATAGGCATGGTCCTTAGCCTCATTTAAAAATAGAGCTAATGCCTGCCTCTCCAGTTATTGTGAATATTCGGTGTCAAAGATGTTTAACAAATGGTCATTCTTTCACTCTTCTATTTCTTAAGACATCTTTTAATAGTACTCAGCTGTCTGTACATTCTTATCTAGGCTTAATTCTGTCTTCAGATCCTACCTCAGTGACGTTTCTCCAATCTTCTCAGTTCAGTTCTTGGTCATCTCTGTCTTTGTCATGGTTTGTTTTTTGTTTTGGGTTTTTGTTTTGTTTTGTTTTTGCTTAAGTCATTATTAGGTACCTGTCTCTATAAATGCCTATGTGAGTTCTACTGCCTGTTTGCTGTTGGATCCATTCCTGGCTTGTCTCCCTCTTGGCTAAACATTGCAGGGAACCACATTTCCCAGAGTCTGCTGCTTTCTGGCTCCTGGATAGGTTTAGCCCATGGAAGGCCTTAGTGCAAGGCTGGAGCGCTGGAGGAAGAGAGAAGACAAGGTGTTTCTCATGATCTCTCGCTCTCTTTTTTTTCTCTTTCTTCTTTCTCTGCTGTCTCTGGCAGCAGCCGAGTCTCTCCTGTGGCTCTAACTGCTCCTTAGGTGGCCCCAGCACCATCTCCCACCAGTCAGGGCGGTGGGAGTGCAGACTCTGGGCATATCATCTCTTGTTGCCCCTCTAGCCCGACCAGTGCTACTGGTTTCTCATTGTTGCTAAATTCTGGTTGCCTCACTGATTCCTGTTTTGCTTCCCATCACCTAGGTAACCAATTTCCTGTATTAAATTCAGCCTGTTTAAAACACCTAGAGTGGTTTCAGTTTTCCTGGCTGGATCATGTCAAATGTGATATCCCTGTTTTTCCCCAAACTGACTGCAAACCTCTCAAAAGCATGATGTACCTACCTAATGATCTGTTACACACCTACAATGCTTAGCCCAATAAAAGCATCATGTTTAGCCAGCTTTTGACCAGGAGAGACAGGGAGGCTTTTAGGAAGTGTTTGGTTGATGGAGCTGAGTAGGTTACATAAGCCTGGTGTGCTCTGTGAACGTTAGGATTTTCCCTCTTACCAGTATTTCTGGCTCTCTTTAAATTTTATTTTATTTTATATTATTACTTTTTACCTACTATTCTTTAGCTGTAATACGGTGGTTAGGTCTTAGATTACTGATGCAGTTTCTTCTGGTGAAAAATTGAGCAAATACTGTTTTTGAATAGATACTTAAATCAACTTGACTTCAGCTGATTTGTGGGGAAAGATCATGTTCTTAATCCAGAGTTTGTCAGCCTGCCCAGCCGAAGCACTGTGTCTCTGTCTTGTTCATTTGCATAACATTAAGTTATTTATCCAAGTAGGAATTACTCGGGGTTTGTGTACTGTGTGAAGATATTCTTTGGGAACCATAGGAAGGTATGTACTAGTACTTTTTAAAAAATTGCCTTGCAAATACAATAAAGAAGTACATTTTTACATTTTAGAGATGACCTTGACAGGGAACTTCAGGCAATTGCTGTTTCAAAACTACTGAAAAGGAGCTCCGATCAAGTGATATTCCTGGGATATATCACATCAGCACCTGGTTCCAGAGATTATATACAGCTCACCGAACACGGCAATGTGAAGGTAACATAATCTTAATAGGATTTCTGATTTCTTAAGTAAAATGTTTCTTCTTCATGTTAAAAAAAACCCCAGTGCAACAATTTAATATGTATTTTGATTATAGACTGCTGCGTAGAAAACCAAGAGACATACTGGCTTTAAACAACAGCAACCGTCAGTGGCTCCTGGATCTGCAATTTGGACAGGGCCGGGAGGGGATAGCTCATCTCTGCTTCACACAGCTGGGTGGCTCAGCCGGGGACTGGAGGATCCACTTTGCAGATGCTTCCCAGGTGGCCAGCTGGTGCTGGTTGTTGACCAGGAGCTCAGCTGGGGCTTTGGGTGCAGGGTCCTGGTTTCTCTCCATGGGCTAACTTGGGCTTCCTCCCTGCAGATGGCTGGGTTCTCAGCGTGTGTCCCACAGAGAACCAGGAGAAAGTTGTATTGCCTTGTATGGCCTAGCCTTGTGAGTTATAGTGTGACCTGTGCTAGCGTGTGAAGCCTGCTCACATTCAAGAGGGAGAAACAGAAATCCCATCTCTCCATGGGAGGAGTATCAAAGTCACATTATAAGAATACCATATGGAAAGTGAGTTATTGTAGCCAAGTTTAGGAAATATAATCTGCTACCTTATGCAACTTAATTATGATGTTTGAGAGTAAAGGATAGAATGAAATATACAGAGAGGCTGGCTGACCAGCCATATAGGGCCTCACTAACGGAATTACTCCTTACCTGTTCCGATGCAAAACCTCAATTTGTCAGTGTCCCCAGATATGATCATGCTCTGGGGAACTGACACACAAAAATCAAATCCTTGAGCCATACGTGCATTGGAATGCTAAATGCATTAACTGATAAGAAGAAATATAATTGTACTATTTCATTATGCCCTATGTGGATTTCTTGGCCCTTTACCTTTTGTTCTCAACTTCATGTCTTGAGATATTTGTGGAGAAAAATTGCCTTACCCCTTTTACCACGTGCTTGGAAAAACAGATGAGAAAGAGCATGGCGTGATGAGGGTTTCCACTGTGGCTTACATAGGAGAGAAATGAATTCCTTTATGTAAAGGTCTGGGCAGGTACTCCAGTACTGGTGCCCTCCATGGTGTCAGGAATGTGCTCCTCTGTCCTGGGCGTCACTTCACAGAGCCTCCATTCCCAAGTTTGCCCCATGGTCCACGATGGCAGCATCCATGCTCTAGTTAGCAAGACAGAGGAAGGGATAAAGAAGGGGCCAAGAGCATATGCAAGTTATCTCTAAAGGCAGATGCCAGGAAACAGACCTCCAACATGGGTACTTAGATTTCATTGACTGGAATTTAGTCACATGGCCACACCTGGATGTACAGAAAGAAGGTCGGGACTTCACTGTGAAATCTTGATATACACACAGCTAAAAATACTACAACTTGGGGAGGAAGGCAGTCAGATATTGGGGAGATGAGTGAATCTTGGTGACAATGGATGAGGCAGGAAGTGAAGTCAAGACGGACTCCTGATTTCAGCTTCCGTCAGAGGGTTTATGATGGCGACGTTATCAAAGAGGACACTGAAGGAAGAAGAGTTTTGCCAAGATGACAATGAGTCTAGCTCTAGGCTGAGTCGAGGCATCTGTGGGGTATCGATGGGGACGTCCAACGGGCAGCTGGCTCTACAGCTTTGGAATGGAGGAGGGCAGTCAGGACTAGAGATACAGATTAAGTTGCTGCCACCGTCTGTGTGATCATGGGAACCACGGAAGTGGATGACACTAAGGTAGAGAATTGCGAAAGGAAGGTCAGAGAAAACCCCTGATAAGGCTACATTTAATGTGGCTATCGTGGGAGTGATGGTGAGGGAAGACAAGGGGAATCACCTCAGAAGGGAGATTAAGGAGAGGCCAGAAGAACAAAAGGAAATCCTGGCGAGTGTGGGTCACAGAGGCTGTATCAGTTGCTGCTGGTTGTTGGCCAGGCCTCTCTCTCCATGTGGTCTCACTAGTCCAACCGGGGCCGCATTTACCAGCTGTGTGACCTGGGGGCAAGTTATTTAAAATTTCCTGGCCTCAGTGGCCGCATCTGTAAAATGGTGATAGTCATATCTGTTGTATCACAGGGTGGTTATGAGGATGAAATATAAGATAATGTCTGCAGAGCCCTCAGTCTTGTATGCACGAGGCACTCGGTGAGTGGTAGCTATGTATATGTGTTATATGTATCTGGCTGTATGCATAAAATCAGGTAAGATAATTGTTTAAGAACATGGTCTCTAAAGTACAAAAGAATATTAGACAAGACAGTATTTGGCAAGTCTAAGGAAAAAATGCATCCTAATAAGAGAAGGAATTCTTACAGTGTGTGTGTGCGTGTGCGTGTGTGTGTGAGGGATGTGGACGGTGTTAAGGAAGAGGAATTTTATTTGGTATTTAATCTTCTGTTGGTTACCACTATCATGGTCAGAAGCTGTGTCAAGACTGGCAGTGGATTCTTAAATAGCTTTTTCTATTAGGAAGTTTATTAATGCAGAGAGGAGTTTTAATCATAAATGCTTGGATGAACAGATTTTTCTCTTTAAGAAATGAGTATTTGAATTCTGCAGCCTTAAAATTTGACAGCATCTTTTAAAAATCTAATAAAAAAGTGACGGTTAAACATATTCATAGTTTATTATTCCCTGTATATACAGCTGAATGACTAAATTTTTATTTCTTTCAAGGCAAACCAGACAGTACTCTTTCAATTTATTTGCTTTTTTCATCATTAACATTTTAAAATTTAATTTTAAAAAATATATTATCATTTTTCCATGTATGCCAAGGCATGTATATGTGTGTATGTGAGTGTGAGATGTAAGTCATAGTAAAGATTAACAAGCATCCATGTGTTCACCACTAAGCTTATGAAAAAATTTAAAAATAGATAATAAATTATGTTTTCTTTTAGTGATTTAAAAACCTGTTTTAAGTTAAATTTTAATAGTAAAATTGAGAAATGATCAAGAGTCAGGTATATTTTTTATTGATAGGATTCTTTAAAAAGAAGAAGATGGAAATTTCTTCAGTATAAAAGCTCCACATTTAGAGTTTTCCCAGAACATTACAGAAAAACAATGTTTTATGTTCTGCTTCTCTGATGAAAAATAACACTGGTCTTAAGCTTTCAACATCAAAAAGACTCATGATTACTCCCCAAATGTGTTTATTTCCAATGATTCAATTTAACAAACTCAGATTGAGCTCCTGCCGCATGCCAGGCTTCATGCTAAGTACCAGGGAGCCAACGTGATTAAGAGTTCCTCTGCTCGGGAAAGGGAGCGTTGAGACCTATAAACAACTGTACAGAAGGCTGTGGCTGGTGTGTACAAAGTACTGCATAGCATGACCGAGGAGGATGCGGTAAATTCTGCTGGGCGTGAAAGACCCGGAAAGCCACAGGGAGCTGGCCCCTGTGCTGCTGATTTGCCTGCCTGCCCCTCTCTTTCGCCCACCTTCACCTTTGCACCCCCAGCATCCAGTGCAGAGCCTAGATGGGCACCTAGGAGGTGCTCCAGAAGTATCTGTAGGATGAATAAATAATTTGGACCTTAACGGATCATTAGGAGTGAGGCAGAGAAAACAGCGTGCACAAAATGCATATTTATTACTGTCGTTCACACATTTTCTTGGCAATTCAGAGTAGAGCATTGTTTTTTATGCTTTAAACGTTCTCTCCTCTGTTCTTTATTTAGGATATTGACAGCACAGATCAAGACAGATGGTGTGAATATATTATGTACCGAGGGCTGATCAGGTGAGCAGAGGTTTGTGGTTGTTGCTGTTTTATTACCTACTATTACTGTGATCTTTTGGGTCTATCCTGGAAGGAAGAACTTTATAGAAGCAATTAATTTTGTTATTTTTTATAAACATTGATTCGGCTAGTTACACAGTTGAACTTTTTTTTTTTTTCAAGGCATGGCCTAATGATTTAAGAAAGAATAAATGGTAGAGTAAATTAAGCTTAATTATATAAAAAGGATACTGTGTAAGTTATTAAGCATGATAAGCACATAACTGTCAACACATGTTAGGAACGGCACCAGTTTGGACTGTAGGGCATGGTGGAAACACGGATCATGGAGTAAGAAAGCCCTGGGCTGAATTCCAGCTTTGCCAAGTTCTAATCATGTAATTTTGGGTAGGTTAACTCACTTGTTGGAATCGCTACTATATTGTGGTGAGATCTGTAGGTAAATTATATTTTTAAAAATCCCTGATATAAAAAGGTGAATAATATCCATATAATATATGCATTTATTAGTGTGTGAATTTATATAATGTGAATATATGTATATATGGATATATATATTCATTCCAAAATAATGTATCTAAAGGATCTTAAAATTCAAATATGTAACTGTGTAAATCTGTTTTGAAGGCCCTATTTCCTTAAATAAAGCTAAAGCAGTTTAATACCAAAAAAAGGACCAATGATTTATTTTTTTCATTCATTCATTCAACAAATAATTATTAAAAAACTATTATGTGCCAGGCATTGTTCTAAGCAGTGGGGATCTAACAGGAAAAAAACACATTCCTTGACTACCATAGAGCTTATATTCCTGTGGGAGGAGACAGAAAATAAGCACATAAGACAGAGAATGACAGGTGGTGATGTGATGGAAAGATGGATGAGGCCAGGTAGGAAGGATGGGCATGGGGAGTGCGGGGCGGGGGGGTGGCTGTGCTATGATCCAGAGGATCGGCAGCAGCCTGAAAGAAATGAGGGAGGTCACCTGCGTATACCCCGGGAAGAGCACTGCCTGCAAGGGAAAGAGCAAGTACAAAAGTTTGAGTGGCACATGCTTAGTATTTGTTGGTAAGAGCGAAGGGGCCAGCAGGGCTGGAGTAGAGTGAGATGGAAGCGAGGTGACATGAGAGAGGTAAGTGGGGACAGATCATGTAGACAGTGGATTGATTCACAGGTCCCTCCTCTTATAGGGTTCTTCAGTGGAGGGAACATGCTGGAGATAGTCCCTGAAACTCACGGCAATCCTCCTGCGAGTACACAATTTGTTGGGGGATATCTGACTTGAGGCCTCTAATACCCTCCTCGGGACAGTGCTGGAACTCTGTGTGGGCTTCTAGGAATGGGCCTCTCTGGCCTGACCCTTCTCCACACAGGCTAGTTCATCACCCAGAGGTGTCTTAGCATTGGCTACCTGAAGTTAGGGGTTGATGGTGAACTTATCACCCCTAAGTAGCCATATATTTTAAGATCTGTGGTCTCCATTTATGAGAGAAAATGGTTGGCTTCTAGGGATGAGAATCACAGGATCAACTTCTCTCCCATTGGAGATATGGCTTGTTCAGTTATGAGTCATAGTCTAGTGAAAGCACACTGTGATGTTCAACTCTTCTTTACCTTGTCATTCAACAAGTATTCGTGGAGCATAATGTATGCCAGGCACCAGGGGTATAAGCAGTAAACAAAACAGAGACGGATCCTTACCCTGGCAGAAGGAAGAAAGACCGTAATTCCATGGTGTCATAGTTTAGGAGGTGGTGAGTATGGTGGAAACCAACTGAGCAGGTTAAAGAGCATCCAGAAGATGGAGGTGGGTGCCATTGTAAATAGCCGGTTGGGTGGGTCTTACTGAGAAGGTGACACTGGAGCTAAGATTTGAAGGAGTGGTCCATGTGGCCGAGAGAAGACCCTTCCAGGGACTAGCTTAATGCAAAAGCCTGAAGGCAGGAGTGCAGATGTGTCTGAAGAAAAGTGAGGCTGGTTGGGCTACGGTGTGTGTAGGGGGATGGGGGTGGTAGAAGAGGTAAGGGGTTGTATATGGACAGGGAAGGAAGGCAGAAGATCACGTCAGGTTCTGTGGACTCTTATTAAGACTTAATAAATGGTGACCCTTATTGGTTCCTGAATAAATCCATGGGTTCATGGGTTCATATGCTTACTGGGATGAGACAAGGAGACCTTTGAGATGCCAAGATAGTTCTGGTTACACTAATAATTCAGAAACTCCAAAAGGCCCAGAACATGCCCACGTGGCTGCAGGACAGATAGCTTGATTATTATTTTGGTGTTTCCAAAGGGTTAAGGTGGGAGGGAGATGCTAAAGTGTTAGTTTATAAAGTATATGATACCAGATTGAAAACACTGTTTCTGTTTTCATTCATATTAAAGTGGTTGTTTTAATGAGGATATCAGAATTTCTAGGAAACAGTTTATGATATATACTGAAGTAGGTATAAAATGAAGTTGTAAATATTGTTAGTTGCCAGGGAACAGTGATATTTATAGTACCAGTGCCCATAATAGCTAATCATTTGGCTCTGTATACTTGTGGCCAAAGACCCTTATCACCTCTCCCTGGAAGAGTGGGGTGGCAGATTTTTAATATATAAATATTTACATATATATGCTAAATATGGCTGGGTGGCTTAAACAACAGAAATTTATTTACTCACTGTTCTGGAGACAGAGACAGAGAAAAAGAGTGTGTTCAAGCACATACGCTGTATGGTGTCTCTTCTTTTTTAAAAAAATGTTTTATTTATGGGCGCCTGGGTGGCTCAGTCATTAAGCATCTGCCCTTCAGCTCAGGTCATGATCCCAGGGTCCTGGGATCCAGCCCCGCATTGGGCTCCCTGCTCCGCGGGAAGCCTGCTTCTCCCTCTCCCACTCCCCTGCTTGTGTTCCCTCTCTTGCTGTCTCTGTCTCTGTCAAATAAATAAATAAAATTTTAAAAAAATGTTTTATTTAAATTCAGTTAGTTAACATATAATGTATTATTAGTTTCAGAGGAAGAGGTCAGTGATTCATCAGTCTTAAATAATACCCAGTGCTCATTACATCACATGCCCTCCTTAATGTCCATCACCCAGTTACCCCATCCCCCTACCCCCCTCCCTTCCAGCAACTCTCAGTTTGTTTCCTATAATTATGAGTCTCTTATGGTTTGTCTTCCTCTCTGATTTCATCTGGTTTTACTTTTTTCCTCTCTTCCCCTATGATCCTCTGTTTTGTTTCTTAAATTCCACATACGAGTGAGATCATATGATAATTGTCTTTCTCTGATAGACTTATTTCACTTCGCGTAATACCCTCTAGTTCCATCCATGTTGTTGCAAATGGCAAGATTTCTTTTTTTGATGGCTGAGTAGTATTCCATTGTGTATACAAACCACCTCTTCTTTATCCATTCATCTGTTGATGGACATCTGGGCTCTTTTCATAGTTTGGCTATTGTGGACATTGCTGCTATAAACATTGGGGTGCAGGTGTCCCTTCAGATCACTACATTTGTATCTTCGGGGTAAATACCCAGTAGTGCAATTGCTGGGTTATAGGGTAGCTCTATTTTCAACTTTTTGAGGAACATCCATACTGTTCTCCAGAGTGGCTGCAGTATGGTGTCTCTTCTTATAAGGACACTAGTCTTAATCAGGGTCCCACCCTTATGACCTCATTCAACTTAATTACTTCCTTGGAGATCCCATCTCCAAATATGGCTACACTGGGTATATAGCTTGACATATGAATTTGGGGGATGATACAAACATTTAGTTTATAACAGATGCAAAAGTAGCAGAACTAGAAAAAAACCCCAAAATTTATATGAAACCACAAAACACCCCAAAGAGTCAAAGCAATCTTGAAAAAGCAAAGCAAAGTGGGAGGCATCACAATTCCAGACTTCAAGCTATATTATAAAGCTGTAGTAATCAAGACAGTATGGTACTGGCACAAAAACAGTCACATAGATCAATGGAACAGCACAGAGAGCCCAGAAATGGACTCTCAAGTCTATGGTCAACTAATCTTCGACAAAGCAGGAAAGACTATCCAATAGAAAAAGACAGTCTCTTCAACAAATAGTGTTGGGAAAACTGGACAGCAACATGCAAAAGACAAGCACAAAATAAATTCAAAATGGATGAAAGATCTAAATGTGAGACAGGAAACCATGAAAATCCTAGAAGAGAAAGGCAGTAACTGCTTTGAGATTGGCCATAGCAACTTCTTTCTAGATATGTCTCCTGAGGCAAGGGAAACAAAAGCAAAACTACACTATTGGGACTACATCAAAATAAAAAGCTTCTGCACAGCAAAGGAAACAATCAACGAAACTAAAAGGCAACTTACAGCATGGGAGAAGATACAGAAGATATTTGCAAATGTCATATCTGATAAAGGGTATCCAAAATTTATAAAACTCAACACCCCAAAAATGAATAATCCAATTAAAAATGGGCAGAAGAAATGAACAGATATTTCTCCAAAGAAGACATCTAGATGGCCCAACAGACACATGAAAAGATGCTCACTATCAGTCATCAACAGGGAAATGCAAATCAAAACTACAGTGAGATCACCTCACACCTGCAGAATGGTTAAAATAAAAAACACAAGAATAATAAGTGTTGGCAAGGATATGGAGAAAAAGGGACCCTCTTGCACTGTTGGTGGGAATGCAAACTGGTGCAGCCACTGTGGAAAACAGTATGGAGGTTCCTCAAAAAGTTAAAAATAGAATTACCATATGATCTAGGAA
This sequence comes from Halichoerus grypus, assembly GCF_964656455.1. Classification (NCBI taxonomy): domain Eukaryota; kingdom Metazoa; phylum Chordata; class Mammalia; order Carnivora; family Phocidae; genus Halichoerus; species Halichoerus grypus. Next base: position 40,466,467 of record NC_135714.1, read on the forward strand.
TTGTACTACTGGGTATCTGCCCCCAAAATACAAAAACACTAATTCAGAGGGATACATGCACTCCTATGTTTATAGCAGCATTATTTACAATAGCCAAATTATGGAAGCAGCCCAAGTATCCATCAATAGATGAATGGATAAAGAGGAAATGGTATATATACACAGTGGAATATTATTCAGCCATAAAAAGAATAAAATCTTGCCATTTGCAATGCCATGGATGGAGCTAGAGAGTATAATGCTAAGGAAAATAAGTCAGTCAGAGAAAGACAAATACTATATGATTTCACTCATATGTGGAATTTAAGAAACAAAACAAATGAGCAAAGGGGAAAAAAAAGAGAGAGGGAGGCAAACCAAGAAACAGACTCTTAACTATAGAGAACAAACTGATGGTTAGCAGAGGGGAGGTTGGTGGGGGGATGGGTGAAGTAGGTGATGGGGATTAAGGAGGGCACTTGTGATGAGCACCAGGTGATGTATGAAAGTGTTGAATCACTATATTGTACACCTGAAACTAATATTACACTGTATGTTAACTAATTGGAATTTAAAATAAAAAAACAAATTTAATGAAGTTAGGGATTATTGTTTTTCAGTTTCTGTCCATAAAACCAATTCTATAAACTTTATATCAACCATCTAATTCAATGATGTGCACTTCATAAGCACTTAATAAATCCTTACTGGACAATAAGAGATTCCTTGTTTTAGTAGACAATTTGGATTGTCTGGTTCCTTATCTTCAAGGACTTTTAGAAGGACCTTGAAGGCAGTGTCTATGAAATGAGTTATAACTTTGATCTTAGAGATTTGATAAATAACAAAAGTTAGATTTACTAGAGACAGTGACCGTAAATTACAGGGAACTGCACAGATTTGGGACCTGGGCTTAGACAAATAGCTCAGCCTGTCAGACACCTGTCACCCCATTCTGATGCTGTCACAGCTCTCCTCTTTCCCTTCATGGTGGGCAGACCTGCTGCCTCCACGTGCCCCAGCTCTGGGTTTCTGTCTCTATTTGGCATGTAGTTACAGGTTTTGTTTTGAATGTTTCTCCTACTACTTGTCTGGCTCAAGCCCCCACCGCCTGTCACCTAAATCCTTGCCGTGGCCTCCTAACTGGTCTCCCTTCCCTGGAGTCTGTTCTCTACACAGTCGCCATTGCATTTCTGCACAGAACCGCTTGGATTTCCATCTCACTGTCAGAAGAAGATCTGAAGTCCTTAGAGGGGTCTGCACGGAAAGCTTTGTATCATCCACCATCCCCGACATGCGTGCAAACTCATCTCCTACTGTGTTTGCCCTTATGCACTCCACTCCAGTCACTGGCCCTCAAAAAAGTCAAGCACGTTCTCCTTCGGGATATTTGCATTTGCTGCTCCCTTTCCCTAGAGCGCCCTTCTGCCAACATCTGTCTGGGTTGTTTCTTCATTCAATCTTTTTGCCAGTGTCACTCTGTCAGAGCGGTATGCTGAGCATCTACTGTAAACTAGCGACCTCTGCCACTTAGCATTTCCTGTCCGCTCTACTCTTATTCTTCCGGGGTACTTAGGTACTTTTCACCACCTGATAGATTTTATACCTACATACATATTTAATTTGTTCTCCCCAACTAGAATCAAAGCTCCACGAGGGCAAGGGTTTTGTTTTGTTCACTGTTTATCCCTCCTATCGAGAATGATGCCTGCATGTGGTAGGGACTTGATATATATTTGTTCACTGAAAAGCGAATGAATGACTGAAGTGGATAGTGTTTTTTTTTTTTGAAGAGGCAAAATATAAATAAAATGAATTCTTGGTTGCCCATGGTTCCCCCGTTTTTCCATCTGGGCCTCACTGTAACTATTTGGATAACATCTATAAAATGCTTTGATTTCCTGTAGAACTGAAAGCTCTAAGCAAAAACAGGATGTGCAATTTTTTTTTCAGACATACAATATCTTTTATTTTAGACTTGTAAATGTGGATGAAAATATGTGTGTGGTATTTGAATTTTTAAAGGTAAGAAAGAGTTTAGGCATATCCTCCTGTCATTCTGGAGAACTCCTGTTCTTGATGCAAAACATAATTGTGTGATAGGTGATTTGTAGAGACCAGAATATTCATTAGTGTTTGTTTAGTTGATTAAATCTGTGTGCATGTTCCTTATTCATTTATATAATAAGAGCAATATTTTGATAAATATTTGGAGTAATAAATCAAGCTAATTCTAGTGATGTACAGAGTAGAGTTATAAATGGGAAATTGGCCTAATAATGCAGGTGATATCTATTAGATCTCATTAGATTTCTGTACGGTGATAAAACCTTTACAAACCATTTCTATTTCTGCCATAGGCTGGGTTACGCAAGAATCTCCCACGCTGAACTGAGTGACTCTGAAATTCAGGTGGCCAAATTTAGGATCCCTGATGACCCCATTAATTATAGAGACAACCAGAAAGTGGTCACAGACCAGAGGGAAGTTCCAAAGGAAATTCATTTCAATCCTAGGTGAGTGCATTCCTTCATGAGGCACCACATCCCCTCTACAGACCTAAATATATTATCCTGCGATGAGTTCCAAATTAAATATGGTTCTAGAGGTTTGTTCAGGTAAGGATGGTCATGGTAAAAATGATAAGATCCTGCCTGGATTGAAGTTATGGTTCCTGCTTTCTGGGATAGAGTAACACGTTATGGTCCCAGGGTCAGGTGAAAAAGATCACATTGGCATCATCTTCATCACCATCACCATCACCACCACAATGACAGCTAAAATTTGAGTGTTCTGTGTTCCAGACCCTGTTCTAGGTGCTTTCGGTATTATCTCAGTTAATCATTCTTGGGTTGGTACTCTCATTATCCTCATTTTATAGGTAAGAAGTTCAGGCTGAGGAAAATGAAATGACTTCACTGGGGTTACACGGCTAGTGAATGACAGAGCTCAGAAGTGGGAAGGAAGGCTGTTAGCATGGTTGGGTTGCTGAGAGTCTCAGCTCTGGCTGCACACTGGACTCACCTGGGGAGTCCCACCTCTGGGCTTTGGGTTTTCAAAAATCGTTCCCAGTTACTCTAATGTGCAATTAGGATTGAGGCTACGTAGAGAGGATAATTCATTTCCACTGCAGAGATTCTAGCATGTGAAATATATTGGATTTTGTTTAGTTCTAAATAGAGGTTATCTGAGAAATCTGTTTGCAGCAAATTATGTGCTTTAAAGTATGTGTTTTTTTTTTTTCTTCTCACGACTAATGAGAAGAAATGTCTGCATAAAACCAAGCCCAGAACATATCATATATGTTATTATTATTTGACATTTCTACTACTTTTACCAGCTAATCGCTGTAGAAGCTTCTCAAACTTCATTTTATTTGCTCCCCAGGGCATGGAGGGTGTGGGTGAGGGACAGTGGAATTTATCTGTTTTCTTTTTCTTCCTTGTCTCTCCTTACAACAAGAAAAAAACTGTACCAAAGTGTAGGGAATGAATGTAAGAAGAGCTATAACAAGTCTTGATTGCTTGCATCGCTGTGTTTGATGTCACCCCTTGTGTGTGTAATATGCTAGTGAAGAACATGGGCTCCGAGGCAAGTTACCCGGTTCCAATCCTCACTCTTGCCAGCAAACAGCTGGGGAACTGTGGGCGAGTTGGCTAATCTCTCTAAGCCTCAAGTCTCTCACCTGCAAAATGGGAAAAACAGTAGTGTTCACCTCCTAAGGTAATTTGAGGTTTGAATGAAACATAGAGCTCCTAGAATAGCATGGTGATACATGTGATTTTTTTTTCCTGTTCATACATTTGTGCTGTCCATGTACTTTTGGCACATTTCAATAAAGCTGCTTGGAAAAAAAAAAGAGGACGTGCATGGTGAATGCTGAATAGGCAGTAGATACAATAGCAACAGTAATACTTGTAATCGTCACAGAAGTGAAATCCAAAGTTTTCTCCTTTTGTTGACAGAGGTGACTTCTTACATGGAAACTAGAAAATCTGGGAAGATAAAGGTTCCCCTGTTTCCTTATTCTCGTACATCAAGAGTGTGGAGAAGTCCAAATAAAATATTTGTTAGCTAATCACAACTGCAGATTGATCCAAACCACCTGTGAAGGGAGCTCGATCTGCTTTCCCAGTTTAATTATGAAAATAGCAGAAGCATAAGTAGAAAGCTTATATTAATTTAAAAATTCCGCATATATATATAAACATTTATCAAATAAAAATAGTCAAAGAATACTAAGTTCATCAAAAATCCCATTCCTTAATTCAGCAAGTTCTCATTGAGTACCACGATGTCATCACCATGCTAGGCCTTGTGCTAGATACTGAGGACAAAACGGTGAATAAGACCAAGTCTTTGTTGTAAGGGAGCTTATGTTCTAGTGGGGAGATAAGCAATTCAAAAGTTATCACTGGTAATAGTTTTGGATACATCTTTGCTTTTTATGTGCTTATATATCTACATATCACACAATTATCTCAACTTTATAATTGTATGAAACATATATGTATGTGTGTGTATGTTCATTCTATTTATTAATCTCATTTTTTCTCTCCAAATAGTGTATGATGAGCCTCCTTCCACAATAATGTATTCTTCTGAAAATGTTTTTAAATGATTGCATAATATTCTATTATATGGATATACCAAATATAACTAACCAAGTTAGTTGTTTTTGCACATTTATTCTTTCATTATTTTAAGAAGTCTTCTGGGGACTCCTTATTAAATCTTTGGGCATATCCTTGATTGATTCCCTAGGACTCAGTTCTAGTCATAGAATAGCAGCTCAAAGGTGCTATTTTAATATTCCTTATTATTGTCTTGAGATGACAAAAAAAACCCAGACCCTCTATGTCCTGCGTTACGGAGGCTATGTGGATATTGCGATTGCTGATGAAGAAAAGGAAGTCAGTGGCTTCATTTACTCAGGTCTTACCTTCCCTTCTAGTGCCTTTTGAATCTCATCATCCCAGCCAGAGCTGTAAAATTAATTAAGTATTCATCAGCAAGCTAAGGTGTTCATCTGTAGCACCTGTGGAAGACTTAGAAGTTGAAATTGTGCCAAAGTAGATTACATATGCATTAATGTGACATAAATAACATTTCAGCTTTCATGATCCCTTCATCCATAAAACGGATATTATTCAAACTGTAGACTAGAGAGAAAATCCAGACTTATTTTCCACCAATGTTATCAGCCAATAATTCTTAAACAGTTGTGCTTTTGGAATGATTCATAACCATGGAAAGAGGACTTTGAAGGTTAAAATTGTAGTCTGCCTTTCCCATATGCATGAATCCTTTTTTATTTCTGCATTTGCTGTTTTGTAAATTGATCATATCTCTCCTGGTTTTATAATAGATAAGTAAAACCATAATAGATTATGGTTGAAATTTTATATAAGAATGTACTTTTCTGAACGGCTTTTACATGACAATTACATTTTTTTTTAGATTTGGATCCTACAAAGAAGGACACCATTATGAGAATAATCATCATTTTCATATGAGTACACCCAAATACTTTTTATAAATGATTTAAAACAGGATTCATTGACTGAGCAAGTCTAAGGGAAACAAAAGTAGAAGAAGAAGAAGAAGAGATGAACGAAGTGGGGAACTACCCACAAAGAACCTCAATTTTGAAAAAAATATGGTACTTACGCAGTGGGAAATTCTATCAATTTATAAAATATATTGCTAAGTAAAAGCATTTCTCCAAATTGTTTTTCTTAAGTTTCTGATAAAATATAGAATGTGGGGTAATATAAGAAAGTTTTACTGCTAATTTATTCTGTTGTTTTGGATGGAATGTTCTCTATATATCTGTTATGTCCATCTGATCTAAGGTATCATTCAAAGACACTCTTTCCTTATTGATTTTCTGCCTGGATGATCTATCCATTGATGTAAGTGAGGTGTTAAAGTCCCCTACTATTATTGTATTACCATCAATTGCTCTCTTTATGCCTGTTAGTATTTGCTTTATGCATTTAGGTACTCCAGTGTTGGGTGCATAGATATTTATAACTGTTATACTCTGTTGTTGGATTGATCCCTTTATCATTATGTAAATGGCCTTCTTTGTCTCTTGTTACAGTCTTTGTTTTGTCTGATTTTGTCTGTTTTGTTTAATATAAGTATTGCTACTCCATATTTTTTTTTTTTTGCTTCCATTTGCATGGTAAATGTGTTTCCATCCCTTCACTTTCACTCTGTATGTGTCTTTATGTCTGAAGTGAGTCTCTTGTAGGCAGCAAACTGTTTCCTTTGCTGTGCAGAAGCTTTTAATCTTGATGAAGTCCCAATAGTTCATTTTTGCCTTTGTTTCCCTTGCCTCTGGAGACATGTCTAGCAAAACGTTGCTGTGGCCGAGGTCAAAGAGGTTGCTGCCTGTGTTCTCCTCTAGGATTTTGATGGATTCCTGTCTCACATTGAGGTCTTTCATCCATTTTGAGTCTATTTTTGTGTATGGTGTAAGAAAATGGTCCAGTTTCATTTTTCTACATGTGGCTGTCCAATTTTACCAGCACCATTTGTTGAAGAAACTGTCCTTTTCCATTGGATATTCTTTCCTGCTTTGTTGAAGATTAGTTGACCATAGACTTGAAAGTCCATTTCTGGGTGCTCTCTTCTGTTCCATTGATCTATGGGTCTGTTTTTGTGCCAGTACCATACTGTCCTGATGATTACAGCTTTGTAATAGAGCTTGAAGTCTGGAATTGTGATGCCACCAACTTTGGTTTTCTTTTTCAATATTCTTTTGGCTATTTGGGGTCTTTTCTGGTTCCACACAAATTTTAGGATTATTTGTTCCAACTCTGTGAAAAATGTTGATGGTATTTTGATAGGGATTGCACTGAATGTCTAGGTTGCTCTGGGTAGCACAGACATTTTAACAATATTTGTTCTTCCAATCCATGAGCATGGAATGTTTTTCCATTTCTTTGTGTCTTCCTCAATTTCTTTCATAAGTGTTCTGTACCTTTTGGAGTACAGATCCTTCACCTCTTTGGTTAGGTATCTTATGGTTTTTGGTGCAACTATAAATGGGATCAATTCCTTAATTTCTCTTTCTTCTGTCTCATTGTTAGTGTATAGAAATGCAACTGATTTCTGTCATTGATTTTATATCCTGCCACATTGCTGAATTCCTATGAGTTCTGGCAATTTTGGGGTGGAGTCTTTTGGGTTTTCCACATAAAGTAGGATGTCATCTGAAAAAATGCTCCACATCGCTTGGCATCAGGGAAATACAAATCAAAACCACAATGAGATACCGCCTCACACCAATCAGAATGGCTAAAATTAGCAAGACAGGAAACAACAAATGTTGGCAAGGATGCAGAGAAAGGGAAATCCTCTTACACTGTTGGTGGGAATGCTAGCTGGTACAGCCACTCTGGGAAACAGTATGGAGGTTCCTCAAGAAGTTAAAAATAGAACTACCCTACGACCCAGCAATTGCACTATTGGGTATTTACCCTGAAGATACAAATGTAGTGATCTGAAGGGGCACCTGCACCCCAATATTTATAGCAGCAATGTCCACAATAGCCACACTACAGAAAGAGCCAAGATGTCCATTGACAGATGAATGGATAAAGAAGAGGTGGTATATATATACAATGGAATATTACTTAGCCATCAGAAAGGGTGAATACTTACCATATACATTGACATGGATGGAACTGGAGGGTATTATGCTGTGCTAAATAAGTCAATCAGAGAAAGACAATTATCATATGGTTTCACTTATATGTGGAACATAAGAAACAGCAGAGGACCACAGGGGAAAGGAGGGAAAACAAAATGGGAAGTCATCAGAGAGAGAGAAAAAACCATGAGAGACTCTTAACTATAGAAAACAAACTGAGGTTGCTGGAGGGGCATGGGTGTGGGGATGGGGTAATTTGATGATGGGCATTAAGGAGGACACGTGATGTGATGAGCACTGGGTGTTATACGAAACTGATAAATTGTTGAATACTACATCTGAAACTAATGATGTACTATAAATTGGCTAATTGAATTTAAATAAAAAAAATAAAGAAGAACTAATATCTGTTCCAAATACATTCTATGAGGCCAGGATTACCCTGATACCAAAACACAACAAAAAAAGGAAACTATAGGCCAATATCCCTGATGAACATAGATGCAAAATTCCTCAACAAAATATTAGCAAACTGCATTCAACAATACATTAAAAGGATCATTGGGGTCAAGTGGGATTTATCTCAGGGATGCAAGGATGGTTCAATACGTGCAAATCAATCAATGTGACACACCACTTCAACAAAATGAAAGATAAAAATCATATGGTCATCTCAATAGATGCTGAAAAAGCATTTGATAAAATTCAACATCCATTCATGTCAAAAACTCAACAAAGTGGGTGTAGAGGGAACATACCTCAATATAATAAAGGTCACATATGAAAGATCCACAGCTAACATCATACTCAATGGTGAAAAACTGAGAGAGCTTTCCCTCTAAGATCAGGAATAAGACAAGGATGTCCACTCTCACCTCTTTTATTCAACATAGTACTGGAAGTCCTAGCCATAGTAATCAGACTAGAAAGAAAGAAAAATAAGAGGCATCTATATTGGTAAAGAAGTTAAACTGTCACTATTTGCTGATAACATAATACTATACATAGAAAATCCTAAAAACTTCACCCAAAACTACTAGAAGTAATAAATGAATTCAGTAAAGTTCCAGGATACAAAGTTAATACCCAAAAATCGATAGCATTTCTATATACTAACAACAAAGTAGCAGAAAGAGAAATTAAGAAAATAGTTCCCTTTATAATTGCACCAAAAAAATAAAATACCTAGGAATAAACTTCACCTAGGAGGTGAAAGACCTATATTCTGAAAACTATAAAACTTGCATGAAATTGAAGATGACACAAACAAATGGAAAGATATTCCATGCTCGTGGATTGGAAGAATTAATAGTTAAAATATCCATATTACTCAAAGCAATCTAGAGATTCAATGCATTCCCTATCAAAATACCAAGAACTACAACAAATAGTCCTAAAATTTGTATAGAATCACAGAAGACCCCAAATAACCAAAGCCATCTTGAGAAAGTTGAACAAAGGTAGAAGTATCACACTCCCAGATTTTAAGATATACTACAAAGTTGCAGTTACCAAAACAATATGGTACTGGCACAAAAAAGGACTTATGTATCAATGGAATAGAATAGAGAGCCCAGAAATAAATACATGCTTATGTGGCCAATTAATTTATAATAAATGAGGCAAGACTATACAATGGGGTAAAGACCATCTCTTCAATAAATTGTATTGGGGAACACTGGACACCTACATGCAGGAATGAAAGTGGACCACTTTCTTACACCACACACAAAAATAAACTCAAAATGGATTAAAGACCTAAATGTGAGACCTGAAACTGTAAGTCCTAGAAGAGAACACAGGCAGTAATTTCTCAGATATGAGATGTAGCAACATTTTTTCCAGGTATGTCTCCTAAGGCAAGAGCAAAAATAAATTATTGGGACTGCATCAAAATAAAAAACTTTTGCACAGGGAAGGAAACCATCAACAAAACAAAAAGCCGACCTATTAAATGGGAGAAGATATTTTCAAATGATCTATCCAATAACGGGTCAATATTTAAAATATACAAAGAACTTATACAACTCAACACCAAAAAAACAATCTGATTAAAAAATGGGCAGTCAGTTATCATATGGTTTCACTTATTTGTGGAACATAAGGAATAGCATGGAGGACATTAGGAGAAGGAAGGTAAAAATGAAGGGGGCGGGAATCGGAGGGCGAGATGAACCATGAGAGACTATGGACTCTGAGAAACAAACAGGGTTTTAGAGGGGAGGGGGGTGGGGGGAAGGGTTAGCCCGGTGATGGGTATTAAGGAGGGCACGTACTGCATGGAGCACTGGGTGTTATATGAAAACAATGGATCGTGGATCACCACATCAAAAACTAATGATATATTGGATGGTGACTAACATAACATAATAAAATAAAATAAAATAAATGGGCAGAGGCCCTGAATAGACATTTTTCCAAAGAAGACATCCAGATGGCCCAACAGATACATGAAAAGATGCTCAACATCATTCGTCATCAGGGAGATGCAAATCAAAACCACAATAAGGTATCACCTTATACCTGTCAGAATGGCTAAAATAAAAAGGATAAGAAATGACAAGTGTTGGCAAAGATGTGGAGAAAAAGGAACCCTTGTGCACTGTTGATGGAAATGCAAATTGGTGCAGCCACTGTGGAAAACAGTATGGAGATTCCTCAAAAAATTAAAATAGAAATATGATATGATCCAACAATTCCACTACTGGGTATTTTCTCAAAGAAAATGAAAACACTGCTTTGAAATTTGTAGCATTATTTACAATAGCCATGATATGGAAGCAACCTAAGTGTCCATTGACAGATAAATGGGTAAGGAAGATGTGATATGTACACACACACACACGCACACACACACACACGGGAATATTATGTAGCCATACAAAAGGGTGAGGTTGTGTCATTTGGGACAGCATGGATGGACCTAGAAGGTATTGTGCTAAGTGAAGTAAGTTAGACTGAGAAAGACAAATATGACTTCAATCATATGTGGAATCTAAAAAACAAATAAATGAATAAACAAACAAAAAGCAGAACCAGACCTATAAATATAGATGGTTGCCAGAGGGGAGGGGGAAGGAGAGTTGGGCAAAAATAGGTGAAGGGGGGGTGCCTGGGTGGTTCAGTGGTTAAGTGTCTGCCTTCAGCTCAGGTCATGATCCTAGGGTCCTGGGATCGAGTTCTGCATCAGGCTCCCTGCTCTTTTGTATCTTCCACATCACATAGTTTAGGAATCTCCCTCTTAACCTTCTCTGGTTTCCACATCTACCCCACATATCTGTTAATTTCTAATGCAGATCAGATTATCTCTCTTAGTCTCCTTCTTACTCATCAAGCTCTCAGGACCTACTTACATCTCGAAGGGCTTATCCAAGGTGGAGATTTCAATACTCCTCTTTAGTAAATGACAGAATAAGCAGAAAGTTTGAACAATACAGTTAAACTTAACACAGTTAATGTATAGAACAGTGCCCCAAAGCAACTTCAAATTACTCATTCTTTTCAGGTGCACATGGAATATTTACCCAAATTGATCATGTACTGGGCCAAAAAACCAAAATTCAGCACTGTACTAAGGTTCTCCAGTCAAAGTATTGAATTAATACAGAATATATTCTCTGATGACAATGAAACTAAGCTAGAAACAAATAACAAAAAGATAATGAGAAACCCTTAAATATTGGAAAGAGAATAATAAATTTCTAAGTAACCCATGGGTCAAAGAAGAGCTCACAATGGAAAATATTTTGAACTAAATAGTAGTGAAAATATGGCATATCGAGAGATACAGGTAACTTAAATAGACCATTGACCCTCTATTGAGCCAAATGTTTTACCGAAATTATTTCCTGTTAATGAGCATCATCCAATCCATACAGATATAACTGTATCTGTAGCTATCTGTATCTATGCTATATCTATCTATCTAATCTATCTATCATCTATCTATCATCTTCATCTATTGTTCTGTTCTCTGGAGAACCCAGACTAACACAATATCAAAACTGAAAAGAATGTTAAATGAAAGTAAAATTATAGGCCAATCTCTATCATGGGCATGGATGCAAAATTCCTAAGCAAAATATTGGCAAACCAAATCCAGCATTTTATAAAAAGATAATATGTTATAACTAAGTTAGGTTTATTCCAGGGAAGCAGTCTCAGTTTAACATTTGAAAGTCAACCAATATAATTCTCCATCTCCACAATATATGCAAAGATATATCTAAGAAAGCATTTGATAGAACTTGATACCCATTCATTATTTTTTTAAAGATTTTATTTATTTGAGAAACAGAGAGTGCAAGCAGGGGGAGGAGCAGAGGCGGAGGGAGAGGGAGGGGAAAGAATCCCAAACAGACTCCACACTGAGCGTGGAGCCCCATGTGGGGCTTGATCCCATGACCTTGGGATAATGATCTGAGACGAAGCCAAGAGTTGGACGCCCAGCTGAGCCACCTAGGCATCCCCCATTCATTATTTTTTAGAAAACATCTTAGCAATCTGGGAATAAAAAGAAAACTTAATAAAGTATATGTACAAAACCTTACAGTGAACATGACAACAGTGAATTACTGAAATTTTTTTTCTTGAGATCAGGCATGGCTTTTTTGATGAGATCAATGAATGCCTGCTATGACTACTGCAGTTGTACTAGAGGTCCTACCCAGTGCAACAGGGCTAGAGAAACAAAAGATGTAAGAATTGGAAAAGAAAAAATAAAATTGTCATTATTTCAGACCACATGATTGCTTATGTAAGGAAATCCATCAGAATCTACAGATAAACTTTTAGAATTACTGGAAGCAAAAATCAAATGGAAAACACGCATGTTAGGAGAAACTGGAAATAAGTCAGCACTCAAAAGAACTGCAAGCCTGCTTCAAGTCATTCTAAGTCCTTGCTCCTTAAAGTATGGAACCATGGACCATCAGCACTGTACTAGGGTTCTCCAGAGAGCCAGAACCAATAGGATGGAGATTAGATAGATAGATAGATAGATAGATAGCTAGATAGCTATAGATATATCCATCTATATAAATGGATTTATTATATGAAATTGGCTCATATAATTACAGAGGCTGAGAAGTCCTATAATCTACCATCTGCAAGCTGGAGACCCAGAGGAGCTGGTGGTATAATTCAGTCTGAGTCTGAAGGCCTGAACCAGGAAACCCAATGATATACATTCCAGTCTGGGTTTGAAGGCCTGAGAACCAGAAGTGCTGAGGGCAGGAGAAGATCTACGTCCTAGCTCAAGCAACTGGGCAGGAAGAAAGAAAGGGTGAATTCCCCCTTCCTCCACCTTTTGTTCTACTCAAGCCCTCACTAGACTGGATGATGTCAACCCATATTGAGGAGGCAAATATACTTTACTGAGTCCACAGATCTAAGTGTTAATCTCATTCAGACACACCCTTGTAGAAATACCCAGAAATGATGTTTAATCTGGGCATCCTGTGGCCCGTCAAGTTGACACATGAAATTAACCATCACAAGTACTGACATTGCTGGGGGGGGGGGTGCTTGTTAAAAACATGGAGTCTCAAGGTTTGCCCCAGTTCCACCGAATCAAAATTTGCACTTTAACAAGATCCACAAGTTACGTCAGTTTGAGAAGCCCTGATTTTGACGGACCAAAAAAATCTCAAGCCCTGAACTGAGACTGAGGTGATTCTGGATGGCTGATGCCCCTAGACACCTGGTAAAATAAGTAAATACAATACAATAAAATAAAATGAATATGAATAATGAATAAATAATGAATAACATGAATATGAATAATCCTCTTAGGAGGGAGATAACAGATCTCAAATGATTTCTACAAATAATTTTCATACACAATGTCCACTACACAACCAAAGATGACTGAGCACAATAGGAGATAAGACGCCATAAACCATGATCAGCAAAAACAATAGAAACAGACATACTGAGGCTTCAGTATGGATTTATCAGATATAGACTATAAAAAATTATGCTTACTGTGCTCAAGGACATAAAAGCCATGCTTGAACATTCTGACAGGGAACGAAAACTATAAAAAGTGACGTGGCTGTTTTGAAAAAAAGAAAAATTCTAGAATTCTCAAAAATACTATAACTAAAATTAAGAGTTCAGTGAAATGTTTTTTTTTAAAAAAGATTTTATTTATGTATTTGAGAGAGAGAGTGTGCAGGGGGATGGGAAGAGGGACAGGGAGAGAAAGAATTTCAAGCAGATTTGACACTGAGCAGGGAGCTCCACACGGGGCTTGATCTTAGGATGCTGAGATCATAACCTAAAATGAAACCAGGAGTCAGAAGTTTAACTGACTGAGCCACCTAGGTGCCCCTCAGTGAAATGTTTTAATACCAGAATAGAAAAATAGCAGAACTGGAAGACAGGTGAGAAGAAACTCAGATCCAGAGATGGAAGTCTCCCAGGAAATAGAGATAAGGGGAAAATTCAAATGCATAAGTTTTATTTTTGCAAAGACACTATCTTTTGTCTACATATAAAGAAAAACATATTTAATAATCTCTTTACACCTTTACAGTAGTGTGCTTCAAAGTAGTGTGCTTTATGCAAGTCTAAGGATACACCTTTCATTAGTTTTAACAGAAAGTACACGGAGCATTGGTATTATGTAATCCCCCTTAACCTGACGGTTATTATTCTAACACAAATTTAGTAAGTCAGAGCGCGAACCATGTGGTATGGCACATGCCTGCGGTTGCTGAGTCCTGAGGTAAAATAAAGGCCTTGTTGTTTGGGTGGGCTGAGGGTGTGGCTGACCACAATTTCTCTGATTGCTGGGCCCTCTGAGCAGACCCGCTGGACTGCCTTGGAGTAGGAGGCTTAGGCCTGTGGTAGATTGGGGGAAGGGAGCTCAAGGGGACTGCTTTGGAGACTTTGAGAAGGTGGCTAAACTTGAAATGATTAATAAGCTGGCGACCCAGCAAAATACAACATGCTCTTCGCTCTCCTTATTTTTAGGGGTTCTGAGGAAATCTATGGATTAGAGTGTGCCTGAGTGGCTCAGTTGGCTAAGCGACTGCCTTCGGCTCAGGTCATGATCCTGGAGTCCCGGGATCTAGTCCCGCATGGGGCTCCCTGCTCAGTAGGGAGTCTGCTTCTCCCTCTGACCCTCCCCCCTCTCTCATGTGCTCTCTCTCTCATTCTTTCTCTCAAATAAATAAAATCTTAAAAAAAAAGAAGAAATCTATGGATTAGAAATTAAATCAATTCTGTGGAAATTTGGGGTTCCTGTTAATGATAACACCAGAGTTCATATTGTACAATTGCATACAGGATGACTGGGAGTTCTGGGGACATAATTCCTCCTCAATTTTAGCTTACTTTGTAGAGAAGGAAAAGTGTAGAGATTCCTCATGTTTGCACTGCTTCCTGGCAGAGTAAGATACTATATAAACATTTTTTTTTTTTTTGCCATAACAGAAACTTTCTAACAATATCCTTGTAAACATTTTCTAACATTTCTGGCAGTTTTCCATTTAGACTTATTTTTTCCCCTTAAAAAATTTAGCTAGCTAGCAATATGTTGAATCTGGCTTTTGTTTTCTTTCTTTTTTTCCAGATTCCTTTTAAATTTAAGATGAGAATTCACTTGTTTCTTGAGTATGCCTCTAGGGGAGCAGGTATTATGGACTGACTGTGTATCCCCCAAAATTCATATATTGAAATCCTCCCTAAGGTGATGGCATTAGGAGGTAGAGCCTCTGAGAGGAAATTAGGTCACAAGGGTGGAGCTGTCATGAATAGGATTAGCGCCCTTGTAAAGAAGAGACTCAAGAGCTTTCTCTCTCTCTCTCTGGTCTTCACTATTTGACGATACAAGGAGGAGACAGCCGTCTAACAAACCAGGAAAAGGGCCCTCACCAGATACTGGATCTGCCGGCCCCTTGATCTTGTACTTCCCCGTCTTCAGAACTGTGAGAAATATTTGTTGTTTAAGCCACCCAGTCTATGGGTCATTGGTTATAGCAGCCCAAACTGACTAGGAGAACAGGTCTGATAACCCAGTGACTCAACCTGTGGTGGGGGTGGTCTGTAGAGAGAGGAGGGGAGTCCAGTGGGGAAAAATGGAAACATCCCAATCTCTGTCCCTACTTTACAGTGGACGCACTCATAATAGCTGATGTCTCCTCTGTTCTGGAGACCAGGCTCTCCTTTCTCCTCTCTTTGCTCTCCAACCAAATTTTCACTTAATGGAATCTGGCAATTCAAGAGTCGTATTCTCTTGCCTCCCATTTCTTATTTGCTTTTTTAATTCCAGTACGCTTTTTAGATGATCAGATGGATTCTGGGAACAATGGAAAAGACAACAACAACAAAAAAAAGGAAAAGTGCTTATCTGCTGTGGAGTAGTGAATTTATCTTACTTTATACAATTGGGTCAGTAGCTGTTTTCATTCCTGTGCATTTGGGAAGCATCTGATTACTTTAGTTATAGCTTCCTACGAGCTAATAATTCCATCTCTTACTCTCTTTCTCTCACTCTCAGACTACCTTATCTATATTACGGAGCTCTAGAAGAGTTAACGCTTTGAGTTGCCCTCAGGATGTGAACAGCAAGTAGGAGCAGTAACATAGCTGTTACTTCAGAATAAAGACATTGAAGAAGACTCTAGAATAGGAAACAGTCAAACACTGGTAAATAACTAGATACCCTTAATAAGCTGTAATTCTTCCCTATATTCAGTTTTTAGGCACAAGAGGCAAATCATAAGAGAATATGCCCGTTTCAGAATCCTGGAATTCATAGTCACAGGGCTGGAGGGGACTCCCGGGACCAGGTAAGTCAGCTCTCATTCTTTAGGTGAGAAAATGGAATTCAGAGGCACTAGGTGACTGATGGAAGGATACAGCTAAATAATAGAAAAGCCAGAACAAGAATACAGTTTTCTGGACTCCCTGGCCCAGCATTCCATCTTCCTCATGATCCTGCCTCTTATAAAATTTGTTGGGGGAAAACATTTCTAGGCAGTATCATGAAGATCTGATAGATAGTCCAAACCTCTATCCTAGAAAGCTGATGTTCCAAATTGAGTTATGTCTGCCTGTCTTACACATGTCTCAAATACACGGATGGCACCCTAGTCCTGGACTCACCACCCTGCTAGGGCAGAGCTGATCTCCCCACCCGCTGCTTGCTTCTCCGCCCAGGCACTAGTGCAGGGCCCACATCTGCGGGGCAGATTTCTTTCCCAGCCACCCCTCTGTCCTTATTTGTCTCCTTCACTTTGTCAGACCCAGTGTCAGCAGCTGTGGAAGTTCTGCTTCCTCCATCTCGTGAGGTCCCTTGACCAGAGGGAACCCATGTCCACTCGCTGGCTAACTTTGTCACCAACGGATTGCCTGGCTGGCTGGCTGTTAGAGTTCATTCCACTTTCTCTTACTCTCCCTCTCTCTTCTGCCCCTCCAACATCACTCCTGCCTGAAGGAGGCAGGACTTTGCCTCTGCTGGCGGCTTGGGGGGATAGAGACTCAAGAGCCCTCTTGTGGCTAAGGACATTAGCTCCCTCTACCCATAGCTGGGCTCCTTCTTTGAGGTCAGGGTCTACCACTGCTCTTGCTTCTGTTCCAGTGACTTATTTGAAGGATCAGGCCAGTGCTCTTCAAACATTTTGATGTGTACAGCTGTATTATTTAAAATTTAAACATTGAGCAATGCAGTGTGTACTCTCAATGTATCTATTTATAACTTACATATATGCACTCCTATAAATCCATATATCAAATATAAGTAAAGCTTAATTTACCTCCAATATTTTGGGGTAAAAAGAAATATATATAGAAGTTGTAATAGTTTCTCCTTGCACTTCCTCCCTTGCCCGCCACTCCCCAGAACTGCTGAATTAGGCAGTGGATGGAGCCACAAATGGGATATGTGGGCATTCAGTAATAGTAATAATAATTGCTGCCCCTTTTGGAGGACTTCCTGTGTGCCAGGCATGGTACCAAGCCTTTCGTTAAAATGTTCCATGGAATTTTTGCAGGAGCACCATGTGGGTGGCATTACTGATTCCCATTTTATTGTTGAGGAAACGGAGGCTTACAGATGCTGAGCTCTGCTCGTGGTCGCCACTAGCAAGAGGCGGGGCAGAGTCCAAGCTCGGTCTCTCTGATTTGAACCATGTTGTAGTCTCTATACCCTGCTGCTTCAGGGATCAACAGCAGACAGCTGCCGAGTGCTTCCCAGGGATGGGCTCTGTGCTGAGCTCTGGACAGACACAGGCAACAGGACACAGACGCCACCTTCCTAAAGCTGTTGCCTTCCTGGGTGGGCTCTGACATCCTGCACACTCCCTTAGATCCGACTGAAAAGGGCTTGATAAGGTGGAGCATATTTTATGAGGTTTAAAGAAATCACTG
This sequence comes from Halichoerus grypus, assembly GCF_964656455.1. Taxonomy (NCBI): domain Eukaryota; kingdom Metazoa; phylum Chordata; class Mammalia; order Carnivora; family Phocidae; genus Halichoerus; species Halichoerus grypus. The sequence continues at coordinate 40,484,486 of NC_135714.1, forward strand.
CATGGAGTTGGCTGGGGACATTTTTTTTTAAACCTTAAAATATATAATTATGCAGCATTATAAAGCATTTGTAATTCTATTGGCGTTGTGTCTGGAATCTTATTATCATTTGTAGTGTTATTTCAGAGGGAAAATGCATTTGAAGTTTCAAACACTCAACTTATGAAGTAACTTTTCACAATCTTTTCAAAGATCTTGGATTTCCTGAACAGCTTATTAAGGCAAGAAAGTTATTATGGCATTTTGGAAAGATTTTCAACAAGAAGCATTGATGGAATTTTCAGATACAGTACCATGTTTTTGAATATTCTGGCTAACTGATTTTATTATTTCAAAATACTCTAAGGTGAGTATAATCATAGAAAAAGAAAATAAATCATTGTTCCAAATTCCTTTACGAAATAAATAACATGAAACCTGATGGTATATTCTTTGCTCAGCTGGAGTTTGCATTAGTATCCCTTACTTACAAAGCCTTGGACCTTATCAAAATAAATATCTAGACGTTGAATGTATTTCTCTTAATCTCCACTACTGTCACCCGATGGCAAGTGACTACATCCTTAAGTAGTAATGGCAAATGTCACCAAAATTAATTCTCAGTAAACGCCTGTGTTCAGAGACTGTATCTGTTCTTTTATCAACTGTTGACAAATCATGTTGCTTTGCAGTCTACAAGTCCTTTTCCATCTACAATCTCTTTTTGAGTCTCACAGTCGTCTAATGTGGATTACCTATTATTATATAATAAACTATGTCTCATGATTTTGCAGGTTAGAAATTTGGGCAGAACTTGGCTGGGCAATCCTTCTATGTGGCATTGACTGGGGTCACTTGCTGGCATGTGGATGGTGGCTGGGCTGGACTGGAGAGTCCAAGTTGGTTTTACCATGTGACTGTGTTCTGATGAGGACAGCCGGAAGGCTAGATTTAGCTGAGCCCCTTAGCTGTTTCCTCTATGTTGTTGGGTAGTTGGACTTTATATATGGTGGCTCAGGGCTCCCAAAGTAAGTATTCCAGGAGATAGAAAATGGAAGCTTCCAGAAGAGTAAGGCCTAGGCTCAGAAATTAGAACAATGTCACTTCTGGCGCATCCTATTCACTATTCCAAGATGGTGAACCAGGACTCTACCTCTCAATTGGAGAGGTGTCAAAAAGCGTGTGGCCATCTTTACTCTGCCACAGCTAGATTTCAGGAGGCCTTATTTGCATTCTCTAGCTGAGGAAAACAATACTTGGGCTAATTCAGTTGACTTGCCCAGAATAGCACATTTAGTAACTGCTGATTCTAAGACTGGCGTACATATATTGCAGGACACATTATTGGACTCAAGTAAATATTTTCTAGGGGCATAATATGCAAACACTGCTTCTTTTTTTGCTCCTCCTCTTTTAAAAGTCATCAGAGATGTCCAAGGTATCCGAGGCCCAAATGGGCCTTCTGTGTCTGCTTCTGATGGTACATGTCCCCAGTGCCTCTCTTCTTCCATTTGACCTGTTTCCTTTCTGAGGCAGGAATGAGGTGAGGGGCAAGAGGGAGAAGGTGGAAGACCTTCTGTGGGAACTGGATAATTGCTCTGTAAGAACTGGATATTGTAGTCATGCCAGATGATGCCCTTAGTGTACGCTTCTGGCTTAACATTGCTCTGAGTTCTGAGCCAGCAAGGGCTTAACCCGTGGAAGAAGCGCCATTTATTTGAGATTAATGGGGGTGGAAAACTAGGGAGGAAATAAATAGCTGTGGGGCAAGAAATGTGCATGAGCCATTTTGTTGATCCATATGCATCAGGCCTTTGGAATCTGGTTTGAAATCGAGACTTTATTCCACAAAAGCCAGAGCACAGGTCACAGCAGTCTTCCTGTACAGTACAAATGGCTTTTTGCAAAGCACCTCTCAGTCCATGACATTTGCTCTATTGCTCAGATTTGGTCACAGGAAACTCTGGGGTTATCTCTGGGAGAAGGCACTTTGTCTTTACTAATAAGCTACGCTTCCACTTGCCTTTATGTTGAAATTTCAAAAGATGCTTCTTTTCTCATCCACTGAAGCAATGGCTAACTTTTTTTTTTCGTTTTTCTTTTATAGTACAGCCTATTGCTATAATTTATAATATTTATAATATTATATCTTAATTATGTCATACATTATTTTATTTATAATATAATTGTATTGCTACAATAGCCTCTTGCTACTATAGCCCATTGCTATAATAACCTTTAGATTTAGATTTATGCACCAAGTTTTTGCAAATACCTTGTCTCTTCTCTTTCAAAGTGCTGGGACTGGTTTTATTTACAGCATATAAGCCTGCCTCATTCTTCACCCAAACAGCAAAAGCACTGAAGAAATCTATAAGAGCACCCTGGAAATCTACATCATATGTGAGTAGGGAAAAAATCCCCTTCCGAGTGCTTCTGAAAGTAACCATGCTGCACAGCACATCACTTATGCAGAGCCAGGACTTCAAAGCGACAGCAAAATTAAAGTTCAATCAAAGCGTCATTCACTCAGAACATTTTTGCTTTGTGGATATCAAGTACCACATGTACTTGCAGTGGCTAGAATTTCCATAAAAGGAACAACAGGGGTGCTAGATTGTATTACCTGAAAGTGATGGTAGCTGTTATCACAAAGGGGAAAGAAATTAAGGCAGAGGAAAGATGATAGGAGTAGAGTGTGCTAAAAATGAAAGGCAGAGTGGTTGAGCACGACGGGGGGATATTAGTGGGACCAAGAGCTGTGCCCATCTGATGTGTCCCTTTATTATCTCCTTTATTCGCAACGTTTGAGGTTTGGGAAATTTCTATGATTTCTGAAGTGCCACCTAGCCTGCCTCTCTGGCAAGGAAAGCCAGTGTGGTTCAGTTCAATGCACCGGTATCCAAAATGGGATCTTTCACTCCTGGAGCTGCGTAAGACAATTATCTGGGTGAAGGAAAAATATTAACTAGATTTACTATTTTATTCCATCATATTTTAGTGCTTTAAATTTCTGCCTTGGGGTAATGCTGATGGCAAAGCTATTGAAAGCCAGGTCCATCAGAGGCTGCATCGACATCCCCTGGGAACCTGTTAGAAGTACAAATTCTTGGGTCCCATCTCAAACCTACAGGATGTCTGGTGCTCTGGGGATGGGGCCTGATGAGCTGTGCCGGAATAAGCTCAGCAGGTGATGCTGGTACCCTCTAAGGTGTGAAGAGCAAACTGGTTTCTAATGTATAGATTTATAAATAAATACATAGGGGAGACACACTCAGAAGCTTTTCCTGCTGGGATGGGCAAACACAAAAGTTTGAAGATGTGCTGTGGTGGAAATGTGTTCATTCAAGAACCACAAAGATCCTTGTCCCTTTTCTTCTACTTTGCTAATTGACCCTGAGTCAAGGAGGGTCAGTTAGCCTCTTTTACTTCCTGGGTGAGCTTAAGCAGGTTACTTAATTACTCTGGAGAATGAGAATAAAGGGAGATGTCACTCTCCTGCGGGACTGTTATGAGCGTTACTTGAGCTTGTGTACACCAGAAACATGTGGTGAGACCTGAGCATAGAACAGAGGCTCGCTTCCTCTTTCCCCGTATAGCTGTGGACCCCACAGGACAGCAGGTTATGCTCTTCTGCCTCCTAGGGTAGATCTCTCAGTCCCCAGCCCATCAGTGTATGTCTGGAAGCCAAAAAAATCTCTTACATCTACAGACTACAACGTGGTATATTACACTTCGGGAAGCCTGCACAATAAAGACGGGTGGAGAAGGCAGCAAATGAGTTTATTTGACATATTGACCTTCCAAGAGTTGCTTATCATCTTCCGTTGAATTCTAAGCTGCAAAGAATAGCAGTGTTGGTGATGCAGAGGTAGACGGTAGCAGTTCAACATCACGCTGTTGTGAGGGACGCTTGGTAAAACCACGACATCACCGATGATCGTGATAGAGCCGGTAGCCTCTGCCTCCCGCTGCACTAGCAGCCCGGCAGCCCGGCAGCCTGGCAGCCAGACGCGGCTGAACGCGTCCACGGCCGACTGGGAAAAGTGCTGGCCAACACTTTCCCCTAGGACACCTGGGAGTACTCCCAACCTCCAGTGTCCATAGGAATCACCTGGAGAGCTTGTGCCATTGGTAGATTTCTGGGCCTCACCCGCAGAGATTTTTAGTCTACGGTATGGAGTGAGCCTAGGACCCTGTATTGTGGACAAGCTTCCCAGGTGATAACACTGCAAGTGGGTCATGCAGAAGAGAATTTACATGCCCTGAATCACATATGCTTTCAAGCTGATAAGCACTTTTCGAGCTCATTTGGTGTAAGACTTCTTAACCTTTTTCCCTTCATAAGAGCCAACATGATTGCCATTAAGATAAATGCATGACGCTTTCTTACTAATATATTCACACTGGACAAAACCACAAACATTGGTAAGGACTATTAGCAGCAGTAATTCACTGCAGACCGAGGCACTGAAAAGACTGTGTTTTACTCAATTCCCTACTGTTGAATTAAACACTGCCTCAAAAAGAAAACTCATCAAAATATAAGGAAGCGAGAATAGGTGTTAATATAGGGATGACCTTGAATCCACTCATGGTTCTAAAATAATTCATCAGTAATCTTGAGTACTTACTTAGTAACAAATACAAATCACCATTGAGGCACACCACCTCGGCAGAGCCTGTGGTTGTCCCCTGATGTTTCTTTTCCTCTGGCCTCTGTTAAGAACCTTCAAATTTTAGCTGGGCACATGGACACCCAGAAAAAAAAGACTACATTTCCCAGCCTCTCTTGCAGCTACAATGATCATTGTAGGGGTTAGAGACAAGTTCTTGGGGACAGGATATAAAAGGAAGTGGTGTGTGAGGCTTCAGACAAGGTCCTGAAAGGGGGTCATGCCCTTTCCTCCCTTCTATGGCTGAAATGTGGAGAAGAAAGCTAAAGCAGCCATCTTGGACCATGTTGCAGAAAGCATATGTTGAGGATGGCAAGGGAAAGAACCAAGTAGGAGAAGCCTGGGTCCCTGAAGATGCTGGAGCTGTCATAAGATCCTTGGGCTGTCTATTTACATGTAGAGAGTTTTACTTCTATCTTACTTAAACCACTGTTATTTCTGGCTTTTTGTCATATGTTGTGACCCCAAGGTTGAGAGCCCCTAATCTGGCCAACCCTCTTGGTTTTCAGATGAGAACAAGAAGCCTGGAGAAGTGAGTGGCTCAGCTAAAATCACAGAGCTAGTGAGGCACAGACCTGGGAATGAAATCTAGGTCTCTTGGGTTCTGGATCAATGCCCTTTTTTATCACTGTTAGAAGCCATGCCTAGAATTGAGATCAGAGTTCGGCTATTGAACCGAGATGAGTGACTAAACACATGTGCCTACCTATCTCTTGTCCAAAGTCTTGTTGTAAAGGCAGAGAAAACATTTTTAAAAGGGTAAGTCCATAGTAGTGTGGGAATACAAGAGATGGTACTATTAGCAGATCAAAGATTTGAGCATTCCTGGAAGGAAAGCAGAGGAGTCCACCTTCTGTCTCAATCTGCTCAGGCTGCTATAACAAAATACCACAGACCGGTGGCTTCAAGCAACAGATATTTATTTCTCACAATTCCGGTGGTTTGGAAGTCCAAGATCAAAGTACAGGCAAATTTGGTTCCTGGTGAGAGCCCTCTCCCTAGCTTACAGACAGCTGCCTTCTCACTATGTTCTCACATGGTGGAGAAACAAGCTCTGGTGTCTCTTTCTCTTTTGTAAGGACACTAATCCCATCATGGGGGCTCCATCCTCATGACCTCCTCTAAACCTAATTACTTTCCAAAAGCCCTATCTCCAATGCATTGTGGATTAGGGCCTCAGCATATGAATTTTAGAGAGACATAAACATTCAATCCCTAACAATTCCCCATGCCAGAACTAAACTCAGGGAGATTTGAGAAGACGTTATATCCATAAAACAAGGGGAGAAAACCCTTTGCTAATGGGTTATTAAATAGCACATAGCTGACAACGGAATTACTGAGTTGGAAGATGAACCCAAGAGGCTGGGTTAGAACTCAAAATGAAAATAGCTAAAGAGGGAAAAGAGTTAAGATGCATGGTGGATAGATCTAGAAGTTTATGCATTTGTGTGGAAGTGAATAATGAAGAGACTAGAGGGGAAGAAATAAAGAAATAGGAGAAGAAGAAAAATTTCCAGGGCTGAAAAAAGAGGAATCTTCTGACTGAACATATCCTCTAAATCCTGAATAGGATGAAGAAGACTAAATCCATGTCAAGAGACACCCTGGCAACATTTCAGAAATCACAGTCCTTGTTGCTACAGGATCTAGACACACTTCAAATTGCTTAAGACTGTGGGATTGTTACTGCTTCAGTAACCTAACTCCTGAGATAACTCTCCTATACTCTGTTCTCAAGGTGTATAGAACAAGCAGCCAATGGATGTGTCTTGATTGATGTGCCTCAAGAGGAAAATGCCCAGAAACACTATAAATTTAGATTCTAGGGAGAGTATCACATAAAACAGAATGCAAAATAACAGTAAGGGAGATAAACAATAATTCATAGAAGAAAATAACAATTTTATATCTATGCCTGCTGTTGAAGTCCCACAAAAAGAACACCAAGGAAACCTGCTGCTTATAAAGCTGAGCTTACTGAAATTGCTGAGCAAGGAAAAACATGACCTGACAGAGTCTTGGTAGGGTCTCCAAAGAGGGAAGTTAGGGAAGGATACTTATAGAGTTTGTAGGACTGGAGTTAGGTCAGGATTGACAGAATTTGTAAATCTGGCAGGTTGCTGGAACGTCTGTGGTCTTTGGAACACATAAATCCATGTGATGTTACTGTTACTATAGTCTTACCTTGAAATATATGGATCTGAATGAACTAGTGTTAAAATGATTTGAGTTTAGATAGTTTATATTGCATAGTATGGTTTGGTACTTTTGAAAATCGAAGTAGAGGTTTTTTGATTTTTTTGTTTATATGTTTGTTTTTGCAAATTGTGGTTACCATTTTTTCCTCACCTTAGTATCTAGGCTACTGTCTGGATGGGCACTCAATGTTGAATGAATTAGTAAATTAACTATTAGAGAGGAATCCAGAACAAAGGTAAAGGTCTTAAATGTCTACATGCAAAAGCATATGGCAATGCTTAATAAAAATGCAGATTCCTGGGGATACCCCCCAGATAACTGGATTCAGTAGGTCTGGATTTTGGGTGAGGTGATTCTGATACAATTGGTCTATAGCTTTCACTTTTTTTTTTTTTTAAAGATTTTATTTATTTATTTGACAGAGACACAGCGAAAGAGGGAACACAAGCAGAGGGAGTGGGAGAGGGAGAAACAGGCTTCCCACAGAGCAAGGAGCCCGATGCGGGGCTCGATCCCAGGACCCTGGGATCATGACCTGAGCCGAAGGCAGATGCTTAACGACTGAGCCACCCAGGCGCCCCTACAGCTTTCACTTTTGAGAAACTAGTGTAGTGGCATGGGGACAAAGTGGGCTTGAGATGTTAACAAGTACAAGGAAGTAAGACCTACGGGTACCTTTGAGACTTGGTCAGATAGGATGGATAAGTGAACTAAGGTAATCAAGAACAATGTCCCCCTCAAAACAAGCCAGCCGATAGAAAAGGGAGCAGAATGAATCTGTACATCTATAAGAACACACCTACCTACCAATCCATGCATCTCCATGTGATACACAGTGGCAAGCGCTTAGCTGAGTAGTAAAGGGAAATCAAAGTAGATTACTGGGAAAAAAAAAAAAAAAGAAGTGGCATTGCTATGGTAGAGCATTTTAGATTACAGTGTCTTAACAGGTATGTTACTAGGTTATTTCTTATTAATAATAAAAGGCCTAAATTGGAATGTGTTATTATGGTTTTTTATTGAGGTAAATTAACATCAAACTAACCGTTTTAGAGTGAACACCTCAGTGGCAGTTGGTACATTCACAATGTTGTGCAACCACCACCTCCATCTAATTCCAAAACATTTTCATCATCCCACAATTAAAACTCTTTCCCATTAAGCAGTTACTTGCCCCTGTCTCCTACCCCCAGCTCCTGGCAACTGCTGATCTACTCTGTGTCTATAGACTTACCTATTCTGGATGTTTCACATAAAATGGAATCATACAATATGTGACCTTTTGTGTATGGCTTCTTTCATGTAGCACATGTCTCCCAAGTTTCCAAGGTTCATCCACGTTGTAGCACGTATCAGTACTTCATTCCTATTATTAGCTATTAATATTCATTCCTATTATTAGTTATAAGCTAATAATACTCCATTGTATGCATATGCCACAGTTTATTCATCCATCCATGAACATTTGGGTTATTTCCACCTTTTGGCTATTATAAATAGTGCTGCTATTCATGTGCATGTATTTGTTTGAGTAGCTCTTTTCAGTTGTTTTGGGTATATATACCTAAAGCAGAATTGCTGGGTCATATGGTGATTCTGTTTACCTTTTGAGGAACTGCCAAACTATTTTTCCCAGTGGCTGAAACATTTTACATCCCCATCAGAAATGGACAGGGGTTCCTGTTTCTCCACATCCTTGCCAACACTTAGTATTTCTGTGGGTTTTTTTAAATTTTTAAATTATAGCTATTTTGGTGGGTGTAAAGTGCTATCTCATTGTGACTTTTATTTGCCTAATGACTACTTTTTTTTGTTTGTTGGTTGGTTATTTGTATATCTTCTTTGGAGAAATGTCTAGTCAAGTCCTTTGCCCATTTTAAAATTTGGTTGTCTTTTTTTTTTTTTTTTTTTGCCTTACCGTTCATTCTGTCAACAGTATTTATTGTGAACCTAGTGAATGTGGTGCATTTGGGTACAATGCAGAGTTACAAACCCAGTAGAAAATATGTCCTTTTCTCCCCTTAGGTCTCAATGGTATCAATTTAAAAAAAAATCTGAATATAGTTGACATGGTTGTCTTTTTGTTATTGAGTTGTAAAAGCTCCTTATATATTTTAGATCCCAGGCCTTTATCAGACATATGACTTGAAAATACTTTCTCCCATTCTGCAGGTTGTCCTATGTTTTTAAAAAAATAAATTGAATAGATCCAAAATTATTATACTAACACTAGTTTCACTCCCTTTCATTCTGATATACTTTCTTGAGTGGAAGACTTAGTTAGGACTGTGTACCTATATGCAAACCTATGGTCTATATTACCTCGTTCCTAATCTTAATGTCTGTGGGAACAAGTTGCTCATGGGAACATATTTTTCAGGAGTATCAAGGCAGAAAAAAGATTGAGAATCACTTTCCTAGACCAGGTGTCCAGGTTCAAGAACAGGATGATGTATTCCTGTTTCCTATGTACCAAAAACTGGTATAAGGTATAAAACAATAGCAGGAAGGACACCAACTAACCTAACATACATAGAAAGTCTCCACAGCCACACTGACTTTGCTGTTCATCCATATGATTGGGATATTCCTGCCTCAGGGCCTTTGCACTTGCTGTTTCCTCTGCCTAGAGTACTCTTTCCCCAAATATCTACATGGCTTATACCCTCATCTCCTTTAGGTCTCTGCTCATATGTAACCTTCTTTGTAAAGCCTTCAACAATACTCTAGTTACAATTGCAGCCCCCACCTACTCTCTGAAACACCCTATCCCCCATTCTGCTTTATAATTTGCTTTAGCAACACTAAAAATATCATATATTTATTTATATATTTCTGTTTGTTTTCCTTATCTCCCAATAGATGTAAGCTCCATGAGGGCATGGATTTTTTTTTAACATTGAGATATAATTCACATACCACACAATTTATCTACTTAAAGTATACAATTTAATGGATTTTTTAATAATCAGATTTGTCTAACCATCATCACAATTTTAGAATATTTTCATTCCCTCCTCCCCCCAAAATACATTCCCATTAGCAGTCACTCTCCTTCTTGCCACCCCCCATAGGCAATAATTAATTGACTTTTTGTCTCTATAAAGTTGCCTATTCTAGACATTCCATATAATTGGAATTATACAATGTATGGTCTTTTGTAACTGGCTTCTTTTGCTTAGCATGTTTTCAAGGTCAGTGTTGTAGCATGTATCAGTATGTCAATCCTTTTCATTGCTAAGTAATATAAAAATAGATATACACATTTTATTTGTCCATTCATCAGTTAATGTATGTGAATAATGCTGCTATGAACATTGTGTATAATTTTTTGTGTGTATATATGTTTTCATATCTCTTGGGTATACAGCTAGGAGAGGCATTACTGGGTCTGGGTCATATAGCAACTCTATGTTTAACCTTTAAAGAACTGCCAAACTATTTTCCAAACAGCTGTACAGTTTTACATTCTTACTGGCAATGTATGAGGGTTCCAATTTCTTCAACACTTGTTCTTCAACACTTTTGCTGAGACTTGTTATTATCTGCCTTTTCCATTATATTCACCCTACTAGATGTTAAGTGTCTTTCATTGAGGTTTTGATCTGCATTTCCCTAATAGCTAAGATACTGAGCAACTTTTCATGTTGTTCTTGGACATTTGTATATCTTCTTTGGAGAAATGTTTAACAGATCTTTTGCCCATTTATTGATTGGGTTATGTATCTCTCTCTCTCTCTTTTTTTTTTGGTTTTTATTTAAATTCCAGTTAGTTAACATACAGTGTAATATTAGTTTCAGGTGTACAATATAGTGATTCAACATTTCCATACATCACCCAGTGCTCATTACAAGTGCACTCCTTAATCCCCATCACCTATTTCACCCTTCCCTCCACCCACCTCCCCTCTGCTAACCATCAGTTTGTTCACTATAGCTAAGAGTCTGTTTCTTGGTTTGCCTCCCTCTTTCTTTCTTTCCCCTTTGCTCATTTGTTTCTTAAATTCCACATATGAGTGAAATCATATGGTATTTGTCTTTCTCTGACTTATTTCAGTTAGCATAATACTCTCTAGCTCCATCCATGTTGTTGCAAATGGCAAGATTTCATTCTTTTTGTGGTTGAGTAATATTCCATTGTATATATATATATATATATATATATATATATATATATATATATACCACATCTCCTTTCTCCATTCATCAGTGGATGGACACTTGGGCTGTTTCCATAATTTGGATATTGTAGATAATGTTGCTTTAAACATTGGGGTGCCTATATCCCTTTGAATTAGTATTTTTGTATTCTTTGGGTAAATACCTAGGAATGCAATTGCTGGATAATAGTAGTTCACATCTAGAAAGAAATTGCTACAGCTGATGTCAAAGAGGTTTCTGCCTCTGTTCTCTAGGCTTTTTATGGTTTCCTGTCTTACATGTAGGTCTTTAATCCATTTTGAATTCATTTTTGTGTTTGGTGAAAGTAAGTGGTCTAGTTTCATTCTTTTGCATGTTGCTATCCAGTTTTCCCAACACTATTTGTTGAAAAGGTTGTCTTTTTCCCATTGGATATTCTTTCCTGCTTTGTTGAAGATTAATTGACCATATAGTTGTGGGTTCATTTCTGGGTTTTCTATTCTGTCCCATTGATCTACATGTCTATTTCTGTGCCAGTACCAATACTGTTTGGTCACTACAGCTCTGTAATATAACTTAAAGCCTGGAAATGTGATGCTTCCAGCTTTGCTTTTATTTTTCAAGGTTGCTTTGGCTATTGGGAATCTCTTGTGGTCCCATACAAATTTTAAGATTGTTTGTTCTAGCTCTGTGAAAAATACTGTTGGTATTTTGATAGGGAGTGCATTAAATGTGTAGACTGCTTTGGATAGTATAGACTTTTTTTTTTTTAAGATTTTATTTATTTATTTGACACAGAGAGAGACACAGTGAGAGAGGGAACATAAGCAGGGGGAGTGGGAGAGGGAGAAGCAGACTTCCCGCTGAGCAGGGAGCCCAATGCGGGGCTGGATCCCAGGACCCTGGGATCATGACCTGAGCCGAAGGCAGACACTTAATGACTGAGCCACCCAGGCGCCCGGGATAGTATAGACATTTTAACAATAATTGTTCTTCCAATCCATGAGCATGGAATGTTTTTCCACTTCTTTGTCATCTTCAATTTCTTTCATCAATGTTTTATAATTTTCCGAGTACAGGTACCTTTTTAAAGGTGTGAGAGTTCTTTATGTTGTTTAGATACAAGTCCCTTACTAGATAAATAATTTGCAAATATTTTCTTCCATTCTGTGGATTGTCTTTTTACTTTCATGATGGTGTCCTTAGTAGCAAAAAGTGTTTAGTTTTGATAAAGTCCAATTTATCTGTATTTTTCTGTTGTTGCTTGTGCTGTTGGTGTCATATCTAAGAAAGCATGGTCTAATCCAAGGTCACAAAGATTTATGCCTATGTTTTCTTATAAGAGTTCTATAGTTTTGGGGCACCGGGGTGGCTCAGTCGGTTAAGCATCTGCCTTTGGCTCAGGTCATGGTCCCAGGGTCCTGGGATCGAGCCCCACCCCAGGTTCCCTCTCAGTGAGGAGCCTGCTTCTCCCTCTCCCTGGCCCCTGCTCATGCTCTCTCTTGCTATCTCTCTCTCTCAAATAAGTAAAATATTAAAAAAAAAAGAGTTCTATAGTTTTATCTCTTACATTTAGGTCCATGATTCATTTTGAGTTCATTACTATATATGATGTGAGGGAGCAGTACAAGTTTATCCTTTTGCTGTGGACATCCAGTTGTCTCATACCATTGTTGAACAGATTATCCTTTTTCCATTGAATTGTCTTGGCACCCTTACTGAAGATTACTTAAAAATAAATGTTCATAATTTTAACTTATACACTCTCGATTCTATTCTATTGATCTGTCTATCATTATGCCAGTACCACCCCGTCCTGGCTACTGTAGCTTTGTGTTAAGTTCTGAAATTGGGAAGTGAGTCATCCAACCTTATTCATATTTTCAAGATTGTTTTGGCTATTTGGGTTCCTTGAATTGCCACAGATGAATTTTTATCTGTTTTGTTAATTGTTGTATCCCCAGAGTTTAGCACAGTGCTAAACTGTAAATGCTAAACAAATACTATTTGAACAAATAAATAAATTCTCATAAAATTACAACAATAATGATTACAAAGTAGACATCTCTAAAAAATATCCTGCTTAGCATTCCTTCCCTCTATTCTTCAGGAAAGAACACTCATACTGTCTTGGAAAACTGTGGCTTACTAACTTCATGTTGTTCTTTCAGGGCTTCATACCATAGTATCCAATACCCCCTTGCCCCAGAAGACAGTATATGATTCAGGGCTGGCCAATTCCATTCAATCTCCTGCCATACTGATAGGCTTTGGTGTGATCACGTGAGTCAGGCCCTGACAATTAGAGTTCTGTCCTGAGATCACACGTTTTAAGGAGTGACCCCCCCACCGCCAACTGTAAGAGAGTGCATCCTGCCAAATTGAGAAACATGCAAAACAACAAAAAAAACCACCACCATAATAAAGACAAGTCAAAACAGATGTAAGTGGCAACAAGACAGAGTTGGAGAGAGCATCCTGTTGAGTTCTAGTTTCTGAATACAGTGGACCCTGAAGCTATACTATCTCAGTTGAGCTTAACAGGATTCTCAGCTGCACACAATGCAACTACTCTGGTTAACTTATGCAGACGAGGAATTCAGTGGGAGAGCATTGGGACGCTCACAGAATGCATGGGAAGTTTGAAAAACCTAGCTGAAGCAAGAGCCAAGTAGGGTAGAGCATGATCCAGATCCTGCCACAGAAGTTGTGTGCTTAGGATGCCAGAGCTTTCCTGCTTGTGCTGGACTCTGCTACCCCTGAACTCTTTGGTCTGCCCCTGGACTCTCAACCTTGCTGCAGTCAAGAAACTATCTCTAATTCATCCTTGTACCTCTGCACCATTCTCTCTCTCTCTCTTTTTTTGCCCAAGTAGGCTCCACACTGGGCATGGAGCCCAACACAGGGCTTAAATGCACAACCCTGAGATCAAGACCTGAGCTGAGATCAAGAGTTGAATGATTCACCAACTGAGCCACCCAGGCACCCTTGCACCATTCTATGAAGAGGTAAAGTCTTGGGTAGGAGCATTTTCTTATGTGGCCCTGGGTCAGCCACCAGGGTCCCCCTTCTCAATGCCAGGACCAGCATTCCATAAATAAATTTGCTTCTATTATTACATTTGCTTTGCCTTTTTTTGATTATAGGAGCCAAAAAATCCCCCCCTTTTTTGGCCTAAGCTACATTGGCTGAATTTCTGTCACTTATAACAAAAGAAATCTGATTCAAGGAAACAAAAATAATAGTAACAGCCACAACGACTTATGGTATTTTAGCAGGTCCTGAGATAAACGCTTTACGTCCTGTATTAGTTTCTGATGGCTGCTGTAACAAAATGCCATAAATGTGGTAGTTTAAAACACACATATTTAGGGGCGCCTGGGTGGCTCGGTCGGTTAAGTGTCTGCCTTCGGCTCAGTTCATGATCCAGAGTCCAGGGATTGAGCCCCGCATCGGGCTCCCCACTCAGCGGGAAGTCTGCTTCTCCCTCTGTCCTCCCTGCCCCACCCCATGCTCCCTCTCTCTCACTCAAATAAATAAATAAAATCTTTAAAAAAACACACACATATTTATTGCAGTTCTTGAATCAGAAGTACAAATGTGTCTCATGAGGCTATAAAGTCAAGGTGTTGTTAGGGCTATGTTCCTTCTGGAAGGAATTCATTTCCTTGCCTTTTCTAGCTTCTAGAAGATGCCAGCATTCCTTGGCCCTTGCCAGGAACTTCTTCACTCGGACCCCATCACATGTCCTTCTCTGACGCTGACCCTCCTGTCTCCCTCTTTCGCTTATAAGGACCTTTGTGATTACATAGGGCCCACTGGGAGAATCCAGGATAATCTCCCCATCTCAAAATTCTTAATCATATCTACCACGTCCCTTTTGCCATGTTAAGGAACACATTCACAAGTTCCACAGATTAGGGCATGGACATGTTTGGGGTGCCACTGTTCTGTCTACCACACACGTATCATCTGTTGAGTCCTCACAACACTCCTGTGAGGAAAGTGGTGCTATTGTGCTCATTTTAAAAATAAAGAAATCTTGCACAGAGAGTTCAGATAATGTGTCCTGTGTTCAGCAGAAGAGCCCATGTTCAAGCCTCGGCTGCTTTTTCAAAATCTGGTGTGTTACTCTTTTGTAACCCTACCACTTGGCTCTTCGATAGACTTGCTGCATTGGGAGTCTTGGTGAAGAAAATACGGATAAGATCTGATGGATGCATCATCTTTGTGTTTCCCTTCTAATCTGATGAATTGTGGAAAGAATGGCAGAGTCTCTTGAAACCCTTGGATCTTGAGATACAGTGAAGAAAAGCAACCTAATTCTATGAATCCTATTTCCAAACATTGGCTTACTCAGCAGCCTCCATAGGACAGCCTGCATCTCAAGCCAATAGAGCTTGGCTTACTAAAAGGGGACATGAGGCTCAAAAAACCCTCAAATACCAGCTTCTTTAACAAAGCTAAGAGCAACAGTGGCATGAGATATAGTATGAAGCTGAAATTCTTCAGGCCCTGGAGTTAGAGGGGAAGGATATACCCAAAAGAGTGATTGTCCTTAATTTAGGAATAATATAAAGATCAATGATAAAGCAGACTCTTCTCGGCTGACAAAACCACAGAGGATCTCAAGTAGCATGACACCCCTAGACTGGGCTTTAGTAGATACTAAGCACAGGGTGAAAACTGTCTTTAACATTCAGCTCTAGATTTCAGATCTAGAAAATGCTTTACCTTAAAGGCAGCCCACTAGCACTCAGCATGCTGTGAGAGAATAAAAGCTGCTGACTCTTCCTTATGAAATCAGTCCCACCAGCTCTCCACAGCCAAATTCTAGACAAACCGGAGCCATTTATTAACATAAGCATAAGCTGGAGTCTGCATATGCTCAAGGCCAGTAGAAACCATGGGTGAACTGGTAGAGATGAGAGACGTACAGAAAAGCTACTCTGTACTCCAATATTCACACTTCATCCAGGCCCAGTGGACAAAATGACTGCCGGTAGAGAGTTAATCAAGTCTTGATTCATGAAATGTTTACTGAGTTCCCGTTACATGCTGGAGACAGTATTAGATCATCAAAGACAGAGTTCCGGCTCTGAAGGTGAGGCGGCCTGACAGAGTAGAGGTTTCTCGCATGGAGGGATGGGGCCTGGCAGAGGGAGGAGGTCCCATGGACTTGGGAGGAAGGAGAGCTGGGCCAGCTTTGCTCTGTGAGCCAGGACTCTCCAGTTGCAAGTGACAGAAACTAATTTAAACTACAAATAGGAAATGTAATGTCATGAGAGCAATCCTCTGGGAAGGCAGATCAGCCAAGCCTGAGAAGTGCCTGGAACTAGGGACTAGATAGCCATCATGACAAGGCCACTGCATGGGCTCTTCCTGGTGTCTGAAAAGCTCTTCCTTCCCACTTAGTTTATTTACTACTCATTATTCATGTGTCTCCAGTCACCTCCTCGGGGGAGCCTCCCCTCTTTCCACTCATTTCCCTAACTGAATCACACCCAGAGTCCTGGCTGGTCGATTTGAGACTTTGGGGCAAATTAGAAAAAGATGATCCTTTTGGGTGGACAGTGCCAGTGTGTGAAGAACAAGGTGCCCCTTCCTCTGAGCAGACACAGCTTCACATCAAGCCCATCGATCGGTGAGCAGACTGTAAGTGGTATTCCAGCCCCTCTGTCCCCTTGGCTGTGCTCCTTTGTGCAGTGTGCAAACTGTACAAAGTAGCTGAGTTAGCTCCTCTATTGTATGCTCTCAAAAACTGTGTACCTTTTCTCCTTACTACTTGTCAAAATAGCAATTTTACTTTGCTTGCATGATTATTTAAGGAATGCCTCCTCTGCAAGCTCATAAGCCCCATGAGGGTAGCAATTGGGTCTGTTTTTGCTCAACGTGTTATTCCTAGAGCCCAGCAGTGTCTGGCACATGGAAGGTCCTTGATAATGGTTATTTCATGAATAGATGAATGAGCAAGCAAGAGATCATGTGCTCACTGGGAGTGGGAGGCACCCTGATTGGCTATCAAAACTCCATCTGATGAATGGTGGCGTGAGCAGTTCCCCCCAAAGAAGCAGGGCTCTTCCTAGCGAAAGAGAGGAAGGCCAGGCAGGAAAATGTCCAAGTGGCCCGATCCAGCCATTGACTTGCCATGGGCCTTGTCTGACCAGACTCTTCTGTGTCTTTGTCTCCTCACATGTGAGATGAGGGAATGTGCCCAGCTCATCCCTGAGATTGTCCTGCCCAAACATTCTATTCCCTTTTGTTCTGGTTCTGTTCCCTCCTGCCAAGTTCCGTTCTAGTGCTGCAGGTGTTAAGTGAAAAAAAGACATGACTGTGGGCAACCTCAGTCAAGGAAGGGCTTAATGGAGGTGAGCCTGAAGCTGAGTTGGAAGGGCTGGGGAGGAGCCATCATGGAGACCGGGAGGAGGACAGACTTAAGGGTGGGACGCTGGCTGGGGGAAGTACATTGTTGGTGTGGAGCCCTGTGTTTGTTAGGAGTCTTTTATTTCAAGTGTAAATATCTTTGCAAGGGGTACTATGTTAACACATGTATATTTCCCCTGGATCATACATATCCCAGAACAGCAAGCCAGTCATGCACAAGGAGCTGAGGGAACGAGACATTGGACGGGTAAGTTCTGATCATCAAAACCGGTCCCAGGTACAGGCGTCTCTGGGGTGCATGAAGCAGGCGATGGTGCTGGGATCTACACTCTGCATGCGTGCTGTGGGGAGCCGGGTGTCGTTTTGCTCCAACAGTGGCCGAGTGACTCAGAGGCAGGGGAGAAAGAAGTGTCTCCATTTCCTAACCCAAAAATGGCAAGAGGAATTGAGAATATCACCCTTCCTGTGACCGCTGAGTACCACAACCTCTCAGCACCAGTCTGGTCTCCTTCCGATTCTCAGGCAACCCCTCTGTCTTTCCTCCGGGATGTTGTTTAAACTCGTTTCAATCTTGCTCTTATTAGGGAACAGAGAGGTTTGCCTTCACTCACTGGGGATGAACCTTGTCCTGAAAATAGCAGGGGTCTGTCCAGGAGCGCCGGCTACCAGGCACCACGACGGGAGCCCTGGGATCCTGGAAGGGGAGCTGGAAAAGGGGGAGGAGGGGGCAAGTGGCAGAGTTTTGACCCACATGCAATGGCAACCCTTTAAAGCTGAATTGCCTGTAACAACACTCTGCTACTTTGAGCCCCATGGAGCCCAATATGGGGCTTGAACCCACAACCCTGAGATCAAGACCTGACCTGAGATCAAAAGACGGACGCTTAACCAACTGAGCCACCCAGGCACCCCTGAGCACTACTCTTACATACACCAACGGGTAGTTCTGTTGCCAGATCCCCAAATCATTTTAACAAGGAAGAGAATAAAGTTCCATACCCTGGAGTTGGGGAAACTGTGTTTCATGTTGCCACTAATGATGGGCAGAGAGAACACGGTACCTTTGTCCTGGCCCCCTAGAGTTATGTTAGGTGTGACTGCCTACCGGTGCAAGAAAAATAGGTATATAGTCTCCATAATAAAGGACTTGGAATGTGGGTTTGGGGGGGCGGTGCAGAGGGTGGGCAAACAGCCCTTTGTACAATGCCATACAAAGAAGGGATATAGCAAAGTGATGAAAAAATTCAGATCTGAAGCCAGGTTGCCTGGGTTTAATTCTCCCAGTTCTGCCATTTACTAGCTGTGTGACCTTGGGGAAGTTACTTTCTCTGTGCCTCAGTCGCCTCACCTGTAAAATGAGTTTAACAAAAGTTTCTACCTCTTGGGATTGTTGAGAGGATTAAATGAGTCGATACGAACACTAGAATGGTGCCTGGTGCCAAGTGAGTGGTACTTAAGTGTTTGCCAATACAGTATTTATAGTCTATTATCTGTGAATTGGAAATGTTTCCCAAAGCTACAGTTATATAAAATTTGAATGGAGATTTAGAACAGATGAAGGTTGTAGTGAGAGAGCTTTGAAGCCAGAAAAAGTGACTGCGAGGTGGAGGGATGAAGAATGAAATGAAAGCAGTTGCAGGGGCTCAAGGTCAGACTTGCCCAGTAAACTGACCAGACCGTGGGGGTGGGGCAGGGCGGTGGGGCAGCCCGAGCCCAGTGGGAGCTGATCAGGGCCTGGGGTCAGGGGATGAGAGGATGAGACAATCAGATGAGAGGGAAGGCAAAGGGTGACTGTGGGCAGGGGAGGACCCAGAGTCTGGGTGTGGGTGGCTGCAGAAAAAGCAGCTTTGACAGCAACCCAGTTTGGAACTGGAGGTGAGCGAAATTTGGAAACAGAAGCTTATTTTTGGCCTCTCCTCTCCAAAGAGCACTGCTTCTCTCTTGCTCTTTGTCCGATAGTCCAATACCTCCATACTGCCTTGAAAATGCTGCCCCCCAGAGCCAAGCCTTCCCTCCTTTCTACTGCTCCACAGCCTGAAAATGCTCACCTCACCCACCAGTTCCCATTATTTGAGCGCAGGCGCAGACGACAGTCAGACTGGGGAGGAGGGTGTGGAACTCCTCTCTCACCAACAAATCACTGAGAGCCACTGACTAGTCCCTCAAGTGTCTGCATTTTAAAAGGGAAATACTTGTAAACTCAAATGAATGTCTCATCTAGGAATTCTTAATTTAGGGGGTGATGGGGTGGACATAGGTAGATTTCAGGCCTTTGACAGGGAGTCATCATTTTCATTGATTCTTAAAGGAGTCCTGTGACTCCCAAAATGTTAAGGGTATTTGCTTTAACCTACTTTGGCGAAGGAAGTGTAACAAACTAAAGTGTAAGCATTCAGGTTAGTTGGAAGGAAATACTTTTCAATTGGGTAAATCAGTGGTTTGTGTGTGTGTGTGTGTGTGTGTGTGTCCGCACGTGTGTGTGTGCACGCCTCCAAATTCTTTCCTTTTTCTATTTTGGAACCATAGATATTTTTCTGAAATATTTTGGATTCACTACTTTCTTCCCACAACATGGCTTCTCTAGTGACTTCAATTGGGGGGTTCAGGTGTGTCAGGAGGCTTGTGGTAGCTGAGGCAGATGAAACCAGCTTGTAGGAGCTGGAATCTGCTTAGTCACAGGTTTCTGACATCCTACATCCTCTTCCTTTCTAGAACAGGAAGTTCTTACTTCCATAACATGTTATCACCAAGGAAGTGAGCATATATTTTCCTCAGCTCCTGTCCTCCTCTTCCCTCCCCCACTTCCTACTGCTGCCTGCCGGCTCCATCCACTCTCCCAGAATGCTTCACTTTGCCATAATGAGATGCTCGGCTGTGCAGCCACCCGACGTCTGGAGATGGATGGGGCCTCCTGTATGCCCTGAGAGGGATGTTAAAAAGACATTGTATTCCTGGAAGCAGGCTAGAAAAGGCGAGGAGAAATGAAGAGCCTGACAGCACACAGACGCCACTGTACAACGAAAATGGTTATTCTTTCTGCCCATACCCTGCTAGCTGGAGTAACTGAAGCAATGGTGTATTTATGAAAGTCACTCTACACGTCATGCATTGTTTAGATTCGATTGGAAAATTATACCTTCTGAGATCGAATTTAATGCCACATCATTAGGACTTGATGAGCTCCATGCGAATAAGGTGAAAATACCCAATTCAGAAAAGAACATGTGGTAATGAGCACAGTTTTATTCAAATACTCTTAAATCCCTAGGCAGGTGTGATTTCCAAAAAATAAAAGGCCCTGGGTAAAAAAAAAAAGAAAAGAAAAGTGCCAGTTTAAGTATTCTATAGTTGTGCTGGAGAAAAAGATTAGCAAAAAAAAAAAAAAAAAAAAGAAGAAAGAAAGAAATTGAAATTGAAACACTGATGTCAAATCTCAGCAGAATTGGAAAATTCTTAGCTTTTCTGAGAGATCCCTAAAACGGCAGCTTCATAAAGAAGGAAACCCGGATTTTCTAGATAACTTAAAAACACAGACTCATTTTTACTTGAAATAGCCCCAAGCATAAAAATTAGCCAACTGCACCTCACAAGACTGCATGAAGTTCACAAGGAAATATGTGAAAGCATCACATAATTGGCGCTCATGCATTTATTCCTGCTTCTCTCTCCCACTTCTATAAATGCTTGTACATATTCTATCATATTTATCCCTTGAAGATATTATTCCCATGTTTGTAGATGGAGGAATGAAGGCCCAGACAAGTTTAATGCCTGCTTAAGTAGGAGGGTCTGCGTCTTATTCCAGGCTGACCCAAGGGTAATACCTAAAGACACTTTGCCTCTGGTATAGCAGATTAAAAATCTGTGGCACTCAGGGAAGGGTA
Source organism: Halichoerus grypus (assembly GCF_964656455.1). NCBI lineage: Eukaryota > Metazoa > Chordata > Mammalia > Carnivora > Phocidae > Halichoerus > Halichoerus grypus. The sequence goes on from NC_135714.1 coordinate 40,505,751, forward strand.
ATATTACTTCAAAGCACAAGGAAGAGAAATTAGTCACTATGGGAACACAATATGTGCTTCTATTTATGTAGAATCCCCTGTAATTTACTACAATCTGTTTAATTGTTTAGGAATTTCTTATGTACATCTGAACTTCCAGTAGCAATCAATTTCCATTAAGCTAGTTTTCAGAGAGTTTGAATGACACAGCATTGATACTGGGTACTCATTTTTTTTCTTTATTGTGTAAAGTCTCACATTTCAGTTTCAAACTAGGCTAATTTCACATTGGTGGCATGTCTTGGTGAAGAAAGCTTTTGTCCCTAACTCAATGCTCACTGTAAACTCTAGAAAGGAGAAAGGAAGCCAAGTTAATAATACATAGTGACTGTGGAGTCAGGGACCAGCTTAGAGGAAAAGAAGGGTTCGTGATGATAAACTGGCTGTGAGGGGGAAGGGTTGATTCAAGAATATGATGAGTACTGCTGCTCACAGGTATGGAGCCAGGTATTTTTATGTGCTTTACTTATACTTACTCATTCACTTATTTCTCACAACATACCTAGAAGGTAGTTCCTATTATTTTCACTATTTTGCGGATGAGGAAACCAAGACACACAGAGATGTGAAATAATTTGTCTTCAGTGGTGGACTGACTTCTTAAGCCAATGGGCTTTTAATCCAGGCCATCCGGATTAAGCTTATGTTCTGCTTCAGAAAAAAATGTCAAAAGTGCTGCCATGGCTAAAAATGCCCAGTGTAGAGTTGGTTCCAGAAAGTTCCATCTCTTAAGGTCTCTCTTTTTTGTGTGTGTGTGTGGAAGTTACATTATTGCCCCAACAGAGGCTGATGAAAAAAAAAAGGAAGACCTTTTAACGTACATTATAAACGGACATGACAGGATATCAATTCTACAAAGTAATCTGGAGTGATTAGAAAGAGGTCACTTGCTTGTGTGTCATTTTCAGTGTTCTAACCTCTAGCATAAGAGGGGCAGGGGAAAAGGAAGCGGATGAAAGAAAAAGTGTAGTGAATAAGATATATGGTAAACGATGCCATCTTTTCAGCTTTTCAATCATAACCAGTTTTGAGGAGAGACTGTCCCTGTTGGTGACAATGGAGGAAAATGTCTACTTCTGTGCTTTTTCCATTAACCTAGTAATTGGGACATGACTATGTATAGGTATTGAAAAACAAAACCTACATTTTTATTACCGTATGAGCATTTGGTAAGTGGCTATTGCAAAACTGTTCTATGTATATATGTGAAAAGCACCATAAGTTAAGGTGGCATTCTTATGAAATTCAAAGCTTAAGAGCTGAAACTGTTTCCCAGTAGCACAGGCCTCAATGGTTAAAAGGTTAATTCCAGTAGGCTGAAGAGGCTGCCCCCTCCCACTGATCTATCAGAGTAGGGAACATATTATATTCAGCAGAGCCTCATTAGATACTCTAGATAAATAATCTCATTAATAATATACCATGAAGTCAATAGTTGCTATTGAAATAAGGTCAAAAGGATAAAATAGATAAGAAGGATGGAGTAACCTGGAAATAATCTTTCAGACTTGTATTTTTCATAATATATATCTACAAAGGCAGCCTGAGTGTCTACATACTCAACTCTAGAAAGAGGCCAGATTTCACCATCTTTTAAAAACAGATTCACCTCCATATCATTGTATCCTTCTAAGTAAACCTCTCAGGTATGGAGGGCATACATTAACCTGATTAAGAAGAGAGGGAACATTATAACACAGGGAGTTTGACCACTTAGGGACACTATTCCTTATTAGCTAGGTGGCAAGATACTGAACGGTCTCAACCTCAGTTAACTTACCTGTAAATTAGGAATAATATTAGTACCCTCCTTGGAGTGTTGTGAGGTTAGGTGGAATACTTTAACAAGCAAAGCACTATAAGAGTAATGCCTATCACATGGGAAGCAACAAAAAAAAAGCTGTCATCATTTGGATTAGCAAACTGTCAGTTGGTTATGAGTTTGAAGAAATAAACTATCCTGACCTCTACTGATATATTTACTTTTTTTGGTTTGTTTGTTTCCATGTAATCCCATCTAGCCTGACTTTTGATAACTAGTGGAGTTCCACATACTCTTTCACTGCAATCTGAGGCTGAATTAATTCCTCCCTGACCTGAGTTCTTTCCGATTCTCTTCCAATTTTATCAGGGGCATATTTATCTATTTGTCTAAGCAGGCCCAAGTTTATTTCAGCCTTAGGACTATGCCATTCTCCACTCTGTATCCCCATCCCCAACACATGCAGAAAAGCATGCTATGGTGGGATGTGTGGAATTTGGGGAAAAGTTTTACTCTACCAACACAGTCCCAAGACACTAACTTTTCCCCCAAGGATCTGAATATAAAGGCACAGAAGTGTAACATTATTACCTCAGTAAACATCCCCACAGAGATCAAGTTGTTTGGAGATGGTATCAATGAGAAAAAAGTTAAATGTTCTAATACATATTGAAAAAATTTCCTGTTGAATTTCATAAAAAAGAAGGCAGTATTCCAGCTATGAAGTATAGAATTTGTATTAGATGGCTATAACAACTCTCAAATGGGAAGGAAGAGTAGTTTACCCGTCTTTGGAGTTTGAAGCTTTGATATTGGTACAGGAGGAAAGACCTGGTCTAGGAGTTGAAAAACCTGAGTTTAGTTATTGCTTTGTTATTACTAGTTGAGTAACTTGGATTAGACATTTAACTCCATTGGACCTCAACTCTCATATTCTTAAAATGAGGAAGCTGGATTTTCCCAAGCCTTCTCCCAGATCTAAAATTTCACATTATAGTCAACATTCAGTTCACTTTAAGGAACAATTAAGGAGTGCCTATTATTTGAAAGCACTGTACTAGATGCTAGGGACATAAAGATAAATATAAGAAAATTCCTGCCCTCAAAGGTTTATAGTCTTGTGGATTATTAAAATGATGGGGAGATATCTGCAGAATATTATATATAAAAAAATATTATGATTTGTGTAAGTTCTATATAATTTATTACTTTCTAGATAATGATAGGCTGAAAACATAAATGGGATAAAGAATGCAGGAGCAGCTCTTCTGTTTCGAGTAAGGAGGGACTTTCTTAGAATTAGATCTGCCCAACAAGGAATGGCCTATTTCAGAGTCCAGAGGTACTTACCCATCTCTGTGAGGCCCAGCTGACAGACCTGTCAGGTTAAAAGTCACCAATATGGATGAGAATCTTGAAACCTAAAGTGGATAAATTCAGGTCAATTCTGAGATTCTATGATTAGGCAAAGTGATTCATAAATATTTGAATGACAGAAACATGATAGATATAAAATTATAAGAATGTAATTTACCCATGAGACATTAGGCATTAAGAGGGATGGAGTATATACTACAACAGGAGTGGTGTAGGATAGAGGAACTGGTTTGATCCTGTTCCTTCAAAATATCTTGGTTTTGGCGTGACATTTATCCCCTGACTTGAAACGTAAATTTCAGAGCCCTGAAACTCAAAAGCCTCGGCTGAAGAAATCTAAAACCAAAATGACCAATGTTTTGTTAACAATTGTTTGTGGTGTAATCCTATTCCTTGAGGGGGTGTGTAATGCTCTTGGCTGTAGGTTGGGGTAGGGCCTTGGAATACAGGTAAGTGGTGTAGGTGTCCTGTGATGGGGGTAGGAGGGGGCTATCCTCCCTAAATATCTCAAAATATTATTCTGCTACATTATGGTTAAGTGTGATGAGTTGGTTGGAAAGCGTTGAAAAAAGTGGTTGCAACTCGTGAAAATGGTGCGAATTCTTGCCTTAGGAAACTCAATGGTCCTAAGAATTCACTTAAATTAACACCTTCTTCTGCCAAGTAACAGCCAAATGAGGCCCTCTTAGCGTCAGGGCCCTAATTTCCTGTATCCTGTGTGGGGCGTACGTGTGTACGACGGACAATGCCTGTAGCATTCGAAGCCTTTAGAACAGCCCACTTTTGACCTAGGGGATAGAAGTGTGGTGATTCTGGAAGAGATGTACGTTTCGAAAACGGGGAGAGGATGTAATTGTTGTACAAGAAATGGGAATTTGTTCCTCACCCGAGGGTTTGCTGGAAACGAGGACACGGCGATTCTTTATCCAGTTTCCTGTAGTAGGGAACACCTAGCAAGAGAAGTCCCAGTCCAAGTTCGGCGCGGACTGGGCTCCTGCTGAGAACCGCTCTGAGGCATGCGAGACAAGTGGGAGACCCAAGTAGGGGGTGACTCCCCTACTCCTTGTAGTGGGACACAAGCTACCCCAACGGTGCTTTCCCTTCTCGACTCTTCGCGGAACACCACGCGTGCTTTGTTTCAGAAGCCGACCCATCTTTCTCGGTTGGTCTGCAGCTCCACCAATCCCGCCCGTGACGGGGCGGGGCTTCAGGGTCAAGGTGGACCAGTTCCCCAGCCTCGCCCCTACACGCGCTCTCGGACACCCGGGGGTGAGTGACAGCAGCCGGGTCCAACCTGCTGTTCCAGACCGTGGCCTCCGCCAGGGGCGTTACGGGGACGAGGCGCCGGGCCAATCGCATTGGACTTCAAGGGGCGGGGCCTCTTTGCCAGCTCCAGACCGGCGCCCTCCGCACTCTTTTTGTCAAATGAGAGACGCTGAGGGGCGGTCCCTCAAGCGAGGTTCAGCCAATGGTTGGAGCCGAGGTGGGCGGGCCGGGTGTGCTGGCGGCTGGTCCTCAGCTCCGAGCCGAGGTGCGGCGAGCCGGTGGGGGGACCGCGAGGCGAGCGCGGGAGCCTGGGCGGCGAGTGGGGTGTGAGCTGCCCGAAAATGCACTCGGATGCCGCCGCTGTCAGTGAGTAACAGAGCGAGCGGGCCGGGGCCGGGCGGTTGCCAACACTCTCCACTCCGTTCCCGCAGTCCCCGCCCCCCGCCTCCTGTCCCGAAACGCGCCGGGAGCCCCTGCCCAGGAGCCACCCCTTCCCCTCCCGGGGCCGGGGCGGGCGGTGACGCTGCGGGTGGCGCGGGGGCGGGCGTGGGGGGGAAGGGGCCGGCCTGCCGGGGGAGGGCGGAGGTGAGGGGGGTGGGGACTGGCTCCTTTTCAGTGTTGGGGGCAGGGGGGGCGGGACGTGCGATGAAGGGCTGGGACCGGAGTGCCTGGGGTGAATGGAGGTGGAGGCGGCGGCGGGCGCTAGCGGGCAGGGCCGGGGGTGGCACCGGCGCGGGCAGAAAGAGAGGGAGCGAGCGAGCGGGGCGCAGGGGTGAGGATTTCCTAGGGGCTGAGCGGTGCGGGCGGCTCCGTGAGAAAGGCGGGTGAGTGCGAGGGGAGCGCGGGGGCGGGGACAATGGGAAGAAGGGCTGGATGGCGGGGGTGGGGGGGGAACAATGCGGTGGGGGAATGGGGGTAGCGGCCGAGTGGGGCAGGAGGGCGGGCACGGAGATGAGGGCTGATGTAACGGGAGAGCGAGGTGGTGGGAGGGATTGGGGTGTGATGGGATAGTTGGGGAGTCCGGCGGGCGGGAGAGGCATAGGAAGGGTGGTGGGTAACTGGGAGTGGTGAGAGGGGGCAGACGTTGGGGTAATAGGATTGAGCAGGTGTTGGGAAGAGAGGGTAATTGGGAGTGAGAGGAGAAGGAGGAGGGGAGGGTTTGGGGTGACAGGATGGGGGCAGGGGTAGAGGAGGTGCGGTGGGGGTGTAGAGCTAGTTAGGAGGAAAGGGGGGTTGGGAGGGGCCAGGGCAGGGGGAGGACTGTCAAGTCCAGATTCGGTCCGCGCAGGGCTGGGGGGGGGTGTCAGACTATGTTTTCTGTGAGGTGTTCCCTCCCCACGATCAAGACAGGGTCCGTGAAAGGGGGAGCCCTGAGCTTCGGGGTGCGGGGAGTGGAGGGGGCGGGGCTGAGGTGGAGGGGGCGGGGAGGTGCCCTGAGGTTGGCGCTGGCCGCGGTTCCCCCAGAGCGGCGGGAAGCGAGGTCAGCGCTGGCGCGGGCTCCGGCTGCGGGACTGGGAGGCGGGGCCGGGGTGCGGGCTGCGGGTTTTCCGCGGCGGGATCCGGAGGGGTCGGGCCCTGTAGACCGGGTGGGGGGTTTTGCGCAGGGGAGGTGTTGGGGTCCCAGGCAGTCCGTGGGATTGGCAGTCTGTGACGCAGTTGTCTAATTTCTGGTCGTCAGGTGTGGACGCTGGTGCCTGGGGACCCGCTTCCCTGCAGGGAGGGCCGGGCCAGAGGCCCCGCGTAAGCGCTCGCGGGGCGAGACCTCTGCCAAGCTTGCGGGGAGGACGCTTTAGGGGTTTCCTTTAGGGTCTGGCTCCAGTGGCCGGGTGTGAAGGGGAAAGGCGGTCGCGCGGAATTCTGGGACTTGTAGTCCGCGCCGCGCGGGGCCGCGGTTGGGTTGGGTGCACGTGGGTAACTGTGGAAACGAGTCCCAGAATGCAGCGCGCCCCTCGGAGCCTCCGGCTCTGCTAACTCGTGCTTTATTCCCAGCGGACCCGAGCGCGCTCTTCGGAGCCTCTCTCGTCCCCTGGGACTGGAGCGATTCACTGGACCTTCTCCCTGTGTCAGCGGGAGGGGGAGAACCAAGCCAAACGCAGTCCTTTCACACTTGGGTTCTTGATTCCCGAGTTGATTACTTCCCCCTGCCTTTGGTGGCCTTATTTGTAGAGTAAATGCTTAGTCTTTTACCATCTAGCACGTAGGCTTGGAGAAACATTCAAGATGCAGCACAGTCTAAAGCAGAGTTTAGGATGCTGTATTTATTGTGGCATCCAGTGTATGTAAACAGTAGGTTAAAAGATTTCGTCTTAGGTAAATCTGGGAATGTAGTGGAGACCCATGTAACCCTTGTGAAGATAATATGGATTATGTGTTTGTATTTCCTGGGCTGTTTGAACTGCCCAAAGATAGGACTTTTTGAAAGAAGATGGTCTTGAAATGAATTGAATGATGGAGGCGGCTTAATGGAATTTAGGGTGGAACTATGCCCATTCATAAAGCCAGCATGAAGATGAGCAAAGGGAATATAGGATGTTTTCAGTTTTCAAGGGAACGTGGGAAGTAAATGAGGCTAGCAGAATGTAAACTCAGTGGACGACCTTAAGAGGTTTTTGTGTTTTTGTTTTTAGCTGGGGCTGTAATTCTTTTCTCTTTGCCTCTTTAATATTAGAGACCATCCTCTCAGTCTGTAGATGCCCCAAACACCACATCCTTTGCCAGTTCCCATTACCATTTATATACTGAATTTGTACATTGCAGAATCTGTCATGTAGAGGGCAATAACATTAGCTTGGAGATAACAGACTATTTTTATATGATACATAAGGTATTATGAAACTATTGGTCGCATAGTCACTGGAAGAATATTATAATGACCCTAATGATAAAATTTTACCAAAAAGTCCTAAAATTTGGAAACCTTTTAGTATAGTTACAAATATACTGAACTTGATTAAGTGATTAGTGATTAAATCATGGCCGAAAAATTGGGCAATGTATGGTTTTTTCAGGAAAAGATTTCTGTCCATCTTATGTTTTACTTAATCTTATGATGAAATATTCAGGAAGCCCTTTGTGATATGTAAATATGTAATATGGACATGTTTTTTAAAATATGCACTTAATGCTGGAATTTGTTCATATAAAACGTAAAGTGTCCAAGGTTGAAAACAAGAGTTATAATTGCCTTCAAGATGGTGTTTTAAAGAAAATATTAGGCCAGTAATTTCTTTCCCTTTTTATTTTTGTTACATCCCAAAGGGCAGATACCTTTTACGCGCACACAATCCCCCTCTCCTCCAGCCCCTCAAACCCTAGGTTTCTAAACATGATCAGCTTCTACTTTATGCTGTGGATTTTAGGGTCCTCTTTGAGCCTTTGGGGACGTCCTTTATTTTCATGTGAACTTAGCTGTGCATTTAAACAGATGTTTCTTATACTTAACCCAGAATTTTTTCACTGTTTTATATTGGGAAGGATTTTTAGGTTATCTTGTTTATAACATTGCCAGAAAAGAAAGTCTCCTTCATTTTCTCCATCTTAGAGGACTTCTGTACATTTACTCTTTCCTTCCTTTGTTCCTGCCTCCAAGAAGTGCCCCTATCAATACTTGATCATGCTTTTTCAAATAATTATTTACCATTACATCCCTTTCTGTTTTTATCTTTAGCTGCTCCCAGCAGCTCTTATAGCTTACTGCTTTTTTCCTGACTAATAATACATGTTTGCATTTTCTCATCTCAAGAATAATGATCTTGTTAACTCAGCAGAATAAAAATCAGCCTGTCAGAAACTGACCTCATGATTTGACCGTGTGTATCCATTATTGGCAAGTAACTATACACAACTAAAAATGGCATAAATAATAGAATTTATTATTGTCCAGTAGCAAGAAGTGTAGAGAATAGATGGTTGTAAGGGTGGTATGGTGTCTGAATGATGTGCTTGAAGACTTTAGGCTCTTTCCATCCTTTTATTCTCCTATTTTTAGTATTTGGCTTATGGAAAGCCTCAGGCTCATTGCTTCATGTTGGTAATGTGGTTGCTGTGGCCCCAGACATCATCCCTGTGTGAGACGGGAAGGAAGGAAGGATATTTTCTTACAACTCTCTCTTAGCAGAGAGGAGTCTTCTAGAACGTCACCTTGGAGACTTCCCCTTCAGTTTCATTGGGTAGAACTGATTTAATGGCACTGCTACTTGTAAGGAAGGTTGAAAAAGTGGAAGTCTGGCATTTTTCAGCTGCTTTTGTGAGATGTGGCCTTTGCTAGGGTAGAGGAGCAGTGAGGAGAATACTCTGGGTTGGCAGCCTACAGGTTATATCCCTGAGCCAGCTACTTTGTCCAGCTATCTCTGGCTTGGTCTCAGTCTTTTCTTAATCTGTTGATTTATTTTCTGCCTCATTTAAAAATAATTAAAAGTGACTTACTAAGTACAGATAAAAGCTGTGAAGAGAAGGAAAATAGGGTCGCCGGGGTGGCTCAGTCGGTTAAGCGTCCGACTTGATTTCGACTCAGGTCATGATCTTGGGGTCATGAGATCAAGCCCAGGGTCAGGCTCCACACTCAGTGTGGAGTCTATTTGGGAGTCTCTCTCTCCCTCTCCCTCTCCTCTCTCTCTCTAATAAATAAGTTTTAAAAAGAGAAGGAAAATAAACTTTAGATGTACAGGCTGCACATAAATGCTTGCCGTATGTTAGAAATAGGCCAAATATTTGGCTCTGAGCTTCCTAGTAGTCAAAACAAAGAGCAAAACAAGACTAATTTTATTCATTTGGTGAATGAAGCCGCAGTTCACTTAATAACCCAAGGTGGAAGCTAAGACATTTCTCATCCTCTTTTTCCCTGGCTGGTGGTAAGAGGGGGACTGCATTTCCTCCCGTGCCTTACTACCTATTGCTGTCGCCTTAGGGCTCACCCATCTTTCTTACGTTGTTGTTGTTGTTAATCCGCAGTAATCCTTTTGCTAGCCTCAGCCTCCTCTCACTTTGTCCTCTTCATCACTAGTTAAATCATCTTTGTCCTTAGGATTGCCCTACACAAAACCTCGAGGGCTCGTGTTTGCTTAATGAAATACAGACTCCTCAGAACCTGGGGTTGAATCAGCCTTACGCATGGAAGCTCAGCAACCCCCCCCCCCCCCCCCCCCCCGCACCTTCCTTGGGAAAACACTTTTAATGAGGCATTTTCAATTTAGGAAGGTAGACTTGTAGTTTTTGAAACTAATATACTGAGTACAACACTACTATATGAAAAGGACTCTCCTACTTTTGGGGAACTGTTCTTTACTGGGTTCCTGTTCCCTCTCTCTCCGTTGAATCTCCGAAGTAGGGTTTATTTCTGTTCTCAGTTCTATCTAATATAACAGTAGCTGCTCATTTACTTATTTGTCCCCTCCCCAATTAGATTATTACCCCCTTGAGATCTGGGACTGTTTAGTATCCATTTTATCATCCAGGATGGCACTTTGTCTAGGTCTTCAAATATGTACTGAATTGCACTTAAATGGTCAACTGTTAAATAGTGAATTATCTGGAAAATTGTAATTCTCCCTCCTGCTATTTAGCATGCTTCTGAGTCGTTCTTTCATTATCTTCAGATTTTTCTTCAGGGAATACAAACTTTCACTTATTCATTCTTTTTTGACAAAGTCAGCCATAAGCAAACCAATTTAAATAGTATTTCTTTTTAAATACGTGCAGATACCAGTTTTGAAGAATGTGGCATAGAGAAATTCTCAAGGAGAAAGTAAAATGCTAGTGATATACTAAGGGGCCAGGAGTCTGTGTGAAAATGCATGCTTCCATTTCAGATCGGGTGTGTAAGTCTTGCGGAGATAAGGCAAAGGCAGAACTTGACAGGTCTGATATTACCCCTCTTTTTGTTTTATGACCAGATTCCGGTCCTTAGGGTTTATTTCATGTTAACTATACATTGAGATTACTGGAAGGCTTTCTTCATTTGAAAATGAACTTTGCTAGTTGGAGGTGAATTTTCTGATTATCTGAGATTGATATGGATATCTTTCTATAGTCGGTCATCTTGAATTAGTGTTAATAGCTTTTCATAGCTTGTTCTTTTTTCTTATTCTGAGATTCAGGTTAGGAGAAGTACCTCTTGAGAATTATTCTTTTAAGCAGAACGTACATTTAAAAAATATGCTTTAAGTAGAAAAAGATATTGAAATGCATTTTAAATAGAATCATGTATTTTAGCGATCATTGTATTACCGTTTCAGATCTAAGGACTTTTTTTTCCTCTTGTGTTCTTTATTCTAGCAAACAAAGTATTTGCTACTCCAGATTTGAATTATTTTTCTTTTAATTAGAAAACACTTTTAATGAGGCATTTTCAATTTAGGAAGGTAGGCTTGTAGTTTTTGAAACTAATATACTTAGTACATCACTACTATATGAAAAGGACTCCTACCCTCCCCAAATAGCATTACCTCTGGATATGATTCCTTTTAGTTCCCTCTTTGAGGATTTTTTTTTCTTGTAAATATTTTTTTGAAAGCCTTTTATTACTTGCCTGTATCACTAGTATTCCCAGAGATGGCGTGTCATCCATTTGTGTTTATGATGGGCATCGTCAGTCTTCAAGGGCCCTGGCTCTTTCTCTGATTGGAACATTCCTACCTTTGCAGGTCAAGCTGCTCAGACACACCCACCAGAGCGTGAATCTGAGGCTGGAGGCAAGTGTTGGAAAGAAGCTGGGAGTGCCTGGAGGCCATTTGGAGAGAATGGGCAGGGGGGCAGGACAGTGGGGGGCAGCTGCAGGCTGTGGACCCAGGGACCAGGCCAGTTCTGGCTGTGTCCGTGTGCTCTGCCGTGTGCCCTTAAGTTGCGCGACTTGGTTTTCTGGATTTCCTAGACATTCTATGAATTATCCAATGCCTCTTTAAAAAAAGAAATCACTATCCTGTTATATTAGCTAGTTGGTTTCTGATGCTCGAAATTAAGAATTCTGACAAATTCAACATTCATACCTGTCAGTGGTCAGTATGTGGCAGAGGCCCTTGTGGAGAAGACCAGTGATGTGCCCTTCTACCCTGATTGGACTCTGTTCAGGGTCCTAGAGTCCTGGTCTGAGGTTACCCAAAGAACGGAAGGAGCACACAGTCAATGTCCATTGTGGGCGCTGCTTTTGCCAGTGGCCAGGCAGGCTCTGAGCCACACATCAGCCACCCTGCTGGATCTCATTATACAGAGCTCTTCACTGTCTTTTTCTAATCACCTCTTTGCCCTTAAAAAAAAAAAAGAGAGAGAGAGAGGTGTGATGCTCAGGAGCTAATGCCTAACTTCTAGTGCGTTTTTTTGGATCTAATTTGGGAGTATTAGCATGGAAATATTCTTTGTGCCTTTTTTGGGTAGAATATTTAGTTAAAATTCCTATCTGATAGTCTTTATTGCTTTTTAGTATTTATTGAGTATCATACAGATACTATAAGATTGTACCTGTTCTAAGTGTACAGCTTGATGATGAATTTTGATAAATATCTATACTGTTATAACCACTACTAAAATTAAGCTATAGAACATTCTCATGACCCCCAAAAGTTCCCATGTGCTGCCTTGCAGTCTGTACTTCTCCACCTCCTACCACAATTTTTGGCTTTTAATGTATGTCATCGTAAGCCACCTCCATGTTAGTTGATGATCTGTCATTTTGCTGTTCATGGGGATATTACAGTACAAGAAGGTGTGATAAATCTCCTCCTCTTTTTCCTGAACTATTAAGTCCAAAGAAAAACTATCAGTGCTGTATAAATTATAAATCTGATAATGCTTTACCACATGGAACTGTCTAGAGTGAAATGACTTGTTCTTTTGAAGTTTCCCAGTGGATGGCTGTTCCGTATGGCCCAAAGACATAGACTGCTAGGATTTCCTCCAGGGATGTGATGATGTCTTTTATTTGTTTATTTTTTTTATTTTTTAAAAAATTTTTTGATGATGTCTTTTAATTGTTATCTGGGTCAGGTTGGGAGACAGATAATAGTTAAGTGTGGGCCCAGGAGTCAGATTGCCTAGATTCAGATCCTTGCTCTGTTATGTCTTAGCTGTGTGACCGTGGGCAAGTTACTCAGCAGCTCCTCTGCATCACTCCAGAGTCCTCACGCATAAAACATACCTACTGCAGAGTATGGAGTTGTTCAGTCAACAGTGTTTATTGAGCATCCTCCATGTACCAGGCCCTGTTCTTCATCTCTCGTGAAGTTCTCAGTCTAGCATAGGGGAGAGAGCCTATACGCAGGTAAATCATATAATGTGTCGGATGGTTGTAAGTTTTGTAAAGAATAAAGCAAGGGGTAGGGCACACAGGTGTGTGAGCAAGGAGGGGAGAGGAGTGGAGGATGTTGTAGTTTTTAATATCAGGGTCAGGTTTTAAGTTGAGACCTGATGGGAGTGAGGGGCATTCCAGGCAGCAGGAAGATGATGCAGCAGCTCTGAGGGGGAGCAGGCCTGTGATAGGAATCCCAAAGAGGCTGGTGTGCTTGGAGTGGAGTGGGGAGCTGGGCAGAGAGAAAGAAGTAGGAGGCAAGATCAGAGCGATCCCAAGGACTGAATGAGGGAAAAAACACAGTTTAGAGAAGTGCTTGGCTCTCTTCTGTTTTTGTTGCTGATGATTGCTGTGTAATGACTCTGTCCTCATTAGGCTTTAAAAGGAGACCCTTGAGAGGAAGAGAGGTTATCAGAAAGAACCAAATGAGGCCTTCCCTCACTTAGTCATTCACCAAACGTTTGAGGTTTCTTGTTGTCAGGCATTGCGGTAACCCACGTGACTGGGGGTGGGGGGGTTGGGTCCCTGTGTCTAAAGAGCTTCTTCCAGCGGGTTTAGTGGTGCAGGCAGAGAAGTAATGGACAGCTGAAGTATGGCACGACGGCAGCTAGGTTAGTTGGATGCCCAGAGTGCCTTGGAAATGCATGGGAAGTCATAAAAATTAGACTTCATGGAAGGGTTAGCATTTATCATGTGGGTTTCGCTTTTGAAGTTTTCCCCTGTGAAGAACAAGATTTGTGTGTGCCTGGGGGTGAGGTGGGAGGGTGCTTTCCCAGAGGAGGGGACAGCATGGGTGAAAGTACTGAGACCTGGGGCGGTAGAAAGGGGGTTTGGTAGGCTGGGGTGAAGGGGGATAAGGTGGAGGGTGGGCAGGAGCCCTGTGGCGAAGGGCTGACAAGAGGGACCAGGGAGAGTTTATGAGTAGGAAGGAAAGGAGAGGAGGAAAGCAAGAAGTCAGGAAAGGTGGGGCGCAGGGAGTGAGGAGGAACAAGGGGGGGGAGGGGCTGACACGTGTTTGGTGATTATTCTTGGGCTGTTCCAGCTGCTTTGCCTGCATTAATGCATTCAGCCCTCATAACAACCCTAGGAAGCAGGCTATGTACTATTATCCACATTTTACAGATGAAGAAGTTGAGGTGTGGAAAGGTTAAGGCATCTTCTCGAGGTCACACAGCTTCTAAGTGGTGAATTGAGGTTCTAACTTGGGCATTCTGACTCCAGGGTCTAGGTGCCCCACCACTGCCAGTGAAATAATACTCAACATTCTGTTTCTGCCTTTGGTTTAATCCTTATGGCAGCCCAGCAGGTATGTTGGAATTCCCTCTTTTGTCTTTGGCCTATGAATGATGATGGCAGAGCCAGCTGATCGGATCAGCTCCATGTTGCTTTTGGTTCTTTTGTTCTTGGAATGGGCCCCAACAGCATCAGGACATAGGAGGAGTTCCTTCTTTCCCATCCTTCCTGTCCCCTCGTTTCTGCCATCTTCCTCTCAATGACAGTAGGCATTTAAAAAACTGATTCTAACTGGGGACCTGATCGTGGCAAAGAAAAGTATTGCATACCTTTTCTTAACTAACTAATGACATAGTCATTTTAGTCTTCTTAGGTCTTAATTTTAAACAGACCTGTGTTAACTACTTCTTAAATACACTTTTTATATTATTTTTAAATATAGGAGATACCTGACAACATTGCAGAAAAGCTAGAAAACGTAAAACTTACCTTTTAGGGGTGCCTGGGTGGCGCAGTTGGTTAAGCATCCGGCTCTTGGTTTTGGCTCAGGTGGTGATCTCAGTGTCCTGAGATCGAACCCCGCATTGAGCTCTGTGCTCAGCAGGAGTCTTCTTTCCCTCTCCCTCTGCCACTCTCCCCACTTGGCGTGCTCGCTCTCTCTCAAATAAATAAATTAATCTTAACAACCCTCCCCCCCAACAAACCCCTTACCTTTTAGTGGAGCTACTAACATGTTTTTGTGTAACATCTTTGAAATTATTTTCTTTTTTTTCTGTAGTTGAGATTAAGTCTTTTTTTCCTTTAATATCGCTTTCTATAAATGCCATTCCCAAAAATTAGACCACAGATTACTTGTTCTTAATTAAATAAGAAGCTGGGAAGGATAGTTGTATATTCAAGTCCAGGCAACTGTCTGTTGATGTCATACTTTTAAGGACCCGTCACCTTGTCATCCCTTCTACCTTGTTTTTACTTTTTGATCTTCTAGGTTCAGGGTGTCTTAGTCTCTTCTATGTTCTAATAATAACAGGGAGGAAAGCATTGAACCTTTCTGGGCGCATAGTATGGGCCTACACTGTGCTAAGTGCTTGGTAGGCACCATCGTTTCATCTTCACAGTAGCCTTGGGAAGGGGGGCCCATTAGTCCAACTGTACAGATGAGGACACTGAGGCACAGTGAGACTGGGTAACAGGCAGGGTCACTCAGCTAGACTGTCACAGAGCTGAGACTCTAACTCAGGTCTTTCTGATGCCAGAGCATCAGAACTCTTGTAACATTAGTGAGATTAAAGGACGATTTTTACTCTGAACTACCGAGTGGATCTGTGTTCTTCAGTGGGTGAGGCGGGGCAAAGGGAATGAATCTAGGGCCCCTTATAGCTTGTCACACTTGGAGTGCAGCCACACGGGGTGTCCTGAAGTGGCCGACTCCTTTGAGATGGCACCAGCAGGCATAGGCCGGGGAGTGGATGACTGTGCTAGGTGACACACCGCCTCTCCGGGGCGTATGGCTTCTCCTCGCAGCCTCTTTTATGGGTCCTGTGAGAGTCAGAAGGAAAAAGCCAGCAGCGGTATGCGTGGACGGCTTTAATTTTGGATCTCGTGTTCAGTGATAACGCTGAGTCACCTATGATGACCTGCTTCCCACCACTTATCGAGGTTCCCCTTGCGGGGCCTCACCTTTTGGCTTTTGTGCCTTGTAAGTGGCAAATATTTATTGATGAGGAGAATGATGTTAATATCTTCCCACTGCTACTTTGTTTCTTCTCATTTTCACCTGGCTTTTCAGTTTTATAATCTTTTCCCTGGATCTTGATCTTTTTTTTTTTTCACATGCTGATGGGGTACCAGTGAATGAGTTAGATTCCGGTCTGTTGTGTGCTGAGCTTGTTCCATTAGTGGATTGGCTGCCAGCAGGTTGGGGACTGAGTCGAGAGTGGGGTTAGAACTCCCTTCTCTGGCTGCATATTAGAATCATCTGGGCTACTGAAAAATCAATGACCCCACTCCCATCTGGATGGGGACCCTGGCCTTTTTTTTTTTCAAGCTTCCCAGATGATTCTCTGATGTGCAGTTGCTGGATTAGTTTTCAGAGGCTTAATTAGCAGGTTTGGTTTGGACTGTGGGGAAGAGGGCGCTGGGCGGATAGCAGACCGTTCCTGCTCATTCTGTGGCATCCCAGCCAGCACCCAGGTAGTGCTTACCTCGTGCCGGGTACTATTCTAAGCCCATCATCACATCATTGACTCATTCAGTCCTCTTCAGTATCCCTATGAGGCAGGCACTGTTATCCATTTTATAAAGAAATTCCTATTTCTAGCAAAGAAGGGGCATGTCGTATGAAGCTGACCCACAAACCTAGCACACAAACTTAGAGAAATAAAATAAATCTAAAGCTCGTGGGGGGTGGAGGTGCTGCTTTTGATAGGAGTCAGGAGAGACCTCTCTGTTGAGGTGACATTTGAATAGATAGTGAAGTCAGCTGCTAGGCTTTGTGAACACCAGAAGTCACTGACGCAGAGGGCATATTAAACGCAAAGGCCCTGAGGTAGGAGTTCACGTGAGTCTTCAAGGACGAGAGTGGCTGGAATGGAGTGAGCAAGGATAATGGAATGAGATGACTTAGGTCAGATCATGTAGGGCCTTGTAAGGACTTGTTGAAGACTTGGGTTTTTTTTTTTTTTTCTCCTTTTATGCTGCAGTAACAAATCTAAAATCTTGTTGACTGAAATCAAACATTGTTACATGTTCTTTACAGGTTTGGTAGGGGTCTCCTCTTGACTTCATTGGCATTCTCATTCTGTCGGTCTGAAACCCACAGGAAAGAGGGCTCCTGTTTCTAGAAGGAAGGAGACAAGGCAAACCTAAAGAATACATTTCAACTATCATACACCCTTGACTTTGACAACATAATTTTTTTTCTTTTTCCTCACCACTGAGTAAAATTGACATTTCAGGAGAATGGGCCATATAACCTGTAGCTTAGAGAGCCTATAAGCATTCCATATTGAACTCCAGTTCGAGAGCCCGAGCTCCGCTCTGCAAGATCATGTTCTGGTCTGTCCGAGAAACATTCAGGACGAATGCTGATTTTGATGACCTTTAATTTTTGTCTGATTTTGTTCCACTTCTTTGTCAATAACTTGGTCATTATTCTGCCCGTCCCCTCCCCAAGAGCCTTTACTGCTTTAGTTCATCATTTTCATTATCATCAAGAAGCATTTATTAAGTACATATCTGTGCATAGTGCTGCATTAAAAACCTTTATACCTGAGAGCATTGCTCATTGATGGGCCAACTAGAGTTTAGCTAATAATAAAATATTTTTAGGGGCGCCTGGGTGGCTCATTCGGTTAAGTGTCTGACTCTTGGTTTTGACTCAGGTCATGATCTCAAGGTCCTGGGATGGAGCCCTGTGTCAGGCTTGTCCCTCTCCCTCTTCTCAGCCCCCTGCGAGTGTGCATGTGCTCTTTTTCTCTAAGATAAAGAAAATCTTTAAAAAAATAATAAAATACTTTTATTGATCGTTAGTGCTCAGAAGAAAGAAGTGTACTTGAAATCAAAATAACATTGGTGGTGTTGGTGGTATCTACTCTGCACATCTCTTCCCTTTAAATAAAGGCGGTAGGGACGCCTGGGTAGTGCAGTTGATTGAGCATCTGACTCTTGCTTTCGGCTGAGGTCATGATCTCAGGGTCCTGGGATCGAGCCTCCTGTGGAGCTCAGTGTGGAGTCTGCTTAAGTTTCTCTCTCCATTTCCCTCTGCCCCCCCCCGCCCTAAAATAAATAAATAAATCTTTAAAAAAAGGTTGGTAGGTTGTTTTAGATTTAGCCAGTTTTAGTAACTTTTAAGAAAATGTTACTCTAAGTTTGTGTACTTGATTGTTAACAACTTTGAGTGGGAAAGGGTGTTGCTTTTCTCCTTTTATGGAGCATGAAGATAGATCCGTCTTTGCTCTGATTAGAAATAAGCTAGAATGGAGGAATGGGCTTTGGATTGGGAATTAGAGGATGTGAATCATTCCCAGCTTGGCCACAGCCAGCTGTGTGATCCTGCCTGAGCCAGGAAAGGGAGAATTGGACAAATGGACATGAAACGTTGAACTCCTCTGTGTCGTCTCCTGAATGGCAGTCATAGTGGCTTTTCCTTATAGGGCAATCACATTTTATATAGAGGTTAGTTCTGAGTCCATATGTAAGGCCAGAATCACCTGTATTAAAAATATCACCTGGAAGTACTTTCGGAAGGTGCCCCACTGGAGGTTGCCTCAGATGAGTCCAGCACAGCCGGTCCTTTCCTCCAGCACCGGAACAGATCTCTGGCTCTTCAGTGGAGCGCCGGTTGAAGCAGCTGGCTTGCATTTAGGGACCATGTTTTATGGAAAATACATTTTTAAATACTAGACTCATCCAGTGTTGTGAGATGCACAAAATGTGATTGGCGTGTGGAAACAGACTCACCAAGCGGCTGTCGGATTTGTGGCTCATTCAGTAGAATGGAGGGCCGTTATGGGACAACTGAAATTTCTTTTCTTCTCTCTTCTTCCTTTCTTTTTTTTTTTGGCCAGGTGAATCAGGTTGAATTTGGGTGAGTTAAATGTGGATATTGTGCAGCCCCACTGTACTCAGCATTGCTCCCCTCCACTGGTACTGCCCCTGTCTCACGCCAGGCCCTAATCCTTCCTCGCCTCAGTCACTTCGGTAGTCTTCATGAGAGGCCCTTCTGAAGCCAGACCACCCCGATCCGTGGCACACATTTGCTGCCGAATGATCCTTCTAAAAAAATTCCCAATTTAAACACTGTGCAGCACCTGGACTCACAGCAATAGTCCTCAAAGTTCTCCACCAACATTCTGCTATGGCAGAGGTTCAGTGACTTAAGTACTCACAGGATCCCGGCAGCATAGCTCGGTGTGGTGAAGCCTCCTTGAAGTGCCGTACTCGTGTTTTTGTGTTCGTATAACACTGTTTCAGGTGAATTACTATGGAGTAGAATTGATGCTGCTTGAATGTGCCATGCCTGTTTGATTTGCATACCCCCGAGTGGCCCAGTTGGAGATACAAGTCATTAAGAGATTAAATCTAAACTGGTAAGCAGGGTTTACAGATTCTTTATGTTCTGACCTTGGCCTTCCTTACGAGTTTCCTCTTTTACCATGCTGCTTCTCACATTTGAAGATCTAATGGTGTGGATGCACTTGAAATGCCCTGAACATACCGAAATTAAGGTTTGGTGCCTTTGATCTGCATTCATTCATCGAGTATTTATTGAGTGCCTATTAGGTGCCAGGTATCATTTTAGGCACTAGGGATACAGTAGTGGGCAAGACCAAGTCCTGGCTTCCATGAAGCTTACACTTTAATGGGAGAAGAAGATGACAAATCTGTGATATAAAGAAAAGGAAAAGAAAGCATGGGAAAGTGATAAAGATCAAAGAAGGGGTCCTATTTGTTGGTCTGGCGAGGTTGTGTAAGAAGGCACCTGGTGGTGCAATCTGGTGAAATGTGAGAGCAAGCCATGTTATTATCAGACAGAAGGCAGCTCGAGGCAAAGCATGTGTAAAGGCCCTGAGGTAGGAGTGTGCTTACAATATTCACAGAACAGCAGGAAGCTCACTGTGGCTGAGGAGAATAAGCCAGAGGAGGATGGGTAGGAGATGAGATTGGAGAGATGGGTAGAGGCAGAGAGCATGCAGGGCCCTGAACCCAAGATAAGGGATTTTCTTTTGCCTTGAATGCCTTCCCCTTCCATCTGTAACTTTTGGGTGAGGTTGGAATTAACTTTAATCTGTTCCACATGCTAGCTAGTTGCCCCTCTATTTACTGAATGATTCTTTCTTCCTCATTGATTTGAAATGCCATTTTATCATATATTAATTACATATGTCTGTTTACACAGATGTACATATGTTTGTCAGTGCTCTTCCATTGGTTTATCTTCTTGCATATGTACCATTCTGTTGTAATTATTGTACCTTTATACCAAGCATTGGCAAATTATGGCCCACGGGCCAAATTCGGCCTACTACTTAGATTCTATAAATAAAGTTTTATTGGAACACAGCTACCCTCATTTGTTTATGTATTGTTTATGGCCGCTTTGAGCTCTAATGGCACCAGTAGTTGCAGAAGAGATGACATGGCCCACAAAGCTAAAAATGTTTACGATCTGGCCCTCTACAAAGAATTTACCAACCTCTGCTTTATATTATGTATTGCTATCTGATAGGGCACGTTTTTCCTCATTCTTCTTTTTCAACAATTCCTTGGCAAGGTCAACATGTTTATTCTTTCAGATGAACTTTAGAATCAATCTGCCTGACTCCCTTCCTTTTCTCCACCTCTTTCAGGGTGGAGATCTGAGAGGCAGGAAGAATAGGAATTTGATTGCATTTAATTTGTAGTTTAGTGCAAAAGGGAAGTGATTGCTTTATAATACTGAGTTTTTCCATTCCAGCGGTGTAATATCTCTGATATCTCTACATTTATGTCTTTCAGTAAACTTTTATTGTTTTTTCGTTTGTATGTTACATATTTGTTTATTCCTGTATGTATTATTGCTTTTTGTTGCTATTACAATTGAGATCATCTCCCAGCTGTATTTTACAAGTGACTGTGGTATGAGGGAAAGGATTTGATTTTTAAGAGTTTAAATTGTTTCTGACCTTCTTCTGGAAATAAACTCCTATTAGGACTGTTAATTTTTAAATTTGATTCTTTTGGTTGATGGTCACTGTCTGAACTTATATAATTGTTTCATTCCTAATGTTTATGTCTGTTTATATTGTGGAACTCTATACCTAGGGTAGTTTGGGGACATGGACTTTGGCCCCCCCCCGTCATTCTTTTTTTTTTTTTATCATATGTAGGTCACAGCAAACGATAATTACAAAACAACAAACAAAAACCCAGGAAACTTTATGCCCAGTCAACATTTGTTGATCGTTTTAAGAATACCCAGAAGATAATTTAGGCGTGCTGTTTATTAAGCAGGCTGTGCCTTTTTGCAGAGCCAGTTTTTGCTTTTAATACAGGATAATAGGGTTTGCATGTCACACAGGAGAGTGAAACCCAGTCAGTGCTTTACTGTGGAGTCATTTGATCATGGAATAAAGGTGGCTTAACCTAGCATTTATCCTTTGGAATTGAAATATGAGCAGAAGGAAATTTTTATGAATCAGTTAGTGCTTTCCTAAATATTTCTCTGTAAAGCATTTGATCTTTACCCTTAACATCTATTCCTTAAGGATGTGAAATCTATTTTAGATTTCAAGATCTATTACTTGCCCTGAGCACTAAACAGATGAACCATAAATTCAATATGTGTTAACTTTTGTGGATTTATCTTTTAAGGCCATTTTTTTCTTTTTTTCTCTGAATTTGTGTCTCCTCCTTGGCTGCTTCTTACCTTGGTGAAGCTAAAGAGAAATTATTCGTGTTGCTGGTTTCTTTCTCCTTTTGGTGAAGAAATGATGAGATGGTGATGACAGTGGATTTGGAAATGGAGAATTCCTGACTGTATTGCATGATGTGCGAAATAAACCTTGTTATCCGCATTGCCTGTGAAGTGAAAGTTCATATGTAGAACCTGGTCTTAAATGCTCTTGTCCTTTTTTTCTACTATGTTGAGATTATCTTTGACCATCATCGTGAACATCGGTTGGTGGTATATGAATATAGTAATGCCATCATAGGCTGTAAAGACGTATCAGGCCACATGCCTCAATCACAGAAGGAGCCCCAACTTTAGAGTTTTTGTTTTGGGGCTTGACTTGGACCTATGGAAATTAGAGACCATTTTAGATAGAAGTGTGATATGGAAAATAATATAAGCGAATGTAGTGATAATTGGTTTCTTTTATTGGACACTTAATATGGACCAGGCATTATAATGGATGTCTGCCACATCTAGGAATTGTAATCTCATTTTATAGATGAGAACATTGAGATTTAGGTTAAATAACTGGTAGACCTGAGATTCAAATCAGCTTTCAGTCTCCACAGAGAGGTTGTAAATTGAAGTGGCATTTTGGCTGTGATTTTTGTACAGAACTGTGTGTGTGTATATGTGTGTGTGTGTGTGTGTGTGTGTGTGTATGTGTAGAAGGATTTAGAAATTGTAATTCATGTAGATTCTTCTTTTTTTAAGGGGGGGTGCAGAGGGAGAGGGAGAGAGAGAATCTTGAGCAGGTTTCACACCCAGCCTGATGCCAGGCTCGATCTCATAACCCTGAGACCATGACCTGAGTTGAAATCAAAATCAAATGCTTAACCAACTGAGCCACCCAGGCGCCTCTCATTTAGATTCTTTTATGTGAATGGACAGTTGAATTAACATCAGAGTGGTGAAAAAGTGTACCATGGTGTGGGGGGGCGCATCTGGAAACCTCGGTGCTTGAATAATCTTTAGCAAGCCCCTTTTTCTCTCCCCCCCTCCATGTGGCCTCAGTGAAGAGAGAATCTGGATCCTTAAATTTTTTTCAGTTTTTGGGTTTTTTTTTGGGGGGGGAGACCCAGGAGTTTATTTCAGGATTTAATTTAGAGATGACGATGGAATGTATCATTTGTCTTCCGATTTTGAAATTGAGAGAGTATGAAAAGGGGAGGTTATGGTGTGGTGGTAAATGTGGGTCACGGGGGCTGCGTGTGTTCAAGCTCCCCAAAGCGTCTTGTGGATCAGGAGAGTACTGTTGCGCCTAGCTTTAGAGACCCCATCAATGTTTATTAAATAGACACATAAGTAAATAAACGCACACACATATGTTCACATACTCCAAATTCTTTCCTAAACCTTTTCTGTGCAACTGCACTAATTAAGATGGAAAATCAGGATTCTGGGCCACATTATGTCATCATTTATTTACCTTAAGTATGGCTAAACCATTCAGATGCTAAACAAGTAACACTTGTCTCTAGTCAAAGCCCATTTAGAGTCTGAGGCCCTGCTCTGGTTGTCCCTCAGCCAGAAAATCTGGTTAGTTGGGCAGTTCTCAGTGGCTGTGAGTGGAGCGTCTGACCATGGCTGCCACCAGGTGGGTCGGAGCGGTACACCTGTGTGTGTGTGCGCGTGCGCACGTGCAAGTGTGGCCTGCTGCCCCTGACAGTGACCTGTGAATGCCAGAGGCTCTGCTGCCTGCCAGCCCAGAACTGGATTCCTGGCACAATTTCGAAAAGAAAGTAAAGCTTTCTAAATACTGGCAGGGCAGTCAGCTTGCTTTCCAGACTTGGAGCGGCAGCCCAGAGTCCAGCCCAGCACAACTTGTACTGTAGTGTCTGCTCTTTGGTCTCTTTGCACCTAATACATGTCCCAAGGAAACTATTCCAGTGAAGGGCGATTTTTTCCCTCTTTTATCAGAATGGCCTAACCTGGGGGAGTTACAGTATCTTTTCAAGGTTACTTTCAGACTAACCTTTGTGATGGTAAAGGAACTAGTGTAAATCTTGGTATTTTGTGAAAATAGTTCTTTGATGTTTATTCAAATATAAAATTATTTATAGACTTTTAACTTATATTTATGTAGCCTAATATGTATGCAAGCCATAAGAAACATTTGAAATTAGAGATTCAGAGGCCTAACGGTTGAAAGTTATATGTTGTGTGGGATTCCAAGATGTATGTATGATTTAGCGGGTAATCCTGAAATTATTAGAGGTGATGGGGGATAATGTTCTTTGATTTGGACAGGTTTTGAGCATGATTTCTGCTTCTGTGTTCCAGGGTTTGTGGCATTTTTTAATATTGCAATGCAAGTAACTATAGGCTCCATCACTGGGCTCTGGGCTCGTGGACTCAGCTTGCAGTGTAGTCCTTTGATTTGTCTGCTTGATGGGAGGGGAGGGACTTAGGTTCCATTTTTGTTCTCTCGTATAAGAGCCAACAAAATAAATATATTACAAGAAATGCCAAATGGTTGAGATGCTTTTCTATTCTTTTCTTGCCAGGAGCTTGGTTTGATACTGTATTAGTAATTCTGAGGAAGAGAAAGGGCAAGGGAAAGAGAAAGAGAAAGTGAACATGTTTCTTTTGAGATCTTTCTTCTATTTGTGTGACTTATTTAATTTGCTAACATTATTGACATTTTTCTCTTACGTTCAGGTTCATTGCTGGTAGGATTTTACGACTACTGAGGGATTTTTATTTTACCTTACAGTTCACATGAAAATTTCATGGCCTTAAACATTCGGTTGGGAATTTAACTTTATTGCCAGACTTTATTTCTAAGAGATAGGTCAGTAGTTGCATGTTGTATTTTACTTAATAAGTATCAAATTAATGGAGAATACTATTCAGTGGTATCAAAACATTTGTTTTTCTTCACTTCTGAGTTTTCTTCTTTTACACTGTTTTGGCAGCCTGGGAAATAAATGATACTGAATTTTCTTCTTTTTCTTTTAAAGACTTCCAGCTGAACTCTCATCTCTCAACACTGGCAAATATTCATAAGATCTACCACACCCTTAATAAGCTAGTAAGTCAACCTTTTAAAGACGAATCTACCAGCTGTTTAAAGTAGTTGTTTTAAGTGTATTTGGTAAAAATTTAGATTACAGATACTAAGATATCAGCTGTTTATGAAAATGTTTACGAATTTTAAAACTTGCCATATGGTGTGTGATTTCTTGGTAATAATGAACATATTTCTTGCAGAATCTAACAGAAGACGTTGGCCAAGACGATCACCCAACAGGTATCTGTAAATGCTTGCACTACTTAAATTTAAATAAACTTTGTAATATAAAGTTATAAAGGAGAAATACTAGCTGAGAATGATCTGTGTTGTAATACACTAACAAGTTGTTACTTGGTTGAGGGTGTTTTTCAGGGTGTATGAAGGAAGCTGTGTTCTAGCTCTTTCCCAGTGTCATATCTCTGTTGGTGGGCCTCTGGTTTATGTCAGAGTACTTCAGTCCCTTTAAAGGGGCTGGGACCTCCCTAGTGGTTTCACGGTACTGTTTCTTTACTGAAGTACTTTAGTTTATACTAAAAACTTACTACAGTAATGCAGTTTGAAAAGTACTCCACATATGCTTGTTGAGTTGAGATGAAAAATAATTTGATAGATGGGTGGGGTGTTAGATGTATGTGTTGTATAGGTCTTGAGGATTTATGAATTGGAAGATTGAAACAATTATTATAAACAGTTCTCTAGTCCTGTGGTTCTTAAACTTTAGCTAGCTTGTAATCCTCTAGGGAGGGCTTGTTAAAACAGATTGCTAGTCTCCACCCCCAGAGTTTCTGATTCTGTAGACTTGGGCTGGGGCCCCAGAGTTTGCATTTCTAACAAGCTCTCAGATGATGCTGATGCAGCTGGTCAGGTGATCACACTTGGAGAACCACTTCTCTAAACTGTTGATAATCCCAAAGTTCAGAAACTTTTGCTTGATCTGTGGTTACATCTCTCAGCAAAAATTATTAAAATATAAAGTTTTTGAAAATTACCACAGTAATATGGGAACACATGCTTGTTGGTGAATTTTGAATAGCACAAAAGTGAATGGAGTAAAAAGTGACAGTCCTCCTTCTTTGTCTCCCAATCCAGCCTTCCCCCAGTACGCTGTTTAATGTTTATTCTTTCAGACATTTTTATGCATGCATATACTTTTATAGTACTTTTAAAAATTTAGCATCTGTAAGATCATAATGTACATATTATACAGCATCTTTCTTTTTTTCATTGAATGGTATATCTTGGAGGTTTGGGGATTTAGAACTCTCCCACCTTCTCCAGATTGGTTCAGAATCAATTGAAAATTAGACACAAGATGGAGATTGAAGTAACAGTTTGTTGGAAAACACAGCTTGGATGTATAGATAGAATGCAGAGGCTTTTCTGTATTTCATCTGAATTAGCCTGATGTGCAGTTGCCACCACAACTAGATGAGCACAGGCCAGCACACCTGCTGTCCCCCCTCCAACCCACCTGTTATGACAGCGGAGGAGTCTGAGCTTCTGCTGGTAGGCCAGTCTGAAAGGGAGGTCAGGAGGGGCTGGGCCCTTCTCAGCTCTTTCTCTCTGGACCACTAATTAGATCAGGCACTCCTCCTTCCAGGACAAGGAGTGAGAGAAGTGGGGGGGGGGGCAGGCAGAGTCTGTGCCAGGAGTGTTCTAGAAGGCGAGGCCACAGAGGCTCCCTTCCCCTGATCTTTCTGTGTCAGAAAATCAACTCAAGGGCAATCAAAAGCAATTTGCTTAATACAGTTTGAAAACAATGTATGCACATGGTTTTAAAAGAAATATAGAAAATGTAGAAAATAAAAAATGAAAGTTTCTGTTCCGTTTTATTACCCCCAGCTTTCATCCCCCACTAGTACGCCACATTTGACTCTCCAGAGGTAACTCTGATATCCTTATGTTTGTTTCCTTAATGATGATGATATTTCCCCCCCCAAACAGTATATATTTGTATGTGCCTCTTGTGTTGGTCACTCAGAATATTTTGATCTTTTTATAGTAGCACATTTATAAAGCATCTACTTTATATTTTTTGTCTCTGCATTTTTAAAGTTCATGGATATATCATAATGTGCTTCTGCAGTCTCCTGTTGATATACATTTAAGTCTGTTTGACTCGGCTGCTACCAGTAATGCTGAAATAAAATTTGCAGGGCCAGTTTTAATAGTCAGAAGTAAAGCACATTTCTCTCCAATTCTGAACCAATATGTTGGTGGGCTCTGAGGATTTTTTAAACTTAAGAGTTAGTGCAATTTTGATTTAAAACTGAATTTTGTGTTGGTACAGCCTTGAGGTTGTCTCTTCTTTAGCTGAGGTAATAAAACCTCTGAGTTCTGAGGGGCACCTGGGTGGCTCAGTCGTTAAGCGTCTGCCTTCGGCTCAGGTCATGATCCCAGGGTCCTGGGATCGAGCCCCGCATTGGGCTCCCTGTTCGGCGGGAAGCCTGCTTCTCCCTCTCCTACTCCCCCTGCTTGTGTTCCCTCTCTCGCTGTGTCTCTCTCTGTCAAATAAATAAATAAAATCTTTAAAAAAAAAAAAAAAAACCTCTGAGTTCTGAATCTTGTACATTATGTAGTTAACTTTGAACTTTAGATTTAAATGAATATTGTTACTATAGTAATTTTATGTCTAAATATTTAACCCGAATGTGGCAATTTAATAACTGGAAGCTATAATTAAGAAAATGAAAGTGGAAAATGTATTTGGCCTCATGCCTCCTCTCTCACCGTTGGGGACAGTGGACACGTGTGATGTTTGGTGTGTAACGTGCTGGTGCAATGCCTGCTACCTCATACATGCCCGTCAGTGTCAATTAGCATTAGTCATTTCTTAGAACAGTCCATTTCATTAACATTTCCCCATTTGGTTGTAGCATCACTTGTGATTACCATACCTGACGGAGTAGGCTTTAAAAATTAAACAACATAAAATCTGTTATGTTTGGAAATCTGAGAACATTAATCACCATAATGCTGCTTTGAATCTTTTGAAGCCCAATGGTAGTCTCAGCAGCATCTGTAAGAAACTGTATGTGGAAGAGCCAAACCTAAGTGCAAGAGAGGCTGCTGTGTCCCTTCTAATGCTTTTCTTTGGTGCTTCCAGTCTTCCTCCCACCAAGAAAAGAAATAGAGAGAGAGACAGAGAGAGTTAATCTTGGACCAGTAGCCCCAAATCCAAATTATAGGGAATGAATAAAAAAAGCCAAATGGAGAGGACAAAAAACAATGAGTAAGAAAAAAGATGATAGATGTCAGAAGTCAGTATTTAGAAAGGAACGGAAAAATTTTTTTGTCTTAAATAGTAGGATAAAAATCTCACATTTAGACACTAATAGTTTCACTCAAACAAGCAAGTAGTTCAATGATCTGTTCAAGGAAATGAAAGAAAATATTAGGTACTGGAAAGGTGTTTTGAAATGTGATCTGTTTATCAACCCAAAATCACTATGTCTTTGTGACATTGTTCAGTGAATAGTGAGGTGAAACAGCTATATAAGAAGTACTGAAGTGGCAGAATGAACCATGTAAAATGTTATTAAGTGAAACAAGGGTATGATACAACCAACTCAGTAAAATGAAAAATTAGTGAGATTTTTGTATTAGAACATGCACTTACACTAAGTTAGGAAAAGTCAGACAAATTCTCTAATTTTATGGACCTCTTGAGGCCCCAAAACAAAAAGATTAAAAAAGAAAAGGCAGTGGAGCATCTTAGATACATAGATACTGTTTATTAAGAGTAACAGGTTTAGTTAAATTATCATCAAAACAACAAGCTGGATAGTCATTAAAGGGCCTTTGGTCTGATCCAGGTGAACTCGAGTTGCTTTTTGAAATAGATTTTGTGGGACCAAATATTAAAATAAATCAGCTGAAAGATGTTGGCAGTATTTCTAATTGTTTAATGTGGGAAGACTTCATTGACTACCTGATTTATTTGAAAATATAGGCAGTGAATAGAATATTTCATTTGTTCTCTTTAGCATCTTAGATCACTTTAGATCCCCTTCGGTGATCTGAAGTTCTTTTAACACTAAATCAAAAAGAAATGAACCTGAACTCAAGTCATAACTCTTGGGTAAAAAAATATAAGCAATTTTTATTGCCTTCTTAAGGACTACACACACACACACACACACACACACACAGACACACACCACACACACACACACACACACCAGCATCAGGGTAGATTTCAGACTGATTGTCCATCTACTGTAGAGATATTGAGACTGAACACCAGAACATCAAGATAATATTAAGGAGTGTGAGTTCCAGTTTGGGATTGCTAGTTGGGATTCTTCTCCTCTTCCCTTTATTATTATTATCAAAAGGCTTTTCTTCTTTCATATGTATCTGCCAAATATTTCTCATAATGTAAGATGACTCTTTAAAATCTTTTTCATCACTGCTTTTTCTTGGGTGATTGGCAAAGAATGAAAACTTGCAGCTCTCTGATCATTTCAAATGAATTTGGGGTTTCCTAAAGTTCATCTATTGGAAGTTGCTTTTCTTTTTTACCTAATTATTGATCTAGGAACTTTCCGGTGCTCAACTTTATCGGCCAATTTTCTCATCTGTAGAATTGGGACGGTAATAATACCTCTCAGATTTGTGAGGATAACTTTGGAAGTGCTTCAGCATTATTCTTTAAACTATCAGCCTTAACATTTTGCCTTGATCTGTAATGTCAGATTGATTGTACTTAAGTAGATACTTTTAGGGGGTTAAAATAGTCCATTCTTTGAAGTAGATAACATTTCATAACATTTTCATAAGTTGTTTTTTTAGTTTAAAGATAAAGTTTAGTTGAAGTAGATTAATTGATATAAATTCTGAGTCAGTAAAGCCTAAATTTAATGATACAAATAAATACAAATTTGTAAAACATTCATTTAAATGAATGTAATTTTTATTATAAAAAGACATCACAGAGTTATTTTAAGAAGCAAACAGTATCGAATATTTTTGTTTAAAAAAATCCTACTTGCCAGGAGACTTAAAAGTCGAGTGCTTGTTTTACTGAGAAACAGGAAAAAAAATCTGAAATGATATACTATGTATTCATTGGTATTTTAAATATCTGGAAAGGTACTAAGGAAATGTACTGACTTTTTAAGTAGAATTTGATTTACACATGTTTTAGGAACACACTTATTTCACAAATATTTATTGAGAGTGTTCTGTAGGATTCTCAGTAATGTATGTATCTTATTATTATTGTACTAAGATGCTCTATTAGTTGCTGTGTATGCACAGGTGAACCAAGTGGGGCCCTGCAAACCAATGTGTACTTTTGCATGTGCACTTAAAAAACCCTAGTTGTTGCTCTTGCTCAGGTAGGATCCCTGGAGCTATGTTGGGGAGAAGGGGAGTGGGTTTGGGGCACATAAGCCTTGAGTTGTGTGCTCTCTGTGTATTTTGCTGATTTGGTTCATGTTGGCAAAGTATTATAAGTAACCTTGTTTTCCTCAGCATTAAAAAATTGCTTTTCATGTAGCCTGAAACTTTTCACTGTCATTATGGGTTCTAGGGTTCTACCTCTGGAGCTGTACTGTGTAGTCCTTTGTATCTTCACTGGGGGCTGAGTTTGACACATCTTTCCTCTGAGGCGGGATGAAAGGGTCAGTAAGCCAGTGAGTGCCTGAACTCCAGTGGGCACTGGGAAGGTGAACAGACGCCATTTCTTTGTGAAAGATGGCCCCCTCATAGCCACTTGCTTATGCTGACCATCAGAGTAGAGAGATCTAAGCAAAAGCCATCTTTTAACTAGAAGATAAAAATTTTATTTTTATTTATTTATTTTTAAAGATTTTATTTATTTATTTGACAGAGAGAGACACAGCGAAAGAGGGAACACAAGCAGGGGGAGTGGGAGAGGGAGAAGCAGGCCTCCCGCTGAGCAGGGAGCCCGATGCGGGGCTCGATTCCAGGACCCTGGGATCATGACCTGAGCCGTAGGCAGACGCTTAATGACTGAGCCACCCAGGCGCCCCTAGAAGATAAAAATTTTAAATAAATAAAAGAATAAAATGCCAAATTGGGGCTCAAATAATGAGTGCATTTTACACAAACACAAGAAAAAGTGATTTGTGAAACTTTTCACAGAAAACATTCATCAGTAAGGAAGAAAATAAGAGAAAGTTGAAAAAATTAACTTACAATGTTTGTACGTTTACCAAAAATGTGATACTCTTGATAACTAGGACTCAGTGAAAGCTAGACATTATACCAGTTTGTCTATGAGGAAGTAGATAGGAGAGGAGCTAGTGGATTAACCTATATTGGTGAAGACATTATAAATAGTGTGCATTGTGCCATGGGCTGAGGCACTCAAGTGCATTTTCTCCCATGTTCTGCAGACACTGGTGTAAGGGGGAGGTTATTGCCACGTGAGATGCTCAGAACCAAGCCGTGACAGTACTGGAAGGAAATGACTTTTTTTTTGTTGTTTAAGAGAGAGAGGGAGAGTGAGCAGGGTAGAAGGGGGCAGGGAGGGGCACGGGGAGAGTGAGAGAGAGAATCTTCAACAGGCTCCATGCCCAGCTCGGAGCCCAATGCGGGGCTCGATCTCACGACCCTGAGGTCGTGATCTGAACTGAAATCAAGAGTCTGATGCTTAACCAACTGTGTCATCCAGGTGCCCCGACTTTTCTTTATACATAGACATCCAAGGAGGGGAAAGTGAGCTTTGACGTTTAAGACAGACCACTCTTTCTTCCTTCCTTCCTTTCTTTTTTTAAAATTAAAGTATAGTTGACATACAATGTTGTATTAGTTTCAGGTGTACAACATATTGATTTGACAATTCTATACATTACACGGTGCTCACCAGGATAAGTGTAGTTACCGTCTCTCTCCATACAAAGTTATTACAATATTATCGACTGTATTCTCTATGCTGTACTTTGCATCCCTGTGACTTATTTATAAGTGGAAGTTTGTACCTCTTAATCTCATCACCTGTATAGCCCATCCCCCTGGCCCACCTCCCCTCTGGCAGCCACCAGTTTGTTCTTTGTATTTATGAGTCTGTTTCTGTTTGTTTTTTCATTTGTTTTGTTTTTTAGATTCTACATATGTAAGTGAAATCATATGGTATTTGTCTTTTTCTGAAATACTCTCTAGGTCATCCATGTTGTTGCAAATGGCAAGACTTCATTATTTTTTTATGGCTGAATAATATTCCATTGTGTATCTATCTATCTATCTATCTATCTATCTGTCTATCTATCTATCTATGTATCTATGTATCTATCTATCTCACATCTTCTTTATCCAGTCATCTATCGATGGACACTTAAGTTCTTTCCATATCTGGGCTGTTGTAAATAATGCTGCAACAAACATAGGAGTCCATATATTCTTTTCAAGTTAGTGTTTTTTTTTTTTTTTGCCTTGGGTAAAGACCCAGCGGTGGAATTGCTGGATCACAGGGTATTTCTATTTTCAATTTTTTCAGGGGCCTCCATATTGTTTTCCAGAGCGGCTGCCCCAGCTTGCCTTCATCAGCAGTGCACGAGGGTTCCCTTAGCTCCATCACCTCGCCACCACTTGCTATTTTTTGGACACACCG
This sequence comes from Halichoerus grypus, assembly GCF_964656455.1. NCBI lineage: Eukaryota > Metazoa > Chordata > Mammalia > Carnivora > Phocidae > Halichoerus > Halichoerus grypus. The sequence goes on from NC_135714.1 coordinate 40,537,736, forward strand.
TTATTTCTGAGCAGTGTGGCAGGCTTTCCAGCTTGGCAGGACAGACTTTTACATTCTGCAACCCCCACCGCAAAGCATTCATGGACAAGAATAAATCTTTTTTTTTTTCTTCAGAAGCTTGGGTCACTGTGAAGCTCTTTGGCCCTTTTTGTGTGCTTTAGTGTTGTTTATAAACAGGACCATTTTATAGGGAAGATGGGGTGTGTGTGGTGGTGGGCAGTACTTTCTCCACCTTTCCCTTCCAGTTACTGCTGCTATTGTGGGGGAGAGAGATACGGTGTGCCTTGTGTCTCCGAAAAACTCTCTGCTTCCATCCTTGGAAGGACAGGATCTGGTAGGGACCTGGAGAAGGGTGGCCGAGGGTTGTCTTTTTAGCCCTGTTTGGGGTCTGCTTCTGTGCTAGAGGAGGAGACAGGATCCTTGAGCTCATGCATCATTCAGTACCTGGCACTGGGCAGCCACCTCAGAGCAGGTTTCTAGAAAGAGCTGTCCACCTGCACTGTGTTGGCTCCCTCACCCACATCCCTCCGCAGCCCGTTGCAGCCTGGCCTCCACCCTCACCGCCCCCCTGCTGCGGGCCTTCCTTGCTCAGTCTGGTGGGTGCCTTCGCTCCTTCCCTGAGCTGACCTCGGGGTGCACTTGACCACACCTCCAAATGCTCTCTTCTCCTTTGGCTTGTAGGACATGACACTCTCCTAGTTTTTCTCCCTGCCCAGGTCTTTCTCAGCCCTTTACACATCCACCCTCGCCGGGGCTCTGTCCTGAGTTCTCTGCTTCTCAGTCTCTGCCTGGACGACCTCAGAGAGGCAACAGTAAATAGTGGCTGAGCGCTGGGGCTCTGCTGCTGAGCTGCTTGGTTTCCATCATCCACTTCACCTACTGCTTTCTGACTGTTACTTAATCTCTCTTCTTCAGTTCCTTCATCTGTAAAAATGGGGATGCTAGCAATACCTACATCGCAGGGTCCCTGGGAGCACTCAGGGAGTGCTGAGGTCCAGCCTGAGCACTGTCTGCGTACCTCCATTCCAGCAGTTAGAACGTGTTTCTATTTATATCCCCAGCGTCTATCTACACACAGTGCTTGGCACCTAAGCACTTATCGAGTAGACATTTTTCTTCATAAAAATCCTGAGAGGGAGGTATCACAGTTCTTACTCTTTAAAAGATGAACCAGAATAGGTCAGCGATTGACCAAGCCACATAGTTAGGTGAAGAGCTAAAACTTATTTGTTGAATGCAGATCATTCAGACACCAGCACCCTTAAGCTCTCTCTTGTCCTCTGACTCAGTGAGAGCCCAGGGCCTTCTACCAAGGGACTAGTGGAAGGAGGAGAGACATAGGGGGTCCAGAATTCACCCCTAAACACTTCTGCGACCTTGGAAAATCACTTGGATGTCCGAGCTTTGATTTTTCCCATCTGTCAAGCAGAGATAATGATCTCTGCCCTGCCTGACATTCGGGATTACTGCGGGACCCAAATGGCATATCTGGTAACACCTGTGCCAGGATGGACACGTTTTAATTATCTTATAACTGTTTTGTAATTTGTAATGGTTTTAGACCGTCTGAAGCAAGACTGTCTGGGTTTGAATTCCAGTTTTGCCACTTAACCTAACCTCTCCCTGCCCTCATTCTCTCAGCGGCATAGGCAGTAATGAGGCTTCTCTTTTCATAAGGCAGGTAGGAGGTGGACAAGTGAAGGCATCATGTAAGTGTTCAGAACAGGGCCTGGCTCACAGTGAGGTCCCTGTACGTGTTCCGTGTTGGGATCGTCTGTTAGTATATTTTAATATCTTTTACCAAATGAAGGTTTGCTTCTGAAAATCCTGACCAAAAGTGGCAGAAACAGACTAAAAATTATTATGGAAATTTTGCTCAAGATCCTGTCAGGCTTCTGTCCAAAAAAATCTAAATCCTGTTTTTCTAAGATCAGATACCCCTTGAAGCTTAAGAGTATTGGGACTGATGTGCTTGTTTGTATTTTAGATTCAAGGTTACTGGTTGACCTGGCCTTGCCTAATGAAATACACAAATGAGATAGCAGTGCAGTTCCTTTTGAAGGAACACTGACATATAAAAGAGACTGAAGCTTTGATGATTTACATTAGTGTTTTTGGAGAGTAAATGGAAATCGTGATAACTTCTGTTTCTAATGTGGTTTTGGGGGTGGGGGACATTAACTTATTTGTGTCATTGCAAGGTTTATTTCTCGACTATAACATTTTCCTAAAGAGGAACTAATAACCTTTTTTTTCACCTTATAACATTTACAGATAACATCTAAACCCTTTACGGTATAAGCCACGACTGTTCCCAATTTGGCGGGTGGCGTTCTCTGGGAATGCTAGGATGTGGCTAAACGTGCTGTTGTACCCTGTGACTCTTTGTCCCTAGGAAGCCTGCGGTCTTGCAGCTCTTCAGACTGCTTTAGTAAAGTGATGCCGCCAAGGAAAAAGAGGAGACCTGCCTCCGGAGATGACTTATCCGCCAAGAAAAGTAGACACGATGGGTATGTCGCAGAGACAGTAGATCAAACTCAATGACGTGTATCAAAGAGGCACACTTTCAAAGTGTAATTATCTTGTGATACTTATGTGGGTTTATAAAACAAAGCCAGATTAGGTAAGTCGAGTTCTTAGAAATTGAAGTTTTGTCTTAGTTGACTTTTTGTCTTAGTGGATCTTAGTTGATCCACCAAAACTGGTGTAGAGTTTCTTCCTTTTAAGGGCTTGCCGTCTGTGCCCGTTGAGGACCACAGGATTGGTATGTATCTGTCCTCTAAGGGGTCTCACTCACCAAACACAACCACAGGAATCCGCAGTTGCTTTCGCAGGGGCCCTGGGCTGAATGGCCGGGGGGTGCTGTGGGGCCTGGATGCTCTGAGCCTGCCTGGAGTGGTGGCCGAGCAGAGGTTGAGTCTCAAATGAGTGAGGATTTGTTAGAAATCGTGAAAAAGAAGACTCTGCAAACCACTTCTCTTTCAGACAAGTGAACTGCTTAATTGGGTAACTCGAAAAGTCGTTAGGCTTGTTTATTTTAGGCATCTTTAATTCTTTCACCTCGATTTTCATGAGTCTTTTTTGCTTTGCTCTTTTTGTTTTTTAACAACGAACAAACATCGTAATTTCATTCTTTTCTGCCTTTTTTCCATTTTCCTCCATTCTGGCTCTGTAGGTTACTTCACTCAAGGGCCTGAATATTCACATCTATAAATCAAGGGCATTAGATGAGCTGTTTCTGTTTTTTCCTTGCCGTGATACTTAATATGCTCCAACTCGGTTGGAAGGATAGAGAGATGGACTCTGAAAATGTGAAAATGCTATCACTCTTCCTATACCAGATGAGCAGAAAATGTGATCTATGAGAAGATAGCAGTGACTGAGAAGACAATCACCAGCAATGTTTAGACCAGTGATTTTCAGCTTTGGGAAGCCAGGTCACTTGGTCACTTCTTTGGTGGTGTCGCTGTTCTTGTCATTGGAACTGTTAAATGCTAATAATCACATAGGAGTTTGTGACTATATATGGAGCACTTGCTACTTCTCACCACAGTCTGGGATAACTCCAAATGAGAAAGCTGTGTTAAAACTGGTGGCTGCGTTGCAGGAGGGGGTGAGGTCCTCTTACCGATAGCATTTCATTGGCCACCCAAGGGATAGGGGTCTATAGCTTTAGCTGAGTTTCATTCTTGGTCTTTTTTAATAAACAACGTCATTTACATACCACAGCTTTCATCCACGTTAAGCGTACAATTCAGTGATTTTTACTAAGTAGTTAAGAGTTACACAGCTGTCACTACAAACCAGTTTTAGAAGACCTCTACCACCCCAATGAGATCCCTGATGCCCATTCACAGTCCGCTCCCCTGTTCCCACCCCCAGACCCCCGCAACCCCCCATCCAGCTTCCATCTACAGATTGGCCTTTTCTGGGCATTTCATGTGAGTGGTGTTTTTGTGTCAAGCTTCTTTCACTTAGCATGATGTTTATGAGGTTCATCCACGTAATAGCATGTATTGGTATCTTTTTTTATTTACTGAATGGTATTCAATTGTCCTTTTTTATGTAGAGCACTTTGAGGCACTTCATTACAGCGTCCTGTGTAGGTCCCCATGTTGTTGACCAGGTACAGACTGTGAGCTGAGAATGTCTCGGCCCAGGATTGGAAGCTATATGTTTGACCCCTTGGCCAGTCCCACCTTTGTTTCTGGGTAGTGTGGCTGCCTCTTATAGAAGAAGTACAAAACTGGTGGGGTTGTTTGCAGTTTCGGTATCTTAATACCCTATAGCCATGCTCGGTATTAAAACCCAGAATCTCTAATCAGGCGTACATACAGTTATTCTGGTGAATATCTAGGTCATGAATAAATACTTACTAAAATGTAATTATGTATGATCTTTGTAATATATAATATAGAAATTAAAACTGTATTCATAAGTGTTTACATATACATATGCATACACACACCTGTTTAGGCAATTTATGTATAAATGAGGGAAAGAAAAAGTATTTACTCATAATTTTTCTATTGAAATGACTACTTTAAAGATCCTGCCTTCTCTCCCCTTCCCAGATAGGGAACATCTTGGTTCTTAGCTCCCCCGGTCATCATAAAATACAGAATTCCTGCAGAGAGTCACACTGTTGCAGGAGGAGACTGCCGTGCTTCCTGACTCCGTTGTGCAGCTAATGCTGGGTGTTGCCACACCAGCGGGGCACGACAGGAGAGGGCCAGAGGCCAGGCTCCTCTACTTCTCTCTCCTGAGGCTTTTTTCCCTGGACGCTTGGACATAATTTGATGTTTCTTTTTATTTGCTTAATGTTCCCTTGATGTGTCCAGTACTGACAGGTTCTTCCTTAGACTGTGTTCTGTGCCCACCCTGACTTGTAAGACATGAAAGTCAGGAGAACTTAATGCAGAGCGGGAGTGAGTTCTAGGGTCTTCGCTGGAAGGAAACACCTTAGCCATTTCTGGCTGTGTCTCACTGTATCACTCTGTAGTTCGTTCTGGCTAGTGAGGTAGAGGGGGGACTCGATCCCAGAGTCCCCCCTCTACCTCACTGGCCAGAACGAACTGATTACTTGTTAATGAGAGCAAAACGTGTATCAGGTATTTACCATTTAATTCTGTTTTGGGTCTGACTGTGTTTAAAACTGTAGTTATAAAAGCTGAAGCTTCCAAATGCAGGAAGTAAAATGTTTAAAATATACTGGAAATACTGATTGAATAGATGTCTGGTTTGGGTAAAAGAAGAAAAACTGTCTGCTACTTAACAGAAACTCCGCATCTTTAAATAATTTCAGACTCCTTTTTCAATTTCTAGCATGTATAGGAAATATGATTCAACCAGAATAAAGACTGAAGAAGAAGCCTTTTCAAGTAAGAGATGCTTAGAGTGGTTCTACGAATATGCAGGTAGGTCCTCATTTAGATGATCTGAGACTGTCCCTTATGAAAATAAGGACTACCTTAGGGAAGATTAAAGAATTTTAAAATGTGTACTTTTCTAATGTGGTTTGTGTGCCGTCTCTCCCCGTTTGAGGGAGGGAACATAGTTGAAACAAATCACCAAATGTCCTATTTATAGCCAGCAGCTAAGCCAAAGAATTCAGAACACTAGAAGGGAACTGAAAAGATGAATGCACTTGGGAGAAATACTCAGGATTGCTAGGAAACCTATTTAGAATGCTGGTAGTGGGTGACTCTTTGGATTGGACATCAAAGTTAAAATAAGCTTTGCTGCTTTGAACCCTTATGTGCAATGGGATTTCTTATATTAAGTGTCTATTCTGAAAGATTATTTGGCAGAAAATGTTTGTTTTGTCATTTAAAATGTCTTAAATTCAGTCCTATTTTTGCAGCTTACAATAGCTGGTTGGATAATATCAGACTGAAATCCAGGGTTGTTTGTCACTGGTTGTGTGCGGTATAAAAAGAAAAGGAGTGTTTCCAGACAAGTTTGAGCTGAAGGCTCTTCTACGCCTCTTCTTTGCCGTGTTTCTGGCGCTCTCATAGCCTTTACATTTGATGATTTTGGCCATTTTCAGACCGATTTTCCTGTCCTCTGTCTCTGCTCCCAACTAGGTTTCATGGGCCTCCTGTGGTCTTATTTAAAAAACAAAACAAAAGCAAAAAACAGATCAGACCAAGTCATTCCCTAACACTCCGCTCCAGGCTAGCCTCCTGAAAAAACTCCCTGCTCCCTCCAGGTTGAAAGAGAACTGACTGGCTCACCGCTGCCGTCCCTCCACCTGGAGTGTTTTCTCACCGCTTTGCTATCAGACGATTCTTGCTGTACATCTTCGAGGCCCCTTCATTAGCTTAACAGCCTGCTTTGTACTCACACAGGACATTTTCCTACCTGGCTCGCATGCCCTTTTATTAGGTGTCCAAGCGGGGGTTCCTCCTGTGGTCTGATCTTTCCGTTCCCTCCCCTTTCCCCCGCCCCCCAACCCATCCCCTACCTCACCCTGTTCGTTTTCTGATAAGAACCTTGCCCCTTTAGCCACAGAAGTTGTTCCAAGGGCTGGCAGGTAACTCAGGCCAGGCCCATCAGATAAAATTCCCCTGGGATTTTCAGATTGCAGCTAAGAGAAGAGCATCTTTCTCTTCCGGTGGTAGACTTGAAAGGACGTGATCCTGATTGCTGTAGGTCTTCGGATTTTCGTGAGCTACTCCAATATCTTTCTAGTGAATTAATTCTCCTTCATTACTTGAACTAGTTTGAGCTGGATCTTGTTTGCAGGACAGGGACCTTAGTACAAATACTTACATAGGGGCGCCTGGGTGGCTCAGTCGTTAAGCATCTGCCTTCGGCTTAGGTCATGATCCCAGGGTTCTGGGATCGAGTCCTGCATCGGGCTCCCTGCTCAGCAGGAAGCCTGCTTCTCCCTGTCCCACTCCCCCTGCTTGTGTTCCCTCTCTTGCTGTCTCTCTCTCTGTGTCAAATAAATAAATAAAACTTAAAAAAAAAACAAATACATAGTATCAGAATGTATGTGTTTCCATGTTATATCAAGAGAAAATGAATCTCTCGAAGACATTTTGTATTCCTAGGAAAAGTGGTTGACACTTTGCCAGGTGTTCGATACATGGGTGCTGAATGAATGGTTTTCTCATATTTGTATCACTTTGTGAAGGTTTTTTTGCTTTCTTATCTTGGTTCACATTGATTTTTATGAAGTGGGTTATGAAAAGGAAGTTTTAAACAGACAAAAAGTACGCTTAATTCTACCATCAGAGCACAGCTATTTTGATTCGTGTGTGTGTCTTCCTTTATAAGCAGACATCATTTTTCCCTGGTACAGCCACATTTCTGTGTCCTTTAAAAAGAGAACAGGCTACAGTTTTCCATCTTGTTTGCTTTTCTCTGGCTCAGGAAGGTGACATTTGGGATAAAGATTAAGCCACATTCTTTAGGTTCCTTGAGATCCCTGCCAGGTGGTTCCTTGCAGTTCATCCCTACAAAAAGTTTTTGTGGGTTTGGCTATCCCTGTTTTTACCCCCACCCCCATTTTTTTCTTTTCCTGTGTTAGTAGGGAAAATGGCTTGAAATTGGGAATAATTAGGAGCTCCAGCTGATACCTGCTTTCACTTCTAATAGCCCAAACACATGAATAAAAGCTGTAGATCATTACTGAAGAAAAGCAAATGGTGAGATGACTCCGGGGCGACTGTCAGGTTGTGCTGTGGGATGAGTCTGCCGGGGCAGGCTGTGAGGCAGGGCGCTAGCTAGCAAGAGGAAGGCTTTACCCCCCGTGGTGAAACCCCCGTGGTGAGTTTTGTTTCCTTAGGAAAGAGCTAGCTGGCCTGGGCTGATTCCCTGCACTTTAATCCGAGGTGGGTGGAGGGGCGGGTGGAGGATGGGAGGGCCCTGGTGGTGCGCTTGTCTCACATGGGTGCCCCTTCCCTTCTTCCCAGAGTTCTCCGTTCCACTCCTTACCCTGCCCTCCACTGCCCTGGCTCCTGCAGCCTGAGTCCTGCTCCTCCCCGCTTCTCCCGGGCCAGTTAGCGCCAGCACTCCTTTACACATTCTAGGGTGCAGGCTCTCCCCTTTTCAAATCCCGATCACCTCCATTTCTGGTTCTCAGAGATTGAATAAATGAAACCTGCTCCACCGGGAGCTCTTCCTCCGGGTCTCTGTGGCTAGAGGTTTGCTCCCTTTTGTACTTTGGTATTTGAGTTCTTGGTGACTTGAGAAAGGAAGGTGGGGGAGTGTTGTTTAGACCTCCATCTGAAACTGGAGTCCCATTTCTTTTCATTAGGATGAAAATAACCAGTTTTACAGAAGCAATTTACCTAATAACTTCCACTTTCTGAAGTATATCTAAGAATAAGGAATTAAGCCAAACACGTGCCAGCATTGATGTCAGAGTTACAGGGAAACTCACATAGATGTAGATCATAGAAGTTCTCCCAAGTCCTGACTGACTGTGGGCCCTTAGTTTCTGTTTTGGATTAAGTTCTCTGACGGGATCGTGTTTTGGTTTGCCAAAATGAGATTAAGGACCAGGAGCAGATGCTAAGTGACCAAGTGGTCTGTCAGCAAGGGAGCCGAGGCTAAGGACGACGCAGGGGACAGTGTGGCCTCGTTTGCCTCAGGGATGCAACATGGTGGCCTTATGGAAGCTTTCCCTTGAGGGCCCGGGGCCATGATGAAAAATGTATTTATGAGGGGCCCCTGCTTAAGGTGGCGGGGAAAGTGGGAGGACTCCTTTTTTTTAGATGATTGTCAGTATATCTGCCTTCCAAATGTATCTCCACTAGCTTGTTACCAGAGCATTCCACAGCTTAGGATTTTAGATACAACTTTTTAAAATCCTCTCCTTCGTGCTTCACTTCTGACCCACTTTGTGTTGGCCAGTTACATATTCAGAATTAAGAATTCTCAGTTCTTAATGTTAGAATTAAGATGGCTAAATTCTACGAGTGAATTGATCAATTTAGTGTAAATACAATCTTAACGCCAACGAACAATGTGATTACAGCTAAATTTAGATGTGTGCATGAGAAAGATCATGGCAAAAAGAGAAAAGTTGTTTTAAATAGCAGAATTATGGGTATCTTTTAAGTAATGTTGATTAACAAGCTACATTTTACTATTTTTAGGATAGAATACTACTTTTGGCAGTCATGCCACTGTAAGTCATAGGGTTAAAAACCTGCTCTTTAAATACAGCAGATGCAAGTGTATATCGCTAACATGACAATGGCACTGCATGGAATCTGGAAGAAAGGGAAAACCCTGGAGAACTTAACGTGACTGCTGCATGGTATACCTCAGCAGACCTCCTCTGAGGGCTTGCTGGGGACTAGGCTCTAGGGTGCACTCAGCTCATTTTCTAGTGTGGCCAGCAGACCGAGAAGCATCGTCTTTGGGATGAATGCTGGCAGAGAGCGGCGTCGGTGGCCAGGCTGGAGGGACGGACATTCCGGGGGGGGGGGGTGGCGGGGGGAAGGTCAGCTGGCACACCAAGGCCCCGTGCACAGGCCCGGGGAAGTCGGGCGCCTTGCAAGGCTCAAGGATAGGTTACAGCAGAAGAGCTTTTTTAAATCAGGAGGAATGGAAACCAAAGACAGGAATTTTAAAAGAATTATAAAGTAACTTTTTCTTTCACATCTGCAACCACCTCCCAAGGGGTCCTCTCAGTAGATACCAAAAAAAAAAGGCATCTGTTCCTAAAAACAAAACCTCTTAGCAAAATAGGAATAGGTGGATATTTCCTCATGAGAAGAATTCTTGGATCTCGTAGCCGGAATCTTTACAGTAGTAGAACCATGGAAAGAATGGTGACCCGTACACGTACTCCTGTGCTGTGGAGTAATGGAAGACGGGCCCACTAGCAGAGCGCATGTGCGGGCACTCGCCCAGGGATACCACCAGGCACATGCAGGGACAAAAGCGAGGTGCAGGATTTATAGGCCTAGCATGAACCCTTGTGTGTTAACAAACTTAAAAGTGATTTCATTGTGTATTTGCACATACCTAAGTACAAGCATAAAGGTCTGAGAAGATATATGCTGGACTGGTAAGGAAAGGGTGAAAACACCCTTTTCTTTTTAGTCTATTTTGCCCTGACCTTGTCTGTTGGAGTATTTTCCCATGTGGATGTATTCATGTGTCATTTGTAGAATGTATATGTGACTGCGCACGTGTGGGTATGTGCACCATCCAGGCCAAAGCTAGCAGCCTATCAGGTGGTAAAAGGCTAAATGTATTTTCACTTGAGTGAAGAATGAGATAAGGATGCTTACCCTTGTGATGCTTATTTGCCATTGTTTTGGAAATGATGAGCCAGGGCTGTTAGACAAGACATAGAAAGAATGGAGAATAAATAACTGGAAAGGAGGAAGCAAAAATGAACATTGGTCGGAGATGAAATGATCAAATTCTCCCTGGAAAGCCACAGAGAATTTCATGGACGAACAGAAACAGCAAATAAACATGTACCTATTCCATGCATGTAGAATTCTATAAATGACTTATTTGGGGAAGGTAATTTAAAGGAATATTTAATAAATGTTTGTCTCTGAGGAGTAGGGAGGGGTTGGAGGGGAAACTTGCTTTCTAATTTTTTTTCACTTTCTCTTTTAAATGAAATTTTATATCGTATTTATATATTAATATAGCAAAAAAACTGGATTAAAAATGCAGTAATCTTTTATTTGGATAATAGCTTTTATTATTGTCTTAATATTTAAGTATTATATAAAGATTTCCTTAAATTTTTTTTGAAACAATAACTTTTCCCCTAATAATCAAGATAAGAAAATTAGGAATACATAGAAAAACCTATAAAATAAAAGGAGAAAAAAGAAAATCCCAGAAAAGGGTAACAGATTTGAATATATGAAACAAAACATCTTGTAACAAAAAGGCACATTTGTGATTAAAAGGAAAATAACAGCATGCAGAAAAAATATTTGCCGTGGCCACATTGCAAGGGAAAGACCTAAGTTTGACTTTAGGGGAGCCAGGGCTTTGAAGCAGAGAAAGGACATAAGACTTTCCAACAAGCCCACTAGGTGATTTTAATATTCATCTTTTGAGGACAGCCACCTTACACATTTATTGTGGTTTATTATTATTATTTTTTTAAGTAATCTCTACGTCCAACGTGGCACTTGGACTCACAACCACAAGATTGAGTCACGTGCTCCACCGACCAACCGTGCCTACCAGGCACCTCTGTTTATCATTATTTTATATTGAAATTACTCCTGGGGCGCCTGGCTGCTTGGTCGGTTAAGTGCGCAACTCTTGATCTCGGGGTTGTGAGTTCAAGTCCCATGTTGGGTGTAGAGATTACTTTAAAAAAAAAAAAAGAAAGAAAAAAGGAATTATTCCTATGCCCTGTCTCCCTTCTTGGAGGGGGAGGGACCATGTTTTCTTAATCGTCAGCAACGACCACAGTGCATAGGTCCACAGTGTGTCAAGTAAATGTTACCTGGATGAAACTGAGACCTATGAAGATGGTGGATTCTGCAGGACTTGCTAGATCTAGAGGCTGTGCAAAGATTAGAGTGACTCCTGTATTCCGGTATTCATTCATTCATTTAATAAACTTTCTAAAAGCAACTGCTCCATGCCAGGTGGAATGCTGAGGTCCACTAGAAATACAGTAGCTTTTACTTTGGAGGAATTCAGAGGGAAAGACAGAGGAGCTGGGACTTAACCCAGATGTACCCCATGTGAGAAAACCACTCCTGGCATTGTGGGGGGGGGGTCGCAGAGGACTGCCCCTCCCAGCCTCTGCAGGTGGAGGTGGGAGGAGTGGAAGACTCCCTGTCTGGTGTCAGTCTTCAAGACTGAAAATGAGTCGGCCGGTTAACATGGGGAAGGGAGAGGAAGATGGGCTGAGGCCACAAAGAACAGTCTGGTGTTGGGTGTGTGTCAGGAGCAAACCACAGGTAAGTGTTTCTGGGGCTTTTATTCATTGAGTACTGCTTACTGATTCATTTATTTTCACGAAACTTGATTTGAAGGTGGAGAGGTTGGAGGCTGAAGAGGAAGGGAGGCTCTAGATCATAGAGAACCTTACTCGATATGCCACACTTTGCACTTCATCTTCAGGGAGTGGGGAGCCACTGAAGGACTTGACGCCGGCATGGGATTTGTGTCTAGGATGGCTCCTTTAGGTGGCCGTGTGCAGGATGGGTCAGAGGGTACGGGGCTGTGGAATTCAGGAGCTCCTGAGGAGACTGCTGTGGTCATCTGCGTGAGAGAGTAACGCCTGAACAGGCCAGCACGGGATAGGTACAATTAAGAAATATTTGGAAGGAAAAACTGGCATTGCACCTGCTAGTTGACCAGATGTGGAGAGTGTAGGAGAAGGGAAGAGTCCAGGAGGACTCCCAGGCTTCTGTTTCCCCGTGGGGCCACCAGTCGAGACAGACTGAGAGGATAAGCAGGCGTGGCATGGAGAGATGATCCACTCAGGTGGTGGCTGAAAATGGGAAATGCAGGAGGTGGCTCGGGGCAGAAGATGAGTTTAGCTGTGGCAGTTCAACAGGAGGTGGGGTAGCCAGGCGGTGATGTGGTGGACAGTCCCAAGTTAAGAGGGAAAGTGTGGGCCCGAGAGCTCGAGCACCATTGAGACTTCCTCGGCAGAGGGTATAGAATGGACTAGAAGTGGTTTCAAGATGGAACTCCTCACATCAAATTTAACAAGTTGGGAGAAAGCAAAGGAACACATTAAGAAACCAAAAGAGAAGTAGGAGGAAAACCAGATGAGAGAGGGTACTTCCAGAAGCTGTGGGAGGAGGCAAATTTTGTGAAGAAAGAACTTCAAAGTTTCAGATATCACAGAGAGGTCAGATAAAATAAAAACCAGCTGACTGTTAGATTTGGCAGCAAGGGTGTTATTGGTGACCTTGGCAAGAAGAGTTTCAATAGAGAGAGAGGAGCAGAAACCAAATTGCAGTGGTTGAAGAATGAATGGGAGATAAAGTAAGGATGGAACATGTAGGCAGTTCTTTCAGGAGGAAACAGAGCTGAAGCCAGAGTGGGAAGAAAGAGGCTTTATTGCCTTGTCAAGAACAGAAAGACTACTTGCTTTTTTCCTATGTAAGAGAAGCGATTATGTTATTTCCCAGTTAATTTTGTAAAGAATATTATGTGGTTCTCTGCTAGGTTTCCAGAGATTATTGTATGTATTGAAATTATTACCAAAATAAGATAGAGCTGTAAGCTACTTTAAAGAGCAGGAGTTGAACTCAGGTAGCCTTATCTTTAGACACAAAGTATGTGTAGCCTGTGTCCATAGGTTGATGAAAGGCATGGCAATAAATTGACTTAAATGATTGTGCAGAGCCAAATCCTTTAAAAAGTAACGGAAATTCCAGAATATTTTCTAGTTTATACTTGGTGATTTCTTTTCTCAGAAAGGATTATGGCCCGTAAGTGTTATTTGATTTTAGTTTACTTTAAAAATATTTTAACAGTATACTACTACTATAGGAGTAATAGCGTACATGGTAAGATTTAATTTATATAAGGTTGCATTTCATCGCAGGTACTGATGATGTTGTAGGTCCTGAAGGCATGGAGAAATTTTGTGAAGACATTGGTGTCGAACCCGAAAATGTAAGTCTAACCTATTAAGTTGGGCAAATCAGTTGACTATTTTTCTTAACTCTTTTGTCCCTTGACAAATAAAGCAACGGTAAAGAAGTAATGGTGTGTTAGTTTTGTGAGGCAATCTGGGTAACAAGTTCCAATTCTAATTTGATTTCTAAGCAAAAATTTTTGTTGTAATTGGTATGGTGTAACCAGTCATTTTTTTCTCTTGTTTACGTTCTTGTAAATAAAAGGCATGGTAATAAAGTAATTAAACTAGATGTTTAAAGAGTGGTGTGGGCATGTGTACCTCCATTGAGAGATCAGCTGGGAGACTGAGTCACAGTCTATTCTCTGTTTGTCCCCCTCTATAGTTATTCCAGCCTAATGCAGAGTTTGTCCAGATCTTTGAATAATTAATTATTCATAAGGGTTTTGAGTAGGTTGTAATTATCAAGAATTTTTCATAGCTCTTTCACTTCTGATTGAATTTAACACAGGGGTTGCTTTTTAGTATATAAAGGCCCTAAGTATTTCCTTAAAAAATTTAATTAGAAGTTATTTTATATGCTTAATTGTTTTTTCCTAATTCTTATCATGTTGAATATTTTTTCCTGTTCCTACATCATCTCTCTTACACTAAAATGAGAAATGATGCTCATACAAGTGCCTTGGCTCATTAACTATGCAGTTTAATATTGCATTAGCCTCCAATTTAACAAATATGTCTTCGATCCTAAATGAATTTATGATCTAGAAGAGATCTCAAGAGCTCATCCCCCTCATTCAGACTCTTCTTGGCAAGATAGCTGGTGCCTATGTATATATCATGCTCTTAAAGACAACTAGAAATTAAGACTTCACACTTTTTTCTTAAAACTTTTCTTTACCCTTAATATTTCTATGCTCCTGTCCTCCCCCTTACTCCCTGCAACACTACATTTTCTAAAGAGCCTTTAGCTCATTATATGGATTTCTGTCTTGTATTTTTTATTTTAATGTGATCTAGTTCAGGTATCTTAATAAATTATTCAGCTTGCTATAAAGGTTTAGGGACATCTGGGCCAATAGTATTTGCCTGATGTGGTCCATAGACTAGTCATAGACACAAAAAAGAACATTTCACTGGCTTTATGAAGGAAGTTTCCTGATGGCAGCTGGGCCAAGGTTGGCGGAGTGTTTTCTGGACTGAATGGTAAGAAGGGTGAGAGTGAGTTGGGCCTGAGAGCGGACCTAAAGGTTCTACCCAGAGCACAGTCGTCAGCCTAGATCGGAGGGGGCCAGCAGGGCCCGGAGGGGAGGAGATCAGGAGGCCAGGGCAGGCCGCCAGTGTGAGAGGCACTCCGGGAGCATTTACTCTCAGGGGTGGGGAAAGGCCTGTTGGGGGTGGGGGGGAGGGAGTGCTGGTGTGGATTCTAGTTCTTCAAATGCCAGTACTCAGTAACAGAGAGCTGCTGTTATCCTTTTGGGGAGCAGTGATGAGGCCTTTAGTTCTTGATTTCTGTAGGAAAAGAAATAGTCTTGAAATGTCAAATCACACCGAAGTCCAGGAGACCAAATTCAGAATATTATTCTAAAGTACTTATTACTGTACTTCATTTCTAAGATGCCACTAACAGAAGTTGTATTTTATATCATCACTAAGAAAGAAAAAACGTTGCTAAGTAAACTCTGATATGCATCAATTGTGAATGCATCCCAGTATCAGAAGTGTTAACATTTGAAAAATAAGCAGTAAAGTTGTTTTTTAAAGGCTTGTCTGCACTGTTGACTTAGTACTTTAAAACACTTAAAAGGTAGGTTTTAAAGCCCTCACCTTGCCTGAAGACTTAGAGCTTATGAAATTGAAGCAGGCTTGTAAAATTCAAATCCGCTGTCATTTACTAAGGCAACAGCAAAATCCTTTAAGTAATTAGCATCCTGATTAGCTACCATAAGAAAGGTCCATTTTATGTAAAGAAATACTCATTGCAAATATCAACTTGGCTTTTTAGCCACATTTCTTGCATACTTGTGTGTGTGTTTGTGTGTTTCTGTGTCCTAACCATTGTTTTAACTTAACAAGTGTTTATGTGGAACTTTAAATCTTTCTGATAGAGGATTGAGTATAGATATTGTTTGAGAACATACCAAGTTTGAATTAGGAAATGTGGGTTATTTCACCTAGGTAAATTGATATGTATGCCAGAGTCAGAATTCCAAGAAAAGCTGAGGGATGAGGAGAAATCCACTAATGTGTAAATATTTGGAAGAACATGTCTTTTTGGGAAGTTCTTCTGAGTAGCCCCCTGGTCTTTTAAGTTAAAGTTTTTTAACCTATTAAGGGATGATATTTTGTGATGATGTGTATAATATGTAGAAACATTGGTTTACTGATCAGTGCTAGTAATCTACCTAGTAATCTAGATTTTTTAATCTAAAAAACCTAGTGACTTTAAAAATCGATATGTACTGATTTAATTGAGATTTGATGAAAGGGCTTAGAGATTCAGTGGGTTCTCACGGATAATAATTTCCAAGGTGGAAAACCATAAAGTCAGCATGAAGAGAAAGCTTTTCATTAATCTTGCAGTTATAAATTAGACAAAGCTGGACGTTTTTAGTCTTTGTACAAACTACCTTGTTGGCAAACAAAAGGACAGACTTTCTGAATCTCCCTCATACCATTCTTCTGGAGTACTTAATGTATGTGTGTTGGCTCTCAGGGGCTAATTAAATCATCTCAAGTGATTTCTAATTGACTGCTTGCCTTACTTTTTTCATGTTCTCTCATCCTCTTACCACCATCACCATCTGACCCAGTGGGGCCACATGGATGGTGGATTAATGTTTGGGGAAGTTGTAGTAGTTGAAGCCTTCACGTCCTGTGTAAAGAAATAAAATTAACTGCCAGAAGTGGACTATGCTAGTCCCTGGCCAATTTCTGCAGAAACATCTATTTTCTTCCCATTGTTTTTATTGTTGTTTATTGTTACAACAAATGGAGATGTAGCCATTCAGCAGTGTATATGTGATCCCCAGTTCAGGACTTGGGTGTCCCTTAGGTATGGACAACTGTCCAGAGATAACCAGCCCAGAGTGGTGGGATGGTCCTAGCAAAGCCCTGCCCCTCTTTACCTGTCTAGGGCTGACCTACTTTCTTTTTTAGTTATTCCTCACCCTTTCTTGGGTCTTTGAGGTAGACGAGATGGGAAGGCTTCCTCCTCTTCCCCAGTCAGGGATGGGTGGACTCAGCTCTGTCCCTCTGTGGAGTCCTGGACAGTTTGAAGCTGGATGTACCTTTGAAATGTAATTTTGTCTTTACACCTTCAAGCGTTTATTAAACTCACCATCAGGATCTCTGGGCCATCTTTTTCCCTAAAGCAGCTAAGTGATAAGCAGTGCCGGAAACTAGAGTTGTCACAGTTCCTGATGCTTCCAGAGTTTCCGAAGACTCCCTCGAAGCCAGAGTGGTGCCCCACTGAGAAGTGATGGAGCTGGGCCACTCAGCCTGTGCTCAGTCCACGCACAGCGCTTTTTAAGTGGAATTTTGGGCCACTTTCAAATAGTTTTCCTCCAGTGTATACAGTTAAATTCACAAACATTAATGTGTTTGTGATACAACGCCATTATTATCTATGACCTACCACCGACCTTTTTATTTTTTTTAGCCCTCTGCTCTGCACCTGCTCTGTTCACTTAATAAACCTTGGAGATTGTTCCCCGTTTCTGCTGATAGCTCTACTTCTTTTGTCTTAATGGTGGCATAGTATTTCTTTGTGTGGAGAGCATTCAGCAAGGAAGTATTTAATTAGGCCCTTATTAATAGATGTTTGGTTGTTCTCAGTCTTTTGCTACTATAAATAAGACCGCAGGAATGTTATTGAATAATAACATCTTTATGTACATGTGCGGTGTATCTATAACATAACTTTCTGTAAGTGGAATTGCTAAGTTGATAACTGGTTTTAATTTTGGTAAATATTGCAAAATTGCCCTCTGGAGAGGTTAATGGCTTTACACTTCCACCATCATGCATCATAAGAGTTCATGTTCCTCCAAGCCTTTGTCAACAGACTAATTATCAAACTTTTTAGATGTTTTCCGAACTAGAACTCAATTTTGAAGTTACCCTGTTCATATTTCAGTGACTAGACTACCGTGAACAGAAGCATTTGGAAAGTTGTTGATATGTTTTAATTACTGGGATCTGTCATTCTGATTTGATTGGTCTTTCTAATTTTTTGTTTGTTTGTTTTTATACAGGTAGTTATGCTTGTCCTAGCTTGGAAATTGGATGCACAAAACATGGGTTATTTTACTCTACAGGAATGGTTAAAAGGAATGACTTCTCTACAGTAAGTCCTGAGGCTGTCCTGGGCCGGGGGTCTGGGGGGAGGCATCCATGCACTCCCCAGCCGGCTGTTTCCTCCCTGGGATGTCAGGGAGCCCGGGCTGGGTGACTGGAGGAAGCCAAGTGATCTGGCACACTTCACCTGTGGCCATAGGTATAAAGACCAAATCCCATTTTTATAAGGTGAAGAGAGGACATTATGCATAAATTTTAGCAATTAAAATGTTTATATAATGTATATTGTTTATTTTAGTATTCCTCTAGAGCAGATCTGCCCAATAGAAATAGACCAGCCTCTTCTCATAGATGTGAGCCACATATGTAATTTTAAACTTTCTAACAGTCACATTAAAAAAAGTTAAAAGAAACAGGTAAAATTAATTTTAATGTATTTTATTTAACTCCACAAATATCCAAAATGTTATTATTCCAACATATAATCAATATTGTAAAAATTAACGAGCTTTTCTTTTTTTCATATTATATCTTCAAACTCTGGTATATGTTTTACATTTCTGATCCAGCTCAGTTTGTGTTAACTGTATCTGAAGTGCTTGGTAGCCACGTGCATCTAGTGACTACCATATTAGCACAGGCTTAGAGCTTAAAAAGCAAAGGCATATTAGCATCTGGTTTACAGGTAGGGAGAAAAAGTTGACTGAAGTTTAACTTAGAAGTGAAAATATTTGATAGCTGCTATTTTATGTATTCTGATTTTAGTTTTGGGCAAAATTGGAACTTCATTACTCTAGTGATTAAAAAGTAATAATAACAATTCTGTTTGTGTTACCTGAGCCAGAATAAGAAAAAAAACCCAGTGGTTTTATGAGTTCACTTCGCACGCGTGTGTGTGCATGCATGTGTGCGTGTGGGGGGGTGCACACACTAAGAGTTTCATTCAAGAAAACAATTGTTACTCTATTATTGGCATTGAAGGATACAGTTGGGATGGGTGAGTAAATATTTCAGTGGTACTGGAAGATGAAGTGCTGATCCTTAACATGGGAACTTTGATCTAAAGTACTCGGAAGGACGCTTTTTTCACTTTAACTTGGAATAATAGACTTTGATACTTACTGGATTGAAATTGGAGTGGAAATGGTTTTATGGGTTTATTTAAACAATTTGTAATTTGCCAGCTTACTAGCATTGTCCATTTGTTATTGATCAAAATGCTTTCTTTGCCCCTGGCCGTAGTAGTTGGTTATGCACTTCACTGCTCGCTCGTTTGAGCCCATTTGAGGCTGCCGGATGAGGAAGACCGTTCAGGCTTTGTCCTGCACATTTTACAAATGAGGAAACTGAGGCTTAGGGATACATGATGTGTTAAAGTAAGTGGCAGAAAGGGGAGGAAAACCCCAGACTTCTGATTCTTTAAGTCACGTTCTTCCTCTAACAGCTGTTGTCTGATGGCAGATGAGTTTTAGGTAAAAGTCAAGTCACCCTTTTACAAATACACTTTCCTGACAGCATGCTCTAGAATTTTAGGGTTAAGTCCTCGGAAATCTCTTTAAAAACTGTGCTTTTGGTGTTGGGCACATGTCCTTGACAATTTCAAGTCTACTCACTCTCCTTGTTTTCCTCGCGGACTTTCTGTGCTGCCTTCCGATCACAGCGCAGGATGGCTGCTCTTTTTTAAGGGTCCTTGTCATGATGAATGCATGGCCACATCAAGATTTTATTTCAAGGTTTCAGAGAAGGCACCATTAATATTTTTCAGGCACATTTTCATTTGTCTTCAGAGGGGGAGGGTATAATATCCATTTTTATGTCATTCTAGATTCTTTTTTACATTTGCCTTTACCAAAGAATGTTACACAATGCCAGGCCTTTCCCATATGAGGGCCACACTGCCTGGGAAGTGTGCAGTTCCCTGGAAGAGGTCTGTGTATGTTCAGGGAGTCTCGGGGGGATTGCAGGGACCCTGCCGGTTCTTTATTGGGAACCCCGCTTAACGCTTGGTGTGACGCACTTGGTGGCAGATGGGTTCCCATAGGAGACGGCCACTTGGTCCTTGCAATTCAGGGTGAAATGACAAGCTGACCCACTCTAAGGACATTGAGGGGCCTGCTTTCTTTTTTTGGCATGAAACTTTGAGATGGCTTTCCCCATCACTGAGGAAGA
This sequence comes from Halichoerus grypus, assembly GCF_964656455.1. NCBI lineage: Eukaryota > Metazoa > Chordata > Mammalia > Carnivora > Phocidae > Halichoerus > Halichoerus grypus. The sequence goes on from NC_135714.1 coordinate 40,557,753, forward strand.
GATAATTACTCAGAATAACCTTTAAGGTTCTTTATAGTTCAGAATAGTCCAATATCAAGTTGTAAGAACCTTCATTCCCCCTCCCTCAGGCCTCCCTAGATGCGTGATTTGTTCAGCAAGTGTTTGAATGGCCGCAACGTGCCAAGTGCAGTGTTCTACATCCTGGGGAAACAAAATCCACGAACAAGGCAGTCCATTCAGGTCAGGGGTTCGGAAGCGAAGTGCAGGCAGAATATCCAGAAGTAATAAGCCACTTCTCTTTAGGCTTCTTGAAATGATAAAATAAGTACTGTGTTTGTAAGGTATGCATGCCCAGTAAACAAGAATAAGAATGCTTAGAAGCTAATCACTAATATGCTGGTAGAAGATGGAAAGTAGTCCCTCTTCTGAATTACCTATTTTGTCTTCTGTTTTGGATTTTTTTCTTTTTTGCTCTCTTTTGGTTTTATTAAACCTGTCCATTGAAGTGTTTTGAACTCACACTGGAATTAAAGTGTATATGACAATACCTGTATTTATAATATATTAGTATATTTGATTAAAATGCAAAGTGTAAAAGACTGGTTACAGTGGGAGTGTGCCAGAAACAGAAAGCCCATGGGTTTTGGAGCCAGAGGTTTGAATCCGCTCCACCACTTCCTGGGTGTCTCTGGCAGCGCCTCGCCAGCCGGGAAGGGGAGGCGATGCACTGTGGTCACACCTGGGCTCTCAGCCCCGCCGGGGCCAGTGTTCTGTGAGCGCCGGAAGGAATGACGGCAGCCGGTGGGGACACTCCTTCCCAAGCTCTGCAGATCATTCTCAGCCAGGAGAAGGCACTGCTCGTTTCAGTTGACTGTTTTGTTATTTATCGCCTTGTCCCAACACGTGGGCTTAGGCTTACTTCTGATGAATTAAACTTATAGGGATGTTTACACTAAACAGAACAAAAGCGTGTTAGAGATGTAGCCAACTTTGCATAGAAGTTAGAAGGTGCATAGAAGTTGATGATGGGCTAGAAACATACCTTTGGCTAAGTGAAGGGGTGAAGGCCTTTCCCCGGGTAATGGAGAACTACTTTTCGTTTTAGAACCTTTGAGGTTTATTGTCCTGCTTCCTGGTGCTTCTGAATCTGTTACAGGAGCAAAACTCACATAAGAAATGACCCCACGATAGGTTCACATTTTGTTCTGGGGAGATGATGCCCCTGAGCGGAGTGGCACGGTCTGCCGCTCTTAGGCCGATATGAGTCTTCTCACGTGTGCTACACCGAAAAGCGGGGGGGGGACGGGCTGAAGATGTGGCTGCTTTCTGGAAAGTCTCAGGCTGGTTGCTTCAACTCCCCAAGCCAGTTTCTTCACAGGCCCTGTTAGAAGGCAGTCCCTCTGCACTTGCTCTTGTGGAGTGACCACTAGATGGCAGTCTGTGGTTCTGACGGGGTGACTCAGCGGCCTGCTCCCTGATGGGGGTGGGTCCAGAGGCTCTGTGGGGCAGGGCCCCTTTTAAAGCAGATTAAACCCTTTATTGATGATATTAGCTCTAACCTATGTCACTGTCTTTAGTACATGTATGAAGGGAAAGTTTTACTTTGGGCATTTTATGCTTTACACTCCAGACAGGAGCTCTGATCATCTTTCAAACAGAAGGACATCTTTGTCCAGGGTGGTGGCTGGACTCCCAGGCATGCTACTGAACTGCGTTCACGTTTGGCCTTGCAATTCTACCCGAAGACTCACAGCTCCTTCCTTTTCTTGTAGCTGTTGTAGCAGTAGCACTTGTCGAAATGAGTGGTCCCTGCCCTCGGATCTGTTGAGACAAACATCTGTTCTTCTTCCTCTCATTGGGCAGGAGTTAGCTAAACCACCTGCCGGTATCTGGCCAATTTCCTGTGGCTTTGGTCCTTCACCTTCCCTTCCAGTAAAGAGCAGAGACCTTGGCCTTAAATGTTTTGGGGTTAGCTGGTTTCTCTCCTCTTTGACCCTCCCCCATATTATTAATAAAATATTATTAGTTATGTATATATACAATAAAAAATCAAATCATACAGTAGAATGCCCAATGCAAAGTAAGCCCTGCTCCCCTCCTGCCTCCTAGACTCCCACTTACTGCTTCCTTGGATGTCCTTTTAGCCTCTGTTCACCCCCCATTTGGGGTCTGGCACTAGATCTCTAACTAGGCTATCAGCATCTTTTTTTTTTTCTTCCCCAACCTTTCTCCACAGAGATCCAGAGTGAGCTTTTCAAGATGCAAAGCCCAATGATTGTAGTCTCTCCCATGGTAGGGGGTGACTTCAGTTGTTTCTAGGATTCAATTAAAAAAACAAAACAAAACAGTATGGACCACAAAACCCTTTATGGCCTGGCCCCACCTCCCTTTTACTTCCCCTCTTCATCTACCCTGTCTAGTCACAATGGTTTCCTTTTCATCTTTGAACTTGGCATGCCCCTTCTGCCACTGGGCCTTTGCACATGCTGTTCCTTTTATCTGGAATACCCTCTCTTCTAAAAATATTTAGTGTCTGCTTTTAGCTGTCAGCAAACATTTCAGTCCCTTAAAGAAGCCTTTTCTGCCTTCTAAAATAGTCTAATTGTTATCTTTTTTTTACTTTTCAAACATCAGGAAGAAATAGAGGACATTCTAAATTGTTGTAGATTCACAGAAATGAAACATTTACTCTAGTTTTTGACGTTTAGATATTTTATTATCTCAGTAGATTATGGGAACTGTTTTGTAGTTAGCTACAAAAAAGAAACCTTCACAAATTTATTTCTAAAAGTAGATCAGTGTGCTCTAGTATGAACCATATTTTAGTTTATAAGGTATATAAAATATTTACATTGATAATACTTACAATAGGTATTATTTATACTTAGTAGTAGTAGGTAAAAGCTCTACAGAGGAATACGAGGAAGCACATCCAGCTTTGAAAAGGTTAATATCGCTGGTGGAAATGGTGACTCTTGGTTCTCATTTTTAAGGACTAGATATTAGGAACAGAAAAATCGGTTTGTAAAAATAGCCAATTAGTCTACTTTCTTAGGAAAAATAAACAGTGTGTCACTTACCTGTAAAAATAGGTTTTTATCACCAAAGCTCCCTGGAGAAATAGCTGATTTCAGTTCTAGGGTAGAGAAAGTACAAAGTGAGCTGGGATGTCTTGTGCCAGAAGCAAGGACGTGCTCAAAGACTGACGGGGACATGTCAGAAGGACAGTGGCACCAGCTTGAAGGGGCTGCTGCCCAAATGAGAACAATTTGTGCGTCACAAAGAATAAAGGCAATAAAAGGTGATAACACTGAATAAAAGCAAAAATCCTTAAGTCCAGAAAAGAGGAAAGGTGGTGAGTAGACCTTCTCTTTATGGAAGAGCTCCAGCCAGTCGCAGCACAGCCTGCGAGAGTCAGAACGATCCCCATTTCATGTCTTCAAGTGTAACGTCGGTTCAAGCAGGTATCACCAGTGGGTGCTGAAACCACCAGGTTGTTGACGAACAGGATTCACAGTCTCAAGATAGCATCCCATAAATTATATACCATTTCAGAGGAGGGAAAGTACCTGTTAGTGGAGAATCTGGGGCATGTTACTTTAATTGAATGAATCAATTTAGTATCACTCATAATGGGACAGACTGACATTATGAGCCTCCTCATGGGATGCAGGGAGAAGGACATCATGAGTAGTGTTCTTATCATAAGTAGCTAGCTTAAGTATAATCATAGGGAAATTATCTGACAAATTGGGATTCTACAAAACAACTTTTTAAAAAAATGACATTGTCAAGAAAGACGGAAAAAAGGAAGGACACCCTTCTAGAGACTAAGGAGATAGACAGCTAAAAGCAATACGTGAGCCTTGATTGGATCCTGGATCAAGAAAAAGCATCTATAAAGAAAATCAGGGGAACAATTGGGAATTTCGTATATGGGCTATATATTAGCTAAGAAAGTTTACACTGGTAAAATATTAAGAGTGATGAAGGTATTTAAATGTCTAGGAGGGGTGCTTGGGTGGCTCAGTCGTTAAGTGTCTGCCTTCGGCTCAGGTCATGATCCCAGAGTCCTGGGATCGAGCCCCACATCGGGCTCCCCGCCCCACATCGGGCTCCCTGCTCCACAGGAAGCCTGCTTCTCCCTCTCCCACCCCCCCTGCTTGTGTTCCCTCTCTCGCTGTGTCTCTCTCTGTCAAATAAATGGATAAAATCTTAAAAAAAAAAAAAAAAAAATGTCTAGGAGTGAAGTGTCATAACGTTGGCAAGTTACTTTCAAATGTTACAGGAAAAAAGTGCATGTATGTGAGAGAGCACAAATATGACAGTATTTGTTACGAACCCAGGGAATGGGTATGTGGGTGCTTAGTTACTATTCTTTCCATTTTTCTGTACATTTGAAATTTTTTTAAATAAAAAATGGAGGGAAAAATAGATCAGCATGAATGTGTTCCAACTCAGGGTTTTATTCTGTCTTTTGGTATTATGTTTTATATTACTGCCCCAATTAAGAAAAAAACTCAGATTATAATTTGCCTTTATTCTGTTTTTCTAGATGTGATACAACAGAAAAACTCAGAAATACTTTGGATTACTTAAGATCATTATTAAATGATTCTACAAACTTTAAACTTATTTACAGATACGCATTTGACTTTGCACGGGTGAGTTCTCTGGAGCCTATCCAGATGTTTCCCTCTCCTCCCTCCCCCCCCCCCTTTCTTTTTATTGCCTTTTGAGGTTTGTTTTTACATGCTGCAAGCAAAGAAGTTGAGTAAGTTACTCCCAGGGTGCTAGTTAGAATTTCTTTCTACATGTACTCTTTCTAAACTAACTGATTCTGGGCAAAAAAGGTAGTAGGTTAGCAAAAAGCTGTGGTGGCAGACCTTCAAAAGCTGTTGCGAGTGGCTTAGAAGTCATTTATAAATGGGCATGTAATAGATACTTTTTTAAATGTCTTTTAGATAGGCTTGGAAAAGCTTTTCATTCTCATGAAACAACAAATCTTCACCCATTGAATTAGTGGAATAAACTACTCAGATCTAATCCAGTTTCACTTTGGGTGCTGTGTTGTATTTGGAAATCGTTTGAACTTCAAACCCAAGTGAATTTCAGTGAACATAATTCAAACATAATTTCTAGTCATCATTTTGAAAAGTGAGCATCTTGTCACATAGTGAGGCCCGTCTAAGTGTGTGACTGTGGTTCTGCTGGAGTGAATAAAGTCTTATTTTTTCAGCCTACTCACCACAGGTAGTGAATTCTGAGGCTCCAGTTGTCATTGCATTCGTTCACACACAATCCACAGCCCATGCAGTTACACTCTACTCAAGAATGGTGTTGTGTTTTCTGTTAGGCTTGTGTGTTTGGTGGATTCAGGTGACTAGGCTTTCTTGATTGATTGTGTTTTAAAGCAGAGAGTTCAGGGAGAGAGAACTCTTTTTTTTCTTACCACCATGCTGATCTTTTTCATTTTTTACATGCTTTGGCTCTGGTTGTTGAGCACCAAAGGTTTACTTGATGGTGAATTCTGGTGCATCTGCAATAACACATTAGTAGTTCTCTGTGGTGTCCTCATTTGTGAATTTTTGCATTTTCATAACCTTCCAGTAAAATCACAACACATGAAAGTTTATAGACATTAGAAATGATAACGGTGAAACTCAGATACAGTGTTCTTCTAAATGGCATTTGTATATACATAGGAATTATTTGCCAGATGCTTTTAGAATAGATACATAGTTTCTGGGATTAAATATTTTATTACATGAGACTGGTTTCCTCCCATAGTCAGCTGTTTCTTACTGTATGGGTGAAGTTTGTTTAGAAGCATTATACCTTCTCACCAAAATAAGCCCTGTTTTCTAGCTTTTCTGTTTGGGGGTCAGAGTTTGCCACAACTTCAGCTCCAGGTTCCATTTTACTCCCGTCCCCGGCTTGCCCCATCCATGGTGCATCAGCGTGGCCCATCTCAGAAGGGCCCCTTTGCTTGCCTCTTCCTTGGTATTTCCACCATGGCCTTGCCGGTGGAAGCCCTGGTTACTCCGGGCCTGCTCTGCCACAGTCCTCTTGTTTCCACATTCTGTCACTTCTCGTCCAGCGTCACACCAGCAGGGTGTCCCTCATCTGCCTTCAGCCCCAGGGTCACTGGGCCTCCTCCCGGCTCAGCGGAGCCTTCAGTCCCCGGTGCCTTCGTGGTACGGAGTGTTTCACCATGTGTTTGGTGCGGCTGTCCCCCTCGCCCCCCAGCCACTCTGCGTGACAAGCAGGGGCGGGTTCAGTCTACTTCACAAAGGAGGAGAGTGGGCCGCAGAGAAGAAGAGACATTGCACCATGGTCACGCTGTTCATCAGCAGTAGATCCAGAACTCAAACCCAGGTTCTGGCCCCAGTTCCAGGCCACGGGTCACTCCGGGCTTCCTTCCTCACGGGACGCCTGTGTTGTGGTGAAGTCCAGTCAGCTGTTCCCTGAACCTGCCACCTGCCTTTTTTGGCCTTTCTGCTCTCTGCCTTTTGTCATGCCGGACCTCTGCCCGGAGCCCTGTTTGTGCTCCCACGGCTCTCTCCCGTGGCCACGTGGCAACGTGGCCACAGCCCGGGTCTCGGGCCCTCCCGTCCTGGAGGGGGTTGGGCGCCTTCCCTGCGTGGCCCTGCTGCCTCCTCTAGCGTGGCTGTGGAGTTTGGGCACAGGCTTTCGTTGCTCTGACAGAGCAGAGGATTACGTACTTGCTCTCTTTGCATCCCCAGTAGCAGCCAGCAGAGAGCTCTTTGCTTTTACTGAGCATTGCCAATGAATTAATAAGCCCTGGTATGTAAGATGAGTAACTACCACCCATGTATAATCATTGCCAAATAGATTGAGTTCGGCTAAAATGTGCTCTAAGATGGTTTTGTTATTGAACCCTTTGGTTTGGTTTGGTTTGCTTAGCTGTATCCCACAAGTTTTGAGATATTGTACGTGTTTTCATCATTTGCATTCAGTTCAAAATATTTTCCATTTTCCCTTGTGATTTCTTCTTTGACCCATTGGTTATTTAGAAATGTATTGTTGGTGTTATTTTCCAAGTATTTAGGGCTTTCCAGGTAATCCTCCTATTGATACCTGGTTTAATTCTGTTGTGGTCAGAGAACATACCCTGTGTCATTTCAGTTCATTTACATGTGTGGAGACTTGATCTATGGTCCAGAATATGATCTGCTGTGATGAATGTTTTTTTGTGTAAAACACGTGAAAAGAATGAGTATTCTGCTGCTGTTCGGTGAAGTGTTTTATGACTGTCAATTAGGTCACGTTGGTTGATAGTGTTGTTCAGGTCTTCTGTATCTCTCCCGATGTCTGCCTTCTAGGTTCTGTCCATTACCGAGAGAGGAATATTGAATTCTCCAGCTATGTTCCTCCTGTCATTTCTATCATGTATTCTGAAGTGCAGATACTAGGTTTAGATACAGTTCAGATTGTTACATCCTTGTAAAGAATTGACCCTTTAGCATCATGAAATGTCTCTTTATCTCTGGTAATATTCCTTGTTCTGAAATTTACTTTGATACAAATATAGCCATTCCTGCTTTCTTTTGATGACAGTCTACATGATCTGTCTTTTTCCACCCTTTTACTTTAAACCCATTCGTGTCTATATTTAAAGTGGGTTTCTTACAGGTAGGATATAGTTTCCTATAGATAACATATAGACAGTCTGACTGACAGTATCTGTCTTGAGATACTTAAACCATGTATATTTAGTGTAATTATCGGTATAGTTAAATTTACATCTCCTATAGTATTTTTTTTCCCTATTTGTCTCATCTGTTTTGTTCCTTTTTCCCTTTTATCATGACTTCCTTGGATTGAGGTATTTTTTTAAATGATTCCATTTTAATCATTCCATTCCACTATTGCCCTAATAGCTGCCTCTCTGTTTCATTTTTCTTGTGGTTGCTCTAGGCTTTATGTATGCATCTTTAAATTTTCACAATCTACAAATAATATTGTACCACTTCGTGTATAATGCAAGAACCTTTACGACAGTAGACTTTCATGTTGCCTTCCCATACTCCGCTGCTGCTGTGGTGCATTTTACTTACACATAGACTGCGAATCGCACAGTATATTGTCTTAGTCTATTCAGGCTGCTGTAACAGATGCCAGAGACTAAGCAGCTTATAAGTAACAGAAGTCTGTGTCTTGCAGTCCAGGATCAAGGTGTCAGCAGGTTGGGTGTCTGGTGATTGCCTGAAGCCTGATCCTTGATGGCTCTCTGCTGTAACCTCACGTGGCAGAAGGGAAGAGAGAGCTCTCTGGGGTCTCCTTTTATAAGGGCACTAATCTGCAGCCTCATGACCTAACCACCTCCCAAAGGCCGCACCTCCTAATGCCCATCACCGTGGGGGGTAGGATTTCAACATACGAATTCAGGGGGCGCCACAAACATCAGACCATAGCATACATTGTTATCATTTTTTTTAACTAGTCAAAAATATCTTTTATAAACCACTGTTGTGCTCTTTAGTTCTTTTGCGTAGATCCACATTTCTTCCTGGTATCGTTTGCCTTCTGCCTAAAAAATTCCCTTTAACATTTCTCATAGTATAGATTTTCTGGTAATGAGTTCTCTAAGCTTTTAATTTGCCTTCAATTTAGAAGGTGGTTCTCTGGATAAAAGATTATAGATTGACTATTACTATTCTTTAATGATCTCTTTCCCTTGTCTTCTGTCTTACATAGTTTCTGATGATAAGTCTGATGTTGTTCATTTTTCCTTTGAACATAGTGTCTTGTTTTCTAGCTGCTTTTATTCTTTTTCACTCCTTTTTGGCAAGTTGATTATGATACACCTTGGCATAATTTTCCTTATGTTTATTCTGGTTCGGGTTTGTTCAGTTTTTTGAATGTGTGGACTTATAGGTTGTATTAAGTTGGGAAATTTGTCAGCTGTTATTTCTTCAGTGTTTTTGCTGTTCTCCCTTACTGTCTTTCTGGGACTGTAGTTATATCTATGTTAGATGCTTGGTATTGGCCCACAAGCCGGTGATTCCATGGTCAGTTTTGGGGTCCCCCCCTTACCCTTTGTAATATTTCTTACTATGTCTGCTGGTATTAATCTTTTCTTCTGCTATTAATCCTAGCCAGTATTTTTTTCATTTTAGGTACTGTATTTTTCAGCTGTAGAAGTTCCATTTGAGCCTTTTTTATATCTGTTTCTCTCCTTGTTATGTGATAATGTCTTCTTCTACCCTCTTGAATGTCTAGAACATGTTTATAACAGGTGTTTTAACAACTTTGTCTTCTGGTACCATCACATCTGTCATTTTTGGGTCTCTTTCTATTCCTTAATTTTTATCTTGATTGTGGGTCATATTTTACAGGTTCTTTGCATTCCTAGTTTTTGTATTTTCGTTTTTTGATTGGATGCTGGATGTTGTTGGTTCCTGGGTTTTGTTGTATGCCTTTAAATAAGGTTCAATTTATACATTTTCCTGGTGTATAGTTATAGTTACTTGGAACCAGATTGATCCTTTGAAAGGACTTGTCTGGAGCAGCCTTCAGTTTTGGGATGATTCAGTACCACTGGGAAGACTCTTTTGAGGATTCTCCCTAAGGCCATGTATATTAGGTCTTTCTGCTGTAGCCGGTGGGAGCACAGGGTCTTCCCCAGCCCTCTGGGAGGTCTGGGAATTTCTGCTAACTCCTTTGCAGTGAGTGGTGCCCTCCCTGGACTCTGTCTCCTCTCACACTTAACACAGATAAGTCCTTGGCCAATGACTAGGGAGTCACTTTGTGGATTTCCAGATATCTCTCTGTGTAGCTCCCCCCTTGCTGGTATTTTGTCCCACAAATTATAGTCACCTTTGCCTCCTTGAACTACAGCCTCTGTCCTTTCCAACTCAGCAAGACCACTGGGCTCGGTTTGGGTTCTCCCTCCTGTGCTCTGGCTTGGAACCTGCCTCCGAACAGTGAGCTGGGATCACCCTAGGGCTTCTGTCCTGTCTCCTTTTTCTCAGCGGTCATGGTCCTGTGTTGCCTGTTGTCTAGTGTGTGACAGCCATCATTTCAGATAATTGGTCCAGTTTTCTGGTTTTTCAGAGGGGAAATCTGATTTCTCTAACTCCGTCTTGGTTGGCAGCAGAGCTGTATCTCCTCTTTTTTCCCCTCTAATATTTATTTGTCCCTACTAAAAAAGGACTCCTAGAGGTAACAACATATAATTAACACAGCAGACCTTTTAAAATCAAACTTTTAATAGAAATTAAGCTTTCTTGTAGTTTTAACATCCTAAATATTCCCTATTGTAAGTAACAGTGGCGTATGTTAAATACTTTCAATTATATTTTAATATATGAGGAAAGAAATTATGATACAGTACCAGAAAATGATAAGGTGACCTCTTTGACATCTCTCCACCAAGATTATATAGCCCTCTATGTGGGTGTGATTGTTTTTTCCCTCACTTTCAGGACTTGTAGCCAATTAAAAATAGTGGTTGGCTATAAAGTTATATTATTTTTCTCCTAATTTCATTCTGACTTGAACTTATTTATAGTCTTATGGATCAGTCAGAGAATTGTGAAACTTTAGAGCTGAAAGAAGCCATAGGAGACCACTTGGTCCAGTGTTGTCATTATGCAGATGATGAGACTGAGAGCCAGAGAGGAGGGGACAGCACGAGGACAACACGGGGCTCTCACAGAGCCACACTGCCTTCCCTACCTTGAAACTGTCACCATCTTGTGGCGTCTTGGTAGAGGAAGACGGTGGGACACACATTCAGGGGCGGAAATGGCCAGTTCTTTCATACAAGTGGGAATTTATGCAGAGAGGTTTTTTCCCCCAGTGTAAATATTATCATATAAACAAGAATGGTTGTATGGACTCATTTAAAATAAAACAGCCATTTTTTCTTCATTCCTTTTTTGAAAAGGACCTAGCGAGAATAAGATTGGACAAATGGACTGAGGTAAAAGACTAACTACAGTAATTTTGGTTGATCTGGGGATAGTTATTAAATACGTTAGGTTTGATGTTTCTCTGTTCCGTGTGGCGGAGGCGGGTAGCGCGCTGAGGCCCCAGAGCCAGTGGACTCTCGGGAGTTCTGAGGACAGAAGTCGGGCTGAGGAGGGCGCTGCGGAGGGGCGCGGGGAGGAGCGGGGACAGAGTGGGTGAGGAGGCTGTGGCCGTGGGGGGCCGCCTAGAGTGCCGGGGAGGGACGGGAAGGGGGGAGGGGGGAGGAGCCACCGGCTGGAGAGCAGGGAGGCCTTCAAGGTGAGGCCAGTTCTCTGGCGGGAGTCCTTGCCCTCGCACCCCTTGAAGTCCAGCTTGGAGAATTTGTCACGGAGGGTTCCATGGAGGCAGGAGAGCCCGCGCTCGTCTTCCTGGGAGGCGCTGTCGCGGGGTGAGTGGGCGGCAGGGTGCTCCCCGCGGGCGGGGGCCCCAGCGCCTCTGGGCCGGCTCCTGAGGAGGTGCCTCGGGACGGTGGCAGGGGGCACCCGGCCTAAAGCTCCTGTGTCGTCTTCCTCTAAGTGAAACAGCCGCTGAGTCATTTCCATGCAAACCAGAAATGACGATGAGTGTTCTTCGTAGAATCTAAGGAAAATTTTCCAGGCCTTGTTCAGCAACCCATGTTGGCGGAGAATTGGGCCTGACTCTAACCTGTGAGAGTCTGTTGCCATCATTGGAGCCGCTTCTGCTTCTCACGTCCACTTAAGCGACAGAACTGTCTAGTTTCCCTCTCCGCACGCCCCCCCCCCCAAACACACACCCACCCACCCTCCCTCCACTTTTTTTCTCCTGTTTTCTTTGTGAATTAGGAAGAAAACAGAAGGTGGTCCTGGGCCAGGACAAAAGTAGGAAGAAAGGGTAGTCCGCTAACCCCAGGTCCGTTACCCTGAACATCTTGTCCGTTTTATCTTTAAGATTACTCTTTGGTGGTTGGGTCACACACGTTTGCTGAGCAGCTCTTCGTAAAGCTAAGTGGACTTCTGTGCCTCTGAGTATTTGGGCTTCTCTCCCCTCGTTCATACTCAGGGAAGTCCTGTGGGACTCAGTGAAGAGCTCAGGCTTGGGCTTGACTACCTGGTTCAAGTCCCAGCTCTATGACTTGATGACTGTCACTTAGCTCCCCATGCCTCAGTTTCCTTATTTATAAAGTGGGGGTTATAATAATGCCTGTCCTGACAGAGTTGTTGTATTAAATGAGTTTAAGGCACCTCAGTTTTTGGTGCAGATGAAGTTTCTCCATAAAAGTTACCCATAGAATTAGGAGTAGTTGTTGAATTATTCTACATTGACATTATTTAAGTTGTCTGCAAACCTCAAGTTTCAAATAATGACTTGTTTTCCAAGAGTAGTGCTTACAGTAATAGAATCTCTGCCAAATAAAATGACAAGGAAAGACTGCCTGTTGGCAGAGTTTTTCTTTTATTTTAAAGGAAGTGTCAGTAGTTTAGCTTAATTAAATAATTGTCTTGCAAACATTGTTATCTATAAATGAATGCTGGGTAAGTTCTAAGAGCAAAATTATTTCATTTTTCCCAATGGGAGGGCACTCTTGGGTTTTTTGACTTTTTGCTTGTTTTTAATGTGCATTTAAAGAAACTGACTCCCACTCAAAAAACTAATTTAATTGTATTTTCAGTTTTATAAACTGAACCATATTAAAATTCGAGTTCTTTAGCGCTATCTTTACCTTGCATTTGTTTTCTTAGGTAGCTGTGTTAAGGAGGACTGCATTTTCTCTTTATTTTTTGTAATCCCTGTGGTGTCAAATAAGAATTGCAGGACGTGTATCATAGGTCTTCAGTTTAGGCCTTTTGATTTCATATACCAACTTCCGATTTGGCCATTTATGTTTGTGAATTGTGGTTACGTATATTGTTTCTTGAGTTCATGTAGCCTCTCTTAAAAATATTAGGGATTTTTTGAAGGTTTTCTTCTTAGAATTTTAATAATTCAGCGTTCCTCTTTTCACATACAAGTTTTAAGCTGTTAACACTTTGTGAAAATTGGAAATAGATCATCTGGAACAGTTGGGGACCTCTGATACAACATATCTGGATACCTATGTGTTGAAAGATACATTTTGTAATACCATATTTACATATTTAAATTGCTTTGTTTCTGTTATTGTTAAGTCATTTGAGCCATTTAAGAAAAAAAATGCTTAATTTTCACATTTTACAAGAAGACTTATACGGGAACAGTCTTACATAAACAAAGGTATTTTAGATAGATAGATAATTAGATATTAGAACTTTAGATCAGACTTTAATAAAATTTCATCACTTTCTGCATTAGCTGTTGTTAGACTTTAGCTTGAGGAATGCATTTATTCCATATACAACACATAACTTCCTCAAATCATCAGAGTACATTCCTTTGGTTTTACGGCTGCCACACTAAGAGGCCTGATTCATCTGTAACTGCTCTTTTAAAATCTGTGTTTAAGGAAGACAGCAAGGCAGAATCTAGTTGTGTATTGTAGGGAGTTAGTGTTTCTTTGGTGTATAGAACCTGTTCAGTTCCTATTATTACTTGAAAAGTAAAATTGTTTTTTAAGTTGTTATCCTAGAAAATGAAAGTGCGTGAAATACATACCTCCACATCTTGGGTCAGGTCAGGAGTAGGCAGGAAGGGAAGTTTCATTTCTTCTCCTTTAACCTTGATGGGCCTTCGGGGGGGTGCTGATTGACTCTTGACAGTCTGCCTCAAGGGCCTTTGTGCTTAGATTCTGACCTTGAGATGCAGAAATCAGTCCTTTGCTCCTTGGTGCTCCAGGAGCAGAGGGTCATAGGGTCGGTGTTGACAGCGTACTATTTAATTTCTTTCACGGAGCTTCTGTATGTCTTTGCTGTACTCCTTGAATTTGTTAAGGTGATTTTTTTTTTTTTTAACTGCCCATGATGTTGATGGCTGCCTCAGAGCATCCTAGAAGATTCATTTCACTTTTGATGGGGAACCCTTTTGCAGAGCCTGCCATTAGGATCATTGTCCGAGAACTCCCTGGGCGTGTCTCCAATTTCGCTGTTTAGGAGATGTGTGCTGTGGGAACTCTCAACTGTGCTGTTCCCAGGAATTTTGAGCGTTTCCAGGCACGGTCATTTGCACTTAGTCCTGTCCCCGCACCGGCAATGTTGGTTACCCGCGAGATGGCACTGTTGGGACCGTGCGTGCATCCGTAATGTCTTTCTCTTATTTGCTAGGCAGAAGATGGTGTTAGTGATTGCGAGCTGCCGGCTAGCACCCTTGCAGAGCAGGAGTCAGTGAGTGCGGTTCAGCTTCCGGTCCTGTGAGTCTGATGCCTTCCCTCCATGTTTTGGCATCACTGCCAAACACATGCATTGAAATCCTTCATGACCATCAGTTTGTCAGATGATTCTATTGTTGCAAAGAGTCTGTCCAGGTCCTTTGTATCTTTTTTTTTTTTTGTCACCTTAGTGTATGTCCATTGTGATGGGGACAGAGGCACTGAGGTTGGAAGAAGGCACGACTGTAACCAGGGCCAGACTAGCGACTTCAGGTGTAGGGAGTGAGCACAAACTCGTCAGAGGGAAAGCTTCCGCAGGATGCCGGCGGCGTCAGCCCCGTGCTGCGTGAGCGGTTGTTCAGCCAGTGAACTTTGGGCCCAGTCCTGTGGTGCCGCGTGTGTTTTCAACAGTTTACTCGTTGTTTAATTTATTTATTTATTTGTGGATTGCTTTATAGTGTGGTGTGCTGTTGCTGTGTGCCACACCTGTGTCACAGGGTACGAGGAAGTTTTCCCTTTGCTTGCACGGTGCCTCACCCAAGTCTGAGCCCCTGAAGTGCAGCAGACCAATGAGGTGGTTGGCAAAGGTGGGCAATCTCGGGAGCACCTTTTCTACTGTCCTCCGCTCCCTGGGAGTGAGTCCTGCGGCCCTGAGCAAGACCGTGTGCATGGCCAGGAGACAGGCAGAGAACGCCGTGGAAAGGAGGTCCCACCTGTTCGCATTGGCCTGTGGAATTGGGCCTCCACCATGATCAGACTCAGTTGTGTGGCCTGTAACGGAGAGGGCTGACTTGGAGCCATCTGACCGGGTCTGTCGGCGAACGGTCGTTAACGCTTTACGACTGGGACCGGAAGACAGACCTGTTGCACATCTTCCTGTATCTGCATCTACTTTGTTTGCTGTTGTTGAGTGAGGCCCTCACATTTGCTGTATTGTTCAAGTCCTTCACTTTTAAATCCAGTGTCATGGCCAGAAATTCTGTGTGTACTAAAGAGCACTTCAGCGTTAGAGTCCTTGAGGTAACGAGTGGCTGCGTACGTGGCCGACTGCGGTGGTCACGGCATCATCCCTTAATGTGACGAACGTGGAGAGTCCGCCCCAAGTGGGACAGCCAGGCACTCGCTCCCTTTGTCGAAAAGTACTTTTGCACATTCCCACTGTAGTTAAAATACCACAAGGAGACTAGCTTTGGATACGTGAGGTTACTGCTTGTGGTCCCAGGTCCTCTGCCCCTTTACCTAGAGACAGCCTGCTTGTAGTTCTGGAGTGGAAACTTGTATGAAAGGTGAGAACGAGAAAGTAGGATCCTTAATGGCAAATATAAGTGAATTTGAACTTAATCTGCCCATATTCAGGTTTATGTAATATTGCTTTTCTGGTTTCCTTATAAAATGTTGTCTTTCACTTGGCTACTAGTCAGGGGTTCTGCTAAGAGATTCCACATCTAATAAATCCAAGGTAAGGAGGACTGCAATAGGTTAGACTGTTTTCCCCTCAGTGGGTGGATGAGTTTATCCTCTCAGAATCTCCAGAGCCCCAGCATTTATTAGGAGTTGAATTTAATTCCAACATTTTTAGGTTCAAGAAAAACACTTACCATTGAAATAAAATTGTTGGAAAAATGATTTTTCTTAAGGAAACCTGATTCTTAAGCATGGAAATTGAAACCTTTAAATTCCATTTAGTTAAGTTATGGGCTTTGGGGTCAATAATTATGATTTGGATAATTATCATAAATGTCACAGCAAGTGACTTGAGTTGTAGATTTTTCTTTATCCCATGAAATAATCATAGATACATGACTACATAAATAATTGATTTTGCATTAGGGCGATCACTCAGTTGACGTAAATCTTTCCCACGGTAAATTGATATAGCACCGAACCTATTAAGCCCTCCATTGTGTCTGACCGCCTCCCCTCCCCCCACCTCAGGCTTGGTTCAGGGTTTTTACTTTTATGGTGTATGATAAATGAGCTGTTTACTAATTTTGTGTTGAAGTGAAATAGAAATTTGGATTATTGGAATTTATTATTTGGGGGCATCTGGCTCATCCTTGTTTTTGTTTGTTAAACAGGAAAAGGACCAGCGCAGCCTAGACATAAACACTGCCAAGTGCATGTTGGGACTGTTATTAGGAAAAATCTGGCCCCTTTTTCCAGTTTTTCACCAATTCTTAGAGGTACCAAATTGTTATTTTATGGAATGTATGTTTGCTTGCTTAGAACTACCAAGTATACTTTATTTAATCATTTCACATAATTTTGTTTGTTGTACTTTTCTGCCTGTAGGAGTGATGGTGACGTAATTGCTGTCCGTGAGCAGTTCCCCGTTTTCTCTGGGTGTGTCTGGGGGGGGGGTGTACGTGCCGCATCACTTCCCATGTGGGTGCACCCGAGACAGCCACGGCTCTGTCCTTTCCGCTCTCTTGCCCCACTGGAAAAACTTGACCTCTGTTAGGATTTCCTGCTCTGTATAACGGTAGTAAAACAAGATTCACTTTTTTGTGTGGCTATAGGTGAATTTCCGCTTTTATGAAGCAAAGGTTAAAAAACAGCCATCTGCCTTCTTATTAAAAGAAGTTTGTCCTGTATTGTTATCTACTCTTATCCCCAAGAATATGGGCACCTAGGTCAGTCCAGGTGGTAGGCACACCTGCAGCCTCTCCCTCAGTTTCTGTTTTCTGTTTGCATTAGAAAAAAATCCAGCGCTTGACTCCACTGTGGTTTGTTTGCTGTAAGTATTAATGATCAAACATTTTGAGCTGATGGTTATCAGGAGCTGGTTTTGATGCCGTGTGATACTGTAGGACCTGGAAGTATCTGAGATGTGAGTTTGAGCTCCTGGGTTGGTCACAGACGGCATCCTTCTTGCCCTGCGGACCCAAACCCCTTAAAAAGTGCCCTTTGCCTAAAAGGATGAGTGAGGGTCCTGGGTCTTTGAGAAAAGCCTGGGCCCTACCCTGACTCCAGCTTCACTCTTGTCATAATCTCTTAGAATTCACTTTATGCAATGGTCCAGAAAAACTTTCAGCTGATCTGATTCTTTGAGGACTGTTATTAAAAATTGCTTTTAACGTTACTAACCAGGACTCCTCAAGATGGGTCTAAAAACTAGTTTTACTTATAAGAAGCGTTTGTTGACGTGACAGTCCGTGTCTACAAATGATCTGTTTTCATTTCTCTGGCCATCCCGTGAAATGTTAGCTTTCTTTGGAAAACGAGTAGAAATAGGTCC
The DNA here is from genome assembly GCF_964656455.1 of Halichoerus grypus. Classification (NCBI taxonomy): domain Eukaryota; kingdom Metazoa; phylum Chordata; class Mammalia; order Carnivora; family Phocidae; genus Halichoerus; species Halichoerus grypus. Next base: position 40,575,188 of record NC_135714.1, read on the forward strand.
TTGTTCTCAGAGTGGAGCAGAATTTGAGCCCCAGTGCAAGGAGTTTTTTAGCTGAAAGGCCTTGCCACAAGCAAGTCTGACTTTGCACGATTCCAGGAGCATCTTCAACTGTTTCCATGACTGATGTTTGCTTTGAGTTGCTTCGAAAGTTAAACTTGTAGTCTGTGCTTTATTCTTTTACATTAGTTTGCTTTTTTCTTTTCAAAGGACACAGGAACCTTTCATTTGAGCTTCTCTTGTGTTTGCGTCCTCAAAACCGTGGGCTCAGCTCTCTCTGCTTTTTACGTACTCGTATTGTTTCCCAGTGTTCCTGATTTTTAGTGGGTAGGATTTAAAAACTGTTGAATCTGGGCTTTATTTTTCAGTTTTTTTACAGGAATTGTGTACTTTAAAAAAAAATACCTATGGCATATTTCTTGTCTGAGAGGAAAAGGAAAACTACTTCATGGGTCTTCTAATTTATTACTTTTATGATCAGTATGATTAGAACAGTAACTTTCTTCAACGGCTAGAGCACCTAGTTCTGAGACCGCTGGTGGCCCTTAGTAAGTTCCTGGAGAGTAACTCCCTGTTGTGTGTACTTGACAGTGAGCATGCTGATCAGGGCAGGGATTATTAATGGGAGCTACTCTTTATTTAGCACCTGCTTTCTGCCAAGCACTGAATGAAGTACTTTACATAAATTACCTCTTTTAATTCTTGCAGGATCTCTATGAAGTAGGTTAATTATCTCTCTCTCTCTCTTTTTTTTTTAATAGAAGGGCTTTTGCAGTCTAGAAATTTCACTTCTAGGGATAAAAATCATGTTTCTTTGATGTGCTTGTCATTTTGTGTTGAGCCCTCATAATATTTTTCTAATGGGAATTGTCATCTTAAGTTCTACTCTTGCTCTCTCTCATCCTTCTCCTAGATTGGTGCTTAACATACTTCAAATGGAAAGAGTTAACCTTCATGAACTTTATTAAGTTGATTCATACAGCAGTTGAAACCGTGCCATTTGTTAATTGTAAGTGTCAGTAATTCATATTACTTTTCCCTCCATCAGCAATCAAAATATAAAGTTATTAACAAAGACCAGTGGTGCAATGTGCTAGAGTTTAGCAGGACAATTAACCTTGACCTCAGCAACTACGACGAAGATGGAGCGTGTAAGTACGGGGCGCTGGGCGCTCTCACACACGCACCCCAGCCCCGCTCCGCCCTAGCCCTGCCCCCAGCCCAGCCCCAGCCCCGCTCCGCCCCAGCCCCGCCCCCCGCCCCAGCCCCCGCCCCAGCCCCAGCCCGACGCCGTCCATCCGCACACCGTCCTCACTGGCAAGAGCCTTAGCCGCTTTGTTTTCTGTTTCTCTGCAGGGCCAGTTTTGTTGGACGAGTTTGTGGAGTGGTATAAAGACAAACAGATGTCCTAGGACTTTATGCATAGCAGCGAGAGAGTCACTGTTACCACAGATATGTCAACCATTAGCCATAAATTGCTGTTTGTATCGAAGCGCATGCTGCTTTTCTTGCACTGTCTCCCCTTTGCAGGGACGTCGTGGTGTTTGCTGTTGAATGGGCCAGCTCTGCTTGCTGTGTAGCATTGTTCTCTTGGAAGGCTGCTTCGCAGTTTGTATTTACACTACAGATTGGTGAATTTGCCAACGTCCTCACTGTGATGATGTGTATATTGCTGTTTAAATTTTGTATATGTGTATAAAAAGAAAAAGCTTCACCTAGAGATTATTTCTGCAAAACTGTATTGTAAAAATAATTTTTGTGGCATATTTCTAGTCCCTTTTTTCAAATGAACCAGTTATACTTTATTTGGTCTCCAACGTAGCATTTCAGAACACAAGAGAGAACAACTGTTACCATAAGCAAATGTTGCCAGAATTAACCTCATTGTTTTAAGAGGCCAACTTTTGGAAGGAGGTGGGAATCAGAACTTTTCAGAGGCATATGCCAAATATAATTTGGTTTACTTAAATAAGAGTGTTTTTAAATGATGAAAGGTACAATTATTTGAACATCCAGACATGTACCGTGCCACAAATCATTTCCACCACGCAAGGTGTAGGTTTTTATTCTCTGATGTTAAAGCCGTAGTAGTTTGAATATAGGTACAAATGAACAAATTAAAATTGCACCTTTTTTAAATGAGTTTGAAACTCGAAAACTTCCTTTACTGTTTTTTTTTTTTCCCCCCCTTTTGCCTTCTCCTGGTCAGTGTTGGGTCTGCTGATGCTTCCCGTGCCATTCTAAGTAACATTGATTTTTGCCTCCTCTGTGGAAACCTAATGGTTCGCTGGCAATTTGTAACCGCAGAGCACTTTTAGTTGTGGTTTGGATTTTTAGTTAAGCGTTTGTGGTGTCTAATCTTCTAGTTTTTTGGAAAAAGAACTATACTATAAGTGAGAGGTGTTTTGTTTTGTTTTGTTTTCTTTCTTTCATGCTAGGCTTTTCCTGGCAGAATGTCCATTGCAGGCAGTGGACACGAAACCACCAGCATTGAGCTCACTTTGTCACACAGTAGGACCTTTCCTGGAGGGGCCACTCGTCATTCATTACCCGAGTAATTTGTACAGAAAGGTGATAGCCATTATTTATGTGGATGAGGAAACAAGAGTAAACAGGACGGTATTTTTAGGTTTGTATTTTATGTCTTTTTTTTTTTTTTTTCCTTGCCTTATCCTTCTTGAGGAAATGTATAGATAACATGTTTTCCCCTCAACTATCTGGTGCTATTGAATGACTAATTTAATCCCTAAAGTTTTGTGAAAACATAAAAGTCTAATGATTTAAACCGAGTAAAAAGCTAATGGTGCATTTGAACAGGTGAATGCTGCAGGTATGAGCAAGATCCATGATGGAATAATGATTGGAAGAGGTTTGGGTTATTGCAAAATCTGGCCAAAAAATCTTTTGGACTAAATGTGAACCTTTAAATGGCATTAAATGAGTAAAGCACACAGACAATGCTACTCCTGACCACTATTTCACAGTTTCTTTGCAAACAGTGTTCAGATTTTCATATTATTTTTTCCCTAACTGAACCACCAAAGACAGAAATTTTGTATGTATATACGGTGTGTGTGCATATACAAAATCATGATATGGTAGAATGAAATCACTTCCTTTTTCTACCAAACAGAAAGGTTTGGTTTGCTGTGAAATAAACCAGAAGTGTGAAAAACTCTGTAGTGATTAAGCAGACTTAATCATTCCTTGCTTAGGAATGGTAGACTCACCTCTACCTTACAACTTCATACCAGTTTGCACAAGTTAATATCCGAAGAGAATAGAAGATGTTGATGGCAAGCACAGCTCTTGGGACCGATGTGTTGCAAGGGGTTCCATCCCAACAGGTGCCTCGTATTCCAGTGGCAATGGGCCAGAGGCAGGTGTGCATTTGTGAAGAACTTGATTTGTTTTCAGAAGTATCCCATCCCGTAAAGTTAAAAAAGAAAAAATCACACTTTAAGGGCAACTGTTCTTAGATTCGATCAACTCTAGTTTTGTTTAAACAAATATAAATCATAGATGAAATTATTTTAAAAGTTATGGTTAGGAACTGGAGAATGTTTTGAAACACTAAGCACAGTTAATCGTAACATAAAGGGATTGTTACAGGGAGATGTTACATTTCAGCCACAGTGAACATTTTGATGATAAGGGGAAAAACCCAAGGAAAACCTATTCGTGATCTAGAATATGGAAAGTGAATATTCCAAAGTGATGGTAATCTTGTATATTTAGAAGACTCCAAATAATTTTTGAGCTCCCTGGAAAAATAAACCTCCATGACTGTGGAGTGCTTGCCCTTGGTTCTTGATTTTATGCAGTTATTTTTAGGGAGAGGAAAAGGGGCCAAACGTGTAATAAGATACTTTTCTCTTAAAAATGTCCCTAAGTTACATAAAATTGAGCAGTCATCAGACACTTACTTACTGGCTAATGTTAAAGAAATTAGGGTGCCTTCCTCTGGTTTTTCTTTCTTACCTGTCTACACCCTTTCTGTCTTCCCACTGTGTCTTGAACTACACATCGCAATACTGTGTCATCATGGAATACAACATTTTGGTGTTTACTGGTAGGTCAAATTTCGTGATTTGATTTGCCGTAAACACCCACTGTAATGTTACATGCAGCTTTTTCGAAGCATGAACTCCAAATTAAGTTTTCACAAATCTGACTAGACAAACCTCTAGCTGCTCCTGTAACAACACACATCTGTTGCCTCTCCGTCTCCATTTCAACAGTGCTTTTGAAGTTTCTACAGAAAGCTTTCCAAGTTAGTTTGTGCCCTTGGTTTTTTTTCTTACAACTGCTAAAATACCTCTGTAAGCCTTATCTTTTATTCTTTCATATGTTGTATAATAAATGTATAGAATTCATTGACCAGCTAAATGTTGGGTGTCTGTAAATGAGACCAAAACGTGGGTTGCTTTTTATCATAAGATCTTTTCCCCTGGGGGTTCCTGTTAAATGGACAACAGCCAACCTGTAACTGTGAACGCCTCGTGTCGTCAGTAGCTGCATTCCATCCATAGACATGTGCAAGTCCCGTGACTCCAGCTTAACTAAAACACTGTTATGCCACCTAACTTGAGTGCAGCAAACTGGTTTTAGGTTTTAATGGAATTGATGTAAAATGATATCCCATAAATAAAAAGTATTTGTGTTTGGTTTCAGAACTGATTTGTGAATTCTTTCTTCTCTTCTTGGGATTTTGCTTCAAAAACCACTTAAGGTAGTTTTAAAGTATTTTCTCTTTTACTTTTTTGTCCCTCCCCCCCCAACCCCCCCCCCCCCCCCCCCCGCCGCCGAACTCTCTCTATTGGGGAATTTCAAAGCTACAGAAAAAAAAAATGCAGGAATAATATAATGAACTTCAACCCATCTATGTACCTATCACCTAGATTTTCTGCTTGTCAACATTTTGCCACCTTTTCTGTGCCACTCTGAGTGCGTGTGCACCTGTGTGCGTGTGTGCGTGTGTGTACATACGTACACTTCTCTCTGTGGATACGCTTTTTTCCTGAACTGAAAGTAAATTACATTATGATGCTTCATACCTAGTATTTTGAAACAAAGACATTTTTATAACCCCAATACAATGCTCACACTCAAGAAATTTAACATTGATACAATTCTATTACCTAATATACAGTCTAGATTAAAATCTCTCTATTTGTACCAATATTGGCCTTAATAGCAATTTTATTCATAATCCGGGGAAAAGCACTGTACCTAGCTGTCCTGCCTCTTTAATCTCTTTTAATCTGGAACAGTTCCAGATATAGTACAAACACTCCTCAGCCAGACAGTGAGTTAAAAATATATACAACCATATGCTGTGTATTTCTAAAACACTGAGCTAACAATTGAGTGCTTGCGATGTGTCGGCGCCAGGCAGAAATGCCCACTTTTACTGCCTCCAGCATCATCCAGTTAGTCTCTAGCGCGTATCAGCCCTGGTTACCACTCTCTGAATTGTCGCTGATGGCAGGATCTCTGGCACGGAGTGGGTGCCCAGAAAATGCATGTGGAAGGAAGCAAGTCACAAGTTCGTGCTGGGCAGGGAATTGGCAGGACCCGAGAAACCTCACATAAAGATTAGAGAACCCACAAGGACCGACCAGACTTCAAGACCCCGAGAAGCTTGAAAGTAAGACAGGAGGCAGAAGACAAGATTCCTAAAACACAGAATCTCCAGGTACCCAGTTTAAATTGGTGATGTAGATGGTCTTTCCACTGTAATTTGGACCGAAGCTGGGATCAACTCAAAATACTCTTGCAGAAGCCTACAAAGATGGTAGGTGGAGATAAAGAAAAAGCTTAATTCTATATGGATGGCAAGCAATGAGAGATGGCCAGTGGTAGGACAGGGGACCCAACCTGGGCTACAGCAAAGAGCAGGAATTCACGAGGCACTTCATCCAGCGCTACAAAATAGGAACACGAGGTGGGTTTCTCCGGGCAATACTAGTCCACATAAAAATTCACAAGAGTTGAAATAGAGCTCTCCAGCGGTGTAACAAACAGGATAGACTGGGGAGAGAATAGATCACCAATGCCTGCTACACACACGCACGCACGCGCACACACACACAGCTTGAGAGGCATTGCAGGCAGGCCAATGGAGGGAAGAGGTTACAGGAAGCTTGCTCCAAAGGAAGGGCGTTTTTCAAGACAGCTCTTTGAAATAATGGGACAAAGAGGAAAGTGAACTGAAAAATGGAAAACATTACCCACCGGAAAAGATGGAAGATCACGGAGGCCGCCCTGGGGCTAGAAGAGTGAGGAGGAGAGTTAGCTACTTCTGGACAGCACCTTTCTCGATTTGTTTGAACCCACAGGGAGGCAGGACATGCTCTCCCCGGTGCAACGTGCACCACGTCATCTGTATGACTTGCTTGAACGTTATCCCCATATCTTCGTGTGAAGAATAACTTCGAGGCAGGAGACGAGAGAAAAGCTGCTGGGATCCCTTCAGAAAAGAATTGCCTGTGAAACTTGGTTACAGCTAGAAAGGGGAAAAACCTAACACATGAGGAAATAATACATAAGCCTTCTGGCCCTGTCTACTGACCTACGCTCGTAGGGCAGAAGGTAATCCAAAATAGAGAATGTTCACCACTTTTGGCACATTCAACAGAAAATAGTTTGGTTTATTTCCCACCAGAATTTGTTCCTAATGTTTATCTTCAATTGCCATAACAAAAAATAAAACCGTCCCGTGTGTACAAGTACTTGCTTAGAAATTATAGTGAGTGAGTAAGTAGGCTATGCTGAGAATAATAATTGGAAACTGAAAAACATAAATTGTCTATAGTAATTAAATGGAAATTTTTTAAAACATCATTTAAAATGTAATCTCTTCTGAAGAAATGTATTCAGTCTTCTAGAAAAAAATTCCTTTGCAATCACTCTCTGAAGCATGTGGGTTGTGAAGAACCAGGGCAATAAGAAAGTAAGCTGAGGGAAGGGTTTTTTTTTTTTTTTTTTTTTTTTTTACCTCTGGCACTTTCTAGCAGAGGCATCTCAGAATTGCCTAAATTTGAATATCTGAAATTCAAACTAGTGTTCTCTAGAAATCTTGGGATAAATGTAATGATGAGGAGAGCTGCAGCTGTACTCACAACCAGTGAACTAACCACAAAGTTGTGGCCAAATTTCCATAGTATATTAAAAGCCACTGCATTTTGGGGCGCCTGAGTGGCTCAGTTGGTTAAGCGTCCAACTCTTGATCTTGGCTCAGGTCATGATCTCAGGGTCGTGAGATTGAGCCCCACAGCGGGCTCCGTCCTGGGCATGGAACCTGCTTAACTTCTCTCCCTCTGCCCCTCCTCACTTCTCTCTCTCCCTCCCTCTCTTAAAAAAAGCCACTCCATTTTGTGTCTACTTGCTTATTATTTATTTTGGCTTCATTACCCGTGGGGGCTGCTGCCGACACCTTCTTGAGAGTGGGACTTGGACAAGAGTTATGACCCCATCACAGATAATCCCAACAGAATAATACATGCCTTTTAGCACCCTATTCTGCATGTCTCAGAGTGCTCATAAATACCTCGAATTCTTACTCCTCCTTTATTCCTCCCATCGAGCTTGATTTTCAGATCTGCAGTATGATCACTGTATCAACGAACTTCAGTTGTACGTTAGGCACAACTCTTATGTGAAATTGGGAACACAGGCATTAAAATTTACAAGTGTGCAGAGTGGGGACTGGGATAAATAGAAAATCAACAGATTGAAAAAAATTTGGAAAGACCTCTGGGCATGGGGGTCTTGTGCCCATTGGGTGTAAGTGGCATCAGCCACTGATAAATAAGTGGTAGACCAGAAAGACACTCGGTTGGTGCCAAGAGTTCCTCTGGAGAGTAGGGCATTATAGGGATAGATGGGGACTCGGCATGGGACGACTCTCAGGGGAATCTAGCAGTGTACACAAGGATAGCATATAGGGGCAACAGAGAGGTTGGGCTTTTCAGGACGGGGGAGTTTGTGGTTGTCATCAAGAGATAGCAATATAATTGATGAAAAAATGCCGACAGAAGAAATCTCTCATGAAAAAGGATATGGAATGTATTGAGGCAGCTACATCAAGCATGTTCCTTGGTGGAGGACTGGCTTCCCAGATCCCCAAAGTTCACTCTGGGGATGTCCGACTATAGTTGAAAACTCTCACATAGTGTGAGAGTTCTAGCAAGTGAGAGATGCTCTCTTCCCTCTCCTGGAGGGTGGACCCCTCTGCCGTCCTCTGGAGACCGGATGGAAGTAACGGGTGCAGAGCACCGCAGCCCGCTCCCCACAGGAGGGAGACCGGAGGTCAGGCTTCCAGGAGTATCCTTCCCCAGGCCCAGCCACTAGGCATTTTCGTATAAGGGAGGACACCCATGGGAGGAAGACCCCCAAGGTTCTGCAAGGGGAGTGGGAAGCCGAGGTGCTGGGAGGCGAGAAGGGTCAGACAGTGTGGCAGAGAGATTTAGGGGAGGAAAACCTCCAGGGGGAGCGATGAAGCAAGCAGGGCCACGGTGTGGACAGTGCTCGGAAAACAGGGAGTTCGCCTACCGACAAATTTCCAGAGACCCCAATCTCAGGTGCAGGGAGAGCTTGCGGGCTAGCAGAGACCATGTGCTCTCCCCATTTGCTCAGAATCGATCCAGCCTCCATACAGCATGTTTTTCTGTGCCGTCCGATTGTCAAAATCTTTGCAGCTAAGCAGTCGCATGACTTAGGTCTGCCCCCTACCCCACCGCCACCCTCCCTGTGAAAAGAGTAAGTAGCTAGAAGGCACCTGCAACCATGTCCTTCTTGCTCCAGCATGGAAATGTGGGGGTATAAAGGAGCAGGCTTTTATGGGTCTTTGAGGCCAAGTGCTTTTTGAATTCTGACCACAATGAGATGACATTGCGGGTGACAGACCCATGACAGTGAACAAGAAAAGAAATCAGACTTTCTGGTTCAACACAATCATCTCAGCTACTTTATACACTCATGTCATGTGTGTACTCATGGATTTTGTTTTGAGAGTTGATTGCCAGCAAACTGTAATGGATTCAAGGGATGTAGACAGGAAGGCCAGTTGGTGGCTTACTGACATTATTTGGCTCCTTTCAGAAGAGAAGGCGGCCAGTGAGGTAGTGTGTTTTACACTGGTCTCCTGAGACACCTTTCAACAACCATGGGAATCATACAGAAGAAATTGAGGTTCAGAACGTTTACGTAACTTGTGCCAAGTCACATGGCTGGAAGGTGGGAGAGAGAGAGGAGGCGATGTCTCCACCTCCAGCAGTTTGGTAGGGGGCCACATGGTATAGAGAAAAGGTTGCAGCGAGGAGGGGTGAGGCGTGTGAGCCCTATGCGTGCTGCTTGGGCCTCTGATGGACTTACTGGTGCCCCTTTTCTGCTAGTTTTATCGAGTTCTGGGGAAACATGGATTTCAGGGATTGGCCGATTTTTCGGAATAGGAATGTATGGGTTGGTTGCACTTCAGCCATGGAGTTGAGGTCACTGGAGTAAGAATATTGCTGATTGGCCAACTCAGAAGTGTGGGGCTGGCTTTCAAAGGCATCACAGGGTTGGTTCCCCAGGTAGCCAGCCCTATCCTCAGGTTACCTAGGGACTTTCTAAAAGTCACCTCATTAACATCACAAAGAGCATCTTAATTCTCTCATCACTTAGGGAATTTCTAAGGGATTTAGGAACTGTGCCAGGATCTGGGACCAAGACCAAATATATCTTTCTTACCATCAATCACAATATCATACATAGGTACTGATGATACAAAGCTATCATCGATCAATGACATGTTACTATGGCCAATGAACCTGTTGCTTTTCCTTCCTTTCTTGAAGTGGAGTATCGGAACTTTTCATCTTCAAGATAAAGGGCAGAAAGGAGATGGTGGTGGAATGAGGGACTGAAGGAAGCAGGAGTAAGGACCCTCCAGCCAAGTGGAAGTTTAGGGCAAGGGACCAGTTTTCCCCTGAGACAAGAGGGGAGATGTCTGTTAATGAGTAGGAGGTAGTTGAGAGGTCTTACCTTATGGCCTTGGTTTTCTCAGGGACTGATTCAAAGATTTCTACTGAGAGAAGGGAGAGGTAGGAGGTTCAAGGAGAGAGATAGAAGTGTGGAAGAGCCCCTGAGGAGAATGAGAAAAGATGATGAAAGAATAAGTTTCATTGTCCCAAGAGAAATAAAAATAAGACTAGGCTATGTAGCTGTGGCATAGCAAGAAGTTGTGGTTCCAGGATGTCGACATTAGGTCTAGGTGACATGGCTGACAGGCTCCAGCCCCCCACCAAAATTGGGATAAAAGACAGCAGGACTTGGGCTTTGGGCTCCTCTGACCCGGGAAACTCCTCTCTTTTTCCAGACTGCAGAGACCACCCATCTCTGGAGATGCCTTTTGAAAAATAAGGGAAACCCAGTGAAGCCATGTCCAGTGGTTTGAACTATCATGTATCCTTGAATGCTTACATATACTTTGCATCATTTTCTGGGTGAAGAGATGGTGAAACAAAGTGGAAGTTTCCATAGTTGAGTTGAGACGCCATTCCTACTAGTCTTCAAATCCAGACCAGGCTGTGGTCAGCCCTGTCCCTGTAAATGGTTAACAGACTTGGGCAGAATGACCTCATGTGTAAGAAAGTAGCAGAGAAAGACTAAGTTCCTAAGTTACTGGAGTGGTGCCATCCAGCCAGTGGCTTTCTGTGGCTTTCGAGCTGCAGGCACAATGGATGATGACATTTGTGTGATTATTCTGGGATACTGGAGTGGGTTATCTAGTGGATTAAAAGCAAAAGTGGGACAAGGGAGCACACTGTGTCTGAGTTGCAATATGAGGAATATCAGACTGCTCCCTACTAATTTGGAACATCAGAGGAGGTCAAAGTTTTCCAAGAACACAGTAAGCCCTACAGAGAGTGAGCTGCTAAGGTAGAAGGACAATTTATGACCACTTAGGTAAAGAGGACTCACGCAGTGGTGTTCTAGTTTCTTCCTGTGGGCCCTCTCCAGGGCTAGATTCCCACCTGACATACAGGAGATCTTGAAGGATGTTCTGGGGGATGGAAGTGTAGGAGACCAAGAGTCTAATTAGGCAGGAGATAATCACTCCTGTGAAGAGCAATCTAGAAATGGAACTGCTGGTGAGTGGGAGGAAGCTGAAGAATGGATCTGGGTGGGCCTTACTCCAGGACTGTAACATCATTGGCATGGCAACACATTCAAGAAATAGATAAAGAAGAAGCAGAAGTTGACTTTCCCCATCGTTTTCCAAACCCTGTACTCCCCAAACCCTAGTTTGGGAGACTAGGTGGAATAATTTCATAGACCTAGGTGGTCCTACTATCAGGTCCATCAAAAGATGGGAGGCTCTACCTCAATGTGATAGTCAAATAGAAGGGTTGGAAAACATATTCTGAAGGTTCCCTGAATATGAGAAATCAAGTGATAGCTGGGTAACTCCTGTCACTTTCCAAGTGTATCTCCTATTTGGTGAGAAAGCTAAATGACACCTCACGTAAGAGCCGGAGAGTCCTTGAGAAGCCTGGCCATTGGTGTTTGTGATTGTAGGAGACCAGCCAGAATGCTCTGTGGACATATTAGGAAACAAAGGGAGAGTTGATAGTTTTATTCTTACATAAAGACCCATGTCATGGTGGTGGATAGGGTCCACTCAGCGTCTCACTTTGTCCCAACTATCCCATTAGCTTAACCCTTGTCGTTACCCATATGCCAGGCAAAGTGGAAGAAATCACAACCCTCATCAAAAACAAAAGTGATGGCTGGAGTAGAGGAGGACATGTATATTACACTAGATAACCCTTTTCCACCTTCATGAGTTCCTTACGCTGAACTTGGGGTCTCTTTGAGGCAATGGGGCAAGAGCAGAGAATGTGCCATAATGGCCTATGTTTTCAGAAAACTTGAGAAAAACCATCAGGTGCAACAATTAATGTAAAAGTTAGCTATAAAATCTTCCATAATATGGAGGGACCAAAGGCCCTGGGAAATAAGACCAATTCTCATTCTAAGTTGGTGACATTCTTGGGAAGTCTGTGGATAGCATATGAGGTTTGCTTCCTACAGTGGCTGTCTTGGACAACCTCCTCATAAGGATAGCTTAAAAAGTTAGGCAAAATATTTTTAGAATCTGTGTGAACATTTTTGTTGGGCAAAGATCTAGAAGAAGAAAGAAGCCAAGAGAGATGAGCTAGTATTTGAGGCCACGTGTTCCCTTCAGGAAATAGTCCACTTGGAAAGTGAAAGCTGAGACTGAGGGTCTCAGAAAATCTTTTGAAGGTCTCACTGGGATGGGGTGACAAAATCTGAGTTTAGAGTCTGCCAAGGAGGATGGGCTCTGGTAAACCCCCAGACTTATGGTTGGGACTCTGTGAATCTAGAAGGATTTACAAGTAAGGATGAGCTAGAAATAGACCAGTACTCACAGGACAAAAGCTCAGCTCCAAATCAGTTCAAGCCCTGATGTGATTATGGTGAATGCCCTGAGTCTAACTGCCTGACAGAACCAGAAGTAAGTTCTCTCTGGAGAAAAATATGTCATCCATGGGTTATACACATATGAAGTAAAACTATTCACTCATGAAAAAAGGAATTCAAATTTAAAACAATGAGATGTAATGTATCTTCAGTAAAGCTAATAGATGAAGAAAATAACACAGAATTTAATAATGTTGACATGAATGCTTTCAGACTATATTAGATAGGATTATCTTTGGTTTCTGCTGAGGATACTTCTTTAGGGGGGATGGACAGAGGAAGAGAGAGAGATAATATCTTTTTTTTTTTTTTTTTTTTAAAGACTATTTATTTGAGAAAGAGAAAGAGAGCATGCAAGAGAACATGATTGGGGGGCAGGGGCAGAGGGAGAAGCAGACTCCCTGCAGAGCAGGGAGCCCAACATGGGCCTCAATCCCAGGACCCTGAGATCATGACTTGAACCAAAGGCAGACACTTAACTGACTGAGCCACCCAGGTGCCTTGGAAAGAGAATCTTAAGCAGGCTCCACGCTGAGCATGGAGTCCAATGCAGGGCTTCATCTCGTGACCCTAAGATTGTGACCTGGGCTGAAATCAAGGGTCGGATGCCCAATGAGCTGAGCCACCCAGGCACCCCTGCTGAGACTTACTTCTAGGCCTCATCTTGCTGCCCTTTTTGAATATATGAGTTCACACCTATGGGTATGGCTACAGCTGACTAGACCAGGGGTACACACCCGTCCCAATGGGTACCAGTCCATAGACTTCACTGAGCCGCTCATGTTCTCTTCTTCAGGAATTTGAACTAAAATATATTGGATCAGTCAGGAGGAAATAGGTGGGTATGAGATCTATAATGTCATGATGATTTGGGGGTAGATTGCCGTTTTACATAGTTTATATGTCAAGAAGTAAAAAGCTGATTGGCACAGAGCAGCAGTAAGAAGAAGCTATAAGACATGCATTTCCCTGAAAGACAGATGGAGCCGCTTTAGTCCTCAAAGTTCCAAGACCAAAACTCATTTCCCCAGCAGTCTTTGCTCTACTTTTTGATGTCTATTTTTAGATATCTGTAAGACTATTGAAACCTTGAAATGATTTTTCTTTTATTAAAGAAATATCATACAGAACTTTACGTTATGTCTATAATTTCTTGTACACAATGTTATTTAATGTTAATCATTCAGAAATAACCAAGCCTACAAAAAGGACAAGACTTTTTTTTTTAAGAAAGGAGAAAAACCAATAGAAAAAAGGCCCGTAAGAAATTTAGATATTGGGGTTATCTGATGTGGACTTTAAATAACCGTAAATTATATTTATGAGAGAGAATTTCAGCAGAGAAGGAAACTATAAAAAAGAATCTAATGGAAATTCTAGAACTGAAAAATTTAATAGATAAATTAACTCAGTGGATAGGATTTAACAGAAGACTAAGCCCAACAAAGACAGAATTAGTGAATAGAAAATATGTCAGAAAAAATCTAAACTGAAGAACAGAGAAACTAAAGAAAAAAAAGTGGAAAACATAGAGAGACAAGTCAAGAGATTTACAGCACCATGAAAAGGCCTAAAAGACAAATAATTTTAGACTTAGAAAAAGAGGACAGAGGATGTGGCAGAGGCAATATTTTAAAAACAATGCTTAAGAATTTATTTAAGATAAATAAATAAATAAATAAATAAATAAATAAATAAATTTATTTAAGAATGAGCTAATGAAAGATAAGAAGCCCCAATTCAAGAGTGCTACAAACACCCAAGCAGGACAAATACAAAGCAACATACAAGTAAAACCTCTGAAAAAAACAGACAGAAAACCTGTAAAGCAGCCACATGTATAGGTAGAAACTATAAAATACTGGAGATAAATTAAAAACAAATAATGACCTGAAAGCACTGGAGAGTAAGCAAAAATAGGCAGAGGCTGAAGGTCAGTTGACACCTGGATTAAGAGAATGGCACAGAAAAAGTTTTTCGTTTTGACAGCTTTTAGTTTTAGTTTTCAGCTTTTAGTTATGCCACAGTCTGCACCACTGCACCACCGGGATGGGCAAAACTTTCATAGAAACTCTGCAGCCTTTCTAATAACCAGAAGACAGATTTAAGGGCAACTACAGCTTCTAGAAAGTGAGGGAGAATCCCAGAAATAGAGCCAGAAAGGAGAAATTCCAAATTCTGAGTATAAACTCTGCCCAAATGTTCAACTAATCCCTGAATCCTGCATATGCAGGGCAGGCTGCAAGTAGCCCAGCTAAAGATAAAACTACTGAAATGCATTTTGAGGGACCACACAGTAGACAAAATTTGCTATTTGCATCTTAGCAAATTAACCAACACTCTGCAGAGGAATTTAACAGAACCCAGAGTTTCTACAATAAAACACAATATCCAAGATACAACCCCAACTTACTTAACTTGTGAAGAATCAACAAAATACAACCAAATCTCAAAAGATAAGACTATCAGTGGAGACTGGTCCTGAGGCAATCGAGATGTTAGAATTAGTAGATAAGAATTTTAAAGTGGATATAATAACTGGTTCAAAAACATAAAGGAAAACATGATCATGATAAGGGAAAAGATGGGAGATCTCAACAGAAAAATAAGAACTATAAAATACAGCCAAGTGGGAATTCTAGGAGTAAAAAATACCTGAAATTAAAAATTCACAAGAGTAAGATTCAATATAAATGAAGATAGATTAATGGATATTAATCCAATATGAAGAACAGGGAAAATTTTTAAAAAAATGAATAGAAGCTTATGCATCTGTGGGACACCAGCAAAGATCTAACATATATATGATTGGAGTTTCAGATGGAAAGAATAGGAAAAATGAGACAAAAAGAAAAAACAAAAACAAACAAAAAACCCACAAAGAACCAAATGCTAGAATTTCTCCCAATTTAGTATAACACATACACTTACAGATTTAAGAAGTTCAGGAAACCCAAAACAAGATAAAAATGAATAAAACCATGCCTAGGCACATCGTAGTCAAACTGCTGAAAACTAAAGAAAAAGAGAAAATCATAAAAGTAGCAGGGTAAAAAACCAAAACACTATATACTGCAGAACAACCATTTCAGTAACCATCACTCCTCATCAAACACTAAGAAGTTGAGAAGACCTTGGACCAATACCTTCAGAGAGCTAAAATCAATAATAAGGTTGTTAACCCAGAATTTCTACACTCAGTGAAAATATCCTTCAAGAATAAAGGCAAAGATATTTTCAGATAACTGAAAACCAAGAAAATATGTTCCCAGCAGTTTTGTAGTATGAGAAATATTAAAGGAAATTGTTCAGGCTGAATTGAAATCCTATCAGAAATAAATGGTAAAGAAAGTAGGACATGTTAATAAAAGGGAAGCAATGGAGTAATCAAACTAATTAGTGAAAATGAAGATAAGACAAGAGATAGGCAAAAAAGAAAAGAGATAAACGCAGGGTACATAATACAATACAAATAGTAAGATGGTACATGTAAACGCAAATATATCAGTAATTAGATTCATTGCAAATGGACGAATTACACTACTTAAAAAACAAAGATCTTCAGAACAATGACAACATGACCCTAACATACACTGCTTACAAGAGGCAAATCTTAAATACCAACAATTTTAAATAATAGGGTAGATAAAGATGGGTCATTGCAAACATTAACAGAGGCAAGGCTGGTAAAGCAATTCTAATATCAGACAAAGTGGATTTCGAGGCAATTAACATTACTGAAGATAAGGAGGGATATTTCATAACTGTAAAATGTCCATCAAGGAAATGTAACAATTCTAAATCTTATGAACCTAAAAACATGACTTCAAAATATAAGAAGCCAAAAGTGACAGAATCAAAAGGAGAAACTGACAAACCTACATAGTTGGAGATTGACTGATAGAACAATCTGACAAATAGACATTAAAGATACTCAACATTTGAACAACACAATTATCAAACTTGACTAAATTGACATATAGCACACTGCTTTCAGCAACTTCAAAATAGGCAATTTTTTTTTTTAAGTGAACACAGAACAATACCAAAACTAACCATATACTGGATCAAAAAGTAAGTCTCAACAGATTTCCAACCAAGTTCCAAAACTGCGAAACTAAATAATGGTCTCGGAATTCAGGATAGCAACTACCCATGGGAAGGGGGCTAATGGCTGGAAGAAGACCAGAAACAGGCATCTGGAATGCTGATTATGTCTGATTATGTCTGATTATGTTTCTCAATCAGGGAGCTGACCACATGGCTGTATACTCAGTTTGAAAATGTACTGCAGTATACTTACGTGCACTTTCCTGGTGTTCTGCCTAAGAAGTTAACAACAGCAGTAAAACCTTCCTACAAAGCAAAATAAAGCAAAATTCAAGCCTAGATGTCCCTGCCAATGAGTTCTTCCAAACATTGAAGGAAGAGATACACTAACACTTTGAATCTTGTTTAATAATGTTATTGTAACCTAGGAACTTTACAAGAAAAAGTATTGTAGGTCAATTTTTTTTATGACATGGGCACAAAAACTCTAAATTATCAAATCGAATTGAGCAAAAATATAAAGATCATCAAATTGGGTTTATTCCAGGAATAAAAAATTAGTTTCACTTTTGAAAATCAATCAATGCAATCTACTGTATTTATAAAATAAGAAAAAATCATGTAATTCATATAATAATCTTACTAGATAAAAGATTTCATACAACTAAGCATTTGAGATTCATTAATTAAGCATCTGATGATTCATAACAGTTAATCATCTGAGAAATGCTAATTAGAATCCCAGTGAGACACTCCTGTTCTCACCCTAGAATGGCTAACATTAAAAATAAAATGATTGAGGGGCGCCTGGGTGGCTCAGTCGTTAAGCGTCTGCCTTCGGCTCAGGTCATGATCCCAGGGTCCTGGGATCGAGCCCCGCATCGGGCTCCCTGCTCAGCGGGAAGTCTGCTTCTCCCTCTCCCTCTCCCCCTGCTTGTGTTCCCTCTCTCGCTGTGCCTCTCTCTGTCAAATAAATAAATAAAAATCTTAAAAAATAAAATAAAATAAAATAAAATGATTGACAATACCCACTTTTGGTGAGAATACGGAGCAACTGAAACTTATGCGTGTCTAGCATGAGTGCAAATTGGTATAAATACTATGGAAAATTGTTTGGCATTATCATACACATACCCAGTGATTAATCATTTCCCCACTAGGTATATACTCATCAGAAATGCTTACATAGGGGCGCCTGGGTGGCTCAGTCAGTTAAGCATCTGCCTTCGGCTCGGGTCACGATTCCAGGGTCCTGGGATGCAGCCCCATGTGGGGCTCCCTGCTCAGCGGGGAGTCTGCTTCTCCCTCTGCCCGCACCCCCCCTTGCACCCACTCGTGCTCACTCTCTCTCCCTCAAATAAATAAATAAAATCTAAAAAAAAAAGCCACATAAGTGCACCAAATGACATTGAAATCAATGTTCAGAGCCAACTACGTGCAATAGCACATGTGATTATCAGAATTCTAATAGAAAATGAAAGAAACAAGTTGCAAATTCATTCTCTGCTATTCCATGTATGTAAGTTTCAAAACCAGGAAAACTAATTTATAGTGTTAGAAATCAGGACAGTGGTTACATCTGAGCAAGAGGGAAGGAGTGGTCATTTGGAGAGAGGATGGGTGGGGGGCGAAGTCCGCAGGTTCTGGTAGTGACTCTGTCTTAGATGATGGTAATACAGGTTTCTTCACTTTGTGATAACTCATGAAGCAGTACACTTACAATTTGTACCCTTTTTTGGTATATGTATTCCAGGTCAATAAAAGAACTTATATTAACATGATAGCATAGGAAATCATCCATTTTCCTGAAGTTCTAAAATCTTTGAATTGCCTGGTTCTTGTTCTGAAAGACAGCAATAATTTAACCTAAGAGTGTACAAACCCTCACATAGCCCAAGAATCAGGCCAGGGGGCCCAATGTAGAGCTCTAGATGTGATATAGAAAGCAACCAGATAAATTCCTCGGCCGGCAGAATGGAACCACAAAGCTGTGAGTGACCTCAAGGACCAGGAGATAATTCAGGAAAATCCTTTCTGGGGCGGGGTTTGGAAGAAGGCTCCGTTAACAAATACCCTATGGGAACTCTCCAGTTCATTCTCTACTGGCGGGTAGAGGATGCTTCGTGGATCACAAGCAATTGAGACATGAGAAATTTGCCACCAAAATAATTGTAGGTACCATCTGCTGAGTGCCTTGTATGACCCAGGCACTGTCCTAAGCATTTTGTAGGCAATAACTCACTTAGTCCTCACTACAAACGTTATTATTCTCATACACAGATGAAAATACCAGAGGCGCAGACCGGTGTAGCGGTTTCTCCAAAGTCACAAAGAAGTGAAGAGACAAGATTTGAACAAGGCAATCTGGCCACAGAGCCCCATGCTCTTAACTTCTAACCACACAGCTCCTCCAGGCTAGTTAGCAGCTTTACAAACTGCTCTTGCATATATGCTCAGTAACGATCCAGAAGGAATACAGCTTTTTATGCACTGGAAGAATGTTCTTCCCACCCAAAGAAAATTTTTTTTCCCCCTCTGCTCGCGGTGGTTAGAAACTCATCTGTGTGGAAAGCCCTTGCTTTGTCAGCATTGCAATAGAAAACTCTCCCTCCTGCCTTGTAAAGCAGGAGGCTTGGAATTAGGGGAGGCTGCTTACCAACTAGAAGCTTCTGACCCTGGGAGAGCTTGGCTGTGACAATGAGTAACTCTATCCATTTCTGGAAGCAGTAGGAATCCTCTCTTTGCAGAGCTCTGTTCCGCTCAAGCCCCTGTTTGTTCCAAATCCTCATCCCTTAGGAAGAAGAGCAATTGTAGGCTGCATATCATTTTGTAACATCAGACTTTTCTCAGTGGGACTCCAGTATGTTTTTTGTTAGATCTTCTTGGTTTTGATTTATCTGTGTCTGTGAAGATAGACGAAATTAAACGAATTTGGTTTTTTTTTTCTGATGAGCCGCTGGGCCAAGGTGGAAACCAGCAATGCAAATGTCGACAACCTCCCCCTTCCTTTAAGCTGTGAAGATTGTTCTGCATTTCCAAAGTTCCAAATTTCTGCTTGATCCAACTGCACCTTATAGTAAGTGAAAGCTAGTTACTTCTTCAAATTAAGTTCAAAGCAACTGAATGGAAAGGGTCCAAAGAATTCTCTAAGAGCTAAACTATTACATATTGTGTCATTAGGACTCATTTCTTTCTGGAAATGCTCGACTGAGGAAAGTGAGTTCAGACCAGTAGAACCCTGACATGGCTCAGAGTGTTTAGGGGTGCCGGCCCGTCTGGGAACTCTGATGCCAGCCCAGGTGACTGTTGGGTGTCCACAGGTGGCAAAGCCTCTCTTGGCTGGAATGAAGCTTGACTGAAGCCAACATGAATTGTTGTAACCGCTGTGGTGTGTCTGCTTGTCTGGGCAGCAGCCTCAGGGTGTGAGGACTGCTACCCATGGTTCATCTCATGCAACTTAAATATAGGAAGATACATTTTAGGGGTATTCTTAGATGCTGAGTTGGTGTGGCTGCAACTCGATTTTTTAAAGTCACTGAATAGGTGAACGAGAGGCGTAGACATGCCAGGTTTATACCGAGCCAACACTTCCCGGACTTCTCATTTCTGTTTCTTGGAGAGGAGCTGATTCAGATGCTCTCAGTGGCCAGACTTGGGTTCTGCTGTTTTGCTCTTACATTCCCACGCTGCAGCAGCCACCAACCATGTGCCACTTGGATGCTTTGCTTATTTTTCTGACTTCGTGAGTAATCAGACTTTTGTGTCCTTCCACAACTTTAAAGCCTTCTTATTGAAGTAATATATGAACATGGTTGTGGATTGTGTCATTCAGACAGGATTCTAATGACAACCAAGTCATCTGTAGACTCATTTTTAGCTCAGTCCACTCCTCATCATGTTTTCTCATTTCTAAGAGGTGGCTTTTGTTGCTGGATGGTTTGTTCTCTCATGTCTCTGTTCACTGCTGAATCATTTCATCCAGTTGGTTTAGCATGGCCTTTCTCTTCAATGTTTTGGGCCTGAATCAAACAAGTGAGGGTCTGCCAAAAAATCTGAAAACTCACCACTTTTCTTGAACCTATCAGAGAGCTGAGGTCGCAGGTCAACCCACAAACTTGAAATCTAAGGGAAGACAGGCACCTCCCAGGAGGAAGGGGCCATGAGCCCTTGCTTGGCCCGGACAGATGCTGCTGGATGCATACAAGCCGGTAACAAGAATTTAACGAAGATTTTTAATGAATTGCTAAAGGCTGAGTGTGACTAACACAAGAATACAGAACCCCTCGGAGCTACAATATTTGTACCCATTTGCAAGTTCTTCACTGGTCTCCCCATGTGCTCACAAGAAAAGCTGGGGACAGGGTGGTGAGAATGGTGTGGGTCATGGCCAGGGAACACGGAGTTTAGGGAGGCACCTCTCTTAGAGCAAGCCTGCTCTTTGTCTGGGGCGAGAGGTGACCTCATCCCTCAGGCTGCTCCCTGCAAACCCCGCCCTGAGAAGTGGCCAGGAAAGGGGGCAAGAACCTTTGCTCGCATTCTTAGCACACCCAGGAAGAACATGGTGGGTCGCCTCTCCCAACGAGGTCGAGAACCAGTCTCAGAGGACCCAGCCCAGGGAGTTCCTCCACTGAATGGAGAAGATCCTTCTCTGCTCATCATGGCCACAGGCTTGCTGTTGAGGACGGGAGGATCTGAAATAGTGGAAGTGAAAAGTTGGAACCTGCCCCCGCTGGTCTGAGGGACCGTAGGAGGCAATGAGAGAGGAAGTAGGAAGGCAGGAAGGAGATGTGCTTCCTCAATATGGAGGATGAGACCAGGGTCCCCCAGTAAGGGTGAAATGAGCCCAGGGAAATGCTGAGGGCATCAGTCAGGACTCTGGGAGGGGGATCACCTTAGACACACACCCCCTCCCCCCACAGAGCTGGGGCCACCCAGAGCCAAGAAGCAGACTCAGCCATGCAGCATGGTTAGGAGACGGGAGGCTGGAAGTTAGCTTCCCAGAGCGGCTCTTCGTACCACTGTGGTGTGGCTCAGACCCAGCCAGTCCCGCCATGACCCAGAAGAGGTGTACTGGACCTAATGTATGTGCCTCCCCGGCCTCCTTGGGTCACGTCCTCCTGGACCCAGTCATGGGGCTGCTGCCAGTCATGGGGACCCTCCCCAGCCTCCGCCCCTCTTTTCTCATTGTAGGCAGCTGGGGCCAGCAACAAGGCCACTTTGTCAGTTCAGCCGCAGCCACATGGCCTGAGCCAGGCTGTGCTCCTCACCTTACTCTCTGTCTGAAATGTGGGTCCCATGGGAGCCATTGTAGTTGAAGCCAGAACCCTAACCATTTTCAAGGTCCGAAGCGGCACAACTTGATACGGACTTGACTTCTCTCAAGTGTTGCCCAGAGAGCTGGGAACACAACCCAGGAGGGCAGAAAAGTTTTGACTTGTTAAGTTTGAACTGGGAGAGACAGGGACTGGGAAGGAACTAGGAGATCCATTCCTTGCCCTTCGGCCTCTCCCCTTTCCCCCCACCCCATCAATGATTCCAGGACTCAGGAAGCCTCTCCAGAGGTGCTCCCATGCCCCGTGCCCTGCAGCCTCTGCAGAGGCATCCCTACGCCTGCGTTTCCTGGCGCGTCATCTTGCACTTGCTGCCTCTTGTCCCCTGCTTGAGTTAGCCTTTTCCCTCACTTTGGCTTCCCTGGGGTTGCTCTTCATCCTCATCCCTCCCTGCCCATAATACACTGACGTTTCAGTTTTATTGCCGACTGCTTTTCTAGGGACCCCTGGCTCAGGCAGCATGTATGGAGGTGAGTTGAGGGCTTGCTTGGGGACCTTGCCAAGAAGATCACAGAGAAGGGGCCGGGTGGCCCTCAGTGGGGGGCTTTAGAGACGGCGGTGCAGGGGCGCAGGCAGGCTCGGGGTCTGTGAGAGCCTGGGTGGGGGCGGGCCAGCGAGGGACAGACCAAAGACAAGGCAAGTGACAGCCAGAGAATAACAAGATGAGCAGCCCCTGGGCAGACCAGGGTCACCTCCTGCAAAGTCGCACTTGAGAATCCTTTCTCCCCAAAGCCTCAAAGACAGAGTACCCAGATCCCAACGGGCAGACACGAACGGAGCGAAGACAAAAATCAGAGAGGAAGTCACTCCAATGAGATGCTTCAACCAGTCCTGATAGAGAGTTCAGTTCCTTTCCAACAGATTACAATTTTAAACAAAGAGAAGGCCATTAAGATTGGAAGAGATAGCGATATTTCTCACGGGCAAGGCGGAGTTGCGCCTGCTATCCCAGAAGGAATATCCGTCCAAGATGAAAGAAAGAAATTCCATTTGCTCTGCAAGTCTGGGTGCTTGTGAGTGCTTGTGTGACACTGCTAGAATTCACTGGAGCCTTGGGTGAGAGCCTTGGCCACGGGGCCAGGATTATAGGCTCAGGGGCACTGGAACTGACCCCAGATGGTCTCGGTGAAGGGGAGGTCGTTTCTTTCTCTGGAAATGCGGCTGTTTGGCTCGGTCCGCGACTCTAAGGGAGGGGCCAGGCAGGTGACATCGATGGGTGAGGGGGACTCTCCAGGAACTGTGTCCAACAGGACTCTGTTTGCCCTGCATACATAGGCCAGCCACTGTTGGTCCCTGCAGAAAAGAGGGTGCAGTGCCCCCAGAGTGTAGCTTACATTATTGGGGCAGATAGCTAACCTCATCTGAAGCTTGCAATAACCCCAGGAAGAGGTACTATTATTGTCCCTCTTTTTCAGATGAGAAAAATAACTCCTCACTGAGCTACTTTGAGTCCTGAGGCACAGAGAGGTTAAGTAAGTCCAAGGTCAAATGAGTGGAAAGGGGCAGAGCTGGGCTTCAGACTCAGGCAGTCTGGCTCCAGAGCATGCCTGCTCATATGGCCCAATTCTGCTGATTCTTCATTAGTCAGAAATTGAGACAAAAAAAAAAAAATTAATATCTCCCAATTTCAATACTCAGAGTATTTAAAAAAGATACTCTGCAAGCCAAAGAAAACCAAAGTATGGGCCAAGCTACAGCCTGTGAGCTGCCATTTTGTGTGTGGCGTTCCAAGAGGGGTAAGTTACGATGTATCCTTGGAAAGCCAGGTTTTTGTTTTCATCCCCTCCCCCCAAATATTCACAACAGAGTTTAAACTTGTCAGTTTTCCTTCAGAGTAGTCAAGTTGTACACCTACCCCCTTCTACCCGCAATGCTTCCATTACGCAAAATATTTCTGAATTCCTCTCTTGGAATTGCCTTCAGAAAGGTTTACGAGTCAGCTCTATTATTTTGTAGCCGTATCTTCTTTTTGGATGAAACTAGCATTTCCCGGCGTGATTCCAATCATGTTCACCAGATGTGGCTCTGAATCACTTTCAGTTATTTCCAGAAATCACATCCATTCTGAATGCATGGCGACTGACTGCCCAGGGAATCTTTCACAAGAATGTGTTCTGAGCATCATTAAAATATGTGTACCGCCTTCAAGATAACGGCATTTAAAAGGACACACCAATCCATCTCCTCACAGTCTTACTGGTTAAAAAACCAGGCACTAATGTACAGCGTCACCTCATTTATATGACCTGGGTTGGATATTCTGAGTGATGCTGTGATGTTATCTCTTGCCACATGAACTCAATCATTCCCTCCACCCCCTGGTGCTAAGAATTATGAACAAGGTACAGGAACTTGAATGGTCTGCAAAACAATTAAAAACAAGACTACCATCTGACCTAGCTCTTCTACTTCTGGGCATATCCCCCAACGAATTGAAAGCCAGGTCTCAGAGATATTTGTACCCTCATGTCCGTAGCAGTATTATTCACAGTAGCTGAAAGTTGGAAGCAATCTCAATGTCCATTGACAGATAAATGGTACCTAAAGTCGTCAAACTCACAGACACAGAAAGTGGGATAGTGGTTGCAAGAGGCTAGGGGAAGGGGAGAATTGGGGAGTTGTTGTTTAATGGGTAAAGAGTTTCAGTTTTACATGATAAAACAGTTCAGGGAATGGGTTGCAAAGCGACGTGAATATATGTAACACTATTGAACTGTACATCTAAAAATGGTTAAGGAAAATTTTGTTATGTGTATTTCACCACAATAAAAAAAATAAATAAAATGAAGCCATCATTCTTCTCTTTAAAACAAAACAAAACACAATGAAACCCACCCCACATGAGCCTCTTGCATGAATCACGTGTCAGCAGGTGGGTAAGACCTTCATCACGGATGGGCCTGATCCTCAAGGGGCTGTTTGGGAACCATTGGGCCAGGAATCTCCTGCTTCTAGGAGTGTGGCGGGGGGGACAAGTTATAGGCTAGAAACAGAAAAGAAGAAGTGAAGTGTCCTTGGCCTCAGCCCGCAAGGGAGTTTACCCAGGACAGGGCTGCTCTGGGAGGAGCCCGGATGTGCCCCCCAGCCCTTGGAAGCCTGCCAGTCTCTGTCCACTCTTAACTTCAGAGGAGGAATTGGAGCTCTGGAACGTGTGATCTTATTTAGTCCCCTTAGCATGGGGCAATATTCAATTATTTTAAAATTTATTTTATTATTTTTTAAAGATTTTATTTATTTATTTGTCAGAGAGAGAGAGCACAAGCAGGGGGAGGGGCAGAGGGAGAGGGGGAAGCAGGCTCCTCACTGAGCAGGGAACCCAATGTGGGACTCTGATCCCACGACCCCGGGATCATGACCTGAGCCAAAAGCAGACGCTTAACTGACTGAGCCACCCAGACACCCCATCAACTATTTTAAAGATAAGAACTGATTAATCAAACGCATGCTTGCCGCATGTTGGGGCAGGGATCCGGAGCTCTCCTGGCTGCTTCACTAGGGGCCTTGCCTTTGGTCAGGGGCTCTCAGGGCACTTGGGGAAGCCGCTGAATACCAGCTGGTACACAAGCGTTTCAATCTTTCCCCCCTTCCCCCCAGCTGTATTGAGGCATAACTGACAAAAAGTATATTTACGGTGTGCAGTGTGATGTTTTGGTGTATGTGCGCAGGGTGAAATGAACCATAATCAACTCAATTTACATATCCATCACCTCACATAGTTAACATTTGTGTAGGGGTGTGTGTGTGTGTGGTGTGTGTGTGTGTGTGGTGTGTGTGTGTGTGTGTGGAGAACATTTAAGACTTACTCTTAGCAAATGTCAAGTGTATAATACAGATTATTACCTATAGTCACCATGCTATGCATTCGATCTCCAGAGTTTCTTCATTCTGCATAACTACAACTGTGTACGCTTCGACCAACATCACCTCCTTCCCTCCATCCCTCCCCTCTGGCAGCCGCCAGTCTGCTTTTGCTTCTGTATGACTTCCTTAGATTCCACATACAAGTGAGATCAAGCAGTATTTGGTTTTTCTGTGCCTTCCTTATTTCACTCAGCATAATGTCCTTCAGGTTTATCCATGTTGTCCCAAATGATAGGATTTCCTTCTTTTTCAAGACTGAATAATATTCCTGTGTGTGTATATTTTCTTCATTCATCTGTTGATAGACAAAGAAGCTGATGCCGTATCTTAGCTACTGTGAATAATGCTGCAATGAACATGGGAGGGCAGATAGCTCTTTGAGATCCTGATTTTCTTTCCTTTGGGTATATATACCCAGCAGGGAAATGGCTAGATCATAATACGTAGTTCTATTTTTAATTTTTGAGGAAACTCCATACTGTTGTCCATAACGGTGGTACCGATTTACATTCCCACCCACAGCGCACCAGGATTCCCCTTTGTCCACATCTCAGCACTCATCTGTTGTCTTTTTGATACCAGCCATCCTAACAGGTGTGAGGTGATATCTCATTGCGGTTTTGCTTTGTATTTCCCCCATGCTTAGTGATGCTGAACATTTTAAAATTTCTCTTCCAAAGAAGACAGAAGTGGGTTTTTTTGGGTATGTCTTCTTTTGAGAAACATCTATTTAGGTACTTTTCTATTTTCTAATAGAGTTACCTGTTTTCTTGCTGTAGTTGTTTGAGTTCCTTATATATCTTGAATATTAACTCCTTATCAGATGTATAGTTTGCAAATATTTTCTGCTGTTCTGTAGATTGTTGCTTTACTCTGTTGACTGTTCCCTTTGCTGCGCAGAAGTTTTTTGGTTTGAGGCAGTCCCATTTGTCTATTTCTGCTTTCGCTGCCTATTCTGTTGGGGTCATATCCAAAAAATCATTGCCCAGACCAATGTCAAGAGATTTTTCTCCTGTTTTCTTCTAGTAGTTTCACAGTTTCAGGTCTTACGTTTAAGTCTTTAATACATTTTGAGTTGATTTTTGTATATGGTGTGAGAGAAGGGTCTAATTTCAGTCTTATGTGTACACGGATATCCAGTTTTTCCAACACCATTTATTGGAGAGACTCTCCTGTCCCCCCTTCGTGTGTTCTTGGCACGTTTGTCAAAGGTCAACTGACTGTAAATGCGTGGATTTATTTCTAGATGCTCTTCTGTACCATAGGTCTGTTTCTGTGCTAGCACCACACTGTTTTGAATATTATGGCTTTGTAGTATATTTTAAAATCAGGAAGTGTGATACCCCCAGCTCTGTTCTTTTTGTGCAAGATTGATTTGGCTACTTGGAGTCTTTTGAAGTTGTATTGAATTTTAGAATTGTTTGCTTCTATTTCCGTGAAAAATGCCATTGGAATTTTGGAAGGGACTGCATTGAATCTGTAGATCACTTTGGGTTGGATGGACATTTTTAATAATATTCATTCTTCCAATCCATGAACACAGGGTATCTTCCATTGTTTTGTGTCTTCTTTAATTTCTCTCATCATGTTTTATAGTTTTCAGTGTACAGCTATTTAATCTCCTTGGTGAAATTTATTCCTAAGTCTTTTCTGGTTTTTGATGCTATTGTAAATGGGATGGTTTTCCTTATTTAATTTTTGGATAGTTTGCTATTACTGTATAGAAATGTTACTGATGTTTGTATGTTGATTTCATATCCTGCAACTTTACTGAATTTTATTACTGCTAACAGTTTTTTTGGGGGGGGAGTATTTTGGGTTTTCTCTATATAAGATGGTGTCACACACAATATTTCAATATCTTTATAATGAGTAGAGTCGTACTAGTGAATACCAGCTCAATACTAGCTTGCCCTTTAGGTTCTTATTGAAGCTCTTTCTAAAACCGTCCAAATTCTGCTGCACTGAACTGAGAAGGGAGGAGATTTGTCTGCATCTGCAGCAAGTCAGCTAGGAAGACAACCAAGTGATCTAGATGAGGTTTATGGGGTTTAGGGGGGAGTCAGGAGAGGGATGTGAACTGGCCAGACGGAAAATCAGGGAAGAGCCCAGTAAGCTGTGGTAAGGATGTGGGTAAAAGAAGTTGGAAAGAGTGAGTGGAAAAACACGTCTCCCTGCCCTCTTTTCAAAGTTGTGTGTGTGTGGAGCCCTGGCCTCAATATTTAACCTTGTAAACCTTAAAAGTAAAAACAGTTAAGAGTTTCAGCTTCCTCCCACCACTCTGTCGGAGCTCAGACCAAGTCACAAAGCAGATTTTCCGAAGCCAGCAAACCACATAAATAGCTGGTTAGGTCAGGAAAAAGTTAGTTTTTGTATGCAGTCAGGCTCGATGGCTTTTTGGCATCTCGTGGGCACAGTCTCGGTGTAACATCCTTTCCCTCCTCCCATCAAGAGGTGATGATCTTGACAGACAACAATGCTGGAAGCCAAACGGGAAATAGAATAGACAGCAAAGGGCCTGGAGAACATCCCAGAAGTACTGAATGGAAGGCAGCACCTTCCATTGGAGAAGCTTTGACCATCATCAGGTTTAAACTTGAGAAATCCTCCCCACGCTGGGCGGTGTGTGTGTGCGTGTGTGCGTGCATGTGTGCGTGTGTGTGTGCACGTGTGTGCGTGTGTGCCTGTGTGTGTGCACGCGCCTGTGCTCATGCACACACACACAGGTGCAGCTGCTCATGTTCTGCTGATGCATAAACACAGGGATGTGGGAATGTCAGTTCCAGGACAGCAAATAATTAGTGGAAGCACTTTGCCACGTAGCCTCTGGAGTGGTGAGGCTGCTGTT
Organism: Halichoerus grypus; assembly: GCF_964656455.1. Taxonomy (NCBI): domain Eukaryota; kingdom Metazoa; phylum Chordata; class Mammalia; order Carnivora; family Phocidae; genus Halichoerus; species Halichoerus grypus. The sequence continues at coordinate 40,603,766 of NC_135714.1, forward strand.
TACAGCTACGTTTTCTCTTTCCCTTCCTCTCACTCGAATCTTCTGTCCTTCTCACCCCTCATTCACAGAAACTGTGATTCAGAATATGTCTGCAGTATGGTTGGGTTTGGGAAAAATTACCACAGGCTGTAGGAAAGGAGGAGAGACTTGATGTAGGGAGAATGGAGTGTGGCAGAGCTGAATATAGTGTTTGTTGAGTGACTAAGTGATGGGCTAGAGTGGAAATAGCTAGGAGGCACTAGACTAATTAGGAGGTGGATAATAACAGTGAACACACAGATCCCTCTAGGCCAGATGCTTCCTGGGTATTTTACATATAGCCATACCTCGTTTTATTGTGCTTTGTTTGATTGTTCTTTGCAGATATTGCATTTTTGACAAATTGAAGGCTTGTGGCAACCCTGCATCTAGAACTTCCATAGCTAGAGAGGAGAAGTCAATGTCTAGCTTCAAAGCTTCAAAGGACAGGCTGACTCTCCTGTGAGGGGCTGATGCAGCTGGTGACGTTAGGTTGAAGCCAATGCCCATTTACCATCTCAAAAATCCTAGTGCCTTTAAGAATGATGCTGAATCTACTCTGCTTATGCTTTAGCAATGACACAACTAAGCCTGGATGACAGCACATCTCTTTACAACATGGACTGAATACCTTAAGCCCACTGTTGAGATCTGCTGCTCAGAAAAAAATTTCCTTTGAAAATGTGACTGCTCACTGACAATGCACCTGGTCACCCAAGAGCTCTGACGGAGATGGACCACAAGGTTAACAGTCTTCCATGCCTGCTGACACAACATCCATTCTGCAGCTCATGGATTAAGGATTCATTTTGACTTTCAAATCTTATTAGTTAAGAGATATTTAAGAAATTTTATAAGACTATAGTGGCCATAAACTATGATTTCTCTGAGGGAGCCAGGCAAAGTAAATTTGAAAACCTTCTGGAAAGGATTCACCATTCAAGATGCCATTAGGAACATTCATGATTCATGGGAAGATTTCCAAATAGCAACATGAATAGGAGTTTGGGAGAAGTGCATTCCAACCCTCATGCAGGACTTTGAGGGGTTCCAGACTTCAGCAGAGGGAGGAACTGCAGGTGTGGTGGAAATCACAAGAGAACTAGAATGAGAAGTGGAGCCTAAAGATGACTGGATGACTGCAAGCTCATGATCTGACCTGAAGAGATGAAGGGTTGCTTCTCATGATGAGCAAAGAAAGTGGTTTCTTGACATGGAAACTACTCCTGGGGAAGATGCTGTGAAGATTGTTAAAATGACAACGACAGATGTAGAATTTTACCTAAACTTAGTTGATAAAGCAGCAGCGGGGTTTGAGAGGATGGACTCCAATTTGGACAGATGTTCTACTGTGGATAAGATGCTATCAAACAGCATCACGTGCTATAGAGAAATCGTTTGTGAAAGGAAGACAATAGATGTGGCAGGCTTCATTGTTGTCTTATTTTAAGAAACTGCCCATACCCACCCCGATCTGTCAGCAACCTTCAATATCTAGTCAAGACCCTCCACCAGCAAAAAGATTATGATTTGCTAAAGGCTAAGATGAGGTTTAGCAGTTTTTAGCAATATTTTTAAATTAACGTATGTACATTGTTTTTAGACATAATGTTATTGAACACTTAATAGACTACAGTATCATGTAAACATAACTTTTATGTGCATTGGGAACCCAAAAAGTTCATTTGACTTGCTCTATCATGATGTTGGCTCTCTTGTGGCAATCTGGAATCGAACCTGCAAGATCTGCACAGTGTTCTTATACATGATCTCATTTAACTCTCACAAGAGCCCCATGGGGTAAATCCTATTGTCGTCGCCACTACATGGATGAAGAAACGAAGGCTCAGAGGCAGAGACGTGCTGGTCAATGTTTAACAAGCATCTTGGGGAGGGAGGAGGATGCTAATCTGTAGCATTTGTCAATGTCCCTGGTGTAAAACAGCACCATGCCCAATGTCAAGCTGCCAGCAGGAAGTCACCGAACACTGAGCTGGGAAAAGATGCACCAAGTCTGTTCGCACGTGCCAACTGGAGGCAGCTCTAGCACAAGTGGGCTTAGGGGGGTTAGGCAGCTTCCCCAGGAGTGCTCGCCTGCACGTGAGTGGCAGAGCCAGGGCTCGAACCCAGGCTCACTGCAGACTACCCTTCTCACCGATGCACTCTAGCACCCCTTCTAAATCACCAAGATGTCAAAAGGGCCCGCACTGGGGAGATGACAGTGGCAAAGGGGAGGAAACGATGAATGAGGGGTTTTGCAGAAAGCACTCTAAGAGACAATTGTTTTTCATTGTTGCAGCCCAGCAGCCTGAAAAAAAGCAGAGTTCGAAGATCAATGACTAATTAACATCCAGCTGCCAAAAAGAACTGTGCTTTGACCTTAGCAGAATATTACATAAACTCTCCCTGGGCAAGAGACTTCTTAGGGAGAATTAAGGGGTGGTACAGAGAGAGTTCATTTAGGAAGAATCAGAAGAACTTTCCTATATAATGCCTGGAATTCTGGCCGAAGGGTGGAGGCCCAAGGGGGAGCTCTGGAACATCTCTTCATATTATGGGATTAAAGAATCAGGTTTCAATAGGCATTCCCAAGCCAAAGATGGGGGATGGTGGTGGTATTGGGGGTAAGCTCCAAATTCTGCCATTAAGCTTCTGTGTTGCTTTGTGGACCCAAGCTTGACTGTCGTAGCAAAGGCTCTGGCTTAATGAAGGCCATTGGCACATGGTCTGTATTCAGTCAGTGTGCAGCAGTGCGGCATGTTGGAAAGAGCTCTGGACAGGAGTCTAGTCCCAGCCCTGCCGTTACGGGCTGGCCGATCTCGGGTATGCTATGCTACTCTGAGCCTGTTTTTACCATTTATAATGCAAAAGGTTTGGACTAGATTAATTTTTTAAAAATCTGTTTCAATTCTAAAAGGCTACAATTCTGTGACGCTTAAATATATTCATTTCCTAAGTCCTGGGCTTCACGAAGAAACTTTGATGAAGCAACTCTAACTTGAAAATAGAGTAACAACAATAAACTTTTATATGGTACTTATTAGCACCAGACACTGTTTTAAGGGCTAAACCACGTTAAAAGATTACAACCCATTTAATCCTTACAGCAATCATTTGAAATAAGTGACATTATATGAGATGATAGATGCTAACTGAAGTTATTGTGATAATCATTTCACAATATATGTATGTCAAGTCATTATGCTGTGCACCATAAACTTATACAGTCTGGATGTCAATTACAGCTCTATCAAATGGTGGGGGCAGAAATGGGTAATATTATTATCTTCATCCTGCAGATAAGGAAACTGAGGCACAAAGTGGTTCTATAAGCCAATGGGATAGGTGCTGTTCTTATCCCTATGACATGGATGAAGACAGTGAGGCTTACAGGCAATGATGTGCTGCTAGCTTGTGGCAGAGGCTGAGGAGGGTCCCCATGACTGGGTCCAGGAGGACGTGGCCCAAGGAGGCCGGGGAGGCACAAACATTAGGTCCAGTACACCTCTTCTGGGTCATGGCGGGACTGGCTGGGTCTGAGCCACACCACAGTGGTACGAAGAGCCGCTCTGGGAAGCTAACTTCCAGCTCCCCATCTCCTAACCATGCTGCATGGCTGAGTCTGCTTCTTGGCTCTGGGTGGCCCCAGCTCTGTGGGGGAAGGGGGGTGTCTGAGGTGATCCCCCTCCCAGAGTCTGACTGATGCCCTCAGCATCTCCCTGGGCTCATCTCACCCGTACTGGGGGACCCTGGTCTCATCATCCTCCATATTGAGGAAGCACATCTCCTTCCTGCCTTCCTACTTCCTCTCTCATTGCCTCCTATGGTCCCTCAGACCAGCGGGGGCAGGTTCCAACTTTTCACTTCCACTATTTCAGATCCTCCCATCCTCAACAGCAAGCCTGTGGCCTAGGCATGATGAGCAGAGAAGGATCTTCTCCATTCAGTGGAGGAACTCCCTGGGCCGGGTCCTCTGAGACTGGTTCTCGACCTCGTTGGGAGAGGCGACCCACCATGTTCTTCCTGGGTGTGCTAAGAATGCGAGCAAAGGTTCTTGCCCCCTTTCCTGGCCACTTCTCAGGGCGGGGTTTGCAGGGAACAGCCTGAGGGATGAGGTCACCTCTCGCCCCAGACAAAGAGCAGGCTTGCTCTAAGAGAGGTGCCTCCCTAAACTCCGTGTTCCCTGGCCATGACCTACACCATTCTCACCACCCTGTCCCCAGCTTTTCTTATGGGCACCAAGGAAGGCCCAGTGAAGAATTTGGAGGTAGGAAGAGTGGTGATTTGTAGCAGTTTCCTCTTTTCCTATTGTAGGCAGCTCTGGAGCCTAAACATGTGTAAAGTCAGGTGGCTAACTGTTTCCAGAAACACCCAGCTATTTATTGGCTTCCTGGCTCCAGATAATCTAATTTGTGCTTTCATAGGAGCTCTGACAGAGTAGCGGGAGGAAGGTGAAACTATTAGCTGTCCTTACCTTTAAAGTTCTCAAGATGATTCATCTATGCCAGGTTTGGGTGCACACCCTATAAGAGATTTTTTAAGATAACAAGAGAGATTTAAAAAGTCACATAATTAGATGCAGGGAGGCTCTCGGTGGGCTGACTGTACTCATTGTCCCTGTCCTATAGACAGAGGTGTTGTACTAAGAGAATTCTATAAACCTGCTCCTTGCCCCTAAAGAGTGTTGAAACTCAAGATATACTCTTTGATAAGAACAAAGAGGATTATGATAAAAGGCTTCCATTGATGAGTGTCACTTGGGCACATGGGCCATATGGAAACCGAGGTGGTATCCTAGCATGGGGGCAAAGCCAGGCCCAGTACAGGACTTTGGCTAAAGCACTGAAAGAGGCCAAGGAAGATATGTCAAACTGAAGAGATGAGAGGTAAGTATAGCTACCACCAGGGACCCAGAAACCCTAGGAATCCTTACCCAGCGCCTTTTAAGATACACTTAGAGGTGGGTTTCCTTTCTCCAAAGCATATAAAAGTTGGGTAGGGTGCCTGGGTGGCTCAGTCGGTTAAACGTCTGACTCTTGGTTTCAGCTCAGGTCATGATCTCAGGGTCATGAGATCGTGCCCCCCGTTGGGCTTGCGCTGGGCGTGGAGTCTGCTTCTTAAGATTCTCTCTCTCCCCCTTCCTCTGCCCCACCTCATGCACACGCATATTTGTGCTCTCTCTCTCTCAAATAATAACAATAATAATAAAGTTGGGTAAAAGTAACCATCTTTCCAGTGGTGAAAATTGTCAGAGAGGCAGTTCTTGGTAGCTCCATCTATTGAAATTTTATGAAAATATTTTAAGTGAAGAAAAAGACTGGAAGTCAGGAATAGTAAACATTCTTCTCCTTATTTTATTATTTTTATGTATTTATTTTTTTAAGTAGGCTCCACGCCCAGCATGGAGCCCAACACAGGGCTCGAACTCACAACCCCAAGATCAAGCCCTGAGTTGAAATCAAGAGTTGGACGCTTAACTGACTGAGCCACCGAGGTACTCCTCTTCTAATTTAAAAATTTTGTAGAACATGGGAATTCTTCCCAATAAATCACATACAGTCATTATTAGGAGAGACTGAATGCATTTTTCTTTCGTTGTTTCTGATGGTACAGTGTGGGACCTGGTTCTCACCATTAATATGTGTGTCTTTTCTAATGTAAGGATGTTGAAAAGCACTAATCCTGGTTTATCTGGAGTTGAAATGTATTTTTCAACCAACAAATGTTCACTGAGCACCTACTCTGTGCCAAGTACTGTCCCTGGCCCAGGGGATGCTATAGTGACCAAGACAAATGAGATCTTTGCACTTAGAAATACAAGTCAAAACCATGATGAGATACCACCTCCCATAGGTCAGAATGGCTAAAATTAACAACACAGGAGAGAAGAGGTATTGGTGAGGATGCAGAGAAAGGCGAACCCTCTTGCACTGTTGTGGGAATGCAAACTGGTGCAGTCACTCTGGAGGACAGTATAGTGGTATAGAGCAAAAAGCTAAAAATAGAACTACCCTATGATCTAGCAATTGCACTCCTAGGTATTTCCCCAAAGGATACAAAAACACACATTCAAAGGGGTACATGCACCCCGATGTTTATAGCAGCATTATCAACAATAGCCAAACTCTGGAAAGAGCCCAAATGCCCATTGACTGATGAATGGATAAAGAAGATGGGGCATGTATATATACAATGGAATACTACTCAGCCATCAAAAAGAATGAAATCTTGCCTTTGGCAATGATGTGAATGCAGCTAGAGTATTGTGCTAAGCAAAATAAGTCAATCAGAGAAAGAAATATCATATGATTTCATTAATATAGGGAATTTAAGAAACAAAATGGATGAACATTCAGGAGGGGGGAAAAGAGAGAGAGGGGGAAGCAAATCATGTCCCTTAACTATAGAGAACAAACTGAGGGTTGATGGAGGGAGGTGGGAGGGGGATGGGATGGATGGGCGATGGCATTAAGGAGGGCACTTGTTATAATGAGCACCGGGCGTTATATATAAATGATGAACCACTGAACTCTACTCCTGAAACCAATATTGAACTGTATGTCAACTAACTAGAATTTAAATTTAAAATATATACATATATATATACATATAAAATAAAAAATAAAAAACAAAACAAATGAGCAAAGGGGGAAAAAGAGAGAGAGAGGCAAACCAAGAAACAGACTCTTAATTGTAGAGAATACACTGCTGGTCACCAGAGGGGAGGTGGGTGGGGAGGGGATGGGTGAAACAGGTGATGGGGATTAAGGAGGGCACTTGTGATGAGCACCAGGTGATGTATGTCATGTTGAATCACTAAATTCTACACCTGAAACTAATATTACACAGTATGTTAACTCACAGGAATTTAAATAAAAATTTAAAAAAAAGGAAAAAAAAGATGTTTGCCTTTACTGGGAAGACAGACACTGAAATGACAATTTTGTAGATAATTCTAGGAGGTATGAAGACAACACCAAAATGTGCTAAAGAATGCTTTGCATGGGGTATGCTACTTTAGACAGGATGAGATGCGCAGGCCCCGCGGTGAGGGGGGAGATGCGAGCTGAGGTCTTGACCGCAAGAAGCACCCACGGTCAGGAGCCCGGTGGCCCCGCCAGAACCACACCCAGCAGCCCCCTGCGCAGAGGAAATGGCGCACGAGAAGGCCCAGTGGCGGGGCCGCGCTTGGCGAGTTCTGACCAGTGACGTACGCGGGCTTGGGGAGGGGGTGCAGCAAAGGCGGTACAGGGGGGCTCGGCGCCACGGAGGGAGCGGAGTTGGGAGGTTTTAGGGGGTGGTGACGGGACCTGGATGCTGCATGGGAACGCAGCCTGTCCCAGCGATGTTTTCACGGAAAATAACAAAAGAGTAATGAGTGCGTTCACTTCTGGGTCAGGATTCACATTTTTTAAAAAGAAACCTTTCATGTGGGGTGGTAATCTTATTCATAGACAAAGAAATGTACATTAGCATTTCCTCCAGTGTGCTGAGTTTTGCTCCCACCGTGCAGTTTATAACATTACGCACTCAAGGACAAGATTTCCACCCGCTTCCATCTCTAGATTTACACCGCCGGAAATGGTCGGGCCCTCTTAACTAAATGTAAATCGAATCTTGTTCATGAATTCGAAAACTGATTTTTCCTCTGCTGACCCGAGTCAGCAGTGGCCCATTTCATCTTGTACTTTTGAATTCGATGTAACATTATTTATTTCGATATGTGCTTTAAGCAATACATCGCGATTCTTTCTGCACGCCTCCAGACCTTACCGCCTCCCTCCCTAGCTTCTGATCCCTGCCCCCTGGCCACCTCCGCGCCTCCCCAAACTCCGAATTGATTTCTCAGGGCGGCACAGGTTGGCACTTCTGGTGGAGGAAGCTCGTCTTTCAGTCTTTCGCTCTGGATTTTAAGCCGTCGGAGAGCAGGACTGTGTGGGTCGGGGGTCCCACCCCCTCCTCCCTCACCCCCCACACGCCCTCCTCCCTCACCCCCACACCCCCTCCTCCCTCGCCCCCCACACCCTCTCCTCCCTCGCCCCCCACACCCTCTCCTCCCTCGCTCCCCACACCCTCTCCTCCCTCGCCCCCCACACCCTCTCCTCCCTCGCCCCCCACACTCCCTCCTCCCTCACCCCCACACCCCCTCCTCCCTCATCCCGCACACCTCCCTCCTCCCTCATCCCGCACACCCTCTCCTCACGCGGGAGCCCGCCTGGACAGCATTCTGCGCGTCAGAGCCATTCCTTCGAGGGTCCCGGTAAGACAAGCCTGCTTCTGCGCATGTGCGCGCCCAGTTAGCAAGTCCGAGGAGCGCTGACGGAATTGATTGTAAGTGTGCCGCGGACTCAACTGCAGGTCGTCGGTCGCAGCCTGCCGCGTCAGCCAGAGGGAAAGCTGCTGCGTTCGACGCCATGCGGACAGGAGTGTGTGCGTGGTGTGACCGCTCGTGGCGGACCCTCCCGAATGCAAGGATCCCGGGAGGCTGTCCTTTCGGAAATGGCGAGCTTTTACAGAACCCACTCTCCCTGTTACGAGTAACTCTTTGCTTCTGTGCAAAGAAACACTTTTGCAATTATTTGGTTTTGTCACCGTTTATTTTGTGGGTTTCTTGTTGCTTGCTTTTTTCCCCTCCCCTCGGTAACTGCAGGCAGGACTTGATGTTCTCGTTTTTTGTGCCCCCTGGATCTGCATGTGAGGGAATTTCCATTTTTACTGTCAGTCATCGCCGAGGCTTCGAAGGAAGCGCTTCCGTAGTAGGCCCGGGTGGCAGGGCTTAATGCCTAACCTACTCAGGGCTCTGCTGCAGCCGGGGGATCTCAGCAACATCTGCTCCCCCCGCCCCCGCCCCCTTGCCGGAACTGCAGACCCTATCTTGCCTGGGAACATTTTCAGATCATTTTCTTTGAATATTAAAATAGGGAGGCTAGGTAAACTCCAGGTCACCCAGTTGAATCGGAATTTCAGGTAAACAATAATATCTTAGTAGAAATAGGTCCCAAATATTGCACGGGGCATACTTAAATAGTACAGTATTTGTTGTTTACCCAAAAGGCAAACTCAACCGGGCATTCTGTATTGGTATTTCCTGACTCGGGCAGCGCTAATTAAAATCGCGAGGGCAGCCAGCACTGCGGGCCCGTAGTGCCCTTCGGTAACAAGGGAGATGTTGAATGGAGCATTTCTCTCTCCCTCTCTCTCTTTTTTTAAGTGGTCTTCTTCTGCTGTGCTGTCTTGCCCTGTGAGGGGAGCGAGGCCCTCCGTGTGCAGCCGCGATATGGGGCTGGAAGGAGGCAGGGAGGCCGGTCTCGGAGCAGACGGGCCTCTGCCGCTGGGTCACGGCTGCTGTAGCAGGAACAACTCCAGAACACTTTCCAAGTGCTTAAAGTAAAAAGAAAAAGAAAAAATAAATAAATAAAAGGATGGGGGTCCATTGCAGGCAGCTTTAGCAGTTACCGCTCATGTGGCGGTAGAGGTCCCCGCTGCCTGGCCACCCGAGGGAAAAGGCATTGTGGGGATAGGGGACGGGGAGAGGTGCAGAGGGAGTGATGGAGAGCGAGAACGTGGGAGCCGGACTGGAAGATGGCTGCGTGTTGCCCCGATGGCTGGCAGGTGAAGGTTGACCTCGAAGGGTGGAAAGCACAAGGCTACCCCCAACTGCCGGGGCGACCCCGTCCTAGCAAGTGGAGCGGTGAGGTCGCAGGCAGACATTTGCTGCAGCAGGCAGATGCTCTTCTTGGGAAGGAGTGTCTGGAAGATGCTGTGACATCCTGGGAAGAATGTTTTCTAAATCTCATGGGTGGCAGGGCCTCCCTATCTGGCAGGACTGGTGGACCAAAGATAGGGACTGTCCTCATGGATGGGGGATGTCCAAAGGGAATTCTGGTTGCAAACAAGAGCTAGCTAAGTGACCTTGGGTGCATACATTGACTAATCTGTGCTTTGGTTTCTTCATCTGGGGAATAGGGTTGGAGTATATGGTAGGCTCTTCCGGCTCTGATCTCATATTCACCTGGAAGCTGCTTCAGATTGGAAGAACGCTCCCCCAGAGCCAGGCCAGTTACTTATGCCATCTGTAAGAACACAAGGACAAATTTGGAAAAAAAAAAAAAAATGGAGGGGAAATGAATTTGCTATTTCCTGCATATTATTTGCTATTTCCTGCATAATTATCAACATTATTTCTCATCTTCCACCAGAATCAGTGGTTCAGCCCTCTTGCTGAAGGGTGTGGGGATATCATTTAGAGAATGTGACCAACATTAGTAGACTGTTGCTAAGGCAAAATGAAAATGTATCTATAGTGATAGATGTAGAGAGTGATAGATATAGAGAGTCTGGAAACATAGATAATACCACTTTACTGTTTTTCACATTGAAAATATTTGTGACAACAGAGCCCTTCTGGGTAGAGCCTAAGTATATTCGCTCATGTTTCTGGGTTTTATATTTAAATATAAATGTAAATATCTATCTATATATGAAAACATAGTGTGTATGCATTCAAGACAGACAGAAAGCAAATATGGCTAAATTGTTAATAATTAGTGAATCTAAAAATAGTGGAAGTGTATGTAACTCTCAGTTTTTCACAACTGTATCCAGGTAGCCACTGTTTAAACCAAGCACTGCATTTGAATGGGAAATGAGGTTTTAAATCAAGAAGATATAAGAAATGACTGCAATATTTACACTAGATATTAAGGACATTAAGTATAGAGAAAGACTTGACTTTATATGAGTGCAAAGAATTGATGGGAAATCTCTAGTATTAAAAAAAATATCTCTTTTCCAAAAATGGACACCAAGAGGTTATTTTTCATTTTTGTTCCTTTTGGTACTTTATATTTGATTTGAAAGCATTTCTAATTTCTGCACCAGATCCTAGGTAAAAATTACAGGAGCCCCTGGCTTCACTCTTTCCAGTGGAATTGGTTAAAGCCGTGCTAATTCTCCTTGTTTATTAGCTACACCTAACTACTTTTCATTAAAACTGAAGAGTCAACTCTATGTTTTTTTTGATGAAATAATTCACCAAATAAGAATTATTTGAAATTTAACTTTTCCTTAAGTTTTGTTCTATTTGATACTGGGATGTAGGGGGAGGGTGGGACTTACGTATAAAACAGGATCCCTGCTCAATGAGCCTATGGTCCAGATGCTACAGGACACACGTTGCTTTAGGACTGACATTCTGATTCCAGGGATGGAACTGGAAGCAGATTCTTTTTTTCTCTAAAGGAGTGGATTTTTTTTTTTTTTAAGATTTTATTTATTTATTTGAGAGAGAGAGTGTGTGTGCCACGAGCAGGGGGAGGGGCAGAGGGAGAAGCAAGGGGGACCCTGGTGGGACCCCGGGATCATGACCTGAGCTGAAGGCAGACGCTTAATGACTGAGTCACCCAGGCGCCCCTAGGAGTGGATCTTTATGCAGCCCCACGAGGTCTGAGTAAAACCCCAGTAAGCTTCAGTGCCATCTCCAGCCCTTCTGGGTAGAGCACGGAGTGTGGTCAGCGAAGGGAAGGAAGAAGCCATGTTTTGATAGCCCAGAGTCTCCACGCTATACCCAATGCATCTCCCAGTGCACATCCTGTTGCCTTGGGCTACCCTGCAGAAAAAGTCAGAGGGCCCTCTCTGTTGATGGGGTCAGGTGTAGTCCTGGCCCATATCAAGGGAGGCCAGCTTGAAGGGCCCGGGCTGTGCTGGTACGATAGCCCACTAATCCTATAAAAATAAATGGCAGAAAGTGAGACCCATGCTTACATTTCAAGCACAATATTGGGGCCCGAATTTTAAACTGCTATTTAGCAATCAAGTTTCATCAGCCAGCTTTTTTGTCTAATACTTTGGGAAGACAGTCGGATGACTCAAGAAAGCATGGTGTTTCAAGGAAGGGGTAAGCTCCCGAAGGAAATGATCCCGGGACCTCTTCCAAGACACAGCTATGTCAGAAAAATAAGGTAGTTCAAGCAGAATGAAATAAAGTTTAAACAGAATTACAAAGGTGTGCATTTAGGGAGCAGAGAGAGAGCAATGAGGAAGTTTGATGCTAGAACAATCAGGAGAGGCTTCATGAAAAGGGGAGCAGATTTGGAGCTGGGTCCTCAAGCACGGGTGGGATGTACACAGGCAGAATGCAGAACCATGATTCCTAGACACAGGAACGGCAAGAATTCCAAATACTCGCTGGAATCAAATGATACTAGGAGGAAACAGTTGGCCAAATCCAGGATGTAGGTGACTATGCAGGGCAATTAAACCTGTTTTTTCAGCAAGTCAGTGGCAGGGAGAGAGGTGGTGGTGGAGGGAAGGTTAATTTAGATTTGAAAAGACCTACTGCACCTCAGTATAGCAGAGTTCTCTGTCCTCCCTCCCTCTCTCCCTTTAGTCCTTCATTACTGTATTCAACAAACATTTATTCAGCACTCACGATGTCACAGGCATTGGGCTGGTTAGTCAATAAACTCTGTGGGTCCTTCCCTTATAAAGTCTCTCATGTTGGTCCTTGCCTTTCTATCCCCTTCTCCCCACTTCATTAACTAACGCTCAAATTACCTCAATGGTCTCTATCTTGAGCAGCGCCCCCCCCCCCCCCCCCGCTGGCCCTCCAATCTCACACCCTTTCCACAATCGGTGAAGCTAATGTGAAAGGTGGCCTGGAATCAACAAATCCTTGGGAGCCTGGACAGAGGCCCTTTGGTCACCACCCCGTGTAGGAGGCCTGCACCTGCGTGAGACCCCCATGGGAGCTCACAGACAAAAATCACGAGAGACCTGGTGAAGACACACAAAGAAGACAAATAGATTACACACCCCGGAGTAATATAAGCGTCTTTTTGAGAAAAATAAGAAACAAAAAATTTGTCTCTTGGAGAAAGGAATAGATTTACATTAAAAGGCACTAACTATGAATAAACACCCTTACACCTAAATGTGTCTTTAAGTGGGCATTGTATGTAAATATGTAAATATAACCAGAGAGAAGGGACCCTAACAAATCCACCCTGTTGGTTCTAAATATAGACAGGATATTCTCATGATATTTACAAATCTAACATGTTGATCTTATATGTTATTGACAATGATATTTACCAAGTTCCCTGGTCAGTTTTCTATAAAAGACTGAGGATGAAAGTCCTCAGTGGTAACCATTCTGGACCCCTCTCACTCTAGAGAGCTTTCCTTTTCTGTTCTCACCTTCACTTAATAAATTTTCGCTTCACTTTACCCTTTTGTCTGCGAGATTCATTCTTCCACCGGGAGAGACAAGAACCCTGCGACAGTACTAACAGTACTTCAGCAAGTACGTGGTCATTTCTGGTATTTGAAACAGTAGCAGTGGTCAAAATAACAAGGCTTGTAATAGTCTCAAAACCCAAACACAACAGGAAGCTGTGTTAATGTTTCAACCCCATCAAAACAAGGGAAAGTGAGGAGTAACCGGTAATGGGATTGTCTCAAATATGGCCGCCAAACCCTGCAGCGTGAAATCTTATTATTCATCCAGTAGTTTTATTATCTGGGTTAATAGTAACATTCTTACTTTGGACTTATTTTGTGTGGAAGGATAAAACAAACAGGTAGTTATGTTATTGGACTTTTTAAAAGTTTTTACTTAAATTCCAGTTAACATACAGTGTTATATTAGTTTTAGGTGTACATATAATGAATCGACACTTCCGTACACCACCCAGTGCTCATCACAAGTGCCCTCCTTAATTCCCTTCACCTATTTCACCCATCCCCCCACCCATCTCCCCTCTGGTAACCAGCAATTTGTTCTCTAGAGTTAAGAGTCTGTTTCTTGGTTTGCCTCTCTTTTTTTCCCCTTGCTTGTTTTGCTTCTTAAATTACATGTATGAATGAAATCATATGGTGTTTGCCTTTCTCTGACTTATTTTGCTTAGCATAATACACTCTTGCTCCATCCATGTTGTTGCAAATGGCAAGATTTCATTCTTTTTTATGGCTGTGTATATCACCTCATACCTATCAGAATGGCTCTAATGAACAACACAAGAAACTGCAGGTGTTGAATAGGATGTGGAGAAAGGGGAACCCTCCCACACTGTTGGTGGGAATGCAAGCTGGTGCAGCCACTCTGGAAAACAGTATGCAGGTTCCTCAAAAAGTTAAAAATAGGACTACCCTGTGACCCAGCAATTGCACCACTCGGGATTTACCCAAAGGATACAAAAATACCAATTCAAAGGGATACATGCACCCCGATGTTTAGAGCAGCATTATCTACAATAGCCAAAGTGCCCATCGACTGATGAGTGAATAAAGATGTGGTATAAATTATTTGGCTTGGCAAATTATGAAAGAAAAGCAGTTAAAATTTGGAATAGCAACTACAATTTTTAGTAGGTGTGTCATAGAGCAAATCTAAAATGAAACCTAAGAGTATTAATGTGAACTCTTGTATACAAAGGAGATCTTTTCTAGCTCTGCCTCTAAATAGCCCGGCTGCAGTTACCCCATCAATACACTTGTCACGGGTCTTGGAGCCTCGTGTTCTCTAAAGAATAGAAATTGACTAGAGGCCAAAAGAGAGTTCAAGGCAAGGCTTTTACTCCCTCCTGCACAGGGGAGACGGCCCAAAGGAAAGGGCCCTTTAGCCTGGCTCCCCATACAAAGGCTGGGAAAGTTTTTAAAGCGACTGAGGTGGGAAAGGAATAACCTCTAAGTCCTTTGGGGCGGGGAGAGAGACAGGAGGTTGGGCATGCAGGTGCAGTGGACAGAACCCGCACTGCATGTCACAGCATGTGAAATCTCCACCCCTGGGTGTCATTTTTAGTCTTATAATGAGGGAGAAAGTCGGTAAAAGGTCAGTGCTGGGGTCCACCTTGGTGCAGACAGGTTTGGTTCGGTCTTTAGTTTTCTTAGTTGAGTCCTCCTTTAGGTAAGCATCCTGCTTCTGCATTTCTGCGAGAAATGCTACTCAAGGGGCATAGGGTTTCAGCTATCCAGGAATGCTGGATTTTGTGGTTGGGGCTGAGGGGACCCCAGTCCCGTCCCTGCTCTGTCTCACACTAAACACAAATAACCTATTCTGCATTCCCAGGCCTAATTTTTACACGCTAGTACACTGCGTTCCTCTATGTTCTGATAACCATGCATACACAAACCACCCTACAACATAGTGGCTTGAAAAAGCAATTACTGTTCTCTCTCACAGTTCTGGAGGCTGATGGGTTCAGCTGAGTTACTTGTGCTATGGCTCTTACGGGGTTGCAATCAGGGGGTGGCTGTGGCTAAAGTCATTGTCTTTATTCAGTGTCTGGCGTTCAGGCTAGGATGTCTGGGACATCCGGGAACTGGTTGGGCATCTCTCTCTCCATGTGGCTTCTCCACATGGCTAGCTTCAGCTTCCTTATGCTATAATGGTCTTAGGGTAATTGGACTTCCTACGTGGTAGCTGCTTCTTCCAGAGCAAGCTTCCAGGACACCCCAGGCAGAAGCCATAGAGCTTCTTCTGCAGCCTCGGAAGTCCTGCATGTCACTTCCGCTGTCCCTGTTGGTTCAAGCAGTGACAAGTCAGCTCCAATTCGAGGAGGTAGGTGGAAGGATAGCCACCCCCCTCCATGTGCGCTGCACGGGCACAGAGGGAAGAACTGATGGTTTCATGAAGCATGTTTCTACATGAATTCCTTCATATGCGATTAGAGAATGATGTCCGTCTAACCTAGAACTCAAGTTCGAGCATCTCAGATTTCTTTCTAGCCAGGGGCAGCCAGCACAGCAAGAGTAGGATTAGAACCTTCAGCAGGAAAGAAAGAAGAGAAATCCCACAACTAAGCTGCTGTACTGGCAGCAGGATTCCTTTCGCTCTGTTTTATGAAGATTAAAAGCGAGCATCTGCCCCAGGCTCTCCAGGCGGGCCCGGGCTGGTGCATCCGGGTCGGGGCCGCGCTCGGCTGCCGTGCCAGGGAAGCTCCCGGCTCAGATTTCCTGCCGCCTCCATTGTCCCAGCACCCCCAGCTGTCTCTAGCTCGACTGGCCAGCTCTGCCCTTCAAGGGGCTATGTGAATTTTTCCCATGTACCGTTGTCAGCTGTACCAATGTTTACCTGCCTGCGACATCCAAGGTGACTGTCTTCCAATGACGGTTTTCCTTAGTGCTCTGGTTCCAAGGTCACCTAACGTTTGAGTGGTCTCCCCGACTTTGTTTGTCCCAAAGTCCCATGGCTTTTAATGTGTGACTTTACAGAATGGGAGATTTTTCAGAAATGCAAATTTCATATTATGGCAGAAAAACCGGAACTCTTTATTCTCTGCTAAGAGAAAGCAGGAATCTTTGGAGAGAAGCTGATTCCATTCTTGGGGTAATGTTCTAGCCTGGTGTGGAACTTTTATTGCCAGAAAGCGATGAGGCTTTAGAAATTCTGGAGAAAGACACAGAAACCGGGTTAAAGGTGGATCTATTGGCCAGGTTACAATAAATTGATTATCAAAACAAAAACAAAAAAATATGGTTAACTCAATATGTTGAGTCATGAAAAGCAGGAGTCAATAGATATTTAAAGAAAAATAATGAGAATTTTCTTTTTCAATAACAAATATTATATTTGCATTGTATTTATTCAGATGAGCAAAGATGTTACTCATGCTTAATCGTACAAATTGCTTCAGGACTATAGATACATAGACACCCAAAGGGAGATGAAATATATGTCAGAAAAAGACTGGGAAAAAAATGTAGGCCCAGGTTTGGGATGTCCTTGTCTATTATGGTGACCCAGGGGCATTCATTATATGCTAAATTATAAAGACTCTGTAAAACTTAAAAATTCAATAACACTTTCATTGCCCACATTACCCAGAATCTTCAGATAGTAGTAGAACATTAAAGTGGGATATTGAAAAATATAAATTAGCAGAAGTTTGTACAGAAACTAGATTCAGCTAGCTAGAGGTCTCGTCGTCAAACTCTCGTGAATATGTGATTTTCAGGCAACAGAAAGAAGGGACCCTCTTCCCTTGCTTATTGGTGGACAGGCTCGTGAGACCTCCTATTGTAAGGCCGCAGCCTGCCATTCACATGTGCTTAATGACATAGCAATCTAGTGTAAAGCACTAAGGAAATCCATCAAAGCCTTTCATTCAAAGGCTATAAGAAC
Source organism: Halichoerus grypus (assembly GCF_964656455.1). Classification (NCBI taxonomy): domain Eukaryota; kingdom Metazoa; phylum Chordata; class Mammalia; order Carnivora; family Phocidae; genus Halichoerus; species Halichoerus grypus. The sequence continues at coordinate 40,620,906 of NC_135714.1, forward strand.
CCCCTCTCCTCCTCCCACCTTCATTTCCCTGGGGTCTGAAGGCACTTCAAAGAAATTGTAGCCTTGAGTGGATTCGATTTTGTCTTTTAAATAGACTGGAAATGAGGAGACATCTGCTTGCTTGCATATATTTGCTGTTTGATGGTTCCAGCACTTATCCCTCATGACTCCCTTGATTTTCCCCTGCCCTGCATGACCACTGCAAAGAACCAGACAAAGGCTTCTGGAGGGGAGAGAGAAAGGCCCAAGCCCTCACGTCTGGAACCATTCTAGAGGGCTAAGAAAAAGGTTTTACCACCTTGGTTGAAAATGAGTTTACTGACACCCAGATACTAATATAACATTGTGTGTCAGCTTTTTCAATGAAAAAAAAAAATACATTGAACCTGAAGGTTTTGTAGGAGGGAACATTAAAAAGACAATTCATTTATGGCACTGGTTGCTCTTCAAGAAGAATAAGGTATTTTCCCCCAGTTTTATTGAGATTTAATTGACATTCAGCACTGTGTAAATTTAAGGTCTATAGCACAATGACTTGACTTAAGAAGACTAAGATTTTAATGTTTCATATTTTGGGTTTACAGTCATGGGTCCAAGACTTATTTAATAGGTTTAGAAACATGTAAAGGTAAATTATACAAGGGACTCTTCAGATGTTTCTTAGATGAAAATATGCTATTATGGAATTGTGAGGCTGATAAAAATTGGAGCTACTTTGCTAGAAAAATGCAAAAAGATTTATCCTAATGAAAAGTAAGGTAAGTTTTAAAGGTCGTTTATGTAATTATAGAACGAGAGACCTAATCAACATAAGGGAAACTCAAACAGAGGGGAAACTTGAGGTGAAGAAGATCTGTGGGACTTTAGGTGGTTTCAAGTTTGAGGCAGTTTGCAGGCAGACCCCAAAGGTGAGCCGTTTTGGAAATCTGGACGTCACAGGCCTCAGATCTCACGCACACCGGGCAGTGTCAGTCACGTTTACAGCAGGCACATTGAGAGGGGTTGTAAAAATTTATTTTTACAAGCGCTTGCTCAGAAATGGAGCTACTTACCTGCAATGCCTGTGGTGTTTATGCCACATTACCAGAGGCCCCCCCTTTTTTTTTTTGAAGCATGAAGAAAAACAAACAAAAATAGTCAAAACTGTGTATTTGCCAGAATAGAAAGTAATTTTTCACTTCATAAAATAACCGCCCACCCTGAGATGATTTTCTGCTTCATAGACTCTAAGTCAGAACTGAATTTCACCCAACCGTTGCAAGTTGGCCAACAGAAGATCCGCTAGAAGATCTCACTCACGCCATGCGAAGCCTTGTTTCTTCCACAATTCACAGGGGCGCAGTAGGGGCCCGGGGAAGAAGGAAGTGGTCCACTCTGCTTGGGCGGAATGAGCTGAGAGACTCACAGAGGAAGTGATCCTTACACTGTATCTTGGAAGCAGAGTAGGTATTTGCCAGGCAGGTGAGGCAGGGCTTAGTGGAAAGGTCGTAGGTACAACCCAGAAAGTGGGAGCAGTGCAGACTAAGGGGTGGTGGGGTGACATCGTCCGGTCCCCTTGTGACTTTGGAGGTCAGGAAGGAGGTAAGGCACAATGAAATAAATATGGGGTGGAGAGCTGAGCTGCCCAGAAAGCAGGGCCAGATTCATGGACATCCTTGTACGTTATACTCAAGAATTTTTCATTCCTTTATTTAATAAATTGATGTATTGAAAACATACTAAATGACAGGCCTTGGGGAGATAAGACACATTTTGTTGTTGTTGTCCTCGTGGAGGTTATAGTATAAAAAGGGCAGACAGACATTAAATCAATAATCACACACATACTACTTAATTTTACTTGTGATAAGCTCTTGTGGGTGAAGGACAATGCTTGTGTCATGAGGGTTTGTAATGGAAACATCTAACTTAATCTGAGGATCCTAAAAGGCTTTCCTGAGGAAGTGACCATGAACCTGAGAACAGAGCAGAGGCTACTGAGTCAGAGGAGGGCTTATTTGGGTGGAGTTGTTGGGTGGGGTTGGAAAGAACGTTGAGGGCAGATGTGACAGGGGCAAAGGCGTGGAGACAGGGAGTTTCGCGGGGCTGTAGAAAACCCAGAAGCCTATGGATGGACTTTAATCAGAGGAGCCTCATGATCATATTTGCATTTTAGAAACCCTCCCCTGGCGGTAGCATGGGAAATAGCAACAGCATACGGGACTGGAGGTAAAGAGACCATGTAGCTGTGTGCTGTTATCCTAGATCCAGTGGGAGGGTCAAGGTGAGAGCAAAAGCTGTAACAGTGTGGACAGAGAGGAGGGAATAGATTTGGTAGATAAAGGGCTAGAAATGGCTGTTCTTTTTTAATTAAAATTTTAAACCATTTTATTTATTTGAGAGCGAGAGTGAGTTAGAGAGCACAAGCAGGGGGAGCAGCAGAGGGAGAGGGAGAAGCAGGCTTCCCGATGAGCAGGAAGCCCAATGTGGGGCTCAATCCCAGGACCCTGGGATCATGACCTGAGCCGAAGGCAGATGCGTAACCAACTGAGCCACCCAGGTGCCCCAGAAACGGCTGTTCTTAATGACCAGTGAATTAGATTGGAAAGAAGGGAGGAGGAAGACAAAAGAATGACTCTAGGGTTTCTGGATGGAGCAACTGGGTGGATAGTGAAATGGAGCACAAAGATAAGACGTGGTGGAGGATTAGGAGGAGCCAAGGAGCTTCATTGTGGACACGCTTGGTTGGAAGTGCCTACAGAAACGTCCCATGGGCAGCTGGATGCGAGCGTAAAGTTCCAGCAAGACTTCAAAGCTGGAGTTACAGAAATGAAACATATCCGCAATTAGGAGGTGGTGGAATTGAGAGCTCACCCTGGGAACGTGAACTGAGTGAGAAGACCAGAGTTTCCAAGACCACACCCTGGGAAACATAGCTATTCAATAGGTGAGCATAGAAAGAAGAGGTAGAAAGGAGCCCAAAGAAGAATGACCAGAGAGGTAGAAGAATCAGAAGAAAGTGTATGCTGGATATTCTCCATCTGCCCCTCCTACTCTGCGTTCTTCCCTTCTTCATCCTGCTTTGTGACCCCTGTGGACTGCATCTACTGGCTCTCTCGCTCTCTGGCTTCTAGAGGTCAGCAGCTGGAAGGCACTGACAGAGAAGGGAGGGCCAGAAGAGAGAGAGAAGCTGGGTGATTCCTCCTGTTGGATTCTGGATTGTTAGTGGCTCTGTTCCTCTACCCAAGTCCACACTCCTGTTGTGCATGCGTAGCTGAGGTTCTTTCGTCTCTGCAGACCTAAGGGTGGGAAAGGTGGTCCTCCTGTTGCTAAGTCCTTAGGTCCCTCATCTTCCTTTCCTGGTTCACCTTAATTCCATCTAGAGCTTTTCAAACAGTTTCTTCATTAACCTCTGTCCAGTCATTCCTGTTTCTTGCCATCTGCATCCTGTTGGGATCCTCACCTTTACAGAGTTCTAGCACAAAGCCACAGAATGAGTTTCAAGGTGGGGGTGGTCTCCAGCGTCAAATGCTGTGAGACCTTGTTTGATGAAGGCTGAGGAGTCCATGCTATGTAGCAACTGGAGGGTGTTGTGGCCTCAACTGGCACAGGCTAAGGGGATGATGGGCTGGAGCCTGATGGCAGTGCACCGAGGAGTCAATGGAGAGGCACTGACCATTCCTTTGAGGAGCCTAGCTATTTAAAGAGAAGAAGGTGGTATTTTGAGGGAGCTGCAGGGTGGTGTTTTCTTCCTTTGATTTTTAAAAAATTTTTAAAAAGATTTTATTTATTTATTTTAGAGAGAGACAGAGAGCATGAGTTGGGGGAGGGGCAGAGGGAGAGGGACAAGCAGACTCTGTGCTGAGTGTGGAGCCTGATGCGGGGCTCCATCCCAGGACCCTGAGATCACGACCTGAGCTGAAATCAAGAGTCGGATGCTTAACCACCTGAGCCACCCAGGTGCCCCTCTTCCTTTTATTTTAATGTTGAAGGGACTTGGGCACGCTTTTAGCCAGCAGGAAGGAGCTACTAGACAGAGAAAGCTTGGAAGTGAAGGAATGGGAAACATGAATGGATCCATGCCCAGGACTGCAGCAGGAGCTGACCGGAGGGATTAACCTTGACCACAGAATGCTGACTTCTTAGCTCAGAGCCAAGGAGTGAGTGTAGATGTGGACAGTAAATGTGTACTGCTGTGGGGTAGGGAAATGAGGGGGTTTCTTCCTGACAGCCTAAATTTTCTCAGTGAAAGTTCAAGGGCAAGGAAATTTCAAAATTGCAATTGTGAACAACAGGGGAGAAACTGATCAGGGACCAGTGAAGGTCTCAAAAGTTTGCTAAAATAAATGAATAAATGATTGGTCTAAATGATATAAACCAGAATGCAGCATGTGTGGAGAAGTGATAATGTCATGAGATACAGTTGGAAAGGTAGGATGTGTCTAGATTATGGAATTTGGTCTTTATATAGGCAATGGGGAGCATGAAATTTTTCTGGGTTTTTGTTTGTTTGCTTATTTTTTTGTCTTTTTAGTAATCTCTACACCTAACGTAGGGCTTGAACTGACAGCCCTGAGATCAAGAGTTGCATGCTCTACCCACTGAGCCAGCCAGCCACCTGCATCGAAGGTTTTTGATTAGTGGAGAGATGAAGAGAACATAAGACTTTTGGGGGGGGGTGAGTGGGGGCAAGGAGAAGTACTAAAGGTTACAAAGAGGCCTTAAAATAACCTAGGAGCTAGATAAGGATGTGCCTTATTTGGGGGTTGAGAGTAGAGATGACAAAGTTAAGAGCCACTGAGGAGCTAGATCCTATGAGACTAGTGGTGATGCCAACAGGTGGACTGGGGGATGGTTAGTTCCTTTCCCCAAATTCAATCCCCTCCCATCTTAATCCATCCTAAATATACACTCTGAGCCAAAGCAGGGTGCTTTCTGTGCAAACACTGGTTTGACATGAACTGCCTAGCCCCATCCAGATTGCCACACTGAAATGTCTCCTTGTATAGACATATGCGAACTTCCACAGCATAGAGCTTAGAGGTTACTCAGATACAGGAACTACAAGAGAAAGAGTCGGAGATAAGATAGCAATTTCAGTTGGCTTTCCTGGGTGGATGTCATGATACTGTTGATCAAGAAAGATCACATTTGTGAAGGAAAATGATGAATTTTAGGTCCCGGGATGATCTATGTGGATTTGGGTCATTGGGGTTGAGAGTGTGAGTCTGGAGCTTGGGAGGGAGGCCGGGATGCAGGTGAGGTCTGTATGGGGCTGATGGTGAAGCGGCGGGGCCCAGGGAGAGCGGTACCTCAGAAAGACCGGGAACAGCTCTTTGAGGAATGTTCTCTGAGAGGGCAAGCAGAGGTGGACGAGGGGTGTCAGGAAGGAAAAGGAGAAAATGCCAGAAAAACAGGAGGATACACAGAAGAACACAGCTCCTGACAGCCCGGATTGGAGAGTCCCACCAAGGAAGGGCTAATTGAGATAATGGCATGGTGGCTTTTCCTTTTTACAAACAATACCACTTCTCTTCTTGAAGACTGATTTCTAATTTACAGTTCGGTCTACAAAATGGTCCCTCTTTTAACATCACTTACGAACAAATATTTAGAGTTGCTCTGAATCCCCCTAACTTTGTAGTTTCACGATCACCGTCCAGAAAGCTGTGCTGTTCTTTGTGTGGAATTTGTTTTAAAAAAATCTGTTCAGCGGTTCTAAGGGCTTCAGTCTGAACTCAAAATGTTACTTGAATTCCCTTTGCTTTTCAAGTTCCACATCGTAGTAGAGCAGGTCCTCATACAGCAAGCCAGCCCCCAATAGGTGGCCCTGGGTCTGCATTTGAGTATTTTCTAACTGCAACAGGTTCTCTTCTGAGTATTTACCCCAATCTCTGCCATTGAAGGGCTCCTGCGTTCCTGGTAAACTGGTTTCACTTGGGAGCTCTTGTAATAATGGCACCTGGCTCCTGGAACAGCTTTCAGCATAACCCCCCTCTCCTCTTCCACACTGAAGAGCCGGTTCATCACTACAGGATTGTAACAATTGTGTGCGGCTTCTAACCTTTCTGGAATCCGAGTCCTCAAGAGTGCATGCCAACCCCTCATTCGCATCAGTGTCCGTCAGGTGGGGATTCATGTTGCCCCCTTCCGAATTTTGTTGTGAGGCTCCTAAGTTTTCACCGGCAGTGATCTTGAGAGGAACATCATTTTGAGCTGTGTTTATTTCCTGAAGGCAAGGTTCATATTTATAAATGTCTGAGTCTCTTTCACGACAGTCGCTCTCGTCAGGATCTGAGGGAACTTCAGCAGACCATGGTGGTGTTTGTGGTACAACATCTACATTTAAAAATTCTAAGTCTCTAAGTAAGTAATGCCATTCTATGGCCTCAGATCGGAGAGCTGCGGCATAATCGCAGATGACCGTGCCTGGGGTCTCATCCCCGGAGGGACTGTTACTGCCCAGTGATCCAGGCACGGTCAGTGGACCCTCAGATGTGTCGGTGTTAGAGGCATCTTCCAGATGAGTCTCACACAAACCTGAGTCTGGACCAGAAATGAGAGGGTTTTCAAAACAGTCCTCCTGATTCTCACACTTCTCCAGAATCTTCTGGCAGGGGATATTGTCCTCAGGATCCTCTGATGATGTAACATTGTCCTTCCTCACCCCCGAGTTCTCGTCCTCCAGGGGCTCACTGGCTCTGTGGCTCTTCTCACCATGTGCCTCTTCTTCAGTCACATTTCTTGCATCCTCTGAACTTGTTGAACTTAGAGTAAATAAAGACCCTTCATCAGAATCAGAATCGTAGCTGCTGTCCAATGGGTACTGAGGGTCAGGAGGAGCATGTTTCTGCCCTGGTTCCATGTCACTGAGTGGGACCGCACCGTGGGAGGCGGGAAGCCCTTCCTCAGCACTGGCCCCCTGGAGCCTTTGCTGCCGTGTGTCCAGCAAATTCAGGTAAGTGCCCACTTGCATTTCCTTGGAAAACTCTGAAGGTAACCGCTCATTCTCTCCAGCCCCCTGGGCTTTCGTATGTGTTTGCATTTTAGAGAGAGAAGCTGCCATTTCTCCCGAGAGGGGTGCGTTTAACTCACCCGAGTCACTGTGAATTGAGCCAGAGACAGTCTGCAATCTGCCAGCTCGCACAGGGGCGCCTGCTGAATGCACGCTGGGAGAACCTTCCTGGGCCAGAGTTGCAGAATTTACTTCCCCGAGAGCATCTTTCCTGTGGATGTGATCCTGCCCTGCTGGAATTCGTTGGTTATGACCAGCATTCGGCTGTCCTTGGAGAACGGAATGGGCTGCGCTGTCACTCAGAAATATGTACTCCTTCCCACCTCCTGGCCCTCTGCCGTCCCCGCACGGCCCCCCGCTCTGCCGCCTGCCAGGCTCCCTCCCGCCCTCTCCTAGAGGTCCGTCGAGGATGACAGCAGCGCGGGGGCTGGCGGGCTCTTGGAGGGGCCCATCTGTCCTCAGGTGCTGGGCGTTCCCTGCAGCTTCAGTGTCGTCGCAGAAGCCCGTGTTTGAGTACGCGTTGTCCGCGTTGTCCCCGTTGTCCGAGCTGGGCCTCTTGTGTGCGCATCTCTGGTGCCACAGTCTGTCAATGAAGGGCCTGGCGACAGCCCCCAGGCAGAAAGCCACGAAGAACGTGATGAACACGGCCAGGCAGACGGCCAGGGCGAGGTCCTGGGAAGTGTCTCCCTGTCTGCCAGCCGTGGGCACATCCCTGGGGCTCCTGGCCCCTCGGGGCAGCCGGCGCGGCCTCTCGCTGGCTGGGGCGCCCGCGGGGCCCTTCCTCCGCGCGGTGCCAGGGCGCTCAAACCAGCCTGCCTGGGGACTCTGGGCTTGGCCTGGCGGGAGGCTTTTCACAGGCTTCGCAGGACCGTGAGGAAGGTGGGTCTCCCTGGAAATTCTGCTTTGGAGGGTCCACTGGTCTGCCTCCTCGTTCCCTGGAAGCGGGGTGGGGGGAAACACACAGTGAGTGGACACGGAAGTAAGGCTCTGTGGGTCCTCCTCAGTCCTTACCTGGCTGTCTCAGGTGTGCATGGCATGACGGTACGCAGCTTTACTGACTGATCAATTGGTTGTAACCAACAGTACGTCTCCGGCCACGTGCGCTTTTACACCTGGCCGTCAGGCTTTGGCCTGCTACTTAGAGGCCCGGGAGGCTGTCCGTTTCTTAGGCTTCTTGCCTGATTGCTGCTCATGCGAGGAACGAAGACAGACGGGGACAGCTACACCGCTTCTCCTTCCTCTGACTCCTCTACCTACTGCCCATTTTGGAGAACATTCCATCAGCCGCCTGCACAACCTCCCTTGGCTCTACCTATGTGCAGGGTATCAATTTCTCACTGTGCCCCAGGGCTGGCAAACAGAAACATTCAGGTTTCTTACTGGCTCCTGCCATTCTGCCTTCCATACCCAGAATGCCAGTTGTGGTTTCTACAGAGGAATGAAACAGAGTGGCTGACATTAAGACTTCTCTGTGATCCGGGTGCCTGGGTGGCTCAGGCGGTGAGCATCCGACTCTTGGTTTCGGCTCAGGTCGTGATTTCATGGGTGGGGAAATCAAGCCCCCAGTGGGGCTCCACACTCAGTGGGGAGTCTGCTGGAAGATTCTCCCCTTCTGCCCCTCCGCCCACTCGCTTTCTCCCTCTCTCGAATAAATAAATAAATCTTTAAAATTCATAGATTTTGGGGTGCCTGGGTGGCTCAGTTGTTAAGCGTCTGCCTTCGGCTCAGGGCATGGTCCCAGGGTCCTGGGATCGAGCCCCGCATCGAGCCCCGCATCGGGCTCCCTGCTCAGCGGGAAGCCTGCTTCTCCCTCCCCCACTCCCCCTGCTTGTGTTCCTTCTCTCGCTGTGTCTCTCTCTGTCAAATAAATAAATAAAATCTTTAAAAAAAATAAATAAAATAAAATTCATAGATTTCTTCTAAACCTAGTAAGCATGGCCATTTTCTACTTTAGTGGCAGTCATGAACAGAACAGAGTCCAGGACTTATTACAAAAAACCTTACCTCCCCCCACCCCCCACCCCCGCCCCCATACCCAGTTAGGAGTTTGAGATTTAGCCAAGATAGTTAATGGCAAAAAAAGTTTTCCAGAATGTTCAACTCTGGTAACATAGTCTAGCATTTTGGGAGAATGTCAGGGAACAAATCAAAGTATACTTTTGAAATATATGTGTTTTGTGTGTGTGTATATATATACATAAACACATATATACACACACACAAAACACACACACACATATATATAATATATATAACAGGATTATACTTTCATAGGGTTAGCAAGCATTTTATTTTATTTTAATTCCAACATAGTTAACATATGGTGTTATTTTCAGAGGCAAATGCTTTAAATAATCATGTTTTGCGTTTTAAAAGTTCTTTCTTTGATTAGTTATTTGTTAAGAATTGGGATTGGGGCGCCTGGGTGGCTCTGCTGGTTAAGCGTTTGATTGAGCTCAGGTCATGATCTTGGGGTCCTGGGATCAGCTCAAGTTGTGATCTTGGGGTCCTGGGAATCTGCTCAAGCCCCACCCCCACCTCAGGCTCTGGGCTCCGCAGGGAGTCTGCTTGTTCCCCTCCGTCTGCCCTCCCCCTGCTCCTGTGCATGCCCTTGCTCACACACTCTCTCAAATAAGTAAAAATCTTAAAAAAAAAAAAAAAAAAAGAATTGGGATAAAAATGTGACATTTTGGGGCTTTTCTCTCCCTGTGAAATTACTGTTTTTGACCAAATCCAATTGTTTCTGAGCAATTTGAACTAGATTTCTTTGACCATGTGAAGAAAATCATCCATGAAGTGAGGGAAACAGGTACCAGTGATTCTTCTGTGACACAGCCCGCGGCTGACTTAATCCCTAATCAACACTCTTGCTTTCAAGGGGACTGTCATGGTTTCCAATGAGACTAAATTTTCCATGGGCTTTTCTCAGTTCAGCTGGAACCACTTCAGAGAGGAGATGCCACTGACTTACCTACAGACTTACTGCAGATGACATTCCATGTTTTCCTCCAGGATTCAGAAATGACCTTTTGGAAGGCTGCCACACTATAGTCACACTGCCATTGGTTATCAGCCAAGTCCACCTCCAGATGGGGAAGTTCCAGAGCAATGACCATCATGGGTAGGATGGTGGTCAGAACATTGTTGCTGAGGTCTACCACCTGTTTGAGAAGAAACAAGTTTAGGGCAGTCTGTGAATCAAGACATTTAGAGACAAAATAAATACTAGTTACAGGTATTGTTTACATTGCTAGGGAGGCAATACAAATTTAGCCCTGATTTGAGAGTTAGAGAATAGTGGGTTTAAATTTCTGCTCTGCCCCCTAACAACTCTGTGAGCCTCAGCAAACTGTTCACTTTTTAGGAGGCTCCCTCCTAGGGTTGTTGTAAGGGTCAGATGTATGTGAAAGCTTTAAGTATGGTGCCTACATTAGATGCCCGGTCCTTTCCCCTCCCTTCTTTCCTATGAGTTGCAATTTGTACTGTTAGACAAAACCAAGACTCCCGGTGGTTATCAAGGTCTAGAATTAGATACCAGGTCTAGAATTTCTGGAAGCACTGTGATCTTGAAAGTGACCAAAGACACCGGGCCATGAGAACATAGAACACAGAAGAATTGTGGTTGACCAGAAGTAGCAAAGAGAGATCTTTTGCATCAACAATTATCTCGAGGGTGGTAGTACATTTCCCTGCATCCATGGCCACCTGGTATATACAAGATGACTAATTTTTCTAGTCTAATCAGAAATGAAGAGGAACCTGGGGACCAAAAAGGCTTCAGTGGCTCTAGAAACATAGAGCAGGATCTGCAGAAGTTGGATATGGCTGTGACATGATTCAGCAGGGAAGGCAGTTGGGTGTAGCTCTTGCTACCATTTGCAGAGTGCTGCTATGTACCAGGCATTCTACTGGGTGCTTCAACCTTCCCCTCCCCCTTTTCACAGAGGAGGAAGCTGGGCTAGGTCACACAGTACATACCACAAAGCCCCTAGTACCAGGGCCTGGTACACAGCGGGTCCTCAGTAAATAATGGAGAAAGGAATGAATGAATGGAGTGGCAGAGTTGAGATCTGATCTAGCTCCACAGCTGTGTGACTTCCACTCTGGAACACGCTTTCTTGGAGCCTGGGCTCCCACTGCACGGGAGGAAAGGGCTGGGTGGAGGAGGCGTGCAGCAGGAGGCGTCAGGGGGTGGGGGGTCGTGGGGCTTAGGGAGGGGCGGGTTGGTAGTTAGAAGAACAGAAAATCATAAAAAAAAAAAAAAATGTAAGCCTTGCTGGAAGGGGGTAAAAAAAAAGGAAAAGAAAATTGGACCATGAATGAAAGCCAGAGCGGATGAATGTTATCCAGGTCAATGGTTTTATAAACATCAGGGAAAAAACAGCATTGGCATCTTGGGTTATATAAATTCCTAAGAAGAACTGATTCAAACAATCAAACAGCACCATGACCACGACCACTACGTGTAGAATCAGAATTCTCCCTGAACTTAGGTAGTGACGGTGACCTTTCCAGTGTTGAGTAACCAAGTAGTCTTGACTCCCAAAGGAAGGTTGCCGAAAACAAGAAGGAGGAGACTTGGGGGCTCGGGGTAGAAAGAACCACTTCGCTTGGCCAGGCCTTGCCTGTGATGAGTAGCTTTCTTATGTACCCCTCCTCAGCAACAGAGTGGAATACTCCGATGTGCTTCGGGTAGTTATTTTCCTTTTAGTGCACATCTGCATTTTCTTCATCCCAGCATCTTATTATATTACAAATCATGGAACTGAAAACAAAACTGGAGCAAGGACAGACAACTAATAAAATGATTCAGGAGGAATAATTTCCAAGGAAAGATGAAAGCAGAACAGTCTAATTTGCCTAAAGAAAAAGCCATCCACCATCATTTGAAAGGGGTGTACACTACAGAAAGATTGGAAGAGGCAACTAATGTTGCTACACAAGTCACTGCATCTAAGAAGAATGGGAAAGATTAAGAAAAGAAATGCTAATCTGAAATGCCAGTGAAACTTACTTCGTTCCATCTAAACGTGAGGATGAATTTATGGTTTGAAAACTCCATCTGGCTTCTGAAGATTCCCACATGGGAAGACACGTAGCATAGTGCAAGTACTAAATGCATCTCCCGAAAAAGAAAAAAACCAACATCTATTTTGATATTCAGCTTTCTGGTACCAAATAGTTCCGTCAAGTTCCAAAACCAGTTTTTAGAGTTATTGACAAACATGTAGAAGGGATAATGGAGAAGGAGAAATTGTATGATTCTGGGCAGTTCAGGTGAAGCGAGAATTACAGATGATTTAAAACATTCTTGGGGCTAAATGTTTTGTGCTATAAACACTTCTAGTTTGCCTGTAGCATGTCTTACCTGTGAGCTACAGAACACCTACGAAGCACAGTAAAAATGCACAGGAAATAACACCAGACATAGGGCAATCACCACACAAATACACCTATGATCAGTATACAGTATACTAAATGAGGTTCCCAGGCAACCCAGCAACTCATTTGTGGGGAGCTGGGGAGCACTGCCAAGTTAAGCAGACTTTCTCATCTGCTCTGATAATTACTGCAGCAAAGATGCTCCCCAATGGTCCTGCCTTCTGGTATTCACACCCTTGAGGAATCTCCTGCCCTGCAGCACAGGCAGGGCCTGTGACTTGGTTCTAAGCAATCGAATATGGCAAAAGCAATGTGATGTCACTCCCCTGATGACATTATATTAGCTTGTAATGTTTTTCTTGCTAGCAGGCTCTCCTTCAGGCTCTAAAGCAAGCCGCCATGCTGTGAACTGCCCTATGGAGAAGCCCACGTGGCTCAGGACTGAGGCTGACAGCCAGTAAGGAACCAGTAAAGAACTGAGCCCTCAGTCCCACAGCCCACAAGGACCTGAGTCTTGTCAACAACCACGTGGGCTTGGCAGCTGGGCCTTCAGGGGAGTCTCCAACCCTGGCCAACACCTTGACTGCAGCCTCTTAAAATACCCTTAGCAAAGGACCCAGGGCCTTGCCTGGCTTCCTGACCCCCAAATCATGAGATAATATGTGTGTAGTTTTAGACTGCTAAATTAATAGTTATTTGTGATATACCTATTCACGGTCATCATCCATTTATTCATTCCTTTGTTCAGCAAGTGTTTTTAAATATGTGTTATGAATTAGACATATGCTAAGCACTAGAAAACAAAATAGATTATGATGTATGTCCTCGAAGAGATTAGGGGGGTACAGGCATTAACAATTAACCATACCTAAAGCTAAATAATTTCAGTTGTGATAAATGCAATGAGGAAAAATCATAGCACATTGTAAGTGTATATAAAAGGGCAATGAATTCAATCTGGAGGCCCCAGGAAGGCTTGCTTGAGGAAGTGACATTGGAAAGATTCAGAAGAGTTAGTTTTCCCAGGCAAAGGATCAGCATGGGATCCCTCAGCCTTGGTGTGAAGACAGAAATGGAGTACAGTGAGCAAGGGAGAGTGGTTTGCCATGAGGCTGGAGAGGTGGGCAGGGGCCAGGCCCTTGTTGGGAAAGCTCAGAAGGATTTTTAACAAGAAGTGGCACAATCAGATTTGTATGTTCAGAGAGTGGGATATTGTGGCCACTTTAGGATTTCTACATGCAGTTTACATTTATAAAGACCTTGCTATATTCCAAGTACTATTCGAAGCACTTAATATGCATTAAAACATTTAATTCTCACAACCTTCTATGAGAAAGGAATGAAGTTACCTCTATTTTTCAGATGAGAAAACTGAGGCACAGAGAGACATGGTGACTTGACCAAGATCGTGTGGCCGCAGAGTGGCAAAGCCAACCCAGGCCGCTGAGCCCAGAGCCCACCCACCTTTCCACTGCCTCACTTCCCTCCCTTCGATAGAGGAGGGACTTGGGGGCCCTGGCTGACAGGTGGCAGTTGGAAATTCATCTCCCACCTATACTTGAAGAACGCTTTTCTTAAACCTGGGAAAAATCAGCTGTCTATGTCGATGCTGTCTAATATGACGGCCCTTAGCCACAACGTGGCTTTTGAGCATTGAAATGTGACTCGTCCCATTGGGATGTGGGTTTGAAGTCTTAGCATGAAAAACAACGTAAAATATCTCATTAATAATTTGTATATTGGTTACATGGGTAAAAGATAATATTTGGGTATACTGGGTTAAAAAATACATTACTAAACAAAATTCACCTGCTTTTTTTTACTTTGAATCTAGTTACTAGAGCGTCTAAAATTGCGTATGTGGCTCGCAGTTGGTTTCTACCGAATGATGCGGGCCTGTCTAAAGAGTGAGGGTCTGTGATGGAGGATATGGGGGACTGAGTCTTTCCCTAAGACCTCGCTAGATGTCCCACTGGAAGGCCCCTGGCCTTTCTAAAGGAGCACTGTGGGGAGACTGTAAATTATCTCCCAGAGAAGAGTGGGGAGGGTGGAGGAAAGTGCTCGGGGCAGGGGCTGAAGCGGCCAAGCCCAGAGCAGGGCTTTGGCCCGGGGCAGAGGTGGGGGGTGGGGGGGTGGGGGGTTCCTTCCCTTCATAGCTGTCAGCATTAGTGAGATTAACTGCAAGGCGCCTGAGAGACAGGGGTCCGAGATGGGTCCGATGTTTGTTCAGAGCAGTATATGGTACGTGGTAAGTACTCTACAAGTATGGGCTGTTATTATGATCACTTTTATTATTTAGGGCCCTGTTTGGGTTTGGAAGCACCAGTGTCGCAGGCCTTCAGAGCCCCATATCGTCCCGGGCCCCGGGGTGGCTCAGAGGAGCCTCCTCAAGTGCTCCAGATCGCACAAGACCCCAGGGACCTGTGACCCACCTTGCAGCTCAGGGCGGGAGCCTCAATTATAACCCAGATTGAATTTCCTGCCAACTGGTAAGTGGAAACTTGGAGTTGGGTTTAATTTGATTTAGAAAAATAGTGTGCCAATTCTTGCGGCTCAGTATTATGTTCGAGTAACATTCATGTCCATTACTGAGGTGTTTGAGTTCTGAGGCAAGAGAGAGACTTCAGCAATTTTAGCAGAGCCTTAAAATAGAGTTTTTGACTAATAGCCCCTACTCCTGGGTGTGGAGAAACTCTTCCATAGAAATATTCTTGTAATGCAATGGCCCAGATGTCTGCGTATTTGAAATACTCTAAAGTCACTTTATAACCTGTAACTTCTTGAGGTCCCTGAAGGCTTCTGGATGAATCCTGAATATCTTGTTGCTCTTTAAGTAGAGGTTTTCCAGCCGCAGGCAGTGCCGAAGATCAGACAAACCGATCTGCGCTATCCCGTTGAAGGACAGATCCAGACTCTGTAACGACTTCAGTTTCCACAGTCCTGTTAAAATGGAGAAGCACGTTAAAGTACACACGGGTGGTATTTACTGTTGGTTACCACGGTCAAACAGTGGTGACACCCTGCCGGGCTGTCCGTGGAGGACCCGCTGAACGACGGAGGCTACGGGGATCTGCGCACGACGCACCGCGCAGGAAGGAAAAGGTTCTGTTGCAGAGCAGCCTAGAGTGGGATTCCGACGTTCTTGGGAAAAAAAGAGCCACATGCAAACAGATACCCATGTTCTGAACCAGCAGAGGAAAAAGGCCGAGAGGGAGCTGAACGGAGCGATCAGTAGTAGTAACACTCCAGAGTTCTTGTTGATCCTGCAACATTTCTAGGCATTCGCTTATTTTTCAGAGGTAGTAAGTTGTAGCGAGGTTTTGTTTTCTGACAAAAAGAATCTAATTGGGTTTTGGTCTCCGGCTTTGTAATTCGCTTGATTCCAGAGAGTAACCAGAGGCCCATTTGGCACAGAACACAGAGGCTGGGAAGGAGGCGCCAGTCATAGCACACTTCCAAATCTGATTTCCCATGTGAGTCTCATAAGGATGCCCTGCATCTTCACATTTCCCTTCCGCTCTATTCTCACATATAGCTTGTGTCTCTCTCTTTTTTAAAAGATTTTATTTATTTGAGAGAGAGCAAGCAAAAGAGAGAGAAAGCACGAGCAGAGGGGAGGGTCAGAGGGAGAAGACGACTCCCGCTGAGCAGGGAGCCCGAAGTGAGGCTTGATCCCAGGACCCTGGGATCATGACCTGAGCTGAAGGTAGATGCTTAACCGACTGAGCCACCCAGGCGCCCCCCACATGTAGTTTGTGTCTTTAACCAACTACTACTTAGCAGATCAGTTTGGTTCAATTCCAGAAGGGTTTATTCCTTGTCTACTGTCTGCAAGATTCTCATTATCAGACTGATTATGCAGAGATGATGACTTAAGGTAAATAGCTGTACCTCAATGTTATCTTATGTTCACATCAGCTGCACAGATTAAATAAGAGATCATTAGGACAACTCAATCAAAACATTATGAGCCAGGCACTTAGTGCTGAGGACAAATAGAGCATAGCATCCTTGTGTCTGAGTGAGTGATAAGACATACACACAAGAAAAAGTACTAGTTATACAAACCGTTATCCCCCCACCATCCTACTATAAAATTAACTGTTGTTTGCCTGTCAGCCTCTCCATCAGATGATTAGTCCCTTCGGGGAGGAGTTCATATTTTTGTTAACTCTTACAATGCCTGGAATATAATATGTATCCAATAAGCCAGAGGTGACAGTGTTTGACACACACAGAGATTTAAAAATTATTGACCTAACAATAAAGATTCAGCACAAAAATTCGCATTTCTAGCTTCTCTTGAAAAATTAAAGTACCAACTGGCACAAGATAATGCTTTGTGAGAGCTGAATGAGGGCTGCCTGCTTTAGCTGGGGCAGGCACTTATAGAAGAAGATGATTTCTTTGTACTCATGCCTCTATCAAAAACAGGAAAACAAAGGACAGGCCAAGAAGCTGCATGTTTAAAAAAAAAAAATGGGAGAGAACCAAGGCTGATATTCAGCTGGCATAGGCTAGTAAGAAATATTTCCATATTGGTTTGTAAATAACCATTGCTGGGCCCTTGTGGGCACGGCCCTAGGAACCCAGCGGGAAAGCCCCGGTTATAGGCCAGTTGTTAAATATTTTGAATATAACCCCTAGAGAAAACATGTTTCTTCATGGAGTGAAGACTTTTTCCTATACATTTTATTATGCAAACATATGGGTCTATGAGAAAAAAATGCAGCATAAGACAACAATATAAAAGAAGCTATGGTTTCCTTAACATCGTCATGGCACTTGCCTGGCTATATATGGCTGTGAGCTCATAGTTCCTGTAATATCTTGCTGCTTATTTGAATGGAACACGGACCCTTGGAGTTCCATGGAGGGAAGAAATCATTTTAAAACTCCTGTTTAATTGTATACTCTCTTTATGCTCTAAGCACTTCACAAACATTTCCTCTTAATCCTCACAAAGCCCTGGGTGTTGTTACCATCTTGTAAATGACAAAACCTAGGTGCAGTGAAGTTAAGAACTTGCCCCATGTCAAAGTAGGTAGAGCTGTGGAGCTGGGATTGAAACTCAGATCTCTCAACCATTATTGTTTAACCATGAACATTTCATACAAAACAAACAAACAAAAAGGGCAAAAATAGTAAACATATATTGTAGGACTCACAATATATATGTAGAGGTAAAGTGTATGACAAAACTAGCACAAACACCAGGAGAAGAGAGGTGGAAGAATATTGTTCTAAGTTTTGTGTGTTATGGGCAAGTAATAGAACACCAAATAAAGATGTTAGGATGTATACTGGAAATCCCAAAGCAACCACTAAAACAACAAAACAACAGCAGAGAATTATGGCTAATAAGCCTACAAAGGAGATAAAGAGGATTAATTTTAAAGATACACAATTAATGCAAAAAAAGGCAGAAAAAGATAAAAGGGGGAACAAAGAACAGAAGGAACAAAGAGAAAAAATATCGAGATGATAGATAGAAATAATAATTTAAAAACACTAAATAAAAGGCAAAGATTCCAAGTTTGGATAAAAATCCGAGTCAACGATATAATTCCTACAAGAAACCTACTTTAAATATAGAAACATGAGTAGGATACATGTAAAAGGATGGAAAAAATAGTCTTTTCTACAAATGGTGTTGGAATAATTGCATATCTTTAAAACTTCTATAAGTTATTCATACCATGTACAAAAAATTAACTCAAACTATTTTAAAACTACCATAAACCTAAATGTAAAACCTAAATTTAAACCTAAATATAAATAAATCATAAACCTGTAATATAAAATGTAAAAAAGTAAAGTTATAAAACTTCTAGAAGAAAACATAGGAGAAAAATCTTTGTGACTTTGGATTGGGCAAAAATTTCTTAGATATGACACCAAAACACAATTTATAAACTAACAAAGTGATGAACTGTACTTCACAAAAATTTAAAATTCTGCTCTTTGAAAGACATTGTTAAAATAAAAAAATACTCAAGCCACAGACTGGGAGAAAATATTTACAAGTCACATATCTGTGAAAACTCTTGTATCCAGAAGATATAAAGAATACTCAAAACTCAATAATTTAAAAAAAATTAGAAATTGGCCAAAGATTTATATACATCATCAGAGACATACAGATAGCAAATAAGCACACAGAAAGATAATTCAATATCATTAGTCATTAGGGAAATCCAAATTAAAACCACAATGATATACCACTATACATCTATTAGTATGGCTAAAATTAAAAAGATGGCCCATATCTGGTATGGGTAAGGATGTAGGACAACTGAAATTCTTACATAATGCTGGTGGGAATTTAAAATTTAAAACATTTAAAAATTTAAAATTTAAAATTTAAAACACCCACCGCACACAACACTGGCGATTTCTTCAAAAGTTAAACATCTACTTGACATACAACTCAGCCATTCTCTGCCTAGGTTTTTTACCCAAGAGAAACGAAAGCATATATCACCACAAAGACTTAGTTTCATTATTCTTTTAATGTTGATAGGAACAGTAGCGATGATCCCTCTTTCATCTCTGGTACTGGCAATTTGTGTCTTCTTATTTTTTTTCTTGGTTAGTTTGGCTAAAGGATTATCAGTTTTATTTTTTTTTTTTCCAAAGAAACACGTTTTGGTTTTGTTGATTTTATCTATTGTTTTCCCTGTTTTAAATTTCATTGATTACTGCTGCAATTTCTATTATTTCTTTTCTTCTGCTTGCTTTAGGCATACATTGCTCTTACTTCTTTAATTTCCCAAGGTGGAAACTTATGTTATTGATTTTAGACTTCTCTTCCAGTGGATGCTTTTAATGCTATACATTTCCCTCTAACTGCTGCTTTTGCCACATCCTGCAAATTTTGATAAACTGCATTTTCATTTTCACTTAGCTTAAAATATTTTCAAATCCCTCTTGAGACTTTTGTGACACATGTGTTATCTAGAAATGTGTTGTTTAATTTCCAGAGATTTGAGGGGTTTGCTGCTTTCTGTTGCTGATTTCCAGTTTAATTCCATTGTAATCTGAGAACATACTTTGCATGATTTCTGTTTGTTACTCAAGTTTGTTAAGGTGTGTTCTATGGCCCAGAATGTGGTCTGTCTTGGTAAATGTTTCATGTAAGCTTGAAAAAAATGTGTATTCTACTGTTGTTGGAGGGAGTATCCCATACATACCAATTAGATCAAGTTGATTGATAGTAATATTCAAGTCAACTACATCTTTATTGATTACCTGCCTGCTTAATCTACCAATTGACAGGGGAGTGCTGGAAGTTTCCAACTATAGTGGATTTTTCTAATTCTCTTTTCAGTTGTCAGTTTTTCCTCACGTATTTTGACACTTTATTGTTAGGTGCATTCTCATTTAAAATTATTAGGTCTTGGCGCCTGGGTGGCTCAGTTGGTTGGGCAACTGCCTTCGGCTCAGGTCATGATCCTGGAGTCCTGGGATCGAGTCCCGTGTCGGGCTCCCTGCTCAGCAGGGAGTCTGCTTCTCCCTCTGACCCTCTTCCCTCTCGTGCTATCTCTCATTTTCTCTCACTCAAATAAATAAATAAAATCTTTAAAAAAAAAAAAAATTATTAGGTCTTCTTTAAGAATTGGTCCCTTTATCCCCTTTATATAGTGCTTTATTTATCCCTGATAGTTTCCTTGTTCTAAAGTCTCCTTTGTCTGAAATTAATATAGTCACTCCACTTTTCTTTTGACTAGTGTTTATCTAAATGGTTTATCTTTTTTTTTTTTTTAAGATTTCGTTTATTTATTTGATAGAGAGGGAGAGAGAGAACACAAGCAGGGAGAGCAGCAGAGGGAGAGGGAGAAGCAGGCTCTTCACTGAGCAGGGAGCCCGATGCGGGGCTTGATCCCAGGATCCTGGGATCATGACCTGAGCTGAAGGCAGACCCTTACTGAACCACCCAGGTGCCCTTAATGGTTTATCTTTCTCCATCCCTTTAGCTAGCAGCTTTTTTTATAATAGCCAAAAAAGACAGCCTAAATGTCCACTAAGAGGTAAACATATATCCATACAATGAATTCTGGCAATGAAAAGGAATGAACTTTTAATACATACAACACCATGGATGAATCTCAAAATAATTATGCTGAATGCAAGGAGCTATACCAAAAATGAAAGTACATATCATATGATTGCATGAATATAAAATTATGGAAAATACAAACAAATCTATAGTGTCAGAAAGGAGATCAGTGGTTACTTGGACAGAAGGGAGAGGATGGGTGGGAAAGATAAATTATAAGGGGCATGAGGAACTTTTGGGGGTGCAGATAGTTCATTATCTTGATAGTAGTGATGGTCTCATTGGTCAGTGTGGTTCAGTGAGTCAAAGGACAGATCAAAGAGTGCTCAGAAGACAGAGGAGAAGGGACCTCCCAACAATGTACGACTTACAGAAGTCTGAGCAGTAACAACAGAATTGTTGATGGGCACTCTGAACTTCATATGAACTTTGAACTTTTGCAGAAAGAGAATGGAAATCACCTACAGTTACCCACTGTACCTCAAATCACAGAAGTGACCATCACAGCAAAGACTGGGATGGTGGGGAACAGAATTAGAGACTCAGGATGATCAAAAGGCACTAGAGGGGAACTGACATTTTTGAGCACCTGTTATGTACCATATGCTGTGAGAAATGTTTCACATGTATCATCACTCTCTGTGTTAAAGTTTTTACAAATACCGGGATGCCTGGGTGGCTCAGTCGGTTAAGTGGCTGCCTTCGGCCCGGGTCATGATCCCAGGGTTCTAGGATCAAGTCCCACATCGGGCTCCTTTCTCACCAGGGAGCCTGATTCTCCCTCTCTCTCCCTCTGCTTGTGCTCTCTCTGTCAAATAAATAAAATCTTAAAGAAAAAAAAATAAAGTTTTTACAAATACCATCTCTAACCTTCATATCCTCCCTGTATACACCATCATCCTCAGTTAAAAATAAACAGGCAAGTTTTTATAGGTTAAGTGTCTTGTTTAAGGTCAATTAACAGGTAGAGTAATACAAGAAATATAAGAGTATAGAAGAAGAGTGTAAGAGTTAATAAGAAGGATGGGACCAGAACATCCTAAGCATGGGGGGGGGGGGTAGGGACTTTGAAGGCAGAGAGTTACAAGGATACCCCCTTGTTTGACTCCCTTCATAATATCAAGCTAAGATCCCCAAGAGGAAGGTAAACTTCTGCAGATGGGAATTAAGACTGTTAAGTTCAGTTACAACTCCTACATGAAAAATTTCCATCTACTTCCAATTTTAGAGAATAAAGGTTTAATTGTATTAAGAGAACTGGTGGGGTCCTATAAATGACATTGTTTGTTTAGGGTCTCCCAGGAGAGAGTTGGGAGGTTTGAGTAAACTCTTCCACAGTACTTGGCTGCATTTCTCAATGGGGGAAATGAGTTCTTTTAAACATTTTGCATGGTCAATCAATGTTGAGGGGGGTACTCAGGTGAACAAAAGAAGTTGGGAGGGGCATTCACAGGCTGAGGCATGGACATCAGAGGGTAGATTCCATGTTTCAAGAGAGGGGAGTTGAACATTGGGAGGAAAATACAGAGGCACTTTTGTGGAGAAGGAATTATTTATTGAACTGCTTTCTGATGATCACATAAGCCATGGGAAGCAGGAATCTGATTAGCTTTTGCATTTAAGTGGCCAGAGGTGTTTTATTATTTCCAAGAAATTGTCTCAGTGTATATTAGAAGAAAGGCCATAGAGGGTACGCCCAGACACTAAATTGCCTAGGAATGTTCCTTTGGACTATGAACTTCTTAAATGCTCTCCGAAAAGCGATAATCTGATGACACAAAACAATGATATTCAAGGGGTTACAGCTTCAAGTTCAAAGAGTATTAAGAATTGGAAGAGTCTGGAATGGTCCTAGACAAGATATTTTATTCATAAGGTCAGCCCTCAATGTGGTCAATTTTATATAGGTGAGCCAAAGACCTTGCCCTCTTAGCTTACTGACATATATTCATGTTGTTATTTTAGAACCTGACCTGGTTTTGAGAACATAGGTTATTGGTATTTCCATAATCCAATAGCAATCAGGAGGAAATAATTCCCTAAAAATAAATAAGAATATAACATATTTTTGTTTTTACCATACACTGTTTTTTTTGTTTTTCTTTTTTTCCTCCACCAGTTTCAAAAGTCGGGTATTATTTCATCTCATTTGTAACACATTTATCTCTTGGGTTCCAGAAATTAGTGTGTTAAATGTCAGCCTGTCAAATCTGGTCTGTCAACCTCACTGGAATCCCAGTGAGATGTTGGTCCTTATACCTTTCCAGGTACTCTATGGGCACTCCAAAAATATTGCTTGATGAAGGCGGAATAATTTAACTGGAGATTGATCCCATTGTTTTAAATATTTTAAAACTGATTTTTCTGTTATTAACACTGTACTCCAGAGATCTGGGAGAAAGGTGGACTCATCAGTAAGCTTAAATTCATAGCTAGCTAACTGTTTTGTAAATTGCATTGGTGACACCTCCTCTGGGTGTTTTCTCAACATGAAGGTTATTGGTGACATCAGAGCTGACTCTGAAGGTATGGGATCAGTTGACTCTGGATTAGTCAGTGTGAGCTTTCACTCTTACAAAGGTGGGCTTTCCTGAGTGAAAGCAACTTTTAGTTGCTTCTAGAAGCTGTCACCATTTGAAGACGTGGGACATGGTTTATAAAAGTACACGTGTTACAAGGCCAGTTGCTTGATTGCTACTTTGTGAGAATCTCTGATTTATTATTATTTTAAACGAGTGCAAGCACTTATATAAATAGGTAGACACAAATGATTCTCTGCTCATGAATTATAGTGGGCTAGGAGTTCCATCTACTGCAATAGTTATTTAACATTTTAAAAGATAACTTGAGATTTAGACAAAACCAAATTTATAATTTGTTTCTAAATAGACTGCTATTCTCAATTTGTGCCAAGAGAGTAAAAATAACTAATATTTGCAAAGTACTTTACAAGTATACAAAGTACTTTTCACATATTTTAATAGCTACCATTTATTATGCCAAATGCCATGTTACAGTAGGTTCTTGAAATACATTTTTCCTTTAATCCTCACAATTCTATGAGTAAATATTACATTATCAAGATGTTACCTTTTTAAAAAAATGTTTTTAAGTAAACTCTACCCCCAGTGTGGGGCTCAAACTCACAACCCCAAGATCAAGAGCGGCATACTCTACCCACTGAGCCAGCCAGGCACCCCCAGATGCTACCTTTAAACAGGCTTAGAACAAAGGAATCAAAGAACAAAGGGAAGGTCAGAAATAGAATGGTACTCCAGGCAGCACCTCCCCTTTACCAGCTTTTTCCCTCCAAAATGGGATTTCAAAGTCAGAGTGACTGAGCCACAGTCCTAAAATCATAGAATGGCAAAGGGATGTTACAGGGGGCTCAACTGAAATATGTGATGATTAGAGGAAAATAATTCAAATCACAAAATGCTATGGATAAAAGAACTCTGAATTATATCCAATTAGGTTCAGGGCTTCCATTGGCCTTCCATCATCGATTGGTTTCATTCATCTCTCTCTGGTTTCATCTGCTAGAGTTCTAATAGAATTTCAGATACATGATTTGCTCATTTCACTTTTTCTTCTCCTTTGTAAGTGTAACATTTTTCCTGATATGTTGGGGAGGCAGAAGTTCAACTAGGAAAAGAAAGATGGGGTTGTATGTGCATTTTATAGGGGTGTTTGATCCTTAAATGGAATTGTATTCCCTCTGACCTCCAATTAGCTCTTGGGAATTCATCTGCCTTAAGGAGATATGTTAAGTGGTGGGATAATACTTTGATATATTAATCTTTTATCTCTATGTCTCTCTTTCCATTTCTCCCCATTCAACCAGAAAGTAGGCTCTGTGTTAATTATCCCAGGGGAGGCACAATGCAAGGCAGAAAACAGAGGAGTCTACAAGTCTTTCTGGCTTTTGTTTTCCGAAGGCCTAAACCTTTAGAGGAAAGGAATTTCTAGATCTAAACAGGGTTTTGAAGAAACAAAAAAATGGGAAGAATTTTCTCCAAACTGAAAAAACTGAAATGTTCTCCGGCTGGCAGGGGTAAGGGACATCACACACACACACACACACACATACACGCACACATGTGCACACACACACACTTGTTAGGGTGTAAGATTCTAGAGCTGTGGTACAAATTTGGGGAAAAGCAGAGGAAAGCTCATGGAAGACTGATGTTAAGTATAAGTATCTCTACACCCCATCCCCAACTGACCCTACTAGAACAGGGGCTCAGAATCAGAAATTATGTTGAATTATAGACAACAGAAGGTTATATCTCTAGTACATTTGAATTTAGGGGTTGAAATTCACATCTACCATACTAGTTAAGAAATATGTTATATCATATGGATATGTGTAGCTATAATGATGATCATCAAAGAGTTATAGCAAACAAAATGGCAATAGTCTAAATGTTGTTTGATTAACCCAGTTATAACATATGTATATATAAAAGCTATTCAACTATTTAAAATATTATTTATGAGATTGCTTAATTATATAAAGATGTTCAAAATACACTGATATGAAAATACAAATTATGAAATATTATGGAAAGTATCCAATTTGAAAGAAAAATATGTACATAGGCATGAGGAATAGACTTAAAGAATATATATAGTTGATCCCTGAACAACACAGGGTTGAGGGGTGCTGATCACCCACACAGTAAAAAATTTATATATAACTTTAGCTCCCCCAAAACTTAACTACTAAAAGCCTACTGCTGACTGGAAGCCTTACCCGTAACAGAAAGTCAATTAACAAATATGTTGTATGTTATATGTATTATATACTGTATTCCTACAACAAAGTGAACTAGAGAAAAGAAGATGTTATTAAGAAAATCGTAAGGATTGGGGCGCCTGGGTGGCTCAGTCGTTAAGCGTCTGCCTTCGGCTCAGGTCATGATCCCGGGGTCCTGGGATCGAGCTCCGCATCGGGCTCCCTGCTCAGCGGGAAGCCTGCTTCTCCCTCTCCCACTCCCCCTGCTTGTGTTCCCTCTCTCGCTGTGTCTCTCTCAGTGTCTCTCTCAAATAAATGAAATCTTTAAAAAAAAAGAAAAGAAAATCGTAAGGATTTTAAGGAAGAGAAAATATATTTACAGTGCTCTATGGTATTTATAAAAAGAAATCCATATATAAGTAGACCTGCACCATGGTCAACTGTATTACATGAAGGACTTATGTTTTTTCCTTTAGATTTTTCTTTAATTACTAAATTTTTAGTAATAACGGGTTTTTAAAAATAAGAATAATACAGTAAAAATTACAAAATACAATGCAATTAGTTTATACTTTACACTGAAAATCCTGCACATTGCTTTTATGGAAAAGCGTAGGGAGAGAAGACTCCTCCCCTTCTCACACAATTCTGTTGATCTGATGACCGGGATAGTCATTCCTTCACCTGGCAGGCTATTGTCAAAATGATGCTTAACACAAGACCAAAAGCTGGAGAAAAAGCAAAACAATAAAAATATGAAAGGAAAGAATGGAAAATAAGAAAAACTAAATATGTATAACTTGGGATGGAGAAAAAAAAGACAATATCCTTACATTTTCTTTTTTAGCAGAATCTATTTTTTTTTTTTTTTTTTTTTTTAAAGATTTATTTATTTATTTATTTGAGAGAGAGAGAATGAGAGAGCAAGCACATGAGAGGGGTAGGGTCAGAGGGAGAAGCAGACTCCCTGCCGAGCAGGGAGCCCGATGCGGGACTCGATCCAGGGACTCCAGGATCATGACCTGAGCCGAAGGCAGTCGCTTAACCAACTGAGCCACCCAGGCGCCCTAGCAGAATCTATTTTCTTAATTTTAATATTTTCTAAATAAAATATTGGTGATTAGTTAAGGAGCTCCAACATGTAGATTACTGAATGCCGGAAGAGATGAGAATTTATTAAACAACAGGAATATGTGGAGTATCCTATTAGAAACCAGGATGAAGAATTCTGATTTTGGGGCACCTGGGTTGGCTCAGTTAAGCGTCTGCCTTCAGCTCCCATCATGATCCCAGGGTCCTGGGATCGAGCCTCGCACTGGGCTCCCTGCTCAGTGGGAAGCCTGCTTCTCCCTCTCCCACGCCCCCTGCTTGTGTTCCCTCTCTTGCTGTGTCTCTCTGTCAAATAAATAAATAAAATCTTAAAAAAAAAAAGAATTCTGATTTTGATTTGATAATAAGAAAGTTTACATATTGATCATACATTAGCATATTTCTAGTCTACATTTGGAGGACAACTAGACAAGCAGATGCAAAATGTATTCTAAGAAAACAAATATTATAAATATGGCAACATAATTTGAATTGTGCTACACACTCAAAGTACATGAACTAGTTATTTCTTAGTGCTTTCTATATGTAGTAGCAAATAGCTGATAATCAAAGTAGGTAATTGGAAATCATGCATTATTATTTAGCACTTAAATACCTCCTTGTGTCTCTTGACAAATCTATATTACATTAATGTAGGTTATAGTAATGGGAGATTAAATTGCTTTGGCTATGAATTCCACATATTATAACTTGAAATTCCACTAAGAAACTCATTTATTTGTCCTGATAAAATTGCTTTACTTTCAGTGGTTTCCTCAAAACTGAAAACAAGCATGGAATTCTTACGGGAATAAAACATCTCCTTGTTTCTTGGTCTAGTCCGTCTTTTAAAATTGTACTTACCCTTGGGAATGTCAGTGAGTTTGTTTCTTTGAAGAATTAACAACTTTAGAAACGGAAGCCCGTGCCTCCAGCTGCTTCTGTGGCGTTTCCCCCATGAGGACTTAGCACTGCGTAGATCCAACGCGATGGAGCGGAGGGAACTGTTGCTGAGGTTTAGTACTTCCAAAGCGTGGAAGTGTGCAAGAGGGCTTAAGGTGATGTTCGGAATGCGATTGTTACTGAGGTCCAGATGTTTTGTATTCCAGTCTTCTTTTCTCATGTGCGACCGTAAGAGAGCCCTAAGGAAACTGGCCCTTGTGTCCACTGTGGCTGCTGGCTGGGGTCTGTCCACATGGATATCATGCTTTCCGGTAAAAGAACAATTTGTCAGAAGATACCCATTCCATTGGCACTCCGAACTGAATAAAAGACTGCTTTTTCTGGATGGGTTTGTCATTGTTGCAGTAAAATAAAGACCTATTAGCATTGTTAGGACTCTGAAATGTAGGTTTTTCATAATGCCTAGAGAAAGGAAAATGGACTTATTCAAAATAACATATATGAAAATTAACAGCAAATAAGCGGAAAATTCAATTTTCTTTTTTTTTTAAAAGATTTTATTTGAGAGAGAGAGAGAGATAGCAAGAGAGAGCATGAGGGGAGGGGGAGGAGACGGAGAAGCAGGCTTCCCACGAACAGGGAGCCCGACATGGGGCTCAATCCCAGAATCGTGGGATCATGACCTGAGCCGAAGGCAGACGCTTAACCGACTGAGCCACCCAGGCGCCCCACAGTTTTCAATTTAAGATTTAGGAAAATTATTTTGCCTTGATTGCCAATTTAAGTGCATGTTTGATTTCTTAGAACTTGGGGCATTAAAATGTAGCTAAAAAATGGTAAAGCTATAGGGCGCCTGGGTGGCTCAATTGGTTAAGTATCTGCCTTAGGCTTAGGTCCCCATCCCAGCCGGGAGTCTGCTTCTCCCTCTTCCTCTGCTCCCCCCACCCCACGTGCTCTCTTTCTCTCTCTCTCAAAGTCTTTTAAAAAAATGGTAAAGCTATAGTATACAATTACATTTATGTCACATTTTAAAGAAACAACTCCCTTGATTTTTCAGAGAATACATATTCACTTGGGCCTCACCTCTGTGTCTGTTATTCCAGGAACACTCACTGTGCAGTCTGCTTTGGATGGAAACCTACCAAGATTAAAGACTTCTCTGTTTTCTTGCTGGTCCTTAGTACTGAGCAAAGTCTATTATGCTTATCTACAACCTGTAATCAGCTATGTGGTTTATTATGTGAGTGACAACCCATCCAGTTACACTAAACTGTGAACGATATGAAGAGAAAGTTCGACTCACAAAGGAGACTCTTGATTTTTTAAAATTAAATTTACATTTTTTTGTGACTTTAAGTTGAAATACAACATAAACAAAATGGGTTATAAAAAGGATGTTCTGCATCAGCACCATGAAGATGTAATAAGATAAACATCAAGTATCCTTTTCATCAAAGATTGAGAAGAAAATGAAAATTTTAAAATAAGTATCTACAATGGCTAAATGTATACACAGAAAATTTTAAAAGAAAATGGATAGTAAACTCCCCAAAAGACTGTAAGTGCCCAGAGGGGCTATGTTTTCCAAATATATATATTTCATATATTTCCAGATATATATATATATGGAAAATTTATATATATATATGGAAAATTTATATATATAAAGAGTTCCATTCACAAGACTCTTGCTTAATTTTTTTAAATGATGACTATAAGAACTATATAAAATGCCTCCCCCTTCTCCTCATGTTTTATATTTTCAATACTCTGCAGTCTGTCCCAGGGCTATGCTGTTTGGATGAATAAATGCATGGAGTGAATGAAATTTAACATGTAACTTTTAAACTTTGGTTTCATACAAGGTCAATTCTCCTACATTTTGAAGGGCACCCAAATCCAGGTACACATGGTCTTGAACCGTAGAGGTGCCCTGCAGCATGGAGGAGTGATTTATTTTTATAGCGGGCCTCTTACACAATACCAGAAGTTGAATTAATTTGTGCAGCCAGAAAGGTATTTGTTTCTATATGCAAAGCTGCAGTCATTGGAAATACAATTGTATATACCAAGTTAATGTAACAATATGAACAACCAAAAAATATAGTCATCATTCACAGGCACGTTACTTTGCAGTATTGAAGAGAAACGTATGACTGAAAAATACTTACAGGGGCATAAGTTAAAGATTTTCATTGACCTGGTTCTTTTTAAGTTGAAGAGATTTATACATTAACTAATAAATTTGAGTTCAAAAAAGCTAGATAAGGATAATTTTATGTCCTAAGATGAAATACATTGATTTGTAAAGAAAAATTACGTATACTACAAACTTTTATGTACTAGGTAAAGAACCCCTAAGAACCCCAGAAAATTTTCTAAGGAAATTGGAAACAATTAGGTAAAATGTCAGTCTTTAAATGGACACATTCAAGCCTAAGTATGAGGAAGCAGTTAGAGATATTGGAGGTGTGTGTGTCAGAGTGAGAGAGATAGGGAGAAGGCTGTAGAATAAACAAAGTACGGCAGAAACCAAGAGGCCATTCTTCTATAAAAGAGAAGTTAAAACAATAGGAAGAAAGCAGAAGAAGGTATGTTTGATAAGATGTAGGAAGAACACCACAACAGTAACAGTTTCTAAGGCATACCTTAGGTCCTTAGGCAGTTTTCAAATGGGTCTGTCTGGATCTAGCCAGGTGGGGATTTAGACCTGAGCCTTTGAGGCTCCACCCATCCACCCTTGGAGCCTGCCTGCCCTTGGCAAACCTTCGCCCTTTCATCTTCCGGGCTCTGGCCTCTTGCCACAGTGACAGTGTGCACATTCCCCTGGGACACGAAGGGAGGAGCCACTAGAGAGAGTCTGCAATGCACAGAGGGTAGGACTATCCAAACAGGAACTGTACAGCTTCGAGCTATGAGCTCCAGGATTCCAGACAGATTACATAAACACCAATGCATTTAAGTATTCTCAAGCTATAAATTCATCATGTTTGTATGATTAAGTAGAAACCTGCTAGAATTTTAAGCATTAAAAAATCAACAGCAAACAATTTACAGAATCTTTATTGTAAACAGAGATCATTAATAGTTATTACAAACTGAGTTAACTGACACTCAGGGTAGCAGTCCGAAACAGAGTTATAGGTTTTTGTATGGCATAATTTGTAGTCTTTGCCCCCTCAATACTTTTTACAAGACCAGTGTTCTAACCCCCGAGCTATAGGGCCTCGTGTCAACACTTTTTAAAAGACTACTAAAATTATCAGCATTTCAATGGTCTCTTTTTTGTTAAGTTTAGCACCAAAACATTCTTATCTTAAGAAAAAAATTCGTTCAAAGCTAGGTAGAATTTCCACCTTTCATCATCAGAACTATCACACAAAATTTATTTCATTTTTTTCATAATGCAAAAAGAATACAAATAAGGATATTTTTAAATCTTGCAGACTATATATAGGCAGTTCCCCCTTGTGTTGTCTGCATTTTCCTAGCTGCCCATTGGACGGTTTCTGAAATACTTTGCTTTTATTTCATTTGTCTCCCTTGTCATTGCAACCTATCTCTGAAGTACTGCGGTTATTTAAACAAGCATATATCTACCCCCCTCTCCTGAGAGCCTGTCTTTATCTACTTTCCCGAGTCTGCTGCTTTTCCTATCAGTGCTCAGTGCAGGGGATGAACAACCAGAAGAGGCAAAGTTAACAGTTTGGTTTTTGAAAAATACCACCTGGTGGTGAGAATGAGGAGCTGAAGCTTTTCCATTATGCAAAATAGATCACAAGTGAAATGGACGGTTTGTTCTTGATCTCATTTCCAGTGAGTTTTCCAGGTCTACATCTCAGTGAAAAGGCAAGGGCTACCTGCAAAGTGTCCTAAAATACTATACCTGTTACCTTTACAATCAGTTCTATAAAAACATCAAAATATCCTCTCATGTTAAAAGCACTTAATGGAGATGTATCAAAAACACAAGTATTTTTCAAGGAGGAGTAAAAATAGATTGCTTTGTGAATTATATTCAATAAATAATACTTTGTAATGTAGTGTTTTGTGATTTTTGCAAAAATATTTAAAGAGACTTTCAAAACAAATCTAAATAGAGCAGACAAGAGAAGAATGTAAAATTAAAATATACTAAGCATGTGAATGAAATTCCAATGGATTTTTCTGAACATCATTCAAATATGAAATGACACTGAATATATTCAAATAAGATCTGAATATCACAACAGTAACACTCAGGTCATAAAGTTCACTTTTTGGGTAATGGGCATTAAGGAGGGCACGTGATGTGATGAGCAATGGGTGTTATATGCAACTGATAAATTATTAAACACTACATCTGAAACTAATGATGTACTATAAGTTGGCTAAATGAATTTAAATAAAAAAAAAGTTCACTTTTTTCCTTCATTTAAAAACTGTACTCTGTATTATATAGTAAGTCGATATCTTTTAGTACACTTTAATGACTTCATAATCTCTAAGGCATGTGGTTGTTCTATCAGAGAGAACTGTGACTAGATTGAATGCAAATTTTTTGTCTTGATTTTCTTATCTACACAGTTCAAAGTGGCCACGACAGAATGCTGTTCTACTTGAATGAAGAATGGGGCTTATGATTTATCTCTACTGCTTATTTTACAGCAAACTATTTTGAAAACCCGGCCCCTGATGCTCTGTGTGTGATTAATAATACCAGAGTTCCTTTTAAGTCAAATATAAAATACATTAAAAATCAACTGGCTTGAGGGTTGTAAATCACAATGGGATTGTGATATGAGGAGCAGAGATCAGTTCTCATACTTACTCAAAAGTTACTTAAAGATTAATTTTCTGTATCAGCACCCTTTACACCAGTGCGGCCCGGCTTTGTTCAAGGCCTGGTGCACACTGCAATGGGTGCTATTTGAATGGCACACTGGGGTGAACTACCAGCCATTCCCAGCCCACAGACTTGCCTGGGGCCATGGCCTCCCACTTCTCACTGTGTTGCCCTGAGGCCTGAGGGTATAAATATCTTAGTGACCCTTTTACCCAATTCAGGCATTCCCAGGTGCCAAACCCCTTCAGTTATGACACTGCAGTAACCTACAAGTAGGCTAATTTGACTTCTCTATAGTATAATATTTTGGAATTGGCTTAAGCTAGTTTAAAACCTGACAGCAGTTGGCCATTTTTTTTTTTTTTTGACACGAGACTGATTTTTTTTTTTAACTAGAGTAAGCATGGCTGTTTTATTTGATTCTTATCTGCTTAGGTAAGTTTGAATTAGTCTCTGTTCATTTTTCTAGACTTTTAAATATTAAGACTTCTGTGCAGATAGTAAAAAGAACACAGTATTTGGAAGCAGGTACATTTAGGTTTGAATCACATGCAAGTTCCAATCCCAACCCGGCCGGCTATTTCCTATGTGACATTAGGTAAGTTTCTTAACTTCTCCGATCCTCAGTTTCCTAAGGGGAAACACTGGGACAGTAACCCCTACATCCAGAGCTGTGGTGAGAATCAGTGACGTTACAGATGCAGCACCTGGGACAGCGCCTAGGATGTGTCAGATGCTCAGCTGTCGTCAGGAGTTAACAGTTGAAGCTGGGATGGTGTTTCAATTTCTACCACATTGTGAACACTTCGTACTCATCAATATTTAACAAGTAAATTCTATTAAAGTAAATTCTATTCTATTAGAGTATTTTCATCCTAGTGCAAAACTAAGAAACCATAGTTTCTTACCAGCTCACATATGTGAAGTTCTTTAATGACTTCACTTGCACTGAGAATACAGCTGAAAATTAATGCACTAAAAATCCGTCTTTTCTCTTAGAAGCCCAAAGACGGAGCATGTAACATTTATTAATGGAGTACCTTTCAAACATCTTAAGTGGATGTATCTCCATTAGGTACCAAAATTTACTTAGAGCAAGTCTAAACAGTTGCTTCAGCCCTTTATCTTTTAGACAAGGAACAGCAGGATTTTAAAAACACTTCTTTAAAGATTAATTTTGCTTGTATTCACTTCTGATAATTACTTTAGAACTGTAATTTGAAGATCAGTGCAACTTAATGAAATGTATTAAAATTTAGGCTCTCTGAGAGCTCTTTTAAATATGGAGATTATATAATAGATACAGTAGTGCTCTGTAGATAAAATGACAGTTATTGCAAACTCTCTAAAAACATGACTTGCATGCACACTCTTAAAAAAAGTCAAGTCAAGATATGAACACACGGGTGAATTCCCGGGTTCTTCTAGTGAGTGTTTCCACAGGGGTTGTCTGAGATCTGGCAGCCCATGTTCTGGCCTGTTACTTGTACTTTGAAGAGCGTTCCATCCGCACACATACAGAGCTTGTAGCGCACCCACTCGCCCGTCCCAAATTGGTCTCCACTGGAGGAACTAGGTAGGCGACTTGTGCTAACCATCACAGTTCCATTTAGGATGATGCTGTTTTCCTATTAGGAGAATAATGGTATGATTTATTTACCTCCACAAGTGGTGATAGAACAAAATTAATAAACAAAACTTAGAATATTAACAAGAAAAATAGGTAGTAAAAAACAGTAAAGTCATGACCAAAATCAACAACAAAGAAAACAAAACCAATGTCAAGATTCAACTAGTGACCTCTTTAGTTCATAAAGTGTATCAATAGTTATAACACACTTCATTAAAATTATATCAAAATTCCTAAGTACATAAGACAGATAATTTTCATTTGTTACTTCCTAAGAGAGTTTTTACAAAGTTAGTGACTGGTAGGTTTCTGATGATGAGAAGAAAAAGACTGTTTTTCTCCTACAGAAAATTAATTTTAATTTCTAATTTTTTTTTCTTTTTTAAAGATTTTATTTATTTATTCATGAGAGACAGAGAGAGAGAGAGAAGCAGAGGGAGAAGCAGGCTCCCAAGGAGCAGGGAGCCTGATGTTGGACTCGATCCCAGGACCCTGGGATCATGACCTGAGCCGAAGGCAGACGCTTAACCATCTGAGCCACCCAGGCGCCCTAATTTCTAATGTTTTTACAACACCACAAATGAAGATTCAAACCAGATAATTCTGAAGACCAGGCACTCAAAGAAAACCACCTCGAGGTTCTCTTCTTCAAGCCCACTGTTTCAGGAACATTCTGGAACTGTATGCTCTTTTTTGGGGGGAACTCCTAAGTCTGGCTCTCCCTTCTTTCCTCCCTCTTTCCTTTTCTTCTTTTCACTCATTCAACAAATAATTATTCAATGTCTACTATGTGCTAGATACTATTTTAGGTGCTGAGGATATAGCAATCAATAGAGAGCTAAGTCTGAGTTCTCATACAGTTGACATTTTAATGGGGAGGGGCAGACAATAAACACGTGAACAGGTAAAATAAATAAAACATCACTGGAGAAAAAAAGGTAAGCAGAGAGAGAGTGACCAGGCAAGGGCTCTGTTTACATAGGGTGGTCAGGGAAGGCCTCTCTGATAAGGTCACAGTGCAGTGGAAACTGGCTGATATGAGTAAGCCATGTGGGCAACTGGGGAAGGGCCCTTTAGGCAGAGGACCCAATACACGCAAAAGCCCCCGTGTAGTGTTCGAGGAACCTGTAGAAGCCAGTGCGGCTAAAGCAGAGAGCACAAGGGAGTCGACTGGTAGATGAGTCAAAAAAATAACTCAGGGCCAGACATGTTAGGGAAGGGAATGGACTTTGAGTTTTATCCCCAATTAGATGAGAAGCCATTTGGAGGGATCTGAATGTGGAAGTGATGTGATCTCTGAGAAAGGATCACTCCGGCTGCTGTATAGAGAACTGACTACAGGGGCGAATGAGGAAGCATTCACCATTTAGAAAGCTGTTCCAACAGTGCAGTAGGATGTGGTTGGTGGTTTATACCATCGGTGGTGGTGGTGGAGGCAATGGAAGCAGCCAGACTCTATCTTTTGAAGGTAGAGCCAGAAGGCTTTTCTGATGGACTGATGGGCACCATTTAACAAGATGGGAACCCTGAAAGAAAGGCATATCTGGGGAGAGAGGGAGGGTATGAAGATTTTAGACTTGTTGAATTTGAGATGCCTATTATGCACTGGAGTGGAGAAGGTACAAAGTCATCTGGGTATGTGAGTCTTAGTTCAGAGGAGAGATTAAAGCAGGAGTTCCAAATTTGAGAGTCATCAGGTTATAGAAGGCATTCAAAGCAATAAGACAAAGTTGGGTTTGAAGAAATGGAAATAGCTACTTGACTATGTAGTGTTATTATGCATATGGAATAAACAGAATCCTTAAGTGATGAAGTTTGAAATTTTGTTCCAATATTGCCATCTTGTGGTCATTTAATTTCACTTTCTTTAAATTGCGAGAGCAGTTATTTCTTTAAATGCGTTTGATAAAATTAAAAAACATTTTTTAAAAATAATTAGCTATACACTTAAAAGCTAGCCACTGATATTAACTGGATTATAAAGCTAATTATCTTTTCAGTACTGGGGGCTTGTTTTTCTTTAACTGTGGAGAAACTGGTAGGTATGTATATGTATTTCAAAGTATCTTAATATTTCCCATATCAACAGACAGAATTTTCAGGTAGAAAGAAAGAAAAGATTTAGGTAACTTGCTAATGGCTATATGCAAATCTATCACATCTCTTGCTTCTTTGAGTTTCCAGTGCTGAGAAGAATAGCCCCACTGTGGCCGTTCTTCAACACTATTCTCTCAGAGGAATGGCTTCTAACTACAATACATGCAAAAAATACTCAGTATTGCTATTGAGTTTCTGGCAAGAAACACATTTATGTTTATCTTTATTATTTAGAAATTGTAATATGTGTTTTAGAGGAGAAAACTATTTATGAAAATGGAAAACTTAATTTTTTAAAGCTTATTTTTTCTAAATTAAATTAAATTTAAATAAAAGAAATAATTATTTTACAAGTCCTTAGGTTTAAGTTTATTTTTGTCATATATGATGCTTGGGTAAAATAAATTTAATTAGCTTTAGTTAAGTGGCATATAGCAGGTGGCCAAAGACATTTTGAATAAATATGCTTTGATCAAAACTGTGAGCAGGTAAACCGTTTTTGGATTTCTGGCTCCCTTATATGAGATATGTTACCTACTGAAGTTCAGATATAATCTGTGAAGGACAAAGCTTCACTTTTCAATAGCTATAATAAAGGCAAAATCGTTTTCCTTTGCAGTTAATAATAGATGGGTAAATAAAATACATTTTGTACATTTGCTAATTGATTTTCACATAGCTAGATATAAAACTCAGGAAAGGGCATGAAAAATCTTTAATTAAAAAAAACTCCAACAACTTCAGGGAATGGATACTTCCTATGATAATTCTTACTTTGAGAATTCTTCCAGAATTTTGGAAATTTATTTATTTTTGCCTTTTAAAATAATATAGGTATCATGTTATAAAAAATTTTTTAGAAAAAAGAGGCAAGCAGAAAGAAAAATAAAATTAAAGTCATCTGTTATCTTGCTACCCACAGCCAACCATTGTTGACATTTTGGCATACCCTTCCAGGTTTTTATAAACGTACATATGTATTGAAAAATGAAAATGAGATATTTCACAAACTGTAACTTTCTTTCACTTTAAAGTGCATTTTGAACATCTTTCCATGTCAAAAAATATACAACTACATTACCATTTTTAATAAGTGTATACTATTCCACATATAGATTTATGTGCTCAAGAATCTAATAATTCTCTAAAACTCTTAAGAAATACTCACTGCCTTTAACTCCATATTACCACCCATGTGAAATTCAATGGTTTTGCCCATAATGAATACACCTTCATTTCCACGCACGATAGCACGCCCGTCAACTTTTATATTTAAGTCACTAGTAGCATTGCTGGTAATCTGAAAATTAAAAAAAAAAAGTAATAAAAAGCGTTTCTAAATTAAAGTGAGAATTATTATCAGAGACAGAGGAACAGGAGTTTCAGCCATGGAATATGAAAGGCAAGTGTTTTCAGTCACATTTTATAGGTGTTGAGATAGAGAGACGTGGCTTGATAATGATCAGATGACAAATCTAGAATTAATCAATCCTCCCCACTATTCCAGAATTTATTCTTTCACATCACTATAAAACAGCAAAACTCCCCACCCGCTTTGTAACTTTAGACTGTAATTCTCTTCCATTAATAAAGTAAACAAAATAAATCATACCCTTTCAGTAGATGCTTTTTGAACATTCAGACTTTTCACTCCACTTGGCAAATGAAACTCGTGAGTTTCATAGTCTGTGCTGAATAAGATATTCTGAGTCCTCGGGTCAAAAAACTGCATACCAATGTCACTTGTAATAGAAGTTTTGTTCTTTTCTACACTGAGCTTTGTTGTCCCTTGCTGAAAAACAATCTTCAGGAAAACACTTTATCATGAATATGTTTTCAAAGGAGACAGCATCCAAAATTCATCAAGAACATTATCAAAAACACTTTATAATAATAGACTAACTTCAAATAATTTTAACTGCATCTGTCTGTCCCCTATCTACTTGGGAAAAGAGTTCTTTCACATGAGGGTTTATATGCTTGTTTGCTTACACTGCTCTGCACAAATCCATGGGTCACAATAGGACATATAGACAGACCTGGACCTAAGATGGGCAGGGAGCGGTAAGATTACCTCCTTGAGGTTCTAGTCCATTGAGAACCTGTTACGGCAGCCACTTGGCATGGGCTGCCACTGACCCGACTGGCATATTCCCTTCTAGACTCCCAGAAAGTACAGGGTATTCCAACCTGGGAAGGTGCTTTGTTTGCTGGTTACCTTGCGTGGAGGATAAAGAGAACACTCTATTCTTAGAGTCATTAATCTATTACAGAAAATGCTACTACCATATTAAGATATTAAGAAAGCATGTAATATTAACAGATTATAAGGCGAACAATATTATTAAATATGCTTGTGAATATTCTCTCAAGGAAAATACCCATTTCCAATAATCAACTCTAGGTTTTTACAAAGAATTTTTCTCTAATGTCCCTCAACTGATATGGTAACTTACAGGCTGGTTGTTGCCAGTGATAACCAAGTTTTCATTTCGCCTTCCTCCTACAGTGCTCTTATAAAGAGGATGTATAACTCCCATGTCAGACACTTGCTTAAACCGAAGCAGGCCACTTTCATGAAACTCCATGCTGTCGCAGCCATTTGGTCCTATGCGAATCACAGCCCAGATAACAAGTGTTATCTAAAAGAGAAAACAAGACCCCTGCTAATAGGTAACATACATTTAACATAATAAGAAAACAAACAGAAAAGGTAATTGCCAAAGGATTAAACTTCCTTAAGATGTCTCATCAGTGAAGATGTCTCATCAGTGATACGAACACATCAATTGGTTTTCCACTTATAAACAAAACCCATTTTATTTTTATCAAGGTATTACATGCAAATAGCTAAAAGTCAGAAAGTGCTGAAAGAGCAGTTTCTTATTTCTTCTGCTCTCTCCACATCTTGTCTGGCAATAGCCACTTACAACAATTTTAGGTATTTCATTTAGAATTTATTCCAGATTTTTAAGTGATATATTATTTCCTCACTCATCAATCTGAGGTTTTATCTATTAATTTCCTACTTTAGCAGATGAGAATTTATCTCATTTATATTTCTTCTCCCCTGGCTCCCATCTCAAGTGCTGGCAAGACCCAGGTTCAGTATTTTAGTATTGCAACCATGTAAGTACTGTTCACTGCTAAGCCAAATACTGTAACTAAGAGAGCACTTCCTTTCTTGTACTCTGCGTCTCTTGGGAGTTTCATATTTGTCTTTCTTCAGCACTGGACCACATTTGCTTAGTTTCTTTGAAAACCCGACTGAATCTTTTCAAAACCTCCAATGTTTCTATAAAATGACACTCAGTAAAAGGTTCTCAGAGTCCAAACCTCTCAGATAGTTTATTCTATGAGTTCTATTTTTTTCTCTCAGGAAAGCTTGTTGGAACTCTGGTCTTCTTGCCCAATCTGGACTGTTCCCCCTGGGTCTGCGACACAGCTGTAACTGCGAACTTCTCCGCTTTCATGCTGGAACTTCCTTCCGTCTTTCTCTCGTGCTGGATACCCAGTTTCCTGCATCCCTACCTTCAGCTTTCTGGGAGTTAGTGCCTTCTTGCGGTGAGCACCTCCTCCAGTGGCCTCCTTAGAAGGAATACGTATGAAGGAAATTTTGAGTGTGCATGGTTAAAAAATGTCCATATAAGCCCTCACATTTGATTAATAGTCTAGCTTGATAGACATTTCTAGGTTTGGTGTCACTTTCTCTCTGAATTTTGAAGGCCCTTGCTGTCTTGCTGTCTGGTTTGTAGGGCTGCATTTGAGAGGTCCAATGCCTCTGATTTTGTATTCTTCATACATAACCTGTTTCTATTTTTCCCCTGGAAGATTTTAGGATCTTCTCTTTATCCCCAGTTTTCTTAAATTTCACAGGAATGGCCTTGGTGTGATTCTTTTTTATGCATGACACTGGACCCAGAATGGTAGTTTTCAATCTGTTCTAGGAAATTTTCTTGGTTCATTTATTTGATAACTTTCTCCCCAGTGTTCTTTCTTATCTCTTTCTGAAACTCCTATTAACAGAATGTTACACTTCCTGGATTGATTCTTTAATTTTGTTGAGCTTTCTGGAAGGGTTCTTTTTCTTTATCTTCTAATCTCTTTCTCTCTCCATCTATCCATCCATTCTTATGTATTTCTACAAGTTCTTCCTTATTCTTTAATTGCTCCTTTTTAATGGCATGTTATTCTTGTTTTGTGGATGTAATATTCTCTCATTTCTCTGAAGATATTGGTTTTAGTTTTTTAAGTTTTCTGTCATTCATTGTATTTTCTCTATCTCCCTGAATTCCTATTTTCCCCATGGTTGATGTGTTTTTGGTCTCCATCATTTTTCAATTCTGGGAGCTTCCCAAAAAACCCATTGATCCCTGGTGACTCAGTGTTCATATTTAACAGTGATGTTTAAAGAAGTGCACAGAAAGTTCTCTGTGTGGGGTGGGGCTTGTGACAGGCTAAACGGTAGGAGATTAGGTGGCTTTTTCACTGGGACCTGCCAAGTGTCAGTATCTACAGGTATTTTCTCCAGATGCTTCGGTTTCTCCAGAGCAGGCTATTTCATCTCTCGCCTGGGGGACTTAAGCCTGGTGCCAGGGAGCTGGAGACAGAGGCTGAGAAAAGAGCTAGAGATCTGGGAAACGGAGTCTCAGCGCTCAGGATTCAGACTTCCCCGCTTCCAGCATGGAAACCCATCCCTACCCTCCTCTGCGTAGCATTCTCAGACAGGAAGAATCCTCTCCCTTCTATAACATACCGTGTGGGGTTAGGGGGCAAGGTTGCCTAACTGCTGGCTGGAAGGGACAGGAAGGCTAGGGATCTCATGGCTCCTTCTACAGGGTTCTCAAAAAGCTGTTTTCAGTTCCTGCCTCACTCCTGCTTTTCATGGTACTTGTATTTCCATTCCTGATGATTCTGCATGGCACTTTCACCAACACACCCTGTAGCCCCGTCCCCAACACACAGAAGCAGTTTCTTCTCTGGTAAGTTAGCTGCCATTTCGCCTCCTGCTTTTTTGTCTTCATATATTATGGTTTAGGATTTGGTTGCCTCTCACGTTCTTTCAGGGTATTTCTGTTTCTTGACATTGTCACCTTCGGATGAGCTTTTTAAAGAGGAAGGGGATAAAAATGTCTTCATTTTGCCATCTTAACCAGAAGTTTCCAAAAACAACAAAATGTATAAAATAAGATAAATTCAGAACATATGCTCCTAGTAAACTATTTACAGTACCAGCTCTTTCCAACGTAAGGGAAGAATTAGACACAAACGTTTTGGATGTACATAAAATATAAAGGACTGGCTTAAAAGCATTAGAAGTCAAAAATAAAAATAAATGGAATCACTTTAGAACCACTGTAGCCCATGTTCATCAGTCATTAGTATACCAATAGCCACCCTCTGAATATGTCATCTACACACATGCCAGAGGGGTTCAAGTTTAACCCTCAGATAGTTACAACCTTGGATTAAGTCTTCTTCTTTAGAAAAGCAAGTATCTTTGGAAAAGACAACATACTGGGTCTTCAGCACTTTAGTGTAAACTGGCCTACCAGATCCTTTCCTTCTTTGACAACAGAGACTTAAGACTACAAAACATCACCGTCTGCTGTCAAACAAGGGTTTACAATTTTAAAATCTGGTTGAGGAGGTAAGACTAAATTTAGGCAAAGCTGAATGAAAACAGAAAGGATTATATTTTTTAGGAGAGGTGAAGGCAATAAAGTCATGATGGCAAAGGTCTCTTCTACCTAGCTGACTTTACCCTTTCAAAAGTTAAGTCCTT
The DNA here is from genome assembly GCF_964656455.1 of Halichoerus grypus. Taxonomy (NCBI): domain Eukaryota; kingdom Metazoa; phylum Chordata; class Mammalia; order Carnivora; family Phocidae; genus Halichoerus; species Halichoerus grypus. The sequence continues at coordinate 40,662,411 of NC_135714.1, forward strand.
TAAAGGGAATATTCCATGAATATATATATTAAATAAAATTAATACATGGTAATACTAGCATACTAGGTTTTTAAAATATATAACACATTTATGACAACTCAATAAGAAGAGGCACAGACTTATAATTATAAAGTAAGTCACAGAGATGCAAAGTACAGCATAGGGAATATAGTCAATAACGTTGTAATAACACTATATGGTGACAGATGGTGACTACACTTACAGTGAGCACTGAGTAATGTATAGAACTGTCGAATCCCTTGTGTTGTACACCTGAAACTAATAATAACACTGTATGTTAACCACACTTTAATAATAAATAAAAAAAAGGCCAGTGGTGTTTTCTATAAGTGTGTAAAAGATGGAATCTCCTGTTGTTTTTCAAAGTATATATCTGAAGAAGAAACATCTGATAAAATGTGCTCTTGGGTGTGAAATTCGGAAAACAGGATTCTGTTAGACAATATTTTGGACAGTAAGCAAGTCAGGGGCTCTTTGTACACACTGTGAAGGGTAATTGTGCATCTAAAAAAACTTAATAAGGGATAAAACATGTACAGAAAAGCAGAAAGTAAGAGGGTTTCAAAAGAAATTACAGAAACAAAGTCCATGATTTCACTAAAAAATTCCCCAAGGTAATTAAAAAAAAGAAAATTCTGTACCACATACTTACAATTAAATTGATGACAGCCAGGATAAACAAGAGGATAATGACACAGATGGCTAAATTGCCCTTTCTCCCTCTCAATCCCGTTTTATGGAGGCGATCTTCATCAATTGGAATATATCCAGCTTTGAAATTACTATTGTGCTCCTTATTGATGTTCCTTCTCTCGACAGCCTTCTCACGCATGGACTTCTTTACAGGACCATTGGAACTTTGCTAAAAACAAAATACAAAACCATGGAACAGCCATACCCACTCTTTGCAATGCACTTATTTATGAAGCGCAAATTCTTAATGAAAGAAAGCTGAACTGATTAGTGACATATTTTCCATGAATAAACTTTAAGTCATGCTGAGTTGCAGGCTCCACGTCAGGACATTAGTATGCTTAGAGGGGTAGTGGAGAAGAACCTTTTAGTGTGACTCTTTGATAACACATTTCCACCCTTTGCTTTGAACAGTCCCAGTGTCCCTAAAGTGTACAGCTAGCTCATCTGGGGGAAGAGTTGACAGATACATTCCACAGTGGGTCATCTTCTTTTTAACTAATGATTTATAGTGATTTGTTTCATTATATATGTATATATGATATCTATGTGTGTGTATATATATATATACACACATAGATATCATATATATATATATATTTTTTTTTTTCATTTATAAGAAAAGAATTTGGAAAGGCTGACACACTTTGCTATTTATCACCCCAATTGGCTAAAGCTAACATTATCCTAGATCAGCAGTTTTCAAAGTATGGGCAGGGGAGACCGGGAGAAGCCCCGTGAACCCTTACAGGAGCCTGGAGAGTAAAAACCATGTTCAAAATAATACCAAGATGTTATTTGCCTTTCTTACTCTCCTTCTCTCATGAATGTTCAGTGGAGTTTTCCAGAGGCTAAATGACTGTATGTGATGACATCAATGCTCTAACAGCTAACGGAATGTGTGCTTGTGTATTCCTGTGTTTCAAATTTTCTCAGGTTTAATTTTTAATATGGTAAATATCAATGAATATAACCCACATAAACAAAAATTCTTTGGGATCCTCAGTTAACTTTTAAGGGCATAAAAATAACCTGAGACCAAAAAGTTTGAGAACCTCTAACTTAGACTATGGTTGAATAACATTTTTGGTAATACCTCATGAACACAAAATGGGTTCTGCCCAATTTACATATATTTTAGAGCTCTGGGAAAACTTATTTATTGAGTAGGCATTTATTAAATATTTTATGTTTAAACACTAATACCACAAATAGGAATACTAAAGAAATACAGGACAGGATCCTTATTCTCTAGCTATTACAAATGTGATTTGGGTATAAAATAGTTAGCGATGCAATAATGTATTCTGTCTGTTCAGGTGCCAGAATCAGTAGTATGGCCAATATATGCTGTGGAGTTCAACGGGAGGAGACGCAGGATGGCTTCACACTTGTTTTCAAGGAAACAGGAAGTAGGTGGGCCAGAGCCGGCAACGCAGGGAGAAGTAGGGCAGGTTGAGAAAATTCTTGGACTGCTGGGTACAAATTCTAGTCTTTCTGTCTGTTTAACTGGGAGTCCCTGGAATGACATACTTTTCAGGGTGCTAAATGTGTAGGTGTTTGTAGGAGAGAGAGGAAACAGGACTACCAGTGAGTAGGCTGTTGGGGATGTTGTCGTAATGGAGGTTTGAGGTAACAAGGTAATGAGGGCCTAAACTCGGGACGAAAAAGGATAGGTTAAAAACATACTTCGTGAGAGGAGCTGACTGAATCTGCAGCCAGCTTCAAAGAATCTCATGTTTACTGAATGGTGACTAGCTAAATATGGGGAATGGAGGAGGGAGAAGATTCTACATATGTTGCACTTAAACTAAATGAGAAATAACCACATGACTCAAAGGCAAGGGGAAGGATGGAATGGGTATTAGATCAGTCAGGACTAGAGATACAGATTTTTTTTTTTTTTTTTTAAGATTTTATTTATTTATTTGACAGAGAGAGACACAGCGAGAGAGGGAACACAAGCAGGGGGAGTGGGAGAGGGAGAAGCAGGCTTCCCATGGAGCAGGGAGCCCGATGCGGGGCTCGATCCCAGGACCCTGGGATCACGACCTGAGCTGAAGGCAGTCGCTTAACGACTGAGCCACCCCGGCGCCCCTAGAGATACAGATTTGAGAGTCCCTAGCCTCTAGGTAAATTAAATCCATGAGAGTGCATCAGTTTACTGTAAAAAACAGCATACAGGAAAGAGAACAAAGAGCCAAGGACACAGTCTTGGGAAAATTTAAATGTGCAGCTACAGTAGAAAATGAGAAATACAATGAATAGTAAGAAAACCAAGAATGTGCAGTGTTGCTGAACTTCCTTTGCCAAGAAGTGCTTCTATAACCTTCAAAGACGAACTCTGAGTAGCAAATTGGTAAGCTGGACACAGTCCGAAAAGATGCCACATGTATACATCTATTTTCCAGTCCAGAAAGAGAAAAGAGGAAAAAGAGAAGATTGTAGCTAAAGAATTATGTACTGTCAGAGGAAAACTGTACTTTTGTTGTTGCTGTTAGTAACCATCACCACCCCCCAATTTGGGGAAAGACTTGTATGTTTGATGGCAGAGGGAAAGATGCCAAGAGGGGCAAAGACCAAAGATCTCACAACAGGGCAGGATAATGTAGGAAATGAGACCCTCTAGGAGGCAGGAAAGAAAGTGATACAGAATAAATGAGAAAAGAATAAGCTTTAAGGATAGGCTCCCATTTCAATGAAACAGTTCACACTCAAGAGAGAAAACATTCTTCTTTTTCTTTGGGATGTGGAAGGCAAGGCCATCTGCCAAGAAAGAGTGGAGAAGGCTACTGGAATCTTATCATGGTGGCAGAGGTAGCAGGCTGGTTAAGGGCTTATGGAAAATAGAAAGAGACGCGAATAATCATTGTGAGTAATGCAGCAGATACAATTTTTGTAATTCCACAAAGCAGTAAAGAAGACAATTCCAGCTACTCACCAGATTTTTCACACAACAGGTTGTTGAGTGTTGTGTAGGTTGTGTGTCTGCATGAGGCACAACATCTGTGAGGGTACAGTGATACCGCTGACCTCCTAGAGTGGAATATGCATTTTGATACTTCTTGGCTGAAGGCACAGAATACCTTAAGGGAGGTATGCTTTCCTCTAATTTTCACAGACGCAGTATGGGCAATTTAAAAGTCAGGGCTTGAATAAAGGTCTACATAAAAGAGAGACAGGACAAAATCGATCCCTCCTGGGATACATTCTTTTCTCTGCCAATTCATGTACATTGTTATTCAATTTGATACATTTATAACTTATTGAAGAGTTACTATATGCCAAATGCCCCAGATCATCAAGACAAGCCAGACATAGCACCTACCCTCAGTGAACTTCCTTACAGGCCAGGAGAGTAGACAGACCGGGTCACTAACAACGGCAGTTTAACACGGCAAATGCAGTGGTAGCAAGTGCACAGAATACTGAAAGGGTACAGAAGAGGAATGTAGCTCTACCCAGCAAGCAGGCACATCAGGGGAAGGTTTTTAAGAAAGGCTGAGATTTCGTTTGAATCTTGGGAGGATAAACAGGAGTTAGCCACGCAAAAGCACAGAGAAAGGCATTCCAGGCAGAGGGAACAGCATGGAAACTCTGAGTACAAGTCATCTCAGTGTGAAATCGACTTTGGTAGTTTCTGTGGATGGTGAAAAGGATGTGTATCAAAATGGGGCAAAAAATAAGGTCAGAGATATGGTTAGGGGCCAGTAAATGAATGGACATAAGTACTCGAGTTGTCAAGAACAATGGACTTTATCCCGAAGGTGATGGGGAACTACTGAAAATTTAAAATGGGTTAGTGATACAATCAGATTTGCATTACAGCAAAATCAAAGTCATGTACCAAAATGAGATGAACTGGAACAGAAGAGTTTAGAGATGAAGATATCAACATCAGGTTTATCTAAGAGTCCAAAGGAGGGCTTGACTGAGCTTTAGATGAAGAGAATATAGGGAGAGGCATTAAGACGAAGAACTACAGAACCTGGTGATTGACTGGCTGTGAGTGTGACCTAGAGGGGATCTAAGATGACTCCCAGCTACAGACCTGCTAACAAAATGTGTGGAGTCTGGAGGAAAAAGAAAATGTGGGGCCCTTTGTTCAAATATCACACCTGGGACAGCAGAACATGAAACCAAGTGTGGGTCCCTTCTGAGCTCCCTTAAGCTGGTCCAGCTCTCAAGATTCTAGCTAGGTTAACCAAGTGAATGGATGGTTTGTAACCCTTTTAACGGTAAATATGATGCAATCCAGTTTTGTACATTTTTGAGTTTGGGGTGCCTGTGGAAAATTCAGTTCAGGCTGGAGACATAAATGTTTAACTCTCAAGTGGAAACTAAGGAATAGACCAGATTGCCCAGTTTATGTGTAAAGCAACAACAGAACCTTGGTGGAGCCTCCAGAGCATCAACAGGTGATACGGATGAAAAAAGAACCATCTAAAACAAGAGCTGGTAGGAAATCAGAAAAGCCAAAGAACAATTTTAATCTCAGCAACCCCAAGAAGCTTTGTCTCCTTTTACTTTCACTCATTCCTTTAGATTTTATTTTATTGTTATGATCTGTAGCTTGCCCCCTTAGCTGATTTCTCTGCATTTATTTGGCAATCTGACTTTAAGTTCCTTGAAGGTGGATTTCAAGTCTTTTTTATGTCCTTTAGAATGACTGTTCCAGTGATATATAAAGCAATTACGTCGTTAAGAAAGTCTTTTCTGAGAACAGAATGCTGGCAACTTGACTTACATTTATTTTTTCAAAAATGTTGCAGAATGAGACTTTTTCAAAGGAAACTATCCTATCATAGTTTTGTAAAGGGAAATAACAGTTAAGGGGAAAAGTGACTATGAAAATTATTTTTATTACAACAAAATACCCTAGCAACTATAGATATGTATATGTAACACATGCATGCATGTGTATGCATATGCATAGCTTGCTTTTGGGGGAAAATAGTCTTTTAAACTACTCTAAGGTACAAGTTTACAATGCAGATCAGGAAATACTTGATAGAGCATTAAAAAAAATAATTTTAAACCAACTGGACAGGACGCAGTTTTAAACTGGTACCAAATTTCCAAAACCAAAGCGGGAGGAGAAACCTGATGCCTGCATATCGGGGATGGCAGGCACAAGCAGTGGCCCCAAGCTGACATGCAGGCAACAGCGGACTGGTTCTTGGCTGGTGTCAGGGGAGCCTCCCCCAGGGGCTGAGGCTATTTTTACCAGCATCTTCGCTGGCCACCGAAGCGGGCACGTCCCCGGCACGTCCTGGCGCAGGCTCCCGGCTGCCACGGCCGCCTCCCCGCCCCTCAGGCGGCGACCCCTCCTCAGCCCGGCCAAGGGGCAGTCGGCCAGGCCGAGAGCCGCCGCCTGCTTCCCCTCATCGACCCGGAGCCCCTGCCCGCAGTGCCGCCCGGCCCTCGCCAGCATCCCGGGTTGCGGACAGCTCCTCCCGCTCGCTCCGCCCCCCCGGAGCCCGGCCCGCGGCCTCCGCCGGCCGGCCCCACGCCGGCCCCCACAGGCGAGACCCCGGCCTCCCCGGGCCCTCCTGCCCCCAGCCGCGGCGGGGCTCCCAGACCTGCTCGGCCGCCGCCGCCGCCGCTGCCGCCGCCGCCATTTTCCCGCGCCCGGCGCCACCGCCCTCCCCGCCGCACCTCGCGCGCCTGCGCCTGCGCACTGGCCGGGGGGGGAGGTCCCGCTCCCCGCATCGCCCCCCCCCGCAGCCCCGCCCGGGGGAAGGGCGGTTCCGTGTGCGGGGGGGCGGGGGTTCGCCGCCCCTGCATCCAGCGCTGTGGCCTCGGGGCGCGCCTTCCCGCGCACCGGTGTTCACGCGAGCTCCGGCCGCCTCTGGATTCTCCCGAAAGGGCGCTTCAAAAGAGGACGACGCCTCTCCCTTCGCCCTCCGTTCCCATCACGGAGGGCTGGTGCGGTCCCGAGCTGGACGTCCTGCTTGCATCATGGGCCGGGGTCTCCCTGGCCAGGGTGGCAGGGGGCGTTTTGGAGAGCACATAGGGACAGGGGTGGTGACAGTGTGCGTGGAAGTTAACACGTTGCCAATTAGCCTGCTAAAATCTTGGAAACTGAGAAGCCTCAAGGAGGACGTAAAAGCGCTTTAGGGATGCTTCTTGACTTTGGAGGGCCTGTGAAGTCTGATGCTTTCTTCTGTGGTATTGGGGGTGGGTTTTCCATTTAGTATTGGAGACAGTGTTGTCGATATACGTCGTGGGGAACCCAACCTAACAGATACTCACTGCACACCAGGAATGTGCCGCCCAAATGTACAAGTAACTTGAATACACATTCCTTGTTCCTTGTTGTCAATAGAATCCAACGCTCTTTGTAGTTTTTTGGTTTTTGTTTTCAGGGCGGTGAAACTGAGGTGTAAGAACTGTTCCTCAGGTAGCTGAAACCACTTCTAGAAAGCACCTTTGGGCCCCAGCGCTGCCTAAGTCAGCAGGAAACCGCAAAGAGACCAGCTGGCAAAAGCTTTCTTTCTCTAGGAACCAGGTCAGTTTTGCTTTTTTTGATGACTGGGGCTGTTATTTCATGGCTCTGCCTGCTTTCCATCAGAACATTGCTGTAAAGTTGAAATTAGATCATCTGTTGCATAAGAAATCCCTCATAAACTTTCCCCTTCTCTCTGGATTTTGGCTAATGTCAGTAGCTCACTGGTCATCAATCTCTATATTTAATCTTCTTTCCCAAATGCTAGAACCACTGACTCACATCTCTATGCTCAGTGCTGCTAGGATCTCTAGGACAAACCTGCATCTTAACCAGGACAACTGCAAATTGTAGCCCAAAGTGTTGGGAGTCAGCAGTAAGTCTGTTAATGGCTCTGGTTCCATTTATCAACTCAGATAACTGGGCTTTTGACTGATCCTCAGTTCCTGTCTCCAGTTCTGGTCCTTACTTCCTATGCTTTGCCTCTTTTTCCTTTGCTTGGAAAGAGCTTCCCTTTTCCCCCCTGCAAGCACACTCTATTCATCCTCCTAGAATCCATCCAAATGTCACATTCTCTCTAAAGCCTTCCCAGGCTCCCACAGGCAGTTTTTAGCTGGTCTGTCCCTTAACTCTGCTCTGTCTTTTGTAGTACATCATGTTGCGTTGTATTTTATCTTGTTTACTTGTCCGATGTCACCTGAAAGATGGTGAGCTCTGTCAGGAAGGTCCATGTCTTATTTGTCCTTTTACCTGGAATGCCTGGCATAGCACAGAAACTTCATAAACATCTTAGAAATCTGCCTGATACCCCAGTTTTTAATACTAGAAGCCCTACCTTCATTTTGCTAACTTCTCTTTGACTTAGGTGGTGAGATACCTGATAATTGATTTTCTTTTTTTTTTTTTTTAAAGATTTTATTTATTTGAGACAGAGAGAATGAGAGAGAGAGAGAGCACATGAGAGGGGGGAGGGTCAGAGGGAGAAGCAGGCTCCTTGCTGAGCAGGGAGCCCGATGCGGGACTCGATCCAGGGACTCCAGGATCATGACCTGAGCCGAAGGCAGTCGCTTAACCAACTGAGCCACCCAGGTGCCCGATAATTGATTTTCTTGATGCCAAATGCCCCTTAGACTATCTGAAAAGTCACCTTCTCTTGGAGTCCTCGTTGCTGATCTCCATCTCTCTGACAGGACACCTCCCAGTTCTTCTTGATGTCAATTGCTATAGTCTAAACACTCAGTATACTCACATAACCCATCTTTAATGTGGGTCATTCCCAAATGTGTTATCTTCAAGCTTATTTTTTTTGAAATAATAGCGTCTACCATATACCTGGGAATGAGTCTTTAACTTCCCTGCCAGTTTTATAATAGGTCATATTATTCCCATTTTACAAATAAAGAAATCAAGACTCATAGAGGTTAAAAGGCTAACCAAGTTTTCAACTAATATAGAGTCTGGATTGAACCTAGATCCTTCTGACTAGTTTTTGCTCTTTCTACAGCATAACATCTTTAATTCTGCATTTCCTTGTGCCTTTGGAAGTGCAAACCAAGCCTAGAGTACTAGTCAGATTATGAAGACAGTTATCCCTTCATTCACTTTATAAATGCATTGAATATTGTCCCCCCCCAACAAAAATATATTCAAGTCCCAATCACCAGTACCTGCAAATGTGATGTTATTTGGAAATAGGGTCTTTGCAGATATAAATAAGTTAAATATCTCAAGAGAGCTCACCCTGGATTTGGGTTGGGCTCTAAATCTCATGACTGGTGTCCTTAAAAGAGGAGGAGAGGACAAAGACACACACAGAAGAGAAGACAATGTGAAGGCACAGGCAGAGATTGGAGTAATGTTTCTACAAGGCAAGAAATGCTACAACTTGTCACCAGAAGCTAGGAGAGAGGCATGGATCAAATTCTCCCTAAGAGCTTCTAGAAGGAACCAACCCTACTGATTTTCTGAATTCTAACCTCCAGAACTGTGAGAAAATAAAGTTCTGTTGTTTGAAGCCATCAAATTTGTTACAGTAGCCCTTAGGAAACCAACACACACTTCAAGCCCAACATGTCAAAAAATTGGACTTAAAATCTTTCCTCCCCAATCTGCTCTTTGGGTGTTCCCTTAGTGTATGACACCACCATCCAGTCAGAAACCTTCAAAGTCATTCTATACTCTTTGTAGTGTGATCTTTCTAAAAATACAAACCCAATCGTGACACTCTTCATCCTGAATTTGAAAATCCTCCAATAACTTTCACAATGAGAATTCTTTATATTAGCACATAAAGTTCTGTACTTTCTGGTCCCTGTCTACCTCTTTTTTAGCCTCATTCCCTGCCCCTTCTATAAACTCATCCTACACTCCAGCCATGTGTGGTATTTGCAGTTCCCATCTGTTTGCCTGAATGCATCAAGTTCTTAATGTCTCTGTGCTTTTGCAGATGTGGCTATTTCTCTATTTTATCTAGCTATTCTCCTCCTTGTCCACCAAAACTCAGCTCAAGGGATATCTCTTCTGGGAAGCCCTTCTTAATTTTTTTTCCTCATCACAAATTTCTGATTTCTGTGGCCCCCAGTAATTGCTATTGCACTGATTTGCTGTGATGACCTTTTGATACTTAATAATACACTATCTTGTGTTATTTTACTTTTCATGCATGTATAGTTTGCTCCAGAGTAGACTGTAAGTTCATTACAAAGCAGGGGGAATGTGTTACAACTTCTGTGCTCCTGAAAGTACTGGGAACCAAGTAAATAATAGGTACTTAATAACTGATGAATGAATATTGGATTAATTTTCTTCTATTGGGTAAAAAATATTACCAACATCTAAGTGTCTCTGACATATGTCCACTCTAATGCTCACCATGCATTACTCCAGAGAAGAACCTCATTAACTCTCAAATCTGTGTCTCGTACGCGTTCTTTCTGGGTCCATCACTGCTCCAAATTTCACCTCTCGGAGCACCAATATGATATAAAAAAGAGACTCAAACATATCATTTTTCTGTTTACAGCTCTTTGCTGCTTCCCCACTGCCTACAAAATCATGATCAACTTCTTTAGCCTGATATACAAGACTTATCACAGTTGAACCCAGGACTATCTTCACAGTCTTGTCTCTGATTCCCTGAATACCCTACAATCACCCTGGACTAGCATTCATCATTCTCTGCCTGTCCATGCAATTTCATGCCTCTTTGCTACTGTCCATTTTGTTCCATCATCTCTTCTCTTCCTGGTGAAACTCCTCTCCATCCTTCCAGATCTGGCTCTAAATGTCACTCTCTTCTACAACTTCCTTTGGTCCTTTCTTCAGGGAGCTGGATGAGGAAGTAAGGGAAGGATCAGTCAGTATTTCCATAGAATTTTATATTTACTATTGTAACTTGTCACATTGATCTATGGTTACATATCTCTCTTCTGAATAGATTGTGAGATGCTAGGGAGCAGAGACCAAGTCTAATCCTGCCTTATGATTAAGGCAGATGTTTCTGTCACCTAGAAATTCAATGTTTATCAAATGTGATGAAAAAACCTATTTCAACATCCTTTATTTTAGGGACTGCCCTCGTGTGTCCCAGGTCCTCTCCTGGGATGTTTAAGGACATCTTACGGTGTAGATCACACCCAATATACATTTGCAACACCTTAATGTATCCTAAGAGCACCCCTTCGAATGGCCATTTTCAGAGCCAGTATTTGCCATTGCATTTAGCTAGCGGAGCTGAAAACATTGAGGGCAAGCATGCCTCAATATTCAATCACAATGGTAATGAAAACCTGTGTTGTGATAGGAGGGTTATCTGTGGCTCTCAAAAATCACACTAAATTGGCTCCCCCCTTCTAATCTGTGTTTGCTACAAAAGCTCTATAGTTTATTTAGGTGCTAAGGTGATACAGTTGTGATAGATTAAAATTTTCCTCTTGTTTGTGTCACGTAACCAAGAAGAGGCATGAAATAATTTTACAGAAACATTCTGAACTGTTGCTGTGAGCAGGAAATGCTTATTGGCACGACACAGGAAACAGCATCCCTGCTTTCTCTGCGGTGGGGGAGCCTGCCTTCAGCTCAGATCCCAACCAATTGGTTCTTTCTCCAATGGGCAGTGGGTTTTTGTTTTTGTTTTTTTTTGTCTTTTAAAATATTTTCCTTACCTGCAATGTAGCTGAGAATAAAAAGGACCTAATGAAGCTGATAAAATGAGTATAGGGAGCCCTCAGACTAGAGAACATGAACTACGTGGACAAATGTGTGTTTTGCTACCTGTGAATGGACACAAAGCACCTCAGCAAGACCACCAATGAAAACTGGATTTAAAGGAAGCTTCATGCAAGTGGGTGAGAAAAGGTTAAAAGATTTTCCTCAGATGGCACTAGGCCCTACCCTAAAGAAGGTCCTAACACAGACAGCTGTGGGATGAGAATAGCACAGCTCACAGAAGAGGATCAGGGGCGCCTGTAAAAGCATCCAGGCCACAGCTGAACAGAATATTCTTTTCAGCCATACTGGCTAAGGTTGGGCAACTGTCCTTAGTGAGGAAGAACTGAAAATGATGATGAGGATTCCACTGTATGTCCTTGCAGTTTGTTGTATGTATTTATGTTTAGTGCAGCGTGGAACTCTGTACAAACACACCTCTCACTACAGTGAGTGGGTTCAGTGAATCTTTTGTTGGCTTCTTAAAATCCCCAACTAAAAATCTCCCCAGTTGACCAATGCAGGTAAAATTTAGAGTTAAGGACTCTAAAATTAAGCACTTTTCCTATTCCATCCAGACGTTTGTCACGTGCCACTTCTCTAGAACAAGTGGCTCCTGGCTGGGTGGTAGAATTATGATGCCATAAGAACCACCAACTGGCTATTAAAACTTTGCTTTCTTTTGCCTCAACAGGATTATGACATCAGATATAAAGCAGCCAATCGTCTCCTCCCTCCCTTCCTTCTTTCCTTTTTTCTTTCTTTCACTTTTTATTAACAATTTGGCTCAGCAAACTTTTTTTTTTTTTTAAAGATTTTATTTATTTGACAGAGCAGGGAGCCTGATGCAGGACTCGATTCCCAGGACCCTGGGATCAGGACCTGAGCCAAAGGCAGACGCTTAACAGACTGAGCCTCCCAGACACCCCAAGTTCAACAAGCTTTTATAGAGGGCCTAGAATGAGTCAGCTGCTATGCTGAGGAAAGCTAAATAAACCTCTGTCCCTTTCTTCAAGAAGCTCACAAGCTCACAGGAGGCAGACAAATAAGTTTAATATAGTGTGATAACTACAACAATATGAATGTGTCCAAAAGTGAAAGAGAGAAAGCATAAAGAAGAGCAGGGATGAGCTCTGAGAGCCAGGGGGGCGGGAGGAGTTAGGAAGATTTTGTCAATTTCAGTTGGGCTTAAATTTATTAAAAGTGCAACTATAGAGAAACCCCTTGCTTATGTCCTGGAGGTTAGGTGTATTAGTTATTCCAGCAAGCCTGCAGAATAAATTGTACTCAAGAAAAATGCTCTACTTTTGGTGATTGACTAATGGTCTCAGAATCAAGACTCGATGCAAGCTGAACTGTGAACCAAAAATTGAAAATAAGGTGATGGTTGAGAAATAAATTGAAATAAAGGGCAGGATTTGCTCAATCTGAACCATAACCAGTATGTTAAAAAGAAACAAACAAAACAACCAGCATTAAAGAATGTCAGAACTGCAAGAGATCTTAGAGCTGATCTAGTCTATGCTTTTCATTATGTAGGTGGAAAAAATTGAAGCTCAGGGTGATTAAAGACTTATGTAAAGTCACAAGAAGCCACTGATTGGCAGAGGGTAAGATAGAGTGTCCATCATGATCCAAGTTTATTGTTCTTTCAACTTCTTCAACATGCCTGATAGTGTACCATGCAAGAAAAATTTGATTTTATCTTTTCTTTCCAAATAATTGCCTAGTGATAATATCCTAAAATAATCAAATTGAGACAAAATTAAAATGCTGTCCAAATAGAGCCTTTACTAATCTGATGTTTTCTTCCATATGTATAAAAATGTAGGCTTTAAAAATAGAATCTCAACCTTGTTGGCTGCACGCTTGTAATATGAAGCATATGGATTCTTCTTTCATCAGCAACACAGACTATTTGCACTCCAGGCTCCAGCTCTCTCTTAAATTGATTGCTATTCAGCACTCATCAAAAGCTCTGTGGAGGGGATCATTATGAAGGGCACTTACGAGGATGTCCACTTCTTCCTACAGGTATGGAAGTTCTAAGCTTGTATCAGGTAACATCACCAGAGAGCTAAGAAATGGCATGTCAGTTGCTTGGCCCTCTCTTTGATGACATGAGTTCTAGTGTTACCCCCTTGGCATTGATCAAAGGTGACCGCAAGAAACAATCATGTCAAGATTGTTTCTATATTTTCTAAAAAAAGTGGGGGAGGTATTAAAGACACCATCATCTGTGTTGTTCTAGGCTCTTTGGAAAAGCATAAGCATATTTTGTAATTGGTACCAGGAAAAGGTGTTCCATTCAAAGAAGTGGAATGTATACTTCTAAACTCAAATAATAATAATAATCATGAAAGTCATTTTCCTCTCTGCGTTGGCTTCCACAAGGTATAGATTAAATGTTAAATGAAGCTCAATCTTCATACATAGGCTTAAATTGGGGGCATATTTGCTTTTTCCACTAAAAAAGTATTTCTAATCTAACAATGATATTTTCTACAAGTCTCTTACTGTTATCTCAGATCCTCTTTTGGAAGTAGTGGGGAGTAAATAATGAATAAATACATAAAACACTTCCTTTGAGTCATTGATGACTATGCTGCTTTGTTATTGATAAACGTGTGGTTCCTGCTACACACAGCGCATGCTCAGGAGTTCTGGGGAAACCAAGAGGTACCCGAAACACTGCAGGCCATAAGGGTCTTGAATCCGGCTGTGGGGCTAGAGCATATGTAGAGATAAACAGTATCATGTAGCAAATTCTAAAGTGATTTCAAAGATCCATTCTATCTTAAGACTATAAGACTATTAAATTAGTAATTTGGACATTTGGTCAAAGCACATTCTGTTTTGAATCAGCTTAATATTGTTATTTTGGCTAACATTTTTCTGAAGGTGGTAAAATTCTTTGGGTAACTCTACTTCTGAATAAGTTTTCATAAAAGCAATCAGTGTTCATGGTAGAAATTCGGAAAATCAAAAAAGTATAAGGGAGCAAATTAAAATAATATATAATCACACTTTGAGTTCATATTGTATAATATAACACAATATAGATAATTTAGTGTTCCTGCTTTTTCACTTAATACAGTGAGAATTCCTAGATAATAGATATTCTTCAGTAACAAGATTTCTATTGTACAACATTTCATTGAAGGATTTGCTCAACCATCACCTTATTGTTGGAGATTTAGATTGTTTCCAACCTAGTTATCTCTAGTAAATGTAGTATTGTGATCTACATTGTAGTAATAATGATCATGCATTTGTGAAGCACTGTGCCAAGCACTGTGTTAAACACTTCACACGAATTTTTTTATTTAGTCTCATAATAATCCTGTGAAGTAAGAACTGTTGTTCCTTGTTTATAGATAGTGTAACCAAGAAGTAGCAGTTAAAGAGCCCACAGCAAGGAAGAGGATTTAACTCCTAATCTAACATAAGCAAATATTCCAACTTGTTTTTTATGAATAAGTAAAGAGGACTGCTCAAAGATTCCAACTGCCTATTGAAATATGCAATTATTGGCTCCAAATTAAGAAATCTGTGGGATTTTTCTCCATTCCCTTCCTCCCTCTTTACATATTTTTTAAAGGAAGAAAGTGTCTAATGAATATTTAGTGGGTTTTTTTGTTTTTTCTTTTACTTTAGTAATTATTACTCTACTATGATAAAATGGTTATGTACCCTTATGGTCCTTATTGTTCCTTTTGTTTTTATTGAGATATAAGTGACATATAACATTATATTAGTTTCAGGTGTACAATGAAATGATTCAGTATTTGCATATATTGTGAAATGACCAACACAAAAAATCTCGTTAGCATCCATCACTACACATAGTCACAAATTTTTTTCCTTGTGATGAGAACTTCTATAGTTCTTATTTTGTAGTCTACACAAGATAGTAGCAACCCAGGCTCCAGAAAGGAGCCTCTCATTTTTATTGGAGGACAGAAAACCACTGTAATTAAGAGAAACAAGAAAAAAAAAAGAGGTGGTATAATTTTGAATATTACCATATTTGGACATGTGCAATGTTCGTACATTTTCAAGTACCTAAAGAAATGGAACTGAATTAAACTAGCTAGCTAGCTCGCTGAGAGGCCGGGCTCCACTCCTGCTGTTTTAATGACTAGATAAGAATGATTTGCAATCAGCTCATCATTTGATGCATATAAAATAAGGGCTTCTAAAGTGCTTAATGATGGTTGAAATTGTTTCATTTCTTAAGCAGTTTAAACTACCGCTTTGGCTTAATGCACCCTTCTGAAATAGCGCCAAACCAGGTCTGAACTTCCACAAAGTTTCAGTCGGAGAATGAGAATTAAATGAAACTTTAGAGCGCTCAATGATTCTAAAACGATACCAAATCTTGTCTAAACCCGAGGATTAACTTTGGTTTGTGAACGTCCTGGAGCTTCAGATCTCCTGACTTGGGCACCCACCAAATCCTAAGTGTTACAAATGAAGCACTGAAGGTCTGAGAAGTCAGAGAATAAAGGAAGGCGCCAAGGAGGGGCTTACCTCCTGCCTAACCAAACTGTCAGTGGAGAAACAACCTTGGCTTTTTCAGGCTAGAGGCCTCGGGATGCCCCCCATCCCGCACTGAGGGTGAGTCTCGCTCCATCAAGGGACGGAGTGGCGGCCGTCTGCAGTCTTAGCCCCTCCGCTCCCGGCCCCATCCGGAGTGTCAGGGGCCTTGGGCGGCCTCGCCTTCGGCTAGCAGGAGCAGCAGGAGCAGCAGGAGCAGGAGCAGCGAGAGCAGGAGCAGGAGCGGCTCCAGGGCGCGCCAGGGCGGGTGCCAGGCCCGGGGGGCGGTGGGGAGGGCGGCGGGGTGGGCGCTGGGTGGGAGTAGCGGTCGCGGCTGGCCGCAGAGGCGGGCGTTGCCAAGGCGCGCGCGGTGCGCGTCCCTAGCAGCCGCCCGCCCACGTCAAGGTTTGTTTAATAATCGCCCGGGTATTTCTGGCTGGGGCTCCGGGCGGCCGCGGGGGAGGCGGTTGAGGCGCGGCGGCTGTGGCCCAGGGCACCTCCCCCCGGCTTCCCGATCCCTGCCCCGTCTGACCCGAGGGGGAGGATGGAAGCGCCAGCCGCGCTCTGAGCCCCTCAGGAAAAGAACACCCTTCCCGCCACATCACCCCAGGGTCTTGCGGAGGCCACCGCCTCGTCCCCTCCACGTCTCCATCTCCCAGAGCGGGGCCGAGTGGAAAAGTGAGCGATGGCAGAAAACCTGAGGAAACTGGTCTCGAGCGAACCTTTACGACTGATGCACGACAAGCTAGAGTGCTGGCTGAGGGAGTACAACGTGAGTCCGGGGGGCTCGCCCTCGCTTTAGTTCCTGGCAGAGCCCTCTTAGGGCTGGCTCGGGGTGGTCGCTTAGCAGAGCCCCGGCCGGCGTGATTCCTCACCTGGACCCAGGCTCCGACCCGGGTGGCGGGGGAGGGAGGAAGGGCACGGGTCGGCTGGTGCCCTTCCGCCCCCCACCCCCGGCGCCAGGGGGCGCTGGGGTGGCGCGGCCCGCGGAGCGCAGACTCGGAGTCCGCGCAGAGAGAGCGCCTTCGGTCCGGCGGTAACCAAGGACGCTGGCGGCCCTAGCAACGGGAAAGCCCAGAGGTCCGCCAGGGGTCCAGCCGGCTGCTTTCCCTTCCATCCCCTCGTTAGCAATCCACCTCCCTATCCCTAACTCGATTTTTTTTTTTTTAAACTACACCCCTGGTCCTGCCTCTCATCACGTCTCAGGATACTCAGGGGTTGTATCACAATGAATTTTTATAAAAATACTTCCCAGGAGTTATTACCCAGATGTCAGTGAGATGGACACTTGTCAACGTTGCGGGTTTCACTTGTGTGCTGGTCAGCATGGCAAGTAAGGCACAATTTCACACCAAGGCAGACTTCAGGAGGCCTGTTACCAAGGCATTTGTAGGAAGCCAATATTCTGTCATCAAACCCATAGAGCTCTTCAAGTCTCATTAATCCCCACCCCCACTCCGGCTCGCGTTAACCTCCCCCGCACATTAAGTACAACTCAGTGTTGCATTTGCTGGGTTTGATCTGTCCATCTTAAATAGGAGGGTCCCACTCGTACAGTGGAACAGTGAGGCAGACAGAGCTGGGCATCTGTGGGACCCGGAATGAGTCCCCCCTTCCCCCACACCAAGTTATGGGTCTGGCTCTAGATAGTACTAGCTGAATTACCTGGGGCAATTTATTTCACCTCTCTGGGTCTCAGTACCTCATTTGTTAAATAGGACAGACTCACTCAACCAGATCTCAAACTTTTTTGAATTTAAATCAGCTCGTTTCTGAAATCCTACCAGGAAAATTGCAACTGGATGCTGTCTGAGTCTCTGGGCTTTCCAATTCACCCTTTGACCAGGGCTTCTGTGGTGGAGGGGAGCTCAAACTACACCTACAGCTTTCTCCTTGCCCCCTTCCTAGTGTTCAGTGTTTACCATCTTTGCCCACTTTTAAAGAATGAACACTGTGACTATTCCTTCCCCATTCGGATTGCAGGAAAATTAAAATTTACTTCTTACTACCTCTTATAGCATATTATTTCTTCCTTTTTCCCTTCCCCACTTCCTTCCTTCCTTCCTCCCCCCCCTCTTTCTTTCATTATTACCCCTTGGCCTGAATAAACTCTGAATGTTAAAAAGTATATTTAGTTTGGGGGTGCCTGGTTGGCTCAGTTAGTAGAGCGTGGGACCCTTCATCTCGGGGTTGTAAATTTGAGCCCCACATTGGCTGTAGAGATTACTTAAAAAAATAAATAAGTTTTTTTTTTTTTTACAGAAAGTATATTCAGTTTGCCACAAGACAATGTTTAACACAAATGACATTAGCATTTGACTGGATCAAATTTAATGATTGTTTTAGAAACTATTCATAAGTACTGAGAAATGCCAAAATTTATTACACTCTCCTTTCTCAGTAACAGTAGTCCCCCCCCCGCCCCACTCCTCTACTGTCACTGAAATCATTTCAATCTAGATTCTCTCCCCCATGCCAAGCTCCTCCCCCCACCTTCATAGAGACTGCACTCTTGGAGACCAATGCCCTTCCAAAAAATCTGTGGCCATTTCCCTGTGCGATCATTTTTTTGGACTATCTAGTGTTTCTGTTACATTTGACTGTTGACACCTCCATTCTTCTAAGGCTCTAAAAATTGGTCTCCTTGCCTTACCCACTTTCCCCCTATGGCAGTTCTTTAAGACTTTAGGAATCTTCTCTTGGGCCTCCATTCTTGCTTCTCTCTTACACATATGCCCATGAATCTCACATCCATATTCAGGGCCTCTTCTCATCTGAGCTCACTTCTCCAATTACCCATTAGACATTTTCAGTTGTGCTATCGTCATCTCAAAGTCAAATCAGTCTAAAACCTATCTTAGCTTCTCCGGTGCCACGAACACTGACCTCTTTCTTGACTTCACTGTCTTCATCATGACACACCCCACAACATTTTTGCCAGCTTAGTCTGTTGACACCTACTTCGAAATTCACACAGAACCCTTTCACCACCTCTGCTGTAATCACCCTTGTCCACCTTCCAACGTCGTTCATCTAGATTATTGTAAAAATATCTCAGAGTGATTCTTTTAAATGTCAAGTCAGATCAAGTTACTTCTCTAATAAAATCCTCAGACTTTCTGTCCCACTCAGAATAAAAGCCAAAGTTCCTGCAATGGCCATCAAAGTCCTACACAACTGTGCTCCTTTAAACTCTGACCGCATCTGTTACTCCCTTCTTCACTCTACTCCAGCAATACTGGTCTGGTTGTTCTTTCTAGAGCAAAGCTTTCCAATAGAACTTTCTGATGGACATGTTCTATATAGGCACTGTCCAATATGGAGGCTCTTTGGTACTTGAATTGTGGCAAGTACAAACTGAGGAACTGAATTTTAAATGTCATTTAAATTTAAAAAAATTAAATTTATTTAAAGTTTAATTAATTTAAATCCAAATTGTCACATATGGCTAGTGGCTACTCTATTGGGCAGAAGAGTCTAGAGCACACCAGCTGGTCTCCTGCTTCAGGGCATTTTGCACTCCCTGTTCCTCTCTGCCTGGAGAACTTTCGCCTGTGGATATTTCAGTAAGATATCAACATCTTTGCTTTCTCTCCTCCTTCAAGTCTTTGCTTAAATGTCACCTTCCCAGGAGAGACCATTCTGTTTACAATTGCCATTTCCTATCCCTGCCCCTGGCACTCACTGTGTCCCTTCTCTGCTTTGTTTCTTCTGTAATAGCTACATCTTCTAATTTTTACTTATTCTTTCATTGTCAATCTTTCCTCCCTCCTTCCCACTAAAATGTAAGCTCCAGAGGGCAGAGATTTCTCCCATTCTCTGCTTATCTCTGTATTCCCAGCACTTAGAATAATGCTTGCCTCCTAGTAGTTGCTCAATAAATACTGACTGATTGAATGCCACCACCATTCTCCTAGACACCCGAGTTCTTGGACTCATTTGTCTTCTTAAAACCTCATATCCAGTGTAGAATTAAAGACGATCCCCAAGTATCTTTAATTCAGCCTTTGTTAAAATTGAATAAAAAAGCCAAGATTTCCAAGTAGGGGCACAATTGAGAGGATGCAAATGTTTTTAATAGTTTTGTGTGTGTGTGTGTGTGTGTGTGTAGCTAAAGAGAGAGGATAAGAAAATATGTATATACCACCTACCAAAATTAAGGTTACCTCTAGACCAATTCAGTATCTTGTCACCTAGAGTGTGGGTTTTGGTCAATGGCTAAGAGCTTCCCTGTAATACCGCAAGTTTGTTTTACTAGTTCCGAGGACTTTTTCCTTGAGGCCTTAAGATGAAGAATAGTCATTGTAGCAAACTACATTTATTAAAATGTTGGTTGTAGAGGTTTGTTCATTAAAAGCTTTAAATTATGTTTGCTATGGAAAGTTGATTTTGCTGACTGTGACCACATTGATTTAGTTCTAATTAACTCAAGCAAAATAAAAGGCCATAAATACCACTCTAGAATTAAGAATGGGATTAAAGTTCCCCTTGGGAAACAGTTATTTTCAGTGAAAAAGATCAATGACTTGAACAGATTAGTTCTAAAACACAATGCAAATATTTCATTTTCCTTCAAACTAGCCATTATTGGGATGAACAGTTAGATCCTAGTTAATTTTTCTTCTTTCATATAATTTCCTTCATATGGATTTCCATTTCCTCTGCCTTAATCTGTCCATCACCACTCTTTTCATTGGGTCCTATGTATGTGGTCAGACACAGTACATTTTTTAAAAATGTAATTTTCTGCCCCAAAGCCTTTGGTTTTATTTGTTGGCTCACTTTTAATCTTACAACATCTAGCAATCTTATGGGCCCTATGCAAAACCACTACTTGCTTAATTTTTTAAAGATTTATTTATTTAAAACAATTCCAAGAAGGGATATTTTTCAAAACCCCACTAGAGAAACACAATAAAAACAATAGCAAACATTGCCAATTCACTTTCTTTTAGTTATTAAAGAGAAGCTGAATTATTGTATTACTTGGTCTTTAAAACTTGGATTCCATTGGCTGTTCAAGGACAGCTTGGTACAAACTTTTAACTTTCAGAATTGTTTTTCCTCCTCAGTGGTTACTGAGACTGTTGGTGAAAGAACCATAGAAAATCTCTCCTTGTTCAACCAAGAACTGAGCCAATTATTAAGAGCTTAATAATTCACTCAATAAATCGTTATTTAGCTTCTGCTATGTGTGAAGGTTTGGCCTAGACATTCTATATTTACATTTTGGGCAGTGTGCCTTTATTGATTAACTTATTCATTCAACAAAAGATTTTTTCAGAGTTTATGATATGACTGTCTGTGCTAGATGCTGGGAATAGAAATGTCAGCTTCATCTTAATGATAAACTTCCAGTCAGAGACGCAGATGAAGGGTAGAGGAAAGAGCATGTGTAAAAAGTGGGGAGGCAGGAAGAAGCTGGCCTATTTGGGGGGCCTATGAATGGTTCTAGGCAGGGAGAGGAAGTGAGATGGGGCTGAGGAGGTGGGGCGGTTGGGGCCAGAGGGTAGAAGCTTTGGGTGGTGTGTTAAGGAGTTTGGGTGTTATCCCCAGGGGGCAATGGGGGGTGGGACTAAAAGCATCATGCAGTGAGGAGACATGTAAACAAGGTCAGACTCTGAGAATGGTCCTTCAGGTAAGAGTATGCTGCCCCAAATGCCCCCAATTGATCATGAACCATCTGTGTGGTCCTCTCGGTCAACTCTGCAAAAGGGTCAAATAACCACCTACGCAGAACAGAATTAGGTCTCATGACCTAATTACTTCATAGAGATGTTAAGACGAGAAATTAACCTCCTTCCAATGTTAGCAGTACCTGGAGAAGGTCAGCTCTGGGCTGAAACTCTCTTCCTCCTGAGATGCTTTTGTTTCCACCCAGAATCTTGTGGACTAGGGAGCTACCTTTGGTCAGATGCTCTGCGATTTATTACTTTTTAAAATGTATTGTATGTAATTACAGGAGCAAATGGTAAGAACTTACCATTCCCTTGATAACCCCATCCTTAAGATAGGATAGGATTCCATTTCTTGAAGTATCATAATAGACCCCAGGACATGACGATCTGGAAACTTTTGATTAGCTGATATGTGAGTGGGGATGCTAGGGAGAGCTCATAACACTTCCTCTTGCATTACTCTCCTCTTATGTTATAGAAATCTGCCCTTACAAGTGAAAACAGCATATTCAATATCGGTACATAAAAAGGAGCTCTCAAAGAGGTATCCCTCTGTTTTAGGATAATCTTCGTGTTGAAATAGACGTTGCCTCTATGACAAAATGTCCCTGATTCTCAGTACAAAAGGGTTGTTGTGGTTGCTATGGTGTCCTCAAACAGACTCGTTGGCTGCCTTTTCTCTCCCCCACAGTCAATACACTTCCACATTCCTGGGGGTTCAGTCCAGTTAATTCACAGAAAACATTTTTTCTTCCCTTTATCTCCTTACAGTATACTAAGCTGCAGTAATGAATATAACTCCAAATCTTACTGTCTAAACTTACACGGAAGAGATTTCTCATTCATGCAAAGTGATGGCAACTCTCTCCGTCATTGGCTCAGGTTCAGGTGGCCCCCGCCTGGTGGCATGGTCATCTCATCACGGGACCTCAGAGGTCCACTGGGGAAGAGAGGGAGAGCACTTAAATTATACACAGCACTTTCACTCACCTTCCCTAGGGATTGTTACGTGGCTCCCATCTACTTGTAAAGGAGCCTGAGGCATGGAAAGCATGTGGAATATTTAATTAGTGCTACCGTTTCTGCCACAACTACTAATGACGAATTCATGGCTAGGAAAGAAGTTGACAAATGGTTAAGGCAGATTATTCTATCTTTAACAGAGGGGCTATCAACTTTTAAATTTTCCTTCTTAGTTTCATCTTAGACAAACTTGCTAATGGAAACATCATCATTGTTTAATACTTAAGGAAAAATCATTAATGAAAGAAACCTGATAGAAATATTAACTTCAGGTCAAGATGCTAAAATCCAGCAGAGAGATCTAAATAGAAGCTTTTGCTAAGATGTTGGGGTATATATAAGCCTACTTTTCTTAAATCTAAAGTTCAGTATTTTGGTTTTAAAAACATTGTTGTGGAGGTGGCGGTGTTGTGGCAAAGTCAGCCATGCTGTAGAACAGAGGGTTGATTTTGGAAACTGAGCCACGTGAAGGGCTGCCCCCTGTCTCCATCATGCCTCACAAATGGGTTCATCACATCAGGATTCTACCTTTAAATATCTGTCAAATACTGCCCACTTTCCCCCTCTAGCTACCATTGCTCTTATTCAAGCTCCTATCATTTCTTACATGTGTGGGAAAATCTAGGGTAAGTTAGGGCAGATCCCAAGCGAACGTTGTTGCAGAAATACTTGCAAGACTCACAGGCATAGGAGCTTCATGCTGTCCAGAGAACTCTGCCTTGGACTGAACTCACAGTATTTTTATAACCATCATGGTTACAAAAGGAGGCTAGTAGCCCATCTCTGTTGCACAGGGATTGATGGCTATAAAAGGACACGTTTTGTTAACAATGCCGGTAGTTCTATTCCTGAATATTCTACTCCTTTCTGTTACCTCTCACTTTCCTATCGGCATGAAGGATAAGAATAAGTTTGGGGGCGCCTGGGTGGCTCAGTTGCTAAGTGTCTGCCTTTGGCTCAGGTCATGGTTCCAGGATCCTGGGATCGAGCCCCGCATCGGGCTCTCTGCTCGGCAGGAAGCCTGCTTCTCCCTCTCCCACTCCCCCTGCTTGTGTTCCTTCTCTCGCTGTGTCTCTCTCTGTCAAATAAATAAATAAAAACTAAAAAAAAAAAAAGGATAAGTTTGAAGTTTACTTAAGTTCCACAATTATAACATGGCATATTCCTATTGATTTCCCTGCCTTCCTCCATGCCCACCTCTAAGCCAATATTTACTTAGCCATTTGCAAGATCGTTTTTGTGGCTTCTCACTGCCCATAGCAGAGATTCTCAACATGGACAAAGCACTGTTCTCTAGGATAGTGCTTTAAAAACTCACCACAGAAATCTATGCATTTTACTTCACAACATAGCACACCTACATTCTTCTATACATATTATTGAAGCAAAGGTTTCTTGAGTAATTCTTATCTTTAGTAATTGTAATATACTCCTTTTCTCTTTCATTAAATTTTTTTAAGGGGGGTACCGGTTGAGATTCATTAAATTGATCTCACTTCCCACGAATGCTGTGGTTCTCAGTTTTGGTTGCACATAAGAATCATTTAGAAAACTTAAAAACAATTTTCAGTGCTCAGGCCCCACACTAGAGCAATTAGAATCACAGAGCTCCTCAGGTGAAGGCCTTCCTAAATCTTAGCTCCTCACCGTTTCCTCCTTTGAGCCTCACCTGGGAGATCTAGACCTACTTTTCTTATAGCAAGTCGTTCTGGTTTTGCATTTATTTGCATGTTTATCTTGGACTATAAATTCCTTGAGGGCAAGAGGCTGTATCTTACCCATCATGGTACCCCTAGCATGCAGCACACAGTAGCCTCGTCCATAAACATGTGTTGAGAGCCTAAAGGCATAAGTGAAGCAGAGCATAAACCATCTCCTTCTCTGGCTTCCTGCTTCTTTACCTTCCTTCCTGGCTGTGCTCTTATTTCTCACTGCTCTTGTTTTGTTTTCATTTACTGGCCCTTCTTCCTCAGCCCACTTCTGAAATAGCAAAACCGCCCTCTGCCCTGCCCTTTGCCATCTCCCAGCCTGGGGATCTCGTCTGTGCATATGGCTGCCGCACTCTCCATCAGCTGTAGGCTTACAGAGCCACGCCCCCAGCCCCGACCTCTCTGCTGAGATCCAGAGTCTTCTCCTTCTGCTCTTGGGATAGGGCCATGGTTGAGAGCCTGGCTCCATGTCAAAGGCTGCAGGAACAGGCTTAGTTTCCGGCTCAATCACCTTTTCTCCAACTTGCTTAAGATCTTGGTTTTCCTCTTTGGTGAATTAGGGATGACGGATGGTAATCCAGTTGGTAGGGTTATTCTGAGGATTCAATGAAACTGTATTTAAAGCTCTCGGCACAGGGTTTGGCTGGCACAAAGTTAAGTGCTCGATAACTGTTAGGTACTATTACTAGACAGCTCTATCTGAAGGTCCTGCGGATCCCCTACATCGTCTGAAAACAGCACCATCCCTCTGACACCTGTTTTCTGTTTCCAAGCCTTCAGGCATCCTCCTCAGGTAATGCTAGAACCAGTGGCTGACACAGATGTGATTTAGGGCTGCAAAGGGCTTTCAGGGGACCCTTGGCATCTCCACAGCCTTCAGCACCTCTCAGCCAGGTGGTTACAACAACCCCTCTTCCCACCAGGCTCACTCTCTTATCTGAACCCTATGTGGTCGGCTTCTGCCAGAGTGATTTTCATAAAACGCAAAGTAAATCGGATCACATCACCACTCTCCTCCACTGCTCACTGCTTTGCTCCTTCCCCAGCTCACTACCCACTGAGAGCACTTAATAAACTCTAAGGTAACTATTAATCCTCTGTGTGTCTCCCATTTTCCAACCCTCTTCCCCAGCTGGTGAGTTCACTGACAGTAGGCAACTTTTAATTTTTTCTTCCTTTTTTTTAAAAAAAGATTTTATTTACTTGAGAGCAAGAGAGAGAGAGAGAGAGTACAGAGGGAGAGGGAGAAGAAGACTCCCCACTGAGCAGGGAGCCCGATGTGGTGGCTGGATCCCAGGACCCCGAGATCATGACCTGAGCCGAAGGCAGACGCTTAACCGACTGAGCCACCCAGGCACCACTAATTTTTTCAATGTAGTTTTATTTCCTGAGCTACCAGCCCAAGGCCTTACAAATAGTAGGAACTCAATGATTTATGAATGAAGGAACTTTGGAATTAGGAGACAGTATAATTAGGTCATATCTTTGCTCGATTTATTTGGTGTGAGTGACTGTTTGGTAGAAGAACATGACTCCATTGCAACTTGAGCATCTTGTGTGATGCTTTGTGTTAGAAGTTGCAGCATGTTGTAACAGGTCTCGGGAACAGGAACTGTCTTACACTGTGTATTGTCTTCTGTTGTTTAAGTTGTGTGTACAAACCCACTTAACAAACATTCCTTTGGGTACTTTCTTTGTACCAGGCCCTGGGCAAGGCATAGAAGCAAATGGTAATAATACTACGATAATGCTTCTAATTATTCTGTCCCTCCTCTATTCTGTACCTAAGTTGGCTCATGAGATCAGCCACCTCCTGAATATGAGTAAACAGAGGCTCTTATTTAAAATACCTTTTCTAAGAGAATATAGCAACTAAGTAGGAAACCATATTTGAACCAAGGTCTGCCTTTATTCCTATACCCATTGCTCCTCTCAAGAACACATAATACCTCATAGGTACCAATTGTTGAGTGCCTTCTCTCTCTGAGGTGCTAGATATGCATTCTTGGATTTAATTCTCCTCTAACACTCTGCAAGGCATGATCCCCATTTTCCTGGAGAGGAAATGGGCTCAGAAAGGTGAAGTAATCTGCGTAGGATTGCAGAGGAGGGTGGCAAGTGGTAGAGCAGAGATAATCACGCAGGTCTGCTGGACCCTCAGGCCCCATTCCCTGTCCACTTAGCCTATGGCATGGTCTAGCCAGAGGGCAAAGCTGTTCTTGAGTAACAGGTTCACCATGGTAAGTGCAGGTGGGAGAGCAAGGCCAAGGAGCTGCTGCTTCAACAAAGGAGGGATGGGCACAGCTGTTCAGCTGGGGGTTCCAAATGTTCTGATGATATCAATGTTACACTGTTAAGTTATTCATTCATTCATTTGTCAAATATTTTTGGGCCCTTCAATTTGTTATGCATACCAGTGGCAACTGATATAAACATAGGAAAGACAAAGGAACTTTTTAAAAGAGCTCCTGGTCTTTTTAGGATAAGGGGATAGAAGGATGAGACACAGAAACAAATGGCTGTATGAGACGTAGGTGCCATAACAGAGCTTGTCACTAGGTGCTGTCCACCAGGCGTGGACGTAAGCCAGAAGCTCCACCGAGGGCACCACGAGTCCACCCCCTCCAGACTCCTCCCCGGGCCTGCAAGGCCCTCCAGGATCTGTCCTGCCAACCTCTCTCACCTTCTGTGCTTCTGCCACATACTCTTACTTATGGTTCTCAAGGTGACTAAACTCGCTTCTGCCCCTGCCACAGGGCCTTTGCCCCAACTGTTCCCACTGTGCATCACGGTCTCTGTCTAATACTTCGCTCAGTGCCTCAGTGTACTATCCACTTTGCTCAGTGTCTCCCCTTCAGGAGGTGCCTTTCCAGATGGCCCTCCCCATTCACTCCTGTCCCATCATCCCATCCTCCCTCTGCTCCCAGCTCTAACCACGATCTTAAGAGCATGGGTTCCAATCTCAGTTCTGTCATTTTACCGGCTAGGTAAGCTTGGACAAGTTATTTAACCTCTCGGCATCTCAGTTTTGTCCTCTGAAAATGGGGGTGTTAACAATGACGCCCCCACCTCCCAGTGCACTGCTGTGGGGCTTCACTGAGCTTATCTATGTAAAGCATCAATGGTGCCTGGCGCATAGGAGATCTGCGATAAACATAAAGTGCGTGAATCTTCCCGTCGTCATGTGCCTGCCTGGATCTGACGACAGAGACTACAGAGCACAGTCTGGGAGTGCGACAGCAGCCAGGCCAGCATAGCCTCTGTCCACAGGGAGCTTGCTTCCTGCCTGAACCCCCCGCCCACCCCCCACATGTGTCTGCCCTGTAGCCTTTCGCCTGGAGGTCACTCTTCCTCTTTGTTCTCCTTTCTGTCCTCCTCACCCCTGCTTCCTGCCTGGGATTCACGGCTGAATATTTACAGGAAAAGGACTATACAGTAAACCACATGATTTGTTTGTTGCTTGTGGTTGTGTTCCTTCCTTTAGCGGTAGACTTCATTAGCGGTTTGGCTGGTGTGGAAATGGTAAAATCTCACCAAGGAGGTGAAAAAAAGCAGAATAATAGCTAAAGGCCCACCTCTTGGCTTTCTTCGTGTTCTGTGGATGTTTTGCAACCCCTGGAACTGCCCATCCCCCCAAATCTGCCTGCTTTCTCCTTGCCTAGATAATCACTTCCTCTCGGAAGTCTTCCCAAGGCCATGGGCTCTGGAGTAGACCTCGTGCGCACATATTTCACCGCGTGGGACTGTCTGCATGTGCTATAAGGCTGGGGCCATGTCTTTCGTCTTATTCACCATGGGATCCTCAACCCCCCAATACCTTCCTACCATTAACAAGTAGTGTTCTTTACGTACTTAATGAACTTAGAGGACACGAACCAATAAAGCAGGTAAATTAGGAAGCAGTGGTTTGTATTGGGTTACAAAAGGTCTATTCACTTTATAAAAGGAGTTTTTGCAGGGTTCCATTGAGTCGTAAGTCAGGGGTATTGCTATTAAAATAACCCCCAAATCTCAGTGGCTTCACACACACACACACACACACACACACACACACACACACACACTTTCTTGATGATGTGACAGTCATTGCAAGTGTCCAATGTGTAGCCTTTCAAATTTCAAATCTTGTAGCTCCACTATCCTTTATGCCCTCTGCTGGGCCCTCTGCTGGGTCCTCTGCATTTGGCTGCCGGATGGGGAAGGTGAGAAGAGAATCACTCAAGGGGTTTTCTTCTGGGTCATACCTGCAAGTGGAACATAGCACTTCCTGTCCCATTGACTGGAACTCTGTTACATGGCTGCCCAACTGCTAGGGAAGCTGGGAAAAGTGGTCTAGCTGTGCGTCCAGGAGGAACGGGAATGATGTTTTGGTGAACACAGGGCAGTCTCTGCGCCTGGGAGCATACCAGAGCCAGGCGGCCCCTGGGTAAAGTCAGGCCCTGTCAACCTGCAATGGGTCCCTGAGGAAAGGAATTGCACTGATTTTCTGTTTTGATTTTGTAGACAAACACATGTGATCAAAATCTTAATCATTGCCTTGAGCTCATTGAACAAATTTCCAAAGTTCAAGGACAGCTCTTTAGGATCCTCACTACGGCAGCCCAAGAAGGTGAGAATGGCCTGTGTTTCCCCATCTGGCTCTCTCTTCTTTTGCTTTAGTCCTTGGTACTCTCTCACTGTGTCGCTGAATTTCTTTCCCTGACCTGATTTATGGGTTCTTTTAGGTGGACATTATGATGGTGTGGAAATAATCAAATCGCGCCTTCTGCCTTGGCTGGAGGCCTCCTTTACTGCTGCTTCCCTGGGAAAACCTGTTGACAGCAAGGTCCCCTCTCTACAGGTAGGGACGCTAAAGGATCCCCCTTGACTTTCAGCACCCTGATCAGGCTCTGGGAACTCAGACATATGTAAGAGATGGCTTTTACCTAGTGAGGGACTCAGCGCTACTTAGGGAATGGGGACACAGGTCCAAAAGGTGAGTTTCTGTTTACAGTAGTAAGCGGCGTAATGGGTTGAGCTTCTCTTCAAAGAGACCTGCGTTCAACTCTCAGCTTTGCCTACTTCCCAGCGGTGTGACCTCAGACAAATCAACGAACCTCTGCTTCCTCAGCTGTAAGAAAGGACTGGTGATGTTCTACATCTGGGACATTGCCCACACTCGGCATTAAATGGGAACTTTGGAATGACAGATTAGTCACACAGACAGTTAGGGTACACGGAGCCTCAGAAGAGACCATTAGATGGGGGAAGCACCATATTCTGAAAGAGTGAAATGAAACGAGTTGAAAAGTTAGTTCTCAGAGACTGACAAAGAGTATTGTCATTTGCTGTTGCTATGGGGTGATTTCTGTGGGTTAGTGTCAGGTTTTAGACAGTTGAAGCCCAGACTGGAAAGAGAACATATACCTTGCTTAAGGCATTAACATCATTAAGCATTAGTAACCTTGGTTTTGGATGTTTATATGGATTTCCATAAATTCTTTTCTAAAATTAAAGCATGTAGAGTGGTCTTTTCTTAGCAGCCTTAGGGGTGCAGGGGTGGAAGGGTTCCTGCTTGGGGGTCACTGGGCAGAATTCTGGTTGCTCTTCTATGGTCCTGAGTCTGTTGACTAACCTTTCATGTCTCACTTGCTGGAAAGGAAACAATGCTTTTGCTGACCCCCTTGGGCCATTTTGAGAATTAAATGTGATAAACATGCAGAAACAACTAACATAGGCTAAGTATTCCATAGACATCAGTTGGTTTTAAGCAAATTTTTCTCCCCTGGGGATTTTTCACATGTTGCTGAGATTTTTACCCCATGGGTGTTCTTCTGAGTATAAAGATATGAGATGATATTTCAATGGCTTTTTAAAAAGTTGATGTATAATAAAAAATTGAGCTATAATTTACCTGCAGTGAAATCCATAGGTCAATAAATGCATATATCCATGTAACTCACACCCTATTAAGTTATAAAACATTTCCATCTCTCCAGAGCATTACCTTGTGCCATTTCCCAGTCACCTACCCACCCCCCCAACCAGGCAACCACTCTTCTGATTTTTATCATTCTAGATTAATTTTGCTTGCACTAGAACTGCATATATATGGAACTATGCATTTGTGTCCTTTTGTGCCTGATTTCTTTTGCTCAGCATAATGTGTTGCAACCCATCATCTTGTTTCATGTATTCAAGACTATTTTTGATTTGTGTATCATTCCAGGACACATTTGATAAGGAGAGACATAAAGAGGCTGGTGTTCGGGATCGGGACATGCAACAATTAGACTCTGAGGTGACTTCGACTCATAATCAACTCAACCAGGTTCAAGACGAGTAAGAGGAATGCAAGTTATCTTTTTCCAAAAAGAATTGTTTGTTCTTAATTTTTAAGTTTGGAAGGAGAATAATGGCTCATGTAAAATGTAGACATCTGCAAATAACTCTGTGTGTGTGTGTATGGAGAGAGAGAGAGACTGAGAGAGAGAGAGTGAGACAGAGAGTAAGGAGCCAGTGTCTTTGAATCTGGGGATAAGATTTCTACATTATAATAGGCTACCTAAGACCCTGCTCCCCTTGGCTCCATCCCTGGAGCTCCTTCTTCTCTAGAGGCCTGTTATGAGCCTATATATGTAAACAGGGGAAGATTGTTATATGATAATCTATCTTTTTTTTTTTAAAGATTTTTTTTATTTATTCATTCGAGACACAGAGATACAGAGAGAGAGAGAGGACATGAGCAGGGGGAGAAGCAGAGGGAGGGGGAGAAGCAGGCTCCCCGCAGAGCAGGGAGCCCGATGCGGGGCTCGATCCCAGGACCCTGGGATCATGACCTGAGCCGAAGGCAGACGCTTAACCATCTGAGCCACCCAGGCGCCCCTGGTAATCTATCTTTTGAAAGAAAAATAAGATGCAAAAGGGGGAGGGTTAAAGAAGGTCAGACAAAGAGTAAAATTAAGGAAAGAGAGCAAAAGTAAGATGAATAAGCTGCATCCGTCTGTCAGATGTGCTCATTTAGAGGGTATAAACGCCTGGCTGAGAAGTCAGACTCTTTAAAGAATGAGCATTTCAAGATTTTGGAATAATTAGTAGATATAAAAAGTATTTTAAGGAAGTTAAGCAATGCCAGGCAG
Source organism: Halichoerus grypus (assembly GCF_964656455.1). Classification (NCBI taxonomy): domain Eukaryota; kingdom Metazoa; phylum Chordata; class Mammalia; order Carnivora; family Phocidae; genus Halichoerus; species Halichoerus grypus. The sequence goes on from NC_135714.1 coordinate 40,693,846, forward strand.
CAACAGGTGTCAGATGCCAAGCCAGGGTAGCAAGCTCAAGGAATCACTGCAAAGAAAATTGTAAGCCCTGGATTTGCACTTGAGGAAGACAGACAAATGTGTCTGGAATTGCATTCAGCCCACCTAGCCAAAACCCATCAATCGGATGTTTCTCAGTTGGAGCCTTGCTCCACTGCGGACATGTATGGGGCGGCAAGGAACTCTTTAGTTAGGGCTTGTGATGGAATAAGTTGTGGCACGCTGCCTTGTTCTCTGATGAGACTTCCTTTTAAGGAAAGCATCTCCACTGATATAGTTTTGCTTGATTATAAAAGTAATAAAAGTTTCCTTCTCAAAATGCATACAACATACGAAAGTGGCAGTATCATAGCCAAGGGTTTATCTGAGGCACGATTATTGCTAATTCAAAATGCATACAACAAATACAAGTGTAAAGGTGAAAATCACCTGTTATCTCATCCCTGTTAACATTTTGGTTTATTTTGCTCCAGACATTTTTCTTTGTGTGTGTTTACATGTGTGTGTGTGTGTGTGTGTGTGCGCGCACACACATAGACACACACACACACAGAGACCTCCACACCCCCCATTCATTTCCAACTGGAATCATTGTCAATGAACAGTTTTATGGCTGCAACCGTCAACATTTACAAATGTAATGAGCAAAAAAGCACAATCGTCTGAATTTCTGCAACTTATTTCAACTAATATCAGCTGATTTGGAGTGAGGTGAGGATAATTAAACTTACCACTTCTTTTCTGGTTTACTGTGTAGTCCTTTTCCTGTAAATATTCAGTTAGTTCCAAGTTCAAACTTCTGTTAGGGGCTTTTTCCCCCCTCTCCAGGAGTCTCCTCGGCCCTCCTCCTTCCCTAGACTGGCCATTTAGAAGTAGAGGGATGCTTGCGTGCTTATGAGGGATGACTCAAGCTGGAGAGGAGAGACTTTGGGGCTTGTGCTGCTGTATGGGTTCTTGCTGCCTCGTTTCCAATTGGGCAGTAGAGTCTTGTGCCAAGGGGTGCTGATTTGTGGCTTGTCTGGTTAAATCTTCCGGAGAATTTGCTGGCAACTGCGGCTGGCCAGGCCCTTCCATTTGCCACTAACTGTGAGGCAGGGCTTCAAGACTTTGCTGGTTCTTGACTTCTATCAGCACCAAGAGGAGCCAGGAATTCCTTCCTACCTCCCTCTCTTATCATTATGGCTCTGTAAATACCCATCAGGAGCATCAGGGGTCAAGGAACTATGACTGCATACTTTTTGTAAAAAAAAAATTATTTGGAAATAATTTCCAATGCAGAAAATCTGTAAGAATAGTACTAAGAACACCCATATACACTGTCATGTACATTTCATACTATTTGCTTTATCATTTGTGTGTATACTATATATATATATATATATATATATATATATATATATATATATATCTCCTCCCCTCCCCCCACCAAACCCTGTGCATCTCATTTGAAAGTGGCACAGATGAAGGTGTTTGCTCCTTTACCTTGGATTTCCTAGTTTTGTTTGGTTTTTAACCCACCTGTCGTTCTTATTCTTTTAAGGCATCAGAAATGATGCTGTCTGTCCCCCACATTCTGTGGTAGCTAGGTCTCTCCTTTCTCTCTCACTCTACCTGCTACCTGCTATGGAATGAGTGGCCCACCAAGGAGATTCCCCATGTCTAACCTTGTGGAGACCAGATTGGTTTTGACTCAGTTACAAATGGGCAAATTCTAATACAGTGCTGAATGGGGACAGGTCTGCCCAAGTTTGATGAATCCTCGAAAAGGAAGATGTCTAGATTTTATACTCGGGATCTGGTTATGAGTCTCTGTGTCTTCATTTCCTATCTCCAATCTATTGGCAAATCTGGTTGAATCTACCTCCTAAACATCTCCCACTCTTGTCCCTTTCTTACTATTCTACCACCATCGCCCAGTTGAAGGCCCTGATACCTGTTGCCTCAACCAGTTGCCTTCCAACTGGCTACCCTGCTTTCATTCTTGCTCTACTATAATCCATTTCACACATAGAAATTTATAAAGTCAGACCCTGGCTTAAAAGCTGTTAGTAGCCTCCTTTTACACTTAGAAAAAATTCTGAACTCCTTACCAGACCTCTTGTAGCCCTGTGTGATCTGGCCCTGCCTCTCTATACACCCTCATCTCATGCCAGGCTCTCCTCACCTGGTCTGTGGTCCCCTTCCTCACCTTGCAGCCTTTGCCTGTGCTCTTTCAGAAACATGGCGGTCTCTCTCTGGTTCTTTGCATGGCTGGTTCTTTATTATCTTTCAGGTCTCAGCTGAAATGTGACTTTCTCAGAGTCTTTCTGTGACCATGTATATCGAAAGGTCTTTCCTCCCCCCCGCTCTGTAGTTCTCTTTCACAGTGATCTGAAAATAGCCCTTACCACAATTTGGAACTTTAAAATATTGGTTCGCAAGTTTCTGATCCACTAGACTAGAAGCCCCAAAGGGTTAGTGTCTTGTGTCTGTTATTCTGACACTGTTGTATGCCCAGCACCCAACCTCGTGCCTGCCACATGGTATATCCTCAGTGAATGAATAAATCCCTAATAAAAAATAAGTAAAATACATGAACTTGCTTAAAATAATGCTTGGCACATGAATGTACCTCCCTTTCTTCTCTCTGTATATCATTCAAGGGTGCCAAATTAGCATGTACGTTTGGTTGTATGTACATGTGTTCACACAGGTGTGCCAAATCTTAAGAGAAAAACATAACTACTTTATTCCTGTTCATACTCTCCTTCCTTTCTTGGTCTATTTGCTCCTTTTAATTTTCTACAGTTTTCTCTTGACAAAAATGTTTATTTTCTTCTCCATGTACACTTTAAAAAACCTGTAACATAGTCACCTCTGAATTAAATCACAGCAATTTCCTCTTAATTGCCAGTAGCCCTATTATGAAGTTATTGCTACTTTGGCATTTGTTAAAAGACTTTAGACATTGTGTTCATTCATTTTTCAACTAAAAAAATCTCTACTGTGTTACAGGCACTATTTTAGATGTTGGGGATAAAAAGATAAAAAATAATTTTTGCCCTTAAGTAGCTCACAGTGTATTTGTAATGAGACTGTTAGTGTGAACCAAGTGTTGGAGGTGCTCCGGAGAAGGGGAGACACACAGGGCTTGAGAGAGTCAGGGATGACATTTGCACGAGCACTCACAGGTTGTGTGGGCACTTGTTAGGGGAGGAGGAGGAGAAGGAGATGGGAAGGAACACTGGGTAATCACACCACCTCTTGCATTGCCTGATTGGTCGGGATCTGTGGGGACTTGGTAGGAATCCTGCTAGCCCATCATTTCTCTATCTGCTTCACTGTCTAGGGGAGGACCCCAGTGTTTGACCTTCCATTCTTCCATCTAAAAGGAAGGAAGAAGACAGGTGTGAGTGTAGATAGCAACTGCAACCTCTCAGCCTCAGATGAAAGAGCCTGGATAGTACAGGGAGGTAGGGTCCAAGAAGTCAAGAAACCTTTGCCAACCTATGATCTCTTGCTGGACTAGGGCGACTTAACTGAGAACCACTGGTCTCCATCCAATGTCATCCATACACACCCATTTCTTTTTAAATTTTAGATAGACCTAAAGAAATAATAGGATTTGTTATGATTTGCCTATAATGAAGAGAGTCCTTGAAACTCACAATGACCTAGCTATGTTGAAAACTCAGGAAAATCATGCTCAGTAAGTGGTGGAAGTTAGAGGCATGAAATACTTGGTAGTCAAGTGTGATTGTGGAAGACTTTCTTTGTAGGTAGGCAAATAATTTTTTCTTTATATTTAGGAAGTCTGGGAAAATTAGGTCAAATGCAACTCTATGGTCCAAAGTAATGAGAATACTGCAGAAAAGGGTATTGGGATATTGCAGAAAATGGAGATTTTATAGGGAGAGGCAGCCTGAAGATTTGGTGTGCTGAGCAGATGAATTAGGAGGGTGAGAAGGAGGAAGTGAACAAGTTTCTTTGCCCTTTACATTCTAATGTTAATAATTATTACATAGCTCTTTAGTGGTAGCCACTCTATAATGTCTTCATGTTTGACATTGAGAAAGAATGCTAGCATGCTTTTGCATACAAGCGCACCATAATATTTGCAATAGTATCTGATTGGATGCAGATGTCTCATAATTTGATCTTGTTTTTGTTGAACTTATATCATATGCCAAAAGTTCCTGGGAGAACCTATGCCTTGATTTGGAAAGTCTGCCAATTTTGGAAAATCTGTCTTAAGTTACTGATTTCTCTTACAGTCTGGCTGAAACTGAAAAGACTCTTGAAGAAACCAAGAACAGATCGGCCATATCCCTTTTGGCTGCAGAGGAGGAAATAAATCAGCTAAGAAAGCAGTAAGCAAAAAAAAAAAAGACAGGATTATTGCAGTCTGCTGATTGATCTTTGAATTTAGCTTTTTGGTACTCCATTACAATATGAAAGAAGCTGTTCACAAAGAGGAAAGGCAGCAATAGTTTTATTAATGTTTTATATAATTTTTTTCTTACTACAAAAACGCTGTCTACTATAGAAAAATTTCAAAGTACAACAGAGTATAAGACGAACCCAAAAACCCTCTCAAAATTCCAGAGCCAGTTATTGTTACCATTTTGTTATTTCTTCCAATTGATACATTAAAAAAATAGGGTTATTACTACAAAATCAGCATAAGGATACAATTTTGGACCCCATCTTTTCACTTAACAGTGTTTTTCTCTATTACTAAGAAAAAATAGTGCAAGACTTAAATAGATGCATCTTGTTCCATTATTTAGATATTTCCCTAATAGTGAACATTTACTTTGATACTGATTTTAAACATTGGAAATAACATTGTGATAATTATTGCAGCAAATGTTAGTTTAAATTTCAGATTATTCTCTAAATATAAATTTCTAGAAGGAGAGCATAAACACATACTTTAAGGTTATATCTTCCTTGAATTTTTAAAATCAAAGTATAGTTGACACACAGTATTCCATTAGTTTTAGATGTACAACATAGTGATTCAACAACTCTGTACCTTATGCTATGTTCACAAGTGCCGCTCCCATCTGTCACCTTACGATGCCATTACGATATCAGTGACTCTATTCCCTATGCTGTGCCTTTTATTCCTGTGCCTTACTTCTTCCATATGCAGAAGCCTATGCCTGCCACTCCCCTTCACCCCCTTTGCTCATCCCCCCCCATTCTCCCTTCTGACAACCACCAGTTTGTGCTCTGTATTTATGGGTTTGTTTCTGCTTTTTGTTTGTTGATTCATTTTTTTTTTATTTCACATATAAGTGAAATCTTATGGTATTTGTTTATCTCTTTCTGACTTATTTCACTTAGAATAATACACCCTAGGTCCATCCATGTTGTCACAGATGGCAAGGTCTAGTTCTTTTTTATGGCTGAGTAATATTCCATTGTATGTATATGTATATATATTGTGTGTGTATACATATAAAAATATATATATCATATCACATCATATCACATATACATATATCGCATCCTTATCCATTCATCTATCAGTGGACATGGGTTGCTTCCATATCTTGGCTACTGTAAATAATGTTGCAATAAATATAGAGGCGCATATATCTTTTCAAATTAGTGTTTTTGTTTTCTTTGGGTAAATACCCAGTAGTGGAATTATTAGATTTCAATATTTAACTTTTTGAGGAAACTCCATACCGTTTTCCAGAGTGGCTGCACCAGCTTGCCTTCCCACCAACAGTGCATGAGGGTCCCCTTTTCCACATCCTCACCAACACTTGTTATAACTTCTTGTCTTTTTCATTCTAGCTATTCTGACAGGGGTAAGCGGGTATACCTTCATTGATCTTAATTTTGATTTTTCCCCCCAAAAAGCAAGTGGGGGTTGTATTAAAACACACCCACGCACGCACGCACACACACACAAATACCTTTTTGCTGCCTTCACACATGTTCCATTGTTCTGATTTCTTTGGGAACACCCTCACTGTTGTAGCTGGGAGCACTGCTCTGTTTTCTACTTCTATCTCCCCCTCACCATCATTTTCTTTTCTCTCTCTCTCTCTTTTTATTTTTATTTGCATTTATTCAATGCAGAATTTACTTCCGGGTCATACGTTTTTATTTCTTCAGTTTCTTCTGGGATATCTTTTTCTTCTGTGCAACCTCCTCTTCTGGTTTAGGGACAATCTGCTCTTTTTCAGTAAGGACCATCTCCATGTGGCAGGGAGAGTGCATGTAGGGGTTAATCCGACCATGAGCCTTGTAAATTCTTCGCCGCATCTTGGGGGCTTTGTCCACCTGGGTTGTGCTCAATGACCAGAGAATCGACATCAAAACCCTTAAGTTCAGCATGACTCTCTGCCTTTTTAAGCATATGCAGTAAAAACTCAGCACTCTTCCTGGGCCACCGACCCTGTGTGCAGCCCCACTGTTTGGCCTAGGCACACCTACCAGGTCCACCAGTGTAGCGACCGAATAGCACACATGGCTTCTGCAAAGTGACGTCCTTCAGATACTTGGTGGCTTTTGGGATCTGCATACCCTTGATGGCGTGGGCAGTTTCACATGTGTTCTTAAAGTGAACATGAAGATTTGAACCTCCTGATTTGCATGATTTTGTAGGGTTTTCTGGGTTAAGTGAATAGCGGGCCATTTTCAGAGGTCACCTCAGGCCGCTTAGGGGAAGAGTTCTCACCATCATTTTCATCTCTTATTTCCTACTTGATAGAACTTCTCAGATTCTTTGACCCTATAATTGAGTGATTTCCTGTAGCAGCGATTCTGTTCTTTACCGTTTCCAGTGCAGCTTTTAATTCTGCTATTGCATTTTTAGCTTCTCTGTGTCCTTCTTAATCTTAGCCCTTACCTTTTCATCTTATATCATTGTCCTTTTCATCACAGCATGTTCTCTTTGTGTGGGTTTGCTCCTGTTTTAGGTAGTCATGCCTCTCTGCATCTTTATAAGGATGCTAAGTTTATTTCTGAAGCTTTGTCTCTAGGATACATTATTTGTATAAATTCATCCTTCCACCTAGTATTGTGGATGTTATTCCATCTCTATTGTCATACTCCACCCCCCCCACCCCCATTCCATCTGTTCAGAGAATCAGAGAGCTAATGAAGATAGGAGATTGTCTCTTTGGCCAGCTTCTGGACCTAGGCTTTGGAGGTCTGATGCTGCCAGAGTTCTGTGCAGTTAAGATCAGCCTAATATAGAACAGGATGACTATAGGCCCACTCTGCTTTTGCTGGAGGATCTGCGTACATACTCCTTTCTCAGGAGCCTTTTTTCATGCAAGCTGCAGACGTGGGGTGGCACTCTAACCCTGGTAATTCTGCTCTTTTCTGAATTGTGTTTGTTCCTCGTGCGTTTCCATCAGAGTTGTCCAACGCAGTAATTGCTTTGCTGAGTAGAGTAGTAGCCTCTGTTGTTAGGTATGCCAGTTGTTGCTATTACCTTTCCTCCATCCTTCCCTCCTTCTCTTTTCTTTCCTCCTTAATTTTTGTTTTCTGTTCAGGCTTAAATCTCTTCAAGTCCAGGAGGAATCCCGCCACCGAAACGTAGAATATAGAAGCGTGGAGCATCGGTGTGCGGAGCCTAGAACCTCAGAGCCGAGGACCTCTGAGCAGAGGAGGTTGGACCAGCGGGGCATTGACAAGCGGGGCGTAGAGCAGCGGACCGAAGTGATTTCTGATTATGAGAAACAGCTCCGAACGCTGAAGGACGAGATAGCTGTTTTGTCTGCTGAAAAATCTGTGCTTCAAGGAAGGTCTGACAAATTCTCACAGATCTTTTCATTTAAGTTCCTTTCAGTAGTGGTAAAAACGTGGCTTGGAAAAAAAAAAATGAAATGACATCTTGCACCCAAACCCCCACAATATGGGAACTTTGAATTGTAGAGGGATTGTTTTCTCTAACTGCCCTCTTCCAGAGAGAGAAAATACCTCCTGGATTGTCAGTGCTTGGGCACTAATTAATTTGGGGCTGACATGGAAGCCCAAGGAATGAAACTGAGAGATATGTGAGATGAGAGGATAGTTCTTTGGCTTGAAAGCAGATTTGGGTGGGCCTGTCATACATGCATGGTACCCATGCCGGAAGAATGTTCCATAATAGGAGGGTCCTGTTCTCTGAGGCCTGCCAGTCCCTCTCTGGGGTGACCACCTGTCATTTTACTTTCTATAGCTCATTTTGTTTGATGAAGTGTGTAGGTGAGTGTTCTTGTGACATCCCTCTCTACTGATGGACAGCATGTTAAGACAGGTCATTCGGAGTTACGTGAGGACAGAGCGGGACGTTTTTCTTGGAGCATTTTCCTTGTTCTTTTCAACACCCACCACCTCCCTCAGCCCCACAGCATGCCCGGATCCAAGCTATCAAAGCCACTCCCACCCCTGGTCCCCATTCCCCTAAATGCCACCTTAGCCTTTCATTCCGGGGAGTCAGTCTGCCATGTTGTGCTGGTACCAGCTTGTACTGGCTCCCTAGAACTGATTCTGTGCACGTCTGCCTCCCTCCAAGTTCAGTGTGATGTCACATTCATAGCTCGAAATGGGTCGCGGCGGCAGTGTTTCTCGCACCATGGAAATTGGCAGACTACTGTTGAGGGTCTTCGCTCTGCTCCACCTTCAGGGCGGGCTTTGTAGAAGAACCGTTTGCTTCCTAGTACCTTCTACGCTTCCCTCCTTAGGGACCCATTTCCTTTATAATTTACTTTGTACTTGATAGCAATACCGTTCATTGATGCCGTGCTTTACAATTCACCGAGCACTTCCACCTGTATTAGCCCACTGGATCTTTCAGACCCTCCCTCCCACCCAGAAATAGGGCGAGCATGTTGTAGGTAAGAACTCAGACTCTGGAGGGGAGAAATGAGCGCGAATGGTCCCAGTGCTATAGAAGGAGAACGCAGATCTTCTTTCTCACGGTTGAGTGTTCATCCCATTTTATACCATAAAGCCTCTGTGATACGTGAGTACCCCAAGGCTGGGGTAAGAAATACTGAGAAGCTGGTCTTTCTCCCTCTGGCTCTTGCCACCAGTGTTACTTTCCTTTTCTGAGCCTCTAGTTCCTTGGCCTTGAAATGGCCAACAATCGATGTTGAGCTCGAAGGGCTGCTTAAAGGATAAAACGAGGTGCGAATTCCCTGTGCAGACCCAGAGCGGATGACCGCGTATTTGATGCCGGGCAGAGAGGCCGCGGGGGGCGGGGGGCGGGGGGCAGCTGCTTTCCCTGGTGCAGCAGGGCGCACGGCTCCTGGCAATCACTTGCAGGTCATGGGCCGGGAATGAGAGAGAAGCGAATCAGAGCGCTTCTCCGGCTGGTTCTTGCTTACCAACAGGTCCGCCCGGAGCCGGACTCCCAGCCCTGGCCCTCGCAGCCACAGCCGAAGCCGCAGCCGCAGCCGCAGCCGCTCCACCAGCCCCGCCACCGCGGTCGTAAAGATCAGGAGCCCGTCCCCGAATCGCGCCAAAATGTCCAATGTGGCGCGCAAGGCTGCCCTCCTGTCCCGGTTCAGCGACGCTTACTCCCAGGCCCGGCTGGATGCGCAGTCCCTGCTGCGGCGCTGCATCGACAAAGCCGAGACCGTGCAGCGCGTAATCTACATCGCCGCAGTGGTAGGTGACACTCGTGCGCTGCGCCCCAGAGGCCCGTGCGCCCCGCGGGGGGCAGCACGGGCGTCCGCCGAACGGGACAGCCTAAGGGACTGGTCGGCCCTGAGGCCACAGACGGAGGGTGGGATTTCCACTTCCTTCCCCCCTCCCTCCCTCCGTCCCTTCCTTCCTCCCTCTCTTCCTTCTTTCCTTCCTCTCTTCTTTCCCTCCTTCCTTCCTTCCTTCCCTCCTACCTTCCTTCCTCCCTTCCTTCCTTCCTTCCCTCCTTCCTTCCTCCCTCCCTTCCTCCCTTCTTTCCCTCCTTCCTTCCCTCCTCCCTTCTTTCCTTCTTTCCTTCCTTCTTTCCTCCCTACTTTCCCTCCTTCTTTCCTCCCTTCTTTCCCTCCTTCCTTCCTCCCTTCTTTCCCTTCTTCCTTCTTTCCTTCCTCCCTTCCTCTCTTCTTTCCCTGCTTCCTTCCCTCTTTCCTTCCTTTCCTTCCTTCCTTCCTCCCTTCTTTCCCTCCTTCCTTCCTTCCTCCTTTCTTTCCCTCCTTCCTTCTTTCCTTCCTCCCTTCTTTCCCTCGTTCCTTCCTTCCTCCCTTCTTTCCCTCCTTCCTTCCTCCCCTCTTTCCCTCCTTCCTTCCTTCTTTTCTTCCTTCCTTCCTCCCTTCTTTCCCTCCTTCCTTCCCTCCTTCCTTCTTTTCTTCCTTCCTTCCTTCTTTCCCTCCTTCCTTCTTTCCTTCCTTCCTTCTTTCCCTCCTTCCTTCCTCCCATCTTTCCTTCCTCCTTCCCTCCTTCCTTCCTTCCTTCCTCCCTCCCTTCCTTCCTTCTTTCCTTGCTTCCTTCCTCCCGTCTTTCCTTCCTCCCTTCCTTCCCTCCTTCCTTCCTTCCTCCCTCCCTTCCTTCTTTCCTTCCTTCCTTCCTTCCTCCTTTCTTTCCCTCCTTCCTTCTTTCCTTCCTCCCTTCTTTCCCTCCTTCCTTCCTTCCTTCCTCCCTTCTTTCCCTCCTTCCTTCCTCTCCTCTTTCCCTCCTTCCTTCCTTCCTTCCTCCCTTCTTTCCCTCCTTCCTTCCTCTCCTCTTTCCCTCCTTTCTTCCCTCCTTCCTTCTTTTCTTCCTTCCTTCCTCCCTTCTTTCCCTCCTTCCTTCTTTCCTTCCTTCTTTCCCGCCTTCCTTCTTCCCTCCCTCCCTCCCTTCCTTCCTTCTTCCCTCTCTTCCTCCCATCTTTCCTTCCTTCCTTCCCTCCTTCCTTCCTCCCTCCCTCCCTTCCTTCCTTCTTTCCTTCCTTCCTTCCTCCCGTCTTTCCTTCCTCCCTTCCTTCCCTCCTTCCCTCCTTCCTTCCTTCCTCCCTCCCTTCCTTCTTTCCTTCCTTCCTCCCTTCTTTCCCTCTTTCCTTCCCTTCCTTCCTTCCTTCCTCCCTCCTTCCTTCTTTCCTTCCTCCCTTCTTTCCCTCCTTCCTTCCTTTCCTTCCTTCCTTCCTTCTTTGCTTCCTTCCTTCCTTCTTTCCTTCACAAATATTTGGGATGGCTAATTTTTTGCAGTCAAGAACTATTCATCTATATCAATATTTATATTGATCAGGCATTTGTTGAAGAAGTATCCATAAATAGAAGATTATCTCAAATGAATATATACTATGTTGATTTGTACTGAATCTTCCAGTTGATTTCCTTTCCTTCTCAAAAAAAAAAAAAAAAAATCAGAAGGCTGTTTTGTGTTAACTCTTCCGTTTATTGAGCTAAGAGTAGTTACTAAAACTGCTAGTATGTGAGCTACTTGAGGATGGCAGATTAAAAGTGCTCATATATAATCCTTAATTCTCAAAGCAAAGGTATTTGTTCTGTGGATACCATACTGAGATACTAAGGGTCCATTTTGAGAAATGAGAACAGTTAATATTTAAAAAGAAAATGAAACACTGGTATGAGACCAGAATTATCAGAGTCTACTGAACATTATCCTGAATTATTAATTTATTTCAGGACTCAGCAAACTATGACCTGTGGGATAGATCTTGTCCTGGTCTGTTATTTCCTTATTTCTAAGGAAAATACCACCTGAGAGCTAGGAATATAAGAATGGTTTTACATTTTTAAACGATTGTAAAAAAAAAAAAATGTGACAAGAGACTGTATGTATTTTAGGCAAGCCTAAAACATTTACTCTCTGGCTCTTTGCAGAAAAAAGTTTACCAGCCGTGATTCATTTCATTAAGAAGTTGGTTAAGGTTCTGTAAGCTTAATGGCCATGCCTTTCATGCATAACTGAGTTTCCTCAGTGCCTGCCACATAACAGACATTTAATAAATATTTGTTGAATTAATATACGCCAGGAAACATGCCAGATACTTGATATGTGTCTTTGTATAACATAAACACAGATTGATAATTTCATTTCTGGACCAGTAATATGACATTGTGGTGGGATCATAGGATCAACCAGCACTTTTTTAAAAAAGGATTTATTTATTTGTCCGAGAGAGAAAGAGAAAGAGCACAGGGAAAGAAGCAGACTCTGCTAAGCACAGAGCCCTACACGGGGCTCGATCCCATGACCCTGAGACCATGATCTGAGCCAAAATCAAGAGTCTGATGCTTAACCAACTGAGCCACCCAGGCGCCCCTAACCAGCACTTTTTAAGTGTTTATGTGACCACAGATGATCTGTTTCCTTGAACCTCTGCATTGTGTTGCCTCTTGCACTCAGGATTCCCAGGGCAATGATCAACTGTCTTGAAATTAGTGAACGTGCATAGTCGTAGATGTGTTTATGTACTTTTCAAAATTGAGGTATGTATTTTCTCCCAGATTAAAATTAGTTTCGACCAACTGTGTTTAGTGATCAGAAGACCCATACGATGTTGAATTTTTGGTGGGTATTCTTTCTTCATTCCTTGCTTTGGATTTCTTTACTCCCCTTCCTCCACCTAATAAATTTGCTGCATTTTTACGTGTAGGAGGCATTCCATGTAGCTAAAATGGCATTCAGGCATTTCAAGATCCGTGTGAGGAAATCGTTGACACCATCTCTCGCGGGGTCGAGTAACTTTGAGGATGCCGTCTTGGATTATATCATTTGTCATCTCGATCTATATGATTCCCAAAGCAGTGTTAACGTAAGTGTTGGGTCTCTTAGTAGGACTGGTGTGCTACTGCTGCACTTTACATGGAACACTAACACCTCAGAAATCCACCCGGTGCTCAGGGTTGCTTTTACGTAATGGGATAGCAGAAAGGAGCAGCGTCCAGTTGACTTTGTAGAACCAGTCATTATCGGCCATTTCTTAGACATTTTATGGGGAAAAAAACTAGTCTGACCTTTATAGTTCTATTCTTTCGATGGGCTCTTAAGATTGGAGATAGAATACCATAGTGCTTAAGAGCAACGGCTTTGGGGAAGGTGGGTGTCGATTTGCATCCTGGCTGTGCCACTTACTGGCTGTCTGACCTTGCACATTTACTTCACCTGTTTATGCTTTAGTTTTCCAGCCTTAAAATGGGAGCAACAATGGCCACGACCCCCGCAGAGTTCTTGAGAGGAAAAACAAGCAAGTAATTTGCTTAGCACAAGACTTGGCACGTAGCAAACACCCAATAAGGGCAAGCTACTATAATTGCTATTATTCTACACTATGAACAAGTTGGCACTTCCTATACTTGCCCAGAATAGAGAATTGAGGAAATAAATAAAACCCACTAAGGGTGTTTGCTTTAGTTTTTTTGGGGGGGATTCTCTTGGCCTTTAGTATGCCATCTGTCCTCCGCATCATCTTTCCTCCTTCCCCATTAGTGAGTCTTTCTCCTCCAGCACATGTGCGACTTTCCTAGTTTACAACATCTTTACCCATGTGCTCTTTCTCTGCCTCCCACCTGACATAACCCCCTTTGGATGTCAGAGCTTCTTGTCACAGGTTGGTAACAAGGTGATGCCATCTTTTTGTTTTTCAGGATGTGATCCGAGCCATGAATGTCAATCCCAAGATTTCATTTCCTCCTGAAGTTGACTTTTGCCTCCTCAGTGACTTCATCCAGGAGATATGTTGCATTGCCTTTGCCATGCAGGCTTTAGACCCACCCCTAGATATTGCATTTGGGGCGGATGGAGAAATTTTTAATGATTGCAAGTAAGAGATATTAGAACAGAAGCTAAGGGATTTTTTTTTTTTAAATAATAAATAACCTTTTCTCTATTTCCTGGAAACAATTTAGGGAAAAGAACTCTGGGTGGGGAAATCAATAGATATGACCTGACTTCCAGGCCCTGCCATATACTTCTCTGTGCCACGGGGCCGATCCCTCTCCTGGGGTCATTTTCTTTCTCAGTCAAATGTGATTCAGAGGTGATATAATCATTTCCATTGAATGCATTGGTCTTGGGGAGAACTAATGAGTACCTGGAGCCTGTCTGGAACACTAAAAAAAGGCGCTACATACATACAAATGTGTATTACTTTTTACTGGTTTCTACTGCAGTATTTAGGCCAGGTTTCTCAAAGTATGGCATAGAGATATATCACTTGTGTCAGAAGTACTCAAGTCTTGTTAAAAAGGCAGGTTCCTGGATCACACCCCATGATATTTTATGCAGTAGGTTTGGAGTGGGGCTCAAGAATCTGCCATTTAACAAACACCTAGGTGTTCCTTGTGCACACTAGCACTTGAGACTCTCTAGGTCCATTAGATTTCTATCAACTTTTACATGGTAAATGTTTCCTATATAAATTAGAAGAAATTAAATTAATTTAAAACATTTTACTGAAATTTTATGGGCTCTTATGATACAGCTGGAAATTATTGGGAGGAGGCCAAGCTAGTGGTTAAGAACATTCTGAGACTTGAGGCTCTGGCATGAAGCTGCTCGGGTTCAAATCCCAGCTCTACCACCAATTAGCTCTATAATCTGGGGCATGCTACTTAATTTTTCTGTTCCTTAGCTCCCTCTCTGTCAGATGGGGGAAATAATAATACCTATTTCTTAGGGCTGGAGAAGGTTAGTCGAACTCATTCAGATAAAGTACTTAGGACACTGCTTGGCATGGGGGTGCCTGGGTGGCTCAGTTGGTTAAGTGGCTGCCTTCAGCTCAGGTCAAGATCCTGGGGTCCTGGGAATGGTCTGCACATCAGGCTCCCTGCTCATCGGGGAGTCTGCTTCTCCCTCTCCCTCTACTCCTCCCCTCTGCTTGTGCACTTTCTCTCTCTCTCTCTCTCTCAAATAAATAAATAAAATCTTTTTTTTTTTTTTTTAAAGAACACTGCTTGGCATGCATTGAGCACTCAGGAAATGTTAGCTCTTGGTCTTTGTTCAGTCTATAGAGTTATGGGGTGGTGGTGGTCCAATATCCCTACAAGCTATTGATGACAGAGACTACATACATTTCTTTTGCTTATCCAAATCACAATGATGGTGTTTCCAATTGCCTTCTAGCTTGCCATATTTCCTGCCATTGCCCTGTTTCTAGTTTCTTTCAGATCATTCCTCCTAACATGTGTCCACTCATGGAAGAGCTGCTATTAGAACATTACACTGCAATTGAGCTTTTTGATTTCCTTACAGAACATATTCTCTTCATCCCCCTTCCTTTATTCCTTTCTCCTTTGGTGAATGCATAGAACCACTCAGAAATGTTCACCCAATTTACTTTATGGAATCTGCACACTTCACAGACCTCTGGGGTCCTCCTGTTTCCATGCCTTTAATCAGATGGAAATTGTTGCCTCTTGGTGCACTCTGTAGCCTGTACCTCTGAAAGGCTGTTGAGCTGAAACTAGAGCTCCTAATAATGACTATTTGGTTCTACTTCGAGGACTTCATAGAACAAGTTTTTTTTTTTTTTTTTAAAGACTTTATTTATTTATTTGACAGAGAGAGATAGCGAGAGCAGGAACACAAGCATGGGGAGTGGGAGAGGGAGAAGCAGGCTTCCCAAGGAGCAGGAAGCCCCATGAGGGACTCGATCCCAGGACCCTGGGATCATGACCTGAGCCGAAAGCAGATGCTTAACGATTGAGCCACCCAGGCGCCCCATAGAACAAGTTTAATCCTTAAAAAAAAAAAAAAAAACCCACAAAAAACCAAAACCAAAAAAACCTGACAGCCTTTCACATATTTGAAGCAATTATTCAAATCTTCCTACTTCTGGCCTCATGGCTTTGGGTTTTTCCATATAAAGGGGATTTGAGACTTCCTGATAGATCAGTTTCTTTGGCCTGTGTTCCATGCTCTTCTGAGTATTCCTTTTTAAGTCTCCACACTAGATGTAGTCCTCTGCTTTGAACGGAGCAGCTTAGAGAGACTAATACCCTTTCCATTCTTATTCTCTATTAATTCCGCTAATCTGTACTAGTGTTTTCTGTTTTTGTTTTTTGTTTTTCGGTTATATAACACTGTTGTTGATCATTCTGAGTTCAACTGAAACCTGTTATTCTTACTTGTACTGTGATTAAGCCTTTTATTGCCTCTATCTGTGCAATTATATGCTTTTTGGACTCAATTATAGAACTTCATACGTATCTGCACTACATTGTGTCTTATTAGATTCAGCTTATTGTTCCTGTTTTTTGATACTGTCATTTATTTCTCTTTTCCTACCCATCCCTAGGCTTTGAGTGGTTTATCTATAGTTCATGCAGGTCATTGATGAACATGTTACTTATCGAACGATTGAGAGAGAGCTGAATTCAAGGTCTTATTGACTCATTAATTATTTCACTTTGGGTATGATCATTGAACCAGTTTCTAATCCATCTACTTAAGTCAATCATCCACCTCTATTTTTCTTATTTTGCCCACAAAGATAGCATGAGAAATCTTTCAGGGTGCCTACAGGATTTCAGATGGTCTCCATCTCTAGTGTTTCCCTGACCTGCAACTTGTAATTCTGAGAAGGGAAGGAACGAGTTTAGTCTGACAGAACTTGTTCTGTGTGAGTCCATGTTGGGTCCTTGTTATCACTGATTCCCATTCTAAGAGCCCACAACCATCTCTTCAGTAACAGAATCAGGATCCATATTCATCTAGACTGAGCATAATAGAAAATGAGAATTTACACTGATGTCCTCCAGTTACACTACATCATTGCTTAACTTCTCTTTTTTGTTCTTTTGTGTGTTTAAAATAGGTACCATCGCAGCTATGACTCTGATTTTACTGCTCCCTTGGTCCTCTATCACGTGTGGCCTGCTCTCATGGAGAATGACTGTGTCATTATGAAGGGAGAAGCTGTCACCAAGAGAGGGGCTTTTGTACGGTGGCCTTGTATAGTGACAATTCATCCCAAGTGTTTGATTCACAAGTTCGAGAACATTTCTAAACCCAGAGATTCTATAGAGGAAGTCTAAAGAGTTGCTTGATAAGGCTTCATACAAAGGAGGGGAAACGGACTGGCTGGAAAAGAAGAGATTCTTTTCTTTGATTCCTCCATGATTCTTCATAATTTCCTGGCAGTAACTTCTTTGTCTGTTGCTTTATTTATAAGATGGAACTAGTTATATTTGGTTCCTCCATCTTAGAAATATGCTATCATAAGGGCAAAGCTCTTTGAGCTCATCTTATTGGAGGCCCTCTATAATTCTAAGCATTGGGAAGGGATCAATTAACTTTCAGGAAAACAGTTGGCCAAATTTTTACTGACCATTATCCATGTTGGAAACGATGAATGTACTCTGTTTTTCTCTCCTTGGTATGATGCGTAGGGAGGGGGAAGGGATGAAAAAAAAGAAGGCAGAGGAGGTGGGGAGAGAGTAGCCCATCAGTTTTGGAGGGTTGCTTCCTATATGCATTGGTTATAAAATGTTTTGGACATGGTAAATAATTGGGCAACCTTCAAAATGGAGTCGTAATTATGAAAGTGTATTAATGTGTGTGGTGGTGGGGGTTGGGTGGCCACGGGGGCTTGGATATTCTGTATAGTTCACACAATGGAGTTTTTATCCTACCCCTCCTAGAAAGAATTAAGTGAATTCTAAACGGAAGCTATTCAGTCCAGCGCAAAGCCACCATCTGGGTGGACTCAGTTCCTGTTCTCTTTGAACAAGAGAATAAGGAAGTGCTTCAATGGCAGTTTTTCATAATATAAGGAAGAACAGGAGTAGAGTATTTTAAAAGAACTTAAGGGTTTTTGCAGCTAAAACATTCCACTAGAGTGAATAGTATCTCAATAAAATATTTTGTGCTATGGAAGTTGAACCTACAGAAATTGGGTTGGGTTGATCTGACAGCCACACATGGTCTATGATGAATGAGCTCATAAAACATGCTTCTTGCTCCTGCAACTATCACTTTCTGCTAAGAAACTCTAATTGTAGACCCTCTGTAGTGCAATTCGGAAGGGAGGGAGAGGAAATGGCCACTATTCGTATATTCTACATCAAATAGGCATTTAAACTTCCTTCTTCCTCTCCTCAAGCATATCGCCAACATTTACCCCAGCTTAAACTCCTAAAACAAAATTTGAAAATCCTAAAAGGAAGTACTTGGAATAAAGGAAAAAGTTGAATGAAGGGAAATTTGTGAGAAGGATTTTGCTAGTAAAATCTCATTATAGTGAATATCATTTTGTTAGTCATTAATTTAGTTAATAGATGGGCAACAATGGTGACCCCCTCCCTCCCTCCCTCCCTCATTCATTAATTCATTTCATTCAACAATGTTTTTATGACCCAAGCACTGTGTTTAGGTGCTGGGGATTCAGCAATGAACAAAAGAGACCCAAATCCCTGCCCACATGGGGCTTACATTCTCTGACACTTGCAAGCTGGAATGTAATTTCTAACAATTTACTCATCAAAACAAAATTCTAGCACCGAGACTTTGAATATTCCAAAGTTCACTGTCATGGGATTTCATCTGAGAAATACCCTAAAGTTATTGTCAAATATTGGGCAGCTGTAAGATGTGAAAAGTGTGTCTCATGCTGATTGATCCCCAGTAATAGGCCAAGTGTAATCATATCAGCAAAACCTCTCATTCTTTAGGATATGCATATTGTTTTAAGCCATGGTGAACTTTCACAAACTGCTATTTCTCTCTCTTTTTTTAGTGGAATTCAGTTCGATCTGTAAGTCGATGTCGAAGCAGGAGTTTAAGTCCCATCTGCCCCCGTAGCCGTATTGGTTTAAGCACGGTATATATCTAATACTTTTTATACAAAGCATCTTCTGGTTGACACTCTTATCTCCAATAGTCACCTATACAAGAGGTGATTATAAGTCTGTACGTAGAAAGAGAACGTGTTGCAATAACCCCAAACTGATTTTTATGCTCCCTTGGGCTAAGGAACTTATCATTCTAGAAAGAAGGAAGTAGAGGTCATGTTTTTCTTAATTACTTCGAAGAATAATAGACTTTACATATTTCATAGTTTTATTTTTGTTTTAGAATGAAAATGAGCAATAGACATAGTCTTCTGAACAGAGGATGGGAGTGACCTAAACACAGGTCCTTGGTTCCTCTTCAACGTATTGCATGAGTTTTGGAGAAATTGCTCAAATGGTCTGGATTTCAATACTGTATAAAGGGCATTGCAGGTATTAATTTTCCTCCACGCTTCAAAGTAGGAAGAATAACACTGGTGTCCTTGTGTATTAGTTCTTGGGAGGATTACTAATACCTCTGTCAAAAAAAAAATAACAGCAAAAACATTTCTGAAAACCAAAAACATTATTAAGAGTCACCACTGTTGATTTATTCAACAAATAATATTTAGTCCATGCCTTTTGAATACCAAGACATCTGGACACCAGATAGGCTAACAATTTCTGTTCCTTCGAATAAAAATTCTTGAAATATTTGCTCAATCTTGTTTTAGGGAGAGTGGTGGAGGAGAACAACAGCTAGGGCTCCACTTCTCTGAAATTATCTCCAGTAATGCAACTCTAGCTATAAACTTCTAAAACTCCCTCTGTAAAACAAAATCAAGAACAACCGCCCCCCCACCCTCCATTAATAAGGTCTAGTTTTCTGAGTTTAGTGAGCATCTATTACTTCAGCATGCTCTTTACCAAATATTCCTTCCTTTGTTGGTGGATGCTCGATTTGCAGAGGGGGGACACAGACATGATGAAAACACGGTCTCTTCCCTGAATGGGTTTCAATAAAGGAAGATCAATATGATTTAAACAAAGTAACTGAGTGTGGTATATGCCATCATCCATACAAGAGGCACGAAGGACTAGAGCCATGAGAGGAGGTAGGGACTTTTTCTGGACTTGGTAGTGAGGAAGGGGTTCATGGGCAAGTTGGTACTTGATTTGGCTTTTTAGATTGGATGGCATTTCAATGAGCTGGGAAATTAAGGAGGAATATCCAGAAAGAGGAAATAGCCCAAAATGGAAAAGACATGAATCTGACACAGATCTTTTGCTCTTAGAGATTTTAATATAACTTACTTATCTGTATTCATGAATAAGTATTTACAGTGGGTAAAAGCAAAAGGATAGTGCATTTAGTGGACTGAAAAATAAAAAAGAAATCTTGAGAGTTTTATCCTGGAAAAGTCACAATCTCCTTATTCTAAGAGGACATGGCTTATCAAAGAGCAATATTAGACGCCTATAGCACTCACAGACATGGCAAATTTTTCCTCTGGACTCTCACTGGAAGGCTTATTGGTGGGCAATGTCCCTCTAACAAAGCCCTTATGCATGTTTCACACCCCTTCTTTCTCTTTCCTGCTTTGTGCCCAAGGAGAACCAAATAATTCAAACTTTAGAGGGAATAAAATACATTCTTTTTTTCTTTTTTTTTTTTTGAGTAGGCTCCACGCCCAATGTGGAGCTTGAACTCATGAACCTGAGATCAAGGGTCACATGCTCTACTGACTGAGCCAGCCAGGCGCCCCTAAAATATATTATTAATGGTGAAAGCGCTGCCCACTCTCTGCCCCTTTCCACCGTCCTCTCCTTATAGTGATTGGGTACACCTGCAAAATAAAATACAAATATTTTTAGTTAGCCTGGTTTTTTGGCTTATTTGAGGTCTTGATGCATCCAGAACAGCTTTCATCTTTGTTAGTGTCTATTTATCTAAAGTTTTTGAAAGCTCAGAGCAAGATGTTGCTTGTAGTCAGTTATTTCTGAACCATAACAGGTTTGTAGGGATAGGCGGTGGCTTTTGCTTAGTGAAAGCAAAGGTGAGATTTGGAAAATGATTCTTTTCTGGCTCCCCAGGGACCCTCCTTCATAGGACAGGGTTTTGGACACATGACATGATTCATATAAAAATCTGATAGAGAGTATTTGATCATTTTAGCTTTAATTGGTTAATTATACTACTACTACTAATTATTTTCTGGAAAGCATTGAATTCAGTATGGCCACTGAGCATCCAATCTCAAAGTCTTCAGCAACTATTAAAACCAACAAACAAGCAAACAAACAAACGTAGGCCACTGAACCCAGATTTTAATGAATGACATGATTTAAACCGAATTGATTGCCCATTTACTTCAGGACGTATAAGAGGAATCGCATTGCTCAACCTCAGGGATGACATCATAGTTGTAAAGTGCCTCAGAACAACTAACCATTTAGCTGGTTTTAGGAGTAAAACGTCAAAGGGAGTCATTCTTTGAGGGCCATCTACTGTGTCATTCACATTACTCCTTTGTATTTTCCAGATATCTCGAAGCCGGAGCCCTTCTCCAATAAGATGTGGATTGCCGAGTAAGTGGGATGGTTTAGACAGCTTTTTAATGCTCTTTTTAACACTCAGCCCTGTGCAGCAAAATGAATGTTTCGCCTCCTGGGGAACATCTCTGACCTCCACCTCACACCTTCATTTCTGGGCTCTCCTGTTGATGGTGCCCAAGTGGGTCCCATGGGTGACATGGGAGGAGCCTCTGATTGAGAGGTTTTATCGATGTAAACCCAGATTGACCACCCCAGTTTCATTTAGGTCCTTCCAAAAGAAAGTCTAAGAAAGTGACCATAATCACGAACTGTTTGTTTTTCTCCCTAGGGTTTTAAAGCCGGCAGACATGTCCCTTTGCTGCAGGACACCTGCCCCCGCTAACTTCCCCGGTGCCTGTCTCCTGTCCTGCCTCGTAACTCACTTAAGATCATGTGAAAACGCAATTCTGTGTATCACTCCACACGGAGAGTTAAATGTTTTGGCTTAGCGTGTTTGTAACCTCAGATATATTGAATTTTATTTTATTCTATTATATTTTATAGATACAAATTCCATTACTTTGATAAAAACAGTTGCATAGGTGTTTAGGATCATATTCATTTGAAGCAAAGTCCTTCAGGGTTTTCATCCTCAAATACTAGGCTCTTTTATGGCAACTGTAGAAACTTAAGTGGAGGATCTTTACCATGTGGAGTTCAAAAGGTAGAGTCAGTTTAGCTTACAGATGGATCATAAATATTATAATTGCTGGTATTAGCTTAGAGCTTGAAAACAATATTGAGTGTTATAATTTTCTTGTTTGGAAGACAGCCCTAATCCCAGGCTGGGGAACTTGTCCTGGTAGCAGTGACTTCAGGCTACACGTAGATGGTGTTGATTTCAGAGAATAGAGTTCACTGGCTTGCTTCTCTTTTCCTGCTTTGAGAATGCCCTGTTTGGTTTAGTTGGGTACCAATGCCAAAGCTACTTACCTGACAGAATGTTCTTGCTTCATAAATGCACAGAAGTGATTTGGCTAGAAGCCAGCTTTGAGAGAAATGGTAATTACCTTGTGTTTATCTCATGGGAATGTTTCATACAGTTTTAATGTACATGTTACATATAGAAGCGACCTGGACATGTGCTTTATCTATTCCACCTAGTTTGCAAATTCAGACCTCCTAAGAACTGCATCTGACTAAAAATACCTAAACGTGGGGCTTAAAACTAGGGGTACCATTTATTGATTTTAAATTGATCGAATATAACTTGATTTCTTGACTGTGAAGGACTATTGAAAAAGTTCAAGTTCTAATGGAATGTAGCTTTCCCAAGATAAGTAATGTTTTGTCTGTTCCCCCCCTCCCCCTCACCACTTTAATATGGTCCTAAACACAAGCCTCACAAATGACTGCTTTCTCTGTGTGCCTTTTGGAGAGAAACTCTGAATTGGCCACAGCTTTGTCTGCATAAACTCAGTGCCCAAACTAGCACCTAGTGCCTTGTAGGTGAAAAAACAAAACAAACAAACAAACCCAAAGCAAAAACTTCTCTAAACCATCTTATCCCAGTAGTGCAATTGCTGGGTCATAGGGTAGCTTTATTTTTAATTTTTTGAGACACCTCCACAGTATTTTCCAAAGTGGTTGTACCAACTTGCAATTGCACTACAGGGTATTTACCCCAAAGACACAGATGTAGTGAAAAGAAGGGCCATATGCACCCCAATGCTCATAGCAGCAACGTCCACAATAGCCAAACTGTGGAAAGAGCCTAGATGCCCTTCAACAGATGAATGGATAAAGAAGATGTGGTCCATATATACAACGGAATATTACTCAGCCATCAGAATGGATGAATACCCAACTTTGACATCAACATGGATGGGACTGGAGGAGATTAAGCTAAGTGAAATAAGTTAAGCAGAGAAAGTCAATTATCATATGGTTTCACTTATTTGTGGAACATAAGGAATAGCATGGAGGACATTAGGAGAAGGAAGGGAAAAATGAAGGGGGGGGGAATCGGAGGGGGAGACGAACCATGAGAGACTATGGACTCTGAGAAACAAATTGAGGGTTTTAGAGAGGAGGGGGTTGGGGGGATGGGTTAGCCTAGTGATGGGTATTAAGGAGGGCACATACTGCATGGAGGACTGGGTGTTATACGCAAACAATGAATTGTGGATCACTACATCAAAAACTAATGATGTATTGTATGGTGACTAACATTAATTTTAATAAAATTAAAAAAAAAAACCATCTTATCCCTTGTGCTGGTAGCTAGACACAAGGAGAGACCTCCTCCATCCCTGTCCCTTGGGTCTAATGGTCACCAACTTCATTCTGAAGCGTGAGGTTGATTTTTCTCCCCCTGTGTATTTTTACATAGTCATCACATTGAGGCAATGCAGCTGCTGGAAGGAGGACTCGGTGTTTAGGTAGTTCCAGTTCTGACTTGGTCATCAGTTTGCTTTGTGGACTTGAGCAAAAGTTACTCCACCTCTCTGAGTCTCAGTTTTATTTTAGAGTGCATAGGTTGGAGGAGATTAGTTGTTCTCTCAACCCTCCCAGATTCAGTGCCCCTTTATGACAAATATTCTGATTATTGTGAAATAAAATTCAATGTTAATGCATATATACTTTTAAATAATGAGTATAGTATCCTAACTTTAATACAAAGCAGAGAAAAGGAAAAGCAGTTTTTAATAACATGTATTTCAGTAAGAAAGCTTCGGTATTGCCATCCTAGATGATAAGATTAAGTCATCAGATGCTTATACCTGTAGGTAGTCATGAGCTACAAATGCAGGCCAATGTGCATTGTATTGGCGATATCACAAACAGCGTCGGTTATGATATTCTGAAATGATGGACAACTCCTGATAAAGTTTTGAACAAAATCTTAGTCATGCCTTGATTTACATAGTAAGCACATCTCTGGAAAAGTTAGTGTATGTTGAAACCATGCAACTATTACTTTGTGTTCTATGTTAAAAAACCTTTTCTAAAATCTAAGCAATGATAATTCATTTTTAGACAAGGGACAGAGGGACCATGAGGGCCCTGAGTAGGCGACTAGCGTCAGTGGGTTATGTAATGGGAAGGTTTTTTCCCCTTTGAATGGGGTAGTTGAAGGCATGAAAACCAGCTTTCACCTCTTCTACTGCTGTGTCTGGTGTGAGCAGTCTTACTGGCCAGCCAGAGTTCTCTCTTTCCAAAAGGCAGCTTCATCTCAGAAATGGTTGCTATAGCCTGGACATTTGTGTCTCCCCCTAGATTCATACATTGAAACCTAATCCCCGAAATGATGGTATTTGGAGGTGGGGCCTTTGGGACGTGATTAGGTCATTTGGGTGGAGCCTTCATGAGTAGGACTGGTGTTCTTATAAAAGAGACCCTGGAGAGCTCCCTCATCCCTCCTGCCATGTCAGCAAGAAGACGGCTGTCCGTGAAGGACAAAGTGGGTCCTCAACAGGCACCAAATCTGCTGGCACCTTAATCTTGGACTTCCCAGCCTCCAGAACTGCAAGAAATAAATGTTTGTTGTCTAAAGTACCCACTCTATGGTATTTTTGTTATAGCATCCTGAACAGACTTAGACAGTGGTTACTTTTGTTCGAAGACCCATTTGTATGCATACTCTAGCCTGTTGCTACAAATCACTGGCCTTGATGTGCTATCAATGACTTCTGACCTTTCTTAGTTTGATTTGAAATTGCCCAGCTGAAAATAAAAAAGGATGGGGGTGGTGGGGTGGAAAAATAAACGAAAAACTTTCGGGTTTTCTTTGATTAGAAAAATAAATTTCTCCTGGAATTTTTAAGAGTGATAGTGTCATTCAATATTTATACTTCATATTGATAATTTGACAGAAAACTTAAGAAGACCTAACATTTCCCAGAAAATCCTCTGTGGAATACTAGTAACAAGTATTTAATCTGGCATTTCCTACATGCCAGACATTGTGCCAAGCACTCCGTGTTATTAAACCTATTGTACAGGAGAAGCGAAGGCTCTAGGTTATCACTAAGTAACCTAATCCCAAGTCATGAAGGTAGTCAACGTTGGAGCAAAAGTTCAAACCCATGTTTTTTCATGTTGAGCCCACCATCTTTTCACTGAGTCTGCAGGATGTTAAGATGTGGGGTGAAAAAAGTATCTTGTGGCCCTATCCATTTGGAAAAAGAAGTTAAAAGGTGAGTTGAACCCATCTTTTCTGCCAGACCCCGAAGAGTCATTCATCATCTGCTGTTCATGGGAAACTTTGGGGAGAATGTCATATGCAGCACTCTGCAAATTTATTTCACTATGGAACCCTTGTTTCATGGCACTCTTGTAAAGGTATTGTTCTAGAAGACCCATTTCAGGAAATGCCTCTTTAGGACCTATGTATTGGGTTTTAGAATTACAGATACTGCTGACCACTGGGAGTTAAGCTTTCTCAACTTTCACATGTGGAGGAAGAATCTTGATTTTATCATCTGTTAAGACTTTGCCCCAATAAATAAGTTCCTAAATAAGAAGCCTAAAATGGAAATCTCCTTTTATCTCTATTTTTTTTTTTTTTTTGAGAGAGAGAGAGAGAAAGCACAAGAGAGGTGGGGAGGGGCAAAGAGAGAGAGAGAGAGAGAGAGAGAATTTCAACCAGGCTCCACACCCAACATGGAGCCCAACGCAGGGCTCAATCTCACGACCCTGAGATCATGACCTGAGCCGAAATCAAAAATCAGACACTTAACCGACTGAGCCACCCAGGTGCCCCTATCTTTATTCTTTATACCTCTGCTTATCTTTTCCTTTTGTCTTATTTTCTTCACACTTCTATTAATTGTATCATGAAATAGAATTCCCTTGAGCCCCGTATCTATGTCAGGGTGGTTTTTCTAGCATTCGTGTTTTTCCTTAAATCTCTGACCATGTCACACCTTTGCTGCTGTTTCTACTTTCTCTCTCATTCCTTTCTACTTCCTCTCTTTTTCAGAGTTTCAGTTTCCTAGTTAATATCCCTAATGCATATTCATGTACACTTCTTAAAAACAGGCACCTAAATTTTAATGTCATTATGAATCAATGAAAGAGACAAATGGATATTATTCAAAATTAAAACACTGAATGGCATTCCATATAAAGATGCACATATCCTGATTCATATAATGCATTAACTCTATGAAAATTTCAAATAATTATTTCTAAAATTTTGAATATTTGCATTATTAGAAATGACACTTCTTTAAATTATACTTAAACTTTCAATAAGTTGGAGCTGTCATCATATTTATGTCTTAAGTCACTTCAATAAAAAATGTTGACTAGTATTTCCCAAATTTGTTTGATGATGAAAGTCACTTGGCATGTTTATCAAAGACGGATTCTTGAGCTCCACTCCAAGTATCTGAATCAGAATCTCCAGGGGTATCCGTATTTTTAATATCAGCAGACAAGTTTGAAAAACACTGGTCTGTATCTGGCTCTAATGATCTATAAGTGAAATATTGCAGAAATAATTTATTGCATATATTATGCCGTCCTTAGCTTTCTAAATGGAAAATAATGTATTAATTTAAAAGCCTCTGAAAATTTTAAATTATTTGCTACACTCTAGTAATAGGTAAATTATGGAAATTTAGCATATTCATTCTTTTTTCTGCACACATAAAAATATGGCCCATTATGGGCTATACAGTTAGATTTTCAATAAAAGAAAAGGATGAAAAAGGATACCAATTTTATTTTTCTTCCCTAGAGGTTAAAATTGTCCTCTTTTGTATTTCATGTTTGGAAAGCATCTTTGTTGAGTTGTCAGAATATGTATTTCTTACTAAACTCCTAAGTTATCCCCTTCAACCCTGTAGATCTATGTTCACTGTGTGTAACTGAGAGAGTCAGAGTTAGAATAATGAGTCCCCATTGGCCATAGTTTGCCTAGTCATGGTTGTCTGCCAAATGGAGCTAGTCACCTGGATGATTCAGACTTAGGAACATCTTTATGATTATTCATATGCGTCTCTAGATAAAAATCTAAAACAGAGTGCAACTGACATCCAAATATTAGACCTCACAGATGGCCTACCTCCACTGGGATTTTCCCAAACATTGAATAGAGGACAGAAATTTGGTTCTTTCTGTTTACTTTGCAAAGTCCCAAATGACCCAAAGAGAAGATTGGAAGTGAACCTGTTTCAACTTCCATTCATGAAAACTGAAGCACTTTTTCTTCTTTTCTTCTTAGAGCCTGATGGAATCTCTCATCAAGGCAGTGTCTAAGTTGAAAAGCACGTTCTAAACTAGCTCCAGAAAAGAAATACTGATTTAGATGGGCCAAACGTAATCCCAATTTGAATGTGCCAGGATTTGAAATGTGTGGGCTAATAGGTCTAACAGAGATGCTTTGGTGGAAACAATAGATTTTTTTCTTAATGTTTTCCTTGCCTGAATTCCACGTTTCTTCATTGACTAGCCAGAGGTGGTAACATAAGACAAAACAACATTGATTATTGGAAAACTAAAGTTGTAAAATTTGAGATGATTTCTCCCTTCCTAACCAAGTTGATCTACAATTGGAGGAAATTCTAGGGACATAATTCAGTTCTAATCATTGGTGCTTTCTGGGTCTCTTTAGTCCATTTAGGGTTGGTGTTTTTTCCTGGGAAATGTTATGGATTTAGCCACGAGATGGCAATGTTGCTTAAGAAGTGAGAGGATGCCCGTAGTACTAACACAAGCTGGGAAAGAGCAATTCCTTCGATAGAATCTATAACTTAATTACTGGTTTTACTGCTCTCCATAAATTTGGAGAATAACTTAAATTAATGGAGAATTGCCAGGCATAAAATACAAAGAGTATGATAGAAAATATGAGTGTTAAGTAACTATAACATTATACCTAATAAAGGGGGTGGCATTTAATACCCAAAGCTCGGGAAGCAATTCCTCTGCGGGAACAAATTTTTTTTGTGTGTTAATTTTAAAATCCTCTTATGCAACCTAACACCATCATCTTGTCAACTTAAGAGTTCTTATTGAGACATAATTCAGTTTGTTAATAAGCATTTTAGACAAAGCTCTTTGTCTTAAACATGGAAGAGGAGAACTTGATGGTTTCTTTAATGATCTTCTAAGATGTCCAAGATTTTTCAAATAATTGGCATTTCTCATGGCTCAGTTTCAGAAATCCTTAGGGTTATTCCAAGCAACTATTTTAATTTTCACCTGGGAGATGGAATAATATTGCTAAGAAACTCTCTTAAAAAATTGCAGGGACTCACCGGAATAATATTGCTAGAGTGTTTGAAAAAGCCACAATTCTACATGAGAGGAAGAAAAATTTATAACATTAATAACTATTTTCTTTCCTTTAAAATCACCTCTCAGAAGCAGAGATGTTTCTTGTCAAAAATGAAGATTGCCATTTTGGATTCTCTAAGCCTGCTTTGATTAATTTTTTTTCTATTTAATTTTTTAACAAGAAGATTTTTCAGAGAATGTTGATCTTTGTATCCTTACAGTCAGTGAATTGATAAGTTAAATATCCCTTCTGCCAATGGCCATACACCTAAGTTTAAGTCAAAATACTAGTCTCCAGACCAAAATTTACAAAGGACTTCCTACTCTCGCCTTTCTCACGGAGGCTTTCAGCCAGCTCTTTAGGCTCTATACCATCTGGGCCAGACTTTTGGAAAAGGGCCTCAATCCCCAATTTTTCTGGCATCCTCAGAGATATAACTGTTTTAAGATATTGTGACCGGGTGGCTGAAGGAAAGGAAACTCTTCCTTGGTGTGGTAGAGCATCCACATTATTTGTATTTAATTTTAACAAATCAATATTGTGAATGGGTATCAGGATTGCAGAAGTCCTCCTGGGTGAGGTACCTTTCTCTCTTACCCAGAACCGTGTCATAGAACCTTTACCTCACAGCCAATCCAGGAAAGGGAATGTTGCAAATGTTGAAGATGTAAGGAAAAGGGGGTGAAGATTAAAGGAGAGGTTGAATAGATCTTTCTGCTGGTTTTGCTATTGGAGATGCATCTATCAAGAAAGTAGGAGAGGAAAACAGAATGTCAATGTTCGGCTGTGCTTTCCACAATCTGAGGGAGGCCCTCCCATTGGGATTGCCGCTACTCAAAGTGCCTGTCTTCAAAGAACTTCAAAGAACTTGTAAATCAATGTACTGATTCTTTCATTGACAAAGTCTTGCTATTTAATTAATTGGATTAACCAGTGTGTTTAGGGACACAGTTGATTTAGATTCTGATGCAAGCTCTTTATTTAATGGTGGACCTATGACCAACGGCTTGTGGACTGACAGTAACACTGGGGAGCACTGATTAGACTCTGATGAGAGCAGTGTCCCCTAGAATTGTGCATTGTCCAACAGTATGCAGTGGAGCTGGGTGAAAGGGGAAGGCTTTAGCATTGGTTCAATGGCATCGTCAAAGTTCTTGGAAAGCCTCACGTAAGAAGAGATTGTCAGAACCATTTTTGCTGTTCCCCTGCTGAGGGAATGAATATAAACTGTATTCTTCAAATGGGACTTCTGCATTTCTTCTGAGGTTCCTTAGGAAGAGAAGTATTGCACCAGGATCTGGACTAGGGTGATGTGAGTAATGCAGTTGCACTGGGTACCAAAAAAACCTCAGCAATAAAATATTTTAATGCAATATTTTAAAAAATCAAAGTTAATGAAAAAAAATCTATGATGAACAAACTGTCAGCATTTTAAGTAAAGACAGGATGATGCTGATAGTACAGTCTCCTGGGTTCTGAACGCATGCTATGTATTGTCTGCAAACAAGCTCAGTGTGGCTAGTATCACTGGGCTTTGATGAAAGAGTCTCATTGTGATCAATACTTTTTCAGTAAATCAGATTAGAAACAAAACCAAACCCAAGGTGGAAAGTGTCCTGTATCAGATGAAGTTGCATTCATCAGCAACTTTTCTCTGTAAGCCACAAAAGTGAAAAATGTGGGATCTAAGAAATAATGTGGGGGTGCCTGTGTGGCTCAGTCGGTTAAGCATCTGCCTTTGGCTCAGGACATGATCCCTGGGTCCTGGGGTTGAGCCCTGCGTAGGGCTCCCTGCTCAGCAGGGAGCCTGCTCCTCCCTCTCTCTCTGCCTTTCCCCCTGCTTGTGCGCTTTCTCTCTCTCTGTCAAATAAATAAATAAAATCTTAAGAAAAAAAGAAATGAGGACTTGCCCAATTTCAGTTTCTATTCATATGAATTGTGCTACATGGATCTAATCAATATGACTTCCTTTTTACTCCCAGACATGCTTCAGACCAATATAGACTGAGGGATGGAATTGCCAGTCTGGTATATGCCTATCATGCTGGTGGACCTAAAAGGCATTTCTAATCAAGTGGACAGTGGATAATACTTTAAAGAGATTCAACAAAACAACTGTTTTATTTCAGCAAAACAGAATCACACTCACACTGAAAGAGAACATCTTAAGATAGTTACTTCTTGGGAAAGTCTAAGATAATGGAGGTTTGTTAATTACTGGATGCGATTCCATTGTGCCTTCTTGGATGGAGCTTTCTGAAATATGTGTCTTGTTTGGCTTTAGACTTTATACACTGGAGAGTTGCCTTAGGAGTTAATGTTCTAGCAATTGCAGGATGGTGCAACATACACTAGCACTTGAGCGCTCTCTGCTTTGAAAAACAATGAGAATTTTATGAAGAAACTTCAAAAAGACATTCCATTTGGAGATAATCCCAAGGTCCCAGTAAGCCTCCTCTGTTGGAACACTGCTTTCCCAAGAGCAGAAATACATTTAAGTGAGGTTGTTTATTTCTAAATATTCTTAATCATGGTAATAGAGTTACTGAAAACAAAAGAAGGCTTATTTTTTTCCTTCTTCCCATGAACCTGCAGATCTGTGTATGCTTGTAACCCAGAGCAGCGATGTTCTCTTTTGATTTTTGCAATTGGAAAGAAGACGAGGATCAATCCTGGGCTGCCCCTGGTCAGACTTCACACGAACTAGGGTATCAGCAAAGCAAAGTCACCCCCCAAATAAAACAATTTAGTGTCTGCTATTTTTAAAAAGTACTATAAGTAGCTTTAGGAAAAATCAGAATTTTGTTGGACTCCCTTAGGCTTTTAAACAGTGAAAAAAATTGAGTTATAAATAAGTGTGGGTGAGGCTCAAGTCTTTGAGCAAAATCACACGTACGGAAGCAAAACATGAAGCCTGTCTATCAACCAAGACCTTTGGAGGGCGTGGTCAGCCTGCATGGGCCCCACAGCCTCTTGTGCTTCTTCTTGCCCATGTTCAGCGATAATCTTGACTGACAAAGGAAGTGCTCTCCACAGTTCCGCTCCCAGCACCTCAGGCAGACGGTCCTAAGTTCAGTGCCAGCCCCAACTCCACCACATTTGTCTGATGGGGGAATTCTAGCCATGGAGGCAGCTTTGCACGTCATGTCTCAGAGCTACCAGGGAGCCACGCCAAAGAATGTGGAAACGGAATGGGGGACAGTATGGTGCTGCCTCCATAAATAGAATACCTCCTTAGGTTTTATTGAGAGAAGAGAGCTGGGTTACTTACTTCATCACTTTTCCTCTGGCTAAGCTTTGAAAGCAGTGGACTGCTGATGCTCTGTGCAAAGTGGAGGGGCTACAGTTAAGGAGGGAGGTTGGAAGCATAGCTGACATGAGAACACGACTTTTTCCACTGGGCTCCTTCCTCTTCTGCCTTCTGACCAGCAGACAGACCTTCCAGAAGCAGCCCGAGGGAGAGAGTCTGTCCATGCCACGTTAAGCACATGAACGCACGTCTACCACATACAAGGCTGTGCTGATAAAGGCTGGAGACTGGGCTGTGGGCAATTTGACTTTGAACATTTGAAGTTTGCCTTGAAGCTGGAAACCTGCCTCAGAGAAGGAGGGTCCAGAGAGACTCTACCCAGGCCATGAGTCTTTGACAGAAATCACTCATGCCTCATGAAGTGAAACATTTACCCCTTAGAAAAGTAGCCTTCTTGTTGCGTTGATGTCAGTTTAAAAATAACCCTCAGGCCAGAAACTTTAGAAGGAGGATGCATTGATTCCTGTGAAAGAAAAAAATCTCCCCAAAGGTTCACCCCCTTCATGTCAGACGAAGTGTTGGGAGGGGGTGGTCCTGGCTTTCTGAGAGGTGACTTGAGAGCTCTCTTCCTGCCAGACAGACAGAAGAGAGACTGGCCCTCACACCCGTGTCAGCACGAATTTGCTCAGGGGCTGTTTTGTGCTCAGGCAGTCTGGTACAGAGCTTGGGAGGTTTTGGACAGGTCTCAGGGCGGCCCCACGTATCAGGGGGCGGGAGACTTCACCCAATCCCCTGAATCCCCACCCCAAAGACTTTCAGGTGGTGAGAGCTCCCACCATTGCCCCACAGGGAGTGTTATTCACATTACAGGAACAGCCTCATCTGCAGGGCTATTCCTCCATCTGTGTTGGGGGTGGAGGAGCGCCACTAGCCAGGGCTCTTCACGGCCTGGTTTCTGTAGAGACACACAGGGCCTTGTAGGGAGATGTGTCAAGAACAAGAAGGTACAGAAGGAGGACCTAAAGTGACCGCCTGACCCCTGCTGACTCCTATTGAGGCATCATCTTGAAGACACTATGGCGTCTGTTTGGGTTCCTTATCTTCTCTTCCTTCTCCCTTCCTCTCTCTCTCTTTTGGGATTTGGCCCTAACCAGGAAGAATCCCTTGTTGCAAACTAGGCTATCCTGCCAGCAGGTGGGAGCTCCCTTTGGGGACTGGGAGGAAGGAGAGAGGTGATTGGGTGAGTGAGAGAGATGTATTTGAATGGGGGCGGGGCAGTGATGGAGAGAGAGGGAAGGGAAAGCCTTGGTAGGAGTGAAAATAGGTAGATAAGAGGGGTGGGTAATAACTATCAAATAACTGGTACCTCTGAGGTGGCAACCAAACTGTCCAGCTCCCCTTGTCTCTTTCCCCCAGCCCAGCCCCCAGACTTGCAGAGCCTGAATAACTCCATCGCTCAAGGAGAGCCCACTCTTGACCCTCTGGGCAGCATTATCAGGCTGTTTGGTCTGTAGAATGAGTGTCCAGGTCTTGGGCTTCTGGACAAAGGGATGGGAATCCTTACTGTCCCTGTGGTTTCTTTGTGAACTTGGGCAAGTCCATTAAGTTCCCAGAGACTCACTTTCTTGATGGATAAAATGGGATGTTTACATGAGAACTAAGTTTGAAATCATGTAGAGCATGTGCTAAATAAATGTGTTGAGGACCCGAATCTCCTTAGAACATCAAAGTTGCAGCTGTCTCTCGCTGAAGATGCTGAGCACCTCACTTCCCTGCATGCGCCCCTCCAGCCCTGTTCCTTCCTCCCATAGTGATGGGGCTCCTTTCTCTGGTTCCCAGGCTTTCAGTTTCCTGGCCTTCAGTTCCCTGGCATTTGTCACTGTGGACACTTCTAGGAATCCTGGGGTTTTACTTGGGAAAAGTTGCCATGAAGGCAGGGCACTGTTAGCCAAGGAAAACCCACTGTAGAGTGTCCAGGGTACCAGGCCAAACCTGTTTCTCCTATGGGCTGCGGTGAAAACACATCACTGCTCTTTCTCTAGAAGGAGCATTTTTGAAAAGCAGTGGTTCAAAATTGTGCAGAGGAAAAAGGACTGAATAGCACATTGTTTTAACAGGAAAGGAAGCAGACATCTTAAAAAACAGGAGTGCCCTGCTGCAGTACTATCCTTCTATTTTAGAATATTCTACACTATTATACTAAAAAAAGCAAAACATTTATGAAACAGGGGAACTTTACCTCTAGGTATTTTCACCCACAGCATAAAGAGCTCCTCAGCATTTAGGACAAAACCCCTGTCCCTATCCCTTCTGTCATGAGATCCCTGTGCAAAGACTCTCCCCATGCTATGTCTATAAAAGTGACCGGTGCAATTTCTGGTCTGGTCTGGCCTGGAGCCTTGATGACAGGAAGAGAGGCTCCATTTCCTCTTTATATGGCTGGTTCTCACAGCAAATGGAAGTGTTTCTGAAAAGAAATGTTTTGTCTGGTCCTAACAGAATTCCAAAGCTAAAGGCATCCCTTCCACTCTTCAGATGCAAAAGCTTAGTGAAATTAGAATGCTCTCAGCTCTACCCCTCCCTTCCTATAAAAATATATGACAGCAACGACTCTCCAGACTTACTGTATCAGGGGAACTTCGGAGAAAATTTGTCTCAATGATGTGTTATTTTAATACTTAGTTCACTAAATCCCTTGCCTGGCTGGGATCACTTTTAATAATTAAGAACTCAATTAACTCAAATATATAAACACAGGGAATGTGCAAGCTCGTGTTTCATTTGGAGCCCAACTTCAATGAACGGCAGACAGTATATGGGCTCTTACTTTCCTCAGTGTGGACCTGCAGGGGCTCATTACCCAGCCTCTGCCTCTCTCACTGCCATATGCTTCCCTCGCTGCAACTTTAATCAAGACCAGACTTTGCTTGATGTGAAATAAGATCTGAAGGCCCTGAAAAGTCATCCTCATGAAACTCGAGCAGCTGGAGTCCGCAGAGTGAGAGAGTGTGATTTAGACACATCATTTCAATGCTAGGTTTCCAGTGCATCTTAAAGGAAACACAGCTCACATCTTTGGACCCTGGAAAAGTTGCATGAGATCTTGGAGCTTCCTGTGAACTTGAACCTGGCTACTTAACTAATGTAGGAAGTGAGAAATGAGTGTTTGGATGATCATATGGTTGAGTCTTCAGTCAGTGGGTTCAATGGGGCTTCAGTATGGTTTTTCAGTAAATTAGCAAGGAAGAACAGTGAACATTGTTGTAAGGCAAGGACTGTGTGTGAGCTTTTTCAAGATTTGATTTTAATTAAATCAGATCAACGGAGGTACAGTGAGGTCTCATGGGAGTTGGGGAAGTTGCAAATAAATTGTCCTTGGCACAAAATGAAATGAGGAACATGGTCTGGAGCTTTAAGAGAATTTGTGGATGCCTGGGGAGAACGGAACACCGAGAGAGGGGGCAGCTGGTTGTTTCTCCCAGGCCTTGGTGTGTGGGGCCTTCTCTGTCCAAAAACTTACTCTTTGGCTGGAGTAGAGAAACCTCAGCATATCTAGAGAGCAGTGCCCAGAATGTGTCTGTTATCCCTGAAAAACTGTCTTTTTTTGGTCTTTGGTGGAGAATCTGGAGACTCATGTTCACTTGCCCAGTGAAAAGAGAACTAGCTGGAGAAATTGGGCTCTTTCTTCCAGTTCTGCTACTTCCTATTTTATAAGCCACTTACTTTGTCTTTATTTGTCAATGGAGGTAACAACGTCCCCAGACCTACCTCAAGTGAGACTCACATGAAATAACAGTCATGGAAGGAAGCAGAACATATTGGCCCTCAGATTATTAAAGAATTTACCAGTTCTGGTGAAGTCACAAATGGTCTCTCCTTAATCCTACATGCAAAGAAAGTTTATGGAGTTAAATATAACTGGTAAGTTCTGCCTCAAGAACTCCTCTCATCTCTAGTTCCTTTGGGGAATGGGAACTGATTTAGTCCAATTTAAAACTTGGCCTGATTCCATGATTTAAAATTATTCGTGGTCAATCCAGTGTCTCAGGGAATAATTTCCTAGTATTTCAAATCTCTTCCTTCTTCCCTCTACTCTTCTCCAAGGTGGCACCCGAGTGTGTGGAAGACAGGCTTCCACAACCTCATGGTCTTATAAGAAAGGGGTCTTGTGACCTTGTGCTAGACTTTTGGCATGTACAGCTTGTGTTCCCTGAGGTATGGATGGCCTGGTCCTGTCCTTGAATGTTCCGCTGGCATCTCTGCTGATGTTTGCGGGCTTTATATATGTAGTCCCTAGTCTTGCTCAGATAGTTCAGGATCTAGAGGATCTAGAGGATCCCTGTCTTCCCTCTTCCCCGTCCTCTTTTGGGAGTCCCTGCCATGGGTCCATCCAGTTCTTGGTCCAGTTGTCTAGCCTGTAGTAGGGGCAGTGGGTGTATCTGTTTGTCCCAAGAAGGTAGGCACATGGCAGACCAGCTGGTCAATCTAGCATTCATGAAACAGAAAACAAAGGGGGCTCAGGAGGGCAAACTGAATCTGCTCTCTGCTTGAGCATTCTATGTGTTGTCTTGGAGGCCACCAAAAGTACAGGGTTACCTTGCTAGCAGTCTCTAGTTAAGTCCAAACGGCCTGTAAAGCAAGAGGTCCTCCGGACTTACCTACTATACTTTCTCCCTAAACAGGGGTAAGGAGATGGGCACATTTCTGACCTTCTCTCTCCCCAACCCCTGCCTCACCATCCTCACCTTGCAATCCTTCTGGACTGATGGAGCAGGCTTTTCCTTTATTTGCCCTTCCTGTCTGCTTGGGCTTCTTTGTGTCAAACTCCTTCTGTGGGTCTCTCCTGTAGCCTTCTTCTCTTTACTTTTCTAATGTTCTCTTTTACTAACTTAGTCTCTATTTTCTCCCAGATTCGCTAAGAAATAAATATAATATACATTTAGCTTTTTGTGGAAGGATATACAAGAAATGTTTAATAGTGGTTACCTTTGAGGAAAATGATGGGGGTAAGAATTGTAATTTTAAACATTCTGAGATTTAAAAAGTCATGGGGAATATTATTTGTACTCTCCCCAATATCAATAGGAGTAGAATAAAATTTTCTTGAGATGATTTAAAAGTGCAGTATTTGATATTAGAAAGTTTTACTTTGGCAGAAATAATATACACAGAAGAAATCTCACAATGGCATAAATTGTATCTGGTAAAATTAGTTATGGACTAAAACATAGGAGTGAATGAAATTTCCATTGTAAATTTCAAATCAAAAGGAATTAATACTAACTAAATAATTTTAGTAAAATGAAATATGGAAAAAAATGAAACTTTTGAATGGTGCCGAATAGAAAATTAATCAAAAATTAAACTGGTGTGGTTAGATTAAAGGTGGCCTTTCATATCTGTTTTCCCCACTTTCTCAGGGGAACGCTGGGTGAGGTACCCTGCTGAAAAACTACATTTCCCAGTTTTCCTTGGTGCTAGTGTAGCCCTGTGTCTGTGATCCGCCCAATGATGTATTAAGTAGAGCCGGTAGATGGGATTTCTGAAAAGGTTCATTAAGAAGAGGTAACTAGCCCTTCCTCTTCCTTTTTCCTCCTGTCATAGCTGGATTTCCAGCAGCCTTCGCTAGAATGGGTCCTTAAAGATGAAAACCACAGGCTGAGGGTGGAGGAGGAGGACAATGGGAGAGGTGGGTGTCCTGATGACTTCATGGAATCACAATCTCATCCTTGGAGAACCTATCTCCAGACTTCTTTTACATGACAGCATAAACTCTTGTGTGATCAATATACTGTTTTTTTCAGGTTTCAGTTTACTCACAGCTGAATATAAATCCTAACTAATATAATGGCTTAATTGTATTTGCTCTGAAAAATGGTTTATGAAAATTCATCAATATTGATATCATTCTAATTAAAACATCTCTAGAAAGAGTCCTCGGTGTCAAGAGCTTGAGATAAAAATTTCCACTGGGTCAAGATGACAAAATGTCTTGCATTCTGAGGACATTATTTTTAAAAGTAAAACTCAGTAAAAGCTCAGTGCAAGTTAGGGATTTATGTTATTCATACCTCATCTAGAAACCTCAAACAAATTCCTTTTTCTCTCATACAACTACTTCTGCCAATTTTGAATTACAAAGTTCTCTAATTGCAGAGACTGCTGGGAAAATACACATACCATGACTTACACATTCATTTTTGTCTGGACACCCTGTCCCTCAATTAGGGTCAAATACCTGTGGTTTGCATTTGCCTGGGACAGGCAAATGGAACCAGATGGGAGATTTCAGTGGGAAATTCTTGACTAAACACAAAGGCTTGGATATTATCTGGGGTCTCCTGGACCCTTATGATCTAGATGAGAGTGGCCTAGACCCCCCCCTCCCAAAAGACCTCAAATAAAGTTCAATATCCATCCAAGATCCTACAATTCACTATCATCTCTGGCTCTGATTTCCTGTGTCCTTGCCCATTATCAATATCAGTCACCAGACTGGTACATTTTTTACCAAGGATGAAACTATAATGAAATACCACAATCACCTAAAGTCCATAGTTTTCCTTAGGGTTCACTCTTGGTGTTGTACATTCTATAGATTTGGACAAATGTATAATGACATGTATCCATCATTATAATATCATCCAGAGTATGTTCGCTGTCCTAAAAATCTTCTGTGCTCTGTCTATTCATCTCCCTATCCCCTACCCTTGGCAACTACTGGTCTTTTCACTGTCTCCATAGTTTTGTCTTTTCCAGAATGTCAGATAGTTGGAAACATACAGTAGGTACATCCTTTTCATATTAGCTTCTTTCACTTAGTAATATGCATTTAAGGTTTTTCCATGCCTTTTCATGGTTTGATAGCTCATTTCCTGTTATTTTTTTATTTTTATTTTTTTAAAGATTTTATTTATTTATTTGAGAGAGAGAGCATGCACGAGCAGGGGGAGGGGCAGAAGGAGAGGGAGAAGCAGACTCCCCGCTGAGCAGGGAGGCTGTCGGGCCCTAGCTCTTTCCCTAGCACTGAATAATATTTCATGCCTGGAGGTGCCTCAGTTTATCCACTCACCTTGAAGGACATCTTGGTTGCTCCCAAGGTCTAGCAGTTATGAATAAAGCTGCTATAAACATCTCTGTGCAGGTTTTTGTGTAGACATAAGTTTTCAACTTGTTTGGGTAAATACCAACCAAGAAGTATGATTGCTGGGTTTTATGGTAAGAATGTGTTTAGTGTTATAAGACACAGCCCAAGTGTCTGTAGCATTTTGCATTCCCACCAGCAGTGAATGACAGTTCCTGTAACTCCACACCCTCACCAGGATTTGCTGTTGTCAGTGTTCTGGATTTTGACTAATAAGTGTCTAGTGATATCTCATTGTTGTTTTAGTTTGTATTTCCCTGATGACATGTGATGAGGACCATCTTTTCATGGGCTTATTTGCCATCTGTATATTTTCTTTGGAAAGGTTTCTGTTAAGGTCTTTGCCCCATTTTTGAAATCAGGTTGTTTGTTTTCTTGTTGAGTGTTAAGCATTTATTGTATATTTTGTATAGTAGTCCTTTATCAGGTGTGTCTTTTGCAAATGTTTTCTCCCAGTCTGTGGCTGTCTTCTCATTCTCTTGATATTGTCTTTTGCAGAGCAGAAGTTTTTAAGGAAGTCCAGCCTATTAAATATTTAAAGTTCTTCCTACTCGACATCAGGACTTCCCATGTGTTCAGCACTGTCCAGAGGCAGCAAGATATCTAACTTACCATTTTATTCTAAGACCTAAGACCCTGCAAGACTCCTAGCCGGGGTCAATAGCATTGCTTGTGGAGAGAACAGTGAAAAGAGAGATCATGTAAATAAGTGAATAGGACTAGATCCAGTACAATAGGGAGAGGTGAAGACCCTAGAGAAGTATAATCTCATGCCCCAGTGATCTCAGACTTCCAGCCTCCACAATGTGAGAAATGATAGTCTTGTTTAAACCATCCAGGTGATGGTGTTTTGTTCTAGCAGCCCAAACTGACTAAGATGACGGACTGTGTGAGAAGCCAGGCCTACAATTGCCATACCCTACCATTTTTAAAAGAAAAGCTAAAATTTTTCTGGTATTTAAAACAGTAGGGAAGCCAAATGAGACAAAGCTGTAGGCAGACTGTGGCCTCGCGTCACCACTTCACCACTTTTCCTGCGGTAGGGAAGGATTCTGGCTCTACAGTAGGGAAGACCCGAGTTTCTCAAACTCTAGCACTCATCAGCTGTGTGTCTGTGGGCCAGCTAATTTAGC
The DNA here is from genome assembly GCF_964656455.1 of Halichoerus grypus. Lineage (NCBI taxonomy): Eukaryota > Metazoa > Chordata > Mammalia > Carnivora > Phocidae > Halichoerus > Halichoerus grypus. The sequence continues at coordinate 40,733,861 of NC_135714.1, forward strand.
ATCTATGAGTTTGGTTCTTTTAGCTGTAAACTGAGCAAGAAATAGCATCCTGCAGTGTTAAGTGAGTTAATTTAGGAAAAACACCTTGCACCGCGCTAGACATAGAAAATGTTAAAATAAGCCAATCAGAAAAGGATATGCATTTTATGATTCCAACTACAGGACATTCTGGAAAAGACGAAACCATGGAGATGGTAAAAAGGTCATCGGTTTCCAGGGGTTCAGGGTGGGTGGGGGGGGAGAGGAGGGATGAATATGTAGAGCATAGGGGATTTTTAGGGCAACCAAACTATTCTGTATGTTACTGTAATGGCAGATACAAGTCATCATACCTTTGTCAAACATTTAGAATGTGCAACACAGTGAATTCTAATGTAACAATGGAGTTTAGTTGATAATCATGTAGTGATATTAGCTCATCGATTGTAACAAGGTACCATACTAATGCAGAATGTTAATAATAGAAGAAACTGGGGGTAGGGTGAAAGACTATATGGAAAAAAATATTAAAATGAATGATGATTATTGATGATGAAGAGATTATGGTGATTATGTTTGTATCAGTTAGTTACTGCTGCATACCAAGCCCCCCCCCCAAAACCTTAGTGGTTTAATTCATTAACTATATACTGTTGCTCACATGTTGATGGGGTAGCTGGGAGGTTCTGATGATTTGGGCCAGGGTTGGCTGATCTCAGCTGGGCTCGTTCATGCATCTACAGTCAGCTGCAGATCAACAAGCTCATCTGGGCTAGACTTTGTCACATGGGGGCTCTTGAACCAAGTATCACAGATGCCAGCTGGGGTCACAACTGGTCCGATTGGGCTGACTGACCACAGGCCATGTGTTCTCTCATTCTCCATCAGGCTAACTCAGGCTTGTTCACACGGGTCAAAGTGAAGGGAAATACGCAAGGACTCATACATTGACACTTCTTCCACATTCCATTGGCCTAAGCCGGTTACAAGGCCAGCCCAGATCCAAGGACTGCGGAAACAAGCTGCATCCTTTGATGGTAGGAGCTGCCATATTGCACCGCCATCACATTGCAAGGGCATGGATACAGAGAGAGGAATAATTGGAACCATTTCCACCCCCCCCCCAGACAATCTACCAAACTGATGATAATGGAAGTTGGCTTCTTACCTACCCCTATGAAATCACTCCTCATCCATGACCTTTAGGCCCTTTTCCCAGGTTTAGCTGACCATATCACTGGCACATTTTCTTTCATTTAGTTGGAGATTTGAATTGGAAAGTTGAACTTGACCAGAGCCCATGATTTTAATCCAGAGAGACTAAAAGAATACAGGAATCACTCAAGTTGTCATCCAAGTCTGCACTGGGAAAACATGGACCTTAAAATATGGAAGATCTTGTGAAAGAGACCTATAAACCTGTCACATGCCCTGTGAGCACGTTGACAAGCTCTAACTTTTTGTTATCAAGAGCAATGATTTTTGTTGCTCAATTCTATCGGAAAAAGAAAATTGGACTCAGTTTACCACCATTTACAAAGCCCCAAGACACCCAAACATGACTCATAATCTTTGCTGGCGGGAATAAGGGTAGCGGCTGCTCTGGGAATAAACAGGGCACACATGCTGTGCTGTACTTGGCTGCAGACGTTCCGTGACGTTTGAGGAGAAATGGTCTTACAACGCACGCACCAAGGGCCTTAGGCTGCTGTTTACTTCTGTGGACAAGCAGTGCGCAATTTACTAGAAAAGTATTTTTAAAAATCCCAAACACCCACGTTACGGAGAAATAGGTTTGAAAATTTTCCAGTTTTGTAGTCAAGTTTACAGTCTTAGCCCTAAGAAAATATTTAGAATCATCTTCATTGACTCAGTACTTCAAAAATTCCAAGGGAAGAAGCCCAAACACCATCAGCTGTTGAAGGCAAGTACTGTGTAGCTGACGTCCCTTGTCTGTCTTCTCTTGACCCCAGGTGTGGGAGAGTCCGCTGAGTGAGGCAAAGCTCTTTATATCTCCCGAGGGGCTCTGGGTGTGCTGCATAATCCAGCATTTCTCTCCTTATCCCACTTCTTAAATTCTGCCAGGAGGTGTGAACTCTCAATGAAGTTCCATTTCTCCAATACTGCTTCTGGATGTTTCCAGAATAATACTGTCCAGAGTGTATTCCATGTAACACAGTTCCCATGAAATGATTCTCAAGAACGTGCTCCACGGCCAGATAATTATTGAGAAACAATGCAAACCATATTCCTCTCTTGGAAAGCTGCAATGCGATTAGCAAATAAAAGCTCTGAGCAGTTTCCCAGTAAAGAAATACATTTAATTTTTTACTAATCCAGTGTTTCCCACTTGTTTACCCAGGGAATCATTTTAAGAATAATTATAATGATATAATAGTTATCATTTTGCCTAATACTTTGAGCAGTTTGGCAAATGCTGTTGTACATCAAAGCAGAGCTAGCGGAGGGGGGAGTTTGGGCTACTGTCCTAGTCCATTTGGCGACTATAACAGAAATATCATAGACAGGATCACTTGAACAACAAACATTTATTTCTCACAGAAGTCCAAGATCAAGATGCCACAAGATTCCATGTTTGGTGGGGGCCTTCGTCCTGGTTCATAGACAGCCATCTTCTTGCTATAACCTCACATGGAGGAGGGGTGAGGGAGCTCTCTGGGGTCTTTTTTTATAAGGACACTAATTCCATTCAGATGAACTATTCACCTCCCAGAGGCCCCACCTCCTAATACCATCGCATTCAGGGTTACGATTTCAAAATATGAATTTTGGGGGACACACGCATTCAATCCGTAACAACCACTGATGTTCCTCACTCATGGCGGTTTGGGCAATCTCTTTCTTCCCAAAAGTGCTTTCAGAGCCTGCAACCCCTTCTCATTTCAGACAGGAGCCTCCAATGCCAGTGTCTCTTTGCTGTGAATAATGGTAACATGCCTGGGTCAAAAACAACAAATGAAAAACCCCCAAAGCAACACAGCCACAGCACTGAAATTGATTCTCTTAAAGGCGTATGTTTTCATTGGGCAATAAAATGGGAACAAAGAAACTCTTTTAGGCGCCTGGGACCCCAGTACCATTTGAATCACCTAAGCAGAAAAAATGCACTCGCCACGGCCCCTCGCTAAGTTTTGTATGTCTAACCCCTGGTACACTGTTTGGCGGAGAACAAGGATTCGGTGACTGACGGACTGAATTCGATCAGTGTTTTCCAAAACATGCTCCACAAGATGATTTGGCCCAGAAAATTGGCAGAGTTTTTTAATTTTCATGATTCTCTATTTATTTTAAGGTGTCAGTAAAAAGACATTTTTTCCCCATGATTTAATGGATATTATTGTTTAGGGCATGGCTAACATTAAGATGTGCACTGATTTAAAGGAAATGTTAAATAAATGAAAGAGCAACTGACATGTAGCTATAATGAAAAGCATAAAAATGGTATATGTGTGATTGGAGTTTAGGGAAACACTCCATTGATCCCATGCTGTCCGAGTCCAGGCTCCGAAGTGGGGCAGAGCCCGGGGGAGAGCAGACGGGTGATGGCTGTTTCCTAAAGGAAGGAAGGGCCACACCTACCTTTTCCTAATGATGGACAATCATACACCAACTGAAATAACGAACAGGAAGCAATACTTTCTTAAATTCACTCAACTTGCTAATTGACCATAATGCTTTGTCAAAGAATCCTGGTGATAGCAACATAAATGAAACCGAAGATTCTTGCCTAGTCTTAAAGCAGGATGCTTACTGGCTTCAGGTTGGGATGGGAGGACTGAGCTAGGCATAATGTGACTTTAGTAATATTAAAAAATAAATAAAAAATTAGGGTCACATTGGCTACTTTCAACTCTTTTTTTTTTTCTTAGAAGCTCTCCCTTAAATCATATCTTACTTGGAAATCCTAGACAAATAAAAATCAGATCAGAGTGGAGCCTCTCGATGTGATTGATGGGGGCAAGGGGCAATGGCAGAGGGATTGAGTAGGGGGAGGGTGAGCTGTTCCCTCTTGGCCTCACCTCATCCTCTACTGTGGCCCCTAGGTATAGCTGGAAGAACCCGTAGATGAGATAGTTTCTAAGGTTTCCTGTAGATTGAAAATTCTAGTGTTTAACTTCTTTGGTGTTGTGAGACTCAAGAATACCCACCGTACATAGGATAAACCAGATCCGTGTTTTTCTCACATTTTTCATGGAAATGTCTAATAACATAAGAAAGAATTAACATACAATCCTATCATATCATGCCTGCCTGGTCTGAAAAGGTAGCCAAAAGCATCTTTTACAAGTGTGAAACTTTGAGAGCTGCAACTTTATCTTCAGAGCCCCTAAACAATTCCTAATTGTTCTGCTGGTCAAGGGATGAGATGTATTAAGTCTATAAATTTGGGGAATCGGATTGAATGGAAGAGAACCAACCCTGCACATTTGGTGGTTTTTTTACTCTATCGATGTCAGATTTTGATCATTCAGATTCCTATGTATAAGAATATAAAAATGCCTGGTGATGGGTATTAAGGAGGGCACGTACTGCATGGAGCACTGGGTGTTATACAAAAACAATGGATCGTGGATCACTACATCAAAAACTAATGATGTATTGTATGGTGACTAACATAACATAATAAAATTAAAAAAAACCCCTGAAATTATTTAAAAAAAAAAAAGAATATAAAAATGCCAACTGTATGTTTCCTTCCTAGGTCTTTGAGTGAATTGATGCTTCAGGGAGATGGCTTCCTGAGGTTTCATGTGTTCCTGGTACACCTTAAATTCCTTGGAAATATGAGTCTACCTGGTAGTGGATATCAAATATATGGCTGCTAAGGGGCAGTGTGTATATATGGGGGGATGTTTCCTGACATTGACCAGAAGTGATGCATGATTTCGCAATGTAGCGTTGTTTTCAGCTTAGACTCTCAGTGAAAAGTGACTCTTGTCAACAAAGGCATTAACTATACCTTCCCTTTTCTGCAGGTGGCCCGAACTGCTCCCTGCACAGGGAGCCCAGACACAGTAACGCTCAGGTTAGAGGCACAACCAATTCCAGCATCATAAAGCCACAGTAAATATCTTACAGGACATATTGGCAAGAAACAAAGACTCCCTTCCTGAGAAGTGCCTAAGTGAAAAGTGAGCTCTATCTGTCACTGGGAGTAAGGTCTCAGAAACCAGATGGACATCCCAGGGCAGATCACTCTGTGGTAGAGCCAGGATTTAAAGTCAGGTCTTCAGGCTGCAGAGCTCATAGCCACCAGGCTTAACTCTTCTCACTGTCTTTCCCGGGTGTATGTTGGCAATCCTTTCTATCATCTTCAGTCATGTTCCTTCCAATGAGGTCTTTATGCTACACTTTTTTTCTTTGTTTAAAAATATTTTTAAATAAATCACTTATTGCATCGATGTTTTGGCTGTGAGTTATGGACATGTCTCACAAAATGGGAATTCCTTTCTGCTTTCTTTGTTTTTATTCATAGATGCTAACTGCCAGATTTTATGACCTTCCCTGCCTGAAAAATATTAGTGTCCAGAAGCTGGTTTCCCCATTGCTGACAGAAGGCAAACTAATTAGAAGTCTGTTGGAGCAAGTTTTATGGGGCAAAATGCATTTTTAGTTCAGCCAAGGACCTGAGCCCATCTGAAGTAAAAAAAAGTAAGAGTATCTCCTGGGTTAGCAAATATATGAGTTAGGAAAACAACCTTAACCCTCCCAGATGCATTGAAGGTCACATGGATCCCCCCAGAAGAATTACAATGTGCTTCCTTGGTGCGTGGGTATACCACAGATGAGATACTTCATGGATCAGAGAAATGGGGGCATCCTATAAATTCTGCTAAATAAAACATCCACAGCATAATGGTTACCCAGATAAAGTCTGAAACTGGTGGGGGAGCAGGGGAAGTAGAAGCACAAAATAAGACTGGCTTTACACGATTCTGGGGTAGGGACTGTGTTATGGAAGCCAGGTGATGCTGAAGTTTAATTTAACTGCTCTCACTACTTTTAATATAGCAGACCCTGGAGTCAGGCTGTCTGGGATCTAATTCCAGTCCCTCCATTAATGGAGTGAGTGATTAATTTCATTAAGCTCTGTGTTTCAATTTCCCCATCTGCAAAATGAGGCAAGTGATAACATTTACCTTGCAGTGGTTTTCTCAAGGCTCAGATGAGTTAGTACCCATAAAGTTCTTTGAACAGCACGTAATCCTCACCAAGTATTCTCTATTATTATTATACTCTATAAGGCCCATGATACTCTTCCACTTGAATTTTGATGATTGATTACTTGAACTGAGCAGGACTTGCTACATAATTTGGGGGCCCTGTACAAAATGAAAAAACATGGGTTCTCTTGTTTAATAATTATTAAAAATTTGGTGACAGTAGAGTATTAAAGCAAGCATTGTGCCCCTCCGAGTTGGGGGCAGGGCTGTGCCATGGTCCCGATCACACACCCATGAAGCAGGCTCTGGAACCAAATTATAGAAACAACAAGGTTTTAGGAAGAATACATCTACAAAACAAATCGATAGTTTCTTACATCTGGAAAAGCCAGTGAAATTTGTTTCCTTAAAAGAAAAAGAGGGGCTATTTATGAAGAAGAAATCCATTTAAGAAACTCAGAATTGTCCCTTTACAAAGCTGTGTATGGGCCATCTCAGCTGAAACGTTGCCATCTCCACCAGATTCACGGAGAAAGAAAAAGGTAAGTGTCACAGGAGACGATCTTCCAGGCTCCACTTTTTAATTTTCTACAAATGAAATAAGGCAAAGAAATATTCTTTTCCTCAAATGCTCTTTAAGCATCAAAAACCTAACAAACTAGCATTCACTTTTGGTTGCTGATTGCCAGAAGATAATCCTGGCTTAAATTTCTCTACATCATGCATGTCTTTCCAATAAAACAGATTTTGAGCTAGAGGAATAAAGAAGCAAACAAATAGCAAATAATAATCTTGATGAGTGGATGAAGAAAAAATCAAAGTTCTATTTATTTCTTGCCAAATTCGTTCAGTTTTGGGATATGGTGAAGGTCACAATTACTTCAAACTTATTAGACAGATCAAGTCAACCAAGAGGAAATTGAATCCCAGATAAAAAAATGGATCTATGCTATTGGACCATTGGGTAACATATAACTATAAATATAAAGACATATATGTAAAAAAATATATAAAGATATATATATATTTAAATTATATTTAGAAAGCTCTTCACCCATTGTTGTCTAAAATTCTTTGAAGGCAACATCTGCTCACAATGAGGCAGCCATCCGTGGGCAAATATTTCTCAGCTGGATTGTGCAGATTTCATTTTATGACAAATGAGATTTAGTAATTCCTTTATTTTTGTGTGTGTAATGCTTTCAATAGCCCTTCTTTTTTCACTTAATAAGATCAAACACAGCTAACCATTTATCTTCACATGGATTCAAGCACTAAATAATTGTTGTCTGAAAAAATAACAATTACCTTGTTTCCTTGTTTACCCACCAGTGACTTTCTTTTTTTTTTTTTTTTTTAAAGATTTTATTTATTTATTTGAGAGAGAGAGAATGAGAGAGAGCGAATACATGAGAGGGGGGAGGGTCAGAGGGAGAAGTAGACTCCCTGCCGAGCAGGGAGCCCGATGCGGGACTCGATGCAGGGACTCCAGGATCATGACCTGAGCCGAAGGCAGTCGCTTAACCAACTGAGCCACCCAGGCGCCCCCACCAGTGACTTTCGACATTCACTATTTAATATTTGAGGATGGGGCTGTGAAGGAGGAAAGCAGAGAAAGAGAAAAGCTAAATGTCTTGCAAATGTCTTGAGTAGTTGATTATTATCTGTTAAAAATGCCTGACAAAACATTTTTTAAGTGAAAATTTTATTTATTTATTTGACAGAGAGAGAGCACAGGCAGGGGGAGCAGCAGGGAGAGAGAGAAGCAGGCTCCCCGCTGAGCAGGGAGCCCGACGTGGGCCTTGATCCCAGGACTCTGGGATCATGACCTGAGCCGAAGGCAGATGCTTAACCAACTGAGCCACCCAGGAGCCCCTGACAAAACATTTTTAATATATATTATGAAATTAACAGTTTTAATCCTTATTATGAAGGTATTATAAGACTAAATATTCAGCAAGATATATCAGAAAACTGGAACTGAAATAAGCTTTGTGAAATTCAGCAAGAGGTCTCAGAAACTAGGGGAAAAGGTCTTAAAGAGAGTTTATATCTTTAAAGCTTAGTTATTTCACTTACTTTTTTGTTCTTGGTTGAAGAAGATGTGAAGTCTTGGTTCTGGATTCCTGAATAAATAAGCCTTCTCAGAGTCATCAGCAGAAATTCTCCTTTCCTTCAGCCCCTAGACAGATTTTTCAATTAAAACAATTGTACTAAAGATTTTGATACATACAGACTTTCAATTTAATTTTAAAAAGGTCTCTGCTCTACTTGTTCCCTCCTCTGCCCATTCTCTTGAACAGTTTTCCATTTTTTGTATCCTCCCAGAATGTCTTCATGCATATACAAGAATGTATAAATACAAATTCTTATCTTCACCATTTAAATACACAGATGCAGAAATAAAATTCTAATTTAAATTGCAGGGGACAAAAGTCAGGATCCAAAATCAAGTGACATTTCTAAGTAAACACTTGGATACAGTTTCCCAGTATTCTAGAACCTCCAGACTTCCCCACTGGGCATTTATGGAAGGGAATGAGATTGTCTACTCAAGATGAGGGCTCTAGGAGAGTATTCTTTTTTTTTTATTATTATTATGTTATGTTAATCACCATACATTACATCATTAGTTTTTGATGAAGTGTTCCATGATTCATTGTTTGTGTATAACACCCAGTGCTCCATGCAGAACGTGCCCTCTTTAATACCCATCACCAGGCTAACCCATCCTCCCACCTCCCTCCCCTCTAGAACCCTCAGTTTGTTTTTCAGAGTCCATAGTCTCTCATGGTTCGTCTCCCCCTCCGATTTCCCCCCCTTCATTCTTCCCCTCCTGCTATCTTCTTCTTCTTTTTTTTTAACATATAATGTATTATTTGTTTCAGAGGTACAGATCTGTGATTCAACAGTCTTGCACAATTCACAGCGCTCACCATAGCACATACCCTCCCCAGTGTCTATCACCCAGCCACCCCATCCCTCCCACCCGCCACCACTCCAGCAACCCTCAGTTTGTTTTCTAGGAGAGTATTCTGCACCATGTTTTGTTTTGCTCTGTTTTTCCTTATCAGAGTCTCTTGGAGATCTTTCCATATCAGTACATAGAGATATTCTTCATTCTTTTTTATTTACAACTGCATATATTTTATTGTATGAATGCACCGTGGCATATTTATCCAGATCTTTATTAATGGTATGGCTTATTTCAATTTTCTGATATTAAAAATAATGCTACAAAAATTAAAAATAAATAAAAATAATGCTACAGTGAATAAATTGCATAGGTTTTATTTCCCACACAAGCTTTTTTTTAAGATTAGACTTGAGTTTTTTTTTTTAAGATTTTATTTATTTATTTGTCAGAGAGAGAGTATAAGCAGGGGGAGTAGCAGGCAGAGGGAGAAGCAGGCCCCTGCTGAGCAAGGAGCCCAGTTTTGGACTCCGTCCCAGGACCCTGGGATCATGACCTGAGCCAAAGGCAGACGCTTAACTGACTGAGCCACCCAGGCATCCCTAGACTTGAGTTTTTAAGACTATCTTTATTGAGATCCTGCCATTTGCAACAACACGGGTGGACCTGGAGGATACTATGCTAAGTGAAATGAGTCATATAAAGACAAATACCATATGATTTCAGTCATATGTGGAAGTTAAAAAACAAAACACAAACAAATAAAAAAGAGACAGACAAAAAAAAACCAGGCTCTTCAATACAGAAAACAAACTGCTGGTTGCCACAGGAGAGGTGGGTGGGGGGAAGGGTAAAAGAGATAAAGGGGATTAAGAGGTACAAACTTCCAGTTACAAAATAAATAAGTCACAGGGATGAAAAGGACAGCATGGGGAATATAGTCAATTATACTGTAATAATGTTTGGTGACTACATTTGATGAGCACTGAGTGATGTATAGAATTGTTGAATCATGTTGTACACCTGAAACTAATATAACACTGTATATTAATTATGCTTTACTTAAAAAAAGACATCTTTATTGAGATATAATTAACAATAAATGCAGTTATTTACAGTGTACAATTCGATGAGTTTTTTACACTCCCATGAGACTATCAGCACAATCAAGATAATGAACATATCCATTAACCCCCAAGGTTTCCTTGTGCTCCTTATGACCCCTCCGTCACACTTCTCCCCACACACCCAGACAACACTTACCTGCTTTCTGTTATAAATTCATTTGCATTCTTAGAATTTTATATAAATGGAATCATGCACTATGTACTTTTTTTTTTGGTCAAGCTTCTTTTACTCAGTATAATTATTTTGAGATCATCCATTGTGTGTATCAATAGTACATTCCTTTTTATTGCTGACCAGTATTTCATTGTGTGCATATAGCACAATTTGTTTGTTGACTCACATTTTGATTGTTTCCAGTTTGGGGCTATTACAAATAAAACTGCTATGAACACTTGTGTACAAGTCTTTGTATGAACATATGATTTCATTTCTCTTTGGTAAATACTCAGGAGTGGAATATCTGGGTCACACAGTAGCTGAATAGTAAAAATTTTAAGAAACTAGCAAACTATTTTCCAAAGTGAATGCCATCTGACATTCTCCTGGGCAATGGAGAGTTCCAGTTGTACCATGTTCTTGCCAACGCTCGGTATCGTCAGTCTCTTTTGTGTAGTTGTAGTATCTCATTTTGATTTTAATTTGCATTTCACTAATGACAAATGAAGCTGAGAATATGCTTTTCTTTCTTTCTTTTTTTTTTGGTCATCCATATATCTTCTTTGATGGTGTCTGTTCAAATTTTTTGCTGTTTCCATTTGTTTGTATTCTTATTGTTTAGTTTCAAGGATTCTTTATAAATTATGGATGCAAGTTCTTTATCAGATATACAATTTGAAAATATTTTCTCTCAATCTGTGAATTTTCTTTTCATTCTCTGGGTGGCTCAGTTAGTTAAGCAACTGCCTTCAGCTCAGGTCATGATCCCAGGGTCCTGGGATCGAGACCCACATTGGGCTCCTGGCTCAGCGTGGAGCCTGCCCCTCCCTCTTCCTCTGCCTGCTACTCCACCTGTTTGTGCTGTCTCTCTCTCTCTCTCTATCAAATAAATAAATAAAATCTTTAAAAAAATAATGTCTTTCAAAGGACAAAGATCCCCAACTTTGACACAGATCAAATTATAAATTTTTGTTCTTTTAAGGCTTATGCCTTTGATGTTATCTAAGAGATCCTAGTCTAACACATGGTCACAAATATTTTCTCCTCTATATTCTCCTAGAGATTTACATTTTTAGGCTTTACATTTAGGCTCTTTAAGCATCAAAAACCTCAATTAGTATTCACTTTTGGTTGCTGATTGCCAGAAAGTTATCCTGGCTTACATATCTCTACATCATACATGTCTTTCCTAGCTTCCTGGTCCACAGAAATTGTGTGAGATAATAATATTCATTTTTGTTTTAAGCCACTAAATTTTAGGGTAATTTTTAATGCAGCAATAGAAACTAAAATGTTAATTAAGTTACTTGATAAACAGTTTGATCCTTCTGGGGCTTGCTTTTAAGCTTTGCTAGGTGATATCAAAGCAGCATTTAGTGTAGGGATAATTTTGTCACATTATTGAGACAAAGGCCTTCTGTGTACTCTATGTAATGCCCACGAATTATGAGGTTTTGCCCCTCTGGCTGGTAAGAAGAGCTATGGCTGGCCTGGTGTGATCTTTGGGGTCTGTTCACTTTAATCCTCCCAAATGGTTCTTTGCCTGGTCATGGGCAGCTTCCTCACATGCATGCACTGATTGGTGTTCACCTGGAGATTCTGGGGGACCCTCTGCTGACCTCCAGACTTCTCACTATGTGCAGCTTTCTCCTCTGTAGTCCTTTGCCCTGAAAAGCTAGATTCCTTGTCCTCCTCAGACTTTCAACTCTGTCTCCTTAACACAGAGAGATTGCCAAGTTGTACCTGGGCTCCTGTCTGTGCTCTGTGGTTTGGAAGCTCCTTCCAGCTAGGATGCTGGGGAAATTAAAATCTCGGTTCATTTGTTTCTTATCTCTTGGGGATCATTGTCCTTCATTGCCCGATGTCCAATATCTTGAAAAATTTTCTTCATATACTTTGTCTGGTTTTTAAATTGTCCAGGCAGGATGGTAAATCTGGTTCTGTTACTCCATGTTGGCTGGAAGTATCCCCCAGACAGACTTTGAAAGGCCAGTCTTTATTAGGAACCTGTTCCGGATATGGTGCTTGGTACTTTACAGGCTAAATCTTAGTTAATCCCCCAAAACAAAACAGAACAAAACAAAAATGTAAAAGGCACACAAAGAAAAAAGGAACTATGAAGTAGATACTACTAGAATTCCTGTTTTACAGATGAGAAAATCAGGACACAGAGACATTAAGTAGTTTCTTCAAGATCATAAGGCTAATATACATGGTGGGATTGGGTTTTGCATCCAGATCTGTTTGATTGCCCAAAGCAAGCTCTTAACCAGTCTCTTCCTGGACCTCTTAAATTAACTCTTGCTTCTTGAAGGAAACTGAAAGCTGACTTACTTTGCCTTATGCCCACTCTCTGCAGATACTTACTCTTCCAGACTTTTCATTCTCCCTATAACGAGTACCACATGGAGAACTCTCCAGGCTCCATAATATTAGAGACTGACTTCAGATTTTCCTTTTGTACAGAATAGCTGTTTATTTGGGATCTTGACTTTTTCCCTGCATACAAAGAAGCAAATTTAGGTTGAGAATTTATAAAATAATACATTTCCATCACAAACATATGAGCTTTGGCCAAATGATGGCAAATTCTTTGAAATAAGAAGAAGACAAAGAGAAAATTAGCTCTCTTTGAGAACAATGTGAGGATGTCCCTAAAGTTTGAATGGAAGGAGAAATGAGGTCCAAACTTCAAGTCTCCTTCCAGCCTTTATGTGAAAGCTGGTAAGAAGGCTTCTCTACCGGGAGATCTACTGATGTGTGTTTGTAGTTGTTCCAGGAATCCTCAACAAAACACCACGAAATGGAAAGACACTCAAGCCAACACAACTGACATAAAAATAGAAACAAACTTATTAAATACCTGTTTAAGGGCAGTATTAACACATAATTAAGGGGGCGATTCCAGGGAAACGTTGAGTCTGTTATAATTCTGACTTTCTCATCAAAGGAAACTCATAAGATTTTTTTTAAAATTTTTTTATTGTTATGTTAATCCCCATACATTACATCATTAGTTTTAGATATAGCGTTCCATGATTCATTGTTTGTGCATAACACCCAGTGCTCCATGCAGAACGTGCCCTCCTTAATACCCATCACCAGGCTAACCCATCCTCCCACCCCCCTCCCCTCTAGAACCCTCAGTTTGTTTTTCAGAGTCCATCGTCTCTCATGGTTCTTCTCCCCCTCCGATTTCCCCCCCCTTCATTCTTCCCCTCCTGCTACATTCTTCTTCTTCTTTTTTTCTTTCTTAACATATATTGCATTATTTGGGAAACGCATAAGATTTTGACTGAGTTTTCTCAGGAGTGGAGACTCATGAGCCCTAAACTAGTACTTATGTATGAAACCGAAGCTCTCGGTTTTAGAATTTGAACATTTTCCTTGCAGTTTTCTTTTTTTCTTTTTCATGCTTGTTGGGTTTTAATTACACAAATATAATCTGTTTATTGTTGAAAAAGTAGGAAGTATAAGTAACCTATAATCTTACCCCTAATCAATAATCACAATGAAAAAAAAAATAATCACAGTGAACATATGGATGACTGTCCTGATGGTCTTTGCCGTCTCCCTATATAAATAAAGTATGTATGTACATTTGCATGTGTATGTTGTGATTTGTGTTTGTGTGTGGATGATGTGGTGTGTGTGTGTGTGATGTATAATTCTAGAATAGTTTATAATGCCATAAGAAGAGATCCCTACTATACCTACCATCATGGCATAAGTTGGGGAGACCCTAATAACTTTGTTGAGTCTGGGTTGGAGGAGCCCCTGCCAAGACGTGGTATGCTCTTATAAATTGATTTTTTCTTCTGGGGCTGAATCTCTCCAACTTTTCACCTTCGCGACACCCCTAAGAGACCAGATGCCTGGACCTGTGATTGGAGAGTGATCCTTTGCATAACAGTCCCAAAGGTGACTCAGGCTTAAGGCCTGGGCTGGAAACAGTCAGAACAATATTTCCCAGACCCACAGCTGTGTGGGTTACAATCGCCAGAGGCCCTCTAACTGTGGCTGTGATTACTAAGAACAGTTCGCTCTCCCTGGAACATGTGAGTGCTAGGAAGGCCAGATTTTTCATAGATTGAGAGTAAGGATCCTAGGGAGAGGCAGCTAACAGAAGAGGAAGGTCTACTTTTTTTTACTGAAGTCTAGTTAACATACAATGTTATATTAATTTCAGGTGCAACATAGTGATCTGACATTCTACATATTACGCTATCCTCTCTGCAGTAAGTGTAGTCGCCATATAGAGTTACTACAATACTATTGACTGTACTCCCTATGCGGTACTCTTCAACCCCATCATTTATTTATTTTAAAAATTAGAAGTTTGTACCTTTTAATCCCCTTCACCTGTTTCACCCGTTCCTACGACACCGTGCAAATGGCAACCACCAGTTTGTTCTCTGTATTTATGATTCTATTTGTTCACTTGTTCACTTGTTTTGTTTTCCACATATAAGTGAAATCTTGTGGCATTTGTCTTTCTCTGACTTCTTTTCACTTGGCGTGATACCGATAGCTTCATCCATGTTGTCACAAATGCAAGATCTAATTCTTTTTTATGGTTGAGTAATATTCCATTATATATACACACACATATATATATATATACCATATCTTCTTTATCCATTCATCTATGGACAGACACTTAAGTTGCTTCCATTACTTGGCTATTACAAATAATACTGCAATAAACATAGGGGTGCATATATCTTTTCAAATTAGTGTTTTCATTTACTTTGGATTTATTGTATGGCATTTCTATTTTTAATTTTTTTGAGGAACCTCCATACCTCCATACCTAAAAAATTTTTAATTTTTTTGAGGAACCTCATGAGGTTTTGTGAAAAACCTCCATGTTTTTCACAGTGGCTGCACCAATTTACATTCCCACCAGCAGTGCACAAGGGTTCCCTTTTCTCCACATCTTTGCCAATGCTTAGTATTTCTTGTCTTTTTGGTCCTAACCATTCTGACAGGTGTGAGGTGATATCTCATTATGGTTTTGATTTGTATTTCCCTGTTGATGAGTGATGTTGAGCATCTTTTCATGTGTCTGTTGGCCATCTGTATGTCTCCTTTGGAAAAATGACTTTTTGGGTCCTCTGCTCATTTTAAAATTGTATTATTTGTTAGTAGGGTCTACTTTAGATGGTTCCATGCCATTCAGCTAATTTGCAGACCACTGAAAATTTTTTTTCTTCATTTGGTGTGCTTAGTTGTATTCAACAGAAATTGACTGACTGGGGGCACTTGCGTGACTCAGTCGGTTAAGCATCTGCCTTCGGCTCAGGTCATGATTCCAGGGTCCTGGGATGGAGTCCCACATCGGGCTCCCTGCTCAGTGGGGAGCCTGCTTCTCCCTCTGCCTGCTACTCCCCCTGCTTGTGCTCTCTCTCTCTCTCTCTCTCTCCAACAAATAAATAAAATCTTAAAAAAAAAAAAAAAGAAATCGACTGACTGATTTAAGCCCCCTTCCCCCCCCAAAAAATTACAGACATAAAAGAACATTACTGAAAGACAATTGCTGGCAAGATGAGAGAATGAGACTTAGAAGATAGGCAGCAAAGGAAGGTAGGTAGAGAATGTTAGCAAAAACATGCCCTAGGAACAATCTGGTGCCTCTGACTTGCCAGCCGCCCTACCTCTGGTGACAAAGGCCAAGGCTTTTCTTTAACAACTGCAAGACCTGTGGCAAAAGTATAGACGGAGGTCCAGTACCATTATATGTGTAAATATTTAAAAATTAAAAATAAGTTATAAATCAAATGAACAACCTATTAAATAAAATATGCTAAATCCTCCTTCCTCAACAGATACATTCATAGTCAACTGAAAGGTCAAGCTCAAGCTTAAAATTCTTGACTCCTTAGAATTCCATGGGTTGAAATCCAGCCCTTGGCTCCTGTCCCCCCACCTTAGCGCATCCTTCCTTGTTTCCCTACTTCAGCCTGAATATACAAGCACCATGCACATCTCCTGCAAAAGTCCTCTCTTGACCACTCTCGGGGTCTAGAATTGTGAGTGGTCTCCTTTCAGGGGGATGGATACAGGGAAGAGGACCACACAGGTTCTGGAAATAACCTTGGAGTCATTTAGGCAGAGAATTCTGGGGACCTGTGTATTTAGAGTGCAGTCTAGAATCAGGGATGGAGTTTAGGCTCTGAGTAGGTTTGTCCCGTTGGACTTGTAGGTTCCTTGTGAGGCACAGCAAGAAGAGGGCCAGCATGGGGTCCCCTAAACTGAGGCCTAGGAGAGAGTTCCATTTGCTTGAATCTGAGGACAGTAGTGCCCAAAGCTACTGCTGCTCTGTGAACTGGATAGGCGACCCACGACCAACAGCACAGAGTCACCTCTCTCAATGCTCCGGTACCCCAGCAGGAGTGTATTAATGGCTGAGCCGAGATTATACACCCAGCCAATAGCCCCTGGGCATGAGGTGGAGGTAGGGAGCAAGAGAAAACAGAAGCTGGTCCAAAATGGCAAATGCCCACTATGCCCAGATGGAATGAGCCACTTTTTAAAAAATTTTTTATTGTTATGTTTATCACCATACATTACATCATTAGTTTTTGATGTAGTGTTCCATGATTCATTGTTTGTGCATAACACCCAGTGCTCCATGCAGAATGTGCCCTCTTTAATACCCATCACCAGGCTAACCCATCCTCCCACCCCCTCCCCTCTAGAACCCTCAGTTTGTTTTTCAGAGTCCATCGTCTCTCATGGTTCATCTCCCCCTCTGATTTCCCCCCCTTCATTCTTCCCCTCCTGCTATCTTCTTTTTTTTTTCCTTAACATATATTGAATTATTTGTTTCAGAGGTACAGATCTGTGATTCAACAGTCTTGCACAATTCACAGCGCTCACCATAGCACATACCCTCCCCAGTGTCTATCACCCAGCCACCCCACCCCTCCCACCCCACCCCCCACTCCAGCAACCCTCAGTTTGTTTCCTGAGATTAAGAATTCCTCATATCAGTAGGTCATATGATACATATCTTTCTCTGATTGACTTATTTCACTCAGCATAACACCCTCCAGTTCCATCCACGTCGTTGCAAATGGCAAGATCTCATTCCTTTTGATGGCTGCATAATGGAATGAGCCACTTTTAAACATGTTCTACTCCAAGCCCTCCATCTAGAATCTGCACAAGTATTTGAGAAAAATATATAAATATAAAAAATACCTTCAGGGTTGAGGTAGCCAAAAAAGAAAGGAAGCCTATAATTACCTTCCTCCAGAAGCCAGTGAGGACATTGGTTGTTCCTGTTCATTTTATTTCTATTTTTGGGCCTGTGCTACCTTCCTACAGGCTGAGGAGTAAGACTGTATGCATCTTACTCACCAGTTTGTGTAGTAGATACTTGTTGCTTTCGTCCTTCCAACATCCATTTCCTCTTCCTCTGTTCCATAACATCTGTTCTTCTGGCAACAGCTTCTAGTTGGTTTGGGTGTTGTTGGCCAACTCCTGGTTCCAAGGAGTGGCACATGACCCATTGGTCCGAGCAACCAGAAGTTCACATACTCCTGGTTCCCAGATGTTAGAATACCTTCTGGAGAAGAGCTATAGCCATTCCTAACCTGTAGATATTTAAGAAGGAGATATTCAAAAAGGAGGAACTTTTGGATGGAAGCAGTGGGTCATGAGAGGTGGGTCATTAGAAGACCTTCCCAGGAACCCAGAACATGCATGGGCATGTTCCTCAGCTTCATCACTATGTCAGAGCCAAGGTCCCTAGGTTTCACTTTCTGATGGCCAGAGTGCTCAGATCTATGTGGGTGGTATTCTCAGGTCAAAGGACATGACTCAGTGGCCCTTCTTGCTCGGCCCTCTGCTCCATGCTGGAGGCTCCCTGGTGGTCAGTATAACCCTGGGATGTAACACACTTGAGTTTGAATCCTAGTTCCATAATGTGGCTGCATGGCCCAGTTTCCTCATTTGTCAAACAGGATGCTCTTTAGCCTGAAAAGGGAAATAGGGCTGATCTTTAAGCCCAAGGTGGTTGAGGAGGGTTCTTGATGTTCTTTGGCATTTTGCCGTCAAATGAGGTCCCCAACTCTTGCAACAAAACTGGGCTTGGTGTGGATTAAGCATGAAATGGAACTGTAAGGAAACTGGTCTGCTCCCACTGACTGCACAAGGAAGGCTGGCCACTCTGCTTTATAGTCACACCTTATACACCCCTTGCCAAGTTCATCGTGCATGGTATATGCTCAGGTAATTGTGATTTCTTTTTGCCCACGTGAATTGTTAGATTTGATTAAATTCACACAAATGTGTGTAGTTATGCTTGGTGCGGCAAGGCATATGTGATGAGACACGCTTGCCCTGTAAAGTGTGCTAAAATGAGTGAGATGTTCCTGAATGAGCCAAGGCAGCACTGCTACCCCCGTGTTCTCATTAGGGAAAATAGATCTGCTTACTTGTGTGGATTTATTTTATTGGAAGTCTATAGTCCTCTCTGTTTTTCCTTTGGCTGGCAACCAGGTTGCTCCTGATGACATCCCTGCTGAGAAGTTTCCTTTGATTTGTGAGTGAGCTGAGCTCTTGGTTTGACCTATTTTATTTCCCATCTAGGGCCCACTTGGGGTTCATGTTCTCTCTGCTCCTGCACCTCCTCTCCTGGAGCCTTAGGCTGATCCCCAGGGCCCTGGGTGGGGGTGGGGGGGCCCCCATGCTGCCTTTCTCAGACACCAAGTCTCAAAATCTCCTGGAGGCATTTGGCTCAATTTCCCCCCTCCTTTGGTTTCTTTCTACATGATAAAGTCAGGCCTTCCCCAAGGATGCAGATTTTATGGGCCAAATAAAGGAAAAGCAAATTCATTTTAAAGGAGACTGGGTTGGTACTGATATCCTTCATTCTGGAAGGAAAAGCCCCTAATTTATCCCCTCAACATGTTGTCCTTCATGTACTTAGATAATGACAAAGCCAATGGATGTAAGCATCACTGATGAATATAAAAATAAATCTTTCAACAAGACAACAAAATTGTAAAGGACTGACCAAAATATATTACCGATACAGTTTTAGATACGTATTATGTTCACCCTATATTAAGTGAAACATAAATTGCAAAGTGGTATGTTCCATTCGATCCTATATTATTAAAAATATGTTTGTTCATAAAACAGAATCTTTCTACAACCACACAGAGTTTATAGATGGGTTTACATTTTTATTTCTTCAACAAATCTGTAATTTAAGAAGAACAGGTAGTACTATTATTTGTATTTTGCACACAAAGGAAGAGGCAAAGCTTCTCTGTGAGTACGTATCTGACAAATGGCAGAGCTAGAACATAAGCTCAGGTCTCCTGACTACAAATCTCTTGTTATACTGTCCTGTTAACACACAACCAAAAATTGCAAGGTTTCAGATGAACCACATGTGCCCCTATTTCCACATAAATATAATAAACACGTATTATAAAGTAAGTCACGTGCCATAAGTGCCTACCACCGATATCGGTCCTTTTCCCTCTCACACTTGTTCAACCCCTCTCGCACCACCTGCACATTTCACTGTGCCCATCACGATTGCCATTTTGCATCATTTTGTGCAATAGTTTGATTCATGTATTTCTCTCTCTCTTTTTAAAAGATTTTATTTATTTATTTGAGAGAGAGAGAGAGCACAAGCAGGGTGAGGGGCAGAGGGAGAAGCAGGCTCCCCACGGAGCAGGGAGCCCGGTGCGGAGCTTGATCCCAGGATTCCAGGATCATGGCCTGAGCCGAAGGCAGACGCTTAACTGACTGAGCCACCCAGGCGCTCCAATTCATGTGTTTCTCTTGCATTGGACTATAAGCCCCCTGAGGGGAGAGAACATATCTGATTTTGCACACATTGAATTCCCAATAGAGTTTTTGACTCATACTAAGTGCTCAATACATATTTGTTGAAAGAATAAATGAATGAAAAATCAAGATGAAGCAACTAGGGTTTTGACTTGGGGCTCTGTTCTCAACCAGAAATCAGTGTGGCCTGTGAGAGACTGAGGCCAAGGGAAAGTACTCATAAAAGTGTCTACACGTTGTTTTTGGACCTTGCAGTTAATCAGGGAAGAAAGCAGCTTCCTTTCCAACTCATGTGAAGGGGAGGAGGTGTGGCTTTTACTCCTGGGGAAGCTCCTCTGTGGCTCTTTCCTTCCCTTCACCTTGGCTGGAGGTTGAGGAAGGGGAGCTGTGGCAGCGGGTAGGAGGACCTGTGGCCCTTTAGTAGGACAGATTGGCAGTGTTGCCTCTTCTGGGCCGGGTGGGGTTGCTTGCAGACAGAGCGTGTGGCTTCTATCCTGGATCCCTGAACCAAGTCCGGAGGCCAAGGCCAGGCCAAAGTCAGTCTAGCTGCTGCCTTGGGCATGAAAAGGGTTTTTAATTGCAATACCTGAGCCTTTGAGGGCATTTGCCATATATTTCTTTTGGCATCACCAGAAGAAAAGAAAACTCTCCCACTCTAGATATTGCAAAACCCAATATCCCTCCTTCTTAAAGGAGAAAAGAGGAAAACTCTTTTGTGCTTTGAGGGGGCTTACAACAAAGGGACAAGGAAGCGCATTACACTCTATATCAGGTCTGTGTTGACTATTCTTGCCACTGGAAAGTCTGAATGGCTTTTCACAAACTGCAAATGAAAAAATATTATCCAAAAAGTGATCAAAGCATTCATTTATCGAAGTACAACCCTGGATCTAACATTATGACAAAATGGAAACTCAAGATCGGCCCACATCAAAGACTTGGTATTTGCTGAGCATGTATCCATCAATGCTTACTTGAGCGCACTGCATAAGATGCTCTGCTCTGAGCACGTAGTTTGTTTGAAGGACATTAGCCGGAAGCTTGGCTAATGTCATTCATGTTCTCTGGTTCCTATTATATGTGGGGCACAGCAGAATCACATTTTAAGCCCAGCAGGCTGAAAGCCAGACTCCTTTGGGGTGCTACCCTAAAGGGTCAGGTCTGCTTTTAAGATTTTCTCTTTATCCCCGGCTTTAAGTAATTTTATCATGATGTGTCTTTTTTTTATTATGTTATGTTAATCACCATACATCATTAGATTTTGATGTAGTGTTCCATGATTCATTATTTGTGTATAACACCCAATGCTCCATGCAGAATGTGCCCTCTTTAATACCCATCACCAGGCTAATCCATCCTCCCACCTCCCTCCCCTCTAGAACCTTCAGTTTGTTTTTCAGAGTCCATTGTCCCTCGTGGTTCATCTCCCCCTCCGATTCCCCCCCTTCATTCTTCCCCTCCTGCTATCTTCTTCTTCTTTTTTTTTTTTTAACATATAATGTATTATTTGTTTCAGAGGTACAGATCTGTGATTCAACAGTCTTGCACAATTCACAGCACTCACCATAGCACATACCCTCCCCAGTGTCTATCACCCAGCCGCCCCATCCTTCCCACCCCCAACCACTCCAGCAACCCTCAGTTTGTTTCCTGAGATTAAGAATTCCTCATATCAGTGAGGTCATATGATACATGTCTTTCTCTGATTGACTTATTTCGCTCAGCATAACACTCTCCAGTTCCATCCACATCATTGCAAATGGCAAGATTTCATTCCTTTTGATGGCTGCATAATATACCATTGTATATACATACCACTTCTTCTTTATCCATTCATCTGTCGATGGACATCTTGGCTCTTTCCACAGTTTGGCTATTGTGGACATTGCTGCTATAAACATCGGGGTGCACATACCCCTTCGGATCCCTACATTTGTATCTTTGAGGTAATCCAATAGTGCAATTCCTGGATCATATGGTAGCTCTATTTTCAACTTTTTGAAGAACCTCCGTACTGTTTTCCAGAGTGGCTGCACCAGCTTGCATTCCCACCAACAGTGTAGGAGGGTTCCCCTTTCTCCACATCCCCGCCAACATCTGTCGTTTTCTGACTTGTTAATTTTAGCCATTCTGACTGGTGTGAGGTGATATCTCACTGAGGTTTTGATTTGGATTTCCCTGATGCGGAGCGATGTTGAGCACGTTTTCATGTGTCTGTTGGCCATTTGGATGTCTTCTTTGGAAAAATGTCTGTTCATGTCTTCTGCCCATTTCTTGATTGGATTATTTGTTCTTTGGGTGTTAAGTTTGATAAGTTCTTTATAGATTTTGGATACTAGCCCTTTATCTGATATGTCATTTGCAAATATCTTCTCCCATTCTGTCAGTTGTCTTTTGGTTTTGTCAACTGTTGTGTGCAAAAGCTTTTTATCTTGATGAGGTCCTAATAGTTCATTTTTGCCCTTGCTTCCCTTGCCTTTGGCGACATTTCTAGGAAGAAGTTGCTGTGGCTGAGGTCGAAGAGGTTGCTGCCTGTGTTCTCCTTTAGGATTTTGATGGATTCCTGTCTCACATTGGGGTCTTTCAACCATTTTGAGTTTATTTTTGTGTGTGGTGTAAGGAAATGGTCCAGTTTCATTCTTCTGCATGTGGCTGTCCAATTTTCCCAACACCATTTGTTGAAGAGACTGTCTTTTTTCCATGGGACATTCTTTCCTGCTTTGTCGAAGATTCGTTGACCATAGAGTTGAGGGTCCATTTCTGGGCTCTCTGTTCTGTTCCATTGATTTATATGTCTGTTTTTGTGCCAGTACCATACTGTCTTGATGATGACAGCTTTGTAATAGAGCTTGAAGTCCGGAATTGTGATGCCACCAGCTTTGCTTTTCTTTTTCAACATTCCTCTGGCTATTCGGGGTCTTTTCTGGTTCCATACAAATTTTAGGATTATTTGTTGATTTCTTTGAAAAAAGTGGATGGTATTTTGATGGGGATTACATTGAATGTGTAGATTGCTCTAGGTAGCATTGACATCTTCACAATATTTGTTCTTCCAATCCATGAGCATGGAACGCTTTTCCAATTCTTTGTGTCTTCCTCAATTTCTTTCATGAGTATTTTATAGTTTTCTGAGTACAGATTCTTTACCTCTTTGGTTAGATTTATTCCTAGGTATCTTATGGTTTTGGGTGCAATTGTAAATGGGATCGACTCCTTAATTTCTCTTTCTTCTGTCTTGTTTTTGGTGTATAGGAATGCCACTGATTTCTGTGCATTGATTTTATATCCTGCCACTTTACTGAACTCCTGTATGAGTTCTAGCAGTTTTGGGGTGGAGTCTTTTGGGTTTTCCACATAAAGTATATCATCTGCAAACAGTGAGAGTTTGACTTCTTTGCCGATTTGGTTGCCTTTTATTTCTTTTTGTTGTCTGATTGCTGTGGCTAGGACTTCTAGTACTATGTTGAATAGCAGTGGTGATAGTGGACATCCCTGCTGTGTTCCTGACCTTAGGGGGGAAGCTCTCAATTTTTCCCCATTGAGAATGATATTCGCTGTGGGTTTTTCATAGATGGCTTTTATGATATTGAGGTATGTACCCTCTATCCCTATACTCCAAAGAGTTTTGATCAAGAAAGGATGCTGTACTTTGTCAAATGCTTTTTCTGCATCTATTGAGAGGATTATATGGTTCTTGTTCTTTCTTTTATTAATGTATTGTATCACATTGATTGATTTGTGGATGTTGAACCAACCTGGCAGCCCAGGGATGAATCCCACTTGGTTGTGGTGAATAATCCTTTTCATGTACTATTGGATCCTATTGGCTAGTATTTTGGTGAGAATTTTTGCATCCATGTTCATCAAGGATATTGGTCTGTAATTCTCCTTTTTGATGGGGCCTTTGTCTGGTTTTGGGATCAAGGTAATGGTGGCCTCATAAAACGAGTTTGGAAGTTTTCCTTCCATTTCTATTTTTTGGAACAGTTTCAGAAGAATAGGTATTAATTCTTCTTTAAATGTTTGGTAGAATTCCCCTGGGAAGCCATCTGGCCCTGGGCTTTTGTTTGTTGGGAGATTTTTGATGACTGCTTCAATTTCCTTAGTAGTTATAGGTCTGTTCAGGTTTTCTATTTCTTCCTGGTTCAGTTTTGGTAGTTGATACATCTCTAGGAATGCATCCATTTCTTCCAGGTTATCTAATTTGCTGGCATAGAGTTGCTCATATGTTCTTATAATTATTTGTACTTCTTTGGTGTTGGTTGTAATCTCTCCTCTTTCACTCATGATTTTGTTGATTTGGGTCATTTCTCTTTTCTTTTTGATAAGTCTGGCCAGGGGTTTATCAATCTTGTTAATTCTTTCAAAGAACCAGCTTCTAGTTTCATTGATCTGTTCTACTGTTCTTTTGGTTTCTATTTCATTGATTTCTGCTCTGATCTTTATTATTTCTCTTCTCCTGCTGGGTTTAGGCTTTATTTGCTATTCTTTCTCCAGCTCTTTTAGGTGTAGGGTTAGGTTGTGTATTTGAGACCTTGTTTCTTGAGAAAGGCTTGCATTGCTATATACTTTCCTCTTAGGACTGCCTTTGCTGTATCCCAAAGATTTTGAACAGTTGTGCTTTCATTTTCATTGGTTTCCACGAATTTTTAAAATTCTTCTTTAATTTCCTGGTTGACCCATTCATTCTTTAGTAGGATGCTCTTTAGCCTCCATGTATTTGAGTTCTTTCCGACTTTCCTCTTGTGATTGAGTTCTAGTTTCAAAGTGTTGTGGTCTGAAAATATGCACGGAATGATCCCAGTCTTTTGGTACTGGTGGAGACTTGATTTGTGACCTAGGATATGATGTATTCTGGAGAATGTTCCATGGGCACTAGAGAAGAATGTATTCTGTTGCTTTGGGATGGAATGTTCTGAATATATCTGTGAAGTCCATTTGGTCCAGTGTGTCATTTAAAGTCTTTATTTCCTTGTTGATCTTTTGCTTAGATGATCTGTCCATTTCAGTGAAGGAGGTGTTAAAGTCCCCCACTATTATTGTATTGTTGTCGATGTGTTTCTTTGCTTTTGTTATTAATTGCCTTATATAATTGGCTGTTCCCATGTTAGTGGAATAGATATTTACAACTGCTGGATCTTCTTGTTGGATAGACCCTTTAAGTATGATATAGTGTCCTTCCTCATCTCTTATTACAGCCTTTGGTTTAAAATCTAATTTGTGGTTTAAAATCTAATTTGTCTGATATAAGGATTGCCACGCCAGCTTTCTTTTGGTGTCCATTAGCATGGTAAATAGTTTTCCACCTCTTCACTTTCAATCTGGGGGTGTCTTTGGGTCTAAAATGAGTCTCTTGCAGACAGCATATCGATGGGTCTTGTTTTTTTTATCCAATCTGATAGCCTGTGTCTTTTGATTGGGGCATTTAGCCCATTTACATTCAGGGTAACTATTGAAAGATATGAATTTAGTGCCATTGTATTGCCTGTAAGGTGACCATTACTGTATATTGTCTGTGTTCCTTTCTGGTCTATGTTGCTTTTAGGCTCTCTCTTGCTTAGAGGACCCCTTTCAATGTTTCTTGTAGGGCTGGTTTTGTGTTTGCAAATTCCTTTAGTTTTTGTTTGTCCTGGAACCTTTTTATCTCTCCTTCTTTTTTCAATGACAGCCTTGCTGGATATAATATTCTTGGCTGCATATTTTTCTCATTTAGTGCTCTGAATATATCATGCCAGTCCTTTCTGGCCTGCCATGTCTCTGTGGATAGGTCTATTGCCAATCTAATGTTTCTACCATTGTAGGTTACATATCTCTTCTCCCGAGCTGCTTTCAGGATTTTCTCTTTGTCTCTGAGGCTCGTAAGTTTTACTATTAGATGTCGGGGTGTTGACCTATTTTTATTGATTTTGAGAGGGGTTTTCTGTGCCTCCTGGATTTTGATGCCTGTTTTCTTCCCCAAATTAGGAAAGTTCTCTGCTATAATTTGCTCCAATATACCTTCTGCCCTTCTCTCTCTTTCTTCTTCTTCTGGGATCCCAATTATTCTAATGTTGTTTCGTCTTATGGTATCGCTTATCTCTCGAATTCTGCCCTTGTGATCCAGTAGTTGTTTATCTCCCTTTTTCTCAGCTTCTTTATTTTCCATCATTTGGTCCTCTATATCACTAATTCTCTCTTCTGCCTCATTTATCCTAGCAGTTAGAGCCTCCATTTTTGATTGCACCTCATTAATAGCCTTTTTGATTTCCACTTGGTTAGATTTTAGTTCTTTTATTTCTCCAGAAAAGGTTTCTCTAATAACCTCCATGCTTTTTTCAAGCCCAGCTAGTTTCTTTAAAATCATTATTCTGAACTCTAGTTCTGACATCATACTAATGTCCGTATTGATTAGGTCCCTGGCAGTCGGTACTGCCTCTTGTTCTTTTTGTTGAGGTGATTTTTTCCATCTTGTCAGTTTGTCCAGCGGAGAATAGGTGAATGAGAGAACAAAATGCTAACAGGGTAACAACATCCCCAGAAAATATACACTAAACAAATCAGAAAACACCTGAAACTGGGGGAAAAGAAAGGGAAAGAAAGAAAAAAGAAAAAGAAAAAAAAAAAAGAAAAAGAAAAAGATAAAAACAAACAAAAACAAAACAAAACAAAAAAAAAACAGAATATGATCAAATATGATCAGGCTGGTGCATAGATCAGTGCCACACACTAGATTTTGGGCATATTTTGGTCTGTTAGAAGAAAGTGCTTCCCAAAATTTTAAAGAAAGAAAAACTTATATATGTACAAAAATAAGGGTTAATATGATGTAGGGGTGGAATATGACTGTAAAGATGAAAATTATAAAAGATTTTATAAAAGGAATTGATAAGATAAGAAGTTGGTTGAAAAAAGAAAGAAGAGGATTTAAAAAAAAAGGGAGAGAATGTGATCAGGCAGGAGACTAGAACAAAGCCATACACTAGAGATTTAGGGTATATTTTGATCTGTTAGAAGAAACTGTATCTCAAAATTTTAAGAACAACTTATATATATATATCAAAAATAAGGGTGACTACAATGAAGGGATAGAATATGACTCTAAAAATGAAAAATAAAAATATTTTTTTAAAAAAGGGATTGATAAGATGTTGGTTGAAAAAGGGAAAAAGAAAAATTCAAAAAAAAAAAGAAAAGACAGTTTAAAAAAAAATTAACTTTGAAAGACTAAAGAGTCATGGTAAAAAAGCCATGGATTCTATGTGCAGTATTCCCCTAGCGCTGGAGTTCTGCCGTTCTCATTGATCGGTAAACTTGGTCTTGTCTGGCTGCTCTCGCTGATCTTCTGGGGGAGGGGCCTGTTGCCGTGGATCCCAAATGTCTTTGCCGGAGGCGGAATTGCCCTGCCCTTGCCAGGTCTGGGCTAAGTCATCTGCTCGGGTTTGCTCTCGGGAGCTTTTGTTCCCTGCAAGCTTTCCGTACAGCTTTGGAGGATGAGAGTGAAATGGCGGCCTCCCAATCTCTGCCCCGGAGGAGCCGAGAACTCGGGGACCCACTCTTCAGTGAGCCCCCAGAGAAAAGCAGTCAGTCGCTCCCATCTCCCCGGTGTCAGGCTGCACTCTGTGCTCACTCGGCCTGTGACCGCGCATTTCTATCTCTGGCACCCGACCCCGTGTGGAGTCTCCAAACCCAGCAGATCCCTGCAGTGCACTCCTGCGCCGCTCCTCCTGGGGGAGGAAGGGGAGTCTCCCCAGATCTGCCACTTGTTGGGTCCCTGCTGGAGGAGCAGTGGCCCCACTGAGCCACGGATCATGGTTTATGACAACCCCGAGCTGAGAGCCCACTCCTCGGCTCCATCTCTGCAGCCGGCTTCCCCAATCTGATACCTGGGAGCTCTGCTGCACTCAGGCACCCCTGGTCTTTCTGTGACCCTGAGGGTCCTGAGACCACACTGTCCCAGTGAGGGTTCCACCCCCCGCTTAGCCACTGGAGCGACGTCCCTCAGCGGAGCCGACTTCTAAAAGTTCCGATTTTGTGCTCCCCAGCTCTATCACTTGCCAGAAGCTGCTGACGGAGGCCCCCTCCCCTGCCATCTATCCTCCCCAATATCTTCTCGGATTCACTTCTCCGCATGTCCTACCTTCCAGAAAGTGGTCGCTTTTCTGTTCTAACTCACTGGGTGCTAAATACTTTAATACTCTTATGAACATTCTTGAGCTTTGTTTTGAAATGCAGTTAATCGGAAACAGTTTGAAACTTGTGGTCTTGCTTTTGGGATTTGTTAGGAGGGATCGGGGCATCATTTGTTGTAGGGCTCATTAGCTGCATGAATTATAGGGTTTCTCAGTGTAGTTGGAAAGAATGGGTGTAACTGCTTCTGTGGGCTCTGAATACTATTCCCTCGAATTCTTTTTGGTGGTTCATTCCTCAGACTCAGGTAGTTTCCTCAAAGCCATCCACTGGTCAGTACTCTGTCAAATCCTTGAGGGTATCTTCTACATATCTCCAGACTTCTTTGTGTACCTCTCTTTTCTCAGGTCCTCTACCTTGTGAACTCTAGCTTCCTTGGTCTTCCCTGTTTCTTATCTCTGTCTCCTTCACCCAGGAATCTGCTGGGCTCCACTTGGTTTTCCCCTGATCCTGCTGCGGTCTGGAAACTCTACCAAGGGAGTGATCTGAGGCAACCTTCAGGCTTCCCTTGCATGTTTCTTGTCCCCCAAGGATCACTGTCCTTTGTTACATGATGCACAAATGTACAATTGAAAACTGTTGTGTCATAGATCTGTCAGGTCTTTGGTTGTTTTATGTAGGAGAATAAACCTAATTTTTGTTACTCCATCCTAGCTGGAAGTGGAGGTCTGGCATCACTAATTTTAAAGGGCTCTTTAAATATTAGAAGTAGTTACTCTTTTTTTCCAGCTCATATGTTAGGTTTTTTCCCTCTCCGTTTTGTTTTCTTTTATTTTATGGCCTTTTTTTGCATACTGAAATCTTGCATTAGCTTTTATACACTCAAATCTAGCAGTATTTCATTGTTTCTGACACTGATGTACTTTAAAGTCTTTCTCCAATCCAACGTTATTTCAGCAGTCCCTTTTTGTCATATACTAAATTCCTACCTACTCTTGTGCTTTATATTCTGATCCACTTCTCTGTTGTTTTATTCTACAGAATAAAATGAATATGAATATAGTTTAATAGTTGTAGCTGTTTAATGTCTAGAAGGCAAATGATGTGTTAAACATGGCTAGTGGTCCTTCAAAACCCATTCTCACCTTCTTTTATGCAGATGAATCTCTCAGTGTTTAGGTGAGTGCAGCGGCCAAGTATAGTGACTACATTTCCAGATCTCCCCGGAAGCGAAGTGTGGCTCTGTGATCGATATCCGGCCAATGGATTATAAGTGCAAGTGGTGTGTTCAGCGTCTGGGAGGAGTTCCTTAAGGAAAAGAGCATGTCCTTGTCCCCTCCCTTTCCCCTTTCCTCATGCAGACATCATTGTTGGAGCTTGAGCAGACAGCATGGGTCAGCAGTGGAAGCCATGTCTGGGAGTGGCAGGGCTGGACGATGAGAGGAGACACGTTCTCAGAGACAAGAGGAGCTATTCCAGCCCTATGCCATTCACTTCTGGACTATGCTTACTTGAGAGAGAAATAGGTTTTTATTTTTTTAATTTTGTTTTTCCCACTGTTATTTTGGACTTTCTGTTACTCAGAACTCAACTTAATCCTGACTGATAGAAACTATAGAATTCTTTTGACAAAAATAAATCCTGTTGAGATTTCAATGGAAATTACACTAAATTTGTATATTTATTTAGTGAGAATTGACTTCTTTTTTTAAAAAAAAGATTTTACTTATTTATTTGAGAGAGAGAGACAGAGATAGCGAGAGAGAGCACAAGCAGGGAGGAGAGGGAGAAGAAGGCTCCCCGCTGAGCGGGGAGCCCGATATGGGACTCGATCCCAGGACCCTGGGATCATGACCTGACCTGAAGGCAGACGCTTAACCAACTGAGCCACCCAGGCGCCTTGGGAGAATTGACTTCTTAACAATATTGTCTTCCCACCCAGGAACATGTTTGGTGCTTTCATTTATTCATGCCTTCTTTTATGTTATATAAGCATTAAAAAATCCCTCAAAGACCATTTTTATCTTTGTTTTACATATTGTGTGTTTCAAATATGTGTTACCTTTTGAACTATAAAATGAAAACAACACCAAGTAAATTAAAGTATTACAGAACAATGCAGAAATGTAAACCCAAGTTGAACCTAAATAAAGGAAAAGAATCTGCTTGTTAAGTTTGACTCTTTTGTTTATTTGAAAATTTCATGAAAATATCCCCCCGGCACATGATTTCTAGAAAGCAAGTTGGTGGCTGTTTAACAGTCCAGTGTTGCTCAAAGCAGCCTTTTTAAGTATAATTGCTTACCAGAATTACCTAGAGATTCATTTGTACTACATGCTTCTTTTTGTGTATCTTACTTTCTTTTTTTTTTTACATGATTTTATTTATTTGTTTATTTGTCAGAGAGAAAGAGAGCACTAGCAGGGGGAGCGGGAGGCAAAGGGAGAAGTAGGCTTCCTGCTGAGCAAGTGCTCATGACCCTGGGATTGTGACCTGAGCTGAAGGTAGACGCTTAATTGACTGAGCCAACTAGGTGTCCCTGAGTATCTTTCTTCTTAACAGGATCCCATCCTTGTTACCTAAGAGTGGTGTGTAATTTTTCTTGGCAGTATGGGCAGAGGATGGAATGTATAAGGTTTTACTCAATCTCAGGCTTCTCAGCTAAGAAGACACCTTGGTATTTGTAATCAGAGGAGCGGGTTTGAGACTTGGAGTAAGTTCCTAATACATATAAGACTGTGGATGGGTCACTTACCATTTTGGAGTCCCAGTTTCCTTATGCATAACTTGGGCAGGACAAACATACTAGCTTAAGGTTCTTTTAGGCATAAAAATGCTTTATAAATGAGAAAAGTCTGTATAAATGTTAACAATGTGTTGGTTTTCTCTAATCATAAAATAGCATATTTCTTATTATCTTCAGCCATTTAAAATTTTTTTTCAAGTACAAAAGTCCTTATTTAAGATAAAAAATTTCCATGAACACTCTATCCTTGGTGATATTTTTATTATCTCTTGATTGATGGAATAAATGGGATAGAGAGTATAAATACTTCAGTAACAGTTGTGAATGAATATTTTTCAATCACAGCAACAGTGGAAACAGTAGAAGTTATATGATTAATTCATATTACTATTCAGTCTATGAATACTGGTGTTGCGATGCTTTTTGCTGCAAGTAACAGAAAATTTAAAACATGATGGCCTAAACATAAAGAAATATAATATCACATTCATAGCCTGTACAGAAGAGAGGATTCAGGCTTGGTTGATTCATGTGCTCAATGATGTCAGGACACAGGCTCTTTTTTCTTTTTCTTCAATTTTAATTGCAGTTAGTTAACATACAGTGTTATATTAGTTTTAGGTGTACAACCTAGTGATTCAAAAATTCTATACATTACTCAGTGCTCATCATGGTAAGTGTACTTTTAATCCCATTCACCTATTTCATCCATCCCCCCACTCACCTCTCTTCTGGTAATCATCAGTTTGTTCTCTATAGTGAAGAGTTTGTTTCTTGGTTTGTCTCTTGTTTCTTTGTTCAACTGTTTTGTTTCTTAAATTCCACACATTAGTGAAATTATATGGGGTTTGTCTCTCTTTGACTTATTTCACTTAGCATAATACTCTCATAATCCATCCATATTGTTGCAAATGGCAAGATTTCATTCTTTTTATGGCTAAACGATGCTATTCCATTGTATATATACACCACATCTTCTTTATCCATTCATCTACTTGGGCTGCTTCCATAATTGGCTATTTTAAATAATGCCTCAAAAAACACAGGGAAGCATATATCTTTTTGAATTAGTATTTTTGTATTCTTTGGGCAAATACCCAGTAGTGGAATTAGTGGATCATATGGTAACTCTATTTTTAATTTTTTGAGGAACTTCCATACTGTTTTCCACAGTGGCTGCACCAGTTTGCATTCCCACCAACAGTGCAAGAGGGTTCCTTTTTCTCCACATCTTCTCCAACACTTGTTGTTTCTTGTGTTGTTCATTTTAGCCACTTTGACAGGTGTGAGGTGGTATCTCATTGTGGTTTTGATTTGCATTTCCCTGATGATGAGTGATGTTGAGCATCTTTTCATGTGCCTGTTGGCCATCTGTATGTCTTCTTTAGGATCCAGCTTCTCTGCATCTGTCCTCAATGCTGGCTTCCCCTTAGTCATGCAGCAGGATAGCTGCAGCTGCGCCAGCACTCACCTCCAGACAGGGTATTGTCTGAGGAAAAAGAGAGACAATGTATTTCAAACCACCTGTTTTAGAAAAAGGAAGTTCTCCCCAGAATCCCCCTTCTGTCCTAATGACCTCTGACCATACCTATTGGCCAATTTTAAGCTGCATGTCCATTCTGAAACACCATAAATGTAAATGAGATTATTTTATATCAATCTGGCTCATCCTCGGAGAAGATGGAGATGCCTCATTCTCCTGAGGCAATGGTTGTCTAGAGGAGAAGTAGATACCTGGACAAAATTGAAGTTTGCTTAGTATAGCAGAGGCCACTGGTGCACACTGATAGCTTCCTATTGCAAGCATTGGTTTCTCTCTCTTCTTCTTTCTGAGAGATTTCTCTGGGATTTCCTTTTTCTGAGGGATTTCACAGGAACTTGCTTGGCTTGCATGTGGGGCAGACTGGAAAGTGCCAAGAAATTGATGCTCCTGGAAGTGGCTGTCAGTCAGTGATGGAGAAGAACTGAGATTGCCCCTTGGTGGGAAAACTTGGAGGTTTGTTACCCCATCTCTTTAGGTCCCCAGTGGCACTGAACTCCAGTTGCCCACAGTGATAATGTACTCATTAACACAATCCGTATTGACTTCCTTCCTCTCCTATGTCACTTCCTCAGGTTGTGTCAATGATTCCTGGTACCACCCCTCAGACAAACCACTTACCCTCAAATCCTTGCCTCAGGGTCTCCTTCTCGGGGAGCTCAGCCTCAGCTGGTAGGAAGGAAGAAGGAGAAAAGAGTTCTGTGTAGGAAACTAACAACGTATACTACAGGCATGTAGAGATTCTGGAACCACTTGTAAAACCCCCTAGGGTTTATATTTATTGATCTCCAACTATGGTCTCCCTAAATGACCTCACAACTAAGATGGAGTCTCAGTAGTGCCAAGAATACATAGGGACCTGCAAACTTTCTCACAAAATGTAAAATTGTAGACCATCTGGAAACTTGATGGCTATAATTAGTACATATAAACTCTTCTTTATGAGCTTCTGAGGTTTTATTTAGCCAAAATGCTTCAGATTGAAAAAAAATATTTTTTAACATAAATAATGTATTTTTTATTTCAAAATACTGTATTTACCAAAACAAAAATTTAGTGGGAAGAATGATACTGTTTTACATTTTTGTAAATCTCTTTTTTTATTGCTTTAAATCTTTTTTAAAATTTCTTCCCTCTTCCACCCCCTACCGCTGGCAACCATCAATCTATTCTCCATATCTATGAACTTGTTTCTTTGTTTTTCTTCCTTCCTTCCTTCCTTCCTTCCTTCCTTCCTTCCTTCCTTCCTTCCTTCCCTCTTTTCTTTCTTTCTTTCTTCTTTCTTTCTTCCTTTTTTTCTTTCTTTCTTTCTTTTTTTTCTTTCTCTCTCTCTCTCTCCCTCTTTCTTTCTTTATTTCTTTCTTCCTTTCTTCTTTCTAGATTCCACATATAAGAAGAGATCATACAGTATTTGTCTTTCTCTGACTTATTTCACTTAGCACAATGCTATCGAGGTCCATCTATGTTGTTGCAAAGGGCAAGATTTCATTAATGCATTGATGGACTTAGGTTGTTTCTCTATATTGGCTATTGTAAATAATGCTGTAGTAAACATATATGAAAATTTTTGGATATAGTTTTTCTTCCCCATATATCCGTCTTTCTCCATCTGGGAAAAAGATGTTTATTTCTTAAGACTTTGGGTTATTTGAGATTTGGATCACTTTACTAAATCTGCTTCATAGGGATTTGCGGGATTGTTATTATGCGTGGAATAATATTTTTAAAAGAATTTTATTTTTTCAAATAAAGTCTTTGGCTCATTGGTTTATAATATTCTTGGAATTATTATTTTAAACTGTGAGTTTCAAAAGGGATATGGCCAATGAATGGGTAGGAAAAATTGAAAGCTTGATTTTCCTCAACTAAAATTGGAAGGCAGAACTCTATCACTCATATTTTCACAGATGCCATGTGGCTGGAACCTTGGACATCTGGGATGTGGGCGGTTCAGGCTTTCTTCAGCTTCTTACTGGAAATGGAGGAGTTTTCTTGACAGCAGTAATGAATCAAACATCCACAGGAAGCAAAGAGATAATTGAAATGAAACATAAGCTGTGAAATGTTCTCCCTGAGATTATGAAGTCTCTTTCTTTGGTGGTTTTTCTCTTTGGATCTGCTAGAGAAATGAGTCTTTAGGATGATGCAGGATTTGGAGATGTCAAAATTACTTGCTTTTGTGGATATTTAACCTGTACATAGGTTAAGTTAACTTAGCACATTCCATAAGCTCTAGGTAGCCTAACTTGTCTTAGGCTATTACAAATCCATGATATTTTTTTCTGAATTTAAATTTTTGAGCTGATTTAATGTAAGTGTCCTTCAACGGGTATAATAAACACTATAAAGGGATTTATTGCATAGGAATACAGAATCACATGGGAAATAAATGCATATTTTCAAAATTTCATTCTGAAAGATGCAGTGGAGTCAGACATAACTAATTGAACCATAACTCTTTCCACAGGAGGCCTCTTTTTTTTTAATTTTATTTTATTATGTTATGTTAATCACCATACATTACATCATTAGTTTTTGATGTAGTGTTCCATGATTCATTGTTTTCGTATAACACCCAGTGCTCCATTCAATACTCCACAGGAGGCCTCTTGAGAAGATCACTAGTGTTGGGGCCATCACATTCATAACCAATTTCTGTTCAGTTGAAGGCTTCTAATGTATTTTAATCTGATTTTGTTGCTAACAGTAAAACATTGGCCTTGGATATATTTGACTCAATACTCTGAAAAAATATTTTAGATCAATTAAATCATATTTAAAAAATAAAGTTACGGGCAGCATAGACATTTTCACAATATTTATTCTTCTAATCCATGAACATGGAATGTTTTTCCATCTCTTTGTGTCTTCTTCAGTTTCTTTCATGAGTGTTCTGTAGTTCCTAGAGTATAGATCTTTTACCTCTTTGGTTAGGTTTATTCCCTGAAGTATATTATAGTTTTTGGTGTTATTGTAAATGGAATAGATTCCTTAATTTCTCTTTCTTCAGTCACCTTGTTAGTGTATAGAAATGCAATTGATTTCTGTGCATTGATTTTGTATCCTGCCACATTGCTGAATTGCTGTATGAGTTCTAGTAATTTGGGGGTGGAGTCTTTTGGGTTTTCCACATAAAGTATCATGTCATCTGTGAGGAGAGAGAGTTTGACTTCTTCTTTGCCAATTTGAATGCCTTTTATTTATTTATTTATTTTTGTTGTCTGATTGCTGAGGCTAGGATTTCTAGTACTATGTTGAACAATAATGTTGAGAGTGGGCATCCCTGTCATGTTCCTGACCTTAAGGGAAAAGCTCTCAGTTTTTCCCCACTGAGAATGATATTCACTGTGGGCTTTTCATAGATGACTTCTATGATATTGAGGTATGTTCCCTCTAACCCTATATTTTGAAGAGTTTTAATCAGGAAAGAATGCTGTATTTTGTCAAGTGCTTTTTCTGCATCAATTGAGAGGATCATATGGTTCTTGTCTTTTCTTTTATTAATGTGCTCTATCACATTGATTGATTTGCAAATGTTGAACCACTCTTGCGTCCCAGAAATAAATCCCACTTGATTGTGGTGAATAAACCTTTGACTGTACTGTTGGATCCTATTGGCTAGGATCTTGTTGAGTGTTTTGACATCAGTGTTCATCAGGGATATTGGTCTGTAATTCTCCTTTTTGGTAGGGTCTTTGCCTGGTTTTGGGATCAGGGTAATGCTGGCCTCATAGAATGAGTTTGGAAGTTTTCCTTCTGTTTCTATTTTTTGAAACAGTTTCAGTGGAATAGGTATTATTCCTTCTTTAAATGTTTGGTAGAATTCCCCTGGGAAGCCATCTGGCCCTGGACTCTTGTTTTTTGGGGAGGTTTTGAATTACTGCTTTGATTTCATTACTAGATATTGGTCTATTCAGATAGTCTATTTCTTCCTGTTCCAGTCTTGGTAGTTTATAAGTTTCCAGGAAGGCATCCATTTCTTCCAGGTTGCTTAATTTGTTGGCATATAGTTGCTGGTAATAATTTCTAATAATTGTTTCTATTTCCTTGGTGTTAGTTGTGCTCTCTCCTCTTTCATTCATGATTTTAGTGATTTGGGTCTTTTCTCTTTTCTTTTGGATAAACCTGGCCAGAGGCTTATCGATCTTATTAATTCTTTCAAAGAACCAGCTTCCAGTTTCATTGATCTGTTCTACTATTTTTCTGGTTTCTATTTCATTGATATCTGCTTTGATCTTTATTATTTCTCTTCTCCTGCTTGGTTTAGGTTTTATTTGCTGTTCTTTCTCCAGCTCCTTTAGGTGTAAGGTTAGCTTGTGCATTTGGGATTTTTCTACTTTTTTGAGAGAGGTTTGGATGGCTATGTATTTCCCCCTTAGGACCGCCTTTGTAGTATCCCATAGGTTTTGGAACAATGTGTTTTCATTCTCATTAGTTTCCATGAATTGTTTAAGTTCTTCTTTAATTTCCTGGTTGACCCAATCATTCTTTAGCAGGGTGCTCTTTAACTTCCAAGTGTTTGAATTCCTTCCAAATTTTTTCTTGTGATTGAGTTCCAGTTTCAAAGCATTGTGGTCTGATAACACGAAGGGAATAATCGCAGTCTTTTGGTATCAGTTGATACCTGATTTGTGACCCAGTATGTGGTCTATTCTGGAGAAAGTTCCATGTGCATTCGAGAAGAATGAGTAAGATAAACTCAAAATGGATGAAAGACCTCAATGTGAGACAGGAATCCATCAAAATCTTAGAGGAAAACATAGACAGTAACTTCTTCAACATCAGCCACGACAACTTTTTTTAAGACACGTCCCCAAAGGCAAGGGAAACAAAAGCGAAAATGAACTTTTGGGCCTTCATCAAGATAAAAAGATTCTGCACAGCAAAGGAAACAGTCAACAAAGCTAAGAGGCAACCCATGGAATGGGAGAAGATATTTGCAAATGACATTACAGATAAAAGGCTGGTATCCAAGATCTATAAAGAACTTCTCAAACTCAACACCCCAAAAAACAAATAATTCAGTCAAAAAATGGGCAGAAGGGGCGCCTGGGGGTGGCTCAACCAGTTAGGCATCTGCCTTCGACTCAGGTCATGATCCCAGGGTCCTGGGATCAAGACCCGCATGGGGGCTTCCTCCTCAGTGTGGAGCCTGCTTTTCCCTCCCCCTCTGCCTGCCGCTCCCCCTGCTTGTGCTCTCTCTCTCTCTGTGTCAAATAAATAAATAAAATATTTTTAAAAAATTAAAAAAAATAAGCAGAAGACACGAAGAGACACTTCTCAAAAGAAGACATACAAATGGTTAACAGACACATGAAAAAATGTTCAACAGCACTAGCCATCAGGGAAATACAAATCAAAACCACAATGAGATACCATCTTCCACCAGTTAGAATGACATAAATTAACAAAACAGGAAACAACAAATGTTGGCGAGGATGTGGAGAAAGGGGAACCCTCTTACACTGTTGGTGGGAAGGCAAGCTGGTATAGCCACTCTGGAAAACAGTATGGAGGTTCCTCAAGATGTTAAAAATACAGCTATCCTATGACCTAACAATTGCACTACTAAGTATTGACCCCAAAGATGCAGAAGTAGTGAAAATAAGGGGTATCTGCACCCCAATGTTCATAGCAGCAATGTCCACAATAGCCAAACTGTGGAGAGAACTGAGATGTCCTTCAACAGATGAATGGATAAAGAAGATGTGGTCCATATATACAATGGAATATTACTCAGCCATCAGAAAGGATGAATACCTACCATTTGCATCGACATGGATGGAACTGGAAGGGATTACGCTAAGTGAAATAAGTCAAGCAGAGAAAGACGATTATCATATGGTTTCACTCATATGTGGAACATAAAGAATAGTGCAGAGGACCACAGGGGAAGGGAGGGAAAACTGAACAGGAAGAAATCAGAGAGGGAGACAAACCGTGAGAGACTCTGGACTCCAGGAAACAAACTGAGGGTTTCAGAGGGGAGGGGGATCAGGGGATGGGGTAGCCTGGTGATGGGTATTAAGGAGGGCACCTGTTGTAATGAGCACTGGGTGTCATACGCAACTAGCGAATCACTGAACACTACATCAAAAACTAGTGATGTACTATATGCTGGCTAACTGAACAGAATAAAAAAAATAGAAAGGAAGTGTTGGAGAGAATATGCAAGTATTTCAATTCCTCGTGGAAGTGTGAAATGGCATAGCTGCTGTGGAAAACAGTATGGTGGTTCCTCAAAAAGTTAAACAGAATTACCATGATGCAGCAGTTCCACTTCTGGAAAGAATTGAAATGCAGGGACTTGAACAGATGCTTGTATACCATATGTTCAAAGCAGCATTCTTCATAATAGCCAAAAGATGGAAACAACCCAAATGTCCATTGATGGATGAGTGAGTAAACAAAATTTGGTGTAAACATACAATGGAACATTATTCAGCCTTATAAAGAAATGAAATTGTGATACATGTTACCTCATGGATGAACTTTGAAGAGATTAAACTAAATGAATAAAACCAGACACAAAAGGACAAATATTGTGTAATTCCACTTATATGAAGTAACTACAGTAGTCAAATTCACAGAGACAGAAAATAGGATAGTGGTTACCAGGGGATGGGGCGGTGGGGAAATGGGGAGTTATTATTTAAAGAGTACAGAGTTTCAGTTTGGAATAATGAAATGTTCTGGAAATGGATAGCAGTCATGGTTGCACAACAACGTGAATGTTCCTAATGCCACTGAATGGTAAAATTAAAGATGATTAAATGGTAAGTTTTATGTCACGTATATTTTACTGCCAAAAATCCCCCAAAACAAAGCAAAACAACAGAACATGAAAACGATATGTATGACCAGGCAATGGAAATCCTGGAACTTGGAAGCTTCCATGAGGGCTTTCTGCTATGAAAAGGTGGAGCCTTGGAGCAGGTGATCCTTTGTTTAGTAGAGCACACTAAAAGGGGGTATTTGGATCGCAACATCAGATCCAGAGAATAATTATGCATTTGTGTGTGTGTGCAGGTGTGCACTGTAGCTGATTAAGTAAGGGCTCTATGTCCGAAAGGAAGCACTGTTTAGGAGGTTTAGGCTGGGAGCTAGAGTTGAGGGTAGGGTCTCAGACTGCTAAAGGAAGCCAAGAAATTGGTGACAAGCGGCAATCTCTGGGAAAGAACATGACCAGAGTGGGGGGAAAAATCTCTATCCCAGGGTATGACTAAAGAATGTCTAATACAGAGTTTTAATTGGTGCCTTTTACCATGCTATGTTGTTAATCCCCCCTCTATTTCCCCAACTTTTAGTCAAAACATGTGATGCACAGTAACCTTGAGCTAGTGATTCTTTAGCGGGGAGGGGGACTGGAAAGTGTTCAGCAGGGCATAAAATAGGCCAGTGGAGCAAGGTGACATCTGTAGGACTGAATGTGATGGTCAGAAAGAAGGCTGCAACCTGGACCGTCAAGAGAATGAGACTGTCCTCCCTGCTCTCCAATAATCCCTGGAGGAGATTGGAGGGAGACTTCCCACAGTGTGGGCAATGGGGGTTCCAGCCGTTTCATTTGGATGTTAAAGGGTAATAACACCAGAAACCATGAGAATTTGGGGACACCAGGGTTACAAATGGAACCGATGTTATTGTGTAAATCAAATATATTTTTGTGCCTTTGGTGGCGTAATTCTTTTTTGTTTTAGTCCTTTGACATTTTCTTACCCAGCCGATTAAGTTTTGTGGAAAAGATAATTTAAATTGATAATTTACTACAGTCCCAAGCTAAGGTTGCTGCCATATGCACTTATCATAGGAAGCACAAATGATCAAAGTCAAACAGAACAATTTTGTATGTAGCATGTTCCACAGAACTGTCTTGTGTTCATTAACAGTGGTGAGGAAAATATACTGACGTCAACTGTTGACATTGCCAAAGTAGACATTTGCTTTCTGTTAGCTTCAGTCCTCCTCTCCTGGGCTTACTGCATCCCATGATGGGCTCCCAGAGCTAGGTCTGCTTTCTGTAGGGCTTCCAGTGATAAGGATGAGAGAATCTCCAGCTCAGAGCTCAGCCATCCCGTTGGAGCGCTCTCTCTTCCTCTTCTTGTGGAACATCTGGAAGCCTCAATCAGAGGTCGTTGAGCCGGTCCCATCCTGAGATAGAAATTTTAGGCATGGCAGTGTGGCTGACATGTGCAATACCAGCACGCCTGGGCTTACGACGTCTACGTGTTGGAGGAAGCAATTGGTGTGTTCATCGGCAGACGTGGTCCATCTGGGCTCCTGAAAGGAGACCACGGTCCTCAGTGAATGCAAGTGGAGGAGGGGTATATAGCTCCTGTTCCTGTTCACACTCACAGAGCAGTGACTGGTCCAATGAGATCTCTTGGGGTCTTCTCAAGACAGTGTTCCAAATGGTCAAAGTTGGCTCCTGGCTGTCACTTATATGCAGGAGAGGAGAGGAGAATTTACGTGGGTAGGGAGAAAGAGAACCTAAGATGATTGCAATTTTGCTAAGGATCTGAGAGATCAATAGGCCTCTGGCACAGACAGAAGGCTTCACCTCTGGGAAGGCAGAACAACTGTCTGCTAAGAAAGCTCTAGAATACCTACATGACTCATGCATGCTATGTATGTGCACTATGAGAGTATACATGGGTGTGCATGTATGTGTGTGTGTGGGGGGGTTGCAAGTTCTTGGGACCTGCTCCTCTCTCCCAATTTTTTCTTTATTGAGGTAAAATTCACATAACATAACATTAACCATTTAAAAATATACAACTCAGTGGCACTTAAGGACATTCACAATGTTGTGCAACCCCCACCTCTATCTAGTTCCAAAACATTTTATCCCCTAAAAGGAGATCATGTACTAATTAAGCAGTCCTCCCATATCCCCCTTCCTCTAAGCCCCTGACAACCACATACCTGCTTTCTGTCTCTATGATTTTACCTGTTTTGGATATACCATTTAAATGGAGTCCTACAGTATGTGACCTTTTGTGTCTAGATTCTTTTGCTTAGAATAGTATTTTTGAGGTTCATCCATGTTGTAGTATTTATCGATATTTCATTCCTCTTTTTTTAAAAAGATTTTTATTTATTTATTTGGGAGAGAGAGAGAGAGCATGAGTGGGGGGGGCAGAGAGAGAGAGAGAGAAGCAGACTCCGCACTGAGCATGGAGCCTGATGTGGGGCTTGATCCCAGGACACCGGGATCATGACCTGAGCCGAAAGCGGATGCCCAACTGACTGAGCTACCCTTTATTCCTCTTTATGGCTGGATAACATTCCGCTGTATGACCACACCACATTTTGTTTACCCATTCACCAGTTGATAAACACTTCAGTAGTTTCTACCCTTTGGCTAAATTTTTATTTATCTTATTTGATTTTTAAATTAAGTTTTAATTTTAATTCCAGTATAATTAACATACAGTGCTCTATTAATTTCAGGTGTACAATTGAGTGATTGATTCAACACTTCCATACATCACTGGGTGCTCATCACGACAAGTGCCCTCCTTAATCCCATCACCTATTTCACCCATTCCCCATCCCCACCCCATCCACCTCCCCTCTGGTAATGACACTTTGGTTGTTTTTTAATAATGCTGTTCTAAACATTTGTTTTATTTTGTTTTCTAAACATTTGTATACAAGTTTTTGTTCGATGTTCCTTTCCCATTTTATACTGTGCCTTTCTCAGTGCATTAGAGAGGAAAAAATTACAAACGTTAAACAAAATCCAGTCATACGTGAAATCAGATACATAAGTTGTGGTTGTCCTATTTATTCTATAACCACTGATACAAGCATCACAAACTAAAAATAAAGATAAGTTATCACCACATATGCTGGGTAACTATAAAGGGCTAAAAACAAGTAATATAAACTCTATATTCTACCTGACAGGGAAGTTTCTTTGAATTTTTGTTTATCTTTAAAAATTGAAGTTAGGAATAACAGACAATGCATTCTGGGTATGGTTGATGTCAGAATGATTTTATAGATCACCAAACAATAAACTCACACTGGAAGTAAAGGCCTCGACCAATGTGTAGCGTCCACCAATACATTGCACATTTACATATTTATGTATTTTTATACTTATGTGCTTATGTATTTATATATTTTTAATATATAGTGTATAACATATAATACAATTTAAAGATTTTGTTTATTTATGTAATTGACAGAGAGAGAGAGAGACACATCGTGAGGGGGAACACAAGTAGGGGGAGTGGGAGAGGGAGAAGCAAGCTTCTGGCTGAGCAGGGAGCCCGATGCGGGACTCGATCCCAGGACCCTGGGATCATGACCTGAGCCGAAGGCAGACGCTTAACGACTGAGCCACCCAAGTGCCCCTTATATAATACAATTTAAATAGGACAGTTACATATATTAAGTTGAAATCAAGTGCTTAAAAATGAGTAAAATGATAAATCATGACAGCCAATAGATTACACCCAACACCCCCCTCTTCCTTCCCAGTTATAGACTGGTTGCTTGGAAATTAGTTTCTCTAATGGGAATGTGTTAAAGAGGGAGGAGAGGTGAGAATAGGGAGGTGAGGGTAGAACAGGGACAAGCAGGCTGCTTTGGTGTGTCCAGAAGCCAGAAGCCAGGAAGACGGGACATCCAGCTGTCCTGTTCTCTTCCTACAGGCAGCAAAGTGTCATCAGACATGCTCCGAGTTGGATCCTTCTCAGAGAGGCCTTAAGGTTCTTCCCCTTCAGGGCTGCTTTTATAAAGGAGGGAGCTACAGCTGAAGGTCAAGCGCGGACCCTGCGACGATCAGCACTGGCTGAGCGAATGAGGGTGTTGGGACAGCACGGACCACCGACTATCTGCCCCCATCAGTGCCTAACCACAGGGCCACCAACCTTTAAATGCAACAAACCACATAAAAAGGGAGAGTGCATGTAAAAGTGTCCCCCAGGGAGTGGATGACTGCATATTTCCTTCGTGGCAGGTGACCTTTCCTATCTGAGAAAGGCTCAGCAGCAGAGAAGACCATAGTGAGCTGGTAAGATCTGACTTTGTTATTTCATCTGCAGCAGCTGTCGATAATACAGGAGCACCTCTTATTCATCGCAGCAGAGCCCTGATTTTTTTCTCAGGAGCTAAGGAGACTAGTGGATTTCTAGTCCTCTGTAGATGGGAGACTCAGCTAACAGCCAGCCCCGAGTGCCCATTATACATGTATAGAGAGCGAGCTGACCATCCATGGTCAGACTGCAGCTCAGGGAATGGAGTTCTCTGTGTGCTCTGACCTCTTCCAGGCAGTCTTATGTCTGACTCTAACAAGTTTATCGTTTTAGTGACATTTGTAAGAAAATATGAGATCTGAATGGAGCGCTGGGTGTTATACGCAAACAATGAATCATAGAACACTACATCAAAAACTAATGATGTAATGTATGGTAATTAACGTAACATAATAAAATAAAAAAAATAAAAAAATAAAAGTACTTAAAAAAAAGAAAATATGAGATCTGGCATGGACAATCTGGTAAGACATTCAATTCTAGAGCAGAATTAAGGGGAAACTCTAGCTTTGCAAGGCCAAACATGATATGAGCCAAATAAAACTTTTAAATCTAGCCTTTAGGCAAAAGTCAATAATTTTTTTTTCCTTAAATTTTTTTCTTTTTTCTTTTTTTCTGGACAAGCCTCATCTGGAAGTCACCAAAGTCAAAAGACAAATGGCAAGAAGTGGTTATTAAACCATCTATAATTCTTAAAAA
This sequence comes from Halichoerus grypus, assembly GCF_964656455.1. NCBI lineage: Eukaryota > Metazoa > Chordata > Mammalia > Carnivora > Phocidae > Halichoerus > Halichoerus grypus. Next base: position 40,778,175 of record NC_135714.1, read on the forward strand.
CTGAAAATGCCTCTGAGAAATTACAATGGAGATCCTGGGGAAGGTAACTTCTTTGGATTGGTTATAAGTTTCACTGTCTTAGACAAATGAATGGTTGATATCATATGGTTTGGTCTTACAGAAAGAATCCTAATTACCACTATGGAGGGTTACGTACAACTTGTTAGAAGCCTAAGGGCTTAAGGGTTTTCTTTCTTTCTTTCTTTGAAAACATTTTATTTTTTTAAGTAATCTCTACACCCAACTTGGGGCTCAAACTTACAACCCTGAGATCAAGAGTCGCATGCTCTGCTGACTGAGCCAGCCAAGGTTTGCTTGTTGACTTGAGGATAGAAAATGCACTGTTCCTAAGGTGTCTGTGTGTGTCTATCTGTGTGACATTTCCCTTGCTGAGTCTGGCTCAAGGAAGGAAGGGTGCAGCAGTCCTTTCCAGAATGCTACTCCATGAACAGCCAGTTGCTTATGGCTGCAAGTGCCCTTGGATTTGCAGAATCATTTCATATGCAGATCAAGGAAACAGCATAGGACCTCCAGTCGGAAGACTTGGCTCAGGATCCTGGCTCTGCCACTGGCAGCTGAATGACCCTGGACAAGACACCTCACCTCCCCTGGCCCCATTGCCTCATCTATACGAAGGGCATCTGTACTTGATCGTCTCCAGAGTCCCCGCTGGCTCTGGCAGCCATGACCATTTGTTCTAGTCAAGGCTTTGGCACATCTACAGACAGCTGGGCTTAGAGACCCGGTTTATCAACAGCATCTGCATAATTTACCACTTCCTTAAGTCCCAGTATTTGTCAGATGCTTGCTGCCCTGTGGAATCTACAGTGCTTTCCAGCTGAATGGTGGGCCGAGGCTTTTTGCCCCTTTCCTTATGGGGCAGAAAATCTGGCTAAAATATCGAAAGCGAGAACTAGCGGTATGAAACAAGTATATTAATTTTAGAAAGTTTCCTCTGCTCTCGGCCACAGAAGAGCCTACTCTGCTGCCTTCCCTTTGGCCTGCATTTTAGGCACATTGACCCAGAATGAAGCAATAAAAAGAACATGCTGCTTTTTCTGGCTTCATGCTGCCTGAGGGAAGCGAAAAGCAGCTTCTTTTCACAACATATCTCCTTGCACCTTCTGACAGTGTCTCTTTCAGCTACTGAAATGGAAGACCACGACCCAAAAGGCCATCTCAGGAAGTGGAATTGAGAGGACCTAGAAAGGGAATCCAAAGGGAAGTCAATCTGGAGGGATGGCAGTGGGCCCTGAAGCCCGCGTCAGGGAGGGAACCAGGAGCATCTGTGACAACACCAGGCAAGAAAAGAAGCAATTGTTTGAGGTCTCTGAGGTCACGGACTGGGGGCTCTCTAGCTGAAAGCTTGACCTTTCTTCAAGGAGAGGCTAGGAAGAGAGCACGCTTGCTGAATGATGGCCACCTTCCCAGGATAACACTGCCACTGGGTCAGAGGGGAGGGTTGTTGCTTTTCTGTTCTGAATACCTGCTGAGTTTGTCTGTGGTCCATTTAGGTCCGTGGAATCCTCTGGCCCTTCCTGTTTGCCTGGACTGCCCGTATCTTTCTTCCTGTATCCTTCCCTCGGGTTGGCTCTGGGACAACACTTAACTTTTACAACTGGACAACAGAATTACTCCATTTTCCTTCCCTCTCAGGGGACAAAACTCACTGAGATGTCTTTGTGAGGTCAGAAATGCCGCATGAGACCCAGTGCTCTGGTTTCTGGCGCTGGTTTGCTCTTTGTTTCTCAGCAGAATCTTCTCTGTCCAGCCTGTGAGAAGAGTATCTCTAGGAGAGCAGAGCTTTGTGAAATGTTTGAGACTAGTCCAGTGTTTGCAGATATGAGCTTTTTTGGTTTTGGGGTTTTCTTCCCATGAGTTTTTAGTGTACCTTGCAGCTTGTGGCTCTTCTATAGTTTATTTTTTTTTACTCTAATAAGAATTCTAATGTTGCTAAATGAAAACTTCTTTCTGATTCAGTATTGGGCACAGATACCTGAAGAATATTGAAATTTGAAACAGAAAGATCTAATTAGACTAATGCTCAATAAAGTTTTTTTTTTTTTGTCCCAAATGAGACTTTTCTTAATATTTCTCTAGTACTTATTTATGGAATCCTTCAAGCTCTTCCTGGGATATACACATCTTTGGGGAAATTTGTCCACCGGTGATCTCAAGCTTAGGTCAGATCCAAGCAACATTTATTATATTATTATTTGGTAGTTTTAGTTCAGGTTTTCATGAATAAGTTTTTGAGCTCTCAGAAAGCTTTGATAGATCAGCACTTTTCAGGGGCAAAACAGAATACAAATGTATCTTGTTTGAAAACATTCTGCCTGGCAAAACCACCACAAACGAAACCAGAAGACAAAAGAAAAACTATTTACAACACACATCACAGAGGGCTAATTTCCTTAATACAAAGAGTATTCCGACAAATTGGTACAAAGAAGACCAACACCCAGTAGAAAATTGGGCAAGCCTGTTAACAGATAATTCACAAAGAAAATTTATATAACTCTTAAAGTATGAAAAGATCCAACCTTTACTCATGACAAAAGGAATGCCACTTACCACTAAAATGAGGTATAGTTTTCACCAGTCAGATTGGGAAAGATACAAATTTTGATAACACATGGCTGTTAGTGTAGGGAAACAGAGAATTGGATATTGGGAGTGTAAATTGATATAATCTCTAACAAAATTTGATTAGCAATATCTATAAATAGCATACAAATCCTTTGAGCCAACAATTTCCTTTTCTGGGAATTTATTCTAAAATACAGCGGCACATATGTGAAATACTGTGTGCATAAGTATGTTCATGCAACATTGTTTTTATAGTAAGAGACTGGCAACAATGTAATCATACAGGTCAAAAATGACTGTAATTTCTACAGTTATTATGCAGCCATTAAAAAGAATGAGGCAGGCAATTTGTATTGAAATGGAGAAGTTCCAGAACACACTGTGAAGTATAAAAAGCAACGTAGAGAAGAATATGCAGAATAAACTACATTAAAATGAAAAAATACAAAATACATATTATAGAATTATATACAAACACATATATCTACTTGACCTACATTCTGTTGATGGATATATAGGTATATGTGTGTACACGTGTGTATTTGTACACATATGGACTACTTCTGAATAGATGCACAAGAAATGGGTGATAGAGGAAGGAGAAAATGGGGGAAAGAGGATGGCTTTCCATTATTTATTTTTTGTATATCTTAAATTTTGTACCATAAGCAATGTTCCCATTTAAAACTACTGATAAAATTAAATTTTTTTTTTTTAAGATTTTATTTATTTATCTGACAGAGAGAAACACAGTGAGAGAGAGAACACAAGCAGGGGGAGTGGGAGAGGGAGAAGCAGGCTTTCCACTGAGCAGGGAGCCCGATGCGGGGCTCGATCCCAGGACCCTGGGATCATGACCTGAGCCGAAGGCAGACGCTTAACGACTGAGCCACCCAGGCGCCCCTAAAATTAAATTTTAAAAGGATAAAATACTACCTTCTCTTTCAATATTCTGAAGTTCTTACATTTCTCCTGTGGCCTCTAGAAGCAGGTGCCCGTGTCTCTCAAGCACAATTACTCAACAAGCCGAAGATGCCTTCCTCTAATTTGTGGGTCACTGTGCCTCCATTTTTCCCTCCTCAAATAAAGGGCCTTTCAAAGTTTACCCAGGACCTTACAGGGAATCTGGAAAAATTCCTGAGCTTTTTCCTCTGTATCTTAGCCTAATCTTTTGTGCCAGGTTCTCTTCTAGATATCTAAGTTTCCTCTTCCTTCAGGCAAAAATCAAGACCTCCTTGCTTTCTCTCTTCTTTTCAGCTGAATAATTATCCTGTGCCAGGTACTGTACACATCTCTTTACTTCCATTATTTTTCATTATGACAACAATCCCGTCATACCTCCACTTATAGGTGAAGAAATGGCGTCCAAAGAGTTGAAGTTACTTGCTCAAAATCACACAGCTAATAAGTGGCTTTTCACTCTATGGAGAGCTAAAACAAACAAATGAACAAACAAATTTTGATAGCACAGGAATAATGAAATTTCTCCACTTGGAATGAGACGTGGAATGTTTAATACAAGTTATCAGTTTGGAGATATTTGAGAAATTGCTTAGAAATGGCTGGGCTCTCAATATTTTTATTTCTCTGAGTAGAGAAACATATAAAATGGTTTGCTGAGAACAATCGGGGGGGGAGGGGGAAATTAATGTGACCTAAAAACTCTGAGCTGCACGTCCTGGGGAAGATCTGGAACTCTCCTCTAGAGTACTGAATCAGTCAGGGTTCAATCAGAGAAGCAGATATATACGTGTTAATATGAATATGTATGTTTATATATATATATATCATATTATGTAGGGAGATCTATCTCTGTGTCTGATGCTTGAGCTGCTTTGGGTCTGACTGTGAGCTTGAAGTCCGCAGGGCAGGTAGTTGGAACAGGGTAAGCAGATGTCCAGTGGGAAAGAGCGGGGCAGGCTGCAGCTTGTGAAGACCGACTGGGACCCACGTCAGTTCTCACCGGTGCCACCTTAATGATGTGGCGTCTCACAGGAGAAACTAGTGCCCTTCATCAAAGAGCTAAACCCACACCTGGCCCAGGAGCGGACAAGGCTGAAGGAGAACCCAGGGGAAGGGGGTGCAGCCGCAGAGCCGGGTGGTGCCTGGTGAAAGACGGCAGCAACGCACGGCAGCGTGGGTGATACAACTGCGCCTGCGCTCAACTTCCCAGCACAGGAACCAACATGGCCGCCACTGCGCCTTTGCTGTCCAAGTCTCACACGAAAATCTCTCTTATGGCCTGCCCTAACCAGAAACATGCAGGAAAGGCAGTTCTGCGCAATGTAATTCAGTCAAGCTGACACACCACAAAGCCACCACGAGTATGTTGCAGGAAGGCAGGCCCCAATTTTGGGCTCAGGTCTCTCTCCAGATATGCAGCTTGAGAGACAGCCTCCATTCCTGGCCTCCTTTAGCTCCTGGGTTTCTTCTCATCTTCTCTCCTTGCTTTTAGGGCAGAGAAGAAAGAAAGGGACAATTCAGTAGTGTTCACTCTCCACCCTCCTCTGCCCATCATTTTTTGAAGGTAGGACACAAAAACTAAGCGGTATTTTTTAAATAAAATGAAAAAAGCAAAATTTCTGGTTTTGTTTTTGGGTTTTTTCTGGGGGGAGTATGGGGGAATTTGTTTTTTTCCTGTGGTAATCTCTAAAGCTCTGAGTAGCTCTGCACATGCCCTTTGTCACAAGAGAGACTGGCAGTGTCCTCTTGTAACACAGTGGTCTTCCTGCTAACGATCAAGCCCACACCTGTAGGCTTGAGAATGTTCAACTAATTCTTTACTTCAGGTTCAAGAGTTAACATCCTATTCACAGCAGGATGGGAACTGGGCCTGGTTTTGCTGGCCTGTCAGCCTCCCTCATGTTTTGTCAGATACTAGATTTTTCTTATATGCTATGTGAGCATCTCCCCAGTCAGCCCAGCACATCCCTTCTGGAATCTCTCCCTTCCCTTCTTTTCCCTTCCTCCACTACAACTTCTCTGTCTTTTTTTTTTTTTTTTAAGATTTTATTTATTTATTTGACAGAGAGAGACACAGCGAGAGAGGGAAGAGAAGCAGGGGGAGTGGGAGAGGGAGAAGCAGGCTCCTTGCTGAGCAGGGAGCCCAATGCGGGGCTGATCCCAGGACCCTGGGATCATGATCTGAGCCGAAGGCAGACGCTTAACGACTGAGCCACCCAGGCCCCCCAGTTCTCTGTCTTTTTTATCCCATTGTTTCTTCCTTCACTACATATAGCCCCTGCCCAAGGTTATTCTTTCCCTCTTGCTGGGAAGAGGGCTTCAGATCTTCAGTTGGGGGACAGAGACAGAGGCAGAGAACCCCAGAGTGGGCTGGGCTCTGGATAGAGCATCTTGAATTTAGACCCTTTGGATTAGAATATTAAACTCCTGCTTACTTAGCTCATGTACCTCTTTTTGCAACTTGGGTTTCATTTCAACCACACCTTTCTATTCCTTTGGCTCCCTTCTGATTTTGATCTAAAGTATGGGGTGCCTTGCTAACAGCTCAGGATCTATTACTAGGCTCTGCTCCAACCCTTCTCTCTAAATCTATGGGATCCTAAGTTTCTGTGATTGTTAATTTTATGTATCAACCTGATTGTGCCAAGAGATGCCCAGGTGGCTGGTTGAACACTATTTCTGGTTGTGTCTGTGAAGGTTTTTCCAGAACAGATTATCATTTAAGTTGTAGGATGAGTACAGCAGTTGGCCCTGTATGATATGGGGGGGGGGGGTCATCCAACCCGCTGAGTACCTGAATAGAATAAGAAGGTGAAGGAAGGTTAAATCTTCTCTCTGCCTGATTTTTCAAGCTGGGACATTGGTTTCCTCCTGCCCTCAGAACACCCTGTTCTCAAGCCTTCTGATGTGGACTGGAATCTACACCATTGAGACTTCTCAGCCTCCATAATAGTGTGAGCCAATACCTTATAATAAATCTCTTTACATATATACCTCTATATCCTATTTATTTTGCTTCTCCGGAGAACCCTGGCTAATATAGTGTCTGTGCTGTTGCCTAATGGTGGATCTGCGCTCTCAGCCTAGTCTTTTTGGACTGTCCCTTCACTTAGAGGTCTGGCTGTTTCACTCTCCCTGAACTTAGGTCATCCTCAGGCTTGTACTCTAGGCTCATAGATCAGTCCTGTCCCACCTTGTGCTTAGGCCAATGAACTATAACCCCAGGTGGGGCCCAGCACTCAAATCTTCCTTTCTGAGAAGAGAGTTGAGACATTAGGCTGTGCCTGGATCTTTTGAAGGACTACTGCAGATTCAGCTTTGGGGCAGGAAGAGAGATGGGTACAGGGCAGAAGGAAGGGGTTTTTTAAATGCCAAGAAGGCTCTAACATAGGTGTCCTTGATGGAATCTTCCAAATTCAAGAGTTAATAATTATATAGTGAAGCTAGGAAGGATGACTGAGTGGTCCAAGTGGGCAGATAGCTGGGGTTATGAGAATATGCACTAGCCTAATGTCAGAAAGATAAAGGGGACATTTTTTTTTTTCTAGAAAAGTAAATTAGGTTTTGTTCTCTTCCCTGGGCTGAGATAATAGGAAAGAACTTCAGTTGTGTAACTCAAACCCAGGAGATGCATTTTAAGATATAGGGGTGAAGTATTATGATATCTACAGCTTGCTTTAAAATGTTTCAGAAAAAATATATTTATATATCTAGATTAAACAAGTATGACAAAACTGTTGATTGTTGATTCTAGAAAGTAGGTGTAGAGGTGTTTATTTTACTATTCTCTCAAGTTTTCACTATGTTTGACATACTAAAAGATTTGGGGGACAAGTCAGCCTTCTAATAATTTCTACCATTAGTCCTTATTGTCTTCTCTGGACCAACATGAAACTGGTTTAATCTCCTTTTCTTGTGGCACCCTTCTATATGTTGGAGGACATCTTGCACAAAAGAGGCGCTCACCAACTGGAGAAAACACCGATGAGGAGAAACCTCATTGCCTCTGAGCATTCTTCTTTCCTGGCTAACAATCCTGGTAAGTCCTGTAATGAGGATTTGTGTCACCTGACCATCCTGAAACCTCAGGTGTCTCCCAGAACTTTTCTGTTGAAATGTGGGGCAATGGAACTTAGGATGGAATTTTGTGAAGAAAGAGCTACAAAGTCTGGGTGACAACTTTTAGCAGAAGTTGATAGAACCCATGGACTCTGTGGAAACATGGCAATTAGTAGCTGTAATGGTTAATTGCATGGATTCTGGAATCAGACTGCCTGGGGGGTGTGGTTTCCAGATCCATCACTCTTCAGCTTTGTGACCTTGGGCAAATTACTAACTTATATGTGCTCATTTCCATCATCTGAAAACTGGGGGATAGAAGTAGAATCTACCTCCTTTGGCAATTGTATAAAATTAACAAATTGATCCATGTACTCAAAATACTGCCTGGCACTAGCAGCTCTCAATAAATGTTAGTTTTATTATTATTATTATTATTATTATTATTATTATTATTATTTTATTCTCTATTTGGAGATTTTTTCTTTTTTTTAATTTAAATTCAATTAATTAACATATAATGTATTATTTGTTTCAGGGGTACAGGTCTGTGATTCATCAGTCTTATATAATACCCAGTGCTCATTACAACGCAACCTCCCCAGTGTCCATCACCCAGAAACCCCATCCCTCCACCCCCCTCCCCTCCAGCAACCCTCAGTTTGTTTCCTATGATTAAGAGTCTCTTATGGTTTGTCTCCCTTGCTGGTTTCATCTTGTTTCATTTTTTCCTCTCTTCCCCTATGATCCTCTGCCTTGCTTCTTAAATTCCACATATGAGTGAGATCATATGGTAATTGTCTTTCTCTGATTGACTTATTTCGCTTAACATATTAGGAGATTTTTATGTTCTTTTGCCATTAAATTAATTCAACAAATCATTTTTGAACATCTGTTACTATATATATCTGGTGATGGAGGTCCAGAGAGAAGTGAGATTTTATTATGCCCTGAAGGAGGTTACAGGCAATAAACAGGACCCAAAGCTAGTGGCTTCCAGGCCAGATGGGAGGGAGGCATCAGATCTCCACTTAGGACAAGTTCAGTCCTTTGTCTTGATCACAATTTTCTGAGAATTAAAGAACTTACAGATTTAGAAGACTCTGCACTTCCCTTGGAAAACAATAAAGAGCTCCCTTAAGCTAAAGATGTTGGTGCAGGAAGATAATATTTTTGAATTTTTTTAAGAAAAGGAAAATTAACTTCAGCCTGATCTACCTGTAAAACCCAAAGAATAAGAGTATGATTCATGTCCTTTTTTTTTTCAAGTTCTCATATTTTACTGATTAATTTTCAAGGTAAATAAAATCATGACCATTCAGGAGAAGCAGATAAAAGCAAAATTAATATGACCTGAGACATATCAAGTTAAGTCTGGTGCAGATAAGGGAATGTTTAAGAGAAAAATGTTTAGTTTTGCAAAATATTGTCTTTTGACAAGTGTTTTTTGGTTTGCATATGAAATAGTTTAAATCAGAGATCACACCAGCAACAAAACATGCCTGAACTTGTTTCATTATTTCTAATGGTCCCTATTTCTGTTTTTTTGTCCCTCTAGGGGAGCTCAGTGAGTGAGATCAAATCATTCTAGTAAGAAAGGGATTGGAGAGTCTCTCAAGACTCACGAGGATGCGTTATGACTAATGGATTCCCATCTTCAGCAATGAGAAAGCAAAAAGTTTTTGGAGGAGGTGCAAAGAGCAGGAGAGGGGCTACAAGACCATGTGCCAGGATGTTTTCTGCCTTTGGCTTTTTGTTAAGTGTCCGAACTAATTTTTCTGTGCTAGTTGGTGGGGGTTGCCATCCTTTATGCCTTCACCAGCTGGTGAGTGCCGCCTTTGTGCAATATGCCTTCCAGCATCTAAAGGAAGGTCCCAAGAAGTCCTGTGGAATTCTCCAGGGTTTTGTCTGAAACAAAAATAGTTGAACTGAGTCTAGAAGCAGTTGCGTAAACATGCTGGGAATATGGGCATACATTCACTTATTTGTTATGGTTGTATTCCTTAAGGAAAATAGATGGTGTACATTTTTCAGCCCTCATTCTCCCAAGATGCTAACAACTTCTTACAGATGAATTTCCTCAAAAGACATTAGTTCTAAACAAAAGATCAGGTGAGGTTTTTTATTTTTAATTCATTAATTTATTTTATTTAAATTCAATTAGCCAACAAATAGTACATCATTAGTTTCAGATGTAGTGTTCAGCAATTCATCAGTTGCTTATAACACCCAGTGCTCATCACATCACGTGCCCTGCTTAATGCCCATCACTCCAAGTTACCCCATCCCCCCATCCACCTCCCCTCCAGCAACCCTCAGTTTGTTTCCCATAGTTAAGAGTCTCTCATGGTTTGTCTCCCTTTCTGATTTCTTCCCATTCAGTTTTCCCCAGGCGAGGTTTTTTAATTGGAAGTTCCAGAGAGTTTCTGCACACAGGTCAGTTCTGTAGCAGTTTAACTAGTTTAGGAAGAGCTGTTGACTGCTGACTATTTTTACAGTTTTCTTTCATTGCCTGATTCTTTTGACCCTTGAAGGTATCAGCTTTAGGAACAACTTGTAAAAACACTTTAGAGTGTGGGAGGTCATCATCTGTAAATCTTGTGTTTTACATGTTTGAATGTTCAGGAATAGGGAATCACTTTATGTTGCCATAAATCTCACTCTTACCAAATTAGAAGGAACATATCCTTCACATAGAAATGCAGTATTTTGAGGTCTTTTATAGTAGACTGAAAGCTTTATCTTATCCTTAACTTCCTGTTTGTGTGCTGTGAATATTTGCAGCAGTGGGGTGACAGAGTCATGAAGCAACAAAAGTTTAAGAGGCGGGATATGGTAGGGAATCTATTCTGCACCCAAGGAGCTTAAAGTTTTATAAAAAGGGATGTGGAAAAGGAAAATGCTCTGCTGTGAGCCATTGTGATGGTGGACATTACCCAGATTTCATTTCTCAGTAAGACTGTTGACTCACATCTATTTAGCAACATCTAGCGAAAAATATTCCTTGAAGGAATGGACTAGAATACGGTTTAATTCTTATTGTTCTTGTCCCATTTATTCATTCAGGTAATAATTACTGGCCATTCTGAGTCCCCTGCACTTTCAAGACAATTTCATTCTTTTATGTTTTGGCATGGACTGCTGTTTCTCTTCTTTGCCTTTCTAACCCTGCTAATTCTGCAAATTCAGTTTAAGCAACAACTCCTCAAGGGACTCTCCCCTGACTCTTCCTATGTGAGTTGCCCCGAGCTCTCTGGGATTCCCTTGAGCTCCATGCATTCCTCTAACATCACCTTCTATTATAGACGCTTATCTCTTTGTAGCTGCACCTTCAACTTCCAAAAGACTGCAAGATCTTTGAGGAAGGGTCTGTGTTGTGTTCAGGTTTGTGCCCCCAGCACTTGGCAGAGTGTCTGGTACGTGGTAAAAGCCCCATGACTGGTTGGTGAAGGGATCAAAGCATGCGTCTTGCCTTCCTTACCCTTGGGTGAATCTGAAGAAAGATGAACTAGATTTGAGATTTTATTGCATAATTAAATTACACTGTCAAAATAATTTTTAAAGCTGAAAGGAAATTCAGAGATCAGCTACAGGAAATTGAGGCCTAGTGAGGTGAAGAGAGCTGGCCAAGGTCATGCAGCTGTTCAGGTCTCCTGCTGGCCAGTTCTAGCCCAAATATGGGGAAGCTTAGTTGTTATTTCCTCTTAAAATTATCCTGGAATCCAGGCAAAAGGATTTAGCAATCTAAAAATGCTAATGGGGAAACAGCAATTTAAAACAGTTTAGAGAAATGAATCTAACAGCAATTAGAGTCACCCCCAGCCCTTCCCTTATCTGGGGGAATACATTCCAAGACCTCCAGTGGATGCCTGAAACCATCGGTAGTACTGAACCCTATATATACTATCTTTTTTCCCCCCATATCTTATATACTTTTTTACAATATCTTCTTGTACTGTACTCACTCTTCTTCCTGTAATGGTGTGAGAGGACACAATGCTTTACAATACCTGTGTGATGAAATGAAGTGAGTGATGTAGGCATTGTGATGTAGCGTCCGGCTACTACTGACCTTCTAATGATGTTTCAGGAGGATCATCTGCTCTTGGACAGTGGTTGACTGCAGGCAACTGAAACCATGGAAAACAAAACTGCAGGTAAGTGGGTGCTACTACATTCAGGACCCTCTGGATAGGCCGAGAGCAGGCAGCTAATGTGGGCTCCCAGCTGATTTCCACTGACAGGCCCATTGGCCTTCAAGCCAGTATTTGCTGGTCAAACTCTAACAAGGGTGAATGTATGAACAGGCCAAATTTAGCAACCATCTCTGCAACACAGATTTGGGCTGAAAGACAAATGCCAAGTTCAAAAAAAGTAAATGTGTTCATATTCCTAAGTTTAAGTCAAACAGAGGATTTGAAATGTTTCTCACTTTTAATGTTAAGCAATGATGGATGTAAAGAGAAAGATTATTTTTACTCCCTACTTTGTGATTTCAAAAAATAATTTAGCCTATTTCTAGAACAAGCCACATGAAGAATAAAAGTCAGATTTTTGGTTGTGCATTGAAATTCAAGTTGACTGATGAAGGGTTAAACATTAGGAAAGCTTTGTGAATATTTAGCAGAGAGATGGCAAACTGGTACCAGAATTGACCAGAATTGACCTGCAGATGTGTTTTGTTTGGATGGCTGAGTATTTTAACATTTCAAAAATGGTCAACATTTAAAAATGAAATTTCACATCTAAAAAATTCTGGATTTTTGCCTTCTTTTAGAAAGTGGAAAAACCCAGTAACATTAGATACACTTCTGTATTACCTTCCTGTGTCTGCCATAATAAATCACCACAAATTTGATGGCTTAATACAACAGAAATTTATTCTCTCACAGTTCTGGAGCCCAGAAATCCAAAATCAAGGTGTTGGCAGAGCCATACTGTCTCTGAAGGCTGAAGAGGAGAATCCATCCTTGCTTCTTCCATCTTCTGGTGCATCCAGCCTGCTCTTGACTTGTGGCTGCATAACTACATTCTGTTTATCTCTTCACACTGTCTCCTCCTCATGTCCCAATTTCTACCTGCCTTGCTGTAATGAGAACACCTGTCATTGGATTTAGGCCCACAGACAATCCGGTATGATCTTATCTCAAGACGTTTAATTTCATTGCAAGAGCAAAGACTCTTTTTCTAAATAAGTTCACATACATAGGTTCCGGGGAGTAGGATGTATTCATATTATTTTGGGGGCCAACATTCAACCCAACACAATTTTCCACATGGGCATTCCCTGAAATAGAACAGTGGCTGGGCACGAGTGTTCAGTTTGCCATAGTTCCTACTATTTCCCATTGTCTGGGAATTTCGAATTTATAAATCTTAGTTTAGGATTTGGTGAGAGACTTAATAATCACCATGTGAATTCACCTGTGACACAACTATGACAAGATGACCACAGTTCCTAAACAGTGACTGTGCACTAAAGTCACTTCAGGGGGCTTAAATTGTAGCTGTCTAATTTCGCTTCTGGAGAGTCTGATTCAGTAGGTTTAGAGGGTGGCACTGGAATTTGCCATTTTAAGCACTCCTCAGGCAAAGCTGGGCTTGGAAACCATGGTGGAGCATCATACCCTGGTTATGTTCCTCGGACATAGGAATCCATGGATTTTGCCAAACTCCAAGGATAAAAAAACTGAAGATATTTGACAAAGGAACACTCCAGCTCTCTTGACTTAGCTCTGCTTCCTCTGCCATTTTAGTTGTTGTCCGTGTTCCTTTTCTACCTTTCATGGTACAGAAGACACAGTGCTATAATTAACAATTACTTTTGAACAAAGTGAAGAAATAATGATACAAATTGTATAGGATCAATATACATCATTTAATCGCATGCTACTCAGCTTCATTGTTTATTTTCTTTTTAAATATACCCTGTATCATTGCAGAAAAATTTTAAGTTGCCTTACCTTCATTTTCCAGGGAGACAAGTGGTAACATTAGGGCAACATTGGGGTTGGGTGGTTTAGGGCACTAAAGAAAGAACAGTCTGCGAATGGACAGGCATGAGAAAGCAGCACTTGTAAGGGCAAATGCAACTAGCTCAGAATCACTGAGCATAAACTGAGAGAGGATGGTGGTGCGAGAAGATGAGCAGATACCAAGTCCATGTCATGAAGGGCTTTGAATGCCAATCTGAGGAGTAGACTTGATCCTTGAGGCAATAGGCATTTCTGAATGCTCCAATTTGGGTATTGGAGCAAGGAAGTCATATGATCCTGCTGGGACAGCCATTCTTGGGCAGGGTGATGGCTGTGTTGAGGGAAGCGCCAATTCTGAGAAGAGGGAAACCAGTTAGGGGGCTATCATAAGAACACATGGGAGAGATGTTAAAGATCTGAACTAGAGGTGGAGCAGAGCTGTGGAGGAGGAGTAGGGGACCCAATCTATAAGGATAGTGATTGACTGGATATGGGGAGCAAGATTTTAACCCCAGATGGAAGATAGCGAATTTATTGGAAATGAAATAGAGACCATAGGAAGAAAACTCAGTCTGAAAGAAAGATAATGCCTTTAGTTTTAGATGCATTGAATGAAAGACGTCGGTGGGATATTCGTAGGATTATGGTTGATCTTGGGGTTTTAGATATTGAACAAATAAGATCCTTCTCTTTCTCATGCAAATTCAGAACCAACTGAGAGGTAGACATAAGAGTCAAACAAATAAAGACCAAAATATCCATTTTATTACAGATGAATTGGAGGACATAAGATGACATGACTTTAGATCTGTGGTCACAATGACCCTGTGGCTAGCCAGTTACAGCCCTTCTCAAAGGAGGTACGTTTTCCTATAAAACTTGGGGCATGAAGGACCTTGGGTTCCTCCTGCAGTAAAGAGGTTTCCAGAAAGGAAGAAGGTGCTGACCTGAGGCTACAAACATCTTTCTTCCAAACTCTGTGTGACAGGCAGAGAAATGGCCCCCAAGGTTGTCCACGCTCTAAGCTTCAGAACTTGTGAATATAATACCTTTACAAAAGGGACTTTGCAAATGTGATTAAGGGGAAGGACATTTTGAGATTATCCTAGCTTATCTGGGTGGGCCCATTCTAATCACATGAGCCCTTAAAAGCAGAGAACCTTTCCCAGGGCTGTGATCAGAGAGAGATGTGAGGACAAAAGAAGGGTCAGAGAGGTGCAGCATTGCTGGCCTTGACGATGGAGGAGGGGGGTGTGAGGGAGAGAAGAGCGGCAGGTGGCCTCTGGAAGCTTAAAAGGGAAGGAAAGGGATGTTCCCCTAGAGCCTCCGGAAGGGAACCCGGACCTGCTGCCTCTTCGACTTTAGCTCAGTGAAACTCATGTCAGACTTCTGACCTCCAGAAGTGCAAATAATAAATTTGTACTGTTTAAGCCACCAAGTCTGTGGCAGTTTGCTATATCACCGATAGAAAATGAATACACTCATCAAGCCGATTGCTTTGTCCATCTCTTCCTGGAGGGTTGGGCCCAGGACAGAGCCTTGCCCTCAACATGCCTTATTCCTCCTCTTTTCCTAGAAAGATACATCGTTTGCTTCCTGATTCAGACTCAGGTCTCTGTCCAAATGTTACTTTATCAACGAATCCCCAATATATCCCTTAATCTTGAAACAAAACCAAGCAGAAACAAAGCAAAACAAATCCTATCATCCTCTTTACCTTTATTTTTCTTCATAACACTTATCACCTGACTGATATTACATATCTTTCTTCCTTCTAGAATTGAAGCTTTTTGGGGACAGGGTCTTTTCTATTTTGTTCGCAGCTGGATCTCCAATGCCTAGAATGATGCTTGACATGCAGTAGGCCATCAATAAATATTGAGTGAATGAATGAATGAATGAATGGGTGAATAAATGAAAACATTCCATGTCCCCTGGGGCCTGTTGAATTCATGTACTTCTCTTTGGTGAGATTTCCTGGAATTCTTCCCATCACTTCTCTTCTAACTTGAAGAGTGAGGGTGCCCTGCCTAAGCCACCATCCATGCAAAGCATGTCCAGTAAGAATCTTATGCCTGACTGTTTTCCTGCTGTCCGTCTTTCCAGTCCTTGACATGGACTTCGGGTTAGGATGTGCCTGTGGTCTCTGTACTTCCCACTCACATTTCCTGGGTACTGTCTCCGTCTCCTTTCCTTCCCTACTGGTACTTTTATCTTTAACTCTTAAAAGACTGTCTTAATTCGAATTTTCCCAAAAGCAGACCCAGAAGCAAGGACTAGAGTGCAAGGAAGGTCATCCCAAGGAGTAGAAGTAAGGAAGTAGGGAAAGTGAGGTGGGGAAGTTGGCAAAGCTAATACAAGGTGCAGTAATGAGTGACTTATCACTGTGGACAACTGTGTTCAAACCCCCCGGGGACCTTTTGAGAAACCATATGAAATATGCCCCAGGATTGACCTCGATTAGAGACAAGGAAGTTGTGGTACTTATCCGCTGATATCTGTCCTTCATGGGTTGAGGGTTATTACTGGGTGTATAACATCCCTGGCATTTGCAGTAGCCTGTAGGCGGGTTGAACAAATTCCCTTGAGGTGCTAGAGAAAGTGACCCAGGCAGATAAGCAAAAAGAGGTAATTGAGAAGGGCAGTTGACATGTTGCCTCAAGCTGTCCACGGGATGAGGGTGGAGCAGCAACCACATCTGTTCAGTCCACCATTTGCACTCCTCAGATCCACTCATACCCCACGAGTCCACTGTGTTACACTGTTCAAGGTGATGGACAGCCCCATCTCTAACAAGAGAAAAAGACTAAAATTGAAACACGCTGCAGTTCCTGTTATTGTAGCTGGATCTGAGACCACAATGAAAATCCATCACCTGTCCCTCCTTTGCATCCCTTCTAGATTTCTCTCACTCTGGGCCAGCATTTCAGGCCTAGGCTGCTTTCCCAGTGGGATAATCCAGACTTTCATCCCTGAGGGGTCTGAGGCCTGGTTACCTTGCCCTTGCAAGCTGTGATTGCTACAATTTGATGTTCATAGCTATTATCACTGGACGAAGAAGGACCAAGACTTACACCACACTGCCACCTCTCCTGCAGTGAATTCCCCCAGGGCCCCACATTCTCCTGCCTCCACTACAAAGAAGAAAAACCTTAGTGTCTCCCAGGTTGGCTCCCTCCAGCAATAAAGTAGCTGCCCTTTTTTGCCTGTGTCTTACTATCATCAGAATCACAAAATAGCCAGGTGGCAGTTATAAATTAAGGTTGAGTGAAACTTTTATTATATCTCTTGGTGGAAGTGTCCCCTACCTCCTCCTGGAGATCATGACCCTGCAGAACCTAAAAGAAGGGATGGAAACACAAATCTTCAAAGCAGGTGACTGGGAATGTTGATGCCACTGCCGCCACGGCTCCCAGCATGTGTCTTCCAGCTACTGGGGACACAGTGTCATGAACGGTCTTTTGTGTCAATATAGATTACATTTGGAAAGACAGTGTCCCAACTCCACAACGTGTTGTCCTCCAGCTGGGATCCTAGCTGAGCCTATGAGAGACCGTTACAAAGTTCTGGCAAGGCAACCAAGATATTCTGCATGATGTGCTGTTTGGTAGGAGCAGTGAATTCCATGGCTATGTGCCCATTGAAAAGAACCCCTTTTTTTAAAATCATAGAATGGACCCTTTGGTCTGAGGGATATTATATGAATCCTGTGTTGGTAATTGAGACATTTTGTGAGCACTTAGGAAAGGCACTGGAGATAAGATGGGAAAACCTATATCTAGAATAAGTATAAATTCTAGTAATTTTGAATCACTGTCCCTTCCATCCTCATTTGTTGTATTCAACTTGACATCAAATGTGTGGTTGCTTTCCTCAAACAGAGCTCTGCATCAGTCTTGGCTACTGGTAGGTTGGATACCCAGTGGTGGTAGGAGCTATGTCAACTTCAGTGAGAGAAGGAACCCATGCTATTGGCATGTGAATGGCCTTCAGCCCTGACGCCATTGCTACTTCATGATGCTGCAAAGAGCCCAAGGACAGAAAAGCAGAGAGAGGTGGGCAGCTCTCAGTCCACTGTAGCTGAAGGGGAACTTAGATGGGGGCCAGAGGGGATATGGGGTCAATGTTCAGGAGCAGCTCATACCCTCGCAGCTTAGGATGCACAGCTAAGGGCTGCCCTTCCCAGAATCATTCCCCTGGTCAGGACACCCCCTTCTTCTTTGTGTTGTTCCTTTTCATGGAATTCCAATGTATGCTTAAATTTTAGCGACTGTTTTCTCTCAGGGAAGCCTGTGTGTGTGTGTGTGTGTGTGTAGAAAATAAAGATACTATAATATTAAAAATGGCTATATCTGCCTGATCAGATTATAGGTGACTTTTTTCTTATTTTTGATTTTAGATACATTTATAATTTCTAACCATAAGCTATATTATTTTTATAATCAGAAGTAAAAATTACTTAAATTTGGGAAAATCTACCTTTACGTTTCAGATATAAATTTTGAACCATGTTGTCCTCAGTTTGCCCAATATTTTCAGTTGCTTGAAAAAGGGTAATTTATGGCCATAAAACAGAGCTTTTCAAGTAAACATGAGAAATGAATGGAGGATGACTGAACCTGCTGCCATGCCAGAAGATGGCCACTAGGTCACATTATTAATCACAGTCTGATACCATGTTGTTTTTGTACAGTGGATTTCAGAGTGAAGAGAGATATACTGTAGTTGCATGTATTGGAGTATTTATTATGAATAAATCTGGGAGGTCCTGTGAGTTTGAAATGGAATTACTAAAAAATTTCTGCAGAAGATGGCTGTTCCAAGTGAACTAAAAAGAAGGCTTAGTGTTTTTGTCACTTTATTTTTGATGGAATCTAAACATGCTTTCAGTTCTTGAGTGAAAAAATATATTTATTACATATATACACCTACTATATAATGTATATTAGATATATTTTATCTCCTGAGATAACTACCTATATTTTATTTTAAATTCAAAATTTGGGGGCGCCTGGGTGGCTCAGTTGGTTAAGCATCTGACTCTGGATCTTGGTTCAGGTCTTGATCTCAAGGTTGTGAGATCCAGTCCTGCATCCGACTTCATGCTGGGTATGGAGCCTGCTTAAGATTCTCTCTCTCTCTCTCCCTCTGCTCCTCCCTCCCCCCCATTTTTTTCAAAATTTTATTATCCTGCTGCACTTTTGAACATTTTTTTAGCATACCTTACAAATTTAGAAAAAATATAGAGAGACAGTTCAGGGCATGTGGGCGGCTCAGTCAGTTAAGCATTTGCCTTTGGCTCAGGTCACGATCCCAGGGTCTCAGGATCGAGTCTCGCGACAGGCTCCCTGCTCAGTGGGAAGCCTGCTTCTCCCTCTCCCTATGCTGCTCCCCCTGCTTGTGCTCTCTCTCTGACAAATAAATAAAATCTTAAAAAAAAAGACTTATTATGTGAAAGAGAGAAATATATTCAGAATGGCACAATAAAGACCTCCAAGAATCTACTCTTCAATAAAAACAACAAAATCAATGTCAACTAATGAATCGTTGAACACTACATCAAAAACTAATGATGTACTATATGTTGGCTAATTGAACATAATAAAAATTTTTTTTTCAAAATTAACTTTTTCAAAACTCTGGAAATTAATCAAAAGTTTGCACACTTGTGAGGAGTGTTTACTTAAAGAAGAAAGGCTGAATCCTGATAAGAATAGCAAGTTTTGTGGCATTTTAACTATCCCTAGTCTTACCCTCTCCACAGCTCCATCGTAGTCTTGAAAACCAGCAGCCTTACAACCAGCTGTGAAAACAAACAGCTTTAATACCTTTTGAAGAGGGCAGATCAGTTTGGAGCCCTGCCCCCACAAAGCCTCATATCCAGAGATTTATCATGATTTCACCTATCTGGCAACTGTCTGAAAACCTCATTTACAGAACTTGTCTTTATTTAACTTGACTAAGACCTTGCTTAGTGGGAAATTCCTTTCCCCAGAATGTTTACTGAAAATAATCAATGGTGATTGTTTAGCATCACAACCACTGCAAGCAGTGATACTGGGTGGGACTTTCCAAAGGGAAAATCGAAGGAATGAGAGGTCAAGAGAGGACTTTGAAAAGCTCCAACACATGACTGGGGGTCTAGAAGGCCACATACATGTGCATGCCCAGGAAATGGAAGGCTCTAATCTCTAGTCTTTGGTTAATTTTGAGACTCTGTATAAACAAGTAGTAAAGGCTAAGGCAGAACTGTAAACTGTCATAGTGTTGAGGCCATGCCACAACATACACACAGAACTCCTCAGAAAACTGTGGGAAAACTCATTCGTTGAAGGCATTTAAGTAACCTCTGTCCAATCATTAACTGACCACTAAGCTGAACAAGAAGGTGCATCAGTGGCTGCAAATAAAAAGAGTATAGATTTTTTACAGAATTAGTTAGGAAAGTGACTAAGCAAACAAACAGCAACAACAACAATGATCAGCAACAACAGACCCTGAGGAGGTGAGGAGTCTTATTTTGGGGATTTTCATATTCTATTATTTAAAATACCCAGTTTCCAACAAAAACTATAAAACATGCAAAGAAACAGGAAAGTATGGTTCATCCACAGGAGAAAAGGAAGTCAAGAGAATCTGTCCCTGAGGAAGTCCAACTGTTAGACTTCCTAGACAAAGCCTTTAACTGAGGTGACTTCCTAGACAAAGTCACCTATTATAAGTATGTGCAAAGAACTAAAAGGAATAAGGTCTAAAGAATAAAAAGAAAATCTGGAGTAATGAACACACTAGATAGAATTACAATAAGAGATAAAAATTATTGAGAACCAAATAGAAATTTTAAGTTGAAAATTTCAATAACTGAAAAAAAAATTTACTAGAGAGGCTCAGCCGTAGATTTAAGCTGGCAGAAAACAAACTAGCAAACTTGAAGATAAGTCAATTGAAATAATACAGTCTAAGAAGCAGGAAAAAAAAAAAAGAATGAAAAATAACAACAACAATAAGAACAAAAATAGAGCTTCAGTGAACTGTGGGACACCATCAAGTACACTGACATATGCAGAATGGGAATTTCAGAAGATTTTCTTCTTTCTCCCAGAAGTAGAAAAAGGGGCTGAAAGAATATTTGGAAGAAGCAAGGACAAAAAAATCCCCACATTTGATGGAAACATTAATCTACACATCCAAGGAGCTCAATGAACCAGAGAGCCACACCTAGAAACATCATAGTTCAACTGTTGAAACCAAAGAAAAAAGGAGAGGGATCTGGAAAGCAGCAAGAGAAAAATGGTTCATCACATACAAGGGATCCTTAGTCAGTTAAACAGCTGAAATGTCATCAAAAGGCATGGAGGCCAGAAGGCAGTAGATGACATCTTCAAAGTGCTGAAAGAATGGAGAATGTAACCAAGAATTCTACATCCAACAAAACAATCCTATGAAAACAAAGATGAGATAGAGCCACTTTGGAAGAGAGTTTGGTGATTTCATACAAAGCTAAGCAAAGTCATAACATACATTTAAGCAATTGTGCTCCTTGGTATTTATTCAACTGGCTCTGAAAACTTATGTCTTACAAAAACTTACAAACCCTGCATGCAGATATTTACATTAAGCAACTTTGTTCATAATTGCCAAAAACTGTGAGCAGCCAAGATGTCCTTCAATAGGTGAATGGATAAGTAATCTATGATATAGCCATATAAAGGGATATTATTCAGTGTTTTTTAAAAAAAGAGTTAGGGGCGCCTGGGTGGCTCAGTTGGTTAAGCGACTGCCTTCGGCTCAGGTCATGATCCTGGAGTCCCGGGATCGAGTCCCACATCAGGCTCCCTGCTCAGCAGGGAGTCTGCTTCTCCCTCTGACCCTCCTCCCTCTCATGCTCTCTGTCTCTCATTCTCTCTCTCTCAAATAAATAAATAAAATCTTAAAAAATAAAAATAAAAATAAAAATAAAAAAAGAGTTAGAAGTCACAAAAAGATATGGATGAACTTAAATGCATATTGCTAAGTGAGAGAAGTTAGTCTGAAAAGGCTGTCGACAGCATGATTTCAATTATATTACATTCTGGAAAAAAGCAAAACTACAGAGACAGTAAAGATCAGTGGTTGCCAAGGGTTCAGGGGGATGAGAAGGGATGAATAAGAGAAGCCTGGGTAATTTGGGGGGCATTGAAACTATTCTTTATGATACTATAATGGGGGACATTTGACATTATGCACTTATCAAAACCCATAGGACTTTACAACACAAAGAGCAAACCTTGATGTATGCAAATTTAAAAAATGATTTAGGAGGTCAGAGGATCCAATAAAAGAATGTAGACTGTGATAAGAGAATATAACTGTATTACAAATGTATGAAACAACCTCTGGGAAGAGCTTGGTGGAGAAAGATGCTAAGTAACTTTGGAAAGGAGTAGAGTTTGTAAGACTAAAGGCAAAAGAAACTGTAGGTGAACACTGTCTTTTAACTGATAATGTCCTTTCCTGTGGAGGTACAGGTTAACTATTCTAAAACCACTGTACATATATACTAGAATTTAACAATTAAATGAATGGATGGGAGATAGTGCAAGTCACATTCCTCACTGTTGAGAGAATTTATAGGGAATTTACAGATAAGCAAGTGGAGGTGGCTAGAATGATCCATATGGGAATGAATTAGATGTGTATTTGTATGAACTCATGTTAACTTATTATAAATACATGTACATACACAGGTTAGAATACACCACATATTTTCTTGCTCCCTCAGCTGAGAGGACCTAGAAGCAAACAACAAATACCCCAGTAGCAATGAACATCCCTGGCACCCAGATCTTGGCTTCTAATATCATTCTCCAATAAAAGGAGCCAGGGCTACTTGGAGAAATGGCTAATTTCAAGACTTAACAGGAAAGATACAACAAGAATATCTTAGAATGCCAGAAAAAGGAAGTGTTGAAAACCAAAAACCCACCCCCCACATTGATTAGGGCGTGTCAAAGGGACATAGGTGCCAATTGAAAGAGCTCGAATAACCAAAGCAGGGACAATTTAAACAATAAAATAAATAAAGTAGTATTGGATTATAATTCAAATATAAAATAAATATTCAAGTCCATACTGATATAAGTGAATAATTGAATAAATAAATAAATGGGAGAAAAGAGACAAACTTCCTTAGCAGAGAAATTCCAAATAATTTATGTGGATATTCTGCCCTCAAAGAGAGAGAGGATAAATCCCCATTCCTTAAACATGGGTTGCATATAGGCCTTCCTTCCAAAGAGTATAGTATGAAAAGGGTGGGAAAAGAGTAATTTTTTAATGAAGGAACCTGAAAAACACTACCTCAGCCAGATGATCAAGGTCAATATTAACTATGGTAAGTCATGTTGGTAGTATTTACCCTTGTCATGTGATGAGAATGGAACTCTACTTCTGTAGTCTTCCTCCCCCAAACCCATAATGCCGGTCTAATCATTAGAAAAGCATCAGGAAGTTTCCAATAGAGGGAAAATACAGAATCTTTGACCAGTATTTTTCAAAATTGTTGAGGTCATCAGAAACAAGGAGAGCTGAGCCAAAGCTGACCTCTGACTGAGCCAAAGTCACAACCAACAAAAGCCTAAAAAGACATGATAACTAGGGGCGCCTGGGTGGCTCCGTTGGTTGGCCATTGGTCTCTTGGTCTCAGCTCAGATCTTGATCTCAGGGTTGTGAGTTCAAGCTCTGTGTTGGGCTCCTTGATAGGTGTGGAGCCTACTTTAAAAGAAAAGAAAAATGTGACAACTAAATGTAATGTGGTATCTTGGATGGGACTCTGAAACATAAAAAAGATATCCTGTAAGGAAATCTGAATAAATTATGCAATTTGGTTAATAATGTATCGATATTGGTTTGTTAATTGTAATGAAGGGACCTTAGTAAAGTAAGATATTAAAAATAGAGAAAACTATGTCTGAGTTATATGAGAAATCTGTACTACCTTCTCAAATTTTCCATAAGTGTGAAACTCTTCTAAAAAAAAAATAGGCAGGGGTGACTGGGTGGCTCAGTTGTTAAGAGTCTGCCTTTGGCTCAGGTCATGATCCCAGGGTCCTGGGATCGAGCCCTGCATTGGGCTCCCTGCTCCGCCGGAAGCCTGCTTCTCCTTCTCCCACTCCCTCTGCTTGTGTTCCCTCTCTTGCTGTGTCTCTCTCTGTCAAATAAATAAATAAAATCTTTAAAAAAATAAATAAATAGGCAAAACTGAGAGAATTCATTGATATCAGACCTGCCCTACAAGAAGTACTAAAGGGAATCTTTTAGGCTAAAACAAAAGGGTACTACACAGTAACTCAAAGCCACTTGAGGAAATAAAGAGCACTAGTAAAAGTAACTACATTGATGAATATAAAAGACAGTACAGATGCATTTTTGTTTAAATCCTTTTCTTTTCTTATTTGATTTAAAAGACAACTGCATAAAGCAATAACTATCACTCTGTGTTGATGGACTTGTATAAATATGTAATTTGTATGGCAATAATATCACAAAGGAAGAGGTGAGTGTTGAAGCTATATTGGAACAAAGTTTTTGTGTATCAGCGAAATTGTTGGTTCTAACCCAAAGTAAGATATTTTAAAGCTAAAACGTTAATTTTAATATTCAGGACAACCAATAAGGAAAAAACTAAAAATATAGATATAGGAAAATAAACAACAAGGGAATTAAAACAGTATAATAGAAAATATTTATTTAACCACAAAGAAGGCAGCTTTAAAGGGATAAAGGAACAACAATAACAAAAAGAAAAACAACATATAGATAACATATAGCAAATCAGAGACTTAAATCCTGCCTTATCAGTAATTACATTACATGTAAATTTTTTGAACACTCCAAACCAATGGCAGAAATTTTAGAATGGGTAAAGAAACTGGATTCAAAAGAATGAAGTTGGACCCCTATCTAACAATATAGGCAAAAATTAACTCAAAAGAGACCATAGACATACATGTAAGAGTGAAAACTATGAAACTCTTAGAAGAAAACAGAGGAGTAACATATTGATAACTTATGGTTAACCCATGGTTTCTTAGATACGACACTAAAAAGCACAAAACAGCACAAAGAAAAATAAATAAATAAATTGAACTTAATTAAAATTTGAAAAACCTTTGTATTTCGAAGAACACCATTAAGAAAATGAAGACAACCCACAGAATGGAAGAAAATAGTTGCAAATCATGATCTAATAAGGGACCTGTCAACTCAAGAATAACAAAACAAAACAAAGTTTTAGAATGGGCTAAAGATATGAATAGACATTTCTCCAAAGAAGATATATGAATAGCTAATTAATAATGAAAAGATGCTCAACATCATTAGTCATTAGGGAAATGCAAATCAAAAACCACAATGAGGTAGTCCTTCATACCCACGAGGATAGCTAAAACAAAAAAGATAGACAATAGCAAGTGTTAGTGAGGATATGGAGAAATTGAAACCCTCATGCATTGCTGGTGGGATTGTAAAATGGTGCAGCCACTTTGAAAAGCAATTTGGTAGTTCCTTCCTCAAAATGTTAACCATAGAGTTCCTATGTTATCCAGCAATTCTATACCTAGGTATATACTCAAGAGAAATAAAACTGTGTCTAAACAAAACTTGTACATGAATGTTCATAACAGCATTATTCATAGTAGCCCCAGAGAAGAAACAACCCAAATGTGCATCAACTGATGAATAGATACAGAAAATGTGGAATATCTATACAATGGAATATTATTTGGCAATAAAAAGGAATGAAATACTGATCCATGCTACAACTTGTATGAACCTTAAAAGCATGATGCTAAATTAAAGAAGCCAGACACAAAAGACTACATATTATATGACTTAATTTATATAAAATGTCCAAGACCAGAAAATCCTTAAGGATGGGAAGTAGATTAGTGATGGCTAGGGCTTGGGGAAAGGGGAGAAATGGTAGTGACTGCTAATGGGTCTGGGTTTCTTTTGGGAGTGATGAAAATGTTCTTAATTAGGTAATGATGATGGTTGTAGAATTCTGTGAATATACTAAAAACCTCTGACTTGTATACTTTAAAAGGACGAATTTTATCTGGGCATGGTCTTATATGCCAAAACCATGTAATTTGCCATCTGATTGTTGAGCTGCCAAGTTGAACATATAAGATCAGTGGAGCATATGAGATAAATGCTATCAAGGAAGCAAGGTATTCCAATGTATATTTTAAAAAATGTGTCAATGCCTTTCTGAATTTCCTCTACCCTATCTTGCTTTATATCTGATCTCTTCACTTCCTAAACACATTTGCTTATATTTTTTAAATTTATGAGTATTCTGTCTGCTTCCCATCTACATAATATTTAGTTGTGTCTTTTCAGGCAAATTCTTCAGGCAAAGTGACCTTTTTCATATTTCCCCTTCCTCATGCTCGCAATTCTATGGTCCCTTACAGATTGACATGTCCCGATTCAGCATTTCCCAGCAGTATCTGAGTTCATAAGCTGACATTTGGGCCTAGAGTGAGCTTGAAGAGATGCCAAAGGTGCTTGGTCTAATTAAATCATGGCATGAACAAGAATGGATTTTCCTAAGGACTTCAGACATGATTGACAAAGCTTCTAGATTTTTTTTTTAATTTTTTTTTTTTTTAAGATTTTATTTATTTGCGAGAGAGAGAATGAGAGAGAGAGAGCATGAGAGGGAAGAGGGTCAGAGGGAGAAGCAGACTCCCTGCTGAGCAGGGAGCCCGATGCGGGACTCGATCCCGGGACTCCAGGATCACGACCTGAGCCGAAGGCAGTCGCTCAACCAACTGAGCCACCCAGGCGCCCTTCTAGATTTTTAAGGAAGATTTTTTTGCTCTAGGAAATGACTGTGTGATAATGAGCCAACATGAGACTTGCATGATTAAGGAAATTTAAAGAAAAGTTTAGGTTGATAAAAAGCTATAGATTTTTTTCTCCCCACTCCTAACCCACTCCCGATCCTGGAAAATTATATAGAAATTAAATAAGGTCTAGTACACATTAAATACTTCATTAGGAAAACAGATTTTTCAAACAGAATGTAAGACCATTATAGTTTTATAAAAATGTTATCATTGGAATTCTACTATTTGTTATAGTCCAAAGAAAGTTTCAAATTGTCCCACTAGATTTAAATAAAATTATACTTGTAAAATATGGAACACCAACTTTGTGGACTGCATTCTTGTAAATATCTACTGGGGTTTTCAGTAAGGAAAGGGAATGTAATCTCCCATGATCACACACATTGAGGGGTGAATAAACAATGGAAGGGAGTCAGCAGACATGAGGATTCTAAAATGCTAAGAACCCCAGATAATGATCACCAGGTTGGATACACACCTGCTGGAGAATGGAATAATGCTGGGGTCAAGCCCGTCCATCCTGGGCACAGCTGGAGTTTCCAAGACATAGCTTGAGAGTGAACTCATGTGTGGCCAAATGACCATGGAAACTCACAATCTGGGCATGTCTTTTTACAAGCTCATCAAGTTCTAGAGAAAAAAATTTTCCCTCTACTTTGAGCTATCAATCTTATTGCTGAATATGTTGTGTTTTGTTTAACTCGGGGGATAATGGTTTATGGACTTTTAGTACTATCTCAAGAAAGTTTTCAGTGTCAAACAGACTTTGTGGGACCTTAAAATATGACCCAAGGAAGAATAGTTAACCGTATGATCAGGTTTATATGTTACTAATGTTTATATGGTAACATATTTCATGTTCCGTATAAATGATGATGGTGATATCTGCATAGAATTTACAAAGAGTTTTTACAGACACAATTTTACTTTTTCACACAATAAGCCTGTGAGGTATTCAGGGCAGATATTTTTTTTTATCTTCATTTGACACATAGGACAACTTTGAATTCTGTTTATTAATGGATTGAAGCCTGGACCCAGGTTTCTTGACCCCAATTTCAGAACATTTTGTGCAACCGTGTTCTCAATCGGGGCTGCACGTCAGAATCATCTGGATAGAGCTTAAAAATATCCTAATGCCCTGGCTGAACCCCAGACCACTGAAATCAGAATTACTTGGCATGAGACCCAGGCAATAGTATTTGACACAGATCCTCAGATCACACCAATGAGAACCATGTTGCCCAACATCATGCTTCCTCCTTAAGGAAAAAGTGGCATTTAGAAACTATAATGTATAAATTTATAATGTATAAAGGCCAAAATGTGATCCTACAAAGATTTTAATTATAATTTTTTTATTGTGTTATGTTGGTCACCATACAGTACAACATTAGTTTTTGATGTAGTGTTCCACGATTCATTGTTTGCATATAACACCCAGTGCTCCATGCAGTACGTGCCCTCCTTAATACCCATCATTGGGCTAACCCATCCCCCCACCCCTCTCCCCTCTAAAACCCTCAGTTTGTTTTTCAGAGTCCATCATCTCTCATGGTTCGTCTCCCCCTCCGATTCCCCTCCCTTCATTTTCCCCTTCCTTCTCCTAATGTCCTCCATGCTATTCCTTATGTTCCACAAATGAGTGAAACCGTATGATAATTGTCTTCCACTGTTTTATTCAATAATTATTTATTGGGAATCTTCTAAGTGCCAGGAGGCACTATTCTAGAAGATACCACAGTGAACATGACAAGGTTCTTGGCAGTCTGCTTACGCCGCCAGCATGATTATCACCTTGGTGAGACAGAGTGACCTTCTCTCCTGGTGCTGAGTCTTTCTCATTCTTGCACTACTTCTTAATTTGACCCTGATGCTCATCACTTTCTTCCTATGTGAGGTGCAAAGCGCCATGAGACCAGCGGGACACAGGAACCCTAAGAAATCTTCCGTTGTGTAAAGGTGCATGTGAAAAATTCTCTCAGAGCTCAGAGTAAAGAAAAATATCTTCTGCTACCTGATAGGTTTTCTTCTGTTATAACAAGGAGAGCCATGTAATCCATCATGCTCTACTTTTTGACTTGACTGCTAAGAAGCTTGGAACTATGTTTTGTGTATGTCTGGTTGGTTTCCTTCACTGCCTCTCTTCTGGCATGCTTCCCTCTGTATCAGTCAGCCCTCTTAACCCTTAAGTAAGGTCACTGTGGAGAAATTAATGAAGATCTGGGGAGAGTTAAGGGAAACCAACAAGCTATAGTGGAATGTTCTGGGGCTAGCTGTGGCCACGGCTAGCGGTCTTATCTGGGCACTAGCAAGCCCTTCCAGCCTGGGCCTGGAGAAGAAATGAGAGACAGCAGTTGCTGGAACATGGAAGGAGCTTGCAGCTCTAGGAGCAGGCTGCTGGCACGAGCTGGGACTCTTGGTGGAGGGCTGTAACCACCACAAAGCCAAGGCCCTGCAGGGAAGGAGCCTGGAGCAATTTTATCAACATCTTTCTCTTTTTGCCCTTCAGTCCCTTGCTGGGGATGGTCATTGGCCCAAAGAGCCAGAAACCAGACGGCAAAGGAGCCCAATTGATAAATTCCCTTGAGGTCAGTGTCCCAGGACAAAAAGCAGGGTGAAGGGGGGATCTGGAAGGGCAAGCAGTGACTGTCAGTGGCCCATTGTCACTAGAAATGACCCTTACACTTTTAGTGGCTTTTATTACAACTGTGCCTTTTATTGTTTGCTACTTATTATCTCATGTTATTTTTTCTAATTTAAAACTAGACTGGGTATAAAAAAATAAATGGGTAAAAGTTTAGAAATGGGAGTAAAACCCTAATATAACACCATTTGTTGTGGTTGAAGACACATAAAAGAAATATAAGACCATCACCATCTTTTTTACATGTCCATATTCCAATTTTAGGAATTCTTGAGGGAAATAAACCGACACTGTCATCTTTATGATTGAATCATCTTTCTTTGTATCTCTAACAGTTGTAGGATCCATCCATATATCTTACAA
Organism: Halichoerus grypus; assembly: GCF_964656455.1. Taxonomy (NCBI): domain Eukaryota; kingdom Metazoa; phylum Chordata; class Mammalia; order Carnivora; family Phocidae; genus Halichoerus; species Halichoerus grypus. The sequence goes on from NC_135714.1 coordinate 40,807,667, forward strand.
TAAACCAGAGGGTTGATTGTTTTCCAACAGATCCAGATATTGTTCTTTTGGGATTTTACTAGAGTAAATTCTCTTGTCATATCTATATATATTTTAATTCGGTTACAGAAGCCCAGGATTCCATGTGCCATTTCTTTTCTTTCTTTTTTGTTTTTACATGTTTTTTGTTTAAGGGTTTGAAAACAACAGAAAGTGTAAGTAGAAAATGATTCTACAACCCCTCCACCTAGAAATAACCACTATAAACACTTGGGCTTGTTTTCTTTATATTTATTTATGGTTTCTCTTACCATCACCACAACCACCACCATGACAGCACTTATTAAGGGCTTGGCACTATTCTGAGTACTTCACCATATGAAGTAGAAACTCCTATGATCTTTGTCTCACAGATAAGGAAACTGAGACAGGTAAAGCTTATATAATTTGACATGTAAGTGGCGAGACTGGGATTTGAACCAGAACCCTGTGGCTTAGGCATTCACACTCCACGTCCCAAAACGCAGCGATAGGATAACAGTTATAAACAATAGTAGCAGAAGGAAAAACCAGGGTAAGACCATAAAATGGAATCAGGAATTACACTAAAAACTCCAAGCCATAAAAACCTTTATCCTTGCCTCTGGCTCTCCACAACGTTTCCTCTAAGTTTGTAAGCTACCAAGTCCAAAAAGGGATCCTGAGCAATTACAATATTCTTAGTGTTCATAAGATTAAAAACAGATCAAATCATCAACAGGAATACTGCTATCGTTGATGTTATGACCAGGCAAAAGTAATCTTATAAATACTTGGCCATTGTATAATGTAACCAATGATGCTATTTGTTCATTTATCATTTTCTTATTATTAAACACCTATTCTGGGTCAGATATTGCTCCAGTGCTAACAATACAGTAGTCAATAAGTTTTTGTGTTAGGGATCTTATAGTGGAAGACACAGACAGTAAGCAAGTAAATACATGAAAAATATATCATTTTAAGTAGGGGGAGAGGATGAGGGTGGCAGAGTGGAGAAAGGAAAGCCTACCTCAGCTGGAGCAAATGAGGAAGCTTGTGGTCTATGTCTTGTAGGATCCCTCAATGGAGACCAAGTGCAAGTCAGGAAAGGCAGTCACTTGGGGTGGACAAGCATAATCTCTGATCTAATCTATAGGGGCAGGCTGTAGATTTTAAGGAAAAATATATGAACTTCTTATCTGTAATTATCTTGTAAATATAGTTTTAAAATGTTGTTCATCCAGGGGTTGGTACATATCAGCTAGTAGTGAGGTCTACCACTAATGAGCACCTGGAGTTTAATATGGATCAGTGGTTCTCAAATGTGAACTTACACCAGAATCCCAAGAAGGTTTATTAAACAAATTAGCCGCCCACCCCGAGAGTCTTAGGTTGAGAGGGTTTGGGGTGAGGCCCAGTCATGTGCATCTGAGTTCCTAGGCATTGCTGTTGTTACTGCTTCAGGACCTACTTTTTGAGAACCATTGAGACAGACCATTGGGTCTTAAGAGACAGTTCAGGTGATAACCATGGTGGAGACTGTGAGAGTAGGGGTGAGATATGAGGGTAGGGTGGAAATCCTCTTTAAAGAACTGAGTGGTCTAACCTAACTCGCCTTTGTAGAAAACCTTTCCATCATTCATATAGAAGTGAGCTGAAGAAGTGCTCGTTCCCAAGTAGGGCCAGGATTTCCCTGGGGAAATTGTTTTCCAAGGACTCTAAGTCATAGACAAATGGACACTTGAAGCTCCAAGTTCTATTCCATTAGCCTGGCCCAAACTGTTTCAGCCGGGGAAACTTTCAGGAAGATGCAAACAGAGCACCTGTGTCCTACATAAATTTAATCCTGGGAAAAATACATCACAGAGTCATAAGATTATATTTTACATTGTTAAAAAAAACCCTTAAAATATACACGAGACTTTTCCAAATTAATAAAATGCTTTTGTAAACATCATTTTAATCAATAAACAACATTTCATCATATGATTAAATGTAATTTACTGGACCATTTACCTTTCGGAGATTTCTGCTGGTTTTTGTTCCTACAAATAATGGTGTAATGAATACCTGTGCACTGACAAGTTTGTCCACATTTCTGATTATTCTAGATTACTTGAAGTGGAATTGCTGAGTCAAAATGAACATTTCTAAATTGCTTGAAGCATATTTCCATTTGTTATTTCTCATTAAGAGATATTTAAATTTGAATAATGTTGTAAGGACAGCGTGACTGGCTTTCTTCTTTGCTATTTGAATAAGACCAAGTCTTCTTGTTCTAAAAACAACCAAAACAAAAGCATGTGATTCATCTAGAAGGAAAAGAAATTTCACATCAAAGTCTTGAAAGAAAATTTATGAAAGTCTCTTTGAAGAGGCAGCAAATGGAAAACTGCTTCACAATACACAACTCAATTTCCTAAACACCGTCTTTAAACATCTCTCTTGCCTCAGAGTTGCATCTTTATAGCAGCTGCTTCCTCCTCAAAATCCCTTGTCTCTCTTTCTCTCCAACCCCAGCTGATTTCTCTCACCCTGTGTTTCCACCTTCCAGACCCAGATCCAGGCCCCTCTCATGTAAATAAACGTAAACTCTGATTTTTCTGGAGTCTATAACTAAGTATGACCCTGATGAGTGAAATGAAGGCTCAGAAATGGATTGAACAGACAATTCTCTTGAGAAGGCTTTGCCCTGTGAACACTGCAGAAATGCGCTGCTTTGGCTGAGAACCCCTACTTAAGTTTGGCATTGGCCTCCACCTTTGGAAGGCTGAACAGCCAAACGCTTCCTCAGTATCATTTCTGGCCTTTCTGAACTTGCGTAGCCTCAATAATTGTGTGATTGGATTAAGTTCCAATCACATCTATCATATCTAATCATTGTAACAAAAGTCAACAATAGGAACAAAACATGTCAGTCAAATTTATTAACATTTGAATACTCACTTTTAAATGTAGGGAAGCACTGTTGATGTAACTTGGAGTAAAAATCTCTTTATCTGTTTTATATGTTGAAATTCTATTATTTCTTTGAAGCGTGTATACACTTACTAATTTCAAGAGTGTAATATTGCAATAATTACTAATTATTATAAAGCTGTTAACTTTATGAACGAGAACAATAAGAAATTTTCAAACAGTTAAGTAGGTAAATTGATTCACTGTCAGTGTGAACATCGAGAGAAGGTATTAGCTAGATAACTTTAGGAAGAACTTTACATCCTTTTCTAGCCAACAAGTGCCTGAAAAATTAAAATAATAATACAAGGTCAAATAATAGAACTCAGTTTTATTCATAATTAGAATTTTTGTGGAATCATTTGGTATGCTAGCATGCCCAACATTAAACCAAATATTATAGAAATTATTTAATTTTGAGTCATTTAACCTAGCCATCTTTCAAGAAAAATACCTTTCTAAGAGTTTCTGTGAGTGAACTAAAAGCAGAATGCCAATTTTTCCATCTCAAAATTTTATAAAGTGGAAAACCTTCATAATCAAGTAGAGCAGTATCCATGGTAAATTATAGTGGATCTGGCTATACGAAATATAAACTATAATGAAAATAAGAAAGTACTAGAGAAAAATGAAGTATCTAAAAAACTCTCTTCTCTTCTGCCATCAGTCTAGAGTGAGTCACTATTTAACACAGCAAATGTGAAGGCAAGCAACCCCAGGAACAATCAAGCAACCGACCAAGCTAAAAAATTATTGCTCCAAATCTTGGTGGTACATTTGTGAAATTTAGCTAAGAAAGGTTAACTAATTATAATAATAATAATTTAGACTTATTGTGGTTATCCCAGAAGCATGTTCTCTGATTAGGATATTTGGGTTTGGATGAATATTGGTTTTGCTTTTTTTCTTCCAGACATTTGCAATTCAGTCAAAATGTGCATTTGGCATATCTCTAATTTATTTTAATATTTCTAATCCTGTCAAAGCTCATTAGCAAAAACTTCTGTTGACTGCAGCAGCAGGAGATTGGACCAAAACTGCCTTGTTAAAACATTCCTGTCTGGATGTGAGCTTTTCAGCTTTCCTCAGTGAGGCATTCAACTGGCAAAAGCAGAGATTTTCTATTATCAGGAAAGTTTTCCTTTCTTGAACGTGCTGCTCTTCCAAATGTTCAAATATTTATTGTTTCTAATTTAGACATGACATTGGCTTACTAGACACCAAGGTGATTCACGTCCCTAGTTTCTGCTGAAAAAATGCCTGTTGATGTTCAGAATGGCAAGGAAGTTTAGAGGACATTGGGTGGAGAATCCTCACTTTGCAGATGAGGAAGCAAGCCTGAGGAAGTGAAGGAATTTGCCCAAAGAAGGAACTGGGTGCAGGATCCAGTCTCTCAATGTGCCATCCTGCAATCAGTCCAGAGAAGCAAGCTATCTCTTTCTCCTCGCTAGTGCCATATTCATGACCAGAGTTAACAAACATATTTTTTCTTCCCAAATCTATTTATATTTCAACTTCCAGCACTGATGAGCCAGAGCCTGTTTGATTTCTTCCTAAGTATTTCAACCTGCTGCCTCGTGGGGTTAATGAGCATCGAAGAGGATCCATTGATGTTTCCGGCTCAGTGAACCATTCATTATTACAGGGATTATTACGAAATGCATTTTGGCAAGTGCTCTCCTTCCCCTTAATTTTGAAACCCATGTGTATTCGGCAGGAAATCTAGTCCATGTGTTTTTGACGCATTTACACCTAGGTCATTAGACTGTGGTTGGTCAGAGCTAACTGGACTCTAAGTAGTGCTCTGAGCCTTCCCATAACACACTGATGCTCTTAGCTTCTGCAAGATGTCACCAACCAGATTTGTGGAGTTAGTGTTCCAACTCCAGCTCTTATGAGTTGACTTTATGATAGACTCCCATGTACCTCTTCTTAATTAACTCCATATTTGTGATGTTTTCCTTGGATGACTATGTGAGACTGAGGCAAGTCTGAGCACACTATTCTCTTTCTAGAAAGGACCTGGAAATATATAATAATATATATTTGGTAATATATATAATCTGGTAATATAAATAATAATACCTTATGTTTATTGAGGATTTACTCTGTGCCAGGCACTGTTCTATGCCCTTTATTTGCATTCAAGTCTCACAATAACCCAATGGGATGGGTAGGATTACTATTTCCATTTTAGAGATTAGAAAACAGAAGCCCAAATTTGCAGCTAATATACATTGAAACCACGGATTGAACCCAGTCAGTCTGGCTCCAGAGCCAGCACTTCTGACCACTAAGTAGTCCTTGTCTGAGATTGTGACTTGTGTCTATGATAAATTGCATTTCCTTAGCCTGGATGTGATGTGAGATACTTCAGTGACTAGGCCTGCCAACATTAGCTTCCTTAGACAACTAGCTCAGTGATTCATATATGTTAAGATTTGCTGTTGTTAGATAGGTGGCTATTGTAAAAATGCCCATACAGATTCCTTTGGCCAAGAAGAGAGCAGTTGAAGTTGTGCCCATATGCTCAGGGTGGATATCTTTCTGTGTTATTTGATCCCAAAGGGTATCTCAAGACTATACACAACTCAAGGTAAGAAATGCTGTTCTCGTCCAAGAGACTTGCCTATATGCTATTTACATGGCCAAATGGCCCAGGCAGAACCAATGCCATGCACCTAGGAAACTCATGCTGTGGACACATTGAAATGAATGTGAAAATCAGAGACCTACTTGGAAGATATCAGGATAAACAAGATTGCACCTTTATAGGAAGCTGGGGAGAAGGCCAGCTTGCCTTCAAGTTAGGACAAAATTCTGTCCTCACATCACCTGCCCATATTCATTTGCACCTTAAATTACTTTGCGAGAATCTGGGTCATCCCTTCTTCCCAGTTCCCACAACAGGCTCTTTACCTTGTATTCCTATCTCAGGAAAAGATGCCATTTCCTGTCCTTCCTCACCTGCTTTATATCCAGTTTATCAAGTTTTGTCAGCTCTACTTCTTTAAAATGTGTTCAGTGAGCACACCTGGTCTGACTGCTCTTCTTCCACAACTCCTCCACGGCAACCCCTTCCATCAGGTACGACAATCTCACCTGTATTGCTGCCACAGCTCTCTGTCTCCAATCCATTCTCTACACTGCATGCATGTATGATCATCTTTTCAATGGCTTCCTATTGCCCTTAGGACAAAATCATAACTCCGTACTGATCTGTCTTTCTCCTAAGACTGTGAGTTCTTTGGGAGAAGGGACTGTAGTCCAATTCGTAATTAAATATTCATTGAATGATATTTATTGAATGAATGAATGAATGAAAGTGTCTATGCTGGTTTTATTCAATGGCAAAACCTAAGTCTTTTTTTTCTTCCAAAGTTGGTGGGAGAAGGGATGATGATCTCTGCCTCTCTTGACCCAAATCTTCCAAATCAGGAGGAAGGAGATTAACACTCAGCTAGCTATGTTCCAGCTATGTTCTAGTTACCACTAGATATTTTAAAGAGATGAGCTCATTGCAACCCAGCGGATACCCTGTGAGTGTTACATCTTCATTTTACAGATGATAAAACTGAGATTCAGTAAAGAATATGACCAAGTTCATAAAGTGAATAGTTAACCAAGCTTAGTAATTGACAAACCCATAATTCAAAACTTAGTCTAGCTAACTTCAAAGCTGGGACCCTTATGTCCATCAACGACATGAAATTTGATCCCAAAGCTAAGTCTAATAATTTTGTACATGAACCACATCTGATCTAGGCCTCCTGAGTACCGTCCCTCGAATGTCTTTTGCCAACACACTCATCCAGTCCTTCATTCCACCCACCCACAACTCCCCAACCACAGCCCCTGGGCTCCAGCAGAGCTCAGAGTTTGCCAATCTAACTCAGAGATAAGGAGTATCTTTTGGAACTTTTCTGATCCAATAATAGCCACTTCATTTTCCTGGACCAGATAGGGAATTTTAATTAAAATTTGTGTCTGTAACTGCTTAATTAAAAGACATATTTCCCTCTTCCCCCAGCTCTGATACTGAGAAGCTAAGTAAAAATAACCAGCAATGCAAAGAGAAAGTGGATTTCCTGGAATTGGCGTTTGAAGCTTTCAAAATTTTGGACCCAGTTGCTCAGGTGAATGAGGCAACTTGAACATTGTAAGATTTAACACAATTCCTTGAAGAGCAGAAGTACTGAGTGAGGAAAAACAATAACATGGGGGCGTAAGTTCAGGGAAAACCAGTCTAAGATGGGAGCTATTATCCAACTCAGTTCATTTTAGAATTTGATTACATTCATAAGCTTACTATGTACCCAGCACTGAATACAGAAGTAAATAGGACATGGTTCTTGCTGGTGAGCTTATAGTCTAGTCAGGGAGACAGATGTGAAAACAAAGAAATAACAATTTATTATGATAATTATGCTAAGTACCTGCATGAGACAGGAGAAAGAGCAATGAATTTGTTTGGGGAATCTTAGGGAATTTAGAATTTAGGATCGTCACAGGAGGTGACCTCTAAGTAGAGTTCTGAAGGACAAATTGGAGTCCATTAGACTGAAAGGTGGAGAAAAGTGCTTTGGGCAGAGGGGAAAGTGAATGCAAGGTCATGAAGTGTAAACAAAAACACACATACACAAACAAAGCCCACTGAGTGTGTGGGGGTTGGCAAACGCTGCTTAAAGACCAACTGAATGTGCTTTTAGGGTGTGTGCACATCTGTGAAGAATCAGTGTCTTCTTCCATCCTATACTGACAGAGAGATGTTTAGGGTTGATTACCAGCAATGCTCTCCCCCTTGTATTTTTAAAAATATAATTCTTAAAGAGTGAGTCAAGTCTATGCTGTGTACATATGAATATATATTGAGGGAAGAATAACACAGGAGGGAAAGGGTCTTAAAATGTCACAGAACTGTCCATTTTTATTTGACGTATGCAATAACATAACTTCACTGCTCTCATAAATTTGGAGAGAAGTCTGACTTCAGGGCCTGTTTACAAGAGCTATTGGACTTTGTGAACAAAGCATTCTCATTTGCTCTGGGGGCCTTTTGATAACTGCATGATTAGGTTCTTATGGAATGGATTTGGTGGTCTAAGTCCTTGGTGGGTTGGGATATGCAACAGAACTTGAATGCCTGCATGTGTGATTTGCCTAGGATGTCAGTCAGTGCTGTCCCTGGCGGCCCCTGGAGAAAGTTGGCATCGTTCTGCTGCGTATTTCACTTCTAACAAGCTAGTTCTCCTGCGTTAGGCTTTCCATGAGCCTCGAGATAACATGGAGATGCTGGTGGATTCTGCTAAATTTTGCCAGCTTTCCTGAAGTTATAAGGATACCAAATTCAACAGTAGAAGCCGCTCTTTAGGAGGTGAACTCTTTGTGTGATGATAAATTTCCTGGCCTGGAGTCCAGAAGACTGAGGTCTTTTCCCATTTTGCAACTATGAGCTAGTAAGTTGGACACATGGAAGCTTGCTCATTAATGTCTTGTTAGAGCACATCTGCATATGTGTCAGGGCCTGAGAGCTGCTCCCTACTCTCCCCTCGTCCTTAGGAACACCCCTTGAAGACTATATTCCCAGTCCCCTTCATCCAGAGTGGCCAATGAGACGTAAGCAAAAGTGGTAGGGTGGCTTCAAGAGTTGACTTTGTTGATAAAACTACTGTATTCCCTCTTCCCCAAACCTTCCTGTTTCCTTGCTGGAATCGTAACCTGATGGTTGGCACTCCAGCAGTCATTTTGGGTGATGAAGCAACCTCGATGGTGGAAACCATGCACTGAGGATGGAGGAGAAGATAGAAAGAGCCTGCATCCCTGATGACTTTGAAAGCCTGCATTCTAGCTATGAACTGCCTACTTCTGCATTTCATATTATGTAAGAGAGAAATAAACCCTTAAATCTTGTTTAAGCCTATGTTATTTGGGTTTTCTATTATATGCAGCTGAAAACGATTCCTAATGGGAAAGTTTATTTTCTTCTACCATATATCAGCTTTCCCCAAGCAGCAGGGAAAGCAGCTGTCAGCAATTCCAGAGAAAACAGACAATAAAGGTTCAGAGCTGGGGTTTAGGAGTCAGACGGCTTCAAGCAGCATCCTGGCTCTGCCACATATGAGGTCGTGACCTTGAGCAACTTCCTTAACTGTCTCGTGCCTCAGTTTCCTCTTTTTATAATAGGGATAACAATAGAACTTACCTTACAGGGTGGTTGTAAAGATCAAACTAAAAGAGATAACCTATGTAAAGTGCTTTGAGTATGCCCAGCAACTAATATTCACTCAGCACATATTAGTTATTATTATTGTTGTTGTTATTCTATCTCAGGGAAGGGCTAGAGTTGTTCCGGCTTGGTTGGTCCATGTGGCCGGGAAGGATGGGACACTAGGATCGGCCCCACCTGGATCACATGCCCGCCTTCCTGGTGGTGTTGGTGGGAGAGATTGTTAAAAGATCCCTGGTGGGCGAGGCAGTCGATTGGGTGTGGTACCGGAAAGGGGCAAGGAGGTAAGTGCTGGAAAAAAGAGGCCAAAGATCCCATATGCCTCTTACTTACCTCTTGAAAATATTGCGAAAATATATGTCTGCCAAACTCCTTGAAACTTTTTGTACCAATGATATAGGGAATTGCTATCACCAGCATTCCCATGTCTCTGGGGCCTTTTTTCCTTCCCATCAGACTTACACCCAATTTAGATCTCACTTTCCTTTTAGTGCTGAGGCAGCGTCTGGAAGGCCCTGCGGAGCTAAAACCCCAGTCGGCCTCCCCTCCTCCTACTACACTGGTGATAGAAACAATATGTGATACAGAGAGAAGGCAGGAGTGGCCACTACTGAGCCAGTCACTTTCAGGCAAAAAAAAAGCATCTACATCCAACCTGCCAAGAAAAGGCCTGCAGAAGAAACACAACACTGAAACTAAACAGCTGCCTGGTATGTGGTGTTGGGCTCTAAAATTTCCCTGCTCTGTGTGTGCACGTGTGTGTGTGTATTAATCATGTCTTTTTATTTTCTCTATTCTGATGATTTGACATATGGGGGCCTTACTGACCCTGGAGGGACTGCCCATCCCAGTCCAAAGGTTATCTTTCTAATGAATCACGTATTGGCTTCTCATTTTATTTTGTGAGGTTAACAAACTCTCCCGGGAATATAGTTTGTGTTTAAAGGAGGTAATATTAAAAATAGTCAATAAGCCTATTTTGTTGTTATATCTTAATTACTAAAAAGTTTCTCAGAGCACAGCTCTTTCTAGTGATATTGGCATCTTAAAACAGAGATCCACCAGGTGTGTCAGGAAGCGCAGGAAGAGGGTTGTGATTGGTGGTTAATGCCACGCTGGGGACCAGGAGGTTGGCAGGGTGATAGGACTTCTCTTGGGAAAAATGAAGCTAACCTTCCACCAAATCCAAAAGGTGCTGGTGCTGGTTTTATTTCAAGTACCTGAGTGAAAGAGGAACATTTGAAATGAGACGATGCTTCCCCTTTAAAGAAGAAAAGTAATGATCCAATCATTTAAGCACTCTTTTTTCCAAGCTCTTTTCTTGGTCCTTACAAACCAGCCAGATTTTTGCAGCCACAGATGCTTTTAAAGCTCTCTCCCCATCACTGTTACGAGGAGAAGTTCCAGGAGGAGAGAGCTGTTGGCCCTAGCATGATTCTCCTAGGATGAAACTGCAGTCCAGGTTTCTGGGAGGCCTGAATCCATGATCATATCTCAATGCAATTCTGTGGTGAAGTTTTGTAAACCACTGTCTTGTTCATCACATGATTGTTGAGGGCAAAGGTCAAAGCACAACATAGCTGATGTGCTGAAAGAACAAGGCAGCTGTCATTTCTGTAGCCCAAGCCTTGAGTTCTAGATCTAACTAGCTAGGAAAGTTCTTGACTCAGGCCAGGGAGCTCAGAGCCCATGGCAGCCCTCCAGAAAGCACTGATCCTGAGCTTCTCTGTCCAGCATGGAGACTGGTGAGGAGAGACACTCAAGTTTACTCAGAGTCTGCCTTTTGCTTCGTGCTTTGCATGTATTATCTCACCTAAATCCTTCACCACGACTAATAGGATAGGGTTCATTGTCACTATCCAGGTGTGAAATTAAAGAGGCTGGGAATTCTGCTCAAGGTCGCACAGCTGGTAAGTGACACAGCCAGATTCAAAGGCAGGTCTGACTCCAAAGCGCGTGCCGAGGGCACTGTGCCAGTGAGGCTCAAAGCAGAACCAACAACACCGGGAACGTCTTTGAAATGCAAATTCTGAGGCCGCACCCTAGACCTACCGAATCAGAAACATCTGGATTGTAACCAGCCCTTTCCTGGTGATTTTGATGCACACCAGAGTGTGAGAAGCACCGCACTGAGCCACATTCTGTCTTGTCTCTTTCCAAGCACAGGGTTTGAAGCTAGGTGGACAGGAAATGCCACTTTCCACTTAGTTGACCATGGTCAAGATGATGTCTTTGAGTGTCTATTTATTAGTAAGACGGGAATAATAATTATATCTCAGGGTTGTTGCTGGGATTGACTGAGTCAATGTACATAGACCACTTAGAACTGCTAGGTAAACACTCAAAGTTGAATCAGTTGAAAAGAAGGCACTCAAACAGTTGCTATTACTATTATTACTACTATTACCTTTCCCTGCCTTTTTGCCGCATGAATGTCAAATCCAGCCACCAGAAGGACAAAGAGTATTTTCTAGTTCTGTGGACTTGGGCAACTTATGTAAACTCTGGGCCTCAGTTTCCTTCTCTGCTAAATGGAGAGAATAATACTTGTCTCATTGGCTTGTTATGAGGGTTGAATGGGTTAATATAAGTAAAGCATCTTAGGTCTATACCTGGGACACAGTAAGTGCTCGATTAACATTGGCAATGATGAGTATTTGTCCACTTTTTGAGAAACTTGGCAGGATTGTCAGGGAAGTGTTGGAAGCAGTGAGGTGCTTGGCTAGACATCATCTTCAGCAGGAGGACTGCCCTGTCTCACCCCAGCTGAGTGAGCCGTTCCATCTCCTTTGCGTAGACCTCCGTCATGTTACTTATCATATTGCCTTCTCTACTCATGTCCATTGTTTACGTCCCCGGTGCAAATTAGTGTTCAATAAATGTTTGTTTAGTAAAGGACTGCTCGAACTCTAATTGTAATTTATACATGCCATCTGTGATAGGCAGAATAATGGCTTCCCAAAGAGGTCTCCCTCTCAATCCTTGGGGCCTGTGAGTATGTTAGGTTACATGCTGAGCAGGGGAGTTCAGGTTGCAGATGGAATTAAGGTTGCTGATCATCTGACTTCAAAATAGAAAGATTAGTTATCTGGGAGGCCAAATATATCAAAAAGGTCCTTAAATGTGGAAGAGGGAACCAAAAAACAGAATCAGAGAGATGCTATGTGAGAATGACCCACCTCACTATTGCTGGCTTTGAAGGTAGAGGAAGGGAACCATAAGCTAAGGAATGTGGGAGGTTTCTAGAAACTGGGAGAGGCAAGGAAACAGATTCTCCCCTAGAGGCAGTGAAGGAACACGGCCCTGCTGACACCTTGATTTTAGCCCAGTGAGACCCATTTTGAAATTCTGACCTCCAGAGCTGTGAGATAGCATATTTGTGTTGCTTTAAGCCACTAAGTTTGTGGTAATTTGTTACAGCAGCAAGAGAAAATGAATATGCTATTCTCAGCTCCATGATTACAACCAGCTTAGAACTGGCTCTTCTTCATTATTTATCCTAACCCCCTCCACCGTTCCTTTCCTATCGGTAATGATACCTCTACCCAGGGTGCTGGGGCATTGAAAGGAATTTTCCACTGCACAATTATCATCTGAGAATGACCCTATAGACACATGTTTAAAAGTCTTCAACTCAAGGTCTATGGCATGTTTAGCTTCTCAGGATATGGCCCTGAGGGCTCACCAGTGGGACCGGGGACCCTTCATGTATATCCTCTGAGCTCAGCCTCTGGTTGCTCACCAGGAAAGGTGTGAAGCAGCAGTCCATGCCAGAATTATTCCAGCAGTCCTTTCTGCTGGGGGCACCCCCCCAACCCAGCAGGCCATCTGTCTGCATTCTGGTGCACAGGAACCCCTCGAAGGGGATCTGGTCTCTCCTTTATGTCAGCTCAAGGGAGAGCCAAATGTGGCTCTGTCAGCAAGTGGGAGATCAAAGAACGACCACTCCCATCCCCAGCCGAGCCATTTCAGAGAACAGAGGCCACACTGAGAACCTCTCTCCCTCTGGGAGGGTTCTACTGAGCATCTCTTCACGGGCACCCTTCTACCGTGGCCTCTCAGAATGTGAGAGACACCTTGACCATTTCCAGAGTTTCCATATCAAAGTGTGTTTTTAAACATTGGAGCATATTTGAAATGTTTACGTTTCATATACGAACAGTTTTAACCCTTGAGGGAATAGTGCAGTATAAGGGTGTTATTCATAAGAGATTCAGGATTTATAAAAGCACTAATTCATAGTGTAATGCAGGCACTGTACACTGCTGATGGAGCACACACTGAACTAATATAATGAATACCTTCTCTGAATCCTGCCCATTCTTCTTCATGACCCTGCAAAGTCTGTGATTTGGAGATAAATTAAGAGAGCAGGGATGAAGCCTGCTGTGGATGCAAGGCCCCAGCAGGGCAGACGCCTGCTCCACACCTTTTCCACATCTGCGCTGCCAAGCGCGTCTCCTCACTGCTTGAAATGGTATCAAACATTCCTCTCTCCACTGGGAATGATGGCGGGTAATTTAGCAAGGACCTTGTGTGATGAGACATCAGAGGCCGTGAGAAGGACACCACTCCCAGGAAAGAGGGGATCTGGGCCCAAGATAGACTTACGAGGTGCCTGTATGCAGACTCCAAACATCTCTTCTTTCTAGCTGGTCATTCATTTCAGGAAATAGTGCGTTCTAGGAACTGAGGCTTAAAAAAAACATAACTCTCAGGAAGACTTTATGAAGTTTTTCAGGGTAGTTTTAGTTCCTGCGGAGAGGCTGATTGCTGGAGAACTCTCCAGCACCAGAGAGAAAGGAAGCTTATCCCATCTCTCTATGGTTAGGAAAATCTGATCTTAGGAAGGTGGATGGCATCTTTTGGCCCTAATGACCCAAGAGAGGCTGAGGATCCATAACAGAGCTGTGGTCTATTTTTCAGGCTAGCCCACATGCATATAAATCATCAGGGCTTTCCTAAATTGAGTAACATGAAATTCAGAAGTCTCTCCTCAGCCACCTCCCCAGGTCTCTTACTGAATATTTTTATTAACATGGGCAAACAGGTAATAATACCAGAAAATGATCTATCTCAGCATTGGCCACATTCTCTGGTCTGAAATGTTTATGATTTTCTTTCCCACTTGCATACATTATAGGAAACCCCTTTTACATTGCTGAGTTATTGCTGCATATGAGAAACAAACTACTTTTTTTGTTGTTCATAGAGGAAGTTATACATAAACAAAACCCAATTCCAAGACTAATGAACCTATGGCAATGGTCTGAAGTGAATTTTTCTTCCTTCCTCTATCATTGGTGGTAAGGCTCAGGCCATGCTTATGGTCTAAACCTCCTGAAGTCATTTGTGATAACCATGTCATAAAGTGTAAAGAAGACATACGTAGGTAGGAATGCTTTCGAATCACCGGGGGAGTTTTAGAAACACTGATCCCCAAATTCCACCTCCAGAGGTTCTTACGTAATTCATCTAGGAAGTGGCCTGGGCACCAGAATTTATAAAACCCCTATATGTGGTTCTAAGTCAAGATTGAGGACTAGGGATTTAAACAAAATCAGTGCTAATTTAGTCAAACAATTGTCTTGACTTATTTCCCTGTTGACAGAATTGAATAAGTAAAATGACTGTGTTGGGGGTTTTGAATAGACATGGCCTACAAGTGATATTGCCTATTAATAGATTCATTTATCAAGGCAGGATTTTACAAATTCCAAGTGAGGTAAAAAGGCAGGAAAACAACGATTGGTTTGAAATAATACAGTTTCAATCACCGTCTTTCATGTTCTATCCTTTGGTCTGCCTATCTGCCTCAAACTTACTAAAGTAAAGTGAGAAGTGTTTCACTGTGGGCTGATGAAGCTCCTGGACCATGAGGTCTGCTGTGCAGCACAAATTCAATAATAATCCTAACACGACCACTGGCTGCCTCCAGCCCACTGTGAAGGGTGTGAAGTCAATTCCTTGGAGTGCTTCCAGAAAATATTTTTGGCACCATTCCTGGATCATCAACAGGATTCTGTCCTTGACATCTGGAACCCCCATCTGAGATGCAAGCAAATAGTTTTGAAATGAAGTTAGGTCTCTTGACCAATTAAAGATGTGTGTTTGACAGAAACCCTGTGCAATTCATTAGCTCTCCAGCTAGTTTCCAGCAGGTATGAATTCCTAGTGATTCTGGGTTACTGATTGTTGGGTGATCAGTCTGGAAGCTGGAAGGTAATGTGGCGTGAGTTCCAGCTGCAGATGGTTTAATTAGAATAAGGGTTTAGGTGACCAACCACCTGCAAGCAATTACTAGCTATGCTTTTAGATGAAATGGGACCTGGGCCTGGTAGTCTACCTTTGTCCCTACCATGACTATGGTGCGTAGTTCCCTTTTTAGAGCTCTACTAAAGTGCTACAGTACCCTAGAGTTCCATCTGTAACTGAGAGGCTCCTGGACATTGCAAATGTATGTTTATGTGCTTTCCACTAGAGCAGGTTTTCTCCAACTCAGCACTGTTGACATTTTGGTCTGGATAATTCTTTATTGTGAGGGGTTGTCCTGTGTATTGTTAGAATATTTAGCAACACCCTGGCCTCTACCCACCAGATGCCAGGAGCATTCCTCTGGTTGCGAGAGCTGAAGATATCTCCAGACATTGTCAAATGTCCCTTGGTTGGGGGGGGGGGTGACAGGGGTGTAGGGATTGGAGAGCAAAATTGACTGGTTGAGAACCAGTAAGATGGTCCTCAGATATCATAATATAAGAAAAAATTCTACACAAAGGCAGAATGATGATTATAAGCTACTTCCTAAATGTCATCCTGTACAAATAAACCTTCTCTTTGTCATACACAACAGTTTTGATTTATTTTTAGTCATCTTTGTATGTTCTGCAGTGCTTAATGCAATGCTCTATTCACATAGTAGGTCCTCAGTAATGTTCATTGAATGACTAAAAAGATCTACTTTTCTCCCACTTGTGTCCATGTAGTCTGGGTGGGGCTCCTGGGAATTTAACACGTGGCCTGACCCAAACTAATCAGACCACCCATTTCTCTGGACATAGGAGTAAGTTCCAGGTGTGCACAGTATCAAAGCCAGTTTTATTAAAGGGACTCACAGGGCTCATGGGAAATGTTGGGAAAAACACACTCAGCTCAGATTTTTTTTCCTTGCTGGTTTTGAACCTGGAAAAGTGTAATCTTTCAGAAATTCTGGCAGCCATCTTGCTATTAAAAGATAGTAAGAGAGAGGGGCGCCTGGGTGGCTCAGTTGGTTAAGCGTCTGCCTTGGGCTCAGGTCATGATCTCAGGATCCTAGGATTGAGCCCCGCGTTGGGCCCTTTGCTCGGCAGGGAGTCTGTTTCTCCCTCTCCCTCTGTGCTTGCTCTCTCTCTCTCTCTCTCCCTCAAATATATAAATAATTAAAATCTTTTAAAAAAAGATAGTAAGAGAGAGGCTGTTTTAGAGTCACTCAAGAGAAATGGAGCAAAGCTGAGAGATGAAAAGAAGGTAATCGAATCCTGAGGCTCTCATGTGTGACCTTAGATCCAATGTCATTTCTAGTCACATCCACATCCATGTGACTCTTCAATTACTTGAGTCAATATGTTCCCACTGGTTTATTTATTTCTATTTTTATGACTTTTTGCTTAGGCAAGTTGGAATTTCCATCATTTGAGATCCAAAGGGTCCTCCTTTAGACACTGCTGTACATGAGAGCTGGCCATCGTGTGTATATCCGTGACCTGATAAGACAGTGCAGAGGCTGATTTTGGATTGCATATTCTTGGCATTGAAGGGACCTTGGAAGTGACGGTCTGGCCATCACCCAATGTAGAGGTACCTCTACCACATCGTTGTCGGGAGAACGCTGGGCCACTGCTTGATGTGTTGGGATGTTCAGAACTTGCCCAGGTCTGCCCATGTCTCGCAAGTCTGCTCTGACTGTTAAAGAACTCCCATTACAATTAGGTCAAATCTGCTTCCAGATAACTGCCATCATAGAATGAAGGTCTGTCGCTAAATAGAACAAAAATGTTTTCCTTACATTGCAGATAAATACCATGTCTTGTCTTTGTCAAATTTTCTCCATTTCAACGATTCTTAAGTGCTTCCAACTCCTCCTGAAAAGTCATGGTCCAAATCTCTGTTATTTAAAGAGGGAAGATTTTCGAGTTAGAAAGACCTGAGGTAATAACCCATGTTTATAGCTTTTTAGCTTGACTTTAGAAAAGTTACTTATAGTTCCCTAGTATTTGCATTTTCTTCTGTCACATGGGAACCACATTAGCTCTCTTAGAGGGTTGTGGTGAACATTCCAGGGGATGATGCTTATAAAGTGTTTTTAGCTCTTTATTCAGTACCTGACACGTCTATGTGCTGTGTTCCATAAATTACCATTATTGTTTTCAGCATGTTGCTATCCTTGGAACACAGCTTTAGGGTATTCATTTAAAATATGGTCTCCAAAAGTCAACATAGTGTTCCAGATGGGATCTGATCATCCTAATATTTTGACATCTCTGTTTGGTTTATTTAAGGCTTCTTCTCATTTGCTTTAGTCATCCAAATTGGCATGGTGGCCATAACAATCATGTTGTCAGGGTCATAAAGAGTGCAAATTATATGCAATCCTTTTTCTTGCCATATTGTGACTAGGAATCCACATCATTGGAAATGTGATCTTTGCCCAGAGACCATCAGCACAGAGTCCAGCCTCATAACTCCTGGATGCCCAAAATCAAGGTTGCATCTAAGTGCAGGTCAAGAGGACTGTTTTCTTTTCTATAGCATAGCTTGCTGGCCTGAGGGAAGAGGATGCTGATGTTTCCATTGGCAGGTTGTAACTCCCAAAGAATGAAGCAAACCCGATTGTATGATAGGAGGACATCCAGGAAAATAAGCACAAGACAGTCCTCAGGCCCCATGGGGACAAAACTAAAGTGAGCTTTTAATGTCCAGCCAATGTTTGTAGTACTTGAAAGAAGTTGTTTAAAGTCTGCATTGGTTGGTTGCACTTTGTTCTAAGAGAAAATCTACCCTGATTACTCATACGCAGCACATATATGCATTCCACAATCAACAAAAACAAAAGAAAATACAGTGCCTACCATATGCTAGGCACTATTATAATAGCAATAGTAGAAGAAATAAGAAGAGGTGCCACTTGTTGGACATCTGTAGGCTGGTATTATTCTCCCCATTTTACGGATTAGGCAACAAGGCCTAGAGAAGGTAAATCACTTGCCCTAGGTCCTTTAGCTTAAGAAGCAGGGTCAGGGGAAGCCTGAGTGGCTCAGTCAGTTAAGCGTCTGCCTTCAGCTCAGGTCATGATGCCAGGGTCCTGGGATTGAGTCCCACATCAGGTTCCTTGCTCAGCAGGGAGCCTACTTTTCCTTCTGCTTGCCCCTCTCCCTGCTTGTGCGTGCTCTCTCTCTCTCTGACAAATAAATAAATAAATAAAAATCTAAAAAAAAAAAAAAAAAAGAAGAAGCAGCAGGGTCAGGATTCAGATTTGGGTCATCTGAATCTAGAGCTCTACAGCTGATCCCTACATGCTGTCATCACTTTGCTATGGTAGTGATGTTAGCTGACGCTATGGTGGTAATCACTTTGCAACACATAAGTGTAGCAAATCAATATGTTGTATACCTTAAACTTACACAATGTTGTATGTCAGTTATATCTCAATAAAACTGGGGGGGAGGGAAGATGTCTGACAGGCCAAGATCCTCAATATCAATTCCTCCCTTCTAGATTCAGCCTGAGAGGCAGTTCTCTCCCTTATGTCCTCAGCTCTGGGAATTTCTCTAAATTCTGTCTCCTAACCCAGCCTCCCTAACTTGGCCTTGCCCATTCCCCACCAAGGGCCCTCTTTTTGGATGCTCGTCTTATTCTCGGCCCACGCCCATTGGCTTTGTTAGTTATATCTTCCAGGCTATTTGTTCCTCCCCAGGTAGGATAGGGATGCCAGTTCCTTTTTGTCCTGCCAGCGCTTCTTTCCTCATGTATACTGTAAGCACCCCCCAAAGAACATGAAGGTGCCCTCCAAGGCCAGCCCCACCTCCTGCAACTCCAGGCAAGAAAAGTCTTGGTGTAGGGGGTGGAGAGACTGGAGGGGGGCGGTAAAGTCACCAAACACACCAGATCACCGACCTCTAGGGGCTTTGAGTCATTATGCTGCATCTGACCGTCAGTTTTTTTTTTTTAATTAAGTTATGTTAGTCACCATACAATAGATCATTAGTTTTTGATGTAGTGATCCATGATTCATTGTTTGCATATAACATCCAGTGCTCCATGCAGTACGTGCCCTCCTTAATACCCATCACCAGGCTAACCCATCCCAACACCCCCTCCCCTCTAACACCCTGTTTGTTTCTCAGGTCCATAGTCTCTCATGGTTCATCTCTCCCTCTGATTCCCGCCCCCCTCATTTTTCCCTTCCTTCTCCTAATGTCCTCCATGCTATTCCTTATGTTCCACAAATAAGTGAAACCATATGATAATTGACTTTCTCTGCTTGACTTATTTCACTTAGCATAATCTCCTCCAGTCCCATCCATGTTGATGTAAAAGTTGGCTATTCATCCTTTCTGATGGCTGAGTAATATTCCATTGTATATATGGACCACATCTTCTTTATCCATTCATCTGTTGAAGGGCATCTTGGTTCTTTCCACAGTTTGGCTATTGCAGACATTGCTGCTATGAACATTGGGGTGCATATGGCCCTTCTTTTCACTACATCTGTGTCCTTTGGATAAATACCCAGTAGTGCAATTGCTGGGTCATAGGATAGCTCTATTTTTAATTTTCTGAGGCACCTCTACACTGTTTTCCAAAGTGGCTGTACCAACTTGCATTCCCACCAACAGTGTAAGAGGGTTCCCCTTTCTCCACAACCTCTCCAACATTTGTTGTTTCTTGCCTTGTCAATTTTTGCCGTTCTAACTGGTGTAAGGTGGTATCTCAGTGTGGTTTTGATTTGAATTTCCCTGATGGCAAATGATGATGAACATTTTTTCATGTGTCTGTTAGTCATTTGTATGTCTTCTTTGGAGAAGTGTCTGTTCATGTCTGCCCATTTTTTGACTTGATATTTGTTTTTTGGGTGTTGAGTTTGAGAAGTTCTTTATAGATCTTGGATACCAGCCTTTTATCTGTAGTGCCATTTGCAAATATCTTCTCCCATTCTGTGGGTTGCCTCTTTGTTTTGTTGACTGTTTCCTTTGCTGTACAGAAGGCTTTTATCTTGATGAAGTCCCGAAAGTTCATTTTTGCTTTTGTTTCACTAGCCTTTGGAGATGTATCTTGAAAGACCGTCAGGTTTGATTGTTTTTACATCTTGAGAAGGGGAGCCAGTAGAGATAGAGAGGGAGAGAGATGAGTATAAGTGTTACTAGAAAGCAAAGAG
This sequence comes from Halichoerus grypus, assembly GCF_964656455.1. Lineage (NCBI taxonomy): Eukaryota > Metazoa > Chordata > Mammalia > Carnivora > Phocidae > Halichoerus > Halichoerus grypus. Next base: position 40,828,261 of record NC_135714.1, read on the forward strand.
AAGGGAGAGAAGGAATTTGGGAAGGAGAACAAAAAAGAGAGATGGGAAGAGAGGCATTGAGACTGGTTCAAGTGACCTCAGTGGCATGTTAAAACAATTTGGTGGTGTTTGTGAATAATTAACAATTTGTTATGGTAGGAATAAGAGAACAGGTCTGCAGGTGCTGCTCGCTTCTTTGCTGCAGAGGGAATATTGAAATATCAGTTACCACAAGCAGGAGAAAAACAGCATGTGAAGAGAAATTCCCAGTGTGTAACAAAGCATGGGTTTTTCCAGCTTTCCAGCTTAAATTTCTCTCCAGGGGAACTCCGATCTCCCCCCCAAAACTGTAATAATAATAAAGTGCTTGGGAGATGTATTTGAATTTCCTGTCAATTAAAACATTTGTTAGTTCAAAGTACCAGGAGTTGAGGCTAATGGGAGCTATGTTTTCTTGCTGAGCTTTTTTGGTGGCGATGGTGTGAAACTGTATTCTATTCTCCTTCAACAGCACTTGACTGAATTGAGGATTTCTTGAGTACTGCAATGTTCCTAACATGGTTGAGGCAGGAAGGAGGATACAGAAGGAGGAGGTATGATTTATGCCTAGAGGAGCCCAGCATCCACAAGGAAAATTGGGAAAAGACCAGATTCCTCCTCCTTAAACAATAGGAAAAAATCCAGCACAATGTAGTATTAAATGAGATACTACTTATTCATCTCATAGTTCCAAGTGCAATCTTTATTCATTTCCTCAGGGAAGCCTTCTTTGACCTCTTAGAGTAGATCAAACCATTTGTTCTTATAGTATCTAATAATTTTCCTTTATAACACTGATCATAGTTTGTAATTATATATATTTATATATTGTATTAGAGATACATTGTAATTTTATATATGTTTATTTTTGTGGTTTTTGAAAAATTCATCTCTCTCGGGCCCACCAGACTATAAACTCCATAATGGCAAGATTAGGTTCTGTTCACCGTTATATTTCCCAGCACCTGACACAAATGCCAGGTACTCTATAAGTATTTTAGAATGAAAGACAAATTAACATGTGAAGAGTTTAGAGACAGGAACGAGCATGTGTACTGGGTTGTTGAGGAAGTTTCTGTGAATGAAACTGAATTTGACCAGGCTTCCTTTATGAGGAGTTACAGAAGAAAATTCCTTTTAAGTCTTAATACCTTCAGGAAAGACTGGGTTTCCTTGAAAACCTGGTCTGTTTTTATGTTTATAGATTCTGTGAATCTTATATATCAAGATATTTTTCTCTTTGCTTTAGCTGTGAGGGGAGAGCTGGAAGCCAATTTTTTACCTATTTCTGACAAGTATACATTATAGTTTAATGTACTAACCTTGCCTCTGACTTTAAATATTTTCCTACTCTTAATTTTCTCTTACTAATTTTCTACATTTCTTTGTATTTCAATATTATAAATTATACCCTCGTAAAATGAGATTTGGTATAAAGTAATGCTTAAGTAAATATGATTATTGATCCCCAAATTAATGTATGGCAAGCTTTATAGAGTATGGATGCTTTAAAATGGGTTTTGGCATCCTTCACTAATCTCTTGTTGAAGATCCACTCCAGGAATTACGGATATAGATACGTGGGATGGGGTGGACTATATCTGACTGATAGAGTTAAGATTCCAGCCAGAGGCAGAACTTTATAGAAGATGACAAACTCTCTATCACCTTGTTGTGAATCCTGAGACATTATCATCAGGATTACTTAAAATTTGCAAAAACTTTGGCCAAGGGAATTTGACTTTGAGTACCTTCTGCCCTCTTCATGCCTTGATCTCATGCTCCCAGCTCCTAGACTGCCAATGACTCTGTCACATGTCATGTTTGATCCAGCTAGAGGAGCTATATTGGTATGACATCTTAGTTATACGGAAATGAAATTGTTGCTAGGTTCCCCCAAGGGAAAACTTTAAAGGAAGTAACAACTCCAACTATTCTCTGTCATCTCCTTTTAGGCCCAAAATGAAAACAATGATTTAAAAACTTGCATTCACCCTCAACCAAATAACCACAATCTGCTCCCACTATATGGTTCTATAATTGAGTTAGTTCGAAGAAATACAGTAAGATGTGTTCTATATTATTGTTTTTGTATTTTACTGTTTTAAGCCATTCCAGATGGTGACTGAACAACATTTTTGAAGGCTTTCATTTATTTTCTTCAGTTTAATAGTTATGTTGCAAAACTTTTGGCACATCTGACATTGGTGTTGATTTTTAGCTCTTCACCCAGTAATTTTTTACTGAAACCACCCCCTAGTAATTCTATTTTGGTTAAAAAATTAAGCAAGTAAAAAAATATGAAGCAAATAGTAATGTGTTCCTATGGAAGATGTTAATGATCATTTAAACAATTACTTTTGAAAATTAATTGGGAGGGAATTATGGCAAAGATTGGCAAATTACTAAAGATCTACCATCACAGCCAGTTTGTTTGAAGAGAAATAAAAATGTTGACAGGTCTTCTGAATATGAAATATATACCAGTGTTGTAATTAAGGAAGAGTTACTTATAATCCCCCAAATCTTTAAAGTTAAAAAATATATATTCAAGTATAGTGGGGTCATAGTGTATCCTAATGTACAGATCAGTTTTGGGTCTTTGGGACATTAGGTAGGCCATCAGGGTCCTATTTGCTTGAGGACACCTTGGGCATCCTGGAAAAACATTGAAAAGATGACATGAGAAATTTGGAATTAATACTCTCCAGCAAAGAAAAAAAAAATCCCTGCTCCAACCATTAAGGGCAGGTCTTGGAGGTATAGGGAACCCATAAGAGTATAAGAGAGTTGCACTTAGACTCTTTCTGATGTTGGTTCCTGGTCCATGGGGGAAAGGACTTAGTGAAGCCATAAAATAGGCTCTGGCCAAGTTCCCTAAGAACACATCTCAAAGTGGGAGCTAGTAAAACCTGAGACTATTAACATTTTGAGAGCCAGTCATAGACATGTTCACTGGTTTGGGCCTTTGCAAACAGATCAGCCTAAAATTGTAGCCTGATCCTTTACAACAAGACCCCTTACCCCCACTCCTGCGTGATTTCCTACAATGTCCCTCTTTTGATCTCCCAAACGAGCTATCTTCTCGCCACCTGCAGAATAGTCCTTGCTCTATTTTGCCTTCAGAATGACACAAACTCAGAAATGGGAATAACATGGAGTCAGGGTTTGGGAGAAGATAGTGGCAAAGGTGGACGACGGAGACAGCCAACAAGGACCGAGACACAGCGTTGGTGCTGTGTTGGCAGCGAGTGCCTGACGGTAAGCGTACAGCCTCTGGAGCCAGACTGCATGGCTTTGAGTCCTGGCGCTGACACTTGCGAGCTTTATGACCCCGGACAAGCTGTTTACCTCTCAGTATCCTCATCTATAAAACCGGAGCAATAGGAGTGCCTCCCTCAGATGGTTGTTGATATTTGTCAAGCACTTAGAACTGTCCCTGGCACATCGGCAGCACTGTGGGCTTACATATTAGATTATGTGAGCAGGTTATACATGCTCTTTGGCTATGGGAGAATTCATGAAGTGTTGGAGTATTCTGCCAGCTATCCTGACAATGACATGAAGACAGAAGAAATAAGAAGGCATTGAACAAGGCAGCAGTGGGAATCTCCAACCATGACATTTATCAGGGCTTATATTAGTTACAGTGGCAGCTTCAGAAAGGGAAAGATCTGCTGGGCCCTTATTGTGAAGAACAAGCAAACTATGATGAGAGATGGGTTTGTGGGGATAAAGTTGGAAATAAACGATCCTAAGCTCATAATCTTGAGGGATTAGAAAGATGATGGTGCTGTTGACAACAACAGAGACATTTGGAAAGAGATGCCTAGTTCTGCAGGAAAGACAGGAAGCCTATGTCATGTCAATACAGAAGAAACAAATGGGCCATGGGAGTGAAGCTGACTATGGCCTGTTCATTTGACAGATGGGCTGCAGCTGAATCAATCTTGATGCTTCATTAAGATGTCTGAGGTGTCAGAGAAGTCCCATGCCACGGTCTGGTGGTTTTGCCACCTACACACACACACACACACACATTCTTATTCTTCTGCTCAGGTTGGGTTTGTTAAGGTGGGGGGGGATATTCCTGCTTCATCCAGAGACATGTCATGTGGTCATGTGTGATTCTTGGAAAACAAGACGCTATACTCTTGAGCTGATATTATATCTCTCTCCAAAGTTTAAATCAGTATGTGCTTCCACTAGAAAACAGAACTTGGCTGAAAGATGTGATGATTTCATTTTTATTTGCATCCTCTTACCATGAGAGAGTAATTTTAGCCAAGACTTAAATGGTAATGGCTGGCGAGTGTTCTAAGCTCTTTATATATGCTAACTCATTGAATCATCACCACCCTATGAAGACGGTAATATTATTGTCTTCATGTTAAGGAAGAGAAAATTAAGGCACAGCAGAGACTGGTGGTCTCAGGTTGGATTTGACATAATTCTGAGATGAGGATTTATGTGCAAGTGATTTAGGAAGGAAGTGCTTGCTTCCAGGGGGCATCAATAGGGATTAAAGAGACAGAAGGCAGAGGAGAAAGAAGCCAAACAAGGGTCCAAAGGAGACAAAGTCCTGCAAAAGGGAGCATCAGCCTAATCCTGCAGGGGAGCTCTGGAGTATAAGTTATAGCTCAAAGTCACCCCATCAAGGCAGGGGAGCTGGGCTTTCATAGTCCTATTGCCTGAAAGTCAACAGTTAAAAGCTGCCTGCCCTGAAGGGATGTACCTCTGGCTCTCTGCACCTGTCACAAAGTGGTTCCAGTTGGTCTAAGGTAGTCTTGCACAGAAAAGCTGCAAACACTGTTTGTTGGACACAAAAGTACAGAAAAGGTGGTAGATGGGGGCTGGGTTGTGCCCACGAAGAATGAGGAAGGGAGGGGATCTGATGGAGAGCGACCCTTTTCACCTCACCAGGGCTGCAGGGGCCTGACAATGTCTATCACATAGCTTAAGGGGATCAGTGAAACCAGCTGATTATTTTTTTTTGGCTGTTATTTTGTCAATTTGACTCACTCTAGGATATGTAGCTAGGTCTAAGATATGTAAATCTATGTCTGTAGACATGCATACACATAAGCATACACATTCACATACACTGAGAAAATGCAAAGTTGATGCAGCCCAGATGTTATATGTTAGATGTCAATGGTGACTCATGAGTTGAATGCGATCTACAGACATTCTTGGTTTGGCCCTTTCTGAGACTTTAGGTTGAATTAATAGGCACCATCTTAAAAATTGGAAGATTTCAACTAAAACTCCAGATTCCTGGCCTCTCCGCACATTCTTACCTTGTATGATGGACTGGAGGCTGGTAGTAGATGGTGCCTCTTGGGGCAGGTCATGTATGGTCCAGTTCTTCACCTTCATTACCACCCCTGGTTATCATCATGGCCATCATGATTTCTCTGTGTCATCTGTCTCCTAAGGATATTTACATTTGCAACTCTTGTTATATGTAATTTCATGACCATATCAACTTTCATTTATTTCTAGAGACTGATGACTCCTGCCAGGTTTTCATAACTTCTTTCCTGTTTTTATGTCTAAGTTTTTGACTATTATACACCCTTTCAGAGGAAGTATAGCATTAGGTTAATTCAGTCAATGTAGACAACAACCAAACCAGGGGGCTGTGGAAGCTAGAATGACCTGAGTTTGCTTCTATGTTGTTGAAATTAACACAACAATTGTCAAACCATTCCTCTGCTTGTTGTGCTAGAACTTCTATGGGCACAAAACATAAATTCTAAGGACACACAAAATTGGTGGATAACCATTTTCCAATGGTTTTTTGCTCAGATAAAGATGTACTAATACATCTCTCAGCTTCCAATATATTCATTTTCTATGTCAAAGGAAACATATGTTTGAAAATGAAATCCTGAGCTGTATGGGAGTTTAAGGAATTATAGTAATTTTCTGATTGAGCAAATAATGATATTGTTTCAGTAAATAACCTGAATTAAAGCCTTTCTTGCTTTTAGGATTCCACTGAAAACATATCTTAATGGGTCAAATCTTAAAACTGAATGCCTGGGAAAATCCTTAAGTTCTAAATACTCCCTCATCTCACTTTAAATTTTCTGAAGTGTTCTTTGGACATTTTTTCTAACCAACTCAATGAAAAATAATCAGATTGCATAATGAGTTATTTAAAAATCTTTAATTTTGCCTCCAAAAATTTAATGCTGATTATAGGTCAGATGAAGAACAAATGTCTGCTCTCTTTGGTTGCTCTTTAAGTTAGGTTTAAAGGAATTGAGATTATGTTTTTTAAAATATATGAAGACATGCGTAATGATTTTTTCAACAGTAAAAACACTTCATTAAATAAATCATAAATCATTATTCCCCTAGATGAATAAGGAAAGTTATATTCTCCTCCAAATATTTTGGTCTGTTCAGAAGAAAAAGAAATTAAGGAGTTGATCCCATTTACAATTGCACCAAAAACCATAAGATACCTAGGAATAAACCTAACCAAAGAGGCGAAGGATTTGTATTCAGAAAACTATAGAATACTCATGAAAGAAATTAAGGAAGACACAAAGAATTGGAAAAACGTTCCATGCTCATGGACTGGAAGAACAAATATTGTTAAAATGTCTATGCTACCTAGAGCAACCTAGACATTCAGTGCAATCACTGTCAAAATGCCATCAACTTTTTTCAAAGAAATGGAACAAATAATCCTAAAATTTATATGGAACCAGAAAAGACCCCAAATAGCCAAAGGAATGTTGAAAAAGAAAACCAAAGCTGGTGGCATCACTATTCCGGATTTCAAGCTCTAATACAAAGCTGTAATCATCAAGACAGTATGGTACTGGCACAAAAACAGACATAGATCAATGGAACAGAAGAGAGAACCCAGAAATGGAACCTCAACTTTATGATCAACTAACATTCGGCAAAGCAGGAAAGAATGTCCAATGGAAAGAAGACAGTCTCTTCAATAAATGGTGTTGGGAAAATTGGATAGCCACATGCAGAAGAATGAAACTGGACCATTTCCTTACACCATACACAAAAATAGGCTCAAAATGGATGAAAGACCTAAATATGAGACAGGAATCCATCCAAATCCTAGAGAAGAACACAGGCAGCAACCTCTTCGACCTCAGCCACAGCAACTTCTTCCTAGAAACATCGCCAAAGGCAAGGGAAGCAAGGGCAAAAATGAACTATTGGGACTTCATCAAGATAAAAAGCTTTTGCACAGCAAAGGAAACAGTCAACAAAACCAAAAGACAACTGACTGAATGGGAGAAGATATTTGCAAATGACGTATCAGATAAAGGCTAGTATCCAAAATCTATAAAGAAATTATCAAACTCAACACCCAAAGAACAAAGAATCCAATCAAGAAATGGGCAGAAGACATGAACAGACATTTTTCTAAAGAAGACATCCAAATGGCCAACAGACACATGAAAAAGTGCTCCACATCACTTGGCGTCAGCGAAATCCAAATCAAAACCACAATGAGATACCACCTCACACCAGTCAGAATGGCTAAAATTAACAAGTCAGGAAACGACAGATGTTGGCGAGGATGTGGAGAAAGGGGAACCCTCCTACACTGTTGGTGGGAATGCAAGCTGGTGCTGCTACTCTGGAAAACAGTATGGAGGTTCCTCAAACAGTTGAAAATACAGCTACCCTACGACCCAGCGATTGCACTACTGGGTATTTACCCCAAAGATACAAATGTAGTGATCCAAAGGGCACATGTACCCCAATGTTTATAGCAGCAATGTCCACAATAGCCAAACTGTGGAAAGAGCCAAGATGTCCATCAACAGATGAATGGATAAAGAAGATGTGGTATATATATATATATATATATATATATATATATATATATATACACTATGGAATAGTATGCAGCCATCAAAAAAACCCCAAAATCTTGCCATTTGCAATGATGTGGATGGAACTACAGGGTATTATGTTAAGTGAAATAAGTCAATCAGAGAACAACAAGTATCATATGATCTCACTGATATGAGGAATTTGAGAAACAAGACAGAGGATCACAGGGGAAGGGAGGAAAAAATGAAACAAGATGAAAGCAGAGAGGGAGACAAACTGTAAGAGACTCTTAACCCCAGGAAACAAACTGAGGTTTGCTGAAGTGGTGGGGGGTGGGAGGGATGGGGTGGCTGAGTGATAGACATTGCGGAGGGTATGTACCATGGTGAGCGCTGTGAGTTGTGTAAGACTGATGAATCACAGACCTGTACCTCTGAAACAAATAATACATTATATGTTAAAAAAAAAAAAAGGAAGTTAGTAGGAAGGGAAAAATGAAGGGGGGCAGAAATCGGAGGGGAGACGAACCATGAGAGACTATGGACTCTGAGAAACAAACTGAGGGTTTTAGAGGAGAGGGTGGTGGGGGGATGGGTTAGCCTGGTGATGGGTATGAAGGAAGGCATGTATTGCATGGAGCACTGGTTGTTATACACAAACAACGAATCATGGAACACTACATCAAAAACTAATGATGTAATGTATGGGGATTAACATAACAATAAAAAAATTTTAAAAAAAAACTAATGATGTAATGTATGGTGACTAACATAACATAATAAAATAAAATTTATAAAAAAAAACTAATGATATAATGTATGGTGACTAACATAATAAAATTAAATTAAAAAAAAAAAGAGCTCAGATGTCCATCGACAGATGAATGGGTAAAGAAGATGTGGTATATATATATATACAATGGTATATATATAAGGTATATATCTATAATGGAATATTACTCAGCCATAAAAAATGAAATTTGCCATTTGCAAAAACAGGGATGGAATTAGAGAGTATTATGCTAAATGAAATAAGTCAATCAGAGAAAGACAATTATCATATGATCTCACCCATATGTGGAATTTAAGAAACAAAACAGAGGATCATAGGGGAGGGGAAGGAAGAATAAAACAAAATGAAAACAGAGAGGGAGACAAACCGTAAGAGACTCTTAATCATAGGAAACAAACTGAGTGTTGCTGGAAGGGCGAGGGGTGGGGGGATGGGGTAACTGGGTGATGGACATTAAAGAAGGCACGTGATGTAATGAGCACTGGGTGTTATAGAAGAGTGATGAATCACTGGCCTCTACCTCTGAAACTAATAATACACTATATGTTAATTAATTGAATCGAAAGAAAAAAAATTAAGACAAAACCATTTTGGCCTGTTCATATAAATTCACTTTTTAGTATATAGTTATTATCAAATTTTATTCAAAATAAGTTGATTTTATAGAGCTTCAATACGATCTTAAAATTTTAAAAAGCCTTTGGAAAGGTTGAAATCAGGTCAGAAATCTGAATTGGGGCTGCAATTATCCCCAAATAAATCATTTTTGACCCAAATGAAGGCAAATGCTTTCTCCCATAAAGTTATCTTTACTCCTTAGATGGAAAGATGGCTATCTGCCTACAGCTCTTCTGTAATTTCTCTACTATTTATTTCTAGTTATTTGGCCTCCTGGTTTTTGTTTTTGTCTTGGGGTGTGTGTGTGTGTGTGTGTCTCTGTGTGTGTTTTGCTGTTAATGGACAAACTTAAAATTAGATGCTTGGTATCTGCCACCAGTGTATAATGTGTTAGGGGAAAGATAAGCCCCAAACTGATACATGGGCAGACATGTGCGCGCGCGTGTGTGCGTGTGCGTGTGCGTGTGCGTGTGTGTGTGTGTGTGTGTGTGTCTTCTTTTTGTTTGAAGAGGGGGAAAGGACACGTGGTCCTTTTTAATTCCTCCCTGGTTTGGATCTTTTCCTGTAGGGAGCTGGATTTTTCTAACTTGTGGTTTTAGAGGCCAGGATGGCATAAATCCAGAGAGAAAACTCTAATTTCCATGGGGTTGAGATAAGACCGTACTTTTATCTCCTCTCCTTCTTCAAACGAAGAATGATCTTTTTACCTACCTTTGGAAGATATCGTTCAGTGCCCTCTGAAGCTGGGAGGGCAGAACTGTTGATGCAGAGAGATTTGTAGAAGGGAGAGGTCTAAGATGAAAGAAGTCTTTTGTTTTTGTCCTGGTTCTGTCCCTCACTAGGCACATCATCTTGGAAAAATCACTATACACGTCTCTTTTCTCCAAGCCTCAATTTCTCCATCTGTGAAATGAGACTGTTAATAATTTCCCTGCTTTGCTCACAGGGTTATTACAGAAGGAATCAAATGAGATATTATATAAGAAAGCCCTTCATTGATAGACTTTAATTGCTGTGAATACATACATATTTTACTTTGTAGTCAGTGTAACAATGGAGAGCATTTCATTTCATAGAAGATCGTTATGTTTTTTGCACTAGATGTCACTAGAGCTCTATGGTTCAACTGGGACCGCTACCTGCCTGGGATGATCCGTTCTCGGAAAATGTTCCAAAGCAAACTCATTGTGCTTTTGCTTATTTTGCATTCCTTTCCACATGGCCATGAATTCATGTGTCGTGCCCCACACCCACCTCATATCCATCCCACTAGAATTCTACTTCCAGCACCATTTTCTGCCTTATTGGAGCTTCCCTCTCTTCATTTGCTGGAAGCATTCCTACAAACTCATTTTTCAAAAGTTTCTGTAGTAGAAAATGTGGAAACCGAGAGGGTACATGATAGAAACTCACAAAATGATTTAGAATAGTTATTGTGGACAGATTTAGCACTTTAAAAATTAAATGTCACTTTAAAACATGTTGTTTGCATTCACTGTTTGTTCTCACTTTCCTATTATCATTGCCTCATTTTCGTTTTTTTAAGCTTTCATTCTAATTGAGATAGAAAGCAGCAATTGTAGAGAAATGCTCTGCGTTACCAGAAATGTTTAGTAGGCGAAGCCTCTGGTTTTCCAAAATGCTGACTGTCTCTACAGAAAAGAAAAATAAATCTCTTGGACCTGTGACTATTTTTGCTTTCTGGAAATAGCTAAAAAGCTCAAGCTAAGGCGCATGGGCTTGAGCGCCATGTCCATCCTTTCAGGAGAGGTATGTTCTTTCCAAAAGTACAGACCCAGTTGGGAAGCAGGCCCATGTTTTCCCTGGCTTATTTGGTCCCAGCAGAGTTCACTAATTGCTTTTTTGACTTTCAACTTGAAAATCATTTACCAGCATAAAAATGAAGAAAGTGCAGGATGTTTTCATGATTTGTTTTTCATCGAAGAACAAAGGGAACTCAAAGTATTTAATATCTGAAGTTTCCCAAGAAAACTCGGCTACATTCAAACATAGGGATTTAAAGAATTAAATTGCTTTGAAGTGAAACATGTGTGAATCCATAAAGTATTCATTTTCAAATACTACTTAAAAATTATTAGTATCTACTCACATAAAACCATCCAACAACACTTGCATTCCATTCTGTACAAATTAGTGTTAGCTGGAATGAGAATTATTCAATCATTTTTACTGGGCATCTATTATAAGATAGGCACTATCTCTTTTTTTAAAAAGATTTTATTTATTTATTCGAGAGAGAGAGTGCACGAGAGGGGGTAGGGTCAGAGGGAGAAGCAGGGTCCCCACGGAGCAGGCAGCCAGATGTGGGACTCGATCCTGGGACTCCAGGATTATGACCTGAGCCAAAGGCAGTCGCTTAACCAACTGAGCCACCCAAGCGCCCCAGATAGGCACTATCTCACATGTATGAGTTCTTTGCTAAATATAAACAGTGAGCAAACCCAGCCCTTATCCTCTAATAGAAGATACAAATACTAATTAAATAACCATACAAATGAATAGAAAACTGCAAATCTGACCCCCCTTCCCTGTGTCTGTTTCCACTTCCCTGCTTTTTAAAATTTTTTTTAATTTTTATTTTTTTAAAGATTTTATTTATTTATTAGACAGAGAAAGAGAGAGAGAGAGCACAAGCAAAGGGAGGGGCCAGCAGAGGGAGAAGCAGGCTCTCTACTGAGCAAGGAGCCCGATGCGGGGCTCCATCCCAGGACACTGGGATCATAACCTGAGCCACTTAACTGATTGAGCCACCCAGGCGCCCCCCTGCTTTGTTTTTAGAGTACTTACCCTGTGACATTTATATTGATTTGTTTGTTGTCTGCTTCCCATCCTAGAATGGCAGCTCTGTAAAAGAGACTTTGTCTGTTCTATCCAGAACTTGACATGTGGTAGGTGCTCAGTAAGTATTTATTGAATGAATGAATGAATGAATGAATGAATAAAATAATACCAGGAAAAGTACTTAGTGTTATGAGATTCTTTACTAAGAGAAGTCAACCCCATCAAGGAGATCAAGGAAGATCCTTGTAGCAGTGATGTTTGAGTTGAGATAAAAAGTAGGCACCGATGAGGCTGAGAAAGTACAGAAGATCATTCAAGGCAATATGTGCAAAGACCCTGTGGCGAGAGAAAGCATGAAGAATATAAGAAACAGAAAGAAGGGCTCAAGGACAGAAGAGGAAACACTAAGGGAAATAAAATTTCAAGATGAAACAGGCAGGGGAGGGAGGAGTCAGACCATGCAGGATCTTGCAGGCTGAATTAAAGTTAACTGAAGTTAATTTTATTCTAAAAATAATGAAAAGTCATTTGAATATTTTAAGCAGGGAGATGACTTAATCAGATTTGAAAAGATTACTGTGGCTTCGGTTTGGAGAATGAATTGATGGAGGGACCAGAATGGATTCAAGAAATGCAGCAAAAGGGCAGTGGCTCAGATGAGCAACTTGAGTGCTGGTGGTGAGGACTGCAGTAGATGCATAGAGAAGGAGGTGCTGCAATAGCAATTTAAGAGCTCGGGTAATAAGACTTGGTGACGATTTGGATAAAAGGTGAAAAAGGAGGTGTAGAGGTTGAGCTGAAGCTTATGGTTTGGATGATGGGATTCAAGGCAACTACTCTTGTCTATCTATCATTCGATAGATGAGGAAACCAGCACAGCAAGGTCAACTAACTGGGTCAAGGTCACACCAATAATAAATAGTGGAGCCAAGATCTAAACCCAGGAAGTCTCCTTCAGAAGCAATACTCCTAACTCCTGTGTCGGACTATATTAAAAACCCACCATGCAATTTTTAAAGTTTTGGATTAGATGGAAAATTTTTAGTAAGACTTTTATGAGCTACTTAGTGGTTTGCAGATTCTGGTGAGTATTAAAAACCTATTTGGACCTGCAACCCTGTACATAACTCAGATTTCCCCTTTTTCTGGGTTTTCTGGGATGAAACAGCCCCGAAAGGCCACTCTGGCCCCTGGCCCCATTCTGGCTTGTGGAATAATATGCGATACATGGATCAAATTTTAATATAATGTTTTGGGGCCTCTTACTCACAGTAGAGAGATCATTTTCTTGACTCAAAACAGAGGTGTGTCCAGACATGAGGGCACAGGAAAAACGTTTAGCAAAATTCCCCATAAAAATGAAGGTGGAAGACTTGGTGGTTTATGTCATCCCACAAAACTTTGGGGTTGATGTCACAGCCAGTGTTGAAATAATACCTCAAATCCTAAGACCCGGAAGGGCAACTGCAACTCTTTACAATACCCTTTCTCTCAGGTGTTACTCTGAGTCCCCCATCTGGGCGCAAAGGGGACTATAGGGAGCTTTTGGGAGGTACAGGGCCTCCATGACTCCTCCTCTCCCCTCCCCTCTCTCATGGTTCCCTGGGTCCCTGCTCCCTACCACACTCCCTCTCCCAGTGACAGCTCTCAAATCCTGCCCTGTCCGCTTGTCCCTCCAGCTGCAGATTTGGCAAGAAGACTAAAATGGAAATTAATTTTAGTTTAGATCCAGAGAAAGCCTTCATTTCTGATTCCTAGTCATTCAATGTCTGATGCATGGTAGGAGGAAATGGTTAGAAAAAGAGGATAGAAAGGTTTCTGTACAGTTGCTAAATATTGAGGGCTGCAAAGACGATCGATGGTCCAAAGGTTCTGACATTCATCCCCAAATTTGTTCAAGAGCCCTCCCAATTCTGTAATCATAATAATGACTCTAAAAATGATAATAAGGGTTAATGTTGAATAAGTGCTAACTAAATGCCAGGAAGACCTCTGAGCATTTTATGAGTGTTGTCTTTTAATCACAACAACCCTTGGATGTAGATAATATTATATATTCCCCCTCCTTTGTAGATGAGGAACCTAAGGCACAGAGAGGTTAAATAATTTGTCCAAGTTCACACAGTGAATTATTATCAAAGCCACAGTTTGGGGCGCCTGGGTGGCTCAGTCCTTGGGCGCTGCCTTCGGCTCAGGTCATGATCCCAGGGTCCTGGGATCGAGCCCCGAATCGGGCTCCCTGCTCAGCGGGGAGTCTGCTTCTCCCTCTCCCACTCCCCCTGCTTCTAGTCCCTCTCTCGCTGTGTCTCTCTCTGTCAAATAAATAAATAAAATCTTCCAAAAAAAAAAAAAGCCACAGTTTGTGCCCATGTGGATTCATATAGCTCACACCTGAGAGCCTGCCCTCTTGACTGCCTCTTGGGCATCCACTTATAAATGTGTGACTGGAAGGACAGGTCACAAAGGTCCCTCTCACAAAGTTCTGGAGAGGAGGAGTTCAGTAGGTGGGCCTGAAGAGCACAGTTGGAAGGTGGGAGGCAGGATGGAAGGAACATAGAAAAGGAACGAACGCTTCTCTTGAAGAAATAATGAGAGTCCTGACACCATGCATGCGAGGCAGAATGGGTGAATTCTGGCACATTCTGGGAGCACGAGGTAGAGAGAGAACACATACATAGGAACAACTACTGGGTAGACTCTCAGGAGGGCCCTGAGGTAAGATGGGCAGGAGCCTGTTTGGATTACCTTCATCTGTGAAGTCTGTACTTTATCAGTCAAAAGGATCTCCCCAAGGGCTTCTTCACTGTGGGAACCGCCAAGCCTGGCATCACAAACTCTCAGGACACAGTCACACTGCACCCCTTCTGTGGACACCCCACCCGCTCCATTTGGTCCCGTCCCACACTCTTGATTCTTGGTGCAGTTCTTCAGGTACCCGGACCGAGTTCGGCCCTGCACCCTGTTCTCTTGGCTCGCTCCCATGAACAAGGCGGATCCGAAAGCCCTTCCTTTGTCAGTAGTGGAATTTTGCTGTGTTGCTAGCACATAGTAATATACTCAATAAATTGGTGTGTGTGTGTGAGAGAGAGAGAGAGAGAGAGTAAGCAGATGAATAATAGAACCATGCACCATTGCACACCTCTAACCCGGCCACAGGACACTTACTTTCAAGATACTAATGGTCTCCATTTTTGAGGCATGAATAGGTCCAAAAATGCATGGTATTATTGCCATGAACTTTAGCCCACCAACATTTCTTCCCCGGAATAACACCCAGTGGCAAACGCTGACTTCCTGCATCGAAGGTCAGATGTTCTGAATCACCCTCATGTTCATGCTGGGCACTTGAAAATGTATACTGTTTCCGAGAAAAACAACCGGTCTGGGCCCCTTTACCCTTGGCTAGTCCGTCTTCAAGTGGAATGGGAAGCTTCTCGTCAGGCCACACCCGGAGCACACCCACTTAGATGACAAACATTCCGAAAATTGCAGGCCTTTACCACCTCCTTGGCTCTTTCCCCAGTAAAAATACAGCCGCCCAAATGCCCTGTTTGCTCCAGTTGGCATTGAGTCAAAAGGTGGGACCCTCCCGGGGGGCCCACAGCCCTATGCCATCAGGTAGAGAATGTTCTTCTTCTTTTTTTTTTTAGATTTTATTTATTTATTTGACAGAAAGATAGGGAGAGAGCACAAGCAGGGGGAGCAGCAGGCAGAGGGAGAGAGAAGCAGGCTCCCTGCAGAGCAGGGAGCCCGAAGCGGGGTTCAATCCCAGGACCCCGGGATCACGACCTGAGCCGAAGGCAGACGCATAACTGACTGAGCCACCCAGGCACCCCGAGAATGTTTTTCTTAATAACCTTTTGTTTCCCCAAGCACCTCAGTAGCGCTCAGGCTGATGCTATAGATCAGGGTATTAATCAGAATGGTAAGATGCCATGCTTTGGTGTGTTTTGGAAGTGTAGCCAGGAAGCATCTTCTGATGCCAAGGAAGAAATGGCCAAGTTGGGGGGGTGTACTCGGCAAGAATCCCCTGGCCCTCACTGAGCCTGGCTTCCCCTGCCTTGCCTGCACGTCCTCCTAGACCTTGGTTCTCAAAGATCCTGCAGCTCAGATTTGGGGATTTCCCTCCCCGTTGCTAGCCAGTGAAACAGCGCCCGTGGGTTGACTGACATGCGGGCGCGGAGAGATGTTCGTGATAAATTGTTAAATGGGAAAGCAGGTTGCGGGTTATATATACGGTGTGTGGTTCCTGTTTTGTAAAACAACAACATAAATACACACAGATAAAAGGATGCTAACAGCGATCTTCTCTATGTAGACATATTATTAGGTTTTATTTGATCCTTTTCACACATTGGTACTGTCTACATATATTTATTTCTTTATGACAAATAAAATACATTAATAAGCAAAGGAAAAGAAAACCTACCATCTTTTATGGCCGGTTTCAAATCTCACCTTCTTCCCGAATCTTTTAAGACAATGCTATCTAGGCGGCAGCCTTCCCTTATCCAAACAGATAAAGGCACATAAAACATGTAGGATCCATAGAATTGCATATGTGTCTCTATAGCAACATTTAAAACTTTCCTCCTTGAACTATAGTTGTTTAAAGTGGCGGCTTTTCTTGTCTCCCATAGTGGACTGTAAGCGCTTTGAGAGCAGGGACTGTGTTTGAGTCTTTTTCTGCCTCTGACAGCCCATGCTGTAGGCAGCCTGTAAAGCCTTTTCGAATGAATGATTATGTACATCTTTGGGCAGATTCTGTGTTTCTGAAAGGTTCCAGCAAAATTTACTCTCTCAGATACCTGGGTGGCTCAGTCAGTTAAGTGTCTGCCTTCAGCTCAGGTCATGATCCCAGGGTCCCGGGATCGATCCCCTCATCGGGCTCCCTGCTCCGTGGGAAGTCTGCTTCTGCCTCTGCCCCTCCCCTCACTTGTGCTCGTGTTCAATCTCTCTCTCAAATAAATTTAAAAAATCTTTAAAATTTGCTCTCTCAAAACTAAAAATCCTACATCTTTTTAATGAAATAAATAACTTAGAGATTCAAAACTTCACATAGGTATTTTGCTATGGCTAATGGATACAAAAATAATAAAATCAATGTTACTAAATTTGAGCTGTGCAGAAGTTAGCTCTGGGACTCCAAAAAACAGTCAAGTCAAGAATTATAGGGATGCTCAGTTTCTTATGGTTTATTTTTGGATTTCTCAAACCAGAGGTGCTGCTTTTCATTTCCCAAAGCTCTTAATTTATTCTGAAATGCTAAGAAATATGTCAAAATTCCAAAGATAAGCCAAGGAGAGGTGAGGTGAAATTCAACGCATAGTTATTTTTAAAAGGAGTCATGACTTATTTAGTATGTTGGCTTCAACCTAGAAGAATCCCTAGAAGATAATCAGATTTATCTACTATGTGCAAAAAAAGGACACAGAAATAGGCCAAGGGATTTATGTGCGGGGTTTAGCAGGTGGGGAAAATCAGATAGATCTTTGTTTTCCGCAACTGAGAAAAAGACCCCTGGGCCACTCTACTCAGCATTCACGTGCATCCTCATTAAATTCACATTCCGATCAGCTCAGTAGGGCCTTTGACCTGTTTTTTGTTTGTTTTTTGTTAGTTTCATAGGTAGAATTTAGTAATTCATCAGATGCATATAACACCCAGCACTCATTATATCATGCGCCCTCCTTAATGCCCATCACCCAGTTATCCCTTTCCCCCCACCCACGTCCCTTCCAGCAACTCTCAGTTTGTTTCCCATAATTAAGAGTCTCTTGTGGTTTGTCTCCCTCCCTGATTTGTCTTGTTTTATTTTTCTTTCCCTTCCCCTATGTTCATCTGTTTAGTTTCTTAAATTGTACATATGAGTGAGATCATAGGATACATGTCTTTTTCTGATTGACTTATTTCACCTACCGCAATACCCTCTAGTTCCATCCACGTCCTTGCAAATGGCAAGATTTCATTTTTTTGATGGCCGAGTAATATTCCACTGTATATCTATACCACATCTTCTTTATCCATTCATCTGTTGATGGACATCGGGTTCTTTCCATAGTTTGGCTATTGCGGACATTGCTGCTATAAACATTGGCTGCAGGCAATATTCGGATCCCTACATTTGTATCTTTGGGGTAAATACCCAGTAGTGCAATTGCTGGATCATAGGGTAGCTCTATTTTCAACTTTTTGAGTAATCTCCATACGGTTTTCCAGAGTGACTGCACCAGCTTGCATTCCCACCAACAGTGTAGGAGGGTTCCCCTTTCTCCATATCGTGGCCTGTTTTTAAGTATTCCTTCACCACCACTTCCTGCTCAGCCCGCCTCTTTAGGCCCAGCTCCAGCAATGCCTGACACATCTTTCTAACCTCAAGGGTCTTATTGGGATACCAGACAGCAAGGTCTGATTCTTTTACAATTTGTATTTATTCATATGCTCCACAAACATGTATGGAGCTCCTACTGTGTGCCAGGCTAGTTGCTTTGGACAAAGTGACAAACAAGAGAGGTGCTGTGCTCGCCTTTGGAGAGCTTCCCACGCAGCAAGGGGAAGCAGACATTATGCAAATCAATGCTCCAAGAGTTCCTGCGTTTCGGGTGTCATAAATCCCATGAAGGAAAAGCACAGTGAGGAGAGACGATGAATACTCAGCATTTCTGAACCTATCTGAGGAGTCTGTCTGAGGAAGCGGAGTCCTTCAGGATAAGTTCAGAGTATCCCAGGCACCTGGGAAGCACATGTAAAGGCACTGGGGCCAAGAGTGTGGAGCATCCCAGGGACTGAGAAAGGCTGCTGAGGTCTTATCCACAGAGCAATAGAAAGCCACGCAAGGTTATGGAGCACGGGAGTCACACACCCTGATTGCAGCTGCTGTGTCGAGAACACAGAGAGGGTAGAAGGCCGCAGGGCCACCAGGTAGGAGGCCCGTTGCAGTCAGCCAGGTGCCAGGCTATGGAGCTGTATTGGGAGAGGTGAAGGAATCAAGCTATGTTCTAGAGACTATATGTAAAAACAAAAACAACAAAAGACAGAATCTCTGTCACCACCTGTAAGATTAGTGAAGTTAGCACCAGACATAAAAGATTTCAATCTGATTCTTGACTATTTTAATTTCGTACATTTATGAGACTATGGACTTCATTGGACAATATAATTATATATATTCCATATTAGTTGATTTTTTTTTCTTAAAATTCTCTAAACTCTCTAGTGGGACACTACAGACCACCGCAGCTGGAGGTCCTGTGTTGTCAAGTTCAATCAGTGATGCATGTCGAGATCTAAGCATGTGCAAGGCCTTCTATGATATTAAACAAATGGATGGTCCTTGTCCTCAGGGGGCTTGTAGTCACCTTGAAGTCAGTAAATGAGCTAGCTCTCCTTGAGAGGGACGAGCACGAATGCCAGGAACTGAATGTCCGCATTGTGCCATAATTAGTAAATGGGGTTGGAAAGAGAAACTAGAAGAGGATCCCCAAACCAGCAGTCGAAGAGGTAAGAGGAGAACAGGTGTGAAAACCAGCTGGAAGAGGAGGCGGCAACCAGAGCTGCGGGCTGAGCTGGCAGAGGAGGAAGAATGAGAAAAGCCATAAGGAAGAATCTGGTGGCTTAGGACAGATCCATGACAAGGGAACAGAGGAGACAGGAGCCAGTGCTATGAGCAAGAGGCAAAGATGGAGAAATGTGACCACAATGGTAGACTGTTCTTTGCTCTATTGATTAATTTATATTTTGCCTTGTTCCTGAAAGGATTTCAGGAGGCTTATGGGGACTCAAGTATACAGCAGGAAACATAAATTAAAAGAAGGATGAAAGGAGAACACAAGGGTGGTGCTCCACAACGAAGCAGGAATGTGGCTCAGTATGTGTGCAGCTTGGGCCTCACCCAAATTAGGGAGTTAAATCAAACAAAATGAACTAAACAGCTGCAGAGGACAATTTAATCCCCTTAGGTAGCTCTCACTCTCCTTACTCTTGCTGTTATCTCAGGTTTTTTCCATTTCAAAGTCCAAGCTGGGTCCATGTGTCATTATTTATGGAGTTTCTGCTATTTAAAAGGCATCTTTAGGGGCACCTGGGCGGCTCAGTTGGTTAAGTGTCTGACTCTTGGTTTTGGCTCAGGTCATGATCTCAGGGTGGTGGGAGGGAGCCCTGAGTCGGGCTCCGAGCTCAGCAGGGAATCTGCTTGAGATTCTCTCTCTCCTACTCCCTCTCCCTCTGCCCCTCCCGCAGCTCAATCTCTCTCTTTCTCTCTCTAAAATAAAATAAAAGGCATCTTTAGTCAAAAGATGGACAGAATCAGGGGCACCTGGATGGCTCAGTCATTAAGCGTCTGCCTTTGGCTCAGACCATGATCCCAGGGTCCTGGGATCGAGCCCCCCATCGGGCTCCCTGCTCCGCGGGAAGCCTGCTTCTCCCTCTCCCACTCCCCCTGCTTGAGTTCCCTCTCTCGCTCTCTCTCTCTCTGTCAAATAAATAAATAAAATCTTTAAAAAAAAAAAAGATGGACAGAATCAATGTCTTCATGGAAACTCATCACCACCACCAAAATGACAACTCAAAGCTTACGCCCCTCAGGTGGTCGCTACTGTGAAAATCAAGGGTGGCACATTCTGGGGTAATATACAGTCCCTTAGTAACCAGATGGGATGGAAAGATGGAGTTGTTCCAAGTCTAAGTGAACAATCTGAACTTAGAGCAAAGAAGAAGGAAAGCCATAGTAAGAGCAGGGCACGGCCACGTTTATCACATGGCTCCCAGCTGTCGTCCGCTCCGACGCTCTGCAAAACCCTCCCAAGCCTGGCCTCGGTTCACTTCTCCATGGTGCCCGAGGGTGCTCAGTTCATAGAAGGTGCTCAGTCACTGCTTGTGCAACACCTCCACGTTGATCAGTGGAAAGCGAAGTATGCCTTTTGGCTCCAATTGGTGTTTACGTATTTTGGCTATTGGAACTAAGCATGTAACCTGTCTGGGCCTCAGTTTTCTGATTTGCGAGAGGAGTGTGTATGAAGCAGCTTGCTAACTACCACCCGACCTTCATGCTCATCTTTGTTATGATGTTTCCTAGATTAATACCCGCCCCCCGGCCTCACAGCTGCACTCTCAGGATTTGCAGTCTGACACATTAGAGAATTCTGACTTATACTCTAAAAGCCTCATTTAATCTTAGACTTGGGAAGGAGATGACCCTGGTGACATCTCACCAGTCCTGAAGGTCAGCCTTGCGACAGCGGATTAACCACAGGGTAACTAAGAACTGGCTTGGGACGGGCAACCTAAGTTTGGAAGCTTTGCTTTAAATGACTTGCTACCTGGAAGTATCCAGAGAAGAGCAGGTATGGTCCATGTGTAGGGCCTGGGTCATGTGTGGGGCTTCACCACTTCATGAAGTGACTTTGAGAAGCAAATGAAAGAACACTGCCATTACTTATTACATCCATGCTTTGAAAACTCCTCTGATATCTTTGTTTTTGTTTAAATGTTACAAAATAGAGTATATCGTTAATAAGTGATAAGAAAAATATATTGTTACTTTTTTAAATTGAAGGACTTTAAAAATAACACTGATCAGTTCTGATTTTTATGAATAATAAGGTTAACCAATATTATAATATTATTATAATAGAAGATTTTTTTCATCTGAGGAATGTAAGTATTCTTCCAGGCCCTCTGAACAAAAGGATTCACAGAGTATCCTTTACATAAGGTATCACCCTAGTGTTTATGAAATATGATTCGATACACAGAATTAGAATTCAAATACATATGTGCCTAGCACAATGTCCAAAAATGAAAGAATAACTCAATGTACTGTCCTCAATACCGTGGGGATGCTATTTACATGACCTATGGAAAACCACCTGACCACATGAGAGAGCTTGACCTTAAATGCCCAGCTATTCAATGTCAAAAACACCACCACCAATACCATTTTCAGAATCAACCCTCACCACAGATTATTATATGCCCTATAGAAGCCCCAAATTTTCTTAAGAGAATTTTCACAGTCCTGAAGGGGAATATCTCTCAAGCTCCCTACTTAAATAGATACCACTAACCTTGCGTACACACACACACGCACCCCCCCAACATTAGGGAACGACCAAAACCAACTTAAAGCTGGAATGAGCTCTCTGTTACATGGAGGCTCAGCCAGCCATTTGGGAGCCAGACGAAGAATATTGGGCATCTGTTAAATGAAGCCTGCATACTCACCAGTCCCCTCAATGCTTATTCAAGATACTGTTAACTTCCAGCAAAGTTATTGCATGCTTGGTAGGGTGCAGTTTTTAATGCATGCAAACAGACTTTTCAGTCTTTCCAGTCTTTCCTGTTCACCCTGATTTACCACTAGCTGGTGGCTCCCGCTCTGTGTAAGTAACAGTCTGCTAGCAGGCCAGAGATGAAGTCATCGTCCTGACTTTATGAGCTCTTGCAGCTGCACACTATCCTAAGAGACACTCACTGCCTTCTGGAGTAAGAAAATGTGCCTGCAGAGCTTCAGGCTACAGTTCTTCAGGTGCCAGGGAGCAGCCTTCTTTTCCAGAAGGAAAAGAACCTTCGCCTTCTAAAAGGTTAGTCTCCAGGCCTCCAGGCCAGTGGGGTGGTCTGACACCCCTCTAGAGCTTTCCTTCAGCCCCTGCCCTCCCTGCATGGTTGTTGAGGCAAAGTGAGAGCTCGTTCCATCTGTGTCCTATTATTTCCTCTATGTTGAGCCGAATGGGGCCAGGTTCCCATTGGATTAATATTCAGATGAGTGTTCCCATAGTTTTAGAGACTTTGATTTCTCCTGGGCTATTCTGTACCCTCTGTTGGAAGGCAATAAAGAAGCCTATTTTTCTCTTTGAAATTCGTCAATTTCTGTAATGCACTGAACAAAGTGATTCCATGTAGCAAAAGAATGGGGGAAAGAATTCATTTAGGGAAAGAATGGGATGTGAGGAGTGAGGGGGATGAGGGTAAAGGAAGAGAATGACAAAAGTCATCTTCATAATATGACATAAAATATTGTAAAATGTTTGATGGAGAGCTATTTCTTTACGCCGTATCTGGCATTTATTTAATATGGATGTATGAGTATATAGCTATTAACATTTAGTTGATTGTAATATACTAATGTAATTAAAATTAATAAAACATAGAAGTGGAATTTTAAAATATACTTACAGAATAGGGATTTTTAAAAGATTTTATTTATTTATTTGAGAGAGAGAGAGCATGTGCACGAGTCAGTGGAGGGGCAGTGGGAGAGGGAGAAGCTCAAGTAGACTCCCTGCTCAGCATGGAGCCCAGCCCAGGGCTGGATTTCACAACCCTGAGATCATGATCTGAGCTGAAATCAAGAGTTGAACGCTTAACTGACTGAGTCACCCAGGCGCCCCTAGAATATGGATTTTAAAAACAATTACGTACTTTCTCTATTGCCTGTATACTAAAAGGACAGCATATTTACAGAAATCTTTAGATGTTTTCCTTAAGTCAGCGTGCTCCCTCCCCTCATACTTCTCCAGGGCCTAATTGTCTGGGGCAAATCTCTTTCAACTACAACCCTCCTAGACAGAGTTGCGAAAGAGGAAGTGGATAGTCCAGCATTCTCTGGTTTGGAAAACTCGGACTGATGTGTGTGACAGGTAAAGCTAACTCCCCCTTGCCTTCTTCTCTTGAGTCTGGGGTGCAAAGACCGTGGAAGAAGGAATCAACCAAAATTTATCTGAGAGCTTGTATGACCATTGCATCTCATCCTCTAAATGATTAATAGAGTATAAAGAAGTGTGCTTTGGGGAATATTTTTTATTCCATTAAAAAAGAGCACAGACAAGGATGCACTTACTAGATTTATTGTGAAACAGAGGACTGGTAACTGTGGTGGGTAGGCAGGAAGGGGTTTTGTTGGGAACATTCAGGTCCTAGGTGGAAATGTTTCTTGAGGAGGGAAAACTGGCTCTGCTACTTACTGGCTGTGTGACCTTGGGCAAATTACTTAACCTCTCTGAGCTTTAGTTTGCTCAACTATACAAATGGGAATTTAAAAAAATTATTATTTTTATTTTTTATTAACATATAATGTATTATTTGTTTTGGGGGTACAGGTCTGTGATTCATCAGTCTTACACAATTCAAAGCACTCACCATAGCACATACCTCCCCAGTGTCCATCACCCAGCCACCCCATCCCTCCCACCCCCCACCATTCCAGCAACCCTCAGTTTGTTTCCTGAGATTAAGAGTCTCCTATGGTTTGTCTCTCTCTCTGGTTTCGTCTTGTTTCATCTTTTCCTCTCCTCCCCTATGATCCTCGGCCCCGTTTCTCAAATTCTGCATATCAGTGAGATCATATGATACTTGTCTTTCTCTGATTGACTTATTTCGCTTAGCATAATACCCTCTAGTTCCATCTCTGTCATTGCAAATGGCAAATATCATTTTTTTGATGGCTGCAGAATATTCCATTTTGTGTGTGTGTGTGTGTGTGTGTGTGTGTGTGTGTGTTTATTTTCTTTATCCACTCATCTGTGGATGGACATCTAGGCTCTTTTCAGTTTGGTTATTGTGGACATTGCTGCTATAAACATTGGGGTGCAGGTGCCCCTTCGAATCACTACATTTGTATCTTTGGGGTAAATACCTGGTAGTTCAATAGCTGGGTCATAGGGTACCTCTATTTTCAACTTTTTGAGGAACCTCCATACTGTTTTCCAGAGTGGCTGCACCAGCTTGCATTCCCACCAACAGTGTAAGAGGGTTCCCCTTTCTCCGCATCCTCGCCAACATCTGTCGTTTCCTGACTTGTTAATTTTAGCCATTCTGACTGGTGTGAGGTGGTATCTCATTGTGGTTTTGATTTGGATTTCCCTGATGCCGAGTGATGTTGAGCACTTTTTCATGTGTCTGTTGGCCATTTGGATGTCTTCTTTGGAGAAATGTCTGTTCATGTCTTCTGCCCGTTTCTTGATTGGATTATTTGTTCTCTGGGTGTTAAGTTTGATAAGTTCTTTATAGATTTTGGATACTAGTCCTTTATCTGATATGTCATACAAATGGGAATTTTTACTTTACAAACTTTTCATGAGGATTATATTAAATGGTATAGGAGAAAGTGTGCTTCAGAGTAGACACTCAGTCTTAATCTGTTTCTTCATGATCCTTATCCTGAGTATACAGTTCCAAAGCACATTTCCAAATATTTAGTATTGCAAAATAATCCACTGTATGATTACATACCATCTGAACAAAACATACAAAAGAAAGTAAATAAAAATGGGGGAAAATAATGGCATTTCCTGCTTCCTCATAAACTAGAAATAAAAAGTTGGCTGAATTTTCATGTATCCATAAAATCAGCATTAAAAATCAGATAAAGAAAAAAAATGTCCGTTGTATCTTTTTTTGATGAAACTCTTTAAGTGTTAGAGGAAATCTGCCAGAACAGCAAAGCGGATTTTGCCCAGTTAGTACTGGGCATTGCATGGGGGCAAGGAGGCTTCTGAAATATGGGTTATGAATTCCTTGGTAATGAACTCTTGGCCAGATGTATTTCAAATTCAGAATTTTTCAGGTTTTAGAAAGGTAACATGGTGAAAATACTGTATATTACGTAACACTCCTGGTCTGGGGCTATTACTATGTCTGCAGTGAAATAGAAGAATATTCATACTAAGTGGGATACATAGAAACCCATAAAGTGTTTCAGCTTCATTTAGATATGTCCAGCTTGGAAACAACCTTTTTTTTTTTTTTTGCTCAGATCTGGGGAATTTTTAAATTGTTTTTAAGAGATTGGGGATTTAATGCATTTCCCTTGGATTTTGTGTACCCCTTAACCCATCCCTTCCTATTCAGGGCCCACAGCAGCTGAGGAGAGACTGGGTGGTAGTGGGTTCAGACCCTGTCTTTTATTGCACCCAGACCCCCTGCTCCCTCTGACCCCCAGGCCCTGCTGCTGAGCTCGGCCCAAGCACTGAAGCCGTCTTTACTCATGATGCCCTGGAGTCTCTCCCTGAAATCAAACATCAACCCAGACCTGTTCCCACCCCGTCTACCCCTCATGTCTATATTTCATTTATACATAGCTCAAGGGCTCTGTCCTGGGACTCCCAACATCCAGGTAAGTATTCTGTGGCTGCTAAGTGATGTTTGGTCTGCATAGCAAACCTCTGGGGTTGGGGTGGGAAGCAGCTTACGTCATCAGCTTTCATCTTCTAATCCCAGCTCCAGGATTTCCAAGAATCTTTATATGTAAGTTTTGGGGTGTAAAATGTATGCCCTCAGGCTACACTCAGATTGCAGGAATAAAATAGTAGTGTCTTTATTAACTGATGACTTGATCTGGGTTTTCTCACAAGCTCCCTACTCTGCTGGGTAGAAATGGGGGTTGAATAAATTTAGTCCACTTTGATCAGCTCTTCCACACTGTGGGCAGTCTGTCCACGCAGTCCTTTATGGGTCTGTGTACTCAGTTTTTCGGACCTCTTCATCATCTACTTCTTGTCCCTGAGCTAGCAGAGTATGAGGGATGCTTACTGTGGGCTTAAGGCAGTGGAGCGACAGGTCCTCAGAGCTCTGAGAAGTCCTCCGGCCCCTCTGGATTTTGCAGTGTCCCTTGTCAGTCTTGTTGCTGCCCACCTGGCTGGCCTTTGCAGTTGATGTTGGCCGCTGGTAGAACCCATGGTCTAGTTTCTCTCAGCCTGGTCCAGAATATTGGTGTTCCATGGCTGGGCTGGCCTCATTTCACCTTTCACTGATTCTGTGGACCTCTCTGGGTGTAGGTGATTCAGCCTTAGCCTCAGCTGTGAAAGTCACTTCACCCCTCTTCATGGTGCCTGATGGCAAACCGTAGCTCTCACACGGTTGCCTTCAAAGATCCCTTCAAGTGCGTGCAGGGGCTTCAGGGCCCTATCTACAACACAAGGTATGGAGAAGACCACTAGCGAGCAACCAAAAGCTGTCCTCCCTTTGTTCCATAATGATAGACTTATACCTGGGCAAACATGGCTGTTACACTCATTTCCCAGCATTCCTTGTGGTTAGATTTGGTCAGGTGACCAAGCTCTGGCCAATGAACTGTGAGTAGAGGTGATGTCCATCACTTTTTTTTTAAAGATTTATTTATTTGAGAGAGAGAGAATGAGAGAGAGAGAGCACATGAGAGGGGGGAGGGTCAGAGGGAGAAGCAGACCCCCCACTGAGCAGGGAGCCTGATGCGGGACTCGATCCCGGGACTCCAGGACCTGAGCCGAAGGCAGTCGCTTAACCAACTGAGCCACCCAGGTGCCCCAATGTCCATTACTTTTGAGCCAGAGTCTTATGACAGGTGTCTCCTGCACCCTCTCTTTTCCCTTCCTACCACATGAAACCTAGACATGGCAGTCAGCCCGTGGCAATCACCTACAGTTGATGACAGTGCTCTGGGCTCTCTGGCAGAGCAACTATTAGAAAAGGTATTTGAGTCCCTAAATGAAGAGCTGACCACCGGCCTGGAAACTCACCTCAGATTATTCGAGGGGAAAACTTTTTTCCTTCTAATGACCCTATAGTTGAGCCCCTTGGTGAAAGCAGCAGTTTTCCAACAGCTGCTGAGAGGAACTAATTGCAGTTAGGGAAAGCCACATCCGGTCTTACACTAAGTAACTAAAACGTACTACTCAGGCAAAAGTCCTCTATCCTTGGAGTTCCTCTCATCCCAGCTGACATACCCTCTGTCTTGTAGCAGGGAGACTGAGCTCCTCACACCCAGACTTTCTCCCTGACTCTCTCCATAGTTTATAAGCACTTGGATATGGGCTTTGGATGATTTCCCTTCTTGCAGTTTATAAAATAAATAAGTCCTGGGGACATAATGTACAGCATGGTGACAATAGCTAAAAATACTGTATTGCATATTTGAAAGTTGGTAAGAATAGCTCTTACAAGTTCTCATGACAAGGAAAAAAAATTTGTAACTATGTAGGTGACGGATGCTACCTAGACTTATTGTGGTGATCATTGTGCAATATACGCAAATATTGAATAATTATGTTGTACACCTGAAACTAATATAACATACGTCGATTATATCTCAATAAAAAAAATCATCCCTCTCTGAACAAAACCTGGCTTTCATGCTAATTGTCCACAAAATCCTATTTTGACTCGTGAACATGGAAATGCAAAAGAGAAATGCTCATTAATAGGTTTTAAAATATTACCTTTGATTACAAATACCAAAAAAAGAAATGGATTTATAAGATATTTATAGTTGTTTCTAACTGTATGACAAATTTATGTGATTTTTAAGTCTTCTTATTTTTGGTTTTTATTTTCTGACCTTTCTATGATGAACATATACTACTTGGTTAAAATTTTTTAAAACAGTAAAAGTTATTTTTGAAAATCTGCCTGTAGCACTAGCAGTTGGGAAAAGGCAAATTACGGTCTCTGTGGGAACGAAGTTCAACTTGTCAGAGCGGTTAAATTAATTAGGTCTTAACTGACATTTAACAGCCAGGGTGGCAGGTCTGATATAACTTAGCAAGGACTTAGAAAATTAGGGATAATAGTGTGCAGATTGTATTCCTGCAAGGCATGCTCGACTCAGTGCAGCGAGCTGAGTTCTTAAGGGGAAACAGTGCAGCGAGCAGAGTTCCTAAAGATGCCTCTGCATTTTTGTTTGTTCTTTTTTCTGGAGAGAGAGATGCATGAGTGAAATATCTAAGATGAGACACACACCCATTTTTGTTGGCATTCCCCCTTCACATATTATGACACGGCAATGACTGCAAACTTTGCTGGAATATTTCATGGATGGGTCATTGTAAAGAAATCCTATAGCACTTTTTTCCCATAACAAAGAGGGACATAGAGCTCTGTTCTTTGGCAAGTAAGTTTCCTTGAAAAAACAAAATATAAGAGATAGATTTATAATGTCCAGGAGAAAAGAGGAACTTCAGAGTTTCTGCGAGCGGGAGGCTAACTCCCAAACTGGAGGGAAGAGAGGGGCCTCATTGCCATCACAGTGGGCCTCCTTGGCCCAGCCTGGGGACAGAGCTGGGTGAGGGAGGGAGTCAGAAGACAAAGCGGAGGGACCAAGCACACCTTGAAGAGTCATCTGAAGGAAAGTGCAGGTGACATGTCCCAAGCAAGAAACTTTTTTTTTTTTCTGGTAACTTTTTTAAAATTTATTTTATTTATTATGTTATGTTAATCACCATACATTATATCATTAGTTTTTGATGTAGTGTTCTATGATTCATTGTTTGCGTATAACACCCAGTGCTCCATTCAATACGTGCCCTCTTTAATACCCATCACCAGGCTAACCCATCCTCCCACCCCCTCCCCTCTAGAACCCTCAGTTTGTTTCTCAGAGTCCATAGTCTCTCATGGTTCGTCTCCCCCTCCGATTTCCCCCCTTCATTCTTCCCCTCCTGCTATCTTCTTCTTCTTTTTTTTTTTTTTTAACATATAACGTATTATTTGCTTCAGAGGTACAGATCTGCCCAAGCAAGAAACTTAAAGAAGTCAGGGAAAGAAAATGTCCACGGGAAATTCTAAACTCTTATTTTTTTGCTTTAGGTAGGTCTGGAGGGAGCATCTTGCCCCTTGCAGAAGGGAAGTGAACAGAAATAGCCCCCATCTCCAGAATGCAGGCAAAATGGAACTTACTAGGCAGACTTCATTTTTCACTGTGGAAACCTCCACAGCCTGTCAGACAGGGAGTCAAAATATAGCAGGGCCGGGGCTGGGGGCTGAGGTGGGGGGACTTGCCAAACACTTCTAGGGCAAAGGTTTCTTTCTGCAGTTCTACCAGTCCCAGACTATTACCTGTCTGCTGCCTTCTGGGCTGGGTTTAATCTCTTCCAGCTGCGCTGGCTCCTCCCCGTCTGGCCTTCCTGCCCTCCACCTCTCCTGGAGGAAAAATTAAGTTTCGCACTGAAATCCCCCCTTAGGATTGGGGATCCTGAGCAGGAGCCTTGCCACAGTATCCATCTCCAGCAACAGATGACAGGCTGGCTCGCCTCACATGGGGTGTCTCCTTTCTGCCCCGTGGCTAAGCTCTTCTCCCTGCCCCTAATCAGTTCCAGTTAAGCACGCAAAGGAAAAGGTACCAGGGCAGCTCCACGGCAGGGAACCCCTCCCCTCAAAATCCCACCCTGGTCCCACCCGAATCCTCCCAATTCCTTGTTAGGGATTGACTCGTTAGGGCTAAAGTAACCCTCTCTAGGCTGTCACCTTTGGAAATACCCATCTTTCTGCTGGGGTGGCTGGGATCTCTATCAAATCAATTCAACACAAAGCCTTGGTGATGTGGGGGGACTGAAAGTCTGTGGCGAGAGTGGGAATTGGGGGAAATTGGTGCCTGACCGATCGCTGTGTACCCTCCCCTCATATGTATAGACATCACTCATCAGCCATAGAGCAGATCTCCTGCCGGAGAAGCTAAGACTGGGCCTTCAGCATCCTCCCTCCACACAGCAGTCCAGGTAGCCACTACAGCCGGGAGAGAATTGACAGATCTGGTGAGATCTCCTTGCCATCTCTGGGGTAAAACATAAGATGCATATTGAGCAGGAGTGAGCAATGAGTCTGATTACCTGCATCAGGGATTCTCAAACTTGGCATGACATCAAAATGGCCTGGAGAGCTTGCTAATACACAGATTTCCAGACTGCGTCACCAGAATTCCTGTTTCAGCAGGGCTGGGATGGAGGCCCAGGGGATGCTACTCCTGATCTGGGGACCACACTTAGGAACCACTGGTCTACATCATACCCAGGCACTTGGTATTCATCAGGCAGTGTAGGATCCTTGAAGGATGTTAATCTAGGTGGGAGGGGGTTATGGGCTCAGGTTGATATTTCCCGAAGCTCAGACTGCCCTAGTGTGGAGGATTGCCTTGGAGAGACTGCGGCTGGGCGCAGGAAGGCTAAACAGAGGCTGGTGGCATGCTCCTGGTCGTGTCCACGATGAGGTATTTTGTGTCATCCTACAGAATGAGATCTTGGCAGCAAAATGGCACTGGGCCACCTCCAGGAGCCCGAGAAAGGTAGAAAGTTGAGAAAGATGGTTTAGGAGAAAGCACTAATAAGAGATAAGGGCACTCAAAGACAAGTGTTGGCCATTTCCCAATTTTGCCAAGCTCCAGTCCAGTTCCCAGAACAGAGATTGTGCCCTCGCAGGGGGGTCTCCCACAGTGACACCAGGCAGACCTGCTAACTACATAGGGCTGGCTCTCTCCCTCCCTCCCTCCCTCCTTCACTGCCCTGCTGGGAGACTCTATTCTATTGGGGAGAGCTGCTTGGAGAACAGGTGGTGATAATTACCAGGAGACCAGCAGTTTCCCTGCCTCATCTTTCAATGTGTCAAAAAGACTGAGCTAGGGAATTATGGAGTGTGGGGAGCTTTCTTGATTTGTTCAGTTCAGAGCCTGGGGATTCTGACTTAGTGTCTGATGCATAATTTTGGAAGGACATTAAAAATTATCTAAACTCTACTAAGTACTTTCCTAAGGAGGGTTACTAGCATACACATAGTAAAAGAGAATTCAGAATTTTGTTACACATTCCAGATGTGTAAATGAAGCTACACCAGAATCTGGACAAGTAATAATACTTCTTACAAATGGTATCATGTCAGATCCTTGCTCATCAACTGTCAGGAGATTCACATGACTTTGGATGTCTCTTGACTCACCTACAGTCGACAAAATTGGTCAGACTGGCCTACTCTGAATTTGCTCTGTGCATTTTCATGCCTGGCTCTGCCCAGACAGCCATAGACAATGTGTAAATGAATGCCAGTGTGACTGTGTTCCAATAAAACTTTATTTATGGACACTGAAATTTGAATTTCATAGACTTTTTACATGTCATGAAATATTATTCTTCTTTTGATTTTTTCTTAACCATTTAAAAGTCATTATGACCCCTGGTCTAAGCTAATCATTACCCTTGCCAATGGCTGGTTTCGACCAGAACATGTGACACAACTTGGGCAACAGGATGTGAGATGAAGTCTGCTGGGAATCTTCTGGAAAAGACTTCCTCACACTTAAAAATAGGCATGGAAGACATAATCTCCTTTCTGTTTCTGGATGGTGTCTAGCATGGATATGGCTGCTGGAAATCCGGGGGCCATCTTGTCACCAGCTGGGGAGCTGGGCTAAGGTCAAAGCGGTCATGCTGATGCCGGCCAAGCTGAAGGATGGAAAAAGCCTGGGTCCTTGATGAAGTCTTTGAGCCACAATTCACCCTGGAATGGCCCTACCTACAGTCTTCTTGTTCTGGGAGTTTATAAATATTTCTGTTGTTCCAGCAGTGGAGGTAGAGTGTCCCGTTAAACTGTAGCTGAAAGCAGCCTCATCTGTGAACACCATAGGCCACCATGACTGGAAGTTTCCATAGTTCCTCATGATTGGAGCGAGTGGCAAAGCAGAATACCCAGTGAACAGTCGAGAATCTCACTTTATATTTCCTCTCACCTTGCTTGACTACACTCTCAATACACCACTTGATTGATTGCTCTTCACTCCCACACCTCTAAACCCCAACTCCTTAATATTCTTCTCATTGTCCAGCCACTGCAACATTTATGTTTTTAGTTCCTGCTATAGCCAAAATATTCCCTGAGATTGCTCCAAATGTGCATCTGAAGAACTTTCAGAAAGGCGCTCAGCATGACCACTGGTCTCTCCCCAACTCACTCACCAAATACAGCGCAGACTACTCCCTCTTGTGATCTGTGGCTTTAATCTACTTTCCCTCTGTCCTTGCAGCCTCACAGCATGATTCATTCACCTCTTGAGTTAAACTTCTCTTCCCAGAGTTCCAGCCACCCCCTACCACACCCCTCCACTCAAGGCCACTCTCCTTTGCTTCTTCCCATGCCCTCGGGTGCTTGAGTGGAAAGGCAGGGAGCTGTTGTCAAAATCTGACCACAAGACATGGCACAGGCCCACAGCCCAGGGAAATACCCTTGATCCGACCTCAGACGCAGAAGCGGATCTGGTTAGCGGGAGTTCTTCCCCATCCACAGTTCAGGCATCTACTCAGCCAGCTGACCGCATTTTCCCACCAGCAGCGGCAAATCCTTATTCCTCTTCTCACTTGCTGCTTTTGTCTCTGTCTCCTCGGTATTTATTTTCTTTGCCTACACATTTTGTTTTTCTTTCAGGGGACCCTTACCTAGACCTGCCATATGGTTCTCCTTTCAACAAAGTGGGGAGTGTGCAGAGGCAGCTGCTGGGGTCGCTGCACATGACCGTCTATGCACGGGCCCCTTGGAGCTCGAGCTGCCGCCCGGCAGAGAGGGGCTGAGCCCCAGCTGTGGAGAGGAAAAGTCCAAGGCAGGCCACGCACCCCATTAGTTCATTTTGATTAGTTTCTTTTATCCAGTCATTAGGAGTGGTGAACAGTGATAGATGAGGTAGCCCTGAGTATTTTATCCCCTGAATTATAGACAATTTGGCAAGATCAGATAAACCAGGGAGAGAGCACACAGAAACTGACATGTAAATAACCAAGTTGACTTGTAAGATTGTGTAAGGTTGCCTGAAATCCCAATTCCACAGCCCTTCCTCATTTTTCCTGCAAAGCTTTGAGGGCTTACGCTTTGACAGTCTTCTTTGCCTTTTGGCTCCTTGGCCATTTGTGCCATTTCTTCTTCTATCAACCTGGGTTGAGACCCAGGGCAGCTGTTCACCGGGAGGCAGAATCAGGTTGGATGCCACACACAGGTGCCCTGTCCACGGGCAGGGTGGCAACTAGAGCTGGCTCCAGCTCAGGTTTCTGAGGAAAACCCAGAGGGAGGGGTCTTAATTCCTCCACCCCGAGGGTACACCATTTTGTCTTTGTTTGACCCAAGGGGCTTCCTTTTCTAACTTGTACAAAAGTGTCAGGTAGATTAGCTGAGGGTCCAACACTGACCTTTGCCCTTCACTGATTCCCTGGAGGGAATGCCAGACCTCCCTGAGCTTCTAGGCAACTAAAGGTTTGGGCTGGGGTGGGAGGTCATTTTGTACAGTGCACACCTCTCATTCTTTTGTTTTGCCTCCTTTGTCCCCATCTCTTATCCTTGTCCAGGAGCTTAGAGTCACCCCTGTTGTTTGAATATGCTCCAGTGAGTTATCCAAGTATTTCTACCAAATAAATGCAAAGCTCTCCCTACAGTGATATCTAGGGAGTAACATTTTCTTTATCTCAATGTGTTGGCGATGACCAGAGCAAAGCAGCGTATCTTCGCAAAGCTGGAATACACTGCACGTACCACATCACTCGACACTGTTGGTTGTCGAGGTAGAACTGGTGAGTTCTGGAGAACACAACCCAATTATTACCCCCTCGCACTATTCCAACTTGTTTTGTGGGATTATGTTTTTCTCAGATCTCGTGATGTATCTGTTTATTTTCATTTGAAGAATGGTAGCACTTTTATGGTTAAACTGTTTAGTCATATACAAGAGTGGAAACTTTCTTTCCTTTGAAGTGAAGACTCCCCGCCTTTTACCTGCCCCCCCTCCCACCCCCACAGGCCTGCTTGATGAGGTTCACCTGCCAATGCTCTGCACCCCACCCCCAAGTTGCCCTGGGTCCCCTAGGACTGAAGCAGAGGAGGTGGGAAAGCCAAAGACAGGAGAGGGGTGTTTGCCTGGCACCCATGTAATCTGGTGTTGGTTCCCTCAGGCCCTGGCAGAAGTAGAAAGCTGAGTTTCTTTTTTGTGTATTTGGTTTCTGCTTTGATGATCGTTTCCTCAATTATGAGATCATGAGCTCTTCAAGGATATAGTTTGAGTAATACATCCATATTAAACACGAATACTTGAAGAAATGTGTGCTGGAGAGATGTTAAAAAGGTTCTAATAGACTATTAACATGTAAAGAAATAGAACATAAAATGGGTGAAGGGGGTCAATGGTTAAAAAAAAAAGACTTGGGGTAGTGCCCCAGTTATCTGCTTCACTGCATCTCAGCAGAGCACCTGCTGTGGGCACGCGCTGCCCTGGGCATTCAACGTCATTTCACCATACGAGCTCTTTGACAAATGGTCGGAGGTTCTGACTCTAGGGAACATGGAGCAGAGCAGATCTGGCTTTGCTTTACACACAAAGTGAAGACACCAGTAAGAAGCGGCACCTAAGCAAGGATAGGAGAGTATAAAGCTGAGTTTCTTTGAGCTTGATGGGTGTTCAAAGCTTTTCCTTATTTGTTTTTGAAATGCATCTGTGGACCCCGATTCCCCTTGCTAAGCCCCCCAACTGCAACTTCAGCTAGTTGCTGACGATCCCTTGTCAGCTTTGCATCAGATGGTACCTCTCCCACCTCCTTTCTGTTGTGCCTTCCTTCCTTCGTCAGGGTCCATTCTGAAGTGACTATGGGTCTGCTCTCTCTCCCAGGTGGCCCAGATTTGGGGCAAGAGAACAGCATCTTTTGCTCTGACAATAGCCTGAGCACAATCCTCATCCCTGCTGTTTCTCCCTTCCCCGCCCCACCGTGCCTCGGCCAGGTCTTCCTGAGCAGTCATTTTCCCAGCCTGGGTCCACTGTGTCCCCCAAGCTCTCTTGGTGCTGCTTGATAACTTTATCTAGCACATAGTGGCTTTGGCTGTTTTTAACTTGTTCTTATGGAAATCTCAAAATTTGAAAGTAGAGAGATTATTTTAATAAGCCTATAATAAACCCATGAACCAATCACCCAGCTTAACAATAATTAATTCAGAGCCAATCTCTTTTCATCTGTACCCATCTGTACACACCCTCTCTGCTCTTCCATAAACACCAGACTACATTTCAAAGAGATTACAATTTTTATACGAAATCCTTTGGTAAGCAGTATCTCTAAATTC
The DNA here is from genome assembly GCF_964656455.1 of Halichoerus grypus. Lineage (NCBI taxonomy): Eukaryota > Metazoa > Chordata > Mammalia > Carnivora > Phocidae > Halichoerus > Halichoerus grypus. Next base: position 40,864,138 of record NC_135714.1, read on the forward strand.
TGAGAGCCTTATTTAAAAAATATAACATGTACAACCAGTGAGTGGTATATTAATAATATCTTAATACCATCAAATAGACAATGTTCAAATTTTCTTTTCTCATCATTTTTTTGTTTTGTTTTTTTAAAAGACTCTTTTAAAGAGAAGTTTTAAATTCACAGCAAAGTTAAGAGGAAGATACAGAGATTTCCCATATGGCCCCTGCCCCTGCACAGCCTCCCCCATTATCAACATCCCCCACATAAGTGGTACACTTGTTACAACTGATGACCCTATATTGACACATGATAGTCAGCCCAAATCCATAGTCTGCATTAGAATGCACTCTTGGTGCTGTGCATTCTATACGTTTGGCCAAATGTGTAATGACATGTATCCACCATTATAGTATCATACAGAGTATTTTTACTGCCCCCCAAATCCCCTGTGCTCTGCCTAGTCATCCCCCAACCCCCAACCCCTAGCAACAACTGTTCTTTTTACTATATCCATAGTTTTGCCTTTTCATCATCATTTTTTTTTAACAGCTGGTTTGTCAAATCAGGATCATTTTTCCCCTTAAGATTTATTTCTTGGGGGTGCCTAGGTGGCTCAATTGGTTAAGCAGCTGCCTTTGGCTCAGGTCATGATCTCTGGGGTGCTGGGACTGAGCCCTGCACCAGGTTCCTTGCTCAGTGGGGAGGCTGCTTTTGCCTCTTCCTCTGCCCTTCCTCCCACTTGTGCTCTGTCTCTCTCTCTATCTCTCTTTCTCTCTCTCTCTCTCTCACAAATAAATAAATAAATAAATGAAATCTTTAAAAAAAAAAGATTTATTTCCTGAAGGTGCAGGGTCATTTATCCTACAGAATTTCCTATGAATTGTTGCTGGTTGTATCTCTGTTTAATCAGTTTTTACCAACATTTCTTATGTTCCTCATAATAATGGTCATCATTTCTGTATAATTATTTTTTGGTCAAGGCTAGAAAATGTGTATTTAACAAAATACCTCAGAGGGGAAGGGAACGTTGCTGGAGGCTGGGAAGATGGTGGATTAGGAGGACCCCAAGCTCACTTGTCCCATGGATACAACTAGATAACAGTCATGTAAGCATACATAACCCAGAAAGCAACCCTAAGACTGGCCAAACAAACTTCACAGCTAAAGGTAGAGAAGAGGCCACATCAAAGAGGTAGGAAGGGGGGGAGACGTGGTTTGGGAGCAATACAGACTGTGGCCCACAGTTGGGAGAGAGCCAGGGGTGCAGAGAAGGGTGAGAAATGGACTATCACATCGGGGAACCCACACAGGGAAAATGAATCCCCATAACATTTGGCTTTGAAAATGAGAAGGGCTGAATTTCATGAGTTCTTACAACCAGCAGGACTTAAAGCCTGGAATTTTAAAAATCAGTGATCTTGGCTCTGAGAGAGCCCAGAGGGTATTAGGAAGCTGAGTCCCTGTCCTTCAAGAGATAGCATAACAAACATCCCTCAGAGATACAGACAGCATAGAAGCAGCAGTTTGAAAAATGTCTGGGGCGTATGTGAGGAAGAGTTATTTACTCATTTCAGAGCATGCCCCAGAGAAACAGTGATCGCAGGGAGACCTCTCCAGGAACAAAGGGACTGGCAGGCACCGTTTCCCTCCCCCGCACCGCAACATAAACACACGGCCACCTGCGGGAACCAGCATGGTGCCAACACTCGCTACCTAACTTGCTTACACCAAGCCCCACTCCCTTATGCCTCACAGGATCTGCCCTTTCCAGTCATGCTTGCTTAAGTCCCAGCACTGTGGGTACCCCCCACCCCCCCGCCAGAAGACCAGCATAAACCCCACCAAGACCACATCTCCAACCTGTGGGTTTTGTAGGGCCTTGGCTCTGGAGGTGGTGGTGTCGGCAGGTCTCATTTCACAAACAGACCAGTGCACATCTTGTTAAAATTCACCCCCCCGCAAACACTGTCCACAACAGGCAAAGAGAGCTTCTGCAGATGACTGGACTAAAGGAAAAAGAGGCCAGGACACAACAGGAGGGCATAGGCAACACACATAGGAGATACTGAAACACCAGGTCCTGGGGAACAGGAGACACTGCACTGCTGGGTATTATAGGACCTCTTCTTCATAAGGCCATTAACTTCAAGAGCAGGAGATGTACCTGGCTTTCCTAACATAGAGAAATGGACAGAGAGTTGGACAAAATGAGGAGATAGAGGAAAATGTCCCAAATGAAAGAACAGGGCAAAACAACAGCAAGAGACCTAAGCAAAATAGATATAATAATATGTCTGATAGAGAGTTTAAAGTAATGATCATAAAGATACTGGACTTGGGAAAAGAGTGGAGGACATCAGTGGGACCCTTAACAAAGAGAGAAAAAAGAACCAATTGAAGATGAAGAAAACAATAAATGAAATTAAAAATACACTTGAAGGAATAAAGAGCAGGCTAGAGGGAACAGAGGAATGAATTAGCAATCTGGGAGACAATGGAAAGCAATCAAGCTGAGCAAGTGAGAAAAAAAATATGGAAATTGAGAATAGACTTAGGGAACTCAGTAACTCCCTCAAACATAATAACATTTGCATTATAGGAATCCCAGATGAAAGAGAAAAGTGGGCAGAAAATTTATTTGAAGAAATAATGGTTGAAAACTTCCCTAATCTGGGGAAAGAAACAGATATCCAGATCCAGGAAGCACACAGATCCCCCAACAGAATCAACCTGAGGAGGTTTACACCAAGATGCATAGTAGTTTAAATGGCAAAAAGTAGTGATAAAGAAAAAACATTAAAAGCAGCAAGAGAAAAGAAGACAGTTACATACAAGGGAAATCCTAGGGGTGCCTGGTGGCTCAGTTGGTTAAGCCACTGCTTTCAGCTCAGGTCATGATCTCAGGGTCTGCTTCTCCCTCTACCTCTGCCACTCCCCCAGCTTGTTCTCTCTCTCTCTCTCTCTCAAATGAATAAATAAAATCTTAAAAAAAACACAAAAAAACACAAAAAACAAAAAACAAGGGAAATCCCATGAGGCCACCAGGGGATTTTTCAGCAGAAACTTTGCAGCCCAGAAGAGGGTGGCATGATATATTCAAAGTGCTGAAAGGGAAAAATCTGCAGCCCAAAATACTCTATACAGCAAGGTTATCATTCAGAATAGAAAGAGAGATAAAGAGTTCCTAACAAAAACTAAAGGAATTCATGACCACTAAACCAGCCCCATAAGAAATATTAAAAGGGACTCTTTGAGTAGAAAAGAAAGACTATACATGAGAATATGAAAAGTAGAAATTACAAAAGCAGTAAAAATAAGTATATCTGTAAAAATCAGTCAAGGGATTCACAAAATAAAAGGATGTAAAATATAACACCGTATACCTAAAACATGGGAGTGTGCAGGGGAGGAATAAAGAATGGGTTCAAACTCAAGTGACCATCAAATTAATACAGATTGTTATGTGCACAAGATGTTATACACAAATCTAATGGTAACCACAAATCAAAAAACAATAATAGATATGCAAAGAATAAAGAGAAAGGAATGCAAGTATGTCACTAAAGGAAGCCAGCAAACCATGAAAGAGAGCAAGAGAAAAAAGGATCAGAGAAAATCTACAAAACAACCACAAAACACGTAACAAAATGGCAATAAATAGGTATCTATCAATAATTACATTGAATGTAAATGGACTAAATGCTCCACTCAAAAGACATAGGGTGACAGAGATGATAAAAAAGCTAGACCCATCTATATGCTGCCTACCAGAGACCCATTTTAGACCTAAAGACATCTGTAGATTGAAAGTGAGAGGATGGAGAAACACCTATCATGCAAACGGATGTCAAAAGATAGTGGGGTAGCAATACTTATATTGGACAAAATAGACTTTAGAACAAAGACTGTAACAAGAGACAAAGGAGGACACTGTATCATAATAAAGGGGACAATCCAACAAGAAAATATAACAATTGTAAACATTTATGCACCCAACATGAGAGCACAAATATATCAGTTAATAACAAACACAAGGAAACTAAATGATAGTAATACAATAATAGTAGGGCACTTTAACACCACACATACATCAATGGACAGATCATCTAAACAGAAATTAAACAAGGAAACATGGCTTTGAATGATACACTGGAACAGATGGATTTAACATATATATTCAGAGCATTTCATCCTAATACAACAGAATACACATTCTTTTCAAGTACACATGGAACATTCTCCAGAATAGATCACATATTAGCCCACAAAACAAATCTCAACAATTAAAAAAGATCAAAGTCATACCATGCATCTTTTCTGACCACAATGCTATCAAACTAGAAATGAACCACAAGAAAAAAATCTGGAAAAGAGCACAAATATATGGACATTAAGTAACACACTACTAAATGATGAATTGGTCAACCAAGAAATCAAAGAAGAAATTAAAAAGTACATGGAAACAAATGAAAAGGAAAACAACAATTCAAAATCTTTGGGATGCAGCTAAAGCAGTTCTATGAGGGAAGTTTATAGCAATACAGGCCTACCTCAAGAAGCAAGAAAAATCTCAAATAAGCAATCTAACCCTTACACCTAAAAGAGCTAGAGATGGAAGAACAAACAAAATCCAAACCCAGCAAAAGGAAGGAGATGATAAAGATTAGGGCTGAAATAAATGATATTGAAACTAAAAAACCCAGTGAAACGAGGAGCTGGTTCTTTGAAAAGGTCAACAAAATTGATAAACCTCTAGCCAGACTCATAAAAAGAGAGAGAGAGAGGACTCAAACAAAATCACAAATGAAAGAGGAGAGATAACAACCAACACCACAGAAATACAAACAATTTTAGGAGAATATTATGAAAAACTATATGCCAACTTATTGGACAACCTAGAAGAAATGTATAAATTCCTAGAAACATATAACCTACCAAAACTGAAGCTGGAAGAATAGAAAATTTGAACAGACTAATTACCAGCAATGAAATTGAATCAGTAATAAAAAAACTCCCAACAAACCATTGTCCAGGGCCAGATGGATTCACAGATGAATTCTACCAAACACTTAAAGAAGAGTCAATACTTATTCTTCTCAAACTATTCCAAAAAATAGAAATGGAAAGAAAATTTCCAAATTCATTCTTTTAGGCCAACATTACCCTGATACCAATAACAGATAAAGATATGACCAAAAAAGAGAACTACTGGCCAATATCTCTGATGAAAAGAGAGGCAAAAATCCTCAACAAAATGCTAGCAAACCAAATCCAACAATACATTAAAAACAAAACAAAACAAAAAAAACAAACATCACCACGATCTAGTGGGGTTTATTCCTGGGATGCAAGGGTATTTCAATACATGATACATCACGTCAATAAGGGAAAGGATAAAAACCATATGATCATTTCAATACATGCAGAAAAAGCATTTGACAAAGTACAGCACCCATTCATGAAAAAAACCCTCAACAAAGTAGGTTTAGAAGGAACATACCTCAACATAACAAAGGCCTTATATGAAAACCCACAGGGAGCATCATACTCAATGGGGAAAAACTGAGAACTTTTCCCCTAAGGTCAGGAACAAGACAAGAATGTCCACTCTCACCGTTTTTATTCAACAGAGTACTGGATATCTAGCCACAGCAATCAGACAACAAAAAGAAATAAAAGGCATCCAAATTGGCAAGGAAAAAGTAAAACTTTAACTATTTGCAGATGATAGGATACTATATATAGAAAACCATAAAGAGTCCACCAAAAAAATATTAGGAATGATAAATAAATTCAGTAAAGTCGCAGGATAGAAAATTAATGTGCAGAAATCTGTTGCATTTCTATACATTAATAATGAAGCAGCAGGAAGTGAAATTAAGAAAACAATCCCATTTACAATTGCACCAAAAAGAACAAAATACCTAGGAAGAAACTTAACCAAAGAGGTGAAAGACCTGTGCTCTGAAAACTGTAAACCATTGGTGAAAGAGATTGAAGATGACACAAAGAAATGGAAAGACATTCCATGCTCATGGATTGGAAGAACAAATATTGTTAAAATGTCTATACTACCCAATGACTCTACACATTTAATACAATCCCTATCAAAATACCAACAGCATTTTTCACAGAACTAGAACAAACAATCCTAAAATTCGTATGGAAACACAAAAGACCCCGAATAGCCAAAGCAACACTGAAAAAGAAAAACAAAGCTGGAAGTATCACAATTCTGGACTTCAAGTTATATTACAAAGCCACAGTAATCAAAACAGTATGATACTAGCACCAAAATAGACACATAGATCAATGGGACAGAATAGAAAACTCAGATAAACCCACAATTATATGGTCAATTATTTTTGACAAAGGAGGAAAGAATATGCAAAGGGAAAAAGAGTTTGCCCCAAAAAATGGTCTTGGGAAAACTGGACAGCTACATGCTGAATGAAACTGGACCCCTTTCTTACACCATACATAAAAATAAACAGGATGGATTAAAAACCTAAATGTGATGCCTGAAACCATTAAAAATCCTAGGCTGTAATATCTCTGACATCAGCTGTTGCAACATCTTTCTAGATATGTCTCCTGCAGCAAGTGAAATAAAAGCAAAAATTAACTATTGGGACTATATAAAAATCAAAAGCTTCTTCACAGCGAAGGAAAAAATCAGCAAAACTAAAAGGCAGCCTATTGAGTGGGAGAAGATATTTGCAAATGACATATCTGATAATGGGTTAGTATCCAAAATATAGAAGGAACTGATACAACTCAACACTCCAAAACCAAATAATCCAATTAAAAAATAGAAGACACGAACAGACATTTCTCCAAAGAAGGCATACACATGGCCAACAGACACATGAAAAGATGCTTGACATCACTTGTCATCAGGGAAATGCAAATCAAAACCACAATGAGATATCACCTCACACCTACCAAAATGGCTAAAATAAAAAACACAACAAGTGTTGGTGAGGATGTGGAGAAAAAGGAACCCTCTTGCACTGTTGGTGGGAATGCAAACTGGTGCAGCTACTATGGAAAACAGTATAGAGTTTCCTCAAAGATCCAGTAATTACACTACTGGGTATTTACCTCCCCCAAATACAATAACATTAATTCAAAGGGATACATGCACCCCTTTGTTTATTGTAGCATTATTAACAATAGCCAAATTACGGAAGCAGCCCAAGTGTCCATCGATACATGAATGGGCAAAGAAGATGTGGTATGTATACACAATGGAATATTATTATTCAGCCATTAAAAAGGTAAGAAATCTTGCCATTTGCAACATAGATGGACCTAGAGAGTATAATGCTAAGTGAGATAAACCAGTCAGAGAAAAACAAATACCAGATGATTTCATTCATATGTGGAATTTGAGAAACAAAATAAATGGGCAAAGGGGAAAAGAGAGAGAGAGAGAGGGGCAAACCAAGAAACAGACTCTTAATTATAGAAAACAAACTGCTGGTTACCAGAGGGGAGGCAGGTGGGGGGATGGGTGAAATAGGGGATGGGGATTAAGGAGGGCACTTATCATGATGAGCACTGAGTAAAGTATAGAATTGTCAAACCACTATATTGTACACCCAAAACTAATACAACACTGTATGTTAACTATACTGGAATTAAAATTTATAACTTAATAAAAAAAAAGATGGGAAGGAAAGAACAATTTTTTTAAAGTAAAAGAATAGAATGGGAAGATTAGCCCATGTGGGAAGAATAAGTATTCTTTTACGAAACTTTTTATTTTGTTTTATTTTATGAGAGAGAGGGGGAGAAAACTTGTTCCACATCTAAAATATTATTTTCAAAATCATGATCACATTCCAAGAAAATATTTGAAAACACTGGAATAGGTCAATTGTTTGAGCCACAATAAAGAAGAGCTCCATACATTGGAAGACTGCTTGTCATCTTCGATCAAAAGACCAATTAGGTCATGAGACTTGAAAATCAAGAAGCCCCTGTCTGTGTGTTATGCTGTTTATTATATTACCATGAATCATATTTGTAATGAGAAAATTAAACAAATAATAAGAGGAAAACTTCACAGGAATAAAAGAGTGAGTTTAGAACCACTGCCAATGCCCTCTAAAGGAGTACAGGCTTTTAATGTGGCCATAAAGCTAATTAATCCTATTTCTTTCTTGAAAATTTAAGAACCAGCATTTCAAATGTGCTTAAAGGATATGAGTAATTATGGTCTTCAGTCAGAGAGGGAAGAAGTGGAGAGGTAGCGAGCCTACTCAGTTGGTCAACGACCAGTAACTCTGATGTCCGGGCTACTTTACATGCCCCGGCTTCCCGGGTTTGAAAACAGTTTGCCCATTAGCCACGTTTAGCTTCATTGAAGCTTTTTTTTTTTTTTTTTTTATAATTTCATGTATTTTTTTTTTTTCAATTTATTTTTTAAATTTTTTTATTGTTATGTTAATCCCCATACATTACATCATTAGTTTTAGATATAGTGTTCCATGATTCATTGTTTGTGCATAACACCCAGTGCTCCATGCAGAACGTGCCCTCCTCAATACCCATCACCAGGCTAACCCATCCTCCCAACCCCCTCCCCTCTAGAACCCTCAGTTTGTTTTTCAGAGTCCATCATCTCTCATGGTTCTTCTCCCCCTCCGATTTCCCCCCCTTCATTCTTCCCCTCCTGCTACATTCTTCTTCTTCTTTTTTTCTTTCTTAACATATATTGCATTATTTGTTTCAGAGGTACAGATCTGAGATTCAACAGTCCTGCACAATTCACAGCGCTTACCAGAACACATACCCTCCCCAGTGTCCATCACCCAGTCACCCCATCCCTCCCACCCCACCCCCCACTCCAGCAACCCTCAGTTTGTTTCCTGAGATTAAGAATTCCTCATATCAGTGAGGTCATATGATACATGTCTTTCTCTGTTTGACTTATTTCGCTCAGCATAATACCCTCCAGTTCCATCCACGTCGTTGCAAATGGCAAGATCTTATTCCTTTTGATGGCTGCATAATATTCCATTGTATATATATACCACTTCTTCTTTATCCATTCATCTGTTGATGGACATCTTGGCTCTTTCCACAGTTTGGCTATTGTGGACATTGCTGCTATAAACATCGGGGTGCACGTAGCCTTTCGGGTCCCTACTTTTGTATCTTTGGGGTAAATACCCAGTAGTGCAATTGCTGGATCATATGGTAGCTCTATTTTCAACTTTTTGAGGAACCTCCATACTGTTTTCCAGAGTGGCTGCACCAGCTTGCATTCCCACCAACAGTGTAGGAGGGTTCCCTTTTCTCCGCATCCCCGCCAACATCTGTCATTTCCTGACTTGTTAATTTTAGCCATTCTGACTGGTGTGAGGTGGTATCTCATTGAGGTTTTGATTTGGATTTCCCTGATGCCGAGCGATATTGAACACTTTTTCATGTGTCTGTTGGCCATTTGGATGTCTTCTTTGGAGAAATGTCTGTTCATGTCTTCTGCCCATTTCTTGATTGGATTATTTGTTCTTTTGGTGTTGAGTTTGATGAGTTCTTTATAGATTTTGGATACTAGCCCTTTATCTGATATGTCATTTGCAAATATCTTCTCCCATTCTGTCAGTTGTCTTTTGGTTTTGTTGACTGTTTCCTTTGCTTTGCAAAAGCTTTTTATCTTGATGAAGTCCCAATAGTTCATTTTTGCCCTTGCTTCCCTTGCCTTTGGCGATGTTTCTAGGAAGAAGTTGCTGCGGCTGAGGTCGAAGAGGTTGCTGCCTGTGTTCTCCTTTAGGATTTTGATGGACTCCTGTCTCACATTGAGGTCTTTCAACCATTTGGAGTCTATTTTTGTGTGTGGTGTAAGGAAATGGTCCAGTTTCATTCTTCTGCATGTGGCTGTCCAATTTTCCCAACACCATTTGTTGAAGAGACTGTCTTTTTTCCATTGGACATTCTTTCCTGCTTTGTCGAAGATTAGTTGACCATAGAGTTGAGGGTCCATTTCTGGGCTCTCTATTCTGTTCCATTGATCTATGTGCCTGTTTTTGTGCCAGTACCATACTGTCTTGATGATGACAGCTTTGTAGTAGAGCTGGAAGTCTGGAATTGTGATGCCGCCAGCTTTGCTTTTCTTTTTCAACATTCCTCTGGCTATGCGGGGTCTTTTCTGGTTCCATACAAATTTTAGGATTATTTGTTCCATTTCTTTGAAGAAAGTGGATGGTATTTTGATGGGGATTGCATTGAATGTGTAGATTGCTCTAGGTAGGATTGACATCTTCACAATATTTGTTCTTCCAATCCATGAGCATGGAACGTTTTTCCATTTCTTTGTGTCTTCCTCAATTTCTTTCATGAGTATTTTATAGTTTTCTGAGTACAGATCCTTTGCCTCTTTGGTTAGATTTATTCCTAGGTATCTTATGGTTTTGGGTGCAATTGTAAATGGGATCGACTCCTTAATTTCTCTTTCTTCTGACTTGTTGTTGGTGTATAGGAATGCCACTGACTTCTGTGCATTGATTTTATATCCTGCCACTTGACTGAATTCCTGTATGAGTTCTAGCAGTTTTGGGGTGGAGTCTTTGGGATTTTCCACATAAAGTATCATATCATCTGCAAAGAGTGAGAGTTTGACTTCTTCTTTGCCAATTTGGATGCCTTTGATTTCTTTTTGTTGTCTGATTGCTGTGGCTAGGACTTCCAATACTATGTTGAATAGCAGTGGTGATAGTGGACATCCCTGCCGCGTTCCTGACCTTAGGGGGAAAGCTCTCAGTTTTTCCCCATCGAGAATGATATTCGCTGTAGGTTTTTCATAGATGGCTTTTATGATATTGAGGTATGTACCCTCTATCCCTATACTCTGAAGAGTTTTGATCAAGAAAGGATGCTGTACTTTGTCAAATGCTTTTTCTGCATCTATTGAGAGGATCATGTGATTCTTGTTTTTTCTTTTGTTAATGTATTGTATCACGTTGATTGATTTGCGGATGTTGAACCAACCTTGCAGTCCAGGGATAAATCCGACTTGGTCGTGGTGAATAATCCTTTTAATGTACTGTTGGATCCTATTGGCTAGTATTTTGGTGAGAATTTTTGCATCCATGTTCATCAGGGATATTGGTCTGTAATTCTCCTTTTTGATGGGGTCTTTGTCTGGTTTTGGGATCAAGGTAATGCTGGCCTCATAAAATGAGTTTGGAAGTTTTCCTTCCATTTCTATTTTTTGGAACAGTTTCAGAAGGATAGGTATTAATTCTTCTTGAAATGTTTGGTAGAATTCCCCTGGGAAGCCATCTGGCCCTGGGCTTTTGTGTTTTGGGAGATTTTTGATGACTGCTTCTATTTCCTTAGTGGTTATAGGTCTGTTCAGGTGTTCTATTTCTTCCTGGTTCAGTTTTGGTAGTTGATACATCTCTAGGAAATCATCCATTACTTCCAGGTTATCTAATTTGTTGGCATAGAGTTGCTCATAATATGTTCTTATAATTGTTTGTATTTCCTTGGTGTTGGTTGTGATTTCTCCTCTTTCATTCATGATTTTGTTGATTTGGGTCATTTCTCTTTTCTTTTTGATAAGTCTGGCCAGGGGCTTATCAATCTTGTTAATTCTTTCAAAGAACCAGCTCCTAGTTTCGTTGATCTGTTCTACTGTTCTTTTGGTTTCTATTTCATTGATTTCTGCTCTGATCTTTATTATTTCTCTTCTCCTGCTGGGTTTAGGCTTTATTTGCTGTTCTTTCTCCAGCTCCTTTAGGTGTAGGGTTAGGTTGTGTACTTGAGACCTTTCTTGTTTCTTGAGAAAGGCTTGTATTGCTATATACTTTCCTCTTAGGACTGCCTTTGCTGTATCCCAAAGATTTTGAATAGTTGTGTTTTCATTTTCATTGGTTTCCATGAATTTTTTTAATTCTTCTTTAATTTCCTGGTTGACCCATTCATTCTTCAGTAGGATGCTCTTTAGCCTCCATGTATTTGAGTTCTTTCTGACTTTCCTCTTGTGATTGAGTTCTAGTTTCAAAGCATTGTGGTCTGAAAATAGGCAGGGGATGATCCCAATCTTCTGGTACCGGTTGAGACCTGATTTATGACCTAGGATGTGATCTATTCTGGAGAATGTTCCATGGGCACTAGAGAAGAATGTGTATTCTGTTGCTTTGGGATGGAATGTTCTGAATATGTCTGTGAAGTCCATTTGGTCCAGTGTGTCATTTAAAGTCTTTATTTCCTTGTTGATCTTTTGCTTAGACGATCTGTCCATTTCAGTGAGGGGGGTGTTAAAGTCCCCCACTATTATTGTATTGTTGTCGATGTGTTTCTTTGCTTTTGTTATTAATTGCCTTATATAATTGGCTGCTCCCATGTTAGGGGCATAGATATTTACAATTGTTAGATCTTCTTGTTGGATAGACCCTTTAAGTATGATATAGTGTCCTTCCTCATCTCTTATTACAGTCTTTGGTTTAAAATCTAATTTGTCTGATATAAGGATTGCCACCCCAGCTTTCTTTTGGTGTCCATTAGCATGGTAAATGGTTTTCCACCCCCTCACTTTCAATCTGGGGGTGTCTTTGGGTCTAAAATGAGTCTCTTGCAGACAGCATATCGATGGGTCTTGTTTTTTAATCCAATCTGATAGCCTGTGTCTTTTGATTGGGGCATTTAGCCCATTTACATTCAGGGTAACTATTGAAAGATAGGAGTTCAGTGCCATTGTATTGCCTGTAAAGTGACTGTTACTGTATATTGTTTGTGTTCCTTTCTGGTCTATGTTGCTTTTAGGCTCTCTCTTTGCTTAGAGGACCCCTTTCAATATTTGTTGTAGGGCTGGTTTCGTGTTTGCAAATTCCTTTAGTTTTTGTTTGTCCTGAAAGCTTTTTATCTCTCCTTCAATTTTCAATGACAGCCTAGCTGGATATAGTATTCTTGGCTGCATATTTTTCTCATTTAGTGCTCTGAATATGTCCTGCCAGTCCTTTCTGGCCTGCCAGGTCTCTGTGGATAAGTCTGTTGCCAATCTAATGTTTCTACCATTGTAGGTTACATATCTCTTCTCCCGAGCTGCTTTCAGGATTTTCTCTTTGTCTCTGAGACTCGTAAGTTTTACTATTAGATGTCGGGGTGTTGACCTATTTTTATTGATTTTGAGAGGGGTTCTCTGTGCTTCCTGGATTTTGATGCCTGTTTCCTTCCCCAAATTAGGGAAGTTCTCTGCTATAATTTGCTCCATTATACCTTCTGCACCTCTCTCTCTTTCTTCTTCTTCTGGGATCCCAATTATTCTAATGTTGTTTCGTCTTATGGTATCGTTTATTTCTCGAATTCTGCCCTCGTGATCCAGTAGTTGTTTATCTCTCTTTTTCTCAGCTTCTTTATTTTCCATCATTTGGTCTTCTATCTCACTGATTCTTTCTTCTGCATCATTTATCCTAGCAGTTAGTGCCCCCATATTTGATTGCACCTCATTGATAGCCTTTTTGATTTCTACTTGGTTCGATTTTAGTTCTTTTACTTCTCCAGAAAGGGTTTCTCTAATAACTTCCATGTTTTTTTCAAGCCCAGCTAGTATCTTTAAAGTGATGATTCTGAACTCTAGATCTGACATCGTACTAATGTCCGTATTGAGTAGGTCCCTGGCAGTCGGTACTACCTCTTGTTCTTTTTGTTGAGGTGATTTTTTCCGTCTTGTCATTTTGTGCAGAGGAGAATAGATTAATGAGAGAACAAAATGCTAGCAGGGTAACAACGTCCCCAGAAAATATACTCTAAACAAATCAGAAAAGACCTGAAGCAGTGGGAAAAGAAAGGGAAAGAGAGAAAAAAGAAAAGGAAAGAAAAAAAGAAAAAAGAAAAAGATAAAGATAAAAACAAACAAAAGCAGAACAAAACAAAACAAAACAAAAACAGAATGTGATCAAATATGATCAGGCTGGATTATAGATCAGTGCCACACACTAGATTTTGGGTGTATTTTGGTCTGTTAAAAGAAAGTCCCTCCCAAAATTTTAAAGATAGAAAAACTTATATATGTACAAAAATAAGGGTTGATATGATGAAGGGATGGAATATGACTGTAAAGATGGAAATTATAAAAAATTTTAAAAAAGGATTTGATAAGTTGTTTGAAAAAAGAAAGAAGAGGATTAAAAAAAAAAAAGAAAGAAAAAAGGGAGAGAATGTGATCAGGCAGGGGAGTAGAAAAAAACCATACACTAGAGATTTAGAGTATATTTTGATCTGTTAGAAGAAACTATCTCAAGATTTTAAAGAGAGAACAACTTATATATATATGCCAAAAATACGGGTAACTACTATGAAGGGATAGAATATGACTTTAAAAATGAAAAATAAAATTTTTTTTTTAAAAAAAGGGATTGATAAGATGTTGGTTGAAAAAGGGAAAAAGAAAAATTCAAAAAAAAAGAAAAAAGGAAAAAAGAAAAAAAGACAGTTAAAAAAATAATTAACTTTGAAAGACTAAAGAATCATGGTAAAAAAGCCATGAATTCTATGTGCAGTGTTCCCCTAGCGCTGGAGTTCTGCCGTTCTCATTGATCGGTAAACTTGGTCTTGGCTGGCTGTTCTCGCTGATCTTCTGGGGGAGGGGCCTGTTGCCGTGGTTCCCAAATGTCTTTGCCGGAGGCAAAATTGCCCCGCCCTTGCCGGTCCGGGCTAAGTAATCTGCTCGGGTTTGCTCTCCGGAGCTTTTGTTCCCTGCAAGCTTTCCGTACAGCTTTGGAGGCGGAGAGTGAAAATGGCAGTCTCCCAGTCTCCGCCCCGGCGGAGCCGAAAACTCGGGGTCCCGCTCCTCAGCGAGCCCCCAGAGAAAAGCAGTCACTCCCGTCTCCCCGGTCTCCGGCCACACTCCGTGCTCACCCGGCCTGTGACTGCGCCTTTCTATCTGGCACCCGACCCCGGGTGGAGTCTCCAAACCCAGCAGATCCCCGCGGTGCGCTCCCGCACCTCTCCTCCCGGGGGAAGAAGGTGAGTCTCCCCGGATCTGCCGCTTGTTGGGTCCCTGCTGGAGGAGCTGTGGCCCGACTGTGCCGCGGATCACGGTTTATAGCAACCCCGAGCTGAGAGCCCGCGCCTGGGCTCCGTCTCTGCAGCCGGCTTCCCTGCTCCGATACCTGGGAGCTCTGCCGCACTCAGGCACCCCCGGTCTTTCTGTGACCCCGAGGGTCCTGAGACCACACTGTCCCGCGAGGGTTCCACCCCCCACTTCGCCACCAGAGTGACGTCCCTCAGCGGAGCAGACTTTTAAAAGTTCCGATTTTGTGCTCCGTGGCTCTATCACTTGCCAGAAGCAGCCGACGGAGGCCCCTCCCCCGCCGTCTATCCTCCCGAATATCGCCTCGGATTCACTTCTCCGCACGTCCTACCTTCCAAAAAGTGGTCGCTTTTCTGTTCAGAGAGTTGTTGCTCTTCTTTTCTTTGATCTCCTGTTGAGTTTGTAGGTGTTCAGAATGGTTTGATCCCTATCCAGCTGAATTCCTGAGAGGAGACGAAATCCAGGTCTCCTACTCCTCCGCCATCTTGCTCCGCCCCCCCTCATTGAAGCTTTTTAAAAAGGAAATTATACAACATCCTGTGGAAAGTACAGAGCTCTCTGCTACTACCAAGGAGATAGAAGAAGGGAGTGTGGAGTCAGTTTTAAATATGAAAGTAATTCAATCAGGCTCACAGTTTTCACTTGCCATCAACTTAGACATCAAGCCTAGAAACAGAGCTGTTTCCTTTTCATTCCGATGTGTATCGCAGGTGCACATATCAAAAGACAACGAAGTTCGAAAAGCCGCAGGAGAACCGGAAGCCGCTCTGGACTGGCTGCCTCACAAAATTCAAAATTGAAGTAAGGGACAGATGTGCTATACAGCTGACGGGATTCAGTTTTAGATATGAAGTTTAAAAGAAACATGGTCTAGGGGGCGCCTGGGTGGCTCAGTCGTTAAGCGTCTGCCTTCGGCTCGGGTCATGATTCCAGGGTCCTGGGATCGAGCCCCACATCGGGCTCCCTGCTCAGCGGGAAGCCTGCTTCTCCCTCCCCCCACTCCCCCTGCTTCTCCCTCCCCCCACTCCCCCTGCTTCTCCCTCCCCCCCACTCCCCCTGCTTGTGTTCCCTCTCTCCCTGTGTCTCTCTCTGTCAAATAAATAAGATCTTAAAAAAAAATAAAGAAACATGGTCTTGAAACTCAAAGTTCACAAGCCATGCAATTTTATACATTTTAGAAGTAGTGTGTGAAAAGTCACAGACCTTTTCTTCCACTAAGGCACACCAGGAAATGTGCACTAAAACTAAGACACGCACAAGTGTTTGCCCATAGGCATTCAACACCCCAGCCTTTTACTCCACACCAGCGCCTCAAACCACCTGCGCTTTAAAACAGCCCTGGGAATACCGCTCACCAGATGGGGGGAGTGTCTTCTAGGAGAGGGATCTCTCATTGTTTCACTTACATACCTGTGGCTTCATTCTTCCACTCCCATGTACCCATTTGCTGTCCCCTTGCACCCTCTGGGTGGACATAGATGAGGAACTCAGCACCCCTTTGAGTTCCCCCCAAAAGAATCCACTCACAGGAAAGCTTTAATAAGTAAGGCAGCCTTCGCTAAACACTTCGAAGAGGAGACAGAGGAGAGGGTTTGTGTGGCCATCCTACAGCAAGCAACTTAATTTTTTTGAAGGGGGCAGGGGCAGAGGGCAAGAGAGAGAGAATCAGGTCTTGCTCATGTAGCATTTGTCAGCAAGGAAACATCCTCATCCTCGGAGGCTGCAAACACACGCATGGTTTCATTGATAAACAAATGAAACAGGACCCCTGTTTCCAGAGGGGAGAAACAGTATCCTGGAAGGAAAATGTCTTGAAATTAAACCCTATAACACCACAATATTCTAGCACACAGTGACTCTCAAACTTGAGCATGCCGGGCAACACCTGGCGGGTTTGTGAAAATACAGATTGCCAGCCCCACCCTCAGAATTTCTGATTCAGTAGTTGGGGGAGCCATCTGGGGGAGCTGAGCATTTGCATTTCTACCAAGTTCCCAGCGGTTGCTATTCCTGCTCTGGGGCCACACTTTCAAGAGCTGGTGCTCTAATAGAAGCGCAGGGCTGATTAAAATAAAGAGAAGGAGGGCACCTGTGGCCTTGGGACCCATGGCTTTTTAGCAGAGGGAGATTTTGACTCATGAGATCCTTTCTTTAGCCTAATCATTCTCTCTGTATTTCCCCATTTCTAAGACGTTCATTCACCCACTCAGCGATTTAAAGAGCACTCATGATATATGAAACATTAAAGATACAGCAATAAACAAGACAGGCAAGGTCTAATTTGAGAGGGCTTCTATCCCAATAGGAATGGTCAGCATGAATCAACTGTGATGTGCATTTCCAGTATTATTTGGGAATAGTCCAATATTCTTCTATCCTACTATAGAAGATGCGAAACTCATGAGATGTGTTCAGTATAGATAATGAGTAAGCAAATAGAGTGTGAGACATAGTCAGAATTCATGGGATATGTTAGATAAATCTAAGTTAGTAGATTAAAAGTAGTAACTTTCTAATCTAAGTTAGAAAGGAATGGAAGGGCCAAGAGAAACTTGATATTCATGAGGTACCAAATATTTGTGAAACACTAAATACACATGAGGCATACGAGGCCTTTGATATTCACAGAGTTTTAATTTGGCCGCCCGGTGGTGATGCCTATTCTGTTCCCATGAGTCCTCTGCTCACAAAACACAAGAACACAAGAACAATCCAGAGTTGCTCATCAGGCTGATTGGCAAGCTATCGCTGTGGCCAAGGGTACTTATTCCTACATCTGCCCCATGAAGCAAGTGTGTATTTTGGCCCCAAGTATCTTCCACCTTTGGGGCTTCCTTGCTCCAACCTCGACTCTGGTCTTTGCAGCCACACATCAGTGAGAAAGGCTGACGTGGCAGAGAGAGAAGCAACAAGTAATCATTGCCTAATCCAGGACTCTGGCAGTGTGGTCCTCCCATCCTACAGGTGTCCTACAGGGCACCCCATCCTCTATGTTATCCTATCCCAACCCTTTCTCTGGCTACTTGCTGTGTGTTTTAAATTGATTCAAGTATCTTAATTTTGTCTGTGAGAACTTCTGTTCCACGACCTCTGGGATAACTTGTCTCAAAAGATGTTTCCAGGTTCTCTGTGGCATCCAGGTAATTTCCTGTGAGACCCTAATATTCGTGCAAAAAGTGACAAACATGATGCCCTTTTACATTTCTTTTCTCTCTTTGTGGCCTCACCTCTTGCCTTTAACACAGCTTAACCACAGAGCCTGGCTCTGGAAAGAGAACTGACAGGAAGCAGACATGGATAACACCTCTCTGGCGGGCCTGATGTGAAAATCAGAACGAATATGTGAGAGGGCCTGGGGCAGGGTCTGGTGTAGGGTCTGGTGTAGAGCGTGTTCCCACAAAGGTGGTTGTTGTTACTACTCTTGTACTCCCTACAGGACATTCCTACATTCTACCAAACAATGTGAAACCGTAAAAACCTCCTTCAAGTCTTCTTAAAGGATTTTCTTTCCTCCCCACCAGCACTAAACTACGTTGCCAAGTTATGTCACCTAATAGCGTTAGCATGGCTTTCTTTCTGTTTCTCTCCCGAGAGCACAGTGTCCCCCTCATTCCCTCATTATTTTACAGGAGAGCTTATCGCAGTGCTTGGGTATAATTACTATCCAACCCACAAAATAAAGACCAGGCCCAGGGTTCACCCCTGATGCCAACATTTTGTCCCTTCCTCCCAGCTACCATCACTTCACGAAAAACATCATATAGTGTTTTCCATATAATCCGTGCTTTGTAATTCACCAACCCCAAGACGATGAGCCCCCTTCTCATTCAGCACAAAGTCATAGGAACTCCCTGCTTTTTGAAATATTCTGCAGCAGCAACCTTCATGAGCCCCACAAAGCAGCTGTCTGTGTTAGGACAGGAAAAGCTGGAACACATTTAGCAAGGTTTTGTTTTGTTTTTTAAATTGCAGCCTTCAGGGATCTCCCCCCTTCTTGGGCTCAGAAACTAAGCTGTTGAACCCGGCAGAGAGCGGGAGTTCAGAGGACCAGCTGAAAGCTATTTCACCATGAAGCCGACCTTGGCAGGCCTCGGAAGCTCCATGTGGTCTGCAGCTCTGGTCTCCAGGAAGCGCCCAGCTCATTCTCCCTACCTGGTTTGCTCGTATATAATCCCGGCACGTGTGTTTGAAAGGCAACGGTATAGAAAAGGTGCCTGGCTCTGGGGTTTTGTGTCCTATTAACCTTTATGGGAATAATTCACTGAGATGCAATTTAGTATATATTCCATCTATGGATTCTCTGCCAAGTTACGTCGTGAGACAGCTAAACTGTCCTGAACTTAGAAGGACTCAAGGAGGCAAATGGTGTTGTTACCTTCAAGGGGCCAAGGCATGGGAGATACGCCTACCTTCCCCAGCACCCTGGAGGCCTCCGAATCACCGAGACCTCCTTCCTTCTTCAGCTCTTCTGCCCTGCTCCCCAGAAGCTGCAAACAGACTCCTCTCTCAGCCCCAAATCCAAAGCCCTTATGCACATAGAGACCAGCTCTGCCATTTCATCAACCTGTGACTCAGTCCATGGGGAAGGCACCTTGCTAGGATTCCAACCTGATCTCAAGGGAATTTGCTGATCCCGTGAACTTCCTCAGAGTCAGAATCCGCTGTCACCTTGGGGCGGCCTGGGTGGCTCTGTCAGTTAAGCGTCTGCCTTCGACTCAGGTCATGGTCCCAGGGTCCTGGGATCGAGCCCCGCATCAGGCTCCCTGCTCCGCGGGAAGCCTGCTTCTCCCTCTCCCTCTGCCTGCCGCTCCCCCTGCTTGCTCTCTCTCTGTCAGATAAATAAATTAAATCTTAAAAAAAAAAAAAAAAAGAATCTGCTGTCACCTATCACATTTGATAGAAAAGTAGGAGCATTTCAGTCTTCCTTCACTACTGAAGCACAAGGGTTAGGGCCATGCTGTCCAGCAGAAATATAATATAGGCCACCAATTCTTGCTGTCCTTTGGCAAAGGTCATTTACAATGCTCTAGGAGCCACACTTAAAAAAAATAAAAAGGTAAAATTAATTGTAATGGCACATTGGATCTAACCCAATGTATCCCAAATATTATCATTTCAACATGCAATCTAGATAATTATCGGTAAAAAGTTATTATCCCCTTTTATAATAAGTCTTCAAAATCGGATGTTTTATACTTCCCTCATACCTCCATTTGGACTGGCCACATTTCAAGGGCTCAGCTGCCACACGTGCTACTCTGTTAGACAATGTAGGTTTAGAAGTTCAAAACAAGGTCAGTGGGAGAAACAGGACCTCGGATCGAGAAATCGCAGTGGGAATAGTATCCTTTTTTACGTTTTTGGGAATTCCCTCTCCCTGATGAGTGAGGGGCGTGGCAGTTGGAGAAGAATGTTTTCACTAAATCCTAAACCCCTGGGGATAAGGCTGGCCTGTGTCTGTCCCAAGGAACCTCCTTCTTCACCTGCCCCTCTTTTCCGGAGCAGGCGTCCTTTCACCCCACTGTGCACACAGGTCCCCCAGGACCTTCTTAAAATGCACATTCTGATTCCACAGATCTAGATTTTGCACTTCTAACAAGCTCCCCGGTGACCCCCGCCACTGGTCTTCCACCCCACTTTGAATAGCAAGGTTCTGGAGGTTGATGCCCCCCAGTGTTGTGCGTGTGCTTAAATGGAGGTGGTTTGTATCACGGTGGGAAGAACGTGAACTTGGAGTCAGACTGCTGGGGTTTGGCGCTTCGGTCCGCCACCTCGCTGTGGGACTCGGGCAGGAGGCTTCAGCCCTCCAGGCCTCTGTCTGTAAAATGGAGGCAATGAGATATCATCTCACACCTGTCAAAATGGCTAAAATCAAAAACACAAGAAACAGCAAGTGTTGGCGAGGATGTGGACAGAATTGCACTGTTGGTGGGAATTCAAACTGGTGCAGCCATTATAGGAAACAGTATGGAGGTTCCTCAAACAGTTAAAAATAGAATTACCCTATGATTCAGTAGGGGGATTATGTGGAAGACCAATCCTGCTTTGGCTGCATAAAAATCACTTAGGGAAATTTGTTTAAAATATAGATTCGGGGCGCCTGGGTGGCTCAGTTGGTTAAGCGACTGCCTTCAGCCCAGGTCATGATCCTGGAGTCCCTGGATCGAGTCCCGCATCGGGCTCCCTGCTCAGCAGGGAGTCTGCTTCTCCCTCTGACCCTCCCCCCTCTCATGTGCTCTCTCTCATTCTCTCTCTCTCAAATAAATAAATAAAATCTTTAAAAAAAAATATATAGATTCATAGGCTCCATCCCAATGGTTGGACTCAGTGAGTCTCATTTGGACCCAGAAATCTGTATATTTTAAGAGTTCTGCTCCTTAGCTGGGTTTTGGAACCATTAGATTTTTCCACTTTGGATCCTCAGTGTCTATGCAGTACTTGGCATAAAGTCAGCTCCCAGTTTGCTGGATGAAGATGTCATTCTTTTTTTTTTTTTTTAAGATTTTATTTATTTACTTGACAGAGAGAGAGCATGAGATAGCACAAGCGGGGGAGAGGCAGAGGGAGAGTGAGAAGCAGGCTCCCCGCTGAGCAGGGAGCCTGATGCGGTGCTCTATCCCAGGACCCTGGGATCATGATCTGAGCTGAAGGCAGACGCTTAACCAACTGAGCCACTCAGGTGCCCCTGAAGATGTCATTCTTTACCTTGACACAACCAGTCACAGTTTCCAAAGGGCCACCCCATACATAATTTTACCTGCAGGGCTGGATCAGGTTACATGGGATGTGATCCTTACTCAATTTGGAGTGACTTCTTTTAAAAGAAAGGAACAAAATTAGATGTGAACATGAATATTTATCTAGAATGAGAAAAATCACAACAAATTCAAGTTGTGGAAAACTGACCAATACTGTATTACAAGTCACTAATATTTTTTATTAGTTTTTTAAATTTTATTAATTTTATTAATGAATTGCTTGATATGCCTCTACCTTATTTTTTCCCTAGCTTGTTTTGGGGGCTGCGTCTTCTTTTATCACCTCTTCATTATAGCAAGTTTTATAACATAATTTTCAATAAAGAAATAGCAATATAATGTAGTCATTCCTCTAGCATGGTTGATTAAAATTTGTTTTTTTTTTAATTATAGATGGCTTAGGATGCATGAAACCTATGGTTTTCCTAAACCAGAAAGACTAGCAATAACTTTACTACATCTGAAAATGACTGAATATCTAATAATGATCCCATTAAACCCCAACAAAATGTCTTGCAAACTTGGCTTCCCCTTAGCTGAGTTGTCACGATGACTTTGGCCACTCCGTTATCATCCAGGACAAAGGGCAATGTGATTAAATGGAAGCCAGATGGGAAAGAAGCAGTGGTCTTAACCAGTTGCTATTAAAACTCACTTTTGGAATGTGATGAAAACCTTTGACTGTGTGAACACCTTGCTTGGGGTTTTCTGAGCACCTTGGAAGGGGCTTACACAAGTGAAGGTCCCGAGGCCCAAGCTCAGAGAGCTTCACGGTGAATCTACCTTTGCTCATTGGGTCCTAACAATCCCTGTGTTAGTTAGAATTCCCTGGATGTGAGCAACAGAAAAACTCTGGTTGGCAAGAGGACGTTTATTGGCAGTGTATCCGGTCCTCCCAGAACCGAAGGAAAAGCTGAACAATCATTTCTCAGAAAGCAGTCCTGGGATTCAGGAAACAGAAGCAGATAGGTAGTCTTTTCGTACCTCCCCTGTTCGCAAAAAAGGGATTCACGTGTTTTTCAGCCTTTGCTTCATTAGCTCAAAAATGTACTTCTAGGGACGTAGTGACGGAATTAGCACGGCCCCAGGGCCCAGCCCTCACCAGGGGAGCGCTGTACTGCTTCACGGACACATTGACCAAGGCTGGGTCTATGAGAGAGGCCTCATTACCCAATGCTGGCTTAGGTGCTGCTATCAGAATAAGCGGGATGAAACAGGGCAGATGTCTTCTGCAGTTCCTTGTCTGGGCTCCCATCAGACCACGTGTAGCATTTACTGCATTATATTATAAACAATTATGTGTGCGTGTGCGTGTGCATGTGTGTGTGTTTCCAACTGATTTTGTGTCATGCATCTTTGATTCCCAGTTACAAATTTCCACACCAAACGGTACATGGTAGGTATGCAATAGATATTGATTAAATGAATGAATACTCTGATGAAGTAGTGGAAAGGTATGACTACTCCCAAGTTACTTATGAAGCAGTTGTGGTCTAGAGAAGGTTAACGAACTTTCCCAGGGCCACGTGGTCAAAGAACGTGTCAGGGATACAGAAGGAACTTACCATTCTCTTCCCATTGGGAATGTCTGGACACAGGAGCCTCTCGTGAAGGGAAAGTCACAGGCTCTGGGGAGTCCTATACCTATCCGCCCCCATTTCTGCCTCAACTGCCTCCCTTCCAGCTAGGGAGAGTACATTGTCACACCAGCCATAGCACATGGTGGCATGGCGTGGGACCTGGAGCCAGCCCCTCACCCAGGGAGAGTCAAGCCTACACTCAGCTCTGCTGTGAGCAGCCTATCATCCAAAACACCTAATCAAAACTGAAAGTGTGCCATCTGGCACCATCGCTCCCCCCAGGTGGTTCTCAGCCAGGAGCCATGTAATAGGAGGTCTAAGTCATAATGACATTTTGCTTTCTGCAGCTAGAGGTTGCCTAAGCTCCTTGAACCACAGAGCTGCTAGCAGGGAGGTTCCTGGGCCGAAGATAAGCCAGGAGTCCCCACAGCTGGGCCCAGGGTACTGCTCTGTCCAAGTGCAGTGTGGCAAAGTCTGAGTCATGACGATTGTTTAGTCAGTGGTTCTCACGCTCCAGCGGGCAGTTCAATCACTAGGGAGGGCTTGTTGAAACCCAGATTGCTGGGCCCCACCAATTCAGCAGGCCTGGAGCCAGGGCCCCAGGCTTTGCATTTCTAACAGGCTCCCCAGGGGATGCGCTAATGGAGCTGCTCAGAGGACCACAGGACCACGAGTTGAGAAAACTGGTTTGGATACTGCAAGGAATTTCATTAGCCCTGGCTGGGTTATGGAGATTTCAAGGTGTGCACCCAAGGATCAGCAGCATATCAAGGCAAACAACTGTTCTCTGGCGTGAAGGCAGAGTGGAAACATGTGAACACACCAGGGTTTCGAAATTTCCCAACTACTTACATTTTGAATCGGATAATTTTTCGTTGTGAGGGGCTGCTCTGTGCATTGTTGGATATTTAGAAGCACGCTCGGCCTCTGCCCTATAGATACAGACACATGGAGTCTCCCCGCCCCCTCCAATGGCCATGACAATCAAAACTGTCTCCAGACACTGCCAAGTGTCCCTCAGATGGCAAAATCAGCTCCAGTTGAGAACCACTAATATATACTCTAACATGCTTCCAGCAGCATGCATGGGGTGAGGGGGAGCATTTAAGATTTCTCCAGCTGGTGCCTAAAGCAAACTGTAAGCTGACATGAAACATAAGGATGCCTTTCTTTTGGAGCACACATTTTTCGGGCTGTTTCACATATTCAAGTTCCTATGATCCTGACCTGTGTGTTTGGAAGAGTAGATATTACTTTTTACTTCATTTTAAAGATGGAGAAACTGAGTCTCAGAGAGGCTTGGGATTTATATGGAAAAGACTGGAATACACATCCTCCAATGCCTAGGTGGGTCAGTTGCCCATTACAGAATGTGACCTTTATTCAGTCTACACACATGCCATAAACAGTACCACGTAATGACATGTTCGTAATTTGTGGTGATTGAGCGGCTGGAAAAGACATGAAAACAGTTGTCTGTAGAGCTGTGGGCTTTGAAAATCCCAACTGGGGCTAATGAAATCTATGTATCCTGGGGACAAATTGGTCTGCTGTGGAGGCTTCTTGGTCTATGGGATCAAGTGAGCCTAACGCTCCCTAGGGAATATGCCTGGTCAAGCTGATGAGTTTCTTCTGATGGTTGGTCTGACCCATAAGCAGAGCAAGGACACCCTGACTCAGATTTCTCTGTATTATTCCCACCCTTTCCAGTATGTCAAATCATCTTTTCAGTGGGTACTGTCATGGCCTACAAACATGTATGAAACAAATTCTCAGTCTCTTTCTTTCTCTTATGTGCTTGCGCATACACACACACACACACACACACACACACACTTCCTATTTATTCCAGAGAGGATTTGATGCCAAAGCCCATATTAAAAAATATTGCTCCAGACAGAGAATCCAGTAGGTATTAGAAACTGAGGATCAGGCGCCTGGGTGGCTCAGATGGTTAAAAGTCTGCCTTCGGCTCAGGTCATGATCCCAGGGTCCTGGGATTGAGCCCTGCATCAGCTCCCTGCTCAGTGGGAATTCTGCTTCTCCCTCTCCCTCTACTGCTCCCCCTGCTTGTGCTCTCTCACTCTCTCTGTCAAATAAATAAATAAAATCTTAAAAAAAAAAGAGAAACTGAGGATCAGGCCTCTCCATGTGTAGATACTATATCACCATCTCCCACCATATCTGCCACTTTGCACTCTAGTTTGCTGCTCTGGTTTGTTGGGGTGAGGATTTAGGCAAAGACCAAGCCTTGGGGACTACATGTATCTAGGAAGTATTTTCACTATTACCCTTGGGTGCACACCTTGAAATCTCACGCCTTGAAATTTTCACTATTATCTCAATCTAGCCTTTCTAACTTCCTTGTTGACTCTCCTGGAAAGAGAGCGATATCCATTTGAGTTTGAGCACATAACATGCAATGAAATTTCAAATAAGAACAAATTCAGGAATTCTTAATCTCAGGAAACAAACTGAGGGTTGCTGGAGTGGTGGGGGGTGGGAGGGATGGGGTGGCTGGGTGATAGACATTGGGGAGGGTATGTGCTATGGTGAGTGCTGTGAATTGTGGAAGACTGTTGAATCACAGACCTGTACCTCTGAAACAAATAATACATTATATGTTAAAAAAAAAAAAAAAGAAGATAGTAAGAAGGGAAAAATGAAGGGGGGCAGGAATTGGAGGGGGAGATGAACCATGAGAGACTATGGACTCTGAGAAACAACCCGAGGGTTCTAGAGGGGAGGGGGTTGGGGGGAAGGGTTAGCCTGGTGATGGGTATTAAAGAGGGCACGTACTGCATGGAGCACTGGGTGTTATACGTAAACAATGAATCATGGATCACTACATCAAAAACTAATGATGTAATGTATGGTGACTAACATAACATAAAAAAAAAAAATAAAGAACAAATTCAGGAAATGAAGAAGGTAGCCTAGCAAGACACAAGTGTGGAAACCAACCACAGCCTTTGGGTTTTCATGCTAATTTGGAAGTGTCACTATTAAAGGGGTGGTGCATGTGTGTTTGTGTGTACATGTGTGCATGTGATGTGTGTGTTTGTGTGTGTGCTTTGAGGAATTATTATGGGGGTGGAGTGAGAGTGGTGAGAAGCCTGATGAATGAGACACAATTTGTCCACAGTTTTCAAAGCCAGTTGCTAGTTATGTCTCTTGCCTTTGGCTCAAGAAAAGTTTTCAATATGTAGCTAAAAGAGTTGAGGGGTGCTGAGTGAGCCAATAGGGCCATCTCGGGCAGAGTAATGGATTCACCCCTAGTGAGATCAAAACAGAACTCTCAGCTGGAAAAGACCACATAAGCCCCAGAGTAACCCAATAATGAAGGAGCTTGGATTCTTCCCCCAGGTGAGACTGTCTCAACTTCCAGCGTGCTGTTGGAGGCTCTGGTGATGCCAAGCAGATGGAGTTACAAAAATAATCACTTGGCCAGAATACTCACTGCCATGTGGCAATGAATTTGGGTCGTGACTGCACTTGCCAGAGTGATTTTACTGCCCATACAAGATGAAGCGACTCTAATGGCTTCCACTCGGCTCCATATGGCCCCTCAATGTTCATCTTCCCTGCGGTGAGCTTTTCTTTGGTCATATTTCTTTCTGTAAAATTTATTAAGAGGAAGAAAAGGAGAAATGATCAAATACCAGCCCTTACTTACCTGAGTCCGGCAGAAGAAAGGAAAATTCTATGGCAAATATATATGAAGAAATGGCCAAATGAAATCGTAACCCTTTTTCACACTTCAACCACATCTTTAATAAAATAAGAGCTTCTTAAGTTAACATTTTATGATGCTATTTTGCTCTGGGTCTTTTGAAGATTTCTGTTAATACATTTAAAAAAGATAGTGTCAATGTATATGGAGATCTGAAGTAATCAACATCAATCTCATTGGAAATGTTCAAATAATTGAGGAGAGAGGTTAAGAGGGTGAGTTACTAGTTTCATCATTTTCTAGCTGTGAGATCTAACCCCAGTTACCTAAACTAGGCATTCATTTGCTTACTCACTCATTTGTTCATTCAGCAAACATTTGTTGGGTTCCTACTAAATGCTGGTCACTGTTTTAGTTACCGAGGATATAATGAAAACAAGAAAACCAAGTGTTTCATGGAGTTGACATTTCTGATGTGATATAAAGGCAATTAAAATATAAGCAAATCAATAAATTAAGAAATAATACCAGCTATTGAATGACACTAATAGCTCTTTCTTGTCATTCAGACAACAGCTGAAATGTCACCTCCTTAGAGAAATTTTGCCTTTCATTCAATCCTTCCTTTTGTATTTGATTTAAATACCTTTGATCTACATACAAATGAAGGGATTGAATGACAACAAAGAGCCAGTCAGGAACATATTGGAGGAAGAGCATTTGAAATTGAGGGAATGGAAAGTACAAAGTCACTTAGATAGAAGAGAGCCTGCTGTATTCAAGAATGAAAGTGAAATTCAGCCTTGCTGGAGCCCAGTGAGGTGGGGGGTGGGGGGGAGAGTGGTGCAGGCGTTGATCTTCTAGATAGGCAGATAAAAGCAGAATTTTATAGGCCATAGTAGAGAATTGGAGATTTTATTCTGAATGTGATAGAAAGTATATAAGTTATATATTGCTGTGTAACAAATTATGGATGGCTGCAATAGGTTTGCTTCAAAGCTATGTCTTTATCTTATTCTTTGTCAGTACACGAAACTGAAAATTTTCAAAATTTGCAAGTCCGGGCTTCTTTTGTTTAACAATCCTTCCTTGATTTTATCTTTTTCCTCTTGCATTTAAATTTAAGTAGGAAGAAGAAACCAGGAGGCATCTTCAGCACTCTGCCTGGAAATCTTACCTGGGTCACCCAGTTCACTGGGCACAGTTTCTACTTTCTACGGTTTACTGCTGCTAAACATTCTGCCACTGTGTAGTAAGGATCCTCTTTCTTCCAGTTTCCAATACCTTTTTCTTCCCTCCCTTTATATCCTCTCTGGTAGCATCCACTAAGGCCACTGGACTTCTGCAAACATTTAGTCAAAACACCTTACACTTTCACTAACACACTTTCCCAAAATTCTTTCAGCTTCCACACACTTCCTAATTCCAAAGGTACTCCCACATTTTGTTTTTGTTGTGATAGCACCTGATAACGTTTTGGAGTTCTGTGATCAAGACTTGTTAAGGGATATGGGAGGAATGATTGTAACTGAGAATGACACTTGGGTTTTTGATTGGCTCAATCAGATGAATGGTGATTCCAATTATTGAGAGAAAAGTGGAGAAGAAGCAGGTTTGGTGAGCATCAAGAGTTCAATTCAGGATATATGTATTTTGAGAGGTCTGTTGCAAATCTAAGTACCAAGTTTCAGACAAGATTCAGGAGTAAATCATTCAATCTTTCACCATTAAATATGATGTTAGGTGTTTGTGTTTTGTAGATGCCTTATCAATTTGAGGAAGTTCCCTTCTCTCCCTTCTATCTATGATGCATGTTTTTTATCATGAAAGAGTATTAGATTTTGTCAAATACTTTTTCTTCATTTATTGAGACTCTATTTCTTCATCTATTGATTTTTGTCTTTATTCTACTAGTATGGTATATTACAGAATTAATTTTCAGATGGTAAACCAAACTAGCATTTTTATGATAAATTCCATTTGGTCATGTGGATAATACTTTCTTTTTAAATGTATTTAGATTCACTTTGTTAGTTTTTTGTTGTGAATTGTTGCATCTATGTTTGTAAAGGTATTGGCCCAAAGTTTTCTTTTCTGTGATGTCTTTGGTTTTGGTAACAGGATGAGTTGAAGACTATCTCCTCCTTTTCTATTTTTTGGAAGAGTTTGTGAAGGATTAGCATTAATTCCTCCTTACATGGTTAGTAGAATTCAGTGGTAAATCATCTGGGCCTGGGCTATCCTTTGTGGAAAGTTTTTAAATTGCTAAGGCAATTTCTTTACTTGTTATAAGTTTATTTACATTTTCTATTTCTTCCTGAGTCAATTTTGGTATTTTGTGTTTTGTTCAGAATTTCTACATTTCATCCAGATAATCTGGTTATTCATAGTATTTCCCTATAATACTTTTTATTTCTGTAAGATCAATTCCAATATTCCCTGTTTCATTCCTGATTTTAGTAACTTGAATCTTTACTCTTTGGTCTTGTTAGTCTAGCTTAAGTTTTGTCAATTTTGTTGATCTTTTCTAAAAACCAACTTTTGGTTTTGTTGATTTTTTTCTATTGTTTTCATATTCTAGTCTACTGGGAGAGGCTCAGACACTTCAAACTTTGCCCTCCAGGAAAGGTCGAAATATACAACATCATATTGTGTGTAGCACTATAGAGTTTGCCATCAATCTTTTTATGAGTTCTTTCTCCCAGTTTGTGTATGAGATCAACTCCAAAGAATTTAATACCATCTGCTGCAGTGATCAAAAAAGATCAATAAAGTCAGTGGGGAGCAATAGATACTCAGTTCTTGTGTTGACTTTATTCCCTGAATCTTGAATGCTCCTAGTTTGTAACAGTGAAACATTTCCACGGGGAATGCTTGTTCACTTCAAGACATGTACTCATCATTCCAGACAATGGCTATAAAATTTCACCTAATAAAAATGGAGTTCCATCCAACATTTAAGATGAGTTTGACAAGAGACAAAAGTTTTACTTAAGATTGCCAGGTGCATATTTTAAGAGTAAGAGCCGGTAAAAAAATCTGTGGTGTTGGGAAAATAACTGAAATTGTGATTATCCTTACAAAAATATCAGCATGGTCATTGCTATTTGTACACCAGGTGTTTCTAATTACCTCATGCATTTGCAGACTCTGTGTCTCCACATAATTCTCTATCCTTCTCCCAACAAAGATCTTCAAGACAATACGTTATAACACCTACAGCTGGTGCTCTGTGTTTGCTACTCTCTCTTATTAATCACTAAGTTGCTCATCAAAACCCTGAAATCTTGACAAGAGACTGGAACATTTATTGGGTGTTTACTGTATGCATGCTGGACATTGGGTTAAGGACAATAGAGGGAATTCTTAAAGAAATCAAACACTTCCACAATAAATTTAGTGTCTGGGGCAGATGGCATACTGGAGGATGGGTTGGACATGTGCTTTTCTCAAAATACAGAAAGGAAAAAAATATGTAGCACTTAGAAGCGTGATAGAATTGTCAAAGTACACTAAATCTCCTACATATGCTGTGATAAACAAAGACTGGTTGTATTTGTTTCTTCAACGGTGTAAAAGTACAAATTGTTCTTGGAAATAGAAAAAGAAAGCAAGGAAAATTTACTTGAGCTTCTGATGGTGACAACTTCTATTGAGATGCATTCATTGTTCGGATAACTATCACTGCGACCTTCAAGAAGACTGTGTCCCCCAGTCCTCTTTGCCTCCTTCCCCAGGCCCCAGACATTTTAGTCTCTCTTGCCTAGGGCATAAATATACATGACAGGAAGAATTTAGTTACAATGCCGATCCTTGCTTCAAGTTAGTTAATACAGTGGGAACATCAAATTCTGAATTTTAAACAAGCATTCATGTAACTTTGACGCTGGTGGTCCCAGGACCACACTTTGAGTAACTTGGACTGAGTTCCTGCTTTGTGCAAGGCATAATATCTATCCTAGAGAAGCTTAAAATTTAGTTGGAGAGTCAAAACACATTAATGAAACAAAACAAACTGTGAAGAAAGAGATAGCAATATTCATCCGTTCAGCAAAATTTCTC
Organism: Halichoerus grypus; assembly: GCF_964656455.1. Classification (NCBI taxonomy): domain Eukaryota; kingdom Metazoa; phylum Chordata; class Mammalia; order Carnivora; family Phocidae; genus Halichoerus; species Halichoerus grypus. The sequence goes on from NC_135714.1 coordinate 40,895,235, forward strand.
AAGTGCCTACAAGCCTGGCAATTTACCAGAAAAACAAGAGGGTATTAAAACTGGACACTTCTTATCTCAGTTTGGCTGAGGTCTCAAGATATAGATGCCACATTTGGGGTGCTACATTTGGGGGACAAGGTAGACTGGTTTCTAGCAAGTGCTTGTGGGATCTAAAGGGGGAATGATGGGAATGGCTGGTTTGCTGCAGGACTTCTTCTTCCAAGGGGGGCTTCTCTCTCCTGCCCATGCATCATGACACTTTTCAACCAAAGGCCTCAAAGTGATAGGTGCTGAACTCCTGAATACCCTGGTGAGGCAGTGAGGTATCATTATCCCTAATGTCCAGCTGGACAAACAAAGAAAATTGGCTGCATTGACCTAGAACACACAGGGGGCAGGTTTAGGAAGAGAAGGGGGCCGTAGCCTCCAGCAGCCAGAGTGGGAACTTTGGTCAGGTCTCCCAGGGAAGATTCCCAGTTACCAGGCCAGAACTTTGAGCATGCCTCCTTCAAGTGCAAGAGTTCCCGAGGCATTCTGTGATTGTCAGGGTGTGTGAGCTAAGAGCACTGTGTGATGAAATCTGAGGGAAGGAAAATTTTCCCGAAATATCCTGTTTCCAATTTGCACCTGATTGGCAGGCAGAGATAAAGAAAATTGTGCTGCTTTAATTGGCAAGGGAAATGTGCACCCAAGAGACTAGAGTTTCCTGGCTTTATTTTAATTTTTCAATTAAAAAATATATAAATATATATATATATATCTTTAGGTACGTATGTATGTGTGTGTATGTACATTAGAATGACTGTTTACACACTTTAGCTTGCAAGTCTTTGGCAGCAACAAACTGCCCCCAGAGCTCTCTAAAAATGTTGCCCTGTGTAACAAGATGCTTAATAACTACAAAACAACTCAATTCAACAAGCACTCAACTAGCCTGAGAGTGGAGTGGGGGTGGATAGACACAGATAGATAAATATAATACAGCCCCTACCCTCCAGAAGCTTATAACTGTGGTAATGATAAATAATGGAGTTCCACTTCAATTGGAGTTAGGTTCTAAAATCAGTCAGTACATAAAAATCTCACACAATCAAAATTACCCTTGCAAAATTCTTTAACCTGTCTGTGAAGTACAAACCTGTACAGTAATTATTATGCCCTTCAAATTTTAAGAAACTCAGGAGTCATAATGTAAGGAACAAAAGACAGGTCATATAGTCTGAACATTCAACCTTGCCCATCTGTAAGGTAACTATCAAAAACTTGTGAACAGGGGCTGGAGTATATCATACAGTTAAAACATCATACAGTTATCTGCTTAGATTCACTGCACAGCAAAGAGCCCCAAACTCAGTGGCTTAAAATAACCGTCGTTTATTCTCATGGAGCTGTTGGTCAGTTGCGCGTTTGCCATCTTGCCTGGGCTTGGCTGGGACTGTTCAGGTTTACTCCACAGTTTCTTCATCCTTCCCTGATATTAGTCAAGCATGTTTTTTCCACGGGAATGGCAGAGACTCAAAATTACAAGACCATAGAATCATAGGAGTAGAAAGGACAGCAGAAGCAGAAAGAACCTTTAGTTATAATGACAATAGATGAACTGACTTCTAGTCTGCAATTGTCTGGGAGTCAAGGAGCATATCTCACTCAGCGTTGGATCCCTACCCTTGCCTCATTGGTACGTATTCACTCAATAGCTGTTGACTGATGCATGTTAATTACGTTGTACCTTTCAGGACACAATTCATATTGAGGTGGAATGACATGCTGGTGCCATCTGTTCAAGCTGGGGTGGGAGAACAGGCCTGACCAGCAGGAGGCTTAGTTCTCAAAGGATCTTGTAGTTTTTGTGACATTTTTGGAGAAACTTGAACTTGTGAGCTCATTGAGGCCAGAGACATCTCTTAATTATCATAATATCTTTCCAGAGACTAGCACAATCTCACAAGGGAGACAGATCTTTACTTAAATAATTAACCATAACTGTGTAATTAATGCTGTAGCCACATGAAGAAGAGAACCCTGGGCAGGAGCACTGGTAAATCCTATCTGGGGACATGGATATAAAGGGGAGGTATTTGGGAAGGTTTCAGAGAAGAGGTGGAGGGCTTCCTCTTTTTGTTGTTGTTGTTGTTGTTGAAAGTAAGTCCTTTGTTTTCCACAAACATACCTGTGGAAATCAGAAGCAGTTAGGAGTGCTCCTAGGACAGGAGCTCAGGGAAAGACTTTTATAGAGAAAAGGCAGAAGCAAAATAAGAAAACTATTGATTAGCTATAACTTAAAGCTTAGTTGGCTGTTTGTGATTGGTTGTCATTAGGTTTCAATTTTGTAACCTTGAGGCATTTACAGGTTCGGGTTTTGGTTTGCTTACAGATAGCCATGGCGTAGGGCCACCTCAGAGCCCCTTGTTTAATTAATTTAACAAAGGGGGCAGAAGGGCTAATGTGTGCTTGTGTAGGAAGTATCATGCCTCATGCAAATATGCTGGAACTCGGTTCCATTGAGGCTTCCTCTCTAAACAGCACAAAGCAGACATGAGATAGTATCTCATCTCAGGATGGAAGGGCTCAGAGGTGGTTCCACCGCACTTACCTCACGCTGTTGGGAAAGCAGTCCTGGCTTTCAGAGAGTCTGTTTCCTTGTCTATTCAATGGATTGTAAAGAGCCATGTGCTTGACAATATTGGTAAAGCAGAGAGACTGGTTCCCAGGGACAAACTTGACATCCACCTTCACATGGGGCCTGGGACTTAAAGTTTGGGAGTTACTCGCCAGTGCACAATATATTTTAGAGAAGCTAAGAGTTGAACCAAACTTTGAAGTCTGTAGAATCTGGATAGAGTTTATACAAGAAGAGAGAATGGCTCTGGGAGATGAAATAGTAAGAATAAAGGACTCAGATGGATAGGTGGCGGAAAATGAGCGGGGAAGGCAGGGCATGCTAAACAGCGAGGGCTTAGTCAGTAGCGGGACTTCATTATAGGTTTCTGAGAAGGGGCAACTCTAAGTTCTGTGAAGACCCAGACTGTGTCCTGTGTCCATTTGGTCATTGTTTCCCTAATCTCGGGCATATTTCAATGTATGAATGGAGAGAGGGAGAGAGAGAGACAGCTAGAGATATACATTTTAATGTGATTACCTCTATAAAGACCCTATCTCCAAATAAGGTCATATTCTGAAGTACTGGGGTTTAGGGTTTCTTTTTTGGAAGGATGCACACAATTCAATCAATAACACTGGATGGATTAGCTCAGGTAATATGTAAAGCACTGTCTGAGAAATAATTATTTTAGTTGCTTTGAATTATTTTATTCGGGGGAATTCAGACCATTAAAAGGCCCGACCTATATTATTTTGGTCACTTGTAACTTGACTTTCATAAACATCTCTCATACATCACCAGGTATTTTGTTATTCATAAAGGATGCAAATCCAGTTTAGCTAATGAAGGAAATAAGATGGGAGGGAAGGCTCCTCTCTCGACTACCCCCCTTCCACTTTAATAGATGAATTCTGGCTACACCAGAAATTAACTTCATTACATTCTGTTTACTCTTATTTCCCCCAAACCCTCATTCAGTTTAGACCAAGGTGGTTGGAACTTTGTTAGTTGTAAACCAGTTTTTGCAGTAAACTGTTAAATCTTACCGCTTCCCAGAGAAAGCTACATTTCAAGGTCGGCCATTTGATTCAAATGGGTCTCTCCAAAGTGATTGGTGGAAATGCTGTCTCGTCCACAAATTGTGGAACACATCCTTTGGGACATGGAAGCTAGTGAAACCATTGAAATAAAAGTGGGGTTCAATATGAAACTTGTAGGAATGCACTGAAATAAATGAATTATTGCCACCACTTTGAAGGAAGTGATTTCTCTATGTCCAATCCAGGAGATAATAAACTTCCTTGATTAATTTATTCTATTCCAAATTTTATCTCAATGTCCACCTACTATCTGTCTCCTGAGACATTTTCTTTTTTAAAAACTCTTTGCTGGGAAAGTTGCACCAGTGAGGAAGAGACCAGAGACGGTTTGGTGACCACTCTTGGGCACCTTTGCTAAGAGAAAGAGGACCTCCCAGCTCAGTACTAGTTCCCCAACTAATGTTCACCAAGTTTTGATAAACTCCTTAGAAACACAAACCACCAAATAAGATTTAAAGTTTATGGGGTGCCTGGCTGGCTCAGTCAGCAGAGCATGCAACTCTCGGTTTCAGAGTTGTGAGTTCAAGCCCCATGTTGGGGGTAGAATTTACTTTAAAAAAAATTAAAGTTTATTTACATCTATAGTAAACAACTTCAATTCAGTCTATGGTAATTCAGAGACTGTTTCAATGGGTTAGGGAAGTGGAAGAGGAAATTTTGGACCAAAGATCTGAAAGGAATATAAGAGTGTTTGACAGTCAGAGAGAGTGAGCTCCCCATCCAGGTATATTAGTTACCTGAAGCTTCCATAACAAGTTACCACAAACTTGGCTAGTAACAACAGAAATTTGTTTTCTCAGAGTTCTTGAGGGCAGAAGTCTGAACTCAAGGTATGGGCAGGGTTGGTTCTTTCTGGAGGCTCTGAGGGAGAATCCATTCCTTGACTCTCTCCTAGCTTCTGGTGGCTGCTGGAAATTCTTGGTGTTTCTTGGCTTGAAGCTACATCACTCCAATCTCTGCTTCTGTCTACATAGCACCTCCTCTGTCTGTGTCTTTCTTCTCTTTTTATAAGGACACTTGTCATTATGTTTAAGGCCCTCCCAGCCAACCCAGTATGATCTCATCTCTAGGTTCTTAATTTAGCAACATCTGCAAAAACTTTTTTCCAAATAAAGTCATATTCACAGGTTTCAGGTGGATATATCTTTTGAGGAGTCACCATTCTACCCAGCACATCAGGGTATAAGGAAGACAAGGCAAGTAATGGAAGGGGATTCAGAAGGGAGTGTGGAAGAGTGCCAAGGATCAACTTTGCCCTCTTTGTTATTTTCCCTTGGAACCTGAAGCAGCTGATGCATCCTTGCAAACTGTTACCAGAGGTTACTGATGCCTTAAGTTAGCTACCAAAACTAGTTTAGATGGTTGAAAAGCCAGGGGTGACTAGTTAACTCCCAGTATCTATTCCTTCTTTCTTTTAGAAATTGAATTAATAGAGCACATGGCTACCCAGCCAAAGACTACAATTCCCCAGTCTCCTTTGAAGCTACATAGGGCCACACCACTATATTCTGGTCAAGGGGATGGAGTCAGAAATCATGTATGCAACTTCTGCATCACGTTCTTAAAAGAAAGCTGTTTGCCCTCCACTCCCTTCATCTTTTCCCCCTCCTATGGGCTGGGATACAATTGTAGTAGCAACTCAACTTCAGAAGTGCAGATAAAGACAAAACCCAAGGGAAGAAGGGATTATAGAAAGGCCCTGAGACCTTGGATGATCTTCTGGAGAAGTGCTGTGTACCAGCAGGGATCATGGGCCAACCTCTGTATTTCAGGGTCTCTTCATTGCAGCCGCCTAGATGGTGTCCTAACTGACACACTCCACTGTGGGCAAGTCCAGTCCAGCTTCCCAACATCAGTCTGGTCTCTTTCCACAGGAAAAAGAAAGAGGAAGAGGAAGAAAGAGGAGAGAGATAGGGAGGTCATTTTAGGCATTGGGAAAACCAAACTGAGAAGAGAGATGAGAAGGAGGAAAAAGCCAATAGGGGAAGAGAAGAAATTTGTTCTTGTGTGGTTAGACCTACTTGTGAAAACTGACAAGAGACAGTTTATTTTAACTTGAGATGAGGGGGACCACATTAGACGTTGAATCAAACATATTTTTAGTAATTATGATACTGTGTTTTGAAAGGCATATTTATGTGTTCCACAAATTTATCACAATATAGATATTTACATATAATAGAGGTGAAATCTGGAAAAAGTCTAAAATTTACCTGAGTTAACTATGTTGTACCAATGTTAATTTTCTGGTGTTGACAATGTACTATGGCTATTATCGTTAAAGGAAGCTGGGACATGGGTCCACAGAAACTCTTGACTGTTTTTCAACTTCTTCTGAATTTTAACCTACTTCAAAATAAGAAGTTAAAAGATAAAAACAATTACTAATGGATACAAGTACAACTAGAGGAAACTGAAAGAGATTTTAAGAGTTTTGTCTCCATTTCTCAGATTGAAGCACCTGAAAGTACAGTGAAGCCAAGCTGTTCTCAAGTAGTGGTAGCCCTCCACTGCTCGAATTTACGAATGGTTGCACCCTCAGCTGACTCAGGGTGGGCATAGCGGCCATTTCTCCAAAATAGCGAATAATTTTGTTGGGTACGGAATTGAAGAGCCAGCTATCCCTTTGGTTAAAAGAAAGACAATATAGCATTTTTACTTTGTTATAGCCAGAAGTATTATACCATCATGGAAGGTATACTACTTAAAAAACCAAACTGGGAGCATTAACATATTTGATTTAGCATTCCTGCTCTGGAATTCTGCCTTAACGCATGTAGACTTGGTTATGAGACAGCCTGGGGCCTCAATTTCAGACAAGATAGGAGACATGAGCAAGCTAAGGACAAGGGGGTGGGCACAAACAAGGCTTTAGGAGCCAGCCTCCCAGAGGTAGTCCACCATCTGTTCAGTGTCTAATGGGACATGACTACTTTGCACTGGGTCAGACATGGCAATGATTTCTAAGAAACTTTAGTGGGGAGGTAGGCATCCAAGCAGGATTACCTGGTCTCATGGATGGCAGTGCCTTGGCTGCCAAGTAGAGAAATGATAAGGGAACAGGACCCCCGTCTCTGGTAATGAGGGTGTGAGATGGGGAAAAGATCTGGGAGAAGAGCTACACAAGAGGTCAGAGCCCTGGCCACATGGACTGCATTAGGATTAGTCTCCAGGAAAGGACTCTAGCTCCAGTGTGGGAAACTGGTGTCCCCTCAGCAAACCAAGGCAGAAGATTATAAGGAAGATGTGATAATAAGATCAATGTGAGCAGACTAATATTGTTTAACATACAATACTATAGGGAGTGAGATTCATTTCAAGAGCAATTAGTGATATTTCTGGATGATGGTTTTACTCACGACTATCACACTCTGCAAGAGGCTAAAATTTTAGTTTAAAGACACTCAGGAGAACCATGTGAGCAAGGCTGGAAAGTTAGGGGCTGGAGGCACAGATCAGATTAAAGGACAAAGAGAAAAATTCGCACAGCCTCCAAACCTCCTCTAATGCATTCTGTGAGGTTTTTGTGACCATAAATGCCATCATTTAAAAAGAATAAAGACCGGGCGCCTGGGTGGCTCAGTTGGTTGAGCGGCTGCCTTTGGCTCAGGTCATGATCCTGGAGTCCCGGGATCGAGTCCCACATCGGACTCCCTGCTCAGCAGGGAGTCTGCTTCTCCCTCTGACCCTCCTCCCTCTCATGCTCTCTGTCTCTCATTGTCTCTCTCACAAATAAATAAAATCTTACAAAAAAAAAATTTTAAAAAGAATAAAGACCAAAGGTTTTATTTATACACTGATCCAGTATTTATTCTGGAAAAACAGAAGTAGGTGGAAGTAACTTTCATGTCTTAGTATCTGATGGAATATTACCTTTGCCTTTCCCTCGTCTCAGGGTTGCCGCCTCATCTGGTTTCCTTCTCATGAGGCTCAACTACCATTACTGGTTCAAAGTGTGTAGCATTTTATCAGGGCAAAGCACAAGATTGTTATATCCCCTGGGAGCATCCAGGCAGTGAAGGCAATAATCTATGTCCCATATTTCAGATCAGTGGGGGCTCAAATCAACTTTCCCAAACCTCCCAAGGAGGGTAAACCCTGCTATTTTGAAAACGTGTCTTGTGTTTTGTAATTAAAAAAAAAGTACCTTCTGTTTCCAATGCTTTTAAATCCTAGCGAATATAGTGTGTGTGTCTCTGGGTGTGTGTCTGTGCATATGTGTGCCCACACATGCTTTATATTTTATGAGGCTTTCCCCAGCCTGTATTATCACATGACTCAAGAACATAGCTGTTTGAGCTAGAGAAAATAACTTCCCTATTTCTACTTAGAATTTAATCCTGAAACATCTATACAGATTTTCCAGAATTAATTATTACATTAATATAGAGAACTAAAGCCAAAGATTTCAACTTTAAGCAGTCTTTCTTCAAGGGTGAATGGATTCTGCCTATATATGAAATATTACACAGGCTTATAGAAAAACAGTAACTTGGAAAGAGAGTTTGTAATAAAATGTCATAAAGTTTCCAAGCAACTAAGTCAACCCAAATAACACAATAATCTTAGCAGAAAACTTGGGGGAGAAAAATATGTTTAGAAATACAGTAAATGACTCAAAAAGATATATGCACCCCATGTTCATTGCAGCATTATTTCAAATAACTAAAATATAGAAATGCCCACAGACAGATGGATAAAGAAAAGGTGGTATGTGTACAATGAAATATTATTCAACCATGAACAATAATGAAATCTTGCCATTTGTGAGAGCATGGAAGGAACTTGAGGGCTAAGGGAAACAAGTCAGATAGAGAAGGACAAATATTGTATAATTTCATTATATATAAAATCCAAAAAAAAAATGCAAAAAGGAAAACCAAAAACCCACAAGCTCATAGATAAACAGAATAGATTGGTGGCTGCCAGAAGTGGGGGTGGGGGGATGGGAGAGTGGCAGAATGAATGAAGGGGGTCAAAAGGTACAAACTTCCAGTTATATAATAAATAAGCCATGGGGATATAATGTACAGCATGGCGACTATGGTTAATAATACTATATTTCATATTCGAAAGTTGCTAAGACAGTAAATCTTAAAAGCTCTCATCACGAGAAAAAAATTCTGTAACTATGTATGGTGACAGATGTTAACTAGACTATTGTACTGAATATTTCCACAATATATACAAATATTGAATCATTATGTTGTACAGCTGAAACTAATACAACAGTGTATACAAATTAAACCTCAATTTAAAAAGAAATAGAATAAATAGAATAAAAATAAAACAAACTTTTTTCAGTCTCACTTTTGGAAAAGATTTCTAATTGTAAAAATAATACAGTAACTCTTTAAAAGCATCAGAACTAGATGGTTTTACAGGTGACATTAAAAAAAATTTTCCAAGAATGTGTAATTCCCATGTTACAGAAATTGTCCCAGAATATGAAAAAAGTTGAGACTGAACTCAAGTTTTGTTTTATTTTAAAAATTTTTTATTTAAATTCAATTGACTTAACATGTAGTGTTTATTAGTTTTAGGGGTAGAATTTAGTGATTCATCAGTTGCATATAACACCCAGTGCTCATTACATCAAGTGCTCTCCGAGACTCAACTCAGTTTTAAGGCTAACCTAACACTGATTCTAAAACCAGACACAGTTGGTATAGAAAAGAGAATCGCAGGCTAATTTCACTTTCAAACACCGATGTGAAAATCCTAAATAAAATGTTGGCAAATCCAACCTTAGATAAAATACTGGCAAACCAACTCCAGTAATGGGTTGACAGAGCCTTACATCATAAAAAGGTGGGATTTAACCTAAAAATGCAAAAATACAGTTCAGATTTTAAAGATCTTTTAATGTTACTCATTGTGGTAACAGATTGAAGGATACAAACCATAGGAACATCTCAGTAGATGCTAAAAGGTATTTGCCAAAGTTCAGCAGCCATTCCTCATTAAAGCGCACGCACACCCACACACCCACAAACACACACACAGAGTAGGAGCAACTACCAGAAAATAGCAGAAAGGATCATGCTAACGTATGAACTATACAAACCAATGATTTTCCTAACCAATGAGAAGGAAAATGATCTCAATCATAACAGCAACAGTAAAATATTCAAGATGTACAGGAAGAAAACTGCAAAATTTTACTGAAAAGACATTAAGGAAAGCCTGGATAAGTGGAGTAATATACAATGTTTCTAAAAGGGAACACAGAAGATTATAAATATGCCAATTCTCCCCAAATTAATTTATAAATTTAATATATGTCTATTGAAAATTTTAAGATTTTTCATGGATACTTCAAGCTGATTATAATTTCATCTGAAAAACAATAGGTAATAGACTTTTAGAAAACAGTAATGTGAGAGAACCTGGAGTACCAGATGTCAAAATATACTGTAAAGTCAGTCATCAAAATCAAGACAAGAATTAAGACACAAATAGATCAATTATCAGATACAAAGTATGAAAAACAGATTCACATACATACCTATGAAAATATAATAACCGATGAAGGTGACATCTAATCAATGACTAAACATTGGACTATTTAACAAATAGTTTTTTGACAGTTGGTTATCCACTTGGAGAAAAAGGAAAACAAGATTCTTAACTACCCCCCCCCACATACACATATAAAAGTAAATTGCAGATAGGTTGAGCAATCAAGTTATCAAGTGTGGCTGCAGGCATCTCAGAGATTGACTGGAATGATGTGGAATGATCCACATCTAAGATGGCTCACAGTTGTTGGCAGGATTCTTGCCAGCTGGTGGAGGAGGTCCTCAATACCTCACTGGCTACCTTTGCCACTTGGGCAGCTCACAAGATGGCAGTAGGCTTTATCAAAGTGAGCAAATGAGAAAGTGCCATCAAGACAATAGTCACAGTTTTTGTAAGCTAAACTCTGAAGTGACATCCCATCACTTTGGCTGTATTTTGTTTGTTAGAGGTGAGTCATTAGATGCAGCCCACACTCAAAGGGAGGTGATTACACAGGATGTGACTGCTAGGAGGAGGGGATCATTGGGTTCTATCTTATTTTGTGCTCAATGTCTACCACAGCAAGAGATGGTCACAAATGGGAGATTCCTAGAAGAAAATGAAAGTCCAGCAAACATAAAACAGAATGGACAGGATAATTCAAATAGAAACAACAACATTCCACTTTCCTCCCATTTGACTGGCAGAACACAAGCTCTGGGGTCATGTCTGAGTTAGTATCCCAGCTTCACCACTTGCTGTGTGACTTTGCACATTTACTTGATTTGCCTGGCCTTTATTTCTTTATCAGAGGACAACAATAGTACCCACCACATATGTTCAATAGACATTTTTAAAAAATCCTTGTTATTCAAGGTATAGAAAAATGACATATACTACTAGTAATGTAAGTTGGTAAATATTTTTGGCTATGAATTTAGAACCCTTTTTTTAAAAAATTTTTTAAATTTTATTATGTTATGTTAGTCACCATACATTACATCATTAGTTTTTGATGTAGTGATCCAGGATCCATTGTTTTCGTATAACACCCAGTGCCCCATGCAGTACGTGCCCTCCTTAATACCCATCACCAGGCTAACCCATCTCCCCACCCCCTCCCCTCTAAAACCCTGTTTGTTTCTCAGAGTCCATAGTGTCTCATGGTTCGTCTCTCCCTCTGATTTCCCCCCTTCATTTTTCCCTTCCTTCTCCTATGTCCTCCATGCTATTCCTTATGTTCCACAAATAAGTGAAACCATATGATAATTGACTTTCTCTGCTTGATTTATTTCACTTAGCGTAATCTCCTCCAGTCCCATCCATGTTGATGTAAAAGTTGGGTATTCATCCTTTCTGATGGCTGAGTAATATTCCATTGTATATATGGACCACATCTTCTTTATCCCTTCATCTGTTGAAGGGCATCTTGGCTCTTTCCACAGTTTGGCTATTGCGGACATTGCTGCTATGAACATTGGGGTGCGTATGGCCCTTCTTTTCACCACATCTCTGTCTTTGGGGAAAATACCCAGGAGTGCAATTGCTGGGTCATAGGGTAGCTCTATTTTTAATTTTTTGAGGAACCTCTACACTGTTTTCCAAAGTGGCTGTACCAACTTGCATTCCCACCAACAGTGTAAGAACCCTCTTTTGCTAGTTAATTGTATATCGTCTTCCACCAAACAGTTTTGCTTTTCTATAGTTAAACTCACAGTTTCTTGAAAACACATGTTCACAATTATTTATTGTAATTTTGTTTGTAACAGAGAAAAAATAGCCCATCAAAATGTTTGTTAATAGGGAAAGGGCAAATATATTCTAATATAGCAATACTCTGTAATTTTTTAGTTAGAAAAATATTTTAAAATACAGTAACCCAAACCCAGAGTTACAAAATGGCAGGCAACATTGGAACGTGTTTATTATCACGGTGTTTAATTAACATTGGTTGAGTGAATGCATCACTAAATTTAAAAGAAGTAATTCTGTATATACTGAAATGAAATATCAGTATGAAATTAAGCTTCTAAGAAATATTGTTACTGAAAAAAAAGGAAGTGCAGAATAGAATGTTCAGGATGGCACTATAGATACACAAATGACCTCAATTTACATATATGCATATAAATGTTTTTAAAAAGAAACTATAAGGACTTGGGGTGATAATGCTGTGTCAATGCAGGCTCATGGATTGTATGTAACAAATGCACCACTCTGGTGCTGGATTTTTTTTTTTTAAGATTTATTTATTTAGAGAGAAAGAATTGCACATGTTGGCAAGTGCATGAGGGGGAGGAGGGGCAGAGGGAGAATCTCAAGCAGCATCCCCACTGAAGGTTGAGCCCAACACGTGGAGCTCGATCTCATGACCCTGAGATCATGACCTGAGCTGAAATCAGGAGTCAGACCCTTAACCAACTGAGCCATCCAGGTGCCCCTCTGGTGCTGGATTTTGATGGCGGGGGAGGCTAGGCTTATAGGTAGGCAGGGAGTATATGGAAATTTCTGTACTCTCCACTAAATTTTGCTATAAATCTAAAAATTCTCTCAAAGTGTATTAAGAAAAAGGATCTGGAAAGATTCATGCCAACCTGATAGTGAATATTAGCTCTGTGGAAAGGACTAGGTCACAGGTTTTGGTCAGGGGAGGCTGTCCATTTCTTTGTATTGCTTGAGTTTTTCACAAGTGTCTATGTGTTATATATTACTTGTGTAATTTTTTAATAAATAAAAGTATGTGTTATTATTGAGAATTTAGAAAACACAGGAGGCCATCAAGAAAGAAAATTTAATGTGTCCATAGTGTTGGGGTGCCTGGGTGGTTCAGTGGGGTGGCTTAGTGTCGACGCTTGATTTCAGATCAGGTCATGATCTCAGGTTGTGAGATCAAGCCCCACGTGGGGAACATGCCGGGTGTGGAGCCTGATTAAGATTCTCTCTCTCCCTCTGCCCCTCACCTGCCTTCTCTCTTTCTCTCTCTTTCTCTCTCTCCCTCCCTCTCTCTCTCCATCTGCCCCTCCCCTCCACTCACATGCTCACTTTCTCTCTCTAAAAAAAAATAATAAATAAAAAAAGTGTCCATAGTCTCACCGCACAGAGGTAGCTACTGTTGGCATTTAATGATATATTCTCCCGGGTTTTTTTCTACAAATATAAATGCAAGTGTGTTTGTACCTAGTTATACATACGTTTATGAAGAATCTTGTCATTTCAGGGAGGGGCACATATAAAAGCTTCATTGCCACCTCTAACCATTTATGCCTTGCCTCTTCTCACTGATGTCTCTTCTGCCTACAATCACTAACAGCAGAGGAATCACCACATAAAATGAACTCTATGACCAGCTTTCCAATTTTCAAATTTAGGGTTTTCAGTATCACTTCCAGGGACATGGGAGGGGATGTTGTTTATTTCTTCCCACCCACGTATCTCAGAGCAGAGGGCTAGCCTCTTCAATCCCCTCATTCCCACTGCTCTTCCAAATTCATGTTTCCACCATCACTTAAATCTCATTGCATATGATCCCAGCTCTACCATCCTCCATTCCTCATCTCTGCTGTTCTGTTGGCCTGGTGATCGATTTCTTCTTTAGAATATTTAGCACATTTTGGCACATGGTCTTTTTGACACTCTTCTGATAGACACATGCACCACTCTTTGTGTTTCACTTTTTATACTTGTCCTTAGTTACATGACCCACATATCTTTTCTTGCATATTCCTTTCAAAGGTAAGCTCAGAGGGTCAGGGTTTCTTTATATAGCTCTGCTTGTCTTCCTCATCAAGATCCTTGATCATTGTTTTGCCAGAATTCAACTTTAGAGGCTCTGATCCCCTTTTAGTTGAATTTTTAAGAGTTTCTAACCCTGGTATCATAGCTCTCATTCCTCTCAACTTTATCTAGAGTCTGTACATACCTGTCTATAACCACCATACTCTTGATGATGATGATGGTGATGATGATGATGATGCTAAGATACATGATTACTTGCTCCCCAGACTCACTTTCACTTCCCCAGTCAATCTTCCGTTTTTGGTTGACATCAAGTCCATAGTAATCATTTCCTTAATTATTTCTTCTGATTCCTGAGGGAGTTCACATTGTCCACATGGTAAACAACTATTTGCCTAAAGCTCTTCTTTGAACAATCTGAGACTTTCCACACTCATCTACATACCACTCCTTGTTGCTGTGCTGTGTGTGTGTGTGTGTGTGTGTGTGTGTGTGAGATTTGTATCATGATGGCTCATTCATCCTGCTCTCTGGCTGGTTATCTGTAGTAAATTTCCCCAATTAAACCACTGGGTTTGCCCTCTGCATTTTTTTCTTTCAATTTTATTGAGATATAATTGATATACAGCCCACTGTAGAAGTTTAGGTATACAGGATAATGACTTGATTTCATATATTGTGAAATAATCACCATAATAAATTTAGTTATCATTCATCACCTCATATAAATAGAAAAAAGAAAGAAAAAATGTTTTTTCCTTGTGATGAGCAATTTTAGGATCTACTCTTTTAGCAGTATTTAGATATACCATACAGCAAACGGTGTTAACTATAGTCATCATGTTGTACATTATATCCCCAGTGTTTATTTATCTTATAACTGGAAGCTTGTACCTTTTGACTACCTTTATCCAATTTCCCCATCCCCCAACCCCAAAAGGAGAGGTTCTAAGAGCTTTTGGGTTGGTAAGCACGTGGAGATTTCGAGAGAAGGAAGCACTAGGAAAGCACAGGGGCTCTGTGCTCCCTCCCCATACTTGCCCTATGCACCTCTTCCATCTGGCTGTTCCTGAGTTAAATCTTTTTATAATAAATTGGTCATCTAGAAAGCGAAATGTTTCTCTGAGTTCTGTGAGCTGCTCTAGCAAATTGGTTGAACCCAAGGTGGAGATCATTGGAATCTCTTGTCTATCTATAGCAGGTCAGTCAGAAGCACAGGTAACAACCTGGACTTGTGATTGGTGTCTTAAGTGGGGGATGAGGGACAGTTTTGTAGGACTGAGCCCTTAACCTGTGGGATCTGAAGCTAACTCATGGTAAATAGTGTCAGAATTGAGTTGAATTGTAGGACACCCAGCTGGATGACCAAAGGAGTAGAGCCCAGAATAGTCACAGCCAATAGAAGTAAATCTTTGCTGTTGCAAATCACAGAGAATTGGGGGTCATTTGTTATCACAGCAAAGATGATCCATACACCTTTTGGTTAACCACCTCTAGTCATCACACAGTTACCCCTGTACCCCAAAGATGGGAGATTCAAAACCCTACTCCTTGGGGAGCTTGGGTAGCTCAATCAATTAAGCATCTGACTCTTGATTTCGGGTCATGGTCTCAGGATCGTGGGATCGAGGCCTGTGTTGGGCTCCTTGCTGAGCGTGGAGCCTGCTTAGGATTTTCTCTCTCCCTCCACACCCCACCCCCACTCTCTCTATTTCTTGTCCTTCCCTCCTGTGACCAGCAGCAGGATTCATCGAGGGGAAAACATTGTTCCATGGAGCATGGGAGTTTAATTCTTTTTCTGAATGTGCAGATTTGCCTCCTATAAAAAAAGGCCCCTTGTAGAATAATGCCAGGGGGAGTATCTTCTCTTTCCCTCAGTGTCACAAGTTAATATTTAATCCTTGATATAAGATTTGGTTCTCCTTGATTCCTTAAATCTGCTTCCTTCTTGGATGTCTCCTTTCATCCTCTCCAGAAACTCTTAATATTCTCTAGGGAGCAGGAGCAGAGAAGGGCAGGTGAGGGGGCACCACAGGGGCAAACAGACAAGGCCCTACCCTCATAGAGCTGACAGTCTAGTGGAGAAAATGGACAAGAAACAATAACAGTACATCAGGTAGGGATCAGTGCCATGTAGGAAAATAAACCAAGGAAGGAGAACAGGGATGGCAGGGTGTTTTACCTTGGATTGGGTAGTCGGGAATGACTGCATGTATGACACACTTGGACACAGGGCCATCTGTGTCCACTGTGTAGACCGCACGTCACGGGCTCCATCGCATGGTGCCACTTGTCAACATTCCTCAGCCCTTACTGCTGTCAGCTCCTTTGGCACATTCAGGGTCAGTCCCACCTGAGCATACGCCCCACCTTCAATTCTACTCACTGCTTTGAAAACCTGAATGGGGACTCCTTACTTAACTCTCCACCAAGGTATTGGCTATTGACCTCAGGTTTTGCTTACCCTATTATTTTAAAATATTTCCTCTTGTGCCTCAGGTTTCAACTGAAACTCAGAGGGCACTGGGGAAATGAAAAAGTGCGTGAGAAGAAATACTTTTATGGATTGGCAACAGAGCCCCGAGAAGCAGCCGGGGCTGTGCTCCTTCACAACTTTGCCGCCTCCCCCACCCCTGGGATTGGGGTTCGTTTATGACAAGGAAGCAGCCTGATAAAAAACAAACATGACTTATCTGTAATATTTCATTTACTTTAAGAAAGAAAGACTGGAAACAAATATGGCCAAACTTAAATTACTAATTTTGCGTGGTAGAAAAATAGGTGTTTGTTATGCATTTTAAAAATGCCTTAAAAAAAAGTTTCTTCAGACTCTTAAGGATAAAGAACAAACAGATGGTCACTAGAGGGGAGGTGAGTGGGGGGAGGGGTGATATAGGTGATGGGGATTAAGGAGTGCACTTATCATGATGAGCACTGAGTAATGTATACAAGTGTTGAATCACTATATTGTACACCTGACACTAATATAACACTGTATGTTAACTATACTGGAATTAAAATTAAGAACTTAATTTAAAATTTTCCTTAAGGAGAAAGAACATAAAATTTAGGGTTCAAAATATTTGGCCTCTGCCCTTGCACTCTACTTTCCTGGCTGTGTGTCCTTGAGCAGGTAACTGAAATCTTCTAAACCTGGTTTTCTGTGCCTGTGAAGTGGTGATGATGAGGCCCATCATTGAGGATGTGATGGATACACAGTGAGAAAATGTATACAGAGCTCCCAGCATTAGGCTGAGGTGAGTCAGTCCCAAGTATATGGTGGCCGTGCGGTTACTTCGTGATTTCCCAAAGCATGTCCATGGGACACTAATATCATAAGTGGTCTCCAAGTGAAGGATACCAAGGTCAATGAGGTTTGGGAGACTATACATTACAGTCTCTTCTTGGGGACTCAATGACATTAGGATATTAATGGTACTGAGAAGTTCTACAGTAAAGAAATCTGTTTTGTTTCTCTTTGGTTTTTTTCTTCATTTAAATTGTTGTTTCCAGATTTGCGGCATGAAACACTGGCCAACAGTGTCCCTGCCTAAAAAGGCTGAGTGAGGCCACCCGGGTAGTTGCTTAACTTAGTGAGAAAGGCTACTCTTCCTTGAAAAGCATGGTGCAGAGGGTGGGGTGCTAACGGTGAGCGTGTTCTTCCCACCACTGTGACATGTGGCCAGTTGGAAGGCATGGTGACAAAGCTGCACCTGACGTGGAGGCCACCCAGAAAAAACTTTGAAGTGTCCTGGCGGATACCCATTAACTGGTTGAAAAGAATCCCTAAACTGACATCCTTCCCAGTTGGAAAATTATGGGAAATTTTGAAGATCTCAAAACAAACAAATAAAACATAAAAACAAACAAAGCCCCCACGTTTTAGATGACTCTGTATTTCTAGCTACTAATAATGACCCAAGAGGCAAGAATCCACTTCAAGTGAAAGCACACATTTTGTGCCCTGATTTGCAGGGAAGAGGTTGTTAATAACCGCCCCATCACTAATCCTACTGGCAAATTGTCCCTCAGAGTGAAAAGACCAAATATAGATGAGTGTCTTGCCTGGAGCTCATTTTTATGATCTGTTCGAGCACTTAAGAGTTTGACCATGAAGGGGATACTCCCTCCCTGCTCTGGGTTGCATATGTGAGGACCAGAGAGCCTGAGTGAGGGCTGGAAGGAGCCTGCGTTATTACTGGCAGTGGGTCCCAGCTGGGTGTGACCTCAGAGGATGCAGACAGACCTTCGAAATTGATGACAACATGTCTCCAAGGAGGATGAGTCGCCAAAGAAAAAAGCAACACGCCCAGCAGCCCAGGCAGGAACAGAAAGTAACAAGGACAATATCTCCTTTCCAGAGATGAGGGCTTCTCTATCCCGATGTTTCCTTCCATGCATCAGAATGTTCTAAACAAGGCAAGATTGAAAGTGGGGAATGGGGGGAAAGGGGACCCTCACTAGGTGTGGCGACTATGGTCAGGCAATCACCCTCTCTAAGGCTTGACCTCCTAACCTACAGAACAAGGGTGGTAACAGTATCTCCCTTGTGTGGTGGTTGTTCAGATCAGGTGAGGTGAAATCCAGAGTCCAAGCATGGTACCGGGCATGCGGGAGGAGCTCGCTGGCATGGCCTGGAATTTAGATCGCGACAGCAGAGAATTCAACTTTTGGTCGCATGTCATATGCTGGCCACATTTACCCTGCTTTTCCCAAGAGGACCTGTGTCCCAGCAGGCGCTCGGCTGAAGCATGCTCATTGTAATTGAATCTAAGGTCTGGTCATGCTGTGTAAAGAATAATTGATATGCAGAGACTCTGAAACAAGCTTTGGGAATCAAACATCTGGTTTGGAAGGCAGCCTTGTAGGCCAACCCCCTGTAGACCCAGGGAGGAGAGGAAAACAGGAAGTTTTATTCATCTTAGTTTCTTGGTTTTTCAAGTTACAGTCTCCAGCTGTTTACATCAACTTTGTTTTTCCTAAAGAGAGAGAGAGAGGGAGTCGCTCTAAAGCAATGTCATAATCTTTCCATGAAGTAGCCCTTTGTGGAAAATCAGAGTTATTCTTTTACTTGGCTAACTCATCTTTTATTTTTCTCTTCTCCTCCCAAAGTAAATATGTGTTCTCTGGCTTCTATTCAGGCCTGAATAAGTTGTGGAGAAGAAAGAGAGAAGAGAAGGTTAGGGAGAAGGAGGTGAGGAGGAGGCAGAAAGAAATAGGAGAAAATGCTAGAGAGGAAGAAAGAGAGGTCACGCCCCTGAAATTTAATATGTTTCCAGAGTTGGCAGTTTTGCCCCATGGATGAATGTGAATTCAGTGGGATGCCACAGATGTGGGTAACCATCCTCAGGGCTGAGGAGGACCGAGGGGGAAGAAACACTCTCAACAAAGGCTGAGGAAGGTCTGTTGAAACTCCGTTTCTTGAGAACAACTGAGATTTAAGTTATTGCCCCCACATCAGCCAAACGTCAGTGCAAACATTTAATGTGACATGTCCTAAACTGCCTTTTGCTCTCCTAGCTTCACCTTCCAGAGTAGGGGTGAAGCGAATGGTCTCTGGCCCTAGACTACAGGGGTTCAAACCTCAGCTAGGGGACTTGCAAACTTAGGTGACCTTGGACAAGCTGTGTGACTCTCTGGGTCTCAGCTTCCTCGTTTGTAAAGAGGAGGTGATGATAATGATGAAAATAATGGTTTGCCTATAACCTAGGCTGTTACGAGGATTAAATAAGTCAGCACAGGTAAAGTACCTAGCCTCGGGGTAAGTGCTCTATGAGTGTGAACTATCATCGTCCTTGCCCACTCTGATTCGAGTATTATTAAATCCCCCCCCCATGAAGTGGCATGCATTGGTCATTCGGAGCATTTGCTATTTGCAGGCATCATTCGGAATACTTGCTACATAAGAAATCATTTTATATCACACCAACCCTAGGAGGCAGGTGCACTATTATCTCCCGTATGATAGATAAGGAAACAGGCACAGAGAGATAAAGTAAGTTGCTTCATTTTACACATCTGATAAATGGCATAGTGGTCTTGAGTAGTTTAGCTCTACAATAGAGATCCAACAACGGCCTGCCACTTGTTTTGTAAATAAAGTTTAATTGGGCCCATGGCCACACCCATTCATTTACATATCATTTATGGCTGCTTTATTTTCAGGCAAACCTGAAAATACTTATTACCTGGCCTTTTTACAGTAAATGTTTACTGATCCCTGATCTAAAGTCTATCTACGTTCTATTAAGGTGCGGTTGCCAAATAGAGCAAATGAAAATGAGATGCTAAGTTGATTTAGATAAACAATGAATAATTTCTCAGTTGGAACTTTCAGCACCACCCCCAACCTCCTGGAAGAAGGGCTGAAGGTTGAGTTAATCACTAATGGTCAATGAATTAATCATACCTATATAATGCATGCCTATATAATGAAGCCTCCATTAGAAAACAAAACAAAACAAAAACCTAACAGAAGGGATTTGGGGAGCTTCCAGGTTGATGAACACATTGAGGGGCCGGGACGGCTGTGCACCCAGAGAGAGCATGGAAGCTCTGTGGTCGTTTCCACATACCTTGTCCTGTGCATCTCTTCCATTTGGCTGTTCCTGAGCTGTAATCTTTATAACAAACAGACAATAGTAAGTAAAGCGCTTTCCTGAGTTCTGTGAGCCATTCTAACAAATTATCAAACCTGAAGAAGGGGGTTGTGGGAAACCACAATTTACAGCCAGTCGGTCAGAAATACAGGTGACAACTGGAAACTTGCAGTTGGCATCTGAAGCGAAAAGTAATCTTTTGGGACTGAGCTTTTGACCTGTGGGATGTGCACTAACGCCTGGTGGCCTGGTGTCATACTTGAATTGTGGGACATCCAGCTGGTGTCCAGAGAGTTGGAGAATTGGCTGGTGTGGGAAAAATCTGTACATCTGGTGACAGAAATGTTGAGAGAAGAAGAAACAGAGGCTTTTCTTTTACATATACATAGCATTGTATAATAAGCCTTTGGGGTCGGATATTAAAATTTGCCTTTTAAGGTCTTAAAACTTAGTGGGCGAGACCAGATAAATAGACGTGTAACTGATGGAAACATGGAAGTTATTTGTACGACTTAGAATTTGGCCAGTTTGCTTTAAAGAGTTCTTCTCAAGGATGACTCCAGAGCTTGGACAGCTCATTCTTGAAAAGGTGGCATCCCGGGGTTTGAAAGAGCAGAAGTTTATTTTCTAGGGAGATGTTTACTTTCACTTCCCCATAGGGTCTGACTCAATATTATTCTTTTATTCCTCCCTCCTTGTATATAATCTTTCAGTAAATGGTCAAACTCTGGCTCTGGTCCCCCCGACACCAATGAAGGAAGGAACAAGGGTAACACACGGATCCTAAGAAGTCCAGGGAAACCCAGTGTAACTAGGAGATATACCATTTGCATTTATTTATTTTATATATGGTTTCGAATTCTTTGAGGTCCTCAAGAACTTTGGTTTGGCAGACTTCGGGGCACATTAAGACAAAGGTTATGTGATCCAGCGCTCGGTTGGCTACCTCTCCTGATCTCTGCTTTGCTCCCCTCCCCAAGACCTGCTTTGTGTTGTAGACAAACACAAATGGACACATTGGAATTTGGCAGTAAGATGGATTCCAGAAATTGGGTAAAAGTTAAAATAGACAAAAGGTTAAAAAGATGAACTATTAGGCTTGATGGCAGACTTAAACCTCGTTAAAAATGAAAATATTTTACATATGAAACTGATCCTATAGTAAGGAATATTCAATACCTGAAGACTAAATGAAATCAAAGCACAATTGCACCTTAAAATGGTTAAAAAACAAAAACCACAACCAAAAAAAGGCGGGAGGAAGTACTGGGAGTGTTTGTTATATGGAAGATGTTATGCTGTATTTACCATAAATCATGTTGCCAAAAGGATTTTGGTATCTCTGCAGATTCTTCCTCTTCCCACACCATGCTGCACACTGTAATTATATTAATTTTCCAGAAAGTTTACTTCCATCTTGAAGCGCTGGAAAATATTTGCTCCAACCATCTCACTTTGGATTTGAGAATCTGAAACCCGGAAAGGTGATTTGGCCAAGACCCACAACCGCTTCCTGGATGGGAGCCCAGATCACCCCATTTCCCAGCAAAACAACATACTTCCTGAAGGCAGGGACATTGAGAAGCAGTACAGGAGAGTGGAGCAGAGATGGAGAGCAACCAAGAGACCTGAGTTATCATCCAGGTGCTGCCGATCCTTAGCTGCATTTGGGGTCAAGTCTAAAAGCCTTAGTAACTGGTTCTCACCAGAGCCTGAACTAAACCTCCTTTTCCCAACTACCTCCAACTAAACTCTCAATTCGAGCACTATTTATCTACTCACTGTTCTACAAATCATTTCCCTTGTCCCCCGCCATGCTTTTATTCATTCGGTTCTTCTAGCTTTTTCTCTCCTCCACTCTCCAAATTCCCCTGGCCCTTGAGACCCAACTCAAGTGCTCCATATCTGCTATGTCCTCATCAAGCCCACCAAAGCCTCTACCTTTCACAGCATTGTTATGGAAGACATGGCCAGAGACCTGATCTACATTGGTCTTCTGGCCTTCAGAGATGTTCTAGGAAGCTTACTGTTGCTCAGTGTATGTAACTGTGTCATTTTCTATACACTCTAATGTAGAGAATCAAGCGGGAAATGACCACAAGGCTCCTTTGGGACTCCTTGCCAATGGACTATCTGGAACAGTGCTGGTTTTCACCCAAGTTGTGCCCAAACTAAACTTTCCATGGGACTGAGAGCTTCCTCTCCCCAGGAAGGAGGCATGCTATGCGCCACCCACCACATGGCTCCCAAGGAATCCAGGCACTGAACATCTTGCGTTCTGCAGCCTCTCCTAAACATCTGGTATCCAATTCAGACTGGCATTATCTACTCCTACTCAAACTAATAGGGCTCACTATCAAGTTCAGCTCAAACAATGGAGAGCAAATTGAGGGCAGGACACCTCTCCTGGAATGTAACCCTATGTGTTCAGCATGCAGAACTGACACCTCTCTGTAGAACGAAGGGCAATCAGGGGACCACATGTCTTTTCTTACTAAGCCTTAACTTACAATCTCCCTCCGATGAAATGCATTTTGTGACTCACACTGTGCGGCTCTGGGGGATGCCCCTTCTTCCACCTTGCCACAGCAACTCAGTGCACCTGGGTCCACAGCTAACCTGGGACCGGCCAGAGCTTCTGCTGTGTGTGTTCTGGGCTAAGTTCTCAGTTAGTTCTCTGCACACAAATCAAGGCAACAGATTTTCTGATTTTGAAACGTAGAATGCAATGCTTTAACCTTGGAGCTCGTCATCTTAACAGTAGCTACTTTGAACTGAGCACATTTTGTGTGCCTGACTCTGAGTTCTTTCATTTCATCCTCACAACAATCCGATGAGGTAGGGACTATAATTATCTTCATTTTGTATTTGATGAAACTGAGACTTGGCATATTCAAGACAGCAGCTCAAGGCCTCTCAGCTAGTAAGTGGCAGAGACAAAAACCTGGATCTGTTTGACTGCTAAGCCCATTTTAAAAAAAATATATATCGTATCCTTTTTCCTACCACCTAGAACTAATTACATGTTTTTTCAATTTGTCTTTATTTTTTAATGGAAAAAAAAAAACACAGTAGTTAAGTCCCCTTATCAGGCATTCTAAATTCCTTTCCTACCATTACCATGAGTTTGTTGTATATTCTTCCAGTTGTATTTTATAGTTTTACATAAATACCTGTGTATCCATTTACTATATAGTTCACCAGGTATATGTTTAAAGGTTACATAAATGTTATCAAAGCAGATATGTCTTTCTTAAAGCCTGCCTTTCTCACTTTCTGGGTCACCTCGTGGCTTGGCACCAGCCGTGTGGTTATGGGAGCGAGTGGCCACACGGAGCCTGCTCTTCAGGGGGCCGCTGTGATAGAGTGGGTGGGCTCATGATTCTGCTGCAGCCTGCCTTCACTGGGGACCCCGGCCCCCCTGGGTCAGCAGGGCCCTGGAACCGCGTGCGTGTGCTTCTGTGTCAGTGGTGTTTATGCCAAGGTGGTTTTTTTTTAAGTGGGTATGAGGCTCCATGCCCAGTGTGGAGCCCAACACGGGGCTTGAACTCACGACCCCGAGATCAAGACCTGAGCCGAGATCAGGAATTGGACGCCCAACTGACTGAGCCACCCAGGCGGCCCTGTGCCAGAGTGGTTTGAATATCTCCACTTCAATAGGAGGATACCATTGTTTAAAGTAGGAGAAGCATTGTTGTTTATTCCGGTGTCACTTTGTGCTAAAATGTTTGCAGATTCCAACCTGTTTCCATGAGGTCACTGTGAGTTCATGCGTAGCTTTTATTAGTCACGCTGGTGCTGTGACTGATGAAAGAGCCACATGCGGGTCTGTGTTCCAGTAAACAAACAAACCCAACTTCCAGAACTCTACAATCTATTTTTTATTGATTCGTAGGGTGATTTTTTTCCCCCGATTGCCAAGTCATCCTTCAGTAATAAATCTTTGTCCAAGCAATAGCGTCCTTTACCTTTGAAATTCTATAGAAAACTGTGGGAAGATTCTAGGCTGCTTCAGGTGAGCTGACTTACCCCTGGCTGCGGAGTGAGGCCTCCTATTTTCTAGGGCATATGTCAGCTCACTCCATGAGCCAGAGTACAGTCAATTGCCTTTGGAGGATTTTGTTTGACTCTAAAGCTCATTTTTAAAAATGTAATATCAACTTTTCCCCCATCATCCAGAGCTTAACACTTAATGTATATCCATTAGCAATGTAGAGTTTACTACGCTTATGTTTAAATATTACATAAAATGTAAAGATTGCATGAAAGATTACATACAATGTAGTCTACACGGGGCTAGGTTTTTGGTTTTTTTTTTTTAGATTTTATTTATTTATTTGACAGAGACACAGCGAGGGAGGGAACACAAGCAGGGGGAGTGGGAGAGGGAGAAGCAGGCTTCCTGCTGAGCAAGGACCCCGATGCGGGGCTTGATCCCAGGACTCTGGGATCATGACCTGAGCGGAAGGCAGATGCTTAACGACTGAGCCACCCAGGCGCCCTGGGGCTAGGTTTTTAAATCAGTGCCAAAGGAAATCGCATAGAGCCGTGTTCTCCCTGGATCCTCCTTAAATAGCTCTTACAGTGCAGTATGGAAATGTGACACTCAAAATTTTAACAACAGGTACGGCACAGCCATGACCAATAAAATGGACGCCCTGGTTGTACGTACGTTGGGGGCACAGTCATAGCCATGCTTGCAGGTGTATCTCTGCATGGTGCAGGGTGCAATGCACATCAGTGGTTCCCAGTTGGGAAGGAGCCCTCCTGCCCCACAGGACATTGAGCAATATCTGCAAACATTACTTTATTATCATGCCTAGGGTTGGTCCTGTTACTGGCATCTAGTAGGTAGAACCCATAGATACTGCTAAACATCCTACAATACACAGGAGAGCCCCCCGGCAGAGAATTACCTGGTCCAAAATGTCATAGCGTTGAGGTTAAGACCTCTTGGTACATAAGACTTTGTGTGCGGTGTGTTTATGTGTTTGCATAAATGTACCGTGTTCACAATAATGTATAATTGAAAAGTATCTCTTTAAACCCACAGTGAGATACACAAGCAATGAGCCTTACTGTTCAAGCTCAGTGTTTCCATCCCTGCTCTCTGAGGCCTTTGCTCATGGAGTGAGTGACTGGTGGGTGGAGTTATTTGCACTCCCAGATTTTTCCGTGTGTGTATGTGCATGCTCGCTCTTATAGGCTCTTTCTTTGACTATGAACTGAAAGTTTCTTAAATCATGTAAAAGTAAGTTCCAACTATGGAAATCTTTAATGAACTGACAATTGTAAAATGGTTTATACTTGGACTTTTCCCCCCAAATTTTAATGATCAAAGTAATATATCATAATTATGTAAAAAATGGCTAATATAGAAAAATAGAAAAAAATAAAACAAAACAAGAAACTGGACATAATGCCACCACCCAGAAAATATGATGGTTAAAATTTCAGTGGAGTTCCTTTTTGTATTTTTTTGTTTTGTTTTGTTTCCAGCTTTATTGAGATACAATTGACAGATAACACTGTGTAGGTTTAAGTATTCTACACGATGACTTGATACAAACACACACACACATACACACACACACATATAGAGTGAAATGATCATCACAACAAAGTTAGTGAACACATCTATTGACTCATAGTTACTTTTTTTTGTGGTGAGAACATTTAGAATTTACTTTCTTAGCAACTTTCATATATACGATACAGTGTGGTTAACTATGTAATGGTGCTATGCACTCTTTTGTATTCTTTTAATAAATACATATTTTCTTCTGCTTGACATGATACTATGGTTTTACTTTTGCTCCTTAACTTTATGAACAGTTCACGGCTATCTAATTAAATCATGTGGATCACAACATACTTTCAGTTTCATTTTTATGAAAAATTTAGATTGCTTACACTTTTTTTACTGATGTAAATTGTACTGCACTGAGTATTTTTCTTCGTGACTCTTTCTCTACATTTCTGATTCTAAACAGATTTCCAGAAATGTATTTATTGGAGCAAAGATTATGCATTTTTTAAAAACTATTAATGGACAATGCTTTTGTGAAAAGTTGCATCCAGTTTGTACTCCTGAAAGAAGCACAAAAGAGTGACCACCTCATCATTCTCTCCAGCACTGAATACCATTCTTTGTTGTTTTAAAGTTTTGGCATTGGATAGGTGAAAAATGGTATTTTGTTGTCTTACTTTACATTTCTCTGATTTCCAGTTAGGCCAACATTTTAAACTCTGTTGATTACCCATTGTGTTTTGTTCTTCATGTTCTCTTGATTTTCCCAGGCTTTTTAGGACTGGTTTTGATAGGCTGTTTATCTGATATTAGTACTTCATGATTCTGGAAAACTAAATATTTCTATAACTTTGCAAGGTATTGGCCCGCCAGCCCTTTTAGAAATAAGCTTCCTCATCTTTAAGTTTGACCTGCGAGAAGGATGGCAACTTCCTTTTTGTCTGTGGTATATTGCTTGAGAATATGATTAGGAATTCTCAAACTTACCCTTGGGGCTGAAACACCTGAAGGTCATGTGTTCTTTATGGAGCAACCTAAAACATGAATATATTCATCTTAAAATAACAAAATATGTTGGCGTTTGATCAGTTTCCATCTTTTCTTAGAGGCTAGTACTGAAGCTTTAAGAAAAATTTGGGTAAAATCTTTAACATTGAGAAAGTGAATCCTATTAACTCTATCTATGGACTGGGGCAAAACCTCTCTTAGGCACTTGTTTTTAACAGGAAAACATGAAATTGAAACATAAGCATCCCAGAAAAACCTAATTTCCTGTGTAATGACATAGTCATCACCAAATCCTACACCTTCCCCTAGAATGTAAATTCACTAAAGGCAGGGATTTTTGTCTGTTTTAATTATTACTGGCTTCTCAGTGCTCAACAAGCCAGGCATATAATACTTGCTCAATAAATATTTCTTGAATAAATAAATTCTAATTTATTATCAGAGATGAGATGGTATGGTGCCTTGGAAAGAGCAAGGTCTTTGAGATTAGACAAACATTTATAGAAGTCAGATGCTAGTAATTAATTATTATCAGAAATAACTGCTAAGTACCTAGGACACCACACCTGCTTCCCTTCTCTCTCTGAGCTAAGAAGGACCAGCCTAAGCTGCCCCAGGGATTTTTGGGAGACTGCTTTCCAAACAGCAGCTCTTTCAGGGAAGGAGAGAATGGCCATATAAAACTTAGGGCATCAGGTAATTTGAGTTCTTTGTAAGTTCTGAAACTATTTGTAATGAAGGACTAGATTTTTAGTTTTTTATTTTTTATCATCACAGATCAATACTTTTATAAATACAAATAAAATTAATTACTAGAAAAATTAAATGAAAAAATACAAAATATATGACCAATTTTTTTACTATTATTAGATTCAACAGACATAAAATTAAAGTTTAATGAATGTAGTCATAACAGAGAGAGAAAGAAAAAATCACAAAAACGATAAATGTTGCTCATTAAGAGTATAAGTGATTAAAACAGAATTGCAATTACACTTGTAAATTTCTGTTTTCTGCAATCATAATAAAAGAATTAGTGAGTGAATAACCCATTTTAAACATCTGTATGCACTTAGAACAAACCCCATGTACATTCGTTTTTAAAGTTTTAATGTGACTAAATGAGCTTACTTCTTGCTGAGTGATTTATGTCACCTACACCAGCCACATTGCCATCCAACGATCCTCACAGAGGATAATAGATACCTTAATAATTTGTATAGTTTGCTTTCATAGTAGAAAAATGAATCTCACAAAAGCATATTGATAGGAATGAAAAAAGATATTTTAAAGCAATTTCAGCAAAGTCAAGATATTGATTTTTAAATTTTCTCCAAAATTAAGCGAGTAGAGTTGTAATTTCAAACCTTTCATCAGTAACCAGTCATATACACACACAATCTTGGCTCTGCTTAAGCCCCTCTCCCAGTCGGGAGTATAGCAGAAAGAAAGCTCAGAGTCAGAAATGAATTTGAGTTATGGAAAATGTACAAAGTTATATTTCTTCATGCTGGAGTTTGTGAAAAGAGATTCTCATTAAGTGTTTCATATATCAAAAAATGACTTTTAGTGGTGTCTTAAGAAACCAAAAATCTACCAAAGACTGCTGTTTTGTTTGATTTACTTGGTGAATACAACCCCTCTGAAATGTAGCATTTTCAAAAACAATTAGCTTGGGAAAATGTCTTCCTTTAATTGGACCTCTTTCTTGTGTATTTCTTTTTCTTTTTCTTTTTTTTAGTTTAAATTCAATTAGCCAACATAGAGTACATCATTAGTCTCAGATGCAGTGTTCAACAATTTACCAGTTGCGTATAACTCCCAGTGCTCATCACATCATGTGCCCTCCTTAATGTCCATCACCCAGTTACCCCATCCCCCCACCCACCTCCCCTCCAGCAACCCTCAGTTTGTTTCCCAGAGTCAAGAGTCTCTCATGGTTTGTCTCCCTCTCTGATTTCTTCCCATTCAGTTTTCTCTCCCTTCCCCTATGATCCTCTGCGCTGTTTCCTATATTCCACATATGAGTGAAACCATATGATAATTGTCTTTCTCGGACTCACTTATTTCGCTCAGTATAATCCCCTCCAGTTCCACCCACATCGATGCAAATGGTAAATATTCATCCTTTCGGATGGCTGAGTAATATTCCACTGGATATATATATCACATCTTCTTTATCCATTCTTGTGTATTTAAAGAAAAGGAGAATCCTATGTTCCAGAGAAATATATATTTTATATGTTTTATAAATATATATATATTTTATAAGACTGAGGTCACAGCCAAATGGAACATGGTAAAATGGGCAGCCCTGCCCAGTTGCTTTGAGCACCTTCCTCAAGGTCTGAGTAAAGCCCGGATGAACCCCAAATGCCAAGTATTGAAAAAAATGAGGGAAACCACATACCTCTCCTCCGGCATCTCTTTTGGTTACAACTGAACTCACTTAGCAAACAAACAATAAAAAAGTAAATGGAATGAATTTTGCTCTTTTTAATAGCTGACATTGCTATTTTGATCTTTTCCCATACAATAACTGAGGCAATCATGCCAATGACAGATTTTATTCTGTTGGGTGACATTTTCTTGAAGGAGTCCCAAGTTTAATAAAGTGGAGAAACATTTTTTTTTCAAATCGACATAAAGGTTTGTGTCTGTAAGTAATAAAATCTAGAAGAAAACCCCTCTAATATGTAGTCCAGTGTTTCTGTTTACCCCCAGCATGGTTGATTAACAAATTCGTGAAGCTAGCCAAAAAATTCACTGATGTGTCCACCACCAAGACAAAAATTGTCGCAGAATCTGCTGTGAGAAGTGATTACTATAAGGCAAATAATGACACTGTGGGATTAGACGGAGGGAGAAAACCATTAAAATGCTCTTGGTTTACTTAAATTGCTCTCGGTTTACTTACTTAAAGGAGTTTGCCTGTTTAAGTGAATTACACTGGAGAACTGGGACGACCCTCAGCATGTTTATTAACCACGAGGAACCTGTGTAGACACCTTGGCTGACCTTTCCTTGTCCGCTGAGGTAAACACGCCAGAAAAGGGATTGGGCTTGGCCAAGAATGAAACATTCTCTATTCCATCAAGCGTTTTTTTTTTTTTTTTTTTCTTTGTCATAAGGGAGTGCTCAACTGGTATTCCAAAGGCACACGTGCAAAATGGAACAATCTCTGCCTCCTTGTGGTGGCTCTTCCTGTCCCAGGACACTCTCATAAGGGCTGTGTCTGTCCCCAGTGGGACATGTGCGACTTACGACTCCGGAGGGAAGCTTACACTCCATCTAATTGGGTGGTCGACATTTGGACTCAATTTTAAAAATTCTTTCTCTTCTGCTGTCCTTATACACCAAACAGAATAAAACAAGTGTGCTTAATTTGGTTGTGTCTGGGCTTTAATTTCCATCCATCCGTACCTTCCAGCTTAAATTTAAAAACAATTAGACCAGACGACTCTTGCTGTCAGAAATTCATCCTCTGAAGAAGTGTGTGCATGTGGGCATGCGCGCGAGTGTGATTTCAGCGCCGACGGTAAGCTCTTTGACGGCAGATCTCGTTTGATGACATTTTGCATTTCTCGTGTCTCTGTTGAGTACCTGGTACAAAGCAAGCACTCACAAAGTGTTTCGTTCAGTTATTTTTTAAATCTAAGTCTCACAACTACCCTAGCAGGTAGGTACTCTTATTCCCACTTCCTAGGTGTGGAACTGAAATGCAGAGAGGTTAAGTAACTTCCCTGGGGTTGCACAGCTAGTCAGTGACAGAGCCCTTGCAGGTGGCCTCTAGCATCTATGCTCCCGACCATGCCACACCCCCTCCCTTCTCTGCCATACACAGTCCATACACAGCGAAGAGGCAGGCCCACGACAAAGGGCTCTATCTACCTAGGGCAAACTTTCTTCTTCACCCACAATCATAACTTCAACAAGGAAACAGGATTTGGTTGAGCCGTACTGATCAGCAAACAAGCAAGAGCTTCATGGACCGACATTCGTGTAAGGATTCCATTTGTCCAACATTGTGTGCGCCTGCTTGTGTGTGTGTGTGTGTGTGTACATAAACTGATGCATGAAAGAGTACTTATCAAAATATGGTGTTTGTAATCTCAGGGTGATGGGATTTCAGATGAATTTGATCTTTTCCCTTACATTTTCTTGTGTTGTTTGAATTTTCACAATATTTACAAATACATAATTAATACAATCAGAATAAAACATACTAAATTATTTTTTGTTATGAAATAAACAGTGATGGCTCTGGAGTCAGCTAGGGTTTGAATCACTTTGTTCCTGAACTTGGGCAGGTTTCTTCTCTTTTCCACCTTGGGCTTCTTTATAGGCAAGCAGGGTTCATGGCAGCACCTGCTCGGGTACTGGAGGGAATGAGCAGGACAGAGGACAGGGCGCAGCCCTATTCATGAGTGTTGTTACTCTCACCAGGCTTGAGGATGACAAAGGACGAATGACCCTGTGTTCAAGGAGCTCATGCAGGTGGCTTCTGGAGAACAAATGAAATTTGCACGCTGAACGCTGCCTGTGGGCTGTCATTTTCAAGGACGGCCAGGCCACCCCGTGGCCACGACTCAAGTGGTTAGACAGGTTCTAACTCCATTTCGGTTGTCAAAACCCGTTTTCTGGTTTGTATCAGGAGTTCGGAACTGTCTCAGGCAGCAGCCCTCCTAATGACTCTGCCCTTCTAATGACTCGGCTTTCCTTGCATGGGCAACATTCCAGAATGTTTAGTCTGTTCATCTCCTTTTATCCAGCCACAGAGGAGGCATTTCATACAAGACAGGTACGGTAGGTTCTTTTCCTTCATGCTGTCACTACATGTGTGTTCTTCAAAAAGAGCAGCAAGTGAGGGGCGCCTGGGTGACTCAGTGGTAAAGTATCTGCCTTCAGCTCAGGTCATGATCCCAGGGTCCTGGGATCGAGCCCCGCATTGCGCTCCCTGCTCGGCGGGAAGCCTGCTTCTCCCTCTCCCACTCTCCCTGCTTGTGTCCCCTCTCTTGCTGTATCTCTCTCTGTCAAATAAATAAACAAAATATATATATATATATAAAAGCAGCGATTGACAATAAAATCCTTCCGGGATGGGAACGGAGGTTGGAGAGAATGGGGAACCAGTTTCCTGGCTGCTTGTGGGGTAGAGGCCACTCCTGGGCAAGGTCGTGGCAGCTCAGAAAAGAAAAACGCAGGAGCCCCGGGTCTGAGCCGTCATAACCACACCTTGTCACCTCCCCTGGCGCAGGAGAACTTCGTGATATTTGGAGGAATTCCCTGACTTCCATGGCCAGGTTCAGAAGGAACCTGTGTCCCTAGGTTTCCGTAACCGCCAGGGCAGGGCTTGTGACGGGGGCTCCTCTCATCAAGCTCACTCAGGGAAGACTTGTACTTCAGGGGATCTGGTCTATTGGTAAGGGCTGCATGGAGGTGTCTGGCTTCCAGAGGTGCCAGAGGTTTACAATGTCAAGTTCCTGGTGGGGCAGTGGCCCCCAGTGGTTCTCCCCACGTCTGGTGGGGCAGCCATTGAGGTTCCCCGATCAGACCATCTTAGACGTGGGTTTGTGCCCTGCTCCGGGAAACTTAGCCTCAAATCACCCCATATCTTTTTACTAAACTCTCTCTGCGTGGTTAGCAACAAGCTTCTTTACGTTCTAAGAACCCTGAGAGGTACAAGTGCTGAATGCTACTGGGCAAAGTCACTGCTAACAAGTCATGCCCTTTGAGACTCTGAGCACAAGTGCGCCCTTTGCCCGCCCTTGTATCACCATCCAGGACAGTGGTCATCTGAAGGAGCTGGTCACCACTTCCCACACTCTGGGATTCTGATGCCCTCAGTGGTCTTCACATGAGTTGTTCCCATGTCAGTGGTTTTCAAATTTTGCCACACATTATAATCATCTAGCGATCTCTTAAAATCTCTAATTTAATCTCAATCAAATTCAATGAGTCCAGGGGCCAGGGGTGAGGGGGCGCGGGCATCAATCATTTTTATGTGGCCGCGTGTCCAAGCCAGTGGTCTCGTCAGTGGGTCTAAAAGTGCCTCCCAGACCAGCGTCACCTGGGAGCTTGGGGGAAATGGCAGATTCTTGAGCTGCCCCCAGACTGAATCAGAAACTCTAGGGAGTGTTTGCCATCCCGCACAAACAGCCCTCCAGGTGTCTTTTGGCACACTCGAGTTTGAGAATCACTGGACTAAATCCCTCCCAGGCTGTCATGTAGGCATTTTTAAAGCTGACTCTTTCAGTTCAGGGCTTAAGGAAATTTTTACTCTTGCAACGAATAGGTCATGACTCCAATTTCTGCATAGAGAGAATTTTCTGTGTCCCAAAGTACAGATTCCAAACCCACTCTATCCCTTCCCCTCGAGTTTAGGGTGAATCCTAAAATTTTTTTAAAGCCTAAAGTATCTATTTCATTATGTTTATTTAACCAGACTAAGTGAATTTTGAAAGGTTAAACTAAAAAGAAAATAAGGGAGGTGCTTAGCATACAGAATACAACCTGAGACTTGAACCATAGCAAATACACACCTACATGCATGTATGCACACAAATACACACATCCACACACATGCACGGACTCTCGTGGACACACACACAATTTCCTGAGGTGAATGTGGCCTGGGCCTAGCAGCGCTCCTGGATCTAAGGGACAGGAAGCAATTGGTTGATCAGGAAAGACCTAAATGAGATACTGCATTGCTTAGCACAAACCCCTACAGTCCTGGGTGAGGACAGGTTATCCTGTGACGTTTTCTGGGTAACAGAAGGTTGGATGTGCTTTCAAAGTCAGCTTCTGCTTATGAGATAAGAATCATAATTTTAATCCTGTAGTAACAAGTCCCGTCAATAAATGGTTTTATGGTTGTTAATTTTATTATTGCTATGATCATCATGGCAGTGGGCACCTGGAGGCCTTCCAAATACAACCACCCACTGGAGACTTGCAAGCACAGAGAAGGATTTTCTCATCCAACTTATTTTTTTCTGTCCAATCCTGAGAAAGGAACCCTCAAAAAAGCCTGAAAGGGGAGGTTGGATGAACTTTAACCACAATGCCCCCTCCCCAAAC
This sequence comes from Halichoerus grypus, assembly GCF_964656455.1. Lineage (NCBI taxonomy): Eukaryota > Metazoa > Chordata > Mammalia > Carnivora > Phocidae > Halichoerus > Halichoerus grypus. The sequence goes on from NC_135714.1 coordinate 40,929,384, forward strand.
TTCAAAATAAAAGGGAGCATCTGGATTTCAGGAAGTCCTCTAAGAAAGTGGGTAATTAAGAATGCTATAAGATGTCTATTCTGTACATAATAGGCTCCTATTTGTTATTTTTAAGATAGCATTGTGATTAGCAGCCAACACCCTTCCTGAAGGGCCTGCTAAGGAACTAGCAGAAAAAGAAGAGGGGCGCCTGGGTGGCTCAGTCGGTTAAGCATCTGCCTTCGGCTCAGGTCATGATCTCAGGGTCCTGGATTGAGCCCTGCATTGGGCTCCCTGCTCGGCGAGGAACCTGCTTCTCCCTCTGCGCCTCCCCCCTGCTCGTGCTCTCTCAAATAAATAAATAAAATAAATTTTTAAAAAAAGAAAGAAAAAAAAGAAGAGAGATGTTTATGCCACCTCTCATACAGTGGAAGCCCTTAGAGGAGATCACAGCAACTTAGAAACGAGGAAAGCAGAATGCCAGGGGTCCCAGAAGTAATGATAAAATTACAACCGACATTAATTAAGCACTTAATTAATGCAAATTAAGCACCAATTGTCAGGTCCTGAGATGAAGACCCTACCTCATTTTATCCACGTCCCATCATGAGCCCTGGTACCGGTGGAAACTGAGGCACCGGGACATTACATAAATGAAGGCTTCCAACTGGCGAGTGTCTAAATTCGAACCTGTCGTCCAGCCTTGACCAGCCAAAGAGTAAGAGGTGACTACCCTCGTTCCCATGACAGAAGCCTCTGGAGTCCTGCTTACCCCTGCTATAAAGATACCATCGTATCTACTGTCTACCAATTACGTGATCAGTACTGCCTTAGTTTGGAGGGGATGTAACGGTGGATGAGGTAGGCACAGACCAGCTTCCAGTGGGCATACAGAATAGTAATTGCAGCAGGATGTGATCGGTGTCACCCTGGGAGCTTCTGAGTGGGAGTTACAGCTGAGCTGAGACCTGACAGCGTCATCACTGGCCGAGGGGGAAGAGAATCCCAGGCTGCGGGAACAGGCTGGTGAAGGCCTGGAGGCCAGAAAGCATGGCCCTTCAGCAAGATGTGAGTTCAGCATGGCTGCAATGCAGCTGTTGGCTTCCTTAAGGGCTTTTGAGTTGCTCTTGGTAACTGAGGAGTCATCGAAGGGTCATAAATAGGGAAGGATCGTGACCAGATTTGAGTTTTACAAAGATTGTCCTGACGGCATCATGGAAAATGTGTTGGGTTTGGGTAGTTGCTGACCAGAGGCGAGGAGCCCACCAACAAATATTTATTGAGTGCTTACTAGACCACCATTTGAGCATTGGGTTCTGTGGTAAGCAAGACAGCAGGAGCCATGTTTTCCTGGAACTCACATTCTGATGGGGGAAGGAAAAAGAGTAAGTCTCCATGTATACAGAGGCCTTGGTAACGTCCCTTCAGTGAGAGACACCCTTCAACTCAAACTATCTGTACTGAAAGATTAGATTTTCCCCCCATTCGTCCCAGACTGATGTGTGATTCTTATGGGCGTGATTAGTACACCCTCATGCCACATGGGACCCACCACCCAAATATGACAATACCTGAGCTGGCTGCCACTCCATTCCAAGAGACAAGTCCACTGTACACAGATGTTGCAGCAATAGGAAATTGCAATAGACATGTTAAACCCTTGCTGTCGGTCGCTCACAACTGGGGAAGTTACGAGATAGAAGGAGGTCTGGAGGAAGGGTCCGTGCTCGAGGCACTGATGATGCCTGGTAGAATACAAGAGATGTCTGGGCAAAGGGTTATGTGGGTTGAATTCTAGTCCACAAACTCAGGTAGGAAGGGAAATAGGCATGGCCATTTCCATTAGTTCCTTCAAATCAACTTAAATCTGCTTCGGATTCAGTGTCCCAGCATCTGGGATCAACTAATTTAAATGATAAAGCTTATTGCAAAAGACTCAGGGTGAAAAAGAAACAAATGATGTTGTTAACTAAATTCTCTTTCAGGGCCTCGAGTGTGATCGTGGTGGGGAAGGGAAGCTGAGTGGAAGAGCCCCAGAAGCAGCAGGATTCCTAGTACACGCAGCCAGCAAAGTGACCGAGCCCCTGCTGGTAGGAAACTGTGTTTTCCCAAGAGGCCTTGACAGCCGGGTGAGGTCCGAGGTCTGAAACCTGAAGAGAAATTCTTGTCCCCTCAGGTGTTGGAAGCAGAGGGAGACCCCAGCTTTCTCCTGTTGGGCAGCCAACAGTGGAATTGTCAGTGGCCTTCCCTCCACTCTTGCAGTCAAGTTCTGGGATCAGGGCCTGGCTCCAGGCTCTTCTGATGGCCTTCAGCCCTGGAGCAGTGCCTGGCTGTAAGCAGCCATCCCAGAGAAGCTCTAAACATCCCAGAGAAGCACTTCAGAGGCCTTCGTACCCCCAAGAGAATTTTTCTATTACCATTTCTTCATTTTTTTAAAAGTAAACTAAGAATCTCAAATAATGGAAATTGTCTGGCCCTCTCCCTCCTTCTAAGACACTTTCGTTCTCCCTCACACATCCATCCCTAGGAACCTGTTCAGTTCATTTACTTAGTTAAAAACAAACAAAAAGAACAAGAGAAAAATGATTTGCCCAGCAGGGGGCAGCAAGAGACAAAGAATATAATAGAGCGTTTTGCTTCCCCCAGACCCCCAACCCCCAACTTTGTCTGAAATCCTAGATTAGAAGGGTTTAAATTGGGAAGAGGGCAGTAGGGGAGCAGGGACGGAATCCAAACCACAGAACCCAAATTCATAAAGTTAAGTGGATGCAGAACTTGCTGGAACACGATCTACCAAGAACAATAGCTAGACTGCCATTTTTTTGGAGCTCCATGGAAGAAGGAAGCCCAGTGGAATTTTTAAAGAAAATCTGGCTCTCTGTGGTGACGTCCACAAACCTGGTAATATGAATGTGATTTAGGAAATATCCCATGGATAAGATGAAAGAATGTGTTTCCCTTTGAATAAAATCTCACAACCTGTATTCATGCTACTATGAATTGGAAACATGGCTCTCACAGGCTGGGAATACCAGGGCAGTTGGCATGTGTGGTACCCAGCATGGGGCATCTTAGGTAGGACTCACCTGACCAGGTGAGAAGAGATGTGGGATGCTGGAAAGTGGGTGGAGGAAGGGAGGCACGTGGTCTGGGACAGAATCTCTCACTGGCCCAGGAATCCTTGAGGTGAGTAAAAATGTGAACCCTAGTGGCGCCTGGGTGGCTCATTCAGTTAAACAGCTGCCTTTGGCTCAGATCATGATCTCAGGATCCTGGGATGGAGCCCTGCATCAGCTCCTTGCACAGCAGGGAGTCTGTTCTTCCCCTCTCCCCCTGCTCCTGCTCTCTCTCACTCTCTTGAATAAATAAATAAAATCTTAAAAAAAAAATTGTGACCCCTGATATAAAGGGCCCCAGACCTGAAGGAAGAGTGTAAGGAGAAACAGGAAAGAAAAGGCTTGTGGTGGGGAGTTCTGGTTGGGAAATGTTTATTTGGGGTCCTAGGCTGTAAACAGTGTGATTAAAAATCCTGGCAACAATTGTATGAAACACATGGGCTTGTGTCCGTTTGGGGAAATTTATATTGGTTTCCAAGGGCCACCATAACAAAGTACCACCAACAGAGTGTCTTATAACCACAGAAATTTATTCTCTTATGGTTCTGAAGACTGGAAGTCCTAAATAAGGTGTTGGTGGGGCCATGTTCTAAAGTCTCTAGGGAAGAATCCTTCTTTGTCTCTTCCTAGCATTCGGTGGCTGCCAGCAATCCTTGGGGTTGCCCAGCTGGTGCTGCATTGCTCAATGCCTGCTTCCATCATCATATGGCCTTCTTCCCTGTACGTATGTGTCTGTGTGTCTGAATCTCCTCTCCTTTCTCTTAAAAAGACACCAGTCACCGGATTTAGGGCCCACCCTGATCCAGCATGACCTCATTTTCGTGTAACTCATGACATCTACAAAGACCCTATTTCCAAATAAGGTCACATTTTGAGGTTCTGGGTGGATATGAATTTGGGGGAGGACACTATTCAATCCAGTATGTACCCCAAACAGTAGTCATGTTATGGCAATAAAGCTAGGCAATGCTGCTCTCAGATCTTTCCTCACCCTCCTCCTGTCCCTTAGTCTCCCTAAACTTTGAAATGGTAGCGAGAATCGGATTGTGAGACAGATCAGAAGTTATGTTCTTCGTGCAGTTGGTGCACAATGGTGGGTGCAGCCAGGAGGCTGGGAGAGACGCAGTGGAGCCTCCCCTCTCCCATGTGCAAGCTGCCCCGAGGCGCTCGTCCAGAGCTCCCGGAATGTTCCAGGCGTCTTCCCAACAGCTCTGCCCTAGACTTGACTTTCAAGAGTTTTACTTACCAGGTTTCTGCTTGGGATATGATTTATTTATCTTTACTTATGAGTTGGTGTGTGTCTCTTCCCAGGTGAGATACCTTAAACGGGCTATGTCCTACTTAGATTCTGCTTCCACTTCAATGAGTGGTGGTAGGAGTCTTGGAGACTATTGTGGACCAATGGGGGAAAAGGTTGGGGGGACTTTGAGCAGGGCCATGATTCTTCAACCCTCAAGTGGTATCCAGTGGGGGGCCGGGATGGGGGGAAGCAGCCTGGCTGTAGCAGGGCTTTGTTCTGGAAATCTGGTGCAATCAACAGTCACAAATCCTGGGGTGGGGGCGGGGGGGTGGGGTGGGGATGCAGGAACATTCAGAGTTGTGCTACAGGGTTTCTATAGGAATATTTCATGTTTCCAGTGGCTCTTACTTTGAGGCTGGTCTAGGCCTGGTTTTTGCATTTAGCCTCCACACCAGATTCACTGAGATATTAACTACAGAAGTTATTTGATATTGGTATTCACTCATTTATTAGTCTGAAATCTTTACTGTATCTTTGTTGGACAAATTTATTAATTCCAAATGTGGATTTTTTTTGGGGGGGTTGATAACAATCTTTTTCTGTTTAACCAAGGAAAGATTTTCTTTCATAAGTCCAAGATTTTTTTTTTTAACACTATGTCCAAGATTTTTATAAGCCTGAATTTTTCTGACTGAGTCAATGACAGCTCACTGAAAATGTTTACCTTCCACAGTCAAATTGGCAGAACCCAACTAGACACAGATAAACATTTTAAGGAAGTGTCCTCTCCATGCCCTACTGATTCAACAAAGCTGTAAGAACATCTAACCTTCTAAGAATTAGAGCCTTCCAATGAACAGTAAACAATATTTATTGTCTCATAGTTTCTGTGGGTCAGAAATCTGGGCATGGTTTAGTGGGTGTTTCACTGAAAGGTGCTTTGATCTAGAAATGTCAACCAGATGGACTGACTTTGTCAAGAGTGTCATATCATTTGGTCCTTCATAATAATTGTCATCAGACTATATAATCTCATTTATCCAATTATTCATTCATTCAGCAAATATCCAGCATCCTATGGTAGTCTGCTTTTAAAATGTCTCCCAACCATCTCTACCTCTATTATGCACTTATATATTCCCTTTCACATGAGTGTGGGCTGGGCTAAGTGACTTGCTTCTGATAAAAAGAACAGTGCAAAGTAATGGAATGTCACTTAAAAATTGGATTACAAAAGACTGACTTCTGTCTTGCTCTCTTTCTCTGTCCCTTTCTGTCTCTCTCTCTCTGGTCTCTTTGCACTTGCTTACTCTGATGAGGTAGGTGGCTATGTTGTGAGCTGGCTGCCCCACAGAGTGGCTCGTGAGGTGAGAAACTGGATCCTGTGAACTGTGGGAATGAACCCAGGAGAATATTCTACCCCCGTCCAGCCTTGTGTTAACTGCATTCCAGGTTGACATTTTCATTCCAGCTGTTGAGAGACCTTGACTCACAAGACCCAGCTAAGCCATTCCCAGATTTCCCCAGCTAAACCATGCCCAGATTTCTGATCCACAGAAACTGTGAGACAATAAATATTGTTGCATTAAGCCACCAAATTTTGGAGTAATTTGTTACACAGAGATAGATAAGTAATACACACTTTACTGGCTCTGAAGATACAAATTTGAAAAAAAAAATCCATGATCTTTTTCTCAAGCCATGCAATAATTTCAAGAGGAAGCAGTAAATGCCCTCATTGGATCTCCGTTCAAAATACAGTGGTTATATAAATGAAGATGTGATCTGGGTTTTCAGTCTAAATATCTAGAATTCATGAAACTGCCCAAATGTTAAAGTGATTGGGAAGGATTTTAATTGTGTGAGATATCTCTGACTGCTTGGAAATGGTTCACTACAGACTGGAGAATATGCATACATTTCAGAATAAAACGTGGCTGGAGCTTGGAATACGAATTATATCAGGGATTATATCTGCCTCTGCAAAATCCATCTTTATTAAAAGAACCACTGAAAACAAAACTAGATAAGGAGGTAATAAGGTTTTCCCACCCATTTCTGTTACCTCATTTTCAATCAGCATTGTATTTTTTGCTTTAGAGCAGTTCTAAAAGATGGACTAAAAATAAAGTATACAAACCATATTTATGCCAATGGGAACAGAAAGACTTTGAAGGAAATCTAAAGGAAACCCTCTTGATAAAATTTTGAGCCATGATGCTCTGACTCAAGATGCTGGACTTTAGGATCTGTTAGAAATATCCTGCATTTCTGGGCGCCTGGGTGGCTCAGTTGGTTAAGCGACTGCCTTCGGCTCAGGTCATGATCCTGGAGTCCCAGGATCGAGTCCCACATCGGGCTCCCTGCTCAGCAGGGGGTCTGCTTCTCCCTCTGCCCTCTTCCCTCTCGTGCTCTCTGTCTCTCATTCTCTCTCTCGCAAATAAATAAATAAAAAATCTTAAAAAAAAAAAAAAAAGATTAGAAATATCCTGCATTTCTGCTCTATCCATATCCATGTTGCCAAATTTAATTACAGAAAATTAGGTTGCTACCTTCCATATGGAGTGAAGATAGGTAATGGAATATAAGAGCCTGGAGCTCAGGAGAAGGGTCCAGGATGGATGAGATCTCCAAGGGAGTGGTGGAGATAGAGAAGAATGGAGCTCCAAGGACTGAAGCCTGATACACTCCTGTGATAGGAGGGCTGGAAGAAAAGGAGTCACAGAGAAAACTGAGAAGGTCTAGCACAACCCAGTCCAAAGCCAGGTTCACTGGGAGGGGGCGAATGTTCATGTTGACTCATAAAGATGGTGTGCTTGGTTCTTTCTGTCCTATATCCTCACTGTTAGTTATCTCATTTATTCCCATGGCTACTACATATTCATCCCCATGAAAATGATTCCAAAATCTATGTTTCTATTCCTACCTCTGGACATCTCTGCTTGGATATGTATATCCAACTGGCATTCCAGTGCAACATGTCCCAAATAAAATTGTCTTAAATCTCCACACAGATGCCATCTTCTCCTGAGAGACCTGCCTGGATCACCTTCCCTAAATAAGCCTCTTACCCTTTCCCCAATCACAATCTCCTTAAATTGTTTTATTTTCAATAATAGCACTTGCCAACATGATGCTTTGTTCCTACTCTCTCTCCTGTACTTGGCTATAAGCCCACGAGAGCAGGGACTTGGCCTCTTCCACTCCTGATGTATCAAGAATGGTCCCTGGCCATAGGAAGTGCTTAGTATTTTCTGGTTCTGATTTTTTTGAAGCCTCTCATTACTGGATTTTCAAAATCAAACCTATTATTTTAATAAAATTCAGTAAGTTTAAAATTTAAATAATAGTTCTAATTTTGAGATAATTTTAGGTTTACATGGAGTTGTAAGAAATAGAAGGGATCCAATGCACCTGTTACCCAATTTCTCTCATCTTACAGAACTGCTGTGCCACATCATAACCACAGTATTGACACTGATACATTCAAGACAGAACACCACCACAAGGATTGCTCCTGGTCCCTTTTATAACCACATACACTTCCTTCTTGCCCCAACTCCCTCCTCAGAGCACGAAAACTACTAATCTGTTCTCCATTTCTATAATTTTATCATTTCAAGAATTTTATATCTGCGGAATCATAGAGTATATAAACTTTTGGGATTTGATTTTTTCACTTAGCATAATTCCCTGGAGATTGATCTGGGCTGTCACATGTATTAACACTTCCTTCCTTCTTGTCACTGAGCAATCCTACGCAGTATGCATATGTCTGTTTGTTTAACCATTCAACCACTGAAGGACCTCTAGGTTGTTCCCAGTTTAAGTCTATTACAAATGAAGCTGCCATAAATATTTGTGTTCAGGTTTCCCTGTAAACATGTCTTCGTTTCTCTGGGATAAATGCCCCAAAGTGTGATTTCTGGGTTGAATGGTAGCTGCATATTAAGATTTTAAAGAAATTGTCAAACCGTCATTTAGAGTGGCTGCACCATTGTACATTCCTCCCAGAGATATATGAATGATCCAGTTTTTCCACATCCTTACCAGCATTTTGTATTTTCTCTATTTTTCACTTTAGTCATTCTGATAGGTGTGCGGTGATATCTTGTTGCAGTTTTAACTTCCATTTCGAAAGGCCAGTGATGTTCAGCATCTTTTCATGTATTTATTTTCCATCTGTATATCCACTTGGTGAAATGTCTGTTTAGGTCTTTTGTCTATGATTTACTTGGGTTATTTGGGAGTTGTTTTTTGTTTTTGTTATTTTTACTGTTTTTAGAGTTCTTTATATATTTAAAGACTAGTCTTTTGTTGGATGTACGGTTTGAAAATGTAGCTTGTCTTTTCCACCTCTTAACAGGGTCTTTCGTAGGGTAGAAGTTTTAATTTTAATGAAGTTCAATTTATCAATTTCCCTTTGACAGATCATGCTTTTGGTGTTAAATGTGAGAACTCTCTGTGTAACTTTAGATCCTGAAGCTTTCTCCTTTGCTTATTTTTTCTAAAAATTTTATAGTTTCACATTTAAGTTTACCATCTATTTTCAGTTAATTTCTGTATAAGCTGTGAGACTTAGGTCAAAGTTCACTTTTTTTTGCCTATGGACATCCAATCTGTCCAGCATCATTTGCTGAGAAGGTTGTATTTCTTCCATTGAATTACTTTTGTACCTTTCAGGAAAAAAATAGCAGGGCATATTTTGGGAGCTCTATTTCTGTTCCACTGATCTGCGTGTCAACCCCTCTGGCAATACCATGCAGTCTTGATAACTGTAACTATTTAATAAGTCTTGAAATAAACTGGTTCCTCTCACTTTATTCTTATTTTTCAAAAATGGTTTTAGCTATTGTAGTTCTTTTGCCTCTCCAAATGAATTTTGGAATAATATGGCTATATACAAAAAATACCTTGCTGGCATTTTGATAGGAATTTCATGAAATATATCAATTTGGGGAGAATGGGCGTCTTTGCTATTGAGTCTGACAATCCATGAACATGGCATATCTCTTCGTTTTATTTAGATCTTCTTTGATTTCTTTCACCAGCATTCTGTAGGTCTCAGCATTCAAGTCCTGTACATGTCTTGTTAGATTTACACCTAAGTATTTCTCCCCTACCCCCCTCAATTGTAAATTGTAATTGCAATTGTAATTTCAGTGTCCACATGTTTTATGAATACTATTTGCTAATATTTTATTAAGGATTTTTTGTCTCTATATATTAATTAAGAATATTGGTCTATAGTTTTCTTTTTATGTACTGTATTCATTTGGTTTTGGTATCAAGGTAATACCACCTTTATAAAATGAGTTAAGAAGTATTCCTTCTTCTATTTGGTAGAAGAGATTGTTCAGAATTGGTTTAATTTTTCTTTATGTGTTTGGTAGATTTCTCTACCATTTGTGAAACCATTTGTGCCTGCAGATTTCTTTTGGTAGAATTTTAAAATTACAAATTCAATTTCCTTAATAGTTATAGAGCTATTCAAATTATTTCATATTGGGTGAGTTATGGTAGTTTGTGTTTTTCTGAGGAATAAGTTTATCAGCATAATGTCAACATGATGTCAAATTTGTCGTCAACAAACATCAAATTTATGTGTGTAGAGATATTCAGAGTATTTTATCCTTTGGTGTTGCAGGGTCTATAGTGATATTCTTTGGTTCATTCCTGATATTGACAATTTGTGTTTTCTCTTTTTTCTTTGTCAGTCTTGCTAAAGGTTTGTCAATTTTATTGATCTTTTCTAAGACTCAGCTCTTTCTTTGATTTTTGCTATTGTTTTTCTGTTTCAATTTCATTGGTTTCAGTTCTTATCTTTATTATTCCCTTCTTTCTACTCATTTTGGGTTTAGTTTGCTCTTCTTTTCATATGTTCTTGAAATGGTAGCTTATATTATTTATTTGAAAGTTTTTTTCTTTTCTTTTTTTTTTTTTATTTATTTATTCATGAGAGTCAGAGAGAGAGAGAGAGAGAGAAGCAGAGGCGGAGGGAGAAGCAGGCTCCCCGCCTAGCAGGGAGCCCGATGCGGGACTCGATCCCAGGACCTTGGGATCATGACCTGAGCCGAAGGCAGACGCTTAACCATCTGAGCCACCCAGGCGCCCGAAGGTTTTTTTCTTTTCTAATACATTCATTCAATGCTATAAATCTCCCTCTCCCCACTGCTTCACTGTGTCCCACAGTTTTTTTTTCAGTTTTATTGACATATAATTGACAAATAAAAATTGTGTTTACTTAAGGTATACAACTTGATATATTGAGATACACACACACACACACACGGAGTGAAATAATCTCCACAATCAAGTTAATTAACTTCACTTTTCATTCTATCATCCTATCTTCTATCTATCACTTCACATAGTTACTATTTTCTGTGTGTGTGTTAGGTACACTTAAGATCTACCTTCTTAACAAATTTTATGTGTACAATACAGTATTGTTAACTATAGTCACATTGCTGTACATGAGGTCTCCAGAACTTATCCATCTTGCATAACTGAAACTCACACATTTTTATATGCTGTATTATCATTTTCATTCAATTTTTAAAAATTTCCCTTGAAACTTTCTCTTTGATCCCCAGAGTATTTGGAAGTGTGCTGTTTCCAAGTGTTTGGAGATTTTCCTATTATCTCTTTTATTGATTTCTAGCTTAATTCCTTTGTGGTCTGAGAACACGCTCTCAACACTGTATGATTTCCATTCTTTTCAATGTGTTAAGATTTGTTTTATGGCCCAGGATGTGGTCTGTCCTGGTATGTATTATATGGGCACTTGAAAAGAATGGGTATCCTGCTATTGTTGGTAGAGTATTCTATAAATGTTGATTCTATCTTGGGTTGATGGTTTTGTTGAGTTCTTCTAGATCTTTGCTAACTTTGTTCTGTTGCAGTTGTTGAAAGGGGACACTGAAGTCACCAACTGTAACTGTGGATTTGTCTATTTCTCCTTTCAGTTCTATTAGTTTTGCTTCACATTTTTTGTACCTCAGTTGAATAAACATTTAGGATTACTACGTTTTCTTGGTGGATTAGCCTTTTTATCATTATATATGTTCTTCTTTGTCTCTGGTAATTTTCTTTGTTCTGAGGTCTACTTTATTTGATATTAAAATAGCCACTCCTTCTTTCCTTTGATTAATGTTTACATGATGTAATTTTTCCCATTCTTCTGGTTTCAACTGTCCTACACCATTATATTTGAAGTGAATTTTTTATAGACAGCATATAGTTGAGTCCTGTTTTTTAATTCACTCTGCTAATCTCTGTCTTTTAATTAGTGTATTTGGACAATTTCCATTTAATGTAATTATTGATGTTAGTCCGTAAGTGTGCCATTAAAATTTTTGTTTTCTTCATTTCTCTTTTTTTCCTTTTTCTTTCCTTTCTGTGGATTACTTGAATTTTTTTAGAATTTCGGTTTTTATTTACCTATAGTATTTTTGACCGTATATTAATATAGATTCTTTTAGTGGTTGCTGCACATATTACTTCATATATACAAAAGTTAGTACAATCCACTGGTGTTGCAACTTTACCAGTTGAAATGAAGTGTAGAAAACTTACCTTCCTCTATGTCCCTTTATTTTTCCCCATTTATAATGTAATCATTGTAGATATTTACTCTACAGACATTTAGATCCCTAGAGACAGTACTATCCCTTTTGCTTTCACCATCAAAAATAATTTAGAAAATGCAAGAGGAGAAGGGAAGTCTGTTGTATTATCTGTATGTGTTCTTTCTTCCTTCTTGATGGTCCAAGGTTTCTTCTTTTATTGTTTTTTTCTGCTTAGAGAACTTTAGCTAGCTATTCTTTTAGGGTTGGTATGCTACTGACATATTCTTTTAGTTCCTTCACCTGAGAAAGTTTTATTTCTCCTTCATTCCTGAAGCACGTTTTCACTGGGAATAGGATTCCGAGTTCATAGTTCTATCTTTCAGCACTTGGAGAATGTTGTGCACTGGCTTCCATGGTTTCTGATGAGAAATGTCATCCAATGTCATTCAATTTGTTTTCCCCCTTTAGGTAAGGTTTTGTTTCCCTCTTGTTGATTTCAAGATATTTTCCTTTGCCTTTATTTTTCAGAAGTTTGACTATAATGTGTTTTGATTTTAATTCCTTTAGGTTGGTCCTGTTTGGGATTCATTCAGATTCTTACATCTGTGAACTCAGATCTTTTGCAAAATTTGGGAACTTGTCAGCCATTATTACTTCAAATACTTTTTCGGCCCCACTCTCTTTCTTCCTCTCTTTTGGGGACTCTGATGACATGAACGATAGATCTTTCATTATAGGCTGACTATCTTTAGTATAAGAAACGTCCTTCTGATAAATTGCAGGGATGGATTTTGCCATTTTTCTTACAGTCCTTGACCAGGCACTGCATCCAGCATGTACGCAAAAAGAAACCTACGCCCACTGTGAATCCATTTTTCTCACAATGCGGTGACCTTGTGTTAGGGCTCCCATATTTCTTTCTTTATTAAAGGCAGGTTGGGACTTCATAGCATTTAATGGGCTCTTTATCTCTTACAGACAATTTTATAAAGGATATACAGGAAAAGCAAAATGAAACTTGGAATAATGAAAATAATTTTTAGAGAAAAAGATCAAAGTGGTAAAAAGATTAAATATAAAGCTTTGTTTAAAGCCTGGCTCTGAACATAATACTCCCTCAAATAGGCTTGAAGAGAAATAAAATGATGCTCTAAAACTCCTAATGCAGGCTTCACAGCAGAGTGATTTCCACTTGATTAACAACTGGAAAGCCCTGTTATGGAAGCAGTTTGAGCCTCCCTTATTGAAGACGGGTGCTGCCACTAAACAGTTTATCCGTGTTTATAAAGATGACAAATCTATCACTTGTGTAAACTCTGGTCCCCTCATATATGGGCTCATGCCTTTGCCATCCAACAAACTAAATTTGGCTTGACTGAAAGGTGCAGAGTCTAATGGAGGTCAGAACATCATTATTTGTCTACAAACCTCAAAGTGTTTCCAAAGCCTCCTAAACTTTCCCTGTTAACACTTTTCACACTTTGCTGATACTCTTTCTTGAACATCTGTCTCCTGAGGTAGACTCTGTTCTGTGGGGGGTCTAACGAAAATCCCATCTTTAAGAGGCACCTGAATGGCTCAGTCTGTTAAGCGCCGGCTCTTGGTTTCAGATCAGGTCTTGATCTCTCAGGTCGTGGGTCATGGGATCAAGCCCTGAGTCAGACTCTAGGCTCAGCGTGGAGTCTGCTTGAGATTCTTTCCCTCACCCCCTCCCTCCCCCTCTGCTCCTTTCCCCACTCGCTTGCGTGCTCGCTCTCTTTAAAATAAATGAATAAAATCTTTTTAAAAATCCCATCTTTTTAATCATCAAATGGGGGCCCTGAATAAATGTTTGTGAAATAAATGCCTAAATGAACAAGATCTCTCTAGAAGTAGAGAAAAATATCTCCCCACTTCAAATTCTACACCTCATTCATTCACTTATTTCAAGAAAGTTTTAAGAAATGTTTACTATGTGCCAGGTGAGGTGCTAGACACTGTAAGTACAAAAAAAAAAAAAAAAATAGAATGTGATTTGTTTTCTGGCCAGCAGTGCCCATGGAAATATGTCTGACCTCTGCTCATACTTGTTGGCTTGGGCTCCCAAATGTGTCCCTAGATCAGGGATTAGCAAATTATGGTTTGGGGGCCAAATCTGGCCATTGCTTTGTGTGTGTGTGTGTGTGTGTGTGTGTGTGTGTAAGTAAATTTTGTTGGAACTCAGCCACACTCATTTATTTATGTATTACCAAACCTGCTTTCACATTACAATGACCAGCAAATGCCTAAAATATTTACTATCTGAATATCTCCAGGAAAAATATTGTCAATCCCTGCTCTAAATAATGAATTGGGGAATGTTTGACACACCCTTCCCTTACCTGGAAGTTCCTGCAGTGTCAAACAGGCAAAGTCATGGTTCCATCCTTTAGTCAACACATCCTGTGGTCAAGAAGATTGGGGGAAAAATAAACAAAATATATATTGTCCCTAAAACTCTCCAGATGACATATTAGTGTCAACCAAAGTCCCTGATTTTAATAGAATGTCTTTTATCTTCATTAAACCTCACAAAATAGAAACAAGAAAGGTGGTCTGCAATCAGAGTTCAGGACAATTGCTTGGTCCCATCATTTACCAGGGGGGAACACTTAATGTTTAGGAATATGCAATGGACAGCTCACATCCCATTGGTATGCTTGGCATGTTTGAGATGTTTGGGGAATAGTCAGGGGTTCAGTGAGGCTGGAGGGGAGTGAGTGAGGGGCTGCAGTGGGAGATAAGAGCAGAGAGCTGGGAGAGGAAAAGAGAGAGCCACTGAAAGGATGAGCCATCAGTTGATTTTGAGCGGAAGAGTGACCTGATCTGATTTGTGTTTTGGGAAGATCACCCTGGCTGATGTGTGGGGACTGGACCGTAGGGGTACAAGGGCGGAAGCAAGGCCATCAGTGAAGAGGTCATTGGAATGATCCAGATGAGACATGACAGTGGCTAAGCCCAGGGAATGTGGTAGGTATAAGAAGTGGTTAGATTCTGCACTTTAGTGATGGAGCCAATAAAAAATTCTGATGGATGGAATGTAGGAAGAACAGGAGAGTCAAGGAAGGCTGCAAGGCTCTCGACCTGAACAAGTGGAAGGATAGAACTGCCATTGACTAAGATGGGAAAGACGGGAGAATCTGGGTTTGGGGGTGACATCAATAGTTCATTTTAGACACGGTATGTTTGACATGTTTTCTTTTTTCTCAAATTTCTTTTTCTCCTTTGGGTTACCCTCATTCTGAAATCAGGACCTCTCCCTTCCAGTTTCTAGGTCTGTTCCACTCCCTTCCCTTCATTAACCTCCCAGGGATAGCATTGGAGAATGGTGGTTAGAAGAGTGGACTCTAGAGACAGAATTCTGCATTCAAATCCAGGTCTGCCATTTTCTAGCTGTGTGACCTTGAGAAAATTACTTATGTTAACTGAAGTTTAGTTCCTCTGTTTGTAAAGTAGAAAAAAAATAATCATTGCCTTTCTCTCAGAGTTAATGTGAGGATTAAGAGGGATAGTATATGTGAAATGGGCAAGTACACAGTAAGTGTCAGCTCTCTGGCTATATTCCAGGCTTTTGTCTCCAAAATTTTTCCAGTTTCCTGTGTCATATCTCGGGACTAGGGTGTGAGGATGAGGTTCTTGTGGAGAGGGAGACAACGTGGGGTGGGTGGGAGGGGAAGGAGGCCAGTACAAGAGCCCGTCTACTAGAAGGGGCTGGAGGTTGGGAACAAGTATGGCTGACAAAAGAGAGCTGCCCAGGCAGGCAAGTCACATTAGTACCCTGCTGGTGCCTGGAAATAAACCACGGCACCTCTCAGCTGTAAAAGAGGCAGATGGGGAGGGGGAAGCCAGGACCTGACATGAGGCAGGGCCAGGAGAAGAGGACAGTGAAACAGTAGCTGATCAAGTAATGCCTGGTATCCAAGGATGAGGCCAGAAGCATTAAGATGCAGGCAGTGGCCTGCTGTGGGCTTCCAAGAAGAAATGGTGGGATTCCCACAAAGACAGAAACATAGTGATGGGAATGAGGCATCATCTAGAAGGTTTGTCTCTGGCTGGGGTTCACTGGCAGAGCCTCAGCCCCTTGGTGGGGAGTAGGTGAGAATGACAAAGTTACTCTTCCAGACCCGTGATCCAGATACCCCTGCCTGAATCTGGGCTCTGATTCTGGGCTCTCAATCCCTGCCTTTCCCATGCCTACTTGCCCAAGCCCCTGAGCCTTTATTTTGGGAAACTCTTCAACTGCCCAGCCCCCTTTTTGGGGAGGCTTGTTCCCCTCACCCTCTGACAAGTAGTCAAGTGCTCCAGCTCGAGATCCTGAAAGGCCTGGATTTCAACACCAGCCACTGTCCTGCTATATAACAGAACACTTCTCCCATGCCCTTAAAGTCTCAGTTTCCTGATCTATAAAATGGGCATATCAGTAACACTTCCCTCTCAACATTAGTTGAGTTTCCATGAGACTTAGCATGAACCTGTCACACAGTGAGTGCCCCTGGGATGATGGCAACTAGGATTATGAGGGTAACTTGCCTGCTTTTCACAGCTTGGTCATCAATCTCTTGTGGTATATAAAAAGATAAAATGAATCTAAATTTCTTTTTTGAGTTGAAAACTGGATATCAGTGCAATTCTTCAAGAAAGGTTTTGTGTTTTTAGCAATTACATAAGAGGTTCCTATGGAAAGATCTTTGAGAGATGGTCCTTGTTTATATGTAAGACTTCTAGTGTTTCCTAAAAACCAGTCACACTTAGATGTATGAGATACAAACCTCAGGAGGGGGGAAAGGAAAATCTTCATTTACCATTATGAGAGGTCACACATCCAGAGCAAAACAGTTTTGCTTCAGAAAATTCTAATCCAGGTGGCCTTGGTGTTAATTTTTCCTACACGTGCAGCCCACATGGCTCCTCACCAAATGCCTTTTAATTCTTTTTTAAGGAGATGCTTCATCCACCAGTTGTCCAGGCTTTTGCCGTAAGAAGACATCTTCATGGAGTTCATAGCAAGACATCCTCCTCAAGCTCTAATCTGGTTTTCTAAGTTAGTAGAAGTGCTTTTGCAAAGCAACATGGTATTGTGTAGCAGAAGCCACAAAGACGTCAGGAATTCTATTCCTAAGAATCTATTCTAAGGACATGTTAACCAAAAGGCAAAAATTATGTGCAAGAAGATGCTTCCTGCAAATGTTACCTAAGAAACACCAAAAATATGAGGAGGGAACTAACTGCACAACAATGTCGGAATAATTTAGTAAGTTACGGAATATTGTGCAAACACTGAAATTTTTAAATATGAAGGCCTTGGAAACATAGAAACTGTTTTTGATGTGCTGTTAAATGAAATGGCAGAATTCAAAATAGACATTGCTTTGTGGCTGCAAGCGTATAAAATGCTTATGCGTGGATGAGCAGGGGTAGATGACCGGCAAAAATGAAACACTACTTGAGGGTGCTGGAAATAGAATTTGTCCCTTCAAAATATTTGTTGGTGCCGTTCCTATGACAGCTTTTCAACAAAAATGTTTAAAATAATTAAGTAAACCCAAGGCACCAAAGATGTGGACTCCCCAGAGCTGGGTGAAATGATACACTCTCATATACACTGATTACACGAGAAAACTCCTTTTCTGTTGCTTAGGCACAGCTTGTAGATCACCTGCTGACATTTGTCTTCTCACCTAGGCAGGAGCCCCTGCTGCCTGGTAACTCTTCAACATGTGACTCACAGACATCAAAGCCCCCAAACCTACGTGGCCAGAACTAGAAACACTTCCAGCGTCCACCTGGAATTTTATGATGATTGATTTCCTGTCCAGAAAAACTGGGTCTGGGTAAAAGAAAAAGTTTGACTTACATCATCCTTTACCTATAGGAACCGTATGGTCCATGCTGTTGAATAATTAGTCCTCTAAGCCAGACTAGGCTTGTAAACAAATTCACTTTTCCTGGCCTGTAGTCATTCATTCATTTGCTCACTCACCAAGTCCTTGTGAAACATCTTTCATATGCCCAGCATTTGCTCTTTATGAAGATTTAAAATTCCTAAGAAATAATCTTACCAAGGAGCTCACAACCTAATTAGAAAAGACAGACACATCTTTAATTCTATACGATGAGTTAAGTAAGGGCTTGCTTCCATCATCTGCGAAGTGGAGGGAGGAATTCCTACTTCACAAAGTTAAGAGAGGATTTAGTGAAATGACACATGGACTAAACAGCCAGAAAATAGACAATACTCAGGAAATACTGGTTTCTTTCTCGTTGACATTGAGTGTTGGGTGGCTGTGTCATCTTAACATGGAGGAAGAATAGAATTCCTAAGATTTTGCTAATGATTGATGGGGAGGCCTCCTCAGAAGCAGGGGCACTCATGCTGGGCCTGGGAAGATGAGTGGAATTTCTCCAGGGGGAAGAGAAGAGACAAGACAAGAGAGAGGGGGAGGGAGAGAAGGAATCCCAAGCAGACTCCCTACTGAGTATGGAGCCTGACGCAGGGCGCGATCTCATGGTCCTGAGATTGTGACCTGAGCCAAAATCAAGAGTCCTGATGCTTAACCAACTGAACCACCCAGGCACCCCCAGAGTTCTATTCTTATATGTGGTCTAGCCACTGTCTGTTTGTATACTCAGTCTCAATTCAAATTAAACGACCCAGGTGTCCCATTTTGCTTAGAGCAAAAATGTCCTTTTTTCTTCCCTAGGTTTCACCTGAGGGCCCGCTGGTGTCCGAAGGACCAATTGCAAAGGCTTGGAAGATGCCCCCGCCCTATCCCAGCCCTTCAAGCTTGCCATTACTCCAGAGCATGCTTCATTCCTTCCATGCGGTCATCACTGTCATTCCTTCTGGCCATTCCTGGTCCTGGCCTTGGAACCTGCCCATGTTCTGTCCAAAGGTACATTCTGGCTTTTCTTCCCTCATTGCTGGAACCGGAACTCAGCTCACTCTTAGGAAGCAGACATCGGATTATAACCGACAACAACTTTGACTATGATTCTTCAAAAGACAGATTTTTCCCATAAATGGGTATTTCTGATATTTCCCTCTACAAAAAAAAAAAAAAAAGCGAACTCACAACCTAGTTCCACCAAAAGCACTGCTGTGAAAAGCTTGAATAATAGAGCCCAGACCTGTTGTTTTTCTAATGAGCCGACTCCGGGCATGGGGAGAAGGAGGGAACTGAGAGGAACAAGGAGTTAATATGCCATTTGGATGGCCTCCCTGCAAATCAGATGTCTCGATCGCACTCTTGGCAAATGCTGAACTGCAATCAATTCTTAGATAAATTCTCTGACAGGTGTTCAAAGTGATGATATTCTGGGCTGTTGATTAAAGAACGATCCATACGTTTTAGATGCCAGATGTGCGGGCAGCAAAGCCGACAGTTAGTCGAGACCATGCAGGAGCCTGACTGATACTTTCCCCAGACGGACTGCAGGGCCATTGGCAAGTGAGCAAAGTATTATGTTTTTAGGGGTTAGGTCATAAAGCATGAAAGAGATCATTCTGGCCTGCAAAAATAGAAAGCACATTCGAAAATCATTTTTAATCTGCTTGGATCTCAGTTTATTTTTAAATGACCTACTCTTGCATTTAAGGAAATAAATGTAAACTGAATGCCTACGAGACTAGCTTTCAGTTTACTGCAAAGACAGGCATTTTAAAGGTAACCATGATATAAAATAAAGGGCAAGTATTACGTATTGGCTGATCCTCATAACACTATTTTGAGCCAGGGCAGAGCTACTGGCTACTGGCTAATGGAATAAGGCACTTTGGCTCAAAGGGGATCTGTCCTCAACTTGCACATAGACCTACTAGATGCGAACGCTGTACTTAATTCTATGGTGGGCGATCAAAGCAAGATGACATCTGTCTAAAGCAGTGGTTCTCAACTGAGCCATTCTGTCTCCCAGGAGACATTTGGCAACATCTAGGCAGACATTTTCAGTTGTCACAACTTGGGAAGCGTTACGGGCATCTAGTGGGCAGAGGCCAGGGAGGCTGCTAAACATCCTATAATGCACAGGAGAGCCTGCCACAGCGAAGAATTATCTGGCCCCAAATGTCAATAGTGCAGAAGTGGAGAAACCCTGGTCTCGGGGGAACTGTATGCTCATCTCCCCTTTCTAGCCTCATCTTGCTGGTGTGCCCCATGGGCAACCAGCCAGTCGCTCCCTGGGCAACCCATGAATGTTGACTCATACACAGTAGTCTCTCTGCCTGCACATACCTCTCCTCCTTTCTCTCTCTGGCAATTTCTTAACTATCCTTCAAGACCCTGTTTAAATGCTAAACGCCTGCTTTCTGACACCCCCAATCCCCTCCTCCCAGCCTGCCCTGTCTCTCTACGCAGAAAAAATTCTCTCCTGCCCCCTCTCCCCTATGACATGCATCACATTGTATTACGATCATTTGTTTGCATTTTAGAGAAAACTGAGCTCCTGAAAAATTAGACATGGAGCCCTTTCCATCCCTGGGTTCCTAAGACCTGGCACTACCATTCTAACACCTAGTAGGTAAGCAATGATTTTATGCCAAATTATTCCTTTAAAAAAATCCCCAAGTACTATGCCTTTCCCACAGGGAGCCCAAATTTCATAGAGAGAAACAGCTTTTGTTGTGACTCAGGAGAGCATGTGTTGTCTGGCTTGTATGTAAATCACCTAGCGGAGTGCCTGACACATAGATTTTATTAAATGAGCATCGTTTCCTGCAGTTTCCCTTCAAAGCAGCCACAGCAGCTGAGGGAGACGCATGGTAGTTTTGGGGAACACACAGGTGTGATGGTATCATACCCCACCGCCATTATAGGCTAGTAATTGTCACCGAGCAGACGGTAATCCTGCCCAGTTCTTACCTCCGCCTCTCACCTGCATTCTGCGCCCGTTCACATATGGCAAAGGAGACCAGGTGGAGAACCAGATCCATCTGTCTCGGCATCACATAGAGGTGCAGCTGAGAAGAGCTGCCTAGTTAAGGACCGCGTTGTCCAGGCTCCTTGAATCTTGCTGTGGGCCTACGACCAGTTCCCACCTAAGAATGTGAGCAGACGTGCTGCGTGTGCTGCTGGCCCAAAGATTTTGAGAAGCAAGCATGCCTCCTCCACACCCTCTTTCCTCTTCTGCTGGCCAGGCACATGAGGGATGGCCAAACCCCTAGGGTTCCTGAGTCTGCATTAGGGAGAGCCACTGCCTGAACCCTTGGGTTATTATACTAATGTGAAATAACCTTCTATTATATCAGATGCATTTTAGGATCAATGTGGTACGGCAGTTTAGCCTGCCTTAATCAAACACAACACACCATGTTTTCATAATTAAAACAAATGGAGCAGTGCCTAAGGTGACAAATTGAGCATAATGTTTATCTCCTATCCCCCATGATCACACTAAAGCAACACTAAAGAATGGCAGCCAGGACAGGAGGGAGCCCATCAGAGTATGAGAGAGCTTAACAAGTTCCCAGGAGACTGGAAGCAGATGGAAGAATATTGACTGATGAAGCAGGGTGGGCAATGCAACCCCTAGTCCTGGCAGGTCCTATAAGGACAAAGGCTGAGTGTATCGGGGATCCTGCTTGCCAGAGTCCTGAGGACATGCCAGCCTTGCAAACTGCATATGGTACAATGGAGGACAAAAATGAGAAGTGAGATAGAAAACACAGGCATTATTCAAGAGTCAAATGGAATAAATGACCTGCAGTGGCAACCCCTCCCTGAGTTCTGTGCTCAGAACAACCAGCAGTCAGGCATTTAGCTCCCCTACCCCCACAAATACATAGAGGGTTCTTCTCTAAAGAGACCGCAGAAGGAGAAAAAGGAACCTCTGTGCTCTACTGGTCGGAATGCAAATTGGTGCAGCCACTGTGGAAAACAGTATGAAGGTTCCTCAAAAAACTAAAAATAAAGGGGCGCCTGGTGGTTCAGTCTGTTAGGCGTCTGCTTTCGGCTCAGGTCATGATCCCAGAGTCCTGGGAGCGAATCCCACATCGGGCTCCCAGCTTGGTGGGGAGTCTGCTTCTTTCTCTTCCTCTGCAGCTCTCTTTCTGTCAAATAAATAAATAAATAAAAATTTTTTTTTAAGGTGTCGTATATATCTACAATGGAGTATTACTCAGTCATCAAAAAGAATAAAATCTTGCCATTTGCAATGACATGGATGGACCTAGAGAGTATAATGTTAAGTGAAATAAGTCAGTCAGAGAAAGACAAATACATTATGATTTCACTCACATCTGGAATTTTAGGAACAAATGAACAAAGAAAACAAGACAAACAAAAAAAAAACAGACTCCCAAATACAAAGAACTAGTTGTTGCCAGAGGGGAGGGGGACATGGGGATGGGTAAAATAGATAAAGGGGATCAAGAATACCCTTATCCTGATAAGCACTGAGAAATGTATAGCATTATTGAATCAGTATATTGTATACCAGCAACTAATATAACACTGTAGGTCAATTATACTTCAATAAAACAATTTTTTAATAAAATATATTAGATTAAAATTTTTTAAAAAATAAGGAAACCACATAAGCTGTCTATGAATAACCAGGATAGCAAGTGTGAGTGTTGGTGTCTGAGATAAATCTCTCTGCGTTCTGAAGGCCCCCCCAGCATAAGGAGCAGCTCTCTTCTTACTCTAAAGTGATACGTGTTGTATCTTCTATAATTTTTCTGATGATATCATTAGAAGTAGCCAACAAGCTCTACAGAGCTCTGAGCCCTCCTGTTTATTGATTTCTATCTAGATATAAATAAGTAATCAAGGATCTCTGGAAATTTGAGAATAAACTGAAATGTCAGGGAACGACTAAGACAAGCAAACTCCTGAAGAAACAGAGAAATTCAGAGAACTAGTGAGACCCTTCCTGCCAAAACTTCTAATGATATCATCAGAAAAACTAGAGAAGATACAGCATATGTGAGTGGGACACTATGAGAAAGGGACCATCACAGAACGAGTTTGGAATTTTGGAAATTAAAAATGCGGTTACTGAGCAGAAGAGACAAATTTCCCATGCAGAAGAATTCCCAATAATTTATGTAGGTACTTCACCCTCAAGGAGGGAGGAACATAAGTCTTAACTCCTTAGGTGTGGACTGTGCATAGTGACTTCCTTTCAAAGACCAGGGTGTGGAGAGGGGAGAGAGAAAGAGTAGCCCTGCAGTGGAGAAACATGACAAGACCTACCCCAGCCAGGCGATCAAGGCCAGGATCCGCAGTCCTGAATCATGCTGGTGGAACATGCCCTTGATAGTGATGTGATGAAAATGACACTCTGCGGTCTTCCTCCCAATAATCCCTGACCCCTGTTTATCATGAGAAAAATACCAGACAAATTCCAATAGTAGGACAGGAGCCAAAAGAGATTTGACAATTCAATGTAATGTGGTCTTCTGGAGAGGATCCAGGAAAAGAAAAAGGACTTAGGTAAAAGCTAAATCTAGATAAACGATTAACTTTAGTTAATAATGTATCAGTATTGGTTCATTAATTGCAACCAATGTATCACACTAATAAGATGTTAATAATAGAGGAAGTGGGATATAAGGTGTATGAGAACTCTCTGTACTATCCCATTTTTCTGTAAATCTAAGACTGTTATAAAAAAATAAAGTTTATTGTTTTAAATGTTGTTACTAAATTCAAAAAGTCAATAGACAAATTGAATAAGAAAACTGAAGAAATTTTCCAAATGGAAACAAACGAAAAACAAGAAAATGGGAGATAGTAGTCATAAGGTAAGAGATATTAATGATTTATTTGGTAGATTCAGCTTACTACTCAGATGGGCTCTAGAAAGAGAAAATAAGGAGAAACAGAGGGAGGAAATTATCAAAGAAAGAGTAGAGGGACATTTCTGAAAGAAGACATTAGTCTTCAAAATACAAGTATCTACCAAATGCCAAGCAGGATAAGCGAAAAAGAGATTATTGACTGTTACATTCAGTTGTATTGTTTGAAAATATGCAATTCTGCCGTGGGAGAAAAGAAAACAAATAGAATGGATGAAACTCATAACATGTCTTAAGCATAGATAGGTAGGAAGCAGAGCACGTGTGTGTTCAACATAGATAGAAGGGATGGACGAACCAAAAGATAACTAATATTCATGAGCAACTAAATATATAAAAAGTCCCTGGATACTGAATATTCATGATATATGGAATATACACCAGGCACTAAAGACTCAAAATTCACTGAATATATGGGAGGCAGGAAGCACTCAGTAGGTATTCAGAGGCCTAATTCAGCCAGCAATTAGTGATGTCCATTCTGGCTCTATGTGTCCTCTGCTCAAGAAACAATCATAAAATCCATGGCTACTAAGCAAGCTTATTGGCTAGCTATAACAGTAGTGCGGCAGACTTGTCCTGCATGTCTCCAACAAAACAAGTCTGTACCTTCCATCTGTGAGCCCCCTTGCTTAAATACTCTGGTCCCAGTAACCTACCATCACTGGGGAAGCCCCGAGTGGCAGAAAGAGAGAAAGAGAAAGAGAAAGAGAGAGAGAAAGCTGACACAGGTACACTGCATACCCCAGGACCAGTAGTGTTCTTTTGCCCTGTTTGCACCTTATCCTAAGGGTTAACTTGCCCAATAACTTGTTTTACCTTCTTGCTGTATGCTTTCAACTGACTTAATAAACTGTTCTTTGAACATTTTCATTTGCTCTGCAAGCCTTTCTCTTCTGCGACTTCTAGAGCAGTATGTTAATGCTACCTCTACTAGCAGGCAGGTATATTTGGAAGCTACATGGCATCTAGGCAATTTCCCACGTGACAATACCTGGATATATCACTGTGAAGTTTCAGAACATTAAGGATGAAGAGAACATTTCGATGCTTTCAGAAAGACAAAGGGTTCACTTATAAAGAAATAAGAATTAGGCAAAAGACGTCTCACTGACAACTGAGACTACAAGACAAATGAGCAATGCCTCCAAAGATGTTTGAAGTTATCCAAAGATAAGTTATCCAAAGGTAACTCCAAAGTTATTTTCCAGCTATGATTCTATATACTGCCAAAATATCAGGAAAGTGTGGATTCGTATGAAAGTTACTGTCAGGTATGCCAGGATTCTAAAAAACTACCTCCCTCATACCCTTTGTCAAAAGCTACTTGAGGATGTGATCTGGCAAAATGAAGGAGTACAAAATCAGGGAGACACACATATAGAAAACTGGAAAACAAAAGATTCATGGATGTTTCTAGATATATAATACAATGCATGAGGCTTAAAAATACAATGAAGAAAAAATAAAGGTAATTAGAAACAACAGAAAAGACTAAATCTACAAAAGGCAGAGCAACAGAACCAAAGCCAACCATTTGACCCCAAAAGGGGTCAACGATTTGACTCCAGAGTCATAACAACGTAAACACTATTTGCCAACTTTGTACAGTTAGAGCTAATCTATAGACATGGCTTAATTATGCTCACAGAAAGGAATCTAATTGTTTCCACCGTGAGGGTGTAGAGGTAAAACTATCTATGGCAAAAGCTGGGGTAAAATGAGCTGAAAGCTGCAGTGAGGGGTAAGGAGACTAATATTTTCATCTTATAAAGAGAGGAGTCAAGAAATAAAGATGTAAATATTTTGTTTAAATTTTCAGAGGTAACCAATGTAAGCACTAGAAAGAGTATTGAAAATATCTGGGAACTGTTCTATGTAGACTAATCCCTCATCTATCGGGGGAAATTAATACATAATTGCTAAAATTCATAAGTTATATAGTCATATACTTAGTGACATGGAGGGCCCATTGGAAGAATTAAAAATAGAAACTATTAAATAAGTTATAAATAGTTACCTCTGGAGACTTGATCTTGGGAAGATGTTGACCAGGGGATTGTTGCTTTAGGTTCCAAGTCTTTGTATATAATTTTTATAAAACCATATACTCACATTGCTTTGATGAATACTTGTTATGCTCCTCACTCTAGGCTGACCCCAGGCACCTGGCTCAGCATCTTCCCTTTGCAACCAGCCATGAGGTCTGAAGGTGAGCTAGCTATTGGGCATCTCTTCTCCTATTAAACAAGCCTTGGGTAAGCTTAAAGGCACAGCACAAAATAATTTTTTAGCAATCAGGGTCATTCAGTTACAAGTTTAGCCCATACATCCTGCAAAACATTGGTTCTTACAGAAGGAAAATGCCAAAAAAAGGGAAAAAAAAGGAAAAACTGATTTTCTTCATTCTGTTCACAAGTTCTCTCCTCTCCTGAATGTCCCCTTATACCTGCCTCCACCACCTCCACTACCACACACACACACACAACCACACACAACCACATACACATTCTCATATACACGCGCGCACACACACACACACATTCACACAAACTCATACACACAAATTCTTGTTCAATCTGTTCACCCATCTGAGACTTTTCATATAGTCTCCCCCTCCCGATTGGCTTCTTCACCCACCACCTCCACCATCATACACAGACTCACACACACACACAGACTTGTACATACATTTTATCCCACTTGGAAAACTCCTAGGCATCTCTCAGTGGTACCTGGCTCGTGGTAACATCTCAAAAAATTATTTATTGACTAAATGTGTCAGGGCATGTCCTGGGTATTAGCGTCTGCTTTCTTCCCTATGACTGATCTCCTCCAAAGGAGGGACCATGCCTTTTCTGCTGTGACTCCATAGCAGAGTGACTTAAGACTTCAAAGCAATAAATGGAATTTTAAAAATACATCTACTAAATTGAAAAGTAGTGAATATTAAATGTAATAATGCAAATCAAAGTTTTTCAATTCAACAGAAATTCCATGAGTGTCAGTGTTTTATTTTAATTTACTATCAATTCATACATTTTGACTAAGTTATTGTGTCTTTTTTTTTTAAAGATTTATTTATTTATTTTAGAGAGAAAGAGAGAGAGAGAGCATGAGTGGCAGGAGCAGAGGGAGAGAGAGAGAATCTCAAGCAGACTCCCCCCTAAGCACAGAGCCTGACACGGGGCTCGGGGTTTGATCTCACAACCCTGAGGTAATGACCTGAGCTGAAACCAAGAGTCGATGCTTAACCAGCTGTGCCACCTAGGTGCCCCTAAGTTGTGTGTCTTAAGTCAAACTCAATACTTTTGAACTCAAAGCAGTTTCTCTCAAAATTACCTTCACCATTTCACACTTTGAAAGAAGCTTATTTTCTCCATAATTTAAGTGGGGTGCATTTGTTGGTTTGATGGTATTAGGCCCAAGGAAAAATATGGAGCCACTAAGAACTTGAATTCTAGAGCTAAATTACCTGGATTCAAATTCCTATCTCCACCACATAATAACTGAGTATTTGGGAGCAGATTACTTTCCCCTATTTGCCTCAGTTCCCTCATCTTTTAATGGGAATAACAATAATAAGACCTAATACAATTATTGAGAAGATGAAGTGAATTAGTGTATATGTTAGTCTGCTGTCATACAAGATACCACAGAATGGGTAGCTTTAACAACAGAAATTTGTTTTCTCACATTTCTGGAGACTGGAAGCCCAGGATTAAGATGCTAGGGTTTGATAAGAACTCTCCACTTGGGTTGCATAAGGCTGCTCCTCTTGCTGTGTGCTCATTAGGGCTTCCCTCCATGTGCGGGCTTGGTGAGAGAGAGAGAGTGTGCTAAAGCTCACTGGTGTCTCTTCTTACAAGGACACTAGTTCTATTGGACCAGAACCCCATGGTTGTGACCTTATTTAACTTTAATTACTTCCTTAGAGGCCCCATCTCCAAATATAGGCACATGGGAAGAGGTTAGGGTTTCTATAAATGAATTCTGGGTTGAGGCAAACATTGAGCCCACGCCGTACATGTAAGGCAGTGAGCAGAGTACCTGGTGGAGGTGGGCAATAACGTGAACTGTTTCTGTAAACCTCATTCTAGTTACAAGAAGAATCATGCTGGACCTCTCAGATTCCATCTGTAAATATTTATTTTATGCTTCAACCTGTAGCTGGCTTAAATATGACTCTGTCATGACAAAAAGATTGGAAGCTACAACAAGGAGGTGAGTGTAAACCAGGCAAGATATTAATGGTGAGGGAAGGCCAGGAGCCAGGAGTCATGACAAGGTAGCAGATCGGAGCACAGCAGAGAATTCAGAAAGAGATGGGAGAGGGAGGAAAAGAAAGGGAAGACAGAGCAAGGGGGGTTAGGCAGTGAAAGACAAATGGACAGAGAGGAGGACAGGCTATCTGTTGACCCAGCAGAGCCTCAAGAGCACCTGTCCAGGTGCTTTGGCATCATTCTTGGGCTTGGCTCAGCTTCATAGGCTCAGAATCTGGATTTCGTTTTCTCATCAAGAATAAGTCATCTTTTGGAAAGAAACTCCTGATAAACAGGTTGGTGAAAATAAAAAGAATTAATCATATAATCAGTGTATTTATTTTTAATAATAGACATATCTTCCTAAAGTCATGAATGCAAGATACATGCTCCCCTCGTACCTACTACTGATATACTTGAGAAATAAAATCAGCAGAAGATGCTCTTGGTAAGCAAAGCATCAGATCAAAAAATGGTCTAGAAGCCTATCTCACAGGAAAGGGACCCATTATGGAATAACCCTCATTTGCTTCCAGCATATCCAAGATATTCATAGAGGATTTTTCTCTTACTTTCTTTGCTCACTGTCTCCCAGACAGAAGGACTAAAGCTTAAAAACTAATCTCATTGAAAATCTGCCTCAGTCCCTGGAAGTAGGACTGGATAGGCACTCAGAAAGTCAGACTCCTAGCTAAAGTTTGTTTTTTTTTTCTTTTTCTTTTCTTTTATTTATTTATTTTTTAATTTTATTTATTTATTTTATTTATTTATTTATTTATTTATTTGATTTATTTGATTTATTTGAGAGACAGAGTCTGCATGTGAGTGGGGGGTGGGGGGGTGAAGGGGGAGGGAGAGAATCTTAAGCAGACTCTGCGCTGAGCGAGGAGCCAGAGGCGGAGCTCATCTCAGGACTCTGAGATCATGACCTGAGCTGAAATCGAGAGTCAGAGGTTTAACTGACTGAGCCACCCAGGAGGCCCTTAGCTAGAGGTTTTTCAAGGGGTGGAAGGAGCAGAAGTCTTTGCGTACATACTGCATACCAGGCAGTCTGTTGGCTGTTTGAAATATTTTATGACATATAATCCTCACAACACCATTTTATTCCCCTCTAATTTTCAGTTAAGGAAATTAAGCTCAGAAGCACTGTTAATGACCTAAGCAAGATCACACATCTGACCAGACTTCGAAGTAGGTCTAACTAGCAAACATAATTGTTGGAGACTTTTGAACACAAAGACATGCAGATATGAAGAGTCCACAGCCATGATGAGAGCTAGTGGTTGGAGAATGCGTAATGCAACAGAATTATCTGTATGCTAACAAATACTAGTAATCAGAAAATAGCTAGTGTTAGTACAATACTGATATTCTTATATCTGAACTCAGAGATGGAAGGAAAACCTCAGGGATTTGTCACAAGGCACAGGTAGTTATGCTTCAAAGCTTATTAATCATGTAGGCTGTGTCTCTGAGCTGAAGCAAAGGAATCCCAGGGAATCCAAATAGATGTCTTCTAATTAAAAGCAAATGCAGCTCTTCGACAAACATGATGAGTACAAGTTATGTTGGATGTAAGGAAAGATAATCTGAGATTGCGTGGTGGCAAACATCTGGGTTCGGGGGAATGGACGGCTGGCTGAATTGAACTGTACATATTTGGACAGCTGGATTATATCATATTTAGGGCAGTGTCTTCTCACCACCCTTGCCCCGGCTTCTCACCAAACAAAAACAAGTTACTTCTCCAAAGCAGCGCCAGGTCATGTTTCCAATCTCCACTGGTGTACACATGCTTGGGCCTAGAGGCTACCACTTCTTCATGCGATTGACCTGCAGACTGAGGCTACCAGGGTTAGGCAGGAAGCTGAAAGCCTTCCAGTCACAATCTTAGCTTTCGGGAGGCTTTGGCAATAAACATCTCTCTTGGTTTCTGAAGGAGCAAAGTCATGTCATCTCACTGCTCTTCCATCCCTCTCTGCTTTCTGCTTAAAACAGGAAACAAGGTTATCATCAGATCCAAAGATATTTTTTTATTTTCAACAATTCAATGTCCGTGTTTCAAGTGACAATTTGGGGGCACCTGTGCGACATGGCTGGTTGAGCAACTGACCTTTGGCTTCCATTTGGGTCCTGAGAACGAGCCCCGTTGGGTTTCTCTCTCCCTCACCCTCTTTCCCTCCTCCCCCCACCCATGCTCACGCTCTCTCTCTAAAATAAATAAATCTTTAAAAACAAAGAAACAAAACAAACAAGGAAATAAAGTGGCCATTTGGAAAGCTTTTGTTCTCCTGTAGGCTTCACTTGACCAGGGACTATTTGTTCAGCTTCCTGCAAGGTGAGGAAGTAAAACAGAGGTCAAAGGTGTGATCCCTGTTTATATACAAGAATTTTCACTGGAGCTGTGTCCATTATAATGAAAAAATGGGGGGCACCTGGGTGGCTCAGTTGGTTAAGCAACTGCCTTCGGCTCAGGTCATGATCCTGGAGTCCTGGGATCTTGTCCCACATTGGGCTCCTGGCTCATCGGGGAGCCTGCTTCTCCCTCTGACCCTCTCCCCTCTCATGCTGTTTCTCTCTCTCTCTCACTCTCAAATAAATAAATAAAACCGTTAAAAAAATGAAAAAATGGAGACAGCAAAAATATCTAATAATAAGGGGTTGGTTAACTAGATCATGGAACATCCGTTAACTACATACTTTGGCACTATTTAAAATTGTGCACTTAAAGAAACATTTAATGACATACAAGAATGTTCACAATAAAACATATTGACTGTTTAAAAAAAAACAGGATCCCCCCATCCCAGTTTTGTTGAAGAAACACAATTAGGTATAATGATGAAGATCATTATAGTATAAGATGTAACCTTGGTATGTCTTACCATATTGCTGGTATTTTTCAAGAATGTATTTATTCCAACATGGCTTTAAATTTTTCAAACAATTGTCTGAAATCTTTTTCAAAAGTGCATTTTAAGGTTGTGGTGGATTGCAAAATGGCCCCAGTTCACTATCCCTCCCTATTTCCATGCCCTTTGCTAGGGAACTTTGCCATGCCCTCCCGCTTGCCTCTAGGCCCAGCCATATGACTTCTTTAGACCAGTGGGATGATCACAAATGCGATGCAAGCAGGGTCTTGAACCACCGTTACCACAAGAACCTCTCCAGGCTACCTGCTAGTGAACAAGGGACCGGGCAGCAGAGTGAAGGTGGTCCCAGCTGAGGCCAGCCTCGGACAGTGAACTGCCAGCCAGCACCCTGACACTGAAGTGAGCCCAGCC
The DNA here is from genome assembly GCF_964656455.1 of Halichoerus grypus. Taxonomy (NCBI): domain Eukaryota; kingdom Metazoa; phylum Chordata; class Mammalia; order Carnivora; family Phocidae; genus Halichoerus; species Halichoerus grypus. The sequence goes on from NC_135714.1 coordinate 40,960,651, forward strand.
AGGATCAGCAGAGCCCCTCACTGACCACCCCACACATGTAAACAATAAACACCTACTGTTATATGCTGCTGAGATTTTGTGTGGTTGTGAGTTAGCTACCCAGCATGGTTGTAGCAATAGGTAATCAATGCCATAATTACTACATTTAAAAATATTGACCTTTTCGGGGCACCTGGGTGACTGAGTAGGTTAAGCAACCGACTCTTGACTTTGCTCGGATCATGATCTCAGGGTCCTGAGATCGAGCCCCAGCTCAGGCTCGCACTGGGCATGAAGCCTGCTTAAGAGTCTCTCCCCACCCCCCCACCCCACTTGCACGTTCTCTGTCTCTTAAAAAAATATACTGACCATTTCAATGGACTCCTCTCTGGGGTCATAATATGTTAAATTAAGAATGTTTTCTCCCTGTAGATGCTGAGGTACTTGGTAGTTTTGGAGCCCACTGTGGTAAGTGGAGGATATTCTCCATTCTCTATATTTTTTCATATCAAAATGTGTAACTATCTTAATTGAAATATTTTCTCTTTTCTTTGTTCAGGTTGCCATTTGGAACCGGAGGAGGAGGGTGGTGAGATGCTGACGTGCATTCCTGCTGGTGGCAAGTCAAGGAGGTGATGGGGAGGGGTGATGATGATTATCGTGGTGATGGCGGCCCTGTGGGTGCTGGTGGGGATCAGTAGACGAGGATGTGGCCTTTATGTTTCTTTAGAGACAATCAGTGTGTTCTGAGCAGCACCTACTCACCCCCTCTACATGTCTAGCTTCTCTCTCAGTTCCTGAACAAATGTTCAAACTTAAACCATACAAGTGCCGCCCTCACAATTTTGACATATTCATGTCTTATCTGAACTATGGTTTGCTTCTTTAAATCACTTGCTTTTAAAATTCAAGGAATATAATTTTTTAAGATTTTTATGCTGAGCGAAATAAGTCAATCAGAGAAAGACATGTATCATATGAGCTCACTGATATGAGGAATTCTTAATCTCAGGAAACAAACTGAGGGTTGCTGGATTGGTGGGGGGTGGGAGGGATGGGGTGGCTGGGTGACAGACATTGGGGAGGGTATGTGCTATGGGAAATTTATTTTTAAGAGGAAACCCAATTGCTTATTTTTATCAATAAAAGCAATGTATCATTTGGCATAAATTAAAAATGCTAGTCGAATAAAAAACTGCAAAGGAAAAAAAAAACTCTCTGTAATTAAATTCTTAATGTAGCCAAGACTCTGAACCCATGATCTGCTCTTCCTTTGTTACAAACGAAGACTGAAATGTTAGAGAAATGTTCGAGCATAATAGCGCAACCCTGCGGCTCTCCCCTTTGTGGAATCAGAAGGACTAAAGGAGAATTTAAAAGAAAATGGTTTTCTCAGAATGTGATAAAATGTCATTTAATGGAGCATCTGTGTGTCACCTAAAATCACATCCCGTAGTTTAGAAACATTATTCTAGGGAAAAGTTATTTCTGTGCGCCCGGAACATTGGAGACTCTTCTTTCTCGGGAATAATGGACTCGTAGTGAAGAGGCAGTGATAGAAGAGAAGTGGGAGAGATAGAGACAAATAGGCAGGGTCTGTTCATGTCGCAAAGCCACAGAGGGATGGGGACAGGTGGTTCGCAAAAATACCTTTGCTTTTACTTTTTAAAAAAGTGCCATTAGCAAGAAAGAAACCATACATAATCAGGTAAGTACTTCATGGTCAAGAAGTCAGAAACTGAAAGAGAAAAAGAACTTTGATACCAACAAGCTCCAGAAGATGCCCATATGAGCAAACACATGGTCACTGGCAGGCTCATGGAATGCCATCTGCAAAGTGATAGAATGACTGGGGTGTCATCATCTGTGGAAATGTAAAAGTGTGTATTTCTTTTCTGTTGGGAAAAAAAAAAAACAGAACCTTGACATATGTCTCCCAATTTATGTAGTTGCTTTCTTACACTTTTAAGAATCTAATCATGTCTTCGACAGTAAGAAGATTTTTCCCCCTCTGGGAAGTGGATGGAAGGGGGTGAGACAGACCTCTTAGTATCTCAGCAACACTCCACGGATGTTTGCATAAATATTCTCATTTCTATCCTCAAAACACCATGCCCTTATCTAGATCTGAGGCTCGTACACGCTGGTAAATGGTTAGTTTGAGGTTCACCCCAAATCCCTGCCTTCCCACCATCCCCACTGCTCCCAGGCAAAGGGAATGATCTCTTTGGTGTTTCGGGACCTGTGTGTGCACACACACATTTCTTTTCCTCTTTGATTGTACTCATAGGGACTTCCATGTTTTGCTCAGCATTACCATCAGGTGACAAAGAGCAGCCCTCAGCAATTTGATGGTTTTTCTACACCTCGTTATTAAGCTGCCTGAGACTCTGGTCAGCCCACAGACATCTCAAATAAGTGGGCAGAAAGCAAATTCCCAGCAGTGGTTCCAAATAATATCCAGAAAACCCACTGAGTTATTTGATTTTAAGACTAGGGTTTTCACATTCAGTATATACTTTTCTTTAAAAGGGGTTGTTATTCAGGAACTGGGAAATGTCTTTTCGTTTGATGAATAGATATTAGCATCCCCAAGTAACATTTACCCCGTGCTCACACAACCATGTGAAAACTGCAGTATTGTTTGGTGTGCATGCAAATTAATTAGTGGCTTAAATGCTAATAACGAGTATCTTAGAAGTACCTCAAAAGAAGTTGCCAAATAAGTATCTGAAGCTGACTTGAAGGGAAACCCTGTGGTTATAATCAGCACAGAGGTACTGAGCTGCTTCCTGCATCCCAGGATAATTTTTACTCTCCCACGGGCACCATTTAAAATACCCCAAGAAGCAAATGTAATGTCATAGAGTGAACTGCCTTCTGTTTATCCACACGCCTCTACTAGAAAACTTTTCTTCCTGCCTCAGAAAGCACCACACAGCTGGAAAGGGAGTCAGTGACATTATAGTCCGTCAGTGAGTCAATGTTTAGGGACTGTCCTTGTGCCCAGATAGGTTTTCACAGAGGATCCAGAGTTCCCAGTTTTCTGAATGAGCAGAGGATCATAGGAGATTGATTATTCAAGGTGGTATGTGGACGGGGATCAAGAGGACAGATTTCTATTTCTACTTTTGCTAACTTGCTGGGTCTTGTGAGATATGTTACATTTTACCTCTGTAAAATGAGAAAGAGTTAGAGTCCCTCCCATTCCAAAAAGCAAGCAATAAGAAAAAAAAATTTTTTTAAAGATTTTATTTATTTATTTGAGAGAAAGAGAGAGAAAGAGAAACAGCATGAGAGGAGAGAGGGTCAGAGGGAGAAGCAGGCTCCCCACTGAGCTGGGAGCCCGATGTGGGACTCAATCTCAGGACTCTGGGATCATGACCTGAGCCGAAGGAAGTCACTTAACCAACTGAGCCACCCAGGTGCCCAGAAAAAAATTTTTTTAAAACCTCAAACCTCTGGAGCGTGAATTCAGCAGAAAATCTACAAAGTGCAGTGTTTCTCAATGTGAACTACCATAGTGAAGCTGAAATGTTAAAGAGGCTCTGTGATTTATCAGGTCTACAGTAAGCCAGAGCAATGTCATCCCTAAGTCATTCTCTGCACATGGTCATCTCCTGGTCCTCAATCGGGTTCCTAGAAGTAAGAAGCAAGTTGCAGGTTCTCAACTAGAACCTGGTCTCTCTAACTGCACCTTAGACTAACCTTGGCTTTATTTTATGAGCTGATTTATGCAGTCAGTTTACAAATGAACCTTGGGGAACTCAGGTTCTTCTGTAAATTGATGCTGCTGTTGTCAAGCGGAATTTGGAGTTATGAAAACATGTTTGTTTGTTTGTTTGTTTTGTTTTGTTTTGTTTTAAAGAGACAGAGATGGGCGGGGAGCATTGGTGGGGAGAGGGAGAGAATATTAAGCAGGCTCCACGCCCAGCACAGAGCCCAACTTGGGGCTTGATCTCATGACCCGGAGATCATGACCTGAGCCTAAATCAAGAGTCAGACGCTTAACAGACTGAGCCACCCAGGCGCCCCTGAAAACATGCATTCTTAAATGAATGTATCTCAGGGAGCCTGCAATCCGCCTCCACTGTTAAATTGGACACCAAGGTTTAGTTCTACTTAGGTTTCAAGTACATGAAGAAGGAAGTGTATTAGAAGTAGATTAGGCTACAATAGACAGAAAACCCAGAGAAACATTGGCTTAAACTAGTGGAAAGCTGATTTCTCTTTTAGGTAAATGTAGGTCATCCACGTGCAGAGGAGTTAAAGTAGCAACTCTGAAACTGCTCTCCTTAGAAAGGCCTTTTGCAAGGTCAGCCCTTAGCCAGCATCTGGAAATTTGGCTCTTGGTTGTCCCAAATTGACAATAAACTGATATTGGGGAATAATAGCAATCTCTGCCACAGAATGAGAGAAAATACTAGGGGATTTTTTTTTTTTTTAACTGAGATCAAAAATCTTGATCAGTGAACACTGGGCCTCAACTATCTGTTTACTTTCCTTCTAAGAATTTGGAATTTTGGTATGTGCTGGGCAGGGGGTGTCTTAAATGGTAACCTACCATCTGGGCACTGAGTCTCTAACAAGCTTCCCTGTGTAGAGACATCTCACACGTGTTGCTGTATTTCCACTGCTGGGGGAAGAATGGGTTCTATGTGAACCCTCATGGGAGGTGGAGAGCAAAAGGAAGCCTGCATATGGATTCCTCCAGACTCTTTCTGTGTTTTTTTTTTTTCCCCCTTATGATCAGGCTGTGTATCCTTACTACATGGCTGTACTAAATCTTAGCCATGAGCACAACTATATGCTGAATGCTGAGAGTCCTTCTAGCAAATCTCCAAGTGTGGGGGTGGTATTGAAGAGCCTGAAACAATTCAGGACCAGTGGGGCAGCTCCACAATGACGGGGACTCGGGCTCTCCGATATGCATCTGGACCTTGGGGTTCACGATGGCTCTTCCTTAAGTCTACATTCCAACCAGCAGAAAGGAGGATAGGAACAAGAGAAGAGATACTCTCCCCCACCGGTATTTAATGACAATTCCTAACTGTTAACACAAATCAATTACAACCCCTTGGCCAGAATTTAGTGAGATAGCCACACCCAGCTGCAAAGGTGGCTGGGAAATGGTGTATTTGTACTGGGCAGTCATGTGTCCAGCCAGTACCCAGACGTTGTCTACTAAGGGAGGAGAAAATGAGTATCAGGAACAGCTAACAGTCTCTGTCACAGAAGGCAAGAAAACAGTAGTGATTTTTTTTTTTTTAAATTGAAATCAAGTTAAGAATCTTTATGCTAGTGAACAGAATTAGACAGCTCAAAGTATGACATCAATTTTAGGCTGGATCTTCTAACAGTGAAAAAGAACCAGGCTTCTTGCCTATTAAAAGATTTATTCTGGGGCCAGTGACCAGCTGCTGAACCATTTCTAAGCTATTAAATGATTTACATATGAATGAAATTGAGAATTCCTGGACATTGAGTCCCTACCACTTTCCTCACTCTCTCTGTCACTTCATTTCTAAATATTTCCAAAAATAAGGTATTCTGACTAAAAATCTTTAGACCAAATGGAAAAATGAAGCCTGTGGTACTTGGTTCTCTATACATTTCATAAAACACCTACTACGCAGGGCTGTACCAGGTCACTATATTATAACTGTTGTCCTGAAGGAATTTCCAACTTAGTGAATGACAGTGTTGAATATTATGATACATTTTTGTGCAAACGTACTCCTACCAACCAGCCCCAGGAGCATGGGTTATGAATCTGGGTGTTCATGGATGCGTTCTATGGATAGCTCTGAGATATGCAAAATCATGTGCAAATGTCCTTTTTTTTTTTTTTTTGTAGATTTCATCAGCTGATCAAGGAAGTCTGTTAATTCCCAACGATTATGAATCTTTCCTTTCGTAGTTTAATTTCTAATTGTCTAGAGATGACAGATGTGCTGTGATCCATTCAAGCTGACCTCTTGGAGACCAGTAGTGAGGGGGAATACACCAGCCAGCTAGTCATTAAGGGCCAGAGGTGTGGTCTGGACAAGAAGCAGAGCCAAGTAGCAGTCCCTAGACAATTAGAACTCACAAGCTAGATTTTAATTACAGAGTAGTGCTACCAAGCAACCCATTTTCTTAGAACAAGTCACTCTTGAGCAATTTGTCTGACTTTCCTTTAGGATGGCTTATAGTCTTCTAGATCAGCAGTTAGTGCCAATCCAGGACCTTCCATTTTCCATGTAATCCCAAGCTCCTTCCACTGGGCCTCCTGCAGTAGTCTTATAGCTCTCATACCATGAGTGTGACTTCTGCTGTGTCCTGGTGAGGGCTACAGGGGATCACTGGGGCTTTAGAGCAAAATTCAGAAGCCCTGTTCAGACCGATAGTGGATCTCATCTGCTCAGGTATCCTTCAGGAGCCAAGGTCCATGAGATCTGATAACAAATGATACCATCAGTGTATCATTAAGAATAGGGGGAATGAAAATGATTGCTTTTGTTTGGCACATTTCCTTCTGTACACATTTGACTAGAAGGCTGCAGGGCGATGTAACGGTGACCTGAGCCATTCTGCTCAGTGATAGGAAAGCAGTCATCTGAGATTAGCAGTTGGGGCGCAAGAGTGATTACAGTCTGCTACCATTTGACGTTAGGTATGTGTAGGGCGTGGTCTGACCTCTGAAGGCTCTGTGCCCTGAAAGCAATAGGGACCTCCAGGATCACACTGTTTAGGGATGAAGCCTGGTGATTCCAGAAGGCAATTAGGCCTTTGTCAAGGGGTCTTAAATGGTAACCTACCACCATTGAGCCTTTTTATATATCTGGAATGGGACTGCTGTGACACCCTAAGAGATTTTGAATAGTGCTCTTACATCATGCATCTTACAACATTAGTTAAGGAATAATTTAGGAGACCAAAAAATTACAGTGGCTCAAGTAGAATAGAAGTTTCTCTCTCCCTAACTGCCCAGAGGTAGGTGGGTGGTCCAAGCTACTCTCCACCAAATTGTCCAAGTACCCACATTCTTTCTAACTTGCTGGTCTGCTATATCAAGGAAGACCATCAACACCATGCCCATGTTCCAGGCCACAGAGGGAAAAAAGAAAGTGGAGAGCAGGTAACCCCCACTCAGGATGTGATGCCCAGATAGCTCACGGTCACCTTTGCTCCGATTCTTTTGGGGAGAACCAAATCACAAGGTCACACCTAGTGACGAAGCAAGCTTAGAGATGGAAGCTGCAGCTGGGAGGCCACGTGCTCTGCTGAAACTGATGGGGGTGGGAGGGAGGAGGTTCTATTGCTAGAAGGAAGAAAGGAGAACAGAGCCTGTCGAACAACGAGCAATCTCTGCCGCAGTGTGACTTCTCTTTCACAGAACTAGTCAGAGGTAGTAGAGTGTACTAGAGCGAGCAGGGCGTCCTGAGCAAAACAGAAACCTCTCAACCCTGGGTCTCTCACTTCATATCTGTGTGATTTTGAACATATTACTCTACTTCAATGAATCTCAGTTTCCTTAACTATAAAATAAGAATAATACTTCCACCTAACTCACAGATCTGTGAAGATTAATTATATGCTCATAGTGCCTGGTCCATAGGAAAAAAGGATGTATATGCATATGTACACACACATCTCTCTACATCGTCTATGTCTATAGCTCTCTATACCTGTATCGATCTGTATATACTTTGACCAAGTTAGGCAAGGAGAAGATGCAGAGAAGACAGTGATCGAGAGGTTGCATTGACCTTGTAAACTGAAATAAGAAATGAGATAACTTGCCTTTGTAAACGTTCCATCTAGTCCGTGCCCTTCACTAAATGGCACATTCATTTCTGAGAAGGAAAAGAGACGAAATGCTTCCTGTGTGTTAATGAGTCGGCAGGTGTGTAGCCTCAGAGCCTGTCACATAATGAATTGAGAGCCCCTGAGCTGATGCTCCCCTTCAAACGTTGGCTAAATCTTCACCCAGGAACATTAAGGGTCTGAAGTGAATATTTCTTCTTTCTCTGTAATGTAACTTATCTTCTCTGATTTTCTGGATCTTGCTCTTTCAAGGCCCAGCTTATGAGCTAACTTCTTCCCCAAAGTCTCCCCTGTTCTCTCACAGGCAGAAAGAATTGCTCCTTCCACCCTGGTTCCAAAACTGTGGCTTCCTGCCCCTGTCAAGTCCTCCTGGCTACGTGACCTCTGATGGCTTACCTGTCTGCCTCATCTAGAAGACACTAAGCACCTGGAGGGCAAAAACCACATTTCATGTCTTATTTATCATTGTGTCCCTCCCTCTCCAGCCCTCCTGGACAAAACTTCACATGTAACACATCCAAATTAATCAATGGTGGCTAAATACATACGTGAAGGATAAATAAATAAATTCCTGCCTGGCCACTCCAGGTCAACATTCCAGGGACTATATATTCTGAATAAAAAATTAGGATTTGTTATCTAATAAAGGAACCTATTGGGATAAAGTCCAGATTGTCTTAAATCTTAACTGTCCTGGGGAAGATCTGAAATATTTGGTTACGTTCAAAAGTCATGTATCTCTCAGTGAGTTAATATGACTTTAAGTTGGTTTTTTCTTAAGTAAGTCACATAACCTTTATAGCTTCTCATTTCTTCTCCTGCCCAGTGTGGGTAATAATACTTGAAGTGCCGACCACACAGGGTCACGGTGTCGAGGAGCAATTGGAATCACAGTGTGGGTGAAATCTCCTTGAGAAATTCTAAATCACTGTAAGATCTGAGGTTGTAGTTACAGAAGGAGCTCCCCATTTTATGGGACATAAAATTTAAGCCCCCAATTTTGACTTTCTGGCCCCACAGACCCATAATCTTTCATGGCACAGGCTGGTATTTCTCCTTGTTTGGGGGGCAGGAACCTCTCATCTTTCATGGCTAAGAAATTTCAAGACTTGGAGGTCACTTAATAAACTTGGAGGTCTGAGTTAATCCAAAGAATTTAATGGCCTGATTCAAACTTTCATTTTCCCCTGTAAAGATCAGACCCGCTAGTTCCTTTTTCAATCAGTGATGGACTCTCCTCTCTCACCTTTTGCCCCAGAATGTACAATAATCTACCATCTTGAATGGAAATTCTACAAAAATTAAGTTTCACCGAAATGATGGATGAAGGCCACCCTCGCTGTTAAGATGTTAGGTTTCTGCAAAAGCAGAGCAGACTGCAAATTTGAACCTTAACAGGGGTGACATCAATCTAAGATACGGTCTAGTTTCCTAAGGCTAAAATCTATTAACATTACAAAGAGACTTTGACCGAGGACTGGCATATATGGTTTTAGAATTATGCCCGAGAGGAGGAAGAAGTGTGCAAAATTCTCCAGGAAACAGGAAACGTTCCGAGGATCAAAAGCTCTTGTCCCCGAAGTAAGCTTTCATTATTCATACAGTCCTTTTTAAAAAACCAGAAGGGCCCAAAGGAAGCACATCCAATAAGTAACATCCGAGTGCAGGAGGCCTCCTCTTGGGTCTGAACAGCACAGAATACAAAGGAGTAATTCAGCAGAAAGGTATAGGGGCGCCGCTGCTGGAGGAAGGAGGTGGGGATGCCGCAAAGCTAAGAAAGCCTTGGAACGTGATGCCTTTTCATAATTTCCACATTTTTTAGAGCAGGGTTTCTCAGCACGATTGCTATTTTTTACCAGATGAGTCTGTGTTGGGGAGCGCGGATCTTTGCCATGCGGAATGTTTAGCAGTCTCCCTCTACCCACCAGACGCAGGTAGCATCCCCCCGCTGTAGCAGCCAACACATCTCTGCACATTGCCAAATGTCCCCTCAGGGACAAAGCAGCCTTCCTCCCCCACCAAGTTGAGAACCATTGTTCCAGAGCCTATGAATCCTGGGGGTGTGGGGGTCAGCCCTTAGCTCCCCATACTCATGCTTCGTTCAGAAAGAAGTTCCTAGTGAGGTTCAAGAATGTAATGCTGACCTTTGGTCTTGCTCCGACATAAGTGGAACAGGCAAAGCTGGTGCAGGGGGAATGGACTTGGGAGGAGGGCAGGACAGCTCTGGAAGGAACTCTAGGTATCGCAGGTAAGGGGTAGGATTCTGGGCTGGGGGACGGGAAGAATGTCCAACAGTGACACTGCGGGGAAGTATACAGGGAGGGAAGACTGTTTATAGGTAAAGTCAGCTCAGGTGGGAAGAATCCAGTCAGTACACAAGCCCAAGCAAGAAGGTCAAGAGTCCAGAAGAGTGAGAGAACCAATGCCAGCAGCAGTAATGAGAACAGTCAACAAAACCAATTTCTGGCCAAGGAGCTGGCCCTAGGCTGCATCTCTAAGTCTGATGCACTGACTATGCTTTATAATTGCAGCGTTACTATGCCCTAAATGCTTTATATAATGGTGTCCCCTTAGAATGCTTACAGCTGCAAAGTTATAGAGAGAACTCAATTTAAAATGGCTTAAACAACAAGCCTATTATCTCAGATTACAAAAAGCCCAGAGGTAAAATGTCTTCCGGTTTGGATAACTCAGCAGCTAAACAATGTCATTGGACACACAGGTCTTCTCTCCTTTCTACTCTGCCATTTCAGTGGGTTGGTTTGTCCCTAGCTAATTCCCTTCACAGCTCCAGACTGGCTGCCACAGCTCCCAACATCACAACATAGAAGCAACAGCAGAAGGAATTTCTTCCTGTCTATCTCTGGCTAAAGGAGAGAAATCATTTTAATTTGCCTCCCTGGGCCTGGAGATAGAGCTTAGCTATCTTGAGCCTGTGGTTCTGCACATCCTCAAACAAAACTGTGATCCATCAGCAAGGAAGAAATGGAGAACATCTATTGAACAAGCATCCAAGGATATCCACTATACATGGGTGATTTAATTTAAACTTTTCTACAGTTCTGTGAGGGAGGCACCATTATTAACTTCATTTTATACATAAGGAGTTTTGGCAAAGTTATTTCACCCAACATCATTCAGTTGGCAGGAGGTTGGGTAAGGCTTCATATAGGTGCTCTGACTTCAGACCTCATGTTTCTTAAGAATCATTCTATGGGGGATGCCTGGGTGGCTCAGTCAATTAAGTGTCTGCCTTCAGCTCAGGTCATGATCTCAGGGTCTTGGGATCGAGCCCCGCATCGGGCTCCTTCCTCAGCTGAGAGCCTACTTCTCCCTCTGCCTGTCGCTCCCCCTGCTTGGGCTCTTTCTCTCTCTCTGATGAATAAATAAATAAATAAAATCTTAAAAAAAAAAAAAGAATCATTCCAAGGTAGACTGACTTTCACCCCACCACATGCAACCCACCTTACTTGTACTGAACTAGGCTACTGCTATTACCCTGCCCCATTAGTTTCCAAAAATAGGTCCTTTCAAGGTCATTTCCAAAGAACTTATACGTTTCTGGGAAGTGTGTGTGTGTGTATCAAGACGAAAACTATAGGTGAGATTTTCCTTTCTTTTCTCTTCCTTTTTTCCCTTTCTCCCTGCATCTGTCCTGACTCGATCTTTCACTTTTTCTTTAAACACCTAAGTCAAAAAACAAATACTTTATGAGGCTATCACTTCTTTTGTCTTAAGTTCCCACTCAGAAATCTGTGAAAAACTCCTAGAACACCCAAGAAATTGATACCATTTCTCCAAATTACAAATAGTTTGGTCATGATATGTTAAAGGGAGCTTAATGAAGCAAAAAGAAAGCCCAATAAACATCCATTCTATGACACCATCTTCAATAAATGGAGGTGGTTACAGCTCACTACTGAGTGGAAGTTTAGGAATGAAAATTAGATTTCTGTGAAATTCATTCGGTATTAAATCCACTGAGAAAATTCTGTGCATGCAGTTAGGTCACACACCAGATTAGCAAAACTGACATCAAGATGATTTGCCTCTTAGCATTCTCAAAGCTTATTAAATATTTTCGTCTAAATACAGAATGGTCCTGGTGTGTTTCGAATACAGAAAGGCCAACTCCACTAATTCCTTGTCCTGTGGCCACGTCTTCATTAATTTGGGTGGTGCAGGAGCTAAGAGCGCTACCTTCTCTGGCATTTGGATTTTTAGAAATTACTAGAACTAGTCTGGAGCAGCCTCTCACTTCCTTGGGAGTTAATTGGCTGGTTAGTAGATTATCCAGAATGCTGAGACAACAGCCATATCAGTTAATGATTTTCTGCCTTTTCAGGTAGAAACCTCTTTTAGTTCTCCTGGATTTGTCAGGATTTGGCCACATTTAACAGGGAAGAAACTATGTGAAAGAGAGAGAGAGCGTGCGCTCGAACCTCTGCCGCCATATTGGAGCTGGGCTTTGGAGAAAATGCGTCTTGGGGACAAACAACTTTGGAAGCCTTCTTCCTGTTGGTGGAAGTTTAGAGGATTTTTTTATCATAAACTGTGTCATCAGAGGCTCCTGGGTAGCACAGTTGGTTTTGGCTCAGGTCATGATGTCGGGGTTGTGAGATCGAGCCCCATGGCAGGCTCTGCGCTCAGCATGGAGTCTGCTTTAGACTCTCTCTCCCTCTGCCCCTCTTCCCCACGATCGCGTGCTCTCTCTCTAAAATAAATAAATAAAATCTTTTTTGAAAATTAATAAATAAACTGTATCATCAGTTTGTCTTTATTTTTCTGAGCATTAGCTACAAAACACTGAAATTCATCCAAGTGTCCTAACTATAACTTTATCATTTTTTTTCAAGGATCCAAGGATGTCATTTTCTTCTCCAGACAATATGACCTTTAAGTCTTTTGCTATTAAAAGATTTGCACAGCTCTAGTTAATGTTATGCATTCTGAAGTACTTGAGAGGAAGTATACTGATGTCTGCAACTTCCTTGAAATGCATCAAAAAATAAAATGGATTGATGGATGGGTAGGGGATTAGCTGGACGGATAGAAGTGTGATAAATCCAGTACACTAAGGTGTTAATTGTAGAATCCAAGTGGTGACTATGTGGGGGATCACTGCAAAATTCTTTGACGTTTTCTATATTTTAAAAAATTTTCATAATAAAATGTTAATAAAATAAAAAAAGACTTCCACGAACTCCCTGACTGTAAGTAGTCCTTCCATTACTTCAGAGTGTTTGAACTGTTATCAAACTTAGCTTCCATTATTCAAATAACAACAGCAACTAAAAGGATGTGAATATTTGTGCCTGGTTTAAGCTAATAAAAAGATGACCCTTTGGGGCGCCAGGGTGGCTCAATCAGTTAAATGGCTGCCTTCAGCTCAGGTCATGATCCCAGAGTCCTGGGATCGAGCCCCGCATCAGGCTCCTTGCTCAGCAGAGAGCCTGCTTCTCCCTCTCCCTCTGCCTGTCTGCCACTCCCCCTGCTTGTGCTCTCTATCTCTCTCTCTGTGTCAAATAAATAAATAAAATCTTAAAAAAAGAAAAAAGATGACCCTTTGATCAGTCTTTTAATGAAGTGATCTTAGAACACTTTTATTTTATAAAGGCAAAGTGTATGAAGATTTCACACCCTTGAATGATATCCTGAAAGTTATAATATCATATATTTTAAAAGCAAGAATCATTGTAGCAGTGAGGGTTCATATTCTGCACATTGTTGTCTTGTATTAGACAACTTATATGAATTTCCAAAATGATGGTTTCAACAATACAAATCTGGAGAAATAATAGCTGACATTACTTCTTTTCTTTTTCTAATATCTAGACTGCTTTTAATTTTTCATATTTTAAATCTTACTTATTAATTAAGATGTGTAATCCCTTATAATTTCCATTGTTCAAATTTAGACATTAACTGTCTGTGAAATGAAAGATGAAAATTTTATGGACAATCCATCTAACCACTGTATATTTTTTATCTCGTTAGCATTATCTGATCACCTCTTTCCATCTTAACTGTTCACAAAAATCTCAGTTAAACTGAGACATATAAAAGGGAAATTATTTTCAATTCCCCATACACTTTCCAAGTAAAAGATAGACACAAAAAAAACTAGAGGTACTATGACCCCAAAATGAATTTCTATTTTGCTAAATGTATACTTACTCGATAATTTTTCCTCTTGGGGCACCTGGGTGGCTCAGTCGGTTAAGTGTCTGCCTTCAGCTCAGATCATGATCTCGGGGCCCTGGGATCGTGCCCCACATTAGGCTCCCTTTTCATCAGGGAGCCTGCTTCTCCCTCTCCCTCTCTCCCTACTTGTGCTCTCTCTGTCAAGTAAATAAATAAAATACTTTTAAAAAAGAATTTTTCCTCTTAAGATAACCTTACACTAATTTACCTGCCTATTTAAAAGTTCAATTAAAGGAAAAAAACCAGACTCTTACAAAATATAAAAGAATACATTTGGCTTCAGATTATCAAGATACAATTGAAGTATTTCTAAAATAGCAAAGGCCATTTCCTCCTTTTTTTTTAAGTTTTTTTTACTTATTGAAAGACATTAGATTCAGATCTGATCATTTTGTCTGGTGAAGAGAAAATTACCTCTATTTAAACATCTAATCCAATTAATTTAGCCAAGAAGAGCTAGTCAACTAAATCAACTTGCCCCTGCTCCTGGCAGCTAGTATTTTTCATTAAGTGAGCAGCTGCATAATAGTGGGGAGTTTGAGATCCCCTTCATATGAGGATGGAAGAAAATGCAACACCTATGCACATCCGCGATCACATGTGTATCCCAGAATTGCCAAATGCACCTGAGAAAGGAAGGTGCATGCAGGTGAAAACACTACTAACATTCATAAATTGTAACCTCTGATTACATAACATGTAATTAAAATTATATAGCAAGAAAAGAGATTTGCTGTATAATGCTCATTCCATTTTTATAGCATGAAAGCAATTCAATCAACTGTGTTGCAATAATTTTTGTGAATGATTTAGGATTTGTATGAGGGCCATAAAGATATCCTGCATTTGCACTCATCATCCGATTGGTTCTAACACATAGTCTGCATGAAATTCAGATTCTCTGTCTTTGACGTTCACTACACTGTGCAGATCTCTTGCTCTTCACATTGACTTATGCTTTGCAAGGAAGGGTTACCTGGAAAGAATAAGTGAAGTGAGCTATCATGAGGACCGCCAGAATACCATTGCTCTCTGCTCATCATTCGTACCATGCCCTCAAGTGGAATTTGCTCCTGGACACAGAATGGTCTGTGAGCGTTAAGCCACCCAAGCTGAGACTGGGGTAGTGTCTGTTCCTCCAAGTGAAAGACCAAGGACCGCTGACCTCGTGGGTTCAGGCACTGTGCGAGTGGCCACTCTGCATCGGCTGAGGCTAACACCACCCCAGTAACGTCCGTGAAGCCTCAAGCAAGCACACTGTCTTTATCTTGAAATGAGCAGCATCTTCGCCACAACATTTAGCATCCCGTCTCAGGGAAAGTAGACAATGTGGCCGAAGGACGGCTGCAGCTAGAAACTGTTGCTTATCTCTACACTGGCTATAACAGTGTTGATGCTGGTGGGAGCCCTTCCACTTGTGAGAACTTTCCAGAAATTCAGCTGCCAGGGGAAGAACAATTATTGCCACCATTGCCTTCCAATGCAGTGCTAGTCCTATTGCAAAATTTATCCTTTTACCAGAAAACAGCTTTTCAAAGTTGAAAATGTTCTCAAGTCATCTTACTTCGTATGCCTTCATCTGAGAGTGGAAGCCAAGGTCATGGTTGCCAGCAACTGCACTGAGCTTCACCTGAGGTGGATGGCTGAACACTTGACATCTGCCCATAGCACCTGTTAGCCTAGAAGGAGCTCCACCCTCTGAGCATCCCTCACAGTAAAGATGGTTTCAGACAGTCTGGAAGGTTCTGTCCAGTGGCTGTTTTCTTCATAATCCATCTATCTAGTGACTTCTTATTTGCCCAAGGAGGTGGCTACCAGCCAAAAACATGATCCAGGTTAGCACAAGTTCAAGAACTCTTGTTCTTTGTGAAAGCTGGCATTTTCACCTCAGGCCAACTATACTGAAAGACCACTAAGTAATAGATTAAAAATTCATAAAATAGGAGAACTGCAAAGAGAACAACCATGAACATCAACTGCAAATAGCTCTTCCTCTTTGACAGGAAAAAAAAAAAAAAAGGTTCTGCCTTCGAAATCCTAAACTGATTGAAGACTTTTCTTCTGCATAAACCCGGTTCCAATGGTGACCTTTTAAATCCAGTAGAAATTTGCCATGAGAAAACTTGGAAACACCAAGCAAGATGAAGATGTTGTTCAGATCTCAGCTTAACACCTGGTATAAAGGCTTCACGTTGGCACACACTCATCAGAAACAAAGTGAGCTTGTGTCTATTTTATATTCCTCCAGTCCCAGGTCTTTCCCTACTTATGTATTTGTTTACTTACTTACTTTTCTATTTTCTTTGGCCCTTAGCATTGCCACTTATGGAAAATGCAGACAGGTCCTTGTGCTTCTAGTCCTTGAACTAGAAGGCTAAAGATGAAGAATCGGGGGATGTGGCTGGAATTTCCCATCTGTGGTAAAATATGGAGTGGGCTTAGGGATTATTTAAGGGTTTGACTGTCACAAGCTGGTCTTAGAGATCCTTTGGAGGTAGAGTTCCCTCAAAAAGTCATAGGCTTCTGCTCTATTTGTTTCCATCAGAGTGTTCCAGTAATCTCAGCCAGTGCTTCTGGTCTTATACCCAAAGGACTTTATTTAGAGAATTTATAAGAATAATTTTTGGAATTATTTTTTAACTTAAAGTAAAATTAACTTTTTAATGTACAGCTGTGTAACTTTTGAAAAATGCATATTCATGAACCTACCTCCAGAATCAGGATACAGATTAGTTCCCTCCCTCCAAAGAGATCCGCTCCTGCTGCTGTAGGTCTGTGGTCACACCTCCCCCGCCTCTAACCCACCGACTGGTTTTCCATCCCTATAGTATTACCTTTTCTATAACATAATGTAAATGGAATCAGACCGTATATAATGTCTGAGCCTGACTTCTTTCATTTAAATAATGCATTTGGGAGTCATCTGTGTCATTGCAAGTATCAATAGTTCATTCCTTTTTATTGCTAAGTAGTATTCCCTTGTATGGATGACCTGTATTCTGCTTATTCATTTACCAGTTAAAGGATAATGGGTTTCTTCTAGTTTTTGGTGATTATGATCAATGCTGCAATGAACATTTGCCTCCATGTTTTTGTGTGAACATAACTTTTCACTTCCCATTGCTGGGTCATATGGTAGGTATATATTTAAATTTATAAAGAACTGCCAAACGATTTTCTAAAGTGGCTGTACCATCTTGCATTCCCACCAGCAATGCCTGAGAGTTCCAATTGCTCTACCCTTGCCAGCAACTGCTATTCTCAGTTTGTTCTTATTTTACCCATTTTAATAGATGTGCCATGGTATCTCGTGTGCATTTCCCTAATGACTAATGATGTTGAGCATCTTTTCGTATGTTTATTTGCCATCCATGTATCTTTTTTTGGTGATGTGAATGTTCTTTCACTCATTTTTTAATTGGGTTGTTTGTTTTCTTAGTTTTCAGTCTTGAGAGTTATTTTCAGATACAAGTCCTTTGTTAGATATTTGATTTGCAAATGTTTCTCCCAGTCTCGTTTTTTCATTTTCCAACAATTTCTCTTGCGGAGCCGAAATTTGGAATGTTGATTAAGTCCCATTTATCATCTTTTTCACTTACAGACTGTGCTTTTCATGTCATATCTAAGAGCTCTGTGCCAAAACCAGCATCATGAACATTTCCTCCTATACTTGCTTCTGGAAGTTTCATTGTATTACATTTTACATTTAGGCCTATAATTCATTTTGATAATTTTGGTATTAAGTATGAAGTATAGGTCAAGATTCATTGTTTTACGTATGGCTGTCAAATTTTTCAAGCATCAGTTTCAGTAAAAGGCAATTCTCCATTGAATTGACTTTACACCTTTATCAAAAAGCAAATCAATTCGGGGATGTGGAGAGAGGGGAACCCTCCTACACTGGTGGTGGGAATGCAAGCTGGTGCAGCCACTCTGGAAAACAGTATGGAGGTTCCTCAGAAAATTGAAAATAGCTACCCTACGTAGTGCCATTGCACTACTGGGTATTTACCCCAAAGATACAAAGGTAGGGATCCGAAGGGGCACATGCACCCCGATGTTTATAGCGGCAATGTCCACAATAGCCAAACTATGGAAAGAGCTAAGATGGCCATCGACAGATGAATGGATGAAGAAGAAGTGGTATATATATACAATGGAATATTATGCAGCCATCAAAAGGAATGAAATCTTGCCATTTGCAATGACGTGGATAGAACTAGAGGGTATTAATGCTGAGCGAAATAAGTCAATCAGAGAAAGACATGTATCATATAAGCTCACTGATATGAGGAATTCTTAATCTCAGGAAACAAACTGAGGGTTGCTGGAGTGGGGAGTGGGAGAGATGGGGTGGCTGGGTGATAGACATTGGGGAGGGTATGTGCAATGGTGAGTGCTGTGAACTGTGTGAAACTGTTGAATCACAGACCTGTACCTCTGAAATAAATAATACATTATATGTTAAAAAAAAAGAAGATAGTAGGAAGGAAGAAATGAAGGAGGCGGAAATCGGTGGAGGAGATGAACCATGAGAGACGATAGACTCTGAGAAACAAACTGAGGGTTCTAGAGGGGAGGGGTGTGGGGAATGGGTTAGCTTGGTGATGGGTATTAAAGAGGGCACGTACTGAATGGAGCACTGGGTGTTATACGCAAACAATGAATCATGGAACACTACATCAGAAACTAATGATATAATGTATGGTGATTAACATAACATAATAAAATTTAAAAAAAGAAATAAAAATAAAAAAAGCAAATCAATTAACCATATACTAGTGTGGGTCTGTTTCTTGACTCTCCTCTGTTCCACTGATGTTTGTGTCTATTCGTTCAGCAGTATCACGTTCTCTTGATTACTGTAACTTTATAGTAAGTCTTAAAATCAGGTGGCTTGAGTCCTCCAAAGTTTTTCTTCTTTTTAAAAATTATTTCAGCTATTCTAATTACTTTGTATTCTGTATAAATTTTAGAATCAGCTTTTGATATTGTAAGAAAATCTGAAGTAATTTTGATCGAGATTGCAATAGATCTGTAGATCAATTTGGTGAGAATTGACATCTTAACCATACTGAGTCTACCAATCCCTGAACATGATATATCTCTCCAATTGATCTAGGTCTTTGATTTCTTTCATCAACATTTTGTAGTTTTCTGTCTGCCTATACTTCATTGGATTTATATCTAAGCATTTCATTTTGGGGCAACTGTTAAAAATGATAGTTTTGTAAAATTTTTGTTTCCAATTGTTCAATGTGGTAGAGAGATAAATACACTTGATTTTATATATTGATCATGTACTTTGCAACCAGGCTAAACTCACTAATTAGTTCTAGGAGCTTTTTTGTAGAATTCTTGGGATTTTCTATGTAATCATGTGGTCTGTCAATAACGGCAGTTTTATTTCTTTCTGTCAATATGTCTGTATGTCTTTTTCTTGCTTTATTTCACTGACTAGAGTGTCCAGTATGCTGTTGAATAGGAATCATGAATGCAAACATCCTTATTTTTTCCCAATCTTAGAGGGGAAGGACTCAATCTTTCATTAAGTAGGGGTGGGTTTTTTTTTGTACTTTTTATCATTTTGGGGTTTTGTCATGAATATATTGTTGATTGTTGAATTTCATCCATTTTTTTGCATCTGTTAAAATGATCTTACGTTTTTTCTTCTTTAGTTTTTAATATAATATGGTTGAGTTATGTTGATTGATTTTAGAATGTTGAACCAGCCTTGCATTTCCAGGATAAACCACTCCTCCCACCCCGCTTTGGTAGTGATATATTTTGTATTTATAGTTGGACTTCAACCATTCATAGTTTGTTAGGAATTTCTGTGCCTGTGTTCATGAAGGATTTTAAGCTGTAGCCTCCTCCCCCTCATTTCTCCCCCTCCTCCTTATTCTCCTTCTTTTTGGCAAGTCATTCTGGCCTCAGAGAATAAGTAGAGATCATGTGGAATTTATATGATTTCTTCCTTAAATATTTGGAATAATTCACCAGTAAAGTCATCTAGACTTGAAGTTTTCCTTGTTAGGAGGTTTTTAACTATGAATTTTATTTTTTAAATATATATAAAACCACTCAGGTTATCTATATTTTCTTGTATGAGTCTTGGTAATTTGTGTCTTTCAAAGAATTGATCTTTTTCATCAAAGTTGTTGAATTTACAGGCATAGAATTGTTTAGTATTCTCCTGTTGTATTTTCAATGTCAATATCACTGGGATCTATCATGATATCTTTTTTATTCTGATATTGGTAATTCATGTCTTCTCTCTCTCTTGACTCAGTACAGATTTTATTCATCTTTCCAAAGAACCAGCTTTTGGTCTCATTGATTTCCTCTCTTGTTTTTCTGTTTTGAATTTCATTGATTTCTGCTGAGTATTGTTTTCTTTCTTCTGCTTATTCTCTATTTAATTAATTCTTCTTTTTCTAGCTTCTAAAGGTATAATATCCGATTTTTATCTGAGACCTTTCTTCTTTATTAGTATGTCTTAATGTTTTAAATTTCATATTTTTATTTAATGTTTTAAATTTTCCTATGAGTACTGCCTTAGTTGCATCCCACAGGTTTTGATATGCATAAGATATTTTTAAATTTTCCCTGGCTAATTTCTATGTATCTATTTTCAAGTTCCTTAATTCCTGAGTTACCTCCATTCTCCTATGGAACCATTCTGTGGGGCTTTTTATTTCAGTTAGTGTAAGAGTTGGGCTCTAAAATATTCCTTTAATTCTTTCTTATAGTTTTTACTTATTTGCTGAAAATTTTAATCTTTGCCTTCATTTCAGGAGAGTTTGTCCTTACTTCATAAAGTATAGATACAATAATTGCTTTAAAGTCTTTGTCTGGTATCTCCAACATCTGAGTCATCTTGGGATTGGAATCTGTTGATTATATTTCCATGAAAATAGTTGAGATTATCCCCGGGTCTTTGTATGTTGAGTAATATCAGATAATATCCTGGACGTTATGAATGTTTTGTTTTGAGTCTCTCGGTCTTGTTTAAATCCTCTGGAAAATGTTGATGTTTTTGTTTTAGCAAGCAATCAATCTGATGAGATTCAGAGTACAACTCCTGATGCCCCTTTGTGTGCTGTGGCTTCCATGTCAGTTTAGTTTTCAAAGCCTTTGCTGTACTATTCAAGTCCGACCCCATGTGAGCACTTCCTAGGTCTGGGACCTGAGAGGTGATCTACATTGTAGTTTGGTTTCCCAAACCTTCGCTGGGCTGCTTCAGGTAAATTTAGTGTACGTGCAACTCAATGATGGGTCCAGGATTTGACACACAGAT
Source organism: Halichoerus grypus (assembly GCF_964656455.1). Classification (NCBI taxonomy): domain Eukaryota; kingdom Metazoa; phylum Chordata; class Mammalia; order Carnivora; family Phocidae; genus Halichoerus; species Halichoerus grypus. Next base: position 40,981,943 of record NC_135714.1, read on the forward strand.
TTAGAGCATCTCTTTGTTCAATTACCCACACTGTCCATCAACGAGGGGCCCCTTTTCTGGTCCTCTAGCTAGGAACCTTGTTGTTTATCCTTTCTGCACACACTTCTTGTGACTGAGTCTGCCTCAGGGACACAGCAGTGCAAGACCACAGGGCTTGCTGGTCAGAGAGAAAGGTTTTCTCTCAGAGACTTAGATGTCTGTATTTTAGATCTGAGGTTTAGCTGTCTTGGTGATTTCGTGTACAGCCTCTCCTGCTATAGAAGTACAGTGTCACGATGGGGGCTTGCCCCAGAATAGGATTGGGAGAGTGAAAAAGAACATGCAGGGGCATTTCTTCCCCATGCTCTGCCCTGTGTGGGTCCTACTTGTTGGTCCACTGGCACAAAAGTGAAGGGTTTTCTTGGAGCTTTTTCTGTCCTTGCCTCCTGCACAATTCCAGGATGCAGGCTGCTCTCAACTATAAAACAGAAGGTATGGTGGATTCCAAAATAAAGAAAGAAATTTATCCCTGTATCAGTCATTCCTCAAGAATTTACTTTTGGGGGATGCCTGGGTGGCTCAGTTGTTAAGCGTTTGCCTTTGGCTCAGGTCATGATCCCAGGGTCCTGGGATCGAGCGCCACATCATGCGGGCTCCCTGCTCTGCGGGAAGTCTGTTTCTCCCTCTCCCACCGCCCCCCCGCCCCGGCTTGTGTTCCTGCTCTCGCAGTCTCTGTCAAATAAATAAATAAAATCTTAAAAAAAAAAAAAGAATTTACTTTTGGGGCCCCTGGGTGGCTCAGTCAGTTGGGCATCTGCCTTCGGCTCAGGTCATGATCCTGGGGTCCTGGGATCCGAGTCCCACATCGAGCCCCACATCAGGCTCCCCACTCAGTGGGGAGTCTGCTTCTCCTCTCTCTCTGTCCCTCTGGCCCCCACTCATGCTCTCTCTCTCAAATAAATAAATAAATAAATAACATCTTAAAAAAAAGATTTTACTTTTTGGCCCCAATATGCCTACTAGTATTTACTCCTCAGAGTCCTCAGACAGGTGCATATGTATTTAGGGTGGAGCGTGCTTAATCCATTACAGCCACTCTGAATTTACTTTGTCTATGAGCTACATATTTTCACTTTATTCACTGACTTCTGCATCTAACCTCAGATTTGAAATTCAACCCCACTCTTTTTCTTCTCTCTTATCACAGCAGCTGTTTCGAAGTGTCATCAGCTGTGGCCGGTTGTCATTTCTCAGGTGAAAGCACTTACAGCTGCAAAGGGTTCACAAATAATAACATTGTGTCAGGGTAAGAGCACCTGGTTTGGTGAGGAAGAACTTGGGTCAAGTCCAGCTCTGCCACTTATCAGGCATGAGATGGTGAGGAAGTTCCTGAATCTCTCTGACCTGTGGTTTCCTCGTCTGTAAAATAAAGGTCATTATCCAAACCTCATAAGATTGTTTTGAAGAGGACGCTGGATACTCTGTGCATAGGGCCTGCCTATACCAGGCACTCAAGAAGTGGTAACTATTGTTATTGTTAGGAACAAGTTGCATTGTTGATGTTTCTTTAGCCAATTTTGGTCTCAAGACACCCCTCTGCTTTGTAGTCTTGTCTCAGTGCTCACGGTAACAGTTACCATCACACCTCAGTCAAGATAATATCGCACTATAGATGAGGTCAGTATGCATCTTGAAAATGAAGATCTGTAAGAGATCTGTTTGTGTATTGAGGATGTGATTCTGACAAATGGGAGTGACCCAACAACCAGTAAGTGTCTTCTGGAGAAACATTTACGAGGGATCTGGCAATACTGAATAAAAAAATCGAAATAGCTGTGGAAAACACAAAAGAGGGTATGAGAATATGGTGACAGATTCTACCTTTGGCAGAAATTTTTTAGTCCACTAGCTTTTTTTTTTTTTTTAAAGATTTTTTATTTATTTATTTGACAGAGAGAGACACAGCAAGAGAGGGAACACAAGCAGGGGGAGTGGGAGAGGGAGAAGCAGGCTTCCTGCCGAGCAGGGAACCCGGTGATGGGCTCGATCCCAGGACCCCGAGATCATGACCTGAGCCGAAGGCAGACGCTTAACAACTGAGCCACCCAGGCGCCCTGCTTTTTTTTTTTTTTTTAATTGTACCTTGGACTCATTCATTTCTTTGTTTCCTGAAATATCCTGATAGCAACTCTTTTCTATTCATCAATCTTCATTGGAAGTTTAAAAGCTTGTCACTGCCTGGAGTTTCTTTGTTGAAACTGAAGTAGCGTTTTTCATAATTCAGCCTTTGGCGGGGGAGCTAATTATCTTTTTCCATTTGCTAATTAGTGGTCATAACTGTTCCTTCTTTTCCCTTTCTGATTTTCTATTGCCTTTCTCCTATCTGGCAGGTTATAACTTGCTTCAGCATTTGCTTCTTGAATTTTTCTTCTTGCTAGCTCTCTTGTTTATGAGCTTTAATGCTTGCCTGGGACTTTTTAATTGCACTCTATTTGAACACAAATGGCTTCTGAACTTTTTATTCTTCACATTTCTGCAATGATAATAAGTAATAGAGTCAAATTTAACTAAAGAAGAATATCAAAAGTTCTCTAGAGCAGAACACCGAATAATACAGCATTTCATTAGTTTTCAACACCCACACTAGAAATCTCACTTGCTGATAATTCTTTTCCATTCCGTTGCTATTGCTTCTACATTCACAATGTCTGCCATTATTTCAAAAGTGCCAAAATAAAGCAATGATTCCTTCCACAGGGAAATGTTGGGCTGAAATGAGCTGACTGCTAAGAAAGGAAAAGTACCAGTTATACTGAATATTGAAATGCCATATGTACCAATCACCGAGTGTCTATTTTCTTTATGAGCGCCTACTGTATACATAGCAATGTACAAAAACAAAAATGAAATAGGTCCAATGCTCCTCCCTTCTCCATACCATCCCCTGCTTCCTTTCATTCTAGCCAACCAATTTTTATCCCAAGTACTCTTTCTTGAAAAGCATGAACCTTAAAAGCCCCACACGTTTGACTTCCCAGCCCACCATCATATGTAGGTACAAGGAATGCCAGGAGCCAGACGGAGCGGGCCAGGAGAGCTCCACTATGACAATGTGGTAATGCCACTCAGGTGTGGGAGGGCTCTTGTTCAAGTGGCCCAGGAGTAGAACTCGACTGTATGTGGGGGGGTGGGTACAATGGATCTCCTCGCTTTGGGCTGAGGAATCTGGAACTCTGCCCTGAAACATGTTTATATGATCCATTTTATTTTTTTCTAAAGGGTTTTATTTATTTATTTTATTATTTCTAAAGGGTTTTATTAAAGGGTATTATGACGGTAGGAGGAGGAGAAGGGAACATCTGAAGAGAGATCTCCATTAGCAAAACATTCTGAGCTGTGATTTGGGTTTATTGCTGCCTTTGGGGTTTCCAAGATTTTTAAACGTTTTTAGTCAGCTATGGAAAAATACATCTTAAAATGATAATGCTGTGTCAAAAATAAATTTCTAGAGAAGATAATGAAAATAAAGGGCTATGTAAGAGGCTGTCAAAAGCCTAACTAAGAGATGTTTTCTTCCCAAAGTGATGGGGTAATTGGTCCTGAACCAACCCTCCTATTGAAAACAAGTATAAAACTGAAAAAGATTTGTGAAACGGATTAATTTCTTTGCCCACAGGAAGTACAGAACTGTGATCCTCGAGTGACGGGAAGCGAACGAGGTGAGCCCCCCCCAATGGTCCAGCACCTCCTGGACTGCAGCACAGGGGGCAGAACGTCGTTGGGTGCTGGCCGTCCCCGAGAGCTGAGCGACACAGGTTAGAATCCAGATTCCGAGTTGGCGAAGATGGGTGAGGAACTCACCTTGGCTGCTGAGTACTGTCCCGTCCACTGTCAGGGCCTCCTTAAAGCAACCTGCAAGGCAAGGTATAAAGGCTAGGCCTAAAAACTCTCAGGAGCAAGGCTGGCTCCAAAGCTCCCTGTCTGCAAGGTTGGCCAAGCTGGCTAGGTCTTCACTGAAGTGTCACTTCTACCTTGAACCCACACTCCTCCCTCTCCCAGTATAGGCGTTCCTCACTTAGAGACATCTTTCACCCTCATACTCCATCTCAGCATTCGCTTATAGAGGATTCAACCAAAAATCTGCCATACTGGTGAATTCTAACATTTGAGGAGGATATACTAACAATATTGCACACAGTCTGAAAATAGAGGAGGAGAGAACCCTCCTACATCATATAGCCAGCCTAACCCTGTATCCAAAGTCTGACAAGGACATTATAAGAAAACTAAGATCAATATCCTTCAAAACATAGGTGTAAAATTTTTTTTAAATCCAACAATGTATAAAAAAGAAAAATATGTCATGACATATGGGGCTTATACTAGAAATGCAAGATAGAATTAACATCTGAAAAAAAAGAAAATAAATGTAATCCACTACATAACAAGATAAAAGTTAAATCATGTGATCATTTCAATAGATGCAGAAAAAGCTTTTGACAAATTTCAACATGGCTTCATGATAAAAACTCTCAGAAAAATAGAAAAGAATACCCTCAATCTAATAAAGGGCACCTATGAAAAAATCTATAGATAATATGATATTTAATGGTGAAAGAATGAGTTTTTTCCTCTTAAGATCAGGAATGAAGTGAGACTATCTAATGTCAATACTCTATCCAACATCATACTGGAAGTTCTAGTCAGTTCAATACAGTAACGAAAGGAAATATAAGGCAAAAATCTCAAAAGAAAGGAAAAAGTATGACGGTCTTTATCCACAGACAACATGATTGAGTATAAATGAAATCCTAATAAATAGATAGAAAATGTTAAAACAATCAAATGAATTTGGTAAGATTGTAAAATATAAGGTCAATATACTAAAATCAAATATGCTTAACTATAGGAAACTGAGGGTTGCTGGAGGGGAGGTGGGTGGGGGGATGGGGTGATTGGGTGATTGGGTGATGGGCATTAAGGAGGGCATGTGATGTGATGAGCACTGAGTGTTATATGCAACTGATAAATTATTGAACACTACCTCTGAAACTAATGATGTACTACTATATGTTGGCTAATTGAATTTAAATTAAAAAATAAATAAAAAAATAAGTCATATATAGTTCATCCTTAAAAAAATTAATTAAATAAAATATACTTACTTATACGAGCAAAAAAAACTGAAAAATATATTTTAAAACGATACCATTTACAATAACAAAAAAATACTAAAATTTTGAAGAATAAATGTAATGAAAAATATGCATTACCCCTATTTTGAAAGCTGAGCAAGTAAGGATTGAAATAATGGGAGAGTTGTCTTATATTCATGGGTTGGAAGACTCGATTTTATTAGGATCTCATTTCTCCTCAAATCAACCCATAGACTGAAAGCAATCTCAATCAGAATCCCAACAGGCTTCTTGTAATAATTAATAAGCTGATTTTAAAATGTATATAGGAATGCTAAGACATAGAAGAGCCAGAGCAATCTTGCAAAGATCAAAGTTTGAGAACTTACTGTAGTTGATTTCATGACTAAGTATAAGACTATGGAAACCAAGACCATATGGTATTAGCGAAAGGCCAAATAGATCAAAACAGAGCAATCAGTACAGAGAGTCCAGAAATAGACCTTTATGGCGATTGACTTTGACTAAGTTGTCAAGGAAATTCAGTGAGGAAATGTTAACAGGTAGGGTTGGAACAACTAGATACCATATGGGGGAAACCTCAACTCTTATCCCATATAGAAAAATTAACTTGAAATGCATTCTAAGCCTATGCACAGAAGCTAAAACTCCAAAACTCTGAAAGAAAACATGTAAGAAAGTTTTCACCACCTTGAAATAGAAAAAGATTTCATAGACAGGACACCAAAAACAGAAAGCATAACAAAAAATTTGATAAAATAGACTTGCATCAAAATTAGAATTTTCTTCCCTTTGAAAGACATTAAGAAAATTTAAAAAGCCAGTTACACACTGAAAGAAAATAAATGCAATACAAACAGTTGACAGAGAACTTATTTAAAGAACTCCAAGAACGCAATATTAAAAAGACAGACAATGACATTTGTTTAAAGGGCAAAATACTCTAGCAGGCACCTCACGAGGAGATAGAAAATGACCCAGAAGCAAATGAAAAAAATGCTCAACATCATTCAATCATGAGGAAAATGCAAATCAAAACCACGACATAGCACTTCATGTGCCCCGAGACGGCTATCACAAAGACATAATAGTGAGGGTTGGTTAGAATGTGGAGAAACTGGAGCCATCATAAATTGACGGTAGGAATGTAAAATGGTGTATCCCCATCCTCAGGAAAACAATTTGGCATTTCCCCAAAATATTAAAATAGAGTAACTATATGAGCCAGAAATTACACTACTAGGCATATACTGAAGAGAACTGAAAACATATATCCACTCAAAAACTCATACTGGTAACTGTAGCAACGTTATTCACGATAGCCAAAAAGTAGGGACAGCCTAAGTGTCCACCAACCAATTAACGGGCAAATAAAATGTTGTATATCCATTATGTGGAATATTATTTGGTCATAAAAAGGAATGAAATTCTGACACTTGCTACAATGTAAATGAGCTTTGAAGACATTATATGCTAAGTGAAAGAAGTCAGACACAAAACGCCATATATTACAAGATTCCACGTGTGTGAAATGTCCAGAAGAGACAAATCCAAATGGACAGAAAGTAGATGGGTACTTGCCAGGAATTGCGGAGAGGAGAAAATAGGGAGTCACTGCTCATAGATAAGGGGCCTCTTTTTGGGGTGATGAAGGTGTTCTGGAATTAGACAGTGATGATGGCTACACAACATTGTGAATATACGAAACCCCACTGAATTGTACACTTCAAATGAACTTTATGTTATGTGAATCATATCTCAAAAAAAAAGTTGGGTTTTTTGTAGTATGGATATAGAATAATTGGCACAAATTCCCAGAACACTTCAGTCATTATCAAACTACAGTTTCCACTAACTCCTTCCTAAAAGCCATTGCTGACATGACTTAATTTTTGGAACAGAAAATATTGTCACTGTATCCAGAGAAATTATGATTCTTCCCGCTGACTCCTCCAGAGAGACTAACAGTTCTCTTCCACCCACATATGGGGGAGAACGGGGCATGGTCTTACTTATGCAAACTCTGCCACAGCAAGCAGTTAATTTATTTTTGAGCTTTGACAAATCAAATCTGGATTTTAGTCTACTTAATGCAAAATGCTTACAGTGTTTCTTTGTTCTAACACTTGTGTTTTCACTTTGGTGATGCTGGCATTTGCTTGTGGAATTCAACCAATTCAGCTACCAGACAGGTTTTAAAGGCTCTTCTGTTCCAAGGCTGATCATTAGAATAGCAAAATATGTTTGTTTTCCACATCTTCCCACCATTTTAGCCTAGGAAAAAACTTCATATGAGAAGTGAATTTTTCTTTTACAGTTTCTCTGGAGATTGTTCAAATAATATGAAGCCTAAGATCGACTTCACCTGAGAAGCAGCATATGAATATGCTTTTAAATGAAAAAGTGTGTTTTCATCTGCAATGTGACCTGAAAGACAAGAAACACTCTGTGGAGAGAACATTAGAATGACTATTAAAACTAAGTCTAGTCCCATATTTGTGGCTACCTAATTTGTGGGGACCACAATGATTCTGGGCCCCAGTTCTCCCATCTGTTACATATAGAGACTAAGTAGTTGGTTTTTGGGGGGGTTTTGTTTTTGTTTTTGTTTTTTAAGCTGGCTTATTGGTGAGGCTTATCCAGATAACAAGGACCAATAGTGTATGGGGTGGGGGGGTGGAGGGTATTATAAGGATTTGGACAAGTGATTATGGAGGCTGAGATGTTTCAAGATCTCCAGTCAGCAAGATGGAGGCCCAGAAGAGCTGATGGTGTACATTCCAGTCTGAAAGCCAGCCAACTCAAGGCCCAAGAAGAGCCAATGTTTCAATTTGAGTTTGAAGTTGGAAAAAGACCAATATCCCAACTCAGCGCAGTCAGGCTAGAAGAGTTCTGTCTTTCACTTGGGAGGGTAAGTCTTTTTGTTCTATTCAGGCCTTGAACTGATTGGATGAGGCCCATTCACATTAGGGAAGGCAATCTATCTGCTTTACTCAGTCTACAGATACAAATGTTAATCTCATCCAAAAATATCCTCACAGACACACTCAGAATAATATTTGAGCAAATATCTGTGCACTCTGTGGTTCAGTCCCAAAATCAACCACCGCAACTGGGTAACCCTTTGTTCAAACTGTATCTAATGCAGAAGTTAAATATGTGAAGCAAATGAAAGAAGATGCAGTACCCATTGGAAGATTTACTGTAGGGTCACCCTACCTCCTCATCCTGTGATGATCCCAAGGGTGGATGTGGAATAAGGGGCAGGACAGCCACTTGCCCAAGTGCCAACCTCTAAGGGAGTACTAGAAACCTAAAACATTGTAGGAAAAGGAAACAGTTGCTGGTTTTAGATCGGTGTCCATCTTCCTATCACCCGTGGCCATTTTTTAGCTGGCATAATGCCACTCTGAAGAAAGACCATATAACCTAGGCATCCTTGTGACTGGGTACTGGCCAAACGGATGAGAATAAAGTGATGTGGGCCACTCTAGGTCCTGGCCTTAAGAGGAAAGTTTGCACATCCTCCTTCCTCTTTCCCCGTTCCAGCTGGCTGGAATCCAAACATGGCGGTGAGTCATCTTGTACCACACAGATGAGAACGCCACCACACAGTTGGACGGTCAAGAAGAGAGGAGTCTAGGCTCCCAGTGATCTTGCAGAGCAAAGCTGCTATACCAGCACAGATGTTTCTGTGTGAGAGAAATAAAGTTCTATTTCATTTATGCCATTGTTATTTTGTATTTCTGTTACATGGAGTTGAAATTATATCCTAACAGAAAAAGGAATCTATCAGAATTTCTCTAAGGGAGAATAACATGTATGTTTAGAAGGAATACTTGGGAGAAGGGACATCCTTAACAAAGAACAGGCTGAATGGAGACATTTTACGTCTGTGGGGTAGGAGTACTGAGATTGAGGAGATTGATAGTGACCATTAGTCATCTACCCTCTCACAAACAGGACAAAGCTCATTATTTGGAGAAGACTCCAAATAAACTTAAACAAATGTTTTTAAAATATAAATATGAAGAACTAAAGTACTAGCATGTGCAAGTCGTGATGGGTCCCCATCCGATCTTGAGGGGCAGCTCTATGGATTTGGTTAGAACTCCTCTTAAAAATCATGGGGGGATAAGGCTCCTAAGTCCCCATCCAACATCATCATTTTCTGTATATTCTTTCCAGATTCCAGTGTCCCAGATGCACAAGCGTCGTTCAAATGTAAGAAGCAGCTTTATCATCTCATCTGAGCAACATGGAAAAACAGCTCCTGGAAAGTTGTCTATACTTTACTGTCCCTTCATAAATTCTCCTTAGCCCACTTCAATCAGACTTGCTTTCTACCACTCCTTTTAAAGTTTTTTAATTTTAATTTTTAATTGAAGTATAGTTGACGTATAATACTGTATTGGTTTCATGTGTACAACACGGTGATTGGTCAATGATGGACACTAGGATATGCTCACCACAATAGTATAGTTACCCTCCATCAGCACACAAAGTTATTACAATATTACTGACTATATTTCCTATGCTGTTCTTTCCCTCCCTGTGACTTCTTTATTTCATAACTGGAAGCTTGTACCTCATAATCCCCATCACCTATTTCACCCATCTCCCAACCCCCCTCCCCTCTGGCAACCACTAGTTTGTTCTCTCTATTTATGAATCTGTTTCTCTTTGCATTGTTTTTGTTTGTTTGTTCATTTTGTTTTGTTTTTCAGATTCCACATGTCAGTGAAATCATATGGCATTTGTTATTCCCTGCCTGATTTACTTCACTTAGCATAACACCCTCTGGGTTCATCCATGTTGTCGCAGATGGTAAGATTTCATTCTTTGCATTCTCACATTCTTACGTATCTTTTCTTTTAAAGCTATTGATGACTTCCATCTTGGAGAAATGGGTGGGCACTTGTGAGCACTTATCTTACTGTATCTCTAAAGAGAATATGACACGATCATTCTGTCCTCTTTGAAATACTTCCTTAATTTGACTTCTTCATCCTGCTGGTTTTCTTGTCTCTCACCAGTTGATAATTCCCAGTGTTCTTTGATGGTTTTCCTTTATTGCCCCAAATTCGAAGTGTTAGCGTGCCCCTTCAAGCCTTGGTCCTCTGATGTTTTCTACACTTTTAGTATCTGAGTGATCTGATTTGGTCCTGTGGATAAACCCCATTTCTATATAATGACTCTCAAATTTATAACTCCAGCACCAACCTGCACTTTAGACTCACATACCCAATTTACATAACACTTTAATATCTCCACTTTGGTATCTAACAAGAAATCGGAGCCATAACATATCTAGAACCAGGTTTTATAAATTTATGCTCAATTTAAATACTAAGTATATTTTACCTATAGTAAAATACATAGATTTTAAGTACAAACTGTGAGAAGTTTTGATAGATGTATGTACCTGTCTATAAAAGATATCAAGATACAGAACATTTTTTTGTCACTCCAGACAATTCCCTCATATTCTTTTCTGGTTAACCTCCCTCCCCTCTGCCCCCAAAGAAGAAACCACTGCTCAGATGACTGTTAGCAAGGACTGATGTTGCCTCTCCTGGCAATTATTGAGAAACGGATGTTAATACATCCAATTGTGGTGTGCTTATTTCTTCCTTTACCTCATGTTTTGCTTCATGTTGTTCTTAAGTGCATACATATCTATGATTTATTTGTCTTCTTCATGGATTGGCCTTTTTATCATAATGAAAAGTCTTTCTTTACCTCTGGTAATCCTCCTCATTTTGAAGTCTACTTAGTCCAGTACTAATGTAGCCAAATCTGCTTTCTTAATATTAGTGTTAATATATTTTTCTATCCTTTTACTTTCAAACTATCTTAGTCTTTATATTCAAAGTAAATCCTTTATAATTTTTCTTTTTAAAAAAAATGAGTCTGACAATCTCTGCCTTAAATTAGGGTGTGTAGACCATTGACATTTACTCCAATTATTTATATGGTTGTGCTGATGTCTACCATGTTAGTATTTTTTCTATTGATCCCGTTGGTTGCCCTAGGGATTTTAACATGTGTCCTTAACTTTCACAATATACCTTGGACTACTATGATTTAATGTGTAATGTAAGAATCTTACCAGAGTAAAACTCCATTTATAATCCCTATTATCCCTTATACTTTACTTCTGCATTTGTTATTAAACTCAAAATACATGTTTTTGCTTTAAATAATCAACTGTAATTTAAAATAATTAAGGAGATAATCAATTAAGCAAAAAAATTCTTATCTACCCACATGTTATCCATTTTGTTTTCTTTATTGCTTTTGAATATCCAACTGGTCTTATTTTCCTTCTACCTGAAGAGCTTCTTTCAGCAATGCTTATAGTATGGATGAGTCTATTGGCAAAGAATTCTCTCAGCCTTCATTTTTATGAAAACATATTTACTTCATCTTCCTTGCTGAAGGAGACTTTTGGTAAATATAGAATTTGCAATTGACAGACTATTTTCCTTTCAGGATTTTAAAGAGGTTGTTCCTTGTCTTCTGACTCCGTGGTTTCTGATGAGAAGTTAGCTGTCATTATTGTCACGGCTCTCCTGTACGTGATAACACTTTTTCCTCTGGCGGCTTTTAAGATTTTTCTTTCTGTCTTTGGTTATCAGCAGTTTGATTACAATGTGTCTAGGTATGTTTTTCTTCATGTTTGTCTTCTTCAGGATTATTGAGCTTCTTGGTTATATGTGTTGATGTTTTTCACCAAATTTGTGTCTTCTTTTGGGGTGGGGCTAATGTTATAGCCGCACTAGCCTCATGACTATTCCTCAAGTAAGCCAAGCTCTTTCATTGGCTTTGCATGTACTCTTCAGTACAAATGTCACCTCTTCAAGGAGGTCTTCCTTGGCAACTCTGTCACTCTTTAACGTCTTATCCTACATTGTTTTTTCATAAGTTTTCTCACCAGTTAGCATTATAGTATATATATACTTGTTTGTTTTCCACTGTCTTCCTCATCAGACTCCATAAGGCAAATGACTTTATCTTATTGATCATTGTGTCATCTATAACAATGCCTGGCAAGCCGTAAGTATTCAATAAATATCTGTTATCTGTTGAGTAGCTCAAAAGCAAAATACTCTCAGTGATCTAGTATAAAATGGTTTCCTCCTAAATTAGGCTCCTGGGAAGATAAATTCCTTTGTGCTGCAGAATTCTGAGAGGCCCTTCATGGTGAGAGATGGAACTATCTTTGTAAAGAATGAGGGCTGCTTTGACTAATGTCTTTGATCTCATAAAAGAAAATTTGCCAATGATAGGAAAGTGAGGGACATCGCCTCAAAAAATTTTGGTAGACAATATGCTCATACCTGCCTGCACTAATACACTCACGAGACTGTGAATCTGCAGCCAATCAAACAGAGAGAGAGAAAATCTTTCCAGGAGCGCCTGTATCCGTGTCCAGATATGGCATGAGACTACACCTCTGGTGCAGAGAGACAGCCATGACAAAATGGATTTCAAGAATGAATATGTCACTGGGTGAGAAAGACTGCCACAGTTTCCCCAATTCTGTTCTCTGGTGATAAAAAGAGAACTTTTGGATAACTGAACTAGCTCAACTCAATGTGACTTAAGAAACATTTCTTGAGCAGGCACTATGGAACGTGTGCCATGGAATAGGGGGAAAGCCATGAATACCTACGTCATGGTCTTCAACTGGGTTAGGGTTACAGGAGTCTAGACTAGTCTAAGCTAGCTTAGTTTAAGTGCAAAATGTACTTCTTTTTAACTCTCCTGCACTTCTCCTTATTTTGGATGGGGGATAAACTCTTTCTCCAATATGGTGATATTTTGCTACATTTTAAAACAAGCCTAAATGAAATGCATCCCCTTTCATATTGGCAGAATATGTTCCTATAGCTTTTCTGGAGTTAGAATAGTCTACTGTCCTCTTTTGCTTTCTCTGTGAAAACACGCTGTACTTTTATTGGGAATATGCAGGAAAAAACTACAGAAATTCAGCTGCACTGACCTGATGTGGCTGTCAACTTCAGTAGAATTTGTTGCCTTAGTCACAGTAATTATGGAACAACAGCTTTTAACAATCCCAGGGGAGGAGGTCTCTTGCTTTGACCTTGTTTCTGCCTGTTTCTTCACTGATAAGAAAGACAAATGAGGTTTACAGTTATGCCAGAGCTCTGCTTCATTTGGAAAGGTCACATATCCCAGTCAAACTAAGGACCTGATGTTTAATTGCAGAGTCAAGAAGCCAAAGGGCTTGCCATTCTAGTTTGCATTGCTGCATTTTACAGCTAATGTTGGTACCCTGCCAAAGTGGGTCTAACTCTAGAAATGTGGTTCCTAGAGAGATAAATTCCTTTGTGCTGCAGAATCCTGAGAGGCCCTTCATGGTAAAAGATGAAAGTCTAACATAGAAATATGGCGTCTCCTGTTGGGACATTAACACCATCCATCTTCATATTCTCCATTAAGGTAGATAGTCCAAGCATGTTTGAAACCTAAATACATAGTGTACTTAGTTATTTTGGTGGGTCAGTGATTCGATCACTGAAATTAAATTTCCTTGCTGGAAGTGGCTCAGCTTACGATCTGATTGGTTCCAGCTCCTTCTTTTTTCTCACCCTGCTGTCACCCTCTACCCCCAACAATAAAGCTTGCATCATCAAAACCCTGACAATCTGACCGCTCCCTACACTTCATCAATTCACACAACAAGCACAGACCTTCTCCTTGCGGATTTTACAGTTGCTTATAAACACCCTACACACAAAAGCTCTAAAAGAGGAGGGGAAGGAGGAAGAAGACAAAAAGACTAGCAAGTCAGTCTCTAAGAAGCCAAATAGAGTAATGAAAATAATTCCTGTTTCTTCCCACCTTCACAGAGTTAACACACCTCCATTTCTCAGCTCTTGGTATAACTGTCACTTTCACAGGGAAGCCTTCCCTGACCTCCCAGCCCAGGTTACACCTCCATTACAGGGTCCCTTGACACTATACACCCCTCTTTCCTACTCTCTAGGACAGACTATATGTTAGGTGACAAAACAAGTCTCAGCCAATTTAGAATGACTGATATCATACAAAATATCTTCCCCACCCATGATGGAGTAAAATCGGAAATCAATAATGAAGAAAATCTGGACTATCCACTAATGTATGGAAATTAAACAGCACACTTTTTTTTAAGTGAGTAAATTGTCCCCATACAGCAGGTCACGTGAGGATCAGCAAAATGTCAGGTCACAGTGAGGCCAACACCTGCTGGGGAATGCATGGGAAGCTTTGTGGTAGCCATCACTGGAAGGCCCACAACCCACAGGAGCAGGCAAAGAGCTACGTATCTTTCCTTCTAGAACAGTGTGCGCTGTTTCCTCCAAAGATAAGAAAATGGTCTGCAGATGTTGGTTTAGCTCTCCTTTGGTGGTTCCCTGGTGTGGGCCAAGAAGTGCTGGCCTATGTCTGATAGGGAGCCGCATTCTGCCCCCTTCCCCCCACCAGGTCAGATCTCCTCCTTCCCTGCCCGCCAACTAACTCCTCTAAGATACACCTGCTCCTTGCCAAACCCAAGCCCAGGTAGAAGGTGGATCTTGATCTCCTTCTTCCTCTATATTCCTACATTCTTTCTAGTTCTGTTGTTATGTTGTATACTCCATGCCTGCTTTTCCTCAAGATTTGCCTTTATGTCTCAAAAAGCCTATTTTGTACGTTCGGTTTACTTTCTAAGCTCGAACTTTAACATTGGATAGCTCTTTTTATTCCCTCTATACTAATCTCTTCTATAGGCAATATGTTGTCTCTGACCGACAAGGGGGTAACTAACTTTCAAGTGATCAGATATAAAAAGCATAATAATGACTATTTCTAGATAGTATCTTGGTTTTGTTTTGTTTTTGTTTTTTTTTTCTTGGGTTATTTCTGCAGCATTCAATTCCCACTTGCCATGTTTTGTTGTTATTTTTTAAACCAAGAGTTGGCTAGCTAATTCATTCAGCAAATGTCGTTTGCTCACCTGCTATGAAAAGCACAGTTTAGTTCTGACAATACCATGCTAAGTCACACTGTCCTGGCATTGCTCTTTTTCTCCTTTTTGTCTTTGACCCTCTTCGCTCATTTCCCTCCCCTCTACCCGCCTGCCTCTGACAATCTGCCAACCACCAATCCAGTCTGTATCTATGAGCTTGGGTTTTTAGTTTTGTTTTAGATTCCACATATGATCAAAGAGATCATTTGCCTTTCCTGTCTGACTTACTTCACTTAGCATAGTGCTCTTGAGGTCTATCCATCATGTTGTCCCGCACGGCAAGATTTCATTCTTTTTTATGGCTGAATACTATTCCATTATATATATATTTATCTCCCCCACAATTTATTTGTCTATTCATCCATCAGTGGACATTTAGGTTGTTAGGTTGTTTCCATATCTTGGTTATTGTGAATAAGGCTGCAGTAAACATGAGGGTACATATATCTTTTCAAGTTAGTGTTTTCATTTGTTTTGGATAAGCACCCAGAAGTGGAATTGCTGGATCACATGATAGTTCTATTTTTTATTTTTTGACAGTGTGCTTAAACAACACACTCTTAAACAAAGAAAAAAAAGACAAGGGAAATTAGAAAATACTTTGGAATGAATGAAAACTAAAAGACAACATACCAAACATGCCACAAAAACAATGCTCAGAGGAAAATTTAGAGCTCTAAATACCTACATTTAAAAAAGAAGGGGGGTGTGCCTGGGTGACGCAGTCAGTTAAGTGTCCCACTCTTGGTTTCGGCTGGGATCCCAATCTCCCGGTGGTGGGATCAAGCCCCACATTGGGCTCCATGCTCAGCATGGAGTTGGCTTGAGATTCTCTCCCTCTGCCCTCCCGCTCATGCTCTCTCTCTCTAAAATAAGTAAATAAATCTTTGGAAAAAAAAAAGAAGAAATATCTGAAATCTCTAACATTACCTTCCACCTTAAAGAATTAGGAAAAAGAAAAAAAGAGCAAACTAAACCCAGAGAAAACAGAAGGAAGAAAGTAATAAGGATTAGAGTGGAGATAAATAAAACAAAGACTTGAAAAGCAACAGAGAAAAATCAATAAAACAAAAGCTGCATTTAAAAAAAAAGATCAACAAAATAGATAAACTTTTATCTAGACTGACCAAGAAAAAAAAGAGAGAACACTCAAGTTACCAAAATCGGCAACAAAAGTGGGGACATCACTAATGACCTTACAGACGTAAAAAGGATTATAAGACAATATTCTAAATAATTATATGCCAACAGATTAGGTGTCCTAGATGAAATGGACAAATTCCTGGAAACACACATGATATCAAAATTGACTCAAGTAGAAATAGAAAATCTGAATTTAGTAAGAAGATTGAATCAGTCAGTAAAATAACTTCCATCAAGGAAAATTCAGGGCCAGATGGTTTCACTGGTGAATTTTATCAAGTGTTTAGAATTAAAAAGAATTAACGCCGATCTTTCTAAAAATCTTCATAAAAATAGAGGAGGAAGAGGGGTCACTTCCTAATTCATTCTATGAGGTCAGTATTAACTTGTTACCAAACTAGATGAAGACATTACAAGAAAAAACAAAAACAAAAACCCTATAGACCAATATCTTTTTAAAGTATAAAAAATTCTTAGAAGACTCAGTATTGTTAAGATACCAATTCTCTGCAAACCAATCTACGTAGTCAGTATGACTACAATCAAAATCTCAGGAAGATTTTTTAACAAGCTAATTGTAAAATTCACATGGAAATGCAAAAGACCTAGATTAGCCAAAACATTTTTGAAAAAGGAAAGAAATCTGAGGACTTATACTACCTGACTTCAAGACTTATTATAAAGCTAAGTGACCAACATAGTGTGATATTGGCATCGAGATAAGCAAATAGGTCACTAGAACGGAATAAAGTCCAGAAACAGACCTACCTATCTGCGTCAATTTCCAACAAAGGTATAAAGGCAAGTCAGTGGAGAAAGGAGGCTTTTTTTCAACAAATGGTGCTGGAATGATGGTATATTCTTATGGAAAACAGTGAATTCCAATAGAAACCATATACAAAATTACCTACAAAGGGATCATATCCCTAATTGTAAAACCTAGAACTATAAAATATGAGAAAATCTTTGTGACCTTGAATTAGGCAAAGATTTCTCAGAGAAGACTCCAAGCATGACCTATAATGTAAAAAATTGGTAAAATCAATATTCTTCAAAATTAAGGACTTCTGTTCTCTGAAAGACACTGTTAAGATAAAGGACAAGTCACAGACTGGGAGGAAATATTTGCAAATCACATATCTGATTAAGGACTTCTACCTAAAATACATATTTTTAAAACTCAAAAGAAAATGATGAAAACATCCCAATGGAAAATATGCAAAATATTTGAATAGACACTTCAACAAAGAATATATATATAGATGGCAAATAAATGCATGAAAATGTGCTCAACATTGTTAGTCATTCAATTAAATAACAAGAAGATGTCAATACACACTTGATAGAATGGCCAAAACTGAACAGCCATTCCAAGTGTTGGTGAGGATGTGAGGAAGTTGAACTCTCATATACTGCTGGTGGCTATTTAAAATGGTACAACTACACTAAAGCACTATTTCAAGAAGCTATATGCATCCTTATGTTTATTGCAGCATTATTTACAATAGCCAAAATACAGAAGCAGCCCAAGTGTCCATCCATAGATGAATGAATAAAGAATATGTGATATATGTATACAATGGAATATTACTCAGCCATATAAAGATAAGGAAATCTTGCCATATGCAACAACATGGATAGATCTAGAGGGTATAATGCTCAGTGAAATAAGTCAGAGAAAGACAAATACCGTGTGATTTTGCTCATATGCAGAATTTAAGAAAAAAACAAAGAAAAAAAGAGACAAATAAAAAATGGACTTAACTATAGAGAGCAAACTGGTGGTCACCAGAAGGGAGGTGGGTGGGGAAATGAGTGAAACAGGTGAAGGGGATTAAGAGGACGTTTATTGTGATGAGCACTGAGTAATGGATAGAATTCTTGAATTGCTATATGGTACACTTGAAACTAATATAACACTGTACATTAGTTATACTGGAATTTAAAAAATAACTAATTTTAAAAAATAAATTTTAAAAAGTTCAAAAATAAAATGGTACAATTACAGATCTTCCTCGACTTATGAGCCCCAATAAGCCCATCATCAGCTGAAAATGTTAGAAGTCGTAAATGCATTTTAACACACCTCACGTACCAAACATCACAGCTTGGCCCAGGCCACCTTAAATGTGCTCAGAACACTTACGTTAGCCTACAGTGGGGCAAAATCATGTAACACAAAGCCTATTTAAAAGAGAGTGTTGAGTATCTCACGTAATGTATTGACTACTATACTGAAAGTGAAAAACAGAATGGTTGTCAGTGTATTGGTCGTTTACCGTCAGGAGCACATGGCTGACAGGAAGCTGGGGCCTGCCGCTGCCCGACATCGGGAGTGTATGGACCAAATATCACCTCCTCCCCACCCAGGGAAAAGATCAAAATTCAAAACTCAAAGGTCAGTTTCTACTGAACTCATACCCTTTTTGCGCCATTGTAAAGTTGAAAAATGTTAAGTTAAACTTTTGTGAGTTGGGGACCTTTTGCACTTCGGGAAACTCTTTGGCAATTTCTTAAAATGTTAAACAGACACATCTAGCATATGATCCAACCATTTCTCTCCTCGGTATTCACCAAAGAGATATGAATGTGCATGTCCTTCCAAAGGCTTATATACGAATGTTCATAGCAGCTTGGTTTGCAACAGCCCAAATCTGAAAACAATCCCAATGCCCATCAGCAAGTCTCTTAGTCCATTTGGGCTGCTATAAGCAAAAAACATAGAGTGACTAGTTTATAAACAATGGAAATGTATTTATTTTTTTACACTTCCGGAGACTGAAAGTCTGGGAGCAGAGTGCCTGCAGGGTCAGGTGAGAGCTTTCTTCCCGGATGCAGACTTCTCATTCTATCTTCATGTGGTGGAAAGGGCAAGCACACTCTCTGGGGCCTCTTCTCTAAAGGCACCAAGCCCCTTTCTAAGGGCTCTGTCCTCCTGATCTAATTACCTCTTAAGGTCCCAATTCCTTGGTCCCATCACCTTGGGGATTCGGTTTTCAACATATGAATTTGGTGGGGTGGCGGGGGACAAGAACATTCAGGCCATAGCAATGGCTGAAAGGGGAAACATATTAGGTCATATCCACACAATGGAAGAAGACTCAACCATAAAAATGAACGAGGTTTTGATACATACAAAAACACAGGTGAATCTCAAAATAATTGTCCTGTGAAAACAGCCAGATAAAAAAAAGTGCACCAACTCTTTGATTCCATTTTTATAAAAGTCTAGAAAATGCAAGCTAAAATAGAGAGACAGAAAGATCAGCGGTTGCCTAGAAATGAGGGAGGCAGGAGAGGGAGGGAGGAAGGAATTAAAAAGAAACACTTTGGGGAGTGTGGTTATATTCATTATTTTGATTTGGGGTGATGGTTTCACAGATGCATTCATATGTTAAATTTATCGAGTAGTAGAATTTAAACATGGGTGTTTTATTGTATCTCAATTATACCTTAATAAAGCCATTTAAAGGAACAACAATGTTTTCTAAAACAAATTAGGGAGAAAGGTGTCATTGCTTGATATTTCCACACATCCGTTTTATGTCACACTTAATAAAAGACAGCTGGAGTCTCATATCTGCTCACTACATTTAATATGTTGAATTATGTGTTTTTAGCTTCAGTATATAAAGAAAATCTGTCCTCACACAAATACATAGTTGGAAAGGGGAGAAATAGTTTAATAGCCTTTTCAGGTAATTGTGGATACTCTTCCTTGATACCACATCAAAACTTGACAAGTGGTAGTTTCTTAAAAGTTAGTTGTAGTGTGGAATCTGAAAACAGATTAATGAATTTTTCATACTCTGTTATATTAAAATCCCTTGGTTCCTTTTATAGTTTGAATGGATCTTTTTCCACGTATTGTTTTATAACAGCATGCACTGGTCATTTGGAAAATATTGGTTCCTTGAGTTACGCAGATCTTTTGAATGTTGACACATTTTACATGTACATATATTTCAATAATATATCACTGATCTTATCAAAAAGTCTTCAAGTATTGGAACACTGTCAAACTCACTGCGGTGAATATAAGTTTCCCAAAGTCTCTCATTTTCCCTTGAAAACTCAAGTTTTATAATTGCTAGCAGATGCTATTCATTGTTTTTCTCCAAACGACAGCCTCTTTTCATTCATTTTCTGAAAAAAAAAAAAAAAAGTCTGCCAAACATCCAAATCTAAATAACCGTAGTTTCTATGTCAGTTATTCTCTTTAAAAAATGGTTTTCCCTGAGGAGAGTGGGGAGTGCATCGTGCAACTCAACCATCTCCAGAGCTTGTCGTTGAGACCACCGTTATCCCTCGGTGTACAGCAAAGGTGCTTCGTGAATACTCCCCATTCCTCACACTGAATATTAAACCGTTATTTACTCAAGGACTGAGATTTAGGATGGTTAGTTTCCACATCGAGAACATTCTGCAGTGAAATCGGTCATTCCGCTTTGGCGAGTGCGTGGTGGCATAGTGTGGTGCTGCTGCTTTCACCTGCACTGCATCATTGAAGGTTAACTCACCATCGTTTTTGAACTATCAGTCCAAATGTTTAACACAGTGGAAAAGGGCCTCCGAGACCCCCATGGGTCCACAGGCCACATTTTAAGAACTGCCTCCCTAGGCTGCAATTACAATACGTTGGGCTCGACCCTCATCATCCTGCCTAGAAATCAGTGTGCCCTTTACAAAGCCAGCCAAGCTTCAAAGGTCCTACTCGTTGGATCTCCTAAGTGTTTACTGAGTGATTACTCTGGGTCAAGTCCAATTCTAGGTGCCGAGAAGAGAGTGGAGGAAACATAAGCCTTTCCCCCTTCAATCGTATCTCCTAGAAGGGGGAGACAGACCACAAACAAACAAAAAGTAAATATTTAGGATGCCTGATGATGGTTAAGTGTTATGGGAAAAACACAGTAAGGGAGGTAGGGATGCTACGGGGGAGCCTCTTTCAACAGAGTGTCAGGGAAAGCCCACGGAGAGGATGCTCGAGTAAAACCCTAGAGGAAGTGGGCAGTATCCCGGGGGAGGAGCATTGCCCATGGAGAGGAGCAGGTGCAAGGGCAGTAGATGTGTGGCTCCTTGGAGGGACTGCACGGAGGCGATGTAGCCGGAGGACAGTACGCCAGGAGCCGAGGCTGTAATATCAGAGGTGAGCAGGGAGCGCATCACGTAGAGCTTTGTGGACCAGTGGGTTTTAACGTGAATAGGATGGGAAGCCATCAAACGACCTTGACCTGGTAATAACATGATCCACTGTTCTAAGAATCCTTCTAGCTGACCTGTTAGGGATGGACATTAGGAGGTAAGGACAGAAGCATGGGAACCAATGCAGAGGCTCTTCTAGAACCCCAAGCACAGAGCAGAGCAGGAGCCGCAGAAGAGGTGAGAAGCGGTCAGATTCGGGATGGGCTTTCAAGGAAGAGCCAGTCAGATAGTGTAAGACACAGGAGAGGCATTTAACTCCAGGATGTGGGCCTGGGCAGCTAGAAAAATGGGATAGCCATGTACTGAGACGGGGAGGGGGTGGAAGGGTGGGGTGACAGGCTGGAGGAGGCCGAGAGCTCTATTGAGGACCTCTTAAGCACGGGATACCTTTGGCCATCCACGTCTCCCTTACTCTTGCCTTCCTGCAGTCACCTGCGGCACAGAGGGGCTTTACGGCATCTGACACCTGGGCCAGCTTGCCATCCGCCAGGACCCCCACTCTCCAAACGATCCCATTCTTACTTTAATGCTCGGCTGTCACTGTCTTGAAATTCCTAGTAATTTTATCCTTGACCCTGTGCTGTGCAGGTGAGATCCAATGGGGACATGACGCCTGCATGTGAACAGCAGAGATGCCCCCGGCACCCGCCGGGCTGGGCCCTGGCCACAGGGGTCCGCTGGCACTGAGGCCGAGCAGCAGAAGCGCAGAGCAGAGTAGGCCACGGGAGGAAGCAGGGCTCTCCCTGGAGTGGAGGGTGAGACTCTTGCTGGGAGGCCGGCTTGTCCGTCCCTCTCCAGAGCCCACCCCTGCAGCAGGAGCAGTAGGAGCAGCAGTAGGAGCAGCAGTAGGAGCAGCAGTAGGAGCAGCAGCAGCAGCAGCAGCAGGAGCAGTAGGAGCAGCAGGAGCAGCAGGAGGAGCAGCAGCAGGAGCAGTAGGAGCAGCAGCAGCAGCAGGAGCAGCAGCAGGAGCAGTAGGAGCAGCAGCAGCAGCAGCAGCAGGAGCAGCAGAAGCAGCAGCAGCAGGAGCGGCAGCGGCAGAAGCAGCGGCAGGAGCAGGAGCAGCGGCAGCAGCAGGAACAGCAGGAGCAGCTGCAGCAGCAGGAGCAGCGGCAGCAGGAGCAGCGGCAGGAGGAGCAGCGGCAGCGGCAGCGGCAGCAGCGGCAGCGGCAGCGGCAGCAGGGGCAGCGGCAGCAGGGACAGCAGGAGCAGCAGCAGCAGCAGCAGCAGGAGCAGCAGCAGCAGCAGGAGCAGCAACAGCAGCAGCAGCAGCAGGAGCAGCAGCAGCAGCAGGAGCAGCAGCAGCAGCAGGAGCAGCAGCAGCAGCAGGAGCAGCAGCAGCAGCAGGAGCAGCAGCGCATATTCCAATTTCCGGGGCCTGAGCACCTGGACCGGAACAGCGGCGCTCGGGCCGGGACCTCTGCCAATAAACTATCACAAAACAGAAGTACACGCGTGGATATTGCAATGAAGACAACCAGGTTATTATAATTCTTCAGAGAAACTCCAGTTTTGAAAACGGATGCAACATCACAAAGCAAATATCCACAGGCTTAGAAATTAAAGGGTAAAGAAGATCATCACATCTGATAGAAAAGAGCACCATTTTCAGATAAAGCTTCAGACGAACCAATTATTAATGAGGAAGACAATTTTAAAATTAACTGTTGCTGTGTTGAAACCAAACAGGCATTTTGAATTGGCCTACATCAGGAAGCCACTCTTCGTTTCTTGCACTACCCCCTCGCGCTGCAGGAACCATCATAAGCATTAAAACGTTATTGTATACATTTACACTTTATACTCAGACTTACACAAGGCAGATGTACATGAACGGTTAAATCCTTTTAGAAAAACTCTTCTGTGAGAATCATTAGCTCTAGATGTACCAAAAATTATATTTTGAAAGAATTCTCAAAATGTAGATCAGCGTTGTTCGAACTATAAAATAATCTTAATAACTCCAATAACAGTAATGTCAATAGAAAAACACCTTCTCAAAATTGAAAATGATCAAAAATTGTTTGCAGTCTTGCATTTGTCAAGAGCAACTGATGTCCTTTTATATCATTTGCAAATAAAGTTACTAAAAGTACAAATTTTGAGAAACTAATAAATTTGCAGAAAAGTGAGCCAGAAGAAATCTTCCGATCAATCAAGATCTCACATTAATAAAGTGTTATTATGTATTATATAAAAATATAGCACCGAAACAAAATTTTTGCTACTCACAAGCTTATGTGGTTACTCCTTTATTACTCTTACCCCTATTACATTTTATAAGTAATAAATTGTTCTAATGGAAAATGCTTTCTATTTTAGTAACTATAATAATACTTTTTCCCCTGGTTTTTACACAAAAGACTCCTGTCTGACAGAGCCTGACCAAGCTTTTGCTGGGTCTCCGTGTACTCCGACCGGAAGCATACTTCAGACTCTCCACATTGTCCACAAACCAACAGGGCAGGGCCTGGAGCAGGCCTTTGTCTTCAGGTGCGCGCCTAAATGAGCATGGACTGGGTGGTGCACGATCTCAGGGTTATTCCGGCTTCTTTCCCTGGCAATGCCAGGACACTTAGAAATGACTTTTTAAGGGGATTGATTGAGTACGGAGGCTAAAAGACACAACCAGTTGTCACACATAGTGTATTTAACTATGACCGCCTTCATCTCAGAGTATGGATATTCTTTCTATGCAAAAGCAGTTTTCCTCAAGACCCATACAAATGTCATTGACTCAGGTCCAAGTGTAATGAAGAAACATATTCGTAAGACTTATGGGTTCCAGCTGGAGTCCGAATGACAGCTGGATATGTCTGGGCACATTTGGCAAATCGGTGGGGTGGGCCTTCCAAATATTGACGGGCAGAAGAAGATACTGGATAAAACCACGGGGCTCAATAAAACACCTGTGGGGACTAGAAGGAAGGATAGCTGTTTAGAGCATGGTGGTGGTAACTCAGCTCCCTCTCTGGTCCAACCCCATAGCTGGGTCCCAGGGTTAAAGAGAGCAAAGTAAAAGCCATAATAGTAGCTACCTGGCTGAAATGTGTAACTGGAGCCCAAGCAGCACTAGAATAGGGCACTTTTAACAGAGTGTGGCACGAGGCAAGTATGGACAACCACACGGTGGGAGACAGTGAGGGGCATGGGCCTCCATGCACTTTCATCAACCTGCAGTCCGTTCTCCAACCAGCAGCCAGAGAAATCTCTAGAAAACAAATAAATTCTGCCTAGAACTTTTCAGATTCATCTAAGACATGGTTGTTCTAAGATAAGATCTTGAGATGAAAGCCAAGCTTAAGTCACAGACATGTCCACTGAGCTCCTATGCAGAAGAAAATGAGGGAAATTATTCTTACTCCCAGAAAAGATGAAGAAAAGGGTGTCCCATCCTAAATCATCAGTAGAGTGTCCAACAACCATGGATGCTTTGTGTGAGGGCAGGACCAAAGCAGCACAGGAAGCAGCTGGTAGCCAGGATTCAGAGGAGGCCGGAAGAGCCAGAATTCCCCTGTCATTTGATGGAAGTCCCTGGAAGACCGTTGGACTTGCAAATACCATAGAATGGCGGTGTTCAAACAAATCTCATCGATCTCAAGGAATAGGGAGTTCCTGGTTGACATCTGAGATAAGGTTGAATGAATGGAATGAATGAATGAATGAATGAATGAATGAAAGAGTTGGAAGTGTCAGTTACTTTGAAGTGAGAATGGAGGATTTTAGCATTTTATAGACTTCAGTAATCATAGAGGAGCCTAGGATGATGCCTGAGTATCAGACACTCCAAAGTGTATCCATTTGATTAGAAATACCTCCTGATAATACTTTTAGTCCCCTTAGCACTAGATTTCTTGTTTTTCTAGTCTAAAACCTTGGGGTCAACCTTGTTTCCTCTCTTCCTCTCATACTCCACATCCAAGCTGTCAGTAAATCCTCATGAGTCTACCTCCAAAACATATTCAGGACCCAACCACTTCTCACCAGTCCACTGCTACCCCCTCAGTCCAAGCCACCACAATCTCTTGCCTGGATTATTGCAGTAGCTTCTTTACTGATCTCCCTGCTTCCATGCATGCCTCCCTTGGAATTGTTCTCAGCCCTTTTAAAAGTGTTCAGGTCATGTCATTCCTGCTCAAAACTTTCTTCAGTTGTTCCCATACCTTGGTTACTCTGGATAATGCCACTATGAATATGGGAGAACAGATGTCTCTTCCAGATAATTCTTTCATTTCCTTTGGATAAAAACCCAGAAGTGGGATTTCTGGATCATATAGTATTCCTATTTTTCATTTCTTGAGAAACATCCATACTGTTTTCAATAGTGCCTGCACCAGTTGACCCCGAAGGATGTATTAACATGAAGGGGGACCCCTTTTACGATGTATTCATGTATCAGACATGTTGTATGCTTTAAATATCTCACAATTTTATTTGTAAATTACACCTCAATAAAGCTAAGGGAGGAAGAAAACTTTCATCAGCTTCTCATCTGGCTCAAAGGGAAAGTTCCAGTCCTCACAATGGCCCACAGAGCCCCGTGTGATGTGCCTGTCCTAGCCCCGCCCCTCCACCTCATCTATGGTTGTTCCACCCCTCTCTCTGTTTAGCCACACTGGCTTCCTTGCTTTTCCTGTATGTGTCTCAGGTCATGGCACTAGGCATCTCCTCTGCCTGGAACATTCTTCCCCCAAATAGCTGTATAACTTCTGTCCTTGCTTTCTTCAAGACTTTGCGCAAATGTCACTCTCTCTGTGAAGCCTTCTCTGTGCACCCTTTACACCTGGGAAGCTGCCAACCACCTGGGACACTTCCTATTCCCCTTTCCTGCCTCATTTTTCTCTAACTTTACAACAGCATCTGACATAAGAAGTATTTCACTTCATAGTTTTATTTATTACCTGTCTCTGCCCAATAGAGAGAAAACCCCATGGGAGCAGGGATTTTTGTCTATTTTAGCAGAAGTGTATCCCTAGCTCCACTCACAGTCCCTGACCCTAGTAGGTGCTCAATAAACAAATGAGTAAATGCCTTGGTCATTCTAGCTCTTATATGAGGCCACTTCTCCTCGCAAACCTCAGTTTATTTACAGCCCTCTTCATACACACTTTCTCCTGGCAGCTGAGAGCAGCACGTAAAGTAAATTGTGCTTGGAAAAACACAGTCTATCAACAGAACCCCTGGAGGCATTGCTAGGGCAACAGAGATTATGTTTTAGCTAGTTTGGACTCAACTGCTTCCTCTCATCATTCATAAATCTGGAGCTGAGATTATTGGCAGAAAACAAGTTGACTCAGGCCACCCAGCAGTTAGAGGAGGGACCTTTAATAAGCCCCCTGAGAACTCTAACAACCCTGTCCGAGAACCAGCTGGACTCTGGCAAAATCCCCAGGGTTCTGGGGAGCTATGCCTCAGCACAGGAAGCACTAATCTCCCTTTCTGGGCCTGCTGACTGGCCATTCGCCACAGAGAAGTCCCTCTCCATAAGCAACAACCATGGCACCCAAACCAGACCAGTGCCCCTGCACTGCTTAGGATATTTGTGTTCATCACCTACCCACGGGTATTGAGATGAAAACAATGAGATCTTAGATTAGCCATCTATCCATGAAGCACAATAATTACAAGTTGCCTTTTGATAATGCTTTCGGTAAGGATAGTCTCTGTTGGGGGACATTCTGCAACAGGTGAGCTAATCTTGCCTGCCCCAGTCTGGGTGCTGACATGGGGTGTGTCTACCAATCCCCAGCAATTCTTCCTTATTCTAACTCACCAAAACAATAGAAAGATTAGTCAAGAAGCCTTGCTGCCTTGACTAGATAGATTTCGTCACATCTTATGGGCTGAATTGTATCTTCCCAAATTCATATGTTGGGGAGTCCCAACCCCAACACCTCAGAATGTAACTGTATGTGGAGATAAAGTCTTAAAGAGGTGATTCAGTTAAAATGAGGCTCTTTGGTGAGGCCCTAATCCAAAATGACTGGTGACCTTAAGAAGAGGAAGGGGTGCGTGCACACAGGGGCAATCACGTGAGGACACAGGGAGAAGGTGGCCGTCTACAAGCCAAAGAGAGAGGCCTCAGAGGAGACTAACCCTTCTGGCACCTTGCTCTTAGACTTCCAGCCTCCAGAACTGTGACAAAATTTTTGTTGTTTAAGCCCCCTGGTTTGTGGTATTCTATTATGGCAACCTTAGCAAACTAACACATGACCTTATTTCTCATGCCCTATTTCTGTTCCTATCTGATCTATCAAAATCCTGAAATGCTGAAAATTCTGAAGATGTGAGCACCTTCCAATGCAAACGCATTTAAGTACCTGCTGCAAGGTTCTTGTCCATGACTTTAAAAAGGACAGTCCACAAAATGATTCCTATGGCAATGGTGAGACACTTTTTAAAATAAACTTCCATGGTGATATAGAGAAACTTAAGGACAACCATGTAGTTGACTTGTAGGGAAAAAAGCTGACCAGAATCTCGCTCTTAATTTGGTTAGTGTACCAGAGTTGGTTGAAAACATGAATGCTGACTTTTACCATTCAAGCTCATTGAAATATATAAACCAAACTACAAGTGTATTACTTGACAGAGTTTTCCCTCGCTAGTGACTAAAATACCGCTACTTCTTTCTGAGGCATGGTGTTCCCACTCACAAAATACTGTGGAAGACATATTGGCAACTGGGGATCAGAAGTGAGCTGGGAGTGTGACATCAGATCAAAGGAAGGTGTTAGATAGTCATAGAGGTGTTTTTCCAGGTCGTGGTCCCCGTGCCAGCAGAGAGCTCCTTTGTAGGCACTGGAAAGCTGGTGCTCCCAGAAAGCATCTCTCTCTCACCTGGACAGTGCCAGGGACACACTGCAAACTTTGCACACTCCAAGCTGATCTTGCCCCTTCCTGTTCACCTACTCTTTATCCAAACAGGACACAATGAGATTGATTAGACTTCTTTCTTCTAATGACAAATCACATTTGAGTTGGAGTTTTCGCTGTTCTCAAAGTCTTGGAGCCCTCATTTACAGTTTCTTGCTTTACTCTCAGAGACAACAATCATCCTCATGTATGTGGATTTTATTAGCTAAACACTGAGGGCAGCCATTTCTCCAGGTTTTAGGGAGCACATTGTTACTACAATCTCATGAATGGACAATAATACCTGGTTTTCAGTAGGGAAAAAATATGTTCTAGGCACTATTGCTTATTTTATTCCCCTTTTGCAATTCCTGCGGATGCCACAGCCCAAACTGAAGCCACCTCTTGATGCTCTTCCCCTGCTTTGTGCCCAGTCGTGTGTGTGTTCAGCTTCTTGGCCAAGTTCCGCTTATGGCGGCCAACAGCCTTCTTGAGTACGTAGAACAAAAGAAGTAACAAAAACTTCAAGGGAGTTAGTCAGAATTTGTTTGGTTGTAAGAAATACCCAAACTAGCGTGAATAAAAATAAGACTTCCTAACAAAGATACACAGCCTATTAGAAATTGAAACTATTAAGTCCACACCTCCCCCAGACCGAGCAGCTCCAATTTGGCACCAGTGTGGGGGTGGGAGGAAGGGATAATTGTAGGAATAGGGTTTTCCCAGCACTGCAGCGATGAACCCAGCCTCTGTGAGATCTTGTGTAAAACACACTTCAAAGTTACTTGGGGGTCTAAGAAGAAAAGAAAATTGTTAAAATATATCTGTCTGTGATTCCTGTTTAATTATAAAAAGCCCTCTGCAGTGCCTCAGGATGAGACAGTGTTTTGATTGCATAGACCCCCCTCTGTTCATCTTTCCTGTTTATTCTCCAGCAACTGTTGGAAGATTGATTAATAAGAGTCTCTCACAGAGCTTTCAAGTAATCTTCCTGTGTCATCCCCTCATCTGATGTCTCCGCCATTCCTCTTTGTACCTCGCTTCCATTCTTCCCCTCACACCTCTGCTCGGCCAGCTGGCTTTCCCATTGGACAATGTCTGCACCTTCTCTCTTAATGGAAACTTGGCACATGGCCTTGGCATCCCTTCATGGAGCCACAAAACTTATTCTGTAGCGTCTTTCAGTGCAAATTAGTCATCTCTGTTGCTCTCAAGCCAAATTACCAAGAGGGTGACTCTGATGGCCAGCAGGTAGCTGAATAGGTCTGGATCCGGCATCCCCCATGGTGTAACCAGCACTGAAGAAAGAAGGTGGCCACTTGCTAGCCATATAGGATGGGGCACAGGATGCCAGGAGGGAGTGTTGGGGGGCAGCAAACAGACCAACATGTTCTCTAATTCCAAGTCTCCCGGCTCTCCCTGGAGACACTGGCCCTGGAAGCCAGGGCTTCTGATGCCCATTCAGTGCTGCATCCACTACAACATTTGCAATGAATATATTAACAGTAGAGTTCCCCCATCCAGAAATAGACTGGCATATATGCTGTCGCTTGCTTTATGACAAAAGTGCCACCATACATCAGTGAGAAAGGATGGCCTTTGCAATGAATAGTGCTGGAATAATTGGATATTCATATGGTTGGGGAGGGAAAGGAATAAACCTGACCCCTACCTCAGGTCACACACAAAAGTTAATTTGAGATACATCATGTAAATGTATCAGATAAATGATAAAGCCTCTAGAAGATACATAGAAGAATATTTTCTTGACCTATGCATAGGCAAAGATTTCTTCAGCAGTACACCAAAAAGTAACTGTGAAAGTAAAAAAAATAAATGTTTTTGATAAATTGGGTCTCAATAAAATTAAGAACTTCTGTTCTTCAGTATCAGGAAAGAAAACAGACAAGCCATAGAATGGCAGAAAATATTTGTAATATATAATACAGTGAAGGACTCATATCAAAATATATAAAGAACTACTACAAATCAATAAGTAAAAGACAATCAACCAAAAATAAAAATGAGCCAAAAAAAGGCTCTTCTCATTAAAAAAAATACATATATCCAATTGGCCTATAAGCTTATTGATACAGTAATGAATCATGAATAGTCTTTAAAAGACTCATGGCATCACAATATTGGGACACCTTTAAATCACTTGTCAAGAAATCCACATCTTCTCGGGGCACCTGGGTGGCTCAGTCGGTGAACCATCTGACTCTTGATCTCAGCTCAGGTCTTGATCTCAAGGTTGTGAGTTCAAGTCCCATGTTGGGCTCCATTCTGGGGCCTGGAGCTTACTTAAAAAAAGAAAAAAAAGGAAATCCATATATTCTCATATGGCAGTGGAAAATACTGTTCCATTTTAAACGTTCTGGATGGTCTTAATTTTTCTCACAAGCTACCCTTAACTCTGGAAATCTGTTGCGTTAGGAAAAATGAAGCACGCAAATAGTTTTTATCTTCTCCATTCTGAAAAAAAAAACAAAAAACAAAAAACAAAACAAAACAACAAAACACAAACACAAAACCCCGAGAGGATTTCTACAAAGAATAGAATGGATTGTTCATGCTGTTTAACCATGTGTGCAATGGTTTCTCTGGTAGGCAATGCAGTCACAATGCGAGTGCTTCCCACATTGTGTCTCCTGTTTGTTAGGAAAACAAGAAACAAGACGTGAACACTGGGATGATAAATCTCGAGCAGAACTCAGCTCCTAACAAAAGTAATAGAAACAGCCTCCAGTTCCGGACCAAAGGGGAGAAGAGAGGGTGGGGTATACATTGAGATAAAGTCTAGGAAGCACAGGTCTTATCTAGAAGCAATGTGCAGAGAAGCAGAAATAACCTTGAGCAGACAGAAGCACTTGGGTCTGAATGACAGCTTGCCTTTATCCTTAGTGCCCTCGTGCCGACCTTGCAGAAAACTAGATTTGCACCTGAGGGGAAAGTCTGCATAAGTTTTCTTAGCCATTATTTATTTAAAAAAATAATATTACAAAAGAAAATGATAACACTTTAAAGAGGGGAGAAAAAAAAGTGGGATTAGGGAGTAGAAAGAAATTTCCAAATATTTCTCAAAGCCTGGTTCTACCGTGAATGGGTGATATGGCCTGGGGTGTGTGCCCATATGTTTCTGGGCCTTGTGTTCCTCACTTGCAAAACAAAGGAACACAGTTAGACTTAGTTTCTATCAGCCCTCTCTGCCCTAACATTAAATTGCATTCCATCTCCTCTATTTAGAGAACTTTTAAAAAATGTGTGATAAAGTTTTAGAAAGATGTTCATCAAATGTGCTTTCAAAACAAAGGTTGGTGCTTAAAGGGGCGAGCTTCTGGTAATGTGACATTTTACTCATTTGAGCAACTCCTCTGAGCTGGTTTCATTTGGGTACTCTTCCTCTTGACATAGGGACTGTTCCAAATGCTGGTTCCTTGATTATCATCAGCCTCAACACAGAACATCAACCACCCTTGTTCTATTTCTTTTCCTGCACGGTCTCAAGAGCCCCAAATAGAAGGCCACTAGAAGAGAAATTATTATCTATTCACATAGCTTTTACCTGTCCATGTAGAGAAGAGATCATAATCATGGCCAGAGCTCCCTCCCTTTGAGCCCTGGAACACGGAAATATACCAGCAACAAGGCAGGGGCTCGCTACTCAGAACCCCTACCAGGATTTCTCCACTGGGTCTCCAAGGCCGACCTTGTGAAATCTGAAAACCGACGAGCATCGCACCACACACAAAAGACAAGGTGGATTTTTTTTCTGCATTTACGTTATGCTGGATCTTGAGGTTTTGCTGTCCTTAAGCTTAGATCAAATCTGTAAAATGTCTCAAACAGAAACAGTTCACAGTTCATGAATTCAGTACAAAGGGTGTTTAACTTTGGATCAGTCCAGCAAGTTTCTGACTCAAGATGTAGGTTGTTTTTGTTCTTGTCTTTAATGAAATCGCCTTTTCTCCTGGGCAGCCTGGCTGAAGATGGGATCACTAGCTGTACTTGATCATTCAAGTTGGTCAGGAAGACATGTGACGTCAGTCTGCTAGGCTGAGAGAGTTCAAAATCCTCTCTTCATCCTAGAATGTTCTTTCTTTTAGTTGGAAACCAGCAGGAAGACATAAGGCAAAATGCTTTGGCCACAGTTGACCTTGAAAACAGTGATTTGGTCTCAGTGGTCACTGACCACAATCTTTAATGGAGCTCATAAATATGGAGGAAAATGGCAGCATTGAACACCACCCTCTTTTCTTTTCAGACACCCTGCTCTCGTCTTTTTAACCTCTTTCCGCTTCTGAAGTTTGTACTCATAATCTCCAGCCACAGTCACAAAATAGCATTTTTAAAAATGCAATTCTCAAAACATGACCCATGAACAACCATCATCAAAAAATCCACTGGAAGACGAACCATGAGAGACGATGGACTCTGAAAAACAAACTGAGGGTTCTAGAGAGGAGGGGGGTGGGAGGATGGGTTAGCCCGGTGATGGGTATTAAAGAGGGCACGTTCTGCATGGAGCACTGGGTGTTATGCACATCATGGAACACTACATCAAAAAAAAAAAAAAATCCACTGGAGGTGGGGGCGGAAGAACGGGCGTGTGGTCCTCCCTAAAATGTGGGTTCCTGGGCCCAACCTCAGAGCAATCAAGTCAGAATCTCTAGAAATGGGCCTTGGTGATATGTGCTTTTAACAAATATCCTGAGTGATGCTAAACCATAAGGAATTTGAGAACCATTTATCCAGCTTCCCTGGCCTAAACAAAGCTGAGGTTTCACGGTTCAATCTTAACAACGGCTAAAGGAAGACAACAGGAAGAAGTCTTCCAATTTCTGATATAGTTGAGGGCAAAGCAGAGGAGATTTTCTGGTGGACCAATGTGGGCTCTGAGGGGGAGGGGCATGCAACCTCTCCACAACTGGCACGACGCAGTGGAGTCGCACTGAGGAGACAGGAAGCCTCTGGGGGATCGTCCTTGGGTGGTGGCATGCCGTGTCGGCCATGTGACGTTTGAGATGCTCACCAGACACAAAAATGTAGGAATCAACTAAACTATTGAGTAGGATTTTGGAGATCAGGAGACCGGTGAATACAAGGAATCATTCGCTTGTCCAGACCCACAGAACGTCCAACACCGAGAGCGAACGAACGCTAATGTAGACTCTGGACTCTGGATTCTGCTGAGTCAACATGGGCTCCTCAGTGGGAGCAGAGGTACCGTCTGGTGTGGATGTGGAAGATGGCAGGCTGTGCATGTGTGCGGCAGGGAGTATATGTGAAGTGTCTTCACCTTTCTCTCAATTTTGCTGTGAACCTGAAACTGCTCTGAAAAATAAAGTTTATTCACACCAAAACAAAACAAAGAAACAACCCACAACCTCGGACACCAGCACCCTGATGCTGGGTACCTGCCTTTAGAAGAGAAGTTTAAATGACCATGGCTTGTTCTATGATATGGGGTAGCAATGTGTGTGTGTGTGTACTTTTCATGCACACAAGGCTTACCTAGGGATCTTGTTAAAAAGCAGATTCTGATTCAATGGGTCTAGGGTGGGTCATGACCTTGGGCAATTCCCACGAGCTCCTGGGTGTTACTGGTGCTGCTGATCTGTGACCCACACTTTGAGCAGGAAGGGCATAGAGCTTTAGATCCATTCTGGAGTTCTCCATCTGTCTCTTGACTGAGGGATCTGGTCTCCGACTTCTGTTAACCAGTGTATCCTCTTACTGACATGCCTGTATCTGGAATATTATGGTGATTGACCTGGCAACAACCCCTTTAGGAGCTAGCAGAATTCTGGAAGTAGTGATTAGAGTTTGGGAGCTACAAGTTTGGCTTCGTGTCCAATTTTCACGGCCTGTTTCCTGTGAACGACCGTGGACAGGATACTTAATAAGCTGTACCTGTACCTCAGTTTCTTCATCTGTAACGAGGGTATATTAATACCTAGCCCTCCGAGTTGCTGGCAGAATCGGGTGAGGAGATGGAAAGTAAAAACACTCCAAATTACAAGTACAGCACCACTTCATGAATGATCGAGAATGCAGGCTCCAAAATTTGGCAGAGACATGGTTTCCCAGTAGTGGGGCTTTCGATGAGTCCCGTAATCTCTTGAGCTTCAGTTCCTTTGTTTGTACAAGAGACCCGTCTCGAGGAGTTATGAGAATTAAATCAGACCACGTGCAAAGCAAGGCCCATAACTGATATTTTTTAAAAATTAGTTAAGATTTTTTAAAGATACTTTTAATTTCACTACGACAAGTGTTTCAGTGCATTCTGGTTTCTTTAGTGGAAATATCTACTGTATTCATGAATCAGATTAATAAATCCTTGTTCCTCATATGACAACGTTCCCTAGGTTTACCTAATGTCTGAACCCAGTTAAAACATGAATCTCCTGAAAAAGACCATTAAGAGGGATCAATGGTAGGAATCTGGGCAGAGGGGGTTTTGTGGGCTAAATTGTGCACCCCCTTAAATTCACATGTTGAAGTCCCAACACACTTAGTACTCCAGAATGTAACAAGTTTAGAAATCAGCACTTAAAAGAGGATGATTAAGTTAAAATGATGCCATTAGGGTGGGGCCCTAATCCAATATGACTGGTGTCCTTATAAGAAGAGGAAGAGACTCCAGAGGTGTAGGGACAGGAGGACGACCATGCCATGTGAAGACAGAGAGAAGACAGCCATCTGCAAGCCAAAGAGGGAGGGCGTTACGAGAAGAAACCAACCTTGTTGACAAGTTGATCTTGGACATCCAGCCTAGAGAAGTATAAGAGAATAAATAGTGTTAAGCCCCCAGCCTGTGGTATTTCATTATGGCAGCCCCAGCACACTGATGGAAGGAAACTCTCAGGCAAAAGGAGCTTTTGTCATGCGCAAACCGTACTCCACAAATATGCTGCTATTTCCCAGGAGTGCACCAATTCCACATAATTATTATTACATTTGACAAAAATATTTAATGCACAGTTACAATGCGTCATTCTTGGGGCACCTGGGTGGCTCAGTCGGTTGAGCATCTGACTCTTGGTCTCAGCTCAGTCTTGATCCCAGGGGCATGAGTTCAGGCCCCGTGTTGGGCTCCTCGCTGGGCCGGGAGCGTACTTAAAAAACAAAACAAAAATGTGTTATTCTCATACTTTCACATGAGTAACTTTGCCTGTGAACCACTTTCTGAATCTATTTGTCAGACCGCTCTATGAATTCTGATTCATACTCTGGTCTCCCGTCCTGTAGCTGGCAGGTGCACATGAGGCTCACACGAATCCACCGCACAGAGGGGTCACTGTCATCTCGTTTTCCTGGGGAACCCTGCATGCAGCTCGGGGAGTGTTCTGGGCAGACTGATGACCCCTCAAAGGTGTCCATGTCCTAATCCCTGGAACCTGAGAACCTGGGAAAAGAGAGCTTGCAGGTGTGGTTAAACTAAGGCTCTTGAGATGACCCTGGATTATTCAGGTGGACCCCATGTCATGGTGGGGATCCTTATGATAAGGAAGCAGGAGGGTGAGAGTGAGGAGTAAGGATGTGATGGTGGAAGCCAGAGGTTAGCAAGATGTGGAAAAGGGGTCATGAGCCAAGGAATGCAGAAGAGGGCAAGGCAGCGTTCTTCCCTGAAGCTTCCAGAGCAACATGACGCCGCTGACACCTTGATTTTAGATTTCTGACCTCCAGCACTGTGAAGGAACACATCTGTGTTATTTTTAAGCTTAAATCTGTGATCATTTGTGACAGCAACAATGGGAAATGAACAAAAGGAGTTGTCACTCCAAGGGGCGCCTGGCTGGCTCAGTTGGTTGGGCGGCTGCCTTCGGCTCAGGTCATGATCCCAGGGTCCTGGGATTGAGCCCCGCATCGGGCTCCCTGCTCCGTGGGAAGCCTGCTTCTCCCTCTCCCTCTGCCTGTCGCTCCCCCTCTTGGGCTCTCTCTCTGACAAATAAATAAATAAAATCTTAAAAATTAAAATTTAAAAAATTTTTTTAAAAAGGGAGTTCTCACTCCAGTTTGCAGAGGTGACTGGTTCCCAAGGAGCAGGCCGTCTCCCCAGTGAGTGACAGTGAGTGTCGTCCAGGGCTAAGAAAGAGATTCACGAGGACCTGAGGGAGGCATGCTGCCTGGCGGAGTATCGGTGACCATGTCTGCTTGCTCCCAGTTGTCCACTGCGGAGCTGGGCAGTGCCAGCCCCCTGTCTCTATCTGGGCACCTCCCTGACCTGTAGCCAGTCTGAGCGCCCCAGGCTTTCCTGCCCTGCACACGGGCATGAGCAGTCAGAACCGTCCGTGCCAGGAAGCGGAGCGAGGTCTTAGAGGCCTGGACTATAGAGGCTCTAGCCCTTTGTTCCTGGATCACGGGAGTCCTGAGCGAGGGGTCCGGGCAGCTGGGGGCAGCAGGGGACAGTGAAGGGACATTGAGGGACCTGGGATAGTAGCTCTGGAAATATTTTAGTGTTTTAGCCTCTTTGGCAGCCTCACTTATATGACCTGCTTATGATCCAACCCGGCCACACTCCCTGTGGGGTTCTGTCCTTGGTATCTCCCAGGGGCGGAGGCCCAGCAGGCAGGCGATGGGGCCAAGACGGATGGGGTGTGCAGCCCACGGATACTCACACCGGCTGCACAGCCAAGCCTGGCAGCACATCACAGCCCGGCCATGGGTCCCGCATCACACTCCCGTCCCCAAGGGAGGAGGACATGGCAAGGAACCAGTTATTGGAGCCAGAACTCGGGCAGGGGAGCCAGAGAGGCCCCAGTGACGGAAAGAACTGGAAAGAACTTCACCATCACCAACCAGGCGGTAGCAGATCTGAAACACAGCTTTTCCTGGGGCGCGATCCTGCTCTCCTGATACCGTGTTGCTCTTTGAAATAACAGTGATGGAAAACACCAGCACGAGACCCGCAGTCCCTGGCCCCGAGGTAAGCAAGAAGGACGATAGCCTCTGCCCACACACCGGCTGTTTGCAGTTGTCCGTCTGCAGCTGCTCTTCCTGGTGGAACCGGCATGACCTTCTGCCTTCAGACGCTGGAGGAACATGCTGGAGAGAGGCCCGGGGAAGGCGGTGGGAGCAGGAGTGCTTGTAGCTTATGCAGCACTTAAGAACCCAGACCTCCATCTGTGTTTCCACCCAAAAATGTTTTTGGTCTCTTTGAAAATAACTCATTCATCTGATAAATGCATTAGGGAAATTGTATGTAACAGGAGGTAAAGGCAGGACCAGAGCATCTAGAGGCTTGAGGACTCACTACCCTGCTCTCCCCATCTCTTTCTATCTTGCTCTGTGCTTCATCCATCTCTTTCCGCACCCCACCCTTTCTCTGTTGAATCATGCAACTCTAGGGAGCTCTACTATTCGTAAAAGATTCAAAACAATAATACTTTTCAATAGCGACCAACATTCAAAATGTCAACATTCATCTTCAATTTGTTTCCCTTCGTATATGTAATATACATATATCTACCCACACACATATCAGCTTGATCCCTGTGTGATCCTCAGTGCCACACTGCCTTCTGTGAGTTGGGGACTGGAGAGCTACAGCTGACTGCCAAATCAGGAAGGCATCACCTGCCAGGATGTATCCCTTTCCGAAAGCTAGATGTACTGATAGCTGGGGAAGCCTTAATCCTCACATCAGCTGCCTGTCAGTGGGCAACACTATTTCATTCACATTATGAAATGAACTAAGAAGATTATTTGGGTATTTTCGATCATTTCCAAATGGAACTTGGGTCTTAGAACCCACCCGAAGAGCTCAGCTCCAGTCCTGCACACAAGGGAGCATGCCCTGCATCTTAAACTTAGAGGTTCCCAAAGCATTTTGCATTGTCATAGTTCATGTGTAAGGAGCACTCAGCATTGACATCTTGGGAGTCTATGAAAGCTTCCCCCTTCCTGCTCCAGAGCTTGGGACTACCTGAGCAGTGGGACACAGGGGATGAGAGCTGGAGACCAGAATGCAGGCCTAGCACTGATGAAGTGACCATAGGACAAGGCTTTAGATCATATACAAGTCAGCAAGCATAGATGTTGATCCCTGAATTGGACTGGATCGCCAATTACAGACAGAACTCCTAAAACCACAGACCCCTCCCCTGAGCACAGAGCTAGTTCCCTTAATCTACCATACGCAGAGACAGACCACAACATATCCTCTGTGGCCTGGCTTGTTTCAGATGAGAGTGACTGAGGCACTGGGCTCATTTCTTCTCCCAGACTCCATATTGGAGAAGTCACTCCTCTTCCCCCTGGGGAGAAGGAAGAAGAGACTGAGGAAAGACTCCAGCAGGGTTGCCCGAAGGTCTCTTTGCCTGGAGATACAAAGAGTGATCTTTCCCCAACTTTTCTTGTCTTGGAGCACTGGGCTAATCATTTCCTTAACAAGAACTAACTCATATAATCCCCAAAACAACCTTGTGAATTCAGCTCTGTCATTTAACCAGATTTTGCAAACGTGGAAACTTTGGCTCAGAGAGGTGCCCGAGATCACACGGCCAAACAGGGACAGCAGCAGAATTTGAACCCGGGCAGTCTGATGCCAGAGCAGGCAAGTTTAGACTACTTAATGTTCCTGCCTCACTCCATCAGTTTTCCTAACGTCCCTGGAGAAGGAAAACCACAAAGGTTACAGGCTGAAAGCAGTTACATCCAGCCATTCTACTCTGAGAGAAACTCATGTACCTAGGCACAGGAACTCTGTACCAGAATGCTGAAAGCACCGTTGTCAGTGAAAGCAAGACCCAGAAACAACCCAAATGTGTGTTGATGGAAGAATGGATAAATGAATGACAGTACCTCCCAAATGCAGCACAGGGTAGGGCAGTGAAAGGCAATGAGTCACAGCACATGCAAAGATGAATGAATCTCAAGAACATAATGGTGGGAGAGAAGCAAGCAAGAACAAGAGTATGGTTCCATTTAACCTAAGCTTAAAAACATTTAAAACTAAAATATACCTTGTTTAGAGACACAATCATAGGTGATAAAGCTACAAAGAGAAACAAAGGCAAAAGAAGAAAGGAAGAAGGGAGGGAGGGAGGGAGGGAAGGAGGGAGGGAGAGAGAGAGAGAGAGAGAGAAAGAAAGAAAGAAAGAAAGAAAGAAAGAAAGAAAGAAAGAAAGAAAGAAAGAAAGAAAAAGAAAGAAAGAAAGAAAGAGAAAGAAAGAAAGAAGGAAGGAAGGAAGGAAGGAAGGAAAGAAAGAAAGAAAGAAAAAGAAAAAAGAAAGAAAGAAGAAAGAAAGAAAGAAAGAAAGAAAGAAAGAAAGAAAGAAAGAGAAAAAGAAAAGAAAAGGCTTATTTAACAGAGAATTCAGACAATGGTCACCTCCGGAGGAAGCGAGGGAAATTCAGTCGGGAAAACCACACCGGAAGCTTCTGGGGTTTAAGAACATATTATTTCCTGGCCCAGGTGGTAGACATCCACATG
Organism: Halichoerus grypus; assembly: GCF_964656455.1. Classification (NCBI taxonomy): domain Eukaryota; kingdom Metazoa; phylum Chordata; class Mammalia; order Carnivora; family Phocidae; genus Halichoerus; species Halichoerus grypus. Next base: position 41,021,730 of record NC_135714.1, read on the forward strand.
TTGTATTATTATTCTTCACGTTGTACAGATATGTTTTATACACTCTTGTATATGAGGTATGTTTTCCAATAATAGTTTTTAAATCAAAACATTAAGAACATTAAGACTCAAAGAAGTCCCCAAAGTGCCCAGGTACAAAGTTCATGAAAGAGCTGAAAACAAAACTCAGTCTTCTGATGCATGTAGATTACAATTGTTATGGCAAATCGTTGCACCAAATCAACATTAACTCATTCTGTGAGAAACACAGGAAGATTCCTTGGCTTTGCAGAATGCCCAGCTGCCTATCGATATCCTTCGTCCTAGGGATGCAGGGATTAAGAGTGCAGGTCCTAGAGACTGACTTCATTCGTAAAATGGGCTTAAAAGTCATGCCTATCTGTCAGGATTGATGTGTTCTAAAAATGGTAGTGTATATAAAGCACTTTAATCAGTCCCTAGTAGACTTGATAGCCATTAAGAGTTATTATCGGCCTAGAGATGAAGAATCGTTTCAGAAAATTGAGCTTTCAGAGCACTAACAGAGTAGATGTTTCACACCTTTTAGTATTTTTGTGTTGAGAGTGGGATATGCTCCGTGGTTTTTCTGAACTGGGAAATGAATGAAACAAGGAATCTGGATTCGCAGCCATTGGAAGACTTGGCCGCCCTTGTGACACATCTAAAGAGTGGAATCTAGAAATCATCAGGTCACAGGTGTTCACCTGTCAGAGGCTCTACTTTATGTCACCTCCCATCTGCCTCCAGTCTCTTTTGTGCCTGGATTTTTCAGGGATTGAATTGCTCTCAGGTTCCCTCCTAAACTGCAGGGTCTCATGGGGTCTTGTGGGATCTTCTTCACATTAGGGGTTGTTATCTTTTTACTCAACTGGCCTAAGCCAGGGGTCTGCACACTCTTGTTGATATTAACCCAGACAAGACAGAACTGGACAGGCAAATACATTCTCCCGCCAATGCCTTCAGCACCCACCCCCTTATTTCTTGAACTCTGTCCTCACTTGGTTTCCAAGATGGCAGGACAGCAAGCTGGTGTTGAGTGAGAACAAAGATTCTGAAGTATAACCATTCTGGGTGAAATCCTAGGTCTGCCACAGGCTAATGGTTGACCTTTGGTGAGTTATTACTCTCTCTAAGCCTCTCTATGCCTTATCTGTAAAATGGGCATAATACCAACTTTATAACAATTTCATTGTTGTGAGAATCAAATCATATAATGCGTGAAAAAGTATTTGGCATAATACCAGGCATATAGTAAGCATTCAAAAAATGCGAGCTATTCTTGCAAGCTCCTAGACTTTATCAGACTTGACAAGCACCCTGTTGCTTTCATTGCCTGGCTTCCCCTTCTCTACCTCCACTGTTAGTTGGGGTTCATTTTTCCCTCCTGCTTTGCCCACTTACCCAGGGAACTTCACCCAGTCCCATGACTTTCACTGCCTACCACACACAACACACACGCTGATGCTGCTCGCAGCTCTCTGACCAATCTTCAGTCTAGATTTGTATTTCCAACTATCTATTTACCATGTCACGTTAGAACCTACCATCTTCCTCCGCCAATTCATGTCACCTCCTGTCTTCTCAAGCACACTTAATGAAGTCAATCTCTCAAGGTAGAAGCTGTGAAGACATCCGCCATACCTCAAACTCCCTCACCAAGCCCTGCGGTTCAGAAATGTCTCCCAGCCCCAGCCCTGCCCAGCCCCCGCTTGCCCCAACTGTGGTTCTGGTCCTCCACACTGCATAGGCTGGTTGAAGGAAACAGCCTCCTTTTTGCTGCCTCTTGCCATCAGACACTAAACCTCTCATCTGCATTCTCTAGTCTCCATTCAATTTCTCTCCTTCAAAAACAAGCCAAGGACAGACTGCAACAATACTCTCAGAATGCGGGAGAAAGGAAACATCTTTTTTTTTTTTTTTTAAGATTTTATTTATTTATTTGAGAGAGAGAGGGGGCACTAGCAGAGGGAGAGAGAGAAGCAGGTTCCCCGCTGAGCAGGGAGCCCGATGCGGGGCTCGATCCCAGGACCCTGGGATCATGACCTGAGCCGAAGGCAGTCACTTAAGGGACTAAGCCACCCGGGCGCCCCAGAAAGGAAACATCTTAACAAATATTTAACAGTGAAATATTGGGGGCATACACATTAAGTTCAAGAAGCAAAAAAGATACCTAATAATAGTATTATTTAACATGGTGCTGGTTTTTATCATTTGCCTTGACCATTCTTTCAGATAGAATTAGTCGCTCTGTCCCCTAGGCCCCTCCTACATCTGCTTCAGCACTTAACGTGTATGGTGACTCATCTGCCCCTCTCTGCCAAGCCTACATCAGTGCCATATTTATATTTCCAAAATCTGCCTTCATGCCGAACACAGTCAGAGCTTGCTAACAAATAGAAAATAATCTTATAGTTGGCTTTTCATGCTTCCCTTTAAAAGCAAAGACAATTGAATTTTTTCTTCAAGTCACAGAATGACAGTATAATTTTTTGAAGTATCAATTATTCTTAATAATCCAGAGGTGGTTTTTTTTTTAATTCTTTGGCTAGGACCAAGGAAGGGGAAGGCAGATTTGACCTATAATAAATAACTCATTGCTGAGCTTTGAGTTTCAAAACAGGCTTTTTATTAAGGAAGTAGGGAGAAGGTCTTTTTTTTTTTATTTTATTTAAATTCAATTAATTAACATATAATGTATTATTAGTTTCAGAGGTAGAGGTCAGTGATTCCTCAGTCTCATATAATACCCAGTGCTCATTATATCACATGCCGTCTTTAATGTCCATCACCCAGTTACCCCATCCCCCTACCCACCTCCCCTCCAGCAACCCTCAGTTTGTTTCCTATGATTAAGAGTCTCTTATGGTTTGTCTCCCTCTCTGATTTTGTCTTGTTTTATTTTTCCTCTCCCTTCCCCTATGCTCCTGTTTTGTTTCTTAAATTCCACATATGAGTGAAATCATATGATAATTGTCTTTCTCTGATTGACTTATTTTGCTTAGCATAATACCCTTAAGTTCTATCCACATTGTTGCAAATGGCAAGATTTCATTTTCTGATGGCTGAGTAATATTCCATTGTATATATATACCACCTCCACTTTATCCATTCATCTGTCAACGGACATCTGGGCTCTTTCCATAGTTTGGCTATTGTGGGCATTGCTGCTATAAAAGTTGCCCCTTCGGATCACTACCTTTGTATTTTGGGGGTAAATCCCTAGAAGGGCAATTGCTGGGTTGTAGGGTAGCTCTATTTTCAACTTCTTGAGGAACCTCCATACTGTTTTCCAGAGTGGCTGCACCAGCTTGCATTCCCATCAACAGTGTAGGAGGGTTCCCCTTTCTCCGCATCCTCACCAACATCTGTCATTTCCTGACTTGTTAATTTTAGCCATTCTGACACATGTGAGGTGGTATCTAATTGTGGTTTTGTATTTTAGGGAGAAAGTCTTAAAGGAACCAAAGCTTGGATGGTGGAGTAGACCAAAGAAGGAGATACTTGAGGGAAGCTCTTGCCCACTGGGAGGGGAAAGCTTTCCTGTTGCCAGGAGACAGTCAGTTTCTCCACTTTGCACATCCAGCAACTCAGTGTTATCAGTGTGTACAGGACAAATCCGTTTGGGAGACCAGGCTTCACCCTAACTAAATTCATAAGATAAATGCATAAAGCACAATGTCAGTTTGTTTTTTTAATAACTGATTCATTCAAAAAAACAAAAAACAAAAAAACCCAACCACTGATCCATTCATTTAACAAGGAAATACAGCAAAAGATTAACACCAGCTCCAGAGTCCCACCACCTGGGCATGAACCATTCACTAGCTGTGTGACTGGGGCCAGACTCAGTCAGCCTTTTTATTTAGTTCTTTAGCACAAACCTAAGATTGTTTTCCCTCTCCTGTAGAGTCTCAATCTTCTATTCTGTCCATGCATGTAACATCCTTACAGTAGCATCTAGGAAGAGGTCTGGAAATATTAGCTATTTTTATCCTTTGGGCCAGGCAAGGAGCTAAAGTTGTGGCCACCTTGTCCCTGTCCTCATGGTGCTCCCTGAATGCTGGACTAGAGTTCTGGGGTTCCTCGTCAACACGTTCTTCCCCTACAGACAATCTGTGGAAGCCAAATTAGCCATTGTTATGCCCTTGGTCAACAGTATTCAAAGCCAAGGAAGTTAGTTGGACCATTGGTTCAAGTTGTCTTACTCCGAAGCATCTTTCCCTCCTTGAAATCACAGATGAATGCTTCTTGAAAACAAGGAACTTGTTTATTGTAGCAGAAACTGCTGTGTGTGCATCGAAGTTCACTGACTCTTCTTACTGGGCACATCCCTAACCTCAGCTCCCATGTTCCAGCATCCCTTGCAGTCAGGCAAGGTTGTGGGACTGGGCATTAACCAATGTGGTGTAAGCGGAAGTGGTGAGTACCCTTCCTGGCCTGGTCCATAGAAACCCCCACGAGCAATCCTCCACGATCCCCGAGACCTTGCAAGCTGCCTATTGAAAATGTCACAGGCACAAGAGGAAGAAATCTAGGTCTTCAAATTTCTACTTGGACGAGGCATCTACTCATGAGCCATGCATGCCCATTGTGAACTTTATGTGAGGAAGAAACAAACATCTATCATGTTTGAGCCATTACACATTCTTGAGTTTATCGGCTACATATTCCATGATTACCTCAACAAATATATCTGTCCCGATCATTGTGAACTTATCGTTCCTACAGCAGTGGCTAGTGCATAGACGGAAGTTATGCCCTCAGAACCCCAGATTTGACTACAAAACAGAGCCTGGTGTTTAAACAGCAGAGTAGGGGTCATCATTAACATGCAGGAGACAGACTCTGGAACTCTGCAGAGGAGTGTAGTGACTGAGACTTCTGAAACATGAGAATGCTATCTCCAGGAAGAAAATGTAAAGTATTTTTCCCCAATTTCAGTTCTCCTCAGATTTCACAAATCAGATCCTCCAGATCCAGAATTACCAGAAGTGATTTCACTTAGGAACAATAGAAACCAGGGCATTTAAGTGTGAGGAGAGCAGCCATGCTCTGAGAAGAGTCTTCTTTACACAATCACTGATGGCTATTTCAAGAGAATAGAAGACTGATGCTGAATAGATGGGGGGAACTCTCAGTTTGCACTACATAAAAAGATTGACTGGGTCATGTGGCCCCCTAACTGGCACTGTCCCGGGATCCCAGCAGTGTTTGGAGAGATGCCTGAGGGGAAAGAACAGTGTTTGGAAAGATGCTTGAGGTTTCTTTCCAAACACCTTCACCCCACCCCTCTTCTCCTCATTCCCCAGAAAGTTCTTCCTCTGGGAAGAGTCCCAGCATACTGCACTTGCCACTGATGATCCACAAGATGGGTGTGTCATTTCACAGATCCATGAAACACTTCCTTCTTCTCAACGTTTTTTTTGACTGAAGAAGCAAAATCATACCAGCTCCCCACTGCCCCATCTTTGACTCCCCGTTATAGAGAAAAGTCATACTAGTCCTCTGTCCAAGGAAGGCAGCTGGCTACCTATAAAATGTGATCTTGGACCAAGAAGATGAGCAATAGACAGGAAAATGTCACTGTAGGTAGGACTGAGAGGCAGGCCACAGGTGTATATGGGATAGGAGAAGTCTTAGAACTCACCACTCCCATTGATCCCTCATAAAGGGTTATACTCAAGGTTCCTCATTTCACTAAGCTACTGGTCCATTGGCATAAATGGCCATGTTCTGTGCTGTATGACCCTGCCCGTGGAGTCACAACTGATTGAACCAGAGATGGACATCCAATCTAAAGGTAGTCAATTTAGGGTTGACCAGCAGCCTTTTGTGAAAGCCTGGTGAGAAATGTCTCCCCGCAGAGATGATAGTGATTAAGGCATCAAATTCTCTTTCTCAGCAGTATGAAATACACACAGGAAGAGATTGGTAGCAAGAGGGAAGGATAGGAAACAACACAGAGAAAGGACAAGCAGGATTGGAAAACCATTATCGGAAGGTCGAGAGAAAGCAGGAATTATGAAACCTGAGATAGCAGGAGCTATGAGGACACAGAAGTCAAAGTATAGGCCAAAGAGAGAGGGAAGTAGTTATTCACAGTGTGTGAGAGATACAAACCAGAGATTCGCCCCCTAATAGTTGACCGCTTGGAATGTGTTATTCCAGCTTCTGGGAGGGAGAAGACAGGAGGTGGGGCCAGCAACAGGGTGACTGGTCTCAAGGACAGTGTGAATGCTCAATGACCTTCCTCGTGCCAGAATCCATTCTGGGTTCTGTGGTGTTCTGCTGCCCCATGGTTCTTATTCCTCTCGAGAGGTTATGTGACTTTCCTTCGATTCCCAAATGGCCCGACAGCAAGCACGAGATTCCGGTTTTTCTTATTTCCATGTAGTAATACCCGCCTTACTTGAAGTGACACAGGTGAGTATATTCCTTTGTATTCCTTACTACCAAAAGAGTGGTGTGTGTGTGTGTGTGTGTGTACAATGTGCATCAGTGTGTTGTGTGTTGGGAAGATGAGGTGAGAAGTCAAAAGATGTCACAGGCAGCACAGCAATGATAAATTTGGGAGGACAGTGGGGCCATAGGGTAGGAGAGTCTAGTAATGGGGAGTAATAGAAATGGACAAACTCATGTGGGCCTTTTCACACTTCGGTCTGGCGCCAGTCTGGCTCCCTGTGTCCCTCAGATTCCCTTTCTCTTAAATATACTGCATACAGAGAGAAAGGCACGTGTCCCTTCCATTTACATTACTGATCTGTTATATTTGCTCAACAAGTCAGTTCATCTTCTCCTAAAGAAACACTTTATGAGCTGTATGGGTCAGGACTCTGAGTGGAAAAGGGCAGGAGCCCAGTTTGGGCTAACGTCTAGCGTTGGTTTCTCCTGGCTTGTCAGGTACCTCCTCCCAGGCCTGCTGTCTCCCTGAGGCTATGGCCACGAGGCGGGCAGCTCCTGTGTTCACATCCTTGCAGCTTCACCAGCCAGACCACAGACACCCCTGGAGCGAGCACTGTAACCAGAAGGGAGCCGTCGGTTCCTATTTGCATCAAGTGTTAGACCTTTGGCAAGGGGTGTGGGGCAGACCGGCAAGCCGCTGGACGGGTTGTTGGGACCCCCCACACACACTGCGTCTGTTGCCCTGACTATTGGCCTCACTCTGGGCTGTGACCAGCACTGCGGGGGGTGGGGGCGGCCTGCATGGGGACACACGTGGTCGACCTGCAGCTCCCCTCCAGCCCAGAAGGAGGCAGCATTGCCTCTCTTTGCCTGCCAGGCCTTGGTCTCCACTGGCTGGGATTCCAGGCTCTGTCTCAGGAATGAATCAGGAAACAGATTTTATCTCAGGAAAACTATCATGCTTCCAATGCCAAGACCCTCCAAGGTTAATCTAGATTTTCCTCCTCCTTATGAGGCCTTAATATCCTAAACCCGGAAGGAGCCTTTGGGATTATATCATGTCCAGCACTCTGGTTTAAGGATGAAGAAATAGGCCTTACAGAAGCAAAGAGATTCAAATATATATTTCAACATTTGGTGGCAAATCACCAAGTCAGCTGAATCAACCATAAAAGGCAATCAAGGAGAAATAAAATATCTGAATGAAGTATTGGTTATCAATTTTTAGAAGGCACACTAAACTTTCAATAGGAAAATATTATAAAAAATACCCAAATAGCCTTTAAGAGGAAACACTTGTACAAATGATTTGGAACAAAACGGTGCACAGCTGTTAAGTCAGAGATGTAACTTTAAAGTGGTTATTTGAATATTTTTAAAAGGTGGAGCACCTTGGGTGGCTCAGTCGGTTAAGCGTCTGCCTTCTGCTCAGGTCGTGATCCCAGGGTCCTGGGATCGAGTCCTCCATCGGGATCCCTGCTCAGCAGGGAGTCTTCTTCTCCATCTGCCTGCCACTCCCCCTGCTTGTCCTCTCTCTATCTGTCAAATAATAAATAAAATCTTAAAAAAAATTTAAAGGTTAAAAAGAAACAGGTGAAATTAATTTTAATGATACTTTAATTTTTAACCCATATATTAAAAATATTATTTCCCCATGTAATCAATAAAAAATTACGAATGCGATCTTTCACCTTCTTTTTCTGTACTAAACTTTTGAAATCTGGTGTGTATCCTAGACTTAGAGCACATGTCGGTTCTGACCAGCCACATTTTAAGTGCTCCGTAGCCACGTGCAACTAATGACTACCGTATTGGACAGAGCAGAACCAAACCCACATCCTTTCTAGACCTTGCAGTCTTCAGGGCAGATATGTATGCTCACCCAGAGCCCCCGGGAGAAGTGTTTTATGCACATAGAATATAGTGGGCTGATAACATTTGATCAAAAGGAGCTTCCTCTTTCAAAACAACCTACTTTTAATTTCCTCTGTCGTCCTCAGAGGAACTCCAAAAGGACACATGATAATTGCATCATTATTATTCTTAAACAGTGAAGTGAAGTGGACACGGTCATGTCAGTGCGAATGGGAGTTTGATGGAGGAGGCTGTCCTGTTTTACTCCCAGAGGGGCCGCACATGACCCACTGGGTTTTTCATAAGATATCATCAAGCCTGCTGAGAACCAATGGATATTTTTTTTTCCCAGCGCTGAAAACAACCAGTGACAATTTTCGTATAGCCGCCCTTCTTTTTCAGAGGAGATGATGGGAGAAGCAGGTCGTAATCACAGTGTGTTGTCTGGGGACAAATAGAACACGTCAGGCAGATTGCTCTTTCGTAAAGGCAAAAGAGCTTTCAGGATATTGAGTCACTTTTCAGTGCTGGGGAAAGAGCGGCAGTTGAAACTTGTCATCAAAATGGGGGACTGTCTAGGCCAACCTGGACACAGCCAGGAGTGCATTAAGAGCTCCCCGAGCCAGCTCCTTCCCAGTAAAAGTGAAGGTGCACGCCAGTGACCCTTTCGGGGACTGGATGTTTCACACTCTGGTCTCCTCAGCAGCAGTCCCTGCCCTATGCTCGTTAGGTTTGTGCACACCTCCAACCACCTCCCCCAGGCCCAGGGGCTACCGCTCCTTCTGTCTTCCTTGCAGCCCTTGTCAGTGACCTCTGAAATGAGGGTTTCTCACTCAATAGTGAGCTGAGCTACAGGCAGACCTTGACCCAGCCTCATCTGAACCGCCTCAAAGTACAACAAGCATCCACCCTCAAAGGAGGCCGAGTCATCTCCTTATTTCTGGAGCGTTCTTTCTATGGAAGAATCTGCAGTGGGGATATCTGTCACTTAGAGCCTCTGAGTCTTTTGTTCTAAAAATAATGATTGACATTCACTGACCACTGAAGGATAGTCCCCTCTGGTTCCCATAGTAACTCCATAATGCCCTTTTTTCTGTTCCAAGTGCTTCTTTACTTACTGTATCAGTTTGCTGGGGTTGCTGTAACAAAGTCCCACAGGCTGGGTGGCTTACACAACACGGTTTTATTTTCTCACACTTCTGGAAGCTGGAAGTCCAAGATCAAGGTGGTGGCAGGGTTGGTTTCTTCCAAATGTTTTGAGAGAGAATCAGCTCCTTGTCTCTCCCCTAGTTTCTGGGGTTTGCTGGCCATCCTTGGTGTTCCTTAGCTTGTAGGAGCATCAGCCCAGTCTCCACTTTCATCTTCACATGCATTCTTCCCCTGTATATCTATGTCCAAACTTGCCCTTTTTATAAGGACACCCGTCATCCTGGATTAAGGCCCACCCTCACGACCTCATCTTCATTAATTACATCTGCAGTGACCCTATTTCCAAATAAGGTCACATTCTGAGGTATTGGGGGTTAGGACTTCAACATCTCTTGTTCAGGGGACAAGATCCAACCCATTATGTATACATAATGCTCTTTGTATTATGTACAAATAATACAATAAGACGACAAATGAGCTCCTTGTCTCTCCCCTAGTTTCTGTGGGGAAACAGAAACATTTCGTCTTCCCCAAAGCCCTCTGAAATAGGTTCTTACATAAGTTATCCCCATTTGCATAGGAGGGCACCTGAGGCACAGACCAAGGAAATGACTTGCCAAGGTCACGTGGCTGGCCAGGAGTGAAGCCACCCCAGCCCAGCTCCAGCGTCCGAGGGGTGAGTGTGTGCTGTACGACCCTACAAGACAAGCACTGCTATTACCACCTCAAACTTACACTTGAGGAAACTAAAGTACATAGTGATCATAAAACCCACCCAGGTGTATATCGCTGGTCATTAGCAGAGCTAAAATTTGAACCCACTGCTATTTGGCTCCAGTGTCCTAGTTGTTGACTGCTAAGCTCTACAATGTCTTTAAAATAAGTTCCCAGAATTCAGGAAAAGTTAGTTTACTATTCCACACTTTCCAAGGCTGCACCATTTTTTGGTATTGTTGGTTCTATGTCATATTAGCCCTTGGTCCTTTGTAGCCAGTGAAACCAGGCAGATATCAGGAGTGGGATAAAGAGCTTAAGAACTTTGCAGGTGCTGGAGGCCCCTGCCCCAGCACTGCCCTGGACCACCTCAGGCTCTGCCATGACAACAGGAAGAAGGTGGACAGGTACAAAGGCCATTCTGGACTGCTTTGGTGAAATAAAAGGGGGATAGGGAGTGAAAGGATTCAAGCCTTTAAAAGTAGAATCCAACAGACCCCCACCTTATCCCTTCTTCATGACTGGAAATAAGTGAGGCTCATCCCACTGTCTCATGAGGAATGGGGGAGCCTGGCTCCTAAGCAAGATCAAATAATGGTATTTCTCTGTGAAAGATTTAAATGAAGGGACACAGAAACTGGCAGTCGAGAGTGAGTTTCATTAATGCAAGGGCTGGGGACCACACAGTCCCTGAGATTAGCTGTTCGACTTCTTGAAATCTGGGAGAGATCCATGGAATTCCCCTCTCCCAACCCTGCTCCTTGCTGTTGGTTAAGAGAGCTTGAGTTGTGGGGTTTCCTGGGTGGCTCAGTCAGTTAAGTGTCCAACTTTTGATCTCAGCTCAGGTCTTGATCTTGGAGTCTTGAGATCAAGCCCTGTGTTGGTCTCCAGAGAGACAGAGAGAGAGCTTGAGTTGTTTTCTTAATACATTTAGTTTGAGTCCTGTACACTCAAAAAAGTAGTATCACTACCTTTTATCTCCTCATTCTAAAAAATCTCCTTCCCCCAGCATGCCCAATTTAAAGAAGTTTCCTTTACCTGCTTCATACAAACTAGGCACCATACTTCAAATAGCTGTGTCTAAAATAAACCAATTTTATTTACACCCCTAATGTAAAAGCTCCCTGAGGGTAGCAATTTCATCTGTTTTGTTTACTTCTGTATCCTGAGCACTTAGCAAAATGCCTGTTACAAAGTAGGATTCAGTAATATTAGTGATGAATAAAAAGTTTTGCATAAGGTTTCTCCCATTTCACACAGGTGGTAACTTGCAATACTTACTGTCTGCATGTTGCCTTTTTTTTTTTTTTAACTTATTCCTATGTATTGGAGATTGTCAACAGTTAGAGAGACAGGAGGCAGGCAGCAGGACTCTCTTTTATGTAGAGTTCCAAGCAAAAAAAGCAACTCTCCATGCCTGCTTCATGCACTAATCCCAGGACACAGCCATCACTCAGCATGAACTGAACGCGCTGTGTAGGGCTTGCCTGGTACGTGACTGAGGCTTCTCTTTGTTGTTTTTAAGTGGGATGACCCACACAATAGCCACTATTTCTTAATGCACAGCATTCAGGATCCAGCTAAATTTTTAAATGTCTATTTTGCTCTGTGGACTTCTTTTATCTTCCTATCAGGCTATATATGAGTGACTTCCCCATTATAGCTACTCAAACCTGTAGGGGGTGGATTAAAAATCAAAGTGTACTAAAAAATAAATTATATTAACTTTTTTAAATTAAGGTGATTAAAATAATAATGAGATATAACTACAGTTTCTGGCCAAAATCCAGGACAGTGACAACACCAAATGTTGGAGAGGACACGGAGCAACAGGAACTCTCATGCATTGCTAGTGGGAATGCAAAATGGCACAACCACTTTGGAAACCAGTTTGGCAGTTTCTTACAAAGCTAAACATGCTCTTACCATACAATCCAGCAATTGTGCTCCTTGGTATTTACTCAAAAGAATTGAAAACGTGGGGCGCCTGGGTGGCTCAGTCATTAAGCGTCTGCCTTCGGCTCAGGTCGTGATCCCAGGGTCCTGGGATCGAGCCCCACATCAGGCTCCCTGCTCAGCGGGAAGTCTGCTTCTCCCTCTCCCCCTGCTTGTGTTCCCTCTCTCACTGTGTCTCTCTCTGTCAAATAAATAAAATAAAAATCTTTAAAAAAAAAAAAAGAATTGAAAACGTGTATCCATACAAAAACCTGCACACAGATGTTGATAGTAACATTATTCATAATTGCTAAAACTTGGAAGCAACCAAGATGTCCTTCAGTAGATGATAAATAAATAAGCTGTGGTACATCTAGGCAATAAATGTTATCCAGTGTTAAAAAGAAGAGAGCTGTAAAGCCATGAAAAGGTAGGGAGGAACCTCAATATTCCTAAGTGAAAGAAGCCAGTCTGAAAAGGCTGCATACTACTGTATGATTCCAACTATCTGACATTCTGGAAAAGGCAAAACTATGGAGACAGTAAAAAGATCAGTGGTTGCCAGGGGTTGTGAGGGTGAGGTGGGTGGGAGGATGAATAGGCAGAACACAGAGGATTTAGGGCAGTAATACCCTGTATGATACTGTAACGGTAGATACATGTTATGGTCAACTTGTCCAAACTATAGGCTTTGGTTGATTATGATCAATTGTAACAAAGGTCCCACTCTGGTGGGGGATGCTGATAATGGGAAAGGCTGTGTGTGTGTTGGGGGGGGAGCAGGGAATAGATGGGAAATCTCTTTATCTTCTGTTCAGTTTTACTGTGAACCTGAAGCTGCTCTAGAATATAAATTTCTTTAAAAAAAAATCAATACATTTTAATGTTTTTAAATAAGATAGCCCTTGGAATAACCTTGGGGTTTAACACAATAGGCTACTTGTAAAATTTAGGTAGCTTGTCCCTGGTGCCTGCCCATCCACCCTTTTCAAGACCTAGAGCCAAATTTTTCTATCTGCATTTGGGTGTGTTGCCACTTCTAAAAGAGGCAGCTAATTCAAGAGTTCCATTCCCAGAGAGCTGTGTCAAAATTCTCATTTATAGCCAAGGACATCTAGGTTGCTTCCAGATTTGGGCAATTATGGCATTGTCGGATAAAATGTGGGATATGGGCAGAAGTCTTAGTTTCTAGATATACAGGTCATCAGAGAGCAAAGGGGACCACTTATCAGAGTTACTCTTGTTATAGACTGTGTTTCTTCAGAGCATTTACATCAGACCCTGAAATCATTGTGACCAAGAGCTTATTTATTCTCCATCTCCTCCCAATGGGATGTAGGCTCCATGAGAGCAGAGCCTCTATCTGTCTTGTTCACAATTATGTCTCCAGTGCCTAAAATCACTCCTGGCATGTAATAGATGCTCAACAGTTATTTGTGGAATACATGAATAAACTAAAGAGAAGGATGAAGGTGACTTTTGTATTTGTCCCAGTCCTGGTGCTTAGGAGTCCTTCATTTTGGAAACCCTTCTGGAAATTACCTAAGAAAGCTTTTCCCATACAAATAAGGAAGTCATTGAGAAGGGAGCAGCCGTCTGGGTTTCGGTGGAAAAAATTCTCTTAAAATGTAAAACAACAACCTCATGTCAATGGAGTGTGACTTCAGGGGTCCTGGTTATTCTTCGAGCTTTCACTAACACTCTTCTCAAAGTCCTTCCACCCACCATCCCATTCAAAAATCACACTGATATTCTCAGGATTTTGTTATGATGGCATCATTCTTACAAGTACCAATATCTAGATTAGTTATCAATTACTGAGTAAAAACCTTATCTCAGAGTTGTAGCTTAAAAAGAATTGTGTTATCAGGGTACCTGGGCTGCTCAGTTGGTTAAGCATCTGACTGTTGATTTCAGCTCAGGTCATGACCTCAGCATTGTGGGATCGAGCCCCACATCAGGCTCTGTGCTGGGCAGGAGGCTGCTTAAGATTCTCTCTCTCCCTGGGGCGCCAGGGTGGCTCAGTCGGTTAGGCATCTGCCTTCGGCTCAGGTCATGATCCCGGGGTCCTGGGATCGAGCCCTGCTTTGGGCTCCCTGCTCAGCGGGGAGTCTGCTTCTCACTCTCCCTCTGCTGTTTACCCTGCTTGTACACACTCTCTCTAATAAACAAATACAATCTTAAAAAAAAAAAAAAGATTCTTTCTCTCCACTTCCCCACCTGCTCTTTCGAGCTCTCTCTCTCTCAAAAAAACAAACAAACAAACAAACAAAAAAACAATTGTGGTATAATGAGAAACATATATTTGTTCTTTACCCCAGTTTCTGACACATCACTCTTAAAACCCTTGGAATCTACTGAGTGATGTGTCTTTTACATGCTAATGAGATGAGTGGTGGCTGGGGACCCCTAGATAGCTTCAGGATGGGGGCTGGTCAAAAAAAACCAAGGCATAACTAGCAGGTTGGCCCATCCCCTCCCACCCACACCCCAAAGACAACCAGTGGGGAGGGGAGGGGGAGAGTGGCTGGAGGGTGAGTTCAATCACCAATGGCCAATGATCTAATCAATCACGCCTATATAATGAAACCTCCATAAAATCCCCCAAACAATGGGATTCAGAGCTTCCGGGTTGTTACACACATGGACGTGCTAGGAGGGTAATGTCTCCAGAGAGAGGAGGGAAGCTCCACATAGCACCCGCCACCCCACACCTTGGTCTATGCATCCCTTCCATTTGGCTGTTCCGGAGTTGTATTCTTTATTATAAACCAGTAGTAGTAAGTAGAGTGTGTTCCTGAGTTTTGTGAGCAACTCTAGCATATTATTAAATCTGAGGAGGAGGTGGTGGGAACCCCTATTTATAAGCTGATTGGTCAGAAGTATGAGAGGCCCAGACTTGTGGCTGGCATCTGAAGTGGGGACAGTCTTGTGGGACTGAGCCCTTCAGCTGTGGGGCCTGATGCTAACTCCAGGGATCAGTGTCGACCCGAAGCCAATTGTCAAACACCCACCTGGTGTGCAGAGAACGTGAGATGGACAATCCACACACATTTGGCATCAGAAGCCTTGTGAGTAAAAACAGGTCAACAGTCAACATTTACGACTGCAGAGATTCTGTGAGGAAGGACTTTGGGAGCAGCTTACCTGAGTGGTTCTGGATGGGGGAGCCTTTCTGTGCAGATGCAGCAAAGACGTCAGCCCGGGCTGTGGCCCTCTGAGGGCGTGACTGGGCCTGGAGGTCCACTTCCAAAATGGCTCACGCTCACCGCTGCCAAGTTGGTACCCGTTGTTGGCAAGAGGACTTAGCTCCTTGCCACTTGAACCCCTCCAGGGGGCCGCTCGGGACATGATGGCTTCCCTCACGACTAGTGCCCTGGGAAAGCGAGATGAAAGCTATCATGTGTTTTGTGTCCTGGCCTCCTAAGTCACACCGTGTCATTTCCACAATGTTCTGTTGGCTTCCCAGGTCAGCCCCAGTGTTTGGAGCGGGGAACCACACAGAACATGAATAGCAGGAGGCAAGGATCTTTGGCAGCCGTCTCAGAGGCTCCAACACAGGTCTCAAATATACTTTTCAAATAAATGAATGAATTATTTGATCAACTCGAAGTCCTCTAAACTCAGTCTATTTGGATCTAGTATTTAGCACAAGAGCTTAGGCTTCTGGCAACACAAAACGTTTTATGGGCCTTAGTGTTTTCACTCTGGAGAACCTCAGACAAATGATCTACTTTCATTGTGACTCAAGTCTGAAAATGGGAGTTGTAAAATCACCATGAAATTAAATAACTTTAGAACCATGAAGAATGTTCATTATTAAAACTCTCCCACAGGCCTGGCCCCAGGCAGAATTGTGAAGCCAGGGAAGCTCAGCTTTTCTAACCCAGTTTGGCAAATCTCCACAGCCTTCCCTACCGCCCCCCACCGACCGTCACCTCCCGCTCTGCAATGTCCAGTTGAACGGACAGGTGCACATTTTGCAGAGCTTGCCTTTACACACCTTGAGAGAGTCCCAGTCGGAGATCATAGTGCTGTCTAAATGCACATTTAAGTACATCCAATAAGGCCAGTTTTTCCTCTGGCTTTGAAACACAACACCCAACCTCAGTTGAACCTCGGATGAAACTGTCAGTTTACAACCAGGAGTTGAGGTGTGTGAAGATCCTTAGCAGTGAGAATGGAATGTTCTTCGTGGAGAGATGATCAGTATCCAGATCTCCCTGAGGGGAAACAGATTCCCACACTCCATCTCCAGCTCACTTGAAGAGCACACCAAGTGCGTGGAAACATCGACAGAGTTTACTTGTTTGTTCCTCTAGCAGATATTTTCTGAGCCAGGCATCATTCTAGGGGCCAATCTCTCAATTCAGGTCCTTGCTCAAATAGTACATCAGGGAAGCCTCATCTGACCATTATACTTAAAATTGCAATTTAAATCCCAGCCTTCCCATAGCCCTTACTCTGCTCCATGCTTTCTTGTTTCATAGCAGTAGCAAGTATACTAACAAGTAACAAGTACGTATTTTGTTGCCTTTTATTTGTGTCTTTCTCCCCCCACCCACACTCCATGCCAGAATTTCAGCTCTGCAAGGGCGGGAGTCCACCTATTTTGTTCACTGACGGGGCTCCTGGCCTATAGTATGTACTGAATATTTGGTGAATGAGTGAGTGCTGGGTACAAGAGGGAATAAAACAGACAAAATTCTGGGGCGCCTGGGTGGCTCAGTCGTTAAGCATCTGCCTTCGGCTCAGGTCATGATCCCAGGGTCCTGGGATTGAGCCCCACATCTAGCCCCATAACGGGCTCCCTGCTCGGTGGGAAGCCTGCTTCTCCCTCTCCCACTCCCCCTGCTTGTGTTCCCTCTCTCGCTGTGTCTCTCTCTGTCAAATAAATAAATAAAATCTTAAAAAAAAAAAAACAGATAAAATTCTGTCTTCTGCACATGTACCTTTCTCTCCCTCTCTCTCTCTCTCTCTCTCTCTCCATCCATGCATACAGTTGCCATTGACTGGGTTAAGTCCAACGATGTTGCAGGTACACTGTCTTGACCTTCCCAATGTTTCCTGCAGATGTCTCCAGGCCGTCTGTGGCTTGCTTCTCCGTTCCAGAGCAGCCTAAAGTGCCTTTGCTGCAAAACCTAAATCCCCCCGTCACTCCAGATTCCAATGTCACACTTGTTCTTGGGAAAATAAAGTTTGTTTTGCAAATGTAAACAAGCCCCAGTCATGCTTCCCGAACTCTCTGTGTGGCCATACCTCTGGGCTTAGGGCAGAAAACCTATTTGTTTTTCCTCTCAAAATGTTCAAAAACGGGTCACAAAGCTACACACTTTTTTGTCAGTGAAGATTACCACCCCTCCCTTTCTTTACTCTGAAAGAGACTAACGCTCGCTACTCCCCAAAAGCCACATTACAAGCCAGAACATTCCAGTGACTCAAGATTAATAAAAACACAGAACAGGCCAAAAGAAAGCACACAGAGAATGACCACTGGCATCAAACGAGGCGGCTGGAGAGGCCAGATTCCGTGAGCACAATCAACAACCACCAATCGGGAACGTTTAAAGTGGGTTGCATTCAAGTGCAGGAAAGTGGTACCTGGCTTATGTAGCATCGACAACCTTTCTCCACAGATAATCACATTAGTGTGCGATACGGATACGATGAGACACGAGCAAGTATTTTTCCAGGTAGAAAAAAGAAAGTGGGAACAAAAGACATTATATGTCATGACCAGCTGGTTGAAAGACGGGAGACACAAAGAATGTGAGTAGGGGAAAGTTGCTGAAACCGGCAACTAAGAGCTATCTTGGGAGCTTAAAGGGGCGTTTTGGTGGGAGGGAGGAGGTAAGGACGGACACACACACACAAAAAACTTTGTGGCTTTTGTTTCTTTGATGAAGAAAGAAAGGCCAGTAGTATTGGTCCTGCGGTCAAGACCGAATGGCCAAAACCTGATCCTCTACCCCTAAGGGGTCCGATAAGGCAGCCACTGGCCATGTGTGCTATTTAGAATTAACTAAAATGAATTGAAATTAAATAGATTTTAAAACTCAGTTCCCCAGTCACACTAGCCACATTTCAAGGGCTCAATAGCCACGTGTGACATAGAGCTCAGTGCAGATATTTCATGTTTCCGTCATCCCAGAAAGTTCTGTAGGGCAGCACAGCTCTAGAGCTTGACAGGTGGAAAAGCAAACACCCACCACTATCTATACCAGCTAGACCCGTTATCCTCTTACCCTCTCAATGTCATAGTTGGCAAGGACCTTGGCAACCCACGTCAAAATTCTCACTCCTCCTGATGCTTTTTTCTTAATCAAGTGAGGCCCAGAGAGGTTAGTTTAAGCCATTTATTGAACATATATTTATAAAGGTGCCAGGGACACTAAAGTGAATAAAACACAGTCAAAGCTTCAAGGTGTTCACATTTTAGTCACAAGGGTAGCGTGCAAGAAACTAATTATATTAAGATGGTAAATATTACAATAGAGGTGTGTATAAGACACTCCAGCAGATTGGATTTTCCAAAAATGGCCTGGCAATATTTTCAGTTCCACATGCTTTTCTAGAACCTTCCAGAACCTTCCACTCCCCATCAAGAGGTGAAATCTAGTTCCCCTCTTCTTTAACCTAGGTGGACTCATGACTGTTCTGACCAATACAATATGGCAGAAATGATGTTAAGTGACTTCTGAGACCAGATCATATAAAGGATACAAACTTCCTCAATTCCTCTCTCTGTCTCTCTCTCTCTCAGTGTGCACCTTTGGAACCCTGAGCCACCTTATACAAAATTCTAGCTACCTTGAAGTTGCAATGCTGATAGACCACGTAGGGAAGCAACAGAGGTACAGAGAGAGATGCCCAAGGGGCCCCTGCTCTTCCAACCCCCAGATGTTCGGCCCTTCCCAGCAACAACTACCAGCCAAGTGAACAAAGAAATCACCAGATGAGCCCAGCGCAGTTTTCAAGTGTCCAGCTGAGGAGAGACGAGCTATCCCTGCTACACCGAGTTCAAATTCCAGACCCATAGAATCCAGGACCATAATAAATGGTTATTTGCACCACTGGGTTTTGAGGAGATTTTTACAACTGGAATAGTCACTCTGGGATCATAGAGGGAAACTTTCAGTCTACTTAGGGAAGCCAAATAAGATTGTCAAGAGCTACTGATATTTGAGCTCAGTCCTGAAGGATGATACATAGGAAAAATGAGGGGAACAGTCTTCCAGCACAGAATAGAATGTGCAAAATGCAGAAGCCAGAGAGCAAAGCCTAGTCTGGGAACTGTTAGTCAGGTACAGCTGGAGAGCAGGTAGGTGTGGTAGAGGCAGAAGTTTCATTCATTTGTTCTTGTTCATTCATCCAATAAGTATATATTGAGCCCTATTGTGCCTGGCTCATGTATCAGTTAGAATTACTTTTGGCAGCAAATCCCACCTCCAAAAAATGTGGCTTAAACAATAAGGACTTGTTGCTTCCTTAATGAGAACATCAGAGGCGGGCAGTCTCAGAAATACTTTGCTTCTCCAGCCAGTCTCTTGCCCTCCTTCTAATACACTGACCCCAAATGGTAATTTTTCATCCTGATGCCTCATGGTTGCAAAATGGCTGTGCTGGCTCCAGGCATCACACCACATTCTCTCATACCACACCCAAAGGCAGGAAGCTACCAAAAGTGAGTCATGCGGCCACCCTAACTGCGAAGGGGAAGGAAGGGAGCAAAGTCAGTATCTGAGATGCAGGCAAGGGAAAGGGGGATTGGAAAAAGTTGGGGGAAGGCAACCAGCAGAGCCTACCACAGCGAGGTACAGCAAAGCAGTTTAGGCATCATCCCCCTTCAGGATGCCAGATGAGGTTTCCAATGCAGGCAGCGCCCGGTTATGCAATGCAGAGCCATGGAAAGGCATGGAAACATTACAGCCAATACACTGATTTAATCAGTAACACAGTGGGAAGCAGAGGACAGAGAAAGAAGGGGAATAAGAGCATAGTAATTCCTACGCCACGTCTTCACAACTGTCGCCATCTCTCTCTCTCTCTCTCTCTCTCTCTCTCTCTCTCTCTCTCTCTCTCACACACACACACACACACATACACCATCGCTTAATTACTATTAAATTCAATAAAAATACTAGGACCTATTAGAAAACTCTGGTGCTTGTGGGAAATGGATTGGGTGGGACTAAGTCAGAGGCAGGAAACTAGACTTTCCCAAAAATCCATCTTAGTTTCAAAACAGAAATTGGAAGCTAAGTTTGAAGAGCCTACTTTACTATTGTATGATCTGCAGAAATATAAAAATTACCTTCTCCAGGATTCTTTTAAATTTAAGTGTTTTAAATAACCAGAGAAATCGGCTAAAGGGAGACGGGCAGAAATAGATTTCTTTAGATTCAAAGGACTTTCCAGTGCATTAAAAAGGAACAAAGGAACTTTATAATACAAAGAAGTATGTGCACCAGAGAGAATGCCCAGCCCCTCCCAAAAACAGCACACCTCTCTGCCCTGCAGGAGGGGAAAACGCTACTAATTTTTCACTGAACTGTCAAACCTCATTTTCTCTTCTCCAATTCAGTCCTGAGCTTGATAGAAAAGTGTTCAAACAAGAAGTGGCTCTAAGATATTCTAAAATAATAAAGCCTCATACACAATTGCTCTAGCTGAAAGGGTCTCTAAGCATTTTTCAAAGGATAAGAAATATACATGATTACCCGAAGGCTCTGCGTGTTAATATTCAGAAGGCATATTGAGAGCAAGATTGAACAGGAAGGATAAACTGAACATAAAAGTAAACGGGATAATTCTACTAGGAAAATTAACCTTTTTGAGAAAAACAATGAATCCAACTATTAGGTCTTGCTTTTCTCCCAAATGAGTGTCCAACCAGGAGATTTGAAGAATCTGTAGGGATGAAAAAATAAAATATGTAAATGCTATTGTATGGATTTTGGAAGGGGTTTGGATATATAGCTTATCTGTTGAGGGTGGAAAGGGGGATGGAGGATTCCATCTAAGATACTTAAATCCCCCTTTGGAATTCTCCCATCCCTGAGGTGCCCCAGCCAGACGTGACCCTGGATAAAATGAGAAAGCCCCCAGGTGCGGGGAGGTTGGCGGGGGGGGGGAGGGGGGGGAGGGCAGGTAGGGGTGTGTTGAGGAAGCCTGGCAAATAAGCATTTCCCCACTTGCCCAAGTTCCTTGGTGCCCTGCAGAGACCTGATGGAGCCATGCTCTGCCCCCTGCCCCCCACCAACTCCCCAGCAGTTCCCTGGAGCCAGTCAGGCCTTCTAAGTGTTTGCCCAGTCCTGGCAGGAGTGTGGTCCAGGTGAGAGAGTGACAGTCTGCCCCCCCGCCATGTGATGACTAATTTTATGCATCAACTTAGCTGGGCCATACTATCCAGATATTTGGCCAAACATTGTTCCAGGTATTTCTGTGAAGGCATTTTTTTTTTTTAGAAGAGATTAACATTTAAATCGGTAGACTTTGAGTAAAGTGGATGATACTCCATAATGCAGGTGGGCCTCATCCAGTCAGCGGAAGACCTTAATAGAACAAAGACAGACCTCCCCTGAAGAAGGAGGAATTCTGACAGCAGCCTGCCTTTGGACTCAAGCTGCAACACTTTCCTGGGCAGCCTCCACTATTGTGTGAACCAATTCCTTAAAATCAATCTCAATCTCTCTCTCTTTCCCATTCTCTCCTGTTGTTCTCATCTGTCATTCTGGGGGAAGCCAGCAGCCATGTTAGGAGCAGCCCTATGGAGAGGCCCATCAGGGCAAGAAACTGATATCTCCAGCCAGCCTCCAGAGAAGTTCTGAGACCTGACAACAGTCATGTGAGCTGGCTTAGAAAGGAATATTCTGCGGCCTGCCAACAATGACCCCAGTGAGCTAGTCAAAGCTTCAGCAGCCCCAGCCAACCTCTTGACAGCAATCTCCTGAGAGATCCTGAGCAAGAGGCCCTCGGCTGAGAAACACCCAGATTCCTGACCTGTACAAACTGTGAACTAATGGACATTTGTTGTTCTAAGTTGCTAAATTTTGGGGCAATCTGTTACACAGCAATAGATGACTAATACATTTTTAATGAAAGCCCAACCACTTGGAAAGCAATTTAGCAAATCTAGTAGGCAGAAGATAGGCACGCCTTCAAACCCGAAATTCTAATCTGGAGTATTACAGTGAACGGTTATTTTGCTACCCTACCCTTAGCTCCACCTCCCTTGGGCAAAGGCCAACCTCCTCTTTCCCAGCCTCCCTTGTGGCTAAAGCGAAGGGATATGACCCAGGCTTCATAATTCAGATGCACTCAGATGAACCTGTCCTTTAGAAGAGAGTAGGGTGGCATGGATTCTGGCATGGGCAATATGTGACATTGGCCTTTTGGAGGCAGTGGACACAGAATTCCTAGTGATGACATCCCCACCTGCATCCCAAAGAGAAGAGCAGCACCCCCTGCTAAAGGTGGCCACAGCAGGTACCCACCCCCCAGGGCAATCTGACATGTCAGTGGATCTGTTTCCTTACTATGGGTTTCCAAATCTGCTTCTTTGCCCCGTCTTGAGATTCTATTCCATTCAGAATCCTCTAATAGATCCCTGTTATGCGTGTCTAAACCAGCTCGGGCAGAGTCCATATTTTTGCAACTAAAAACATCAAGAAAGTTCATGGAAGTGTTGGGTCCAGGTCTTCGCTCTCTGATGATCAGAGGCTTCTCTGGGTGTCTTGGCCCATTGGGTCACTGTCACAAAATATCATAGACTGGAGGCTAAACCACAAACATTTATTTCTCACAATTCTGAAGGTTGGGAAGTCCAGGACTCAACCTCATCTAAACCTAATTACCGCCCAAAGGCCCCACCTCCAAATAACATCACCCTGGGGACTAGGACTTTAGCATATGAATTCTGGGGGGACACAAACATTCGGTCCATAACACTAAGTAAAGTTTTGCACGTTTGTGAACAATGAGACATACACTAAAGTGTTCATTGCAAGCAGAGAATGGAAAAATAAACTGTTATATTTACAAAATGGAATTCTATACATAGGTCAGAATGAATGAAATGTATATGTATGAACATAGAGAAGTCTGAAAATAGAATGGTGAATAAAAAAATAGCCAGTCCTCTTGTACCATTTTAAAAAGTTTCAAATATGCAATGCAAGACTGTTTTTGTTTATAGATACCTAGATAGCAACAATGGTCTTAACATATACACCCTAAAGATAAATACCAAGTCCAGGCAAATGGCTATCTCTGGGGAGGGAGCAGAGGGAATAGGATTAGGAAAGTGTCTCAGGGGAACCTCAATCTGTTTTATAGACAAACCTTGTTTTATTGGGCTTCACTTTATTGGGCTTTGCAGATACCGTATTGTTTTGTTTTGTTTTTAATAAATTAAAGGTTTGTGGCAGCCCTCTGTGGAGCACGGTTATTGGTGCCATTTTCCCAGTAGAATTTGCTCACTTAGTGTCTCTGTGTCACATTTTGGTCATTCCTGTAATATTTCAAACTTTTTCATTATTACTATATTTGTTATGGTGATCTGTGATCAGTGATTATGACTTGCTGAAAGCTCAGATGATGGTTGGCATTTTCAGTATAAAAATAAAGCATTTTTTAAAAAGATTTTATTTATGTATTTGACAGAGACAGAGAGAGCGTGCACAAGCAGGGAGAATGGCAGAAGGAGAAGGAGAATCAGACTCCCTGCTGAGCAAGGAGCCCAATGAGGGGTTCGATCCCAAGACCCCGGGATCATGACTTGAGCTGAAGGCAGACACTTAACCGACTGAGCCACCTAGGTGCCCCCCCAAAATAAAGCATTTTTTAAGTAAGGCAAGTACTTTGTTTCTTTAGCCATAATGCTATTGCACATGTAATAGACTGCAGCACAGTGTAAACATGAAGTTTATATGCACTGGGAAACCAAAACATTCATTTGACTAGCTTATTTTCCTTATCGCTATGGTCTAGAACCAAACCCGTATATCTAGGAGGTATGCATCTATGTGGTGCTTTATTTCTTTTTTTTCCAACTTTATAGAGATATAGTTGAGATGACATTAGGTAAGTTAAGATGTACAACGTAATGATTTGATACACATATATTGCATTATTTATTTTTAAAGATTTTATTTTTAAGTAATCTCTACACCCAAGGTGGGGCTCGAACCCACAACCCTGAGATCATGATACACATATATTGCAAAATGATTACTACAGTAGGCTTGGTTAACACCTCCATCACGTCACATAATTACCATTTTTCTGGTGAAAACATTTAAGATATATCCTCTTAGCAATTTTCAATTATACGGTACCATTAGGCATAGTCACCATGCTGTACATTAGATCCCCAGAGCCCATTCATCTTATAACTGGAAGCTTTTACCCTTTGATAAGGTGTCTCCATCCACTCTCCTCCTCTGTTCTAGCAACCACTGTTCTACTCCTGTTTCTGTGATTTTTAGATTTCTGTGATTTTTTTAGAGTTCATATACAGGGGTATCATACAGTATTTGTCTTTTTTTGTCTAACTTACTTCACATAGCATAATGCCCTCAAGATCCATCCATACTGTTGCAAAGGACTGAATAATAGTCATATATATGATATATAATATATATTGCAATATGATAGATCATATTACATACATGTGATATCTAATACATAGTATATGTGGTATATAATATATTACATATATAATATATATCTATCTCTATATATATCTCTCACATCTTCTTTATCCATTCATCCATAGACAGACACTTAGGTTGTCTCCCTATCTTGGCTACAGCGAACACAGGAGTACAGATGTCTCAAGATCCTGATTTCATTTCCTTTGGATTTATAACCAGAAGTGGGACTGATGGATCATAAAGTTAGTTCTATTTTTAACTTCTGAGGAAACTCCATATTGTTTTCTATAGTGGCCGCACCAGTTTGCATTCCCAACAGTGCACGAGGATTCTCTTTTCTCCACACCCTCACCAATACCTGTTCTTTTCTTTGCCTTTTTAGAAATTAGGACCATTGTAACAGGTGTGAGTTGATATCTCTTTATAGATTTCATTTGCATTTCCCTGATGATGAGTGATGTTGAGCATCTTTTCATATACCTGGTGGCTATTTGTATGTCTTCTTTGGACAAATGTCTATTCAAATCCTCTGCTTGTTTTTAAATTAGATTGTTTGGTTTTCCTGCAATTGAGTTGTATAAGTTCCTTTTATATTTTGCATTATTAACCCCTTATCAGATATATGGTTTGCAATTATTTTGTCCCATTTGGTAGGTTGCCTTTTCATTTTGTTGATTCTTTTTTTTAATTTTATTTTATTATGTTATGTTAATCACCATACATTACATCATTAGTTTTTGATGTAGTGTTCCATGATTCATTGTTTGCATATAACACCCAGTGCTTCATTCAATATGTGCCCTCTTTAATACCCATCATCAGGCTAACCCATCCCCCCACACCCCTCCCCTCTGGAACCCTCAGTTTGTTTCTCAGAGTCCATAGTCTTTCATGGTTCATCTCCCCCTCCTATTTCCCCCCCTTCATTTTTCCCTTCCTGCTATCTTCTTCTTCTTTTTTTTTTTTTTTAAACGTATAATGTATTATTTGTTTCAGAGGTACAGGTCTGTGATTCATCAGTCTTACACAATTCACAGCGCTCACCATAGCACATACCCTCCCCAATGTCTATCACCCAGCCACCCCATTCTTCCCACCACTGCCACTCCAGCAACCCTGTTTGTTTCCTGAGATTAGGAATTCCTCATATCAGTGAGCTCATATGATACATGTCTTTCTCTGATTGACTTATTTCGCTTAGCATAATACCCTCTAGTTCCCATCCATGTAGTTGCAAATGGCAAGATTTCAAATTTTTTTGATGGCTGCATAATATTCCATTGTATATATATACCACATCTTCTTTATCCATTCATCTGTTGATGGCCATCTTGGCTCTTTCCACAGTTTGGCTATTGTGGACATTGCTGCTATAAACATTGGGGTGCACATGCCCCTTTGGATCACTACATTTGTATCTTTGAGGTAAATACCCAGTAATACAATTGCTGGGTCGTAGGGTAGCTCTATTTTCAACTTTTTGAGGAGCCTCCATACTATTTTCCAGAGTGGTTGCACCAGCTTGCATTCCCACCAACAGTGTAGGAGGGTTCCCCTTTCTCTGCATCCCCGCCAACATCTGTCGTTTCCTGACTTGTTAATTTTAGCCATTCTGACTGGTGTGAGGTGGTATCTCATTGAGGTTTTGATTTGGATTTCCCTGATGCCGAGCAATGTGGAGCACTTTTTCATGTGTCTGTTGATTCACAGTGCAGAAACTTTTTAGTCTGATATAGTCCCATTTATTTACTTTTGCTTTTGTTGCTTGTGCTTTTGGTGTCATATGCAAAAAAAAAAAAAAAAAAAAAAAGATCGTGATGACCAATGTCAGGGACATTTTCCTCTATGTTCTCTTCCAGGAATTTTACCATTTCAGATCTTGTGTTTAAGTCTGTAATCCATGATGAGTTAATTTTTGTGAGGCATGTAAAATAAGGGTCCAATTTCATTCTTCTGCAAGTGAATATCCAGTTTTCCCAACACCATTTATTGAAAAACTATACTTTCCCCTTTGAGTATTCTTGGCTCCCTTGTCAAATATTAGTTCACATATATGCAAGGGTTTTTTCTAGAGTCTTGATTCTGTTCCATTAGTCTACGCATCTATTTTTATTCTAGTACTATATTGTTTTGAAATCAGAAGTGTGATGCCTCCAGCTTTGTTCTTCAACTATCTTGACCTGGCTATATTCTTGTCCTTTGGATCTCAGCTTAGAAATAACCTCCTCGGGGCACCTGCGTGTCTCAGTCGGTTAAGTGTCTGACTCTTGATTTCAGCTCAGGTCATGATCTTAGCTCAGGTCATGATCCCAGGGTCACGGGATAGAGCCCCACATCTGGCTCCGCACTCAGTGGGGAGTCTGCTTGAGATTCTCTCTTTCTTCCTTTCCCTCTGCCCCTCCTCCCCAACTCATGCTCTCTAATAAATAAATAAATCTTTTAAAAAAAGAAAGAAAGAACCTCCTCTCTGAAGCCTTCCATAATGCCCTCCAATATGTTTAAATTTACTGTCATGCATTGTACTATATGTACTTGCCTATATACCTCTCTGTCGCCTTGAGGGCAAGATTTATTACTTACTCATTATTGAATGTTGAGATCCTGGCAGAATGCCGAGCATATGGTAGATAATTATTAAATGAATGAATCTGGCTCAATCTTTTGTAATGCCTGAATATTATTTTATGTTTGTTTTACGAGGCACTCACCACTTCACAAGACATCTTATTTCAGATTTAGAGAGTTCTAAACATCAGAGAAATAAGTCTTCCTTACAATAGACTTAAAACTGCCTTCATGTAATTTCTACACATTGGTCCTTCTTCTGCCTTGCAAAGCTACACAGAATAAGCCCAAAACCTGTTCCATCAATTACTCCATGGATGTTAGGAGTCATACTCTCCCTTTCCAGACTAGGCAAAACATCTCTTCTTTAGTCTTTAGATCAAGCATCTGGATACTTATCAACACGGACGAAATACGTATTTTCCTAGTGAATGCTGCTTATAGGAAACCAAATAGATTTGAGACCCAGAAGAAGTAAGACATTTCTCAAGGCCAAGTACTATATATCTTTATATCCACTGCCAGCACTCAGTAGATGCTCCAATTAAACTATTTTGGCTAGTCTTGTCCTTTCATTGTATAAAAGTGAAAAGCATGGCTTCACAACGTCTTCCCTAACATCACCCTTCCTCATCCCCACCCCCAGCCCTATGGGAAAGAATTCACTGACCCTTCCTGTAGTTCCACAACACTTCCTACAAACCTATCTAAAAGTACTGATCAAGATGTATATTGCAGTGAAGTTTCTGTGTCTATTTCCCCACTAGACCACCAACCCCTTGAGGAAAGCAAGGCCTCATTTGTTATTATTGTATCACATAATCTAGCACAGTGCCTGGCACATAATAGATAGTCAACATATGTTGTAAGTGCAATAAAATATCTAAAACAAAATTACCTGATTTGTACACAGGATTCCTTGTCCTATCCATTTTTAATAAAGGGACAAAATTCTGCTTTCTTGGGCCATTTTGCACCAAGAAAGGATGACTGTACCCATATTATACTGTTCAGATATTTTGGGGATATCAGAAGGGAGTGAATGCAGGCTTTCAGGACAAAAGATAAATGTTTTATGCTTCTATGTAGTAAATTTGCAGAGCACAGGGCATACCCTGAGTTGAGTTTAATTGCATGAGTGCTTCCCTGAGGGCGCTCTGAGGTTCCAAAGGCCAGACCTAGACAATGAAAATAACCCGTACCCCTTCAGAACAATTTCCATGGAGAAACAGGCATCTGAGCTCCCCCACCCTGCTCCTGGGGAGTGAAAGCTTTAGAAGTCAACCCTTACAATGAAATTTTTTCTTTCTTTTTTAAAAATTAATCTCCATCATCCCTTTAATCCTCTTTGGGGACCTAATGGATTGGTGGGTTAGAAGTCAATAGCCATGACAGAATTTTCCCAGGAGGTATCTTCATCAGCTGTTATGAAGTCGGAAGTGTGTGTGCTGGGCGTGGGAGTGACAGACACGGTCAGGGTGACTTTAGTTCAAACAGGGCCAGAGCTACTGGAATTTTGTAGACATGCCCCCAAGGGCAGACACTCAATCTACAAAAGTGGAGTCCAGACAAAGAGTCCATGGCAACCATCGCTAGGAGATAAGTCTACAGTGAGAGAGAAGAGAGCGAGGAGCAACTGATTGGTTTTTAGCTTGTGGCTATTGCAAAGCGGGTAACTGTCCTTTTCCCCTTGGGCTGTTAAGTGAGCCAGATCTTCGGCCCACCCATAGCAACCGTGCATTTACATTTTGTGCACAGCCTCTTCACTGACCCCATTTTACATCTCTACCTCATTCTTTTTAAGTCCTCAAAAATTAGTTTGGAAACAAAGTGATGACAAATAATGGAAACTCTGTATACACAAGGTTTGTGGACTGTGGGTTTCTCTGGCAGGAGATCAGGCTAGAGATCATTAATTCTATTCTGTTGAGCTGCTTGGTTTTACCAAGCGGGGGAGAGAGAGAAAGAGAGAGAGAGAGCGCTGTGCCTGGGGTTTGGGTCTCTTTTATTGACAGTTGTTAACAAGAGGGAGGAATATTCATGACTTAAGGTGGAGAAGTTTTGGGAGCAGGGCTTCCAGCTTTTTCTTCCTTATTGGGCCAGGGTTTTCCGGCCTACTTTGTCAGCCATCTTGGGCCTGTCTGGTTTGATCTGGCTTCTTGTGGCTCTATTTTATTTTATTTTATTTTTATTTTTTTTTTTAAAGATTTTATTTATTTATTTATTTGAGAGAGAGAATGAGAGAGAGAGAGCATGAGAGGGGGGAGGGTCAGAGGGAGAAGCAGACTCCCTGCCGAGCAGGGAGCCCGATGCGGGACTCGATCCTGGGACTCCAGGATCATGACCTGAGCTGAAGGCAGTCGCTTAACCAACTGAGCCACCCAGGCGCCCTGTGGCTCTATTTTAGAGGCCAGGACAGGCCCCTGACTTTCTGGATAGCCGGCCGTGACTTCCTCCTTGCTGGCCTCCAGTCATCCTGTTAGAGCCTAACTAACTTCCGCTAACAGTTTGGGAAGCTTGGAGGATTTGGGCAGGCTGCCCATTCTGTGCTAGGCACCGTTCTACATACTGGGAAAACCACAGGGAAGAAAAGAGGAAAAATCCCTGCCCTTGTGGATCCTTCATTCTAGTGGGAATGATGTAGAGCTTAAATTTATAAAGGCAGCAAGACCAATTTTAGGAAAAATATACCCACTCATTCTAATTTGATAAGAAGTGATTCATTTAGGCTTTTAAATCTTAAGAAACTCAAAAAGGAACAGAGAGGGAGACAAACCATAAAAGACGCTGAACTCTAGGAAACAAACTGAGGTTTGCTGGAGGGGAGGTGGGCAAGGGGATGGGGTAACTGGGTGATGGGCATTAAGGAGGGTACTTGAAGGAATGAGCACTGGGTGTTACATGCAACTGATGAATCACTTAATTCCACCCCTGAAACTAATAATACAGTATATGTTAATTAAATTGAATTTAAATAAAACATTTTTTTAAAAAAAACTCAAAAAGAGTACAGGTAATAGCCCCATGGGAGCAGAATGGCGGGTTAATGGCCTAGCAAGATTAGTCAATGTCTCCTGACCCCCCCATGAGGTTTGGACTAGATGTACCTCCCCATCCATTGCAGAGCTGGTGAGCTAACATTCTAATTTTTAATGTCCACATTTTCTCTATTAGACACAGAAACACGTGTAAAGTGCTGAACACAGTGCTTAGGTGCTGATATTGTTGTAATTAACTGTCCCCTTTTTTACCTTCTGTTGTTCAAGCCTGACAGTATGCGTCATCCTTCTTGTCTGAAACTTGATTCTCCCAAACACTTGGGTTTACACTCTAGCTAAAATTGCTCATACAACCCTGAGCAAAAACACCAGGAAACTTGAGGTCCCCTGGTACTATTTAGGGAATTAGGGACTTCTTTTGTTATCTTAATGTAAAGGACTGGTAATGGACATTTGTTGATTTGGGGTCATCCAGTATCCATTCAAGTTGCTTCCATGAACAGGCTCTGTTCTCCTTGTCTTTTGGGAATCCATTCTCCGTCCTTATGCCATGGAGCTCGGATGCACCTTGCCCCTCATTTCCCCCAACCCCATCACCCGTCTCCTGTCCCCAAGCACCAAGGATGAAGGATGTGACATCAGCCAAGCAGCTCATTCCCACTCCCCACCCACGGTGATTGGTCTGAGGTATCAACTCATGTTCTAATCAGAACCAGGAAAACACAATGAGACCTTTTGCAGAAACGCTAAAAAGAAGCAAGGGCTCTTTCCTGATGAACTTGAACTTTAGACATGGGACGATCTAGGGCCACAGCCATCTTTGAACCAGGTGGGAAGCCTAGCTGATGAGCTGGCATGGCTACCACACAGAGTAGGGGGAACGGACACCTCGCCGATGTGACTTGAAGGAAAACAGGCCCTGGACAGCAGAGCTGATGGGAGAGACGTGCAAAGCAGCAGACCTCCTGGTCGTGCTCCGGGAGCCGGGAGCGCTGGGGGCTTGGAGAGAGGGTACCACCGACTGTGTCACGCTCTACCTCGCCCACGTGTCTGTAAGTATGGGGGAGACGGGACTCCAGAGATGGCCATTAGAAGAGCAAACCGCCCAATGGGGTAGATTTCCTAGGTCTCTCAGGGTCCAGAAAGGAAATGACTCTCATAGGGTTCTAACATATGGATTCATCAAAAGATCGTTGAGTCAAGAGAAAGAACCCAGTTCCTGCACTCTAAACCCCAAACACCCCTTTTTAAACGGAAATGCCAAGTAAACCATCGTCTTAGCACAGGCTGTTAGGTCAAAACAGCACAGACTGGGCAGCTTAAACAGACATAGATTTCTCACAGTTCTGGAAGCTGAGAGATCCCCAGATCAGGGCGCCAGCATGGTCAGTGTCTCTTCCTCTCCTTATAAGGACACTTACACATTATGGGTGCATCACCCTCATGACCTCATCTAAACCTAATTACCCCCCACAGGCCCCAGCTCTTGCTACCATCACTTGGGGGGCTTCAGGCTTCCACATAAGGCAGATGGGGACAAATATTCAGGCCGTAACCAGCCCCACAGTGCTGCTGAGGTTCAGAGGGCTCCTGACATGTTGTGGCTATTTCACCCTAGGACAGACCGCTTCTGGTTATTCAGAGGCTGCTGTGGTGATTTTAATTGTTGAGATTCCTGGCCTAGCATCCAAAACCAACGCGCCCCAGTTCTCGTGGGGCTGCACAGGCTTCCTCTTGTGTTTTCCTGCAGTTCCCAGTTTGGGCCTGGTTTCTAAAATGGGGATGCTGCCCTTGGCTGCTGATTATGGTGACCTTCTAAAGGGGCATAGCCAACAGAGTAATCCTCGCCCATATGTAAGCCCCGTGCTGGGAAAGCTTAACTTAAACCACATTCCACAAATCACAGACCCCCAGGAGAAGCCTCCATTCTAAGCAGATGATTGCGCTTTTGTCTTTTAAGTTTAGCTCAAGCTCCTGTACATTTCGTCAGGGATTCTCCATGGATAACGAGATTTGGGAATAGGATTAATCCCAGAGTGTGTATCCCTGAAGTTTCTCAAAATTACTATTATTCAAATCCTATTTTTCATTTTGCTAGAAAATGACATTAAAGGGACGGCAAATTACTTGTTGGCTGGTGTGTTAATTAAAACAATATGGAGCAAGAATTCCATCTTTGGTCAGCTTGGACAAAGCGGTCTCTATCCAACTGATGTACCCCTCAAATTCCAGTGTGATTTCTATCTGCTCTGAGCAAAAAGGCAAATAAATAAATAAATAAATAAATAATAAATAAATAAAGGAGACGGAAACTAGGCAAACATTCTCACCGTCTCTATTATAGAGGGCACCTCACTATTGCAACAAAGAACCCCAATCTTAGTGACTATCACATGAGATAATTTTATGTCTTACTCATACAAAGTTCAAGTGGCTGTTGGACAGGCGGTCTAGTGGGGGCCGCTGTCTTCTAGCTGAGCCTTAGGGTTGTCCCTAGACCCTCTGCAGCTGGCCAGCAGACAAGGAAGGAAGGAGGGCAAAGAGGAGCATGCATGAGGACTTAGGGACAGAAGTCTCTCTAGCTGCAAAGGAGGCCGAGAAATGCAGTCCCACTCTGTCCCCAGGAAGAGGAGGCATGGGTTTGGTGAGCTCTAGCTGGTTTCCGCCCCTCCTGTTATGTCCGTCCCGCTAAGTCAGTACGATGGCTTGCCTTCTCCCTCCCTCCGTCTTCCCCGTAATCTTTGTCAAAATCCCAGTATTTGCATAATACTCTACACTGCATAAAGCCCTCGCCTGTGCATTCTTTCAACTAATCCTCCCAACCGCTCTAGGAGGAGCAATCATTAATCTCCACTGGGTTCTGAACCCAGGTCTTGGGGCTCCAGCTGCCCTAGTCCCCCAGGGAGGCAGAGTACGGGTGAGGCTAAGGGTGCCAGCTCCGGGGCCAGGCTGCCTGGCTGGAACCTGCGCTCTGCCGCTAGCGGCCCCTGGGATCCGGGGCGCGGTGTGGACCTCCCCAGGGCCAGGCTGCGACACAGGACAACGGAGCAGGGTCTCCCTCACAGGGCTCCCGTGGGAGTTATGGCTGCTGACGTCCAGGAGGCCAGCAGAGCACCTGGCTTCTAAGGAACATCCGCAGTGCTTTGCCGACAGCAGCCGTGGGAAGAAGACTAAAAGCATTCAGACTCTCGTAGGGCCCCTGCTGAGACCCCCAGGGTCTCCTAGTGCAGAACACTTTCTCACAGTTCATTTTAATGTGAAGGGAAAGCATTTCTGGGGCCCCTGGGTGGCTCAGTTGGTTAAGCGTCTGCCTTCGGCTTGGGTCATCGTCCCAGGGTCCTGGGATCGAGCGCCGCATGGGGCCCCCTGCTCCGCGGGAAGCCTGCTTCTCCCTCTCCCACTCCCCCCTGCTGGTGCTCTCTCTCAAATAAATAAAATCTTTAAAAAAAAAAAAAAAAAAAGCATTTCTGGCTGCATTTTCTTTTTTCATCACCACAAAGGGGTGCCCCCGTCACTCGGTGGGGGACCCGTGGGGCTAGGATCCGCTCCCCAGAGCCTCAGTCACATCCGTCCCTCCTCAAGTGCCAGGATGCGCTCTACCCAGAGAGAGGCTGCAAAGCTGCACACTGCTTCTGAGGGTCCAATGACAAGGAACCCTTTCCGGGGCCCCCAGGGGGCCTTTGAACTTGGGGCGTACAAACACTTCAGCTGTTTCAACACCACAGGCCATTTCTGATGCTCCCAAGGCCCCACTCAGTTTCTGTGGACTCTATCATTTACAAAAAGGCCTTTCTCATTTGCTTGCCGCTCGCGCCCCCCAAGAGGGAGGATGTTATTACTCCCTATTTCCAAGACGAGGGAAACGGCCCTGCACTTAAATCCCTTTTTCCAAGGTGATGTGGCTATCAAAGAGCAAGGTCAGTCCTGGAATGTGCCGGAATATGAAGTGTTACTGCCTTTCTCAAGATAGAATCCTCTGAAGCAGACTCTTGAGACAAGGGTTTGAAGGCAAGTAGTTAATTTTAGGGGCGATCCCAGGAAGGGGAGAAATGAGAGACAAAAGGGAAGGAGGCCCGTGAAGTGTCCCCCGTGGGCACCCGAGGTGCATCCTACTGGGAGGCTCTGGGAGACCGTGTATCACCTGCCACTGAGGGGTGCTTATCCTCTAACCTCCGGCTGTCATTGGCTGAGGGATCCTCCAAGGGCATTAACTCCCTGGCCTGTTCAGCCTGCCTCAGGCGCAGACAGAGAGCAAAGCTTTGTGTGGAGAAGCCTCCGCCCTGTGTCTGGACGGGGAGGGGGGAGGGGATGGGGGTGGGGCACCAACAGCACCTGCCAGTCTCCTGTGTGCCAGCCAAGGCTCCGGGCCCTGCCCCTCCCTCACCCAGCCCATTGCCAGGGACTGCTCAGAGCCCGGCCCTTGGGGCGGGTGCGGGGGGCGGGGGAAGGCTGTGACTTTCCCAAGGGCAGCCCCTGTAGCCTGAGAGGGAGGGGATCGGAAAGAGCTTATGATAGGGATGCTGGGTAAAGGCTGAATCCAGCTCTGCCATTTCCTGAGGGAAATAGCCCTCACCTACTAGAGCCTATTTCTCCACCAGAAAAATAATATATACCGCAGTGGATTGGTGGGAGGATTAAATATGTAAACACTAAAGGGTGAGCCCAATGACAGCAGGGATCGTGTGTGTCTTTTTTTTTTTTTTTTAAAGATTTTTTTTTTTATTTCTTTATTTGAGAGAGAGAGAATGAGAGAGAAAGCACATGAGAGGGGGGAGGGTCAGAGGGAGAAGCAGACTCCCCGCCGAGCAGGGAGCCCGATGCGGGACTCGATCCAGGGACTCCAGGATCATGACCTGAGCCGAAGGCAGTCGCTTAACCAACTGAGCCACCCAGGCGCCCAGGATCGTGTGTGTCTTAATCATCAGTACATTCCCAGTGCTTAACACAGTGCTGGGTAGTGAATGGAAGGCAGGCAGGCAGGCAGGAACTGACAAATGTCAGCAGCACAGAACCTGGTCCACTGAACGCTCTCGAAAAGTGTTGCTTCCCATCCTGCCTTGCAGGTCCTTGGCCTGGTGATACACTATGACATCATAATAGCCGAATCAGGGAGAAAATGAAACTTTTAAGCACTGCTAAATATTGTTTGGTTTTTCGGGGGAACCATGAAGTATAGAGTTAGAAAAGTATTTCCCAAAAAGAGGCTCAATGTCTCTCTAGCTTGCTGTCTGTGAAGCATTGTGTGGACTTGTCCTCTCTCCTCCCTCTGACTCCATCCTGTTGTTCCCTCTCCTACTGGGACTGGGAGTTTATGGGCCCAGGACTGCCAGATGCAAAAGGCAGGGGCGGGACCAAAGCCCTAATGTTCTTGCTGCTTTTTGTACGTTTCCTCTTACACCCAGCCTGCCACATCCCACCTCTGCCTCCCCGCCCCCGCCCCCCACTGCTCATCATACATCAGCAGTGAGCCCACAGAGGATCTCATATCAGATAGAATCTTCCACCCATCCTGTGTTTCAGTGAATGTTACCGTGAATGCCCATGCATCATGAACCCCAAAGCCAGAAACATGCTGTGCACATTGATAGTCATAAGGACAATGCTGAGAAACCACAAGGCAAATCCCTTTTTCCACAAACCTTTTTGGAGCAACTGCTATTGCCAGGCACTGTGCCCAGCTCTGGGGATACAATGGGAAATATGGTAGAACCTATCTTTCCTCTTACGGGACTTGAAGCGTCATGGGTAGCAGATTCCAAACAAGTGATCACCAAATAAATATATACAGTTGACCTTTGAATAATGCAGGGGTTAGGGGCACCAACCTGCTGTGTAGTCAAAAACCCACATATAACTCTTGACTTCCCCCAAATTTAACTATTAAGAGCCTACTGTTGACTGGAAGACTTATCAATAGCATAAACAGTCCATTAACATGCATTTTGTTTGTTATATGTATTATAAGCTGTATTCTTACGATAAAGTAAGCTAGAGAAAAGAAAATGTTATTAAGAAAATCATAAGGATTTTTTTACTGGATTTACTGGAATTACAGTCATATGCGAGGTGAAGGAAATGTACAAAGTCCTGTAAGATTCTATAATGAGATGTCACCTCACCTGGGAAGTGTCACAGAGGAAGTGGCATTTGGTGTGTAGATGCTGAGTAAGAGAAGAGGTCTGAAAAAGAGGCAGGGACTGCCCGGTAAAAACCCTTCGGGAAGGAAGAAACCCACCACATGCAAAAATCTGAGAGGTCCAGTGTGGCTCAGGCAGGGTGAGCAAGGGAGAGCAGGACCCCGGAGGAAGCCTGAGGACTTCAGTGATTCTCCCCAAAGTCATGCAGCCAGCCCCTGTGGGGACTGGACTGGCTCCTGAGCTAGAGGAGGCAGAGCATTGTTTAAGTCATTCATCCCAGGGACATTTATTGAGCACCTACTGTGGCCATGCCCTGTTTTAGGCATCTAAGTAGAGAAGAGAAGAAAACGAAGTCGCTTCTCTCAAGGAGTTTGATCTTCATGATGGTGGAGCCGTGGGCGCCCGTGGAAGAATTTTCGGCAGGAGATGCAGATGACATAATCGGGCTTGCGTAGTTAGGCCGGTGGGTTGCATGAGGTGCAGTGAGCCGGGGTGCAGAGGGCATTTGGAGGCGGCTGCAGCAGTCAGGGTGGGAGCGAATGGTGGCTGCGACCAGAGCGTGACAGAGGAATGGAAAGAAGAGGCTACGTTCGAGAGGTATTTCGCAGATAACGCCTGTGGCACGTGACATTAACTACGGATGTCAGGGTGTGCGTGATGGGGACGTCACAGGTGACGTCCAGGCCTCTGCAAGTCTGCAGGGCCTTCTGAATCATCTGAGAATGAATAGTTTATGTGCAACGCAGTTTAAACATTTGGATTCCTGAAAAACATGGTTATTGCGTGGGATACCGTCGTTAACCAGAACCTGCCCTTTTCCCAACTGTGTGTGATTTAAGATAAATAAAAGGCGAGCGTGTGAGGAAGTTATTTGTACTGGCAGAAGTAGAAGATCTAGGTCTAGACTGTGATTTTTTTTTTCAGTTTCTGGTTTAAAATTTTTCAGAATGTTTTTTATGATCACGAGGGTTACAGCGGGTTCCGAATACTGCCACTACCGGTCATCACAAATGCGGCCGCTTAAAACGAGAGAAATTTATTCTCTCACAGCTACGGGAGCCAGAAGCCTGAAATCAAAGTGTTGGCAGGGTTGGTTCTTTCTGGAAGTTCTGAGAGAATCCATTCCTCATGCCTCTCTGCTAGGTTCTGGAAATCCCTGCTGTTCTCTAACTTGCTGACACATCCCTCAGTCTTCACTGGCTTTCCCCTTGTGTCTATGTCTCCTTTTCTGTCTCTTATGAGGACCAGTCCTTGGATTTAGGGCTCACCCTACATCCTGGATGATCTCATCTCTAGCTCCTTAGCTTGATTATATCTGCTAACACTGTATTTCCAAATAAGTTCACATTCACAGATACCAGAGGGTTAAGACTCAGACACTTCTTTTGGGAGATACATTCAACCCTCTACAAGGGAATAACCACTTATATTAGAAAATATGATTGCAGGAAATTGATTTGGAGAGTTTCTGGGTTTCAAGGATGTACATAGAAATACACCAGCTTTCTCTTTGCTGCTAAAAATTAATTACTATACTCTTTTTTTCCCTTCCCGAAATGCCATACAGAAGAGCAGAGATTTCAGTAGTTACAACCCGCGGTTTAATGTATAAACAGAGGAAACAAAGGATTTGTTTCATTGTGCCTGGCCTTGGAGATATATACAAATTCTTTCAAGCTAGGACTAATTGTTTAGTTTAAAGGTTGATAATTTATTTGCCAAGGAGTCGGAAAATAACTAGAGATTAAAGAGCAGCTGTGGATGAATTAATTTTATCCCCAATCACATGAACAAGATCTGGAAATGTACCAGGAGGAAAAGCAAACAAATGAGTTGAAAATCCTCGCCATGTACATCAGACTTAAGCTAATAGGTTTTCAATCTATTTCCCACTGCAAAGAATAATAGCAGCTCAAAACATTGAACATTTACTTTGTGCTTGCCAGCTACTGTTCAAAGCACTCTGCGTGTATTAGCTCATGTGATTCCCCACAACAGTCCGATGACAGTTCTCACCCCCACAGTGCAGTACAGAAGAGACACTGAGCAGGGAATTCAGTAACTTGCTCAAGGTCACAAAGCCACTAAGCGGTAGAGAGGCCAGGATTTGAACCCAGGCACGTATCAGAGCACCTACTTTTAATCAATAGGCGATTTTTAAAGTCTTTTTTATTTCAAAACTATACATAATCATAGTGGTTATTTTTCTGCTAAAGGAAAAATGTTGGGTAAAACCCTGACAGTCTACCAAGCACCCACACTTCTATTCCACCCTCATCTTCCTACCTTCCAAAATGATCATTGGAGTGTATTTAATGTCTTTCTCCAAAAAAATGATAGGTGTAAAAATGTCTCTTAGGACAGGTTGTCTCTATTTGTATAGCTAGCCAGGATATCTGGGACTCCAGGCAAGGAGCAAGGGGCAAGGTCACATGAAGGACAGCCTCTAAGATCAAAAACAAGAAAATCCAGATTGTGGATTTTGTTGGGGGGAAAAAAAAAAGGATACGATGAAACTTTAGATTAAAAGAGCCTGAAAAGACACAACCGTTTTTTTAAATGATGAAGATGAAACAAACCGTAGTGTCCAAGGATGCACACTGGGTAATGAAATGATTGTAAAAACACAAGAAAGTGATAGCAGGAAAAGCCAGCAGAGGGGCTCCGTCGGGGAAAGGAGGGACAATTGTAAGGATGGGGCACGAGGAGGAGGGTCTGGGGTGTCTCACAAAGTTCTAGTGCTTGTTTTGGGGACAATTACAAAGTGTCCAGCTCACCATATCCTATTACACCGTTCATTGACTTTGTGTGGTGCTCTGTATTGGTATTTTATTTTACCTTAAACACATTTAAAAAAAACTTTAATAATAACTTAAGCATATTATTTCCAAATATAGAGGCAAACCCCTGGAGAAATGGCTAGAACAGGAGAGGGTGGATTACTTCGGGGGGGGGGGGGTCGCATGGCTTATGGGGGATGAACTATATTTATTTCATTGTAAATCTTTTGATGCTGAGTTCTTCTGCTTAAAACAATAGATTAATTTTTAAAAGAAAATAAACCAGGCGTAGTAAAACCTTACTCGCCAGACTGTCAAGTATTTAATTATGAATATAGAGCACCCAGAACCCAGTGTCTAGGTTGTAACAGGCACTCAATAGGTAGTTGTGATTATATCTACTCTCCCATGCCAAACTGCAGGCTGAAGAAATGTGTCCATGAATCCCCAGCCCTGCCTGGCACATAGTATATGCACTCAATAAATATCTCCTTATGAAACGAAAAAAAAAAAAAAATTCAACATAAACTTCCTGGCAAAACCTTGCTAGTTCTGGCCATGAACGAGCTAGGAAATGCCACATCATATTAAGGCATTTGCAATTAGCATTAGGGAGGTATTGAAGCAGGGTCTGATTACAACACTTCAAAAGAAGATAGCCCGTCTGCCCCCAGGAGTAGTTGAAAGGAAAAAAAATTTAAATTCTAAATTGCAAAACTAGTATGTGCACTAAAGTTTTTAAAGCTGACTTTGTCTCCCACACCCAAATGTGAGCTGGATTTAGTGACTTGTTTCCAAAGAACAGAATACGGCATGGGACCAATAATGTTACAGTGGCGAAGCCTGCGGATCCTACCTTCACCGAAGGACCAAGATTAACACGACAGTGGTAAGTCCAGGACTGCATGCAATGAGGACACACCTCACCCCGGAGGATTTCTTTCCAAAAATTCACATCCTCAATCCAAGTATGAGAAAAGCATCAGACAAACTGAAATTGAAGGACATTCTATAAATTCTCTGACCAGAACTCCTCAGAACTGTCTAGATCATGAAAAACATGCTGACTAGCTTGATTGTGGTCATTTTTTCACAATGTAAATATATATTAAGTCACTATGTTGTACACCTTAAAAAATAAAAATAAAAGTTTGTTGAATAATAAAAAAAAATAATAATGAAAAACAAGGAAGAAAGGCAAAAGTGCTCCAGATCAGAGTGGACTCTGGACACATGACGTCTAAATGTGATGCTGTATCCTAGATGGGATCCAGGGACAGAAAGAGAACAGAAGTGGGAAAAGTGGTAAAATCAAAATAAAGTCAGGAGATTGGTTAGTAATAATACGCCAGTCTTGATTTCTTAGCTTTGACAAATGTACCAAGGTAATGTGAGATGTTAACATCAGAGGGAAGGGGGAGGGGTTTTACAGGAACTCTGGAATATCCTTGCCAAATTTTCTGTAAATCTAAAGTAGTCTAAAATTAAAAGTTGATTTTTAAAATGCTGCCTTTTAGATTCTCTTGTTGTAAAAAAAAAAAAATCTTAAAAAACAAAACAAAACACCCAAACTGAAGGCTGTCACATGGAATTCGGGTGGCACATCAGAGTATGCCAAGTCCCAGTTCTAGCTCACCCTGCTTTTTGGGCAATCTGGCATTAAAAGATGAAGCAAAGAGAGCAAAACACATGTAGCCTTAGGGAGGTGAAATGTTTTTAACAAAAATCATCTTGCAGTGACTTCCATTTCAAAATAATGGCAATTCCTTAGTCTATGTCTCTTCTATAGCTGAACTCCTGGACCATCCAGACTGACCAACTGCAAGTGGAACGGGTGGGAAGAGCTTCTCAGGGACCGGGTTGACCAGCTGGAGGAACGGGTGCGAAGAGTTTCCCAGGGACCGGGTTGACCAGCTGGAGGAACCGGAAGAAGCCCTGGGTGGCCAGAGCACAGGGAGGGGAGGAAGAGTTGGTGGGAGGAGGTAAGGTGGAGAGAAGCAGCTTCCTGGATGTGCAGGGCTTTTCAGTTGGACTGTGGAAAGGTTTATTCAGTGAGATGCCACTGGAGGGTGACTAACCCCACAGAAGCACCATATGACTTACGGTCCCTCGGACTCCTGATGTGATGCTCTGAGGAGGAACAGACCAAAAATGAATCACCTGCATTTACTCGTGAAGAAACCTCAGACAAACCTAAAGGGAGGGGGTGTTCTATAAAAGACTGGCCTGCAGTCTTCAAAAATCTTAATTTACAAAAGAGTCGTGAGTTCGAGCCCCATGTGGGGCATAGAAGTTTCTTTAAAAAAAAAAAAAGAGTTTCATGAGTCCCTTGCAAAGACACCTACTACAAGGTTGCTTATAAAAGCAAGTAAAGAACCTAAATGTTCTTAATTTAAAAAGCCTAAAGATGTGACCACTAAATGTATGTAAATGAATCCAATCCAAATCCAATCCAAGAAAAAAATTATAAAGGATATTTTGGGGACAACTGGTGAAATTTAAACATGGACTATTTATTAGTAATAGTGTTGAATCAACGTCAAATTCGGGAAATTTGATCATTGTACTGTAGTTAGTATGTAAGAGGATGACCTTGTCCTTAGAGGATACAGATGGAAGTATTTAGAAGTGAAGAGCCATAATGTCTCCAGCATACTCTCAAGTGGATCAGCAGAAATAGTAATAATAATGGTAAGAGTGATAGCAATAAGACATACATATATAAAGAAATAAAGCAAATAGGGCAAAAAAAAATCACAATCAGTAAATCTTGGTAAAGGTATACAGGTGCTTATTATTCTATTCTTGCAGCTTTTCTGTAGTTTTGTGATTTTTCAAAATAAAAAGGTAAAAGAAATCCTTCAGGCTGCTGTGCCATGAATAGGTTGGAGAGAGCAATCAAGAAGGTTGGTCCAGGCAAGACAGAAAAGTGGCTTGGACTAGGCATTTGACAGTGGACATGAAGAGACACCTATGCGGTTGACGTGTGTCTTGGAGGTGAAGGAATGGGCCTGGGGAATGAAGAGACAGAGGTATCCAATTTACATTTATCATTGTCACAAGTCTTTATGTCACCTTCTTTCAGGTTGGTCTACTAGCATAATATTATCTTCCAATATATTACAATAATCATTCAAGTAGCCACAAGCATAAATGTAATAAGTGTTATCATTAATGTAATTATTACAGACTACATACTAATAACTTGTTTCCACTGATGTAACAAATGCTCGTGGATGAACTGTAACCAC
The DNA here is from genome assembly GCF_964656455.1 of Halichoerus grypus. Classification (NCBI taxonomy): domain Eukaryota; kingdom Metazoa; phylum Chordata; class Mammalia; order Carnivora; family Phocidae; genus Halichoerus; species Halichoerus grypus. Next base: position 41,064,172 of record NC_135714.1, read on the forward strand.
TGCAGAAGGTGTGAGCAGTTAAACGTGGGCTACGTGGGGGTGACTATGTTGCTGAAAGCTTCCGGCTGGCCCTGAGGCATGGTCAGGTTGGAGAGACACTGCTCCGGGTGTAGTCTGGGTTTGGATTCCTGTCTCTGACTCCTGGTGCATCTGCCTCTTTAGTATTTTGAAGCAACCCCCACTCAGGCTAGAGGGGGTTTATTAATCACCGTCCCAGTGACTGTCTGACAGACAAACAAGATTATTCAAGAGACTTTAAAGTCAAAGTACGGAGTGAAGGCATCACTTTCATGAAGATTTTAAAACAGTCCCTTCTAAAGTCCTACCTGCTCCTTTCCAAGTCCTACCCTTCAAATTTCAGATCTCTACATTTTATCTCGGGAATAGCAGCGGGAGAATACATTTTGTGGCATTTGCAATTTAAATCATGTGACTTTGGCAACTGTTAAAAAACAATCACAAATCAAGGGAAAAGCACTTCAGTAAAAAGACAAGTTTCACACTTGAACCAGTTGGAAATTCGAGACCCTGGTGAAAGGGTAACAATGGAAAAACACACATTATCAACTTTCAAGCCTCTCTTGGCTCTAGGATACTTGAAAGAATCCCAAACACCAGATGAGGATAGACATCAAGCACATTTTACTGTCTTCCAGCAAATTTAAAATTATGTCTCTGATTACCCTCCTTAGATGATGGCTCCAGGGTCTGTGTGTGTTACACACACGAAACTAAAAAATCTCTTTAGGCATTCACAAACCCAAGGAGTTCTGAAGTTCAGTGTTAGCTTTTGTCCAAAAGGTTTAACAAAGGGCGCCTGGCTGGCTTAGTCAGTAAGCATGCAATGCTTGATCTCAGGAGTCGTGAGTTCGAGCCCCATGTGGGGCATAGAAATTTCTTTAAAAAAAAAAAAAAGAATTTCATGAGTCCCTTGCAAAGACACCTACTACAAGGTTGCTTATAAAAGCAAGTAAAGAACCTAAATGTTCTTTAAGTAAGTTATGGTACATCCATGTTATAGAATTATATGCAATGATTTTTTTTAACGAAGTAGCTCTGATATAGAAAGATCTTCAAGACAATTCAGTTGCAGGGAAGCAAGCTGCAGAATAACGTTTAATAACATTTAAGTTTTAAAAATCAAAAGTAAACACGTGCATATTTACACATCTACTTGCATATATATGTGTGTTAATGCAAGAAAAGGTCTGGAAGGGCCTTCTACAACTTTTCATTACTAGTTACCTTTGGGGAAGGAAATGCGTTGGGAGAAAGGAGAAGGGGACTTTCAGTTTTTACCCTATTTTACAGGGTAGTTTTGAATTTTTAACTGTAATCATGATCTGTGTTATCACTTACGTAAGTTGAATGAACAAAAAATAAATGGCAAAGGCTCTTTATTTCAAAAATAATGCAAAGTATTTTTTCAAAGAAAAGATAAACATGTTGTGGGACTGGAGCTAGGGAAAGCATGGAGTTTCTGAATAAAAAAAACCCCAGGGGCCGATCCCTAAATGGCTCAGAAAAGGGGCTGCGAAATTGCTACACATGTGGAGCAGCTGGTTTGCTGGGCAGGAAGTGAGAAGCTGTCACCGCAGACCCCCCGTGACTGTCCCTTTGGGCCCAGGAGAGATTGCAGTGCGCGCGGAAGGCCTGCAGCCGGCGAGCCCCCTGTCCTTTCGTCCTTTCCCAAGTGCAGAAACCGCACTTTTGGAGAAAATGCTGACTGATTTAGACCTCAGCAGCAAAAACAGCTCCCAGGGGGCAAAACTTGTCCCAAAGCTGCTTACGGACGAAGTTCACTCAAAGTGCAGGAATGATGACTGGATGTCCTCAGCTCCTTCTGCTCTCTCTCTCACTGGTGGGCTGCAAGAGCGTGCACCTATGCCCAGACCCTGATCTGCTGACTTTGTTGCCCTAAAGGAAAAGAAGATATAAAACACTCATCTTATGTTCTCTGACGTTAAATCTCTGCTCTTTAGGCTTAAAATACTTGGGGCGGGGGAAGGGGGGCAATAGGGCGGTGGAGGGGGGAGGGAGGGGGCACGCATGCCTGCCCACTGCAGTAGCTTCACTGTTAACCTGTTCGGGCCTAGAAGTGTTCCTCATCTATAAATGCAATTTAAAATCTAAGCCATGAATGTTTTATTTATTAAAACAACAGGTTTACATGAAAACAAAAAACGAAAACAAAAACAACACACACACACACACACACACACACACACACACACTAACCTTAGAACCAGGCCACAGCAGACACCAAACATGAGCTAGTGTCTCTCAGAGAACTGATCAGACCTCAAAAGAATAAAAGAATTAATCTAAATGGTGCTGGGGCGCCTGGGTGGCTCAGTCGGTTAAGTGTCTGCCTTCAGCTCAGGGCATGATCTCAGGAGCCTGCTTCTCCCTCTCCCTCTACCCCTGACCCCCCACCACTCATGCTCTCTCTTGGGCGCGCTCTCTCTCTATCTCAAATACATAAATAAAATCTTTTTAAAAATTAATCTAAATGGTGTTAGCATAGTCCTACTGCTTATCTTAAATTAATCCAGCAACTTCATTTGTTCCTATTTTAAATATGTGCATAAGTGGAAGATTGGACTGGTACCATTGTGTTCAGCTAGTCCAGACCTATTAATGAATTAATAATGACACACTAACAACTAATAGTTTCTGAACACTTACAGCATCGAATGTATTGAATGCACTGAACACAGAGGCAAGAGTTGTGCTATGTGTCTGATATTCTTCATTTTGTTTAATCCTATAACACTTAGACATAAGTACTATTATTATCATCATCCCCATTTTACAGATAAGGAAACTGAGACCGACCAAGAACACACCACTGGTAAATGGCAGAGCCTATATTCTAATTCATGTTAATTTGATTTCAAAACCTGTGCTCTTGATTGCTGTGTTACTTATGGAAAATCTATTCTTCTGATGAACAAAAGCTTGGTTCTGAACCACCTCATCATTTGTGCCTGGAATTCAAACCAGGTAGCTTTGGTGGTACCAGAACAAAGCTTCGTAAGTGTCAGCCTTAGTTTGCCCATCCCTAGATAGGAATGATACTACTCGACCCCATTTCACAGTGTTGTTATGGGAACCCAAGGAGGCAACTCATGTAATGTACTTAGCGTAGTATTTCACACATAGCAATTGCTCAATAAATATGTAATACAAATAACTAGTACTTGCAAAAGAGTATCAGCAGACATAGCAGCTGAACTGGTTTACCAGTACAGCCAGCAAACAGCTTGCAGAAAATAGGGTCTGAGTCATGGGATACTGTACAGAGAGGGAGACTCCTGATGGAAGGACTGAAGAAGCCATGAGAATGAAGTCCACCTACTTGATGATTTTACTTGGCACTGGAACCCACCCAGGCAGAATGGGCTGGCTACTTTATCCTCCTTTCTATCCTCTGACCAACAATGCTATCTTAGTGAAACAGAGTTAAAATGAGCTCAACCCTACTTGAAAGTTGCTAAGAGAGCAGATCTTAAAAGTTCTCACAACAAAAATCCAAAACAGAACACTGGAACTATTTGAGGTGTTGGATGTTAACTAAGGTAATTGCGGTAATTATTTTGCCGCATATATGTATATCTTATCATTATCTTGTACACTTTAAATGGATACAATGTTATATGTCAGTTACACCTCCATAAAGATAACGGAAAAGAAATCAGCTCAACGTGCTCTTTAAAGGGGGAGAAAGCCACGAAAGGGCAGCATTAAAGGCTGAAAGATGTTTCGGTAAAGAAATAAAGGAAGCCTTACCTTTTGAGATTTATTATTTTAAAGAGAGAGAAAGAGAAAGAGCACTCAGGCGTGAGGGGGGGGCAGAGAGAGAATCTCAAACAGACTCCCCGTTGAGCTTGGAGTCTGACATGGGGCTCGATCCCAAGACCCTGGGACCCTGAGCCAAAACCAAGAGTCTGATGCTTAACCGACTGAGCTACCCAGGTGCTCCATGGAAGCCTTACCTTTTGAATAACAGATTGGTAGTTTTCAAACTGTGTTCCATGGAACCCTGCTTCAGGGGTTCCAGAAAGGTTTTCATTAGGATTTCACTATTTAAATATAACTTGGCTTAATAATCAACAGACATACTCCAGTTATAAATCAAATTTAAATTCGCTGGAGACTTCCAATTGAGTTAACTTGGGAGGTTAACTTATTTTTATGAAGATTTCAAAAATAAAAGTTCCCCACTCTTTTTCTTTACTGAAAAGAATCCTGGAATTTGCAAGACAGCTTTTTAAAAAAACAACAGAAAAACAACAAAACAAAATATTATTTATAATCATATATATGTCTATGTGAACTTGGATTTTCTTAATCCTATGTGAGCAAAACAAAATTCATAACTGGGTGCTGAGACCAATAAAACACTGCCACTTTCAAAATATCATGGTCATCAAGTAGCCTCCTCATTGTTCTCATTAATTTTACAAAGTTAGCTTATAAAAGGAATGTATATTAATAAAATGTGATATAAAATACTACATATACCCTCAGTAAAGTTCTACGTAAGATTTTTTCAAAAAAGACTGCTACTAAATGAGAAGTTTGAAAACCTCAGCCTTAGCTCATTTGGACAATGGGGTGGGGAGGGTGAAGTCCCATGCATAAGACCCTCAGGTTTCTGCTCTACCCCGTTTCTCTGTCCCTGCCCAGACCCCTGCAGCTCTGAGGCTCTCTCAGCAGGCAGAGGTGGAGATGAGATTTGACGAGCTAACACGGAGTTTGCGGCCCTTTCCTGCTTCGAGGGTCCACCACACACAATGGTGGCCCTGCTTCAATGCCGAGGCGACCTCCGCCAGTCCCTCCTTCCTTACTCTAGTTCATACCTGCTTGGAAAGCAAAACAAGCAAGTCTTGCTAAGATCTCAGGGCTTCCGGTTCCTTGTCTCAGCTTTGGAAAATCTGCACTGTTAACTGGGAACTTCCTTTCTGCTTTGGCATTCTTCAATTTAATCTATTAATCAGTGAAATCTGTTCATGACATGCCAGGGGGGAAAATACCAACAGGAAAGGGTGAAGACAAATAGAAATATTGAGCCTGGCCCCATCCCTCTGGGAAAATTCCAGAAAGATAAGGGGTAGATGGAAAGGTGAAGACCTAGAAGAGAAGGCATGTGAGACAGATATGAGCTGTAAAACTTTGCATTTTTTAATTTTTTTTTTTTTAAGTAGGCGCTACACCCAGCATGGAGCCCAACGTGGGGTTTGAACTCACGACCCTGAGATTAAGACCTGATCTGAGTTCAAGAGGCAGATGCTTACCTGACTGAGCCACCCAGGTGCCCCAAAACTTTGCACTTCTGCATAAACATTTGTAAGACTATATTTTATAATCTAGATTAGCTCATAACTAATAGAAGAGCCATTATTTTCACTGTAATTTTCCAAATAAATGTGGTCACCCTCGGGGCACCTGGGTGGCTCAGTCGTCAAGCGTCTGCCTTCGGCTCGGGTCGTGATCCCAGGGTCCTGGGATTGAGCCCCGCGTCAGGCTCCCTGCTCAGCGGGAGGCTTGCTTCTCCCTCTCCCACACCCCCTGCTTGTGTTCTCTCTCTCGCTGTGTCTGTCTCTGTCAAATAAATACAATTAAAAAAAAAAAAATGTGGTCACCCTCAAACACTGCAGCTTCAGTTTCATTATATCTTGCTATTTAGCCATTATGCAAGTTAAGCCTACTTCAAGCGTAAAACCTCTGTATTGCAAAAATGTTTCCACATTTATGCAGAAACATTTCAGGTTCAAGGAATGACACATTACTTCAAGCTAGAGGAATGACAAAGAAGACGGGTAATCACTTAAAGCGGGTTGTTCATCTGAACTGTGCTAACACCTCATATATTTATCCTTTATGTGTTTAGATACCCAGAAGAGTTGGAGACTTATGAGTTTTGGTAACTTTCCAGTGCAATCTGAAGATTCTATCAGTCTAAAACAAGACCAGCCGTAATTAACTGTTGAAGACGAGTCGTGGGTTCATGGAGGTTCAGTATTCTATTCTCTCTACTTTCTTATAATAAAGTTTAAATATGTATGTGTGTATTTATTTATATAATCTGCTCTCCCTGAAATCTATTTTAGAATAGATCCCATCAGTCAGCTTCATCTAAATCTTAGTGTGACAGAAGTCACGCACTAACCAGCCATCCCTAAGAAAAAGAACTATTTCTCCCTGTTCCCTTCAGCTCTGCTTTGCAACTTTTCTCCTTGGGTTTCCTTCTCACACGTACCTCATTCCATCATTCCCAGTTCCTGTTCTCGAATGTCACTATAGACTTTCTGTCCGTACATCACTCCCTCAGATATCTAAATGGAGAAGAGAATAATCCTGAGCCTAAGGTAATTAAAATTCTATGATATATCCTATAGTTTGGAGTCAGCAGACATGATTATAAATAAATGCCTCCAGCAAGAATAATGTAAGACTGCTCCAAAATGGGCAAAATGATTTTCCAGAAATTCAAAAACAATAAATGAATCTCTACCACCGTATCACTCTTGCAGAGGTCTTACAGTCTGTGTGCACAAAAACCAATAGCTTGCAAAGAATTTTAACCAAATTGTGGGGGCCCCCGGTGGCTCAGTCGGTTAGGCATCTGCCTTCGGCTCAGGTCATGATCTCGGGGTCCTGGGATCGAGCCCCGCATTGGGCTCCCTGCTCAGTGCGGAGTCTGCTTCTCCCTCTCCCTCTGCCCTTCCCCTGCTCCTGTGTATCCATGCGCATTCTGTCAAATACATAAATAAAATCTTTCAGAATTTTAACCAAATTGTGAATAGCAGGGGGAAAAAAGAGAGAGAACAGTATGTTTGCGCTTGGGCAAAACTGTAAGGATTAAAATTATGCCTTGTCATCTTCGCTGGCTTGCTGTGGGGCACTCTCCCTGTTACCTTCCAAAATACCAAAGTAGCTGTCAGATGTTTCACTTAACTTCACTTTATATCAGTTCCTTGGTGATGCCATTTTTTCCCCTTCTTCTTCTATTCTTCTCTTCCCGCCTGTAACATTAACAAGCTAAATGGGACCAGTAATCAATTGTCCTCTACTCTTCTTAGGTTCTTCCACGCAAGCTTCTTCTTGATAATGAAGCACTTGTTTTTACTCAAAGACCTCTTCTAGGCGTGAAGCTTCAGATGTGAAAGGGACAAAGGAGAGAAGAAAATGATCTCTTTGAAGACAGAGAGTGTCTCTTCCACGTCTGAAGCTTCACGCCTAGAAGAGGTCTTTGTTAATGTTACAAGGCCTACCATACTTTCCAGCAGTTTCTGCACATCACAACCCTGCTCTAACTTCATTTTACAAGTTAGGAAAACCTGAGTCCAGATTTATCCAGTTACTTTAAGAAGCCTCTCTTGGCATCTAGACCAACACCACCTTCCCCTCTGGGCAGGAGTTCCTGTAGACCAGTACGTACCGGGACACTAATGACAGCCTTGAATGTGTGTGGCTCGTTTTTCTTCCAGCCATGAGAACAGCAGATCCAGGCTGACCCCAGGGAAGTGGCTTATCTCTCAGTCTAGCACACTCCTCTGTGGATGCTCTCCAGCCAGACCAAACAGGAACACAACTGGGGTTGAACGAATCGTGTTTAATGCTCATGGCAGTGAGACCACACATGGTGGGGAAGCGTGGGGCAGCTCAGTAAGAGCGTGCAGAAAGAACCTATGGGATTGGGGCTTCAGTTGGGTCATTTGGGGGAGGGTCCAAGGAACAGGGGTTCACTCTGGATTGGGAGCTGTCTGGAAGTGGGGATAATTCTTTGGTCGTGGCTGACGCTGAATCTCACCTGGGACAGTGAGTAAAGGGGTGGCAGTGACTCAGGTTTGGTGGGAGGGAGGAATGTTTGGCAGTTTGTGGTTTGCAGTGACCTTGTTTTTGCCTGTGTGTAGATAAAACTACGAAGGGGCCTTGTCTCTTGTGTCACTTCATCACGGTCACAGCATGACCTTGACTGAGGCTGGTGTTCCGTGACATTGTTTGTGTCCAGCCGGAAAACGCCGTGGCCCGGCTGGAGCCACCGGGTCAGCTCCTAACAACATCCAAAACGTGGCTGTCGTGAGCTAGTTCCCGCCTGTCGGGGCTGTTTTTCTTGTTCTCCGCTCGGTTTGGTCTTGTCTTTCCGCCTGGAAGATGTGGGGAGGATTAGATCAAAGGAAGCAGGATAGCACGGTGCCCCAGAACGTCATCACTGACACTAGTTCCTCTAGGCTTTCCATTGTTCTCGGCAGTTGTGTTTTTATCCCCCTCCAGCACCTGTGCAGAAGGGCCCCTTTGCCAAATACCATTCATTAGCACCCTGAGCCCAACATCATGTCCAACATCTGACTGAGGGGAAGGATCTCCAGCATCCTCCGACCAGATGCCACAGTGAGGACTTGAACTCAGATCGGACTCAGCTCTGGAGCTGTTGCTTGCCCCACGTGCTCTGTTGAGAGCAGCTGCTAGTGACCCCCTCCTCCCCCCCCACTGGAACCTGGAGCTGAGTCCAAGTCCCGTAGGGCTCTTCCACACTACTTCTGAATGAGACTAAAATTCTTCTGTCAGCGATCCAGATCAGGGCAGTAACAGAAATGGCACGGCCTCTGTAGGCTGTACATCAGCTAGAGGTGCTTGTGGGGTTCACTGGGGCTCACCTGACCCTGCGGGCAAACGTAAGTTGGGCCAGGTGCAGGAGTGAGACCCAGGCTAGAAGGGTCTTAACCTGATTCCCCTCCTCTGATGCCTCGGAGAGCCCCACCCCCTTATTCTTCCACATTCTGTCCAAATTCTCACTTGAGGGCAGACTCTGAGGGAAGTTTGTCCCTCATAAACTGACTTCTCAGAGTACATAATTGAGAGCCAGGGCCATCAATGAACATCCAGGAAGAGGGATCCTCTCCACTCCACAGCCTTCACCCCTACCTCTGCTGACACCTCAGACTGGCACAGACGACCTACATAGGCTGGCAACTCATACTTATTTTTGTTCTCTGGCCTTGGCGGGGCGGGGCGGGGGGGTTGCAGAGATGGAAAAATATGCAGAAGCAACTTTTCACTTTTTCAAACAATTTATTCTGGGGGAGGGGGACAGAGAATTAGTCTTCACACAGGTTTCATAAAATATTTTTCTACCCCTCAGCGTGGGATACAGGCAATTCTCAACCTGGAGATGAGCTCTCTAGTGAAGATATTTAGCTTGCTTCAGGAGGGATGAAGGCTCACTCTTAAATTGTTCCTGTGTTTATTTTCAGTTATCTCAGCACAGAATGTTCTCTCAGGCAAGGTCAACTGAGAGACTCTTTAATACAAATGCAGTTGAGTTGAATCACAGGAGAACTTGGTTAAATACATAGAAATGGTGGCTTCAACTATCAAATTATTTTGCCTCCTGCCAAGTCAAATCCACAGCTATGTTTTCTTCTCCAAGCTCCGTACTATGAGGAGGAGGTAAGACCAAAATAGGGGTTCAACGCACACAAGTGCCCGACCTTCTCATGGCGAGCCTCGGTGGAACCTCACAGTGCCTTAATGGAGCCCGTGTGCTCACTCGAGGTAGAGGAGAAAGTGAAGACGCATCTCACAACATGACTAGGATACCCTAGGGTCATTAATACTTTATTATGAATCATCATGTGGGAAATGAGCACAAAATTAGGAATTCTCTTTACAACATTTAATGTTTCTGACTGGTGTCTCACAACCAAAATGAAGCTTCTCATTTGTAAGCTCCTCACGTGCTTTGCTCAAAGCACTTTGAAAACATAAGGGAGCTCAAAAAGGAGAACACAGGTTGATAAGTCAATAAAGTCATTGAGTCATATAGCTTAGAAACGCTCATGCCCGGATTGGTTTTGCTAACGTTTGGACAGGCTGTTAATTATTTGGTAATAATGTAAAAGGATTGTTTATTTTATTCATAAATCCCTCTGTTAAGACATTCAAAATTCTGGCTCCTCTGACATGAAATTAAGAGGCAAAATGCTCAGGGCCATTGCTACAATATAACAGATTTACAGTTTTTAAAAATGTGTTGTCCCTCAGAGGAGCAGGCAGGGAGGCAAGTGGGGCTCCAACAGGGGGCCCGAGGGAAGAAAGGGATGGGCCTGCTTTATCTAACTGCCCATCTGCTCCGTGAGACCCAGGCCAAACGCTAAACAGTGCTCAGCTGTGAACTCCCCTCAGGCGCAGTATTTCCATAATTTAAATTTCTTTTCCACAGACCTTTTTTTTTTTCCCTGAGGTAAACAATGAGAAAGGGGGTCCTCTCTGCTCCCCTTTGTTGTCCTCCAAGTCCTAACAAATCTGGCGTGTAATAGGTGCTAAATAATCACTTCATTAGAAATCTCCCCACTTGGGGCATCTCTAGGACAAGTCTAAGTGGTTTGTCTTTAGTACCATCCCCACAATCAAAATCTTCCCTCAGGGGGGAAAATGACTTCGCAAGGATTTTTATCTGCATGTAAATAAACAGAGGTAAAGGAAGCCTTCATTCTGTTAAAGGTGTTTTAGGTATCAATGTACAGAAATGGTGGATAAATGGAGAACACATCTCATTCCCCAGAAACTGGGTTCTGCTGGTGGGGACGCACCTATCCTGCATAACCCCATTTAACAGACAGAACCAGGCCTAGAAAAGACTTTCCTAAGGTCTTCCCTTCCTACAACAGTCATGGTGGCTCCAGGTGGCTTCCCAGTTCAGTCAGGTTTGGCTGACTTGCCCTGAGAGAAGACAGATGGAAATTGGTCTGTTTTTATTTCCCATAATTGGGCCCAGGCAAATGCATTCAGATGACAATCTCCTGCCCACACATGGACCCCTTGAAGGGACTGGCCTGGGGAGCAGGGGCCGAGCCTTGAGCATCTTAACAGCAAGCTCGAGTCTCAGTCTCGGGAAGGAGACAACATGCTGCTCCCACCCAGGCAGGCCCCTGTAGGGAGTGGTGTGCACCCCGCTGGGGGCCCCCCACAGCTCAGAAACCATCCAGAAGCCTAGGGGCTGGCTGTCAGTACAAGAGGGCCAGGATCATACTCCCGCTTGGGCCTAGAAATCAGATTCTGGAAGCCACTTTCTTATTTGCGGAATGGATCTTCTATTTCGTAACTGGTAAAAGGTGATTTTTATATGCAGAGTCCCAGCTAAGGAATTCACTGTGATGTTTAATATACCTGAACCTAATTTTTTTTCCCCCCACTGATAGCCTCAATTTGCTATTCCCCAAATATAGGTTTCTGGATTGCTTCTGTTTATCTTTTTTTTTTTTTTTTACTCAAAAACAGGACTGAGTTACCTTCAGAATACCGACTTTATCAACCTTGACAGTAGCACTGCATTTATAAATCACAATAACCAGAAGGTTCTTTACATTTCCACTGCATCAAAATTAAGTTTGGAATGATTACCCAGACATGAGACTTGCCAATAACGCACATTTTATAAAAAGGATTTTAAGTCCATGTGTGTAACATTACTAAGATATAATTCTCTAGGAAGGGAATTCCTATTTTATTTATTTTTTTGCAAACAATTTTAGAGGCAGGGTGTTAAACTGATTGAACTTTCACAAGATTGACGTTATTGCTTAAAGTGCTTGAATTGGTTACATTAAAAGAAAATTAAGGTACAGATCATTTTAAATAAAAACTAAACTTTTTTTAGCAACAAAATCAAATGAATGCCATACAAATACAGTAACTATTTTGGTTACAAAGAAATGGAAGCCAAAAATAAATTAATGTAATACTGGAAAACAGAAATTTAATTAGGCAGAAAAGTAGGAAATAATTTTCCCTGACCCATGCCATTTACATGAGTTATTCACAATAGTGCTGATAAATGCCTTGACCATATAATAGCAAATGAGGGCAAAACATAAAGGGCACGATATTTTAATACACGTGAATATACAAAGTTGATCAAAATGCAATGTTTAAAGATAAAATCCATCTGTAATAAAGCTACACTCCAATATCTAAAATAAGTCCTAAGCTCCAGTTAGAACATAGTTCATTGTTAGGCATGCCCATGAAATTAAGCATATCCATGAAAATAAATGCATAGGGACCATTCCTTTTTTTTTTTTTTTTCCATTTCATCTGAAATCCAAAATATGCCAGGCCGTAAAACCAAATACGACTGGCTTCCAATTTGAACCGACACCCTCTTGTATTGTTCCTTGGCGAACCAGCCCACTTCATGCTGCCTTGGAATGGAAAATGCATCCGTGTAACCGGACTGGATGTCAGCATTTTGCCAAAAGAGGCTTTTAAACAAATGCCTTTTTAGCAAACTGTACCATACATCTAGATGCTCAGCTAGTAAGTAACCAATAAAGCAAATATTTCTTCTCTGTTTTAAGTGTAAAACACTGTAACTTATTCTAAAACCTGCAGCATTTAAAAGAAATACAGCAGGCCTACTCTAACTCCTGCCAGAAAATGACACATAAAACCCCGGCGATTTGAGGGAATATTGCTGAGCCTTTGTGCTATCCTTGACCTCAGAATGGTCTCACACATCTCACATCGTTCTCTGCTTTATACGATGAATGACGGGTGAAAAATAAAGTGTTTGCATGCTACTGTCTTTACATAAAGTGAAATGATAGGGGGAAATGTAGCTGCCTAGTGTTTGTTCATTTATTGAAGAGGAAAGAAATGATCAGATAGCTCTAAAGTTAAAAAATCTGATGGAGTGTCGGTGGACAAGTGTGTTTTGGTCTTTCTCCAATCTTCTTTTCCTGCATCACACAACCATTTTAATGCCTTTGCATTACCTTCCATACTTCTTCTTTACTCCTAACCTCTCTCCAGGAATACTGAATTCTAACTGACCCTTTCAGTTTCTTCTCTTAAGTCACTGGGAAAAACTCTTTACACATACAAAAAAATAATATTAATAATAATAGTAAAGAAAATGCACTGAACCTATGACTTAGCATTTAGATATTACTTCTGTAGGTCTCCAATTGAAACTTTTTGTTTCTAATAAATTAGCTTCAAGAGTCATTTCAAAGATAATTTTAATAGTTTTTCTTATGAACCAGTTCCAAATATATTAGATATGAACCATTTTTTTTTTAAAAACTTTGCAACCTGCAGTCAAATATATGGGTTATATATAGTACAAACAGTTCCTTGTATCAGTCACCTTCAATTGCAAAGTGTCTCTCCTTAAAAACAGAATAAATACTCACCTTCCAGGTAATTGATTACTGCATATGTTTCATGGAGGGAAAAAAAGACAAAATATTTATAAATATGAATTTGCCTCTAAACAAGGCAAAGTATCACTTGTATAAAACAATAACGTGAAGATCACCCTGTTTTTGTCTTCTCCAGTGAAAAGTAAAACATTTCACTTCAAGCATGAACAAATGAAGTGTCGGCATGCTTATTTAAGTTCTGAGCAATAAACAGTTCAAGATATGTCAAAAACAAGAATCCAGTTTTCATCTAGATAAAGTGCTACGCTCTTCATTTTACAAAATGGCCGCTAACATTTTCGATTTCAATTTTAGTTCACATTATGCCAAACATCTGCATGTTCATTCGCTGATTTATTAGGTAACAAAATAATACGTTCACAGTATATTATAGTGTATGGAAGTCAACTGACTTCCCAAAGGAAGCCAAGATCTAGGACTCATAGTTATTTGTAAGAATCCAAAAACCAGCTCAACAGCAAAACACCAAATTGACCCTTTTAATAAAAGGTACCAATACTCAAATGATCTAATAAATACATATATAACAAAAGTGAAAAAGGTAAAAGTAACTCTAGTGAGATGAGGTTCTTCCATAAACTGTCTTGTCAAGCATTCTAGGAGTCTGAGCCAAAGAGACGCCACCATTTTGTTCATTCCTCCACCCACCCACTCACACTTCCTCTGACCCACATTCACACCCAGCTAACTCCAGTAATCCCTCTAGGGAAGGTTCCACATTAGCCCCAGGGCTCGCCAGCACCTCAATAAACAGATGGAAATGCGAAAAAGCCAACAGCTGTACCACGCGGCCGATGGTGGTGAAGCTGCAGCGCCCGCTGTCCTTCCTGATAGAGAAGGACGTGGGCGCTGACCGGCCAAGGAGAGCTGGGCCGGAAGCAGTCACCGCGGTGGCTCAGCCCGGTGACCACAGACTGCAAAACACCAGCAGGCCTGGAATGACACCCGGGAAAGCTTAGCAGTGCCAGAGAGAGGACAGACACGACTCACAGGACCTCATGGAAGCCGAGGGTCACTAAGAACAGACAGCATAGGGTTATTTTCCTGACGCGTGGTTTTGGTAGAAAGATAAGAAAAGTAACTTCTCACTGTCCACGAAAGCTTCCTCCTCTGGCTTTGCCTGCCCTGAGCTTCCTACCTTCCTAGCCTCGGGGATTCTCAAGGCTGGCAGAGAGAGAGCACAGGCCGGGGCAGGCGCGAGCCCCCAGGAACAGCTTCTCTTCACCCTGTTCCACCTGGAGGATGGTCTTAGTATTGAGGTTACTCACTGTTCAATGTTTTCACTTGCACAAACTTAAAGCTATAGTTGCAGCCCTAAAAGGTGAACATCTACCCGATTCTTCTGTCCTCCTGGCAGAAAAGAGGCACAGCAGCAAAAACTGGGTAGCGGTGCTTCCAGGGACAAGTTAGAGGAATGCACTGAGACGCGATCCCGGGAGGCATTTAGGCCATTCAGCAGAGACCCAAAACAGACTGTAGACATTCGCAGGAAATGTCACTCGGCTTCAGCCAGACACAGCCAGTGGTGGGGCATTTACCCAATCCCCAAATTAGCAACTGTTACTCATATAAATCTTACTACAATCTGATTGCAGTTAACACTACCTCAGACTAAAATAAAACCACAAGTAGTGCTGCGTGTAAAAAAAAAAAAAAACCAAAGGGAGAGAAAGTCTAACAGAGCCAGACCGTCGGACTTGGCGTCGTGTCCCTGATGGGCCGCTGGGGAGGAAAGTGTGCAGGGAAACCACGGAAGAGTGCTTGGAACATTTCCCCCCATTTGAATTAGTCCCGCAGGTCTTTAAGTTATTCTCTTGACTGATAGAATAAAATATATCCAGATTCTGAATTTTTTGATATATCGGATGTCAGGCCATAGAATTCTTCAATAGCTTGGGCATCTATTTTCTGCAACAAAAGAGACACAAAACAATACCATTGTTTTTAACATGAGGACTGTGTGAAGGAAAGAAAAACAGGATGAACGAGAAAATGTAAGAAACACTCTTCTAAAATCACAACTGGGAACTCTCAACAGCAACTGGGCAATGCCCCAGACTTGACAAAGGGGCACAATTACGTAACTTGCAAATTGTTGAGGAGGAAAGCCACCCTTTAATCTCTGAGGCCGCCGTATGTTGGCACTCTTTGAGGAAGCCAGGGCTTCTGTCTTTCAAAGGGTAAGCTGGGGGGTCTTGGGAAAAACCTTAATTCTTTCAGGTCATCAGAGATCATTCCCTTTAGTGTCGCCCTATGAGCTAAAGTGGACCTTGTCTGAGAGTAGAATTCTCCCAGCTAGTATTCCTTTACAACAAAATCAATACATGGAACCCTTGAGTGTGACAGAACGATTTTCAGGTCCAACAGACTGAAGAAGTATTTTTAACAATCAATACAAGAAAATTTGGTATAATGAAAGAATTCCAGTAGAACTTTTTTTTATTTAAGTTTATTATTTGGTCTGTACCAGAGAGGGTTTTGGTCGCAGTGGAAAACAGGACTTACATATAATATAAATATGATTTGGGTGACACAGAGATCCCACATCTATGGCGGATCAGTTAACAAGAACACAGTATTAATGAGCCCCCATCACACCCCTTTCTGCCTTTCCACAGAGAATGAAGAGCAGCAGGGTTGAGTTACGAGAGAAATGTGAATTGTTTTCAAGCCAGATTAGGGGAAAACAGGCCTGTTTTAGGAAACGTCCACACATGCACATTCCCCAGAATACCCTACAGCGGGGCTAGGGCACAGACTGTCACCTGCATACCAACCTCTACAATGTCATCATCAAACAAAAGCCAGAAGCCGTGACTCTTCACAATAGTAATATAATGCCCACGGTTAGGACCGCTGGAAAAGAACAAACAGAAGTTATCAAGTTAACATTTACTTCTTTAAAAAAACTATGTAGCTCTGTATAAGCAGTGATTTATGAGAACCAACCCTCTCATCAGGACAGAGAACTGGTACAGGTCATGTCTACGCCCACATTAGTTTGGCCACAACGTATGGAGGAAGGACCCACGTGGCGGTGCTGTGCTGAACCTAAGGGAATCTTTGGCGAAGATGCAAAAACATCGGTCTTCTAAAGATCCACAGTCCAGTGGGGAAAGCGGATATTCAAGCCTCACAAATATAAACAAACGACGTCTGCGCACCTACTATGTTCCAGGCTCTCTTCTGGCTGTCAGACAGAAAAGCAGTGACGAAAACAAAGTTCCCACTTTCCTGGGGTAAGGCTTGGGTAGGCAATGAACAAACCAAAATATAAATATATTTCAAGGGGTAATGAGTGCCATGAAGAATAAAGCCAGAGTAACTGCATGGAAAGAGCGAACAGAAACCTGTCCCAGCTGAGCACAGGATCACAAACGGGTGAATTTTCAACGGACTTTTCCATGCTTCTATCTACAGCTACGGAATAAAAAAATACTTGCTCAAAAGGACTTCCAGCAAAACGCTTTGCATCTCCATATCTAGGGGACTTCTCTCTTATTCTCTTTTTTTCTGATTGGGTAAAGACTACAAATGGCATAAAGAATATTTTTAAGAGTATATTTAAAAAAAATTTTTTTTAAAAAGAGCACATTTTAGATTTATTTTGCAATGGTAAGAAAGAGCTTGGAAGACAACCTCAAAAGTACCATATCACGGAGTCTCAGGGCCCCGGAAAGGCACAGCGGGGTCTACTGGGGTGCGAGCCCGAGCCCGAGCCTCCCCGTGCGGCCAGCACCCCGCCTCCCCGCCTGCCCTCACCTGCCGCAGTGAACCACCACGGCCACCAGGTCGTACATGCGGTCCAGGTTCACGGCGTCGCTGGAGGTGTTGAAGAGCCGGAGCTCCAGCGGGAAGACCACCCGGTAAGACAGCTTGGTGTACCTGTGGAGCTGCTCCATGTACTTGAACCGCTTCAGGTGCAGGGCCAAAATCATGGGCAGCTTCTTCACTCTCATCCTGAGAAACCACGAAACAGACCATCAGTTGTCCCCCACAGCGGCCAAGGGGACAAGAGCACGCAGCGGCCACACAAATGGACAGCAGGAGGGCTCTCACGGGCTTCAATCCAGCGAACAACCGGACCGCTCTCAAGAATGAAAGGACGCAAGCGTGCGGAGATCTGGCTTCCCCGACTTTCTCGGCGAACGGGGTCACAGCCGGCACGAGCGACGTGCCACAGTAGGTCTCTCTTTCGGTTTGGTCAAAGGAGACCGTCCTGAATTTTTGTACCAATAAAAAGTAGGACATGCACCTGCTCTCCAGGACTGCCTGCTGCCCTCCAGAAAGGAACAGTATTTGGACAACCACACCCCCCGGCACCCCATCTGGAGATAGTGGAGAGGAGGGGTGACAGCTTTTGAGAAAAGGAAGTTGGGGGGAGGACAAGCAGAAGGCTGAAGTTTGGCCTTCCAGGTTCCGAGGGTCGGCCGGGATGCTTCCCATACCACACTGCCGGCCGCCGGGAAGCCAGGCACGCTCGGCGCACACTCACTCCGTGTCAGGCATTCCCCGGGTGTGCTCGCTGTGTCGTCGTTCCGACAATGTAGGGCTTGGCTTAGGGCTACACTCCCCAAACTGGGCTTGCTGGAGCCCTGGAGGTGCTCACAGAGGCGGGGTTTCTGGGGCATGTTTGGACAGGGTTATTTTCGATTTTGAAGTTCCTCCCTACGCACTGGCATACTGAAGATTTTGAGAAATCCTACAGTGAAGGAACTGTTCTCTTTTGTTGGATGTGGCCTTTCCCAAACTTACATGAACACAGAAAGCTTTTTTCACTAGGTGACCATTAATATTCCTTGGTAAAAAATTCACAAAAACAACAGTTTATGCAGGTAATTCTGCTAGAATAGAGGATCTTCGGTCACCTTCTGGGACCCCCCTCCTGAGTGAGTGGCAACGCTGTATACATTTTCAAGGCATATTATTTGAAAAGGACAAATTTTAAGAGACCACTGTTCAGGAATCTATTGAGGTAAAACCCTGCTCATAAAAATAAGTGAATAGCAACGCCAGCAGAAACATAAGAATCGTGGGGAACACCGTATTTTACAGGAACACACAATATTTTAATCAATAAAACCTCCAGGGCTGAGCAGAACATACGTTTTTGAGCCACACAGGAAGGCCTGGGCTGGCCTTGAGCAGACCGAGATTCTAAGGACGGGGAGCAGAAAGGAGCTCCCCGATCACTCACAACAGTTAACCACCTCTGCCCTCCATTCCCATCTGCTGGAATGACTAACCTTTGATAAGTTTGATGCAGGGAGGAAAGATGTGCGTATCTGGGGCGGGGGCGGGGGGGGGGGGGGAGCTGCGGAGGCTGGGCAGAGGGACTATTCCGGGCTCAGCTCTAGACTCTGGAAGGTTTCAGACGGCAGTCAGGAGCTCTTGTGTGCTATTCTGAATATTCCACAACTGTGGGCAGGGTAAGTGTAACTCATGGTAAGGCCTCACGGGATAATTAAAATGTCAAGCTTCCTGATTTCTGGGGCAGATAACAGAATCCCTGATTATCACGCACTCTGTCCAGGGGCTGTAACCAGCTGGTGCTGGTAAAAAGATAGGCAAAAAGATACGGATCCCGTATCAATTCAGAATGTGATGACTTATCGCCCACCCATATAACTGATGTGTTATTGAGTTCCTCATGTTTCCATATTCAGTGATTAACTTTTTTAACCTCTTGTGTCTCTGAAATAAGAAGTTCCAACACTGAGGCAATACCAACAGTATTACTAGATATCTACTATGTGTTGTACGCTATGTCCTTTTTATAATTTGCCTTTCATCTCGAGAGGACAGTAATCGTATCTGATCACCACTCGTTTACCCAGCACAGCATCTGGCACACAGCACGCAATAAACATTTGTTGAATGAATGAATGGACAAATGATCCAACAATCAGACAAATGGACAAGTCTCCACGGTAGGCATTCTTATCCGCGTTTCTCCAGGGAGGAAGGCAATTGACTTCTCCAAAGCTCCTCGGCCATGAGCCCATGGAACTGGGATTCAAAATCAGATATGGTTCCTTCCCTCAACACAAAGCCACCCTCCGGGCTAAATCCTTTACGCACCTTTTCTGGGCCTCCTGTTTGCTGCAGCATGTTTCACAATAATATTTCTGTTCACTACACAGTGTTTCTGTGTTGCTGAAGTCTCTGCAGACAAAAATATTTTCAACTCAAAACACAGTCCAAAATGTACTTGCTATACCATATTTTAAACCCTTTATTACCTGTAGGGTAATTTTTTTTTAATGTTTTATTTATTTTGGAGAGGGAGAGAGCGAGAGAGAGCTCGCACAAAGGGAGGAGAAGCAGACTCCCCGTCGAGCAGAGAGCCCGCCATGGGGCTCGATCCCAGGTCTCTGAGATCATGACCTGAGCTGAAGGCAGACACTCAACCAATTGAGCCACCCAGGTGACCTGTAGGGTAATTTTTAAGTGAATGTGGGGAAAAAAGCAATGAGAAAAGATCTTTCTGATGAGTAGGTGCTGTGATTGCCATTAGACCATGCCTGCTAGACTGGGTTATGATTTCACCACTGGCGATTTTCAAGGAGAGCTTTATTTCATGGGATACACATGGATATATATTAGGGTTTCCAACAGATTCAAAAAACAAATCTCAAGGTTTAACAAGACCACCTGTACCCTGGAGATCAAAAATTAGAACAGAAAAATTCCTCACTATGATGGGTAAAAGCCCATCGTTACACTGTAAGTCAGGTCCGAAAAATTGTCAATCACATAAAATGCAAGGTGACATTATCGTGTAATGAAAAACAGTCTATCTCAGGTGATCTATATTTTCAAAGGGCACAAAGGGAAAGATAATGAAATTTAAATCATATACAACTGCCCTTAGATTGACGTAAGAAAATCCCTAATTAGCAGGAGATGCCTGCTTCCTCCAACCCCCTGCTCCCCATCCCGCACCTTGGCTCCTTTTGAGGCCAAATGCCACTGCCCGATGTTATATCTGTATTCACCCCATCATGAGGTTTTACCGCGCTACTTATAGTTTTCATTTTTTAAATGTCACGGCTTTTCATTCTTTCCTGGTCATTCAGATTCTATTTCACATTCCTGTGGTACTGCTTCGAAGGCTGAGAAGAACATCCAGAATATAATACCCTGGAGTCTGGAGAGAGCCTGTGATATTTCTTTATTCATAGGGAGTGTCCTAGCAGCAGAATGATCAGATTTTATTAAACAGAAAATGTTATTTACATGGTGTTACTGACTCACACACTTAAACAGAGCTTATCATAAGAAACCATAGATGGCTCATGCATTCACTACTCAACCGTTAACTGATAGTCCTCTGGACTTGGTGCTGGGGGCTCACAGAAGCACCTGCCCTCACGCTGCCCCCAGTCTAAGAGACACGCGCAAGTGAGCCAAATCATTTTACAGTAGGCAGTGTTCCGGGCAGGTTAAAAAAGTCATTTCACACACTTCTCGCACCTAAAGCCCTCTAGCCCGTCCCCAGTACGCTTAGGAATAAAACCAAATACCTTGCCAAGGCAGACAGGCCCTCGGCCCTCAGACCGCTGACTGTTCTTCTGACCTCCCTCCTACCTTCCCTTCCGAGCGCCATGGAGCCTTTCTGCCTCAGGGCTTCTGCATGTGCTGCTTCCCCAAATAGCTCCTTTCCAGATGCTTCCATGGCTGGCTCCAGTCATTGTTCAGAGCTCAGCAAAAATGTCACCTCCAGGGAGAAGACTTCTCTGTCCACCTTCTGCAAATCCACCCAGCCTCTATCCTGTTTGCTGTCTTGTTTTCTTCTGAGCACTCAGCACTATCTGAAACCAACCTCCTATTTGATCTCTTGACTCCTCTCTCTGTGGGCAATGGTTCCGTCTATCTCACTCACTGCCACATCCCCAGCCCTGAGAACAGGCCTGATGCAGCATGCCACTCCATTTGTTGGCTAAGTGAAGACAGAAGCAGGTGTGTCAAGTCCAGGGGAAAGCACCGAGGAAGGAGAAACGAACTTGAACTGGGGTAACGCACGTCATCTCCAAGAGGTGATGCTGCAGTCAGGTTCTCAGAGAGGGAAAGTGTGCCAGGTGGGTAAGAGTCAAGGAATCCAGACAAAGGGACTGCTGCAGCACAGGAATATGGAGGCAAGGTACGGAGTGTGTCTTAGAAGCTGGCGCGGACCCCGTGGCTCTAGAATTCCATTAATGGCCCCAGCGAGGAAAAGACCTAATCAGTGCTTTTGAGAAATACCATTTCTGGTAGCACTACGGAGGAAGGATTGGAGGGGCCGAGAAGCAAGAAAACAATTTAGAAGGCAATTTACTCAACTCTCAGATCTCAGATGCTTGGTGCATAACAGAGACTCAGACTTAGCTGAATGAACACAGGCTGACTCTTCAACAAAGTAACTGACGTGAATGCTTTTCTTGGCCTACACAGGGCTGGGGTGGAACTGGTGGGTGGGGGGCAGGGAGAGGGTGAGGAGCGTTTGGATGATGGTGGAGATTCACCTCATTGGGATGTATACCACAGATGTACCTCTTCATCCAGCTGAAGAACCAGAATCATCAAGGCAAGCACAGTGGTGAATAAGGAATTAAAACACTTTCTACTCTTGTTCTTCAAAGAAAGTTTCCTGAAGTATTTGCAGACCCAGAGTGGAAATATACCAAAGTTAGTACTTAATTTAAAGGCCCGATTTACAAATAACCACCAGCCTGCCCCGCCCCAGCTGGCTGGAGGCTCCCCACCCCCGGAAGGACACAGTAATGCTCCCAGGGCATCTGTGGGTGGAGAACGGGAAAATGACGCTAGGCCAGGAGAAGGGGCTGACCCCAGCAGGTAACTGAGGTACAGCAGGCCTCTTGGTCAATGCCGCAGCTGCTCTGCCCCGCCTCCCAGGAGCCAAGGTGACCTACACACACTGTAACCTGTTTCCCGAGGCACACCAGTTGGGAAGCTTTGTTCTAAGGAAGACAGCAGCAACATCAGCAGTTCTCCTGGCTGCCCGTGAGAATTACCCAGGGAGCTTCCAGAACAATCTCAGTGCCTAATCCCTCCCCCTGACCCCCACTCAATTACATTAGGAGCTCTCCAGGTAGAGCAGGCGGTTCCAATATGCTTGGAAGTCTGAGAGGCACTGTTCCCAGTGCTTTGTCACCCTTAACATGCATTTGCATCACCTGGAGATCTTGTCAAAATGAAGATTCTGGTTTGCTCATTCGTTCTTGGGGGAGGCCTAACATGCCGTTCTAATGAGCTCCCAGGTGATGTCACTGGTGCTAGCCCACGGACCACTGTCTGAGCAGCAAAGACCCAGAGCAGTGGATCTCAAACTCTGGTGGTATTAGAATCACCTAGAAAATTAATTAAAAATAGAGGCCCAGGCTCACTGAAGTTGACTATGGGCCAGGCCCCTATTTTTGCCAACTTCCCCAAGGTGATTATCATACACACCAAAATTTGAGAACCACTGATTAGAGTTTTAAAGAAGACTGAAAAAAGAAATCCACGAGAAACACATGTCAAATATTAGGAAATACTATTATGTATCAATAATAACCAAACACAGGTCAGAGAAATAAATAAATAAGCACGTGGCGATGGATGTGTGGCGGGGATGCGTATGAACTTCATATACAGAAGCTGTTTCTCAGGGGCGCCAGGCTGCCTCAGTCAGTGGGGCGCATGACTCTTGACCTCGGGGTTGGGCGCTCGAGCCCCACACTGGGTGTAGAGAACATTGAAAAGAGGTTTCTCAAAATAAGTAGAAAAGGAATTCGTTTTAGAGAAGATAAATTTTTAAAACAGAGCTACAGGAGAATGAAGAGCTGCTTCCCTCCCAGCTGACTTCCGCAGCACTGGGAGAACAGGCATTTTAGATGCGAGGAAGACAGCGCAAGGGACAGCGGTTTCAGAAGGTGGAACTTAAAGGGAAGGTTTCTGTGAAGGAGCCACTCAGGCACTGAAGTGAAAGGCAAAAAATACCCAAAATGCCATGGAAGGATAATTAAGATAAACTTCACGTATCTGAAGTTTTTGCCTGAGGCCATCCCTAAGCTGTTCAAAAGAAGAAAAGGAAAAACTTCCTCGGTGTTCACTTATGATACGGACGGCTCACCCGGCCTGAGACACGGTACTGACGTTTGAAATGGGAGGATTCTAGTTCAGTTACAGTATGGATCCAATGGTTCCCGCAGCCCTGTATCCTGAACGAACTACTATTTCCTTCATCATTCCTCTGGGACAAAAGCCATGAAACCATACTGGAATTAACCATCTGGAAGGAGGTGGCAGAGACCTTACATTCAAATCCTACAATTTTAGCTTGATTTGTAACTTCTTTTGGGTCATCAAAATGAAAGAAAGATAACATATCACATCAGAAGACATATGCAGACATAGTGAGAAGAAAATTCATAGTTCTAATTTTAAAAACAAACCCTTAAGAATGCAAACTGAACTGAACCATGAAAGGGACCTAAAAGATTGTAATCATTTCTTCTCTTTTGCCTCAGATGGAAAATGTTAGTGGATCAGCTGGGCATCACTGATTCCCTGGGCCTTTCTGGGCACTTTGTTCTTTTGGGATAGATTAGAAAGCTGCCACTCCTAGCCCAGAACTCTGGGAGTGTGAGGGTGAGTGGCAACACCCAGCCCAGGCCCATCTTCCTGTTGGAGAGGTGAGATCTCAGGCACTGTGAGGGCAGGTATAGGTAAGTCAGTCAAATCTAATGTTGTTTAAAAGGCATCCAGGGACGCCTGGATAGCTTAGTCCATTGAGTGTCCAACTCTTGGTTTGGCTCAGGTTATGATCTCAGGGTCGTGAGATCGAGTCCCTTGTCTGCACCTGGGGGAGTCTATGAGATTCTCTCTCTTTCCCCCCTCTGCCCCTTCCCCTGCTTGCTCTCTCTCTGGAATAAATGAATAAATCTTTAAAATTAAAAAAAAAAAAAAGGGCGTTCCAAAGCTCTTTCATACTCTCCCACCCCAGCTTTAACATCTCCAAATGTCTCCAGCCTGCCTTCCTCAGGTATGCATGACCCACACGTACATTTCTCAAATCAACCAACCAATCAATAAAGGTAACATAAATCTGAGTTACATTTCTCCATAACAAGTTTCCCCCAAAGATTAAAATCGTAACTCACCAGTAAGCCCTTTACCTGGCTGACTGAGATCTCAAAGCCACAGCCACTGCCATCTGCCCTTTTGAGCAGCCCAGGAATTTCTTAGAAGGGAGGAGAAGCAGTCAACCTAACCAAATTCTCCCTAACACCAACTCGTTAAAAAAAAAAAAAAAGGCGGAGAAACAGGCAAGTAATATCTTTCCTCCCATTGCTTCATCTGCAACTAAAGTTGGCAAAACCGTAACTTTTCCACTCCCTGTGATTATTAGACCTTGGGGAATCAAAGATGGCTTCTTGTCACAGGAATATTAGGAACCCATGCATACACAGAACCATTCAGAAGAACAAGAGGCCATCCTGGCCTACAAAACACTTTGCCTGTAAGAGTTAACACACTCGTCCTAGACATCTGGACCTGAGGCACTTGGACACACGGGCTGGTGCACCACACCAGCAGGAAACGCCGTGCAACTAATTATCAGTGCGGGGAGCAGAGGGAGACCTGGGGCCCTGGGAAACCGGAAAACAATCAGGGCCCCCGCCACCCACTCACGCAACACATGACAGCAGACGAACCAAGAAGCTCTTCCATGTTGGCGTTGGTGCCGTCCCCCCGGAAGATGACTTTCTAACAGCCAACCACCACCACTAGTCCCCTTAATGTCTCCTTCTAAAAGGTTCCAAGTAACCTGAACTCCTGAAATAACACTTCTGTCACCCAATCGCCATTGGTAAAGATCCACAGTGTCTTGTTAGACACTCTAAAATGTCTCTGAGCTATGGTACCCCAAGCAACGGGAGGCCTGCCCTGACCGTAGGGTCCACACTGGCATTCCCACAACCCACCACTCTGGAGACCTATTTAATTTCCTTCAAAGCACCAAGCATCGCCTGTGGATTCCCCCTAGGATGTAAGTGCTGTGGGAGCCGGAACGTGTCTGATGCTCGCTCCTCCACGCCCAGTGTCTAGAGTAGGGCTGGGCTGCTTCTAAGCCCTCACAACCTACTGAGAGCAGGAGGGGGAAGAGGAGGGGGAAGGGGAAAAGGGAGTCATGTCTGTGTGTCGACTCTGGGCACATTTCCAATGTTCAAGTCAATACACAATATGCCTGGAATCCGGGGCATGTGCTCTTCTGCGCTCCGGGTTCCTTACCTTCTCTCAACCCTAACAAGGAGGAATTTCTTTCCATCACTCATCTCCACAGAACGCTGAAAGATGGAGGAACAGATGGTTCCCCCACTGGTTCTCAACTCAAAAGGACATAATTTTTCAAAGTAGCTTAGAAAAAAAAAGAGTAACGGTAGGCATGGGTAGTGTGTATTAATCGTGTGTGTCAGAGAGACAAGGATGAGAGAGAGAGAGAGAGACTGATGAAAGCCAAAGCCCACATCTGGATTAAAGATTAAAACTTATTTTTAAACTTAAGGACTAATGACTTCCACTTGATCCTCTTTCTTCTCAGCAGGATGCTTCTTCTCTAGACCACATATACTTATTTTTTAATCTCTCTTGGGAAAGAAAAAATAGAAAATAATAGGATTATATGGGTTTAACAGAAAGGAAGATTACCTCCTGAGGAAATACAGTATTCCCCGCCCCCCCACCCCCACTTATTTACTAGCCTGATCAAAAGCTCAGATCACTGTCAGAATTCATGAGGTTACCTCAGACAGTGGGTAATAGATGTATTCTGCTCCACATCGACAGAAAGGTCAAGAAAATCTTCATCTTTGCTACTAACCTGAAGCAAAGAAAAAAGAAAAAAAGTATTAGGTACAAAATACATAAGAGACATAGTAGATAAAATGTTGAACACCTACAGGTAACCAAAACCCAAAACTGCAGGCCTGGTCATGTGCAGTTTTGTATACTCACTGGCAATGAGTTACACTGAAAACAACCCAATCTAGAGAAAGTCCCAAATTCTCAATTTACCTGAATTCCTATTCCAGCTTTAATTTAGAACTTTTAATAATTAGCACTCAACCAGATCTTGCTTCCTCTCCATTCACCTTCCCCCTCATTTCAAAGTAGGAAGTATCAGACAAAACACCCATAGAGCCCAAACTGGCAGAATGAGAAAAAAATGGAAAAAAAGACAAGAGACTTCTAAAACTCACTACTCAGAGAGTCAACCTCTGTGAGGCCGTCTGCATCCTTCCAACCAGTCCCTTGAAGTCACTGGTTCCAGAGCCTCATCATCCAAACTGTGCCTGGGGCCAGGGAGATGATGGGTGCCGGGCTGGGGGGGTCACACTAACCACACGTGCACCTGTCCCTGAGCCGCGGAAATGGCCATCATTGCAGAGCCCTGGGCTGTCTGTGATCAGCTGGACCTGGAGCTGGCCTGGAGCCCTGGCTCACACAGGCCACCCTACGGCGGACTGCTCCCGGGAGCTGGCTCACTGGCCCCGCTGTTTCTTGGCCCCTGCCATTCATACCACACCAATCCTGGCTCTCCTACTTACTGAGGTTCACAGAATTAAACTGCTTGCATTCCAGCCGTTGACTGGCAAGCCTGGAGTTTTACTCTCTTGCAGGGGGAGGGACAAACTAGCTCAGCAACAACCTTGAAGTGTTCAGTCAATTGGCAGCAAAATGAGAAAACACTCCTTTAAGTGGGACAACTATCCTATGACCCGATACTCCACCGCTAGGCCATTATCTAAAGAAATATTCAGAATGTGGACACAGTCTTTTATACTTTTATTAGTACACACAAGCAAGGGTGTTGAGAAAGACTTTCCAGTTCCATATCCTGTCTCTGCCACTTATGCAGTGGGTGACTGTAGGCCAGTTACTCAGCCTTGGTGTACCTCAGTTTCCTCATCTATAAAGTGGGGACACTAAGAGTATTTCACCAGGTTGTTGTAAAGATAAAGTAATACATGTAAGGTGCTTTCAAAATTAAACACTCAATAAGTCGGGGGAAGGGGTGTAAAAATTGTAAATGGCCTAAAATGGGCAAAGAGCTGGGAATGGTTTACTACATGGTGGGTATGATATCATATTAAATGAGTAAGTAGACTATACAACCTTCTATAAGCGAATTCCAGTTTTGTATAAAAAAAGGCATGTATACATTTACATACATACACATGCCCTTACACATATACACACACTATTCTGCCCTTTTTTTTTTTAAATGGCACTTGTTACTGCTATGGTAGAATGCATGAAAGGCCCAAATCTTCACCACCGCCTACGCTGGCTTCCTTGCTGTATGACTTTACAGATCCTCTCATCAAGAGATATGCTTCCCATCTTTGATTCTGAGTTCAGCCATACGACTTGCTTTGGCCAGTGGGAAGTTAGGGGACATGTCATAAGCAGAAACTTGAACAAGCACTTACAAAACTGCTCTCTTGCATTTCTGTCATCACCATAAGAAGGATAAGCCCAGGCTAGCCCACTATTTTTTTAAAAAGATTTTATTTATTTACTTGAGAGTGCCTGAGAGGGGGGAGAGGGAGAAGCAGACCCCCGCTGAGCAGGGAGCCCGACACGGGGCTCGATCCCAGGACCCCGAGATCCTGATCCGAGCCGAAGGCAGATGCTTAACCAACTAAGCCACCCCGGGGCCCCCAGGCTAGTCCACTATTCCCAGGAAGAAGATGAGAGACCCATGAAAGAGAGCTGTTCTCACTAAGGTGCCCCAGCCAAGCCCAATTGAGAGCAAAATGCCTAGCCAGACTGCAGACATAGAAGTGAGCCAGCTGAAATACAAACACACAAGTTCAGCCAGGGCCAGCCTAGATCAGGTGACCCTCAGCCACCCCACAGTTGAATGAATTATAATAAATGATAGTTGATTTAAGTCTCAGAGTTTTGGGGTGGTTTGTAACAAAGCAATAGATAACCAATACAATGATTTCATATTATAAATGTTTTATTTGTATTTTTTTTATTGTCTGACTCTGCCTCACTAAAATGAAAAACTGGTTCCAATAATGACTAAGATCTTGCCATTCCTACACTCCTCCAGAAAACTATATAAAACTCAGCTAACTATAAACACAAGCAGCTACCTGAAGGTGTTGGAGAATAAACACAGACAGGTAGATGGGGAGTCCACACCTGGAAGAGAACGGTTGCACAGGTAAGTTCAGGGTTTCATAGCCTTTCCCTGGGGATCTATAGGGGAACAAATGCAGTCTGTCTGGTCTTGGAACCAGAAAACTGAGTCTGGGAAACCATGTCTACTGGCAAGAAGGGGAGGAATCAGAGGGTATTCCCAGCTCTGTCTGCGCACACCTCTGGTGGGCTGCTGAGCCACATACGCACAGAGTACACTCACAGCAGCTCAGCCAGATACAAAAGGGCTGACCCAAGATTCAAGCTGCCGCCTAAGAAACAGATTTGTAGTTAGAGTCCAGCCAAGATGAACTGCCTGCTAAAACTCAAGGAAACATCATACTCACTGAAGCCAAAATAACAGAACCCAGAGTTCTCTCAAATTTTACATCCTCAATGTCCTAGATACCATTCAAACTTACAAAATGTGTGAAGAACCAAGAAAATGTGACACGTTTTTCTTTTTTTTTTTAATTAACATATAATGTATTATTTATTTCAGGGGTACAGGTCTGTGATTCATCAGTCCTATATAAGACCCAGTGCTCATTACAACACATACCTTCCCCAATGCCCATCACCCAGTTAATGGGAGACATTCTGAAGACAACTGAAACCAATCCTCAGAGGATGCAGATGTTGAAATGAGCAGACAAGATTTTTTTCTTTGGCAGATAAGAAATCTCAGCAGATGGGGGCGCCTGGGTGGCTCAGTCGTTAAGCGTCTGCCTTCGGCTCAGGTCATGATCCCAGCGTCCTGGGATCGAGCCCCGCATCAGGCTCCCTGCTCCGCGGGAAGCCTGCTTCTCCCTCTCCCACTCTCCCTGCTTGTGTTCCCTCTCTCGCTGTGTCTCTCTCTCTCAAATAAATAAATAAAATCTTAAAAAAAAAAAAAAAAAGAAATCTCAGCAGAGAAATAGGAAAAAAAAAAAAAGAAAAGAATCAAATGGAAATTCTAGAAATGAAAAAGTAATACACCAGATGGACTTAACAATGAACTGGAGATGACAAAGGAAAGAAAAAGTGGACTTGAAGACAAATCAACAGAAAATTATCCAATGAGAAGAATAAAGAAAAAAAAGATTGAAATAAAAACAGATACTGAGAAAACTGTTAGAAAATATCATACATATAATTGGAGTCTCAGAAGGGGAGAGAGAATAGAGCAGACAAGCTATTTGAAAAATAATGGCGAAATATTTCCTCATTTGGGGAAAGACATACATTTATAGATTCAAGATGCTCAACAAACACAAAGTAGGATAAATACAAAAAAAGGTTAGCCAAGGCACATCATAATCGAACTGCAACAAGTCAAAGGTAAAAAGCAAATCTTAAAAACATGGAGAGAAAAATGACATACTACAAAAGAATGGTTCAACTGGAAGCTGATTTCTCATCAGAAATTACGGAGGGCAGAGATAGTAGAACATCCTTAATGTGCTAAAAGAAAAAACTGTCAATAGCCCATAAATAGATCCTTCAAGAATGAAGGAAAAATAAAGAGAATTCATTATTAAAAGACCTGCACTACAAAAAAAAAAAAAAGGGGGGGGGTGGTTAAAGGAAGTTCTTCAAGCCAAAGGGAAATGATACCAGATGGAAATCCAGATCCTCAAGAAAGAATGAAGAGCATCAAGAGTAGTAATTTTGACATTGCCCTGTGGGGTTTATAATATACATAAATGTAATGCATAGAATAACTACAGCAGAAGGACAAGGTAAGGTAGGGGCAGGCAGAAGGAATTTGCACCTGTACAGTTATAAGCTTTCTGTTTTATGTGAAACAGTGACATTATTAACTGTACATGGGCTGTGAACAGTAAAGGATATATATTATGATCTCTAGAGAAACACCCAAACAACAACACACACACAAATACATACTAAGAGGAAGATTAAAATGGAACTGTTTATACAAATATGTATGTACATATATCAATATATACATATATTAAAATTTTTTTTTTCAAAAAAAGCAGAGGAGGAGGAACATAACAACAAAAAATGGAGGGGAAATAAATAGAAAACAAATAATAAAGTGGGAGCCCCCAAACCCCCCATACCAGTAATTAAACATTAATGGAACAAACATTAGTGGTGGCCTGAGGCTTGCAACAGAGATTAATTGCTGGGTACAAGGGATCTTACTGGTGTAATAGAAATGTTTTAAAACTGGATTATGGATTCCAATAAAAATTAGGAAAAAAAAACTGGATTATGATGATAGTTGCACAACTCACCAAACTGCTTTGAAAATTACTGAAAGGATGAACTTCATGGCATATAAGCTATACATCAATAAAGTTGTTTTCTAAAAAGTAAAAGAGGGATGCCTGGGTGGCTCAGTCAGTTGAGCGACCGACTCTCGATTTTGGCTCAGGTCGTGATCTCATGGGTTGTGAGACTGAGCCCTGTGTTGTCTTGTGAGGTTCCACACTCATCGGGGAGTCTGAGATTCTCTTTCTCCCTCTCCCCTTCCCCCAGCCCCACTCATGCTCTAAGATAAATAAATCCTTTTTAAAAAAAAGTGGGGTGCCTGGGTGGCTCAGTCAGTTGAGCGGCTGACTCTTGATTTTGGCTCAGGTCATGATCTCAGGGTCCTGGGATAGAGCCCTGCATTGGGCTCTGTGCTCAGTGGAGAGTCTGCTTGATGATTCTGTCCCTCTCTCTGCCCCGCCCCTACTCTCTCTCTCTCTCTCAAATAAATAAATAAATCTTAAAAAATAAAAAAAGTAAAAGATTCATGAAGCAAAAACTGACAGAATTAGAGGAAGAAATAAAATTATCCCACAATTGTAGTTAAGTTTTTTTTAAGGTTTATTTATTTATTTGAGAGAGAGAAAGCGCATGAGCAGGGGAGGAAGAGGGAGAGAGAATCTCAAGCGGACTCCCCGCTGAGCATAGAGCCCAACAACGGGCTCAATCTCACAACCTGAGCCGAAACCAAGAGTCAGATGCATAATCAACTTGCGCCACCCAGGCGTTCCCCTCACAATCATAGTTAGGTATTTTAAGCCCCCTTTCTCAGCAACTAATAGAAAGACTAGGGGGGAAATCAAGAAAAACACAGAAAATCTGAAGAACTCTATATAACTACAAAATATATATTCTGTTCAATCCAGTGGTTCTCAGCAAAGGAAACTTTTCCTTCCAAGGGACATTTGGCAACGTCTGGACACATTTTTGGTGTCACCTCCTGGGGGCTGCTACTGGCATCTAGTAGGTACGCTAGATGCGGCTAAACATCCTCTGATGCACGGGGCAGCACCCCACAACAAAGACTTATCTGACTTTATTTTTTTTATTTGTTATTTTTTAAAGATTTTGTTTATTTATTTGACAGAGAGAGACACAGAGAGAGAGGGAACACAAGCAGGGGGAGTGGGAGAGGGAGAAGCAGGCTTCCCGCTGAGCAGGGAGCCCGATGGGGGGCTCGATCCCAGGACCCTGGGATCATGACCTGAGCCGAAAGCAGACGCCTAACGACTGAGCCACCCAGGCGCCCCAAGAATTATCTGACTTAAAATAGTAATAGTTCCAAGGTTGAGAGACCTTGTTTTAAAGTACATTTACTGGGATAAACCATGTGTTAGGATACGAAACACATCACAGTAAATTTTAAAAGACTGAGATAATATAGAATATATTCCCTAACCACACAGAATTAAATCTGAAGTCAATAAAATTAAGGTATCTAGGAAAATCCTAAACAATTGCAAGTTAAACAACATACTTCTAAGTAATACATGGGTCACAAGGAAAAAAGCACAAGACAAATTAGAAAATATTTTGAACTACTGACAAAGAAAAATCAGTATTTGTGGGATGCAGCTAAAGCGGTGCTTAAAGGGAAACATAGCTTTCAATGTGTATATTTAGTAAACAAAAGGGCAGGGACTACCTTTTCTGTTTGTTTTAAATGCTATATCCCTAGTACGTAAAATAATTTCCAGCATTTAGTGGGGACCCAATAAATATTTACTAAATGCATGAATATTATATAACTGAACAAATAGAAAAATTTCTAATAGCCAATGGTGGCATCTGGATAGCAGAATTATAAATGATTTTCTTTTTATACATTCCCGTGTCTGATTTGTAAAAAATAATCCATAGGTATTATATTTTTTAATTAGTAAAACTTTTTAAACTTAAATGGTTCTTTTCTAGGAGAAAATAAAAGGATCAGAGCCAACTGAAATCATATATAACTTAGAGAGGGAGGATCACATTCTACGAAAGCTTTTACTCGAAGGGTGCAAAGACAAAGAAACATTGTCTCCTGCTGGACACAAATCTGTTCTCTTTTTAGTTATTTTAGGGAGGGGAGAAAGGTACAAACCTAATTAACTACATGAAAAAAGTTACTGTAACTTCCCCAATTCCCAATGTAAACTGCTTCCAGAATTTAGAATGTGAGAAAACACTGCTCAGGTAGATCAACCCCTTGAGGGATTTGAACACAAGGCTCTAAACCCTTCCATTAGGATTTTTCTCTCCCCCTGACTCAGACTGATACAGTCAAAAGCAATGGGTGATCAAGCAATTTTTTTTTCTTTTCTTTTCTTTTTTGCCTGTCTCCCCAGAAAGCTGCCAGATAATGAAATCGTTTTCTTCCCACACACAAGGATCTCATTCTGGTCTAAGTGAAAATACAGCTTGTCTCCAAGGAAACATATATGTCACTAAGACTCCAATACTCTCAGCAAGCACAGGCTACATCTTATTCTTTCTTCTCCCCAGTTCTGGGCATGGAGTTCCCCAAAAACTAGCTTAAAAGGTAGCTAGGAAAATTAAGTGACTCTACCTGCTCTTCTTTTTAATTAATTACAAATCAACGAGTAGGACAAATTAATATGTGGGGCATACATATAAATCATGAGCTTTCCGAAGGTCCTGAGTAATTAACATCATATTCAAATGTGCTTTGAATCCCCGGACTCCTTTCCTTGGCTTAGTAGAAAAGGTGGCCAGGTGCTGTTCCACGGTGATCAGCCAGGAACTGAAAATGTGCTGTCTTAGAGCAGCGACAGAGCAGTGGGCTTAGGGAAGGTGGTTAACGACAGCTCACCTGAGGGACTCAGAATCACGGCTCAGTGATCTCACCTGGCCACATCACCCATCCCTGCTCCTCCTCTGCAAAGGGCTCAGAAGCTCTACTGAATCAATTTTAACTCTGCAAATGAAGCAAGGAGGAGCCGTGCAATTGGTACTTAATAAAGCAGTTCTTTAGACAACCTTTTGGCTCCAGTGACAGATATAAATGTGCCTTAAAGCCCCTGGGAAGCACTAAAAACCACAGGTTTGCAAAGCAAAAACTCAGCTTAAATGGAAAGGGGGGAAATTAAGAACAACAACAACAAAATTAAGCTCCAAGTGGCCCCGCAAATCTTATGAACCAAGCGAAGAACAGCCAAAGGAGCACTGAGGCTAGGCTGGAAAATCCCCATGCCGCAACTCTGAGGTGCCTTGATCAAGGTTACATGGGAAAGTGTGCACTGAATTACCCCCTTAAAATAGTCTCTCCAAGGGTATTGCAGAGTGAAACTGTTCGTCTCCATAAATCTCTCAGTTGACATTTGCACTGCAATCACAAGCAACATTTACAAAGGGCGAGACCAAGAAAAAAAAAAATTATGTTTTTCTGAAAGCGTGAAGGCTGGCACAAAGAGTTTTGCACAATTGGAGGCAGTGGCGGGCGGGGTGGCGACAACAGCAAGGCCCCCTGCTCGTCCAGGGGCTAATGTGCAGCTCAGGACCAAGTCGAGCTGAATCCCACTGTGAGACTGCACAACTGTGACTGAAGCACCATCTAAAGGCTGCCTGCCTTGGGCCAAGGACATTACTCAAAGGGGGCCCCATGTTTCTGATCCGGTGAAGGAAAACTTAAATGTTAGGTCTTCTTTTACACTAAGTCCTCAAAAACAGCCTGCAGGCTATGTATTTTCTTAGAAAGTAGAGGGCTTTTCTAACAATTAGAGCTTTCTAAAAATGGAATGCATCGCCCAGAGAGATTGAGTTCCCCATCTCCGGCCAGACGCCAGCAGATGCTGGTGACCAACTGGCTAGGATGTCACAGAAGGGACGCGGGCACTGGCAGGGAAGGATTGGATGACTCCTAGGATCCCATCCAGTTAAAGGATCTAAGAAATGGAGCTGATTACCTAAGTAACTCCAGAGAAAACTCCTGCCTCAAGTCTAATCACTTTAAGAAATAAAAAATACAGGGGCCCCCCGGGTGGCTCAGTTGGTTAAGCATCTGCCTTCAGCTCAGGTCATGATCCCGGCGTCCTGGGACAGAGCCCCAGAATGGGCTCCCTACTCAGCGGAGAGTCTGCTTCTCCGTCTCCCCCTGCTCGTGCTCTCTCTCAAATAAAATCTTAAAAACAAAAATTAAAAAATACAGGTTTTTCAGAGTGTGCCATCCTCCAAAAAGACAGACTCATACATTTGCTCTTACTTCAACAAACCAAGTATAATGGTTGGAATCCCATTACAACAAACTATGGCATCACCCAGAAGTTTTTTTTTTTTTTAAACATTTATTTTATTTGACAGAGGGCAAGAGAGCACAAGCAGGGGGGAGCAGCAGAAGGAGAGGGAGAAGCAGGCTCCGCACTGAGCAGGGAGCCCAGTGCGGGGCTCTATCCCAGGACCCTGGGATCATGACCTGAGCCAAAGGCAGACGCTTAGCCGACTGAGCCACCCAGGCGCCCCACCATCACCCAGAAGTTTTGAAGGGAATCTCTGGGCACAGGCATCACATCTAATGGTAACCCTCTAGGAAAGTAACAGGCTAGGTGATAGTTTCTGCCATACAAATATTTGAGGGTGCATTATTTGCATTTGTTGGGATCGAATAACCTGTTCATAGATTAAAAAAAAGAAACTACAAATGTGGGGCGCCTGGGTGGCTCAGTTGGTTAAGCGACTGCCTTCGGCTCAGGTCATGATCCTGGAGTCCCTGGATGGAGTCCCTGGATCGAGTCCCGCATCGGGCTCCCTGCTCGGCAGGGAGTCTGCTTCTCCCTCTGACCCTCCCCCCTCTCATGTGCTCGCTCTCTCTCATTCTCTCTCTCTCAAATAAATAAATAAAATCTTAAAAAAAAAAGAAACTACAAATGTGACTAAGCCTATCATCTGAGCCTTCCTGAAAACTCCTACTGAGTATTCCACAGGATGGACTTAGTAACCGTGGTAATTTCAAAGATAACCAAAAGGACCAGCCCAGCTACACCGTCTGCTGCAGGTTTCCTGGCTAACCACAGAAATGCGCCACCCCACTCTTCCGGTTCCTGTATCATAAGCTCATAGGGTACTCTGTACTCCTCCTTCATAGCATTTTACAATCGTAATGACAAAACTCATTATTCATTTTATTAATGTCTGTCTTCCGTGTGAAAGTTCCAGAAAGGCAAGGTTCTCACTGTATCATCCTCAGTATCCTTGCCTTTACACAGCAGGCTGAGGCAGGGGGAGGTGTTTATGGAATAAAATAATACTCAGCTACACAGCCACTATATTACCCAAAGTGAAGCCATCTAAGAATACTAGGTATAGACAACAATGTGGAGAAATGAGAATGATCATACACTGGATGTGTAAAATGGGACAACCACTTTGGGGATTTGATATTTTCTGATAAGCATACCATAGGACCTAAAAATATATAGAGAAAAAAATATATAGAGAGATTTATGTACACTTGATTATATGTATGGGAATGTTCATAGCAGCATTGGTCATAGCTGCCCCAAACTGGAAACGACCCAATTTCCACCAACAGTGAAATAAACTAATGAACTATCACATATTCATGCATGGAATACCACATGGCAATGAAAATGAATGAAAGTATCATGTAACAACACAAATGATTCTCAACAAAAAAGCAAAACCAAAACACAGCACATAGAATACATATTGTGTTATTTCATTCATATAGAGACAAAAGACAAGCCAAACTGAATGATGCACTTTAGGGATACAAAAATAAGTTGCAAGTTCTACTAAACATTCAAAGAACAGACAGATTGCTATTAGTTGGACAGGACAGGAACATGGAGGAGGCAAGAGAAAGGGCAGAAAATCCAGTAAGAGTTACTGCAATTTAGCTGAGCCTGCCAGTCAAGAGCTGAGGGGGGGCCCTGAGCCAGGGTGTGAGCAGTGGGCACTGAGAGAAGTAGAGGATGAAAAAGAGATACGACAGACAGAACTGGATGACAGAACTGATACAAGAGGTAAGGTGAGGATGGCGCCAAGGAAAAGTCCCTTATTAAAAAGAGGGAAGAAAACAAAAAGACTACAAATCTGCAAATTATAATATTTACAATATAGCCATGATTTTGATGTTTAAGAGGGTGTGAAGTTATTCTAAAAATACATTCAGTATCAAGAAGAATAAAAAACTGCAATGGATTTAAAACACGTGAAATGTTAAAAGTCATGAATTCATCACAAAACAGTAACACAAAAGGAAAAGGAGATGAAATATTCCACAAGTTCTAGCAATGTTGGGAAAGTGGTAAAAAATCAACTATGGCAAAGATGTATATTGTAGTCTCTAGAGTAACTTCTAAGAGACTTTGAAACTAACAATCCAATAGATGCAAAAAAAAAAAAAAAAAAGAAAAAGAAGAAAAATATTTGATACAAAAGAAGGCAAGAAAGAAAAAGGAATATAAAATAGGAGGGTTAAATAGACAGAGCAGGATGATAGAAACATACTGCCATTTTATTGTACCTGTTAACACCACAGGATGCTTCCAGAATGTGGGAAATTCTACAGGACAACCATGATTTCTTCAATAACTAACTTGCAAAAAAAAAAAAAAAGGAAGGGAGGGGGAGCGGTGGGTGGTAACTTATAGACTGAGACATAACTGGCTTAAAGGCAGTGTGTGGATGATGTTTAGATCCTTATGTGAATTAACTGCTAAAAAAAAAAGTATGACATAATCAGAGAAACCTGAACACTAAGTGAATAATGGTTTAAAAGAATTATTTTTAGGTGTGATAATGGTACGGTACTTTTGTTTAAAAAAAAAAATGATGTCTCACCTTTTAGAAATATGTAACAAAGTGATGAAGAAACTATAAATGAAATGATAAGTCATCTGAGATTTGCTTAAAAATGACCAGGTTGGCAAGGGTGGGGGAGGAGGCACGAAACAAGAAATGATCAAGATGGGCCGATGTGTTAACAATCATAGTAATACCCATATGGGATTTACTCTACTCTTCTACTTCTGTATTCATTTGGATTTTACTGGAATATAAAATATAAAGGGACAGAAGGAAAAAGGGAGGGAGGAAAGATCTCTAGATAGAAAAGTATGTGTAGAAAATGTTTTGGCAGGATATATTTCAAAATGTTCAAGTGGTTCTCTCTGGGCAAATGTGATCACAATTTTTAGAAAATGTTACAAATTTATCATCTCTGGGTGGGGAGATCACTAGTAACTTTTACTCTCTTTTTGCCTAGCTATGTTTTCTAGTTGTTTCTACAATGAACAAATCAGAATGTTGATTCAAAAACTGTTCAAAAGGACAGGAGAAAGACTGCCAAAAAACAAAGAGCCTCCCACTTAAATTCACATTTCTTAATCATTTCTGGGTCCTAGTTCCTTTGCAGAACCTAATGAGAGGTACTCTCGCTCTCCTCCAGAAAATGCACAGACCTACAGAATTTTTCTTATGACGTGAAGAAACTGAGAGACTGCTAATGAGCTCAGAGACTTGCTGTGTTGTTAGCAGTTATAGTAAATAATAATGGCTGACACTTACTGCGTATCTACTACGTGCCAAGCATGGTTCTGTGTGCTTTCCAGCTGTTAACTCATTTCATCCTCCCAAGCGACTCCATGACACAGGTGCTCTCATTGTACCCCACTTACAGATGAGGAGAGTGAAGAGAGAGAGGTGGAATAACATGCCCAGGGTCCCATAACTACGGCATGGCAGAACCAGCATACCAGCTCAGCAGCCTGGCTCTAAAGCTGGGCTTTTAACCACCAAGTGATGAGGCCCCTTACAGAGTTAAATCAGATACACCAAGCAGACGTGACATCCCGAGTCATGCTCCGGAGACTGTGTCTTCGCATCCAACTATGGTAAGTGCCTACTGTGTGCGGGAATCATCCAAACACATGAGCCCCCCCCGCCCTGGCAACAGCCCTGGAGGGGACTCGCCCCAACACCCAGTGAACTGCAGCAGAATCCAAAGCCAAGCCTGACTTCCAACTTCAAGTGCACCAACCCACAGCTGATTCCTTTAAGCTGGGGAGATGGTCTATTCTAAGTCTCACATGGGGACCTCTGCATGAGCAAAATCTTTTCAAGATAACTAGTGGAGGTCCAGGTTAACAGTGCAATTGGTGGACCCTCAAATACGCCCACGACGCAAAGGAATCCAGTTTTTGAGATTTTCCCTCATCCGTCTGCTTTAGCCAGCTGAGACATCTTGGATGGAGACACGCTTCCAAAAGTTTGCCCCGGGGCTCATATACATCAATAGAATTGTCTGCATATATGGCAGACAACTGCTAGGTGCTGCAGACCACAGTGCACTCATGCACAACAGAGCCTGTAAAAACACGCACAAATTACATGAAAACCTCTCAATGCTTACGGTTTCACAGTTCAAGCATCGAGTCTCATTGGTCAGCGTTCCCTGAAAAATCTCATGGACCCAGGTGAGTTCTGGTTTATTATTCTCTGCAGGTTCATTCATGTTGCCATTTTTTAATTTTCCGTTTTGTTTTTCCTGTTTTTTCTCTTCCTGCAGGATGTCCGCAATAGTGTTTAGCAAATAATTTAAAAACTCGTGAGCATCCTGCTGCATGTAGTTATCAAAGAGATCTGGAAAAGAGAAGGTCATTATTTCAATCTCCGGTTCTTGAAAAGCAAACAAAATGCTTAATTTTACGTGCACACTTCAATTTTTATATTGAAATGTCAACGGGACAGGTATCACATATATTCATCTCTATTTTGCAACTTTAATGGGTAAATTTTAGAAGAATTTTTGTTCATTATCCTTTTCTCTACCACCCAAGAACTACACTTCCCCTATCTCCCTGAAATCATCACGTATGTAAAACACTACCAAATTTTTATTTTACAGAAAACCCCAGAAATTATTTCATAAGTTCTGTGACAAATGTCAGTATTTAATATGACGTGACCGCCAATGATCAATTATTCATTTTGCAGTTTATCTAGATGTCATTCTCCTTTTCCCAAAGATCATATTAGACCGTGGACCAGACTGGAAGCAGCTTAAATGAAACACATATGGCAGATGGGGGATACATGTATCTATCTGATGGTGTTCTGAAACCAAATACAAATGATTCCAGAAGCCTACTGCTGTTCCCTGCCATAAGGACAAACAATCAAGAGATGAATGCAGCTGTGAAACTTCATTATTAATCATGTTCGCGACAAGACTCGGGAGTGCTCTGCTTCCTCCTCAGATTATTTTTATTCTGGTACGTATAAACTACAACAACTTTAAAAGACAGCAATCAAATTAAATGAGACTTTATAAAACAAACATCTGATTAACTGTGCAAGTCTGTTGGAGTAAGGCTGAAATCTAGGATAAACACAAGTTGCCATATCAACTATTTCTAGTAGTAGAAATTACCAATGCAAAGCTTCTGGAATAACCTAGTCTCTACTACAACTTTTCCCGAAAAAGAAGATAGAAAAACCAGAAATGAAAAAAAAAAAAAAAATCAGGTGACAGCAGGTCATTTTTATAATATAAACATATCAATATCCTTCAATTGTCTTAGGCAAAAGTCAGAGGTATTATTTTTAAAATAGCAAGAGCTCTGATTAGACAATATACATTTACTTTAATCACTTATGACAAGATTTTAAGAGTACTATTTTATTCAATTATTGTACCAACCTATTTATTCCAATCAGCGTTCTGCTTAGAAGGCTGCCTTGGGCAATTTCTCTCTCACAATGGTCCTACCCAGGAAAAACTCCTCCCAATGTGGAGCAAATAAAAAGACCATTCCAAAATGGAAAGATAAATCTGAATTTATAACCATGTTTTTTATCCAGCCTTAAGTTTACGGGATAGAAAAGAATTACATCTTCTTTAAAAAAACAAAAAAGTGATTTTCAAATAGTTGGCCAGACTCTTTTCCCTTTAAAAAAAAAAAAAAAAAAAAAGAAAGAGGGGAGATTCATTTGGAGGATCCACAGAACTATGAATTCGTATTTTGGACCCTTAAACACATTACTCACCGTTCTCTTTTCTCAGCCGCGAAATGAACTTCTTTGGTGGGATCACGCCAACCTTCTTCTTCTGCGTGGCGATGCTATGGAAGAGGTCTGCCAGGCACGTCAGTAAGTTTTCCTTCTTTTTTTGCTGGGCCTTGTACGCCAGCACATTCTCCCGGAACGGCCGGCAGAAGTACAACGCCTGCAGCACCGAGTTACAGTAGCACGTGTTCCCGAACTGCCAAGGGACAACAGGGATGCTTCAGTTCGTGGTCTGGAGCAGTCCAGCCTCCAGGAACCAGCCCAGATTTCCCAGTAGCAGCGTCCTGCTCACCATGCTAGAGACTAGTAAACCCCTCGCAACACCAGGGACTATCTGAGCAACAGGGAAACGAATACAAGTTTACATCAGCCTGGGGTCTCTCTGGCCCATAAAAGTCCCTAAAATGATAAGTACTGAGACTTGATTAAAAAAAAAAAAAATCTGGGGCGCCTGGGTGGCTCAGTCGTTTAGTGTCTGCCTTCGGCTCAGGTCATGATCCCAGGGTCCTGGGATCGAGCCCCGCATCGGGCTCCCTGCTTGGTGGGAAGCCTGCTTCTCCCACTCCCCCTGTTTGTGTTCCCTCTCTCACTGTGTCTCTCTCTGTCAAATAAATAAATAAAATCTTTAAAAAAATAATAATAAAATAAAATCTAAGGAGACCTTCTGGTGCTTAAAAAAAAAAAAAGAGGGACGCCTGGGTGGCTCAGTCAGCTAGGCGTCTGCCTTCAGCTCAGGTCATGATCCTGGGGTCCTGGTATCAAGCCCTGTGTTGGGCTCCCTGCTCAGTGGGGAGTCTGCTTCTCCCTCTCCCTCTGGCTGCCACTCCCCCTGCTTGTGCGCTCTCTGACAAATAAATAAAATCTTTAAAAAAAGAGAGAGAGAGAGAGGAGAAAAATGGACATAATATGGCGACCCAGGAAAGTAGCTGTCTAAATAAGAGAGGCCACGTTGCAACAAATGGAAACTCCAATGACAGAAAATAAAAATCGAAATCAGAAAGAAATCCAGGAACTAGGAACCATTTGCTCAGGTGAAACAGCCTTAACTACACGGGCACTGGTTTTAGTTTTTCCTGTTCAAGATTCTGGTGCCCCTGCGCACTGCTTCAGAACGCATGTCGTCACTTACTCCAGAGTGACAGAGGCAAAGAGGTGCCTCCCTAGGTCATCCCACCAGCTTCTTCCCCTCAAACTCCTAAGTCACCCTCAGTCTGGTTTCTGCCAAGATGGCAAGCGTCCCAACACAACAGCACTCAGTTCCTGGTCTCCTACATAATCACATGAGGACTCACACCATAATATTTTGTTCCTCACAAAAACCATGGCTACTGAGATGATGATTAAAGAGGAAAATGCCATCATGTCATTGGTTTTCGACAGACCGTGACATCAACTCTGTGGAAGAACACCGTCGAGACTATCACTATCCCTTTAGAATTTTCCACACACAGGAAAACGAAAAGGAAACAATTTAAAGAAATCACAAGATTAATAACACAGATTTCAAAACGCTGTGTAAGATTAAAATAGAATATGAACATCTTCTCAAAACTGGTTGTTGGCTTGTGTGTCATTTTCCCAAGAGTGAGACAGATGCTCTGCCATACTTAATGGGACATTTCTACGTATGCTAAGATAGAACATTTCCTATTTTTACATGTTTTAATCTACTTTGACACAATTATGTAATAGGAGACAAACCTCTTTTTAAAGAGAAGCTGGAACTTTCATGAATTACCATTCGAAGTGAACATAAATGAAGCTATTAATAAATTTAATCTCACAACGCTTCCACAAACTAGGAAACGGCTTTAATTCTTTTTTTCCCCATTTGTGTTTTCTGCTAAGGCAGAATTTCTCACAACTTGAGTAACTATCTTCATAGGGCTAAGCAGAGGCCTGTGCATAATGGCTAAAAAAGCTATTAAAATTAGAAGTCAGTATTTTGCCAACACAATGCCCTATATTCTAGTGCTTCAGACTTCCTCCTTACATCCTTTTCCCTTTGACTCAGTGCCTCCACCTTTACCTAGACACCCTTTAGTAATGCTTGGCCCCGATCCAGGGGATGACTCCTGGGAAAGAAAAGGAACTAACATTCACTGAGTGTCCACAATGTGCCTCAGCCTCACGTCAGGATCTTCAATAGGAGCTCTCACTGATCCTTCACTATAACCCAAGAGATAGATGTTGTATGGTCTCCATTTTACAGATGGGGACATGGAGGCTCAGAGAGGCCAAGTGACTTGCTCGAGATTACACAGCTAGTAAACAGCTGGGCACAACTCGGACTTAGGTCTGTATTCCTTTAAAGCCAACGTTCTTTCCATCAGCCACAAGTAGCATTCACTCGCTGAGAGTTATGTCTAGCTTCCCCAGTGGCAATTACTACCTGTTACACTTGGGTGCGGACAGATTCTGCTCAGAGCAGCTGTTCAGAAAACCGGGTACTTTACGAGTTAACACCTGGTGTGTGGCAAACCTCCAGGCCAGAGGAAAGGATCAGGCAAGGAAGAACGCTCACAAGGGGTGCGGGTAACACTTACTACCGAGTCATAATCAGCTTACCAAGGAAGCAGAGCCTACTAAGTGTGGCCACACACAAGGGAGCCAGTGCTGGGCACCGATAAGAGGAGGCCAAGGAAGTCTGAGATCCACTGGTCCCGGCTTCCCCCCAACAACCTGCCCCTGTTTTAAGTGCCACTGTCAGGTTATATTGTTGAACAGTTACTGCCGATGAGTTGGTAACACTTTTAAAATTCTGGTTGTACTGATGCATATTGAAACAAAGACTGCCTAAGGAGCTCGTCCAGATGATACAAGCAGATTTGGCCATAAAGTCTAATAAAATAGTGCCAAAAGTTATGTGTACAAAGGAAATCTCGTAAGCAGAGATGGGGAAGTGAGAATCCGACCCAACAGTGCAGAAATTAAACCTTTTTTTCCAGGACAACTGACATGTTCAAAAACTGGACTAATCTTCTCCCTCCCCAACATTTACCATTCCTAGGAACTAAGGCACATGAACAATTATTTAAAAATTGGTCATAAGGAAAATTGCCATGGAGTAGCTTCAGTACTCTAAAACATTTGATAAAAATAATACATTTTTGAATACTTACGTTGACCAATCCAAAGTAGTGTTCATTGATTGGAAACTGCTCTGGACCAATGTCTTTTTCCAGAGCAG
Organism: Halichoerus grypus; assembly: GCF_964656455.1. Lineage (NCBI taxonomy): Eukaryota > Metazoa > Chordata > Mammalia > Carnivora > Phocidae > Halichoerus > Halichoerus grypus. Next base: position 41,108,083 of record NC_135714.1, read on the forward strand.
AGGCATTGGTGCCCTAAAAGAGAAAAATAAAAGTTCTGCTGTAGGTAAAATGGACAACAGACTCTTAAGACAGTCCACTATTGATACCCCGGTCCTCATGGTGGTTGATGATGTTCATGCTAGGAAAAAAGGTGTCAGAAGTAAATCAGTAAATGAATTAATAATGTCAGCCTTATTCTTCTCCTCATCCAACTTAATCATCCCTTCAAACCTGTTCTACTTGGCTTTGATTATCTTCTACTAGGAAAGTTGGTTTGAGATGGGCAAATAAGCAAACTGTCATTAAGAACCTGTGAATAAAACATGTTTAAGCTCAGCAGTTTTTATAATACTTAGTGGTATAAAGATTCATATCACCACTCTTGAAGTCAATTTCTTCATTCTGATGAAGATTTATTGTGCACCCACTATGTGCCAGGCATTGTTCTAGGCACTGACAATGTAACAGTGAACAAAACAGACAAGGAAGCCCACTTTCATGGAGCTTGTATTTTAGTGGATGAAGACAGCTGGAAAGAAAAAGCAAATACGCCAGACAGTATACTGGAAAGCAGTAAGTGCAGTGATGAAAAATAAAGGAGGAAATGAGGGTGTGGACCTCAGGGAGGAGGGGTGAGGAGAGGCATGGGGGTGGGGTGGCAGGTAGACAGCTGAAGCTTTAAATGGGGTGGTCAGGGAAAAGCCTTACCTGGGAAAGTGAAATGTCCAGGGAATACGGTGAATAAGGGAGCAATACACTTTAAAACCCAACACTTCCCAAATACATCCAATTGGTAAGTCACGTGAAGCCAAGTTTAACGCTCCAACTAGATGGTGGGAAGTTACTGGGTAGTCCTACTGTGTGCCAGGGATTGTGCTATTTATTCTCACAACAATCCTACAGGTAACATAAGGTTTACGACAGTTAAAAATCTGCCCAAGGACCACGGTCAGTAAGTGGTCAGTAAGTGGCAGAGCTAGGCCTTGAACCCAGGAGTCACAGCTGGGAGCCCATGGTCTTAACAAATGCCAGGCACAGCAACCATACCGAACAAACTGCTAAGGGCCAAGTGGCCAGAGCAATACCACACCGATCACCACTGCTCCCCAAAGGCCTAGATGAGTCTGCTGGGATGAGGAAAAGTGACCAAAGTGCAGTCCAACAAGGTAGTTTGGGGGGGGGGCAGTCAGGCTCCACATCTTCCCGTGGCTCTACCATCATTCTACAGCTTCTCATGTCCTCAGGCTATCACAGAAGGCTCAGTTCACAGAATCTCAAAGATGGGGGGATATGCATTATAGAAAGGAAGAGACACTGTTATGTTTTATAAAAAATAAATCTGTTGCTGCTACTTATTCTTGATTCATATAATTAGCATCTCCTCTCACAGGAAGAAATGGCCAAAAGGTGGGCCGAGAATCAGTCAAAATGGTCACTTGTCAACAAGAAAATGTTAAATACAAAATAACCCAATTTTAAGCAAACAGAACTGCAGCAGAAATGGCAATTCCATCCCCTTGTCAGAATATCCTGTTTTCCCGTGTCTTCTAGGTCCATTATACGGCCCACCAAGCTGAATTCCTTTTCCTGTCATGTGAGACTTTGAGTTCAGTGGTCATCTGTGCGTTCAACAGTTTCACTTTTCGTGTGTGTGTATTTCATCACCTTTCACAATAATGCAACCCCATATACAACGCTGAATCTTTTAAATAATACCATATTATAGCAGGATTTTATGGTATAGACAAAATCACTAAAAACTTTCAAAAAAGCTACATCTCAATCATAAATCAATATAAATAATGCATATTAAATATACCCACAGCCGTATCTGAAGCAACATTAGAATACATGGCTTCGAGCCCAGGAGGAACGTCAGATATAAAAGTACAGCACATAGAGACAGAGCTCATTAAATCTCTCTTTATGAGGTAGCCACATATTCAAGTTAATCCATGATTTTTGCTATTCAGGAATTCTTGGATCGAGTCTGCTTTGTTCTACCTATCTTACTACTTTCCCACTGGAGGGGGAGTTGGGGAAGTGATCACTCATACAGAGGGCAATGTTTAAGAGAAATAACTGGTCAAAACACCTGCCCTTCTGAGGCCCATGCCTCATAGCGCTTGCAAGGCCCTTCCTGTCTCCTCTGCTTGGCTGACCTCCACTCATGGAAGACCCACCTTTATCTGCCATCTCCTGCCATCATCTGGGGTGGTCTCCATTCCCATGTGGAGGAGCATTCCCACAGCCTGCTCTCTCAGTAACTGGATGTCCTGTTCTCCAGCTGTCTTTTAGTCCATGCCACTCTGGCGCCTCACTCCCAAAGATGTACTCTGGATCTGCTCACTGCCCTGAAGTCGATCCAGGCTCAGCTCTGCCTGCTGGCTTCCTGAAGCATCCCAGCACCATGGCTCCATTTACTCCCCAGAGCCTCTTACTCCTCTTGTTTCTTATTCAGCTTAGAGTCTAGGGATCATGATTTGTACTGCTCTTACAAACAACCCTAACCTTGTCCTTTGGGCACACCACCTAGCAAAAAACAAACCCAGTAGGAACCAAACTGTCCACCTTCTCTGAACACATACATCCACACAGATGTGCAATGCTAGTGGAAGTCACACAGCCAAGTTGACTGGATTCACCCGAATTCACCAAAGTGGACCCGAACGTGTCCTGCTTCCAACAATGTCTCTTCAGGGCACTCATTCTCCATGCCACGACGACTATTTCCAACTTTCCCAGAGATCATCAAAACTTCCACACCCCCTAGATCTCCTTTGTGATTCAATGGGGAAAAATTTTTTTTAATTGAACTAAATTAAACCAGTAGAGAGGAACACCCTTAATTTCACTCCCAAACCTTCCAACCTATGTCCCTCTGTTAATGAAGGAGATCTCTCTCTTGTCCAAGCCAATGTCTCCTCTACGGTTAGATCCTTCTCATCAGAATTGAACATGCCTGTCCTGAAGGCTCGCGGCAGCTGTTGACATCATGTCATTTTGGCCCAGTGCTCTGAATGTCAAAGTGAAGAATTTAGCATGCCTCGGTGCCTCTCCCACTAAAAATACAAGCGTGCACACTCTCCCACATCTCTCCCCCGGTGACATCCCCCCATGTTCTCGTCCCATCATAGCTCAACTTCTTTAAAGAACTCTCTATTCTGAAACAACTATAGATGAGTCAGGTAACTTCTAAGATTTGTTTTAAATAATCCAGTGGCAAGGGGCACCTGAATGGCTCAGCTGGTTAAGTGTCTGCCTTCAGCTCAGGTCATGATCCCAGGGTCCTCGGATCGAGCCCTGCTCAGCGGGGAGCCTGCTTCTCTCTCTCTCTCCCTCTGCCCCTCCACCCTGCTTGTACCCTCTCTTGTGTGCACACATGCTGTCTCTCTCTCTCTCAAATAAATAAATAAAATCTTAAAAAAAAATAACCCAGTGGTGAGGTGGGGAGAAATGGGGACACAGTGCGTTGTTGAAGCTGAGTGCTGGGTATATGGGGCTCCTTATACCATTCTGTTTATACTTCAACACGTATGTGTATAGGCAGAGCAATGGTCTTCCAAAGATGTCCACGTCCTCATCCCCAGAACTTGTGATTACATTACCTTACATGGCAAAGGGAAATTCAGGTTGTAGATGGGATTAATTTGCCAATCAGCTGACATTAAAATAGGGGGACTGTCCTGGATTCTCTTGGTGGACCCAATGTTATCACAGGCATCCTTGAAAGTGGGAAACAGAAGCAGAATGATAGATCAGAGTGATGCCATGTGTGAAGGACTTAACCAGCCTTTGCTAATTTTGAAGATGAAGGAAGGGGGCCAGGAGCCAAGGGACACAGGCAACCTCTAGAAACTGAAAAAGGCACGACACAGTCTCTGCTAGAGCCTCCGGAAGAACAGAGCCCGTACTGCCTACATGTTAGCTCAGGGAGGCCCACTTCACATCTCTGACTCCAGAACCATGAAATGAGAAAGCTGGATTGTTTAAGGCACTGAGTTAATGGTAATTTGTTAGAGCAGCAATAGGAAACTAACACAGTTTGTTAGAGATTGTCCATAATACTCTTTAAGACTTGGCTCTTTCCTCACCTCCACATCCCTCGTCTGGATTCTACCCCCGCTTCATCCCTGATGCGCGCCAAACACCGCCAACTCCAGGGTGCACATTGAGCTGCTGGCCTCTCCAGGCACTGAGGCCCTCATCCCTCTTCTCTGTGCCCCTCTAGGGTGCAGGCGATAACCACTCATGGGGCCTCAAGCAGCAGCTACCATTTCCAACTTCATCTTCATCCCAGAAAACTTACTTCTGAGCTCATTCAGACTGGATGAGTATTGACGTTTCCAATGGCCTGTCTCACAGGCCTTCAAAATCAGTCTACTCCAAACTAGAGCATTCCCTTCTCCTTCCCCCTAAATCCAACCCTTTCCTGGTGTTTCCCCCACAGAGTAAATGACAATGCGGCCTCCCTGCTGGCCAACACTAGATCTAGCCTGGGGTCTTGCCCGATCCACCCACCACTATGTCTTTGGGTTCACTCTCCTTCAATCTCTCAGGGCCATTCACTTCTCTTTAATCTCCTGTCATCACCAGCAAGGCCAGGCCACTGGCATCTCTCACCTGAATTATGACAGCGTCCTAAGCGGCCTCCAACACCCATGTGCCCACCTCTAACCCCACGTCAACAGATCAACACAAGTCAGCTGTTAACGCGGCAGAACAAGTATTCTTTGTAAATACAAATCTACTCTAAAACCACCAGCGACTCCCCCTGCTGTCTCCACAGTCACCTCTTGCCACCCACTACTTGGCCTGTCACAACGGCCTTCGTTCTGTTCCTCACACATCTCAGCACACCTCAAATTCCATCCCACCCACTACCTGAAGGCTCTTCCCCAGTTTCTTCACCTGGCTGTACCCCATCATTCTTCTCAGGGAATTCCTCACTGACCACCCCCAGGCTCCGGGAGTGTCTGGTGCAGAAAGGATATTGGCCCCTCAGAGATGTCCGCACCCTAATCCCTGGAGCCTGTGAATCTGTGACCTTACATGGCAAACAGGACTGTGCAGGTGTGATTAATTTAAGGATCTGGAGATGAGGAGATGACCCTGGATTATCTGGGTGGGCCCGGTGTAACCACAAGGGTCCACAGAGGAAGGAGGCAAGAGGCAAGAGTGGGTGAGGAGACGAGTCAAGAGAAGCAGAGTTCCGAGGGGGGATGTGAAGATGGAGGAAGGGCTGTGGGCTGTGGAACATAGGCAGCCTCAGAAACTGGAAAAGGCAAAGGAATGCATCTCTCCCCCCCCCCCCCCCCCCCGAGCCTCTGGAAGGTATGCAGCCTAGCTGACGCCTTAATTTTAGGACTTTTGACCTCTGGAGCTCTAAAAGAATAAATGTGTCATTGGAAGCTACTAAGAGCGTGGTAAATTCTTACAGGAGCAATAGGAAACTTCAACCACATCACCCCCGCCTCCCACCCGGGGCACCGGTACAGCATCCACACCTGGATGCAAGGGAGCCTGGCAAGTGTGGTCTTCACCTAAGCAGCTATGACTAGCATTAGAAATGGAAAATGGAGGGGCGCCTGCGGTGGGGGGGCGGGCTCAGTTGTTAAGCGTCTGCCTTCGGCTCAGTTCATGATCTCGGGGTCCTGGGATCCAGCCCCGCGTCGGGCTCCCTGCTTAGCGGGGAGTCTGCTTCTCCCTCTCCCTCTGCTGCTCCCCCTGCTGTTCTCTCTCTCTCTAATAAAGAAATAAAATCTTTAAAAAAAAATAGAAATGGAAAATGGATACTGAGGGAACAACCAGCAGTCAATGTCTCAGAGGGTCCTCATGGCAAGGTTTGTAACAGAAACAAGTTAAAAACAACTTGAACTGGTTAAAAAGTTATAGTAACCCATATGATGGAATACCATGCAGCTATTTAAAAAAGTAAAGTTGCGGGGCACCTGGGTGGCTCAGTCGGTTAAGCATCCAACTCTTGGTTTCAGCTCAGGTCATGATCTTGAGGTTGTGGGATCAAGCCCCACATCGGGCTCTGCCCTGAGTTCACAATCTGCTTCAGATTCTCTCTCTCCCTCCCTCACGTGTGTGCACGCGCTCTCTCTCTCAAATAAATAAATCTTAAAAAAAAAAAAATAGTAAAGTTGCCACACAAGTACTGCTATGAAAGTCTGTCCAAGATACAGTAATAAGTTAAAACATGCGAGAGAGTGTCACTATGCAGGCCAATACTGGAAATGTCATTCATTTAATCACCGGACACTGAGCCCTGCTCTGTGCCCAGCGCTTGTACCTGAGGCCCACGTGTGGACACAGCAGACCTGGCCTGCCTGCGTTCCCCGCCTCCACGCTAGTGGAAGCCCCTTCCAGAGTACCGGAGAAATTATTAACATTAGCGCTATCACCAGGGTCTAGGAGCGGGGCTGGGAGATGAGGAGGTCACCAAGGGGCTTTTCATGTTCTCTTCCCAACTATTTACATGTTTTACTCTGAGCATATATTATTTTTGTCATACAAAAAGTTTAATAAAAATTAGCAAACTAATATTCTGCAGACCAGCTATCTAAAGCCCTCAGCACGTAATGCAGACTGTATTTGGCCATTTTCTTCCTCCCAGTAGGAATTTGCCTTTGGTTTTGGTCACTCCCCTCTCTTGTCCTTGGTTTCCTGGCCGAGAGGGGAGGGTAGCTGGTCTCCGGCCAACCTACTGCTCAGAGGGTGCCGGGAGAATCAAGCAAAACCGGGAACGTCATCAGCACTATGTAAATTGCATGGTATCGACTACCAACCCTGGAGCCCACACTCCTGCTCGCACCTCACACAGAAGCACAAAAGGCAAAGTGGGAGGCCAGATGCCGAACAAAAAAACTGATCTGTGGTGGTAAATCACAGGGTCTGGAGGTATGGAAACACAAAGATCTTATTTCCATCAGTAAAAAATTTGGTAACCTTTGAAAAACAATGTGCCACACTTTATTAAAAATAGAATCTGGGCTGGGACAAGTTCCAACAAGAAGACTGTAATGTTAGCTCTTCAAAGCCCTTCTGAGAGCAATTCTGTGACTGCCGAGGGGGGCTACAAAAATCACCAAATAAACAACAACAACCGGGAAGGATGAATCATAAATGCCTCAGATGGAGAGAGAAAGGCATTTCTTTTTAAAGTGATTTTAAAAGCAGTTTATAAGGAAAGCATATTAGAATTTCTTCCATGGGCGGATAAAAAGGACATAGAATCTTGCTCCAGAGGATGATATAATCAGAACACCAGCACTGCAAGGTCTATAAAAGCCGATGAGAATATTGCCATAATATGGGAGTGCCTGAACAAAAAAACAGAGAGACCAGGAAGCACCCTGGAGATCAGCAAGACCCACTTCACAGACAAAAAAAGCCAAGGCCAAGAGAAGTAAGCCTCCTTGCCCAAGATAACCTCAGGACAGCCCATTTTTTCGCATCCTAGGATAGGCAGGCTCTCTTTCAAGTTTGTACAAAGAAGGGACACACACAAAAAAGGCCAAAAACGACATGTAAGGATTCCTAAGTACACAGAGGACAAGTCATTAATTATATTAAAATATATGACAGGCAAAGTGAATGTTGTTGCTGAAAACACATTTTTAGGTCTATGTTCAAAAGGCCATTCTACTTATCAAGTTAAGTTTACAAAGTACAAATGTATATAAAGAACTAGTTTTCACAAGGACTAGTATTCCCTGACTTCTGATGATTAAGGGTCATTTCTACAGCCTTACAGAGAGAGTGAAACAAAAATGAGGTGATGCAGCCCAAGATCTCAGGATGAGTCAGGAGCCATTTGCCAGAATTCAAGGATAGTTAAGGAAGAGTTGCGGCCACTGGTCCCCCAGCGGTAATTAGTAATGATAACGATAAATAACACAAATCATCCTTACTATGTCCAGTCACTGCCGCAAGGACGTGATGTGTATTTTACTCCTTTAATCCTCATCTCACAATTTAACTCTATGAGGTGAATGCCATTATTGTCCCCATTTTATTTATTTATTTATTTTTATTTATTTATTTATTTTTAAAGATTTTATTTATTTGACAGAGAGAGACACAGTGAGAGAGGGAACACAAGCAGGGGGAGTGGGAAAGGGAGAAGCAGGCTTCCCGCGGAGCAGGGAGCCCGATGCGGGGCTCGATCCCAGGACTCTGGGATCATGACCCGAGCCGAAGGCAGACGCTTAACGACTGAGCCACCCAGGCGCCCCTTATTGTCCCCATTTTAAAGATAAGATGACTGGGACCAAAAGATGGTAAGTAACTTTATCCAAGTTCACACAGCCAAGTGGTGGAACTGGGTTTGAACTCACACCACTATGCTCCCGACCACTACACCATACTGACTCTCCAGGAGGCAGAGTTCCCTGGGAACCCCAGAATGGCAGAAATTGAAAACCCGAAGAGGTCACAAAGCTGTACAGGAAAACCCCTAACTCCAAAGCACCCCTTGAAATAGCCACAGTGAACAGCACACCAGTCCTTTTCTGTAAAATCTCTACAGGACACTGCTACCTGTTTAAAGGAAATGTAAAAATTGAGGTTGGAAGTCAGGAAAAACTCAGGATGTAGTCAATAGGAAAATGGATTTTTCCCCCCAGATGGTTTTAAGCTCTGTGAACCTTTAGCCAAGTAGGAAAAGAAAATAATATTAAGTTTTAACAAGGCAAAAAGAGAAAACAGCATCAAAAATAGAAACGAGGGCATCTGGGTGGCTCAGTTGGTTAAGCATCTGCCTTCGGCTCAGGTCATGATCCCAGGGTCCTGGGATCAAGCCCCGCATCAGCTCCCTGCTCAGGGGGTAGCCTGCTTCTCCCTCTGCCTCTCTCCCCTGCTCTTACTTACACAAATTTGCTAATTGAATAAATTTGGCAAATGGGGGGAAGGGTAAGTGGTATGTGCCACTCATTCAGAGACGTCGTGTCTATATATTCACTTCATCTCGTCCACTAGCCCAAGCCAGATGACACTCATTATCCCCGTGCTACTCAGGAAGAAATGGAGGGAAACTGCTCACATTCGCTCAGCCTATAAAGGCAGGGACAGGACTCAAATGTAGGCCATTCGGATTCACAGCCCAGACTCCTGATCACCAGTCAGGGGAGATGATCTTTTCGTTCATATTTTTAGTAATTCCTGAGCTGCAGATCCAGGGACTAGGCAGAGAGCCAGAGCTGCTTCTGAGAGTGTGCTCTCTGGCTCCCAGTCACACAACACCTCATCACCTAAGCACTGGGTGTGCGATATCCCAAGGTGGCTACGGATGCCCGTCCTGCTCAGACAGCAGACAGGTCACCCAGTCCCAGTGAGCAACACTAAACAAAACTCTCCCTCCAGAAAAAATCACTCCTGGAGACTCACCAGCCCCATTTCATAGCTAAGGGAAATGAGGTTAAAGGGGGTTAAGGAACTTGCCAAGGTCAGGTGTTCATACAAAGCAGAGGTCTGTTGTGAACCCATGATCTAAATACCATCACACTGCAACCCCAACTCCTGGTGTAAGAGCGCTCATCCACCTCCCGGGCCTCTCCAGGCTTTCCCCGGGGGCTGTCATCCACAAGAAGGCAGTTAAAGTACATTTCCATTCTGCACCACGGTAGCATGTCATTTCCATGCCTTATAGGATACTGAGTAGGGAGAACTAAACGAAAAAAAAATCTCAACATGACTTCATTTAATGATCATAACAGAAACAAAAACGTCTGCTACTGAAGAAAGATGACCCTGGGATACATAATGGTCCCAAGTCATCACAGGAAGGGACATTAAAAAGCAGCTAGAGACTGGTTTGTAAAACAGCTCTCCACATGCCTAGCGACAGCGTAACAAAGTCCTCATGCAAAGAGAAAATTTCAACTCAAAAGCAGAACAAAAGATCCTGGTCTGTGTCTATCTTCTGGCTGAAGGGGGAGAAAAAGGCAATTTCACCCACAGTCACTGAACTCTGCGCTAGAAGCAAAAACTCCTTCCCAATCCAACGTTCTGCAAAGCCACCAAGAATGCCGCCTTGTTTATGAGGTCTCTTAAGCTCCCACTTTACCCAGGAAACCCCTCCCATCAAATCGCTTCCCAGAAAAGCAGCATGGTGTGGCACGGGATCCTGGCAAAGCCCCGGGTCAAAGAGGACAACTCTGCAAATTGGACTAATAGAGGGATTTTCAGCATTCTCCACCCACCCAACCCCCTCTAGTAATTCAAGCTCGAGGTCTTCATCAATGCCAGGATAACGGCATCCCACCTCACAGCATGGGAGAACGGAAGGTTAGTGTAGCCCAAAGGGTCTGCGTCGCACCCCTGCCCTCTAGATCAGTCCTGCATCATCAGACATATTTCACCCTATGGAATGAAAGCATCCAGTACTGACTGTGAAATAGAAAATATAAAATTCTGCGCTCTCTTCTCTCATCCCCAAACAGGGTGGCAACGGGAGGGAGAAAAGAGATGAGTAAGGAGTTCTTTACAGTAATATTACTTAAGGTATTAATACTGCCATGAGCTAAGTTCAGAAACTAAGAACAGGTAAGATGAATGGATAGAGTAATTTTGTATCTGTCAAGTTTAATCATAAAAATAGGGGTTTGTGTGCTTATGTATCTTTGGAGTTTTTAACTCCAGTTTGCTAATAATTCTTTTTTATTGTATTTTACAAAAATACCAGTCTGTGACGGATTGAAAAGTAAAACTGGTCCTTCCCTACAGACCCGGAAAATAATTGCCAACAACAAAACAGTTAAATGAAATTGAGCTTGTTTTCCTGAACGTGTGAATAGCTCAAGCTCACTTCTAACAAGAGAAATGCAAACTAAAAATATACTAGGACACCATTTTCCCCTTGACTGGCAAAGACCACAAGGTTTCTGGAGAGCACACTGCTTTGGCAAGGCTGTGGGTAACAAGAGTCGCACATATTGCTGGTGGAGGGCAATTTGGCAAAATCCATCAAAGTTACAAATGCAAATCCATTTCTAAGAAGTGAGCCGAGAGCGGGCGCCAGGGTGGCTCAGTCGTTAGCGTCTGCCTTCGGCTCAGGTCATGATCCCAGGGTCCTGGGATTGAGCCCCACATCAGGCTCCCTGCTCAGTGGGAAGCCTGCTTCTCCCTCTCCCGCTCTCCCTGCTTGTGTTCCCTCTCTCACTGTCTCTCTCTCTGTTGAAAAATAAATAAAATCTTTAAAAAAAAAAAAAAAAGAAGTGAGCCGAGAGCTATATTCCCACACACGCAAAATGATATACGAACATATAGACATATGTTCCCTATAGCCTTGTTTGTAAAAACCAAAGACTGGAAAACTACCTTTATGCCCACTGGGGGGGCCTGGTTAAGTGAATGCAGTACATTCAAGCAACTGAATACTCTGCAAGCCATTAAAAAAAAATGAGGATGCTCTTCACAGACTAGCACCCGCCCACCTCCCAGGCACAAAAAGCAAGGGGCAGATCAGGATAGATCAGCATATGCTAAAAGTACTATCTGTGTTTTTAAAAATTATGAGAGAAATAAACATATCTGTTTGTACACACATAAGATACCTCTGAATGGAAGCAGAAGAAACTGTGAATAGTAACCATGCCAGAGACAAGAATCGGATGGTGCATATATTGTCAATATTTTATCTTTTTGTACAATTGGAAATTCCTACCACGTGAACTCATATTATCTTTTTTTAAAACTTTAATTTTTTTTAAACAAACTGAGCTTAGGGCCGCCTGGGTGGCTCAGTTGGTTAAGCGTCTGCCTTTGGCTCAGGTCATGACCCCAGGGTCCTAGGATCGAGCCCTGCATGGGGCTCCCTGCTCAGTGCCTGCTGAGTAGGGAGTCTGCTTCTCCCTCCGCCCCTTCCTCCACCTGTGCAGGCGTGTGCGTGCTCACGCTCTCTCTCTCTCTCTCTCAAATACGTAAATAAAATCTTAAAAAAAAAAAAAAGGAAAGAAAGAAACTGAACTTGGCTACTTCACATATATCTCAGCTAGGAACACCAAACTGTACGCCAGGTAATACAAGAGTTTGTTAGATGCCTATTAGATGGTGGAAAAGTCTTTGACTACATGATGTGCCCTCATTATCAGGAAAGGGAAAAACATTGTATCCTGCTGATGATTACAAAAGTTTTGCCACACACACCATCAGCACTCTGTCTACCATCAACATTTCAGTCGGAAATCACAGCTTCTTCCTCCTTTTGTTCCCTCTGGGCTTGCCCCACCCTAGTCTTGTCTCTGATCGGAAGCTGGGCTAGATTGCAATGTGGTGCTCCTCTCTCACCCCTGCTCACCAGCAGGAATCCTTCTTAACATCTCAGACCCAGAGAGGCCTAAATCACCTGCCCGATGTCTGGAAAGTGACAAAGTGGCAGGGTCATCATTGGAACCCGAGACCTTGGATACCAGGGCACTTTCCACTACATCGTTTGGACTCCAGGGCTAGTGGAAAAACCAGGGGCACTAGAAGAAAATAGTAGTAAAAGGGTCAGGCCCTGGGCTAAGCACCAGACATTAATGATTCCATTTCAGCCCCACAATGCCCCAGGGAGGGAGGTTCTCTTGTCATCCCCATGTTATGGGTGACAAGCAGAGTCTCTGAGAGTGGGAACAATGGCAACTCTCACACCCAACCAACAGCAGTGTGGAACGTCCAACCAGATCTCCTCCACAGGCTAACCTGCCTCCCAAGGAAGCTGACCAACCTGCAATCTACAAACCAGTTTAACAGTGTTCCTCCAGGGGCGCCTGGCAGGCTCAGTTGGTAGAGCATGCGACACTTGATCTTGGGGTCATGAGTTCGAGACCCACGGTGGACACAGATTACTTAAAAAAAAAAAAAAAAAAGTGTTCCTCTAAAATAGCCAGTTATTTGAACCACCATAAAGAACCTCTTATCTGAGCCAGTGTCTCCCCCAAGCTATAACCACGAATCCCAGAGGGAGGTGAGATCATCTTAGGTGGCGCAAGTATGAACACTTTTAACTCCAGCAATTATGTGTTTTTTTTTGTGGAGGTATAATTGACACACAGCATTATATTAGTTTCAGGTGTACAACATAATGATTTGATATTTGCATCTATAGCAATTATGTTTTTGATATGCATTAGAAAAGCATACAACTAGCTCATCAAACCCATTATTTCACAGATGTCTTAGCACAAAATGAGACCAAATTAAAAGAAGTTGAACAGATCTAAGGAAAACTACTACTACATTCAAGTGGTTCAAAGATGCAGGAATAGAAGACAAGAGTGAAGGTTGGGAATAAAAGAAACTGCAGCATACAATACACATGAGTTCTGAATGTCACTTTTTTGTTTTTATTTGCCCTCCTCTCTGTATACCATGCTGCCTCTCGCAGGTGGATAGGGCAGTACCCCAATAGATAAAGCACCCTGAAATGCTGCATTTAAATGGCAGTGTCCTTTGGTGGCTTAACCTGGGGTTGATCACAGGCCTGGTCTGTCCTGAATAAATCGGATTATGCCTACGGGAGATCAGTAATACCCAATAACTATTTGGAGCACATCCCCCCACACTTTAAGAAGAGTCTGACTTGAGAAATAAATCAGAGAGCCTCCCTACCGTCCTATCATCTGCTACAGTGCGGAGCTGAGTGGGAGAGAGCTGTGGGCCTCTCTCTAGCCCCATTCCTCCCCCTACCACAAACCAGTGAGAAGGGAACCCCCCTTTCCAGCACCTGCAGTCAGAACCACACCAAAGGTAAATTTTGCCTCCGCTCTTGCCCAACCTCCCCCACCCCATCCCACTCCTCCCAAAATGCCCACTAAATGTAGACAGCAGGTCAAAATGAAAGCAGAATTCCAACAAACCAGTGATTCTCAGATGTCAGTTTGCTGCCCTTCATGGTGTTCAGTGAATCTGTAAACTACCTGAATTTATTAGTAGCTTTCCCTAAATCTGTTCAATCTCTTTTAACAATAGCTTTATGCTTTGAGCAAACTGAAGGAAACCATTAATTCCCTAAAAGAATGAGAATTACAAAACGTAATGTGTGTGAGAGCATCACAGTTCACAAAATGCTTCCATAGGCAGCACGATCTCCTTAGATTCTTCCCAAAAATGCTGTGAGAAAGGTATTTTATCATCTGCCTCTTTGTGTTATAGAGATGAGGAAACAGGCTTCGAGATCTACCAAGCAGGATTCCAAATCCCAAACTCTGTCCGCTTTAAAGCTGTAGGGAAGAAAGAAATCGGTTTCTTTTTTTCCGCCCTAGGGACTTGCTGTTCTAAGTGTGCTCCCCAAGCCCAGAGAATCTGGCCATGCTAGAAATGCAAAATCTTGGCCTCACTCCAGACCTACTGAAGCAGACTCTGCATTTTAACAAGATCCCCAGGTAATTCCTGTGGACAACGAAACCCGAGGAGCACTGCCTTCCTGCACAGCAATTCTTCCATTTCTAGCAAGCTACAGCTCTTCACTCAGTTCTCCAAGAATCATTTGTTGAGTACCTCGCACAGATGTGCCAGGCCCTGTGCTGATTGCTGAGAAATCAGCAGCAAAGAAGTTAAACAGCTCTTGTCCTTGCAGAGCTGCCCATCTAACACAGTGGTTTCTCAGCTTCTTCAGATGCTTATCAAAATCAGCTGCGGCACTTAAAAAAAAAATCACAGGTGCCTAAAACCCACCCCAGACCTACCTACAGCCTGTCCACCATGGGATGAGGGCCACAGAAGCTGCACATCAAAAAAACTCCGTCTCATGCAACCATGTTGGGGAGCCAGGTGGCCAACACCCAGGAAAGCTGCAGACAGGCACATCCTCCGAGCGGCTCTTCCATTTCAAGGCCTACATCCTGGAGAAATGAAGGCACGTGTGCAAAGAAGACAAGAGCCAAAACATTCACTACAGCACCGTTTCCAGAGAGACACACTCACTGCCTTTCTAAAAGAACTTCAAAAAGCAACTGGCTAAACAGGAAAACTCCCTAAGCCCAGCCTTGCTGTTGCTCTCAACAGAAGAGGCCCCGACCCCATGTTCAGACCCGATGTTCACCGAAGCCAATTTCAATTCCACGAAGCATGAACAATGTAACTTGAACGGAGAGGCGTGGCCCGCACAATAATGTATCCCAAATTTACTCTCAAAGCTTAATGAATGTATCTTCTCACTTCTAGTCTGTCATTTTTTTCCCTGCACCTTCTCACCTCCTTGTTATCGTTCCCTCAACCTCTAGCTCCCATTCCTTCCCTACCCTTCTGGACTTGTTCTTTGGTCCCCCCAGTTTTTCCCTGCGTCCTCCCTTTCCCTATTTTCAGACAAAAGCAACACTGCCATCCTGACTCTCAAGCCCTGGAAAACTGCTCCGGAGTCCCTGGATTAAAACCGCCCCCCAGCCCCCAGAAACACATGAAAAGATATTCAGCCTTGTTAGTAAACAGGAAAGTAAACATTTTAAATCACACCCATCAGACTGGCAAAACATCAAGACTCACAATATTGGGTGTCTGCCAGCCCATGGGGCAGCTGGAGCCCCCCAGCACCGCTGGGGGGATTGCAAAGTGGCATAACTGCTCTCGAGCGCAATCTGGCAATATATTAAGAGTTGAAGATGCCCATTTCCTTTGATCCAGCAATTTATCCTCAAGGTATATACCACAGAGGAACTTCAAACATAGGCACAGGGAGACAGGTTCAAAACTGTCACAACAAACACAAAACATGGGAAACCCACGTGCTAATCAACAATAAAATGAATACATGGTAGCACACTCGTGATGGAATATCATAGAGCAGTGAATAACCTAGAATCACATGCATTCTAATGGATAAATCTCAATGCCATAATTTAAGGAAAAGCAAACTGAGGAGCTGTTCAAAATCAGAGAGCATGTTTAAAACATGAGAAAATGATAATATACCTGGTTGATGGACACAGACATACATATCTAGTAAAAGTCTATAAACACATGATAAACGTCAAGTTCAGAACAGCAGTCACTGTCTGGAGGAAGGGGGAGTGAGATGAGGAAGGGTTGTATTTGTAATATTTTATTTCTTCACTGGGTGGCGGATGGAAACACACGGGTGTTCCCTCTATTATTCTCCATATTCTTCTGTGTGCCTGAAATTTACCACCACCCAGAGTCCCAAGTCTAAACTACTTTAAAGCATTATCAGGCTCTGAAAGTGGCATCAGAACTGGACGGGCAGAAGACTGGGCCGACAGGTGGAAAGTGAAGCTTTGAGAACCAATGGGGTTTCTTCCACACTCTTACAAATATCCAGCACAAAGAACCATTCTTAAAATTGTAGTAAAATTTCATATCGACGACTTATGACATACCCCAAATTCTTGGCAACAATCTCAGAACAGAAACATTCCAAAAAGCTTTTAATGCCAGGGTTGACTATTGATACAGAATTTATTTGTCTCAAAAAAGTATTTGCTCCTTCATTTTGGGGGGGCTTTTTCTCTTAAAAAGACAAACAAGGCCTTTCAAACTCTTAGATTAGCATTTGGTTTCACCACAATTGAAGATATAAGAATGTGCATTAAAATATTTAGGCCAGAAGCATTAACTAGACTAAAAGACACCAAAGTCTTCCAGTCCATTTGCTTTGGGCTGGCTCCATGAGTAGGCTAGAGATAAAACCACCAGGAGATACCTTTCTGATGATACCACAGAATTAAATGCTATTGTAGAGCCTCAAGTCATTTAAAGGAACTAGACACACAAGGCTGGGAAAAAAGGGACACGTAAACTACAGAAATTTCTCTTAATTGCTAAGAGGACCAAAATTGATAATTACTTTCAATTACAACCCAAAATACCAAAATTCCACATTAGTTAAAAAATAAATAGGTTTTATTGTATGGGTGAACTGGAACAAAAAGTTGATATCTAGAAAATAATATTACAATCTTTCATGCTAACTAAATATTGGCATTCAACTTTGTTTTCCTCTAGGATTCCAAGGAAAAACAGAGAAAAATCTATAGGCCTAATTGTCAGGTCCTGACCCAACACAAACATCTACATATTACACCAAGAGACCAGAAGAAGAGAATTTTTCTTTAAACATCAGCCCACCCCACCCCAGGCTGCAATTTTTAAAATCTGACAACTATCACAGTAGACCCTCACACATGACTTTAACCACTCCCAGATGACACATTAAGCTTACAGTCTCCAATTATCTTTAAGAATGGGAAGCAACAGTAACAATACTAGAGGAAGAGACAAATTATGTCTTCTCCCAAATTATAAGATATATGTACTTTTTTACTAGTTTTAAAGAATTTTTCCAACTAGTCTCAAAAATACTGCCTCCGGTGATTGACTTAGCAAGATAAAACGATCTCTATAAAATCCTCTAGCTTTGTTTCCAATTTTTACTAATTCTACCTTCCCTTACTAACAGGGAGACTTCATTTATTTAAAACAATTCAAATATGGGACTCACTATGGTGTCCAATAATATCCTGGGACTGTTCAAGGAATACTAAAATGCTAATATCTGGTAAATTCAACACAGTTTTAAATAAGGTAGTTAGGTCTTTAAATGGTTGAGAGCCAATTAAGAGAAGGAATTTTTTTTTTTTTACACTTTAAATATGTGACAAGTATGTAGGTCAATAAAACAGTTAAAAAAAAAAAAGAAAATTATAGTGCTTGGTTCATAACATACTATGTGGAGGAGTTTCAAAGTGAAGTAGAGACAGGTCAGTCCCCATCTAGGGGCTGGTACTTCTCCCGTGGTTTGCGGCGCTGGGGAGGCCAAGGCCCACCACTCCGTCCTCACAGGACATTCTGCCTTCCACAAGACTTCCCATCTGTGTGCTGGAACCTTTGGTCAGTCAACAGTAGGTAGGCGCCACTGGCCCAAAGAAGACTGAGAGAGAAAGTGACCCCACTGGCCGTAGACCACCCCCTCTGCCCCCACCCTGGGTGCACCCTCTTTTGGGAAATCCTCAAAGCCTACATCCTTCCACGAGCTTCCGACAGCAGCATCCTCAGGGATGGACTGTAGACCAGCTCGCTGACCTCTAGACAACTTGGTCCCTCCCTCTTCATCAGACTTTTCACAAACTGCCTTGACTTGATCTCGCAGATGCTTGCCCCATCTTGTGAAGGAGATTTTTTTTATAAAGACTCTAAGAAATACTGTTCACTAAGAAGCTTTGGACAGCCCCCCAAAAATGTATCAGCTTTACAAGGTGAGAAAGACTCAGGTCCCAAGAAATACAACAATCTGTCCAAAGTTACCATACCACTCATGCTTCACTGCTCAGACAGGCCCTGGGACACAGATGCCAGGTCGAAGTTACACTGACTAGAATCACGTCCTCATACAAAACAAAAAATAATCAAACTTTGGTCAAATGCAAATTATATTAAAGAAATGTCCTGCTGTGTTCATCAGTCTTTTCACTGTATTGCTTCTGAGATTCTGTTCAACCTTTATCTGTGCAGATAACACGTCATATTGAAATTGTTTAGTCTTTACCAATGTTACGCCCACAAAGTAAGAAACTGCTGAGCTCCTTGGGGATAGGGACTCGCCCCATTCTTTTACGAGGCACCTACACATGGTATATGCCAACCATAACATAGCAGGTCCTCAACAAATGGTTGCTTACGGGAACAAAAACGTAGTCTATCTGACACACAGCATTTTCTCGATGGTACATCTTACAGTGCTATTAACAAATGAACTGAAGATTTGATGATTCAGACCAATTTGCACTGGTACAAATCACATTTCTAGAGGACACATCTGGTTTCTCCTAGAGCAAATGCTTCCCCTTCAGAAAATTTCTCAAGCTCTTCAAACTGGGGAGGGGACTTTCCATTTGTAGGGTCATAAAAATATGTAAGAAGTTAAATCCATTGATCTGGACAAAAATCAGAGGATTATCAACAAGGGACATTTCCTCATGCTTGGTAGCAGCTCGTACATTTTACAAATTACAACACACTAGCCAAACAAGCTCTCCTATCTCTGAAGCAGACACCCTGTGGCTAAATTGACACAAGCAAGCTGATCAAGAATCACTGCGGCAGGAGTTCACATGAACGTAAAACTCAAACAAATAGGAACTAGCATTAAACTTCCAGTGGACAATAAAGCTTCAGTATGTAAGGCGACAAGCAGAGGGATGTGGGTATTTTCCAACACCCCCGTATCTAAAACAGGCAGGAGAAGTGTGAGGGAAAGAGAAGGTGCTCATTCCTCAATCACATAAAGGATTTGCTACAAGTTTTGTTTCTGCTCTGCTGGGTCCTTTCCTGTCTGGTAGAGGAAACAAATCTGCTTTTCAAGGCTAGGTTTTGGCTTGTTCAAGTCTTACCTGGGAGGACAGTATCTTTTAACACCCTTTCTGGACACATCAGCCTGTTTAAAATATGCCAAACAAGCTGCTTAAAAGAAAATGTCACTTGCTCTTACTACAGCTACGCAAACCAGCTAGGCCCTAATCATGTTAGGAGTGGAAAGGACCAATTAGAGCCCCAGAGAGGAACCAAACAGTAAACAGAGATTCAGACAAGACCTACCTGGAAACAATTCATCATCCAGTGAAGAATCTAAAGAGGGGTCTGGTGAAAATGTACATTGATCAGGTGAAAAGACAGCAGACTCCTCATCACCAAGCGTTCTCTCGTGGGAAGTGAGACGGGGAGGGGCAGGGGTGACCTGAGCAGTCTTTTATAAGGGGCGGGGTTAAGGATTCACATCTCAGCCTCTGTATACTGCCTTTCGGCTTGGTTTGCATAAATGAACTTTGCATAAGTGAACGTGGGCTTGTTTATATTAGTGGCTGCTTCCAAGAGCGTATCATCTTCATCGTTCTTTAAACCACTGGAAGGTGACATAATAATGAGAAAGATGTTAATAGTAACAGCTAGCCCTCTCCGAGCGCTTGCTATGCGCTAGGCCCTGCAGTGCAGGAGCTCATTTAACACAACAGCCTAATGATATCTGTTACCCCCTTTTTCTAGGTAAGGAAACTAAGACAGCAACTTGTTCAAGGACAAAAAGCTGGTACATGTTAGAACCAGAACTTGCACTTGCTCAAGACACAGTGTACAAATACGAACAGAAAACTCCCTACTTAGGAATTATGAGCTCCTCACTTCACCCGGATGTCGAGCCTAACTTTGGTGCCTTTTCAGGGACTCCACATGAGGTGTCAACTCTGCAGACCCAGTAGTGATGCCTCCCCTGCAGCCTGCCTCCCTGAGTTTTACTGGAACCTGGTTGTGACATCCTGCCTAGGTGTGCCAGGAAGCCCTAGCCGCACTCCGGGGGGCGGCGGGGGGGCGGGGAGCTGGACGCTGGCTTCCTCTTGGGACGTGTAAGCTCTCAAGTTCCCAGGCTACTTCACTACAGAGAGGCGTCAGCACACACAGGCAGGAGAGGACCACCACCAAGAGCTGGGACCATGCCTCGCGGCCCCATAAGCCTAAGGCCACACAGCAGGCGAGCAGGAGGATTAGAGCTGCTCTGGTTTCCTGGTGCCCCTCAGGAACTGGTCTTAGCAGAGAGAGACAGCGAGAAGAAAGAGATCACCTTCTCACTGCACCAAGCCAACGTTAATGCCACTCGACAGGAAGGAGCAGGAGACCTGTCTCTGCGTGGAGAAGGAAGGAAAGGAGAGGAAATGGAACGGCTCCAGGAGCCACCCACCACATCTAACTGGTCCTGCAGCTCTCACTCTGGGGAGCCCCAGCCACCGCGGCAGCAATGGCCAACGGTGCTGAAAACTGAAGCCCGCGCCGCTGGGTCTTGATGCCACCCCTGAGCTAACACAGGGCTCCTTCACCGCCGGGTGTTAATCGTGCAGGAGAATGTGGGACAGAAGATTTAAAAAGCTGTGTTAAGGGGGAAGGGCAGCCAGATCACCTTACCCCAAGGTTTCTCAATCAAGCCTTCTCAGATTCCCTTTAGGGGCCTGTATTATTAGCTTCAAGGGAGGTTTTCCCCAAACTGGCATTAAATGAACACGTGTTCCAGCTGGGAGAGTAGCCCTTTGATGAAGGGGAAGGGGACCCTGGAGAGTGACGGCAAGGCACACACTCTCACCCTGCACGGGAGGGCAACTGCCTTATTCCAGGGCCAAGCTGAGCTTCCTAAAGCTCTGACAAGCGGGGGTGCCTGCAGGCTGCACCCTGGGAACCCAAGGGCTGGAGGCTCTTCCTGCAAAAACTGAAAAGGAAGGGAGAGCAATGGGAGAAACCCAAGTTTAACTGAGCACCACATCATGGACCCAGCCCCACCAGAGCCCCATGATGTCCCCTTGCTTTGACCAGCTCACCAGCCTCTGAGGGGTCTGCAGTAGATCAGGCAAGATAACTGGAGACCTCCTCCACGCCCAAAGACGGCCCCACCCTCCGGGCTTCCAAATGTTACTGCCAAATAACCTTGTCCCTCTTTCACAGGTGGGGAAATTGAGGCATCCAAAACAAATTACCGTGCTTCCCAAACCAGGGAGAAGTTCACTTCTCTAACCACAATTTTGCACTTCCTTACAGCTTTATTACATTTCAAATTTCTCCAGATACACCGATTGCCTTTGCAAAGTGAATTTTAAATATAGTTTAAGGAGCGAACTCAAAATGAGACGAGGGCGGTCAGAAAGACCGGTAGGGCTTTATCTACCGCAAGGGCAGGATGGGTGCCCCCCATCCCCAGCTTATCCCCCAACCCCCCCCCCAAGACGCTTCCACCGCAGCCCGAGGGCGGAAGCAAGGCGGCGCGGCCGAGCACCGGCGGGGGAGCTCCCGGGTCCCGGAGCTGGGAGGGGGGGCGGGGGATCGGGCCCCTCCCCGGGGGCTGCGGCCCGCCCGCCGAGCGCGGGGGCCAGGAACTTCTGGCCGCGCGGCGCGGACCCCGCCGCCCCCCGCCCCCACCCCGGCGCCCGGCGGGTGTGCGGCTCGGGCTTCCCTTTCTTCGCCTCGCCGCGCCTCGGGCGCGACCCCCGAGGCGGCGGCGGCCGCCACTCACCATATTACAGATGGAGGCGATGTTTCGGACAGTCATTAGTCTAAAGGTTGCAGCGATCCCGCACCGCCATCTTTATAAGGTGAAAACAGGACTGTCCATGGTGGAGCGCTCGCGGGGAGGCCGGGCGACGGCGGGGCGGCGGCGGCGGGGCGGCGGCCTGGGGTCCGGCTTGCAGTTTGGCTGGGAGAGGGAGGCCGGGAAGGAGGGAGGAGGGAGGGAGGAGGAGGAGGAGGAGGTGGAGGAGGCGGGGAGGGCGGGGAAGGCGGGGAGGCGGGAGGGAGAGCGGAGGGGCGGGGAGTGGCGGAGCGAGGGAGCCTGGGCCGCGGCCGGCGGCGCGGGGAGGAGGAGCGGCCCGAGCGCGCCGCGTGCAGCCCGCGCTCTGAGCGCTCCCGCCGCGCGCCCGGCCCGGCTCCGCCCCCGCCCCGCCCCCCGCCCCGCCCCGGCCCCGCCGCTCCTGCGCCCGTGCCCCCGGGCTTCGGGCCCCCCGGCCCCCCGGCCCGGCCTTCCTCGTCGCCTCTTTATTTCCTGCTTCACCCTCGTTGGACTTAGCGCGGGGCCAGGCCCTCGCTCGCGTGACTGCAGCAGCCGCGCCTCGCGGGTCCCCCGGACTGACCCTGACGCGGCGGCGCCCGCCGCCAGGGGCCCGCGGGGAACCAGGGACGGCCTAGGGGCGCTGGGCGACTCGAGGGGCTGCGCCTCCTGCAGCCCGCGGGCTGGGGAAGGCGGGCGCCGCGGAGAGGGCCGGCGGGGCCGCGAGGCCGTTTCCCGTCTAAGCTTTTTCCTTCCAGCAGCTCGTCCCCCAGCAGCCCCGGGTTTTGCATTTGGGGCGAGTGAAGAAGGCAAGGGGCAGGATGACTACGTCCAACTTTTAGTTTCTCCCCGTGGTTCCAGCCAGATGGCACCGGCGGGGACCCAAGAAGTAAATGGGGTCAGGACATGGGATTGTCGGAAAGCCCTGGCCAGCGGCGGGCCGCCTGCCTGGTAGAGGGCGCCGGCAGGAGAGAGAAATCTGGGTTTGGGCGGAGGCCAGCAACGGCGCGCTCGGGCAATTGTGACATTAGCAGGTACAAAAGAGAAGTCTGGGTTCGGGGTGAGGACTAGAGACTGTCCAAGGAGCGATTTGAATCCGGATAGACCTAGAACCAAACTTTTCCGCATCGAGAAAAACAGACCTGTCTCGGGGACCCAACCTCTTTAGGTTTTGAGAAGGGTGCAGCATCGGTTTAGACACATTTCCTGCATAAAAGGTCGTGGCTTCTGGCTCAAAGCGCGAATCTACACGGTTTAGCCAATTTGTTCACCGGAAGTGGAGAAGCCAATTCCTGAATGTGAAACAATTCTACAAAGTTGCAGTTCAGTGCTTTCAACAGAGGTCGTACCGTACAAGTGGAACCCGTGATAATCCTTAAACCGATATATTTAATGACAAATTGAATTAGAAGAGAAACTAATATAATTGAAGGTAGCTTTTTTCTAACCAAGGCTAACATACTGGGAAAATATGATTCCTATCCTCCCTTATTTATGAAGTGTTATCCGTGTCACGTATGCGGGCCATTGATTGCTCATATCTCCAGAACTGGGGTGTAAAGAAAAGACAACTGCTGAGTGACGTTCTCCGGTATCATGGTGACTCTGTATATTTCAATGGATTTAAGGAGTAATACACCTGCTTATAAAGTCATTCAGCCAACATCTTTCCAAAAAGATACTGATGGATAATAGTTAACTATGATTTCTTACCACTGTCAGTCATGACGTTCTTTACATTCATGACCTTCAAGTGCCACCATAAACATCAGATGATTATTACTGTCTTTTGCAGATGGGTAAAAGAAGGCTTAGAGGGTCAGGTGTCCTACCTCCACAGCGTCAGCCACATGTTACAAATGAAGTGGGTCTGCTAAGCTGGCAGAGCACCGCGGGAGAGTAGAGGACCGCAAGACACCCAATATGGCCGCTGGGATAAGAGGCCTAGAGAGGTTTTAAGACTTGAAGAAAGTCACAAAACAAGTTCAGGCGCAACCTTGAGTCTAAAACTCGGGCCTCAGGACTCAATTTCACAGACATTCCATTCTACAGGCATTAATCCAAAGCCTTCAATGATACGGAAGTTTGATACCATAATAGAGTTCAGTATTTCTGCCAATATCGGCACAGAGGCTTGCAAAGTCCAGAGGACCAAAAACACCACTGACAATGAAAATTGAACATCATCTGATTACTGAGTGCTACAGCAGCATGTTCAAAGGATCTTTTGCATGCCTTCTAACAGCCTATAGCCTAAAACCGAAGTGTTCAATATAGACAAACACCCAGATTGAAACTCAGGCAGTGAATTACATACACAACAAATCAATGAACACAGCAGATCTTGTCAGACTCATGAATAATTAAATAATTTTTACCCTACCACAAGGTTAGTATTCACAGGTCTAAACTGGAAAAGGCATCAGTTGAAGAAGAATAAGCCTAGCCTCAGCTTCACTCAGTGAGGAAACATTTGGTGGAAATAAGAGGTAAAGTCATAAAAAATGTTGACAAGTTAACGGGAGGAAAAGTATTTCACACATACGGGCCAGCTACTATAAAGGTGTAGAGTCAAAACTGAGAAAAGTAGACAAATGGTAGGATGGGATACAGGCTAGCACCGAACAGCCTAAATAAATTTGAGGGAGGCAGTCACTCCAGGTGTTGTGCCCCTTGCTCCACAGTGTGGTCCCTGAACCCGTAGCATGGGCCTCCCCTGCGAGGCTGTTCGAAGTGCAGACTCTAAGGTCCCACCCGAGACCTACTGAATGAGACTCTGCATATAAAGTGTGAGGAGCACTGCCCCAGCCAACCACTTGCGGTGGCAGTCTTAGTTTTGGCCTGCCTGGTTTCCAGATTCTACTTTGGTCAACTTTACCATTTTCAGAATCTAGGGTTCAAGTATGGCTGACCCTGCCTTCCGGTTCCAGAGGAAGGCACGTGATCCAGGCCTGGCCAATGAGAGCACCGCTCATGACCCAGCCACAGTGATTGGTTCAACAAGGAGAACGTAATATAAGCAGAGCCAATGAGAGTTGGTGGGGGTGGGTGGGTGGAGCTTTAGAGAAACAAGTACTCCTCTCCTGGTGTTTGCTGAAGTGATAGGATAAAATCTAGAGCTTCCGTAGTTCCACGGCCTGAGATCCAAGCCAACGTAGAAAAATGGAACTGAGGAATGGAAGAGAGACCCTAACAACATCATTCATATACTTGCTGCCAGATCTATATTCTGGACTTTTCAGCAACTCAAGCCAGTAAAGTCCTTGTTTTCTTGGGCCAGTTCAAATTGAGTGTCTGCTACTCGCAATTGAAAGAATCCAAATAACCAGTGTCTTCCTGTCCCCCAAATTAATTAGGTTTAGTCTGAGCTCATGATGTTTACTTTTCCTATCTTCTCTACAAACTAAACCAATATTTGAAGGTCTTCCTTCAGATCTGCCTCCTCCATGAGGCCTTCCAGATTCCTTCCCCCCACCCACCACCACTACCGATGAACCACTATATCCAGGTGCTTCCATACTCTCCCCTCTGTTGCTACCAATTTCATGTCTTTCCCTCTCCCACCACCCCTCTTTGTTTGGTTTACACTACTCAGCCTTCAGACAAACCAAGAAAAACTGAGATGCCCTTGTTACATGTTCTTATAACACCATCCGGCCTCCCTTCACAGACCTTGTAAATATGTCTATGCCCTATCTTACACAGCATGGAGGCAGGTGAGTGGGTGGTTATAAGAATGAACCCTGGATCCAGACTGTGTGGACCAGCTCTCTGACCTTGGGCCAGTTTCTTAACGTCTCTGTGCTGCAATTTCTGTCTCTATAAAATGAAGATAGTAAGAGTACCCCTCATAGAATGTGACTGCATTAATTTATGTAAAGGATTAAAAATATACCTGGTACATACTAGCCGCTATATAGAATAGCTGCTATTATTATGCCTGTGATTATTTGATTAATGTCTGAGTCTCTTACCCGACACAACAAGACTGAGAGCCAGTCCTGTTTTCACTCACCATTTTACACCTAAAGAAAGACACAAGGGCACCTAGGTGGCTCAGTCAGTTAAGCATCTGCCTTCAGCTCAGGTTATGATCCCAGGGTTCTGGGATGGAGCCCCGCATTGGGCTCCTTGTTCAGCAGGGAGCTTGCTTCTCCCTCTCCCTGCTGCCCCCTCTGCTTGTGCTCTCTCTCTGTCAAATAAATAAAATAGAAAGAAAGAAAAGAAGAAAGAAAGAAAAAGGAAGAAAGAAAGAAAAGAAAAAAAGCCTTATCCATAGGAGGAGCCAAGAGAGTGAATATTAAATTTTTGGACACTTGCCTCTCTCCAAGTGGCCTGGAAGCTCCTGGAGGGAAAGAAGCTTGTCTTGTGCATTTGTAAAAGTCTCATCCGGTCTCAGGCCCTGTGCCTGGCACATTCTTTCCTTTCTTTTTTTTCCTCATTGCCAAATAGGTTATTGCAGCTCATTTGATATGCAAATGCTAGTAAACATTTGGCCGTCCTTGGGGAAAATATTTTGCTGGCTATAGAGTTTGCAACCAAAATGGTTTCTGTGGATTATATTTCAATTCTGTAAAGTACTTTATGGCAGCCTTTTTCCTTTTCTTTTTCTTTTTCTTTTTTTTTAAAGATTTTATTTATTTGACAGAGAGTGAGAATGCGAGCACAAGCAGGGGGAGTTGCAGGCAGGGGGAGAAGGAGAAGCAGGGAGCCCGATGCGGGACTTGATCCCAGGACCCCGGGATCATGACCCGAGACAGAGGCAGACGCTTAAGCGACTGAGCCACCCAGGTGCCCCATCCTTTTTCCTTTTCATCATGTATCAGACACCTGTTTACTAAAGACACACTTTGTGCCAAAAGCTGTGTGAGCCACTGGTGATCCTAGGATAAAAGATGGCAGTCCCAGTGTTTATACTGCTTGACTTATAATGCAGTGTTCATTGGCATTGTTTATGGATGTCTTTGCTACTTTTTGCTTGCAATTAATCTAACATAAGGATAAGCTAACTTTGGAGTGAACATCAAATTAGAGTTCCTACAAGAGGGAAACTACATCGATCATGAGTGTATTTGTGGTGGTAAAGACTCCCTAAGCTTTCAGAACAATTGGCTTAGTTTGGAGTACCAATTGAAATGTCATGGACCGATTTTTAAGCTAGGTTGGAACATGATCAGATTGTTATTTGCTTATACATTTAGATTAACTGAAAGAAAGCTGGCTACTATCCGGGGAAAGAAGGTTGAAAGAGCAAAAGCACTCTTTGTGAGGCCAGTTAGAAATCCGTGGCAAGAGAGTCCCAGAGTTGTCGGTAGCCTGGGTTTACTTAAGGAGCAGCAGTGGGAAAACAGAAGTGGACAGATTGAATGCTTTTTGCAGATTGTCGGCTGAATTTGGTGATTGACAAGGATGAGCCAAAGATGAGTCCCAAGTTTCCAACTGGAATGGAAAAGAATGTCTTTTTTTTTTTTTTTTTTTAGGGGGGGGCAAGCGGTAGAGGGAGAAGAAGAGAGAGAATCTTAAGCAGGCTCCATGCCTGGTGCAGAGCCCCAGGCAGGGCTCCATCTCACAACCCTGAGATCATGACCTGAGCCAAAATCAAGACTCGGACGCTTAACGGACTGAGCTACCCAGGCTCCCC
This sequence comes from Halichoerus grypus, assembly GCF_964656455.1. Lineage (NCBI taxonomy): Eukaryota > Metazoa > Chordata > Mammalia > Carnivora > Phocidae > Halichoerus > Halichoerus grypus. The sequence goes on from NC_135714.1 coordinate 41,135,719, forward strand.
AAGAATGTTATGTTTTTTGTTTTTTTTTATCATAGGGAATGCTGAAGGAGAAAGTTCAGGTGTAGATGGTTGGAAAGAAGTGAGATTGGTTTCACAGGTGTTGAGTTTCAGATAACAATGAAAAACCTGAATAGTTATATCAAGTACAAATCTGGGGCTCAGAAGAAATGTCTGGGGACGCCTGGGTGGCTCAGTCGGTTAAGCATCTGGCTTCAGCTCAGGCCATGATCCCAGGGTCCTGGAATCAAGTCCCGCATCAGGCTCCCTGCTCAGCGAGGACCCTGCTTCTCCCTCTGCCTGACACTCCCCCTGCTTGTGCTCTCTCTCTCTAATAAATAAAATCTTTAAAAAAAAATTTAAAAAAAAAGAAGAAGTGTCTGGATTGGAGATACATCTAAAAGTAATTAATATATAGGAGATAATGCAAGACATGCAGTTATGGATGAAATTGCCTAGGGAGAGTGTAGAGTGAGAATAGACGAGGGGAAAGTCATGAAGAGCTCCACCATGGAAGGATCAGGTGGAGGAAGAGGATCCAAAGAAAACTAATAGAAAGCTTCTAAAGTGGTAGAGGAAAAGCAAACAAATGTGCAACATTGCAAAAGCCAAAGAGTATTTCAAGATGCAGGGAGTAGTCAAATGCATCAGATACAGCTAAGAGCTCAAGGAAGATTAATAATAGTAACAATGTTCAGTTCTTGAGCAAGGCTTTAGGATGTATTTAATCCTTCTGACAACCCTTTGAGGAAGGCAATATTATAATCCCCATTTCAGAGAAAACTGAGGTGCAGAGTGTTAAGTAATCTGCCCTGATTCCTGTAAGTATCCTCTCAGCAAAGCCTATTACTCAGGGGTCCTTTGGATTCTCTCCAGGGCAGTTTGCAGGGGGTGGTTAGGACAGAACACCTATCAGAATGGGTTGGAAGGTGAAAGGGAAGGGAGAAGACAGAGTAAAGATGTTTGGCTTTTAAGGGAAAGAGATGGGGTGGTAGAGGCTTGAAGAGCTCAAAAGTACCTTTAATGGGTGGCTCTCTGCCTGGTTTGCAAGGACATGGCTAATCTGGCTCTGCCCCATCTCTTCCAAATTTTAAACCAAACAATTACATCATTCTCATGTCATGCTTCCAGGTCCTCAGGCTCGTGACACCCCTCAGCCCACCCTCAGCCAATTCTTCTTCCTTCTATTTCAAGTCCACTCATTCCTCAAAATTCAGCTCAAACCTTACTTCCCGAGGAAGTCTTCTCAGTCTCATATTCCCTTGCTGACTTTTTATCAAAGGTCACTTTTTGTATTTCTCTAGAAACCTCAAATTCCTGGCACAATGCCAAACACACAACAGGAGGCTATTAGCAGGTAATTATTTTACCTGAAACACTTGGCTCACTTGCTCAGAACCATTTTACTCACCATCCTGCTTTCCTGGTGGTTTTCTCTTTTCTCCAAGTTCTGATCTGAATTTTATAGAACTGACAGCCTTCCTGGGTAAGGGGAAGGCGGGGCTTGGAAGAGAAGTGCTCTGTAAGGAAGTTGAAGCAAATGAGCCTCCCTTCGAAATGAGATTTTTCTAGAGAGGGGTGCCTGGGTAGCTCAGTCAGTTAAGCATCTGCCCTCAGCTCAGGTCATGATCTCAGGGTCCTGGGATCGGGCCCCGCGTCAGGCTCCCTGCTCAGGGGGGAGCCTGCTTCTTCCTCTTCCTTCCACTTGTTCTCTCTCTCAAATAAATAAATAAAATCTTTAAAAATTAAAAAAAAAAGAAATGAGATTTTCTAGAGAGATTTGGTGATAAAGTAAAGAGAGATCTCAGCAGTTTAAGGGAGGCAAGAGATCAGTGGAAAGGTTTGATCATATTATTTGTCCGTTTTATCATGATTATTAGTGTGGGGAGCCCCTGAGTATGTTTGTCATAAAAAAATGAAGGGCTAGTGAACCTAGCAGTAAGGCTTGATGAAGGTAGTTATTAGCAGGGTAGAGGGACAGATCGGGAGCCCTAGAGCTTTGGAAAGGAAGAAGTCCATCCATTAGGTTGAGGAAATTAACACAAAATAGCTTTCATCTTCTCAGTAAAGGAGGAAGGAAGGAAGATAAGCTCCATGGTCACTCCTAAGAGGTTTTGACTGCTCTGTTCACTGCTATATCCCTCAGAACAGGAAGACACATAGTAGGTGCTCAATAAATACTTGTTGAATGGGGATATTATTGAAAGTGTTTGAAAGAAGATTGGAAGACCTCCAAGTATAGACCCTCTAGGTAAGGTGAATAGTTGTTCTATAGCCTGATCAGCAATAGAACAGGCTTTCCTTGGGGGCATTTACATTCCTTCCATATCCATAAACACTATTTTCAATAAAGGGAACGTAGGTCTTTTTGCCAAATTATACCCTCATACCCTGGCAGCCTGTATGTGATCATTTCCATAGCTTTAATAAACCCCAATCGCCACCTGGTGGGAGGGCAGGGATTCACATGTGGCACCTGGAATGAGTTTTCCTTCAGGGGGCAGTACCTGTAATGAACTTTGGTCCTGACCTTCTAGAAAGTTGGCAACCATTGAAAACAAGATACGATTGTCCTGAACTCTCTTTCTGTTCAGCTTTGTCCCCAGTGGGAAGTTAAGGCTCTACTCTTCCATTTCTTCTTAAAAAACAGAGTCAGGCCAGATTACGGGTGACACTGACAAGGCCATGGGAGCGGTATCCTCCTGGTGGTGGCCATGATGCTCTGTACCTTGTAAAGCTCTATACACATCCTATCCATCACTCGCCATCAGGATGACCCAGAAGAGGTAGACTGTAAGCGACTGACTGGCTGAGAATGTATTCATTGAATAAGCCTTTCAAGATCTTCATGAACTAGGCAAATGGATTCAAAAGTTTCAAGAGTACTACTTAATTTGAATAATTACAAATTATGCTGTATTGTTGGTACTCTGGTTCAACTGGAACCTTTGTAACAATGATACTGTAGATGTTTTCATTTTAGGCACGCTACACTCATTGCTGTGTGGACTTTAAAAAAAAAAAAAAGGACAATTCAAGATAGCTTACTTTTCTCCCCCCTAGGGAGAGGGGTTAATTATGAGCCATTTGGTCGAAGTCAGTGTTGTAAAATAATGAGTTTCAACAGCACCTGTTACTGAGTCCTATAGATTATTATAACTTTTTAAAGAGCTATTATTATTTTGACTAAGCACAAAGCATCAAATTTTTCTGTTTTAATATTTTTAATTAAAACATACATTCAGAAAGGTGCATAAGTCTTCAGTGAATTGTCACAATGCAGACACACCTGTGCAACCACCACCCAGGTGAATAGAACATACCAGCATCCTTGAAGGCCTTCCCCGAGCTCCTCCAGATCCCTGACCTCTCTTCACCAGGGGTAAGCCCTATCATGACTTCTAACACCATAGCTGTTTTGCCTGGGTCTTTTGTGTGCATGTGTGTTATGTCACCTTTTTGCCTGGTTTCTTTTGCTCAATATTATGTGTTCAGCCACGTTGCTCAGAGAAGCTGTGGTTCATTAGTTTTTGTTGCTGTGTAGTATTCCATCGTCCGAAGAGCCAACAATCTGTTTACAAATTCAACACTGGTAGAGATTTGTTTTTTTTCCAGCCTGAAGCAATTACCAAAAATGCTCCTATGAGCATTCTTGTTTGTGTTCTTTGGTGTACATATACACAGCTTTCCACTAAGCATATACTAAGGCATAAGATGCTCAGTCATTGAGCATGCACGTGTTCAACCTGGGCAGATAATGCCAAACACGTTTTCTTTTCTTTTTTTTTAAAGATTTTATTTATTTATTTGTCAGAGAGAGAGAGACCGCACAAGCAGGGGGAGCGGCAGAGGGAGAAGCAGGCTCCCTGCTGAGCAAGGAGCCCGATGCGGGGCTCGATCCCAGGACCCTGGGATCATGACCTGAGCCGAAGGCAGATGCTTAACCAACTGAGCCAGCCAGGCGCCCCTCAAACACGTTTTCTAAAATGGTCATAATGATACTCCCACTACCAGAGCGTTAGGTCTGGTTGCTCCACATCCTCCCCATACCTAGTATTATCTTTTTAACTTTAGCCATTTTGGCAAGTGTGTGTGTAAATATATATATATTTTTTATAGTTGTGTATATATGGTTGTTATGTGTATATAGCTGTATTTCACTGTGGTATTAGAGTACTGTATTTTAATAAACAATTAATTGTGTTTCCTTTTATAGCAGAACAGGGAGAACCATGTACGATTTCATAAGGGTCATTAAAATGTTTTTGGTAATGAGTGCACATCATCTTGTTTCCTTTTAGGCCCATCTCAATGATCAGTCCACGTCCCAACCAATACAAAAACAATAATACTGACATGTGACACATCCATCTGACCCATCTAGCAAACAAAAGGATTCATCTAAGATGTCCTTGAAACAAAACAAGGTAGAGAAATAGTCAATGACTATAAACAATAACAGAAAAACAACCAAATTTTTAAAAACAAAGTATAAGTGGTAGAATAACTGACTGTTACAGTTAGATTCATCTAATTCAACCAACTCAAAGCCAAGAGAGGTTAAATGATTAAGGCCCAGTTCTGTTGCAGACAGAGCCAGAAGTAGAATTCAAGTCCATACACCCTTAGCCTTTTATAGGATATGCAGAATTTTAGTCGATGGACTGACTTTCTGAAATCTGAAATTTCTTTAAATTTAATTTCCCAAAGTTCAGATTAATTTCATCAGTGCACTAAGTTAACCATGAAAAAGACCCCTATGTCTTGTTTGTTTTTTTAAGATTTTATTTATTTATTTGAGAGAGAGAGAGGGTGCACACATGTGGAAGAGTACAGGTGGTGAGGGGAAGGGGCGGGGAGAGAGGGAGAAGCAGACTCCCCAATCCCAGGACTCTGCGATCATGACCTGAGCGGAAGGCAGACACCTGACCGACTGAGCCGCCTGGGCGATCCCCACTATGTCTTGTTAAAGAACAAAGTTCAGCTGAGTAAATTGAAAGAGCTAATTGGCTTTATTTAAGACTCAGGAGTCAGCAGCATCCCATCTAACAAATAGGAGGCTGTTCCAAGGAGTTGTATAAAATGGAAGGCTTTGATAGGCAGAATGGGGTGGGACAAGGAAGTTAACTAGCAGAAGAAAAGAAAGGATGGTTTCAGGCAAGGTCACCTTCCCCTTGGGGAAAGGGCAGGGGGTCTTGTGCAGATTACCTCACTGGGGCCGATCTGGAAATTCCAGCATGATGAGTTTAAAACCCAGCGAGGCTGAAACTGCAGTTAGGTTAGACATGAGGTCTTGGTGACTCCATTTGGGGCCTGTTGTTTCTTTTTAACAGTCCCCCCCTCTTTTGATCCAACTCTCAGCCTAACTGAGAGATGTGATCGAAATTCAAGGCATTAGCACCACTCTCAGCTACAGCTCTAGTTCTCGAAGCTTTCATTCATCCTGGGTTTTGCTGACTCTCTGTGGCACTCATGAGTCATGACTTCAGGCTCACAGTTTTTTAGTTGGTCATTCTCTTTGCTCCTTTTCTGTCATTCCAGCCTCAGGGAGATCATTGGCTTGGTGCTTGGTGGCTGCAAACATGCATTTAAAGCCCTTAGGAGAATACAGCACACCAGGGAGGTTACTGTAACTATAAGCAGGATAATTCCCAACATTGGGAGCGCACTTCAGGGCCATGGTCCCCAAGACTGAACCAAAGAATGACCCCATTGAAGAAGTCACCCTTTGAAGCCAAGTGGCCTTCTCGGAACTCTTACATAACTGAGTTGCAGCTTCCGCAGAAGTGTTAGTTCAGGTACAGCAGGTTCTGTTGGCCCAGCTCAGACACCCCCTTACTCCGAACGCTTTGGCCAGAGACTCCAAGGATCTTTGCTGGGCAGCTAGTGTCTTAACAACAGACTCTGCAGGGGCTCCAAGAGTTCAGGAGAAGTTTCTAATCATATTCTCACTTGTATTTACTCCTAAACCCGGGGTCAGTCAGGGTTTTAGCATATATAAGAAGGGAATCTCCAAACCTGAAATAAAAAGCCATCTTAAGTGCCTTATAGAGATGGGTGCTGCTGGTGAGCTCTCTCAGCGAGTGGGGGCGGATCTGGTCTAGATAATCGTGGGAACAGAAGGGTCCAAATGCGCTAAGATTCACACAGGTAAATGTGTCTAACTGGGTACATACTTCTAAGTGGGGGATGGGGCAGGGGGAGGGGAGGATTGACATTGAGATTCAAAGAGAAATTGGTCCCGGGGAGGATCTCTTGCATCATGACAAATCTAGCGATCTGAGAGTTAACCAATCCCCTCTCAAACTTAGCAATGGCCTGAGGGATACAATGAGGGCATCATCTCTCCAGGCCAACGCCAGAGTAAAGAAAAGAAAAAGGAGAAAGGGTTTCATGTTTAGTTTAAGTATGAGGTCTTGATCCAGCATCTTGGGTGAAGGCAGTCTACTTCGATGTCAGCCACTTCTCTTCCTTGTCAATTCAGTTTGTAGGTCTGTATCATCTGCCTAGGGCCTGATATCAGGTGGAGCGTTCTTTATCAGTGAGACATGTACCCAAGGCTCAATGTGTTCTAGTTTTGCAGTAGATTGTGTTCGGGAGCACTTGGGAAGCTCCCTTCCCATGAGGCACAGTGAGGCTGTCCTCCTCTGATGACACTTCCAGAAGACCCGGTTACCAGGCTCTAGACTGTGACCAACAGGATCCCTTGAAATGGGATTCAGCAAAGCTTCTTTAATCTGCTGATGATATGCTTAAACAGAAGACATAAGCATAAGACTTACTGTAGCTGGACATCCTAGCATGAAAGTTGTGTATCTTCAGCAGAAGGTTATATACCAATAGACATTGATCTACCAGCGACTATCTTGTATAGAGTGACTTTCCCAAAGGGAGTACTATGAACAGTCAGCAAGACCAAAGACAATACTGTGGGCCATGGAAATCCAGTGGTGTCTGCAAGTTTAGACATTTTAAGTTTAAAGGATCTCTCTAGTTCTCTCAACCTTACCTGATGATTAAAGGGTGATAGGGACAGTGGTAATCCCAAGAGGTTTGCAAGGTGTTTGTTAAGGCTTATATGATTTGCCCAGTGAAGTGGGTACCTTGATCACTGGAGATTATAGAAGGTATACCCCAAGTGGGAAACACATTTTCCAACACTTTCTTGGCCACTGTGAGGACATCAGCCTTGCGACAGGGGAGGTCTTCAGCGCACCTGGAAAACACATATGATAACAAGAACATATTGATAACCTGTACCAAGTGTACCAAGTGGTAGCTGAATGAAGTCCAGCTGCAGGCATTCAGAGGGTCCAGAGGGAGGAGATCTGAGGCTTCTCAGGACAAAAATAGTTTGCCAGGATTGTGGCCGTGGCAGGTCAAACATGGCTGGTACACTGTTTTTGCAATTTTATAGAAGAGTCCCTACCAATATCTACTTATAATTTAGGTCATCTTAAATGTCCTAAGGTGGGGGAAGGAATACGGAAACCGAAAAGTGGAGTTAGGTTTAGTTCCAGCTGTTTGTTTCATTTATAGCCATTGTTCACCCATCTTAATTTCTCTGATTCAGGAGCAGACTGTTGCCATGTTACCAGGACATCAGAATAGCAAACATTTGGCAATGAAGAGCCATTTTGTGCAGAAGCAGAATGGACTTGGTCCCCATGAGCTACAATCTCATGCTTCTGCCTTTGCACGAGAGTCAGCCGAGACATCTCCTGGTACTCCGTGCTTTCAGGCTGAGCCTTAATTTTGATGACAGCAATTTCAGAAGTTAAAAGAATAGCAGAATGGCAGTAAGAAGATCATTTACTTTTTGCCCATTTTTGATTGAGTTCTCAGAGGATGCAAGAAAACCTCATTGGTCTCCATAACATTCTAAAATCACAGATGACTCCAGGGGCGCCTGGGTGGCTCAGTTGGTTAAGCGTCTGCCCTCAGCTCAGGTCACGATCCCAGGGTCCTGGGATCGAGCTCCACGTTGGGCTCCCTTGTCAATGGGGAGTCTGCTTCTCGCTCTTCCTCTCCTTCTGCCCCTCTTCCCCTGCTCATGTTCTCTCTCTGTCTCAAATAAAATCTTTAAAAAAAAATTCAACTTAAAAAAAATAAAATAATAAAATAAAATCAAAGATGACTCCAAAGGCATCCCAGCTATTCATATCGATATTAACAGTATGTGTTTCTGATAACTGGCACGCTCAGGTAAAGCATGGAGCTCTGCTGGTTGGGTGGATTTAGCTTGTGAGAGGTTTCCCTTTCCCAGCAGGTCATACTGAGTAATAACAGCAACAACCAGCCTGAAAATTTCCTTTTTCACCTCTACGGTATGACCTGTCAACAAACCAGAGTAGATAATGATTCGTTAAAGGGATATCTCCTAAGTCAGGATGAGTTGTCACGAAATGGAACTCCCTACCTCAGCTAGGAGGCTCACCTTCATCAGGTAGAGGTAATAAGAGAGCCAAATCAAGGGTGTTGCAACATTGAAGATGTAGATTAGATGGTGAAAGCAGGATCTCAGGAAGTTAGTCTATTTGCAGAGAAATGTGGAGTCAGTTTGGAGTGAAGATGACTTGGGACAAAGTGTGAAGTTTCCAAATAAACGCCATTTCCTAGGGTCAGATCTGCAGATGCTTGGGCTCACTCCACAGCTGCGGCTCTCACATGAAGACAGCTGGGCTAGGCACGAGCCACTGAATCACACTGCATGCTCTCATCGGCGCGTCTAGTACCATGTTCGTGCGTGAGCTTTCCCAGGGCTTGATTATCCCCGCCCTGCACAAATAAGGTGAAGGGTTTTAAATAGATGGCCCTGAGGCAGGTGGTTCTTCCAGCGCCTGTTTTAGTCTTATAAAAATCTGCTCATGTTTGTCTTTCCAAGCAAAGGTTTCGGGGACTGAGATTTTAGTTAAGTTTACAGAGTGGAGAAGTTAATAGAGAAAAATTAGGATCCCGTAGTCTGCAATAAATCCACAAAGCTGTCCCTCATTTGTAGGTCTCAGAAATTCCTGAATTAGCTTAATTCTTTTAGGAGACAGCTGAACTGCTTCTGAGCTTCGCTCATGACTTAGGTACTGAACAATGTCTAGAGATATTGTAGTTTTGCCTTAGAGACTTGGTGTCCCTTTTCAGCTAATTGTTACAGCAAATAGAGGACTCCTCTTTTGTGACTAAGCACAGCAAAAGGTCATCTACATATTACAAAAGTTTCGGTTTCCCAGGGACCTGGAGGGTACTTAAACCTCAGTGACGTTACTTGAGAGAAATAAGAGGGGGCCTTGGTGACCCATCGAGGCATAACTATCTAGGGACAGTGTCGATCGCTTCGGGTAAAGGCAAATAGATATTGGCTGATGATGTCTCCGCTGAACAGAGGTGCACAGCAGTGCCCCGGGCATCAGGTGGAACTTGTGACATAAGGGTGTTTGGGTTTGGAATGACTGGGAAACCGGAATAACCATCTTATTCATAGCTCTCAAATCTGGAACAAATTGCCCTCCCTACCCATCAGGTTTCAGGATTGACAAAATCGATAGGAACTAGTGCTGGGAATGATTAGCCCCCTGGGCGGTAAGGTCTTCTATTATGTACGGGTATGAGGCCTTGTAGGGCCTCAGGCTTGAAGGGACATTGAGGTAATGTAGGGAGAGGGTTACTTTTATCTGTCTGAATCTTTATGGGTTCTGTACTTCTTATTTGTCCAATGTAAATATTAGAAGCCCATGGATTTTTGGGCTCCTCCATTAAATTTGGGGACTTTTGTTGGAATTCTTCCTCTTCTGTGTCAAGGACAGACTCTAAGGAACATAAAAGATCAGGTTCAGGTTGGTCAGGAAATTCTCAGGTGAAGTCTCCATTGGAGGCAAAATGAATTAGCCCTTTTAATTCAGAAAGGAGATCCCTACCTAATTGTCTGGAACTGACTGACACAACAAAAAGGAGTGTTTTTCAGTAAAAGGCCTGAGTCATTTGTACTGGTAGAGATAAAAATTCTCTCTGAACTTTATCAGACACCCTCTACCCCCAACGATGGAAACCTCCTTTTTACTTTGAGGGATTTGTCATCTTGAGGGTGGGGTTTAAGGTAGAAAGTGTAACTCCGGTATCTATTAAAATGTGCCAAGGTTGCCCATTAATTTTAACTTTAGTTTTTCCCTTGGCTATTTAAGGGAGTTTCTGGTAATAGTCTAGCAGAGAAGCCCTCAGAGTCCCTTCCACTGTGTGAGGGGCTCTCCTTTGCAGGCAAGTATGAGGGCATTTAAGAAGAATTTGCCTGGGGACCGCCTGGGTGGCTCAGTCGTTAAGCCTCTGCCTTCCGCTCGGGTCATGATCCCAGGGTCCTGGGATCGAGCCCCGCATCGAGCTCCCGGCTTGGCGGGAAGCCTGCTTCTCCCTCTCCCATTCCCATTGCTTATGTTCCCTCTCTCGCTGTGTCTCTCTGTCAGATAAATAAAATCTTTAAAAAAAAAAAAAAAAAGAATTTGCCTGGGCGCTTGGGTGGCTTAGTCGATTGAGCATCTATCTGCCTTTGGCTCAGGTCATGGTCTCGGGGTCCTGGGATCGAGTCCCAAGTCAGGCTCTCTGCTCAGCAGGGAGTCTGCTTCTCCCTCTCACTCTCCCTCTCTGCTTGCCCTCTCTCTCTTTCAAATAAATGAATAAAATCTTTAAAATAAAATTTAAAAAAAAGAAGAAGAATTTGCCTAGGACAATCTTCCTGTGCCCCAGTTGATGAGAGCTGCAACCTTGATCTTTGGACCAGCGTTTTGCTAATGGACCCCTAGGAGGGTGCAGGGCTGGAGGCCCAGGTGTTGCTTTGGGTCTCTGCCCTTGGAGCTGTAAAGCTAATAGCTTGGCAGATTTTTGTTTGCAATCTTGCTCCAGGGTCCTTTCAAAATGCTCAGCTATAGTCACGAGTTCAGTCAGACTAGTGGCCTCCCATCCTATTTTCTGCCTTTTTATTGATCCACTAATCTCGGGAGATAATCCATGTACAAAGAGGGCAGCCAGAGCAGGCTGGGTGACCTTATTTATTGCGTGGAACCCCAAATGCCATAGAGAAAGGACTACACACAGGCTTTAAAGTCTGCTAGAGAGTCATCTTTTTTTTGTTTGCCAGTTTGTATAATAGAGCAATAAGGACAGGCAGGGAAGACTCTAGGAGTGGCTTATATGAAAGTTTGGCTGCTATTTTGTGAGCTTTTGCTGGTTCCTGAGATGTTGAAGGCCAAGGATCTCGAATATCATCTTTGGGGGTTTGCCATCTTGCTTCCTGCATCCAGTTTTGGGCTTCACCAGGTCATACCAACATCTCTACAAGCTGATAGAGAACAGGTAGCCTGGGGTCACAGACCCTGATAATGACTCTAAGTTCTTCAAAAAATGTTTGGGTTCCTCCCTAGTTGTAGGGCATTCTTTAACTATGGCCCTTAGTTCTGTCTTTGGCCAAGGTGTAAAGGGTACCTGAGGAGGTTCACCTGCAACCTCAAAGTTTTATTTTAAAAGGAAACTGTCTCATGGTCTCTTCAGAATGGAAGGGCAGTTCAGACAGACCATTAGTAAAATGTGGGTACTCAAGTAAAAAAAGACAAAGGACGGGGGCGGGGCGAGCGGTAGGGGTCACGTCCGTCTTACTATTTTTTTGTTTAAGGTACTTCTTATGTCTTTAATTTTTTATTAGCCTTTCGTAACAAGTCTTTTAATGAAGCTATATTGGAATCTTAAAGCCTTTTGAAAGTTTCTGCCCACCAATCAAAGTAGGCATCCCATTCTGTGTGTTCAACTTTGGATCCATTGCTCTCAAGAGTAATCTTGCCTAATCGGAATATTCCCTATAATGACCATTGTAATTCTAGGTTATTTTCAGTAAATATTTGCCATTTTGCTAGATATGTGAAGCTTCCTGAACTATAGTTCTTTTTTATTTTTTAAGATTTTATTTATTTATTTATTTGAGAGAGTGCGTACACGAGAAGGGGGAGGGGCAGAGGGAGAGGGAGAAGCAGACTCCCCGCTGAGCAGGGGCCGGATACGGGACCCAATCCCAGGACTCTGGGATCATGACCCCAGCAGAAGGCAGACACTTAACCAACTGAGCCACCCGGGCACCCCAGACTATAGTTCTTAAACATAAAATTAGCAGGAGTGCCGGGAGGTGGTGTGCTCAACTCTTTGGATATAAAGGATCCCATTTCTTAATTTAGCTAGGTCTTTGGACTTCCTGGAGCCAAACCAATACCGAAGAGGGCCTATCATGGGAGTCTTCTTGAGGTGGTGCATGCTCTAACACCCTTTAAATACTCCATTTGTGCCCACCAACTTTTTTGACTTCTGAGATTCCCATTAGCAACTAGCCCTTCTGTAATATTCACCTGTAATATTCCAATTCCACTGGACCCCGTCTAGCCCAAACTGGACCCAGTCTGACCCTGGACCCAGTCCAACTTTGGTCAGTAACCACCAACACTGTATGGAATCTGGGGACTGGGGAAAGATTTGAACCAGCAGACCCCAAAGAACTGCAGACTGATTCCAGACAGCTGCCACCAGCAGTTCTCAGTGTGGGATCTGGGGATGGAACCAAGGGCTGCGGTTTCCAATCAAACAGGGAAGTGTGGAAAGTCAGATCAGGAGCTCAAAGCAAAGAGAAAGGAGCTCAGAACTGAGAACTTACCAAGAGCCCTTGGGAACAGGATGAGAACGTGAAGGGTTCATGTGTGCCACGCCTCATGTGTTTCTCGTTCCCAAAGCTGCCAGAAGTTCTCTTCAATTCACCACTGCCACCAAATCTGTTAAAGAACAAAAATTCAACTGAGTAAATTAAATCATCCCACTGGATTTATTCAATGTTTCACGAACCGGAGCAGCATCCCATAGAAGGATGTTCCAAGGGACTATAGAAAATGGAGCACTTGGATATGCACAACTAGGGCAGGACAAGAGAGTTATTTGAAAAAGAAACAAAAAAAAGGATTGTTTCAGGCAAGGTGACCTTCCCTCAGGGGGAAGAGCAGGGGGGTCCTAAGCAGATTACCTCACTAGTGCTGATCAGGAAATTCCAGACTGAGGAGTTTAAAATTCCACTCATTGGAGAGGCCAAAACTACAGTAAGTATTAAGGTATTAAGTCCTTTGGGCTTAACATAAGTGACTCCATTTTGAACCTATTGTTTCTTTTGAACAGTCCATATTCTGTAATTATATAGCCATGCTCTCTCTCTCTGATTAATTAGAAGACAACTTGACACTGAAATCTAATCCCAGCAGAACGTGTTATCTGGCTATCACTCTTCAGAAAGACAAAAGCAGTCTGTGTAAATTCCCACTACCTTCTTTTCCTGCATGTCAAGCGTTCGAGTTTTCATAAAGCAATCCACATAAGTACTCAGCTCTGTTTTCCTATGAGGATTCGAGAAGGGGGGCTAGCTCCATAATGTGATAGCTTTTTTGTAGGAAGATGTCACCATTGACCCATAATCAATAGAGCGTAAACTTTGAGTTCTGACTCTGCACTGACCCATATGCATCCATCCAGAGCTTCTGGACAAATGGAACCCAACTGCAAACTTCTAGCCCCTGGCTAGTGGCCAGAATATAGCTAACTTATCCCTGTAAGGTTTATGGCTTGAGTCTCTGCTAATGGCATCAGCAAACTGGCTTTAGACTCTAAGTTTTACTCATCTTGATCTGGGAAATAAAAGTTCTTTCTATTTCATTGTGGCATAGTTTACAGTGCAGTATTCCCTAAATCAAAAGCCCCAAAATGGTGGCCCATGGACATATTTAGTTTAATTATCCGCTATGTTTAAAATCCATTCAAATTAATGCCAACATTTGAAATCTAGTGAGTTCACATACAAATTGAGGTTGTTGGCTTCTCTTGAAATGTCAAAAGCTCTCGCCATTCAGGGTCCACATTCCTGGCCCCAGCCAGAAGAGACTGAACCGAGTAACCTGCTTCAGTGGAGACCTGTCTCCCTCACTCACCAGTCTCCTATCCTGGCCTCTTCACTCCTTTATGCTGCCTTCCTGGCCCCCACAGGCATTGGAGTTTATGACCCCTGCCCTAATCAAATGGCCTCAAGCCCAGGTTTCTGCCTGGAGGCAATTCCAGACACGGCAACAACTGGAAGAATCTCCACATCTGGTTCCCTGCCCGATTGCTCAACCGTGGCCCCCGCCACGCCCTTTCCGTTGGCCGGATACTGGCACAATACAGAGCTTCACTGGCATACACTGGGGATTTCCTTCATTCAGAGAGATCTGGGATTTGTGTTATGCTCTAGGACCCTGATTCCCATTCTCTCTTCCCAAGTTCATGGGCAGAAAAATGCTGAGTGATGGGCTCTGACTTTCTCTCATCTGCAAAAAAGATTCAATCGACAGATAGGCAAGTTTGTTTCTTCTTTCAAACATCTGTATTTTTTCCTCCTGTATGTCAGTGCATTCGACAATGCTATTTAAAACTCCATAAATAAAGGCAAATGAAATTACAAAAATGGATCATCATTTTTATGGAAAACCAACTAAATAAATGTTTGGCTTAAAATGTCAGGCATTAGAGGACTTTAATAAAATACTGAAAGTGAGTTCCCTAGAGGAGATGAGCAATTCAAAAATAGAACGTATGAGAACAGTGCTAATTGAGACTTAAAATACAAATGGCACTCCATGTCCTAATGGAATGGGAACCATATTACCTGATCAGATGACACAAATCATGCAGTGGGAGTCTCTGGGGCCCAGTGAACCGCAGCTGTGTGGGATCTGAGGCTGTGGATGTGAACAGCACTGGTTCGTGGGAATCCACAGGAGAAATTAGTTCAATGCCATGTTGAACCACACGGTACAGGATTTAGGGTTGTAAAAGTTTCCCAGGATTCTAATAACAAGGAGTCGTCAGAACCTCGGTTGTCTCAACCACGGTATAGCACTGCAGGGAGGCTCGCAGTGTATATAGTGTTACTCTTGTCTGCTGGGCCCCTCTTGAAGGACCTAGGTGTTTGTTTGTTTGTTTTTTAAAGATGTTATTATTTATTTGACAGAGAGAGAGAGAGCAGGGGGAGCAGCAGGCCGAGGGAGAGGGCGAAGCAGACTCCCCGCTGAGCAGGGAGCCCCACGTGGGGCTCAATCCCAGGACCCTGAGATCATGACCTGAGCCCAAAGTGGATGCCTAACCAACTGAGCCACCCAGGTGCCCCTTGAAGGACCTAGTTTACCCACCCTCCCTTCTCTTGAATTGTCATTGGTTAATCTCATGCTCTTATTTTGGAGTAACTGCTTAGATATGTAACCCACCTGATGCTTTGTCCCTGAGCTGTGATGAGGTGGTCCCAAAAGGCTATCAATTCCATAGCTGCTTGAGAAATCTCTGGAGGGAGTTTCTGAGGCATGCAGATTCCAGGGCTTATTCCCAAAGACTTGACCCCATAGGTCTTGGTAGGAATCCAGGAATTTATGTATTAACCAGTGTTCCAGGGGATTCTGATGAATGTATGGCCCATGGCTATACCTTAGGAAATTTGCTATCTCAGAAGGCTGATGCCAACATTTCACAATTCCATCTCCAGCAACAATTTAAAAACTTACTTTTGATGAAATGTAAAACATATAAACGTCCTGGATTCATAATGATATGAAACCTCCCTGTCATTGTTAGAGGTTGTATTACTCTGCAATTTGAAAAATAAAGGAAAAGAAAAAGAATTTATCCTGCCTTTCCTGTATGAACTGTTCTGGGGATAACCAAATCGTGTTTGAGGGGAAGTTGTTCTTTTTTTTTTTTTTTTAAGATATTATTAATTTGGGCGCCTGGGTGGCTCAGTTGGTTAAGCGACTGCCTTCGGCTCAGGCCATGATCCTGGAGTCCCGGGATCGAGTTCCGCATCGGGCTCCCTGCTTGGCGGGGAGTCTGCTTCTCCCTCTGACCCTCCTCCCTCTCATGCTCTCTGTCTCTCATTCTCTCTCTCAAATAAATAAATAAAATCTTTAAAAAACAAAACAAAACAAAACAAAAAAGATATTATTAATTTATTTGAAAGAGAGAGAGCGTACAAGCAAGGGGAGAAGGAGAGGGTGAAGCAGACTCCCTGCTGAGTGCAGAGCCCCACGTGGGGCTCCATCCTTGGACCCTGTGATCATGACCTGAGCCACAGGCAGATGCTTAACTGACTGAGCCACCCAGGCGCCCCCAGGGAAAGTTGTTCTTTATAGAAGTCCAGCTAATAAATGCAAAAGGAATGATTTTTAAAGAATTTCTAATTACTATTTTTAGCTATTAATGGTATAAAGAATATAAGGAATGAACATAAGTGGAAGCTGAAGACATTTAGTAAAGGATGATGGCTAACTTTGTAATGGCAGGCTCACATGGACACCACCTGGACCCACTAAGGAAGCCTAGAAAAATGGCACAGTCGTGCCATTATGTGCCTCATGATGTGATGCACTAGGAAGTATGAAGTTTTCTTGTTCATTCAATTCAAATCTCATCAAGCCCATTTATAGAAAATAAAGAACCAAGTTAAATGACACCAAAGCGAAGCAAGAAGACAAATCCAGAATGTAGGTCATTTACCAGGACAAATGACCCAATTTCTATAACAAATCAGTGGTCAGGTGAGTAAGAGGATTGTTCTAGAATAAAAGAGACTTAAAGACATAACCATCACGTTTGGATTCTGAATAGAAGGAGCTAACCGTAGGGCTCCTAGGTGGCTCAGTTAGTTAAGCGACCAACTCTTGATTTTGGCTTAGGTCATGATCTCAGGGTCATGAGATCGAGCCCCCTTGGAGTCAGGCTCCGTGCTGGGTGTGAACAGCTTAAGATTCTCTCTCTCTCCCTCTCCCTCTGCTCCTCCTACCACACCCCTCTCTCCCTCTCTTAAAAAGAAAAAAAAAGCTAACCACAAAAAGACTGCTCTGAGACAGTCAGGGAAATCTGAGTATGGACCTGGTATTAGATGAGAAAGAAGAATATTGCTAGGTGTGGTAGTGGCATAGTTATGTTCAAAAATGTTTTTATTGATTAGAAATGCATACTGAAATTTTTACAAGTGAAATGACACAATGTCTGGAATTTCCCTGAAAATGCTTGAGCAAAACTAAATCCACTTAGGTGGATGAAAGGAGATTGGCAAAAAATGGCTAATTGCTGAAGCTTGATGTTGGGTACATGGAGCTTTACAATATTCTTTTCCCTATTCGGGGGCATGCTTGAAATTTTCCACAATAAAGAGTTTTTAAAAAAATACCTTTTGCTGTAGGCACTCACTCCTTAGGCTAAGAAGTCAAGAAGCTGAGGTTATTATTACTTGGCAATTAACATTCCTTTTGAACGATAACTCCCCTAGAAACAGCCCTGGAAGGGCATTTGAAAGTCAAAACTCAGTTTTCATCTCCAGAAATCCATTTTTTTCTGCTCATGCCCCAAAAAAGCAGCGGTGGTTTTTCCTCAGCCACATTACCCTCTTCTATAATAGCTTAATGAGACACACAGGGTAAATGGAACTCCATTTGCTGCTTTGGCTGCTTGAGAACCATTAAAAGACCCTTAAAAGCATCACTCATGTATTAAGTGAAAGAAAACTCATCATTAAATTAAGGGAAAACAACTCTTCCCCCTCAGGAGTTTTGGGTGTTGTAAAATACACTGGATAATGAAAAGCGTTGAAGCAAAATGGTTGTGCTTTGTGGTAGCATATTTCTAGAGCACGAGGAGAGCTCCCTCAGAGGAGATACAATGTACCCTCCTCTTCGTCACCGAAAAAAAAATGGCTTCAGATTAAGAATTAAAATTTCCTGAATCAAAAAGTACTCTAATTAATGATCTGGGCACACTTGTAAATTTTGAGCTCAATACTGTAAAGATCCGTGCAGTCCTTTAATTTTGCTCTCCCTGCCTTTAAAGCTAAATCTGGCAGCTTCCCTCACTCCAGGGTAGCTAATTAACACCCACAACACAATTCTCTTGGCCAGGATTCCTTCAAATGCCTATCTCCAACCCACCAGACATCGGCTAGGATATTAACCTAGGCTGTTCTGAGTAATTCTATAATATTTCCAACTTTATTTTTAAAACGTCTTAGCCAATGACCGACCGTTGCTTTTACGGCTTTCCTGTGAAATGTCAAGTGCCACTGAAGTCATGTTTGAAGGACACCCAGCAGAGTTTCTCAGAATGGGTTCTGGTAATACCCTTAGCCGAATCCCCTGGTGTGTTAAAAATACAGATTCCTGGGCCCCCGTCAACTCTACTAAGTCAGACTCTCTGCTGATAGGGCCTAGATTTCTGCCCCTGAGGCGAGAGTGCCAGGTGGTTCTTCCACACACAATTTGACAGCCAAGTTTTCAAGAATGGGCGTTTCTCTCAAGTCTCTGAGAAAACCAGGATAGAACAAGTGAATCAGCATCAGGAGGAAGCCCTCAGCCAGCACGTGGAACGCTCTGCAAGATAACTGGGCCTGGTTTCTTCAAAAAGGCAATGGCGGGCGCCTGGGTGGCTCAGTTGGTTAAGCGACTGCCTTCGGCTCAGGTCATGATCCTGGAGTCCCGGGATCGAGTCCCGCATCGGGCTCCCTGCTCGGCAGGAAGTCTGCTTCTCCCTCTGACCCTCCTCCCTCTCATGCTCTCTGTCTCTCATTCTCTCTCTCTCTCTCAAATAAATAAATAAAAAATCTTTTTTTTTTTTTTTTTTTTAAAGATTTTATTTATTTATTTGACAGAGAGAGACACAGCGAGAGAGGGAACACAAGCAGGGGGAGTGGGAGAGGGAGAAGCAGGCTCCCCGCGGAGCAGGGAGCCCGATGCGGGACTCGATCCCAGGACTCTGGGATCATGACCTGAGCCGAAGGCAGTCGCTTAACCAACTGAGCCACCCAGGCGCCCAATAAAAAATCTTTAAAAAAAAAAAAGTCAATGGCATATCCATCAGCCGATAAGTTAAAAAATGTGATATATCCAATCAATGCCATATTATTCAGCCATCAAAAGGAATGAAGGAGTCCAGCCCTGCATAGCACTACTCTTCTCCGTCGGGCCTTGAAAACATTATGCTAAGTAAAAAAAAAGCCAGACACCAAAGACCACATGTTGTGTTATTCCATTAACGTGAATGTCCTCAATAGGCAAATCCATAGGGACGGGAAGTAGATTAGTGACTGCCAGAAGACATGGGGAGGCAGGTGGGGGAGTGACTGCTAATAGATCAATTTCATCTTGGAGTGATGAAAATGCTCTTGAATTAGATAAGATGATGATTGCCCAAGTCTAGGAATATACTAAAACCGACTGAATTGTGTGCCTTAAAAGAGTGAATGTTATGGTATCTGAATTGTATCTCAAACACTGTTAATAGAAAAGTTGAAGTTGATAAAGTTAATTCCCATATCAGGACTCACAGAATGGAGGCCACCCCAGTGGCCTGGCTCTCGTCACGAATCGAAACTTAGGTCAACCTGTACATGCAGGAAGCACCTGTTAAAGCAAGCTTACCCCAACATACACCCAACATACACCCACTGCTTGAGCGGCATTGTACTCCCCCAATCCATGGGCTGTTTTCCCTTGAAGAGAGGACATTAAACTTGTTACTCAATTGTTTGGGTTTAGTCATTTGACAAAAGTGTTGGAAAAAAAGGGGGGGGGGCATTTTTTTCTTGACTAAAAGAGGCTTAAAAGAAATGGGAAATATAACCAAATACAGTGAGTAGACCTTGTTTGGATCTTGATCCAAACAAACTGTAAAATACACAATTTTAGGCAATGGGAGAAGTTGAATATGGATTGGAATTATTGTGTCTTTTCTTAGCAATCATACTGGCATTGTTAGGTATGATTATATCTTTTCTTTTGAGATGAATACTGAAATATTGAGGGGTGAAATAATATGATATCTGGGTTTTCTTTAAAATAATTTGACAAAATAGTTGCAAACTGAATGTTTTTAGTTGATAGTTGTGGCTGAAAAAGAAATACACAGGGATGTGTTGAATTTTATCTTTGTGCATAGTTGGATATTTTCATGATAAAAGTTAAGAATAAAAGGAACTCTAAATTATCTTCCTTTGTTTTGATTCCAAAAATTTCAGTTCAGTTTGTATGCTTAAACACTGCAAGTGTTAGGATGAGATTGAAGGGCAAATATTAGAGGTAGGTCTTTAGTTTTGAGCTTTTCAGCAGGAAAAGGCCAGAGGGGGAATTTTGAATACTTCCCTTGAATTCAGAGAAATGAAATGGACAAAATAGAAACGCACTGGGCTCAAAGTTCCTCGGTCATTTTAAAAAAGAAAAAACCTATTCAAAGTCTCTCCTCAAAAGCCTCTTGAAATTCTAAGAGGATGAAATTATTGTTAACTAAATATGCAGTTGATACTTTAAGCAACAAATTAATTTCACATCAAAATACATTTGTGTCTAATGTATGGGGCCCAACATTTTATTGTGTAGGACTTCCTGTGGTGATCTGTTGCTTCAGAACTGAATTTTACTCTTATAATCTTTTTTTTTTTTACTAGGGACATTTACTTGCCTTAAAGATCTGTGACTGTATACACACACACGTATATAACTTAATATTACATAGATTATATAATATTTTATATATTTATATATAATATTTATATATAATATATATATAATATAATATAATATTTATATATATATATATATATATATATAAAACACTTCATGCTGAATCTTTGACCGGGGAATTCACCCAAATTATCCCATCTTTCTTATGGGAGCATTGCATCTGTCTTCAAATACTGATTTCAGTATGACAGGGGAGGGTGACCTATCTGCCTCAAAATCAGAATCCCATGTTCTTCTCTAATGTCATCTGGCCTGACTGATAACCCTCTTGCCACATGATAATTAGGATTTGGAAAAAACATTGACTAGGAAACATTCTACCTGGACATCAGAAATCTTGGACACGTAAACATTTGCGAGATTCTTTGCAGGAGATTGATCCTGAGGAGGCTGGTGGCAGGGCCCTCCTTATGAAGATCCATGGAGGAATTTCTTTCAGGAATATGTGTGTTTCTCTTGAGCGTCTGATCGGTTTCTATTTTCTGATTTTTGCATCAACTGCCAGGCAGCTCAGAGCAAGATTTTGGCTTTCTTCCAGCAAGTGTATAGAGCCTCCTGGGTTATATTTTGTGTACCAGCCTCTGTGCTCCAATTTCCTCACTGTTTTCTTAAAACTCATTGCAATGTATTCTTATAGACTACATTTAAGTCCTCTTTGGACTAAAATGGGGGTATAAACAATAAATAATAAATTATAAATAAGCAAACACAAAAACAAATACAAAAAAATATTACAAACAATTACATTACGAGTTGCTTTCAAGTACTTGGTTAACACCGTTTCACTTTTAACACGTGCTACTTCCTTCTTCCTCTGTGCTTGGGTGTCTGGCTCCCTTCTGACATTTATCACCTGTGAACGAGCTGGGTTTACCACAAAACGTGAGGAAGGGAAAGAGGGCAAGACTCAGAGGGCTTTGGTGCATCATTAGGACATTCCTATATTGGAAAAAAAAAAAAGTGGCTTCAGAGATGGTCTGAGATTAATGTGTTTGTGTGCAAGATGGGAAAAAAGACCATGTGAAATATGTTCCATCTCAAACAGGGTGGAGAAAAGCAGTATCAGACTGTTGCCTGATCATTCCCAGCAGCATTTTTATCCAGAGGGCTTGGTGGCTGTTCAGCAAGGCCAGGCAATTGAACTTCTTTTTTTTTTAAATAAATTTTTGTCTTTTTTTTTAAAGATGTTATTTATTTAATTGAGAGAGAGAGAGAGCAGTGGGAGGGGCAGAGGGAGAGGAAGAGAATCCCAAGCAGAATCCCACTGAGCACAGAGCCCAGTGCAGGGCTTGATTTTACTACCCTGAGATCACGACCCTGAGCCAAAAGCAAGAGTCGGATGCCTCACTGACTGAGCCACCCAGGTGCCCCTAGCAATCGACCATTTTTATGTTTGAGGTTGTGGCTCTCAGGGAACCTTTCTGTAGGTCAACCCATCATTTCTGAGTCTCTAAAACCATCATTTCTGAGTCTCTAAAACCAATCTCATTCTATATAGGTGAGATTCCTGGGGCTCAAAACCAAGCTTCTCCACACCTGCCCTCCAAACCTGGCTGAGACCTTCTGCCCAGTTCTGGTAACTGGGTCCATTTTCTAGTGACCTATGTGGTCACTTATAGTCCTGCCCATTCTTACCAAGCTCTTCCTAGAGCCAGGGTCCCATGGTGGGTCTCAGCATGGTGACCCAGGCCCCGCCCTCTTCCTCCAGTCCTAGAGTCAGGCAGAAAGAGCACTGTGGCAGGAATTCAAAAGCTGGAAACCATCTTCTGTCTCTCCCTGGGTTTCAGTACACAGCTGGTGCATCTTCTGGGGCAAGTTATCACCTGTCTGGGGTCTCAGTTTCTACATGTATAAAATGAGATATTTCTCAGCATTCGTATGAGGCTTCAAGGAGGCAATATATGTCAAAAACTTAGAACAGCGCCTGGCACATAATAATAGGCGTGCAGTGAAAGCTGGCCATTATTCTGATGAGTCAGCAAGAAGGCTTTTTGATACGAGCATGGAATTTTCTCCTTAGCTACGCAGTGCTGCGGATGTTACTCAAGGAGAGCCAGAGCGTACCTTTCCCCCAAGCATCCAAGCCGCACGGGCGGATTTATAATGCAGCTACTGGAGTCCAGTTTAGGTTCCAGGCCCAGCAGGGGTTCTACAGTGTGTTCACATGGTTGCATAGTTTTGTTAGATTCACAAAAGTAAGATGTTTTTGCATTCTTCTTTGGAAGAAGGACCAGTAAAATCAGCTGAGCTTCAGGCCTCCCAAAGTCTGGCTGCACCTGGTATCAAGTCATATTACATCTCTGGTGCCCCCACCACATGGACAGATGGGTGCTGACAGCAGGGAGATTGACAGGTGGCTATAGACTTACAGATATGACTGCACATGTTAAAAAGGCTGATTTAAAACACTGTCATTCGCTGAGATGAGCCACCTTTGCTCTAAAAGAAAGAATGTAAATGTTCTGAGCTGTCTTTAGAACTGCATGAATGCTTACACCATACCCCAAAGAGGTAGCTCTCTCTCCAAAAAAGCCTTCTTCACCTTGCTGTTTAATCAAATTTCACACTAGTCCCTGCTTTTGCAGATGAATTGCTGCGCGGAATGTTTTGTGTTTGCGCTGGTGGCTTTTTGTGGCCCTACCCTATAAGGAGCCCACTGGATCCCAGAGCTGAGCCCACTGAGTCTTTGCAGAAATTGCATTCCACAGCTCAGCAGAATGCATTTTGCCACGGATTTAAAATAGCCTCTATCGGTAACTCTCATGCTTTCTTCAGTGAAGAAAAAAAAAATTGCCAAAACTTAGAAAAGAATGGAATGCAATAGCCAATATACAAAAACATCGGTTCTTAATAGAGCAAATCCTTGATACTGAGGGCCAACTAAGATGCCATCCCAGGCGTCCGAATGTCTCTGCAGCTACCTCTGATGAGTCTAGGTGTCTAACCTAACCTAGGAGTCTAACCTGATCCGTTTCAGTGTGCAGCCATAGAGAGGTACCCAGACAGGGGGTGGAGAGAAGACTGTCATCACTGTGGTAGGATCACGTCTATCGGGACTCGGGGTAGACATGAGAGAGAGCACCAAAGGCATCACAAGGGAGATCATGCTGTTTTCTTCATCCAATTTCGGACAGTGGTGGCCAGTGCCCAGGCTGCTCCCGGCCCTTAATTCAACGAGAGTCCCTAACTGTGGGAGGTGTCAGCTCTCCTTTTTGAAAAGTGCTATACAGTCGTCCCTTGACTAACAGGTTTGAACTGCCCAGGGCTGCGATTTTTTTTGTGTGTGTGATAAATATAGTACAATACTGTGAATCTATTTTCTCTTCCTTGCGATTTTCTTAATAACACTTTTTTCTCTAGCTTTATTTTAAGAATACAGTGTATTAAACACATAACATACAAAATGTATGTTAATGGACGGTTAATGTTATTGGTAAGGCTTCTGGTCAACAGGGGGCTATCAGTGGGTAAGTTCTGGGGGGTCCAAAGTTATTGTGGGTTTTTGACTGTGCTGGGCTCAGTGCCTCTAGCCCCCACATTGTTCAAATGCCAACTCTACTTTGTTCTGATACCATGTTCATACAGCTATTTACAGAAGGGTAAAATAGGCTTTCCTTTATTTTCTGTAATGAAAGTGATGATTATTTTATTTTCTGATTATAAATAATATAGACTCATTGTAAAGAATTTATAATGATGATTCAGAAATATTTAAAAGAAAACAAATATATGAAGTCCCACCACCTTGAGAGAACCACCATTAAGGGTAAGCATCTTTGCATGAAGACACACAGACTATAATATATATACATATATATGGATATAGATACAGTATACAGATATGTAGATACTTGGGACTACAAGATACATGTGGTTTTATCATAGACATTTTCTTTCTCCTTCTCACTCCTCCTCATCCACCCTGTTCTCCAGGTAATCATACTAAGAATATGTTGTGCTTGTAGATGCTGAGTCTTGAGGGATAAATAGGAGTTAGGGAGCAAAGGAGGAGAGGTGATAGGCAGTCCAGACAAGGAAATCGGAACATGCAAAGGCAAGGAAGAAAGAGCTCTTTGAGCAGCGCTTCTTGAAACTTCAATGTGCATGCAAGTCACATTGGTTGAAATGCAGGTTATGACTCAGCAGATCAGGGGTGGGGCCTGAGATTCTTTACTTCTAACAAGCTTTCAGGTGAGGTGCATGCTGCTGGCTCACACTTTGAGATATAAATTGCTGTGCTATGCACTATGGTATCTACCGGTCACATGTGACTATTTAAATTTAAATTAAAGGTAAATGAAAATTAAAAATCAGTTCCTTCGTTGTACTAGTCACATGTCAAGTACTGACCAGCCACATGTGGCTGCCATATCGGACAGCACCGTTATAGAACAGTTTCATTATCACAGAGAGTTGTATGGAACAGTGCTGGCCAGAGCATTCAGGGAACTACAAATAGTTCAGTCTGGCTAGATCATAATAGGTGTGTGGGGTGGGAGGAAGTAGAAAGATAGACAGGGAATTGGTCTTGGTCCTGGTGGTAGTGAGGAGCCATTTAAGGATTTCCAATGGAGATGATAGCAGTGTGGAAGGGTACTAGGGGAGGGAAGATGGAGGCAGGGAGGCTGAGTGGAGGCTGTTGCTGTGGGCCAGAAAGTAGATGATGTGAGCTAGAACTAAAGTAACAGGGAGTGGGGAGGAGAGGGAAGACTCATGGGATGGTCTACGGAAAGAACTGACTGAATAGAAGGAGGTGAGGAGGCAGGATGCTGAGAATGGGAGGAGGAGGCAGAGAGAGGACATCATTTGGGCTGAGGAATTGTTATTCATCAAGAGGACACAGAAGAGAAGTGTGAGGCTGGAAGAAGAGAATGAACTGTGCTTGAGACAAGCTGATTTTGTGGTATCTCTGGGTCCTCCAGATGAGGATGTGTGCAGGACTTGTGGGTATTTGGTACTTAAAGCCAGAGAGAGCAGTTTAGGCTGAGGGAGCACCTCTGCATGGGAGGGGGTATGGGGTGGGAGAAGGCAGGCAGGCTGGGAGTCCTTCATTGCATCCTAGCTCTGCCATAAGTTGTGCAGTCTGGGATAGCCACTCAGACTTTCTTGGCCTCAGTTTATGATCTCTAAAGTGATGATAATGGTATTTTTATGTAAAAGACTAAATTCTATGACTGTTCATAAGTGCTCATTCAGTGTTACTAATAATAGTCTTGTTATCTGCCTTGCAGAATTGTCTTAGGAATTAGGGATGGCATGTGTAAAGTGTCTGATGCTCAATAAATGACTTTTATTATTGTCTTTCCTGGGAAGTTGGTCAGCAAGAGTGTAGAGAGTAAAAAGAGAAGAGAGTTGAGAAAGAATGTCATCAGAACCAACACTTAAAAGGGGAGGACAAAAGAGGAAGAAGGAAGGGCCACAGGTGTAGGAGGAAAAGCAGGGATGAGTGGAGACTCAGAAACCAGAGGGAAGGAGGAATCAAGGAGGGAGTGGTCAGTTATGTCCGATGCCACAGAGAGGCTAGGGAAGTTCAGGAGCATTGGATTTGGTCACTGAGAGGTCGCTGGTGGCCTCGGAGAGCAGTTTCAGGGGAATGGGGAAGAGGAAAGCCAGACTATACTGACCCGAGGGCTGAATCAGGCTGAGACAATGGAGGCCTATGTCGGCATGGTCTTCCTGAAGGTCTGTTAGGAAGGGGGGGAAGGTGTGACATCTGGGGACTGGGGCACATTTGATGAAGGGAAAGTTTATTCAGGTTTAAAGCGATAGAGTATATATACATAGAGAAGCTGAGAGCCAGAGAGAAGTGAGAGACAAGACAGAGAGGGAAAAATACCCCCAAATAATGGAAAGTTTGTGAGGCTGAGGGAAGCTGGCAGGAATGGAGCCTGGAGCCCAGGGGCCGGGATTTATTTAATGGTGGTCCAGGGGAGATGTACCTGTTTACGGAGGCGGGGGTTTGGGGAAATATGAAGACAGTACCTGCCCATCAGGTCTCCTGTGCTTTTCCACCTGGCTCCCTGGTCCTCTAGGTCGAGCTAAATTTTCTCAGGCTGGACAGATTTCTCTCAAATAATCAGGTCAATTGATTCCATTTTCTTTAAATTGAATTATAAGCATTTTTCATACCAAATAGAGATTACCCTGAATTTAACTCAAAAAGCAATTATACAATGAGTTAATTTTGCTCCATCACCTCTGTATTAATTTTAATTATTTTTTTAATAGTTGAGAAGACATTTTTCCTCTACTCCAAACAAATGGTTTTTACCATTTCAAATGAACTGCGGTTGTCATTTGCCCAGAGGTGTGAAGTCCTCAGACTGAGGTGGATTTCTCCTGAGTTCAAGTGAATCCCTATTGTAATTCTTTCATAACCTCTTCCAGTGTTTATCACCTGGTTCGGGAGGAAAGCATTCTGGACAATCACTCCCAAGCCCACTAGGTCGCCGCTGAATTCCTTCATTAGTCTCTTTGCTGATGTTTACTTCTCTGTCCTAAGACTCTTCCCATGCACCTTGTCCACATTCATTGCCATAACTGAAGGAAAGGGGACACCTGTCAGCTCTCCAGAGGGACTATAACAAGAACAGATTCAAAACTAGAGACATGTTTAGAAGACTCTGAGAAAGGTAAAGGGACAGCAAAGTGGTGTTTCCTCTGCCACTTTAACCCATTCTACATTCATCTTATGAATATCTACAAAGTAGTGAGTGGCTGGCTGCCAGGATTTATTAATAAAATTTACTCTATTTCTTCTCCTCAGCAAAATCATCTTAATGACTCCCAAACCACACCCTACGTCAGATCCTATCATCTCCTCTCCCCAAAACTGCCTGAATAGCTTTGCATTGTTCTTAGCATAAAATACACACTCTACCAGGGCCTCTGGCTTGGTCTGGACCCCATCCACCCGCATCTCAGGCCACTCTGCTCCTCCATCCTTAAATTCCATTTATGCTTTTGGGTCCTAACAGGGGTCAAATGCTTTCCTGTTCTTTGGGCCTGTTGACCCCCAACCACCTGGGAGATGGCCTATCTTGATCAGACAGTCAAATATAAATGCTATTTCTTTCCCTTCCCGCCCCACACACCTGGGGAGAGGCAGTGTGGTACAGTGTTTTGAGGGGCTATACTTTCAGACTTTTGGGGTTGAAATCCCGGATCCACCACTTGCTAGCTACTCTGTCACCTTGGGAAGTTACTTCACGTGTCTGTTTCCCCACTTAAAATGTGGGGCTGATGGGACGCCTGGGTGGCTCAGTCAGTTACGTGTCTGCCTTTGGCTCAGGTCATGATCCCAGGGGCCTGGGATCCCAGGGCCCTGCTCAGAGGGGAGCCTGCTTCTCCCTCTGCCTCTGCCCCTTCTCCCTGCTCATGCTCTCTCTCTGACAAATAAATAAATAAAGTCTTTAAAAGAAAATGTGGGGCTGATAAAAGATACTTTTAAGACTAAATTTGTTAACAGATGGTAAATTCTTAGAACTGTAATACAAGTTGTCATTTTAGCATATACTCCGATTTTATTCCACTTGTCAGGTTTGAGTCTGTCACCTCGGGAAGGTTTATGGTGCTCCCCAAGCCCCTGCCGATGATGGTCGACTTACTGAACTGGCTTCATGAATGAACAATGGTCCTTTCCGATTTAGGAGGGGCCCCTGGGTGCGCGTGGTCAGACACAAGGTCTGCCTTCTCTTTGAGCTGACGGTTCAGCAGGTCAGACTCTACACACATGCCGGACTGGTCTGTTGTGGGAAAGGGAATCTCGGGGTCGTGGCCCAGCCCTAGAGTGACCGGGAATCCGCCCACCCCCCCCAGGAGGGGCCCCGAGGAAGGCACCTTGCCCGCGAGAACCACGAGGGCCAAGGGGAGGCGCCAGGACTGCGGAGCTTCCGAGAAGAATGCTCCGCGCAGGCCTAGCTCGTCCTCCAGCCACGGAAGAGCCCGAAGGACCTGGGCGGGCCGAGGACGGCGGGCGCCAATGGCCGGGCCGCCCCGCCCCCGGCCGGAGACTTCCCGGGATAGGCCCCGCCTCCTTGTCGCGCCGCCGTCCGGGTCTCTGCGCCGCACGCCCGTCGCCCGCCGGAGTCCCGCTGAGGTGAGCCGTGAGTGTGGGTGGGTGGGTGC
This sequence comes from Halichoerus grypus, assembly GCF_964656455.1. Lineage (NCBI taxonomy): Eukaryota > Metazoa > Chordata > Mammalia > Carnivora > Phocidae > Halichoerus > Halichoerus grypus. Next base: position 41,164,431 of record NC_135714.1, read on the forward strand.
GGCGGGGGGGGGGGGCGGAGGGGGCGCCCGGCCTGCGGGCCCGGCTGGGGCTGCGCTCGCCCCGCGTCCCCTCGAGCTTTGCCCGCCCGGAGCTCCGCTGCTCCCGGCGGCCAGAACGGAGGGGTAGAGCAGTCCTCGGAGGCCCGGGAGGGCGGGCGGCCCAGCTCGTCCCGGGGCCGCGCGAGGCACAGACGCCGCGCGGGGCCGCCCGGAGGCCTCCCCGCGCCCAGGCCCGGGCGCCCTGACAACCTCGCGCTTTGCTCCCGCAGGGCGCCGCCGCGGCTACTTTGTAGCGGGTTCGGGGCCGGCCCGCCTGCGGCTGCGGGACCCGGCCCGGCCCGACCCGGGGACCGGGGAGTCTGTCGCCGACGTGTGCGGGGCTGCAGCGGCCTGAGCTCTACGCGCAGGTAGGTCCCCGTCCTGGGGTGAAACACGGGGACTTAGGCCCGGAGCACGTGGCGGGTGGCGACCGGGGTTCCCACGTGTTCGGTTCTAAGGGCCCCAAATTGGCCTTTCCGATAGAGGGAATGCACGTTCCCGGGCTCCCCCCGCACAACAGCTGCTTCCGGTGGGTTTTCCGGAAAGCGCTGAGATCCGGGGGATATTGACGAGGGAGGCGTGCAGGGATCCTAGAGAGAACCCTGTAAAAATCCCAAAAGGCCCTTTCCTGTGCCCTTTTAAGGTTGACATGGTGCCTTAAGAGGCTAACACAGAAGGGTAAAATAAGTCTCCACAAAACCCAGGGAGGAGATTGTAAAACTCCTTTTTGGATCCTGTCTGGAGTCACAGCTGAACCAGAGGAAAGTTTTCTTTTGGCTCAAGCACCTTTGTGATTTTTTAAAAGATTTTATTTGAGAGAGAGCACGTGCACGAGAGAGCGAGGGTGAGCACGCGCAGAGGGAGGAGGGGGGAGGGGCAGAGGGAGCAGCAGACTCCCGCTGAGCAGGGCGTCCAACTCAGGGCTCCATCCCAGGACCCCGGGATCATGACCTGAGCCCAAGGCAGATGCTTAAGGGACTGAGCCACCCAGGACCCCCTTTGTGATATTTTTATACAGTTCCCAGCACAGTGATAAATTTAAACCTAACCTTAGTTTTGATGATACCTTCAGAGATGCTTATCTTTGAAGGTGGAAAAAAACACAGGTGATGGAACACATGTGCACAAGGCGTTTTCTGGACATCCTTTGAGACAAACTGAAAAGAATATACCTCAAAATTGTTTTCTGCTTGAAGGGTCATTCGGAAATTTTTCTTTTTTATAGGTTGAATACTACAGGTACAGGCCGCGGAAGCTGGAATATTCTGATGCTGGTATTTTTACTGACTTATACCAATTCTCCAGTTTACAGTACACACTAACGAGGTCAAATAGTCTTCCATAACTTGTAGCAGCCATGTGTCCAGCGTGCCCTTCACAGGCCTTAGCAGCAGGACAGTGCTGGTGGTGACCGGGCAGCATAGCAGGTGTTTTACCTTCATCTTGTCGTTCAGTTCTGACAACTCTGAGGTCGGTACTATTCCCTTGTTTTACAGATGAAGCAACAAAGAGGTTAGGTACTGACTCAAGGTCCCGCCACACGTGAGGCCCTGAACAAGGATCCTCGTGTAACTTTCTGGCCATGTGACCTCTTGGAAAGTCACTTCTCTTGGCATTTAATGTTCAGTTGGAGCTGTGGTAATATTGAGACAGATGAGGCCAGTTTGGTCAGGGGAGACCACAGCAGAGCTATTAAGAATATAAGGTCTTCATAGTATTTAATTACATCAGACCTATGAAGTTACCAAAATTTGGCACAAAGGGGGCATCTGTCAGCATGTTAGGTGTTTTTGATGAATGAGCATAATGAGCTGTAACGGGCTTTAAAGGATACAGGGGTGCTAGATTGTTAGAATATGAAAATCTTCGAGGTGATGGGGGAAGTTTTCATATGGGAAGAAACGAGACAGTGAAGCAAGATGAACAGAGCCTAGTATGTGCTAGTTGTTCATGCTGACCAGCCCTGAATGTCTGCAAATACCTCATTTTCCAGAAGTTTTCAATAAAGATTTAATATTCACCTTGCAGTCACTCTTCATGCTTATTTCATAGCATTGTTCCAGTCTTTCCTTCTAAACTTCATTTTACACTGGTATATTACACTGTAAAATTCAGCCTCATCACTTTCTTAGGTAATTTATTCAACAAATATGTGAGAAGGCCATAATTGCTAGAGGGGAGAAAAGAAGGGAAGGGAAAGAGGAAGCGCATGTATATGCACTGAGAGTAGAGGACATGAGCTCAGAGAGGGCTGGCCAGGGAGGACCAGGGATGCTGTGGGTCTGTATGCATTTGGGTGAGGAATGTTGGGCCAAGTGAAAACAAATAGCCCTGAGGGAGAAGTGTGTAAAGGTTTGGGGGAAAGCAAAGTGAAGCTGCAGAGAAATGACCTGGAGGGGAAGAGGGACCGCTTGTATGCAGGGCTAAGATGGATATTTTAACACTATTGTAAAATGGTAACTAACTGGGCTCCCAGGTCTCTGAATGCTGTGACATTTACCTAGGAACGCTCCCTGGCAGCTCCCTAGCACCCATACTCTTTCCTGCTCTTACCCAACTTTTCTGTGGCCACTATCATCCCTCCCCTGACCCCCCATAAGTGCTCTTGTTCTGGAATTCTCTAGCATCCTATAACAGCCTTGTCCTATTTAGAAGTCTAGTTTGTGGTTGCCCTGCCCCTGCTTTACTACAGTAAAGTCCACCTTGGTTCCCACCATATTCCTAAGGGCTAATCAAACTGGTGTAATACTGATTCTGGTATATTTGAGCCCTAAACCCATCATGAGTATAATACAAGGAGCAGTATCATTTATAATTAAGCCTCATAATAATACTGGGTTGAATTATATATGGCATTCAAGTGAGTGGCTTACAGCCATCTATTAGAAGCAGCAGAACACTAAAGCTAGGTTCAAGCCCCCACCCTTCCATGTGATCTTAGACCAGTTACTTAGCTTCAGTCTCTGCCTAATCATCATAGTTACTAAAGTTGAGTCTATACATAGTAATTACCTGGTAAGTAGTAAGCACTCAGTAAATGTCATTCATTGGTAGTACTGTAGGATCATTTTTTTAATATTGTATGGTCCTTGTAATAAAATGACAATGCTGGTGTTTAGTATTTATATACTAAAATGCTGGCTTTGGTTTTCATTCAATAAATAGAGCATGTATCATAGGCCAAGTACTGCTCTAGGTTTTGTGACCACATCAGTGAACAAAACGGACAAAAATCCATGTATACTGTTGGCAACTGATTCACTGATAAGAGTCCTCCATTGTAAAGACCTGTGAGGCTTCCTTGCTCAGTGTTGGAACTAGTTAGCAAGGTGGAGGATGGGGGCAGAGGGGTGGGGGGTGGTTGGTAGAACAAAAGGCTTGTATGAGGTGACTTCAAATGCTAAGTAGGTAAAGGGAAAGAAAAATGGAGTCCTAAAGCTTCCACAGGCTGCAGCAAGTTCTGGCAGAACAAGGAATTCGTAAAACTACATCAACAGTGGTCCAGTGATAATGGGCCAAGAACATGACTGTTTTCTAGCTACTGTTTCAAGGTGTAAAACTACAAGTGTTCAAGTCTGAAGGTCACGGCAGACAGTTGCCAAGAATAACCACTGGTCTCACAAATGGCTCCACTACACCAAGTCCTAGTGGTGGCTCCTTGCCCCTAGAAGTTAACCTGGGCTGGCTGAACAGGTGGAGACCCTGCAGCTGCCATGGATCCTCCCTCTCCCACTACCAAACCTCAACCAGTACAGCTCAGTTTACTCTTCGGTTTTCCAGTTTTATTTAAGATTTTATTTATTTGTCAGAGCACAAGCAGGGGGAGCGGCAGGCAGAGCGAGAAGCAGGCTCTCTGCTGAGCAAGGAGCCCGATGTGGGACTTGATCCCAGAACCATCATGACCCGAGCCGAAGGCAGACCCTTAACCAACTGAGCCACCCAGAGGTCCCTGTAGAAAGGGTTTTTGTTTTTTTTTTTTTAAAGATTTTATTTATTTGAGAGCGAGAGAATGAGAGACCAGCACGAGAGGGAAGAGGGTCAGAGGGAGAAGCAGACCCCCCCCAGAGCAGGGAGCCCGATGTGGGACTCGATCCCGGGACTCCAGGATCACGACCTGAGCCGAAGGCAGTCGCTTAACCAACTGAGCCACCCAGGCTCCCTAGAAAGGGTTTTGATGCTAAAAAGTTTGAAGTCCATTAGACTAAACAATAGCAGGTGAAAGATGGAAGCAGTCTTAAGTCCGATACGGAAAAAAAAAACAAAACTTTTTTTTAAGGGGCCTCAGAGTCCAGAATTTAGAACCATAGATACTAGAACTGTGCTGCCCAATATGACAGCCATCAGTCACATGGGGCTATTTAAGTTTAAATCAAAACTGAGTAAGATGAAAAATTCAGCTCCTCAGTTGCATTAGCCACATTTCAAATGCTCGGTAGTCACATGTGGCTAGAAGCTACTGTACTAGACAACAGATACAGAACATCTCCATTACTATAGAAAGTTTCATTGGCAGTACTGTTCCAGAGATTCTATGGGGTTTTATAGAAGAGAAAAACCTATGGTATAGTAGACTGAATAATGACTCCCAAATATAGTCAGGTCCTAATTTCAAACCTGTGTTACTTTATTTGGAAAAGGGTCTTTGCAGATGTGATTAGGTCAAGGTTCTTAAGATGGGAAGATTATCCTGGATAATCTCCGAGCCCTAAATCTAGTCACAAGTGCCTTTATTTAATTAATCTATTAAGTAGGCTCTACGCCCAGCATGAAGCCCAGCGCAGGGCTTGAACTCAAAACTGAGATGGAGACCTGAGCTGAGATTGAGTCGGGTGCTTAACCGACTGAGCCACCCAGACACCCCAAGTGCCTTTATAAGAGGGAGACAGAAGGAGACTCTGTGCTCAAGGGAGGAGGCCATGAGAAGACAATCGGAAAGAGATTTGATTTTGGCCTTGAAGATTATGGAGCAATACAACTTGAGGCTAGGGGAAGCTGGCAGCCACCTGAAGCTCTGCAAGACTCCAGGAATAGATTGAGAGTGTGCACTTGATTTGACCCTGGAAAACTGATTTCTGGCCTCCAAAATTGTGAGAGAATACATTTCTGTTGTTTTAAGCCACCAAGTTTGCAGTAAATTGTTATAGAGCCAAGCAGCCTCTGGTAACTAATACAGATGGAAAGCTTAAGATCACAAATATAGCTGGAGCTGGAACCCCACCACACTGCCTCGTACGCTGTTTTTATTAGTGCCTTATGGGTGTGTGGGTAGGGGTAGATCTTATCTATTCATTAGTCAATTTTTAAAAAAATTTCAGAGGTATGGCAGTGAAGTTACACTTTAGATTTAAATCATGAGAGAAATGAGCACGCGGCTAAAATACGGAGGATTAGCAAATAGCTCATAAAACAACACAGATGATTAAAACTAATTAAATCAATTTATGGTTTATTGGAATGTCAATTTATGGTTTATTTATGTATACTTTCAGTGAATTTCATTTACACAGTACAAAGCACCTCCAAAGATCAAGTTGTAAAAATTTAGTAATGAAAACAAATTAAGACAATATGAAAACCATTACTCCAATTATAATTTTTGCCTTGTGGGTCACACAGCTTTGGCCAGCAGGGGCCCAGAGGTAATACAGACCATTAAAATGAGACAGTTTTTCCACAACAACCTCAATTAGTTTTGGCTCATGTTCCACAAAATGAAAACTTGGATTTCTGGGAATCTTTTTTTTTTAAGGATTTTTTATTTATTTATTTGACAGAGAGAGAGCGCACAAGCAGGGCGACAGGCAGAGGGAGAAGCAGGCTCTCCGCTGAGCAGGGAGCCTGACGCGGGACTCAACCCCAGCACCCTGAGATCATGACCTGAGCCCAAGGCAGCCGCTTAACCAACTGAGTCACCCGGGCGCCCCATCTGGGAGTCTTTTAAACAACAAAAAACCTTAATAGTATAACTAAAAAAACTAGTCTTTTCAGAGACACCACCACAGGGCTCTGACTTAAGTCCTACACAGCAATTTTGGTGTGTCTAAGTTGCAACATACCAGTACTGAATGATGACTGTATCCTGCAGACTGGGAAGGAAAGTGGGGCAAAACACAAGTTTCTGAATGAGAAGTTCATCCTTTTGAACTCAAAACTTCTTCTTATGGAAAGGAACAGCACATGATTCAAGTAGCTCCTTAAACTAAAATGCTAATGTTCATGGACAAAAATACCTGAAATTGTTCTCTAGGTCTACCCAAATTTATGTAAAATAATTTTTCACCTATTACTTCCATATCTCAACTCTGACATGAATTACCAATGCTTTTTTATTAGTGTTTCAGTAAAACTACCAATTGACTGACCATAATATAAAGCTATTGGTGGCCGGCTGAATATGCAAGGTAATGCCTTCCCTTTGATGACTGCTTATTAGAGCTGAAGCTTAGGATAGGACCACCACACTCAGTCAGTAGTACACATGGAAAACGTGAAGGTCAAAACTCAGCTTCTTATTGATGAAAAGATTGTGTCTGTTGTTGTTAATGTGTTGCTAATTGCAGTAATGCCTTCCAAAACTCTCTCAATGCATGGCATCTCATTCTCCTGATGAAAGAAGTTAGGAACAAAATTGAACTCTATTTGTCTACCCTTTGTACCAAATTCCAGACCCAAACAGTTTATATATAAAAATCTATTTAAAATTGAGATTTAGGGGGCGCCTGGCTGGCTCAGTCGGCTAAGCGGCTGCCTTTGGCTCAGGCCATGATCCCAGGGTCCTGGGATTGAGTCCTGCATCAGGCTCCCTGCTCAGCGGGGGGGCCTGCTTCTCCCTCTCCCTCTGCCTGCCGCTCCCCCTGCTTATGCATGCGTACTCTCTCTCACTCTCAAATAAATAAGATCTTTTGAAAAAACTGAAATTTAGATTACGTAAAGACTGTGAAGTTTTGTGGGCTTTTGACCAAACTCAGGTTCTTATTTGGGGGGGGGGGGGGTGGAAGGGAAGAGTGTATTTTTACTGAAACTGCCTGCTATTCCTTACAGCCTATTCTGTTTCTTTCTTGTGACAGATTTGAATACCTATTTCCAACATCTGAGCTCAATTTCCCACTACAAAAGTCTCATTATTACAAGTCTGAATATCTCTGCCTAAAGATGGCCTTTCTTTTCTTATCTTTTTTGAAATATCTCCATATAGAGTAACATTGATCTCTAGTGTCCTGTTGAAAGTTTGTTGAACTGCCCAGCCTGTAGGTAACCTACTGATTATTGAAATGAGCTCACCCTGAAGAAACAAGGTAGAAATTTAAGTCCTGTGGTAAGTTTGATGGGTTCCTAATAAACCTTGAGCTCCATGCTCTCTACTTTGTCACACTCAACTCTGCAGGCTTGACTCTGCTCAACTCATATACCTACAAAGCCAATGGAACATGTCTGAAGAAGCGCAGCTCATTTTAGATTCAGACAGAAGGTACTCCAAGACCAGTGAAACTAAAGTGTAGGATTGTGCCCTGAATATACACCCAAGTGGCAGGTTCATCTGCAGCTGTGTTTTTGTTTGGCCTCTGCAGGATCATCAACCACAGAATGAGATACAATCCTCCTAGAAACTTTCCTCATGTGCAAGTTTTCTTTCAGTATGAGTCTGACTGTTTCTTTGTCTAAATTTAACTTTTTGGCCATTTTTCTTACGGTTAATTAGCTATGTGAGCAAACCAAATTTCTGACCCTCTCATTGTTTTCATGTGTTCTGTGGATAATGGGACGGCCACTTCCTACATCATCATGGATATCATCTCTGCCACCTTTAAACTTTTTGTGCCAGTCAAAAACTCTTGCTCTTGACATTACTTCTTCACCATGAACTACTGTTAACATCTCAAGTGTCTCACTTGCAGATTTATTTAACTTTACAAAAAGCTTAATATGAACTCATTGCTCTAAGTACCAGTCACTCGTTTTTATGGTGGAAAAAAGAATAATTCTACTCATATCTACTCAAAGTTAGCTGGCAACCCTGAAAGCAGGGTTGTGGGCAGCTAAAGATATTATATCCGGGCAACAATCACTCCTCTGATTTCACAAGCCACACATGAAAAATTAGTCAAAATTAAAACAGAAGAGGGCAAATGATCTTTGGAGGAGTTGCTGAAGGTTTCAGCATCATACCATCTCAGCTTGAATGCCTCCTATTTTCCCATCTACAAAAGGGGAGAAAATAAATCAGCATTTTCTTACTTGTCAAATGGCTAGGAAAATGACATTTGAAATACAAGAACTATATGCAGAAGAACACTTACCCTCCCCACCCCCCCAAAAAAACCCATAAGAGAAAATCCATCCTAATAACTGTATGGAAGCTGCCATCCATCTTGGCTGTATGTTTAGAAAGAACTAGTTTGAAATTGTGTTTTTTCTAATGATGTTGATTGGTAAGGAGGCCAAATGCAAGATGCCAAAATAGTTTATTTCCAAATACATAACAAGAGAATGGATGCTGTTGTCTCCAGTCTATAGAAAACAATGTATGTGGTTGAGTGTCTAGGAGTTCTAGACACATACTACCTAGTGTATTCAGAGTTTAAAACAAACACACATACATTGCAAATAGCATCTTGTAAGGTTTGAACATGAATTTCTTTCATTTAGTGTTCAAATCAAAATTTGAAAAGGTTTTCACAAGTTATGTTTGTACAGTGCAGATTCTGGAATTAAAACAAGGCTTTCCAATGACTGGTTGCAACTTTAGATTGTATTTATTGAGGAGTTTTGCTTCTTGTGTGTGTGGTGAAATACACATACCATAAAGGATTTTTTAAGTGTATAATTCAGTGGCATTACTTACATTCACAATGTTGTGCAACCATCACACTTCCAGAACTTTTCCATCATCCCAAACAGAAATTCTGTACCTATTAATCAGTAACTCCCCATTCTCTCCTCTCCCTAGACCCTAGTAACCTCTATTACTTTTTGTCTCTATGAATGAGTACACTAAGTACCTCATATAAGTGGAATCATATAGTATATGTCTTTGATTCTAGCTTATTTCACTCAGCATGTTTTCAAGGTTCTCCTATGTTGTACCAGGTATTACTGACTTCTTTTTAAGGTTGACTAATACTCCATTGCATGTATATACCACATTTCATTTCTCCATTCATCTCTACTTTTATTTGGGTTGTTTCCACCTTTTGGCTATCGGGAATAATGTTACTATGAACATGGGTGTACAAGTAACTGTGTCCCTGCTTTCAATTTTCTGGGGTATACACTGAGAAGTGGAATTGCTGGATCATATGGTAACTCTGTGTTTAATTTTTTGAGAAGCCATCACACTGTTTTCCACAGTAGCTAAACCATTTTACATGCCCACCAGCAATGCACAAGGGTTCCAATCTCTCCATCCATTTCCTCGCCAACACTTGTCATCTTCTACATGAAAATTCAGGTAGCTACAGGGGTTAAGTATTTGCTTCTGGATTCTCCTTTGCCTCTCCCCCCACCCCACCCCCCCCACACACTTTTCTGGCAGTGCTTTTCCTTCACTGAAAACACAGACTCAGGCTCAAGACTTTCAGTATTAAGTATAAAGTACTTGAAGATAATTTTGTGGTTTTTGACAAATGCAAGAATTCAGTACATACTGACATGCCCCCTTACTGGAGGAATCTGCATTACTTTTTTAGGAGGTGAATAGGGCTGCTTTAAGGGTCTGCATTAGAAACGAAGTTCAAAATGTAAATGTGGCTCCACGTGAACTCCCCGTAAATTAGCACAATAAGCACATGCCAAAAACGGGCTGGCACACCTAAGGCGGCTAATCCCGACAAGCATGGTATACCATAGGCACTGCATGCACTAAAAAGTGTGTTCGCAATAGAACCACAAGTTCACTATTTTTAATCCAAATGTTCCCTTCAAAGTTGCATACAACACAGGAGGAGTGAGCGTCAGTACCTGGCAGGATCTAATCAGGTCGCGCTTTCCTACCCCAGGGTCCTTGGGCCAAGTGACAGCAGAGCCGCTCTGCCGGCCAGGCTCCGCTCCTGCGGAGGAGAAGGCGGGTGCAGGCGAGGTCCAGCCCGAGAACCCAAAGCCCGGGCCGCGCCTCACCCCGCCTCGGGCACGGCGACTCCAGGGCGGTCCGGAGCGGGAGGACGCCTCCAGGTGTCGGAGGAGCCTGACCACCTAACCGAGGCCGCCAAACACCCGCACCCTCGTGAGACCGCGGCGAGGCTCCCACAAACCGCGAGAACACAGGGAGACGCGTTGGGCCAATCAGCGGATGGGGGCGGTCCTGAGCACATTCAATTGGTTAAACACGGGAAAGCTCGCGTCCCATTGGCATCTTTTCTGGCCCCAACTCCACCCCCTTGGCCTGGATCTCCGGCCCCTTCAGTGGCCCCGCCTCTGAGCCGAGCGGGTAGGGGAGGAGGCGCTGGGTTCCGGGTGCTGGAATTCCCGCCCCCAAACACCCCTAACCTCTTCCCCGTGGCTCGGTAGGAACAGATCACGCTCAGGCTCTGACATGTTCTGTCGTATTCCGAACCGTGGCCATTAACTCTGTGTTCCACACTACCCAGTCTTAGGCAGGGAGGTGATTTTACCTGTGCTTGAAAGAAGGCAGGGTTGTGTGGACCTTGCCAAATTAAGATGTTTCCCTTAAAGCTTCCTAATCTGAATACCTTATATCTTGCTCTGCATAGTATGCACTGAGCATTGACTTTTTGCTGCTTGTTTGATTTGGAACAAATCATTAAATCATCAAAATAGCCCCAATGAAGTAGTTACTGTTACTTCCATTTTTCAAGTGAGGAAAGGAGGCACAGAGGGATTTAGTGACTTGTCCAAGTTCTGTCTGTCTCTTCTCTAAATATCAACTATGCTCTGTCCTTGTCAGCCCTATTGCCCTACTTTAATTCAGGCCTTCATAATCGCTTGCCTGGATTACTTCTGCAAACACACCCCTTAGCTCCTCTCCTTGCTATCCTCTACAAAGCCAAGGATTAATCTTTCTAATGCAAATCTAATCCTGTCTGTCAAATCCTTCTCAAGTCTCTCAAATGGCAAATCAAATAGCCCCGTATTGCCCAAAGCTTCTGGCAGAAGCTGCTTTTTATTGAAATTTTACATACTTACAGATAAGTACACAAATCATAAATGAAATTCCACAAATGGATCACACCAGCAACCAGGTCAAGAAACAGAACACAACCAGCATCCCAAAAGTGTTTCCTTCCAATCACTACCGACTTCCCTCCCACCCCAGCGTTATCCACTATCCTTAGATTTTTAAGTAGTAAGTAGAGTAGCAGCCTTGTGTTTGTACATGATGAACGGGACCATTATAGCACATACTCTTTTATGTCTAGTTTCTTTAACTCACTGTTATGTTCATTAGGTTCATCCATATGTTGACTCCATTTACAGCTTGTTCATGAGGATGCTGTATTGCATTCCACCATGTGAATACACCACATTTTATTTATCCAGTCAATTGTTGATAGACATTGAAATAGTGTATATTTTAGACCTATTAAAAATATTGTTATGAACATTGTAATAGAGATCTTTTAATGAACATGATGAAAGATGAATGCATTTCTCTTGGATATACACCTAGAAATGGAATTGTTGGGTCATAGGTTGTGCCATGTTTAAATTTGGATATTTTATTACAGTTTTCCAAAGTGTGCCAGTTACACTCCTATCAGCAAAATAAGACAGTTCTGGTTGTTCCATATTCTCATCAATACTTGGTATTTTCCATGTTTTTTCATTTTGGCCATTTTGGTGGGTGATAATTGTGCCTTGTGTGATTTTAATTTGCCTCTCCCTGATGATTAATGAAGTCGAGCACCTTTTCACATGTTTATTAGTTGTTTAGAAATAACTTTATGAAGTATCTGTTAAAGTTTTGCCCATTTTTGTGAGCTGAGTGTTTTTTTATTTGTATTTTTCCTAACATTTGATTATAATAATTTTCAAAAATTTAGCAAAAATTTTTTTTTTAAATTTTACACATTTATTTTAGAGAGAGAGAGTGTATGAGCGCAGGGAGGCACGAGGGAGAGGGAGAAAGAATCTGAAGCAGACTCCACATTGAGTGCAGAGCCCAACATGGGGCTGGACCCGGGGCTCCATCTGGGTCTCAATCTGGGCTCCATCCGGGGCTCAATCCCACAGCTGAGCCCCAAAACCATGAGATCATGACCTGAGCTGAAACCAAGAGTTGGACGCTTAACCGACTGAGCCACCCAAGTGCCCCAAATGTTTAGCAAAGTTTAAAGAATTTTATAGTAAACACACATAAACCTACCATATAGAGTCTATGAATAACATTTTATAAAACTTGCTTTGTTACATTTCTATCCTTTCCTTTATCCATCTTAATATTGTTGCATTTCAAAGTAAATTACAGATAGCAATACATGTCCTGTAAGTAATTTAGCCTGTATATCACTAACTGAAATTCAATGTCTACGATTTCTTTTGATGTACAACTTCAACAAAATTAAATCCACAAATCTTCATTGTACATCTGCTGAGTTTTGAGCACATGAGTCTTGAGTTCCATGCCTCCTCCCAGGCAATCTTCATTTCCACTTTTCTGGGGGCTACCCCCATTCTAATTTGTTCTCCACTGTCTAGCTTTATGTGTTGCAAAATTTTGTATTCCTGGAATTATACAGTATGTACTCTTTTGTGCAAGCCTGCTTTCCACTCAGCATACTATATTTCTGATTCCATGCTTTTGCATGTGTCAGCAATCTACTTCTTTTTATTGCTGAGTCATATGCCACTGGACAAATAAGCTCAGTCTGTTTATGTATTATAAGAGGATTTTTTTATATGCATCTTTTGTCAGGTCTATATGTGGCAAATATCTTCTCCCATTCTGGGTTTCTTTTCATTTTTTAATGAATGAAGTCCTTCGAGGAAAAAAAAATCTTAATTTTAATATTCCAATGTGTCAATTTTTATGGCGAGTGTTCCTGTTTTAAGGAGTCTCTGCTTACTCCAGGTTATTAAGATTTCTCTTCTGTTTTCCTCTAAAAGTTTTACTATTCTAATTTGCTCCATTTAGAACAGTAATCCATTTGAAATTGATTGTTGTAAATGGTGGGATATAGAAGTGGACCCAGATGCCTTTTTTCCCATGTGGATATCCAATTAATCCAACATGTTAATTTAAAAGATCATTTCCCCCATTTGCAGTGGTCATAAATCAGGTGGCCATATATGTGTAGACCTAGTTCCCAACTCTATTCTATTTGATAGACTGGTTTTGTCTACTTTGCATCAATACCACAGTCTTCATTGCTATTTGTTTTGTAATAACCCTTGATAGTGCATCACTGAACTGAATTTTTAATTTCATTCAATTTGAATCAAAATAGCCATGTAGCTAGTGACCACCAAATTAGCACAGATACAGAACATTTCCATCCTCACAGGAAGTTCTGTTGACAGCTCTGCTTTAGAAGACATCTAGAGGCCAATACCAGATACTTCATATCATAGCTACAGGCCTACTTCAGTTTATTGCTGGGCTGCTCTTCAAAAATATCTGTGTAAAATCTCGTTTTAGAAATTCAAAACATGCCTTCCCACACATAGGTAAGACACCCAGTTCTTTTGACCTTGCACTGTTAGCAATGAAAATATTATTTCAGGTGTGGGAGAGCTTAATGCTTCGGGAGACATTTCCTATGATCAGACACTGTAAAATATGCAGCCCCAAATCATATGAAAAGATTCCTGCTGTAGGACCAATACATGGAGTTTATTATCTGTCCTGGTCCAAGTTCACACCAAATTCTCTTTTAGAGGGCTTTCCTGGGCTATCACTGCTGTGTTTGAGAGAGTTTGCCCTCAGACCCGCCGTCAGAAGGCTGAGTCAGATTTGGCTCCGGTGTGTAAGGAATTCCTCAAATCATTTTGTCCTGTTTATTCCATCAGACATTGAAGTCTTGTGCCATAAAATGATACATATGATACAAATGATACATATTATTATGTACTTCAGGTGTTACTTTTTACATTAGATATGTGTATTTCTCCCCATCATACTTGAATTTGATAACTGTTTCTTTTCTAATGTCTTGTGTTTAATAGTACCTATTTTAATTTATCATCAGTTTCCAGACCTGAGTATAGCACAGGGCTTTAGTTGTGATCTAAATTTCCACTGGGGCAGGGCGCCTGGGTGGCTCAGTTGGTTGAGCATCTGCCTTCAGCTCAGGTCATGATCTTGGAGTCCTGGGATCGAGTCCTGCGTCAGACTCCCTGCTCGGTGGGGAGTCTGCTTCTCCCTCTGCCTGCTGCTCCCCCTGCTTGTGCTCTCTCTCACTCTCGCTCTATCTCAAATAAATAAATAAAATCTTTAAAAAAAAATTTCCACTGGGGCAATGAATATTTATTGAGGCCCCTACTCTGCCAGGTGCCCTGAGCTGGGCACAGGAGAGACTCTAGGACAAATCATAGATAATACTTACCATTGAGCATCTACCGTAGCCCACACACTTGCACTTGTTGTTTTTAATAATCATAACAACACTACAAGGTAACTATTGTTATCTCATTTTTACAAGTGATAAAGCTAAAGTTTTTTTGGGGGGGGGATCAAGTTTCTGCAGCTAATAAGTGCTAGAGCTGAGATTTAAGCTTTGAATCCCCAACCTCCCTCCCATCTCTGTGAGACCCATCAGACCTCAAAGGGGCTTTGTTTCCTCTCAAGGAACATCTTGTCTAGTAAAGGAGATAAACACAGGGTGACCGCAACCTACAGGAGAACAGACACTGCAAAAGGGAAAGGGAGGTACATGAAGCCAACCTGTGGGAAATGAGCCACATTGCCCAGCAACTTGGTCTTGTGAATGTGTACTGAAATCCCTTATTCTTCCCAAAGCCCTTCTAGAATGATCTGGGAAAGCAACAACCTTCCCTCTCCCTGTCCTCATTCTTCAGCCAGGTTTTTCTCTGACTCTATGTCTAAGAAGGAGGCATTGCTAACAAATGGTCAGTGCCCTCTTTAGGAGTGCAACGCTCCAATGATCACCTCAGAACCAGAATCTGTTAGCACCTTCAGAGCAAACATCTGAGTCCATGTGGAAGAAGGACCTGCAAGGATGGGCCCTTTAAGGAGACTCTGAAGGTGAATGTGGTGGCTGGGTCTCTAGTGCTGTCTTGGGCCATAAGGATAAGAACCACATCCTAGGTGTTATGGGTTGCATTCTGTGAACCACATCCTAGGTGTTATGGGTTGAATTCTGTCCACCCTCTGCCCCCAAAATTTATATGTTGAAGTCCTAACCTCCAGTATCTTAGAATGTGACCTTATTTGGAATGTGATCTTATAGGCTCATTGCAGAAGTAAATTGGTTAAGATGAGGTCATACTGAAGTAGTGGAAGCCCCTAATCTGACTGGTGTCCTTATAAAAAAGGGAAATTTGGACCTAGAGACACACACATAGGGAGAACACTATATGAACACCAAGGTGAAGGCAGAGATGCTTCTACAAAACAAGAAATGCCAAGGATTTCTCGAAACCTACCAGAAGCTGTGGGAGAGGCCCGGGACAGATTTATCCTTACAGTCCTCAGAAGAAACAAATCCTGTCAACTCCTTCATCTTGGGTGTCTGGCCACCAGAACTGTGAGATACTAAATTTCTGTTGTTTAAGCCACTCAGTTGTAGTACTTTGTTATGGCAACCTTAGCAAATGAATATGCTAGAGATGGCAAAGAAATGAGGTGGCAGGAATCTGCCACCCACCCCCAGGGCTTTAAGGAGCACAACTTCCCCATCAGCCTTGGTGCAGATATAGATAAACATATGCCTTGTTTTAGGCACTCATACTGTCCCTCTGTCGTCTGCATTCAAACAAGTCCTAATGGACACTCGGGATAAAGTCCAAACTCCTTATCATGGCATAATCTGCCCATCAAGATTTGGCCCCTGCCTTTTTTTCTGCCTTGCCCCTCCTGACCCCACATAATTCAGTCATATAGCTCTACTCCCAGAGCCCTCTCTTAACCTCTTTCCTCTGCGCATGCTTCTCCCTCTCCTGATAATATCTTTCTTACCCCTTTCTCTCTGCCTGTGTTCTTTCTTATCCTTCTTGGCTTGGCCATCTCTTAACTTCAGTTTTACATCCTCCAGAATTCCTTCCTGGACCTCACTAGGATCAGTTTCTGATCTCATGCTCTCCCTGCTTCCTGCTATCACTATGTGTATCCATTATGTTGTAGATTGTGAACTACTTTCGGAGTTCAGTGCCTGGCCCATCAAAAATACTCATTAAATCTTTGCTCGATGGTGAAGAATCACTAGGAGTTTTCCTCATCCTATCTATGGGATGATGTGTTCCAAATCTCTAAAAGACAAATTTATGTAGTTTTTTTTTTTTTTGAAGCATAGCCCAACAATAAACTCAAGATGGCTATAAAACGAAGCATCTGCTTTTGGCCTTTTCTTTTCTTTTTATTCATGAGGAGCTTTAAAAATCTTTTTTATTATTTAAGTATAGTTGACATTCAATGTTATATTAGTTTCAGGTGCACGATATAGTGATTCAACAATTCTATACATTACACAGGGCTCATCGTGATAAGTGTACTTACCATCTGTCACCATACAATGTTATTAACATTATTACAATATTAGTGACTATATTCCCTATGCTGTACTTTCCATCTCTGTGACTTATTTATTTTATAACTGGTATTGGCTTTTAGACAACACTAAAGCAGTGCGGTCTATAGAACCTCCTGTGAATTTGAAAATATTCTGTGTATCTGTGTCCAAAATGGTAGCCACTAGCCACATGGTTATTTAAATTCAAATTTCCTTCTATTCAAAATGCAGTTCCTCAGTATGGTAGCTTGAATAATGACCTCCAAGTATATCCACATCCTAACCTCCAGAACCTGTGAATTTTAACCTATATTGCAGATGTGATTAAACTAAAGATCTTGAGATGGAGAAATTACCCGGGACTACCTGAGCGGACTGTAAATGTAATTACAGGTGTCCTTATAAGAAGGAAACCGAGAGCGACTGGACGGCAGAACAGAAGAAAGCAGCGCTACAGCTAAGGATATGCTGCTGGCTTTGAAGACGGAGGAGGGAGGCATGGAATGAAGCTCTGGAAGCGGGAAAAGGCAAAGAAATGGGTTGTTCCTGGGGCGTCTGGGTGGCTCAGTTGCTTAAGCATCTGCCTTCAGCTCAGGTCGTGATCACCTTGGGCTCAAGCCCCACGTTGGGCTCCCTGCTTGGCAGGAAGACTGCTTCTTTTGCTCCCCCCACTTGTGTGCTCTCTCTCTCTCTCTCTTTCCCCTCTCAGTCAAGTAAATAAATAAAATCTTAAAAAAAAAAAAAAAGAAAGAAATAGGTTATTCCCTTGAGCCTACAAAAGAAGTGTGGGCCCGCAGACACCTTAATGTCATCCCAGTGAAACTGATTTCAAACTGTAAGACAATAAACATGTGTTGTTTTAAGCCACCAAGTTTGTGGTCATTTGTGACAGTGGTCCTAGGAACTTCATACACACAGTGGGCTGGCTGTATTCCAGGATCACACTTCTAGACACGCAGTTCTAGAATCCTCAGCTTGGGGAGCAAGTATATGTGACAGATCTCCTAGCCTCTACATCTTTCAAAATTGAGAAAAATTCTAAATATGAGCAATTTGCTACTTGTATCCAACATGAATTTATGATACAATTCTTTTGCATAGGAAAACCAAGCCGAGAAAGCTTACCTATGTTCTGCTAAAGTAGATAATCACAATGACTATAACTCAAAGCCTTTCTCTGATATTGTGATCCCTTTCTTGCAGCTGAGACAGTCTTTAAATGGCCTCATTTACGTCATGAAAATTGATACCAAACAGAGATGCTTCCATTCAATTTATCTTCCTCTTCGGAACACCAAAAGCATTAGCAAGTCAGATACAAATTAGACCTCTCTTGGTAAGTGTCACTTGATGACAATGGTGATTTTGGTGTCTCAGTTTTGTCGGGTGTGCCCATGTGCGTTCCAGGCAGGAGCACATCAAAGGTGTGAGGGTGAAGGAGGCACATGTCTGATCCTTGCTCCCAAAGGCCCCACACCATAGGCTTCCCAGCCCGGCGCTGCTGATGGCAGCTTCCTGTCTCTACCTGTCTGCATACGCGGGAAGCTTTTATGACAGCCAGTCGTGAGGAAAGGAAAAGAGCAACCTTCTTTGAAAATGGTGTGGGGAAAAAACCACTACCAGACAAAGTCTATTAAGGCAATTACGAAACCACCCTGTCCCATATTCCTTCACAGTAACTCTCTACACCTAGTTGGAAAAAGCGGTTCACAGCCCACCCCTGGCAACTGTTTTTGTTTGAATTTTTTTATTGTTGTCGAATATACATAACATGATTTGACCATTTTAACTGTTTTCAGCATCAGGAGCATTCACCATGTTGTACAAGCATCACCACCATCTGTTTCCAGAAATTTGTCCTCTTCCCAAACTGAAACTCTGTACCCATGAAATAGTAACTCCCCATTCCCTTTCCTCCTAGCCCCTGGTAACCTCTGCTCTACTTTCTGTCTCTATGAATTAGACTCTTCTAGGAACTTCATACAACCAGAATCATGCGGTGTTTGTCCTTTTGTGTCTGGCTTATTTCACTCAGCATGATGTCTTCCAGGTCCATGCGCGCTGTAGTATCTACCAGACTTTCGTTCCTTTTTCAGGCTGAATAACAGTCCATTGTGTGTATACAGCACATTTTCTTTATCCATTCACATCCATCAGTGGGCACTGGGTTGTTTCCATCTTTTCACTACTGTGAATAATACTGCTATGAAAGTTGGTGTGCACGCTGGTATATATATATATATATATTTTTTTTTTTTTTTCCCCAGAGTCAGTGAAGCTTGTTTTATTTATTTATTTGTTTGTTTGTTTATTTATTTTAAAGATTTTATGTATTTGTCAGAGAGAGAGAGCACAAGCAGGAGGAGCGGCAGGCAGAGGGAGAGGGAGAAGCAGGCTCCCTGCCGAGCAGGGAGCCCAATATGGGACTCGATCCCAGGACCCTGGGATCATGACCCAAGCCAAAGGTAGATGCTTAACCAACTGAGCCACCCAGGCATCCCCACACTGGTATATTTTATAGTAACCTACACAAACCTAATAACCAGAATTTGCACACTGGGAGAAATAGGTTTAAAGTCTCCCCCAAATTAGTGTTTATAAAACTTGCTCATACATTTGAATAACCTGGGGTTCTTTTAAAAATGCCCAATGCCCATACTGCACCCCAGACTAATTGTATCAGATTACCTGGGAATGGGACCTGGGAATCAGTATCTTTTGTAAATCTTACCAGCTGATTCCAATGTGCAGCCAAGCTTGAGAACTAGTGCCCTGAACAGTTTACTAGTAAACATGGTTTCATCTAAAGCTCATTTCCTTTCCCTACAATCTCTAAATCACACTTGGTGTTCTCTGCCTTCAAATCCAACTTAGCTGAATTAAAGTCATTTTTATATTTTCATGATCTGTTAAACTGAAGCATTGTACTTTATAATTTAAGTTTGAATGGGAGGGAAATCTCAGATCTGCAAAACAGGCTGAGTGATCCTTTTTTAAAGGATCATTGCTTTTTCAAAGCATTTAAATGAAATTCACATTCCCTTGTCAGGCTTACAGGGCACATGATCATTCACCTCCCACCCAGCTTCAGAACCGGAACTGCCCCATCCAAACCTTTGTACCAGCTGCTTCCTCTGCCCAGAACCCTCTTCTTGGCCCCCATCTCCACAAGGCTGGGTCCTACTTGTCCTTTAGGCCTCAGCTTAAGTGTTTCTTCCTCCAAGAAATCTTATCTGGGACCTCAGTTTAAAGTAATAATAAAAACTAACATTTATAAATTGTTTTTTTTTTTACATGACAGGCATTTTCTGACACTTTACGTGCAAAACTCATACTATCTCACAAAAAACCAATGAGATAGATTTTATTATTATTATTCCCATCTTACAGTAAGGAAACTAAATCCCAGCAAAGGTCTGCAAAGATACCAATATAACTGCAAGACAGTAGCTCGTCAGAGACTTCACTTAATTGCCCTGCTGCCTATAAGGTAGCCTGGCAGCTACTCACGATCACATCACTCTCTTTTTATTTTTACTTTTTCAAAGTGTGATTTTTTTTGTTTGTTTTTCTTCTCTTGATAGAATGTAAGCCTTATGTCTGTCTTATTCACTGTCGTGTGTCCAGGACTAAGAACAATCACTAGCACGTGGTAAGTACTCAACAAATGTTTGCTGAATGAATAGATGAGTAAATAAGCAAACAACTAAGAAAATTATTTCACTTGAAGAAAACAAACGGGGTTACAAAAGGACAAAAGGATCATTTTTATTTTTTTTAAAGAGAGTGCCTGGGCACGTGAGTTGGGGGAGGGGCAGAGGGAGAGGGAGGGGGAGAATCTCAAGCAGAATACCCAGTGAGTGCGGAGCCTGACATGGCTCACTGGGGACTCTATCTCACGACCCTGAGATCATGACCTGAGCCCAAATCAAGAGTCAGATGCTTAACCAACTGAGCCACCCAGGCGCCCCAAAAGGATCATTTTAAAATTCTCATTCAAACGTTCCTACTCTTTCTTTAATGCTGTGCTCTTTAGAATGGCAATAGCACGCACTATCCTTCATTCATCCTGGAGGGAAAGGGAAGAACTGGGTAGCAGAAGGCCATGAAGTGAGAGACAGTAGTCTTTCTTTAGCTGGGGAGCTCAGATAAGGGAAGTCTCTCAAAGGTACTATGTAAACTGAGACCTCAGTGACAAGAACTCAAGCTACGTGAAGATGAGGACAGGGTGAGCAGTGTGGGCAGCCCTCTGCTGCCTGCTAGAGCAAAGATCCCAAGATAAGAACGAACTTGGAGGATTCATGCATCTGATCACACAGGGCTTATAGGCCACTTACGGAGTTTGGATTTTATTCTAATTATGAGAGGAAGCCCTTGGAGATTTGCAGCAGGGGAATTATGTGATATTGTTTATTTATTTTTTGAGTCTCCTTTGCCTAAAGCACAAAGAATGAATTTGGGATGGGGGGGGACAAGATTAGACCCCGAGAGTGAGGAGGGTTGCAGCAATCCAGGGTAGAGGACTCCGTGGCTGGAACTGGAGTGATGCTGACTGATATTGGGATTATATGGTGGCAGTTGAAAGAATTTGCTGACAGGCTGGTGGATGGCATGTGTCGGATGGAGGGGAAGGGAGAGGAAGCAACACAGGCATACCTCCTCCTACTGTGCTGCATGGTTTACCATGGCTTTTACCAATTGAAGGCTTGTGGCAGCCCTCTGTGGAGCATGTCTGTCAGCGCCATCTTTCCCCAACAGCGTTTGCTCACCTCATGTCTTTGTGTCACATTTTGGTAATTCTCTCAATATTTCAACATTTTCATTATTATTATATTTGTTACGGTGATCTGTGATCAGTGATTATGACTCACTGAAAGCTCACTTGATCTTAGCCAAAAGGCCGAGAAGCGATGACTCACTGAAGAAGGCTCAGATGATGGTTAGCATTTTTTGGCAAAAAAGTATTTTTAAATGAAGGCATGTACACTGTTTTAGACATAATGCTTATCACACAATTAATTAATAGACCACAGCAGAGTGTAAACATAACTTTTATTTGCACTGGGAAGCCAAAAAATTTATTTGATTTGTTTTATTACAATATTCACTTTATTGCGGTGGTCTGGAACCAAGCTCACAATATCTCCACAGTGTGCCTGGTAGTGGAAGACCATCTGACTTCTGGCTTGAGCACCTGGGTGGATGGTGTCATTATGCATGGTGAGGAAGAAAACTGGAAAAGGAATAATGTTTGGGGAGGGAATTGGGAGTTAAGTCTTGGCTATATAGAGATGCCTATGAAACATCCAGCAAGAGATGACAAATAAGTATGAATACATGAGTTTAGAGTTAAGTGGAGAAATCAGGGTATGAGATCCAGATTTGGGAATCACTGGCACACAGACAGTTTTTAAAGCCACAGTGCCAGGATGAGGACACTGGTGGAGGTTATTATGTAGATAGACAGGAACAGAGGGCCTAGACCACACCCAGACTACTCCAACACTTAGAGATGGAGCAGAGCAGGATTTGGCCAAGGGGTACCTAATGGGGCAGGAGAAAAACCAGGAGAGTATATGTATTGATTAGGGTTCTACAGAGAAACGAACCAATAGGAGACACACACACAGACACACACAGATTTATTATAGGAATTGGCTCACATGATTACAGAGCCCAGCAAGCCCCAATATCTCCCAATATCTGCAGAGTGAGTTGGCAAATTGGAGATCAAGGATAGCTGATGGTTTAGCTTCAGTCCAAGTCAAAGGCTTGAGAAAAACCAGGTGAGCTGATCATGGAGTTCCCATCTAAGGGCCAGCAGGCTTGAGACCCAGGAAGATCCGGTATTTCAGTTCAAGTCTGAAGGCAAGAAAAAAGCTGATGTCCCAATTTGAGGGCAGTTAGGCAGGAGAAATTCTTGCTCATGGAAAAGTCAGGCCTTTTGTTCTATTCAGGCCTTCAACTGATTGGATAAAGCCCACTGATATTAGGGAGAAAAATCTACTTTACACAGTCCACTGGTTTAAATGTTAATCTCCAAAACATGCTCACAGGAACACCCAGGATAATGTTTGACCAAATATCTGGTTACCCCATGGCCCAGTCAAGTTGACACATAAAATTAACCATTATAGTGTGATTCAGGGAGTGTTTGAAAAGAGGAAGTGGCCAACTGTTAAGAATGGCACTTGGAGATCTGTTAAGAACTTAGTAGGACCACTGACTTGGCAAGATGGAGGACATCAGTGTCCTTGATGAGAACAACCTCATTGGTGGACAGAAATGTCAATGGAGAGGGTTGAGGGGAGAAAGTGAGGTTCAGACAGTAACAGGTTCAAGGGCGCTTCATCAAGAAACAGAGGGAAGGCAAAGTGTAGGTAAACATAGCAGTAGGTTGGCGAGATGATACCTTTGGTCTAATTTCTTCTACTTCTCCATGATGTATGAGGCAAAGTCATCAAAAGGGAATGTGTATTTGTTTGGGAAGAGAGTGTAAGATTATTCTGAGGAAAGAGGAGAAGAGAAAGTATGATATAGGTGTCCAGGAAAGCAGGAACTATAGAATTGCTAGGCAATGTTAAATGTCAGTTTTGGATTTGTGATTGTGAACTTAGTTGAGACCTGGCAACTCATTTAGGCATTAGATTCTAGCAATGCCTCTGGTGCAGGTGTAAGCCAGGAGTAGGTGGATGGTTTGGGGTGGCAGGGGGTGGGGTGGGGTAGGGAGGTGGTGAGGGGGGTGGTGAGGTGAGGGGGGTGGTGGTGGTGACGGGGAGTCAGCCAGAGTTGGCACTTGGCCAGATGAGTGTAATGGAGGGAAAGAAGGTAAGAGAAAAGAATGTTAGAAATATTGAATTTCATCATAAGCTAAGATTTGTTGATTGAGAAAATCATCCATACTTTCCTTAACAATTATTTTTATTATACGTGTTTACCCACAGTTGTTATTACTATATCCCATAATTCTTTTCTTAATGTTGAATGGGCATCCTCTTAATCTTTGATTTTTTCCAGATCTCAGGTTTGAAAGTCACATTCTACAAAATTGTTGCAAGGTAATAATGCAACTGTTCCCCCTGAAATAATCCTTTGCAGGAGTACTGACTTCTGGTTAAGATTGCTACATTTAAATACTCTATCTTCTATAAAGCCACAATGTAATGATCAGAATAAAAAGTATCTGTTTCCCAGTAGTCCCTCTATGTAACATTAGAATTGAAAGAGGAACTGAATTTATTTCCTTTTAAGTAATTTAAGTGGTTTTCTTGATCACTTCCATTTTGTACTTAGATTATCTAGATTCCAATGATGGATCAACTTTTAAAGAGGTATCTATATATGTATACATTTATGATATATATATATATAATTTATTTTATCATACATATATGATAAAACAGTTCATTGTTTCAGAAAAAAATAGAGAGATTGATGTGAAAAGTTGGGGTTTAGGAACGAATGGTCAGGGAAGAATTCTTGAGATGTCTTTGGTGCAAAAAGGTGGTTTTATTACACCACAGGGTCAGGATCCCTGGACAGAAAGAGCTGCACGGGGTTGTGAGGAGTGGCTGATTATACACTTTCAAGTTGGGAGGGGGTTAGGGATGGTGTAGGTCTCTAAGGAATTTGGGAAGCAAGGTTTCCAGGACCTTGAGAGGCTAGCTGTTGTTAGGAAAAGATCATTTATTACTGTCTAGTAAAACCTTAGTCATGAGACTCTTCAGATGTATATCAGTGGGCCATATGCTTGGAGAATGATTGTTAAAATACATCTTGGGGGGTAGAGATAAATAAATTTCCAAAGGGACTTTTACAGGAACCTGGAGGTCAGGCTAATGTCAAGCTAAGGTTGCCTTTTACCTCTAGAAAAGTATTAACATTGAGCAGCTAAGTTCCCTGGAGATGGTCACTCTGCCTGTCCCAAGTACTTATCAATGGGTTGTAAATGATGAGGAAGTTTAATTTTTTTCTATATTTCTTTTGCCTTTGTTCTCCACATCATAAATGAGCTGGGGAAATCAGTATGAACTCATTTATTTTACTATGTCTAGACAGTATATACATGGATTCATGTACACAGATTTCCTAGCTTTGCCCACCAAGGATGGACACCCAAGTAGCAGTGGCAATGAGCACATTTTGTGCCCTGATTTTGGTCTCTAAATAACATTATCAGTAAATGGAACCATGCTTCCTTAGAAAATGACTGGTTCTAAGGCTGTGCAGGAAAAATATAAGATGAGGCTGGAGCATCTTGATGTTCCAGAAAGGAAGTCTTAAACAGACAACAAAGGATGGGCGTATGTCAAAAGGATGTAGACGCCAACTTGAAAGAGCTCTCAGGGGCCAAAGCTGGGACAATTTGAGCACGAGTAGAAATGATGGTATTGCATTACAGCCAAAGAATAATGTGGATATCCATGATTCCATACTGATAAAAATGATTGAAATAAATCTTCCATACGGTAGAATTTTTAAAGTAATAAACGTAGAAGTAGAAAATCACCATTTAAAGACCATGGTAATAATTGCAACAGGCAAGATCTACTGTTGAATGCTACAATTTTGTGAGTTAAAATGAGAAACAGGACATTTGCATAATACTTCAATTTTGATGTTTTTCATTCATTATACCAAAACTTCTAAAATGGTATCAATTTGCAAACAAAACACTTAAGAACAATGTCTTTTGGAGAGCCATCTTAATCCTATTTGTAGGTTAAGATGTTCAAATCACTCACCATTGTTAACAATCATTCAAAGGATTACTCTTAATTCTAAAAGAATTGATGACAATGGCCCTTGATTTGGGGCATCTTTCACTTTAAGTAAATGTTGATAAATAATTCAGTGAATTGCTAAAACATCCAGTGAGCCTTTTGAGCTGGCTAAAGATAATAAACTCCTTTCCCAACCAATGTATTGTGTTCTGTTGAATAATGACAAAGATATTTTTCCTCTAAGTTTCAAATATAAAAAATGTCTTTGTGTCCATCATTAGTAACTTGAAACTATTTTCTAGGACTTTCCATCCCCTACAAACTTTACATATGGAAGCAGAAAAGCTTCTTATCCTTTAACCCAATATTGTAGGGCTTAACATATCTCAAAACCACTCATGCTATTTGGTAAGACTTCATCCTCCCAATAGACATCTCCTAACCTTCCAACGACTGCACTCTCATTTCACTTTTCCTCATAACTTTGTTCATACTTGACATCGTGAAATTAATGGGCTCAATAAATACATTTGCATGTATGTGTGAGGTGTCTGATGCACCTGAATACTTGAAGGGAAACAAAGCAAGCCAGGACAAGAACTCCCAAATCTTTTTTTTTTTTTTTTTTAAGATTTTAAAAATTTATTTATTTGACAGAGAGAGAGAGAGAGAGCACGCAAGCACAAGCAGGGGGACCAGCAGGCAGAGGAAGAGGGAGAAGCAGACTCCCTCCTGAGCAGAGAGCCCATTGTGGGGCTCGATCCCAGGACCCTGGGATCATGACCTGAGCCAAAGGCAGATGCTTAACCGACTGAGCCACTCAGGCACCCCAAGAACTCCCAAATCTAATAATCAACTTTATTCAAAAGTTTTCAAATTTACACCTGACAAGAGTCAATGCAAAAGTTCAAATCTGCCAGAGATTCACACTGGCTATAGGTGAACCCCAACTTACATGGAGCTAAGCAATGCCCATGGTCAACCATGAGGGCTTGACCTGCATTCTTTCATCTTTACCGCAATCCTCTTCATTGTGATTCAACAAATACACCTGTCTTTGTGAAGCTTACATTCTAGCAGGGAACGGACAACAGGCACTCAAGAGATAATCTAGTTTGTCTTCAGCAGTCACCATGAGCACTGAATCCAAGGGCAGTGGCCATCAACCTTCTCCCAAAATGAAATTAATAAGACTAATTTTTATGGCCAAAAAAGAGGAGTAAGCAGTATTGGCCCTACGCACCCTTTACTGTTTATCTCCATTTTATAGAAGAAAATTGAGGTTATCGTGAATCTAGATTTCTTTTCCTAACATTTTCCCTCAATGGCTTTACACTTCTGCCACTCTGATTTGGCACCCTGAATCCCTCATCTACCATAGGATCCACATACCACACTCGATACTGAAAGCTGCATGCTTACTTTAATGGCTTCTCCAGGTTCAATGTCAAGAGTTCAGCTGCATTTTGTTTAACATACACAGGAAAGCAACTGATGTAGGACTTCTGCCCAGGAGGTTTTATTATGCTCTGTACCACTGGAGTAGTCTGTTTCTTCAATCTTTTGACAAAGTTACTATGAGCAATAATCCCACTCTAAGGAGGTACCCAGAATTACTGGATTATTTTTGCATAACTTGAAAGAACTATTTTCTCTATGTAAGTTGTTGGTTTGCTAAAATGTTCACCAGTTTGTTTATATTCAACTTTTTAAAAAGGGGGTGGGACTCTCACTGCCCATGCCCCTTAACATAATCACTTCCAGTAGCTTCTGGCTTATCTATCCTTCCTGAGCGGTCTATTTGCAAAACCGAGTAACTACACATATGTAGACATACACACATTATTTCCTCTGCTTTATGGAAGGGAGCACACCACACACCCCGTTCTGCATCTTGTTCTTGTTTTTAGTAATGATATAATCTTTAGCAAGTTGTCTACCCTTTGAGTTTATTCACCTGCCAAATGGGGAGGATTTAATAAACGGAAGAACCTCACTATGGGCCGGGACAGATGACGTGTTCAATACAATAAATGTTACCTTGTCCCTACAATCCTCCCGGCTGCAGGCCACGGGAGATCAGATGGCTACACCTCACACCAGACAAACTTCCCCTTCAGACTGGAGATTAAATGCACACGGATCAGGAGAGCACACCAAACCCTCCCAGCTTCAGTGGTTTATAGCTTTCACCTGAAGGGAAGCAAAGACAGTCTTCAGTTATTAAACATACAGGATCTCAGGTTCAAGTGGTTGGGGGCCTGTGAATGAACAGATTCATAGGAGGAAAGTTTATTTTATATTTATGTGGGAGTAGGCTATAAAGGGCGGCTGTCAGAACAGCCAGGGATGAGGTTTTATCTACCAGCTTAATGGGATAGGGAACGGGGTATTAAGGCTTCAGTGGGAAAGTATGGAAGGAGCAGATAGGACTTAACACAGTTCTTCGGGATGTTCTGATACCAAATCAGGATCCTCCCTTCCAAAAGACTCCCTAGGAGAGGGGTTTATGACAGCTGAATTCTCAGAAAGGCCTGCTTTAGTCATCAAAGAGAAGTTTAAAGTAGGCCTCTTTCCGCAGCTGCTGTTTGTTCAGATGTTCTCAGTTTAAAGCGGTCTTTATGCCCTCCTGGTGGGGCTAGCCCCCTGAGTTCCTTGTTTGAAACCTGACATGAAGTTTCACGAGCTAGCAGCCCAGTGTACTGCTGTGAAGAGGAGACTCGGGCTGGAACTCGGGAGGTAAGAGATCTGTGAACGGAAACACAGATCAGGACAAAGATGAATAAGCAGGGAAGAACAAATCCAAACACATGGCCCCATGGGCCACTGAACCGGTCTCTCACGCCTGAGAATAGGTCAGTCCAATTAAACTGTAATTCACTCGTTCGATGTAGATTGTTGACGTGTCCCTTCACACGGTTCAGACGAAACAGGACTTCTTCTGAGTTGTATAGAGGCAGCATTGTTTGCCCATGATTGTACATGTTCTTCCTTGTTGAGCAGCAGATAAATCCAGATGGTGATTCTGGAGTGCAGAGAGTAAACTGCTAACTCTCGATTGGCGGGTTTCCAAGGTCTACACCGTGGCAGCAAATCCTTGTTCTGTCACTTTGGAAATGTTTAGAATTGTTTCTTCTAGATGCGACATTCCCAAACCCGGAGAAAGGGTCCTTATTGAATTGGGGTTGTGATAAATGGGTGGACTGTCCATGATGTCTGCTTGGGTGCATCCATGTGGTGCTACTTTGTTTATTAAGGAGCGTGCGTTTGTGATTTGGTTAGCATTTAAAGTGGGACAGCTGGTGAGGGCAGGTGCCAGGTAGCCACGTCCACATCCCCCTGACCATTTAGGTGGGAATGCCTTATATACCTTATTACCACCTAAGATAAAAACACCAGAGTTGTCGTCCATGGACAAGGTCAGAGTGGAACGTGTGACCCACCAGGCTGGCATCTGGTGTCCGTCATGACTTCTGTATTTGGTTATGTTGGCATCTGCACATCTCCACTTACCATGTGCCTCTGTCAGTCTGTAAGAGCAAAACAAGTTGCAAAATAATCTGGTAGAGAAGACCTTTGGTTTGGTTTTGGCAGCTGAAGAGATGGGTGTCATTACATAACCAGGTCATTCCGGAATTTTGGGGCCACCCATATGCAGTCTTGGGTATTGGGCAGACCAACCAGGGGAAAAGCCGAGCTATTCCCGGTCCTACTTGTGTGGCCTGCAAACCAGGAATATTGTCCAGTGACTAGGCAAACATCTGCATCATAATAATCAGTCTTGGACTCATTTACAACATCTATAGAAGGTTTGAAGGTGCCCCATCTGTGGAATCAAACCGTAGTGTTTGATTACAGTATTGTTTTGGTACGTTACCTAGAAGGGTCCAGTGCCATTTTTATTTTGACTGCGAAGAGGAAAATTTCCCTCCAAAAGCTTCACCTGAGTAAATGACAGACCTTGAGCTTCTGTAGAAGTTTCCTAATGCCAAGTAGAGTGATTTTGTCCTCTTGTTTGTGGATACCGTTCCCTTTTCTACATCCACTGTACAGAATGGGTCCACCAGGTATTTCCATGGGCAGGAACAAAAACTAGTTAGGTTCCTGTGCATTATATAGATGTTGATATAACCAGCAATCAGATAAATAGCTAAGGTGTCAGGGTTTGGAAGAGTGGTGGGCGTGGGTAATGGGGTTGTGGTAGAATTGTTGAAAAAGCACCAAGGGTTAGTTGAAGTAAGACACTGTTTGAAAGGGAGCCCACAGTGGAGGAACACAGGGAGGATAGGTCAGGACAAGCAACCTCCAGCCAATCTTTCTGTAAATAAAAGAGGAAGGGTCTTTTAAAAAAGATCTCTAGGTCAGAGAATTTTCCAGGTCAAGGAGAAAGGCTTCAATGGAAAATAAATGAAGACAACATTCTTGATTCAAGATTTTGGACAAAGCTGCCTACTTCATGGTGTCATCTGCTTCTGGAGCCTGAGTAGGCTCTGGAAATCCTCAATTTGAGGTCACTCATAGGGACAGCCTTCTAATTGTTATAGGGGTGATGATCTGGATCTAGCATGGGTATGTCTTATGTGAATCCTGGAAGATTTTTATTCTGATGACAGTGTAGATGGTTAACAGTATTTCCTAAAGCCTTTCCCAGTGAGCTGATAATGCATATTTTCTTCTAAAAACTTTGATGTATACTCCATCTCCTGGTAGAAAGGTATGGCAAGGCTTGTTAGTAAGTGAAGACCATGTTTTTTCACCTGTTGATCATATGCTCCAACAGTTCTTATATATAACTAGTCAACATACTGAATTGTTCACTCAAGGCCCCATATGCTCACCCAATCCAGGAATGGAAGGTTTAGAGATGTCAGTAGGCATGGGGTGACCAAAAACTATTTCAAAATGGGTCAGTTTCGAGTATTCTGGATCGGTTGTTTCTACCCAGTGAAGTCTGGCTCCAGAGGCTTTGTGACCTTTGTCAGCCTTCAGATGTTCTCAATTCATAGTCTTTATGTCTTTCTAGTAGGTTGTTCCTGCCTTCAGTGACAAATGCCAACACTTTCACTAAATGTACCATCAATGCTAAGGTTAAGTTTGATTTCATCACTCGTGCTCTGAGCCGTGTTAAAACATCAGGAGGGTGCTTGAACCGAAAGAAAACTTTCCTCTGGTTCAGCTGTGACTCCAGACAGGATCCAAAGAGGAGTTTTACAATCTCCTCCCGGGGTTTTGTGGAGACTTATTTTACCCTTCTGTGTTAGCCTCTTAAGGCACCATGTCAACCTCAAAAGGGCACAGAAAAGGGCCTTTTGGGATTTTTACAGGGCTCTCTCTAGGATCCCTGCACGCCTCCCTCGTCAATATCCCCCGGATCTCAGCGCTTTCCGGAAAACCCACCGGAAGCAGCTGTTGTGCGGGGGGAGCCCGGGAACGTGCATTCCCTCTATCGGAAAGGCCAATCTGGGGCCCTTAGAACCGAACACGTGGGAACCCCGGTCGTCACCGGCCACGTGCTCCGGGCCTAAGTCCCCGTGTTTCACCCCAGGACGGGGACCTACCTGCGCGTAGAGCTCAGGCCGCTGCAGCCCCGCACACGTCGGCGACAGACTCCCCGGTCCCCGGGTCGGGCCGGGCCGGGTCCCGCAGCCGCAGGCGGGCCGGCCCCGAACCCGCTACAAAGTAGCCGCGGCGGCGCCCTGCGGGAGCAAAGCGCGAGGTTGTCAGGGCGCCCGGGCCTGGGCGCGGGGAGGCCTCCGGGCGGCCCCGCGCGGCGTCTGTGCCTCGCGCGGCCCCGGGACGAGCTGGGCCGCCCGCCCTCCCGGGCCTCCGAGGACTGCTCTACCCCTCCGTTCTGGCCGCCGGGAGCAGCGGAGCTCCGGGCGGGCAAAGCTCGAGGGGACGCGGGGCGAGCGCAGCCCCAGCCGGGCCCGCAGGCCGGGCGCCCTCCCCGCCACTAGGGACCTGAGAACCAAGCCACACTCACCGCCCAAATCGGCGAGACAGAGAGGTTCACGACCCCAGAGACCCCGCCAGCTGCGCCGGGCCACAAAGTGGGTTGGGAGGGTGGCCAATCCCCCGGAGGGAGGGCGGGGCGGGAGGAGGGGGCGGGGCTAGCAGCCAACCCTTGGGAAGGCAGGGGCGGGGCGGCGGGGAGAGCAGCCAATCGTCGGGAAGGGGGGTGGAAGGGGGCGGGGCCGGCCGTTGGCCCCCAAGGTCTCAGCTCCAAGGATTTTTGGCTCTTGCTTTGGCGGGAAGACTAGTCCAGTTGAGCAGGGCATCATTTTTGGAGCCTGAGGGACCAGGCGGGATAATGGCGTCCCTCAGGGGACCCTCTTGGATCTGCAGGCCCACGTTCCTTCCTCGGGGACTCTCCTGAGGAGGCTTTAGCTGTTACCTCTCCCCAGCTCAGCACCTGGGCCACAGCTCTGGGTCATACAGCCTCCTAAAATCCCGAGCTGTTCTTTCCCATGCCACATTTTTATTCACATTGAGTAACTTTCTAATCCTCAAGTGGTTGAAACAAAGGCCTTAGTCTGGCATTCTAGTGGAGAAGAAAAATCAAGACATAAGTAACCAATATGTCTTATGCTAAGGAGAAAAACGTAAGTGTTTATTACAGCTTGAAAAACTGAAGATAGCAAATAGTCATTCCTGTGAATAGTCATCCCCTCTGCCTCTAAGAAACAAAGAAACAAAACTCAATATAACTGTTAGTAGTGGGCTTTTTTTGAAATATATTTCACTGCAGAAATGACTAAATATGATAAAAGGCTCTTTAAGGAGTGATACTTGGTTGACACCCTGCACATGGGTAGGGTCCTATTTTGGTCCATATTTGATAATGCAGAGGAGGCCAAGATGGACAAAGGCCATTGCCCTGGGGCACACAGTTCTGGTGGAAGTCACTAGTAAGAGGAAACTTACGAAGAAAATTAAGTGTGGTGGGGATGGGATAGGGGTCTTCAAACCCTTCAGCTTCCCAGTCCTTCTTCCCAGCCCTGAAATGGGCCTGCAGCAGTGGATTAACTACTACTCATACTGCTCCTTGCTAATGTTGGCTCACTGCCCCATTTCTAGCTGTGTTTATTTCATTGATATCTCTTTTCTTCCCTCTCTTTTTAAACTGAAATTTACATTTTATTTTTCCCAAGCTATTTTAACCTAGTAAAATATGTATATTTTCATAGTGTAGTGAAGGCCAAGGGTGAGGGGAATAGTGATTATGAAATAAAGCAGAAAAAGAGAAATGCTCAGTCCTTGAGAGTCATAGCCTCCTACCGGGGTATGTTTATACGTTTATAGAATCTGTATGTATTGACAACCTAACATATGCCAAACAATGTAGACCTGGAGGGATATAGATAGTGAGAAAAAAATCCCAAAACATGGACCTTGCCCTGGGGGAACCTTTAGTCTAGTGGGTAAAACAGACATGAATACAAGAATCACATCAAAAATGCAAAATTAGCACTTAAGCGTTACAATGGAAGTCAAAGACCCAGCTTTCTGATTAAGCAGAAAACTGAAGACGAGTTTATGGGGCAAAGGAGAACACCCTGGGGTATAGTTCCATGGAGGAGGGAGTGCATGTGCAGAGTGGGTATTCTAGGAAGGAGCTCAGTGCTTTCATGGAAATGCAGGAAGGCTGCTGTGACTTCTGCATAAAAAGCCAAGGGGTGGGGAATGAAGAGAGATACAGGATAAGGCATGATATAGAGTGGGCTGCAGTGGGGGACGTGGCGGGAGATGCTGGTCACTGCCAGACCATGCCGGGCCTTGAAGACCATGTTAAACAAGCCCATAAATGATGCTTACTGATAATGTGTTATATAAACACATGCCAATAAAATGTTGCTGTTTGCAAGGCTGGCATGTGTCAGGCCAGTGTGTCAAAGATATAAAGCGCTAACCTTTACTGATCACTTACTACCTGCTCTGTGCTTACATCGCTCTGCATAGATGATCTCATTTAATCCTTTCAGCTACCCATTGGGTCCAGTAGGCATGATGAAATTGCTCATTTTGCTCCTGAGGATCCACATATTGCTAAGATTTTGTGAGAACTATTCTATTCCCAGTCCAGTAGTATAGATGGCTGGTGGACATAATAGGGTTTCTAAGCGCATTGAAACACCATAGCAGCACTGACTCAAGTTCCACCCCAACACTTGTGCATAAATGCACAGACTTAGGGAAGGAAATTGAAATCATAGCTGCAGTGTCCAGATGGTGGACACAGGATGGCAGCACGGAATTCTCGATTTCTGCAACTTTGAAGGTGCTTTTCCTTCACAGTGATTGTGGGATTTAATTTTGAACCCTTTAAAACCCAGAATTATATTAAGGCAGCCATATTAGAAGTTGAATGTTGACCAGCTGACCTTAAGCAACAGTGCTTGCTATCCTCTAATGGTTGATTGTATTGGATTTCAAATATTGCTTTTTCTTAAAAGAATTCTTTAAAATGATTACAAGCTACCTATTACGCTTAGCATCCAGTGTATTCTATGCAATTACCGTGTAAATGATATTTGGTTGGTCGGTTAAATGAATTAGCATAAGGTATCCAGTTGAAAGCACAGCCAAAATGAACCATTTAATTATATTAAGGAAAATTGAGTGAAGAGGTAGACCTGCTTCTTCTGTAGCACAATTTTAATGAGACTGCTTGAGTTGAGTCCTGTTCTATATCAAAAATGGAACATGAATGCATTCAGGTTCTATTTCTGGCTCTACCACAGGCTTTGCTCTTATACCCAGTGCAAGATGAAACCTGTTAACTTTTTTCCATTTGCAAAATGTAGGCATTGCTTTTAGCATTTTTCACAGGAGTGGCAGAATTAATGAGCGCCGTAAATGACCTTGACCTGTTTTGTAACTGCAAATGTATTTTTATTGCCATATTTTCATGAAAAATGAAAATCTGCTAGCTTTTTCTTTTCCTGAAGAGTTGATACTAAGCTAAAACTTTCAAGTCTGGAATATGTGCTTTATCAGCTGCTCTTCAACATTTCAGTTTCCAAATTTAAACAAAACAAGAATAAGATAAATCTTGCAAGTGATAATCAAAACAGTAGAAAGGAAGTGAAAGAGTTGCCTTGTAAACGGAGTCTATTTGTTTTTTCAAAATTGCACTCTTTATTTTCATTAAGATAGGGATTGGTCCAAGGTGGTGGAGAAGTAGGGGACCCTAGTTTCATCTGGTCCCAGGAATTTAGCTAGATAGCTATCAAATCATTCTAAACACCTGCAAACTCAACTGGAGACCTAAGAAAAGAATAGCTGCAACTCTACAAATAGACAAGCAACCTCTTTCTGCAAGGTAGGAGGTGCAGAGAAGTGAATCCCAGGTGATCTATGGGAAGATAAAGGGTGGGGTAGGGAGCCTCTGTAAGCTGGCACCAGAAAGTGATAGAGCAATGGAGCACAAAATCAGAACTTTTAGAAGTCTGCTCTGGTGAGGGATGTCCCTGTCTGAAAGGTGCGCAGGTGGCTAAGTGGGGGTGGAATCCTAGGTGGGACGATGTGGCCTCAGGATCCTCCAGGGTGCCTGAGTGTGGCAGAGCTCCCAGACATCAGAGCCAGGAAGCCGGCAGCAATCAGTGAGACCAGGAGTGGGCTCCCAGCTCAGGGTTGCCATATACTGCAAACCGTGGGGTGGTAAGGCAACCACTCTCTGAGCAGGGGCCCAGCAAGCAGCAGAACTGGGGAGACCCCTGCTTCCTCACTGTCAGGAGTGGCTTTGGAGACTTGAAATGGGGTCGTGTGCTTGATATACAAATGCTTGGTCACAGGCTGGGTGAGCACGGAGTGCTGATGGAGACCAGGGAGACAGGAGTGATTGACTGCTTTTCTCTGAGGGCTCACTGAGGAGAGGGGCCCCGAGCTTATGCCAGAGTTTGGGAGGCCACCATTTTCATTCTCATCCTCTAAAGCTGTGGGGAAAGCCTTCAGGGAACAAAAGCCACATAGAGCAATGGGGAGCAGATTACTTAGCCTGGCCCCCTGGCAAGGGCGGTACAGTTCTGAACAGGCAAAGACACTTGAGAATCAGAGCAACAGGCCCCTTCCCCAGAAAATAAGCAAGAACATCTGGCCAAGACCAAATTTACTGGGTCACACAGAACTGAACAACTCCAGCGCTAGGGGGAAATTGGTATATAGAATTCATTGTTTTTTCCCCATGATTCTTTAGTTTTTTCAATTTTAATTTTTTCTCTTTCCTTTTTCAACCAATTTCTTATTTTATCAATTTTTTAAAAAAATCTTTTAAATTTTTAATTTTTACACTTACATTATATCCTTTTGTTGTATTTAAATTAATTATATATATATATATACTAAAATTGCACTCTTTATTTTCATCATATAAAACTTATATAAGTTTTTCTTTCTTTACAGTTTTGGGATGCAGTTTCTTCTAACAAACAGACCAAAGTACACCCAGAGTCTAGTGTATTGCTCTGTGCTCTTCACCTGTTTGATCATATTCTCTCACTCTCTCTCTCTCTCTTTTTCTTCTTCTTCTTCTTTCCTTTCTTTGTTAAAGTCTTTTTTAATTTTCATCTTCACAGTTACATTCTATCCTTTCAATGGAATTAATTTTGTTTTTGTATATATATAAGTTTTTCTTTCTTTACAATTTTTGGATGTAGTTTCTTCTAACAGACCAAAATACACCCAGGATATAGTGTATTGCTCTGTTCTGTTCACCTGTCTGGTTATACTCGCTCTCTCTCTCTCTCTCTGTCTTTATTTATTTATTTATTTATTTATTTCTGTTTTGGGCCTCTTCTGATTTGTTTAGTGTATATTTCTCCGGGGTCATTGTTGCCATTTTAGTATTTTGTTCTCTTGTTCATCTATTCTTTTCTGGACCGAATGACAAGTTGGAAAAACTCACGTCAAAAAAGAGAACAAGAGGCAGTACCAACTGCCAGGGACCTAATCAGTATGGACATAAGTAAGATGTCAGAACTAGAGTTCAGAATAACGATTATAAAGATACCAGCTGGGCTTGAAAAAAGCATAGAAGACACTAGAGAATCTCTTTCTGGAGAAATAAAAGGACTGAAATCTAATCAAGTCAAAATAAAAAAGGCTATTAGTGAGATGCAATAAAAAATGGAAGCTCTAACTGCTAGGATACATGAGGCAGAAAACAGAATTAATGATATAGAAGATCAAGTGATGGAGAATACAGAAGCTGAGAAAAAGAGAGATAAACAACTACTGGATCATGAGGGGTAGAATTCAAGAGATAAGTGATACCATAAGATGAAACAATATTAGAATAATTGGGATCCCAGAAGAAGAGGAGAGAGAGAGAGAGGCAGAAGGTATATTGGAGCAAATTATAGCAGGGAACATCTCTAATCTGGGAAAGGAAATAGGCATTCAAGTCCAGGAGGCATAGAGAACCCTCCTCAAAATCAATAAAAATAGGCTAACACCTCGACATATAATAGTGATCTCATAGACAAAGAGAAAATCCTGAAAGCAGCTCGGGACAAAAGGTCTGTAACCTACAAGGGTAGAAACGTGAGATTGGCAGCACACCTATCCACAGAGACCTGACAGGCCAGAAAGGACTGGCATGATATATTCAGGGTGCTAAATGAGAAAAATATGCAGCCAAGAATAGTTTACCCAGCAAGGCTGTCATTCAGAATAGGAGAGACAAAAACCTTCCAGGACAAATAGAAACTAAAAGAATTTGTGATCACTAAACCAACCCTGCAAGAAATATTAAAGGGGATCCTTTAAGTGAAGAGAGAGCCCAAAAGTAACAGACCAGAAAAGAACAGAGACAATATACAGAAACAGTGACTTTACAGGTAATACAATGGCACTAAATTCATATCTTTCAATAGTTACTCTGAATGTAAATGGGTTAAATGTCTCAATCAAAAGCACAAGGTATCAGATTGGATAAAAAAGCAAGACCCATTGATATGCTGTCTGCAAAAGAATCATTTTAGGGGTGGCTGGGTGGCTCAGTCATTAAGCATCTGCCTTCGGCTAAGGTCATGATCCCAGGGTCCTGGGATCAAGCCCCGCATCAGGCTCCCTGCTTGGTGGGAAACCTGCTTCTCCCTTTCCCACTCCTCCTGCTTGTGTCTTGCTGTCTCTCTCTCTATCAAATAAATAAAATTTAAAAATCTTAAAAAAAAGAATCATTTTAGACCCAAAGACACTTCCACATTGAAAGTGAGGGGGTGGAAAACCATTTATCATGCTAATGGACATCAAAAGAAAGCTGGGGTGGCAATCATTATGTGATACAAATTAGATTTTTAACCGAAGACTGTAATAAGAGATGAGGAAGGACACTATATCATAATTAAAGGGTCTATCCAACAAGAAGATCTAACAATTGTAAATATTAATGCCCCTAACATGGGAACAGCCAATTATATAAACCAATTAATAATAAAATTAAAGAAACACATTGATAATATACAATAATAGTAGGAGACTTTAACACCCCACTCACTGCAATGGACAGATCATCTAAGCAGAAGATCAACAAAGGAAACAAGGGCTTTGAATGACACACTTTACCAGATGGACTTCACAGATATAATCAAGAACATTGCATCCTAGGGGTGCCTAGGTCGCTCAGTTGGTTAAGCATCTGCCTTCAGCTCAGGTCATGATCCCAGGGTCCTGGGATGGAGTCCCGCATTTGGCTCCCTGCCCAGCAGGGAGTTTGCTTCTCCCTCTGCCCCTCTCCCCCCGCTTGAGCTCTCTCTCTCTCGTGCATGCACGTGCATGCTCTCTCTCTCTCTCTCTCTCGCAAAAATAAATAAATAAAATCTTAAAAAAGAAAAAAGAACATTCCATCCTAAAGCAATAGAATACACAGTCTTCTTGAGTGCACATGGAACATTCTCCAGAATAGACTCACATACTGGGTCACAAATGAGGTCTCAACCAGTACCAAAAGATTGGGATCATTCCCTGCATATTTTCAGACCACAATGCTCTGAAAACTGAACTTAATCATAAAAGGAAATTTGGAAGAACTCAAATACATGGAAGCTAAAGAGTATCCTACTAAAGAATGAATGGTCAACCAGGATAATAAAGAAGAATTAAAAAAAATTCATGGAAACAAATGAAAATGAAAACACAACTGTTGAAAACCTTTGGGATGCAGGAAAGGCGGTCCTAAGAAACAAGAAAGGTCTCAAATATACAACCTAACCTTACACCTAAAGGACCTGGAGAACAAAGAGCAAATAAAGCCTAAACGCAGCAGGAGAAGAGAATTAGTAAAGATTAGAACAGAAATCAATGAAATAGAAACCAAAAGAACAGTAGACCAGATCAATGAAACAAGGAACTGGTTCTTTGGAAGAATTAATAAGATTGATAAACCCGTGGCAGAATTTATCAAAAAGAAAAGAGAAAGGATCCAAATAAATAAAATCATGAATGCAAGAGAAGAGATCACAACCAACACTAAAGAAATACAATTATAAGAACATATTATGAGCAACAGTATGCCAACAAATTAGGCAATCTGGAAGAAATGGATGCATTCCTAGAGATGTATAAACTACCAAAACTGGGCTCCTGGGTGGTTCAATCAGTTAAGCATCTGCCTTCAGCTCAGGTCATAATCCCAGGGTCCTGGGATCGAGCCCCACATCTGGCACCCTGCTCAGTGGGAGGTCTGCTTCTCCCTCTCCCTCTGCCTTTCCCCCTGCTTGTGTTGTCTCTCTCTCTCTCTGTCAAATAAATAAATAAAATCTTAAAAAAAAAAAAAACTATCAAAACTTAAACAGGAAGAAGTAGAAAACCTGAACAGACCCATAACCAGCAAGGAAATTGAAGCAGTAATCATAAATCTCTCAACAAACAAGAGTCCAGGGCCAGATGGCTTCCGAGGGGAATTTGACCAAATAATTAAAGAAGAATTAATACCTATTCTTCTGAAGTTGTTTCAAAATATAGAAGTGGAAAGAAAACTTCCAAACTCATTCTATGAGGCCAGCATCATCTTGATCCCAAAACCAGACAAAGACTGCATCAAAAAGAATTACAGACCAATATCCTTGATGAACATGGATGCCAAAATTCTCACCAAGACACTAGCCAATAGGATCCAACAGTACATCAAAAGGATTATTCACCACGACCAGGTGGGATTTATTCCTGTGGTGCAAGGGTGGTTCAACATCCACAAATCAATCAATGTGATACATTACATTAATAAAAGAAAGGACAAGAACTATACAATCCTCTTAATAGATGCAGAAAAAGCATTTGACAAAGTACAGCATCCTTTCTTGATTAAAGGATAGAGGGAACATACCTCAATATCATAAAAGCCATATACAAAAAGCTCACAATGAATATCATTCTTATTGGGAAAAAACTGAGTGTTTTTCCCCTAAGATCAGGAACAAGGCAGGGATGTTCATTATCACCACTGTTGTTCAACATAGTACTAGAAGTCCTAGCCTCAGCAGTCAGACAGCAAAAAGAAATAAAAGGCATCTGATTCAACAAAGAAGAAGTCAAACTCTCACTCTTTGCAGATGATGTGATACTCTATGTGGAAAACCCAAAAGACCCCTCCCCAAAATTGCTAGAACTCATACAGGAATTCAGCAATTCCTGTTTATATCCTGGGAGGATATAAAATCAATGCACAGAAATCAGTTGCATTTCTATGCACTAACAATGAGACAGAAAAAAGAGAAATTAAGGAGTTGATCCCATTTACAATTGCACCCAAAACCATAAGATCCCTAGGAATAAACCTAACCCAAGAGGCAAAGGATCTGTACTCAGAAAGCTATAGAACACTCATGAAAGAAATTGAGGAAGACAGAAATAAATGGAAAAACATTCCATGCTCATGGATTGGAAGAACAAATACTGTTAAAATGTCTATGCTACCTAGAGCAATCTACACATTCAATGCAGCTTTTTTCACAGAGCTGGAACAAACAATCCTAAGATTTGTATAGAACAAGAAAAGACCCTGAATGGCCAAAGGAATATTGAAAAAGAAAACCAAAGCTGGTGGCATCACAATTCCAGACTTCAAGTTCTATTACAAAGCTGTCATCATCAAGACAGTATGGTACTGGCCCAAGAACAGACACATAGATCAATGGAACAGAAGAGAGAACCCAGAAATGGACCCTCAACGCTATGGTCAACTAATCTTCGACAAAGCAGGAAAGAATATCCAATGGAAAAAAGATAGTCTCTTCAACAAATGGTGCTGGGAAAATTGGGCAGCCACATGCAGAAGAATGAAACTGGACCATTTCCTTACACCATACACAAAAATAGACTCAAAAGGGATGTGAAACAGGAATCCATCAAAATCCTCAAGGAGAACAAAAGGCAAACAAAACAAAACATGTATTTGTATAAATTTCTTTCATATTTTCAGTTTTCATATGTCATAAATAGACATCTAGTGCACAATTGGCATTTACTCTGAACCATCGACAACAATAAAAAATCATTTCTGTCCACTTTACAACTTTTCAATGCTTATTACATATAACATCTCATTTAATCTTGTCAACAATCCTGTGCAATTGATATTCTAATCATGTATATCTTCTAGAGATGGTTAAATGGGTATTTGGAGAGGCTAACTGGCTTGCCAAATGAAGAGTTGCAGAATGGAGCCAACACCCTTTGTCTCCAGCTCTTTGTACCACACCATTCTGCTTCCAATATTTAAAGGGATGGTTTTCATACACAAAAATAGACTCAAAATGGATGAAAGACTTTAATGTGAGACAGGAATCCATCAGAATCCTCGAGGAGAACACAGGCAGCAATCTCTTCGACCTCAGCCACAGCAACTTCTTGCTAGACATGTCTCCAAATGCAAGGGAAGCAAGGGCAAAAATGAACTATTGGGACTTTATCAAGATAAAAAGCTTTTGCACACAACAGTTGACAAAACCAAAAGACAACTGACAGAATGGGAGAAGATATTTGCAAATGACATATCAGATAAAGGCTAGTATCTAAAATCTATAAAGAACTTATCAAACTCAACACCCAAGGAACAAATAATCCAATCAAGAAATGGTCAGAAGACATGAACAGACATTTCTCCAAAGAAGGCAGCCAAATGGCCAACAGACACATGAAAAAATGCTCAACGTCCCTCGGCATCAGGGAAATACAAATCAAAACCACAATGAGATACCACCTCACACCAGTCAGAATGGCAAAAATTAACCACTCAGGAAACAACAGATGTTGGTGAGGATGCAGAGAAAGGGGAGCCCTCCTACACTATTGGTAGGAATGCAAGCTGGTACAGCCACTCTGGAAAATAGTATGGAGGTTCCTCAAGAAGTTGAAAATAGAGGTACCCTATGACCCAGCAATTGCACTACTGGATATTTACCCCAAAGATACAAATGTAGTGATCTGAAGAGGCACCTGCAGCCCAGGGTTCACAGCAGCAATGTCCACAATAGCCAAACTATGGGAAGAGCCCAGATGTCCATCAACAGATGAATGGATAAAGAAGAGATGGTATATATACACAATGGAATACTATTTAGCCATCAAAAAAAGAAATCTTGCCATTTGCAATGATATGGATGGAACTAGAGGATATTATGCTAAGCAAAATAAGTCAATCAGAGAAAGACAATTATCATATAATCTCACTGACTTGTGGAATTTAAGAATCAAAACAGAGGATCATAGGGGAAGAGAGGAAAAAATGAAACAAGATGAAACCAAAGAGGGAGACAAATCATAAGAGACTCTTAATCATAGGAAACAAACAGCATTGCTGGAGGGGAGGGGTTGGGGGATGGGGTAACTGGGTGATGGACATTGGGGTTGTAATGAGCACTGGGTATTATATAAGACTGATGAATCACAGAGGTGTATCCCCGAAGCAAATAATACATTATGTGTTAATTAATTAAATTTAAATAAAAAATTTTTTAAAAAGTAAGTTTGTATGTCAGGATTGGCATCCACATGAGTTTACCAGTTGAGAAGTTTGTAATAATATGCTTTAGAGTGATTGCTGACCACTATGAGATCTTTCCATCAATTTCAATACTGATGCTGTGGGCCTGGGGTTAATGGTACAAGAAGTAAGAAAACGCTCCTATCCTTGGGGATTTTGCAGAGCTCTGCCTGGTCAGAAGACTCTGTGTCCATCCTAGGCGACTGTTACTGGTCTACACCCTGTGGGAGGGGGCAGTTCATACCGCAGCCATGAGGTCAGACACACATGTGATTTTTTGAAAGACAAAATTTGAAAGACAAAAGTTTTTGAAAGACAAAATCTAGGTCAGAATCACAAGGAATGAAATCAATTACTTCAAAATACTGAGCTGGTTAGTGGGAAGAGCTCGAGTTCCCACTCCTATAGATTCCAGGTAGAGGTATTTCCAGTAGGAGAATGTGCCTGGCTGTCGTGAGGGACAAA
This sequence comes from Halichoerus grypus, assembly GCF_964656455.1. Taxonomy (NCBI): domain Eukaryota; kingdom Metazoa; phylum Chordata; class Mammalia; order Carnivora; family Phocidae; genus Halichoerus; species Halichoerus grypus. The sequence goes on from NC_135714.1 coordinate 41,207,279, forward strand.
GGAGCTGCTTCTCTCATTGATGAAGAAGGACCTGAGCCAGGGAGTGGCAGCCTCTCTCTACATCCATGCCTCTGAGCCTGGCTGACCTGCAAGAGCTAATGTTCTGCAATTGAGTCCATCTATTTGCTTTGTGCTTTTGGCTGTGTGGATATTAGTGTTTGTTATTTGGACTCTGGCATGAATTTTACATAAAAAATGAAAATAAGCTCTATTCATAAAATTCTCCCCGATCAACTCTCACCTCATATCAGTAACTCAGAGGAGAAAGTGCCCTTTTAATCTATGCTGGAATTGAGATGAAATTGGAAATAACACATTTTCTGTCTTTTACTCTTGCTCACATTCTTCTGTGGCTGTAGAAGCACAGTGATGTGAAAAGTGTAATGTTTTTACATTTGAGCATTGCTACTGTTATTTTAATTAAGACTGTGATTATTATCCTTGGATCTAGCATAATAGCTAACATGTCATTGAAACTTTACACACGTTTGTTGACTAATGAATTATTAAATTCAGGGTATTTTGATTGAAAATGTTTAAAAACCATTCTAAGGTGTCTCATAATGCCCTGAGTCCAACTCCAATAGCATAGTATCTTTCCCAGTCTGGGGGTGTTATCAAGCTCCTATTGGGGCGGACTCATCATCGAGGACGTGGGTGTGCAGAGCTGAGGAAGCTGTTCAGCATTTGTCCCACAAATGAGGGCGCTGCCACATTAGCCTGGACCTCACATAAACACATAATAAATAAATACAAAATCCCAGCCAAACCCTTCTGGATGGGAAGAGTTAAAAAAGAGTCCATCTGGACACTGATTACATGGAAAATAATGTCAGTCCTCTGGGGCCTGAAGCTCTAGCCCAGGCCCCATAATGGCTGTATTATCATCTCTGTCACCTTTAGCTTGTGCCTAATGCACTCCTTTCTAGTAACTGTACTTCCTCTGACTCCCTGGACCTTTCCACATCACATACTCCCATTGCCCATCCTTGTTCCAGTTGACCTGTCCCCACCATTCTTGCTGTCCTTTCCCAGACTCCTGGGGACACTCATTTTCAACTGTATGCGTGAAGGGTGGTCTGTACTTCCATTTGTGCACTTAACTGGACAACAGGCACTGAGCACCCACGCTGTGTTGGGACCGGGCTTTGTGTCTGGGATACAAAGGTGGTCCAAACATGGTCCTGGCTGTCTAAGAGCTCAAAGATGATGCCGTACAGTAAATGATGTGGTCGAGGTTGCCCTGGGCGCCGTGGGACGCCAACATGAGGCATTGAGCCAGCCTGGGAAGTGTACCAGGAGCAAGGTGTCTTTCCTCAGATTGCCACGTTCCAGAAGAGGTGGAGGTAGAATTGAGAATTTCAAGTAAGCCCCAGACCCAGATCAAAAGGCTTTGAGAAACTCAGCATACTCAGGAGAGCAGGACAGAAAGGAAAACTGCACACAGTAGAGAAGATGTCAGGTGCTTGGATTCATGGCTTAGAAAGAGCACCATCCCTCTTGGTGATGGAGCTTTGTTGACATCCTTTTAAAATTGGTGCTGGAGAATCAGGGCTAAGGGGTAAAAAGTGTCCATTTGTTAAATTCTCTTATAATACATCAGAAAAAAACTGTGTGTGTCCTGTAGGTATTTTTACTGCCATTTTAGAGGAGGTTTATAGTTTCCTAACACGCTTCACTCATTGTAATGTGCATACTTGTATCAACAAGTTGCAGAAAAACTTGATTGACATTAATCTCAAAGGTGTTGCTGGGAAGGTTTTCGTTTGGTTGTCTTTGAAGTCAAGATCAGAGGTGATTCTTTGTCACCCACAAAACTTTGATGTTTTCCTGCACTACGGCTCACAGCCAGGACAGAAACACTAACCTACGCAGGCAACATCCATAATCATTTTATGACAGCTAAGAAATTTGTTGAGGAAAATGTAATTTGTTACTGCTCAGTGTGACTTTGAAATGTTCCTGGGTATTCTGGAGAGAAAGCTAGTTCTAGCACAGAAGCATTAACATCCATTAAGAAAGTCTGCCTAGGGCGCCTGGGTCGCTCAGTTGGTTAAGAAAGTCTGCCTAAAAACCGGTTTAACTGACTACAAATGAATATATCAAAGCGGCAAAGAAAGGACTTGTTTAGTACGGCTGGCATGGGAGGGAATTAGGCTGTGAGTCCGACTGCTGGGTGTACTGGACACGGCTGAGGTTTTAGAGCTGGACGTGCTCAGCTTGGAATTCCGGCTCTGTTACTTACTAGCTGTGTGCCCTCAAGAGAAGTACACCCTCCCAGCTTCCTCGTAAACAAAGGGGGATACTAATCTTGTTGTCAGGATTAGTGCAATTACATAGTAAAGGTGCCTAATATATAAGTATAGGCTCAAAATTGTACATATATGGATCTTGAGCAAAATAGTCATTTCACACAATCTTAACTCTGAAATCTCAAAGGATATGCCTTAGTTTTAAATGTACTAAATGCCCTGCTTGCTCAGGTCTTCTTGGTGTGATATTGGCTTATGTCTTTCCTTGTGGCTGTAGAAGGCTGAAGATACCAGACATGACTCATCATGAATATGGATGAGAACTGGTAGAGATACCAGACATGACTCATCAAGGATATGGACGAGACCTGGTAGAGAATCGGAGGACCTATTTATCCACACACATAACTACAATGATTCTACATGTTAGATTAACAAAGGCATAGATGATTTCTGGCTCTCCGTTATAAATATTATCCTCTCCTTAATTTAACTTATCCTCTCTTTATTTATACATAGAAGGAGGTGAAAGTATGGTCCTCCAATCTCTGGGGAAGTCCCACTGTGCCTTAAAGCCTCAGGAGAAAAGAATAGGGGATTGAAAAGGGGAGGAACTCTGCGTGGCCCATCAGAACCACCAAATTCATCCTTGCATCCATCAACGCATCTACCCATGCATCCATCCATCTATCCAACCACTGCCAAGTTCAGATGCCTGCCCAGCATCAGAGCTACCTTCCTGTTTGGGGAATTCCCTATTGTATGAATCTTGGCCAAAGGCAGGACTTGTCTTCCATTTTAGTAGTTCACATGCTCAAACATACACTTTTCTCTGCCCTTTAGCACCTAGGACATGGGAATATGCTATAGGCTGAGCCAATGGGGCTCTTCTGCTTAGGATTTTAAGTCTGGAGCAAATCAGCAAAGAATCAAGGACGAGAGAGAGAGAGAGAGAGAATGGTATGAGAAAATGCATCAAATGTCTACAAATATCAGTGTCTGTTGGTATGGTGTCCTCTCTAGTTATAGCATGATTTTGCCTTTGTCTGCTCAACTTCTCCCCTACCCCCAACTTTGAGGTGAGTCCTGTTTTGGCTTGCTGCTTTCTGGGTCTTTGGCATTTGACATGGAGAGAATGTATATGAGTGACAGGACAGAAGACAAGGGAGGCAAGAGAAAAGAGAATAAAGCTTCCAGGAAAGAGAGACACATCAAGATTCTGAAGCCATGTCAGAGTATGTATGAGTAGGAGCCCTGAGATGATAAGGAAGTGTTGCTGTAGTATCTGACTTGGATTCCTGTATTGGCCTTTGAACATACAACTCGTGACTACAATTACTTTTATTATGATGATGATGATGATGATGATGATGATGTTCAATTAGCCAACATATAGTACATCATTAGTTTTTGATGTAGTGCTCAACGATTTACTAGTTGCATACAGTTACTTTTTAATTACTTTCTGGTTTCTGACTTTTTTCTTTGAGTGTGTTCAATATTCAGTGTGGCAGGATGAGACCCAGCAGACAGGCTACACTTGAACGACCCCCCCGCTTTTGTTGACTTGGGTCATTGAGTCTACTCTGTGACTAGTTGAGTCTATTCCTTCTCACCCAGGGAAACTGGCCAGCATCTTGTCACAGGCTGAGGATGAAGCGGACACAGAGGAAGGCAAAGCCAGTTAAGCCACAAGCAGATGGCGTCACAGCCATTGAATTCAGATAATCCTGAATGGGTTCTATCTCTGGACTTTCCAGGGAAGTGTTCCAATCAATTTCCCTGTGATCATAGTAAGATCAAATTGGACTTTCTGTATTGCACTTAAAAGCATTTTAAACTGAGATGGCCACATGGTGGAAAGAAGCCCTCAATGTGGAACAAGATACTTGGTTTACTCCCAGCACGCCACCAATTGGCTGTGTGACCACAAGCAAGTGGTCCTTTCCCTCATCTGAAAAGGGGAAGCTTTTGAACTAGACCAGTGGTCCTCAACCATGGGTGGGTCTGCTCCCGTAAGAGATATTTGGGAAAATGTGACGCATTTTTCATGATCACAGTAATTGTGGAGATACTATTGATATTTGGCAGGTGGGGGACAGGGATGCAAAATGTCTACAATGCAGGATGATCCCATACAACGAAAATTTGTCTAACCCAAATTGCCTCTTGAGATACTGCTATAAATGTTCCTCTTATCTCCTGCTTCTCTTATAACTCTGTGGTCATTTATTCATTTCTCTTAATTTTCTGCTTTTTTACTCTTTGAGATTTGCTGGCCTCTATTTGGCTGTCTAGATAGAGCCTATATATCAGTGTTTCTCAATTTTGGTCCCAAGGGAAGTATGAATCACCCTAGGGGAATTGCTAAAAATTCAGATTCGTGGTCTCACTTGAAAACTACCGAATCAGCATCAAGATCCCCAGGTGAGGCGTATGCAGTCTCTTAATTTGCTTTACTTGCTTGTCCATCTCACTAGGCCATAAAATGCTGACAACATAAAAGTTTTCTTATAAAACTGATAAATCACAGATACAGAGAACAGATTGGTGGTTGCCAGAGGTGGTGTGGGGGGAGGGGGCGGGGAGGTGGGCAAAATGGGTGAAGGTGGTCAAAAGCTACAAACTTCCAGTTATAAGTCCTGGGGACATAATATATAGCATGGTGACTATAATTAATAATACTGTATTATATTTGAAAGTTGCTACGAAAGTAGATGATTGAAGTTCTTATCACAAGGAAAAAATTGTAACTATGTGTGGTATGGATGTTAACTAGACTTATTGTGGTGATCATTTCACAGTTTATACAAATATCAAGTCATCACATTGTACACCTGAAACTAATATAACTAATATACTGTTATGTCAACTATATCTCAATGAAAAACTTATACATCTTATAAAGTCATTTATCATATTTAAGAAATGTAGTCATCATGCGTCTTGGTATTTGAGTGCCTTACATAAATTACTTCACTAACCCTCACAGAAACCTAATAAAAAAGGTAATTATCCTCATTTTACAGATAGAAAAACTGAAGTTCCTATCCCCATTTTACAGATTAAGCAAAGCGCTTCCTATTATTATAAGCTAGCAAATACGAGGGTTAGGATGTGAGCCCAGATATGCTTGACCCCAAAGCCTGAATTCACCCCTTCATACTACACAGAGTCATGCTGGTCCCTGTCTTTGTGATATTAGCTACCAAATAGACACACCAAAAAATGTTTTGGCTGCTATGTGCAATTATGCTCTGTTCACATAAATGATGTACATCTAAAATACATGTGACAGATGTATGAGTCAATATATTGTTAATGAACAAAATCCAGTTAATAGAACAGTATGTATAGTATTTGTTAGCTATATTCCAAAATGTTAATAGCAGGAGTCTTTATGGAATATACTTTTTAATGTACTTACATTACACAAGTATGGCAGAGATGGCTGGCTAACATTCATGTTACCCCTTTCCTTAGCTTAGGGTTATCACTTGGACACAGGTCCCCAAAGGGAACTACACTTCCCAGCCTCCTTTGCATCCAGATCAGGGCATATGACCAATTCTCACCAATGGTGTATGAACAGAGTGGTGTGTCACTTCTAAATTGGGACTTTTAAGAAATGGGATTTTTTATGCTCCCCTCCACTGTCTGGTAGCCAGGTTCAGAGGACTCCAAATTAACAGGGGCTATTGAACCCACAACTTGAAGGTAGTCCAGATCCTTGAATGACCATAGGGACGAACAGCTACTGGTTGAACAAGACACCTACACTGAACTGCTACATGAGCAAGAAGTAAACTTCTGTTATGCTATGTCACAGGATCTTGGGGCTTATCTGTTACAGCATCCTACCTAATTCAAGTAATAGAGTTACCATACCTAATGCAAGTTATACATACTCATCAATAATTATAATTTTACTCTCTTCCTTTTACACATGTGTGGTGAAAAATATAATATTTCTGGGATTCAAAGATCTACTTATGGCATTGAGCCTCCTCACGGATTTTTTAAAATTTATTTTTATTTTTTTTTTAGAGAGAGAGAGCATGAGTGGGGAAGGGCAGAGGGAGAAGGAGAGAAAGAATCCTAAGCGGGCTCCATGTGCAGCACAGCTCCATCTCACAACCCTGAGATCCTGATCTGAGCTGAAACCAAGAACTGGCCACTTAACTGACTGAGCCACCCAAGTGCCCCCATTCTCACCGATTTTTAACTCTCAAAACTCATATCATATAAAGGAAATGGTAGGAACCATAGAGGAAGGAGTAAGAAGCCAGCAGATTGACTAGCTGCCTCTGAACAGTTTCTCTCCTGTGTAATCTGACCATATAAAGTCATTGAAACATCCTTGAGTTATTACTACACCGGAGGGATGGAGAGGTATCAAAGATTCTGAAACCAGCTACTGAGAAGTTTGCTTTTCCTTGATTTGAAGGGCATTTCATACATAATAAGTATGTATAAACACGGGACAACAGATTGCAAGGTGCTATTAAGGGCATAAAGAAAAATAGATAAAAGATCTGCCTATCTTTTATCATGATACCTTGAATAAATAAGGAAGCTGAATTTAATACCCAATTGACTACAAAGAATCACGGGTTTTTTTGAAAAGCTGAACGGTACATTGGATTTAATTTCCAGTCAGTTAGGCTGCAGCATCTTACCCAACAACTCATAATGAACTGCAGTAACATAATCCAAAGGCAATAAAGGCAAAGCTGACTTAACCTCGAGGCCTGATAAGAACCTGAATAGTACACATTGGCCGCAGTGTGGAAGGGTTTTAATACATTTAAGATTTCATCAAACGTTAGAAAGAAGATGAGGGGAAGATGTAATTTCTTGAGTTAACAGGAGAAATGAAAATAGTTTAGTTGCTTAGAACGAGTATTGAAACACAAAATGAAGATTTGGTGAAAGAGTTTACCCCTAAATATAAGGGAGTGTTTATTTTCATGGTGATGACATTCTGTTTCGCATGGTTCCACGATTACTGTATTCTTCCCCTGGTAAGGGCTTCCATGAGGATGGAAACAGACCTTTGTGGATAGAGGCTTGATTTCAAGTGGATCATTCACACTGCTTGGCTCTGTCTACACAAAACCAGAATACCTAGATAAGGAGTAAAAGCTTTGCAAATGCCAAATGATGCCAAGGTATCTGATGTTTCCAAATATCCAAGTGTTTGTCCAGATGTTTCCAAATATGTAGATGTAGATGTTGGCTGCTTAGCTGACAAACTTCAGATAAGGGCTGGGACTTTTTATTTTTAGCACAACTATTTTTAGCAGGAGGTTCTATCAGTGTTCGGTAATGGATAATAGGGTAACTGCTTTAAATTCTTGACCCCAGGAAGGGCCCATGTAGTCAGGGAGGGCTTTGGAAAGTTGCTTATCCTTCAGGCTTCTATGGGTATCATTACCCCTGTCATTTGAAACCCTGTAAGTCCTCTAAACATTCCTGAGTGTTCTGGAGAGGTGAAGGCATGTCAATAATATAAGAACCTGGTAAAATGACCTAATGAACAACCTAGTGTTGGACATCTAGTAGATGCTCAGTAAGTACATGAGAAAGTGTGGCAATGGGAAGAGAATGTTCACAGACTCTTTACCACTCAGCAGAGCCCAAAGCCACATCTTGGTGTAGATGAATTTCCTATGCTTTAATCTAATGTGGATTTTTCCACTTTCCATTCTCTCTTGCCTACTCAAGATGTTGTTCCAGCAGTTCTCCTCTCTCCCACCTCAGAAAGTTTTCCTCTCTCTTTTCAGGATCCTTTCCATTAAACTTGCACACATGTCATATCTTTCCCATTCTGAAACACACACACACACACACACACACACACACACCACCTTCTTTTCATTATAATTCCTGAACCAGCTACTGCCATATTTATTTTAGAGCCAAACTCCTCAAAGATTCATCTGTACTCACTATCTCCAAGTCTTCTCTCATTTCTTCTTAAACCTACTCTCATCAGGCTTTTTGTTCTACCCACTGCCTCAAGTCAGCTCTCAGCTGGGCGAGCTGCTGACTGCACACAAACCCATAGGTTCTCAGTCCTTGTGTTAAAGATTTTATTTATTTGACAGAGAGAGAGAGAAAGGGAGAGAGAGAGAGAGAAAGCACAAGCAGGAGGAGCGGCAGGCAGAAGGAGAGGGAGAAGCAGGCTCCCCTCTGATGTTGGACTCGATCCCAGGACCCTGGGATCATGACCTGAGCCAAAGGCCGACGCTTAACCCACTGAGCCACCCAGGCGCCCCTCAGTCCTTGTGTTAACTTGATCCCTCGGTGGCTGTTGACACACGGGATCTCTCCTTTCTTGCTCCTCCTTCTTGCACGTGGCTTCCAGGACATCAGACCAACCCAGTTTTCTGCCTACCTTGCTGCTTGCCTCTTCTCTGTCCCCTTTGCTGGTTTTCTCTTTCTTTCATCTTCTAAAGTTGGAACCTCCACAGGGGTCAGTCCTTGACCCTTTCCCCTTTTCTATCTCAATACATAGCCTTGGAGATTTTATTTAATCTTGTAGCTTTAAAATCACCATGCATGTGCCTAAGACTCCCAAACGTACATCTTCATTCTAGCCCCCCCTCCCAAACCCCAGACGTTCATCTATCCAGCTGCCTTCTCAGTACCTCCACTTGGATGTCTGGAAGACTCCTCAAACTTAGCACCTTCCGAACTCAACTCCCGATCTTCCCTCCTCTCCATCAAGGGCAATTCCATCCTCCAGGTGCTTGGATCAAAATCCTTGGACTAAATCCTTGACTCCTATTTCTCTCCTACCCCACACTCAAGTCACAACCCATGGGAAATCCTACCGGCGTGACCTTCACAACATGTCTAGAATCGGACCACTCAGTCACTTTCGCTACTCCCACCCTGGCCGGAGTCACTATGACCTCCCGCAGCAGACCCCTCACCAGGGTCCCTGTTTCTACCCATGAACCTTGTTGTCTATTCTTAACACAGCAGCCAGAGTGATTTTCACAAAATGTGAGACATCATGTCACTCCCCTGCTCAGAACTCTGCGACGGCTCCTCCTCACTCCACACCTGCTCTGCTTCCCGACCCCCTGCAAGACCTACGTGGCCTGCGCCTGCCACCCCGCTGATGTCACCCTCTCCTATCCTCCGTCTCAAGCCCTTGGTGCTGCCCGCGCTGCCCGTTGCTTGGAACGGAGTCTCCGGGCACGCTCCCACTTAGAGCCGTTCTCCTGTTATCCACTGGGCTAACCCTCTCGCCCCCTTCAAGTCTTCGCTCAACTGTCACCTCACTAGTGTCTATTCTGATTACCCTTCTTAAAATTCCAACCCAAGCCCTCTGAATTCCTGGAAATCCTTACTCGGCTCTGCTTTTTCCCCCAAACCATGCTCCTTGCCGTCCAATATACTTTACAGTGACTTTTTAAATATGTCTGTTTGTGTTTATGCTGGTTATTGTCTGTCTCCTCCCTCCCCGGACTAGAATGTGAGCTCCGCGAGGGCCATGACCTTCATCTGTTTGTGCACCCCAAGTGCCGGGAATGGAGGCCGGCAGCCAGAGGACCCTCAGAAGTGTTTGCTGAGAGAATTGAACCACAAGCGGAAGAATCTGGATGATGATCACAAACTGCCATTTGCAGGCCTAAGCTCTTTATCTCATTTAATCCTCAAAATGGCCACATGACATACATTTATCTCCTCTACTTTTCGGAAGTCTGAGGAATATCACATGACTAGAGGGTGACAGAGCCAAGCTGTGAACCCCAAGTCTGCACGTCCACCTTCCCCACTATTCTCATACATTCCTGGAGTGAGTATGATTTGGTGCAGCTTTTCTGCAGGGTAATTCAACCTTATATATGAACAGCTTTACAAATACTCATACCCTTTATTCCAGAGAACGGATCACAGATATGCCCAAAGGCCTATCTATACCATTGTTTGTATAGGTGACGCATAGCGGCGAACTGATTTTTTAAAAATCATGGTATTTTCATTCAATGGAAGACTATGTAGCCAATGCTGATGGAAGAGTGTATGATGACATGACAAAACCTCCCCAGCAAACATTCAGAAGAAACAACAAGGACAACATACCAGGACACACAACTGTAGACACATGATGATGCCCCAATTTTTAAAAATTACGTTATTTATGCTGGAAGGATGACACCAGAAAGTTAATAGTGGTTCTCCCTAAAGGTGTGACCATGGGTGATTTTTATTTTCTCTGGACATTTCTGTGTAACTTTGTGTGTGTGTGTGTGTGTGTGTGTGTAACTTTTTAAAATAGGAAAGAAGTTATTTTTAAAAGGAACCTCTCCCTCAACATTAAAATGTACCTTTCTATTTATATGATACATTAATAAGTTTTATGACAAAATTAAACATACCTGAATAGCTGAAATGAAGATGAGGTCCCTATGAAACACTGAATGGGTTCTAAGTCAACAACTATATTTCATATATCCAAGACTAAAGTAGTTTCACTGTATTACAATGTCTTTATCTAGATCAACTGTACTGAACCATTTCATTTAAGTACACTAGATTTTCCAAGTTTTAGTAAGGTTTAGTTTTTCTTTTTCTTTGGAGCTATCCCCCCAAATAGGCATTATGTTCTATTTGGAGCACTTGGATCTCTTGACTTGGAGTGAAGTATCTCATTCCATAGCACAAAGTACCTTGATAAGTTGTTTCAAGAACACTGCAAGTAAAACATATTTAGACTGTGTCATCACATTAAGAAATTACTGTACTAAAGTGCATTCCAAAGCAATTGCTACATATGTAAGTTTCTCTTTTAACTTCATTCCTGGAGAATTGTATTCTTTAAAGTCTATCTTGGAGAATATAATTTTTTTTCTGATTGCAAGCTATTTTAAGAGCTGTCAGAAATCTATATAATGCAAGGAAGTACCATGGGGGTTTCTTAACATCAAAAATAAGGACAATAGTTAACTTACTAAACAGAGAGGGGAAAGGACTCATTTAGATTTGCTCATGAAACAACTTGAAAGATTCAAAAAGGTTAATGTTCCCAGATTAATGATCATGCAATTCGAAGTGACTTTTTAAATATATAATTCCTGAAGCCCAGATAGAATCTTAACGTTCTTCTGGGTTTAAAGATGAAATGTTTCAAAGGACTGGGGGTGAAATGTATTAAAAGAGAGGCTGGGAATAGAATGGAAGAGCTGACAGAAGGTGCCACACGGTGGGAACACACACACAGGAGCGCACACATATCCACTCCTGCACAGATGCATGCACACACATGCACACACATTCATACATGCACACATGCATGCATGCACACACCCCCAAGTATTCACACAACCTCTACAGCAAACTGGGTTCAGTTCTGAGAACTTGAATATGAGCCAAATCCCTACTCAAGGGAGTGAGTTCAGCACAGGTCAATGTAACCTAAGAGAAAGGGACAGCTATTGAAGAAAGAACATAAGTGCCACCAACTTCAAAACTGGGGACAAAGGTGCCCGCCTGGCTCATTCAGTAGAGCCTGCAACTCTTGATTTCGGGGTCATGAGTTTGAGGACCATGTTGGGTTTAGAGTTTACTTAAAACAAACAAACAAACAAACAAACAAACAAACAATGGCTGCAAAACTCCACGCCAGGAATACAGGATATTCCAGAGTATCACAGGGCTGTCCACAGGGATAAGAGAAGAAAAGTAATTAATATGTGAGAACCCAGTGGACCAGGGATCATTAGCGAAATGCCTGGCCAGAGCCGGAAGCCTGATGGTCACCTACCACAGCTCGATTTCCACCCACATGGTCTTACTGCTTCCTGTGCTGTCTGCCCAATTGTTCGCACCTCCGCAGGCCGTCCCCCCCAGCCCTCAGCAGCTAGAACTGCCTTCCTCTGAGACCTCTCTCACTGGGCGACTGTCGGGAGCAGTCCAGCCAGGCCATCAGGTTTTCTAATCCCGCAAGGGAAGGAAGGTCCCACCAGGGTCCTCTCAGAGCCCCTGCCTACAACCCACCAATCCAGGCATTTTCGCCTCCACGAAGGTGTTTTCATACCCATTTCACTCTTCGGGGAAACAGGCTTATCCTGGGCCACCCGGCTAAGAAGCAGTAGCATTAGGATTTAAAGTTAATTTTGCTTTTCTCCAAGACTGAAATGCTTTAAATCACACCATCATGGCACAAAGGAGTTCTAGTCCTAATGGTACATGTTGACAATTTTTCATGAAATGTGGCTTTTAGACCTTTAACAAATGGGGCAAGAATTTCTGACAGAAGCTGGTTTTAGAAACCCTGGTTCTTTTTTTTTTTTTTTAATTTTTTATTGTTATGTTAATCACCATACATTACATCATTAGTTTTTGATGTAGTGTTCCATGATTCATTGTTTGTGCATAACACCCAGTGCTCCATGCAGAACATGCCCTCTTTAATACCCATCACCAGGCTAACCCATCCTCCCACCCCCCTCCCCTCTAGAACCCTCAGTTTGTTTTTCAGAGTCCATTGTCTCTCATGATTCATCTCCCCCTCCGATTTCCCCCCTTCATTCTTCCCCTCCTGCTATCTTCTTTTTTTTTCTTAACATATATTGCATTATTTGTTTCAGAGGTACAGATCTGTGATTCAACAGTCTTGCACAATTCACAGCGCTCACCATAGCACATACCCTCCCCAATGTCTATCACCCAGCCACCCCATCCCTCCCCCCACCGCCACTCCAGCAACCCTCAGTTTGTTTCCTGAGATTAAGAATTCCTCATATCAGTGAGGTCGTATGATACATGTCTTTCTCTGACTGACTTATTTCGCTCAACATAACACCCTCCAGTTCCATCCACGTCATTGCAAATGGCAAGATCTCATTCCTTTTGATGGCTGCATAATATTCCATTGTATACGTATATCACATCTTCTTTAACCATTCATTTGTCGATGGACATCTTGGCTCTTTCCACAGTTTGGCTATTGTGGACATTGCTGCTATAAACATCAGGGTGCACGTACCCCTTCGGATCCCTACATTTGTGTCTTTGGGGTAAATACCCAGTAGTGCAATTGCTGGGTCATAGGGTAGCTCTATTTTCAACTTTTTGAGGAACCTCCATACTGTTTTCCAGAGTGGTTGCACCAGCTTGCATTCCCACCAACAGTGTAGGAGGGTTCCCCTTTCTCCACATCCCCGCCAACATCTGTCATTTACTGACTTGTTAATTTTAGCCATTCTGACTGGTGTGAGGTGGTATCTCATTGAGGTTTTGATTTGGATTTCCCTGATGCCAAGCGATCTTGAGCACTTTTTCATGTGTCTGTTGGCCATTTGGATGTCTTCTTTAGAAAAATGTCTGTTCATGTCTTCTGCCCATTTCTTGATGGGATTCTTTGTTCTTGGGGTGTTGAGTTTGATAAGTTCTTTATAGATTTTGGATACTAGCCTTTTATCTGATATGTCATTTGTAAATATCTTCTCCCATTCTGTCGGTTGTCTTTCGGTTTTGTTGACTGTTTCTTTTGCTGTGCAAAAGCTTTTTATCTTGATGAAGTCCCAAGAGTTCATTTTTGCCCTTGCTTCCCTTGCCTTTGGTGATGTTTCTAGGAAGAAGTTGCTGCGGCTGAGGTCGAAGAGGTTGCTGCCTGTGTTCTCCTTTAGGATTTTGTTGGACTCCTGTCTCACATTGAGGTCTTTCAACCATTTTGAGTCTATTTTTGTGTGTGGTGTAAGGAAATGGTCCAGTTTCATTCTTCTGCATGTGGCTGTCCAATTTTCCCAACACCATTTGTTGAAGAGACTGTCTTTTTTCCATTGGACATTCTTTCCTGCTTTGTCAAAGATTCGTTGACCATAGAGTTGAGGGTCCATTTCTGGGCTCTCTATTTTGTTCCATTGATCTATGTGTCTGTTTTTGTGCCAGTACCATACTGTCTTGACGATGACAGCTTTGTAGTAGAGCTGGAAGCCCGGAATTGTGATGCCGCCAGCTTTGCTTTTCTTTTTCAACATTCCTCTGGCTATTCGGGGTCTTTTCTGGTTCCATACAAATTTTAGGGTTATTTGTTCCATTTCTTTGAAAAAAGTGGATGGTATTTTGATGGGGATTGCATTGAATGTATAGATTGCTCTAGGTAGCACTGACATCTTCACAATATTAATTCTTCCAACCCATGAGCATGGAACGTTTTTCCATTTCTTTGTGTCTTCCTCAATTTCTTTCATGAGTATTTTATAGTTTTCTGAGTACAGATCCTTTGCCTCTTTTGTTAGATTTATTCCTAGGTGTCTTATGGTTTTGGGTGCAATTGTAAATGGGATCGAATCCTTAATTTCTCTTTCTTCTGTCTTGTTGTTGGTGTATAGGAATGCCACTGATTTCTGTGCATTGATTTTATATCCTGCCACTTTACTGAATTCCTGTATGAGTTCTAGCAGTTTTGGGGTGGAGTCTTTGGGATTTTCCACATAAAGTATCATATCATCTGCAAAGAGTGAGAGTTTGACTTCTTCTTTGCCGATTTGGATGCCTTTTATTTCTTTTTGTCGTCTGATTGCTGTGGCTAGGACTTCTAATACTATGTTGAATAGCAGTGGTGATAGTGGACATCCCTGCCACATTCCTGACCTTAGGGGAAAAGCTCTCAGTTTTTCCCCATCGAGAATGATATTTGCTGTAGGTTTTTCATAGATGGCTTTTATGATATTGAGGTATGTACCCTCTATCCCTATACTCTGAAGAGTTTTGATCAAGAAAGGATGCTGTACTTTGTCAAATGCTTTTTCTGCATCTATTGAGAGGATCATATGATTCTTGTTCTTTCTTTTATTAATGTAATGTATCACGTTGATTGATTTGTGGATGTTGAACCAACCTCGCAGCCCAGGGATGAATCCCACTTGGTCGTGGTGAATAATCCTTTTCATGTACTATTGGATCCTATTGGCTAGTATTTTGGTGAGAATTTTTGCATCCATGTTCATCAAGGATATTGGTCTGTAATTCTCCTTTTTGATGGGGTCTTTGTCTGGTTTTGGGATCAAGGTAATGGTGGCCTCATAAAACGAGTTTGGAAGTTTTCCTTCCATTTCTATATTTTGGAACAGTTTCAGAAGAATAGGTATTAATTCTTCTTTAAATGTTTGGTAGAATTCCCCTGGGAAGCCATCTGGCCCTGGGCTTTTGTTTGTTGGGAGATTTTTGATGACTGCTTCAATTTCCTTAGTGGTTATAGGTCTGTTCAGGTTTTCTATTTCTTCCTGGTTCAGTTTTGGTAGTTGATACATCTCTAGGAATGCATCCATTTCTTCCAGGTTTTCTAATTTGCTGGTATAGAGTTGCTCATAATATGTTCTTATAATTGTTTGTATTTCTTTGGTGTTGATTGTGATCTCTCCTCTTTCATTCATGATTTTGTTGATTTGGGTCATTTCTTTTTTCTTTTTGATAAGTCTGGCCAGGGGTTTATCAATCTTGTTAATTCTTTCAAAGAACCAGCTCCTAGTTTTGTTGATCTGTTCTACTGTTCTTTGGTTTCTATTTCATTGATTTCTGCTCTGATCTTTATTATTTCTCTTCTCCTGCTGGGTTTAGGCTTTATTTGCTGTTTTTTCTCTAGCTCCTTTAGGTGTTGGGTTAGGTTATGTATTTGAGACCTTTCTTGTTTCTTGAGAAAGGCTTGTATTGCTATATACTTTCCTCTTAGGACTGCCTTTGCTGCATCCCGAAGATTTTGAACAGTTGTATTTTCATTTTCATTGGTTTCATGAATTTTTTTAATTCTTCTTTAATTTCCTGGTTGACCCATTCATTCTTTAGTAGGATGCTCTTTAGCCTCCATGTATTTGAGTTCTTTCCGACTTTCCTCTTGTGATTGAGTTCTAGTTTCAAAGCACTGTGGTCTGAAAATATGCAGGGAATGATCCCAATCTTTTGGTACTGGTTGAGACCTGATTGGTGACCTAGGATGTGATCTATTCTGGAGAATGTTCCATGGGCACTAGAGAAGAATGTGTATTCCATTGCTTTGGGGTGGAATGTTCTGAATATGTCTGTGAAGTCCATTTCGTCCAGTGTGTCATTTAAAGTCTTTATTTCCTTGTTGATCTTTTGCTTAAATGATCTGTCCATTTCAGTGAGGGGGGTGTTAAAGTCCCCCACTATTATTGTATTGTTGTCAATGTGTTTCTTTGCTTTTGTTATTAATTGCCTTATATAATTGGCTGCTCCCATGTTAGGGGCATAGATATTTACAATTGTTAGATCTTCTTGTTGGATAGACCCTTTAAGTAGGATATAGTGTCCTTCCTCATCTCTTATTACAGTCTTTGGTTTAAAATCTAATTTGTCTGATATAAGGATTGTCATCCCAGCTTTCTTTTGGTGTCCATTAGCATGGTAAATGGTTTTCCACCCCCTCACTTTCAATCTGGGGGTGTCTTTGGGTCTAAAATGAGTCTCTTGCAGACAGCATATGGATGGGTCTTGTTTTTTAATCCAATCTGATAGCCTGTGTCTTTTGATTGGGGCATTTAGCCCATTTACATTCAGGGTAACTATTGAAAGATAGGAATTTAGTGCCATTGTATTGTCTGTAAGGTGACTGTTACTGTGTATTGTCTGTGTTCCTTTCTGGTCTATGTTGCTTTTAGGCTCTCTCTTTGCTTAGAGGACCCCTTTCGATATTTCTTGTAGGGCTGGTTTTGTGTTTGCAAATTCTTTTAGTTTTTGTTTGTCCTGGAAGCTTTTTATCTCTCCTATTTTCAGTGACAGCCTGGCTGGATATTGTATTCTTGGCTGCATATTTTTCTCGTTTAGTGCTCTGAATATATCATGCCAGTCCTTTCTGGCCTGCCAGGTCTCTGTGGATAGGTCTGTTGCCAATCTAATGTTTCTACCATTGTAGGTTACAGATCTCTTGTCCCGAGCTGCTTTCAGGATTTTCTCTTTGTCTCTGAGATTCGTAAGTTTTACTATTAGATGTCAGGGTGTTGACCTATTTTTACTGATTTTGAGAGGCGTTCTCTGTGTTTCCTGGATTTTGATGCCTGTTTCCTTCCCCAAATTAGGGAAGTTCTCTGCTATAATTTGCTCCAATATACCTTCTGCCCTTTTCTCTCTTTCTTCTTCTTCTGGGATCCCAATTATTCTAATGTTGTTTCGTCTTATGGTATCGCTTATCTCTCAAATTCTGCTCTCGTGATCCAGTAGTTGTTTATCTCTCTTTTTCTCAGCTTCTTTATTTTCCATGATTTGGTCTTCTATATCACTGATTCTCTCTTCTGCCTCATTTATCCTAGCAGTTAGCGTCCCCATTTTTGATTGCACCTCATTAATAGCCTTTTTGATTTTGACTTGGTTAGATTTTAGTTCTTTTATTTCTCCAGAAAGGGTTTCTCTAATAACTTCCATGCTTTTTTCAAGCCCAGCTAGTATCTTTAAAATCATGATTCTGAACTCTAGGTCCAACATCATACTAATGTCCGTATTGAATAGGTCCCTGGCAGTCGGTATTACCTCTTGTTCTTTTTGTTGAGGTGATTTTTTTCCGTCTTGTCATTTTGTCCAGAGGAGAATAGATGAATGAGAGAACAAAATGCTAACAGGGTAACAACGTCCCCAGAAAATATACTCTAAACAAATCAGAAAAGACCTTCCAGAAAGTGGTTGCTTTTCTGTTCAGAGAGTTGTTGCTATTCTTTTCTTCGATCTCCTGTTGAGTTCGTAGGTGTTCAGAATGGTTTGATCCCTATCCAGCTGAATTCCTGAGACCAGATGAAATCCAGGTCTCCTACCCCTCTGCCATCTTGCTCCGCCCCCCCAGAAACACTGGTTCTTAAGTTTTCTTTTTCTTTCTCTCCCTTTTGTCCATTCATTCCTTTCCTCCATCTCTCCCTTGATCTTTTCTTTCTTCTAACCCCGAAGGAAGCCTTTAGCTCCTTTCTCATCATGTCCAGCCTGCCATCTCTGCCAGCAACCAGTGATGGTTTGGTTGCATGTCAAGTGTGGCCTCCCAGCAAGTCCCCTTGCCATGCCCCTTCTGCACAGTCTGGGCACTCCTGCCATCCACTGCGTGCATGTTCTAGTAAGTAGTAGCTGATTATGCAGCATACCACACATCTCAGGAGGCAAGGCCAGGGACCCAGGGCATCTCCGCAGTTCCTGCTGCACCCTTTCTGGATCTTACTTTCTTGCAATGGGCTGGAGTCCCGGGCTTTTCATTTTTCTTACCCCTGTGAGGAAAAAAAAAAAAAGAGAGAGAAAGAATATTCAGATGGGTGGATGCAGGACCTGGACCCTTCCATGTGAGGACCCTTAAAGAAGCAGTGGAAAATTGAACACATGCTTTAATTTTTTATTTTTGTTTTCTGTTTCAAGGCTTGTGTTTTTCAACAGAACAAAGTATTCTCCATGGAAACAATGTTTGTGGGGATAAAAGATGAGAATGAAGGTCATAACTGGCTCGTGGTAAGGAAGTGTGAGCAGAAGAAAGGATGACCTGGATCACACCAGGGGCCCAGCTCTCCAGACAGGGGTGTGGCAGGGGCAGGTGTGGGCCTGGCTTCTGTCATCCTCTGATCTCTTATGTGAGGCTGCCTTTTGCTCTAAAATCTGCTGGAACCTAAAATGAAACACCTGAGCCATAAAATAGGTGGGCTGAATTTCAGGAAAGCCCACCCAGCCATCCTTACTAACGGTGACTGCAGCTCTGTTTGTAAATAAATTAGGAGGGTCAAACTGATGGATCAAAAGGGAGTAATTCTAAAGCAGTAATAGTTGTGTGTGCATGTGTGTGTGTGTGTGTGTGTGTGTGTGGCATATACTATTTCAGACACATTCAATTCATTTGAATCAGAGACATCAGACTCAGTTCGGGTGTTGCTTCCTCCAGGAAGCCTTCCCTGACTGCTTCTGGCATGGCCTCCAGGGTGGGTTAGGCTTTCCTTTTGTGTATGCGGCAACCACTCAGTGTACCCAGCAACATGTCCTTACCAGGTTGTGAACTCCTTGCAAATTAGGACTGTGTCTTTTTTGTCTCTACAACAGCAACACCCAGTCCAGAGCCTGGCACATAGTAGGCCTTTAAGACTTGTGTGCTGAATTGGAAGTGAGGCATCTTACAACTTTAGGTAGTTGGAGGCAAGGTAATTAGTGGTTTACGTTCAAGGGTTATGGAGCCAGACTTCTTGGGACAGATCCTGCTATTAGCCTGGGGTAACTGTGGCCTCTTAGACCCCAATTTCCCTATCTGGAAAATGGAGGGGTGACTGGTATCTGCCTCTTTGGACTGTTGAGTGTTGAATGAGATAATTATTTAAAGAGCTTAGCCTAGAGTCTGCTGCTTAGCTTAGTAGGCACTTCATAAACAATAGCTAATCGTATTATATTATTTGGTAGAGGGAGCTTTTCAGCACAAGAACAAATGGACCCTAGTTCTGTCTCTACTTTGCCTCTAATCCAGATTCAAGAGACCAACTCATCCAAAATCCTGCTTCTCTCTATGTGACACATGAACACATCCAGCTTTACTGGAAACTATATTCTGGTCATTTATTTCAGGAATCTGAGCTCTGTGACCAAAGGCCCATAGCTGCCACCTGCTCAAGGAGCCGGTCAGGTGAACTTTGGCATTTCTGAGGAAGCTGATGACATCAGCCTAGTTCTGTGCACTTAAGGACTTCTTGCTGGTTGCCAGGTTACAGGATGAACATCGGAAAGACAGAGGTTTGTTTATTTCCAAATCTTCAAATAGTTTACAGGTTAGATAAAATGAATATCCTCCCTAAAACTGATTACTTCTATCCCTGCTAAGCCCTTTTATTATGACAGCCTCGCTAGTTAACAGAACACTTTTATGAGATGGGCAGGATAACCTCCCTTTGCAGATGAAGAATTGAAGGCCCAGAGAAGTTAAAGGAATTCTCAAGGTCATGCAGAGAACAGTTGTGTGTGTTGGAGGGGCCCTGTAGAACTTGGGACCCTTGACAATGAAACCAGTGTCCTATTTTATAACACATCTTGGCATAGCAGAGACTGTTGTTTATCCATTCTCCCTGTCTGCCTTTATAATAAAGTATCCAATTTTTAACTAGGCACATAGACACCTTCCCTGCACTAGTCTCCCTAGGAGACAAGTTTGGTTACATGATTAAGTGATTCAGTTCCAGCCAGGGAGAGTCGGTGGAAATGACGTGTATCCTGAAAGGGAGAAAAACATCTCCTCCCTCCTCCTTTCGGTCCACTGCCATGTGGATGTGAAGGTTGGAGTTCAAGCAGCCATCTTGAACCATGAGGTAGAGATAAACTGCATTCTGAGGTTGGCAGATGGAAGACAGAAGGCTCTAATCCCTAAAACTGTGGATGGGCATTCTCACCTCTGATGGATTACACAAAACTTAGTACAATGTGAGAGAAAGATATATTTTTGCCTAGTTTAATAGAGTGTTATTTTGGGTTTCTGTCACTTGTAGCTGAACCTAACCTAAATAAAATAAGTGTTTTTCTTTTGTACCGAGAAAAAAAAAAAAACCCAGATTACTCAGTGAGGGCTGCCAGGCCCTACATGACCCATCCCTGGCTTACCTCTTCAACCTCATTTTGCACCCATCTTCCTCTTCCTCCCTATACTTTAACCCCACTCTTATTTCTCACATGCTGCTCCTTCTGCTTAGAATGCTATTCACCTGGATAACTCCTGCTCGCTACTGGGGTCTCAGTCTATGTGCTCCATTTTTAGAGAGACATTCCTTGACCAAACTCCTTTTATTCTTTTCCTTTCCCGTTGTTCTTTTCCCTGATAGCTTTTAACTGTGGAAATATAGATCTTATTGCATGGTTATTTGTTTACTGTCTTCTTTGCCTACTAGATGCTAGCTCTGAGGACTGAGGAGCCCTCAACACTAGCCCCTGGCTGTACACAGCACTCACCTGTGGCAGACCATTGTTTCCAAAGATGTTGGGACAATATTTCCCAACCCCCCCCCCCCCTTTGCAGTGTGGCTTGCCACTCTCCCATCAAGAGGTGGAGTCTATTTCTCTGCCTCTTAGAATCTGGGTAGGCCTTGTGAAAGCTTTCACTCATAAAATGTGGCAGAAGTGACACAGTACCTATTCCAAATGTGGCCCTTACCTGGCCCAGGCCCTTCTGCTTTCCACCTTCGGAAGCCAGTTGCCATGTAAGAAGTGCATGGACCCTGCGGACACCATGCTGTGCAAAGCCCAAGCCAAGTGGAAGAAGGCTTGGAGGGTAAAACACTACATGAAGAGAGAGGGAAAGTCCACGGAGCACCAAGGCTCCTGCTATAGGAGGGAGACATTGGGGGTTCAGCCCAGATGAGCCTTTGGATGACTCCAGGCCCAGCCACGGTCCACTGGCAACCATAAGAATCTCGAAGCAAGAACTTCCCAGCTAGCAATGGATAATGTGAACACTGGCACAGAGTAGGCAGTCAGTAAATATTTGTTGAATGGATGATGGCTGGATTTCATTCTTTTCATTATTTGATTGTTAGGGCTAAAGATCCACAGTAATTCTGCAGAATGCCTTCCAGGGTGGAGCTCTGGCGGTGGCCCAAGCCATGCTTACTGGAGGCTGTGGTTTAATCCTTGCAAGACAAATGCAAGCAGAAGTAGGAGTAGACCCAGGAGTTAAGGACACAGCATGAGAGGAAAGAGTCAGGGAGTCAGCAGGCTGTCATTGGTTTATTTGTTTACCATGGCATGTGCCGTCTTTAAATCCCCATCAACACAGCTAAAATCTCTGAACAAAGAGTAAGATGGGCAGGAAGCGAGACAGGTCATGAGATGCAAAAAGATGGAGGTAGGACATAGCATGAGAGATTGTATACTGCTGTCTCTGGGCAGTGGGGTTATAGGCAATTTAAAACACTTTCTTCCTGGTGGGCACCTGGCTGGCTCAGTTGGTAGGGCATGCAACTCTTGATCTTGGGGTCAAAACAAACAAACAAACAAACAAACCCAACCCACTTTTTTCCTTTTGCTCATCCAAATTTTCTAAACGTCCTTCAAAACATTTCCTACTGCTTTATTAAAAATAAGAAATAAACTTTTATTTAAAGTCTTCAGTTGTGGGGAACCTGGGTGGCTCAGTCAGTTAAGAGTCTGCCTTTGGCTCAGGTCATGATCCCAGGGTCCTGGGATCGAGTCCCACATCGGGCTCCCTGCTCGGTGGGGAGCCTGCTTCTCCCTCTCCCTTTGCCTGCCACTCCCCCTGCTTGTGCTCTCTTCCTCTCTCTTCCTTAAATAAAGAAATAAAATCTTAAAAAAAAAAAGTCTTCAGTTGTGTTATGAACTTTATAGAAGGCGAAAACAACCGAACCAAACTGAAATAAGATAATGCAACCAAACAAAAACCCAACCTCCAAACTGCATTCTTAGCAACCAGTGATTGTATTTTTTTAGTCTTAAAGGCCATTATTTCAGGAAATAAAGAAATGAGTATCTCCCAGAGTAACTTATAGAGGACAAAGAGGGTGAGCATGAGTGGGCTGCCAAGGGGGTGGCAGCCATCTAGAAACCAGGCACAGAGCTTTCTCCCATTTTTAGCTTCCCCTGGAATATTTGATTTGTTCCACTTGGGTCATCGATGCCTCAGCTAGCAGCATCTTGGATTCATCAAACCCTCTGATTTATGAATATCTAGCATTAAGTTGTTCTTTGGAAACTATTTTTGGTCAATATACTCATTGGTGTGATTAATTACATTTTATTAAGAGACCAGAATTTATTCTCTGGAAGGGTAACCTTTTCTAATTTGGAGGGGAGCAATTTTCAGCTCAGCCAGCTCAGGAACTATTTCACACTGAATCACCAGTAGAGAATCACTGCTCCCAAAGGTGGCAGCTCAGGATTTGGAAATCTGATGAGGAAAAAAAAAAGTTAAAAACCAGATAAGTAAACATGGGAAGGGAATAACTCTGCTTCTCCAATTAGGATCTCCCAGGGTCCTCCTAAGGACATTCATTCAATAGGTATTTATTGACTTCTGCTTGTATGCCAGTTGCTAGTTGGGCCACTGGTTTCCCATAACATGTGGCATTCCTTCATTCATTTATTCAGTAAGAGATTAGTAAGCACCTACTATGTGCCAAGCATCACTATAGGTCTAGATTCTTGTGTTACATCAATGAACAAAACTTATATTCTAGTGGGAGATTACATTCTAGTGGGAGGGGAGAATAACAATAAACCTATACATAAGCAAATGATATAGTATGTTAGAAGGTTTCAAGTCACTAGAAAATAAGAACAGGGAAGAGGCATCAGAAGGACCACGTGTGTGCACACACATAACTTTGCAGTTATTAAATAGAGTGGTATAGTGGGTTGAATAATGGTCCCCCAAGAGGTATGTCTGAGTCCCAACCCCTGGAATTCGTGAAAGTGACCATATTTGGTAAAAGGGTCTTTGCAGATGTAATTCAGTTAAGGGTCTTATATTAGGATTCTCCAGAGAAATAGAATCAGTAGGATAGATAGATAGATAGATAGATAGATAGATAGATAGATAGGAGATTTATTGTAGGAATTGGCCCATGCAGTTATGGAGGCCAAGAAGTTCCATGATCTCTATCTGCAAGCTGGAGAACCAGGAAAGATGGCGGTGTAATTCAGTCTAAGTCCTAAGGCCTGAGAATCAAGAGGCTAATGGTATAAATCCTGATTGAGTCCAGAAACCCAAGCACCAGATGCAACAAATTTCAAGGGCGGAAGACGGATGTCTCAGCTCAAGCAGAGAAAAAGCAAATCTGCCATTTCTCTGCATTTCTGTTCTATTTGGGCTTTCAGTGGATTGGATGATGCCCACTGGTATTGGAGAGGGCCCTCTGCTTTATTGAGTCTACCAATACAAATGGTAATCTCTTCCAGAAACATCCTCATGGACATGCCTAGAAATGATGTTTTACCAGCTCTCTGAGCATCCCTGAGCCCAATCAAGTTGATGCAAAAAATTAACTATCACAGGTCTTGAGATGAGATTATCCTGAATTATCCAGGTGGGCCACAAATCCAATGACAGATTGGCTTAGAAGAGGAAAGGCAGAGGGAGGTATGAGATACACAGACAGATAAAAAGTCCACAAGCAGAGGTTGGCAGCCCCAAGCCAAGGAATGCTTGCAGCCACCAGAAGCTGGAAGACACAAGGGAGGATTCTTCCCTACAGCCTGTGGAAGAAGTGTGGACCTGTCCACACCTTGACTTTGGACTTCTGGTCCCACAGACTAATAGAAAATAGATGTCTGTTGTTTTTAAGCCACCCAGGTTGTGGTAATTTGTAGTCCTAGGAAATGAACGTAGATGGTCAGAGTAGTTTTCATAGAGAAGTGGTTTTTGAGGAAGTCTTAAAGGAGATAGGAAATCAGCTGTGTAAATATTGAGGGGAGAGCTGTCTGGGCATAGTGAATGGCCTGCTATCAGGGGAGGGTGCCTGGTGTGGGGAGTGACATGGAGGCCAGTGTGGCTGAGACAGGAGGTGTGAAAGGGAGAGGAGTAGGGGGAGACAAGGATAAAGAAGTAACAGAGAAACCAAAGGAAGCTGACAGAGCATGCAGGGCCTCTTAGGGTGTTGTAAGACAAAACTTTGGAATAATGGTGCATGTGGAATTAACTATAAAAACACCACTATTGAGTTTCTTTTATGTGACTAGTAATGTGGCAGGATCTTCAGGTACACAATCTCAGCTATTCCTCACCAGGCCCTCATGAGGAAGGTTTCATTCCCTTAACTCCATGGATGGAAAACTCTATACTACCCATATACTGTTGCACAACTAGAGAGTGGTCAACCTGAACCCCAGAGCCAGTCTCCTCTGCCTCAAAGCCCACACTCTTTCTGCCCCATCACACAGCCTTACAAGCACATGCACAATAAAGGAATAGAAAGAAAATTCTTCAGTCTGTTAAAGGACATCTACAAAAAAACTACAGCTAGCATCATACTTAATGATGAAAGAGTGAATACTTTCCTCTCAGACTGAGAACAAGGCAAGGTTTTTCAAGCTCTATATTCTCTCCTCTCCACCCCCAACCTCTGTATTCTTGTTCAGCATTACACTGGAAATCATAGCCAGTGCATTAAGGCAAGAAAAAGAAATGAAGAAATACAGATTGGAAAGGAAGAAATAAAACTATCCCTGTTTGCAGATTACATGAAAATCCAAGGAATCTGATTTTTTTTTTTTAATTCAAAAACTCAGAAGTGAGTTTGGTAAGATTGCAGAATACAAAGTCAACACCAAACTTCAATTGTATTTCTATATACTAGAAATGAACAATTGAAAACCAAAATTTAAAACAAATAGTACTTATAATAGTTACCTCCCAAATTAAATACTTAGTTGTAACTCTAACAAGACATATATAGGATTTGTATGATGAACACTAATGGATGAAAAAGAAAATCAAAGAAGACCTAAAGAAACAGAGAAACATACCATGTTCATGGATTGGAAGGCTTTCCAACTGTAATGATGTCAATTTTCCCCAGATTGATTTAATGTCATTCCAATCAAAATCTTAACTGAATTTTAAAAATAGATATAGATAAGCTGCTTTTAGACTTTATATGGAAATGTGAAGGAATAAAATAATCAAAACAATTTTGGAAAAAAGAGAATAAATTTGGAGGCATCATACTACACAATTTTAACACTTATTCTAAAATCTATAATCTTCAAAGCAGTGAAGCAATTAGCAATGTGTCTATTTCCAAAGTGATGGACACATAGATCAAGAAAACAGAATAGAAAGTCTAGAGGTAGGGACGCCTGGGTGGCTCAGTCGTTAAGCGTCTGCCTTCGGCTCAGGTCATGATCCCAGGGTCCTGGGATTGAGTCCCACATTGGGCTCCTTGCTCAGTGAGGAGCCTGCTTCTCCCTTTCCCTCTGCTGTTCCCCCTGCTTGTGCTCTCTCTCTCTGACAAATAAATAAATAAATAAATCTTAAAAAAAAAAAAAAAAGTCTAGAGGTAGACCCACACAAATATGGCCAATTGGTTTTTTACAAAGCTAATTCAGTAGAGAAAGAATAGTTTTTCAACAAATGTGGTTTGGATAATTGGACATCTATATGACACCCAAAAATAAAAATAAAGTGAAACTCAACCTAACCCTCACGGCTTATACAAAAATAAACTCCAAATGGTCATAAATGTAAATGTAAAACATAAGACTATAAAGTTAGACTCCAGTGGAATGAAGTCACAGAATGAACTGGAAATCATGTCCTTTTTGACCACTATATTAAAAAAAAGAGGGAAATTTAACAAAAAGGGAGTATCTCCTTTAATTTGGAGGGACAAAAGGGAATGGAAGAAAAAAAGGATGCTAGGAAAGAAATTGGTGACTCATATGAAGGAATGTGGTCTGAAGGATCTACTATGGAACACTATCCCCCAGAATAGCAGTGTATTGACAGTCAGGCTTTGAACCCAGGCTCATTCATTTGTTTGTTCAACAGCTATTTATCAAGCCCTCCTGTATCTGAGGTGCTACATATGTAATGGTCAAGAAAATAGACACCATGTTCTGTAGGTCATGAAGATTACACTGAGGTGGGAAAAATAGACTTGAAACCAATAAACACACTAATAAGTGTATAATGATCATTTGTGATAAATGGTATGGAAGAAAACAACAGGCATCCTCCTACAAAAGAGAAGAAGGGAGACCTACTTTAGGCTGAGTGGGTGTCAAGGCAGGTCTTCTCAAGGAAGAGTCAGAGAAGGATGAGTAGGAAAAAGCCAGGACAGGACTGATGGGGAGAGGCTCCATGCCAGGCCTCAGGAGGAATGAGCTGGGTGAACACAAGGAACAGAAAGAAGGCTGGGTAAATGGTGGAGGGTAAGGGAGAGAGTAGCATGAAATAGTTCTGGAGAGGACATTGAAGAGTTTTTATGCAAGGTAGTGACATGATTCAGGGCACATGCAAAAGATAACAGTGGCCATGTATGAAAAGTGGTCTGGTCCAGGTAAGGAGGAGAGCAGGATAAATAGCCGGAGAGTCTTTACAGTGGTCCATGGTAGCCTAATAGGTGGGATGTCAGGGGAGAGGAAAAAAGTGAACAGGTTTGAGAGAGATTTTTGGAAGTATTAGTGTGAACTCTATGAAAATTTCAATATTTGGTTGTTTTTTACTTATAAAAGTGGTAATTTCATGTACTTGGTCTAAAAGAATTGACAGGACTTGGTAATGGATTAGATTTGGAGGGTGAGGAAGAGGGAGATATCAAGAGTGGCCCCCATGTTTCTGGCTTTAGCAACAGAGTATATGGAAACGCCCTTTACCAAGATGGGGAAGACTGGATGGACAACAGGGATTGGGGTTATGGATGTGGGTAGAAGAAGTTCAGTTTACAGATGTGGCGTTGGAGTTATCTGGGTAATCTCTAAAGAGAGACGTCACTGTGGCAGTACATTTGAGTGCTCAGGAGAGTTCTGGCTGAGAGACATCTGTAGGATTTCAGCATATTAGATGATGATACTTAAAGACATGGAAGTGGATATGCTCTGGGAGAAAGTTCAGAGTGAGAAGAGAAGGGCCCAGGAGCACCAGTATTTAGAGACTAGGGAAAGGAGGAGGAGCAGTAAGAACATGGAGAAGGGGTCAGAGGCATAGGAGGAAAACCGGGAGAGTTCAAGGCTGCCAAGAGAGGAGCAGGTAAACAAAAAAGAAAGAATGATCAATTGTGCTGAATGCTGTTGGGGGGAGGGTGGTGGTGTCTAGCAAGATGAGATATTGATTATTCATAATTTAAAATCCAGGTTGAGAAAATGTGTCAGCTACTTTTTCCAAAGAACAACTTCAAAAACAGATTTCACTGTACATAAAAAAACCAGAATCATTACCATCACAGAGAGGGAGCCCTGCAATTGGCATAAAGGGGTATAATAATATGAACACCTACAATGATTTCACTTTGTGCCAGGCACTGATTTAAGTATATGTATATTCATTCACGTAGTCCTCATAACCCCCTTGGAGGTAGGCAGCATTACCCCCAATTTACAAAAAGGGCAAAGATGAACTCACCCCGAACCACAGGGCTAAATGTGGGGGAGCTGGGATTGAATCTGGGAATTCTGACTCTGAGGTTAGTGCTGTTAAGTACTATACTCTCATCAATGGTTGATGATGACAGATGGACAGAGATTCCTCAACAAACCCAAAAGCTCTTATTTGAAAAGAATTACAGAGTATCACAGTTAATGTAAATAGACAGCTGCCGAAGGTGAAACAGTTTTCAGTTGTGAATTAGTGCATTTGTGTGTGCGCATGTGCGTGTGTGTTTAAATTTCTCTAATCTTGAGCAGATCTTCTGCCGTATGTGGCAACTTGTTTCCGTGATGGCTACAACAATATCTCCCATCCAGCCTGCCCTTTCCCTCCCCTTGAATCTGGGCTGCACTTGGTAACTTGCTCCAACCAATTAGAATATGGTGGAAACCACATCTAGAACTTCCAAGGCCAGGCCTTAAGATGCTTTTTAGCTTCTGCTTTCACTTGGGGAAAGCAACCATCATGCAGGGAGCTTGAGGCTCTGCTGGAGAGAGAGGCCCTAGAGAACCAGATGGAATGAATCCAGAGAGGCCACAGGGAGAAGATCCAAGGCATCCCAGCTGATAGGCAGCCCTGAGGTCCCAAACAACTGGGTGACACCATTTTGGACCTTCCAGCCCAGATGCACCGTCAGCTGAAAGCAGCTGCAAGAATGAACTAGCTAACACCATGGGAAGAAGAGTCTTCACGCTGAGCCCTGCCCAGATTCCTGACCTACAGCATCACCAGCAATAATGAAGAGTTTTGTTGTAAGTAACTAGGTGCTGGGTGGTTTGTTATGCAGCAATACCTAACTGATAAACTCTATCCGAATCCTCTCTCTGTTCCTGAGGAGTGTTAGAGGTCAAGAGAGAGCCTTGTACTTTGACTCACAAATCTATGACAGACCTGGAAGGCCTTGGTTGAGGACCTTATCTGTCTCTACTTGGCCTCAGGTACCCAATAAAGAAGATCGAGTTCCAGTAAAAGCTACTCGTGACACTAAAATGTTATCAATGCATTTCTTCGGATAATGTAGTTATAGGTAATTTCCTGCATTGCTTCAATTTTTCTAGAATGAGTAAAAACCGCTTCAGTAATGAGGAAAGACACAGTACATAGCTCTCTTCTGTAACTGTGGAAGCCACCGTTCCTCCTGGGGTGTCCTGTCCCTCAGCAGAATAGCCTTGAGTTCTCCACCTGGCGGCTGCTTTCTCCAAGTGAAAGTAGCCAGTTGGTGGGCTGCACAGAAGCCGCTCTCAATCCTTTTCATCTGTCCTGTTGCGCCTTAAAGAGCCAGATACTCATTTTCCTCATGTCCTTGCAGCTGGTGGGGGGAGCAGGCAACAAAGTACCGTCCAGTAAGATACACAGGCAAGTGTGCTGAGCGGTTTTTGGACAGGAGTTTTCCTTTCTGGGAAGGAAGGAAAGAAAGAAGGAGAGAAAGAGAGAGAGAGAGAAAAAGAGGAAGAGAGAGAGGGAGGGAGGGAGGAAGGAAGGAAGGAAGGAAGGAAGGAAGGAAGGAAGGAAGGAAGGAAGGAAGGAAGGAAGGAGAGAGTGATAGAAAGGAAGGAAGGGAGGAAGGAAGAGAAAAAGAACTATACCGGAGATTTTTTCCCCCCTCTCCTCCCTCTGCTCCTTGCCTTTGGACATGGTCACATGAAACTGTGATGTTCTTGAGGTCCTGCAGCGATCTTGTAACCATGAGGCAACATGTTCACAGTTAAAAAAAAAAAAAAGTCTGCTTAAAAAGACAAAAACCAGGAAGAAGGCCCCTGGCTTCTTGATATCATCACCGGCTGCAGAACCAACCCCGAGACTGACTGCTGACTACTTGTTAACTAATGACAAATGTATTTATGGCAGCTGAAAGCATTCTTAGATCACACAATAACCCTGTGGGTATTTAACATTTTCTTACTAGTACTTAGTTTTTCCATGCAGCCAAATGTTCTACTGTAAATTAATCCTTTTCCTTTTTATTTTGTCTCAGTGGAGATGAAGACTTGTTGGTTACCCATCTTTGCATAATTAAGCCTGTTAGACATGTGATGGCTATTGTAAACTCACTCACAATCCAGTTTATGGAATCTATTTGCCTATCTTCAGCTGTGATGGTGAAATGTCATTACTCTGCCAAATCCTGGTGGTTTTGGCAGAAGTGGGTGTGTGGCATGTGTCCTGTTGTTTTCCTTCTTGGCCTCATGGCATCATACCCTCATTAGCCACCATACCCCCCATATGGGAAGACACACGCAGGAAGGCTGTGGGTCTGCACAATCCTATCAAAAGCAAAGACAAGGAAAAATTCAGGTGAGTCTCAGCCACATGACTTAGACCAGTTTTCTGTTTTTATTTTAACTTTGTATTATGGCAATTTAAAACATATGCAAAAATGGAATAGTATTACAAACACCCATGTACCTAGCACTCAGCTTTAACAATGAATAATTCATGATCTTTTTTTCTGTATACTCCTACCCACTTAACTCCTTCTCATATTATTTTGAAGTAAATCCAGACATCATATCATTTCATCTACATACATTTCAGTTTGCATCTCTGAAAGCTAATGAGTCTTTTAAAAGTATAACAACATTACTAGCATACTTAAAAATAATTCCTTAATATCATCAAATATCCAGTCAGTGTTCATATTTCTACCAACTACCTTTTAAAAATTGTTTGTATTCTATATAATTTTTTTTAACTTGGCACAAAAGTAACACATCCTCATGGAAGAACTTTTGCAAAACATGAAAAAGCACAGAGAAGAAAATCTAGGCTCACCCATAATCCCTGGATCCAATGCCAGTCTATCTGGTGCCATGCATGATTAGGAAAAGATGGACATTCCCAGCAGGCACAGCCCTGAGCTGAGATGTCAGCCACGGCTTATTCTCTCAAGGGGATGCCCTTGTGCCTTGCAGAGCCAGACCATTGCACTTCCACAGCCCTGAGTAGATTATCGGTGTCTACATTTTGGAGTACAGCCTTTCAGATTTTCTATGGATATATACGTAACTTTTACATAATTGTTTTCATACTGTACGTTCTGTTTTGTATGCAGCTTTTTTCACTTAATAGAAGACCATAAACATTTTCCCATGTCATTAAATTTGCTTCCAAAGCATGACTTTCTGTGGCTGCACAGGGGTACCATAATCGATTTAAGCAGTGGCCAATTGTTTAGGCCAATTGCCCTTGGAGTATGGTTCTTGTCTTCAGTAGATAAAAAACTCAGGCAAGAACATTATGTCCTTCTTGGGAGAAACATTAAAACACATGGGGGAGTTTCTGCACATGCATTGCATGATCATGAGGTTTTAAATTGGTTCCACCTGTTGGTTTGGGAAGAAAGCAAAGGTATGGTTCCACTTAGTTCAACTTGTGCCTTGAGGGGCAGGGAGAACTGTCCCTTGACATGTTTAGATTCCTAGGAATTCCATAGTAAACAAGAAGCTTCAGTGAAGAGCAGTGAGGCAATTAAATGGAACATGTTTATTGGGACAGTCACTCCCAAAGTTATGCAACCAGGAGATTTGGGGTTTGGGTAACCAATCTCAGCCAATGTCTGAGGTTAACAGAAGGCAGCAGGCTTAAGGGTTCTCTTGGATTGGTTTTGTTGGGTTTTAGGGCATGAACACAGCCATCCTTGGATGCAAACCACCAACTGATGCCTTGTGAGCAATATCATCACAGACTCAAGGAGCTGGCCAGTGGATTCTCAGAAAATTGCCAGCTCATAATCTCCATCTCTTGAGAATTAGGATAAACATTAAGATTAATTGCAAAGCATCCATTTGCCCAAATCCACAACCCACAGTCAGCCCTAAGCCTGAGCCACAGTATTTTCTACACTAGCTCTTATCTTTACTGAATCCACTGAACTAAATGACTCAGTTTAATGGAGTCACTGGGGCAGGTTTAGGTCAGAGGGCAGATGTAAACTAGAAATTCCTAACCCCAGAGGCCACTCCCCATGGGTCACAGAGTTTGTTAAGTGCCTTGAAATTCTTCAGATGGGTAGGCCACTTAAATGCAAATGATCAGTGTTATATGTTGGGCAGCCTAGAGAAGGATTTAGAAGGAAAGTCCCTCTGATTTTACATCAACTCATAAAGTTTAAACATTGATAAAGAGCCCATATCATTGGGCCTTGATGGAAGGCATGTCTCAGGATAAGAGAAGGCACAGAGTCTGGGGTCCTTCCGAAAGATGCATTGCACATGACTGCTAGGTATTCTGAAGTCCTAAACCTGTAATTGAGCCATCTCTCATTAGCTTCCAAGGAATGACATTTTCATCCAGAATTTCACCCAGTTCTTGTATCAGAAATGCTACTGGATGGTGTGTTGCTTTCCTGGGGCTGCTATGACAGCATAGCATAAACTGGATGACTTAAAGCAACAGAAATATATGCTCGCATAGTCCTGGAGTTTGGAAGTGTGAAATCAAGGTCCTGTCTCGAAGCCTCACAGGAGGACCCTTCCCTGCCCCTTCCAGCTTGGGGTGACTTCATGCTGGTGTTCCTTGGCCTGTGACTGCTTACCTCTGATCTCCATCTCATCTCCCCAAGGCCATCTTCCCTCTGTGTGTGTGGCTGGGTCCACATTTCCCTCCTCTTATAGGAAACCAGTCGTACTGAATTAGGGTCCACCCTGATGACCTCATCTCAACTTGATTACATCGACAAAGATTCTATTTCCAAATAAGGTTATATTCATAGGTGCCAGAGGTTAGGACTTCAACATATCTTTTGGGGGACACAATTCAACCCATAACGGATAGAGGGTCAAAGGTCTGAGATCACAGACCCAGTTTTATCACCAATTGTTGTGTGATCCTGAGCAGGTCACGTAGCATCCCTGGGCCCCAGGTGCCCTCATCTGTCCCCTAGGAGCCCTTGGGGTCTGCAGATTCCATGTAGTTTGAACAAGAGCCTCATTTGTTTCCAATCAGTCAGAGAATATACTCAGAGCAGAAA
Organism: Halichoerus grypus; assembly: GCF_964656455.1. Lineage (NCBI taxonomy): Eukaryota > Metazoa > Chordata > Mammalia > Carnivora > Phocidae > Halichoerus > Halichoerus grypus. The sequence continues at coordinate 41,240,562 of NC_135714.1, forward strand.
GGGTCTGCCAGCGTGGAAGGAGCCTCACAACTCAGAGGCAATATCAGGACTGGGGTAGAGTGTCATGGCTTCCTATCATGGCAGATGGGGTATGTTGAATGGGGAAGGAAGGGCGCGGGATCCCTCCAGCAGTGCCTGGCAGGGCTTCTGTGGTGCAAGCCGCCAGGCCCCCAACTAAAGAGCAATCAGCCAAATGGCCCTGCTCCTTCCTCCCGGTACCACAGCTTGCCAACCCCCCTGGGGACAGCATTGGTGATCATTCGTCCTAAAACCCAATAAGCACAGTTGGTGGCCCTTGGCTTCCCCAGCTCGTCATGAAGCCAGCATTAACAGGTGAGACCCTCCAGGCTCGGACGACTCAGTGTAATCCATCCCGAGGAAATATGGCTCCCCTTAGCCCAGCTTAAATATTTAGACAGCCACAGTGCCTGTGTGCTCCGAATGCAAAGCCTGGGAGTAGGTGAGAGCGTTTTAGCTCTGGTGAGACTGAAGGAACTTGACATGTTATTGAGTTGGGGGCCGCCGGAGGTGAAGCCAGGCAGTTACACATTCCAGGAATGCGGATGTGGTGCTCCCAGTGTGTATCTGAGGCTGACAGGGTCTGACAGTCCCCATCTGGGAACGATAACCTGCGAGCAGCAGAGCAGGCCATGAGGAGGAGGGCTGTTCTGCCTCCCGCCTCTGCCCCGTCTTCTTTCCTTCTTTCCCTCTGCTCTGAGCTCCCAGGGAGCCGGGGAGGTCGTGGGGAAGTGCCTGTCCCCCCCAGTTTGGGCTGCGCAGGAATCTTGGGGAAGGCAGGCTGGGGGGGTCGGCTCACCGAATGCTTGCAATTCCAGGAGCAGCAGGCTGAGGACAGAATCCATTTCCCCCCCTCCAGGAGACCCGGATGGAATGCCATGGGGGGGAGGCAATTGGGGATGCCAACCCATCACCCAGCCGGCTGCCTGGGGCCCGCAGTGGGGCCAGGAGGTGGCAATGTGTTTATGTCACGTTTAATACCTCGGGATTGCTTTGTGTGAATGGGGGAGGGGGCTTTCATCTGTGAAGTTCAAAGCACCCTCGCAAACTTCCTCTGCTAATCCTCACTCTGATCTGAATTTTGTTGTGTAACTAAACTGATTACAAGAATTTGGTGAATCAGGCTAGGGCTGGGACCCTGGGACAGACTTCCTCATGCTTTGCCCCCACATGGTGCGCTGGCCCTGGGGCGAGGCGGTGAGGTCTGGGAAGCTAGGTTATGGCACAGAGAAGGTGGGGGCAGAGCGGTGGCTCAAGGTACACATCACGCAGCCTAGCCCTGTCCTGTTTTACACACATGACACGGAGGGCAGAAATGGACAAGACATACTTGTGAATCCTGCTCTCTTTTCTGTGGTCCAGAATGACATCTACATCTCTGACGGCCTTCTGGTCACCTCCACGGGTCCTTCAAGCGCAGCCTGCCCAGAACTCAGCCCAGGATCACCCCCCTGCCTGACTCATTCCCTGCAGTGCTGCCCTTAGACTGTCCTGGGCTCCTGCCCTAGGGACACTTGAAACCCTTCCCTCCCGCTGTCTTCTGGCTGGGCCCTTTCCCACAGGGACAGGTCCACCCAAAGCCCATGCCAAGCCCTGAACCATACTTATGTTCCAGGACCCCAGATTTCCCTGCCCAAACAGCTCCGAGCTTCTCTCAGGGTCGTGCAGGCCTCTGGCGCTGGTCAGTTCTGAGGAGGTCACGCTCCACTGCTGGGGCGGCCGGTCCTGTGGGAGGGCATGGGGGAGCCGGGCTGTGCGGGCTGGGCTCCTCGTGCTGCAGCAGGCCTTCCAGGGTGCAGGCTTGGGCCACAGGTCCTGGCCTGGCCCCCTGTGATCTACAGCTCCACCACACCTCACCATCTGGAGTTTCTGAAGCCAGAAACCCGCCATCATGTTTGAGTCCCCAACTGATCCCCCAACTGATCCTCACCATCAACTAGTCACCAAGTTCTCTCGCTGCCACCTCCAGAATGGCTCTTGCGTGCCTTCTCTTCTCTCCATCCAGCTGTCTCTGCCTCTCTTCTGCTTTCCTGGATGAAGCTACAGCCTCATCACGGGTCTCCCTGCCTCTACACTGGTCCCTCTCCAATTCATTCTCTGCATTCTGGCTAGAAGGACCTTTCATCCTCTGATCTTGCGACTTCTTTATTAGTCGCACTTGGAAAAACCTCTGCTTGACCTTTGGCTCTCAACTTGGAGGTCACCTCTGTGGAAGCTTCTGTGACACTTCCAGGTAAGGTCAACAAGGATGCTGTTAGTGAACTACCTGGAAGCCTCACACTTGGTGCCTCAGCACATCCCCACCATACATTATAGGTACCTGTGAATTTTCTAGAAGCCCCACTAGACTGTGAGCATTGTGAGGGCAGTGACATCGCATGTGTTGGTTCTTGGGTCCACAAGACCTAGCACAAAGTCTCGGGCAGGTTAGATGTTCAACATATATTTGGTGAATGAATGATTGAAGGGTCTGGACAGTGTTATTGCTAAGACTAGGACCTACGTCTTCTGAGACTTCTGAGGGCACCTGCCAGGTAACTTCTCAGACCACTGGTTTTTGAAGAGAGTTTCAACATTGCTGTTAAGCTAAAGCATCCTTGGAGATGTAGCAACATGGAGCAAACTCAGTTTACTAGAATTCCTCTGGGGGAGAGTATAATCTAACATGGTTGGAAACAATCTTTCAGAAGTAACTATGATGCTTCACGATGTGTATTTTTGCTAGGTGGGTGTGCAAGTTTGGGGCCAGAGAAGAATTGCTCAGGACAGGAAGCTGGAGGCTGAGCCGATACTAACAGTCCTCATTCTCCCCTTTCCTGCAAACCACTCTCAGTGTCTTCATGTGTAACCCAGCCTCCTCTGCAGTCAGGAGTGGCTGTGTGGCTGAGCTCTGGCCATTGAGATGTAAGCAGAGTTGCTGTATGGGACTTCTGGGAGGGCTCTGTAACTAGTAGAGGGTGTGCATACTCTTTTTGCCCTTCCTTGGTTCCTCCTTCCTGTTGCCTGGGATGGGAATGTAATGGCTGGAGCTCCCAGCAGCCATGCTGGAGCATGAGGCAACCTTGAAGGATAGAAGCAATGAACTAGGACAGTGGAGCAGAAAGCTGCAAGGAGCCTGGGTCCCTAATGAGTTTGTGGAGCCACTATACAAGCTGTCTAGACTGTCATGTGAGAGAGGACTAAACCTCTTGCTGAAGGTGTCATGGTCAGGTCTCTGATACTGGCAGCCAAATACTATTTCCACCTGAGTCAGGGGCCAGATGATTAGCTTGCCTGGATTGCTGACTGCCTCAGTTGGGTCTGCTCCTGGCCCGTAGCCCAGAACTCTCCTTACTCCTCCTTCCTCTGCTTTCTCTTCCCATGTTGGCACAGCCCCAGGCACCCAATGGTTCCCATGGCTGCCCATGAGCAATTCCCTCCTAACCTGGCAAGCTACGCCCAGTCTCAGGTAATGCGTCCGCATGCAACAGGAGACTGGGATGCCAAGACAGTTATCGGCAGGGGAAATTTAACCATGAGCAAGACCCTAAAACACTGTAAACTGAGACTCTCAGAAGGCTGGGCCTTTTTGTTTATTATGGAACCTGTTTCCTGGAATAAATTGATGAGATGTGATTGTTTTCTTGAAATTATAGACAGGAACAACACCAGCATAGGATGTTCGGAGCACTTTGTATAGCTCCTCCAGGCATCCAGGGTGCAAGAGGGGACGTGGGGGGAAACGCAGAAGATACCCTTCTTCCAGCGGGAAAGGGAGATAGAGCAAGAGATGACAAGGCCTTGTGACGGCACCTTCCTGTGGCCCACACACGCACCTCATCAGCCACTGGGCCACCCAAATGTGCCACTGCGGGTTTGCCCCAGTCTCAGACCCTGGAAGGGGGTGCCCTTCGCCCCCGGCCGTGGGACCCATGAGCGCCCCAGAGGGCAGGAGCTCAGGGCATGGAGAAGGGAACTGACTTGCCCACGATCACAGAGCGACTCGGCACAGAGTCAATTCAAGAACAAGAACAAGAAAGTCGACAGCAGTAATAATAACTAAGGGCTATGTTGTTAACCTAACACACAATAAAACAAGACCTCATTTTGTGAAGTTCTTTTTTGTCCTTTCATCCTCAGAGTGACGGCACGGGACATTTGGATTCCCGTGTCATGAGTGAGGGGACCGAGATACAAGGAGGTTCAGCACACTCCCAAAGCCACCTGGCCAGGTCATGGCAGCACCCGGGCGGAGGGCCCCTCGGAGCGGTGTTCTTTCCACTACGGCCCAGGTGGTTTAAAAAAGGTTTACAAATTAGAGCAAGTTTGGGAAAGGTACTTCTTTTCTTTAATGTCTTCCTGCAGCGGCGTGTTTCCATCTGCGTGTGACCGGAAGGGAGAGGCTTCGGGGACAGGCTGGGGTCCCCATGGTGCTGGGGGACAGCCAGGGTGATGGCAGCAGGGAACGTTCTGCTTCCTCCATCCCTACTCTGTCCTCATCTTCTTCCCAGGCAGGGAGGGCCTTGACGGGCAGCTTGGCAAGTGACATTCCCCAGGGGCGCTGTGAGTGGATGACCTTTGAGTATCTACACCTGGGGACAGGTGACACTTCAAGGGACAGGTGCACCGATAAAAGGCAGGATCCTGTTTGAAATGCTTGAGAGGGCTGTGTGTGCAGCTTGACTGAGAGCAGGTCTGTGGTGACTCATTTACAAAACCTATTATCAACTGTCAACCTTCTCCTTTATCTTTCTTGAAAATTGCAAGATTTGGATAGAAGTATTGTTTAAATTTGAAAATCTCTGTATGTATGATTCTGAAACATTTTCTGATGCTCCAGGGGTGGGGGCTTCTGAGGATCAGTAACACACCTTGTGACATCACCACAGGTGGGTGCTCTGGGGACATGGAAGTAGATGTGGCCTAAGCCAATAGGGACACACTCCTGTGTCTGGTGGGGTGACCCAAGCTCTGCTGTGCTTCATTCAACAAATACTAGTGGATACTTTTTCCTTTTTTATTTCTATTCACTCCCTCTATGATCTCCTTGCTTTGGTACCATCTTTTTGCTTCTGACTCCCACACTGATGTCCAATTATCATTCACTCAACATCTCGACTTGGATGTGCAGCGGACACCATGAACTCAACATGCCCAAACAGAACTTCCAATCATCCCCTTGAAATACCTCACCCACAGCTTCCCTGTCTCAGTCAATGGAAACCATCTCTCAGTATTTCAGGCCAAAAACCTTGGAGCCACCCTTGACTCGTCGCTCCTCATAACTGACATTCAGACTCTCAGAAAATCCTATTGGTTCAACTTTCAAACTATTTCCAGAATTTGACTGCTCTCACCATCCGCACTGCCACTGCCTTGGTCCACGTCACTCTCTTCTCTCACTTGGATTATTGCGTGACCTCCTAATTGGCCTCCCATCTTCCATCCTGGCCTCTTCTCTCTACTCTCTACATGTTAGCCAGAAGGAACTTGTTAAAATACAAGTGGGATTATGTCAATCCTCTGCTCAGAAACTTCCAGTGGCTTCTTGACCCTCAGAAGGGAGCCATAGCCCTTTCTAGGATCCACAAGCACCCCTACGATTTGCCCCCTCCTCCCCAAGACATGGCAGACCTCATCTTCTGCTCCCATCCCCCAATGCTGCTCCGCTCCTTGCTTCTCCTTCAGCACCCCGGGGCCACGACCGCACCAGAGCCCTTGCACTGACTGAAACTCTGTCCTCTTCCTGAATCTCTCCCCAACACACCCCTCCTTGCCTTGACCACACAACCAGCTCCCTCACTTCCTCTGGGTACTTTCTCAGTGAGCTCTGGCTGTCCATCCTATCTAGAATTTTACCTTCCCCCACGCTTTGTCTGCCCCCTCCCCCCCGAGGTAGATGCCACTGTTGCCTCACCCAGGTTCTTCTCCTAGCTCGTGCACCCACCCCACGCTGCCGTGAACATGGCTGCCAGTGGCTCCCAGATGTCCTGCTTCTCTGGAGAATTGCCCTCGATGTGCAGGTGCGGCCCTGGCTGGGAAGTTGCAGCCCCTTCCTCACTTGCCCCTGGGCAGCCCAGAGCCAGGAATGCCCTCATGAACAGCAGTATTAAGCATTTGCTGTTACTGAAACCAAAGAACATACACTAACCAGAAACCAAGCCCAGGGAGGTAACTAGGTCATTGACTAGTCAACAGTGCAGAACCTCCCTGATCTGAACCTCACCTGGATGGTCTGATTCCACAGCATCAGCCTTGTTGTCCCTCTGGGCTGAGAGCAGTGCCACCTTGCTGGAACGCACTCCTGGCACCCCCTGTGAAGGTGTGCCCAAATGACCTGTACAGTGAGTTAGGCTTGCTTTGGCATGGTGATAGCCCAGGAAAAAAGGGAGCTTTCCTTCTTGCCCTTGCCCATTTCCATCTCTATCACACATTCTGATCGCTCACCCCAGTGAGGAAGAACAGCCCTGCCTGGATGCTTTCCACCTCTTACCTTTCCTCATCCATTTAGTTTTCAAATCACACCTGGATGCAGATTGATAGGTTTCTCTTGTTTATCGTTTGACCAAGACAGGAGCGAGTAGACTGTGGGAGAGAGGTCGTCAGTCCCAAGAGGAGCTGTTGATGACTTTGGACAAACAAGCAGGGATCTGGGTTCATGGGAAATCACCCAGATGGGGAAGAGGAGACTGCTGGGATCAGAAGCCATTTTTACGAGGCTGGAGAAAATAGATTAGAAAGTGGGCAGAGTTTGTGGGCAAGTTAGGAGTCCAGGACTCCGGTGTGGTCAACAAGCTCTGGATTTGTGCAAGTCTCAGACACACAGAGGAATGAGGACTCACTCATTCTTTCAACTCATATTTACTGAGCACCAACTACAATTATATACCAGGCGCTGTTTCGGTTCCTGAGGATGTCACAGGGAACAAAGCAGACACAGTGAGCGCCCTCCTGACCTGACATTTTAGTGAGAGATGGGTGAAGTTACACATACAGTATGTGAAGTGAGCACTAAGAAGAAAAAAAAAACAACAACAAAAAACTCTAAAGTTGAGCTCCCCAGAAGCAGAGACCGAGAGGGATTTGGTGCAGACAGGTGCTTTTTTTTTTTTTTTTTTTTGAAGGAAATCTCTCTCAAATGAAAGGGAATGAAGGAAACAGGTAGTGAATGGGAAAAAAAATCAAATAACAATGTGGTCTTAGGTCTGACCCGTAAGAGACTCTGAAGTATCCATACAACACTGCAGAATTGTCCTCACCTTGAGGCAAGGGAGACAGCTTGTTGTGTCTTTTAGTCAGTGGGGAGATGAAGTGTGGGGGGAAGGTAAAATTTTAGATAGGATGGACAGCGAGAGCTCACTGAGAAAGTACCCAGAGGAAGTGAGGGAGCTGGTTGTGTGGCCAAGGCAGGAGGGGTGTGTTGGGGAGAGATTCAGGAAGAGGACAGAGTTTCAGTCAGTGCAAGGGCTCTGGTGCGGTCGTGGCCCCGGGGTGCTGAAGGAGAAGCAAGGAGCGGAGCAGCATTGGGGGATGGGAGCAGAAGATGAGGTCTGCCATGTCTTGGGGAGGAGGGGGCAAATCGTGGGGATGCTTGTGGATCCTAGCAAGGGCTATGGCTCCCTTCTGAGGGTTAGGAAGCCGCTGAGGCCCAGTTTTCCTGGCTTTCCATCAATTCTGTGAGCACCCAATATCCTTTAAGAGATTTCCTTTTGCTTCAGTTAAGTGAAGACTCTGGGGTAAAAAAACTGGATTCAAATCCTAGTTCCACCACTGGTTATTTCTGCAATCTTGGGCCAGCAGGTAAAGTATTCTGTACCTCTATTTCCTCTGTTAAAATGTGTATAGTAATAGGGCGTAGTAGTACCTACTGGACAGGATTATTGGGAGGATTAAATATGTTCATATACACCAAGCCCTCAGAATAGGACAGCCTTATTCGATGTGGGTAAGGACTACAAAAGATGTGAATATCAGAAGGTGAGGCTCACTGGGGCCGTCTTGGAAACCAGTTACTACATTCCTCATGAAGAATCCAGAGCGTGGTCAGGAAGAGGAATGGACACTGCAAAGCCACAATACAACACAACACAACACAACAAAACACCACACCACACACACACACGGACACACACACTCCCCAGGTGATCTACTAGTTTCCTACGAGTCAGATGGGAAAAGACTAGCATGTCCCTCACAGGGTTGTCCAGAGAATTAATGCTGCTTTGGATACTTGGCACGTTGTAAGCAATAGCCAGAAGTTAGTTGGTGTGGGGGTGGTGCCTTCTTATAGTTACTAACTTGCTGGTCACTTTCTAGCCTACAAACCCACCCAGTGAGCTTTCCACTGTGTCTTTGCCTGGACTGGCCTTGTCTTTGTCACTTCTCATTGGCTTCTGACCACTGGGCTCTCCGCACCTACTGCAGCCCGGTGTCTGGATCTCTCGCCCACTTGCCCCTGCACCTCCTCTTTCCTGAGAATGTGTGAGCTGCCCCATGCCGTCTTTCCTTTTCTCTCTTTGAATCTCTCTCTATGCAATTTCTCATCTTCCCCTTCATTATTTCTTCTTGTGACTAAATGGTTTAAACCATCACCTGGAAATTCTATCTGTGCCCAGATGTTAACAGGTCTTAAAAACACGGAACCCTAGGGGCGCCTGGGTGGCTCAGTCAGTTGAGTGTCTGGCTCTTGGTTTCATCTCAGGTCGTGATCTCAGGGTCATGGAATCGAGTCCCCAGCCTGCTTGAGACTCTCTCTCTCCCTCTGTCCCTCCTCCACCGCTTGTATCGTGCGCGGGTGCTCTCTTTCTCTCTTAAATAAATAAAGAAATAAAATCTTTTTTTAAAAAAACTCACACAGAACCCTATGTAATAATCATTACTATAATGTCTAACATTAATACATCATTTTATGGTCGATGAAATAATTTCAAATTTATCAAGGGACAAAACCCTGTCCTGGTAACACATTAAAATAAATCAGTTTAAATTCTAAAATCCTACCGAAGTTGTGGGAACTTGAGCTCTAGGAGGCCAGCCCAAGGGGTCGGGTGAGGTAGACCTCACAGAGTGTGTGGGGAGCAAAGTGCTACTGGCCCTAGATCTAAAACGCTACATGCCGTGCTCTGGGAATTCGTGGCTTGCAAGACGGGCAGTGCGCATCAAGTCATTCATTCAATTATTTTTATTTTCAAAAATCAGCTATGAGTCACTTACTACGCTGGTGCTGGGGATTTGACAATGAATAAGGCTGACCCCACCCCTGCCCTCACGGAGCTCAGAGTTTGGGGGGCTAGGGTGTGGTGGGGGAAGGAGAAAGAGACGGTAAACGAATAATCACACAAATATTTCATTCTCTGGTTTAATTCTGCTTGTTGCAGAGGAACGAGCACAGGATGCAAGGAGAATGTTCGACGGAATATCTGGCCCTATTACTCTGCCCCACCTTGCCCTCTGTTCTCTCTATGGCAAGGGGCTGACCCCGGCAGGCTGTATCCCAGGAGAAGGAAGGCTGGGCAAAGGGAGAAAATCCAAGACACCTCTGTTCTCTTAGCCTCCCCGCCGGGGCAGCACCTTCCCCATGGCTCCTCCATGGCCCTGGTTCCCAGGAGACAGGTCTGCCCGGGTTATAGCTCCCGCCTCAGGCCTCTGGCCTGGGCTCCGGTTGCACCACCTCCCTGTGTCTCCCCAGGCCTTCAGGTGTAGCAATGACCCGCTGCTGCCAATTTTCAGACCTCTCACCATCCCCTGTTTGGCCTCTCGGCTCTTCTATCATCCGTACAACCAATTCCCTGTTTTCAAACCAGAGTTGTTTCCCCTTTTCTAGCGGGACTCGGACTAATCTAATGACTCTTTTTATTTTTCAACCCCCACTCCTGCATGTATGTAGTACCTGCTTTTGACCGGAAGCTGGGCTCTGACTTTCTCCTAAACCCGGTGACCTGTCTGAGGTCACAGCCAAAGCGTGCATCCCAGGGCTGGAGGCAGTGATGGCGGACAGAAGGAATTCTGTGGGACGGGGTCGGGGATAGCATGGTTAATATCCTCACTTCAAGAATGATTTGCCCACCCCATGATCCATACCCCCCAGCCCTGGTACAGAATACTTTACCTGCTGGCCCAAGATTGCAGAAATAACCAGTGGTGGAAGAGGATATTAGAGGATATTGGAGTCCTAGAACTCCAAGTTTCCTGATTTGAGTCCATTCCTTTTTTTTTTTTTTAAGATTTATTTATTTACTTTAGAGAGAGAGAGAGAGAGAGAGAGAGCTTGAGCGGGAAAGGCAGAGGGAGAGAGGATCTTAAGCAGACTCCCCGCTGAGCGCAGAGCCCGACCTGGGGCTCGATCTCAAGACCCCGAGATCACGACCTGAGCTGAAACCAAGAATCAGATGTTCAACCAACTGAGCCACCAGGCGCCCCTGAGTCCATTCCTTTTAGAACCCACTTGTCACCTCCAGAGTTGCCCCCCATTACCCAAGCCCACGTGATCATTCCACACACATCCCAAGGGCACCTGGCTTCATCACTACCCCAGCAAGAATGATTTGCCCACCCCATGATCCATACCCCCCAGCCCTGCGTCCCTGTGGTGCTTGTGGTCTCCCAGAGGCGGGCTGTTACTGAAGCAGCAGAGAGCACAGGATGCCAGGAGAACAGGGGGTCTGGGGCTGACGATGAAGGGCAGGAGGAGGGTGAAATTTCCAGTGGTGACTGTCTTGGTCTCTGAGCCCCAGACCGCCCCCCTCCCTAGACAAGCTGGCCCGCCCCAAGCAGCAGCAGGTTTAAATCTACCCATGCATTCTCTTTGTCCCTCATCGGCTGCTGGAGCCCAAGGGAGGGTGAGGACCAGTCAGCATTTTCTCCCACAGACAAATGTTTCTCTCATCCAGCCCTTTGCGCAGAAAGCCAGACCTCCTCAGAAATAGCAGCCAGAAAAATCCACACTCCTCATAATCCTACAATTTCCCCACTAATCAGATGTCTAGACAAGAATGGTCCCTGCCCCCTTTCCTGTTTGCAAATCTGCCTTGACAAGTCATATCCTCCTGACAGTCCCATTAAAATGTTCTTTATTTGCTCTGTGGGCCTTCTGAGACTCGGTTGCTGGAAATACTATCAGTCTCTGGATCAACTCACTTCTCTTGAAGTCACGCTCTGATATCCCTCTGCTTAAATTGCAGTCTCTTGAGAGGAGCTCTGTTAACAAGGCAATTAGTACTGCTCTGAGTATAAGTAGAGTACTGTGGGGTTGGCAGCCAGATGGGCGGCCGGCCCAACTCGATTCAGGGCGGTGGTGACTCGGGAGAGAGCGCCATTCTCCCCGTGGCCTGGACCCGGTTAGACGGCACAAGGTGCGGCTTTAATGTGGCGGGGGACACGGGGGTGGGTTTCAACTTCCATCCGTCCATGTCGGACCCCAAGGGGCTCTCCTGTCCTTTCCTCCTCTTGGTACGGGAGCGTAATGGAGGCTTAAAGCAAGACCCAGTGTATTTACTTTTAAATTAGCAAAAGAATAATGGGGATCAAGGGCTGCTGGAGAATGAATCCCCCGGCTGCTTCCCTGAGGAGCCGGGTACCCGGGCACTGGGTTCACAGTCCTTAGCGCCCCCCCCTTCCAAGACTCAGCCACCCCTTCCCTGTTGGGAACTGGACCTGGAGGTCGTGGACCAGGGCTGACGTCACCCTCAAGGGCAGAAAGGGCTGCACCAAGTCCTGCTGACATTTAAAAAAGGAGTGTCTTGATTATTTTTTTTTAAAAGCAGTACATTGCGGGGCGCCTGAGTGGCTCAGTTGGTTAAACGTCTGCCTTCAGCTCAGGTCATGATCCTAGGGTCCTGGGATCGAGTCCCGCATTGGGCTCCTTGCTCAGTGGGGAGCCTGCTTGTCTCTCTGCCTGCCGCTCCCCCTGATTGTGCTCTCTCTCTCTCTGACAAGTAAGTAAAATCTTAAAAAAAAAAAAAAAAGCAGTACACTGGTAATTGTGGTACATTTGGTATTTGGAGCCTCTACTTGGGATCAGATGACAGCTCCAGAACATACTAGAGGCAGTTCTATCTCTTAGGGTGGAGTGAGGATCAATGAGTTTATACATGTGAAGTGTTTAGGATACTACCCGGTATGTAATATGTGCCAAACCTATGTTAGCAATGGGGGGGAGGGAAGTGTGTATATATATATATATAAAGATTTTATTTATTAATTTGTCAGAGAGAGAGAGAGGAGGCAGGCAGAGGGAAAAGCAGGCTTCCCTCTGAGCAGGGAGCCCGATGCGGGGCTCGATCTCAGGACCCTGAGATCATGACCTGAGCCGAAGGCAGACGCTTAACTGACTGAGCCACCCAAGCAACCCGGGAAAAATATTTTTAAAAAGATTTACAATTCAAATACTATAAATGGGTATATAAAGAAAGCAAATTTTTTTGACTTCTAATCCGCAAGCCTCTAGTTTCCTTCTTTAGAAACAGCCATCATCACCAGCTTATTAACTATCAATCATGAAATAGTCAAAGCATGTGTATGTGTATAGATATTAATATAGATACACACAAACGAAGAGAGAGAAAGCTATAGATATAGACAACTTCTAATTAAAAAAAAACAGTAGATATTATATATTGGTCTGTACTTTAAAAATATATATACAATAGAGGGGCACCTGGGTGGCTCAGTTGGTTAAGCATCTGACTCTTGGTTTTGGCTCAGGTCGTGGTCTCAGGGTCGTGAGATTGAGTCCTGAGTCCGGCTCTGCGCTCTGTGGGGAGTCTGAGATTCTCTCTCTCCCTCTCCCTCTGCCCCTCCCCCCTGCTCACATGCATGTGCTCTCTCTCTCTCAAAAAAATAATATATATATACACACATATATATATATAATATATATATTATATATATATACACACACACACACACTCACTAGAAGGATGTGTTATAAATTGAAAAACAATCAAAAGATGGTTCTTCATTAAACGTTGTAGATCTAGCTCCTTCTTAACAGCGGAATAGTGCTCCTTTGTCTGATGTGCGGGGATTCCTTTAAGGGGCTCCCGCTGGGGGACATTTGGGTCGTTCTACCCCGTGTACTTTGCATCAGCTTCTGTTGCTCTTTTCCTTCCCTCTTCCCAGTTAAGCATGAGACCCCCTTCGTGAATTTTTTTTAAGATTTATTTATTTATTTTAGAGAGATTGGGAACAGGGGGAGGGGCAGAGGGAGAGAATCCTCAAGCAGACTCCCCACTGAGCTCGGAGCCCCATGCGGGGCTCGATCCCACGACCCCGAGACCAAGACCCAAGCCAAAGTCAAGAGTCAGACGCTCAATCTACCAAACCACCCAGGCGCCCCCACGAATCTTTTCATGAAGAAGTTGAAGCAGATCCTTGTGTTCCCCGAAATGGTCCGGGCAGCAGTCTCCCTCTCCAGGTGGCCGCTCCCCAAAATCCATGAGAAAGAAATTCAGGACGCCTGGGGCTTGTCAGTCTTCTATAAATCTGTCAAGTTTTAAAATAGTTTTGAGCCATTTTCAAGACACCATCCCAAAAGATATGTTTGGATGTATAAATAACTGTAGATTACAGACAGATTATAGTCTGCATATGTATTTGCACATCAAGCCTGTGTCTCTGGTCTTTGGGAATCTGGAGAACAAGCCATTAAACTTGCACAGCCGTTCATCTCCCTTTCTGATTTAATTGTATTTTTTTCTCCCCGTTGCTCTGAAAGAACATTTAATTTTAGCACCACATACTGATAGCTCTAAGAAACAGTCTGCCTTCCATCCCAACGGGCTTTGCAATGCAGTCACTTCAGGTATAAATAACAATGGGCATGTCAGAGTATTACCCAGGGATTAATAAGACTGAAAGAAAAAATTATGTATCGATTTCTCTCTGGAATGGGAAACATCTTTTTCTGAAAGCGAAGCCTTGAGGCAACCTTTTGAATGGTGGTAACTTTGTCTGAAATAACCGAGAGGTCGTCTGGGCCGCAGCTCTGAATAATGGAAGGCCGAGCTTTCCAGCCAGATGCACCTGCGTCTGACCCCCCAGCTGACCTCCCCGCCACGTCCTGGCTGTGTCACCTTGGTTGCTTGACCTGCACACACCTCACAGTCCTCAGGTGGAATCGGGAGGAAGGTGTAGCAGAAGGATCCAGGCAGGGGAACAAGAACCACTGTGGATGAGCCTGGCCCATACGTAGCCACCCTTTAAAGTGCCTGATGTCACTCCGTGGCGAAGCCCTTGGAAGCACAGAGAGGAGGGGAAAAGAGTCTGTCAGCCTTTCTTGTTTCTCCTTCCTTTTTTAATTATGTCTTTGCGGAATGGGAGCCAGGGAGCCAGGGCCCCCGACCTCACAAAGGGCCAACGTCTGTGGGCTCGGGCCGTCTGGAGAAGCCCATTAGGCTGAAGAGGGCCCCGCCGAGGTTTCATATGGTTTTCCTGTCCCCGGGCTGGTGCTGACTCCCGCGAGCTTCCTCACCACAACCCCTCTGAGGCTCGGGGAGCCGGGCAGGGCCGGCCTGCAGTGAGGCTCGCACGCTCGGAGGAGGCCAAGGGTACGAGGAAGGGGAATGGCTCCGGGGCCCGGTGCAGAGCCTCTGCGAGCAGGTCCCTCCAGGGACCACCCCCTTGTGCTCCTTGCCAGCACCCCCCCGCCCCGGCCCCTGGCAGGCCTTGTCTTCCCCAGGACTCTGCTCCTGTCCCAGAGGAGGCCAGGCCGGGGGAATTTGGCAGGCGAACAAAAGCCATCAGCAGCGTCTGGTCTGGCTGGGGCGGCTTGTCCTCGGGCTCTGCGGGGCAGCTGTGGGCCGCTCCCGCCATCAGCCGCCCTGGACAATTGCTCCCCAGGTCAGTTCCGTTCAGGCCACGGTCATCCAGAAATTGAGGCGGGTCCAGCAAGCCAGCCCCCCACCCCCCGGCTCCTGCATCAATGGAGTGGGTCAGGACCTAGCTTGTGAGTCCTGTGTGAAGTCCACGATGGTCATGACCATACTTAATGACCGATTCCACAAATAAGTGTTGAGCTTTGTATTTATTGAGCTCCAACTGTATGCGCAGCATTGTACTAGTATAAATAACTGAAGGAAATAAATAACAGCTAAGGTGGATCGCGTTGGCCCTGGCGCAGAGCACTTTTTATACGTTACCTTAGTTTGTCCGCTCATTAGCCTCCTGAAGTGGATATTGTTACGAGTCCTATCTTCAGAGGGAGAAACTGAGCCTCAGAATGATATAGAAGCCACAGGGAAGGTGGTGGGCAGCAGATGAACCCAGGACCCTGACGAGCGTGGGGTGACCGTGACCATCCGGTGTAGACCCCCTGAGACGTTCACGTCAAGACTTCCATGTAGGCACATCTAACCAGAACCACTGCTCCGTAAAGTTCTTTCCAGCCCTGGAGTCCTGCTTATGAACACAATGCCCCACCTGCCCCAACCTTTACAGCCAGGCACAGCTCGACCCCAACCAGCTTTCACCACCGCTTAGACTCAGGGCACTCCCCAGCCTGAGCGACAGGAGGGAGTCACAGCCCTGAAGAGCACCCCTCAAGCCTAGGAGGCCTGGCTCCCCCTCATCTTGCAACCACTTCTGGCTGCTGACCCCTCACCTTGTTCTGACACTAAGCTTCCATTTCCGCCAGGACCAACCTGCCCCCCGAGCTCCTCGTCACCCAAGGCCCTGTCCTGCTGCTCTTTCTGGTGATGGGGTTCCTCCCGGGCCAGGCTCTAAGAAACAGTCTGCCTTCCATCCCAACGGGCTATACCAAGGATAGAGGATAGAGGAAAGAGGAAAGGTTTTGAAGATCTGCCACATGGAGAAAAGCTTCCAATTAATGGCTTCAATGGATCTGTTTGGTGGGAAATGGAAGGTTAGTGCCTTTGGGGCTTCAGACCGTAGGTCGGGTTATGGAGATTGAAGAAAAGAGGAGAGTGTTGTGTCTTTTGCCTGCATTTTTGACACTGGACGCTGCATTTTATGGTAATCTGGTTGTGACCAACAATGGCACCTCTTCATCTCCATTTCAAGTTCCCCTCTGGCTACCTCCTTCTAACTTTTCCTGCTTCCTTCCTCGAATAGCCCATCTCAAACTGTTCTTCAGCCTCTGGGGGTAGAAGACTCTGTTAAGTCTAGAAGCAGTTTACTGCCCCCACATACCTCCTTCTCCTAATTCCCTCCATCTCTAGCTTAGTATCCATGGTCCATGTTTAAAGTGACTTCCTTGTAAAACTGCTCAGCCCCTTTCCTTCTCTCTTTTCACTGTGCTTTCCCGTCAAAACATGAACCCTACTGAAATCCAATTCCATGTCTGCGTGCAGGCCGATGAACAAGGCTGGAGAAAAGCACTTATGCACGCGGGCTACTTTCACTGTACTTTCTTGACCACTAACCTCAAGTCAGCCCTGAGTCTGCTCAGTCATCCCAGGAGGTGTTGCTAGGACCTCCCCCTGCTGCCCCATGACTCACACCTTCCCCTCCCTCCTCCATTCCCCAATGCCTCCTTCCCTGTCCTCACTTCCAGGCGATGGCCTTGCTTCCCACCTCACTGCAAGAATGAGCAATCAGAAGAGAACTTCTCCAGGTGAAGAGGAGAGATGCAGCTCTTCCAGGCCTTTTGACTTCCCAACCTCAGCTCAACCTTATCGACACTCTAACTACTACTTTATCAATCTCTGAGTCCCTACAACCTAAACATGAGTGTTTGGGTGGAGTTTTGTTTACGCTTCTTTCCTCAGGATTTGTAGATATTTCCATTTATTCCTTCAGCCCCTTATTTATGTTGGGAATTTAGATTGGTTTATTAAAAAAAGAACAAGATGCATTGAAACAGCAAACTGATTAAAGCAATGATAAGAGAACAAAGGCTTAGCAAGGAAGGTGTGAAATAGTTACACCAGAATATTCAGGAAAAGGAATATGCATTCAGTGAACCCCGAATCTCAGATCTGAGCTTCCTAGGAAATCTAATAGTGTGTGGTTGTCATTGAAGAATGAAAGGATGTCTCACCAGTCCATTGACTTGGTTCATAAAAAGGCAAGTTTTGAAATCCTTTCTGTCATGGAAACCCCCAAAGAAGGGTCATGGTGGTGTCTACTCTAACTGCTGTTGTGATAAAGTCATGGGGCTGCAGAGGATCCTCACTGGAGACCTGACGTAGGAGGTGATGAATGGGGCCTGAGGAGCCATTGTGAACAATGGGGAACGTTCATCAACTGTGAGGTTTTAGAAGAGGCTAACACCAAGCACTCCAGAGACATTGCATTTGTCACAATGCCAGTGTGGAAGAAGTAAAAGGAGGCACGCACACACAAAGGTGGATGGGCAGAACCCCTCTGGGTGCGCCAAAGAGGCCTGTCTCAAAAGAAGACTCTCAAAGGCCCATTGACCTGCACCAAAGGTCTTTGGTCAAGGAAGACACCGAAGAACCCTTCTCATGAGTTTATTTTGAGCAGTATGAAAGGATCAAAGTAATTAAAGTCATGAGAGAGATGCGCAGGTTTGGTAAACTTCAGTGACCATAATTCTGTCAATCCAATTATTATTCAGAAGATCACACTGTGAATGGCCACAGAAGTACCCCAGCTGTGAAGTGATGGGAGCATTGTCTGAGGGATGGCCAATGCTCCTTCCAGCCCAAGGGGGACTCCTCAGTGGTGTTTGAGATTTGGTTTTGATGGAACCCACTTTATTGATAGGCAAAAGCTTCAGTAGTTATGGTGGATTTTGTTTTTGTTCTTATTATCTTCTTTATTATATATATTTTAAAGTTTTTATTTAAATTCCAGTACAGTTAACGTACAGTATAACATTAGGTTCGGGTGTACGATACAGGGATTCAACACTTCCGTACATCACCCAGTGCTCATTTCAGTGGTGATGGTGGTTTGGATGGTAGCCGTGGAGGAGATGGGATATGGTGGTGGCAGAGGAGGTGAATGGACGTGGAGATGATGGAGGTGGCAGAAGCTACAATGTCTCTGGCACTTACGATTAATCTTCCACACATTTTTTTTTCTTCCAGGAAAGGCCCAGGATGTTAGAGGCAGAAACCCTGGCTCTCATGCTTGTGAAGCTCTTTCTTCTGGCCAACCACATGACCGGGCTGGTCTGGTGGCTCCAGGCGGTGGCGGTAGCTAGAGTGGGGGCAAGAGATTTTAATTCATGCTGCGAAACAAGTCTTGGCAAGAGCAGAGGGCAGGAGAAGTGACAGGGAGGCTGCCCTTCAGTCGGAGCGACAGCCATCCCATGTGGATCGGGTGGCAGCCAGGGTCCCTTCTGACAGGTCACTCTGCTGACTCAGGTGTTGTACTGTAAGGTGCATAGATATTTTCCGTATCAATCCTGGCTAACTCATTGCCACTGAGTTGACTTTTTATCCTGTGCTTGCTGCCTTCTGATCACAAGATGGTTGCCCCAGCTCCAAGCATTTTGTCATCACATCCATATCTCAAACAGAAAAGAATGGGGTGGGAGTAGGTGGGAAGCAAAACTATATTTCTTTTATCTTGCTAGAAAGTGATTCCAAAAAGCTCCCTCAGAAGACTTTGCATTGTCTCTCATTGGCCACCCTTTGTGGCAAGGGAGCCTGGGAAAGTAAATATCTAGCAGAGGGAAATGGGATAGCTATGGTTGGCATAGATGAATCATGATGCACTTTTTCAGGCTGGGCACGTTTCTACTCAGACCAAAATAGGATCTTGTTGGTCAGGAAGAAAGGATGGTGGGGGAAGAAGATGGTGTCTAGGGGCAACCTACAGCATCTGCCAGAGACCATTGAGCATGGTGGAGGGAATAAGACCTGGGGTAAAAAGACCTGGGTTCAAATCCTCGCTCTCCTGGTCACCAGCAGGGGGACTGGCTAACTCATTTTTCTAACTGTAAATTGCAAGCAATATAACTCATGTATGAATTGTCTGACACGTAATAGGGGCTCAGTCAATTGCAGCTATTGTTGTTATTACTAATAATCCATCAAGTACTTTCTCATAATTTCAAGTGTTTACATTCTCACCCGTCTTTGGGGGAGGGAGTCTACAGTAATTCCTTAGACTAAGCTGAGATCGCGTGGGGAGCAGGTGGTAGGGGGGAGCTTACATCTGGAGGTGTAAACATTTCCACTCTCTCACCGCCCCCTGCAGATTTGATTGTCCAGGGCATGTGGGCCAGCCATTAGAAATGCCATCTAATTCCGTTTTTCTGTCTTTCTGAGAGACACACCATAATGCAAGCGAGAGATGCAGAAAGCTCCCTGAGGGCCTGGGGCGGCATATGCTGGCCTGGGCAGGCCCCGTTCTATTTCAACATCGTGAGCCAGGCCCCATATGAGTCAAGACCCCAGAAGAGATTATTCATTTATATATGGAGGAGGGCATACGTTGGAGATCCGATCTTTTACCGGCCTGGACATCCGCCTTACCATTTGTGACCAGGAGTGTTCTCACTGCCGGTGGTGCGAGCAGTTCACTGGGGCTGACCCCACCCACAATGCTCCAGGGCTGGCAGGTGATCTAGACGTGGTCAAACAGCATTTTCCACCCTCTTGGCCAGGATGATTGACTTTGGGTTGGGCACATAACCCGAGGCAGGCCAAATAGACTCCATTCTGGAAGTTTTGCTGGAGTTCCTGGGAAAGAGGTCTTCTCTTTTGGCTGAGAGTCGCTAGCTATGTGTCTGATGGAAGCCTGGAGCTTCCAGGGACAAAAGCTTGGCCAGAGCCTTCCTGGGAAGGAAGACAGGCAAGGGAGAAGCGGACCAGAGATCTGTGGGCCCAAGGACATTGTTGCAGCCTGTAAACCCAGCCATGCTTGAAACCACCGAATCTACCTTTGGATTTTCTTGCTACACAAGCCCAGAAATTCCATTTTGATCCTGTAACCGGTTTGAATTAAGTTTCTGTCATTTTTTCTGCAGAAGTATCCTGACTAATTTGCAAAGAGAGATTCTTTTCCTATCCTCCCTAGATAAAATGAAAACCATTCCAACCAGCTTTGTTGTTCCTCTGCTCCCTGGCTGAGACCAGTCCTGCTCTCTTAGCTAACGGCATCCTGGATTATTCTTCAGCATCAAAGGTTGACACTGTGACTGACCCCATCTCCAACAATGACCCAAGGATTGAGGGATTTCAGTTTGAGTAAGAGACAGCTGTGAGCAGAGGCTCTCTGTGGAAAACACTCAGGCTTTCTGTTGCTTTGCTGACTCGGGCTTTCTATAGAAATCTCTTTTCATCGTTTCAAGCAATTAGACATCTGCCGTGACATTACGGCCAGCTTACTCCTATATCAGCCATCAACGTGACATTAGTATCGACTTCCTGAAAGCATCCCTGTGCTCGCTGGGTACCCAGCTCGGGACCGTTAGCTCATGTTCAGTAAATCAGGCAGCCAATGAGAACACAAAGTTGAAGTTTTGCAGAAATTAGGGCAAGGCGGGCCGTAATTTTTGCTGACTTCACCTTTCTCAGTCAAGAAAGTGTTTAATGAGGTAGAGAGAAAGGTGTCATCACAGGTCTGAAATTATTCTCCCCCACCAGCCTTCCAGAGGGAGTAAAGCCATTTATCTATTCCATGGCACAGGCTGGAGAATCGAGCCTTCTCAGGTGACTGGTCTGTCCCCAGGGGGGCTGATCCTGTTTGTACACATGCCGACCTTTCATCATGGAAGGAAGCCTGCCTGGTTGGAGGCTCTGCAGAGGAGAGTTTATAAATCTGGTATCTGTCTATAAATACTCTTCAATTCTCACCTCTTCCTGAGGCACCTCTCTGCCTTTGGCTTTCTTCACATCTCTTCTCAGGGGGAGGACAGGAATGAATGGGCACAAATAAGAGTCAGCCCTGGGGGTCTGGCAGGATTGGCCTGGGGGGCCTTGTGCTTATATGTATCTTGCTCTTTTGTCCTTCTGTGCCCTTCTGACATTGGCTGGTTGGCTTGTTCCTCTTCTTGGACACACCCCTGAACCCAGATTTCTCTGCATTGACAGCAGGGCCAGGCGCATAGTAGACATGCAATCCAGCCGCCAAGGTCACATTCCTGTCTCCTCTGCATGGTGCTCCACGGGTACCATTTATATAGAAAACAATGTGAAAGGGGCCCCCTAGAATTGGGCAACTCAGCAACTGCACTTAATGTATTTTGTTAATGAATAGAAGGATGAATGAATGAACGAATGAAAGAAATCCTGGCTGGTCATGCTTTGGCTTCCCTATTTGGATACCCAGGGCTCTCCTTTTTACCAGCTTGCCTTTACATTCTATTTGTAAATAGTGGCTACATGGTATCAGCCTCTGGATTAATTCTGTTGCCGTATCTAACTGCTTTCCGTGTAGGTGATTTCACGGCTTATTCTAGCTTCTGAACAAGTTCTGCTTAAGCAGCCATTTCTTTAGTTTCCTGGCCCTCATCATCCTCCTTCTCCAGATTTGTGGCCACTCTTTACCTCCTCTCCCCAATCTTTCTTTTACTCCTGCTTGATCCTGCCAGGACGTCTGCCCCTGGAACATCAAGGCACGAGGATCAGTAGTGTTAGCTTCTTGGTTTCTCGGGGAAAAACACATGTCAGAAATGGACCACGATTCAAGTCAATCACTGAATTGTGTCCATTTCTGACATTAGCCCGGTGACAATGTTTCTTTTCTTAATTCCTTTGGTCCCTCAAACCCTTGGTTTCAGCAGGCTCCGGAGCGCACCCCTCTTGCCCGTGGGCTCCAGAGTGAGGAGCTGGCTACTGTGAGAGCCCCTCGTGCCTGCCAGAAGCTTGGGGTTCCCCATTGAGTTTGGGTCCTACCAAGTACCAGATACCAAGACTCGAGTGTAAATGCCCTGCTTTCCAGCTTCCAAATCCTTCCATAATCTGGTGAGATCTTCCTCAGCCATCTGAGTTCCCAGTCCATCCTCACACAGTTCATTCTGTCAGTCCAGCCTCTTTTCCGCCCGCACCCGATGCCACATTAATTCCTCCATCAAATGCACTCCCTCACCCATCCCTCCTTCTCCTTTGGGGTCCACTTCAACTTCCAACTCCTCCAAGGAGCCTCCTATGGCCACTCCAGCCCTACTGATTTTCCTCTTTCTCCTTAAGTACAATTTGGCATGATTTTAATAAATACCGTAATACATCATCTGTTCTTCCCTCTGTAGATCTTGCCTTCCTACTAGACTAGACATTCCTTGGAGGAGGCAGGGATCATGCCAAATTATTTCAGCGACCTTCACGTGGCCTCACACACCTGTGGCGATTAAACAAATAAACTTGACTAATTTCATAGTTAAATACCTACTATCTCTGGAGTACCTTATTATTATCTTTTTTTAGTATTTGCAAAAGCACCAACTTTTTCAACTTTTCAGCATCATGTTGATAAGGACAACTGAAGGTAAGTAAGTTTGCCAGGGAAATAGAATGAACTTTCTGTCCAAGACAGAAATAGAATCCTCTCCTCCAAACCCCTGCTGGAGCCTGTTCCCTATACATAACGGTCACATGGGCAGAGCATAGGAAGCAATCGAAGGTTTTGTGGATGATTAAATGCTCAAGTGGAGCTGTGGCATTTGTCAATAGCCACCGCGTCAGCAAGTGTGCTGCTGGTCACTGTGCCAGGCCTATTGTGAAGCATTATCCCTGCTCTGAATGGAGCTGGTGTTATGTAATAGGAAGACAGAAGGTGGAAAAGCAAAACACCGAGACATAGACCAATGCCACGTCCCCCGTCCTCCTTTTTTTAAAAAGTACTTTGCAGAGTACTTTGCTTATGGGTGGAGTTAAATTGAACCCTACTCCAATTCTGAGTGATTTCTTTTTCAGGCCTTGGGACTCTGGGCAACTTGAAGAGGTGATTGAATCGAACCCCTCAAGAAGTGATACTCTTTTCTCCTCCCCCACTGGGAATAAGCTGACAGTCTTGGTTTGGGCATTGCTTTCCTGGGTAACTGGTCCTAAACTTCCTATACTCTGACCCCAAATCGACAGGTGACATCCTGGTCCAATCACGGTCCCGTAGCTGTGATCCACATGGCTCTGGGGGGAAAGGCTCTTACCCTGACAGGTTACATGCAGAGTCACTTTTAACCATTGCAGCCCCTACACCCCCCAGCCTGCCCCCTCCATGCATAGCTGGGGACCCCAGCAACCCCCCCCCCATGCAACCTGCTGCCCTCTTCATCCTTGCATTTCACACATTCCATTCCAAGGACAAACCTCCTCCACCTGCAAGCTGCATACAAGATGAAAAGGTGAGATAAAGGATGAGGATAGCGGAGACCTTGCCCACTGCAGCTAGACAGTAGAGCCGACTGAGAAGCGGGCAGCGGCTCGTGAGCTGTGGGGCTCTGGAGCCAGCCTGTCTAGGTTCAAATGTTCCCTTTCCCTCCTCCCACCTGTGTCATCGTGAGCAAACTGCCTGCTCTGTTCATTTATTTTATTCATTATCTATTTATTCACAGCTAGTGTATGCCAGGTACTTGCTAGAGACTACAGGGGTGGAAAAAAACATAGCATCAGCCCTTGTGAGCTTCCAGTCCAGCCCGTTTGTCCATTCACAGACGGTCTCAGTGTGTGGTGCCCAGCCACGGGTTACTTGGTGTGAGCACGGTGGTTCGCTCACAGGAAGCTTCAGGAGTGATTTCCCAGTGCTTGTCCAGTGGTCTCCCAGGCGGGCTTCTCATGGACACCCTTGACTCCCTCCCCACTTAGATTCCAGAATCAGCCATTCCCCCAATTCCTGGATGAAGTCACCCCCTTGGCTCTCTGAGACACCACCCCTTTCTTTTCTATGTCCCCAATGAGAATGTGGGTGCTTCAAGCACGCTCCATATTCCTGTTGCATCATTTCATTTAGTGCTTTGCGTCTCCAAAGCATCTTTAGTGGATGTAACCTGCCTGTTTCGATCTCCCTTAGCCTTCCCCACTCCCACTCTGCGACTTCCTAGTCCTACCCCATCCTCGGCCGTTGACCTAATTCTACTCCCCTGATACCTGAGCCGGCCATCAGCAGCACTCTGTCCACCATCACCTCGAAATCACCTCAGACTGCAAACCCACCCCCTCGGTCGGTCTCCTGGCATCCGTGGAAGGAGTGGGTCAAGAGTGAGCCAGTGCCCGGAGCGGTCCGAGATCCTGTCTCACCTCCGTGTTCTCACCCCCAGCCCTCCGGCCCCCTGGTCCTTCCCCGCCACACTTCCAGCTTCCCCAGGCTCTCGCCACTGCCCCTTTCTCAAAGCATAGGAAATGCACACATTCATTCATTCATTCTTTCTTTCTTTTCACAAACACCTGGTAAATGCTATTATGTGCCCTGTGCTAAGGACTTCTCCAGGTTCTGGAGCTAGAGCAGAGAAGGAAACAAAATCTCTCCTCTCGCGGAGCTTACACTCTAGTGTGGAGAGGTGGAGAGTGAGCAAACAAATAAATGCAGCGTGTCAAATGGTGACTACAATGCACTTGAAGCACACATCCACGTGGCGCTGGGCCTGGCCATGAGCTGAAGAGGAAGGAGGGAGGGAAAGAGCAAGGCAGCCCATGCTAAGGAAGGGGCTTCCTAAGGGCCAGACTGGGTCATCACGGTGAGGGAGAAGCTGCCAAGGGTCTTAACGTGTGGCCAAGTTGTTGAGAAATTCCTTGAGCCTGCGGCGGCCCCGAACAACAATCTGAAGATTGTTCTCCACCGTGTTCCTGGGCCCGGCGGGCCCTGTCACCCCCGGGAATCTGCGCACGCTGCCCCAAGCACCGCGGTGGGCTGCTTGATCCCACCGGGCCGTGTCCCGTCTGAAAGAGATCATTCCATCTCTTGCCTGCGAACAGCCCCAGCAGAAGGCCCTGGCTCTCCGCTCTCCTGCGTGTTTTGGCAAATGCACACCAGAAAGCCTCCAGCCCGGTCTTTCCAGGCGAGCTCCGCATGCAGGCCCAGGTAAGGAAGAATTTGGGAGAGGACTAGACTGAGTTATAAATACACAACTTCCCATAACTGATTAAGGGACAATCTCGGCTGGAGAAATAACGCTTCACTTCATTCTCCTACCAAAGATATCAAAGCTGTGTAATTTACAGGGCATTTTCATATGCCTAATCTCATTGGATAGTTAACATATCGTATGTCACAACATCTGTTAGAATTCATTTACCCTTGAGCTAAATATATTTTCAAGTTAGCACTGGGTACACATTTTGTGCAGAAGAAAAAAAAAATGATATGTTTTTGTTGTTGTTTGCTTTTCGAGCCAGTTAGGAAATATCTCAAACTACGCTGGGGTTTTCCTATCTTGAAAAACTTAGGTCCTGGATTGGACAGCTTTACATTCCAAATGAATCATTAATGGGCTTCACACAACATCCCCAGCAGAGATGCCCCTGCATACCGATCTTCATGTTCCTCGTGCTTGGGATGCACAATTCCTCTAGGAGCTACATTCTGCTGTGTGCCGCTTCTATTTTGGGGCGAAGTTGTTTCTTTATATAGAAACCTTGTCAACTCAGGCGAGTACATGAGTCATTTCCTAAAAGCCAGCCTATCAAATTTTTCTCATCTGCTATCCATTTGCTTTTTTAATCGAAAGGCAACTGCATTAACAATGCAGATATCTTGATGAAAATCCTAAACTTTCGTAGACTACAGTTAGGATGGTAATGCTTTTTGGTGGCGGCTGAATTCCATCTTCCTTTAAGAAATGCTCACATCACCATTTGTATTTTCATGAGCCAAGTAACTTACACACCTCTGCTAACTTGGGGCATCACTTCTGTAATTCACGCCATGGCCTGTGATACTTTTTAGACGCTACTGACCTGCCTGATACAGCGGTGCTAATTAGAGCTTAGGAAGAATTTGATGGTCACTGTAGTTTTGAAAGCTAGATAAAGCACTGAGAATCAGTGGCTTTGCCTTAATTCCTCTTTACTGTCCAGGGGGTTTGAGGAATGGAGGGTAGTGAAGCTTATGCTTTCCTCATAACACAGGTGGATAGTTATGAAGAATTTTGATCTCCTTTTAGTTTTGTATGTTATGCTAAGCAGCTGAGGCTGTGGGGAGACGCTTTGCCCTCTGTGCCTAGACAAATAAGGATGCCTAGAGCGTCCTTTGGTGACCTTTAAGGCACCCCTAGGGGAAGTTAGAGGGCAAATATTAGGTGTGTCCAATCTACTTAGGGATTTGAAACCCAAGTTTCTATCAAACAATTGGCTCAATTGTCTGAATCTTTCTGAACCTTTCTGCTTGGGCATATTTCCTGATCACAGTACCTTGTCGTGTATCCCAAGAGCACTCATTCCTGGGGAACCAAGCCCGATACTTACTTCTCTCTTATGTTCCTTTGTCTTCTGCACAGTGAGTGAGGAAGGGCAGGGGCAGATGGCCATGCTTGAAGGACCCTGCCCACTGGAGAAAAGAAGAAGGAAATTACCTACAAGAACATTAGCACTATCAGGTTGCAATGTTTTTAGACTTTTCATTTAACCGAGGGAACCCTTAACAATGGCTTTATTAATA
Source organism: Halichoerus grypus (assembly GCF_964656455.1). Lineage (NCBI taxonomy): Eukaryota > Metazoa > Chordata > Mammalia > Carnivora > Phocidae > Halichoerus > Halichoerus grypus. Next base: position 41,267,022 of record NC_135714.1, read on the forward strand.
ATGCAGTAATGTCAGTTCCTAATGTTGTTCCCTGTTCTTTGGGACAACGGGCACCGTGAGCTTTCCTCCTCTCAGAGAAAACACAGTGGAAATTCATTTGTTGTTCCAAGTAATGTTTAAAGCTTGAATTTATTCTGAGTTCTGCTCATCAGATTGCTTATCAAATTCATCGTCCATATTCCCAGAAAAATGACTTGGGTTGTGAGGACTTGAATCACTGAGAGGAGAAGAAAATATCAGATTTTTCCCTGAATGAAAAAGAATTACTTTCACCTTTTCTTTTACCTTCGATTTATGTATTGCATTGAAAACAAGAGAGAAGGTGGAGGAAACCTTCCAGAATAAGAGAGATAAAATCTGATAGAGAAGCAAGGGGACGTAATTGTAGAACTCTGGTGCCTCTTTTTTCCTGAGTGTGGAAAGGGGGAAATGTGGGCCATTTGCTACCATAGAAACCAACCAAAGTATGTGGGAGGGGGGAAGGGCCCATTCCAGGAACTTAAAGATCTTACTTTTGTCAAAGTTAAAGTGTTCTGGTCAATAGGTGATCCTTGTAACGCAAGAGGTGTGTGCGTATGTGTGTGTATCCTTTTTATTTAATTGAGTTCCAGCTTGCCTTCCGTCCTACTTTGCCTTTTGAACCTGGTGATTCTGTCTGTCTTTCAGCACAGCTTCAACTAAAAGGAAAGTTGACAATTAAAAAAAACAACCAAACCATTGAACACCCACTGTGTACGAGGCGTAGCTGCGTGTCACGGAGACATCGAACACACACCGCAGAGAGGCCGTTAGACGAAAACCTCATGCTATGCAGATAGCCCTATTTATTCCTATTTTCATACTCCGAGATCTCTTAGAAAATGAGCAGCTTAAAAATAATTTCCTCCTGGGACACCGGGTGGCTCAGTTGGTTAAGCGTCTGCCTTAGGCTCACGTCATGATCCCGGGGTCCTGGGATGGAGCCCCTCGTTGGCCTCCTTGCTCAGCGAGGAACCTGTTTCTCCCTCTGCCTCCAGCTCCCCCTGCTTGTGCTCTCTCTCTCTCTCTCCAACAAATAAGTAAAAATAAAACCTTTAAAAAATAAAGAAAACTAATTTCCTCCCCCTTGAATCCAGTTGTTTTTAATTTTTTAAATCGAATGCTAAAAACACTAGTCATCCTCAACACGGATGCAGGATACACGCCTCCTGTGTTTGCTGTTCCTTTACAATTCTGTGTCACAGGCAACCCCCTTTCCTTTTCCCTTCCTGGTCCTTTAGTCCTTTCTAAACTACCATGAATGACGAAGGAGCAGTAGACCAGGTGTTTGGAGAGCTCCTGAGTGAGTCAACATCTGTCTTCCTGCTAGGAAGCTATGGGAGAAAAGATACAAAATCAGCATAAATGTGCTGCTGTGGATGGTGGGGAGTCCCCGTCACCGCAAGTATTCTTCAGTGGGTTGGGCAATCTCTTAGCAGGAATATTATAAAACGGAGTTGGACTAGATGCCCTATTTTATATATATGTATATATATATATATATATAGTTTTAGGTTCACAGCAAAACTGAGCAGTGGGTGCAGGTTCCCCATATATAGCTCCTGCCCTCACGTGGGCATGGCTTTCCCACCATCAACATCCCCCCCACCAGAGTGTTACATTTGTTTCTATTGATGAACCTATATTGACACATCACTATCACCCAAAGCCCAAAGTTTATATTAGGGTTCACTTTTGGTGTAGGTTCTGTGGGTTTGGACAGATGTATAGTGCCATGTATCCACTGGTCTAGTACCCCGCAGAGTAGCTTCACTGCCTTAGAAATCCCCAGTGCTCCACCTGTTCATCCGTCCATCGCTCTTCTCCTCTGACGACCACTGATCTTTTTACTGTCTCCTCAGTTTCGCCTTTTCCGCGATGTCATATACTCGGAATATACAGAATACAGCCTTTTCAGATTGGCCTCTTTCACTTAGTAATAAGCGTTTAAGGTCCTCTGTGTCTTTTCATGTCATGGTATCTCCTTTCTTTTTAGTCCTGACTGTTCCATTGTCTGGATGTACTAATGTTCTTTTTCAATCGTGCGTTTGTTTCCATCGATTGCAGGATAGCGATCCGACAGGGTAGCGGCAAAGGTGAAATGAAAAAGGAAGGGACAGCTTGGTAGCCATGACTTTCAGTGTCGGAGGAATGGCTGAGCTTCAGAGTTTTGAACGAGGGATGCTGCTGATGTAAGGGGTCAAAATATCAGTGCGGCCGGGGCAGAGCCCAGGACTCCCCACAAACAGGATGTGTGCGTGTTTGTTCAGGACAAGTGACAGAGATCCGACTCAAACCAGCCTAACCTCAAAAGTGACCGTGTTGACTCTTGTGACTGGGAATTTCAAGGGGTAAGTCTGGATTTTCGGGCATGGCTTAATGCAGGGCTGGAAAAATGCCATCAGGGTCCTGGTCCTCTCTGCCTCTCAGCGTGGGCTTTCTTCTGGGTTGGTGTCGTTCTGAAGCAGACTTCCCCACAGGGCTGCCATGCGATGGCTCCCTGGAGCGCCAGGCTTACTCTCTACCAACTGATTAACACTGGGGCAAATGAGGCATCTTTTGCCAGCAAAATTCTCGGGGAAGAATTTCCCTGGCCCAGCCCTGAGTGAATCCCAGGGGCTTAGGGGTATCCACTCCTGGAATTAGGGACTGGTATCCCCCCCACTACCATTACCTGAGCAACATGAGATTGAGGAAGGGATGTATCCAAGGGAATATTGGGGTGCTCTCACTGAAGAATGGAAACAGATTCTGTGCAAGTGAAATTAAGACTAGACTAGACTAGGGGAAAACAGTTCTTAAAAGCAGAGCTGAGTGTCTACACATTACGAGAAGCAAGGAAAATAGTGATCTCAAACAGTGGTTTCAAAGCAATCAATTGAAAACTTCATTATACTCTTCTATAATTGAAAATTTAATGTCTGGTGGGGCCCGATCTCTCCTTTTCTGGGCCTACATGTTCTTTGGGCTGCTGGAGAAGTAGGGAGGAAATGTTGGGCTCACAGCTTCATTTCTATCCTTTCTGCCCCAACTAGAAAGCTAAACACGTTTCCCAGACTCCCTTGCAGCTAGGGTAACAGATACAAACTAGATAACTAGATGCACTCTGATAAGATTTGCAAGGCAGAGACAGGGAGGATTCCATCTTTCTGTGGCTTGGTTGCTTTCTGCTGTCAGGCTCCATTGTGGAGATACTGGGCTTTTCTGCCATGTCTGTCTCTAGCTTTGTGGGTTTTGAGGGACAGTAGAGTGGACAAGGGGACAGCTCCCTGGGTGGGCCAGTTCTACAGCTCTTCGAGTCATTTCTGCATTTCTACAAACACACATGCCTGTACGCAATACACATTTTCAACCACTTGAATGTTTTCACATTCTTCCTTGACTCCTATAATCCAGGTTTTTTGATCTATCATGTATTCCTCTGGCTCCTGAATTTCCCTATCAAAGTGTTTTCTCACACTGTATTGAAATTGCTCATTCATTTCTGTCTCCCATGCTACATGTAATGGTGAAGACTGTGTCTGTCCTGTTTAGTGTAGACCCAGGACCTAGCATAGTGCCTGTGATAACGCTGGCCCAGACATTCAACACTGAATTTACATTCTGCTACTCTAAGGGCTTCCAGAAACTAGATTGTCTCCGGAAGTTCTCAGATCAAAGATTAGCTCTAAAGATCAAAGGAGGTGATGGAAACACCAGAGGTTGAGGCAAAATCGGGACTTGGCAAAATATCTTTTTTTCCTTTCCAAGTCTCTCATGTTCCCCACCCCCATGCTCATCTCTTTTAGCTCAACCAAAAAAAAAAAAAAAAAAAAAAAATAGAGGGGGAGAGAGCAGTTCAAACCACTCTGTGGCATGGTATCATAGGAGACCATCTCATTGTGAACCTGCTGGCTGTTTTCTATGTTCTTCATCCTTCTCAGACTTTGGCCCTGTCCCTTATAGGATCTGTGACCTAGGGGGAATTTTTAACCTAAGTCTTTGTTTTATCATTTACAAGATGGAAATGTGGTGCTTTATAGATGGCCACAAATTCTTTCATGCTATTCCCATCACAGGGTGGCATCTGTGTCCCTGAGCCCTGACTGTTAATCTGGATGGGCTCTGTGATTGCTTGGCCAACGGAATATAGCAGAAGTGATGCCGTGCACATTTCCACACACAGGCCTTAAGAGGTTGGCAGCTTCTGCTTCCTGTCTTAGACTATCCACTCTAAGGGGAGCTCCCCGCCATGCTGTGGGGGAGCCTGAGCTAACCACAGAGAGAAGTCAGATAGTGAGAGAGATGCTGGCTAGTCGCAGCTGTCCCAGCCATTCCAACTGAATGGCAGACATGTGGACGAAGAAGCCATCTTGGATGTCCAGCCTAGATGAGCCTTCAGATGACTCCCGCCGAAGCTGCCGTCCGAGTACAACATGAGAGGCCCCAGGTGAGAATCGCCCAGCAGAGCACAGTCAACTCACGGAACTGCAAGCCTCCAAGGTCTGTGGTGGTTCCCTAAGCAGCAATAGGTAACTGCAACTGCAAGTAATGATAATATCTAGCTCATAGGACTGCCGTGAAGGTAAAATGAGATTCTCGTATGCTGAATCCCTAGTCTGCAGCCTGGAATAAAACAAGCTTTCAGCATATATCAAGTCCCCTGCCCCTTCCCCTTCTTCTTCTTCTTTTTAAAATTCTATGCATTTCCAAGAAGGGGTAACTCTCAGTGTTATCATCTGAAGCAGGTCGGGTGGAGGTGGGCTATTTGCTACGTGTTTTGAATCTGAAGAGCTCCCTTTTCTTTTTCCAACTTTCTCTTGTGTCTTTCTTTTCTGTGTTCTTGAAAGCACAGCCAGATCATTTAGACCTAAAATAAGAATACCAAATTCAGCCTTTGTGTGTGTGTGATTTTTCAGACAGAAAAATCATAGGCTTAGTACAGGCTCATGGTCATGAAAATCAAGCTCCAGAAGCGAAAATGATTCCAAGCAAAATTCCCCTGACAACTTTTGTCATGTTTGTGTATGAGTGTGTGTGTGTGTGTAAAAGCAGTTAAAAACTTTAGACTACATAATTATTTTACTATGTAAGCATCATGGAATTACAGGCTTTGGGGGGGGGGTTAAAAAGAACATGATTACCTGTAATTATAGTCTTGCTAAGTTTGATTTTATAGAATAACAAAATTCAAGTTTGATTATACCCATGCAGAAAGATATGGTGCATATTGGAAATGCTCTTTTTTTCCTTCTGAGTCAAATGGCTAAATTGATTTCATATTTGTGATCTTCCTAGAAGTCAACCTTTTATTATGTTTATTGCCAAGTTTGTTTGTGTGCCTTGCTAATTATGTTTCCCCACCTAGACTTGCTGCCAAGTCTCAAAGTTTGAGATTAGCCTTCTATTTCTCCCTTGATTTCCTGCACACACCTAAACTCATAGGCAAGAGGGTTCATCTCAGAGGCTGGACTGGGTCGGCCTCATAAATTCTGTCAGATACCTGGTAGTTAAGTTCAGAACATCAGGGGGAGTCAAACTAGATGCCTGACACGTGTAGATAAGGGAATTGGTTTATTTTACCTTTTTATATTTCAACCTTTAATGTGGGTGTGGACACAAATATTGATTGCCATTCGCCCCTGGGATAAAAGCCTCTGGAACACGTGGGGGCCCACAAGGCTAGAAGGGTGAGGAGGAGAGTGGTTGGGATGGGGGAGTGGGGAGTTGGTCAGCCCCAGTGTCCAGTGACATTCTGCAGTCAGTTCCAGCTACAGAATGTTGCTTGGATGGGGCCTGCCGCTGAAGCCTTTCCCTAATGAGAACCTAAGGGGCAGGAGCTTGGGATTTTGTGCAAGCCCATGTCTTCCTTGGCATCAAGTCACTTAACTAAGTCTTGCCATCCCTTAGAACCAAAAACTAAGCGCTGCGGACCCTTTCCGGTTTCTGGCTCGCAATCCAGTCAGCATCCAGAGACAGCTGGGGTAACTGTTTTCTTTCCATTTCACAGCTCTCGGAGGAGGTGTGACTGTGTGTGAGGCGCTAGAAAGCTTGTTCTATAATTACCTCGTGCTTTGCCTGAGTGTGCAGTACACCCACCCGACCTTCTGTGTGTTCATGTGCGCTAGTCAGAGGTTGAGTGATCTGCTGCCTTGTGCACTGGAGGCAGAGTACGTGCGTCTAGAACAAGGGTGACATTATTTTACCCCGAAGTTAATTGTCACATCTCAGGGGAGTGGATATGGGGTCTTTGTAACTGATTGCCATCACAGCCAAATCTATGATCGGAGGCACTCAAGTCAGTGTGATCACGTCCCAAATTAAGGAGATGGGCATAAGCCAGGCAGCAGGCCGCACGCTCCCGACCCCGAGCGCTCACACCCTCGAGGCCCTGGCCGCCGCCGCCGCCGCCTCTCCCACGCCCGCCGTGAGGCCGAGCCCCGCTTCCCGGAACCCGAGGCGCCCCCAACCCCGCGGCCACAGCATGGGCCGCGTGCCCGCGCAGCGGGACCCCGGGCGGCACCCGCGCCTGCCATCGGCTGCGCTTTCGGCTCGCGCCCACACGTTGCCCCCTCTCGGGCCGGCAGCCCCACTTTCCCCGCGCCTCACGAGGCCCAGCACTGGCTCCCGGTGCCCCTAGGGGCGCGGCGCTCGCCGAGCGGCGCCGGGGGCGGAGCCTCTCGCGGGGCGCCTCGGGATTGGCCGCGGGAGGCAGGGGGCGGGGCCAGCCCCGGAGAAAACAGCGCGCGCGCAGCCCGGCTGCAGTCCCCGTCCCGAGCCCGAGCTAGTGCTAGTTGCCGCGCGGCCGCGTTCCGGTGCCTTTTTACCGCGGACCCCTCGGGCCGGGTTCTCCCGCCCGTTCCCGCGCAGCACAAGACGCAGGTTCCGTCCCGCGTGGTGCAGCCCCGGCTGGAGCGGCGATGCGCCTCATCCAGAACATGTGCACCATCGCCGAGTACCCCGCCCCGGGCAGCGCCGCCGCCGCCGCCGACTGCTGCCTGGGGGCGGCGGGCCGCCGCCTGGTCAAGATCGCTGTGGTGGGGGCCAGTGGCGTGGGCAAGACCGGTGAGTCTCCGCGCTCGGGCGAGAACCGGCTCATCTCTGGGGCTGGACGTGGACGGCCCCCGCTGGGAGTTGCGTGTGAGCGAGGCGTGGGGGAGAGGTGGGAGGGCAGCTGGCCGCCCATCCCCTCCTACTGATCCGCTGCCCCTCCGCGAGGACCTGAGCCAGCATCGCCTCCAACCCCCTTCTTCAACAGATGAGGGAAACTGGGATCCAGAATGGCCGGGCCTCCTTCCGGGCACCGCTGGCGCAAGTGGGATTAGAACTTTGGGGATCTTGAGCCTGCCTGGCGGTGCCTGGAACAGAAGGGGGACTTAGGGAACAGAACCCCTCCTGGAGGTCTTTAAGGTTAAGAAAGACCTTTGTCTCCTGGAGGCGGGTGGGCCAAATGACCCTTCCAGCTGGACAGAGCCATAATTCACCAGGCCTTCGATGCCTTCTACCCCCTCTCGGTTGTGTCTGGAAGAAGGGTCAAGGAGCTGCAGGGTAGGAATTTCACTTGGTGGCCGCCCGGCTTGCTTTCTCTGCGAGAGTGGTTTCCCAGGCTGGGGGTGGGGTGGACACCAATTTAACTTCTCCAGAGTTAACTCTCTTTCCTTTCTCTTTTCTGACCTGCAGCTCTGGTGGTCCGGTTCCTCACCAAACGGTTCATCGGTGACTATGAAAGAAACGCAGGTGAGGAGGCGCATTTGGAGAGAGTGTGCTCGGCTAGCACAGGACTGCTCTTAACCATTTTTCAGTGTCTCCCAGGGAGCCTCGCTCACAGTGACAGTCTGAGCATCAGGATCCTGCCACTTCCAATTTTGCTTGCCCCCTCCCATAACTGCCATCTGGCCTCATTCCATTCCAAGCCCATTCATCATTTTATCAAGTGCCTGAAAGTATTCTCCTTGGTATGTTTTAACTATAGGGACCCCAGTTGGAAGCACCCTTTGTACTCAAGAGCCTCTCCCTTCAAAACACTCCTGCAAAAGTCATAAAAAAAAAAAAAAAAACAAGCAAAAAAAAAGATGGCCAGCTCCTTCCCCCACCCCCCTCCCTCTCTGTTGGTCGCCTTTCAGAGGCGACCTTTTAAGCAAAGGCCAAAGGAGAGCCATTGTAAACCTAAAGTTCTCTTTTTTTAACAAAGAAAAAAATAACTAGGTGGTAGAATTTGAGGAGGGGAGCTCCTAAATAAGCCAGAGGACTCTATTTCAATCTCTGTGATTAAAGATGGCCACCAGGGAGGCTTAAGGGCTTTCTACCTATGCTCTGTTAGCAAATTGCTTAAATCCTTAGACCATATTTAGTACCTAAGGGGATTATTTGAAATGTGCTATATAAACCGTCCCAAGATAAGGCATGACAGCCTTCTGCTTTGATGTAGATTTGGCTACCATTATGTCACATTTTTATTCCAACTGATAATGTTGGCTGTGCATTTACTAACAATATTTGCCTACCAAGTTATTATACCTAATGACTAAACTGATGCCAGAGAGTAATGAAGTACTAAATTAAAACAAATGGCCATGAATGCTGAACAAGAAAATTTACTTCAAGGAAATACTCCACATTTAAAATGGGATAAGTCAGTTTCCAAAAACTTGCAAACATTGCCTTGGTTTTAATAAATGCCCTAAACTGGGGTTAGAATTGCAGTTGTTTAAAAAGAACGGCTGAAATACGCTCATTAAATAGAATAAACTATAGCTTATTTGTGTGCATTAGTTCAGGTTGTATATTTTTTCTTACTTAAAAAAAAATCCCACCATGTTTTAAAAGTTGTATAAGAAGGAAAGACATAATATGTGTGTGTGTGTGCATATACACACACACACACTTTTTTTTTTCTTTTGCCTTTCTAGGTAATCTCTACACCAGACAAGTGCAAATAGAAGGTGAAACCCTGGCTCTCCAGGTTCAAGACACCCCGGGTATTCAGGTGCGAAGCTCTGGGATTCGTTACTAAGTCACAGGGAGCCCACTCGGCTATGGGATTGTTCGGTTGTTCTCAGAATAAAGCTTATGCTGAAGAGGAGAGAAATTTGGGGGAGTCAGAACTAGGCTTTGCACATGTTGCTTGTCACTTCGGTTGTCTTTGGCTGTTGGTCAGTCTTTGCCTGGCTTCCTTTGGGAGATTTGGCTGAGGGGCAGAAATCCTAGGAGGCTTCTGTCCGGCAGGAAAGACCAAACCAAACACATACGGAATTGGCACAGTTGGCTTGCTGTGGTTGAAACGATCGGTTTTTACCTTCGTGCATTTGGCATTGAAAATCAAACATTTAGGTCTAGTCTTTAAATCCGTGGGATCACTTTAATATTGTGGAAAGTTACTCTATAGACAAAAGAGCCCTGCTGGTGTGTGTGTGTGTGTGTGTTTTTTTCCCTCTTGAACTGGGCGGTTATCCAGGTTTAAATGCTTCCAGCTCCTATCTTTACTTCCCCAGACTTACTGTCTAGCCAGTTAATTTCCCATTTTGTGCAACTACAAAGTCTCTCTGCGTGGAGTTCTCTGCAGGTCAATTTTCCACTGGAGTGTGGTGAGCTGCACTGTTATTTATTCAGCTCCGTGCAGCTGGATCAACATATTGTCAAGAAAGCTGAAGCGTGTGGGGAGCTAGCCTGTTTATGGCCTGCAACCTGGCATTACCGTCAAGGGCCCCTTGGATCTCGCGGTCCGGCCGAGCCAGGGGCTCTCTGTGGGACCCCCCCCCCGGTGTTCACCTCGCCCTCACCCCCTCTCTTGCAGGTGCACGAGAACGGCCTGAGCTGTGGCGAACAGCTGAATAGGTGCATCCGCTGGGCCGATGCCGTGGTGATCGTGTTCTCCGTCACCGACTACAAGAGCTATGAACTCATCAGCCAGCTCCACCAGCACGTCCAGCAGCTGCACCTGGGCAGCCGACTGCCGGTGGTGGTCGTGGCCAACAAAGCCGACCTGCTGCACGTCAAGCAGGTGGACCCCCAGCTGGGACTGCAGCTGGCCGGCATGCTGGGCTGCTCGTTCTACGAAGTGTCCGTCAGCGAGAACTACAACGATGTCTATAACGCCTTCCACGTCCTGTGCAAGGAAGTGAGTCACAAACAGCCCAGCAGCACGCCGGAGAAGCGCAGAACCTCCCTCATCCCCCGTCCCAAGTCCCCCAACATGCAGGACCTGAAGAGGAGGTTCAAGCAAGCCCTCTCGGCCAAAGTGAGGACTGTCACCTCCGTCTGAAGCAGGGACGTCCACCGGGGGGGGGGGGGGTTGGTCTTCCCAGGAAGGGGGCCCGAGGATCTTCTAGTGCAGGATCGTTGAATGCTGGCAGGAGTTTGTGGTTCCAGAAAGGGCCGGAGCCGAGGGGCCAGGAGGGCCTGGGGAACTGCTGCAGAAAAGTCCGCGTTCTGAGCAGGGGGACAGAACTGCCGAGGCTGGGGGGGGAGCCCACTGAGCCGCTCTGGACACACGACCTGGACTCGGTGTCTTTTCCTTTGCCGTGGGGAGGGCGGCAGAATCGCTTTGGAGTCCGCTCCTTACCTTGTAAATGACCGTCAGCTGTAGTTTCAGCAATGGGATGGGTGTGCTTGACAGCGGGAATGAAGAACAGACTAAGCACTGTCCCCTTTTTTCTCTTTCTTCCTTTTCCCTCTTCTCCCCCTAAGAGGAAGAACTGCTTTTTCTCTCACACATCTGATTTGCATCTCCGGAACACTAGTCCTGACAGAATGCCTTTCTAACCTAAGGATACCCCAGATTTCTTCTTTAAGGAGCAAGGAGGAAATTACTCCCCCGCCCAGCCCCCCAGTAAAGGGTGGGGCTTAGGGGCCAGATGTGATGTAGGTGGACGGCCATCTGTAGGCTTACGGTGCCTGCCGGAAGGGACTGCTTCCTCCTGACCCAGGACGGGTGTGCTTGGGCGAGTATGTGTTAAAGGGTTGACAACTCAAACTCTTCAGCCCCAGACTTTGAGTAATTGTGAGACTGTATCATTTTTTTTAACTCTTGCATCAGGTACGGAAAAAAAAAAAGATGTGTTCATTGACTTTGGTGTGATTTGTGTGAGTGGCTCACGGCAATGACGTCGGGTCGTTTCCCAGGCCTGGCCGAGCCGTGGCTTAAATACGGAAACACGGTCTTACGGCGAGCGAACAGATAGAGGGGCCGCCGCCGAATCCCCGACACAGATGCACTTTAAAAAGCCACTCATTCTTTGGCTTAAACTGTAATTAATTTATTTTATGTACAATAAATCTCATTTGAAAAGAACAGACCCCTGACTTGGTCTTTATTGAAATGTTCACATTCTGTCCTTTCACACAAAGCGTTCCTCGGTGTCCTGTACTTCTTGGTCGCTTGGCGTCAGGCGCTGTGCCTTCCTAGGGTCACCTTGTAAGTCCCAGAGCAAACCGACGAGGTGCGTACTCTTGTCGATGAGGAGACAGGCTTACAAACAAGCCAACTCACTTGTCAAAGGACCCCCCCTCCCCACCCCTAGCCTGTGAGTGCTGTGAATTGTAATTTGCTGCCTTATATTCAAGAGTAGTGCATATCCTGTCCATTCCCTTTAGGATCCTCGGTTTTCTTCTGTTAAGACATCTCTCAGCTGAGCCTTGAAGATAATGCTTCTGTCCAAGGTTGCTGCTTCTCTCTAAGCACGTGGTTTATTTGGCACACCTCTTCTTTGGGTGTACTGCTTTCAAAAAGTGCGCTCTATTCTCACTGTAGAAGCTGAGAGCTGTTGAGCGGGGGCCGTTCAGGAGCCCCTCCCATGTAGCTGCTACCACAAATGTGTGTTCAAAGTGCCAGGCCCCCCGCATCTGCTTCTAGCTGGGCCCGCGAGAACTTCCAAGCAGGCCACGTGAGTCCCCATGGTCATGGGCAAAGAATGGCACCTTAGAGTCGGGCTTTCACGTACTCGATCTCCTTTAGTCCTCTTCCAGGGAGGAGGGGAGGGGAGGAAAGCCTGCCATTTACAGGTGAGGAAAACAAGCTCTGAGTTTGGAGTGATGTCCTCAAGTTCACACAAAGGACAGGAGTCAACGTCTTCTGACTGCGATGTTCTTACTTCTTTATAACGTTTCGGATACAGGGTACGGCTTGCTGCACATGCGGGGCCACGGGACCAAGGGCGGCCGTCCAAATGACCGGCTATTGACGGCCCGCTGTGGGATGGTGCCAGACTTCCCAATCTGTTTTCCCACAGGGTAAATATCCTGCCTGTTCTTGACAGGGCTTCTGGTGATGTCCCAGACCTTCCTTATATGGACGGCAGTTTTCTTACGCCTAACCTAACTGCTGAGAAGGGCATGTGCGTGTGTGCCTGCGTGCGTGTGTGTGTGTCTGTGTGTGTGAGTGTGTTGGGGGCAGGGAGGGAAATGGTATTCACATGAGAGTCTAAAAACATCTCAGTTCAGAGGCACTAACAAGTTTCTCCAACTACTTTCTGCTTGTTTTTAGTTTTTTTTTTCTTTTTATTTATTTGTCAGCGAGAGAGAGCACAGCAGGGGGAGGGGCAGGCAGAGGGAGAAGCAGGCTCCCCGCTGAGCAGGGAGCCCGACTCGGGGCTCGATCCCAGCACCCTGGGATCATGACCTGAGCCGAAGACAGACAACCAACTGAGCCACCCAGGCGCCCCTGCTTGTTTTTAGTTTTATTCATTTTATGTGGTTATATAAACAATGTCCAGTGACTAAGAGGTTAAATTTTACGTACTTAACAGTGGCCTTCTACCCATGTTCTGGAATTAAAGAAGGCGCAGAGTTTTCCTGGGGGGGCTTTATCTGGGAGAGGTGCTGAGCAGTGCTGTGCCTCCATCAATGAGGGACACACTCTTTCCTTCCCTGCTCCAGTCCGGCTGTTCTGCAAGCCTGCAGACGCCTGGGCAGGCCTCCCCTCCTCCCTTGTGAGCCTCACTTCCTCACCTCCTGGTACTTCACGGTTGGCCCTCCCTTTCCCACCGCGCTGCATCTCTCCTACTTCACCTCGGAGGTTTGCGGGTCGGGGTGTCTCAGAGCTCTTATCCACCCAGCGGAATAAAGTGTGTGTGTGTCTGTGTGTGTGTGTGAGAGAGAGACAGGCAGACAGACCCTGCTGGAAACCCCCCAGGTCCCAGTTCTGCCCAGTGTCTCAGGTTAACTTAAATATTTATAGTTCTGGAATCCACCATATTTTCTTCTCACGAATTTAGCTTCATGTTTTATTACCTATGCTCATCTCTTTCATTATTAGTATTTATTAATCCCCGGGTGTTTGTTTTAAAATTTCTGAACTGCAACCATATGGTACAGAGAAACTGCCCTCTCCCGCCTAGGTAGGGGAGCGCCTCCTTTGCCACCAGGGGAAGGAAAGGGAGGGATTGCGAGGGTGGTGGAGAAAGGAAAGGAATTAGAATTTACTGAGCATTTATAATGTGCCAGATTATGAATGATCTCCTTTAATCTTTTGAAGAATCCTATGAGGAAGGTAATACTACCACTCCAATTTTAAAGATGAGAAAACTGAGGCTCAGATCACATCACCTGTTTCTGTTTGTTGAAACCTGTGTCGGACCGTACGGGGTATTTGAAATAATTATGTTCTCCACACCAACCCCGCAGTCCATTTTTAGTTCTTTCTACAGACAGGGAGAAGGGAGGCTCCAAAGAATTAGGGAGCTGATCCACTTCCTAAGAGGCAGATTCAGGACTCCCCTCCCCCCCAAGCCCAGGCCTGTCTGAAGCCACAGCATGGTCCCCGGGCAGCCGGCCGCAGCTTCCAGCTCCCCTCCTCCAAGCAAAGCGCCCCTGGGTGCTCTTCTCTTGTCTTGCAGACGCTGGTCCTCCTGGGCTTGGCCCCTGCGCCCTGGCCCCCCTGCCTCCAAACCCCCGCCCCCCTCTTGGCTCCTCCCTGGCCCCAGGCCGCCTGGTCGGCGCATCTGCTGTTGCCATCAGCCTTGCTCACAGGCCTCCAGCCCCAGCTCGGTAATAAAGGCGCAGGCAGGGGCGGGGGGCCAGCACCGCCCACAGCCCGTCGGCCTCACAACCGGATCCGTGTCTGTCTCGGTGTCTGGCTTTCGAGTTTCCTCTCTGCTGCAAATCAAAACCATTCGGAGCGCTCTGCAGCCTGCCCGGCCGGGGCGCGGTGTGCAGGGGCGGGGGCAACTTCCCACCGGGGCTCCTGCCAGCCCCAGCTCGCTTGGAAGCTGGGCGTGTGCACAGTGCGCCCCTGGTTCCGGAGACACAGGAGATGTCAACATTCGCTTTACACCCCAAGAGGGAGAGAACAAATGTGTTTTGCGAACAAGCTTGTGGGCAAATCCCTCACAGATGAGCAGTGGGGTAACTCCGGGTCCTGCCTCTGCAGGGGTGGGGGTGGGGTATGGGGGCTGCCCTGCAGAGTCTCTGCCTGAATGTCAACACAGGGCCCTCAGGGGATGGGCCAGAAGGAATTATAGGGCTTTATTTATGACAATAAACACACCAGGAAAACTCATGTTTTCTGTACTCCCTTTAGAGTCTAAAGAGAGAAGTTTCCAGAAAGTTCTCACTATCCTTATTACTTTACTAATTTGGTGTGGAGAGAACAAGATTAGTGTTATTACCGATTGTGGTGAGATCCCAGCCACCCCACCTCCCTTCTCCAATACCCTCCATCATCTGGTTTTGTCTTTTACAATCCCCGTAAAAGAGAGATGGAGTTTCTTAGTGTTTCTTAAGCAGGGATGGTGGACAACATTCATAATACTGGATTATTTGTTGTTGAGATTCGGTTTCTGGTAACCAGGGTAAAATAAATAATAGTGGTCTTGAGGGGAGCCTGATGGAATTCTTTGTTGTTGGGATAACACTGTAACAGTCAGGGCCCTGGTGTAAACAGAGCCATTTCCATCGCCCTGGGCCTCTGGGGACAACCCTTGGCTGACGCAGCTCCTGAGCACCTCTGAACACTTCGCTGTGCCCGCTATGTTTGCCGGGAAGTGGACTCCAGGAGGAGGGTTTACAAAGGCAGAAGTCAATTGCTGCCCAGTATTTGCACCTCTATCAGTTGTGTTTATAAAGAGTGGCCTGTGAGGCCCTTGGCAGAGGGTTTGCATTTGCGTGTGCGTGTTTTGGCTCCGGCCAGCCAGAGTTCAGGTGGTAAACACTCCGAGCCAGGCCCGAGCGATGAAACCAGCACTCCCACTCAGCTCAGCCTTTCAAGCCGCCTCCAGGCAGCCGGAATCCCTCCAGGATTGGCCCACTGGCATGTGGTGGAAATGGGCGTCAGTCTCGGGAGGCCCATCGCAGAAGCCACACAGACAGCTTTGCAGTTAGCCTTAGTGGCGGAGTAATTTCTCGTAGAGACCTAAGGCCCCACGTGAGCCCCCGTCAGACAGTTACTGCCGATCACCGTGATTCCGACATGGCCTTGGCTCGCTTGCCTTGTGCCGTGTTCTAAGGGCTTTACGCGGACTTATTTTCATTCTCTCAGCGGCCCGCTGAGGCAGGCCCTGTGATTGTCCAATTTCGTGGTGCACTGCGACCAGAAGTGAGCTGCAGGGCGGACAGCTGGGGCTGGAACCCGTGGCCACTGGCTGGGGCTCTGGGCTGCACCGTCCTGGAAGTCTGCGGGACCGAGGTGTTACTCCTTCTCTGCGGACCCCGGAAATGCCTCTAATGTTCTCTTCATTTGACATTACTCTCCTGTTGAGACTTGATCGCTTTACGAGGTGACTGGCTCGGCGTCCCGGCTAGTGAAAACCCCCGGGCTTGGCGGCACGCGCTAGCGCCCTTAGGGATGGCGGCCTCTCCGGCAGCCTCTCTCACGAGGTGGGGACCTTGCAGGCGTACCTGTCTTCCACATGCAGGCACTGAGGCTTGACGAGACCCACGCTGCGGTTTGGAGCGCTGTTCACACCTTCGGAGGAGGTCAAGGGCATGATCCGTTTCTCCCTCAACCTCTCCCGCTCCTGGGCAGTGAGCACAAGAAGGAGGCAACACCAGAGAGGGTTTAGGAGGCTGCGTCGAGGGGTCAACATGCCACTTCCCGAGGCCCTTCTTTTTCCTTATCTGATGAAGGTCCTCTGTGGGATTTATACCAAGTTTCCATTATGCTCCTGCTCTTAATTCAAGGAGCAGTGCTCTGTCCTGTGTCTCCTACCTTCTTATTCAAAACAAATTCCAGTCACCGCGAACCTTCTCTTTTGTCCAAAGCCTTCCGCTACCTGATTGCCTGCCGGCGACCATGGAGATGGAAGATGGTTATAAGCCTAACCTGCGACATTTCCTCCTGCCACACAGACACTTCCTCCCACCACACTGCCTTTGGGGGCCCAGTAACTGCTAGATGACCCATTTACAATCAGGGACTTCCTTCTTGTGTAATTCCAGATTAGAAGCTTTGCAGTATTCTTTTTTAAAAGACAAAATTAACTTGTAAAAATACAGAAAGCCACAAAAGTAATACACAAGCACAGGTTTGCTGTGGAGAACATTCAAACAACACAGAAGTCTATCGAGAGCAAGACTCCCCCTTTTCTGAGCCTTCCCACCTATACTCCTTTCCAGAGGCACTACTTATTAGCAGTTTGGTTTTTAAATTTCCAGAGTGTTTCCTTTGCATACAGACGTGTGGTGTAGGACTTTACCTTGAGCAGGTACTCACACAGAGCCAGAGCCCCGGGAGAAGCCCCAGCTGCTCAGTCTGCGAGAGCCCCAGAGTCAGGGGCGCATCCGGCTCCCTCACCAGGGTGGCCAGAACCTCGCAGAGTGCCCAGAACATGCCACTCAATATGTGTAAATGAATGAATGCACACTGACACACTAACAGGTTATTATTATTATTTTTTTTAATTTTAAAAAAGAGTGATCTCTGCTTTAATTAGCATTTCTTTCGGGCTATCGCCATTTTCTCCCTTACTCAGATTCGAACTTCTAGATCAGGGGAATGAAAGAAGCATGTGGACTCTCTCATATCAGCACCACTGGTATTAGGTGGAAAACATACTGGACCAAAAAAAAAAAAAAAAAGAAGAAGAAGAACATTGGTGTCTATAAAACCTGCTTTGCACCTCAGAATGATTTCCAACTTCACAGTTTTTTCATAAAATAACATTTTACAGGGAACTAAAATCCGAGACACATAAGTGTTTTGATTTACATTTTACTTTGCCCACCTGTTTAATCCTTTCTAGAACTGTTTTTCAGCTTTCTCTCTTCATTACACACATCTTTTAGAGATGCTAGAAATTTCCATGAACCATACACCTACAAATGTGTGGGTTCCAAGCATTTCATTTTTGCTAGAGTTCTTAAATAATTTCCCTAGTTGGGTCTAGGTTTTTCTGCCATGACCAGAAGGAAAAGTGAGACAAACTGAAAAGAGAGCTTTCTATTTCAATAGAAACACTAACTCATAAAAGTCCCAGGGGTTGGGGTTCCCATCTAGACTCCCTGGACCAGAAACCTTTATGGGGGCCTTCCTTTGGGAGGGGAGGAAAGCTTTTATGGGCAGAGCCAGCCCTCCAATCAACCTCTCTCCCTCTACTGTTGCAAGTAGCCTGGGGACCCTGCCTGGTGGGCTCGCGGGGACAACGCCGCCCTTTGTAATGACAGGCCAAGTTACGTGGCCCGTGGGCTACCAGCACGGCTCTAGCTGCTAACCCCTCCGTTCTTTGCCTTTTCAGCAAGCTCTCAGATCTAATTTGCAATGTACCCTCCCCAGTTACATAATCTTAAGGAAAATCAAACTTTCTTCACACTCATAATTCTAAAGCATGTCTAATTTCTTGAGCAACTGTAGATCAAATAGCTTGTAAGCTACCAACACTTGCCAACAGGCGTTTATGTAGAATTCAGGAGCTTGCAGTTGGAATCAGGAAGATCACAAACAGAGAAATGGGAATTATGTCGAATGAAGCCAGCTGAAAGATAGACACCTTTAGAAAAATGAATTATTATTATTATTTTTTTTAAAGACTTGCCGGCAGTCCAAGCAAAGCACTTTGCTACATGGTTCTCAAGACCTTTGGGGCAGAATTCTGTCCTCCCCACAATTAGCAAGAGGACACTGGGTTTGGAGGCATATCTTGAATGGTGGCAGGCAACAGGATGGGTGTTTCCACCTCGGGCGGGTCTCCTCTTAGCAGCCGCTCAGAAGCCAAGGTCTGGATGCAGCCGGTCAGTGGCAAATAACAGCTCAGGAATGTTAAGTGGCTTCAGGAGTCGCGTGGACAGCACGATGACCTACCAGCAGGAGGGGACAAACACACCACAGACAGTTAGGAAAGCCAATCCCAGGTTATGGGAGGACGAGAAATAAAATGCAATGTGTTTCTCTGGGGGAAGGCACAGAGTAGGGCATTGTGGAGAAAAGGCAGAACGTGGCAGCTTGGACGCCGCCGGATGCTAGGGTCCTGGGTGGGAGGAGGCGTGCACAGGCGGGGAAGGATGGCCTGTGGGACAGCGGGGCTCTGTTAATGAACCGTTAACCAACTGGCACCGAGAATGGCCGAGCCCAGCCACCACCTGGCTGCTGAACTGAATCCGATCATACTGTAGCTTTGGGATCCAGTAATTTGACCTCAATAGAGAGAAGGTTTCTCTCTTCTCCAGGGAGCCTTTGCTCCTTCGGGGAGCATGAGAAGGCACACCCAAGGGGTGGATGGCGTTGTGGGTGATGGTGATGACTGTGTTAATTTCCTAGGACCCAGAGCTGGGCAGTTTAAATAACAGAAATTTATTGTCTTATGGTTCTGAATGCCACAAGTCCAAGATCAAGGTGTTGGCAGGGTTGTGAGGGAAAATCAGTTCCATGCTTTCCTCTCAGTTTCCTTGTGTCTTCACACTGTCTTCCATTAATGCATGCCTCTCTGTCCAAATTTCCCCTTTTTATAAGGACACAGTCATATCAGATTAGAGCTCACCCTAAATACCTCATCTTAATTTGATCATCTGCAAAGACCTATTTCCAGTAAGGTCAGATTCACAGGTACTAGGGATTCAGACTTTAGCATCTTTTGGGAGGGGGCACAAGTCAACCTGTAACAATGATGGGATAAGGATGGTATTGGCTCACATTTATTGGTTCTTATGATGTGCCAGGCACTGAGCATGATCTCACTTAAAATCCAGGTAATCTTCATCACAACCTTATAAAATGGGTACATTTATTATTCCTATTTTATAGATAAGGAAAATAAACTACAGAAAGGTTAAATAACTTGTCCAGGAACACACAGGAAATTGTTGAATTAGGATTCCAACCCAGGCAGGCTGACTCCAGCATCCAAGGGCGTATCTGGTCACTTCAGTCATGTCAAGGGGTCTGGGCAAGGCTGCTTTACTCCCCTAGTCCACGGGGACTTTTGGGCCTCTCTGGCCTGTCACTGTGGTGGACCCTTCCTGCTTCCTTCGGTCTGGACCTTGCCTCTGGGGTAGATTTCTCTTTATAGCACTGAAACAACTTATTCCTTGGGTCCGGGCTGGGTCTGTGATGTGCTGGGTAAGGGCTAAGGGCTGGTGAGGATTTGCACAGGCGGCCAGGTGAGGAGCTGACTCTGGGAATGGAGAAGGAGGTGCTAGAGCTGGAATTCCATAGCTCAGTGCCCGAGCAGAGGTGACTGCAAGGCGAGCAGCAGGACCGGGCTTCACCTGGCCATACAGCCCGGGAATGTGCATGCTGACACTGTCTCCCCCGCCACATTGTTCCAGGTGTTCCCAAGCCAATGATGTAACCAGCTCCCAGCTCACTGGTCAGAAACAAGAGTCCCCACTCCAATGTGGAGGAAAGGCAGATGGGGCCCGAGTCAAAGAAGGAAGGAGAGAAGAAAGCATTTTATGATTTTCTTCTTCTCCTTCTCCTTCTTCTTCTTCTTCTTCCTCTTCTTTTTCTTCTTCTTCTCCTCCTCCTTCTCCCCCTTCCCCTCCCTCCTCCTCCTCCTCCTTTCTCCTTCTCCTCCTCCTCCTTCTTCTCCTTCTTCTTCATCTTCTCCTCCTCCTCCTCCTCCTTCTTCTTGTTAAAGAAGTGAGGGTTATTAAAAAGTTTTCTGTTTCAAGCAAAAATGAGCTCTTGCAAGCAGCTTTTTAACTTTTTCTCAAAAGAGAACGATCTTAAACAATATATGGCTAATGTCAGCCAAGTTATATTTTTGGCAGAAAAAGAAATACTGCAGTCTGTGCTCACAGTTGTCCTTGAAGGCCAGGGGATGAGAGTTGGAGGGCAGCAAGTGAATATTAGCATGCCCTCATCACCTGCACACACGGTGTAGACAGCATATGAACACGTGGGTCCGGAGAGGGTCTCCCGCGCCAAGCCTAGCGGTTGGCTAGGAACGGCGGCGCCCGGGCCAGCACACTGTTGGAGCCCTGTAGAGCCCAGCTCCACCGCAGGCTGGCTGCGTGCCCCAGGGAAAGCCACTTCCCTTGGAGCCGTACTCGGCGTGTCCCAGAAGGCCAACAACAGCCCTGAGCTGGAGGTGCTGCGGCAAGCGTTGCATCGTCACGTGCCTAGAGCACACGAGGTGCTCAGCCATTCTGAGTGCCATTTTACTGTGGTTTTGTGACTGGGTCACAGGTCTCCTTATAAAAGCTAAGAACTCTAGAAAAATATGTGTCTGTTCAACACACACAAGATTCTGAATGTAGTTTCAGATGAGGTTTGTGTTCAACTAGGAATCATAGACCATAAGGTAAGAAACCCGTATTCAGATATTTTGTAAAACGTGTGCATAGAAACAGAAGTCCTTTGCATACTCTCTAGTAGTTGACTCTCGGGAGGGAGTAGACGCCCCTCTCCTGCCCTGGTGACTTGCCAGTTCCCACCACCACTGCCAGCCCCTGTGCTCCTTCCTGAGTCAAAATGGCAGATTCCTCTCTGGCTGAGGTGAGGGCAAGCATAAGGGCTAGCAGGAGCCTCCCAGGATATGTAAGTCTTGTTGGCAGGACTGAGGAACTTGGAGAGAAAAGACTGTAGACTCAGTTGATGTCGACACTTCTAGAGCACTGAAAACCGAGCCAAAAGAATCCATCCCTCAGACGGTGTGCTGGGCTTCCAGCCAGGGCTGACAGAGACGGTGGGTTCCATGACCTCCACTGAGCAGGACCCAAAGACGGGGCCCCCCACCTCTGAACAGGCAGGTATTTAGCATGAGGGCTGAACCAGAGGGTGCCTGGGACATGCATGTGGAGGGCTGAAAAGAAGCAGATGGGAAACCAGGGCAGTGTGGAGGGAGCTAGGGGCTCTGAAGAGGCAAGAAAGCTCAGACCAAGGACTCTTGCCAGATGGGGCAGTGGATAAGAGCACAGACTTAGGAGCTGGACCCTAGCTGGGCCTCACTTTCCTCATCTGTAAAGTGGGAATAATGATCTCCACCTGACATGACTATTTGCAGTCTCACCGGTGGAACTTTGGGGATGCTTCTTCACCCGGAACATGAGTCCTCCTCCTCTTTACCTGAAGAGCTCTCAGTCCTTCAAAAATTTGCTCAGGCATCACCACCTCCAGGAAGCCTTCCAAGACCACCCCTCCCAAAGCTGAAGTGTGTTCCCACGGCTGTTGGTACCACACTATATTCCTTGTTGCCTTTCCTGAATCTTTCCGCTGTTTCTTAGCACAGTGCCCGAAATGTAGCGGGTCCTTGATATAGGGAGTCAGTGAATGACGAAATGAGTGAACAGAAACGGTCAGACAAGGAAGGAGGCAGTGAGTTTAACAATGGTCAGCAGGAAGTTTTTCACCCTGAGAGGCTCTAATAACAGATAGCTCAAATAGCTCTGGGAAAATTATTTCAAATCAGTTCAACTATTTGTCTACATTTCCTACTGGGAATCACAAGCCAGGCTAACACTTCATTTACGCTATTACAGAGGAGGGGCCTTGAGCATTTTCACATCTTAGGCATCTTTTGGTCTTCAGACTCATCTGAGCATTTTTAGAGGTTTTTAGCCCATTCAACTAGGGCATTTCTGCATTATTTGACTAAAATAGTTCTAAACAGTCTAAAAAATTAGCCAACTGGGGGGACAAAAAGATGGTCAAAATGAGAAAGAAAATGCTTAAAAGAGCCTGAGATTGGCCTGTTAGATATAAAATGAAGATTTTATAAACAGTCATCAAATGTGTGGTGGTAGGCAAATTCAGCACGAGAGAATTCCTTCTAGAGAACTGGTTTTTGTCCAAGCAGCCGAGGGCACTGATGAAGACTTCCATCTGTGAGCCAGGGGTGGAGGAAACCACGGCTCCCCAGGGCTCCCCAGGGCTCCCCAGAGCCCCTACGTCAGCTGGCCCGGGCTCCTGCAGGAGCGGGTCAGGCTCGGACAGCGGCCCAGCCCTCTTGCTTTCTTCCCACGTCCGGCTTCCGCAGGCCACCACTCTAATTTGCATGTTCCAGCATCTTGCTGTTCCATTTCTGCAGAACACAGAGGAAGCAGGGCAGTCCAGGATTTAGATTTCAGATCCATCTGATTTCTAACATTTTGAATTGAAAGGAGCAGGGGATAAAAATGGTTTTTCTCCTTTTTTCTTTTAAACTTGCGACATTCTTCCCAGTAAAAGTAACTATTCACAGGCACCAACATGCATATTCCTCCACTTGATGACCTGGTTTGTGAGCATATATCATATCCGAGGCCCTGCCTACCCCCATCTGCACGGGCATACACACACATACTCATACGTGTGTGTTAAATGTAGAAGGTTTGTATTGCTAGGCCAGTAGGAGAGTGGATTAATTACAGGGACACGACCAAGCTTTCTGGGAAACTCACTGTGAACTGTCTGCCTTGCTTTCACATTGCCTCTGAGGTGAGTAAACGGTGCTACCAGGGTCTCCCAAAGAACCGTAAGTGGGACATTTCAGATCACTTCCTCATCTTTGTCCCTTCTGGAGGTTATTTAATAAGAAGTCATTCAAGGGGAAAGAAGAACCAAACCTCACACTGCAAATGACTCCAGAGTTGTTCATTCACAGGAGTGGAGGGCAGCGTGAACAAGAACACTATGAACATGTGGGCTGCCATCCAGTACCTTGATCTGTACTGTCTCTAGAGTTTCTAGTTCAGATTATAAGGCTCTAAGCTAACTCAGGCAAAAAAGATAAATTTAAAACCTCATTGATGTTTTCCTCAGAGTAAGAAACTTCAGAATAAAATAAATCTAGGGGCGCCTGGGTGGCTCAGTGGGTTAAGCGTCCGACTCTCAATTTCTGCTCAGGTCATGATCTCAGGGTCGTGAGATCGAGCCCTGCATCAGGCTCCACGTTCACTGTGGAGTCTGCTTGAGATTCTCTGCCTCTCCCTCTGCCCCTCCCCTGCTCACTTGTCTCTTTCTCTCTCAAATAAACAAATACATCTAAAAAAAAAGAATAAAATAAATCTAGACTGAAAAGAGAAAAAAAAAGGAAGTCACTGGACTCCTCTCTTGGGCCTTTCAATCAATTTTAGAATAACCTGGAGCCAGAATTTAGGTATCCTGAACCCCTAAAGTTATGCCAAACTGTGTGTGTATGAGCATATTTCTTGGTCTATTTTGTTTTTTCTCTTACATTCTCACTAAATACTCAGCTCCAGAAACACAGAAGTGCTAGAAAATGTGGGTGGGAACATGCATCCACCTATGAAAAGTGGTGGATGGCAGGGCCAACTTGCCCACATGGTCTTCCTCTGTTTCCTGAGCTGGCCTTTCCCTGTGTCCTCTGGGAGGGTCCCTCCCTGTTATTTTCCTCCCACAATCTCAGGCTTCTGTAGGCCTCTTGGCCCCCATCCAGCCACAGAGTTCAGCCTGCAGAGCCATCTGGGCATGGGGCCCGACAACAGGCAGCAAGTGAGACAGGGGTGGGTGCTGGGCACAAGCACTCCAGAGTGAGGGGAAGCCTACGAAGCTTCTTGCCTCATGGTTGGGCTGCTTGGGGTGGGGTGGGGGGAGCTGCTTCTTCGATCCCTTTTTTTGTAGTTGGGACAGAGGGCCTTCTCTAGCTGCCCACTTTTTCTCATGGGCCCCTTGGCCAACAACCACAGGCAGAGAGTGGAGGAAACATGCCCGTTTTAGAGTATGACAACAGTCCTACAAGACAAGCAGGTGCGGACATATGGTTTCTGGATTCCATGTTTCCTGCTACCCTTGTCACTTTCTGTGGAAGAGAATTCATTCCTGGATGGGCCATAAGTGGGTTCTATGAGTTTCCTTTGAAGAGCTGGTCCCTGAATGCTTTTCAAATTCTTTTCCTCCACGGGGAACCTGTGCCATCTGAAGGAATGTCCCCCTCCACTTATTCCCACCATAGCACCGTCTGTGTTCCTGGCACCCTTATCTCTGGTTGGAGTTTTCATGCTTGACATTAGTCCTTCACTATTAGAATATAAGTTCCACAAAAGCAGGCACGAGTCTGGCTCGCTCACTACTCTATCCTTAGCACAAGGACAGTGCTTGGCACAAAGCAGATATTCAACAAATGTTCACTGAATAATCAATGAATCCAATTCAGTAGATGTGATGGTAGGCTCTTCCGCTTGGGTCCCCAAAGCACCCATGTAGATATAGAGAAGAT
Source organism: Halichoerus grypus (assembly GCF_964656455.1). Taxonomy (NCBI): domain Eukaryota; kingdom Metazoa; phylum Chordata; class Mammalia; order Carnivora; family Phocidae; genus Halichoerus; species Halichoerus grypus. Next base: position 41,291,543 of record NC_135714.1, read on the forward strand.
GTGGATTAATAGGAACTGATACAAAAGTCAGGCTGGTTTTAGTTGCCCATAATCTCAGGAACAAATCAACAGGTTGGTGAATTCTCCAGAAGAGCTACTTTTATCTTATGCTACAATAATATAAGTAAAGTTTCTAGTGTTCAGTATTCAACATTCGATGAACAATCATGACATCCAGCAATCCCGACCCTATTTGTAGGGCTGGGTGGGTTTTTTTTTTCGATTTATTTTTAGAGGTGGGAGAGGGGCAGAGGGAGAGAGAGTCTTAAGCAGACTCCGAGCTCAGCACAGAGCCTGACGTGGGGCTTGATCTCACAACCCTGAAATTAGGACCTTAGCAGAAACCAAGAGTCAACCACTTAACCAACCGCACCTCCCTTGTTGGCAGGACCAAGGACCTTGGAGAGAAAAGACTGTAGACTCAGTTGATGTCGACACTTCTAGAGCAGCGAAAACCGAGCGGAAAGAATCCATCCCTCAGACGGTGTGCTGGGCCTTGTCGGCTATGGTGAAGATGAGAAGGAGGGGGACCCAACTGCCCTGCACTGATCTCATGATCTCAGGGTCGTCCACACTGACCTATGGCTCTCCGTTCCAGCTGAGTTCGAGAGGGAGAGACAGAGCAGGGCTGAGGACAGCCACCACACCCGTCACTCTCAGATACACCTCATGGGACTGGAAAGCCTTGGTTTGGAGAAGAGCAGACCCAGGGGAGAACACGTGGGAGAGGGACGGGCCTGATTTGCCTGTAAATTCTGTGGGGCCCAGGAGCTGGAAGCAGCACTAATGAGCGAGGCTAGAAGGAGGCAGATTTGGACTCGTCTAGGGGAGAGAGACATAACAGTAAGGCCCTCCAAGGCCCAGGTAGGCTGCAGGGGGAGGGGGCGAGTCCTCATCACCGGAGGTGTTCACGTGTAGGCTGGCTAGTAAAGACAGAATACTAGGGTTAGATAACGCATATTATCTGTTGTTCACATGGACAGTCACGTCCGAGTTAGCTTGTTGGTTGAGAGTTTGTTGGGCACATAGACTCAGTAGAACCTATGCCTTTCAATTAGTTCACCTGTGTTCTCCAACAGATGTCGAAGTCTGAGTTGGTAATGGCACCGTATGCATGCCATTTCGTGGACAGCTAGAGCAGCCGTTTGGTGGACAGCTAGAGCAGCCGTTGGGTGGACAGCTAGAGCAGCCGTTTCGTGGACAGCTAGAGCAGCCATTTCATGGACAGCTAGAGCAGCCGTTGGGTGGACAGCTAGAGCAGCCGTTGGGTGGACAGCTAGAGCAGCCGTTTCGTGGACAGCTAGAGCAGCCGTTGGGTGGACAGCTAGAGCAGCCGTTTCGTGGACAGCTAGAGCAGCCGTTGGGTGGACAGCTAGAGCAGCCGTTGGGTGGACAGCTAGAGCAGCCGTTGGGTGGACAGCTAGAGCAGCCGTTTTGTGGACAGCTAGAGCAGCCGTTGGGTGGACAGCTAGAGCAGCCGTTGGGTGGACAGCTAGAGCAGCCGTTTCGTGGACAGCTAGAGCAGCCATTTCGTGGACAGCTAGAGCAGCCGTTTTGTGGACAGCTAGAGCAGCAAGGCCGGACTTCCACTGCACGTGTAAAAGCAGGTAGCTGCTCCCGTCCCAGATTTGGGCACAGGTAGGTGTGCACCCAGGGCAGAGTGAGTCTGTTGGGGTCTGAGAAAGGAAGATCTGCCTCCACAGGTACCACCCCAGCAAACATCCGGGTAACCCACCTCCTTTCAGAAGCTTGGAGATCAAGGGCACCATGATCAATAACTCCTCTGCTGTTTTTCCCTACTGCCTTTGGGGGCTTCCTGGGGCCCGTTAGCTCTTCGGGGGAACTTTTTGCACCATGGACACATAGCAATCACGGCTGCTCCTTAAGCCCCAGATTCTCTGAGCAGCTCCCTCTGCAGATGACCGGGCACAGGGTTGGGTTGTCGCAAAGCCACTGCAGATCCCAGGTCTGTGTTGTCTAACTCGGGTCCCGCAGCTTTGAAAATGGCTGCATTGTATCCTTCTAGAGTGGGGATTAACATGTCTGTCGGGGTGGTACAATGCAGCACTGTTCTGGAGAGCTAAGAATTTGGTTCACCTCATTAAGGACAGCGAGAAGTGTGCTTTCTGATTAAAAAAAAAAGTCTTGCTCAAAAAGGCAACTGCTTGTTAAACAGATCCTTGACACTGCTGACAGGGTGTTAGATGAGGCAGAATTGACCACTTGGTCAGAAATTTCACCAGCTAGGACCATGACAGGTGGTAGTAAGAGCAGAAATGGTCACAGCCAAAGACTGGTCATTCCCCATTCGAGAACTTTCTGCATCTGCCTAGATACTCAGGTCCGTTCCTCGGCTGGGTGTCTGGAGACCACAGGACCCAGGCCTTCTCTGCCTCACCGGGCGATCGAGCCTGCTCTGTAGCCAATCAAGCCAGCAGACCAGGCTTCCAGAACTCCTGCCATGTGCTCAGGCCTGGGGAGCCCCAGCCTTTGTCCTAATGGAATCCATGTCTGCTTGAGGAGATGGGGCAGCGAATAGGAGGCAGGGGGCGGGCAGTTCAGGGTCGCACTGCAAAGTGCGGAGTTTGGATTCCAGCAGAGATGTGGAAGGCCGAAGACAGGCAAAACTTTGCCTAAGAGGAGACAGAGGCCCCCTGGGCTAAAGCTGAAGATAAGCCCTCAGAGGCAAGTCTCAAATGGGGGTGGGGGGTGAGAGTCAATGGGAACATGTGTCAGACTCCCTGTCTCCTGGCAGGAAAATCTGGGGGCATGTCGTCTGGGCTCCTCGGGCCCCCAGAGGACAGAGCCCCGGCTGCCTGCAACAAAGCACTCTTTTCTGGCTTTTCTCTCTCCACTGTCTGTCTTCTCAGATTCCCGTGCTTCTTCTGCTTCTTGGGATCGTCTCCCATGTAAACCACCTGCTCTCATGTTTTGGGGAGCCCACTCAGGCAAGGACTTAAAGTCTTACTGAGTTGCCGGCTCCGCGCCGTCAGCCAGATTAGAACTTCCAGGGGCAGGGGCTCTCCTTCTCCCGAAGTCCCTCCCCTTGGGCTCCGGCTGCCTCCTGTCAGCAGCTAAACACCCCCCCCCCCACCACCACCGAGCAGGGTGCTGACCGCCCAGAAACGGCTGATACTGAGGGTGGCCACCATTTATCGAGAGCTATGGGGCAGGCACAGTGCTAGAAGTACATGCTCTCCCCTTACTGATCCAAGACTCACAGCCCCCCTAGCCCTGTTGCCTCCGGGAGAAAATGGAAGGCTTTGCTTTCCCAGATCAGCTGGCTAGTAAATGACAGAGGTAAGACTCAAGGACAGACCTATACAATCGAGAGGTGTGTGTTCTTGACCACTGGGCTGCTTCCGAGGGGATGAACGGGCACTGGCAGGAGGCGACAGGGGAGACAGATGCTACATCTGTTATTGTCTTGATGATGCGCCTTGAGTAACAACTCGTGAGTAGCTAAGAGCTGACTGGACACAAAAGAATATATGCCCTTCAGGAATCGGGACTAGGGACAATAGCAGCTTAGCCCCTGAAGCCCCGAGGCAGGCGAGGACCGTAAGGGACAGCTCTCCTCCCTGTGTCCGCAGCAGGAGGACAGCTGACCCGGGAGCAGGTGGAGGGGGAATGTGACAGGGCAGGAGTGGGTGGGAGAAGAAAGGTGGGATGGAGACGGGGAGAGGCGCTGGGAAGCCAGATGAAGGACCCTCGGTCACCCTCCCACTGGTGCCTCAGGACCCTCCTTCACCGTTCACAGAGGCCTCAGTACCTGGGTTCCTGGCTGCAGGGACGGCACAAGGTCTTTGATCATCTTGGCTTCTGAGACCGTGACCCCGCCCACCACGAAGAGGATCAGGAGAGGGTGGTCGCTGGGATGAGGCCGGCTCACCTGCAAAACAAACCACCATGGGCTCAAGTGGCTGGTATTGGGGCAGAACGCCGCGCAGCTGGGCGCCTTCTCCCTTGTCCCTCCATGGGGACCCCAGGGCTGCCGCCCCCCTAGTGCAGGTGACATATGCAACACTTAGAGACGGTGATTCATTAAGGATTGGATGTGTTAGTGGGCTGTAAACCCACTGACCAGGAAAGCCCATACCATGTCATCTTATTGTACCCCTTTGAATATTTTATTGAAGGAAAAGTTAAGGTCGTGGAGCTATTAAATAGGAAGAGAAGGCTGAGGGGCAACTTATTTATTCTCTCCTTAGCAGCCTTCAGGTCTGAGCATAAACATGCCCCTTCTTCATGACAGAGCTCTGTTAACTTCCTTCAAAGAGCTTGCCACAGCCTGTGGTTATTGGATTTGTTCCTTTGTTTGTTTCCTTATTGGCTGTCTCCTCTTCTAGAACCGGGGATCTGGTTCACCGCTGAATTCTCAGCTTACCTAGTGCCGTTTCTGGTACCTGGCAGGTGCTCAGTAAGTTTCTGTGGAATGGATAGACGGTCAGAGGGCTAGGGAGCTGGCGCTGAAGGGGTAAAAAGATGCATGAGCCCGGCACCTGCCCTGGGAGCTTATCGTCTAGCGCAGACTTCATGCCCCTTACCTTCTGCGAGCCAACCTTTGCTGGGCACCTACTCTACATGGAATGGCCCACTAGATGTCGTGGAGAATTAGCCTGATGCCTTATGATTTCACCAATAAGGCAAAGTCTTATATACCAGAATGAGAACGACTCACAGGACCCCTCAGGAAATGCAAAATGAGCCCCACACAGTGACTAACTGATGGGCACAAGAGGGAGTTTCTGAAGACAGTATGTTTTGAGCCCTACCTGGAAGCCAGAGCAGGTTTGGGGAGGAGTGGGCGGGAGAAGTGGTGTGACCCAAGTTCTAGAGGCAAATGGTTACCCACTGGGTGGAAGAGGCGGGCAGGGGGCGGGGGCAGCGGCCAGGACGGAGCAGCATCGCATCACTGCAGGAAGCATGCCCCCGGCTCCCAACATGGCCGCCTCAGCCCAAGGTGGGAGACACAGGCTTTGAATCTGCGAAGGGAGGGTCCACAAAGGCGGGGAATGTACTCACTCATTCACACTAACTCCCAAACCATCTTCCCGCGCAGACAGCCCCCAGGTCAACATCTTATTTTAAAAACACTTAAAAAGGCAACACATTCAGTGTTTCCAGTTACATAAGTTACTCTTTGGCTTCTGGAGAAGAAACACAGGATGGAAAAAAAGGAAGGAAGGGAGAGAGGGCGAGAAGGAAAGAGACAGGGAGGGAGGAAGGGAGGGAGGGGAAGGGAGAAGGGGAGAGAGAAAGAGAGAGATCTAACCTTTTCCAAAACAGGTGAATACTGGAAACTCTGACCTTCAGGAAAAGACTGACTCCTCATCCCCGCCCCCCTCCCCGAGCTTCTTGCCCTGCAGCTCTCCTTCTCCTGGATTGCATTTGTTGGCTGCTTTCTTCCAAGTCACGTAATACATACCCAGGACAATCCTGCTTGTGTCCCACTATTCCCCTGAAGTCCCCATGGCCATCATATGCAGGAGTCAATGAACACTACTTTGTCTTCGTTTAACGGGTCATTTCTGTGGCATCTGTCACAGTTGATGACACCCTGCTTGGCTACTCTAATAGCACTCTCTGTTGGTTGTTCCTTCTACCTTTTCTGATTGTTTCTTCTCAAATTTCTTCACAGGTTCCTTTTCTTGGTCTGCCCCTTTATATGTCCGTGTTACTTTGGGCTCCATCTTTGGCCCCTGGTCTTCTCACTCACTACATCACCCCTGAAGGATCTCACCTACTCATTCACCTTCAACAAGGTTTTACATCCTTCCCAAATCTATCTCCTTAGCTTGAACACCTCCACTGGGTTCCTGTGGACTTGCTCACCTGGGTGTCTCCCAGGACCCCTAAACTCAACAGGCTCCAAATCTGATGCATGATCTTGCCAAGTCTATTCCTCATGTTGACTTTCTAACAGCTTCACCATCTTCACGTGCTCCCGAGCCAGACACCTGACAGTCACCTTGGACTTCGCTCTCTTCCATTTCCCAGATCTTAATTGTACCCCCTCACATTTGTGGATCTCTCCTTGACTTCCACTGTCCCTATTCCGGTCAGGCTCTCATTTTGTCTTCCTTAGATTACTGCCACAGCCTTCTGGTTTGTCTCCCCATGCCAGTCTGGCCGTCCCCCATCCGTCCTCCTCATTCCTGCCTGAGGAAGCTTTCTAAAATGCAAACATTTATTGTTGACTCTAGTGAGCACTCTACTAAACATTTCTGTGCATTATCTCATTCAATCCTCAAAATAGCTTTTGGGGGCAAATACAATCATGGCTGCATTTTACAGGTGGAGAATTTTAAGCTTATACCCAGTAACTCAATTGTGGCACAAGGGGCCATGCTCTGAAACACCCCTCAGCTCCATTGGTGCTTGCTCTCTCCATGAGTCTTTGAGGATGAAGTGCGAACTCCTTCATTCAGCATACAGGGCTCTTTCAGTGTGGCTTTGCTTCATGTCTCTATTTCCATCTTCCATGCACAGTGTTTGTTTGCTGGAGCCCTTCACAAGAATTTGAGCCATGCCTGACTGCGTGGTATTTGGGGTTTTTTGAACATTTTGGTAAACATATGACGCTTGATTGAACATTTGCACTGAAAATTGCATTTATCACAGTGTTTGGTTTGATTTACTTCCACAAAGTAAACAAAGCCATCAAAACACAGAGAGCTGGCATCCTGGAGTCCCTCTCGCGCCCCACTCTTGTCACAACCTCACCAAGGGTAACTCCCACCTGGACTTCTGATACTCGACATCGTACTTTGCTTTTTCCACTTCTCTCTAAGTCCTGGAGATTCTCCACGCTAGTAGGAAAGATCTGTGGCCCACAGGCATTGGTTGGGACCACACCGGCGTGCTTTGGCTTCTGTCCGTGCCCTGGCTCTACAGTTATTCAATAGTTAAGGACCCGCTCCTTCTCTTCTTTACCTCCTTCCCTCTTATTCTCTTTAAAGAGTATCCTCTCCTCTGAAAAATTGTCTCTCCCTGTCTCTCGACTCCTGCCCCGTGACCCAAATCTGACCACACCTCTGCCGTGGCCTTGTCAAATTGGACTGCTGCTTATCTCCTCTCCTAGAGTGCGAGCTACCGGAGGGGAAGGATGGATCATATTTATCTTGGCATTTTGGCATTTTGGGCTTTGAGCACAGACCTTGCTCATGGTAAACTTTCCACACATGTTGCATGAATAAAATAAATGGACAGATGAATGACGAAGACCCACAGGCTAAATGGAGATGCTCTTCTTTTCTTAAGAGATCTTTTAGAAACTCTTTGCTTCAAGTGTGATTTTTCCTGGCTGAGGAGCTAACCTGAAGTTCCTTCCAACCCTGCAAATAACTGTTTCTCACTTGATCCTGGAACAGAAATACAACTGGCTCCAGAACTTCAAGTGGGACAGTATGTTCCCAAAGACATATGCTTTCCATAAGAGAGTCTGGGCTCTGAAGTACACTGCTGCGAGAATCTTGGAAGGATGTATCGAAAGATGAAAAGGAGACAAAGAACAGTAACAACAAAGAACAATACCCTGGGGCCAAGGAGTTGAGGTAATGTTGGGTTTGGTACACATAAAAGGGTCCCATTAATGCACGTTGCTGTTTGCTAGTTTGGTTTCTGTTTAGATTTATGTTTTGATACCAGACTTTCCTTCTAGAACATGTCCAGTGGGCAGGCTATTGGGAGGTGGAGTCTTTGAAAGTCTTTTCCATCAGAATAACACATTCCTTATAATCAGCCCCACACTGCTGCATCCCGGGTGTCTGTGAGTTCCCGGTGTGAGGCACGTGGAGGATGAAAGATGTAAGCATCCTGACTGCCATTGCAAATGCCCAGATTAATAAAGCGAGTCAGACTCACTGCTCTTTCACTTTCCGAGCCTTCGCTGGCTGTGATTTCAGACATGGGTTCTGGTTAGAGAAGCCAGTTTCTCTCCACCATCCATCTACTGGAGCCTTCGAGGCATAGGCTGTGGGAACCTTCTCTGCAGCTGTGGGTCCCGAGAGCTCTTTGATGTCCTGATTGGTTTCGATGAGTGGGGTTTCCTCTGCTTCCAGTTTCTCTGGCACGCTCCAGGAGTCCTGGGAATCCTGCTGCCGATTCTCCTCCACTTGGTTTCTCTGAATGTGTGACTCCACTCTCCCAAGCCCAGGCAAGGGTCAGGCCCCCATTCTCCAACAACGGCAGAGCCTCGGAGAAGGGAGAGAGTGCAACAGGAATTTTGGCCTCAAAGGGCACTCGGCCCTGAGAACAGCGGTGCCGACTCTGAAGATGGTCTGGCAATGGCTTTTCTCCCCACAGAGATTAGTAAGAGCACTGCCACTGCCACCCATCACTGCATGTCGAGCATGGTGCTTTTTACTCAATTACTTGTCCGTTCAACAAATATTTAGTGAGCAACTACTACAGGGCCTGATGCGGCTCTAGGCTTCAGGGATGTCAAGAATGCAGCAGTGAATGGATCAGACCAGACTCCCTGCTGGTGTAGAGTTTCTCTTTCAGTCAGGGAGGATGACAAAGTATGTAAGCAAACGTATGTAAGGATGGAAGGTGGGAAGTGCTCTGGAGGAAAAGAAAGCAGGGGGTGGGGCGAGCAGGACACGATGTGACACGGAGAATCTGTGAAGTGGGTAGAAGCTCTGTTTTATAGCTAGAGACAGGGAGGCTTGGAGGGCTGAGTAACTTGTCCCCAGTCTCCCAGTCAGTGAGCTGGAGGGTGGAGACTGAAATCCAAGTCTATCTCACTGCAGAGCTAGACGCTTTCCACACCTCCCCATTTATGAACAGATTCTTCAAACTGAAAGCATTTTTGCTAGCTTTCATCTCTTAAGGCTGAGCTTCTCATTCCTTAGCAGCATCGGTCAATTAGCAGGTTCCTGGTGGAATTTCCTCACTGAATCACGTCGTGGAAGGTCTCCACTTGGGCAGCGCCACTCTGTTGTTTAGCTTGACCTCCCTGCTACAGCTGCTGTGGTGGATGGCTTCCTCTTTCTGGAAACCTCCCCCATCCCCTCCAGTTTCTCCCCTGCATCCCTGGACTCTCCTTAGAGGGCACCGCTTGCCTGACCTGCTCCATGACAGGCTGTATCCCTGACTGCTCGGGCCTCTGGCCCCTGCTCTTCTCCTAGACACCCTTCCTGGGTGACCCAGCCCCTGCCCACGGTCCATGGCTCACCTGCAGCCGTGGCCCCAGATTGCTCCCATTGGCCCAGGCTCTGCGGAGCTGCAAAGCTAACTCTCAAACACAAGTCCTCTTGCTCTCCATTCCTGTTTCTCAGTCGGAGAAAATCTTAACACCGTTCATGCAGTCACCCAACTCTAGGCCAATCACCCCAGGCGGTATCTTCTCATCTTCCACATCCAAGCAACACCCCGTCCTGTGGAATCCACCAGCACTGAGCCCCTGCCCTCACGCCCCCCGCCCTGCTTGAGCTCCGGATCACCTCATCTGCCCACCATCCCTGTGCAGCCCGATGCGGATCTGGCCACATTTCCCCCCATGCTCACTGCTGCTGGGGACACCTTTGTAACATATAAACTGGTTCTAGATTCCTAACAACCATTCAATGGCGCCTCAGTGTTTTGGTCAAAACTCACCTCTAGCCTGTCCTGACCTGGCTTTTGCTTACCCCTTGGCCTCATATTCTTCCACTCCCCAAATCCGCCATCAGCTCCAGCCACTGGGAACCATGGCATGGGTCACTCTGTTCCTCACTCCCGCGGCGCTGATGGCACTCCACTCTTCTGGAAAGCTCTCTCTGACTTCCGGCCTGACTCCCCCTTCTCTGTGCCCTCGAATCCCATCTGGCACACCACTTCTCTCTCCTCCCCACAGTCCTCCATTTTCCTGTCCATCACCTAGCAAGCTGCAGGCCACACAAGGTGAGCTGGGCCAGGGCAGGTGGGGCACCTAGTTTGTCTCTATGTCTTCCCTGCCCACAACAGTGGCGAACACACAGAAGACGCTCTCAATAATTGCTCACAGGCAGACAAAGTTTGTAGACTGCCCAAACCAAGTTTTTGTTTTTGTTTAATGATTCCAACTGTGAGAGTCCATCTCACTAGAACTGATGGATCATATTTAGCTAGTGTTAGACACAAATCAAGCCTTACCTCATAGGATGAAGCAGTTAAGAAGACGAAAATAGAAACAAAGGTGATAAATAGTGTTGCAAACAGGAATTCCAGGACGTGTGCTGAGTTAATCAAGAAACACCAAATGCTGACCTATTTTCTTCTTGTCAGAAATGCCATTAAGTATAACGGACCTACGCCAACAGTTCATCTCTCCATCTTGTTTGCTTATGTAAACAATGACGAGCTCTACGAGATGATCCACAGGCATGTCCAGCTCTTACAGTCCAAGGCTCTGACAGCAAATCTCACCTGAGGCTCATCATTTTTGCCCTTCATCCCCATGGCAGTCTTCTCCCCTTCACTGTAGGTGCATCCAACCCACACGTGAACGGTCTCCTTTATGCCTATGGTTGTGGGGTACGCTCCTGGCAGCTATGCAGCTGCAATGTGATCCTGCCCCTCAGCCATTGTTGACTGGTTCGGGAAAGCGCTGCTCACCTCAGTTGGGCCAATTCCAGATCCTTCCCTGGGAATCAAGACTTGACCGAAGACAGATGAGGCTCAGTCAAAGCTGAGCTCTTAAGAAGAACCAAGGGCTGTGGCATCACGACCCAGCCGTTCATTCAGTGCACACTTCCTGGGCACCTGCCCTGTGCTGGCTGGTGCGCTTTGCATCTTCTGCAGGCCAGAGTGAGTCCCAAAGAACTGTCTGGCTTCCTGATGGCTTTTCTAGTTCTCAGTCCCCATCCATCCTGAGGCCCACCACACTACTGCCCTGAGTTCCCCGAGATCCTCCTCGGTCTTCACCATAAATGATTCACAAGAAATGATTAAGTCGTGCACTTTGTTGGCATTGTCACTGAAAGAGTTTCAGTTCCGATCTCCTCTCACAACCAGCTTTGCAGGGCCTGTTGAGCAGCTACTCCATCTCCCCTGTGGACCCAAGGTGAGGGAGCTCTCATATCAATTCAGAGAAGGGCCCAGAGGCAAGCACTGGGTCTTCTCTGAGTCTTTTTCACAAACCTTTTAATTTTTTCCAATTAAGCATGGCCACATAGGAAATGGAACAACAGCAACAAAAACCTTCTTAAAAAACATACATAAGGGGCGCCTGGGTGGCTCAGTTGGTTAAGAGTCTGCCTTCGGCTTGGGTCATGATCCCAGGGTTCTGGAATCGAGCCCCGCATTGGGCTCCGTGCTCAGCGGGGAACCTGTTTCTCCCTCTGCCTGCCTGCCTGCCCACTTGTGATCTCTCCCTCTGTGTTAAATAAATAAATAAAATCTTAAAAAAATACATAAAAGGAGGTAAAAGGGCCTCACGCAATTTCATTAGATAAAACCCACCCTCCTCATGCCAATTCCAGCAGAGAAAACATCTTGACAAATCATGTCCTTTAGTCAAAACAAGTTGGGGGCCAAACACATGGAGTAGATATAAAGTATGTTATTTTCAGGAGACCGAAATCCAAACCACAAATTCCAGAAATGCATTTTAAAAGTGCTGCCTATTAGACACGCTAGTTTTAAATTAAATTAACGTTGAAGCGAGGGGGGTAAGGTATGTTTCGATTTATTTATTAGATCACTATCAAGCTTTCCTGTAAGGAGATCAAGGTGCTCCATGCACAAGCATCTTGGAGAAATGCTTGGTTGTTTGAAGAATGTCAGGTTCTGCCAAAGCTGTTTCTCCCCAGTTTGAGAGCCCCCCCCCAAGGCATTGCCTTTTGAAGCCCACAGCTTTATGTGGCTAACCACAAGTCTATCCTCTGCTTGAGGAGGGCACGTAGCGCACTTGACACACTGTCTCAGAACCATTCCAAGAATGGTCTTGTGGGCACACTGACTCTTCTCCCCAGCTTGTCTGCTTTACCTTCCAGGGCCTGACACAGTGAACCCGGGAGAGGAAAGTCCTGTAGTGTCTTATCACGCAGGAAGATTTTGGTTTTGTTTGTTTGTTTGTTTTTGAGATTATATTATTTAAAAAAAATTACGGCAAACAGGCAGATCTTTCATTATCAAAGCTTTTCTGGGAGCACTTATTTTGAACCCGGGTCAAGAGCACGGGAGGATTTTCTGTCCTCCAGACTGGAAGGAAAACTCTTAGAATTTGTCACACGCTGCCCCATCAGGCTGGACAGCCAAGTGCATATTCAGGCCGACTGCAGATTGTGTTTTCCAAAAGTGGCCACGACAATAACTTCTGCTCCCTTTCCAAGAAGAGAGTAAGTTCCCTCTCCTCCAACCCAGGTGGGTATGGGTGTCTGCCTGGACAAACAGAGCACGGTGGAGGGGATGCTACATGACTTCCGAGGTTTCCATCTGGCTCTCTCTTAGGACGCTTGCCCTTGAACCCAGCCACCATGCTGTGAGGAAGCTCAGGGCGATGGCAAGAACTGCGTCCCTTAGCTCATGGGCCAGGCTGGGCTACCAGCTGATGGGCAGCGTCAACCTGCTGGCATGTACGGGTGCCACCTTGACGGTGAGTTGCTCTCTGTTGAGCTCTGCTCAGAGTACAGATTCATGAACAAAATCAGTGATCAACAGTATGTTAAGTCAGTGTTTTGGGATGGCTTCTTACGCAGCAAGAGATAACCAGAACAGATGGGGATGGAAGACTTCTCTGGACAGCCTTTATAGAGGAAAGCACATGAAAGCAATGCAGGAAGGAGATGGTAACAAGTTGCAGTAGGATGCAGATAAAGTTCCGACTTTAGTAAGGGCAAACTCCAGTGGCCTTGACTTCCCTCTCACAGAGCTTTGGTTTGATGCAGAGACTCTTAGACATGCATCTTGCATCCTCTTCTCTCCACAGGCCTTAAAGCAGAATGGAAGATACTCTCTCCTGATGGCTTCCCTCCGTCTCAAAGACATAGCTCCTTGGGAAATCGCAGTTATTCCTCAAAGCCCTACTGACTGTTCTTCTCTACATTTATCCCATTTATTTTGTTCAAGTCCTGAACACATGAGCCAGAGGTAATGTTCCTCTTCACGTTCTATGGTGTGGTGGGAAGACTCAGCATGGAAGCCCAGGTAGAAACAGAATAAAACGCCTCTCCATTGGGGTGGTGGCATGGGGAGGGCTTTGTGGCCAGTCCACTGAGACTCTCCCCACCCCCTGCAGACAGATGACACCCCCTGGCAACTGAGAGCAGATGCCTGGCAGCTGGGGGCTGAGGACTGGATTCTGATAGCTGCTGGGAAAACACAAATTCTCCCTTTTTCTGAAATGCATTACTTGGAAACCTCTCTTTGAGATCACTCTCAAGGGGCCAGAGCATTTCTTCATGAGTCCTAACCCCAGGGATACGAAGGCAGAGAAACACAGTGGCCTAGGACGGCTCCACACCCGTTCTTCCTAGGCAAAATCCTTCGCAGGACAGTGATGCCTCTGATCAGTGGAAGAGCTGCGGCAAACACTCTGCAGAGCGTAAAAGGGTAACGATGTGCCGCGGTTCATGAACCAGTAAAGGAAAGCGTAAGCCGCTCGTCTCCCACAAGGGAGGCTCCGTATTGGCCTGACACTTGCACAGTCCATCAGCGTATTAAAGGCACCGTGCCCTCAGAAGCAATTTAATTTGTTGTTTTATCCAGTGTTTCCCAAACATATTTGGTCACAGGATCCTTTTGCTATGGGGACATCGTGGGACATCGCCGGACAAGAGCGAGGCGGAGAGCAGAGAGCAGGCAGGTTGGAGCCCTCACCGTGCCCCCGGCCAACGTCGGACGCGGCCGCCTGACTGGGGAAGCGCCCAGGGCCTGTCGAGCCAGCCTCACGGACCAGGGCCTGGAAGTCCAACCTTGTTACTTTAGCCTCTCCTCAGGGCGAAGTCCAAGCTCGTGAAGGAAGGAAGGGGATGCTCAAGTGGAGAAGGTTTTGGAGACCACGTCTCGTCTGGAAGTTTCTAGGCAAAGTAGCCATCGTGAAGGGCTACTGGACAACCTTGGGATTACGTGCAACTCAGGAGCCCCCACACGCTTTTAAGAAGCTGATCTGTAATACATTATTTACAAAAAAAAAAAGAAATAAAGAGGGGGAAAATCCAGGAGCCACACGGAATAACAGACAGTGCTAAGTGGAGGCAGCAGGAAGGAGACCCGGGCCGCCCCTCCAGCCCGTTTACTGCTCTGTCTCGAGTCTGACTGTCTGGCTTCTGTCCTCTGGCTGTGTGCGTGGACCAGTTTTCCTGGCATATGCATTTACTGAACTCTGAAAGGCCAGATCTGCTATGTAGATTAATTCATGATTTCAAAGACGCTTTGAAGCAGGCAAAACATTCTGTTATTTCCAAGAGTTATTACAACTGAAGTCCTGGCATAGACTGGGAGGCCAGTCTGTAATCTTGTTTAGATTCTTTTAAATTCAGAAACGTTGTAGTGAGTTAAAAATAGATCTCATTTGTGTACTTTTCCTCCTTTCATCCCCATGGCAAAGGCTGTTCAGTCATTTTGACCTCTCCTTGATATTAGCCAGAGAAAGTCTAGCACTTGGCCCCTGGGATGGGAGTCCACTAGGCTAAAACAAAAGCCATTTTCGAATGGATTTGGGGGTGATGCGAGTCATGTGACTGAGCAGAGTTATTCATTATTCTACATGAGTTCTAGAATTAAGAGCAAGAGACCATCATTAAGACCTACGAATAGTATATGGATTAAATGAAAATGTGGGCCAAGGAGGAGAAAAGTTTTCATTCACACTATCCTAGGGGGCTTGTATCCTCACATATCAATTGAAAAAAGACCATAGCGCTTAGGTCAAAAGAAGCTGGAATATCAGAAGGCTGGAAGGTCGGGCTGCTTATAACCGAAGTTAAATAAAGATTGCACCTGATTTCAGAAGAGCCAAAATACTGGATGTTATCTTATACGGTCCTCCCCAGGGTGAATGGGGTGTCAGCATTTTCCTACCCAGCACAGACATCGGTACAATCAGGATTACCTCCTCAGGGTTACTTTACCTTCATAAACATGCTGAATCCAGTTTTAAGGAGATCAGTGAGGCCTGAAGACATGTGTTCAATATCCACTGGATCTGGCCTCTCAGGATTAAATATTTCTTCCACAACCTGCTTCAACAATGGCTTATAGGATGCCTGGAAAGACAAAATATTGTGCTGTAAGTTAAAGGGTTTGTTTGGTTTGTCTGGAGAAACGATAGCTTTATCTGCACCAAAGGAAGCAAAACAAGTTTATTTTGACACTGAGCAATGGCTATGATTTTGTGTGTATGAAAAGGCAACTATAACAACATTGGTTTTTTGGGTAAATTTCACCCTAATACCCTAATGCTATTTTTTGTTCTTATCCCCTTTTAGCAGCAAATATCTCTTACTGGAGCTGTAATCCTAGTAGGACTACTTTTTAAAATCTGGGTTTAAAGTGACAATTTTTTGTATATGAAGAATACTGGAAAGCAAAGTATTGTCATTTGCGACAGACATGAAGATGTTCTCCAGTTTTCCTGAACATTCTTAGAATTATGCTTCCCTCTACTAGGAACTGGAATGTTTTCATACGATGTACTGTCACGATCCAAGCCTAAAGCAATCCCTTCTTCCTCTATAGAGCTCAACTCCAAGTAGGACTTGGCCAGAAAACAAAGCAAAGATGCCAAACAGGAATCTGACCAAGGTCAGGGCTTAGAAAAAGCAGGCCACATGGTACCATAAGAATTCCAGGAGAATGAAGTTGATGTCGATTTGTTACAGCTCCCACAGTGTGATAAACGATGCATCTATGCATGTTCAGATAATATGTGGAGGCAGCTTTTTCTGACCAGTGTACTTTCTGGCATGTTCCCCACTCCTCTTGCCTTGTTCTCCTTCCTACCAAGCTCTTCCTTGTCCTCTGCTCTTCCCTCCCCACAAGCTGACCACCTTCCTCCCAGGTCTCTGGCTGTCTCCGCTCTCCAGTCCCACAGGGCACCTGAGTTTGGAGCATGAATGCCGAGAGAAGAAGGAATGTCTCCTCTCCACACACTCTGGTGATTATTACAACCTCGGAAAAGCCAGGTTCCAACAGAGTCCTGCCCAGATGTTTTGAACTCTTTGGCTCTTGTCACTGGCCAAATCTGTGACCTGCCTGCTATTTCAATAACCTGTTGAGGCTATTGGGTGAACTGACTTCATGTCTGCCTTCATCTTGCATTCCTTACAGTCATTTTTTTAGTCTTTACTCCAACTTTCTTACTTAAAATATTTTAGAAATAAAGCAGGGTATAAACCATCAAAATAATAAACACTTATTTTTTTTTTTTTTTTTTTTTAAAGATTTTATTTATTTATTTGAGACAGAGAGAATGAGAGAGAGAGAGCACATGAGAGGGGGGAGTGTCAGAGGGAGAAGCAGGCTCCCTGCCGAGCAGGGAGACCGATGCGGGACTCGATCCAGGGACTCCAGGATCATGACCTGAGCCGAAGGCAGTCGCTTAACCAACTGAGCCACCCAGGCACCCAATAAACACTTATTTAGGGGCGCCTGGCTATCTCAGTCGGTAGAGCAAGAGTCGGTAGGCTCTTAATCTTGGGGTTGTAGGTTCGAGACCCATGTTGTGTGTAGAGATCGCTTAAAAATAAAATCTTAGAAAAACACAATTATTTAGCTAGAATGTCACGTGCATTTATCAGGGATAAAATGCAGGGAGAAAGAGCAACTGTTCAGCTGAGGGGTGCAGCCTTCGTGTTTATTAGTCCAACCGACTACTGCATACCCAGAGATCTCACAGGTAAATACGCATGGAAGGTAGAGCACTGAGCAGGAATACCATTAAGACAGAAATTAAAACAAAACAAAAACAAAAACAAAAAACAAAGCAAACACTATGATTCAACCTTCCCCATTCTAAAGCTATATTAAGACAGATTTTAAAATTTTATCATACAGGCAAAAATGGAGAGGTCTGAAAACACGCACTTTTGATGAGGCCGTGGGGAAACAGACACTCTTATATATTGCTGGTGGGCGTGCAAATTGTTGCCATCAGTGTGGAGAGCAATTGGGCAGCACCTATCACAATTACAAGTGCATTTGACCTGGCGATTCCGCCTCTAGGAATTTATCCTATAAATATGTTAACATATGCAAATGAGACCTATAAAAGGCTGCTTATTGTTTGAAATAGCAGAAGACTGGAAAAAACTCAAGTGCCCATCAGAAGGAGCAGTTTAATAAATGGGCTACAGCCACAGGAAGAAATGGCACAGAAGCCAATAGAGAAGCTCTTGTGTTGATCTGGCAAAAAGCAGGATAAAGTGTGGGTGGAAACAGCAAGGTGAGGAACAGTGTGTGTGCTGGGCTGGCATTTATGTAAAATGTGTCACCGGGGATTTGGAAGTTTGTATCTGCTGAAATGTACAAACGATCCCATTGTGATGGGATTTACAGAGGCTGCCATGAGCAGAGATCCTGGAGTGGAGAGCAGGGCAAGGGACAAGGGTGGGGGAAGACTTTTCAATATATCGCTTTTCCAAAAACAGTTAAAACACCACTACAAACAGCAAGAATGATCTTTTTTTTTTTTATTTTTACTTGTTAAAAATTAACAAATTATTTATGCACAGAAGAGACTGAAAGAAAGCACACCAGAATGTTAATTAGGGCTATCTCTAGATTCTGGGAGTAAGGGACATTATTTTTTTCTTTTTCCAAATGTTCTAAAGTTCACAGGTATACTTCTGGAATCTTAATATAATCCAATAAATATTTTCAATGTTAAAGAAAAATGAGGTCGTGGAATGGTCTCTGAATTTTGCACATCATCTCTCTGAGTAAACTGTCTCGAGAGCCCTTCTGTCATCTCAGCCTTTCTGGACATTGACTCTCAACTTAAACTTTAATGTCTTTAAACTCTTCCCCAAACAGAAATCCTTTGACCAATATTCTGCTAACTTATCAGCATTTCATCAATATTCATCGACTTCTTCCTTAGTAATAGTATCTAGTTTTTAGCAGGCACATTATCCACTGGCTAAAAGATTTGATTCTCCAGTCTCCCTTGCAGCCGGGCACAGCTGCGTAACTAAGTTCTGGACAATGAGATGGAAGCAGGAGGGTAGTGGGACTTGCAAATGCTCCTTTTTCAAAAGGGAAGGGGCTGCTCTTTCCCTTTCTCTGTTCTGCTGCTTGGAACATGGAAGTGGTGCCCAAAGCGCTGCAGCCGCGGTGGAAAACAGGGCTATTCCTTAGAGATGCTGGAGCTGAGAGCTGGAAGCAACGTTGGCCGGTGATGGCTGGTGGGGCTGCCAGAACCCTAACCCGGACAGACTAAAGCCACCTACTTGACATGCCAATACAAACCCTCCTATGTTTAAACCTTTAGCTCTTGGATCTTTGTGACTTGCAACTGAATGAAATTCTAACTGATACGAAGTGCAAAGGGAAGATAAAGAAATTGGAGTGCTGCGTGGCTCAGCCGGTTGAGCATCCAACTCTCCATCTCAGCTCAGGTCTTGATCTCAGGGTTGTCGTGAGTTCACGCCCTGTGTTGGGCTCCATGTTGGCCATGGAGCTATGTTAAGTAAGTAAGTAAATAAATAAATAAATAAATAAAGGACCATGCCTTCCTTCCAGGAGCTTACATTTATTTATTTTATTAGCCTATATGCAGTTATATAGAATAACTTGAAGCAGAACCCCAGAGAAATACACTTAGGCTGTCATGGTTAAGAGAGCGGAGAGTATGTCCCCCAGCCTACAAAAAACACAAGCCTGTTGCTCTCTGAAGAATGCACTTCCTGCAAGGAGGGAGAGTGGTGATGGTAAAAGGAGCTCAGACACAGGAAAAGTCTGTCATCCAGTTAAAATGCTAGACTAAGTACCTCCTCTGTGCAGGGAGCCGTGGGCCAGGGGTGATGGTTCTCTCCAGTGCAGTCCGGGGGCCCAGGGGAAAGAAGGAAGTGTGGAGGGACTGGGGATCTTGTCCTCTCCCCTGCTCCACTTTCAGCTAGGCTCTGGGCAACAAAGCACCCAGGACAAAATACCCACTGAGCTGGGGTTCCCCTTGGGGGTGAGCAAGATTTGGAAGGGCTAGTCCCTTAATAGCTTCATTCTTGGGATTTTGTGATCCTTGTATACCATTGGGGAAGGTTGTAAATCTTTTTTATTTTATTTTTTTAAGTATGTAGGTAACATTTATTTAGAGTGGGGAAAGAAATTACAACTTCAATTCAGAAAGTAACAGAGAACAAACACATCACGTAATCCAGAATAATAACATAAATGCTTTCATTAATTAACTGCCTGACGTAGCTCCATGATACTCATTTCTTAGGTTTCTTGGCTGCATTCTCTCTGATTATCTTTTCGTTTGACAGCAATTTAGAAAGTCATTTTCTATAGAGATGTGATAGTGATTAAGCTATTGTCTCTCAACTCCAAGCCCTGTCTTCTGTACTTAGTTCTGCGACGCTAGCCCGCAGCTCTGCAAACCACATTTGTGCTCTGCCATCTAGACCTGGCAGATTCTGCCAACAGGGGGCACTAGAGGGCTAGTGGAGGCAGGAAGCGCAAGCGAGACCGTGCTCTTCCCTGTTTATTTGCTGTTCCCACCAGCATCACCCCAGCAATGGCTCCTCACTACTGGACGCCGTGCCCTCTCTCGACTTTTAAGTCATAGGATCCAATAAATTACCTTCCTTGCTTAAGCCAGTTTGAGCTTTTTTCTTTTATTTTCTGTTTTTACTTGTAACCGGAAGCACACTAAACTACATATTTTACTGAAGAGACATCGATAGGTCTTCCCACTTAAATATATAGAAGAAGACCTCCAATTCTTTACTAAAACAGCGAAGCACAGAACGACGAAATAACATTGTCCATTTAAAGAGCACAATTTGGGAAAGACTTTCTCAGGCATAAAAGCAGCACTGGCCTCATGACTTTTTCGAAAACACATTTCTTACTTTTTCCAATTACGGTTTTTAATGATGAGAACCTTTGGCTCCTTCCTCTCAGCCACTTAGGTTGCATTGCTTTGTGTCCCAAATCATGTCACTGAAATCTGATTGGAATGCCCGGCTTCAGCAATAGCTTCTTAGATGAGAAAACTCTGACTGTCATGGAATTTTCTATTTAGCCAGAAGCCACCCACTTCTCAGCAAAGGACCACATAGACGGTGGTGATAGGGGAGGCAGATGTCTTCCCCCTAAGGCTCTGCTCAAAGTTCTCCTCATTTGTTAGGGAGGGCTGGAGGGGAGATCAGTTGTGTGGTTTGCTCCAACATTAAGAGAGTTGGGCAGAGTAATTTAATTTTCCTATTCAAACATTTTCTGTCAGTTCACCTTTGGGAGTGGGGGGGGAGGAATAAAAAACACAGACAAATTTGTTCTTTTCTTTTCTTGCTGGTCATTTATTTCTTGCTTATATCACATCCGGTGTGTGCAGACACTAGGGGTTCTCTGCCCCACACAACTGTCCAGGTACCCAGGCTCCTTCTATCGAGTGGCTCCCCCATTCCCCAGGGCACTGGAATCCCACGCGGGAGCTTCGCATCTCATCGGCGAGCATGCAGGATTTCCAGAGAGACTTTATGGGCTCAGCCTGAAAGCGATCTGTATCACTTCTACCCACTGTTCATCGGCCAGACTTAGTCACAAACCTAATTTACTCACCAGGGAATCTGGAAATTGTGGTCTAACTGTACCCAGGAGGAAAAGGAAATGGACTTCAGGAAACATATAGCTTTGTCTTTGCCACACA
Source organism: Halichoerus grypus (assembly GCF_964656455.1). NCBI lineage: Eukaryota > Metazoa > Chordata > Mammalia > Carnivora > Phocidae > Halichoerus > Halichoerus grypus. Next base: position 41,312,319 of record NC_135714.1, read on the forward strand.
CACACACACCATAAAGTCGGTATTGAAACATTAATATAACTGGCAAGTTGCATGTTATAGGCAAAGGATTATTAAACCCTTTCCCCCTCTTCTGCATAAGAATTTGACCTTTGGTTAACTTTCTAGCTCTGTTTCCCTGGAAACCTGATAAGAGAAGAATGTCGAACTGTAGCCAGGCAAGATGGCTTACGATAAAAATGACCCCTGCTTAGTAAATTGCATTAGACTGGAGAGAGCTCGAAATTTTTTATTTATTTGACAGAGAGAGACACAGCGAGAGAGGGAACCCAAGCAGGGGGAGTGGGAGAGGGAGAAGCAGGCCTCCTGTTGAGCAGGGAGCCCGATTCGGGACTCGATCCCAGGACTCCGGGATCATGACCAGAGCCGAAGGCAGACGCTTAACGACTGAGCCACCCAGGTGCCCCTAGAGCTCGAAATATTGGCCAGAGAGCCAGAGCTTTGGGCTTCTCTGAGCACGATGACTCTCGTGTAACTGGGCATGTCCTTTGGAGGAGTGCTGGGAGCTATGTCCGTGGAATTGTTCAGAGAAACTGGCTCCTAGAGGATGTGACGTTTTTAAGCCAGGAGACTCCTGCCCACCCCCCCCCGAAGTGAGTCTAGTTCCCTCACTTCTGAGCTGTTACCTTGGGACCAAACCGAGTAGCTCCTGGGTGACAAGGGCTACCCCAGGGAAGAAACACGCCTGCGGCTCCCTCATGGCTAGCGATGTTCCTGTCCTAGGCCGACTGGCGCCAAGTGCGGGCTTTGACCCCATAGCGGACTAATCCATTAGGCACAGAAGGCACAGTGCCCAGAGCCCACAAGACTTTTAGGGGCCCATGGGAATGCATTAGTTTAAAATCAGAGGGGAAAAAAATGAACTTTTAGGTCAAAGATAATGTTTTGATATATAATATTGTCTCTGTACCAATGAAATTGTACAATATAATTTTTAATTTTTTTTTATAGAGGAAGAGGTCCATAAAGGTAAAAGTGAGTAGGACTATGAAAATCATCATGTGGCCCTTTATGACAGTTTCATGAGGATAGCCTGAAGGTTTGGTAGAGCCTAGCGAGATCCCTGATTGGCATTAAATATGAAAAAGTTGACATTTCAAAAAAATGATCTTATACCAGAAACTTTCTCTTTTTACTTTAAATGGCCAGTATCTCTTCTGGAACAAACTAGACTTTTAAAAACACTATATTTAATCAAAATATGAAGAATAAAATATTTGTGTCTTGTCTCCAGTTACTCTTTTGTGGTGGATATAATGTGTGAGGAGGTCTAGAACATTCTTTTATTGACCTGATTCTAGCTCTTGAACAAAGCTATTGAGTATAGCAGTAGTTTCTGACATTATACATAAGTCAGAGACAATTTCTAGAAACCAGTCTAAACTCCAACATCTTCCTGAATTTGGCGCACCTTTAAGATGGTCCTAGATAATCAGTTTCCAAGAAAACCTGAGTTGTTGCCACAGCTACGTCCCCATCACTCAGCGTTGCTGCCCTTGGCTTTGTTGACTGGTGTTGGTGCAGCCATGGGCCGTCTCAGTCCTATTATTGAAGATGCTTATTCCTTCTCTGCAAAATTGATTCTAATACTCTTGTAGAGAGAGTATTCATTTTGTCTCAATCCATGACTGTACAGAAAAACATCTGTTCAAAACTGCTGATGGCTTTGGCTGTTCCATGGCTCATTTATTTTTATTTTTTGCTTTACTATCACTGATTTTTTTTCCCCTTTCATCTTCTTAAAGGAAATGGTTTGCTCTGCAGATTAAAAAGTGGTTCATTTGCCTATCTGTTCATCCATCTATCCATCCATCCAGCCATCCTTCCTTCAAACCAGAAGCAGATTACTCTGTAAAATTTTGAGTGTAGTCCCTTCAACTTCAATATGAAAAAAAAGCTAAGCCCAAAGCAATTTACTAATTTGCTTGAGATTCACACAGGCAGTTAGAAGTGGACTATAGGACAGAGCCAAGTCTCCTGGTTAGTCTCCAGTTCAGTCCCATCTTATGTTGCTTCTTTCCAAAAGGGCACTGGCAGGTCTGGAATGAGGAAGATAGAATCAGGAGGAAGAAGAAGAAGAGAGCTCAGCACTTGGAACAGAACAGCCAGGGCTGGGGCTTGTTGACAAAGAGATGGGGCCTACAGACTGTTCAGAGAGCCATATTTCACCAGGCACCAGATGAATGAGGCCTCCTGGGGCACCGCTCGTTCTAAACACTCTTGTTGAGCCTGCCAGAGGCACAGAAGACAGTACGCATCTGTGGAAAGTTTTCTCCAGCCCAGCACTTTGAGACTTCTGCCAAAGCAAGTCATGCAAGAGTCATAGAGTATTTTGTCTGAAAGGGCACAGAAGCTCTTTGCCCTGAGACATTGGCCTAATAGCCTCCTGATGCTGCTGCTGAGGAAGAGCGGCACATCAAACACTGTGGCGTTTAGGGAGGAGGTTACGCCTCCCATTAAACTAGAACATTCACAGCAAGAAACAAGAGCATAAGAAGACTTGCTGCACAGGCAAAACTGGGGGCTCAGGTTTCCACTCAACAGAGTCTATGAACAAACACAACCTTTCCAAACCAACGGGCATCAGTAATAAGCCCTTACCATACACAGCAGCTAATAGTACCGTCGCTTGAGAATGACTCCCCTTCTATGAGGCCCATCTCCTAGCAAAGGAAAAGGTGAAATGCTACAAAAGAGGACAAAAAAGAGGCCTATTTTGCTCTTCACTGCAACTGTTACAGCAAATGCTTACATAGTGCTGTCTTTGTCAGCTCCTGTCCTTTGCATGTATCAACTCACCTGTCTTTGAGCATCTTTATGAGGGAGGTATTATTATTATTAGCTCCTTCGTACAGTGGAGGAACTAGGCACAGAGAGGTGAAGTAACCTGCTTAAGGCCACACAGTTGGTAGGGCTCTGGACCTATGAACTCAATGCTGCTATGCTGGGCTATGAACCCACATGCTGCTGCTAACCTCTGTCTCACTAAGAATTAAGAGCATAAGAAATGCCACTGTGGATAAGACTCACAGTCCAGAATCCTTCCATCCATCCATCCATCCATCCATCCATTCACCTGCCCACCCACCCACTAGGAGGCAAGCACTGAGCTAGGCTCTGCAGATACACCATGGTGAACAAACATGGATGCCGTGTCCGGCGTTGGTAGTATGTTCTGCAAGTCAAGAGCTTCAGTGGCGGCCTCATGATCCCCATCGTGCCCACTCTCTTGGCTGCAGCAGGGCTGGTTCCCTTGGAGGACCAAGTGTGTGGTGATCTTCTGGGATCATTTCTGGAGAAGCAGTCTAGATCCCACCCCTCCAGCTCTTCCAGAGACTTTATAGGTACTCAATGTCTTGTATGAAATCATGTTCTCCTTGACATGAAGAGAGTGATGTTTGCTTTCTGGGCTGTGGCTGACACACCTTCTCAAAGGGCTAAAGGATGGACGTTAAAGAAGAGGTGCCTCAGGTGCTAGCCGGGGTGAAAGGAGTGGTTCTGAGAGGCAGCCTGTGCTCCGGAGTAGGAGAGAGGGGTGCCAGGAGGGCATGTGGGGCAGGTAGGGGCCCCAGGATCCAGGGGAGAGAACCTAAATTTGTAGCACTGGTCAGAGCTGGAACAGGAATCTGGAGCTGGACCAGGTCTAGTGCTTTCCTGGGTATCGCAGCGAGCCCAGAACATCTCAACTAGACGCTGTGTAGAAACAGCATGGAGCTAGATCGAAAGCACACTCTCCGAGCCCCCCACCCTCGTGCCCCGCCAGAGCCTCAGGGCTGAGGACCAAGTTGGGAGAAGAGATGGACAGAAAGTTGCCCAGTCAAGGCCCACAGTTGGACTCTGAATCTAGTCTCGACATTTGCTTTTTTCTCATTATACATACTTTGCATGCCCTCAAATCCTCCGATATATAATAAAAATGTATGTATTGCATTCAAGATGCCCCAACAAATATTCATTAAGCATGCACTATATAGAAAATGCCACTCTACACACTGAGGATATGGCAGTGAACAAACCAGATCAAAATTCCTGTCCTCACTGGGCTTACATCTACGATTGAAAACTTTAAATTCAAAAATTATCAAAAAACCCAAACAGGTAAAAATCACTGATAATCCCATCAAAAACTCTTTCTCTAGCCACATAAAGCAGGAAGTCAGAGTTCCTCCTTGTCCATCCAACCCTGCACACCCCCTACAAGGCAACCATTATAAAGTTTTCCTTAATTTTTAAAGACTTATTAAATATACATACCCATATGTTTTTTATTTTTTTATTTTCTAAACAAAAATAGAAAAATGCTTGACAGAATGATCTACATTTTTTTTTTCCACCTAACAGATCATAAACCTCTGTTTTAGTCTGAGTTCTCCAAGAAGCAGAGCCTGAGCCAAGGATTCACATAGAGTCCTGCTAAGCACGCTTGGAGTTGTCTCATTCATTTTAATGGCTGCACAACATTTCAGAGCATGTGTCTCTATCATTATTTACTAAATCCCCTTCAGATACACACATACTCCCCACCTTGCCCCTACTTCCTGCTCACTGACATTTAGGATTTTCAGTTAATGGGTCGATGTCATTGACTCAGTGTAAGAGAGTACATACAACAAAGGAAAAGTTCATTTTCCCAAGGCAATGGCTGCAGGACAGGGTTCCGAGGTCTGGAGAAATGACAGTGTTGGCAGCAGGGAGATTAAGTCTAGGAAATTTATCACTGTCCTAATTATGCCCAAGATTTATGGCTAATGCATGTTTATGTGAATTTGGCTAAATTGGTCACAATGATAATCATAAAACTGAAAAGAGCTTATTAACTTAGTGGTTTCTTTGTACTTTGCCAACTATAGCAGCCACTTGCTTCTTGACATTCTTTGGTCTAAATCTCATCATAAATCACCAGTTCTATGTCTTCTAGAATTAGTCCATACTGCTGTATTTAAGACTGGTGATTTTTTTAACGGCCAAACTGCATATGATGAATGATCTGAGTGACTTTATCTGTATTTCGTGGTGGTGGCGTTCTCAGGTCATTGCACAAAGGATGGGAATTTATGTTACTAAGTTGAGAGCCAGCTTCCAAGGCTTCTTTCATATGTTGGTGGGTGATTTCAGATGCCCATCAGCACCATCAATCAGTACTTCTAGAGCCTCCATGAAATCCATGGTATAGCGGGGAGGAAGTTTCGTAGTGGCAGCCAAAACCTGGCATCTGGCCTTGGCCACTTGTGGGTCTGTGGCAAGTCACGTGGCCTCCCTGGCTTACTTCTCGTGAGGATCAAAGGACAAGCCCAATGTGGGAGCACTCTTCAAGTATCAGCTACTGTAAGAATATACGGGAGGAAGAGTCTGGATTTGGCTAGGCTACTCTCGCAGATAACCTTAGCTCTCGTCTATATGCCCACCTTAAAGGGTCAGCATCCTGACGCTGAACCCCTCGCTAGGGCAGAGTCCCCACTAACAGCACATTCAGCTCCCCAAGCAGCCGTAGCAAACAGAGTGGATTTTACTGAGATTTCATGGGGAGATGAAGGAGAAGATGCTTGCACACACTCCACGAATGCTTTTTCCCGTCAGAAACACCTGTTCTTCCTTCAAAGCTATCTTTGGCCACCAGGAACCTTAGTTGTGTCTCCATCCTCATCCAACAGAGACTGCCCAGCCTCAATGACTCCAGCCTTTCTTCACTCCTTAAGCTTCCCTTTGGGTCTCTCTGGGGCCCCTCCCTCACTGAGCTTGTAATCTTGGATTCTCATACCATCTTCCTACTCACTGTTCAAAACACCCTGCTGAAGTTCCCGCACTGCCCTTAGGAAGTGGTGGGGGAATGTTAAATAACAAAGGTTTTGTTGTCACAAACTTCTTTTTTCCTTGCCATAGTATTATTAGGTAATTTTGTTCTATTGTTCAGAATGTTTAGGGAGTGCTTCGATCTAGAAGCTTGGGAATCACAGAAGGCCACAGCCCCACCCTGCACCTATAGTAACTAGGGCCCAACGAAGTAAAGGGACTTTTGCCTAAGGTTTCCGAACACGTGACAGCTGTAGAGCATGGCTGGCCCCCAATCCCGGGCTCATCTCCCCGTATCAAGCCTATAAGTGCAAACGAATCAAGAGGCTTTCACATTCAGGGGAACCCAGAACTCTGAACTGGAAGGGTGCTTGGAGTTCATCTAGAACAAATCCCTCATTTTAGAGAGGCTAAGATGGAAATTTCCTTTTGCGGTCTCTGAATCCTAAAAATACAACACGGATTAGATGGTTACTTTAAAACATATGTACTTGCCTGGTGGGTATGATTTCCAGGAACATATACAGACTTAAACTGTTTCATGAGATTCCGAGCTCCAGCGACATCCCGAAGCGAGGCGAAGAGCTCATCTGCAGCAATTTTGGATTTCTGAGATGTCAGCTTAATTGAAGAGTCACAGCCTGAAACAATCCAGAGAGATTTTCTTGAGTGAACACATCCTTAAATTAGGCTTTAATCATGACGGCTTGAGCTCGATGTAACGCAGTTGGATTTTTTTTTTTTTAACCCTATTTTACCCCTGTTGTTCCCTAACTGGGTGGTTTTAATCCTCCACGAGCAATGAAACATACCAAGTGTAAACGCCTTTGACAGAAGTAGAACTCAGAATTGCCTGGGATGGCAACCACTGGCTTCAGTCCCCACACTATAGAAGCTTCACAGAAAGAAAGCTCTCCAGGGTCTGCTATGCTCAGAACATAGCTTTGGGAAAATAGGGAGAGACACAAAGAAAAGTACCAGAGAGTGCTGTGATGAACCTCTCTTGCTTGAATCCTACCAACAGTTTCCGGGAAATAGAAGACCAAGACTGAGAGATGATAGAACTGCTCCGGGAACAGATCTTACTGGGATGGGCATCTGTCTAATGTGCTCACAAAGCATATGGTGCCTTTCAAAAGGCAGCCATTCAAAGCTGGTAACACACAAAGAGGACCTAATAAGAAGACTATTCTCGGCAATGATTCTATTTTTCTTTGACACTTATAATAGCTGGATTTCTTCTCTATCTTGTTAGAAGCCCATTCAGAAGAGAAATGATCATGGATAAGTCAGAAGTTTAAAAAACAAAGTTCCCAGATAAGTTTTTTTGGCGGTCTCAAATACTCAGATACGTTAACTCATTCATCCGCATGGCACTCTTTTGAGATAGGAGCTATTATCGTCCGCATTTTAAGGATGCAGGAAGCAAGGTACAGAGTGGTTGGGTAACACCCCTGTGAGCAGACCCTGGCAGTGCTCTGCCCATATCTGCTCAGTCACCCTGGACATCACTGTAGGTTTGCGGAACAGTTCTTGTGTACTCTGCTCCTACCTCAAGTACCTGCATGCCTATCTTTCTATTTGCCTCTGTGTTTCTGTCTCTGTCTCTCTTCTTGTCTGTGGGCTTCCTCTGGTTGTAGAAGCATGCTTGGCCTTTGTGTGGGGCAGGCTGGAAATCCTAGGAAGTCAGCATTCATTGGAACAACCCAGATTTCTCATTCCCTGGGGGAACAATTCCAAACCGTGGTCTCCAAAGCCTTTGCTCAGTCCCAGAAGGATGGAGCCCCAGTTGCCCACAAAGATAACTCACTCACTAATGTCCCTTTATTGGCTTTCCTTCCTTCCCTGGCCCACTTCCCTATTTCCTGACTATGCTTCCCGAAATATCTTTCCAAATACAATACTTGCACCCAAATCCCTGTCACTGGACACCAGAACTTCCACAGGTGTTCAAACACACACAGCCTGGATCCTTTTTTGGGAGCCTGTATTCTTTTTTGGGAAAAGCTTTATTGAGATGTAATTCATATACCATACAAATGAAATACCGTACGATTAAAGTGTACAGTCCAATAGCTGTTAGTATATTCACATAGTTGTACGACCATCACCACAATCCATTTTATAATATTTTTATCACCTCAATAAGAAACTCCATACTTGTGAACTTGTCACTCCCTTTTTCCATCCTCCTCCTAGTCCCTGGCACCACCAATCTGCTTTCTGTCTCTATGGATTTACCATTTCTGGACATTTCATATAAATGGACCCATAGGACATAGGATCTTTTGGGACTGGCTTCTTTTACTTAGCATAATGTTTTCAAGGTTCATCCAAGTTGTAGTATACATCACTACTTCATTTCTTTTTACTGCTGACTAATATTCATTGTATGGATATACCACATTTTATAGTTGCATTCATCAGTTGATGGGCATTTGGGTTATTTTCACATTTTGGCTATTATGAATAATGCTGCTAGTTTTATAAATTTTTGTGTAGACATACATTTTCATTTCTCTTGGATATATATCTGGGAGTAGAATTGTTGCCATAGAGTTGGCAACTCTGTGTTTAAACCTTTGAGGAACTGCCAGGCTGTTCTCCAGCGTGACCCCACCATTTGACACTCTTACCAGCAGTGTAATAGGGTTGCGATTTTTCCGCATCCTCAACAATGCTCGTTATTACCCTTCTTGATTGATCCTAGTGGGTGTGAAGTGAGGAGAGGCTTGTTGATTTTGATAGGGAGAAATTGTTTTTAGGGAGTAGAGGTAGATCCAAACAAGCTTAAACTAAAATGGAATGTATCTAAAGTATATAGGGACATCCAAAGGAGCCTGACTGTAGCAGACACAGCCAGGTGGCATGTGAGTACTTGAACTTGTACCCTTAATTACTGTGGAACATTATATTATAATTACTCTTAAAGGGAGGGCAAAATTCTGAACTGCCTTTACCTACAACACATCTGACACTGAATGTGTGGGTCTTTTCCCCACACCAATCGATTCTCTAATTCTCTGGGCACCAACTGAGTGTCCTACAATTCAGTTCAATTCTGACACTAACTACACAGCATTAGCGCAGACCCCGCAGTTTAAGGGTTCAGGCCCATTTCAGATGTCAGTTGCAAGTCCCAGATGGCCACCTGCACTCCTGACAGATCGGCTCCCAATTGAGGGTTCCCATGACGCCTTCCTCAGGTTCAATAATTTGCTAGAACAGCTCACAGAACTCAGGAAACTACCTACTTTACCACAGAATTTTCCCTCCTATTGCCAGTTCATTACAAGGGATACAACTCGGGCACGGTCAGATGGAAGAGAGGCACAGTGCAATGTTAAGGGGAAGGAGCTTCGAGCTTCCATGTTCCCTTCAGGCGTTCTCCCTTTCCAGCACCTTGATGTGTTCTCTAACCCAGAAGCTCTTCCAAGCCTATTATTTAAGGGTTTTTATGGAGGTTTCATTACATAGGCATGATTGATTCAATTACTGGCCATTGGTGATTAACCCAATTTCTAGCCCCTCTCCCTTCCCTGGAGGTTGGGGGGTGGAGCTGAAAACTCCAACTCTCTAAACATGCCCTTGTTTTTCTGGCAACCAGCCCTCCATCCTGAAGCTGGTAGGGGCACCAACCACTAGTCATCCCACTAGCATACAAGACACTTCTGTCACTCTGGTAGTAGCTGTGTGACAGGGACCGGGGACAAAGACCAATATGTATATTTCTCATCGTATCATAAAAATTCCCTGACTAGTCTTTAACTCCTGGTTTCCAGAAATATCCAACTCGTGTCATTAAAAAGAAAAAAATCAGTGTGGTCAAGCACAGGGAGAGGAAGCCTCCATGTTCAGTGAACTGTGGTGAGGGGAGGGGAGAGGTGGAGGGAAGTCAGGAGATCATGCGAACTCCCCAGAATTCTATGTCAAGCTTTGTGGAAAGGAGAAAGTGTCATTTTCAGAGGAGCATGTCCATAATTGCCTCCTGATTCTTACAGAGGCTCATAACCAAAAAGAGTTAAGATCCACAGGTGCAGGGCATGTGTTGATATCACACCGTGCTTACCCTTGGCATTGCAGCCCTAGCTGAGACGGACCAGCTTGCGCTTTAGTCAATAACCAACCAGGAGAAACCCTGGAAGGTTATGGCTTCTCACTCATTCATATAAGCTTCCTTCCTTAAACTCTCAGCCTGAGCCATTTAAAATACGGGAAATCATACCAATTATATGTAAGTGTAGGACATTCTGTACTAGTCTTTCAAGTAAAAAAAGGCATGAAAATAAGAAGACATCGCTTGTCCTAATACCATGCACAATGTTTCAATTCCTCTAAAACACGATTCAGCTAATAGGCTAAAATTTTTTTTTTTTTTGAGAGAGAGAGAGAGAGTGTGTGTGTGTGAGCACATAAGCAGTGTGGGGGGGTTGGGCAGAGGGAGAAAGAGAATCTTTTTTTTTTCTTAAAGACTTACTTATTTGAGAGAGAGAGAGAGCGTGAGCTTGAGCAGGGGGAGGGACAAAGGGAGAGGAAGAGAGAGAATCTCAAGCAGACTCCCTGCTGAGCGTGGAGCTGGAGGTGGGGCTTGATCTCAGGACCCTGAGATCATGACCTGAGCCGAAATCAAGAGTCAGCCGCCTAACTGACGAAGCCACCCAGGTGCCCCTAGGCTTAAGTTTTTTATTTAAAGTAATTCATTTTCTATCCAATAGAGAGATCCATCCAATCTTTCATATGGTCTCTTTTAATTTTTTGGAAAGTAACATGATGTTTATCCATTAGACTGAGTGGAATAGAATCATCTACTGGATTATAGATTACTGACAATTATAGATAATTCATGGAAATTGTGGATTGTATATTGAAATTAATGTGTAATTGCAGAGAGTTAGGTCAACCGTGGAGCAAGCAGACTGTTTGACAGAAACATTTACAGATTACTGATAAATTAAGCTCAAAGGAACCCAACAGAAAAATAAGGCTATCACATTGTTGGAAGGAAAATAAAAAGTCCTAAATTCACAAATAAAGTAAAACTTTCCTGAAAAACAGTCAATTATTTTCATTGTTCAAATTAACTGCACATGAGCAACTTCCGTCCAAAGCATCCACTCTTTCCAACGTGGCTGGTATCCTCAAAGCAAGTGTTCCACAATGTGCATGTTTCTGGGACACCAGGCCGGTCTCTGAGCATTATTTGTATTTATATCAATCCTCACCAAAAGCAGGATTTACATTCACTTACCCAAAACCTGTAATGAAAGTTTCACTCACAGACACACACACACACACACTTTTGAAATGTGGATCAGAGGACATAAGTGACTTGTGCAGGGTCACATCACCATCCCTGGCAAAGTCAGTGTCCAAATGTCCCGCTGATCACAGACCTGAGCTCCTCCATGTCCACCCCCACCCACCATCCAGAATCCCCTCTGGGCATGCGGCCCATTCCAGATTCATGCTGCAATCAATAGCTAAAGGTGATGTGGGCCCCAAAGCTCTGAAATGGGATGAATTTTTTCTGCGACAAGTGCACCAGCTATAATCACTGAGCGCTCACTATGCCATCACTACGCCAGGTGCTATGCTAAGAAGTGTGTACATCTCGGCCTACTGAATCTCCACAGAAACGCAATGATGGCATTGGGCTACTGATAGCATTCCCACTTTGCAGATGGGGAAACTGAGCCCTAGAGAAGTTAAGCAACACAGTGCCACTCAACTAATAAGCAGCAAAGCTAAGGGTCAAACCCTTGCAGTCTAACTCCAAAGATGGTCCTGTTAGCCACTCTACTCTGTCGTCTTTCAAATGTGCTGAGACCACATATATAAAAGATCAATGAAACTCTTAATTCAGCCTTAATAGCAAAGAAATGCTTTTAAAATGGAGTGAGTAGCAAATGCCTTTCTTCTTGGGAACACCTGTGCCTGTCCCTTGGGGTCGATGCTAACATTGCAGGTTTGCAGTCATACCCCAGGCCTGTCTTTTGTAGCCACAGAAGGTGTGAGGTCTCCCAGCCTGGCTGTATACCCTCCTTTGGATCTTTGCTCTGTAAGGCGCTGTATTCAGTTACTTCTAATAAGCCCCTGACAGCCTGTTCCATTAAGCCAGCTTATGAGATAACAGTGTTTTGTAAGGGAACTCTTAAGTGTACAATTCCAGTCAATTCTCATTTAATCCACTTAGTTAAATAGATAATGAACCAGAAGCTGATCCTAGCCTTTAGCCAAGCACGATCTGTGTACTTCAGTTGCCTACGTCTTGATAAGGGAGGCCCCCGGTCCCCCAGGGCACCCCTGTGTTCTTCTGAAATGGAGGATGACTCATACCCCTGCAATTTCTTTCTCTGGAGGGCTTGGCGATCTCTCGCGGAGGAGTCCAGTTACTCCTCAAAGCAACAAAATCGGGCTCTTGTGCCCGTGCGTCTCCTCCCTCTGCTGTCCTCTCCCCTGTCTCCACTTATCTGAAGTCCCTTACTTTAGCAGGGAGAGAGAGAACAGTGGTTTCCGTGGCTCTGTACGCAGCAGGGACCCATATTTCCAGCCACGACAAAGCGAAAATGGAGTAAGGCTGAAGAGCTAAGGGTCCTCCCAGGATGGCTGGAACGAAGCTGCATTCCCTACTGCAGTCGGCCTCGCTCTCTTCTGTTGTTTGCTCTCTCGGGGAGCAGGCTGGAATCCTTTGGGTGCTTGGGGAACCTTTTCAAAAGAACCTATTTTTCCTAAGTTTGGTTTTACTCCTTAGGAACTAAGGAAAATAAAGCGTCTCCTATCAGGATGCTGCTGTGTCCAAGGCCTTTGTCTGGATTGGAGCTGAAGCAGCCCTCATCGGAGGCCTTCCGAAACACACACACACACACACACACACACACACACACACACACACTCACTTGGGGGCGTGGTTAGAACAGGATTTGAAATGTTTCCCCATTCAGCAATATTATTCTCCTCCCAGGACGAAAGGCCCCTCGCATCTGATTGGGAAGAGTGAGGGTCAAAAAATACTTGAGCCTCGTCAAGAGGCTCTTTTCTCATCTGGACACAAGTTATCCAAGGCTAGCCTCCTCATCCTTCTGTTGGCGTCCGAGTTTGGGAACATCAGGCCACTTCCTAGCTTGCGTCCTTGGCCCCCTGCCGCTCAGCAGAGCCCCAGAGCAGGGGTCTCCACTCCGTGGGCTCCAGGGGCAGTGAGAGAAAAGGTCAGCTGGGAGTGTGACTGGCCAGAAAGTACGGAGCTCTGGGAGGTCATGACCTCCCTCATCCATCCAGCAGGATGACATTGCCTTTTTTTCTCTCTCCAAACCATTGTTTCTAAACTAGGCTCTTTTCTCATGGCTCTCAATACATGTCTAGCAAATGAAAACAAAACCAAACAAAATAGAAAACCAAATAAACCTTAGCAAGTGCCGTCACATCTGAAATCTTTCAGGGAGGTTGCATATAAACCACCCTTGAGTAGGGCAGTCCTATAAGCTTGTAAGTACAACTATAATAGAACTCTTTTTTAAACATGCTGGGGACCCATAGGTGATTGTGAGTCCTTCAGAGAGAGGGATCATGAAAAATCAGTCTCTCTCACACACATAATTTACATTATATGTTATATATTCATATATATGTATATATAATTTTGTTTAAAATTAAATCATAAATGTCCTTTTATTCACTAATCTTCAAGGGAAGGTCAAGGTCTTCTCTGTGAGTATTGTCTGCTGTTCTGAATAGAGTCCTGTCTTTTAAAAAACCCATGGTATGCCACGTACAATTTCCAACTTGAGTCCATCTCACGTAGAACGAGAAGTTAAGGACATCTGTGGCACAATCTGAGAGCAGAATTCTTCTAGATTTTAACTTTTTTTCCTTCAATCTTCTATAGTCACCTTATTCACACCTAATCCAAAAGCGTTTTTAAAGTGACTCATCTTGACTGAGTCTTAAAAGCATTCCATTTGGTTTTTACCAAAATGATCTTCTTTTTGAATTCATATGTCGTCAGAATGCGGGAACATTTCATTACAGTGTGCAACTTAATAACAAGCACTCCTGACATAAGCAGGCTGATGACTCTTGGGAATCACACAAGGCAGCCAGGAAGAGCAGATGTGCCCTGCACGTGGAGATCGCCCAAGAGCCACGAGGGGTCCGGGTGTTGGCATTAGTCCTCGTATTTTATAGAGGGACTGAAGAATGTCAGTCATTCTGGTGAATAGGTCCATACATCAATTATACATATATTATTTGTATTCATTATATTTATATTACAGCACCTATAAATCAAAAAAGTATATCTACAAAATTATTTCTGAGGTTCCATGTTTATACACAGGCACTGTATCTGTGTCATCAGTCTGATGCTTGATCACCTCATGGGACTTTTCAGTTCTTCGCTATAAAGTCATAAGCTGGGTTGTCGACTCTAGCACCTACAGGGCTGATTGCCTCTTTCATTATAGAGTCCTGGATCCATACCACATGGCAGGGCCTTCTCAGCCGGTGTGGAGCTAATGGCGTAACTATGCTGGGAAGAGTGTGTTGGGGAGGCTGGCCTAACAGAGAAATTTGGAGTCAGAAATATCCAGGTGAGGCCACAGAGGGCCCAGAATAGGGCCCATGGAGGTTGACTACTTTCTGGAATCCTTCCGTAAGCCTCCCCTCAGCCTCCCAGCCCCACGCTGATCGCATGGCCTCTCTGTTTCCTGAATCCTGCTCAAGGGCCTGGAATCTCCTAGCCTGTAGCCTAAGGTATGGTTCACATGGCACAGGAGGAAACGAGAGGAGGCTGGCAATCAGCTTCTGTGGGGGCAGGGGCTCTGCCTGTTCTACCGCCGAGCTCTAGCAAAGCATCTGGCTCAGAGAAGGCCCCACTACGTATTTCCTAAGTGAGTGGGGGAAATAGAGAGGTGATAGGAAAAAAGAGAGTTGAATCAGGCCAAACGTGCTGTAAAGCAACAGCACTGATTCTTGAGGAGCTAATAAATGAGCTCTAGAGGAAATTTCAAATAAAGAGCTCCCTGATGGTCTTGAGCAAATGCAGGCTACACGCGTAAGTGGCTCAAGTCCCGAAAAGGCTACCTCAGAAGAGCCACCTCAATTGGCCACATAAATTCTGGACGTTGAACAAGCAAGACTAAACTCTACATGGTTTAGAGATACACCCAGAGGAGAGAAAACTGTTTTAAGAAGACCAAGAATGATAAATACAAACCTCAGAGAAGTGGTGACCTCGGGGGTGGGGGGTTTGGGGTAGGTGAGTAAGCAGGGGGGTGGGGTAGGTGAGTAAGCAGGGGGGTGCTTACTGGGTGTTATTATATAATTATGCTTTATACCATCTATCATACAATCTTTTAAATGGATCCACTATCATCTTAAAAACTCTACCAAACAAAAACCAGTCGCACCACTTTTTCAGCCTCCGGCAAATTGGGTTTTTAAAAACCGTTGACAAAAGGAAGAAGTGACAGCTGCGATCTTTGATCCTCAGGCAGGTTTAGGATGTGTCGTGGACCGGGAAAGACTTGTACAGTCACGAGAGGATGTGACTGCCCAGGATTCTGGTCTGAGCGCTGAGGCTCTCTCGTGAGAAAGCATGTGGTGGGGAAGCCTGCAGGGAGAAGAACTGTCCCGGAATATGCTTTGGAACTTGCATTTTTAATGGCAGGTGCAAGGTCAAGTTGTCGGTGAGGCCCAGAGAGCAGGATGCAGGCCGTGGGACACGGAGCCCTTGACGCTGATCATAAAGGCTGCTGCAGGAAGGGCCAAGGAGGCAGCGAAACAGACAATCCTGGCTCACCGCTGAAACGAGGAACCGGCTCCGGCTATTTCGAAACATTCCCTCTAGGATGCCTCTGAAAACTCTCTCCAAGGCAGCTTTTCTGACTGCCCTCCCCACTATAATCATAGTTTCTTGATCTTAAGATTATGTGATTCCGTAAGGGAGGCACGAAGGACTTTGTAAAAACTGTGGTGGTACCGCATCATATTAAATAATACAATTTCATATGCTGGGAATATGGGATCCTATTAAATTGAGCCAAATCACCTTGGACAAAGAGATCCTGAAGCTCTGCATTCAGAGTAACGGAAATACCTAATGTTGTGAGCTATTTCTCTAACAAGGCAGGCATCAAGTTTTTGATGGGTTATATTATCTCCTCTGATCGCTTATCACCGCAGGAAAATCAGATCTCTCTATCATTTCGACTTTGGGCTCCTTTTCCAGGAATGAAACCTTGCCATAAGCTTAGTTTATTTCTCTTTGCATTGGGAAAAGACTGCCATAATTTTATTTTAGCAAGGAAGTTCATAATTTCGGAACCAATGGGCGAATCTGACATTTCAGAAAGAAAGGGAAAGAGAAGCCCAGAGGCTCCTTCCATGGATGGTCTCTCTGAGACCTGCTAGAGGCTGAGCCCATCTGTCCTCCAAGAAGCGTGCCTGATGTGCCACCCCCTGTGGCCAGCCCTGTCCCTTGTTACCCTCCACGCTCTGTCCCTCCCTCTGCTGCAGTGCAGGGATGTGTGTATGTGTCAGGGGGAGGGGCTGCTCCTCTACCTGATGCGGAGGCAGCTGATCACCCGGAAGGCTTCCTGGAGGTGCAGGCCAAGAAGGAAGCGCAGACAGACCATGCTGCGGGGCACTATTTCTGCTCCTTTCTGAATCTTAGCCCAGGTCCAGTCTTGTTGCCGGTTTTAAGAACAGTACCAGAGGTGCGCTGCCCATGAAGGATTTGTAAGAGACAAGGTTGTACTTTATTTTAGGAATGCTAGTAACACTGAGAGTGTGGGAACAACGTGGTGTCATTTCTGACTGTAACGTGTCACTGGGAAATGCTCTCTTATCCAAGTTACGATGAATAAATCACTCAGGGTTTGGCTTGCCTGCTAATTACACAAACCTGTGCTACGGCTAATTGTCCATTTGTAGGAAAGGATGAAATAAAAAGTCAAAATCATGGCACATTTCAAAGCTTTTCAAATTACTGTCTGACCCTCCTTGCCTCTTGTTCTCATCGTCATTCAGAGGAGTTTTTAAAACACCTAAGTCTTTCCATTATATTTCCTGAGCTCTAGCCTTGCTGAGCTTGTTATCATGAGATTTATAAGTATGGAGGAACAGTGGTGTTCTTTTAATTTATATTTTAAGGGAAGGCTAGGTGGTTAATAATATGGGATCATTTTCTGATCTATTTGAGAAAAAGGGAAGAATAAAAGGGAAGCTTACTGGCCTAAAGTTTCTTTCATCCTTTTTGTTTCTTAAAAGAATAGCAGAGCAAATGGAGTTTATTTTTCTCCCAGTAGCAGACAGATCAAATGAGCCCCCATCTCTCCCCTCCCCCAACACACAAAATCCCTCTCTCCCTCAGGCTCAGCTTCCCCTGCACCTGCTGTGGTAAATCTCCATTGAACTGAGCCAGCATCCCCATGCCTGAAATTTAAGCTCCCTCTAGATGAGGCCTCTGATCTATCACTTCTCTGTACTTTCTTTTGGAGGCGGTGTGGATTAGAGTGTGGGTTAGCCATGCCTGATTCCGAGATGGGACAAAGTCCAGGGAGGGCCGCCAGTAGGTCCGTGGCATGGGGGAGAGGGGGGAGAGGACCCTATTTCCCTCATCTCTGTTGGAGGCAAGGAAAAACCTTGAGGGTGGACCCCAAAAACACATGCAGAGAACTCAGGCAAGCTGACAGGCAGATGCCCACCTCCTGAAACCCAGGGTTCAGGTCACACTGAAGTTTGAGGGAGCTTGGAAGGAGCAGCAGAGAAGGCGGCCTGCTCTCCTCCCTGCCTCCTTGACCCTGAGGATGGGGCCAGGCTTCCTGCACGGTGGAGTGGGCACTGTCTGCAGCCTTCTGGGGGCTTTGTACCTGGTCCCAAGTACGGTCTCTCTCCGCCATCCCCTCCAGCCCCTGGGGGAGACAGCTCAGCTGGATCGCAAGACTCCAGGGCAGCAAAAATGAATGATCACCAAGTCTTAGGGTTTCTGGGCTTTCACTTGCTTCTGGGCAGGGGCATTCTTGAGTCCACAGCTGTGTTCACAGTGACTCTATGTCAAGCATGTGTCATGGAGGGTGAGTGAGGGGGGCCTGGGCTCAGAGTAGGTGCTCTTTCCCCCTGAAGGATGCGGATGCGGAGGGATTGAAGAGCTAGTGAGCTCTGGACAGCTCTGTGATCTGAAGGCCGAGTGTGCCAGCTTCCCTAGCCTTGAAACGGCAGGGGAGTTGGGAGTTAGTTTAGAAATTAAAAACTCCAAAATGGTTCGAGTTTCTTTGGGCTTCCACTGGGGAAACACAAAGCAACCAACCCAGACTGTCCAGGTTGGTAACGTTTGACTGCTCTCTTCCACACCACCACGTAACTGCCCTCATTTCTACACTAATTCTCGCCTCTCTCCAGGTTAAAAAACAAACAACACAAAACCGTGTGGATAGCGCAGAAGCAGGCTTAATGAACAGGCACGTCGTCACAAAGGTTTCATTGTGAGCTCATAAAATGGAGACGGTTTTCAGAACTCAACGGGCTTGGAGCCTCACGTGCAGCCAGGTACCCGGGAGGTGGTCAGTAAATGCAACATATGGCTCGATCCAAAATGTGTACGTCTTTGGAAGAGAACAACAAAACCTAAACAAAGCCAAAACTCTATGGAGAATTGTTGGCTGCGGCATTTCCAGAGGCAAGCTAGGGCAGTCCGGGCTGTTGGCCGTACAAAGCCTCAGGGCCTGATCTCAGGAGGCAGCGAGAGCTCCTTGAAATGGCCGCTGCAGGGCCTTCTGCAAAGGCGGGCACAGTCATACCCACACGGAGCTCTCCCTGGGTGCTCTGCGGGCCACGTGTGTTGTCTCGGTCCACCTCGCAGAATTTATGTTAAGAGAGGGCTGAAGAGACGTACGTGGATATAAGTTCCCAGGGTGGTCACAGTTACATTGCTCATAGTAGTGAAAAATTGAAACTAAACATCTATCAGTCTGAGGATAAAAACTAATGTGTTTGATCGGTTATTTACTGATAAAGGAAGATGCCCATAGCAGATTACTAAGTGAGAAGAGTAGGTTTCGGAACAGTAGGTATAGCACATACGCTATATAATATATATACTGCCATAGGGGTGCCTGGGTGGCGCAGTCGGTTAAGCGTCCGACTCTTGGTTTTGGCTCAGGCCGTGATCTCAGGGTCGTGAGATCGAGCCTTGTGTCGGGCTCCACACTCAGCGTGGAGTCTGCTTGAGATTCTCTCTCCCTCTCCCTCTGCCCCTCCTGCTTGTTCTCTCTCTCTAAAATAAATAAATAAATCTTTAATATGTATATATATCTTTATATATTTATATATAATAAATCTTCAATATATATAAAATAAATAAATCTTTAATATATACACACACTATCATATATCTGGATATGTCTCTCTCTATATATATACACACATGCATACATGTATGCACACAAATAGATAAACACATGTATATTTATATAACATATATCCACACAGACATACATATATACATGCAAGTATATGACATATAGCCACCCATGCATACATATAGCCACCCACGTATACATATATACATAGGTATACACATATATACACACACATACACATACACACAAGTATACATGCACATGTACATATATACGTACACACATGTATATATACATATCCACACATGCATACATATAGCCACCCACGTATACATATATACATAGGTATACACATATATACACACACACAAGTATACATGCACATGTACATATATACGTACACACACGTATATATACATATCCACACATGCATACATATATATACATGCACACAAACACAAGTGTATATCATATATGCACATGTATATATACACATGTATACACACGCATCTGTGTATTTGTGTATACTGGTCCAGAATAATATGTTACAGTCATTAGTCCTCTAGGTTATCATTGTCCAATAAAACTTTCTGCAAGGATGGAACTGTTCTACATCCGTGTCGTTCCATAAGGTGGCCACTAGCTACGTGTGGCTATGGAGCACTTGAAATGTGGCTGGTCTGGCTGGGGTATCTTAACGTTTAAGTTGTATTTACTTTTAATTAATTTAATTGCTACCTGTGGTGAGCGGCTACCGTACAGGACAGCACAGCTCTGGAATGTAAGCCCAACAAGGACAAAGATCTTTGTTTTAATTATGGAGTATGGGAACCTCCTAAAATACTGTTTGTGCTGCCATGTGGTAGACGCTCAGTAAACAGCTGTTGAATGAGACAATTTCCTGTTAGGAGTTGTTACCTATAGGAGACTTTGACTTCCTACTTTATGTACTTCTGTATCATTTTGATTTTTCAAAGAAGCATATAATTTAAGTTTCACATGAGCAAAACAATAAAGATATTCCAATTCTGAAGAGCACCACACAGTTTCATCCTTTTCTTTTTCTTGGCTGCCCAGAGTACCGCTCCCTTTGGCCGGTGAGGAGGAAGGCTGGCCCCTGGGCAGTGGTGTAATTTATTCCTGGCTACCTGAACTGACCTCCTCCGAAAGAACATTCCTGGGCGCCATAGCTCTGCCTGCCTAACCTCGTCCCCTTGTCCCTGATTCCTGGCAGAAATCGTATGCTCAATTTCATTTTTCACCCTTCAGTGCAGTCTTCAGGGTTTCCCTATCTCTGATGAGGTCAAGAGCAGGGTCTATATTTCTAGTGGGGAAGGAAACCTGACAGACAAGACGGTCTCCGCCATTAAATGTGGGCTCTGGCACATTCTTCTTTGTTATTTACAGGCTCAGCCATAGCCTGATTTAGACTACCTTTCTGTCAATGGATGTCTTAGCAAAAGACCCTAAGACACCTCTTTTCTTCCCCTGGGCACAGTCAGGTCTGTCTGCCTTTCTGGGTCCTGCCAAGACCCACTCAGTTCTCTCCACAAGCCATGGTGAATGCCGCTCCCTGGCTTCCCACGTCAGGCTGGCCCCTCCAGCCCGTGCCCTGTGGATTCTTCTGCAAAGTCTGACTCCACAGAGTGACTCCAGACCACTCTGCTCCTCTCCTCCTTCCGCTCACAGACACTGGGTCTGTTGGATCCATGCTTCTTGAGTGTCAGCCGATCCTTGATCACCTTTACTCTGCCGCTGCTACGTGCTGCCCGTTCTGTTATTCACTGTCTTTTCTTGTGAGTTCACTTTATATTATTCTTTTTTAAAAGATGTATTCATCTATTTTAGACAGGGAGTGTGAGTGTGAGCAGGGGAGAGGCAGAGGCAGAGGGAGAGAGAAAATCCTCAAGCAGACTCCCTGCTGAGCACGGAGCCCCGACGAGGGGCTCAATCCCAGGACCCCGACATCATGACCTGAGCCGAAATCAAGAGTCGGGCGCTTAACTTACTGAACCACCCAGGCACCCCATTTGTGAGTTAACTTTAAATCAACTTATTTGTTTATTAGGTCTATGTAAGATCTGATGTGCGAATATTTACTTATTTTAACATGCATCGGAAAATACTTAACTATGAAAAAAAATGTTCATCTGCATCCCTCTGAATTCCCCCAGTGGTGATGAGGCGGCTCCCAGGTGCTGGGGACTGTGCTGACGACAGAGTAGGTGTTGTCATGTTCACTGTTCAGATGACAGAACGGAAGCTGTGATGGCTTGAGGAGGGCTTGTTTAGTGAACAACCAACACAACGGGGCTGGGAAATAACCTCATGGACTCAGAAGTCCACGGAGGCAGCTGCCTCCCTTGCAGTCTGGTTCTGCTTTCCCAAGTCATCTTCATGACCACCTGGCCCCCGAAATGTGCCTTTATTCAAACCTGCTTTGCTCCAGACTAGCCTCATCAGGGCCGTCACCTTGTTATATAACTGTGATCAGGCCCCACTTTTCTGTGGGGTTCCAGCTACTCTGGCCCTCTCATGACCTGGCAGACCTCAAGCTTGGGGTCCATGCACATTCTCTTACCTCCACCTGCTCTTGTCTTTACCCTATATTAGGTCTCAGCTTTAAATAGCATCTCCTCAAGGAAGGCTTTTCTGATCTCCCCATCTATATTAGGTTTACTTTTGGTCTCTCTTAAAGCACTTTATCAACATTTATAAATACACATAAATTTATTCCCTTTTTGTTGTTTTTTTCTCCCTTTTTCCCTCCCTTCCTTTTCCCTTCCCTCCCGTTCCCTTCCTTTTCCTCTCTTCCTTCCTTCTAGTCAATCAATATTTATTGAGTGCTGACTACTTGCTAGGTACTTGAGACTCAGTGTCTGTTCTCATAGAGCCTACATTTCAGTGGTGGAGACAGAAGGTACATAAGTAAATATGCAAGTAAACAAATCATAACATGTCATTAGAGATAAGTGCTCAGAAAGAAAATGGAGTTAGGAGCTATTTTAGACATGGGTAAGAAGGGCTTCTTGGAGGAGGAGGCATTTTAGCAGAAACCTTTCTGAAGTGAGTGGGCCAGCACTGCAGGGACCTGGGGAAGAGCTTTCTAGGCATAGAAGCAGCAAGTGCAAAAGGCAGAAATGTGCTTGGGGGTGGGGGCGTTCCAGGAGAAGGAGAAGACTGAGTGGCTGGGGTAGAATAGCAAGAGGAGACGGGAAGCAGAGGAAGTCAGGAAAGGAAAGGTTGGAGAGGCAGGCAGAGTCTGATCATGTGTGGCCTTCTCTGGAGTCATGGCGGAAGGGGGAAGAGGAGAGAGCTCAGGCACAGATGAAGATTAGAAAGGAACATATTTACAAGCCTGGATACCTTTCTTGTGCTGGTGAGTGGATCTGGGTGGAATGGGTGGGCCTGGGGAGTAGCAGGTCATCTGGAAGGGCTGCTGGCTGGGGGTCAAGAGCACACAAGCTTTGAATTGCACATGGCCAAACATTTTCAGTGTCCCTCCCAGTCCTTCCTGACACTAAGGACCCATGAACGTCAGTGGGGCAGAGAGCTACGTAAAATAACATCCCAACCATCCAAACTGCCATGGGAGGAAGCTGGCACATTAGCGCAACCTCATCGGCACCAGCCTCTGCCCACGTCACCAGTTGAGGGTGTGAAGAGAAGCCCCAAAACTCAAGATTGGCTTTGCTGCCGCAATCCATTTGAGGGAGTTGCAAGGGAAGGGAAAATTCAAACCCTCAGTCAGTGAGGTCAGGGCCTGTTTCTGACTGAAAGTTCAAGGTTGGTCAGGATAGTTTTAAGAGAATGGAGTTCTCTTATTATCCAAGAAAGGAATCAAGGATTAGGCCTGGCTTTTCAATTTCATGAGGGTAGAGCCCATTCACTGATTCACTCAGTAAATACTGAGTGCCTGATACGTGACTGTTCCAAGCATGGGATACAACAGCAAACAAAACATAGTAAGTTCTGGCTTCCTCAAACTTCCTTTGCATTTCTCCACTGTGCCTAAAAATGATGATAATAGTTAACATTTATCAAGTACTTACTATGTGGTATCAAATGCTATTCTAACTATTACATGTATTAATTGATTTAATCCTCAGAATTATCCTATGAGGTATGTGCTATCATCATCCTCATTTCACAGATGAGAAAAATGAGGCACAGAGAGTTGAGTCACTTGCCCAAGGCCACAGGTCAATGGCAGGACCCTAATTTGAACCCACACAGTTTGGACCCAGAGCCCAGACTCTTTATTTTTCTTATTTTTTATTTATTTATTTATTTATTTATTTATTTATAAATATTTTATTTATTTATTTGACAGAGAGATAGCGAGAGCAGGAACACAAGCAGGGGGAGTGGGAGAGGGAGAAGCAGGCTTCCTGCCGAGCAGGGAGCCCGATGTGGGACTCGATCCCAGCACCCTGGGATCATGACCTGGGCCGAAGGCAGATGCTTAACGACTGAGCCACCCAGGCGCCCCGAGCCCAGACTCTTTAATGTGGCATTCTTACTATAGCAAGGAATCAATAAACAACTGAGTGATTGTGATAAAAAGTATGGTATAAACATAGTAAAATAGCCCAAAGTTAAGTAAATAACTAGGAGAAAACTCAGTTTAAATTACAACAAGCTTGGACTCCAGGTTATTTGGAAAGAAATGTACTTTTATTACCTACAAGTGCATAGTGACACCAGGGCTAACTGGTAATCTACTAACAAGCAGAGAGCTCGCTCCCTCTGTGATGAATATTTAAGACTGGATTGCAACTCAGTGCCCCTCCTCATAATGAACACTTAATATCCTGAAAATAGTGTCTCCTCTCAAGAAGGCCTCACCATCGCCATGGCAATCTTATTGATTTTACTCATTTGCTCAAAAGTTCTTACTCTCCAACTAGGTCAAAGTAACTTAAGATTTCATTGTCCTTTGAAGTCAGCTCATCTTAGATATTTTCGGGGTCGTCACGGGTGTTCAACAACATACCAGTTCTCCTCTGTCTGGCACGTGGTGAGATTACGTGCTTTCCTAAGAGAGATGGGAGCATGGACTTCACTTTGGGTAGGAGAATGTGAGTGGCAGAAACATCTGCACCTTCCACAAAGAAGTCTTCAAAAGCCAGTATGTAATTTACCACTTCCCCTTCCTCAGCGATCTGGGAAGAGGTCTTTGGCTGTTGGGCAGAGCCCCCACAGACCTGAAGTGCACACAAAGTCCAGAGAAGAATCTAACCATTGTCGTTTGAAGCCACAGAGATTTCTGGGGTGGTTTGCTTTTAGCTCAACCTGGTTCAAATACCAACCCTCCCAATTTGGGTGAAAAAGAGGAAAATGAATAAAGTCTCCATATAGCCAATTAGAATGGAAATGAAATCAAACACTCACCGTTACTATAGTTTAGATATTTACATGTTACCACGACAATCCTCTTGGCATCACTGAGAAGGAGGCATTGCCTTCATTTTGCAGGCATGGAAATTGAGGATCAGAGAGGGAAGGGACTTAGCCAAGGTTATATGGCTAGACAGTGACAGAGGTGTTTCAAATTCAAGTCTGTCTGAATGGTGTGATTATGTTATGCTGTCTATAAAAAGCATATATAACTATATCACTCTCAGAATGGCTAAAATAAAAAACACAAGAAATGACCTGTTGGAGAGGATGTGGAGAAAAAGGAACCCCTGTGCACTGTTGGTGGGAAGGCAAATTAGCGCAGCTACTGTGGGAAACAGTATGGGAGTTCCTCAAAAAATTAAAAATAGAATTACCATATGATACAGTAATTTCACTACTCAGTCTTTACCCCAAAAAGACAAAATGCTAATTTAAAAAGACATATCTGCCCCTACATTTACTGTAGCACTATTTACAATAGCCAAGATATGGAAGCAGCCCAATTGTCCACCCATAGATGAATGCATAAAGAAGAGGCGATACACACACACACACACACACACACACACACACACACACTGGAATCTTACTCAGACATAAAAAAGAATGAAATCTTGCCATTTGCAACATGGATGGACCCAGAGAGTATAATGCCAAGTAAAATAATTTAGTCAGAGCAAGACAAATACTGTATGATTTTACTCATATGTGGAATTTAAGAAACAAATGAACAAACAAAGAAAAAAGAGACAAGCAAAAAGCCAGACTCTTAAATATAGAGAACAAACTGGTGGTTGCCATGGGTGGGGGGATGGGAAATAGACTAGAGGGATTAAGAGTACATTTACCTTTTCTTTTTTTTTAGAGAGGCGGGGAGGGGCAGAGTGAAAGTTAGAGAGAGGGAATCTGAAGCAGGCTCCACACCCAGTGTGGAGCCTGACGTGCGGGGCTTGATCTCAGAACCCTGAGGTCATGACCTGAGCTGAAATCAAGAGTCAGGACACTCAACTGACTGAGCCACCCAGGTGCCCCAAGAGATCACTTATCTTGATGAGCACTGAGCAATGTATAGAATGGCTGAATCATTATATTGTACACCTGAAACTAACATGACACTGTATGTTAATTACACTTCAATTAAAAAAAATAAAAGCCACGCACAGGACGCTCTGTGGGAAAGGCATTCAGTCGCTCACCAGACATGCACAGCATGTGTATGCACTATGTGCCAGGCACTCGAGCAGGATCCTCACATGAATAAGCTATGGCCTCTGCCCTTGAGCAGCTGACAGTGGAGTGTAGGCCACAGGTGGCTCAAGTGGCAGTTTCAATCTGTGTAACAAGAGCCATTTGGCTAGGGTGAAGATGGGTGGGGTTTGGGGGTACACTTGAAGCCATGGAAGGAAAAAAAAACTGGGGGAGGAGAACAGCAGAGAAGGGAAAGCACATGAGGAATAATGGCCAAATAGAGCAGTGTCACCAACGTAGTTCTAGTCCTGCTCAGACTGGCACACATTTGGTAAGACCTGCCGTGTGCCTCATGCTGGCACGCGCAGCCGTGGCCGATGACATCGGCGCATCCTGGAAAGCTGAGGGGCAGCTCTGCCTTGCTGGTAACCGCAGCCCCACCCAGCTGGCTCAGGAATTCAAACCCAAACGGGCAACACACATTCCCAGGGGGCGGCTGGCAGCCCAGCTCAGGAGGACTGAGGGCAGTTTGCTCCTCTTGTGACATGTGGTCATAGTCACCAGACCTGGTACCATGCCTGACAGTCAACAGTCGCCCCGTCAATGTTGATCGGGCACCTGGCAGAATGAACAGAGGCAGGGGAGGTGAAGAGGCCTTTAAGGAAACTGAGAGGCCACTGAGCACCAACAGGTCTCAGGTACTTGACCACCAGTAACAGACCTCAGATCGGCTCAGGCTCCTCCTGACCATCTCAGTAACGCAGGTCTGAAATCGGAGCTTCAGAAGGCGCTCTCTCCCATTTGGAAATGAAGACATCAGTGGCTCTCCTGGGTGAATATGTGTCAGGGTGGAGACTGCGAGGCCACAGTCCAGGCCCATGGGACCTAGGGAGAGAAATAAACCCTCCTGTGGAACTTAACGGTATGGTCTCTGTCTTTGGGCCATTTAAAAATCCAACTATAGGGCACCTGGGTGGCTCAGTCGTTAAGCGTCTGCCTTCAGCTCAGGTCATGATCCCAGGGTCCTGGGATCGAGCCCCACATTGGGCTCCCTGCTCGGTGGGGAGCCTGCTTCTCCCTCTCCCACTCCCCCTGCTTGTGCTCTCTCTCTCTCTCTCTCTCTCTCTCTCTCACTATCAGATAAATAAAATCTTTAAAAAAAAAATCCAACTATAGAAGGGTTAATGCATTGAATAGGAGACTAAAGAGAATCTGGGAAGGCTCTTACAATGTGGAGATTCTAGCTGCCATTAGAAGGAGGCATGTAGCTGAAAGAAGAGGAAACATGATGCTGTGCTCCTAGAGTTTAAATTTCAGAAGAGCACCTTAGTGGCCCCCAGCCTCATGATCTCTGAGGGCTCAGACAGGGGGCAGTCTGTCCTGAGGCAATGGGCAAGAGGCTTCTTGTAGGATGGAAGACTAAGGAGAAGAAAACATGAACTGATAGAAAATTCAGGAGGAAAGGGCATTTTACATGGTAGAAAGAATACACAGGTAAGGATGAGCACGTTAGAGTGGAGCTTCAGGCATCCTCTTGCTCTGTTAGAAATGTCCTTCTGGATCCTGCACCTAGTTAACTCATCTTTTCCTTGATGTCCCAGCTTGGATGTCACCTTGCCCATGCAATCTCCCTTGATTCCCCCCAGGCCCTGGACTGCAGTTTTATAGCCCGGGTGCTGAGACCCTCTCTCCAAGCCCAGAAAGGACATTGCTACACCCTGGCTTTTTTTCCCTGCAGAAGTGGGAAGTAGCCTCACACCCCTTCTTAGCACAGTTCCAGAAAGCCACTTGCCGGTGACCAAAATTAAACATATTTATCGAGTACTTATGTACTGGCACAGTTTCTAGGAGATACACCTATGAACAAGCACAACACTCCTGCTTCATGGAGTGTTCTTACAGTCTGGTTAAGGAGACAGACAATAAACAAATAGACCCATAACGAATGTTAGAATAGAATAGGTGCTATGAATACAACAAAGCAGTGCACGGCAGACAGGGTGGATTGCTTTTCTGTCCCCTCCTCCAGCTTCCTTTGCTGGGTTTTTCTGTAGAGTAGAAAACTGGAAAACTAAAGGTTCCACTTCTCAGGCTTCTTTCCCAGTAGCTTAGACATTCTCCCACGGTAGCTCAAAGCTCCCCGAAATGCTGTATCGGAACGTTATCCCATTGTGCTGAACCCAACTGTTCCCATCATTGGACATGGAGCTTCTGGAAGTCAGGCACTCACAGTGGTTTATTTATCTGACACACAGAAGGCGCACACCAAATGCCTGTTGAGTAAATGGCTCCATCTGAGACAGACTGCCTGGCTTACCCTGAAGACCCGCCCTAGTAGGGATGAAGGAAATTCAGAAAGTTACGTCCAGAGAACAAGTTACCCACTGGAGGGTGAATGCTAGGAGGCCGTGTTAGCACTACAGATTGAAGAGAAGCTACTGGGGCGCCTGGGTGGCTCATTCGTTAAACGTCTGCCTTTGGCTCAGGTCATGATCCCAGGGTCCTGGGATCAAGCCCCGCATCGGGCTCCCTGCTCGGCGGGGAGTCTGCTTCTCCCTCTCCCACTCCCCCTACTTGTGTTCCCTCTTTGCTGTGTTTCTCTCTGTCAAATAAATAAATAAAATCTTTAAAAAAAAAATAAAGAGAAGCTACTGTGGGTTCCTTAGGAGGGCAGGGGGAGAGTTTGATGAAAATAGTATGTGACAGGAAGTATTTTCTAGTGTGTCTGTGTGGAAGGACTAGAGTGCACAGAAAGTGAAGGTGAAGGGTTAAAATACTGATTCTAGATGGTAGAAAGTGGTAGCCTAAGAAAAAGGAAAGCAAAGAGCAGAGGTTGCAGAAGATTTGCAAGAAGACAGGCTTCTTTTTTTTTTTTTTTAAAGATTTTATTTTTTATTTGACAGAGAGAGCACAGAGAGAAAGGGAACACAAGCAGGGGGAGTGGGAGAAGGAGAAGCAGGCTTCCCGCGGAGCAGGGAGCCTGATGAGGGGCTCGATCCCAGGACCCTGGGATCATGACCTGAGCCGAAGGCAGACACTTAACAACTGAGCCACCCAGGCGCCCCAGAAGACTGGCTTCTGAGCCATCTCCCTCGGGAGGCAGGAGGGAGCCAGGCCGCGGAGCCAGGTGGAGAGGGTGGCGAGTGCGTGCCAGTTTTCTGATTGCAGTGCTGACACCATCTGAGAGTTGCTGGGAGCTGACGCAGAGAGAGAGAGGGCCCTCTCGGCTGGCTAGCGGGCTGAATTAGGAGATGTGGGATCGTGCGGCTGGTGGGAGTGTGCGCTCCAGAGCCAGGGAGGCTGCTGTGATTCCTTCACTAGCAGTGTGGGCCTGGCCAGATTACCCAGCTTCTCTGGGCTTCATCAATCAAACGTGGGCGATCATAACGCCTCCTTCAGAGGGTTGCTGAGGGGAGTGAATGAGCGAATATATTGAAGGTCCTGAAACAGTGCTTGAAGCCGAAAGGCGGCTGGCTATTGGTGATGCCTTCAGGCGGTCCTCAGTGAGCGATGCCTCAAGGGGAGCAGTATAGAAGGGAGAGGGCTGAGGTGCAGGGAGAAAGCATTTCACTCTGTTCAGTCCTGCTCAAAACAAGTGGGCCCATGCTTTGGCCTTGGAAACACTGCAGCTCTCCTGAGCATTTTGACATGAGAATATTCCTCATCAGAATGAGATGTGCCTATATAACATAGCTTATGGACAGCTGAAGATACGACCTATATAAATCTACCATGGGAGGGAAAAGCCAAAAAAGAAAAGCATGAAGCAGAGGGGAATTTGGCATTATTTGAATTTGATAGTACCCTGCTGCTACTAAAGAAAATCTCCTAAAAGAGTAAAAAATAATTAAAACAAACAAAGGTGTGGGAGTAGCTCAATGATTTAAGATGGTGCGCCTAACACGAGAAGGCAAGCTGCCGCCCCAGCCTCTCTGGCAGTGATCTGGAGCGTGCCTGATGGAATGTGCTGAATTCTAACCATCTGATACGAAAGAAACCATGCTAGTCACTCACAGTTTTCTTTTTTTAAAAATCCCTATTGAAGATAGGCTTTGGGTTTATTCACTAGCCCAAACCTAGCGTGATAGGGCTGGGCTGAAGAGGCACCTGGGCTCACAATGCAATGGCTCTGTATGACCCATCTCAGCTTCCTTGATCTTGCCAACCCTTCCTTGTGCCTAAAATAGAACCACAAGGGAGGGGTGAATTCAGACACATGGTACACCTTTATTTTTAGCCTACCGAGGACATTCTATTTAGTAAACAATATAATGAAAGGAGAGCTTAAACATAAAAGCTCCAGGATGTCAAAATGTCAGCGGTGCAGACAATTTTTCAGCAGATAAACCCCAGAAACTGATAAAGATAATGGGCACTAAAAATATTCTGAAAGCACATTGTTGAGGGACAGACAACACTTGCCATTTTGAACACACTCTGTCTCTTTTAGTTGTATCTGGATTACTATAATTAAGCATAAGACCTCTCAATACTTATTTTATGTTAATGGAGACCAAGACTGAGAATTCTTTTATTTCTTTATTCATACAAATGATATATTACTATTTATCTCATTTTAAAAAGATTTCTATGCTGCAACAGTGTTACAGAACTCAACACCCAGAAGGCCAGTGAGGGAGGGCATTGAAAATGATCCTGCTTTATAAAAACCATGTCTTAAAAATGCTAATAAGCTCCCTCTCATGCCACATAGATCTGGAATTTAAGAGTAGAACCTTGACAAATAGGGTGAAACGCTGAAGGAAGAGACCATAAAGCAAAAAGAATAACATCAACCTGCATTCTTCCTATCTTTCAGAATCCATGACAGAGAACCCCGTAACCTGGAAAGAAATAGATGCTATGACTCTTTGGTAAAAGAAAGTCTAATTGCCTATATCTGTTGTTCTAATGACACATTTCTCATCTAAATTTGCTCTCAGTGACATAATTTGCTGGCTTCACTTCTCATGTGTCGCAACTGACATCATAGAAGAACTATTTCCGCTCCTTCGAGATACATTTTAGTTGATCAGCTGGGTGCTGTCACCTAGTGCTTGATCAGATGCATCCCTCTGAGCAGAGCTATAGGCAGGTGAGGGAACCTCCAGGTCCACGGGTGGACAGGGAAAGATGTCCTCCTGCTAATGTCCCTCTCTGAAGTTACTCCAGGTCTTCCAGTGACCCAAAGGTCATCAAACCTTGTGTCTGCCTGAGCCGTAGATATTGTTGACTCCCTCCTCCCTCCTGAATCCCATTCCCTCAAGGCTCCACTTATTCCCAGCAACTGGCTAATCTCAGAGAAGAATCATAGAGCTTTAGAGCTGAAAGGGACCCTGGACGCCATCCAGTGCTCCCACATTACAAACCAACTCCTTTCTGTTTTCCACAGGGTCAGTGCTAAAGGGACCTGTTTTCCTGAAGAAATTTCCAGGCATCAATGTACATCAGCAGAAAGGATATTTTCTAGAGGCCACTGTTTCCTCCCCTTTCATGATGGAATGGTCACCCCTTATTCCAAGCATCTAGCACGAAGCTGGTTTCCATAGTAGGTACCTATTCTGTCTTCAAATTGTGCTCTGGAAGCAGTACTGACTTCAGGCTCTAACAAGCATATTTGCAGTGAAGCTAAACATGAGCATATGGGCAGACAAAAAATTCCTCTGTGTGTGTATGTAAATTTATTAATATGACAATACTTACAAAGCATTAAATACTAAATCTCATTAAGTCAAAATACAATGTAGTTTTTTCCTTCACCATGAATCCCAAATATTTCAAAGCTTGATAATATCAAGCATTGATGGTAATGGGCAGGGTTGATGGAAATGAAGATTAGTAAAGTCATTTTGGAGGACGATACAGTGGCACCTACGAAAATTACAAATATGCAGGCCCTTTGGCCCACTGACTCTACTTTTAGGAATCTATTCTAGAAATAATCTTATTTGGGTACAAAGAAGCAGGTAGAAGGGTGGTCATTATGCATGAGACTATAACTGAGAATAATTAGAAACAATAATTTAATATACACATCTGTGGATTATGAGTAAATTAATAACATGGAATATTATACAGCCATTAAAAATAGAATGAGGCAGAGGGCGCCTGGGTGGCTCAGTTGGTTGAGCGACTGCCTTCGGCTCAGGTCATGATCCCGGAGTCCTGGGATCGAGTCCCGCATCGGGCTCCCTGCTCAGCGGGGAGTCTGCTTCTCCCTCTGACCCTTCCCCCCCTCATGCTCTCTCTCTCTCTCTCTCTCAAATAAATAAATAAAACCTTAAAAAAAAAAATAGAATGAGGCAGATGTATATGTGGTGACCTGGAAAGAACTCTAAGACATATTAAGTGGAAAGAGAAAGTTGCCGAACAGTATATATGCTGTAATATTGTATGTACTTAAAAAGCCAAATACTTCTAGGTATACCACTCTACATATAACTGGTATGTGAATACTTAGAAAAGGGCGTAGAAGATTGTATCCAAACTGATGTCAAGGGCTACTGATGGAAAGATGAGTGGCATGAGAAAAAGGGGTCATCAAGAAGAACTTGTTCTTTTATCTATATTGTTTAACTTTTGTTCAATGAGACTGATTCATAGATTACAGTGTTATGAATGTTATTTAATTATACATTTAGCTTATTATTCTTCAGAGAACTAAAGGCCTAGCCCAGAAAAATCTGGTTGCCTCCTTATTTCTATAGCCTGAGACCCAACTGAAGATTTTCTTACTTAAATCCTCTCCCCTCCACCCCCCACCGCCTGCCCCGCAACACATACATTTGGAATTTGGCAAACTCATCCTGGATCCTTGTCATGGAAATAAATACGAGGATGTAATGCTGAGCTTTTCATAAATGTTTCTTTTTTCATCAGTTCTTAGCAGAAACACAACAAATGAGTTGTGTTTCTGCTAAAGTCAAGGGCAAAAATCTCAAATCCAAATACACCATCACCAATAAACAAAGCCAAGCGGACAGAATTCTTTATCAACAGAAAGTCAGAGCTCCCACTGGAACATGGTCTTACAGGCTTCAGTAGTCAGATATTCCTGGGCATACTTTCCAAGAAATCTATGACGACACAGGTTTCAAATGGAGTGATTCCTTTACTGACTTTAAATTTAACTCTTTTTTTTCTCCAATCTTCCACTTATAGAAAGACTCATGAGAATTGTAATATTCTTTTCTCTCTTTTCAAGAAAGAAGAATGATTTTGGGATTTATGCATCAAAGATTTTTTGTTTTATTCTTCTCTTATTGTTGAATTAACTGGATTTTAAAAGCAAAGCTGCATCTTTTTAAATCATCTTCCAGATCTTATCTTTAAGGAAGAAGATAAAAGCCTGTGAGTTGGAATGATTAATTACAGTGGAAAAATGGAATATGTTACTCGTAAGAAGTTGAGAGAATAAGAGGCTTGCTTCAAAAGCATAGAAAATTGTCATAGATGCCTGCCGAATCTCTTGGAGTGGGACTTGGGGATCTGCACTTTTAGAGCCTCAGTGGGTTCTGATGGTCAGCTGGGTATGTTTTCCTTCTTGGTATAAAATGCATCTTCTATTTATTTGTTTTGTTTTTATTATTATGTTATGTTAATCACCATACATTACATCATTAGTTTTTGATGTAGTGTTCCATGATTCATTGTTTGTGTATAACACCCAGTGCTCCATGCAGAATATGCCCTCTTTAATACCCATCACCAGGCTAACCCATCCTCCCACCCAAAACGCATCTTCTAAAGCAGTCATGATCACCCATGGATACCACAGGTTATTTCAGAAGGATTCCAAAAAATACCCTCACAATCTCATAGCAAAATATTAAAAATTTTTCCATTTAAAAAATAAATACATTCTGGGGCCCCTGGGTGGCTCAGTCGGTTCAGCAGCAGACTCTTAATTTCGGCTCAGGTCATGATCTCAGGGTCCTGGGATCGAGCCCCGCATCGGGTTCCCTGCTCAGTGGGGAGTCTTTTTGAGATTCTCTCTCTCTCTCTCTCTTTAAAATAAATTAAAAAAGTCTTTGAAACATAAACATATTCTATTGAGTACTTTCAGAAGGATAGGGAATGCCATGTCTCAAATCAACAAAGGCTGCAGTATTCCAGCTCTCAAAAGGTCAGAAATATCTGCCTCCCCTTACTTCTCTTAAAAAATGTTTGATGTCCAAACCTCAAATTCGTTTTTCCTTCTTGAACAAAGAGAAGGCAGTGTTACAATTCTCATGGTATTTGGAACTACAAATGATTTACTGTGACAGGGACTAGGAAGAGAATAATGAGCAATCAGTTTTTATCCCCCCACCCCATTAGAAACATTACATGCGTTTCTGTAGTTTCACATAATACAGCTACTTATTTGATTTTCATGAACATCTTAAGATAAAAAGAAATAGCCTCTCATCCTTTAAAAATCCCCATGCAACAGTATGAGAGCCTTCCAGAATAGAGGATCGGCCTTCCTCCTCTTCAGAATTCACAGACTGTTTTTCTTTCTCTCTTAGGTATTTATGGCAGGAAGGCTGGGAGGAACAGGACAGTACTCATCAGAGGGAAAAGGGTAATAATCTTTGGAGAGAAATTGGCTGGGACATGAGAAACTCAGCAGGCTTGAAGACACTGTTCTTGTTTCCCAGCATTCTATTCTGAGTCCCTGTCTTGCTGGCAGAGTTTGCAGCCTGCGAGGCTGGTTCCCTGTGCCCTGGTGTATGTGAGCGCTCTCCTGCGAACCACCACGGGGATCCAGCTATCACATGGACCCCTGCACTGTTTTTCTGTGGTCTCTTCTCCCTAATTACACATAGTTGATCACCAGGCTAGAAAAAAAATCTTGGCAAATTGCACTAGAATAATCATTTCCCACCTTAGCACACCATGGAGAAAAAGATCTGTTGTAATGCACCCAAAGTTCAGGCAAGGATGGCCATTTGGAAAGGACTCTCCACTCACAGGAAAACTGCCAGACAGAAACCAGGCGTCGTTTCATTATTCAGCCTTCGTGTACCTGTGGCAGATCAAACTCAAGTTCCAGGAGGGATTAACACTTTAAAAATATCACTTCTCTCCAAATTAATCTGTGAATTCAGTACACTTTCAATGAGAAACATAAAAGTAAGTGTGTGTGAAATTTAATAATTTGATTCTAAAACTACTATGGGAGAGCAAAGGGTTAGGAGAATCAAGACAAATTTGAAGACTAACAAGGCTCATTATGCATACATAGTGATTTAGAGAGTGTGGTCCCGGCACAGGGAGAGACAGAGGAATGAAACAGAACAGAGAGCCATTAACAGTGCCACACAGGTACGGATGCTTGATACACGGCCAAGATGATGCTGAAATCCAGTGGGGAAAGAATGAACTACTCAAAGTGGTGTGGATGTAATCAATATAAAATTTGATCCCTAGCCTAAATTGTATGGCAAAAAAATCCTAGGGTATTAGAGACCTAAATGTGAAAAAACAAATTTTTTAAATTTTTAGAGAAACTGAAAGATACTATAAAAGCAAGGTGAAAAGCCTTCAGCTAGCATAAGATACTTGTAACATATAAAACCAACAAAGGATTACAGAGACAAATGAAGAAATCAATAAGAAAATCAATGGAAAAAAGGCAAACAACCAAGTCGGAAAATAGGCAAAGAATCCAAACGGGCACATCACGGAAGGAAATCGTGTGAACGGTGAACGATGTGCCCATATGCACAACTTTCCGCAGAATCAGGGCAGGGAGAATGGGAGACTGAAAAGCCTGGTGCAGGTCCATCCGGGAAGCCACAGAGGCTGTGCTGTGCTATATGCTAACAGAGAGACCAGAGGCTATGAGTGCCCGGAATGCAGCAAGTGCTCCGGACATGCGCTCTCTGCCTCCCAGGCACCCTCATGTGGCATGATCATCCCCTAAAAGGCCAAAGCCATGACAGAGGCTGCTGCAGTACCACGAGGAAACGAGGGGCTTTGAGTCAGAGGACCTGGACTCACTATGGACCTTTGCACAGCTTCTTTAACTCTGCATCTGTTTCCTCTTCGGCAGACAGGTCCTACAGTGACCTTGATCACATCAAGCCAATGAACTAGTGGAAGTGCAGCTTACCCTGGACCAAGGCACACAAAGGTGAGTCAGCACGAATGCCCTACTGCTGGGGGGCACGTGCTGAGTCTCCTCATTGTAACCAAGGGGTCCAGCACGGAAATAGCATCAGCTTTTCCAACTCCCGCTGACATGGAGGAAGTTAGGACCCCAGAGGGAAGTTAGGACCCCAACAGCCCAAGCAACCAACAGAAGAAAAGGGTAGCTCCATTCTTTTTCCTGCCAGTATGTAAGCTTCCTGGGGGTGGACAGGCTGGATTTCAAACAATGGGCGGGCTGATTCTTTCTACATGCCTATTTCCAGAGTTGTAATGTGTACTCTCTTTCTCCCACATTCTGCCTTCTATTTTCTTCTCGCTACAAGGCATTTTTAATACCAATTTATTAAAAACGGGTATTTTAAGATATGGCTTAAAAAGATTCTCTTGCATCATCAGGCTTAGTTAAAATTCTGAGCATAAAAGCTTCTGGAGGAGAAACACTGGACAAGCAGCCAAAGGATTGGATTTTGCTAGATGTTGCCGAGCCAACAACTCCCTGTGGGACCTGAGGCAAAGCCACATGACCTTGGGCTTCCACGTTCTCATGAAAAGTTCTTAGAGGACACTGCAATATCCTCAGAACACTAGTTCACTATACACACACACACATGTTTATATTTAACACTTCCATTTGTGTGTTTATATTTTAAGAGTGGGATCTTTTCCAATATGTGCATTATGAAACTCTGGTTCACGCTTAAGAGCCAGGGAACCCGGGAATGCACAGGGCTGCTCTTTACGGGCGCCCTGTCTCCACCTGCATTGTCAGCTGCTTCCCAAATCAGCCACTTTTCCTTTTGATGTCTGAGGCCTATGACTTTCCTTTTTGACTTAACCAACAGGTGTTCTCAGACTCTTTTCATGATGGGCTATCTTCCCTCAGGGTTCCAGGCAGATGGCGTTTTTCCTAAAAGATGTCTGAGAAGCACAGAGAAATGTATTTCCCCTGATCCACCGTCAGAACTGCAGTCTGTTGGGACCCGCTCTGATGTCTTCACATTTCCTACTTCTTAGAAGATGCAGGGATGCATGGGCAAACCATAAGGGCCAGACCTCTGTATCCCACGGAAACAATTAAAGTACAAATCTTTCATCCTTTGATTTAGGGCCTAAGTAGTCCAGGTCTGTGCCAAAATGTAAGAATGGGCAGAGATGTCTTTGAACCTTGGTGCCGAGTCCGGGAGAGCAGAGGGAAATCTTTTTTTTTTTTTAATTTTTTATTGTTATGTTAATCACCATACATTACATCATTAGTTTTTGATGTAGTGTTCCATGATTCATTGTTTGTGCATAACACCCAGTGTTCCATGCAGAACGTGCCCTCTTTAATACCCATCACCAGGCTAACCCATCCTCCCACCCCCTCCCCTCTAGAACCCTCAGTTTGTTTTTCAGAGTCCATCGTCTGTCATGGTTCATCTCCCCCTCCGATTTCCCCCCCTTCATTCTTCCCCTCCTGCTATCTTTTTCTTTTTTTTTTCTTAACATATATTGCATTATTTGTTTCAGAGGTACAGATCTGTGATTCAACAGTCTTGCACAATTCACAGCGCTCACCACAGTACATACCCTCCCCAATGTCTATCACCCAGCCACCCCATCCCTCCCACCCCCCCCAACTCCAGCAACCCTCAGTTTGTTTCCTGAGATTAAGAATTCCTCATATCAGTGAGGTCATATGATACATGTCTTTCTCTGATTGACTTATTTTGCTCAGCATAACACCCTCCAGTTCCATCCACATCGTTGCAAATGGCAAGATCTCATTCCTTTTGATGGCTGCATAATATTCCATTGTATATATATACCACATCTTCTTTATCCATTCATCTGTTGATGGACATCTTGGCTCTTTCCACAGTTTGGCTATTGTGGACATTGCTGCTATAAACATCGGGGTGCACATACCCTTTCGGATCCTTACATTTGTATCTTTGGGGTAAATACCCAGTAGTGCAATTGCTGGATTGTATGGTAGCTCTCTTTTCAACTTTTTGAGGGACCTCTATACTGTTTTCCAGAGTGGTTGCACCAGCTGAGCAGAGGGAAATCTTGCTTGTTGGGGGAGAGTCTCCCGCTGGGCAGGTGAAGCCTGGCATTGCAGCATGCGTCTCAAATGCACTACGTGAAGCTGACAGTGACTGGGCAGACTGGGTGGGACTGAGGGCCTCAACAGACACATCTGTATACCCAACAGGAGAGCAGGCCCTAGTGGACAGGGTATGGGACAAGAGTGAAAATGCCCCTAGATTATATATGGGGACAAAAGAAGTGAGTTACCCTGAGAGTGACATTAGCATGGCAAGATAATATTTTAAAATATTAATGGATTTCATATGCTTGCATAAAGTCACAGTTCTTTTGACCTACAACCCATCTCCTCTCAGCCAGCTGGGTGTTGAGTTTTCAAAGTTAGGCCGGAGGATACTCAGGGAATTGAAAAAGGGAGAGGTAGACTTCTAGCTCCCAAGACCAGAGAAAGGTCCCTGGATCAGGGATATCCTGGGAAAGAGGGAGAGAATGCTTGGACACATTTGTAGGTTTGGAGGACAAAGGGCATGTGTGTTTCACCTCTTGAATGGAGCCCAAGAAAGCAGAAGATCTGGAACAGAAATGGCTGTGTCATGTGTCAGATGAGGTCACAGAGTGTTCCGTGGCCCAGCCTGCATGTGGCCCAGAGTGGCATGGCTATAGATGAAACCTCCAACAGACTCTCAGAGTTCCTTGGGCTCTTGCTCAAGGACAGCAGAAAGCTTCCAAACAGCCACCTGCCAGGGCCTTGTGGGCTGATCGTGGAGCTGCAGTGGGATGAAGGATGTTGCCGGGATGCCTTCAGGGACAGAGAGTACCTGCCCAACAGGCACCAGCTCCTCATCACCTTGGCCCCCAGAACTTAGACATGGCCCTGGGGAAGACTGGCTGGAATTGCCAGACAGTAAGTTTCTACCACCAGGAGATTGGGAGCACACTGTACAAATTAAAAGTTAGAGAAAAAATTTTGAAGTTGCATTTATTATATACCTAAACATTTACCCCAAGATTGGTGCCCACTACATTGGTAAAAGTCAACCCAGAAGAGATAAGTCTAGTTTATGACTAACCCATTCTAGGAGGTGACTTCATTTCCTCTCTCCCTTCCTCCCTCCCTCCCTTTCTCCCTGACCCACCAGATAGCCAGGTACTTGGCTGAATGCTAGCAATGCTTTTTTTTTTCTTTAAATCTCAAACACCTGTTTTCTCCTGTCAAGATTTGGTAATTACGCTGGGAGTGGGTAGGGAGGGGAGGGCCAGAGATGGAGACACTGATGACTAAATCTGAGGCATGTGCTGAGGGCTGGAATGGAAGTGCATACTAAGTGGTTTAGGAGCACCAAGGAGAGCTTGCTAGTCTGAGAGGGGGATGTCTTTGCAACCTGACAGCTCCTAGCTATCCAACCAGTACCCGTAGGAAAACTAAACTGTGATCAGAAAGCTCTAATCGATTCAGTTGTCTAGAAAATTTGGGGGGATGGATTGTGGCAGAGACATCATCTGCATATGGAATATCCACCTCATTTTCCAGCCCCCTTGCTGTTAGGAGGGGCCACATGACTGGTTTTCGGCAATACTCTGTCCGAAGGGATACTCCAAGAGCTTATGTGACTCTCCAGCTCAGCCGTTCTCCCTCCTCGGCATCATGTCCACCAAGGCCTCTTCCTCCAGGTGGGGTAGCTTCTAGATCTCTGAGCCTCCATCAGTCCGGGTCTTTGAGAAGGTGTGCGGAACAGAGATCCCACCAAGCCAGAGTGAGCATGTGACATGAGCAAGAAGTAAGTTCCCAGCTGAATTCACTCTCTGAACTTTTGGGGTTATTTTGTCCCCACAGCAAAACAGAATATCCTAACTTGGTGCTAATGATGATGGATGAGAGGGAGGAGCTCGGTCATTAAAATGCATCCTGACACTGTTCAGAAAACAAGGTGCTCTGCTCTCAGGAGACCGGTATTTCAAGAACCCCCTCCTGAAGGAGCTGGTGGAGTGACAGGCAGCTGTGTGATAGCTGTACGTAGAGAGAGGACGTGGACATGGGTTCAGGGGCCAGGGTGGTAAAAAGAAGGCGGAGCTGGGGGCAGAAAACCGGAGGAAGGCAGGGAAGCCACATGTCCACTTTCTCTGTCTCCTTGTCTGAGCAAAGGCCCAAAACTGCTCCCTACCCACCCCGCCACCCTCCTACCCCAGACGGTCCCCTGTGGGGCCCAGGTGCTAACACAGCAAGTCAGGGATCTCTCCAGGGGGCAAGCTAACGGTAGGTGCTCTCCTGTCTGCAGCCCCCTTGAGTCCACTCCAAAGGAATGCCTAGCTTCAGACGTGGCGCCTTTGAAGGGGGACAACCCGGTGAGAGAAACAGCAAATAAGTAAAACAAGGCCAGTTTAATTTTACTCTGGAATGAAGTTTATCTTCTCCCCCTCCTCCCCAATAGGACACGTAGACTTGAAAGCATTTCCATCATTACTGCAACCGTTCATTTGAAACTAGCGTTTGAAGTGAGTGGTCCGCACATCTGGGCACCATCTCAGTGAACCAAGCATCAGGGAGCTGCCGGGCAGACGGCTCAAGGTGGTTTCCTTTGCTGACGTGTAACTCATGATGTGGTGTGGCTTTACAGTCTGTTAGTGAGGAGGGGACACGTGTTGGAAACAGGTCCATTCGAAAAGTGATAATCCTTTCATTCCCGAGAATGTTGCTTATGTTCTCCCCGTTTTTTCCCAGAGAAGAGTAGAAATCTTCATGGGACCTAATTATTCCCTGGGAAAGTCATCAAATGGCAGGGAACCCATGAGACAATGATAAGTGGCATCTTGAAATCTAGTAACAGTCTCTGTGTAGGAGCCAAAGAAGAGCAGAAAAGTGTTTACAACTTCACAGGGTCCCCCAGGACTGGCAACGTACCCTGCTGGCTAGGCTGACCCTATAGGCCTGTTGGAAAAGGAGCACCACACCACCAGACCCTGAGCTCCTCCCGCCATCTCCTTCAACCCTCACAAGGAGCCCCGAGGGAGTTGTTATTACACGTGTCCCCTCTGGCAAATGAAAAGCTCTAAGAGCAGTCATTTCATAATCATAGTTTACAACAACAGAGTAGGAGACAATGTGCATCTAGGTTGCTTTGTTTTATACCCTACAGA
The DNA here is from genome assembly GCF_964656455.1 of Halichoerus grypus. Lineage (NCBI taxonomy): Eukaryota > Metazoa > Chordata > Mammalia > Carnivora > Phocidae > Halichoerus > Halichoerus grypus. The sequence continues at coordinate 41,353,376 of NC_135714.1, forward strand.
CCCGGTGTCAGTTTACAGAGTGTGTCTTTAGTATTAGGGCGGCCAGACTAGAGTAGAGCACAAAGGAAGGAAGGAAACCTCTAGAATGTCTACTACATAAAGAAGTTCCTGACAGTGTTGGACACCAATCCTGCCAGGTATAAATACCTCCGATCTTTCTAAGAATAAACAGATAGAGGCTCACGGGGGGTGGATCGTCTCATCAAACTGACACAGTCCTAAGCAGTAGACCGGGAGGGAGGAGGGGGTGTCTCACATGGCTTCAACGATACCAGGTGAGTTCTGGGGAGAGCCTCCCAGGGAATCACGGCCAATGCTTGTCTGCAGAGGAAGAGTCATGTGTGTGACCCAGAGAGGTCCTTCCCACCATCAGGGCATCGGTTTCCTCCTCCGGGAGATGGGGACGTGAGGGGGTGAGTGAGAGGATGAATATGGAAAGGCTTTGTGAAGTCTCAGGAGCTGCATAGGTGAAGATATGAAACGGGGTGTGTGTGGGGGTGGTAAAATACCAAAGAAAAACAAAATCTGCAAGTAGGTAATTACTAATGGACTTATTAGCGTTTATGCAGAAAAAGGACTTTAAGCCAACAACAATACCAGGATATCCGAAAACTGAAAAGGCTGGGCAGGAAAATTTGATGAATCATTACAGTAGCGGTCTATAGCAACACCAGACGAGCCCTGCTGCCTACTGACGGGTCAAATGTTCAGTCGCGTAGTGGTTAAGACCAATGACTGCCAGCCAGGCTGTCTGCATTCGAATCCCTGTTCTGCCACCTACTGGCTGTGTAACTGTGGGCAAGTCCCTTTACCTCTCTGTGCCTCTGCCTCCCAATCGTCGATGGGGATGCTCCAGGTACCCTGGATGCTCAAGGATTTTGAGCACGAACACATGAATGCACTGTCCAATGGGAGCTGGTCTCATGTCCAGTCTTTGATCTTGACAGTTAACCAGCTTTCTGTCACGTCAGGCTACACTTCAGTGAAGGTACTCAGTGCAGGGGGCTCTGGTCCCGCTCCTCAGGAAACTTACAATTAGAACCTAAACTTGAAAGAATTCAGTTGAACCATATGAAACTGCTGTTCTGTAGGCCAAATATGGGGGGAAATCAGCAGTTTCATCCATTTCAACCTAATACATATGGGCAAACAGAACCAAAGCTCAGAAAAGCAGCAAAAAAGAGAGAAAAGAGGGAAAAAAAAAAAAAGGAACAAGCAGTCCAGCAAAAATCATAAAGGGAGAGTCTGAAAAAATGTAAATAAAATAACCATGGCTTACACAGCTGCATCGGTATCAAAGAAACGCATAAATTAAATCCAGGATCTAATCATGTCCTTTAAGCACAAACATTAGCTCAAGGGGCCGGTGGGTTTGCAGATGTACATATCTGACTAAGAAGTGGGAAGAGGAGGGATTTTTTTTTAAGGCCATAAAAGAGACACGGAAGGGGCTCTCTCCTCCCCTGAGGAGCCAGCTCCTATCTGCATGGTCACACACTCCTCTTTCATCTGCTGCTTTTCTTCCCAGCTCCTTTTGATCCACAAAAGAGAATCTCAACCCACCCTCTTCACCCACCCCTCCTGCTCCTGACGTCAAGCCTTCTCCCACGCTGTACCCTCTTCTTGAGACTTCCTCGCTCCATCTGCCGGCTACTCTCCTCCCACCCTAGAGGTTCACCTTCCATCCCCTCTCTCCCACAAATGCAGCCCTGTTGAGGAGGAAGCAGTGAGCAGACACATGGCCAGGCTTTCCACAGTTGGCTTCCGGGGTTCAAGGATTTTCCCTTTGTACTTGTACTGGACAGGAGGGCTTAGGGTGGTGGGTTTCAACACAAGCAAGAGATCATGACAGCATCTTTGTCTTCCTACACCCCACTGGTCTTCTTTTGGCCAATTTTGCCGAGTCCATTCCCAGAAACAAAATATACGGTCATCGTATAAGAAACCAGCTCCCGCAGTCTCCATGTGAAACAACTATTAATATTTTTGCTACTATTTTTGAATGATTATTATGTGATAGAACCTATGCTAAGCCCTTTTAGTCTTTTAGAACATTTACTCTTCACCATGGTCCTATAAAACAGATGCTATTATTATCCCCATTTTTCATATGTGGGAACTGAGCCACAGAAGAGTTAAGTGATTTGCTGAAGGGGCCATTGGTAGGTGACAGAGCTGGGAGCCCACCGAGGCAGTTGGACTCCAGAGCCCCTGTTCTTAGCCTTCCTTGAAATACCATTTGAGAATCAGTCTTGTTTTGCCATAACCTTACAGGATATTCATGAAAAGACTGGCAGCAGAATCTACCTCAAGATTTGGAACAGGAAACATAACATACTTACATACACAGAAGTAGAAAACCATATGCTTTTTCCATGATGGTACTTTGGGACAAAGGCAGTGGTCAACCATAATGATTTGGGGCTGAGAAAAATATTCCTTATAAAAATTGCCTGAAATAGGATGCTGTATTCAAGGAAAGGCAGCTATTTGGCTGTGGGAACACTTCCCAAGGATGGAAGATAAAGGAGTAGATCAAGCTGGTGCCCCACAACAGGTTGATACCTGCCGCAATGGTCAGCCATGCTATGGGGACTGTAGATTTGTTGGTGAGGTGTATAGGGGGTCACGATCTCCTTCCTGCGGGGTCTCTGAGATATCATATGAGGGGCCTTGAAATATACTTCTCCATGGCCAGAGCTCTAAGTCTGAAAGAAGCCCAAGACTACCTTTAGGAGCTCAAAGGACTATTATCTCTGGAAACAGTGGCTGTGTCTCCAACAGCACGTCAGAATCATCTGTCACGCCTAGAAGGAAAACCTCCTTCCCTTGTAGATTAGAAGGGGAAATGCTGCTGAGGAGCCAGAGGAGGGTGGAGTGATGTTATAACAGAGATCAAGGGGCCCTCGGTAATTAGGACTCTCGGTCGCAAGTGACAGAAATCCAATGTAGATATATTACGGCAAAGAGGGGAATTTATTGGCTCAAGTAACCAAGCCAAAGGAAGGTGGCCTGCCGGGTCCTGGGACAGTGAAACCAGGACCTGGAGCCCCATGCCTTTTCTGTCTCTTGTCTCTGATGATCAGCTTCATGCCCCTGCACCCTGGCATCATCTATGAAACATGAGAATGTGGCCGCCAACAGATGTCATGAGCACATCTCCCCAGCTTCACGGCTAAGGAAGTAGGCTCGTTCTTTCGTTTCAGTGAGTGAGCTCCTAGACAAGATATCCAAATGGCTCACTTCCACGGCCAACAAAGTGAAGTGTGCTAGACTGTCCTCCCTAATAGCAGTGTAGGAAGAGGAAGAGCAGTTCTTCATGAAGGATTCTCAGGAGGACTGGAGCGCGGCAATCACCGATGTCCACCAAGGGATCTTGTAGTCCTGGGACAGTGCGGGGAGTACTGCCGGGAGCTGCTCCAGGGTGCGCAGCCAGAGGGGCGGCCAAGGGAGATGGAGTTGCAGAAATCCTAGCAAAACTGGCTTGGAGAAGGGGCGCCTGCCTGGCTCAGTCAGTAGAGCATACGACTCTTGATCTCAGGGTCGTGAGTTTGAGCCCTGCGTTGGGGGTAGGATTTACTTAAAAGAAAAAAAAAAAAAAAGAGGGATGCCTGCGTGGCTCAGCCAGTTAAGCAGCTGCCTTCGGCTCAGGTCATGATCTCAGGGTCCTGGGATCAAGTCCCGCATGGGGCTCCTTGCTCAGCGGGGAGCCTGTGTCTCCCTCTCCCTCTGCTGCTCCCCCTGCTTGTGCTCTCTCTCTCTCTCTGACAAATATATAAATAAAATCTTCAAAAAATAAGTAAAAAAAAAAATAATTGGCTTGGAGGTCAGAATGAAACACTTCTTCCTAACTCAGATCCTCGATGTTCTGGGGAGCCCATACAGTCCGGGACACTTAAGTCAGATAAGGGAGAAGGGCAAGAGGGCCAGAGATACCCCACAATTCCAGAAGCCATTCTGGGATTCAAGGGCCAGTGTCACCCTTCCAGAGGAGCGGGATGCAACCATCATAGGGCAGGAGGGCGGGAGAATGTGAGGGACCCCATCCGGGCTCAGCACCTCACCGCCCCGCAGTGCGGAGCCCACCCCGACCATGGCCAGCCTGGGCAGCAAGCCCCCTGGGTCCATGGACATAAATAACGCGGGCACACGGGATAAACATCAGATGAACATGAAAGCTGCAACATCTGGAGAACTGTCACCATCTGCCACTCTGGGACGAACACGGGAAGGATCAGCAGGAGAGCAGCAGTATGGGGCCTGCGTTTAAAACGAACAGTGTGGGCAGCCGCTGCCGGCTCTCGGCTCTCGGCTGCTGAGCACAGCAGCGGTTCTTCCTGACCGGGCAGTTTATGGGCTCTCACAAATCCCGGCTGGCCCATCCCAAAGGCTGAGGCCCCGGGCCAAGCGGCTCCAATGGCCCCCGCTGCCCGAGCACGTTTACGAGGCTTTGTTACATCCCCTTCCACAGCCTCACAATGCAGGCGCAGCCCAGGGCCCACAAGCGGAGAAAAAGCGAGAAGGCCGCGGGTGGAGATCCCAGCAAAGGTATTCTCCTTGCACCTGACTTCTTTGACTCAATCCTCGTTTGATTGTGTCCCCAGAGAGGAGACTTCCCCGTGCAGTGCTGAGGGCTGGGCCAGGCACCCCAGGAGGACCTGAACACCCAGGCCCGGTAAGAGATGCGTGCTTACATCAGACCAGGCTTAGACTGACTTGCTCGCTTGTGAATGTCAATCGAAGGTAACCAGCCCAAGCAGGACTCAGCATGGGCTGCTTTTTATGAACGGGCTGGTCGTTGCTATTTTTAAGAGAGTACCATTAAACCTGACAGATGGCCTCCTTGTGCCGTTGAACAGTAAACGTGATTGTTAGGATCCCAATTGCCATCTCCAGGCTCTCCTCGAAACACAAGTTCTTTGTCCATGAGAAATAAAGTCAGACACAAAGGGGGAAAAAAGGCCCATTTTCTCCTATTGCATCAAAATTGATCCTTTGGACTAAAAAGGGCTATTTTTGCTCCCCAGGGTGGGGAAGCAAAGCAGTGGCACTCCGAGAGCAGTTAGCAAATACACCCATGCATGGACACTTCATCCCGGTCTTCATTACAAGGTTATGAACTTGGGCTTACATATTAAACTCTGAATACATATTCACTCTTACATATTAAAAGAGGCCCTTTTGTTAATATTATAAAGCAGGTCCTATGTGTTTGTTTCTTTCTGGTCAGGAAGGGAATTAACTGGGCTCTTATCCCAGCTCTGTCTCGAACCAGGTACTTTTCTCACTTATTAATCGAGAAGGGAAGGGTGCTGGGCAAGATGTTTGCAGAGGTTCCTTTCAGAACTAACATTCTATAATGCAGTGACATTTTTTATGGGCTTCAGAAGTTCTCATTACTGACCTTTCATTGGTGTTTCACCCCTATCCCAACAACTGACTTTTGTCTGCTCACCATCTGATCCAAAATCTCTTTGTCTACGACGGACCACCTCCTTCACAGCCACCACAGGACAAAGGAAAAGCTTGCAGGTGGGCGGCCTGGAGACAGTTGAGTCCTATGTCAGTCACCCAGTGTCAGAACTGTGGGACGGCACGGGGCTAGAGCTGAGAAGTGTCTCTGTGCGGCTCTGGAGATCCTCTCTTGTTCCCCAGGGACGCCTTGGCAGTCCATCCCAAATGGCCCTTGTAGCTTTGTGCAACCTCTACTGGTAAATGCAGTCGAAGCAGGGAAATAATTTACCATAAATAATAACAACAAGCTGATCATCATACTTAAGCATTAACCTGAACTTACTATGGATTAGGCATTATACCAAGTGCCTTATGTGTATTATCATATATAATCCTCCCAGTAACCCTTGGAAATAGACACTTCCTCCTTCTGCTTTCCTGAGTAAGGAACTGAGACTGCCCGAGGACAAGGCCGTAATGGCGTGTGATACCCAGTAGGTCACTTCACAACTACTGGCTGAAGTCTGTTCATGCCTAAAAGCAGGAGTTTGGCCTGGGTCAGTATTTCCCAAAGTGTGGTTTATGGTCCACTCTGGGCAATCACCTGGGGTGCCTGCTCAAATGCAGACTCCTGGTTCCACCCCAGATCTACAAAATCAGAATTCCCCGGGGGGCGGCGGAGGGGAGAGGGGGGTTAAGGCCTGAGAACCTATCTGTTGAATAAGAACCCCAGGTAATTCTTAAGCATACGAAAGTCTGAGAACCCCAGGTATAGGATTCCAAAGTCTCTGTCAGCTCTATTACAATGGCCCATGCTTTCCCTTTGTTAGAGACTCTTCAAGAATGCAAGCTTTTCTCTTTCCCTGGGCCCAAAGTTAACCCCCAGATATCCTGAACATCTTCTTTAGATCAGCTTTACACAACACAAGATCTTGTTTCATATATGACATGGGCAAATTTTCCATTTTCTGAAATGTTTAAACCATACCAAACAAATTCCTCCCATTTAGAAGGAATGCAAGAACAAGATGACATGACCTTAGTTAATTATTTTACAAATAGAAGTCATTAAACATATGGAACTAGTTATTGAGGAAAGGGTCACTGGATCACAGAACACTGACAGTAAATGAGAGAGAGGGGAGGAAGAGAGAGGGAGACAGAGAGATGTTGCTAAATTGAAACATACACACACTCAGATCATACACACAGAATAAAACAGGTAAAATTAGGCCGTAAGCAAAGAGTGTAAGAAGAAATAGGCCTTATTTTACTGAGAACAAGGAGGTCTTGCCACGTTTGGCCATGGTCTTGACTTTTTCTCCTAATTTATGTCCTTATTTCCCCTAAAAATGCCTCTCTTACCCTTTTGTCCTCATTCTTTCCTCTAATTTGCCTTTGGGTCTATTTATTTTTGTCCTTTCCTGCTGAAACTGAGGTCAGAGTGACGACATAGCCTGCATTCAGCGCACCCTGTCATTTCCTCATCTTACTGTGATGATGCAGCAAATCCCCTCAGCGGAGGTCTCAACCCTGGCTTCCAAGATGGCCAAATACCCACATCAACCATGTGACCACCAGGCCCAGAGGCTGCCTGCCGAGACGTTTCCATGGAGATGCACATCTGCTTTTCCCATGCACCTCCGCCCACCTTCTCACACACACACACACGCTAATATTAGCCAAAGTCACCAGCACAACAAAAATCTATTATGCATCAATTGTGCAAAGCACAATCCTAAGTGCAATGAAGAAACTATGATGTAAAGATGCATGAGATGTGGTCTCAGCCTTCCAGGACCTTAGCACCTTATAGAGATTTAGAATGCTCCAGAAAGCAAGTATGGAAGGAGTTCAGGAGTCATAGTATGGAGGCTGGTTACAAAGTGGTAGAAGTGGCACCTGGACTGGGCTGTGGAGGAGAAGCTGTGCAGAGTGCGCAGGGCATTTTGGGTAGTAGGAAGGACTGCAATCTCTATTCCTACTTTTTTGGATAATAGCACCCTGATTTTCTTTAAATTTACCCTTAGCTCTTGTGATTCAGGTGGGACTGAACTTGAACTTGCTAATCAAAGCACCCTAGGCACCTGGCCACTCTGAGGGTTCAGAATGGGTACATGATCCAGGTCAGTCCAGCGAGACTTGATCTGGAGACTTTTGCAGGAACTACGGGTAAAGAGAAGCTCTCCTTTTCCTGTGGTTGTTTGCTCAGAGGACATAATCTTGGAGCTACTGGCGGTCATTTTACTACTACCTGAAGGGGGTGACCTGGAAGTGAAACCAACATGGAGGAAAGCAGAACCAAGATAGAGACAGGCTCCTGGGGACAAAGATTGAGGAAACCAGCTCTATCTCTGGACTATTTACATAAGGTAAGCTGATTTTGTTTTTGTTTTTTAAAGCAGTTATGGTCGATTAGCTGTCATTAGTAACTTGGAGGCAGAAGTGTGTAAGGGTATCCGTGGAAAAGTGGGAAAACCAGCCTCACTGGTTGATGTTGGTGAAAGGCCAGCTGGAAGGGTGAATTGCAGGCAGACTTGTTAGGAGATGGGAAGGAGGCATGAACACAAAGCTAAGGCATAAGAACTTGATATCCTACAGGCAAGACAAGCCACTGAGGACCTCTGAGAAAGGGAAGGCTGAGAAAAGAGGGAATGTGATGGATCATGCATGAGAGAGGTGGCAGAACAAGATGGATTCTCTGGTTTCTTCCAACCTTGAGATTGTGTGTGGATGGTAGTAGCTGGGGATAGTCTGCGGCATGGCTCAGAGGGGGTGGGACTGGAACCAGGGATGTTCCCAAGGCAGTTAGTTATTGACAGGCTGGAGGGGATACTGCAGCGGTGCTGGTGGGAATGAGGGAAGGAGGTCTGGAATGACACTGTAAAAGGACTAGTCGCTTGGGTGACTAGTGGTGGATGGTAAAGAAAAGAGAAGGCAGATTGAGTGTCTGTACCTTTGAGTTGGGAGGATGGTGGTTCCACTGATGGAAAATAGGGGTGGAGCTGGTTTGAAAGGGGGGATGAATTCTCCCCCTGAGACTTAAAGGGGTAGCATTCAAAGGGGTGGGACTAGAACTCAAAGAGGGCCATGGTACTCCCTTAAACTCTCTGTAGGGGTTGGATAAGGTAGCCTCCAAAGTCATGGGCAATTTTACAGCTCCCTGATTCCAGGAGGGAGGTCAGGGCTGCAAGTGCAGATGTGGCAGTGAGGGAAACGAACAGGTCTTAGTGACCTCAGAGGGTCCCTAGCATAAGCTCTGACCCAAAGCAGGAATCTCCTTTGCAGAAATTCTGACAGATGGCCATTCACCTTGAACACTTTTTACTCCTGGCACCTTACAAACTCTTAAGGCCATCAGCTTTGTTGCCAGGTGGCTTTAACATTAAATGATTCCTTTTAGTGAGCTGAAAAGGACTTCCCTGTAGTATTTCTGCCTGAAGGTGACACAGCTCAGAAGAACACACTGGGCTGGTGAGTAGCATGGCTGAGGTCATTTTCCTTGGCTAGACTCCCAAAAAGTGGCCATCCTCCTGCCTATGTCTCCTTTTTTAAGTAATATGTTTAAATGACAGCTGTGTTAGGACTGATGAAAACAGTTTAGGGCAACCAGCATGACCATGAGACAGAGTAAGAAAGGAGTCAAAAGTTGTATATTCTTGCCTCCTCTTCCCTCTCCTTTCATCAGTGGTGGGAGACTTGCCCCTTCCCCAGGCTGGCTTCCCAGTCTCTGAAATGGAGCCTAATCCCTTTTACCCAGAACGGACTATCCAGTATTTTACTATCATGGTCATTGTGAATCTTACTTTTCCAAAGTAATTACCTGCTCCGATGACACAGCTGCTGAAGTACCGAGCTTAGAGGAGATCCCCAAAGGCGACAGAATAAAAAGCAGGGCCCAGGCCTCAAAATCACATAAAAGTGACTTGTTTATACACAAGCTCATTGATTTCCTTCTTCCTTCTTCTCCAGCACCGCCTGAGCATGCACGCGTGCGCGCGCACCCACCCACCCACCCACCCACACACACACACGCCTTTGTTTAAATCAAGAAGTTACTAAACAAACACGCGTCTGACCAGGTTTAAATCTCTGAAAGTACTCCATTGGCTGCTGAAGCATTTTAGTTACCCTCCCTTAAATAGAACAAATGTATTTTCCTCACTTTGCAACTTATTATCAGAAATGCCGTGGTCACTAATGAAGAAAAAGAAAACTACAAGTGAGATTACTACTGAGATCATATGAGTTCATCTGCTTTCTGGATTGAAAAAAGAAAATATTTCTCTCCATCATCACTATTTTTGCTATCGTCGTTTTCTTCTGATGCAACATCAGGTCAGAGAACAGCAGGAAGATTTGGGGTCACTCACCCTACTGCTTTAAAGATATTTATATACACGTAATTCTTTTGCATTAAGAATTTGCTATAAGGGGGGGCACCTGGGTGGCTTAGTTGGTTAAGTGACTGCCTTTGGCTCAGGTCATGATCCTGGGGTCCCGGGATCAAGCCCCACATCGGGCTCCCTGCTTCTTGGGGAGCCTGCTTCTCCCTCTGACCCTCGCCCCTCTCGTGCTCTCTCTCATTCTCTTTCTCTCTCAAATAAATAAATAAATAATCTTAAAAAAAAAAAGAATTTGCTATAAGGTCCTTGAGCTGCCTTCTCCTCCTCATTTCTAGGAGCCAGGTTCTAAAAGGCACTCGATCTTTCTGAGAGTACCCATGATCTTAACTTGACATTTCATTTTTGTGATTCCATTCCCTGCCCCCCACCAATGTTCCTTATCCTAAATTGAACTACTGCAGATGCAAGCATCTAAGGTACAGTTACAAACTCCACTGTGTTCAAAAGTCTGTCCATCCAATGAACTCAAATCCTCTCTCTTCTGGCCATGACTATCTATTTGGTTTTCTTAGGAAGAGGGGAAAGGGGCTTCTCTGAGATAGGTGTCTCTTCTGTCAACCCGGTGAGCAGCCGTCTGTTTCTCTCTCAGGCTTAGTTCCTCCCTCCACCAGATATGCTATTGATAAGCAGAGGTGGTGGTCAGGAGAAAATGTTGCTTTCTGATTTCGGTAAGTTGGACAAGAGAAGAAGCAATAACTATGAACTTTAAAGTTCCATGTTGCGTAGTTATCTGATTGGTTTAATCTAATACATGGAAATCAAAAGCAGCATAAGAAAAATTAGACATGGGAGTGAAGGATTAGTCATACCTTTGTTTTTCCCAAATTACATTATTCTCTTGTGATTAATTGGGAGAAAGAATAATACAAAGATTTTACTGAATTATTTCCATTGAAAAGCTCAACGATGGGTTAATTAAAACTAACACATCTTTCCCTAAAGCAAACCACTGAGCAATGTTCTGGGCACCAAATTTAGAAATGGAAAGCTTCCAAGCTGTTGGGTTCCAAGACTTTTCAGTTAATTAGTACAGAGAAATTATTTTTATCTATGCATCATGTAAAGATTCAAAAACTAGGTCAGGAATTTTTTTTGCCTTTTGTTATTTAAGCTCAGGACTGGTCGAGGGCACAAGAAGTTAGTAGAAGGATGAAGATATACATACCATCAGGTTGGATTTGATCAGCATTAAGTCATTAGGAGTGACTACTAATTCCTTTAGCCAAGAGGTCCCACATTTCCAAAATATTAAAGAAAGACATTTTACTATACTAAAAGGAGCCTTACACTTTCCTAAAACCAAAGCCTTTTCCAGTGGTCCCTGAAACACCGTGCTTATCTCCATCCATGTTCCCAAGCATATTCTAGAAGAGTTGCAACTGAGTGGCTTGAGTTTTCATGTCATCCAATGAATGGTTCAGGCTAAACAATACTAGTTTGCAATGTGAAGACAAGGTACTCAAGTACTACATATTTCAAAGAGAACATTGATCTTGGAAGATTTGGGGGTCACAGAAAAATGGGCTCAGAGTCAGAAGGGGTCCTTGAGTCTTTTAATCCCAACTCCCATTCAATGTACAGTCATCCCCCTTATTCAGAGAGGATCTGTTCCACAGGGGATGCTGAAACCATAAATAGTGTCAAACCCTATATGTACTATGTTTTTTTCCTATATATACATACCTATGATAAAGCTTAATTTATACTTTGGCACAGTAAGAGATTACAACAAAAACTAATAATAGAACAATTATAACAACATACTGTAAAAAAGTTGTGTGAATGTGGTCTCTCTCTCTCTCTCTCAAAATATCTTATTGTATGGCACTCACCCTTCTTCCTCTTGTGATGATGGGAGGTGATGAAATGCCTATATGATGAGATGAAGTGAGGTGAATAATGTAGGCACTGTGATACAGTGTCAGGCTATTACTGACCTTCTGACCTTCTGATACATCAGAAGGAGGATCATTTGCTTCTGGACCGCAGTTCCCTGTGGGTGACTGAACTATGGAAGGTGAAACTGCAGATAAGAGGGGACTACTGTAGTTGGTCGGCCAGCCTTCACTGCAGTGCTTCTAATGATGGGCCAGCATGAAATAGGATGGTCTAAGATAGGCATTTTAAATAACACAACACCATGTGCACTTAGTCTCTAATTTAGAAAACTGTATCAGTTTGGATTCCATCCCACAATGAGAAAAGCCTCACAGAAGCTGTTAATACTTACAAAGATGACATTAATGACATGATTCTTGACCTCAAAGGCAGAATATATGGTGATAAATAGATGCATTTAAAAAAAATCTCATGTAGTAACCAAAGTTGCACAAAGATACACACACACACACACACACACACACACACACACACACCACGTATTAATGCCATTTATTCCAAGTTGCAACTATTCAAAAAGCACTTAGTGACCCTCTCCTACATGCCATAACCATCATGAGTGGTGGAAGCCAAGCTGGAGAATACTAGGTTTCGTGCTAATCTGTCCACACAATTTTTGCACTCTGCTGCATGTCTTCCCTTTTCTGGGGGCCACATTCAATGTATCCCAGTAAATGACATGGACTATAAAAGGTCAAAAATATGAGGGGTCTAATGTTGACATTTTCACAGCATATTACTGACTTCGAAAGATTTCCTCGCTTATAGCATAGACATTATTTCCTGATTTGGCTCAGCCTCGGGCCCTTGGGTCCTTCTGGCAGTCCTGGCTCAGGGCTCATTTTCTTCCTGCTGCTGACTGCATGTTCCCTTTATTCTGTCCCCGTCACACCAGGCCCCCATCATTTCCCCGTCATTCTGCCCACACCGCAGTATGGGTAAACATGCCAAATACAGAACTTCCTGGGTGCTAAAAATGTGTTGAATTTGGGTCTGATTCATAAAGACTTTTTAGGAACTTCTAGAGACAAGAATTTAAGACAGTAAATCTTATTTTTTAAATGACATCTAATTCCTACGACCAACACTTGACAGTTCAGTCCTGACATGCTTACATACTTAAGTTTATTTAGACCCATCTGACCATCTGGACTCTGGGCCAATGCCTCATGCCCTGCTCTACACCATTCTGTGTATTCCTAATTGTCCACTTGTTGTTTTGCTTTACGGAAATGTCCAAGAATGCAGGTTTAGTGACCTTCCTTATTTGGAATTTGAAACCTGCTCAACTGATTAGATGTGTCTTCATATGGCTTTTGCCTGCATATGTGCAAAGGGGATCGGTGTGAGTACAAGTCCATTTGATGACCTGAATCCCTTCCCAGTCATTATCATGGTCATCTGGCCAGCAGACACTGTGAGCAATCTTCCCATCTGAGGTACTTTTCCTCCTTGCCACAGTACCTTCAAAACCACACTTAGAGTCTGTTCTTAGACTCATAGTGATCATTCCAGTAATCTCAGTTATCTCTTACTCCAGCCAAAGCAGCTCTTTATCTGGTTCTTCCCATCTTTTATAGCTATTTTGTTGAAAACAAACTTATTTTTATAGAACAGTTTTAGATTTACCAAAAAATTATGAAGATAGTACAGAGATTTCTCATATACCCCTGAACCCACTTTCCCCTAGTACTGACATCTTATGTTAGTATGTTAGAGTTGCTGCTGTTCATGAACCAAAATGGATACATTATCATTACTAAAGTCCACATTTTATGCAGACTTCCTTAGTTTTATTTTTTTTATTTTTTTATTTTTTTTAAAGATTTTATTTATTTATTTGAGAGAGAGAGAATGAGAGAGAGAGAACACCTGAGACGGGATAGGGTCAGAGGACGAAGCAGACTCCCTGCCGAGCAGGAAACCCGATGTGGGACTCGATCCAGGGACTCCAGGATCATGACCTGAGCTGAAGGCAGTCGCTTAATCAACTGAGCCACCCAGGCACCCAGACTTCCTTAGTTTTAAAAAAATTGAGGTAAAATATACAGAACATATAATTTACCATCTTCACCATTTTTAAAATGCACAGTTGAGTGGCATTAAGTACATTCCGTTCACATTGTTGTGCAACTATCCCCTCCTTCCATCTCCAGAACTCTTTCCATCTTGCACAACTGAAACTCTGGGCTCATTAAACAATAGCTCTCCATTTTCCCCTCCCGCTCCCCCTAGACAATCACCATTCTACTTTCCGTCTCTAGGAATTTGACTGTGCTAGATACGTCAGGTATGTGCAATCATCCTGGATTTGTACTTTTGTGACTGGTTCACTTCACTTCAAGGCTCATCTATGTTGCCCATCATCTTCATCTTCAACCGACTTCAAAAGGATGTTTCTGCACATTCTACATCTTTCTACCATGGCTTATCTACCTCTGGATTCTCACGTGTGGAGTTGGCCCTCCTTTATGAGGACTTGCCTCTATTTCTGGGACTTTGTCCTAAATACGATTTAGCATTTGGGGCCCAAGAACCCCTGCGAGAACTAACATTTTTTATGTATTTTATTTATTTATTTATTTATTTGAGAGAGCAAGAGCCATCACAGAGGGAGAGGAAGAGGGAGAAGCAGACGCCCTGCTGAGCTGGGAGCCCAATGCGGGGCTCGATCCCAGGACCGTGAGATCATGACCTGAGCTGAAGTCACTTAACCAACTGAGCCACCCAGGAGCCCTGAGAACTTAACATTTTTAAAGCACTTACTATGCTTCAGCTCTTATTCTAAGCAATATACACAATATATACAATATAATAGGTATACTGTTACATATGTAAACATACATATACAATACATATAATAATAAGATACACATACTCTTTTGTCGAATCTTCACAATATCCCCACGAGGTAGGTATTATTACTAATCCCATTCTACAGATTAGGAAACAAGCAGAGGGAGGTTAAGTAACTTGCCAAAGGAATGACAGCCCCAGAATTAGAAGCTAGGTAGCCCCAAACATTCCTCTACTATCTCTTACTTCCTGCCAATCCTGGCTTCCCTTCCACCAGGGCAGTGGTTTGGTTCTCTGTACCCCTACTAGGCCCACAGATGGATACATGTCCTCATCAAACTACAGCTGCTGCTCACTTGTCTTGGGCTCTTTCTCGGTTGCCCTGCGTGCCAGTTTGGGCCTGGTGGTACCACTGTTTTCCTGAGCTTGGTCTGGGCTTCTGAGGCCCTCTGTCCCCCAGCCCTGTGGACCACCCTCGCTCCAGGCCGTTCTGTCCCTTCCCCCTTCCCTGTCTGACTCCCAGGGGTGTTGAGTTGCTTCCAGTTCTGACAGAACCTCAGCCAGGTCCTCTCAGTCACTAATTTTTTAATTAAAACGTTAAGTATTCAACTACAGAGCAGGTGGCTCTAGTGTCCCACTGACATTTTACTTCATAATCTGAAAGACTGGCACTACACAGTAATTCAATTCAAAAGCCACAGTGGTCCTATGACCCGGATTCATAGACGACACTATCATTGGGGATTGGCACCACCTTCAAGGGGCAGCACAAGCTTCCCTGTGCCCTCTTTTCACATCTCAAGTCATCTCTGTTCTCGTTTGGACATGACTACTGTGTGCCCGGCACTGTGCTAGGGTCGAGGGCACAGCTTGCGGTCATTCCGCTGCTCAGGCAGAACCACTGCTGGACATTGTAAATGCTAGGCCCAAGAGGCATGGGTGGGGAGAGGCACAGAGCCCGAGGCGGCAGCGGGGGGGAGACAAGGTACTTAGGACAACAACCTGGGTGTAAGTGGGAACAAATCAGAACATGCAGGCACATTTGCGTGTACGGCTGAGCTAAGCCCTGTGAGTGTCTGATCTTCCAGTTTGCGGCCTCAGGGCAAACAGGTGATCAGATGGCTGTGTGAGCGTGTGCATGTGTGTGTGTTCAGTATTTGGCTGGCATGGAAGATAGATACTGTTATAAATGCTTTACCACAAAGGAGGAAGGCTGCGCAGAGGTGTTAAGATCCCAGCAGCAGGAAAGTGGGGATGACGGGACCTCTGATTTATATTTCTCTTGCCGCAAAAGATGACCGGAAAGTAGTGGGGAGGAAGCTGCTGGTGTGGGGGTCGGTAGCCTGCTACATGTGTGTCTGGGTGCCCGTGCGTGTGTGGGGATGTGTGTGCACACGTACAAGGGATCTCATGCAGGGGCAGCCACATGTTACTTGGGGATGGTGCCGTAGGACACATTCAGATACGTATTCTAAAAGCATATAAATTCATTGCTTCTGGCCTAAATATTTAACAGTAGAGAAGTGGCTTAGTAAATGATCATGGTAGAATATAATACAGTTATGGAGTTCATGAGGGCTGTTCTCCAACATTCCATTTCCTGTCCTTCCAGGCACATAGCCTATGTATCAGCCCATCCTCCCTGAGCTGCGCTGGCTATGGGACTTCTTTGGCTGGTGGGAAGGAGCTGAAGCAATGGGTACTACTTCCATGTAGAGTGTTAAGGGTCTGTCTGTAATCTGCTGCTTCTCCCTCCCCTGTCTCTGCGATGGTGGAAGTGTGTGTGTGTTCATCCTGCCCGTGGGTGCCTGAGTGGCTGTGACAAGCAGAGCCCTCTGCTGACCTGAGTTAGAGATGCAGAGTGAGATGTGACTTTGAGTCATGTTAAGCCCCTGAATTTCAGGGACTGTGTCACTGGAGTTATTCTACTACCGTGAGCTGCAAGGACATCACGAAAACAGATTAATAATCTGAGCCTGGAATGGAAAACAACATGCAAAAATGAAAATCATTGTTCATTTTTCTAAAAGGGACCGTTTTCTTTAATACGGTTTCTTTTTTTATTTCACTTATAAAAAGGATAGAAAGCTCAAGAAATATGAAAGAAACAATTGCTTGTTTCTAAGATTCTGTTCTTGTACAAATTTGAATTTATAGCAGAAGACTTTGTGAAAGAAAGCACTGGGTATCAATTTCAGTTCTTCTGCTGAAAGGTGCTATTGTATTTAAATTAAGTAACACTTACCTAGCAGCTTCAATAAAGGGAATTTGTTAGGGGAGGCATTTCCCTTGTCTTCCAAAGTCAGGTAGAAAATTATTTCCTCCTTTTAAGTCATAGGAAATTGTTGCTTCCTTACCCCCAGCCTTCTCTTGAATCAGAAATATTGTCTCCAAACCCAGATCTCCCTCCCAGGGCTTAACCTCCTCCTGAAAGGTGGAAAAGTCTGGTGGAGGGTAAGGGGGCTGCCACACACGAGAAATACAAAGCTTGATGAACTGGAGAGGAAGTGGGCCCCTGGCCCTGAAGAAGCTCACCTTCCTAGGGACCCAAATGCCTAAGACGTGCGACAATCTGCCACTTGACGGAAGCAGGGATTTGAATGCCATGCACCAGGGGCAGGTATGGGAGCTCCACTCACAGTGAGGGAGCCCAGCCAAGTACTCTGGACCTATAGCTCATCCCAGCTTTATTCTTTGTTCATGTTGGGAGAGATGACAGACTGGAGATTTTGGTGTTGACTGTGGGGACAGGCAGCCTGGATCTGTTTCCTTGTTCTACTACTTCCTAGCTGGGGAACCTTGGGTGAGTTATTCAACCTCTCTGTGCTTTAGTTTTCTCATCTGAGAAATGGGGAAAATCCTCGCATCTACCTTGCAAGTTGTTGGAGGATTCAGTTATGTATGTAGCTCTGAGCATGGAGCCACACACACAGTGAGCACTGAGTCCGTGTTTATTATCGTCCTGCTGTTGTTACTCTGCCTGCAGTCGCTGGAACTCCCTTGCGGAGGCAACTCTGACTTGGGACGACTGCCCCACAGGAGTTAACTCCTTGTACTGCTGCTGGAAGTGGAGAGAAGCGCGAGTTGTATGCATCTGACAATTCTTAGAAGAAATTCAAATATTTCTGTACAATATTTATAGCATCATTAAGGTTTTGAAGAGGCCCCTTCCACTTGATTGCACTTTATGGGAGAAATTATATGCTATTATAGCATCGTTTATGAACCTGAACACTGGCTAAGGGCTTTGGATTAGTTCCTAAGAATATTAAGAGTCTACCATATTCCACCCTAAGGTAGAGAGGCATTCATACTCCTTTCCCCTCTGAAGGCTAAGAGGAAGTGAGAACTTTGTGGGATGAGTGCCAATCTAGTATCATCAGGGGTTAACAGTAGCAGGGGGTGCTGGGGGGGTCTACTGAGCTCAAGGGGCCAGACCACAGGCCAGAAGAAAGATGCAGGCATCTGGCAAGGAAGGATTAAAAAAGAGAGCATCAGGTTTCCTTCTAGATTATTCCATGCAGTTAAAGATGGAGAGATCTGAAGCAGACACTTAGTTCAGGAATAAAGAAGGTATGAATGGCTAGTTTCTGAACATATAATAAAGAGGAATTTGATCGGGAAGAATTAGACCGACACAGCCTTGCTCACGATTCAGGTTTGTGAGTAAGGCACACTGAGGCCAGGGCTATCCCGTCAGTGAATTCTGACAGCCTATGAAGGAGAAACAGACTGCCTATTACAGAGGAGAAAAAGCCCCTGCAAGGGTTTTTGGTGTGTGGTTGGTCAGAAGCCTGGAGTCATGTATGAGATGGAACAGGGTTTGATTTCAAAGTCAGATTCAGGGTGATTTCTTATTTCTTCACTTGTTTATTTCCTGTCTGTGCCCAATAGAGTTAAGATGCACAGAACAGAGCTCCACACCAAACCGTGGATTCTGCTCACTACTGTCTGTCTAGTCCTTAGATCGGTGCTTGGCACATAGAAAGTACTAGTGGGGACCTGTAGAGAGGACCTGAAGGCATGAAAGGAGCACCATGGAGGGGGCTGCAGGGCAAGCACTCGGTCCTCGTACCTGAGGAGGAACTGAACCGCGAGCCTCAAGGCCAACAGGACCCACACTGCCGTCAGCTCCAGAAGCCATCAAGGATCAGGCCAGGGCAACATGGTGCCAGGGAGTGTACTCATGCGCCACCGGATGCCTAGCCTGGCGTTTTCCCAACTCTCAGGCCTATCAGCATTTCCAACAAACACTCCATTCAGTGTCTGGGAGTCAGGCTATTTGAGCCCAGCCTCCTCAAGTGTGCCCTGGAAGTAACGTCTTCCGTGGTTGTTGTGAGGATTAAACACAATCATGTATATAATGTACGAAGCATGGCATTTATATATGACTAGGACTCAACAAATGGTAGCTATTATTATTATTATTGTAAAAGTATCAAATTGTACAGATGGTTTATTTCTTTAAAGTTTGTTTTTAAATTTTTTGCCCTAATTATTGGATGTTTATTACGAGTAATTGTTTTGAAAAATACAAGGGAATATTTTGCTTTAATACAAACAAACAAAAGGAAGGAGCAGTGGATAAAGGGTAAGCAGTGTGACATCAGTCTCAGTTCAAATGTGTGCTTTACAGAGGGGACCTCGGAAGGATCAAGGCGTCGACAGCACTCTGGTTCTGGCCCCCCTAGGAGTGAAGAAGCTACACATAAAATGTGGCATATCTGAGAGGTATTGCACTTGGGTCAAGCTGGGGCTAAAATAAAATCTCCTCTAAAAATGCATTTCAGCTAAATGCGAGCTATTAAACTAACTCTGTTTTTCTTTGAAAGTAGTTAATAGTCAGGTAAACTAGGAAAGATATTTTGGGACCCAATAGGGGCACAGGAAAGCCCCCTACAGCGCCCCCCCCCCCCCCCCCCCCCCCCCCCCCCCGTCGCAAGCCTGTGCCCGGTCTAATATTCACACCTGCAGGCTGGGGGAGGCTCTGGCTCCCGGGGTGGGGGTGGGGGGGAAGCCGGCGACACAACCAGTGCTCTTTTCTGTCTCTCTCATCTTCAGGATGTTCTGAGGTTGTCTTTACAAAAGGATACACAGACAGATTTTTCTTCTGTGTCATTAAAACTCCACACTCCCACACCCTGTGATGAGGTACATTTAAACATACATTAGCAAAATGAAGAACTTTCCCACAACTACTGGGAGGCTTCTGCTGTATGTACCTCATTTCACCGAAAAGGTGCCTTCGGTGATTGAAATCATAAATTCTGAAATAGCACGGGCAGTCTTGCTAGACAGAAGACTGCTACAACAGCAAATCACAACAAGATCCTGCTGTGTGTCCCGGCCTCCCTGGGATATGTTATTGAGCACACAGTCAATGCCAGTTATTTATACTCCTAAGAGGGAGAGACACACTTAATAGGAAAAGATGGCTAGTCTAAAATCAGGATTATTTTGCCTTTGGAAAGAAGTTGGAGACACAGATTCAGAAACAGGCACTGATCTGAGTTGATCCCCACAGCCCACAGCCAGAAGCCTGGCATTGATCAAGACCGCGCCCACTTCCTGACTGTCCCTACCTGCTCCATCACCGGTCACTACGAACCTCCCCCCGCCCACCTGCTTTCCCCGCTCCCCCGCACGGCAGCTTTCATCATCTCTGGATTACTTCCCGTCTTGTTCTTCTCAGAGCCTGTTGCCAGGCCCAGGTCCGAGGGGCACATTTATATTGACTGCAAAGGGAATGGCAGGTGTCCCCTGGAGCTGGGGATATGGCACCTGCCCACCCCCACCCCCGCCATTAGACACATTTCACATGCAAATATGTTTACGTTGTTCCACTTCTTAATCCCATCTTAACAATGGATTACGATGATGCGGTTGAAGATGATCATGACAGCAGGTGCGCACCACATGCTAGGCACAGTGCTCACTAAGCCTTTTACATTTCTTCACTTGGTTAGTTCTCGCAACAACCCAATTATCCCCATTTTACAGATGATGAAGCGGAGTTCAAGGGGTTGAGGGATTTGGCCAGGGTCACACAGTTTTGTCTCCTTTTCTTGACATAGTGGCGCCCAGCAGGGCTGAAGAGATGGCCCCCATCTCAGCTACAAAGTATTACGTGAGTTATTTCAGGTGGAGGGGCATTTTGTGAGGTCTCCATACGCTACCTAATACAGTTATTATTAGTAGTATGTCAGGGTGCAGTTCAAACTTTATGGAGAGCATGTGGGTCATACCAGCCTCTTCGCAACATGGTGCCTGCCTCTCTTTCCAGAGTCATCTCTGGCCACAGACCCTGTTGAGCCCTGGCTGTTCCCCCAAAGGACATTGCTGCTGCAGTCCCCTTGGCTGCCTCCTGATTCCCTTTCCTGGAACGCTGTTTACTTCTTTGACAGGGACATACTATTGGTCCATCACACTTTGCCTGATCCCTCTACATGGAGAAGAGCACTTTGTTGCCCCAGAGACTACAGTCTCTCCTCTATTCTTTCACCAGACCCCTGACATGATCTGTTTGCATCTGGGTCTGCCCGCTGCACCGTGAGGCCTCTGAGGGCTGGGCCCTGGATCTCCTTATTGCAGCCTGGAGCTTGGCAAGTGCCTGGCATCTAACAGAAAGCCAACAAAACTTGCAGAACTGGATTGACCTGGAGTGGGGTTGGCTCAGTTTATAGGAAATTTGACCCCGAATTCTGGTTTGGGTGCCCAACAATAGGAAACTGGAAACCTGACAATATTGTCCTCCTGATGAGAATAGTATAAACCTTGAGAACCTTGAAAATGGGCTTTTAATAAAGGATGATGAGAATGCCAATTTAGATATGTACCCACATGTAACTGGTGCATTCAGAACAGAACCTAACCTAGTAAGAGAGCAGTGCATTTACTTTCTAAGGATTAAGTCTCCTATCCTGCTGTAATTTAAGCTTTAAGGCTTCTCACATGGCATAAACATCCCTCTATTAATTGAAAACACTGCTGGTTAATATATACATCTCAATTGCAAAGCGTTTTATATTCTGTACTATACGTGGAAAATATTTTCCAATGGGCATGTGGCCAACGTCTCATATTATTTCAGGATCAGTGCTCGGTAGAATTTCTTAAAAGATAAATTCAAGAGAACTTTTGTCTTTTCAAAGGAAACAGGAAGGTCACTGTTGGACAAAGACCAAGCTGCCTCTTTTATGGAGGAGAAAAACCAGGGTCCCACGGTTTTGTCTCCTTTTCTCGCCAGGCCTAGAAGGTTAGTTGACTTCCCCAAATCACAGCACCTTTAGTCAAAGGCAACATCAGGTGGGAAGGGCCTGAGTCAGAGATCTTGGAGTGGGTGTGGTGTGAGGCCGGGGCGGGGTCGGGGTGGTCAGGGCATGGTGGGCCATCATAAAGCGTTTGGATTGCATTCCAAGTTCAGTGGGCAGCAGCTGAAGGGTTTCACACAGGGAAATGCTAGGATCAGACCCATGTTTTCTGCTGGAAGGAGGAAGAGCAGGTGGAGGCTTTTGCTGTGGTACAAGTGTGAGGTGACAGGACCCACGTGAAGGGGTGCCAGTGGAGTTGGAAAGACGGGAATGGGGGTGAAGTAGATTTTAGGATCGGAATCAAGAGGATTTGTTGTGGAAGGTAAGGAAGAAGGAAGGATCAAGGGTGACCATTATGCTCCTGGCTTGGGTGGACGGAGGTCCTATTTAGGAGATGGACACCGGGAATTCAGTTTTGGATGTGTAGTGAAGTCAGGTTTGAAATGGAAACAGTGTAACAGATGTGAGTTGCTCGGTGTCTTTATCATGGGCATTTTCACTGCCACACCAGTGGGGTTACTAAGGCCAAGGAGAAGTGAGATTTGTATTGTAAATTATGATGTAGTTTGTACACAGGCTCGTTGACAATGTAGTGGGTGACAGACACATTTATTGGTAAATTGATGCAAGTGTCGTGAATGTGCAGTATAAACTGGCATTCACAGAAATGACATTGACTTTGGTGATTCTCCTAGATGACTAGTCTGAGACCCGCTCTAGGTTATAGTTATTAATGATGATCTGAAGCTTGTATAGAACATGTTACTGAATTCTTCAACTCTTCCTAAGTTAAAGAGCTTTAACTTGTAATAAACGCTTATCAGTATAGATATCGGCATTCCTGTCTGATAGCTTCTTGTTTGGATGTTTGTTATCTGTTCTCTGAAAACGGATACATTTACAACATGTCTTTCGCTGCCAGTTGAAACTGAACATCATTTTAAGAGAACATGCCTTTAGTTTGTTTTCCATTATCTTGATTTTTGGCCAGCTCTGTGCTCTGACACTCCTCTACTGCTCTCTACTGTTCAGAATTATTCAGCAGCCAGCTCACTGTGTGCATAGCCATCCATGGGGGCAGAAGTAGCAGCCTCTCTTCTCTATCTATACTTCATCCCAGTTTATTTTAGGGAGACTTATATGACAGAAATAGTCAAAATAATGATCCACATGGGGCAACAAATGTTTTTTGGACAATTCATTTTCAAGGATTTCCATTGGGCACTATTTATGATCATTATTCCCTGTTCTCTCTTAAAGAGGATCGAGTCCCGCATCGGGTTCCCTGCTCAGTGCAGAGCCTGCTTCTCCCTCTCCCTCTGCCACTCCCTCTGTTTGTGCTCTTCTGTCTATCTCTCTGTCAAATAAATAAATAAATAAATCTTTTAAAAAAAAAAAAAAAAAAAGAAGGCATTCTTACTGAGTTCCAGCATGAACTCCTTGATCCCCTGCTTTATTATAAAGACTTTTGAGAATGTTACGGTTCAACCTATACAAGGTATTGTTTCAATGCCTTTAACATAAGTCCTGGATGCTTGCCAGACAAGAGTCTACAAAAGTTTACAAGAAACCAAAGGGCATGATAACTCTGCCTCACCACTTAAGGGCATCACATCCTATAAAACTAAATGCAAATGTTCAATATATGCACTTGTTATTTTCAATGCCTATAGAATTAGTTTCAAAGGTAGATACAACTAAAATCACAGTATAGCAGAGATTGGCAATAAGTAATATTCATGATCCTTCTTTTGGGTTACATACCCTAAATGGGAGAAAAGCCATATTTTAAAGCAGCAAACATAATTTTAAAATCATGGTTGTATGTGTGTGTGCACAAATGCTCAAAAGAGACGTACTCAGTTTAGCAGAGACTTATCTCAAATACCAAGATCTATATTAAACTGCTTGAATGACCTACATTTTCTGAATAATTGCTATTTTTTTCTTTCTCTACAGAATAAAGTGCCTTCTAGAGGGTCTGTTCTCAGTTCTAGAAACCGAGGGTTCCTTTCAGTAATTTGTCAATTGTAATTTATAGAACTAACCTGTTTAACACTTGGAAACCCATCTACATTGTGAAAGTGGTGACCTCTGCTGGGAAAATTCAAGAGGAACTGGAGTCCCAAACCCTCTCCTTTTCTCTGGTTTGGTTCCATTGCTTGGAACGTGGGAAAAAAACAACATTCCTATTTGCTTTCGGAGTGAACGTGGAAGGCTAGCCTGCTACTAAACAGGCACTCGTTAAGACTGATATTCCATCTGATCTCATCTATCCTGGAGAATTTAGGCTCCTTTGTTGGCCATCTGCTTTCCTAAGAGAAAGTCTCTCCCCAGATATGGACACCACCTAGCTCTGAGACTGCATAAATGGGGTCATTAGTTTACCACTGCTTTGCAAAGCGGCTGGAGGGCCTTGTGGTGCATGAAGGAGGGGAACCACAGACCCTTCGAAAGCATGTCTTAGGTCTACTCATTGTTGCCTCGCCAGGGCCCCAAACAGGAAGCCAGTGAAATACATTATAAATATGACCCCGGTTGGTCAAGTACATCAAAGGCACTTTTGTAAAACGTTTCCTTTGGGAGAGGGAGAGGCTGTGTAGGATATATTCATATTGACACAAAAGGAAGGAACGTGTATAAAATTAAAATCACTGACACAGCCAGTTGAAGGATTTGAGGGTTGGCCTGTCTCTAAGAGCACCTTTTTGTGCTGCTTTATAAAATGATGACCTCAACAGTGTGCCTCAAAGCTACTGTTGTCAAGGGAACCCTGCAGACACTGCTAGGAGGGTCCCGACCGCTTTCCATTCTTTATCAGGGAAACAAAAGAGCCACAAGGTGATTGTCACCGGGATCCAATGCTTTCCAATGGGACTAGCCTCACAAAAGAGCTTGCAAAGCTTTAAGTTGCTCTGAAATCAGGGTCCTTTGGGAGCACATATGAACTAAAAGTGACCATCATTTGATAGATGAATGGGAAATTGCTTACAATTACTGAACAGGTCTACGTAGTTCTTGTTGAATCATCAGTGACAAACCCTTAGGTCAGCGGAGGCTTAACATGGTCTAGCATCTGCTATAGAGGGAGAGAGGCACAGAGAACCATGTACAATGTGTAACCTTGGGTTCCAAGGATTGACTTTCGAGTTCTCTTTTCCTCATGCGCTGTCTTGGATTTTCCAAAATCGCTTTAATGAAATGCAGCTGGATTTTGTACTCTTCCCAACCATGCAGAAGATGGGAAAAATGATTTTGTTTACTCGCCTACATCATTTATAAGCTGAAGTGTGAATGAACTAGCAAAACCTTCTGAAACTTATTAAGGTGAATTCTGTCGCCAGAAACACATTTTATAGCTTTTTAAAAAAGCTATGGGGAATTTTCAGCAGGACATGGGTATTTAAAAACACAACTCACTCAGTTAATTGGGAGCCATACAGCTAAGCCTCAGACAATTTAAGTTTTAAAATTTCTCTTGGGATTTTAAGGGTATTGATCATAACATGCTTATTTAATACTGTTCGACTGTGTGACTGCCCCCTTGCATTAGGGGTAATCCTTGCCCTGCTCCTACCCAGCTCTGGAGAGCTGGACATAATATTCAGCATATGTCTGTGAAAACACAGAAACATATCCAGCATTCCTCCGAGTATGGTTTTAGGACTCTCTACTCCAGCAAACTTGTTTTAGTTATTTCCAATAAATATTTATTTCATTTGGCATGATCCTCAGCTCCATATTTTATTAATTAAGCCTTATGCTTCATCCGAAATACGAAAATAGAAGACTTTCAAGTTACTGAGGATCCCAAATGCATTTCTAATGAAATGCTAATATGGTCTTGGTGACTTTGGGGATTTTGGTGTTGATAAATTTGAGGGTGTTATGGAGTGGTCTCTTATGCCTTATAGAAGCATTTTACTAAACCGTGGCAGTTTTATTCTATTAAGAAATCACACCCCCAAAGGTGTCTGAAAAACTTCCTTTAGAAGATTTCAAAATGCCAGATGCAAGTAGTTTTGCACTAAAACAATAATTCAGGAACACAAACATCAAGTGAGTTTGATTTTTTTTTTTAGAAGACTTTATGATTTTAGAAGACCCAAATATCTGATTAAAATTCTAGGTCAGAGTTAGTTAGCAGGTTAATGTCGAGTTAGGTTTTAAAAAATTTCTCCAAATATGCAACAGATGACACTCTGCAATTCCAGCTATGTTCACCCATTCTAGAACAGAGCCCTAAACACACTCGGGAATTTCCAATCAGATCTGAAAGACACCAGAGAAAGCGGGCTGGGGCTGGGATTTTTTAAAAAATGCCAAAACAACTGCCAAGAAATAATTTCTCCTTAGACACTGCGGGGGCAGAAGTGGCGTATGATTCCTCTCGACATTCTGCTTCTGTTCTTGTCCCTGCCTGACATCAGGGGAGGAGCACAGGGAGGCTAGCTTGTTCTGGCTGCCTCCTTGGATTGGGTAGGTGTCTGAGGCTGGAGGCTGAACCCAATCTCTTCCCTTCAGAGTTAACCCTCTTTGCATCCTGGAGGACATACCACCGTTTCCTGTCCTTCTCCTTTCCCTGGGCAGTCTAGAGGGGGAAAAATTACAAAGTTTTCTTGAAGTTGCTGATCACATGTAAGGTTTTTAAACTTCTCGTACCTTTCACTTTGTGTATCAAGGGAAAGATCGATGATTAGAATCTAATTTTGCCATTTGGTGGCTAGTAATTCGATGGCTCAAGTCCAAGCATGACTCCAAGTTTGTGATATGAGTTAAGGAGTATTCTCTCAGCAACTGTTGCGTGCTGGGTACTGCAGGGAATGCAAAAATAAGTAAGTCACCATTCCTCATTGCAAGAAGCTTAGGATCTGGTTGTGGGTTTAGAGATGTACCTAATCTAAGTTTTACAATTTCTAAACTGCAAGGTGGAATTCAGTATTAGTGATGAGAGGTTAAGAAAAGTCTGAACCAGATGAAATTGTCAACATCTGAACATCCAAAAAATCTATAACATCACAATTTCAGATGGCTCAACCTAGTACTTGGTGAGAATTTAGGGCTTGATACATAATACTTTATAACCTGGATGCAAACTCACAATACTTCGAAATGATTTTAAAATGAATGAGTGCATCACTCCCTTTCTCCCTTCACTATATTATGACTTGTTTTCCTAAAATACAGATCAGCTAACTCAGGTTCAACGGCCATCCCTTTCTTCACAAACGTTCTCCTCTTCAAACAACCCTTTTCTAGATCTTGCTCTCCTTTTTCTTGAGATCCCCAGAGCACAGGTTTCTATAGGATTTCCCTTTGTTTTTATTTATTTTGTTATTGAAGTACAGTTGACACACAACTTGACGTTGGTTTCATGCGTGATAGTGACTCACCGCGAGGCCATGCTCACGACAGGAGTAACTACGGCCGGTCACCACACAACGCTATTACATTGCCATGGACTATAGTCCCTGGGCTGCTCTATAGGATTTCTCTTTAAAGAGAACTCATGGGGCGGTGAGCCATCCCATCTGAGAAGGGGGAACCTATCACAATGGGGACTGGCAATCTGCCATCAGAGCCTCCTGTAAACTGGAATAAGTCATAAGTTCTTCACCGAACTAACTCCAAGCAGTAGTATTTCTGCTCAGATTTCCTTACCTCCATCTTTTCATTTACCTGAATTATCCCTCATGGTTTTTACATTGAGAACTGAGGAGGTGAGGGCTCAGAACTACCTGTTCTTATCAAAATAAAAACTAAGCACCACAATGCAATTAATTCCCTCTCATCAAACCGGCCAACCGGAATAGCTAGAACGGCATTTCCGCACACAGAGAAAAGTGCAGACGAGAGTCGCTCATGATGCGGGTGTCTCAGAAGACCCCACCAAAGTGCATAGAAGAGAACAAGCAGGTTGAGACATCTGCCATGACCAGAGAGGGTCATGCTGGCTTTCTACAGTGTCAGGACAGTGAGGACTTTCCTCCCCCTCGCTTCTCTCCTATCACTCTGAACTCTAACCTTGCAGGGGATGGAAACTGGGGTTTATCAGCTCTGGGAGGGGGAGGAGAAGAGGAGGAGGTGAGAGAGGAGGGGGATGAGGAGGAGGAGGAGGAACCTCACAGGAGGGAGGAGAGAGGCAGCCAGTCACACATCCCTTCTTCAGCTGCGGCAGGCAGAAGCTTTGGAGCTTAACATGACTTCAAGCTTGAAGTTGTGACTATTACATGGGGTTGGACATACCAATTACTCAATTAAGACTGTATTTCCTAAGGGTGACCAGAAAAGTTACGAACTTGCCCAAATATTCATTTAGGGATAAGGGAATTGAATAAAGGAACACTTTTGAGACACAAAAGTTGCTTTATAGGTTGCTTTATGATTGGACTTGATGAGCCATGTTTATCCAACATACTAGTTCCAAACATACCATAGGAGGCCTGTGTGTCCTGGGGCTCTAGAAAGGATCTAAGTTCCGACCGTCAAGTCCAGGAGGGTATGGCTGCTGCTAATTCTCAGGTTTTTTAACATCAAAAAACCAGGCTTCTATCTGTGTAACACTTATTCTATAGTTTGGTTTCCACTTATCTCATTACCTCAATCTTAAAGTGCATATTAAAATATCTTCTGAGGGATGCCAAGCCTCCTTTTTAATAGCAGTTCATGAAGTCGGTGGCTGAATTTACTCCATTTCTGTACTTATTTCCATTTAGGCACATTGACCTAGAGACAAAGGAATACATTTCCCTTCACCATATAATAAATTGACACCAGCATGCTCTTTTCATGTGATCATTTTTTCTCTTCCTTGATTTAATGTTGCCACCCTACTCCCCCTCCTTTTTTGCTAATGCAATGATACCTTGTCTTGACTCTAAAGGTGTATATTACTATCTTCTGTTGCATGAAAATAATAGCTGGGGCGCCTGGGTGGCTCAGTTGGTTAAGCGACTGCCTTCGGCTCAGGTCATGATCCTGGAGTCCCGGGATCGAGTCCCGCATCAGGCTCCCTGCTCAGCAGGGAGTCTGCTTCTCCCTCTGACCCTCCTCCCTCTCATGCTCTCTGTCTCTCATTGTCTCTCTCACAAATAAATAAAATCTTAAAAAAAAAAAAAAAAATTAAAAAAAAAAAAGAAAATAATAGCTAAAATTTGTTGACCATCTACTTCTTCTAAATGCTTTATATATTTTATCTCTAGCAGTTACAATAATCCTGATGAAAAAGTAGCAGTAGCTCCATTTTGCAGAAGGAGGAAATGGAACCTTGGAGAGGCCAGCTTATAAAGTTCACACATCAGGGAGTCCGGACTCTCACCTGAGCATGTCTAATCCCTCGGCCCATTTGCTTCTGAAGGATGAACAGAGCGGGCAGCCCTTGTAAGAATGGACCAGCAAACTGGTTCTGCAAATGACTTATGGATTATTTGGTGAGTCCTTTAATCTTTTTTGGTGAAATAAAAACCACACTACATCCATCTATTTATCTTAAAGGATTATGATATGAGACAGATATGCCACTATTGATCAAGCATACTAAGCATAGATGATGTCTTAGTAACACAGTATGACTTTCGGTTTGTCTTCATCCATACTATAATGTCCTTTATAGTATTATCATATCATATTATTATTTTTGTATTTGAAACGCTATAACTTAGAAGTTCAACTTACAATAAAGACACTCTGGAAGTTTCCCTAGTGTGTCCATTTCAAATATAATGCAAAAAAAAAAAAAAAAAAGGTGTGGGAGGGGATCAAACCACCATGGAATGTTTATGGTAGTGACTTCAGAGGAGCTTGGTAATTTCTATCAGGCAAAACTTTT
Source organism: Halichoerus grypus (assembly GCF_964656455.1). Taxonomy (NCBI): domain Eukaryota; kingdom Metazoa; phylum Chordata; class Mammalia; order Carnivora; family Phocidae; genus Halichoerus; species Halichoerus grypus. The sequence goes on from NC_135714.1 coordinate 41,383,069, forward strand.
GCTCCTTTGTTTACATACAATAGACATAATCTAATGTATGTTTTCCATTTCTGCACTGAATTATCTTCCTCCTGAGTTTCTTTTTCCATTTCTTTTATTCCACCTTCTTCCCAACCTGCCTGATGCATTTTGTCTTTTCGAACTTCAGCCTTTTCTGTCAGTTGACAATGACCTCTCCTTCCCTGTGTGCTTCCTTCCCCTCACCCCCGGGTGCTCCCGTCCTGCCCTCTCTGCTTGCGTGTTTCCTCCCTTTATGTTCTCCTGCTCTGCCTCTCCTCCGCTGCCCTCGCTGTTAACATTCTCGCATCACCTCCTGCTCCTCCTTCACGCCTCCTTCAACGTCTCATTATTGCCGCATTTATAAATAGCCTCCAAGTAATCTATCATCTATCCCAGCACTCTCAGATAATCTCTTGACACAGCTCACAGATAGTAGTTAGCAGGAGCTGGAAAATTTACCATGCTCATTTATTATCCCCTTGGAGGGAGTGCTGAGGCAGGGGTCAAAACTGAGAGAAACATCCTACCTGATTCAGCAGCTCCTGAAGAAGGAACTGGCAACAGTTCATCAGAAAGCAGTCTTCTTATGTCTAAGGATGACCACAAATATGTTTCTAAAGAGACAAAGCTGCTGCAAACATACAGGAGGCATTGGGTGATGGGGATCCCCTTGTTTTACCGTGACAATGAACTTGGTCTTGTGCACCTACAAGGCGCCGGACTAGTTTTAACTACTTCAAGTGAATTGTTTAACTCAAGGCTCTTCAAGGAGGTTGTGCGGTTTGTGCCTTATGGGGTCCAGCAGAGGGGTGAGCTGCGGCTGTTTGTCAAACCACAGGGAGAGACTCTCAGACGCCATTTTTCAGATGGAGAAAAATGAGGCTCAGAGGAGTGAAGCAACTTGCCCAAGTGGAGGAACCATGTAAATTTGACAAATGTAGAACCTATCCCCTGTAGATGATTCCCTTCCTAAACTTTAAACAAACTAAGGGCAGGCACCGTGTCCACCTTGCTCACCCTTGTAGCTGCTAGTTTTAGAATGAATGAAAAAATCAAGGGTACAAGTCATGAAACACCCAAAGGATTCGTTTTTCTAACAAAGGAGACATACAGTGATCTTGAGGGAAAAGCCCACTGTTTTAACTCTTAAGCATTACGTCCTCCTTCCGTTCAATCAGAACAGGGCTGGGGGCGGGGGTGGAGAGCGTGGGAGAATCTGGACACACCCATGTGACCACAGGGCAGAGGCGGCTACAGGTAAGCCTTGCAAGGCAGGCCCCTGGTGTGCAGAATCAGGACATCGTACTGATGAGGGGTAGAGAGTGGGCTGGAGGAAGGAGGGGGGTTCAGTTAGGGGTCCTGGCGGGCATCTGGGCCGACTGAGTAGATCTGGCCTGCAGGAAACTTGTTTACTGGCAATACTGGGGGTTCAGGAGGTCGGCGGCTGATGTCCAGTGTGCACGGGGAAACCTAAGTTAACAACAATGGCAACCACGCATTAATACTTATGTGTCAGGCTCTGTGTGTTGTAGGTGTTCTCTCATTTCACCCTCATTAAAACCTCTGCAGTGGCTACTATGATCCCTCCCATTTCAAAGTATGGAAATTGAGGCTAGATAAGCTGTCAAGGTTGTAAGGATAGCAAAAGACAGACTCTGGATTCATTCCCAGATCTGTTGATTTCCAAATCCACATTCTTGCCCTTCTACCTTAGGAGGAGAGACTGGGGTTCAAGGGGAGACCCTCGGGGATCAGGGTTCAAGGGAGAGCCCCTACCACCAAGACAACTAGGGAGAGGATGGAAGTTTCCAGATCCTGGAGGATGAGGAAAATCACACAAGTTTTTGAGGAAGGACTCAGCTTTGGTGAACAACACTGACACAGAGATAGAACTTCGGCTAAGGTCGGGCAAAAGGAGCAGATCACTGGAGGCAGACTAAGAGCCTGCTTACCACCACCCCACAGCTGAACAGAACCAGCCTCAAGGTGACCTGGCATTGCTGCCTCCACCCAGCTGCCCTGTGAGGGAGGCACCTGTAATTCTCTCTGGTTCCAGAACCTGGGGTGGTGGTGTAGCTGTGGAAATGGGAGCCTTGTGCAGGCAGGAAATCGGGCTGGCATTCAAATGTTGAGTTCAGATCGTTCTGTCTGCCAATATGTGACCCGAAGCTATCTTAAATCCTTTTGGAATGAGGTAGGGTACAAACTTAAAAAAAACATACATGTCTGTCCAGTGGATACATTTCCCCAAGCAGCCTTAAAAAGTATGTGTGTATTGTTCTTACGTATTTTTTTTCTTTAATCAGATCTTTTATTTACATGTTGCAACTAAATCATCAAAATACTTTCAATGGCTCAGTAGGATGCATGTCTAAAAGCAGCTCTATGTTTTGGCCTTAAGTGTGTTTATAGGCTCCATGTAATTTTTTACATATGCTGTTTCTCTCCTCAAAATGACTGCTTCAAGAATACCGAAGGAACAAGGACAGTGGCAAAGGGCTAGGATCCATGGGTTGTGTGGTGAAAACAAAATGCTATGCCCTTTCATGAAGACAGGTACTTTTTCTTTTTCTTGACACTGAAATTATTCATAGACTGCTTTGTACTTGACAGAAAAAGAGCTGTACCCTCAGAAAAAGCGCTGGGGACAGAAGGAAGTCTGGGAGAGAAGTGGGGTTGTCAAAAAGAGGACGAGTGGCCCAAACTGTGGGTCTGCTGGCAGTGCCCTGGTGAGGAAGCTGGGGGTACCGATGCGCCCAAAGGGTAGACAAAGGATTCCCACTGCGCCTTGCCCGGTCCCCCATCCGTCTCCCTGTCCTGAGGCTGGCCGGACTCGAGACAACTGGGTTTGGAGCGGGCAGCCCTGGAGGCTACTCCTGGGGAGGGGGGCTCCCTCAGGCAGGTGACAGCCCTGAATGGACCCGGAGGACTGTGGATCACCACAGGATGTACCGGAAAGCCCAGGGATTCTGGACACATTTTGGATGGACTGTGACCAAAGTCAGAGGATCCCTCCTTTTTCTTCACATTGCCTTGCCACTTTACTTTTCTGCAAAACCCTAGCATTTCACCACCATCTTACACTGCCTCAGGCCACCCTGAAATGATGGAGGGGAGGTGGAAAGAGCCAGGGGACTCAGAGCCGGGGAACTGGGTTCTACTTCTGGCTCTGCTAGTACTGACCTTGGATGAAGTGATTAAAGTGTCTGGCAACAGAGTCCTTATCTGTCAGAGGTGGAGGATGGGCTGCAAGGCCCAGTGTTCAGTGAGGAACTTCAAGGTGATGTGGCCCATTGGACAGAGGGACCTATCTTGAGAGCCGAGTAAGTACGGATCAGCCCAGTGCTCCCCTGGAGCCTCGGGTGGTGGGGCCTGCACTCTGTCTCCACGGCTCTCCCCCTCCCTCCACTCCACTCTCCACACACACACACACACACACACACACACACACACACACACACACACGCCCCTGCCCCCAGTGGAGTTGGTCTGCCTGTGAGGCTCTACAGAGCCACCTAAATTGACATCCTTTCTGCCCTCACTGTTGACAATGCAAAGGAATTCACCTCATTAACACTAGCAAAGAATGGGAGGATCTGCATAATATCAGAAAGCCTATTTATCATTGTCATCAACATTTAAAAAAACCTTTACAAGTATCTATTGTGTTAATGACCCTACCAACATCTGTTGCTGGAGAAGGAGTTAACTTACCCCTAAATAGTATCTATTGTAAGAGAGGAAGCAAACCGATGTCACAAAGAGTGACTATTGTGTTTCCTGTGTCTCCCTTCTAGATGCTTCTTAAAAGCAAGAAGCAAGATCGAGTCACTGCTGTTTGAGAAGCCGCTTGTTTAGTTAGCATCATGCCTGATCTCAGTAAAATGGGAAGAGAAATAAAGGTCATGGATAATCCCAAACCTTTCATCTCCTTCAGCCTTTCTCAACAAACCTTTGTTGAAAGCTGCCCCGTACTGCCTTCTTTGAGGGACGGCCATCTCTCTTGACTCCATCTCTGAGGGAAGGGGCAAAGAGAGTGAGCCAGAGGGGAAAAGGGACAAACTGGAAGCCTGGGGTGGGAAGGGTAGACAAAGGATTCCCACTGCTGTCCCATCTCCCCCTACACACCACCTGAGGTGCTAATGAGACACCGGGCCCCTGGGGTCCCGCCGACATTCCTTAGGACTCCCTGTCTCCTGGAGCTGGAGCAGAAAGGTCTTGGGGCCCTGATGCGCGGACGGTCACAGAACGATGAGAAAAGACTCCCCTGAGCAGCACCAGAGCCTCCTTCCCGTTTCCTGTTCGGCCCATACCGGAAACACATTGGAGCCATTTTCCCTTTTGAAAACGCTGTTTTATGTTTCGGCTTTCAAGATGTCCTAGTTTCTGCATCACAGCATCTTCACATACCAACTCAATGTGTTTTATGTTCATCTGGAGTGAGCTCTCCTCCCTCCCCCTTCTAAGGACTAGAAGGGAAGATGCTGGCTTAGGGGATCAGCAGCTACAGGCCTGGATGGAGTTTGGGGAGAACAAAATGAAATTCTGGCTAATTTGACCCATCTCAGCTCGGAAAACCAGAACCTGATGAATTATTTATGATTCTCCTGACCCCACAGAAATGCAGATCGTGGTTCTTGCCAAGAACAAATTAGGCCTGTCTGCATCTGCTACTCTTCCCAATCAAGCAAGGGCCTCCTGTGAGGAAGGAGAAAGGTCAACGGCCAAGACAAAGGATCAGTCCAAGAGAAGGGGTAGATAAGGCTGCATTCCAGAGCTTCTACTGGAACAGCTACTCTTTGGAAGCACAAGCAAATCTCTTTTCAAAACCCAGAACAAGCCGGGGTTGCATTTGCGTGTCTAAACCATCACAATAGCAGTGCCACTGGGGACGTTTCAAAGGTTTACCTTTTATCTTGCTTCAGGGGCATGCATAACTTCAGGCCCAGTACTGACTAGGTTTGGCTCCAGGGACCGTGACCTTCTTTCCCCAAACCAAGGACCTCTCTATGCTGCAGCACTGGAGACATTTAGGGCTGTATCCCTCTGAGCCTGCTCTGGGACTTTTCCCTTGTTCCCTTGCCTGCGTATAGCAGGTCGTTATTGTTGGCTCCAAAGGAGCTTTGGGAGAGAGTTCCAGGCTCCCCTCCTCCCACCCAACCCTGAGACAGGGGCCCCCGAGAGTGGGACCAAGGAATAAAAGAACTTTGGGAAAACACGGGTGGGCCCTGGTGGTAGGGGCAATTGGAACTTTCCATGGTAAAAAATAAAAAGACAAAAAGTCTTTTGTGGTATGTTCTCTGGTCTTTCCCAGGAGCAGGCGTGGAGACAAGCCTCCTGCTTCTGTGGGGCCCACTTTGGAGCAGAACCAGGAGGAGGAGGTCTGGAGTGGACCACGTAGGCAAGCGCCCGATAGCCTTCAGAGAAACGCTCTCTGACGTCACTTTCTCATTTTCCTCTTGGCCTTGGGATTGGTGAAATGTAGAAAAGGCTAAGCCCAGGGTTAGAAAAGACACCCCTTCAATTTCCTGGGAAATAGGCCTTATGCAGAAAGAGACCCAGAGATTCCTGTATGGTGTAACAGGGTCACCAGTGTAGATGGTCAGATAAGAAATTGCAGCCAGAGTCCAACTATTTCAGGAGGAGATGCCTTTGCCTAGAGGATCTTCTATGCCTGGATCCCTGGCAGCTCTTAGATTCTGAGATCTGGGATGCTGATAAATTCTCTTTTCAAAAAGAGACATAACTAAAAGTCAAGACGATATCTTGATCTGACTGTTAATCGAGAGGAGCAATAAATGGGGCACCTAGGTGGCTCAGTCAGTTGAGGGTCCGACTCTTGATTTCGGCTCAGGTCATGATTTCAGGGTTGTGGGATGGAGCCTACTTGAGATTCTCTCTCTCTCCCTCTCCCCCTCTGCCAACTGGCCCTCTCTCTCTAAAATAAATAAAATCTTAAAAAAAGGTGTAGCAATAAATAATGTTAGCTTTCCTAAATTCTTCCTTATTAGATGATGTAATCCTTTTAAACACTCAGTAAAATATTGGTATAAATCCAAGGGACTTTTGAGTTGATGAAACTTAATTTCTTCATTTTAGGGACAAATCAATTTAGGATGCAGAGAGATTATCCAGCCAGGTCACATTGTTAGTTGGTAGTGAAGCTGGGCCTAGTATACAAAGAAAGCTATGGTTATTAGCAAGGGCTGGGATCCTCAGAGAGCACTTAACACCGAAGAGGTAAAGTCTTAGCAATCATTCATCAGATACTGAGTCAGGGCGTCCTGTGTGCCAGGCCCTGCTGGGCTGCAGTGTGGAGTCAGACAGACATGGCCTCTGCCCTCACAGGAGACAGAAAACCAGAACATTACAAAATGTTACCAAACAATGGGAAAATGGCAGCAAGGCTAGCTGTATTTCAAGAAAGAATCAATTTATCAGCAGGGTGTCCCTCTGAGCACTTTACATCGTGAGAAAGTTGTAGTTACTAGGCTTAAGTCACACTTAGCTACAGGAGGCTCTCTGTGATGAGATTAAATCCTTCTCATTTGTTCTCAAATGCATATTCCCACATTCATGAACATCAAAGGGAATATTCATTTCAAAAGAGCTAGCTCAGCTTTCCTAGGGTCTACCACTCCATCTCCAGCCAAGGAAATAACTGTAGATGGGAGCCACCTTTCTGCATAGTCAGGAACCCCTTTCTGGCTGGATCCCACAGAAAGATGACAGATGCTCCATCATCACCGACATGAGCGAGGAAGTCACAAATGTGCCGCACATTTATTTTTGATTCTGCAATAACTGAAAGTCTAGATGTTGTAAAGTACTACTTGATTATTTAATTGATTATTGACTATTTGAAACGTCTTTGAATAATACTTAATAATAATAATAATGTGATGATGATAATGATGGAACGTTAATAATATTGTTTAGCCAAAACACATTCTGGGCATCACAACCCATTCCAACTGTCCCTGAGTCATAGGACTGGAACAAAAGATGTCTGGAGGACAAATCCTCACCTGGGGCAAAAAGTACCTTATCCTCTTCTGTAAATCCAACCATGCATATGCTTCCTATAGCTTCCCTCTGAAATTTACTTTGAATGGAAACTCGAATTAACAATAAAGGGATAGTAACTAGGAATTGATTTCGAAAAGAACTGAATGATTATTACTTTCAAGAACATCAGATGACCTTTCCAAGTTGACAAGAACATTGGCAAGTAAAATCCATGGGGACCTGCTGAGTTGACAAGGACACATGTAATTAGCATCTCAATCACCTGTGCCATAAAACTTTGTTTACACTGTTTTGAATCCCTTATTTCAAAGAACAAAGGAAAATTCAGTCCCTTACTAGTAAGAATTACCAGTCTCAAAACTAATAGATTATGAATTAACTCATTTGTATTCTATTTAACAATTCTCATCAAGTTGCAGGATAATTCTACTCCTCCTGCCCAGAGGCAGAGCATTAATAAAATGGCTGGGTCAGGGGAGGTAACACCAATCTGAAGGAGTTGTGGGAGGTCTATTCATGAGATGGGGGCCATTATTTTTCTTCGCTTTGGTTTCTACCTTGATGACGTGTTGTAAAAACAAATAGAACTAAGACTTACGTTCCATATTCAACATAGCTGACTTCATATATAGATGTGTGTCTGATAGTCCCAGAACATGTTTCTCCCTGGATCCTGATAGCAGGGGGACATGATGCTTTAATGTGGAAGAGGTCATTTCCCCTACTGACCCCTCACCATGTACTGTAGCCCTTGCGGCTCTGCTCCTATTCAAAGGGGAGGTGGGAGACCTCAGGGTAAACTCTTCACCGTATGCCCCTTGCTTACCCACTCAGCCTTGCCCCTTGCTACTCTCTGACCTGCATTCAAGCCGTGTCCAGCTTTGAGCTTTGTCCCCTCAGAGGGCCTTTGCTATGCTATTTCCACACCCAGAACATTCTTTTCTTTCTCCTCTGCATCTGGCTAACTCCTACTCACCCATCGAATTCAGTTTTGATGTCGCTTTGTCCAGGAAGCCTTCCATGGACCCCAGGTCTTATTAAATTTTGAATACAGCTGAACCCACTGGAAAGATCTTAACCAGAGTTTGTACCAAGTGTTCCCATAGATACTGTGCTAAGCAAATACACTGTTAATTAATGGTGTGCCACCTAGACCACCAGTCACTGATTTTGAGTGCCAGGGCTGTGTGGGAAACCGTGTACCGTTCTTTCTCTTGAGAGGAGAACTAACATTTCGCAGTGCATGCAAACCAACAGAGAGTAGACAGGGATTCTATTTTCTAAAGTTTGGCATACTCAGATGCCAGGAAAATGAAAAAGCCTCCTTTTCTCTCTGCAAAGTAAGTCCCACTTTGTGTACTGATCCGGCTGAGAATAGCTGGCTTATATGTTTTCGTTTGTCCCCCTCACGCCAGGTGTTAGGCTGGATTCCCCTTGTCCGTCCCATCTGGCTCTCACTGTGTGACGCCTAAGCCAAAGCCTCCAGTAGAAATGTTATGACGAACCTGGCATTTGGGTAATAAAGGGGAGTCTTAAAGTAATACTGCAGTAGCTTTTGCCTCCAAGCCCCTCACACATATAGCAAAAGAAAACTTTATTTTACAGAAGGCATCAGAAATACAAGTGAGGCCTCTTGATTTCTTTTATTGCCATCTAAAATGGGAAGAGTCTCCATGTCATATTCTCGTCCTTTTGACCTTCTGCTTTATAGTTCCTGTCTGCTTCTAGAACTCTTGGGTTAACGATGCCTTTCTGAAATCATCTGAAGGCCATCTGCTGCTGATGGATCAGCGTGACTCAGGTCACCATGGACAGTCTTAAAAGTTAGCAAAGATGAATTTCTCACTGTCCTCTTGGGTCCCTGCTGGGCTGTTCTAGGCAGTGATGACACGGCAGCCTCTGAGCTTCTGGGACACTAAGTCCCCGACTTTGGTCAGCATGTCACAGTCTGTTTACCTGCGTGTTCCATATAAGCAGGAGCTCCTTAGGGACTGCATTTTTTACATCTTTGCCCTTTCCCTCAGCAGCAAGCCCCCAGCACAGTGCTTGGGATCTAGCAGAGCCTCCGGGAATGCTGGGAATGCTGGGGAGCAGGGTGGTGGGCCCTCTGAATGTATGTGCTTTCACAGGGTGCCCCCTGGAGTACCAGTGAGGAGAGTGTGGGATGGGAAAGGCCAGAAGAGGCCCGTACCTGGACAGCCTATTAGACAGTCAGGTGATAAATACTTGAGTTCTATCAGGGGTCACTAACGGATTTTGCCTCTGATATTTAAAAAAAAAAATCAAACAATTTAATATACAAATAGGGACTTCCATCTTCTTTTGAAAAATTAGATCTTGCAACATGGGGCCCAATTGTGGCTTGGCGACCATCGGCTAGAGCCGAGCAGTGGTGACGCCTTCAGATGGGACACTGTCCCCGACCACCCACCTTCTGTGTTCAGACTACCTGTGTGGCCTCTGAGGCATCTGGGTGCGCCCTGTTCTACTGGAGGCCAGCTTAGAGCCAGCTGGATTGTGCACAGGGGGGCAAGGGGAACTGAGAGCTGAAGCCTGAGTCCTGGAGTTCCCAGGATATAGCACTGAGAATCACGACACCCAGAATTGCGGCCTGTTTTCCGGGTCAACCTGGTCCTGGCCATCTGCATCCTTGCAGCAGTATTGGTGGATTCATGCCAGCAGAGGGAAGGAATGGTCCCCTCAAGGGAAGGGCGGCTAGTTATTATAGGACCGTCATACTAATGCAGTATACGCTCATAGTAACCACTCAACATTGCTTTCTTGAATGATATATCCCGGCTCATGTGCTAAAATAGATCAAATATGCACACTGAATTCTATTCTCATTGATTTTCTTTTATTGGAGAGATGCTTCTACATTGGGGTAATTATCTCTAAGATTTACTAAAACCGCACACAGGGTGACAGAGAAGAATTCGAGGCCCTATCCCTGAAGAATTAGTACCTCTCTTTGAGTTGCATGGCTGTGGGCACGAAAAGCCAAAGTGGGTAAGTTCTAAAAAGAAAAGTTCTACTTTTAATGAGGCCCTGAGAATCCAATCAGGCTGCTCCTCTTATTTAAGCCTTCAGCAGCTCTATACTGCTTCCAGAATAAAGCCCTTGCTTTGACATATAAGGCCTTTTGTGACAGTCACACCTCCTGTCTCTTTCTCTCTCTCTTGCACACACGCACACACACACACATGCACACATGCATGCACACGTGTGTGTGAAGACCACGTTGCCACTTAGCAACATGTAATGCCCTGAATGTGCTGTGTCCTCCAAGATCCCCATGCCCTGTCCACCTGGACAATTGTACTCAATCATCAAGGACCTCCCCCCGACCAAGGAGACCATTGCTGACTTCAAGGGCAGAGGTACGTGGTCCTGGGCTCCAGGGCAATTTGTCCATATCTTGTTCTGGCTTTTGAGCCCCTGTGGACAGGGCTATGGTCTTATCTTCTTAAACTCTGCACTGCTCGGCATTTTGCTTAGGCCACAGAGGGAATTTCATACGTATTTATTATAAGAATAAACTTTGCAATGTCATTAAAGTTCTAAAAGGAAAAAGGGAACCATGAAAATAATTCTCTATCCCAAGATGAAGATTCTCCATCTCCTTATTTCCTATGCCTGGACATGGACTGGAACCCCTAAACTGCATTTCAATCCAAAGGCTGAAGTGGTCTAATAACCTACTCTGTGTCAGTTATACATATTTTTAAAAAGCATCCTCAGGTGACCTATACCATCGTTGCACATATTGAGTAACTATAGTATAGTACCACAAATCTATGTCATATAAGACATTATATAATAGAATAGCTACACTCCCTGCCTCCTCAGTTGGCAGATAAGGAAACCGAAGCCTCTAGAACCTATTGTAGGTCACACAGATAACTGATGGCAGAACTGAGACTAGAATCGAGCCTATCCAGCATTGGTCTGGAAGGATCTAGAGTTCTTCCAGCATTGCAGTCGTTAATTCTCAGGTGTTGCACTAAATGCTATGACATTGGCTACCTTCACCATAAAACAAACAAACAAACAAAAACCCCCACCCCCACCAACAATATCAACAATCAGCATTTTTGATACTTCTTGAATCTAATCTTGCAATACAGTAATCAAAGCTAACTGCAATGGTGTGGTACGGTGTGGCTTCCTCCTTAAGGACGACGATGGCTGAAGGGCTGTTTGGTGTTCATGCTCCTCTCGGGGGAAGGCAGCACAGGGTCAGCCGTGGAGAACTATAGGTATCTCCTGCAGTGATCATTTCTGCGAGTAAATTGTTGCCCCTTCTACCAACATAGTCAAGACAGCACACAGTGGAATGGAAATTAACCCTAATTACCTACTTTCCTGCCTTTTACTGAATGATTTTCCATTGTTTTATCCTCTTTCTCTGTTTATTTGGCTTAATTACATGGTTGGCTTGATTTGCACTGGAGAAAAAAGATGAAAATTTGACTTTTATTTACTTGTAAAGGGGGTTTCTACCATGCTGCACTAAGACCAGGCTTACCTTTATTATAATAATTAAACCAGTTTTCCAGATGAAGGGTAAACTAGTTAGATTGTTATTTTGGTAATTTAATCTTTTAACAGTGGAAAAGGTATGTAGGATAATATAAGAGGGTGAAGTTTAATTAAAACGTGAACACCCCAAATAGCTTTAAATTCCTATGTATTTATATGTTTCGGAATAGGTGTATGTAGGAATATTCACAGAGGGAAGAGAGCAAACAGCTGCTGAGCACCAAGCACTGTGCTAGATACTTGACATACAATGTCTCACTTCATCTTCATAGTAAATTTATGAGAAATACATTATTAAGCCATTTTATAGATGAGGAAACTGACAGTCTAAGAGTTTTGTAACTGGCCCAAGTTCACATAAGTACTAGGCTGTAAAGCTAATCTTTGAATCGAGGGGGTCTAACTCCGAAGTTAGTGTTCTTTTCGCTACATGCTATTAAGTGGCGTTGCAGCTGAGGAGACCACCGACTCATCTGCCAGCCAGTCTGGCTACCAAGAAGGGAAGGAGAGGCAGAGGAAGGCCAGCAGGTGAGGTATGACAAAGGAAGTTTCAGAGCAGGGACAGGCACCGAGAGAGGACATTAGCAAGAAACCCACGGTTAAGGGGAAGATGGAGAAGCTTGAGGCCAGTAAAACGAGTATTATGACTTTCCCCTTTCTCTCCGTAAAGGTCTAATTGGTATGTAGCTGGATGGCCAAGTCAAGCAGGGAGCCAAAGGGGAGGACGTGTCAGAAAAGTCAGGTTTGCCTGCCGGCTTAGAAGGTCTGGAGGGGATGCGACAACCAGACAGAGCAACGGAGAGTGTAACTTTTCCTCCTGTCACTAGCAATACCACTACGATTAGCATTACCACCATGGCCAAGCTTGCATTTTTTCAGCATCTAATTCAACTGAACTTACGTATCTTGAGCACCTCCTATGGCCTTGATCTGGTTCTAGACAATGGGTCTCAGGGTGTAGGCAAAGAAAAGACAATCCCTGCCTTCTGGACTTCAAGATCTGTAAATAAATAGGTTCCTACTATATCTTGGGCTCTACAAGGACAGAGACCTTGCCTCCCTCCTTCCTTCATACCATACGCCAGGCATTGTTCTTCGTGGTGGGAGCACAGCGACAAGCATTAGAGAAAGATCTCTGTTCTTATGAGGCTTATGATCTAGAGCCATGCTGTCCAACAGAGTAGTCACTAGTCACGTGTAACTATTTACACATTTAGTTCCTCAGTTGCACTAGTCACACATCAAGGCACAACAGCCACATGGGTCAAGTGGCTACCCTAGTGCATAGTGCAGATATAGAACATTGCCATCACCACCAAGAGATCTACTAGATAGTACTGTTCTAGAATCCCATTTGTGGTTAGATCTTTAGAATCTAGCACTGTGCCTGGCACATAATAGGTGCTATCAAATAGGCACTAAATGTTAAAGCAATAAGCACAGCAATAAAAGTATGAGCCAATACAGAAATAGCATAGGGGAGGAAAGATTTTACATAATAGGATGGGGACAAGAAATACCTCCAAGAAGAGAGAGGCATCAGTGACGGGATTTGACATACATTAAAGGTTTTGATATACATTTTGTCAACAAAGGTGGCTTGCTACAATTCTAATGGGAGAGTGGAAGAGAATTCCTTTCAAAGTTAAATGCCGACTTTAATGATAGCACTGGTCAGCTGCTTCTTGGACAGGCAGGGCTGAAATGTGGGGGAAGAGGAAGGGGGCACAATAACAGCTTTCAAACTCCTGAGGAATTCTCATTAGGAGGAAGTAAACAGAAAGCGTGCCCTCCTTATTTTAGGAAATAAACAGTTTGCAGTAAATGCCTGAAATAGTCCTGGTTCTTAAGTATTACTATGCTCTTCAAAATGAATGTTCTGGGAGGCCTCCCTTTTAATCAGCAAATACGCTAGTCAGAGCCTTCTATAAAAAGAAGCAGTACTTAGGTGTCCATTCCTTAGCCACAAAAGGAAACTGAATAACAACATACACACGCTACGTGGTCAGTGATGGAGACCTCTGGGGTCTGATTCAGACTCACTCCGGTCTAGAGTTGTCCGATCCAGTGGGTATCTCAGCTCCCCGAGACCCAGAAGATTGGAGAGTGCAGAAAGATATGTAAACAAGCCCTGGGCAGAGGCCAGGTCCGCTGACTTCATTGCCAACATCTGCTTACAGAGAAGCATGAGGCTAAACCTGGTTATAGCTTACTTAAAGGTGACCTGGTAGCTGGCCAGACCCCCACTGTCCTTGTTATCCAAATAAGTCCCATAACTAACACTTCACATAGCTCTTATTGAATGCCAGGTGTTAATTCATTTAATCCCTACAACAGCCCTGCAAGATGGGTACTATTAGGATTCCTTTTGACAGATGGAGGGATTAAGGCACAGAGAGGGTATGTCACTTGCCCAAGGTCACACAACCAACTAGTGAGAGGCAGAGCTGGCGTTTGAAAACACTGGTCATACGCCAAGTGTGTTTGGAGACAGGGAGGCCAAAGTGGGGGCATGGTGGTGAGAAGGTTCCACACTTGCTTAAACTTTTGGGGGCACCCTGGGAACTTTTCAAGGTGACTCCTCTTCCTGACACCCCGGAGCACCCCTGGAAGTAAGAATGGTGGAGAGCCAGGGGCACTGCTCACCGTTGGGGGTATTTTCAGGGTTTAAGTATCTTTTTTTCCCCCTGAAAGCTCCCTGCTCTTGGGAGATGGGGATTTCTACCCTTAACTTTCATTATGACTCCACTCCCCAAATCCATAGAGGCCAGTACAAGAGATGTTGAAGAGATCTTCAAATTCTGTACTTTTCCATGAAGCCCCAAGGGGAGGGAACAGGCGTGACCCCCCACAGCTGGCCTCTGCTGATGGGAAAGTCCCTGGCTTGCCTGCCCAAGGTCAGGCATCTGACCCCACTCAGCAAGGACCAAGAGCCCCAAGTCTTGGCCAACTCTGGGCTCCCAACCACCTACGGTTTTTCTTACTCATCAGGAAGAGTTTGTGAGGCCCCCCTCCTTGCACATTAAACTGAAGAGACAGCTGCAAGCACGATAGGCTCTTCGGGTTCCTTACTGGCAGGTATGTCGATTACACCATTATAAAGACACCAGCCCCCTGTCTTCGGAAAGAGGATTCATTTTCTTAAACTGGCATCTATTTCTTGAAGTCCTTTGGTCCCATAAGGACAGGTCAAACTATAATAAGATGTAATAATAAAACTTGCAATCAAAGAGACCCAAACGGTATCACGTTGAAAAAAATAAGACTTATGTGCTCTTCGCACGACCGAAGCAAGCTTTTTTAGCTGTGTTTTTTTTTTTAATGTTTTATTTATTTATTCATGAGAGTCAGAGAGAGAGAGAGAGAGAGAGAGAGAGAGAGAGAGAGAGGCAGAGGCAGAGGGAGAAGCAGGCTCCCCGCCTAGCAGGGAGCCCGATGTGTGACTCGATCCCAGGACCCTGGGATCATGACCTGAGCCGAAGGCAGACGCTTAACCATCTGAGCCACCCAGGCGCCCTTTTAGCTGTGTTTTATGCTAACATCCAAATTCTACTGAAACCTTCCAGATTTTGTGTGCATTCACAAACATAAAAGGCATCATCCTGCACAAGGCCTTCTGCCATTTGCTCCACGTGACACCCGCCTCTGAAAAAAGCACTTCTGTATGTCAGGTACTCCACTACCCACTCCAGGAGGAAAGAGGGATAAAGAGGGGCCCAGAACTCTGTATGCTTCTGACAAAACCCTTCCCTTCCCCTACACCTGCCTCTCCTTCAACATGCACAGTCTCACCACAACAATCTGCCTTGGAGATCATCAGGACTAAGCCCAATATGTCCTGTACTCCTTGTCACGTCTGTCACCCATGCCTCCCGGGAATTCCCCATCACTCCTGCTCTCAAGAGCTCTGCAGAACCCTCCTTAGCCTCCATTTCCCCCGACCAACTTCCAAATCCCTGTGCCTCCTGGAATTCATGTCCATTAGCACTAAGATCCTCTATATTCGCAACTTCTTTGAAACCTCCCTTTACCTTCTTGCTCTCCCCTCTCTGACAGCTCTCTCAAGTAGTGGCTGCTTTCTCTCCCATAAGCTTCCCGCCACCGGGCCTGGAGGTGAGGTCCATAGTCTTTAGTCAGCAGTACTAGAAATATTGCCATCAGCAGCTCTACTGTAGGACTATTGTAGGACTTTACTTGTTAGGTTTTATGGGTAGACTGCTTTAAGGGATTCGACCCAATCCAAGTGCAAGGATGCCTGCCATGTCCTTGCTGAATTACCTTGCTTAGCTAACTTAGTGGACTTGAGCAAGTTGTTTTCCCCAAATTTACAGGTTTTTATCAAGTACAGTCTACTCTGTGCTAGGTGATATGAGAAGCTTGAAATAGAGATGCTACCCTCCTCAAACTTATCTACCTGGGGAAACAGGAGTTCGTGTGGGATAATGACTAAGGGCATGTAAGTGGCTTCCAAAAGCCCCCATATAAAAATTGCTCTCATGCAGTCATTGGGAAGGAATGTGAATGCAGGACCAGGCTGCGTGCAGACCCCAAACTTGAACAGGGCCGCTCCCACTTACCTCTGGCCCACTCTTGCAATGCCTATCGGTCCTAATAGCCAGATAGTCCATTTTTTCAAGAGACACTAGAAATGCAGGTTTTAAAGTGAAATCTGAATTTTATTTTTTTTGTTATTATTATTTTTTTAAGTAGGCTCCATGCCCAATATGGGGCTCAAACTCATGACCCTGACATCAAGAGTCACACACTCTACCAACTGAGCAAGCCAGGTGCCCGGAAATCTGAATTTTAGAGAACTGATAATTCAAAAAAAATTAAAAACATTGTGAAAGGGGGCGCCTGGGTGGCTCAGTCGGTTAAGCGACTGCCTTCGGCTCAGGTCATGATCCTGGAGTCCCGGGATCGAGTCCCACATCGGGCTCCCTGCTCGGCGGGGAGTCTGCTTCTCCCTCTGACCCTCCTCCCTCTCGTGCTCTCTGTCTCTCATTCTCTCTCTCGCAAATAAATAAATAAAATCTTTAAAAAAAAAAAAACATTGTGAAAGGTAGCCTAGTAGAGTGTTAAAAGCATGGATTCTGGAGCTAGACCAGCTAGGTTCAAATCTTAGCTCCAGAATTCACTATGGGTGTGTCCTGGGCCCGCTAGCAAACTTTTCTGTGTCGGCATCTGTATTTATAAAATGGACATAATAATAGCACCCACCTCCTAACTCTATAACCTGCCTGATAGTGTCTGGAGGCACTCTATAAAAGTTTGATAACTGCCTAAGAGTAACCAGCCTTCTTGCACACCCACGAAAGATCAGTTCTAAGCATGACGAGCATCAGTCTTAGTGCATTTAAGTCAATATACAAGAGAGCATTTTTGGGTGCTTATAAATAGGGCAGAGTATAAGAACTCGGACATCTCAAGAGGAGATTCATGTGGGATGGAGAGGCTTCTTGAAGATGAACCTGAGCTGGGCTCTACAGGACAGGGCTACCGGCCGGCCAGCAAGACAGAGAAGGTTACAGGCAGGTGGGTGTTTCAGGCAGGGTCTCTGCAGGAAACATTCAAACTGGGCAATGTGAGGACAGTTTAATTAAAGGGCTATTTATGAAGATGTGGGCAGGGCTTAAGGAAACAAAGTAGGGGAGGTAGAGCAGCACTCCAGGGCTAGTCACAACGGAGGCCATGCCCAGGCCTAAAGAGACAAGGGAAGGAAGCAGCATCCAGAACATGAGAAAAGAGCGCTATGGGGGGCTGGCTGACAGGGGACAAGGCGATGAATCCCCAAACCTCATTCTCCTCCTAAAATCTCTAGCTGCTGCTTCTCCATTAGCTGGTGCCAACCCGAAGCCAGTGGCAATGGAGCCCACTGATGTAGGCCATGTGGGATGACCCCTCCCCACCCCCAAGCCCGCACAGAGCAGAGTTAAGAGTGAGGAGAACAGCTAGCACAATGGGAAAGACGAAGCAAAAGGAACAGAGGCTAAAATGTGTTACAGAGCAAGAAAGCTACTCAAGCCTTAGTTTTTCTATCATATTCATTTGCTGTCCCTAAAGTCCAATAAATAACAGGAAAACCTTTTACAGTGTTGGAAGGACACTGTGGCTATACACACGTGATTGGTGAGCTGGGGAAGTGAGAGAGAGGAGGAGAAGTCGGCCAGTGGCTCAGGGGACAGGGAGGTGCATGTATAAAACACTTTGCAAAATAGCAAAAGGTTTCTAGAGAAAGAAAAACACACACACACATGTCTATAAAACTGTTGAACTTGAATGCTTAGCCAGGTTTTTGGAGACAAGCTATAGAAAGCAGACCATATTGTCTTCATGGACATGACCTCAAAGTATAAAGAATGGAAAGTGACTGGCCAAAAAGCCCCAGAGAAGTGTTTCCCAATTGTCTATAATTAAAAAAAAAAATCATGCAGAACTATCTGCTTGGTTCAGCCAAAACGTGAATGAGCTACTCTACGTACTTGCTCGCGTGATGCTGCGTATTTTGCTAGAACAATCTAAGCCCTGACATGGAGACTCAAGTCTCAGTAGCGGCTCTGGAAAGCACGGTGTGGACTATGGGGCCTTTCCTTTGTGAGCCTCGCCTCCCAGTTACCTTTGATAAACCCGCCATCATCCATAGATGGCCGTAAACTCCTGCTCCTCACAAACCATGACCTTCTTCCTGTAGGGGCTCTCGAAGTAGCAACTTCCACGCTGCCAGGCAGCGCTTCCTCTGGCTGGGACCAACGGCCTTCCGGGGACCTCCAAGATCTTGGAATCCCGTCTTCCCAAAAATATTTTCCAAAAGTCCCCGTAGGAACCAAATGAACAAAGGATCCCATGGTCAAATGAGTTTGGGAAACGCTGTTTGAGATCCACAAAAGTTAAACAGGTTTTCCTTAAGGATAAACCTCTGAGAGCTTTTGATACCAAACGCAAATGGCAAATCTCCTGGAGGAAGATATGGCATGCAGAGATTTTCAAGCTTACTTGGTGAGGGAATATGTTTCCTTCAGCAGGCCGCTTGCGGGACAGAGGTGCTGTGGAACACGCTTGGGAATGGGAAAAGAAGAAACTGGGGTCCGAAGAAGGGAAATGTCATGCTCAAGGCTTCCCCACTGATTGGCTCTCTGCTTGTAGCAATAATGAGATGCAGTGTTGACCTTACGTGTAACCTTCTTTTATAGCCATAACTCATCCAACCTCCACTTAGACGGAAAAAGTCTCCTCCGTTCTGTCTTTTCCTAATAAGGCATGTGTCCTTTCTTGTCATCATCTCCTACTCCCCTTTATCATTTTAATTGCATTTCTCTGAACTTGACCCCATCCTAAACTGTCTTTCTTGAGGAACAAGGCCAGGAACATTGTACACATTCCAGGTAGGAGCACACGATGGCTCTGTCTATGTGTTCAGCCTGGTTTCCTGTAACTTTGCCAAGGACCCAACATGTTGTTGGCCCTGTGACCTACAGGAGCCCCATGTTCATTGAACTTTCCGGGGCTGCACTGATAGCTCAAAGCACACCATCTTCTAAGTCAAGGGCTTATGTTTCATTTCCTGCCCCAGATTAGGCTAGAGATCATCTATCCTATCTCAGATCTCCCACAGTGTCCAGCCTCCCACATGATTGCTGGCTCCCCAAAAGTTTTGCATTTGCTTTGCTGAGTTGATATTTTAGAAGTTTCTTCCCTAATTATTATTCTGCTCTGGCCCCAAAGAAAACACATTTACTGCATGTCTATAGCTTTGCAGGATCTTCTTGATATTTATCCCCGACAGCTAACTTTGGAATTATGCCAAATTTACAATTACTTTCTTTAAATGCCTTAAAAATATTTTCTATGAAAAATATTTACTATAAACTGTTTCTTAGGGCCCTGTACTGCTTTTTCTAGATATGACAAAGGTTTATGTCCAGTTGGAAGACAGCCTTTAAAACAAATGGCTTTTACAAAATAGCAAAGATGTTGGCAATTAAAAGAACAGCCAAGCAAACGGGTTTGTGCTTTTAACTGAGTAAGGTATAGAATTGTTGAATCATTATATTTTATACCTGAAACGAATATGACACTGTATGTTAATTATACCTGAATTTAAAAAAAAACAGGTTTGTGCTTTTAGACACAGACACACTGAATTCCGCTGAATGTCAAGGCTGAATTGGGGAGTCCAGCTGCTTCTTACACTACAGCAATGAGGACAGAACATTCTTGGCTGAAAGCCCTGTCCTTGTGGGCAGGATGCCTTTGAATTAGACTTCCCAGTACCCGGCATGGTTCTGGGCTCAGAGTAGATGCTCAATAAACATTTTTTAAAGGAACAAATGATTGTATAAAGGAATGAATAAATGAACAAAGAAACATTCTGGAAAAGAAATGTCTTAGGCACGGTATGGTCCCAGCAGCCAAGCATAAGTTTTCAGTGTCCTTTGTTCTTTTTCTCATTTCTTGAAATCCAGCCCCTCCAACACATCCTTTGTACTCTGAGACATTCCTCAGATCCCCACACAGCAGGAGGCGATCTAGTCAGTCACATCTTTAGATAATGAAAATTTTAAATTTCCAAGGAGAATTCAGGCTGTAAAACCATTAGCTGCAAACCCTTCAGAATGCCTTTAGGAACTAAAGGTGACATTTGTGTCTACAGAATAGATTAGAAAAGCATTCAATTCAAACACTGTTCTAAAGCAGCACATATGTCTAATTTTATACTGTACATTTGGATTCTATTTTTCCCTCTAAAAAAGGCACAAAGATAGCAAAATATTATGTTTGCCAATTCATGGAACAGTTGTTACTATGTTGTATCTATTTCTATGAGGACATTGTTAGGGAGCTGTGCTCATAATAGAACCTTCATTCTAAATCTCTGTGCACCTTATGAATTTCACCCCGTCTTAGCATTTTTTTTCCCCAAAGAAGTCATTCAGGTTCCTTTAATAATATCAGTAACTAGCTCCAGCCTTCCACAGCTGCAGAGGTTTACCGTCCTGGGAGATTTTCAACGTTACAATTCATGCTTCCAATGAAAACATTGACAGAGTTGACATGATTTACGGGGGAGAAGGACTGATTAGGGACTAGCATACGACCAAGCAAATATTAAACAAGGATGGGGAACTTTTAATACGCAATGCTCTCTCTGTTCATAACAAAAACAAGCCAGAAACAATTTCCTGTGCTACACTTAAGTGAAATGGAAACTTGTGTTTAAGGTTCCTTGTCGTGTGTTGTACACATTTCAGCAAAGCAGCCTTCACCTATGAGAGACACTGGCTCTTCAAGGCCTCCATCCTTTCCATTTCAAATGGAAACCAGCTGTACCTCTCAGCGGTTACAAGAACACCGATGCAGGAGGTCATCGCTGAGCTGGAAGACGCCTCACTGTGAAGCGCATCAAGCTTCTTCATCTCAGCTGAAGTTTGTCCGCAGTGAATTGTCAGTGACAACCTGAAGTTCCTTGATGCTTTCAGGGCATTATTATATCTCCTTCTCTGGAGATATAAATAAGCACAGAATATACTAGGAATTGGGGGCTGAAATAGACACTGATTTGGAGAGACAGAAAAGGTTCTGAAAAGATAAATCTATGGATTTTCCATTAAGAGTAAGTAATTTTGAAAAACCAGTTTTAGATTTTTTTTTTCCCTTAATGATTTAACTCCTCCTGAATGATTTGAGTACACCCCATATGCCCCAACTCTCTGCCCCCGAATTTCCAAAAGCAACAGTAAAAAAGATCATGGCGGAAGTCAAAGGGTCAATGGATCCTAAGTAGCTTTCAGGCTCAAGTATGCACCTTCGGCCATGAGAAAGGTGGAGCCGTGTTATGAGTCACCCCTTGACAAGAGGTTCCAGACCATAAAAATGAACAACTGCATATTTAGTGCTATGAAATGCAGAACTTATAAATCTCGAAGGGGTAAATTTGAAATTGGGAAAGAGTGAGATATCTTATTAGTCTAAAATCACATACACACACACAAGCACGCACACACACACACACACAAACACACACAGCAAAGGTGGGGAGGAGTAGAAGCAGAGACTGCTCTACAATCCTGGCCATGTATGTTGTCAAGATTCAAAAAAGAATACTTTTTGTCTCTCTTTGAGTCTTTGTTCATATAGGATAAAATTTTTACCAACTTCGTTTTCATAGCTTTTCAGAAGGGATGAACTAGCACCTTTCTGGTACTGCTCACAAGCACATTTCCAGCCAGTCAGCACAACATCCATCTGCATTTATGGAGTTAATTGATGTCTATTAATTTTGCTCAGATTCTCTCTCCTTCTTCCACCTCCCTATCCCTTGCTTTTTTTTTTTTTTTTTTTCTGTTTTAAAGAGAGAAAGCTAATGAAAACCATGTTTATGTGCTCAAAGGCACAGAGGAAATTCATTACTCTGAGGAATAGCACACTCCACAAGTGAAATGAAAGTAATCTTATTTATGACAGGAAGAGGCCCTAGCTAGACTGAACTGCACCACACTCAGACTGTTACGTAGAAGAGACTCTCTGCAGAGCTCCTGCACCAATTCCAAATGGCGGCCTCGCTGACAACAAACACATTTGCGGTTCTGTGTTTGGAAACTCTTAGAAGCCCCAGAAACAGGGTCATCTAATAGAGACAAGAAAAGAAACCCGTTTAGAATAGACCATTCTTCCTTCACACCTTCTGGTACCTTCCTGGGACTCCATATTACTAAATTTCAAAAGACACTTCACCAAGTCATTAGTCCATGACATTTATCAAGTACTGGCCTGTAAATACAGTTAGGCTAGTTTCATGGCCTAATTCCCTTATTATAAGGGTTCTTCACTGTAGATTCATGGGCCATTTCCATGTAAATAAATAATGGAACTGTTCAAATGACATGTTTTCACAATAAATGTCCACTTGGGCGCTGGCAGACAATTTCCCCTTTCCTTCTTGAAAATCCCATCAACAGTAAGTATACTTCTCATGTAACTACTGCATTTTTTTTTTTTTTTTTTTTTGCCCCATATGTCTTTTTTCCTCATTCATTTAGTCAACAAAAATAGCTTAGGTCTTGTGTACTAGATAGGAGCTACTAGAGGGCGAGTCTCTTCTAAACTACTCATGAGTACTCAACAAAATCTTAATAAACATTATGTGGATTTTTGGCAGGAATAAGATGGTTTTTCTAGTATTTATGGTGTGGCTTCCTAGAACAACTTTTGCTGGAAGGTCCTCTGAGACCATCAGCCCAACCCCTTGTCTATGGATGAGGAAAGAGACTCAAGGGTAAATCCTTTTTATTTAAAAAAACATACTTTCCAATACTTTAAGCAACTTCCCCTGTTTACCATTGAAGGAAAGGATATTATTGCTTGGATTCTAGGCAGGGAGGGATTTTATATTTCCCTCATCTATATGAGAAGGGCTTGTCTCTTTTTCCAGCATAAAATGAAAAGGGTCAACTAAAAAATACTTGGTCTTCTGAAGTTACATGCAGAGATCCAACACCGGAGAGTCATTGGGAATTCCTCAATCAACTATTTTGATCAATACGTCTTTATTAAGCCTCGTGCCAAACAAGTGGCAGGAGAAGAGCAAGGCGCACGCTCTTTTGCGTGTGGCCCCGGGTCGTGCCGGGAGGCGGACAGGTAAACAGGCAAACGTGCTTACGTCACGGTGTGGTAGACGCTCCGAGGCAGGAGTCCGGAGCGCCGTGAGGGAAGAGCGGCTCCTCCAGGATGAGGGGTGAGTTGCTCTGGAGACAGTGGTAGCGACTTTTCCAGGCGGAAGGAACAACTTTTATAAAAGCCTGGAAAAGAAAGTCTCAAGAGTTTTTGGAGAGCCAATGTTAGTGGTCCACGCTGGTGGGGAGGTAGGAAAGGGATGACAGTTAGAGTCTCTGATTTTTACCAGCCACACCTCAAATCCAAGCGTTCCTTACTTGACTTGCCCAAGTTAAATGTCTTTAAGTGTGGTATGTAACATTATTTGCCTGGCTATTTTCCCTGTAATCCCAGACTCTATTCTCTGTTCGGCTTCACAATACATAAGGGTGTTTCCAATTACCTTAAAAAGGCCCTGAATTCAATCCATCCAGCAGTTACCAAGCACCCCCTATGCACTATTCTCTCCACTGTGCTTCCTCAGCCCTCTGTGTGTACCTCGTTCGATTAGAGCACAGATCACCCTGCATTAGGGCTCCTCCGCCTTCCCTGGAGGTTTAGGGAGCCCAGGCTCTGAAATCCTAGCACAATGCCAAACACAGACTAGGAAATCAACAAGTGTTTGTGAATGATACCTGTGTTTGGTGGGACCTAGCTCAATTCTCAAAATAGAGTGAAGTGCACCAAAAAAAAAAAAAAAAAAAAAAAAAAAAAGAAGTGTTTCTTGCATAGCATGTTTCAATGCAAATGGCAAGTGGACAATCAAAAACCGGTTATTGGGGTCCCTGTTCTCTGCAAGCTAGCATAGTTCAGCATTCCCTGCTATTAGGGTACATGGCACAGTTTTTTGCTCTGAGCCTATAGCATCCACTAGAAAATTTTACTGGTGTAGTACCATACCGGGCAGCAGATGTTTTGAATAAAAAGTAGACATTACAAGCTAATGATTTAGCAAAACAAACCCAAAGCCAGCAATTCGGGAGGGAGAGCAGGAACTATGTCAAAATGTCCAGCATTATTACAGGGTCTACTACTTGCTACCTCAGTTTTTCATTAAGCAAAACTCACAACATTTAAGGCAATTTTCAAAGAGTAAGTACAGAAAAATACAGTAATAAAGACTAACCATATACCCAGATGTCTTAAACACCTATCATTCACTCGGTGTTTATTGAGGACCTACTATGTGCCAGGCACTGTCCTGAGCCCTGGGAATACAGAGGCGAGGAACATAACAGCTCTGCCTTGAGGGAATTTATAACCTAGTAAGGAATACAGAAAAGTAAGTTTAAAAAAATTGCAACTAAACCAACCTTTGGAGGAAGCAGCAGGAGAGTCAGGGTAGCCTTCCCAGGAGAAGCTAAATCTCTCAAACGCATGTTGTCAATCATCAGGCAGTTCAGGTAAGACTTTGAAAACGGATCAGCCCATGTTTTCCATCACTATTGGAAAAATAAGTCGGAGTGCTCACTAACACTGGCTTATCTTCCAAGATGGTAATGCAGCTCTGTGTGTTCTCAGAAGCTTTGTAGTCCAATTACTTCATCAAATAATATACTCATTAAAATACATTTGCCTTTAAAAATGCATTAAGTTTGGGGGAGGTGGGGAAATGAAGAGCAATGTGGTAAAGTTTGGGGTCTTTCATCTACCTCCTGTAGTAACTCGTTCAGGCCACACAGAGGCACTCTGGCCTAAAGAATGATGGGGCTTTTCTTTCCCATTTGACATTCTTTCTCTTCTCTAGGAGGGGCTTTCAGAGAGCAATGTGGGCTCATGGAGCATCGGAGGCCCAGCAGCTCTGGTAGGAAGGCAGATGTTCGTCCAGCACCAAGTACAGATGTTTCTGACTGCAGGGCCAAAATAAATCTTATTTGTGCAGGAAGAATTAAATGAAGGTGGAGCCTGCTTCTTAAGAGAGGGGGCTTCTGTTACTATAAATAACCATTTTTCCACCCAGTCACCTCTGGGGGAGGAGGGGAATAAATACATAATGAACAAAATTAAAATGTTAAATAATAACAACAACGAAAACCCTTGTAAAATAAAACCAAGCTCTTGGGATAATGAGAACATTTTTGAAAAGGACGCAAGGCTGGAAGCAGCTCTGATGATATTCCCTTTGGTACTGGTTTTGGATGATCCTGTGCAAACAGGAATCTTCCTTATTAACCTTCATCCTGAACCAGTTGATAATCCAATATTTGTGATACTACAGTCAGTTGTCATGGAAATAAATTTAATGCTGCAAATTTAGCTCTCTGGTTACCATCCTGGATCATACAGGAGCAGAGGCAAGAACATCCTATCTGCCCTGAGCTAACATTTTCATTTCTTAGGGGTCAAGCAGGTTCAGAAATATTGGACAAACTGTATACTGTGATAACATGCATCTTTAAAAAGTATTCAAATCTTTATGTAGATTTTCGAAACTCTACTGCTTCACTATACAGAATTTTTGTCTAGCTAAAACTCCTGAGGTCTTTAGCCATGAGTATTCTAAATTTTCTTTGAACCAAACAAAATAAATGAATTGTGTTAGAAATGAGTAAGAGGTTCTAATTAGAAGATCGTTGAATGAAAACATATACTTGTTACTTTTTGAGACATTTAGTTTTAAATTGGGTTTGTGTGGATTTTTTTTTTAAGTGTCTTAGGGAACCTGAAAAACCACGAACCTTTCCCAAGATGATATTTCAGGACATTAAAAAATGATCAAAATCTTATCCTCCCTCCTGCTTCTATCCCCATTCCCTAAAAGAGAAAAGAAGCAAAAGTTCTTGCATAATACTCATGTTTGGGTGGGCACCATTGACTAATTATAACACAATAGACTATTTTCTGCTTCCTAAAAATAAGAAGGGCAATTATCCAGGGGTAGGGGTGGTTATGCAATGGGACCACATGGACCACACTTCACCCACTGGAAATAAATGTGGAAAACATTTCAATCACATATAAAAAAACAAGGAGAGAGAGGATGAATAAAAACTAGTTCAATAAAAACATGCTGTGTAAAATAGCGAAGTAACTCGCCCAAATTCCTGATGCTGATGCTGCTATCTGTGTTAGATCTATATTTAACATGAAAGATGAAATAGTAAGTGCTGTATGGGTTTTACAAGCCTCAATCCAATTGTTAAAAAGTATTTGCCCTAACTTTCCTTTATCTTTTAAAGTTAAACCAGTTAGTGTCCATCAGAATCAGGACTTGAAAATACCCAACATTGGTAAGATTAAGTTCTTTTAAAATAAATTTTTAGGAAAAATACAGGGCATTGTGTTATAGTATAAAAAGCCCTGGGCTGGGAATCAGGAGACAGGATTTGAGGTCACCTCTGCAACAAGTGAGTGCTGTGCCCTGGGCAGGTCGCTTTATCTCACTGGTGGGTTTTCTCGGCAAAATGAAGGGCTCAGACTACTTGACTTTGGAGGCCCTTTCTAGCTCTATCAGTCCAGGATGTTAGTTCTTCTAACCAAACTCTCAGAGTTGTAATGTACCATGATTGGCAAAGACAAGCAGCCAAGGCTGCAGGGTGAAGGCTGAAGAGGCAGCTGGCTGAAGGAAAATTTGAAAATAATTAAAAAAAAAAAATTTATACAACTGGTCCTTTACTCAAGTTATTAATAATCGCGGTGCTCATGGCCATATCAATTCTTATTCTTCCTACATGTCTCCATTCAGTCTTCCACCCTCCCCAACCGTAACTTCAAACCCTCTCCTTTCTTCAATCCTCCAGGACTTCCTCCCTCAGCCCTGCCGCTGGCTGGCGGCCTGACTTCCTACTTGACCGAGAAGCTGAAGCCATCAGCGAGGCCTTCCACGGGTGCCTGCCTCCCACCTTGCAAGCTTGCACCTGTGCCCACAGAACGCTGGCTTTCCTCCTGCTTCTGTGAATAAACCACCTCTGCTGCCAAAAAAACCTGAAGTCAAATCGTGTCACTTCTCCACTCAAAACCCTCTGGCTCATGCAGAGCCAAAGCCAAAGTCTCTAGGAAGGCTGACTAGGTCTTCCTTGCTCTGCACTCCGCAGTCTCTCCTCCCACCCCGACTCGCTCATTCCAACCTTCTGGCTCTTGTGCCTGGAACAGACCAAGCAAGCTGCTGGCTGCTTCAGGGCCTTTGCATTTGCAAGATCCTCTACCTGGTATGGCATCCCCCCACATATCAAAAAGGCTCACTGCCTTGCTCTCTTTAGGTCCGCTCAAATGTCTCCTTTCCAGGGAGGCCTCTTCCTGACCATCCCCTATACAATGGCATACCCAGATCCTACTCAGTGCCCTCCCTATTCGCCTTCCCTCCTCTGTTTTTCTCCAAAGCTATAATCAGCATGTGACATGCTCTGTATTTGTTTATTGTCTTCCCACACCAGAATGTAAGCTCTATGATGGCAGAGATTTGCTGGATTTATTTGCTGTTCTAATTCCAGGGAGTGTAAGAGGGCCAGGCACTCACATTCATTGAATGATTTAATTGATTTATAGGACACTGTTAAGCATTTAAGGAAAAACTGGCAAAATTTTGATATTGTTATGGAATAAACCAAGCATTAAAAACTGAAATGAACTATTATAAATCTATTGTTCATAGATGACTAAAATGGAAAAGGAAATAAGTAAGACATGCACACCTACAAAAAGGTAGGTCTAAATCTTACTCCACTCCGACAGTGCTCCAAATAACATGAGAGGCAAAATAAGGCAAAAATGCAATGCTCCTGACAAGCATTGCTCCTGACGGCAATAATCCAATGTTCTCACACTTCAGAGGCCAATTTCCTTCTGGTGATTTCTCCCCAATTCATCCCGAGTGGACAGAATCACTCAAGTCAGAGTGATTTATATTCAGTCAATCAATTCTTTGTCAGCAGGAAAACTCCATTGGGCCCATGAAGTGCAGTTTTCATGCTTCTAGTTTCCTTTATTGCTTGACAGACATTTGGGGAAGAGTCCCAGCATACTGACTCTGGAGACCAGACACAGCGCTCCCATAGGATGCTTAGGACATATAAGTATAACAAAACTCGTATCAGCCTGACTTTGTTCATTAAGAACTATGCAATGCATGCGCTCTTGCTGGACATAGCTCAGACAGTCTGTGTCCGTTCTTATTAGGCTTTAGACTAATGGCAGCCATAATAAGGCTTGTTGTAATAGCCTCTCACAGTGTGTACTCAAGATGGCCAGTTATTAGGCAGAGCAGCTTATAAAGCTACAGATATGATAGTCCGGTAGAATGTTCCAACTCTCACTTGAGGAGTAAAGAATACTACTCAGTGCAGAAACGATTTTAGTCAGACAGGCTCTCTCATACCCAGATGATACAAATAAACTGCGGCAAATTTCCTGGGATGCAATGTGACTCATATTCGTCAGGAGTCTTAAAAAGAATTGTGTCCTTTGACCTAGTAATTCCATTTCTATGACTTGAGCCTAAGGAAGTAATCAAAGATAAGGACAAAGATTTATGCACAAGGACGTTCAAAATCTGGAAACAACTGAAATGTCCCCAAATAGGAAATGCTTCAATAAATAATCGTAGCTCTTAAAATATAATGCAACTATTAAAGAGGAATTTTTGAAAATAACTTGGTCAGTATTCCCTATATCAAGGTGAATTTGTATTTAAGCTTTATTTATATAGGTATATGTATATTTATATATACACATGCCTATGAACTGAAAGAAACTTACCAAAATATTTACAATGATTATCTCTGGTGAGGGGATTAAAGCTGATTTAAAATGTTTGGCTTCACAGTTTTCTGCCATAAACAGATATTTCTTCATTTTGAAAAATACCATTGGACTATCAAGTGACATCATCAGGAGAAGAAATAAGGAATAAAAATCCCACTTGGATTTAAAGAGATGGGAGAACCCTGGTGCTTGAGAAGCTTGTGATCATGTCCGTGTTGCTGAAATTCTCATTCTCTCAGACATACCACTCTTGTAGAAAATCACCTCCAAACAGGCTTCCAAACGAACAAAATACAAAGGTATGGAGCTCTGCAACTCAGCTGCCCACCCCCCCTCTTTCTAGCGGGCTCTCTGGTGGTCACTCACTGATCTAATTTAGATTAATATGGTAGGTCTTAGGTGGCTACTCTGCTTTGGATTCCAAGCAATGCTAATTATTATCATAAAGGACAGGCAACTCGGGAGGTTTAAAGTTCAGGCGCAGAAACTGCCGTCTACATTTCTGCCATTTGGCTGACCAAATTACAAGAGTCTGGAGAGTCAATATGAAAGATTCCAAACACAAAGGTCAACGCTGGGCTACTGACCTGCCTGACCCCACCTCAGAGCCAAGAATTGCAAGGCAGTTTTTCCTCCCACGCCAAAACCATTAGCAATCAGCTTGTCTTGGTTGATTCTTTTCTCTTACAACTATTTTTGAATAGATAATCATTTTTCCGGGGCCCACACACTAAATTAGCCTGTCATTTCATGACTTTTCTTCACTGTAAAGGCCTTGAATGTGTTTGTAACAGTACTGTACTTGCTAATGTTAATTCACATTAATTAAATAATATTCTCTTTCAAATCAGGGTATGGTCCCACTAAACATGCATATGGTCTAGAGGGGATGGGAAAAGCCAGTTTATACTATACATCTTGTGAGTTAACAGGTCACTGATGCAGAACTAAATAACAGACAAACTATCCAGAGCCCTGTCCGGTCACTTTTTAGAAATAATTTTCAGAGAGCCTGAAGGCGCACAGACAGACATAGGGGGAAGTTAGGAAACTGTCAGTACCATTCTTGCTTTCCTCCTTTCCTACCCAGTCAATCACCAACGCCTAGGGATTGCTGGTCAAATCACTCCAGTGTTTGGATCTCCCAGTCCTCCCTCACTACACTATACCAGGGTCTAGGTTTCTAAAGAGATGAACTCAGATCTCAGAGGAGGAGAGCTGTTCCCCTTCTTCCTGGGAACAAGTGGTGTGGGCCACTGCCACGCCTGTCCCATAAAGAGTTCCTGGACGTGGCCAGTGTAAGCAGGCGTTGAAGAAGATGGAGCCTGGGTGTCTAGGTTACTATTCAGGTGAGGGCCAGTCATGAATACTTGTCTCTGCCCTTTGATGAAAATTGGTGTGGAGGGTCTTTGGCCAGAGTGGATGGTTTGGCTGATGTTTGAGTCAAAATTTTGTCCCAGACATTGCTCCTTCCAGAATTGCTCTTGCAGCCCCCTCATCATCTTTCCCTAAACTTGAAGCCACCATTAACACGATACATTAAAAAAGCCTTCTAGGGATGCCTGGGTGGCTGAGTTGGTTAAGCGTCTGCCTTCAGCTCAAGTCATGATCCCGCGGTCCTGGGATCGAGCCCCGCATCAGGCTCCCTGCTCGGTGGGGAGCCTGCTTCTCCCTCTGCCTCCCGCTCCCCCTGCTTGTGCTCTCTCTCTCTGAAAAATAAATAAAATCTTAAAAAAAAAAGTCTTCTATTCTTTTAGGAATAATTTCTACCACAACTAACATTTGTATCACTTAGATGATGGAATACTAATAATGTGAAATTTCCAGTTAAAGGAGAAACCCATTTCAGAGCCACAAGCATGAACTTATTGGGCCATTTAATTGGTGATGTACCTGTCAAGTGTGTAAGATCAATTATAAATTCTATCAAACACTTTCAAATATGCATTGGTTTTCAACAATAAAAACTTTCAGTTGTTCTTAAAAATTGTCTTTAAAAGGATATCTGGGGTACCTGGGTGGCCCAGTCAGTTAAGCGTCTGCCTTCGGCTCAGGTCATGATCCGGGGGTCCTGGGTTAGAGCCCTGTGTCTGGCTCCCTGCTCGGTGGGGAGTCTGCTCCTTCCTCGCCTTCTGTCCCTCCCACCCCACCCTGCGTTCATGCTCTCTCACTCTCTTACTCATAAATAAATAAAATCTTTAAAAAAATTTTAAAAAGGATGTCTTAAAACCACAACACTGAACTTTTATTCCTAACTTTTTATAAAAGGGAAAAAGGTTTTAACGAATTCATTTTTTATAATGGCAACTTTGACCATATTTTATTCCTATAGATTCAGCTGAAGACTAACAGAGATTACTAATTTTTTTCCTAAACTTGCAAATCATTCCCTGAAATGGAAACACACTATATGGTATGAACTTTAAAAGATACAGCGCCTATTCTCCTTTGAAGAGTTTACAGTCTTGTGGGAGAGAGAGAAATACAAATAAATAATGGCGACATGATGCAGGATGAAATAAGCCCCCCAGAGGCACGTGGGGGGTGAGGGTGCTGGGAACAGCTCCTCAGAGAAGGTGACACTGGAGATCTGTCAGAGTCTGAAGATGTGGGGGAGAGGAAAAGAAGAGAGATGGTGGGGAAACGTGTTTCAGGCCTTTTTGACTAGACTTTTCATTTCCAGTAAATTTCTTTTATATACTTCAGCAAAATCTTGTTTTGTTCACGAAGAGTAAACAGTGCTGACAGATGAAGAAGGTAGTTGTTCCTCTGTAGTGCCTCTAGCCTGGGCCCTAGGGACCGTAAGACAGAACCCAGGTGACACTGTGACGCGAGTGCCAAGCCGGCAGATGGAAAACATTACTGGGCCAATTCTAATCCAATGACTGGATGCCAGCATCCCAACGTGAAAAATGAGGAGGGGCCACAGATCCATGTATCATGGAGCATGATGGTTAACGCCACCGGGGATGTCGTTCAGTGATTTGTGGTGCTGTCGGAAGCCCTGCTATCGTTTCTTGTTCTTTAAGTTTGGGGGGGGTAGGAAACGTATTATCTCTGGTAGGTTGGGAAAGGAGGTTGGACAGCAGAATGATGTCAAATGCAAATTAACTATTGAGAGATGCATATAAAAAGCAACAAGCATTGAAAATGTTATTTTCTCTTCCTGGGGCCTGAATTTTGGAAATTGATAGTGACATGGAATAAGAACACAGGATCTTTCTGTCTTCTTTACCTATAAGGCGGCCCTGAAAATATGGCTGAGCCGACCCAACCAGGGCCTCTGAGGCTCTTAGAGGTGGACATTAAATCAGCCAGCAAATCTAAGAAGCCCCTGTGTTCTGATTATTTCTCCCGATCTGCTTGGTTTTCTGAGAAATGTGCGTGTCTGCATCTACAGTGTCACAAGGAGCTGCTTATCTTTTTTCCACCCAGCAAACTGGAGGTCAGAAAGCAAAGGGAGAATACCTAATCAGGAGAATGGTGTATTTGAGAAGGGTTAGGTGTTAGAGCGGAGAGAACTGGTTTGGAATCCCAGCTCTGTGTGACTTTGGCAAGTTTCAACTTTTTCCTGATCTCTAAAGGGGGGGGTTAATTCCTGCCAAACTACCTCACAGGGTAATTTAGAGATCAAAAATAGAAATGAGATAATACTTAAAGAGACTGATTGGTCAGCTAGAAAAAAATCCAAGAGTAAAGTTTTTCTTCTTAACATTAAGTAACAACAGCAAAATAATAATTATAAACTATGTGTGTGGAGATTTTGACATTTTTACTCTGTTTTATCCCCTGTGCCTGGCATAGTGCCTGGCACAAAGTTGCAGTGCAAGAATTATTTATTGTATAAGTGAAAAAATGGGGCCAGGTAAATCTATAGATTACGTGGAGCTTAATACCCAAAAGGGTAAAGAAAGACACATTAAACTTCTTTAGTACATCGTAGGCAACTGATTTAATTTACGGTGCACTTGGGTAGTTGTGTCTTTTTTTTTTTTAAGATTTATTTATTTTAGAGAGAGAGATAGAGTGGAGGGGAGGGGCAAAGGGAGAGTTTTTTTTTTTTTTTTTTTTTTAAGACTTTATTTATCTATCTGAGAGAAGGAGAGCACACAAGCAGGGGGAGTGGCAGAGGCAGAGAGAGAAGCAGGCCCGGGGCTCGATCCCAGGACCCTGGGATCACGACCTGAGCCTAAGGCAGATGCTCAACTGACTGAGCCACCCAGATGCCCCGGGTAGTTGTGTCTTCTTGAGACCTTCATGCATAGAGAGCCCAGTAAATATTTAGACTCACGGGTACATGGGTCTAAATGTAGAATTAGATGCCAGGGAGGAAATATCTCTCCCGTGATACTACATCTGATTTTAAACAACTAGTTCACTTCCCTACTTCCCATTCCTTCCTTCTTTCTTTTTTTGAAGATTTTATTTATTTGAGAGACAGAGAGAGAAAGAGCATGTGCACGAGTGGGGGGAGGGGCAGAGGCAGAGGGAGAAGCAGACTCCTGCTGAACAGGGAGCCCTATACAGGGCTTGAGCCCATGACTCTGGGATCTCGAACTGAGCTAAAGGCAGACACTTAACCGACTGAGCCACCCAGGTGCCCCTCATTCCTTCTTTCTGATTTGAATTGTCTCCCTCACAGCTGAGTATTGCTGAGATGAGAAATTGAAATCTGCAGCTGTGTCTCCAGTTCATTGAACTCCTGACTCCAATGGTACCTGGGGAACATCAGGATGCCAGCTTCCCAAAGCATACTTCGGGAAAAAGAATCACAGACCCATGTGAACCTGGCCCTGAAAATGATGGCGTGGCTACAGGCCGTTCCAGAAATCCATGAGACGTAGCCCTCACTGAGAAGGTGGAGTTTGGGTGGGCGGAATGCTGTGGTATCAGTCCCCCCGTCCAAATTCTAACTAATCTGAGTTCTCTCCTTCCTTTGGCTGCTAGGAAGCTCTGTGCCAAATCTAGACCAAGATCAACGATACAGGACCCGTGGCTTTTCTTTTATGTTTTATAATTATATCAGTGATTTTCTTTATCTTACCTTCAGTTTCATTTTATTTTCGACTCTTACTTTCTTTTTGCCCTGGCATCATCACTGTTTTTATAGCCTGTTTCTCTGGAAACCACTTTGGATCTCTTTTAGCATGATGCTAATAAATGCAACTCCAGGTGTCGATCTGGAGTGACACCTGAGGAGTGTGAACCTGAGGTGTGAGCGCTCTGTCAGCACTGGCTGGGGCACCCTCTCGCCCTGTGAAGTTAGTCACGCAAGGGCAAACTTCATCCTCAACATGGAGAACATCTCTGTTCGGGTGGGAGACTGCAGGTGGTGGGGAGAGGCCCTGCTGACAAGTCAGAGTTCTAGAGATGTGGTCCCCCCTGTGAATCTGAGGCTGATTTAGAACGTAAGCTCCACAGTCAGCAGCAGCTCTGTTCTTGGGCATGTGGAAACAACCAACCAATGGAAACCTCCTGTTTTCAAGACGTCTGCTTTCATTAAATACTTGTGGCTGTGTTTCTAAAACCATAATGGTCAGTCCCAGCCTTCACAAGGAAACCTGAAGCTCCCCAATATGAAGGACTCTGGGCTAAATTTTGGTGCCACAAAAGTTCTCTAGAGTGGTGATGGCTGGCTCAATTCTTTTCTTATTCAGTCAAACAGGCTAACACACACTGAAAACCAAAGGCTTTTTACCCAGCATATTCCAGGGCAATAGGATTTAAAGCCCTGTTAAAAAAAATGGCATGATTGACTTGGAGGAATATAGCTCAGAAAAAGATGGAGGAGGGGAGGAAGTTTGAGGAAAAGTGACATAAAGTAGCCAATAAATAGATATTTGATGAATAAAAGTTTGAATGAATAAATGGTAGGCTAGGATACTATCAATTCTTTATAAACTCTTAGTTTGGCCTGTTTCTTTTTTTTTTTTTTTTTAAGATTTTATTTATTTGACAGAGAGAGAGCCAGAGAGGGAATACAAACAGGGGGAGCAGGAGAGGGAGAAGCAGGCTTCCCACTGAGCAGGGAGCCCGATGCAGGGCTCGATCCCAGGACCCTGGGGTCATAACCTGAGCCGAAGGCAGACGCTTAACAACTGAGCCACCCAGGCGCCCCTTAGTTTGGCCTGTTTTGAAGACTGGCTATCTCCTGGCAAATTGGGACAATTATTTTCTGCCAAAATTTTATAAATTTTGTTTTAAAAATATAATAGTCCATTTTCCCCCAGTAATCACTGATAGTAGTTTTATTATAAGGTTATTTTTAATGCCTTCAGCCATCTCCCTTTCCTGCAGCCACTCCAAGTAAGGTTCTTAGCTGACCTAGGGAATTATGTTACCACAGAAGGGTTCCAGTATCTCTCTGTCTCTGTCCTGTCCCCACTTCAACAGTCACACAGTGGCCCAGATTATCCCAAGCCCAAGCAGTTTGAATAAGGCAGTCCTTGTAACCCAGAGGCATTAATACAGTTTCTAAAATTGTGGGTTTTTCCCCCCCTCTCAGAATATCCACTGAGACTCTGGATCTGCTACATTGGGCCCACCGGTTATAGTGTAGCTCATCTATTCATGGCCCAACAGGGCAGGGGTGATTGAGCCATCCTGTGAGCATCTCCACTGCCCTGCCGCATTTGCGCTGCTGAAAGCTTCTATTATGATAGCTAGGAATCAGAGGAATGGAATGAAAAGAAGGGGGGGTAGAACAGAGGGGAAGGTGGCTTAGCCCTTCTGGGTGGCCACCTCTGAAATAGGAATCTATACTTGCTCATATAAACACCACACTAAGTTTTTCAAATTCTCAAATCACATTTATACACTTAAAACTATCTTTATTTTCAAGTTGTCCTGGATGAGACACAGATGGGGCTATCTATTTTAAAACAAAATTAGAAAATCAACACTAAAGCAAACATTTTTGTTAATCCACGAGAAAACATTTTTTAGTTTAATTGATGCCAACGGCATTGATACCTTCAAACCCAGAAATACATCAAAGAAAATTGAATATTCTCTGTGCTGCTGATAGCAAATGCCTAGGAAGTACAATGCAGAGATCATGCTTCCAGGAGGAAGACAGCTCCTTCCAACCTCCAGTGTTTTAGTCAAAGCACAAGTTTGCACTTCCAAAGCCTTCACAGCATGT
Source organism: Halichoerus grypus (assembly GCF_964656455.1). NCBI lineage: Eukaryota > Metazoa > Chordata > Mammalia > Carnivora > Phocidae > Halichoerus > Halichoerus grypus. Next base: position 41,419,133 of record NC_135714.1, read on the forward strand.
TGTATGGGGCTATTGTGCCTGCCTCCGATCCCCCTCCTGATATGGCCAAGGTCATCATATTTCCATTATAAATGCTAAAGACTCAAGTATTAAAAAAAAAAAAAGAATTTTAAAAAGCTACTCAGTCCCTGCAGGCGAAACTACACACTGTGAGCTCTTTGAAGACAAGGACTGTGCCTTCTCACTCCCCTCTGATGGCCCATGTGGTCCTCGGTGCTGCCCCCCAGGAGACTCAGAATTTGTTCATTGGAGTATGATTATTGATTTAATTTTTAAATAACAGTTTATCAAAATCTCACCTCTTAAATATAAGTGTAAAACGAATTTGATTTGCACAAGGACAACTCCATATATTAATAGTTTCAAGAAATTTTTTTTTTTTAGACTGAATTATGTTCTCAACACCTACTTGAATTAACAAGGAGGGTATAAACTTCTAAAGTTTTTCATTTTCTTCTTTCTTCTTCTCAGAAAAACTCCATAAAATTTTCCCAAAAAGCTATCACCACTAAAACAAAACACCCCCCCCAACCACCACCATTCTTTGTGTTAGGAGTTTTTTTCCCGTACTGCTTAATTGTACTTCAGTTCCCATAAGAGATACTGGGGACGCTCTGCTTTCAGGAGTAGAATATTCTCATTGTAAAGAACCCCCCAAGAACATGCAGTCCAGGTCCTTCATTTACAGAAGAGGAAAACTTGCCCAATTCTGTTAATTTGAGGTGTAACTGAAGCTCCACTAGGGCAGGAACTAGCCCTGCGTTTCCAGCGTCTCACAGAATGCCTGGCACACAGTAGACATTCAATAAATACTTGCTGGATAAACAGATGACCCAGCAGGAGCTAAAGATGCCGTCTCTGAGTTCCCTGACCAGTCCTTCTACAGCACTGTGGCCAAGCCACAAGCCCAGTTTGGCAGTGATACACTAAGTGGGAAATAGGGATATCAGGGCCCATGCTTGGAGACAGGCATCTCCAGGGCTGAATTAATCTCCTGCCGGTGGTGGATACCAGGATGGAGTTATATTGAGAACCCTAAAAATCCATACTGGCTTCCCATTGTATTGTTATTTCCTAACCTCTAATTTTTAGGCAGTCATTCTAGGAGCCAGATCCTTCTGGTTGTCTGAATCACTCCATAACTTCCAGGTAACTAGAGCAGTGACAATAGGTTCTTCAAGGTCACTGGGATAGGGTGTGGTCGATGGCAATAGAAGAAGCTTAATGAGATGCAAACTTTCTAACTTAAACCATTAAAAAAAATGAAAAAAAGGAAAAAGCAAGGACTAGAGAATGACAAATTCCAGAGTTGAAAACGGTTACTAAACTCTTCCAGGTTTTCCCTACTAGTAAAAGTGTGAAGTTATAACTGCTCGGACCAAATGAGATGTGCACGCTTTACTCTTGAAACAGCAGTGCATTATTAACTATCACTCTAAGGACCTGACAGAATCAATACACGCCCACATAATAGATGCTCTTGAGTTCCCTCTGACTAGAGCAGCAGTGAGTGGGCCTGTCTCTAATTGAGCCAGCCTCATCCAGAGCCAAGGACTTGTTTGCCTGGAGTGCTCCAAACTCGAGAGCTCTGTAAACACATCATTAGCCTACCTAGTCGCCCCCTCCCTTTCCTGGCTGCCTTTGTCTGCTCCTTCTTGGGGCCCACTCCATTGTTACTCAGGCCCACACTCTCCTTCAAGACTGTCTGAGGTACTCTTCGTGCATTTATTCACAGGGAAGAACTGGTCCAGCTCTTCAGTGTCCTGGCAGTGACCTTGGTAAAAATGGGTGAGGCTGGCCAGTGTGGGTTTCCTGACAGGCTTGGATAAGGTGATTAGAGAAATCCCTCTCAGCTCCCAATGTCTATAATCCCTAGTACTCTTTGCATTCATCACTTTGGTAGTTCTTTAAATTCTTCACCTGGAAATCTGGGGATTTGTAGAAGAGTATGAGTAATTAGTATTTGTATACTTAATGAAAAATAAGTAAATTTTTATGCTAATTCAGATTCCATTGTTTTCTAAGATAGACTTTTTTTTGGGGGGTGGCTAATTAGACAAAGACTGCCATCATTTTATTTTAAATGGGGTTCTGAGTTTACTCTAGTCAAGCATTTGATTGGTTAAGTATATAGAGGGAGGGCCTGCTTGGAACTTTTCAAGTTTGCTAAAGAATTTTTTTTTTTAATTTCTCTACCACAAATATTTTTTTGGTAAATAAAAATATCAGTGCACCGTGGCAAAACTTGGTTTTGTAGAAGTCTTTGTGAATTGTACTATATTACTTATATGTTCTGCAGATATGTGTTTCCTGTCCAACTAAATTATCAGGGAGAAACTGTCATATTCTTTCCTCACATGGCTCAGTGCCACCTATTCAATATGGATGGAAGAAAAAAATGGAGAGAAGGATAGAGGAAGGGAAAAAGAAGGAGAAGAAGGATCTTCCCTAGGGTTCTGAGTTTACCCTAGTCAAGCATTGAATGGGTTAAGTATATAGAGGGAGGGCCTGCTTGGATCTTTTCAAGTTTGCTAAAGAATTTTTTTTTTTTTAATTTCTCTACCACAATGTTACTTGCTTGATGAAAAGTCCTTTGGGCTTTTGAGGGTTAGGGAGGCCAGCATATAGTAAGCTAGTAATCCAAAGAGGAGAGACAGATGGGAGGGGATTGTTTTCTGAAGCATTTCATTGATAAAGGCATGTTATGTATATTTTATACCTTGCTTTAGGACCCTGTTGGTTGAAACCAAAAAAAAAAAAAAAAGTCAGTTTCTAATACTTGGTCCCAATACAAGAAGAAAGTCAAGCTTTTAGTAATAGAAAGATTCTATTATTTTGAGTTTACACAAATATCACATGTTTTCGAGCTATAAAATTTTCCTTCTGATGTGTGGTGTGTATGTGTGTGTGCACGTGTGTGTTTGAGTGTAAGGGGGAATCATTTTGGCATTTCATACTTTCCCTATTAGGAAGAATCTGGAAATTTTAACACCAATCTTCATCTTTGGAAAAATCCCACTAAAAATATTCAAACCAAAGGGTGCACACATTATTTCTCATTAACTTGGTTCTCCCCCATGCCCAACTCTGCCTTAAACAACGCAAGTGTTTAATGACCTGAGTTTAACTATAAAACATGTTCACTTTGACTTCATTAAGGTATAAACAAATGCATAGTCTAAATGGGTTTTGGTAGCTTCATTTCTCAGAATGGATTTAGCAGCAATATGGCAGACCTTTAAAATTAATAACTTTGAAATAGAATAAAGTGTCTAAAATATAACCACATACATATGATCATTTGATTTTGGTAAATGTGCAAGGCAGTTCAATGGACAAAGATTAATCTTTTCAATGAATGGTGCTGAAACTATTGGACGTTCTTAAGTAAAAAGATGAACCTTAGTATCTTGCCTCTTATATGAAAACTAACTCTACATGGATCAAAGCTCTGAATGTAAGAGATAAAACTATAAAATAACTTTTGGAAGAAACATAGGAGAAAATCGTTGAGGTCTTAGGTTAGGCCAAGATTTAGAAATGACAACAAAATCAAAATCAAAATTTAAAAAAGATAAATTGGACATCATCAAAATGTAAAGTTTCTGATCTGCAAAAAGACACAGTGTGCAAAGACAAATATGATCTGGGAGAAACATGTGCAAAACACATCTGATAAAGAACTTGGATCCAGAAAATACAAAGGATGCTTAAAACTCAGTAAGAAAATAATCCAATGAGAAAATGGGAAAAGATTTGAACAGACACTTTACCTAAGAAGATATATGAATGGAAAATAAGTATATGAAAAGATACCCAATATCATTAGTCACTAGGGAAATGCAAATGCAAACCACAATGAGACACCACCACACACCTATCAGAATGGTTCAACAAACAAAAAAGCTGACAATAACACGTACTGGTGAGAGTACGCAAAACTAGAATGCTCACACATTGCTGGTGGGAATGCAAAATGGCACAGGCACTTTGGAAACAATCTGGCAGTTTCTTATAAAGTTAAACACACACTTATCATGTGACCCAGTAATCTCACTCTTGGACATTTACCCAAATGAAATTAAAGCTTACATTAACACAAAAACCTATACATGTATATTTATAGTAGCTTTTTTCATAATTTCAAAAACTGGAAACAACCCAAATGTCCTTCAGCTACTGAAGGGATAAAGGAACTGGCACCTCCACACAAGGGAAGACTATTCAACAATAAAAATAAATGAACTACAGGTACACACAGTAACACTGATAGGTAAAGACACATTATGCTAAGTGCAAGGAGCCATATTCAAAAGGCTACATGCCTCATGATTCCATTTTTATGCTATTCTAGAAATACTAAGATTACAGGAACAGAAAATAGCTCGGTGATTGCCAAGGGCTGGTGGTGGGGGAAGGGGTTGGCCACAAAGGAACCAGTATAGTGAAAGTGTTAGAGAGATGAACTCTGCATTTCCATTGTCGTGGTAATTACATGACTGCATTCATTCATCAAAACTCATAGAACTTTATACCACTTTCACATACAGTGAATTTTCCTGTATATAAATTAAAAAGTAAATAAACAATATCTCACATAAATGTCCATCAGCAGAGGATTGTTCAAATAAATTACAGGTCACTTCCCAAAGGAATAAAATCTTTCTGTTAGAAAAGAATAAGGTCAGTTTGTACATAATAGCAAGAAAACATGTGTAAGAGAAAAATAAGTTGTAGAAGTGTAGGCATATGGTGAATCCAATCCACTTTAATAAATATATGCATGTGTATGTTTGTAACTCTACAGAAAATAAAATATGGAGAAATATTCTCCAAAAAAGTAACAGAAAGATATTTTGAAAGGTTGGATGATAATGGACTTTCATTTTCTATGATTTCCATTTATTATAATAATGTATGGAGTTTTTAAACAAATAGAATTTTTTCATAATGCAAAATTATAAAGATATAAAATCTGATGGCTTGAGCTGAAGGTATGCATGTATTTTCCCACAAAAGCACAGAATTTAAGTGAGTTTTCTGCCAGGCACTTAAAAATAGGTTTTAGCAATATTTGAAATGGAAGCTCTGCTCTTAATTTCAAGTCAGATTTAAAGGTAAGATTGGCAAGTTCCCTTTGAGCCAGCATTTGTGTTGCCAATCTGCAACTGTTTGCCAGATTTCAAAGAATATTTTATGTAACCAAATGAAAAAGGCAAACCAATACAAGACATATCCTATGAGCACTGGTGCATGGAAAATCAAAGCTTTTTACAGTCTCCAAACCTTAGGACTTTTAAACATTTAATGTTCTCTCAGATATAAAGTTGTCTTTTCACAGAAAAATGTCTAATCACTTTAAAACCACATCAATGATGTAATGTATGGTGATTAACATAACATAATAATAAAAAATAAATAAAACTTTTCACCTTCTAAAAAAAAAAACCAAAAAAACCCCAAAAAAACCCCACCACATCTATCTGTTACAGGCCAGAGAACTCACCCTGGCCAAGCAAGACAAGAAAATCTATGATAAACATGAGAACAATCCAACAATGAACACAATGTCACAGTTCAACCAAACCCTGGGATCTTGGATATTTTCTTGGAACATACCACTTCCATGTAAGCCAGAATATGGAAGTTTTTATTAGGATTGCATTCAGTGAAAATAAAATGGTGGTACTGCAAAATTTTTTAAGAGTGTTGGCCAGTGTTGGGCTTTAAGTGCAATATCTTTTGAAGATGTTAATTGGAAGCACAAATTGACTCTTCAAGAGTCACACAGTTCCCAGAATTTTCCTTAATAAGAACAGCATGTTGAAGAGATACTTCTGAAAAGAAAAAAGAATACAAGTCTAGAAAAATTCCTGCTGTCTGATTTACCGAGCTATTTGTTGGGATTCACTGGAATCCAGTAAGAGAACTCTATGGATACAGTGGTGGTTGCTCCCCCCCACCCCTCAACTTTGCTCCCCCCAAGGGCTGGCAAATCTTTTCATGAGTCTGAAGAGGATACCATCGACGAGGGAGTCTGCCAAAATGGAGTCACCTTTCCTTGGATCACCCTCAACTGTAATGGCAACTGGATTTTTTTTGGATACAACTTTTCAGATTGATAATTGAGCTCCTGTATATTTCCTTACAGATGTTCAAATGTTCACAGAAGAGCTTGTTTTAAATAGCTTCCATTTTAATACAGTTTGGTTTTAATGAATATGGATTTGAATGGAGAAATCATGCCTTATGTCTTAAGCCTTTGAACCTTCCCCATTATGATTTTTACTCGAAGTACAAAAGGATGGGGGAAAAGAACATAGAAAAAACCCAGTTGTTATTAGAAAAAAATTTATACTATTTTAGTACTGACAAAAATATTCCTTCAAACAATTTGCATTCTGCAATTTCCTTCTACAAGCACCATGGTTCTCTCTCATTCCACTATAGATGGTAGTTTGGTTGCTCTAGTCTACTCCCCTCAGAATTCTGAAGAGCTCATCTGTGCTTTCACCTTCCATTTCATTAAAGAGGAAGATAAATTGATTGATTCTTCCTTAGTGGAGAATCCATTTGGAATCAGAGATTGGTTTTCAGGCCATGGTCTAAAACATTTACCATAGGTATTCAATAAACATTCATTCTCTCTCTCTGTCTCACCCTTAGCTCTTGACTCCCTCACTTCCAATCCAGGTTGCATATCTAATTATCAGATCTATCAAAATAAGAGCCTTAAAACATCAATTTCATCCAGCAACTTCCTTGGTCAATATTTTCCAGTGGCTCCCAGCTGCCCATAAAATGTAGTCTGAATTTCTCTTCCTGGCATTCAAGGCCCTCTGTAATCTGACTCCAAGTTGACTCTAGCCCATTTTTAAGACAAATTTCTAGTAGACCAGCCTTCTCACCGACTCCTATCTTTTTTTTTTTTTTGGATTCCTGTCTTTAAATGGCAAGTCCTAAGCAAATCCTTCACTGTCTTTGAGTTAAAGCATGTCTTTTGCATGAGGACTGACTACCCCACTCTTACCTCTGCTAGGTCACAATAATCATAGGAGTAGCTTCCATGTAATCGGTGCCTCCTGCACCTATCATGAATTCCCCATACATTATCTCATTTCATCATCATAGCGACTTGTAAAGAAGGCATTTTGATCGTTTTATAGACAAGGAAATTGGAGCTCAGTGATATTTGCTTAAGACCATGTTGCTGTTATAGAATGGTGAAAACAAGTTTCTCTCTTAAGACTATCTGATCCTAGAGCCATTTCTCTTTCCCTGTCTCTATGTTGCCTTCATTTATCTCTCCAGCTCAGAACCTTGTCCAGATTTATCTTGGCATCATTTATTTGATGCTTAATCTCATTCTGTCTTGAGTTGCTAATTACATGTTCACTTGTGCTTATCTTCTCGATGTGGCTGTTAGAGGACAGTGACCTCACCCTACTAACAAACCACCTCCACCAGCATCTAGCACAGTGCTGCGGACATATAACAAGGATGGAGTGGGTGAGCATGGCCTGAAATCCTACATACATATTCCTTTCTGAATTGGATTATCCCCTGGTTTCCTATTTCTGTTAATAATAGCACTCTATGCTGGGGTGCCTGGGTGGCTCAGTCGGTTGAGTGTCTGACTTGTGATTCTGGCTGGGGTCATGGTCTCGTGGGTCATGGGATTGAACCCACATCAAGGTCCACACTCGGCAGGGGGTCTGCTTGAGGTTCTCTCTCTCTGTTTCCCTCTTCCCCTCTTCCTGCTCACGTGCACGTGCACTCTCTCTAAAATAAATAAATAAATAAATCTTTTAAAAAAATAGAACTCTTTGCTGAGTTACTATTATCAAATGAAATATATCCTTCAATCCTTAACCCATGTACCTACCAGAGAGTGTGACTCATAAAGGATATTATGAGAGAGATGAGCTTTACTCTAATATCAATTTTCGAGAATTAATGAAGTGTCGAATAAATGCACAGAGTTAAGTAAATCATCTGAAGGATCTTTCTTTATAAACAGTCCACACTGGAATTTGATATTTTTTTTCTCTAATTATACCTCAATTTTATAATATGGGGTTCATTCAAACCAAAATTTAATTTTCTACAATGCAATAAAAATAAAGTAATTTGAGATTTAAAACGTTTCATTATGGAAACTTGCTAGTGTGAAAAACGGAAAGCACATAGTTTAGTACAGGTACTTTGATCTGACTACTTTGGCTTGAAAATTTCTTTAAAATGCTCTAAATTGTACTGCTTCTTGGCCTTTTAGCTAAGATCAAGTGTAAAATGCTCTAAATTGTGCAATGGTAAATATCTCTGTTCTTTGAGTTTCCTGCCTTTTCTGCAAACCACAGCTACATTAAGTCTTTCTAATGTACACTTCTTGCACATTACCTTTTTTTAAAATTTAATTTTATTATGTTAGTCACCATACAATACATCATTAGTTTTTGATGTAGTGATCCACGATTCATTGTTTGCGTATAACACCCAGTGCTCTATGCAGTACGTGTCCTCCTTAATACCCACCACCGGGCCAACCCATCCTCCTACTCCCCTCCCCTCCAAAACTCTCAGTCTGTTTCTTGGAGTCCATAGTCTCTCATGATTCATCTCCCCCTCTGATCCCCTCCTTCATTTTCCCTTCCTTCTCCTAATGTTCTTCATGCTATTCCTTATGTTCCACAAATAAGTGAAACCATATGATAATTGACTTTCTCTGCTTGACTTATTTCACTTAGCATAATCTCCTCCAGTCCCATCCATGTTGATGTAAAAGTTGGGTATTCATCCTTTCTGATGGCTGAGTAATATTCCATTGTGTATATGGACCACATCTTCTTTATCTATTCATCTGTTGAAGGGCATCTCGGCTCTTTCCACAGTTTGGCTATTGCAGACATTGTTGCTATGAACATTGGGGTGCATATGGCTCTTCTTTTCACTACACCTGTGTCTTTGGGGTAAATACCCAGGAGTGCAATTGCTGGGTCAAAGGGTAGCTCTATTTTTAACTTTTTGAGGAACCTCCACACTGTTTTCCAAAGTGGCTGTACCAACTTGCATTCCCACCAACAGTGTAAGAGGGTTCCTCTTTCTCCACAACCTCTCCAACATTTGTTGTTTCTTGCCTTGTCAATTTTTGCCATTCTAACTGGTGTAAGATGGTATCTCAATGTGGTTTTGATTTGAATTTCCCTGATGGCTAATGATGATGAACATTTTTTCATGTGTCTGTTAGCCATTTGTATGTCTTCTTTGGAGAAGTGTCTGTTCATATCTTCTGCCCATTTTTTGACTTATTTGTTTTTTGGGTGTTGAGTTTGAGAAGTTCTTTATAGATCTTGGAAATCAGCACTTTGTCTGTAGTGTCATTTGCAAGTATCTTCTCCCATTCTGTGGGTTGCTCCTTGTTTTGTTGACTGTTTCCTGGACCCTCAAATCTATGGTCAAATAATCTTTAACAAAGCAGGAAAAAATATGCAATGGGAAAAAGACAGTCTCTTCAATAAATGGTGCTGGGAAAATTGGACAGCTATATACAGAAGAATGAGACTCGACCATTCTCTAACACCATACACAAAGATAAACTCAAAATGGATGAAAGACCTCAATGTGAGACAGGAATCCATCAAAATCCTAGAGGAGAACATAGGCAGTAACCTCTTTGACATCGGCCACAACAACTTCTTTAAAGATACATCTCCAAAGGCTAGTGAAACAAAAGCAAAAATGAACTTTTGGGACTTCATCAAGATAAAAAGCTTCTGCACAGCACATTACCTCTTAGGAGCAAGTTCATTATGGAACTTCTAGCATTGCCAACAAGCACCATGCTTTTCTAATGGCTCATATCTTACTGATGCACTTTGTAAAGATTCTTTACCAAGAGTGAAGATAACTGATTTTGAAAACAGAGGTTAAGATTTTAAACTTGATATGAGAATGAGTGAATGAGATAAAACCCTTGCTGAACCTAAATATTTGCTCAGGTTTGGCATATTTATTCATTTCCCTTATTTGGTGAAAAGAGAGAGAGAACCACAGGGGGACTACTTCATCTATATATCTGCTACTAGACATATGCTGTGTGCATTTTCATAAAGACTTTTATTATGTGATCCTTAAGTAGCATATCCATGCCAGCTGGTGGGCTGGAATATAAAACACATCTCTCAGAAGAAGCTATTATTGGGTCAATAATATGCTAATTAAAAGGGCTTGTGCAACCATCTGTGGGATCCCCAATAGTAGAGGCTTGTTTTCTAGAACCCGCAGCATCACTGCATCTTATGTTGTCTCTAATAGTTTTACTGATGCCTGACATTCTCACTGATAATGATGGGAACAAAGTGTTGGTGAACCTAGTGATCCTAAGCTATGTTTTACACTTAATAGGGATTTACAATCATTGCACCTAACTTGGTAAACTTCAAGAGTTTCTATGGAGTCAAGTTACTCTAACGCTAATTATATGCAGAATATATCAACATCGCATTACATTCACCTATTTACAACACTTGTGCACAGTAAAACAGCACTGAGGTCAGGAGATGAGATGCCTGGTGTAACTAAGTGAATAACTTGTACACCTTGGGGCAGCACTTTGGGAAGTATAAGAGTTTCATTTTGCAGCAGTAAGTATTGGGTGAAGATGAGAGGAACAAAGAATGAGACACACTGTCTCTGACTTTGAAAACGGAAGAGGCCACTTTGTACACGGGTTGATTCTACATAGCTCTTGAGAAATGCACAAAATGTTGCTTCAAAAACCATGCTTCACTATTTCCATGGTAATAAAATTATTTGGAACTGGTGGTGCCAGAATAGTCAAGTTTTATTCTTGTCAAGTGTTCCATAGCATAGCTCTATTTCCCTGGCCTTAAACCCAGCTCTTCATTTCTGTCATCCACTGCCCTCAAGAGTTCCTTCTTTCTATACTTGTCCTCTTTCAATATAACAACATGGAGCACAGCACACTCCACTTTGCTAAAGTAAGCTGAGGGACAAACAGACTATGTCAAAAAGATAAAATGTCTCTGAAATATATATAGAGTCAATTCCTGGTCTCATAGGTCTAATTAAGGTAGACTTTTCTTAGCAGAGCTGCGTAGTACTTCTGATGGCTTCTAGGCCCTTTGGTAACTGATAACCTTGACATGGTTTACTAAGCTGGTCTTGGTTGGACTGTTACAGGATTTTCTCTGGTTCTCTAATATACCATGGCAGTAGAATGGCCATCAGTTCCCCAACCCAAATCTGGAAGTGCACAAAATCACTGCTCTGGTTTCAACAACCTGGTATTAGAGACATTTATTCCTATGCAGGTAGTATAAGGTTTCTCCAAAACAAAACAAAACAAAACAAAACAAAACAAAACACCAACCAAACAAATAAAAAACCCAACAACAACAAAGAACCGCCCCCCTGCCCCCCCACCACGGCCAAGATCTGAGAACACTAAGCTCTGACTCGCACATGGCCATGATCAGCCAGAGCTGAGCAGGAGTGCCCAGGCCCTGTGGTAAGACTCAGGTCTCCTTATCACATTTCATTACCTGTCTGGCCCCTGCAAACATTTGACTTTGTAAGCTCTGTAGAATTTTGGGTAAGATACATTGCACAAGGCCTTACCCTCTTATGATTTCCATATTTGTATAAATCAAACTTGGCTTTTGCCAAGATATATGACTAATTTTAGGATGCCATTGAACACATAAATGTGTTTGAGAGCTGATGGGGATAGAGCAGAGGAAAAGGCACAAGGTAGACTGAGAAACCAACTTCTTGTCTTGGTTCTGTTAGTCTCATTTCTAGGCCTTAGTTTTCAAGGAGTCCATAAGTATCTGATTTATGTCATTAAAAAAATAATAAGTCCAGAAAAACCAAGATGCATATTTACATGTACTACATGTCAACTGGAGTTCACCAAAGCACCAGTATGTGCCACATAGATAACAGAGTTAGTCCTAATGTTTAGCTGAAGAGTATTCATGTATTGCAAGGCAAGCCACTTAAAAAAAACAAACAAACTTATATCCATATATCTTTTGCTTGCCTGTGTGTATCAGTGTTTTGGCAATATTTTGCAATTATAGCAGAAATTGTTGCTTTTCAACAGTATCGACATGCTCTTCTACATCTCCTAGCCTCCCTTGAGTTAGGTTGGCCACATGACTAATTCTGACCAAAATTAATGAAGGTTATTTGTGTAATTTCTTAGCTAATATGGTTAAGGGTATGTGTTCCTTTTTCACTTTCTGTCTCCCTTGCTCCCCACTCCTTCTACCCCATTTGCCTGCTTCAAGTATAAGTTGGCAGAGCCTCAAGATGGCAGCACTTGGGTTCCTAAGTCATTAATTAGAGGGAAGGTGCTTGACCATGTCAGATTTTGATGTGAGTGAGAAATAAGCTTCTGTTACAGTAAGGCACAGCAATTTCAGAATTCACTGGTTATCATAGTGTAATTTGGCTTTTAATATAATAACTAACACAAGATAGAGAGGTAACTTGTCTGCCAAAGCTGACAGAAGACTGCAACTGTCATCTATAATCCATAATTTCAAATTTTTGTATTCCTCAAAATGCCTTAATTCATTACAAGCATTATATTAAGCTTATATTAAACTTATGAATTCTTAAAGACCTCATTGCTGTTACTGATAGTTTTTGTAATATATTCATGTTTCAAATTATAAAACGTACTAATAAGACACTAATCTGTTCTCTTTCAGGTATTAGGGCTCCATGCAAAATTCATGTGGAATAAAAAGGATTCCACTTCTAAAAGTGTTGGGAAATCACTAGACTAGATGATATGAAAGGTTCCATAAAATAATAAAATTCAATAACAAGTTCCGTATCACCCTTGACCCAACAAAAGGAAAACCATTGCCTTGAAGCCACAAAGAAGTGGAAACAATTTCTGTGAAATGCATGCAATTTCATTCATTTCACATCCCACAGGTATAATAGATAAGAATTCCCAGGAGCTGTAGGAAATCGTAAAAGAATGGATGAATCCTGTTATTTTTTAATTCAGTTTTTAGAAAAGGAACACAAAGCTACGAATAATGGAACTCACAATAATGTGTGAGGCTAAAAACATGGATTTAGAACATGTGGCCACACTTCCACGGCAAAACTCCATGTGTCAGGATTTTGATATTGTTTATATTAGTTATCTATTTCTGAGTAATGAATTACCTCAACATTTAGAGGCTTAAATAATAACAAATCTTTTACTGCACAGTTTCTGGGGGTCAAGAATTCAGGAGTGGCTCAGCTGGGGAGCTCTGGCTCTAGAGATTCTGCTTCCAATTCAGCATATTCACCTTGCTGGCAAATTGGTGCCAAGTGTGGCAGGAGGCTTCTGCTCCCCTCCAAGTGGGCCTCCCTCATGACTGACTGTCCTCATGATGTCATGGCTCCCTTCCTCTTCCCCAATGGAAAGCAAGGTGGAAGTCATGATATTTTGTATGACCTAGCCTTGGAAATCACAGTCTGTCATTTCTACAATATCCTATTAGCTACACAGGTCTACTACCCTTTTCAGTGTGGGAGAAGACTACACAAGGGTGTGGATACCAGGAAGTGGGAATCACTGGGCACCATCTTGAAGGCTGGCTACCACATGGTTCTCGTTAAAGAGGAAAGCCTTAATCATAACTAAACATGCAGAATGGACACTGTTCAAGTTGTATTTATTCAAGTAAGGAGTGAAATGTCTCTCCAAATATGTTCACCTTAATCATGCGTTTCGAGAAATGTCACATTTTAAGGAAAACACTGGGGAATGTTCAGGAGAATTTTGTTGGCCTCCAAACAATAGACTTTCTACTGGAACATATAGAGTTAAAAGGAACCAGAAACATCTTGTTGACATAGTAAGTCTGTTATTAATCTTCGCATGTACTGATATCCAATTAAAACAAAGAAACTTTTCAGCTTGGCTGAACACATTATGTACTTTGCCATTCTCATTCCAACAGAAAAAAAAAAAGGCAGTATGTACTGAATTTCCTAGAGATTGGAACTTTTAGGTAGGATCTAAATATCATAATAAACAAATAAAATAATGTGTCCAAGAAAGTATATATGGAAAAGTTCTAGTATAAGACAAAACATTCTTTGGGCGGGGGGGCGGAAAACATACTCAAAGTAGTTTCCTCTTTATTTTTTCCAACCAATTTTTTTTCGGGTGAATATTACCATTTTATCCTAATTTCATCCATTTATGCAGACTAGATTTCCAAACATAGGAACCTAATGGAACTCCAGAATCACTCTGAGCTGACCATCTTTCTTAGAGAAGCTTCCTGCGGCCTCTTCTTAGGACTACATGATTGCTATCCAAATGCTATTTCTGGTTTGTCTTGGAGCAAGGTTGGGCTGAATCTTCACAACTGGAGGTATCAGGACTTATTCTGACCTTTGGGACAGAGAAACCAGAAGGCACCTGGACTTCATCATGGGGCCACAGGCGCTGCTTCTGAAAATAAATGCCACCTCACCATTTCTGACCATGGCAGTGAGCTTAGCTATCAACAGAAACCCAATTGTATTATAAATTAATCAACTGACTTCCTAACAAAGAAACAGGGCTGAGAGGGAGGGAAGCTAGGAAAACATCTCTGTAAAGCTCTGCTTCAAGATGCTGAGGCCAAGAGCAGATCAGATGGAAGAGGAAAGGCACTGTGGGGAAATCAGACGAAGCCCACACCAGTGAGGAGGGAAGTAAAAGTGATGGCTTCAAGCCAAAAAGAGGCTGAAAACAGATGGTAGAAAATTAAAGCATCTGACTAGGCTGGAGATCTTAGGTGGCTGTCAACTAACAAATATAAATGAATTAGAGTGACTTGGTATATAAGAAATAGTGTTGAGAAAAGAAACCAGTCGTGCCTAAACTCTAAATAATTGTTGACCATATTGTGTGAAATTTCATGCATTTGTAAATAAAGATTAATTACACTGAAGAAAAATAGAGTGGACACAAACAATAATTATCTGGAAGAATATTTCTAGATAATTATGACAAAACACAGGGGTTAGGGCAGAGGAAAGATGTGAAAGTGTACTAGAGATATTATCTTGTTGAATAAAGGAAGCAATCTGTAAAACAATATTACTTTTAATATTGTTCCACTTTTGTATATACAAAGTATATAAATATACACGGCAGAGAAAAAACTTTGTTAGGACACAGGCCGGATTTTTGAAGTGGTAACTGAGAGAATATTTGTGCACTTCCATATTATTTAAATTAAAAAAAATTAAAACATACCCTTTGTAAATAAAACTTTTAAAGAATAGCATTTCTGACCATGGGTACTGTCCCTGCGCTTTAATGAAAACAGCTTTTGGCAACAACAACAAAAAAATTAAATAAAAAAGGCAAATTTCCCCAAATATATTTTTAAAGTATGGAATCTCTTATTTTTTTGACATTGATAAGCTGATTATATGCTTACTGCATTTTGTAAGTAAAACATGTCACAGTTAATGTCAGACATTGTGGCTGCCCTGGAGTCCGCTGTGATCTCCCTTCAAGAAAGAAACTGGCCTTTGAGCTACAAGGAGTGCAATTAATGGGCAGCCTTCAGCTGTTACCTCAATGGCAACCTCCTTGGTCTGAGCCAAGGCCAAGCACATTCCTCTTGGGCAGTACCAGCCAATGACTGAGGATGGTGCAGGCAGGATCATCTAGGGCCTGGCCATTTCCTTCTAGAAATCTCCTCTGACAGGCAATCTTTGCTTCTGAACTTCCCCCTGCATTGGTCTCACCTCTGACAGACCTGCATCATGGTTTGAGGCTCTCCCTCCCTAGATTGCTTTCCCTTCTTTCCTTTCAGTTTTCAGATCTACATACTAGTCAAAGACTTTCCCTGCTCCTTCCTGCTCCCTCCTCTTTTTTTTGAAGAAGAAGAAAATTAAGGAAAGAATTTTTATAATCTGAAGTAGAAAATAGTTTTTTGAGCAGGACTACAAAAATCAAATCCATAAAAAAAGAATGATGAACTTGACAATGGTAAATAATACAAACTTATGTATAAGAAAACACCATAAGCAAAGCCATATGTAACATTCTAACATTCAAGTATGAATATGTATAATATATAAAGAGTTTCTAACCCTCAATAATACAAAAAATCCCATAGAACAATTGACATTTCATAGAGGAGGAAATAAAAATGGAAATAAGCATCTGGAAAAGATGTTTTATTTCAGTAGTAATGTGGGAATGTAATAAAGATAGTAATAGTGATGAACACTTATTGAATACTTAGGTCCTAGGTATTGTTCTAGGTTTTATAGATTTTAATTCACTTCATCTTGGCTCTACACTGTCTGAAGTAGGTAATATAATTCTCCCTAGTTTATAAATGAGAAAAATGAGTCACAGAAGAGTTAGATAACTAGCCTTGTGTCAACAGCCGGGATTTTCACTCACATACTGTGACTTCAACAGCCACATACTTAACTAAACTATTCTGATTCACAAAAACTTGCTAATAACCAAGGGAAACAGACAGATATTCCATTGGTGGAATTCTAAGCTGGTATAGTCTTCTTTTTCTTTCTTTTAAGTTTTTATTTAAATTCTTGTTAGTTAACATGTAGTGTAGTATTAGTTCATGTGTACAATTTAGTGATTCCACACTTCCATGCAACACAAATTGCTCATCACAATAAGTAAATTCGTTAATCCCTACCAACTATTTAACCCATCTCCTGACCCACCTCCCTTCTGGTAACCATCAGTTTGTTCTCTACACGTAAGAGTCTGTTTCTTGGTTTGCTTCTCTCATTTTCCCCCTTTGCTCATTTGTTTTGTTTCTTAAATTCCACTTATCTTTTTTTAACCTGGGGAATTCTTTTTTTTATTAACATATAATGTATTATTTGTTTCATCCCTCCTCTCTTTATCTTTTAAAGTTATTATCCCCTACCCCATAAGGCTCTTTTAACTCTGTCTCAGCACCTACCTCCTGGAGGATCCAATCAACAGAGATATCTTTCAGGGTTCTATACACTTTAAAAGGACTCTTCTTTTTTCTGAGAACTCCTCTCTCCACCCCTACCCCATAATGCCTTGCCAAGCTTTGTTTTTACCATATAGCTTTGTCCTGACCTTATTGTCGGTGTTGGGAGCAGACACACAACCCAGGCTACACCAGTCACTATAGCAAACTATAACAAATTCTTCCGGGCTTCTCCTTTACTAGCTCAAGTAGATTTCTATTACTCATAACCATGATTCTTAACTAATATATTCAATAATCAGGTCTCTCATTTCTAGAACATATGTGCCTTATTTTTTATGGAGGTTCCTGAAAAGCAAGCTGAAAAGTATATATAAAAGATATCATTTCCCCAGTCATTTCCATCATAAAATGGCAAGTTTATGTCTTTAAGAGGTTTGATCCCAAGAAATGAGAACGGTACTATGTTGGAGAGTGAGCACTGATTTTGAGTCTGAGGACCCAGTTTTGAATTCCAGCTTTGCCATTGACTGGTTTTGTGATACCTGTCCAGCCACTTCACATTTCCAGGGCTTGGGTTTGTGATTTATAAAATAGAGGGATTTTAGACTGACTTATTGCTAAGGTCATTTTTCCAACTCTGTAATTCCATATTGTGCCTAGCATGGTTTCTCCGGAGACTATGATAGTATCTGGCATGTGATACGTGCTCAACAAATATTTTCTGAATTGAATAATAAGTAAGAACTGTAAGGATATTTTGGAGCCTTTAGAAGCAAGTAAATGAAAATGTTTAATCGTGTGGGCAAAAGGAGTATGATTTTTCTTTCTTCTTTCAACTTGTTCGTAGTTTCTAGGGCTTTGCTTTCTTTGTTCTCCAGCCCAAGCCTCATCATCCAGTATTTTAGCTCTTCTTGCAAGCACCCTCATCCCTGTCACTACCTTCTCCTGCTAAATCTGAACTTGAGTTAAGTCCCTTCTCCTATAATCCTGGTCCTATATCAGGTTTGGTTGAGCAAGTGACATAGAAAGTACCGTGCAATAATAATATATATTATACTTGCTTGTTCATTGTCTGTCTCCCCCAGTTAGAATGTATCTCCACCAGGGCATGGATATTTGTTTTGTTCACTGCTGCATCTCATGCTTATAGCAGTGCTCTGGACTTAGTTGGTCCTTAATTAATATTTGTTGATTGAATAAATGAATGAATGAATGAACTGAATGAATGAATGAACAGTAATTCTAAATATGGTTTTGTCTTTCAGAAAGCTATTTAGGGCGGAGATTTAAATATGAAAATTTTGGAATAGTGAGTACCAGGAGAGGGGCATTTGTAATTTTAAATAGGGCAGGACCATTCCAGCAAAGACCTGAAACAAGTAAGGGAAAGAGCCATTCTTTCACTTACTAAGGTCCCAGTTCCTGTTTTTGGCTTCAACATAGTCCAGAACAACATCAAGTGCAAAGGCCCTGAGGCAGGGGCAGTCCTGGTCCTTTTGAGGGACAACATGGAGGTCTATGTAGCTAAGTGAAATGAGCAAGGTAAGACTAGAAGGCAAGGTCTTGGGGAACATGGCAGATGGAGCCTGTAGGCTATGGGGAGACTCGCTTTTGCTGAGTGAGGTGAGGAGGTGCTACCGGATCTTTTGTGCAGACGAATGACATAGTCTGAATTACGTTTTTTAAAAGGCAATTTTGGCTGCTGTGCTAAGGAAAGATGGAGCAAAGGAAGGAGCAGGGAGACCAGTTTGGAGATAATCCCATTATTCCCATTAGACAAATGTTCTATAGTCATTCCAAAGCCATTTAGCCGCTATGTCCTTCCCACGCTGGGTTACTTTACCTTTTTTTCCTTCTTAACACCTAGTTGGGAATCTTGACACCTAGTTGTCTAATGCAGAAGCCTTTTTCTTTTTTCTTTTTACAACTCAGGACAGAGCCTGTTGACCTTCCCTTTCAGCACCTTTGGAAGCTGTCGCCTTTTCTCATCTCGCAGCAATGGCTCATTTATCACTAGGCCAGTATCCTCCTGACAGAAGGCCTTGGTTCCAGTCTCGCCTCTCCCAACAGTAATTTTTCCCAGACCCAAATGTGATCACGTTCATCATCAGCTTCTCTGGTTCCCCACGGAAGTCTCTTCTGCTTGGCAGGGCACACAAGGCTCTTCTCCCAGTAGCTTCTGCTTAGCCATTCAGGTTTGGCCCTCAGCATCCCATCGTCCAGCCTCAGTAGAAGTATTGTTCAAAATACCCTCCCTGCCAAAACTGTGATTTCGTAGGTCTTCGATTTCACTTCCCCCCTCCCCTTTCTTCCTCCTCCTTTTGAACGTTACAAAGCTCCCTCTAAGACTTGGTGTAGCCAGGGTTAGAGTGAGCAGGTATCACATTATATGCTCACAGTTCTGACCCCATCCTAGACAGGGAGTCCATTAGGAGGCAAGAATATTTCTTATGGCCACTTTTTTGTTTCCTTTTTGCCAGCACATATGTTACATCCACCTACCTCCCCACACCAACTTTTACCTCCACTCCCCACAAAGGAAAACCTGCCTTGGGTCTGGAGTCAGCTGTATTAACTTAGAGGCCACCTAGTATGAAACTACGCTCCTAAAACTAAGCGAAGCTACTGCAGTAGAAAGTTCAACTAGCAAGTCTGCCATCTAAAGCCAGTGGACAGTAGCAAGAGAACAGTCATGCTGCTCCTGGTGGCAAAGCGTGTGCCCCGTATACCCCGGCAGAGCGGAGAGTTTCACAAACTGGTTTCCTGGAGAAGCATTCGGGCACATTTACAGCATGTTACTGTTTCCTTTGTACTAGGTTTTACTAATATTGTTGCTTTGACTGCACGCACCCTCCTGGAATTCATTCATATTTGTTTTATAGTGTGGCTTTTTAGTTATTAGTATTCGGTGAGGTACAGTAGTGGTATTTGCTCTTCTAGCCCCGTTAGTATGGTATGGGCACTTCATCTATCAGTGCAGTTTGTCTTTTCTTGTCTGCTATGTACTAGCATTCCATGGCCAATATATTTATTAGATACGTAATTGAGCTTTAAAAGTACAATTTCGAGGGTTGGTAATGTGTTACCACATATCCAGAACTTATGATTTCATACATCATACAAATACATATAGATGAATAAAATAATATCTTTGTTCACTCTCTGAATAATGAAACATACTTAAAATTTTATTTTCCCCAAAATTTCCTTGTAAAATTAGATTTCATCATATAAATGTACATATCTTACATTCTGCCAAATAAGATATTTTTTCTTTGCACGCTTGCACATAAAACCTGGCATATATAGAGCAGGTATTCAAAAATGCTTATTGAATGAGTAAACAAATTAATCTATCTACTAATTATTTATGTATTTTCCAAAATAAAAAATAGTCTATGGTTATTTCAACTTAAGTTAATACCAACTAAGAAAAACTTTAACATGCCTTGAGATGCTCTTCAGAGACTAATTTTCTCATTGTTTAAATCTAACTTCTTAAAATATAAATATTTACTGACTACCCATGGATTAAAAAAAAAATCATAGCTTTGTAGACCTGGCACGTCCCAGAGATCATTTAGCAACCACTCCATTTTAAAGAGAGAAAACTAAAGATCAGAGAGGTCACTTAACTATCCAAGGTCACACAGCTACTAAGGGGGTAGAAGTGGGACCAGAATCCAGCTCTCCAGATTTTCAACTCAGTTTTTACTTCTATTCTATGGTTGAAAAATACATACTGAAAAATCTTTTCAGAAAAAATTTTCATTACTTATAATAATAGAGTCAGCAGTGGGAAAGATGATACTAAATTATATATCATTTTTTACAGAGCATACAATTTTCTTGTAATATCTAGAAGATTATTAAATAAGAAAATGGAAAATAATATTTTATTTTAGTTTTAAAGATTTGCTTAGTTGTTTGAGAGAGAGAGAGAGCATGAGCGTGGGGAGGGAGGAGAGGGAGAGAATCTCAGGCAGACTTCTCACTGAGTGTGGGGCCCGACACGGGGCTCTACCTCATGACCATGAGATCATGATCTAAGTCCAAATTAAGAGTCGGATGTTTAACTAACTGTGCCCCTGGAAAATAACATCTTAAAAGGAACTAGAAAGTTCTGGTTTTAATGGTACCCGACGCTCCTGCTGAGCAATGTAATGGGTGCCTATAATGTGTATAGTAATTATTCCTCAAGTTTTTATTTCTTTTCATATTTCATATTCAGCAAATATTTGTTCAATGCCTACTGTACTTCAAGAATTGTTCTAGGACTTGAAGATAGTGAATTTTCTAAAAAGCCAAATTTCCTGCTCCTATGGAGCTTATTGTTCAGTGCTTTTTACAAAGTAAGATCCACCCAATATGAATGTATCATTACACCTCTTCCCTGTTATTCTCAAAAAAGTAAAAACACAATGCTCTTCCAAGTATTTTCTTTATAGGTTATGTTACCTCCTGACCCCTTAAATCTGCTCCCCACCATATCCCCACCCCCCCGAATGCACACACACACATGCATACATATGCACACACTCATGCCAGGGGACTGACATTTACACCTTCTGACAATTTTGAAATTGAGAATGACTAAAACTTTCTCCCATCTTTAGACTTTGGGGTTCTATTTAGGTTGTTGATATCCAAAAAAAGCCATGAGAGACATTTATTTCTTCCCAAGGACCTCATGGAATGTTTTGCTATTTTGTTTCCTTAGAGAATTGAGGTTGAAATTTTCTCTGAAATGGGCATCTCACAATGGGTAATCTGGATTTAAACCGATACTATTTTACAGGTGTCTAATTCTGAAAATGTGACAGCTAGCTTGTCCAGCCCTGACAGGCCTCCTGCTCTGAATGGCCCCACCCAAGGAAGTGTGCACACTGGCTGGTGATTACTGAATGGTAATCAGTAATACTGGCCAGGCATGCAGCCAGTGCACACGACCCAGGGCTTTTGGGGCAAGGTGGCTTGAAATTATTCTAATTAAAGAGTCTAATTAAAACTTAGTGGCTTACTTTAACTTTTGTGGTGTTGTCTTGACCTAAAAAAAAAAAAAAAAAAGGAAACCATCATAACAATCTTGGGGACCACTTCGAGCTTGCAGAGTGAACTAGATGAACAGTTGAATGAGAATTAGAGTACATGGCCCAGGGGCACCTGGCTGGCTCAGTCAGTAGAGCATGCAACTCCTGATCTTGGGGTTGTGAGTTCAAGCCCCACACTGGGTACAGAGCTTACTTAAAAAAAAAAAAAATGGAATACATGTCCCAAATAATGAGCCCAAAGGAGTACCTGCTTTTATCCCAGTTCAGTTTATTTAGCCCAAGAGACTTCACATGTTTATTTCCATGTGGAAAGGGACAAATTTCAACCTTTGTGAATCTGGAATTTACCACTGAGGGCAAAAACACATCCATGCTTTCAAAACGTCTGCCCAGCATTGCCATTAGAAATCTTATGCCATGGAACTCCGTCTGGCACACCCATAATCTTTTTTTTTTAAAGATTTTATTTATTTATTTGAGAGGGAGAGTGCGCGCACACACACAAATGGGGGGTGGGGCAGAGGCAGGAGCAGACTCCCTGCTGAGCACCGAGGCAGGGCTTAATCCAAGGAATCCAGGATTATGACCTCAGCCAAAGGCAGATGCTTAACTGACTGAGCCACCCAGGTGCCACACCCATAATCTCAAAGTAGGTAGAAGATGATGAGGAATGCACAGTGACCTGGATGTAGATTACCGGTAGCAATAACAACAAACACTCACATAGTGCATATACCATGTGCCACACATGTGCCATGCACTCTTCATAGCCTGTGTGCACTTATTTAATCCTCAGGACAGCCCGAAGTGGTAGGTGTCCAGAGGTGAAGTACCTTGTGCAAATTCATGCAGGGGGACTGGGATTGAAATCCAGGCAGTCTGGCTTCCTGGTATTCTAAACCACTACTTGTCACTGCCATTAGCCACCTCCCCCTCCTCATTTTGTTCTCAAGTGACAGGATGACATACAAGAGTAAACAGAGAGGCACAGGGCACGGCGAGTGGAAGGAATGTGTCATTTGGAATCAGGGGGCCTTGCCTGGCTGTGCCCTTGCACCCCGCCATCTAATCTGAGTCTGAGTTTATCTTTGTCAAATTTCTGATAATGGTATCTGCTCTACCTCATGTCAGAAAATTATATAAAATATTTTAGGAGAAAGGCCATTAAAATGTTTCTTTAAAAAAGCAGGATATAAAATGGTCCATTAAACTGCGTAAAAACACACAAGCAAAATCTGTCTTTCAGGGGAGGGATTATGCGCTCTTTTGTTGTTGTTGAGTTTATTTTAGGTCATTTAATTTTTTTCACGTAGCTTTTCAGCTTTTAAAAAATTTCTTCAATTAACATTTATTCATTCATATGTTCTTTGACTCAGCCAATAAGTATTTATTTACTTCTGCTATAGACAAGAAGACACTGTTTTGAGGTTAAAAAAGAAAAAAAGAAAAAAGAAAAAAACAACAGAAAATATTTTGATATGTGCACACAAGTCCACAAATACTCTCATGTGATACACGAAAGTAAAAATGTCACATAATGGAGTTAAGGGAATTTTTTCCTTTAAATCTCTATCTTTAATAATGTTTCTATGTTCACTTTTGAAATCAGAAAAAATTTTAAAGTCTTAAAAAC
The DNA here is from genome assembly GCF_964656455.1 of Halichoerus grypus. Classification (NCBI taxonomy): domain Eukaryota; kingdom Metazoa; phylum Chordata; class Mammalia; order Carnivora; family Phocidae; genus Halichoerus; species Halichoerus grypus. The sequence continues at coordinate 41,442,808 of NC_135714.1, forward strand.
AACTCCGAGTACTTAAGGGAAACAAGATCTTATGGCGGACAGCTTTTCCCCAATAACACTGGACAAATGATGTGTTGCTTAGACATTTCCAAAATGGCAGACAGAGAAGTCCCTGGCATGGCTTTCTACCAGCTCCAGATTAAGTGGCGGCAAACCTCGCAGGCAACAGTCTGGCTAAATAGCTGACATGATTAACTGAATCAAGCAGACACTAGAGGCCATGAGGAATATTTCAAGATGACAAAGAGCTCAGAATTGGATTAGATTATTCTACTTCAATAATACAGATAACATCTCCATGTCTGGAACTGAAAATTACAGCCCTCCCATTGGAGCCTGATAGTTTTACATACAGTGGTGGGAGGCTTGCAGGAAGAACAGAAACCAGGAAAAAGCCACATAGATAATGCTCCTGATTGCCAACACCATCTCTGGCCTCACTCCAGTCCATTCTCCACATTGAGGCTGGTGTTTTATAAAACGCAGATAGGATCATGTTATTCAGAGGCTGAAAATCCTTCAATGGCTTCCTACTGCTTTATTTCCCCAACTGTTTTCTTTTCATGGCCCACGAGGCCCTGAATCATCTGGCTCCTATCTCCCCATTCTCTTTGGGCTTCAGCCATGCCTCCTTCAGTTCCTGGAACTGCCAGCGCCCCTTCTTGTTCCCCCAGAAACCTGCCCATTTTCTTCTCTCTCTCCACTTCCTGTCATCTGCCAGGTGGCCCCTTAACTGCCTCCTCCTTGGAGGGGCCCTCTTCAAACTCTTCTCGACTAGGGCATGTCTCTTCCAGTATGTGCTCTCTCATAACATCAGCCTATTTTCCTTCACAGCCCTTATTACAATGTTATAATTAAATACCCATTTGTGTGATTGTTTTATGTCTGTCTCTAGGTTAAACCGCTAGCCCCATGAAGCAGAAACCACCGGCCATCCTGCTCCCCAGTGTATTCCTAGAGCCTGGCACAGTGCAGTACTCATGACACTTAGTGACTAAAAGGATGAATAAATGTAATTTGCAAAAAGCGACAGAATTGGAGCACATTTCATACCACTGTAGCAGACTGGCTAGGTGCTGACTTCTTATATCTTGTCTTCCTGGCACTCAAGGACATTTCTCACCCTCTCCCACCTCCAGCGGCCTCCCTTCCTGCTAGCTGGGTTCTGGGGGCCTGGGACTATGTTCTGGCCAATGGACGAGTGCAGACAGGATGGTTGCCCCATTCAGGGCCAGCAACATCACATCCCACACAATCTTCTGGAGCACTCTTTTCCCCAGAGGTGTGGCTGCAAGCTAAAGACTCCGAGACTCCAAGGAAGCACCTAGGGGAAGGAGGCCAGGTCTCTGAGTTACTTCTTGGATGACAGTTATCACCACAATACTGGGCCTGGCTTGAGTGAGAAAATGAATACTTAGCTTATGCCACTTTGATTTGGGTTTTTACATTTTTTATTTTTTAAAAAATTGGTTTCATTTGAGTATAGTTGGCACACAATGTTATATTAGCTTCAGGTGTACAACACGGTGATTCAACTTCTTTATATATTATGTGTGCTCACCAGAGGTAGAGCTACCACCTGTCATCAGACAATGCTATTACAATACCACTGACTACATTCCCTAATGAATAAGGCATGGGGATGTGTTTTGGGTTTGTTTATTTTTTTTTTTTAATTACAGTGGCAAGGGTTAATTACTCTGATGAATACGATTGCTTATGTCACTAAATTGTTTCTCAGTCTGGATATAGAGTAAAACTAATGACACTGAAGTGCACTAGTGATGTATCAGAGTGTTCTTCCCTCTAAAGTTAAGATCCTGAAGCGCCACCTTTGAAAGAAGATTTCAATTAAACAGGAAAGTAAGGATTTTAAAATTAGTACTGCTGAGCACTTCCCCTCATATCTGAGTCAAAGGAAGGCAGTCCAGGAAGTCTAGGATGCAAGGAAGAAAAAAAACATACAAAAGAGACCTAAACATGTTGGAAATGAAATGAGGCCATCAAAGAACAGTGACTGGTCCCTCCATTACAGCTAATTTTCCTATAGGGCCTGGACCTATAGGTCAGGTAGATTTTGGCAGTAGGCCCCCTTTCTTTTTATAGAAGTGCTCCAGGGAATCTAATTATTTAAAAAAATGCAAAAACAGAGATCCCATCACTCCCCTTCTCAAAACCTTTCAAAGGCTTTACATTGCCTTCATAATAAAATCCAAGATCTTTAAGCGACCACAAGCTCTCACATGATTGGGTCACTGTCTACATCTACTGCTCCAAGTCTGTTGTCCTTCCCTCCTTCCCTCTTCATGTCAGGGTACACCAGCTTTCTTTTAGATTCTGGGACTCTGAGGGTTTCTTCCCACCTTAGGGCCTTTGCATATGCTGTTCTCCTCCTTTCTCCTAACTAACTCCTGTTCATCCTTCAGTTCTCAGATCAACTGTCATTTCTTTAAGAAAGCGCTTTCCAACCCTCCAGATTGGGGCAGATCTTAACTGATTGCTCATTAGAAACGTCTTGTCACACATCCTAAAGTCTGGCACATAGTAAGTTCTCAATAATCAGTTGTTAATTGATGAGGTGGAAGGTCATGGGAGGCAGTAAAGAGTAAAAAGAAAATAAAGACCTTACATTATGAACTAGAACACCTTTGAGCCACTGGTCACTTGAGATGTTCAAGGTCTTAGTGTTCCAGCTACTGACAGATCCTTGGTCCTTCAGGTGGGATAGTGGGACAGCCCCAGTTTAAGAGCCAAATGGTAACTGAGACTTTTGTAAATGACCATTTTGTAAAAAGGACAAAAATGAAAGTGGGGAATAGAGTTCATTCTTGGTCCACTTTCAGGTAATTTTTGGACAACAACTCAAAAAAATCAGTCGTCCCAAGTGCCTGCAGAGACATTTCCATACAATGCATCACTATACAGCATTCACAAAGGAAGAAGCAACCACTCTATGCAACAGCATGGATGGCTCTCACCCGCACAGCGTGGAATAAGGGAAGCCAGACACTAAGGAGCACACACTGTGTGAATCCAGTTATACAAAGCTCAACAGCGGCCAAACTGATGTGTGGTGGTAGAGGCCAGAATGGTGGTTACCTCTCGGGGGACATGGGAAAGACTCATGAGGCCGCTGCTGGAAATGCTGTATGTACCTGCAGGTGCACACACATGCAAAATTCATTAGGCCGCAGACTTCCAGCTCATGCACTCTACTATATGCAAGTGGTAACGGAATGAAAAAGAAAACAGGGAGTTCACTGCTGAAAACCTCACCCCACCTCTACCACCATCTCTAGGACCAGGTCTACATTTCTCAGGAAGAGATACAAAGTTCTTTGTCCTCTCGCCCTCTCCCACCTCCAGACGCTCTTGTCTCAGTCCCAGCGCTCCACACCGGCATGATGTATTCCGCTCACATGGCTCTCCTGCAACTCCCTAAAGGTACCCTTCGACTGCTCACTGCCAGGCTTCTGCCTCTGCTGTCCCCCTGCCTAGAGAGGAATCAGCTGGCTGTCTACCTGGCACCCTCCTATTATTTGGAAAATAGCTCCCCTCTTCGCCCTTGGTCAGGACTCCCTGGCTTTCCTGCGGCTGAGTCATAAGCATCTGCTCCTTGGTCCCCTGTATATTTTTCATTTCTCCTATAATTTCTGACAAATTATCATTTATTTTAGTTGACTTTTTACATGTCTGCTGACCCACTAAACTGAAGGCTCCTCAAGGGCAAGAATCACATATTCATCAGTTCTGTATCCCTACCTCCTGGCGTGGTGCCTGTCACACAGAAGATCCCTGGTAAGTATTTGTTGAACTTGAACTGAAAAATAGACGGTAATACATCTAATGGGTAACAAAGAACAAGAGGACATTTAACTGATGTTATTTCAAAGAAATGAAAGCCTTTTAGAGCATAAGAAGCCAGAGATGGGTGAAGTCACAGATCACTACGAACAGCGTGGTCAACAAAAATGAGACCTTTTGTTTAAGTCCAACATTAAAAAGTTAAACTTAACAGATTAAGGGGCGAGAAGTGGCAATAAGGATAATCTAGGGGTTTGTGTTCGTGGGTGTAGGGCCTGGGTTAAGGTCAGAATATTCAGAGTCATAGCAGCAATAATACCTAATTATGGTATTTCACATTTATTGAACACTTACTATCTACTAGGCACTTTGCATTCAGGATCTGATTTAATCTTTGAAGCAACCCCTTAAAGGTCTGCTACTAACCTCCATTTCACATATCAGAAAGCTGACAGTCCGAGATATGAAGTTGCTTGTTGGTGGTCACACAGCAGGATGTGGCAGAGTTCAGATTCTAACTGATGCCTGCAAGACTCCAGAGCCTGTGGCAGTGGGACTGGATCAATGACACTCTGAATAATAGCTCCTCAGAGGCCACACCACAGCAGGGTGATTGACAGAAAAGTGACATGGCCTCTCTCTGCTGGGTCCCCTTGTAGCATTAAAATGTCCACAGCTGGAGACCAACCCTTGGGAAAGAAGGCCTGGGAGTCCCAGAGGTATGGAAAGTAGCCTAAAAATAGCCCCGATACAAAACCACATAGGAAGCTGGGTGGCAATTTCCTGTAAGGTATTCATCTTAATACCTACTAGGATAAAACAGAACTGCCCTAGAAGAACCCACAAGAAGACATATCTAAAGAAATGGCTACTGATGTCTCCATGCCAAGAAAAAAGACCGAGAGAGAGAGGAAAAAGAAACACCATGACTCAACAGAATCTTCTGACAGACACACGGGTCTGGCAACAATGCAGAACAAAGTATGGCAAATGTCCCGGCAAGTCGAATGCCATCTGCTTTACTTTGGGCAAGTGTTGGGCACAGTATATTTAGTGTGGCTTTCCTGGGGTTCTGGGGATAGGAGCATGTGCCCCTTTGCTTGGCTGGCTACGGTGAAAATGACTTCTCCAGCCAGAGCAGACCACCATCAGAAGAACCACCAGCCTCTTAGAGACTCTTAATGTGGTTCACTCCTAGTCCTGGTACTTAACTAAAAAGAAAGGGTAATAAAGTACCCCCAAATGAACATGTGTATCCCTGGCACCTTTATCGAATTATGTTGCCAGATTTTTTTATGTTATTCTTCAAGGTACCTTCCAAAACTAACATTTCCAGGGTGTCCTGCTACTCTGTAATATAGCTAAAAAAAAATTTTTTTTAGGTCATAAGGGAAGGCAAACAGACACATTTTTTACATTGACAGGCCTAGAAAAATAACAATGCACCGCCTGTATTACACAAAGGGGCCTTGTATTTTTACAGCTAAGCTGCATTAAAATACAACCAGTGGGCCTAGACTAAATCAATTTAATGACCTCAGGTGAAGACCCAGGGGATGTCCATTCTTATAGCAAATCCCGAGCATTCAGCCTCAGCCACAGTTTAGATTGGACCCCATCAATGTCTCTAAAATGTTAACAGGAAATGTATTTTTTGGCCCTCGGAGAAATGACAGCTTTGGACTTAAGCAAAGGAAAAAGAGCAGATTTTATAGAAAAGTGCTGATTCTGTTTTATCCACAACAAAGAGGCTGATATTTAATATTTTTTTCTAAATATTATTCAATTAAATTGCACAATCACACATGAAATGCAATTTGGACACTAACAAGTAGTGTGAACTACCACGACTCCCTCCTAGACACAGGATCTTCCATAATATAGCGAGTGTTTCTAATTGTTCAGCTGCTCTAGTAAAGAACTCTTGTTAGCCACTAATAATTTGCATTTCGATACATCCCTCTGTCTTCTTTAGTTCTAGATCCTAGCATATATTGGAACACAGTGAGGAAAGGGGAAAAGGAATTAAAGCAGAACTAAAGCTCGTTAAAGCAGGGATGAGGCACGTGCCATTCAAGGCTGAGAGGAAGGGTACTAGAGGCCTCTCGTTAGTTTCCCAATGTGGTAGAGCATAAAAAATGACGTCATATATACCTTGTGCTGTGTTTGCGGCCAGAAAGTCATCAAAACTAAGAAAGAGCAGCTGAGTGGCAGTGCAGAGACTAGCAGGAACTCGACCCCACTGTGCAGAGTGGAGGCAGCTTGGCAGGGAGAGACGCACTCAGCACTCCCTACAAGCCATCTCTGGAATTCAAGCAAAGGGCACCTCTCCCTCGTCCTCAGCACCTAACTGCCCAGTGTCACTAATGCGATCACACGAAATCTGACCATTCAACGGACAGCTGAATTTATGACTAACTTAGTTAACTACAAATCTAGTTACAAATATGACCAATCTTAAGTCTACTTTAAATAACAATGCTAAGACAGAGATGATAGTTTTAGTATACCATGCCATTAAATAGATTAAATAATAGAGTCCTATTTTGTTTATAAATAATCTTTTTTTTTAAGATTTTATTTATTTATTTGACAGAGAGAGAGTGAGAGCAGGAACACAAGCAGGGGGAGTGGGAGAGGGAGAAGGAGGCTTCCCGCGGAGCAGGGAGCCCGACATGGGGCTCGATCCCAGGACCCTGGGATCATGACCTGAGCCAAAGGCAGACGCTTAACAACTGAGCCACCCAGGCGTCCTATAAATAATCTTTATTAGTATGTTTTCACATAATTTTGGAGGGTAGAGGAGACTCATTTACTTTAAGAAAAGATATGAATTGCCCTTATATTTAGTAAAACAAAAATAATGTATGTTTTTAATATTCAAGTCAGTCAGACAACCACATAGATAGCTGTGTCTTCAGTTCAAATACACACAATGTCCCAGGGAAAGTGGCTTTTTAAAATATATGCAGAATTTCAGGACGAAAGCCTATATTAACGGTGGACTAGCTGCATATTACAGTCACCTGGAGAGTTTTAAAAATTGTTATTCACAGGCCATGCCTTAGGCCAACATCTCTCAAGGAGGGATCAGGCACCAATAATTTTAAAATTCCTCAGATGATTCTGATTTGCAGTCCAAATTCAAAACTATTGTCAAAAAGGAATGCAAGATTGCCCCACACATGCTGCCCTTCATGAATCTTTCAGGATCTCTGAGTTTGCACTCTTTATCAGTTGCTTAAGAAACAACTGGTGAGAACTTTCAGTTAAATGTGGAGGATTGAATATACTAGTTTATATCAGCTTGTGCCACAAGCTTCCAAAACTGACAGGAAAGCAGTAAAGGAGGTACTAACCCACCAGGACAAGAAAATAGGACAGGAGACGAACCTGATACAAGATCAAAAAGCACATGGTGAGAAAACCTTTGAGTCACATGCCATTCGGCCCCAACACGTCAGAAACACTCCGGAGTTGGGGTACCAGGAGCTGCTGTAGGTGTAGAGTGGAGGTAAATGGTAATGGAGGTTAAGTGTTTGAAAGTTAGACTATCAGCTATCATCCCCAGATCAACCCCAGCCAGGTGACGGATCTCTCCATTGCCTCCAAGAAGGAGGAGGTTAATCTTGGGTAAAATGAAATAGAGAGCCCCCAAAACCTGAGACACCAAAAAATAGCAAAGGGTGAGGCTCTCACTGAAAGGTGACACTCGGCTCACCCCTCTTTCCCCAAGCAGCTCTGGGAACAGTGGCAGTCAGGCTGAAACCTTCGGGAAGGCAACTGAAAGGGAATTCTTGTTTTTTCTTTTTCTCCCTCCCTCCCTCCCTCCCTCCCTCCCTTCCTCCCTTCCTCCCTTCCTCCCTTCCTCCCTTCCTCCCTTCCTTCCTTCCTTCCTTCACCATTTTGGGCGTGTCTGTGTGCCACAGGCATCTCCGGCAGTCTGGGGAAGTCTACGGAACCATGTGCAGAATGATGTTTTTGAATGCATAAAATAAAATACATAAGGTTGCTAAGAAAACTAATTATATTGAAATACAATTCCCCAAATGGACAAAAATTGTGATGGATGTGTTTTTTTATTGCCATATGAAATAGTAAGATCTAGTGTTAGGTCCCAAACTGCTGTATTTCAAGTTAGTGGTGAGTATGAATAATCCCTCAAGACACCTGCAACAGCAATAACATGATTGAACATACCTTGATTGCTATTGGTAAAAAAAAGATTATAGGGGCGCCTGGATGGCTCAGTCGTTAAGTGTCTGCCTTCGGCTCAGGTCATGATCCCAGGGTCCTCGGATCGAGCCCCGCATCGGGCTCCCTGCTCAGCGGGAAGCCTGCTTCTCCCTCTCCCACTCCCCCTGTCTGTGTTCCCTCTCTCACTGTGTCTCTCTCTGTCAAATAAATAAATAAAATCTTAAAAAAAAATTATAAATGTAAAAAAGTAGACCTTAGACTACAGACCTAAGAAGCCTTGGGCTGGCAGAGTCCTCTCTAGAGAAATGGACCAACCCAAGAGAAAAGGCCCACAGATACTGCTATTCAGGTGGAGGGGCTTGTTTGCTACTCAGTGAGGCCCACCAGGTACGAAGAGCAGTCCCACCCATGCACAGATCCATTTAGTGCCTCACTCTTAAAGATGAATAAGGTCACCAGACACCTAAGACAAGCCTCCAACATAAAGACAGAGATCAAAAAAACAGAATCAAGAAATTCAGAGGATATACAAATGATGCAGGGGATTACCAAAATGATAAGGAATATCTTCAGAGAGAAGAGAATTGAATCAAAATAAGAACAGGATGTCTTAAAACATTCAGAGAATAAGAAAGAGTTCTCGTAAGTTCAAAATAACAGAAATAATTTGAAAAACCAAAAGAAGGGTTGAAAGATAAAGTTGAAGTAATCTTACACCTAGAAAAAAAGGGAAATGAAGTGGAAAATAGGAAAGAAAAAAATCCTTAGAGAATCATTCCGGGTTCAATACATGAACAATAAGAGGTCCCCCCCAAAAAATGTGCCAAGTATCAAAAAAATAATATAAGAACATTTCCTAAAACAAACGACATCAGTTTCCAGATTGTTACCATAGAAACACACAGTTTATTGGATGGAAATAGAATTCCCTAAGCAATCCTGAGAAAGATTTTGTTCAGTCAATTGAATTGGTGGGTTTTTTTTTGTTCATTTGTTTTAACACTTCCAGAATAGAGTGAAAGGATATACTGCTTTGGCAAAATGTTTAAAGTCCCAATGTCTTTAGAGGTCATTCACCTACCATTGAATAAATTATTCACATGGTAACAACGGCAATATATTTGCCACTATAAACAATTTCTAGGTTATCTTGTTGAGCATTCACTTGGTAGGCAGAGGGAGCAAAATGAAGACTTGAGATACTTCTGGAGGTAGGTGGGAGGTGAATGGCATAAGACTGGGAGGAAGTAGTGTCTAGTAGATAGCAGCAGACAGGAAGGCAGGGGGTGGGGACGGGGCACACAGGGAAAATACAAATGTTCCTTTTACTCAAGGAAACCAAAGAGTCAATCCATGACCAGCCTCAACCCCCCCACAGGGAAATGCAGCTGAGCAGCAATAGATATTTGGAGGAGACTGTCCAGCTTTGAGAGTCCACTAGACCACCCTGGGACCTATATTATAGCTTCACCTTCTCTTAGCCCACGTCTGGGGGCTACCACCTAGCACCAGTTTGGGGATTCACCTGCCCAAACAAACACACACACAAACTGGTGAATAAAATGTCTTTTGTACAGTACACAATAGTGTAACAAAGGTTTCAGAATACTTGTGTAAATAAGAGTTATAATAATATATAATTAATTATATATTAGAGAAATTTGTATATAATTTATGTAATTTTAATTACATAAATATAAGATCTATTATACAATTCCTATATTATATAATAATAAATTATATATTATTATTATCAATTGAACTCTTACTATATGCTAGGCCTTGTGCTGGTTAAATCCTCCCAGAGCTGTGAAAGGGAGGTGTCATCAGCTCCATTCTACAGATGAGGAAGCCCAGTAAAGAACAGAGCCACCATTTGGAACGACCATGGGCCTAGTACAGTATCTTGTCTCGTCCAATCTTCATAGCAACCACCTGAAGTAGGCATTTTAGAGGTGAGGAAATGGAGGCTCAGAGATGGGGACTCTCGGAGGCCCTGTGAGGACCAAGTGGCAGAGTGGGAGTCCGTGTGGGTCCTGGTTGTGTCAGACGCCAGAACCTGCCTGATCATTTACACACTAACTTATCAACCAAGCAGAGCCCCGTTTACTCATCTCCAGTTTGCAAATGCCTTTTGGTAAAATCTCCTTTTCTTCTTCCCGACAGGCCAGGACGGGGTAATCCGCCAGCCCCTGCTTCCATATAACCTGGGTTTCAAAAACTAATTCAGTGCAATGTAACTCAGTTCAAGACCCCTTGACATGGCAGAAGGCTGAGTGTGATCACTTCAGAAGAAACTGCTCCTTGTTATCAGAAGTAGTAGGGGGGGGATAACAGAAGAAATTGCTCCTTGCAATTTGGTAAGCTGAAATTTTAAGCAGTAAGAAATCCCTAGGTCTATAGTAACAAGACACATAAAGCAAACTCTTTCTTCCATTTTAATGATAATCTTTTCACTTTAAGTGAGAAAAACAGAACATCACACCAAAAGGATTCTTGGCCTCATTTAGTCCAATTTTCTCATTTGTTTACAAATGGAGACATTGAGGTCCAGAAAAAATAATTATTTCAAATGAGTTCCTGGGGCGCCTGGGTGGCTCAGTCAGTTAGGCATCTGCCTTCGGCTCAGGTCATGATCTCAGGGTCCTGGGATCGAGCCCCACGTTGGGCTCCCTGCTCAGCGGAGAGTCTGCTTCTCCCTCTCCGACTGCCCTTCCCACTCGCTCTCTCTCAAATAAATAAATCTTTTTAAAAAAATGAGGTCCCAATTTGTTCCCATAATATTTAGACCAAGAAAATATGCCCTGCTCAGTGAATTAACGAAGACCAGACAAATTTTTTAAATTAAAAAAAAAAGCAGAGTTAGGTTAGAGTGTAAGGAAATAGGAGAAATTTCACTTCCTCCGTGAAAAAATTACTGTGCGCTATATTATCCAAAGCTGTCACAGGGCTACTCAGAGGGCCATTTGGTGCAGCCTCTGACCTATGAAGGGCCTCAAAATGTGGATATATGGCATGATACGTTATTTGTCTTTTCCATTTTCATTGTCTTAATGAGTACACAGTGGCTACCTGACGTGATAATGCAACAAACTGAACACAAAAGGAGACGGGAGAATCCACTTGCCTTTTACTAAGCAAGACTTCAAAAGAAATTTGCAAAAATTTAAAATAATGCCACTTATTTTATATATGTGTGTATATATATACACACACACATGTTAATTATTTGTTATTGAAAATACAGTTATTTTTTGTAAAGATATGTTACGTGCTAACAGGTAATGGGTTTATTATTGTACAGTTTAATTTCTAACAGATAAAACTTATATAAACAAAGCTCTTTGGGGTTTCTGAATTATTTATAAGAATGTAAAGAGGTCCCAAAAGACCATAAAGTTCAAGAATTGCTGCCTTATTAGGTCATAACACCTAGAGTGAACCATGAATTCAGAATTTATCCTGTAATTATTTTGTGAGTAGCAAAAATACACTGCATTATATTTTTGGTTAAAAGCATTAACCAAGTGCTTCTTAATAGAATAGAAATATCAAGATTTAAAACATGCCGTAATTTTTATAGGCCTGTTTTGACACTTCTCTATTTTAAATGTGCTAAAAGCTTATAAAACATTCGGCCTTTCTTGACTTCTGAACATCCACCAGTGAGGAAAACACAAAGGTGAACTCCTATACTTTGGCACTGCCAATACTCATGGCTAATATTTATGGAGCTCTTGCTCTCTGCCAGACCCGTTTCAAAGTGTTTTCCGCTTGTTCTCTGAGCAAGTCCTCATGATGATACACAGAATGACTTGTCCAAGGTCGGACTTCTGGTACGTGGGAGAGCTGGGATTTGGACCCAGGTCATCTGTCTTCAGAGCCCCTGCTCTAAACTATTAGACATACCAGTCCACTCCTGTCTTAGGAACCTTCTACTTTACAGAACAGAAGGCATTTTAAGCACAAATGTTCAGGAAACGGGAAATACACATCAGCGAGGCTTTTAAGAGGATGATGGGATGTGGATGAGAGTCCATGGTTCTTCCTTCTGTTGCCTTTACATTGTGGGCTCCTTTAGGGCAGACTTCTGCTCACTGTGGTTGTGTTATTTATTCATTTGGAAAATAACCTCTGTGTGTGAAGTGCTTCAGGGCTGGGAGATCAGATGGTAGTTTTTAAGGACTTCTTCCCTGGGGAGGTGTGTCACACAAAATTCTCATAAAGGCAATATGGCCCCCTATTTCCATTATGCAAATCTGATTGCTTTACTCAGTCCTTCCTCAGCACTCGGAAAGGAAATGCGATACCAGTAGACAAGGATACAAGAGAAACGATCAGTCACTTTTGCCAAACCCACAGTGGGACAGACGGGTGACAGAGCCAGCTGGCCTGATGTTATTACATCTAGATGTGGCATAAGCCTTTAGTCCAGGGAGGTATGCTATTAGGCGACTTAAAAAATATATATTATTATTGTAATGATAAGATATGACATACGACATAACAATGACAGTAGAAGTAGTAGTAGTAGTAGTAGTAGTAGTAGTAGTTGTCTCTCATGGAAGAATTACCTTGGCTTCCATCAGCCCACTTAGTTCTATTGTACACAACAGCTGATTTGGAAATTTTCCTCTGCATTTCTGTTCAAACTCAAATCCTAGTTATCAGAGAACCAAACAAAGAATTGTAGGTATTTTTTGCATATCTAGTAGCAAAAATATTATTTCTAGTCAGTTGGGCAACTGAGGAGCGGGAAGAATCGTATTCTGATTGATACTCAAAATCAAGAGCTCTTCCTACCTATGGTTTTTTTTTTTTAAAGATTTTATTTATTTATTTGAGAGAGAGAGAGTATGAGCAGGGGCGGGGAGGGGTAGAAAGAGAGGGAGAAGTAGACTCCCCGTTGAGCAGGGAGCCCAACACGGGGCTTGATCCCAGGACCCTGAGATCATGACCTGAGCTGAACACAGATGCTTAACTGACTGAGCCACCCAGGTGCCCCTCTACCTATGTTTTAAAAAATTCATTCAAATACATCAGCTTTTCTCCTGCCATGATATAAATGTAATAGCAGGATAAAATTATGATTCAACTATGACACACAGTAAAAGAAAGTATTTTTGCTTCAAGCAAGAGGAGATGTAATATCACATGTGTGATTGGACACAAGGAAACTTGGTTTTTGAGTACACTCCAGGAACTTAGTCTCTTGAGTAACAAGACTGCTAATCATTACATGGAATACACATAATATAACAGATGAGTGGTGATATGAAAACACGATTACAAATGTGAAATGAGCTTGGCCTACCAAAAAGAATCATTCATCTAGTAATATTCTGAGTTCTCTTCACATTGAGATGACAAAATGGAAGCTTAGTTTATAAAAATATATGTTCATACTTAAAAGACATAAGACAACGTCCTGCATACGATAGGAGCTTAACTTACATGCTTCTTAATAAGACAATGAGAATTAATTTAGAAATTTCATCTTCTAGACAACTGGAAATAGTGTTTGGAATAATGTTTTTGTTAGACTTTATTCATAATTTATTTATAAATACTGATTTTATGACTTTCATAGTATAAAACTGCATAATCAACCTTTATATTAGAAGCCCTAATTTAACAAAAACCCAGGGTAATTATTCTGTATGCAATTTATCCCCCAGTGTAACAATTCTTCAGAGCTTACTAGTAAGAGCGGCATGGTTCCTTTGAGAAAAATAATTCCCATTTTATAAAGACAAAAAAGAAAACAAAGGAGAGGGGTCTGATCTCATGTTCATAAATCCACTTAATGATCCTTATCCTTTAACAGATAAAAAAAAAAAAAAAGTAAAGTTCAGAGAGGTGAAATTATTTGCCCAAAGTCTCAAACCTGATAAACAGGGGAGTTAGGATTCAAATTCAAATCTGCCTGATTCTAGGACATTACTGCTTATCTCTCAAGGGGAAGGCCACAACATAACTTAAATAAGATTCACTGTTATTTGATGAAGGTGCTTAGAATTTTTTCAAGGTCTCTTCATCCCAAATGACTTCCTTAATCACTAAAATTAGATTTACTTGATTAAATTAACCTCTATGACCACCCCAGATGAATATAAGGGCGCCTGTGGCAAATTCTCCGCTTATCAAAATTTTATTCTAGCTAAGCTCAAGGCATCAGCAGTCTATCCTGGATCTTCTACCATTTGTGGCTAATTTTGAGGCAAATTGCAATCACATACTCCCTTTTCCCTCCTTCCTTAAGAAGTTTGTTCTTTATATAAAATATCAGTGTTATCTCAAGTTTACCTTCTTTTGGCAATAGCTCCCAACACATTCATTTTTGATCAAACACTTGAATGCAGTGGGAAAGCTGTTATTAAAGAAACTTCTAACAATATCCTGGTAATACAAATGAACTTTTAGAAATTATAAATGGAGGGAGGGATTTATGACTTGGGCAGATGTCCTAAAGACATCATAGAGCCCATTTATGCCTCATCTTCAAAACTACAAGCAACATTATTTACTTCCTATACCAATCCTGGGAAACTCTGAGGACAATTCAGAACAAAGTCCTAGATCACTCAAGTCTTTGAAAGCAGACATGAGACAGTGGGGGTGTAATGGTTGGGGGTGAGGACTCTGTTACTGAACAAGCTCACTTTCAGAAGATATCTTAATGCAATGAAGTGTGACATTATTTATGTGGAAAAAGAACCACAGCATTAAAATATGACCCTGTGAGGTTTGAATTCTAGCTCCACCATTTACTGTTTATGAGACCTTGGGCAAGTTTCTTAAGTTACTTGAGCTTCAATTTCCTCATTCAAAAAGTAGGCACAAAAAAGGCACTGATTTCATAGGTTCAATCAGATAATCATGTAAAGTAGTTAGCTTAGTGCCTGGCACATAGAAAGTGCTCAGTAAATTATGATTTATAATTTAGAATATTATTAATATATTCTTGGGTGTCATCTACAATTTTCCACTAGGATGAGTGTTTCTAGAAGCTTACTTATGTAAGCATGTTTCTTTTTTTTTTTAAAGATTTTTATTTATTTATTTATTTGACAGAGAGAGACACAGGGAGAGAGAGAACACAAGCAGGGGGAGTGGGAGAGGGAGAAGCAGGCTTCCCGCGGAGCAGGAAGCCCGATGTGGGTCTCGATCCCAGGACCCTGGGATCATGACCTGAGCCGAAGGCAGACGCTTAACGACTGAGCCACCCAGGTGCCCCAGCATGTTTCTTTTTTAGAAAATAACCAATTAGTTTTCCCAATAGTTATAGAGGGCAAAAAAAAAAAGTGGGCGGGGGGGGGGATAGCAAGAAGGAAAACAGAGAGAAAGGGAGAAAAGAGAATTCTAGTCATGGCAGCAGATAACTGGAGAGTGGCAAGAAACTTCCAGCAGCTGCTCATCTCAGTAGAATAATTATTACAGAAATGACAGGGGCACCAGGGTGGCTGAGTTAGTTAAGCATCTGCCTTCTGCTCAGGCCATGGTCCCAGGGTCCTCGGATCGAGTTCCGCATTAGGCTCCCTGCCCAAAGGGGAGTCTCTCTCCCTTTCCCTCTGTCCCTCTCCCCACTTGTGCTCTCTCCTGCTCACACGCTCTCTCTCGAATGAATAAATAAAATCTTTAAAACAAACAAACAAACAAAAACAAATGACAGGCACGTAACCGGCGGTGGTCATAGGTTTCTTATACTAGTTAGCACAATAAATTCAATATGGCTCTAATGAGCTGGGAATATTTATACCATATATAAATTAATTCAAAGATATAGATCAGGGAAGTAACCTGGGGAAAAGGATAACAGAGACAAAGTTGGGTCTAAATACAAAAGGGAAGTCTGGAAAGAAAATGAATACTCCTACTGTAAGAACACTTACAGTACAAATAATAAGTCAGATGTCATATGTGGAGAAAGCACGGAAAATCTTTGCAATCCTGCTGAGAAACTGTCCTAGCAAATCATCAATAATATTCTGGGTCATCTAACAGAATTTATTATTTTTCTTCAACTATACTTAGTCATATTTAAAGACATTAACTGTTATTCTGCATTTCTATTAATAATATCATACTTCAAACTATGTCATACTATCTTTTAGGCCAACGTTATTCAAAAACATTACCATTCTATTCCAAATTTTTTCTTAAAAATATTTTATAATAGTTTTCTCTCTTTCCATTTGGTTTCTGTTACCATATCTTATCAAGACAGAGTTTGGTGTCTTTCTAACTCAAAAAACTAAATACACATAATGCTTCTTGTTGTCATTCCAACTACCATACTGTATGTTTTATCATTTTTCATAAGTTTTAACACAGGCACAGTACCATCCTATACACTGGAGAAATGAATAAGGTTACTGACTGAAGGTTTAAAGAAAGAAAATGACCAACCAAGCCCTTGAACAAGAACACCATATGTTTTTCATCCATTTTCTTGCTACTGTATTCATTGAACAGTTCTTGGAAGAATAAAACCTTAAGGAACATGAACTTGCGGCAAGACGAGACAGAATATTCTGGAACTGTGCTTTGAAGTAAAACCATTCCTTTAACATCAGGAGATTTAATACTACCATTTCACCATGAAAATAATCACAGATGAATGTTCTGACCAGGACTAATTGTCTTTGAAGTTCTCTAAATTTGAGCATTAAAAACAGTGCTTGACAAAACTCTTTACCTTATCAAAAAATTACAAAGAAAACAACTTGCAGGCAAACACAATCTAATTTAGCTGGGACCTAAAATTAAAGCTGCGACGTTCAACAAAATTAAAAAGTGTATGAGAATCATGTTATTAAGACAGCCTAAATTTGAGAGCCTGACCTTTGGGGCTTATTTTATAGTTACCAAGGTGACGAAATGACTGCTGGCTGACAGTGGCCATTTAGCAATCAGAATCCAAACAATCAGTATGTGTGCTCTTTCCCTGTGTCCGTTTTACGATATGTGTTCAAATTCTGTACCAGAAAGTGCAGCTGTAAAAACAAATTTGATAGCTGAAGCAAAACACAAAAAATGAATATCATAGGTTTAGAAGAACATTCACTTGCACCTGAATGAGTCCCTTGGGGTGTTCAGGAGTCAGAACATTAAAAACTGAAGGCTTTTCTCAGGGCTTTAGTAGCCCCCTAACAAACAATAACATTAGGTAGGGCTTTAGCACATGCTGTTCGTTCTGTCTGGAAAACCTTTCACTCTCCCTGCCTTGCGTGCACTCAACTCATCCTTCAGATCTCAGCTGAAGTGTTACTTCCTTGTGGCTGTCTTGCCTGATTTCCTAGATACACCCCTTTCCCCCCGTCCCCCCAATAAATGTACCTCTCTTCCATATCACTTGTCACAGCTGCAGCTTTCCATTTTTATGTGTGGTTATTTGACCAGTTCCCCCGCTTTAGACTGTAAGCCTCATATGGGAAAGGGGTCATAAATGTTTGTTCTCACCATGTTAGCCCCAGAACCTAGCACAGAGCTGGGCACAGAGTAGACCTCTAATGTGTGCTTATGAAATGACGAAAGCGAAAGGGACAAAGTAATTACAGTTAGCTGGTAAGGTCGTTACTACTGGTTGCTTAGGTAACAATCATGACCAGGACTCTACTCCAAGCCAGCGCAAGCCAGTGGTATCCCCCACACCAGTGTTACTTGGTTTCCTTCTTCCTTCTCCCTGTAGCATGAGGCTATGGGGAACATGGAGCAAGATATACAGGATTGGGATGGAGATCTCAGTCCTATGTATCTTGGCTTTCTTGCTCCAATACTCATCTCAAATATGCTTTACTCATCCTGGACCTAACACCTTGCTTTTGGTCAAATACAGTCAGTATTCATACTGACATTTCAATAAAGGTTTTCTGGAGGCTGGATCGTAACCAGAAAAGGAGCTGTAATGGCACTGTGGCAACCTTTTGGAACCCATGTGTGCACTGAACTGATTTCTCAGTAAAGCTACCAATGATGGGGCCAAGGACAGGAGTCATCACTACCTCATACACTAATCCAGGGGGTAAAGAGTCTGCTTTGATCTATACGATGAGAATAGCGAGGAGGCTGATAGAGTGTGAGGTTCAAGAGGCCAGGAGGAGTCAGTCAGAGGGAGAACTCCACAGTATCAGGTCCTACCAGTCTTCGAAGGGCTCAGTGAGCCCTCATTGCTTTCCAGACTTCAGCCAGGGCCATCTTGCTCATAAACACTGCCCTATGGCTTATTAAAACTCAAGTATTAATGTATCAAGTGTTAACCGACATAACCTGTGAAGGTGAGAAAATAAAAGATGACCAAGTAGTGCAAGTATAAAGGGGATTTTTGAATTTTAATGAATACATTTTATTTTCAGAGAAGTTTTAGAGGAAAACTTTAGAGGAGATCAAGGACAAAGTATAGAGTTCTATATCACCCCTGTCTCCCCCCCTTTTACAGTTTCTAAAGTGTCTTTTTTTAACTATGAAGTTAAATGCCAGAAATAAAACGCTCTAAAATCTGTCCCCATTGTTTCATGTTAATTGGCAAACTTTCTATTTTAGATAAGGATCAACACTAATTAACTTATTTTAAACAGCTATTTAGTTTATTTCAACAGTAGAAAATTTAAATGAAAGATGATGAAAGAAGGAAGGAAGGGAGGGAGGGAGGGAGGGAAGAAGGGAAGAAAAGAAGAAGGAACGAAAAATTCAAACATAATCCTTTCACTCAATGGTAACTACAAAAATATATTGGTGTATATCTTTCTATACCTTTTTCTGTGTATATACTTTTAATTTAAAAAACTGGAATAATATTCTACATATTTTAGTTAAATATATGATTAGTTAAACACATCCATACAATGGAATATCCTGGCCATATTGGGATTTTTATTAAATGTTCTTCAACACTGGGGCACCTGGGTGGCTCAGTCAGTTAAGTGTCTGCCTTCAGCTCAGGTCATGATCTCAAGGTCCTGGGATCGAGCCCCGTGAGCCTCCCTCTGCCCCTCCTCCTGTTCGTGTTCTCTTTCTCTCTCCCTCTCTCTCATGTGCACGCGCTTTCTAATAAATCAATAAAATCTTTAAAAAAAAACTTAAAAATATTCTTCAATTTTATTTTTAATGGTAGCATACTATTCCATTTTATGAATAACCATCATCTATTTAACCAATGCCTCCTAGTTTTGGACATTCAATATTTATTTGTGAAACTGCCAGCATCTATTTCCCCAAATTCACTCTCTTATACATCTTTAAAGAATGGCACTTTGTAGGGTGGGAAAACCAATTCAGTGAAACACTAGACAATTTATTTTAATCTTTATACAAGATACTAGTGTTGGCAAGGCGGGAGAGAAGAAAAGCTCTTCCTATGACCCTTGTTTAACTTTGGACGGATGTGCATGGTTCAAGGCCAGCAAAGTGATAAATAGGTTTTGGCAGCTCATTCTCCCTACCTTGAGTAGTATTACAGTGTGTCATTGGAGTGGATCATTTAGAACAGGAAGCCAAGGACACTGTGTGGTGTTCTCCCAGGGTAAATTCACAGATACCTCATAGAAGGCTTTGGCAAGATTCTCAGTATGCACAGAGAAGCACAGAAAGTGGCTTTATTTTTAAGGCTCAGATTCAGCTGAAGGATCCGCTAGGGAATCCAGAGAAGGGAATGCCTGGGCTTGGGTCAAAATAGCTGGCTTATTCTTGCTTTCACAGTGCACAAAAGCTTTACTCATTTGCCCAGCAGTCATCTGCTAATCTCACACCTTGAGATAAGTAATACACACGCATCCTCATTAACATTGAGTCAGTGACTCTGAAGGGAAGGATATTGAGGAGACTGAATTTCTAATTCACATGGAGTTAGTATATTTTCATATCTCATTGCAATTCAGTGCAGCTATCAGCCCACCACAGGCAATGCAGAGAAGCTTCTGCAACAGAAGTAGCAATATATGAAATTTCCTGGGAAATTTCCCAAATGCTATGCTTCAAAATTGCAGTAGTAAGTCATGGGTACATAATTTTACCTTCTAAGTGACCATTTTACTTTTTAAAGATAGAGCTCTGTGGTAAAAAAAAAAAAAAAAAAAATGCTAACTAGTTTATTCATTTTCTTATAACTAACTTTTCTCCAAAATTGGAAAAGCTTGCTAGTTAGTTCCCTGCCCCCCCAGAAATAAAAATATTACAACATATTATAAAAATCCATACAATATGGAAAGGAATACTCTAGAAAGCAAAAATCGCCTTTAATTCCATCATGCAAATATACATGCCATGAAATGGTTGGAGAGCTGGTATATACTGTTAGAGGTAGTTTTCTCCCTGACACTTAAATATTTTAAAAAATATATTAGACATACTTGCTTTGTAACCTTCCATTCCACTTTAGCAATATAAATGTACATCTTCCTGCATCAATCAAGATTGATGTTTTTATAGCTGTATAATTAACTATTTTTAATCCTTTAAAAAATCCTGACCTATTTTTACTTTGACGATTAAGCTAATAAGACTTTTTTTGGTCATGTGTTCAATGTTGACATCTGATTTGTTTCTAAAGAGAGAAACTTCTTAGTAGACATTAATTAAAATAAATAACCCAACCATTTATAGCTAAAAATGACTGCATAAGCAAAGACTATGCACAATAAAAACAAAAATAAAACTATTAAAATGTCTAAAAACTGTTTATTTTCTTAGAGTTGGTTTTACCAGTTGTTTACTTTTGAAATGAATTAAATCAGAATTTTTGACATTTTATGTGTTGCTCAACATGTGCTACTTAAAATGGGTAAAAATAAAAAGATGAAATGATTTGTACAAAGCAAAGGCATTAAAAGCCAAAATTCAATTAAACTAAGAAAGGCTTTACTAATTTGAAATTAAATTAATTATGAAAAACAAAAGTCAATTAATTCTCAAAAAGAATTTTGATTAGTATCCGAAATGATGAAAGAAGAGTATAGATAAAATTTTAAATTGTGTAAAAATCTTTTAAGTAATATATCATAAGGAGAATTTATGAAAAAGAAGTCACTGACTTATGATATATAAAGTGATTGATTTAAGAGGGTGAATTAAAATAATAAACCATCATTATGAAAGAGTATCTATGCTGTGTAGGCAAGAGCACCAAATCTATGCTTATTGATTGACTGATTATTTTGTACTTTCCTGCTCACAGCACAGATAGATGATCTAGAAGATACCCTTACCTATAAGCTTACCCTTATCTATAAGTGACTGATTCCACTTTGGAACAGTGTTGTGTGTCTTTTTTGGTGCTTGTACCTTATAATAGATCTCTTTGATACTGATGAAAACTATAGATTCTCTCCCTACATAAAGTATATATCCATACTATTGCAGACATACAAGAGTCTCTCATTAGTCTCTTTTTTTGCTTATTAATGGAACGCCCAGAATAAAGATGACATTTCTTAGTTGCTCTTTTAGCTAGATGTGGTCATGTGACTAAGTTCTGGTCAATGAGATACAAGCGTTAAGTGTCATGCTCGACTTCTAGGAAGTATTCCTAAATGTAGGGATTGTGGCCTTCCTCCACTCCTTCCCCCCTTTCTTTATTGATGGCTTGAATGCTTAACTGTCATTTTGGACTACGAGGAGCGGCTTAGTAAAGCCAAGTAAAACCAGCGGCTTGGTCAAGCAAAACAATAAGAGGAAAGGAGCCTGGGCCACTAATGATTATGGGAACTGCTATACTTGTCCAGAATGCCTTATCTCTGGAGTTTTTGTACGTTTGAGAAGGAAATAAACATATTTGGTTAAGCCACAACTACTTGGTGTTCTGTTACTCACAGCTGAAACTAGTATTAACAGATATAGGTATAAACACAAGTTTGCATGTAATTTTGGGGATGTGAGAGTTCCATGGACCCCAAATTAAGAATGTGTATGTGTATGTATATATATATATATATATATATATACACACACATATATCTATATCTATGTATATATACCTCCACTAATATTTTCTCCATTTATTTAGAGTGATACAGGAGGCTTAAGGTTTGATTTTTTTATTGAAGTGTAATTAACATATAATGTTACAGTTTCAGGTGTACAACATATTGAGATTCAGCAATTCTATACATTATTCAATGCTCACCTAAATAAATAGAGAAATATTAGTGACTCTGATTCAGATTATCTTAAAAAGGAGATACAACTATTGATAGTTTCTAGTATATGCCAATCCATTTGACTAGTGAAGATTAAGTTCATTATAAGAATCCTAATAAAACACTCACATTAAAGATTTTTGCCAATAAATAGTAAAAAAACATATGACACAAGAGCAATCACTTTATGTTTGTACCCTGTAACTAAAAATCCTTTTCATATCCATTATCTTTCTTGATTTTCACAATCATCCTGTGAAGTAAATATTGTTTTTAATCCCATCGGTGTATAGATTTAAAAACAAGCAACAAAACCCCACAAAATTGACTTAAAAGCAAGAACAAACAAACACAAAACTGAGGCTCAGGGTATGTCTCTTTCTCAAAGTTAATAATAGAGTAAAAACTATAACCAAGGAGAATATTTCCAAAGCCCACACCCTTATCACTGTTCCGAGGACTATATTACATGTACAGACATCCCTTACTTTTGTAAACAAAATCATTCTTAAAAACATAGAAGGAAGTTAAATTTATATATGTGTGTATATATATATATATATATATATACACACACACATATATATATATATATATATTTAACTTAAGAATAAGAGTTATGTTCTAAAAGGCTGATTGTTTTCTCATATAACTAAACAAAATTTTAGACATTATAAAGTTCTTAATTCTGTTAAAATTGTTCCTACATTTTTTAGCACCAGATAGTAATACAATTTGCATATGATTATTTAAAATACAAAAGGCCAAATAAAAAAAATCTTTGTTTAATGTGCAATGCTTCCATAACACCGCTGCCTCCCTTCCTTCTGGTGATAGATGTTTTCCTCGATGGTACAAAACCTAAGGCAGGCCAATCTAAGTGCTCCCATAACAACTTTATTATTTTTTATTTTTTTTACAGATTTATTTATTTATTTTAGGGAGAGAGAGAGTATGTGTGTGCAAGAAGGGGCGGGAGAGGAGGGATGGGGGAAAGACAGAGGGAGAGGAATAGAGTGAATCTCTGGCAGACTCCCCACTGAGTTCAGAGCGCGATGTGGGGCTCGATCTCACCACCCTGGGATCATGACCTGAGCCAAAATCAAGAGTCAGACACTTAACTGACTGAGCCACCCAGGCGTCCCTCCCATAACAACTTTAAGAGTGGAGCTGGTGGGACAAAATTTCTTCTCTGGTGGGTGAGTTGCTAGGATATAATAAATCCAAGGACACAGATATTTAAAGAGTAAGAAGAGACCAAGACCAAAGAATGAGAGAGAGATGGCGAGGGAGAAAGAGAGAGTCCTGCCGGCAATCCAGACCCCAATTTTAGTCCCTGAGATGTCCAGGCTGCCCTGGCTTCTGTACTCTTTGATTGGACTGAGTCTCCTCCTAATAAGACCATCTTCTTCATGTAGTTGGTCTGAGTTGGGCTTCTTTGTGTGGTGGGTCTGAGTTGGGTTTCTGTCACTTGCCACCAAAAGGAAACCAATAAAAACATTAGACATAATATTATAAGTTAAATTCCTAAGTGTTCAGTCCAGCACTCATTCGACATGTATTAGGCACCAACTATATGCCAGGCACTGGGCTAGGAGCCGAAGATACCATAGTAAGCCAAACAGACATGGTGCCTGACCTTATGAAGATAAACAATTTCAAGGACAAAACAGTCACAAACCAAGAAAAGAACAATTTTAATATTGAGACTTGGGACTTGCTGATGGGAATTTTGTGACACTAGCTCTAATAATCTCAACCTCCTCTAAAATTTTGTCATGAAAAAGTTGAACTACCTTCCTTCTTTGCATAAGATTCTACAGTGGACCACATCCCTGTCAACGTACCATGATTTGGTGAATTTCTTTCAGCACTGAAACACTAGAGTGACACTGTGAATCCATAATTCAGAGCTCTCTCAACCACCATTTCTTCAATGGCATCTTTCTAGCACTTTGTGCATCTACTCTTCTTTCCTTTAACAAATGAATACTCAGGTGATCAATTAAGGATAGTATCTAATTGAGCCTAAAATTTACCATTTTTAGTGCTCCTAATCATTTCCAATTTGCCTCAGTGAAAATTCATTCATTGACTGTTTTCATTCACTCAACAAATATGTACTGAGAGCCTATTATATGTCATGCTTTTTTAGGTGCCAGGAATAAAGCAGAGAATAAAAAAGACAAAATCCCCAGTTCTCAAGTATTTCATATTCTATTAAATTCTAGCAGCAATCTCACTAACAGCAAAACTTTCATTTTTTCACTGCTCATTAATATTTATAAATAATGAAACACAATAAAATATTCAAATAATTGTCAAAACATGGCTGAACAAATCTGGTGACATTGTCAAAACAGGATTGCTCAGTATGAGATAATGCCATCAAGAGTTAGAGATCTTTCTCAACTAAAATATGAATCCAACTATAAATTTTCTTTAAGGGTTTTATTTCATAGTGTATAAAAATGTAGATTTATAGCAATTCCATGTTGGGGGACCTATCCTATTGAAATAACAGTGCAAGTACATAGCATCTATGTACAAGCATGTTAATATACCATTGTCTGTAATGGCAAGAAAACAGATGAAAATAACTTCAGTATCTGTCAGTGAGGGAAGGCTGTGGCCATGTGACTAAATGCTGTGACATAGGAGAATAAAGGCAATGATTATAATTTCTGGCTCTGGCCATTAAAAGGAAGGGTCATGCCTTTCCCTGCCCCAGTCTCCCTTCTAACTGCTTAGAATGTGATGTGCTGGTGAGCCATCCTGAGGCAAGAGGATGAGAAGAACACCCCAGAAATGGCAGAGCAATGAATCAGAAGAAGCCTGGGTCCCTAACATGCTGGAGCTGCTGTCCAACCCTGACTGCTCTTCTGAACTATTACTTGCAAGAGAAGTTTCTGTGACAGTTTAAGCCACTATTAGAGAAATCAAACTTATATCCCCATTCATACATAGACAATGGAATATTTTGTAGCTATTTTTTTTTTTTTTGTAGCTATTTTTAAGGGTAAGTTAGATCCATGCCTATTTATTGGGAGATGTCCTTGATATGTTAGGTAATTAAGTGATAAATATGTAGCCCCAATTTTGTAAAACAAAACAAAACAAACAAACAAAAACACATCAAAGGCTATGTTGTACATAAATGTTCATATGACCACAGGAAAAAAAGGTGTGGAAAGATAACCTGATTACTGTAGGAACAGTGAGAATTTGGGGAAGGGGATGGTGGAGGTCAATATTATTTCTAATTATCTTACATTACATGTATAATTAAAAAATATCAGCTCTATAAAACTCAAAGACAAGTTATATGTCTGGATAAGATTGAACACTCAAAGATACTTTAGCTCATCTTAAGCTTGGCTGTACTTCCTGCAATTGGATTCCATCTTTCCTTATAATCAATCCCCTTTTCACATGATCTAGTTTAGATGGGTCTTTGCTTCTTGCTACCAACTCTTCCTTCTCTGATCGGCAGTAATTCTACTACAACTACTCTCCCTCACTGTTTTGCATCTGAGTACACTTAGTGTATTATCTATGGCATAGGACATGCTCAGTGAATGCCTATCCAGGACTTAGGCTTCTCATCCCTTCTGCTAAATATTCAAACACAAGAGCAACAAAAATCCACCCCTGAGGTGACTACCATTGCCTTCCGTACTGGTTTCATGTCAGATCTATACCATTGGGTCCCTTTCAGGCCAGTCAGGCACAGCAAATCAGGATGGATTTTCTGGTGGTCATCAGAGCACCACTGTAGAGAGAGAGAGATGTTTGTCTTTGCTTCAAAAATTACATGTGATTTAATCATATTTTAATTAATGGGGTTATATTTTCCCTCAGATTTATTTGGCCTTAAAATTTCAGAGAGACTTCTGCTGTCAAAAACCACAATAACATCAGACATTTCTTTCTGATTGTGTTACACATTCTTACTGTATCATACAGCCATTCCTTAAACATTCATACATGGAACTGTCTCTAGGGACTTTAACAGTTTGCCACATATTCTCATTGTCAAGTAATAATAATCTGAATGTAAATGTAGAAGGGCATATAATCACCACCTACTTTGTATGCTTTTACTGTGTCTATGTTTACAGATTAGAGTTCCTTAAAGTAGGACACGCTTGACTTTCTACTACAGGGACATCCCAGAAATATGTTATTTTTCCCTCTGGAGATGTATGAAGTTTTAAAATTTCTTCACTTTCTGCTGCTTGGATAAAGCTCACTTTATGAGTCTAATAAGGTTGATCGGTCCCTAAAATTTACCTGAGCTATGTTTCGCCCCTAGCAGTAAATACCATCAGAATGAGGCTAGCATACCAAGCATTCCAAATTCTGCTCACCCCATGAACACCACATTTGGATCGTCCCTCTGAAAATGAGATCAAGATGCTGAAAAGAAAAGGTGAAGACATTATTTTTCCTGCCAAAAGATTTGTAGACATGAACAGGGCAAAATGACATATACGTGCAGGGATTGTTTACAAAAAAAATAAGGCAAAGCAGTTTTATAGCAAAAGGTTTAATTTCTTAATGGCATTTAATGAAATCTGAGCCTGGAAAAGGTTGTTCTCCTTAGTCTTAATTTTCAGCATTACAAAAAAAAAACAAAAAACAAAAAACAAAAAAAACCTTCTATCACAGTTACAACTTTTCACTTAGACATCTGGGCTGCTTACTCCACCCCCTTTTAATCTTTTCTAAAGAAATTTTTATACCCAAAAACATTCAGTTATTTTCTTTTAGCTAAAAAAAAAAAAATCCAATCTTATAAAGTAGGTGTTCTCTACAGCATCAGGGTTGATGAAAACCATTCCCTTGAACAGGAAGTTCAAAAGACAGAATGGCAGGCAAGAGCTGACCCATCTGCTATGGAAACATGTTAGAATCCTCCCAGGTCCCAAACCACTGACAAAAATACAGCATTATTCACACAAAGCCTCTGCGCCCTGCTCCGGTCAGACTTCTTCCAGAGCTGCTGTCGGGCTAAGCAAGCCTGCTGATATCTGGCTGGCGTTAGGTCCTTGTAACTGTCAGGGGCAGAGGTGCTAGTGAAATATTAGAAGGAAAATGAGGTGGATGGACCAATCAGTGGCAAAAGAAGTAGTTTTAAAAGCTGTGAGGAAAAAGGACCTGCCAACTCTAAGCATTTAAATATAATTCTCCATCAAATTTGATGAACATTTTATAGTGAAAAACAAGGGCTCTTCAGCAATGCTTCTCTATCCTGGCCCAGAGCAGGCTGCTGGAATACTTGGGGTTATCCAATGGGGCTTATTTTCCCTATTTGCCTTTTTTTTTTTTTTTTTTTTTTGAGAACAAATTGTTCCTTTAGCAGAGGAGTAGAACCTGGAGACATAGGCTTGGTAATTACCCTAATTTAAATGCATCAGAAGACATTTCATATGTTGCTCAAACTTTGCCAAGAAAAGGCCTAAGAATACAAATCAGCTATAAGATGTATATTGTTCTAGCATCCAATGGAATCATCATGGAACTTATGCCAGATTTTCTTCCTGTAAGAAAGAACCTTCCTTTGTTCTTCTGAGGAAATCTAGCATTGGGTGGGTATGTACATAGGTAACCACCCTAAGTGTGATCACATTTAATTTTAAGATAGCACAATATGACAGTAAAAATAACATAAAAATAGAAGTTTTTCCACATGTAGTTATTTCAATGTTAGATCAGTGTTTTTAAAACTTTATTCATATGATTCCTTTAAGTGTTTGACTGTTTCACAGTTTAGATGCAGTTTTAAGATCTAATTTTCACTCTTCCCTTCCTCATACCCACAAGTTTTCAGAAAAAAAAATCATGGCAAACTCCAGTAATATTTATATCCTTGTTTGATAAATGCTCAATCATCTCTATGGTATTAAAGCTTATTCTATCTTTCCTGAACTTGTGGACATTTATTTCTCAAAAGTCATCTAGGCTAATCACCTCATATCAAGAATGAGGTATAGAATAATTAAATAACTCACACAAGTTCATATAATTAGCTGTTATTATTAGTTTACATCTAAAATATATACCAATTTTCTTTGTGATATTCTTTATCTCTCTTTTCAGGCCAATATTCTACATGAGAGCTTGTGTACATCGGGTTCAGCCAGATGTACCATGATTATTGTTAAGCACCAGCATGTTTAGGAGCATTGTAAAATCAAGATCATTACCACTGGAATTACTGGGTAAATATTCACTGAGGGGTATTTACCTGAAGAAAACAAAACCAAAAATTCGAAAAAATACATGCAGCCTTATGTTATTTCAGTATAATTTACAATAGCCAAGATTTGCAAACAACTTGTGTCCATCAATAAATGAATGGATAAAGAAGATGTAGTGCGCGTGCACACACACACACACACACACACACACACAAACACACACACCACGGAATATTATTCTGCCATAAAAAAGAAAGGAATCTTGCCATTCGTGACACCATGAAAGGACCTAACAAATTTTTTCTGAGAACAAATTGTTTCTTCCTTTAGCAGCAGAGTGGAACCTGGAGACATAGGCTTGGTAATTACCCTAATTTAAATGCATCAGAAGACATTTCATATATATTATGCTAAGTGAAATAATCAGACAGAAAAAGCCAAATACCATATGCTTTTACTTATAGGTGGAACCTAAAAAACAAAACAAACAAAAACAGAAATAGAGTCATAAATACAGAGAACAAACTGGTGGTTGTCAGAGGGGAGGGAGTGGGGATGTGGGTGGAATAGGTAAAGGGAATTAAGAAGTACAAACTTCCAATTATAAAATAAGTAAGTCTAAGAATAAGTACAGCGTAGGGAATATAGTCAATAATACTGTACTAACTTTGTATGGTGACAGATGGTAACTACACTTACCATGGCGAGCATCTCATAACGCATATAATTGTCAAATGACTAGATTGTACACCTGAAACTAATATTGTATGTCAACTCTCCTTCAATAATAAAAAAAGATCATCACCACTGGAACTATCATAAGACTTTGTTGATTTTTCAAAATCTTTTGATCGGTTAATAGGAACTAGTTATTGGTTCCTATTTCCTAAATTATAGGAGCCTTTCTCTGAGCACCATCTTATGCCTTGAACTATGATAGACCAAATGCCTTGTTAGTGTCATTTTACAATCTGGGAACTGAGGCTCAGAGAAGTGCTTGTTTGGGATCACAAAGCAATAAATGGTGAAATGGAATTTTACAACCAGGTCTTCATATCTCCCAAGCTTATATTCTTTCTACTGAACTAAATTACCTTTAGTCTTATTTATCCTTTATTTAATAGCAAGTAATTCAAATTACCAAAGTGTTCATAGGTCAGAAATCTATTTTAGTTCTAGAAATGGAAAGAGAGCAGTCATAATTAGTTAATTAATGAACATTTTTTTGGCAAAGCCTGATTTTAAAGGTTCCATTTTGAAAAAGAGACAATTTGTTACTTTATAAGTCATTTTTTAAAATTTGGGTGAGAAAATACTCCCAAGGTTTCCATTTTTATTCTGCACATTGTGTGCTTCTCTAACCAAT
Source organism: Halichoerus grypus (assembly GCF_964656455.1). NCBI lineage: Eukaryota > Metazoa > Chordata > Mammalia > Carnivora > Phocidae > Halichoerus > Halichoerus grypus. The sequence continues at coordinate 41,472,510 of NC_135714.1, forward strand.
AAGGTCTAAATTAGAAGTCCTATTTCCTATAGCAAATCAAGAAGCAATTTATGGGCGCCTGGGTGGCTCAGTTGGTTAAGCGACTGCCTTCGGCTCAGGTCATGATCCTGGAGTCCCGGGATCGAGTCCCACATCGGGCTCCCTGCTCGGCAGGGAGTCTGCTTCTCCCTCTGACCCTCTCACGCTCTCTCTGTCTCATTCTTTCTCTCAAATAAATAAATAAAATCTTTAAAAAAAAAAAAAAAAAAGAAGCAATTTACTCTGTGTGCTAGTAATGTTCTAAGTGGTTCCATATATAATGAAACTTTATTATATGGCACTGCTATGTGGCATATGCTATTGCTGGCCATACTTTACCGATAAGAATCCTAAGGTACTGAGAGGTTAAACAGCTTGCCCAAAGTCACAGAGCTAGGAAACAGGAGAATCAGAATATGAACCCATATGATCTGATTCTACTGTCCCTGGTCTTATCCACAACGCTGTACTGCCCAATGTAATAAAACAATCAATCTGTCAAGTGGCTGCAACCTGTTCCTTTCTTTTACTTGCTGAGCAAAGACGGAACCACAGAATGAGGTATAAATCGGGCAAGAACACTGCCTTATCTTGGGTCTGAAATGAGTTTTTCATAAGATATCCTGCAATTAGGCCACATGTACCATCACTGGCTCTAATGCCTAGGCAGGCAGCTCGGGAGACACAGAACTGAGAGTTTATTGACCTCCTGTGGCTGTCCTTTCCCTCTAAAAGCCACTCCCCTTTCACCAGGAGGGGTTTGAACAGGGTTGGAAGGAAAATGGGAGAGGATAGATTGTCCAGTACCTTGCTCGTCCAAGCACCCAAGATTTTTTCACAAGAATCCAAACTGAAAAGAGTATTCAAAGCACCCAGTAATTACTATCATATGGTTCCTGGCGAATAATTATTAGGCTCTTATAAATGCTTCTCCTCCCCTCACATTGAGCTTTAATAACTTGGACTTACTATCCAATTTCAAATCCTCAACCCAGAGCATGAGAAAGTCACTGTCTGCATTACAAATCACCATTGAGCCCACCCCAGAGATATCAGACGGCTGTATGGCATACACAGACACATATCTATGCTATATAGAAAGCACACATGAAGATCTAGATGCATAAATATACATTTTAATATATACATGAAGAAATTCCTTTCTTCACTATGGGAATAGTTAGGTATTCCTGTTGTATCACACATATAAACAGATGGTTAGGATTAATATATTTGTTTAACGGCAATGCCAGCAAAGCTTTGCCTTTGTAGAAGGATACTATCACACAGAACCAAGTGTTCTAATAATGAAAATATCCCCTCCCTCTCTACTCCCTTTGACAACTGCTTCTTAGGCTCAGTACGCTCTGAGTTTTCATCCCATGTTTATATTTTTAAGAAGTATCGCCATTTGTAATTACCAAGTCCTCTTTGTGTTTAGGGGTAAAACAAACATTTCATAACCTATGGATTAACAATATCCTCCCAATCTCCACTCAGGAATCCAAAACCTTCTGGATCCAAAGGTCTTAGAGAAGATAACCTGGGCAAAAGTTGAACTATCTTCTATTGTAGGACGTTGTGGTATGATTAGAATATGTTACAGCAATTTTTAAAAAACTATTATGTTATGGTCAATCGTAGAATCTTTGAAGACTTTATTTTCAAAGTTTCAAATCCAAATATCACATGTAGAAATAGGATTTTTTTAAATGTCTTATTAATTCAAGTTTTCACTTCCTTCAAATGGCCCAATGTGACAGAAGGGAATTAAGAAGGCAGGACAACTTGAGAGGCCTTTCTCCTTCTAGTTCATAAAGAAACAAAGGAGGGAAATCATTCTTAGTACTCATAATACAAAAAGATAGGGAGGGGGGTGTGGGAAGCTTTCATTTAACCTCTGAGAACTATTTTTTATGCAATTAGGAGATATGTCAACAACCGGGTTTCAAAGCCTCAAAATAAACATACCACTGGGGGTGCTCTGGCAATGATATTTTAATATAAATAGGCCTTTAGGGAACAGCAAAGTTAATCTTGTATGCCTAACCACTCTAGAGAGGTATTAAAAGCAAACACACACAATCCAAAACTGCCATCTTTCATCAAATCCAAGACACCATCAATTGTAAGATACGTCCCACAGATGTTAACATTTGAAAAAAAAAAAAAGTGTACATCTTAGAGTAGATGATATACAATAAGTATGTGATAGTTCCAGCTTCAGGGCTTATTCACTATCTTATTTCAATTAGTATTGCAAACTACAATCTACCTCCTAGTGCCCTGTAAATGCAACACATGCTGAAATCTACCCTTGACCACGCCGAAGACAGAATTTCAGGCAATTATCTTAGTGTGTGGGTTAACAAAGTCTAGATGATTTCTGTAAAATCTACCCTTTATATCCTGGGAGGGATATTTGTTTTCATAAACAATTTTTTAGTAAGACCTCAAAGAGAAAATCACAACTTTGGGTGACTGTATTTTCATATCAAGATGATTTTTAATTTGGTAAGCGATTTTTAACAGGTTTTCTGAGCTAATTTTTAAAAGTTGGGACATAGTTCACATGCCATAAAATTCACCATTTTAAAGCATGCAATCCAGTGGAGTTTAGCATATTCACAAGGTTATGCAACTGTCACCACTATCTAATTCCAGAATATTTTCATCACTCCATAAAGAAATCCAGACTCTTTAGCAGTCACTCCCTATCCCCTTCCCTCCTCCTTTTCCCCCACTCCACCAGCCCCTGGCAACCACTAATCTACTTTCTATCCCTTAAGATTTGCCTATTCCAAATATTCCCTATAAATGGAATCATACAGTATGTGGCCTTTTGTGTTTGCCTTCTTTCTTTTAGCATAATGTTTCCAGGGTTTATCCAGGTTGTAGTGTGTGTAAGTACTTCATCTCTTTATAGGGCTGAATCGTATTTCATTGCATGGATGCATCACATTTTGTTAAACCAATCATCAGGTGATGAACATTTGGGTTGCTTCTACTTTGGGGCAACTGTGAGTGTTATTACTAGCAAAAGTTACATGCAAATGTTTGTGTGAACATATGCTTTCAATTCTCTTGGATATAAGAGTAGAATTTCTGGGTCATATGATAACTTTATGTTTAACTTTTCCAAAGAGGCTGCACCATTTTACATTCCCACCAGCAAAGTATAAAGGTTCCAATTTCTCCACATCCTCAGCATTTGCTATTGTACCTTTTTTAGTACAATAGGAGTGGTGTCTCAGTATGGTCTGATTTGCATTTCCCTAATGGCTAATGAAGCTGAGCATCTTTTGATATGCTTACTGGTCATCTTCTTTACAGAAATGGCTATTAAAATCTTTTGCCCATATTTTGATTAGGTTATTTGTCTCTTTTATTATTGAACTGTAAGAGTTCTTTATATATCCTGAATTCTATCCTAGTATCAAATGTATGATTTGCAAGCATTTTCTCCAATTCTGTGGACTGTCTTTTCACTTTCTTGATTAGAAGCAAACAAGTTTTTAATTTTGACTAAGTCCAATTGTGCTGATTTATTCAATTAAGAGGTATGTCAATGACTAGGTTTCTGGTTTAATTTATTTTTCTGTTTAATCCCATAGTTACAAAAGCAACAGTATCTTTGAAGTAGATAAATTAAAGACTACATAGTCAGAAGACACCAAATTCATTTTGTCATGAGACACGGAAATAATAAAAATGTTTTCTATACAAGTTAGGGCAAAATTGCTTGACAAGACATCAAAATAAATCTGAACAACTTCTTTGACCATGGATAGAAGTGAGGACCATCTCTAGATGGCCTATCTGCCTGCAGAATTTCTGTATTTTTAAAAGTTTTGGAGTCTATATCTAGACTACATGTTAATTTTATTAATTCACACAACATCTTTGCTTGGCATCATTTCTGAAGATGTGGAGTTATACAAACATATTTCCCCTGTGACATTTCAAAACATTCGCAATCATTAGAAGAAAATTAATTTTAAAGATATCTGTGCCAATATGTATGATATATTCACTCCTTCTACAGAGAGCTGCAATTGCCAGAACTTCACTAGGGTAGTAACAAAATATGCTCTGGTGACTTCCACGCACTGGATAGTTTTGCAATGGAAAACAAGCTGGAGAAGCTTTGAAGGTTTGTCAGAAACTGCAATGCCTGGGTGGCAAGTGGGTTCACTAGGGCCCAGGGGACATTGTGAAACCCTCTTTCTAGCCATCTGTTGCTTTGTATCTGAAATTCTACTGGAAGCCAGTCAAAAGAGGATAACAAGTGAAAACTATTTTGGCAACAAAACAAAAAATAAGAAACCCAAAACAAACATCTCCCCATAAACAGCTAGATTTTCTGTTGGATTAAAATCATACATGACAACAATGTTTAGAAAATGCACATGCTAACCTCATTCAAAGTGCCAAAAGAGAGAGAACGAAGAATGGAAGGAAACCAGGAAGGGACACCTTTTCACAAAGCAGCTTGTCTGTTGAGTTGTGCTTCCTCATAAGGGCAGAATTTCCTCGAGGGCAGAGACCATCTTCTTCTCTCTGTAGTCTTAGAACATCAGGGCTGATGAAGTATGTTAAGAGAAGGAATAGGAAAGGATGGTACAGTCCAGATAGGGGAGAAATGAGCTTGACTGAAAATAACCTACAGTCTGCGATTAGAGAGTAGGGAAGAATACTGACGGTGGAAGTGGTATTCTAGAGTGAGGTCTTTAATGACCATTCCTTCACTCATTCAGCACCTATTTCTGGAGAACTTAACCACAGGGACTGTCTGAGGTGCTGGGGATAACAGCTATAAACAAAACAGGACAGATCACCACCCTCATGGAGTTTACAATTAAAAGCTAATACTTATGAGGCATAGAACTGTGCCAAACATCGTATTCAGAGCTCATATGTATTATCTCCTTGGATCTTCACACCAATCCTATTGTCTCATTTACAAATGAGACAATAGAGGTTTAGGTTAAGAGACATGCCGACTCACCACTGAACCTCTGAATCTTCCCTCCATCACAGGTTCTCCATGTGACTCTAAGACCACAATCTTAGAGTTGCTGCACCTTGCTTAATTTGGGAAGGTGATCATACAAATGAGTGTTGTACCATTGTGCCCTACATTACAGTCATTTACAGATGAGAGAGAAAGCCTCAAGATTTGTAAAATTTCAATCCGTGGACTCCAAAAAGGGAACTCTGTGTCTCTGATGGTTGTTGAAAGGAGAGAGGAGGGAGTTAGGAGATATAAAGAGATGTTCATGTGAGAGGGAGTAACGCTGAGTTTTCCTACAATGGAAAAGTGCTATCTCTCATTAGGGATAAAGAATTGACCTTTAGCACACAGGGAAAAGAGGAAAAGAGGTGAAAGAAGAAATCTGGCAAACTCCATGCTAGGGAGGTGTGTAAGTCACAAAGTGATTATTAACAAGAGGTTGAGGGTGTAAAAAAACTGAAAAACCTTTCAACTATATATTATTTCTGATGGTCTTTCAGTAACTCAGACCCTGGAAAATACCTTATATTAACAAAATCCTCCAGGAAGATCTACAGAAATCTGATTGCTAAATAAAAGCTAATTATGACTTATTGTCTCATCTAATGTCAGTTTAGTTCAACCTTCAATGGTTCAAATTTAGAATACCAGAAGTCCCTCCGGAGGCTCACGGCCACAATTTTCATAAACACTGTTTAGGTGACCTGTGATAGGGTACAGCAGACTGAGGACTCCTGGGAGAAAAAACACACTGCAGGATACGGCTATGGGGTCTGCGACTTTGTAATCCATTTTAGCAATGTTGCATCTTCACTATTAAGACACAGTAGGTCATGCTTTTTTCCCCCAATTCTAATAATTTATAGCTTTTCTCTTAAAAGCACTTTTTAGTTTATATTCTATGGGGATATCAAGTCTCAAAAGATGTAATGACTCAATAATTGAAGAAATATAAATCCTTGAGTCAAAGTCAACATCACTTCAGGTTTTTAGTATGTGTGGCAGAAAAGGAGACATCAAAATCATGACAGAATGTTATAATGCACACTAATCCTAGGGAATCAAAAGCTAATTTAGAATTGCCATGTGATGTATTGTGTAAATTGCAGCCCATATTTGTGCTTCATTTCATTCAACAAATATTTGCAGAGTGCAATATGCCAGGCTTTGTGTGACAAGCCTGTAGACAGAGACAGAATGCCACAGTCCCAGCCTTTGATGGACTTATGCTACAATTTGTCTGATAAAACACATAATAATACAATACATAATAAAAAGTTTCCATGTATTTTCTACATCTTAGTATATGTGCTGCCGAAGCGAGCACCATTTTCTACATCTTAAAAAGGAAATGACCTTGCATTGCTAGTGGAAATGTAAAATGGTACAGCCACTCTGGAAAACAGTTTGACAATTTATTTTAAAACTAAATATATATGTACACACACACACAAATACATAAAATAAACAAAATAAAACTCAGTCTACACTTACCATACAACCTAGCAATAATACTTGGAAGCATGGATCCTAGAGAAATGAAAATTTGCACCCACAGAAAAACCTGTACATGAATGTTCATAACAGCTTTACTTATAATAGCCCCAACCTGGAAACCACCCATCTGTCTATCCATTGGTGAGACATATATGCCCGAGAATACCACTCAGCAATAAAATGGAATGAACTATTGATCCACGCCACAACTTAGATCTCACGGCCACTTGAGCAAAAAAAGCCAATTTCAGGGCTACTTACTATATGATTCCATTTATATAACATTCTTGAAATGATAAAATTATAGAGGTAGAAAACAGATGAATGGTTGACATGAGGTAGAGATGGTAAAAGTAAAACTATACTCTGTCAGATGAGTGCAGTGGAAAGAACAAAGCAGAGGGCTCATTTGGGGAGAAGGCTATTGCTATTTTTTATAGGATGGTCAGAAAGGCTGTTCTGGAGGAACTCAGAGCAAGCTGAGTGGGTATCTGAGGACAAGAGGATGGAAGAGCCAGGCCCCAGGCAGGAGCATGCTCAGTGTATCTGAATCAGTGCGGCAGAATAAGGGAGGGTAGAGAGGGAAGGGATGGTGGAGAAGGTTGAGAAGACAAGGGCAGACCATGAAGGGCCTTGTAGGAAGCTGCATGGCTTTTGGCTTCTTTTTTTTTTGCTGATTGACACCCAGAACTCTTAGCCTTCACTTCTGCTAAGTGGTTACTTCTGTGGTGGTTAAAGAGCCCAGGAAATAAATTACCAATACCTACTACCAGGGTGAGTTGGTAGTTTCCTCATTTGTTCAATTAAGTGTGATAACAGCCACAACTTAATAGGGCTCCTCTGAGGAATAAGTACATTGTTTGGAATAGTGCCTGGCACAGACGTGTACAACAAATATTATCTATTATTATTATTTATTACATTCTAAAAAGATTAGCATTTCTGGTGATGGCCCTGAGGTTATTAAGGATCAGAAATTCCATCACACTTGTGAAAGACTAAATAAATTATATATAAAAATAAACAAATGTATGCACATGCATGTGTGTGTATATGTGAAAAGAGAGAAATGGTTTCTTAATCTGATTATTTCATTAGTCATAATAGCCATTATTTATCCCTGCTAGAGAGCAAAATTTAATTGGCTTCATTCAATTAGGTGTTGAAGGGTCATCAGGACTACATTACAAATTGCTATTATTAAAAAGATGCGTTAACAGGCATTCTGACAAAGTATCCTGTGAGAATCAGACTTGGATGAGAGATGATTAGTGTAGGCAAACAAACGCACAAGGTTCCCTATGGAATCACATATGGCCTTGGCCCAAACTCCACAAGTATCAAGAGATTACAGAAATTGAACTTCTGCTTTCATTTCAGCATTACTCTGGGTCCTGAAAATGTGCTTTCTTTTTTTGTATTTTCTAGTATCTAGTTTTCCAGTGAGTATAAAGTATATCAACGTTGGAAGTAATTGGTAAAAAATTTGTAAGTTTGTAAGTTTCCATTAAAATCTCATGACAATGCAAATGTTCAGAACTCCAGCATAAATAATCTCCACCACCTCCCACTCCCCCCACAAACTGTGTTGCAGAATGAATCACAAAAACCCACAGCTGTGAGATGAAGTGTAGGAAAGACAGAGCTCAGCTTCTGGCACGACTTCAAATGCCTCAGTGGAGACTGAAAAATGTCAGGCACAAAGTCCCCACTGAAGCGCTGCAGCTCCCAGGACAAGCAAGAGCCCGCCAACATGTTCTACACGGTAAAATATTTGCCACACTTCACCCTTCATGTATGGTAAAAAGGACTGGCTTGCAGAAACTCAGGATGGCTGCATGGGGCTGCGCTAGTCACTCCCATGTTTGTTGTACAGAAACCCAGCGCAAGAGCTGTGCGTTCAGATGCTGGTGTTTCAGTAAGACCTGGTGCTGATCTCTAGTCCTGTTCCCTTTCTTTCTTTCTTTTTTTTTCTTTCTTTCTCTTTCTTTCTTTCTCTCTCTCTCTCTTTCTTTCTTTCCTTTCTTTCTCTCTCTCTCTTTCTCTCTCTCTCTCATTTTCTCTCTCTTTCTTTCTCTCTCTCTCTCTCTTTCTCTTTCTTTCTCTCTCTTTCTTTCTCTCTCTTTCTCTCTCTCTCTTTCTCTCTCTCTCCCCCCTCTCTTTCTTTCTCTCTCTCTCTCTCTCTTTCTCTCTTTCTTTCTTTCTCTCTCTCTTTCTCTCTCTCTCCCCCTCTCTCTTTCTTTCTCTCTCTCTTTCTTTCTCTCTCTCTCCTCTCTCTCTTTCTCTCTCTCTCTCTCTCTCTCTTTTTTTTTGACCATGGTTACAACATTCCTGTTGTACTAATCCAAAGTTCAACTCACAGAGCTCCCAGAATGATAACAACTGATCTTCTAATTTCTGGATGGTGATGGTTCCAGTGGGTTCTAGTCCACATTACATGTGTAAAGTTTTAAACTTTTTTGCTGATACAGAGGAAGTTACTCATGGAATAATTATCTTTGATCCATAACATACAGTCTGGCTGTGCTGAGATAGTTGTTTAAAATGAAAAAAAAAAATGTGTTAAGCAGGGTTTTTAAGCAGAATTTTTAAAAACACTGGTTGAAGTTAAAAGGTATGATGGTAGAGAAAATCCCATTTATAATAACAATGAAAAGATACAAAACTTAGAAAAAAACTTAAAAAGTGTAAAACTTATTTGAAAAACACTGTTCTCAAACACTCCTGTAAAATATAATTGTAGACTTGAGCAAATGGAAAAACATGCCCAGTTCTTGGTTACGATAGCTCAGTATCATCAAAGATGCCTGTGCTCTCTAAGTCAATTTCTAAATTTTGTGAAATCCCAATAAAAATACCAATAAACCTTTTTTTCTTCTGGAAATAAATAAATTGAGCTTACGAAATACTAAAGTTCATATGAAGAAAATAACAACACAAGATTATCTAAGGAAAACAATGTAAAGGAAGAGCTGTGAGAGAGGAATAGCCAAACAAAATATTAAAACCTACTACAAAGTTTTTTTATAACTAAAACAGTTTGATCATGGAACATGAATAGATAGACCAATGAAACAGAACAGCAAGTCCAGAAAGAGACCTGACCACAGATGGAAATTAGTATATGATATGGGTGCTTCTCGATATGTGGAGACAAAGGTGGACTTTTTTAAAAATTATCAATAAAATTTTATTTTACTTTTTTTTTTATTTAAATTCAATAGTCAACATATAGTACATCATTAGTTTTTGATGTAGTGTTCAATGATTCATTAGTTGTGTATAACATCTAGTGCTCATCATACCACATGCCCTCCTTAATTTAATATATGGTGTAGGACAACTGGATAGCCATTTGAGAAATGATAAATTTTGATCCATTCTTCATGCTATTCATAAATACAGATTCCAAACTGACCAGATATTTAAAAAATAAAATCAAACAATTTTTAAATGGGTTACCCATTGTATTATTATATGTAACCACAAAATATTGGAAATTACCTAAATTTCCAAAGACAGGATATGGTTGGATAAAGTATGGTGCATTCACACAATGCAATACTAGACAAATGTAATAAAGAACAAGAAAGCTCTATATGAACTGATATGGAATAATTTCCAGGCTATATTATTAAGTAAATGTAGCAGTGTACAAAAGAGTACATACAGTATGCTGCCTTTGAGTAAGAAAAAGGGAGAAATAAGAAGCCATACATTTCCCAACTTATTTTTGCAAGAGGAAACACAGGAAGAATAAATCAGAAACCAATGAAATTGTTTGCCTACAAAGGGGTAAATGACTCATGAGGAAAAAGGGGTGGAAGGGATGGAGGAGTAACATTTCTGAATACAATATTTTGTATAATTTTAAATTTGGAAGAATGTTAATGTTGCATATATTAAAAAACAATTAAATTAATAAGCATAGGAAATAACCCTAAAGCTGAATGCAAACAGAAATAAACAAATGATCCCAACTGAATAATAGAAACACCTGGGGGTGGGGAGAGGCTAGGGAAAAACTAATCCAAGTAACTTTAGAACACAATGTTTTGATAAATACCCTTGGTTTAGGAAAAAAAAGAACTGTAAGTAAATCCTGAACTATTTTTAGTAGGTGTCTTTTTCATAGTGGTATGACTACAGCAACTGTGAAACTACTTTGTGTACTGTGGGATTAAGCAAATGGAATACATATGGAGACATTGCTGAGAGCCAAGGCTCTCACTGTGAACAAGTGAAATAAAATATATATATATATATATATAGTGTAGATATATATGTGTGTGTATATGTGTGTGTGTATGTGTGTGTGTATGCAATGACACCCAGTAACCATGAGTATACCTAGTGACTAGATCTTGGTTTCTCTATACCACTCCCCACTGAAAGGAACCAGGGAATTTTGAAAAATGGCTGATTCCAGGGATGAAGTATAAAAGGTGTAAGATGAGCCTGGAACATCTGTTGTGTCAGAAAGTAAGAAAGTTGTCCTCAAATAATGGGGTATGTCAAATGTATATGGGAGCCAGCTTGAAGAGGCTAACACTTGCTAGATCTCAGTCAATTGAGGACCAAAATTGGTGAATTACAACACATTTAATTAAATAGGAATCCATAAGTCCATACTGATAATAAATAAATAAACACATAGACAGCTATGGGAGAAGAGAGCTTTTCTTTCTAATAGATGTCAACTGATGAGTAGTAGACTTGAAAAATCATCCTTTTACAACCATCATTATAAGATTGGTTTGGGCAAGAATCAACGGGTGAATGCTTATGTGGAGTAGGATATTTGTACGGTCTCAAAGTAAATGATCATAAATTGCTTATTAGTTGCAAAGGAGAACATAGTAATTATATTATAGGAAGAAGCCAGACAATACCTTGACATGGTGATCAAAATTGACATCACAACTGAAGAAGGATGGCTCTGGATATGCTACGCTCAGAATGTTACAATTTCACTTACGTAGTGTTCTGGTTGGAGGGAGAGGTGTGTAAACTGAATCTAAACGATTAAATAAATGGATGCTTAGGAGCCAGGTTTCTAAATGTTGGTGTGGAAGTGTACAGATAAACAAGGGAGTAAAGCTAGAATGATCCATGTGGTAATGGATTAGAGCTGGAGACATCAGTGTAAACTAATGTTTAGTTTAATCTAAACACTGATGGTCTCATAATAGAAATATTTATAAATATATGTATTTACATGGATTTGTATACATACACACATTTCCTTACTCTCTCAACTGAGAGGGTCTAGAAGACCAATGGCATCCCAGTAGCAATGAGCTTATCTAACATCATTCTAGTGAAAAGAACCAGGGCTCTTGATTTCTAATATTATTCCAGTAAAAGGAACCAGGGCTCTTTGAAGAAATAGCTGAATCTAGGACTAAGGCATGAAATATAAAGATGAGTCTGGATAATCCTGTAGTGTCAGAAAGTAAGGAAGAGCTCAAAAAACAAAACAAAACAAAATCTCATAAGGGTATATCAAGGAACAAACTATAAAAGCTCCCAAACACCAAACTGGAACAATTTGAGCAACAAAAAAATGAAGTAGTATTGGATTATAGCCCCAAATATAAAATATCTCATTAGTACATATCAATATAAATAAATAACTGAATAAATTAACAAATGGAGGAGAAATGGAAATCTCCTGTGTAGAAGAATTTAAAGTAATTTATGTAGATACTTTGCCCTCAAGGAGGTGGAGTATAATTCCTCACTCCTGCATATAGGACTTCTTTTCAAAGAGGTCAGTATGTAAAGTGTTGAAAAAGAGTAACTACTGTTGAGAAACCTGACAAATACTATCTCAGCCACCTGGTCAACATCATGTTCATAGTATGCACCCTTGATACCATGTGATGAAAATGGCACTTTATCTTTGTGGTCTTCCTCCTCAAAACACATAATACCAGTGTAATCATCAGAAAAACACCAGAAAAATTCCAGTTGAGGTACATCCTATAAAATGTCTCAGCAGTACTTAAGATTGTCAAGGTCATCAAAAATACTGAAAGTCTGAAAAATTGTCCCAGCCAAGAGAAACCTAAGGAGATGTGATGACTAAAGGTAATATGGTATCCTGGATGGGATCTTGGAACAGAAAAAGGATACTAGGCAATGTTGATAATTTTACCATTTAAAAATTTTCATATTTAAATATATTAACTTGGTTTCTGATTTGTGTTATATGAAATTCTATTACTGATTATATTTTAAGACCACTTGTGTTTCATAGCTTATGTTCAAAAGTCAATCCCATATAAAGATTCAGATAAAACATCATTCATTCTTCTATTATCGAGGGCATTAGGAAGTAACTGTGTACTTAGCACCGTGATGAGTACATTTGGGAAAGTGAAAGAACTATAAAGAATGAGCTCCTCATTCTCAAGGGGAACAGACTACAGAGAGCAGTAGAGATTTAGTCTAGGATAAATTGTACTTAAAATAACTACAAGTGAAAGTCTTTCAAAACTGGTTGACAGAGGCTGAAAGGCTTTATGGACTGGTGGATATTGAGGTAGGCCTAGAATTCTTTTTTTTTTTTTTTTTTTTAAAGATTTTATTTATTTATTTGAGAGAGAGAGAATGAGAGACAGCACGAGAGGGAAGAGGGTCAGAGGGAGAAGCAGACCCCCAGCCGAGCAGGGAGCCCGATGTGGGACTCGATCCTGGGACTCCAGGATCATGACCTGAGCCGAAGGCAGTCGCTTAACCAACTGAGCCACCCAGGCGCCCGAGGTAGGCCTAGAATTCTGATATCAATGGAAGGTAGGGAAAGGGTTTTTATAGAAGGACCTTAGGGTCCACATTATGAATCATTTTGCTGTATTGCATGCAATAAATGTCACTCAAAAAAATTACTGATGACCACATGAATGGATGAAAGAAAGATAAAGGGAACATAAAATGGAAGAAGGGAGGGGTAGGGAAAGGTAGAATTTAGGATACATTAAAATCTCTAAGGCACCTTAACCAACTTCAAAACATCACACCTCTAGCTTTAATACATACATTAATTTAAATGAAAGCATTTACATAAGATTCTAAATTTTCACTTCAACATCACATAGATATAAACCCAACTGGGATTTACTGCATAGCTAGTAGGGCTCAGGATCCCAGGTCTATAAGGTGAGTAGAGAACAGTAAGAATCCTGGCATCTGCCCTCAAAGGGTCTGCAAGCTCCACTGGGCCAAGTGGGAAACCTGAGAATTTGCAGTGTAGGCTCTCCCATCCTTTCTCCATTATGGGGACATAAAATGTTGTCAATACATTCCCCTGAAGTAGTATGACATGGTGTTTAAGAGTACAAGTTTTGGAATCAGGACAGATTTGAATTCTTGGTTTGCCACTCACTAGCAAAGTTTTGTTATTTCTCCAAGCTTTAGTTTCCTCACAAAGAAAATGGAGATAATAGCAGATTCCTCAGGGGATCTTGGGGGATTATCCCATTAGTCTACAAGCCCTGTTTTCTCCAATCCACCCACTTCTGTCAACTGCTACTGCCTAAACCAAGTTACCATTTCCTCTAGCCCATAGGATAGCAGCTTCTCCACTGGTTTATCCTTCTTCATCTTTCACCTCCTCCCAGTCTATCCATTCTCCACACCAGTCATGGGATCCCATCTAAAATACAAATATGATTATTATCTGCACCCAAAATGTTGGCTTCCCATAGCTCTTAGGATAAAACCCCAAGCCCTTAAACTAGCTTCCAAGGCCTTGTGTAATCCTATTTACTTTCATTCCTTTGGTCACATTTGCCTTTCCATCAACTTCCCAACCCCAAGTCCTTCGCCATTTGCCTTAGAATTCAACCCAAACATCATCTCCCAAGGAAACCTCTCCTGACCTCAAGACCAGCCTGGTAGATCTTAGTGCTACTCCCCAAATATTTGTGTTTTTTCTTCTTTTAGGTACATCATAGAACTACACTTTTCTTAGCTCCTGTAAGTTAGGAGTCACCCATAACCCTGACCAACTCTGACTAATGAAATGTGAGCAGAAACTACTGTGTTATTTCTTGGTAAAAGGTTCAATAGCCAGTCCTGTTTACTATGCTATTTTCCTCTTCTTCTAAGAATGGCCATGTGATTGTTGGTGGATGTTCTGTCAGCTCGTGTCCTGGATTGAGGCAGACAAAAATAACGATGTAAAACAGAGCCTTCAGCTCACTTCTGATGGACATATAGTATAAGCAAGAAATAAATCTTCATTGTTTTTTGCCACTAAAATTTTGAGGCTGTCTGTTATTTCAAAATGATCTATCTTATCCTTACTGGTAGATTTGTTAGAAATCCCACTAGAATGCTCCCCCCACTAACAATCTCCTCTGTGACACTTTTCACAACTGCAATCACATTACATGGGAGTCATTTGTCTAATGACCCTCCTCCTGCTAGACTATAACCTCCACTAGGTCAGGGAACTGTTTTCTTGTTCACTTTTGGTGCCCACACACCTAGCATAGTATCTAACATAATTCTCAATAAAAATTTGAATGATGAACAAATTCAAGAGATAATGTGTATACAATTATTAGTATAGAACAAAGACATACAAAATGCTCAATAATGATCTATTATAATTTCTTCTTTTCCTCTTGTTTTTATTATTTTATTATATAATTATAACAATTTAATTAGAGACAGCTTAGTGTAATGATTAAGATTTGAACTCTGAAACTCCCTGAGGATCTGAATCCTGACTTCCTCAATTACTAGCTATGCGACCTTAGACAATTAACTTAAACATTCTGCCCCTCAATTTCCTTATCTGTAAACTATGGGACAAAGCTATACATACCTCACAGGCCTGTCATAAGGATTAAATAAATTAATTTGTAATACAACTAAAACTATGCTTGGCATATAATAAATAATATATGTTTGGTAAATACATACATATATGCATACATACCACACACAACTTATTAATATAAAAAGGGTTTTAGCAACTCCCATTGAACTATATATCCAGTCTTCCTCAAAAGAGATGCACAGAGAGGCTCTGGGTGAAATGAAGTAAACACACTCTATTATTTCTCTCCCACTACATGCAACTACAAACCCCACACAGAATACATGAAACCAGAATGTGAGAGACTAGACCTTGAAATCCTGTCAAACTGATGGTAAGCATTCCCTCCTCCAGCTTGAACTCAACAGTCCCAAACCAAGAAATTCAATTAGAATGACTGTAGATTTCTTTTTTTTTTTTTACTAGTTTCTTTTTCTTTCTTTTTTCTTTTTTTTAAATTATGTTCAGTTAGCCACTGTATAGTACATCATTAGCTTTTGGTGTAGTGTTCAATGATTCATTAGTTACGTATAACACCAGTGCTCATCACAACATGTGCCCCCCTCAATACCCATCACCCTGTTACCCCCTCCCCCCACCCTCCTCCCCTCTGAAACCCTCAGTTTGTTTCCCGGGGTCCACAGTCTCTCATGGTTCATCTCCCTCTCTGATTTCTCCCCCTTCAAATTTCCCTCCCTTCCCCTATGGTTTCACTCATATGTGGAACATATGTAATGACTGTAGATTTCTCATCAGAAACCACGGAGGCCAGAAAGAAGTGAAACAACATTTTTTAAGTGCCAAAAAACTATATTCAGTGAAAATATCCTTCAGGATTGAAGGTGAAATCAATATTATTAGATGAAACAAAAGTAAGAAAATTCCTTTCTGCCGGACTTATTTTTAATGGCTAAAGGAAGTTTTCAGAAAGAAGGAAACTTGATATCCAAAGGAAATGATAATCAGAAGGAAATTTAGAACATTAGAAATAAAGGAAAAACAATGGAAATGGTAAATATCTTGGTAGATATAATAGATTATTCTTTTCCTATTTGCTCTTTAAAATACATTTGATGTTTGAAATATAAAATTATAATATCTGATGAAGCTTTTAATGTGCATAGATGTAATATATAAGAGAACTAAAACATAAAAGGACTTAGATATATGAATAGTATTTCTACATTCCATTTGTAGTAAAATATTGATAGGAATTAGATATGTTAAGTATGTATATTGCAATCCCTAGAGCAACCTCTAACAACACTACACAAATAGATTATTTAAAAATGTTCAAACCACCCAAAAGGAAGGAAAGGGAAAACAGTAGAATGAAAAACACAAGGAAGAAACAGAAAACAAATAATAAACGGGTAGACTATATCTAAACATTTAAACAATTACAATAAATCTAAATGATCTAAACATACTAAATTAAAAGAGATTATAGAATAGATTAAAAAATAAAAGGAAAACAGGTACATAGAAAAATTGGAACACAAGAAGAAAACAGTCAGTATAGTTAGGAGACTTAGAAGCATATCATTCAAAGAAAAACTGAAAACATAAGAGCAACTCAAAAAAGTAAAGACTGGGACAGGGTATCTTTAAATTTTTAAGAAATCGACAGTAAGATTCTTTATTCTACACCAGATCCATGCTAGGAGCTTCCACATATGTGGAAGAGGTATAAGATGTGCTTTCATCTTGACTTCCAGAGGCCAGAATGAATGAGTGTCATTTGAGGTAGAGAGATCATCAGTCATTGTAAGAAACCAAAGAAAGACAGAGAGAGAGCCCAAGACCTAACCTCTCATTGGTGGTGTTTGTACTAGAGCTGGACAAATACTGAAGGTGGGGGGATACTATGGGAGGAACTTACAAAAAGGAATGGCAATTACGTTAATATTTAAATCTTTTATTTTATTACGACACCTGGATATGAGGCTGACAGGTTTTTTCCACTTTAGGCTTGCTAATTTACATTTTTTCCCTGATATATCTATTTATAGTATGGAAATAAAGAAGACTGAAAAACTCTCTTCAGCAGGCTTGTGAGACACTGGCCTTCTCAAGGTCAAATGGGATGCTTGCTCCAGAATAAAAAGAAAATGCTGGAGAATTTTTTTATTACTTCTCATAGAGGACATATTTAGTTTTAATCTACCCAGTATTCATCTTCCATTTTCTTTTTTTTTTTTTTAAGACTGTATTTATTTATTTGAGAGAGAGAGAAAGAGCAGGAGTGGGGGAGAGGGGCACAGATGAAGAAGCAGACTCCCTGCTGAGCAGAGAGCCCTAGGCAGGGCTCGATCCCAGGACCCTGAGATCATCATCTTCCATTTTCTGATACCTCTACGTCCTTCACTCTATTCATGAGCACTAGGTGGGCTGACTGTCTCTCTGACTCAAGGGTAAAGATGATACCCCGGCCTGGCCACTCAGAGCACTGCATTCCTAGGCCACAGGATTGATTCAGAGATGGCTACATCACCTAACTATAGTTATTCAGAGTAAGTAACTAAGACTCTTATTTGAGAAACCAGGATAGAAATACCTTTTGTTTTTCCTTGTATAAGAATATATATACATGGAGAATGTGTATTAGTCAGGATAGGCTAGATTATGTCATAGTAAAATGTGAAAACCTCAGTGACTTAAAAGTTCTCCCTCAAACAATGTGCTATACACAAACAATGAATCATGGAACACTACATCAAAAACTAATGATGTAATGTATGGTGATCAACATAACAACAACAAAAAAGTTCTCCCTCACCCACACATCCATCATGGATTAACAAAGGAACCTCGCTCATTGAAATCACTTAGGGACCTAAGCTGATGGAGGCCCCATCTTGACACATGCTTCAGTAATCACCATGGTAAGGAGAAAGGGACATAGTGAATAATGCAATGGTTCTTAAAAGCTTCTGTCCAGAAGTTACACACACCTCTTATATTCACATTTTATTCGTCAAAGCAAATCACACTGCCACATCTAACTTCAGGGAACAGAAGAGCATAATCTTACTATGTATGCAGATGAAGGAAAGCTGGAAATATTTAGTGAACAACTAACAATTATATAGAATATAAGCCTGGAGTTTCCAAACTTGTGAAGAGCACTGGCAGAGGCAGGAAAAGACAGGGTCCCAATGATACAGTTTAAGTTTCTGGATCTAGCTGTGCCTGAAGGAGGATGGCCTGGGACTGTTAGTTTATATGAAACAATAAACCCCCTTTTTTGCTTAGTGCAGTTGGGTTTTCTTCTATAACTGACAAATGGAAGCATCCTGAGCCACGTGCTTCTCAACAAACAGAGCCAGATAGTAATTTTGGTTTTTGATGGATATGGTAGAAGGTGGAAGGATGTTAACCTATCCTTGAAATACCAACCAGTTTTTAAGCAACCCCAGAGCCTCTAGGGGCCACCACCTTTTCAGAGATAACTCAGATTCTGTGTGGAATAAAAGTTGAAAAGTCTATTAGAGAAAGAAAACCAAAGGTGCATTAATTCTTATTGCACCTAGACAAAATTTCTGCATCTTATCTTGACAGACTCTGAAACATAGATCAAGGAGAGGAAAGTGAGAGTAACATTCTGTGTAACTAAAACCCACGCTGGCCCCAAAACCATGGAACCTTGAGAGAATTCCAGGCCATGATGGCTCCACTTGAGTCCGCGTGTCCCAGCCTAAGGAAAGCTGAACACAAAAGCATGCTCCAACTACTACATCCTGTGATCTGTCTCACCCACCCCAGAGCAGCTTTGAGGAAGAGAGTCTTGACTTCAGGAAGACTGAGGCAAGAATATCAATCAGGTAGAGAAGGGGTGTGGCCTTGTCATAGACAGCACCTTTGGCTAGGCAAGCCGGGGCTCAAATCCTGCCTCTGCCATCTCCCACGGGGTGTCCTTGGAAGTTCTTTAGCCTCTGAGCCTCAGGTTCCTCATCTGTATCAGGCAGAGTGGGGAGAGCATCTACCTCAGACGTAAGAGGTGATTTTAAACAAACGGAAAGCATTCTATACAAGGCCAAGCACCAGAGAGGCCTTCCCCTGCTACCTTCTTCCCACCCTACTGCCTACTGTCTTTTTTCTTTATTTGCAAGTGTAGAAGGGGAGGCTGCTAGTGTGCAGGCAGCCTAGGAGTTTCGTGTATATTAGAGAAAGAGCTCTTGTCAAGTTTTGCAAAGTCTGGTAACATTCAAGGGCGAGTCTGCCACCTTGGTCTGTATTTCTGTTAAACCTCCTTTATGCATTTCCTTACACAAACACCACAGGTAATTTTACATAAATAGGATCACAGCGAAGAGCTTCTTCAAATAGCAAGAAGACAGTAATCAGCTAGATCAATTTTTCCATCTAACCAGACTGATGGGAGATTTTTAATAAATACAATAACATAAAGACAAGGTGGCCTTTTTATGGAAAAATCTCGGATTTTTTTTTTCTTAAAGATACATTTCCCGAAAGAGCACACTGTATTTCCATTTCAGTAAGTCACACCCAATTCACCAAACAACCCCACATTTACTGAGTACTTGCTGTATGCTGCACAGGTACGGTGCAGTATAAGTAGGACATAAATATGAGTAAGAAGCAACGTTGCCGCTAAAACACAAGCTCTTTTACGGCATGGGCTTTCTCTTGCTCATCACATATCCCCAGAACCCACTCCTACCTGGTGTATAGTAGGCTCTCAGGAAACAAGTGATGACTGATGAAATGATTGGCCCAAGCAGCTCAAGGTCTACCAGGAGTTAGAAGTAAATAACATTAGGCATATAGGTTACTGCATTGCTCCATCTGTGAGTAGTTACTGATTAGATCAAGAGGTTTGGTGATTAATAAAATTTGAAATGAGATATGATCACAAAGAGAGAGCTAATTCAAATATTTCTATCAGAAAAAACCAGTGTTTAGAAATGCTTTGACAGGGGCACCTGGGTGGCTCAGTCGTTAAACGTCTGCCTTCGGCTCAGGTCATGATCCCAGGGTCCTGGGATCGAGCCCCACATCGGGCTCCCTGCTCCGCGGGAAGCCTGCTTCTCCCTCTCCCACTCCCCCTGCTTGCGTTTCCTCTCTCACTGTGTCTCTCTGTGTCAAATAAATAAATAAAATCTTAAAAAAAAAAAACGCTTTGACAACTTAAGATCTCCTAATTTGAATAAGTGGAATTTTCTTCCAGGTTCAGTCTAGAGCAAGTCATGATAATAGTAATGATGATAAGGGTCACATACTATTTACTGACTGCTCCTGTATAAGGGTGGTACTTGTGATTCCCAGCTTCACAGAGGAAGAAACTGACAGATAAGAACTAGCCAAGGTCACCGGCCTAATTGGCAGGAACATTCTCAATTCTGACTCTCAGAAACTTCCTTCCACACCTCCCTCCTCTCTCTTGTAATCACCATACTATATTTATTTCCTCTTATAATCAGCAAGGCATCCACTTTTTTTTTTCCCCCCTAATGGAAGGCTTTTTTTTTTTTTTTTAAGTGGTGTCCATAGCACCTGAGGTTCAAAAGCCACTTTGGGAACCAACTATAACTGATAGAATTCACTTCCTTTTGGTGTAGACCTGAAAGGAATCTTTAAGTAAGTGGGGCGGGGCAGTGGGGGAAGGCCCAGCATGAACATTTTCTTTACAACGCTGCCCCCTGAAATCCAGTTTCTGTCCAAAGTAAGTAAGGGGGGCACACTAGAGGGAGAGATAAACAAAAAAAGCCAGTTTAAAAGTCCTGTGGTTTGATGGCTAAGAAAAAGAGCTCCTTAAGGTTAACACACACTGTTAACCTTCTGAGGACCGCCAGTGTTTGCGATAGGCATGTCTTAGCCCTGAAGGATGCTTTCATTCCAGAACTTTTCAAACCCCTGAAGAGTGCTGTAATCCCCTGTAGAAAGCAGATAAACTGAGGTATTCCAACAACATAGATGAAACCCACATCCCTATGGCAAATCAGCAGGGATATCACAGCACATTCCAAGGGCAGCCTTTACGACAAGGGGCTCCTGGGGAAACCAGAGTCTTGTCTTCCTCCAGTAATCAGGGCTAAGAGAGTTTTACAGAATAGTAATTACTATGGAAAGGTAATTACCTTCCCTCACACAGGCCTCATCTGCCTTACATGACCAGGAAAGCTGTGCATAGCTGAAATGTTCTTGTTTAATCAAATCAAACTTGATCACACATTAAGGCGGGGGGGGAGTATCTGATACTTTTATAGTCTGGCGACAAAAGGACTTTGTAATTCTTGAAGTATTAAATGGGTTTAAGACAAAACTAAATCATACAAAAGTTCTTAGTGGCTACATTCTTATAATTTAAGACAGATATTACTGCCGCTGTCCCTACCACCACCAAAACAGCAGCTCTTGGTTTACTGAGCACTCATAATGAGCCAGGCACTATTTTAACAATACCATGATGTAGGTGCTACCAGGATACCCATTTTGCAGATGAGAAAATTAAGACACAGAAATGACACATACCTTGCAGGGCCACACAATGAATAAGGAGTAGAACCAGGATTCCAACCCTGGCAATCTTTAGGAATCCTAGTCCTAAAGTACTGTGACAGTGGCATTAATAACGTGTATTCGGCCTGGTAGGGCAGAGCCGTGTGTTAGTAACAAAACAAGAATTCATGGTTAACTCCCAGTGTCTCTGGAGCACAGAGACAAGAGAGATGTGGAATGCAGTCCCTGTTTCATAGCCCGCACTGGGAGAGAGGCAGTATCAGGTTAGGGAGACTGTCAGACCCAACTGAACCCAAGAGGACTTTTTTGCTTGGATGAGAAGAAAGAAAATTTATTGAAATTTTATAAGGTCACTAAAGTTTAATGTCCCCACAAGGGCTTAAGTATAAAGTGGCCAAGGTATTCCATCACAAAATAAAAATAAAGTCCTGTATTTCATGGAAACTGAAAAATCGCTAGCTGTCATCCAAGCTTTGTTTGTATTTTAAGAGTGCCATTAATATCCCCAAGCTGCCCCATGATGTCTCCTCTTCCAGCCAAACAAATGACCTTGAGTCCCCAAGCACCTGTGGCTTGTAGTTACAGATTCAATCATTCAACAGATGTCTACTAAGGGGCTACTATGTGCCACAGTCTGTGCTTGATATGTTTCTAGGCCCCTAAGGACACTCATAAATGTGTGCATCTTGAGTTTCTGTTCACAAAAAAGTGACACAATGATAAGCAAACCATCCCCCTGATCAGAACTGCTATTCTTTCTGTTCTTTTATTCTACTAACAGGGAGGTGGAGAAAGGACAAGGCAGTGATGATAAGGCAGAGGCCACAAACTGCCCTGCAGCTGGGGGCCCGTAGGTAATACCAGAGAACGAAGCAAGGGATGGATGCTAGGGCAGCTGGAGAACACAGGCTCCTTCCAAGGGACAGCCATGACTCCGTTCTGACCAATTCCTGCCATTCTTGACATTTTTCAAAGAGAAATTAAAATACAGTTTCAAAGAGAAACTAAAAAAT
The DNA here is from genome assembly GCF_964656455.1 of Halichoerus grypus. Taxonomy (NCBI): domain Eukaryota; kingdom Metazoa; phylum Chordata; class Mammalia; order Carnivora; family Phocidae; genus Halichoerus; species Halichoerus grypus. The sequence continues at coordinate 41,495,365 of NC_135714.1, forward strand.
ATCAAAAACTAATGATGTACTATATGTTGGCTAATTGAACACAATATAATAAAAATAAATAAATAAATAAAATGTATTTATCTCCAGCAATGTGAAGTCTCTCTAGGGTTCTAATTTGGCTTTCATTGGAAAGTTTTCACAAACACTGAGCAGGCCAAACAAAACAGTGCCACAGAACAGCTAAGGCTTGCTGGTTATGAATCTGCAATCCGGTTTGTTTCTGAGGTGTAGCAGGAAAGAAGCAGCCTAACTGGGAAGAATGCTGTCATGGGTAATTCCTTGGGGTCCCTTCTAAGTCCACAAAAAAGCCAACTGTGACTTACTGGCAGAGCTGAGCGAGTCCTATGACCTGGTCACAACCAGGATGGTGGGCTGCAAAGATGAGGTACGGAAAGAAGGAGCAAGGCATATAATCTTGACTCCCTCCATGGAAGAAAGTGACATTCCAGCCAGGCCTGCCTGTGTACTGTGTAATATTACATAAACACAACTAACTGGCTATGACTGGTACAGTGATTAGAGATGCATTAGCAATTTGATTCTTCTAAAAGCAGACATTAATCAAGAACACTAATATAAGTAGCTACACCAAGATTGGTCTCGTTTTTATCTTCTTTCCAAAATGTGTTGTTGCTTTTAGTATTTCAGCTGCCATCATCACATCATATTATCCATTTAAACCAGGTCCTGACCTAATGGGATCACCCAAGGAACAACTTCCCAAGACTCACTTACTTCGGTGCCAAATAAAAAAATCTGCAGGAAAAAGAATCCTGGACTGTGACTTCGGAACCCTGACATGCTGACAAGCTCCAGCTCACTCACCATAAATAGGAAGAACGAGTCCCAGCACAAACTCTGTCCTGGCAAGAACTTCAGCCATCAAATGGAAGAGCTATGTCACAGTAAACAATGAGAAAGAAACAGAATAAATAGGTGGGAAGGAGCGGCTGGAGCAGCCTAGTCTGGAATTGGTAGGCAACATGGCGCAGACATGAAGACGTCTGGCCTTGACCCCAGAGGGGCATAGGTCTGAATTCTAGCTCTTTTACTCAATAGCTGTGTCATGGGCACTGACAGACACCACCAGTTGAGTGCCTGAGGAAGTGATGCTTGCTTATACCCAAGACTGCGGCAACCGACCCACTCCAAGTAGCCAACTCCCACCCCATTTGATGACCCCGGACCATGTTTAAGTGTTCCAGAGAAAAGGGTGAGGTCCTAGATATCTCGAGCAGGATATCTCAAGGGAAAACCCCTCCCCATGCCTGATCAAGGGGGCTCCAGATAGAACACACTGCTCCAGTTCCATTCAGATCCCCAGATCTGATCCCTCAACTTTCTGATTTAGTAGGTCTGGGGTAAGACCTGCAAAGCTAAATGTTGGACAACTCAGGTGATTCTAACACAGCTGGTTTGCGAATACTGTTTGGAAACCCACTCTAGAGAAGAATTCAAATAGATCTTCACAGGCACATCTGTGGTAACAACAACCTAAGAATTCCCATCCTGGTGAGCAGGAGACCAAAGGCCTGTGTGCCTCAATGATAAGCCTATTGGAATAGAATATTGCTGGAGTAGGGCTCTGTCTTATTAGAGGGCCCAACATCTTACTGTATTATATAGACTGTGAGCCCAGTTAGCTAGATCATCCCACAAGATAGTTTTGGTGCTGTGTCTAGATATTTTTGGTGTAAAATAAACATTAATTCCTATTAGTGCTGGTTAGTGTGCTTGGAACATGGGACCAAGTATTTGAGAAAGAGAGACCAACTCTATCAGTCCTCTTTTTCTCATGTAGGCAAATGCACTGGTGTCTGATAATCCAAGTACACCTGTCTGGGCCAACAAAAGCTGAGGCTCAGGTGATTATAATCCAACCATAAGGTTTTCGTCAGAGAAAAGAAGTGTAAGAAAGTAAGTTCATCATAACTCTGCATTGGTTAAATGTTTTTTTCTTATGAAGTTAAAAAAAATATTTTAGTTCCAAACATGTATGTGTGAAAGAAAAACAAGAGAGTCAATTTCTAGACAAACAAAGTGGCTTTGGGGAAGTATATCTAGATTAACTGCAAGAAGATGATATATTGTTTATAGTATTTGGCTTACCAGAAATAGAAGGGAAATTTTTCTGCAATACAGCAAATAGAGTTTTTTAAAGTAAGATTTTTACAAAAATTGGAACCCTTATGAAATACTTCTATCACCACCTATACATCTCAGAACCAATTCTAGACCCCGAAGGGTGAGCTGTCAGTATAGTCTCCATTCAGTTTGAACCAAGTGCAGGAACAGAGAAAAGTGGAGAGCATCATGAAAATGACAAAACCCAGTATTTATCCCTTTCTTCATTCAGCACCACCATTTTAAAATGGGAGCTAGAACGCAAGGATGAATAATATATGGTTTCTGCCCTCAAGGAGCTTAATGCAATAGAGACAACAATAGCTATATATGGCTAAGTGCTATAGAAAGCAATCTCATGAGATAGGTATTATTATATCCCATTTAAAAGATGGAAGACTGGAGATAAAGAGAGATTAAGTAACTTGTCCCAAATCACCAGGTAGGAGGAACACACATGTACAAATACCAACCCTATGAGGCAATACAAGTCAGTGTGTCCTAGGATTGTCACTAACCAGTAGTGAAGGGCAAGGGTCACTGCGGGTTGGGATGATTGGGGGGGTGGGGAATAAGAAAGGCAATGATGTGTTGCACCTTAAAGAATAGGTGGGAGGGCTGCCTGGGTGGCTCAGCCGGTTAAGTGTCTGCCTTTGGCTCAGGTTCTGATCTCAGGATCCTGGGACCGAGCCCTGTGGGCTCCCTGCTCAGCAGGGAATCTGCTTCTTCCTCTCCCTTTGCCTCTCCCCTCCTCTCATGCTCTCTCTCTCTATCTCAAATAAATAAAACCTTAAAAAAGAAAGAATAGGTGGGAGATTTACAGGTAAGAATGGGGGGCAGGGATGCATTTTACATATAGGAAATGGTATTAAAACATAGCACAGTTGGAAAATACTTTACTGTAGAGGTGGAAATAAAATCACTTAAACCCTGAAGAGAGAAAATGAAGGGTTATTAAACATATTGTTTACCTGCATCTAAAACCTTTCTCATTCTCATTCTCCCTCACTAGCATTTTGCAATTTCCCAATTCATTGTAGGCAATAGAAAGTTATCAGATATTCTCCTGTACGCACGAAAAAAAGCCAAAGGTGGTGCTCAGGCTAGTTGGCTCCTGCTGTTGAGAAGCTAGACTCAGAAGCCAGGATGCATGTTCATGGTTCTATCAACTGGTATACATACCTGATGATGGGGCCCCAGGTTACACATAAAGAGACAAACAGATACATGGGGCCAGGGGCAAACTCCCTCCTCCACTTTATATTACACATCATACACTCTAAGTATTCTCCTTATCAATGAATACCTAATATAACGCTGTAATTTAGGAATGCTGACTTCATGACTGACTCCCATTAGGGCCTCATGACTGGTGGGACTGGAGGTGCAGAGGTCGTACAAAAAAAAGTTGTTTTAGAAAACATTTCTGGACAAATGGTTCCATCCAGGTTGGGAGGGTTTGGCAGAGCAGCCAGGAGGGACCAGAGAAGCTGGATGAGGAGAAAGGTGCTAAGAAATGTTGGCTAAGAGAGACTACAACTGGGAACTCTCCACAGATATTCCTACTGTTGAGGATTAAGGGAAGGGAAGCATGCTGAGGGGGTCTGAGGGAAAACCAGAGAGGTTAAGCCAAAACTAAGGGGTATCTGTGGCATGGAAGAGAGATGCTCCTCATGTAAAATACCAGAACACCTTGCCTACCCTGTCCCCTTCTTATACTCAGCACCCATCAGAAGCACAGCCACTCCTGCTCGTAGCTGGGTAAAAGAAGAAAGGAAAGAAGAGAGAAGGGGGTGAAGGTGGAAGAACTGCCCATTTAAAAAGCCAGACTGAGGGGCACCTGGGTGGTTCAGTCATTAAGCGTCCACCTTCAGCTCAGGTCGTGATCCCGGGGTCCTGGGATCGAGCCCCGCATCGGGCTCCCTGCTCAGTGGGGAGCTTGCTTCTCCCTTTCCCACTCCCCCTGCTTGTGTTCCCTCTCTCACTGTCTCTCTCTCTCTGTCAAATAAATAAATAAAATCTTAAAAAAAAAAAAAATAAAGAGCCAGACTGTGTTAAGATTACATCCTACTGGTTCTCAAGTGATGGCACATACGGAATTTACTTCCCTTCATATAATGGGTCCTTTGAAGCTGCCTTACGTTGTAGGACAAATAATTTGCCCACCTAACTCCAGAGTATGAGCTGCGTGGAAGAGAAAGCGGGGTTCCCAAGAAACACCATTTTGAGAGGAAGCTCCCCTGCTCCCCATGGTTCCTTCCACAGGCCAAGAACTGCCACAGAACTTCATCTTTGTTATGTTCAAGTTGGAGAAGAACTGTCAGAGACCCAGAGGTTTAAAATTTAAGGTTAAAAACATTTTTGCATCCCAGGTGTGGCTCAAGCTGGACAGGAAAACAAGATGAGGGGATGAAAAAGAAGAAGAGCAAAGCAATAAAAATTAAAAAAAAAATAAGGAGAAATGGGAGAAAGCAACAATTTAACCAAAACCCTCCATGTTTTAAAATCTGGTAGCGTAAAGATACTAAAACACAAAAACAGTTCCTTATTAATGGCTGATATCTTCTGTTTTCACTGTGTGAAATATTTTCTTCACTATATTTCGAACAATGGGATGTCAGAACTCTCATTTCTGTGTCTTGGCTTCTTTGGATGTTCCATTCTCTTCCTAAGCCAACATTTCTACTCTCCAAAGCTGAGTTCCTCCAGTAAAGCTGCAACATGTTTGCCATGTTGCAAAATGTCAGATAAAATACTGCAGGTGAGTCAGAGCATCTTTCTTATTCCCTGATTCATTCAATAAATACTCAAGAGCCTTCCACATGCCCCCAAGCACAGTCAGCCCTTGAGATACAATGGTGAGCAAAACTGATACAGGTTATTGTCTGGGAGGGGAGGCGGACACTACTCAAATTATCACATAAATATATAACAAACTGTTCACTGTAGACACATAACAGGTGAGGAGCGCTGGGCTAGTATGGAGAGTCAGAGGAGGCTGACCCCAGGCCCTACAGTCTGAACCAAGCTCCAAGGGGGTTAACTGGCCTTGGGGTGGGAAGTTAGTTGGAGAGAACTGCTCTTGCAAGGACTCAAATCTAGAGGGATTGTAATCATTTAAGGAACTGAAAAGCCTGTGGCTGGAACAAAGGCTATGAAAGAATAAAACAGCCTCCAGAGTGAGAAGGTGATCACAGAAAAATGACATTCTATTGCTCTGGGAAGTCCAGGGCAGAGGGCATGTCACTTTGGTCCAGACACAAGAGAACATCGTGGGTGTAACACACTATTTGGTAATCGTTTCTAGCTCCTCCCTACCCTGGAGAGTAATGACCCAGATTTTTTTCAGCCTGATCATGTCCATTTTCGCTATTCTATTATTTTAAGCAAACTACTGACTTTTTTCACTGCCAAATCACAAAACAAGAGCCATGTCCTTAAAAAAAAAAAAAAAAAGCCAGTCAAAACACACACACACACACACACACACATTCCCAGATTTTTATCACTGGTTTTTCATGTTGAATCTGAATTTAAAATAAATGTAGGCATAAGTTAGCTCAAGAAAGAACTGCAAAGATTATATCAGTAAGGAAGTAACAGGGATTTGATATTTTGATGTTGATTTGCACATACTCTACCGAAAAGTTCCAACAAATACACCCTGGTGGCTTTTGTTCTATTCTCAACTCTGTAGATAGCTGCTGTTCTATTCTCAACTCTGTAGATAGCTGCCCTGATATACAACAGCTTCAACACCTGCCTTCTAATACCTGGAAAGGCTGTGGTTCTGAAATACTATCGTCTCTCTAAAGTCAAAGGCCATTAAATATCCTTTTATAAAATAAAAGGCTATCCTCATCTCAGATGATGTCATTTTGTCTGGGCTTCTGCATTCTCAAGGAGAACAACGTGAAATAATCAGGAATATAGTGTACAGACTCCCAAGGTGACCAGTTTTCTGATTTCTCTCCTACAAGTGTGAGATTAGGAGGGAGGAAGGAAGCAGGGGGATGGTAAGTAAAAGACTGAAGTTTAATAATAAAGATACAATTACAGAATCCATTTGTGCCTTGAAATCTGTTTCTGGGAACAAAAGCCTAAGCTTTCTAAGAAAGCATTGTAAGCTTTTTAAATAGATGAAAACATATGCTTCACTTCTTGTACATCAAAGAAATGTCCAAACTACTGTGAACTATAACTAAAGTGTTACTGTTTACTTCGTGCATTGTTTCTATACTTTGACAGAAAGGGTCTGCATTCCCACTTAGGAAGTATCCAACCACATCTTAACTCTGAAGAAACCTTTCTTGGCCAAAGATTGAATTCTTTGCAAGTTTGGTGATCTATATAGTGAAGAAACCCCAAATCCTACAATACGGTATGAAAAGAACAAACCAGATTTAACTGTTTTTCTTCACTACCACAACAAAAATAAGGAAATAAAGAGCCCAATTATATTAGAGTATCGTTTGGACAAAACCACAGCTTCTAAAATTAAAACCCCAAACCATTTGCATGTTAGAAAATGTAAATTGTTAATGAACACTGTGTCGCATCAGTTTCCTGTTCCAGATGGCTCTCTGTTGGGTTGGCAACAAGTCAAGAGCCTGACGAAGACGTGCAGGCATATGTCTTGTGTTTAAAATGAAAGGAAAAAAAAAGGAGAAGGGGGTTTCATTTTATAAACACTTCAGTGAAAATTACCATTCCTTTTGGGACCAATTCAGTCCAGGTGCTAAAGACAGAATAAACAGGCAACACATGAAGGCAGAAAAAGTCAGGCTTCTATGGGAATTACATTCCTGGTTACATTTAAAACTAAATTTCAAAATACAAATCACTATCACCATGGTTGTACACATATGTTCTCCCTCTGGTTTTTTAAATATTAATCTTTTATTCTCACATAATAAACTAATCTAAGTCAAAGCCTACAGCCGGTTGTGCCCCTTTTTAATGTTCTTCTGCTCCAATTTTAGGCTGAACTGCTTGTACCTAAGTATTTTTATTTTTACCCAAGGTCCTTAAGAACCTCCTTTTGGGCTTACATGGTCTTCCTTTATATTGTGATTAAAGGTAATTTTACTTTTGAGGGACACTGTTTCCCAGGACTTGGAGCAGGGATTCAGCACTCATATTCTCAACAACTTCCTTTCCAATGTTCGTTTTAAAAACCTTATGTTGACTATATACCTGCACCTTCCTTATTCTAGGCACTGTGACCTTAATAGAGAAACTGTCTAAAAGATTTAAAACAAAATCCTACCTGATACCTTTACTTGTGAAGCATATGTGGAATCTGAATTTCTACTCAGCAGTAGATCATCAAACACGCATCAAAGTACTAATAGTAGTTTTCTCTGGGTAGTGGGTTTATGGGTAGTTTATTTTATTTTATTCTGTGTTTGTTAAGGTACAAAAGCTCTTTAAAGTATTCTATGAACAAATGATTTCTGTAATCAGAAAAAAATCCAATTATAGATATTTTAAGAACATATAACATGAGTGGCGTTTTCCGACTCATCCAAATGACAATCCCTGCCCTTCTAAAGCTTATATCCTAAGAATTATAAGTAATTACACAACGATGCATGACAGGCACAATTACTGCTACTTGAGTTTGGAGGGGCAATCACATGGTGAAAGCAGCTTTAGTTCTAAGAATTACTTTAGTTGACAATTGCTCTGATACTGTTTTCTGAGACACTAGTGAAAATTCTGGCCAATTATTTTTAGGCATACAAATTCTTACTCTCAAAGCCATTATTCAGGTGTCAATGACATATTGGTTCACTTACAGGTAAAATATCAAACTCAGGAGACAGAGGACAAGATAGTTGTATTTGTCTAATTATAAAGATGCAAAACTGGCTTATTAGTGAATGTTCTCAAGATGCATGTATCAGTATGTCAGGACTGGATGTCAGTATCCCTTCTTTTGTGGAATCACTCCAACCCCCATTCTAAGTGGCAATGATAGATTGTCAATCATAGTCCACTGTCCATTTCTCCAAATCCCTGCCCCTGCCTCCCTCCCTCCTGCTTCCCAACACAGTGATGGCCACATGACTCAGCACAGCCAGAGGAAACCCCACTCCCCTAGCAACAGTGGCTGAAAGTCAGTCAGCTTTGTTTCCTAGGATTGATCAGAAAAGCTCTTTCTTTTTTTTTTTTCCCTGGGTTGCTATTCTGGAATGACATAAGCCAGGAATGGCTGGGAGGAATGAGAAGTTCACAGAGGCAGTTGTAATTTGAAAAAATGAGGCCAATACTCTGAAGGAAGAAAAGCTTAGAAGATGCAAAGAGTCCTGATCACACTGTTGGAGCCCCTACCCCAACTCTCCTAAATATAGTTCCATCTCTGGGCTTCTCAGATGAGTCAATGTGAAAGGCAAATACTAACTAGGAAAACATATTAGCAAAACATATGACTAAGTGTTAATAACCTTAATAATACAAATGCTCTAATTTTTAAATCATTAAGAATAAAATGAATAATACAGTAGAAAAAAAGGAAAAGACCATGAACAGGCAATTGACAAAAGAGTAAATACAAATGGCAAAATCTGTTTTTCATCAGTACTCAATAAAATGCAATTTATATGTGGCCTCTACACTGTTCTTTCCATTTCCAAATTTTCTACAATAAGAAAAAGTCTGACTGTAATAGTGGAGGAAAACCTATAAAGTAAAGGTATTAAAATATAAAATTAAATTTAAGAATATTAGCCTGGCATCAGTTGGCATGATGAATGGGTGGGTAGACACAGAGAAAAGGCCATGGCCAATATGTGCCTGGGGTAAGGGAGCATCTTTGGAGAGATGTAAACAGCATCTCAAAGACAACAGAGATAGCCAACTCCTGTAGGGGGTGAAGTTGAGTCAGTGACTCCATTGCTTCCCTCCTGAGATGATAGTGGTATCCTGAAAAAGACAGAATGGTATTGAGGAGAAGCTGATTTAGAAGTAGGGAAGGGACTATACTGATTCAGATAAAAATAAAAAGCATATAAAGCTAGACCCATAGAATGGTAGAGAAAGAAGAGACCTTAGATTCACCTAATAAGGCTCTCATTTTATGATGAGGATCCTGAGTCCAAAGCAAGATCAGTGACTTACTTTCGGGTTACATACCTATGGGCATATTTAGGAGTAAAAATAAGACCCCTCCCTGCTAGGCTCTTTTTCTTCTTTTTTTTCTCTTCATTTTTTACCTTTTGACCCCCTTTATCCATTTCTCTCACCTCCTAACCCCTACCTCTGGCAACCATCAATCTCTGTAAGTTTGGTTTTTTTTGTGTGTTTATTTAGGCTCCATAAGAGAGATCATTTGGTATGTCTTTCTCTGTCTGACTTACTGCACTTAGCATAATGTCCATCCATGTTGTCACAAATGACAAGATTTCATTCCTTTATAGCTGAATAATATTCCATTGTGTGTGTGTGTGTTTATACACACACAATTTCTTTATCCATTCATCTGCCAATGAACACTTAAGTTGCTTCTATAACCTCACGATTCTGAATAATGCTGTAATGAACACAGGGGTGCATATACCTTTTCAAGTCAGTATTTTCATTTTCTTTGGGTAAATACCCAGAAGTGGAATTGCTGATTCATAATATAGTTCTATTTTCAATTTTCTGAGGAACCTCCATACTGTTTTCCATAGTGGCTGCACCATTACATACCCACCAACAATGCACAAAAATTCTCTTATTCCCTTTCTTTTTAAGTCTTGTCTTTTTTTTTTTTTTTTTTTTTTAAATTTTATTTATTTATTTGAGAGAGAGAGCACATGAGAGGGGGGAGGGTCAGAGGGAGAAGCAGACTCCCTGCTGAGCAGGGAGCCCGATGCGGGACTCGATCCTGGGACTCCAGGATCATGACCTGAGCCGAAGGCAGTCGCTTAACCAACTGAGCCACCCAGGCGCCCCTAAGTCTTGTCTTTTTGATGATAGCCATCCCAACAGGTGTGAGATGGTATCTCATTGTGGTTTTGATTTGCATTTCCCACATGATAAATTATGTTGAATATTATTTCATGAATCTATTGGCCATCTGCATGTTTTCTTTGGAAAAATGTCTATTCAGATCTTCTGCCCCTTTTTGCCCTTTTAAAAAATATTTTATTTTATTTAAATTCAATTAATTAGCATATAGTGTATCATTAATTTCAGAGATAGAGTTCAGTTACTCATCAGTTGCATATAACACCCAGTGCTCATTACATTACATGCCCTCCTTAATGCCTATCACCCAGTTACCCCATTCCCCACCCACCTCCCCTCCAGCAACCCTCAGTTTGTTTCCTACAGTTAAAAGTCTCCCTCTCTGATTTCATCTTATTTTAGTTTTTCCTCCCTTCCCTTTGATCCTCTGTTTGGTTTTTTAAATTTCACATATGAGGGGCGCCTGGGTGGCTCAGTCGTTAAGCGTCTGCCTTTGGCTCAGGTCATGATCCCAGGGTCCTGGGATCGAGCCCCGCATCGGGCTCCCTGCTCCGAAGGAAGCCTGCTTCTCCTTCTCCCACTCCCCCTGCTTGTGTTCCCTCTCTCGCGCTCTCTCTCTCTGTCAAATAAATAAATAAAATCTTTAAAAAAAAAATAAAAAAAAATAAATTCCACATATGAGTGAAATAATATGATAATTGTCTTTCTCTAATTGACTTATTTTGCTTAGCATAATACCCTCTAGTTCCATCCACATCATTGCAAATGGTAATTTCAATTTTTTGAGGCTGAGTAATATTTCATTGTATATATATACCACATCTTCTTTACCCATTCATCTGTTGATGGACATCTGGTGTACCCATTTATTAATCTGAATTTTTTTTTACTATTGAGTTGTATGAGTTTTTTATATATCTATTAGCCGTTTATCATGTACATGATTTGAAATATTTTCTCTCATTCAATAAGTTGTCTTTTCATTTTGATTTCCTTTGCTTTACAGAAGCTTTTCAGTATGATGTAGTCCTACTTATTTATTTTTGCTTTTGTTGCATTTGGTGTCAAATTAAAAAAATCATCACCAATATCTATGTTAAGAATCTTCTGCCTATGTTTTCTTCTAGGAGTTTTATGGTTTCAGGTCTAACATTCAAATTTTTAATCTATTTTGAGTTAATTTTTGTGTATGGTATATGATAGTGGTCAAGTTTCATTCTTTTGCATGGGGCTGTTCAATTTTCCCAATACCATTTATTAAAGAGACTGTCCTTTACCCAGTGTATATTCTTGGCTCCTCTGTTGTAAATTAATTGACCATACATGCATAGGTATATTTCTGTGCTCTCTATTCTGTTCCATTGACCTATGTGTCTGTTTTTATGCCAATACCATACTGTTTTAATTACTAGAGCTTATAATATAGTTTGAAATAAGAAAGCATGGTATCTATAGCTTTGTTCTTTCTTTAGATTGCTTTGGCTATTCTGGTTTTATTGTGTTTCTGTACAAATTCTAGGATTATTTATTCTATTTCTTTGAAAAATGCCTCCGGAATTCTATTAGGGGTTGCACTGAATTTGTAAATTGTTTGGGGGTAGTATGGGCATATTAACAATATTGATTCTTCCAAGCAATGAGCATGAATATCTTTCCATTTATTTGTGCCTTCTTCAATCTTTCATTAATGTCTTATAGTTTTCAAAATACAGGTTTTTCATCTCCTTAAATTTATTCCTATGGATTTTATTCTTTTTGACGTAATTGTAAATGGGATTATTTTCTTAACTTCTCTTTCTGATAGTTTGTTATTAGTGTATAGAAACATAACAATTTTTGTGTGTCTTGATTTGGTATCCTGCAACTTTATTGAATTTGTTTATTAATTCTAACAGTTTTTGATGGAGTCCTTTTGGGTTTTCCCCATATAATACGTTATCTGCAAATAGTGACAACTTTCCTTCTTCCTTCCCAATTTGGATGTCTTTTTTTTTTTGCCTAATTGTTCTGGCTAAGACTTCCAATATTATGTTCAATGAAAGTGGTAAGAGTAAGCATCCTTGTCTTGTTCTTTATCTTAGAGGAAAGCTTTCAGCTTTTCACTATTAAGTATAATGTTAGCTGTAGACTTGTCATATATGGCCTTTATTATGTTGAGGTACATTCCCTATCCACCTACTTTGTTGAGTATTTTTATCATAAATGGGAGTTGAATTTTGTCAAATAGTTTTTCTACATCTATTGAGATGATGAACAATTTTTATCCTTCATTTTGTTGATGTGGTATATCAACTTGACTCTTTGTGGATGTTGAAACATCCTGGCATTCCTGGAATAAATTCACCTGATAATGATGTGTGATCCTTTTAATGTATTGTGATTCAGTTTGCTAACATTTTGTTGATAATTTTTACATCTAAGTTTATCGGGGATATTGGCCTTTAATTTTCTTTTGTGTTTTGTCTGCTTTTGGTATCAGGGTAATGCTTACCTTGAAAAATGAGTTTTGAAGAGTTCCTTCCTCTTCTATATTTTTGGAAAATTTTGAGAATGATTGGTATTAATTCTAAACATTTGGGAGAATTCAACAGTGAAGCTGTCTGGTCCTAGACTTTTGTTTTGGGGGAGGTTTTTGATTACTGATTCAATCTCCTTACTAGTAATTGGTCTGTCCCAATTTTCTATTTCATCATGATTTAGTCTTGATAAATTGTATGTTTCTAGGAATTCATCCATTTCTTCTAGGTTCTGCAATTTTTTGGCATATAGTTGGTCATAGTAGTGTCTTATAATCCTTTGTATTTCTATACTACTAGTTGTAACATCTCCTCTATCATTTCTGATTTTATTTGAGTCTTCTCTTTTTTTTTCTTGATGAGTCTAGGTAAAAGCTTCTCAAATATGTTTATCTTTTCAAAGAACCAGCTCTTCTCTAATGTCTTTTTTAAAATTTTTTTATTGTTATGTTAATCACCATACATTACATCATTAGTTTTTGATGTAGTGTTCCATGATTCATTGTTTGTGCATAACACCCAGTGCTCCATGCAGAACATGCCCTCTTTAATACCCATCACCAGGCTAACCCATTCTCCCACCCCCCTCCCCTCTAGAACCCTCAGTTTGTTTTTCAGAGTCCATCGTCTCTCATGGTTCGTCTCCCCCTCCGATTTCCCCCCCTTCATTCTTCCCCTCCTGCTATCTTCTTTTTTTTTTTTCTTAACATATAATGTATTATTTGTTTCAGAGGTACAGATCTGTGATTCAACAGTCTTGCACAATTCACAGCGCTCACCATAGCACATACCTTCCCCAGTGTCTATCACCCAGCCATCCCATCCCTCCCACCCCAACCCCCACTCCAGCAACCCTCAGTTTGTTTCCTGAGATTAAGAATTCCTCATATCAGTGAGGTCATATGATACATGTCTTTCTCTGATTGACTTATTTCGCTCAGCATAACACCCTCCAGTTCCATCCACATCGTTGCAAATGGCAAGATCTCATTCCTTTTGATGGCTGCATAATATTCCATTGTATATATATACCACATCTTCTTTATCCATTCATCTGTTGATGGACATCTTGGCTCTTTCCACAGTTTGGCTATTGTGGACATTGCTGCTATAAACATCGGGGTGCACGTACCCCTTCGGATCCCTACATTTGTATCTTTGGGGTAAATACCCAGTAGTGCAATTGCTGGATCATATCTCTAATGTCTTTTTAATCTCTTTTTATTTTTACTCTAATCTTTGTAATTTCTCTTGTTCTACTAACTTTGGACTTCATTTGTTCTTCTTTTCCTAGTTCCTTGAGGTGTGAAATTAGGTTGTTTGACACTTTTCTTATTTCTGGAAGCACATATCATAATTAACTTCTCCCTTAGAACTGTTTTTGCTGTATCCCATACATTTTGATATGTTATATTATTTTCATTTGTCTCTATTTTTTTATTTCTCCTTTGGTTTTTTTTTTTTTTTTAATTTCCCCCTTGATTTCTTCATTGACTCACTGGTTGTTCGGTAGCATGTTGTTTAATCTCTACATATTTGTGATTTTTTTAGTTTTCTTCTTGTAATTGATTTCATACATTGTTTCATACCATTGTGACTGGAAAAGATGCTTGATATGATCTGATCCTCTTAAATTTATTAAGACTTGTTTTGTGGCTTAACATGTGATCTACCCTGAGAAGTATTCCATATGCACTTGAGAAGAATGTGTATTTTGTTGTTTTTGGATGGAACGTTCTGTATATATCTGTTAAGTCCATCTGTTCTAAAGTCACTTAATGCTGATATTGATTTTTTTTAAGATTTTATTTATTTATTTATTTATTTATTTGAGAGAGATACAGAGATCAAACAGGGGTAGCAGCAGGCAGAGGGAGAAGGAGAAGCAGGTTCCCCGTGGAGCAGGGAGCCTGACACGGGGCTCGATCCCAGGATCTGGGATCATGACCTGAGCCAAAGGCAGACGCTTAACCAACTGAGCCACCCAGGCACCACTGATATTATTGATTTTCTGTCTGGATAATTTGTTGATGTAAGTAGAGTATTAAAAGTCCTTACTACTGTCTTGCTTACTATTTAGGTCTGTTAATATTTGCTTTATATATTTAAGTGCATCTATATCAGGTGCATATTTACAAATGTTATATCCTCTAGTTGGACTATTTATCATTATGTAAGTCCATCTTTGTGTCTTTAAAGTCTGTTCTAAAGTCTATTTTTTCGATATAAATACAGTTACTCCAGTTTTCTCTTGGTTCCCATTTGCATGGAATATCTTTTTCCATCTCTTCATGTCCAGTCTGTGTGTGTCCTTACATCTAAAGTGAGTCTCTTACAGGCAGCATATAGATGTGTAATTTTTTTTTTAATCCATTCAGTCACTCTATGTCTTTTAACTGGAGAATTTAGTCCATTTACATTTAAAGTACTTATTGATAGGTATTACTTATTGCCATTTTGTTCATTGTTGGTTGGCTATTTTTGTAGCTCCTCTCTGTTCCTTTCATCTTCTCTTGGTGTCTTCCATTGTTCTTTGGTGACTTTCTTTAGAGGTATGTTTATATTCTTTTCACTTCATCTTCTATGTATTTAGTATAGGTTTTGCTTTGCAGTTACCATGAGGCTTACATACAACAACTCATATCTTTAGCAGTCTATTTTAAGTTGATAATAATTTAAGTTCGATCCTATTCTAAACATTTTTACTCTCCCCCCTCCGTTTTATGTTTTTGATGTCACTTTTAACATCTTTTTATCTTGAGTATCCCTTAACTAATCATTATGATCATACTTATTTTTACTATTTTTGTCTTTTAACCTTCATACTAGCTTTATGATATGAGCATATTTAGGATTAAAAATCAGCAACCCCCCCCACAGCTGCACCCTTTTCAACCACATCACCCCATCTCTCCTATTTCATCCATAGCTACATGTTCAAGAAAACTATTCTTATATTCCATGTATGCCACTTTTCCTTTTCATGATTGAGAAATTTATGCCACATGTAATGTGCAATTAATAAGAATCAGCAATAATTAATATCCATCTGTAGCATTAACAATTGTTACTATTGACATCATGTGCAGACACAAAAATTAGTGATATGGACAGTATGTCTTACACATTTGTGCATACATAAATACCAATGCAAAAATATATGTTCCAGTGTCTTAGTTAAGAATGATTATTTTTATGATGTGACATGGAAAAATTAAGTACTTGAAAAAGTAACCTGTAGTGATCCCTTAATATGTTAGCAACATTGCTTAACTAGTTAGCTACCTTAATAGGTAGATCTAAATATCTTTCTACATAGCCTGTGATATATTTTAAATATGAAATAAACATTTTAAACTTCATTTGATATAGCTGTTTTGTAATATGTGCCGTGGTTAACTATTTTAATATGTTGGACAGTAAAACTAAATGTAACAGTTCCAACATTTCTCATGGGAGAGATTTAGGACAGACATATGTTCTTCATCAGAGTTTCCAGCAGAAATCTTAGAAATCAAGAGGAAAAATAGACCTTATTATACCAAACTGTGTAGCAAACCATAATGGAAAGCAACAGTCTTAAAGTTGTTTTTTTGTTTTGTTTTCTTCTGGCAGCCCTGAAACAAAAAAATCTGAAACACTAGAAAGGAAGGTATATTCCTTAATGAAAAGTCCAATATTGGAATGCCACAATAACTGGAAATCCATAAATTAGAACCAAGAAATAAGGTAGAATCCTTTCTAAAATAAATTGTACCCTACTTCCTGAACTCCTCCAGCTGAGTGGGTGGATTCCATAATCATGGTTTTGTACCCTGGCACCTACTGTAATGAGTTGAAGTTTTCATTCAAGTGTGGGTAACATGAAGGCTGGTAATGAGTTTTTAGGATCACTCTTCCAGTTACCACAGCAACAGCCTTGTCATTGCCAAACCAGGAGGGATACTTAAGGTCTAAGGAACAACCTCTCAAGAGAAAGAGTTTTGAAATTTTGAAAACTGATATTCCAATTGGAATAGTGCCCTCAGGAGCAACAATCTGCAGAAATGTACAGTCTGAAATTTGATTAATTACTGAGGCAAACCTGTGAGATGAGGAAAGAATGCAGAGGTGATGAAGTAAAGGAAGCATAAGAGGAGAACTTCTTATTGGCTCCTCATCTTTTACAATTTTCTGTTTGGAAGTACTTCATATTTTACTAAGGAGACTAACTTTCTACAAGGCTGGGAAAAGTACTCGGCCAACTATGAAAAATGCTTTGTTTGAAAGACATATCTCTACTAACATAATAAAACATCTATGCCTTGTGGTAACAGAGATGAAAGTTTTTATAATAAAGTGGCAGACATGAATAGCAATAATAATTTTATATGGTCTATGTTTACCTGAGCTTTTCAAAAGAGGAAAGATGTCATAAATCAGTGCAACTTGATTTTTACTGTTGGCTATAGAATATGGCTTTGTTTCACTATGGATAAGGGCACAAAAATGCTTTCCATTTGGAAAGTAGACCTGAAAGTACCATGTAGGTACCTTCCACAACCCATTGAAAAACAAATTCTCAGCTTCTTCCTCATTCAGAGTTGAAGAGACTCCTCTATTAGGTTTCCTCTAGGGGATGCAAGGGAACTGGTTGAGAGCTCACTAGACTATGTTTATCTTCTCAGTGTCCTCAAGAACAGTGCTTTCCAAACTGGACCTGCCTTTCCTCATTTATTATATGTGATTGATCTTAAAAAGGGCATTGGACAAGTGAGAAGGGATAGAGGAAAAAAAAACTTAGGAAACAAGATCCCTTAAAATGAAACTTTAACAAAGTTGAAGATGATTTAAAAAATCATGGTCCATCATGAAGACAACTTATGCATTTTACCCAAATCAATGTGAAGTTCTAATTATTCCAGTTAGAGGAACAGCAATCTTGCCATTATTTTACACAAAAGTACTGGGAATTACGTGGCAAAGGAAGCACAACTATACATCTAAGTGAGAAAAATACATCTTCACATGAGAAGAACTTATGCAACATTCCTTCCACAAAACTTACTCTTCATATTTCATTAAAAAAATAATAGTCCTGATTTCTTGAGAGATTAGAGTATCAGATTCTTGCTCTCCTGGTAACAATCAGAGGACCTCCAGTTTGACACAGTCCCTGCCGTTCCCTATCACTCTCTCTATTAAGACTGAATATCCTTGGGCGCCTGGGTGGCTCAGTCAGTTAAGCAACTGCCTTCAGCTCAGGTCATGATCCCAGAGTCCTGGGATCGAGCCCTGCATCGGGCTCCCTGCTCTGCAGAGAGCCCGTTTTTCCCTTTCCCTCTGCTGCTCCCCCTGCTTGTGCTCTCTCTCTCTCTGTCAAATAAATAAATAAAATCTTCAAAAAAATAATAATGATAATGATGTAGAGAACACAAACTGACAGCACATGCACCAGGGTCTGCACCAAGCACTTTGACTATTTTATCTCATGAGTTTGTTACTGTCATTACTATCCCCACTTGATTTGTGAGGAAACTGAGCATCATGAAGTTAAGTGACTTACTCAAGATGGCACAATTACTAAGATTCAGAGTCAGAACTAAAACCCAGGCACACAACTCCTAATCCTGTGCTGAGAACCTTTACATTTCACTACCACTGCCCCCCAGGGGTTCTATGCTTCAAGATCTTGGAATAATGTCAGGTATGTAGACATATTCAACAAATATTGATAGGTTGAAAATATTTGTGATGTAAGTCCAGTGATACTAGGCACACAATAGCACATTATTTCAGTATATACTATAAAAGAAATGTCAATATTATAACTGTGGATTAAAGTACCATGGGCATCACTCCACCTCACAGTATATTATCTTCCCTTACAATTTTCCCTATCAGGGAAGCCTAAAATGATAACTGCAGCAAATAGAAGTTTTTTACTTACTGTCCATTCTCACCTTCTTTCTTCTAACAGAACTCTGACTTTGGTCATGACAAATAGATGCCCAGTTAAAAATACTCTAGGAGCCAGAGGTGATCATGAAACCCAGTTCTAGCCAATGATACAAGTAGGACAGGAGAAATGTTATTGTGTTCCTTAATATGAAAAAGGGCAGCCTCTGTTAATATATGCCTCTTACTTTCAACCGTCTTCCTTTATTGCCTGAAGCATGGACATACTAAGTCAAGGAGGAGTGATGACCTCATGACCATGATGACGAAAGAAAGAAAGAAAAGAAAGAAAGAAAGAAAGAAAAGAAAGAAAGAAAGAAAGAAAGAAAGAAAGAAAGAAGCCAGAAAGAACATGAGTTCTGCTGCCTGTCTCTGAACTTCCTGCTGAGAAAATATAAATCCCTATTTGTTAAGCTAATCTGGTAAATTTCCCACTATATATATCCAGGTATAATCCTTATACAATGGTACAATAAGTGATAACCCCAAATTATCAACAGGAAGAAGAGTAAGAGTGTAATAAATATAAATACAGTTTCCATGGTATCATTATGCCTCTATCTTGAACTATAGATTTTTTTTTAGATACTTTGAATCACTCATTCCCTAGCTTTCCACTAAACTCAACAGATCTAGCCCCTATTGACCTTTCCTTTAAAGACAGTATAAAAATCCAGGGACATAAATCAATAAGCAACATAAAAGTTGTTTACCAAAAAGAAATTTTTCCAAAATAGTTTTGGGTGTCAAAAACTGTACGCAAGTTTTGTTTTCCTTTTTTTCTGGTTCCAGAACCTTCTGACCAACATACCCTTTGAGTACTGATTTGCTCCTAATAGGTTACATGTGTGCTGAGCTGTTTCACTTCGGCTCACAGGTTAGTTAGGTAGGGTTTGGACTGGCCAAAGCCCCAGGGCTGATTGCTTCTGACCAAAAAGTTCTGTCCACTTACCTGAGTACACTATGCAAGCATACTTGTTGTCTGTGTGTGTCACAATGTGATTAAGGTTGGGAAGTACTGCCCTACATGACAGCTACAAGCTACCAAAATAACAACAGACATAGGAGATGATTACTTATTTACAGTGTGTATGGACTGGAAATTAGCTCACATATAACATTATTTGTTATATGTTAGCTCCATATAACATCATTTTATTTTTAGTAAAATCACTGAGTGGTCATCAATATAGCACTTACGTTTATTGTCAAGGTTCAAAGATGGAAGATAGGATGACTAACACACACCGCTAGGAAATGACAAAGCCAGGACTTTTGAATCAAGGATTTTTACATCTAAGCTCTATGCTTTATCTGATACACCTCCCTGTATGATGACATTCCAAGTTTACACAGATCTTTAAAATTAGAATTTTGACTTCATTCTCTGAAGAAAGTTCAAATGGTTTTCCTTTGTTTTCTCTTGTGACTGCTAGGGAAACACTAACATACACAGAAACTGATAATCTCTTTGAACTTAGCAAGACTGAGAAAGCACAGTAAATGACATTTTCAGGCCGTACCAATTTACTTTTTACAATTCCTATCCCTGACACTCAGGGAGCCAGCCCTTGTTATTTTGTGTGAGTAGAAAAGAGAGTTTTTGCCTGCCATTCTCCCTAAAAGTAGCTATCAAAAGGAAAATAGTATGCTGCCGTTGACCATGCTTAAGTTTTTGTATGTTTTGCCAATTACAGTTTCTCATTGTGCTTTCCATAAAAGGGAAGAATAGGGAGAAATGAAAGAAAACGCCAAAAGTAAATTACATATTCAACATATAAAAAGGAAATATGAATTTTAAACACAGGGCAATTATTGTCAAGAGATATCACTGAAATAAAAAGAATTTAAGTTTGCCACTCCTATTTTAGAAAGCTAGACAACCAATAGATTTCAATGACTAGAAATAATATTTTAATTTCTTAATAGCAATGCAGAAACAAAGAGAATACATGCATGAAAATAGGAAGGCATGAGGAAACATCTATAAGTAGCTATTACAGACAGTAAAAAGAACAGGCGATATCTACAATATTAACCAAATATTAATTCACTGTTTGTAAAATAAGAACATGATGGAATGGCTGAGCATGCATGGCATAAAACAGTAAGTTTAAGCAAGCCTCAATTACAAAATATAATAAATGCAATGGTTATGGAAGTGAGCTGGTAGCAGGTTTAGAATCTCTTGTTTAAAGACCTGGGCTCCAGACCCAGAACACCTGGGTTCAAATTCTGATCCTTTCACTTTTAGGTGATGATCACATGCTTGAGTTTTCAGTACAGAAAAAGTATTATTTTCTTGATTCTATTAACATTAAGATTAATAAAATTATAATATAAAAAGTGGAGTTTTACTGATTAATTGCTTGCTTTCAATAATAGTTTTAAACCAAATTTCATCAACCCCAAAATGTGCACAGGCCATAAAAGAAATTCTGCCACCTAGTAACAAGTAAGCCAAGACTATAAACTGGAATAACATAAACCCAACACTGTGCACAAGTTCATGGTAAAGCCAGGTTAACCTAGTTCCACAATTGCCCAAGCATTTGGAAGGCAATTTGGAAGATGATTCTATTCTTTCAATATATAATGGAATATCCCACCTTGTTCTACAAGATTGAGTCACTGCTACCCCCACACCATCCTAGTGCTTTTTTCCTGAGATGTAAACAGTTGCCTCAGCAGCTAATTGTAAACATAAACCCTACTTCTCAGAACATTTGAATTTCCAAGATACTTAATAGGGGTATGTCTATGGCCAAGTAAAAGTCTATCTTCAAAAATAAAGTCCTTTTGGTGTCCATAGAGATGGAGTGACGCATATGTATCCCACTAGTAAGTTCACCTATGCCAAATTTAAGTAGTGCATCTTACCCACCCCACTTAAACTGTACATCCAAAGTTTACCGAGGTAGGAATGTATACTTCATATTACAAAATGTCTCTAAAATTTTTAAATATACTAAATTTTCTACAAATTCTTATTTTTAAGCTTCATTTGCTAAACTTACTATTTCTTGATATAAACATGAATGTACAGAAGTGTTTTTAAATGTAAAGTCACATTTAAAAGCAAGAGAATGCAATATCCTAAGCAATCATAAATAGAGAAAGTAATAAAGAGTGAAATGCTGGGTCAATAAACACCTTGAGTGAGTATTAAACGAATACTCTTCCAGCATGACTTCAATTCCCAAAATAATACAGCAACATACTAATGTTACAGAAAAGCCATCCAAAGAACCTCAGCTAAAACAAACCATCTTTGTTGTCTGTTTCTGAAATTATGCATTTTAAGAATAACTCCCAATTAAATTCTCTTGGCATTCAAATTTACTTTGAATCAAATTACTGTTCAGAGCACTGTATAAACCATATTAAACCTTTCTAAGTCAATATTCATTTATAGCCAAACAAACACGTAGTCGCATAGAGAGCCGTAACTTAATGAAATGGGAGCAAATTCCACAAGTTTTCCTTAAGTAGATTTTAAGTTGGCAAAGAGGTTCTATACTAAGCAAGGAAATGTTTCATTTTTGTGGAAACTTCTGTTTCCATCTCGTCAGGGTTTCATTTTCCATAGCCAGACAAAGAAAAGGTCATCCGTGGGCATGAAGACCAGCACCATGCATGGGGCACTTCAGTGGACAGCTACACAGCCTCTTTCGGAGCGGTCTGGACGCTCCCCTCAGTGAGGCGCGACAGGCAACAGGAGGAGGAGCTGGGAAATACATAATGTGCCTCAGTGGAGCCTTCCTGAATGGAGAGGTCTGCACACACCTATACACACACACACACACACACACACTCATGAATGAATGAGAGCTACGTATGTTTTTAGACTATTTAAGTTTTGTGTGTAAGCTTTAACAATTTCCACTCGTAAACAGACCCAGGCTCCATCCATGCTAATGGAAATAAGCTTTGCGCAAAATAGAAATAATACTGAGTTTGATAAGAAAAACACAAATGAATGTCTCTATGAGTTACATCACAGTTCTTACTAAAAGTAAAAATGGTTAGAGTGTATGATATATCTTTCCCGAATCAGCATAGCCTCCTTTACTGAGATATTCGGATATTATCTGGGATACTACCAATTAATTCAGATTCAAAATGAAATATGAGAAGTAAAAAGTATAAAAGTACTCTCAAAAATTGCAATTTTCAATTTTATGACATTGCATAACATTTTAGGGAAACAGTTTTGTGTGTGTGTGTGTTTAAGTTTGAAATGACAATCTCAAAGAAACTATGTCAACAGAAACCCTTTGAATAGGCTGCACATCTTGTTTTTTCTTAAAGATATGACACCCTGTGAAAATTTTGCTATTTTAACAAGGCTCTAGAAATAGGAGCTGTGATGGACAATTAGAAGATAATTTCACTATAGCTGGAAAAAAAATATTTCAATGAAAACCTCTAATCCTAAAGGCTGGCTAGTATTCATCAGGCCTCATAAAATTCCAAACAACTCCAATGAAGGTGGTTTCACCTCTTTCTAAAATGCCTTTATTTTTAAACCCTTTTCTATATCAGTGATGTTTATGTCCTATATTTTTTATTAAACACTCACCTGTGATTTTTTGTAGCAAAGGTGACAATTCAGACTCTTCACAAAAGACCTGAGCCAATGCTTTCTTCACTTTTTCTTCAGCTTCCCCCAGGTTTTTGTCCACTGTGAACTCTCCACTGACAGAATAAATATATATCAGGAGGATCAACAGCTCTTCAGGGCTGTAGTCATCATTGGTCCTCTGGTCCAAAGGCTTAATCATGGGCAGCAGCTGATTTAACACAACAGACATTGTTGACTCCCCAATGCTCTGAAATAAAAGGTGGTAATAAGAAAATAGTCATTCTTATACAAAGACGTAATTAATACACAGTATCAGTCCAAAGATGGCTTGCAAACAAGTTTGTGATGTTCATGACTAGATTGCTTTTTATTTGTCTGTTTCTTGTCCTAGAGAGAATGCTGCAAGAAATTTGGCATTAGATTGATTGGTATGATCTAGTTTATAACATAGCTAGTAAAGTTGCAAGCCCTTTTATATTATCTTACGTATAACTTATACAAGTAAGAGTCCACTAGTTTTATAAGTGTTAAGTACTTCAGATACCAGAAATTTTAAATTAAAAAATATATTTTTAAAGCAATACGATTAAAAATAAAAACATGTCAGCATCTATATATCTAAACGAATGCTGACATTCTTTTAGAGGAATTACCTCGAATTTTACAGTATATTCTTTTTAATATTCTCTATATTGGCAAATACTAGTCAGAATAGATTTTCTTATTCCAAAATCAAAGTTTATTTTTATTTTCATTTATTTTTTAAATTTTTAGAATTCGAATTCCAGTATAGTTAACATACAGTGTTATATTAGTTTCAGGTGTACAATATAGTGATTCAACAATTCTATACAGTACTCAGTGCTCATCATGGTAAATGTACTCTTAATCCCCATCACCTATTTCACCCCCCCACCCCCTCCCCCTCTGGTAACCATCTGTTCTCTATAGTAAAGTGTCTGTTTTTTGGTTTGTCTCCTTTTTTTCTTTGTTCATTTGTTTTGTTTCTTAAATTCCACATATGAGTAAAATCATATGGTATTTGTCTTTCTCTGACTGATTTATTTCACTTACCATTATACTCTCTAGATCCATCCATGTTGTTGCAAAAGGCAAGATTTGATTCTTTTTCATGGCTGAGTAATATTCTCTTGTATATACATACCACTTCTTTTTTTTTTAAGATTTTATTTATTTATTTGAGAGAGTGAGAGAGAGTACAAGAGTGGGGTGAGGGGCAGAGGGAGAAGCAGATTCCCCACTGAGCAGGGAGCCCGATGTGGGGCTTGATCCGGGACTCTGGGATCAGAGCCTAAGGCGGATGTTTAACCCACTGAGCCACCCAGGTGCCCTGACGTACCACTTCTTTATCCATTCATCTATTGATGGACACTTGGGCTGCTCCTACAATTTGGCTATTGTAAATAATGCTGCAATAAACATAAGGGTACATATATCCTTTCAAATTAGTGTTTTTGTATTCTTTGGGTAAATACCCAGTAGTACGATTATTGATCATAGGATTTTTTTTTATAACAAGGAACAGTCATTTTCTGCTAAACCTGGTGAATAGAATAAGGGATCAAACTGGGCAATGTCACTTAGGGTTCAAGGTATCTTTGGGTAAATCTGAAGGTAATCCACTTTATAACTTAAAACATTTTTTTCCTTTTAGCTCTTCCACTAATTTCATGAGTGATATTTAGCAGAGAATTTCAAAATTCCTTGCATGTGATAACAGCATGGAATTTCTGGAGTAACCGCATAACTTCTAAATTGCTATACCATGTTTTGTACAAATTATGAGATTTTTGGTGAATAGATAAATCCCCATTTTAAATAATGTGCTTTATTTCACTTTTAATATAAAATAATCCTATAAAATAAAACTCAACTATTTGAATTTATATTAAAATCAGGGGCCAAATGATCACAACTTGCAACTTCCAGGTCATTCATTCAGAAGGGTTCATTGAGTATCTACTGTGTTCCAGGTATTATACTGGGTCTAGGGATATAGCAGTCAATGAAACAAATCCCTTGCTCTCATAGAGCTTACATTCTAGTTGGGTGAAACAGACAATTAAGAAGCTAAAGAAGTAAAATATATAGTATACTAGATGGTGGTGAGAGCTATGGAGAAGAATAAAGTGGGAAAGAAGGAAGATGGGACATTAGGGTATGTGTACGTTTATGTGTATGAAAATACACTATATTAAAGAGGAAAGGCCAGGTTAAGAAAGGAGTGTTGGAATTAAAAAATAACCTACAGAAATGTTCTCTCTTTGAATGAAGTTGATGGCAAGCAGATGAATGTGATTCTGTATTGGGATAACTACCCCAAAACGAACTTTTCTAGTCAAGTCATTTCCACACCTGGAAAAATTTGGACATATCATCTCAAGGTTAAGATTTACAATTATATTATTTGGTACACGAAAAACAGCTGTTACCATTCATTTCACAATGCACCAAACAAAAACAAAATGATAAGTCTCTGGAATGAATAGGTACAGATGGAAAAGAACAGGATGATTTTAGTGTTACATGGTGACAAGACATGATTTACCCAGTGTAAACACACCCACTTCTCAAAGGAAATGGCTAGAACATTTGAAGGCATCCTAGGACTGTCCTATAACCTCAGGAGTCTCTGGAGACAAGCATTCAAGTATTTTCTGCTTTACAAGCTGCCAAGAGCAATTTGAAATATAGGAGCTGTGTGGCTGGCCTGTTAGAAGTGGGGCTGTGGGGGCTACAGCTTTCATTTTTCCTTTTTACCCTATCCCAACATTTTGGATAACATTAAGCAGATTCCTTCATTGCTTCATTATATCTCATTTCTAAAAAGCAGGTATATGCATCAAGTATCTATCCTATAGGAGCCCTATGGTTCTCTTCCCAGAGCAAAAGGATTTTTTTAAAAGATAGTTATAAAAAGTAAAACAAGGTAGAATAATCATCATAATCATTTGAAAAGGTTCACCCACTAACATCTGGCCATAAGAGCATAATTTTCAAATTGTTGATCTAAGATATATTGCTGGAGAACCAACTACCCCATTAGTAACACTCTAGCAGACGTTTGTTAGCTAGGTAATACCTGTGCACATCAATTTATAAAATTACATTCTAATCTGCTTAAAGCATTCCCAAAAGCTAATTATTGAGTTGAATACAAAGTGAAGAATACTGATCAGTCTTAAAGAGCCATGAGATATGGTGGAAATAAAAAGACTCCATTTCAAACACCCAGATTCCAAACCTGACTGTACCACTAAGCAGCTCCTTAACCTCGTAGGATCCCAATAGACTTCTCAGGATCTTTTCATCTCTAAAATGACATGATCCAACTAAAAGATGGCTCAGTTCTTAAGCCATATATATGCCAACATCTCCATTTTAACTTTCTTCTCTCTCTTTTTTTAAACATTACCATTGGTGATAGTAGGCTGTGAATCACATTTCATTGCTGGCTACACAGAAAAATATAAATGCTCAAAAGAAAAGCTTTACTGCAGAAACAAATGTAGATACAGAACTATCATAGGTACATGTGTGACAAGGGCTGATATACATACATCTATTTCCTAGTTCTGCCACCGAGAGAATCTAGAAGTAAGACACCTCAGTAGCAATGAGCACACCCAGTGGCCAGATCTTGGTATGTAATATCATTCTCAAATAAAAGGAATCAGGGATCCTCAGAGAAATGGCTGATTCAAGGGATGGGGCAGGGGAAAATACAAGAAGAACTTGGAAGATCTTGTTGTGCCAGAAAGTAAGGAAGTCCTTAAAAAAACAAAGGGATGGGGCATGTCAAAAGGACACAAGAGACAACTGGAAGGCCTCCCAGTGGCCAAAGCTGAAGCAATTTGGGTAAGAAAATAAAGTAGTAATGGATTATAACCCCAAGTACAAAAAAATGTGCTTCACTCCATACTGATCTAAATAAGTGATTGCATAAATAAATATAAATAAATATAAATAAATAAATGTAGGAGAAGAGATAAATGTTCCTTACAGAAGAATTTCAAATAACTTATGTAGACACTGCCCCCTCCAGGGGTTAGAGCTTAATCCCCCCACCTCTTGAGTGTGGGCTGCACATAATGACTTGCTTCTAAAAAATTGTGTATGGAAAGAGGAGGAGGAGAACTTTATCTTAGAAGATCAAGGTTAACATCACCAGTGATAAGGCAAATGATATCATGTGTCCCTAATATGATGTGATGAGAATGGCACTTCACTTTTGCGGTATTTTTCTCCCAAACCCATAACTGCACAACAAAAACAACAACAGATAAATCCTAATTAAGGAACATTCTACAAAATGCCTAACTAGTATTCCTCAAAACTGTCAAGTCATGAAAAACAAGGAAAGACTAAAAAACTATCACACACCAGATGAGACTAATGACAAAATGTGATGGGATCCTAGATGGGATCTGGAAACAGAGAAAGAGCATGGGGGGCAGGGTGGGGGAGACTAGTAAAATCAGACTAAAGTCTGGAGTTTATAGTCAATAGTAATGTACCAATACTGGCTTCTTAGTTTTGACAAATACACTACAGTACTGTAAGATTTTCACAATGAGGTGAGGGATATACAGAACTCTCTATACTATCTTGACAACTTTTCTATACATCTAAAATAATCTACAATAAAACATTTTTTTGGCAAGGGGAGGAGAGATGAGGGGAAGAGAGGGAGAGGGAAGTTGAGGGAAGGGAAGATAATAAGAGACAAATCCAGGTACTTTTGGATCTCCTTCTGTCAGACTGAAAATTCCAGGAAAGACAATTTCAGCTGAGTATAAGAACTCCTCAAACAGGGATGCCTGGGTGGCTCAGTTGGTTAAGCGACTGCCTTCGGCTCAGGTCATGATCCTGTAGTCCCGGGATCGAGTCCCACATCGGGCTCCCTGCTCAGCAGGGAGTCTGCTTCTCCCTCTGACCTTCCCCCCTCTCATGCTCTCTCTGTCTCATTCTCTCTCTCAAATAAATAAAATCTTAAAAAAAAAAAAAAAGAACTCCTCAAACAGAGAAACTAAAGTAAGGGACTGACTCAGGAAGCAATGAACCTCCCATCAATGGCAAAGGGAGGCAGGGAGATCGTCTGGCATGGATGAAAGAGAGGGAATCCTAAACACACTGGCTTGGAAGGCCAATTAGACCCTCCTAGGACTATCCATAAAAGCATGACTCCAGATTGGATGTATATCAATTTTTCCATACTCTCTTCTCTTAGAATGAAACCTCAACAAGAAAAAGGAAAAGATCAGTGAGACCCTAGATTGAAACCTTTTTAAAGCTGAAAGAAAGAATCGGAGGAGGATTGATAATGAGGTTACGGGAGTAAAATTATATGCCTGAGAAACAGCCGTAGCACTTACGAGCTGTGTGACCTTGGGCAACTTAAATTAACTTCTCCAAGTCTCAGTTTCCTCACCTGGAGAATGGACAAACTACCACAAATGTCTGAAAATTAAGCAGCCCCTCAGACACCCCTTTTCATATTGGGACAATTACTTAAACTACTTTGTGGTTTAAAATACAGTAATCTCCACAATGGGGCAGTCTTTATAAGGACCCAAACATCAAAGGACAACCTCTCTTCTGAGGGTTGATTTTGGGGAAAATGCTTGACCTTACATTTGAGGCCAGACAATAATAGCTTTCGCTTCATAAGGTTGTTCTCCAGATCTAATAACAGAAGTAAATCACAAAGCGCAGTGCCTGGCACATAGCCTCTGATCACTATGAAATGCCTACCACTACTATCACTTACTACCCCATGCTTGCTTGCCTGGTAGGAGTGACCAAGAGGACTGGCAGGAATGAAAAACCTTCTAGGAATAAGAAGTTCATGGTCTCAGGAGGGAGGAGCAGCCTGCCAGTATTGGATGTGACACCACATCTGGGAACTTAACTGCAAAGTTAGTCAAAGGTTAAAGGCAATATAAACATTATTAAACACTGCCATTAAAAAAGCACACACAGAGCAAACCACAACCAAAGCAAAAAAATGGCTTCTTTATAAAGTACCAGGGATTAAATTTCTCATTCATTTTGGTATAAATGGGCCAACTAGTAGGAGGTGGAAGACTAGAGCTGTGTCTAGAGTGACGGAACCTTTTTTTTTTTTTAATTCTGCAGTCTGGAGCTCCTGTTATTTTTGAATGAGTCCCCAGTAACTCCATACAAAAGGCTCTCTGTAAAATGCATGTTGTCTTTAGAAAAGCCATTTTGGGGGTAGAGGGGCTGAATTAAAACACCTCTGCGAAGTCAGAGGCAGGCCCCGTGCTGGCTACGTCCGCAGGCCTGAGGAGCGAACAGGCCATATTCCTCCTGGCTGCCGAGCAGGCCGGGCTGGCTCCACACCTGCTCCTCTGGGGTGCGGCCTGCAGACCCTCCAAGAAACTCAAAGCCACTCTCACGGGCTGCTGGAGAACCCATCTCCGCAGCTCCTCCAAGGTCCAGCTCAGTCACAGGGTGTGGGCTCATGGGATGCTGCCCGTGAGGGCCTGAGGGAGTGCCTAAGGCCCTTCTGCCCCCAAACATCACTTGCCACCCTTGCATTGATACCTGTCACAGGCTTTAGATTCCTATGATTAAAGCCACTCTGCTTCTTTGGGGGATGGCCTTCTGTATATGGAACTTGGTGTATAGGAGGATAATTCACTGATGCACTCATGAATCTTCAACAAATGTTTATTGTGTACATACGAAGTGCCAGTCACTGTGCTATACTCTGGGCATACAAAGAACAAGGCAAGACACAAGATTCCAGGAGCTTACAGGTGAGTGGAGGTAGGAGTAAACAGTAGAGGAGATGCAGTAAGTAAGAGCTTTAGTGGAAGTTTTCATCCACTTTGGAGATACAGCAGAGGAGCACCAAGTCCTGGGAGGGATGGTACCTCAACTGAGTCTTACCCAATCGACTGCCATCTCAGGGAGGAGCACAGCTCTGAGAAATGAGCAATGGGCTAAGATCCTTCCTTCATTTCCTCAGCAAATATTTAACACCCACTTACTAAGAGTGTGTGGTAGGTAGAGTTATGACCCCTGAAAAAGGGCCACACTCTAACCCCAGAATATGTCACTGCCAACGTGATTAAGGTTACAGATCTTGCGATGGAGACTAGCCTGCATGATCTGGGTGGGCCCAGTCTACTCACGTGAGTCCCTAAAGCAGAGAACCTTTCCTGGCTATGGTCAGAGAGAGATGCAAGGCTGCCAGTCTCGAAGGGAGAGGAAGGGGGCCACAAGCTAAGGAATGCAGAGGCCTCTAGACTGGAAAAGATGAGGAGATGGATGCTCCCCCAGAGCCTCCAAAAAGGAATGCAGTGCTGCCAACACCTTGATTTTTTAAAAAGATTTTATTTATTTATTTGAGACAGAGAAAGAGAGCGAGCCAGCACATGAGTTAGGGGGAGGGGCAGGGGAGAGGGAGAAGCAGACTCCCCACTGAGCAGGGAGCCTGATGCGTGTCTCGATCCCAGGACCCTGAGATCATGACCTGAGCCGAAGACAGATGCTTAACCAATGGAGCCACCCAGCTGCCCTGCCAACACCTCAATTTTTGTCTGGTGAGACCAGTGTTGGACTTCTGACCTACAGAGTTGTAAGATAGTAAATCTATGTTTGTTAAGCCTCTAGGTTTGTTTTGATTTGCTACAACAGCAATAGGAAACTAATACAAGTGGTTTTGGGAGGTAGGGCATGACAAGCTCTCCCTCAGGGCCCAGAGCCGAGACAAAGAACCTGGTACAAGGTTAGGCTCTCTCAATACTTGCTCATGACTTATTAAACAAACAATGCAAACACGAATAGGTACCTCGGTGGTACTCAGTCCCTCTGTCCCGCTAGGGTGCTAGGGAGCGCCTTCAGGGGTGTCACATAAAGGGAAAGCACAGAGACACACCAAATCTAAATTTGCTACTTAACAATTTTTTCTAGAACTAGTGAGTCCCAAACCATGCAATCTCATATAAGCTAATATTCATCGAGCTCAGAATAATCATGTAAGACAGTGGTTTTGAAAATGTGGTCTCTAGACCCAAGATCCCAGTGAGCTTTTCAGAATGTCAAAACTGTTTTTATCAGGATACTAGGACATTCTTTGCCTTTTTCACTACATTGACATTTGCACTAGTAATGCAAAAATAATGGTGGGTAAAGTTGCTGGTATCTTAATGGAACGAGTAGAATGGTTCCAAACTATGCTAACGGTCACTGTATTCTTTACCACTATACTATGTATTCACAGTTGGAATTTTTAAAAAGCCAGTTTCACTTAAGAATGCCATTGATGAAGCAGTACAAATTATTAATCTTACAAAACCTCAACCCTTAAATAAGTGTCTCTTTAATATTTTGTGTAACAAAGTAGGAGCTATGCATAAAGCATTTCTCCTGTATGCTAAAGCACAATGGTTATCTCAAGGAAAAACATCTATGCAATTATTTGGGTTATGAACGGAACTAATTATTTCTGTCACGTAAAACCACTGTTACTTGAAAGAATGACAGAGAAATTATGATTATTAAGACTCAGGTATTTGGCAAACATTTTCTCAAAAATGAACAAAGTAATCTCGTTCCTTTAAGAAAAACAATTGACATATTTATTGCCAATGATAAAATTCTGACTCTTAACCAAAAATTCAAATTTTGGAAAACTTGTTTCTGCCACTGGCAGATTCTCTGTACTTACACATTTTTTCTGACGAGATCAATGGCGACATTAAAACTGTGATTTTCAATTGCATAATGAATTATGTCAACATTTGGAAGATCTGCATAACTCAGTACACCAATATTTGGAAATGACCAATGTATGATGTAAGAAAATCAGGAATAAACAAAAGATCTATCCAAATACAAGGTAGGCCAGTGGATTTTAATGTAAAAGAGTATGAAAAGCTCACTGATATGATTTCAGATTCCACACTACAATTTACCCTTAAGAAATCACTGCTTGTAGAGTCTAGGTATGTATCAAAAAAGAGTATCTAAAAAGGCTATCAAAAATATTCCTTCCTTTTCTAACTATGTATTTGCATGAGACTGGATTTTCTTTATAAACTTCAACCAAAACAACATACGGCAGCATATTGAAGGAGGAGGAAAATATGAGAATCTAGCTGTTTTCTACTCAGTGAGATGTTAAAGAGATTTGCGAAAATACAAACCAATGTCATTCCTACTTACTGCTTTTTGTTTTGGAAGTATAGTTATTTTTCATAAAAATATTTATGTTAGCATGTAACAGGTTTGTTATTTTTAAAGGAATCAGAAATAAAATTTTCTGTTTTAATTTCTAATACAGTAAATTACCAATTTAAGGATATCTATCATATCCTAAAAAGAAAGCTCATTATTTTCTACTCTCTTTTTCCCCTTCTTATGGCTAAAATGCAGAGAAAGTAGTGGCAAGACTGCTTTAACTACATTGAGAGGAAAACAGAGCAACATGCTTCTTTAAATCAGGGCTTCTCAAAATGTACTGTGCCTGTGGATTACCTGTTGAATGCAGATGCTGATTCATTAGGTTTGGGATAGGGCCTGGAGGTTCTGCACTTCGTACAAGTTTCAGGTGATACCAATGCTGCTGGTCAGTGGAGCACGTTTGAGTGGCATCTGGACAGGACCACCCAACAATTTCTATACAGCTGTGTGTATGGGAAATGAAATATCCTCTTTGGGGGCGCCTGGGTGGCTCAGTCGTGAAGCGTCTGCCTTCAGCTCAGGTCATGATCCCAGGGTCCTGGGGTCGAGCCCCGCATCGGGCTCCCTGCTCCGCGGGAAGCCTGCTTCTCCCTCTCCCACTCGCCCTGCTTGTGTTCCCTCTCTCGCTGTGTCTCTCTCTGTTAAATAAATAAATAAAATCTTAAAAAAAAAAAAAGAAATATCCTCTTTGGGTCACTGTATTTGTGGATTCCTTTGGTATCTCACCTTAATCTGGATACTAACTAATATAACTCATACACCTGTATCTCCAGTCAAATCTCTCTCCTTTGTTCCCTACCCACAGATTCAACTGTCTATTGGACTTCTCCACTTATATATCTCATCTGCAGATTTTTTAAAGATTTATTTATTTTAGAAAGAGGGAGCACAAGTGGGAGGGACAGAGGGAATGAGGAGAGAGTCTTCGGCAGACTTTCCCCACTGAGCATGGAACCTGACACAGGGCTCAATCTCACGACCCTGAGATCATGACCTGAGCTGAAACCAAGAGTCAGATGGATAACTGACTGCACCACCCAGATGCCCCTCATCTGCAAATTTAACTCAACATATCTAAAACTGAAATGAAGTTTTTTACTGCCAAATCTGCTCTCTATTCTGTGTACCCTACCCTGTTTTGTGGTACCACTATTCTTCCATCTGACCAAGATGGGATCCTGGGCTCTACTGCAGCTCTCTCTTGTCCCTGCCACATCAAATCAGCCCCCAAGTCCTCATGACTTTATATCTCCATCTGCTCTTCTCTATTCCTTTCTCGATGCCCTAAATTGTAACTATCATTATCTCTCACCATGATTTATCTCATTTTAAACCCCAAATTTAATCTAAAATTACTTTATGGTTTCTACTGCCTTCAAGATAAAGCCTTTAATATGACATGTGCAGTTTTGTTTTGTTTTGACCTTCATAGCTCACATAACTGTTCAGCCTCATCCATCATGAATCCTTTCCTTATAGGTGATATTTCAGCTTTGCTGAACTACTTGCATTTGCCTCTGTGCTTCTCTCTCTGCCTAGAATGTTCTTTTCCCTCTTCTCCACCTGGTTTCATGATTCAACTCAAGCGTTATCTCCTCAGAGCTTCCCTAGATGTGTCAAATGTGCCTACTTTGTGATCCTGGAGAAGCCTCTGTTTCCCTCTACCATGGCTCTATCGCCCTGAATTGAATTATTCATGTCTAGCTTCCCCTCTTTTTTTTTTTTTTAAGATTTTATTTATTTATTTGACAGAGAGAGACAGTGAGAGAGAGAGAGAGAACACAAGCAGGGTAAGCGGGAGAGGGAGAAGACATGGGGCTTGATCCCAGGACCCTGGGATTATGACCTGAGCCGGAGGCAGAAGCTTAATGACTGAGCCACCCAGGCACCCCCTAGCTCCCTTCGAAGACTGAAAAATCCTTGGTGACAAGAATCACGTCTTATTCCTAAAGCTGTCTCCAGTACCTAATTCATCTGCTGACACCAGAATAAGAGAAATGAACACTTACAAAGATATAATTATAGATTATCTCATTTAATCTTCCTGATTACCCTGTACACAGGTATTATTATTTCAGAGGCAGAAATTGAGGATGAGAAAGGTTACTTGTCAAGGACAGCAGCTAGTGAGTGGTGGAACTAGGATCCAATTCAGGACTACCTTTCTCCAGAACCTGTATCTGGCTACTATGCATTTCTTCTCCAGTGATTCCTGGTCAGAGGGAATCCAGAGTTTATGGGGAAAGGAAATCCAGACCCTTGAGACAGAGTAAAATACCAGGATTCTGACTAAGAACAAATCATCAAGGGAACCCAGCAGATGAGATAAATCACAGGTGATCTACTGACTTGCAACTCCTTAGAATCCCCCAAAAAGGTACACAACAGGCTCTAGAACCTCATTCGAGGTTAAACACCTCTGGTAGGGGGATATGTCGTACCAGCCACAAATATTAAGGCAGAATTTCCCATCAAGGGTGTCACTGTGCCATGTTTACTTCCCATTCCAAGCCCTAGTGACAGCTGGCTGGGACCTAGGGCAGCCAGACCACTAAGCAAGTGGCCTCCAGTTCTGTGTAGCTGTTAGCCCAGTGTATCCTTCACAAACAGCATAGCTTTCTATGTGTATCTGCAACTATGTGAAGAAAAGGATAGGATGCACTGAAGAGATATTCACAAAAAGGAATCAGATGCTGAAGGTATCAAAGATGGCAGAAATGGTCTCCAGGAGCAGTTGATTTAAAGACAGTAGATTGGGACTGCAGCATGGGCTGCAGATGAGAAGCAGCAGAAAGAGAGTGGTGGATTAATGATGTAGAAGTTGTATGGACAGGCTCAGTTCTCTTTGCGAGAGAAATGGGAAGGTGGTAAGATGGGCAGAGAAGAATGCAAATGATTCAGGGCCACATGGCCCAATGTTAGAAGTTTTGCTTTCCTTCCCAGATGAAAGGGATTTGGGGCAAAGGAAATCAGATATTGTTGTAAAAGGCTATCACTCAGGGTGTGGTGAAGAGAATGGACTATGGAGGGGCAAGGGTAGAAGCAGGGATATAGTTGGGAAGCAACCCAACTCAGTTCGCTCAGTAACCCAAGCGAAACTAGGGGGCTTGGTCCGCAGTAGGCACATTGCAGGTAGTGTGAATTGGCTGAATTTGGAAATATTCTGAAGCTAAAGTCAGCACAATGTGCTGATGGACTAGATACAGAAGTGTGAGAGAAGAGACGAATCTAGAATTTTTTCAAAGTTTTTGGAAGGAGGTTCACAGAAAAGGAGGTGATTCAACAGAGACGACAGAGAGGGCAGAATTTGGAGGAAAATGTGAGAAGGGGACAGATGTAAGAATTTCAGAAAGCAGGATGTCTAAGTTCCCGACAGTGAGAAAGGGGACCAGAATGAAGGGAAGGATTCTGGAGTGAGCAAAATAATGGCATGAGTGATACACAAGAAAGTTAGAGGAACGTATTGGGAAGGCTTAATAGAAAGAATAAGCAGTGTAAAGTAGCCCAGAGAGTCTAACCTCAAAGTATGAATCTGTTTCCCCAAATTTATCCCTGTAAGGGGCACCTGAAAGTAGCTGGCATTCTGTGTCTGTGGGGCAAGTGATTCCTTGGCACTGAAAAATGGTGAAGTCCTCAGTGGCAGTGAAAACAGATTCTACAAATGTTCTCACCCACTAAAAATGCCATTAGAGAAAAATGATGGTATCGTCACACAATGGAATACTACATAGCAACTATAAAGAATGATCCATACTCCCATAAAACAACAATATGGTTTTTGATGTAGTGTTCCATGATTCATTGTTTGCATATAACACCCAGTGCTCCATTCAATACATGTCCTCTTTAATACCCATCACCAGGCTAACCCATCCTCCCACCCCCCTCCCCTCTAGAACCCTCAGTTTGTTTTTCAGAGTCCATCGTCTCTCATGGTTCGTCTCTCCCTCCAATTTCCCCCCCTTCATTCTTCTCTTCCTGCTATCTTTTTTTTTTTAAACATATAATGTATTATTTGTTTCAGAGGTACAGATCTGTGATTCAACAGTCTTGCACAATTCACAGTGCTCACCATAGCACATACCCTCCCCAATGTCTATCACCCAGCCACCCCATCCCTCCCACTCCCCACCACTCCAGCAACCCTCAGTTTGTTTCCTGAGATTAAGAATTCCTCATATCAGTGAGGTCATATGATACATGTCTTTCTCTGATTGACTTATTTCCCTCAGCATAATACCCTCCAGTTCTGCTTCAGATTCTCACTCCCTCTCCTGCCCACTGACTCTCTCTCTCTCTCTCAAATAAATAAATAAAATCTTAAAAACAACAACAACAACAATATGGTTGAATCCCACAAATACAATGCTGAATGAAAGAGGCCATAGAAAAAGAACATATTATATGATCCCATTTATGTAAAATACAAAAACCAGGGAAAACTAATCTATGTTTTTAGAAGTCCCTATCCATTGGAAGGAGGGAGTAACTGGGGGCAGGGCAGCAAAAGTGGGGCTTCCATGGTGGCTGGTAATATTCTGTTTCTTGATCTGGGTGCTGATTACACAGATGTCTTCAGTTAGTAAAAATTCATCAAGCTGGACTTTTCTATATTATATTTTACTGCAATAAAATCTTTTTAAAATGCCATTACACTGGGCTACATTTCCTGTGTCCTGGGAAGAACAGAGCTATCTACTTGGAGTTCTTATTACAGATTAGCATTTATCCAGAGAAAGAGCAGGAACGTACAGGAAGCTTAGAGGAGTTATCAAATCATCTAATTCAGTTACACTTAACTTCGCCTAGAAGGAAAAGCTAAGGCCTTGATTTCAGAGGAAGACAAAAAGAACAACTTTCAATAGCTGTTCAGTTTAAAACACACATATGTTTTAGGAGGGACAGAAACTTTTTTTGTAATGTTTTCCCCCCCCATCTCCTGGGAAATGATGTTACACTGTGCTTCAAACAGAACTGCCAAGTTTAAGAGGCTGTT
Source organism: Halichoerus grypus (assembly GCF_964656455.1). Lineage (NCBI taxonomy): Eukaryota > Metazoa > Chordata > Mammalia > Carnivora > Phocidae > Halichoerus > Halichoerus grypus. The sequence goes on from NC_135714.1 coordinate 41,532,713, forward strand.
TTTTGTAAACAGGCCAGCTGGGCCGTAAGTTGCATGAAACGAGGGACAAACTACTTCTTCAGAAAGCAGAGCAGAACACCACAGGGAGTTGGGAACTGTGCATCCAACAAAATCTCCAGCCATTTGTCTTTATCGGGCCACCTTTAATGATTTAAGAGCTCTCCTTGCCATGTTATCATCAATCAATTACAATGATTGAGCAGCCCCTAAAAACTGGAGTTTTTAAAATGCAACTATCCGTGGCCTAAATTTCCTGCTGGCTCTGTTGGCCCCAGGTTAGGCCAGTTTGTCTATCATCAAGGGAGCCAATCAAAATAATAAAAACAGGTCAACGCTGGGCTTGTCTGAAGCTTGTATAAAAATATTCACGTTCTTCCAATCAGCACCAACTCAACGTGTCCAGTCTTTGCTTGAGCTCTCAGTAAATCCTGCCTCTAATGACAAAATATTCTATAGAAGGTGTATATTATCTAAGAACCCATCTTTTCCCCCCCCTTTTCTTCCTTGCTTGCTTGCTTGCTTTTCAACTCGGCTAAGCAACAATTTTGCAACTCTTAGCAGACAACTGAAATGATGTCATTTTGCTGACTCCAGCAAAGGAGTAACATTTTGGCAAATTAGGGGATATATGAGAAGATGAAAATATAAATTTTAGCTATCTTAATGGAGAAAAGTGATACTGCACCTCCAAGCCTGTGATAGAATTTGACTTTCAGGATCCACAGAGCCAAGCAAAGACTACTGAATGGGGAGGAGGAAGAGAAAGGTGGTGAAGGCACCAGTAAAAGGGGTCAGCTTAAAGGTTGTCTGTGAAAACCAGAACAGTTATCTTAAGTACTGTTTCAAAATATTTCATATCACTTGATAGAAAGTAAGAAAAAGAAGGGCGCTGTGCTGTCGAAGGCTTCAAGCTCCCTTATGAGAGTGACCAGCAACGTGGAAATTCTATTCAGTTACAAAGCAGCAATGCTTACATCCGTGACCTGACTGCAGAAACACGCAAGCTCAGTGGATCTGGGACAAGGCCAGAGCCTCCTCTCCTCGAAGCATCCCAGCCAGAATCTCAGTAGGCTGGACCATCTTATTCAGAAGCAATTCTGGAACACTCTCTGCTCTGGAGGGGAAGTTTGGACAAACTCCAAAGACGGCCTAATGCCAGAGTAGGGACCCAAAGGCACCATCATGAAGGCAGCAAATTTGACTTTAGTGGTCTCTCCTTTCTCTGACTTTGTCCCTCCCTTGCCCCCAATGAATTGGAAATTCATTGAACTCACTGGCCTCCTGCCAGCACCCGTCAATGAGGTACTCCTCCTCTACGAAATGAATGACTGAATGGCCAAACTCTTCCAAGAGAATTCCATAAGAGACTCTTAATCTCAGGAAACAAACTGAGGGTTGCTGGAGTGGAGGGGGGTGGGAGGGATGGGGTGGCTGGGTGATGGACATTGGGGAGGGTATGTACTATAGTGAGCGCTGTGAATTGTGTAAGACTGATGAATCACAGACCCATACCTCTGAAACAAATAATACATTATATGTTAACAAAAAAATTAAAAAAATAAATAAATAAAAGAGAAGAGAGAATCCAAGAGGAAGTGAGATGACTCTATAATGGTTAAATTTTGGGTTCAGTGGTAGGCAGAAATTTGTCCTAGAAAGCCTTTCTGGAGCTCCTCCAATCCCATTTTACAGAAATTAACTGAAAGATACTATTTTTTCTTCCTCTTTTGAAAACACAGTAGTATAGTTCAGAAAGTAAACATCTCATTTCCTTAAAGGAACAAGATAACAGGGTGTAATTTTAGCCTCACCTTACCCCTTAACTGTAATGAGGCATTTGACATTTCCGGGCCTCAAGTTCTTAATAAAAAGGAAGATAATACCACATACCTCACCTCAAATTTTCAGCTCATACCTCAGACTTTCATGGAATATAAATGAGATGATCACTTTATAAACAATAGTCTATATTTGCTCTACTACTATATTTATTACTATTTTATTACCTTCTCCAAAACTATGCTTCTATTTAGAAAAAGGCCTAGTATACCAGATATATTTATATACCTCCAAAGATTTAGCTGCCCACTGAGAGTTGGCCACATACTTAATGGAGGGTCTAGGCCACTGCTGGACTGCCTCATCCCCACGCTGTCAACTCTTCCAGACTTCCCTGGGGACAACACTGACATGGCTTCATCATACCTACCACAGTGGAAGCCACACCAACAACATGCCTAGGTCCAACCAACTAGTCTCATGGAGGCTCTGGCTTTTCTCATGTTCACCTAGAGGACCCTGAGAACACCACCTGAAAGTAAGGGTAGTATAACCCCTTATAAAAAACTTTAATGCCAATGAAAGGCAGGGCGACTTGTAAGAAGACAGGTAAATTCTTAGCCCAGCTTCTCCCCTAGGAAAAATTCCAGGTTGCAATAATGTTACATAAAGTCTTTTCAGAGTTATCTCCCATGAGTGAGCCAACCACCTGGGTTTCTTAAGAGGCAACGGCCAGTTCAGTAATGTGTTCCCTTGTATTTGCTTTACTTCCTTCCTTGACTCATTTTCCCTTTCCCTCACTCCCGTTGCTCTCAGATTCCACCTCCTTCCCCTTTAAAGGAATTATCATGTCAATTTTGTCTCAAACTCTGTTTCCTAGGAAAAGAAGACAAAGGTTATTAGAGAGGCCACAAAGGGTTAGGCAAGGAGAAGGGTTTTGGTATCACTCAGCTGTTTGAGAGTGTATGTGTTGTTACTACAAGTATACCCTTGTAAAATTTGGGGGAAAGTCCTGAAGAAAGGGGAAATCTCTGCCTGTGCTTATGTAATCCACAAAAAACAAACACTAAGCAAGTGATGGAAAAAAGAATCTAATCATTACGCTAAGGCTGATGGAGTTTTAGTCCCAGTGATCTATGGAGCACAATGACGTCCACGTGCCTTGCACTGACCTGCACAGCCCTACATGATCACCAGCCTCCTCTCTGATTTTATCAAGCAGTCTTCCTCTCCTAACCCACCCCCACTCTTCCCTCCCTTCCTTCAGTTCTCTCCACCTACACTGATCACCATTCAGCATGTCAATTACTCTGTGCCATGCGGTATGGGGGCGGGGGTAGGGGCTTTGCACTTGCCGTTAATCCCTGTGCTCCAAATGCTCTTTTTGGGGTCTTTTCATGGTGGAAATTCATTGAACTGATGTCACATCATTCAGATTTCAGCTTAGCTGTCCACTTCTCAGAACTTACTTTGCTGTCTGAAGTGGCATCTTTCTGTCCCATTTTTAGTACGAGTCACTCTTTAAGCCATTATGTTATATTCACATGCCTTTATCACTAGCTAAAATTTTCTTAATTTTTTGCTGCCAAAGGTGGTCAATAAGCTTGTTAGGTAAATGAATAAACTCCTATACTTGGACCTTTCAAGCGTCAGATCTGTCTGTGAACACTCTGAGTGGAAGAATTAGTGTTGGACAAGTGCTGTGAAGTACTTGTTACTCAAGGAAATGACAGTGATTCTACTAGACGTGCACTGGCCAATACAGGAGCTGTTAGCCACACATGGCTGGTGAATACTTGAAATGGGACTAGTCCAAATCGAGCTGCATTCTACATGTAAAACATATGCCATATTTTGAAGACTTAATGCAAAAAATATACATAACTTATTGATAATTTTATCATATCTTAATGAAATGATAATATTTTGGATATTATGGATATAATTGGTAAAATAAAATACATTGTTAACAGTATTTCACTCATTCCCTTTTGCCTTTTAACATAGCTATTGACAAATTTAAAATAATATATGTGGCTTACATTGTAGCTCACATTGTATTTCCATTGGATAGTGCTGAGTTCGTGCTTTCGCCAAACTCCAAGTTCAAAACCAGCACCAGGGATTCAACACTTATGAATTAGATATAATACATATTTTCACATCTCATATTAATTCCTAACAGTAAGATATTATTATCTTTATTTTACTGGCAAGGAAACTAAGGTTTAGAGATGGCACATATTACCCAGAATAGAAAAGACCATCCAGACCACAGGATAATGGACCCCCAAAGATGTCCTGGTCCTGATCCCCAGAACTTATGACTATGTTATCTTACATGGCAAGAGGAACTTGAGATGAGGAGATTATGCTGGATTATTCATGTAGGCCCAATGTAATTGCAAGGGTTCTTAGAAGAGGGAGGCAAAAGGGTCAAAGTTAGAGAAAACATATGACAAGAAGAGGAGAGGTTGGAGTGATGTGCTTTCAAGATGGAGAAAGGGGCCATCAACCAAGGAATGCAGGCAGCCTCTAGAAGCTGGAAAAGGCAGGGAAATGTTTTCTTTCCTGGAACCTTCAAAAAGAACACAGCTCTGCCAAGACCATCATTTTGGCTCTTCAAGACCCATTTTCAACCTCCAGAACCGTAAGATAATAAATTTTTATTGTTTGAAGCCACTAACTTTGTGCTAATTTGCTATAGGAGCAATAGGAAACTGACACAGAATATAATGACTTATGTAGAGTTAGGGATTTGGAACCTGGTGAGCATGGTCCAGGATGAATAGTTAAAATAATAATAATGATCATAATTATGATTTTAGTATATAAATTTATCCCCAGAACAAATGAGACTTGCCCAATGAGTCTATTTTAACATAAAAAATAAAGTATGCTTGGGACATCTGGGTGGCTCAGTGAGTTAAGCGTCTGACTCTTGATTTCAGCTCAGGTCATAATCTCAGGGTTGTGAGATCAAGCCCCAAGTCGGGCTCCCTGCTGGGCAGGGAGCCTACTTAAGATTCTCTCTCTCCCTCTGCTCCCCCCTCTAAAAATATATGTTTATGTGACTTTTTTAAAATCTTTTTTTAAAATTTTATTTTATTTTATTATGTTAGTCACCATACTAAACATCATTAGTTTTTGATGTAGTGATCCATGATTCATTGTTTTTGTATAACACCCAGTGCTCCATGCAGTACATGACTTTTTAAGGATTATTTTTTAATAACAGTTTTAGGTTTACAGCAAAATTGAGAAGAAGGTACAGAGATTTCCTCTATACCCCCTGCCCCCACATACAAATAGCCTCCCCCATTATCAACATCACTTATCAGAGTGGTACTTTCTTTTACCAAGAACGAACCTACATGGACACATCATAATCATCCTAAGCCCATAGTTTACCTTAGGGTTCACTTTTGGTGTTACACATTCTATGGGTTTGGACAAAACCATAATGACATGTATCCATCATTATGATATCATACCGAGTATTTTCACTGTCCTAAAAATCACTGTGCTCCACCTATTCAACTCTCTCCCTAACTCCTTACCCTGGCAGCCAATGATCTTTTTTTATTGTCTCCATAGTTTTTCTTTTCTCCAATGTCATATAAATGGACAGACTGGCTTCTTTCACATAGATATATGCATTTAAGAGTGTCATATAAATTTCAGACTGGCTTCTTTCACATAGATATATGCATTTAAGATTCTTCCATGTTTTTTCATGGCTTGATAGCTCTTTTTAGCACTGAATAATATTCTATTGTCTGGATGTACCATAGTTTATTTATCCATTCACCTACTGAAGAACATCTTGGTTGCTTCCAAGTTTTGGCAATTGTGAATAAAACTACTATGAACATCCATGTGCAGGTTTTTGTGTGGACATGTTTTCAACTTCTTTGGGTAAATACCAAGGAACATGATTTCTGGATGGCATGGCAAGAATAGGGCTAGTTTTCTAAGAACTGCTAAACTGTCTTTCAAAATGGTGGTATCATTTTCTATTACCACCAATAATGTGTAAGAGTTCCTGCTGCCCCACATCCTCACCAGCATTTGGTGTTGTCATTGTTCCGGATTTTGGCCATTCTAACAGGTGTGTAGTGCTCATCGTTTTAATTCTCATTTCCCTGATGACATTTGGTGTACAGCATCTTCTCATATGCTTATATGCCATCTGTATATCTTATTTGGTGAGGTGTCTTTGGCCCACTTTCATATTGTTGGGTTTTAAGAGTTCTTTATGTATTTTGGATAATAATCCTTTATCAGATGTGTCTTTTGTAAATATTTTCTCCCAGTCTGTGGCTTGACTTTTAATTCTTTGGATACTGTCTTTCACAGAGAATTTCTTAATTTTAATTAAGTATAGCTTATCAATTATTTCTTTCATGGATTGTGTTTTTGATGTTGTATTTAAAATGTCATCACCAACCCAAGGTCATCTAGGTTTTCTCCTATTTCATCTTCTAGGAGTTGCATAGTTTTGCAATTTACATTTACATCTATAATCCATTTTGTGTTAATTTTTGTAAAGGGTGTAAGGTCTGTATCTAGACTCTTTTTTTTTTTTTTTTTTTTGGTATGTGAATGTCCAGTTGTTCCAGCACCATTCGTTGAAAAGACTACCTTTGCTCTACTGTGTTGCCATTGTTCCTTTGTCAAAGATCAGTAGACTATATTTATGGGGGTCTTTTTCTGGGCTCTCTCTTCTGTTCCATTAATCTATTTTTTCACCAATACCACAATCTTAATTATTGTAGCTTTATAGTAAAACTTGCAGTCAGGTAGCATCAGTCTTCCAACTTTATTCTTCTTCAATATTGTGTTGGCTATTCTGGGTCTTTTCTCTTTTCATATACACTTTAGAATCGTTTGTTGATATCCATAAAATAACTTCCTGGGATTTTGATTAGAATTGCACTGAATCTATGGATCAATTTGGGAAAAGCTGACATCTTAAGTATTGAGTCTTTTTATCCATTATTTAGTTCTTATCCTTATTTATTTAGTTCTTCCTTGATTTAATTCATCAGAGTTTTATAGTTTTCCTCATATAGATCTTGTATATCTATATCTATATATATATTTAAAGATTTTATTTATTTATTTGACAGAGACAGAGACAGAGAGAGAGGGAACACAAGCAGGGCAAGTGGGAGAGGGAGAAGCAGGCTTCCTGCCGAGCAGGGAGCCCAATGAGGGGCTCAATCCCAGGATCCTGGGATCATGACCTGAGCTGAAGGCAGACGCTTAATGACTGAGCCACCCAGGCGCCCCAGATCTTGTATATATTTTATTGGATTTATACCTAAGTATTTCATTTTGGGGGGTGTTCATGTAAGTAGTATTATGTTTTTAATTTCAAACTCCACTTGTTCAATCTTACTATATAGGAAATCAACTGACCTTTGTATACTAACTTTGCATTCTGCAACCTTGCTATGATTGCTTATTAGTTCCAGGAGTGTTTTAGTCAATTATTTCTGATTTTCTACATAGACAATCACGTCATCTGCAAACAATGACAGTTTTATGTCTTCCTTCTCAATCTGTATACCTTTAGTTCTCTTTACTTGCCTTACTGCATTAGCAAGGACTTTTGGTACAATGTTGAAAAGGAATAGTAAGAGCGGACATCCTTGCCTTGTACCTGATGTTAGTGGGAAAGCCTCGAGTTTCTTATCATTAAGTATGATGTTAGTTATAGGATTTTGGGTCAGTAGTCTTTACCAAGTTGAGAAAGTTCCCCTCTTTTCCTAGTTTACGGGGAGGTTTTTTTTTTTTTCATGAATAGGTATTAGATTTTATCAAATGCTTTTCTGTATTTATTGATATGGTCATATAATTTTTCTCCTTTTTCAATCTATTGATATGATGGATTACATTAATTGATTTTCAAATGTTGAATCAGTCTTGCACATCTAGGATAAATCCCACTTGGTCATGGTGTGTAACTCTTTTTATACATTTTTGGATTAGATTTGCTAATAATATTTTGTTGAGGATTTTTGCATCTATGTTCATAAGAGATATGGTTCTGTAGTTTTCTTGTAATATCTTTGTCTAGTTTTGATATTAGGGTATTGCTGGCCTCATAGAATGAGTTAGAAAGTACTCCTTCTGCTTCTATTCTCTGAAAGTAATTGAAGAGAATTGGTATAATTTCTTCCTTAAGAGTTTGGTGGAATTCACCAGTCAACCCATGTAGGCATGGTGCTTTCTGTTTTGGAAAGTTATTAATTATTGATTCAATTTCTTTAACAGGTATAGGCCTATTCAGATCATTTATTTTTTATTGTGTGAATTTTGGCAGATTGTATCTTTCAAGGAATTGGTCCATTTCAACCTAGGTTATCAAATTTGTAGGCACTGAGTTGTTCATAGTATTCCTTTATTATCCTTTTAATTTCCATGGAATCTGTAGTGATGTCTCCCCTTTCATTTCTGATATGAGTAATCTGTGTCCTATGTCTTTTTCTTAGCCTGGCTATAGCCTTATCACTTTTATTGATCTTTTCAAAGAATCAGCTTTGGTTTCATTGATTTTTCTCTATTGCTTTCCTATTTTCAATTTCATTGGTTTTTGCTCTCATTATTATTTTGTTTCTTCTGCTTACTTTGGATTTAATTTGCTCTTCTTTTTCTAGTTTCCTAAAATGGAAACTTAGATTATTGATCTTGGATCTTTCTTCTTTTCTAGTATATGCCTTCAATGCTGTAAATTTCTTCTAATCCCTGCTTTTGCTGCATCTCACAAATTTTAATAAGTTGTGCTTTATTTTTAAATTTCTCTTGAGATTTCTTCTTTAACCCATGTGTTATTTAGAAGTGTGTTAGGGGATTTTCCATTTATATTTCTGTTATTGATTTCTAGTTTCATTCCACTGTGGTTTGAAAGCAGACATTATATGATTTCTATCCTTTTAAATTTATTAAGATACATTTATGGCCCAGATTGTGGTCTAACACTTACATGTGTGAATTTTCCATGTAACTAGGGAAAAATGTGTTCTTTGCTGCTCTTGGATAAAGTAGTCTACAGATGACAATTATATCCTGTTGATTGATGGTATTGTAGAGTTCAGCTATATATATACTGATTTTCTGCCAGCTGGATCTGTCCATTTCTGAGAGAAGGGTGTTGAAGTCTCCAACTATGATAGTGGATTCATATATTTCTCCTTCTAGTTCTATCAGTTTTGCCTTATGTAGTTTAATGCTCTGTTGTTAGCATACACACATTAAGAATTGTTATGTTTTCTTGGAGAACTGACCCCTTTATCATGATGTAATCACCTTTATACTTGATAACTTCCCTTACTCTGGATTCTACTCTGTCTGAAATTAATATAGATATCACTACTTTCTTCTGATTAGTGTTAGCATGATATATTTTTCTCACCCATTTATTTTAATCTATATGGGTCTTTATATTTAAATTGGGCTTATTGTAAACAACATATAGTTGAGTCATATGCTTTTTGATTCACTCTGACAATCTCTCTTAATTGGTGCATTCAGACCACTGACATTCAAAGTGATTGTTGATACAATTGGATTAACATTTACCATATTCATTACTGTTTTCTATTTGATGCCTTTCTTCTTTGTTTCTATTTTGTCTTCCAATCTTTTTCTGCCATTTGTGCTTTTAATTCAACATTTTACATGATTCAATTTTTCTCTTATTAGCATATCAGTTGTCCTTTTTTTTTAAACCTTTTTTAGTGGTTGCCTTAGAATGTGCAATATAAATTTACAACTAATACAAGTCTAGTTTCAAGTAACACTATACCACTTGATGGGTTGCATGAGTACTTTATAATAACAAAATAATCCTAATTCTTCTTTTTGTCCCTCCCATTACTTATATCATTGCTATCATTCATCTCACTTATATATAAGCATACATAAGCATAATTATGCATAAGCATACATAATTTATTGCTACCATTATTTTGAAAAAAACTGTTGCTTCTTACATCAATAAGAACAAAAAATATAAAAGTTTTTATTTTACCTTGACTTATTCCTTCTTTGAAGCTTTTCTTCTCTTTATGGAACTGAGTTTCTGACCTATATTATTTTCCTTCTCTCTAAACAACTTCTTTTATCATTTCTTGCAAGGTAGTCTACAGACAACAAATTCCCTCAGTTTTTGTTTGTCTGAAAAAATTTTTATTTCTCCTTCACCTTTGAAGGAAAATTTCACAGAGTTACAGAATTCTAGGCTGATGGACTTTTTTCTCTCAACACTTTAAATATTTCATTCCACTCACTTCTTGTTTGCGTGGTTTCTGAGGAAAACTTATATATAATTCTTATCTTTATTCCCGTATAGGTGTTTTTTTCTCCTCTGGCTTCTTTCAGGATTTTATTTTATCTTTAATTTTCTATAATTTGAAAATGATATGCCCAGGGTTTTTTTGTTTTGCTTTGTTTTGTTTTTGCATTTATCCTGCTTAGTGATCTCTGAGCTTCCTGGATCTGTGGCTTGGTGTCAGACATTAATTTGGGGAAATTCTCAGTCATTACTGTTTCAAATATTTCTTCTGTTCTTTTCTCTTTTTCTTCTTCTGATGTTCCAATTGCACATATCTTTTATCTTTTGTAGTTATCCCACAGTCCTTGGATATTCTCTTCTGTTTTTTTGGTGTTTTTTTTTTTATTCTTTTTTCTCTTCATTTTTCAGTTTTCAAGGATTCTATTGATATATCCTCTAGCTCAGAGATTCTTTCCTCAGTCATGTCCAGTCTACTAATAAGGCCATCAAAGGAATTCTTTATTTTTGTTACATTATTTTTTTATCTCTAGCATTTTAGAATTTCCGTCTCTCTGCTTACACTGCCTATCTGTTCTTGTATGCTATCTACTTTATCCATTAGAGCCCTTAGCATATTAATCACAGTTGTTTTAAACTCCTGATCTGATAATTCCAGCATCCCTGCCATGTCTGGTTCTGATGCTTGCTCCGTCTCTTCAAATTGTTTTTTATCTTTTGGCATGCCTTGTAATTTTTTTGATAGCCAATATGAAGTACTAGGTACAAAGAACTGCTATAAATTGACCTTTAGTAATGTGGTAGTGAGGTGTGGGGTTTGGAGTATTCTATAATCCTATGATTAGGTCTCAGGGTTTTAGTGAGCCTGTGCCTCTGAACTGTAAATTTCACAAGTGTTTCTCAGGTTTTTTTCACCGCTCTTAGTTGGGACAGGATGGCTGAAGGGGGCTGGAGCTATGTATTTCACTTCGCCAGGTCAGTTAGGCTCTGATAATACCCCAGCAGATTAGGCTCTGGTTAACTAGTTTCCCCTGAGGTTAGGCCTTGTTGAGAAGAAGAGAGTGCTCTGGCATATTTCAAAATAGTTCTTTTCCTTCTCAGAAGCCTGAGGGGATTTTTCTCCTGTATTTGCTGTGTGAATGTAGTCAAGTTCACCTGGAGGTGAATCTCACAATTCTGTGGCTCCCTCCACCCCCAACTGGGTCCCTCTGGAGTTCTTAACTTTCAGAGTTGTTTGCACTGAGCCTCCAGCAATTCATCAATTACAGTTCAGGTTTCCCTACCTGGACTGGTTCTTGTGGCAATTTCTACTGTGAGTCTCTGCTCTGAGAAGCTGGGACTCCCTGTATTTGTTTCTCTGTCTCTCCAATCTTAGGGACACAGTCTGCCCTGTGTCCCCTGTCCTCTCTTCTCTTGTGGATCCAAGAAGAGTTGATTTTTCAGTCTGTTCAGCTTCTTACTTGTTAGGACAGAGTGGCAATTTCCAAGTTCCTTACTTGTGAAAACAGAAACTGGAAGTCTGTTTGTGTGATTTTTATTATCCTTATCACAAACTATAATTTAAAAGAGCCCACATGATATTCTAAGGGAATGCTTTTAAATGCTGAGCAACTCATTCACTGGGGATACCCAATTAATATTGTTACCTTTGTGCCATAGAAGGCTATATGGAAAAGCAGAAAGATTTAGTCAGACAGACATGGTTGTAGATTCTTGCTTTGCCACATGCTGACTAAGTGAACTTGTACAAGCTGTATTAACTTACACGAATTTCAATAGCCACATCTGGAAAATAAGACCTACTTGCAGAATTATTTTAAAGATTAATAGTAAACTATATAAAACTAGTGCCCAGCAAATGAAATCTACTGTTATTACTCTAAGTTCATCTCAGGGCCTCTATCCTCATCGTTCTTTCTGCCTGGACCACTTATCCCTCAGATATCCATATGGCTGACCCCACACTGATTTCAGGTCTTAAATGCCACTTCTCAGAGAGAACTAACCTGACAAATTTTAACAGTGCTCACCTAATCCCAATTCACCCTATCCTTCTCAGTTTTATATTTCTCCACAGAACTTTTCATTACATGTTCACTACATTTTCTTAAATTGATTTACTTTGTTTACCATCTGTCTCACCTCAGTGAAGCCAGGATTGTTGTCTGTTTTGTTTACTGCTGTGTCCCTACTGTCTAAAAACGTGGTAGGAATATTTGTTGAATGGATGAATGACTGAATCAATGAAGTCTCTGAAATAATGACCCCTGATACAATATGATTTTCTTCAAGTCACCTTTTCTCGGATGTACTTTTTTTTATTGTGACAAAATACCCATGACATGAAATTAACATTTTTAAGTGTACAGCTCAAAGACATTAAATACATTCACACTGTTGTACAACCGTCACCACTATCCATCTCCAGAACTTTTCCATCTCCCCAAACTGAAACTATACCCTTTAAACAATAACTCTCCATTCCCCCAGCCCAAGCCCTAGAAACCATAATTCTACTTTGTCTTTATGAATTTGACTACTTTATGTACCTCATTTGGGTGAAATCATACAATATATGTCCTTTTATGTCTGGCTTATTTCACTTAGCATAGAGTAATGTTCGTCTATGCTGCAGCATGTGTCAGAATTCCCTTCTTTTTTGAGGCTGGGTAATATTCCATTGCATGTGTATACCACATTTAAAAATCTGTTCATCTGTTGATAGACATTTGGGTTGTTTCCACCTTTTGGCAAGTGTGAATAATGCTACTATGAACATTAGTGTATCAGATGTACTTTTCATAGCAAGTAAAACAGGATGAGGCCTTAGAAGTCAATGTGCCAATACCTTTCTTTGCCTTAGCAGCAAAAAGAAAAAAAAAATCTGTGAAGAAAACTAAGCCACTTGAAGAAAAGAAACTATTAATTTTGCATTGGTAATGGCTGATATACTTTTCCCCTTCAAGCTTGTGAAATAGGCCTATTCTATGACAAGGTATACAGAATGGTATGAAAGCTTAGAGGACATAATGGAAAGAGAAAAATTTTGAAGTTATAAGAAAATAAACTGAGACAAAAATAAAGTCATTCTTTAGCTTGAAAAAGGCAAAGTTTCTAAAAAGGAGGGAAAAAAAGGATTATGGCAACCTGAGGTGAAGCGAAGTATTTTCCCCACTCCTGCTGCAAATAGTGGTATATGAACAGAAGAAACAAGGTGGAGCCCATTCACAACAAGGGCAGCTAGCAATCAAGAGCTGGCTTGAAGATGCTGGAAGGACCAGAGATCCTATCCTAAGGAACAGAAAATGCTGTCATATCAAAGATGCCCACAAAGAAAAGATCTCTACATAGTGGATTCTTTATAATCTAGGTCCACATAAAAAGATGAAGTATTTAGTGACATTTGGGAAAAGGAAGTAGGGGGTGAATATGAGGAATAAAAGAGCTATGATGTTGTAAAAGACTAAGTCAATGGCTTTTACTCCCTGTAAGAAGATGAATGTTTTATACTCATCTCTTTAAGCATCTTTTCCTCTTCATCTGACAAACCTTTCTAACCTACTTTATCTAATAACAAACCCTTTGCTTGGAATTTGTCATCCTCCCGCCTCTCTACCTGGTAATTCCTACTTACTCTTTAATACCCAACTTATAGGTGTCCTCATCTGTGAAGTCTTCCCAGACTGGTCCGATCCTTTGCACCACAGGCACAGATGCTCCCTCCTATGGATGCCCATAATACTTTGTATCTTCTTCTACTCTAGAGCTTATCCTACTGTGCGATAATTATTTGTGTACACAACTTTCCTATTTAACTTCCATGTTCAAGGCCCATGTTTCATTTATGTGTAGGTTACCATTTATTGGTAACTGCTCCAGCAGAACTCAAAGAGTGATGGGAAAGGCAAAACTAACTTACAGAGAAACAATCAAATACTCAGCAGGAACACTGACATGACCAAAGTATAAATAACAAGTCAAAAAATTCCACCCCTGAAAGAGTCTCATCTCAAAATATCCAGCTGTCCAGCTGCTCCAAGGCATTTCTAAACACTACTTCATGAGCTAGTCCATATCTGTAATCTTGTAAGTGAACCAAAACACTTGATTTGGGTGTTTATTTTGTTTAAAAATCATGTAAAAATACCTGTTAACCTAGGATAAAGACAGTGCCAAAGGCCAAGATTTTGCATCGATTATACTGTCCAACAAAATCAAGAGGAGTTCTTTCTTCATATGGGACTAACCTCTGTAAACTTATAATGTTTCACCACATGAAAGTGCCTCAATATTCAAATTTCTCAGGACTATGTAATTTGCTTTATTTTCTTAACAACACAGATTATTGGTGGGCTAAAATTAGAGGTCTATTACAGTGTCCTGGAATAACACTAGGCTAAATACTATGATAAGCCATCTTTTTTTTTTTTTAAGATTTTATTTGTTTATTTGAGAAAGAGAGCACTAGAGAGAGAGAGAGAGAGAGAGAGAAAGGGAGCACAAGCAGGGGGACTGGCAGGCAGAGGGAGAAGCAGGCTCCCCACTGAGCAGGGAGCCTGATGTGGGACTCGATCCCAGGACTCTGGGATCATGACCTGAGCTGAAGGCAGACGCTTAACTGACTGAGCCACCCAGGCGCCCCTATGATAAGCCCTCTTGCTACAATAACACATACATGCAATAAAATCACATATAAATGATAACAAACTTTCTTTTTAATTCATTCTTGGCTTATAAGAAAGTAGAGAAAACATGTACAGGCAAAAATACTAAAACACAAATCAACCAGTCTAGCTGAAACTAGAATTTGGGTAACAAGCCAACAAGCTGCTGTTGTCTTGGGGGTACCATTGGCTTCTGTGTAGGAATCTAAATATTTGGCCTTGGGAACCCTTCAAGGTGGGAGAGTTGAACCTGCAACTTCTATATTAATTCAGGACACTGAAGTGGGCTAAACCAGTCACAGATTGGTAGCATTCCTAGTGACTCCTAGCTCTAGGGGAAGAGTCTAGCCAAATTATCTCTGAAAGAACATATCCCTCATTTATACCTGCAGAGTTACAAAAGATTACTCTGCCAGATATGAGCTCACAACCAAAAACTACAAAACATACAAGGAAGCAAGGAATGGATGAATCAGCAGACATACTATATAGCAGATTCAGATCCCAGTGACTTCAAGAGTGGAATTATCAATTAAGGAATATAAACAGATAATATATAAAATGTTCAAAAAAACAAAAGATGAAAATGAAAAAATTAAAGTGGGACTAATAAACTATCAAAAATAACCTGAAGTCTTTTATTTAAAAAAAAGAATAAGGGGCACCTGGGTGGCTCAGTTGGTTAAGCGTCCAACTCTCGATTTTGGCTCAGGTCATGATCTCAGGGTTGTGAAATCAAGCCCCGCATCATGCAGCATGCTGGGGATTCTCTTTCTTTCTCTCCCTCTGCCCTTCCCCACCCCCTCCCTCTCTTAAAAAAATAAATATAAAAATTAAAAATTAAATTAAAATTTAAAAAGACTAAAACTGAATTTTTAAAAGTGAAAAACATAATATTTGAAAGTAAAAACTCAAATGCTGACTTCAAATACTAAGGATAAAAATAATGAAACAGAGGATAGATCAAAAGATATTATCAAAAATATGGTAAAGAAAGAAAAGACAAAAAATATGAAAAGAGAAGACTGAGAAATCTAAGATATATTTAAGCGGAGTCTCAGAATGAAAAAAAAAAAAAATAGAAAAGAAATAATACAGACAGTCCCCACCTTACAATGGCTCAACTTACTAATCATTTTTTTGACTTTACAAAGGTATAAAATTCATGTCCCTTCAGTACAAACTGTACTTTGAATTTTGATCTTTTCCTGTGCTGGTGACATCAGGTAGAATACTTTCTAGTGATACTGGGCAAGGGCAGTGCACTGCAACTCCCAGTCAGTCACACGATCCCAAGGGTAAACAATCAGTATGCTTCCAACCATTCTGTACCCACATGACCATTCTGTTTTTTACTTTTAGTACAATAGTCAATAAATTACATGGGATATTCAACACTTTATTATAAAGTGGGCTTTGTGTTAGAAGGTTTTGCCCAACTATAAGCTAATCAAAGTGTTTAGAGCACATAGATAGGCCATGATGTTTGGTGAGCTAGGTGTATGAAAATACATTTTGATTTGTGATATTATCAATTTATGATGGGTTTGTTGGGGCGTAACTCAAGCCTAAGCTGAGGAAGATCTGAACTAGAAGAGATAATATATGAGAATTATCCGGAGCTGAAGAAACACATAAATCCACAGACACAGGAAATATAACATATCCCAAGCAGGGCAAATGAAAAGAAATCCAAGATTAGACACCATAACATTGTAATGAAATTGTTAAAAAGTACACACAGGTACGCATCTGAAAAGCAGCCAAAGAAAAATGGATCAGATTGAAAGGAATTATATTACAGTGACTACAGATGTCTCAATGGCAAAAATAGAAGCTGGATATGGTAGAACAAAAAATATTGTCTAAGTATGGAGTACCAATCATCTTTATGCACTTAGCTCCTATCACATTGCCAAGCACATCCTAAAGTGTTTGGAAAATGCTGGTTTAATAAATCAATTCTATTTTCCATCTCTACTCCAGTTAAATGATTAGTCACTAGGAAAAATGAAACAAGATTCACAGTAATGAGATCTGAAATTGGCTTATTTTCTTCATTTTGTTAGAACGTTGGGGTGGGAGAATACAACAATAATTCACCACAAAGTGAAAAACATCTGCTAATATGAAACAGTGAGTCCCTACACCCCCACATCTCACCCCTGTTCTCAGTCAAGAGAAATGTCTTTTATTCAGCCTAGCTGGTGTGGAATGTTTTTGTTTATAATAAAGATTCATATCATCCATGCAAATGTTGCTGCCTATGCTGTGCAGCAGAGATGATTGCTCTGCATGTTTGTGACAGACCATTGTACCATACTGACTGGAAAAAGTCTCCTTACTCCACTCCAATTTCAGTTGACTTTGGGGTTTCATATTCTGCTGACTGCAGATCAAACTTTCTTCCCCAACAATGGTTGCATATATTTAGCTATCCCCAGAGAATTGCACAGGAATTTGAACTGAAATTCAGGAACTCATAAGGTAACTAACACATAGCAAAAACTCGAAATCGCTTTTAGAGTTAATATATTTTCCGCTTAAGTAAAAAGCAAATATTATTAGTACAGAAAAAATTTTGTTTCTTAAAACAAAGCCATGTGATGTGATATATTTTAGCTTGGTTTGAATTTTTGAATGTCCTGTTTTTAGGGACGAAGAAATTGGATGTGCAAATCCACTTCAGACAAATTTGTAATATTTTCCAAACTATTCAAATATAACCCCCCAAAATCTTACTAAATTTAAAATTTCATTTGCACGTGAAGTGAGACTAAATAATTGGTTTAATCTGCAAGTAGTTCAGTGAGTTATATGATAACTATGTTCTTATGAAATCATTCTATTTTCTTTAGCATTCATTGTAGATTGAAATTAACTCCAAAGTTGACTGAAATAGTACCATGAATCCGATTTATATTTACTATTAGTTTGTGTATTTTTTTTAAAGAGCTTTTCTTCCCTAAAAAAGATTTTAAAGTGGAAAAAGAGCAATGACTTAGAAGAGTTTGGTATCTTTAAATTTGCCCCCATGGAATATTTCATCAGGCCACATGATTACAGGCCATGAGAGCTTTAAATAACAAGCAAGAAAGGCAACAGCCACTTTCAGTGACTCAGTATGTGACTGAGGCTCTCTCATCAGTAAACTGGGAGCACTGCACAAGAGGATTTCGAGGTTCCTGGTTCCAGCTTTACAGTCCCACAATACAAAGCCCCCAGCTTCCTTAATTACTCATTAAGAATCCATCACCAAGGCTGTGAATTTGTAGCCATAGCGAAGGTTTTCCACCCATCCCATTCTGCATGTCTTTCTACCCTCCACAGAATAGCCCACTTTCAATTATTTTTATCTATTCAAATTATTTTTTTTTCACTTTATTTTACAGAGCAGGCACAGTAAACTCAATATGGAAGGTAATAATGGAATGCACTATAATAAAAATGTATCATTGAATGTCTAGATTTAAATTAAGTAACACAGTGCTCGCTTCAGCAGCACATATATTAAATTAAATAACACAGTCAAATTAGAAATAAATGCACCAAAAACCAAAAAACAAACAAACAAAAAAACTTCTTTCAAAAGTCTGCAGGGCGCATGGGTGACTCAGTCAGTTAAGCGTCTGCCTTCGGCTCAGGTCATGATCCCAGGGTCCTGGGATGGAGCCTGCTTCTCCCTCTCCTCCCGACTCGTGCTCTCTCTTGCTATCTCTCTCGCTATCTCTGTTTCTCTCTCTCTAACATAAATAAAATCTTTTTTTAAAAAAGTCTGCAACTTAAAACATAAATAGAATATATTTTGTTAAGTCTGCAAACACTAGATGATTTTTAAATTAGAAATGCTTGAAGATACAGATAACAGCCAAAGGAAATTTATATTTGTGAACTGGTAGAATATACTACATGGTTGAAATACTCCACGAATTACCCAAACACTCCTTAAGCCTTCTGAAACTCCCTGGGAATGAACCAATGAGATGCCTTGGGGAGGAAATGGAACTCTTACCTTGGCCAGCAGGCCAGTGAGCCAACACAGAAATCCTCTCACTCCTACCACAGCCTACATTGTCTCTGCTTCCTACCATAAGCTTAGAGGAGGGACCTGAATAGGGGAAATGGAACGATCACCATACTAAGCGAGTGGGCATCTGATGGACAAAGCCTTCTAGATGACTGGTCTGGCTGCTCTGTGAGGAGGCTGCCGGCAAGTGGATCAGACAGAAACTATTTTTAAACATGTCAACATAAATGAAATCAAATGTATTTCCTCCTCTTCTATTTTCTTCTTCCCTTTTTGTTAGCTTTTCCTCCTTCTTCTTCCTTCTCTTTGTCCATTCATTCTTACCTTTATTTAACAAATGTGCATCTAGGCACTGTGTGCTAGACAGAAGAGAAACACTGCTAAATGAACAACCAGATCCATCCTTTGCATAGCTCAGAATCTAGTGGGGGATAATAACATAAGAGCAGACAGTTACAATAAAGAGGGTTGGTCTGAAGACAGTAAATGGCAATCCTGGTGTTATGGCTGAAGACATTTGTGGTACTCAATCCAGAATTGGGAGATCAAGTAAAGTTTCCCAGAAAAAGTGGAGACCACACAAAAATCTGTAGGAGAGACAGAGTGAATTAAGAGGGGAGAGGGGATTAAGAATTTCTTTTTTGGAAGTCAAAGTAAATTGAGCAAAACCAAACCAAAATAAAATCTTAAGAAATGAAAACTAACATTCCATAGAATTATAAGAATGTGCCCAAACTTTGGGACTCGTGAAATCTTCCATCTCCCTTACATTGGGGTTATTAGGATGATGAGGACTACTTAGTAGGGAGAAAACAACGCCTTTAAGAACAAAGGTGTACCAGCTTCCATTTCTATAGCCACAGGTGGCCTGAGAGTATGGCAGCCTGCCTGCTTCTGGTTTCCCATTCACACAACATTGACACGCAAAACAGTTACTCTGAGCAAGCACAACAGTTGATCTAAGCAAAGACAATGACATGGCCAATTCCATCAGCATCACCTGATGTAAAAAAGACCTTTCAAAGATTATGAAATGAGCTAGGAAAAGGATTCTACTCCAAAGAAATGTTTCATCAAAAGATGTAATTCATTTCACTGACTTTCAGTACTATAACTAATAGCAAGAACCATTTTAGCAGACCTTGTTTCTTGTGCCCCAATATTCAATTTCCTCACTTCATTTGGTTACATGACCACCTCTTTAGCCTGGCACATAGCCACCCAGAAAAAAGACTACATTTCCCAGCCTCCCTTGCAACTAGGTGAGGCCAAGCAACTAAGGTCTGACAAGTGGGATGTTGAGCTGTGGTGATAGGTGGGTCACGATTTTAAAGGGATCATGCTGTACTCATCACTTTCTGTCCCTATTTTTGATGTGTGGAATAAGGAAAGCTTGCAAGAGTTGGAGCAGCTATGTGAGACCACAAAATGAAAGTGTGTAGAGCAAAACAACCAAATTGAGGCTGCCTGGGTCCCCAGCATCAAGAAGCTGCTTTACTAGCCCTTCCTTGAACACTGATGGGGATTTTTACATGAGAATGAATGAAATTTCTATCTTGCTTGTGTCTACTATATTTTAAAGTCTATTTACTATAGCAACCTACAGTGTATCTTTTTTTTTTTATTTAAATTTTTTATTGTTACGTTAATCCCCATATATTACATCATTAGTTTTAGATATAGTGTTCCATGATTCATTGTTTGTGCATAACACCCAGTGCTCCATGCAGAACGTGCCCTCCTCAATACCCATCACCAGGCTAACCCATCCTCCCAACCCCCTCCCCTCTAGAACCCTCAGTTTGTTTTTCAGAGTCCATCGTCTCTCATGGTTCTTCTCCCCCTCCGATTTCCCCCCCTTCATTCTTCCCCTCCTGCTACATTCTTCTTCTTTTTTTCTTTCTTAACATATATTGCATTATTTGTTTCAGAGGTACAGATCTGAGATTCAACAGTCTTGCACAATTCACAGCGCTTACCAGAACACATACCCTCCCCAGTGTCCATCACCCAGTCACCCCATCCCTCCCACCCCACCCCCCACTCCAGCAACCCTCAGTTTGTTTCCTGAGATTAAGAATTCCTCATATCAGTGAGGTCATATGATACATGTCTTTCTCTGTTTGACTTATTTCGCTCAGCATAATACCCTCCAGTTCCATCCACGTCGTTGCAAATGGCAAGATCTCATTCCTTTTGATGGCTGCATAATATTCCATTGTATATATATACCACATCTTCTTTATCCATTCATCTGTTGATGGACATCTTGGCTCTTTCCACAGTTTGGCTATTGTGGACATTGCTGCTATAAACATCGGGGTGCACGTAGCCTTTCGGGTCCCTACTTTCCTACAGTGTATCTTAACTAACAGAACTGTTGTTGGCCCCGTGTGTCCAAAGACCTTTCCAGATGGCTGGTGCAGTACCCCTAAGCAAACTTTGGCAACAGAGAACTCAAGTCATCGATGACTCACTTGTGTACTTATTATTTGTTTCTTGTCAAATGGAAATAGTGCTAAGCAGAAAGAACAGCCTTTGTTTGTTACCATGAGTCCTTGCAGAAGCTTGGGAACTTTTTTCTTATTTGAAGATACCCACCCTGGCCATCCATGAAACAATCTTTATAGCAGCTATAAGAAATTAACTTTCCTGATAAGCAAGCATTCTTTTCATAGAGGGATTTATTGTGATGAATTTGACCCATGTCTTGCTAGGAAAAAAAGTATTTAAGACAAATCAAATGAAATATAAAATTGCCCTCCCCAAACCGAAGCCAATGAACGTTACCCATAGTTAATTGACTCTCATACACCACAGAGTGATAATATAGAAAAATAGTCTTCACTTACTTCAGGCCCCAGGGGCTGACTCAGTGGAACTTTCAACACAAAGGGAAGTATGGACAGTGATAAAATTATCCAGAAATGAGAATCCTTTGCAATATTAAGTTTAAGACAAGTCACTTATACAGAAACCATATCACAAAACATCTGATCTTATTCCATTAAAGTGGTAGAGAACCATGGCACCTTTGACCTGGAATAATATTTTACACTAGCACCATTAGTCCAGCAGACCTGAAAATCCTGGTCTGAATAGGAAACTAACATTTTAGATATATTACAGAAGGAATTCCCAAATACTCTGAATGATAATACATTATGTCTTTATTTGGTTGATTTCAAGAGGTACTTCATTAAGCAAAATGCTTTCACAAATTAAAATAAGTTTTTGAGATTTTAAAATTTTAGTTGACCTGGTAGAGAAAGGGGAGGAAAAGCTTCCCAAGAAGATGCAGGGACTGTGCTAGACTCTGTGGATACCAAGATGACAACATTATCCCCAACCTCATACAGTTCAAAGTCTAATGGAGGGACAGAGATAGGCCCCCAAACCCAACCACAATGTAGTGTGGTATTTGCCCTAACAGGTGTCAATATAAGGTGCTATGTGGGAGCACAGAGCAGGGGATCATTTCTGTCTAGGCAGAAAACTGGAAATATTCACAGAGGAGGTGACATGAAGGGTAAGCTTTTATATATGGCATCCTGGAGAATGAAGGATTAGTACTGTGAGGTCAGAGTAGAGGTTCTCGACCTGAATGATAACTGTCTCTCTAGGGGCATCTGGAAACAGGAGTGGGTGTTTTGGGCTGACACAATAACAGGGGAGCAGTGCAGGCATCTAGTGTAGGAAGTGGAAAAGGGGACCAGGGGCACTTAATATCCTTCAGTGCACAAGGCAATTGTGCACAACAAAGAACTGTGAAGTCCAGAATGTCAACTGCCCCTCTACTGCAGGACACAGGAGGTAAAGTTATATGGTAAGATAAAAGACTATAAGGATGAAAGTATCTTCAAAATGGCCTTTATCATTTTCCCTCCCTTCTTTCCTATCATGCAGCCTTTACTTCCTGGGTAGTACCACATGGTTGTACACTATACACCTAAGGGGACAGAATTCAAATCATAAACATCATAGATTTGTATATTGATTATGACAATTTTCCAGCAGAAGCAGTAGAGAGTCTTGAGGAAGAACAGCCTTTTCTTAGTGCTATAAAAGTACTATAATGGGCTAGTGGTAGTTCTGTGTTTTTCTCCCCAAATCCACACATGTACAATGACAGTCCCAGTGAGGAAGGGAGTGATGGTTTTGAGAGCATGGATAGAAAGAAGAGAGGGGAGATGGTCTGATTTTTCATTGGGTCCCACTCAAGTGCTCCATAAATGTTAAAGATCATTAAGAACTACAACTAGCCCTTGGTCCATCTGCATTGAACTTCTGCCTATAGCCTGTCCTCAAGCCATGGGGCACTGGCTTCTGTTCTCAAGGTAAGACAGAGATGGGCTTAGCAGTCATCATCTATTTGACATAGTCCTGGTCCCAGGGTTCAGACTGCTATACAGTGCTGCCCCCAAGATTCCATTCTGAGCCTCGAGCTTCCTGCTTCCTAACCTCTGCTGGTGACTGTTGCTTCCTGGCAAGGACTGAGTTCCAATCAGGAGAGCCCCCCAAGCACCCAAGTGACCCAAAAGCAAAGGTATCAAACACAGTTTTTCAAAACTCTATTCACTGCCTGACTTAAACTTGAATGATTCCAGTATATTATTTCAAGCTATTGTTTTAGTTACTAAGAGTAATAGAAAGCACATGTACACGCACACACACACACAACTGTTTGAAGATACTCAAATTGTGATCACAATCTTTAAGTGAGACCATCAGACTCTTAATTAAACAGAAGTCTATGGTTAATTTGTAAAAATAGCATGATATATAAAAGTTAATAAAACTAGCCCCAAGTTAATTAAACTTATTTTTCTTTAGAAACAGCCTGCCCTCCTCCAAATGCAACATGAATAGCCTTGTGAAAGCATGGTAGAAAATCATGAAACATACAAACCAGCAACTACTAACACAAAAAAATCAAGAGGGATACTCGGATATATAAATAGATATCTAGAAGGTAGGACTCATTCTACAATCAGTATTTTCCAAGGTTTTACTCCAGTCGTGAGCATGAAGACTATGCTCAACATTGATTCAGCTGCAATTGCCTGCTAGACACTGTTCTACACACTTTACATATATTAACTCATTTGATCTTTACAATGGCCCTATGAGATGGTTCTAAGATCAGCCTTGTGTTATAGTCTGAGTCTTTCCCATCCTTCAAGGTCTGATTTAAATTTCACTTCCTCACAAGTTCTTCCTTAATCACTCCTTCTTCACCAATTCAAATTATTTTCTACCTCTCCCCCTCCCACTATTTTGTGTGTCTCTCTTTTATAAGACTTATCATAGTTTACCTTAAAGTTCTTTATGCATGTTTCTCTTTCTTACCATTACATTACAAACTCTGGAGATTTTGTCTTATTCATTTTTGTATCCCTACCCTGACTAAGAGATTCTTGCACAAAGTACATGCTCAGTAAATGTTTGTTGAACTAACACTGGCCTTAACAGAAGAAGAAAAGAGAAGGGAATTTAGCAGTAGCTTTAAAAACAAAGAGAGTCCTGAATAAGAAAGCAACAAGCAATTATTCTCTGTGTCTGCAGATGAGAGAACAAAAGAGATCCAGAGATTATGGGATAAAAACATTTAAATTAAATAATAGATAAATATTAAACCATAATTATACTGAAAGAAAATACAGGTGAATGTTTACATAATCTTGAGAAGTAGAGGCATTTCTAAACATGACACCAAGAGCAAAATCAAGCAAGAGAGGAATTAGATAAATGGTCAAGGGAGCCAACTCTGAGTCAGACTGCA
The DNA here is from genome assembly GCF_964656455.1 of Halichoerus grypus. Lineage (NCBI taxonomy): Eukaryota > Metazoa > Chordata > Mammalia > Carnivora > Phocidae > Halichoerus > Halichoerus grypus. Next base: position 41,557,264 of record NC_135714.1, read on the forward strand.
TGGATCCAGTTCCCAACTGTGGAGTCAATTTCTTCACTGTAAAATGGGGGTGATAATAATAATACTTGACTCATACAATTTGTGGGGTGGATCAAATGAGATAATGACTGTAGAGTTCTTACGATAATGTCTCGTACTATGTCTTCCAAAAATGTTTAAAAATGAGACAAGGGAGGAAAAGATAGACTTGATTGCATAAGAATAGTCATTGTATTCTTTAAAATACAAATAAATAAATAAATATCAAATAACAGGATGAAAAAAGATGGATATCATAAATATATGAAGAACTTTTACAAATTGACAAGAAGATGAAAACCCCAATAGAAAACTGGAAAGTATAATTGAACATTTCACAAAATATGAATACAGACAATGAAATGAGCAAACATGAAGAAACATCAGCCTTAATTGATTAAAGATGCTTGTTAAAATAAAATAAAAACATTGTACCTTAAATCAGCAATACTGATGATGGTATGGAGCATGGCACGCTTATGGAGCTTTGTGGGGAGTTCGAATTGACACATTTCTAGAGCGTATTGTCAGGAAGCATCAAAAGCCTTAAAATGTACAAAACTTTTGACCTAGGAAATCTAGGTATTTATACCAAAGAAATAATCATTGATTATGCACAAATACGTAAACTGCAGCCTTGTTTATAAGAGTAAAAAACTGGATATAACCTAGTGATTCAACAATAAGAATGGTTAGTAAATTATAATACCTTTACAACACTGTGAATACTGTGATCTCATGGAAGATATTTAGTGCCATGAATGAAAAATACAAATGACAGAACATTATTACATGATTCCATTTTCAGTAAAAAGCAAAAATAATAGAGTAAAAAGATCTGAAAGGAAACGTACAAAATGCTAACACTGTTTAATCTCTAGATAATTAAATTATATGTGACTTTGGGAAGCTGCAGCATACTCTAATTTTTATGAGAAATATATTTTTGTAATTAAGAAAATAATAAAAATTATTTTTTCCAACAGAAAAAATTAAACAGAAGGAGACAGTCCTGCCCCATTGTTCAGGATACCCTGACACTAGAACATATCCTCAACAGTGGCTACACTGTGCTCTCAGAAGAGGCATACAATAATAAGCATCAGCCCTCAGGTTCTGTGGGTATGCAAGCAGTTCAAGTAGCTCAGTGGAAAAGTTCAATTAAATACCAAAGCAACTCAAAGGAACATCATATGCTTAATGGTTGAATAGCATTAGGGGGGACAAAAACAAAACAAAACTAAGCAGTACAGGATAAACTAAAACCTTAATCTCATGCTTACTCAGCAGCAAAAAGAAAAAACAAAAACAAACATTAATTATGGAAGATTTAGTGATCTGTATGGTTATAATTCTAGAAACACTTCCAGTGTGTGTTTATCTATGCTATAACTCATTGCTTTCTGCAAATTTAAAGGGACCTCTTGGCTGACAATTCAAATGCTTGGTCACAGTTAAGGGGAAAAAAATCTGTTCAACCAGTTTGTAATAGACAAGAGGAGAAAGTCCTCATGATTCAAAAATGGTGTGTATGTGTTTTTGGAAAGCCATTAAATGGCTTTCCAACTTCATAATAAATCTAAGAAAGGTCCAACCTCATAATGAAACCAGTCTGAATACAAATACATTTAGCCCCACCCTTCTGACTGCCATTGAAAAGAGGGAGCAGGCCCAGCACTGTGTTTCTAGATGGTACATTGATTAATTCTCACAACTATTGCTGAACAAAGATCCCAAGAGTTAACAGTACAGCCATAATATTACAGGATTGAAAGCAGCCTATTGACTTGTCACTCTTTAAAACCAATGAGAGAATAGATTCAACTAAAGTTTCTTCATTTCATCTAGTAAATATTAAACACAAAATTATTAAAAAAAACAAAAACAAAAAATGGGGCTAAGTAAATAACTGCTTAAATTGCTATCCATTGTCTACCCCCAGATATGGTCCCTTGTTTTTTCCTGCCCAGCATCCACTCCCCTTCTCTGGTCAGCAACACCCAGTTTTCCTTTGAGGGACTACAGCTCACATTTTGGCTCATATGGGTGGAGTTGACCTCATTTGCTAACTTCAGGAACTGAAGGGTAACCCAGGAATGGTCAGTCATGCAATATATTAATCCACCTAGATAGAATGAATATTCAGCAGCCACACGGCCCAAGTCATGTTCTTTGGGGGCAAAGATCATCAGCCTTGAAAATTTTCTTTAAGTTCCTGGGAAGGAAGCATATTCTTTCTTCTTTAGTTCCATACCGAGAGAATATAAGCCTACTGCTGCTGGGCAACATCTTTGCTATCCCTTGGGACGAATCTACCTAAACATTAATAAAGAAAGGAGAAGAACCAAGGAACAGAAACAGTCTCCTGATAAGCTATTTTTAAAAGCTAGATCCAACTATGCCTGAAACCATTCATCACCATTTGATTTAAATTTCTGTCACATGAAACCAAAAGGAGACAATAAATATGGTGAAAGGCTGGATGGTTGTCTACCTATCTTAGCTGGGGCTGCTTTAACAAAATACCACGGGCTGGCTGGCCTCAACAGCAGACATTTATTTCTCGCAGTTCCGGAGGCTGGAAGTCTAGGGTCAGGGTGCTAGCATGGTCAGGTTACAATAGGGTCCTCTTCCTGACTTGCAGACTTTTCTGGCTTCTTGCTGTGTCCTCACATGGTGTGAAGTCTCCTATCGTAATCCCATGAAGAGGGTATCACCATCATGATCTCATCCAAGCCTAATCACCTCCAAGAGGCCCCATCCCCAAGTGCTATCACATTGGGGGTTTTAGGTCTTCACCATATGAATGGAGGCAGGGAGGACATAAACATTCAGTCCATAACACTAGCTAAATTGCTTTTGGATACACAAAAAAGTAGACTGGAGGAGACTATTCTATGCTACGTCCAAGCACATCTGTGTAACCTTCATTGTACTAGAATCTGTCACTAGAATGTAGGCTATATATCCTTAAGTGCACACTACTTCTTACCCCAAAGCCTAGTCCAGTGCCTGGCATGTAATATCACTCAATAAGTATTTGCTGGAAAATGAATATGCAAATTAACTAATCCTTCAGGGACTTATTTTCAATACAACCAATAAAATGAATGCTTTAATAAAGGTATCAGCAATATGATACGAAAACACATAGGAGGGGTCTAATTCTATATGGGAAACTAGAGATTCTGAAGTCACATTCCAACCCTTAATTAATCTGAATCGCTCCTAATATAGCCAACTGATTTCTTCATCTTCTCTTTAGCCCAATGTTCAACAGGCACCGAATACCTTAATAATGGAAAATAACCCCTAATCACTGGCCTTTTCCATTTAATCAACAGGGGAAACAGCTCTAAAATTTTATGGAGACAGATGATTGTGTGTGTGTGTGTGTGTGTGTGTGTGTGTGTGTGTGTGTGTGTGTGTGTTGTGGATGTGTCCTTATCATGGCCTATAAGGCCCTACAGGCTCTGTCTGATCTCACGTCCTTGCCGTGCCTGTTTTGCCCCAGCCAGACAGGCCTCCTTCTTCCTTGAAAACAGCTGCCACCTCTCACCTCAGGACCTCTGCTTTTGCTATAACCTCTGCCTGCAGATGATCTACGTGGCTTAGCCTTTTTCTCTCTTCATTCTCTGCCCAAATGTCACCTTCTCAGTGAGGCCTTCTTGAACGTTCTAGTGACAGTTATAAACTTCTCCACCACTAAGACTTCCTATTCCATAGCATTTGACCTTTTAATGTACTACATGTTTAACTTCTTTATTCTCTTTATCATCTCTCTCTCCATGCTAGAAGATAAACTCCAGGAGAACAGAGATTTCTGTGTTTTTTTGTTCTCTGTTCAACCCCCAATGCCAGGGAAGTAATCGGTACTAAATAAATGAATGAAGACATATGAACCAATATATAACCACAACTGGATTATTAAGTCTTCTGATTCAAATTAAATTAAATACAAATATTTTCCAATCCAATAAACCGTAGCAGGTTATGCCTGTGAACTCTTCCAGGAGTTGAGATTGGACAGTTGCTATAAATATTTTTAAAACCACAGTTGCTATAAAAAGGCCCCCAACATAGCAAAAATAGACATATAAAATTATTTAAGGACGAAACTATGTTATCACAGAAAAACTATACCAATAACCAAAAAGTATAAGGTTTGCATTTACTTTACTTTGAATCTAGGAGAGTATTAAATATAAAGTTGCCCAGTATTTGCTGGCAGAAAAATCACGTTTGAAAATATTCATGAATCATTATTTCCTAGATACATCAAAAATGACCACTGTTATGTGGACTTTTAATAGAAATAAATAAAGATCTAGAAAACAATAGGCTCACGCTTCGAAAAATACCAATTAGAAAGGGCTTTCCTGGATGCAACAAGGTCCCAGGTCCACAGCCTGTGACCTGTTCTGTACCAAGAGCACCCCTTTCAAGATCTCCTCACCAAGTAAGATCACCCCGGTGCAAGGGGAGATGAGCTCAGCCCCTGGAGTGGCCTCACCACTGGCTCCCTTAAGTGCCTGAACAGAGCAACGGTAACATTTAGGTCAGCGGTCCTAAGCTAAAGGCCTGAGAGTCAAATATTTTGTTTAGCAATAAGGGTGTTTGAAAATTGGGAAATTTCCCATAAAAAATTCATACAGAAAGTTTTCTCTTAAAAATCTGCAAGTTTAAGCCATACTGAGGCTAAACTGCTGAACAAAAGGAAGATCTAGAGAGCGATTGCCCCTCTGGGTACCTGCTGTCAGCGTCACTACTGTCCCTGAAATTCCCCATTGTTTTACACATCGTTTATATTACCTACCTGGCTCCTGGTGAGCTTGAAAGCCCTGCTCTGCATAGCCCAGCACAACTCCTTAGAGCTCTCAAGCATGAACCCTGATTGCTCCATTCTGCTGCTTATTTCCTTAAACCCTTGGCTCCTGCACTAGATTTAAATCCTGTTGCAGGGTAACATGAAGTCAAGTTCAGAGCACTGAATTGTTGTTCTACCACTAACTGTGGGACTGCCTGCAAGTCACTCACCTTCTCCTCTCCCAGTCTATGAGATGGGGATGATGAGTCCTCCCCTGCCAACATCACAGGGTTGCTGTGATAACTAAACAGGATAAGGATGTAAAAGTGCTCTACAGAAAAAAGGTGTCACCATATAGTAAACGTTAATCTTTGGATAGGATAGTACATTTTTAAAATATTATAAAACAACAGCACCTTATGGGAATCTTTAAGGATGGTACACTGAGAAAGCTTGATTTTCTATTTACGGTTAATGATTAACAAAAGAAATTATTAAGCCTAAGACTACATACTCAGGATACACACACACACACACACACACACACACACACACCCTGAAAACCACCTCCTTACTTTAAAAACCTTTAAGCATAAATAACATCTAACTTGTCAGATTGCTAAACTGGGAAATGACTGAATTTCCTGAGAACTAAAGATAAGTTTAAGGTCAAACAAGTTCAGCCAAATAAGGTTTTCAGGAACAGTATATATGATTTAAAAAAAGTCTATCTAGGAAAGATGATGTTAAGAAATGAGCAAAAATAGTCTGCAAAGGAAACTAAGACAAATGCTGATTTGAAAAAGTATGTAATGAGCTGGGATTACCAACCACCTCCAAAGAGAGCATAGCAGGATTTCATAAGTGGTTAACCAACTTTAAGATTCCAGACAGTCAAGGTTACTGTGATTATCTGTTACAAAGAAACAGACCTACAGAATACAAGTACATTCCGGTAACGGTAACGAAAAGGCAAAGATAATCTAAGAAGTCCTTGAGGCATCATGGCACTACATCCATCACTTAAATCTATGGACCTCGGTAATTTGGGATCAAAAATTAATCAAATGGTCCACAGGTCATTGGTCAGGTTTATTTAGTCATCAAAAAAGCTGGCCTAATTAACCAAACAGTTTTGAAAAATGTCTTCTCTGGAAACCTTCACCTTACCAACAAAGGGAACTTTTGAGACTAAACAAAACCAAGAACAGTTACTTACATGCTGTATTCTACTGAATTTTTCAGATCTCTGCTTAGAGGGGGAAAGGAAAGTACAATGGGGTATGTGAAGAGATTTTTCTTCTTCTCTCTCTTTTTAAAGTAGAACCTTGAGTATTATTTTGTTTCTCTCACTAGTGTCTTAAAAACATGTTTATTCTTGTTAAAGTAAAACATGAACATGGTTCAAATACTACAGAAGGGTTTGTAACAAAACGCAACAGTCTTACCCCTCACCACCGGCGCCACCCCCCCAAACCGGCTCATACTTCTCAGAACAAACCACTTTGGGTTGATTTTTGGTTTCAGTTTATCTGGGGATCATTAACAAGTAATTTAATAATGAGTTATAATTATACCACTTCTTTTATAAATCTGCTTTTTGACATTATCTATCGGCTTCCTACTATGATAGGCTAGGAAGAATCATCCTTTATCATAATCCTTCCATACAGAGCACTAGGCTCTCTTGACCAGAGTTCTTTTCATCACTATCTGAGAGCCTTGGGCACAAATTATCCTGTATCCCTTTTGCCTCCATCCCAGTTCACAACACCAAAGAGTCTGTTATTATGCTCAGGGCCACTGATCTGAGTATTATGGCTATGGGTACAGAGAGAGCTGCCGATAAAAAGTCCATGGATCTAAATTGGACAAGGTTTGGCATTAATAGGATTATAAGTTAGAGATATAGTATGAAAATCCCAGGTATCTTTAAAAACAAGAAAAATTCATGGTAAAGGGCTAAGAGCATAGCTCTAGGTCAGAATGCCTGGTTTCAATGACTAGTTTTGTTCCCCAAGCATGTGACCCAACACTCTGTGACCTGGGTTCCTCATTTAAGAAATCAAGTCGTTGCAAAAAACAAACAAAAAACAAAAAAAAGGAAATCAAGTTGCAAAGATGAAAAATAATGATATATGTAAAGCATTTAGCATGGTGCATGGCATATAATAAGAGCTTAACAAACCAGACCCACTAACATTATTCTTATTATTGTTGTTATTATTATTATTATTAGACAGTGAGCTAATTTTATGTTGGACCTAATCACATCTTTCATTTCTGCAAACCTGGTGAAGTCAAACGACTATTCTTCCTTTTCAGAAATCTGCCTTTATCTTTAATTGCAGTCACAGCTAATAGTTCTGGCGGGCAAACAGCCCCTGCTGGCCTTCCTGGGCAGAGCTCCTAGAGATGTGAAGCCCTGCACTCCTGCGCATCCTGGCTTTGTGTTATGTGCTTCAAATGCTTTCACCATGTCACCTCTTACAGTCAGCCCTGATTTTTAAGATGCATTTGAAATAACCTTATGTTTGGAACCAGCTAAGAATGCTAAAAATGCATGTGCTATCTTTCAGACAGACTAAAGAAATCCCATGAAAAACGGATTCAGTACAACCTAGATTGTGACTAAGACCCATCAAATAGTAGCTATCACTAACAAGTCTAAAGAAAAAAGATAATTTAATCTTAGTAAGCAGTCGGTATATTTGGGGCAAAGGAAAGTACATTTCTATGGCAATTTTCAAGATATTAAAAATGAGGTTAAAAACAAATGAGAGGAAAACAGAAATTTAGCTCATGGACCTAAAATCACCATATGTGAAATATCAAATAAATAGCTACTCTAATCTCAAATGGTAATCTTTCCTTGCAGCCTTTCTCATTTTATTAGAACAAATATTTCAAGCCTCATCTGTGTTCTATTATAATCCTAAAGGTAACATGATATCTAGGATCGTGTTTATATATAAAAATAATTTTAAATCAGGAGATGATATAAACTGACATTTAGATTCCCCTTACCCCAACACTTTAGATAATTATATTGTCTTTTTTTTTTTTTCTTAAATCCTGAAATGACAATCTTCTTTGGCACAGAGTTTGTTGGCTCTACTTTTGATGCCAACATGGTCTCGTCATGAAAATAAATTAAAAGTAGGTGGTCTGGTTAGTCTTCACAATGCTACGTTTTAATCAGGCAAAGCAGTGAAAAAGATGATTGTCGAAATGCTGGCGTATCTTCAAACAACAGTGCAAGCTGTCCATTCTACTCACAATGAGAAAGCTCTTCAAGAGATTTCGATAAAGGTTTCCCTCCTACTTGCAGTCCACATTTGTAATGTTTATATAAGTGGGGGATATAAATCTTTCTCCAATGAACCCCATGGTTTTTAAAGCAGACTTCTTGTTATAAACTGCCTGTTTCCGTTTTGCCTGCCTAAGCAAGCCAGGCAAAGCCCATTCGCGAGAGACTGGAACTAATTTAATGTGCTCCAGGTTTAAGCCCCCAGCCTCTGCGTCTTTACAGGGAGATTTTACACAGTGGATTACTGCTGACTTTAACAATGATTCATATGATAAGTGGTTTTTGATTTGTTTTTTAATGTCAGAAAATATGCATTGACAAAAGAAATGTCATCAAAATCATTTTGTTAAAGCAATACCCATAAAAAAGGGAAAAAGATTTCAACTAAAAAAAAAAAAAAGAGGCAGTCTAAATCTTATTCATGCCGAAGTCTTATTCACATGAATTTGTAGTTTTGCTCAACAGAAAAGAACACAAAGTTGTTTACAGACAGATCTAAGACTGGATGAATTCACGATATGATTTGTTGAGCTGATATATTTTACCACAAGACTTGTTCCTATTATTAAAAAATACCAAAGCTACACTGAAGATAGACAAAAGCATCATTCTTTATGCAGCCTCAAAGATACCCTGTGTGCTTTTTTCAAAGCAGCAAAATTCCTTGAAACCAGCGCTAATTAAAACAAAAACACACTCACAAAACCCGAATAAGATCCATCATCTCAAAGTATGTCAGGGGAGGGAAGTTTCCTCTGTTTAACTCAAAGGAACAGAGTGGCAACATTAATTCAAAAGAAAACAAAAGTATAGATTGTATTATTATTCTAGATTTCTGCATTTAAGGGGGCTGAACTATTCATCTGAATACACTTTTAAAATGCCAAATGTAATAAGATATACTTGTCCCAGTCTCCTGTTGGATTCTCCTATTTTTCTCTTGATGTTCCTTTGGAAGGGCCAGGCAAAAATCTTACAGTAGGGGGCAGTATTGTAACATCATGCTCATGCTTGAACCACTCAAGGCCTAACCAGAGAAGGAAAAAAGATCATTATTCTTCATTAAGGTTTAACCATGTTGGCATAATTTCCTAATTTATTACAAAATTCTAGATTTTTTCCCCCTGAAATCCAACTTGCTTTTGCATCACCTAACTATAACAGTAAAATGCCTTAAATGATACAAAAAGCAAATGCTTTTTATAAAAAACCTACCCAAATGTCTGAGACGTGCTGATTGCCACTTAACAGTGAAAGGAGAACTATTTATTGAATGTCATATTTCAAAAGCATGAAGACTTCTCCAATTGCAAATATCCAGATGTTCTTTTTTGTAAATATAATATCACATTGGGAGATGGTAAAAAAAAATGAATATTTCATATTGGTCTAAAATGAAATGTGGAGCTGGTTTATAACACAAGTCAATATGACCTATGCTAATTGATGTTAATATAAAAAATATGGGATAAGAAAATATTTACAAGTACAAGAATGTATTCGTATTTTCCAGAAATAAACTTTTTCTTTCCATTTGCCCAGGATGGCTCTTGGCTGGACTGATAGGAAATATGGAAACTGAAACTTGTTTGTACTGAATGCTTGGCTTCCAATGACTTACAATGCTTTGGGAGTTTGCAGAGGGGAAAAAGCAAATTCTTTGCCAGATCTCAAGAATAAAACCTAAAGATACATAATGGGATTTTTTTTTTTTTTTACCATGCATAATGATAATTCATATGACTTTCTCTAAATTCTGTAAATCTGAATGATTAAAACTTTAATACTTGAAAGCCTTAACATCACTAAACAATAACTAATTATTTGACTGAAAAAAAACAAGCCTCATACAGTCTTAGTAAGTGCTTATGCTTATCTTTGTTTTTAATTGCAACTCAGGTTTGTTTGCTTGTTTTAAGAAAGTGAGGTGCTATGGATTCCAACGAGAATTTTTTTCTAATCTAGTAATTCTACTGAAAAATTCAATTTTAAAACTATTCCTTTATGTAATATAAGCTAATATTTTAAATGAACAAAAAGAGATCCTAAAAAGCAAAACACTTGAGAAATCATAAGAGGCCAGCAAGAACTCATGCAATGTTTAAATGCTATAAATTTAAAAAAATGTTATAAATTTTAAATTTCAGTACTTCAAGTTATGTTATAGCTCATTCCTTACTCTTTTTCTACCTCTCCATTTTTGTTTAAATTGTTTTGGAGTTGGGGCTTTTTTGGTTTTATGTTGTCAGTAAGTGTGTGTGTCTACACACACGCACACATGATTACAAGACTACTAGGTAAGCTTCTCGGAGAATGCAGTCTGCCAATGCCTTTTCATCAAAGTCTTCACAACCATTGTGATAGTTTCCTTTCAAGACTTAACACAAAAACTGCACCTATAATTACCACCAAATTTCCCTCAAATTGAGCTAAACACTGTACATTTGAGTTGCCAGTTGGGACATAATTCTTCATAACTGTTGTATGAAACAGCCTGTGAGAGTTGCAACAAAGTAACTGGCTAATGGAAGAGCACCAGGTATGCATTTCCCTGAAACATCTGTGGAAACTCTGAGTCATTTCAAGAGTATGTAAAATGGTCCCATCTTCTAATTAGTTTCTCACCAGCCAAAAAATATCACTGCCAAAGTTGTTTTAAGTAGTATGCAGGGGCCAAAGTTCTTCTGAAGCAAAGCTGATGTCACCCAGTCAGTTCCTCCAAAGGCAAGCATTATTTTACCTCTAAATGCTGGCATTTGTGGCAGAGAAGGGCACAGCATTTTTGTCCTAATAGTATATTTTCCTTATTATTTAAGCCATTTCTCTGTCACCTATAGTCAAAAAGCATCCTGACACACCACAGTGGTTTACTTGCTTTTTTGCCTCCCTTCCTAACATACCTGATGAATGACTGAGGAGCTGACCCACGAACAACAAGGTATGACCTTTGAAATGTGAAGTGTCATAAAGAATTGTACTTGGTGTCTGTCCCAGGTTCCTGGCACAGAGCTCCTACAACCCTAGGAATTTTCTGAGTGACAAAAGTGTCTTTTGCTATTCAGAACAAGCCCCGTTGCAGGGTCACACCTGAGTTTATATTAATGAGGTGACTTCGGGTAGGGCCCTTAGATAGGCTCAGGAGGGGGCTAGTCACCAGAAAGACCAAGGGATAAGCCGGTTGAAACTTTCTGCCCCACCCCCAGGCCTAAAGGAAGGGGAGAGGGCTGGAGAATAAGCTCTACAACAATTCTTCAACAACAAGGTTTGATGATTTGATGGGTGTCTGGGTTGGTGAACACATCCACTTGCTGGAAGGGTGGTGCACTGGAGAGGACATAGAAGCTCTGTGTCCTCCCAAACCTCCCATGCTTTTCCCTATCAGCTCTTCCACTTGGCTGTTCCTGAGTTGTATCCTTTATAATAATTGGTATATGTAAAAAAGGGTTTTCCTCATGTTAGGTAGAAGCTAGATATGAGCAGTGGAAGGAACGCCTTATGGAACTGGAACTTTATCCCTTGACCTGAAAGATTAGAGTCCCAAGTCCTTGAGTGGGGAACGATAGAGTAGGCAGTTAGCTAGACCTGAGCTGGAGGCAAGGATTCCAATAAGGAGGTTACACATTAGAAGCCTGAGGGCACAACATCCTGACTTTGTGGCTTCCAAGACCCTGGGGCTAACAGATCAAGAGCCACAGCTACAGAGCATGAGTTCTCCTCTTCCACCTCTGACTCAGGGTACCCCTAGAATCATTATAATGCATTTGCATTGTGGTTATAGTACTCCCCTCCCCCCACCAATGGAGGAAGGCTGCCATGATGGTTCTGGTTCCAACCTAGTAGGTCAACAACTCCCCCTCCCAAGCTGTGGGAGGAGTCCCCCAAATGATTAGAAGCAGCCACCTTTGGAAACCATCCTGTCCATGACACAAGACCCTGCTCACATAAAAGGAAAGGATCTCTGTAGCCTCGGGCAGTTGCTACCTCTGGGCCTGCCCAGGCTCCCACCTTGAGAGTCCTTAATAAAGCTTGTTGCTTTCACTTTGGGTGCCAATCTCTAATTCTTTATTGCGTCAGTGCCAAGCAAGACACAATGTTTTTCTCACTGACACTAAGTTCTATAAGCCATTCTAGCAAATTACTGAACCTGAAAAGGGGTCACCGGAACTCTGATTTATAGCTAGTTGGTCAGAAGTATGGTTGTCCTGAAACTTGCAACTGGCATCCGAAATAAGGGTAGTCTGTAGGACTGAGTCCCTATAACTTGGGGGATCTGCTGGCAACTCCAGGTAGAGAGTGTCAGAATTGAACTGAATTACTGAATAACCAATTGGTGTGTAATATTAAGGAGGGCGCATGTTGTGATGAGCACTGGGTGTTATAAGCAACTAATGAATCGTTGAACACTATATCAAAAACTTATGATGTACTATATGCTGGCTAACTGAACATAATAAAAAAAATAAAGAAAAAAATATAGAACTGGTTGGTGTTAGAAAACATCCCCAGCTATATATCCAGAGTAGGGATGAGTGGAAGCCAGGTATCTCCCATATGACTAATAACAGAATTTTCCAGTGTATTATCAGCCTGGGCTGCCATAATAAAATACCAGAGACTAGACTGCTTAAACAATGGAAATCATTTTCTCACAGTTCTGAAGGCTGGAAGTCCAAGATCAGAGTCCAGCATCGTTGAGTTTTGGTGAGGACTCTGTTCCTGGCTTGCATGCAGCTGCCTTCTCATTGTGTCCTCATGTGGCAGACAGAAAGAGAGCAGGCCATCTGTTTTCTCTCCTTGTAAGGGCTCTAATCCCATCCTGAGGTCCCACCCCCATGATCTCACCTAAAGTTAATTATCTCCCAAATGCCCCATTTCCAAATACCATCACATTGGGGGGTTGACGGCTTTAACATATAAATTTTAGGGGGACACAATTCAGTCTCTAGAACTGAGATTGTTGGCCAAAATCAGAAATACAGTTTATAGTTGTATAATATTTCTTTGTATGAGTGGGTGACTATTCAGTATGTAAAACCTTTAAACCAGAATATAAAAAACTGTGTCAACTCTAGATTCATTGTAATAAAGGTTCATCTAATTCCTACCAGCAATTTCTCCTATTCCTCTTTCCACCTCTCCAACTCCACACTCACCCTCAACAAAATACTCACTGTAGGATGTAGAAAGTATTTATATATACATATACATACATATATATATACATATACATACATATATAGTTATAAATTTTTTTTCTTATAATAAGAACTTTTAAGATTTACTCTTAGCATCTTTCAAATACGCAATACAGTATTATTGACAACATTCACCATGCTGTACATTACATTCCCATGACTTACTTATTTTATAAGTGGAAGTTTGTATCTCTTGACTTAACTTCACCCATTTTGTCAGCCCCCTCAATCCCCTTTTTTCTGGCGAACACCAATCTGTTCCCTATTACCGATGACTTTTATTGTTTGTTCATTTGTTTTATTTTTTAGACTCCACATGTAAGTGAAATCATATGGTATTTATCTCAGTCTGACCTATTTCACTTAGCATAATACCCTCAAGATCCATCCATGTTGTCACAAATGGCAAGATTTCATTTTTTTTATGGTTAAGTATCCCCTTGTAGATATACCACATCTCAATGGACACTTAGGTTGCTTCCATATATTATTCACTATTCTGAGTAATGCTACAGTGAACATAGTGTTTTCATTTTCTAAATAAATACCCAGAAGTGGAATTACTGAATCATATGGTAATTCTATTTTTAATTTTTGAGGAACCTCCATACTGTTTTCCAGAGTAGATGCACCAATTTCCATTCCCACCAACAATACACAAGGACTTCCCTTTCTCTACAATCTCGCCAACATTTGTTACTTCTAGTGTTTTTCATAATAGCCATACTAACAGGTGTGCGGTGATATCTCAATGTGGCTTTGATTTGCATTTTCCTGATGATTAGGGATGTGGAGCATCTTTTCATGCACTGGTTGACCATCTGTATGTCTTCTTTGGAAAAAATGCCTCATCAGGTCCTCTGCACATTTTTTAATCAGATTTTTTTTTTGGTGTTGAGTTGTATAAGTTCTTTATATATTTTAGATATTAACCCCTTATCAGACATATCATTTGCAAATATCTTCTATTCAGTAGGTTACCTTTTTGTTTTGTTGATGGTTTCCTTTGCTGGGCAAAAGCTTTTTATTTTGGTGTAGTCCCACTTGTTTACTTTTGCTTTTGTTGCCTTTACTTTTGGAGTCAGATCCAATAAAAAAAGAAAAAATCATCCCCAAGACTGATGATGTCAAGAAGCTTACCACCTATATTTTCTTCTAAGAGTTTTATGGTTTCAGGTCTTACATTCAAGTCTTTAATCAATTTTGAGTTAATTTTTATGTATGGTATAAGATAGTGGTCTAGTTTAATTCTTTTGCATGTATCTGTCCAGTTTTTCTCAACACCATTTATCAAAGAGATTGTCCTTTCCCCATTGTATTTTCTTCTTTCTTTGTAGTGAATTAATTGACCATATTTGTGTGCATTTATTTCTGGGCCTATTAATTATGTGTTTTTAATGCCAATAACATACTGTTTTGACTACTATAGCTTTATATTATAGTGTGAAATTAGGAAGTTTACTGCTTCCAGTTTTGTTTTTCTTTCTCAAAATTGCTTTGGCTATTCGAAGTCTTTTGTGGTTCCATACAAATTTTAGGATTGTTTGTTCTTTTTCTGTGACAAATGCCACAGGAATTCTGTTGGGGATTGAATTCAATCTGTGGATTGCTTTGGGTAATAGGGCATTTTAACAATATTAATTATTCTAATCCATGAGCCCAGAATATCTTTCCATTTATTTGTGTATTCTTCAACTTCTTTCATTAATGTCTTATAGCTTTCGGTATATAGGTCTTTCACCTCCTTGGTTAAATTTATTCCTAGATTTAGAATTCTGGGATTTAAAATTCCTAAATTTTATTCTTTTGGATGCAATTATAAATAGGATTGTTTTCTTAATTTCTCTTTCTGATGTTTGTTTTAGTGTATAGGAACACAACCAATTTTTGTATATTGATTTTGTATCCTACAACATTACTGAATTAATTTATTAGTTCTAACAGTTTCTTTGGTGTAGTCTGCAGGGTTTTCTCTATATGATATCATTCCATCTGCAAAATTGGCAGCCTTACTTCTTCCTTTCCAATTTGAATGTTTTTTCTTTCTTTTTCTTGCCTAACTGCTCCAGCTAGAACTTCTAATATGATGTTGAATGAAAGTTATGAGAGTGGGCATCCTTGCCTTGTTCCTGATGTTAGAGGAAAAGCTTTCAGATCTTCACCATTGAGTATAATGTTAGCTGTGGGCTTGTCATATAGGGGCCTTATTATGTTGAGGTCCATTCCCTCAATACCCAAATTTCTTTAAAGTTTTTATCATAGATGGATGTCAAATTTTGTCAAATACTTTTTCTGCATCTATTGAGATGATCATATGATTTTTATCTTTCATTTTGTTAATGTGGTGTATCACACTAATTTGTGAATGTTGAGCCAACCTTGCATCACTGAAATAAATCTCATTTGTTTGTTGTGTATGATACCTTTAATGTATTGTTGAGTTGGTCTGCTAATATTTTGTTGAGTATTTTTGCATCTATGCTCACCAGGGATACTGGCCCTTAATTTTGTTTTTTTGTGGCATCCTTGTCTGCTTTTAATGTCAGGGTAATGCTGGCTTCATAAATTGAATTTGGAAGAGTTACCTTCTCTTCAATTTTTGGGGAGAGTTTGAGAAGAACAGATATTAAATCTTCTTTGAATGTTTTGTAGAATTCACCAGTGAAGATATGTCTGGTTCTAAACTTTGGTTGTTCGGAGGTTTTTGATCACTGATTCAATCTCCTTACTTGTAATCTATTCATATTTTCTATTTATGATTTAGTCTTGGAAAATTATATGTTTCTAGGAATATATCCATTACTTCTAGGTTGTCCAGTTTTTGGCATATGATTGTTCATCATAGTCTCTTAAGATCCTTTGTATTTCTGTGGTATGAGTTGTAATCAACTCTTTCATTTCCAATTTTATTTACTTGAGCCTTCTCTCTTTTTTTCTTATTGAATCTAGTAAAAGTTTGTCAGTTTTGTTTATCTTTTCAAAGAACCAGCTCCTCGTTTCATTCATCTTTTTTATTGTCCTGTTAGTCTCTACTTAATCTATTTCCACCCTGATCCTTATTATTTCCTTCCCTCAACTAATTTTAGGCTTCATTTGTTCTCCTTTTTCCAGTTCCTTTAGATGTAAAGTTATATTGTTTTGAGGTTTTTCTTGTTTGTTGAGGTAGGCCTGTATCACTAAGAACTTCTTTCTTAGAACTGCTTTTGCCATATCCCATAGACTTGTAGTATTTCCCATAGTATGCTGTATTTTCATTTTCATTTGTCTCAAGGTAGTTTTAATTTCTCTTTTGATTCTTTGTTGACCCACTGGTTTTTCAGTAGCATGTCATTTAATCTTCACACATTTGTGATTATCCAGCTTTTTTCTTGTAATTCATTTCTAGTGTCATACCATTTTGGTTGTAAGGATCCTTGACATAATTTCAATCTTCTTAGTTTTATTGAGACTTGTTTTATGGCCTAACATATGTTCTGTCCTGGAGAATGTTCATGTGCACTTGAGAAGAATGTGTATTCTATTCTTTTTGAATGGAATACTCTGTGTATATTTATTAAGTCCATCTGGGCTAATATTTCTATTAAGGCTGATGTTTCTTTATTGATTTTCTGTCTGAGTAATCTATTTTTTGATATAAGTTGGGGAATTAAAGTCTTCTACTATTGTTGTATTGCTGTCAGTTTCTCTCTTTAGGCTTATTAATATTTGTTTACATACTTAGTGCTTCTGCATTGGGTGCACAATTACAAATCTTGTATCTTTCTTCTTGGAGTGACCCTTTGATCATTATGTAATGTCCATCTTTGTCCTTTATTACAGCTTTTTTTAAAAAGTCTAGTTTGTCTGATATTAAGTATAGCTATTCCAGCTTTCTTCTAGTTTCCATTTGCATGGAATATCTTTTTCCAACCTATTTATAGTCTAATATATATATATATTTTTTTTTTTTTTTTAATTGATAGCAAGTTAAGTTTGAATGCGTCCTAAACTCTACATTTTTATTCCCCCCTCCCAGATTTTATGTTTTGGATGTCACATTTTTCATATTTTGTGTATCCCTTAACTAATTATTGTAGCTATAGTTCTTTTTACACTTGTGTCTTTTAATTTTCATACCAGCCTAATAAATAATTAATCCACTACCTTTGCTCCATATTTACCTTTACTAGTGAGACCTTTACTTTCATATATTTTCTCATTGCTAGTTAGTGCTTTTCTTTTCAGCTTAAAGAAGTCCCTTTGACATTTCTTGTAAGGCTGGTTTCATGGTGATAAACCCCTTTAACTTTCCTTTGTCTGGAAAACTCTCTCTCTCCCTCAATTCTGAATGATAATTTTGTTTGGTAGAGTATACTTGATTGGAAGGTTCTTCCTTTTAGCACTTTGAATATATCATGCTACTCTCTTATGGCCTGCAAGGTTTCTCTGAAAAATCAACGATAGTCTTATGGGGGTTCCCTTATATGTAACTAGTTGTTTTTCTCTTGCTGCTTTAAGAGTCTCTCTTTTTCTTGGGGGTACCTGGGTGGCTCAGTCAATTAAGTGTCCAACTCTTGATTTTGGCTCATGTCATGACTTCAGGGTCATGAGATCAAAGCCCCACATCAGGTTCTGTGCTGGGTGTGGAATATGCTTAAGATTCTCTCTCTCCCTTTCCTCTGCCTCGCCCCCCCCTTCTTGCTCTCTCTCTCTAAAAAAAAAAATAATAATAATATAAAAAAAAGATTCTTTTTCTTTAACATTTGACATTTTAATTATAATGTGTCTTGGTATGGGTCTCTTTGGATTCATCTTATTAGACATCTCTGGGTTTCCTGGATTTGGATATCTGTTTCCTTCCCCAGGTTAGGAAAGTTTTCAGACATTGTTTCTTCAAAAAACTTTTCTGCCCCTTTCTCTCTCTCTCCTTCTGTGACCCTTACAATGCAAATGATATTCTGCTTGATGTTGTCCCATAAGTTCCTTAATCTATCTTCACTTTTTAAAATTCTTTTTCTTGTTGCTAATCTGTTTTGGTAAGTTCTACTGCCATGTCTTCCAGATCACTGATCTTTTCTTCTGCTTCACTGAGTCTGCTACTGAACCCTTCTAATGCATTTTTCATTTGAGTTATTTTATTCTTCAGCTCTGTGACTTCTGTTTGGTACTTTTTAACATTTTCTTTCTCTTAGTTGAAGTTCTCACTATGTTCATCCATTTCTCCTCTGAGTCCAGTGAGCATCTTTATGACCACCAATTTGAACTCTTTATCGGGTAAATTACTTATCTCCATTTCATTAAGGTTTTTTTATTTCCCTGAGGTTTTATCTTGCTTTTTCATTTGGAACATATTCCTCTGTTTCCTCATTTTGCCTCACTTTTTGTTTCTGTGTATTATACGTAACAGCTACCTCTCCCAGTCCTGTAGGAGTGGGCCTGTGTAGAGGAACCGTATCATTCAACCTTGCCCTAGCTCTGGATTTGTCTTTTAAACCTTCTGATTCTCTAAATAACCTGATTCATTCTTGATAGGTTCCAATTGTTGAGGGTGTGCCAGGACCTATCAGTGTTCCAAAGGAAGGGATCTCAGTCAGCACGTAGTTTCAGACTCACTGGAAGTTAAATCTTCAGCTAACAGCTTTAAAATATGTAAATATATACAATCCTCTGGGACCAGAGTCCTAACCCCCATGGACCTACAGACCTGGTGATCTGGAGGTGTCCCCTGGGTAACAGTTGCAAAAATCACGGCTGCAGACAAGTGTATAAGCTCCTTTTGGAGAAGTACCAATGAGCAGTAGTAACACCAAGGGAGAGCACAAAGGTGGCATCCCCAGCCTACGCTACCTGAGAGTAGCCTCAAGATGTGTGGTAAACCTGAAGCATGCTCCGCAAACTGAAGCTCCAGGACAAGTAAATAGGCTTTTTTACTGGAAGACTGAGGGTATTTTTCAGTCTGCTGTCTGTTCAGTGACCTGCCAAGAACTGTTTCTCCAAATGTTTCAGGCTTGTGGGGCCAAAACACAGCCCCTCTGGCCACCAGAGCCAGGAGATAAAAGGGTGTCTTCTGTTTGGACTGCACAACCTGCCAGCTTTGGCAAGACAGCAGGAAAGTGCAGGGATGGATGTGCCCTCTGACTTAACAAGGCAGTGAGAGAGTGCAGGGCTGCGGCACACCAGATGCTTTCAGCAAGGGGGCAGTACAGTATAGAGAGGACACACCCCCAGGTTTAGTGGGAAAGCTGGAGAGTGCTGTGACTGCATACACCTACCAGTGCTAGCAAGGTGGTGGGACTGTGCAAAATTGGCACCCACCAGTGCATCTGTTCCCTGAGAGAGTCCCAAGCAGCCCCTGGCTCTCCAGCAGACACTCTAGGATAAGCAAATTAATCTCCTTCATAGTCTAAGTGCTTTCCAAACTGCTGCTTTTGCATTGGGTCCCAAGGAGAGTGAGTGTGTGCATAAGTTCTTTAAGAAGAGAATTTCTATGTTCCCTATAGTCCTTTGGGTCTCCTGGATGTAAAGCCTGCTGGTTTTCAAAGCCAGACATTTTGCAGGCTCATCTCTCCAGCACAAGTCAGTGAGAGTCCCAAGGGATGGGATGCTTGAGGTAGGGCATAAACCTCTTGCTTCTCAGGAAAAAGCTCTGTATTTGTGAGATTCCTCCTATTGTGAGTCGTCAAACCAGGGACTTTTGGCAAGACCATGTCTCTGCCTCTGTTGCTCATCTCAATGTGGCCTTTTTATCCTTTGTTGTGGTGCAGATGTTCAGCTGGTTTTCAGGACTTTTTCAGGGAGAACTGTTCCATAGGTAGCTGTAGATTTGGTGTGTCCATGGGAAGAGGTGAATTCAGGATCTTCCTACACCAGCAGCTTGAACCACCCCACATAAGAAGTGTTATGAACATGAATCTTGAAAACTTTGAACTCTTGAAGTTGATTACAAATGAAAAGAATTACCACAGAATCCTAATATAATAATATTTGAAATGAAAATGTAAGCACTATCTCTGTGACTAATCACAGTTTTTTTCTCTATTTAAGATGAAAGCAATAATCTATATGTGGAAAGAAGATTGTTGGGCGGGGGGGTCCTGTTTGGAAAGTTGGGATAAGAAAGTTTGAAAAGATAGGATAAGTGTTCTGCTAATAACTGAAAGAAATTTTCATCCATGAAATAGAGTCTCTGGTTTCAGCAAAATGTGTTCAGATCAAATTCTGACTATATGTTTACTTGTGAGGGATAAATGTAAGATAAAAGTATATTTTGTCATAAGGGCATAAATTTAACCTATAGTATGACATTTGTTGCTTCTAATAGACTTAATGTCATCACACACATACAAACACATACTCAGTGAATTCACTTCAGTCATTCATCTCTGTGCACTTTTCCCTGATATTCATCAGAGACATATAAATCCATTCTCAAAATCAAAAATTAAAAAATTTAGTAAAGTTTGAGTATTTGCTGGAAAATATAGTTGACAATATCATTTATAAATAATAGAAACACAGATTTTAAAAAAGAAAATATGGTCAGATATTCTGTCTAGTCTATATTTGACTCTACTTAGATTGGGGAGCTATAAATGAAGATTTAGGAATTTAGAGTTAAGATAGCAGATTAAACATATACATGTAAATATGCTACCTCCCAAAACCCTACTAAAACTACCCAAAAAAGAAAACAGGGGGGGAAAAAGTCTGTTTTTTTTCTTTTTTAATAAACCCACAAATACAAAGAAAACTTTTGGAAGCTTGAAAGTCGATGCTTAAGTGTTAAGGGACATAGGAGAAACTAAGAAAGCCAAATCTTAACTGGAGGAAAAGTAGAGAAACAACCCTATTTACACCACAGAAACCACAAAAGGTCTAGGAAATGGCAGCAAAGGAAACTGGGAGGAAACTGGGGTACATTTATAATAAATGGGTTGAAATTATTTGAGAAGTAGTTAGATACCTAATTCCAACTCTAACTGAGTAGTTAGATACCAACACTCCACATCACTTAGCAACTGTTCCTCCCTTACCTTTGCAGCAGATAAGGGGTTTATTCTGTGAGTGAGTAAAACAGAAAGTCGTGGTCTAGAGACTGACTGGCAAAAACTTGGGAATTAAGTGAGTATACACCAAAAGCTGTATGCTGACACTACCCACCAGCTATGGCCTAAAAGTTTGTGTTCCCCCAAAACTCATATGTTGACATTCTAACCTCCAATGATGATGATATTAGGAGGTGAGACTCTTGGGAGATGCTTAAGTCATGAGGGTAAGCCTTCACATGTGGGATTAGTGCTCCAGAAAGATCTCTAACCCTTTCTACTGTGTGCAGACACAGACAAAAGGTGCTGCCTATGCACCACGAAGAAAGCCTTCACCAGAATATAACAATGTTGGCACCTGATCTTGGACTTCCCAGCCTTCAGAATTATGAGAAACACATTTTTGTTACTTATAAGCTTCCCAGTATGTGGCATTCTGTTAAAGCCTTCCAAGTAGGCTAAGGTACCACCCCTTCTTTTACAAGGCTCTCATCCAGACCTTTTCCATTTTATGCAGGAAATTGGAAGGGTGCTCTTTGGGGGAATACCTCTAGCTCAAGACAAAAGACCTAATACTGATTCTGATGATTCACCAGCAAACAACTCATCTGATCACATATAGTAAACCTCAAATCTACAAGCCCACCTTAGGTTCATCATATCCAATCAGCATTTTAGACATCTACTCTTAATCCTTATAACTAGGAATTACCCAACATCTCAGGAAAGCTTCTAACATAGAAAATAGAGAAAAAAAACCTTAAAAAAAAAAGGCAACAAGGAAAAACCATGCAGGGAGATATATTGTATCCATAAAATAAGAACAAAATATTATTTTTTTTAAAATAGTAGCATACAGAAGACACACATATACACATATAAACACACAAAGAACTCTTGAAATTAAAAATATGATAGCAAAAATTTTAAAACCCAACAAAAAGCTTGGAAGATAAAGTTGAGGTCATCTTCCAGAAGAGCAAAAAAGAAAACAAACACAAGAAATAGAAAACAAGGGAAAAAATATTTTAAAATGAGAAGACTAGTTAAGGAGGGTCAACATCCAAATGATAGGAATTCCAGAAAGAAAACATGGAAAAAATGGAGAAATGGAATCACCAAAACATAAACAAAAACATGAAAATTTCCCAGAGCTGAAGGATAGGCAAAGTAGAGTACCAGACAAAATAGATACCACATAACTGTGAAATTTCAGAATACTGATAATAAAGATAAGATCATGTACATAACCATAGAGGAAAAAAGAGTTACAATGAATTAGGAATCAAAACAGAATCAGATATCTCAAAAGCAACACCAGAAGCAAGAAAACAATAGAGCAATACCTTCAAAATTCCAAAAAGAAAATGATTTCTAAGCTGGAATTCTATTATCTAGTCAAATTATCAATATAATAGGAGGGTAGCACACACGCATTTTCAGCTATCCAAGGTCTCAAGAGATATACCTCATGTCCTCTTAGCAAATTTCTGGACTATGTACTCCACAAAATGGGGGAAATAAAGAGAGGAAGGCATGGGGTACAGAAAAAACAGGAGATTCAAAAAAGAGAAAAAGGAAAGGGAATTTGCTGATGGTATAAAGAACTTAGGATCACAACTGTGCACTAGGCATATATGACAAGCCACCCAGATTGGAGCAGTATGACTCAGGAGACAAGCATGGTGAAGGCTGTCATCAACATGCCTTTGCCACTGAACCATCTTTTTTACCTGACAAAATACTGGAGGATGTGCTCCACCAAATGAAGGAAGTAAACCAAGAGAGATAAAGAGAAGAGATCCAAGAAAAAGTGACTCCATCCCAGGAAAAAAGCAAATGAAATTAAAATGAGGACAGCAAAGAATGATGATGCCCAGGATGAGAACTAGGCATACCAAGAAAGAAAATGAAGGTTTAAAAAAAACAAAAAACAAAAAAACCCACTGCTTAAAACCCTGACTCTGATATGATTAATCTGATGGAAAATTACAGAACCCCCCCATAAAGTTATTGAAAGATGTGAAAGAATTAGTAAGAGGTAAAAATCAAACTTAACAAATAAAAAAATAGTTATTTCTTAACTCCAGAACCAAAAAGTGAACATAATCATAATACATTACAAGGCTCAGCTCTGAACAATATTTGTCTAGGCATTATTAACACTAATTGTTAACACCTGTTCCCCAAAACGCAAATTTCAGTTTCCTTGGTATATTAACTGTGAGTAACTGTATAGAGTACAAACTTCACTGTTAGCTCCTCAGTCCACAAATCACTACATAAATAACAGATGTGCATCATGATCAGTAACCAATCATATCACTTCTTACAAAGTCTGTCGGTGACTGGCCACTACATATCTGTCATTTGGTTCTCACACAAACAACAAAGTGTGTAGTTATGTTGCCTCCTTGTTTCCCAGTGATGAACTCAAAGGACATTTTACAAAAATGAAAAACAGAAATTAGCCCCCCCCAAAATGAAGCAAATAAGAAGTGGTAATACTAGGGGTGAAATTCAAACACAGTGCAAACGTCATTATAGAAGAACTATGTAACTGAGAATGTTGACACTACCGCCATTCGAGAGATTTCTACTTTAACAGCCAGAGGATCTTAGTGAGGGTGAACTTAGCCACATAAATGAGGAAAGTGGTTGTGATGAGGAGGTGAAGATGTTCCAGAGAAAGGCATGTAGGAACTCCCACACAGTCATGACATTCAAAGTGCAAAGGATAAAACACTAGAAGTTGATCCAAACTTAGAGTATAACAGTTCTCCAAGGTGTAGAAAAGGTGCTTGCTCCATATTGTAAGTTATAAAACAAGAAGCAAGCAATATTCCAACATTTATTCTTGATAAATTTTTTATTAAAACTATAAGAAGAAATCCACTTTAATTCTCAATATTTCTCATGTTTTAAACTACAGTGTGCTAAGGGAAACAAAAGCAAAAATAAATTATTGGGACTAAACCAAAATAAAAAGCTTCTGCACAATCAAGGAAACAATCAACAAAACTAAAAGGCAACCTATGGAATGGGAAAAGATATTTGCAAATGACATATTCAACAAAGGGCTAGTATCCAAAATATACAAAGAACTTACAGAACTCAACACCCAAAACCCAAATAATCCAACTAAAAAATGGGCAGAAGGCATGAACAGACATTTCTCTACTACTTCATTCATTCATGGATATGTGCCTTCACTATGTTCTCAACTAACAACCGTTCAGTATCTACTATTGTCAGGCACTGTATTAAGGCTAGGAAAAAGATGACAAAACAGTCTCTGTCCTTAAGAAACTACACTATAGAGAAAGCACAGACCAGTGCTCATAATGCCCTTAGATCGTTTTGCAAGTAACTTTAAGTTCTGACTCCATTTTTTAAAAAACACAAAATTAGAAATAGGAGATGATGCATCTTGAGTGTGGTTTATGCAAAAAAGATGGAAAACTCCAATCAGCAAATCCTTACTCAAGAAGAGACCTGGCACTACATCAAAAGATTGGATAAATGGATATACTATATACGTGAAAAAAAAATGTTGATATGTGTATGTATCTTTTTTATGACTCTATTTTGAACTGCTTTTTCAACTAACCTTCTCAATCATCGTCAGGGCCTGTTCCATGGATAAGATTTCAACTACAGTTTTAATTTCAGAAAGTGGGTTCACTCATTCTCAATGAACCCTCTTGTTATTTTCTTAATACCTTGAGTTGAACACTTCTATGATACTCATCTATAGTAGGTAGACTCTACTTAATGCTTTAGATTCTGGTCTCTAAACTGTGGGCAGCTAGGAAAACAAATGGGTTGGGGTGGGGAGAAGAACAGGCTGAAGTATTGATACTAAGAGGCTGCATGGGGGGTTAACACAAGAGTGTGACGGGAAAGACATATTTAGGCCAACAGTTCTCAAACTGTGGTCAAGAGACCCCTAGGGAACTTTTTCAGGGGATCCACAGGTCAAAATTATTTTCATAATAATACTGAGACATCATTTGCCTTTTTTCACTCTCATTCTCTCAGGAGCATACAGTGAAGTTTTCCAGAAGCTATGTAATGTGTGATATGACAACAGATTGAATGCAGAAGCAGATAGGAGAGTCCAGCTGTCTTCTATTAAGCCAGACATTTTAGAGAGATTCATAAAATGTAAAACAATGCCACTCTTTTCACTAAATATTTCTGTTTTGAAAATTTTGTTCATTTAAAATGTATTATTCATATTAACATGCATTTATTATTATTTTTAACAAATTGAGTATTTTTATAATTTCATAGGCTTAATTTCTAAGATGGTTAATATCAATAAATATAACTTATATAAACAAAAGCTCCTTAGAGTCCATCATAATGTTCAAGAATGTGAAAGGGTCCTATGACCAAAAAGTTTGAGATCCACTGGTTTAAACTACATGCTAAAAAAAAAAAAAAAAATCAAAACTGCCAACTAAGGAGCTTGAATTTTAGGCTTAATGAGGCTATTTTCTACTTTCTATCACTACTTCACCTACAGTTTTCCTTCCCTCCTTCAGTTCCATGATAATATTGGATGGGTGGTATACTCCCAAGATAAATTTCCTCTGGCTGAATTTTAAAGTATCAGGCATGGCATCTCTGTTCCTCCTGCAGGGAAGAAGTTTCCAGAACTCAATAGAATTTACTGTTGGGAAGACATGCACCTTCCCTCAAAACCAAATACTCCTTTCCTTCCCCAAAGTTGGTAAAGTCAACCACACATCATAGCTTAAAAAGGACCAAGACTTGTAGGAGACAAGGCAATACAAAATGTGGGAAGAATGTTTAGGTTGGTGTGTCAGTGCACCCAGGTTGCTGTAATGCAAGCAATTCCCTTGTCAGCAAGTTATTTGCCCACCTCACTTCCCAAACCAACAACACAGTCCAGGACAGGCTCGATAGCGTATCCAAATCAAAAGAAAGCATAAAGCTATTTGCACGTTAACAGAGAAGAGCATAATAAAGCATTAAGGAGATGAGGAGAGAGGGAGAGAGAGAGTGTGTGTTGGGGTGAGGGAGGGGAGGTGAATTATAGACAAATGACTAATATTCATTAAGGTATAAGGAGAATGGTTCATATTACACATGGGGTTTTAGAGAAGTTATTTTTATACAACTGCTACATGGGATCACTTGTTCTCTTGAAATGATGTCAGTTTTTAAAAGGAAACCACTTGAACCATTCAAATTCTGCTTCACAAGTGAACCTTAACTCATTTGCAACGACTACATCACTAATTTTTTTAACCAGCATATTCTATTTTTTCTATCTTGTTAGCAAGTATAGTTGATATAAAAAAAAATTCTACCCATAACTGGGTGCAGGTAGACAGTGGGCCAAAGAAAATATTCAGCCTGTATGTATCAGTATGGCTATTCCAGTTGTTAAAATACTGAAACACTTCTGTAATAATGATAAATGAAGTATGTGTAAACACATATGGTACACATAAATACTTTCTAGTAATGATGATTACACAAGAATTATGTCTTTGTGTAAAAAGCACTACCTTTTTACAATGTTTAATGCCTAAAGACAGCCCAAATGCATATGAAGACTTTAGATATAACAGTCTCTAGCATAAATGTGTATAGGGCTTAAGATCACTATCCTTTTATATTTTACTGCTGCAGATGTATGGGGGAAAAATTCCTCTTGGAGATGCACAGTGCCAAAACAAAAACTCCAAAACCTTCATTGGATTAGAATAAAAAAATTTTAAAAGCCTCTGACTTAATTCATTTCTCTTTAGGGACCTGACTTTTGATACAAAGAGGAGGCTGAAATTAAAACCAGAATGAGCAGGACCTCTTCCTGAGTCTACCCGCTTTCAGTCATGCCTGTAAAAAAATCTCTTTTGTCACAACTCTTAAGAAGAGCTCATACACAAAAACTGCATGCTAGTTCATGCAAAAAGAAAATTCAAAAATTAAGAGGTGTGACCAAATAATGCAGCATATAAGAATACCAGTGGAATTGTGCGTCAAAACATACTTAAAATTTTCCCGTTCATCCAAATAAAAATTCTATATATTTTTTCAATGCTTAACCTATTGTAAGACATACTAAGATCAAAATACCAAATTATAATAATAAGGGTTACTGCCAGAGCTTATAAGGCCTCAAACTCTGCCCCCCACCCTCCCCACCACAGCTCTCTGAGCTCATCCCCCTGCTACCTGACCCTCACACCCCAGCATCCAACCTGCCTCAGGGTATTGGCCCTTCCCACTGCCTCTGCCTAGAACACTCTCTCCCTAGATGACCACAAGGTTCATGCCTTCTCTTCATTCAAGTCTCCACTCAAATGTCACATCTTTAGAAATGTCCAACCCTCTCAGTCGGTTAAACCTCCGACTCTTGGTTTTGGCACAGGTCATGATCTCAGGGTTGTGAGATCCAGCCCCCTGTCCAGCTCCGCACTCAAGGAGTCTGCTTGAAGATTCTCTCCCTCCCCCACTGCCCCTCCCCACATGTGCACTCATGTTCTCCCTCTCTCTCTCAAATAAATAAAATCTTAAAAAAAAAAAAGTCCAACTCTGACCACACTGTATATGGTAGCTCTCCCACCCTCCTCCCATTTATTATCCCCATGACCCAGATTTCATTTTCGTCATAGCACTTATCACCAACAGTGATACTCAAATTATTTAGGAGCCACTATAGCAAAGGCACTGATCAATGGAACAGATGCTATAGACAACTTGATCAGTTTCTAAGTTCATTATCATCCATGCTATTACCCGGACGTGCTTCATATATTTGTTTGTTTACTATCTATCTTCTTAACTAGAATGTAAGTTCTATGAGGGAAGGGAGTTTGTAATATTCACTGCTCTATTCTTACCACATGGAACATGACTACTAATCACATAGTAGATACTCAATAATTATTTGGGTTTTTTATTGAAGTATAAATGACATAACATTATGTTAGTTTCAGGTGTACGACATACTGATTTGATATTTGTATGCATTGTAAAATGATCACTACAATAAGTCTAATTAACATCTGTCACCATACATAGTTATAAAATTTTTTGTTCTTATGATGAAAACTTTTAAACTCTATTCCCATAGCAACTTTCTAACATCTGTCACCATACATAGTTATAAAATTTTTTGTTCTTATGATGAAAACTTTTAAACTCTATTCCCATAGCAACTTTCAAATATGCAACACAGTATTATTAAGTACAGTTGCCAATAATTATTTGTTGACACAAATAACTGAGTACTTTCTGTGTGTCTATGTGTTAATATATTCTAACCATTTATCAGAAATGCAAAGAATTTCTTATATTAAATGTGGTATTGAATTATTCAAAGACTATATAAATGGACACACATGTCCAGTTTTATAGCATTAGATACAATCAAGCAGTTAGTAATAACATCTTACTAACCATAATTCAATATCTTTGATGATTCGAAGGTCAGCTTCAGGCCTTCACAAACAGAAAGAGCCCCAAAGACTCCATCCAGTTCTGATTGATTCTGCTGTTGAGAATCTAGGGGCAAATCTCTCTAAGAAAATAAACACGCTTTACTGAAATAAAAAATTTTGAAAGCCTAATTTAAATTACATGCAGGGATATTTGAAAAGCTTAACTTCTCTTTCCTTTCAATAAAGCAAAACAAAATTTTGAATGCTGGAGGTGGTAGAAATGAATCTCCGCTGTACCATGGTGCTTATTTTAAGCATAGGAAAGTATTATTATTGATAAAGGACTGGCAAATAAGAAGGTAATCATAGTACTAGTAACAGCAGCAGGATAGCAAAAGTAACAGTAGTAACTACAATGGCCAAACGTATCTTTTTAGTACCCATAACCTAGTAGGCACTGTGCATAGTACAATGCATACATTATTTCTAATGTCCAGAACCACAGCAAAGTCAGCCCCTTTACACAAATGAAAAAAGAAGCCTTAGAAAGATCAAGCAACTCTCCTTGGAGACTTGAGAGTAAGGTAGTACTGACCATCACAGAATCTCCTCAAGGAAAGAGGAGAAGAAAATATTCCCATTTGATCGATGAAGAAGCTGTGAAGCAAAGGATTTTAAAGACTGAAAGTCAGGTCTCTTGACTTCCATTCACAGGAGTCTTTGGCAATGGAGACAAAATTACCCCATGCATTCTTAGTTTTGTCAAGACACTGCCTTGTAATAAAAATTGTAAAATTAAATTAAAGCTCCACCCAATCCAAATCTTCGGAATTAAAAAGACCTTGGTAGTAGCTGTCTATTCTCAACAATACTACCACAGTTTGGAAAGTTTATGCCTCTCCATCTCTGACTCCATCTCCAATGGTGACTTATGAAATGTATTCCCACCTAGTGGATATTGTGCAGATTTTTAATACAATTTTTAGAGTAGGATTGCATAGATGGCTTGTTTACTTTTTTCTTATTACTCACATGAACTTCAAATCAAGACTTCTGCGCTAGAAAAGAAAAATTAAGATTAAAATGGCATTGCCAGGAGACAGATTAGAGGAAGGTAGACAGGACTAAAATTGCTGGAAGATGGTGATTAGGAGCTGAGGAAAAGGGAAAACCCAGCACTTCTACTACAGCTGGTGACATTTCCAGTCCCTGAACACCATCCACACCATGAAAGGCTACAAGAGGCAGCAGAGGAACAAAACAAAACAATGTTTAACAACACATGGGACTGATTCTGCTCATTGTGTTCCTTTGTTCCCGGTACCTGACATTACTTTGAAAGAGTTAAATTTCAGTATCTCTGGGTTTCCTGACCACATTGTTTTCCCATTAGGCTTATTACTAAAACAGCTTTTCACAACATCAGTTAACACTTTGAAAATCTGTTCCCGTACTACCATCTTATGTGGATTATGTCTTTCCTTGCTTTGTTTCTTTAACACAGGAAAAACGGTAAAATTTTAATCATGTTCTCAGTGAGAGAAGCAACAATGACGCATTGAGTTAAGAAGAGAATAAAAACCTTGGTGTTGAAACACAGAATCCTGATTGTGTCACTAACGCAGTACTGCACATGTATGCACTCCAACTTTCTTCTTGAAGCTTTGAAGAAATGAGTGGTTGCCAAAAAGCTTAATTGTCATTTTTATCCATGGGACAATGGAAATCTGTCTAAAATAAATTTTTAAAATATTAAGTGATAAACATTTGCTAATAATAGCTGGAACTTGCTTTTTTATTTAAAGTTTTTATTTGGTTTAATAACTTGTTGAGATAACTACTTTAATTACAGGCCTGGAGGGGGGAAAAAAAAGCCTTAGAACATCAACACAAATTAAATTCATTAAAAGTAGAAGAGCTATTCCAAATAGCATATTTTTTCCCCTATAATATTGATTCCGAATGGCTTGCCCAGTACTATAAGTCAGAAATAGTTCTGGTTACCATATTTAATCGTGATTTCAGAGATATGTCAAAACATCAAAGGGATATCAATGCAAGTAATATGCTGGAAGAAAAGAACTGGTGCCAAAAAGTTTAAAGCCCTAATTTGTATTGTGTCTTATTTAATTACTGTTATCTTTGAAAAGTAATATAATTTCAGCTTTATGCATTTAATTTGGGACCCAGATATCTACAGACGTGGGCAGTAGCCGATTCTACAGAAATGTATTTATGCAGTACCTCAAAGGAAATTTTGTTATTTTCCCCCCAAAAGAGCTTGGGCTGGTCACCAGATGTGGAGGCCATATGGCACATGAACGTGAGAGCCCTGGGACAATAAGAATGGAGCTAATAAGCTCAACAGGCAGAAGCAACCATTCTGAGATGATGGACAAATGTTTGGTTGTGTTGACTTTTTGAAAAAGGATCCGTATAAATCACACTTTGTTTTAAACCTAGAGATACAGCATGGCCGGACATTTTCTCCAACTCTTTATTTTTTGGTTTTAAAAGGAAATTTATCCATGTGTATTTTATTACTTGGTGTGAATTCTGTCCTTTTCACATACAATTCATGTTGAAATCAAAAGAAAGGAAACTGAATTAGGAGCAGATAGCATGAGTGCTTTAGTGAACAGATAAATTTTATTTGCTGGAACTCTCAAGGAATTGTTATAGCTCATCAATCACTAAGACCTGTATATTCTGTTTCTAGAGTAACTCTTGAATTTAATCCTTGCTCCCCAAGCTTCAGCCCTTTTTTCACGAAGGTGCATCTTCTATCTAACCCTCCCCTTACAGATCCTGCAACTTGCCACGCGTTATCAGAACTCCCTGTCTTTGAATAGGCAGCTTCCGCTACTTTCAGAGCCTTTCCTGCCCTTTCCTAGTTGGTAAATTCCCTTTCACCTTCCAAAACATAGTTTATCAACTGCTCATGAAATCTTGTTTGGCTTACCTAGGCAAAACTGTGTCTCTTTAATGCCTTTTTGAATGAGCCCCTGCAAATAAACCCACCAATACATTTCTATTCTAATGAGAAACGAATAAAGATAATGCTGATGGCAGGGGACATTTATACAAGGCTCTATTTATCCAGACACCATGTTAAGTACTTTACGCAAACTATCTAATTCAAGGTTTATATATAAAGAGCTCTTATAAATGTACAAAGAATAATCCATTTGCATTATAGACTTAGCAGAAACACATAAAATAAAAATCACCGATTCCAATGGAGGCAGACTAAAAATGGTTACAAATTATTTGCTTCTCCTGCCCTTGAGAAGTGGAGTCTAATTTTTTCCCCTTGTTTCCCAGCTGGTCAGTAGAAGTGATGTTCCGGGACTTCTGAGGCTAGGTTCCAAGAATAAGAAGTCTTGCAGCTTCTACCAGTTCCTCTGGAACAGGATATCTGAGCCTCCACCTCTGAGACTACCATGCTGGAGAGGCCACGGGTAGACACTGAACTGAGCCCATTGTTCCAGCTATTGCCTTCAGGTCCCAGACACGTGACTGACTCCATCTTGGGCCCTTTAGATCAGCCCCTCTACCAGCTGAATGCTACCAAGTCACCTCACCACCTCCCAAGTAGAGCTGAAGAACTGCCCAGCTGAGTTCTGCATGAATTCCTGCCACACACAATTATAATCTAGCCACTAAGCTTTGGGGTAGTTTTCTGTGCAGCAATAGATAACTGGAAAACCCACTACTCGGAGAAAGCAATGATAATCATTTTCATATCTTTTCCCACTTTCTTTTCTAATTTTGTCTAAGTACCTAACCTCCCTTTACTCTACATCTTTTTTCTTGTTATTTAACAGAGCTGGGTTCACGCTATAAATGCA
Organism: Halichoerus grypus; assembly: GCF_964656455.1. Lineage (NCBI taxonomy): Eukaryota > Metazoa > Chordata > Mammalia > Carnivora > Phocidae > Halichoerus > Halichoerus grypus. The sequence goes on from NC_135714.1 coordinate 41,589,890, forward strand.
GTTTTGTTTTTCATATCCACATAAATAAACCTTTTCTACTAACATTATAGGATTAACATTTCCTGACCTCATTAAAAATATTCATTATCAGGAAAAGTATAAACCTTTTCAAGGGTCTCGTCATATATTGCCAAAGTGCCATCACAAAATTCATTCTCCCAAGAGCAGTATTTCTTGATAGCTACACCATTAAGCTATGCCCAACACTAAATTATCATTTGTTAAGCCTTGCTAATTTGAAGTGGTAAATTGCTTCTCAATGTAGTTTGAGTTTACATTTTTTATTACTAGGAAAAGTAAACACTTTTTTCATATCTTATTAGCCACTGTTATTTCTTCATCTATAAAACGGCTGGCCACATTTTTTTTAACCATTTCTGTTGAACAAGTATGTTTTTCTGACCCACATGAATGGATTCTTCACACGTCATGTATAACAATCTTTGTCTTTATGACAATACTTCAGCTATTTTGTTTGCCTTTTATAGGGATTTTGATTTATTAGTATCCTGTGTAAAAATTTTAAAGGTAATAACGGCTATTGTGTTTTCTATGTGATTGGCAAATGGCAGGTCCTTTACATAGTTTGTGTATTCTAAAGGCTTAATGAGTTTGCTATTATTATTATCCCCTCTAATTTACAGATGAAGAAGCTAAGGCTTAACGAGTAAATAAGTTCCCATAAGATCACTCAGTAAGTGTTGGGGACCAAAATTCAGATCCAGAACCATGGGATCTTAAAGTCATTTCTCTTAACTTCTAAGCCCTATTGTTACCATATCTGGTGATTTTCCCCTTTTGAGATTAATTCCATGGCTTTTATGTCTGGAATGATCTTCCCTACTTCAGGATAAATCATACGCTTGCCAGAATTTCATAGATTTCTTTTGGATTTAATTTACCCTTTTAATACAGTAATAACTCCCCATTTATCTCTGATTTTATTAAATACACTGAATTTAATAAATTACTAAAATACTCTTGTATCTGCCTCTGAATTATTTTGTAGCAGTAATACATTATTAATAATTATTTTTGATGGGAAGGATAGTGGTTATTACTGAATTAAAAGGGTAAGTAGAAAAACCAAAACCATAAAAACCCTAGAAAATATTCATAAGCATTACTGATACATACTTGATATATGTTGCTACATAATACTGATAAATATCATAATGTGGTTTAATTGGACATTTAATTTTCACTCAACATTATTGTTTTTGGAGTTCTTTGGATATATTTTAGAATAACTTCATCAAATCCTAAAGTGATTTTTTTAGTATTCTAGAATTCCGATTGACATTGCATTAAACTTACAAGTTGAGAGGAAATTTTTATTTAACACTTACTATGTGTCCGGTGTAAAACAGTGATAAACAAGACATATCGGATCCCCACATTCAGAGAGTTGAGAAGATACAACTAAATCAGGCAATAAAAACAAAGGGTGATCAGTGCAAGATAATGGGAAGCATCCAGAAAAGGCAGCTAATTTGGACAGGCAGGATGAAGGAAAGCATTCTGGATAGGTAAAGAAAGTGATCCAATTAAAGAAAACAACATGTACAAACACAGAGGACAATGAAATAATCAGATTTTCAAATTAAGGTCACTATGGCTAAATATCTCATTAAAATAGTCACCTCTACCACCAGAAACCAACCAACCTACAAAAACCCCTCTATTACTAAATTATTTTAACACTCTGTGCAGTTGTTACGTGATTCCATCTTGCTGTTGGTTATTTACCCCTAATCACTTTAATCAAAAACCAGAAGCCCTGATAGAGGTGCATTTCAGAGATTTCCTAGCTGTTAAGGAGGTGCCTGGGTGGCTGTGTCGGTGAAGTGTCTGCCTTTGGCTCAGGGCATGATCCCAGAATCTCAAGATGGAGAGCCATATCAGGTTCCCTGCTCAGCAGGGAGTCTACTTTTCCCTCTGACCCTTCCACTTCTTGTGCTTTCTCTCTCTCTCCCTCTCTCCTTCTCGAATAAATAAATACAATCTTAAAAAAAAAAAAAAAAGGATTTCTTGGATCTCCTCATGTTTCTTCACCATTTTGTTTTCTAAGGAAGATGATGGAGCATCTGGCTGCCAGAATTAAGAAATGGCTGGTATGGGTGACCTCTGTGAGCACTGATTCTGGCCTTTTTGTTGAACATCTCTTGTCCTTCAATAATAAAGATCCTTTCTATCACCATTCAATAATTTTGTGAAAAAGAACACCAGTTGGGGGTGCCTGGGTGGCACAGTCGTTAAGCGTCTGCCTTCAGCTCAGGTCATGATCCCAGGGTCCTGGGATCGAGCCCCACATCGGGCTCCCTGCTCAGCGGGAAGACTGCTTCTCCCTTTCCCACTCCCCCTGCTTGTGTTCCCTCTCTCGCTGTGACTCTCTCTGTCAAATAAATAAATAAATTCTCTAAAAAAAAAAAGAACACCAATTGTCATTTCAGCCATGGAAAGATGACAAAATTAAGTACAAAAGTTTGGTAAAAAAAGCGATCCAATCAAAGAACACTGTATATGAGGAACACCAATATACATTTTTAAATAAAGAGGTTAAATAAAACAGCAAATAGTCCACTGTCTGGATTATGTTTCCCCTCAAAGCAAACAGTAAAATTCATTTGTGTGTCCAATGTTCAGAAAGAAATGTAGATCTACAATAGACCGACAAAAGCTGTCTATAGAGAATTTTTGCCATAGAGAGGATTCTTACAAAGAGGACTGCGAAAGCACTTCCCAACAATGAAAATCTATGGTTGGTATGTATAAACATGGCTGAGATTTCTGAAGAAAATGCAAATAACAATACAAAGCCCTTGCAAGAACTCAAAACCTGTGTTTGTTGTTTGGGTCAAACTTTACTGCACTAGAACATTCAGCCTTTGGAACCTGCACTGGGGAGCCTAATCCTCTATTCCTAGATGCATTACTGGCTGAAAAGTGGCAAATAAAATAAATTAGGTGTACTGGAGGAGCTTGCTCCCCGGAAAACATTCAAAGGTGTATTATTTATTCTTAAAGCAAAAGCAAAGAATCATTTTTACAAAAAATAAAAAATCATGACCCTGACTTTGTATTTCCTGATAAACCGATGTACAGATGATTTTCTTAGAAGTAGGCAGAGCTGCTTCTCCTCTACTAAGTATGTAGCACGATGATGACTTTTATTTAACTTATTTTTCAAATAAGCCTTTTAAGACAGTGTATAATTACTCAGTGCATGGACTCTGGGGTCAGGCAGAGTCAGCATGGAAGCCAGGCTCCACCATTCATATGGTACCTTAGGCTGATCCTTACCTCTGCCAAGCTTCTGTCTCCTCTTCTGGAAAACAGTTCCCAGAATTGTAAGGCTTGAAGGAGACAATGCATATAAAGCACGTAAGCTACGTAAAGCTACTATGCAGTCCTGGCACTAGCAAGAGCTCTGTGGTGGTGGATGAGACGGCAGTGAGGAGCAACTATCTTGTAACTTCAGTCCTATCAGCTTGTACAAACTTCAGAATGGTTTCTCAAACTCAAAGATAAAAGCGGGAGCGGTTTGGCAAAAGAAAGATGATAAAAGCTTTTGGCGAGATTCATAGATTTGACAAAATGAAACCCAAGTTACAGACATGATCCTCTACGACCTTTCGCAACAAGGGAAATCTGAGGTCAAATTCGTGTTCTTAAAGCAGGTTTACTTATGACCCATGGTTGTCTCACAGGTGCATAAAAATCATAGATATTCCTCCTGACCATAAATAGTCACTTAAACTCTTAAACTTTTCATCTTTTTATGCTTCTACCATAAAATTATTCCCTTATATGGGTGTGGTGTAGATCAATTTGAGATAAACCAGATGAAAACACCTCACTAACCGTAAGGTACTACACATTCACTGAACCAATATGCACTGTGTGTTTCTTGTATGTGAGGCATATTCCAGGTGAAGGGAAAGCATGGATACATAAATGATAAGATGCTGCTCTGTCAGTTTGGGTGCAGCTGTGGCACAGGGAGATGGACACAAAGAACCATAAGCCACGCTATGACTGACATGTGTGATCACGGATGCATGTGTGCAGGGCTATGGCACACTAAAAAAAAAAACCATTCCTGTGTTAAGACAGACACTCTTTATCAGTTGAAAAGTCCTTTTTAACAATTAATTGGCTATTTCACACCCAACAGGTGCTCAAAATTTGTGCTGTCTGCAGTCATTATTTAACTATTTAGAGATTCTCTACCCATTACATAATGTCAACTCTGCAATAGCAGAGACCTTGTTTTTCTCATTTACTAATGCAGCCTCAGTGCCAAAGAATGGTGTGTGGTGTCTGGTAGATGCTCAATAAATATTTGTTGGATGGCAGGATGGCTTTTATGTTGTGGCTACATAAGAAATAATCCCTATTTAGGGATCATTTCATTAGCATTCCTACAAAAACAAAATATTTGCTTATAAACTTTGGTCTGTATTTTCCTTGGTTTTTTTTTTTTTTTTACTCTATTCTTTTGTCACGCTCAGAAGGAACCACTGAATTAGTCTATTTCCTAATCAGTATACTAATTATTCGTAAGAAGAATTTAATCCAGTGGGTGTCACTAGGAACTATTCTGGTCAGTAAAGAGTGTTGGTGACATATGCCTTGGTTAGTGTATTTATCATATTTAAATGGACAGCTTTCCTCTAAAGAATTATATTTATGGGATTATTGTTAATATACCTTTTTCTCACTTAGACTATGATCTTTTAAAAAAATCTCTACAGGAGCAAAAGAAAACAAATCCATCAAACAAAAGTTACCTAAAAACAAAACAAAACAAAAAAAACCTAACAATATTATATATATATATGATAGAGGCATGTAAGTATTTTCCTTCTACTCCCAAAACACTCTACATGTATAAGTTTTGTAATGTTTTTATATTTTGTTTTTCTACCAAAACTAAAGTGAAAGAATACAAAGTAAAAAAGAAAGAAGAAAAATTCTATATTTTTCAGTAGAGTTAATAACCAGGAATGTGAAACCCAAATTTTTCCAATTTTATTTCCTCATTTTTTTCTATTTAAATATTATGAATCCAAAATGGTGCAAGAAAAACAAACTTCCAACACTTAGTAATATATCAAACAAACAAAACAGCAACACTAAACAAAACAAAACCATCACTGGAAAAAAGACTATACCAACTTTACATGGACTAAGTACAAAAGGGAATCTTCTGTACTCTTGTCAAACCACAATAAAGATTTTAAAAACAAAATCATATGAGTGGATAATAATAGAAACAGCTCCATGTGGCAGGTGCTGTTGGTAATTTATCAATTTTTAACAAATATTTTCTCTTGAAATAGACTTTTTTGCAATTTTGTTTTGCTCATTTGTTCCTTTTTTAAGAGCTCAAAATCAAGGTATTGAAAAAAGTAAGAACAGTGTTTCTGTGTGCGGTCAGAACATATTCCTATCAAAAACACAGGGTATGACCCGTGTATAATGGGCCAGCTGTAGATTTTTTTTCCTGCACAGACACAAAATGACATAAATTATAAGCTAGCACTGCCCCTACTGGAAAACACTGAGGAAAGACAGTGCTGAAGAGAACCACATACAATGCTCCCCCTAAAGAATGTGCGACTGTAGGATATTTGGATCATGCGACATTCCTCATTCAACCTTCATCACTTCCAATGCCAACACATTCTGGAGAAAAAGAGACAGACAGATCAGCTTCCATTCAGCACTATCCCACCCTGCTTTGAGTCCCTTAATTCTGAAGTAAAGAATGGGAGGAACAGAGGCGGATACCAAGGCACAGATATTCAGTCAAGGTGCTCAGGTTGGCCAAATCCTCACAGTGTCCCTCGCCAGAAAAAAGCCTAAGGTCCTGAATAAATATTTCTCTTACTTTTGAGGATTAGGAGCCTCTGGCCAAAAGAGAGAGAGAGAGAAAAGCTGGGGGAGAAATGCACACCCAGGCCCAAGCCTACTGTCTAATATCAGGTACCCACTCACATCAAGCTAACCTCTAGCAGCACTCTCAGAATCCTTAAGTCAGAAGTGAAGTGGTCAGTAAGGTCCTGTAGATATTCAGCCAACCTCGGCACAGGCTTCCTTCAGAAAGACCTGCCCTTAAGTTATACCCAAGATTTCCTGTGAATGAGCATAAACAAAACTTGGTTTCTCTAAGGCTGACTAACATTAAAAAAAAAAAAATCAATTAAACGGCGTTATTTCCTTCCATTCTTAGGAGCCCAGATGTTTAAAAAAGAAAAAAAATCCCAGAAACCACTGGGGTAGACAGCAAAGTACAAACAGAGAGAGGGAGTGGCTTGGGACAGAAGATTCAGTCAGCGCAGGGAAGCACAGATCATTATTATTTCCCTTTTGGTCAAGCAAACCAGAATGGTTGTAGCCCTTGTTTTTCACCAAACACTCACCCAGATGTGCCTTTGGCCACTGGCATAAATCTATATTTGAAACTTTTTTGGTAGACCCACAAAATGCTACGAACCAAAATTGTTAGCCTTAAGGTTACTTTGCCTGATTACTAACTCTGGCTTGCAGCTGGAATAACATATGATATCATTGCTTCTAAGGCAAGCCCAGTTTAAAAGCGATCGTTCACTTAGCCTATATATTCGACTCTTGCCTTCTAATCAGATGGTTGGCACAAATTCACCTAACTCCAAAACCTGGCGATGTGCCCTCCCTAGGCAAAGAAACAAGAGATTCATGGGTGGGTTTTTTTTTTTTTTCCTGTTTTTCCATTTGTCTCTCTCTTTTATTATTCAAAAATACAATACTTTAATGTGATAGAGGAGAACGACATCAAAATAAAATATTCTGCAAGAGAAAAGTGAAATGAAGATGATGTATCCTAATGGAGAAATGTACAAGTCTCATAAGGTTTCAACAAAAGGTTTGCTGGGGAGTAAAACTCAAGATGAAAATCTAACCTGGTTGCCAAATTAATAGATATATCAAGGAAAAATAAATTAGTGGACAAGGAAGCATTTTAATGATCTCAGTACTCACAGATGCATATATGCAAATAAATGCATATAAAGTTATCAAATAAATGCATATAAACTGAACATTTAATTAACGGGCTATGTAGGCCCTACTATGTTTTGAAAACTTTTTCATCCGAATTCCTGAGAACAAGAATGAGTGGAATGTGAGACAGAAGTGGCCAATAGTCATTTTGCCATTTTGCCCCAGGACAAATATTCCAGCAATACCCAGTAGTGAAGGGCATGGCTTCAATCAGACACATCTAGGTCTTACCCTGGCTCCAATACCGACTACGAGCAGTAAGACCACAGTCAAATTCATAACTTGTCCAACCTCTGCTATATGGGGCTCAAATCTGAATCAGCAGTTCTGAAAGTTTATTTATAAATTGGTTGATGAGAATCTAGGACTTACTTTTTTCACAGAGGCAACACCGTTAAGTGCAGTACTCAGGTACTCGGACCCGCCCAGAAAATCCTATCTTGTCCCAGATCCCTGGAGATGGCACAAATGGTACTAATGTCCTGAGAGCTAATCCACAGTACAAAATAAACTATGCACATCCAAGAAACCATGAATGGCTCGGTTGTGTCCAGCAGACAGCACGTGCTCAATGATTGCTATTACACGGAATGAACAGAATATTTTCTTTTGAAAAAGGCTTCTCGGCTGATTTTCCCTCCACCACTCAGAAGTGACACCTCTCTTGGCAGAGAACTAGAAGGCAGGGGCTTCCCTGGGAGAAGACAGAAAGTGATGAAGAGATGATTTATATTTCTGAGAACCAGAAAAGCTTATTCTAGTTACAGTGTCTCACCAGGTGTTCTGCATTGTGGGGGGAAAAGATGGGTAGAAGTCTTGTCAGTTAATAAAAGAGTCTAATCATGTGAGCCCCTGAGGGACCAACGTGTTAGTCTATTCAGATCTCTTTAATTCCAAATGTCTTTCATCTGTGACTTTTTCAGCAAATTTGTTTGGAAATTTTTAAAACTCTAACAATTTACGGTTGCATTAAAACGAGCTAAATCTCATACACTATTTCCAAATACTCCACAACCTGGCGATATTTAAGAGGACAGGCCTTGAGACAATTCATTATTTTGACTACTTTCTCATGAGGTCATAAAATGACCAGAATTACAAGGCTCACAGAAGAAGCTGCTGTGATGAAAACGGCAGCCAAAGATGTCCATGTTAATCAGAATGTAGTTTAACGAGTGTCACAAAGACCCAAAGTTATAGTGGCTTAGGCAAGATAGGAATGTATTTCTCAGTTACGTAAAGTCCAGGTAGATGATCCAGGGCTGGTACGGTGTTCATGTTATCTTCAGCAAACCAACCGTGGACCTTCCATCATTTGTTCAAACATCTCCAACACACAGCTTCCTGTCATGACCCAAGATGGCCACGCCTGCTCCTGCCATCCTGGCTGCATTTCAGCACGTGGGAGCAAAGGGTTAGAGGCGTGTACCTACCCTTTCCGTGCATAGCCTGAAGGTGGCCCACATCACTTCTACCTGTGTCTCATCACTAGAACCTAGCTGCAAAGGTGACTGGGAAGTGTATTTATTATTGTGGGTGGCCATGTGCTCCGGAAGAAGTCAGAACAGGTGTTAACATAAAGAAGCCTCTGTTCTATGTCCATATAAGGCATCATTTTTGACTCTAGTAAAGCTCGTAAGTATTTATTCATACTCAGGTGCTAATCTGTGGCAAGTAAACTCCATATTTATAACAAACTTCTCAAATGCCCACAGGCAGACAGTTAAGCCTGCTATTGCAAGCATGAAAATGAGGATGTACATTCTGGGACGTACTCACAGACAAGGTCAATAGAGTCCCTAGTCTCACTTATCTTACAATCTAGCAAGGAAGACATTGAATGTGTAACCAAAACATGTCAGTGAAGGAGAAGCAAAATGAAAACAAAGTAACGCACAAAGCTACTCAGGGAAGGCTTGGCTTGTGTGTGTGTGTGTGTGTGTGTGCGCGCGCGCGTGCACGCGCGCGCATGTGTTCAAGTGTGCATGCAGATGTGCCTGGGAAGAGAAGATGTATGATTCAATACTGAAGTTAATACTTAAGAGCCAGGAATAATGTGGAGCACTCCAAAACCAGGAGAAAGAGGATATACAAAGCAATCTATAGAGAAAGGAGGATAAACAAAGCAAATGGTTAGGAAACTTGAGAGACCATACAACCTTTGTATTCGGAAGTTATTTTTTTCACTTGTTCTAAACAGCGCTTTTTAGTGTTTATATTTCTTAAATAAAGTTAACTAATTTCAGGTCTGTTGTTCTAACTAAATTTTAGTTCAAAACAAGTGATCAGCAGCTGTGAATAAAATGTCTCACATGTTTTTAATCAAAATGAGTTACATACAAAACAGGTAAAAATAAGCAAATTCAATAATTATATTTCTTACATTAGTATTGCTTTAAAACACTAATCATGGGTTTATTTTTTTTTAAGATTTTATTTATTTATTTGACAGAGAGAGAGCACAAGTAGGGGAAGCAGCAGGGGCAGAGGGAGAGGGAGAAGCAGGCTCCCTGCCGAGTGGGGAGTCTGATGCGGGGCTCGATCCCAGGACCCCGGGATCATGACCTGAGCCAAAAGCAGACGTTTAACCATCCAAGCCACCCAGGTGCCCCAATCATGGGTTTATTTTAATTAAGATAATCTGTCATGATTTTTAACAATTTAAAGGCACAGTTTTTATATTTAAAATATTATACAGTTATATATCACTATAGGGACCCAAGCTAAGTCAACACATTGTTGAGCTATCAAGAATCCACTGAGAAAAATCTTAACCTAAGATCTCATAGTGCCAGCCCAAGAGGTCATCCCCAAAGCACCCATCCCTGGTCCTAAAGCAGATTAGGGGAAAGTTCAGTGTCACTTAAATAATCTTGATGTATTCACAGCATAGTTCACTAGGCACAGACTTGATGAAAAAAAAAAGTCTCCTCCTCAGTTCACAAAAGGTGCTAACATGAAATGAATACCCCAAGTGACAAACCCTTTGTCACACTCCTAGCCAGCGAAGGCAAACTGCCCACTCCAATGTCACTATTTTAACCCAATGCACAATACAGCAGTCAGGGAGACACCAAGTCTGGGGGACTTTTCATCTGCTTCCTACCTTTAAAGCCCCATTTTATTGACTTAAAGATACCACACACCATTAGCAAGAAACAGAATACTGCCATTAAACTAAGAAATACCATGAATTTCAGGACGCATCCCAATTTCAGAAATACTAAAATGTGAAAAAAAACAGACATCTTAGAATCAATGAGAAATGGTAGTATTCTTCTGACCAAATCTGCCCCTTTTTGTTTTCAGAATGAAAAATTACCTTTGCTATTTTCAACCTAATTATCAAAAAAGAAAGTTTTCGCAATCTCCCTCCTACCTCTCTTTGTAACAATGCTTAATACAAATGTCCAAAGAGGTAACTGGTAAATCTCCATTTAACTCTTCTCCAAAAATATTTAAGACATTTCATTCAAAACAACTGCTGATTACTGTAGGGCTCTCCAAGGGAGCCATCAAAAAAATAGCATCCCCCTTCCCAGCCATGGTTCTGAACAAGTTGGGAAATAAAGCAGACCTTAGTAAAGGCATGAGCCCAAACATCACTTTTGTTAATGATATAAGGCCAGTCTGGGTGGTAAAATATTAGGTCTGTTAGCCACGTTGGCTTGTTCCTTTGGAGCTCCAGAACCCGGCAGTCTTTTCCTCCAGGTCGGAGGCAAGCTCTGACCGGCTAAGCCCTCCCATGAAGACCCAGGGCACAGCACCTGCTCCGTGCTGCCAGCATGCTCTAAAGAGGAAGAAGAGTGGAGAAAGAAGGTGGCAGATTCTGGTCCTGAAAGAGCTGAGTACCACAGTGCTCTCCATAGGCAGAGCCCCTCTCGAGAGGAGAAAAGGCAGGGTTGAGCCCGTTCAATCATCTCAAATTTGCTAACCAGAAAAAAACACCCCTCTTCCCGAGAGAGGAGGCTGCAAGGGTCAGAGACAGACTAGGAGCATGGCTAGGAAAAGCCCCTCCTCGTGGAAATCAGGAATGGGGAAACTAGTTGCTCTCTCATACTTGCCTTTGTAGTCATTTTGATGTAATACTGTGAAAAACACTGTGACACAATAAGAAATATATTTTTAGTCTCTGCCCCCAGTTCCTGGCACACAGATTCTAAAACTCTTGTGTTTTCCTGAGCAATAGGGGTGCTAGGAGCATCGTTTGTTCTAATATTTGGTCTTTGACTCTGGTTCCTGATACATAGAACTCCTAAATCCCTTGGAATTTCCTGGGTGATAGGAGCATCTTTTGTTCTAATGAGGTAACTCTTGGTAGATTCCTAGATAGTTCCCGGGGACTGGTCACCAGAAAGACCAAGCCATGAGTAGAAGCTTAGAACTTTCAACCTCATCCCCCATCCTCCAGGGAAAGGGGAGGGGCTAGATACTGAGTCAATCATCCCTCCATGATGAAGCCTCCACAAAAATCCCTAAAGTATACAGCTTTGGGTTGGTAAACACATCGAGATGCTGGGAGGGTGGCACATCCCAACCACACGGGCACAGAGTCTCCTGCACTAAAGACCCTTCCAGACCTCACCCTATGTACCTCTTAATCTGAGTGTTCATTTTTATCCTTCGTAATATCCTTTGTAATAAACTGGTAAACTTAAATAAATGTATCCCTGAGTTTTGTGAGCCACTATAGCAAATTATCAAACCCAAGGAAGGGGTCTAACCCAGGGGGTCTGCACTAGGCCCATGCAGTTAGTGTCATGACTGAAATGTAGGACATCCAGTTGGAGTCTAGAGTTGGAGAATTGGTTGGTGTAGGAAAAGCCCTACACGTTTGGTGTCAGAACTGCTCAGAATAGTGTATAAAAGAAATAAGAGGTTTTCTTTTAAACATGCTCCAATTTTCCTTCTCAGGAAAAACCCTATGAAAAATCGCCTTAATCTATAAACGACACTCAGGTCTGACTTTGGGGATCATCTTTTTCTGCCTCTTACCTCACTCTTTACCCAAATGATGTCACCAGTACTTTTACAAGTGACAATTCATAACAAAACAGGACCTCCCAGGGTGTCGGTGAAGTCAGGCATGGAACTGAAATGAGGCATGACGCTTCCAAGCCATGCCACAAGGCTAGGGACCACATAGAAGCTCTAGAGGACCGGGAAGGTAAACCCCAATTTGTTATAGCACAAGCAGACACACTTACTTAGCTTAAGGAAATCTGATTTGTTATTGAAGAGATATTCTAAAATTTAGTCTATCATAAAAGGAACTCATTCTACCCATTAGAAACTTCTTTGACTTTTAGTAAATGGGATGCCTACTTTTCATTTCAAAGGCAGGTAGAATTTAAAACTAAAGCAACATGTACCTGGGTTATCTTGAGTGGCTTTGTAACTCATTTGTATTTGATCTAAAAATCACTTTCCAAGTTGGATTTTTTAATTTAGAAATATAAATTCTGCCTAAAGAAATAACTGGAGATAGAGAACACATATGTACATGGTCTGTTTTTTAGGAAGTATAAACCCAGCTCCCTCTCATACACAGAGTTTGCTACTGTTTCATAGCCACAATAAATTATGGTCAATAAAGTTTTTCTTTGTGACAATTAGCATAAGAACATCAGATTTGCATTGGAGACACTGGGTGTTATATGCAACTAATGAATTATTGAACACTACATCAAAAACTAATGATGTACTGGGTGCCTGGGTGGCTCAGTCGTTAAGTGTCTGCCTTCGGCTCAGGTCATGATACAGGGTCCTGGGATCGAGCCCCGCATCAGCTCCCTGCTCAGCGGGAAGCCTGCTTCTCCCTCACCCACTCCCCCTGCTTGTGTTTCCTCTCTCGCTGTGTCTCTCTCTGTCAAATAAATAAATAAAATCTTTAAAAAAAACCAAAACTAATGATATACTATATGTTGGCTAATCGAACTTAATAAAAAAAAGAAAGATATATATTGTAGAAACAATGGGATTTACATCTAGATTTACATAGAAAAAATGTTGTGAAACATTATCAAACAGTAAGTACAAAAAGGCAGCAACATCTTTCTAAGTAACAATCTCATTTTTCCTTAACAAATTTTAAGTTAGAAAAACAAAGTCTAGGTGAGAGTATGTTAAAGGCATTGCTCGCATAAAATAAATTGGCATTTGTAATATTTTTAGTTCAGCTGAAAGAATAAATAATAACTACTATTTATTGAGCACTTATTCCATGCCAAGCACTGTACTTAGTGATGCACATATATAATTTTATTCAGTCCTAACAATAACAAACACTATGAGGTAGGCAATTTAATCCTAATTAGAAGAGGTGACTAAATGAAACTTTCTTGCTATACTATAAAAAGAGAATTCTTTGTAGGCTGCCATCCAAATTAAGTAAATCTATACTTTGATTAAAAAAAAAAAAGCAAAGCTACTCTTACAAGTGAATACATTCATTACAGAATCATAAATGTATCCATGTTCAGGTTAAATTTGCTCTTTTCTACATTTTAAACTTGAAACAGAAACAATTATCTTTTAATGAGCACACATGTACCAAACGCCTAAAACATAGACTGTGATTTTGGACCTTGGAGATAAGGGAGAGGAAAAGGAGTTGAGAAGATATTTTATCTCCTTTGGTTTTTAAAAGCATATTCACTGCTGATAAATATTAGATTTTTCCCAACAACACTCAAAATAGTTTCCCTTTTGAGCACATAACATTATCTTTCTGTCATTTTCAGAAGCCTGAGCCAAACATAAGTCTTAGGAATTGTACTCAGATCTATTGCTGACTTGTCATGAAATTGCCAAAACCACTGAACTGAGAGATGGTAGTATAGAGGAAAGGCAGTAACCTGTGTTTAATTATAGATTCTCAGGACCAATTCCTTTTTCTTAACCAAGACTGTCTATAATGTTAGTTATAAAGTCAACATTGAGGTCCCGGTGACAGAGACGTGGTAGAGAGTGGTGGAAATGAGTCTCCAAAGAAATAAACAACTCTCAATGCTGGCTGAGATTTGCATCTAGGTGGCTCTCAAGCTCTTTGGGAAGAGCTAGGAGTCGCCCTCATCTTCAAAATAAACTTAGATGCTCCACTTTCAAACCAAAGTCCATAAAAGGGACAGTTCACCGTATACTAGGACTTGTTACACTAATGGATAAGTGTGTACTATATAAAGTAAGCACGGCCATAAACAAAGAGCAATTAGGATGGCCAATCTACAAGCTCGCCTATGCTAAAGCACTAACTTGCAAGGACCCAGAAATGACTGAGAACACAGTGCTAGCCTGGATAATGTGCAATTATGATAAAAGTAGGGTTTTGGCATTTTAAATGCTTATTTCTTTTTCCCAGTGTTTTTATTCCTTTCCACTTGCTGAAAGAACCACACCAAGTCTTGTGGTCACATCTGAGGCAGTCTAATATGGAACAGGATTCTAACAATTAATTATAAATATAAGATGGCTTAGAATTAATACTGTGTCAAGTTTCTTCAGAAACCTCTAGTGCATTGAAAGATTATCATTCCTGAGAGAAAACTGCTCTGCCTTGTTTTGAAACACTTTTTTAGATTTTGGAGCTGTGGGAAGCAGAGGGTGAGGGCGTTGTGTGTGGTAGGGCAGTGAGGAGGGAAGGAGTTGGAGAAGAGGCCTAGAGCAGGTTATCAGAGCCCAACGGAATGAAAAGGGGTATCCATGTGGGGGAAGCAACCGTGCAGGCTGTCGCCATCAAAGGAGGGTGAGGAGGGCATCTTTACATGGTGGGTGGCAGAACCCAGCACTGTTGGAACCCCAGGAGGATAGAGAGGACATCCACGGGGAAGCTGGAGGCAGTGAGGGCCCAGTGCAGGGTATCAGAACCTGAGCAAGGTGGGTGGTGGTGGGGGGTACAAAAGTCTATCAAGGCCCCTGTGGGGTGAGGAGGGCATGGTAGGAGAGGGGACACGGGATGCAGGGGGAAATGAAGCAGCAGGCCCATATGGGTTGTCAGAACCAAAGGAGGTGAGAAAAGCATTCATTGGAGGTTGGAGGAGAGTAACACCCCAAGACCCTGCCAGGGCCTGAGCAGGGAGGTCAGAGCATCTAAACAGGGGGTTGGCAACGGCAGTACTCTGGCAGGGAGCCAGAGGCTGCAGAGTGAGGAGGCATCTGTGCCACGGGAGCAGCGATGGGGCCTGCTGGGGGCTCTGGAGCCTGAGAGGAGTGAGGAGGACACCCATGGATGAGGGCAAGGCGGGGGTAGCACGGCGCCAGATGTCAGAGCTCAAGCGACGTAAGAAAGGCATCCCTGTGGGGGTTTCAGCAGGGCCACCTGGGTGTGAAGCAAAAGAGAATATCTATGTGGACTTGGCCATGGCCTACAACAGGAAGAGAGAGCTCAGGCGAGGTGCGGAGGGCATGAGAGGGGCAGCACCTCTAATGGAAGATTGATTATGTATGGGGGGAGTTTGTCACGTCACTAAATATGTTGACGGTAATGGGAGACAGGTTCTTCACTGTCAGAGAGGGAAGTTACAAATATGTAAAGGGAGAACGCTACAATAACCCTGTGGTATTCAATTAGAATTGGGGCATTCGTATGAACTCCTGGCCTTAAACAGATAGGTATAGGCATCGGGACAGATGAGATCGACAGATGCAGAGATAGATAGCCGAATCTTTAGAATGATTCATAAAATTCTGCTAATACTGACCAAAATGAGACCAAAGTGAGCACATTAAAAATACGAGGCACTTAAAAATGGAATATAACTATGTATTCAAAGGAGATTTAAATTCTTATGAGAATTCTATGAATAAATTTATGCTAATAAATTTGAAAATAAAAATGAATAGCCGATTTAAGCTAATATAAACTACCAAAATAATCTCAAGAGGAAACAAAAGAATTAAATAGATCTAGAAACATTTAAATAACTAAATTGGCAATAAAAATCTAAATCTAAAAACAACAAAGCTATTTGAGATGATTCCTTAGAGATATTTCACTGTTGAGCAACTGTGATTCCTTTCTTATATAAATAGCTCCAGAAAATACAAAAATGAAACTCACCCTGATTTTAAAAAAACTACCATAACCTTTGTTTCAAAACCAGACAACAGAGCACAATGAAGAAAAATTATATGCTAATTTCACCTATGAGCATAAATGAAAATAGCTAAGTGTTAGCAAACTAAATCCAGTTGTGTGTGTGTGTGTATGTGTAAGACCAAGTTGAACTTATCCAGGAATGCAATAATGATTATTTAACATTAAAAAAATTATAAATACAATTCACCACTTAACAATTAAGGGAGAAAAAACCCTACATAGCCATCTAAAAAAATTCATAATGAATTTAGAAATGAAACTCAACACTCATGAATGATAAAAAACAACAACAAAACAACAATTCAGTAAACTAGGTTTAGGAAGAAACTTTCTAAGCTTAATTAAAGAAAAAAACCCTCAGCAAACAATATTTAATGGTAAAATTTTAGAACATTTTCTTTAAAGTCAGGAATAAGATGAAGATGCCTCTTTTCACTGCCTCTGTTGAAGACTGTCCTAGTATCTGGTCAGAGCACTAAAAAGAAAGTGGTATCAAGAAAGTGTAGAACGGAAGAAACAAACACAAATGCCAATGCAAAGTTGATGGACATGTGATCACCAGGCAAAAGTGAAGAGTTTCCCTATATGCCAGCAATGGACAGTCAGAAAATTGCATCTTTAAAAATTCAATTCACAGTGGTATTAAAATCTTTAAAATACCCACAAATAAATCTAATTCCCTCTTAGAAAGAAAATCATAAGCTGGACATGCTGATTTTAAGACATTGTGGTATTAATTCTGTGACAGATAAACTGGCCACTGAAACAGACTAGAAACTGAGAAATAAACTCACTGTTATATGGGATTTTAGTACATTACATATCAATAGGAAAAGATGAATATCTTTTGGCTCTAAATAAGAAAACCAACATTTTTTTAAAAGATTTTATCTGAGAGAGAGAGAGAGATAGCGAGAGAGAACATGAAGGAGAGGGAGAAGCAGACTCCCTGCTGGGCCGGGAGCCCAGTGTGGGGCTCAATCCCAGAACCCTGGGATCATGACCTGAGCCAAAGGCAGACGCTTAACGACTGAGCCATGCAGGCGCCCCGAGAAAACCAACGTTTTTTAAGTGGCTCAAAAATGAGAAGAATTATTATCTCACAAAACAAGATATTTGAGCTAAGGTTCAAAGTCATCAAAGATCCAAGTTCTGCCTGTCCTCCTCAGGATCTCAGTGAGCTCCCTTCATTATCACAAAATGCTCATGTCCCAAACATCAAGAAGCAGAAAAAAGAGACTGTTTCCTCATTACGTATCTTCTGTCAGGGCAAAAGAAAATCTTCCCTAGAAACACTTCCAGCAAACTACCCTTTGCTTGTCTTTGGCTTGAACTGCTAAACTAATCATTAGGTAGGGAAATGAGAATGCCAATGTACTCTGAGAGCAATCAGGATTTGCCTGAATCATTTGGGAAAAGAGTAGACACTGGAACAAATTGGTGTTCTGCCAACATGAGAAAGAGGAAAATGACTCTTAGGTAAGTAATTTATGGTACAATGGAGTATTCGATAAATAGCATGGGGAGACTAGACTATCCATATGGAAGAAAAGAAAGCTAGATCTGAATACCATAAACAAAAATAAATTCCATGTGGATTAAAATTTCAAATGTCAAAAGTTAATTTTTAGCAGAAAATACAGAACAATATGTTTTGAAATCAGGGGTAGAAATAGATGTCTAGGGGCACCTGGGTGGCTCAGTTGTTAAGCGTCTGCTTTCGGCTCAGGTCATGATCCCAGAGTCCTGGAATCGAGCCCCGCATCGGGCTCCCTGCTCTGCGGGAAGCCTGCTTCTCCCTCTCCCTCTGCCCCTGCTTGTGTTCCCTCTCTCGCTGTTCCTCTCTCTGTCAAATAAATAAATAAAATCTTAAAAAAAAAAAAAAGATTTCTAATATAAACCACAAATAAGTACAAATCATAAAGGATAATATTAATTAGTTAGACTATATTAAAATTTTAAACTTTTGTACAATATACTGGCATTAAAGTTAGAAGACAAACCATAGCCTCAGTGAAGTATTTGCATGATGTAAGACAGTTTTCTGTTACCCAATAGATAAAAATGGGCACAGTACAAGTATGAGCAATTGACAGAAGAGGAAAACTGAGTCAGTAAATACTATAAAAGATGCTCAACCTCATCAGTAGTCAGAGAATTGCAAACTTATATAAAGAAATAGCACTGACCCACTATTAAAAAATGTTCTAATTTGATAATACTGAGTACTGGACACTATGTGGGGAAACAAAATGTCATCCATGCCTAGCAGAAGGATCAACTAGGTCAACCTCTTTGGTGATCACTTTGTTGATATTTAGTAAATTCAACAATATGCATTGTCAGTAATCTAACATCCTTTCCAATATATGTATCCTAGAGAAACTCTTTCACGTGTATACCAAAACACATGGTCTAGAATATTCACCACATTCTTTCTTGTTTTTCTCTCTCTCTCTCCCTCTACACACACATACACACACACACACGAATATGGAATAGCTTAATTATACAACAATATGAATTGTATAAATAAAGTGTTGTATATTCATATAATCAAATAGTATGGTATAGTTTAAATAAATGAACTAGATCTATAGATGTCAACTTGAATTATCTTAAAAATAGAATGTTGAGAGGAAAACACAAGTTGTTTAGGAATATTTATAGTACAATATTACTTACATAAAAAGTAAAACCCAGAGCACAATACTCTGTATTATTTATGGATAAATAAGTATTTAATAAAAATACAGAAACAAGGAATCGTGTTTGTGATTACCTCTGGGAAAGAAAAAAGAAGAATCAGAGCAATGAAAGGTATAAGTATCAGAGATGTTTCAACTTTATTTCTGTTTTATTTCTTTAATGAAAAGGATATAAAAATATTAAAAATGGATAAATTACATTGAGTCTACGTGGGGAGTACATATAGATATGTCATATTATTTTATTTTAGTTTGAAATGCTTTATAATTTTTTAAGTTTTCCATGAAAATATTTCATCAATCATGAAAAGGTCCTAACCCCATACAAATCACTTCAAATTCACTACATTCACAAATGTTGTTTGTCTTCATTCGTCTTTTACTAAGCATCATTTTAAGCCACATGCTATATGTTGTTTGAGGATTAGAGACTAGTTAGCGTCAGAAGAAATGTAAATAGTAGTAATATTCTGCAAGGAAAGTCGCAAGGATTGAATAAAGATACCATGAAGATCAAGAAAGGTCCAAATGGCATAAAATTGAAAAGAGGTTAGTCAAATGCTCAAAAAACATTCTTGGTATTGAGTGAGAAGCCAAAGATGTCACTGTCAAAAAAAAAACAAATAAAAACAAAACGAAAAACAAAAAATCAAAGGTATGGAAAATTTCTACTAAAATTTTAATTTGGAGGCTCTTAGAGAATATGATATAGAGTATATGTCAACAATATGACTTATTACTAAGACTACAATAACCATCAAAGTTTTTTCCCAGAAGCAAGCATTTTAACTATTAATATCCCAAGAAACTCCCATAGCAACATACCTGGAGAAGGAGTCTTTCAAAAGCCAGAAAGTTATCCCACTTGGCAGTCTGCGGGTGTTTCAGAGTTTGAACTGTGGCCAGCCCAAGCTGTAGGAGCCCACAGTGATTCACTAAAGCTTTGACATTGTTCTTGAAGAGCTGAATATAGGACATGAGCTGCCCCGGAGTGGCTCTCCCTGGAGAAACATAATAATTTATCAGTAGTAAAATCATGAGAAGAATGCCATTAATAATATTACTGCTTCCTACTGGCACAGAATTTCAGAGTTGGCTGCAAGCTTTCCTAAGCTATTGTGATTCTTACAACAACATGTTGACAGTAGCAAATTTGAAACTATTACCTGCCTTTTACAAGTAAAGAAACAGGGGGCACCTGAGTGGCTCAGTTGGTTAAGCATCCGACTCTTGATCTCAGTTTGGGTCTTCATCTCAGGGTCCTGAGTTCAAGCCCTGCATTGGGCTTCACACTGGGCATGGAGCCCACTTAAAAAAAAAAAAAAACTGGGGCGCCTGGGTGGCACAGTTGGTTAAGTGTCCGACTCTTGGTTTCGCTTCAGGTCATAATGTCAGGGTCATGAGATCAAGCCCTGCATCAGGCCCCACACTCAGCAAGGAGTATGCTTGAGATTCTCTCTCCCTCTGCCCCTCCCACTCATGCTCTCTCTCTCTCTAAAAATAAATGAACAAATCTTTAAAATGTAAATAAGTAAAAATTTAAAAATTAAAAAAAAACACACAAGTAGAGAAACATATTAAGTGATCTGGCCAAGGCTCTATTACTAGTAGAACTTATTTTATAATTCTGCAATGCCCCACAAATAAATTCTCAAAGTCATCCAAATAAGTATTCTTTGAGCTCAACATGGAGTGCCTCTCCAAGCAGAGTACATAGCGATCTAAGAAGCAAAAAGGCAAAATTTCTAATGGTGTGTGTATGTATAGAAAGTAAGAAGAGAAATCCGTTACAACTGTGGCTAAAACCTTATCACTGATATCAGTGGGTTCATGACAATATTCATGAAGATCAAAGCTGGCTGTCACATGAAATAAAAATCTATGGAGACCTGGGGTGGCAAAAACACTGGAAGATGAGGCATCAGAAGAAAACACTGCGCATGAGTGATACAGCACATTTACTACAATGGTCACCTAGACTAAAACAAGAGCCCTATCTCATAAAAGACTAGATAGTACAGAAAAACAAAACGTTTGTTGAAGATTCACTCCTTTAGAGCCTCTAAGTCCAACATTTGCCTATTGCAGTCCTTTGAGTCACTTCACATTGTCCAACGTATCAAACTGCATTCCTGCTGATCATGGGTGCTATGGACAAAACTCCTGAACACCAGATTCTCTCCATTGGACAAGGAGGTAGCAGTGGGGCCAAACATAGATGCAGGTCAGGTAAATCTTTCCTACACACCTTATCCATACCATGTTTGTGGGTTGCTCTCCAATGCCTGAAATCCAAGTTTGTTTATTGTATCTAGGTATAATATTTAGCAATGAAATCACCTATATTTACTTAGCACCTTACAGTTTACATAGTGCAAGTATGCCATCTTCTGATTCTCATAGCAACTCTACGGGGTGGCAAACAAGGCATGTGCTGCATCTGTTAGACCCACCTGAGGCACTGGGAGTTCAGTGTCTTACACAATGCTAAATATCAGGTATCACTTAATAAGTGGTTTTTGATCACAATACACAAAAACCAAAGACCTTGCCACAAGAAAGTTATAAGCCTGCAACAGAAAGAATAAGAATAGTGGAATGGTAAGTAGTGAAGCAAGCCTCACTCATTTCTTTGGTTCCTTGGTAAAGTCTGAGTTCATTCCTGATTCTCAAGGCAGCAAGCTAATGATCTACTTGCTTAACTACTTACAGAGAAGAGCCTCATCAATTCCTTCTTTGTCTGGTTCTGAGTCAGGTTTATTAAGGTATAATTTACATAAAGTTCACCCTTCTTCTGGTGTACAGCTCTAGGAATTGTGACAAATGCATATAGTTGGGTAAGCACTATCACAGTCAAGATACAGAACATTTCCATCATTCCAAAGACTTTACCCTCTTAGTAGTCAATTCTCCTTCTCCACCCCAGCCCTTGTGAGCACTTCTCTGTGTTTATCTGATCTCTGTCCCATAGTTCAGCTTTTCCAGAATGTTATAGAGATGGAATTATACAGTATGGAGCCATTTGATTCTGGCTTCCTTCACTTCAGCATAATGCATTTGATATTTGTCCTTGTTGTTGCTTGTATTAGTAGTTTGCTCCCTTTTTTTGCTGAATAATATTCCATTGTATGAATGTGTCATAGTTTATTTAGCCATTCATTTATCCATTCACCAGTTAGTGATCATTTGGACTAGTTCCAATTTTTTAGAAATTATGAATAAAGCCTTCACAAATATCCATGTTCAGGTTTTCATGTGAGTATGTGTGTGTGGACAAATGGTTTCATTTTTCCTGGGTAAATTTCTAGACCTGGGGTTGCTGGGTCATATGCTAAATATATGTTTAACTTTGTAAGAAACTGACAAATTGATTTCCAAAGCAGCCTGTCCTGCCAGCAACCTATGAGAATTCTAGTACCTCACATCCTCACCAGCCGTTGCTACTGCCAGTTATTTTTATTTTAGTCGTTCTAATACATGTGTAGCAACATCTCACTGTGGTTTTAATTTGTATTTTTCTAATGATAAATAATGTTGATCATCTTTTTATGTGCTTATGTGCCATCCTGTATGTTTTTTGGTGAAGTGTCTGTTCAAATCTTTTGCCCATTTTTTATTAGGTTGTTTACTTTCTTATTATTAAATTGTGCCATTACTTTTATTAAGTCATTGATTCAACATATATTTCTGTGACAGACACTGTTCTTATTGCTAGAAATAAACCTGTAAACAAATCAGACAAAACTCTTTGTCCTCACAGTGAACAAATATAAAAGACAAATGTCTCCTCGATACCCTCCTATTTAATTCAATCTATTACATATCATTCTCATTTAGGGATGGAGGCCTTTTGTGCAAACGATAACATGTTTACACAATGACATCTTTTAATGCCTATTAAAAAAATTTTCACATGAAATGCGTTCAATCAATGATTGCCATGACCTCCATGTATTTGTTACACAATGTACTGCTGGTGATGGCAATTCGGTTCCTGTACACATAGAGCTTAGTCTATCAAGAGAGATGTTCATTAAACAATTATACAAATAATTACTTAATCATGTTTGTGGTAATACTGCTGAGGAAAAATACAAAATGTCTTGAAAGCGTGAAAGGCCCTTTAAGATTCAAAACTGCTAAATTGTCCAACCCTATCTCCTTAACTCAGGAGGCAGAATTAAGCTCAAAATACATATAACCCATTTGCAATTTAACTGTCTTATAGAGAGAAATCATCAGAGCAAGTTATCAGAAGGTCTGTTTAGATTTCTGTTGTAATAACCATATATTCAATTTAAAGATAAGAGTTTCGTTGATTCAAAAACATAGTTGAACTTTTTATCTAGTTAGCATTTCCTAGCTCAGCCTCTAGTCATCATATTTACGTAATGCTGCCTGCCCACCTAAGGCATGTGATCCAAAGGAACAAATGAGTATAGAGAATTTGGTAATTGGAAATGCAACAACACACTACATTGTGAATTTAGTAATTATTTGCCTTTGCTGCCCTGTTCTGTTCCCCTCTATATAGCTTTTTTTTTTTACGTACAAATGCCAGTAACACTTCATTAGGTACATCTTGATAGCAGATTTCTTTTTGCTCCATAACATGCTGCTTAGAATTCAGTAAAGAAGTAGGTCACACAGGTGCTTTAAAATATACGCTAGTGAACACTTTTTCATGTGTCTGTTAGCCAGCTGTATGTCTTCTTCAGAGAAGTGTCTGTTCATGTCTTCTGCCCATTTTTTGATTTGATTATTTGTTTTTTGGGTGTTGAGTTTGAGAAGGTCTTTAATAGATCTTGGATACCAGCCCTTTCTCTGTAGTGTCATTTGCAAATATCTTTTCCCATTCTGTGGGTTGCCTCTTTGTTTTGTTGACTGTTTCCTTTGCTGTGCAGAAGCTTTTTATCTTGATTAAGTCTCAAAAGTTCATTTTTGCTTTTGTTTCCCTAGCCTTTGGAGATGTATCCTGAAAGAAGTTGCTGTGGCCGATGTCAAAGAGGTTACTGCCTATGTTCTCCTCTAGGATTTTGATGGATTCCTGTCTCACATTGAGGTCTTTCATCCATTTTGAGTTTATCTTTGTGTATGGTCTTAGAGAATGGTCGAGTTTCATTCTTCTGCATGTGGCTGTCCAATTTTCCCAGCACCATTTATTGAAGAGACTGTCTTTTTTCCATTGCATATTTTTTCCTGCTTTGTAGAAGATTATTTGACCATAGAGTTGAGGGTCCCTATCTGGGCTCTCTATTCTGTTTCATTGGTCTATACATCTGTTTTTGTGCCAGTACCATGCTGTCTTGGTGATCACAGCTTTGTAATATAGCTTGGAATCGGGCAACGTGATGCCCCTAGCTTTGTTTTTCTTTTTCAACACTTCCTTGGTGATTCAGGGTCTTTTCTGATTCCATACAAATTTTAGGATTGTTCCAGCACTATGAGAAATGTCACTGGAATTTTGATCGGGATGCCATTGAAGGTATAGATTGCTCTGGGTAGCATAGACATTTTAACAATGTTTATTCTTCCGATCCATGAGCATGGAATGTTTTTCCATCTTTTTGTGTCTTCTTCAACTTCTTTCATGAGTGTTCTGTAGTTCCTAGAGTATAGATCCTTTACCTCTTTGGTTAGGTTTATTCCGAGGTATCTTATGTTCATCATCATTAGCCATCAGGGAAATTCAAATCAAAACCACAGAGATACCACCTTACACCAGTTAGAATGGCAAAAATGGACAGGGGAAGAAACAACAAATGATGGAGAGAAAGGGGAACCCTCTTACACTGTTGGTGGGAATGCAAGTTGGTACAGCCACTTTGGAAAACAGTGTGGAGATGCCTCAGAAAATTAAAAATAGAGCTACCCTATGACCCAGCAACTGCACTACTGGGTATTTACCCCAAAGACACAGATGTAGTGAAAAGAAGGGCCATATGCACCCCAACGTTCATAGCAGCAATGTCCACAATAGCCGAACTGTGGAAAGAGTTGAGATGCCCTTCAACAGATGAATGGATAAAGAAGATGTGGTCCATATATTCAATGTAATATTACTCAGCCATTAGAAAGGATGAATACGCAACTTTTACACCAACATGGATGGGACTGGAGGAGATTATGCTAAGTGAAATAAATCAAGCAGAGAAAGTCAATAATCATACGGTTTCACTTATTTGTGGAACATAAGGAATAGCATGGAGGACATTAGGAGAAGGAAGGGAAAAATGAAGGGGGGCGGAATCGGAGGGAGAGAGGAACCATGAGAGACTATGGACTCTGAGAAACAAACTGAGGGTTTTAGAGGGGAGGGGGTGGAGGGATGGGTTAGCCCAGTGGTGGGTATTAAGGAGGGCACATACTGCATGGAGCACTGGGTGTTATACGAAAACAATGAATCGTGGATCACTACATCAAAAACTAATGATGTATTGTATGGTGACTAACATAACATAATAAAATAAAATTTAAAAAATAAATAAATAAAATAAAATACAGGCTAGTGAGATTTTCAAAATCTTAAAGTTAATCACAACCTTACATAAAACAAATGGAAATCAACTAACTGACTGCCAAAAATGCTACAATGAGACTGATGACTTGAGAAAGCTGCTCAGTTCACATCAACTAAAACAGCAAACAACCAGAAGCAGGTGCTGAAAAAGTAAGAGCAGGACATGTATTCATATCTCATATCAGAAAACAACAACAACAAAAGCTTGGCATGCAAACTTACATGGTGATTTTAAAATGTCCATTCAGAAGGCCTTGCAACACACTTTTTAAAGCCATAAAAACAAAGGTTATTTGATATCAAGACTGTATAATATATAGCAACTTTTTGAAAGATGATGATTTGAAATCTGAAAAATAGTTTTCAAGTAAGAAAAGCTATTGGGCTTTTTTTTTTTTAAGAGTTTTTAAGAAAGAGAAATAGGCTTCTTACTTAGATTTAGCTAAGAGAAAAACATAAAACTTTATCAACCATCAATTCTCTTTATATTTTTAAATCCTTATTAAAATATAATTATCTCTTGAGGGAAAGTGGACAGATTTGGAAAACAAAAGGATTTAACATTTTAATATTGTTTGTGATCCTTACAATATTGAATTCAACTGAAATCAAATGCATCATGGAGCCTATTTTTCCATTAACTACATACACTTGATAAATTATAATTTTCTCAACCTGTTTTGTGGTTTGTTAAAATATATTTAAAATATCTACACATATCTATACATACATGATTCTTTGTTGATATGCTTAAAATAAAGAATGTTCTGGAAGGGGGGGAAATCAGAGGGGGAGACGAACCATGAGAGACTATGGACTCTGAGAAACAAACTGAGGGTTCTAGAGGGGTGGGGGGGGGATGGGTTAGCCTGGTGATGGGTATTAAGGAGGGTACGTTCTGCATGGAGCGCTGAGTGTTATACGCAAACAATGAATCGTGGATCACTCCATCAAAAACTAATGATGTAATGTATGGTGATTAACATAACATAATAATAAAAAAATAAAATAAAATAAAATAAAGAATATTCTGTCAATGCCGGGTTTGATTTAATCATAAAACTGTGTCTTAATGGTAGAAAGCAACCACCACCAGAAATTTTGTCTAAAATACCATATTTAGCTACTAAATTTTTTTAAAACCTCTTGGCAATAGAAATAATAAGACTGTCATTGCATGTTTTTTATTCATCATTTTCATGAAAACAGTGTATGAAATTTGAATAAACAAACCTAGGTGTTCTAAGTCTTGCATTCCCAGAAATCAGCATTTCATTTGTCTCCTTTTTAATCATTTTTCTAATATAATAAAGGCGCAGTACATTAAAATACTTATATATAAGAGGTCCTGCTGAAACTCTGGTTTATTTGCTCATACACAATTGGCAAACAGAATAATTTCAATATTACACAAAAGTCACATCTGTTCATTTGTTTTTTTTTCATTATTTCAACATTTTGTGCCACCTAATAACAGCAGCTGAACACAAATAGCCCCCTTATACTTCCCCCTTACTTCTTAGTTCCCCCCTTTCATCTTGCAAATCAACTGTACTTTTAGTTTTACCTTGTCACAATGACTGGCATTTATATTTTGTTCTGTAACCATATTTATTTTTATGTGCTTTTTCTATGGTTTCATTAGAAAAGTTCAAAATCAATCAATAGTGCTTACATCAGTATGAACTATATAACTATTAATGACAGAGCCAAATTATGTGCTATGATTACCTTTCCTTATGCATATAATACACTTTGCTTCTAGAATGCTCTGTGGCGTATTTCCTTCCTTCCTTCTTTCCTTCCTTCCTTCCTCCCTCCCTCCCTTCCTTTGCATTATCTACTTAATCAAAGCTTTAAAGTATTCTAACCTCCAATACAGTATCCTATCTTTGGAGTCTGGGTTTTTTTTTTCCCCTCCCTGAATACTGTCAAACCTTTCATTCTCCCATTCCAACATAGGCAGATTGTTTTCTAGGCCTTTCTGCACAGCCAGCAGCCTGGAACTCCTTTTATTGCTCTCCTCTGTTGGAACGGTTTCATTAAATCCCTGATTTTTCCTTCTTGGTATACTGCCTTTTCTTACTGGACATCCTTAAGTAACCTCAGAAAAGGAACTCTGAAGAAAGCAGAGTTTTTGTATCCCTGAAAAGGCATTTTCTTGTCCTCAAAGTTTCATGGTAGTTTATTGGGGTCTGGAATTCTAGGTGGCCAATAATGCATTATGCATTATCTTCTGGTTTTCAGGGTTGCTGATAAAGAATGTGTGCCAGTCTCATTCCTGTTCCTTTGTAGGTGAGCTTCTTTTTTCCATCTTGGGGCCTTTAGGATCTTATTGTCTTGTACTCTAAGGACTCACAGTTATTATGTCTAGCTTAGAGGTCTTTTTATTCTTCCCAATTTCTTCTCAGTAAGCCTATTCAATTTGACTATGTCTTTCTTCACATCTGGGAAAGTCTCACATTCTTCCTTTGCTAATTTCTTATTCTCTGCTTTCTCTTTCTTTCTGAAACTTCTAATATAGTTTTTGGATATCCTGGATTGGTTCTCTATTATCTTTTATCTTTTCTATCATCTTTTCCATTTCCTGTTTTTTTCTACATTTTAGGACAATTACTCAGTTTATGCTTAAACTTTGGCTGAATTTTGTTTTGTTACATACCATAAAATTCACCCTTAAATTATACAATTGAGTGGTTTATAGTATATTTACAGAGTTGTGTAATTATCACCACCATATAATTTGAGAACATTTTCATCACCCAAGAAAAAGCCCATTCCCAAATTTCCTTAGTTACGAGAAAGATACACTGCTATAGATCTACATATGTTGGAATAAAACCTGAATGGAATTTTCCATTGGGAGACACAATGATGCTTAGTTATACTTAGTTATAACTGAGAAAAGCAGAAATGAGAATATTCAAGTAATTATAAGTGAACTCCAATTTTTTAATATAATAATAATACTGTCATTTTTATCATATTTTTTAAAATTTTAACTTTTTAACTTTTTAAAATTTTTAAAATTTTAACTTTAAAAATTTAAAGTACAAATGCATGGAAGATAAGGAATGGAAGAGTACTAAATGATGGAGCAAAACAATAAAAATAAAACTCCTACCCTCAGCCACCAAAAAGGCTTTGCCCAGAATACATGAAAAGGTGGTACAGCAGAGGGAGCTACCTCCGCAGAAGGTGACAGCAACACCAGACTCAGAAGCCTCAGGTATGACAGAGGTGGAAAGTGAGGAGTATAACATAAAGCAAAGTATACAAATATTAAGTGCACAGTTCAATTAATTTTTACATATGTATCTACCCATGTAACCACTATCCAGATCAACATAAAGAATATGCCCAATACTCTAGAAGACTCCTCCATATACTTATACTTATCCAGTCAATAATGCCACAAAGGTAGACCATTACTTCTATCTCTACCACCACAGATCATTTTTTATCTGTTTTTGAACCTCATATAAATGAAGTTACACATATGTACTCTTTTGTGTTTAGCTTTTGTTCAACATTATCCAGAATCTCAATCTTTTTTCTTTTTTTTAACCATGCTTTATTGCTCTGACTATACCAGTTTCTTCATCTATTCTGCTTTGAAGGACACTTCAAAGATGGGGCCAATATAAATAATGATGCTATGAACATTCTATTACATGTCTTTTGGTGGACATAAGCACTCATTTCTACTGGTTATATGCCCACATGTTTGCTGGGTGAGTGTATACTTCGCTTTAGTTGATACTGTCAAAGAGTTTTCCATGGTTGTATCTTCACATTTTTTAATTTGATTAAATTTAACAATTTAAAATAGTTTTAAAAGTATACATGTAATGTTTAAAATGAAGCACTACTGTATCACTAAGTTTCCTTCTGGTATTTTACATTGGGTAGCCAAAACACTAATGAAAGAATCACAATGGAAACCACATTACCATATTATAGTATGCATCTTTATTTTATTGTTCTCATAATATTTTTACATATTTATTTACTTACTTTCTTATCTAGTTACATAGAAAAGGGCCTGGAAAGCAAGATACTAATTTAGGAACAAAGATTATGTTGAAGAGCAAGATGGTGGGGAGGGAGGATATACCTTCACTTTTTATTTCATGTACATTATGATTTGAATTTTCTAGAAGCATGTGCTAGTATTACTTTTTAAATAGACTCTTGATTCTGAAATAAAATCATGTCTGTCTCAGGTAGAATAAACAGATTTGTACAATGGATAAAGCATTGTCTTTCAACAGATTAAAGAAATAGAAGAGTAATCATACCTGCCTGCTTCCCACCTCTATCGAGGTCGAAGGGCAAAGGAATATGGTTAACATGCAGGTGGAGAGATTTAAGTCAGAAATGAGAAAAATACTTCATGATCGCGATAACTATTAGATGCTGAAACAAGTTATTAAAGGAGGAAGAAGGAAGACGTTATAAATCTTCTACCATAGGGATCTGAAGGGCAGCATATACAGCCATCTGTTTAGTGAAAGCTAGATAAAGTACAGCTGGGAATTGATATCCATTTTGTAACTCCATATATACTGAAGGTTTCCTGGGATATCCTTTAAATTGTGTATGTCTCTCGTTACACAAATTTTGAGCTCTATGGTATTACAGAGATAGAGTAAGAAACTAATGAGAAAATAGCATTTTAATTATACAAATCAATTCAATCAAATGGTTCCAAAATTCAGAAGTTTATTGTAAAATATGTTTTCAGGATAGCATGGAATCAAGTGTAACTGCTGAGGGGCCAGGGGTCACAGATAGAAAATAAACAGCTCTCCCTGAAAGTTATACAAAACACTGAAATATAAAACCACCAGAAGCATTTATGGTTTGATTTTCCTTGGAAATGCAGCCTTCCTGAGGCTAACTTAAACACTGCATCAACATTTATAAACTCAGGAGAGAGCATGGAAGGGAACAGATAGATTACCCCGGTTATCTAGAAGGCAGTATCCAAGGCTGCCAGGGAAGGGGCATTTCCTTGGTGGGACCACTCTGACTTGGAAAAGAATTTCTGCTCTTAGGGGAGCCTCTAGGTAAAGAAATCCCACCCTGTTGCCATGGACTTTCTCAGCATATCATTCTCCTGGGTTTTTAAACTCCTAGCCCATAGTCTCATGTTGAAGATCCCTTTTATGTTGAGAAAACATAAAAATGAAGAGGAAGAGGAAGAGGAAGAAGAAGAGGAAGAGGCAGATGAGGAAAAAAGAAGAGAAAAAAGATGCACCAATTTAAGTTAAAAATATAGGGCCAGAGAGTAGATGCTTGAAGAAGGGATGTTAGAAATTCAGATTCCCATTTTGCCGATGAGGAAAACAGAGAAGCAGAGGCAACTTGAGTTCTGTTTTAGGTGATGGAGTATGAGAGGGAAGCATTTGTTTAGTGACCTTAAAGCGTTCAGGCATTATTAATTATTAACTCAGTGCAAACTTTGTTTCTCTAGATTCTCTACCTTCATACCCCTAAATAGAGGTCTTCTTTAGGTCTCTGCCTTCAGCCCTTCTTCTCAACCATTCTACCTTCTCTCTCTAGTTGATCAACCTTATATTTCCTTTAGAAATTCACTACTTAGGTTTCAACATAATCACTAGGTAACTAAATCCCAAATCTCTACTTTCACTTCTAGAAACCATTACTCTAGCCACACATTTTCCAACTGAGACGATCAGGGAACAAATCCTTCACACAGAATAATTCCACCCCCACATGTGGCAGTTGCATGACCATTGGTCATTATGTTTATAATGTGACTTACCTGCCCAGGAGACAATAAATAATTCCATCATACTATACCCTGCTTATACAGAATACCTTGAATTTCACAAACACTATGTTTCATATAAATCACCTCATCTAATTATCAGATTACCAGATAATCTGCTAAGCCCCCATTTTGCAGATGGAGAAACAGACTCAGAAAGTTAAATGACTTATTCATTTGAAGACAAAATATTTTATACATTTCTTATCCCCTATAAGGACTTAATATATAATATGTGCAGATAATAAATATCTTTTAAATGAATAAAAATGATAGTCTATTGCCTGTAGATCTGGATAATATACAGAAAAAAATTTCAGTGAGCTTTCTCCCCTTCTATTTTGACACCTAAATATGATTTCAATGATCTCTAGGAAATTGTGCCAATCTTATACCCCAGGGAATGTGGAATTGTTTTAAATGATGGTTCTCAAAGATGTTCCACAGATCTCTGGCTTCCTGAGATACTATCAGGTAGTCAAAAAAGCCAAAGTTATTTTCATAATAGTACTAAGATGTTACTGGATTTTGTTACTGTGCAGTGCTTACACGTGGTACAAAAACAATGGTGGGTAAAGTGCTGGGGCCATCACACCAATACAGGCAGTGGTGCTGAATTACACAAGTAGTCAGTTTCACTTCAGAATGGTCATGATGAAACTGTAAATGCTGTTAATTTTATCAAATCTCAACCCTTAAGAAAACATCAATATCCTGCATAAAGAAATGGGAAATATACAAAAAGCACTTCTGGTACAAACTGAAGTAAAATGATTGGATTGAGGAAAAGCACTAGGGCGATTACTTGAGTTGTGAAATGAACTAGCCCCTGTTTTCATGGCACACAATTTTTACTGGGAAAGACAAATGAAAAACTCTGATCCTTTACACATTTTCCCAAAAAATGAATGAAGTGGGCCTGTCACTTCAAGGACAATGATGGTTTGTATTGTCAAGAGCAAAAGTCAAGTTTTCATGTGAAAATTATAATTTTGGAAAGCTTATATCTGCCCCTATATCTTTATATTCCAAATAATTAAACATTTTCTAATGATTTAATTAGGATATCAACAAATATGGTTTTTTTATATAATATCTGTCAACAACCGGAAGATCTGCATAATTTAGAGAACCAACATTTTCCAAGTGACTAATGCACATGGTATAAACAACATGTGTGTAAAAGATCCACATAAAGCACAAGAGAGATCAATGGCTTTTAATGTAATACAGTATGGAAAATCCAATGATACAGTTTCATATTTCACAATGTGATTAAATGTAAGAAATTATCTCTTGTAAAGCTGGCGTAGTATCAAAGAAGAATGCCTTCAATTTTCTGAAAAGGTATTAAAATAGTCCTCCTTTTTCCAAATATATATCTTTCTAGGGCCATTTATTTTTATACACTTCATCCAAAATACTGTATCATAACAGATTAAATGAAGAAGAAAATAAGAGAACACAGCTGTCTTCTATTAAACCAGACATTAGAGGTGGCACAAAAATGTAAAACAGTGCTACTCTACATTATTTTGTTTTAGAAAACAGTTATTTTTCATAAAAACATTACTCATGTTCACATGTAATAGGTTTACCGTATTTTTATATTAATAAATATTTTTAAAAATTCTCCCTGCTTGAATTTCTAATGGAATATTGTCTACCTATCAAAGAGTCAATAGATATAATCCACATAAACAAAAGTTTGTGAGGTCCTCAATAATTTTTAAGAATGTACTTATTAATTTCATGAACATTTATTGGGTATAGAGTAAGTTCAAAGTCTTGTGTTAGGTGTGGAGAATACTAAGAAGCACAGGCAAAAATTCTCAGCCCCAACTACTCAGGGTCTGGTAGTAACTGCTGCAATAGCAATATGAACAAAAACAGTACCTACAGGAACATAAGATGCTGTCTATTAGAGAGGATGGGAAGGGATGAGAGATACACTGGAGAAAGTGTCAGATAAGATAAAGCCATGAGACTGAATGGGTATTTCAGTTTTTTGTGGGGAAGGGAGGGATAGAAGTAGGCTTTAAGATCAGTAGCAATCATTAACTGAGTATCGATGTACAAGGCACAACAGGGGATACAAAAATATCTAGTCTTCTAGGAAACTAGAAGTAAGTAACAGAAGGCATTAAACAATTATCAGAAAAAAGAAGATAATCAGGGATGGCCTCCCAGCAGAATTCTACCAAACATATAAAGAAGAATTAACACCTATTCTCCTGAAACTGTTTCAAAAAATAGAAATGGAAGGAAAATTCCCAAAGTCATTCTATGAGGCCAGCATTACCTTAATCCCAAAACCAGACAAAGACCCCATCAAAAAGGAGAATTACAGACCAATATCCATGACGAACATGGATGCAAAAATTCTTGTCAAGATACTAGGTAATAGGATCCAATAGTACATTAAAAGGATTATTCACCACAACCAAGTGGGATTTATTCCTGGGCTGCGAGGGCAGTTCAGCATCCACAAATCAATCAATGTGATAAACCACATTATTAAAAGAAAGGACAAGAACCATATGATCTTCTCAATAGATGCAGAAAAAGCATTTGACAAAATACAGCATCCTTTGTTAATAAAAACTCTCTGCAGTATAGGGATAGAAGGAACATACCTCAATATCATAAAAGCCATATATGAAAAACCCACAGCAAATATCATTCTCAATGGGGAAAATTGAGAGGTTTTCCCCTAAGGTCAGGAACATGGCAGGGATGTCCACTCTCACCACTGTTGTTCAGCATAGTACTGGAAGTCCTAGCCTCAGCAATCAGCCGGCAAAAAGAAATAAAATGCATCCAAATCAGCAAAGAAGAAGTCAAACTTCCACTCTTTGCAGATGAGATGATACTCTATGTAGAAAACCCAAAAGACTCCACCCCAAAATTGCTAGAATTCATACAGGAATTCAGCAAAGTGCAGGATTTAAAAATCAATGCACAGAAGTCAGCTGTTTCTATACACTAACAATGAGGCAGAAGAAAGAAAAATCAAGGAATCAATCCTATTTACAACTAAACCCCAAACCATAAGAAACCTAGGAATAAACCTAGCCAAAAAGGTAAAGGATCTCTACTCTGAAAACTACAGAACACTCATGAAAGAAATTAAGGAAGACACAAAGAAATGGAAAAATGTTCCATGCTCATGGATTGGAAGAACAAATATTGTTAAAATGTCTATGCTACCCAAAGCAATATACACACATTCAATGCAATCCCTATCAAAATACCATCAACATACTTCACAGAGCTGGAACAAACAATCCTAAAATTTGTATGGAAACAGAAAAGACCCTGAATAGCCAAAGGAATGTTGAAAAAGAAAACCAAAGATGGTGGCCATCACAATTCCAGACATCCAGCTCTATTACAAAGCTGTAATCACCAAGACAGTATGGTAGTGGCACAAAAACAGACACATAGATCAATGGAACAAAATAGAGAACCCAGAAATGGACTCTCAACTCTATGGTCAACTAATCTTTGACAAAGCAGGAAAGAATATCCAATGGAAAAAAGACAGTCTCTTCAACAAATGGTGTTGGGAAAATTGGACAGCCACATGCAGAAGAATGAAACTAGACCGTTTCCTTACACCATACACAAAAATAGACTCAAAATGGATGAAAGACCTAAATGTGAGACAGTAATCCATCAAAATCCTTGAGGAGAGCACAGGCAACAACCTCTTTGACATCAACTGCAGCAACTTCTTGCTAGACATGTCTCCAAAGGCAAGAGAAACAAAAGCAAAAATTAACTATTGGGACTTCATCAAGATAAAAACCTTTTACACAGCAAAGAAAACAGCCAACAAAACTAAAAGGCAACTATGGAATGAGAGAAGATATTTGCAAATATCTTATCAGATAAAGGGCTAGTATCCAAAATCTATAAAGAACTTGTCATCAACACCCAAAGAACAAAGAATCCAATCAAGAAACGGGCAGAAGACATGAACAGACATTTCTCCAAAGAAGACATCCAGATGGCCAAAAGACACATGAAAAAGTACTCAGTGTCACTCGGCATTAGGGAAATACAAATCAAAACCACAATGATAAATACCTAGTAGTGCAATTGCTGGTATTTACCCAAAGGATACAAACATAGTGATCCAAAGGGGCACCTGCACCCCAATATTTATAGCAGCAATGTCCACAACAGCCAAACTATGGAAAGAGCCCAGATGTCCATTGACAGATGAATGGATAAAGAAGATGTGATATATATATACACACACATACACACAACAGAATATCACTTAACCATCTAAAAATATGAAATCTTACCATTTACAATGATATGGATGGAACTAGAGAGTATTATGCTAAGTGAAATAAGTCAGTCAGAGAAAAACAATTATCATATGATTTCACTCATATGTGGAATTTAAGAAACAAAACAGATGAACATAGGGGAAGGAAAGGAAAAATAAAATAAGACAAAATCAGAGAGGGAGACAAACCATAAGAGACTCTTAACTATAGGAAACAAACTAAGGGTTGCTGGAGGGGAGGTGGGTAGGGGGATGGGGTATCTGGATGATGGGCATTAAGGAGGGCACTTGATGTAAAGAGCACTGGGTGTTATTTGCAACTGATGAATCACTAAACTCTACCTCTGAAACTAAAACAAACAAACAAACAAACAAAGCACAATGAGATACCACCTCACACCAGTCAGAATGGCTAAAATTAACAAGTCAGGAAATGACAGATGTTGGCAAGGATGTGGAGAAAGGGGAACCCTCCTACACTGTTGGTGGGAATGCAAGCTGGTGCAACCACTCTGGAAAACAGTATGGACGTTCCTCAAAAAGTTAAAAATAGAGCTACCCTATGACCCAGCAATTGCACTACTAGGTATTTATCCAAAGGATACAAACATAGTGATTCAAAGGGGCACCTGCACCCCAATGTTTATAGCAGCAATGTCCACAATAACCAAAATATGGAAAGAGTCCAGATGTCCATTGACAGATGAATGGATAAAGAAGATGTGATATATATATATACATATATATATTTATATTTATACACACACACACACACACAATGGAATTTTACTCAGCCATCAAAAAACTGAAATCTTGCTGTTTGTAACAACATGGATGGAACTAGAGGGTATAATGCTAACTGAAATAAGTCAGTCAAAGAAAGACAAATACCATATGATTTCACTCATATGTGGAATTTAAGAAACAAAACAGATGAACATAGGGGAAGGAAGGAAAAATAAAATAAGATAAAAATTAAAAGGGAGGCAAACCATAAGAGATGCTGAACTCTAGGAAACAAACTGAGGGTTGCTGGAGGGGAAGTGGGTAGGGGGAAGGGGTAATTGGGTGATGGGCATTAAGGAGGGCATTTGATATAATGAGCACTGGGTGTTATATGCAACTGATGAATCACTAAATTCTATCCCTGAAACTAATTAAAAAAAAAAAAAAGAGGAAGATAATCAGAAGAGCAGAGTGACATGATGACCAAGGGAAAAGAACCCAAGGAGGACACCTGGGTGGCTCAGTCAGTTAAGTGTCTGACTTCAGCTAGGTTCATGATTTCAGGGTCCTGAGATCAAGCCCTGCATCAGGGAGTTTGTTTGTCCCTCTTCCTCTGCCCCTCCCCCAACTCGTGCACATGCACGCTCTCTCTCTCTCAAATAAATAAATCAATAAAATCTTAAAAAGAAAAGAAAAGAAAAGAAAAAAGAACCCAAGGGAGAAGACATGATTGGATGCTACACACACATCAAAAGGAACAAGAATTATCAGAAAGGAAATTTGTAAATAGAAATATTAATGCATGTAAGTGAAAGTGGAAATAGCCATTGTCCCTGTATTACTCATCCACACTCATTAAGCAATCCATTCCCAAGTACTAAGCCATCCTCTATGTACCAAGCTAAACAGCCAGGGAAGAATATGATATGGACACTAACTAGCAGGTTTCAGATCCACACACATTTAGCTACAATGCACTGTGGTAAGTGCAACAAGAAAAAGAGCTGTGGGTCCTCAGAAGCCAGAGCAATCAATTCAGCCTGCTGAGGAAGGGCATAGGAAGAAGAGCAGAAGGAGATTAGATATGGTTTCACAGAGAAAGTGACTTCTACATTAGATCCTGAAAAGTAAGATGGGCTTTGAAAAGAAAGATGTGTGTGTGTGTATGCATGCACACGTGTGCACTCGAAAGTGAATGGTTATATTAGTCAAGGTCTGGGCAGGAAAGAGATGGCACACTCAAACAAGGAAAATAAGGCAAGCTTAATGATGGGACTTTTTACAAGAATGCAGGTTAAAGAAACCAAGGGACGAGTAGAAGGATGCAACCAATAGCATCCTGGCAAGGAAGAAGACAGACAAATGATACCCTAAGGACATTCTCCTCTCACCCTCTAAAACCCCTGCCGGTGCCTCCCATTGGCCGAATCTACCTGAGAGGTCAAGGACAGGGAAGCCTGTTGAGGTAGTCCAAAATGGTTAGTCTCCAGAAGCACAGTAGAGAAGGCGGACGTGGATCTGCTGGGACAATCAAATGGGAAGACTGCAGGCAAAGACAAGAAAGATCTGGCTCTGCAGGAGTTCCTGCTGGGGTATGGGGAGAAGGGAGGGAAGGCAGTGGGAAAGGATGGGGAAACATCCAGCCAGACGGCAGAGGAATTTTATAATCAGCATGCTGAGGAGGTCGGCCACTCTCTTGAGGCAGTGGGGGCCCACCCAAGGGTTTTAAGCGCAGGAATGGCACAATCATCTCTGTGTCTCAGTAGTTCGATTCCTCTATCTAGAGAGAGGCCCGATACAGAAGTCAGCAGACCCAGGTTTGTATCCTGGCTTACTTGCTGTACGACTGTATCAGTCTGGGCCCGGAAAGGCACAAGACACAGCAGTTATCTGAACAGAGAAAACGTAACGTGCAAAACCGTTAACTGCATCCCTGACAGGGTACTAAGAGAACTCCAAGGTATCGTAGCCGTGGCAACTGTTGGAAGCAGATCCCGCCACTGGACGGAGGAAACAAAGGGAAGAGGTCGGAATTATTAAAACTGAGAAACACAGGGACGTGTGACTGAAACTCAGACGTCCGAGAACCGAGCCGTTCTCGGCTCCGCGGGCACCTCTGCAGGGGCAGGCCTACGAAGCCGCTCCTGCACCGGGCGGCGGACTGCACAGCGGATTCAGCCGCTACCGCCACGCGGCCCGGCGCTGCTGTGGTGCAGGGGTGCCCGCCTGACCCTGACCGCAGGAAGCAGAGAGGAAGGGGCACGTGGCTCCTTCCCTGCCAGCCTTGCCCTCTCCCTCTAGCAGGGAGCCAGCCGGAGTGTTACAGAGGGGAAGGGTGAGGTGAGAGCTGAGAGACAATAACTTCACAACTGGCACGGGAATCCTGGAAAAGAAACGGCACCTTTTTGGGTCTCAGTCTTTCCTGTCTGTGAAATGGGAGTAAGAAAAAAAAGTACCAAATTCAAAAGATTATTGAAAGCATTGCATGAAATAAACCGTGTAAAACTCTGCTAAGCGGCGCGTGGGTGGCTCAGTTGGTTAAGCGGCTGCCTTCGGCTCAGGTCATGATCCCAGCATCCTGGGATCGAGTCCCACATCGGGCTCCCCGCTGAGCGGGCTGCTT
The DNA here is from genome assembly GCF_964656455.1 of Halichoerus grypus. Lineage (NCBI taxonomy): Eukaryota > Metazoa > Chordata > Mammalia > Carnivora > Phocidae > Halichoerus > Halichoerus grypus. The sequence goes on from NC_135714.1 coordinate 41,628,711, forward strand.
CTCCTTCTGCCCACTGCTCTCCCTGCTTGTGCTCTCTCTCTCTCTTGTGCTCTCTCTCTCTGACAAATAAGTAAATAAAACTTAAAACAAAAACAAAAACAAAAAAAACTCTGTTAAAAAATCAATTCCCTTCCCCATTCCTCAAATTGTGGTAACAGCGTCTATATGAAGACAAGGAAGTGTGACAGTTAATAATCCGTGTATGTGTCCTGTGAGGCAGCCAGATTTTCTCATCTTTTATAAATTACTATATATCACATGGTATGTGGGTCTTACTGGATTTTTTGCAGTTTGACAATTTCCCCACTCATTTCACACACACACACACACACACACACACACACGGATGTGTATGCACACATGCTCCCCTTAGTCCCAGATAAAATTCTCCAAAATGAAGGCAAAAGATATTAATGTGATCAAAGTGTAGTTGTTATCCAGTCAGAACTGGATGAACTCAAGTACCAATAAAGGAAACACAGTATCCTCAATGATGTTGAAAAAAGTATAGATTGAGTAAGACTGTAGAGTGCTTTGATTTACTGCTGTTTTTTAAAGCCAGTAGTATGAAGTGGTAAAGAAGGAAATGATACTAAGTGTGGCATTGGTGGGAAGTAAAACTCACTAATTTCATCTGGAGCTTCATTAGGAGAAGTATAGTATCCAAAAAGAGGTGAAGACCAAGACACTGTTCTTCAGCTCTGGACATCACATTTTCGGAGGGACATGAACAAACTAGGGCTCTGTCTATGGCTCCAAACTAGAGGCAACTGCAATGGTAAAGGGTGCAAAAGGCCTCTTTTCACAAACGGTTGAAAGAACTCATCCCATTTAATAGTATATGAAGCGACACTACAGTGCCCAGAACTTGGAGGGTAAATTAAGATGTATCTCAATGTAATGGATCAGATTATCATCTGGAAATGTAGCTCAAAAGATTTTTCTACAGAAGTGACCACAGAAGCTTGGAAATCCCAATACAAGCAACATGATTTGGGGGGTGAACAGACTCAGGGACAAGGTGACAGAATGTAATCATCACTAAGCTGAAAATGGGAAAACTATTTAGAATTCTGCATAAAAAGAGAATGTGTTATCAAAAGGGAGATACTCAGCATAAAGACTAGAAAAGGACAAGTGAATTGGGAAGAATGAGTAAGCATATTTCCCAGAAAGAAAGGGGAAAATCATCAAACGTGGTTTGTTTGCTTTGATTGCCCTCTTGTCAAACAACCTTCTTATAATCTGGTTTCCCGTGTAGATTCCTTCTCCCAGACTTCTGCTTCTAGGCCCACCGCACACCAATCCCAGTCTGCTTCCGTCAGAACCTTCACTGTGCTCAGAGCTTTCTTTCTCCTTCAATATTCCAGGAAATAGGTATTTTCCCTATTTTTCTGGATAGAGAAATTGAAGTTTGGCTGTTCGGTGACAGAACCAGACATAGCTGGCTTTGCACCCCATCATAATCACATGCACAAGGCAGCAGTGAGTCTAGAAGTGAATGCTACGAAGAAGTCAAGGAGGATGAGGACTGAGAAAAACAAACTTCTATTTAGTGGTCTGGGAGACTTTTTTTTTTTAATTTTATTTTATTATGTTATGTTTGTCACCATACAATACATCATTAGTTTTTGATGTGGTGATCCACGATTCATTGTTTTCGTATAACACTCAGTGCTCCATGCAGTACGTGCCCTCCTTAATACCCATCACCAGGCTAACCCATCCCCCCAGCCCTTCCCCACTAAAACCCTCAGTTTGTTTCTCAGAGTCCATAGTCTCTCATGGTTCATCTCTCCCTCCAATTTCCTCCCCCTTCTCCTAATGTCCTCCATGCTATTCCTTATGTTCCACAAATAAGTGAAACCGTATGATAATTGACTTTCTCTGCTTGACTTATTTCACTTAGCATTTAGTAAAAAAGTGTCAGAAGACAGACTGCACTAGATTAATAAGCAAGAAAATAATGAAGAAACAGAATAAATCAAGCATAGAATACTTTGCCAAGAAATCTGGCTGCAAAAGAAAGATGTCATAGAAATCTGTTTTCCTTCAGCTCCAATGTGATCTTCCTGCCAACCATTAAACACTGGGAAGTATGTCCATTCTGCAGAGAGCAAGAGGACAGACTGGTGAAGATCCTCCAACCACAGAAGGACTCCAGAGAGACAGAGTCTGTGTAAAATGTAGAAACTGAGACAGGCATCTTCTACTCATTTCTTCTGTAAATGGACATTTTGGATCCAAACAAATGGGTTTCTCAGAGTCTACTTCTTTTGTACTTTCAGGATACATTTTTCATCTTGAAAGCCAGTGGGAAAAAATCAATTCAGCTTACAATGTTTTAAAAATCACTTTTTTGGAACACATTTATTTAGCTAACTGACAATTTAATAACAAGCTCTTGGAAATATGGCATGTGTTTATATGTGAAATGATAAAATGAACTTTTTCTTTGTTTTAGCAATTAAACTTTTTTCCTTTCACAGAATGGTGTTTCTTTCTATTGATGTTCATAAGGTTTTAATATGATTTTACCTTGTACTGAGAAATTTTATATTTAAGATCTGAGGTTAGAATCACGGGATCACTCTTAGTCAATTTAAATACAAGAGAATCCTCAATCTCGAGTTAAAATTTCTGTTTAATGTCTCAAAAGTATTAGAAACCTCTATCACAGAAAAATGTATACTTCAGTAGAATTTACAGTAGGGGTTGGGAGAATTGTACATAGTTTAAAGCATATTTCATAGTTTTAAACGGTGTTAGAAAAAGCATTCCAGCCATTTAAGAGACCAGAGCATGATTTTTTTTTATGATAAGCTATGTGATAAGGAATTTTCAAATACCAGTGTTTTATTATGTTTAAGCTCCAGATCTTTTCTTACTGTTCATGGTGATTTATCTGTTGGTATATGAAAATGAGACACACCAGAAATTCTGACTAGTGATAGGAAGCAGAAACGGAGAGCCGCACTGTTAAGCTTTTACCAAATTACAGTTGGCACATGGATAAAGTGTGATTTTGGCCAATGTTTTCAGTCCTTCTTACAACCAAAGTTTGCTAACAACTGTCTGTATCTTTCCTTCTTTTTTCTCTCCCCATGTCTGGAGTTTGAGGAGAATGTAAATCATTTCATCTGAGGCTTTTTTCTCCCCTTTGGTCAACAGAAAACTCAAACATTTAAATTTGAATTCATGGGGTTACCTGTCTTTTTTAACAATTTATTTCTGGCTTTGATATTTTTAAAAAGATACAGTCCTTTAGAAAAGTAAAGTGTGTTGATCTTTCAAGAGTCCTATACTGAGTAATAAAAATTGATTTATGCTCTGTGATAACATCGTTAGGTTACATCATTGAACTGCAATATAAATTAACCTTATCACCAAAACCTTTGTGCAATCCTACTTTTCTTGATTCACAATATGAATCTGTTCTTGTTTTACCATTCTCATGGATAAGGAACTCTATACAGTAAACACACTTGTTATTAATGTGTATCTAGAACTGTGGAAAGAAAGAGAGAGGAAGGAAGGAAGGAAGTTGAGGGAGGGAGGGAGAGAGGGTAGGAGAGAAGGTGTTCGTTCCCAAAGTTGAGTCTAAAAAAGGGGGTCATTGCTGACCCCTGAGGGCAGTGTGTCCCCCCTACTCCTTGCCTACTCTTTCAACAATTTACAAATGTCTTCGATACTTTCACTGAGATGCCATGCTGGCTAGATTGGCCCACAGTTCAGAGAAGCTCAAATCAACTTCCTCGGAGCCCATGGTTACTGTCTGTCCTAGAGGTGGACATGCTTACCCATACTCATCTTGATTGGCAGGTTTTCTCTGCTTGCTGCTTCCACTAGATGTCTCCGGACTTCCATCACTGCCTCTTTGTGCTTGGTGCTCAGTAAGGCTTCCCACAGAGCTCTGGCAGCTGGGTCACTGCAATAAAACCACAAAAGAGCTTTAGAATAAATGTCTACTGGATAACGAGAAGAGTCAAAAGCAAAATAATTTCTTAAATATCCTTTCTGAGCACTAATATAGTCTTTCCTTCTGATAGGCTTTAAGTACTAAGATTAAATAAAGAATATCTAATCCACTTTACTTAGCACAAAATATTGAGAAATTAAGGAAATAATAAAATCAACACCCCCTTTTTTGGGGGGGCGAGGGCGGGAAGAAAAGCTACATTGTGTTATGAGAAGTGTGAGAAAAGTGTATGATAAATTGTTTTGAGATTTGCATTCAAAAATATTTCAGAGTATAATTCAACATTGCTAGAGTAACATATAAATGGTTTGTAAGCCCAAATTAAAAACATGTCTAAAAATGATTTATCAGTGATTATAAGCTTATATGTTTGAGATAGTATACTTGTCAGGGAAACACAAAGCAATCAGCAATGAGAATTCCTGTGTAAAAACTACTCAATAGACTTCCTAATGAATGGGTTTTGTACTGAATGAAAGTCAGGAATTAGGCTAAGTGACCGTGGCCTTAAGTAGCCCACTTTGGGCCTTAGGTTGTAAGGATGGCACTTCTGAAGCCTTTACAATTAACCGTTGATCCAGCACGAAGCACTGCATTATGCAGGGTCTCATCTGGGCTCACTTTTCCAACAGCCCTCTGTCTCACCCACCATGCTATGTCCAAATTATAAATGAGTACAGTGTTCTTTCCGGAAGATCTCTGCATGTAGCCAAGTATACACATTTGTAGTAACGCTTTAAAAACGGAGTATAAAAAAACAAAGCTGACGTCTGTCCCTTTCTAAGGACATTTTCCCTCCACTTAAAGTCCCACTAACATCCCCTACCATCCAGTGAGCAACAGTTTGAAAATGAATGCATTTTTTAGAGTTTAGTTTTAAAAGTTATATCTAACATGACATTAATTTAACTCGAAAGTTATACCTAATAAGGTGTATCTTTCAAGTTTGAATTTCATTTAGAATAATGGAATGATGTGTTGCAGCACTGAGTTTAATATCTGGCACACAATAATCTTTCATTTAGTAGTGCTGTTTTTATTACCATCTATTTTTTTCTGAGTGAACTGACATCACTGCCCAACATATTCTACTTGTTTTGCTCTAATCAAAACTGTCATCATTATAACTCAGCATCCAATATTCTAAGTTTAATCTGAATGAGCCAGTAAACTATACGCCAAGTGCTCATCTAAGTGGTTGCAACATAGATCAAAATGAGGCACACGCTCTCAATGACTTAGAGTCTGAAAGAAGAGGCTGGAAAATTCTCCCCCCCAAAAATGTGATAAGAAGCAGGTCCATGCTTGCATAGCTTTTTCTGGTAGCACAGAGCAAGGGCTCTAATCCTGGCTAGAAGGACAGGGACTCAAAGAATGATTTCCACTGGAAACGATGAGCAAGTACAGAGATACGTAAGCTCTGAAAGCAGCCACGGCAAGAAGTTGTAACTCAGTCTGGGAAGGAAAGCGATCAAGTCTTCAAGGATATAAAAATCTTTCTAAACAAGAAAACAAGAGGGAGAAGGATATTTCAGATATTTCATTTCAGTACAAAGTCCCACATACATGGCACTGAAGAGTACTGTTTTGCTCCATGCCTGGATGCAAGGGAGGGGCAGCAGAAGGAAGGGTAAAAGTGGAGGAAGGAGCTACTACATATGGCCCTGCGCTCCCTGCCAAGGCTTATCCTTCCGTAGGTGACAGGAAGCCAAGGAGTATGCAACTATTTCACATTCTGAAAAGAGCAGCATAGCTTAGCAGTAATGAAAATGGTCTTTATCATCATTCAAAACTAGGTCTATATCCTATGGGGCTTTGGGAAAGCTACATAATGTCCCCAAAACTCCAAAGGCAATAGAGAACCACTAAAGTATTCTGAGCAGGGGAGGTATACTCCCAGGTTCCCCAATATGGTCCACAATTGTTCCCCACCTTTTGTTCTCCAAAGCACCTCTCCCCAAGCCACACGGATTTCTCACATATTCTCAACTCAACCCACAACTTCTAGAGTAGAACTTCACTGCCCTCCACTTTTCTATGAGAGTATGCATTTTGCTAATACAGAGTGTCTCCAAAATCACAGTAGGTTATGTAATACTGTGATTGGCCCATCGGATTAGTGTAGTGGTGAAAATGTGGGCTTTGGGGTCAGATAAAATCTGGGTTCACACTCTGACCATTCTCCCCTTCACACCTAGCAACTACACAGCCTCTCTGATCTTCCTCAGGCACTCCAAGCACAGGGACCTCTTCTCCTTTGCCAGGAATGTTCTTCCTCTACAAATATCCCTCTCTCTCTTCCAGCGTCTGCTAAAACATTGCCTTATCAGAGAGGTTCCCCCTTACTATCCCATATAAAGAAGTAACGACAGCCCATCCGGGCACCTTACCCTGGCACTCCTCCCCCTTCCTGGGCCTTACTGTTCTACATAATCTTTATTATCAACTGACTGAGCATATGCTTCCATGTTTATCTGTTTGTTGTCTATCTCCCTCCCAGAAGGTAAGGTCCTTCTCGGAAAGTAGGTCCTTGTTTTACTCATTGCTAAGTCCCCACTCCCTAGAACGGTGCCAGGCTCCATGGTAGTTATACTCAATAAATACTGAATAAATGAATGAATAACACTTGCTAGTTGTACAACCATGTGCATGTAACTGTTTCCCTCCATTTTCTCATCCGTGAGAGGGTTAAATATGATAATGCACATAAAGCACTTTCCTGATTCACAATTATTGTTATGGTTGTTGACTACTGCTATGATACTGTCAATGCGATCAAGGGTTTGTAATATATTCAGCTACTTCACTTAATGACACTGAGTATTTTTTTCATACAATCCTGATTTGTTCATATGTATTAAAGTCACATGGGGCTTATACACTCTGGCTGTTTTCTATTGAAACATTTTATAAGAAATACATAAGGTTTCCATGATCTCTAACACTGATGCAGAGTCAGGTCATGTTTCCTTGAAAATTGTTTTGCTGATATAAACAATTCTGATTGTCTAGATATGTGTGACAGTTTCTAATGTTTCTTCCTGAACAAAACAGTTTCCTAAACACACCAAACTGACCCCCACGTCATACATGGTCATTTTAAGTTTACCAAGTTAACATGCATGAACAAATTCTAGCTCTCCGAATGACTGGCACTAAAGGGGATCAAATTGTACTTACTGGCTGCTCTGCTGTGTCCTGCACCCACTTCTTCTCCAAGTCACTCTGTTACTGCTGCGTTGTAGTTTGCACGCTTACTCTTATGTCAGCATCTGAGTTGAGTGTGGGAGTTAATCACTGCCTTTCTTTAATATGCTCATAAAAATTGATCCAATAGACATTTCACACTATTGAAGTTTCATATGAAATCAATTCCTGATGTCAAATTTTGTAAGTCAAGAGAAGTTAATTAAAATCCACACTATAATCTTAACAGTGTATTTTGTGCAAATCTTTATCCTTTCCAACTGTGCAAATGTTCTATTTTCCTAATGATGGAATAAGCAATACACAGAGTGCTATCACAACAAGTGTAATAGACTAGTGGTAGGCAGTACTGTAGAAGCACGCGTTCTGGAACCAAACAATAAAGGGTCTGGTTCTACTCATTAGCCCAGGAGAGTTACCTAATCTCTCTATACATGTTTCCTCCTCCATTAACTTGGGGATGGTAATAGTACCTAGTCAGCGGATTATTATGAGAATTGAAGGTGTTAATATATCGAGAGCACCTAGAACAATGCCTGACACATACTAAGCGTTCAATAAACATAGCAGTAGCAACAGCAGTGGTAGTAATAAGAGAAAAATCAAAGGTCAGAATTTTCTCATAAGATATAGAAGAAAGCCTGTTTTGGAAGTACATTAGTCTTTTCCATCTATTTGTATACATGTATGGATAAACACTGCCAGTAGCTTCATTTTCTAATATGAATAGTTCAACAATACATAATACAGAATTCATGATACACACTGAAATACTGAAAACTCCAACTCAAGCAATCCTCCTATATATGACATGCTGATGTAAAGAATTTTGATTTTCAGGAATAAAATAAGAAACTTTTCTATAGATTACCTCAAGACTTACAGCTATAGGAAGCAAAATTTTTTAAAACAAATAATCCAGTTAAAAAATAGGCAGAAACACGAATAGACGTTTTTCCAAAGAAGACATGTGGATGGCCAACAGACACATGAAAAGAGGCTCAACATCACTCATCATCAGGGAAATACAAATCAAAACTATGATGAGATACCACTTTACACCTGTCAGAATGGCTAAAATTAAGGAAGGTTTTTAAGCAATGACTTCTATGCTAGCTTCTTGTCTCGTTAATTATACTGAAATTCTGCAAACTGCACACAACAGGATATTTTAAAACTAGAATTGTTACTTTTATGAAGAGTTCAGATTCCATAAATATTTCCAGACTGACATAAAGTGGATGTATGACGTTTGGGGTAGAGGTGAACATTAGAGATGGTAGTAAATTAATCATCTTTACATCTTCAGTAGGACACTACCTCACCCAACACAAACACATGAAAATCTGTTTTTCATTTTTGAAGGCACCTAAAGAAAATTTTATAATATGCCTGAGAAAAACACTACAGCTTCAAATAAATCAAACTGCTATTAGATCCTACTCATACCTAATCTAAACCCTTTATGCTAAACTATAAACCTACCTCATCTTGCTTAGTCTTTTGTCTTAAATTCAGCAACAGCTGGGCAACATCATTTTAATAATCAGACCCACCCCAAAACAGCTTGTTTCTTTATTTCATGGTCAACTTAAGACAGATTTTTGAAAGGTAAATAAAATATAATATTTAAAAATACTTTTAAATACCACCACTACCTTCTCTTTTAGAAGCATTTAGGAATCTACAAAACAATTTCTTATGTCTCATTTGATCCTCACATCATGAGCTAAGCCATGATCGTTGCCCCAATTTAAAGAGCCTCAGAGAAGCCAAATGACTTACTTAAGTACACTCAACCTGTAAGTGGCAAAACCAGGACTCACCCCCAGACAACTGGCTTCTGAGCTCAGTTATCTTTCTACTAAACCTTGCCATGCCTGTATTATGCAAATCATCAAAGAGAATCGATTGCATAGAATGTCAGTAATTTTAAAGCCTTCATGTTGGTTTTCTTTTTTAATCCTTAATATATCTTCTATTATCCTTTTAAGTTTATATGTGGGCCTCACATAAGATAGAATGGAATAGAGTGAAGAGTGAAGTAGATCCATATTACCTCATGAAGCAAGAAAAGTTTGCTCTCAGGATTTGGCACTTTTTGTTTTAAACAATATCACAGGTGGAAGGAGAAGATGGTGGAGGAGTAGGGGACCCTAATTTCATCTGATCCCTAGAATTCTGCTAGAGAGCTATCAAACCTGTGAACTCAACCAGAGATCTAAGACAAGAATTACTGCAATTCTACAAATAGAAAAGCGACCCCTTTTGGCAAGGTAGGAGATACAGAGAAGTGACCCCAAGGCGATATATGGGAAGATAAATCGCAGTAGGAGGAAGCCTCCCTAAGCAAGCTACCAGAAAGTGATAGAGCAGTGGAGCACAAATTCAGAACTTTTTTTTTTTTTTAATTTTTTTTTTAAAGATTTTATTTATTTGACAGAGAGAGACAGCGAGAGAGGGAACACAAGCAGGGGGAGTGGGAGAGGGAGAAGCAGGCCTCCCACAGAGCAGGGAGCCCAATGCGGGGCTCGATCCCAGGACCCTGAGACCATGACCTGAGCCGAAGGCAGTCGCCTACCGACTGAGCCATCCAGGCGCCCCAACAAATTCAGAACTTTTAGAAATCTGCTCTGGTGAGGGATGTCTCTGCCTGAAAGATGCTCAGGAGGCGAAGTGGGGCAGAATGCTAGGTGTGACAGTGTAGTCTCAGGATCCCCGGGGTTACAGAAAGAACAGGATTGCCTGAGCATGGCAGAGTTCGCAGGCATCAGAGCAGGGAAGCTGGCTGCCCTCAGCGAGCCCAGGAGTGGGCTCTCAGCTCGGTGTTGCCATCAACAGTCAGGCTACCACCCAGCAAATGGCAGAACGAGGTGAGACTCTCCTTCCTTCCCCCAGGAGGAGCAGTATGGGTGCGAGGTGCAGGAGGCTGCAAAGTGTGCAGACCAAACAGGGTCAGGTGCCTGAGATAAAAAATGTTTGGTCACGGGCTGGGTGAACATGGTGCAGATGGAAACCAGGGAGACAGAAGTGATTGACTGCTTTTCCCTGAGGGCACACTGAGGAGTGGGGCTAAGATCTTTCAGCTCTGGGGCTGGATATTGGGGATGAGGCCATTTTTATTTTTATCCTCTAAAGGAGCACAGAAAGCCTTCAGGAAACAAAAGCCACATAGAGCAATCTGGAGCCGCTTACTTAGCCTGACCCCTGGCAAGGGCAGTGCAGTTCTGCCTGGGGCAAAGAAACCTGAGATTCAGTGCAACAGGCCCCTCCCCCAGAAGATCAGCAGGAACATCCAGCTGGCTAAGACCAAGTTTACCGATCAATGAGAACTACAAAACTCTAGCACTAGGGGAAAATAGAATATAGAATTCAGGGTTTCTTCTCATGATTCTTTAGTCTTTCAATTTTAATTTTTTTTCTTATTCCTTTTCAACTAATTTATTTTACCAACTCTTTTCTTTCTTTCTTTTTTTTAAGATTTTATTTATTTGACAGAGAGAGAGATCACAAGTAGGCAGATAGGCAGGCAGAGGGAGAGGGAGAAGCAGGCTCCCCACTGAGCACCCCCAGATGCGGGGCTCGATCCCAGGACGCTGGGTTCATGACCTGGGCTGAAGGCAGACACTTAACCGACTGAGCCACCCGGGCACCCCACCAACTCTTTTCTAAGTCTTTTTTAATTGTCATTTTTGAAATTACATTCTATTCTTTAATTGTATTTAATTTTATTTTTGTATATGTACAAGTTTTCTTTCTTTATAATTTTGGTATGTAGTTTCTTCTAACAAACAGGACAAAATACACCCAGAATAGAGTGTATTGCTCTACTCTGTTCATCTGTCTGGTTATATTCTTTCTTTTTTTCTAAGTCCTTTTTAATTTTCATTTTTACAGTTATATTCTATCCTTTCGTTTTATTTAATTATATATATATATATATATATATATATATATATATATATATATATATATGAATTTTTCTTTCTTTACAATTTTGGGATCTAGTTTTCTAACAGACCAAAATACACTCAGGATCTAGTGTATTTAGTGTATTGCTTTGTTCTGTTCACCTGTCAGATTATGTTCTCTCTCTTTTTTTTTTCTTCTCGGTTTCTGGTCTCTTCTGATGTGTTTAGTGTATAATTCTCTGGGGTCATTGTTGCTATTTAGTATTTTCTTCTCTCGTTCATCTATTCTTCCCTGGACAGAATGACAAGATGGAAAAACTCCCCTCAAAAAAAGAGAACAAGAGGTACTACTGACTGCCAGAGATCTAATCAGTATGAATAAAAGATGATGGAACCAGGATTCAGATTAACGATTATAAACACACTAGCTGGGTTTGAAAAAAGTTTAGAAGACACTAGAGAATCCCTTTCTGGAGAAATAAAAGAACTAAAATCTAATCAGGTCAAAATCAAAAAGGCTATTAATGAGATGCAATAAAAAATGGAGGCTCTAACTGCTAGGATAAATGAGGCAGAAGAGAGAATTAGTGATACAGATGACAAAATGACGGAGAATAAAGAAGCTGAGAATGAGAGAGAGAACTCCTGATCTCAAGGGGAGAATTTGAGAGATAAGTGATACCATAAAGTGAAACAATATTAGAATAATTGCAATCCAAGAAGAAGAGGAAAGAGAGAGAGAGTGGGGGGGAAAAGTATATTGGAGCAAATTATAGCTGACAATTTCTTTAATCTGGAGAAGGAAACAGGCATTCAAGTCCAGGATGCACAGAGAACTCCCCTCAAAATCAATAAAAATAGGTCAACACCTCGACATATAATAATGAAGCTTGCAAATTTCAGAGACAAAGAGCAAATCCTGACAGCAGATCAGGACAACGGGTACTTAATCTACAAGGGTAGAAACATAAGACTGGCAGCACACCTATCCACAGAAACCTGGCAGGCCAGAAAGGACTGGCATGATATATTAGGGTGCTAAATGAGGAAAAATATGCACCCAAGAATACTTTACCCAGCAAGGCTGTCATTCAGAATAGAAGGAGAGATAAAAAGCTTCTAGGACAAACAGAAACTAAAATAATTTGTGATCACTAAAGCAGCCCTGTAAGAAATATTAAAGGGGATGCTGCAAGTGAAGAGAGAGACCAAAAGTAACACAGGCCAGAAAGGAAGAGAGAGAATATACAGAAACAGTGACTTTACAGGTAATAAAATGACACTAAATTCATATCTTTCAATAGTTACTCTTAATATAAATGGGTTAAATGCCCTAATCAAACGACACAGGGTATCAGATTGGATAAAAAACCAAGACCCGGGGCGCCTGGGTGGCTCAGTTGGTTAAGCGGCAGCCTTCGGCTCAGGTCATGATCCCAGGGTCCTGGGATCGAGCCCTGCATCGGGCTCCCTGCTCAGCGGGGGGCCTGCTTCTCCCTCTCCCTCTGCCTGCCTCTCTGCCTACTTGTTCTCTCTCTCTATCTCTCTGTCAAATAAATAAATAAAATCTTTAAAAAAAAACAAAAAAACAAAACAACAAAACAAAAAACCAAGACCCATCCATAAGCTGTCTGCAAGAGACTCATTTTAGACCCAAAGACACCTCCAGATTGAAAGTGAAGGGGTGGAAAACCATTTATCATGCTAACGGACATCAAAAGAAAGCTGGAGTGGCAATCTTTATAACATCCAAATTAGATTGTATACCAAAGACTGTAATAAGAGATGAGGAAGGACACTATATCATAATTAAAGGGTCTATCCAACAAGAATTGTAAATTCTTGTACAATGCGGGGCATTGTTGTACATTTTGTACAATGTACAAAATTGTACAAAAAATTGTACAATTTTACAAAAAATTGTAAATATTTATGCTCCTGACATGGGAGCAGCCAATTATATAAACCAATTAATAACAGAACTAAGGAAACACATTGATAATAACACAATAATAGTAGGGGACTTTAACACCCCACTCACAGCAATGGACAGATCATCTAAGCAGAAGATCAACAAGGAAACAAGGGCTTTGAATGACACACTGGACCAGATGGACTTCAAAGACATATTCAGAGCATCTCATCCTAAAGCAACAGAATACACATTCTTCTCGAATGCACATGAAACATTCTCCAGAACAGATCACATACTGGGTCAGAAATCAGGTCTCAACCGGTACCAAAATATTAGGATCATTCAGTGCATATTTTCAGACCACAATGCTTTGAAACTTGAACTCAATCACAAGAGGAAATTTGGAAAGAACTCAAGTACATGGAGGTTAAAGAGCATCCTATTAAAGAATGAATGGGTCAACCAGGAAATAAAAGAAGAATTTAAAACATTCTTGGAAACAGGGGCGCCTGGGTGGCTCAAATGGTTAAGTGCCTGCCTTTGGTTCAGGTCATGATCCCAGGGTCCTGGGATCAAGCCCCACATCAGGCTCCCTGCTCAGCGGGGAGCCTGCTTCTCCCTCTCCTCCTGCTCCTGCTGCTTGTGCTCTCTTGCGCTCTCTGTCAAACAAATAAAATCTTTAAAAATAATTTTTGGAAACAAATGAAAATGAAAACACAACTGTTCAAACCCTTTGGGAGGCAGCAAAGGCAGTCCTAAGAGGGAAGTATATAGCAATACAAGCCTTTCTCAAGAAACAAGAAAGGTTTCAAATACACAACCTAACCTTACACCATAAGGAGCTGGAGAAAGAACAGCAAATAAAGCCTAGATGCAATAGAGAAGAGAATTAGTAAAGATTAGAGCAGAAATCAATGAAATAGAAACCAAAAGAACAGTAGAATAGATCAACAAAACTAGGAGCTGGTACTTTGTAAGAATTAATAAGACTGATAAACCCCTGGCCAGACTTATCAAAAAGAAAAGAGAAAGGACCCAAATAAATAAAATCATTAATGCAAGAGGAGATATCACAACCAACACCAAAGAAATACAATTATAAGAACATATTATGAGCAACTACATGCCCAGAAATTAGGCAGTTGGTAAGAAATGGATGCATTCCTAGAAATGTAAAAGCTACGAAAACTAAAACAGGAAGAAACAAACCTGAACAGACTCATAACCAGCAAGGAAATTAAAGCACTAATCAAAAATCTCCCAACAAAAAATAGTCTAAGGCAGATGGCTTATCAGGGGAATTCTACCAAACATTTAAAGATACCTATTCCTCTGAAGCTGTTTCAAAAAACAGAAATGGAAGGAAAACTTTCCAACCTTTCTATGAGGCCAGCATCACCTTGATCCCAAAACCACACAAAGACCCCACCAAAAAGGAAAATTACAGACCAATATCCCTGAATAATGTGGATGTAAAAATTCTCACCAAGATACTAGCCAATAGGATCCAACAGTACATTAAAAGGATTATTCACCACAACCAAGTGGGATTTATTCCTGGGCTACAAGGGTGGTTCAACACCTGCAAATCAATCAGTGTAATACACCACATTATTAAAAGAAAGGACAAGAACCATATGATCCTCTCAATGTATTTAGAAAATGCATTTGACAAAGTACAGCATCCTTTCTTGATCAAAACTTTACAGTGTAGGGATGGAGGGAACATACCTCAATATCATAAAAGCCATATATGAAAACCCCACAGTGAATTTCATTCTCAATGGGGAAAAACTGAAAGCTTTTACCCTAAGGTCAGGAACATGGCAGGGATGTCCACTATCACCAGTGCCGTTCAACACAGTACTAGAAGTCCTAGCCTCAGCAATCAGACAACAAAAAGAAATAAAAGGCATCTGAACTGGCAAAGGAGAAGTCAAACTCTCACTCTTTGCCAGAAGACATGATACTCTATGTGGAAAACCCAAAGACTTCACTAAAAAATTTCTAGATCTCATACAGGAATTCAGCAAAGTGGCAGGATATAAAATCAATGCACAGAAACCTGTTGCATTTCTATACACTAATAATGAGACAGAAGAAAGAGAAATTAAGGAGTCGATCCCATTTACAATTGCACCAAAAACCATAAGATACCTAGGAATAAACCTCACTAAAGAGGCAAAGGATCTATACTTAGAAAACTATAGAATACTCATGAAAGAAATTGAGAAGGACACAAAGAAATGGAAAAACGTTCCATGCCCATGGATTGGAAGAACAAATATTGTTAAAACGTCTATTCTACCTACAGCAAGCTATATAGTCAATGCTGTCCCTATAAAAATACCATCAACTTTTTTTCAGAGAGTTGGAACAAATAATCCTAAAATTTGTATGGAAACAGAAGAGACCCTGAATAGCCAGAGGAATGTTGAAAAAGAAAACCAACACTGGTGGCATCACAATTCCAGACTTCAAACTCTATTACAAAGCTATAATCATCAAGACAGTATGGTAGTGGCACAAAAACAGACACATAGATCAATGGACCAAAATAGAGAACCCAGAAATGGACTCTCTATGGTCAACTAATCTTCGACAAAGCAGGAAAGAATATCCAATGGAAAAAAGACAGTCTCTTCAACAAATGGTGTTGGGAAAATTGGAGAGCTACGTGCAGAAAAATGAAACGACTATTTTCGTGCATCATACACAAAAATAGACTCAAAATGGATGAAAGACCTAAATGTGAGACAGGAATCCATCAAAATCCTCGAGAACACAGGCAACAACCTCTTTGACATCAGCCACAGCAACTTCTTGCTAGACACATCTCCACAGGCAAGGGAAACAAAGGCAAAAATGAACTATTGGGACTTCATCAAGATAAAAAGCTTTTGTTCAGCAAAGGAAACAGTCGACAAAACCAAAAGACAACCAATAGAATGAGAGAAGATATTTGCAAATGTCTTATCAGATAAAGGGTTAGTATCCAAAATCTATAAAGAACTTCTCAAACTCAACACCCAAAGAACAAATAATCCAGTCAAGAAATGTGCAGAAGACATGAACAGACATTTCTCCAAAGAAGATTACAAATGGCCAACAGACACATGAAAAAGTGCTCAACGTCACTCAGCATTAGGGAAATACAAATCAAAACCACAAGAGATACCACCTCACACTGGTCAGATTGGCTAAAATTAACCACTCAGGAAACAACACATGTTGTTAAGAATGCAGAGAAAGGGGAACCCTCTTACACTGTTGGTAGGAATGCAAACTGATGCAGCCACTCTGAAAAACAGCATGAAGGTTCCTCAAAAGGCTGAAAATAGAGCTACCCTATGACCCAGCAATTGCACCACTGGGTATTTACCCCAAAGATACAAATGTAGTGATTCAAAAGGGCACATGCACCCCAATGTTCACAGCAGCAATGTCCACAATAGCCAAAATATGGGAAGAGCCCAGATGTCCTTCAACAGATGAATGGATAAAGAAGATGTGGTGTATATATACCATGGAATATTACTCAGCCATCAAAAATAAATGAAATCTTGGAGGCACCTGGGTGGCTCAGTCGGTTAAGTGTCTGCCTTCAGCTCAGGTCATGATCCCAGGGTCCTGGGATGAAGCCCCACATACAGCTCCCTGCATGGTGGAGAGCCTGCTTCTGCCCCTCCCCCTGCTCATGCTCTCTCTTTCTCTGTCTTAAATAAATAAATAAAATCTTTAAAAAAATGAAATCTTGCCATTTGCAATGACATGGATGGAACCAGAGGGTATTATGCTAAGCAAAATAAGTAATTCAGAGAAGACAATTATGATATGATCTCACTGGTATGTGCAATTTAAAAAACAAAACAGAGGATCCTAGGGGAAGAGAGAAAAAAATAAAACAAGATGAAATCAGAGAGGGAGACAAACCATAAGAGACTCTTAAGCACAGGAAACAAACTGAAGGTTGCTGGAGGGGAGAGAGGTGGCGAGATGGGGTAACTGGGTGATGGGCATTAAGGAGGGCACGTGATGTAATGAGCACTGGGTATTATATAAGACTGATGAATCAATGAACTCTACTTCTGAAACTGGTAATACATTATACATTAATTGAATTTAAATAAAAACAAACAAATTTAAAAAAAAGACTGACGAATCACTGAACTCTACCTCTGAAACTAATAATACACTATATGTTAATTAATTGAATTTAAATTTTAAAAATTTTAAAAATTAAAAAAAAAACAATGGATATTATTCCCCTTGTAGGTCACCCATAGCATTGACAGTCACTTTGCTACACAACTGCAATCATTTTCCAATTTTTTCAGCTTTCTTTAAATGTTTCCCTCCATGACTTTGCTGAATTTTAAATCTTTCTGAATAATGTATTTTATATAATTGAAAAGGTAAAAAACTAAAGTCTAAATTGCCCTGATGTATTACTTGTAACCTAGCTTTTATCTGCTGTTCATTATATCCTTGGGAAGAGAGTAGGAGAAATGGCCTCTAGCTATTTGACCACTGATAAAACTGAGACAAAATGAAGTCACTTGCCTAAAATCCATTGTTAATAAGAAAGGAGGCAAGGTTTAGAGCTTGGGGCCACCACTCAAAGGGCTATGGGCTGCTTTTGTGATCTTGGGTAATTCAATTAATCTTTCTTATTATTTTCGTTTGTTGAGAACTATGTCATAGGCAATATGACTATATTATCTCATTGAGTAACAACCCTCCAGGATAAGTATCATTGCCTCATTTCATAAGTAAGAAAGCTGATTCTTAAAGAGATGAAATAACCTGCCCAAATCACATAGCCAATAAGTACAGATTTGAACCCAGGTCCCTAGGAACTCCAAAATCCATTTACTAACCATGCACGATTCTACACCATTCTATAAAATAAAAGGCTTGAACTAGAACGCTAATATTTGAGATTCCTTGGATTTCTAACAAGCTAATTTTCATATGGTTTCCATTATGCCCTGGTACTCTAAGTTCACAGATATCAATTTTTTTAAAAAGATTTATTTATTTGAGATAGAGAGAGTGAGCAAGCAGGGGGAGGGGCAGAGGGAGAGGAAGAGAATCCTCAAGCGGACTCCCCAGTGAGTGTGGAACCCCATGTGGGCTCCATCCCAGGACCCTGAGATCCTGACCTGCGCCAAAATCCAGAGTTGGCTGCTTAACCGACTAAGCCACCCAAGCGCTCCCACAGGTATCAATTTGATTAACTTTGTGACATTCAGTAATAGATAGGTGAATATTCCATGCTGTTATTTCTTTTATTAAAACCCCTTTCTTTCTCCCAAATCCAGTGATAGTAATAAAAAGTTAACAAAATAACATTCCCAACAACTTGTAGAATTTATTAAACAATTTCTATCCCTTTCTCTGTTTTTAAAGTCAAGTTTTTCAATGAGATAAATTTTATTTCATTGTAGCTACCAGAAAACAATTTTGTTTCAATAGATTCATTGAAGTATACAACATAAGGCAAAATATTTGTCCTATGAAAAGATCCATTTTATTATGATGAAATTTAATTAGTTTCAATATTGCTAGTAACTACATAAAATGTCAAATACATATAAAATGTATGCTCTTTTTTGATTAACTGGTTATCTTGTATCTTGTAGTATCTTAAAAATTAAACTATTTGTCATGTTTGAAGAAGACTAAAAACCAACAATATACACATAATAATAACCTGCTAGAATTAGCTCTTCTAAGTGTCAGGAGACTTCTGTACATGAAGATATGTTCCTTTCAGTTAATTCCTGGCTCTTTATTCACCAGAATTACTCAACTGTAAATGAAATCTTAGAAGCTGCCTTGGCTTGGCATGTATAAGATGTCGAATGCAGTCTGCTAGAACCTAACAGGAAATATTCATCACCAAAGAAAATATAAAGAGGACAGCATTAATTTTTCAGAGATGGCTGAATGCTGAATCATGCTGCTACTTCAATCAAGTGGAAGGCATGCAATTAGGAAACTAAGGCTGAAATGTGAATGCACACCATTATCTTGTGACTAACCTCAGAGAAATGGCTTCTTCATGGCATGCACGGAAGTTATGCTCATTCACAGGATTTGCAGTAATAGTCACAGTATTCCAAGAGAAATACAATGATAACAGCTACAACAACCACAAAGCATTATCAACTAAATTTAAACATAGAGCAATCTGAGTCCCAGTTCTCCACAGCAGGGAATAATGGCTTCCATCAGTGGTGAGCTTAATGAGATCTGAAGGTAGGTTTGTTCATTAAATTATTCACAGAGCTTTCAAAAGTCATCTTTCCTCTTGACTACTTTTTTAAACAATTACCTCATATTTAACAAAATTATCTGTTAACCTTCATCTCAATACGAGAGAAAACAGTTAAACACAGAAAGATATATGAGGTAGACCCTTGGCACTGGAAAGCAGTCCTTCACCCATTCTTTCTTTCAGAATAGAAGCCCTTCCTGTGGGCCAACCACAGCTGCAAGTGGGCCCTGCCCTCATGGAGCTAGCAATCTGGCAAGGAAGCTGGAACTGAGCATGCTCCTGCAGAGATGACAAAGTAGAGAATGAGAGCTCGGGAGAGTGCAACACCTAACCTGGTCTGGGTGTGGAGGTGGCAGGCAGACGGTGGCTGAGGATATGAGAGTAAGCCCCAAAAGAGGAGTAGGAGTTGGCCAGTTAAAGACTGGAACAAGAGATGCCCTTCAACAGATGAATGGATAAAGAAGATGTGGTCCATATATACAATGAAATATTACTCAGCCATCAGAAAGGATGAACACCCATCATTTGCATTGACATGGATGGAACTAGAGGGGATTATGCTAAGTGAAATAAGTCAAGCAGAGAAATACAATTATCATATGGTTTCACTCATATGTGGACATAAGGAATAGAGCAGAGGACCACAGGGGAAGGGAGTAAAAACTGAATGGGAAGAAATCAGAGAGTGAGGCAAATCATGAGAGACTCTGGACTCCAGGAAACAAACTGAGGGTTAAAGAAGGGAGGGGAGTGGGGAGATGAGGTAACTGGGTGATGGATATTAAGGAGGGCACGTGTGGGGATGAGCACTGGGTGTTATACACAACTAATGAATCGTTGAACACTACATCAAAAACTAATGATGTACTATATGCTGGCTAACTGAATGTTAAAAAAAAAGACGGGAGCAATAGCAATCCAGGCAGGAGCAACAGTATGGGCAAGAGTCCTGAGAAGAGAATTTGAGACCTTTTCAAGGAAATGAGACGTATGAATGGAGCATAAAGATGTAATATGCCACTGTCCTTCAGCTTATGTCAAATCTTACCCAAGCCCTATAACCCACATTAGGATTGTAGACTTTCTTCCATAGGCAATTGAAGGGTCTTCAGCAACAGACTGACCTGATCACATTTGCATTAAAAAGATCACTCACTGTAGAGAATGGATCTGAGTTCTGGATGAGAGGCTACTACATAGTCCAAGCAAGAACTGAGGATGGATTGAACTAGAGAGATTTCCTAAAACTATCAGATCACATCATTGCCCTTCTCAAAGCCCTTCCATGCTTCCCACTACCATTACACTAAAATCCAAGTTCCTTATTTATGTACAACTTCATCTCTTACCTTCCCAGCTTCATCCATTAGGCTTCAGTCACACTGGCCTGATTTCAGCCCCTTGAATGGGTCAAAACGTATTCCCAACTCAGGCCTTTGTATTTGCTATTCCTTTGCCTACAGCCTTCTTCCAGATGTTTACTAACAAGGTCTCATTCATTCAACAGACATTTATTAAACACCTACCAAATGCTAGTTCTCTTCTAGGTACCACTCAAGGTTTCACTTCTTGACCACTCTGGCTAATGTAGCCTTTTTCTTTTTTTTTTTTTAAGATTTTATTTTTAAGTAATCTCCACACCCAACATGGGGCTCAAACTCACAACTCCGAGATCAAGAGTTGCCTGCTCCACCAACTGAGCCAGCCAGGTAACCCGCTAATGTGGCACTTCTTATTCCAAATCCCACTTGCCCTATTTTATTTCATTTATAGCACTTGTCATCAACTCAAATTATGTGTTATTAAAGAGAATTTGTTTTCATGAATTGGAAGAGGTCACGGGGTATTAAGAACAGAAGCATTCTAGCTTTATCAGAATGTCAGCATCCTGGGCCCATGGGTGGCAGTGCACTCAGACCACCAACACCCTGGCCATAGACTGTGCCAGGCACTAGAGGTGCAACAATGTACAAGGGTGAACAAGTCAGACACAGACCTTCTCTTAGCAAGCTTCCTAAGTCTGGACATTAAACTAGTAATTTTAAGATAATACACTATGAGCTGATATAGGAAATAAAAGTACTATCACTGGAAGCAAAGATAAAAATGAGGGTGGGGCATAAGAAAGAGCAACATGTAGAATGACCAAAAGGTGGGACAGCATTAGTCTGAGGATCTGAAAGAAGTCTAGTGTAGCTGCGGCCAAGAGTGTGAGCCTATAGGAAAGAAGGGAAGGAAGGAACAGGAAAAGACAAAGATGAAGGCTGAAAAACTATCAGGGAGCAGATCTAAGAAGGCTTTCTAAAACAAATTAAAAATGGTAGTCTTGGGGTGCCTGGGTGGCTCAGTTGGTTGAGCGACTGCCTCCAGCTTGGGTCATGATCCTGGGGTCCTGGGATCGAGCCCCACATCGGGCTCTCTGCTCAGCGGCGAGTCTGCTTCTCCCTCTCCAGAGTTCTGTGATCTTTCTCGCTTTCACTCTCTCTCAAATAAATAAATAAAATCTTAAAAAAAAAAAAAAGGGTAGTCTTTACCCAGAGTGCAATGGAGAGCCATTAAAGGATTTTTACCAGGGGAGGGTTAGAATCAGATGTAATACTACTCACACTGCTGAATATGGCGCCTGGGTGGCTCAGTCGTTAAGCGTCTGCCTTTGGCTCAGGTCATGATCCCAGGGTCCTGGGATCAAGTCCCACATCGGACTCCCTGCTCGGCGGGAAGCCTGCTTCTCCCTCACCTACTCCCCCTGCTTGTGTTCCCTCTCTCGCTGTCTCTCTCTCTGTTGAAAAATAAATGGAATCTTTAAAAAAAAAAAAAAAAGAATATATGTATGTATGTGTGTGTATGTATGTATGTATACACATGTATGTGTGTGTATATATATATATGTATGCATGTATATAGATATATATGTGTGTCTGTGTGTGTGTGTATATATATATATATATATATATATATATACACATACATATATATACAGTGCCAGTCATAAAAATAACCCCAAATAGACTCTAAAACTATAATGCTTTCAAAGTATGAAGATAAAATATAATTTTAATGGAAATATAATTCATCCATTTCTTCTTATTAGAGGTTCTTACGTTGGGTTTCGTTCATTTTGTAACAAGTATAAGTTCCTACTATGCACAGGCCCTATTCTTGGGTAACAGGATACAGCAGTGAACAAACAACAGACATGAAGCCACTGTCCTCATGTCATTCCTGTTCTGGACTTTATTTTCTGAACACAGCACATGGAAATCATAAAAGAAAAGGAATTCAAATCAAAGGTTTCTTAGAAATCACCCAGTATGCTTCACTTTTACAGAGAAGGAAACTGTGACTATGAGACATTAAGTACCTTGTTCAAGGTCCTGAGGTTTTGGTGGAAAAGCAGTTATGCCACAATAGTGACTAGAAAATAAAAACAGCACAAAAGCTGCTCAAGGACACCGAAAACAATCACATCAACAGAAACAGTCTCTCATGGTTTAACAACTGAAAGGAGACTGTTTTAATGAGTCTTTGTATCTGCTGTTACATTTGTTAAAGAATCTTCTCATAACTACCAAACACATTATTGAAAAGATAACTTCAAAATGTTTAACTCAAATATCACCTTGGAGTACATTTGGGGGGCAAAGCAGAGTAGAAGAGAAAGAACAGGAACCCTGATGCAGCTCACACTTGGAGCAAGTCACTGGTATCTACCCCTCAAGTCTCATTGATACCATTATCTCTTATGCTACAGAAAAGTGATTTTCATTATTCGCTCAACAAGAATAAAGCACTATACAAATTTAGTTTTTATTGTTCTGAGGAAAAACCCTCATTTTAAAAGCATGAATAAATGTATTGTCTCTTATAAATTTTTCATTAACATAATAATCTTATTGTGACTTACATACTTTTGGTTTGGTATTCAAAAACAACAAACGTCCTAAAAAATGCACGTTCCTTCTGTATCAATCCACAGCTAATAGAAAATGATCCCAGGTCCTGGCGCCCCAGAAAACAGTATTTAAACACCAGTGTCAAAAATAAATAAAGAGGGGAGGCTGGGTGGCTCGGTTGGTTAAGCATCTGCCTTGGGCCACGTCATGATCCCAGAGTCCTGGGTTGGAGCCCTGCATGGGGCTCCCTGTGCATCTGGGAGCCTGCTTCTCCCTCTCTCTCTGCCCCTCCCCCTGCTCATTTTCTCTCTCTCTCTCTCTCAAATAAATAAATAAAATCTTTAAAATAAATAAGTAAAGACCATAATAGAAGGGGGGGGGAGAATGGACCAGAACATACAGACTGTTTAACTATCATATAAAATAAGTGGGGGTAATTGAACTTCATTTCAGCGCAGATAAACATTTTTTATTCTTATCTGTATCAGCTCATTACCGATAATACAATGATCAACATAAACTTACTCAAAATTTCTTTATAGTGAACAATAAAGCACAGGAAAGACTTTTCATATGGATTCCTAATGCATAAACAGATTAACTCAACATGAGGATTTTATTTATTTTTATTTATTTTAATAATTTTTAAAAGATTATTTATTTATTTATTTATTTATTTATTTATTTATTTGAGAGAGAGAGAGGAAGTGGGGAGAGGGTTAAAGGGAGAGGGAGACAGAATCTCAAGCAGACCCCACATTGAGTACAGAGCCCCACACAGAATTCGATGCCACCACCCTGACATCATGACCTGAGCTGAAATCAAGAGTTGGATGCTTAACCAACTCAGCCACCCAGGCGCCCCTCACTATGAGGATTTTAAATTACTAACACAATTAGATTACTTAACAACCAAACACGTATCCCCTCTATGCACATTTTTCTGACTGTGGGGATATACCTCAAGTTCCTGTAGGTTACTTTCATGACACATTCCACAGGCCAGCACTTGGCTCCACTGGGGAACTCTACCTTGGACTGGACCACATTTGTATGTATTGGCTTGAATTCAAAACTTGGAAAGCTAAAGATTAGTTCATGTGGCAAGAAACTCTAAGATAAAGAGTTAGTGACAGTTTTATAGATGCTCTTAGAAACAAACTCATCTGGTCCTTTATCCCTTCCCTCACTCCACTCTATGAAGAAGGCTCATTTCAAAATCAGCATACCCTTTTATTCTATTATTATATAGTGATTCTGGAATTTATTACTCTATTCACCATGAGCGACACCATTTTATCTATACATACATAGGTGTGAAGTTTCAAAGACACTAAGTTGGGAAAACTTGATTTGTTAATATTATTAAAGTCATATTTTATTCTTCACTGGTTTTGAGTTGTGGCTCAGGTGGAATATGAATTTACGTAGCTTGTATTATTTACCATCTTAACTCCCATGTAATTCCCATCTCCCTTGACACCTTAGAAATACAGAACAGTGTTGAAGTGTTAATAGGGATGTAACTCTGAGGAGAGCAGAAAATATAATAGTTCTTTTCATAGGAGGGGTTTCCTGGTTGCCATCTGTTTAGGGGTAGAAAAGAGGACTTATTTTAAAGTTGCATTGGCACAGCAAGCACATTATTTTTACTTATAAGGATGAGGTAGTTTCTCATAAAGCTAAATTATTTGACTTAGTGTTTCCAATATTGTAGGATAAATAATCGTGTGTGTGTGTGTTGTATGGCAAAACTAGAGGACCTCACTTGACTAATAAAGAGCAGGAAGCTCTATGTTGTTTCATTTCTCCGTTCCATGAAATCCAAAAATCTGGGAACCACTTCACAAAGCTCCATACCTAAGGAACAGAGTAAAAAGGAATCTTCAGGCTTTCTTCTAGATTTTGGCAGCCAAAATTACCCTGTTAGAAAAGGAGGTAGGAATTCAGGAATCCCTTCAAAATGAAGGGATTACAAGTATAGATGTCTGGAACATACCCCAAAAGGAACAGGATCATGGAAATAATGCAGCCAAGAAATACTAACAGATGCTAAAGCCATTGGGTTAAAGTTTGATGAAGAAAAGCATATTTACCTAACCTCAAAATGTCTCCTTTAATTAAGTGATCAAAGTTATCACCATGAGTGGTCAGGGTTAAATTGTGTGTCACCTGATAGGATGCAATGAAGAGAACACAGTATCACTGGTTTGATACTCTTGCCAAAAATGTATAATCTGAATCTAATCATGAGGAAACAAGAGGCAGATCTGAATTGAAGGGCATTCTACAAGATAACTGGCCTGTACTCTTCCAAAGTATTAAGGTCATAAATGTCAAGGAAAGATGGAGGAACTGTCACAGATTAAAAGAGACTAAAGAGACATAGCAAATAAATGGAATGTGTGATTCTAACCAATATCCCTTTGTTTTTATAAAGGATAAGGAGGTAAGTGGCAAAACTTGTGTATCAGATAGTAGTAGTGTACCAGTGTTAATTTCATGATTATGATACATTGCAGAATATCTCTTTGAAAGATACACATGCTAAAGTATTTGGAAGTGATGGGCATAGGCAAATTATTCTCAAATGGTTCAAGGAGGAAAAATGTTTCTTTTACTATTCTTGCTACTTTTTTGGATGCTAGAAATTATTTTAAAAAATTGAAGAAGGTATCAATCAATTCAAAGAAAAAGGTCAAGCAGCTTTAAAAATTCAGTATATGAATATGGTGACCTCCAATTAACGAAGTTTGGAAACACAGTTCTAAGTAAATGCAAGGAGAAAACTCAGTAATACCAAGCACAAAAATGCTCACAACCCTTTTCATAAGTTAAAAATTATGCCAGGAGCTGCTGAAACAATTTAAATTCAAAATGCTCAGAGCAGTCTTTGTATCAAATGTAGTCTCTGAGGACTGTGGCTTCTTTCATGTGACACCTAACATTTTTTTATTTTATTTTATTTTATTTTATTATGTTATGTTAGTCACCATACACCATTAGTTTTTGATGTAGTGATCCACGATTCATTGTTTTCGTATAACACCCAGTGCCCCATGCAGTACGTGCCCTCCTTAATACCCATCACCAGGCTAACCCATTCCCCCACCCCCCTCCTCTCTAAAACCCTCAGTTTGTTTCTCAGAGTCCATAGTCTCTCATGGTTCATCTCTCCCTCCGATTTCCCCCCCCTTCATTTTTCCCTTCCTTCTTCTAATGTCCTCCATGCTATTTCTTATGTTCCACAAATAAGTGAAACCATATGATAATTGACTTTCTCTGCTTGACTTATTTCACTTAGCATAATCTCCTCCAGTCCCATCCATGTTGATGTAAAAGTTGGGTATTCATCCTTTCTGATAGCTGAGTAATATTCCATTGTAGATATGGACCACATCTTCTTTATCCATTCATCTGTTGAAGGGCATCTTGGCTCTTTCCACAGTTTGGCTATTGCGGACATTGCTGCTATGAACATTGGGGTGCATATGGCCCTTCTTTTCACTACATCTGTGTCCTTGGAATAAATACCCAGGAGTACAATTGCTGGGTCATAAGGTAGCTCTATTTTTAATTTTTTGAGGAATGTCCACACTGTTTTCCAAAGTGGCTGTACCAACTTGCATTCCCATCAAGAGTGTAAGAAGGTTCCCCTTTCTCCACAACCTCTCCAACATTTGTTGTTTCTTCCCCTGTCCATTTTTGCCATTCTAACTGGTGTAAGGTGGTATCTCAATGTGGTTTTGATTTGGATTTCCCTGATGGCTAATGATGATGAACACCTTTTCATATGTCTGTTAGTCATCTGTATGTCTTCTTTGGAGAAGTGTCTGTTCATATCTTCTGCCCATTTTTTGATTTGATTATTTGTTTTTTGGGTGTTGAGTTATAGATCTTGGATACCAGCCCTTTCTCTGTAGTGTCCTTTGCAAATATCTTCTCCCATTCTGTGGATTGCCTCTTTGTTTTGTTGACTGTTTCCTTTGCTGTGCAAAAGCTTTTTATCTTGATGAAGTCCCAAAAGTTCATTTTTGCTTTTGTTTCACTAGCCTTTGGAGATGTATCCTGAAAGAAGTTGCTGTGGCCGATGTCAAAGAGGTTACTGCCTATGTTCTCCTCTAGGATTTGATGGAATCCTGTCTCACACTGAGGTCTTTCATCCATTTTGAGTTTATCTTTGTGTATGGTCTTAGAGAATGGTCGACTTTCATTCTTCTGCATGTGGCTGTCCAATTTACCCAGCACCATTTATTGAAGAGACTTTTTTCCATTACATATTTTTTCCTGCTTTGTCAAAGATTATTTGACCATAGAGTTGAGGGTCCATATCTGGGTTCTCTGTTCTGTTCCATTGGTCTATATGTCTGTTTTTGTGCCAGTACCATGCTGTCTTGGTGACCACTGCTTTGTAATATAGCTTGAAATCCGGCAACATGATGCCCCCAGCTTTGTTTTTCTTTTTCAACATTTCCTTGGCGATTCGGGGTCTTTTCTGATTCCATACAAATTTCAGGATTGTTTGTTCCAGCACTTTGAAAAATGTCACTGGAATTTTGATCGGGATGCCATTGAAGGTATAGATTGCTCTGGGTAGCATAGACGTTATAACAATGTTTATTCTTCCGATCCATGAGAATGGAATGTTTTTCCATCCTTTTGTGTCTTCTTCAATTTCTTTCATGAGTGTTCTGTAGTTTCTACAGTATAGATCCTTTACCTCATTGGTTAGGTTTATTCCGAGGTATCTTATGGTTTTTGGTGCTATTGTAAATGGAATCATTTCTCTAATTTCTCTTTCTACAGTTGCACTGTTAGTGTATAAGAAAGCAACTGATTTCTGTGCATTGATTTTGTATCCTGCCACATTACTGAATTGCTGTATGAGTTCTAGTAATTTGGGGGTGGAGTCTTTTGGGTTTTCCACATAAAGTATCATGTCATCTGCAAAGAGAGAGAGTTTGACTTCTTCTTTGCCAATCTGAATAACTTTTATTTCTTTTTGTTGTCCGATTGCTGTTGCTAGGACTTCTAGTAGTATGTTGAACAATAGTGGCGAGAGTGGGCATCCTTGTCGTGTTCCTAATCTTAAGGGAAAGGCTCTCAGATATTCCCCATTGAGGATAATATTCACTGAGGGTTTTTCATAGATGGATTTTATGAACTTGAGGAATGTTCCCTCTATCCCTATACTCTGACAAGTTTTAATCAGGAAAGGATGCTGTATTTTGTAAAATGCTTTTTCTGCATCAATTGAGAGGACCATATGGTTCTTCTCTCTCCTCTAGTGTTCTATCACATTGATTGATTTGCGAATGTTGAATCACCCTTGCATCCCAGGGATAAATCCCACTTGGTCGTGGTGGATGATCCTTTTAATGTATTGTTGGATCCTATTAGCTAGGATTTTGTTGAGGATTTTGGAATCCATATTCATCAGGAATATCGGAATATCAGAAATATCTTTTGGATAAGTCTGGCCAGTGATTTATGGATCTTATTAATTCTTTCAAAGAACCAGCTTCTAGTTTCATTGATCTGATCTACTGTGTTTCTGGTTTCTAATTCATTGATCTCTGCTCTAATCTTAATTATTTCTCCTCTAATGCGTGGCTTAGGCATCGTTTGTTGTTTTTTCTCTAGTTCTTTAAGGTGTAAAGTTAGTTGGTGAATTCGGGATCTTTCTATTTTTTTGAGTGAGGCTTGGATGGCTATGTATTTCCCCCTTAGGACCGCCTTTGCAGTATCCCATAGGTTTTGGACCGATGTGTTTTCATTCTCATTGATTTCCATGAATTGTTTAAGTTCTTCTTTGATTTCCTGGTTGACCCAAACATTCTTTTTTTTTTTTTTTTTTAATTTATTTATTTGACAGACAGAGAGCGAGCGAGAGAGGGAACACAAGCCGGGGGAGTGGGAGAGGGAGAAGCAGGCTTCCCGCGGAGCAGGGAGCCCGATGCGGGCCCCGATCCCAGGACTCCGGGATCATGACCTGAGCCGAAGGCAGACACTTAACGACTGAGCCACCCAGGCGCCCTTGACCCAAACATTCTTGAGCAAAGTGGTCTTTAGCTTCCAAGTGTTTGAATTACTGCCAAATTTTTTCTTGTGATTGAGTTTTAAAGCATTATGGTCTGAGAATATGCAGGGAGTAATCTCAATCTTTTGGTATCGGTTGAGACCTGATTTGTGACCCAGTATGTCATCTATTCTGGAGAAAGTTCCATGTGCTCTCGAGAAGAATGAGTATTCTGTTGTTTTAGGGTGGAATGTTCTGTATATATCTATGAGGTCCATCTGGTCCAGTGTGTCATTCAAAGCTCTTGTTTCTTTGTTGGTTTTCTGCTTAGATGATCTATTGCTGAGAGTGGAGTATTGAGGTCTCTTACAATTAAAGTATTGTTATCAAAATGCCTCTTTATTTTGGTTAACAGTTGGCTTATGTAGATGGCTGCTCCCATGTTGGGGGCATAGATATTTACAACTGTTATATCTTCTTGTTGGATAGACCCTTTAAGAATGATATAGTGCCCTTCTGTGTCTCTAATTAGACTTTAATTTAAAATCTAATTTGTCTGATATAAGAATTGCTACCCCAGGTCCGTTGGCATGGAAGATGGATCTCCATCCCTTCACTTTCAGTCTGGATGTATCTTTAGGTTCAAAATGAGTCTCTTGTAGACAGCATATGGATGGGTCCTGTCTTTTTATCCAATCTGCAACCCTGTGCCATTTTATGGGAGCATTTAGGCCATTCCCATTGAGAGTGATTATTGAAAGATATGAATTTATTGTCATCATGTTGCCTGTGAAGACCTTGTTTTTATAGATTGTCCCTGTAAATTTCTGTTCTATATCACTCTTGGGGTCTTTCTCCTTTTATAGAACCCCACTTAATATTTTTTGCAGGGCCAACTTAGTGGTCACATATTCTTTCAGTTTCTGCCGGTCTTGGAAGCTCTGCATCTCTCCATCCATTCTAAATGACAGCCTTGCCAGATAAAGTATTCTTGGCTGCATGTTCTTCTCATTTAGTACCCTGAATATGTCTTGCCAGGCCTTTCTGGCTTGCCAGGTCTCTGTGGATAGGTCTGATGTTATTCTGATGTTCCTCCCTCTGTATGTAAGGGATCTCTTCCCCTAACTGCCCTTAAGATGGTTTCCTTGGTTCTAAGATTTGTGAGTTTTACTATTATATGCCAGGGTGTTGGCCTGCTTTCCTTGATCTTGGGAGGGGTGTTCTCTGCCTCTAGGATATGAATGTTTGTTTCATGCCCCAGATTAGGGAAGTTCTCAGCTACGATTTGCTCAAATATATCTTCCAGTCCTCTCTCTCTCTCCACCCCCTCAGGGATCCCAGTAATTCTGACATTGGAACGTTTCATGGTGTCACTTATTTCTCTGATTCTATTTTCATGGATTCTGAGTTGTTTTTCCCTGGCCTCCTCTTTTCCCTTCTTGTCTATTAATTGGTCTTCTAAATCACACTAATTCATTCTTCTGCCTCGCTTACCCTAGCTGTCAGCTTATCTAGATTAGATTGGATCTCATTGATAGCATTTTTAAGTTCTGCCAATTCAGCTTTCATTTCTGCCCTTAGAGACTCTATGTTGCCATTAATCGATTTCTCCATTCTAGCTATGGTCTTCACAATTGCTAGCCTGAATTCCATCTCTGACATCTTGGTTATATCTGAATCCATTGTAAATCTGTGGCATAAGTAATAGTCTCTGAGTCTTTCCTATTTTGGGGGTTCCTCCTGCTAGTCATTCTGTTGAGGGGTGGCTGAGGGAATGTATAGAGTCCAAATTATTGACCACAACCCAAGCAAGATGCACCTGTTTTATAGGGACCTTAGGGTTGCTGGCCTCTTGTTTTCCCAGCCTGTCTTCTGGGGGAGGGGCCTACCACGCTGTTACTCAGGCAACCCTGTTTGGGCAGAGTTGCCCTGCCCCCTGTGGTGGGGGATGGGCTCAGTGAAAACCGGTTTTGGGGGGCTTTCATTCTCTGGTGGCTCTCCCTGATGGCTTTCTGCATCTCTTCCGAGAGTCAGAGCAGAAGAGACCATTTCCAACCCTCTGCCTCAGAGCAGAGAGATCGCAGTCTGTTCTTCAGGGAGCTCTCCAGGCCACACTATCTCCATTTCTGTCTGTGCTGCTATAAACTGCAGCGTCCTGGGTTGTGTGCCCCTCAGCAGCGCTCCCAGTCCTTGCCTCCAGGTCAGGGCACGTCTCTGCCCTTTATGCTTCTAAAACCACCTGCTGCCCCCAGTTCGCACTCCGGGTTTCCGTCCGGGGGCTGCCCTAAGGTCCTTTCCCTGTCGCTACCAGTCTGCAAGTCTGCACCCTGTCCCACCTCGGGAGGCTATTGCTCACCAGCGGTGTAGTATCCCCACGGCTGGGCTCCCTCCCCCTTCCGTTTATCCTCTGATATCTGCCCATGGAATCACGGCTCCCCGCTTCGTACCTTGAAACCAAATGCCTGTGATATTCTGTTTGTAGAGATCCAGACCTATCTTCTTACATCTCAGGCTGATTTTGTGGGTGTTCAGAGTGGTCTGGTAGATATCCAGCTCAATTCCAGAGACTGGATGGAATAGGGTCCCCTAATCCTCTGCCATCTTTTCTCTCCCCAACGCCTAACATTTTTTAAAGCATGGGAATCCTTAAGACAAAGAAAATCCTAAATTATAAGCAAAGCCAAACTCTGGATTGGGAAAGCCCTCAGAGACTACACTGTGCTCCTCAGAGCAAAGGAGAAATTTAGTCACAGACTAGTGCTGGGTGTGAATAGATTTTGGCTACATTCTGAAAATCCTTTTTCTCATCCCACCATTAATATGGTTCATAAAGCAATTATCCAAATTTAATTCTAATATTGGAAAACCTATAATTCAAATAGTATACAATATTACTCAATGATAAAGTCCCTGGGGGGGAGGGGATGTATAATCCTGGCAGAAAAAGAAAGTGATATTATTCTACATAGAAAGTGTCAGCCTTTCATAAGTAAAGTACAAATATGGAGACAGTTTTTAGTGTAAAATAAAAAAAATTAAAAAAGATGAGTTCTGTAATGAGAACCTGGGCTCAAGATACAGAGTACTCTTACTGGTTCTATAATCTTCAACAAGGTAACTAACTTCTATGAGCCTCAGTTTTTTCCTTTCTAACATAAAAATAATGATACTTACTTTAAGGATTGTTTGGGTGATTATATTAAGTGTATAAGTAAAGTAGCTAATCCCTAATGCACACTAAGCCTTATAAAGTATTCTTTGCTCTTTCACAGAAGAAGAGCAAAATATTTAAGTTGTGAAAAAATACAGAGAGATCTAAATTTGGGGGTCAATGTTTAAGTATAATTTAATAATCAGTTATGAAAATGGGCAAAATGTTAGAGAAGGTCTTACCCAGCTATATCAAAGTATTGGAAAATACTTGATAAACTGAGTCATTAAGAAAACTAAATGCTCTAGAGGCACCTGGATGGCTCAGTTGAAAGAGTATGTGACTCTTGATCTCGGAGTTGTGAGTTCAAGTCCCATGTTGGGTGTTAGAGATTACTTAAAATAAACAAACAAACAAACTTAAAAAAAACCCTAAATATTCTAAGTGATACTACTATGAAAAACAATTTGGAATTACAAATAGAGATAATCATAATTAAAAACTTAGAAGTGGTGAGGGTAATACATTCAATCCATAAAATAATATTTCTACTCTCTACGAATTCATTGTTATCAGTAAGAACAATTTCTGGAAGATTACTAGCAATAAATATTGCCCCTGATTATTTTTCAACTTTTTAAATATTTTTTTCACAATGAAAATAATTTTTTTATTTTTAATTTAATTTTTATTTTTTTCTGAATGTATAAAGTCTATGTGCTATTTTTTAAAGAACTCAAATACATAAAAATAAACGGAAATAAAAAGTCACCTGAAATTCTACCATCTTGGGATTTTATCACCTGATATATTAATCAAGATAGGCTAGGTTATATTGTGGTAATAAATGACTCCAAAAATCTCAGTGGTTTACAACTACAAAGACATATTTACCACTCATGTTTCAGGTTTACTAAGCTCTGCCTCATCTCCACCCTAGGATCCAGGCTTAACATTGCCAGCTGTTGAGGCAAAGAGCAAAGAGATGTATTGTCTCTTAACACTTAACTCTTAACATTCAATCCAATTATACATGGACTTTTTTTTTCCAATAAATTTACACGTACTGTAAATATATTTTCTCTTCCTTATGATCTTAATAACACTTTCTTTTCTCTAGCTTACTTTATTGTAAGAATATAGTATATAATACATATACAAAATATTGTTAATCTACTGTGTATGTTATCTGTTAGGCTTCTGGTCAAAAGTAGGCTATTAGTAGTTAAGTTTTGGGGGAGTCAAAAGTTACACACAGATTTCCAACTGCACAGGTCAGTGCCCCTACCACCTTGTTCAAGGGTCAATGGTTATGTAGGGATGGAATTGCTAAGTCATATGTTAGTCTATGTTTAACTTTTTGAGGAGCTCCCAAACTGTTTTTCACAGTTGCCGCATGATTTTATATTCCTATCGGCAATGTATGAGGGTTCCAATTTCTCTACACAATAAGTACATGAAAAAGTGCTCCGTATCATTAGTCATCAGGGAAATGCAAATTCAAAGCACAATGGTATACCACTTCACACCCCCAAGAATGACGAAAATTAAAATGATATATTATTCTGCTCAGACTGTCATAACAAAATAACAAACAACAAAATGTTGTTTCTGGCTTAAACAACAGAAATTAAGTTTTTCACAATTTTGGAGGTTGGAAGTCCAAGATCAACATGTCAGCAGGTCTGGTTTCTCCTGAGGCCTCTCTCCTTGGCTTGCAGATGGCTACCTTCTAATTGTGTCTCTACAAGGCCTTTTCTCTGGTGTCTCTCAGTAAATTCTAATCTTTTCCTTTTGTAAGATTAATCCCCTTATTGGATTAAGGCCTACCCTAAGGGACTCATTTTAACTTAATTACCTATGTGAAAGCCTTATGTCCAAATAAAGTCACATTTTGAAGTACTAGGGATTTAAACAGAAACACATGAATTTGGGGTGTGGACATAATTCAGTCCATAACAATGGATAATACCAAATGTTAGCAAGAATGTGAATCAACCAGAACTCATGCATTGTTGATGGAAGAGTAAAATAGTACAACCACTTTAGAAAACCATCTAGTAGGTTTTTTTAAACTAAGTATCTACCAACCCTAGACATAGCAATTCTACTGAAATGAAAGAATAACCCAAAAATTCCAGTGAAAGGAAAAAGAAATGACAGTATATCTTCCCCAAAATACTTGTATGATGATGTTCAGAGTAATTTTATTCATAATAGCAAAAAACTAGAAATAGACCAGGTTTCTATCAACAGGAAAACAGCTAAAAAAACAATGATATATTCATGCAATGGAGTATTACTACTCAGCATTAAAAAGGGATAAAATAACGTGGTGAATCTTAAAATCATTATGCTTAGTGAATAAAGCTTGACACAAAAAAGTACATACTATATGATTCCATTTGTGCATTTCACAATTTCATAAATTTTTCTCCAAAAATCCAACCAGGTGGGCCCAATGTAATAATAATCATCATTATGAGAGGACACAAGAGGAGTCAAGGTCAGAAGAAAAGGCAATGTGAGAATGGAAGTTAAGATTAGAATGACATGGCTACAGGTACATCATTGGAAGCTGGAAGGGGCAAGAAACAGAAACTACCCTGTAGTCTCCAGAATGAACCAGCCCTGCCAAGACCTTGATTTTAGGGATGTAAGACTGATTCTAGACTTCTGACCCCCAGAATACTAGAGAATAAATTCGTGTTGTTTTTAAACCACTAAGTTTATGGTGATTTGCTACAGCAGCAATAGAAAACTCATACACCTATCATTGGCATCCCAGAAGAGAAGAAAGTGGATGGGGCTGAAAAGGTACTAGAAGAAATAATGGCTGAAAAATTCCCAAATAGCAGAAGACATAAACCTAATAATAAATAAGTTGAGTGAACCCAAACAAGATAATCTCAACCACACCAGGACACACTGTAATTAAACTTCTAAAGACTAAAAACAAAAAAAAACATCTTGAAAGCAATAAGAGAGGAATGATACCTTAGCTTCAGAGGAAAAACAATTCAAGTGACGGTGGATTTCTCATCAGGAACCAGGAAGGCCAGAAGAAAGTAGCACCTTTTTCAAGTATTGAAAGAAAAGAAATGTCTACCCAGAATACTGTACCCAGTGAAAATAACATTAAACTGTGAGGGGAATAAAAATATTCTCAGACAAATGAAAACTAACAAATTTTTATCACAGCAAACCTAGTATTCTAAAAGAATGGCAAAAGGAAATTCTCTAAAAAGAAAAAAAATATCTTGAAACATCAGGAAGAATGAACACAATAAGCAAAAATATAGGTAAATACAGTAAACATTCCTTCCTGTCTTGAGTTTTTGACACTACGTTTGATGGTAAAAACAAATAATTATAACACTATCTGATGTAGTTCTAAACGTATATAGAGGAAAGGTTTGAGATGATTTTCTAAGTTGGAGGGGCACCTGGGTGACTCAGTCGGTTAAGCATCTGCCTTTGGTCCAGGGTCCTGGGATCAAGCCCCACATCAGGCTCTCTGCTCAGCAGAGAACCTGCTTCTTCCTCTCCCTCTGCTACTCCCCCTGCTTGTGTTCTCTCTCTGTCTCTGTCAAATAAGTAAATAAAATCTTTAAAAATAAAAAAAAAGATGATCATAAGTGTGCAAAGGTAAAGGGAAGTAATTGGAGGCAAGCATTCTACACTTCATTTAAAACAGGTGAAAAAATAACACCAGTGCATTGTATAAGCTATGTATATATAAAATGCAATAATTAGTGCAACCACTGAAAAAACCATACAAAAAGATGTAATCAAAAACAATGCAGACAAATCAAATGGAATTCTGAAAAAAAAAAATTCAAGTAACTGACAGGAAGGCTGAATAAAAGAAATACAAAAACGAAAAACAGAAATACTAGAAAACAAAAATGAAAATGATAAACTCAAGCTCTAACATATCAATAATTCCATTAAATGTAAATGGTCTAAAAATACCAATCAAAGACAGAAGTTCACAGAGTAGATTTAAAAACATGACTCAGCCATATGCTTTCTATAACAAATTAACTTCAAATAGAATGGTATTGCAAGTTGAAAGTAAAAAAGAAGTAAAATGATATATCATGCAAACATTAATCAAAGGAAAGCAGGAGTAGCTATATTAATATCAGATAAAGTATACTTCAGAGCAAAGAAAATTACCTGAGACAGAGAAGTACATCATATAATGAAAAAAACAGTAAATGCACAAAGACAGTGCACTCCTAAAGTGTATGCACTAAATAACAGAGCTGAGAAATATGAGAAGCAAAAACTGATAGAACTGAAAGGAAAAATAGACAAATTCACAAATTAAATATATTTCATAATCCATCTCTGAACAATTGATAGAGAAACTAGACAAAATCAGAAAAAACATAAAAGAATTCAACAACATCACCAACCAAGAGGATATTATCAACATTTATAGAACACTCCACCCAACAATAGCATTATACACTTTATTTTCAAGTGCTCATGAAACCTATATGAAGACAGACCATATCCTGAGCCATAAAGCAAACCTCAATAAATTAGTTGAAACCCACAATGGAAAAAAAACAAAACTCAAAAATCAACAACAAAAATATAATAGGAAAATTTCCAAAGATTTGGAAATTTTAAAAAACCATACTTCTAAATAATCCATCAGTCAAAAATAAAGTCTCAAGATATACCATAAAATAGACTGATCACAAAAAAACTGAAAATATAACATATCGAAATTTGTGGAACTCAACTATAGCAGTACTATGAGAAAATTTTACAGAACTGAATGCATACCTTTAGTGTTTAGAAATACTTAGTATTTAGAATTTAGAAAAGAAAAATCTCAAGTCAACAATCTAAGCTTCCACCTCAATAATAATAAACTCAAAACAAGCAGAAGGAAGGAAATAATAAAGAGCATAAATCAATGAAATTGAAATCAAAACATAATACATAACATCACTGAAACAACTGTTTCCTTGAAAAATATCAATAAATTGACAAATTTCTAGCAAGATTAACAAAAGAAAAAAAGAGAACACATAAATTACTAATATCAGGAATGAAACAAAATATAAGTACAGAATCTACATACATCAAAAGGATGACAAGGGAACACTAGGAATAATTCTACATATATAAATTTGATAGTTTAGATGAATAGACCAATTCCTCAAAAAAACATTATCACAATTCACCCAATATGAAACAGATAATGTGAGTAGTCTTATAACTATTGAAGAAGTTAAATTTGTAATTTAAAACCACCAAAATAAAAACCTCCAGTCCCAAATTGTTTCATAGGAGATTCTACCAAAGATTTAAGAATTAATACTATCTCTACCCAAATTTCTTCTAGAAACGAAAAGAGGAGGGAATACTTCTCAAATAATTTTATGAAGCTAGTATTACCCTGATAGAAAAATCAGTACAAAAAAAGAAAACAAAACAAAACAAAAACTACCCACCAATATCCCTCATAAATACAGATGCAAAAATCTCTAACAAAATATTAGCAATATTAGAATACTATACATAAAATACCAGCAAACAGAATTCAACAATAAGTAAAAAGACTTACACACCATGACCAAGTGGAGTTTATTCCAGGGATGTGAGGCTGGTTTAATATTTGAAAACCCATCAACATAAAAACAGTATGGAGTTTCCTCAAAAAGTTAAAAATAGAACTACCCTACGATCCAGCAATTGCACTACTAGATATTTACCCAAAAGATACAAAAAGACTAATTTGACGGGATACATGCACCCCAATGTTTATGGAAACATTATCAACAATAGCCAAATTATGGAAAGAGCCAAAGGTCCACTTACCGATGAATGGATAAAGATGTGGTATATGTATACAATGGAATATTACTTAGCCATAGAAAAGAATGAGATCTTGCCATTTGTAACAATGTGGATAGAGCTAGAGAGTAATATGCTAAGCAAAATAAGTCAGTCAAAGAAAGACAAATACTGTATGATTTCACTCATATGTGGACTTTAAGAAATGAACAAACATAGGGAAAAGAAGAGAGAGAGGCAAACTAAGAAACAGACTCCTAACTATGGAGAACAAACTTATGGTTAGCAGAGGGGAGGTGGGTGAGGTGATAAGTTAAATAGGTGATGGGGATTAGGGAGTGCACTTGTGATGAGCACTGGGTGTTGTATTCAAGTGCTAAATAACTAAATTCTATACCCAAAACTAATATTACACTATATGTCAACTAACTGGAATTTAAATAAAAACTTAAAGAAAAAAGAAACTGAAAAAAGAAATTCCATCAATGTAATCCAGCATATTAACGGGTTAAAATTATAATTATAGGTTATAATTATATCAAATTGATGCCGAAAAACCTTTGAAAATATTCAACACCCATTCATGATTTAAAAAAAAAAAACTCTCAGAGAAATATAGAGAGACAACTCCTTAATGGATAAAGAGCATCTTCAAAAAAACCTACAGAGAGCATTATACTTAATAGTGAAAGACTGAATGTCTTCCCCCTAAGATTGGGAACAAGGCTAGGATGTCTGTTTTCACCATTCCTATTCCAAATAATTCTGGAATTACTAGCCAGGGGAAAAAAAGGCTCAAAAGGAAATAAGAGGGTCATGAAGGAATATATAAAATTATCCCTATTTGCAGATATCATGATTATCTACACAGAAAATTCAAAGGAATCTAACAGAAAAATGCCTAGAACCAATGAGTAAATTCAGCCAAGTTTAAGGATTTAAGATACACATACACAAATCACTGTATTTCTACATATATCAAAAACATGTGGACATAGATATAAAATTACAATATCATTACAATCACTCAAAAAAAGAAATATTTAATATGTAAATCTAACAAAACACGTAGAAGACTTTCATGCTGAAAAATATAAAAGACTGATGAAAATAATCAAAGACAATCTAAATAAATGGAGAGACATACTGAGTTCATTGGTGCAAGACTCATTGTAGTAAAGATGTCAGTTCTCCCCAAAATGTTATTAGCTTAATGTAAATTCTATAGGATTTCTATAAAATCCAAGCAATATTTTTTATAAATATAGATAAAATTATTCTAAATTTTATACAGAAAGGCAAAGGAACTAAAATAGCAAAAACAATTGTGAAAAAAAAGTTAAAATGAGAGCAATCAGTCTACCTGACTTTGAGACTTATTGTATAGCTATATTTATCAAGACTGTGTGGTATTGGTAAAAGGATAGACATATAGATCAATGGAACAAAATAGAGAACCCAGAGATAGGTCCAACAACTTATTTTTGTCAAAAGTGCTAAAAGGAATTCAATGGGAGGGAAAATAAATAGTACTACAACAATTGGACATATATAGGCCAAAAACAAACAAAAAGAAAATAAAACAAAAGAAAGAAAGAACCTCAATCTGTCTTATACCTTATAAAAAAATTAACTCAAAACTAATCACAGACTTGATAGGAGGAAGATGGTATAGGAGATTCCTAAGCTCAATTCATCCCACAAATACACCTAGATAACAATCATGTTATCTAACCACAAACCAAACCAAAGACTGGCAGAACAAACTCTCCTCAGTTAAACATAGAGAGAAGGCCACATCGAAAAAATGGTTAAAAAAAGAAAGAAAGAAAAAAAAAGGGCAGAGTCCCAATTAGGACCAAACTAACCAAAAATGGGAGGGGCAAGACAAGCACAAACAAAGGAGAGGAACAAACACCAAATCTATCACTCCATACCCAAGGACCTGCAATTGGAAGATGAGTCCCCATAACATTTTGAAAATCAGAGGGGCTTAAACTTCATGAGTTTTTACAGTCAGTGGGGCTTAACTCTGGGAACTTTAAAAATCAGTGGGCTTGGCTCTGGGAGAGCCAGAAAGCAATAGGAAACTGAGTCCCAACCCTTAAAAAGAGAGCATAACAAACAACCCCACTGAGATACAGCATAGAAGCAGCAGTTTGAAAAGTGCCTGAGGAATTTGGGAAGATTTATTTACTAACCTCAGAATGTTTGTAAGAGGGGCAGGGATTTCTGGGGGACTTCTCCAAGAACAAAAGAGGTAGCGGGCACCATTTCTCCACCCTGCCCCCCAGCCTAGATACCCGGACACCTGCAGAAACCAGTATGAACATTCACCACCTAGCTTACTAATATTGTACACCTTGCCCTGACATTCTCCTGTGGATCTGCTCCATCCAATCCAACCCACTCTGCAGGAGTCCCTCCCAAGTAGCACCTGAAGTGTCTCATTCTGCAAGCAGCCCCAACAGTGGCCAGCATCACTTCAATGTGACCCTTGCCCTGGGAAGAAGGGAAGAAAACCACATACACCAGTTCAACTGTAGCTCCAACAGTGGATTGGGGACAGATATCTGATCTGACTGCTGGCCCTACCCACCAACAGAAACCTCACAGGTGTAGCACAAAGAGAATACCATGTAGTTTGGGGTCACTGCAACTCTAACAGACTAGAAGCAGACTTTTGTCTGACTGCTGACCCTGTCCACCAATGAAAGCCTTCCAAGGGACAATGCAGGGAGAAAATCCTGGAGTTTAGTGTAACTGCAGTTCTGGCAAATGGGCTGAGGGCAGGCATCCAGTCTGACCCAACACAAGCTCAAGGCAACCCCAGACTGTCCCCTTAACAGCACAGAGACCAAATCCTGCCCACAATGGGCAAAGAGAGCCACTGCAGCTGAATGAACTGAAAGCAAACATGGCTCAACCAAAACAGTAGGGTGCATACAACACACAAACATAAATAGGAGATATCTCTGAAGTACCACGTTCTGGTGAACAGGGGACATTGCACTACAGGCACTATGGACCTCTTCTTAAGGCTACTACTTTCAAGATCAGGAGATGTAGCTGACTTTCCTAACACATAGGAACAGACACAGAGAGTTAGACAAAATTAGGAAATAGAGGAATATGTTCCAAATGAAAGGACAGGACAAAAACACAGAAAAAGAGCTAAATGAAATGAGATAAGTAATATGCCTGATAGAGAATTCAAAGAAATGGTCACAAAGATACTTACTGGACTTGAGAAAAAGTGGAGGATCACAGTGAGATCTTCAAAAAGGCAATATAAAATATAAAAAAGAACCAATCAGAGATGAGGAACTCAATAACTAAAATTAAAAATACATTAGAGAGGGGCACCTGGGTGGCTCAGTCATTAAGCATCTGCCTTTGGCTCAGGTCATGATCCCGGGGTCCTGGGATTGAGCCCTCTGTCAGGCTCCCTGCTCTGCGGGGAGCCTGCTTCTCCCTCTCCCACACCCCCTGCTTATGTTTCCTCTCTCACTTTGTCTCTCTCTGTCAGATAAATATTAAAAAAAAAAGTCCACTTCTTTACAAAAAAATAAATAAAAATAAAAATACATTAGAGAGAATAAATAGTATACTAGAGGAAGCAGAGGCATGGATCAGCAAGCTAGAAGACAAAGTAATGGAAAGTAATCAAGCAGAAAAACAAACAAAAAAAAGAATACAAAATGAAAACAGGTAAGAGAACTCAGTGACATTATCAAGCATAATAATATTTGCATTATAAGGATCACAGAAAGAAAAGAGAAAGAAAAGGGGCAGAACACTGACTTGAAGAAATAATAGCTGAAAATTTCCCAAATCAGAGAAACAGACATCCAATTCCAGCAGGCATAGAAAGATCCCAACAAAATCAACTCACCAAGACACATAATTAAAATGGAAAGAGTAGTCCACACCAAGACACATAATTAAAATGTAAAGAGCAGTGACAAAGGAAAGAATTTTTTTTCTCATTTTTTTTCAAGGAGAGAATTTTAAAAGCAGCAAGAGAAAAGAAAATAGTTACATTCAAGGAAAACTCTGTAGGCTGATTTTTCAACAAAAACTTTGCAGGCCAGAAGAAAGTGGCATGATATATTCAAAGAGCTGAAAGGAAGAAACTTACAACCAAGAATACTCTATCCAGCAAGACTATAATTCAGAATAGAAGGATAGATAGAGTTTCCCAAACAAAAGCTAAAGGAATTCATCGCCACTAAACTAGCCTTACAAAAAAACGTTAAAAAGAATTCTTTGAGTAGAAAGAAAGGCCATAATCAGGAGTAAGAAAATTAAGAAAGGAAAAAAATTCACAGGTCCACACAAACATAATAAAAGTAGTAGATTAATCACTTATGAAACCAGTACAGAGGTTAAAGCACAGAAGTAATAATATCAATTACATCAATAAAAATCAGTCAAGGGATTCACAAAGTAAAAGGATGTAAAATAGGATATCTTACACAGAAAACGTGGGGAAGGTGGGAATAAACATTTAGTGCTTTTAGAATGGGTTCAAATGTAAGTAAACATCACCCTAATATAGACTTCTATATGTATGTTATATATAAACTTGATGGTAACCACAAATCAAAAACCAGAAATAGATAAGCACAAAATAAAGAGAAAAGAATCCAAGCCTATCACTAAAGAAAGCCATCAAACCACAAAAGAAGATAGCAAGAGAAGAAAGGAACAGAGAACTACAAAAACAACCATATAACAGGTATCAAAATGGCAATAATGGGGTGCCTGGCTGACTCAGTCAATAGAGCATGTGACTCTTACCCTCAGGGTCATGAGTACAAGTCCCATGTTGGATGTGGAGCCTACTTAAAATTAAAAACAAAACAAAACAGAACAAAATGGCAATAAGTACATACCTATCAATAATCACTTCAAATATAAACAGACTAAACAATCAAAATACATCGGTCACTGAATGGATAAAAAAGCAAGACCCATCTATTTGCTGCCTACAATAGACTCCTTTCAGACCTAAAGACACAGGCGGATTGAAAGTAAAGCAATACAAAAACATTTATCATGCAAATGGAAGCAAAATGAAAGCTGAGGTAGCAATACTTATATCGGACAAAACAGACTTTAAAACAAAGACTATAACGAGACAAAGAAGGACACTACAAATCATAAAGGGTACAATCCAACAAGAAAACATAACAATTATAAATATATATGTACCCAATATGGGAGCACCCAAATACATAAAGCAACTATTAACAGGTATAAAGATAGAAACTGATAGTAATACAATAAGAGTAGGACACTTTAACACCCCACTTACATCAATATAGATCATCCAGACAGAAATCAACAAGAAAACAGTGGCTTTGAATGATACATTGGACCGGATGGATCTAACAGATATATTCAGAACATTCTATCAGAAAACAGTGAAACTCACATACTTTTCAAGTGCACATGGAACATTCTCCAGAACAGACTAGATGTTAGGTCACAAAACAAGTCTCAACAAATTCAAAAAGACTGAAATTATATCATGCATCTTTTATGACCACAACAGTATCAACCTAGAAATCTATCACAAGAAAAAATCTGGAAAGAACACAAATACACAGAGGTTAAATAACA
Source organism: Halichoerus grypus (assembly GCF_964656455.1). NCBI lineage: Eukaryota > Metazoa > Chordata > Mammalia > Carnivora > Phocidae > Halichoerus > Halichoerus grypus. The sequence continues at coordinate 41,672,517 of NC_135714.1, forward strand.
TGCTACTAAACACTGAGTGGGTCAACCGAGAAATGAAAGAAGACATCAAAAAACACATGGAGACAAATGAAAATGAAAACATAATGACCCAAAATCTTTGGGATATAGCAAAAGCTGTTCTAATAGGGAAGATTACAGCAATACAGACCTACCTCAAGAAGCAGGAAAAAAAATAAACAACCAAACTCCACACCTAAAGGAGCTTGAAAAAGAACAAACAAAGCCCAAAGCTAGTAGAAGGAAAGAAATAGATTAGAGCAGAAATAAATGAAATAGGGACTAAAAAAACAATAGAACAGATCATCAAAACCAGGAGCTGGTTCTTTGAAAAGATCATCAAATTTCATAAATCTAAAGCCAGATTCATTAAAAAAAAAAAAAGACAGAGGACTCAAAAAAATCAGAAGTGAAAGAGGAGGCAAAACAACTGATACCACATGAATACAAAAGACTAAAAGAGAATACTATGAAAAATTATAGGGCCAATAAATTGGACAACCTAGAAGAAATGAATAAACTCCTAGAAACATATAACTTTCCAAAACTGAATCAGGAAGAAATAGAAAATCTGAACAGATCAATTACTAGCAATGAAATTGAATCAATAATCAGACACACAGCCTAGGACTAGATGCTCTACAGTGAAATTTGACCAAACATTTAAAGAAGAGATAATACCTATTATTTTCAAACTATTCCCCCCCCCCACAAAAAAAGAAGAGAATGGAAAGCTTCCAAAGCCATTCTACAAGGCCAGCATTACCCTGATTCCAAAACCAGATAAAGACACTACAAAAAAAAAGAAAACTATAAGCCAATATCTCTGATGAACATAGATGTAAAAATCCCCAACAAAATATTAGCAAACTGAATCCAACAATATGTTAAAAAAAATCATTCACCATGATCAAGTGGGATTGATACCAGGGATGCAAGGGTGGTTCAATATTCATATCAATGTGATACATCACATTAACAAGGGAAAGGAAAAAAACCATATGATCATTTCAAGGAAGTTTTATTTTTCTTATTCTTTTTTTTTTTTAAGATTTTATTCATTTATTTGACAGAGAGAGACACAGCAAGAGAGGGAACACAAGCAGGGGGAGTAGGAGAGGGAGAAGCAGGCTTCCCATGGAGCAGGGAGCCTGAGGCAGGGTACATATATATGGGATCATGACCTGAGCCGAAGGCAGACGCTTAATGACTGAGCCACCCAGGTGTCCCCATATGATCATTTCAATAGATGCAGAAAAAGTATCTGACAAAGTTCAACATCCATTCATGATAAAAACCCTCAGCAAAGTAGGTTTAGAGGAATCATACCTCAACATAAGAAAGGCCATATATGAAAACCAACAGCTATCACCATAATCAATGGTGAAAAACAGAGCTTTTCCCCTAAGATCAGGAACAAGACAAGGATGTCTACTCTCAACACTTTTATTCAACATAGTACTGATAGTTCTAGCCACAGAAATTAGACAATGTGGGCACCTGGGTGGCTCAGTCAGTTAAGCATCTGCCCTTGGTTCAGGTCATGATCCCAGAGTCCTGGGATCGAGCCCCACGTCAGGCTCCCTGTTCAGCAGGAAGCCTGCTTATCCTTCTCCCTCTGCCACTCCCCCTGCTTGTACTCTCTGGCTCTCTCTATGTCTCTGTAAAATAAATAAATAAAATCGTTAACAAAAGAAAAAAAAGAAATTAGACAATGAAAAGAAATAGATGGCATCTAAATTGGTAAGGAAGAAGTAAAATGGTCACTATTTGCAGATTACATGATAGTCTATATAGAAAACCCTCAAGACTCCACCAAAAACTATTAGAACCTATAAATGAATTCAGTAAAGTCACAGATACAAAATTAATATACAGAAATCAGTTGCCTTTCTATACACTAATAATAAAGTACCAGAAATATTAAGAAAATGATCCCATTGCCAAATTGCACCAAAATAAAATATCTGGGAATAAACTTAACCAAGGAGGTGAAAGACCTGTATTCCAAAACTATAGAACACTGATGAAGGGTACCTGGCTGACTCAGTCAGTAGAGGATGCAACTCTAGATCTCAGGGTCATGAGTTCAAGCCCCATACTGGGCACAGAACTTAATGAAAATAATAATAACATTATTATTATTAAATAAATTATTTTTTTTAAAGAAAAAACACTGATGAAAGAAATTGAAACACAAACAAATGGAAAGATACTCTATGTTCATGATTTGGGAGAACCAATATAGTTAAAATGTCCATACTACCCAAAGCAATCTACAGATATAATACAATCCCTCTCAAAATAACAACAGCATTTTTCACACAGCTAGAACAAATAATCCTAAAATGTGTATGGAACCACAAAAGACCCTGAATAGCCACAGCAATATTGAAAAAAAAGAGAATAAAACTGGAGGTATCACAATCCCAGATTTCAAGATATACTATAAAGCTGTAATAATCAAAACAGTATGGTACTGGCATAAAAATAGACACATACATCAATAGAAGAGAATAGAGAACCCAGAAATAAACCCACAGTCTTATGGTCAATTAATCTACAACAAATGAGGCAAGAATATACAATGGGAAAGACAGTCTCTTCAACAAATGGTGTTGGGAAAACTGGACAGCTACGTGCAAAAGAACAAAACTGGACCACTTTCTTACACCATATACAAAAATAAACTCAAAATGGATTAAAGACCTAAATGTGAGACCTGAAACAATAAAATTTCTGGAAGAAAACATAGGCAGTTATCTCTTTGACATCAGCCAAAGAAAAAATTTTCTAGATATGTCTCCTTTGGCAAGGGAAATAAAAGCAAAATTAAACTATTGGGACTACAACAAAATAAAAAGCTTTTTCGCATAGTGAAGGAAGCCATCAACAAAATGAAAAGTCAAACTACTAAACAGAAGATACTTGCAAATGACATATCCAATCAGGGATTAATATTCAAAATATATAAAGAAATTATACAACTCAACATCATAGAAACAATCCAATTAAAATATGGACAGAGGACACGAATAGACATTTTTCCAAAGAAGACTACAGATGGTCAACAGACACATGAAAAGATGCTCTTTACCACTAATCATCATGGAAATGCATATCAAAACCACAATGAGATACCACCTCACACCTGTCAGAATGGTTAAAATCAAAACCACAAAAAAATAACAAGTTTTGGCAAGGATGTGGAGGAGCAGGAATGCTCATGCACTGTTGGCAGGAATGCCAGGTAGTAAAGCCACTGTGGAAAACAGTATGGACATTCCTCCAAAATTTAAAAATAGAATTGCCATATGATACCGTAATTCTGCTAGTGGGTATTTGCCCAAATAAAATGAAAACACTAATTCAAAAAGACACATGTGCCCCTATGTTTACTGCTGCATTTTTATAATAATCAAGTTATGGAAGCAACCCAAGTGTCCATCAATAGGAAAATGGGTAAGAAGATATGGTATATATATATACATATACACCAGAATACTACCCAGCCATAAGAAAGAATGAATCTTGCCCTTTGCAAAAACAACATAGATGGATCTACAAACTATAATGCTAAGTGAAATAAGTCAGTAAGAGAAAGACAAATACCACATGATTTCACTCATATGTGGAATTTAAAAAACAAAACCAATGAACAAAAGAAAGAGAGAGAGAGAGATTTAAAAAAAATAGACTCAAACATAGAGAACAAATTGGTGGTAACTGAAGGGGAATAGGTGGAGGGATGGGTGAAGTCGGTGAAAGGAATTAAGAATACACTTACCATAATGAGCACCAAGTAATACACAGAATTGTTGGAATCATTATATTGTACATCTGAAACTAATACAACACTGTATGCTAATTATACTTGAATAAAGAATGTATAAAAGTTTTAGAAAAAAAAAATCACAGAAAATCTTCAGAATTTAAGGTTAGGCAGAGTTCTTGAACTTGACACCAAAAGCACAATCCATAACAGGAAAAACTGATAAACTGAATTTCATCAAAATTTTAAAACTTTTGCTTTGTGAAAAGACCTATTGAGAGGATAAAAAGAGAAGCTACAGACTAGAAGAAAATATTTGCAAATTACTTACCTGACAAAGGGTTATATATATACCTAACACCAATAACAAAAAATGGGCAATAGATGTGAAGAGACATTTTCTTTAAGAGGATATGCAGATGGGAGGAAAGCTAAGATGGTAGCATAGTAGGAGAACCCTAGGCAAGTCTTGCCCCTGCGACACAACTAGATAACTACCAAATCATTCTGAATACCCAAGAAATCAACTTGAGGACTGAAGAACAAACTGGTCAATTAGAGGGAGAGAAGAGGCCACAATGAGGAAGGTAGGAAGTGTGGAGATGTGGTTTGGGGGAGAAATGGACTGTGGGTGCTGCAGAGGGGAGGGAGCCCTGGTCGTGGAGAAAGGCAGGAGAGAGTGGAGCACACAAGGATATACAAAAGAACATTTCCCTAAAGCCACTGGCTGGGAAAATGAAAGGAACTAATTTTCATGAGTTTTTGCAACCAGTAGGGCTCAAAGACTGGAGTGTAGATATCCGAAAGCTTGGCAGGGATAGAGCCCCGAGGGTACTGCCCTACTCCTGGAAAGAAGGCATGCAAGCAACCCTGGGACAGAGAGCACCATCTGAGGATTACCTAAAGCTCACAAGGAGAGACTGTTTGCTCTTCTTGGAACCATCTGTGAGAGGTGGGGGTCACAGAGATGCCTCTTCAGGGACAAAAGGGCTGGTGGGTACCATTTCCCTTCCCTGCCCCTCACCATAGGTATGGAGACACCTGCTGAGGGCATCTTGGCTCCAACACTGGCTGCCTAACCTGCTTGCTCCAAGTCCCACACCCCTGCACTCTGACATGACTGTCCTTCTCAGTCAAACCTGCATCAGTCCCAGTGTAGTGAGACCCTCCACCACAAGTCCAGTGCACCTCCCCACCACACCAGGTCCCTAAAGTTTGGAGTTTTAAGTCAGCAGGCTTGGCTGGGACAGAGTCTGTAGGGCACTGAGCTGCTCCTGGAGAGAAGGCAGGCAAAGAACCTAGAGGCAGCCAGTGTGAAAATGACTATGTGAAAAATACCTGGGACAAACAGCAGGGAGATTATTCACTCTTCTAGGAGTGCTTCCCTGAGAGGAGCAAGCACAGAGACCCCTCTCCAGGGAAAAAGGAGCTGGCTGGCACCATTTCCCTCCCCCGCCCTGCGGCATAAACCAACTTCAGTAAACAGCACAGTGCCAACACTGGCTCCCTAACCTGCTTACACTAAGTCCCACCCCACCCTACCTCCACACTCTGCTGGTATTGCTCTTCTTGGGCAAGTGTGCCTAAGAACCAGCACAGTGGGCCCACTCCCTAGAGGACCAGCAGAAACCCCCGCCAAAACTACTTCTGACCAGAGAGCTCTGCAAGGCTTCATCTCTAGTGGAAGTTTAATCAGGTCGCATTTAACAAGCAGAGCAGAGCATACCTAGTTAAAACTCGCCACACTCTGGCCAAGTTCCAAACACTGCCCACTGCATGCCAGGAGAGCCCCTGCAGACAACTGACCTGAAAGACAGAGCAGCCAAAACACAACAGGAGAGCACAGGCAGCACACACCAGAGACACTCCCTGAAGTGCCAGGCCCTGGACACTCTTCATAAAAAGAAGACCTCTTCTTCATAAGGCCACTACTCTTAGGAGCAGGAAACATAACAGGCTTTTCTAACTTAGAGAGGAAGACAGAGACTTAGACAAAATATCAAGGCAGAGTAATTCATCCAAAATGAAAGAACAAGATAAGGTCACAGCTAGAGATCTAATCAAAACAGATATAAGGAATATGCCTGCTTGAAAATTTAAAGCAACAATCATAAGGATACTTGCTTGACTTGAGAAAAGCATGAAGACTTCAGGGAGGCCCTTACTGCAGAGATAAAAGAGTTAAAAAACAATCAGAAATGAAAAATGCAATAACTCAGATTCAAAACAGACTGGATGTAATGACAACAAGGATGCAAGAAGCACAGGAACAAATCAAGGATATAGAAGATAGAATTATGGAAAATAATGAAGCTGAAAAAAGAGAAAGAATTACAGAACACGAGATAGACTTAGGGAACTCAATGATTCCATCAAATGTAATAACATTCGTATCATAGGAGTCTCAGAAGAAGAAGAGGAAAATTTGAGGAAATATACAGCTGAAAACCTCCCTAATTGGGGGAAGGAAACTGACATCCAGATCCAGGAGACACAGAGAACACCGATCAAAATCAACAAAAGCAGGCCAACACCAAGACATATTGCAATGAAATTTGCAAAATATGGTGATAAAGAAAAAATTCTAAAAGCAGCAAGACAAAAGAAGTCCCTAATTTACAAGGGAAGACCCATAAGACTAGCTGAAGATCTCTCCACAGAAACTTAGCAAGCCAGAAGAGAGTGGCATGATATATTCAATGTGCTGGATGGAAAATGTGCAGCCAAGAATACTTTATCCAGCAAGGTTGTCATTCAGAATAGGAGAGATAAATAATTTCCCAAACAAAAACTATAGGAGTTCATGACCACTAAACCACCCCTGCAAGAAATATTAAAGGGTACTCTTTGAGTAGGAAAGAAGACCAAAAGCAACAAAGACTAAAAGGAACAGAGAAAATCTCCAGAAACCATGACAAAACACATAATAAAATGGCACTAAATACATATCTATCAATAATTACTCTGAATGTAAATGGACTAAACACTCCAATCAAAAGACATAGCGTGTCAGAATGGATACAAAAAATAAGACCCATCTTTATGCTGCCTATAAGAGACCATTTTAGACCTGATGACACGTGCATATTGAGAGTGAGAGGATAGAGAAACATTTATCAGGCAAATGGATGTCAAAAGAAAGCCAAGGTAGCAATACTTACATCAGACAAACTAGATTTTAAACTAACGACTGTAACAAGAGACGAAAAAGCAGATTATATCATAATAAAGGGCATTATCCAACAAGAATATCTAACAATTGTAATATTTACACTCCCACCATGGGAACACCCAAATACATAAAATAATTAATAACAAATATAAAGAAACTCATTGATACATAATAATAGTAGGGGACTTTAACATCCCACTTACAGCAATGGACAGATCATCGAAGCAGAAGATCAACAAGGAAACAATGGCTTTGAATGACACACTGGACCAGGTGGAATTAACAGATTTATACAGAACATTTCATCCTAAAGCAGCAGAATACACATTCTTTTCAAGTGCACATGGGACATTCTCTAGAAGAGATCATATACTGGGTTAGGCCTCAACAAGTACAAAAAGATTGAGATCATACCATATATACTTTCTGATCACAATGCTATGAAACGTAAAGTCCACCACCAAAAAAAAAAGAAAATTAGGAGACCACAAATTCATGGAGGTTAAACAATATGCTACTAAAGAATGAATGGGTCAACCAAGAAATCAAGGAAGAAATTAAAACACACATAGAAAGATAAGAAAATGAAAACATGACAGACCAAAACCTTGGGATGCAGCAAAAGCGGTCCTAATAGGAAAGTACATAGCAATACAAGCCTACCTTAAGAAACGAGAAAAATCTCAAACAACCTAATCTTACACCTAAGGGAGCTAGAAAAAGAACAACAAACAAAGCCTAAAGCCAGCAGAAGAAGGGAAATAATAAAGATGATACAGAAACTAAAAAAACAATAGAACAGATCCATGAAATCAGGAGCTGGTTTATTTTTTGAAAAAAATAATAAAATTGATAAACGCTTCCCCAGATTTATCAAAAAGAAGAGAGAAAGGACCCAAACAAATAAAATCACAAATGAGAGATGAGAAATAACAACCAACACCATAATAATACAAACAATTATAAGTAAATATTATGAAAAACTATATATACCAACAAATTGGACAACCTGGAAGAAATGGATAAATTCCTAGAAACATAAACTACCAAAACTAACACAGGAAGAAATAGAAAACTTGAATGGACCAATAACCAGCAGAGAAATTGAATCAGTAATCAAAAATCTCCCAACAAACAGAAGTCCAAGATCAGAAGTCTTCACAGATGAACTCTACCAAACATTTAAAGGAAAGTTAACACCTATTCTTCTCAAACTGTTCCAAAAAAATAGAAATGAAAGCTTCCAAGCTCATTCTATGAGGCCAGCATTACCCTGATTGCAAAACCAGACAAAGACTCCACTAAAAAGACAATTACAGGCCAATATCCTTGATGAACATGCATGCAGAAACTCAATAGAATACTAACAAATCGAATCCAACAATACACTGAAAAAAATCATTCACCACAATCAAATGGTGATTTATTCCTGGGCCACAAGAGTGGTTCAGTATTCACAAATCAATCAATGTGGTAAGCCACATTAATAAAAGAAAGGATAAGAACCACATGATCTTTTCAATAGATGCAGAAAAAGCACTTGACGAAATACAACATCCATTCATGATAAAAGCCGTCAAAAAAGTAGGGATAGAGGGAACATACCTCAACATAATAAAGGCCATATATGAAAAATCCACAGCTAATATCATCCTCAATGGGGAAAAACTGAGAGCTTTTCCTCTATGGTCAGGAACAAGTTAGGAATGCCCACTCTCAACACTGTTATTTAACATAGTACTGGAAGTCCTAGCCTCACCAATCAGGCAACAAAAAGGAAATAAAAGGCATCCAAATCGGCAAAGAAGAAGTCAAACTTCCACTATTTGCAGATGACAAAATACTCCAAATAGAAAATCCAAAACAGTCCACCAAAAAATTGTTAGAATTGATACATGAATTCAACAAAGTCACAGGATACAAAATCAGCATAGAGAAATCTGTCGCATTTCTAGACACCAGTAATTAAGAAGCAACCTAGCCAAAGAGATAAAAGATCTGTATTCTGAAAAGTATAAAACACTAATGAAAGAACTTGAAGATGACACAAAGAAATGGAAAAACTTTCCATGCTCATGGATTGAAAGAACAAATATTGTTAAAATGTCTATACTACCCAAAGCAATCTACACATTTATTTATTTTATTTTATTTTATTGCAAAAAGGTGGTTTTATTAAAGCATGGGGATAGGACCCATGGGCAGAAAGAGCTGCTACAATCTACACATTCAATGCCATCCCTATCAAAACACCACCAGCATTTTTCACAGAGCTAGAACAAATAATCCTAAAATTCGTGTGGAACCAGAAAAGACCCTGAATAGCCCAAGGAATCTTGAAAAAAAAAAAAAAAAAAAAAAAAAGCTGGGGGCATTATAATTCCATACCTCAAGTTATATTACAAAGCTATAGTGATCAAGACAACAGGGTACTGGCTCAAAAACAGACACATAGATCAATGGAACAGAATAGAGAGCCCAGAAATGGACCCACAACTATATGGTCAAATAATCTTCAACAAAGCAGGAAAGAATATCCAATGGAAAAAAGACAGTCTCTTCAACAAGTGGTGTTAGGAAAATTGGACAGCCACATGCAGAAGAATGAAAGTGGACCACTTTCTTACACCATACACAAAAATAAATTCAAAGTGGATTAAAGACCTAAATTTGAGAAAGGAAACCATTAAAATCCTAGAGAATACCACACAGGCAGCAACCTCTTTGACATCCACCATATTAAATTCTTACTAGATATGTCTCCTGAGACAAGGGAAACAAAAACATAAATGAACTATTGGAACTTCATCAAGATCAAACTTCTGCATAGTGAAGGAAACAATCGACAAAACTAAAAGGAAAAAAAAAAAAAAAAAAAGGCAACGTACCGAATGGGAGAAGATATTTGCAAATGACATATCTGATAAAGGGTTAGTATACAAAATATATAAAGAACTTTTAAAATTCAACACCCAAAAAACAAAGAATCCAGTTTAAAAATGGGTGAAAGACATGAATAGATATTTTTCCAAAAAAGACATACAGTTGGGTAACAGACACATGAAAAGATGCTCAACATCACTCATCATCATGGAAATACAAATCAAAATCACATGAGATATCACCTCACACTTGTCAGAATGGCTAAAATCAGCAACACAAGAAACAAGTGTTGGTGAGGATGTAGAGAAAGGAGAAGCCTCTTGCACTGTTGGTGGGAATGCAAACTGGTGCAGCCACTCTGAAAAATAGTATGGAGGTTCCTAAAAAAGTTAAAAATAGAATTACCCTACGACCCAGCAATTGCACTACTAGGTATTTACCCAAAGGACACAAAAATACTAATTCAAAGGAACACATGCACTCTGATGTTTATAGCAGCATTATCAACAATAGCCAAATTATGGTAGGAGCCCAAATGTCCATTGAATGATGTATAGATAATGAAGATGTGTGTGTGTGTGTGTGTGTGTGTGTGTGTGTGTGTGTGTCTCACACACAATGGAATATTACTCAACTATCAAAAAGAGTGAAATCTCACCATTTGCAACGTGTGGATTGAGCTAGAGAGTATTATGCTAAGCGAAGTAAGTCAGTCAAAGAAAGACAAATACCATATGATTTCACTCATATGTGGAATTTAAGAAACAAAACAAATTAACATAGGGGTAAGAAAGAGAGAGAAACAAACCAAGAAACAGACTTTTAACTATAGAGAACAAACTCAGGGCTGCTGGAGGGGAGGTTGGAGGATGGTTTAAATAGGTGATGGATAGTAAGGAGAGCAGTTATTGTGATGAGCTCTGGGTGGTTTATGTAAGTGATGAATCACTAAATTCTACACCTGAAACTAACATTATGCTGTATGTTAACAAATTGGAATTTATTTTTTTAAGATTTGATTTATTTATTTGTCGGGGGGGGAGAGAGAGAGAGAGAGAGAGCACAAGCAGGGGGAGTGGCAAGCAGAGGGAGAAGCAGGCTCCCCACAGAGCAGGGAGCCCAATGCGGGGCTCAATCCCAGGACACCAGGATCATGACCTGAGCCGAAGGCAGACGCTTAAACTGACTGAGCCACCCAGGTGTCCCAACTAACTGGAATTTAAATAAAAACTTGAAAAGAAAAAAAACTGTATCTTTGAATTATTTATACTATTATATATAATACGATAAGCTATGTAGAAATATAGAGAGGAAAATACAGTACTTTGGTTACTTGTAAAAAAAAAAAAAGAGAGAGAATATGCAGATGGAACGTAAGTACAGGAAAAGATGTTCAACATCATTAGCCATTAGGGGAAAGCAAATTAACATCACAAGTTATCTCTGAACAACTAGTCCTTTCCTTAGGATGGAATGTTCTAGACCCAGATATCCACAAGCTTATAATTTACTTCCCTGAAGTCTCTGTTTGAAAGACATCTCAGAAAGACCTTTTCTATCCCCTCCACACACCTACTAACCACCCCAAATCCTTAGTCACTCTTGATTCCCTTACCTTGCTTTATTTGCTTCATAGCACTTATCCCTGGCTGACACTATATATCCACTTGTTTATCCATTTGTTGTCTCCCCCATTAGAAAAAATTCCATAATGGCAGAGATCTTGCCTTCATCAAGTGCCTGTCACACAGTAGTCAATTAATAAATATTGTGAATAAATTACAACACACATTTACATGCTTGGAGGGTTCCATGATGAACTTCCTGAATTTTCCCCCAAATGAGCTTCCTGGATTTCAGACATCTCCTGCCTTGGACCCCGAAAATGCCTTCTTTATTGCTAAAACCATCTCATTCTTCTTATTTTCTTCTTCCTAGAAGAAGGGCAACTACCCCTACCCTGTTGATCCCAGCCACCCTACCACCCATCACTATCCCAGTGTGACCTGGTTATTAGAAGGCAGAAATAAAAGAAAAGAAAGGGGTCCTCAGGCAAGAATACCAGCCGGCAACAGAGAGGAGAGAAGCTGTAGCCAGAAGTGTGGGAAAGTCCTGCCATGCTACTGAATACACTCTAGTCTACATAACCTAAGATTTAGAAGCACCCTAATAAAGGTTGGTTAACTCAGAAGTTAGATGTTTGGACTTGTTGACTTTTGCTTGGCAGTAAACATCAACCTAATCAGGAATTTGTCATTCAAATGTAATGAGTCTTTCCATTCCTCCTTCTTGGTTTTAGCTGACTTCAGAGAATTCTTAGCTTTTTCTAAAGGAGCCACAGTTTCCATTTAAATTATGGATCCCAAAGCCACAATGACCCAGAGTTCAGTGTTCTCACAACACAGAGACCACAAGCCACTTTAAATTTTTCAATATGAAAAAGATTCTGGGGATTGCCTGCACATTTTTTAAATAACAGATACCATGACAGAGCTGCAATATGTAAGCAATTATAGAAAAAGAATTTCTACCTTCAAACCTTTTTTTAAATACACATTAAAAAAGAATTCCAAAAAAATATATAAAATATATAAAAATATAACTATTAAACATAATTCTTTATCAAGAAATATAACTTAAATGTCTCTGGCATATTAAATTATTTAACTATTTCTTAGAAGATACATTTATCCCTTCATCTTCAGAAAAGAACCCTACTTTATTTCACTCCCACCATCCACAAATTATTCATTAATTCTTTTTTCTAAATCTGTAATGGAGACCAGATGATCTTTAGAAGTCCCAAAAAAAGTTAAATATAGCAAGCTGTATGCTAAGAGGTAGGCCTTCCTCCTATTCCATTTGCAATGTTACTTGAACAGTTTCTTGTGTTTTTTTTTTTGGGGGGGGGGTTGTTTCTTTGTTTCTAAAGTAGTATCCATGCCCAATGTGGGGCTTGAATTCACGACACTGAGATCAAGAGTCGGATGCTCTACCAACTGAGCCAGCCAGGCATCCCGAATAGTTTTTTTAAATATCAGTTTAGTTTATTTTTTGGTATCATATCAGGAGGAGATGCCCATAGTCTGTATCAGTGCCAAGGTCATTCCCAACACTGCTATGTGATAACACACCCTCTTGGGTGCTGGCTCTTCACCTCAAGCTCAACATTAAATACACTTTACATAATGTTCACATACAAGTTCAGTCATTCTATCTGTAGGTAAATTTAAAATCAGACTAGTACCTCTGGCTCTGCTCTAAGAAAAATTACCTTTATTCCCTCTGAAAATGTTGTCTCTAATAGTAATATTTAATTGGTACTTGGAAACTAAGGAAAGAGGAGAAAAATGTATGGCTATTAAGAGGTGATTTAACAATCTTTGACTTAAAGGGTCCAGTTAGTGACTTTGATATACATCAATTATCAGGTTACTCGACATTGTGAAATTCAACAACAAATTGGCTCATCATTGTTTAGGTTGAAACCACTGTGGCATTTGTCTCTTTTCCATAAGATCTACCCCATTTATTTCATTGTTGTATAGTCTAGGAAAAAAAACCCCACCTCCAAAATAAAAACTAACAAGAAAACTGGACTTCAATATTGCTTTTTATAAACTAGAATACCCACTATTTCTGAATTATGATTTATTTATACATTCATTCAAGTAAGCATGTATCAGAGTCATGATATAGCGGAAAAGAAATTTGCCCTGGAATTAAAAAATAATTTTGTTAAATGACCCAATTCAATCACTTAGGGAAAGTTTGGCTAAGGGCAAGTTACTTAAGTACATTTTAAAATACTTCGCATAATGCCTAACAAAATTCAGGCACTCATTGTTACCTTCCTTCCTTCTCACTGACCTAGACAATGAGGTAAATTTGGAGTAAAGTACAAAGAAGAAACTTAAAGGAAGAAGTAAGATAGATTAGATAGATATCAATCAACAATACTAGACAGTGGCTTAAGTGCTAAAGTGAAGTAGATAAGGCTTTTCATGGATTGACATAATCATTTTTAAACTTGGTCTCAATCTATTATTAAGACTTATTCAAGCATTTATTCATTGTTTTATTCAATTTAATAACACCTCTTAAGAGTTCCAGGCACAGGGTGCCTGGGTGGCTCAGATGGTTAAGCGTCTGCCTTCGGCTCAGGTCATGATCCCAGGATCCTGGGATCGAGTCCCGCATTGGGCTCCCTGCTCCTTGGGGAGCCTGCTTCTCCCTCTGTCTCTGCCTCTCTCTGTCTCTCATGAATAAATGAATAAAATCTTTAAAAAAAAAAAAAAAGTTCCAGGCACAGTTACTACCTTCAAGGAATTTACAGTCTACTAGGGGAGACAGAACATGAAACAAATAATTACAGTGCAGGGTTTGGGCATTTTTTTAAAGATTTTATTTATTTATTTGATAGAGAGAGCACAAGCAGGGGGAGCAGCAGGCAGAGGGAGAGGGAGAAGCAGACTCCCTGCTGAGCAGGGAGCCCAATGCAGGGCTCCATCTCAGGACCCTGGGATCATGACCTGAGCCAAAGGCAGACACTTAACCAACTGAGCCACCCAGGCGCCCCAGGTTTTGGCATTTTAATAAGAAGTTTTAAAGTTTTAAAGGAAAGGATGGTTCACTGAAGAGGGAAGACAATGTAGAGGGAGAAAAGCATTGCAGAGATTCCAAACTAAGAGACAGCTACTCTCCTTTCCAGGAGCACAGAATCCCATCTTAAGTTAGCTTAAGAAGGAAACAGTGATTTTATTTAAATCTAATCTCTATTTATTTTTAATAGGAAATACATTCACAGGATTGGAAATTCAAAGCACACAAACTGGTATACAGAGTAGAACATGTCCCTCCTTCCTCCGTCTTTATTCTTCTCAGTGTACCCCCAACTGCAGCATCCCTCCACAGAGGAAGCCAATATCACCAGTTCCTTATACATTTTTTCAGATATATATATGTAAAATATATATATGGATATTTCCAGTGTATCAAAAGCAAATGTGTGTATTTCACCCTTTTGTACAAACAGGCATGTTATACCCCACTTTTTTCATTTAAAATATGTCATCAAGCTCACTGCTTATCAGTATATAAACAACTTCATTCTTCATTCTATTTCAATAGATATTTGAAATTTCATCACATTAGTGTAACACAATTTACTGAACTGACACTGCAGTTATTTCCATTTGCAATTACAAATTAGTGATGAATGAATATATCATTCTACATGTGTGCAGAACACATCCATGAAAGAAGTCCCACAAGTAGAATCACCTGGCCAATTTTGCTCTGTTTTGCTAACATAATGAGAGCATTTCATATATTCAATAATTAGAATCTAGACATCTGCAAACTAATCTCTCCTATGCTCGGGTTTGGCTTCACCCTCTCTTAATTCAGCAGCCTCATTCCATACACGGATCCTGCCCTTATCACTCAACAAATATCCCTTGAGTGCCAGGTATTGTTCTAGGCACTGGGGACATCACAGTGAATAAAACAGACAAATCTCCCTCCTCTGAGGGAACTTTCTAGCAGAAAGTTTTCTCTATTGCCCCCTAGGAAAGGAAGACACAAAAATACAACAACAT
The DNA here is from genome assembly GCF_964656455.1 of Halichoerus grypus. Classification (NCBI taxonomy): domain Eukaryota; kingdom Metazoa; phylum Chordata; class Mammalia; order Carnivora; family Phocidae; genus Halichoerus; species Halichoerus grypus. The sequence continues at coordinate 41,687,941 of NC_135714.1, forward strand.
AGAGGCGCCTGGGTGGCTCAGTAAGTTAAGCAATCTGCCTTCGGCTCAGGTCACGATCTCAGGGTCCTGGGATTTGAGCCCCGCATCAGGCTCCCTGCTCAGCCCCCTGCTCAGCCCCCTCCTTCCCACCCATGCTCTCTCTCACTATCTCTGTCTCTCTCAAAAAATAAATAAAACATTAAAAAAAAATACAATATAAATAAGTATATTAGAGAGTGCTAAGGAGAAAAACAATAAAACAGGGGAATGAAATAGGAAGGGCTAGAAGTGCTAAGATGGAAGAAAGACCTGAAGGCATATGGGGAACTTTGGGAGAAGTGGGCACGTGGGTGCTGGGTTCAGCCAGAGAGAGGGGCAGCAAGCCAGATGTAGCAAATGCAGCTGGGGCATCAGGCGTAGGGCACTTGAGGAACTGAAAGAGTAATAGATTAGAGAGAGTGGAGCTGGAGCAGAGAATAGAAACCCATTTCAACAGAAGGAACACATAAGAACAGAAAAGATTCCGCTTCCTTCTTGAACACAAGATTCCACGTAATCCAGGGACCAATGGACAAGAACTGGAAAGCCAAGTTATAATTCATTTAAAGTTATCAATTTCTCATTTGCATTGGCAGTAACTTTAATTGCTAAGATTATGCACAGCCTTTTATAAAAATTATATTAGCAGTAAATTTTGATTATCAAGGATTATATCATAGTTAGAGACTTGCTTTCTAAAGATTATCCCATTGCAGGCACATTGCTTATTGCCAAGCACCCATCTGTTTTCATTTTAGTACTAATTTTTTTATCCTCATACTCCTTTCCCTGAGAAGTTTTGGGGGGTGGTGTAGGAGGTAGTAGTGGTTGTTATTATCTTGATGGAAGTACAGTTTATACTACAAAAGCTGTAATTCATTTCAATTCCCCTTTTACAGAGAAATTGATTGGCACAATTCTCTCAGTATTCCAAGCAATTGTAAAGAAACTACCTAATTTTTCTCTTTATTGCTTTAAACCTTTATTTGTTTGTCACCTTCTCACCACCTATCTCTCTACCTTTTGCAATCTGACTCCTATTCCTCCTATGTCACCAAACCTGCTCTCATGAAAGTTTTCTTTATTCAGATCCTTCTAGAACTCATCACTGCCTTTGACATTTATGACCACGCCCTCATACTTGGATGGCTCTCAAAACTCATATTCTATGACAATACTCATTCACAGTCAAAGGAGAGGAAAAGGCACCCAATGAAAATAAAGACTGGAGGGTTAATATATATTACATATATATTACATACATATATTATATACATATATATATGAAACATTTTTATTTTAAAAACCAAGAGCCTTAGAAGTCATTCAGGCCAACGCCTTCATTTTATAGATGAAATAATGAGGTACAGAAAATATATCAGTTAGGATGCCTTTGGTTGCAAGTTACAGAAAACAGAGGCTCGATTTGGCTTAAACAATAGGGACTATGCTCTCTATGGGGTCCAGGCACATTATGCCATCACTGCTCTCCTCTGTGGCACCTGTGGCTGTCCCACCTTCCACATGTCAGCTTCAACTTCAGGTTGTAAGCAGAATCCCGCAGCACTTTCAGGACTTAATCAGAGTCCTGGGAGTTGGGGGAGGAGGGGGAGGAAGAGGGAAAAGCACGTCTCTTTCTTGAGTCTCTTTTCAGAAGCAAAGAAACCTGATCAAGAAGCCCTAAGAAGACCTTCTCTCTTGTCACCTCCCCATTTTTAAAGCCATCACTGACAAGAGAAATGGGATTCTAAGGCTTGTTTCATTCAAGCCTTGGACTAAGCTTGGGGTAGAATGAGTGCTGGAGAGTCCAAGTTAAATAAATTGGTCATAATCAAAATATAACTTGTAGATCTAAGAGATTCTTTACATTTGTCCTACTACACTTGTCAGAATTTGCTTGGTCCCTGCTCATTAGTGCTGGATTCAACTCTTCTCTCTCCTTGCAAACTTCTCTGGGGTGCTCACTTGGTTTTTTTGTAATTATCTTAGGCCTCTCAGGAGGCAGCATAGAATAACGGTAAGCACTGACTTTAGAGCTAAACTACTGGGGTTCAAGTACAGGCCCCACCACTTCTAACTGTGTGTGCCACTTTAGGCATGTCATTCAATCTCCTTTCTCATCTATAAAAGGGAATGGTAATAGAACCACTTCACAGAGAGGTTGTGAGAATTAAAAAAGTCACTAAATATAAAGTGATCGGAACGCCTATTACACAGTAAGTCCTATACAAGTATGTGCTATTATTACTAAAAGGCATCCACTGCTTCTGCCTGCCCAGCAGCCCTTCCTCCTTCTTTTGATAAATGTTTCCATTTTCCTTTGAAGAACTACCCCTCCACCAGGCCATACAATCATGGCGCAATTCTTAACCAGTATGAACTGCTCTCAATCCCCACTGGGCAGAGGGTGGATGGAGGACAAGGCCCAAGTGAGGCCAATCTCACATTTTCCCTTAGAATCTGAAGCTTAAACAGAGTGACCATGACCAAAAACAGTTAAAATTCAGTCTCTCTGATGTCAAGGCCTTGAAGAGGCTTTTCCTAAATTCTAGACCCCTGGAACTGTGTTGTCCTTTCCAAAATCTGATTAAGAGTTCTTCCTTTAAAAAAAAAAAAAAGAGAGAGAGAGAGAGTTCTTCTTTTGATTGTGTTAGCTATCCAGTCCCTTTAATAAACTCCTATTTTTGCTGAAATTAGACAAAATATTGATTTGTGTTGCCAGTGTAACTGCTATGTTGAATGAATAGTACTCTCGAAATTAAATCATCAAGTAACTTCATTTTTGTCTGTCTCTTTAAATCTATTCATGAGCCTAGCTCCTCTCTGGCCCCTGCATAGACAGCACAGAAGTTAAGACCGTAGCTCTGAAGTCAAACTCTGGGCTCAAATTCTAGCTCTACCTCCTGCTACCTATGTCACTTAAGGTCTCTTTGTCTCAGTTTCCTTACTGGTAAAATGGGGGAATAACAACACCTACCTCATTAGGTTATCATAAAACTTAAACGACTTCCCAAATGTAAAATGCCCGGAAACGTGCTTGGCACCTGGTAAGTCCTGAAAAACATTACTGCTGATGGCACTGGGGGTCCAGTGAGGTGGTCTTTCTTCCTCATACCCCATCCTATCAGGCCCTGATCATTCTTGTTTCCATACCTATGCTCACGTTAGCCCTTCTCTTTTTCTAAATTCTTCAAGACATAATTAAGTCAAGCATCACCACTTCCACAAGGCCCACATTGATCTACAAAGGCCATGTGGACCTGATACTTTGTAGAATTTATAATCTGTAACAGACACCTGAGTCTTGAGTCCATGTAATTTCTATTGTGTTTTACTTGAACCCGTGTGTAAAAAGGACTACCCCAATAAGAAAAGTAGTCGCTGAAGGCAAAAATGATACTTTTTATTATTTTATGTCCTTCATACTACTTAGTCCAGAGAAGGCTCATAGTAAGTCCTTGATAAGTAACTTTTGAATGGCCCTCTGAACAGCTACAAATATCTCCAATTACAATTACTTCCGGGTTTGTATAGCTGCAAGCTCAAGGCCTATGTTTTAGTATATGTGCTACCAAAGTGAGCACATGACCTATGTTTTTACTGTGTGTATAAGTATACAAAAAAGAAAGGGTGCAGAACTCTCCATTTTCATCCCACACTGGCCCATACACCCCGGGCATGCAATAAATGTTATGAACTACCTAAAAAAAAAAAAAAAGAAAGCTGAAAAACTCAAGAGATGAAAACTAATTCCAGATATTTTAGGAAATTCCAAATATATCTGTTACTATTAAGATTTGAAACTATAATGGAAAAGATCCTGTTTTCCAAACAGATACTCAGATACTTTTTCACCTAATACCTTTTTTTTTCCTCAAAAGAATTACTGATGAAGGACAAAGTAGAGGAGATAACTACTGCTAGCTTTTTATTGTCATGGTTCTGGAGAAATGTTTTTCTATTTTTGAAACTCTGCATAACATGAAGTATACCATCTTCTTTTTCTGACTTCTCTAAGCATGTCAAAAGTATATACAGAAATAAAAACTTCTCTCATTGATGTCCCAGAGCATATTGTTTACATTCAGAAAGATGGCACTGGTTCATAGCTTTGTGGGCGATTATTTAGTCATGTGAAAAAGCCCACTGGGAAAAAGAAATTGAGTAAGCCTGGATTCCATGTGAAACCATCTGTGGAATGGAGATGTATAAATTGACCCACTTAACCGATCCTCAGAACAAACTTATATTACATCTAAATGACATCTCTATAAATGACACTTCCATACTTTTTGGCTTATTGTTGTTTAATGGGTATCATTATTTCAAAGTTAGGGGGGAAAATGCTTTTTTCTAAATGTTATCCACTGTGAATTTTTCAACCAGGCCAACTCTTCATTGCTTCCTTCCTACAGAAATAGTTGGCCTCAGAGAAAAAGAAAAGAGGGAGAAGGATGAGAGAAGAAAAAGAACCTGTATATCTTACTTGGATTGTGCAAGACAGCCTGGTGCAACCATACTCTGATTTTTCTCCTCATTCTGGAGTGCCGTAAGCTCCACCATGTTAACCATCACGTCGTTGGTGTGGCCTGGAAGCTGGGGAAGCACTGAAATGATCTTCTCTACCAAGTTGTCTCCATGATGTCCAACTGCTCCTGTTTAAGCAGACAAGATAATATAAACTCAAAAAATGGGAGGAAAAAAAATCTGGATTAATGTTTTATAATGGCCCTTCTATCAAGAGTAATATATATATTTTGTTTCTGTCATATAAATCAATAACACAAGCCTAGCATTTTGCCCTCTGTAATAACACTAATCAAGCTCACAATTACCTAGTCAACCTATGCCTTGTGCATTGACTTAATGCTCTATGAGGGCAGATGCTGTGTCTGCTCTAGTTACTACTATATTCCTAGCACCTAGCACAGTGCCTATATATGGTAGGTATCAATAAAAATTTAATATATAAATAAATAATCAGCATATAGTCAGCCAGGAAAATAGTGTCATTGGAAGACACTATTGTAAGATTTTACGGCCAAACTTTATTTTACTGATGAAGTCATTAAGACCCAGAAGGGCTTAGAGACCTGACCCAAGAATAGCAAATCTCCCCTCTGCTAGAACCTTATCTTCAAAATGGCAACTGTTTATCTAGTTCACCCTGAACCCAGCATGTCTAGAAGGCAACTTGGCAGCTAGCAGACTCTCACTAAATATTTGTTAGATTATGGGAAAACTAAATGAATGAATGATAACAGCTTGTAATGATAGAAACATTTACAGAGTACTTTCTGTGTACCAGGCACTGTTTTAGGTACTTCACATGTATTAACTCTTTTAATAACAAATGACTTAGAACCTCAAACTGAAATTCAAGATTAATGACACAGTGTAATATGTTTTCCATGAAACCAAGTTATCTTTCCAAAAGCCGTCATTGCTTAGAAGACCTCCTTCCCACAATGGGTGGGACTTGGCACATCTTGTTTTGATCCCACCACTCTAAATCAATCAACCTTTTGTTTCCTGATGTCTCTCTGTCTCTAGCTGTTGTTTTCGCCATGTCACATAATTGGACAGAACTAAGTACAAAACACCAAATCAGGACTCCAAGGAATCCTTGTCACCGCCACCACCATCTTCATCACAATAGCTAACATTTATTGAAAGCTTGTGATGAAGCAGGTATTATGTTTCATATTGCACATTTATTATCCACTTAATTCTTACAACAACCCTAATAGATGGGTATTATTATGCTCACTTGGAATAGAAGATTCAGTTTAAGTAACTTGCTCAGGATTGCATAACTTTGTAAATTACAGAGCAAGAATTCAAACTCAAAAGGCAGAAACTGCCAAAACCACACTATTAACAACAACAACATAAATCAGGCCCATTAGAGTGACTTAAGACAGAGCCAACAGGGCCACCTGGGTGGCTCAGTCAGTTAAGTGTCTGCTGTCAGCTCAGGTCATGATCTCAGGGTCCTGAGATGGAGTCCCACATCAGGCTCCCTGCTCAGTGGGGAGTCTGCTTCTCTCTCCGCCCCCTCCCCCGCGTGTGCTCATTCTCTCTCACAAAAATAAATAAAATATTTAAAAATTAATTAATTAATTATAAAAAAAAAAGACAGAGCCAACATGAATGCATCTAAGATGACTTCTATTACAAAGCTGTAATCATCAAGACAGTATGGTACTGGCACAAAAACAGACACATAGATCAATGGAACAGAATAGAGAGCCCAGAAATGGACCCTCAACTCTATGGTCAAGTAATCTTCAATAAAGCAGGAAAGAATGTCCAATGGAAAAAAGACAGTCTCTTCAACAAATAGTGTTGGGAATACTGGACAGCCACATGCAGAAGAATGAAACTGAACCATTTCCTTACACCACACACAAAAATAGACTCAAAATGGTTGAAAGACCTAAATGTGACACAGGAGTCCATCAAAATCCTAAAGGAGAACACAGGCAGCAACCTCTTCAACCTCAGCCGCGGCAACTTCTTCCTAGAAACATCGCCAAAGGCAAGGGAAGCAAGGGCAAAAATGAACTATTGGGACTTCATCAAGATAAAAAGCTTTTGCACAGCAAAAGAAACAGTCAACAAAACCAAAAGACAACCAACAGAATGGGAGAAGATATTTACAAATGACATATCAGATAAAGGGCTAGTATCCAAAATCTATAAAGAACTTATCAAACTCAACACCCAAAGAACAAATGATCCAATCAAGAAATGGGCAAAAGACATGAACAGACATTTTTCCAAAGAAGACATCCAAATGGCCAACAGACGCATGAAAAAGTGCTCAACATCGCTCGGCATCAGGGAAATCCAAATCAAAACCTCAGTGAGATATCACCTCACACCAGTCAGAATGGCTAAAATTAACAAGTCAGGAAACGACAGATGTTGGCGGGGATGCGGAGAAAGGGGAACCCTCCTACACTGTTGGTGGGAATGCAAGCTGGTGCAGCCACTCTGGAAAACAGTATGGAGGTTCCTCAAAAAGTTGAAAATAGAGCTACCATACGATCCAGCAATTGCACTACTGGGTATTTACCCCAAAGATACAAATGTAGTGATACGAAGGGGTACATGCACCCCAATGTTTATAGCAGCAATGTCCACAATAGCCAAACTATGGAAAGAGCCAAGATGTCCATCGACAGAAGAATGGATAAAGAAGATGGGGTATATATATACAATGAAATATTATGCAGCCATCAAAAGGAATGAAATCTTGCCTTTTGCAACGATGTGGATGGAACTGGAGGGTATTATGCTGAGTGAAATAAGTCAATCAGAGAAAGACGTATCATATGATCTCACTGATATGAGGAATTTTTAATCTCAGGAAACAAACAGGGTTGCTGGAGTGGTGGGGGATGGGAGGGACAGGGTGGCTGGGTGATAGACATTGGGGAGGGTATGTGCTATGGTAAGCGCTGTGAATTGTGTAAGACTGATGAATCACAGACCTGCACCTCTGAAACAAATAATACATTATATGTTTAAAAAAAAAAAAAAAAGATAGTAGGAAGGAAGAAATGAAGGGGGGGAAATTGGTGGGGGAGATGAACCACGAGAGACTATGGACTCTGAGAAACAAACTGAGGGTTCTAGAGGGGAAGGGGTGGGGGGATGGACTAGCCTGGTGATGGGTATTAAAGAGGGCACATACTGAATGGAGCACTGGGTGTTATACGCAAACAATGAATCATGGAACACTACATCAAAAATTAACGATGTAAGATATGGTGATTAACATAACATAATAAAATAAAAAAAAAAGATGACTTCTAATGGTAAAGATGAAAGAGTTCTTGTACCACTAGTAGAATATTCATTTATTAGGCCTGGAAGGAACCACATCTTATTTCTGCTGTGTATGGTTTATGGTTGTCTCTTCAGCACTCAGACTTGTAAGCTACTCTTTAAATACTTGCTGAATGAAAGCCTAGTGACTGTAAGTGTCCTGAGACCCAAATGGGGGTCACAAGTCCCTAAGGGAATTATATCTTTAGGCCTGGAATGGAGATACTGGGATTACCTCATAGCATCATGAATTTCTCTCTCCACCAGTTCCTTCATCACTCACTAAAAATTTTCATAAATATCCACTCATCACTAAAATAATGTTTCTTTGAACTTGGTGCGCAAATTCTGAAACCCTTCTTAGTTTTCGACTGCTATTTTTTGACACATGGTACATACAAGTGGTCTATAAATGTTACCATTCTTCCCTAACTTCTTTAGCCCCTACAGTCTGGCTGCTTCTCACTCCTCCCCCTATGCCAAAATCAGGGGTCCTTCTTATGTTCCAGTTCATTAAACTCTCTGCAAATTATTGAATAATCCAGTCCTCCTGAAACTCTCCCAATATGAGAAGTCAAAACATAGCATACTTATTTTTTCTTATGGTTTAAACCTGATAATTATTTCTATAGAACCAAAGTATCATTCATATGCTTAAAATATTATGTACTAATATCCTAAATGTTCAAAGGTAGGGAAAAAATTTTTTTTCCAATTATGGTATATTTATTGAAGCAGTTCTCAAATTGTGATTTTCATTTTCTTCTAATTATTTATAGCCTCTAAACACCCTATGATGAACATACATTCCTATTGTAATAAGAATAAAAAATACGTCATACACACACAAAATATCCCAACATTTTAACAAGGGTTTTCTGTGGATAGTAGGATATTTTGGTTGATATAAACTCTACACAAACTCCATTTTCTCCCAATATTTTCTAGAAGAAGTACATGACACTTGCCTAATTAGAAAAATAATTAACATTCCATCAGGAACTGTTTCTAATATTATATCAGAGAATTAACAAAATGCCAAATTTATATGAACACAATTATTCAACTTCTTAGATTTAGTCTAAAGGATATGTATATCTAACATGTTTGCTAATGACAGATAAAGCAGGTATGGGCTTTCAAACTAAGTGTCCTGCTCTTCTGAATACAGTTTCTCCCATCTCTGGCTTTAGAGGGTTCAATATTCATTTTTTAAATTTAATTAGCACCATTTATAGGACTCAAACATAGACTAAGAATTTGTGGTCTCTCAATGTCACAATAACTTCAGATATTTTTATGAAATGAATAAAATGATGAAATTTGTATCACATTTAAATTTCCAGGGGGTTAATTTTTCCTTTATTACAGAAATTTTAAAATATTATTTGAGAAGTTTAAGAGTAGAAGTTAGCCAGAACTGTTATTTTGGCCAACAGCAATGTGATCTAGTACAGTCAGAGAATGGTTTATTTCCCAATGCTTTCTTTTCCAAGGGGGGTGTAGGAAAAAGAAATTGGAGACGTGGGTCCTAGTGGTCCCATCCTCCACTAGTTCCTTGTGTGATCTGAGATAACTTCCATAAATGTGGTGCTATTTTACCAAGTTAAAAACTCAGAGTTGGTCCAAATGACACCTAAATATCTTTGAACCTCAAGATTTGAAATCCTGTTTTTTTTTTAATTAATTTTTTTTAAAGATTTTATGTAGTTATTTGACAGAGAGAGAGATAGCGAGAGCAGGAACACAAGCAGGGGGAATGGGAGAGGGACAAGCAGGCTTCCTGCCGAGCAGGGAGCCTGATGTGGGGCTCAATCCCAGGACCCTGAGATCATGACCTGAGCTGAAGGCAGATGCTTAATGACTAAGCCACCCAGGCGCCCCAAGATCTGAAATCCTAAGTCAATTGCTTCAAGAGCTAAACTTGTTAACAGTATGAGAAAAGTACCAATCCTGCAATACTTTGTGGATCATATGTGAAAGTATATGCTAGTATCATTATCATAAGGCAGATAACATCTTCCCTTGCCTCTACTCACATAGCATAAGTGAGAAGCAAGAATTTAGGAGCCCTCATTAATACTGTATGTTAACTATACTGAAATTAAAATAAATATACATATATATATGAAAAAAAAGGATATGGGTTAGGATGGCAGAGCAGTAGGGGACCCTATGATTGCCTCATCCCTTGAACATAGCTAGATAAATATCAAATCATTCCAAACACCCAAGAAATAGATTGGAATGCTGAGAGAACAAACTGCAGAACTAGAGGGAGAATAGAAGCCACAACGTAGAAGGTAGGAGCTGCAGAAATGTGATTCTGGGGAGAAAAGAATCACGCGTGCTGTGGAAGGGAGGGAGCCTTGATCTCAGAGAGAGAGAGAGAGAAATAGAAAGCATTGTGCAAGGGATTGCACAAAAGAAATATTTCCCCAAAACCATTGACTGGGAAAACTAGAGCAGCTGATTATTGCAAGTTTTTAACAAGCAGTGGAGCTCAAAGTCTGAAGTTTTAGAAGTCCGTGCCACTGCCAGGTGGATTCTGGGGGGCATCACAGTGCTCCTGTGGGGAAGGAGGGCGGAGGCCCAGGAGCAGACAGTGTGGTTTGAAGATCCCCTGGGTTGCACCGGGAGATACGGTTCCCCTTCTTGGAGTGCATTTGGGAGAGGTGACATGGCTTTTCAGGGGACAAAAGAGCTGACAGGTGTCAACATGCTGCCCTATTCATTAGCATAGGAACAGAAACACCTACTGAAGGCAGCAAAACTTGGTGCCAACTTTTTGCTGCACTTTATCATAAACTCTGAGCCCCTGTGCGATCATGTGAATGCTTTTTCGGGACAAACTGGCACCAGCTGCAGCACAGCAAGACCCTCCCGCAGAGGATCAGCGCGGGTCCACACCACAGTGGGTCTCTAAAATTTGGAGTTTTGAAACCCAGCCACGTGCCTGAGCTAAAACACAGGAGTACTGCACTGACTAGCAGAGAGACAGCTCAGACACAAGCAGGGTGAAGTCAGGGATCTGACAGGAGCCAGGGACACAAGAGTGGAGATTGTTTGCTCTTCTGTGAGGGCGTCCTGAACAGTGGTGGGCATGAACTCCCTGCTCTGGGGATGAAAGAGCTGTGCATCTCCATTTTCCTCCCCACCCACCAGCACTGACAGACCTCATGAGCAACACAGTGCCCCTGGTGGAGGCTGGAGCCACTCACACCAAGCCCCGCCCCCCTGTGCTCTGCAGGGGCATCTTTACTAGAGCAAGTCAGCTTGAGAACCAGCACAGGACGCCCTTCTCCAGAAGGCCAGCACAAACCCCTTGCATGCAACAAGTCCACTGATCATAGAGTACTGCAAAGCTTCAGTTCTAGTGGAAATAGGACTAGGCTTATTTTAACAAGCGGACCAAAGCACACCTAGTTAAAATGCCACACACTGGACAAGGTCCAAACACTGCCCAATGTAGGCAAGGAGAAACCCTGTGGAGGACTTATCTAAGGGAAAGAGCAGACAAAATACAACAGCAGAGTGCACATTTGAAACACTTCCCAAAGCACCAGGCCCTGGGCAGTATGGGACCTCCTCTTAATATAGCCATTACTCTCAGCAGCAGGAACTATAACAGGCTTTCCTAACACACACACACACAAAACAGTGACCTAGAAAAAATGGTAAGATGGAGAAATTCACCCCTAAAAAAAAGAACAAGAAGAGGTCATGGCCAGGGATCTAATCAAAACAGATATAATATGCCTGAACCAGATTTTAAAACAACAATCATAAGTATGCTAGCTGGCCTTGAGAAACCATAGAAGACACACTAGAAAATACCCTAGAGACAAAAGAAATAAAAACTAGTCAGGCCAAAATAAAAAATGCTATAACCAAGATGCAAAACTGACTAGATATAATGACAACAAGGATGAATGAAGCAGATGAATGAATCAGTGATACAGAAGATAAAATTATGGACTATAATGAAGCTGACAAGAAGAGGGAAAGAAAAAGTGTTGGATCATGAATGTAGACTTTGGGAACTCAGTGACTCCATAAAGCATAATAACATTCATATCATAAGAGTCCCAGAAGGAGAAAAGAGGGAAAAGGGGCAGAAGGGTAATTTGAGCAAATTATAGCTGAAAACTTCCCTAATCTGCAAAAGGAAAGACATCAAAGTCCAAGAGGCACAGAGTACTCCCATAAAAATCAACAACAGCCAGCCAAAACCAAGACCTATTGTATTAAAATTTACAAAATACACAGACAAGGAAAGAATCCTGAAAGCAGCAAGGGAAAAATGAGATTATGAAGCAGGATCACAGCAGATCTCTCCACAGAAACTTGGCAGGCCAGAAGAGAGTGACATGATATATTCAATGTGCTGAATGGGAAAAGATGTGCAGCCAAGACTACTCTATCCAGCAAGGCTGTCATTCAAAATAGAAGGAAAGATAAAGAGTTTCCTACACAAACAAAAACTAAAGGAGTTTGTAACCACTAAACCAGCCCTGCAAGAAATATTATTTCTTTGAGTGGCAAAGAAAAACCAAAAGCAACAAAGACTAGAAAAAGGAACAAAGGACATCACCGGAAACATAAACTTTACAGGTAACACAATGGCACTACATTCATATCTATCAGTAATCCCTCTGAATGTAAGTGGACTAAATGCTCCAATCAAAAGACATAGGGTATCAGAATGGATAAAAAAAAAAAATAAGACCCATCCATATGCTGCCTACAGGAGGCTCATTTTAGACCTAAAGACACCTGCAGATTGAAAGTTAGGAGATGGAGAGCCATCTCTCAGGCTAACAGACATCAAAAGAAAGTCAGAGTAGCTATATTTATATCAGACAAACTAGATTTTAAGCCAAAGACTGTTACAAGAGAGGAAAAAGGGCACTATATCATAATTAAGGGGTCTATCCAACAAGAACATCTAACAATTGTAAATATTTATGTCCCCAACTTGGGAGCACCCAAATATATAAATCAATAAATAACAAACAAAAAGAAACTCACTGGTAATAATACAATAATAGTAAGGGACTTTAACATCCCACTTACAGCAGTGGACAGATCATCTAAGCAGAAGATCAAAAAGGAAACATCTGGTCCAGTGCTCTGAATGACGCACTGGACCAGATGGACTTAACAGATATATACAGAACACTTCACCATAAAGCAGCAGAATACACATTCTTTTCAAGTCCACATGGAACATGATCCAGAATAGATCACAAATCAGGCCTCGACAAATACAAAAAGACTGAGATAATACCATGCATATTTTAGACCACAACAGTATGAAACTTGAAGTCAACCACACACACATACACAAAAATTTGGAAAGACCACAAATACATGGAGTTAAAGAACACCCTACTAAAGAATAAATGGGTTAACCAGGAAATTAAAGAAGAAATTTAAAAATACATGGAAGCAAATGAAAATGAAAACATGACAGCCCAAAAGTTTTGGGATGCAGCAAAGGCAGTCCTAAGAGGGAAGTATATAGCAATACAAGCCTACCTCAAGAAACAAGAATAGTCTCAAAGACACAACCTAACCTTACACCTAAAGGAGCTAGAAAAGGAACAACAAATAAAGGCTAAAACCAGCAGCAGAAGAGAAATAATAAAGATTAGAGCAGAAATAAATGATATAGAAACAAACAAAAAACAACAGTAGAACAGATGAAACTAAGAGATGATTCTTTGGAAGAATTAATAAAAATGGATGAAAGACCTCAATGTGAGACAGGAATCCATCAAAATCCTAGAGAAGAACATAGGCAGTAACCACTTTGACATCGGCCACAGCAACTTCTTTCAAGATACATCTCCAAAAGCTAGTGAAACAAAAGCAAAATGAACTTTTGGGACTTCATCAAGATAAAAAGCTTCTGCACAGCAAAGGAAACAGTCAACAAAACAAAGAGGCAACCTAAGAAGATGTGGTATATATATACAATGGAATATTATGCAGCCATCAAAAGGAATGAGATCTTGCCATTTGCAACAACGTGGATGGAACTGGAGGGTATTATGCTGAGCGAAATAAGTCAAACAGAGAAAGACATGTATCATATGACCTCACTGATATGAGGAATTCTTAATCTCAGGAAACAAACTGAGGGTTGCTGGAGTGGGGGGTGGGGTGGGAGGGATGGGGTGACTGGGTGATGGACACTGGGGAGGGTATGTGCTCTGGTAAGCGCTGTGAATTGTGCAAGACTGTTGAATCTCAGATCTGTACCTCTGAAACAAATAATGCAATATATGCTAAGAAAGAAAAAAAGAAGAAGAAGAATGTAGCAGGAGGGGAAGAAGGAAGGGGGGGAAATCGGAGGGGGAGAAGAACCATGAGAGACGATGGACTCTGAAAAACAAACTGAGGGTTCTAGAGGGGAGGGGGGTGGGAGGATGGGTTAGCCTGGTGATGGGTATTGAGGAGGGCACGTTCTGCATGGAGCACTGGGTGTTATGCACAAACAATGAATCATGGAACACTATATCTAAAATTAATGATGTAATGTATGGGGATTAACATAACAATAAAAAAATTAAAAAAAACAAAAAACAAAGAGGCAACCCACAGAATGGGAGAAGATATTTGCAAAGGACACTACAGAGAAAGGGCTGGTATCCAAGATCTATAATGAACTTCTCAAACTCAACACCCAAAAAACAAATAATCAAGTCAAAAAATGGGCAGAAGATATGAAAAGACACTTCTCTGAAGAAGACATACAAATGGCTAACAGACACATGAAAAGGTGTTCATCATCATTAGCCATCAGGGAAATTCAAATAAAAACCACATTGAGATACCACCTTACACCAGTTAGAATGGCAAAAATGGACAGGGGAAGAAACAACAAATGTTGGAGAGGTTGTGGAGAAAGGGGAACCCTCTTACACTCTTGATGGGAATGCAAGTTGGTACAGCCACTTTGGAAAACAGTGTGGACGTTACTCAAAAAATTAAAAATAGAGCTACCCTATGACCCAGCAATTGCACTACTGGGTATTTACCCCAAAGACACAGATGTAGTGAAAGGAAGGGCCATATGCATCCCAATGTTCATAGCAGTAATGTCCGCAATAGCCAAACCGTGGAAAGAGCCGAGATGCCCTTCAACAGATGAGTGGATAAAGAAGATGTGGTCCATATCTACAATGGAATATTACTTAGACATCAGAAAGGATGAATACCCAACTTTTACATCAACATGGATGGGACTGGAGGAGATTATGCTAAGTGAAATAAGTCAAGCAGAGAAAGTCAATTATCATATGGTTTCACTTATTCGTGGAACATAAAGAATAGCATGGAGGACATTAGGAGAAGAAAGGGAAAAATGAAGGGGAGGGAAATTGGAGGGAGAGATGAACCATGAGAGACTATGGACTCTGAGAAACAAACAGGGTTTTAGAGGGGAGGGCGGAGGGGGGATTGGTTAGCCCAGTGATGGGTATTAAGGAGGGTACGTACTGCATAGAGCACTGGGTGTTATATGAAAACAATGGATTGTGGATCACCACATCAAAAACTAATGATGTATTGTATGGTGACTAACATAACATAATAAAATTAAAAAAAAAAACTTCACATAAAAAAAATAAAATAAGAAATAAGTCAAACAGAGAAAGACATGTATCATATGACCTCACTGATATGAGGAATTCTTAATCTCAGGAAACAAACTGAGGGTTGCTGGAGTGGGGGGTGGGGTGGGAGGGATGGGGTGACTGGGTGATGGACACTGGGGAGGGTATGTGCTCTGGTAAGCGCTGTGAATTGTGCAAGACTGTTGAATCTCAGATCTGTACCTCTGAAACAAATAATGCAATATATGTTAAGAAAGAAAAAAAGAAGAAGAAGAATGTAGCAGGAGGGGAAGAATGAAGGGGGGGAAATCGGAGGGGAAGAAGAACCATGAGAGACGATGGACTCTGAAAAACAAACTGAGGGTTCTAGAGGGGAGAGGGGTGGGAGGATGGGTTAGCCTGGTGATGGGTATTGGGGAGGGCACGTTCTGCATGGAGCACTGGGTGTTATGCACAAACAATGAATCATGGAACACTATATCTAAAACTAATGATGTAATGTATGGGGATTAACATAACAATAAAAAAATTAAAAATAAATAAATAAATAAATAAAATAAAATAAAATTGATAAACTCCTAGCCAGACTTATCATAAAGAAAAGAGAAAGGACCCAAATAAATAAAATCATCAATGAAAGAGGAGAGATCACAACCAATACCACAGAAATACAAACAATTATAGGAGAATATTATGAAAAATTATATGCCAACAAATAATCTCAGCAATCTGGAAGAAATAGATAAATTCCTAGAAACATACAAACTGCCAAAACTGAAACAGGAAAAAATAAAAAATTCGAACAGACCCATACACAGCAAAGAATTGAATCAATCAAAAATCTCCCAACAAACAAAAGTCTAGGGCCAGATGGCGTCCCATGGGTATTCTATCAGACATTTAAAGAAGAGTTAATACCTATTCTTGTCAAACTATTTCAAAAAACAGAAATGGAAGGAAAACTTCCAAACTCATTCTATGAAGCCAGCATTACCTTGATTCCAAAACCAGACAACAACCCCATTAAACAGGACAATTACAGGCCAATATCCCTAATAAACATGGATATAAAAATTCTCAACAACATAGTAGCAAATCAAGTCCAACAGTACATTAAAAGAATTATTCACCATGATCAAGTGGGATTTATTCCTGGGCTGCAGGGGTGGTTCAATAACCACAAATCAATCAATGTGATACACCACATTAATAAAAGAAAGGATAAGAACCATATGATCCTCTCAATAGATGCAGGGAAAGCATTTGACAAAATACAGCATCCATTCTTGATAAAAACCCTCAACAAAATAGGGATAGAGGGAACATACCTCATCATCATAAAGGCCATACCTACAGCTAATATCATCCTCAATGGGGAAAACCTGAGAGCTTTTTCTCTTCAGTCAGGAACAAGACAGGGATGTCCATTCTCACCATTGTTACTTAACACAGTACTGGAAGTTCTAGCCTCACCAATCAGACAACAAAAAGAAATAAATGGCATCCAAATCAGCAAGGAAGAAGCGAAACTTCACTATTTGCAGATGACATGACACTGTATGTAGAAAAGCCAAAAGACTTCACCAAAAAATTGCTAAGCCTAATACATGAATTCAGCGAAGTTGCAGGATACAAAATCAATGTACAGAGACCTGCTGTGTTTCGATACACCAATAATGAAGCAGCAGAAAGAGAAATCAAGGAGTCAATCCCATTTACAATTCCACCAAAAACCATAAGATACCTAGGAATAAACCTAACCAACGAGGTAAGGGACACCTGGGTGGATCAGTCGGTTAAGCGTCTGCTTATGGCTGGGGTCGTGATCCCAGGGTCCTGGAACCAAGCCCTATGTCAGGCTCCCTGCTCAATGAGGAGCCTGCTTCTCCCTCCTTTCTGCTGCTCCCCCTGCTTGTGCTCTCTTGCTCTCTCTTTCTCAAATAAATGAATAAAATCTTTAAAAAAAAAGAAGTAAAAGATCTGTACTCTGAAAACGACAGACCATTTATGAAAGAAATTGAAGATGACACAAAGAAATGGAAAAACATTCCATGCTCATGGACTGGAAGAACAAATACTGTTAAAATGGTCTATACTACCCAAAGCAATCTACACATTTAATGCAATACCTATCAAAATACAATCAGCATTTTTCACAGAGCTAGAACAAACAATCCTAAAATTTGCATGGAACCATAAAAGACCCCAAATAGCCAAAGTAATGTTGAAAAAGAAAAAGCTGGAGACATCACAATTCCGGACTTCAACCTGCAGTCATCAAGACAATATGGTACTGGCACAAAAACAGACATATAGATCAATGGAACAGAACAGAAAACCCAGAAATGGACCCAGAACTATATGGTCAACTGATCTTCGGCAAAGCAGGAAAGAATATCCAATGGAAAAAGGACAGTCTCTTCAACAAATGGTGTTGGGAAGACTGGACAGCGACATGCAGAAGAATATAGCTGGACCACTTTCTAACACCAAACACAAAAATAAGTTCAAAATGGGTGAAAGACCTAAATATGAAATAGGAAACCATAAAATCCTAGAGGAAGGGTATCTGGGTGGCTTAGTCAACTAAGCATCTGACTCCTGATTTCCGCTCAGGTCATAATCTCAGGGTGCTGAGATTGAGTCCCACATTGGGCGCCGTGCTAAGCATGGAGCCTGCTTAAGATTCTCTCTCTCTCTCTCTCTCTCCCTCTGCCCCTCCCCATTGCTTGCATGTGCAAGCTCACTCTCTCTCTCAAAAGAAAAAAAAATCCTAGAGGAGAACACAGGCAGCAACCTCTTTGACCTCAGCCATAGCAAATTCTTACTAGAACTATTGGGACTTCATCAAAATAAAAAGCTTCTGCACAGTGAAGGAAACAATCAGCAAAACTAAAAGGCAACCTACAGAATGGGAGAAGATATTTGCAAATGACATATCTGATAAAGGGTTAGTATGCAAAATCTATAAAGAACTTATCAAACACAACACCAAAAAAATAAATAATCCAGTTAAGAAATGGTCAGAGGATATGAAGAGACATTTTTCCAAAGAAGACTTACAGTTGGCTAACAGACACATGAAAAGATGCTCAACATCACTCATCATCAGGGAAATACAGATCAAAACCATGGTGAGATATCATCTCACACCTGTCAGAATGGCTAGACTTAACAACACAGGAAACAACAGATGCCAGTGAGGATGTGGAGAAAGGGGAACCCTCCTACACTGTTGGCAGGAATGCAAGCTGGTGCAGCCACCCCGGAAAACAGTATGGAGATTCCTCAAAAGGTAAAAATAGAACGACCCTACGACCCAGCAATTGTACTACGAGGTATTTACCCAAAGGATACAAAAATACAGATTCGAAGAGGCACATGCACCCCAATGTTTATAGCAGCATTATCAACAATAGCCAAACTATGGAAAGAGCTGAAATGTCCATCAACAGATAAATGGATTAAGAAGATGTGGTGTATATATACAATGGAATATTACACAGCCATCAAAAAGAATGAAATCTTGCCTTTTACAATGATGTGGATCGAGCTACAGTGTATTACGCTAAGCGAAATAAGTGAGTCAGAGAAAGACAAATACCATATGATTTCACTCATATGCAGAATGTAAGAAACAAACAGATGAATTTAGAGGAAGGGAAAAAGAGGAGGGGGGGAAGCAAACCATAAGAGACTCAACTATGGAGAATAAACTGAAGGTTGATGGAGGGAGGTACGTAGGGGACGGGATAAATGGATGATGGGGATTAAGGGCACTTGTTGCAATGAGCACTGGGAATTATATATAAGTGATAAATCACTAAATTCTACACCTGAAACCAATTTTACCATATATGGTAACTAACTAGAATTTAAATAAAAACTTGAAAAGAGGGGCCCCTCAGTCGGTTAAGCATCTGCCTTCTGCTCAGGTCATGATCCCAGGGTCCTGGGATCGAGCCCCGTATCAGGCTCTCTGCTCAGAGGGGAGTCTGCTTCTCCCTCTGTGCTTGCTCTCTCTCTCTCTCAAATAAATAAATAAAATCTTAAAAAAAAAAAAAAAAAACTTGTAAAGAAAAAAAATTAGGAGCCCTCACAAGAACTTACTCACACTGCAGTATGGCTAAAAAGATAGAAATGCAACAATAGCATTTTCTACATTTCACAGACAATATTTTTGGGTTGTGTATATTGTCTCTGTGTTGAGATAGAGCTACTGGACTCCCAGAATTAGTATATTCAAGAAGTCACTTCCTTTCTGATTCCCCATTATTCATTCTCAATTATCTGTGATTGTCTTTCATTAGTTTGAGATGTTTCAGTATTTGATTATATTTCTGTCTTGTAGAACAGGATATTTATTATTCCTAATGTTCCCTTCTATGTAGATGGACAACAATTAGTACAACACTCTTGAAATTGCTTTACCTCCTTCAATCAATCACTTTTACCCTGGACTATCAGGTTCTGCTCTACTTACTCTTCCTAATATAGGTTCCGCCCTTGGGAAGGGTAGGGGGGGAAAGACTTGCTCTGGTTCCATCTTCCTGCTGTGTGGGTAAACCTTTCTACTCTGGGATTTGGTATTAGGAAGCTCACTTGTCCATAGATATAAGCCACATTCCTTAATTGTTCACTGTATCTATAATATAACAAGTATTTTGGCCTCCACCTGACAACTTTTTATCTCATATTCAATTGATTCAGACTTTGGATGGGGAAAGGAGTGTTAGTTATTAGATCTCTAATACTACTCTTACTAGTACTACTAACACTACTATTTCTAAAACCACCTATGGCTGCCTCACATCAGTCAAATCTAGTACAAAGGGTGTATATTAGATACTGCATACTAGTAAAAAGCCTGCTTAAGAATGCCATTTACCAGGTAGGACTTTGCAGGGGAAGCTGTTGGGGGTAGGATAATAATAAGGCACTACATATACAAGTTTACTCAATAAATACCTTTCCCCACACAGAAATGTTAGATAAGAGAACCATGTAACATTCATTATATTGCTCCTAACTTGAATCTACTCCTACCTTTCCCATCACAGGGCATAGATTCTGAAATTGCCCAAGCTAGAACACTTGGCATGTCTTCTCTTAATCCTCTACCATTATATCAGTCACCACTCTGTTAATTCTCTCACCTAAATACTCAACTACTCCTTTCTTCACTCTTTCTATTATTGACTCAATTTAAACTCACATCATTTCTCACCTAGATATTACAGTAGCCTTCCGATCAATCTCCACAAGTCTTGATTGTGGATGTTGTTTTACAACTGTATGTTTTTTGACAAAATTATGCACTAAAAATGATGAATATTACTATATGTAAATTATGCTTTAATTTAAGCAAGCAGAACAACAACAACAAAAAAACCCATCCCACCAGAGTCTGACTCACTTCTCAGGTTACACTTTGGAATCAATACATCTATTCACCACAATGTCCACAAGAGAACTCATTCAACAGGAAATGTGTACATGCACTTTGCCTGACTAAAAATTTGTTAAGACTCCTCACTGAGCATGAAATTTAAGGCTTTTGTAATATGGCCCCAACCTCCTTCCTCATCATCCCCATCAGGCTTCCTCATCTCTTACCATTCCTTCATGCATTCCAACCCTCATGCACCTTAAGCCCTAATAAAAAATGATCTAAAAAAGAATTCCCAGAACAACCTGTGCTCCTTCTTACATCTTTGCACATGTGGGGAGCTTTTAAAAGAATTCTGATTCTAGCCTCTGCCCAGACCCATTTTTAAGAATCAGACTTTCTGGGGTGGTTCAAATATGAAACGAGGTTGAGAACCACTGGTCTAGAAATGGCCACCCCTTAAAAGAGAATTTTGTACCTAAACCCTATGAAGGCACATATCATTCATACTATAATTTGCTGAGCTTTGTGCTTCTTCATTTGACTCTGAGTTCCTCATGGACAAGAGCCTTGACTGCGTTTTACATCAACACTTCTCAAACTTTACTGTATATGCAAGTCACCTAAAGATTTATTAAAATACAGATTCTGATTCATAAGTCTGTGGTGAGGCCTGAGATTCTGCATTTTTAATTAGCTTCAGCTGAGCTAGGGCTTCCAGTCCCCAGGATACACTGAGTAGTGAGGCATTATGTCACTATCACCTAGCACAGAACCTGCATATAAAAGTTGCTCAAAAAACATTTATGAAATGAATAGGTATCATCCATACCATTCTTCACACTTTCCTAAATAACCAAAATTGTAGTAATCTTGCAGGATCAGATAGGAGGAATCTCGCTTATTCTGCCTTTTTTTTTCTCTAGGTATGACAGAATATAGTTCCTGACAAATGGTTAATTCTAACCAACTCTCATTGCCTTTAGTGGCAGGTAAGAGATCAGGTAAGAGAATTCTTCTGGGTTATATGTATGGAAAATCATTCTCGTATTTATACTCTTAGTCTTATATACTTATGGAGAAAACATATTTGAAGTAATAAAACTTAAGTAATTTTATTATTTTTTATTATGTTATGTTAGTCACCATACAGTACTTCGTTATTGATGTACTGTTCCATGATTCATTGTTTGCGTATAACACCCAGTGCTCATTGCCTCCTTAATATCCATCACCGGGCTCACCCAGTTCCCTACCCCCCTCCCCTTGGAAACCCTCAGTTTGTTTCCCAGAGTCCATAGTTTCTCATACTTCATCTCCCTCTCTGATTACCCCCCTTCATTTTTCCCTTCCTTCTCCTAATGTCCTCAATGCTATTCCTTATGTTCCACATATAAGTTAAACCATATGATAATTTTAATTTTAAATGCATATCATTAATTAACAAAAGTAAGAAACATTTCTCAGTGCATTTTACATACCAGGCACTGTTTCAGGAGCTAGATGTGTTAACTTATGTTATACTCTCAACAACCCTGTGAATAGGTATCTTGATTTTATAGATCAGGAAACGGATACCTTCAAGGTAGGCATTTGCCCAACGAATTATGACTAGAAAGAGGCAGAGCTAAGCCTACCATAACTAATCACTCATGCTTATTACACAACCTAGATAGTAGTAGCAGCTACCATACATTGAGGATCGACCTCAATCCCCTCACTCCTTCCATGTATGATCCCGTATAACATAAGTCTGATCATGTCACATCACAGTTCAAAACTCCCCAAGTTTCCTATCATACTTTGGCTTTTACGTAAGTCCTTACTTTGCCCTACAGTGCACTGCCTCTGCCTATCTCTCCAACTTCATCTCCTCCTGGGGCAAGCTGAAGGGACCCACGCTGGCCTCCTACTGCTCCTCAAACATGTCAAACATATTCCCACCTCAGATCCTTTGCACCTGCTGCTGGGTCTTTATGTTCTACACCAAGACAGCTATATGGCCTGCTTCCTCTCTTCTTTCCATCTCTGCTCAGATGTCACATCCACAGAAAGGCCTTCCCAAACTATGCTATCTAAAATGGAAACCCTATCACTTTTTAATCTTACCCACTATATTAGTTATACATTGAATGAATGAATGAATGATTTCATATCCTTCCAACAGCACTTTAAGGTCACTATTTTACCCTGTTCACAAATAAGAAAACCCTCAAAAGGTTCAATGAAGATCAAACAACAACTAAGTTACTAAGCCAGGACTTGAAATTATTATACAGGCCTGGATCTAACACCAGCCATCTAATCAGAGCCTTAAAGGGCTTCTAAATCATGTCTCACACTTATGTTTATTTTAAATAGTATCCACTGAACTCTAAAATGAAGATATTGCTTGATTATTTTGTATTTTGTGGAAAATCAGATTTGGGGAAGAAAAAGTCACTTTTCTGAACACTACGGCAGCACCAGGGCCCAACAACTGTGTTTAGTCTCCGAAGCTGCTAGCTTCTGGACACCCTAGCAGCAGAATCTGTACTATTTAGGACAAGGCTTCTCAAACTTTTCTCTGTAGTAACATATATAAAACGGATTATGAGCATAAGCTCTGGAGTAAACTGCCAAGGTTCAAATCCTGACTGCCACTTACTAGCTGCGTGATCTTGGGCAAGCTACTTAACTCCTCAATTTCTCTGCTTCCTCATCTGTAAAATGGGGATAATTATAATACCTCAAAAAACTATTGTGAAAATTAAAAGAGCTTAGATACATAGAGTGCTGAGAAAGGTAATATGCTCTCAAATGTTAACTATTAATAGTCTCAAATTTCAATACTTTAACAAATAATATACACACCTTAAAGCAAATATAAATGCATCACGGTATCATAATCCCAGGAATAGGAGCCACCCTTTGTATTGGCAATTAATCTTTAATTGAATTGATTTAACTTAAAAGTTTACATGAAACTAAAATTCAGAAGAATTGAACCAGGAGAAGAAATTTAATTCCCAGGGTTACTGCCACCTCCTATCTTTTTATTTTGGACTTGAAGCACTCTAGTCAATCCTAAGAGCCAAAAAAGAATGGAAAGGAAACCAGACTCAAATCTTTTAGAGATTCATAAATCACATCTACCTAATTTAATTTAATTTAATTCCCCTGAAACAAATCAGAAGCCAGAACAGTCCATAGAATATCCCCTATGCAAACATGCCTGACGTACTCTGTCTGCCCAGACACAAGCTTCTGGGTGGTCTACACAGGGTAAAAGTAAGCCAGATCATAGCAAACAGACATCAGCGACCATTTACTTCTCAAATAATTACAACAAACTTTCTATGTTTTTAAGTGCTGAGAGCTTATCAACTGCTTCAGGAGAGCAAGGAAATTGTCTATCTTGTTCATCACTGTTTCCCTAGACCTGGAACAATCCTGGCACACAGTAGGCCTTCAATAAATGTTTGCTGAAAAAAATAAATCAAATATTAGACAAATTAATATTACTTTCAGCAAAGATGATGACAAGAAGATGAGAAAGAAACTTGTCTGTACTGTAAGGAGGATGTTAAGAATGTTGGATATTTATGAATTGTTGGAGGTTATTCTTGATAGTGCTAATTTTACATCTAAGAAGATATATAAGCATATAAATCTTTTAATGGTAAATTATCAAGGATGTTAGCCAAAATATTTAACAACTAATAATAAAAAGTTAACATGTGTTTATGGATATTCACACCTAAATCAAAACCTAAAAATATATTTCTTTTTGATTGCTATATTAAAACTGCTGTCAAGTAATTTAAATTGAAATTCAGACCATTCAAGTCATTCCAATAATTCCCAAATCAGCTTTTAATTTTTAGAAATTGTTGGTGTAATCTTTGGTTTGCTGCAACTATCACTGGCTAAACAATGCACTAATCTAAGTCACAGTTTGATGTAAGATCCACACCAAACTCTTGTAACAGCTTCTCTATTAAATTCATTGTTATGACTCCCCAGCTCCTTATGCTTGTTACATTCAAGACAGATCAGAAAAAAATTTGAGCATGGTGATCAGGTATGTTCCTGGACATCAGAGTCTGGACCAAGGACAGAGAGCACCCATGACGACTGTAAGGCCACCAAACCACCTATACCACCCCATTCAGTTCGGGGCCACCTTGGAGCACTTGTGGAGTGCTGCAGCTCCACAACCATCACAACCACCCTTGCTGCCTCGGTACCCTCAGCAGCTCTGGAGGACCAGCTGTGTCCACACCAGCACTCTCCTAGGCCCTATTGCTCTTCTCCACCAGGCAACAGCATTGGGTGACTTGTAGTCCCAATAAGTAGAGGATTTCTCTTTACTCAATAATACAGAAGAATTTTAATGTTTAAAAATTTTTACACCACAGCCATGTACCAACTGAAAATCAGCCCTGAATATTACCAACATGGGATGATAACACTATGTTGAAACATCTTTGACACAAATGAATCATTAATCTGTTCATCTGGAAGATAGTTTGAGTGGTTATTCAAAAGGTATCCATTAAAAAGAACTTTAATTTATAAGTTACTAGGACCATAGGAACAAACTAATGCCAATTAGGGGAACAGAGTAGCTAAAGAAAGTGGTCAGGGAAGGCTTGTTTGAGAAGCAGAAATCTGAGCAGAGATTCAAAGGAAGTGAACAAGAAAGCCATGTAGACACCTGAAGGAAGAACATTCCAAGCTGAGCTGCAGAAGAACTCCAAAGGCCCTGAGGCTGCAACATACTTGGCATGTTAAGGGATGGCCAGGTGGGCAGTGTGGTGGGAAAGTAATGTGTGAGGGGAGATCAGTGGGAGACGAGGTAGGAAAGCTACACGCAGGCAGGTCACGTATGGCCTTGAAAACAATGGTAAGGAATCTGGATTTGACAGTAGGTGTGATAGAAGGCTGTGGGAGGGCTGTGAGCGGGCTGTGAGCAAACAAATGACATGTCAGATTTACATTCTGATGGAGTTACACAAGAAACTATGTATCTGTATATCTCTTGTGCATCTTTTATTTTCTTCTTATTATTTTTAACTCTTTGAATCCTCTACTCCGCTGTGTCAGATGCTGCTTTGAGACTGAGTAAAATGAATCCTGATAACTGAACACTGGATTTGGCAATATGGCGGCCACGCGTGATCTTGACAGAGGAAATTGCTGGGAAGTACTGCGGAGGGGAAATCGTAACTGAAGTGGAATCGAGGGAAAATTGGAGCAGATGATTGCAGAGATAGCAAGTATGGACAACTCTTTCAAGTTTGCTGTAAAATGGAGCAAAAAATAAAACAAGTTGGAGGAGCATGAGGTGTTAAGGAAGGAGATGTTACATTCCATTTGTATGTTGACCAGGAAAATCCAGTAAAAAAGATTTTCTGAAATGATGATCTAGGAACAGGGTAGGGTATGTGACAGAGGTCAGTCTATGAGGGAAGTGAAAAGGGAGAGGACCTAGTCTGCAAAGGTGAAGAAGTTGGCATTAGATAGTAGCAGGGACAGTACATCTCTTTTTAATACAAAGGAAGGGGGGCACCTGGGTGGCTCAGTCGTTAAGCGTCTGCCTTCGACTCGGGTCATGATCCCGGGGTCCTGGGATCGAGTCCCACATCGGGCTCCCTGCTCGGCAGGAGGCATGCTTCTCCCTCTCCCGCTCCCCCTGCTTGTGTTCCTGCTCTCGCTATCTCTCTCTCTCTGTCAAATAAATAAAATCTTAAAAAAAAAATACAAAGGAAGGGAAGAAAAAATGTTGTACAAATGTACAAAGGCTGGTAATTTGGTGATGGGAAGATATGAAAGTTTTCTGATGGCTTTTATTTTCAAGAATCATATACAAGGAAGGCATGTCAAGACTTAAAAGAGCTGTTACCATGATGCTGGAGGGCCAGGACATTAAAGTCTGCCTAACTGAAGTCATTGGGGGGGGGGGGGGGAACAACACTATGTGACTCTGATTAATTATTAAACAATGTCATATTTGGGGCATAAGAAAGTAGAAGTATAAACAGTATATACCACACACTCAAAAATTCAGCAAGCATAAACTCCTCAGGTGATTTTAATTCTCTAGTTCTGGGATGTTACAATTTTTACTTATACTTAAATCACAATGACAGACTAGACACCTGTTTTTCCAGTCACATGATTAAGCTTACATCTCAGTATTACCACTTAGCTTACTACTTTATGATCTGAAAATTAATCTTATAAGGTCAAAAACTCAAATACAGCTATTGTGGGTTTTTTTATAACTTCATTCTACTTTTTTTCCAACCTACTAAGGAGAATGTTTACCTATGTCAGCTTCCTGATCATTCTCCCTGAATTTGGGTGTGGTCAGACTATACTACTAGCAGCACTATATCTACCTAATTAGAGAACAATAAAGGTGACCTTTGACAATATGCACATGTCACTATCAGAAAGTGTTTTTTCTTCATCTATTTTAAGGATTATGTTTGTTCTCTATGCATATAAATAATTGATACATTATTAAAATTTGAGATGATCTACCCAATCTTCAGTAGAATGACAGCTAAGAGTAAATCAATGAACATTTGAAAGTATTTTCTACAATTGTATTTAATCTCAATTTCTGGTGATACTTCAAGTTTATTAACACTCATTTAAAGAAACCTAAAACTAAACTGTCTATGATAATTTCATGTATTGTTGTACAGTTTTCCTTCCACTGGTTCATCTGTCAACACCTCTCCAACAAATTAGAGCCCTCTTATGCAGGATTATTGTAAATACTGACATCTGCACATTTCTAAAAAGTACCCAGGTGTACAGTTCTCAATGTCAGCATAATTTCTCCAATATCTTTGGCTAGATGTAGTTGTTCAACAAAACAGTGCGTGTTAAAGATGTATTTACCCATTACAGCATCTAACGAATTAACGAATTGTAATGGGTAATTTGCTTGACTGTATTCCACTCTAGATGACAAACTCTATGAGATCAGGGACTGTGTCCATCTAGCTCATCTTTGTATCCTCAACTTGACATACAGTAAGAGTCAATAAAATATATGCTGAATCAGTGAAAGTCCCAGAACCTTGGAGGTTAGGTTAGGAAGACCCATAGCAATTCCACTTACCCGTGAGATCCAAAGTTCTGTCTACAAAGACCACTGATGCCCTGCCTGTGGCAGTCTTCCTCCTGTTCTTGGCAGGGCCATAATTAGCCAGATCTGCAGCGATGATCCGACTGAGGGAACCTACAGCAAAACACTCCTCCCGCACCCCTAAATGCTCACACAGAGAACTGAGGCCTGACACCAGGCACCTGATCTGCAGAAGCAGCTCAGGGGGCAGGGCGGTGGCATCCACCTCACTCAGGCTTCC
This sequence comes from Halichoerus grypus, assembly GCF_964656455.1. Lineage (NCBI taxonomy): Eukaryota > Metazoa > Chordata > Mammalia > Carnivora > Phocidae > Halichoerus > Halichoerus grypus. The sequence continues at coordinate 41,716,173 of NC_135714.1, forward strand.
TAGCCTCCTCTTGTCTGGTCGGGCACTGTTAAGGAGATGCACATCCTGGGGTAGCAGTGGAAAAAGGGAAGCAAAGGCTGGAGTCAAGGCAAGGTGGGGAGCAACAGGTGCGAGCAAAAACGGGACGTGCAGCACCTCGGCCGTGTAGTTCATATTGCCCATCCACTCACACAGTTTCTCCTCCAGTTGCTCGAACACCGGCTGCCCTTCCAGCTCCGCCGCTGCAGCCGCCGGCACGTGATTAGCGGTGAGGTGGACAGCGTGGTTCACGGCTGTGACCACCACACAATACTGGAAGTGACTGCGGCAGATGATATCCCGCAGGGTCTCCACGGTCCGGCCTTTCAGCAGGCAGCTCAGCACAAACACCGCCTTAGGCTGCTCGGCTCCACCACCGACAGCTGCGGGCTCGAACTCCCGCAGGTGACACGCAGGATCTCCCACCGCCTCCAGGAGTCGCGTGGATCCGCAGCCCCAGTGCAAGCTCTCCGCGCAGGCGGCGTCCAGATAGACCAGAGCCCATTTCACTTTGGCCAGCACCTGCTCCCAACCTTGCTGGGTAAAGGAGAGCACTCCCGGGGCGCTCATGATTGGGGTTCGCAGAGTCGGGACACTAGAGTACAGGAACTTCTTTTAGAACTCACAGCTTCCGGGAATTGGGCTCCTTGACGCTTTGACAGTCAACACAGTACACGTGGTGCTGCCTCCGACTTGTCCAGTGTCGGCGCACATTGATGACGTAGACGGAGCGTGATTGGCTAGCGAGGAGAACGCGCGGAAGGACGGTGGGGCTGGGAAGAAGTGGGCAGGGCTCCGTCGCTCCCGGCTGAGTGGAAAGGTCTGTGAATAGCTCAACTGTTTTCTTTTCCTCTCCTTCTCTGTGCTCGGATTACCTTTCCCTGCATCTTCAGAAATCTCGGGAATAGTGAAAGCTATTCCGAAATTTATTATTTTCCTTGGATCTGAACACATCTCTAAAAGTCGTTCTGCCCATCTAAACTAAGAAACGCCAGAGAAGATAAAAACAACCAAGTGATATGTAATGTTTTGTAGTTTATAAATGGCTGTGTCATACGTTATAGCGCTCAAGCCTCATGAAAAACCTACTGGTCTCGTTTTCACTTTCTCCATCTTCCCTCATCTCATTGGCACTAAATCTTCGTCTACTTCAAAAATCCTAGAATCCAGCCCCTTCGGCCCTTCCATCCTTGCCATCACTGGCTTAATCCAACATCATCACTCAACTGGGCAATAGCAATGATCCCCTATCATTTCCCAGTCTTAATCTCTTCTCCCACCAATTTAGTTTTTCTTCCTAATGAACTGAGCTGGCCCTACCATTTTCCAGCTTAAAAGCCTCTCCTGGCCCAGTTGCTTGCAGGCTACAGCCTGACTTCTTATAATGGCACCAAAATCCCTCATGATTTCTCAATTTCTCTCCACCTAATCCCTGCCTGGAACATTATATACCTGCACAATTAAGTCAACAGATTGAGCACAGAATGTTTCACAGGTTTAGTTCAATTCAACCACTATTTATTGAACACTAAGTATAGTCACTGACGTAGGCTCCAAAGGCACAATGGTTAATAAATTCCCTGATCCATGAAGAATTTTCACCTCAGCTGAGTACTTGCCATATCATGAGGTAAGTTTTAGCATACCTGTTTTCCTACAAAATTGTGCACTAGAGGCCTCGTTTCTCCAACACTAGAAAATATGCAAGTTTTCAATGAATGTTTGTTGACTAAATGATCAATAAATCTTCAATTTATATCCATATAATAAGTGATATATTCAACCAACTTTAATATACATGTACAATATTGCAGACACTGTGTTTGGCATTGAGAATATAAATAGAAATAAGGCACAGTCTTGCCATCAAAAGGATCTGAAATAAAAGACCCACACATGTAAAGAAAGCAAATGCAATATAATGTTACAGAAGCAATAATTTGTTTAATGAATAAGAGTTACAAAGGAGGAAAAATAAATTCCAATTGAGTGAAGGAAAAAGGGAAGTGGTCAGAAGTTTCATGTAAGACATGAGTTTTGACTTGTCTTCCAAGAAAACCAGGTGTTCACCAGGTGGACAGGATGGGGAGGAGCATTCCTCACAGCTCAAACACAGAGTGCAGCATGGACAAAGGTATAGAGGCACACAACACGTTCTCTGGAACTACAAACAGTTTAGTATAGCTGGAATATATTGTATGAAGAGAGGCCCAAACTGAAACAGGAGCTCTGAACTAGTAAAAAGGGACTAGATCAGAGTGAGTCTTATTTTTTATTCTAAGTAGTAGCAGCCTATGGAGTACAGTTAAAGTATTGTTAGGAGTGAATATAATTTGTTCACATCTGGAGTTTTTGGGGGGGAAGTATTCTATATGGAAAATAGCTTAAATGAGCAAGATTTAGGACAGGGAGAGTATTTAGAAAGCAGTCACAGCAACAACTCTGGATGAGAACAGATAAGGGTACCCACAGAGGGGCTAGACAGCATGGGGTATATAAAGAGATGTTAAGAAAATGGAGCCAAAAAGCCTGGTGACTGGATTGACAAAAAGGATGAGGCAGAGGGAGAATTTCAGGTTCATACCCAGTTTTCTGCCTGAATGACTGGTAAGTAGCTGTCCCTTAGATTTGGAAAACCAGAAGAGAAGCAGGTTGAGGAATAAATGTATTAAGTTCAGTTAGGACACGGTTTTTTGTTTTGTTTTTAATTATGGCAAAATATATAAAATTTACCATCTTAACCATTTTTAAGTGCACAGTTCAGTAAAGTTAAGTATTTGCACAATATCATACAACCAATGTCCAGAATTTTCATCTTGCGAAACTGAAACTTTATATCCATTAAACAACAACTACCCATTTCCTCTTCCCAATGGCTGGTTTTTTCTCTTAGCATAATATCATCAAGGTTCATCTAACATATGTCAGAATTTTCTTCCTTTCTAAGGCTGAATTATATTCCATTGTATATATCATTGTGTATACTACATTTTCTTTATCCATTCATCTGTCAATAGACATTTGTATTGCTTTCACATTTTGACTATTGTGAATAGTGCTGCTAGTTACATGGGTATACAAATAACGCTTTGAGACCCTGCTTTCAGTTCTGTTAGATATGTACCCAGAAGCAGAATTGCTAGATCATATAGTAATTCTATTTTTAATTTTTTTCAGGGCCCTCTGTTTTCCATAGCTGCTGTACCATTTTAGATTCCCACCAACAGGACATAAGGGTTCTAATTTCTCTACATTCTCACCAACATTTGTTATTTTCTTTTGTTGTTTTGATATTAGCCATCCTATTTGGTGTGGGGATTCATTGTTTTGAAGGTACTGTGGGACATCCTGGTGGAAACATATAGTAAGCAGTTGGATATATGATTGTGGATTGCAGAAGAGAAGTCTGATAATTTGGGAATCATCGGCAAACAGGTGTGCTTGAGATTGCTTAAAGAGAGCACAAAAAAGAAAGACAATGAGAGTGATGGACAGATCTCTGAGCAACAGTTCCAGGTCTGCTGAAGAAGTGAAACCAGTGAGTAGACTTACGGAGGAAACAAGTTTCAAAGAGGACAGAGTAATTGAAAAGTGAAAAATGAGATGGAATCTAAAAGGGGGTGGAGAATATGAAATTGGGGTCAAAGAAAATAGCTTGGCCCCTAAAATTCAAGGAAGGAACAGTTTTGTGATATAATAGGACCCAGAGCATGGCTTTGAATGTGGACTGATAAAGTGGAGTAAATGGAGGTTGCTGAATAATTAGATTCTAGATCAAAAAATATGAGACAAGCAGGATGTGCAAGTCACTCATGATGCCAAGTGGTAGAGAAAAGGAAGATTGTGGGTCAGACTCCAACATTATATCAGTGAATGAGGGGACATGAAGAGAGAAAAGTAGAGGTAGTAAATGAGGGTGCTAAGTACAGGCAAGGAGAATTTTCACAGGAAAGTGGAACCATAATGGTCCAGTGGTGGCCTACAATAGCCAGGGAAATGGCAATGCTACCTCCCAGTTCTACAGTACAAGAGGGTGAAGGGAAATGGTGAGCATCTGGTATAGAAAGAGTAGGAGAAGTGCTGTCCTTGAGGGAAGTTAGATTTCAGTTTCAGTGAACGCGTAAAGACATTCTTCTGCTAAAATATTGAGAATACTGGACATGTATATATAATGGAACAAAGGTAGGGACCAAGAGGTAAATGAAGAGTTGGGATTCAGGCCTAAAGAAATGGGGGGGAGAGATAAGCACAGAGAATGTGAGGGAATGACACTAAAAGGGTTGACAAAGAGTGACTAAGAATGAGGGGATGTGGAGGACCGTAGAAGGTTGTGTATTGCATGACCTATATGGCCACATGCAACCCCAGGGCTACCAGATCATGAAGGGACTTGTAGGTCACGTGGTAGAAGTTTGGATTTTACTTTATGTGTAACAGGAAACCACTGAAAGGTTTGTGTTACTTGAAATGCAGTGTGGCAGTAGAGATGGAGGGAATTAGATTTGGGATATATTTTACAGGAAGAACTAATGAGTCTTGCTAATGGGCTTTCTTAGGTGTGAAAAGGACTCATAACGGAAAGAGAGGAATCAAGGGTCATTTGGGTTTGGGCTGGAACAATGTTGGATAATGGTTATTGATACTAAGAAGGAATATGGGAGTGGGATAGAACAGGTTTAGGAAGGCAATTCACAAGTTCTGTTTGGGGCATAAATTTCATATGCCTATTAGATATCCAAGGGAGGCATCAGTGAAGCATCGAAGTGAGCTCAAGGAAAAGTTGAGACTGCAGGTGGAAAGCTGGGAGTCATTGTCTGTCAGTGACACATATCACATAGATAGTATCAAAAGTCATGGGATAGGGGTGCCTGGGTGGCACAGTCTCTTAAGCACCTGGCTCTTGATTTCAGCTCAGGTTGTGATCTCAGGGTCTTAAGATCAAGCCACATGAGGAGCCTGTGTCAGGCTCCATGCTCAGTGGGGAGGCTGCCTGAGATTCTCTCGCTCTCTCCTGGCCCCTCCCCCTGCTCACGTGCTCCTTCTCTCTCTCTCTTAAATAAATAAGTATATCTTAAAAAAAAAAAAAGTCATGGGACTGGATGAAATGACCCTGGGAGCAAGGGTAGAGAGAAAAGAGAAGAGAATCCAGGAAAAACCCATTTCTTGCCCTCCGATATTATGGTGGAGTCAAGTTCTGCTGAAATTGCATACTTAAGATAATCAGATTTACCTTATTTCAATGTGATTGTACTTCTTTGCTCAAAATAAATACCAGTTATTTCCTATTCCTCATAAAATCAAGCATATCTCCCTTTGCCTAATTTCTAAGTCCTTCATGTGCATGATCAATATTTAGCTTAAGGATTTACTAAGCACTTATCTGGTGAATACAGAAATAAACTTGTTCTCACCCTTAAAGGGTGTGCAGTTTATGTAATAGTATAGATGTGAATGGATGACACAATTTTCCAGAAAGAACTAGCAATATAAAATTTTGTATTAAAATATGTCAGAATGCAGAGGAAGATGGATAATTGGGGCTTAATTCCCCATTGAAGTATCTGGAAAGGAAGGAAAACTCTACATATGTGCAGTTATTCAGGTCGTTCAAAGGATGAAAGTCCTAAACCAAAGCATACCACCATTTTGCCTCTAACTTGTAAAATGCTTTGACATTTGAAATCTCATTTAACTTTGTTATCCTTCCAGGAAGCAGGTGTAATATGTTATTTTAATATGTCAATTTACTGATGAAGAAACTGAAGAACATTGAGATTTAAGTGGCATAACTAAAGTTGGAAGTAAATAACACAGTTGGGCCTAAATGCCACATTCATGAAAAACACATTTATAAGTACTATCTACTAGATACTGAGCAAGGCACTTTTATTTGATCTTTACCTCTTGTCATCATTTTAATCATCATCTATTAAGCAACCCCTTTCAGTACTTCCCAGGAATAGATACATTAAAACTAATGCTTTGTTGTTGTTTTTGTTTTTGTTTTTGCTTTTTTTTTTTGCCAAGAACCAACAAACTACGCACATACACATACACCCCCCACACACAAAATGATAAAATGGAAAACAAATAAATATAATCAATATATGGAACATTGTAGTGTGATATGTTCATAAGTTTATAGAATACCTTCAAACTATCCATCTTTAAACTCTTCCCTGGTGAGTAGGGAGATAAAGACATCTTGAACTAAGGAAGCTTATCCAGGCAAGGAACTCAGTTTAAAAGCAAGGAAGGAAGAGGCCTTTTCAGAGTGGTTATTAGTGATTTATGGGCTTCTCTGCTTGTGAAAATTTTTATTTTCAAAGCTTAGCTGCAATGCTACCTCCACCATAAAGGTGATTCTGATGCCTCAGTAAATATTCATCAACTCTTGGTTTAAATAGAGTCCTTAAAAAAAAAAAAATTATTTATTTGACAGAGAGAGACACAGCGAGAGAGGGAACACAAGCAGGGGGAGTGGGAGAGGGAGAAGCAGGCTTCCCGCGGAGTGGGGAGCCCGATGCGGGACTTGATCCCAGGACCCTGGGATCATGACCTGAGCTGGAGGCAGACACTTAGCTGACTGAGCCACCCAGGCGCCCCGAGTAGAGTCTTGAAAGACAAGCTTATTTTAGGCAGCTGAAAGGAGAAAGATGATCCTCAGCAGAAGGCAGCTGGTTCTTCCATGAAACCAGAGTTCATTATAGACTCATGGAATAACAAGTAGACAGGACTATGAGTAATTGCTTTATGATACTCCTTAGCAGAATGTAAAATCTTCACGACATTACTGTCAGTACAGGCCAAGATCTACTGAGTGTTAGGCACCATATCATGAATAAGTGACATGTAAGAAGATGCCCTGTTTGAGGGAGGACTTCATCTAGCGAAGAGTCCTAGGAAAACAGATATGTAGTCAAATAATTACTATAGGATGTGATAGACACAGGCCATAGAAGCAGCAGAGTCTAAAGGGGTGTGATTAGCTCTGCCCTACCCACCCTCCAATAACTGATCTTCTATGTCCACTTTCTCACTCCCTCCACTCCAGCTCATTTTGGGTTCCTTGAATGCACCAAGTATGTTTCTGCCTTAGGGCCTTTGCACTTCCTATTCTTTCTGTCTGATAGGGCTTCACCCAGAAATTCACAATGGCTTACTTCTTTTCTCCATTCAGCTCTCTACTCTTATGTCACCTTATTAGAATAGTTTTCCCTGACCTCTTGATATAAAATTGCACCTAATCCCTATTTATCACTCTGTTCTAGGTCCCCCTATCCTGCTTACTCTTATTTATAATCCTTATCACAGCTTGGCATGCTGTACATTTATATGTTTATTGTCTGCCTTCCTTCGTTAGGATGAAAGCTTCATAAAAGGAAGGACTTTGATTTACTTGCTGCTGAATCTACATAGGCTAGAAGAGACCCTGGCACATGGTAGACTCTTCATAAATATTTATAGAACAAAGAAATGGAAAGAGATAAAGTGGAATTCAGGAAAAGATTTTACAATGTTGGCTATACCTTAACAGAGTTTAAAACTACACATGGGATTATCCTAAAGAGGTAAGTGAGACTGGGAACAGCAATTGAGTCTTCAAAGGTAAGGGTAGGATTAAAACCACAGGATTTGTTTAAATAATGGGAGATGGTGTGGCACTGTTGGGATGTAAACACTTCCTTTGGGTTTCTATTAAAGCATATCTACCTTTTACTCTTGTAGGAGAGTTAATTAAGACCCTTCTGACTTTCTCAATAAGTTGAGAGCTCTTTAAGGGCAAAGACTAGGCTTTACTCATATCTTTGTTTTCCAAGTTCTTAAACAGCAGGTATTCAATAATTGTTAAATGAAGAACAATATTTAGTGAACCGACAGCAAGTAAACCCACTGATTGATTTGTAAACTAGAATGAATTTCTCTCTGTAGAAAAGCGAGAGTCCTATTTGAAAACTTTTGGACCAAAAGAAGCTTTAGAGATCATCAAATTCAGCTTTCCCATTTTAAGGATGAGAAAACTGAAGCAAAGAGAGGTTAGTTACCTGAGGTCATGCAACTAGGTAGTTACAGTTAAGAACTAGAACACCAATTTTGACCTATCTATCATCTTCTCCCTGAAAGATGTGTTCAAAAGTAGCCTGAAAATGTGGCATTATCTACTAAAATAAAAACTGTGCATACTTTATGGTCTTGGAGAAAAACTTGTACAGATCTGCAAGAAGTCATTTACAAGGCTCTTCATTGTAGTGTTTTGTTTTTTTGGTTAAAGTGAAAAGTTGAAAGCAATCTAAATGTACATCACTAGGGAAATAACCATATTCATTTTGTGATAGCCATGCTATGGAATATTGGGAAGCACTTAAAAATGGGTAGAGTTTAAGTATACTAAAATGGAAAGGCTCTCCAAAACAGTTATTAAAAAAAAAAAAGCAATCCTTAGAATGATATATACAGTATTGTACCCTTTAAGACTCGTTAACCTCAGGTTCTTCCACCAAAACAATACATGTGAAGTAAATGTATAGAATATTTGAGGATTCACACCAAACAGCAAACAAGGGATACTTCTGCGAAGGAGGGTAGTGGATGAGGGGGTCTTCGACCTTGACTATAATGTTTTATTTTTAACAAAGAGAATGCATTTTTCATTTATTAGCTTGGCTTTCCTTTGCCGTTAAAATTGAATTTTCAATAAAGTAGGCATGAATTATGTTTTCTTTAATGAGAAACGGGAGTGATAAGGTAACAATTCTGTTTCAAGGCTGATAAAACACATGAAGAACGAAACAAGACCTTTCATAAGATTAAAAAACAGAAAAATAGTTGAGAAGAGAAAGAAAGCGTCAAGGAGATAAGGGAACAATGATGCACTGGCCGGCAAAGGCAATATGGGTTACTAGAGGAAAGGTTGGGGGAGGGGAACCTTTGCTGACGCAGGACGCCGCCACGGGAGAAAGCCACGCTAAAAAGGCCAAGCGGGATTCCACAGGGGCGGAGCCAACGACGGCGCGCATGCGCAACCAGGCCCAGGTGGCCTGCGCCGCGGAAGCGAAGCAACCTAAAGACGCCGCGCCGCTGGGCTGCTGCTGCGCGTGCGCAGGCGGACCGCCGCCGGAGTCGTCTCGTTTGCAGCTTCCAACGCCGCGGCCGCCTCTCTGGGATTTGAGTCTCGTGCTTTCTTCGTTCCCTCGCCGGCGGGTTCGCGCCCCTCTCGCGCCCCCGGGCAGCGAGGCTGGGAAGGGGTTGGAGGGGGCTGTTGATCGCCGCCTTTAACTTGTGCTCGGGGCGGCCATGTCGGCCGGCGAGGTCGAGCGCCTAGTGTCGGAGCTGAGCGGCGGGACCGGAGGGGATGAGGAGGAAGAGTGGCTCTATGGCGGTACGGAACTTCCTGTCCCTTCTCTCACTCCCGGGTTCCCTCAGGCCTCCCCTCCCGGCCCGCAAACGGCCGGCCTCCCGGGCCCCTCACGCCGCCGCTGGGGCCTCTGCTACGGAGTGTCCTCCGGCCTGAGTTAGGCCCAGCGAGGCGTGCGCGTTCTTTGGCCTTCACCGCCCCCCCTTCCCCCCCCCCGCGCAGCCCACGCCCCCACCACGCAGCCACCCCGCGGAGGTCGGGCTGGGCCGGGGGCTGGGCGCGGGTCCGGACCCCCAGCCTCACCCTCCTCCCCGCGGGGGCTTACAGGCCGCCTCGTCTCCACGCTCTCTCCCCTACTGTTTTATCTCCATTCTGAGCTCTGTTGGTGTGTCTCTTCTTGCCCCTTGGCTATAGGATGCCCTCCCTGTCCCTTTCTTTCAGAAAGTCTTTCTGTAATAATAGCTAAATAAAGTTGATGCTGTAAAACTAACGTCTTGTTTCTTGATGGTCAGTTTGTATGGAATGCACCTGCAAGGGTACCTCCTTGTCTGAAAGTCGTGCTTTAAAAATAATTAATTAAGAGAGAGAAAGAGATGGAATACATTATGGCCCATAAAGAAAACCCCGAATGTCTCCTGTATTAAGGTGAAGTTTTTCATTTTTAAGAGAGTGCTCTTTAACCCACATCATTAGAAGTATCTCATGTCCCTTAGGCTTACAGTTTTCAGTTATTTCGTATGTATCTTTTTCCCCAAATAAGTTCAGTGCACTTTGTAGTTACCTCATGAAAGGGACTTGACATCTGGTTTTTAACTTTTCATTAAGTCAGTCTCTTGTCTGTTAATGATAACTAGATTTGAAAGTTAATATGTGTTCCTTGCCTAAAATGTATATTCTTTAGTGTAGTAAAAGTGCACGTTTGGGCACCATGCAGCTCCTTGTTGCTGTGACTTTAACAAACTTTGATTTTGACAAACTTGTAAAATTCATTATTTTGGTGGCAAGATTTAGCATTAGTAATATTCTTTGAAATGTAAATGTGAAGGGTTTCCTTAACAAAGATCTAGAAATCTTTAATGCCTCTTAAATTAAGCTTATTTTAATAGAAATAAAGTCTGATTTTTTTTCATAAAAGACATATCTTGTTAAGTCATTATAAGGTGATCTAACTTTGGATGTGCTTATAGGCCCATGGGACGTGCATGTGCACAGTGATTTGGCAAAGGACCTAGGTTAGTGCTTGTGATGATCACTTCAGATTTTCATAATACTGGTTTCTTTAAGAGTGGTTTGTTTGTTAATTTTATTTATTTATTTATGTATTTTTTTTGGTAGATGAAAATGAAGTTGAAAGGCCAGAAGAAGAAAATGCCAGGTTAGTGGAATTTGTTGTTGATACTTAAACAGATTGTATGATACAGTGGTTCTGTAAACAAATTGTCAAAATTATTTCATTGTAAATATCATTGGCTTGAATACAGCATATTGACTGAAAGTTCAAAGACATTGAATACTGTAGAGTTTATTTCTATTTCAGGACCTAATCAGTTCTGTTTATTTGGTAGTAGCTTAGGGGACAAAGTTTTTGAAATAAGGGTTTGAATATTCTTCACTCTTAAGTAACTTTGTACTCTTAAGTGAGCTTAGTAGTGGAGTATATAATATAACCATTAGACTAATAAGGAAGAAGTTAACATTTTTTTTTTTTTTAATTAAAAAAGACTCCTTTACTGTTTTTGCAATTTATTAATACCTTTGATGGTATAGCGCACTTTGGTTATAATTTTAATGTTTTCTATTTAAATTCAAAGCGGAACTAATGGATGTTATAAGATTGATTCCCTTTGTTAGACTGCTAGAAAGATTTGAGTATCATTTACAGAACATGTAAAGGGAGCTTGAAACTTCTCGATTTCAGAACTCACATAGACAAGTATATGGATATGCTGACATTACTCATCAAATCTAGTATCAATGCCTTAATGTCCGCTAATGGGGAAGGGGTGGTTAAAAAAAGATCTTTTAAAGAATATTTGGGTTTAGAAAGTGGAGGAAGTACCACTTTACACCCATTAGGATAGGATGGCCACCATCAAAAAAAAGTAACAGGTGTTGGTGAAGATATGCAGAAATTGGAACTCTCATACACTGATGATGGGATTGTAAAAAGGTGCAGCTATTTTATTTTATTTTATTTATTTTTTTAAAGATTTTATTTATTTATTTGACAGACAGACACAGTGAGAGAGGGAACACAAGCAGTGGGAGTGAGAGAGGGAGAAGCAGGCTTCCTGCGGAGCATGGAGCCCGATGTGGGGCTCGATCCCAGCACCCTGGGATCATGACCTGAGCTGAAGGCAGACGCTTAACGACTGAGCCACCCAGGCGCCCCAAAGGTGCAGCTATTTTAGAAAACAGGCAGTTCCTCAAAAGGTTAAACATAGTTACTGTATGATCCAGGAATTCCACTTCTACATATATGCTTTAGAGAAATGATACATATCCACACAAAAACTTGTACATGAATGTTCAGAGCAGCATTGTTTATAATAGCCAAAAAATGGAAATAAAAGTCCATCAAATGATGAATGGATAGATAAAATATGGTATATCCATATGGTGGAATACTGTGTGGCAGTAAAAAGAAATGAAGTATTGATATCTGTTAGAACATGGATGAACCTTGAAAACATTATGCTAAGCTAAAGAAGCCAGTCCCAAGGAACTACGTATTGTATGATTCAACTAAAATAAATGTACAGAATAGGCAAATCTATAGAAACAGTGGTTGCCATGACTGAGGTCAGGCAAAACTGGGGAGTGATTACTAATATATACAAGGCTTCCTTTTGGGGTGATGAAAATGTCCTGAAATTAGGCAGTTGCAATGGTTGCGCTATACTGTAAACGTGAAAAACCATTCAGTTGAACGCTTCAAATGGATGGTTTGTGTGGTATATGAAATCTATTTCAAAGCTGGCAGGGGTATACTTTAGAGATACTGTGGGTTCAGTTCCACACCAATAAAGTGAGTCAAATGAATTTTTGGTTTCCTGGTGCATATAAAAGTTTTGTTTATACTGTAGTCTCTTAAGTGCGATAGTATTATGTCTAAAAACCAATGTACATACCTTAATTAAAAAATACTTTTATACTAAAAAAAATCCTAACCACCACCTGAGCTTTTAGCAAGTCATAATGTTTTTGCTGGTTGCAGGGTCTTGCTTCGAAATTGAATGCTGTTGATGATCAGAGTGGTGGTTGCTGAAGGTTGGGGTGGCTGTGGCAGTTTTTTAAAATAAGACAACCATGAAGCTTGCCACATTGAATTGACTCTTCCTTTCACAAACGATTTCTCTGTAGCAGTGTTGCTGTTTGATAGCATTTTATCCACAGTAGAACTTCCTTTCAAATTGAAGTCAGTCCTCTTAAACCCTGCTTTTGCTTTATCAACTAAGTTTAGGTAATATTCTAAATCCTTTTTTTTTTTGCTATTTCAACAGTCTTTACAGCATCTTTACCAGGAGTAGGTTCCATGTCAAGAAATCACTTTTTTTGCTCATCCACAAGAAGCAAGCCCTCATCTGTTCATGTTTTGTCATGAGCTTGCAGCAATTCAGTCACATCTTCAGGCTCCACTTCTCATTCTAGTTCTCTTGTTATTTCCACCACACCCGCACTTACTTCCTCCACTGAAGTCTGGAACCCCTCAAAGTCCTCCATGAGGGTCAGAATCCACTTCTTCCAAACTCCTGTTTATGTTGATATTTGGACCTTTCTCCATGAATCATGAATGTTCTTAATGGCATCTCGAATGATGAATCCTATCCAGAAGGTTTTCAATTTACTTTGCCCAGATGCATCAGAGGAATCACTATCTATGGCAGCTATAGTCTTATGAAATGTATTTTCTTCAGGGGCGCCTGGGTGGCTCAGTCACTGGGCGTCTGCCTTCGGCTCAGGTCATGATCCCAGGGTCCTGGGATCGAGCCCCACATCAGGCTCTCTGCTCGGCAGGAAGCCTGCTTCTCCCTGTCCCACTTCCCCTGCTTGTGTTCCCTTTCTTGCTGTCTCTCTGTCAAATAAATAAATAAAATCTTTAAAAAAAATTTATTTCTTCAATAATAAGAATTGAAAGTCAAAGTGACTCCTTGATCCATGGGCTGCAGAATAGATATTTTATGAGGCATGAAAACATTAATCATGATCATTGTATGTCTCCCAACAGAGACAGAGCTCTTAGGTGACCAGTGCATTGTCGATGGGCAGTAATATTTTGAAAGGAATCCTTTTTTCTGAGCAGTAGTCTCAACAGTGGGCTTAAAATATTCAGTAAACCATGTTGTAAACAGATGTGCTGTCATCCAGGCTTTGTTGTTCCACTTACAGAGCACAGGCAGAGTGGATTTAACATAATTCTTAAGGGCCCTAGGACTTTCAGAATGATGAGCATTAGCTTTAACATTAGCTTCAGTTAGCCCCTCACAGGAGAGTCAGCCTGTCCTTTGAAAGTTTGAAGCCAGGCCTTGACTTCTTTTCAGCTGTGAAAGTCCCTGATGGCATCTTCTTCCAACAGAAGGCTGTTTTTGTCTACATGAAGATCTGTTGTTTAGTGTGGCCACCTTTATGAATGATCTTAGCTGGATCTTCTGGGGGAACTTGCTGCAGCTTCTCCATCAGCACTTGCTGCTTCACCTTGCACTTTATGTTACGGAGACGGCTTCTTTCCTTCAGCCTCATGAACCAACCTCTGATAACTTCAGGCTTTTCTTGTATAGCTTCCTCACCTCTGTTAGCCTTCATAGAATTGAAGAGGGTATTAAGGGCCTTGCTCTGAATTAGCCTTTGACTTAAGGGAATATTGTGGCTGGTTTGATCTTCTCTCCAGACCACTCAGACTTTCTCCATATCGGCAGTAAGGTGTTTTTACTTTCTTGCCATTCACGTGTTCACTAAAGTGTAGCACTTTTAATCTTCAAGAACTTTTCTTGTGCATTTACACCTTTGCCAGCTGGTGACAAAGGCCTGGCTTCTGGCCTTCCACACACCTTCCTTACAAAACTTAATCAGTTCTAGCTTCTGAATACAGTGAGAGATGTGTGGGCTCTGTCACTTGAACACTCAGACCCATTAGATGGTTATAAATTGACCTAATTTCAATATTGTTGTGTTTCAGGGAATAGGGAGCCTGAGGAGAGGGAGAGAGACAGGTGATGGTTGGTCAGTGGAGCAGTCATAACACACACAATATTTAGTGATTAAGTTCACCATCTTGAATGGTTGCGATGCATAGCTACCCAGAACAATTACCATAGTAACATCAAGGAGATCACCGTAACAAATACAATAATGAAAAAGTATGAAATACTGCAAGAATTACCAAAATGTGACAGAGACACAAAGTGAGCAAATGCTCTTGGAAAAATGGCACTGGTAGGTGATACACTGTCACCACAAACCTTCAATTTGTAAAAAAACTTAGCTGGGAAGTATAATAAAGCAAAGCATGACAACATGAGGTATGTCTGCATTTTTAAAAAAGTGAATGGAGGGAAGAAGTGAGACATGGAACTAGAACTTAAGGGATGCTGAAATTATTCTTCGTCACTTAAAGACATCCCCTAAATTGGAAGATTTTTTTTTTCACTCACTGCTATATTGTGAAATTTTATTGTTTAAATTCATGTATCCAACCCAGTTCCTAACCCTAATCTCAGTTACTCACAAAAGTTATGATTTGTGTAGCTTATAGTTATAAAAGTAATTACAGTTTTTTCATACTGTTTTTTAATTGGTCAATAATCAATGGGTAATGTTACAGATTCACAGTTAAATACAATTTTTTTAATCTATTCCATTAATTTTGTTGGTATAAGTTCTTGGTTATAATTCTTAAAGATTATTTTTCTGATTGAACGTTGTTTAATTTTTCTATACTTAGCTTGATTAAATGTATTGGAGGGAAGTCTTCTACCTTTCCTGAGCATTACTGTCAAAATGTCTTTATATTCTTTACTAAAATTTTATTTGGAGGGCTATTAAGTTTATTTCATCCTATGGAAAATTTCTACTCCTAAAGCTTAATTTTTCTAGAGAAAGCTTATAATTTTATGTTTCTAGCATTTTAATGGTGATAGGGAATGAAAACTTTTAAAGTATTGGGGAAGGCATGTTCACCAAACCTGTGTTCTAGTATTCAGCTTGGTACATAATCACATTGTCGTAACTGAGCGGAGTCCTTGCTATTAGAGTTCTCCCCAGCTTCTTTGTGACTGGTTCATTGTTAAAACTTCTAAACCATTGCATTATGCTGTCTCCAATTTTGTCATGTTTTATTTGTTCAAGTTTTGGCTAAATATACTGTTTTGTGGCAAACGGAACTTGTTTCTGGCTACCTGTAGAAACTTAATTAAGCAGGAGCTAAATGGACTAAAGAATTATAGTTGTATATTTGTTTTCTTGGGTCAAGCAGTAACACAAGGAAAACTTAACACTTAAATTTTTAGTTTTTATCCTTCATTTTGCTTTATATGGGGATTGTATTGTAAAATACCACTGTAGAGATTAAATCAACATATATAAAAACTGCTTGGCAAAGTATAACACTGCTTGACAGAAAGTAAAGTATAATAGAAGAGATAAGCAGAAACCTAATGAAAAGTTTGATCTATATCAAGATCTGGATGTTTTTCTTAGAAATCCTACTAAATGTGAGTTATTGCTTTGTACTTGGTTCCTTTACTTATAAAGTGAGGTTAATGGTTAGTTCCCACTATAGAAATCATAATTACTAAAATAAAAGGAGCCAGTTACACTACCGTACTAGTTTTATTTGGTGATTAATGACCATATGCTTGAGTCTCCTGAGAAAAGAGAGGTTTATTTTATATCAGTTTTGCTTTAATAGGGCAAATTCAGGTATTAATTGGCCTTCAAAAAGTAATTTGTTTTTTAATGCATCAAAATTAGGTCTGGAGCTACTTACTGGCATCAAATGGGAAGGCAGTCTTACATGAAGATAAACTTTTTTTAAATCTTAAAATGTATCTTTTATGAAATAAAGAATGTATATCCATTTAGGTAGGTGAAACAGAAAACCGGGAAGAACCATGTATGTTAACTGAAGACTAAAGGAGTTAATGTGATTATATGACAAATCTTGAGTTCTTGGGCATCAGGAAAAGCGAAAACTGTGTTACATAGCCTTTGGCAATTACAGTAGTACCTGGCACATAGTGGATGTTCAATAAAGAGTTAGGCTAAGTAAAATTAAGTGTGATGCATATTTTTAAAGTAATAAAAAACTTGAATTTTATCCCATTGTCAAATTCATTAATAAATTGTGGAGGCAGTTCTATTCTGTGAATGTTGAGTACGGGTATTATGCGAGGCAGTAGGAATAACAGAATAACACAGACAGTTTTTGCCATCCTTTTTCTTTTCCAGTGGAGACAGTAATTTTAGGAAACTATCAGATATAGCTTAAAGATACTAGTATACGCTGTCTGTACTTCTGAAAAGTAATACCAGACTTGTGCACTTATTTCTGTTGTTTGTAGTGCTAATCCTCCATCTGGAATTGAAGATGAAACTGCTGAAAACGGCGTACCTAAACCGGTAACATAAGGCTTTGAAATTTAGTTACTTCTCTGATTAAAGTCTTTATCAGTAGTTTCCCATTCACTTAGGAAGAAAGCCAAAAATTTAACATGACTTCAGTGTCCGACATGATCTGGTCTGCTCTAATATCCCACCTCATCTGGTGCCATCAAAAGCACAGTGATGAGAAGCAATAGTGGGAAGAGACTTTCCATGAAATGGAACATGTGCAAAGTCTTGAAGTTGACTGCTTTCAAGGAACTGAATGTAGCTCAACTAAAGAGATCACAGTGAACCTCGTTTTCAAGGAAAACATTAAGTCCCACAGCCCAAGTTTGATTGTCCTAACTTTTGGGAAAATTTGTTTTTATATAAATACGTGATATTGTCTAACCTCATTCATGCCTGTTGAAAGTGTTGTTTTGGGGGGTGAACATGTATTTTGGGGGGTGAACATAATTTTATGAATATTTTAACATTCTGACCCTGTGAAAAGAAGGAAATCCTTATTCTACAGGCTTGAACTTGTATACAAAAAAATACTTTGCCTAGGTGATCTACTTTTTTGTTTACTAGTGTGTGACTAGCCACAAAATTGCCTTTGAGAGCCAAAATAAAACCTTTGTAAATGGTCCCACTTTATACTCATAGAAACAAAGTATTCCCTCAATTATTTGCATCCAGGGACGCTTCTAACTGTAAATGAATGACAAGAATAAGTGAACTGCTCCTTAACTCTCTGGTGCTGTTTAACCATGACTCTTACAGTTAATTGTTTTCCTTTTCATATTCTTGACAAAAATTCCTCAAATACTTATTTTTTGTAATTTATGTTCTAGATATCTTAGTACAAAGTCTTAGATTCTTTTTGCAGAGAAGCAGTTATAAATCGTAGGAAAAAATACATGAGGTGTTATTTACAAAAAGATAATGCTGAGAAGATTTTATTTTACATTCTTATCCCTTTTTATCATGTATAACATTAGTTATAAATGAGGTAACAGTGCTATGAAATTGTGATTTTTTTTCTCTAAAACTATACTTCAAAAAACACAAAATGATTACTTTTTCAATTATTGATATTAGATGTTGAGATGAATTATTGAATATTTTATAATTGTTTATATTGGTATAGAAAGTGACCGAGACTGAAGATGATAGTGATAGTGACAGTGATGACGATGAGGATGATGTTCATGTCACTATAGGAGACATTAAAACGGGAGCACCACAGTACGGGTAAGTTTTTGTTTTTGTTTTTTTTAAAGATTTGTGTATTGGAGAGAGAGCATGCGCACACAGGCGGGAGGGGCAGAGAGAGAGGGAGACAATCTCAAGCAGACTCCCCACTGAGTGTGGAGCCCTACCTGGGGCTTGATCTCATGACCCTGAGATCATGACCTGAGCAGAAACCAAGAGTTGGATACTCAACTGACTGAGCCACCCGGGTGGTAAGTTATTTTTAACTAATGATTGTATGCCTAAGTCAAAGGTAGCATGCTTATATCAAACCATTGGTGTTGATTCCATTGCTTTTACATTTTTCCATCTTACATGATATGAAAGAACACTTCTTAAAATTTCACCGTGAGTTTCTGGAAGAGTAGATCTTAAAAGTTCTCATCACAAGAAAAGATACAGAACTGTATGGTGATGGATGATAACTAACTGTAATCATCTTTCAATTTATACATATATTAAATCATTATATTGTACACCTAAAATTAATAGTGTTGTGTCAATTCTATCTCATTATAAAAAGGAATTTTACCATGAAAATAATTTCTTAAAGATAAAGTTAATTAGATAAGGTGACATGGAAGCAACTGTTTTTGATTTCTGAAATTAAGCTGTTTTTATAAATTGAATACTACAAATTCTTTAATTAGAGTTAGAAAACCTTAAATTACAGATTTCATCTACGTTCTTCCCTTATATTAACCAAAACTGAGTTTAGGTTTTTAATTTTTTGTACAATAAAAACAGTATCAAAAGTATTTCTTTTTGCTCTTAATAGCCTATTTTTGAAGTTGTTAATTATCCTGTTGGCTTTTTAAGACAGTATGTTGTCTAAAATTTTATAGTCTGTAAAACTGAATTGAGTAAATCGACTGTCATTAGCTCATTGAGCACATAAAGAATCTTACAGAAAGGCTAGAAGGGAATATATTAAAGTGCAGAATGTGATTTTGTTATGGTGGCAGAATAAAAGTCAGTATTTTTTCTCTGTTTTATCAGATTAGATGTATAATGTGGTACTTGTGCATTGGGAACATAAACTTTTCATCAATTGCACTATAATTCATTATGCAGCCTTATCCGGAATGAAGCAATATATACATAAATATTTTTGAGTATTTCTGTACTAGAGCCATTTGTTTTCAAAAGTTATTTTAGGAGCTTAAAGGTAACTCAGTTATTGTCATGGTCCATTTCGCATTATAATAAGGACTGCCTGTATAATTTTAAAACTCTAAGAATCAGGGTTGAGAAGAGACAGTCATGTTAGGGATAGGTAACTCTTGGTGTTCTCATCTCCACTTAAAAAATTAGTGTTGGGCTTACATGAAATGCTAGTACCTTTATGCTAATAGGACTTTGCCATCTGCATTATGCAAAAGGAACATTATAATCATTGTATATGTAGTAAATACTCTTCTATAGTTGCAAATACAAATAATTTTATATAACAATTTAAGCTAATGGTGGGTTTTTTTTTATTAAAACAACCAAATTTTTGGTAGAAATTGCATTCAAATATTAAATGTACATAGACGCCCATAGTACTTTTCCTGAACTTTCTTTTTTTTTTTTTTACTGGAAAAAGTTAACAGTTTATTATAATTTATTTTATCTAATGATCTAGGAAGTTCGCAACCATCAGCATTTCCAGAGCAATTTCAGGTGCAATTGGGAATTCAGGAATCTCTCTGGAGCGGTTGGTGTAGCGAACCTTGTAGATAAAATACATGCATACGTTTGACGGCACATGTGAAGGGATCTCTCTAAAATTGACTTAATTAGTTTCATTCTCAGCAAACTGACCTGGGCCACTCAACATGGCTTCTATTGTTCCGGATTTTAGTGCATGTTCTCTTTTTACAATAAATTCATGACCATCCGAAGATACCAATTTGACATACATGGCGTCAGGGCCTTCACAGCCATCATAGGTTTTCTCTTCTCCATCCATTATGTTCTTAGGAAATTGTACTTTACTTCCACAGGAACTTCAGTAGTGTCTCGTCAGCCCTGCAACCACCACAGCCCTGAACTTTATTTCTTACAGCAATTTCCAGTTTCATGAAATGTAGTTATATTGGTTCATGTTTATCACCTTTAGACTCTAAATTCCTTGAGTAGAAACCATAGTTCATGAATTCCCCTATTCCTCACGTTGCTTTACATACAGTAACTATTCAGTAAATTTGTATTAACTATCAGACTGAACATTAAGAACTCATTTGTCTTTCAGTGTTTTTCCTCAACATTTCAATATGAAAAATTTCAAATTATCCAAGAAAGTTGAAAGAATTGTGTGAACACCTACTTACCCATCATTTAGATTATACAGTGTACATTTTGCTAGGTTTGCTTTACCATACACATGTGTAAATGTATGTATCTCTGTCCATGCTTCTACCCTTCAATAGATCTACTTTTTATGGTTTTTTGGGGGTTTTTTTTGCATTTCAAAGTAACATTTATAGATCTTTCTGAAGGGTATAGAACTTATTTAACCTTGATATTTCAAGATACATCTCTTGAAAACTGAAAGAGCCTATGAGAAAATAACATTTGATGAATACTTAACTTAGTGCACAGAATTTTCAGAAGCAAATTTAAAGAGCAAATTGTATTCAAGGAACAATACTAAATGGGTTTATTGTAAGCTGTTAGAAAGTACAAAGTAGCATTTTTTTAGGCAACATACTTTTGTTACAAAGTAGTTCATTTTATCTATAAGGTAATGAAAAGCAAATTTTAGAGTGGGGAATAATTTAGCTTGTACAGAGAAGTGGTTTCTTACCTTTGAGATTTATCCGTTCATAAACACTTAAAAATGTTTGTTGGCACTACATTAATTGATGATGAGACTATGAAAATAATAAAGTCCTTACTTACTAGAAGTAGTGAGGAAGACAGACATGTTAGCAAATACTTTCAGTGTGGTTTAAGTGCTAGAATAGAAATGTACAAACTGAATTGAAAACTTTGAGAGGAGAGTTGCTAAAAGCCTACACATGAAGAAAAGGTCCTAGAGGAGGTAATATATGAACTTGTTTGGATAATTCTTGACTCGGAAGGAAGAGGATTGATGATTTAGCACAGGACACTACTGAGATGTAGTAGAAGCATGGCTTAGAGGAACTACATGGCTGGAGAATACGGTAGATGGGAAAAAGGTTGTTGAAACCACTTGAGGGAGTTAGTACCTTTAAAGGTTTTTAAGCAGGTTAGTTTATTTGAAAAGATAAAAGATAGCAGTAGTTGAGGTGGACTAAATAGAAATTAGTTAATATATTTGAATTGTCCACATGAGATGATAATCCAGACTAAGCCAGTGGCAGCAGTATAGGGATGGATGGAAAAGATGCATTTGAGTGCATAATAAATAGAAATAACATGGGTAACTGGTTGTGGATGCAGAGTGAGATAAAGGACTCAATGACTTAGAGCTTTCTAGGGCAGTTAATTGAGTACCTAAAAGTATATTAGCATGTATGGTTAATGTAGAAGGAGTGGGTTAAAATACATTTTTTTGATGCATTTATTTTGAAGTTCCTTAAATACCCAAGTATGTAAGATCTGGCACCTAGAGAATCCTGAGACCTCATGGGGGTCTAATGGAAGGTATCAGATTAGCTTAAGTGCAATTTTCCAAATAGCTAAGCTTCTCTACACACAATGAATACAAAGCCTTAGTAGTTTAAAAAAGAAAAGTGATAGTGTTTTTTATTTTATTTTTTTTTAGATTTTAATTTATTAGAGACAGAACGAGTGAGCTGGGGTAGGGGCAGGCATTGGCGGTGGGGAGAGAGAGAGAATGAATATCCTAAGCAGACTGCGCTGAGTATGGATCCCAACATGGAGCTTGATCTCATGATCCTGAGATCATGACCTGAGCTGAAATCAAGAGTCAGACACTTAGCTGACTGAACCACGCAGGTACCCTGAAAAGTGGTGTTTTAAAGGCAAAACATGGAAGGGAAAGCAGCTGGGTGGGAGCAAAGAAGTTGATTTATTGAACTTATGGCTAACCTCTTATGAATTCTATATTGTTTTATCCTTTAGCAATTCTGTAAGAGGACCATTTAGAGACGACTTGATTTTTGTACATTTGGCTTTTTTATTTTTTTAAATTTATTAATAATAAAATATTTGAGAGAGAGCGAGCAGGGGGAGGAGGAGAGGAAGAGGGAGAGGAGACTCCCCTCTGAACAGGGAGCCGGACCTGGCTCTCGATCCCAGGACCCTGAGATCATGACCTGAGCGGAAGGCAGACACTTAACCGACTAAGCCACCCAGGTGCCCCTGTACATTTGACTTTTAAACAGTTAGAACTTTTGTACATCGGATATAGATAACCCAAAAGTGCTTTTGCTGTGCTGGATCTAGATTGTTGAAATGTAAGCACCATGGGGCAGGAGCCATATTTGTTCAGTACCTCATTCTCGTTCCTTAGCTGAGAACTCTACCTGATGCACTGTTGGTGTTTAAGCATTTACTAATGAGTTAATGTCATGGAGATGACTTAAACACTTCAAGTTTGTATGATAGTACTACCTGACAGTAACAGTTTAATTTGGGCTATTTCATAGTTTCTGCATTTATAGCAGTGGAGTTTTATACAATTATTTGAATATTTAATAATACTTATCACTTTTTATATATTATTTTTTTCAGCAGAAAACCGAAAAATGATAGTGCTAATGTAAATAAACTAAGTCTCATAATTTTAATACATTGTAGATAAAAAATGGAAATTATTAGGCAGATCAGAAACAGTGAATCTTTGCAAGTCCAGTTACCTGAACTTGTGAGAGTAAAGAAGCAAATTAAATGACATGAATATAATGAGAAATATATCATTGAAAACATTGAGGTCTTACTATACCTTATTTTGGTTAGTATATTTGATTTTCCTCTTCATATACGAGAATGCATTATATGGAAAAGTAGAGAACTGTCTACTTTTAATATGTAAACTGTCTATGTTTAATATGTAAACCCAT
Organism: Halichoerus grypus; assembly: GCF_964656455.1. Classification (NCBI taxonomy): domain Eukaryota; kingdom Metazoa; phylum Chordata; class Mammalia; order Carnivora; family Phocidae; genus Halichoerus; species Halichoerus grypus. The sequence continues at coordinate 41,739,381 of NC_135714.1, forward strand.
ATTACAGAAAATTTATACAAATTCCATGAGGTCATAAGTGACTTAGCCAGGGTTATACAACTAGTAATTGACAAAACTTGTATTTGAACCTGGGTCTGACTCCAGATTTTGTATTTTTTTTCCTCTGTCATGTGTATATTATATTACATTAAAAAAGTACAGCTCAATAATTGTTTCATATGTATACATTCATATGTATCCACCATCCAGATCATGATATGGGACATTACTAGCATTCTAGAAATTTCCCTCTTATTTCCTCAGTCATTAACCACGGACTACCACCAAACACTCTTCTGCTTTCACCCTAGATTTATTTTTAAATTTAATATAAATGAATTTATTTTATGGATAAAAGTACCCCATGGGTATTTGAAAGAGGATTTATCAACAGTAACCAATGCAGGAAGGACTACGGGGAGGTCACTGGACTTGGAAACAAGGTGGAGAAATTTCTTTCTTGCAGGATTGCTGCATGTTGAATAACTAGGAGGTGAGAAAATGAGGACAAGATGTATAGACTTATTTCCTCTTAGCCAAATTTCTTAAGAAGTTTGTTACACGAGATACTGACTTAGTAGCAGGTAGGTTTTTTCAGATGGAAAACAAGTTAGGCTTTTAAAAAATACTTGTTTTTTCTTTTAAAATTAGAATGTTTTCTAAAATGTGTAAGTCATTGTTAGTCTATGTAGTTACTGTGTGGGTATATAATTTATTTGTACATGTTGAATATATTGCTGTTTTAAGTTTCTCAGTATAATTTTTATTTTGGTTTTAGGAGTTATGGTACAGCACCTGTAAATCTTAACATCAAAACAGGGGGAAGAGTTTATGGAACTACAGGTAAAACTTCTATTTGTGGCTGTATAAATAGGAAAATAAGGCGTATATATGAATAGGTCATAAATAGGTTGAACTATTACAGCTCAGTTCAAAAGAGTGGTTTTGACCATACATGACAGAGACAGACAATTTTTTTTTAAAGATTTTATTTATTGAGAGAGAGAGCGAGTGTGTGTGAGTGCATAGAGGGAGAGGGAGAAGCAGACGCCCGCTTGAGCAGGGGGCCTGATGTGAGGCTCGATCCCAGGGTCCTGGGATCTTGACCTGAGCTGAGGACAGATGGTTAACTGACTGAGCCATCCAGGTGCCCTTGGACAAATTTTCTGTAAAGGGCTACATAATAAATATTTTAGGCTGTGTGGGTCACAGGGTTCCTGTCACATGCTTGGTTTTCTTGTTTGTTTTACAACCCTTTAAAAAGGTAAAGACTTAGCTCACAAGCTGTACAAAAAAGTGATTTAAAACACGGAAGTTAGCAACTTCCTGTTGGTACAGGAATTCCTTATAAGTAACAAGTCCCTAAACTCTCAGTCCAGTTTATTTTACAGCTACTTCATAAAGCTTGATCTCACCTTTTATTTATGGTAAATATAACTCTAATGCTTTTTTTGGAACCTTTGCCGTATTTAGTGCTATCGGTAGTAAAAAGGTGTTAATGGTTTCTGTTTAGCTGTGGTATCTCTCAGCTTTTTGCTAATAACAGCTCCTTCACCATTTTGTAATTTTATAAAATAGGAACAAAAGTCAAAGGGGTGGACCTTGATGCACCTGGAAGCATTAATGGAGTTCCACTCTTGGAGGTAGATTTGGATTCTTTTGAAGATAAACCATGGCGTAAACCTGGTAAGATTATTGTGGATTGTATCTGTTTCAAAAGATTTTTAGTACAAACAGTCATTAGAAAAGTTTTTGTTTTTTTAGCAACCATTTAGAATATTATTTTTTAATGTAATTTTTCTTGCGTTAAGTAGATGAGGAGTAGGAATGACGTGTATTATTAAATCTTACTGCATTATACCAAAGTAGACTTGCATATTGTTTTATTATAATGCCATTTCTAAAGGAAATACTTTTTTACCCCCTGTGTTCGTTTGTTTTGTTTCTTAAATTACACATGAGTGAAATCATATGGTGTTTGTCTTTCTCTGACTGACTTATTTTGCTTAGCATAATACTCTGGCTTAAAGGAAATACTTTTGATCAAAAATTTTTATAGTACTGTTGCTTTATGGTAGTAATTGGGAGAATTGGGAAAATTAGAAGGGGTGATAAAACTGATAGAATACTAAATTTATATTTTTATAGTTTATGTACTGCATAAAAATAGGATTGAAATATTTATACACTAACACTGTGCTTTATCTTTAGGTGCTGATCTTTCTGATTATTTTAATTATGGGTTTAATGAAGATACCTGGAAAGCTTACTGTGAAAAACAAAAGAGGATACGAATGGGACTTGAAGTTATACCAGTTACCTCTACTACAAATAAAATTACGGTAATTAGTAAATATTCCAGAATACCCCAGGCTTTTCTACAGTCCCAAATTTTACTCCCCAGATAAATCACTTTTTCCCCATTAAGGTGATTAAATGCTATAAGATAGTTTAAAATTTTCATTCTCTTTACCATGTTTGTTTTTTTCCCTTCCTTCCCTTTCAGTTTCATATTAATGATTATCTGATGTTCTTAGTTTCAAGTCACAGACTAGCCACAGCTAGTTTGTCTTTATATGGCCTATCAATTAAAAATTATGTGGTATCTTAATGGGGAATGTGTTATTTAACTTAGGCCGAAGACTGTACTATGGAAGTTACACCAGGTGCAGAGATCCAAGATGGCAGATTCAATCTTTTTAAGGTGAATTTTAGTAAATTATCCTTGGTTGCTCTCATTTTTTGTTCTTGAGTCTGCTCCCATACCACTACTCAAGGGATGAGATTAAAGTGGAAATAGCTACCTTTTTTCCAAACCTTCGGCTTCCTGGTGACTTACAAATTTGCTGATTGTTGTTTTATCTCCACTTTTGCAAGCATGTGAATTTATAGCCTATTATACTAACAAATGCCAAGTAAAACTATTCTTGCTATATGTCGTGATTTTATTTTGAATTGTAGTGTATATTTGTTTGTAGGACATAAAAGTTCACACCAATAGACTAAGCTCTCACTTTAGATCATGCTATAATCTTTATCAGAATTGGAGACTTATTTTTCTCAATTTTCTTTAACAAAAATGGTAAGGAAGATGGCATACTGCTTATTATCTGTATGACACTAAAATTATTGGTGTAATGTGTCTTATAGTCTAAGATGTCTCAAGCTTACGCATTTTTAGGAGTCTCTAAGAAAGACTCAACAGAATAGGATAAAGCTGTTGATTTTTAAAATTCATAACTTAAAAGGATTAGGCTTAGGTAGGGACTTGCAGGTTGATATTCCCACTTGGAAATCAAGTCTGACTTCTGGCTTCTCCATTCCATATGATCACAGACCCAATCCAAAGAATAATGTCATATTTTCATACTTCTGCAATACACAGCAACCTACAAACTTTTCTCGAAACCTGATTGTGTACTCTTTTTCCTTTACCTTATTACTTCTTAGTTCTTAATTCTTGTATTGAACGACCCTGGAATGAAGACTGGGAGTGGCTTTTAGATTGGGTTATATACTCAGGGAACTTCTGCAGGCAGGCACTTCCCTGTGACCCTTTTGGGACTGCAGCCCTGTCCACCGCAATACTGTCTTATGCAATACGTGTGCTATAGCCGCAGATGTAGCCGCTCTGCTGGACACGGTTCTGGGTAGAGAATTTAATTTTAATTTACATCCTACTTTGGGTAAGTATTTGGTTCTTGTTCTGCTGTCAATCTTTTGAAAGTGTGTAATGATGTCTGTTCTCATTTAAATGGTCATCAGGTGCTTTTTGGTGCTATCTTCTCATTTACGGAGTGAATATATTGTTACACTTGATTACAATGAATAGGTAGAAAAGTTGTCTTGATGATGAAATAGTTCGTTTGCAGTGGTCCTTCTTATTTCTTCTAACAAATGAAAACAAGGTGCTTTTGTAAACTGCCAGGTTCTATGTGTTTTGTCTTTTTGCAATAGACCTCTGAAACTAAAGAATAGAAAGAAACTCCTAGGGGCTGGTCTCTTACTGAAAGTGGTCACCGTGAATGAGTTTTTTATATGCATACTGTGTATCAAAATTATTTTGAAGTTTCTTTTGGTTATATGAGAGGAGGTTATTGTTCCATTCTGATTTATTTAGTTCTGAATGAATAAGGATTTGAATTTAATGAGTGTAGTCTAATGGTTTTTCTTGCCTTGATAATGCATATTAAATATTACTCATCTGTTACAAATACTGATTTGGAAACAGTGTGTGTATTTTATTTTTTTATTATTATTTTAATATTGAGAGAGTATATGCGAGTCGGGGGGAGGGGTAGAGGGAGAGAATCTCAAGCAGATTATCTGCTGAGCTGGGAACCCAACTGGGTGGGGGTGCTCAACCTCTTGACCGATGAGATCATGAGCTGAACCAGAATCATGAATTGGACGCTTAACCGACTGAGCCACCCAGGTATCCCTGGGGTGTGTATTTTAATGATGTGTGTGGCTCAAACTTTTTAATGTATATTGTGGTCTTTGGGATATGTTTTATTGATGTTGCTCAAAATCTGCAACTACTGGTTGTATGGGAGTGTTTGGCATTTTCAGGTTGCAGTTTGACCTTAAATTTCAGGCAAGTTTCTGTCACCTTAAAAAAAAATCCTTGTTCAAATTTCTCTAGGACTATTGTTCTTTGAAAACGTCTGAGTTGTCTTTTACTATCCTGCAACCTGAAGAATACAAAAAATATTTTAAGAATGTAATGGGTATCCCAAATATGCAGAGGTAAATTTCTTAGGTAGTATTAGATACCAAAATGTTTATTTTAGACAAAATGCTATAGAATTTGGAGAAATGAGTTGATGAGAAATTACCCTGGGAGAAATACAAATCAAAATCACAGTGAGATATCACCTCACACCAGTCAGAATGGCTAAAATTAACAAGTCAGGAAACGACAGATGTTGGCGGGGATGCAGAGAAAGAGGAACCCTCCTACACTGTTGGTGGGAATGCAAGCTGGTGTAGCCACTCTGAGAAACGATATGGAGGTTCCCCAAGAAGTTGAAAATAGAGCTACCCTATGACCCACCAATTGCAATACTAGTATTTACCCCAAAGATACAAATGTAGTGATCTGAAAGGGCACCTGCACCCCAGTGTTTATAATAGCAATGCCCACAATAGCCAAACTATGGAAAGAGCCCAGATGTCCAACAACATGATGAATGGATAAAGAAGAGGTGGTATATATATATACAATGGAATATTACTCAGCCATCAAAAACAATGAAATCTTGCCATTTGCAACAACGTGGATGGAACTAGAGGGTATTATGCTAAGAGAAATAAGTCAATCAGAGAAAGACAGTTATCGTGATTTAACTCATGGAATTTAAGAAACAAAATGGATCATAGGGGAAGGGAGAGAAAAATAAAACAAGGCAAAGTCAGAGGGAGACAAACCATAAGAGACTTAATTATAGGAAACAAACAGGGTTGCTGGAGGGGAGAGGGTGGGCGGATGGGGTAATGGGTGACTGGCATTAAGGACGGCATGTGATGTAATGAGCAGTGGGTATTATATAAGACTGATGAATAACTGATCTCTATCTCTGAAACTAATACATTATATGTTAATTAATTGAGTTTAAATTTAAAAAATAAATTTTAAAAGCAAAAAAAATTACTCTGGGATTAGAAATAACTTTGAGCATTATATATAGTTCTTTCTATTTCTGTATTTTTTTTAAAGTCTAAAGATACAGTATTAGAGAAGCATATGCCATTTTAATCAGAACCTTGAGTGTGGAGAACACAAGAAAAAGTATTGTAGATTAGGAAGTGGCTTTGGCAAAGAAACTCAGCTTAATTGAGTAGATAGTGAATGAAAGTATTATTTAAGAAATTAGCCTTATCTGGATGCCTGGGTGGCTCAGTAGGTTAAGCATCTGCCTTCGGCTCAGGTCATTATCCCAGCGTCCTGGAATCGAGTTCTACATAGGGCTCCTTGTGCAGCAGGGAGTCTGCTTCTCCTTCTGCCTGCCGCTCCCCCTGCTCCCCTTGCTTGTGCTTGCACGCATGTGCGCACACTCATAAATAAATAAATCTTTAAAATATCTCCACGAGTTTTAAAAAAATGGAAATTAGCCTTATTGGAGGAGTTCTTTTGGAAAGGAGTAGAAGAGAGGTGGCTTTGTAGGGTTCAACACTAGAAAGCCTTAGAAACAAGGACAAGTTGGAGGAGTTATTGCCTGTTTGTGAGCAAGAAAGTGCTCAATAAGTAACATAATTCTGGAAGCGGCTTATAAGTAATGTAATTCTGGTAGCCTTGTAAGGTGTGGTTGGAAAAAGAAAGTCTAAGCTCTTATCTGCTAATCCACTGTTTTGAATTACAATTACTAGGATTGGTGAGACAGATAGAAGGAAAAGGACTTTCCCAATTTTCCTGTTATGTCTGGGTACCTCTAACGTGCACAGCACTATACTAGATCCTGTAGTGAGACGGGGTCTCTGTGTTCAAGGAGCTCATGATCTGAGTGACATATATATATGAACTAAGCATGGTATATTTTGAGAACTGTTATGTTAGTGCTGTTATCAAAGTGCAGTAGGGAGTTCAGAGGGTAGAGTGGGTTATCCTAAGGTGCAGAGTCTGGAAGGAATCAAACATGATAACTGAAAGACGAGTGAGTTTTCATTAGTGGAAAAGAGGGGAGTGTAGAACATTGTAGGCAGAGAGAACAATATGAGCAAAACCAGATAGCATGAAAGGAGAGTTGGGGTGGAGATATTATAGGAGAGAAGCCTGGAAATGGTAGACATGGGTCCATAATGGGAAAGACCTTAATCTTAAACTGCCTGTAGACATTTGTGTAGGCCATAGGAAGCCATTTGAAAGTTCTTGAGTAGGAGAATAGCATGAGCAAATTTGGTTTTTAGAAAACTGACAAGTGTTCTTTAGAAGGGTAGGCTTTAGAATATAAGGAAGAGAAAAGGAAGTAAGAGAGACCAGATAAGGAGCTGTTGCAGTACTGTAGGGATGAAATGAATGAGGAACCCATCTTAAACTAGTGAATGGAAAAAGGAGCAGATTTAAGAATCGTAATTTAAGTTCTTTTCATGTCTACTGCAAAGATACTTTTTTAACTCCTTCATCAACTGAGAGACAAGCCACCTACCAGCCTCTTTAAAATAACTTTTTTTTACTTTCTGTTAGATAAATTTTCAAACATACTAACCAGTAGATAAAATAGTACAAATAAACCCCTATGTGTTTACTGTAATGTCTCAGTGATTGTCAACATTTTGACATTCTTATAATTTTTTATATACTTCAATATAAGTAAGGTTTTTGTTTTATTATTTTGGTTTTTGTTTTTAGTGAAATGACATGAAGTTTAATAGGTATAAAAATAAAATCACTTGGGTGCAAAAACAATTGTGTAATTCTATAATTTGGAGTGAGGGGCACAGAAAGAGTGACTAGTGACTGTAAGAAAAAATTGACCCACAACCTTCTCTGAAACTATTTTTATGTCTGTATGTGCACACACATGCATAGATGATTTTGTTTTCCTCCATGGATGAGTATAAGCTTTGTCACTATGTTTTGAAATTTCATAACTGTGTGTCTATTATCATCTATTGTACCAAGCATTCATTTGTACCCTCTTAATCTGGAAGCACATATCCTTCATTTCTGGGATATTTTCTTCTATTATGTTTTTACTTTTTCTTAGCTTTCTGATGTCTTCTGGACCTCCTGTTCAGATATTGGACCTCTTATGCTAGTCCTTTAATTTTCTTTACTCTCATATTTTGTACCTCTTTGTCTTCTGGTATCTGGGAGATTTCTTCAGCCTTATAAGTCTTTTATTCATTTTTTCATTTCTGTGGTTATATTGTTAATATCCAAGACGATTTTTCTTCAGTATTTAACGGTAGCATCCTGTTGTTCATGCATGCAGTATTGCAGTATTTTTTTTTTCTCATCTGTCTCTCAGAAGATATTTATATTAATGATAGGTTGTTTGTTTCATTTAGGTTTTATTTTCCTGCATAGTGTGTTTGTTGCTTTTGGCTTCTGACTGACTCCTCGAATGTTTGTTGATCTTTGGCCATTCACTCATAAGGAAATGGGCCTCTAAAAAGGTGATTGGAAACTCTGAATATAAATAAGATTTGCTATGTTCTTTACCATAAGCTAAGTTTTTTTTTTTTTTTTTTAACAGTCCCACGTGTCAGTATCATTGGGTAATTTTGTTTTTTTCTTTTTGTGGCAATTTGATTTTTCAGGGACTAGATTCCAGTGGCCTGCCTAGAGGATTTATACTTGGCTGATTCAAATGTTCTGGGAACTAGAGTTGTCAATTCCTGAACCTTTTGGGGTCCTGCCATGAAAATCATAGTATCTTTGTTTTCTTGTTGCTGACTTACGATTCAGGTTTCTTTAGTCTGCTCAGTCAGTTACTATTTTTTAATATGCTTTCAGAGTCCCAAATTTTACTGCTTTGTCAGTCTTTTTGTTTTTGTGGGTTGAAACAAAATTATAATTTATGTGGTTTGCTACTTTTCCTTTTCTTACCTTAACATTATGTGGCAAGTGTTTTCCTAGTTTATTAAAGTTTTTTGATAAATGACATTTTAAATAGTTGCATAATGCATTATTTGGGTGTACCACACTTAACAAATTTCTTTTTAGGTATTATTTTGTTTGTAAGGTTAACCTTTTATAAATAATGCTATGAAGGGCAGCTGAAGGAAATTTCACAAACTAAGTTTTGGTACACTTACAGCATAATTTGGGTAAATATTTAGCTTCGCAAGGTTACAGACTTCATTCAACTTTTGCTTGGATGTGTAAGACCTAACGTGATTTTGTTTTTAGAAAATTTGTCATGGTGGGGCGCCTGGGAGGCTCAGTTGGTTAAGCGTTTGTCTTCAGCTCAGGTCGTGATCCCGGGGTCCTAGGATCGAGCCCCACATCAGGCTCCCTGTTCAGCAGAGAGCCTGCTTCTCCCTCTCCCTCTGCCTGCCGCTCCCCCTGCTTGTGCTCTCTCTCTCTGACAAATAAATAAGTAAAATCTTAAAAAAAAAAAAACAAAAGAAAAAATCTGTCATGGTATCTTATAGTCATTTCTCAAAATATTAGATTCTGCTTAAAAAAATAGTCTCATTCTGGTTAACAAGTTTTGAGTCTGTGTAATTCTGAGTGCAACATCTAAAGACAAGTGGATGCAAGTTGATTAGCAGAGTTGCTAAAATGGCGAAGATTTTCAGAATTAGAGTATTTTACAAAGAAATAAAAGAGAAGAAAACTGAGGAGACAGAAGCAATTTTTACATGTTTAAAAATGTACTGTGTCTTCTTGATACCTTTTCTTGCTTTTCTCCCTATTAAAAATAATTTTTCATTTGTGTTCTCTTCTCTCTCTTTACCCCTTCCTCTGCTTCTCTTCTTCAACTCTTCTCTCTTTCCCCTTCCCAGTTTTTAATTGAGTGTTGACTATGCCAGGAAGCATCTCAGGATGCTTCAACATCCTTGAGTAGGGAGAAGAGGTGAGCATTATAGACCTCAACTTTGTAATCTTAGAGTTTTCCTTAGAGTTATTGGGAAAAGTAGTCATTAATTAGATAACTGGGCCAAAAATTATAGTTATAAACTCCAAGTCCTATGAAAGACTTTGATGTGACATTTAAGCTGAGTCCCAAAGTCAATCAAATAAAAAATATATACTGAGCACTTATTGCATGCCAGGCACTGTTTTTAGGTACTTGGGATACAGATTTGAATAAAACCTAAATGCAGTGTAAATCCTTGTAGGCCGTGATAAATTTAGGTTTTATTCTGTTTGCATTGGGAAGCTATTGGAGAATTTTGAGCAGGGGAGAGACATGAGTTGATTTACACTTTTAATAAGATTGCTTGGCTATATACAGAGGATGGATTTTCCAGAGGTAGGACTAAAGCAGAAAATTTAGCAGAACAGTTGAGAAGTGGTAGTAGGTTTAACCTGGGTTTTAGGGGTGGACATAATCAGTGGTTGAATTTGCTATGTATCATAAAGGTAAAGTTCACATGAGATGGTCATATCTATGGATAATTGTTAGGATTTCTTTTTTTTCCTTAAGCAACTCAATAGATGATGGTGCTATTTACTTATGGGGAAGACTTGGATAGGATCAGATTGGGGGATCATCTGGAAAATGAGTAGCTTTGTTTTGGCCATGGTAAGTTTGAGTTGCTTATTAGATATGTAAGACAATGGATATAAATTACTGAAACTCAGGGGAACAGTTGAGACCGTACTGTCAACTCTCAGTATTCCAGACATTTGCAGGAAGAATATTGCATTTCTTTTTCTGTGTTCTCATAGCATCTTTTATCCCACAGTTACTTTTTTTCATAGCATTTATTGTATTGCTCTGATTGTTCGTGTGTCTTGTCCCATTGTCTAAGATTTTGTTGTATTTCTCTCTCTAGTCTCAGCCTCTGGTAATAGTTTTTTAGATGATAGATATTTAATGTTTGATGAGTGAGCCATGTTTATTTCCCCTTTCATCACATTCTGTCAGTTTACCTTTCAAGTATCTATCAAATCCATTTCTTACTTTCTATCCTCATTTTCTTAGTGCTGATCCTCTGTTATCTCTCACTAGGATCTGGGCCTTTTAAATGGATTTTTTTAAGGAGTGGGACTCTAAAATGTCGATGTTAAGCCCTAATTATGTGAAGACACCCATTAGGGATTGGGTTCAGCAATATTAATAGATCTGACTTTAATGGCTCAAATATATTCTTTTTCTCACACAATGATTATGTGAGAGGTAGATGGTTTCTGGAATTGAATCAGTGATTTGAATGTATCAGAGTCAAGGTGTCTGAGATTTTCTTGGCCTTTGCCTCATGGGGAAAGAGAATGATCCTGAATTTAGACTGAACAGTAGAATTTAAGTAGGACCTAAAATATGGTGTGATGTTATTCAAGTGTAGGGCAACTTAATTTAAATTTAATAAATTAATGATGATTTAAAATTAGGAAGGTGAGTATAAAAGCGAAAGAGCACAAAGAAGAATTTCACCAGTGTAAAGGAGTATGACTGGACCATACTGAAAAGCTCTGCTAGGAGCAGAAAAGATGGCTAAATCTGGGAGAAATTATGGAGTAAGTAGATACTGGTTTGAAAGTGAATATAAAGAGGGAAAAGAGGTTATTAAGGAGACCGATGACTACCTTCAAACTTCTAGGTGTACTGAACTGGCAGGATGGTGGTACTGTTGATGAAGAGGGGGAAACAAATGGTATGGAAGTGCAGGAATAGGTTATTAATACTCATGTTGGAGCAAATCACAGTCTGAATAGAAAATGGTCAGAATGGCTAAAATGGCCACTGGTGGGTTTTTCTGTATTGTAGTAAACATAGAAGGAGAAAATTCTTCAAGGTCTTTGAACTTTGAAACATGGAGTCATAACCAAGTATCTTGTACTTACTTGTGGCTATTTAAGGGAATTTATGAAAGAGTTACAGCTTATTGGAGTTTTAAGTGACATTAGTGTGAACTTTTTTTAATAGTTGGGAACATTTTGATCCCCTAATCCATCTTTGGTGCCTTTCACCTAATGCTGTTCTAAAATAGGGTAATTTTATTAAATATTCAGCGGCAAAACATTCTTCATGTTTAAATTCAAATCAGATGTTACAAATTTATTTTAACACGTTTAGTGTATTATGTTTGAGTGTTCTATTAAATAAGCTAATAACCCTTTTTTTTAAGGTACAGCAGGGAAGAACTGGAAATTCAGAGAAGGAAGCAGCTCTTCCATCTACTAAAGCTGAGTTTACTTCTCCTCCTTCTTTGTTCAAGACTGGACTCCCACCAAGCAGGTTAGTTAGACAATTGTAACTCCATTTATTGAAGGCATTGGTATCTTCATCTTGTATTAGTGATATAAAGTATAAAAGCGCTGAATGTTCTGCCAAAAAAACTGGAACATTCCATGTTGTTTTAGTACAAAATGAATTCTCCGTGAAAAAGTCTTCTGGGTGCTTTCCCATTTAAAAAAAAATCTAGGTAAGCAATAAATGAAGCATGGTATATAGTTACATGTATATAAAAAAGACAATCTTACATTTAGAAGAGATGGTGATAACAACAATCTTGCTGTTTTCTGTGCTTATTATTATTCTTACATAAAGAACTATTGGACTTTCTAAGTCTAGATCTGTTGACCTAAATGTGTTTTACTGATTTTAGTAAAAGATTGTAGAGATTTCAGCCTGGGCAATCTTTCACATTAAAACCATTTTCTTTTCTTTCTTTGGTTGGTTTTGATAATACCTAACTTTGAGTTCCACAAGGTACCAATTGCAAGAGGCAGATGTGCTGGCAAATGGTTAGCCTGTTACTAGGAAAATGGTAAAGGGTAATCTAAAATGAGGGAAGTTGGATGTTAGCAGTTTAATTTTGAGTTAGATAAAGATGACTTATCATTTATTTCTCTGGGCCTGAAACAAGTCAGTAACCCAACTGTTACTAGTTCTCAGCCAGATCATTTACCTTTTGTGGTACTTGATTAAGTTTATTTTACACATTTTTTTGGTTTTGTTTTTCTGCAATTTTGAATAGCTATAAGAGATAATATTTCATAATATACAAATGCAGGAAGAGATGGTATGGGAACATGTGGTTTAGCCCTAAGGTAAATATTCTTGAAACTTTCAGCCAAAATTAAATGTCACAAAGCCATCTTGGATTTTGACTGCCTCCTCATCCTAACAATTACTAGTCATGGTCATGTCCAGATATTATTTAAACTAAATGAAACCTCATCAGACGTTTGGCTAAGAAGTTAGGATAGCAGAGGAATACCGATCCTTTTAATATGTAGTCTTCTTTTGTTCTTTTCCTATTTTAAAAGAGGTCACTTTCATTCATTGAGTTTATTGTGTTCCGCAGCATAGAATAATGTGAAGAGCTTTGACTCTGGAGCTAGACTTCTGGGGTTCAAATTCTGGCTATATTACTTACTAGCTGTGTGTCCTTGAGCATATTCCCTAATCTTGTTCTTTCATTTCCTGATCTGTAAAATGTAGTAATAATAATCCATCCCTCACAGGGTAGTTATGTATATTAAATGATATAATTTTATGTGAAATGTTTTAGAACAGTAGTACATACATAGGTAATACTCTATAGATGTTTGCTAATTAAACTATTTAAAAATCAGTAGCAGGTTTTCTGTTATTTTGCCTGCCCCCTCCTTTTTTTTTTTTTTTTTTTTTTTAAAACAAAACAGCCTTCAGCCAGATTATGTAGGGCATTGTACCACTATAAGGAATTTGGCTTTTCCCATAAGTGAAATAAAAGGGGTGTCACTATCAGAGTTTGTGCAGAGTAATGAAATAATCTGTTGTAGGTTTTTTAAGTCTTAATTGCTTTATTAAGATCAGACTACAGAGAGATTAGGGGCAGAAACTGGGAGGCCAGTTAGGAGGTTGTAACAGTTATCTAGGCAAGAGATCACTTGAACCAGAGTGGTTGTGGTGCAGATGGTGAGGATCTTTTTACATCTGAGATGGAAGAGACTATAGGAGGAGTGCTTTTTGAGGGGAGAAGACCAAGAGCTGAGTTCAGGACATAATAAAATTGAGATGTCTATTAGACCTATAAGTGGAAAATAGGAAGGGGATATATGGATCTGGAGTTGAGGGGAAGGGTATGGCTGGGGATAGAAATTTGGGACTGGTAAGTGTTTAAGTAGTATTTAAAGAAGTAGCGAAAGTGAATTAGGTTGTCCCTCTTACCACTTTTCTATTGATAGAGAAGTGGTAAGAGGGACAGAGCCTTCGGGTGCTTCCTTCCAGGTCAGAAAAATAAGGATGAAGGAGGAGGAGGAGATCCATAGAGAAGAATGACTACTGACATAGGAAGAACACCCAGTGTATGTCTTGAAAAAGATGTGTTTTCCTCAAAGTAGAGGAACAATTAACTACCAAATAATACTGATTGGCCAAGAAGACGACGACTGAGAATGACTTTTAGATTTTATTTAAGTAATTTCTACACCCAGCATGGGGCTTGAACTCATAACCCCAAGATCAGTAGTCATATGCTCCACTGACTGAGCCAGCCAGGTGCCCCCCGACTTTTGGATTTTAAAACGTAAAGAGTGCTGGTGGTCCTGACTAGGATCATTTTTAGTGGTATAAGGTGAAGTTTGAAAAAAAGACTTTTTAGAATGAATTCAAGAAAGAATGGAAGGAAAGGAATTAGAATGAGAAAATATGGACAACTTTTTTGAGGATTTTTTTCTTTTGAGGGGGCAAAGAAATAGTATCTGAAGGGAAATGTGGGGTCAGGGGAATGTTTTTTCTAAAATGATAGAAATTAGAGCATGTTTACAGACTTAGAGTGAGTTACTAGAGGGGCTGTTGATGCTGCAAGAAGCAAGAAAGGACAGTTGTGAGAACAATGTCCTTAAGAAAGTCAGAGGGACAGGATGTAATATGCAAGGGGGGCGGGGTTAGCCTTAAAAAGGAGATGGACAAGTTCACTCATAGTAACAGGATTGAAGACAGGACATGGTGAAGGGTGGTGGGTAAGATAATATTGATGGGAGCAACTGAAAGCTCTCTTCTGATGGCTTCAGTTTTTCCCAGCACACAGGATGCAGACTTACTGGTGAACGTGAGGATGTGTGGAAGTGGGTGTTGAATGTTTGAGAAGAGAAGAGAAATTCTGAAATAGTCATTTAGAGGTGTGTGAATGAACTAGGGGAAAGGAGTAGGATTGCTAGGCACCACCTGGAGGGAAACGTGCCTTCAGGAGAAGGCTTTTTTTTTCAAAATGGGAGAAATTACAACATTTTTATATGTTGATGAGAATGAATTAGTAGAGGGAAAAATTGACGGAGAGAGATGGTACATTTCCAACTTCTCTGGAGGTTAATGGCTACGGGTTTAAAATGAGACCAGTCAGCTTGCTTGGGTGTGTTTCTCTTGCCCTTGTCAGGTGTTTGTATGTTCGTGAAGATTAGGTAGAGCTGGATTTAACAGGGATTGCAGTTATACCAGGCAAATACGACAGGGGCAAGGAAGGTGAGAGGGTCCTTGAAGTGATTATAATGATGGATGACCATGGATTGAAGGAGAGATGGAGAATACTGGCAGCTAGTATTTACTAGCTAGTATTTACTGGGACAGTAAAAAGGAAGTAAAGAAATGATAGAAATGTTAACAGATCTATCACTAATACCAAAAAAGTAGATTAATTGCCACCACAACCTATAGAAACATACCCAACATGTCAATATTGTCACTTTTTGATATAAAGAACAATACCCATTGCTCATTAGGAAAGTTTGTTTTCTGGGTTCATCTTGATCAAAAGTATACTTTTGTTCATTGTGAAGTATTTCCCTAAATATTTGTGTTTTTTCTGTTTTAGTCTTTGTATTTATGGAAATTAGACATGTTAGAAAGTAAAATTTTTTGACTTTAGGGAGAAGACAGGAATGTCACTTAAGGCATAATAGAGACTACACAACAAATAGTAATGAGCTGTACTGCTGACCTTACTACTGTATTTCCTTTGTTAAAAATCTTAGATTGCCTTATTAATGTGTAGATGAGTGTTGGTATGTTTGCACAGAACTTTTTTTATTGGTTCTTTGTACTTTATCGGTAGAAATGCTTGGTTTCTAACTTTCTCTATTGCCCAGCAAATTGGCATACTTAAGTAAAATGTTAATATTTAATATATCAGAATGTTTTAGTTAATCTTTTAAAGTTTTCATATTATGTCAAGAATGTACAGCTTGATAAATTTTCACAAGCTGAACACTCATGTATTTTTCATCCAGATTCTCCAGTTGTTAACATTTGGCCATACTTGCTTTATAATTTCCCCAAAATACTTTCCTTTTTGAACCATTTATTAATTATGAACATCATGCCCCTTCAAACTCTAAATTCTTCAGCATGTAAGAACAAGGACATTCTGTTATATAATCATAGGACACAGTTATCAAAGTGAGAAAATCTAATAATGAGCCAGTACGTTAATACACAAACCATAAATTTCGCTAATTATTTCAATAATGTCTTTCATGGAAGTTATTTTCTTGATTTAGGACTCAGTCCAGGATCATCCATTATAATTAACTCTTTTATCTCTTTAATCTGAGACAGTTTCTCAGACATCCTTTGTATTTGTTGACTCTGGATTTTGATGAGTACAGTCCAGTTGTTTTGTAAATCATCCCTCAGTCTGAGTTTGCCTTATGTTTCCTTTTTATTGGATTCAGGTTTTGCTTTTTAGGCAGGAAACTACCTAAGTGATGTTGTGTTCTCCGTGCATCAGCCTAGAGGTACATGATGTCATTTTGCCCCATTGTTAGTGATGATAGCTTTAATCATTTAGTTGTGATGGTGTTCATTGGGTTTCTGCACTGCAGAGTTACTATTTTTACTCTTTGTATTTAATAAATAATCTGTGAGGAGACTGTATCTATCCTATTTCTTTTTAAACTTCCCAAGAATTTTAGTATCCATTGATGATTTTTGCATTCTCCCATTACTACTATAATGGCTGTAAAATAGTGATTATCTAACTCTGTTATTTTTCTTACATTAATTAGTTGGCATTCTCCTTTAAAAATGAGCTTTCCCACCTCCTCCTCTTATTTATTATCAATTAGACTCATTGGTTTTTATTTTAGGTGTGAGAGAGTGTTTGTGGTTTATAAATATGGTTTATTTGTATATGTAGTATATAAACTATATATACGACTTATATATACTGTAATTCATATTGATGCTCAGATTGTTCCAGACTTGTTCTGTGGCAGCCTCTTCAGAGTGGCTCCTGTGACCTTTTGATTTTTCCCCAGCATTTTTTTTTTGAGGATTTTTTTACTTTCTAGCTTTATCAGATGTTCCAGGCTTATCTTGTGCTTTCTTTGCCCCTCCCTGAAAGCAACCATTTCTTGAAAGCACCTTGATGCCTTTTAGTGGGAAATGATGAGTACAAACCAAGATCTTGGCACCAGTTCGCTCATTGCTGTTGGAGTGTCACAGTTTCTAGGCTGTTTCAGCTGGGAGAAAACAAGCAATTTCAGTATTAAATTGCTTTATGTATAATTTTAGTCATGCAGTCATCATGTTTCTTTTATTTCACATTTTGACACCACAGGTTTCTACTTCCCTTTCCTTTTTCCATCTTGCATCTTTTACCATTTTTACCACATTGAGAACCTAGTTCCCAACAACTTCAGTGTATGTACTTACTTGTTTAATCCTAAAATACACACAGAATAGATTAGGACTTCACCTGCCATTACAGAAACCAAACCTATTAAGTAGAATTCAAGATTTCTTTGGAATTCTTTTTTTCTTTTTCTTTTTTTTTTTCTCCAGGCTGAGGGTATATAGTCAAAATATTCAGAAGTTTCCTTCAGAGTGGTTATATTAATCATATAATTTGATCTATTGTTTCTGTTTGTATTTTTTTCTCCATGTTTATTGATTTATTTTTTGCATATATAAAACATTTAACAGAGTTCCAAGTATACTCAGATTTATCACTCTTTCCCCAATTTCTTTCACTCCTGTTAATAATTAACTTCATTTTATCTAGTTTCTGGTTTATTCTTCCTGTGTTTCCTTTTACATAAATAAGCGGATACATAAACATATCTATTTTTCCTATAGAAAAATTTTCCTATTGAAAGAGTGTCTTATTAGTACTTTAAAGGACTAGCAAGAGTGTAAACAGCTGAACTTTTTATGGAGTAGGTCACTATGGATAAAATGAACTTTCTTTTGAATTTTATTTTGGAAGAGTTATTTTGAAATGGAATTTTTATGAAATATAAAAAATGTAGGTTTTTATAAAACACATCAGAGAGTTACTGTTAGCTGGTACACTATTTGTACCTGTTATTGAAAGAATATAGGGAAAGAAATACCAAAGTTTTGAATAAGGTTTTGTGAAACCATAGAAGTTAATGTTATTCATAAAAGCACGGGAAGTTATTTCTTGATAAATATAGTATAACCTGATAAGCCCTTGGTTCTTATTTTGCATTTTGACATCATATTATTTTGAAAAAGATTTCTAAAAATATTCTAGAGTTAATAAAATGTTGATAGCACATTTATATTTAAGTACCTATTAGCAGTTTTAGTACCACAGAGCCTTGGAGAGAATGATACAACAGGAACATGCTAAAGGACTTTAGACAAAGCATGTCAAAGAAAAGAAAAAAAAGTCAGAACAAGGGGGGTCAGAGACAACAATATGTAAGAAAAAACATAGAAAATTTATCTCACCAGAAACAGCACCTCTTCTCAGTCTCAGACAAGTACTGCCTCCAGAAAAGCCAATTCCAGCGTTGGGAAGTGGCAGGACCGGTATGGGAGGGCCGAATCACCTGACCTAAGGTAAGGCTGTTTTTAAACATTGGCTACTCCCTGATGTTTAGATCATCAGTGTTGTTTTGTCTAGTAATAAGTTAATAAACTTTGATTAGATTGTACCATATTTTTTCCCCCTCAATTAGCTTTTTCTTTAGAGAAATTGAGGGTTTTAAAAATCATATGTCAGGCCCTGTCACCTCACACCTTGCCTATCGTCTCTCTGGCTTTTTATAATACATTATAAATTGCATGGAACCATGCTAATGGGACCTCAATAAATGTTTTTTTCTCCCTACTGCTGCAGGTTTAATTCTTTCTCATATCACACCTTATTAAATCCCTGGGTGTTTCTCATTATTTACTGAATAAAATTTAGCCTTCTGAGCTAGTATTTAGAACCTCTAAAATTGAACTACACTGAATCTTTCCAAATGTTTTATCTCAACTACGGTGCGTAAAGCAGCCATTTCACTGAGTCTAGCAGGTGTCTTAGGAAGTACCATCTCCTTTGTTGTTCCTATGCTTTTACTCCTGGTTCCCCTCTGCAGAATTCTGGTTTGTGTTCTGAATCTTAGAGTTACAAAGCGTGCAGCCTTGGATGGGTACTGTATACTCTCTGAGCCTGTAACATGGGAATAATAATTTCTACCCCAAGAGATGTAGTGAGAAGCAGATATGTTAGATATGACAGTGCATTGCAAATAGTAATCAGTCTGAGCAATTAACAGTTTGCTTGACTTGGAAATGTAGACTTAGGTACTTCCCTAATTTGCCATTTAAAGTTTTAAACAGTGATGGTATGGGGGTGATTTTTTGTTTGTGTTCATTACAGCATTTCAAGCTTTCTTCCTAGGCAGGTTGATGCTATATTAATGTGCTTTTAAATATTTTCATTCAGATATATAAGTTATGATCAGATATCTTTGATCATAATAACTAAAAGAAAAGCAAAGGGAGGAAACATATCAATATTTTATTTTCTTAGATTTCCTTTGGGGTCTTTATTATATATTCTTCATGAGTAGTAAGAATTTCTAATCCGCTTGGTTTTGATAGGATCTCTTGTTAGGAGAGAATAAGGTTAGTCATTCTCAAAAGTGGCTATTCATCTCAAATACATAATTGATGCAGATAGAAATATATTATCTATATTCTTAGAATAGTCTCAGTTCCATGTGTTGCTTTAACGGTATAAAATGAAAATTTGCGTATCTTATATTTTAAAGTGTACTCATTGACATTTTCCATAGTATTATAGGATATTGATCTTAGTTTTTAAAATTAGAATTCTTGAAGCAGCAGTAGAAATTTCAAGAGTTATTTTAAATAAAGTTAGATCTGATAAGTGCGGAGTGGACTCTATGAATCTTTTCACTTTTAATATTTCTATGAAAATTCAAAGTTTAACAGGAGTGCTAATAATATAATTTCTGTATAATAATTGGTCATTATAGCATGCAGTACATAGAGAAACTCTTAGATTTATATTTAACCTGGCCAGTAATCTGGACAGCCTGTTTATTGATCCCAAAAGGGCCAGGCGATAAGAGCTTTCATTTTCATTGTTCTATTGTTGAATCAGTAGTCATCTTTGTAGATAAAGAATAACTACTTCTTAAACTTACAGCGGTTTCATGGCATAAGTACTGGATTTGGACATTAGGTTTGGTTTTGTCTTTGTGAATTTAGGATAGTTCCCTAAAAATCTC
This sequence comes from Halichoerus grypus, assembly GCF_964656455.1. NCBI lineage: Eukaryota > Metazoa > Chordata > Mammalia > Carnivora > Phocidae > Halichoerus > Halichoerus grypus. The sequence continues at coordinate 41,759,476 of NC_135714.1, forward strand.
TAGGCCTCTGTTTCTACATTTTTAACATGACAGGCTGGACTGTGTTATCAGGAAGGCACTTTTAATCATGAAATTCTTTATTTTCTGGCTAGTCCCTGGTTTACATGGAAAAGGAGATCTGAGAAGTAAGAAATTTGCCCAAATTTATGGCTAATTAAAGTCAGGGCTAGAATTCTAGGTTTCTACCAGAAAACATTCAAGGTTTTCTGCCTTTTAGTACCTGCAGTTAAGGCAGGTTGATTTTCATAAGCAAAAGCATAGAAATACTTAAATCACTTATTTTTAATGCAACTTAAAACTTTATATATGTTTCTTTTGCTACTATTTCAGTATCTGAAATTCCTTTTTATATCAGTTATTTGACAGAACTTTTTAAAATAATTGTGCTTTTGATATAATGGTTTATTTCTTGACGTAAGATAATTAGTTTATAGGGAAAATATTAGTTCTCATAACTGAAAATGATACATCTCAGTGTTGATACTATTACTCCCCCACCCCCCAAAAAAGGTGCTTTGGAAACACAGAAAGCTCCCATTCTGACTTTGTGATTAGTCTCAGGGAATGTAGGTAGTAGGAAATTTGACACTATTTTCAATGTGTATTTTGTGCTTTTGAAAATTCAAAAGAAAACTCTAGATAAAAGCTGTTCTCTGGTTGTACGTGTGCATGTATATATATGGACACATACATATACACGCTTATAAAAAATGAGATGCTAGCTCTTGGAGTTAACATAACTGAGAAATGTAGGGGTTTTTTGAAACATGGCTTAAATCTCTTTGTAAAGAGCAATTAAACAGTGGTTGCAATCCTTTTTTAAAAGTTATTTGGAGACTCAGACTTCTTATCTCATGTGTGTCCTATTAATTTATATAACATAGTGTTCTTCCAACCTTGGTTAATAGTACTCTTCAGGCTAACTATATCTATGTAACAAGGACATTTTATTGGTATGAGTTTGTTTTATAAATTCAGATTTGTGACACTAAGCCAATTAGAAGAATAAAGCAGTTTTAATGAACACAGAAAATTGAAATTGGCAATATGGATGATTGCTGTAATCTTATCCTAATGTCCAGTTTATTTGTGTGTTTTGTTTCCATTTTATAATATCAAATTTTGTCGGGTAATTAGTTTCAAATTCTAGGTTGTCTTATTAAGCTTGTTTTTTAATATTAATGCTTTTTAACTTAGACTCTTGAAAGAGGAATAGTAAAAATTGCTTAATGTAGAATCACTAAAATATTTAAACCTGCTTGCATTTCTTACAACAGACAAACATAAAACGACAATAAAACTGGATGTTAAATGGACATTCAGTCTAAGATTGACCTCTTCATTTGTTCTTGCACTACTCCTTCTGTCTTGATGAAATAATATACTGAAAAGCTGTACCTGTACCTTCATGGCGTTTGACTGGGCACTCTGAATGTGTGTTGCTGTATTATGTACCTTGTAAGATTTTATATGATTGGACATATGAAGGCCTTTATTTTAAAAGATTCCCTGTAGAATGGTATCTTTTCCTATATTTAAAAAATGAAATTAAACGTAAATATGGCAGGTAAACCTTTATTTCAAGCTCTGCACAAAAGTGAGTAAATTTGTCTTCCCTAATGAACACATTCATGTCCTCTAGTGAATCAAATTTTAGCATAGTTCACCTTTAAGCCTTTAAGGTTTTTTGTTTTTAAGATAGTTTAAAAAAGTAACAACATTTTAAAAATTTAGGCCCCCCAAAATTAGCAAACACTTTTGTAGAAGTAGACTTAACTAACTGTAGAAGTAGTCATAACTAACATGACTCTTGGTACTGGCACTTTACTTCACAAAAGAGCCTTTTCCATATCTGTGAAAGTGAAACTAATTGGACTTACACCGAGTACTTGCGGATTAAATGGTTTCTGTGGCTGCAAAAGCACCTATTGCAGGGCACCCGGTAAATGTTAGTTCCCTTTGGATCTCTGCTCCCACCGTAGTCTCTTTAATGGTAGTACTGATAGACAATACATGCTCTGAAAACAGTTTTAAATTCTGTGATTTTTATTTTGGACATATATTATTTTTCAAGACAGCATTTTTGATTAATCTTCACTGAAAAATAGAATACATTAAGTTTTCTTTATAAACTGTATACGTTGTAGACAAAATTATTCTTGTGCTTGTGAAGGTAAAAGAAAAACTATAGAGGCAGTACTGTGTGACTCCACAAAACTCAAAATATCAGTATAAAAATATATATGCAGTGGATGACAGCCTTACCTTAAATATCAGGCCTTGGTATGTATGACTTTATATTTATTGAGTAATAAGGAGTTAAGTATTAATTTTTATCAACTACTTTAAATTCTTTCTAGAAGAAAATACAATGTATGTGTCTTCCTTGAGCATGCCTTTAGTTGTAGTCCTCAACTTTGGCTGTGTATTGGAATTACCTGGGGAGCTTCAAAACATTATGGATGCTTAGGCCCTAGAGACCGAATTAAATGGTCTGGTGTGCACTCTGGGCATTGGGATTCTTAAAAGCTCCCAGATGTTTCTGATGTGTAGGAAGCATTGAGAACCACTGATTGAGAAATGGGATTCTGGTTTGGCATAAAGATTATTAATTGATTATTAATCAAATATTTAGTGACCACCTTGGAATAGGAGGTAAAAATGATAGATTAATAGGGTGGAACTGATGTTTGCATAGCATTTTATGCCTTGTAGAGCTCTTTCTTTTGTGTGAGTCTCATTTAATTTATATTTTCTGCTTCTTTGAAAGTCTTTTTGTTGGTAGCCAGTATCAAAGGTGTATCATGCTGTTTCTGTTGCAGACAGATTGGTAGATAGTGTATCTGCCAAACTGGAAATTGGAATTCCTCCACATGTTATTTTCCTTACATACTTTCTCTGCTCATGTTCTTCCCTTCATTTAAAATTAATGTACTCCCTCCCCATCCTGTATGGCTAAATCCATTCTACATGTCTTTCAAGGCTTATTTCTTTCCTGAAGTAGCTTAAAAGATGTTACACCAATTTCCATGCAGAATTGTTACAGGCATCTATTTAGCTGTATGACCTGAGTTAGACAATGATACTGGTGCATCTGTCTTAACTTGGGAATATTTAATAGTCACGTCTAGGTTTTTTCCTGGAAAATGAATCCTTGAACTATTGCTCTTGCTGCACAGTTCTTATTAGGAGCTCTGTTGTGAGAAGAAAAAACATTCATAGATTACTTCAAGGATATTTGATTCATTTATTGTTTTACAGTAGTGGTTCTGTAACTCCTTTGAAAATTTGCTGCAAACTGTGGACTCTTCTGCCTGAAAAATACATTTATACACATGCATATATTTAAGTTGAGGAACCTCCTGATCCCTCAGTATCCCATGTATACTAGTTAAGGATTCTTGCTCAAAAGTACAGTTAAATCCGGGAGCTTGGATGGCTCAGTCGGTTAAGTGTCTCCCTTCAGCTCAGGTCATGATCTCAGGGTCCTGGGATTGAGGCCTTCATTGGGCTCCCTGCTCATTAGGGAGTCTGCTTCTCCCTCTGCCTCTTCCCCCACTCATGCTCTCTCTCTCTGTCTCTCAAAAATAAATCTTTTTTAAAAAAAAGTACGGTTAAATCCTTAGATCAAGCCTTCGTCAAGAGCACATGTACTCAGACAACACTGTTTGGCTCCACCTAATTGAATTGCTTTTATTGAACTGTGCATTGTTACACTTCAGCCGGTATTGAGGAACATTTTGAGAAACGGCTTTGTGAAATTCACTTATGTTTTCATTGTAGTAATATTGGAGACTTTGTCCCTATTTCAGTGTTTTTAACAGCATGAGATTGCAGTCCATTAGTGACGGGTGTGAAAGCAATTTCATGGTGTCAACCACCAAATATTTCATGGTTTTGTATTGTTTATTTTGCTTTTTTGTGTGTGATATTTAATACTAATAAATCATGTTTGATTTTAATGTTACTCTTTCCTTTATAATAAGTGTAAGTAAGTATTGTTTCATGAAACTCAGTTTTTTATATGTGGGTACTGGATTGCTGTGCAAAATGTGTTTCTTAAATAACTATATTTTGGGGTCAGAAATGTTTGAAAACTACGGTACTCTATCATACTTTCTCTTAACATGGACTCAGAGGAGAAATTTTTTTCTCTTTATTTTCATCTGTAGAATGGGAATAATAGTTTCTACATCATAGGGTTATTATGAAGAGTAAATGCATATAAAGTGCTAAGAACAGTGCTTTCCTAGCACATAATAGGTGCTTAGTAAACACTAGCTGTTATTATCAGGAAGTGCCATCTTTAGAGCTAATGCTTTGTTTTTATCTTACATACATCAAAAGACTTTTGTTATTAATGGTGTCCTTTATTTTGGCTGTTAAAAAATGAGAAGCTCAGAGATGGATTTTTGACAAAAGATTAATAACTAATTCTCTGTCTTCCCTTGGCCCTAATTTTGTCACTTTTAAAGTTTTTGTTGTATCTTTGTAAGCAGCTTACATCAGAATCACCAAAATATGTCAATTTAATTCCATTATAATTTCAGAGATATTTTCATATTCATGAAAGGTAGAGACTCTTGTGAACATCCACTGCCTGTATTAATGTTGTAGATTAATGAGATTTCAGCTATCCATTGTGGTTAGTTTCTGTCTCTCTTCAGCTTTTTACTGTCCAATATAGAGAAGAGAATCTTGATAGCTACATTAGCTATCTGCCTTATTGAACAAATGTGTAAGTAAGCCCAGGTAAACTTGTGCTATGTGGAAACTCAAGGTACAGTAGCTACTCATAGTGAAGCTCTACTAAATCTTTTTATGCATTGAAATAAAAAGTGGTTCATTAAAAATTTTCAGAATAATACGGTTCAACATCATTTTTCATAATGTGGCATCAAAATAACATCGCTTGTTACTCATCTCCGTTAAATATTATGTACTTTTTGTTACTTTGGTATATGCTTATGTATCTTGTCATAAGAATTTCTGAACAAAATGGTAAACTTCACATTTCTGATTAATTTAAGGTAAATCGGTTTGTGTGGTAAAAATCCCTGGACAAATAGGTGTTATTATTGTGGAAATGTAAGAAATTGCAGTCTTCTGGATTCCCTCTACTGATGCACATTTGTTAAGGCTGATTTTCCATGTGTATATTTTTTGAAACTTAGTATTTGCCACTTTGAATCTTCAGTGATTAATCCATTTAAAGTTGAAAAATTAGACTTCTCTGACCATATTTAAGATAAACTTTAAGAAATGAGTACTCTCATGTGTCCCAGAATTTTTTTTAATTTTTTATTGTTACGTTAATCATCATACATTACATCATTAGTTTTTGATGTAGTGTTCCATGATTCATTGTTTGCATATAACACCCAGTGCTCCATGCAGAACGTGCCCTCTTTAATACCCATCACCAGGCTAACCCATCCTCCCACCCCCTCCCCTCTAGAACCCTCAGTTTGTTTTTCAGAGTCCATCGTCTCTCATGGTTCGTTTCCCCCTCCAATTTCCCCCCCTTTATTCTTCCCCTCCTGCTATCTTTTTTTTTTTTTTTTAACATATATTGTATTTTTTGTTTCAGAGGTACAGATCTGTGATTCAACAGTCTTGCACAATTCATAGCACTCACCATAGCACATACCCTCCCCAATGTCTGTCACCCAGCCATCCCATCCCTCCCATCCCCCACCACTCCAGCAACCCTCAGTTTGTTTCCTGAGATTAAGAATTCCTCATATCAGTGAGGTCATATGATACATGTCTTTCTCTGATTGACTTATTTCGCTCAGCATAAGACCCTCCAGTTCCATCCACGTCGTTGCAAATGGCAAGATCTCATTCCTTTTGATGGCTGCATAATATTCCATTGTATCTATATACCACATCTTCTTTATCCATTCATCTGTCGATGGACATCTTGGCTCTTTCCATAGTTTGGCTATTGTGGACATTGCTGCTATAAACATCGGGGTGCACGTACCCCTTCGGATCCCTACATTTGTGTCTTTGGGGTAAATACCCAGTAGTGCAATTGCTGGATCGTATGGTAGCTCTATTTTCAACTTTGTGAGGAACCTCCGTACTGTTTTCCAGGTGGCTGCACCAGCTTGCATTCCCACCAACAGTGTAGGAGGGTTCCCCTTTCTCCGCATCCCTGCCAACATTATCTTGTCCCAGAATTTTTGAAAGCAGAAGTCTTTAGAAATCCATGGTATATAGAGGTCTTTCATTTGGGAACAGACATTAGACTGTTAGATCTAGATTTAAGTTTTGCTACTTTAACAATTTGGAGACATTGCAAATCCAGATATATTTGTGAGAATTTGTTCTTGAGGGGAATAAATTTTAAAAGATGGAGAGGGGAGAATGCTGCAGTCAGGAATAGAAAAGAGTGGAAAAGGAAATAGTAGAGGTAAAGATTTTTACAGTGAAGTCTAGGTAGCAATAAAAGGTGAGGGAAATTGTGGCCTCAGGATACGTACCTTTATCTGTCAGGATGTTGGAATCTGAGATGTGTGTAGATATCCGAGGGATCATGGCATCTGCTTTGATAATGAAGTTACAGTAGTTATAGTTTTGTAATTGTTTTAAGTTTTAGGGGAAAAATTGGAGCAATATTTGTTTTATGTCTGAGGTATTTGGATTTTTCTCATGTGTGAATATTAGGATAGTTCCCAGCTATATTGAAGGGTATGAGTTAAGTTAAAAATCACTTTTTCTCTTTGAGATCATGAGGAAATCTGGGAAGTCAATGACCTGGGCATAAAATCAGAAAAGCGTGAACTTTAAAAAAAAAAAAAAGTTCTATTAGAATTATATAGAACAGAAGTCTAAAGTGGGAAAGATGATAAGTAGGAATGGACTATGTAGTTGAAGACATTTCAAATGCTATTATGTACTTTTATAGGGTTGTCTTTATTTTGTTTTTGTGAGCATAAAATTATTTATGGGGCTTCTCAAGGTTCACTTGAGGCAAACTTAGACCAGTTCTTGATTTTCAGAAGTCTTAAATGTCTCAGAAATGAGTTATCTTGCTAGGAGGCAGCCTCGCTCAAGGGAAGGGGTCTGTACGCTTTGGAATCTGAAAGACTCAGATTTGAAAGTTAGTTTTACCATTTACATCACTATGAGCCCTAGCTTTAACATCTCTAACAAGTGTACAGTAATTTGTTAAGTGAAGGCTTATTGTGAGGTTTGGGTATAATGTGTAGACATTCAACAAATAGTAGCTGTTATTAGTTGTTTCAGGAACCTAACTGTGGTGACTGTGGAAGGATCCATGGTACTTTGATGGTTTTACTTCTCTAAAGTTTTTAAAGGCAGAATTGTTCAGAACTGAAATAGAGATGAAGAGAAATTCATCGAATTTACATCCATTTTTCATTGCCTTTTCCTTCAGGTGACTTCTGTAATCTTATTAAGCATATATACTTTAATAAAATCCTTAACTACTAACTGGCTTTTAACATTATTTTTTAAAATTTAACTTACTAGCTTCTCCTAATTAAATTTGCAGCATTATTTTGTGGTAGACTATTTTTCCATCTACTCATATACTTTAATGGATTATAAATACAATTGGAGTGGGGCAGGCATTTAAATATTTAAAATTTTCTATTTAAAGGCAAGTTATCAGAAATGGAAAACTGGATCCCATTTTATGCTTTCTAATGCTTGGAATAAATCACTAAGAAAAATACAGTGTATCAAAATGAGCATTATTTCTTTTCAAGTCTCTTGGGGGAATTTTTTAAGTTTCTGTAATAGAACTATTACGTTTTATAATTATAGCAGCCAAAAAATTTTATTTCCATTTGCTTAGCATTTGCTACCTGATTCAATTCCACAAAGATAAATTTAGTTGGAGACTATTAAAAAATAGTAAATTTAAAAGAAAACCTATAAAAATACTTAAATTTAACATGACGTCATTGGGTACATTGGTTCCAGCTTACTATTAAAGCTTAGTTTTTATGCCAGTACAAAGTAGTGAGATCTAACTTAGTGAAGTTTTTTTTTTTTAATGTGTGTTGTGATCTGGTTTTATTTTAAAGTACATAGCAAAAGGTCTTAGATTTCATTTCTCACCTAATATTTGTGTTATTTTTCAAACATCTAATTAGGTGAAACTGAATTGATTCAATTTCTATGTTACAGGAGATTACCTGGGGCAATTGATGTAATTGGTCAGACTATAACAATTAGCCGAGTGGAAGGAAGGCGACGGGCAAATGAAAACAGCAACATACAGGTTTCGTATTTTAAAAATTACTAATTTTTAAACTGAAGGATTACATCCATATTCTAATTTAATTTATTCAATACACATTTATAGTACTATGCTATATGTTTGGTATTTTAGGTGCTACCAAGAGATTTAAAATATGGAATTAATCACCCTTTTATTATAAAAGCTATTCCAATTAGAATTTATTATCTTTGGATCTTTTTTAGTAAGATTTCTTTTCCTTTGCTGTAAACATAATATGTAGGTTAATTGGACCAAAAAAGGGAAAATTTGGGAAAAGTGTAAAGAAGAAAATTAAACCACCAATAATTCTAGCATCTAAAGGTAACCACTCTTCACACTCTGGTACATCTCTTGCTTGTCACCAAACAAGATTAGGATATACTTTGTGATTATTTTTTGTGTATCTTTTTTTTTTAATTATCATTTTCATTTTCCATATTCTTAAAAATATTTAAAATTCCTTCATGATAGTTTCATTATATGGATATACTATAATTTAATGTGTCATTTTTGGAGGAAGTAGATTTCCTTTGTTTTCAAGTGGAAGAATGAAGGAGATATTAGTAACTTGGATTCAAGTTAGAATTTTATTAACTGAGACTTTCAGCTATTATCTTGATCATTACTGTTTTTTATTACTACCTTTTCCTGAGTACCTTAAAAAAAAATGTCAAAGTGTTTTGATTCTCATTACTTTTAGTAAATTAATCTGCTTTTCTTTAATGTTTAAGGGTAAATCATTTCTAAACTGGAAGATAGCCCTCTCTTCTTTCCCCCACCATTAAAATGCCATGATTTTTTAAAATCATTCTGTTCCCTACTTTAAAAATAGCTTATCAGCATAAGCATTACAAAAATTACTGTACTTAAATGTAGGGAAAGTTAATGAAAAGAGGGATTATATGTTTAAATGATACCCTTTAGCCAGCAAAGATTTTAGAAGTATAAATTAAATGCACAACATTATGTTGCCTGTTTCTGCTGTTTCCCAAATGTGTTTGCATATCAGAATCCCCCAGGGAGCCTTAACAAAAATCCAGATTTCTATGTGTCACTTCTGTAGGTTTGCTGCCCGTCCCTTACCTCTTTACACAGATCAGTATTTTGTAAATACATTTACTTTTCAAGTATAAACTCTCGTTTTTTAAAGGTACAAGACTCACATGAAAAAGTTATTTATGTATCTGGCTGCCTGTTTACTTGCACCCTGTTAATGCATGCAGCCTGACAATGACAAGCCCTAGTACAATGGATAGCTGTTTCTGCTGCCATGTTAATTTCCTGATGCTGGTATTTGTGACTAATGATTACATTGCCTTAATTTGAGTACTATAGGTTGGTTGGGTAGCAAAGATAATACTCATTATATTTATAAAGTACTTAATTTAGAAGTATACTTGTTTAGAATGTTTTTATTAATTCTTTTTTGGGGTAATGATTCAGTCATTTTTTCTAGGCTTTATATATGGACATCTTAAAAAGTGTGTGTGAGTATGTACTCACATCTGTATATATACACACATATCACACACATGGAAAAAATTACTTCTACCTCCCCAAAGTATGTGTATGTGAATAAAACTTTTTACTTCATTTCTTAAATTAAATGAAATGAATTTACTGAGTTTTTAATCTTAGATAAGAACATTTACTCATTTTTTAAATTAACTATGCTTTAATTTTAGGTCCTTTCTGAAAGATCTGCTACTGAAGTAGACAACAATTTTAGCAAACCACCTCCATTTTTCCCCCCAGGAGCTCCTCCCACCCACCTTCCACCTCCTCCATTTCTTCCACCTCCTCCAACTGTCAGCACTGCTCCACCTCTGATTCCACCACCAGGTAAATAGTAAATAAGACATTTGATTTTGGGAAAAAAAAAAAAGTAATCATGAGTGTTTCTTTTATTTTTAATTCTAGCAGTTAAAATATATATTTGAAAATAAAATCTTCATTGATTATACTGCATTAAAATTATAATAGGAAACTTATTGTGTTAAATCTTCAATAGATTCACAGTGAAACAGATCTATATGTGCTATTTCAGCATAGCAAAGAGAACATGCTAAAATAGAGAAGAATGGACAGATGCTAAAATTGTGATCTAAAAGTATGATTGTGATCACTAAAGTTGCTAATTATTTATGGATAAATCCATATTGAATTGTAAACCATGTTAACTTGTTTTGAAAAAAGTTTTGGAGATACTTTAGAATTGGAATAGGTTTAAAAAAATATATCCTGTGAAGTGAAAATCTCAGTCTGGTCATCTTTGTATACTGATTTCCTTTTAGGAGACTGCTTCTGGGTGCCAGGTACCTGGTACTTACTTCTTTTAAACAAGACAGAAAATTAAATTTCTATCGTATTTTGAGCCACTTTTGATTATTTTATCGGTGGCAATAGAAAAAATTCACAAGTAATCCCTAAATTTTATATTTTCAACTTACATCCAGTGGCCTTTGTTACTTTGTTCCCAGTAAGCTTCCAATATTTATTCCCCTTAATCAGTTTTTAATGAAACTAACAAGATTGATTGAGATAATAATTAACTTTCTTCCTACAGAGAATGCCAATAGTAAATGATAAAAACTAGCTCCTGGTCCTAATTATAACTACACATGTGAGATATGCTAAAATTTGCTTTCTTGTAATAAAATCGTTCATACTAAAGAGCCATGTCCACTCAGTCATTTCGAGAGAGCCATGCTTGTTCTAAGGCGCCAGTTGTGATCAGAGTACCTAGGCAAATAAAGGGTCTGAGTAGTCCTTCCCTCTAGTATTCATCCTTGGTCTCTAAATGTCAACTGTTGCATTGGACCTACAGCCACAGCACCTTTGATTCCCTTCCATTGTCACTTTTATCTTCAAAAAGGATGAGAATTATTATGAAAAACGACTGGTTTTAGAGACTGTGTTGTCTCAAAAACAGAGGAAAGAGAAGACTGGATAGGTTGGAGGTGCTTATTCCACACAACATTATTTCTAAAATTCAACGAATTTCTTGTTCTGGAGCATAAACCATTTCAGACGTTGTAATTGGACCCATGACTCTTGGGTCTTCCATATGGTGAGAATTAACCAAAGGAAAAGGGAATGGAATGAAGACTTAGTGATTCATAGATGAGTCCTTTGTCTACTGAACATGATAAAATGTAGCAATAGTTAATTCTGAACATACTTGATTTGATGACACTAAAAGATAATCAATGTATGATAATAGTGTTATGCCAGATTGCTTGGTAATCTTACTTTAACTTTACTAGGTATTAAAGGTGATTTAAAAGAATTTTTTTTTATTACTAGCTAACATAGTATATCCCCAGATTGCTAACAGTTTATATAGTCAGCACTAGCTGTTGTGAGAGAGTAAGTGGTGTGAGAGAGAGGGTATGAAAAATGGTGAAGAAATAAATACCTTTTTGGTATAAGAATATTTAGAAGCTCTATAGGATATTGATTATAGGCACTGGCATTATCTGGAAGCACGCTTTTTTCCAAAATGACAAGACTACTCCATTTCTTTGCCATGTAACTTCTGTTTATAAGGATAATAATATCTTTTAATAATCAGATTATCTATGGCATTATACTGTAGAATCACACTCCTTATTTTTTTGTTGTTTAGGTTATTTATTTACAGGCTTACCTCGGAGATACTACAGTTTTAGACCACCTCAATAAAAAGAATCAAATGAAATTTTGGTTTCTCGGTGCATATAAAAGTTATGTTTATACTCTCCTGCAGTCTGTTGAGTGTGCAGTAGCATTATGTCTAAAAATACCTTAATACATTAATTAAAAAGTACCTTGTTGCTAAAAAATGCTTACCACCATCTGAGCTTTAAGTGAGTCATAATCTTTTGTTGACCTTGGGGTCTTGCCTTGATGTTGGTGACTGCTGCCTGATCAGGATGGTGGTTGCTGAAGGTTGGAGTGGCTATGGCAATTTCTTTTAATAAGACAACAGTGAAATTTGCCACATCCATTGAATCTTCCTTTCATGAACAATTGATTTCTCTGTAGCAGTGATGCTATTTGATAGCATCTTATCTACAGTAGAACTTCCTTCCAAATTGAAGTCAGTCCTATGAAACTCTACTGCTGCTTTATCAACTAAGTTTAGGTAATATTCTAAATCCTTTTTTTGCCATTTCAACAGTCTTCCCAGCATCTTCACCAGGAGTAGGTTCCACATCAAGAAACCACTTTCTTTTGCTCATCCATGAGAAGCAACCCCTCATCTGTTATGTTTTGTCATGAGCTTGCAGCAATTCAGTCACATCTTCAGGCTCCACTTCTCATTCTAGTTCTCTTGTTATTTCCACCACACCTGTACTTACTTCCACCACTGAAGTCTGGAACCCCTCAAAGTCCTCCATGAGGGTCAGAATCCACTTCTTCCAAACTCCTGTTTATGTTGATATTTGGATCTTTCTCCATGAATCATGAATGTTCTTAATGGCATCTCGAATGATGAATCTTTTCCAGAAGGTTTTCAATTTACTTTGCCCAGATGCGTCAGAGGAATCACTATCTATGGCAGCTATAGTCTTATGAAATGTATTTCTTCAATAAGACTTAAAAGTCAAAATGTCTCCTTGATCCATGAGCTGCAGAATGGATATTTTGTTACGAGGCATGAAAACATTAATGTCATTGTATGTCTCCAACAGAGAGAGAGCTCTTAGGTGACCAGGTGCATTGTCGATGGGCAGTGATATTTTGAAAGGAATCCTTTTTTCTGAGCAGTAGTCTCAACAGTGGGCTTAAAATATTCAGTAAACCATGTTGTAAACAGATGTGCTGTCATCCAGGCTTTGTTGTTCCATTTATAGAGCACAGGCAGAGTGGATTTAGCATAATTCTTAAGGGCCCTAGGACTTTCAGAATGATGAGCATTAGCTTCAACATTAGCTTCAATTAGCCCCTCACAAGAGTGTGTGCCTGTCCTTTGAAACTTTGAAGCCAGGCCTTGATTTCTTTTCAGCTGTGAAAGTCCCCGATGGCATCTTCTTCCAACAGAAGGCTGTTTTTGTCTACATGAAAATCTTTTGTTTAGTGTGGCCACCTTTATGAATGATCTTAGCTGGATCTTCTGGGTAACTTGTTGCAGCTCCTGCATCAGCACTTGCTTCTTCGCCTTGCACTTTATGTTACGGAGACGGCTTCTTTCCTTCAGCCTCATGAACCAACCTCTGATAACTTCAGGCTTTTCTTGTATAGCTACCTCACCTCTCTCAGCCTTCATAGAATTGAAGAGGGTATTAAGGGCCTTGCTCTGAATTAGCCTTTGGCTTAAGGGAATATTGTGGCGGGTGTGATCTTCTCTCCAGACCACTCAGACTTTCTCTGTATTTGTAGTAAGGCTGTTTTGCTTTCTTAACAGTTGTGTGTTCACTGAGTAGCACTTCTAATTTCCTTCAAGAACTTTTCCTTTGCAGTCACAATTTGACTGTATGTCGCAAGAGGCCTAGCTTTCAGCCAGTCAGCTTCTGGCATGCCTTTCTTACTAAATTTAATCATTTCTAGCTTTTCATTTAAAGTGAGGGATGTGTGACTCTTCCTTTCACTTGAACACTTAGAGGCCAGTGTAGGGTTATTAATTGGCCTAATTTCGTTATTGTGTCTCAGGAGAAGGAGAGAGGCCAATGGTCGTCGGTTAGTCAAGCAATCAGAACACAAACAACATATATCATTTAAGTTTGCCATCTTATATATGATTAGTTTGTGGCGTCCAAAACAGTTACAGCAGTACCATCAAAAGATCACTGATCACAAATCACCGTAACAAATAAAATAGTGAAAAGTTTGAAATACTGTGACAGTTACCTTAAATGTGACACAAAGACATGAAATTACAAACACTTTTGGGAAATGACTCCAGTGGACTTGCTGAAGTGTAGTGTTGCCACAAACCTTCAATTTGTTAAAAACACAGTAACTATGGAGAGCAGTACGGTGGCTGCAATAAAATGAGGTATGTCTGTAATGTTAATTTTCAGCTACATGCTTTCCATATTTTAAATACCTATCCAGATTTCCTTTGCTTATTCTTAGAATTTCCATGCTGTCTTGTCAGCATTTAAGGATACTGATTCAGATGAATTCTGATGCCGGTTTAAAAGCAATATCTAACTGTGGTATATTTGCTGGTGGCAGGGAGATACCAGTTCATACTAAAACCAGATATTTGTAAATTGAGACTATCTGAATTACTCCTTACTTTTACTAGATTTTGAGCTGTTGGGAGAGAAGGTAGTCTGTATTTCCATCAATGTTTCCCAACAATGCTAATCACAAAGATCTTTTGTATACTTGACATTCCCGAAATAAGATAGCTGATTGAGTTAACATGTTTCTGTATCCATAACACCAGAGAGATTTTCAGATTGTACAGTCACACAGACACTTAGCAATCAAAGTGGTTACTAGCTTTTCCATAACAGTATGGCTGCATAGATGCTTCCCAGCTGAATACAGGCCTTGATTAAAGCCACATTTTCAGTTACCGTTTACCACAGAACCACATGATTACAGTATGTCCTTAGAGTTCACTGTAATTTAGATCACCTTAAGAATCATAAGCAGCTAATGAAAGAAAGCTGTGGTTCAGGAGTCTTTTTATAAGTTTGCCTTAAAAAGTACTCCATTTTTCAAAAAAAAAAAAAAAAAGTACTCCATTTTTCTTAGAGAAACCTTGGGTTTTCTTTTTGCTTCCTTGAGAAATACTAAAAGGAAAAAGGAAAAAAATCCTTTGAGAATTTAAACATATTTTAATGTTGTCTTTGTTAACATTTGATTTCAAATGCATATGCTTTCAAGTCTATAGGCCTGTATATGCCGAGACAAATATAGTAATGATCTATTACACCCATGTTTGGGGGTGTTAATTTTTTCATAAATAGGATTTTTTTCACAGATAGAACCATATATCCAGATTTGCGTGGAACCTACTTTATACCTTTATCCCAGCATAACTCTTATTATTCACTCTCAGAAATGCCTTGATTTGGAGAAAAAAAATTTATGGTCAACTCTTAGAGGTTTCCAGGCATGACTCATTGCATAAGTAGATAGTTACTACTTAACCTCCTTAACAATGATGAGGTGATAGAGATTGCATGCATTCAAGGGACTTTTACTGTCAAATAGCAGACAAGGAGAGGTGTAATGCCTCCTACCACCCCCCTCAAACACACATCTACAAAAGTACATGAAACCTTGTTAGTAACAGAACAAAATATTTGCCACAATTGATTTGTATCAAGAGTGGAGAAGGTTTTGTGTTGGACAGTACAGCAAACATGTAAAGGACCTCTGGTCCTAAATTGGTGTTGTGACATTTGGAGTAGCTTTTTTAAATGAAAAAGTATTTAATGTGGTTTTTTGTTACCATACTAACAGTCACTTGAAAACACGGATTATTCAACATCTTTGTTAATTTTCAGAAAATTGGTTATTTTCATCGCCTAGTGAACCACCCAATAGTTTCTGTTGTGTTAAATTTTTCAGAAATACATTAGTGCAGCTTCATGCTTTCAGTGAGTAATAGTAGAAATTCAGTTGACCCTTGAAAAACACCAGGGCTAGGGGCACCAACCCCCCAAGCAGTCAAAAATCCACATATGACTGGACCTTCCAGAAACCTCTACTGATAGCCCATTGTTGACTGGAAGCCTTACTAATAACATAAACAGTCAATCAATACATATTTTTTATGTTATATGGATTATATACTGTATTCTTGTAATAAAGTAAGCTAGAGGAAAAAAATGTTAATATCATAAAGAAGAGAAAATGCATTTATAGGTCTGCACTATAAAAAAAATCCACATTTAAGTGGACCTGTGCAGGTCAAAGCCCTGTTGTTCAAGGGTCACTTGTAATAGCTAATAGTAGCTAATATATATTGAATGCTTATTGTTGGAGGCACTATTCTGAGCACATTTCGTATATTAACTCAATATGATCCTTGACAACAACTGAAATAGGTATTACTCTTAATTTTACAGAAGAGAAACTGGGACTTAAAAAGAGTTTAAACAATAGCTAGAAAATAGAAGAACCAGCAGGCGGTTTTGTCCAAAAGCCTGTTTTGTTAACTATGTTGAATCGAATCATGTCATTATGTGTATATTCACCCCAATAACGTGTCTTTTAAAAAGTTGTTTGTTTTTTTTTAACTATTTCTCTCATGTTGAAGTGCATGCATATGTATTTCTGGGTAGAGAAGTTATGGAGCTTGTCAAGAGCAGGAACCAGATTTTTTTTTTTTTTTAAACATCCAGTTAGCTGAGATTTTGCTGTTTGCCTGATTTGTGTTAAGTCTGTTTACTGAATAAACCAGTTGTGATATACTTGTTTATTGGAAGAAGAATTGTAAAATTGGAAAGATTCATGTTATAGTGCAGTTGATTTTTTGGTACTTTTTTATTGTGGTAAAATGTACATAATATTTATTATTCTAACTATCTGTAAGACTACAGTTCACTGGCATTAAATACATTGACAAAGTTGTATAACCATCACTATGATGTATACCTAAAACTTCTTCCTTATCCATAATGAAACTGTACTTACTAAACAGTAATCCTTACCCTATCCCCCAGCTCCTGTAGCCTCTATTCTTTCTTTCTCTGTGAATTTGCCTATTGTAGGTACTTCATGTAAGTGAAATCATTACAGTATTTGTCCTGTGTCTGGCTTATCTTGTTTTTTAAACAATTTAATGTTTGTAAACTATTTTTTAAACTATGTTCAAACTAAATATTATAGACTTTTAATTTAGATTTTTAAATGTTAATTTTAGTGTCATCCTATTTTATCTTCATTTTTTATAATAGATTTTATTGAAAGAGAGGAAGGCCAGATTTATTTTAGCTCCTTTCTTGTTACGTTAATCAGAATTAAAGCTCATGTGACTATGGTTCTGTAAGTCTTCAGAACAATTAAAATCTAGTTCAGGATTCCATTAAGTTGAGGAAGGCTCTTTGCTTTACTTAAATACTATAGTCCAATTAGTGCAGACCACAGAGAACAATGATCCCTGCTTTTAAAGTTGAATATAGGGTTTAGCTGTTTATCTAGATTTTAAAATGTGTAGGATTCTGCATTTTAGAAGGAATTCCTAAGTTCATTCCTAAAGACTATCATCATCAAGTACATTAGTGTCTCACTAGTCATGTAGTACTTTTATATGCACTTAAAAATTCATGTTCATTCCTTAAATATCTTGATGGTTTTGGGTTATAGCAGTGACCCAACATGGGGTCTCAGAACATGGGGTTCTAGGGAGAAAGGCAGCTCATATCTGGAGTCTTTCTGCATTTTCTGTAAGGCCTACATTGTCTGTGTATTAAGTTTTCTGTTAGCAGTCTGGTTCTAGCCCAGTGGCTCTTAAACTTCTTGGTCAGAGACCACTTTATACACTAAAAAAAAATTACTGCAATCTCCCAAAGAGCTTTTATTTATGCATGGTATATCTATTTTTTGTATTAGAAATGAAAACTGAGAAGTTAAACTGTTATGTAGAAAATACTCATAATAAACCCGTTACATATTAGCATTAAGATATTTGAAAAATAATTTTTTCCAAAACAACAAAAAACATTTAGTGTATAGAGTGGTCTTGTTTTACACTTTTGCAATTTTTTTTTTTTTTTTTTACTATGTGGCTTAATAGAAAAAAACTGGATTCTCCTGTTTGTTCCTGCATTAAATCTTTTGTGATTTCACGTCATGTAGCCTCTAGAAAAATTTATTGGGACACTTATAATGAGCATGGAAGTGGCAAATAACATCTTAGTATTTTTATGAAGCTAATTTTAACCTTGCAGATTCCTTAAAGGGGTCTTAGAGACCCCCTGGAATCTGCAGATAACACTTTAAGCACTGCTACTTTGGCAAAAGCTTGGCCTATTCTAGGTGAATATTATCCGCACCCTTTCTCAAGTACAATTTTGAGAAGCTATTTTATTAATATAATATTTATTAAGCTAATTTTTATAGTTCTGTAAGATTTTTGGTCTTATTCAGCAAATCTGCTTATTAACTGAAGCTTTTTGCCAAAAATATATTTTCCAGAAGTACCTTTAAAAAAGAATTCCTTGAAGTTTTTGAGAACTGTACTCATTTTCTTTTTTGTTTTTCTGTATCAGTATTTTCCGTAAACTCAAAATAAGATGTTATTTTTAAAGGGTAGATGTTAGGTAATATGTGTGTGTGTGTATAATTTTAGAAATATTGACGCACAGAAAAGCATGTAGTAGAAGGTAGTATTTAAAGATTTTTATAAACCTTGACTTTATGTACTCAATTTCTTTGTGCAGAATTTATTTACAAGCTTGATGACTTAGAAGTAGAAATCAGTGAGAAAGTGATCAAGCTTATCCATTTGTAACATAATGGTACTGATGAATTTAGAAGTTACTAGTGAGAACTTGGAAGCATAATTTGCGTAATTCTGCCATGCCTTTTTATTTCACTTGACCTTAATAGAGAAATGATAGGTAGTTATTAAACGTATTTGTTAGCTGTTGCTGAGTAACAAATCACTCCAGAACATAGGGATTTAGAACAACATACATTTATTATTGAACAGTTCTAGTGGGTTAGGAATGGGGACTAGTGGGGGTCTAGTGGGGACGGCTTAGCTGGGTCCTCTGCTTCAGTCTGCCACAGACTTTGGGATGGACATCTCAAAGGCTTGACTGAGAAAGTACTCTTTTTTCAAGATTACTCGCCTCTTTGTTGAAATCAAGATTCACTTCCTCTCCTACATGGCAGCTTGCTTCAGGAAAGCATGCATGCCAAGAATACTGTAGAGGATACCAGCAAAATAGAAGTCACTGTCTTTTGTAATCTAGTCACAGAAGTGACATCCCATCATTTTGCTGGATTTTGTTTGTTAGAAGTAAGTCATTATATCCAGCCCATACTCAGGGGGAGTGTATAAATACCAAAGGTATAAAAAGGCATAAATATCTGCAATCAGGGATCATTAGAGGCGTGTCAGAGGCTACCTAGCATATATAAACTCTTTTCTGCCTCAGGAAAACAGTGATGGGCTGCATTGAGAATGAGTTCATACACAATTTTTATTGTTTTTTTGTTGACTGCAGAGCCTCTATTAATTTTGTGCAAATTTAAAAAATATAGTTAAATACCTTTCGAAAAGTATCACAGGGCTGATGCCTTTCTATTTTTTTACTTCAATTCCTTCAGTTTCCAAATAGGATTTCAGGTCCCCCCCACCTTCATGCTTTCCACTGAAGAGTGTGCATTACAGGAAAAAGTAAATCTGATTCTCTTTCTTTTGAGGATGCCAGGTAGTTATCATATAGCTCTATTGTTTTACTTTAAGGTGTCACATGTTTTGTTAGTTTCATAAAAATTTGAAATGGGATTTATTTTATGTGTATTGAATATTGTGGTGTTAAGCACTGCAATCTGTAGAGAAGTTTAGGATCTGATTTATTGATTCTCAAAGTATGGTCTCTGCTCAGCAACATTATCCTCTCCTTGTTAGGAATGCACATTCTCTGGCCCCACTCCAGACCTACTGAATCAGCAATTCTAGGGGAGGGACCCAGCAATCTGTGTTTTAACCAACTATCCAGGTGATTCTGGTGGTCACTAAAGTTCCAAACCACTAATCTATCCAGTCCTATTAGAACTTGAATATTACTTTTCCAAAAGCTTTGGCCTATACTACTAGAAATCTTACTCTTACTACTGTTATGCAAAGCTTTCCAGGGAAATAAACATTTTTGTCCTACTCATTTTACAGATAAAGGAAACAGTAAAACACAGTACTTCCCTTGTGTAATTCCAGTCAGTTGGTTAGGAAGTGTGTGTTGGTCAGGAAGGTGGGAGTGTTGAGGGTGAAGATAGGAATTGTTCTCTTTCCTTATGCTGTTTCTCTTTTGTTAACAAAAGTCAAATACTAAGTCGTGATTTTTGTATGAGAATTACATTGAACCAACGTTATATCACATACTAAACTTTCGTAGTTGCATTTTGAAGATACATCTGATAATACTAAAGAATTGATTTGTATTGTGTTTCATCGACTTTGTGGTTCTCTTTGGGTGAACATTTACCAATAAAGAATTACATTGAAATATCTTAGATGAAATAGAGGCCTCACAAAAAGGGCCTTTTTTAGTTCTCATGTTAACTTTGTGATAAGTAGATGATGACTGGAAAGACATCTTTACATATAGCATGAGTTTTCTTTTTGTTCTTAATTCTTTCCAGTTGATTTTTAAAAAAACCTGTCCTATGATACTACTGTAGTGAGAATTAAAATTAAAAGACTGTAATTTTAACGACCTTCATAGCATATTTAATAATTTGGTTACAAGTCTTTTTATGTTTTCTGAAAATTTGTCAACTTAGATGTTTTTAAAGGCTGAATTTTGAGAGGGCTGACTAGTAATTTCTTATTTTGTGTAAATTCACATTTTAGTAAGCTGTAGTGAACTTAAGAGTGATGCGTGTTGCTCATGTGTTCATTTAAGGGTAGTTTATTAGGATTACAGAGTGTTTTGCTGAATTTCATACAGTTCTTTATCTTATACAGTAGGTTCCCCCCACCCCACCCCCCGCCTTTATCTGCAAGGGATATGTGCCAGGACCCCCAGTGAGTACCTGAAATGGTAGATAGCATTGAACCTTATATATGCTATGGTTTTTTTCCCATTCATACATAACCTATGATAAAGCTTAATTTATAAATTCAACACAGTAAGGGATTAACAACAATAATAAAATAGAACAATTATAACTATACTGTAATAAAAGTTATTTGAATGTGATCTCTCCCTCTCTCTCTGAAAATATTTCAGTTGTACTGTGCTCACCTTTCTTGTGACAACGTGAGTTGATAAAATGCCTGTCCTGAGATGAAGTGAGGTGAATGGCATAGGCCCTGTGACATAAATAGCATTGGGCTACTGTTGACCTTCTGACAATACATCAGAAGGAGGATCACCTGCCTCCAGAATGTGGTTGACTGCAGATAACTGAAACTGGAAAGCATGGCTAAGAAGGGACTACTATACACCTAAAAAAAAAAAAAAATCATGTATTTAAATGTAAAAACTAGGTCACATAGTGAAGTTAAGTTAAACAGTGTTCTAAAAGACTTTATACTGTTCTAAAGAAAATTAGGTAATATTAGATATTAAGAATGTTTAATATGTTCTGCCTTTCTTACTTTTCCCATTTAGTATGGTGTCTGGGACTCTGCTAGCTTATATTGTTTGCTGGATTCTTTTAGTTTAGTAATTTAGGAAGCAGCAAGGTAACTTCAGGATGGATGAGAATTGCCACTAAGTATAGACTGAGTTAGTAGACATTTGGAGGTCTAATGATTTTTGAAAAATAATGGCTTTACATGTCTTTTACATATCTTTTTCAGTCTTCTTGGTTTTGTAAGTTTAGCATATCCTTTTATTGTATGGGTGGTTAAATCAGGTGTTTCATTCTACGTTTTAAAGCCACTGGCTGCCTTAAGATTTTTTTATATAAACCTCTTATTCTGGTAAAACATGCACAGAACAATTCCAAATTATTAGCAGATGTTTCCATTGACAAAATATTTGAAAGTAATTGTTTTCATTATTTTTTCGCCATGCATTTAATTAATGATTTCGACTTTTCCCCCCCTCTTTTGGACTAATTTTGATGCAGTTTTTAAGATAGGATTTAGTAAACCATTCTGAGTTGAAGTTATGGTATAAAATTTTTCATGAAAAATTTTTTTCTATTTTCCTACCTAGAAATGTCATTTTTCTTCAGACAAAAAGTAGAATTTGTATGTCACATAACTTTTACATTAGGATTTAAGGGCACATTTGACCAATGTAAATTGAGAATGTTTATTTAAACATAGTTTCTTTCTTAAAGTTTATAGTGTGTGCAAATGAATGAGAGTCACTCAAATTAGTATTTACTGACTCCTATAGAAATAAATTGTCCACATTTATCTTAATGTGCCCTGGGGGTGTATATATATGAATTGGCTCTACCTCCCTTTTCTACTCCCACAAATCAGAGGAAATAATATTTTCCCCAATCCTGTGGACAATAGTAAAACGATCCAAATCAACATTCGAACATCCCACAAAGCTTTACTAAAGTGAAAAGTCATCATCTTCAGAGTTACCTTGTATTACCTGCAGTATTAAAGATCCCATTGATAATTTCCCTATTAAAATATTAAATAACAAGATCAGATGTTGATTATCAAACTTAGTGTTAATTTCATGGAGTTTGATATTTGTGCACTAAAAATGCACAAGTGTGCTTTTTTAACTGATGTCTAACTTTGTTTGTGATTACACCTAGTAGGGGAAATCTTGTTACCAAGTTGTTAGACTGGGTTTTCATCAGGAAGTCGGACGTTATACTGGAATTGTTGGTCCTCTGCAAGAAAACAGAATGCTTCTTTTGAGTGAATAAGCCAGGAAAATGAGGCGAGGGGTTTTATTTCAAAGGTTTTTTGTTTTTTTTTTTTTGGTGATGGCATAAATACATAACAGGTTATAAAATCCAATTACTATATTAAATTTCATCACTTGTTTTTTAGGTATTCCAATAACTGTACCACCTCCAGGTAAAACTTTTTTCATGTTTTCTCCATCATTGTTAATAAACATGAAATTTCAAGCTTATAGTTACAGGAGGGACAGTGTCGATGTGGTTAGACAATGGAATAAGCTTTTGGGATTTCAAGGTCCTATTTTCAGCTCTGCCTTTGCTTCATTCCAGTTTTGATTAAGATACTTAGTTTTCTTATACCTGTCTTACCCATTTTTGTAGAAATAGAGATTCTGAGAAAATTCTCACCGTATCAATTTGTTGAAGAAAACAGTATGGAATATAAAATAAAATTTTTATGAAAAAATGTTTTTTCAGACCAGTGAATTTTTTATATGATAAAGCAACTGCAGAAGAAGAGAAAGATCATTTATCTTGACTTTATCATGGTTTCTGATTTTTTTTTTTAAATCCTGTAAAAAAAACTCAGTATTGTGAGAAAATATATTCTGAACCATACAATTAGATAGACTGACAATTGGTCAGATGGTTGTTCTTAGAGTGGTGGTTAAATTGTTGATTGTTGTAATGGTGTGATCAGTAGTTTATATGTGACCAAGGGTTGTTTTTTACACTTTTTCAGTGTTTATAAAATGTTTTTAGATTGTGATGCAAATATGATAGCAAGTGTGTTTGTTACTGAGTTCAGTATTCAGAGCCAAGGAATATAAAGAGAAGGAGAGGTGACCATGCTTGGAAGGGTGGTCTGAATTCAAAATGACCTTGATAAAGAGAAACAGTGGAGTTTAGGTAGCATAGGATAGTATACATATTTAGTTGTGGAATAGTGAGTTGCTGATTGTTTATCAATGTGGCTGAAAAAGGCCTATCAGGACAAGTCATAAAGGAATCATTGGTGTGTCTAGTTTAAAAGGAAATGTGGTTGAAAAGCTGTATAAGATAGGATTGTGGTCATTGCTAAACTTCACAGTTCTGAAATGTTTAATAAAGGAGTTACAGGTCTTGAAATTGGGTATAGTGAAGATAAGCATGGTGAATTTGAAACAACTGGTAGCAGGGCCAAAAATTGATTTAAATGGACTTTGAGAACGGTTAAGAGAACTGGGATAGAATACTAAAGAAGGAGGCTAGTGGAAGTGTTTTCAAATATGCAGAGGTTGATAGAGAATATGATAATGGATTGCTTCTTGTTCTCATTCAGGACAGCATATGAATTGTAGTGTAAGAGATTTAAATTATAGAATTTAATTCATTTCCTAATAGTGAGGGTTGTTAAAACTTGGGGAAGGAATTGGTATCATAAGGAATTAGTATCATAAGTTATTTAAGTTGAATCTTAAAAGTCTTTTTTTGGGATGCTTTATTGCCTACCTGAATTTGAAAGTGCAGAGTAGATAAACTGTTAAGGTCCCTTTTAGCCATATTCTGTGGTATTTCATTTAGGTATTGTCCGAATTACTGAGAATACAGACCTCATGATATAAAGGTGCAAATTATTTTCTCTCCAAACTAATCCAAAAACTATATTATATGCCCTTCTTTGTAAAATAGTTCTTTAGGGTTGTGCTATTTAAAACATATTTTATGATGGATAATAGCCTTAAGCATTTATGTATTTACTGGTAAGATTTTATTTATAATTATATATTTTAAGGAAATTTCTATACATCTAAAACAAAATATTTTTTGAAAGAGGTAAATGTTATTTTATTTGCTTTTCTTCAAAAGTATTTCAAGTATTACATATCTGGTGGCAATACTACTACCGTTTTATATATGGATAAGGTAAGGCATTGAGATTAACTTTCTCATACTCACAAAATGGGCTGTGTGTGGTGCTGAAAATAAGACCGGGTGTCCTGACTCCCAGTTTGTGCTCTGTGTATTAGACCAGACTGTTCATTTAAAGTTTTATTGCTCAAAAAACCTATTTAAAAGTTTAAGCTCCATTTTTTTTCTGTCCATTATAACATAGAGAAGCACGTTATGTCCCCAAAGAAATTTAGTGATACGCAGCAACTTTGTTTCACACTTCACATTAAAAATACATTCTATTAACTTTTTTTTATCTTATGATTGAATGTTTCAGGTTTTCCTCCTCCACCAGGCGCTCCACCTCCATCTCTTATACCAACAATAGAAAGGTAAATCAGTATGGTTAGGGTAAAACTTTTTATCATTGGTAAACTTTTGACAGAAAAGTCATATACATAGCTTGGTAATATTTTCAAAGATTTAATTTTGTAAACATTAAGTAGTACCTGCCTTTTAATTCATGAGTCTAGATCTATGCTAGTTACTTTATATAAGATATTAGACCTATAGTTCGGTAACAAAACAGGACAGAGAAAACCAAATGAATTTTGAAATATCTTGGTTTGATTTATAACACACTGATTAAAGAAACTTCTAGGTTGGTAAAAACTTGGCTCTAGTAATTTTTGTGGGATATCCAAACCGATGACTGGTAATCATGAATAATACATGTCTGTTTTAGGATTAAGTAAGGACAGTTATTATCAGGAACCATAGTAAAGAAAAGCTGCCTTACTCCTTATGGCCCTGCTGTATGTTACTTAACTTCCACAAAGGAAGCTTGGATCCATTCTATATGTCAATAGCCTTCTGTTTTATACCCTGCATTTCTGGTTTATGTTAGTTGGAATGCTGTACTAAAGAGTATTTACCTCATAGATGGCAGTACAGTGTTTAACAACATAGGGCTTTGGAAATCCCAGAAATCTGGCTCAAATTTGGCTTCAGAATTCCCTAGCTTTGTGTTGCTAGGCAAGTTTTCATAACTACTTTTTGAGACTCAGTTTCCTTTTACCAAATGGGGTTGGTAAGAGTTGTGAAGATTAAAACCTAAAACAGCTAGTGAATATAACACATCAGCACAATTCTTGGCAGATAGAAATCACTAAAAAATGGTAGCCAATACTATTTCCTCTTAAGTAGCAAGTAAACTCTATGAAAATGTATTTCTGGGAAAGTGATCCAAATTATATTAATAGGAAAATTGTGAAAACATTACTTCAATAGGATTAAACCATGCAAAATTTTCAAAAAGGAAATGATAAAGCTCCAGAACAGTCTTAATTGTGAGAATATAAGGATTTAATTTTATTAAGTCTTTGTTAAATATGTATTTTTCTCAATCAGAATGTTAAAAAGTATTATTTGTTTATCCTGTCAGTGGGGCTGAATTTCTGAATCATTAAAATCTATTTTTTTAAGACTAAATTTTAGTGAAATCTCAAGTACTCTGTTAGCCTCAAAAGTTTCTGTTATCTTGGGAGTCAGGCTGAATTGATTGGATTATTCACATTAAATAGTACTAGCAAGCTATGTTTTTCTTTACAGGTGGGTATTAGGTTTAATATGTTTTGAGATTAAAAGCCTGTTTTTTGTATTAAAAAATAAAATTATAGAATTAAGTTTTATCATTATATGATGGTTAAATGAAAGCCATAATTCTGCCTTGATGTTTTGCATTTGTACCAAACGATTAAAATTTAGAACTTATTTGCAACACATAAGAATACATTTTTCTTCAACAGTGGACATTCCTCTGGTTATGATAGTCGTTCTGCACGTGCTTTTCCATATGGCAATGGTAAGTATTATTTTTGGTTGCCCAGATTCAATTTGAACCAGTACTTAAATATTTTTAAAGCAATGAAAGCATACTTTCATGGTTTAAAGTACTATCTTACAGAGCAATTAAAAATATTAACTAACGGAATAACTAGGTCTTACATTCCAGGTTACTTAACAAAATAATTTTCATTTTTTATCAACTGTACTTTTAAAAGTTAAATGGTGGTACAGCAGGGATATTTTCACCTTGACTTTTCTTAAAAGGATTTAAGATTTGTCAGCAAATTGTCTCAGTCTTCGTTCATAATATTTTTGTTGCTTGACTCATGGCATCAAGCTAACGTTCTCCTCTTTTACCCTTGCTGTTTTTTGTTGTAGATCATTTGGCTAGGTCCTCTTTCCTGTTCACTCTTGACAACATAATCCATTCTAAGGGCTTCTGATACCACTTTCTGCTTTGATCTCTTGATCATTCATTCTTTTTAAAAATGCTATGCATTGTACTAGGTTTTAAGGATACAGTAAACTAAACATAAGTTTGCCCTTACCAAATTTATAGACCAGTGAGGAATAGCCAGGTGATAGAAGAAGGTGTCATGGGAGCATAGTGGAGGGGTCTCCCCTTCCAGAAGGGGTAAAGAGGTAGGTGATGTGATTTGAGGTTCAAATCATGTCCAGAGACATGAGGGTGAGAGAGGACCTGGTAGGCTTTATGAAGTGAAAGAAATGTGGTGTGATTGGAGTGTAGAGTTTGCATGATGAATGTTTCAAGATGAGACAGGAGATTATCCAGGGTATTGTAGCCATGCTGTTTAGATTTTCCACCTTATTCAGAGCGCTGTGAGGAGCCGTTTAGTTCTATGCTGAGCTGTAAAATTGCTAGACTTATATTTGAAAAAGGTCCATTCTGGCTACTTACTGTGAGGAAATTGTGGGTTTGTAGGGTGGGTAGAAAGATAGGACTGGTAGAAATGCTTGATTGGGGAACAAGAAGCTGTTGGAATAATCCAGGGGGAGAAACAATGGTGTCTTGTATTCAAATAGTACCACTGGGGATGGAGGACACTGAAGACTCCAAAGGAGTTTACACCCCAGAAGTTTTATTTATTTATTTATTTATTTGACAGAGAGAGAGACAGCGAGAGAGAGAACACAAGCTGGGGGAGTGGGAGAGAGAGAAGCAGGCTTCCCGCTGAGCAGGGAGCCTGATGCGGGGCTCGATCCCAAGATCCTGGGACCGTGACTGGAGCCAAAGGCAGACGCTTAATGACTGAGCCACCCAGGTGCCCCTACACCCCAGAAGTTTAAATCTTGGTGGTTGCTCGAGTACCAGTCGTACACTTCCATTTCCCTTCTAGGCATCTATCTCGGTGTGGTGCTGTCCTTCAGACCCACCTTGTTCCAACTACATGTATACCATTCATTCACATCAGAAGGTGATCTTTGACTTATTTCAGTGATTATACAACCTTTTATTGTTTGGTTGTTTGTTCATTTATTCATTAATCCTGAGCTTCCAGGAAGTCCTGCTTCTTGGGTTGGAATCTTGCTTTTACCTCTCATTATTTATGTGACTTTCATAGGTCTTCAGCTATTAAATAGCATAATTCTTCCTCATAAGGTTGAGGTTCAGTGAGACTACATTAAAACACCTTAGTCCTGCCATTTAATAAACACTCAAATATTAACTGTTATTTTTATGATTATCCCCACCATCTCCAACAACCTCCAAGTTCTGTCCCTTTTCTGCACTCTGAAGCAGTGTAGCATGATTGTTACAGCATAGGCCCTACCGTTAGCCTGGGGGTAGGTCCTGGGTCTGTATTATCCTAGTACCTTGGGATAAGTTAACCTAAATCATTTTCCCTCTCTGTAAAATAAAGTTTGAACCTAAAATGCTCAGCACAGTGAAATGTAATATGTAAGTGCCTATAATATGTAAGTAAGCATCGTTAAATTATTTAAAATTTTATTTTTACCTTTTTTATGGCACTTGTTATTTTCTGCTTTGTCATGAGAGTCCTTGTGTATTTGTTTGAATATACATGAACAAATAGCCCATATCAGAAAGTAAGACTTCATTCTTGAGATTACCTACACAGTTTCCTTGTGGAAGATTTCATTTTTTTTTTAATATTGATTAAGCATTTAGTTTTTTCTCAAAGTAATATATGCAGATTTTTAATCAATAAGCAAGAGTTTTCTGCTCACTCTTTACCAACCCCAACTCTCTCAGAGAGAAGCATTTTTTTAAATGAAGAAATTCTTTAGTAATAACAATTATAAAGCATATTGCAAGAATTAATGAGAAGAAAGTTGGGAATTTTCTTCATCCTAATCAAACAAAACCTTGGAACGAAGGTGATGGACATTAAGGAGGGCATGTGATATAATGAGCACTGCCTACTGTATAAGACTAATGAATCACTGACCTCTTCCTCTGAAACTAATAATACATTATATGTTAATTAATTGAATTTAAATAAAAAATAATTGTTTTATGCTGAAAAAAATTACGTCAACACAATTTCTACCATATAAAAGGAATATTTAAGTACCATGACATCTGCTTATATAGGGATTTTTTTAACATATCCTGAATAATGAAGTTAATTAATTATTCCCACCACAAAAAAGAAGTAATAATTATGTGACTTGATAGAGGTGCTATCACTACATTCGCAATTGTATTATAATAATAATTATTATTATAATTTACAAATGAATAAACAAGTTGCACACCTTGAATTTCCACAATATTATGTGTCAAATATATTTCAATTAAAAAAATTGAATTCAATTTTTAAAAATTTGGGGGGTGCCTGAGTGGCTCAGTTGGTTAAGCATCTGCCTTCAGCTCAGCTCATGATCCCAGGGTTCTGGGATCGAGTTCCGCATCAGGCTCCCTGCTCAGCCGGGAGCCTGCTTCTCCCTCTCCCATTCCCCCTGCTTGTGTGCGCATGAGCTCGCGCACTTTCTCTCTCTGTCAAATAAATAAAATCTTAAATTTTTTTTAAAGAAAAGATTATAGATACATCTTCCTCTTTGTTGGTAATTGTTTTACCTTTGCTAGTTTATTTTAGAATTTTGTAATTTATCCTCAAAACACTGTGAAGTAATTGTAGATGGAAATACTGATTTTTTTTAATTTTTTTTATTTTTTAAAGATTCTTATTTATTTTTTGACAGAGAGAGAGACAGCGAGAGAGGGAACACAAACAGGGGGAGTGGGAGAGGGAAAAGCAGGCTTCCCGCTGAGCAGGGAGCCTGACGTGGGGCTTGATCCCAGGACCCTGGGACCATGACCTCAGCCGAAGGCAGACGCTAAATGACTGAGCCACCCAGGCGCCCCGAAATACTGATTTTTCTTGATGTGCATATTAAGATTGTGCTTATAAAGTAAGGCCTAGTTAAAAAGTAATCTTTGTAGAAATATCAACTGCAGAGAAGCATTTTTGATGGTTTTTAGTTCTTCTGATGGTCTGCATGGCATTTATACATAAGCTTATCACCCTGTTTCTTGATTTATATAACTATGGATACCATGTTCTCCTCCTCCTCTGATAGATGTATATTTTGTTCACTTACCATCACTACCCCTCTCTTTTCCCCACCAGTGAAAGTATATCACTGTTTTTGTTCTTTTTTTTATATATACATGCCCTTGGTTTCATGTACTATCAATATCTATTACTGTGCAAATTTCTGAGCTTTCACCTCTTCTTACCCCTCTGCCTCCCAGCTTTGGTCAACCATACTTCTGCTTAGAAACATTTATATTTGGGGCACCTGGGTGGCTCATTTGGTTAAGCATCTGACTCTTGGTTTCTGCTCGGGTCATGATCTCAGGGTCCTGAGGTCAATCCCCATGTCAGGCTCTTCACTCAACACTGAGTCTGCTTGTGCCTCTCCCTCTGCTCCTCCCCTCCCCCCCACCCTGCTCCCTCCCTCTCCCTCTCATAAATAAATAAAATCTCTAAAGAAAAGAGAGACATTTATATTCTGTCTTATAACCAGAACTATCTGTGCCCTGATAACTTTTTTATTCTGAAAGCTAAACAATAAACCATGTTTACATTATTGTGACTATGTAAATATTATATACTGTAGAGATAATTCTAATACTCAAGCCGTGGAAAGGAGAAGGTTCCTATGGCAAATAAATTGAAAATACCATTTTTTTCTTGTACTTCATCAGCCATGTAAAGTCATACTACATTTTTTTTTTTTTTATTTTTAAAGATTTTATTTATTTATTCGTAAGAGACAGAGAGAGAGAGAGAGAGGCAGAGGGAGAAGCAGGCTACCCGCTGAGCAGGGAGCCCGATGCGGGACTCGATCCCAGGAGTCTGGGATCATGACCTGAGCCGAAGGCAGACGCTTAACCATCTGAGCCACCCAGGCGCCCAAGTCATACTACATTTTAATTGGGTTCATATTTGGACTATGATTTTATCCATCTCAAGTTTTTTCCCCAAAAAATGTTTTCAAATTTTGTTTTTCATGTGTTAAGCCATCTGGAATTCATTTTTGCCTGTGTTATAAAGTAAAGATATAGTTGTCGCAGTGTCATCTGTTGAATAGTAAGTCCTTTCTGAGGGATCTACAGCGTCCTATCCATTCATGAACAGGTTTCCGAGTATGCCTGTATCTGACTCTTGGCTTCCTAGACTATTCATTTGTTGAACTTTCCCTGTGCTAATCCACACGATTTTAATTATGAATTTTATAGTAAATCTGGTATCTGGTTCAGAAAAATCTATCTACGTAGTCGGCTTCAGAAGTATTCTTGGGCCGTTGCTCTTACATATCCGTTCTAAAGTCAGCTTTGGAAGTTCCATGAAAAACTGTATTGAGATTTTGATTAATAATAACATTTATATTCTGCTTAGTTTAGACAAAACACTGTTAACTCATGTAGACCTGACAGCCTTATAAAGTAGGCATACTGTTACTATTCCCAATTTATGGACGAGGTAATTGAAGAACAGCCAAATTCAGTGGTCTTCCCAATATCACACAGTAAGTGGCAGAGTGAGGAGTTGAAACCATGCAGCCTGGCTCCAGAGTCCTTGCTCTAACTAAATCATATTGGAATTGCGTTGATGCTTAGATCAGTTTGTGTGGAAATCATATCTTACGGCACTGAGCCCATCTATGAACAGGGACTCTCTTCAGTTATGGAGATGTTCTTTAATATATTTCAATTAAGTGCTATAATTATCTCCAAGCACTTCTTGCATATCTTTGGTTAGATTTAGTCATTGGTACCTAATGTTTTTGTTGCTGTTTTAAGTGATATATTCATTTGAACTTCCTGTTCTGTTTGTATTTACTTGTATTTAGAAATATTGGTTTGTGTTTTATTTATACATAAAATATATACGCTAATCAAAAAACTTCTTTTTAAAGAAAATGCTTTTACATTTTACTCTAGGCTTTTATTGTTTGGTTTTTGATGGAGTCCTATATAGATCAAGGGAAGTTTCAAAGAGCTTTTAACTGTGAATGGATACTGAGTTTTATCAAATGCTTTCTGAGATAATCATATTGTTTTTCTTCTCTAATCTGTGAATGTGGCAAATTTCTAAATTTTTCTAACATTAAGCCACTGTTTATTTGCTGAGATAAACCTAGCGTGGTTATGATTCGTTATCTTTAAAAAAAACAAAACAAAACACTGATTTATTTAGGATTTTGACATCTACGTTCATATGTAAGATTAGGTTATGCTTTTTCTTTATTTATACTCTCTTTAACTAACTGGTTTTGGTATTAACGTTACATAAGCCACATGGGATAAGTTAGGGAATAATCTTTTTTCTTTCTATTCTTTGAAGTTTATATAATATTAGAATGGTCTGTACCTTATAAGTAAAACTCACCTGTAAAAACCATCTAGTCTCTTGGGAAGGTTTTTAAATTACTGATGAGTGTCTTTCATAGTTAGGGGAGTAAAGATTTCTTTTCATTCTTGAGTCACTTCTTAGTAAGTTATTATTTGGAATTAGTCCATTTTAGCCAAGTTTTTAAATACATTGGTATAAAGTATATTTTCTCTATTCTTTCATCTCTGCAACATCTGTAGTTACAGTTTCTTTTTGGTTCTAATTGTTTATGTGGCCTCTTTTCTTGTCAGAATATTGTTAAGCTTTATTTGTCTAATCTTCAAAAACTACCTTTCAACTTTTTCTTACTGTATGATTCTTTTCTATTTACTTGACTTCTACTTTTATATTCATTATCTCCTTTCTGTTGGATTATTCTGTTTGTATTTAAGTTCTTAAGTTTTGGAAGCTTTAGCTCATTAATTTTCCATCTTTTCCAATGTAGTGTTTTTTAAGATTAGATTTCTCTCCAGAACAGTTTGCATCCCTACACTTTTGATATGTTATATTTTTATGTTTATTCCTAAATGATTTAAAATTTATTATTTTTTTGACCCCTGAGTTTTCAGAAATGTGTCTTTAATTTGAAATGTGTGGAGCTTATGGTGTCTATTATCGTATAAAAGTATGTAATATATTTTTGTAAGTGTTTCATATGTGTTTGAGAAGAATGATTATTATTTAACTGTTACGGGCAGTATTCTGTGTTATGTCCATTAAATGAATCCTGTTAAAAGTGTTTTGCTCAGATCTTCTATATCTGTAGTGATTTTTTTTGTCTGCTTCAAGTGGCAATAATTGAGAGTATGTTAATCTTTCGTGATCATGGTGGATTTTTCTATTTCTACCTATATTCATGTTAGTTTTTACTCTCTAAAAATTAAAGCTTGTGTTGCTAGCCACCTGGAAGTTTAGTTTGTTCTGTCTACTTGGTGAGTTGCATCTTCCATTCCCTGTCCTCATCCCTTCTGTCCCAGGTAACCTTTTGTGTGAGTCTTCTTTGTCATTAATCAAGCTGCTCCTACAGAGATGGGGGTATTGGTGTTTTCCTGTTCCTGCCTTCCTTTTACTGTCAGCCATTTTGTGTGTTTATATGTCTCATATTCAGAATATAGAGGGTTTTTTTTGTTGTTCATAGTTTTTAAAAGTACAAATCAACAAACTCTATCATTTAACTGATGAATTGAGTCTCTTGAATTATTGTTACTGAACTAATCAAACTTTTCTCCTCTAACTCCTATCTTTTCCAAGTCTTTTTGAACTGAGTTTTTCAGATGATTTTTTAAATTCTAATTTTCCTTATATTGTTTTGAAATGATACATTTTGTTTCTATTATTTTAGTGGTTACTCTTGGAATGTATTATGTATATCTCATAGAAGTTCTTTTGGTCAGGTCTATTAAAACTTTTGCTTCTTTTTTAATCTATGAATGTCTTTGTTTTATTCTTGAGATTTAATTTTGTTGAGTACACATTTCTAGGTTGGCCATTACTTTCTCTCATCTTTGAAGATGTCTGGTTTACATTTTTGGTTGGAAAGTTTGTGTTATATCTAATTCTGGTTCCTGTTCATTGACAAATGAAGAGTCTTTATATATTAGGTCTTTAAGGTTTGCTTCTGGATATTACCCCAAACTGTGGGTATTCACCATATGTTACATCTCTTTTCTATTTATAAAATAGGTTTCTGTTATAATCTGATGAAGCATTTTTGGTGGGAGTTTTGTCCTTTTCAGTAGGTTTGGGTTTGGGTTTTTTTTGTTTTTTTGTTTTTTTTTGTCTTTCTTTTTTTAAAGTGCTGTGACTTTTGTTTTTAATTGTTTTTGTTTTCTTTAGTTGCCTTTCCCCACCTTCCTGGTTCTGCTCCTTCGTGGCCTAGTCTTGTGGATACCAGCAAGCAATGGGACTATTATTCAAGAAGAGAGAAAGATCGAGATAGAGACAGAGACAGAGACCGGGAACGAGACCGTGATCGGGACAGAGAAAGAGAACGCACCAGAGAGAGAGAGCGGGAGCGTGATCACAGTCCTACACCAAGTGTTTTTAACAGGTTTGTTGAGTGTGCGGGAATTTGTACACGTGTTTCATGTGTACAGAGTTTATATTTGGTGCACAGATGGAAAATCCAATTCAGCTGGGAAAGGGTTGCTTTGGGAGTAGTTAGGAGATAACCATTTTATTTTATTTATTTTTTTATTTTTTTAAAAATTGTACTGAGATAATGCCATCCTAAATCTCAGGAGATAACCATTTTAAAAGTGTCAAGGCTTATTTAATTCATAGAGGCTTTCCATTATGTAAAGCAACAGTCTTCAGTTGGTTTACTTCTTCCGTAAAAGAATTTGAAAATATTTTTATCTTTCCATCTAAAATTTTTCACCTTAAGTTTAAATAGTTGGCGATAGAGATATAATTTCCAGTGTATTGTAAACATTACAATTGTAAAGTAAAATCATCACTCTTTTAAACATATCCAGTGGGTTAAGAACATCATCATCCATTTTTTTAAAATGCGTATAACAGGTTCTCTTTAACAGAAATTTTACGTTTCTCTATGCTTGAATTCTTATTTCTGAGCCATTTCCCCCAAAGAATTTTTTTCTACTGTAAAATATTTTTGTTCTTAAATAAGTTTTTTTTAGTTGATCATTCTATCCATCTTTCCTGCAGCATACCTGTGGTAAGTTTAAATGTCTAAAAAAAATTGATGAATGTAAGATTAAGTATTTTTAAAATTTTTTTCCCTGATTTTAATTATTACTTATTTTTATATATGAAGATAATGCAACTTCTGAAAATAATTTAGTGGAACTACATCCCTTAATGTTATGAAGGACCTTCCACCTATCCCCAGTTAATATATGTATCCATGAGTGAATATTACCATTGTTAGGAAAAAACAGACTTTGCCATTAATTACATTTCTTCTAAAAAAAATATATAGCAATGTAAACAGTGAGAAACCTTGTTCACATAAAATACTTAAATGAGGATTGATGGAATTTTGTTGTGGCTCTGTCATTTAATTATTTGAGCACCTTTAGCTTCGGTGATATGCCAAAATTACATAGTTAGCCTACCATCAAAATTATTTTTAAGGATCTGTTCAGCCCTATCAGCCATGACTCAACTTTCTTAAAAGCAGAATTGGAAATCTCCTGATTTGCAGAAGTATTTGTTCCTCAGTGTAACTGTTTCCTAGGGCTGCCATAACAAAGTACCACAAACTGGCAGCCTGGAACAACAGGTATTTACTCTCTGCAGTTCTGTAGGCTAGAAGTCTGATGTCAAGGTGTCAGCAGAGTTAGTTCATTTTCATAGGCTCTGATGGATAATCTATTCCATGCCTTTCTTGTTGCTTCTCATGGTTGTTAGCAATCCTTGGTGTTTCTTGGTTCATAGATGCATCACCCCCATCTATGTTTGTCTTCATATTGCATCTTCCCTTCTTTGTCTGTGTCCAAATTTCCCTCTGTTATATCTAATGATATCAGTCATTAGATTAGAGTGCAGGCAAATCCATTATGGCCTCCTCTTAATTACAGCTGCAAAGACCCTGTGTCCAAAATAAAGTTACATTCACAGGTATGGGGGTTAGGACTTGAACATATCTTTTGTTGGGGGATACAATTCAACCCAGTACATTCAGGAATTAAAATCTAGTTTTCTCAGTTTCATGGAAGAACACCAGAAGGACTTCACCAAGACTTATCAAAAGACTTCTACCTTGTTATTGTTTCTTTTAGATGCATCTTATTTAACTGAATATGCTCAGAAAGGATTGTTAATTTTAATACATCTTTGCAAAAAGTCCTTAAAAAATGAAACATCTTTATATGTGTTAAATATTTATTGTCATGAGTTGCAATTTTTCCCCATTCCATTTATGGAAAATAGCTACCATGTAACTTAGTTGGTAAAAGACAGCTCTCCTCAAGCCTAACAGCCAAATCACACTCCATTTTTATCAGAGAAGTCTGACTTTATTTTTCTGTTCACTTAAATGAATATAAGGTGCTGCCCCCAGCACTTTGATTTGCTTTCCTTCAAAGGGACTTGTGTGGGTTTTTTGTTTTTTGTTTCTTTGTTTGTTTTAACTAGATCAAGGAAAATTGTTACAACTTCCGCTACACTACTTAACAATATATCTGAAGCTAGAACATCCCAGAATACAGAATACTCCCCTTTCTTACTCCATAGTTTATCCTTGACAGAAAAATGTGTAAGATAGGAAGACCTAAAGCCTTATAGAAGCTTTATTGTTACTTGAATAAAATAGATCTGACATTAATATTTTAAATTAGGTATTTTTAATGCAATGATGGTTTTCGCACCCTGAGTCAGTGTGTCATAGTAAAATTGGTGAAGGAATGCCTTTTGTAAAGGGCTAGGAAGTTGATGATGAGAGAAGAGGTTGGCTAGAGAAGTGGCATGATGTTTTACCTGCTGCTGTATCATTAAGCAGTTTAGATTTAAGAAAGAATAAATACGGAAGTTGTGGATCTGGAAGTTAATTCCCTAAAACTTTTTGTGCCACTGGAAAGAGTTCGTACACTGCTGTGGTATTGGCGCATACTGCTGAACTAGAGAATGATCCAGAATTCTTCTATGATCCGCAAGGCCCAGGTCACCACACCCTCCTACATTTTTTTTAAAGATTTATTTATCTATTTTAGAGCGAGAGATCATGAGTGGGAGGGGCAGAGGGAGAGGGATTCCCAAGCGGACTCCACGCCAACCTACACCTTCCTGCATGTTAACCCCAGTTCTCTCTCGAGCCAATAAACCCCATGTTTTAGCTGTGCTCAGCTGGTTGCTCTTTTGAAAATTCCTTATCGTTTCATACGTCCTTGTTCATGTTGTTCCTCTCCTCTCTGCTTCACAAACTTCATTCTTCAGTGTCCAGCTCATGTCTGTCTTCTGTGAACTCTTCTGAACCCAAAAGAAAGTTGAATTATTTCCTTCACATGCTCCCTAGGTACTTAATGTATCTTCTTTAAAGCATGTGTTTCTTAGCAAACCTGTGCACAGGCATTGACCACCATCTCCCATTCTGTATTCTTAGCACTTTGTACAGTAATGCCTGGCACACAATGAATAAAATGACTTACATATTGCAGGGGAGGAAGATGAATATAGTAGAGAAGAAACAGTTTTGAAAGTTGTTGAATAAAACTCTGTTAGCTAGGCAGCTTTTGAAATTAATAAAAATCAACCTTTATGACTATAAAAGTAATTTTGGCATCTCATTAAACATATCAGTCTTGGTACCATCACAATATAGAATGAAATGAGTCAGAACATTTTTTATACCAGCTATTTTAATGGATGAGATAAATGTACATAGACAGTTTTTTGATTTTGCTAGATGAGATGAATAATATATCCATTCAGGATGTGAGCGTATACTTGATTCAGGCAGCATTTGTTTTGTTAGATATGATCATGCAATTAGACTTCTTAATCCAAAGAAGTCCTTAGGGATTATCTAAATTTTGACTTGGCAGATGAGGAAATGGACGCATAGAGAAATGAATCAGTGGTAGAGAGCCATTCTGTCAACTGAACATACGGTTGAGATATTACTTAAAATCTTTTCTTTCTAGTCTTGAAATTAGGTAGTTTAAAAATTGTTACTTTTCATTTTCTTTATTACTCTATGCAGTTTATTTCTTACGGGTGGGGGGAGGCAATTCATTCATTCATGTAACTGACATTTTCTGGTCCCTCTTATGTACCAGGTACAGAGCTGTGTGCTGAGGATTACAGAAATATTCATACACTATTATTACCTATTTAAGCATATATTATTATCAAGGTGACTAGGACTGGTTAGTAGTTTGAAACTTTACCTAAAAAAAAAATTGTGCCGGGCGCCTGGGTGGCTCAGTTGGTTAAGCAACTGCCTTCGGCTCAGGTCATGGTCCCGGAGTCCTGGGATCGAGTCCCACATCGAGCTCCCGGCTCAGCGGGGAGCCTGCTTCTCCCTCTGACCTTCTCCCCTCTCATGCTGTTTCTCTCTCTCTCTCTCTCAAATAAAAAAAGTCTCCTCTCTCAAAAAAAAAAAAAAATTGTGCCATAAGAAACAATAGGATTTATTAATGTTTTTCCTTCCTATAGCTGCTAATAATGACTTACACATTGTAAGCACCTGATAAAATTTTATTGACTATAAATTAGTAAAGATCTGATACATACATAAGCGTGTGTGTATGTGTATAATTTTGTGTTTGTGTGGTGGGATGTATGCTGTTAACTTTAGCCACATAGTGCATGATTCTGTTAAATTCAGGAGCATTACTTTCAGAAAGTTGAATTGTTTCTAATTGTAGTTCAAATGGAAATACATGAGATAGCACTGCTATTTCTAGAATGTACATGTTCACAAGTTAAGGTGCTGAATGTAAATGTGATAGGAAAGAAGACTAAAATGAATTGCTTTGCTCGTGTTCATAAATTTTCTTTGCATAAATAATACAACATTTACAGAATACTTCAGGCTAAATTCTGATTCTTCAGCTTCAAACATACACATAAGTGCTACTCAATTTTTATGGAAACTACAAGTGTTAATGATTAAACCATATTTGATTGCTGTAGGGCATCAGGAATCAATGTTTACATAAATCTGACTAAAAGTTCAAGGCCCAGGAGGCACAAGGTAGAGGAATTTTGTGTTGTTCTGAATTATCCCGGGAATAGTGTTCTCTGGAAAATCCCAGTGAGCTATAAGTAAGGGCCATTTCTAAAGACTGACATTTTGCAGTATGGCATATAGTATGTGTTGTGTTACAAATTACAGGGTCATTGTTTTGAAAATCATAGACCTCTTTCAACATCTGGTTTTTAGGCTGCTTAAGTGTGGGCCAGAAAGAAGGCTGGTCATTGTAGGGTGTTTGAAATGAGCTATAATGATTTCCAGGCCCAGAGAAACCTTTGTGCTGCAGCTGCTATCAGAGAAGGCGATGGAAGGACGGGTCTTCATACGTTCTGTGTATCAGGCCGAATCTTTTATCACCTCTCTAGTATGGTTATCATCATATGGCTGTCTTCAGAATCTTAAAGGCCTCACAGCTAACAGAATTGGTGTTAGGGTGAGAGGGAAAAGAGGTTTACAAATGACAAATTGAGATAATAAAATAACCTTAGTTATTTTTATGTAAATCCATTACAAAGAGGGCCTCATTTTTTGTTTTTTTTAAAAGAATACTATTCACGGTAATACTCATTTGTCATGGTAATTCTACTTCAGAAACGTTATTACAGAGTCAGTCACCTTTACAAAAAGGTTCTGCTTCTAAAAAAAATTTAGCATTCAGTTGACTGAAGATGGGTGCGTGTTAGCTAGCTGCCACTTACTGAGGGCCTACTACTGTGCTAAGCACCTTATAAATGTTACTGCCAGTTCTCCTACAGTCTTGAAAATGATTGTTGCCAGTTTTACAGATGAGAAAGCTGAGGTTCAGAAAGGTTAAATAATTTACCCCAGGTCACACATTTAGTCACTAGCAGAATCAGGATGTGATACCTGGTCTACTCTGCACTGCCTGTCCTAACACATTGCATTTCAGGTGACATGCTTCCAATGTCCAAATGCAAAAGTACATATTTATGGTTAGAAAAATGTGTATACACACAAGTATACATACACACATATGTATATATACACATAGGTATACTTCAAGTAAAATTTGTAGAATGTATAAGTATTTTAGGCAATAAGAACTTGGTCCGCAAATAGGAGTTGTTAGGTGTAGCACTACTGAATCATTACTTTTGGTAGGAGACCATAATTAAGCTTTTTCTTTTATATGGCTTATACTTTCACCTGGTTCTGTGTCCTGTTACTTTTACTCATATGCCTTAACAGCTTGATGCGTCATGCACATTACTGACTTAATTTGTATTAGACATTTCTAGAAACCAAAGCTCTTTAGTACATAGTGCTCTAAAAGATATTTTTATTCTAAGGGAGTTACTGATAATAGGTTGCAGACAGTGTTGACTTCTGTGCTGAACCAAAAAAAAAGAAAACTTGAAGGATTGAGAGAATGATGGAGAGAAGAATATACGTGAAGAGGGACAAAATGAGGATAAGTCTAGGGAGGTTAAAAAAACAAACTACTAACTCTAGTCCTCAGTCCCAGTTTCACCAGTTCATTCTATCCACAATCAGGAAACAGAGGTGTACCCCAGGTGTGCGCGCTTGCTGCTATCAGCCATGTGAATGCTGCCACCCCCAGCCACACACACACACACACGCACACACACCACCCCCCCCCATAATATTAATTGGGATGTCAGACTGTACGTATGTCCACAGGTAGTGTTCGGCCTGCGTTTTGTGTGGATATTGTAGAAGTTGCTTTGATGTCCCTCTGTTCATGTTTATACCTCTTCCTTGAATGTGCAGTGTACTCTTTATGTGATTGAAAAACTTAAGCACCTTCATCTACTTTCCACTATATAGCCATTGTGAACTAAATATTTTTATTTATAAAATCTTGGGCACACAAAGATTCTAAAAGAATTTTGGTTGGAAAGCTAAGATATACAAACATGCTTTTAATTTTAAAAGGAACAAAAGGAAATGAAGCTAGTTAAAATTTAAATCTGTTACAGCTCCCAATTCTTGAAGGAAAAATTGTTATATAAAATTTCTGCTCAGTAACAACTGTGAAAGCACAAAACAAAATTGGACCTTTAACGTGTAGTCGTTGTTTTATATTAGATGCAGTACTAATTTGGGAATGCCATTGTTTTCCTCTCAATTCAACAAAATTATGTTGCACCTATTCTGTTTAAGATGCTAACAAATGGAGGCTTCTGGTTTGGACTCAGATCACATCTCTTGTGGTTTGAAGTCATTAGAATTAACAGTCCAGTTGTCATGAGAAGGTTTTCTTCCAATTTCAGTGACGAAGAACGATACAGATACAGGGAGTATACAGAAAGAGGCTATGAGCGCCACAGAGCAAGTCGAGAGAAAGAAGAACGGCACAGAGAAAGACGGCACAGAGAGAAAGAGGAAACCAGACACAAGTCATCTCGAAGGTTTGTGCTTTTATAGTGAATCCCTTTGAAGCAGAGAGAAACTGCTTTGACCTCAGAAAGTAAAAACATTTCCAAATAAATAGCATAGCATATGTGTTCCTAATTGGAAGATTAAGAATAATGTGTTGAAACAGTTCGTTCCTTATAGGCTCAACAAAGATTTTTTTAAATCTGACAAGACTGCATTTAGTACTCAGACTTACTACATTATCTTGTTGGGAGAGGGGTTTATTTAGCATATGAACCAGTAATATTTAATCAAAGAAAATTCAGGGCCGCATAGTCAAATAAATTGTATGCCTATTGTTTGCCTAAAATCAACCCTAGAAAGTACTTTCTGTTCTGATTTAGTGCTTTAGTTTCTAATTTATAGTAGTTTTTCAGAATAAAGTCTATGGGCTCTGAGAAGCTAGGATAATATCAGTGAAGGTGAGCCTGTAATATAAATACCACCTCCTTATGAAAGTCACATAAAAAACTGGTTACTCCTCAAAGTGTGTTTGAGAAAAAGAATGGGTTACTTCAAACCCAGTGTTATATTGACAGACACAGTGGGTTGATTTTTGTCACTATGTGTATACTTAAACATTAAGAACAAACCTTTTTTTTCTTCAGTAATAGTAGACGTCGCCATGAAAGTGAAGAAGGAGACAGTCACAGGAGACACAAGCACAAAAAATCTAAGAGAAGCAAAGAAGGAAAAGAAGCTGGCAGTGAGCCTGCCCCTGAACAGGAGAGCACCGAAGCTGCACCTGCGGAATAGGCATGGCTATGGCCTTTGGTGTATATTAGGGCCAGAAGTGTACCATAAATCTTGTTATTTTTCTGGATAATGTTTAAGAAATTTACCTTTAATCTTGTTCTGTTAGTATGAAAAGTTAACTTTTTTCTCAAAATAAAAGAGTGAATTTTTCATGTTAAGTTAAAAATCTTTGTCTTGTAATATTTAAAAAAATAAAGACAGCAATGACTTTATATCCAAGAAAGTAATCTGAATGAGTCACTCAGCAGGGAATTTTAAAGAGCTATGTACATACACAGTGTCTCATAAAGGTCAAGGTTCCAGCTTGGCCATAGTTTTCTTGAGTTAATCAAATAATACCACTCAAGAGGTTGCACTGCAAAAGGCATCTCTGAGTCTTGACATTAAAAGTAGTCTTTTGTCAATACTGCTGTGGCACTCTTGCTTATCATATTGAAGAACTCGTATACAGTTTTGATACCACACCTTTTTGATAGGTTTTCAGCATTCTCAATTTGGGTTAACTAAATAGGCAACTTTTGTATCCTAAAAATTAGTAAAGGCATTTGGCTGGAGTCTGTGAAATAACTTGCCCTGAGGGTAGTTTCTATGGCAGGCACATGGACAAACCCTCGTCACTGTGACAGATTTGAATTGCCTCATGGCTTTCTATGAGCCGGGGTCAAGCTGGTTTGGCCTTTCTTGAGGCTTTTTCCACAGCTCATTGGTTGAGCAGCATGTGTTTTCATACAGTTACTAGCTACTTGTGACCGAAAAGACAAGAGCTTTAGATGAGTCATTTCCTATTAAATCTATGAATACAAGTTTATAATTCTGTGAGCATTTTTAGGGACAAGCCTTAGGATGTATTTGTCGGTGATGGTAACAACATGGTTTTGAAAGAATTACTAGGATCCTTTAAATAGTGATAATAGAAATGAATTTAATATCACATACTAAAAGACAACTATAATTTGAAAAATATTTCTCATTTGATGAACATTTTTCAGCAGTGCACTTTCTCTGGCTGTAAATTGTTTTTTTAAATGCCCATAATATACCCTTTACAGACCTCAGCATATACCAAATTTTTAATTGTAGGATTTGAAGTCAGTGGGGGCATACAAATGATCTCAGCCGTTTAAGAGCTTTTTAGTGAATAGAAAAATATAAACTTAAAGTTGTGGAGTAATGAGAAATCCTCCGCCCTGAATAAGAACTATTAATAGGATTTATGTTTCGAGAATTACATTTTCTGAGGTGTAACTGGCTTTCATTAGATCATACTTTTCCTGACAGTTTACATTTTTACAGTGTATCCTTTAAATAAAAAAAATTGACAAGATAAATACATTGTTTCAACATAGCTTATCTGTAGTTTTCTGTTTTCCTATGACCCATCATTGATTCTATAAAAAAGTGCCAGGCCAAGAAACAATAGTAAGAGTAATCTTTCCTTTAAGTTCTTTCAGCATCTTTGCCAAGCAAGCATGTATCATTCCTGATGTACTTCTACCATTGACAGCCAGAAGAATATCACCACATCTAAAAAACATAAAACACATGATTAGCATTTTGATCCAGAGCTGGAGTCAATGCAAGTGTATTTGGTGGTCCTAGTTTTTGCTCCATCTGTCAATTTTAATTACATAAAATTCTAATTAAGAATACCTAATTAAGGCTTTTTTCCCCCTCCCTCATTTAAATCCTGCAAACTCTTCAGCTTCTGTTAGAAGGGACTTAGCTAAAAGCATAGGAAGTTGCTGTAAGGGACCAAGGAGTTCTTAGAAATTGAATGCTGTGTAGATGTTTTTCTTACCAATAAAACAAGGTATACAGTACATGCGTTATTTCTAATGGGGCCAAGCTTTTGCATATATAAAACAAAATATTGGTAATTAGTCGTTATTACCTAATTCTTCCATCATTATACGCTGGTGTTCCTTCAACAATGGACTTAATAAAAAAAGGTTTGTTCCCATTATATTCTTCGTAACCTCCTACGATGCAGAAGCCCAGACTTCCAGCTGTGTTTCTTCGTAATATAACATCTTTACAGTTATACAGGTACCTGAAATAGAATGTGTAAGCAGTATACCTGCACAGTTAGGTTGAACTCTTAGTGAA
This sequence comes from Halichoerus grypus, assembly GCF_964656455.1. NCBI lineage: Eukaryota > Metazoa > Chordata > Mammalia > Carnivora > Phocidae > Halichoerus > Halichoerus grypus. Next base: position 41,803,715 of record NC_135714.1, read on the forward strand.
TAATTACTATGATTCATCTCCCATTCCCTTTATTGACATTTTTTTCAGGCTAAATAGCATTGGATGGGTTTCACTCAGAATTGTCAAAGCCCAGTGACATTCATGCTGTTAGTGGGCTTTTTCTAGTTGAATTGTTTTCCATTGCTATACACCCTTTAAAAAATACTATTATGTTGTGTTTATATTAAACAAATTGGATAGGCCTAAATCCTTACTGATGAACCAAATTCAAGCAATATCATTTTTATTTAGTTGTGAATATAATTTTAACGAAGGCAAAAATCCTTTAAATGATTCTCCGTGAAAAAAACTTAAACCTAACCCTAATAATGAATGCAGTTGCGGAAGTTTTGACTTTTGAAAAATACCGTTTTAAATGTAGTTCTACATGTTTGGTAGGTTATAGAGAAGCATGCAGGCATAAAGTGAATGGAAATTGAGGTACATTTAAAGGTTTAAGAATGATTGATAATCGAAAAAAAACAGTAAACTGAATAGGAAGTTACAGAATGGGAGAATGAGAGGCCACAGGTCTTCTGTGAGTAGAATCCTCACCTAAAATAGATTAGATGGAAGAAACTCTTAATATTCAGTGGCACCTGGATCAGTTAACATAGGTGCAGGCCAAGTGTAAACTGTGTTAGAGTTGTGACACGTAGTGTCAGGAACTGGATTTGACTAAAATCCCCCAGTTGAGGAACTGGTTTGAAAGAAAATTAGCATTTTCATATTGGTAAAAATCAAAATATGATTGTTTTGTTTATGAGCTGTACCTTAAAATACTAACTGCTTTTTGAAAAGCCAATAAAATGTCTCTTGTGAAAGGTTTTGTTAAGTGATGAAGTTGGTCATTAACATTTGTTACCAAACTTGCTAATCAGTGTAATGTTTCATAGTGTTGCTGATTCCAACTTGAAATAAGCTTTGGCTTTGTTTGGGGGATAATGTTAGAGTGTAGGGGTAAAATTCAGTTCAACTTTGTTTTATATCTGTTGTCACACATAATTTACAATTATCAATTTCACTGATAGCTGAAGAATGATTTTCATTAAATAAAACAACTACTTTGATTGTAAAATATTCATCAGCTGTATTTCACAGACTTGATGTCAATAGTAAGTTCCTCCTGTAGGAGCTGTGGTATGTCAGCACATTTACATAATGGCTCACCCACTGCTCGTATACAAAGCAGGTAATTGGCAGTTCTCCAAATACCAGAGCATTACATTCCTTCCTGTGCCCAATACTTGAAGAATTGGGTGATTCTTACCCGAGGTCATGAGCAAATAGCTACCTTAACACTTCCCAGCCATGATTCCTTAAAACATATAAACGGGTACATAGAACAATACTTGAAACAAGTACTTCTTACTCCTTTGACCACTGGGTTTTTTTCATTAAGTATCACCTTGGACCTTATATTGATTCTTAGTATTTTATTTCATGTGGACAAGCTATAAACCTCAGTATCTAAAATTTATGTTCTAGTATAAAATTTTCAACCTAACATTAAGTCACGAATTGTGTCTATTTTCCTCGACTCTTGTTTTGATATTGGAGAGAAAGTATCTGTCTGCTTGGATCATCTTTCAGCAGACATTTATTGAGTGCACCCTACTCAGAACAGACAAAAATCCTACCCTCCGTGCCATGCATTCAAGTGGCTGGCAGTGTTACTAGTATTTTTTTTCACTCAGTACTTTCCTTCCTTTGTGTGGAGTATTTCAACTTCATTGCAGCAACAAGAATGCAGTATGTTAAACCCTTTCAAAGTCAGGCCTTGGTTAGTTGGAACGGATGAGTACTGGGCATTTGTTTCTCACGTTGAATTACTTCACTCCCCATTGGGAAATGTGGAACCTGGCTTTGATCAATGATGTTCAGGATTTACCATTGAAATATTAAGTGACTTTAAATTCTAAATGTGAGCTTTTTTCCTATTCTGAACTCATTCTCTAAATTTAGGCCTCATTGAAGAAGAGTTGGCATAGTTTAAAGAATAGCAAGGAGTTTAGTAATTTTCTCCCAATGAGAAAATTATGGTTACTTCAAAAATCAACTCCACGTTAGGGACTACAGTGAAGTCCTGGGTTGCTCAAGAAGCTGTATATTTTTCTGTTTCACTGGCTGTTCCTTCTCAGTCTCCTTTAAGTTTCCCCTTTTCTCAGAGGACCTCAAAATTTCACTGAGCCTCTATACTACCAAAGTGTGGTTCTCAAACTATGTGCCTTTCAGGGCGTCTAGAGGTAAAAAAAATACTTTTATCAGAATAGTGAGATATTATTTGCCTTTAAAAAAAAAAAATCATTTTCTAATAAGCATTTAAGCTCAGAAGACACATGACAGGTGATCTGGCAACAGACCGAATGCAGAAGTAGATATGAGAGTCCAGTTATCTTTTGTTCAAGCCAAAGAGGTTTGTAAAAAAATGTTGCCGCTCTTCTCACCAATTCACTCCAAAATCTTTTCTGGGTTCCCAAAGCACCCTCTGCCTGCATAATAGTAATACATATTAACTCAGTCCTCCTCTGTCGTACTAGTCCAGACGAGAGCATGTTTTGAAAGACTTCCAGATGTGGAATTTGGGCCTGAAAGCCAACAGAAAATAAAGCAGAAGGTCTTCAGTGATTTCTGCATCCCCCCTCAGCTGAATGGCGTCCGCTCATTGGGCTAGCTTAGAGACCACATCGGGAGCTGCTGCCCAGGGGTCACTCCTGGCACACGAGGAACCACGAGAAGGGTGAGGTATGTTTGCACTGTCCTGTATAAACCACTTTTACTCTGTCTGCTCCTGCTTCTACCTGACACCCACTGGTTCAGAACAGGCAGGGCTCGCTCAGTGTGCGAACATTATCTTCTTCGTGATTATTCACTCTGTGTGTTGGACTGTACCTGAGGGCATGGTTACAACATCCTAGAAAAGGATTTCCTGTTTCTAGACCTGCTGACACATCACTTTTCTTCATTGGTAGAGAATCTTAGGTAACTGACTGGATCATACTTTAGGGCAAATAGGTTTCCTCAAAAATCTGTTATATTAAGGGGAAAATGTTTTTGAGTAAATGTATGACTTGGAGGGAAATGCCCTTGTGAATTAAAAAAATATATATATCTATTTTCAGCCTCAGTCTATAGCAGTTCAAACAAATAACTTGCTGAGGTATGACAAATGGCCTGAAATTCTTAGGACATCAGTCATGCCAAATGAGACATTTAAGCCAATGGTATTGCATCAATCGGGGAGAAATGGGTCTTTGAAGCTCTCTGCAGTCAAGAGTAGAGATGTGAGGAGATATACCCATCCATAAAAATTGTAGCGGTGTAATGACTGGGGGCTCGCATCCTGAAACTAGCTGAGAGCCTGATAAAGGAACGTAACAGTATTAAGGACGTCTGAAAAATGCCAGGATGGACAGACTTCTAGTTTCAAAATGTCAGAGTGAAGATTATGTTTCCCCTTCTGCTTTTAAACATTACAATAAGGGCAACTAGGAGACTTGGAAACAGAAATGCAAACTCCAGCTGAGACAAAACTGGGTCGCTACAGAAGAGGGAGAACTAACTGCCGAAGGCAGTGAAAGGGGGAAAACGGAAGCGAGGATGCCCACAGCTGGGGTCCGCAGGGAGCGGCCCACTCCGACGGGCAAAACACCCACTCCACAGCGGAACCCCAGAAACAGGCAGGCTGGCCTTTGGGAGAGCTTCCCTGGGCCCAATCTGACAGAGAAGAAGGGCACGCGTGAGGCCACGAGAAAACAAACATAACCCGAATGTACGTCCAGGGAGTAGTCTGGGTGGATGGGAGAGATGCGGACTGCTGATCTTGGTTTGAGAGAAGTGAAGCAACACAACCCCATGTCATAAAGTTACGCTTCTACCACTTGGAAGGTGGCCCCGGTTCCTTCCCCTGATGACCCTCCAGCCAATAGCTGCTCCAGGAAAAATTCACCTAACTCAAAGATTAAAAAAGACCTAGCAGGCAGACACATAAGACAACAGAAAAGAGGGAAAGTAACAGTAAAAACAGTAACACAAAAACCACTCACCAGAAAAATGCCGCCACAGAAATGAAACGCTACCATAGAAAATGAAATGTATAACCAACCACATCACTCTGAATTTAAAATACTCCTGAAACAATTCCTCTATAAACAAGAGATCCACATGGAGACGTAAGATTTCCAGGAAGACGTGAGACGAGAAAAGAAATGAGCTGACAGAGGAAAGACACGGAAGGGAAGAATAAAACCACCACCAAAATGAAAGTAGAAGCTGGAAAGGATAAGCTACAGTAAGTAATATGAAGGGCAGACCACAATAAGCAAAGAATGATTCAACAGAAAACACAAGACGTGAAACATAAAAGATATATACATATCTGGACTCCCTAGAAGAACCCAAAACATCTGTGATTTTGAAAACCAGGTGAAAAGGACAAGCCACGCATACAGAGGAAGAGATGAGAAGGGCCTCCCGCTTGTCCACACCGCCACTCACTGCTCGCTAACAGTGATGCGAAGCCTAGTCCCAAGAGTGATCCAATACTTTTCTGTCCAGGCAGCCCGTCCCATGGCTGGGCAGACGCTCTGTGGTTTCTGTAACCAGCTCTGTGGCGAGTGGACACCACGCTAGGACAGGGGCTACCCTGTACGTCCCTCACGAGTTCTTACTGCAGCATCGTTTGTGAAAGCAGGGGTGGAAAACAACCCAAGTGCTCGCTGCTCATAGGAACTCGTTCAATAATTATGGCTCATCTGTACAACAGAATGCTATCAGCCATAGACGAGAACAACACAGCTGGATAGGTACTCACGTGAAATGACACCCACGGATATTCTTAAGATTTAAAAAAAAAAAAAAATCATGGTGCACAATAGCGTGTGTGCTACCACTGTGTGTGCTTGTGTACACAGACGCCCAGACCAGGGGCCAGCAAACCACGGCCCAGTCCACCGCCTCTTTGTGACCCGACAGCCACGCCTATTCATGTGCATACTGTCTGTGGCTACTTCCACGCTACAGCAACGCTGAGTATCCGCAACACAGGGTGTGACCCTCAAAGCCTCACCTCCGGCCCTTTGCAGAAGTCTGCCAACCCCTGACATAGACTTTCCCTGCAAACACGCACAAGGAATTGGTAACAGTGACTACCTCTGCTGAGTGGGTCTGGGAGGATGGATCTGAGGGCACCCTCTCCCCTTTGGTGCCTTGGGATCCTACTGTGATCCTATCACTGCGAGGCGATGGGGGGCCCACTGTGGTGACTGCACACCAGTGTTGTCTGTGTTGGCGTCATTTCACACTGCCTGTCCAGTCCTTTCAAAGGAAATGAACCCCATCCAGACGACCCTTCTGGCAAGAGCAGGGAATTGCTGCCCCAGGCCAAGTGACAAAAAGTGGAGGGAGAGGAAGGCATCCACGTGGCTGTATTTGGAGTAAAAAGCATCTCATATTTTGTCCTGTCTTACATGAATGCACAGTGAGGAACTCTGAATACATGATGAATAACTTTCAAGCACCAAAAAAAAAAAAAAAAAATGACCTACTTTCATAGATTCCGGTTTCAGAAAGATTTTTTAAAAAAAATTTTTTAAAAAACACTCTCTTCTTCCACTCAGACTCAGTTCTAAAATGCTTGAAGGTTTTCAAACAGCCTCAGTGCTCAATTTTCAACTGTTTAAAAATATACTTATTTTAAAAATAATTTATCAACTAAGAAAGGCTCAAAAAGGAATCTAGGTCAGTGTATTTGAGACAGGGATGTTTTTTAAAACCTCATTTAAAATTTGAAAAAGAAAAGAAAAACAGAGAGACCATCCTATCTCCACCCTCAAGAAAAATGCACTAAAACCAAACATCCTACTTTCATTCATTTAATCCCATGGCACTTCATCTTCAGTGACTCTAATACTTAACATTTAAATCATGCATTTGGAATTTGTAAGGCAATCCTTTGAAGGCCAAGGATTTATGCTCTGATGCAGGTGTGCAAACCCCAATTTATCTGTCCTTTAAATATTTAATTTCTGCATTTAGTCATTTAGTAAAGCTTCCCTTAAAAATTTTCCTGGAGTGTCTGAGACAATTTAATGGCTTCACTGTAAAGCTCTAGTTACATCTCACTAAAATGACAACCCAGCTGCTTCCTGAAGTTTTATACAAGAACTTTACAAGAGTAGGAACTAGGGAGAGAGAGACTAAGACATACCCTCAATCAGCACGTGCTCAAACATCTGGGTACAGGCAAAATGTTCTTCTGCATTATGTTCAGCCAGGGCCCCACCAGTGCTAAGGAGGTAAAACCAACAAAGGGTTTTACCTCCATGCAAGTTCTGAGGATTACCACTAGCAAATTAGGGAAAGGTAATCCTTCCCCTGGCTCCACGGTGGGTTGCAGAAGGCTGGATTTTAGCCTTCTCTCCCTGTCAGCTGAGCTCTCTGCTGCACGAGCAACTGACTCAACCACAGAGGCGAGCTCCAAGGTCCTCAACATGAGTGGATAGCAATGTTTCCATGTCCAGCCTTTTATCCTGCCCTGGGCTTTCTGCATGCAGTTTCAGTAACAGAAGAGAAGACAGAATTATTTCAAATAGTCTTACAATCAAACCTGGGACTCATGAAGATGCTAGTGCCATCAATCAGCCCAAGAGAGTAAAAGAGTGCTCTAAGAAATGTAATTGTTTCCTCCCACACCTCTCCAAGCAGGTCATGTTGAGACTCACCGTGGTAATTCCAGCCACATGATCCAGGAGGGGGACCAGTCTCCGGCTGGGGCCATGTTGTGGTTGGAGTCCAGGGCTGCTGGGCTGCCTGGAGCTTCCTGGGGCTCACGTTCTTTGACTTCCAAAGCTTTAAGAACCACCAAGGAGGATGTACTTTTCAATAATGCAACTGCCTCGCTCCGGCTGACTTCTGTTAGTTCAATCCCATTCACATTTAACAAAATGTCACCTAATGGCCAGAGAAGCAGAAGCCATCCTTAGTAAGAGTGCAAACAGGAACTTCTGTAAAAGTGCCAAGGAGAAAGCACTGAGCGGGATGCGGGGAAGTGAGTAAGGTGAGGGGGCTTGTCATTAGCCTTCTGCATTGGCATAAGGCTGAGTTCTCAGATAGCAAATTGTTCACGTGTGCATGTTTCAAGGCATTGGTAAGTTATGTTTGGAGGTTTCTAAAGCATACCCATTAGTGTTTGGCTCTTGCCTTTAAAAAAAAAAAAAAAAGGAAAGGAAAGAGGGCTGCCTGGGTGGCTCAGTCGTTAAGCGTCTGCCTCTGGCTCAGGTCATGATCCCAGGGTCCTGGGATCGAGCCCCACATCGGGCTCCCTGCTCAGCCGGGAGCCTGCTTCTCCCTCTCCCAATCCTCCTGCTTGTGTTCCCTCTCTTGCTGTCTCTCTCTCTGTCAAATAAATAAATAAAATCTTTTAAAAAAATAAAAAAAATTAAAAAAGGAAAGAAGGAAGATAAATTAGCCTTGTTTACTATTTAATCCAAGAAAACCTACTTCTTCACGTCTTGTTTCTTGTTTTTAGCACAAAGGGAGAGCATTTGGCAAAAGCTCCGAGTGCCTGCAGAGAGCCTGGCATGTGGTAGGCACCCAGTAAATATGGACTGCATGAGTGAGTAAGAGACTACCCCTGAAAGGGTCTGGCAGAGGAGTCTATAGCAGTTAAGAAAAATGAACTGGAACTACGCTCTTGAAGAGGGAAAAAGGAGTTAACATTGTGGTTCACTGCAAAGGTAATACTACTACTCTTGGGTAAGCACCTACTATGTGCAAGGCCATTTCCCCACACCATACTACACAGTCCTCTGCTCACGTTCTCTTGCTAACAAGTCACTTCTTGGTGAACCTCATCATTCTCCACCCAGGTGCTTGGGTGAAAAGGAAGAGCAAGACAAACCAAAACACATACCTCTCCTACCTCCAATTTCTAGTCTTTTATCTCTCTCCTGATCTTCTGCCTCCATTGAATATCATCTTTTTCACACAGAATAGCCATAGCGAGAGTAAAAAGATAGGAAGAGACATGGGAAAGGCTTGGAGTCTTGCCTAACCCCAAAAGATGCACTGTTAGGTTGGCCAAAGGAATCCCTTACCATGCTACCCCCCTGTGGCTCCTCAGGCCAAGCAACTGTACTTCAGAAACTTCACATTGAACTCTTGAATCTAAGCCCTTAAATGACATAGTTGCTCAACCATCTGAGCTACCCACTCATGGGAATTGACAATATTATTAAGGATACATATGTGACATCCCTTTCCTTCATTCAAAGTAGCCCAGGACACATAAGATTAAAATAATGAAACTTTTTTTTTTTTTTTAACAGTGGGTAAGAACCTAGCATGGTACTTTCACTTAATATTCATTGACTCAAAATCTATGAAAGTATTTCTCCCATCCAACCCATAAAATGGAACAATTCATGAATAGGTTCATCACAGGATCAATCCAGCAAAGAATCACTTAGAAAGAATGGAACCAAATTATGCTATTCAGTTGAGGCCACTTGCTCATAACTGTAGAAGTTCCCCATTACTTCTTGGCATATTTTGCAGGTACTCACTTTATTAGCAAGCCAAGTGGCCCACATCAACCCACACAAAGAGGGGTGAAACCCAGTCCAGCAGCTATACTCAAACCAATCATGGTCAATGGGTAATAGAGGTTCCTGGGCAGCTCAGCGTCTCATCCTCTCATTATTTCTGGAAGCAGTGACCTGACCCAGCAAGCTGCTAACTCATTTTAACACCCCACTGCCCCAGTACCGTAAGTGTCTTTTTACCTGTTTTTATTCTTCCATCTCTGCTTATGACTCCTCCGGGCTCAACACTGATGACGTAGATAGGCAAATCCCATTCCCTATGTGACGCTCCGCCTGCAACGGTCATGCCGAGAGATTCGCTGGGGTCTTTTCGGACACTTACCACCTTCTCATAGCAAGTGACCACAGGATGGAGGGGCTAAAGGCACAGACAGAAAAACAAACATAGCACATCTGCTCACAAGAGGGCTTGCATTTCCTACATACAAAAACTACCCAAGTTGGATAAATCTATGACGGTAGTCTTTGGTCTCACAGAGAAAGACATGTGCAGAGAGAACCCTGGCTTTGTCCGCCATCCTCAGCAGAGTTGTATGATCCCAAATTCTATAGGCTGATTCAGAGAAAGTTTGCATTTCGAATGGGAATGGAAGAAATGGAAGAGGAACAGGTTGGAGGCCACTGGAGAAATAGTAAGCACGCAAAGTGAACTACACCCAAAATTTTTCAAGTGACTCATTTATTCCTGATAGTAGTATCTCATACAAAGCTTGTCATTCATGAGTAGCAGGAATTTTTTTTCAAGTTAAAAAAAAAGTAATAGTATTTTAATTAAATAGTCTCAGTTTATTTTAAGGAGGGACTCAATTATAGAACTCCTTAAGGAAAAATAATGGATTTCATAGATATTCCACTCTAAAAACTCCCTACTGACTGGGTTCTCTCCAATTAGCATCTTCACTCTTACTTCAGCACTTCTAAATAATATGCCGTTCTACCCTTTAATTACATAAAAATATAGTGTACACATTGTATAGCATACACTGAGGACCGACTTTCAAAAAGCAAATTAAGAGAACTGTGATTTTGGTTCAGCAACTCTAGACTAAAAACATTGAAAGCTACATGCAGTGTTATCTTGGAGGAATAAGTCAGTCAAGGGCATATTTATCAATGAATACATATCAACACACAATTTTTCTGAAAATGTGTTCTCCTCCCTGCTTGTGCAATGACCTAGGGGTATAAATGGGAATGTGCACTGCAAATAAATATTTATAATACTCGATCAGACCTCAGAGAAGTCTATAGCTCAAAACACAGCTTACAGTTGTATCTAAAGAAAGAAAATTAAAAAATGTATCTGGTAAAAAAAAATCAGGGTACAAAAGAAAGTGTAAGTATATTCCTTCTGTTTAAAAAGAGGGAGGAGAAATTGTATTCATATTTGCATTTCATGAAGACACTCTGGAAACAAGAAAGTGGCTTTATGGGTGTGAAGGTGGGAACCGGACAGATCAGGCATGGGTGGGAGGCTCCTTCATGCATACTTTCCATTTTTTGAACCCTGTGAATGTATTATCTATTCAACAAATCAAGTGAATGATAATTAAATTTCTGTAAAGTTGATGGTTAACATCATATAGAACTATTACCTGCATGCACAAGAGTCCATTTTTAACACTTCATTATGAAAATAAGCCTAGGCTTTTTGTGCATTTATATCTCATGATTTTCTATGGTATAAAATTACCCATGCCTGTTTTAATGGCCTTATTGTATCCAGTAGTAGCCTGTTACTATATCCCTAGCACTGAATATAGCATTTAGCACATTAAAGATGGTAACTATGTTTGTCAAATAAATGGATGGTTAAATTACAAGTTGCCACAAATTGTTTTTGGTAGTAACAGAATACTAAATCAGGAATTGCAAACTACTATGGCCAGGTATATGTTACAATTAGTACTTGGAAGTTCTGGGTTGTGTGTCTCTATAAACCCCAGAACCTTGAAGAGACTGGTTATCAGAAGTGAGTTATAAAACTGAAATGGGAACTTCTTCAGGGCAAAGATTCAACATAAGACAAATAAGTAACAATATGAACGCAGTGGTCCTAGCACTCCAGAGGAGTTCTGGAGGTACTCTACAGATCCATTCTCAGTTCATGACCCTTCTCTCCTACAAAGCAGTTAGATGTAGCATGTCTCTGCCTTAATCACAGACATCTCTCAGAAAAGCCCTGCTTGGAAATGCAGGCAGTTCTGAAATGCCCACAACTCAGGGCAAAGTTCTAAACCTAGAGACTCTTCCTGGCTGCTCTGTTGTTTCAGCTCATTCCTCCGGATATTCATAAAGCATGTACTCCTGATCCTCACAAAGAAGGGTTTTCCTCCATTATTTCCACACGGAAGCCAGGGATATTGTAGGGGTAGCGGATCAGTCTCCCAAGGTGATGTCTAAAAACACAGTATGGCATGCTCTGGAAAACAAGGACATCTTCTCACATTAAAAAATGTATGTATACACACACACACACACACACACACACACGCACGCTCTATTGCATTCTTGAACAGCCGCCTAGTACTTCATCATGTGGATATGTCCTATCCCCCCACTGAGGACCATTTTGGTTGTTTATAAGCTTCTTGCAAAATTAAACAGTGTCACTGTGAACATCCTTAGACACGTATCTTGTGCACTTGTGTAAATATTTCCTTGGGCTAATGTCCTAAAAGTACAACTGCTGAATCAAAAAGACTGGGCATTTTACATTTTGATACATAGGAAATAGTTCGATCACCTATAATCTTACCAATACATTGTGAACATGCCGATTTCCCACAATTCTGCCAATACTGGGTTTTATCAATATTTACAAGATTTGCCCAGAGGAAAAGAAGATTCCAATAATTTAATTGCCTTTCTAGGTAGTAAGTTTAAATACATTTCATTGTTATTTGGATTTCTCACAGTAATATCTTTGGAGATCTTGTAATACCATCATCACTCAAAGCTCTCCTGACCTCATTTATGAAGTGGGGTAGAATGCCCATGTAGGGCACACCTGTGACTGAAGAAACGCCTTTGATCTGAGAATACTTCATTTAAAAAAAAGTGTCACTAAATTCATTTGAAAGTGGTAAAATTACATATCTTATGAAATATTCCAGAAATGGCTTCTTACCAGCCACACCAGTTAATAGAAATAAATGAGGCCCTAATTATTTAGTTGTGAATAAATATTCCTTGAATAATGTACAAATTGGCCAGGTATCTTTGAGGAAGGGGAAAGAAATATTTGTTATTTACTTAAATGTGTCCAGGCAGAAAAACTGAGAATCAACATTAAAACGAATCTGATCAATGAAGCACAGCTGGCCAGGGGGGTGGGGGTGGGAGGTGGGATTGGCAACTGAAACCCCAGATATCTGACTAAATCCGTGCTCTCCCCACCACACTACTCTGCTTTCAGAGGCCATGTCTCAACAGGTGATAAAAAGTAACCTATCAATTTTCAGATAACTGTCAGAAAAACACATGAAAGAATCAGTTACTCAATTTTTCCAGGAACAGTTTATCTCATTGACTAGAGAACTCAACTCAAACCCAATTCTGCCAAATAAAATATATGACAAATAAGATTCGGACGCCAAAACCTATGTGCTCCTGGCTGCAGAGATGGGCTATTTCTACTTGTAGATACGAGTTCCTGGAGAGCAGAGTCTTCTTCCACACTTATTCAGTGCTTACCCAACAGCCTTGCTGTGCTGAATAAGGGGAGGTTTCAAGCATTTATGGGCTCCACACAAATGACTGGGCTACCACAAATGGGAAATGTGTCCTTTGTCCTGTGTTTCTGACAGCCATCTGCCTTCCCCACCAGAGAGAGACACCCATGTTAGCAATGGAAAACCCAGGTACCACCATGAACCTTTCCCGCGCAGAGTGGCTGGACTCTGGTTGGGGAGAAAGAGAGTTAAATATGACAGAGATCTTCTTTTCCATCTGGGTTTTCTCCCAACCCCCCTTCTCTACTTCAGAGATCTCAGGATGTTCCCTAATGTTCAAAAACACAATTTAGTATGAACTAATGCAAGCTGATTCGAAAACATCATGAGCACCAGTCTACTTATCACTTAGCTATAAAAATACATACTTCATAAAATATTGGGATTTTTAAAATAAAACATTTTAGATTTATAAAAAAATATATAAAGATGAACATAATGACCTAGCCATGTAACTTACAACCCAATGTCAGAAATACGAGTGCCACTACAGTTGAAGTCTCTCTGTGATTTTTCTCTGGTCACTTTCCCTTTCCTCTCCCACAGAGGTAGCCACATGCCTACATTTGACACCTATTTGTCTTTAACTTTTCAGTTGGCTACAAACTTTTCTGTCTCACAAGTCTTGGTTTGCCTTCTTTGGTATTTTTCTGACTCATTTGAGCTCCTACTTTCAAAAAGCCATCTTGTTTCCTAGATAAAACAAAGCTTAGTAGGATCATAAAAACTTAAATCATCAAAGAGCCATATATGTCTTAGTTTTATTTTAAATAGGCCACATGCGTGTGTGTGTGTGTGTGTGTGTGTGTGTGTGTTTGAGGGCATCTCAGAAGGCAGACAGAACTGTAAGTTAAAATGAAAATATTACAATTTCCCACTAGGCCAGTTTGTTCTGTATGTTTTCCAGGAGTTAGATACATGACATAGATTGCAGCAAAAATTTGAACAGCTGTTTCCATGATTCATGGTGGTTAGGTGGAAGGGATTATAGACCCACAGTGCTGGTGGAAGCCTCATGCTTAGTGGTTTAATGAGCTAAAGTACAATATGGTCTAGTTAATCCAGCTATAATTAGTTAATTAGATTAATTAGATTAAGCTAATAAACTAGTTTTCCATTAATAAATACCATTAGTTTAATTTAAACACACTAATGGTATTTACTAGCGAAGGACACCAGGGAGTCCTTATCCACAAAATGTTTTAGCAGGAGTTGCCTGGTCTGTCTAGATTGCTTACTGTAAATAAGCCTGGAATTTACGGATTTATGGGACACGGCTGGCTAGCTGGCTGCAGAAAGAGGCGGGGGTGTGGCCTCGTAGGCTGTATCATTAATGACATGTTGCAAAATCAAAATTTTGAGTCTTGTTTCTGCATCCATTACTCAAAAACCCAAACTTGTGAGTAATTCCAAACTGAAACACAGCCTGATATGCTCTGATTGCTATGATAGGCATTCCTTAATCTCTCTTGCAAGATGAATGGACTACCTATAGATTTTTTTTTTTTATCTTTAGTTACAAGTACAAATTGGGCTAAGTCACCTCATTGAAAGAGAGGCTCAAATTGCTGGCCTGAAGGATACATTCAGCCTATAGATGCATTCTGCGTAATCCACATTACTTTATATTATTTCCGAATTTAAATGCTGTAACAGGGCATCTGCTTTCTGATTTGCCCCATTGCCCACCATTACTCCTAATGTTACATGAACTTCAAGTGTTTATGTTATCTTCCTGGGTTCTTCTGCAAAAACAAACACACTAAAATTAACAGAGGAATTATTTTAATTATAATTAATTATTTTAAATTAATATTTAATTAATTAAATAATTAAAATAATTAATTATAATTAAATATAATATATAATTATAATAATTTAATTTTTCATAAAATAATTTTCAGGCAGATTGGGAACTTCGAAAGTCAAAAACCAAGCAAATCCCATTTCATTTCAAAATGAATGAAAACGGTCCTTAAGCAAAATGACTGTTGGAAAAACATGACATATATTTGGCTTTTACTTGAAATTATGTCCCCATGTGAAGTCTGTAAGATCAAGTTTCAAAACTCTCCTGCACCTTCTTCCCTCTTGCTTGGATGGGAGACACCTGTTATCTCACCAGGTCCTGAGGATGGGACTTCAGGCTTTTTGTTTTACAAGCCAAGTCAAACAGTGTTCAGGTGATGAAGTCCAGAGGTTACACTTAGAAAGGTTCAAGTGTGCAGCCTTCGCAAGAAATAGCTTCCTGCAGGAGGAGTGGACATACTCAGGCTGGGGCTCACCTTGGGAGTGCTGCTCCTGTCCCCTGGCCCCGGGGAACGGCTGCTGTTGTTATTCCAGCCAGCATCCTGAAAGATGTCAGGACTCTGCAGCCGAACCTGGCGGGACACGACGAGGTGAACACGCCTTTCACTGGCCTGGGGGAGAAGACACAGACATTAGCCACTCTCAGAGCTTCCATCCAACGCGGCCGGCACCAGGGGCTTACCAACATGCGAGTTTTATTCTACTCTAATGGAAACAAATGGTGTCTAGTATTTCTCATGGCAGTGCCCATTTTGTAATTTGGCAAGAACATGAGAATTATTTCATTTATCTTTAAATCAGGGAATGCAACCTGCTTCAAGGGAAAAACTAGGGAAGTTTTGACTTATGCAACAGTTTTTTGCAAAGACATCATCAAACATTGTTATTTTTAAGGGACAGCTCCATTGCACACAAGCCACGTCTGAAGGACTTCTCAGAGAGAACAGAGTACACAGTGTAAAGTCTAAAACCCGGACCGAAGGTAAAGAGTACAGAAAAAGGAACAGAGTTGGTGACAGCAACTCTACTACCACAGGAAGAGAAATCCTGCATCTACAGTGCTAGACATGTAGGCATGGGAAAGGACGAACACTTTAGCAATACAGAGATGACTTAATAGGTTCCAAGACAGCCTGATTAAAGGCCTTTGCCTTGATCCTTTATTTTTTATGTGACTATGACTAATTCTGACTCCTCTTCCTCTCTGCTATATACACTGATGCTTGCACAGAACATTCCAAACAAATACATTTCTTACTGGGGAGGTCCACTCCACACCATAAATTTACAAATTGGCTTTCCGCCACAGATGAATTTCATTTCTGTTTGAGAGCATTACTCATTTTTCCACAACTGCTAACTACCGAGGCTCCAGATCCACAAGGCAGACAGAGGAGACCTTAGCCCTGTGGATTGTACATTAATAAAGCTCCCTGATGGCCCAGAGTTGATTAGAAAGGTCCCCAAGAAAGACTAGATTTGGAGACAAGGTGGAAAAGAGAGGAGTAAGTTTCTGGGGTTCTCCTCTTCACCCCACCCCCTGACCGCTCACCACAACAGCAGAGATGGACATTGGCCCACCTGCCTTTCTTCCTTTACAGGTATGGCTATCAGACCATGGAAAAATCAGGTCATGAAGGACGACCTTGTTTTTAAAACCTTAATCAATCAGAGCCCCATCAATGAATTCAGATCCCCACGGTTGTCCAACCAGCCCAAACCTTCATGGTTTTGCATCCTTACGTTAATAAACATTTCTTCTCAGAGCTCTCTTGAAACTTAGGGATCATCAACTGGGTAGCTGTAAATCAGAGGAAATTTTAAAAACAACCTCTGAAGTGCATTAAGAATGTATTGGTGGATGGTGGGCCAGTCGAGTGGATTCATCTGTGTAATTCTGTAATTACAAAAATCCTACTGAACAGGGCCCGAAAAGCAAGTTCAAGTTGTTCACTCATGTTCCATCACATAAAGCCCAGTCATCCCTTTTGCTGGTCTACTCAGTGCTCACTTACATACCTTCCCTCGGTTCTTTGCCTATCTTGAATTCCTTGGTGTTTCTTATCACCTTTAGAGCTTGCATCAGAACAAAAATAACAAGCTCAGGAAACAATAATGAAGCAAGCAGACATGAAGAACTACAATATGAGCCAGCTAAACTCAATTCTTAGAGTATTTTGTAATAATGTTTCTTTCTTTATACTGTAAGCCTCACTTATCCTAATGAGGTTATCGTTAGGAACTTTCTGAAGCAAAAATGACTAAGAGATAAGTGGAAAATACTCCAGTCAAAACTCCAACTGCTGAGCCCAAATTTGCTCCTTATCTTCAGGGAAACTCCAATGTTTTAAAGGATCTCAGCAGTGGGTTTGTCTTTGGCCTGCATATTGTATCACGTTCACTTGGCCCAGGAGCAATCACGTGACCTAGGCACCTCATAAGAATTGAGGAAAATCTGAGACTTATATCAAATCAACTTGCCAGGTAAAATCCAAAATGCCAGGGAGCAGCCTGGGAGAGCCGCTTAATTCATATTTTCAAACACAAATTTCTCACCGGATTTTCAAATGCTGACTTTGGTAGTAAGCTGTTGGCAGGAACAACGCTCCAATAAATAACCCTGGTATCAATTTACTTGGAAATAAATTCTCCACAAGGCTGGGTCTGTGGCTCTTAACCAGCCACCTTACAAACTGCTCTCAGGGAGACTCCATCGGATTCACTTTCTTTCCTGGTGTTTGAAGCTGTCAGGTGGAAAATAGGCTAATGTGTTTGTACTGGCTCTAGCCCTTAGGAGCAGCCGGATCCAGCGTCGAGAAACAGCCCTTAGAACCAGCAAGTCTTTCTTTCTGTGGGTGTGAAGGTGAAGTGTGAGAAGGGGGGTGAGGGGAGACAGAAACTTTTTCATTGCTTAGCCACATCGCATGTGCCAGAAAGATGGGTGCAGCAATCCGCTGGCTTCAATAGCACGCTCAGAGGAAGAGCACGCTACAAGACAGGGGTAGGATAGCATCTCTTGGAAGCCACAATTGCGGCTATCTTGAGTAGCAGACAAGGCTAGAGGACAATCCTTTTCGGGTGAAGTTTCCTCTCTTCTTTCTCCTTTAAACAGCCTCAGTTTTCGAGGCAAACTCTGGACACGGTGGTTACAAGCCGCATAGGCCGACTGCTGTACCTGTTTCTCCTTCTTCTTCCAAGAGCCCAAGCGTTAAACCCCCTCTCTCCTTTCTATAGGTTAAAGGGAAGCACTTCTGATGGCCTTCGTGTTCTCGCCTGGGGACCTCAGCTTGTTGGTAGCTGTTCTGTCTCCACGGCTGACACGTGCCTGCTCTGAGCCAGTCACTTCACTAAGAGCCTTGGGGAAATGGCTCCTGTCCTCCGATTGTCCTACTTCAGGGACAGGCAGGAACAGCTGCCGTGAAAGAGATATGGGCTACACGCGTGAGACTCTCTAGGCTGGAACCCATTACTTCTAGCCAAGGAAATAGGAAAAATCTAATATTCAGAGAAAACCAAAGGGTTAAAACTGAGTAGCATTTATCATGATAAGGCTTGTCTTTTTGGGTGATGGTTTAAGGATTATTTTTCTCTGCTCTTTTGAGATTTGACTCAAGACTGCCAATAATATTTATATGACGGGACTAAGCAGAGGCCACAGAAGGGAATCATAGTCTGGCAGCCTCATTTAGGTGTAGCCCATTTAAAAATAATAAAATCCCACCTCTTGTAACTGGAAGGAGGAGTCTGAAAGCTCTATGCTGACGTCTTGCAAGGCAAGCATCCTGTGCGGTCATGTTCAGCCCAGGAAATGGCTCTTTTCCCTACAGAAGCCACTGTGGCCGATAAGAAGTGTTCATCGTGTCAGGATACCACACAGATCAGAAACTTCACAGAGAAGAGAAATGGAAAATCAAAGACACCACCATGCAAAGCAGGAGAGGCATTTTGCAGAGCTGTACATCTGAGCAGAGGGTGTCTTTCTACTGTTCTGCACTGCTCGGGGCCACACAATGGCGAAGGCAGCCAGTGAGAACTAGGGCAGACCGAGACTTGATAGTGCACCTGTACTTCAAGGTGTGACCTCCTCACCTAGCCCAGGGCTTCACCTATTCACTGTGAAGGAGGATTGACTCAAATCACATGCATTACACCATTTGCTGCTTTAAAAAATATATATGCTTAAATAAAACAGTTTTTAACATTCTAAAGACCTGAAACAGGGAAATTCCAAGCTGTTAGGCATCCAGACTATTGCTGGGAGCAGGGAGACCATAAACACACAACCCTTATAACACCAGTATGGGTCCACAGGCGACCCATGCTTGACTGGGGAACTCTTGTTACAGAGACAAGTGAAAGCTACAGTTGCATTTATAATAACATAAGCTTGTCTTTCCTTAGTGTTCCACCAACAAAGGTTTTAATGAGCATTTCTTAAAAAATAATTCATCCTGCATCTGCATTCCCTACTCATTTCTTTTCCCAGGATCCCAGAGGGAGACAGTCTAGCTTTGATTTTCAATGTATGGTAGTAGGGATGGTTTTTGTTTTTTTCCTATACTCTCCGGGGTTGCCCCATCTTAGCTTCCCTTCCACCAATTACTCAAGGATCCTTGTCAGTTCATCTGTCTTGTGCTCACAATGCCCTGGGAAATTGTGGGGCACTGGTTCCATATCATTAAATAGCCACATATATGGAAGAGATGTCAGATAGCTAAGCCAACATTCTCTCTGTAACTCAGGCTTCAGTTCCCCCACAAAATCCTTGCCATGTTGTCACCCAGCTCATGCTTCAGTGCTTCCAATGACCGTGAACTCACTGTGTCCCAGGGCAGTGTGGGCCGTTCTTAGATAGCGCTAATTAGAAAATTTGTCCTTGGGCTGAGCTAAATGTGCCATTTTCTTGCTTGCCCATTGACTCCAGTCATACCCTCTCAGATAGCTCCAAATCAATTTCTGTGGGACAATCTTACTTGAAGATAAGGCTCACTCTTCTCTCTTAGCTCTTCTCCTTTCCAGGTCAAATATTTCTACTTTAATATTTCATATGTTTTCAAATCATCTCAAAAGCTTGACGAACTCTAGACTCCCTCTAATAAATTTGAGCGGGGTGTGTGTATATAGAATCAGACCTGGAAGAACCAATATAGAGTAGTTTCTTCGCTGGTGGACCAGCTGTACCCAGGACCTCAGTGATGGGGTTCCTGTTTTGCCACGTCATACATCCGTAGGGGATTAGCTCTGTGAAGCCAAGAGCTCCATAGATGTCAGTCTTCATTATTAGTGATTAATTAGAAGATGACAAGGAGGTTCCCAGGGCCTCACTAAGGGACATCTTACATCAGTACAGCCTAGCTTTGAGATCACATAAGGCACATAGATCCTACATGGCAATACAGACCACAGGAGGCATCAGAACCATCACCAGTTGGTAGGCCAGAAAAATACCAAAGTCACCAGTCATTTGTTGACCTGGCAACATACCACACAATGAGATGCAGAAACAAAGTCCTTGCCCTATGCCTCTCTTCCAGTGAACAAGAGAAATTCTGAGAAAAATACCTCTCACTGAGCAAAAAGTTGGGGTTCCAGAAATAGAATTCCTGAACAAGCTAGCACGGTGCACTGTAAGCGGAGAGTTTCTAGAAAACAAGCTTGGCGCAAGCAAACCTGGGGTGCGCAGATTTGTCCATCGTTGAAACATTAGGTCCTAGCATAGCTCCTGGCACATTTTTAAAAGAATTCAAGAATATCTTCTGCTGGAGAGGCAGCAGCTACTTTAGTGAGCAAAGAGCAACCAGAGTCTGGCCAAGGAAAAAGGAAATTAAGGAGGCTTTGAGGAAAAGTGGTGAATTGGACCTTAGGATTTGACCAGGGTAGAAAAAGATTTGAGACAGAAATTTGGTCTACTTTCCCTCTTGACTGTAGGTCCATATTCATCCTTCTGCTCCCAGAAGCACATCTTTAAGGGCTAAGATGTTAATGATGACATTAGTGATGTACACAGGGTCATACAGAGGTCAATGACAAGGTCAAAATAAGAATTTAGTTCTTGAGTTCTCGTGGCTGATTGCCGAGTCAGCAGAATGACCCAGGTCCTTTGCCTCAAACATCATTTCTTTTATGGTATCTAGAAGTTATTCTCGTGGTTGATTCTGTTCTGTGGCGTTAAAAAAAAATGCACATGGGATATTTTGAGTTGGAGGAAGGGCAGTGTAGCCTCAAGATTCCCTAATATTAAATAAAAATAGATTCCCTAATATTTGTAGTGTGGAGCTGTGCATGAGATTCACTGACAAAATTCTAAGCTGAAAAGCTGTACAGTTTACCAAGTCATGCTTTATCATGAATGCATGAAATTTAGAGCCCTGTATAAAAATCATCTGGACTTTAAGAATTCAGCTCAAGAAGACAGTTTTTACATTTATGTATTCTTTAGCCTTTGTATTAAATTTATTACAATGCCATGTTAAGAAAATTGGTTTAAATGGGGATTTGACTCTGTATTAGCTGTGCTGATCTGTAAAAAGCACATTGATCTATCAGGTCTTATTTCACTGGCAGTTCTTACTGGCTCCAGGGGACAAAAGTTCTGTCTTTTTTCCGGTTGTGCAAAACTCATGAGCTGGAATCACATATTCAGAACAAATGTAGGTAATACGAGTAGTTCATTATTTACTTTCTGGCTCTGACTAGAGGCTGCTCACATTCTTTTGAAAAGTCTGAAGAGCCTGGTTGCCAGTTGTTTTTTGATAAAATAACTTCTAATTTAAATATTAATTCATGCAAAGGGAACAAAAATTCACACATCTGTAAGTATTAATGAAAACCTAGAGGTTATCATCCCCTCCACAAATGGCTTTGAATTTTTTTTTCAGCTTCTGCCTCAAGTCTGGGAGTTGCCTAGGAAAAAAAATACACAGGAAGGAGACTCAAATTTGAAATCCAAAATTACTTCCTTCATTTCTTAACTGTATATATTTGAGCTCACTGCTCCAGAATTGCAGATAGATGAGAGCATCTCAGAATAGGCATAGTATTGTCAGCGTAAATCATTTGCATACTGATTAGTAGAGAGAGATGCAATCCTTTTTTTTTTTTTTAAAGATTTTATTTATCTATTTGTTAGAGAGAGAGCACGCACACACAAGCACGGGGAGCTGCAGGCAGAGGGAGAAGCAGGCTCCTAGCTGAGCAGGGAGCATGATGTGGGACTCGATCCCAGGACCCTTGGATCATGACCTGAGCCGGAGGCAGATGCTTAACCACTGAGCCACCCAGGCGTCCCACCTACAATGATTCTAGACATGGTGCTCAAAAAATTAAGAAATTGATAATGGAGAAAAATAAAGTTGTCCTAAGTTTATTGGAGTCAACTACTCCAAATATTGGAGTCAAATGCTCCATATTTGAAGCTTCTGTCTCCTTAGGGCTTCTCCTCCTAGAGGAGTCCGTCTCACTCCTGGGCTATGACACCTGGGGCTGCTGAGTAAGTGGGGGTTAGGACTCTACATATGTAAGTTGGTCAGATTTAAAATAGTTGTGGCTTCTCTGTAATAACTTTTCCCTGAAATAATGGAGAAAAAGTCAAGTGTGGTACTGTGGGAGAAAACATGACCAAAAGGACATGTTGTCTGGGAATTTCTTTCTAAGGCAAGTATGATTCATGGAGGAGATACATGAAGGCCAGGCAGCCAAGGATTGGTTGGTAACTTGAGTCTCCACCTTTGAAGGGTATTAAGCTTAATTCCCCCAGCCTGGTGTGTGTTACAAGTATCACATAAATAAAATCCACTCTTGAGATTGCTTAACTGGATTTTCCCAGCACTCTACTTTTTCCATTTCTTTCCAACTAGCTTTGCCCAAGTCTTTAAAAGAATTTTTTTTTCCTTTTCCCCTGCTTATAAAGCATGTTGGCTTTGTTTAGTAAGCAGAAGACTCTTTTAGGAAGTCCCACTGTTAGGCAAGATTTTACTTCATAAATTTACTTTCTCAGGGAAAAAATTTTCCCTCTTCTGTTATTAATCTACCAAAGTAGAATGCCACATGTAATCAAAATTTTTCCAAATGGCATGAGTAAGGGAGTTTTTCTTTTGCCTGTTGCAGAGTGTCGTTGGCAGATTAGCTCTAGAATGTGAGCCCAGACTGACCTGCAGAGGGAGTTGACAAATATGACACGAAAAAAAAATTGATGATCACCTTAAAAGCTTACTTTTAAAGTGGGGGAAAAATCATGCTTAGAGTGCAGTTTGTTCATGACGAGAAAAATTATTCTTCCTTTTCCATGGGTTAATGTTTTCATAAACATCTATTTTCTGTTCTCACCCATCGACACATACAGGCTAGAACCACCTGCTAAATTCTGACTCGACTGTATTTGAGATCTGGGACAAGAATATGTCCCAAGCTCTACAAGGCCAGGAACTGTGTCAGTCTTGTTTACCACTGTATCCACACACTTGTCGGCACCTAAAGGGTGCTCAACCAGTAACAACTGAAGAAATTCAAGAGGAAAAGATGTAGAAATTCCATCTTGGAGACAAACAGCATGTAAAAGTTGATTTGGTGTTTGTTCTTTGGTAAATGGTTTGATGAAAAATCCCTAAGAGATGGAATTAATGCATAAATTCTAATCTTCTGTATATTTACATTTTTATAACTTGACTCAATTTATTCATTCAGCAAATATTTATCGAGTGTCTATTCTTGCCAGGTATTTCTGTAAGTGCTTGACACACAATACTGTATTATTCTATACTAGGCCAACAGGTGATAAAGTAATTAGTTGGTAGGAAAAAATAAAGCAGATTAAATAAAGGATATAGAGCTGGGGGTGGGAGAAGCTATTTTAAATGAGATGGTCAGTGAAGGTGACATTTAAGCAGACCTGAATGAAGCATGGCAGTTAGACATTTGGAAGATTCTTCCAGTCAGAGGGATAGCAAGAACATCAGCCTTGATGTGAAAAAGGTCTTGCAGCTTTTGAGGAGTAGTAGCAAGAAGGCAATGTGACTGAGCATGGTAAGGCAAGGGTGAGAATACTAGAAACCCTCTTATTTTGCTTAAGAAATGAAGCTAGAAAGGTAACTAAAGGCCAAATTACATATGGCTCTGAAGGCTATTGTTAAGATTTGGAAATTTTACTCTGAGTGTCTTGGGAAGCATCAGAGAGCTGAGCACAGGAGTGACACAATGGGACTGACTGTCGATTGGCCATCTAACTGCCGTGTAGAGAGGAGAGGTAGAGAATCAGGTGTGGAGTCCAAAAGACCAGGTGGGAGGTCTCTCACAGAGACCCAGTGCCAATGGTAGCATGCCTGAGGGAAGCCGTGGAGGTGGTGAGAAATGGATTAGAGAGAGAGCATACTGAAGAGAGTAAGAGATTCTTTTGGCCCAAATAACTGGGCAAATGGTGCCATTTCTAGAGACTGGAAAAGGCTGAGGAAAGAATAGGTTTGACAAGGAGTAGAGGAAGGAGAAGTCAAGGATTTGGTTTTAGACATTAAGTTTGAGATGCCTTTTACATATTCACATGGAGATACCAAGTAGGCAGTTGGTTATGTAGGTGTGGTGTTCAAAGAAGTTGAAGCTGGGCATAAGGACTTGGGAATAGCTGGCATAAAGTCCAGGGGGGAAATGCCTCCTGTAACTCTGATCTTCTTCTCCACCTGCTCCACAGACTATGGCCTCAGGGCCCGTTAAGCAGATGAACATCCATCACATTGAGAATCACCCTGAAAGTGGGACACCACCAAGAGCCACATACCACATGTGCTTCCTATCCTGGGGTAGAGAGGAAGTAGGGTAAGTCCCCTTGTACTCTTTGCCTCAGGCTGTCCACACCTACAAGGACAGTATCAGACACTACTTGGTTCCCCTTGAGGAAGAGGGAGAAGATACCACACACATGACAGTGAAGAGTTGTCAACACCTGGAAGAATTCCATGGCTGCAACCCAGAGTTGGGAGACTTGTGTGTGCTTAGGTGACCAAGTTCTAGAAAGCAGGCTCTGTCTTCTGATGATCATCCTCAGCAGAACTTGGTACAAGGTTCATTTAACTACCGCTGCTGACTCGCTGTCTCCTCTTGAAGTATTAATAATTTAGTCACTAAGTACAAGCTGATGCAGTGTGCCAGGTAATTGCAAATGCTTCATAAGATAAGGCCTCAAATCTGGCCCCTCTCCTATCAGTTCTCTACTACCTTAAGAGAGATCTAGAAAATCATGTCACTTCCTTTTTAAAACCTTCCAATGACACCCAATGGCCTTGAGGATAAAGTCTGAACTTCTTAGCATGGATCTGGTCCTTGCCTCCCAATCCTGCCTTGTCTATGACTGCTTTTTTAATATACACCATGCTCCAGGTATGAATGCTTTTCCTAACCAGCTTTCAGGGAAATGGTCTTTTGTGTTGTATCCCCTTAAAATGACCCTCCCTGCCTTGTCTACCTAGAGAACTTCTGATTCCTCAAAGCTCCAGTTCAAGATCTTCTCTATAAAGAATTCCTAGGCCCATGCAAGCAAAAATCTCTACATCTGAAACAGCACTGTACTTAATTTCTCCATTATATTACTAACACACCATATGACAATTATTTGCAGAAAGTCCATCCCCTGTACTAGATTGAGGGTTCCTTTGAGAGAACAGCCCAAGAGGCCATCATCTCTGTGTTCTCTGTACCTGACACATGCCTAGGTGAGCAGAAAGTTAATACACCTTGGCTAAATGAAGTGAATAAATGGGTTAGAGTACAAGAGCCCAGAAAGCCTGTCCTTCTAAGAATAAAGATGGCAGCTCATTAAACAGTAGAAAAGCATGGTGACCCAGCCAAAGGCAACAAGATACATGCTAGGGATTGATGATGCTATGCCAGTCAGGAAAGTGAATTAATTTGAACCAATGTCAGGCTATTGGGAACATAATTTGTATGCCTCTCTTTTTAGATTCTTCTAGATTCATACTTGAGTTCCCATGGGCTTTCCAAGGAGGTTGGATTCAGCCATGGAGACGGGGCTTAGCCTTAGCCAATCC
This sequence comes from Halichoerus grypus, assembly GCF_964656455.1. Lineage (NCBI taxonomy): Eukaryota > Metazoa > Chordata > Mammalia > Carnivora > Phocidae > Halichoerus > Halichoerus grypus. The sequence continues at coordinate 41,828,894 of NC_135714.1, forward strand.
CATAGTGGTCTCTGTCCACACGATTCCTGGAGGGTAGATGGCACAGTTTCTTATGGGAGTTAGTACCTCTAGATGTCTTGGATATGTCCAGAATATATCTGAATGACCCCTGGTCTGCAAATAACACACTGGGTACAAGGATGACACAACCCTGCTGACCTTAAGTGATCTTAACCTGGTCAGGTTGCAGCATATAACCCTGAGTGTCTATGGGCAGTCAGATTGGATGGCTGGCAACATTTAGGGAATGTCCATGAGCCTGACACACATCATTTGCTTGAGTAATGTTCTTACCTAGCCCTTCAATCTTGACTCCCAGAAAAGGGGGCACCGCATGTCACACATGGTACTAACAGGGCAGGTGGGTCAGGGTAATGAGCATCCCACTCACGCCAGCAGTTTCTAGCCAGGATCTTGGCAATGACCCGTGACTCACCTGAATCAGATGAGCTGCGCTTTCTGGGCTGCCATACCGAAGGTCGTGCCCATTGATGGCTAACACACGATCGTTCTCCTCCAGCTGACCATGTCGGTCTGCCACACCACCATTCAACACATTGAAGATGAATACCCCAGGCTCATCCACCCTGCGCACCAGTTTTATTCCAAGCTGCTCCTCAGGGCTGCTTTTGTTGAGAATCACATGAAAATGATCATCTCGGGGCCCATAGGCGTCGGGCGCCTGTCCGCTGTTCCTGCTTTGGAACTTCTGCTCACGCAGCACAGTGAGCCGCAGCACCTGGCATGGCTGCCGCAGGAGGCGCAGGGCATAGTTGTGAGGCACGTTGCTGATATCCATCCCGTTGACCTGGCGGGGGGGGGGGGGCAGGGAGGGGACCGGAAGCTAGAGCAGATCAGCCAGCTCCACCTGCCACAGTCCTTCCTAGAAGCCCCAGGCCCACATCATCAGCAGGACCCTTCCTTAAAGACTGCCCTGGTTTGTCACCTTCTCCTCTGTCCAAATCTCCAGACACCCCCATCTTCCAACATTACTTCTAGCCCCGCTTTCCTTCTGTGTTACCGCACCGCCCGTTCAGCTCTCCCGGTGGATGCCATCTCTCTTCAACCTGTCCCTGCACAGGCCCCTAGATTTATTCACAGTCCCAGCCCTCATTCCTGTTGCTTGCCAAACTCAGTGTTCAGCTGAAGGGGTGGGTGGGAGCAGGGGGGAGAAAAAAGGAAGAAAAAGTAGGAAAAAGCAAAACAAGAAAATTTCCCACTTAGGTTCAAATGATTACACTAAACTGCTGTTGAGATTAAACTGAGCTGACACTTTCTTTCCAGTGATCTCCAGGTGACTTCTCCCTGGGTCATCCATCCTGGAACTTCCGTGGCCTGCCATTGCATGTATGTGTGCGTACGTGTGTGTGTGTGTGTGTGTGTGTGTGTGTGTGTGTGTGTGGTCTTAAGGTGGTTGCTGCCTATGAGGTCTTTTGCCCATGTTCTCAACAAAAGGAAAAAGAAAATCTCTGTATAGTTTCAAACAAACTGATGTGAATGAGTTTCTAGGCTCTCTTACTGAAAGGCTGCATCCCTTTATTCTACTTCAACGTCCTCAAGCTCAGCCCTCTCATCTGTGCCTCACTCATTATCTGCGGGGCTGATGCTGCATGGGGCTTTCTGGTTTTCATTACTCTGACTAAGCAGGCCCAGCCAGAAGGCTACAGCCCCTAGTGGTAGTCACTGCTTTGCGAGAAAACCATTTTACGATAGCACCGTACTCTGCGGAGGGTCTTAAGGACAGGGGCCCCACAGAAGAGAGACAACCTTCTTGAATTTCTATGGTTGGGTAGGATTTCTTGGTTAGAGGAGGCTCAGAGTGAAATTTTAAGAGGTCTTCCTGCAGCCCACCATCCCGGTTTTTCGCTGCCCCTTCAGGGATGGATGGAGGCTCTCGTGCACAGAGCAGCTCACCACCTTTGTCCACACCCAGGGGAGCTCACAACTCTTGCTCTGCTCGGTCACTGATCCTGCATCTGCTTTCCCCCATCGCACCCAGGCCAGGAGGCGGCCAGGGGATTCTGCTAGACGGTCTTGGCAGCCCTTTGCCTGCCAGGGCCACTTGAAGGTCCTAAGAATCAAGATGTCTTATTATGCAACCCTCCCGGGCAGGACAGCTCCTTCCCTTTGCAGGGAAGCCATGCAGAGTGTCACCCGACTGCACTGTGGACACGCTCCGGAGCTCGACAGGCCCTGCCTTGTCCTCCACCTCAGAGGCCAGTGGGAGTTTCAGGATTGTTATGACAACTGCTTTAAATTCTTTCTCCTCTTATTCCAAAAAAAGAAGAATTTCTTTGCCAGAGAAATAGCGCATGATGTGTCAGGAACCGGCCTGTCAACCACCTAGAAGGAGTGGGATGAAACCCTGCTCTGGGTATCGGACAGGGAATATAGGACCAGGGAGGGATTTCTTGTCACACTTGCCACCTGTCTGACTTCTGTCTGATCAACAATGCTCCCTTCATTCTTTCTCTTCTTGTCAGAATTCTTCCTGAACTCCTTCCTGACACTCAAGCCTTAGAGGACAGAAATGCCCACGGGGCGCTGTTCCACCAACATGCCTGCCCCGCAATGTCTGTGGCTTGGTGGGAATAGCTTAGGATTACCTCTTGGTTTTTCTCATGGAAGGCCATTAAGCCCCCAGACATTTACCATGAAGGGGTGTGTGAATGGGAGTGACTAGATAAAATACAGAATGTTCCATTAATCTGCTCTAAAAACAACATAAGATCTACGCTCCAGTTTTATTTTATGTTATCGTTAAAGTAATAGGAGGAGGTAGACGGAAGGAGAAACGAAGAGGAGAAGGAGGTGGAGAGAGGGAAGCGGGAAGCGGGGACAGAAGCTGGAGGGGAGATGGGGGAGATGAGAAAGACGAGAAGGACAGACAAAATGATACAGAGACAGAACTACTCTTTTACAGAAAGAAGGAGAGACTAGAAGAACAAGACAGAAGGGGACAAAGACCTATCTCAATTATATTACAGGTCTCAGATGAAGAGTCCTCTCAACGTGATAACTACGGAAAGAGACTGCTTCACATTTATTTAGCATTTCCTCCATCCATCCATTGACTTGCTCTGAAGGGGTTTTTATTAAGCCCCTTTTCATGGCCCCACAGCGACCGCGTCTACCTTCAGGATGATGTCTCCTGGCAGGAGCCGGCCATCCCTGGCAATCACCCCATCCCGGTAAATGTGCTGGATAATGATATGGACCAGCGGGGTTTCGCTGCCTCCCACAAGCCTAATGGAGAGGCTTTCGTTGGGATCCACTCGATTGATCTTGACGCTTGTAATTTCACCATCTGGAATCAGGTGATACAACCTTGGAAAGACTAAAATGGACAAAGACAGTATTTATTTAAGACACCCACCCAACGGACATTTCCAACCACTCTTCTTCTTGCCAAACTTTGGTTTCAGCCAAACTAAACTATTCATCGTTCCTCGTACATGTTTTCCATTTTCCTGCCTCTGCGCCAGCATCAGTTTCTCTGCCTGGAATGTTTTTCATTTTAGGCCTAGACCCAATTTTTCCTTCAAGACTTGCATGAAATGATCCCTTTCAATTAAACTCTACCCTGATCCCGCTGTTTCCCTGCTCTGTCTAAACATCCCAATTCCCCCCAAAGCTTCTATTGCTCCCGGCACTGAGCCTTCCGTTATCATCCACGCTCATTTCTTACATCCTCTCCTGGACTCTAAGATCTTTGAGGACACCATTTCTTGCTGTTCTGTGGCTGTGTGCACAGATCACAAGTGTCAGCCAAAGCCTCCTGGGGTGAAGGAGTGAAGGAGAACGTAGGATCATTATGGAATAGACTTTAGTTTCAGCACCTACTTATCGAGCCACAAAACAGAACAAACCTGCTCTTCTGCCTTCTCAGGCCATTTTGAAGCTTTCTCCCTGGAAGTCCCTGCTTTTTCAGGCTTAGGGAATTCCCAGGCCTCTCTCCCAGACACTGGTGTCAATAAAGGGAAGTCACACAGCCTGATTCGTGACCAAGGAGAGCTGGTGGTGTCCAGAGGCTCATCCCTGATCTGGCTGCATTGCTCAATTCAGAGCTCACAGGAGATCCGGAGACCTAGGTGGGTGCCTCCAACTTTATCTTTTAACTGAAGACTCTTCTTTCCACATGAAATCTTCCACGGGTCCCTTCCCCACCAGCCAGTACCCCACCCCTGTGCCCACACACAGAAGAGCTTCCTTAGTAGTCCGGTTTGATAGCGACAGACAGTTGAATGGCTTTATTTTACAATGTGAGGACGTTTGAGCTTAGAGTGGGGAAGTGACAGGACTGGCTGGAGGTTGCAAAGGAAGGTGGCCCTCAGGGCCAGTCACCGCCTGGGGCTCCAGGTGACCTGCCATCCTGTCACCTCCCTCAGGTTTCCGTGGAACCAGGGATCCACAACAGTCCCACAGGGGACTTGCCCTATAGACCTATAAGCCAGCACGGCCGACTGGAGCCGTCCTCTGCCTCAGTCTGAGTAGAAACATGCCAAAGGGATGCCATGACATGCCAGGCAAGCTACACCTAGTTTGGGGCGGCCGCAGCTCCTCCCCCCGCCGCTTGAGTGTGGATGTGGAGGGCGGAGATGCTTTCGCCTCCTGTAGCTGCTGACAGCTGCCTTTGCCCTAAGATTCTCTCTTCATTAAGTCATTTGGGAAGAGGAAAACTGCAGGTCTGGCTCTGCCTAATATGCACTCTGTTTTCAAAACCCTTGACCTTAGTCCATTTTCCCTAATGAACTATGAGTTCATTAAGAAGTGCTCAACTCTCCAGGAACAATACAGAAAGAATTAAAATTACTTCCAAGTATTGCAGAACACGATAAACAAAGCAATTTAGCAGCCAGAGGAAGCCTGAGACGTTGCAAATGTGGGTCCTTCACCTCCACCGGGATGTAACTGAACGTAAGCGATTGGCTTGGCTGTTTGGCTGTGGATAGCAGCCTTAATGTGTCAGTTCCCGGGGCTAGCAGTGCTTGGGTGATTGAGTTCAATTAATGTTTAAACTACTTTGATTACATTAAGTAGGCGTTACCATAAGCGTTTGTTGAAACAGGTCTGGTGACAGGGAATGGTGATTTAAAAAAAAACAAACACTTTGAACAAAGAAAGATTTAGAAATAATCATCAAACTGCTGGTTTTTGTTCCCCTCCCCCTGCCGACCCCCCTCCCCCCTTCAATAGATTTACAAAAACCATCCTCCCAAACTGAAACTACTCAGGCCATTTGAGAGTCTGAAAGGACACACCCAGTTGCACTTGTACATAATATTAATTAGAACCACGCCAGTGAGACTCTAGTGACATTGAAGAGTTAAAATAATTTTTTGGGGTGCTTCGGTGGCTCTACCAGTTGAGCATCCCACTCTTGATTTTGGCTGAGGTTGTGATCTCAGTGATGTGGGATGGAGCCCCACGTTGGGCTCTGTGCTCACCAGGGAGTCTGCTTGGGATTCTCTCTTGTCCTCTCCCTTTCACCCCAGCAAACACACACACAATCTCAAATAAATAAATCCAAAAAAAAATTTTCAACTGCCAAACTTGTGCTGGTCTGGAATGAAATAAAATTGTTCAATATTGTGTCCTCACCAAAGGACTAGGGATTTGATGTTATTTACTGAGTGTTATGTGCCAAGCATTGAGCTAGCCAGTTGCATGCATGCTTTTTGGATTTAGTACTTACAACAACCCTATGAAGTAGATTATTATTATCCCAGCTTCTTAGAGGACAGAATGCTGGAGCTCAGAGAAGTTAAGTAACCTGGCCAGGGTCACACAGCCAATAAGCCGTGGAGACTCTTTGCCCCTGTAAAAAGGATGGATAAACTATGCCACGGGAGTTCATGGGGCCAACCACAGGTTGCTGAAACAATGCAACTCGAAGGCCATTTTTGAAAACTTGGTTGCCTCACAAATCCTGAAAAGACCATCATACCAGCCTTGCCAAGTCTTAACACCTCACCCCATTCTGGAGTCATAGCTTCCTGGGGTATCTCAAGAAATCCATTCTCTCCCACTCTAAGCCCCCTGCACACCTCACGCGGCGGCCATCTTCCCGGAACATAGTGCGGTTCCTGCAATAACACTCTGCAAAAGCTTTCCGGTGTGTTCACTGCCCCAAATCAAGACTCCCAAATGCCCTCCAGGACCCATCTCTTCTCCCACTACTTTCTAACGCACAGTCAAGATCCCAATGCCCATCCGGCTCATAAACCGCCCCGTAGACACAGGTTACACAGCCTGCTTGCAAGTGATGCTTCTTTCTCTTGGGCTGCCGCTGCCATTTATTTATAGCTCACTCTTCATGGTATTTTCTTTCTTTTAGTCATGAAGGAGGCTCTTGAAGCTAGGAACTGGATTTGATAATCTTTATATAAAGTTATAGAGCCTAGGCTAGTACCTTTCACACAGTAATCTCTTATTAAAAAGGTTTCTGCAATAAACAGGCAAATAAATCTTATGCAGGCAGAAGAAAACTTCACGTGGAGGCGAATTCAGGACCCTTTCATAAGAGGAGGACTGGCAGCAGGGAGTTGTAATCCCATATTCACGGCACATTCAGCGAACACCACTGTGTTGCCAGGTACGGTGCTTCACCTTGAGGACACGCACACTAACAAAAGAACTCCTGCTCTTACAGAGGCAGTGACAGTGAAAGGGACACTGTTATAATAAAGATGCAGATGCATCGAGAACACAAAGGAAAGGCGACTGAGGGAGTCGGGGAGGGCTTCTAGGAGGAGGCCAAGCCTATGCGGAGCCTGGAAGGAGGAATGAGAATGGCAGCTGAAGGGGTGTGGGAGTGAAAGCTGAACAACAGCCTGGGAGGGAGAGAGAGAGACACAGTATTCACAGGACTGCAATGAGCTCAGAGTAGTGAGAGCACGGAGCGTGCATGTGTGTGTGCGTGCACAGAGGGGAGAGGTGACAAGTAAGCAAGAGAGATTTTCTAGCACTGCTCATGGATTCTCTGAAGGTGTGATAAAGACAGTGGTTTGGGATCTACCTCTCAACCCCTAGGAGGGGAGTGCCCTTAACCCAGTGGTTACCAGAGTGGGCTCTGGAGCCAGAGAACCTGAGCTAAGGTCCTAGGTCTGTCATTTTCTAGCTGGGTGACTTTGGGTGATTTACTCTCTGGGTGTCCGTTTCTTCATCTATAAAATGAGAATCATCATCATCCCTGTCCCTTAGAATTGTGACATCTAAATGACTTAGGACAAACACTACCTGGAACACAAGAAAGCTCCACTTTTTTTTTAAAGAGCTATCGTTACTGCTCTGAAGGTCTAACATAAGATAAAAAGAAAGTATTTCCTCAGCTGCATTTATAAACACATAGGATCTAAGATCCAACAGAGCCTGGATTCTAGAGCCACATTACCAGAATTCAAAGTTAAGCAAGGTAATTTGGGGCAAGCTAAGTAACCTCCCTGTGCCTCGATTTTCTTATCTGTAAAAGAGGGATAATAATAGTAGCCATTTCATAGGTTTGTTGTGAGCATTAAATAAGTTAATGCATGAAAAACACACTGAGAACCACACATTATACCTAGTCATAAGAAGAAAAAAGTACTTACATAGCATTTACTGCATGCCAGCCATGTTCTAAATGCTTTTCACTTAATTATTATTATTTCTTATATGTGTTAAGCTAGCACCTGAAGGTAAGGGCTCCAAAACCTATTTGCTCACCCTCTGTGAAAAGAGAACAATCATTTCTGCCTTTAGTTACTTATGTAAGAAGTAGGCTGATCAAGGTAAAAAATATTTTATGCCCTTGTGAAGAGAGGTGTCCTAGAAAGTGGGTGGTGGTCCGGTTCTCATCATCCCTGATGTCATTCTGGAAGCCCAGCCCATGTCCGTCCAGACTCACAGGGAGGTCACTTACCTTCAGGGGCAGTGGTGTCTTCAGAATTTTCTCTGCCCTGGTCAGCTTGGTTGGCAACTGTACTCCCACTCTTTGTCCTTCGAAGAACACTCAAAGCTCGGTTTATTTTTTTAAAAGATCTGCTTCTGATAGTGGATCGCTCAAAGGGCCGTGCTGAGGACAAGAGAGAAGGAAGAAACAGTAGCTACACAGTCACAGAAATCCTCTTTTATGTGCATGTCTGGTCGGATATATACAATAACACAAGAAGAGTGATTACTTCTAGGTGGTAGAATGATGCGATTTGCTTCTCTGTTCTGTCTCCGTTTTCTACAGTGAAATATGTAAGGTTTAAAAACCTGCGTTTCTAGGTGGTAGAATGATGCGATTTGCTTCTCTGTTCTGTCTCTGTTTTCTACAGTGAAATATGTAAGGTTTAAAAACCTGCGTTTCTTTTTTGCTGGGCTGGACTGAAGGTAGCAGCACTTTCCTTGAGCAGCATGGATGGGAAGGTGCTGACACTATGGGGTGGTGAATCATCAGGCCCAACTCTACCCCTTCCACTAAGTTCAATTACACATTTTTAACGATCTGAGGTACTTATGGTTTCATTTCACTTTGGAGAATTAGACATTGGATTGCTGCTGAAACTGCCAGAATGATTTCCCCTTAAAAAAAAAAAGTCTAGAACTTTCTACAGTAAATATTCCACAGAGGGCAATCTCAAGGCAAGGAGCCCATTCCCAGACAACCACCCATTTGACTCACCCCTAGTTCGGTTGCTCCGGCCAGAGTCCAAAGGGCTGTCTGCTGGCTGACCATCCTCCGCTGTGGACACGTAGGCAGGGTTGTCTAGGCCAGGCTCATTTGTCACCAAGGAGACAGTGGCAGCTGCAGAGACCTCTGGGGAGAGTGCTGTTGCTGTGAGGCTCACGCAGCCGTCTGGGCAGCCATCTTGAGAGCGCCTCTTCTTGTCTTTGGTGAGGCCATAGTGGGAAGCACCTTTACAGCTGTAACAAAACCAATAGGAGGTCAGAAAAGGCTTTGGCTTTGCTCATTGTTCAACCCGGCTTCTTCACGTACACATGCTTGCTGCACTTGGAACGGGAGTTGTTCACTCCTATGTCCCACCCCCCACCTTATCACATGTAGGTACTCAATATACACTCACCAACTAGATGATTTAATGACTTGAGAAAACAATTTTTAAAAGATGTTTTTGCATTCTCTTAAAGCGCTCTCAGTACACTGGCCTCTGGCATGCAAATGTATATAGTTGTCATGGTGTCTACAAGACTAGAGCTTGAGGCGGGCACTCTTCAACTGTTTGGACTTAGTAATTCTCTCTTGTTGGTGTTTATTTTGACCACAAAAGCCCTTAGTCACACTCAGTCCTTTCTTTTAGGTTTGGTTCCCAAAGCACTGAACATAAATACAAAGCTCCTCCCAGATTCCATATTTAACTGTCCGTGGAAACAGAATCGCCATCACCACAAAGCCACAGGGGTTTACTTAGCATTGGTATTCTCTAGAGGCAAGCTTGCTGGCTTCCATGCTCTACCTCTGGGCTACTGGCCAGAACCAGGGGCCAGGGGCTCCTGAGCACCAAAGTCCCATTCATTGTCATGTCTTCTAACATTGGGAAAGTAAAACTACATTCGTGGTCTCTAAAAAGAAAACCATAATTGTCTATAACCATTCACTCCCCATGTTGAGGAGCAGGCCCAAGGGCCAGGAGGCCAAGGTATAAGCAGATCTAGGTCCATATTTTGCTGTGAATGTACATCCATGTGTCACTGAGAAGGTCATTTCAGCTCTTAGGGTTTTGGTCAGAAGATGGGGATGAGTTGACGATCTCATTGTACTGTGGTGAGCAAGTAGCTGCAGATGGCCACACCAGCTCCCACAGTTGTTGTGAAGGCAGAAATCATGAGGGTGAGCCCCTTTAAGAAATGGCCATTTGCTTATAATAGATGTGCTAATTATTTTTATCAATTCATTATAGAAAATGTTATGTGGTTGAGCTATTTTAAATTACCCTCTGAGAGCCTATTTGGAGTGATGCTTCACATTCTTGAAAGTAAAAGGAATCCAATAGCAGTCTACAGGTGATATGCACACAATTTCATAGCCTGTAGAAACAGAGCTAGTGGATAGAATGGCTTACTGTCTGGTTCTGAATCCTTGCTCTGAAATTTACCTCTGTAGTCTGGGGCAATTTTGTTAACCTGGTTAAACTTCCTAATCTACACATACATTTGGGGCTGCTGTGAGGTCGCGTCGATATTTTAGTACCCTGCCAGAGATATAGTAAGTTATCAGGAGATTGTAGCTACTTCCGTAATCAATCCATTCTGGGATGCTTGTTTGTTCATACTCTAACATCTCTGAGATTAGAATGCATGGGTGATGGAGTCATGCAGCTTCTACTGTGCCAAGCTGCAGTCATGATGCGGATACGATTATCTGAACAGGGCAGACACAGTCACGGGGTGGGGGGCATCTTCTAACTTCCATTGAGTTGCGTCCATTCTTGGCACTATGCCATTGAACTGAATTGGCATTAATGTCTTAGAAAAGATTACATTATCATTCAGCACTGAAATGAAAAGTTACTGCATATACAAAAAGTCTCAAAAACAGAGTAGTGGCGCCTAAGTTTGATGTTGATGAAGCAAATATTCACTGTTAAGAGAACAGCAATTCCATATTTTCTTGCAAAGAGACAAGCAAATGCTTTATTTGCTTAGAAAGAAAGATGTCCCCAAGGAGATAAAAAGTGGTGTTATATTTCGTTACTGAGACCATTCAATAGGATTGGACTATTTCATGCCAAACAATACAACTAGAGGGCAGGAGAGGTCACCAAATTTGTCTGAATGGATTTCAAAGTCCTAGGAGTCCAATGTGACCAATCCACACACTGCATGCAAATCTTTAAAGGTGTTTTGGAATAATGTAACCAGTGACAATATTTAAAACTGTTGGTATGTAAAATATGTTTCGTATGATCAATGGCATCTTAGATCTGATGAAATGTGGTTTTAATATTAGTAGAAACGGACTTTGATTATACAATCCCATACCCTTATCTTATAGAAGATGAAACAGGCCTCCAGTTTTTAATGCTAGTCTTTTTCTCACCGAAAAAGTTCAAGCTCCTTGCTTGAATTGGTAAGGTTTTATTGTTCTGATTAGCTACTTTGGCTTGAAATTGTCCTGCTTAAAAATAGCAAACTGGTTGATATGGGAAACTGAAAAATTGGAAGAACTGTGTGATGGAAAAAATAAAAGCCAGCATGCATTTGAACAGTTCCAAAGTCATAAATACATGAGTGGAACACTTCTACCCAAGCCAGCAATATTTGGTTAGCAATGCATGGGAAGGAAGTTCCTAGACCATTTAGTTGGACTGGAAACAGTCTTTCTTTTCTTGGGGCAGCATTGCCCTTGACCATGTGCCCTGCCAGAACAGGAAATGAATTTCCCAGTTGGACAAATGGCTGGTAAGTCATGGCTTCCTGGGAGGACATAGCATATCCCAGTGGAACAAAGGGACATCTTATTTTGCTGCCATGACCCTGTGGAGGATTAAGGTATTTAAAATATCTGAATCTGAAGACTATACCATTAAGAAACAATTGCTGTTCCAAGTCCTTGGGGTTCCAGAGTCACGTTTTTTAGTCTAGGAAAGGAAAACCTTATAAAATGGGTAAGTAATCTTCCCAGTGGCCTCAAATCATAGCTATCCTTACAACAGTTTGTGTGTGTGTGTGGGGGGGGGGTACAGAATCTAGAATTAAACTTTCAGACTCATATGCCTTGTATAAAAAATGTTCTGCTAAAGCAACCCATAACTGTGTGATGTTGCTTCCTCCAGTTTCTTGGCTTAGCTTGAATCCAAGGCACAGAATGATCTATGAAGGTAGCAGCTTGTACTTACTAATTATCTCTTTTGTGGTGATTAATACTGAGGCCTCTTGATTTATAAGCACAAAAGAGGGGAGGAGTAAGGAAGAGCTGATTAGCATTGGCCGGTACAAGAACATACAGTGAACCCTGGGTTGTGTTCAAAGGAAGCAGGATTTATTCTCCCTTTTAGTTATCCCGAGCACTAAGTACTCTCAGGTGGTGATGGGTGATGGCCATGAACTTGAAGGATGAACACAAGGAACATAAAAAACCCATTTTTCAACCAAACTATGCACTTTGGATATGCCATCTGTTCAACAAAGCAACTCTGAAAATCAATTATTATTATTATTATTTTTGGTAATAAAGTGCTGGGATCCTGAGCTCCTATATCAAAGTTAGCAGAGGCAAATCAGTCTTAATATAAGAAGTGGACAATGGATGTGCCATGGAATTTTTGCCTTTTTTTTTTTCTGCAAGGGGATGGGGAGAAAGAAGAGAAAATGAACTCCTTTCTTGCAAAAATTCCTGAGTCCATGAGTTTGCTACTGACAGGAGTTGACCTGAAGCTGGATAGACCCTAACATAATTCACAGAGGCTCTGATGGGGTGTCCTGCAGAATTCAGCCAACCAGGAAGCACGAGCTGCTTTGCAGTGGACGGCTCCCTTCTGACAGTGAACTTAACCACTTAGGATAGAAGAATATACATTGCCTGTAAGTAAGAGCCTCAATACCTCATCATAATAGTCTGGCTAACTACGCAACCTCCCTTTGATCTAACTTCCCTCACATTCTTTCTCTCTGTTCACTTCTGAACTAGGTAAACGTCAAGTCTGTTCTGCATATTGAGTTCATTAATTGCCCAGTCTGATCCTACTTTAAGCCAAGTCTTTTTTTTTTTAAAGATTTTATTTATTTATTTGACAGAGAGAGGCACAGCGAGAGAGGGAACACAAGCAGGGGGAGTGGGAGAGGGAGAAGCAGGCTTCCTGCTGAGCAGGGAGCCCGATGTGGGGCTCGATCCCAGGACCCTGGGATCATGACCTGATCCGAAGGCAGACGCTTAACGACTGAGCCACCCAGGTGCCCCTAAGCTAAGTCTTATAAACTCATATGCTAGTGAAGTGAGGAAACAAGGATGGTGAGGCCAGGTGACCATGGTGAGGTATGCTGCTCCATTTCAAGGGTCCAGCAGCTGTTACAGGCCTTTGCTGGTCCTTGTCTCTGGAAGACCAACCTAAGAGCAATTAGTAAGAAAAAGAAATAAAATGCATCCAAACAGGACAGGAAGATATATACTGTCACTATTTGCAAATGACATGATATTATAGAAAACCCTAAAGACTCCACCAAAAGACTATTAGAACTAATCAATGAATTTGGAAAAGTTGCAGGATATAAAATCAATATACAAAAATCTGTTGTGTTTCTATATACTAACAATTTCTGATAATTCATTAAGAAAACAATTCCACTTATAACAGCATCAAAAGAAATAAAATACCTTGGAATAAATTTGGCTAAAGAGGTGAAAGATCTGTACACTGAAAACTGTAAGACATTGATGAAAGAAATTGGAGATGATACAAATAAATGGAAAGATATTCTATGCTCATGGCTTAGAAGAATTAATATTGTTAAAGTGTCCACACCACCTACAGGAATGTAGATTCAGTGCAGTCCCTATCAAACTTTCAATGCCAGTTTTCACAAAAATAGAATAATCTAAAATTTGTATGGAACCACAAAAGACTTCCAATAGCCAAAGTAATCTTGAGAAAGAACAAAGCTGTAGGCATTGCCTGATTTCAAACTATTTTACAAAGCCATAGCAATCAAAACATTATAGGCTTGGCATAAAAACAGATATATGGATCTAGGGACAGAATAGAGTCCAGAAACAAACCCACGCATATATGGCCAATTAATTTATGACAAAAGTGGCAAGAATATACAATGAAAAAAGGACAGTCTCTCTTCAATAAATGGTGCTGGGAAAACTGGACAGCCACATGCCAAAGAATGAAGCTAGAGCACTGTTTTACACCACATGCAAAAATTAGCTCAAAATGGATTAAAGACTTGAATGTAAGACCTGAAACCATACAACTCCTAGAAGAAAACATAAGGAGTTAGCTCCTTGACATCAGTCTTGGTGATGACTTTTTTGGACCTGACACCGAAAGCAAAGGCAACAAAAGCAAAAATCAACAAGCGGGACTATATCAAACTAACAAGCTTCTGCACAGCACAGGAAAACTATCACCAAAATGAAAAGGCAAACCACAAAATGGAGGAAAATATTTGCAAATCATGATAAAGGGTTAATACCCAAAATACACAAAGAATTCATGCAATAGCAGAAAACAATCAGATTAAAAATGGGCACATACAGATGACCAACAGGTACATGGAAATACGCTCAACATCACTAATCGTCAGGGAAATGCAAATGAAAACCACACTGAGATATCATTGATATAGCGCATGTTAGAATGGCTATGACTAAAGACCAAGAAAGAAGTATTGGTGAGGATATGGAGAAAAGGTAACCCTTGTGCGCTGCTCGTGGGAACGTAAATTGATGCAGCCACTCTGGAAAACAGTATGGAGTTTCCTCAAAAAAAGTAAAAATAGAAATACCATATGATCCAGCAGTTCACTTCTAAGTATTTATTTGACGAAAACAAAAACACCAGTTCAAAAAAACATCCGCACCCCGTGTTCACTGCAGCATTATTCACAAAAGCCAAGAAATGGAAACAGTGTAAGTGTCCATCAGTAAAGGAATGGATAAAGAAAATGTGGTGTATATATACAATAAAATATTATTGAACATAAAAAAGAAGGAAATCTTGCCATTTGTGACAACATGGGTGGACTTTGAGGTCCATTATGCTAAGTGCCGTAAGTCAGAGAAAGACAAATATTGTATGATCTCACTTATATGTGGAATCTAAAATAACAGTAGCAAAAACAAACAAAAAAAACCCCTCAGGGTGATAGAAACACATTGGGGTTTGCCAAAGGGAATGTGGGGGTAGGTAAAATGGACAAAGGGGATCAAAAAGTTACAAACATCAGTTATAAGATAAAGAAGTCATAGGGATGTAATGCACAGCATGGTGACTATAGTTAATAATACTGTATTGCATAGTTCAAAGTTGGTAGAAGAGTAAATCTTAAAATTCCTCCCTGAAATAAAAATTTGTAACGATGCAATTGATGTTAACTAGACTTTCTGTGGTGATCATTTCACAATATCAAATCATTATGCTGTATACCTGAAATTAATCACTAATATATGTCAGTTATACCTCAAGAAAAAAAAAAACAGCCTAGTGTTGCTGGAATGAAAACTTTATAAGCTGAAATCCAGTTTCTAATGTGCAGTCTCTTGATTTTTAAAAGTTAACAAATTCAACATTTTAAAGCCCATGGCATGGGTCAAACAAAACACATCTGTAGGCCAGATCTATCTCAAGGGATGACAATTTCTACCTCTGGGAATTAAAACAAACAAACAAACCAACCCTGCCAATGTGAGTAGGTCTGACACATTTCTCTCTTTTCAGTCCTCTTTGAGGCAATGCTGCCCTCCTTTTACTCTTTCCCCAATCTCCCTCTGTCCCCACTTGAGTGAGGGTGTGTGTGTGCATGCATAGGGAAGATGGCTCCAAAAGGGGTTTTCCTTCCATGATTTGCCCCAGCCCTATTTTTTTTATAAGTACAAAAATAATTTAATAAAATTCAATATTCATTATATGCATATACCTCTCAGCAAAGTAGGAATAAAAAGGAAATTCTTCAACTTGAGAATATCTATAAAACATCCACAGCTAACATCATGTTTAATGTTGAAAGATGAATGCTTTTTCACTGAAATCAGGAACAAGACAAAGATATCCTTCCTCACTATTCCTTTTTAGTATTGCACTAGAGGTTCTTACCAGTGCAATATGGCAAGAAAAAGTAGTAAACAGCATACTGATTGGAAAGGGAGAAATAAAACTGCTTCTATTCACAGAAGACATGACTGTCCATGACATACTTTAGACATGCAATTGATTTTTGTAAGTTAACCTTGTGTCCTGCAACTTTATTGAATGTACTTATCAGTTCTACTTGCATTTTAATATTTTACTTGCGATTTTCTATCCAGCCCTATTTCTGATCAAAGAAGACAGAGAAGGAGACTAAGTTCTCAACTGTCTGTCTTTCACTGCTAAGAGAGCTAATTACTTGCCCTAAGCTATTACATAATGAGAAAGGGAGCCATTCAACCCTAATGGGTGTATTTGCTCTTTCAGGCAAAGAGAATCAAGATCAGGGGGCTCTGGAGGGAAGCAAGCTCCTCTGCCAATGGCTGGGTCTTAGGCTTCAGCTGCTCCACTGAACAGGAAGAGTGACTCAAACTTTGCTCAGGGTCCTTGGGGCCAGGCCAGGGGACTGCTGCAAGAGACATGGTCACCATGAGATAGCAAGAGGCTCTTGTTTGTGTCCTTGGATGAGGCAGCAGGGGGATAGGCCATTGAGATTCTCGGGAACCCATAGTGCTCCAGCTCCGAGAAAGCTTTATCAAGGTGCTGGTGACCCTGCAGACTGAGAGTGGGCATCAGACATGTGTGCTCCATTTCCCGTGCCAGCACCTTGGCCCTCCTGACCCTGTATCTCCCTTGCTTTACAACACAACCAAGCCCATCTCCCTGCCCCTGGTCTTTCTCCCCATCCAATCTATCCTAACTTCGCCATTTTACTCAAAAAATTTCCTGTAGAAATATTTCCCACTGCTTACCAGATAGTCCCAATTCCTCATCCTGACATTCTAGACTTTGCCTGATTTGTAAGGATCGTGGGCTCCCTACAGAGTCTGGCAAGCCAGAAGGGGGGCGGGGAGAAGACAGCTATTACCTATTGATCTACTATGTACTGTGTTATGCTCTACATGTGTGGTATTCTTTACCCCTCGTGACTGTCCTGTAATAGTCACGACACCACCTCCACTTTACAGATGAGGATATGGAAGCCAGCAGGGAGGAAAGCCTTGTCTAGGTTCACAGAGCGGAGCTGGGATTGGAATCCAGGCTGTGGGGTTCCATGCTTTCTCCCCTCCCATGGCCTGGCCTCCAGCCCAGAACTTTCCCTGCACTCCAGGCTCATGTATCAACCTGCTTCCTTCACGTCTTCATTTCCACATCTCATAGGCACCTTGAACTTAACCTATCCAAACACCCTAAGCTTCCCTGCCAAACCAGCTCTTCCCACATCTTCCCGGCTTTATTGAACAGCACCTTACATCCTTCCTGTTGTTCAGGTCAAAAACCTCAGGTCATCCCCAATTCCTTTATTTCTCTCAGCACTCCAAATACAACCAAGAAGATATATCCGGAATCCAACTACTTCTCATCACTTCCACTGCCACCATCCTGGTCCAAGTGACCATCCTCAATGCCTGGATTATTGCCACAGCCTAAGAGGCTTCCCTGCTTCTACACTTGTCTCCCTTCCCCATCTATTCTCCATAGAGCATAAGGTACTCACAATGGCTCACAAGGTCCTGTGTTCTCTGTCCCATTGCTTCTGCCTTCATCCCCACCCCTCACTCATTCACCTCCTGCTGATTCTCACGGGGCCCAGCACATTCCTGCTTTGGGGGGCTTTGCATTCTGCTGTTGTCCCTGTCTCTCCAGGTTCCCACCTGGTCTGTTCCCTTATCTTCAGGTCTGTGATTAAAATCCACCTTCCTTGACTACCCTACTTAAAGCAACTTTTTTTTTTTTTTCCTGGCACAACCTATCCCCATTCCCTCCCTCCTACTTGTTTTTCTCTACAGAACGCAAGCTCCAAAGGGAGGTTGGGAAGAGTCTGGTTCCATACTTTAGCCAATAGAAACAAATTGTGAAATCTTGATCCTTCTAGGAAAGTGAGGACTTCTTCATTGGTACTCATATTGGTGCTGGGGAAGAGTCCGCTTGTAGATTCCCACGTCTCTCCCCGCCTACCTTCGAGTGACATTAGCTCTGCCCCAGCCAACCGGTTAGCTCTGGGCAAGTCTTGCTCCAGGGTCTATAAAGGGACAAAGTCTTGCTTACCCAGGTGCATCTTAGAGGGTCTGAATAGCACGTACATTTGCTAGGGCAGGCACTCAGTCCACATTTGTGGAGTTGAACTAAGCAACAGTCACCCTTTTGGCATTCACTTTAGTGAAATTATCAAACGGGGGATGGATGGATTCAACCCCATGGTCCCGACAACACAATTATCGTGATTGTGATAGGAAGCCAGTCTCCTTTTTTCCTTTCAGCAAGCTCAGGATGTTCCTTTTAATTTCCCTCACTCCAACTCTAGAGGAGAAAAATGGGAGGGAAGAGGGAAGATTTTTTTTATTTCTCTTCCCCTTTTCACATACTTCCCTAGTAACCTTTTTTTTTTTTTTTTTTTTTTTTTTTTTTATCTTTCCTTGATACCCAATAGGATTTTATTTGATCTGGGTTCCAAAACTAGTACACACATAGAACCAAGTAACAGTTACCATACATCTTCTTTTGATGGATTATGCTGGTAGTGCAGGGCAAGTGATTTTAAAATACTGTTTTTCATTCAATATACACTTACAGAGTGCTTCCTGAGAAAGTGAAGTGGAAACAGCACAGGCTTTCGAGTTTAAAACATCTGGATGGGAATCCTAAGTCTGCCACCTTCCTGCTCTGTGACTTTGAACAAATTCCTTAATCACTGAGTCTCATTTCCTAGATATAAAATGGGCACAGTAATGTTTACTGTAAGATTTAAAGATTCACACAAGGTGCCCATCAGTACTGGAATGTAGGGGCAATGAGCAGTACTTAGCATGGTTACTGCATATCAGGCATGATGATAGACAATATGGATGCAAAACAAAACAAAACCTTCTACGCAGTGTATGCTCGCAAGGAGACGGACGTGAAAACAGAAAAATCACCAGGCCCCATTATCTGAGGGAGATAGAGGTACAACAAGTGTCGAAAGACAAGAGGAAGGGGCCGCTCGCTCTGCTTGGAGGTAGCCAGGGAAGGCTTCCCAGAGGACGTGAAACTAGAGCTGAATCTAGAAAAATGGAGGACGTTGGTCTGGCAGTCTAGATATGAATGCTACTTTCAAAGGCCCCAAGGATGAAAGTACATGGCAGGTACCAGCATTATTGGGCTCAGTGCAGACTTTGTCCCAAGTGACATTGATGCGGGGGAAAACAGAGCTAAAGTGAGACCAAAGAGGAGGACAGATGCTGGGAGTGTGCAGGAGATAAAGCCCAAGACACCAAACTACCAGTCCCTAATCCACTTCTGAGGTTCAGCAGGATTAAGCCATGCCCGTGGGGGCAGGAGATAATTGGGCTTTGAGAAATCTGATGCCAACATTTGAGTGGGTAAGAGGGAGCTGGAGGGATGAAGTTGACAGCAGGAGGCTCAAAGTCACCTCCTCAGAGATTGACTGTCCATCTAAAATGAACCACCTCTCTCACCAGCACCTGATTTTACTTCCTGGCACTTAACATCTTTGGAAATTATTCTGTATGTCTACTTGCTTCCCTTGTAAATACATGTCTCCCCCAAAAAGAACACAGCTTCTGTGAGATTGAAAGTCCAGCTTGTCTTGCTCACCATGAGATTCTCAACACTGTGCTGACAGCACTCATGGACGTGGGTATGTCAGCAGCCTGAGAGATTTGGGAAACAGCTGTTTTTTCTTCTTCCTTTTATCAGATGCTGTTTATACTTTTAATTGTGCTGGCCCAGATAGCTTTTTTTCCTTTGATGGATTTTATTGAGGTATAGTTGACCTATGACATTATTAGTTTCAGGTATACAGCATGACTTGATATTTGTATATATTACAAAATGATCACAATAAGTCTACCTAACATCCATCACCTACACAGTTACATTTTCCTTGTAATGAGAACTTTTAAGACCTACTTTTAGCAACTTTCAAATATACAATACAGTATTATTAACTATAGTCACCATGCTGTAACCTCCATGGCTTATTTTATAACTGGACATTTGTACCTTTTTACACCCTTCACCCATTTCACACACTCACCCCCACCCCGTCCACCACCAATCTGTTCTCTATATATAGGAACTCATTTTTTTTTTAATACTCCACATTTAAGTGAGATCATACGGTATTTGTCTTTGACTTATTTCACTTAACATAATGCCCTGTGCTATGTTTTCCCTTGCTCCTTTTATTAGATGCTGTTTATACTTTTAATTGTGCTGGCCCAGATGTGTTTTATTTGTTGCAGGCTGCCTAGATTCTTTTTTTCAAAGAAGGCAGGCTATATATTTTAAATACATGATGACTAGTATTTCATGATCCTTTTAATGCACAGCACTAGAAATTCTTGTGTTTAAGATAAAAATAAATGCATCAATCATCATCTTCCAAAACAGTCCCATTTGAGCTCCCTGAGCCCACCCTCGAGCAGGACCCACCCTTGTGAATTAATCCTGATCATGTTACTTGGATAAGACTCAAGTAACAGTAACACCACTCCTATTAAGGTTTCCTCTGGTTCTCAGGCAGCCTGGTCCCGAGCACACAGCCTCCTTAGGGACCTTCCTGAGTTCAGATTGGATAGTTTCTAGAATTCATTCACTATACCTGCAGCTTCTTCAGTAATCTCTTTGGTCGAAGAATGTTAGGTAAAGTCATTCCTCCTTGTCTGGATTACTTTTTCTCCTCCTCTAAGTTAAAACCCATGTTCCCTGGGATCGAATTACATGGCCACTCACGAAGCTACTAGAAACCATACATGAAAAAAGTCATTAGCACTTTTGTGTAGTCACAAGTGAAGTAAACATCAGTTAATAAGTAAGAGAGGTCATCAGTTGGTCAAGCCCACCCTCTGGGAATTCGTTTAGACCCGGAGTATGAACTTGAGCCTGAAAGGCTCTCCCCCTGGGGAGCCGATGGACTTCTTACATCACCACCGACCACATACTCCTTCCTCTCATCAGTCCCTTTCTTCTGCCTCCAGACCACTAGGGAAAATGTCCCCAGCAATTCCAACCACCCCTGCCTCACTTGTTAATGAATACCAGAAAGGGAAAATTAAAAACACACAGGAAAGCAATGGGGGAATGCAGGCCAAGCTTTGGGTAGCTAGAACACCAGCCTCTTGACTCCGGCACTGTGAAGTGGGGAGAGGGGCAGGGTGCTCTTAAGGTAGAATTGGCTCAGGAAACAAAGAGGTCTGATGGACAACCTAAGCAAGCACTCTTGACTCGGTTTACCCAAGATGCTGATCTGTTCCTCCAGTGATCTATGGGACAGATCACCCGCTGCCATGCACACATTAGAAACGTTGGCCAGTCTCTGCGGAGTGTATTTTGCGGGAGGCAGGGAAGAAGTAGATATTCTTTAACCTAATGTGAATGGCTCTCCTTTTCTATTTTTTTCTATTTGTTTATAGAGTTAGGTCTGTAAGATAATCTGTGGCTACATCTTTTCCATCCTTCAAATCTCAACTCATGAGTTAATAATGTATAATTACAGCCAGCACGGACAGTAGACTTACTATGGACCGGGTACTATTGCACATGCTTTACACAGATTAACCCGTTCAAGCCCTCACATCCGCTCAATGAGAAAGATCCCTATCACCATTTGCTAATGAGAAATTAAGGCCCAAAGAGATTAAGTAACTTTCCTAAGGTCACACAGCTGAGAAGTAGAGGCACTGAGATTTGAACCCAAGGCTTTTAACTGAGGCATGCACCTTAGGACCATAAGATACCATGCACCCTGGTCACTGAGGCTTCGGAGCTGACTGCTTTGTAGGAGGCAGGGAAAAAGCAGAGAACCTTAGAAACAGGTTATTTATAACCTTATATTCTTTTTTTTAAAAAAAATATGTATTTATTTTAGAAAGAGAGGAGAGGGAGAGAGTGGGGTGGGGAAGGGAAGGACAGAGGCAGAGGGAGAGAGAGAATCTCAAGCAGACTCCCCACTGAGCATGGAGCCCAACTCGGGGCTTGATCCTATGACCCTGAGATCATGACCTGAGCTGAAATCAAGAGCTGGATGCTTAACCGACCGAGCCACAGGAACCCCATATAACCTTATATTCTCTCCTACAGATATGGTCCACTGTCAGCTGAGTGGTGCAATGAAGAATGCAACAGCAGGAGCCACCAAGTGGGGCCCGTTGGCATGTCCAGGCTTGCAGTTGATAGGCACGAGCAGTGAGCTCTGTGTTGTCTAGGCCTTCTCTTCTGCCACGTCAACAGGGCCGTGTCTGCAGAGCATGTATAGTGGGTCAGTGGGCGGGGGAGGCAGGTACAGTGGTCCCCAAATGCCCTTGGACTTGCTGTCTCCCTTCCATTCTTCCTTTCCAAAAAACCCTAATTATCTCCAAGAATAGGTGTGACCCCAAGCATCCTAAGAGGCAGAGGCTTAAAATGATCCTTTCAGGGTGTGTGGGCATCTCTAGGTGATTTGTTCCTCTTCTAGAGGGCACCCCTTAGTCCAGGCATTCATATTCAAATATATAGCATAAATATACAGCATTTGGGTGGAAAACAGAATTTACAGTATCCTCCCCTTATCTGTCTCGCTTTCCACGGTTTGTTACTCGCTGGCAATGACAGTAGGAAGCGGATGATCCTCCTTCTGACATATAGTTAGAAGGTCAGTGGTAGACTCATGCTACACCATGCCTGCGTCACTCACCCCACTCGTCACATGGCGTTTCATCATCTCTGTCACAAGAACAAGGGTGAGTACCATACAGTAAGATTTGGAGAGAGATCATTCACATAAACTATAGTATATCATTATAATTTTTCTATCATATTATTAGTTAATAGCTTACTGTGCCTAATTTATAAATCAAACTTTATCATAGGCATGTATGTATAGGAGAACATAGTACACAGAGGGCTTGGTACTGTCAGCAGTTTCAGGCATCTGCTCCGAGTCTTGGGATGTATCCCCTGTGGATAAGGGGATTCTACTCTATCAGAGGGAGAAAAGAGGCAGACCCACCGGTCCCACACTGGCTAGGGATACATGGGCTCTCCTGTTAACAGCAAGTCATAACCATAACCACCTGAGCTGTCCTTTGTTCAGTGCTTGGTCTTTACCACCAGGCACAGTTTTGTGGTGTATGGGACCAAATTACTGCCCCAGCAGGTTCTAGTATTCCCATTTTACAAATGGGGCAAACGAGGCTGAGAGAAGTTAAGTAACTTATCCAAGATGACACAGCAGTAAGCAAAGGAGCTGAGAGTCAAACATACTTCCTCAGTCTGGGATTTTGTTGTCAATTGAAACCATGTAACTGTCAAGTTATCTTATAATAAACGCACACACGTAGTCCTTAACATGGGTCAGGCAGGTCTAAGCACTTCACCCTCTTTCATTTAATCCTCCCACCAACATAATGAGGCAGATAATATTATCGCTGTTGTGCAGATGGGGAAAGCTAATACAAAAGTTCACATGCTCAGGATTACACAGTTAACATCTAAGGGGACCAACCATCCTGGCTTGCCTAGGACTGACTGGGGTCCTGGAATGAAGGATTTCCAGTTTTGTTTTGTTTTGTTTTTTAAAGATTTGAGAGCAAGAGAATGAGAGAGGAAGAGAGTGAGGGGAGGAGCTGAGAGAGAGGGACAAGCAGATTCCTTGCTGAATACAGAGCCCAACACAGGGCTCAATCCCATGACCCTGAGATCATGACCTGAGCCGAAATCAAGAGTCTGCCGCTTAACCGACTGAGCCACCCAGGTGCCCTGAGGGATTTCCAGTTTAAAAACCAGGTCAGCCCCACGTAAACCAGGATGTGCTGGTCACCCCATAAGCAGCAGAGATAGAATTTAAAGTCAGAGTTCTGACTCCAAATAATATGCCCTTCACCACGGTACTCCTACAAAGTCTTTTTCCTTTTCATAGATTTTTGCCACGATGTAATAGAAACAGAAACAAGCTGGGTGGGGCTATGGTGGTTTCAGGTGCCTCCCAGCATGTGCTCACACCACACCCTCCTAGAAGGGTGTCCCGAGGGCCACCTTCAAATTTGGCACAGCACCTTGCAGGTCCAAACCTCATGAAATTCCAGAGCTTCCAGTAACTAGAAGAATCCCCTCCACTGTTGAGTTAGGAAAAGCCTAAGTTAGGCAGGAGTGCCTGATAAATACCAGTGCTGCTCCCTGGGGTGACAGCTCAGGAGTCTAAAGCCGCAACCAGATGTGAAGTTGACAGTGGTTAATGAGGGATGGCAGAGGGCTCGGGCATGGTCCAGATGCCAGGTCCATTCTTTATGGAGACGTCAGAATAGTTTATCCATTCTCTGAGGCTCCGACATCTTCGGGATCACGGAGTTGTTTTCCTGGACACTCTGGGGGAGGGAGTGCAGACAAGTCTCATGCCACAGATGATTTGAGTTTTCCATCCACTGTCCACGGATTTGGGGTGTGTGTGGTGCTGGTGGCGGGGGTGGCGGGGAAGAGGTGGTGTTTTTGGTTAACATTTGGTCTCTGCAATTCTTGGTTCCATTCAGAATTGTCATCTTTACCTTTAAAACCCTTGGAAATAACCAACGTTTAGCTTCTCATTTTCGGGAAACCGGGCTATGGATCAACCGTACTTTCTATTTCAGGATTGACTAGGAAATGATTTTTAGGAGAACTGGAAAAGGGTGGATTTCATAGTGGTGAGGGTTTTTAAATACCGACTACTGCCCAGGGAGGTTTTCTGACTGGCTTTGAAAGCAACCTAGCTCTCCATCCGCTCAGGACGAGTCTTTTTTGAGTGCCCGCACAACCCCAAGGGCTGTCTGGAGGCGACACCTTGGCATGGGGGTGGGGGTGGAGGACGGCGGGAAGGCATTTGAGCAGAAATCATTCCCAGACGACATTTTAAAGCATTTCCTTCATTCCTCAAAGTGCATTCCATTCCAGCTCTTAGGATAACTATGAAACACTGGACTTTCTCCGGGCTCTTTCTGAGCTGGGTGTCAGGAGCCCTCCTGACAGAATACTTGACACTCAGGTGTTGAGAAAGTGTGTTCTTCCTCACTCTGTTTGAGAATGTTCCAGGCAAAGATATTTGACTCTTTTGTGCCAAATATTTCTGCATGAAACAAACAAAAATCCTATTTTATCAGCCTATTTGCTAAAATTTCACTATATTGAAAGGAAACCATCTTTCCCCTTCTGTGAATCCCATTTCCTTTCCCCCAAATTGTGTTATGCAAATGGAGGGAGGGGATGCTTCTATGCACAGGAAAAGTGAGGGACCCTGTTATTTACTTCTTGGATCCCTGGAAGCCTCTTTTTTCTCCATCTCTCTCACCAGGCCCACCTTCTGTCTATTGCTCTGCTCGATTCCTTTGGTTTGGCACAGCTGCTGCTCCAGACAAGGCTCTCTGCAGTTGAGCAGGTCTACAAACTGTCCCTCCTCATGTCAAACCTGCCTTTACCCCAGGTTTTTGTCCAAACTGGCTTCTCACCTGGAGTGGCCACCATCCAAACAAATCCAACTCATTCACCCAAGTCCTGCCCCTAATCCCATTTTCTCCTTTGAAGTGTCAGAGGAATCTCTCTCTACTCTCATTCATTCATTCCACAAATATTCGAGTGATGGCTAAAGTCCACCAAATAAAAGGCACAAGGCTAGGTGCTCTTAAGCCTCTTCCCTCTTAGTTAGCAATCTAGCACAGAAGAAAGACAGGCAGACAAACAAGGACAGTACGAGCTGCACCTGTTTTACCCCAAGACCTTGGTGTTTACCACATATGGACACGGAGTGCTGATGGACATTGGTGTGTGTCTTTGACTAGATCAAAACTCCCTGAGACCATGTCTTACATATAAGGGTGAGGACATGCTGTATTCATGAAATGTTTGTTTTATTAGAGTCCAATATAAATGGTCTTTTTAAATTTCAAAAGTAACAGAGGTTCAGGGAAGACATTTTTGAAAACACAGAAAAATGAAAATAACCTATAAAAATTCTATCCCCAAAGAAAAGCCATGCAAATCTATTTATTCTTCCAACTTTTCAATGCAGAGACATGTAGATACCTATATATTCAGTTTTTGTATTGCTTTTCCATAACTGGACCAAGTAAATACATATTTTTAAGGTTTTTGAGATATATTGTTAAATAACACTGCTATCAGTGTATCAACATGCTTGTTACACTATCCAGTGGTTCTCAACTTTGTTGAATAGAATGACCTGGGAAGATTTTTAAGATCCAGGCTATTAGGCACTCCAGACCAATTAAATCAGAATCTCTGGGGTTGGTCTACTAAACATTGGGGTTTTCATAAAGCTCCCCAAGGCAATCCCAAAGTGTGGCCATGGGTGAGAACTACCCTAATCCTTTCCATCTCACGGATTTTAATTGGACAAATTACACAATCTGCTTTGCACAATCTGCCCACTGACCAATCATTGCCATGTGAATTCTTGAAATCATTTCATTGTTGATGTCTGGGTGACCAGGTGTCTTTGCTCCCAGGGTAGCTGAGTCATCTTCCCCATCCTTCCTTAAATGCTGTGCAGAGAATGGTCTGGGATAAAGTCTGGGGGTAGTGGAAACTAGTTATGCCAATCCCCCAGGGAAATAGGTAAAATAAGGTTTCTTTCTCTGCTGAAATCATTTGGACTTGGATAAGGGGAGAAATTAAGACTCATTGCCATCTCCTCCACTGGACAGGATCCACTTATCCTGATCTTCCACAGTGTGTGTGGGAGGCTATAATGTGTTGCACGAATCCTTTTCATCGAAAATGCTAGCAATTGAATTCTTAGTTTTGTTTACTGGCATGCTATAATGAAGATATAACCAGGCAAACAACCCATCAAAGGATAGCCAACACAATCACAAAATATTCCCAAAACTCATATATAGCTCAAGGGGTAAGCTGACATACCACCTCAATAAACACAGTGATGGATTCCTATGGATAACAATAAGCCACATCAATGGTTTTTTTCCTATTACCTTAAGAGGTTAAAACCTTTAAATAGAACCTATTGGATTCTCTTTTAGCTCTAACTATATGCCTAAAATGATAAATCCCTACTGGGAGCCATGCTGAGTGTTTGGTGTCTAGGAGGCTCTTAATGAACACTTGAATGATGATGCAGGAATATTTCAATAACTAAATTCTTAATTCCAACTACCTATGTAAAAATGTCACCCTGTTCCCTGGGTTTTACAGTCTTTCTGATTTTGGTGATTCATTGAAGAACGAAGTTTGAAAGTTGCATACTGTCAATGATTTCTCTGACCAGGTCCTGCCTGAAATACCATGATTGTTTATGACAAGTATCTTTAATAAAGCAGGATGGATGCATTTCGGCTTGACACTTATAAAAATTGAGAGAATTTTAATACCCCCTTACTTTATCATCCATTTGTGAAAATGGATGATAAAACCTGCTTCTCCAACACACACACACACACACACACACACTCTCTCTCTCTCTCTCTCTCTCACACACACACACACATACACTCACACATACAAACTGAATGCTAAAATTATAAGATCCTTGAGGTAGGTTAATGTCTTAAGTTACTACTTGCTCATCATGTGCTCTTAATGATTTTCGACTGAATTTAGGGTTTGCCTACATGTTAAAAGCTCTGTCTTTACTACTGACCCTTCAAAACTTCAGTGTTTAGTTTTGACTCCTACTACCCTGGCTGAATCCTGAATCTGGCCCTGGCTCCTACTTTTTATCACTTGGTGGGCTCTAAGGTTGCCTTTTGGGTTTCAACCCATTTGATTCTTACTCATTTTACTTCTCTAGAAATTCAACAGTCCCTAGGGAAGAGAAAGCAAGGAAAGGGAATAGAAAAAAAATAAGTGAAACTTAAACTTTGGCCACTTGCCAGCCATCCAATTTATCACTCAACCTGTTCATGACTAAAATCTATCACCAGAGAACCACACTGAAATCACCAGGGTCAAACATTTTAATCTGTCCAATTATTCCTGAGGGAATAAACACAGTCTCCAGATTTATTAGAGCAATGTGGACTTCAAGTTGTTCAAATTAAGCTTTTGCCCTACCAAAAATAGAAACAAAAGACTGGGAAGTGAAGCTGCAGAGTATTATCACAAACTGCAAGGACCCACATCTTTATAGGATGGAATTTGGGGCTAACATCCTTTTGATCTGAACTGTTCTAGAATTTTACATTTGTATTAAGATGCTAAGAATTTCATTTATGAGTAGTTTATCATAATATAAATACAGATAAATAATCAAGTAGACCTCCATCTAGATTGAACAACAGGACCCTCTAGAAAGCTTCCGAGGAAATACCCACACAGGCATGGGTTTATGTTCCTGGCAAAGAAAAAGTACTGTTACAGAGAAAGACCACTATATTTTGAACTTTGAAAATTATCTCAGGTTGTGTACAGTGAGTTTTCAAATATAAATATACACCTCTCATAAAATCTGCCAGTGGCCTACTAGAAGGAGACTATCAATTTTATGCTTTATAGGTGAACTTGGCAGTTTGGTTTTGGCCTCTTCAAGTGAAGATAGACTCAAATACATTGTAGAAATCACTGTGGATTCAGGTATTAGCTTCAGACTCTTGAAACAACTAGTAGCTCTCTTTACTCTGCCAACTGTCCCAAAATACCCTATGAGGGCTCCATTCACAGTTTTCCCCATTCTCCCGTTTGCCTGTCAATGATAGAGGATTTGGTTAATTATAGTAGAGGATTTTGAAAAGTAGGATGCTGAGAACTGATTTTCAGAGGACAACTTTTTCTATTAACTTAATTGTAATTTGGCTGGCCAGCCTATTCTTAAATTGGCCATCAATTGGATTATATAAAACTGACGTTTTTGGATAAGGGTCTTTGTTCCACTGAAAATCAGAAGATTTGGCTGATGTCTACTCTCTTAATGTTAATAGTATTGACTTGTTTTGAGAAGACATGCTTTGATAAGAAACAGTCTTATGGTTTAAACTAAAGTGTGTTTTTCCCCCCCGTTTTGAAGTTCTAGTCAATAACGCTTTTCTTGGACCTTGTTAGCACTGAAGTCATTATCTTGTTGAAATTGTGATTTGAAGAACTAGTTATGAAGAGTAGGTTTCCTATCCCACGGAAAACCAAAGAGCCAGGTTTGGAGATGGCAGAAGAAGTGGCATTCGAGGTGGGCGCCTGGGTGGCTCTGTCGTTAAGCGTATGCCTTTGGCTCAGGTCATGGTCCCAGAGTCCTGGGATCGAGTCCCACATCGGGCTCCCTGTTCGGCGGGAAGCCTGCTTCTCCCTCTCCCACTCCCTCTGCTTGTGTTCCCTCTCTCGCTGTGTCTCTCTCTGTCAAATAAGTAAATAAAATCTTTAAAAAAAAAAAAAAGAAGTGGCACTCGAGGAAATGGACACTTATTGAGTCCTGTACTACCCTTCCAGACATGGTCTCTCCCACATCTAATACCACCAACTCTGGGGATGAATGTGTTGGTGTTCTCTATTGGACAGATAAGGAAACAGATCTAGAGATGCTAAGTCACTCACCCAAGGTCACATAACAAGACCACCAAGATGCTTTTCCTTGAAGTCATTCATTCTATCACAATTAGTAAATGGCAGATCAAAACATGAAAAATGTGTTTGACTTCAAGCCCAGGTCTTTCTAGCAGGAAATGTTACTTCTAGAACCAATCCAATTCCTGGAAAGCTAATTGCATTTCTGAGGAGATTATAAGGTTTAGGGGAAATAAACATAGTTGGACAGTTTGGCTCCTGCACAAAGGGGGCCAGCTGAAGGCTTCAGGGGGCTGACATTCAGCTAGTTCTCTGCTGTCCTAGCCAAGTGCCAGCAGAGGATGCATCTACCAATAGGAAGGGGCCCTTTCTTGGGGGTGGAGGGCGGGGAAGAAAGAAAGAAAAGAAGAAAAAAAAAGAACTCTGTCCACTTGCCAAGGGGGTGCTTTCTTCTAATTTACACATGATCTGAAGGTCTCATGAGGAGGCACTCAAAATATACAGGTGGGAATTTGTGCTGGATTTGGGAGCTTCCAGAAAGCACTCATCTGTTGCACAAATAGTAATCTACATTTTATAGCTGTTTGCAGCCACAGGACCTTCACATGCCTCACATGCCCTCTTCTTTCACTCTCATTTAGAACTCCCAAAGCCACTCAATGTGGGCTAGAGTCCCTTTTGTTACACATTTAAGAAAACGAATTAAAAGCTCTGCCTCCTGCCCAAAACCATACAGCTGGTAAACCAAGAAGATACAAACCAAATTTTTGAATCTCCTGTTTTTGCCATTCCATGTTTTTAGCCCAAACTAGCTTATCCAGCCAGCCACAAAGACGTTGGTTTCCTGCAGTTTCAGCTCTAATCTGACCTCAGAAAAATCACAGAAATATTTCTGACCATCAAAGTTCAGTGGCCATCACCACCATGGGGAAGAAACGATCAGTTAGGCTAGCAAATAGAGATAGCTCAAGTGTTCAAAACTTCTTAATTGTAGACAGAATCAGGAAGGTTCTTCAAAAAAAACATGGTAGGCAATGCTATCATCCTGTGGTTGAGAGCTTGCCCCTCTCAGGGAAAGTAATCAGGATGCCAGGAAAGGGGTGTGCCTGGGGAAGACAATGAGAATTTGGGCTGATGGTTAAAATAATGAAGTTCTTTGTTAGTTCGTCACATTTTTAGGAAATACCACCTAATCAGGGTTAGCGTGACCCTGTCATTTAATAAATGGGTAAAGGGGTAATTTGCAAATTGGACATTACAAATTGCCAGTATCTAATTATTTGTTTAATCTAAATAATTGCTTGGCATTGACATTTGATTTTTTTTAAAAATACAGACCATTTGTTTGGAAGTTGTCTCAAGGAAAAGCATTATGTTTGGGGACTTTATAGGAAACAAAAAATTTAATAAAGATTCCAGGATAATTTAAGTCCTGTTGGACAAGAAACCTCTTCTAATCAATGGTAATATGAACAAACAAAAAACCTAATCACTGGACACATTCTTAAGTGTTCATCCCCATGTTTACATCAGAAATTCAGTTCGGGGAATTTATAAATGTTGATATAAAATGAGGAGTACTGGTTACTATGTAAACAACACACAACAGCTACTTGCGAACGATTTCCATTTTCCTGAACTCTTGTGCTGAACTACCAACCAATCAACCCACCAAACCCTGGCACTAAGTGGGGAAACCAAAAGCTGCAACTTCATACTAGAAGGACTACTTTTGGAATGACATTTAAAGCTTAATGAAAACTGCTGGCCAAGCGGCTGGTAAAGATACAGTACAAACTGACCCCCCAGGCTTTCACAATCACACCGATGAGAGGCTCTTCCCTCCAGCCACGCCAAACACTGTCCTGCTCTGGACAGGAATTACAACAATCCCAGTGCCTTTCTGTCTGCTCTAGTGTCTGCTTGAAATTCCCTTTCCCCTCTTTCTTTGCCCAACAAAACCCTACTCCGAGTTCATGACCCAGCTTAAGGGTCATTTCTTAAAAGGCTTTCTTAAGCCCCAGGATAAAATTATTCTTTTCTTTTGAGCCTTTGCAACCCCTGGCACTTTCCAGTTGGAAATTCCTCAGTCTCCCTGGTTAAGTCATGAGCATTCTAATGGCAGAGAGTGCAGCTTAAAATCTTTACCTCCCCAGCCGCTGGCTCCGTAGAAGTCTCACAATTATTTGTAGAATAAATTAAAATCCAGAGCAAATTCCTTTTCGTAAGGTAAAACTCATCATTCTAAAGTAATAGAAAATGAAACCTAGCTGGGGGCGGGATCCAGATGGCAGAGGAGGAAGATCCTGAGCTCACCTCCTCTGACAGACAAACCAGAACTACAACTACATTTAGAACAACTATCTCTGAGAAGGACCTGAGGACTAACAGAAAAGATCTTACACAACTAAGGATGTAAAGAAAACACCACCCTGAGATTGGTAGGAGGGGGAGAGATACAGTTTGGTCAGGACCACACCCCAGACCTGGCGACCCACACATGGGGTGGGGGGGGTGCTTTCCCTGAGGAATGAAGAGTCTGGGCCACACGTTGGGCTCCCTACCCTGGGAAGATGAGCCCCCATAATGCCTGGCTTTGGAAACCAGTGGCGCTTAGGTCTGAGAGAGCCAGAAGGCAGTAGGAAAAGGAGACTGTGGTTTTAAAGGACACGTGCACAATCTCACTTGCTCCAGTCCCAGCACAGAGGCAGCCGACTGAAAAGTACCTGGGGTACATGTGAAGGAAATCTATTAATTTTAGGGCATATTGGAAACATTCTCTGGGGAGTGAAGTGCTGCTGGGCACCACTTTTTAAATTTACTTTCCTTCTACCTAGCTGTCCTGGCACTGGCAGGGCCATTTCTGATGCCCTCTACTGTGTTGGTACCACCTGCCCTACCCCAGTGTTCTCCTGAGAACTCGCCCTGCCCAACCCACCTGCCCTAGCCAGAGCCCCTCCTGAGTGATCCGCACCCCACCATGTCTGGCATGTAGCCTCAGTCATCACTGGAACCCCCTCCAAGCAGCCCTTTCCAGGGGGGACAGGCCTCCCCCCCACTAGAGCACTTACAACAGTCACAGGCAGACCTCAGAGCCAGCTATGTTAGAGGGCTGTCCTGCTCCCCAGCATGTCTGCAGCAGTCACAGCTGGGCATCTCAGCCAGATGGGCTGGGGGCCAGCCCAGCTCACTAATGCACCCATAACAGTTGTGGCCCGACCACAAGAGAAGAGAGCATGCAGCCTGCGCAGGGGATACCCTGGGAGCCCCTGGCTTGGGTGGCTAGGAGGGTTTGCACTACTGGGCCCCATGGGACACTTTCTACAGAAAGCCACCTCCTTCAAGACTGGGAGATGTAACTGATCTACCTAATACATGGAAACACACACAGTTCAGTAAAGTGAGGAGACAGAAGCATATGTTTCAAATGAAAGAACAAGACAACACCTCAGAAAAGAACAAAACAATAGAGATAAGCAATCTACTAGATAAAGAGTTCAAAGTAATGGTCATAAAAATGTTCTCTGAACTCAGGAGAGTAGTAGATGAATACAGTCAGGACTTCAACGGAAAGATAGAAAATATTAAAAAAAAAAAACAATCAAAGCTGAAGAATGCAATCACTGAAATGAAAAATACACTAGAGAGAATCAACAGATTAGATGATGAAGAATGGATTGGTGGTCTGGAAGACAGTAGTAATCAATATATTTCACATAATCAAAACAGAAAAATTAAAAATTAAAAAAAATAGTCTAAAGGACCTCCGGGACAACATCAAACATACTAACATTTCTGAGATAACTGGGTCTCAGATGAGTGAGAGAAAGGGGCAGAAAAGCCTATTTGAAGAAACAATGGTTGAAAACTTCCCTAACCTGGTGAAAGAAACAGACATCCATGTCTGGGAAGCACAGAGTCTACCAAATAAGATAAACCCAAAACTCACACCGAACATTATAATCAAAGTGTCACCAGTTAAAGATAAAGAGAATCTTGAAAGCAGCAACAGAAAAACCTGTTATATACAAGGGAACCCCCAAAAGACTGTTAGCTGACTTTTAGCAGAAACTTTACAGACCAGAAGAGAGTGGTACAATGTATTTAAAGTGCTAAAAGGAAAAAACTTACAATGCAGAATATTCTATCTAGCAGATTTATCACTCAAAACTGAAGGAGACAGGGAGTTACCCAGACAAGTAAAAGATAAAGGAGTTCATCACTATACTGGCCTTAAGAAATGTTAAAGGGAGTTCTAAAAATGGAAAATAGGCCATAAGTAGAAATAAGAAAATTATGGGGAAAAAAATCACTGGTAAAGGTAAACATAGTAAAAGTAGATCAACCATTTACATAGCTAATAGGAAGTTTAAAGACAAAAGTGGTAAAATCATCTAGACCTACAATAATTAGTCAACAGATACATAAAATAAGATGTAAAATATGACACCAAAAGCAAATTGTAAGGGGTGTAGTAAAAATTTAGTGCTTTTAGAATGCATTTGAACTTTTTTTTAAATTTTATTTTATTATGTTATGTTAGTCACCATACATTACATCATTAGTTTTTGATGTAGTGTTCCATGATTCATTGTTTGCGTATAACACCCAGTGCTCCATTCAATATGTGCCCTCCTTAATACCCATCACCAGGCTAACCCATCCCCCCACCCAAAACCCTCAGTTTGTTTCTCAGAGTCCATAGTCTCTCATGGTTCATTCCCCCTCTGATTCCTGCCCCCCTTCATTTTTCCATTCCTACTTTTTTTTTTTTTTTAACATATAATGTATTATTTGTTTCAGAGGTACAGGTCTGTGATTCATCAGTCTTACACAATTCACAGCACTCACCATAGCACATACCCTCCCCAATGTCCATCACCCAGCCACCCCATCCCTCCCACCACTCCAGCAACCCTCAGTTTGTTTCCTGAGATTAAGAATTCCTCATATCAGTGAGATCATATGATACTTGTCTTTCTGACTTATTTCGCGTAGCATAATACCCTCTAATTCCATCCATGTCATAGAATGCATTTGAACCTAAACACCCATCAACTTAAAATAAACTGCTATACACATAGGACATTATATATGGATCTTATGGTAACCAAAAACAAATACCTAGAGCAGATCCAGGATAGATCAACTGTTAGGCCACAAAACAAGTCTCAATAAGTTTAAGAAGACTGGAATCCTATCAAGCATCTTTTCCCAACCCAAGAGTATAAAACTAAAAATCAATTATAAGTATAAAACTGGAAAAAACTAAAATCTTTAAAAAAAAAAAAAAAAAAAAAAGGGCGCCTGGGTGGCTCAGTCGTTAAGCGTCTGCCTTCGGCTCAGGTCATGATCCCAGGGTCCTGGGATCGAGTCCCACATCGGGCTCCCTGCTCTGCGGGAAGCCTGCTTCTCCCTCTCCCACTCCCTCTGCTTGTGTTCCCTCTCTCGCTGTGTCTCTCTCTGTCAAATAAATAAATAAAATCTTTAAAAAAAAAAAAAAAAAAAACTGGAAAAAACCCCAAACACATGGAGGCTAAACATGCTACTAAACAACCATTTTGAAGAAATCAAAGAAGAAATTAAAAAAACAAAAACAAAAACAATGGAGACAGGTGAAAATAGAAACACAATGTTCCAGGGGTGCCTGGGTGGCTCAGTCGTTTAGCGTCTGCCTTCGGCTCGGGTCATGATCCCAGGGTCCTGGGATCGAGCCCCACATCGGGCTCCCTGCTCCGCGGGGAAGCCTGCTTCTCCCTCTCCCTCTCCCACTCCCCC
Source organism: Halichoerus grypus (assembly GCF_964656455.1). NCBI lineage: Eukaryota > Metazoa > Chordata > Mammalia > Carnivora > Phocidae > Halichoerus > Halichoerus grypus. Next base: position 41,863,984 of record NC_135714.1, read on the forward strand.
TGCTTGTGTTTCCTCTCTCACTGTGTCTCTCTCTGTCAAATAAATAAAATCTTAAAAAAAAAAAAAAAAAAAAAAAGAAACACAATGTTCCAAAATCTATGGGACACAGCAAAAACAGTCTAAGAGAGAAGTTTATAGTGACACACCTACTAAAGGAAAAAAGAAAAATCTTAAACAATATAATCTTACAACTAAAGGAACTAGTAAAAGAGCGAAGACAAAAGTTAGAAGAGGATAAAGATCAGAGCAGAAATAAATAGAGACTAAAAGACAGAAAAGATTAATAAAACTAAAAGCTGGTTCTTTGAAAAAATAAATTTGATAAATCTTTAGGCAGACTCATTGAGGGGGAAAAAAAGAGGGCCCAAATAAGTAAAATTAGAAATGAAAGGGAAGAAGTTACAATTGATACCACAGACATGCAAAGGATCATAAGAAATTACAATTTTCCAAGAGTAAATCAGGAAGAAATAGAAAATCTGAACAGACTGATTACAATTAATGAAATTAAATCAGTAATCAAACTCCCAAACAAAAGTCCAGGACCATAGAGCTTCACAGGTGAGTTTTACTGAATATTTAAAGAAGAGTTAGTACCTAATTCTTCTCAAACTATTCCAAAAAAAAAAAAAAAAAAAAAATCGAAGAGGAACAAATGCTTCCAAACTCATTCTACAAAGCAGCATTACCCTGATACCAAAACCAAAGACATGACAAAAATAGAAAATTATAAGTCAATATCCCTGATGAACAGAGATGAAAAAATCCTCAACAAATATTAGCAAACCAAATTCAACTACCCATTAAAAGGATCTTACATTATGATCAAGGGGGATTTATTCCAGGGATGCAAGAATAGTTCAATATCCCTCCTCCCCCCCAAAAAAATCAATATGATACACATTAAAAACAACAAAAAAGGATAAAAATTATATAATCTTGGTAGATATAGAAAAAGCATCTGACAAAGTTCAATATCCATTTATAATAAAAACTCCCAACAAGGTGGATATAGGAATAACATACCTCAATATAACAAAGGCCATAAAGGACCAACCCATGGCTAACATCATACTCTATGGTGAAAAGCTGAATGTTTTTCCTCTAAGATCAGGAATAAGACAGGATCCCTATTCTCACCACATTTTATTCAACATAGTATTGGAAATCCTTGCGAAAGCAATCAGACAACAAAAGGCATCTGAATCAGAAAAGTAAAACTGTCACTATGTACAGATGATATGATACTATATATAAAACACCCCAAAAACTCCACCCCAAAACTATTAGAACCAACAAACTCAGTAAATTTGCAGGATTCAAAATTGATATACATAAATCTATTGCATTTTTATACACTAATAATGAACTACCAGATAAATTAAGGAAACAATCCCTTTATAATTGCATTAAAAAGAATAAAATACCTGGGAATAAATTTAACCAAGGAGGTGAAAGACCTGTACTCTGAAAACTATAGGACACTGATGAAAGAAATTGAAGACAACACAAATAAATGGGAAGACAGTCTGTGCTCATGTATTGGAAGAATTATCATTGAAATGTTCATACTACCCAAAGCAATCTACAGATTCAATACAATCCCCTTTGAAATACCAATGGCATTTTTCACAGAACTAGAACAAATCCTAAAACTTAGACAAAACCACAAGAGAGCTCAAACTGCAAAAGCAATCTTGAGAAAGAACGAAGCTGGAGGTTTCAGGATCCCTGATTTCCAACTATATTACAAACCATAGTAATCAAAACAGTATAGTACTAGCACAAAAATAGATACGTAGATCCATGTAACAAAATAGCCCAGAAATAAACCTGAACTATTATATTCAATTAATCTTTGACAAAGGAGGCAAGAGTGTACAATGGGGGAAAAAGACAGTCTCTTCAATAAATGGTGCTGGGAAAGCTAAACAGCTATGTGCAAAAGAATGCATCTGGACCACTTTCTTGCACCATATACAAAAATACACTCAAAATGAATTAACTTAAATGTAAAACTGTAAACCATAAAACTCTTAGAAGAAAACATAGGCAGTGAGCTGTTTGATGTTAGTCTTTGGTGTCATATTTTTGGGGGTCTGTCTCCTCAGGCAAGGGCAACAAAAGCAAAATAAGTGAGACTACATCAGACTAAAATTTGCATAGCAAAGGAACCCGTCAACAACACATAAAGGCAACCTACTGAGTGGGAGAAAATATTTGCAAATAATGTAACTGATAAGGGATTAATGTCTAAAATATATAAAGAATACCAAACAATTTAACATAAAAAAAATCCAATTTAAAAAAAATGGGGGGGCACCTGGATGGCTCAGTCAGTTAAACGTCTGCCTTCAGCTCAGGTCATGATCCCAGGGTCCTGGGATGGAGCCCTGTGCTGGGCCCCCTGCTCAGTGGGGAGTCTGCTTCTCCCTCCTCGACTCATGCTCTAGCATGTGCTCTTCCCCTCAAATGAATAATAAAATCTTTAAAAAACCAAAAAAAAAAAAAAAAAAAAGGCAGAGGACCTGAAAACACATTTGTCCAAAGAAGACATACAGATGGCCAACTGACACATGAAAAGATGGTCAAGTTCACTCATCATCAGGAAAATACAAATCAAAACTACAATGAAATATCACCTCACACCTGTTAGAATGGCTATTATTAACACAATGGCTATTAACACAAGAAACAAGTGTTACTTAGGATACAGAGAAAAGGGAACGCTCATGCACAGTTGGTAGGAATGCAAAATGGTGCAGCCACTATGAAACAGTATGGAGCTTCCTCAAAAAATTATAACTAGAACTACCATGTGATCCAGCAATTCCATCTCTAGGTATTTATCTGAACAAAACAAAAACACGAGTTCAAAAAAATATATGCAGCCCTATGTTCATGCAGCATTATTTACAACAGCCAAGATATGAAAGCACCTTAAGTGTCCATCAACAGATGAATGGATAAAGAAGATGTGGTATATATATGTATATATACACAAATAAATATTACTCAGCCATAAAAATGGGGAAATCTTGCCATTGTGGCAACATGGATGGACCTAGAGAATGTTATGCTAAGTGAAGCAAGTGAAAAGAAGACAAATAACCTATGATTTTATTTATAAAAAAATGAACAAAACAAAAACAGATCTATAGATTCAGAGAACAATCTGGTGGTTGCCAGTGGGGAGGGGGGTGGGGGGGATGGGCAAAATAGGGGAAGGGGATTAAAAGGTACAAAGTTCCAATTATGAAATAATTCATGCAGATGTAATGTGCAGCATAGGGAATATAATTAATATTGTAACACCTTTGTATGGTGTCAGGTAGAAGCTAAATTTTTCATGGTGATCATAATGTATATGTATGTTGAAACTCTGTTGTACACCTGAAACTAATATTGTATGTCAACTGAAAAAAAAAAAAAAAAAGAAAAAGAAAGAAAGCTAAAGGAGGGGTAGAGAATGAATGAATTAGAGGCCAAATACATGCTGATCAAATGAGGTTTCAGACTCTTCTTTCTACCCCTCCCCCCACAAAAATCCAAGGTTGTGTTTAAAGACATTAGCTGCAACTGAAATATATCATTGGGAATTTAAAAAATCCAGTTCTATATTCTCAGCACCAAGGTCAACTTCATTTCATCTTTATAAATTGAGGTCAAATTTTGGTGTATGGATATAGTTTTAATTCTGTATATTCAACACACTAGCTAATTCCCAGGTTCGTGGTACAAATAATCTGACTTAGAAAAATAGCTTATTTAATTATCCATTGTAACTTTCTTTTTTAGGAATTTATCCACTTAAATGTGTTTTCCTAATTTGGTGTGGTACTCATTGTCTGATGGCTTCAAAATCTTTTTGAGAGTGGGTCTACATGAATTCCCCACGCCCAGAATCAGTTTCCACAAGTCCGGTGCTGGCTCAATTATTATAAAGGTTCTTAGCTCCAGAGCATTTCTTGGCTCCATCTTGTAAGCATGCTCCCTTTCACCACTTCATTATGCATAGGAAGTGCTTGGACTCCTCTGTACGTATCCTGTGTTTTTTTGCTCATCAGCATTTTTCCCTTCACTCAGTAAGCCTGAGTTCTGATTCCTCCCTGGATCAGTGGTACAGCCCATGCCCACAGTTCCAAAGGGGAGGGAATACAGTGCAACGGGGAGCCCCAGCAGGGGAAGGAGGCACCCCAGGGCTGTCAGCTACCGGACTCTGAAGACAGAAACCTTGTGAAAGCTCCCCCTCTCACTGTATCTTCCCAGAGTGAGTATCTTCCTCAATAATAGAGACGAAGTGGGGGGATTCTAATCCCATTACATGAGCCAGATTCCACCAGTAATTAAGTGAGGCTTGTGCTCGAATATAATTTACTTTTCCCTTCATTCACTTATTTCCCCAAGAAATATTCATTTTGAGCCCACTATGTGCCAGGTCCTGGGAAGACAGTCTTACATTTTCTAAGTTTATCTAAACTTCATACCCACGTTCAATTGTCTTTCCATTCTGTCTCCTAGAATTCCTTAGAACACAAAAGTTGTTGCCTAGCCCGTTGTGCTGTTCAGCACGTTTTCCCTTTGAGAGTGGCAGGGCCCATTGATCAGTGATGTGAACTCACCCAGGGAGGATTATCCCAAACATTTAAAAAGCTAGTACAGCCTCCACAGTGAGCAATGGGAAGAGGTAATTGGCCAATGTAAACCAAACCCAGACTAAATGGACCAGCTGCCTGGGTCTTCCTGCACAACCTCCCTTGGAGGAGGGAAGGGTGCGGCACTCTGCTACGGAGACCTAGGGAAGTTATTCCAAGTGGAAAGTAGAGTACCGTGGGTGCTAAATTTTGAGGCAAACAAGCTGCTGTTACCATATTCATGTATTTTTACATCCGTGTGGAGACTGCGATTTCCAGGAAACAAGAGAACAAAGGTCAAGGGAGAAGGGATGACGGGCACATTGTAACCTGGGAGGGACAGTCCAGTCAGTAAGGTACGAAGCTCTGGGCAGAGGGTGGCAGGGCAGACCTGGGGAACAGAGCAAGCTGGCATTTGACGGGCCCGTGTCTGTCGTGGGCTGCCAGGGTGAGAGAGGACGGGGGGTGGGGGGGGGCGTTTGCACGAGCTCCCACCAGAACACAGCAGAGCATCCTTGCTAACAGACCTTACCACCTGGGGTGGGGGATGGCCCTGGGTGGAACTTCCTCAGGATCTGTGCCTTGCAGAGAACATTGGCCTAGCTCCCAAGTGCACGGCGACCAGAACCAAGAGAAATGGACACACGCTGTCCAGGCCCTCAGTTGAGGCTGGGCAAAAGGAAAGAAGTGAACACAGGGCTGTGAGAAATGCCGCAAAGCCCAGAAGACGAAGCAGATGCTTTTCAGACCTCGATATGGAGAACTTTTTCCACCGCGAAGAAGTGGAAGAGGTAAAGACGAATATGTTCAAACAAGTAAAAATTAAACACTCCTGTCAACAAATATTCGAAGCTGATTAGAATCATGCCAAAACGCCTGTCTTCACATGCAAAACAGTAACAATGGTTGCGTTAGACCAGGCTATAAATAATATTTGTGTTCTCTATTTTCCAAATTTTTTTTACCATTGTCTTTCTATGTATTTGTAAACAGGACCCAAAGGATAAATACAAAGACTAATAGAATAATTGCAACATATATAATCAAAGGATATCTTTAATATATAGAAAGTATAGTAAAATCACTGAAAACTCCACCAGAAATGGCTAAGGAATATTGAAATGTACATGGCAAATGAAACATAAGAAAAAATTGTTCAGCCTCAGCTGTAATGAAAAAAGTAAAACGTTCCAATTAAAGAAACACCGAGGGGCACCTGGGTGGGTCAGTCGTTAGGCGTCTGCTTTCGGCTCAGGTCATGATCCCAGGGTCCTGGGATCGAGTCCCGCATCGGGTTCCCTCCTCAGCGGGGAGACTGCTTCTCCCTCTGCCCCTCCCCCTGCTTGTGGGCTCGCACGTGCTCTCTGTCAAATAAAATCTTTGAAAAAAAGAAAAAAGAAAAAAGAAACCACAGTGAGACAGTATTTGATGTATGCAAGTAGCACGGATTACATCCAGTGCTGATAGATGTGTTTACAGTGAAACATGGAGATAAAAGACAGGGGTGTGCATGTTTTAGGAAGCAATTTGGCTTATGTGTCCAATATTTTTAAGAAATCTACTTTGAATAAGAAATTCCAAATCTAAGAATTCAGCCTTAAAAGATTTATGTTAAAGACCATTCATCACAGATTACCTAGGATAGAGAAAATTTGAAAATTTCAAAAAATGCTACCCTGTATGTTGAAGATCATATTTGTAAAGAACAAAGAGAAACAGGATTATGTTCTATAAATGCAAGATAGAAAACTGCATATGTACCTATATATACACACATATTCATATAGTTTCTAACCTTTCGAAATAGTGCAAGCCTAATTCCATCCCAGTTTTTCCCGTGCATAGTTTAGAGCATATAGCTGTCCAATAGAAACTCAGTAAGAGCCACATAGGTACAGCTTTCTAGTAACCATATTATATAAAGTAAAATTTTAAAAGCAGGTATATTTTAATATGCTTTATTTAACCCAGTATATAAAAACATTACTCTTTCCACACCTAAGCATAAACTCTTTTTTTATCCTAAGTCCTTGAAATCTCCTGCGCGTCTTAATGTTTGTAGAGCGTAGTAATCTAGAAGTGGCACGTTGCAAGTGCTCGGCAGCCACACGAGGCTAGTGGCTACCATCATGGACGGACAGTGCAGAGCTAGCCCTTTGAAACCGCTCTGCTTCCATAGTGGACTCCTGGGCAGTCCAGTTTCAAACCAAACAAACTGGCTCACACAAAGACGCCCTAACCCCCAGCCTGCTCTCTCTCGGAAGACTGACAGCACCAAGCTCAAGTCAGCAGGCCCTGTCAGACGATGCCAGGAAGTTCTGAGAGTCCAGGGGTCTGGCCAGTGAGAAGCTCCAGCTTCTCCTCCATTCTCATGCCGTCTTCTCTTTCTCCAATCTCCTGCCAAGGTCTTGACATGAAAGGATTATGCCTCCTCAGCAGGCCTCCGAGGGACTCTTGTTCGCGTTCCTATTTTCTCTCTTTCCTTCTGTTGTTCTCATTTTCTATTTTGCACAAAAATGTGCATGCACATACGCCCTATGGGGGACTAAGTTGCGCACCCTATGGGGGACTAAATTGTGTCCCCCCACCCCAAAATTCATATGAAAGTCTTAACCCCCAGTACCTCAGAATATGACTCTATGTGGAGAAAGGGCCTTTAAAGAGATAAAGTTAAAGGAGGTCAGTCAGGCGTCTCTAATCCAATTTGACTGGTGTCCTTATAAGAAGGGAAACTTACGACACAGAAGGGGACAGAGGGGAGACCATGTGAAGCCACAGAAAGGAGATGGCCATCTACAAGCCAACAAGAGAAACCTTGAATAAATCCTTCCCTCATAACCGTCAGAAGAAGCCAAGCTTGGCTGCACCTTGATCACGGACTTCTAGCCCCCAGAACTGTGAGGAAATACCTTTCTGTTATTTACTCCCCCTAGTCTGTGGTACTAGGTTAGGGCCGACCCGCTACCCACCCCTTCCCCCCAGAGCTTTCAGCCTTCTTACTCTTTCTTCCAGTAAGTTAAACTCAACTGGCGCAAGTCAAGAATTTCTCTACTCTGTCCAGCAAGGAAGTGCTGAGGACATGAGGTAGGGAACACTTTATGGGCAACAGAATTCTGTCGGTTGCAAGAAACTGGGTCAGAAATTAAGATATGCCACCTGTCCTTCTTCTGCTCCAGCTCGTTGTGTTCCCCTAAGCAAACCACTTAATTTCTCAGGGCTTCTTCTCATCGATGCAATGAAAGGCTTCAGCGGGCTAATCTTTAATGCCCCTAATCATCCTAAAATTCTGTGGCCTGGGCTGGCTCAGACACGGGCTCCGTCTCACATTCTACACCCGCAGCTCCCTGGATGAGGCACACAGAAACAGACAGGGATTGGGATAATATTTAGTTTTCAATTTTTGTTAGTATAAATTATTGTAGCTCGAAGCCAGTTGTTTAGTTTTGCCCGCTCTGATGTTTCCCTGCCATGTAAACACATAAGCCGGGGGAGAATGTAAAGGGAGGTGAATGAACTCCTAACTGTCATGTAAACTGTGAGCAAGGGTTAAACGTGAGGCTGAAATGCCCCACATTTGTAATACATCTGAAGCAAACTGCTGGTAAGCCACAATTTCTGCACTTCATTTTTCTTAATGTTGGACCATAATGAATGCTTGGAGTTCTAAGAGAGATCTTAGGACAAGTCCTTCCAGACACAGGCGTTACTGCTTTGTTCTATCCCAACAACATCCTGGTGATGTATTTATTTCTCACTCTTCAGGAATGTTTAGGGGACACAGTGCAGCCTCTTTGGGGACTGGGCACCACTTTCTGCCTCAGTTGTTTTTGCTGAAAAGGAGTTAAAGAGCCCTGCTGTGTCCGAGGAAAGAAGCCACGAGCGGACCACCAGCGAGGGAGGGCTGCCAGTGAGAAACAAAGGCAAGGTTATTGCTAAACATAACTGTGCAATGAATGGCTTGCAAAAGGGATGGATGAAGGATACGAATCCCACGAACACATTCAGTGTCCCCTTCAAGAAAGCATCTGCTGACACAAGGCCATCGGCTCCAATAGCTGAAAGCCCCAGGAAACTCACAGGCTAGAGGCCCTGGAGTAGCCAGACAGCACCAGCCTTCTTTTTAAACAAAACCTTTGCTTCCCATAAAGATCCCCGCAGAAGGGCCCGCTCTTCCAGAGCGCGGCTAATTGACAATCCCCATAGGAAATTCTCCTCATGCCAGTTGGGGAATAACATCCCCAATAAGACCATTTGGGGAGGAAGTTCCAACCACAGGGGACAGAACAAACAGAATTCCTGAAGGCACCCACATCATTCATTCTGGAACAAAGGCATCAGAGTCAGCCTTGGGAGTGCCCAAGCTTGTGCCGGACTGCGGGCCGGGCCGATGGGGTCTCTACTGAAGACGCCTCCCCCACAGGCAAGTTTAGGTCCAGTCTTCCTGCTCCAGGCTGCCCTGGAAGTTGCTGCCAGGCATCCTCTGCTCCAAAGATTTCCCCTCTGGGAGCCTGCTACATGGATGTTCTCTCCCTTTCAGGTCTAAAGGTCCCATCAGGGGAGTTCATTGATTGCTTTCCATGGTTATAGAAGAACAGCAGGGATATTCTTGCCCAAAGACTCTGTTATTAAGCACATATGCTCCCTAGATTCAAAGAGGGCCACTCAAAAGCACAGACTAGGATTTTGTTTATTTAGCACATTGCCTTCTGGGTAGCACAGTTGGCCTGGCAAAAGAAGAACAGAGCTTTACCTTTTCATCCTCTAGGTGGTTATGGAAGCAGGGGCTGAAGGGCATGGGGTGTTGAAAGGGAAGATAGGGCCCAATAGATCACACAGAGGAAATAGATTTGCTGGAGGAGCTTGTTAAAGATAGAACCTGGACCCCACTCTCCCCTTAGGAATTCGAGTCCCTCAGAGTAATTCTCAACCAGGGGCCATTTTATGCCCCAAGAGGCATTTAGCAATATCTAAAGACATTTTTGATTGGCACACCTGGGGAGGTTGCTCCTGGCATCTCGTAGGTAGGAGCCAGGAATGCTACTGAACATCCTACAATGCACAGGCCAACTCCCCACACCAAAGAATTATCTCATTCAAAATACCACTAGCGCCGAGATTGAGAGCCCTCACTGTATTGGTTAGGGGATGCCAAGTACCTGTGTTTTTAAACAAGCTCTCCAGGTGATTCCAATGCACAGAGGTTTGAGACCCTGTCCCTGCCTGGGAAGCCAGCCGATGACATCAGGTTGCCAGGCCAGTGAGGGTGGGGAGGTAGACATGGGAATCCATGGAATATGCCCTCATCGGTGGCACTGAAGACAATCCCAGCCTACTGTACGAATTTATTCTAAGACACACCATGGAAGCCTTCACCATAAGACTTATAATGGGACCGCAGGTGTAAGCGTAAGTCCAGTGACCCCAAGTCCAGGGACCCTGAGCAGGAAGGCAAGGGTATGAGGAGCAGCTGTGCCTCTGAAATATCAACCTCCCCGCCAGTTGCCCCAGGGTTTCCTTCATGCCTTTGTTGATTCTTCGAGAGTGTTTGCAAGTCCTTTCCCGAGTGTACTGTGCTTCTGGGTAAGGTCCTATCTTCAACCTTAACTGTCAGAAGTTGGTAAAAGGGGCGAACAGGCCTTGGATTTTGGTCAGTTGGTGTGCAACAGAAGGCGAAGAGAACCTGTCTTTAGGGAAAGATGTGAAAATGTTCAGGAAAAACAGCTCAACTGTCTTCTCGAGCTCAAGAGAGTAACGTATCAAGAGTCAAATTATATGTGCTCTTTTTGTCTCTCTATTCAGCAGCCATAGCCTTCCGGCCAGGCTGCTATCTCTGGGGGCCTCGGTGTCTTTGTCCAGGATAATGGCTACAACGCTGGAGGGATTGCTAAGCGAATGACTGAGCCATGGCCTTTTTAAAAAGTTACTGTAGGAAAAAATGACAATGCTTGAGTGTGGAAGGTAAGAAACCAGTAGCGTTAAGCTGTTGTAAATGACTGTTTTTCTATTAAGTCATGGAATTGATGGAAAAGGTGTTTGCCAATCTTGGAATAATTATGAATCTTTATGGCTGAATCAGAAGAGAAATAGAATTTTTTTTCTGCATAATTTAAAGGTTTAGGCTTTAAGGAACACAAAGGATATAATTCAAGTTATAGGAGACCCACCAATGTTGCAGTTTCCATTACAAAATAAGCCCGTTTCATTAGGTTATTTAGACTCCGTAAACAGCAGACCAGGCTTTGTTGTTTTGTTAAGGCAGGATTCTTTTTGTCCTTCTTGCAAATTCTGCAGTAATCATTGTCTTTCTCCTGAAATACTATTTCCAAGACATAAACCCTGCATCCTGATGTAGCCACAAGTGAAAAATTCCCCACGCCCCCCTCCCCGCCACGTCCATCCAGAATAGCAAACTTTGATTCTGATTACCTGCAGCACTGGATGAGAAATCCATCCAATGAAACAAACTGGCTCATTGCATTGTAAATGAGACTGAACATTAACTTTCCTTGATTAGTGTTGTTATTCTATTCACAAATAACTTAAAACACCATATTAATGCTCTCAGAGGTAAACGTTACCATCAGTTATAACAAACAAAACCCACCAAAAACTCCTGAGTGAGAAGACAGGAGCCAAGGAAGTAGGAGTTGACTCAATAATCAGTCCTAGATCTCAAATCAGCTCCCCATACCTGGTGCCGTGGGGATGCCAGGGACTCCCTAGTCAATATCCCCTCTTTATGCTCGCTCTCCTGCTTTCATTTCCTCCATTATTTCTCCTTCATCTATTGGCTTAGTTCATGAGCACACGGGGCTGGGACTATTTTATCTCCTACATTCAGGATAGCATCTGATAACTGTTAACAAAGGCACCATCACCCCCATTTTACAGGTAGGGAAGCTCAAACACCAAAATATTGGACTTCATCAAGGTCACCACTTCTGAGAGGTACCGCCACAATGTAAGCCTTGTGGGTTAATCACTCGAGCCTGGCCTATAGGTCTTTCCACCTATTTATAAACACATTTTTACAACACCCTGAACCATCTTATCATTGTCGTCTTTGGTATTCCACATAATAAGTAGCATGATTTTCCTTATTTAACCATGAAGAAATGATTAGGGATAACTACATAAATGCAATGCCCTTCATCTGCGAATGTACTTCCTAGGTTCAAGTTCAAGTCAAACACTCACGGGAAGCTCATGGGAAATGCCTAATAGGATTTCCTCTGGTAACTGAAGCTATCCATCCCCCAGGGGAGGAGACGGTCAGGTTGCCTCCTTTAGAAGACTGTCCTAACACAAGGGGCACAGCCACCAAAGGCGTCCCCTGAGGAACTCTTCCTGTGGAAGACAAGCCCAAAAACGGTCATAGGAAAGTGTCTAGAAATGTTATTGAGTGGAATGGTGCCACACACAAGCAGCTTCTGACCTCAGGTTTCCCTACTCCTTTGTCCAAGAACACAGCATATTCTACAAATGCGCCTTATAAAAACTTGTTCAGCAGTACTGATCTACAAACTCTGAGTTAGTTCTCAGAGCCACTCCATTCCCAGTCTAGTGCCTCTATTCCCGCATCACTTCTTTACGAAGAGTTCCATAGACACTGATGTGACCGTTTCCTTGAATGAATGCTCTAAATGCCCCTCAAGAGCCTTTGATTACACTTAGCACGAGGTGTTCATGAGAAATCACTCCTTTAGGTTTTTTCTTTCCTTTTCCTTTTTTTTTTTTTTCAATAAGTAGCTGGTTCTCTTCCTCTTCTTGCTTCTACACCTAATGATGCATTTGACTTGGTTAAAAACCACCACCACAAAAGGTGTGGTATATTGCATTTTTTACACTAGGATATAAATAATAGCATCAACACAGAATTTTAGCTCCAACCCAGGGATCGTTCCTTTCACTAGTTGTAGAAAAATCTAACTATCTCTAACACAGTTTTAGCAGTGAGAATTTCCTAGGAAACTCTACCTTTTTGTTTGCTTTATTCATAGCCCAAGCCAGTCATTATTCTGGCATGCCGTTAGGTGAAGAAACTCACCCCCAGGCTTACTTTCTTTGCATTTTAAGATGGTGGTGGGGAAGGTATACAGACTTTCCTGCCAAAGGTGATTTGCCTTAAAATAGGTGAAAAAGGTGTATAATTTTTTTTTTTTAAAGGCAGCCAACTTGCATGAATACCTGGTGCTTTTTAGTGGGGTCTAATACCCAGCAAACGATGCAGAGATTACGAGTCTGCTTGTAAAAGCTTTGAAATGGTACCCACTGCCCTTGAAGTGCTATGTGTACAATAGCCTGAGGTCCACCATTTCTTAGTCAACTGAATCTTTTGTCCGAGGGGCGCATGTACACACACACACACACACACACACAGTGAGTAGTTACAAAAGATGGGGATGTGGCCACTTTTTAGGTTCCTTTAGTGTTCTCCCACCCTCTCCCTCTATTTACTCTAACTCAACACTTTGTGCCAAACACTGGCTCTGCTACTCAGACTCAGGAGCCTCTCAGTACTGCCTGAGCCCCCCACCGGTGGACAGCCCTGGGTGTCTTCCTTTGCAGTACTCCCCATCCGACAGGAGTCTAGGACCATACCCTCTCATGAGGCTAAGGAAAAGGTCTTTGAGAAAAGGGGGTAGGGTGGGGAGAGAGAAAGCTTTCAATGAGCATCACTCTTTCTTCCTCTTTAAATGTACAATCTGGCCCATCTAGTCCCTTCTTTCTGGATGATGGTGTGGGGAAGTCGGTGACCCGCTGAGACAAGAGTATCCTAAGGCTGGGTAGGGCTTGGCTACTGTTAGTAACTGCTTCTCTGATTATGCTCGTTTGGAATGTGAAATATTAGGGATGCAAAGTATGTAAAGAAATTTGCATAGCAATTGGTTTCAATCAGCCATTGGCTAACTATAAAGGTCCCCTAAGAAAACCACCACGGCTGCCTCCTCCACCACCGCAAAAATCCCATCAAGAACCCACTTCCAAGCCCGACACTCAGAACACGTAGTAAGAGAACATGCTTCACACACAAGCCTGAAGGGTGGGTGTCCGGATCGTCCCTGGGTGGGCCACCACTGTGCCTGTTTTATCTGTACCCCTTTCCACTAGATTGCCCACAAAACCACTGGGATGAGTGGGACCTCGTCTTAAGCCTCAGGGACCAAGATCAGCAGCGACAGGGAGACCCTTCTGCCAGCCCTGTCTTCTGCTACCTAGAACAGCCTTTCCTTATAGTTCTGCTGCTCTGGGGGCAGGGGAGGGCAGGAAGGAAGCACACACATACTTGGAAGTGGGGGTAAGAGATCAGAACCCCTAGGCTTCTTTTCTGAACAGACTAGGATTCATCTCTGGAAAACCACTAAATTGCAACTCCGGTCCAATCGATCTGAGTAAGTCTTCCCTTTTAGAAAAGTCCGTCAATCTGCTTCTCTGCCAGATGGCTTAAGCCTCATATTCCGGCATGTGTTTGGTTAAAAGCTCTCCCCCACATCACCCGCGTCTTTCGTGATGCATCTGGGATTCATAGGCTGTGATTCAAACTCGCAGGTGCGCAGCTCACTGGGGACACTACACACAGATTTAAAATGCAGCAGCCATTAGGGTCCAGTCTCATTACTTTCATGGCCAGGAGAGGCTGAACATGAGTGCACGGACACAGGGGCCCTTTTGGGGTAGAGAGGGAGGAAGGGAGAGGGGAAAAAGGTAACTGAAGACCCTCAACAGGGACAAGATGTTCTGCAACTTCTGGAAGTAATCAGAGAGTGCAAAGCCAAACAGCCCATTAACATTCATGCAGACAGTTGTACCTGGCCAAGTCCGAGGCCGGGACATCTGAGTGGTTGAAGGGGATCCAGGAAGGGGACTAAATCAACTCGGTCCCACTGGAAGTGGGGTCAGTTCCAAGGACTGAATCAGTCTTGAAGGTTTTTTTTTTTTAAACCACACTTTAAATAAGGTAGATTTCCTGACTAACATCAGATCAGCCACCTAACCATCCTGCTCCATCAAAGGAGCTCTTGGTGCTTTAGAGAAACCAAGGGCTCCCTCCGGCACTAAGAGGACCACAAGAGTCCTCCGCCAAGGGGAGCTGCTAGATGCCCGAGGCCAGGGTCTGGACTAGAGAAGCGCCCCTTATTCCCTTCCCAGAAGGTCCCCAGCCATATTTCCTCCCCTTCTGGTCCTCTAATCCTGCAGAATCTCAACAAGTAGGGAAGTTATTTTCTCCTCTGGGGACAGTGCTAGAGTATATAGGTATTTACCTACTGAGTAGTCTGGGTTGACAAAATCCTTGGAGGTTTCCTAGTCCCTCCTTTTCCAATGGCTCTTAAGATTTGAGAGCTTTGGAATTTCTCTTCTTATAGTACAGGATTCACACAAACATTCTTTCACTTGCAGAAAATGATTCCTTTCCAGCTGGTTTAACTTCTGCTCTGAGCTCTTTAGAGTAAATGTATACATAAGTCACCAAATACCAGACTGCTGTTACCTAAACGGACGCTATCAAAAACACTGCTTACTGCAGGTTTTAAGGTTAAAAAGTAGGCTTTCGGAAAACAGCAACAACATCTTGTAAACTGTTCTCTCTTTGCAATGGCTGCAAATAGAATTTCTGCATCCTTGCATGGGGCATCCATGACAAAGCTTCACTTGGCCACATGGTTAAGACTGGAAATTTAGTTTTCAGATGCTCCAGTTATTTTTGCTCGGGTTACTAATCAATACCAAATCTAATGCCATTTGAATAAAATAAAATCGTTTCAGCAACTACACTTTCTTGCTAACAGCTCCAAATGACAATGGGGCTTCACGCAAATGTACTTCAATACCAACTTCAAAGTCAAGTGGCACACCAGCTTGTAAAGTTTGTTAAGAATAAGGGTTATTGCTTGTAAAGCTTGTTAAGAGTAAGGGTTATTGCATTATAAACAGAGCTTTCTGTTGGAGTAGTCATGGGCAGAGAGTGGTTGCAGATTTACATGTCCTTGCTTATTGGGGTCAAACATTTGTCTTTAGTAAAGTAAGGGCGTTGGATTATAGTCTAAAAATAAACGGCAGGAATGTGTGCTGTGACTTCAGGATTCTCTAGTGGGTGGGTGGAGTGATCAACCCAAGTCAGGATACAGATAGCAACTGAATAAATTCAGAAAAAAGCTCTCTAAAATCATGTTGGTTTGGCAAGGTTATCTTACAAAGATAGGTTGGGTTGAATAAAATTATTTCCCTGGGGGAAAAAAGAGTGAATAATTAGGGCCAAACTATTCGCGGAGTGGAAAATTCTACACTTCGGGAAGTTGAGTGACTTGGTGGTTTCGAAAAAGCAGATCAGCATATTCCATCGAATATGAATATTCCCTGAAATTTATAGTTCATAATTCTTTAATTCCAGTCTCTAGATCAAATGGAAAAAGTGGACACCTCTTCAGCCATGTCAGAGACTTAGGGTCACCAAACAGTTCTGAATACCTAAGAAGAGGATGCCCAGAATGCACTGTATCAATTCAGCTCAGAGAAAAAAATATACAAGTGGAAACAGAAGAATTTAGCACTTAGCAATAGCTTTAGAATCTGTAAGCTCACCCTGCGTCATAAAGAACAGGCCAAGAAGCTTAGAAGAACACAGATCTACTAGGTTTTTAAAAGAGGCCAACACCGAAAAAAAAAAAATGTTAAGACATGAAATGCTAAACTCCTTTAAAAATGTAAGCATAAACAAGTGAAATTGAGAGTTATAAACTCACATGGATCAGTTTGGACAAAAAAGATAGGAATAGGAATATTTGGCAAACACAAACATACATAAATCAGCTGCTCCAGATGACACATGTCCTCAGGGGATAAGAGAATTTGACTAACATGCTTACTGAACAATGTGCAGTAAAGATGAATAATTATTTCTGAAAAATTACCTTGCACACAGGGGGATGTCAAAAGATTGGAAAGAGACCAACAGCATGTGATAGTGATATAGAAAGAAATCAGAAAGGGTAGAGAGAAATTAGCGTAGGATACATGCAATTGTTGGTTGTGGAATAAGTATTAGGGGAGCAAAATTTAGAAGGGTCAGAATACCAGGGATGAATAAACAAAGAATGATCTGCATTTATTTATTTTTATTTTTTATTTTTTAAGATTTTATTTATTTATTTATTTGAGAGAGAGAGAGAGCACAAGAGGGGGGAGCGGGAGAGGGAGAAGCAGACTCCCTACTGAGCAGGGAGCCCGATGCGGGACTCGATCCCAGGACTCCAGGATCATGACCAGAGCCGAAGGCAGTCGCTTAACCAACTGAGCTACCCAGGCACCCGAATGATCTGCATTTAAAGTACCATAGACAAGTTTATGAGATTATCTTGACGACTTTAATACTGCTCTTGTGGTAGTTAAGAATGTAAAGGTACAGGGAGGAGGCCATTGAGCCAAATGTGCACTGGGTCTTGGGAAAGATTTTCTCTGTCAGTCCAAAGATTCAAAATGGAGGCTGAAAATGGATGGAAATCCCAAAAAAATGAGGTATTAAGCCTAGTGATGGAGAGGTGTTTCAGAGGGGGGATCTTAATCTGCCAACACATCAATACCCTGACTCACTACCCTCATGGAAGACCCAGGACAGGGTGTCATGAAATTTATGGAGGACACTCAGGTGGGGAGCACCACAGAAGACCTGAGACAGGAGGAAGGAAGAAAACCAGGTCAGACAGACACACCTGCAAACAGAATCCACCAAAAACAGATCTGAACAGGCTGGAGAAACATAGAAAGCAACACAATTTAGGGATGAGAAAATTAAACATGAATTCACACTGAAGTTAAGGGGGGTGGGCATTGTGTGGAGAGGGAGGCCTTTGGTATGGGAGACTCGTTTAGAACTACATCGGGAGCATGTGACCCAGAGTGATGTTGAACCAGGTGAAAGTTCTACCCCAACCTCCTTCAGAAATAATCCAGCCAAGGCTAAAGAGGAAGTAGCAGGCGCTGCCCTTCCGCCGGCCTACCCAGGCACCAGCTCCTTTTCCACGGGTCTTACTACTGCTGGGAATCCTGGGCTGTAGGAATCCTCACTCACACTCTACAGATGAGAGAATGGAGGAGAGAGGTTAAGGCCGCATAAGGAGACACGGAGCAAGACAGGGTCAGATCTAGGCGTGCAAACAGGTCAGCCCGACTCCAAAGTCAGGCTCTCCCATATCAGAAGCCCTCAAAACCTTCCCCCCCTCCCTTCAGGTTTCTGCACAAATGCCACTTTCTCAGAGGCCTTCTTATATAAATAAACCGGGGTCAGGAGATGCTGTCTTACTTCATACCACTTACTGCCATCTGATATGCCAGATGTTTGTTTACTTCTCTCTCGTTGGAATATATGTTTACTGCAGGATTCTCAGAGCCTTAGACATGCCTGATGTTTCATAGGTACTTGATAAATACCTGATATTAAATTATATGCTTCCCAGGAATGAGTGCTTTGTTTTTACTAATTCATCTACCGGTAGGTGGCTTAGTTTGGGGAAAAAAAAGAAAAAAGAAAAAAGAAAAAGCACTTCTAAAACAAAGCACTTAGAGGGAAAGAATTCTAAGAAGTGGGAGAGAGCTTGTTGGATTTTTTTTTCAGAACATTGATTTACTTCTACTGAACAAAGCAATCTGTTTCTGGAACGTACTGATTTTATGAATAGAAACGCCCTGCCTTTGTTAAATAGTAGACCAAGAATCTGAAGGAGAACCAAGCCACTGGACTCCTTTGTGTCTCAATCCAACCCCACCCCCCACACCAAGAAAGTAACAGGAGATGGATATACATACAAAGAAACCAGGTGAAAAGTTGAGAACTTGTCACCCTGATGCTTTCTTAATGATACTAAGCAACTGATAAGGGATTTAAAAGAAAAATCAAATTGACCACATCTCTCACAGAATAGCCTAAGCTGTCTGGTTATTTTGTCATTGAAGAAGCAATGCCTAAGTTAGAACACTCTTTTCTTAGTGCCATTGACCCTCCCAGGTTCTATTTTTGAGCCCTAGACACCATTCCTGTCTAGCTACCATTTGGAGTTTTAAATTCTCTGAAGCAGGTCATAAGTGTTTTGGGGTTTTTTATGGAGAGTCAGCATCTCTCAAGTGTTTAATCATTCTTTTGTGACGTTAAAGGAATTCTAATTCTCCGATGAGGCTGGGCTGCCGTCCTGAGTAGAACCAGAGGCGGCCAAAAGGGGGGATGCCTCCAGAAAGAGCCTCCAGTAATCAGACACCACCACCACCACGGTCTAGTATCACACGGGGCTCTTTTCTGAAGAGGAAAAAGGATGCAGGGAACAGAGAAAGGAAGTTGGCTTGTAGAGTAGCAAAGGAGGAAGCAAAAACAGCTACACTGGTCTCTAATGCTCATGTGCAGGCATGGTACGGAGGATGTATATGCAGGAGTTCGTGTAGCCCCTACCAGCACCAAAGGCTGAGCTCGGAGGGGTTAAGGCAGACTTGCATCTGGTAAGTGACAGAGCCAGGGTCTGGCTGGCTCTGGAGTCCACGCTCACGCTCACCATGCTACGCGACCCACACTTCCCTGATAACCCCTCAGATCCTCACAGAGTTTGTTTCATGGGAGAAGGGCTTCTGCTTCTGATAGTTGCCCAGATGTTATTCTATAAAAAACAAAACAAAACAACGCAGCATTTTGGAGAAAAGGGCTATTGCAGATGCATTCACAACAGAATCCCTCTGATGGTCTCTTCATTCATCAAGAAGCTCAGGAGGCCAAAGGGGTTTTTTGGCTGAGCCCTCTTGTGCCTATTTTAGTGGAAAAAAAATAATTATAACTGCTAGAAAGCTCCATCTTCAGCGTAATTTTAACTGGCCAGAGAAACTACACAAATATTTTGCCCAGAAAAATTTCATCTATAAAGCAGTTTGCTTTTCTGGTTCGGAATCCATCACGGTCCCCAAATCCGGCCCTAGTGAATTATAAAGACCTGCAGCAACTTGACACCCACCCCCAGTAACACCATCCTCACAGCAACAAGGGAGATGCAGTGGGGGTGAGGGGATAGGGGCAGCCCTGGTCCTAGAATCAGGATGCCTGGATTCCAGGCTGGCTGGATCATTGAGAGGAGCTTCCCTAACCTCAAGGAGTCTTAGCTCGCTCATCAGGAGGATGGGGATTCACTGCGTTTGCCATGAAGTTCAAGGGAGGTCATTTGTCTACCATTACCACAGCTGTTTACAGCATACTTATGATATTCCAGGTGTCCACTAAGTGCGTCATGCGAGTATTTCATTCTTACCCCATGAAGTCGGTGCTACCATTAAGAGCTCTGATTGAAGGATGGAGAACTTGTGGCCCAGCTGAGGTGAATTAATCTAAGGTTACATAGCTGGTAAGTGATGCACCAGCATTTGAACTCAGATTGGAGTGGCTTCAGAGGCTACGTTTTTAATTACTACAAGCTGAAGCTTGTAACTGCTTCATGATTGGGTTCAGCCCTGCCACTTGGCTGCCATCCGTTGTACATGAAACCCTTGGAATGCCATGTTCAAATATAAAGCCTTGTTACTGTCAAAGGGCCCCCAGTTTGCAAACGGGTCAAGGAATTCCTGAGAGAGCATTCTGAGCATGCCCATCTGGTCAGATCCCCTCAGAGGGCACTCAATTCCTAATAGGTGATGTGTGTGGTCAGGTGCATCATTTAGCACATCTATGCCTTGCTTTGCCTGAAGCAGTTTAAAATTTTAATAACTAGCTCCAGCTTTATGGTTTCCTGAGGCTACATGAAAATAATGAATGCATTATTTCCCTCCAAAAGTGTCATGAGGTGTTTGAGGTCACAGCGTGTTGCTGACAGGGCTGAGTCATTTGGATAAATGACTATGCCTCAGTTTCTTCTATATAAATGGGAAGATTGGACCAGATCATCTCCATGGCCTCCTTGGGCTCTAAAAAAGGATGGTTCTGGGTCACAGACAGGAAAGAGGAAGGAAGTAGGAGCTTCAGTGTCAAGGTAACAAGGAAGAGAGCTAAGTGTCTAAGGGAGACTCTGGGAAGAGAAGGGGGTGTGATAAAGGACCTACCCATGGGAGTGGAGCCACGTGGGAGGAGTGGTCCTTGCCCACCAACAAATGGCTCTGTCCTGTCTCAACTTCACCATGAGACACTGGATACCCTCTCTCAGCTCAGCCACTTACCTGCCTCTTCAGTGAGGGAGGGAAGAAAAAATAAAGGACTGTATGGTTTCTTGATTTCAGCCCATCTGTGCTTATTGTGGATGGAGCTTTATGGTCAAATTTCATGACAGCAAAGACTCTCCTCTATTGTAGGATGGGCCATTATTTTACAGATTATCAAGAAAGAAAAATACTGCCCATGATCTTTGGACAGTGTCATTGATAAGATGTAGCCTGCTCTCAGAGATATTAAGTATTTTAGAATTGATGAAATATGTTCTTGTATCTGCTATTATTAAAATCTATACTTAAAGGGTTTGCCATGTACCAGGAACTGTATTACGTGCTTTACATAATCTCATTCAGCACTTACCACAGCCTGTGAGGTAGGGGTTGTTATCCCCATTTATAAAAGGAGAAAAGCTCAGAGAGGCTAAGTAACTTGCCCAAGGTTGCCCAGCTGGTAGAGACCGAATAGAAACCTGAGTCAGTCTGACTCCAGAGCACGTGTCTTTAGTCAGCAAGTTCTCTCACCACCAACCTTCACCGTGGTGGGCCATTTGATTATGGTTCCCGGGATGACAAAGGGACTTAGTCATTGTCTTGGGGCCCTGGCTTCTCCTTCTCTTACTCTAGGTAGAAATGCTAATGAAGAAGAGGATGGAGAAGGGGCCAGAGGTACCTCCTTGGCCCATGGGGCATTGGGAAAACTCTTCTTAGCTTTGGATATGCAAGAGTTAAACACAAAAGAAGTAGGCACCAGAATTCCAAGAGCTGGCTCCATACAGAAATAGAGAAGTTGGGGGGGGAGAAAGTGGGGGAACACATACACTGTAGGACATTGCTCACACAGGAGGGGGTTACCGTAAGACTGATGATTACACCTCAAGGCATGCAGGAGTGTTCCAAGGACTGTCTAAGGACCTAGCAAGTATGAATTCATGATTGGGTCTTAAAAAGAGGACTCCTCAAACTCTAAATCCTCAAGGTTTCACAACCCTGGTCCCTCCCCAGCCCCACTCTTGGTGGGGGGTGGGGAGGGTAGGTGAGGAAGGTTTATGAAGACAGGTATGGTTGAGAGTGGAGGAAGCTGGGAGAGTAGGGTCCACATGGGCCACACGAGGAAGCGATGGTTCCCCCCCCCAAAAAAAGGGGGAAATGACTAAGAAAAGATGTCTGGTCCTTTGGCCCACAAGTTTTTGTTGGCCTGCAAAAATGGGCCATTTCCTGCCCTATTCCTTCCAAGGCCAATCCCACAGACGGGCAGTGGGAAATTTACTGTTTATTTTGAAGGGGTGGTGTTCTAATGCAAGACGAGTCCTGAGAGCCCGTAACTCTGTGGTGGTCTCCGAAGTGCAGACACCCATGAGGAATGTGGGGAGGATGCAACAGAACCCTTACGTAGACTTCATCCTTTACCAGTATTTGTGCGAGGTTTTCTAATGGGTAGAATATAGTAATACAGGTGTAAGCAGATAGCTATACATTGGATAGGCATATGGACCAATTTCCTTCTTGATATAGGTCTGTGACCAAAAAGTTGGAAGACTATCACCCTCAGGAGAAGATACTCTCCCATTCTCTTTAAGTTCCCTCAAAGATCTGGATGACAAGATCAAAAAAACCCCATTCATTCTGGTTACATTCATAAGATTATTTTGGATCTTGCCTTTACATTTCCCTCAACTTGGTAGTAAATTAATATAATTTCTTTTTCTCCTTTTCCAGCTACTAGGCTAGTATTTGGAGTTTGCCAAAGCTGTATTCCTCAAAATTTACCTCAAGAGCTCCTTTTTGCATTGATAGAGTTGGAAGGGAGGGGTATTTAAGAGATGGCAACCAATTGCAGAGTGTAGACCTTATTAGCTCATGATTCAAACAACCTGTAAGAGAAGATAGACAAATGGGAAAAATTTGAGCTGACTGGATATTTGATGTTAAGAAATTATAGTTAATTGTTTCTGATATGATATTAGTGTTATGGTTAAGAATCTTTACCCTTTAGAGATAAATACTGAAAGGTCTACCAATCAAATATGGTGTTTGAGATTTGCTTCAAAAACAGTTCAAGGATCTAGATGAAACAAGATACCCATGAATTGTTATTTAAGATGGGGGATAGGGTACATGGGAGATTTATTATACTTTTCTCTCTACTTTTGCACTGAGATTTTCATTATAAGAAGTTAAAAGGAAAATAAAGTCAACCAAACATGAAACAATCAGTGAGGGAGTCCTGCCATGAAAGAAATCCTCACTTCGTTGGTCATGCACCGGACTGAGTCATGTAACCCAAAGAAATGCAAACACAATTGGTCAAGCATTTGGGTGGGATCTTGAAACTGCCAGAGTTTGCATTTTAGATCAGAAAGTGAATGGTTTGGGACTGGAGTTGCTTTACTGTTCGCAAAAGAGAACTTGCCGATTCTCAATGAAAATAAATAGATAAATAAGACCGTTAAGTTGGATCCCTGTGAAATTTGGACATCAAACAATGATTATGAAGCAACATTTTGATGAGTTAAGTATAAATGAACCAGGAACATGTTGCTTCAATTTCCTTCCAAATACACACGTTTGTAGATTTAAGGAAAAATGCTCTATTAAACATGTGCTAAACGGCAATGCTTAGAAAGACATTAAGAGAGTCACTGAACCCGAATGGGCCCTGGCTCTGGTCCCCCAGATTGGACTCTGTTCCTCTCCATTGGAAAAGGATTTCTCCACCTCACCCCATTTCCTCTGTAAACTCTACCTCCTTCCTTCCGGGTTTAATTCAAACTTGACTTCAGATTCTCAAAACATAAGAAAAATCCAGAGATCAGCAACTTTTTTTTTTCCCCTTTTCTGTTTTGATGAGAAAGAAGCAAATTCTTGGAGACCCAACTTGGAAAGTGTTTACTGGCAAATCCATAAAGCTCACCCTGTTGGTTTAAACTTGGAAAGTGTCGGGAGTAGTTAACACAGTGAAGTGCAGAGGAAATGGGGGCTGAGGTAATCCCGCTGTGCTCCCTCCTCTCCTCCCTCATGCCAGAAAGAGCCCAACGGCATCCATCTAGACCGGCCTCATGCAGAGCTCCACGCGGCACAAAGCTTTTGAAGAGGATGCTCTCCCAGGCTATGGCTCAGGGCCCAACACCCAGCCCATGTGTAGCTGAAGTCAGCAAGGAGCAGAGAAGTTACTAAGGCCAGGGCTGCTGCAGAGCCTTGACTTAGAGAAAGGGAACCGGAGAAGCTGGACCAGGGCCAAATGAGTGCCACATAAAACTAAGGCAAACAATCTTCACTTGAGTGCCCGGACTGCCCAGCTAGGTGTGATTTAAGATGCTCTTTGGCCTGCAAAGTGAATGTTTTTGCTGCAGGAAGATGGTGCAGTCTGTCAGAAAGTGTGTTTTGCAGGTTGGTTGGAGAAAGTTCTGCTAGGGAAGTGGTGGGTGGTTGGAGTCCTTGGACCTAAGACACTCGGTGGGTGTTCTGCGTTTCTGAAGCCTGGGCCCTACACCACCTCCCAGGGAGGACACACACAAGGCTGCCACAGAGCTCCTGCTACTCTTGGCAACTCCTCCAGGAGGCCTCATCTGCCCATAGCCCTCGATGGTTCAAGTTACGAAATCGGAGTTCCTCATCTTAATTTCTCCGTGCACAGAATTCCAGGGGGAATAAGCCTTCCCTGCTTGGAACTGCTGTCTCGACAGGGGTTGGAGTGGAGTTTCTCCCTCCAGATACTGGCACGAACAACT
Organism: Halichoerus grypus; assembly: GCF_964656455.1. NCBI lineage: Eukaryota > Metazoa > Chordata > Mammalia > Carnivora > Phocidae > Halichoerus > Halichoerus grypus. The sequence goes on from NC_135714.1 coordinate 41,888,510, forward strand.
GTCCACGGATCTGCCACTTACGAACCAAAAATCTCTGGCTACAGACTGTAACGAGAGCCCATGTCCTGACTTCCCGAGAAGTCACACAGCCAACGGGAGCAGCACTGGCTTGGGGGACTGGCCATCCCACAGTGCCCATGCCTCCCTGCCCTCCGGCTCCCTGCAGCTTTAACTCAAAGGGCAGCTTCCTACTTTGCAAAGCGGGGCGCGCTCAGACTTCCACCACGGGCGTGAACGCAGCATCCAGCAGCGCAGGACGTGGAAGCGAGAAGTACTGGGAGCGGGACAGGAGCTAGAAATGGTAAAGGTGGGGGAAAGGGGACAGAACTTTTCAGTTTTCTGTAAGTGGTTCTTGAGAGTTGGCGGTGTACCATAAACCACATCTCACCAGCCACCAGACTCTAAGGTTTTTCCCTGGCATTCTTGCTAAGCAAAGTACGTAGAGAGACATTACCAAAGCCTCAGGAGAGCAAGACCATTGCTTCCTGCAGCACCAGAGATGAGGCTGGCTCACATCATTATGAGCAGGATCAACGCTCCCTTCCACAGAAACCAAACCAGGGTCTTCTTTATCAGACCTCGCAATATATGTAGCAATTGGCCAAGATAGGAGCCAAATTCACAGCACTCAGTTTAATCGAAGCGTGAAGGGTGTAGAAGCTGGGTGTGCACAAATGAACATCCCTCAAGCTCTCCCTCAGGACTCACCAGGTCAAGGAGACAGACAGGTAAGCGGCTGACGATACAGAGCAGACCTGGAGGGTGGAGTGCTGGTTCTCCGCAGGGGAAGTCAGGGCGAGCTGACATGCGAGCTGGAGCTGAGTTCTCTTATTGCAGTGCCCATAAGGATCACCAGGGGAGTTTCATAGGCATGAACATGGAGGGGCCGTAAGGATCACTGAAGGAGCTTGTTAAGAATGAAGATGGTGGGCCCATAAGGATCACCTGGGGAGCTTAAGAATGAAAACAGATGCCCCTGCCAAATATTTTTGTTTTAGCAGATTTTAGAGCCCAAATATCTGCACTGAAAAAAACAAACCCAGCCCTCAGTTCTCACTTGAGTGGTCCTCAGAACCCATGCTGCTCTCAAGACTTCACCTATATGTCTTCTCATGTGTAGGGCAGCAAATGGACCCAGAAGGATGAGAAGGCCGTATCCATGCTCATTCTATGAGACTGAGAGTCTGTTTCCTACATTCACTTTGGGGTCTAGGAAATTCAGAGAGTTTGTGGAAGGGTGGGGGTGAGGGCTCATGGGGAAAGAGAGCATGGCCCTTTATGGTCATGGGGTGCTCTTTGCCAGCCCTGAGAGCAATCCTAGATGCCCTGACTCTAACCTATGGACTGGGATTCCACGTCAAATGTTCTGGTTTTAGGCTGCTTCTGTGAGATTCGTTGCCCTCTGCGTCAAGGCACTAGGTGACCATGGACATGTTTAAAGATGGAGCTGCCCAGGGTCATAAACTGTTGAGTCTGAAGGCCAAACTGGGCAGGCAGAAGTGATCTGCTGGAGAGTTGTTGTTTTGTTTTAAATTGATGCTTTTAGACATTATACATATCTTATATAATATGTATCATACATATCATATATATTTAAACAATAATATGTATTAAATTATATGTAATGTCTAAAAACATTTGAATTACATACATGCACACACATACACACACACACTACAGTTGTTCAGAGGCCTCACCACTTCCTTTTATCTTATACCTGAATGACTCACATTCTGAAATAACTCCTGCCCGGCTCCTGTAGGCATTGGAGTTTGTGGCCCCCAGGGCCACGCACCGTAACTGACGCTATTTACAGGATTAGTTCCAATTTCCTAGCTGGGCTCTGAGGGAACAGGACTCAGACTGAGAGAGCCTTTGCCTTAGAGAGGAAGGAAAATCCAGGAGGGTCTCTGCAGCTGGGAGCATGGCAGACACAGGTCAAGCTCACCCAAGGCCAAGGCGCCAAAGCTCGGACGAGGGGTGGGGGGGCGGGAGGAAGTGTGGCTTCCCAGCGCTTTCCGGTGAGTCCACTCAGCTCTGCCTGCCTTCGAGATCCCAGTGGCCTACGGCAGTGAGAGAAGGGTCTCTTTGTCTCAGGAACATGCAGCTGCCATCCCATGGCCCTAGCTTCCAAGAACGGTGAAGGGACCCAGCAGTCCCATTTACTGCTCTCCATTGTCGTTTTTCAAGGCTTTGGTGACAACCACAGCCACCTTGCAACCTTTGTAGTCCCCTTTGCCCTGCCTGAAGTGCTTTCTCTTCCCATCCGTGATTCTGCCTAAACTTTTCCTAATGACTTCAAGATCCAGCTCAAACCGCCACCTTCCCTAGAAGCGTTACCTGACCAATTTCATCGAAATGGGCAAACTCCACCTCCTCTCAACTTATTGCCTATCCTACTTTTTAAAGACATATCCCCTTATGCCTTGGCTCATTGTTAATATTTCTGAGGTGTATAGATTTCATCTTCTCAATTGGATTGTCAACTCCTTGAGGGTTGGTACCATGCCAATTTTTTTACTGCCTGTATTGCTCAAAGCACTGCCACAGTACCTGAAATGTGTCATTAATTTGCCGATTAGTTCATTATCACACTAGTAGCATCAGGTGATAGCCACACAGAATTCTCTCATCAATCATGCCCAGTGACTGGAAGCTTCCAGAAAGTTCTGGCACATTAGTCTGGGAATGCCATCCTGGCAATTTCCTGGCATTAGGCTTCTTGGATATCCTTCACATTTTGGAAAGAATGGCCTGCTTGTGTCCAGTTACTCAACAGAAAAGTGGCCTTGATTCACGTACTTGTAGAAAAGAAAACTGAGAAGCCAGTGTGAAGAGCCTTCCTTTAATTAGGCTGTAAAAATGAAAGTAAATTAGTGGAGAGGCTCCTCAGGAGCACCCGCAGTGGCTTGAGTGGTGGTCCCCCAAGAGATGTGCAGCAGGAACTTGTGAATGTGACCTTACTTAGAAAAAGATGTAATTCAGCTAAATATCTCAAGAGGAGATCATCCTGAATGATGCAGGCCCTAAACCCAATGCCAAGTGTCCTTATAAGAAGAGGAAAAGACAGAGAATTGGAAAGGACACAAGTGGGAGGTCATATGGCGACAAAAGCAGAGATTGGAGCGAGGTGGCCAGGAGCCAAGACACGCCTGGAGCCGCCAGGAACTGGAAGAGGCAAGGGAGGATTCTCCCTGACAGCCTTCCTGGGGAGTGTGGCCCTGCCCACACCTTGATTTCAAGGCCCTGGCCTCCAGAACTGTGAGAGAAGAGATTTCTGTTGCTTTAACTAACCAAGCATGCGGTCACTGCTGCAGCAGCCCTAGGAAAGGAGCACGGCCCCCAACAAGGACAGCAGGTGGAGGTGAGGGTACGGAGGAGGAGCGCTTTGGCACCAGATTTCAGAGACACCATCAAGGGAGAAGAAGGAGACTTGCCACAATCCCAAGGAGCTCTGTCCTTGTATATTTTTCTAGAAAAGCTTCCATATGCCATTATTACCCAAGAGATGCTCACCACTCAGGCTTAAGCCAGATATTTCCCCTTTGAACCTTCTTATCTGAGGAGGACTGGGGGGTTACATTTGAAAAAGACGGGACCAGCTAATCCTGAAATGCAGGGTCATCAAAAGGAATCGTCTGCCCCCAAGGACCTAGGTCCCTTGTTCTCGCCTCTATTTATCAAGAATTTATTGAGCATCTACTGTGTTATGCACACTGGCTAGTCTGGCTGATTATAAAGGAGGTCCTGATTATCACCACACATTCAGGAGGGTTACCTCTATCTCTATACGACCCACTGAGCTTTTCTAGTCTGGGCTCTAGGAATTCTAATTAGAATGCTTCTCAGTTGTCCACCGACTAGAATTTACACATAAGCTAGCCCTTGCGAGGTTTCCCCGTCCAAAAGGTTAGTGAGGAGGAACACACTGTTTTGTCAGTGTTCCCAGCACTGAGGCACACAGACCTCAGCACTTTTTCCTCTGTTGGCCAGAAGCTGTTCACATTCACCTGCAATACTCTTTCCAAGCTTACTAACAAAAGGAGCCAGGAAAACATCACCGTAGAGTTTGGGTGTGTGAGTCATTTCCTTTTGTAAAATGGACATAGGTCATGTAGGAAAACGTCTTTATTTTATTTAGTGAAGTATTTAGGGGCGAAAGGTCATGACTGCAATTTACTCCAAACCACCTGAATAAAATACACAAAGCAAATGTGGCAAAGCAGTCAAGGTGATGGGATGTGGGGGCTCCCTGCACACTTCCCTCTGCTCGCCCATACGTTTAAAAATGGTCAAACCCCAAGCTCCAGCGGATGCCTGTCGTTTTACGCAGATGGTGACCTCTCTGCCGTGCTGAGGCTGTGTGTGTTTTCAGGTACACAGACCGGGTTCCCAATAAAGGGAACTAGAAATGCCTGACAGGGGCTGCAGATCTGTGTCTGCAAGCTCGGTTCTTAATTGCTCTTTGGTTCTATTTATGGAAGGAAGAGAAGACACATCTATTGAGAAAAAGTAGAGTACAAAAAAAAAAAAAAAAAGCAGTGTTGGCACAGAAGCAGGAAGAAAATGCCTCGCTGGGAAAGCGGGGCATCCGTAAGATGGTGTGTGTGTTTTTTTGTTAAGTCACAGACCTAAGCATGTCACTCGAGACTGCTGGCTGGCTGCGTGCTTTGTGGAGCGCATCTAGCTCGGAGGGACTGCTTCCTCTAAACAGACAGACCAGCCAGGGAACGGACTCCGGTCCCACCCCCGCCACACCCGACACACAAACACAGGCAGGCAGCGCGATGGCGGGACTCACAGTTCTGAGCACAGGAAGTGCAGGTTGCCCACATTGTCAATGTAGTTGGCAGGGCTGAGCCAGGGCAGGACCAGCAGCAGAAGTGCCTTCATTTTCCGACAGGAGGCTGCTTTCTTCCTGGCCACCTTCGCTCTGTCAGCCGCAGGGGCCCAGCCCGGCTCAGTTCCCCGAAACAAACCTGGCCATGTCCCCACAATCAGCAGAGAGAAGGCATCTGATGTGGAGCCCTGGGATGGAGCCACGCTGATAAATCACAGGCCTGGAAGAGGGTCGTGCCCTCTGCTTCTCAGATGGGGAGATATGAGACCGGAGGGACCCACCAGGGTTGGCAAGAGGGCTCGGGCTGAGAGCAAGCAGGCTGATGCCCGGGAGAGGGACCTGCCCCTCCTGCAGGATGCCGACTGGTTCTTGGGAAGCAGCTGGTACATTGACATCACTGGCCGGGAGCAGATGGGCTAGAAGCTGAGCTGCGTGGGGAGAGGGCACGGGCACGGCACATTCAGACCCCACCGTGCGGATAGGCAAAGCATCAAGAGCTGTCCCCCAGTTTGCTAGAGGAAGACACTGTAAGAAATTAGCATCCTTGGAACACAGCCTGGAGCTCGGAGCTCGAAGTGAGTCTCCAGATATTGCGACAGAGGAGGGTTAAACATGAACCAGCTCTGCGCCTGAGTGTATATTTAGAACATGCCTTTAGGATGTTTTACCTATCCCTGTCCCCACTACACTGGCGTCTGTAAGAGAAGTGACAGCTTCTCTACTCATCTGGACAACTGGCCCTTCGCAAGATTAGGCTGTGTCGCTCTCCTTGAGAATAGCAGAGAGCCTTGATAGACCTAGAGTTCTGTCCGAACCAGGTTCAGGTTCTGGTTCTGCAAGGAGGGAAGTCTCTCTGTTCCTCTTCCTCCCCTGAGTGGCCAAACTAAGCTCTGGCACCAGCTCTGGGGTGCTGGGCATTTCATATAATCCCCCGAGCCTCAGCCACCTCCTCTCTGAAGCAGAGCTCTCTTCATGCCTGACCCACTGGGTCCCGCGGGGGGCTGGGCCCCATCAGCACTTGCAGCGTTCAGATTAGTGACTCTAGCCCATGCTCTCTACCTTCCCATTAGGACTTCTTTGCATGCCTAAACTCTTTGATGCCCCCAGAAGCCCCCGGGGCTCCCCTCCTTCTACCCCATCTTCAAGAGGACTAGAATCTGAGCAATCTTAAGCATCTGCCTTCGGCTCAGGTCATGATCCCAGGGTCCTGGGATCGAGCCCCACATCGGGCTCCCTGCTCAGTGGGGAGCCTGCCTTTCCTTCTGTGTCCTGCTCCCCCTGCTTATGCTCTGCTTGTGCACACTCTCTCTCTGACAAATAAAATCTTAAAAAAAATAAAAGAGGGCTAGAATCCATTTGGGTCTTTGCAGCTTGAGGCCTCAATCTTAACAGAAATGGCTTAAAGGGATAGTTCACTAATGGCACCCAAGCGATTCCAGCAAACTAGACCGTCCAGGACGCAGACCCGGGAGAAGGCCGCGAGCTGAGACCAATTGCAATGAGCTGTAGCAACAGGAATTTGGCCTCAGAGCAGTGCATTTACCTGAGGCAGGCCTGAAAGAGTGTAAGCACAGTAGAACCTTGGAATGTACGGGTTTAACTGCCGCAGTTTCGGGCAGAAATAAGCCATCTTGATAAAGCAGGACATGTATTCATTTATAGTTTTGTTGAGACTCTCATTTGAATTCCATTTCCTGTAAGGCTGGTATTCAAGAGTGAGTCAGGGCTGGGGAAAAGGAAGTAAAATGAAATAGCCGCACAAAGGAAGTTAGGTTTGGTATTTAGCTGCTGGAGTCAAACAGATGACTTTGAACCCTCACTCTGCCGCATACTAGCTGTGTGACACTGGGCGTGTTGTTTAACCTCTCTGAACCGCTGTCTCTTCCTCCGTAAAAGAAAGACAATAATAACAGTGCTTGCTCATAGCGTTGTTAGGAAGGTGGAATGAGATGATGCCTATAAAGAGCAAAAGGCTCAATGAGTTTTAGCTATCGTTATAAAAATTGTTATTATTAATAATAATAATGAATAATAACCACTCCAACAGGGAAGGAGCCCAGCAGGCAGTCCAGCACCTATCTCCAAGAGGCTTTGTTATTCTCTTCTTTTCTTTCCTCCTGCACTGTTAGGGACATGAAATGTTACAGCCTTTGCCTGAATATGGAGTTTCACGGAGTCCTGGGACATGCTCTTCTCGACTGTCCAGGATCTGCTGGATAGATCATGGCTCAGGAAGAGCATGGTGTCTAAAAAAAGGCTGTGGGTTTCATAGTGTGCTAGATTGTATTTCTGATAATCTTTGACATGTCAGAGGGCTTCTCCAAGTCTCAATGACAAAAGAAGGATGTTTGCCCTTTTACCTCCTTGCATAAAATTCATTAACAGATATGAAGGAATTTTGTTGTTGTTGCTTATCTCATTATTGCAAAAACCGCTGGTTGCCTACCCAAGATCTGATCTTCTCTTCTGCCTTTTAACAGAATCTAGGTTTAGTTCGTGGTGGTAATAATGCACTTTAGCCTCTCTCACAGATGGGGCCATATAACACAATACTGGCCAATGAGGTATAAGCGGAAATTAGTGGGTAAGGCATCCCAGAAAGTTTTTTAAAGCAAAAGTCTCAGTTTGCAGGTTGTCGATTTGCCTTTCCTGCTGGTTCTTCCTGCCCGGAACTTATTTCTGCCTGGAACTTAGATGTGATGCTGGAGTTTGAGCAGCGATTTTGGGATCAAGAGGTGACAAAATTGAGGATGAAAGCGTATCTGCAAAGCAGAAAGAGCTTGGATTCCTGATGGCATCATGATAACATCATACTAGTCATGGACTTCCTACCCCTATACTTTCTGTTATATAAGAAATATGAAACTTTTACAAAGTTAAACCAATTCAATTTGAATTTTCTAATATCTGACATCAGATATAATCCTAATACAGTCCCTTGGGGATAGAATCCCACCTTCAAATGGTCATATTATTTAGCGACATTGCCAGTAAATAGCCCTAACCCTAAACCTTGTACCCTTTGCCTAAGTTCTATCTAACCTTAAATGTCATCTCAGATATCACCCATTACCTACTGTTTTCTTGCCTCTTTTCACTAAACAAGGAACTCCTGGAAGGCAGGAGCTCTACTGGTCTTGTTCTGCACTGTATCCTCACCATAGTGCCTAGAACACAGTAGATGCTCATAAATATTTGTTGAAGGAACTAGAATTCAACTCGGTTCATGAGTCAACTTTTTGGACCAATCTTTCTTGATCAGAAGCAAATTAGCAAAACAAAACAAAACCAAAGGACTTCAGGACTTCAAACGGGCCAAGAGCCATGGCAGGGGTCAAGCATTCATACAGATGGATAACAAATGTCCAGAAAGAAAGGAAAAAGATAAGGAAGATTTCAGGGCATGAGTGCCCTGGAGAATGTTGTTTCTTTAGCAAATTGCTTGGAGCATGATAGAAACTCAATGGTTCTCCCAGAAGGCAAGGCAAGACAACTGCCTCATTTCTTCTGTACCCAGAAGAGTGTCAAGAGCAGCTCTCAGCCAGGTAGGAACCAGGAAAAAGTTGGGTTCAGGATTGGAATGTCACGTGAAGTATGTATGTCAAAACACAGTTATAGGGAAAATGTGGAGCCTGGCTGACATGACCAACAAGACTTGTAACCTACCTGTCTTTCCATAGAGCAATGCTCCCTTAGACCTTTCCTCCAGCAGCAGAATCCTCCCTGCACCACAGATAGTAACTGTGTCTGTGTTGTACTGAACACACTAACGAAAGGGGTCGCCTGCTAGAAGTAAAGGTCAAGAGAAGTTCCAGGGTAGGTCTTTGGAGAAGAAACTCCCGGGACTTGGGGTGCAAAATTAATTAAAACAAAACAAAACAAAACCCCGGGAGGCTTCAGTCAGGTGTGTCTTGGGCCAATTATACACATTTTCATTCAGGGTTGTTCTCAAAACACTGAACAATGATCTCTTTATTCCTGCTAGTAGCTTAAGGGTCAGCTCTATTATCCCCCATAGTTATTATCTTCCATAAGATAGAAACTAAAGGGCAAAGGGAATTATCCTATGAAACAATTCAATGTGCACGTGATTTCAACTTCTCCACTCTTCAAAGGTCATTTTCTCAGGGGCAGAAATCATGGTGTGTATAGATTTTTCTTTCATTCTGGGCCAGGCCTATTGCAGATCCTTGATAAATATTATACATGTGGATGATGCTATTACACAAGGAAGATGTAGTCTTGAGCCTCAGACAACTCCCATTGAGGATCAAGGAAGTGAAGGCTTTCCTCCCACACACCCTCTCACTGCTCTGGGTCAAGAGGGATGCATCGGACTGGCCCCTACAGCAAGTATGCCATGTCTCCTGGCAATGTCCTTTGGTTAAGAAGGCTCTCGGTCCCTCAACTCAACAAGCCTGTCACCCTCGTGGGAATTCTTTGCAGGAGACCTATGCGATGGAAGTCCACAAGCATCTCAGAGGACGGAGGTCAATGGAAGTAGCCAGAAGATTCCAAACATTAGCTCACATGCTCAGGCTTACTCTCATGGAAGAACCCTCTCGTCTGAAGTCAGGAACAGTTGTCCAAGAAGCTGCTGGTCCAGCCAGTCATGCACAACCACAATCAGTCCTAAATGTTTTACTTAAGGATTTACATTCAACTCAGGGGCTCAAGTGGCCAGATAACAATGTTTACAACAATGTTTACAAATGACATGAGTTCTGGAGAAAACAGGCAGCGTTTGTTTAAAGTCGAGGCTGCCCACATCTCTGGCTCAAGTCAACAGTTAGGATGAGCGTGGGCCTACGGACAGGTCATAAACAGAGACCTCAGCTGAGGGGAAAAATATTTCTCTACCACATCTTCTTTTCTAGAGGGACAATGGCAACATTCTAAATGTGATTCATTTCTGAAGAGCCCAAATGAAATAAGTTCCCATTCTACAGGTAGAGAAAGCTAAGTCTGTGGTTCTCCATTCAAGGAGCCCAAATGAAATAAGTTCCCATTCTACAGGTAGAGAAAGCTAAGTCTGTGGTTCTCCATGAAGCCCGGGACTGTTCGGATACTGGGACCCACTGGAAGGGAGTGTGTGGACCCACATTGGTCAGATGGTGGTCTTCAACCAGAATTGTAGTTAAGTCTCCTTACTGGATAGACCCTGAGCCTGCCTAGTTTATATTCATTCCAGTGCCACAAGGCAAATAATATTTTTTAAAACTCATTACATTTTAAATACCAAAACTGAGATGCAAAATTTACAAAGAAAGCTATCTTCTAGTACGAATGTGTGACCACGCTCCGGTACCTGCAGCCACCAACCTGGAGGTCTCTTACAGAGACGTAAGGAAACCCTTGCTTCCTGGTCACCTCTTGGTGGTTCCCAGTTAAAGGGATTCCGGAGTAGTAACAGCTTAATCTTCGTCTCCCTTCTGAGGGGTAGGGGAAGAGATGGTCCACTGGCCCAGCTGCTGGCCCGACACCTAACAGGGCTCCAGAGTCAGGTCCTGGATTCGCTCCAAGTTTTGAATCCTGGCCAATCAAAGGCCCACAGGGCGGGAGGGGAAGGAGTGTATATTAAGCATTTGATGACTAATATATACAACATATTTTTGGAAATGTTGGCTTCGACCTACTTAGGAAGCTGATGTGTGGCGCAGACCAAGAGCGGGTGTTGAGACCTACACCTCCCTTACGTGGGAGTTTTCCCCTCACAGGGAGCTGCTGCTGGGTGCTTGTGAGAAACTCTGAGGCCTCGTGTGAAGAGGTGATTTCAATTAGTTTTGGGTTCTTTCCTCACTGTTGTTTTTCTATTGTGCATATCATTATCGGCTGAGGATTCATCCCTGGGCTTCCTTGAGGTGTGTGGGCCACAACGCCTGTGTGGGTGGGTGAATAACCTTCCCACTCTGGGCAGCGGAGGGCTGCCAGTGTCCTCTCTCCCCTGGAGACCCCAGAAGACCCAGCTGCTTCTTTCTGGCCCTCCTTCTGCCCCACTTCTGTTGTGAACTCACCCTCCGATCCATATGCCATCTTCTCCCTAGTTTTCAGGATAATCTTGGCCCCAATCAGTTCTTAATGAGGAGGTGAGGAGAAGCTGCTATGTTCATGTTGTCTCCAGAGACTACTCCCATTTCTTTCCTTTGCTCTCCCCTCTCTTATCCTTCCTCTACGGAGCTCCTGTGGTGGGCAGAACAACGCCTGCCCCCACAGACGGCCACCTCCTAATCCCAAGAGCCTGTGGATATGTCACCTTACAGGGCAAAAGGGACTTGGCAGATGTGACTAAGTTAAGGATCTTCAGATGAGGAAATGATTGTAGATTACCCAGCTGGGTCCAATGTAATTACCAAGTGGGCAGCAGGAAGGCCAGAACCACAGAGAGAGATGTGATGGTGGAAGTAGAAATGGGAGAGTGAGAGAGAGACGGAGACAAACAGAAAGAGAGAGGGGTGCCTGGGTGGCTCAGTCAGTTGGGCATCTGCCTTCAGCTCAGGTCATGATCCCGGAGTCTCGGGATCGAGCCGCACATCAGGCTTTCTGCTCAGTGTGGAGTCTATTTCTCCCTCTTACCCCATTCGCGCTCCCTCTCAAATAATAAAAATGGATAAAATCTTAAAAGAGAGAGAGGGAGAGACAGAGAGAGACAAAGAGATTGACAAACAGAGAGACAAAGAGAGACACAGAAAGAGAAAGACAGAGATAGATAGGCAGAGAGACTGGAAAATGGTCCTCTGCTGGCTTTGGAGATGGGGAATGGGGCCACAAGCCAGGGAAGGCAGGCGGCCTCCAGAAGCTAGGCAAGGCAAGGAAGGGGATTCTCTCCTAGAACCAGAGGGAATCAGCCCTCCCAACTCCTTGATGTCAGTCCAGTGCACCCCATGTTGGACTTCTAACCCTCTGAACTGTAAGATAACACATTTGTGTGGTTTGAAGCCCCTGAGTAGCAATCATTTGCTACAGCAGCAATAGGAAACTCATACAGCCCCAATAACAAAGGTAGAGGGTGCAAATGTTGGGAGCAGGGAATGTGATGGGTGGAGGGAGCTCTACCAGGGCCTATGTCCTCCACCACTCCTCGCCTCCCCTAGCCAGTGCGGCCCTGGCCTTGGCCCTGGCTCTGCACCAGCAACTGTCAGCATCTGCCGCTCTCTGACCTGCCCCAGACCTACTTCCCTGCAGACAGCGTCTCTCCTCCCGCGGGGCCAAACTTCCAACAAACGTCACGAACAGCCTCCCTCACCCCCTTCTCCTCTGGCCACATCTCCTTCTGGGCAATGAGAAGAGGGGTACCCTAGTTTAGATGTCAACAACAGAGGGTCAGAGGCAACCCACAAAGCTGGGTTAGATGCCTTTCATTCAGCATCCTGGGGGCGAAAAGCAAGTTCACAGATATAATTAGCATGGAAAACAAGCACTAAGCATTACGGCCCAGCCACTGCCCTGGATGCAAATGTCCATGTCAGAGAATCTGCCTGTCCTAAAAAACAAAGACTCAGATTCACAACCTAAGGTATATGACCTTTAGAAAAAACACCTGCACCTACCTCTTGCCCTTGTCATGACAGGAACCAAAGTAAACACTAGCTTCCACATTTCCTCTTATGAATAATTGTGGTATTATTGTTCACCCTCTCTTAAGCACCTTAAATGTTCTAAGAGAGTGCCTCATGTGAAACAAGATTCAGGGCTGTCCTGAGGCCATCAACCGGGGGAATGCCCAGGAACATGACAATGTAAGTGGACAACCTAAGAGGCAGACAGGTGGAGTGGATGATGCTGACCACCAGCGGGGGTGGTGACACCATCACTCTGCCACCCGTGTGTACCTTGGCCAAAAACTTAGAAAAATCACTGGAAGACAACAGTTTTCTACATTTCTCCATTGAAAACTTTGCTGGCCATACCTCGCATCTCCTCAAAGAAGAGTTGGGCTTCATCAATTCCCATACAGAGAACATTTTAATAATCATGGATCAAATTGGGAGACATTTTTTTTTCTGATGTGAAAAGATAAGCAATGCCTGCCAGGAAATCTTCTGGGGGCCATGAGCCCCAGAGAAAGACCCTCCTCAGATCTTTCCAGTATCTTTGACATTTCAGAATGCACACATATGAAATAAGCCAGCCACAAAATGACAGATATGGTATGATTCCTCTTCTATTAGGTCCCTAGAGCAATTCATAGAGGCAGAAAGTAGCATGGTGGTTACCAGGAGCCAGACAGGAGGGAGTGGCGAGTTTTGGTTTAATAGGTATGGTTTTCAATTCTGGAAGATGAAGAAAGTTCTAGAGAAAGGATGGTGGTGACAGCTGCACAACAGTGTGAATGTACTTAATGCCGCTCAACTCTACTCTTAAAAATTGCTAAAGTGGCAAATTTTATGTTATGTGAGTGTTACCACCATAAAATAAACCCCTTACCCCCCACACCTACACACCGCAATTCTATGACATCCTGTGTTCTCACACCGAACCATAGCGATAAACACCTAAAAGGTTTCCCTTGGGCGATTGCTTTCATCGGCTGCAAAGAAGGCAGAGGAAAGGCATGTCGTGGAGCACCCAGCCCCCGAGGACAGCACTGCCCCTGGGAGGCAGGCGAGCCCAGCTGCCCCTGAGAGAACAGGGCTGCGCGGGGTTGGCCCACAAGGAGGCGCTACCTTGTCTGAAAGTGCTGCTCCAAATCACAGCGCTGCAGGACCTCGGTGCAGTAGTCCGAGAACGGGCAGGTCACCAGCAGCTTGTCGAGGAGCTTATTGACCAGGATGCTGGACCTCTTGCAGTGCTGCAGCATCACCGGCTTGCGGTCCACAGGGCAGAAGTCCTTCTCCACCAGGAAGTTGGTGAGGCACAGGGTACAATACGTATGTCCACAGGGAGTGTCCAGAGGCTCCAGCAAAGCTTGCAGGCAGATGTGGCATATGAGGTCATCGTCCACATCTTCGGTGTAGGTGTAGAAGTGGTTCTCCTCGGGAGAGTGGACTTGGCCACATACCACACACGGGGGAGCAGGGCTGGGATCAGGGTGACAGGCGGGGTCTGGCTGGCTCATGGTCAACGGGGGAGATGGTCTGACAGGAAATTGGCCCAGGAAAACGGGATGTCCTCAGGAGTAAATCAAGATCTTCTAGGAGCCATCCACAGACCTGAAAGAGAATAAGACAGCTCATCTTCGTTTTCACGGCCACCTAAAGACTCCACTTTCAATGAACTTGAGACTCTGCCGCCAGCGGGCAGGGAACAGAGCTGTGATTCAGAAGGCCAGGGCTCGCTGCCCACTCTGGTGACTGACATGACCTTGGGCAAAGGACCTTGCCTCCTTATGCCTCGGTTTACCATCCATCCTAGTGGCAATAATATTTACCTTTAATATCCTCACGTTGGGGTGGGAAAAACCATTGGGTACTATCTGGGAAATGCCTAGAGGAACTCAGAAGAAATATGCCCTAAGAAACATAAATTGTATTAATTTAATAAAATGAATTAATAAAATTCAATTAGACCAGTGATTTATAAAATGCTCTGTCAGGGAGTGCCTGGGTGGCTCAGTCGGTTAAGCGTCTGCCTTCAGCTCACATCATGATCCCAGGGTCCTGGGATCAAGCCCCACATTGGGCTCTCTGCTCAGTGGGGAGTCTGCTCCTCCCTCTCCCTCTGCCTGCCGCTCCCCCAGCGTGTGCTCTCTATCTCTTTCTCCCTCTCTCATTCTGTCAAATAAATAACTAAATCTTAAAAAAAATAAAATGCTCTGTCAGATCGGGACAAGAAGAAAAACAGTTAACCCTCTAATGGCTTTCTCTTATTTTTCTCCCCAGCTTTCTCTGAAACTCAGAAAATGTAGGACATCAGAGCCTTCGACTAAACCATCTGAGAAGAAATGAGAGCTGCTGAGTCTGTTGTATTTTTACTGTGGTGAGAGAACGTTTTCGTCCGTATGCACGTCATCCACTCAGTCAGTCACTTAGTGGTCACGTGGGCTCTGGGGCTGCACTCCCTGGGTTTGAATCCCACCGCCGCTGTGGGCCAGTGATTGAATCCATATCTGTAAAAGGAGAATAACAATAGCCTACCTCCTAGGATTGCTGTGAGGATGAGATGATATATGAGACGAAAGCTCTTACAGTTGTACCCGGAATACAGTAAGTGCTCAGTCAATATCAGCTACTATCTTTACATGTGTTTGTACTGAATTCATTTGGTCTGCCGTCTAGCTCAATCGACCTAGAAACTGAAAGCTATAGTTCCTATAAGGGGTCTTTTGGCTGTTTTAATAGTGCTCTTTTATTTAATTATATATATATTTCAAACGAGTGGAATACTATAGGAGTCCAAATAATGGAGGTTTTAACATTCCTGATTATTATCTGGAAGCGTCTTGGAATCATTCAATAGATATGTTTTGAGTATCAGCTCTGAGCTGGGTAGTAAGCTGGGTGTGGAGGAGACCTTCAGGAGAGCTCTCAAGGACATGCCCTTGCTCTCCTGGAGTCCCCAGTCCAGGGGGGGCAGGCGCGAGCACAGGTACCTGGCAAGCCCGCGTGACCAGTGCAAACAGAAGCGTGCACTAGGTGCACGCTTAAGAATCCTGCACCCTCCCTCACCCACCGCCCCCTCGACTTTCTTCAATTTGGAAAGTAAATGAAAAGACTTTAGGCATTCCACAAGAACATAAAGACACACGGAGAAACTAACAGGAACCCTGCTGCATTTGGAAATGGCACGGCATTCCTAAACCACGTTCCATCTTTTTTCTTTACCAAATGAAGTCCAAGGTTGTTTGTAGGAGCATAGCCTTATCTCAAAAAGAAAATACATTGACTTCAAGCTCTCTCTGGGTCAGCTTCCTGTTTACATTTCCGGACTGCGCTCATATGCCTGAAAGAACACTCTGGTCAAGAGGTTGAAGTAAAATGCCCCGAATGTGAAAACACTCAGAAATCATAACATTTTGTTTAGCATCAAAAGAGACCACAGAAGGCTAAGGTAGAGAGTGCAGAAGGGGGTGAAGTTGTTTCTAGCCAAATTTCATGGAAACAGACACAGCTGCTATGTGTCCTCAAGGCTGATAGAAGCACTGGAACCACACGGGAAATGCTTTAAGTGGCATGAAAAAAAAAGTCAAAAAATCAACATGAAAACGGAAATGGGCCACCCAAAAGATGATCATCCACTACAGGGGAAAAAGTGCACATATTTTGAACTTTGACAAGAGTTTGGTCAAACTCTCCCACGTGTCTGGGTCCTGTCCATTCTTTCTCGTTGTGCTGTACTCGAAAGTGACAGGAATGCAGTTGTAGCTCTGGTCGTGCCACCGAAAAAACAACTTCACATCTCTGGGCCCTGCCTGGAAATGTGAAATGGTGGAGCTGAACCAGACGTTTGGGTTTTCAGACTGTGTTCTGGAAAGTGGCAGACGCCTCAGTGTCTTCCAGGGGAGGGAAGATGGGAAGGCAGTTTGGTAGAGCTGTGCCCACTTCTCCACCCTACCCAGTCCCACCTCCATTTTGATGTGTTTCTGACACGTCAGTGTCCTTATAATATTCTGTTGGAAGAAACCTCGCTTTAAAAAAATAAAGGAAAAGAAAAAAAAGCAAGCCACCAGACCGATACTATAAAGTCCCTTTCAGAAACAGAGTTCTAGGATTCCGTGCTAACAAAGCAGAGGATTTTGCTTTGTTTTGGGTGGTCAGCTTCTGGGAAAATCTTTTCTTCTTTGCTTTCTAACAGTTTTTGAGCATTTACCATGTGCCCGGCACTGTCCTGGGGGCCTTCTATAGACTATGTTATTTAATCCATGCAAATCCCCAGGGTTGTTGGGTTTTGTTTGTTTTCTTTTAACAGATGAAGAACTAAAGTGTGACAGGGAAATAACTTGCCAGTTTTCACCAAAAAAGAAACAAACCATGAAGTGGTGCTGACTCCGGGTTCTGGTCCTAACCATTTCGCTATGTTGTGTCCAGGCATCTTTCCTGATCAAGACTAGTCAGAATGGAACCAGCCAAATATAAGAGCCCCAAGAAATTAGGTTTAAAATCTCTTTAGGCCCATTGCTAATAGGCTTTTCCAGGGCTCTGTTTAAAAATATTCTTTCCCTTTACTGACCGCTAGAATGCCCAAGACCGAATGAATGGAATGGGGAATGGGCAAGCAAAAATGGTAGGTTCTAGCTCCAACCCCAATTCTTTTTTCTTTCCTTTTTTTGTTTTTCTAAGAGAAATTTGAATTCCCTGGCCCTTGTCCATGTGAGTAGACCAGATTCCTAACATAATATTAACGTAAACACTCCCGTATATATTTTCCAACTTTGCTTTAGACTAAATAAAGCCTAAATGAATAGACACAGATTATGAGAGAATTGCCCCCCCCAAAAAAAGCAGTTTAGACTCTAAAGAAAGAACTAGGTAGACTTTAAAAAATATGATTAATATTATTTGAGGTTTCTTATTTCCAGTTTACATCTCATAAACATGTATGATGTATCATGTTTTTAAGACACGTATGTGCCTTGCTGAACTGATAAGAAATTATCTAAAATCATTATGGCTTAAAGGTAAACTCTTTTTTCTTCTAAAAGCAAGTGAGAGGGCCTGTCAGCTTTGAGTCCATTCATGTCCCTCAGTGTGCCAGCCTTCAGCACCCCTGGCCCTGGCTGAGGTAAGGCGACAGAGCTGCAATATGGCTTTCCTGCAGTTTGGAGAAAGAGAAGGGAAGTCGATTCCCTCCTTGGGTGTGTGTATGGGGCACGGGGGTGAAAATCGTACACTTCCTTCATAGAAACCTATTGTGGTTTAGGAATGATCTTTTCTGTCTCTCCTGTGATTCGTGGTGCAACAGAAGCCCAAGGTGACTTTGAGAGGGACGTGCAGCCCACCAATGTAGCAGTGAGAAGGGCCAGGAAAAATAGAAGTCTCCATCTGGGTCCTTAGTCCCTGCTTCCTTTCCTGCCAGTTTATGGTCACACCCAGAATTTGTACAGAAGTTCTTCTACCTAACTTTCAAATTCTAAGCTTCTCTGGCTGACAACAAAGCCACATTCCAGAGCAAACGTGAGTCAGCTCTGTCTGCGAGGTCCTTAGAGGTCATATGTATCCTGTTACCTGCACTAAAAATCCAAAAGTCTTAAGAACAAACATATTTTCACATCTTAAAGAAAAAAAAAAAAGGAAGAGCCTTTGGGATACAAACTGTTTGGAAGTGGGAAAATGTCTGCATGACATAACCGACCAGAACAATGGGGTCCCCGGTGTGCTCGTGTCCTGCTAATTCTCCTTTAAATGCACACTGGTTTTGCAGAAAATGGTTACCTGAGGATAAACCATATACTGCGTTGGAAAGACAATGGATAAACATGTCATTTGGCAGGCTGCACTGACAATTTCACATTTTCCTCCTCCTGAAAGGACAAGACTTGACTCCACAGCTCCTCTTGAATGGCTGCATGAGTCACAGTTTTAAAATGACAGTAATTGGACGGCATACTATTAAAAAGAATTCATCCTCATAGTCAATGGCAGTGTGTCCTGCATTGGGACTCTGACCTTGACAAAGATGAAACATTGAGCCATAGACTCTTTGTGTTGAAAGGGACCTTGAGGGAAGGTCCCTAAATGAAACAGCCCTTTACTACCTTCTAAAATAGATCATCCTGCATTGGAGAGCTCTAACTACTAGGAGAACAGTCTCTAGATAGAACAAAAATTTGCTTCTCTAGAACTCACCTACCCCCTCCATGGGTGCCAGTATTCTCCTAGGAGCTATTTAGAATAGGTCATAGTAAAAAAAAAAAAAAAAAGAATATGTCAAATTCCTTAAGTCCTTTAATTATTGGAAGACACCCCATTTCCCACCCCTACCCCTCCAGGTCCAGCAGCCTTCGGCTATCTGGCATTCCTTCCAGCTTCCATATGCTCTGTGAGGCTGACCACTCTCCTCTGCAAGCTCCCCGATTGTTCGGTGTCCCTCCTACAGTGTGTGGGTAGAATGAACCCCAAAACTCCACGACAGAGTGAAATGGACTAGAGCCTAGGATGGCGTCTGTTTTCTCAAGCCATTGCTATCACTGCGGTCCTGGCCTGCCCTGAGCCAGACATTGCCCTGAGGTCTGGGGAAAGCTCTTAGCAATTCCTGAGCACAGAGGGGGGAAGAAAGTCAAGGGTAATAAAGTAGAAAAGTAGTGGCTAGGAGCACAGTTTAGAAAATTCAAAAATATTTAGTGGCATTAGGTGGATTTATCTAAACAGAAATTCCTTAGTGGCTAAACAGTTGAGTATTAGAATCTGCAGTGTATAACCCGATCCCAAGAATGAGTGGTATTTGGGGCTCTGGACTCTCCCATTTGTCTGTAAGCATTCCTATATTTTGGTAAATCTTGCTGTTCTAAAATGTACTGACAAACTGAACAACAGGAAAAAATAGAAATGGAAACCATTTAAACACATGGCAAATCAGAGATCATTTTTTTTCATCCAGAGCACAAACATCGATTAACACTCACCAACATCCCTAATAAATGAGAAAGTTAAAAAAGCGAGGCCACGGGCAGCCGATGGAAGGCCAATGAGATGAGCTGAAAGTCCCGCAGCTCTGGATGCTTCTCAAAAAAAAAAAAGAAAAAGAAAAGAAGAGAAAAGAAAAAAAGACAAAGAAAAAAGCTGCACGAGTGCTGGAGAAGAAAGTGTCTGAGAAGGTGCCCTTGTCACCTGGGCCCATTAGGTGAGCAGTTCACCGAAGGGCTCATAAGCCGGAGGAAGAATTTGCTTCACGTGAGAGGAAAGAAGCGTCATCTAAAGCCAGGCCCCAAGATGATCACAAGATGATTGGATCCCAAAAGAGCTTTGTTTTGAGAGTGTGTCCGTTAAGTGACAAGCGTTCTCTCCAGCAGGGACTCCGTGACCATGTAAACAGTGTGGGGCTCTGCCCTCCTATAGCTGGGCTGCTTCCGAAGTTCTGCTGACTTATTTAATGTTGTTCAAAATCTCCTAATCCATCTTCCTCCAACCCCAATGTTTTACAGAAACACAATAAAGACTAAGAACCCCTCTGCTAGAGGATTTCTGAGGGAACTTTAAGCTTCAAGAAACTGAGCTTGAGGTTTTTTGTCATTGACGATACCTTGAAATTTGGATGAAGCTACGCAGGGCCAAAGGGTTGCAGAATTGGGTTCAAACTGGTCATTGAGGCCACACCTCAGTGCAGAGATCCCGGTCAGTCAGGAACACCATCCTGGACCGTGAAGCCCAGAAACGCACTCCTGTAGGAATCGAATGGACTAGTGCTGGGAAATTCTTCACCTTGGCGGCCTCATTTCTCTTTCCAAATTAATTATGAGCAGCATGTTTGTCTAACCACTGCCCTGGCCCTGGCTGGAACTCCTAAATTAGATTATTGGCGGGGCGGGGCGGGGCGGGGAGTGATTGCCAAAGTTAGGGCAAGCTCTATCTTTCTCTACTAAACAAAGTAAATTTATAATTACATTTTAAATTATAGATAAATGTATAATTACATTTAAATTATAGATAGATTTTACAAATACCAACTGTGAACTAAGGGACATAAGGGGGTGGACAAATGCTCTGTGGGCTATTCCTGAGCTTATAGACACATCAATAATAGGGGGGAATTAAGTGCTTTAGTGACCTGAATAAAAATTGTCACACATGGGATAAAAACTGTCTTTTAACCAAGAGGGTTTGAAGTGCAGGCTGAGGAGGCAGGGGTGCTATATACATTTGCAGAGGAAAAGGAGAGAGAACACAAAGAAGGCAGGTGCTTAGGGACTGTTTCAATAGTCAGGGTTAGGTCTGATCCTACTTCATATCGAAAGCCATGATCTCCAAGAGGGAGCTAGCAATTCATTCATTGCATCTGTGAATGACACTAGCCTGCATGGTGTTGCAAACACTAGAAAGGACAGAAAAAATATATCTAAATGGTCTTTAAAGAGGTTGAAATTAAAGGAGAATTGAACTAAAAGGAGACAATGTCTGGAGTCAATAGCTAAGAACACAGACAGAAAGTGGGAAGAACAAGGGAAGTGCTCAAGTGAAAAGAGTCCCAAGTGGCTAGCGGATCAGATACAAGTTTTAGTAGCCCAGGGAAGATCTTTTACAAGCTGCTTGGAGAGGAGCTTTCCCTCTCTTGCCTGAAGATTTACCACTGCCTTTCGCCTGGGTATCATGGCACCCCTTTCCTACTTGGGTTTGTGTGTAAGAATTCTGTCCCAGAAAAAAATGTCTTCCCATCTCCTGGTCTACCAACACGGTGGAATGGAGCCGACCCCTTGCCAACAACAAAACTGAAGGCAGAGTATTTTGCATTGACCGAGGAGGGCTCTGTTCATGTAAATACTCGCCATAGGATCTTGGGAAGCACTAATGTCAGAGGAGAAGCATGGAAAAGCAGGCTGACCTTCTTCCACCCAAGGCTAAAAAACAGATTCGGGAAATGCTTTTTTTTTTTTTTTCTTAACAGATAACCAAATTTTATAGAGGGAAAGACAAGGTGAAGGAAGATATTTGAATTCTCAACATTGTTTCTGCTGTGTTTTAATTCTATATATGTTCACCGATCACCTATGCCATGCCCGGCATTTGTCTTAAATTCTGTGGGAGCTCCCACAGGGAATTCAATTTTATCTTCAGTAAGTTTAAGTCTAATTAGAAGAATGGAACTTACATATAGAAAAAAATGTTAAAGCACTGCAAAAAAAATACACAATGAGTATGGCAAGGAGTATGATCCACCTACCCCCTCCACCACCACCCCCCACCCCCAAAAATAGGAGCCAGGGACAAGTTTTGGAGGAAAAGAGGTAAGAGAACAGTATAATGTGGCCCAGAATGGTCAGGACAGCTCATGGAATAGTTGGCTCTCAGGGCAGATCATCAAAGATTAATGGTATTTGGACAAGTGGGAAGAAATTACGGTAGGGGAAGAACCTGAGCAAATCCCCCAGTCAAGGAAGAGAAATATACATACTAGTGTTTGGTCACATGATGACCTGTATTTGAGATTTTAAAATGATTTATTAAGAAATCACAGGATTTGAGGTTGGGTAAGAATCTTAGATTCTCCCCAAGTGTAGGAATCCTCTACAACAGCCTTACAGGATGGTCTATCAGCTTCTGCTTTAACAGCTACAATGATGGGAAGCTCATTAGTTTTCTGACAGCTGAATGCTTTCCTTTTGCTACTTGGACCTTTCAGTGTGACGTAGATCACATTCATTCCCTCAAAACATGGCAACCCCCCCTCCAAATTAAAGAGGGAATTGATGGTTTCTCTCTTGTCTTTTCTTTTTGTCTCTGGTACTTCCAGTTGTCTTCCTTGGTAGTCGAGGTGGTAGTAAACGGTCTACCCAGGATGCTCACTAGTTTGTTAAGGTCCCTTTGAAAACATGGCACCCAGAAGTGGACACTTATCCAGTTGTGGTTTGATGGTTCAGTGGAGTTGTTGCTTCCTTATCCAAGATACTACTTGTCTTTTAAAGCAACGTAAGATGGCCTTTACTGATTTGCTTTTGTTAGATACATCACACTATTGACTGAAAAAACTCAATAGGTCTTTAGATCATAAAACACTTATTATTTTGCCTTGGACATAGAAATACATGATGGTAGTGGTGAAGGCTGCTGATTATAACTCTCTTTACCTATCTTTTGACCAATATTTCAGCCTCCACGTGGACAAGGAATTGCTCTATGAGTAGTGAGAGGAACCTGTGTGTATGAGCATCAGTTGGGGTGTGTGTGTAGCAGGTAAATGTTCGCCCCCTAAAATATCTTGCCCTGTCCTAATCCCCAGAACCGTATTAGAACAAAGGTCTTTGAAGATGAATTGAGTTAAGGATCTTGAGATGAGATCATCCTGGATTATCTAATTTACCTTAAATCCTATGACAAGTGTCTTCATTAGACCCAGAAGAAGAGAACACACACACATAAGAGAAGGTGATAGGAAGACAGAGGCAGAGGTTGGAGTGATGTAGCCACAGGCCTAGAAATGTCTGGAGGCACCAGAAGCTGGAAGAGGCAAAGAAGGATTCTCTCCTGGAACCTTTTGAGGAAACGAGGTCCTGCTAACACCTTGACTTCAAACTTTTGGCCTCCAGAACTGTGAGAGAATAACTTGTGTTGTTTTAAGCCACCAGGTTTATGGCGATCTGTTACAGCAGCCTTAGGAAACTAACACAGAAGGCTATGTATTTCCAGGGGCATTCCCCCAGGAATGGGGTAAACATCCCCAATGATCCACACCAACGCTTCTCTCCAGGGCTTAGGGATATGGAAAATATGTTGGGAATGGCCGCCTCTTAGACTGCTCCATTCTTAAGGAGGCAGTTCTGCCCTTGTATAAAAATGTAATCATTTTCTTTTAATCCATTACTAAGTTAGAATACAGATGTTTTCAGCGATGATGGGTAAGCCAAGTTTGCTAGGGCCCCTGGGGGGAAAAGACTACAGAGAGACTAGCTGAGTGTGTGTGTGTTGTAGAGAACATAATACACATCTAACAAGGATACTGAATGAGGAATTTGAAAACACTAGGTGACTCATGTATTAATGTGAGTACTCAGGAGCCTAACCATGCAGTGTTCTATTCAAAGAAGGCCACGTGACTGACAAAGGCAGTCATAGGCAAGTCATGCAAATCATCTCCCAGATGGCAGTGACATATTTACACCTCGCCATCATGCATGTGCTGTTGCCATGCACTGTGCCAAGATGCTATTAAAGAAAATTCTTGGAGAGTTTCCACTCTGCTGTTGGTGAAGTCTTCTGTGTGCCTATGACAAATGCATCAAACATAAGAAGCAAGTAAGAGTCACTGGAAAATAATGGTGGAATTTAAATCCACACATTCCAAGGCACAAATGAGTGATGTAAAAAACAACAACAACAACAGTGTCCCTGGTGAATTGGGCCAGAACCTACTCTGATGGTTGTCCTTGTGTAAAGTCAATCTACCACATCGAAGAGCATGGTTCCCAACAGCAAGGGGAAGAGGTTCTTTCAGAAAGGCAGAGGAAGAAGGGCAGGGATGAAAAGAATAGAAATGAAGAGATTCTCATAAAAACTGTAAATCTCAAATTTGGAGGCCATCTTCTCTATTCCCTACCTGAAGCAGGAATCTCTTCTTCCTCCTCTTTTTAGAATTTAGTAGAAAATAATAATAATTACTATTATTATTATTATTATTACTATTTAATGAACAATTCACTAGGTGTAAGATCCTGTGCTGGATACTTTACGTATATTTTCTCGTTTAATCATTATAATACTGCTATGCGATCAATATAACCTACATTTTATAGATGAATATATGTGTCGCTAAAGAAACACAAATTCTCTTTGGCCTTCATTCATTCATTTAGCAATGCATACCGGGCACATACAAATATACCAAATAAACAAATATACCAAAAAACAATCACCTTCAGTGACAGGGAAGTCAGTACCCCAAAAGGCAACCTACTGGGTTTTTGGACAGCTCTCATTCTTAGAAGGTTCTTTCTTATATTGATCTGTGAGGCCTCTCCATGTAACTAAGCAATAGGTCACTGCGGTGTCTTTGTTCACTTAGAACAAAATGAGGTAAGAGGAAATGGTGAGTGTAAGGGGTTTACAGGAGGCAACTGACATTCTTGGTTTCTGATTTCAGCTAAGTGCTGTTTTTATACTTAACAACTTGTCTGGTTTTCATGTTAACCCTTATTCTTTGGGGATCACAGATGGCTGAATCCCATTAACCCAGAAAGAGAGATGTAGTCTTCCTTCCAAATAGTTTTGAAAAGCCCTTGATGGTTTGGAGGCACTCTCAGAACCATAAATGTGCCACCCACAGAAAAGCAAGTCGACGCGACGCCAGCACATAAATATCAGGAATAGTTAGGTGTCACCTCCAGGAGGTCCATGAATACTGAGGTGATGAGGAGGACACATTTCAGAGCCTCTCTCATATGTCCTCTCTTGGCAGCATCTTACAAGAATGGCCTTTCAAGTAGTCAGAATCCCAGCAGCGGACCCTATTTTCTCCACTCCAACTGAGGAATTCACATCCAAAAGGGAGACACCGGAAGCCAGGAAGCTGGGCATCACTGCTCTGGGAGAACCCACTGTTTATTGACATCACAGAATCCTCCCGCCACAGGTCTGCAGAAGACCAGGCCTTTCGACGGGCAGCTACCCTACCATGGAGCTCCAAGATAAACAAGATCATCTTTGTTAACAGGTTTTCTTTCTAAACCTTTGGGGGTCTTTGGGGAAATCTGTTTTTCTCAAAGAGTCTTTGGCCCTCCACTGACTACTGTTTCCAACACTATTATGTCCAAACTGTAGCATGACCTGGTAAGTCAAACTTTAACCAATATAATAATTGTTTCCTCTACAGGCTCACCTCGGAGACAGTTCAGGTTCAGTTCCAGACCACCGCAATAAAGCGAGTATCACAATAAAGCAGATATCATAAGAAAGCGAGTCAAGTGAATTTTTTGGTTTCCCAGTGCGTATAAAAGTTTACACGGTACCATAGTCTATTACGTGTGCCATAGCCTTATGTCTAAAAAAGCGATGTATATACCTTAATTTAAAAATCCTTTATTGCTGGGGCGCCTGGGTGGCTCAGTCGTTAAGCGTCTGCCTTCAGCTCAGGTCATGGTCCCAGGGTCCTGGGATCGAGCCTCACATCAGGCTCCCTGCTCGGCAGGAAGCCTACTTCTCCCTCTCCCTCTCCTCCTGCTGTGTTCCCTCTCTCACTGTGTCTCTCTCTGTCAAATAAATAAAATCTTTAAAAAAAAAAAAAAAGATTTAAATTAAAAAAAAATCCTTTATTGCTAAAAAATGCTAACCATCATCTGAGGTTCCAGTGAGTCGTAATCACTGAGCACAGGTCACCATAACACATACAACCGTAATGAAAATTTTGAAATACTGTGAGAATTACCAAAATGTGACACGGCGACACGAAGGAGCAAATGTTGTTGGGAAAACAACACTGATAGACGTGCTGGAGGCAGGCTTGCCACAACTCTTCCATTTGTAAAAAATGCAGTATCTGCAGAATGCAATCAAGCCAAGTATGCCCGCATGTAACCAGACATATGCCCGTACTAACCTAACAAGTGTTACCATTTATTGAGCACCTACTGTATCGTAGACCAGGCACTTTACATGAAACCGTTTCGTGTTTATTCCTTACAGCAGCACTGGGTTTGGGAAGTATTCCACTTTCCAGATGAGGCCACATGTGACAAAGAGGCACTAAGGGACTTATGTTAATTACACGGTGGAACCGGGTCTTGGACCCAGATCTGTCTGATTCTACCTTCCTTTAAAAAAATAATACTAACAAGAGCTCGCATTGTGCCAGGAAGTGTTCTAAGCACGTTAGACATTTCACTCATTTCTTCCTCATAATAAGCCTATTTTCCAGCTGAGGTGAAGGGGGTTAAATCACCTCCACAGGCCACACTGCTAGTGTAAGGGAGCGCTGGCTTTTGAACCCAGGCAATCTGATGCTATTCTAAAGAAAAGGCAAATAAACAAGGAAACGGATGGGCAGGGAGGCTGAGGTTCTTCCCCAGGAACCCCTAAGCACACCAGTAGTAGGGTTGAGGTTGTGAACCTCTGTCCTCAATCTGCTCGTGAATGATGAAAACTTGCCTTAGCTTTTCAGGGTACGGTGAGACTTAGAGGAGCCTGGGAACACTTCTGCTTTTATGCAATGCCTCAAGGTCATCCAACGGCATGGGATATTCCATGAGTGAGGCAATCACCTCCAAGGGAGCCACAAGCCCCCTTCTCCAGCACAAGGCAGTCTCCCAACCGGCCACCTCCTCCTCGTCCTGGTGACTTGGCACGGCAGCTCACCAGGCTGCGGCCAAGGGTGTTTATCTGCAAGACTGGAGGAAACCAGGCACCCAGTCTGCCCTGGAGAGAGAGCACAGTTGAAAGCAGAAAGGGCCGCCTGCCAAGTCAGATTACAGCAAATGACAACAGGACATTCCCCCTGCAGGCCTGCGGAGGACCACATTCGGTGGGCCTGCTATGGCATGAGGGCTTTGGGGCAGGAAAGGCAGGAGGAACAGCAGTGGCCAGCAACTCCTAAGCATGTCTGGGAGCTGGCAGAGACCGGTCTGCCTGGCTTGTGTGACACAGTTTAAGCTCCTGCCTCCTGCTTGTTTTCTTTCTCTGAACTGTTAATGTTGGAGTTAATTATGTACAATTAATAACCATAACAAGAACTATCAGGGTTCCTAATG
Source organism: Halichoerus grypus (assembly GCF_964656455.1). Taxonomy (NCBI): domain Eukaryota; kingdom Metazoa; phylum Chordata; class Mammalia; order Carnivora; family Phocidae; genus Halichoerus; species Halichoerus grypus. Next base: position 41,915,611 of record NC_135714.1, read on the forward strand.
ATTGCAACCACAGAAGATCTTTTATCTTCTTAGGGTCAGACTATCTCTGCCAAGCACCAGGAAAACTCCTTTAAGAACGGACTGCGCCTTTACTTAGCGCCCATGTAAAGCCAGACATTGGTCGCCTGACGCTCTCAGCATGTTACCTTACTTACATCTCATGGTCACTTCGTATCATAGGGATTGTCTCCTGTTTACTGATGAAGAAACTGAGGGTCTGGGGTGCCGGGGTGGCTCAGTCGTTAAGTGTCTGCCTTCGGCTCAGGTCATGATCCCGGGGTCCTGGGATCGAGCCCCGCATCGGGCTCCCTGCTCTGCGGGAAGCCTGCTTCTCCCTCACCCACTCCCCCTGCTTGTGTTCCCTCTCTCGCTGTGTCTCTGTCAAATAAATAAATTCTTTAAAAAAAAAAAAAAGAAACTGAGGGTCTGAGAAGTTGAGTAACTTGCTCATGAATGTAAATGGAAGACATTGTATGTTTTCCAATCAGGCCCTATTTATTGTCACTTGAACCGAGAGATGGCGTAAGTACAGGCAGGGAACCACTGTGGGTCTTTCACCCCTTTGGACAATACTTGTGTGTAAATTATCCAAGAGACCAAGTACATTCTACATAACCTGGCTCTGGATTCCAGTCTCTGTAATTTCTTTCCTTTCTTCTATCTGGGGGCATAGCAGGCCCAGCTTTGTTCCTTTAGTAGCCAGGGACCCTGACATACAGTGAGAAATGATGTATTTAGTCATAACTTCACTACTGTGCAAAGAGCTAACAGACCGCGGTAACCCAGAGGGAATACATCTTGTGGAGAGGTTTGTGACTTTAAAGACACATTTCTCTCCAGAAAGATTCAGGATCGAAGAGATCTTTTTGTTTCTTCTACTGACAAAGCTCTGAATCAAGTGAGAAGACTAGTAGGGGACAACCTCGTAGCCACCAACCAAACACACCATTTGGGGGAAAAGAACAGACAAAGGTCAGGGAGAGTACAATACAAGCCTCCAAGGAGGGAGAGAGAAATTGGCAACAAGGCCCCGGGCAGATTTCTAGTGGTAAGAAGCAAAGGTCTGAGACAAAACTTTTCTCAGCTTGTTTCAATTTTTCCTTCTGGAGAGTTGACACGCACCTTGAATTTCAGGGTGGATGAATAGGAGCGTAACTCCTAACAGGCTATTCCTTTGCAAAGATCTTTGCGAACTGAGATCTCAGAAAAGTAACTGATGAAGGAATCCAGAATGAAATGTCCCCTGGCTGGTTCATTTCTCCCTCTACAGTTTCCAGCTCATCCCAGCAGGGGACTGGGTTTATTTTCCTTTCTCTAAGGACAGTGCTGGCCGTGGAGTGTGGCTCTTGGGCTGTCAAGAACAGAAGTAGTACAGGCTGTGGGATCAGGATTAAGAAAACAAAAATGGATCCTACAGGTAAAATTACTTAAAAAAAAAAAAAATGTCAGGTCCTGGCAGAACAATGTCTTCGGTATATTTGCTATTAAAAGAGAAAAAAAAAAGTGGAAGAATTGGAAAAAGAAATTAAAAATCAGACCTGAAGTTACATTCATTCTCCAATGTTAAGCACGGAGGAAATAATCTTTCCTTTAACCAAAGGTCAGCAGGCAGCCAGTTCAGGTCTGGATGTAAACAGTTCTAATCCGGACTGCAAAGTGGTTTTTAAGAGAGTCAACAAAGAACAAAGAAAACAGTAAACTTTTTTAGAGAAGAAAGAGGGAGGAAAATGAGTGCAGGGCTTCCGAGGAGGGCAGCAGAAGTTACCCTTCTGAGGACCGCACTTCTGGGGGAAGAAAATGTAAGGTCGTCTCCCAGGTTCAGATGGAAATTGCCTCTGGTGAGACAAATGCAGAGAAGTAAGGCCAAATAAGGCAAATGAGGCAAAAATAAGGCAACTCTGAATTCATTCGGCGCTGGCCTCCCAACCCCCACTAAGCGGGCTGAACAGGTCTGAACCTTTGAGTTCAGTTTCAGAAAAGTCTCCACTGCACTCCACTCCAGGGTTAAAAAAAAAAAAATCAGATCAACTTCCTAGACAAGCAGCAGCTGACTTAATGATTAAGAGAAACAAAAAGGATTAAATATCTGGCCTGGGAGAATTTTCCTGTGCAACCAAAATGTCAAGGCATCTCTCTGCTCTTCCCTCTCAAAAGGGCTTCTCCCTGTGGGACAAACACGCGGGCTAAGCCATTCAGCTTTTATTTTTATGTTCAAATTCCTCACTCAGATCCCTCAGGGGCCAGGGGTCCAAATGCCAGAAGAGAAAAATGGAGGGTTTCAACTCACCTTTTCGAGTGTGTGTCCGGGGCTCTCAAGGCAGCGGCAGCCCCGCAGGTCCCATGCCTTGTGGGTGAATCCAGCAGCTCCTGGGGCTGCCGGAGCAGTGACCAGGCTCAACCCCGGTGCACAGGTGCCTAAGGAAGGAGGAGGGCATTGGCTGGTCGAGAGCAGGAAATGTGTGACATCACAGGAGCCTCACAGATAAAACATTGCTGGGACCTTAGCTATTGAAACAGTCAGTATAGGTCCCGCCCACCTGTCATTTACCTGAATACCTGCGAGCAGGTAGGTGGCGTCTCTGTGCGGACAAATGAATCAGTTAGAGCAATTGGCAGATTGGAATTTACTTTCTTTCCTGAGCACAGCACGTGTCCAGCCCCGTGGACAGATCTGAACTTACAAGCCCGGTGGCTTCCGCGGCTCCCTCCTCCCACCCACCCCCTCCCAAATAGCTGCCTATAAAAGAGGCAAAAAGGAAATTTAAATGCTGAGACAGTGTTTTGGTGGGCGTAAGAAAGAAGAGTGTGAAGATCGATCAACTGCTTGGAAAATATTTGAGAGTTCCCCTGGAATGCCGTTCTGAATGGCATCCCTTTGAATCCCAAGTGCTTCTCTGTTCTGATACTAAAAATCAGAGGTGACGCTTCAAATTCATTAAAAAAAAAAAAATCTAAATATGATACTGGTTGGCAGTTTCAAGGTCGAGCTTTCAAACACTTTTTCCCCTACCCCCACCCCAGGGGGAGGACGGTGTTTTAATCCCATATTCAGGAGTTTGGAAAACTTTGGCCGTTCCTACCGCGGTCGTTAGTCACATGGACTTGACAGTTCCCTCTAAGCCTGCAATTAGGAGCAATTTAAATGATTCAGATTTGAATGATCATGCAGTAATAAGGTGGCTTTGTCTGCTGAGTTACAGGCAGGAAGAAGGAGTCAGAATTGTTTCTGTCCCAAGCGTGCTGTGTGACCTTGGGCAAGTCACCGTGTTGCTTGAGCTCTTCCAGCAGGAAAAGACATTAACGCCACAGAACCAGCTGGGAGCGCTTATGACTGACTGTTCAACCCTTTGGCATCTTCCAGACGATTGTAAACAACTCCCTTCATTGTATTTAAGTGCGGTGTATTTCTGTGGTCCCCATCCAGCATCTCCCGACGATTCCTTCATTCTCTGGAATGTGCTACCTGGGGAAATTGTGGGTTTTCCCTCCCAGGAGATGGTTGCTCGCCCAGAGAGACATTTTTTTTTTTCCCTTGAAGAAAAAAAAAAATGTGGAAATTCCTATTCCCACCCCCTCCCACCCCCCCTATTCTGTAACCCTCTTCTCCTGAGGCTGGAAACCCTTCTGTTCCACGCGTTCTAACATTGCACTGCTTTAGCGGGTTTTGGTCGGTCTGTGGGTGATAGGCTGGCATCTTGGAGGAGGGGTGGAGGAAGAGGCATTAATGAGAGGGGGAGGGCGAGAAGAGGGAAGGAAGGAGGTCTTGATTCTGTTCTCTTGGCCTCAACTTTGGGTGCAGCCAGTAAAACGACCAGGGAGGGGAGGAGGAGAAATTCTAGTCAAGGGCACGGGGTGCAGGGTGGGCTCTGGATACTTCACTAGGAGGAGAGCTGGTTGCTCTCCCCCAGCTGTCCCAGACTGCTCTACACCACCTTCCCCACCTGGGACCTGGGTGCACCTTGAAGAGAATGAAAAGCTTAAAAAAAAAAGAAATCCCCATTCACGTTTTTATCCCATAGAAACTAAGGTTGGTGTGGCCTCTTCTTTAGTGTTAACAACAACAGGAAGAGGCAAACCGTTTTCCGTGTGGGCCATACGGGAAAAGTACCAGTCCCCCAGCTTATTCTCAAATGAGAAACATCAGCAAAACAAAGGCTTCTCCTTCACTTGGACAGGGTGTCCCCCTGGGCCCTGAAGAAGGGCAGGGCGAGCCACCAACCTGATGAATCATCTAGAAGGTCGAGCCTCCAGCAGTCTTGAGGCCACCTGCCTTTCCCGTGTGTCAATCATGCCTCACCTTCTTCTAGGGCCTCCAAGTCTGTCCCGGGAGAATGGAATCACAGACAGATTCTTTTTGTTTTGTTTTTGTTTTTTTGTCTTTTTGGTGGGGGAGTTGTGTGTGTGTGTGGCGGGGTGGGGAGGGGGAGAATTTGTAAGAAGTGATGGTGCATAAAGCTTTATCCAAAGGCCTCCAGGCTATGGGGCTTCACTTGCTGTATTCATATACACTTGGCCTTCTGTATATATATGGCCTGATGAATAAAAATTAAGAACAAGAGTTGAAGCAGGAGTGGAATTCACTCCTTGGTGTGGTTGTATAAGTGAAGAGAAAAAGAAAAAGGTAGATATATTTTACACAATCAGACATCCTAAGATCCTAAGTGCATCTTGGTACTCCAAGATTTAGAATAATCTCTAAAGGTTAAAAAAAATCAATATGGGCTTCATTATTCCATTAGGGCTCTTGCATTGTTAAGGAAATGATATTTCTAAAGTACTGGTGAAAAGGTAGAAGTAATAAACATAAAAAGCTGACATTGAATAAGTGCTTAGTGGGTGCTACTTACTGTTCTAAGCACTTTTTACAACACTCCTATAGGTTAGGTACTATTTGCATTTAAAGCTGGGAAAACCAAGGCATAGGAAGACTGAGAACTTACTTAAGGGCAGCCCAGCCAGCAAGCAACAGGCCCAGAGCAGTTTTAACCAGTGGAAAGAAGGGGAGGAGAGTTTCTGATTTCATGCTCACCAGGCAACTTCTTGAACACTAACGAAGCTTCTTACCCATCCTTTATTCAGAAGGAAGTATCTTGTGGAGGTCGCCCTGGGGGTATAGTTTCTGGGAAAGAGTGTCTTCAGTTGCAAATGAATTATTAATCTGGTTTATACATAGATTATATATGTATAGAACATATACACAGATGCATATTATTTATGCATATGGTTATGAGAAAACACATCCTGAATGCATCACTTAAAATCATCTTTTGGAAGTCAAACCAACACCAGGAATGAAAGATCAACTTGAGGGGCCCCTGTAGAATGATTGGTTATAAGTTTCAGTGACATCTTTTGCTGTTATTTCTCTCTATAACTTCAACAGTGTATTCCTTTAAAATCTGAACATTTTATCGGGACAGCCATAAGAACATGGAACTACCTACAGTTGGATAATATGAGACAATGTAAAATTAAGTTCCAGTACCAACCATGGCCATGGTGGACGGTTGAGACTGGGTTGGCTAAATGCACACTATTCCATTCTTCCCTCCCCCCCCATACCAGACAGGGGAGTCACTAGTCCTTGCTGAAGGGCCATGGCGCCCTTTAGCTGAGAGATAACCTCAGAATATTCAAGATGGAAGTCCAAAGACAGTGTAATTTCTATGCCTTGTTTCACAGAAGGTGGAGGGATAATCAGAAAAGGAAAAGAGCAATGTTGGCTGGTGCCATCAGGGAAGACTTCATGGAGAATATGTGGGACCTTGATGGATTGGCAAGATGGTGGGAAGGGCACATAGTTCCAGAGAGGGTGGAAGTGTAGATGGAGGCAGGGATGATCGCAACCTGTGTGTGTCAGGGAGGAACGGGTGGTGGGGGAGCAGGGGGAGGCAGGCAAAGAGGATCCATGGCATGCTAAGTTTGGATGGGTAAGGTGGGACCAGGTTATAAAGACCTTCAAGGGCTGACTGCTTCAGGTCTTCACGGTGTTGCTGGCTACTACTCTCATGATGAATAAACAGCTTTTTTAACTGGGGGGAAAAAAAGGAAGAAAGAAATTCAACATCTTGAGCATGGAGTGATTTATTAAGAGTGACAATGTTTTAAGAGACCAACCAAGAAATAGACTCTTAAATACAGCGAACAAACTGGTGGTTGCCAGAGGGATGGTGTGTGTGTGGTGGGGAGAGGCAGGGGGTGAAATAGATAAAGGGGATCAAGAGTACACTTCTCTAGAAAAAATAAAGAGTGACCATGTTGGGGCACCTGGGTGGCTTAGTCATTAAGCATCTGCCTTCGGCTCAGGTTATGATCCCAGGGTCCTGGGATCCAGCCCTGCATCCGGCTCCCTGCTCAGCGGGGAGTCTGCTTCTCTCTCTCCCACTCCCCCTGCTTGTGTTCCCTCTCTCGCTGTGTCTCTCTCTGTCAAATAAATAAAATCTTTAAAAAAAAAAAAAAAAAGAGGGACCATGTTTTCAGTGTGGAGCAAAATTTCCAGGAGATGCCATTTCGGCTACCTTATGATCATCATTCTCTTTAGAGGCACGCCTCCTTTGCAGTTGTCACATCCCGTAAACATGGTTGTCTGCAGGGACAGGTGGAACGCATTAGAAATCTCTCTGAACTCAAGGTTGGGCCTGTCCTAGTTAACCAGCCAGCTCACTTGGGCTTTTTGATTAGTTTGAATTCTTTCATGTATCTTGACAGGGAAATCTAAGGGGGGAAGGGAGGTCTGTTTTCAAAGTTCTTTCCTTCTAGATCAACACAATGAAGGTTGGCATTCTCAAGGATTCCTCCTGGCAACGAACTTATTGCTAAGAGCGTGCCTCGTGATTCGTCAGAATTACTTTGCCCCTGTTTGCTTCCTTTTTTTTTTTTTATGGCATATTTGTAGAGTTGTCTAAGATGACTAAATGCCACAACAAAACATAGTCCATGTGATTTTAATAAACACATCTCGAGAAAAAGCCACTTTGGCTGAAAGTACTCAGCATATGAGATGGAATTGCTGTATACATTCCATCATCGTGGCCTCAGATATATTTTTTTTTAACTAGCTTAGTCCCAAATCTTTCATTGGCTAATTACAAGTGCTTAGCATGATGCAAATCAGCAGATCCCACAAGGGAATTTATGGAAAATAATAGTAATAATCACAACTATCAGCTGCTATGATAGATGCCGTCTGGTTCTGTGTATGCAGAGGAGATTCTGGTTCTCTCAAGAAACTCACAGCCTGTATATTGCCTGGTGTGCAAATGAGCTTCTAGGACAATCTATTGATCTACAGTTTAGGAGCAGACACTTTTTGCTTTGTGTGCTATTTGGGGGGAGAGGGAGTACTTCAGTTATTGGACTTGGTACCCATTTTGTGAACTTGGCACTTATTTGTGGCCAGCGCACTCTGCTTTAGCACGCATACACAGAAGGACTTCACTGTCATGGTCTCTATAATTATCACAAGGCCTATATTCCACGACTATAAATATCTTTATGTTTATATGACTCCACTCCTGCATAAACCAGGTGGGTTAGTGCATGTTTTGGTGACGGTTGTCACTATTTTGGAAGTTGTCCTGTCTTTGTTTCTTTATTGGTTCCTTCATATACAGCTATAATGATTGACCCAACGCCATACATCAAAGATATAAAATATCTCTTTTCCTTGTTAACTTTGGCCTCATTCTAAGGGCTTCCATGTCCTTGTAGATGACCCCTCTGGCATCCTCGACCTCCTCAACTATGAGGACATTTACCTCTGCTCCTCTTAAGCTGCTTGTTCTTTTTTTTTTTTTTTTTAAGATTTTATTGATTTATTTGAGACAGAGAGATACAGAGAGAGAGAGAGAGAGAGCATGAGCAGGGGGAGGGGCAGAGGGAGAGGGAGAAGCAGACTCCCTGCTGAGCAGGGAGCCTGACGTGGGGCTCGATCCCAGGACCTGGAGATCATGACCTGAACCGAAGGCAGATGCTTAACCATCTGAGCCACCCAGGTGCCCCTAAGCTGCCAGTTCTTAGGGCTACCCCTTGAATCTTCTTATCACCATCAAATCTTCCATTTCAAAATATCTGAGAACACCATTCTCTGCTGTATTCTCAACCATTCAGGTTTTTCCTCTCCCTTCCCCAAATTTTGCCTTCTTCTCTGCATTGACTGTGATCTCTGGTGCCTGGAGGCTGCCCGAGAATATCTGTTCCATACTGTTTTCACTTCCAGCTTATCTGGCCCAGATTCCACTTCCTTGCCAGCATCTTCAACTTCCTAGTGACCTGGGGGGACCGTTGTGTTAGCCTTCTCTCTTCCCATAAGCCTGAAGACTGGTGCCACTATTCAGGGATGTCCTACAGCACCTGCAGTACTCGTCACTCTCCTCGGCACTCCTGGTTAGTGTCTCTTCCTTCCCTCTCGGTGGTCACCCCACCTTCAGTTCATTCTCCTTGCCTGGTCCTCTAGGCTTTTCATGATCTGTCCCCTGCCTGCCTATCAAAACTCGTCAACATCTTATCTTTCCCATCCACAGAACACCATCCACTTTCCAGACCTGGGGTGCCCGAGTCACCCTGTGTCAGAGAGGAGCACTGCCTCACACCCCCAATGCCGCAGGAAAGTGGTTTCCAAAGCAAACCCTGACCAACTCCACACTTTACTCAGTCCGCCTCTGGGAGTCCCTGACTGGAAAAATGGGAAAGAACAACCAGGTAAGCTCGGTTTTGCTCCTCCCTTTCCTGTCTTGGGAGTGAGCCAGACTTTCCCTGTGCTGTGCCATGCTCCGAGTCTTTTCTGGGCATTCTTCCATTTGAGAAACTGCCACTCCCAGGTCTGCCCCGTCCCGGGTCTTCAAGCTCTGTTTTCCCTTTTTCCAGGTGGTGGTGTTCAATTTAGCCATTACCATTTAAAAGGTGGTATCTTTGCCTCCATAATTACTCTTCTGAATTTTTCTCAAATTATCCCAAACCCAGATGGGAAAGAGGCACTCTACCACGGTTCTCCTTAGATACCCCCAAAACCTGACTGTTTGTGGTTCCCATAGTAATCAGCCTTTCTCTCTTCCGGGCTTTTACCCATGTGATTCCCCCCTAACATTTATTGTGCATTTACCATTGCCCGGATTGACGGTATGCACCTTATCTGTGTTCTCGTATGGGATCCTGGCAAACATCCCTGGAACTAACTCTACTTAACAGATGAAGAAACTGAGTCTCTGAGAGGTGATGTAACTTGTCTGACATGCCCAGCTGATTACAGGCAGACCTGAGACTCAGGTACGACTCCTCCCTCAGCCTGGGAGAATCCTCCTCCACCTGTAGGGCTCAGCTCAAATGTCCACTCCTTCACAGAACCTTCTGTGACCTCCCCGAGGTTTGCCTGCCTCGTACTTGCCACACACTCTACTTCAGCAAGTATTTCACGGATTGCCACTTTTAAAAGACCATCTCCTCCCTAGACAGACAGGTAGGGAACACAGCTTTTCATAGACCCTCAGGACTCAGCCTGAATGAAGTGCCAGGAAGGAACTTAGCCCAATGCCTGTGATTAATATTAGTTAAAAGAACTAAAGATGAGTGTAAGACAAGGGGAGGTGGAGGGGATGGAGAAACTCACATCAAGCTAAATCTCGAGGTTCCCCTTCCTTCCCCCAGCAGTCTAGGCCTGTTGGCTTGGGGAAGGGAGCTGATTTTATCCCATTGAAGTGTTACAGTAATGCTACAATCTAGACATTCATTATTCACTCATTCAGTCTTTCACTCGCTTATTCAACAAATTTATTAAACACCACTAATATGCAAGTCCATGTCAAGGATAAGTAGAATCTATTTTCAGGAACTCATAGTCAAAGGACAAGTAGAGTTTAAGACCAATGATTAAACAATCAAAGGTGGAATTGCCATAATAGAGGAGTGGCACAGGTGCAATTGCATGAAGGAGGGGATGGGTTTGTTTCTTCTTGTTTAAAGGCTCCAAGTTGTTAAAAAGTACTTGCCCGAGTTTGCCCAGCTAGTAAATGGCAGAGCCAATATTGGAGGGTAGTTCCTCTTGATTTTAGGGCTCCTCATCTTCCTGGGTGCCCACACAGCCTCATCCTGGTCCTTTGCTACACAGGGGGTCCAGGATCCTAACCTGCTTCTAGAATCTAAGTGTGTCACCCCAGGGAATCTGTGGCCTCTTACAGCTTTACAGTCTTCACATTGTAGGGGTGGGTTCTCTGAGAGGGTAGAAAGACTAATTACTTCTCGCATGTGGTCTCAGAGTTTCATGACCACCGTCAGAAGGGCTGGCACCTTGGGAAGAATCTGAAAAAAGACCCGTTCTCTGCAGGTGACAGAAACATCTGTAGATATTTACATCTGTAGAATTGAAATTCCTTGAAGGTGGAGTTGGTCTACTTCAGTAAACCATTCTTAAAGATCCCCACCTCAAACCTCATAAGTTTTTAAGCCTCTGGTGTAATTTAATTCCTTTTTAATTCCATTTTCTGTGCCATCAGTCCTCAGTGGAGAACAAATTACCATTTCCTCACCATAACCCTCCAATATATTTGCTGTCGTTTCTGCTGTCTTATAAAATCAAGGCCCAAGAGCCTGACCTCTTCAAACTTTTTCCTGAGGGAGTTGAGAATTCATAATAACTAATAACATAAAGTGACTTACAGATACACACAAAATGTCCCAGTGGGATGGAGTGGAAATGGCAAAATCAAGAGGGGAGTCATGTTGCTGGCCTCCTCAGGTATGATAAGCACAGAGGAAGCCAACTTTCTCAGTGGGGGAAGTGTTTTCTTTTTAATGAACTTTCACTTCCGTCCAAGAAAGGACAGGTCCTCAAAAATGGGGATCAGCGTCAAGAAGCCTGTCCTTTAGTTCTCCTAAGTCAAAGAATGTAAGAAAGAATATCATGAAGACCACTCACCATTAATGAGGAGACAGTGTCTTGGTCAGATTCTGACTAACAGAGTCTCAGCAAGGGAAAGTTCATTTGACTTTTCTCGAATCATGAGGAGGTGAAGATGCTCCTTTACAACTTGGATGATGAACATGGGTGGGTGTCTTTTCAGGCCTTTCTTAGAGCTGAATTCCATGGCTACCTGTCACTCCTCCATGACAAGGTGCCTGGAGTAAACAAGGGTAGACTTCTTGGTGGTCATGAAGCCACAGTGAAGTGGAGCAGTGGACCTGGGTTTGGATGATGTGGAGGGCGGGCTTCCCCATGTATAGTTCTGGGAACTCTGCCCCAGGAGCAGCCATCTCCTCCCAAAGTCAGCGTGGAAGATGTACTTCCAGTCCAAAGTTCAGATAATCACAGAGTAATGAATACTTTATCCTACTGTCCTTTGCCAATTATGAGACCGTGGGGTTGTTATCATCATAGACCCTTCATGGAGTCCCCCATTACTGAGTAGCTCAACTAATCCTGAGGTGGAAATGTTGACTTCAACTGCAGCTGAGGGGCAAGGTAAGAGAGCAGGAAATCATTCCCCTTGGGATGTAAAAATGTCTGAGAAGAGGTCTGCATTTTGCATTTAAATCCATTCAGCCCAGTTCAGCATTTATGGAGAGTTAAGAGCCAAGAGAAGTGTTATTAACTGGTCTGGGTAATAGAGGCTCTAGATTTCCAAGTTCCTTGTTTGTACTGTCTTAATTTGATGCTTTGTCAATATCAGTGCCAGCCATCAGCTCAGGGTGGCCAGGCTGGTTCTTCTGGTTCAGGTTGTCCCCCTGAAGTGGTGCGGTCCATTTGGCAAGAGGAGAGGCCACCCTTCCAGTCCAATCCCACTTTCTCTGAATTGCCCCAGGAGGTGGACTGGAAGTACAGCTTTGACATGTCCTGCCATAGGCACACTCACACCCCCAGGTTAGGTGACTCTCACTAAGGTGTCTCCCCAAGGTGGCCAGTCCTTCTAGATGATTTGGCTGCACCTGGATCAACACTGTTCATGTTCTGTCACCCACTAAACTTGCAGCTGTGACTACAGTGTGAGTGTGGCAGCAAGCCATGTATACTGTGAGATGCTCATTCTTCAATGTCATGTAGCTGTAAAGTTTTGGCAGAGGGACAGCAGTGGTGCTAGGATGTCCCTTCCTCATCTCTGCCCCTAGGACCTGCTGCATGCACCAACTCATTTGAACTTGAAGTTGGAAGAAGATCTGTGATGTTCCTGGTCAACCTTCAACCCATTTCAAGGTAGCAAGGTATCCTCTCCAGGATTAAGGAACCAGGAACCACATGCCAGGGGTCGCCAACAGGTCAGTCCCAAATGTCAGTCATCTCAAAGCCAAACTCTCTAAACTGAGTACCATTATTTCTCCCTTTACCTCATCCCCTCTCCCAGAAATCTCCCCATTCTATAGCATCTGTACACCACTTACACTCTTTACCCTTGCTTAAATGGCTGACTTCTATTAGTACCATTGTCCTCCCCTGGAAATGATCACATGAGATTTCATAGAAAAGCAAAAGTGGATCCTCATCAGGAAGTCAATGGTCAATGGAAAGAGGGATAGAATGAGAAATAAAAACCAGGGTCTGCTAATGTACATGCCAAAAGTAATAGAAATGAAATTAACCTCTGCAGTGATCCAGGGATAAATCTAAATGTAACTAGTGAGCTCTGCTGTCTGTGATCTTGATACAGCCATTAGGGAATTTTTCTGGGTCCTGGGAGAAACAGATGCCAAGATATGATGAAACATGCAAAGACTTTATTAGGGATAATACCTATGTGGGCGACAATGGGACAGGAGCTGGAGAAAGAGTGGGAGAGCACCCAAAGAAGTATAATAATATCTTTGTTGAATGAACGCATGATGAACAAAGTTCAGTTTGGAAAGGGAAAGAGAAAAGAAATATTTGGGCACAAAATGATGTGAATTAGCAAAGTTGCTATTGGGTTATAGGTAAGGTAGATATTCAGCTGGTGTCCACCATACGGCTGTACCAGGTATTTACTCCTAAGACCTTGTCTGACTGGTCTGGTCTATTATTGGTTGATGTCTGTGCTGTACTGATTTTTAATATTTTTTAAATGACCTCCAGTTACATGGGCTATCATACTGCCTGGAGTATTTGGCAATGGTTTCACAAATGGAAAATTTATTTCTGATGGCCTTCTCATTGCAACATAGGGCTATCATACGTATTAACAATTCTTATAGATGGTGGTGGTGCAGAAACAAAGGGAACTGCCAAAATTCATTTGTTGTTCTGTAAATTTGTTGGAGGGCGGTTTATCAAACTGATGGTACGTCCATTCAAAGTTGTCAATGAGCTGCTGGTTTTTGTTCTATTCTTCCTGGGAAAGAATGTATATTTTTCTTTTCCCATTGCCCCACTAAAAATATACTTGCAACTAAAGCTGGTGCACTCCTTATTTATTCTTTTATCATAAGCACTGTATCCCCTCCTTAAATAGGAAAATGTTTGAAGAAAAAATGAACTGAGACCATGAAAAGTAACCGGTCATCAAAGTTTTTACACTCACAAAATACTGAACTAATGAGGGAAAACTGGTGAAATTTCTAGACTTAAAAGCCTGGTAGACAAGAGGCAGAACTAGCAGAGCCAATGCCAATATGGGAGTGTGAAGGCAGGAAGAAGCAAGAGAAAGTGACCCAGGAACTCACAGAGATTCATAAGGACTGAATTCTCACGGGCAGTAGTATTGGGGTTCAGACCAAGTTTAACTAGATCTCCAAAGAACACCTGATATCTGGAATACACTTACACTAGCTGGATTTGTTTGTTTTTTTGTAACCAAAAGTGAATTATGAATATCAGTCCAAAGTCTGGGACAGAGTAACTTGTCTTTCATATAATGAACTAGAAAGTGAATTCTCCTAGACTAAGGATTTGTGCTCATGTCTGGGATGGGGTTGAACGTCTTAGGTGGGGATGGCAGGTTGTAGTCACCCCTTCCAAGAAAAGAGTGATGCAAGGACAGGAAATGGGAAAAGATGATACTATGAATATATAGAATTCCAGGGGAAGTGACATGTTATCTTGTGTTCATTTAAACTTCTCTTCCAGTGGGCACCTGGGTAGCTCAGTTGGTTAAGCATCTGACTCTTGATTTTGGCTCAGGTCATGATCTCGGGGTTGTGAGATCAAGCCCCACGTGAGGCTCCATGCTCAGCAGGGTGTCTGCTTGAGATTCTCTCTCTCCATCTCCCTCTGGCCCTCCCACCCCACTCTCTCTCTCTAAAAAATAAGTAAATAAATATTTAAAATAAAAATAAAAATAAAATCCCCTTCCAGATTAATGAAGTGGCTAATTTTCCAACATAGGGCACAAACTCTCTCTCAGGGTTCTAGTCATTGCTTCTATTCTCCTATGTGGTAATGGCTCCACCCTCCCACTAAAACACACACTCTTACTAGCACTGACTACTGCACTATCCCTGTGCTCACCTTTGGAATAGCCCCTTTAGGAAGCTGTTTTTGATGACCTGATATGACCATGACACTTGTTTCCTGCCCAGACTGCCACAGTGGCCCAAAGAATGGCCAAAATTCCCTCTCTTCTTCTGGCAAGCAAAGACAGAAATGAGATTAGGCTAGTGACCAGAAAATACAAGAAATTCAGACTGGAGATATCCTGCATCCGAGAATGGTCAAACTTTTGAAAATTAGGAAAAAGAAAAAGTTTAAAAAATCAAATCCACAATAAGCAAATTAGAAAGAAGAAATAGAATGAAGTATGTCTACCATTGTGAAAAATGAAGAACATGGTATTTCCTTCCCATTTCTTCAAAACTGCATACTCAGCCAAGTTACCAGTGATGTCCTTATTGCCTGATCCATGATGATTCTCAGTCTTAATCTACTACTTTCCCCTTTTACCCTACTCTCCACACTGGCTTCCTTGCTTTCCCTTGCACATGCCAAGCATATCTCTGTCTTACAACTTGATAATGGCTATTCTTTCTGCCTGGAATACTCTTCCTCCAGATGTCCACATGGCCGGCTCCTTCCTTCCTTTAATTTTTACTCAAATGTTACCTTCTCAACAAGACCTATCCTGACCACTCTATTTACAGTTACAAACCTCCCTGTTGCACTCCCAATCCTACATACTCTGCTCTCTTATTTTATTCCATGGCATTTAGGACTTCCAAAATGCTTTGTTAATTGCTTATTTATTATGCATATTGTTTATTGCCTGTCTGCTCCCATAGACTTTCTTGAGGGTGGGGACCTTTGTTTTTTACACCAATGTCTAGAACAGAGTCTAGGCCATAGTAAGGTGCTCAATAGATATTTGCTGAATAAGTAAATAGCAAAGGCTTTCAAACACAAAATTCAACTAAATGCTATTAATGTGATGAAATAAGGGCAGGAAGAGGTGAATGCAGAGATGAAAAGGTCAGAAATAGGATACTAACATGAGCAAAAAAGGAATTGAAATTTAAAATCATTAAGCAAGGCAAAAAAAAAAAAAAAAAAAAAGACATTCCATCATGATAAAAGACACTTTCTATTAAGAGGATATCACAGTCCTAGGCTAGTTTGCATTAAACACCAAAGTATGCATCAAATATCAGACATCTAACTATATAAAACAAACACTATTAGAAATAGAACAACAACTTGATTTTTAAAAGAATACAATTCTGCTGGGTAACTTCAGGATGGCACCAGAATGACTTTGGAATTGTGGCCACAAAATCAGACCAAAAGAGATATGCAAAATTAATGAGAGGTAAATTAATGATCTATTAAGAGTTGTTGAAAGAATATTAACATAATTGAGAATAGAACCAAATAACAAAAAAGGTGAGTTGACTGTAAACAAATGCTAAAATAACTTCTCCCTCCTCACAACCCCTGGTTGGTTTGCATTACTCATCAGAGTGTTAAGGGAGAATCCAGGGAACCTGGATTATAAAATCACTGCAAGACTTGGGAGTCCCCATTAACCTAGTGAAGTGGAAACTGAAAAGAGTTAAGGGCTATGCCCAGAACTGGATTAGCATAACTCCTCCCATATTCTAGTGGTAGAAGGAGTCATGAGGCCCACCCAAAATTTAAAGGGATGGAAAAATAGTTTCTAACTCTCTATGGAGAATAGCATAGCTATTTTAGCTGAAAATAGCATTTTCAGCTCACACTGAAAGCATATGGGATGGGAATTGTGGTATGGTAGCCATTTTGGAAAATACAATCCACTTCAACAGATAGTTGGAATAACTAAGAAGAAAATTTAATATATTATTTTTATATCATATAACTTACAGTGCAGTTAAAGATTTTAAGGAAATTTAATAAATCAAGTTATAAAATGCCATAAAAAGGAACTGCATTTTTTTGCTAGATTTATAGATTAAATAATAATATTTGTCAATTAAACTTAAAATTTCAGTAAATGGATTTCTCTTAACATGTTAAAATCTGGAAAGAGCATCACTCACACCCTAAGGAAAAGAAAAAGCTGAATAATCTACACAATTATAACTTTTCTGGGGTCCATTAAAGAGCTGAGGTTGTAGGGCAACCAACTAGCCTGAAATCTAAGGAAAAATAGGCATCTCCAAGGAGAAATACAGTATGAGTACTAGCTAATGTGAAGCAGAGCATAAAAGTAAGACAGATTTTCCATAAAAGCAGGTAAGAAACCTCCTGCTAAAATTTGTAAAGATTTCTAAAGTCAAGTTGGGGCTATCATGAAAGCATAGAAATCCTGGGAGCAGCAGATAAAAGGAGAATTCACATTCAGTCACAGGCTCTTCTCCACAGACCACACCAGGTGCTCATGAAAAAGATTGGGGTAGGGTAGAAGATGAGAGAAAGCCTTCCTAATGGTTCAGATCTGTGGAAGGAAGATGAGAAAGACAGCAGACTTCTCAACAGAAACTATGAAAGCCAAAGGGTATGGAGGAACACTTTTCAAATACTGAAAAGGAAATACTGTAAACACAAATTTTTATACTCAGTGAAAAGCCTTTCAAATGAAGGAAATTAAGACTTTTTCAGATAATCAAAGATTGAAAGCATTCGTTACCAACAGACAGGAACTACAAGAACTCTTAAAGGAATTTCTTTAGGCAGAAGGAATATGAGACAGAAACTTGGATTTACACATAAAAAAAAAAAGAGAGGCACAGGATATGGCAAAAATAAATGGACTGTGGAAGTCAGTACACTTAACACAATTTTTGGAGCACACACACCTCTAATCCAATCTGATTTCACAGGTTATTTTATCTTGCCCAAACTACCCTGAAGAAAATTTAGCATTCTAAAGTATAATAAGAATGGTTATTTTTGTGTTATCTGGGGGAAAAGACAACTTAGTTAAGGAAGAATGAGATTGGGACCAAGTTTATAAAAGGGTAAAATTTTTATTTAAATGTGGTCAAGTGTAAAAAAAAATAAGTAGTGAGAATAAGAAAAATCCAAAATGTAAGATGAACATTGAAAGTATACAGTTAGGGGCACCTGGGTGGCTCAGTTGGTTAAGTGTCCAACCATTGGTTTTGGCTCAGGTCATGATCTCAGGGTCCTGGGATCGAGCCCTGTGTTGGGCTCCAGGCTCAGTGCTGAGTCTGCTTCAGATTCTCTTTCCCTCTGCCCATCCCCGCGTGCCCCCCCACCCCGCCTTGCTTGCTCCCTCTCAAATAAATAAATAAATAAAATCTTTAAAAATTAAAAAAAAATTTTTAAAGAATATATACAATTTAAAAAAGCTAAGGAAGTATTTTAAAACTTATCACTTTAATAATTTAAAATTTAATTAAAAAGAAAATAGCACCAGAATAATGTTTTAACCCACAAGCCATCCTCAAAAGCACCAAAGAATTTATATTAACTTGATATATCTCTTTTTACTGTATTGGACAATTCTGCAGAAAGAAAGCAGTAAGGAAATAGATGAATTGATTAATTATTTTTATTTATATAACAACAAGTTATATAGCATTTGCTATGTGCTAATTTCTATTCTAAATACTTTATGAATATTAAATAATGTAATCCTCATAAGAACTCTATGAAGTAGACACCATTACCATTCAGATGTGCTCACAGTCATATTGTAAATTGAAAATTTGGAAGTAGACATATATTCTCTAAAGTCTTTGCTTTCAAACTCTATGCCATGTTGCCTCCCAACACCATCATTGGGCAAAACCTTACATTCCTAATACAGAAAATTTTCATATGTCTGTGAAACATTTATAAACACTTAAACCTTGCTACAAAGAAAACTTCAGCAAATTCAAAGAGTAAAAAGGTTATGTGTCTGATCCTAATTCACTAAATAAGAAAGAAAATATTTAAAAATGACCAAAAACTTGACTACTTGGAAATTAAGAAATACTTAGATGACATTTGGCTCAAAGAAGAAATCAAAGGGAAATCACTGACAATCTTGGAAATTACAAAAAGGGGAACTTCATAATATACTCTAAGGCTCTAGAAGATTATATCAAAAATTCTATAGTCAAATGTCCTTATGAAAGAATGAAGATGAGAAATAAAGAAACTAAAACCACATTCTAAGAAATTATCAAAAAAATGAAAGTGATTAATAAAGTTAAAATCTTAAATTAATGAAGTAGAAAGAAAAAAGTAGAATATGTAAATAATTTCAAAATCTTGTTATATTAAAAATGTATACATTTACTAAATAAGCTGATTTTTAAAAAGAAGAAAAAGCAAAATTATAAAAGTTCAGGAAGTAGAAAGAACAGATTAAAATGACTAAAAGTATTAAAAGAGAATATAATATGAAACTTTATGGCAACAAATTTTAAAACTGGAAAAAACACTGGAAAAGAAAAGGAAAAACTATTTTTTTTTTTTTTTTTTTTTTTGCAGATGACATGATTGTAAACCTAGAAAACCCAAAGGAATCTAGTAAAAATCTCCCAGAATTAAGAAGAGAATTTGGTAAAGTAGATTGATCTAAAACTACAAAAAACAAAACAAAACAAAACAAAACATCAGTAGCTTTTCTTTACTCTGGCAATAAGAATAGGAATGGAAGAAATCCATTTAAAACAGTGAAAAAGAAACCCTTGTGAAATATTTAGAAATAGATATAACAAAAAAATAATAATAAACAACAAGGTCATACTAAAATATGTAAAAGGAGAAATGAAGAATGGAAAGATGTACCAAATTCTTGGATGAGAAGACTCAATGCCATAAAAAATCCCCCAAATTTCAACAATGTGGGTATTTTTTGTGTTTGTTTTTGGTAATTGGGTAAAGTGATCCTAAAGTTTCTAGAGAAAAATAAATACCAAAGACAAGACAAGTCATTTTGGAAAAATAGAGATGGGGCAGGGGACTTCCTCACCAATTATTCAAACCCTCTATGAAGCCATTATATTCAAACCAGAAACTTATTGGATCCCAATTTTATGGCACATCCAAGGATATAGTACAAAAATATGAATGAAAATATAAAGATAAAGCAAAACTCTTGCAAGAAAATCTAGTAGACCATACATACTATATTGTGCAGGGAAACTTTTCTGATAAAAACTGAGAAGTCAAAAGCTGCAAGAGAAAAAATAGATGTATTTAACTATAATAATTATAATTTTTAAGGCAAAAGTATAAAAATACCATTGACTGTGACAGATTTGCAGAAATATATATAATGCAGATAATATTTTTAATTTTTATAATATACAAAGATTATAATTTGACAAGAGAAACAAGAACAAGCCAATAGGAAAATGGGTAAAGAATATGAATGGGTAATACACAGAAAAGCAAATCCAAATGCCGAAAAACATGCAAATATTCTCTAATTCATCACAAGGGAAGGGATTGCAAACTAAACTAACAATGAGATGTCAGATTGTCTTAAGTTTAAAAGATATGTAACACGTATCACTGGCAGGGCTGTAGGAAAGGGAGTATTTCATGCAGTGTGAATAGAGTGAGAAATGTTATAGCTGGGACGCCTGGGTGGCTCAGTCAGTTAAGCATCCTACTCTTGATTTCAGCTCAGGTCATGATCTCGGGGTTGTGGTTTTGAGCCCTCCGTTGGGCTCTGCGCTGGGCATGGAGCCTGCTTGAGATTCTTTCTCTCCCTCTCCCTCTGCCCCTCTGTCCACCCCCTCTTAAAAAAGTACTTAAAAAAATGTTATAGCCTTTGGGGAAGCAGTATGGTGATATGTATTAAAATTTAAAATACATATACTCTTCAGGCCAGCCGTCCTTTTCCTGAGAACTTCTCAAGGAGAAACGAAGTCACCAGAACAAAAGGGTTCATATAAAGATGTTTTTTGGAGGGTGAGTTTTTTTTTTTTTTGCAAATTATTTGTAAAAGCTACAATGTGTTTCTAGGAATAGGGGAATAAACTACGGAATATCCATATGATGGAACCATGTAGCCATTAAGAAGAATGATTCAGAGCTGTGCTGGTGACAGGAAGAACTTCAGAAGGTGTTGTTGATGGAGTAAAGCACAATGCAGGGGAAAAATGTGTACTATGTGTACTATGGTTCTATTTTTGTAAAATAATGATCAGAAAGCACTTGTATGTGTGTGTGTACATGGGTATATTATTATACAGCCATTGGTAAAAATAGGAAAGATACATATTAGACTATTAATATGGGTTATCTGGGTAGGTGGGTGGGTTGGGAATTAGTATGTGTGGAAGAGAAAAGGAGGAGTCAAGCCAACAAGGAGAAAACAGAAAGACCACCCACACAGGACCACACACTTGTACCTATACTTGAACTGAATCACATACATGCATTTGTGAAAATGTATGCATGTGTGCTGTTCAGACATAAAGACCTCACCTGGCCAGTTTGAGGGACTCTGCTTCACTGTTAACTTCTTCCTATCCAGGAAACTTTGCTCTTCCATTTGTATTCCTGTGCCAACACATTCTCCAGGCAAGAGTTTCTGATTCTGGGATTCCCATATTTAATTCTAAGACTTCCCCTACTATCACATGGTATTTCGTCTCAGAATGTCTCCAACAATCTTCTAGAAATGAATATCCTTTGGTGTTTCTACTCTATTCCTTCTTGTCCATACTTCCCTTCTTGACTTCCAGGTTAACCTTTCTAAGTAAAGTGGATCACATGATTCTGGGCAGAAGGTGAAAGGTTCCACCATGGGTACCTGGGAAAATGACTTCTTTAGATCATACATCTTAGAATTATAGACTTGTCTAAATTGTGAACTTCCTCAGGATCCAATATGAAGCAAGATACAAGAAGCCAAGAACTAACTTGAGATACCTTTAGTCAGCTCACATTGTTTACTGCTAATGAGTCCCTCGTCTCCTTGTGTTTATAGAATGTTTACTAGTTTTACATTCCACGCTCACATCTGTCTGCCTCCTTCAGCCTCCTTGTGGTGGAGCAATTTCCTTCACTTCAAAGGAAGCTCCAGGTGCAGGGAGGACTCTAGGGGTGTGGCCCCGCCTCAGATTCTGGCTCCTTTTCTCTACTAAAACTTGTACTCTCTTCATCTTATCCCAAGTTGACTTTGGGAGCCATTCCTAAATTCATTCATCTGTTCTGGACTCTGAGAGTGAGACAGAAATGGAGTTCTCCTTTTTCCTCAAATCACCGACCCTAGTTTTGTCATGACATTTCAAATTGATTAACTGTAGAAACAGGAGGGATCAACAGGCCACTATAGAGAAAAGGCCACAATTTAAAGAGTGACAAATAGGTTGTGGTAAGATTACTATGATGATGGCCTCCAATGAATTATGGAGAAATTTAAAAATCATTGTTTTAAGCTATTATTAATATTTTTTTAAATTCAGCGGTAGTTAACTGAAGCTGTGCCGTGTGATATGCTTCTCCCAACACGAAGTAGGGACCACTTCTCCACCCTTGTGAACCTGTCTGGGCTGGCCCCGGACTCTATGGGAGTTCCAGAGCCTAGGCATGGAGAGGCTTTGCAGTTTCCCCTCTTGCTCTCTTGGAACCTTGAGATGACCATGCGGCAAAGGACCTCAGGCCAGCCTGCTGGTGAACGAGAGTTCTTGGGAAAAGAAGAGGCTCTTGCCAATAGCCGGCACCAACTCCCAGACACATGATTGAGGCTATCCCAGACAAAAGCTGCAGAGGAATAGCTCAGCCAACCTCTGAGGATTATGAGAAATAATAAAGGATTGTTGTTTTAGTCACTGGGTTTTGAAGTGGTTCATCCTCTAGCAATAGTTGATGAATATAGAGGCTTGGACATTTTAATTCAGTATCTATCCATCCTCTTTTCTAGTGTTCTGTGTATAGTGAGGCTCTTTTTCTTTCTTCTTTTTTTTTTTTTTTTTTTGTCCCCCTTGAGATCTAAGAAAACACATTGCCTATATGGACACAAGTAATTCCTAAGCACACACACTTAAAAAATTTCGCAGGAGACAAGACTGCAAAGGCAGAAACTGGGTCTTATGTCTCCTCTTGAGGACTGTATGGCCAGCGGGAGGTCAGCATATGTTGGCCAAATTAAGCATCTCATGGGACACCTGTTGCTGCTTTTCATCTCATTTGCTTAGACCTTGCATGTGTCACAAAACGAATGGCTGGCTGGTTTGGCTGACCTGGCCAGCTCTGCAGATGTTCCCTTGTTGTCTCACTTTTCCAAATAATAGATAGTTCTCAACGATCCCAGCCTGGAAGTAGAGAGTATCTCTCCAGTGGCTGGAAGCCTGGGTGCATTGGTCAAGGGGGTAGTGGTTGTAGATATAACAGTGGCAGTGGGGGGGGGGGGGCAGAGCAACAGCTAACGTTTACTGACACCTTATCAATATGCCAGTCATTATGCCATTCACTTCCCATGAATTAGCTAATTGAGTCAATTAATTAGTCATCACTTCCATAAGGAAACTGAGGCACAAATATATTCATTGATCTGCCCAAGCTAACAGTTAAAAGGTAGAGCCTGAGCTCTTAGCAAACACTCTGGCTCTAAATGTGGCTAATTTTATAGTTACAGCTAAGGAATATTTAAGGTTTAAACGAAGGACTATTAAACATAGTCATTTATAAAAGTTACCTAACAAGAAATCACCTATGAGTTATAATCTCCCAGGCTTTTAAATACCACTTGTACTTCTCATTAGTCAAGAAACAAGTATTACTGAGAGCATTATAGTATGTCTGTGCTTGTACACAGAAAGTTTTAAAACTATGAACTAATAAAAAACATCATATAAGAATCTTGGCTCTAAAGGTACTTACACTAAAGAGACCAGACTTATTCAATGAAATGACCAAAGAGTAGGACAAGATTTCAAAAAAAAAAAAAAAGAGGGAGAGAGAGAGCAAAGGAGTTCTGAAACCTCACCTCTTACAAGGAAGAATCTGAGTCATATTTCAAATTGTCCTCTCTCCTCGAAGCAAAACCACAGCTTTCTTTTTGGATGTCACAGCACTAAAAGATGGCTTAATAGGCCAGACTAACCTGTGCTAACAACTAGAATAATCTCCAAAAAAGAAAATTTACTTTGGGATTTAAGATAATCAAAACTGATTACTTCTCAAGAGGCTTAGAAACCCAAAGCTGTAAACACAGCTGGGGAAACACTTGAATGTGGGTCCATAAAAACTCCAGTGAATAATCCATCCTTCTGCCTCATGACGTGGACACTACACCACACACGTGAACCTATAGGAAAGCAGTAAATATTTTTATACAACCTTGTTGGCAAATAGAAAAAAAAATGTATAGAGATATGCCCACCCACATCTTCTGTGTGTGTAATGTAAATATCTTTCTTGTTTTATTGAAGTAAGGGTTGAAGGATTACATTCAGCCCAGACACTAAATAGTAACACAGGGATGTTGTAAACCAAACCTATACAGACTGGATTTTTCTTCTGAAAATTTAGAGCGCCAATAGAACTATTTTTAATTGGTTCAAAAATAAATGTTCTACTATTTTGTTATCCAAGAGTCAACAACAGCATTTCCTCCACTCTTCTCTATATAGAATAATTTTGACTTATCAAGACCTTTTTTTCCAATGGAAGGATAGACATTTATATATTAACAATGATTATCTCCAGCATTGAGATTAGGAGTGTTGGTTATTTATTTCTGTTTTTGGTGTTTTTGAAATTTCTCAAAATAACATACACTGTTTTCATAATAAAAAGATATTATGATTTTTTAAAAAAGCAATCAATCTACTTAACTTCCTCACTGGTGGACATTCCTACACTATTTACATAATTGCCCTTAACTACTACACCTACCAAATAAACCCTTGTGTTCAGTGCATTTAAAAACAATTTCCCTTCTAAGAGAATCCCAAGATCCGTTTTCACTTAAGTCCAGAAATGCATGTCAAGGCTAAGAATATTTTGACACAGAACTTGCATCTTGGAAAAAAGTCACTCTGAGCAGGAAAGAAATGATATCTTTTAAAAATTCCTTTTTCAGATGACTTGCTGTGTAGTTCATTAGCAAGAGACACAAAAAGTACTTTCTAAAATAATAATGACCCAGAACCTTGCTCTTTGAGATAACAAGGCTCTGTTTTTGCAGGTGGCCTTCTACTCAAAGAACAAAAACTGGAAGCATCCATTGAATTGCCCTGTTTACATGTGTTGAGTCATGCTAATGGAACAGAGCTAATCAAGCCCAGGGTACAAAGCCCTTTATGTGAAGGAAAAGGACCAGCCTCAGATTCACTAACATCCAGATGCAAACACTTACATGGGCTTCTGCAAAGACACCAACCTGCTGTGGGTGACCTCGAAGGCAGAGCTGGTCATGAGATAGATAATGTGAGCCACATACAGAATTTTAAGTTCTCTAGTAGCCACATTTTAAAAAGTAAAAATAAATAGGTAAGGTCACTTTAACATTATATTTTATTTAACTATATATATCCCAAATAGTATCACTTCAATATCAAAAATGCATTTAGGTAATGTACGTTCTTTTTTTTTTTTTTTTAACTAAGTCTTTGAATTCCAGCCTGTATTTTCAGCTACAGCATAGCTCACTTTGGACTAATTGCATTTCAAGAGCTCAAGAGCCACATGTGGATGTGGTTAGTGGCTACCATTAGACAGTGCAACTCTAAGATGAAAATGTTATTCTCACCAAGTAGGAGTCTAGGGTCTTAAAAAATTTTTTTTAACATTGAGATATAATTTACATACTATGAAATTCACCTTTCAAAGTGTACAGTTCAGTGATATTTAGTGTATTCACAAGACTGTGTAACTGTCACTACTATTTAATTCCAGAACATTTCATCTTCCCCAAAAGAAATCCCATATCTCCATCAGTCACTGTCAATTCTCTCCTTTCCCCAGACCTGGCAACTACTAACGTGCTTTCTGCACCTATGGATTTGCCTATTTTGGACATTTCATATAAACAGAATCATACAATATGTGGCCTTTGTATCAGACATCTTCCACTTAGCAAAATGTTTTCAAGTTTCAGCCATGTTTCTTCTTTCTTCTCTTCCTTCTTAAGGTTGAATGCTATTCCATTGTGTGGCTATATACCACATTTGGTTTAGCTATTCACCGACTGATGCGCCTTTGAGTTCTTTCCACATTTTGGCTACTATGAGCGGGGCTGCTATGAACATTCATGTAAAAGATTTTGTAAGAACACACGTTTTCGATTCTCTTGGGGATCCCACCTGGAAGTGGGATTGCTAGGTCAGATGGTAACTCCATGTTTAACTTTTTTAAGCAACCCCTGAACTGCTTTCTCAAGTGGTTCCACCATTTTGCATTCCCACCAGCAATACACGAAGGTTCCAGTTTCTCCAATATTTGTTATCATTGTCTTTTTTGTTATAGCCATCCCAGGGGGTGTGAAGTATAAAACTTTTTAACAAACCCAGGAGTCAGCTAAAGTTTTTACTGATAAAGAAAATATAAAAACTGTAGTCACAAAAATGCAACAGGGGCTGTGATATTCCTACAGATTTAAAAGATTAGGGATTAAGTTTACATTTGCCACATTTCCCTGTAAAGATTAACACATTGTAGCTTGGTTAAGAAGCTGTTTTCTTAGACCTAAATGTGAGACAGGAATCCATCAAAATCCTAGAGGAGAACACAGGCAGCAACCTCTTCAACCTCAGCTGCAGCAACTTCTTCCCAGACACATCGCCAAAGGCAAGGGAAGCAAGGGCAAAAATGAACTATTGGGACTTCATCAAGATAAAAAGCTTTTGCACAGCAAAGGAAACAGTCAACAAAACCAAAGACAACCGACAGAATGGGAGAAGATATTTGCAAATGACATATCAGATAAAGGGCTAGTATCCAAAATCTATAAAGAACTTACCAAACTCAACACCCAAAGAACAAATAATCCAACCAAAAAATGGGCAGAGGACATGAACAGACATTTTTGCAAAGAAGACATCCAAATGGCCAACAGACACATGAAAAAGTGCTCAAGATCACTCGGCATCAGGGAAATACAAATCAAAACCTCAATGAGATATCACCTCACACCAGTCAGAATGGCTAAAATTAACAAGTCAGGAAATGACAGATGTTGGTGAGGATGCGGAGAAAGGGGAACCCTCTTACACTGTTGGTGGGAATGCAAGCTGGTGCAGCCACTCTGGAAAACAGTATGGAGGTTCCTCAAAAAATTGAAAATAGAGCTACACTACGACCTAGCAATTGCACTACTGGGTATTTACCCCAAAGATACAAATGTAGGGATCCAAAGGGGTATGTGCACCCCAATGTTTATAGCAGCAATGTCCACAATAGCCAAACTATGGAAAGAGCCAAGATGTCCATCAACAGAAGAATGGATAAAGAAGATGGGGTATAGATATACAATGGAATATTATGCAGCCATCAAAAGGAATGAAATCTTGCCTTTTGCAACAATGTGGATGGAACTGGAGGATATTATGCTGAGTGAAATAAGTCAATCAGAAAGACAAGTATCATATGATCTCACTGATATGAGGAATTCTCAATCTCAGGAAACAAACTGAGGGTTTCTGGAATGGTGGGGGGTGGGAGGGATGGGGTGGCTGGGTGATAGACATTGGGGAGGGTATGTGCTATGGTGAGTGCTGTGAATTGTGTAAGACTGTTGAATCGCAGACTTGTACCTCTGAAACAAATAATACATT
The DNA here is from genome assembly GCF_964656455.1 of Halichoerus grypus. NCBI lineage: Eukaryota > Metazoa > Chordata > Mammalia > Carnivora > Phocidae > Halichoerus > Halichoerus grypus. The sequence continues at coordinate 41,942,668 of NC_135714.1, forward strand.
ATATGTTAAAAAAAAAAAAAAAGAAGAAGTATAGTAGGAAGGGAAAAATGAAGGGGGAGAAATTGGAGGGGAGACGAACCATGAGAGACTATGGACTCTGAGAAACAAACTGAGGGTTCTAGAGGGGAGGGGGGTGGGAGGATGGGTTAGCCTGGTGATGGGTATTGAGGAGGGCACGTTCTGCATGGAGCACTGGGTGTTATGCACAAACAATGAATCATGGAACACTACATCTAAAACTAATGATGTAATGTATGGGGATTAACATAACAATAAAAAAAAAAGAAAAAAAAATGAAGGGGGAGAAATTGGAGGGGAGATGAACCATGAGAGACTATGGACTCTGAGAAACAAACTGAGGGTTCTAGAGGGGAAGGGGGTGGGAGGATGGGTTAGCCTGGTGATGGGTATTAAAGAAGGCATGTGGGCGCCTGGGTGGCTCAGTTGGTTAAGCGACTGCCTTTGGCTCAGGTCATGATCCTGGAGTCCCTGGATCGAGTCCCGCATCAGGCTCCCTGCTCAGCGAGGAGCCTGCTTCTCCCTCTAACCCTACCCCCTCTCGTGTACTCTCTCTCTCTCTCTAATTCTCGCTCTCTCAAATAAATAAATAATTTTAAAAAATCTTAAAAAAAAAAATAAAGAAGGCACGTACTGCATGGAGCACTGGGTGTTATACACAAACAATGAATCATGGAACACTACATCAAAAATTAATGATGTAATGTATGGTGATTAACATAACATAATTAAAAAAAAGAAAAAAAAAGAAAATCTCGTTTCTACTTTTAAAGAGTTTACATTATGATTTCTCATTATATTTTTATTTTCCAGATCCCACCACAGAAGACAGAGGCAGTGACATGAAATGAAATGATGAGCACTGGGTTGTGAGCTGGGTGTTAAATTCATTCCTTGCTACCTTGCTTTGGGCCTCACATTTCACCTTCCCAGGCTCTGCCTCCTCACTAATAAATGAGGGAGTTGGACAAAGCAATCCCATAGGTCTCTCCCCAACCCCACCATAGATCTTTTTAAGCACTAGAATTCTACTATTTGTGGGTATGGAGGCAAGTTTTGGAAATTAGGGTTTTAGTCAAACAGGGCTCTGGAGGATAATAATGTTTTCAAAATCTCTTTTACAGGCAAGTTCCGCTCAGTTATATGTTTCTCCTCTTTCCCTAGATATTTTTAAAAATGTTATTTATTGTGTATTTAGTTTTTCACGAGAAGGCAGCTATTGAATGCAATCTGCTTCAGAAAGATGTAGGTATGTCGTAAGCCAGGAAGAGCGGATTTTGATCACAAAAGTTGGCATTTGCAATAAATCCAACCTTGTTCTGAGTGGTTAAGTTCCTTAGAAAACCCACTGACGTTTCAAAGAGTGCATCGATTAGAAAATACTGACAATTCTCAAAACACTAGCCTTGCATGTTAATGCCCCGGTGTCGTGAGAGTGAACAGTAAAGCACTGTTGGTGCACACTGGGCCCTCTCACGCATGAAGTATGTCAACCTGACGGGCCTGTGGAGACTACAGCTCTCCTTGTTTCTCCATCATCCCCTACCCCAGGGCCAGCAATGGACCATTATCTCTCCGTCTGACATCTGAGGCGAGAATCTGAATGCCAGGAAGGAAGTTTTCCAAATCGAAGTAAAAACAAAATCCTCTTATTACAACAGGATACAGTAAAGAAAACAAAAAAGGAAGCTCATGAGAGGAAAAAGGTTTAAGTGTAAACGAAAAATATTCTGAGGCAAACAAGATACCGTAGTCAGAGTTACTTGTATTTACTGGGGAAAATCCAGCATTGCTGGAGAGACTACAGTAAGGGAGTGAGGCTGACACGTCTGTCGCCAGGAAGATCGCTCATTGTTGACTGTGTCACAGGGCTTGGAACTGAAAGTCAGTAGCATGTTCTTTCACAATTTTGTCTCTCTTAGACATAAAATATTATTCTTTGGGAGGCGAGCGTCAATGAGTTTTGCCCAGAGTAATTTCAGTTGCCCAAGAGCTTGTATTTTTATTACCTGGAGATTAGGAAAATATTGTATGGAGATATTCAGTCATCAGGGTCTTTAATCACTTATCCTAGCTCGGAGCTGGAGATTTCAGAATGGTGTGCTGATGTCATCCCCCAGGATCCGTCATCCTAGACAGAGCACACGGAGCTGCGTACCTCATATGGCTGGAGTACATCCAAGTCAGCCAGTGTGAATGGCTGGACCAAAATGCAGGGTAACTCCTCAGTTATGCCAGAGGACAGGAGGGGAAAGAAATTCAACTCCACATAACATGAGGAAGATGAGTCACAAACAATTCTTATACAAACCCTATGTACTTCTCAGATATTTGTCAAGAGCATTGTGACAAAGTGGTAGGAAGAGGGTTATGATGGAACACAATATAATTTTAACCAATTGAGTTCTCAGTTGCAGGACTATGGATATGTTTTATTTTTGTTAGAGCTGAGAATTTATAACCACCAAGAGATTTATACGTAGTTCTCATATAATCCTCACTCAAACAACCTGATGAGGCGGGTCTATTATTGTTGCCACTTTATAGGAGAGGACAGCGAAGGACAGGTGAGTTAAATAGCTTGCCCAAGGTTACACAGCTCCTGAGAAGCAAGGCCAGAATTTGAATCCAGGTCTACCTGCACCTGGAGCTCAAGTTCTAGGTTTTGAGCTTCTTTTAGTTTTGACTACAATCTTGCATTGAAAGATCTCTATATAGGTAGTTATTCCTCAAAGGAATATAAGTTTTTCTGATTTCCAATTCCTTGTGTAACCTGTGCTCTTAACATCATCCTTTCTGCTCGCCTCTGAGAACTGGGTTCAGTTCCTCTTTTTCTTGGCCTCCTTTAGGCTCTCCTTATATTATCTCTTCTCAGTGCACACATGTTCACTTTCCCTTATATTGGCTAATTTGCCCCTCTTTGGTACCTTTTAATGATTAACCTATTTCTCTCCTTTCCATAACAAATAGCCTCTGAGCTGTGACTTCAAAGCCCTCACTGCCACCCTCCCAATCTGCTGGAGTCCCGCCCAGAGAGCTTAAAATCACCAACCACCACGCCCAAAGGCCTTTCCTAGTTGTCCTTTACCTTGACCTTTCTGCAGCATTTGACCCTGCAGACCATCTACTTCTTCGAGAGCTGCATGTGTACATTAGACACAAAAATTTATTAAATGATTGGTTAAATAAAATATTCAAACATTTTCTGAATTTCTAAATACAATGTATATATGGTTAAAGACCAGAACATTTTTACATATAAACATTCTTGTAATTTTTAAAGAACTTATAAGAAAATGACTTTGGTTAAGGAAGCTGCCCAACATGGCAGCAACAGCCTTCTTTTGCAGAGTAATGAATATATTCAATTGTTTTTAGAAATACGGATATATTTTTAGGCTAATATTTTTTTAAAATTATAGGCATACCATATATAAAAATTAACTCAAAATGGATCATTGGCCTGACTATAGCTAACAATACTGTATTGTATACTTGAAAGTTGCTAAGAGTAGATCTTAAAAGTACTCATCACAAGAAAAAAAGTTGTAACTATGAGTGGTGATAAATGTTAATGAAACTTATCCTGGTAATCATTTTGCAATATATACATACATCAAATCATTACGTTATATACCTAAAATTAAAATACTGTTATATATTAATTATAATTCAATAGAAAAAGAATCATTAGCTTAAATGCAGGAACAAAAACTATAGAACTCTTAGAAGAAAACATAACAGTCAATCTTCATGAATTAGGCAATAGTTCCTTAGAAATGACACCAAAGGTAAAAGCAACAAAAGAAAAAAATAAACTGGTCTTCATCAAAATTAAAAACTTTTGTGCTTCAAAGGACACCATCAAGAAAATGAAAAGACACCCATGTGAGACAATGTTGGTAAATCTCATATTAGATAAGGGACTTATATTCAGAATATATAAGGAATTCTTATAACTTGACAATAAAAAGACAAGCAAGCCAACTAAAAACTGAGCAAATTATTTGAATAGACATTTCTCTAAAGAAAATATATAAATGGTCAACAGCACATGAAAAGATGTTCAACATTATTATTAGAGAAATTCAAATCAAAACCATGATAAACCACTTCACACTCACTAGGGTAGCTAAAATTAAAAAGACAATATAAATGTTGTTCCACAATGAGATATCACTTCACATCAGTCAAGATGGTTATTATTAAAAAAAAAAAACAAAAACAAAAAATAACTCATACTGCCTAAGATGTGGCAATATTAGAACCCTCGCGCATTGCTGATGGGAACATAAAATGGTGCAGCTACAGTGGAAAACAGTATGGCAGTTCCTCCAAAAAATTAAACATCGAATTACCATATGATCCTGGAAACCCACTTCTGGGTATATTTTTAAAAGAACTGAAATCAGAGACTCGAGCACTTATTTGTACGCCCATGTTCATAGCAGCATTATTCACAATCACCAAAAGCTGGGAGCAACCCACGTGTCCATCAATGGATGAATGGATAAACAAAATGTTGTATAGCCATGAAATAGAATATTATTCACCCTTCAAAAGGAAGGACATTCTGACACATACTATAACATGGCTAAACCTTGAAGACATTATGCTAAGTGAAATAAGCCAGTCATAAAAAAACAAACTGCGGAAGTGTGGTTCCACTTATGTGAGGTCTCTAGAGTAGTCAAATTCATAGAGGTAGAATGTAGAATAGTGCTTTCCAGGGGATGAGGGAGGGAGGAATGGGAAGGTATTGTTTAATGAGTAAAGAATTTCAGTTTCAGGAGATGAAAATGTTCCGGACAGGGATAGTGGTGATGATTGCACAACTAGTTGATGTCTTGGTTGCACAACTAGTTGATGTACTTAATGCCACTGAACGGTACACTTAAAAATGGTAAAAAAAAAAAAAAATTGTATTAAAAATAAACAGGGGTTCCTGTATGGCTCAGGTCATGATCTCAGGGTCTGGGATTGAGTCCTGCATTGTCCTTCCTGCTCAGCGGGGAGTCTGCTTCTCTCTCTGCCCCTCCCCCAACTCGTGTGTGCACACGCACTCACTTGCTCTCTCTCTCTCAAATAAATAATCTTAAAAATAAATAAATAAACAGGGAATTGAGCTGGATATCTACCAGACCACTCTGAGCACCCACGAAACCAGCCTGAGATGTAAGAAGATCTGGATCTCTACAAACAGAATATCGCAGGCAGTTGGTTTTGAGGTACGAAGCGGAGAGCCGTGATTCTGCGGGCGGATATCGGAGGATAAACGGCGGCGGGAGGGTGCCTGGACGTGGGGATCCTACACCGCCGGTGAGTGACAGCCTCGCGCGCTGCGGACGGGGCGCAGACTCGCAGACCGGTAGCGGCGGGGAAAGGACTTTAGGGCAGCCTCTGGGGTGGAAACCCAGAGCAGCGGGGTCGCACGCACGCGAACTGCAGCCCCCTGGACGGAAACCGAAGCGCTGGAGTCGGGTGCACGCAAACTGGGAGCGGCTGGCGGTTTTAGAAGCACAAAGGGCAGAGACGGCCCGGCCTGGAGGCAGCACTGGGGGCACTGCGGAGGGGCGCACAACCCAGGACGCTGCAGTTTATAGCAGCACGGACAGAAATGGAGACAGTGTGGCCTGGAGAGCTCACTGAAGGACAGACTGCGGTCTCTCTGCTCTGAGGCAGAGGGTTGGAAACGGTCTCTTCTGCTCTGACTCGCGGAAAAGACGTGGAAAGCCGCCAGGGAAAGGCGCCAGAGAACAAAAGCCCCAAACACTGATTCCCGCTGAGCCCATCCTCCGCCACAGGGGCGCAGGGCAACTCCGCCCAAACAGGGTTGCCTGAGTAACAGCGAAGCAGGCCCCTTCCACAGAAGACAGGCTGGGAAAACAAGAGGCCAGCAACCCTAAGGTCCCAAGAAAACAGGTGCATCTTGCTTGGGTTCTGGTCAATAATTTGGACTCTATACATTCCCTCAAACACCCATCAACAGAATGACTAGGAGGAGGAGCCCCCAAAACAGAAAAGACTCAGAGATTATGACTTATGCTGCAGATTTACAAATGGATGCAGATATAACCAAGATGTCGGAGATGGAATTCAGGCTAGCAATTGTGAAGACAATGGCTAGAATGGAGAAATCAATTAATGGCAACATAGAGTCTCTAAGGGCAGAAATGAAAGGTGAATTGGCAGAACTTAGAAATGCTATCAATGAGATCCAATCCAATCTAGATAATCTAACAGCTAGGGTAACTGAGACAGAAGAGAGAATAAGCGACCTGGAAGACAATATAATAGATAAAAAGGGAAAAGAGGAGGCCAGGGAAAAACAACTCAGAATCCATGAAAATAGAATCAGAGAAATAAGTGACACCATGAAGCGTTCCAATGTCAGAATAATTGGAATCCCGGAGGGAGTGGAGAGAGAGGGGAGGACTAGAAGATGTATTTGAGCAAATTGTAGCTGAGAGAGGACTAGAAGATGTATTTGAGCAAATTGTAGCTGAGAACTTCCCTAATCTGGGGCATGAAACAAACATTCGAGTCCTAGAGGCAGAGAGGACCCCTCCCAAGATCAAGGAAAACAGGCCAACACCCCGGCATGTAATAGTAAAACTTGCAAATCTTAGAACCAAGGAAACCATCTTAAGGGCAGTTAGGGGGAAGAGATTCCTTACGTACAGAGGGAGGAACATCAGAATAACGTCAGACCTATCCACAGAGACCTGGCAAGCCAGAAAGGCCTGGCAAGACATATTCAGGGTACTAAATGAGAAGAACATGCAGCCAAGAATACTTTATCCAGCAAGGCTTTCATTTAGAATGGATGGAGAGATGCAGAGCTTCCACGACTGGCAGAAGCTGAAAGAATATGTGACCACTAAGCCGGCCCTGCAAGAAATATTAAGGGGGGTTCTATAAAAGGAGAAAGACCCCAAGAGTGATATACAACAGAAATTTACAGGCACAATCTATAAAAACAACATCTTCACAGGCAACATGATGACAATTAATTCATATCTTTCAATAATCACTCTCAATGTGAATGGCCTAAATGTTCCCATAAAACGGCACAGGGTTGCAGATTGGATAAAAAGACAGGACCCATCCATATGCTGTCTACAAGAGACTCATGTTGAACCTAAAGATACATCCAGACTGAAAATGAAGGGATGGAGATCCATCTTCCATGCCAGCGGACCTCAAAAGAAAGCTGGGGTAGCAATTCTTATATCAGACAAATTAGATTTTAAACTAAAGTCTGTAATTAGAGACACAGAAGGACACTATATCATTCTTAAAGGGTCTATCCAACAAGAAGATCTAACAATTGTAAATATCTATGCCCCCAACATGGGAGCAGCCACCTATATAAGCCAACTGTTAACCAAAATAGTCATATTGATAACAATACGTTAATTGTAGGAGACCTCAATACTCCACTCTCAGCAATGGACAGATCATCTAAGCAGAAAATCAACAAGGAAACAAGAGCTTTGAATGATACATTGGACCAGATGGACCTCAGATATTTACAGAACATTCCACCCTAAAACAACAGAATACTCATTCTTCTCAAGTGCACATGGAACTTTCTCCAGAATAGACCATATACTGGGTCACAAATCAGGTCTCAACCGATACCAAAAGATTGAGATTATTCCCTGCACATTCTCAGACCACAATGCTCTAAAACTGGAACTCAATCACAAGAAAAAATTTGGCAGAAATTCAAACACTTGGAAGCTAAAGACCACTCTGCTCAAGAATGTTTGGGTCACCCAAGAAATCAAAGAAGAACTTAAACAATTCATGGAAATCAATGAGAACGAAAACACATCGGTCCAAAACCTATGGGATACTCCAAAGGCGGTCCTAAGGGGGAAATACATAGCCATCCAAGCCTCACTCAAAAAAATAGAAAAATCCCGAATTCACCAACTAACTCTCCACCTTAAAGAACTAGAGAAAAAGCAACAAACGACACCTAAGCCATGCATTAGAAGAGAAATAATTAAAATTAGAGCAGAAACCAATGAATTAGAAACCAGAAACACAGTAGATCAGATCAACGAAACTAGAAGTTGGTTCTTTGAAAGAATTAATAAGATTGATAAACCACTGGCCAGACTTATCCAAAAGAAAAGAGAAAGGACCCAAATTAATAAAATTATGAATGAAAGGGGAGAGATCACGACTAACACCAAGGAAATAGAAACAATTATTAGAAATTATTATCAACAACTATATGCCAATAAACTGAGCAATCTGGATGAAATGGAGGCCTTCCTGGAAACCTATAAGCTGCCAAGACTGAAACAGGAAGAAATTGACAACCTGAATAGGCCAATAACCAGTAACGAGATTGAAGCAGTGATCAAAAACCTCCCAAAAAAACAAGAGTCCAGGGCCTGATAGATTCCCTGGGGAATTCTACCAAACATTCAAAGAAGAAATAATACCTATTCTACTGAAGCTGTTTCAAAAAATAGAAACAGAAGGAAAACTTCCAAACTCATTCTATGAGGCCAGCATTACCTTAATCCCCAAACCAGGCAAAGACCCCATCAAAAAGGAGAATTTCAGACTGATATCCCTGATGAATATGGATTCTAAAATCCTCAACAAAATCCTAGCTAATAGGATCCAACAATACATTAAAAGGATCATCCACCACGACCAAGTGGGATTTATCCCCGGGATGCAAGGGTGATTCAACATTCGCAAATCAATCAATGTGATAGAACACATTAATAAGAGGAGGGAGAAGAACCATATGGTCCTCTCAATTGATGCAGAAAAAGCATTTGACAAAATACAGCATCCTTTCCTGATTAAAACTCTCCAGAGTATAGGGATAGAGGGAACATTCCTCAAGCTCATAAAATCCATCTATGAAAAATACACAGCGAATATCATCCTCAATGGGGAAAAGCTGAGAGCCTTTCCCTTAAGATCAGGAACACGTCAAGGGTGCCCACTCTCACAACTGTTGTTCAACATAGTACTAGAAGTCCTAGCAACAGCAATCAGACAACAAAAAGAAATAAAATATATTCAAATTGGCAAAGAAGAAGTCAAACTCTCTCTTTTCGCAGACGACATGATACTTTATGTGGAAAACCCAAAAGACTCCACCCCCAAATTACTAGAACTCATCCAGCAATTCAGTAATGTGGCAGGATACAAAATCAATGCACAGAAATCAGTTGCTTTCTTATACACTAACAACGCAACTGTAGAAAGAGAAATTAGAGAAACGATTCCATTTACAATAGCACCAAAAACCATAAGATACCTCGGAATAAACCTAACCAAAGAGGTAAAGGATCTATACTCTAGGAACTACAAAACACTCATGAAAGAAATTGAAGAAGACACAAAAAGATGGAAAAATATTCCATGCTCATGGATCGGAAGAATAAACATTGTTAAAATGTCTATGCTACCCAGAGGAATCTATACCTTCAATGCCATCCCAATCAAAATTCCAATGACATTTTTCAAAGTGCTGGAACAAACAATCCTAAAATTTGTATGGAATCAGAAAAGACCCTGAATTGCCAAGGAAATGTTGAAAAAGAAAAACAAAGCTGGGGGCATCACGTTGCCCGATTTCAAGCTATACTACAAAGCTGTGATCACCAAGACAGCATGGTACTGGCACAAAAACAGACATATAGACCAATGGAACAGAACAGAGAACCCAGATATGGATCCTCAACTCTATGGTCAAATAATCTTTGACAAAGCAGGAAAAAACATGCAATGGAAAAAAGACAGTCTCTTCAATAAATGGTGCTGGGAAAATTGGACAGCCACATGCAGAAGAATGAAACTTGACCATTCTCTAACACCATTCACAAAGATAAACTCAAAGTGGATGAAAGACCTCAATGTGAGACAGGAATCCATCAAAATCCTAGAGGAGAACATAGGCAGTAACCTCTTGGACATCGGCCACAGCAACTTCTTTCAAGATACATCTCCAAAAGCTAGTGAAACAAAAGCAAAAATGAACTTTGGGACTTCATCAAGATAAAAAGCTTCTGCACAGCAAAGGAAACAGTCAACAAAACAAAGAGGCAACCCACAGAATGGGAGAAGATATTTGCAAAGGACAGTACAGAGAAAGGGCTGGTATCCAAGATCTATAAAGAACTTCTCAAACTCAACACCCAAAAAACAAATAATCAAGTCAAAAAGTGGGCAGAAGATATGAAAAGACACTTCTCTGAAGAAGACATACAAATGGCTAACAGACACATGAAAAAATGTTCATCATCATTAGCCATCAGGGAAATCCAAATCAAAACCACACTGAGATACCACCTTATACCAGTTAGAATGGCAAAAATGGACAGGGAAAGAAACAACAAATGTTGGAGAGGTTGTGGAGAAAGGGGAACCCTCTTACACTGTTGGTGGGAATGCAAGTTGGTACAGCCACTTTGGAAAACAGTGTGGAGGTGCTGCAAAAATTTAAAAATAGAGTTACCCTATGACCCAGCAATTGCACTACTGGGTATTACCCCAAAGACACAGATGTAGTGAAAAGAAGGGCCATATGCACTCCAATGTTCATAGCAGCAATGTCCGCAATAGCCAAACTGTGGAAAGAGCCAAGATGCCCTTCAACAGATGAATGGATTAAGAAGATGTGGTCCATATATACAATGGAATATTACTCAGCCATCAGAAAAGATGCATACCCAACTTTTACATCAACACGGATGGGACTGGAGGAGATTATGCTAAGTGAAATAAGTCAAGCAGAGAACGTCAATTATCATACGGTTTCACTTATTTGTGGAACATAAGGAATAACATGGAGGACATTAGGAGAAGGAAGAGAAAAATGGGGGGGGGATTGTAGGGAGAGATGAACCATGAGAGACTATGGACCTGAGAAACAAACAGGGTTTTAGAGGGGAGGGGGGATGGGGGATGGGTTAGCCCGGTGATGGGTATTAAGGAGGGCACATACTGCATGGAGCACTGGGTGTTATATGAAAACAATGGATCGTGGATCACTACATCAAAAACTAATGATGTATTGTATGGTGACTAACATAACATAATAAAATTAAAAAAAAAAAAGAAAGAAAACTTCAAATAAATAAATAAATAAACAACCAAACAAATAAATTAATTTAAAAAACCAACCAAGCAAACTAACAAACAAAATGTTGGTGAGGATATAGAGAAATTGGAACCCTTATATATTACTGAGTTTGTAAAATAGTGCAGCCATGTTTGAGTTCGGCAGTTCCTCCAAATGTTAAATAGGGTTACCATATGACTTAGCAATTCCACTCCTACGTATACATATCCCCAAGAGAATTGAAAATATATGTCCACATAAAACTTTGAACAGATGTTCACAGCAGCATTCTAATTCATAGCCAAAAAATGGAAACAGCTCAAATTTCCATGAACTGATGAATGGATGAACAGTGTGATGTATATCCACAAAATGGAATATTATTTGCCAATAAAAAAGAATGAAGTACTGATCCGTGCTACCAAACGGATAAATCTGGAAAACATGATGCTAAGTGAAAGACATGTGACACAAAAGGCCACATATCGTATGATTCATTTAAAAGAAATATCCAGAATAAGCACATCCATAGAGATAGAAGACAGCTTAGCAGTTTTCAGGGGCCGAGCAGAGAGGGGAATAGAGAAGGACTTCAACTGGCTCTGGGGTTTCATTTTGGGGTGGGGAAGATGTTCTGCAATTTGATGGTGGTGATGGTTGCACAACCTTGTAAATAAACTAAAACCCACTGAATTACACACCTTAGAAGAGTGAATATTATGACATGTGAATTATAATTCAATAAAGTTTTTAAAAAATAAGTAGAAATTAGCTACCTGAAAGCTACAATTCACTTCCTCATTCATTTAGTCACCAAATCTTTGTGGAAGGTGCTTCAGGTCAAGGACAGTGTTAGGTGCTGGGCATAACAACATTTTGAAAAGATCACCCAACTTTAGTGTGGAGACCAGATTGGAAGGGCACCAGAAGCCATCTGGACAGAATTGGGAGCTGGCCAATAGAGAGAATCATATCTCTTCTCAGTTAAAAGTCCTTTCTTTCCATTCTTTTCACCATAAATAGGCAAACCAAAGAAAGGAAACAAGCTCTTCTTCTTCAGCTCATTTATGATCCAAAGAAAGCTCCGAGGTTTCTTAAGGGCTCAGGAAAGAGCTTTACAATCATAAAAGCCAAAGATTTGAGTATTAATTCTACTTTTGAAATCTAATGAAAAACATACCATCATACACCTATCTTTGCCAAGAGTCTGAAATGGAAAGTGAAGCTAGAAGGGCAGCAAGTAGTCTGGAAGACTGAGCCTTCATTCCTCAGGTGTCTTTGACAAAGAAATACTATATAAAGATCGGCCATGGATCTATCGAGGCCAGTTTGGTTGGACAGGAGTGGGGGGTAGGAGTACCACAAACTCCAGCAGTTCTTCAAATCAGCTACATTTGCCCCACATACACACACTGGGTTTTAAGAGGGCTTTGGCATGGGACAGTTTAAGCTTTGCATCGGCCTTTGTCTCAGGCCAGGGGTATCTTCTGGGAGGAGGAAAATTTTGCTAGTGTAATAAGCATCCCCTGGATGCTGTGAAAGAGACCAGGTTTCGAGTTTTTGATTACCTTGGAGCTTCTCCATCTTCTTGACTCTCTTACTGTGGTCCTTGACGGTACAGAAAAAAAATGTTTAATTCCCTTCCAGATAACTTAGATTGACTCTCACATTAGCATTTCCATGACAATTCCTTCTAATCATGAATGCTTATATTGAAAGTAACAATCACAAATCAACAAAACAAGATTTCCTGCTTTGAATTGAGGCACCTTGACTCTAATGAATGAAATAATCCCAAACTAAATTCCCCCCATGCCAAAGAAAATAAAATTCAAATACAAAAAAGCCAAATAATTGTTGAATGAATGCATGGAAGTGAAGTAATTTATTTCTCTTCTTTAAATGTGCTTATGGTTAGGTAAGTCTTGAGTTCACTCATCTCTGAAGATGGCTGCCATAATCTGTTCATATTTGATGCTCTGAACTGAACCAGAACTTGTTAAGTCTCTGCTGCCATTGCTGCTTCTCTCAAGGATCTGGAAGTGCTTCATCGAGAAGTCCTGCACCCTCTTCATGAGCCAGTCCTCTTCCTGCACTTTCACTTGATTATTCCAGGATGGGTGTTCAGTGGGAGCACTCAGCTCTAGTCAATGGACCTATGGTTTACACCATCCTGACTCCACAAGTCTGAGGAAAACCGCATTTAGGAAGCAATGAAGACAGATCATGGGTATCAGTTGACAGCTCTCCAACTTGAAGGTATTCTTTAGCGCCTCTTCAAGTTTTCAAGTGCAAGTGAAAATTAAACTCACTGGAAACAGGATCATCTCCAGGATTTCTGTTAGGCAAATCTTGACGGCAGCCATGTAGTGGGAAGAATGGGACAATGGAAGACTTTTCTTAAAGCTGTGTCCACATGGCGAGCATGCAGGTAGAGAATGTTTGTTTGGGCTGACTAGGGGGGTACTTGAAATGGGAGAGTGGGCCAAGTCCTCTCCTTCTTGCTTCTAACCCACCCTTGGTACAGCCACAAACAAACAGGGCTGGAAGCTGTCCCTAGCAGAAGCCAGAATAATGGCTATTAGATCCTCCCCACCAATAAACAGACGAAATTCATACCAACTATAGCAGAGGAACAGAGTGTCAGTGCTGAGAGCTCACTCTGGCTCCTTCTGCCCTTGCTTTGGCCCATCCTTTCAAAAATGTCTCAGGCAAAAAAAAAAAACAAAAAAAAAAACGTCTCAGGCAGTGCCAAAGCATGGCTTCCCTCCAAGACCTGGAAAGAAAGTGTGTTGTAAAAGACAAAGCCTGCCTTCCGAATGGTTTGTCGGCACCCAGGCTGCAGCCCTGCCCACAGCTGCTCTGAACCAGCAGCAAAGTTGTTTGCCCTAGGGACATAACAATAAAGCTAGACAGTAGGTAAGAGACAGGCTCAGACCTGGGAGCTGAGAAAAAACACACCCATTCTCCGTATTTGCTCAGCCTGTGGGGTGATCCGAGTCGTAGTACTTAGTCCGTGCCTCTGGCCAGCGATCTCAGCTAGACAAGCCTGAGGCCACAGCCCCGAATTGGATAGAGTTTTTTGTTTTGTTTTACATTATAGGCACACCTTAATTTTTTAAATGGATGATGCCATTTTTGAAATAAAGGGAAAAAAAAATCCTCTTTATGTATCCACAATAAAGACCACAAATACGTCTGTTTTTCTCATTCCCCCAAAATACTGTTCTATTGAAAAGCCAGAATCTACACAGTGCACCTAGTCTCATGTTGCCTATTATGTTGCATTGGTCCAGAAAATGAAACAAACAAAAAAATCTTCAATTATCTTTGGAAACATGAATATTTTCCCATGAAAATAGTTACTTGGTTAAAAAAGGGGGGGTAACAACACTGTACTTCAGCTATATAGTATTTCAGGAGAGCTAGCTTAAAACAGAGGCTTTTGAATTAATAGCAAGCTATTAAAACATCTTGTCACTCAGAACTGGATGCTTATATGGTCAATCCTCATTATTTGTGGATTCCATAGCTGTGAATTTCCCTACCTGCTAACATTTACTTGTAACCCAAACTCAATATTTGTGGTACCTGCACACTCTTTCATGCACATGCTCTGCTATGTCTTCCTCCCTGTTTCAGCTCAATAAGTGTACTTTTCATAGTCTACTTAGTGCCACAGTTTTTGTGCTTTCTGTTGGTAATTTTGTTGTCTAAAATGGCCCCTAAGTATTGTGAAATGCTGTCTAGTATCCCTTAGTACAAGGAAGCTGTCATGTATCTTACGAAGAACATAGATTTCTTACATAAGCTTTGTTCTGACATGAGTTATAGTGTGTTAGCTGTGAGCCCAATGTTAATGAATCAATAATATATATTAAATAAGGTGTCTTAAACATGATACAAGGTTGTTCATTGATTGTTTGCTGAAAATGTGACCAGATGCTAGCAGGAAACTAACCCTATATTTCCCCTAGGAGCAATGGTTCAGTATTTACTAATTTAGTGTTTGCAGTGACTTTATAGGACATAATTGCCAGTAATACCAAGAATCAACTGGATCAGCTTTTAGATCTTGGAAGGGGGCATCAGGATAGGGTATGGGAACCAACCACTAGGATGGGTCAGGGCCCTCCTGGCTGCAGAGTTTGGGCAAACCAGTCCAGGTGAGCCAGCAAGGGGAACTATGAGAACTTTGCCATAAGGTCCACTGGGCTAGAGGTGCAGCCCAAGGGGTTAGGTCAACATAGAGAAGTATGTGTGTGTGTGTGTGAGAGAGAGAGAGAGAGAGAGAGAGAGGGAGAGAGAGAGAGATGTGTGGAGGGAAAAAGGCAGAGGACCAGGAATGCAAGGAGTGCAACTACTGGGAAATAATTAATTTCAGTGGCTGGTGTTCCTGGGACCTATGTACCTGGTGAGGGGAAGGATCAGGAGTGGGATAGGATGATGCCTGAGCTGTCTTAACTGGGTGGATTAATTCTGGGTTTAATCTGAGGTATAGTAATCTTTCCACCCACCAGTTTTGGGGAGGAATACCTGAAGAAACAAAAACATTCCTGAAAAAAATCTAGTTCCATTTACATTTGATGGGAAATGAGATCACACTGGCTGTTCATTGTCAAAGTAATAGTAAGAATCTCTTCTTTCACCTCTGCTGCTCCTCTCCATGGAGGCTCCTTGTCCTCTTATTAGGACTCTGATCCCAACACAGTTCCAAATCTCCCTATCCTGACATGTGTCCCCATAGATCAGTTTTAAAAAAATCTCCAAGCCAGTGTCCTTCCTCCTGGTTGCACATGAAAAGCATCTGGGGAGCTTTTAAAAATCCCAATGTCAGACCCCCACTTATGACCCATCAAATCAGAATTTCTGGGGGATGGGATTTGAGCATGGGTATTTTTTTAAACGCCCTAGGTGATTCTAATATATAGGCCCAAAGTGACTGAGGAATGCCTGGTATAGTAATTCTCAATCCTGCAATTAGCATCACCCAGGGACTTAAAAGAAATCCCAGGTTAATAGATTCAGAATCTCCATGGAGGCAGAGGGAGCCTCTGGTATATATATATTTAAAAGTTTTTGAGAATCCTTGGCTTAGTGAGATTCTGCAGTTATGTGTTTGAAATTTTAAAATAAAATCTGTTGGAGAAAGAAGAGCAAACAGGCAAGTGTAGAGAGAATTGGTGATAAATATATGAATGTGGTGAAGGTGAAGTCAAAGATCCCGGGTCCTCTGATTCTTCTAAACCATTGAATTTTGGCCTGGCAGGGAAGAAGGGAACCTTGAAGGGAGCAGTATGGTTTGGGGGCAGATACGGGGTCACATATCACAGAAACTGCCCTCGTGTGAGGTCTGCTGCCTACAGATTGGAGAGATCGGCTACCACAGTGGCCAGGCCTTCATGACTGACATGGCACTCAGACTGGGCTCTTCAGTGACCATGGGGGCAGTGGCTACTTCTTTTCTGGCCTCCCCTTCTCCCTTCCCTTGCACAGTCAAAGACTGGTAGCAGAGTTCAGAGAAGATGCCGTTGCCCAGTGCAGCTTACCTTTCCTGTGCTGGTCTACCCATCCTCCAACTGCTATGAGCATGGCTGCTAACGACTTACAGCCACCTCCTTCTCCAGAGACCCGCCTTCTTCTAAACAGTTACTCCCCTGGGATGTTACACCTCTCACATCCCTCCTCACCAAAGGGGATGGCCACAGATAATAACTGATTGGCATGGGTGCCAAAGTCTCACTCCTTCGCCTCAGGGTGGGATGAATTCTGAAAGGCAATTCATGTTCCCTGCTGGATCAGCTAAAGCTAGAGTAATTGAATAATATCCTTGCTTAGAGTTTTCCCCTGCCCTCTCCCTCTTCCCTCACTCTCCTCTTTCTGAGAACACTTCCTCGGGAAATCATTTGTACAAGAATCCTTGTCTCAGGGCGCCTGGGTGGCTCAGTTGGTTAAGCGACTGCCTTCGGCTCAGGTCATGATCCTGGAGTCCTGGGATCGAGTCCCGCATCGGGCTCCCTGCTCGGCGGGGAGTCTGCTTCTCCTTCTGACCCTCCCCACCTCATGTGCTCTCTCTCTCTCATTCTCTCTCTCAAATAAATAAATAAAATCTTAAAAAAAAAAAAAATCCTTGTCTCAGGTTCTGCTTCTAGATAACCTGTCCTAAGACAAGTAGTGATTAGATAGTACGTGGATGATGGGGAGAAAGGGGTGGAAAGAATCTCAACTTGGGGGTCAGATATGTCTGGGTTCAGCCCCAACTTCATCACTTCTTCGTTGCATGAATCCATCAAGTTACCTGGACACTATGATCCTCTGTTTCCTTCTCTATAGACCATGGGATGGCCACACATTGCTTGCAAGGATGTTGCAATGATGCGTTAAGTACAGGAGAGTGGATGTGAATGTCCATGGCACATAATAGGGGTTTGGTAATGTCCGCTTCCCTTCCCTCCTGGAACTCTGGCACCACCTTCCTCCAAACTTGGTTCTCCACTGTCCTCTTTGGTTGCCTGTGCCCTACAGTCTTCTTAGTCTCTCCTTTCTCTTTCTCCCCTTTTATATCTTC
This sequence comes from Halichoerus grypus, assembly GCF_964656455.1. Taxonomy (NCBI): domain Eukaryota; kingdom Metazoa; phylum Chordata; class Mammalia; order Carnivora; family Phocidae; genus Halichoerus; species Halichoerus grypus. Next base: position 41,960,358 of record NC_135714.1, read on the forward strand.
CTTTTACTATCTCCTTTTCCCAGGGTCTCTACCTCTTGTTTTTTTGCAGCACTTTTCACATCCCCCAGCCACGATAAATGAAGAAAGATGCACAGCAATATCCAGAAATACAGATCCGTGTTCTGTGGACCACGGCCAGGGAAGCTGAAGTGAGGTTATCAGTTTTTGCCAGCTCAGCAGAGTTAGGTTGGGCTTAGTTTTGTAAACAGGACTCAGGGGGCTGCTTTGTGGCTTTTCCTGAAATAGTATTTAGCCAGAGAAGAATATGTTATTTTCCTTCTAAGATGAAAATAAAGACCATTAAAAACCAATCACACTAGTGCTTGACATAAGAACCCTCATCACCATCAATCTTCCTCATCTGGGCCAAATGGTGGACCAGAAGGGAGCTGATCCCTGCAGTTGGGACATAAGACAAGAGTTTACTGGCTCAGCCACAAACTGGTCATGGGACTTTGGGGAGATTGCATAACCTCCTTAGGGCCCAGTTTCTCCACCAGAAAGGCTATACAGCAAAATATGTGCCAGCTACTTCACACGGGACCTCCTAGAATTCATGAAATATTATGTGGGAAACACTGGAACCCTATCAGAAACTGATTGAGAATAATGTATTTTGTTGTTAATATTCTTGTTAATAACACTGAAACCATTGCACATCAACTGAGTAGGGCATGGAGTATATTGTAAATCACGTGTGTCATGATAACATTCTACATTGAAGATGGAGGGAAATCTGAAAGTCATATATTAGGCTTGAGCACCCACTATTAGCTGGTCAACTGGATTTTTATAATAATAATTATTATCATAAGCCTCGTGGCACAGGCTGAGCTAATTAATACTTTTTTTGTCTGCCCAGCTCATTTTTCTATCCTTCTTCTGGCATTGGTACATCCTTCCCTCTGGGGAGCCCCTTCTCCACCCCCTGGTCCTCGTGGGGCTGCAGTCTTAGCCTGTCATTGTCTAATCGATACGCTACTATTACACCCTGCAGGAAGTGTGGGCATGTGACCCAGCCTCGCTGGCCATAGTCCACTCTTCTTTGGTCACAGGGATTGGTCCAACAGGGTGGCTGATTCATCAAGTCAATCAGAATCTGTCACCAGCATTTTGAAATCTGAGGTGGAGCAGAAAGGTAGCACCCTCCACCTTTCTGAAAAGAAGATGTTAGTTCGAAGCCTGCCATCCATCTTTCGTGTCACTTGGGATGGGGGCGGATAGAATGCTGGCAATACACTATGTAGGCTGGAAAGTGCAGAGGCAGCTGTCGGGAGAGAAACAGGGTGCTGACGTTGTTTGACCTGGATCCCCACTCTGGACTTCTCCGTTTTGTGAGCCAACGAAATTCCTCTTTTTCTCTAGTAAGTTTGAATTGGGGTTATTTTACATAACTCATTACCATGTTTAAGAGAATTTAATTAAGAAATATAAATTTCCATTTAGATGTTTTCCTTCCTCAGTATCTTATAGTAAAGAATATATGTGATTAGAATAGACTGAGTCCATTCAGTGTACAAATACTGCAATTATTACAATATTATCATAAAGAGAAAAAGAAATATCTCGGCAGACATTATATATGATTTAATATAAAAACATGTCTATTGAGAAGTAAGGGCATGATTTGACCAATATTCTATCCAACGCATTAGAAACAAGCCTTCTTGTAACAGGCTTTTCCTACTGTTTCCCACACGGTGTTTCAGAGCATCACGAGCTTGGGAAGGTCATCATGGTGAACGTTGTCCTCGTTCTCTCTCACCAGTGCACTTCTAAGTGGCCACAGACCTTAGGTCCTTTAGTCCAGGTTGTACTCTCTGTTCTTTAACATTGTTCTTAAGAACATTAAAGAACAACCAAGAGATTGAAAAAACAAAGTAGAAGTCTTAAATCTTGGGTCTCCTGGTTTTAGGCTAGCACTTTAACTATGAGGGGTGTTTAGTCCATTTCATTCAAGTTCACGTTCCTCACATCTGTTTCATGTGCATGTATATGTACTTCTTGTCCTAACTGTGGCTGGGAAGATATTTAAAGCTGTAAATATTTATTAAGTGTGCATAAGACAGCAGTGTGGGCCGATAGGGGAACCAGAGTATTGGGTCCCACTTCTGGGTCCATTGCTAATTCCTGTGTGAATTTGGGCACGTCAATTAAAATCCCTGTGTTCCAGTGTGACATATAAGCAAAGGAGATGCTAATCTGTGTCGGCCAGCACCCCAAAAGTAATAATTACTGAGGACAAGACCTGCTATTCTGAACAGAAATCAGAGAGGAACCTCACTGAGACTGGACATCTATTACTTTTTCTCTTTCTCTCTTTTTATTTTTGTAAGGGAGGAGCCATGGTGGAGCAGAAGGGATGTATCTTTGCCTGGCTTGGGGGAAAACAAAACCTCACTGTCTCAAAAAAAATATTAGCAAACACCTGTTTATGCATGTCACTGTGATAAGAAGACAACAGTGTGACTAAAGTAGCCCCGTTTGAAATTCCTCTCAAAGATCGCAGGAAAAGTGGATGGCAGAGCAATTGTAACAGCATCTCTGAGACATTGACTGGCCCCTCTTGCTCCTTAGAATACAATGAGCAGGGCTTTGAGGCAGGACTTGGGTGTTAAGGTGATTCTGTTCCTTACTCCTGGGGCCTTAAATGAATTATTGCACCTCATGCGGCAGGTGTTGATAACAGTAAAATGGAAATGATAATGCCCGTAGGTGGGTGTGTTGAAACACTTAGATACAAGCACCTAACAAAATGGCACACAGAAGCAGCCTAATGAATCCCAGTTTTCTCCCCTCTTCCATTCACTCACTTACTTTGCTAGTAATTTGGCAAGAGGATAGCAAGTAAAGCAACCTCCATATTTTGCTATCAGGGAGGCAGGCATTCGGCCCTATATGCCCAATTAGCTGTTCCCATCACATGTCCATGTTCAGACTCCAGAGATAGTTCTTGGATTCATATTGACCCTTTGCATCAAGGAACAAACAAACATATACAAGGAAACATGGTCAAAATCTGTACTTAAAGCATCTGTTTGAAGTGAAGGTATTATAAGCTTTCTCTTGTACACAGAATCTAGGTAACCTCTCTCCCTCCTCAAAAAAAGAGCATTTGAGGTGATAATGTGGATGATCCAGACAGCAGAAGCTTGGGTTATATTAATTACTTAGGACTGAATTATTGCCTCAATATTTTCACTTTCATTACTGGGAGGACAGAACATATGCAAAAGCAGTTAAAGTGAGAGGAAGTCCAACTCGTACTGTCAAGGAGCCTCATGATGCAAATAAGCGAATCCCAATAATCGGATCCCATGCACCCTCACAGCTGCAATATCGTAAATATGGAACAAGGACTGCTCTAGCCCCCATGAAACTTGCATTTTGCTTTCCTCAAAACAGCAGTTCTCAAACTCTTTTTGGAAGTTATTTCCAATGGCAAAAAAAATTTAATGACCCCCTAAACCAATATGTTTGTACCACCATTGCACGAAAAATATAATCTGAGTCATAGGAGTTATGGTACAACTTTTATGAAATTCCCTGAGGAACTGCAAAAGTAAGAAGATGGATTTATTTCAGGAGCAAGGCACGATAATCATTCTTGAATTTGCAAGTGGTGGCACCATACATGTCCTGTCGCACACGCTTTTTCACAACCAGCCTGCGACATTGCAGCATTGCCCAATCCCTGTAAAACCAGGAAGTAGGTGTCGTTATTGCTGTATTTCATCATTTCTCAGAGGCCAACCAAAGGGTGGAATATGCACCTTTATTCGATGTACCACCCAGAAAGAAAACAGAATGCTGCCAATTAAACCACAACACACCATCAATAGTAAAACAAAGAGACGGTTTTAGAGATGTTAAGATGTGAAAGAATGAGTGTCTTAGACCTGATGAACTATAGACTTTCTCTTCTACAGACGAAGGAACACAGGCCTTGCTCAGGGTCAGGCTGCTGACGGAGACAAAAGCCTGAAGCCCCACTCAAACTCAGACCTCCTGCCTTCAACCCGAATGGGCTCCATGCAAACACACCTGTGGTTCTGAAGATGATCTTGGAAGCAAGACAGAAGGTTCCTACCAGGTATTCCTGAACATGCCACTTTACAAGGAAAGGATCTGTCATGATAGCTGGCAGCCATCACGGTAGCATTTTTAACAAGAAATGACAAATTAGTTTCAAAAGGGAAGGATGAATGGCCAACTACCTTCTGTCTTCACAGTATCTGGCATTAATAAAATGGAGGTACAGTCAATCTCACTATTCTTGGGTTCCATATTTGCAAATTCATCTACTCACTAAAATGTATTTGTGAGCCCCCGGTCAAAACTCATGGCACTGTCACAGTCATGTGAGGACAGTGAAAAATATGAGTGACCAGCTGAGGTCCAACAAAATGCCTTCTTATTCCAGTACTCGTACTGAAACAAGTGTCCTTTTCATGGTCCACTTAGTGCCACATTTTTTGTATTTTTGTGCTTTTTGTTGGTATTTGGTATTCGAAATGGTCCCCAGATGTACTTCTGATGTGCTGTTCAGTGTTCCTACACACAAGAAGGCTGTGACGTGTCTTACAGAGAACACGGGTGTGTTAGACATGCTTCATTCAGGCCCATATTCTTTGTGCTGCTGGCCATGAGTTCAAGGTTAATAAGTAAACAATATATATTAAATAAGGTGTCTTTATACAGAAACACACATAGAACAAGGTTGTGTATTGATCAATTGATGAAACTGTTGGAACCAGAGGCTCACAGGAACCTGACTCTCTATTTCCCCTAAGAGCACTTAGTATTCACTAATGAGAATTGACTGTTTGGGGTATTAAAGTGTCAAAGGACTGTTTCTTCTGTTGCTAACTTTCCAATCATTCATATCTCATGACTGCAAATCCAGTGGAGAAGTCAAGTTACAGGAATAATCAGGAGTTTTTTATATGTATGCATGTATGTGTGTATACACATATACATATATACACACACAATACATGCATATATATAAATACACACACACATATTAAGTAAACAAAAAAGTATGCCCAATGACAAGATCTGGAGGGAAACACAGAACAATAGTATGACATTGTGGGAATATAGGTTTTTAAACATTCTGTTGTTAACATTTCTAATTGTTGGCACTTCTTTGGAGATTTGTATTAAAAACAATAAAGACTATCAAGAAGGGGAAGAAGCAGCCCCAAACAGAGGCTGGTGGTGGTGGTGGCAAAGCAGCCTAGAAAGAGCACCCGGGAGGTGATGCCTGTCGAGAGTTCCTTCTCCTTTGGAATGCTTCCTTGGCTGTGGAATAAGAAGACTTGATTATAGAGGAAGCATGGAACTCTGTATAAGCTTCTCGAGCTTTCTACCCTTCTCTTAAAGAAGTCAGTTAAAAAACATGAGGAAGGAGAGGAAGAGGAGGAGAAGGATGGAGAAAACGAGTCTGTGATCTTACTGTTTTTCTGCTGAGGCTAGAGCACTGGCAAGCACATCAAACACACACCTCTTTGCCAAAAATAAGGCTCCATGTCTTTTGTTTTATGCCTTGATGTGATATAAACGATAAAGAGCCACCAATCACAGAAGGACCGCCCTGCATCCGTAATCCTAAAAAATCTATCCGTTTAGGGGGTGTTGCTGTCAAGGGTTTGAACAACCAACAAGACTGTGGCATTATGGAAATACTGTGCCTCCCTGGGCTGCAAAAGAGAACTCCTTACGTTCACTTAAGGAGGAAGTAGAGTGGAGGGTCTTGGAAGGCAGTTTGTTTCCTTACGGTCAGTGGCTGATTTTCCACAAAATTATGCATTGGCTAATTCTCACAAGAGGTTTTAAAAATGAAGCTAGGGTTTCAGGTTCGACTCACAGGAGCTGCCTTTATTCGGACAGTCTTTGTTTTCCCGGGTCTGGTTGGCTGTCCTTCCGGGGGCCTTCCTCAATCCCTGGCGGGGACTGAGGTCCAGCCGTTGTTCGGGATGAAAAGGTATTGGAAGGCCGGCTGCTCTAATTGGAGCCCGCACCTGCAGACCCCAGCCTCAGAGGCAGCTCGCTCTGCTGCCGCTGTTGCTGTGTGTGTGTGTGTGTGTGTGTGTGTGTGTGTGCATTTGATTTTCTCAACGAACACTGGGATACTGCTGTTTTTTGGCCTGACTACGCTGGAGGGGATCCAAGCTGTTCTGTCACTTCTCTGTTCTGGGTGGGGAGGCACTCTCTTTTTTCTCCTCTCTAAGAAGAAGGGGTTTTGCCATGCAAATATATCCAGTGTGTTTTGACCTAATCTCTTCTGGCTCTGAGAGGCCTCACCCAGATGAAGGGGGCCTTCAGGTTGTCTGAAGGGTGCCGACACAGGGCTCTCCCCCACCCATAAGTTGCTACATTTTTTATGAGTTTCTCACACTTCACTCCAGTAACACTATCCAGGCAATGACTACAACCTCTGTGCTCAGCCTGACGAGAGGGCAATGGAGAAATCACCCCAGTGGGTCTCACGAAGGACTGTGCCTCTGTCCCCCTCACAGCACCCTAGCTCCAGAGCGCCTTCCTAAGGCACATATTCAATGTGGACAATCTGATCGACTTTGGCATCTGGAGGTGGCCACGCAATTGTCACCACCACTAAGATGATGAACATGTCCATCACCCCCAGAGGGTTCCTAATGCCCCTCGGTAATCTCTCCCACCTGCTTCCCCCTTCACCACCACCCCCAGGCAAACCTTGATCTGCTTTCTGTAACTATCAATTATTTGCATTTTCTAGAATTCTGTATAAGTGGAATCAGATAGGATGTATTCTGTTTTGTCCAGCTTTTTCCACTCAGCATAAAGAATTTTGAGATTCATTTATATTGTGTGTATCAACAGTTCATTCCTTCTTACTGCTGAATAGTATTCCACTGTATGGTTGTACTATTCATTCACTGGTTGATGGGCATTTGGGTTGTTTCTAGTTCTGGATGATTATAAATAAAACTACTAGGAATATATGTGCTCAAGTCTTTGTATGGATATAGGCTTTCTTGTCTCTTGGGTAAATACTTAAGGGTGCAATGGCTGGATCACATGGTAGATGTACAATTAACTTTTTATGAAACTGCCATGTGTTTTCCAAAGTGGTTGTACCATTTTCCTTTCCCATTAGCAGTTCCAATTCCTATATACCCTTACCCACATTTGGTATAGTTAGTCTTTTTCAGTTTAGCCATTCTAATAGATATGTACTGATATCTCATTCTGGTTTTAATTTGCTTTTTCCTAATGACTAATGATGTTGAGCATCATTTCCATGTGTTTACTTGTTATCTGTGTGTCTTCTTTTGGCTAAGTGACTGTTCAAGTCTTTTGAGCCTTTCTTAAATTGGCTTGTCTATTTTCTCATGATTGAGTTTGGAGAGGTCATTATACTATTTCTCCCAGGGATATTTTTTATTTCGAGAATTATCCTGGAATGTAAGACACTGCAAACAAAAGTTCCAAAGAATTTTCAGCACTAATCAGAGCATGTGGGGAATAATTTGGGGGCCCAGGGAGATAACTCTGGAGATAACACTCCATATGTGCCATTATAATGATGAAAGCAGGCCTCGCCAGAAGTCCAGACAGGCCAAGGCCACATCCACTTTTAGAGGCTCTTGGGATGTTAAACATGAAAGAAATTCCAAAATAGACATATGAAAAGTATGATACATTTTAAATGTATATATTGAACACATTAGTGCTTTTGACTGAATGCAAAAATTCAACATGTATACAACATTGGAGATGTCAAGATTTTAAATTTGAGGCCCAATGTGGGGCCTGAGATAAAGGGCTCTCCTGGCCACTGGCCATCTTGTGATAGGCCACAAGAGACCAGCGCCAGCTTGGGGCACTTCTGACATACCCCGTATACCTTTGCAGTCACATCTGACCTGGCTCCTCTAACCATTTATGCATGGGGTCAAATGAATGTTACAGAGATGGCTATACAAGAAGGACCATTTCCCAGATATACACACATTTCTTGCCACAGTGGTGGCATGGGGCAGGCTAATCATGGCCATTTAGGGCCCTTTGGAGGGACCCCTTGCTCCACCCACCTGAGAGTCTGCAGGGCCTGAGGCTTCCTTTGGGGTGGCTAGAACCCTGGCCTTTTCCACTTTGTTTGAGTCCTAATGGTGCCGTGACTATGAGAGGGGTTGCTTCACTTGAAGGATCCCAGAGACCCTCCAGACATACGCACAGAAGCTCCCAACCTCTGGGCTTGTTCACCATCACTTCTGTGTGACCTCAATCTCCTTTCACCTCTGGTTGTATCTAGTGCAGTGGCTCTCCATATGAGGCAGTTTTGCCCTCCAGTGGACATCGGCATCATCTAGAGATATGATTGTCAAAACTTGGGAGATATTACTGGCATCTGGTGGGTTGAAGCCGGGGATGCTGCTAAATATCCTACAATGCACAAGACAGCTCCCCACAACCAAGAATTATCCAGCCCCAAATGCCAGTGTTGGCAAGGCTGAGAACCCCTGGGCTTGATGATTTAACCGGGTGTTGACCAGAACGGACAGGGGATAGGACTGCCGCAGGCTTCTGGGAAAGCAGTTCTTTGTTCATTAAGCAGATGAGAACTGCAGTACTGACATAGAGCCTTGGTCCAGAAGCTTGAGGGGATGTGAAGAGCTGGCTACCCAAGCCCCTCCTGCTCTCACAGCCTTCCTCCCCGTCCTTTCTTCCTCCAAGAGCTCTGGAGGATCACGGATGTGCTTTCAAACCCAGTCTGGCCACTTGGTGACTCTGGGCAAGTTAGTTAATCTCTCTAAGCTTCTGAAAAATGGAATAACCTCAGTATTTTTTAGAATTATGAAACAAGATAAGCCAAGCCATGTAGGGTTTGATGGGGGCTGGCGAAGGACAAGAACCCAGTGGGTGGCTGTGATTATTATTATTTCATGAATTGAGCCCCTGCTAAACACAAAGCCCCTTGCCAGGTGTGTTTCCTGGCCACTCAATGCCAGTTGGTGACAAAGTTTTGTTAGTCTACAAAAAGACATTTACTCGAAAAGCCTGAACAACAACCTCACCCTTCAGAAACAAAACCTGATGGATATGTTGAACTCACTGTGTTTTGTACTCGCTTTAGTGATGAAAGAAATGAATGAAAGGTATTTAAGTTAAAACAATGTGTTATAATGCTTTGAAACTAGAACTCAATCACAAGAGGAAAGTCGGAAAGAACTCAAACACATGTAGGCTAAAGAGCATCCTACTAAAGAATGAATGGGTCAACGAGGAAATTAAAGAAGAATTTTAAAAAATTCATGGAAACAAATGAAAATGAAAACACAACTGTTCAAAATATTTGGGATGCAGCAAAGGCAGTCCTAAGAGGAAAGTATATAGCAATAAAAGCCTTTCTTAAGAAACAAGAAAGGTCTCAAATACACGACCTAACCCTACACCTAAAGGACCTGGAGAAAGAACAGCAAATAAAGCCTAAACCCTGCAGGAGAAGAGAAATAATAAAGATCAGAGCAGAAATCAATGAAATAGAAACCAAAAGAACAGTAGAATAGATCAACAAAACTAGGAGCTGATTCTTTGAAAGAATTAATAAGATTGATAAACCCCTGGCCAGACTTATCAAAAAGAAAAGAGAAATGACCCAAATAAACAAAATCATGAATGAAAGAGGAGAGATCACAACCAACACCAAAGAAACACAAACAATTATAAGAACATATTATGAGCAACTATATGCCAGCAAATTAGATAATCTGGAAGAAATGGATGCATTCCTAGAGATGTATCAATTACCAAAACTGAACCAGGAAGAAATAGAAAACCTGAACAGACCTATAACCACTAAGGAAATTGAAGCAGTCATCAAAAATCTCCCAACAAACAAGAGCCCAGGGCCAGATGGCTTCCCAGGGGAATGCTACCAAACATTTAAAGAAGAATTAATACCTATTCTTCTGAAACTGTTCCAAAAAATAGAAATGGAAGGAAAACTTCCAAACTCGTTTTATGAGGCTACCATTACCTTGATCCCAAAACCAAAGACCCCATCCAAAAGGAGAATTACAGACCAATATCCCTGATGAACATGGATGCAAAAATTCTCACCAAAATACTAGCCAATAGGATCCAACAGTACATTAAAAGGATTATTCACCATGACCAAGTGGGATTTATCCCTGGGCTGCAAGGTTGGTTCAACATCTGCAAATCAATCAATGTGATACAATACATTAATAAAAGAAAGAACAAGAACCATATGATCCTCTCAATAGATGCAGAAAAAGCATTTGACAAAGTACAGCACCCTTTCTTGATCAAAACTCTTCAGAGTATAGGGATAGAGGGTACATACCTCAATATCATAAAAACCATCTATGAAAATCCCCAGCAAATATCACTCTCAATGGGGAAAAACTGAGAGCTTTCCCTCTAAGGTCAGGAACACGTCAGGGATGTCCACTATCACCACTGCTATTCAACATAGTATTAGAAGTCCTAGCCACAGCAATCAGACAACAAAAAGAAATAAAAGGCATCTGGATTGGCAAAGAAGAAGTCAAACTTTCACTCTTTGCAGATGATGTGATACTTTATGTGGAAAACCCAAAAGACTCCACTCCAAAACTGCTAGAACTCATACAGGAATTCAGTAAAGTGACAGGATATAAAATCAATGCACAGAAATCAGTGGCATTCCTATACACCAACAACAAGACAGAAGAAAGAGAAATTAAGGAGTCGATAGCATTTACAAATGCACCAAAAACCATAAAATACCTAGGAATAAACCTAACCAAAGAGGCAAAGGATTGGTACTCAGAAAACTGTAGAACACTCATGAAAGAAATTGAGGAAGACACAAAGAAATGGAAAAATGTACCATGCTCATGGATTGGAAGAACAAATATTGCAAAGATGTCAATGCTACCTAGAGCAATCTATACATTTAATGCAATCCCTATCAAAATACCATCCACTTTTTTCAAAGAAATGGAACAAACAATCCTAAAATTTGTATGGAACCAGAAAAGACCCCAAATAGCCAGAGGAATGTTGAAAAAGAAAAGCAAAGCTGGTGGCATCACAATTCCGGACTTCAAGCTCTATTACAAAGCTGTCATCATCAAGACAGTATGGTAGTGGCACAAAAACAGACACATAGATCAATGGAACAGAATAGAGAGCCCAGAAATGGACCCTCAACTCTATAGTCAACTCATCTTCGACAAAGCAGGAAAGAATGTCCAATGGAAAAAAGACAGTCTCTTCAACAAATGGTGTTGGGAATACTGGACAGCCACATGCAGAAGAATGAAACTGGACCATTTCCTTACACCACACACAAAAATAGACTCCAAATGGTTGAAAGACCTAAACGTGAGACAGGGGTCCGTCAAAATCCTGAAGGAGAACACAGGCAGCAACCTCTTCGACCTCAGCCGCAGCAACTTCTTCCTAGAAACATCGCCAAAGGCAAGGGAAGCAAGGGCAAAAATGAACTATTGGGACTTCATCAAGATAAAAAGCTTTTGCACAGCAAAAGAAACAGTCAACAAAACCAAAAGACAACCTACAGAATGGGAGAAGATATTTGCAAATGACATACCAGATAAAGGGCTAGTATCCAAAATCTATAAAGAACTTATCAAACTCAACACCCAAAGAACAAATGATCCAATCAAGAAATGGGCAGAAGACATGAACAGACATTTTTGCAAAGAAGACATCCAAATGGCCAACAGACACATGAAAAAGTGCTCAACATCGCTCGGCATCAGGGAAATCGAAATCAAAACCTCAATGAGATATCACCTCACACCAGTCAGAATGGCTAAAATTAACAAGTCAGGAAACGACAGATGTTGGCGGGGATGTGGAGAAAGGGGAACCCTCTTACACTGTTGGTGGGAATGCAAGCTGGTGCAGTCACTCTGGAAAACAGTATGGAGGTTCCTCAAAAAGTTGAAAATAGAGCTACCATACAACCTAGCAATTGCACTACTGGGTATTTACCCCAAAGATACAAATGTAGGGATTCGAAGGGGTACGTGCACCCCAATGTTTATAGCAGCAATGTCCACAATAGCCAAACTATGGAAAGAGCCAAGATGTCCATCGACAGAAGAATGGATAAAGAAGATGGGGTATATATATACAATGAAATATTATGCAGCCATCAAAAGGAATGAAATCTTGCCTTTTGCAACAATGTGGATGGAACTGGAGGGTATTATGCTGAGTGAAATAAGTCAGTCAGAGAAAGACGTATCATATGATCTCACTGATATGAGGAATTCTTAATCTCAGGAAACAAACAGGGTTGCTGGAGTGGTGGGGGATGGGAGGGACAGGGTGGCTGGGTGATAGACATTGGGGAGGGTATGTGCTATGGTGAGCGCTGTGAATTGTGTAAGACTGTTGAATCACAGACCTGTACCTCTGAAACAAATAATACATTATGTGTTAAAAAAACATAAGAAGATAGTAGGAAGGGTAAAATGAAGGGGGGGAAATCGGAGGGGGAGACGAAACATGAGAGACTATGGACTCTGAGAAACAAACTGAGGGTTCTAGAGGGGAGGGGGGTTGGGGATGGGTTAGCCTGGTGATGGGTATTAAAGAGGGCACGTATTGAATGGAGCACTGGGTGTTATACGCAAACAATGAATCATGGAACACTACATCAAAAACTAATGATGTAATGTATGGTGATTAACATAACATAATAAAATTAAAAAAAAAAAACCAATGTGTTATATATTGAGGCATTTGTGAATGTGTGTAAATATATACCTACTACAAATTGTTTACAGCCCGTGGAAGGAAACGTACACGATGCGCTTTGTCAGAAAACACAGCACTAGCTGGGACTCTCATAGCAAGTCCTGGGGAACTTGAGGGCTGTCCCATTCCCAGACGGAGCAGGACTCCATATCAAGTGACTTGGATAACATCTCAGGTAGGGTCGGTAACTTCAGCACCAGAAGGGCCGCACTGCCAGATGGCCAAGCAGAGACTGCGAGGCTCGTGCCAGACTGAACTCGGGGTGTTTCTGGAAAGTCATTGTTGCAAACCCAGAGAACCAGTTCTGTGAGGTTGGCTCAAAGGGGATATTTAGTCAGAGTAACAGAGAGGTGTGGTAATGGAGAGGAGGAAGTCTGGGTAAGGATTACAACTCGCAGTCAAAATGCTCTTCTCAGTTTTCAAAAAGAGTGAGGGAGAAGTAATGTTTTGGTTCTGGCCCTTAGACACGCCTTGATTCTCACCAAGTGCAGGAGAGTGAACCCACAAAATCGCCAGTGAGCCAAGAGATAATCCAGGTGATAAGGACTCAGCGGGGCGGCATCTGGGCCAAAAATATAAGGACAGAAAATTTGGCTCAACTGCATTTTTGCCAGTGTGTTTTCTCATGGGGCAGGAGACACATTTAAAAGTATAGACACGCTCTGCACTTGGGAATTCACAGTGGGAGGTAACATAAATTAAGAAGCCTTTGGGCTCCTTTGGCAAGGGAACTCTTAAGACACTCTGGACAGTGGAGCCATGAGAAAGCTCCCTAGGAACATTCTAGAAGACAGGCTAGATCTCCTACCAGCCCAGGAATGTGGCGGAATCTTCTTGTGCAGAGGGTGAATGGATGTAGGAATTTCCTTCCCTCAGGTGGGCTGTTTTCCACATTAAGGAGTCAGTGTGCATATCCATCCATGTTTTCCCCCGCTGGGCTATTCCAGAAAAGGGAAGGAGATTTACCTACTTACATCAAAAGGTCACAGAAATTGCCTTTTAGTAATAAGGATGGCTGTCATGGAGCAATGTCACAAAGAGCAGTTAATTCTACTCTTTCTTTAATAACCAACTGAGAGAAGATAGATTTATGGAAGGAAGATAGTTTGAGTGACAGGCATTCTGTCCATTCTGCTGACTACTCTGTGAACTGAGATCAGCAGGAACCAGGTGTCTGCATGGCATTATCTTGACCTTCACTGAGTTTAGTTTAAATGCAGTATGTCCTCATCTGTTATCTATGGACACGAGGGGAAAGGAAAAGAAAACAACAGGCCTTTTTGCATCTCTAGTGCTTATGTTAGTGTTTTAGTCATGGTGTTTTGAATGAATGACTGAAACAGTGGAAAATACTTCTGTGCCTGTGTTGGTGAGACTATTGATTATTTTATCAGTCAGAGTTCCCTTTAGAAAGCCTAACGTGATCAAATTCTACTCCAAGTTCAGGTGATGAAAAGTTCTATACCCATAAAGGAATGGCTTTATTTCTGTCTTTCCAAAACTGAGAATGCTGTCATTGGACATATCTCCCTTAGCTCTGAGTTCCAGGAAGCTCAGAGTTAAATCTGACGCTCAACTGTACCACTCATGTAGGCTCTCGTGGCATCCATCCTCGGTGCCAATTTCTTCTGCTCCTGTCATTCTATTCTTATTTATATTTCCCCTGTTCTTAATTTAAATTCTTGATTATATTTTCCATCATTTTATTTCAGAGCTGACAACCTCGGATGCCTCCAGCTGCCAAACAGGCAGCAGTAAATGACTGAAGTGAGTAAGGCTATAGGGCATGGTGTGGACTGCAGCAAACTGAACAAGTTCTCCCCTGGTCACTCTACTAAAATAGCATTGTCCGTTTACTCCACTCTCAATCTCTATCCTCTGACCCTGTTTTATTGGTAACATTTACCATTGTCTGTTATTATTTATCTTTTTATTTAATTATAGCCCGCCTCCCCTCTATGTCCCAGCACCCAGAAGCCCAGAATTCTTACCCAGTCTGCATTGGCTGAGTGAGTGAATTAGCAGATAAATATGGGACCTGTGTAGCCAGATGTTCCTATATTTTAACAGAATTTGAAATTTGGATTTTTGGGCGCGTGGGTGGCTCAGTTGGTTAAGCGACTGCCTTCGGCTCAGGTCATGATCCTGGAGTCCCTGGATCGAGTCCCGCATCGGGCTCCCTGCTCGACAGGGAGTCTGCTTCTCCCTCTGACCCTCCCCCCTCTCATGTACTCGCTCTCTCTCATTCTCTCTCTCTCAAATAAATAAATAAAAATCTTTAAAAAAAAAAAAGAAATTTGGATTTTTACATGAAATCATCTGATTTTTAGATGCTGGTGGCTAATGTGAAAAACTAAAAACACCATGTCGGCCGGAAACAGGCTAGTGTGTGATACTGTTCTACTTCCTATTATCTGCTTATCGGCAGCATAGTTTCTTTGTAGAATGAAGTAGTATACAAATAAATAAAAACACACATCCATTTTATGGCTTACAAAGCACTGTTGCCCGCTAATATCTCATTATTGTTCCGATTTTACGTATGAGTAAATTAAGGACCCACAGAGGTAAAGCAAGCCTGCAAGATTAGAAGGGGAGGAAGTAATAAAAGGCAGGACCCGCCCTGGGAGGCAGAGCTGGCCTCCTGGTCAGGTATTCAGGAAAGAGGGAGGAAAAGCCTTGCTTGCTCTATTTCCTCTCTTCTTGCTGACCCAGAACCAGAGGTTAGGCGGATGCTTCACCCAATACAGGCTATGACCTCAAATTCAGATTCAGCCCCATGCTGTGTCTGTTTCTGTACCTTTCAGTGCAAAAGGAACCAGCACAAGACACATCCAGGCAGACGTCTTTCAAAACCCTCTCACGTAGCACCTATGCTCATCTGCCACCAGCCAAGAACTGCAAGCTTTAAATGTTGTAGCAGCACACACATAATGGAACAATCAACATATTGAATAGCGTCTCTTTCACGTCTGTATCTTCAAAATGATGCTGATCTTATTGGTTTTAGGAGGTGATCTCCTTATGTCACGGGAAGACCGGTAGGTTGTGATATGGAAGAGAATATCTCGCCAAGTCTTTGAATTTGACCAAGTTCTGACCAAGATTTATTTTCTCACTTCTTTTCCCATAAAAGTACTTTAAAATAAAATTTGAGTATTGAAGTTTAGGTCTCTGACATTTCTCAGGACACTCTGAGATGTGGATAATTTCTCTATAAATTATGGAATTATTTTCCTTCTATGGTTCTCCTAATCATTTTTTTCTAGAATCACTTTGCTAAGGAAAAAAAGCCCAGCTTAATTGGCATTTCCTAATTATTATTATTTTTCACTGTGGTAAGTACCAAAAACAGAAAATTTACCATTTTTAACCACTTTAAAGTGTATAGTTCAGTACCATAAAGCACATTGACACTGCTGCGCATCACACCCATCACCACCACCCACGTCCAGAACTCTCTTCATCTCCCCAGCCTGAAACTCTGTGCCCAATAAATAACAATTCCCCATTCCCCCTCCTCCCAGTGCCTGGCTACTCTGGGTTCCTCATATAAGTGGGATTATATAGTAGTTATCCTATTGTGACTGGCTTATTTCACTTAACAAAATGTCCTCAAGGCTCATCCATGCTGCAGCACGGGTCAGAGTTTCCTTCCTTCTGAAGGCTGAGGAGTATTCCATTTCATGCATATACCACATTTTGTTCGTTCATTCATCTGTTCATGGACTTTTTTAAAAATTCAATTTAGTTAACGTATAGTGTATTGTTAGTTTCAGGGGTAGAGTTTAATGATTCATCAGTTGCATAGAATACTCAGTGCTCATTCCATCAAGTGTCCTCCTTAATGCCCATCACCCAGTTACCCCATCCCTCCACCCACGTCCCTTCCAGCAACCCTCAGTTTGTTTCCTACAGTTAAGAGTCTCTTATGGTTTGTCTCCCTCTCTGTTTTTATCTTATTTTCTTTTTCCTTCCCTTCCCCTATGTTCATCTGTTCGTGGACTTTAGAGTTTCTTCCATCCCTTAGCTATTGTGAATAAAGCTGCTGTGAATGGGGGTGTACAAATATCTGTTTGAGTCCCTGCTTTCAATTCTTTTGGGTAAGTACCCGGAAGTGGAATCGCTGGATCTTGGGTAGTTCTATTTTTAATTTTTTGAGGAATCTCCATACTGTTTTCCATAGCAGCTGCACTATTCTACCTTTCCACCAATGGTGCACAGGGGTTCTTACCAACACTTGTTATTTTGTGGGTTTGGCTTTTTTCTTTAATTTTTTTTTTTTTTTGATAGCACCACCCTAATGGGTGTGAGGTAGTATTTCATTGTGGTTTTGATTTGCATTTCCCTAATGATTAGTGACATTGAGCATCTTTTCATGGGCTTATTTGCCATTTGTATATCTTCCTTGGAGAAATGTCTATTTTGCTCATTTTTTAAATTGAGTTGTTTGGTTTTTATTGTTGAGTTGTAGGAGTTCTTTATATATTTTGGATATTAATCCCTTATCAGATACATGGTTGCAACTACTTTCTTCCATCCCACAGGTTGCCTTTCACTGTGCTGATTGTGTCTGATGTATGGAAGTTTTTTATTTTGATGCACTGTGGGCACTTCTGAGCCTCTGTTTCTGGTTCCCCTGCCTCTCAGGGGATGTGGCTGTGGGAAAGGAGGACTGTCCCCCAGCTCCAGTGGCAGGGGGCTAGAAGGCCACTGCTGAAAGGCTGCCAACTCCTGTTTCAAAAAGACTTTAGGATGAGTTTCAAGAACGCCCCCACTCTCTGACTGGGGAGCAGTCAGGGTGCAGAAGTGCTTTAGCAATAATTGAATTTTAAGATGGCCTCTCTTCAATAATTGAATTTTAAGATGGCCTCTCTTCAGTTTTGGGGTAGCCTTGGTTGGTGCTGGTGTCAGAACAATCATAACCAATCCTATTGTCCTGGGACTCAATGAGTGTGTACAATGGCCATTCCTAATGGATCTCCGTGACTGGGAAACCAATAGAACAGAGGTTTCCATAGCGTGTCTCTTTTGTAACGCTGGGACCTTCAGAGGCCAAAACAATGAAAAGATTCCAGTGGACCCCCATCCCCCAAAATATGTCAAAAGAAAATAACAGTAAGCCATAAAATAAACTTACAGAAGTGCACCAAAGTTCTGATTTTTCTCAAGATGATGACTTCAGAGTTTCTGTTGAAATGCCCAAATCCATTCTTTTAAATTTATCTGTTTTAATTAACGATGTTTTTTGGTGCCTCTGCTTGGCCAGTGCCTTAATCCCTTTTTGATCTACCTATAGGGAAAAATAATAACTTTTAATATTTGTTATCCGCTTTATATACACTATGCATTCTTCTATGTACTATGTAAAAGAACTAATTTAACAATTACCCTGGTCTCATGAGGTAAGTACTATTATAATCTCCAGTTTCACAGTCAAGGCAACTAAAGCACAGAGCAGTAACTTGCCTAAGATCACACAGCTAGTAAGTGGCAGAGCCAGGGTGTGAACCCAGAAAACCTGGCTCCAGAGCCTCTTGTCCTCTAGTCTAAAATCCAGCTATGTTGGTCTTGCTGTGGGTGGCCTCCCTCCACCAGCCTGCACCTGCATTTCCAGCCCCGCCCTCGCCTCTGGCCCTTTACACAGGGCTCCCCCCCACCAGCCCTCCTCACCTTGCTGACCCTGCCCAGTCAGGATTCCCCTCGGGCATCTGCTCTCTGCTGCCCTGTTGGTTGCCCCTCCCCTGACAGGCTGTTGAGACAGCTAACACTGCACTTAGTCCCATGGAAATGTAACTGTCTGATTCTTGTCTTCCTCCCACAGTGGACTGGGAGTTTCTTGAAGGTGAACACCAAGGTTCAAAGCTCTATGTCCCCACCTAGCCAAGTACCTGGGACCTAGAAAGCGCTTAAATATTTGGTTTTGAGGAAATAAATGAAGAAGAGCCCAGACTGGGACTTAGAGTAGGAAAAGGAGCAATGATTGCCCAAATAGTAGTTTTCACCCTGGAAATGTTGTTAGTACCGTAGCAGACAGTGAGCAGCCATATCCACATAGATTAGAGCAATACTGAATGGAATAGAATGAATGGTGTGAACCTCAGTCCCTTAGGCCTGCTACTGGAGACATGGGTCCTATCTGTGTGGAGGAGGCTGCTCTGCTCCCCACAAATCAAAGAGTAACAACAAATACATGTGCTCAAATGCACATTATGGGTCACAGAGCGACTTCTGAGTTTCTCAAAAATGTCAAAATTGAATAAATGTCTTCTTTCCCTTCCTTTCTCTTCCTAAACAATTCAGTCTTTCAAGCTACGCTATGGGACCAAGTAAGGTAGTCACCCGTGCAGGGGGTGGAGGAGATATGGTGGCCCAGACAGAGTGTCAGAGCCTAAACGGGGTGAGGAGGTTAGCCACATAGAAGGGCTGCCTAGTACAGCTGCCAGAGTCTGGACGAGCAGAGGAAGGTATCCCTGTGGGGGACAGCCTGGCACAGACCATTGGAATCCAAGCAAGATGAGGAGGGCAGCTGCATGGGGAAGGGGAATGGCGAGGGGGCAGGGGTCGTGGTTAGCAGTTGGTCACAAACAGGGGACTGATCAAAAGTATTAGGGATGATGGGAGCCAGCTCAGACTAGTGTTAGAGAAGAGACTTACAAATTGTGAAAGGGAGAAAACTGGAATAAACCCAGTGGTGTTAGATCCAAATTGGAAGTGGCAGTGTGAATTTACAATTTTCAGTGCGTATAGGCCAATATGGAAACGCACACAGGGGTCCTAGCTCTGTCCACTGAGACAGTCTGAGAACAGCAACACTCCAATTCACAACAAACACATCTAGCAGTCAGACTTTGGATTCTAAATCTCTACTAAAAGGAACTAGAGCTTCTTGGAGCAATCGCTGATTTTAAGGCTGTAACATCTCATTATACCAGGGAGTCAGGAAGTGCTCAAAGAATGACGGGCACATGTCAGAAGGGCACGTTGAAATTTGGATTAAGAACGAGACATTTAACTTCAAGTACTCTGTAGAACACTTACGCACTAAAAAGGGAAGAAGAGTTAACTTTACAGTGGAGAGCCCTGGCAGATGCAACTATCGTAATCTCAGTGAAGTTTAAAATCACCTGCCACCCGATAGGATGCGATGAGAGGAACACAGCATCATTTCTGTGATGTTGTTTGCCAAGGTTGTAAAACTTGAATCAAAGCACAAGGAGACTCAGACAAACCCAGATTGAGGAACAGTCTGCAGAATAACCAGCCTGTATTTTTTTTTTAACTGTGCCTGATTTTATTCTTTTTTAATTTTATTTTATTATGTTATGTTAATCACCATACATTACATCATTAGTTTTTGATGTAGTGTTCCATGATTTTTAAAAAGTGTCAGTATCATGAAAGTGAAGGAAATCCTGAAGAAGATTTGCTCTTGGAGCAGACAAAGAAGATGGTGACAGCTAAATACAACGCTTGATTCTGAAAACTTGAGTTGGTCTGAGGGACAACTGCTGGGAGTGCCTGGGTGGCTCATTCGGTTGGGCATCTGACTCTTGGTTTCGGCTCAGGTTGTGATCTCATGGGTCGTGGGATGGAGCCCTACTTCAGGCTCTGTGCTCAGCGTGGAGTCTGCTTGAGATTCTCTCCCTCTCCCTCTGCCCCTCTCCCCGCTCGTGCTTGCGTGCGCGCGCGCTCTCTCTCTCAAATAAATAATCTTTTTAAAAAATTATTAACAAAAATGGCAACTGATGAAAACTTGCTGGGGTCCGAGGATTAGATAATAGGAATGTATCAACATTGATTTCCTGACTTTGTGGTTATGTGGGGAAGGTCCTTGTGTATAGAAAACGCACACTAAAGTTCATGGGGAAGAGGAAGCTTTGTTCTGGCAGCTTAGTCTCAAAGGATTCAGAGAAAATACAGTGCAAAACTCTTCATACTATACTGTATCTGACTTCTCTAGAAGTTTGAGGTTTTTCCAGATACATACATACATACCTCTATTCTACATCTATATCTGTATCTACATCTACATGTAATGAGCATGTTAGGTTGGAATTACAATGTTTTCCAGACTTTCCAGATCACAGGCACCCAGCGGCTGCTTTGGGTGGACAGAGAATGGAGTGGCTGCTCCAAAAGCAGGATCAGGGTCTGTCTGTACATGTTGGTTCTCTGACGAGGTACAGAAGAGAAGTATTCTCATTCCACTCATTTAGAGAATAACAGAGATTTCTGAATAACTAGAGACATCTGTAGAGCTGATCATGCTGGCCATTTGACTTATCTGATGATGGGCTCATCAGAACCAAGAAGTAGAAACACTGAGGGCTCCTCTGTCCTTTTAGAAAGTCCATGGGATAACTAAAGGCCAGTTCTTCAGTGTTTATCCGGAATCTGGATTGGGCAAGGGACTCCACACTCCCTTGAGGTTTGGCCCAAAGTGCTAATAATGACAACCACAGCCTGTTGGGCACCTCCTATGGGCCCGAGACTGGAATATGTGTCCTTTTATGTGTCCTTTTTATAATCTTCACAATGGTTCTCCTTGGTAAGTATTGTCCCCATTTTAGAGATGAGGAAATAGAGATTCAGAGAGGTTTAGTAGCTTGATCATTGTTGTGGGCTGAATTGTATCCTCCCAAATTCACATGTTGAAATCCTAATCGCCAGTATCTCAGACCATGACTGCATTTGGAGATGGAACCTTTAGAGGTTATTAAGTTAAAATAAGACTGTTAGGGTGGGGCCTAATCCAATCTGACAGGTGTCCTTATAAGAAGACATTTGAACACACAGAGAGAGACCAGGGGTGCACGCCCACAGAGGGACGACCACATGAGGACACAGCAAGAAGATGGCCAAGTGCAAGCCAAGGAGAGTGGTCTAAAAGGAACCAAACCAGCCAACACCTTGATCTTGGACTTCCAGCCTCCAGAACTGTGAGAAAATAAATTTGTTGTGTAAACCACACCTAGGCTGCGGTGTTTTGTTACCGCAGCCCTAGCACATGAAACACTTGTGCTATGTATGTGGTTGAGGATGAAGCTGGGATTCAAAATTACATCTGTGCAGCTCCTTGCACTATGTTATGCTACCTCCCTACACACAAGGCCTCTACTGTGAAACCTCTTCCCGCCTCCCCCAACAGGCTGCGCAGAACACCCACCCAAAACCTCACAGATCCTTCCATCCATGGTCCCAGAGCACTTACTACACCGGAGGATAGTTGGTTACACACAACTAATTTACAATGTTTGATTAAATTGAGAGTAGAGCTCCTCTTATCTGCATTCCTAGTATCTCCCATGGAACCAAGCACAGGGCAATTATAATAGTATTTATTGAGCACTTCTTATGTACCAGCAAAGGCTTTACATGCATTATCTCATTTAAACCTTAACACAACTCCATTATTCCCATTTTACATATCAGAAAACTGAGGTCACAAGGGTTAACTGAATTACCCCAGGGCACAGAGCAAGTAGATAGTAAAACCATGATTCAATCTAATTCCCAGAATGTGCTCTTCATGCCCTGCTCTGTTGCCGCCATCTTGCTGTAAATGTTCCCTGAGCAAATTCCTACCATGAGGAGTTGTACCAATCTGAAATGCTCTCCCTCAGTCAAAGTCCCCCCTTTATGCCAAGCTCAAGTGTGAAGCTCACGTCCTGTGGAGAGTCTTCTCACATACGACCTCCGCCCTCAGCCCTGACACTGTACTCCTTCAGCACTCCTTGGGCACATAGTTTGCACCATGCCCTGACATGTGACCCAGTGCTGGGCACCAAGGATGTAGTTTATCAACATTTGCTGAATTGGATTCAATGCCCAGGGATGAATGTAAACAGTGATAAATAACAAGGTGGCATACAGCACTGGATGCTTTATCTCTGGATTTTCTAGGAGAGTTCCAATTTCTAAAATCCTATCCTCTCATCAGCTCATTTGTCAGAATATGTGGCAGAGAATATTGTCTGGTATTTGGTTTAAAAAGTAGAGTCACTGGGGCACCTGGGTAGCTCAGTCAGTTGAGAGTCTAACTCTTGATTTCAGCTCGGGTCGTGATCTTGGGGTCCTGGGATTGAACCCTGAGTCTGGCTCCGTGCTCAGCAGGGAGTCTGCTTGAGGATTCTCTCTCCCTCTCCCTCTGCCCTCTGCTCATGCTCTCTAAATCAATCAATCAATCAATCAATCAATCTTTAAAAAAAAGGTAGAGTCACCATTTTACTGCAAAGAGGCAGGAATAGAGACAGGATGTGCTCTCTGTTACTTACCTACCCACATGCTACCAGGCAAGTCAAATTTCTCTGGACCTAAGTCTCTTTGTGAGTAAAATTGCAATGGGGGCAATGCCTATTTCTATGATAGAAATGAAACAAAATATGTGAATGTGTTCTGAATACTGATGAAGAATAATGTTATATAAATCCAGTCACCATTAGTGGGATTGTTGTTACTGTCCTGTTTGGCCAGTAAAAAATAAAATAAAAAAGCAGTTTTTATTTTTTAAAGTGAAGGAAGAAGTTTCTCATGAAGACTGGTGAAAAAAAAAAAAAAAAAGAAATCAGACATTAAAAGTGTTAATATCCTGAGGGTCTTTCTGGAGTGTCTTTTTCACTTCTATCTTCTAAGTTCTCTTCAACCACTTGGGGTGGGGTGGGTGGTAGGGCTAGTAGTGGGATAGTCAGAAGCAAAGTTTCTCAAATTGCATGAGATGTTACCTGGTGGAGGAACCAGGCCTCTTACCTTTGCTGCATTGTGAACCAGTTCCCAGTTGTGCGAGGTCTCAGCGGACAGTCCGTTTGGGAGCTGAGCTTTTCTGACTCAGTAGTAGCCCAGGGAAATTTTCTCTCTCTTTCCCGTGTCTCCTCTTCCAGACATGCATGAAAACCATTCGGCCTTGGAGTTACTCAGCTCGCCTCCTGCCCCTTTTTCAAGGCTTTGTAACATGCTGATCCATAAACCTGAGAGCAGCCTCTGGGGAGCTTCCAGAAAGAGCAGTCCCCTGCGGAGCAACACTCTAATTAGCATCAGTGACAGATCTGTGCTGGTCTGGATGCGGCTGAGGCTCCCCTGAATCTCCTTCTGCTCTCCCGAAAGCCAGGATCCTTTTGTTCACCTTTAGGCCTGCCAAGTCAGTCCTACCGCACCCCTGGATGTTGTTTTCCTGCAGGCAATGGGAAAATGAGCTTGGAGCCAGGGAAGGGAAATCAACAAGGAAGTAAACACAGGGTCACTGCACCTTCAGGTCATCACTAAGCCTGGGACATCATCATGCTGGGACCAGTTCCTAAATGGGCTACTGCCTGCACAGGCCTCAGAACCCTGGGCATCTTTTTATTTTTAATCATGCAGAGAACATGCACTGAAACTGATATCAGACAAATCAAGCAATCCCGACTTACGTTCCAATGCCTTGCCAAAGCTTTCAAAGATTTTCCATAGGCAGTGTCTCTTATAACTGAACACTGACTAATGTTTGTAGACAAAGAAGAAAAAAATGAGCACGTTTATGGCTGATACTAGTTCAAACCTTTAAAGATACAGGACGATTGTTCAAATAAAGATTTCTTCTACCTACTCTTCAATGCCACGGTCAACAGCAACAGTAGCGGCATCTTTGCTAACATCCATCGCGTGCTTACGGTCAGCCGGGTCCTGTGCTAATGACCTGACCTGCATCATCTCATTTAATTCTCAACATAATCCTACAGTATTCCCATTGTAGAGATGAAGAAACTGAGGATTAGAGAGCAAAGTGCTCCTGCAAAGCACTCCAGAGAGTTATAAATGTAAAAACTGCCTTTCTGGAAGCATGATTTTCTGGATCTCGCTTTTCCTACCGATCTGCTTGAGCCCTTCTGTGGACCGACATCTCTGATGAGCTTGCTTAAATAAACCCTTAGCCCCAGGGATAGAATTCTAAACAGAAACAGGGAGCATCGGTTAGTTAAGTGGTCTCTCCCTGGGGCTGTGAGTTTGGCGCCATCTTTATATAACTTGTGTGTAGGACACATGTAGGCTGGGCACCCTCTCTTCTCTTATCCACAGTGGGTCTGCTGGCTGATGTAGACTTGGCTCTTCACTGGGATTCTGATTTACCAACAAGGAAGTGTCCTACAAATCTCTTGGCCCCTCTGTGTGCTTTGATCATGGTCTGACTGCGAGCTTATCCTTGTGACTTGAGGAGCTGAAGAGTTACGAACTTCTTTTAATCAATACTCCAAGGGATGAATGACAAGAAGTTCACAGCCTGGAAACTTCTGCTTGGTGAGAAAAAACCAGCACATGTGCTCCCAGTCCTCAGGTCACACTGCAACATGTTTTGGTTTAATTGGCCTCCTCTTTACTTCCAATTGTTACAATTTGGCTCTCCCGTGCCATGGCGGTTACCCAGGGCAGCTGGCCACCAGTCAAAGGAAAGTAAAACCGTTAATTAGGAGAAAAGGAGATGCCTCCCAGCGGGGTCAAGTTGTCCGTGCTTGTAAATATAGGAGTCGAGACATTAGGGCAGTTGCTCACCCTTGTTACCCTTGGATTTGTTTGGGTGGAGCTTTGGGGTGTTTTGCTCCGGGGCCACGTAGGCTTTGACACTTGAGGTTGGTCAGCTTTTCGTTCTCAGCAAAGACTAAAGATTTATTTATTGGTGTTATGGCAATAAAGAAAATTGGAAAGGGGCTGGGCCTTCATTTTAGATATCATTTCCTTCGTCTTTCCCAGAGGTTTACAACTAAACACGTGTCCAGATACGTTTATAGACTCTGATCTTGGTGTTCTTTGATGAGGAAAGGCAATTTATAACAGTCAAATGGGCCTTTTCAACCTTATCGTATGAAACAAACAAAAAAAATCAAATTGTTGGAAAGGAGCTGATGTAACAGAGGCTTTCATGTTCCTCATCTGTTTGCCAGCTTTTCCCCACCAGGGAATAAAGACAGCAGATTTGGGGACTGTCAGAAGCTTGGGGGTTTTCCATTCTGAAAGGTGAAGTAGATGGATTTGATTTCACCTTCCTCTTCTGTGAGCATCTGGATCAGCACTGACTGAATGACTTCCAATCACTAAGTCCATTCTGGGATTAACAATAAACACACATACCTCCAAAACATTTTTTTGCATAGTCATGTAACCAAGGCAGCTCACTGTTTCAAACTGGAAATGGAGAGAAGTCACGGATGAAAAACAGGACATATTAATTTAGCTTTACAAATGTGCCCTTTCCAAAGCCAGAATTACTCACTCACTGGTAGCTCCCAGTGTGGAGCCCTGGGTCTGCTCAAACCCCATGGCTTCAGTGTCCTTTCCATTTTGTGTGGGACATTCCAGCTGAGTGACAGGATCCAACTCAGCAGAAATGTCCAGATGCAGCTAAAATCCTGATCATCATCGGAAGGCAAACATAACTGCACTGTGTGAGGAAAATGGCCCATTTTTAGAGTGTCCCCAGGAAGTGACCTGTCCAGTTATCCACAGACAAAATGTCTTCATTTTTGGTGCGTTTGGAGGCAGGGATATGACATCTGAGAAACGCAAAATTGGAGGGGAACTTTTTCAGTATTCTGTGAGGAAGAAGTCAGAACCTGAGCCAGCTTGCCCTCAGGCCTACTTCGCTCTGGCAAGACGGTCAGACTGAACGTGGATTTATTGTAGCAGGAGGGAGAAAACGGCTTCTCTGAACCGCTACCGACTGGCTGCTTTCCTTTCCCTCCTCTCGGCACATCCTCTCCGCCCCCCCACAAGTGGGGGACGCAGTGAGGAGTCCAAAGCCCCGCCCCCCAGAGGCTTTACATGCCCCTCCATGTTTGTTATCTCTGACTCAAACCTCTCTCCTGAGCTTCCCGCCGCTTCTCAGTGCCGTGTGCAGCCATCTCAGATCCACGCGTCCAAAGCCAACTCTTCACCCCATCTTGTGCCTCCTCCTGCGTCCATCTCAGCAAATGCCCCTTTCTTCCCCCCAAGCGCCCCAGCCTGGGAGTCACCCTTACTCAGCCTGTCCTCCCTTCACATCCAATCCATGAGTGCGTTCTGTCAACACCCCTTCCAGAACTTCTATCAGCGGCCTCCTGTTCGCACTACCACGACTGCAGACCCTCCCCGGGCTCTCCCCGGGATTACTGCAGGAATCTCCTAGCCGGCCTCCCTGTTTCCCTTCTCCCTCCAGTTTCTCTACCAAATCTACACTCCACATTCCAACCAGCCTAGACTTTGAAAAATGTAATTCAGATTATGCCATTAGCCTACCTACAGGCCTCAAGGCTTTTCAGAGCACTGAGGGGCAAATACAGAATCCTTACCCCGGCCAGCTAGGTTTGGCATCATTTGGTCCCTGCTCACCTCTCCAGTGTTACCTCAGCAACACTCATTCTTCGGCACACTCCAGCCATACTAGCTTGCTGTCAGTTTCTTGAACATTCCAAGATTTTCTCCATCTCACAGCTTTGCTGTTTCTGGACTGGCTAGTACTGACCTACAGTCTTCCCCTGCCACCCCGTCCCCCAAAATAATATCCACGCCAACTCCCTCTCTCTTCTTGCCTCCTCCTCATCCTTCATGTCTCAGTTCAAGTGTCCTTTCTTAGAGACACCCCCCAACGCACACACCATTTCCTTTGTAGTATATTATTTACCCTCCTATACCCACCCTTCCACCTACAACTCGGTTCCTTCCATGAAAGCAGGAACTGTGTCTAGTTGTTTGCAACTACATGTCCAGTTGAATGAAGGAATGAGTAATTGAAAAAGAAAATATTCTCTCCCTTAACTCTAGAGAACAAACAGACGGTCACCCCAGGGGGGTGGGGGGAGGAATGGGTGAAATAGGGGATGAGGATTAAGAGGACACTTACCATGATGAGCACGGAGCAATGTCTAGAATTTCACTATATAGTACACCTGAAACTAATATAATAATACTGTATGTTAACTACACTGGAATTAAGATTGAAAACCTAATAAAAATATAATTAAAAAATTTTTTTGTTCTCAATTCAGATCACCTAAGGAAGAGTTTCTTAAATAGCTAGAGGGACCCTTGCTTGTTCTTTTCGGAAGCAGATACAATTTTCCCTGTGTACAGACAACTAGCAAGTAACTGCGGTTTTAGAGACTCTAACCAGGCCCTCCCTTCCGTGGAAACACTTTCTATTGCTTCTGGGACTGCTTTCCACAGCCCAGGGAAGCAGGCAGGGGACGTGGGGCGGCAGGCTGCTGTGGACCTAGGACTAATGTGTGCCTTGCTCCCCGTGTTAGATTTTGTAATTCATTCCCAATGAAAACAGAGGGCAGAGTGGAGATTGTTCTGTTACAGAAAGGTTGGGGGCCAGCTTAGGAAAACCAAATATCATTTCGATTTAGAACATCAGGGGGCGCCTGGAGGTAAAGTGCTTCTGAAATTGGCCGCAAATTATCTTCTATTTTCGATGAAGCGGTACTGTAGAGATTCTTTTTTAAATGCTCATATTTTGGGGTGCCTGGGTGGCTCAGTGGGTTAAGCGTCTGCCTTCGGCTCAGGTCATGATCTCAGGGTCCTGGGATCAAGCCCCACATCGGGCTCCCTGCTCAGCGGGAAGCCTGCTTCTCCCTCCCCCTCTGCCTCTGCTTCTGTTCCCTCTCCCAAATCTCTCTCTCTCCCCCTAATAAATAAATAAAATCTTTTTTAAAAAAAGATTTACAACATCAGTTTATGGGGAAGAATGTGTTCCAAATACCAAACAAACAACAAAAAACCTCTCTCAGAACAAAAACTTTCTAAGTGCAAGTTGCCTGTTTTGTGTTTCATGTGAATTCAAATATATGGTGACTCATCACCAGCCACACCTTCCCTGACTTCTCATCTTAGGTCCTGGTGAGCATGCATTGGACAACAATGGGAACGCCTATGAGATAGTTTATTCAGCCGGGGGTTGTATTTACTTGTGTTGAGGTTGAGCCAGGAAACATTTATGCTCCTGTCCATATTTCAGAAGGAATTTCCCATTCATTCCCCAGAAAGGAGCAATCAGGAGCCACACCTCCAGGTGCCTCCCCAGCTCAGGTCTTCCTCCCCAAGAGGAGGAATAATGACCAACCTGATTGGTGAGACAGGAGAGCATGTCCTTCCCTGGGCCCCCTTATTCAAGGGGGTTGGGCTGCTGCATTGAAAGCAAGGCCTCTTTCCCTTTCTTGGGTTTTGCATGGTGAGACCTGGATGAATAGAGGGGCTGCCCATGCAGCATCCAGTTACCCTGTTTTAGGCAGGCCATATGGGGGTGCCAGGCCACCTGACACAGGTCTCTGCTTTCCACCTTCCACTTTCTTCCCTCTCCCTGGTTGGAGGAGTGGGACCGCTGTGGCTGTCATTGTTCAGGGAAGGTGGCATGAAACTCTGCGCTGTTCTCAGTCTAGCTTCTCAGAAGCTAGATAATGATATTAAGATCTCTTTATTTCTGTCCTCAATGAGAAGGGGACACCCATTCCCCCCCCCCCCCCAGCATCAGCAATTTGTGTTTTGTTTGAATCTGTTCCTTTTATAAACAACTTTTCTATACCTGGGCATAAAATGCATGTGAAAATAAACCTCACACTGGAATTAGAAAGTGTATAAATCAGGCATTCTCCTTGTCTACCAAACCAGTCTTTCTACATCCTGGAATTTTCAACAAAACCTAGGCCAACTCCCTGAGGAATTTTACATTAAGTGGTTTTGCCCTTGAGTCAACCCAATTGAATGCACAGCCATGCATCCTATCTCCCTATCTAGGATCTCTCTTCTACACTTTTGCCATCCATAGAATAGTTTTGCAATGCTTTGCTCACCAATAGCAATCACATCATGGAAGGGAACAGGCCTTGAAGGATGTAGAGGGCTTGTTCAAAACCACAGTGAGTGTTGGAGCTGGGCAGATGGATCACATGTCCAGCTCCCAAACCTGCACACTATAAATTGCAAATTACTTGGCAATGGCTCTAGTTCTTCTCAACTGCTTCCCACGAAAGCTCAGTTTGCAATCTCTGGGAAAGGCTGTCTCTTCACATTTATACACATTAGGTGCCCCAGATTACTGTCTTTTTTTAAAAAAAAAGATTTTATTTATTTATTTGACAGAGAGAGACACAGCGAGAGAGGGAACACAAGCAGGGGGAGT
Source organism: Halichoerus grypus (assembly GCF_964656455.1). NCBI lineage: Eukaryota > Metazoa > Chordata > Mammalia > Carnivora > Phocidae > Halichoerus > Halichoerus grypus. Next base: position 41,990,272 of record NC_135714.1, read on the forward strand.
GGGAGAGGGAGAAGCAGGCTTCCCGCCAAGCAGGGAGCCCAATGCGGGGCTCGATCCCAGGGCCCTGGGATCATGACCTGAGCCGAAGGCAGACGCTTAATGACTGAGCCACCCAGGCGCCCCAAGATTACTGTCTTGAAGGGGACCTGGGGATAGAGGTTGGACTAAAAGCAGTCAGGATAAACAAAATGAGTTGTTACATCAAGAAAAATAAAATTTCATTTGCAGTGGCTCTGAGTTTTTAATCAGAGTAGGGAAAACACATAAGTTCAGACTCTTCCCCTAAATCACAAATATTAGAAATATTTGAATATTGCAAATATTCTGAGCAATCTGCTTATGATCCCCAGGGATTAGGAAGATGTCATCTTTACATATATATTTCTTCATGTGATGCTTTTTTTGAAATTAGAGATATTTCCCTTTGAGGTGAAGCTATCTCTTTCAGGGCTCTGAAATGCCACGAGACTAAATATTATACAATCTGGGACTGTCAGGAAGAAGAGAACCAAACTGTCATGATTAGGCACAGACTCCAGTCTCCTCAAGGATTTTGTTTCCAGCCCTGAGGATCCTGTCAACACTTAATAAATAAATGAAAATAGCAATAATAAATATTATGAGTGGAAATAACAACGTGAGGTGCACTCCGATTTCTTACAATCCAGGAAGAAATTTGTGGAGTTATCTCAGACTTTGGGAAAAATCCCAGGATTTGGTGACACTTACCTCTATTTTCAGGGGACAAAAGCCTTTAGATTCCATATTTTGAAAAGGCCCGGTTGGGTGCACTGACTAATTGATTGGGGTGTTTGATTTTTAAAACCACACTGCAAATGAAAAAGCAATTGGAAAACCTATAGGAGCATTTGTTTTTAAATGTGGCGTTCTCTAAACTGGTTCAGACAGCTGGACCCCATTTTGTGTTTGTTTTTTCAAACAGATTCTCAGTGTTCTAAACTAGATCCATCTGTACGTTCTAATTGCATTCCACCGACTAGGTTGGATGTTGTCTTTTTGGGAAAATCTCATTTAAAAGGAACACGGATGCTGAAATCTCATTGTAGTTGCTTTATTACTGGAGTCTCCATGCTCTGCTTTGTCAGAGAGCATTCATCTCGGTACACCAAGCCTGTGCTCGTGTCTGGGGTCATGCTGCGCAGCAACCAGACCTTAGTGTCCAGAGCAATCATGCCAGATGGCTTCTGAGTGCTCTCAAATGGATTGGTGCCTCCTTCTTCACCCTAGTTGCTCATTATACATGTGCACATAAAAATGCTTTGAAATACCAAGATAAATTCTTTTTTGATTAAAAAATTACAGAAGTCAACATTCTGTGTGAAAAAACTCAAACAACTACAAAGAAAACAGGGCCTCGAGTAAAATGTGCTAAGTCCGCCTGCCCTTTGGCTCTCATCATCAACAGAGTGCGCATGCACACACACACTCACACACACACACACACGACACCCTTATTCCCAGTGTCAAGGAATAATCAAATGATATATAGACATAGAGATAGATCCGTGTGTGTGTGTGTGTGTGTGTATGTACATTCAGGTCATAAATTATTTGCATCTCTTATTCATTATCTAATGTTACATAACAAATCACTGAAACCTAGTGGCTTAAAATAACATGAATCATTTCTTCTCTCTCAGTTTCTATGGATCAGGAAAGAGAGAACAGCTTAACTGAGTGGTTCTGGGTTCTGGGGGGCTTGAGGGCTGTCATGAAGTTGCAGCCAGAGATTGGCTGGGGCTGCAGTCACTTGAAGATTTGTCTGGGGCTGGAGGGTCTGCTCTCAAGGTCGCTCACTCTTCCAGTGACATATTGATGCCAGCTCTTGGCAGGAGGCCTTGGTCCCTCCTCATAAGGGCCTTGCCACAGGCTGCTTGGATTTCCTCAGGGAATGGCACCACACTTTCCCCACAGGGAGCGGTCCAGGAGACAGGGAAGAAGACGTCATGCCGGTTACAACCTAGCCTCCGAAGTCACACACCACCACACACTGGAGTGCAGCCCAGACTCAAAATGGACTACACACAGGCATGAACCCCAGGAAGTGAACATGATGGGGGGGCATTTTGGAGGATGTTTATGAGCCAGCAACTCCCATTAAGAGGCAGAGTCTATCCCCCCACTCCTTGATTCTCATCTAGCATCACAATTTGTTTCGACCAATGGAAATTGAGAGAAATGAGCTTGTGGGGATCCTGAGCCAAAGCTGCACAATTTGCCTTTTTGGCTGTCACCCTCTTGGAATGCCATTGCTGTGTGAACAGCCTGCACTAACCCTCCTTGAGGATGAGGGGACAGCACCCAGCTGGCCCCGGCACCCTTGTTTCAGTCTCAGATGTATGAGCCCAGCCAACACGGCATATAACCAAGGCAAGCTGTCCCAGCGGAGCCCAGCCCAAATTGCCAAACCTAATCATGAATAAAAAAATGAGTGTCATTTGAAGGCACTAAAGCTTTTGGGATGGTTTGTTACACAGCAATAGGAAACTGATACAATAGGATAAACAAGTCTATGTTTTCTTGTTTGTGAACTCAAGAATATATTATAAACATCCATTCATCTAAGTAGGTACAGACCTTCCTCATGTTTTAAAAACTGTTCCAGTAGGGAAATTGCATGGTATAGAAATGCCATCATGATTTAACATACTATTAGTGGACATTCAGGTTGTTGACAACATTTTTGCAAATGCCTACAATGCTTTATGAACTTTATTTATTGCTTACATTCATGGAAATGGAATTGCTGGGTCAAGGGAATTATGTGCTTAAATATTTGATGGGCCACATTGTACTTCAGAACGGTTGTGCCAATTTCCATCCCACTAACAGTGTATCAAATTTTAAAGGAAAGTCCTGATAGCTAGTTTATGCTCTCTTTCTAAAGTTGCTTAAGTTCAAAGCCAGGAGATTAGGAAACAGAGCTGAGGTAAGGTACACGACTATGTGGAACTCATACTTTCTCTCACGGTGTACTGAGAACAGACCAAGGAACACAATGTGAAAATTCCAAAGGTATGTTAGAGAGAAGTAGATGGACTCTTGGCAGCAGCTGGCTCCTCCCACAGGGCCCAAAGATACTTTTTCTATCTCTGAAAGCTTTTTTGGAAATAAATTAAATACAGAAGGCTGCCAACTAAAGGCTTTTAAAAAAATTATGACAATAATGGGCATTAAATCTATTAAGTACTAAAGATAACAATAGTGATTAGAGTCCTATAAAAGTTTAACATTCACGCAACTTAAATCCAACTTGTCAGTCAAATTTTTAGACATAGCTTTTGGATGAAACCCAGGTTCCAGGAGATTCTCTGTGATTCTAGATGCACAATTAATGATGCTTAACATACAGCATGTGACCGATACTATTAAAAGGGATTTACATATATTGTTGCATTTAATTCACGGAGAAGAGGAAGAAACTAGGGCACTGAGTAAGTAACTTATTCAAGTTTATGGTAGTAATAAGTAGAGAAGATGGCATTCTAATCAGTTTGATTCCAGAGGCTCTGATATGTCAACGTCTGCATGGTAGACCTGTTAACTGCCTATTACTACCATTCCTCTTTCCTGGAAGAAGCTGGAGATGTGTTCCCTTCCCAGCTTCCCTTGCAGCTAGAACACATTACCAAATATTGGCCAATGGGACCTTAGGAAAAGTCAGCTGGGAGACTTCTGGGGAAGAATTTCCCCCCTAATAAAAGAAGATGTATGGAAAGTAACCTCTCTCCCCCCACCACCTCTGTCCCAGATTTTGTGGGGTGTAAATCTGTTTCCTATAAATGTATTGCCTAAATGTGCGGTATAAATGTAGCAGCCTTTTTGTACTGAAGCTGCCACCCTTGAAGATGGCAAAGTAGAGAGATGAAAAGAGCCTGTATCCTTGATGATGCTGTTGGTCTGTTGATCCAACACTGGCCTTGTCTGCCTGACTCTCAAATTCTCGTTTTGTGAGATTGCTAAATTCTTCTTTGCTTAAAACCACTTTTAATGGAAATATTCTGTTACTTGTAGCTGAAAGCAATGCAACTAAAACATTACTATGTTACACCGCCTCTCAGAGAATTTAATTAATTGTAAGCTAAGTATGTTGAAATTGTATTTTAAACAGGATTGAGAAATCCTAAAAGAAGAATCCAGAGGGGCACCTGGGTGGCTGAGTCATTGGGCATCTGCCTTCGGTTCAGGTCATGATCCCAGGGTCCTGGGATCGAGCCCCGCATCGGGCTCCCTGCTCAGCGGGAAGCCTGCTTCTCTCTCTCCCACTCCTCCTGCTTGTGATCCCTCTCTCACTGTGTCTCTCTTTGTCAAATAAATAAATAAAATCTTTAAAAAAAAAAAAAAAGAAGAATCCAGAGCACTAGTTCCATATATAATAATCAAACTCCTGCTTGATTCTACTCTTTTAGCAAACCCAGTTTTTAATAACCTTTCAGAAGGTTATTAATAACAAGTTTCATCCTTTTTAAATGACTCATATTAAAAGAAAAATACAAAAGCTAATTCATCTTTGAAGTAATGGAAACCCTGGTTTTAAAAAGTGCTCTCCAACTTCACTGGCTATGCGAAGGCCTAGTACCAATTGCTGAAATAAGGGAGAATTAGAAATATGAATTGGAAGTGCTCCCCACTTGGACCCACTGTGGACCCAAAACCTTATATTCTGCCCTGCCCGTTTACCATGACTAGTTTTCAAAAATGTATATAATCATTCACCAAGAAATGGTCATCTCTCTACTTTGAAAGTTGGAAAATTCAAAAGGCTCTGACTTCTGCATGTCTTCACTGGAAAACAGGATCCTCATTCTCTGACGTTCCAAGAAAGGATATAATTCAAGGAAATGAAATCTTTTTGAAAGCAGTTTTGGTGGGGAACAAAAAAAGTTTTTGCTCCAGATTATATGGCCCTACACAGTAACCTCACTGAGGGCAAAAGAGTAGGGGCCCATTTCACCCTGCCAGGTAAGCCTCCAACACCTGCTGAGGGGACCGCTGCTGGCAGTGGGGGAGGGGGAATTTTGGAAAGGATGGTGGTGGGGGGAGAGGAGGTGTACCTGTGGCTGCCCTGAAACTCACTGCAGACAAATGAGCTGTAGTTAGTCCTGCTAACTTCTCACTTCTCAGTTTCTCCTCAGGAAGAGAGGCCAATGAGAACCATGGAAGAACTGTTCCCTGAACCAATATGGAAAAGTCGAGCTCTGTGGCATAAGGGATGGACTGTGGTGGCCATAGAGGGCATGTCACTGACTGCATTGTTTCCTCCCCCAAATTCACATGCTGAAGCCTTAACCTTCAGTACCTGCATATTTGGAGACAGGATCTTTACAGAGGCAACCAAGTTAAAATGAGGTCATTATCCAATATGGGCTCTAATCCAATAAGACCAGTGTCCTTATTAAAAGGGGAAATGTGGACACAGACACACACAGAAGAAAGACGATGTGAGAAATTGGAGAAGAAGGCCATTATACCAAGGAAAAAGGCCTGCAATGGATCCTACCCTCATGACTCAGAAGAAATCAAGCCTGCTGACACCTTGATCTTGAACTTCTAGCCTCCAGAACCAGTAGGAAATAAATTTCTTTTGCGTAAGCCAACCAGGCTATGGTATTTGTTACAGCGGCCCTAGCAGACTAATACAATGCACCACCCAGATCTCCCTCAAGAGAAGCTGCCATGGGGAGCGTCACTGACTGACAGCCTCCTGCTGCCATATCAGAGACACTGAGGCAGTCAGACCTTGGCCACGCTCCCTGGGGCTACTCCCTCCTGATGACTGAGTGCAGCGGGTAGGGGGAGGGGGGAGGTAATAGAGCTGAGCTATTCCAGCCCATTGTGGGCTCTTCTGAGGGGTTGTCTTCATGCAGAGACTCCCCATTGACCTGGCAGAGATGTTCTCAAAGCTGCACTGCAGGATAAAGCTCTTACTACCCAATCCTCCTTCTCTGCTTCTCTTCTTTCACGGGTTTTCCACTATAATCCTACTATCTGAGGCTTTTCCACCTTCCCCATCAACCTCCCCCTTTCTTCCCTCTTTATGTCTATGGCATATTTTATACATATAATATAGGCATACTCTCTATCTATCTATCTATCTATCTACCTATCTATCTATTCTCTACCATCAAAGTCTTTTTACTGATAAATAAATCTAAGTTTCCCAGCTAATGTGTATGGAACATTATAATTCATCCGAAGCTAAATGCAAATGGAAGTCGATACATAGTTGAGAAAACATTTTTTCTGAGCTTAATGACACCATGTATTTCCTTTAAATAAAAAAAAAGATAGACCATTGCAATGTCTATTGACCATAGTGATTAAAAAAAAAAAAAATCAGCATTTCAGTGACTGTGACTTCTAAATAAAACCAAGAGTTAGTCTTTGAATTCAGGCAAGGTCACCAGACAAAGCAAAGAACTCAAATCTCTGCCCTCCAGCATTTGAGGATGAGGAAAGGGAAAGTTCCCAGTTAGCCCTGTGCTAATTTTAGAATCGCAGAGCTCAGGACATAAGCCAACCAAAGTCACGCAAACATTGTGGGTAAACAGTGCCACGCCAGCCACTCTGGACCAGGCCAAACATATGGGAAGTGAAAGCGGTAACATTTCCTCCCAAACATTTGTTTATTATTCTTTACAATCTTTGTTCTTAGAGAAGAAAAATGAGATTGGCTAGAATTTTGGATCCATGTGTTTTTTTGCTTGCTTATTGATTTTTAAGTCTCTTTATTAGTTTTCTCACATTAAAAATTAAAGCATCCTCAGCAAAGAAAAAAATCTCAACAACCCAGAAGTGGATAAAGGAACAAGTGAAAGCCTCTTGGCCTTTCCTTCCCACCTCTGCCTTCCCTTTCTGCCTGTGGCCCTTCTGCCTCACTGGTAGAGGGATAGTCCCCTCCACCCCTGGCTTAGGCTCACTGTTACTCATTTGGTATGTATCCTTCTGAACTTTTTTCTCTGCACATGAACAGAAAATAAACTATTTTAAAAGAAAATCCACCGCCACATGTTCTTGAGGTGACTAATACGTCCGTTCCCGTTCTCGAACATCTCAGAAAGATGAAAGGTAGCAGATGGTCCTGTGTTCAGGACTCCCTGTTTAAGTCCACGTATTCTCCGGAGACTTCCATACCTAATTTAATTAACTGAAATTTACATAGCCACATATGGCTGGTAGCTACCATATCAGACAGCACAGGTCTACAGAAAGTAATCTTTCTCCAAAGAAGATCCAGTTCCCCAAAATGGAAGGAATCTGACTCATGTCTCCCTGCTCCCTCTCCCTGGGCTCCTTTTCAGTGATCCAACACTGATCCATGGAAAACTCGGGCTCTGAAAACTATAACCTTTAGATACAGGTGATAAATTTTAGAACTGCCACACTCATTGGAAGTGAGAATAGATGGAGAATTGGGTTGTTCACCAGTTGCTGTTTCCCTTTTGGAATAAAGTAAAATATGAATTCTCCATAATCATAGATTGGGAACTCAATGGAGTCGATTTCTAGGCCTTTATGAGGACAATCACATACACAAATCTTGTTAGATGTTCACATATTAATTGCTAAGAGGCCTCCAAAGAAGGAAATCCCCAGCCTGCCTCAGTATCCCAGGCCAACATTTAATTGGCCTCACTCTAAAATACTCAGGGGGGCATTTTGACTCTTGTCTACTTTGATTCTTGTCTGCTTCCTGGTATTCACTGTGGAATAGTCATCATTTTTCTTCTTGGATTCCAATTTAAAAAAACTTCACTCAATTTCCCTATTTGTTTTGTAAGCTTCTCGTACTAGATCCTGGGTAATCGTAGTAAGTTGTAAACAGCAACCTTTGCCCTAAGAGGCAGTGAGCAAATAGCTGGAAAGCTTGAGGTGATGCTTCATGGAGACATGTGATATCACGCAGCCTGTTCTTGGAACCAGAAAGGGTATGATCTGTGACTGGTATAACACAGATGCACTTTCCCATTCAAAACTGGGTATGCATCTTATTTTCTTCTGTCTTCTCAACTTGTTTGTGTAGCCAGAGGATACTATTTTGCACATTGGGTCATTTTGAAACTTCCAAGCATTCTTGCAGCTGCAATCATATTTGGAGTTAATGCATACATGCGCTAGTTTCTTTGTTTCCCAAATGACAGTGAAAAGTGAAAAAAAAAAAATCTTTTTTTTCTGATTAAAAACTAATTTTAGTTATTTTTTAAAATACAGAAAGTAGAAAGAAGAAATAAAAATCACCTAACCCTTCCACTCAAAGATCACAACTAGTAAATTTTTTGGTATTATTTCAGACATCTTGCCCTGCAAGTATACACAAATATATTACTCCATTCTAAGGCCAGCAGGTTCTGGAAGGCTGTGATGGCAAAACCCATTTTCATCAGGAAAGCAATCAGAAGATGGTACAAAATGTTGCATTTCCCCTGAAATCCTATATCAGGCCAAACAGCCATCTAGGTGGGCACCTGGCCCTGAGCACCATCTCTGATCTGCCTCTCCCTTCTCCCCCTCCCCATACAATCCCCACAGTCTTTCCTAGCCCCTGCTTGCTCCCAGAGGAACCAGCTGCATTCTGGAGGTTCAGTGCCTTGTCCTGCCTCAACCCTAAAGAGCTCTTCTTCTTGTACAGGAAGGAGCATAGGCCTCCATGCTGCACAGAGAGATCAGCTGTGAGGGCCAGCACTCTCCACCAAGTTCATCTTATCCACCTAAATGCCCCTGCCTCCCACACTTAGACCATTCTGCTTTGGAAAGCTCTACAAGGAAGGGAGCATAACTTCGTCTAGTACTTTGAGGACAAGAAGAGGCATCAATAAAACATAATTCCATCACGATCTTTTGACAATGAGGCCAGATTCCTGCCCTGGGTTGTCCTCTTTAAGCCTAGATGTTTTCAACTGTCAAATAGGGACAGTGATATCTACCTCACAACACTGTTGGGAAGATAAAATGAGCTACATGGAGAAGTTTAAATAAGGCCAACAGGAAGAGAGAGCCCTAGATAGCTGGCTGATTGTTCTCCAAGAGTCCCTGCAAAGTAGCAGCGTCCTCATGTTCCAGGATCTGACCTTTAACTTTATAGGTCCAGAATTTGGATGATTAGCTCATCCATATAGGGCCCTGGGGTGGGAGGAGCTGTTTTGCACAATTTAATTATTTATTTAAAATGTTTTTGGTGGAATTCCCACAGAATAATCTTACTAAGTCCTTTGAGGGATGATACAATTTGCATAACATTCTGAACACGCGATGCGTGGCTCAGAGGAGGCGCCATATTAGTCCATATGCTTCCCTTCATCTTTCCAATCAAAGCATAAATTCTAATGAGAAGAGGAAATGGGAAGATTTTGGTAGGTTATTCTTCCAAACAGCCTCATGACCCTGGGGGCAAGTTGTTCATTATCTGGACCTCGGTTTCCTCATTTGGAAAACGAGCGGTTATCTGTAAGGTGATTTCCAGGCTTTGGAGTCAGTCCTGTCTATATTCTACAGGGTCTAGAATGGCACTGAGGCAAAGACAGCACTCAGTAAATACTTGTTGATTGAAATGGGGCCAAGGTAACAAGATGCACTTTTTAAAAGCTGTTCTCCCGCGAGTGCCAGAACGAAGTGTTCCCATAAGGGTGTGGAAGAGTAAGAGACTAATGGAAGGTTTTTGGGAAACCTTCAAGCAATAGGGGAGAGTCTCCCAAACAAAACTTGGCTAGATTACCATAGGAGAAATTGCAGGAAATTGCACAATTTTGGAGGAACCAGATTAAAAATGCTAACGGAAGGAGACATTCCACTTTCAAAAGACATGAAGCAGGAGGCAAGATCCATTTGTTGCTCAGAGCAAATTAATGTAGGAAGTCAAACGGCTCTAAACGTCCTCTCTCCCACAAGAAGTCTGCTCTTATTAGAGATATTTAAAAATAAGACAAAGCATTATCACTCCCACCAGCAGAGAAAGGGCTCTCATGTTCCCATTGAAGTTCTACTCCTTGACCCTGAATTTTCCCTTAATTGCCCTCACGTGACTAGTTGTGTCACCCCTCCCCCCTCCCATTTTATCTCCTTGTCCCTGAAGGGAAAGGGGTCTTTTGATATAGCAATGCATCCAAGTCTCCAGTGGATGCCGTAAAGAAGCCTTCAGCTATAAAGGTGCACTGGGCTCCTCCCAGATTGCACTGAGGGGAATAAATTCTCTGGAGGGGAAACCGAGAGCTACAAAAGGGAAGTGGTTGGAGAGAGAAGGCACAACCAGATGGAGATACTTATATGATTATACTAGGCAACAGGACATTTCCAACAGTGGCTGAGACTGCTAGTTGTCTCCTAACATCTATTCTCCCCTTCAGAATAGAAATTTAAGCCAGGCACATGGAAGTTCCATTAAAGAATTGATTTCCCAGCCTGCTTTGCAGTTAGGTGTGGCCATGTGACCAGGATCTGGCCAGCGGAATTTGAGTGGAAGTGATGTGTATAGATTTCTCCCCACGTCTCAAAGGGAAGAATTGTGTCCTCCCTTTTTTTTCCTCCACCCTTTGGCTGGAATATGGATATTAAGGTGTGAGCTAGAGCAGCTATCTTGGGTCATGTTATGGACTGAATTCTGTCCTCCTCGAATTCATATGTTGAAGCCTTAATTCCCAATGTGACTGTGTTTGAAGATAGGGCCTTTAAGGAGGCAATTAAGGTTAGGTGAGGTCATAGGGTGGGGCCCTAATCCAACAGGACTGGTGTCCTTATAAGAAGAGACACCAAGGGCAGGCATACACCGAGAAACGTTTATGTGAGGACACAGTGAGAAGGCAGTTATCTGCAACTCAGGAAGAGGGTCCTCACTAGAAACCAACATTGCTGGCACCTTAAGCTTGGACTTCCAGCTTCCAAAACTGTGAGAAAATAAATTTCTGTTGTTTGAGTCCCCCAGTCTGTGATATTTTGTGATGGCAGCCCTAGTAGACTAATACAGGTCATGAGACAAAAGTCACGTGTTGAGGGTGACAGAACAATAAGACTCAAAGGAGCCAGGTTCATGGTGGTTGCAAAGTTGTCATACCAGCCCTGGATCACCTTCCTGAGCTTCTGTATGAGAGAGCACAAACTTCTATGAAATCACTGTAATTTGGGGGTCTTTGTTAAAGCATTAAAGTTTGTTCCCAAACTAATATAGCAACCCTCTTAAGTAAAGAAGGATTAATGGTCCAAGAGAAACATTCCCATGTTGTATGTTTGTAATTAGTTATAATGTCTAACTTAACTGTATGATAATGACAGTTAATAAGAGATTCATAGTGAAGAAAATCATTCTCAAATGTATTCTTTCGTCTCACAACCTGATTAAAATCTCCAACTGAATATTTTTTAAAAGATTTATTTATTGGCGCGCCTGGGTGGCTCGGTTGTTAAGCACCTGCCTTTGACTCAGGTTGTGATCCCAGGATCCTGGGATCGAGCCCCGCATTGGGCTCCTTGCTCCGCGGGAAGCCTGCTTGCTTCTCCCTCTCCTACTTCCCCTGCTTGTGTTCCCTCTCTCTGTGTCAAATAAGTAAATAAAATCTTAAAAAAAAAAAAAAAAGATTTATTTATTTATTTGAGAAAGAGAGAGAGAATGAGCAGGGGCAGAGGGAGAGGGAGAGAATCTCAAGCAGACTCCATGTTGAGCTTGGAGCCTGACGCAGGGCTCACTCTCATGACCCTGAGATCATGACCTGAGCTGAAATCAAGAGCTGGATGCTTAACCAACTGAGCCACCCAAGTGCCCCCTTAACTGAATATTGATTGAAAACAATTATTTGCACCAAGATGATCTCTACTAAATGTATGTTCTGCAAACTGCTACTCCTACAGGGATGCTCTGGTACTTCTTTGTAGCTACCCTGCTCTGCCATTTTCCATTAGATACAAAAGGAGTGGCATTGGGGATTCAGGAGAAGGACAGGTACTCATTGTGTCTGTGATACTTCTCACTTGTAGTAGTCTCATGTACCCTCAAAGAAGGTGCAGAGAGACGAAGCAGAGAAATAAAAGCAGAGATGAAGCAGAGAGATGAAAATTATATTCTGCCAACGGTTGCCATCAGAAATGTCAGAACAAGAATTTATTATTATGGAAATGGTTTTACGGTGAACTTAAATTTATTATACTCATTGGTTATTATTTTTAAAGAGCTCAGAGCTTAAATCAGTTCCTCTCTCTGATTAGACTGTGCATTCACAGGCTTTAAAACTTATCCCTTAGAATTTCTTAAAAGCAACAAAGTTAATATTCTTGAAAGAACTTTGCAAAGCAGATAGAAGGGATATGTTGAGATCATTTGTTTTGGTATATGGAAACCTCTCCTATATCATGATTCTGAAGACTGCCTTGACGGCCTGTGAACTATTTATACAGTGCACATGTGTGTATATACAATACACTTACAGACTCCGTATGCTCTCTGTCTTCTACCTCTCAAAAGTCCTCTTCAGAATTGAGGCTACCTCTGCATTTGCTTATTTCCTGCTACATTTGCTATTTCTCTGTATCTGGCCCGGTTTCTTTCCTCTCAGTTTACAATAACCATCCCACCCGCTAAGGATAGAAGGACAGCCTCCCCGCCCCCCACCACCACTGTTGATAACAGCACTCTTAAAATTGTTAATACTGCTCTTAAAATGGATGGCAATGTCTTTGCCGAGTATGTTAAGGATTCATGAAGTCAAGTATAAACTTTCAATTTGTCAATCTTGTAGTGTGGGAACCTGACCTCTGAAATAACAGGCCAGCTCCTATTGTTCCATCTCAAAAAAGTTCCCTTTCTCCAGCTTTTAAAAAAAAAAAAAATACAGTTATTGAGTATCTATTATGTGCCAGATGTCATATTAGCTTCTTTTGCATACACTGTCTCAGTGAACACTCATAGAGAGATATTGATTGACGTTGTCTGTATAATATCACATATTCTTTTCTTACCTGCTAAAAGAACCTGGATTTTGTTTGCAAAGGAAATAGACCCAGACAAAACTTGCTTTCCCGCATTCCCTGGCTGCTGGAGGTGACCCTGTGACTAGCTGACCAATGACATAAGTACACTGAGGAGGAGAGGTGGTTCTGGAACTGCAACACAGAGACAGCTGGCATTACCCCACCATCATCCATCTTCTTTCTGCCTGAAACTCAGATGTGATGGCTGGAGTTGTGGCAACTATCTTGCAATGGTGAAGATGTCAGCCCTAACATTACTGAGTGGCTGAATCTATGTGAGCAGCTGTCAACTTCCAGATTTCGTGTTATGTGCAAAAAAAACAAACAACTCCTTGTCTAAGCCACTGCAGCAAGTCTTCAGTTGTTTGCAGTGATGGAATCCTAACTGACACAGCTTACTATGATACTGACGTTGGTTTTAATTCTGTTGTCTTTTTTCCTTTTCTTCATTGTGACTGTATTTTCAGTCCATTTGTTTTTCCTCCCAGCTATTTATCCGGATCCTTTTCCCATCCAGGGTTTCTGCTTGCCTTTATTTCCTTTTTGGCTTTTTCCCTCCACTGCTGTTTCTTCCTGGAGTGGTAAGGCCTATCTGCTATACGATGAGGTGTGATTCAGTCCAGGAAAAAAAGTGATGTGGCTTTGGTATCACTGTGACTATCCTTATTTACATAACCCTAACCTACACATACACACATGTATACACACACACACACACACACACACACACACACACACAGACCCCTTGAAGCTTGTGAGAAGAAAAGAGTTTTCCTTAGGTCTTAGGTATCCTGTAAAGAGTAATGATTTTTATGGCCCTGTAAGTCCCTTTGCATTGTTGCTGCAGATTGCCTACATCATAATCATTTCCTCATTCTTCCTTGCTAGCATAACCTTGATATTTTTCAGTTTACAGGAAGGGCTATTCATGCTTATAGAATATAGACACCCTCCTCACCTCCCTGCCACCAATCACAAGGAATGACCTGAAACTGTTCGAAGAATCATCCCAATTCCATTCCTCCTTGCCTGTGAATGGTAAATTCCCATCTGTTCATGCACACAGTCCAGGTTTTTCATTAGTGTCTTTAACATATTAATCATAATCATAAGCATGTTAAAGGTACTTTGTGGTATTTCAGCATCTCTGAGCTGGTTCTGTTGATTCCTTTATCTCTCCACAGTGAGTCTCATAGAAATAGAGAACAGATTGGTTGCCAGAGGCTGGGGGTAAAGGAGTGGGAGAAGTAGGTGAAGGTGGTCAAAAAGTACAAACTTGCAGTTATAAGACTAATAAGGTCTGAGGATATGATGTACAGAATGGTGATTATAGTTAACAATACTGTCTTTATATTTGAAAGTTGCTAAGAGGATAAATCTTAAAAGTTCTCATCAGAAGAAAAAAAATCTTTGAAGGATAGATGTTAAACTAAACTATGTGGTAGTCATTTCATAATCTATACATTATCAAATCATTATGTTGTATCCTTTATATTTATACAATGTTATATGTCAATTGTATCTCAATAAAACTGGCAAAACGTAATTTTAAAAAAACAATGGGTCTCTTTTTTTCCCCTTGATTTTTTGTGTCTCGTTATTTTTCAGAGACTACCAGGCATTGTGCCTGAAGAACAGTAGAGACTGAGGTCAATGATATTCACTCCCAGAAACGGGCATGCCTCTTCTGTCTGGTCAGTAGTGTGGGGGCACTGAGTCAATGTACTCAGTAGCCGAGCTAGGTTTCGTTTCAATACTGCTCTCATTACCTTCAGTGCACTACAGACTTCACATTCCTCTGATGGTATGCTATCTACATGTTGCTTAGTGGAGGGCCTTGAATTCTAGAATAATTGTGTCTCGGTTTCTGCTCCACCTTCAGATTTCAGCTGTCCCTGCATGCCAACACCACCAAGGGCTCTCCTTCCCTGTTCTTGTTCCTCCTCCCGTAGTAGACTATTGGTGCTTGGTGCTTGGTGCTAGGCTCCTGATTGGGGAGCAGGAGGAGCTTCTCAGTTCTCCTGGTCCAGCCTCAGTTGTAGGCAGGGACTGTGCACTTAATCTTAGAGGTAGGGCCTTTTGGTTTCCTGCTCTTCTACCTTCCCCCACCCCACACGGCCGGAAATGGTGTGACTGGTCGGGCAGAACTGTTTCTGTCCCTGTTGCAGCACGAGCAGAACTCTGCTTTGTATTGGTGCAAGATGTGGGTGCCAAGAGGTTTTCTTGCTCCTCCTCCAGGGCAGATGGTTTTTGCCTCTATCTTTCCTCCAGAATAAATGGATTTTTCCTGGTTCCTTTAGTGGGGGGGCTGCAGGGCAGGCAGGAAGGAGGCTTTTATACCCTCCATCCAAAGTCAGAGGGGTTTTCTTTCTACCTGTCTCCCAGGAGCTCTGGGGGTAAGATGTTTGTACTGCATTTTCTCCAGTAGCCTAAGACTTTGCATCATATGACAGAAAGGTGGGCAGTGATTTTTGCCTGTTCTCTAATGACATCTCAACATGTCCTACACACCTGGGCCACTGAGGGGCGCTCTCTCTGGTCTCTTGCTCTACCCTTAATCTTTGTGAACATCTGTGAGAGGCCCAAGGAGAAGAGCTTGAGAGTAAGAGTCCCCCTTGTGTCTGTAGCTTGCAGTTGAACTACACTGGTACATCAGCACATACTAGGTCTTTAGGAATTTGCTAAAATTTTAGCTTGTTTCTTCTTACTTCTCTGTTAGCGACTTCT
Source organism: Halichoerus grypus (assembly GCF_964656455.1). Lineage (NCBI taxonomy): Eukaryota > Metazoa > Chordata > Mammalia > Carnivora > Phocidae > Halichoerus > Halichoerus grypus. The sequence goes on from NC_135714.1 coordinate 42,005,971, forward strand.
CTCTGGGCCTTGCCAAAAGCAAAACAGCCTGTGTATCTCATTTCTCCTGGGAGAATCTTCTCACTTTTTTTGAGTTCCATTTCTTTCGTCCCCTTGAGGCCTCAGCTCTCTGATGAGCTTAAGGAAAGTTATAATTTTATAGATTATCCGGATTTTTCTCATTGTTAGCATGGGAACAATGTACTCTGGTGGTTTTCTACATCCTAAGTAGAAGCAGAATTTTGAGGCATTGTATCAGTTTTTAGTTTAAAATTTGCCCCCAATCCGACCACCTCTCACCATCTTTACTGTTTCTAATCTGCTCTCATCTATCTATCAGCTCTCCCTCATGTTATTACAAAAGCCTTCTAACCAGAATCCTGGCTTTTGCCCTTGCTTTGCATACAGTCTTTTCTTAATGTGTCATCCAAGGTGATCTTTTTAAGCCTTCAATCAGATCATGGCACTTCTCTGCTCAAATGTCACCAAAGGTTCTGTACCTAAAACAAAAATCGAAGTCCTTGAAATGCCCTCCAAGGCCTTGCATGATCTGTTCTCATTTCCTACTGCCCTCTGCCTTGCTCACTCTGCTCCAGTCCTTGGGTCTGCTTGCTATACCTTGAACATGTCAGGCATGTATTAGCCTTAGGGCTTTGCAATGGCTGTTCCTTCTTCCTGAATCTCTCTCCCCCCAGGTATCTGCATGATCACCCCCTTGTCTCCTTCAAGCCTCTGCTCAAATGACTACCTTGACAAACTATTTAAATTGTTGCCCCTCCTCTCCCCACAAGGCTAATCTTGCTAACCCTGGCCTCCTTCTTGTTCCATATCACAGTGATCACCTGCTAACATGCTATGTAATTTGCTTATTTATTACCTTCTTGTTTATTTTCTGTCTTTCTCTGCCAGATTGTAAACTCCAAAAGTAGAAAGAATTTTTATCTTTTTGCTTTCTGACACATTCTAGGTAGCTAAGGCCATGCCTAGAAGGTAGTAGTGCTTATATAAATATTTGTTGAATAAGTGAATTCATGGCAGCAGGTTATTATGGATTGGAATGTTGAAGGAGCTCTGCACATCCACTGCTGCCACAGCTGATGACTAAATGTTGAGGTTGGGAATCATAAGATCTAGAACACAGCACAGTATGCAAAAAGTAGAATGTATCTGCACAAGAGCACATTATTCATTTGCAAGCACTCATACACACAACATACATATTAAACATACTAGAACGGGTGCTGGTACTGAAGGGAGATAAAGGTAAGAAGAAAGAAAGAAAAATGGAAAGAAGGAAAGAAAAGAATTGAAGGAATTTCCCAAGGACAAATTATAAAAATGCATCATGAAATGAGGAATGTGAATTAATTCAACATTAGGTAAGTGAGGTTAAAAAAAATGCATTTCAGGGATGCCTGGGTGGCTCAGTCGGTTAAGCGTCTGCCTTCGGCTCAGGTCATGATCCCAAGGTCCTGGGATTGAATCCAACATTGGGCTCTTTGCTCAGCGTGGAGCCTGCTTCTCCCTCTGCCTATGCTGCTCCCCCTGCTTGTGCTCTCTCTCTGTCAAATACATAAATAAAATCTTTAAAAAAAATGCATTTCAGCACTTTTACTAACTCAAGTTGTTCTTCCTTTCCATGAATCAGAACAGAGAGGGTTTGTTTACTATTAATATTTATGTGTCCACCATGGGAGCACCCAAATACATAAAACAGTAAATAACAAACATAAAAGAATTAATTGATAATAACACAATTACATATGTGTGTGTGTATATATATATATATATATGTAAAACTATAGAACACTTATGAAAGAAATTAGATAAAAACAGAGAGGGAGGCAAACCATAAGGACTCTTAACTCTAGGAAACAAACTGAGGGTTGCTGGAGGGGAGGCGGGTAGGGGGATCAGGTAACTGGGTGATAGGCATTAAGGAGGGCATTTGATATAATGAGCACTGGGTGTTATATGCAACTGATGAATCACTAAATTCTACCTCTGAAACTAATAATACACAATATGTTAACTACATTGAATTTAAATTAAAAAATTTAAAAAATAAAATAAAAAATAAAAAGTAAAAAGAGGCTCAGGATACTTGTGATGTTTCGCCCCACTGAGAAATCTGCAATTACAGTTAAGCATGGATTTCCAATACTATAATTGCCATTAATAAAAGTTGAAATCAAACTATAAAAAAGGAAAAGAAAAGAAAGAAAAAAATCCCATTTACAATTGCACCAAAACAATAAAATATCTAGGCATAAACTTAACCAAAGAGGTGAAAGACCTGTACTCTACAAACTATGAAACACTGAAGAAAGAAATTCAAGATGATGCAAAGAAATGGAAAGACATTCCATGCTCCTGGATTGGAAGAACAAATACTATTAAAATGTCTATACTACCCAAAGCAGTCTAACATTTAATGCAATCTCTATCAAAATACCAACAGTATTTTTCACAGAACGAGAACAAACAATCTTAAAACTTGTATGGAACCACAAAAGACCTTGAATAGCCAAAGCAACCTTGAAAAAGAAAAACACAATGGGAGGTATCACAATTCCAGATTTCAAGTTATATTACAAAGCGGTAGGAATTAAACAGTATGGTGTCCAGTTAAAAATATACACATCAATGGAATAGAATAGAAAACCCAGAAATAAATCCACAATTTTATGGTCAATTAATCTTCAATAAAGGAGGAATGAATATACAATGGGAAAAGGACACTCTCTTCAACAAATGGTGTTGGGAAAACTGAACAGCCACATGCAAAAGAAAATGGACCACTTTCTTTTGCCATACACAAAAATAAACTCAAAATGGATTAAAGACTTAAATGTGGGTCCTGAAACCATAAAAATCTTAAAGAGAGCACAGGCGGTAATCTCTCTGACTTTGGTCATAGCAACAGTTTTCTAGATATGTCTCCTGAAGCAAGGGAAACAAAAGCAAAAATAAACTGTTGGGACTACGTCAACATAAAAAGTTTCTGCACAGTGAAGGAAACAATCAACAAAACTAGAAGACAACCTACGGAATGGGAAAAGATATGTGCAAATGACATATCTGATAAAGGGTTAGTAACCAAAATATATAAAGAACTGATACAACTCAATACCCAAAAAACAAATAATCCAATATAAAAATTGGCAGAGGATATGAACAGACATTTCACCAAAGAAGACATACGACAGCCAACAGACACATGAAAAGATGTTCATCATCACTCATCATCAACGAAATGCAAATCAAAACCACAATGAGATACCACATCACACCTGTCAGAATGGTTAAATAAAAAACACAAGAAACAACAGGTATTGGCAAGAATGTGGAGAAAAAGGAACCCTTTTGCATTATTGGTGGGGATGAAAACTGGTGCAGCCACTGTGGAAAACAATATGGAGTTTCCTCAAAAAGTTAAAAATAGAATTACCCTACAATCCAGTAATTTCACCACTGGGTATTTACCCAAAAAACACAAAAACACTAATTCAAAAGGATATATGCACCCCTGTATTTATTGTAGCATTATTTATAACAGCCAAACTATGGAAGCCATCTAAATGTCCATCGATAGATGAATGGATAAAGATGGTGTATATACACAATGGAATATTATTCAGCCATAAAAAAGAACAAAATCTTGCCATTTGCAACCATGTGGATGGATCTACAGGGTATAAAGCTAAGTGAAATAAATCAGTCAAAGACAAATACCATAGGATTTCACTCTTATGTGGAATATAAGAAACAAAACAAATAAGAAACAGACTCTTAAGTTAAGAAACAGACTCTTAACTCTAGAGAACAAACTGCTGGTTAGCAGAGGGGAGGTGGGTGGGGGGATGGGGGAAATAGGCGATGGGGATTAAGGAGGGCACTTTCCACAATGAAAAAAAAAAGAATGAAAAAAATGCACTAACTTAAACTGTTCTTCCCCTTTATGAATCAGAACAGAGAGTGCTTATTTACTGTGATTTCACTTCTCAGTTGGGGAACCTGTGGTCCAGGTGATTAAATGATGTAGGAGTTAAGACTGAGACGATCTAAGACGGAAGCGCTCGGTGCCTCTACGAGTGATGTGACATCACTCGTCTGTAAGCGACTGACAGCCCAGAGATGTAGCTGGCAGCCAGCTCTGCAATTTATGTCTTCAAGTTCTTTTCCCAAGACTGATAGATTTCCTGTCCCTAGCATTAACTGTTTCTCTCCCTCTTATATCTTCTATCAAAATGTTTTCAAGGACAAAATTCTCCTTTAACTCTTTTTTTTTTGCTGCTTAAGAACAATAATGTGCTTTTTCAGTTTATGAAGTTACCTATCTACATACAACAATAAACAATTGAGTAAAACAAATCCTAAAGTAAAGACGACAGTTGTAAGCAGCATCGAACAGAAGGGGCTCAGTCCCATATGACTCATACATTCTGGAATTTTCCTAGAACAGAGAAGCATCACGCTTCTCTGAACAGGAGACACATACGCATTTATTATGAAACTCTCCTGTTCTGACCTGCACGGGACCAACATTTTGTTCCTAATAACACCGAGCAAGTCCTTACCTTGTCCAACTCAGGTGTCTGTGTTTTACATGATTTTTTTATATACCCCAAACTCTAAAAGAAATGACCTACCACCTTCCATGAAGAGAGGGGGTGAGGGGGGTAAGACAATGGCAGCGTGGTCAGGGTCTGGGGCTGGGCAGCCCGTGGGAGCCTCATTCCAGGCGTGTCTGGGGACTGGCAGACGTCTGTGCTCCGAAACAGAAACCACCAGAAAAGTCACTGGTGAGCTGCACTGGTCGGTTGAGAAACAGGTTAGGACAGAATCCAAGGACATCGCGAGTGAAGCTGGCGAAAGGAAATGCAGCTCGTTGGAAGAGAATGGGTTGACAGCTCTCCAGCATTTCTTCTCCCTCACGTGCTGCTTACAAAGCAAGTTTTCCCGGGGTTTTCAGGATAAATGGGCCAGAGACATATGGATTCTATTTTCCCGGGAACTCAGATGTCTTCCACAATGAAGTGGAAAACTGCTCAGAAAATACACACCAGAGGTTACCCCAGGTCCCCAAACCTTCTAAACATATTTTAAGCTATTTTGCTGATTTTTAAAAACTAAGTCATCTCTAGACATGAATAAGTTCTTAACTCTAATAATGAGTAATAGTAAATGGTCGTTTTTCATCCCTCCCTGGTGAATTTCCCCCAACAGAGCAGGCCTGGCCAAGACCTGGGCACCTGCAGCCTGGGGAGAATTTCTGGAACTGCAGGTTGTTGTTGGCAGCTTCCTCCTCCTGTTCTTGAACCCCTCTCTCCCCTCTTTTGTTCTCTGGTAGGATGTGACCTGTGCAGCTGACGACAGAGGGAGAATTCCTGGAGACAGCAGGCGAGAGGTCATTCATTCATTCAAAATAGCTTCTCTGTGCATTCGTGTATTCACCCAACAAATGTTTATTGTTTCCAAGCGCTGGTCATTTCATTGGTGTGAGGCCGACTGCATCAGTCTGCTGGGGCTGCTGTAACAAAAGTACCACAGCCTGGGTGGCTTAAATCACCGAGATGGGTTGCCTCCCAGCTCGGGGCGCTGGAAGGCGAGATCCAGGTACCGGCAGGGCTGGCTCCTTCTCTGGGCCGTGTTCCATGCGTATCTCAGACTTTCTCATGCTGTTTCTGGCGATCTTTTGGTTCATTACCCTGACCTCTGCTTTCACCCTCATGCAACATGCTCCCCGCATGTGTGTCTTCCTCCAAATTTCCCTTCTAGAAGGACACCAGTCGTATTGGATGAAAGTCCGTGCTGATGGCTGCATTTTAACTTGATTACCTCTGTAAAGACCCTATCTCCAGCCAAGGTCAGACCCCATGGATGTGTGGGTGGTGATACCCTCTCCAACCGTGGAAATAAAGGCAACACTTCTAGTGATGGCAGAGCCAAGAGCTGAAGGATTCTGGTCCCCAACACAATGGAGTGGTCACATCAATGGCCTATGCTCAGACCATTATGGAGAGAGAGAGATTTCCACCTTGCTTAAACCACTGTTTGGTTTTGGTAATTCTCGGTTCTCTCTGCTACAGCAACCCACCTGTATCCTTGGGAATGCATTCTTGCTTCTTTGACCACCTGTGGCCCTTTGCGTTTTTCCTAAAGCATTTCTTCAGTTTACCACCTAACAGAGGAAATATTGGATTTTTTTTATTAAGTTTTTATTTTAATTCCAGTTAGTTAACATACAGTGTTATATAAGTTTCAGGTGTACAACATAGTGATTCAACACTCCCATACATCACCTGGAGCTCCACCCACCTCCCCTCTCGTAACCATCAGATTGTTCTCTATGGTTAAGGGTCTGTTTCTTGGCTTGTCTCTCTCTCTTTTTGTTCCCTTTGCTCATTTGTTTTGTTTCTGAAAGTCCACATATGAGTGAAATCATATAGAAAACATGGGATTTTAAGTTAGATAGCGCTGTTTTGGAATTACAGCTCCACCACCTATCAGCTGGGTGACTCTGAGCTACTGACTTAGCCTCTCTGAGCTTCGGAGTCCTAACACTGGTGCTAACAATACATGGAGTAACTTTCCACTACTCTGAGCTGCCTCTCTAGCATGATTTTCATCAGCCTGTGGGGACCCTGTGAGTCACTCTTCTCCACCACAGGAAAATACCAACCACAGAAACCAAAATGTTCACATCTGCTCCTCAGGCACCCTCTCCCACGATGTGAGCTGGAAATGCTGACACCCTCCTGCACTCCTTACGCTACGGTCTGGGCAGACCGTCACCCCTCTGTTTGTAGATGCAAGGCTATGATCCACCCTTACTCTATCCAACTCCTTGCATAAAGAGATTATTATAATTCCAACTTCGCAGCTCGTTCTTCCTACACCCATTGCTGCTCGCAGCTCCAACTCACTTGAGGGTCGTGCGGATCCATCTCCTCTGTCAAATCAGTGGGTCCTGCAAGGACCACACTCCTCCATGGCCTGCCTCACCAACCTAACCTTGCCTCTGCCAAATGGCAGCTTGTTTTTTCAACAGCGCCATCATGATAAAGCTCTCCTTGACATTCTTATCCTGTCCCACTTATAGAAGGCTCATCACTTAGGAAGTTTCATTCCCAACACAGGATGGGATAACTCAGGGGTTGCGCCCTGCAGAAAGCTCATCTAACTCCTTATATATATACTCAACAGTGTCAGCATTAGGGGTACTTGACTACAATCTCTCTCTGTTCTCTCACATGTGGCTAGTGGTGTCCAAATGTTTTCCATCAACACTTCCAACAGTAAATAATGCTGAGCATGCATCTTCCAACATATACATATTTATTATGTAATAACATATGTACTACTTTATTAACATATTATAAAATTAATAAGACACTATAAAGACAGATATTAAAGAGCACAGGAAAGATGTAAGTGGCAGTTCAAATATTTCCCACCCACATACCCAAGGACCGTCTTGCCCATCTCTGAGCTGTGTATCCCCCTCTGTGGAAACCTCTGAGCTACACACAGTAAATTTCCTCACTGGCATGCAAGCTCTGTATGAAGACAGAAATTCTGTCATGTCTTCACTTCTGCATCCCAGGGTTTACAACAGTGTCTTTCACACACAACACATTGTGTGTAAATATCCGAGTGATTCCCAAACCTTTATTTACAGCATGACTCCTCATCTCTGTCTACCAGCTTTACCTGTCTCCCCTTAGATATTTGAAACTGAACACATGCCAAGCTGAGCTGTCTTCCTACGCTGCAACATGTTTCCCCCCTCCCAAAGCAACATCATTTGCTCTTCTCTGCCTACTTCACATCTGCCCTCCTGTGGCTAAACTTGCTGAAGTTAAACACACAACCAGACTTCCTGATCACACTTTAAATTAAGCACCATGTTATTCATCCATGAGAAAGAAGGAAATGCTGCCATTTGCAACAACATGTATGGATCTTGAGGGCATTGTGCTAAGTGAGATAAGTCAGACAGAGAAGATAAATGTTGTATGGTCTCACTTATATGTGGAATCTAAAAGAGCTAAGCTCATAAAAACAGTGCGAAGCTCTGGAGAGCTGTTGGTGGTGAGAATAGGATGAGCACTGAGTGTTATATGCAACTGATGAATTACTGAACTCTACATCTGAAACTAATAATGTACTCTATGTTGGCTAATTGAATTTAAATTTTAAAAAATTAATAAAAAACACTTGTCAATATCTTCTGGCTCTTAATTTTGCACACTCTGCAATTTGTGGAAGATGATCAGAAATGGAAAAAGAATAGGAAGGTATATAGGGCTATGTGAATATGGAATAACAATCTTTTTTTTTTAAGGAAACCAGAATGTATCTAGTTTAAGTTGCCCTTCCCCATAGTTGTCATGTTAACTTACCCACTTAATTTATTGTTGATGCTGACAATAAATGTTTTGGAGGTAATTTGGAACTATCAATTTGCAAGTCACATAATAAAATATTTCATTAAAAAAAGAAAAGAATAGAAACAGAGAGTAGGATGGTGGTTGCCAGGGCTGGGGGTGGAGGACATAGGGAGATGCCCATCAAAGAGTACAAACTTCCAGTTACAAGATGAGTAAGGACTGGAGATCTAATGTACAGCTTGGTGACTATAGTTAACAATTCTGTTATTTCCTTGAAAGTTGCTAAGAGAGCAGCTCTTAGATGTTCTCATCACAAAAAAGAAATGGTAATTACATGACACGATGGTGGTGTTAACTAACACTACTGTGATAATCACTTCACAATATATACGTGTATCAAATCGACCCACTGTACACCTTAAACTTTTACTATATTATATGTCAGTTATATCTTAATAAAGCTGGATAAAATTTAAGGATAAAGATAAAAATATCTTAGGTGAGCACTCACCATGGTCTGGCAATCCTATTACATCTGCTATCCAACTTACTCTCCTGACCTTGTGGCTTCTCAAAATTCCAACATTCCTCCCACTTCCTCACTCACAGCTGAATATTTTCCTGAGAACGTAAAAACAGCTAGAGAGGACTCCTGGGAGGACCAAGCACCTGTGCCCCTATGTTCTGCCATTCCTCCTCTTCCAGCAGGTGGGATGGTACCTGTTCCTAAGACCACCCCCTCCACTTGTGCACTGTACTTCATCCCTCCTGCTTAGGCAATGGTTCCACTCCTACAATTCACCCCTCTTTCTCCTATATTGTTAGCTTTCCTTTCTCTATTGAATAATTTCCATCTGTACATAAATAAGCTGCAGAAAAAAAAACCAAAATAAATCCCCTTGGCCTCCTGTCCCCATCCAGCTCTTACTCCATCTCTCTCTACCCTTGTAAAGCAAAGATGCTTGTAAGAGTCATCTATAGTCCTTATATTCACTTTCTCACTTCCCAGTCTCCTTGTGTCTGTCACCACCACTTTTGCCAAAACAACCCTTGTCAAGGTTGCCAAGGATCTCCATCTTGCCATGTCCAATGGTCAATTCTCAGGTCTCAACTTTGGAGAATTCTCAGCAGCATTGGACATGCAAGATCACTCCTTTTTGAAACAATTTCTTCAGTTGGCATTTGGAACGCCATCCTCTCAAATATATCTCACCAACATTTCTTTCTCTTTCATTGGCTGCTCCTCCTTCTCTACTCAACCACTATTATCTTGAGTGAACAAGGATCAATCCCGGACCACCTTCTCTTTCCTATCTACATTCAGCTCCCCGGAATGGTAAGCTCATTCAAAGTCATGACATCAAACACCTTGAAATTTTTATCAATTTATCTCAACCCAAACCTTCCCTATGAGCTCTGGACCTGTGTATGTAGCTGTCTTCCCATATTTCCTCTTGGATATTGAATAACCTTTCTAAGTGAAATATGCCTGAAACAAAACCTTTGATTCCCTCCTCAATTGCCTTAAAACCTAATCCTGCCCAACACTTCTCAACCTCAATAAAGAGAGCTAACATTCACATATTTCCTCAGGTGAAGAACTTAGGAGTGATTCTTGATTTCCATCAGCAAATCCTGATTTTTCTACCCTCAAACAGAGCAAAAGGCTATCTACTTCTCAACACTTTCACTGTTGCAACCCGACTTACCACCATCATTTTCTTTTGCTCAGACTACTGCTTTCATTTTTGCATCCCTGAAATTCATTCTGTACTCCACAACAAGAATGATTTCAATGACAACATCAACAATGGTCAAACTGTGTCTCCCCCTTGGGGAGAGTGGAGTGGATGGGAATCCCATGGCTTCCCATCACACTTTGAATGAAATCCACACCCACCGTCATGGTGGAAGCTATAAGAATCTAGCCCCTGCCTACCCCCCCTTTATCCTATTAATTAACTTACTGACCTTCAGCCACACTGACCTTTTCCTTGTTTGTCAAACAAGCACCCCTTGTTTCAGTCACAGCTTCTTTATGCTCATTATTCCCTCTGCCAGAGGGTATCTTTCCCTCTGGGTCTTTACATAGCTTTCCTGGGTTCTAACATCACCTCTTCAGAGAATTGTCCCCTGACTCCTGCATAAAATTAACATTGTGCTCCATCTTTTTACCATGCTTTATGTTTTGTCATAAGGCTTATTACAATCTGAAATTATACTATCTCTTTGTTTACTTACTGACAGTCTCTTTCACTTGGACTTTCTCTGTTTTGCTCAAAGCCATATTCCCAGTGCAATTCAATGTAGTTAACACTTACTGTATTATTAGTTTCAGGGGTAGAATTTAGTGATTCATCTGTTCATATAACACCCAGTGCTCATTACATCAAGTACCCCCCCTTAATGCCCATCACACAATTATCTGCATCCCTCCCCACCCACCTCCCTCCAGCAACTCTCAGTTTGTTTCCTAGAGTTCAGGATCTCTTATGGTTTGCCTCCCTCTCTGGTTTTATCTTATTTTATTTTCCCTTCCCTTCCCCTGTGTTCATCTGTTTCTTAAATTCTACATATGAGTGAGATCATATGGTATTTGTCTTTTCCTGATTGACTTATTTTGCTTAGCATAATGCCCTCTAGTTCCATACATATTGTTGCAAAAGGCAAGATTTCATTCTTTTTGGTGGCTGAGTAGTATTCCATTATACACACACACACACACACACACACACACACGTGCGTGTATGTGTGTGTGTATGTATGTGACATCTTCTTTATCCATTCATCTATCAATGGACATCTGGACTCTTCCCGTATTTTGGCTATTGTAGACATTGCTGCTATAAACACTGCAGTGCATGTGCCCCTTTGAATCACTATGCTTTTATCTTTTGAATAAATAGTAGTGCAGTTGCTGGGTCGTAGGGTAGTTCTATTTTTAACTTTTTGAGGAACCTCCATACTGTTTTCCAGAGTGACTGCACCCAGTTTGCATTCCCACCAACAGCATAAGAGGGTTCCCCTTTCTTTGCATCCTAGCCATTATCTGTTGTTTCCTGAGTTGCTTAATTTTAGCCATTCTGACTGGTGTGAGATGGTATCTCATTGTGGTTTTGGTTTGTATTTCCCTGATGCTGAGTGATATTGAGCATTTTTTCATGTGTCTAGTGGCCATTTATATGTCTTCTTTGGAGAAATATCTGTTCGTGACTTCTGCCTATTTCTTGACTGGATTATTTGTTTTCTGGGTGTTGAGTTTGATGTTTTTTATAGATTTTGGATACTAGCCCTTAACATTGCTAGAACTGATATAGGAATTCAGCAAAGTCACAAGATATAAAATCAATGCAAGAAGTCAGTTGCATTTCTATACACTAACAATAAGGCAGAAGAAAGAGAAATCAAGGAATTGATCTCATTTACAATTGCACCAAAAACCATAAGATCCCTAGGAATAAACCTAACCAAAAAGGTGAAGGATCTGTACTCTGAAAACCATAGAATACTCATGAAAGAAATTGAAGATGACACAAAGAAATGGAAAAACATTCCATGCTCATGGACTGAAAGATCAAATATTGTTAAAATGTCTATGTGACTCAAAGCAATCTACACATTCAATGCAATCCCTATCAAAATACCATCAGCATTTTTCACAGAGCTGGAATAAAAAATCCTAGAATTTGTATGGAAGCAGAAAAGACCCCGAATAGCCAAAGGAATGTTGAAAAAGAAAACCGAAGCTGGAGCCATCAAAATTCCGGACTTCCAGCTCTATTACAAAGCTGTAATCATCAAGACAGTAAGATATTGGCACAAAAACAGACCCATAGATCAATGGAACAGAATAGAGAACCCAGAAATGGACCCTCAACATTATGGTCAACTAATCTTCGACAAAGCAGGAAAGAATATCCAATGGAAAAAAGACAGTCTCTTCAACAAATGGTGTTGGGAAAATTGGACAGCAACATGCAGAAGAATGTAACTGGAACACTTTCTTACACCATACACAAAAATAAACTCAAAATGGAAGAAAGACCTAAATGTGAGACATGAATCCATCAAAATCCTTGAGGTGAACACAGGCAGCAACCTCTTCGACCTCAGCCGCAGCAACTTCTTGGTAGACACATCTCCAGAGGCACTGGAAACAAAGGCAAAATGAACTATTGGGACTTCATCCAGATAAAAAGCTGTTGCCCAGCAAAGGAAACAGTTGACAAAACTAAAAGGCAACCGATGGAATGGAAGAAGATATTTGCAAATGTCTACTTGATACATCTCTTAGATCCCTCCTCTTACTACCCCCAGTCACTGCTGCATGGCTCAGCCATCTCCAGCAGTTTTACTGAAGCAACCTCTGAAGCCCTTCTTCCCAGGTTCCCCCCGAGTTCTTTCCCCATAGGACTTCCTGAGAGGTCTTTTAAAAACATAAATGCAGGGACGTCTAGGTGGCTCAGAGCAGCTGCCTTTGGCTCAGGTCATAATCCTGAGGTCCTGGGATCGAGCCCTGCATTGGGCTCTCTGCTGAACAGGGAGGCTGCTTCTCCCTCTCCCTCTTTCCCTCCCCCCGCCCACTCATGTTTTTTCCTCTCTCTCTCAAATAAAAACAAAAACAAAAAAAAACATAAATCCAATCCTGTCTCTCTTCTGCTTAATAGCCTTTAATAGCTCCCATCACCTGAAGGAGGAAGTCAACATTCCTTAGCTGGACATGAGCTGGAGTTGTTTTATACTCCCCAACTTTATTTTATGCCACCACCCTTTCCATATGCATCTTGTACTCCTGTTGTACCACATCTACTTGCAGTTCCTTACACTGTTCCCTCTACTTGAGTACCGTCCTTTTTATCTTCACCTAGCTACGTGCTACTTATCCTTTGAGATTAGCATACTCTTCGAATGAGTCTTCTGATTTGTATAAGCAGATCGGATTTTCCTTGGTGCTCTCAAAACACCAGACCTGTGTAGCATTTGTTTCTTTGCTTTCCGTGAATGTCTCATTTTGTCAAAAAATAGACTAATTCTTTTTGAGCAACTACTATATATGCTAGGCACTATTCCAAGGACTAGGAATACAGTTGGGTATAAGACAGACAAAATATTTTGCTCTTAAGGAGCAAAGGGAAGACAGACAATGAAAGTAAGTAAAACACCCAGTATGGTTAGATTATGGGAAATGCAATGGAAGAAAATAATTCCGGGAAGAGGAGAATGGAGGCTGCAATCTCTAATAGGGCAACCAGGGAGGGCATCACTGAAATGACACGTGAATAAAGGCTTGATAGGGGAGTGAGCCATGTGGACCATGTGGATGAGCATTCCCAGCCCGCAGAATAGCAAGTGAAGAGCCATGAACATGGAAGTGGGCTTGGCCTGCTTTAGAAAAAGCGAGAAGGCCAGTATGCTTGCAGCACCATCGCCAAGGGGAGGAGAAGGAGGAGACAGGTCAGAGAGGAGCAACAGAGTGTTCTCCAGAGAAAGAGCACCAACTGACATGTGTCTGAAGGGATTCCTCTGTCTGGTATGTGCAGAACAAAGGACAAGGCTGGATGCCTGGAGACCAGTTAGGCCTCTGGAACTGTCTGAACAAAAGGCTGTGATGACTTGGCCCAGGATGGTTGTCTCCACTAGACCGGGAGTGACTTGAGAGCCGGGACTAACTCCCATGCATGCTTTAATCCCCAGCTGCTAGCACAGCGCGCAACACATAACACGGCAGGCTCTCAAAGGCATTGAATAAATGAGTGAACCAAGTTGTCCAATCAAGAAACTAGAGCTCCTGAAGTCAGCACTGTTTGTTTTCCAGGGCCAGATTTTGCAGGATTTTGTTTCCAGTGGGTAAGCTTTGTTTTCTGTTTTCCCTAATTAAATGGCCTGTAGGCCACATTTTGAAGACAGCGTGGGTGTTTGCATGGGGGCCAACACAACCAAATTCTGATTGTGAAATTGTTTTTTAAATTATGTTTGGGCATTTGAAACATGCTTTCTTTAAAAAAAATTTTAAAAAACTATACAATCTCAAGGCAGGCTGCCTCAGGTAATCAAGTACCCCCAGAGCCTAGGTGCATCTTCGAATACAGCCAAAACTTGTTCAGAACCTCAGTTAGACCTCTGACTGTCAAAATCCATCTTTCTGGTTCTAATTTAAAGATCAAAAAGGAAAAGGCATTTTAGAAAAGATCCCAAAACAATATTTAGATAAGCTAATTGAGAAGGATTTGTGAATATGTGAAATAATTTCTTTAAGAAAGGGAAAGACACAGCGAGATGTTGGGGCCCAGGTAGTGAGTAGTGACTTAAGCTCACTGCAAAACTGGGTGATTATTTGACCTTCCAGAGTTGGAAGGCCTCAGTGAGCAAATGTACCCAAAACATCCAACACCAAGCTTACCAGAGAGTGGCACTCAAGAAATGTTTTTCCTGCCTTTTTCCTTCAAAATTCCCCTGGCTCATTTGCCAAAGCTCGAATGTTCCTCATCCACCAAAACTCTTGTGAATGACAAGATCATTTTTCTCGTTTGGTAACAAGCAGGGTGGCAACATGACTTTTGTGGGCCTCTTCCTCATATAATATCCAAATTAAAAATTATTTTTGGTATAACTTTAAATACTTCAACATTTTATTCATTTTTTAGTTTAGGCAAAATGTAATCGATTTTCCTAGACACTAGAATTTTCTGGGGTTTTGTTTTCCTGCTGTGAGATAAAAATAAAAGCATTTTTAACCCTAAAATTCTATTTTTTTTCCTTCTGATTTTAAAAGAAATGAAGACATTTTGTGCACCCTGAAAAGGATTGTGGGCCCCGGGTGCTGTGCCCAATGGATGAGTGGTCCAGAGAGAAAAAGGGGGAGCAGCTGAGCTGTGCCTAACGGATGAGGGTCCAGAGAGAAAAAGGGGGAGCAGCTGGAGACTGCTTGGGAAAGGGGTCTCCATTCTAGGGGAAGTTTACTCATCCCCCAAATGGGTTTCCTCAGCTCCCTGACCCTTCAATCCCTTCTCGAGGGCTGGCAAGAGAAGGGACAATATAAGATCTGTGCCCTGAAACTGATGGGAAACAAAGAAGCAGCCTGTGACAGGTCGGTAAACGTTAGCTAATGGGAACCAGAGCACGGGCTCCGTCTAACAAGGAAATTAACTATTCCCAGGCACGCACGCCCAGACCCGGTGTAAGTCGTGCCCCCAGGCCAGCAGTAATGAATGCCGAGCAGCCCCTCCAGAGTGGCCAGGAAACCACCCACCCCCAGCCCCAATTCAGGGGGCTCCAGGTCACTGCTCATGAGGGCCAACGCAAAGATTGGCAAGCAAAACTGAAAGACCCAGCCTGCTTTTGGCGACAGGTGATTCCTGGCCCACTGGGGAGGGTTGAAAAGAGATTAATTGACCAAAGGGTGGGGGTTCCTCTACCCACTTTTCCTACAAGTCTGGGCTACTCTCAACATCTCCAGGGAATGTCATCAATTAGTGCTTCGGTGTAGAGACAGTTCGCACAGAAGGTTCTGGGACTGAGCTAGTCATAGTAACCTTCCCAAAAGTCTCTGCAGGCCTCTTATTACCCTGGAGGATGAGCCCTGGTGACCCACTAATATTCTTCTTAACTAGGCTCTTTTCCCAGTGTCTGGCAGATGGAACAGTGAAGAAATAACGAAACTAGGTTGTTCTAATAACTCATCTTGTCTTTTAATTTCAGCTCCTTTGTTTTATTGTCAGTTTATTAATAGCAGGCCCAACACATTTTCATTCATTCATTCAACAAGTGTTCACTGAGGACCGACTCCATACCAGGTACTATTCTAGGCACTTAAAATATGGCAGCAAACAAAATAAAGACTCCTACCCTCCAGGAACTGGCGTTTTAGAGGGGGAAACAGAAAGAAAGAATAACATAACACTGTAGCTTACCATCTCTAAAATGGCTACCATAGAAGATGCACCATGATCCCATGCACCACTAGACACAGGTAGAAAGAAGGCTACTAACTGCTATCAATTATAAAACACTTCCTGATTTCATGTATGTTAACATGTGAAAAAAAATCACACAACTTAGATTAGATTAGATATGGTAAATAAATTATATCGTGTATTGGAAGGTGATTATGAGGAAAAAAATGGAACAGGCAAAGGAAGTTTGGGAGGGGAGCGGCGACATTGAACAGACTTGAAAGAGATGGGGTCCTTAAATTTTTTTAAGACTTCATTCTTCATAGCAATTTCAGGTTTACAATAGAATTGAGAGGAAGGTGCAGAGATTTCCCCTGTACCTCCTGGCCCCACACATGCAGAATTCTCCAGTTACCAACGTCACTCACCAGACTGATACATTTGTCTCGAGGGTGAGACATTGTCGATACATCATGATTGCCCGAAGTCCATCAAACGATGGACTTTACCTTAGGGCTCACTCTTGGTGTTGTACATTCCATGGGTTTTGACAAATGTAGAATGGCATGTATCCACCATTATCATACAGAGTAGTTTCACTGCCCTAGAAATCCCCTATGCCCCAACTCTTAATCCCTACTCTCTGTCCCACCACTGGCAACCGCCATCGTTTTGCATTTTCCAGAATGTCATATAGTTGGAATCATATAGGTGTATGTAACCTTTTCAGATTGTCTTCTTTCACTTAGTAATATGCATTTAAGGTTCCTCCCTATGTTTTCAGGGCTTGATAGTTCATTTCTTTTTAACGCTGAATAATATTCCACGGCCAGTTTTTTGAAAACAGCTTTATCGAGGTATCATTTACATACCCTAAAATGCAATGAATTTTAATCAATTTAAATTTACAGAGTTATGCAAACATTACTATAATCCACATTTCTTTCTCTCTTTTTTTTCTTTTTCTTTTGTGGTAGGAACACTTAGGATGAGATTTACCCCATTAACAATTTTCAAATATACCGTACAGTATTGTTAACTGTAGGTACCACTTGTATAGCAAATCTCCAGAACTTATTCATCTTGTATTAAGTGAAATTTTATAATTATTGAATAGCAACCCCCTGTTTCCACCTCTCCTCAACCCCTGGTAATCATCATTCTCCTCTCTCTATGAGTTTGACTACCTTGATGCCTCATATTCACGGTATCATGTAGTATTTGTCCTTCTGTGGCTGGCTTATTTTACTTAGCATGGTGTCCTCAAGGTTCATCCAGGTTGTTGCATATTGTAGGATTGCCTTCTTTTTTAAGCCTGAATAATATTCCATTGTATGCATAAACCACATTTTCTTTATCTACTCCTCCATCAATGAGTATTTAGATTGCTTCCACATTTTGGCTATTGTCAAGAATGCTGCATTGGACATGGGAGTACGAATATCTCTTCAAGATCCCGATTTCAACTCTTTCGAATAAATACCCAGAAGTGAGTTTGCTAGATCATGCGGTAGTTCTATGGTTAATTTTCTGAGGACCTGCCATCCTGTCTTCCATAGTGACTGCATCAGTTTACAATCCCACCAATGGTGTACAGGAGTCCCAATTTCTTCGCATTCTTTCCAATAGGTGTGAGTGGATATTCCATTATGGTTTTGATTTGTATTTCCTTGATGATTAGTGATATAGAACATCTTTTCATGTACCAGTTGGAACAGTGGCTATTAACTGAACAACTTTGAGCTCTGTGAGTGCAGAGATCATTGTGTTCACCATTATGTTCCCACTGTTAAAGTTTCTGGCACATGGCCAATAAATATTTCGTGCAAAAAATTTTTTTTGAATGAATAAACCACTATAGGCCAGGCACTCTACAGATATTATTTCTAAATTCTTATCAATGCTCAGAGGTAGGCATTATCATCCCCACTTTATGGATGATGAACTTAGACTTGGAAAGGTTAAGCTCACATGGCCAGGCAGGGAGAATACAGGACTCAAACCCGGGTCTCTCTGATGTGAACATGCAGACCCTTCCTCTTCACTTCACTGGCTTTTCTGCTTTTGTCCATTTTAATATCCTTCTAGTACAAAAAATGCAGAGGCAAATTGGGACATCAGGCAAGCAAGATCTATGGGTAAAAACCAGACTCACAGAAATCAGAATGAAACCTCCAGGAGCAGGGCACCTAGATGATGCAGATGGTTGAGCATCTGACTCTTAGTTTCGGCTCAGGTCATGATCTCAGGGTCGTGGGATCGAGCCCCGCATTGGGCTCAGCACAGTGTCTGCTTAAGACTCTCTCTCCCTTTCTTTCTGCCCTTCCCCACCGCTCTCTCTCACTCTCTCTCAAATAAATAAATAAATCTTAAAAAAAAAAAACCACACACACACAAAACCTCTAGGAGCAAAAAACCCTGCCTACAGCCTGGGAGCTACTGCATTTTGCAGAATTGCGAGCTGCGTGGCTTGTTATCTCAGACCTCAGGTCCTAGCTGCCTTCACTTCGAAATCTATTATTTGAGTGAATTAAAACTCCTAGCCTAAAAAGAGATAATTTTTATAAAAACACTTTCGCCTATTAGTTTAACCCAAGCTGGCAGCCCAACAGTTAAAAATAAACTTACTTTGTTATTTTACGAAGCACAAGGCCAAATAATAATGGATGTGGAAATCTACCACAATCTTTCTAGGACTTAGTGAGACATGTATATGTATAGAAAAACATCTCAGGTAAAACCTGTTAAGCCAATATGGGCTTAATGCAAAATTACAACTAATTTGAAACAACTGCTTTTTCCTTAGCCAACTGGCTAACCTAGTGTTCTTCAACGAAAACAACGGAAAATCCAAAGTCAATTTCTCCCCAAAGAAAGCTAGGTTTCATATTAACAAGGCTCTACTGGAAACCACTCAGGCTGTGAGCTGGGGTGTCCATCACTACCCCAAAGTGGGAGATTGTCCATGTTTAAGCAAAGTCCTGAAAGACTTGAAATTTTGCTTTCTAACAGGAGGGGATAATTAAACTTGGTCTGAACGAACCAACCTTTGGGAATAGCCCAGGCAGAGACCAGGATTTACAAGTTCCAAAGTGCTTTGTTGTTTTGTTTCATTCATGATTTGCCCAGAGGAATACTCAGAATGGGTCCTATGTATAAGGAGTCCATTCTTTTTCGGTGCAGTATAGTATTCCATTGTATCAGCATACCAAAGTTTGCTTATCCACTTTTACGCTGATGGACATTTGAGTTGCTTCCGGTTTTGAGGTTTTATAAGTGAAGTAGTAGCTACCAGCCAGGGTATAGTGGTCGTGCCATGGACTGAAGGGCATTCCCCCCAAATTCACATGTTAAAACCCTAACCTCCAATGTGGCTGCATTTGGAGAGAGAGCCTTTATAGAAGTCATTAAGGTTAAATGAGTTCATAAGGGTGGGGCCCTGACCTGATAGGACTAGCGTTCATGTAAGAAGAGACACAGGGCATTTGCTTTCTGTCTCTAGATGTGCACAAAGAGTGTGTGAACACACAGCGAGAAGGCAGCCATCTGCAAGCCCAGAAAAGTACTCTCACCACAACCCGCCCGTGCCAACACCCTGTCTCAGACCCCCAGCCTCCAGAACAGTGAGAAATCAAGTTTTGTTGTTTAAGCCACCCAGTGGGTGGTGTTTCATCCTCCCAGCCCTAGCCGATTAAGACAGGGAGACGAGGTGTAAGCCAGTTCTAGACTAGGAAGGGACACAAAGAGACTTCCACCCCAGGGTGATGGAAATATGCTGTATCTTGATCCGAGTGATCATTACACGAGTGGATACATAGGGAAACAGATTTATCAAACTGTCCATTTAAGATTTGTACATTTTTGCATATGTAAATTTTATTTAAACTGAAAAAAAGGCCTTCTTCCCCTTCCCAATTGTCTTAGTCCATTCAGCCTACTGCACAAAATCACAGACTGGGTGGCTTATAAACAACAGAAAGCTAATTCTCTTGGGGCGCCTGGGTGGCTCAGCTGGTTAAGCGACTGCCTTCGGCTCAGGTCATGATCCTGGAGTCCCTGGATCGAGTCCCACATCAGGCTCCCTGCTCGGCAGGGAGTCTGCTTCTCCCTCTGACCCTCCCCCCTCTCATGTGCTCTCTCTCATTCTCTCTCTCTCTCTCTCTCAAATAAATAAATAAAATCTTTAAAAAAAAAAAAAAAACAGAAAGCTAATTCTCACAGTTCTGGAGACTGGAAGTCTAAGACCAGGTCCCGTGAAGGCCCTCTTCAGCGGTGTCCTCACATAGCAGAAGAGGTCAGGATCTCCCTGGAGCCTCTTGTACAAGGGCACTAATCCCATTCATAAGGGCTCCACCCTCCCTCGGACTGATGTGCCTCCCAAAGGCCCCACCTCCCAGTACCATCACCTTTAGGGGTGAGGATTTCAACACATGAATTTTGGAGGGACACAAACATTTAGACCATAGCACCAAGGGAATCAGTGTTTCAAAAAGATAACCATATAGTCTTAACATCTTTGAGCAAGCCTGGTATGAAGGGAATGAACATGTATTATTCATCTCTTGTGTATTTATATATATGCTTGCACATCATAAACAACTCCAGAAATTTTACAACTTGCCCTGGACCAAGCGCCTATCAAATGGCAGACCTGGATTCAGACCCATGCCCGGCTGATGTCAGGCCATGCTCCTCTCCCTAACCACATGAGATCTGAAAGTGAACCTGCTCAGCTAGGCGAGTGTAGACGGAGGCCACCCTGAGGGGTGGGGGTGGGGCGACTCTCTGGGCCCAGAGCCGGAGTCACCACCTCTGGGGAACAATCCCGCTGTGCTGCCCTGTAGGAAGGGAGCTGAAGACACTGGAAGGCTCAGGCAGCACGGAAGCCAAGGGCTCCAGGAGAGGAGCCGAACAAACAGCTGGGCAGCCTGGCCAAGAACAACAGGAAGCTCGCAGCCGCACCCCTGCTCGCTGTGGCCTACAGACCCGGGGTTATTTTCTCCAAAGGGCCTTGTGCACATGTTACATAAACAAAACCTCCATTGACTCCAGTTCTGGGCCTGGCCGAAAATAGCCCACAGGCTTCCCCCCCCCACAACCCCGACTCCAGCTACTCTGCCACCCCTCACGGTCCCCGGTGTGGGTGAGCTGCATCCCTCGGTGACCCTACCTGTGGACCCCACGCTGCTGTGTCCCCAGGACTCTCTCCCCAGGGTTTACTTTCCCTGACAGGCCAGACACAAGGCATCCCTCTAAGACCTTAGATGGCTCCTGGGCCAAAGGACGAGTCTCCTCTCACCAGCGAGGCAGGAAGAAGCTTCTGAGGGACAGCTGGGCCGGCCAGCAGGAGGCATGAGAGGGACCGGCTGGCTGTCTCTTTCTCTCCTATTCTTTGTAGGACGGAGTTTGAGTGAGATCCCGAGAGCCAACTTCCCAGGAAAGAGCACAAGTTTCCTTTGTCAGGGTTTCTTTTTGAGCTGGATTTGGTGATCGAACACGCTGCTCCTAACTCTTTCTGTGAGGCCCTATGAGTCTCCTTGACCCTCATTTATACCTCGTCTTCATTTTGCAGAAAACCATTCCACTTGTGAACATCTGGAGATTCACAGATCTGTGACACGGCACGGGGTCACCCTGCCTGGGCTGTACCCCTCCCACACAGGCCCCGGAAAGCCTATTATAATCTCCCCCTATCCCCCCGCCAGCCGCCTGCACTGCCCCAGAATCTTAACTCATAAAAATAACAAAAACAACATCTACAATTTAGAAAAATATTTATGTTAAAAATTTACTATGTGCCTGATAGCATGCTAAGCATTTTATGTTCTATTTTATCTAATTCCCGTTGAACAGTCCTATGAGCTAGATACAAGTATTATCTCCAGATTACGGAACAGTAAACTACAGCCTAGAGAAGTTAGAGGACCAAAGACGCGGCAGAGGTGAACACAGGCTCCGGTCTTATCTTACCGTCTGCATCACGTATCCCAAGGAAAAAGTCAGTCGGTCTTATGGAACCTCTTCTCCACAGTCTTCCTTCTTTCAAAGTCTAAGCTGCTACGCCTGTTATCAATGTAATTAAACAGAAGATACTGATCAATTCATTATCCAACCAGTATTTTCCAGACCAGATGCTATTTAAGTCTAGACCAAGCCAAAAAAAAAAAAAAAAGTATGATGTGTAATATGTGAATATTTAGCTCTTATTTTAATTAACGGTTGTACTGCAGTCTTGAAAGGTCTTATACTCCCCCAAGTTGGAGATCCCCAAACCAGGTCTCCAGCCAGAATCTAGAAGATCTGCAGTCTAGAGGAGCAAGGGTGGGAAGCGGGGGGGTGGGGGGTGGGGGGGGGAGGTAGAGCTGAGAGAGACTGCACAGGATCTATAGGAGGTCTGCACTTGGGCTGAGGGCCCCAAGCCAGCCTGTGGAGATTCGGTGCGGGTGCTGATGGAACCTGCAAAACACTCTGAGGAATTTGGTTCAGACCCAATTCTCTTCACTCTGGTGGCCTCCGTGAGGCTGGCCAGCTGCAGGCCTGCTCTAGGATAACCCCCAGGCCTGAGGCAGCCTTGTCCATGGACCAAGTCAAAGCCTTAACTTATTTCTAGAAAAAAAGCCCTACATCTCTAGATTCTCACAATTTTATTCTCTATTCATTGGTTTTATCCATCCATCCACCCCAGAAACATTTCTTGAGTATCTACTATATACAAGGCACTAAGGGACACAGAAATGTATGGAGAAATAATGCAATACCGTCTTGCCTTTCGGGAGTTCAAGCTCAAATGCAGGAGATGAAAAGAAAAATAATTGTGGTACAGCATGATAAGGGAACCCATAGACGTAACCGCGAGCTTCAAAAGCCCTGGGGGTGGGGGAGCTCCTGACTCCCTTGTGGGAGGTCCCAGCAGTGGGCTGAGTGTGCCCAAGTGTGGCCATGGGGCCTGCCCAGAGGGAAGGAGGGTAAGGATTTACAGAGGCTTCCAGAGGAGATTGGTGGGGGACACTTTCTTTCGATAGTTCTCTCTCCCTGTAGAGACCTTCACTAGAATACCACTCCTGGGCTCTGGCCAGCCTTTATTCATCTCCCCAGGGGAGGAGGGATGACTTATCTGATCACTGAGTTCAGGAGAGGGAATTGTGACAGTGTGACTCAGTCATTTCCTGGTAGGGACACTTCCGTTCTGCTCCTCCGTGCCATAAACTTTATAGAAGCAGGCCTTTGCCGGGAAGGTGCTGCTCGTAGCTGGGTGAGTAAGTTCAGCACAGGAGGAGAAATTGGAAAGTCTACTTGGCTTACATATTTAAAGCCACACTCTCCAGCCCAGCTTCCATTACTATTGTCATTTTGATCTCCGTTTGCCTGGCTCCTGGGAGAGGGAAGAAAGGAGCTATTTATTACATTCCCTCAAACCCTAACACAGGCGATGCTAATATTGAGATGTGGACATAAAGAGGTGTGCAAGAGGGTGGGCTCGCCACTGGGGCTCAACTGAGGGTACTCTGCCCTCCATGTGCTGACCCGGGACCAGGATGCCCCTGAGCTCTGCAGAGAGAGGAGGCTCTTTCTCCAGGATTTTCACAACCTCATCCCCTGCTTTACAGCTTCCTGTTGACCCACATCCGCAGCAAGAGATGAAGAAGAAGAGCGTACAGGATAAAACCCAGATTGGCCTTTTTTAAGAACACGTGGCAGTTCTGCAAGGGTCACAAACAGCCTTTGGTCCAAGCCCAGAGTTCCCCCTGAGGTCCCAGATGAGACTCTCAGTGTAGCTGCCTGCTCGCCCTTCGGTCTGTTTTATTTTGGAAGGGCCGCTTTTGTGAATGTGTTCTGGCTTGCCTTTCTACAACACCTTTGCCCTGTTGTTCTTCATGCTTGTCTACTTCCCGTGGAACTGAACTTGGGATCCTACTTGTCCCTAGAAGAAAAAAATGCTGTAGTATTATCCCTTGCCTCTTGGAAGGTCAGTCAGAATTACTGCCCCTTCTTTCTCAGATGACAAGTTACTGAAATGCAAAGAGGGATCTAAGGGGGCAGACCACTCAAAAAGGATTGGCAAAATCCCAGAGGGTCCCACTTATGCCCCCTCAGGATTCTCACATCAGACAATGCCGAATCCTTCTGGATTCTATCAGCTGGTTCCTCCGTTGGTAGCTGGGTTGGTTCTTTTCTCCCCAAGTTTTAGGACACTGAAAACGTCAGAGTGGCTAATAGCCCAGTAGAGGGAGCTGTATTAAACAAATTCTCCAAGCGGAACAGTAAAATAACTTACAATGAGCCAAGCAGGTGGCCCTGTGTATACTTTGGAAACTCTGTCTATCAGTGGAGTGGTCGCCTATTCAAAAGCTCTGAGCCAGAGCAAAACTTTTGCAAGGTGGTATCTTGGGTTTTCTGGGCTGCCCAGGGCTACGCGTCTTGCTTCCATCAGCAGAACTTGGTTTTGGCTCAACATGACAGTTGCCACAATTAGACAAGCTTGTAGATTCCACAGGCAGGCCCTGGCTCCAGCGTGGTAAGGGAGATGCACAATTCTGCTGATCTTGTGCTCACACTCCAGGCAGGGCTACTCAGGCTCACAGTCTCCAAAGATAGATTTGTCAGAGAAACCTATAATGTAGCGGGTTTATTAGTGACAGGCTTGAGGGCAGAGGCTCAGAAGCGATGCAGTAATAGGAGAATCTTGCAAAAATGTTTGGAGCTTGTGTTCACCTGACCCACCTTGCTCCCTGTGGGGCCTAGAAGTAGGCTAAATTCAAATCCAGGGCAGCCCTTGGTGAAGACTTTTAAATAAACCTCTGCAACCAAGACAATTGTGAAGTGTGGAAAATATCATGCAAAAGCAATATGGGTGTATTTGGATTCATGTGAGAATTATCAAAATTGACTGTAGGTCATGAAAGATACGTATGGCAGAGACAAAGCTGGGGAAACTGGCATCTTTGTGGACCCACGGTTGCTCACAGGTTAAAAGTACAAGCAAATCTTTTGGGAAATAAGAAGGAAACAGGATAATACAGGAGGGCTCTACATGAGAAAACGTGACCATGTGTGTTGGTTTGCTAGGCCTGCCATAACAAATAGTAGAAATTGTTTCGGGGCGCCTGGGTGGCTCAGTCATTAAGCGTCTGCCTTCGGCTCAGGTCATGATCCCAGGGTCCTGGGATCGAGCCCCACATCGGGCTCCCTGCTCAGCAGGAAGCCTGCTTCTCCCTCTCCCACTCCCCCTGCTTGTGTTCCCTCTCTCACTGTGTCTTTCTCTGTCAAATAAATAAAATCTTTTAAAAATATATATATTGTTTCATAATTCTGGAAACTGCAAGTCCAAGATCAAGGTGTTGGCAGGGTTGGTTTCCTCAGAGACCTCTTGCCTTGGCCGTCTCTGTGACCGTCTCTACACAGTCATCCCTTTGTAGACTATCCCCTCGTGTATTGCTCCTCTTAGAAGAACACGAGTCCTATGAGATTAGTGCCCACCTTCACAGCCTCATTTTAACCTCATGAGTCACCCTTTTAAAGATCTTATCTCCAAATACGGTTATAGTCTGAGGTACTGGGGTTTGGGCTTCAACACATAAATTTGGGAGGCTGGCGGGGGGACATAATTCAGCTCCTAACACCACGAATGTCTATGACAAAGAAATTATACTGATTACCATCAATAATGCTAGTTGTTATAATAGATAAATCTGAATGACGTCTGAAGGTTTGACACGAAACCTTTATTTCTCACTCACATCGGAGTTCATTTCCGAGGCTGTGAGATGACTGGACAGCATGTGGTCATTTAGGGATCTAGCTGCCATCTTCAATACATGCTGTGTCCAAGGACACTTCGGGTAGAGAAGGTAGGAACAAAGTGGGAAGAAGACATATGGCTCTTAGTGGCCTTGACCCAGAAGTGACACACCATTTCCACTGACATTCCACCAACAAGAGCTGGTCTTACACCCCCACCCAGGTGAAAGGGGCCTAAGAAATGTGGTTTGTGTCTCAGCCCAGGAGGGGAGTGAGCTAGATGAGCATCTAGTCAGTCGCTACCACAGGGAAAAAATAAGTCTGAAGTCCAGAGATGCGCCAGTTGTTCTGGGGACCGGTCACCAGGTACTAGAGAGTCAAGCAAATGCACCTAAGGATAAAAATACTAAAGGACCCCTGGAAGTCCCCAAGGCCATGATGAACCTTGGTCCAGAGTGGGGCTCCTCAGCCTTTTCATGTCATGGAACACAGAGAAAGTGAGGATTCTTACACTCTGTATTAGACTATGGGTGAGGCTATTCAAGTCCGGACATTCAGGAGGCTCCAATCACTCCAGGAGGCCACGTGGCCATCGTGGTGTCTGAGGATCATATACCGGTCACGGGTCTGCAACACAGCAGTGTGCTGTGCCTTCCTGGGGGGGGGGAGGTTGTGCTTTAGAGACAAAGCAGGTGAAATGTACATCAGAATGTGTATCCTATGAAGACTGAAACCTACTATCACCATCACGGGATAAAACCAGGGAGTGAAGCCAGCTGCTGTCAAAGCCAGGGGAAGCAGAATTATCCTGAAAGACTCTACGGGATGATCAAGTGCTGGGACCATGAACTGTCCCTTCATCTGGAATCCACATTCCAAGTGGGAGGGTCCCTCCTGGTGAGGAGGGCTTGTGAGGTGGACTATCAATTATGTTATATTTATAGAACTTTTCTTTCCCTCTCCTGAAGTAATTAACTGGGGGAACATTACAAAAGAAACCCAGACATGGACATTAATCCCTGTCAGGAGGAACGAGGTAGAGAGCTCAGAAATAAACCCCTGCATATGTGGTCAATTAATTTATGATAAAGAAACCAATAATATACAGCGGGGAAAGGACAGTCTCTTCAATTAATGGTGTTAGAAAACCAGAGAGCCACATGCAAAAGTATAAAACTGGACCCCTATCTTATACCATACACAAAAATCAGCTCAAAATGGATGAAAGAATTCAGTGTAAAACCTGAAACCATAAAACTCCTAAAAGAAAACAGAGGGGGTAAGATCCTTGACATTGGTCTTAGCAATGATTTTTTTAATTTGACACCAAAAGCAAAGACAACAAAAGCGAAACTAAACAAGTGGGACTACATCAAACTAAAAAGTTTCCGCACAGCAAAGGAAACCATCCACAAAATGAAAAGGCAACCTGTCAAATGGGAAAAAAAGTATTTGCTAACCATTTATCTGATACTGGATTAATACCCAAAATATATAGAACTCATACAACTCAATAGCAACAACAACAACAAATCCCATAAAACACTGGCAGAGGAACTGAACAGACATTTTTCCAAAGAAGACATACAGGTGGCCAACAGACACATGAAAAAATTCTCAACTTTATGAATCATCGTCCCGGGAAATTTAAATCAAATCCACAATGAGATATCACTTCACACCCACCAGAATGGCTATCATCAAAAAGAAAGAGATAACAAGTGTTGGCGAAGATGTGGGGAAAAGGCGACCCTCATGCATTGTTGGTGGGAAGGTAAAATGGCGCAGCTTCTGTGGAAAACAGTGTAGATGTTCCTCAAAAATTTTTAAATAGGATTATCATATGATCCAGAAATTCCAGTCCTGGGTATATATCCAAAGGAAGTGAAAACAGGAAATCAAAGACATATCCAAACTCCCATGTTCATTGCCGCATTGTGCACAATAACCAAGATATGGAAACAACTGTGTCCATCAATGGCTGAAAGGATAAAGAAGAGGTGGTACATATATACAATGGAATATTATTCAGCTATGAGAAAGGAGAAAATTCTGCCCCTTGCAACAACATGGATGGACCTTGAGAGCATTATGCTAAGTGAAATAAGCCAGACAGAGAAAGACAAATACTGCATTGCTGCATGTTATCACTTATATGTGGAATCTAAAAAGAAAAGTCAAACTCATAGAAACAGAGTAAAAAAAGTGTTTGCCAGGGACTGAGGGGAGGGGTGGAGGAAATAGGAAGAGATTGGTAAAAGGGTACAAAGTTTCAGCTGTAAGATGAATAAGGTCTGAGGATCTAGCATAAAACATGGTGACTCTAGTTGACAACACTGTATTGCACAATTGAGATTTGCTGGGAGAGTAGAACTTAAATGGTCTCACGCACACACAAAGATCAATCTGTGAGGTGATAGATGTGTTAATTAAGTAGATGGGGGAATGCTTTCATTATCTTGAAATATGCTTTAAATATTATGCTTTAAAAATTATGCTTTAAATATCTCAGAAATTTTTTGGTCAATTATACCTCAATAAAGCTGAAATTTTTTAAAAAAGGTGTGTGTGGGGGTATGTGTGTGGGGGGGGGTAAAGGGAACACAACAAAGGAGAAGAAAATAGAACATAGATTCCTGAACATTAAGCATAGTTTAAATGTTAATAAAATTTATGCATGTGGTCTTTGGTTTGGTTTAAATCATCTCTACTTTCAACTAACAAATATCTAGCTTTATCTATTAAAAAATCCAGCTGATGTCTATAAATTATGGAAAATATAGTAAGATCACATCATGGCAGAGAGGCTGGAGGCCAGTTTAAAAGCTCATGTGCTTTTAAGGGACGTCCCACCGAAGGAAATCAATTTGCATCCTTGTGATTATTGTTCCATCAAAGAATCTTTGCAATGCTATCAACCCTGGACATCTCAAAATACAAATGCCAGGTAGCACTTAATACTGATTTACAGTGTCCTTAAAGATTACATGGTGTTTTTGCCTAAAAACCAGCTCTTTCACAGAAATTATTCTTGCTTTCCACAAAGTCATGAAAAATAAATTGGAGAAAATTTTTATTAAGATTTTTTTTTTTAAAGCAAACAACTAGCTTTCGGGGTATTATCCAAATCGTTTGTCATTTCCTGTCTCCATGTTCATCCAATATGGGAACATTTAACCACACAGGAAGAAGTTGGTGGATTTGGAAAGTTGCTGAATTCTCTTTTTTGGATCAATCCACATTAAACACGAGCTGTTTCTTTATTAGCAAGTAAAGGATAAACATAGCTTGTGCTGAGTAGAATAGGGAAGAGAAGTCCCTCTGAGCCCAGTGATCCTGGAACAAATGAATGATTCCAGCTGAAACCCGAGGAGAGCAGGGGTTCCTGAGATCTGGTCAGGCCAAACCATCCACATAGCAAATCCCTGACTTCCACAAAACCCAGCCTCTGAGGATCACTGACCCTTGAGGTCTGTGCACCCCTGGAGTGCTGAGATGATTTGAGGAGGTATAAAGACCAACAATTTCAATACATGCCTGTTAAATTAACGTCTGCTAGAAAAAA
The DNA here is from genome assembly GCF_964656455.1 of Halichoerus grypus. Lineage (NCBI taxonomy): Eukaryota > Metazoa > Chordata > Mammalia > Carnivora > Phocidae > Halichoerus > Halichoerus grypus. The sequence continues at coordinate 42,035,541 of NC_135714.1, forward strand.
TACATCCTGCCCAATTAAACCATGATTTCCTCAGTTCTACTCCCTGGGATGAAAGTAAATATTGAAATAAGAAAGAATATTTAAATTAAAAAGATACTAAGTACAATTGATCGTCAGTATTCATGGACTCTGAATTTGGGGACTTGCCTCCTTGCTAAAATGTACCTGTAACCCCCAAGTCGATACTCACAGGGCTTTTGCAGTCATTTGCAGACATGCAGAGCGACAAGAAATTGGGCTTGCCCACCAGCACCCGTTCCCGGCGGAGGTTCAACAAGGTGGCGGCTCTGTGGTCTTTTTTCAGCTTCCCTACTTAAAACAAGTGTCCTTTTCGTGGTCTATTTAGTGCCACATTTTTGGCATTTTTGTTTATTTGCTGTTTATAGTGGCCCCGGGCTTTGTGCTGGCAGGCCTGCTAGGGCCCCTACGTGCAAGAAGGCCACGGGGGCCTTACAGAGAAAAGCCGTGCTTTAGATAAGCTTCATTCAGGTCCAAATGGTAGCGTTGTTGGCCACGAGTTCAATGTTAATGAATCAACAGCATATATTTTGAGAGGTGTCTTTAAAAAGAAACACACAAGGGGCGCCTGGGTGGCTCAGTCGGTTAAGCGTCCACCTTTGGATCCAGTGGTGATCCCGGGGTCCTGGGATCGAGCCCCCACATCGGGCTCCCTGCTCCGCGGGAAGCCTGCTTCTCCCTCTCCCACTCCCCCTGCTTGTGTTCCTGCTCTTGCCCTCTCTCTCTCCGTCAAATAAATAAATAAAATCTTAAAAAAGAAAGACACATAAAACGGCATCATACGCTGATCTGTGGATGAAAACGTCCTGGAGGCTAACCCTCTGTTCCCCCCCCCCCCCCCCCCCGGGAGCACTGTTTCAGTATTTGCTAATTCGGTGCCAGGGGACTATGACTAGCAGAAGAGGTGGCTGGGGTAGAGCCAGGCTGCAGGCCCCAGATCTCACTAGAAGGACTGCTTGTCGCCCCGCAGTGGGGAGTGTGGTCAGCAGACAGCCAGCCATGCCGTTTCCCCATCAGCCCAAGTTTGGTGGGGGGAGAGAGGCTCCCACCTTCTTGGACACTCTGACAGGCCACACGTGCTCCAGACCCTCCATTCCACCCCACCCCCGACGCTGCCGAGGCTTCCTCAAGGTTGCACTGCCCTCGGCCTCTCCCTCCGCGGGATCCTGCTTCGCCCCCTCGCCTTCACGGGTGCTGATTCCCAACACCTCGCATCCCGACCTTCATTTCCGCTTCAGTTTCTGAGGACCCCAACCTGCTGTGCCAGTTCCCAAAGAGGGCGAAGTAGAGAAATGCTCTGCTGAGATCCTGCCTTCGTCCTCTCCGGGCCCTCCGCAGATGCCAGCCTACCTGCTCTTCCCTTCCTGGCTCCGGACTCTTGGTCCATACCCAGACGGACACCCACCCCCCAGCCCGGGGCCTGTGCTTGTGGCTGTGAAGTCTGGGTCCTGCTGGGGGGTGCACTGGGGGCCACGAGTGGGGAGGGTGGGGGATTGAAATGCAGTTTGTGCTCCACCGCCCAAGCCACAGGTCCTGGTGAGGGCTGCGTTGTTTGGGAGAAGGGGAGCCTGTTCCTAACTGGCTCCCAGGAGGCCTGTGGGTAGCAGTGGCCAAGGCTGTCCCCCGCCCCCATCTTACCCCCTGACCTAGATCCACCCTCGCCCTACCCCCTCTCTGACGTGAGGCCTTCCCCTCTTGCCTCTGCATCTGCCATTCTTTGGACTTCTTACCTGGGCCCAACCTCTAATCCATTTCTCCACCAAGAGGAGATCTGATGAGCCAAAGACAAAAACATGTCCATTTCTAAGCCTCCTGAAAGCTTTTCCCTTTCAGACACAGTGCTCATGAGAGAAAGCACCTAGGAGAGCTAGCTCACAGTATTATTGCCTTCTAGCCTCTCTAAGCGACATGCATGCTCAGCAGGCTGAAATAAAGATCATGTAATATCTCACTGGGATGTACTTCCAAATATCTGAGAGACGTTTATGAAAACAATAGTCACCGTTTACTGGGACTCGCTACGTGTCGAACGCTCTGCTGAGCGCTTTATGTATTTTATCTCATCGAATCCTTCTAACAGGCCTGAGAGGTTGGCATTAATAGTCCCATTTAACAAGGCGTGGGGAGGTTCATTTGCCTTGCCCCTGGGAACTGGCAGCCCAGGGTTTCAGACATGCTTTTGTCTGAATACAGAGCTAGAGAAACTCTCTCAGGTGTAACGTAAGAGAGAACTCAGCTCGGTCTGAGGCAAAGGCTCCTGATGACAGAAACAGCAGAGACAGAGCAAAAGCCAGGCAGACGGACAGCCCATCCCTTTGCAATGAGGGGAGAATGATGCTCTCTTCTTACCTTGAAAGAATTCAACTCAAGCCTAAAATTGAACCAGGATGAAGATCTGAGCATTTGAGCTTGGCGGGCTTCATTTTAACCATGTGCCTAATCATTCATCATCATCCAAAGACCATTTCCTCTGCACCTGCATCCAGAATGTATCCAGGGTCTGGTATTTCAGGGAAGAATTACTCAGACCCTTTATTTTGCTTCTTAACCCACCCAGCCTTTACTAAACTGGATCACAGTTTGTGGATAGCAAGGCCTCTGGAAACCAGGAGAAATGAGGCTGGTAGCTCCTGACCATTTGGCTTCTTGACATGTCAGGGTAGGTGAAATAAATAGTTGGAAATGAGGTTGAAGATTGAACTGTGGATTTCAGCCATAATTTATGTCATTTCTTCTAGGAAAAACAGGAAAATCAACAGCCTTCGACAGATTTCGGTTTAGATGTTTTGGCACTCTTTGGAGAGTCTTCAGAAATAAGTGAGTCTCATCCCCAGATTCTTAGGGTTGAACCTTGCTATGGAGACACAGTGATGGGCAAGATGACTCTTCTTTTATATTTCTCCCAGATTCATCAGGAAGACCAGTTTCCGTTGGTGAATATTCTGATTTATTAGTCCACCAATTAGAGACCCCAAAAGGGACGTTAGTGGCATTCCAAGCTTCAACCAGACACCTCAACCTATCTGCCCATCTGGTATGTTGGAAGTTTGGGGGTCACTCTCCTCGAAGACCCTGGGATTCCTGGGGCCCTACATGTCCAGCCACCACTTACTGCTACTCAGCTCTCTGATGAGCTATCCTGCCTTTCACCGACCCATCTCATCCAAGTCCAGCCTTTAGGGAAGTGCCTTACTGTTAAAATGTCTTTGCAATGTGCTTTTTCCTGTTTAAGAGACTGGACGGGGCAGCAAAATCAGAACTCATCCATAAGGATTCTGGCGGTGAAGCCTAGAGGTTAAGATCATTGGCTTTGGAATCAAATGGCTCTGGATTGAAACCCTGCTGTATCGATTATTAGCTGTCTGACCTAGGACAAGTTACTGGGCTTCTCTAAAACCCCCATTGAACGTAAAGCACTTCAACACAGAAACACACTGAGTATTAGAGGAGAAATTCAAATTATTCTCAAAAACTCTCATCCAGGATCTGAAAAGTACTAAGTGAAAGAAACCAGACACAAAAGGCCACGTGTTGCACGATGCCGTGTACATGCAATGTCGAGAATAGGTAAATCTACGGAGACAGAAAATAAAGTAGTGATTGCCTATGGCTGAGGGGTTGGAGGAATAGGGATTAACTGTTGGTGGGTATGGGGTTTCTTTTGGGGTAATAAAAATGTTCTGGAAGTAGACAATAGTGATGGCTGTGGAAATTTGTGAATATACTAACATCTACTGCATTGTACACTTTAAAGGGATGAATTTTACATAGATAAATTGTATCTCAAAAGTAGTTAAACTTTTTAAAAAGAAAACTATTATGAGCTAAAACCATGGATTTTGAAGCCAATTTGTTTCAGGAACTCTCCCTACCTCTTTAGCACTGGAAGTAAAATGAACTGTCATTTCACTGGAAGACTGTGTCTCTTTCTAGGCAGATCATTTGTTCTATGATGACTGCACAATAAATGTCAGCCCACTGCAATTTGGGCATTTGCGGGGATAAGTAACACACAGTTCTCTTAGCCTTCTGTGAGAGACTGCTGAGCAGCCTGGATTTATGGGCACAAAGAGCCAACCTACCACCTTAGATTGAGAGATTCTCTGCTGCTCAGTTCATCTGGGAGATATTCCAGGTGGTAAATTAGATTTTTTCCATCCATCTGGGATGGAAAAACAGAGGCAGGAAACAGAAAGTCTATTGGATTAACTGTAAATATTTTGATGTATTATGGTCATTGGTTCTTACTGTAAATGTGTGTGTGTGTGTGTGTGTGTGTGTGTGTGTGTGTGTGTGTGTGTGTTGGGTGGGTGGGGGGAAGGACAGACTTTGCCAAAAGGAAAGAGGGGAGGAGTTTTGGATGAGTCTGTGCCTATTGCAAAACTGGAGTGGATTAATTCTGGAATTTCATTGAGTACATTCAATGCTTCCAACATATAATTTTAAAAATACACAGTGTTTTCAGATTCATGTCTCAGACAGGGCTGTCTGCACTGCTTATGGACAATTTCTTTGGCATAAGTAAGATTACAAGATTTTGATAAAAATTATTTCTTTACTGTTTGGAATGTCTGAATAGATTTGTGGTCTTTCATTTTGCTTTAAAACATGATTAAATATGCTTTAAAAAAAGACTTCTGTCCAGTTTTTGAATTTCTTCCAGATTTATAGCTGGTTAATATTATATATGTCATGCTGCTTTTTATTTTTTTATTTTTTGGTTCAATAATGTCAAGTGAGATTCTTTCAAAAAGAAAAAGGTTTACAAAAGAGAAGGAATTATTTTTTATACCACATTAAGGCATTAAGAAATTTACCAAAATCTATCAGGGACATTTAATTTTTTAAATGTTTTCCCAAAACTTCTAGGGGGAGTATATAGCCAGTGGGAGAAGTGGAGAGAGATCTCAGGGCAGGAAGAGAATCAAAGAGAAGATAAACTTAAATAGGTTCTTCTTGGACTAGCATGGACACACTGGGCTCTTTTATTCCCTTTGTTTTTACTGAATGTACTGTGTATTGAGACTTTGTTGAAACTGAAGTTCCCACACTCTGTGCTATGTACTAACAACCTTTAAGAGACTAAGTAGGGTATTGTAGTCTGCTCGGGCTGCTGTAACAAAATACCATAAACTTAAACAACACTTTAAGTGTGGTTTAAACAACAGAAAATTTTCACAGTTCTAGAGGCTGTGAAGTCCAAGTTCAAGGTGCCAGCCAACTAGGTTCCTGGTGAGAGCCCTCTTCCTGGTTTGCAGATGGCCATGTTCTCATTGTATTGCCATAGGATGGAGAGAAAGAGAGCGTGCTCAAGTCTCCTCCTCTTCTCTTATAAGAGCATTAATCCCATCATGGGGGCTCCACCCTCATAACTTCATCGGAACCTACCTACCTCCGAAAGCCCCACCTCCAAATACCATCACATCGGCTTCAACATTTGAATGTGGGAGGAACACGATTGCACTCCCACATGAATGACCTGAACATTTAACAGGCAGTAAATAACAACAGCTACCGCATATTGACTGGGGACTCTACTGGGGATTTCACTTGTTCTTCACAAAATCCAGTAAGGTCTTTGTGATCAGGTCCGTTTCATAAATGAGGGAACTGAAGGTCCTGGAAGTTAAATAAATGGGCCCATGGTCAAGCAGCTTGGGTGTGGTCTAAATCCAAAATTTGAATCAAATGTTTGGTTCAGGTTTTTGACTGCCAAAAAACCTGACATATGAGCTGGCAATCTTAAAACTGGGTTAACACTCTGTTTCCAGAATCTGCAACTGCCTAGTTTCCATTCCCTTGGGGTTGGTGTCCCTTTTGCAGCCCAGTAAACAACTCCTTCTGTTGTCTTCCCCTCCTAAGTGATGCTGTTGCCCAAGTAAGAAACCTGGAAGTGAGGAAGGTGCTTCCTTCTCCTCCAGCCAGCTCATCAATACATTGAGTTCTGGAGGTCCTTCTACCCCTTCTATTTGCTTGCAATCTATCTTCTCTAGTGCTACATCTGTTACTGTGGTTCAGAAATTCACCATTTCATTGCATAATTTCCAACAGCCTCCTACTTGCCATCCCTGACTCCTGTCTTCTCACCTCTAGTCCATGCTTCCCGAGGATGTTTCCACTCCCAAGAGTGATTTTTCAAAAATTGTGAATCCAATCCTGTTCATCTACTATTAAAAATACTCAGTTTTCATTGCTTCAGGAAGAAGTTCAAATTTCTTAATATTCCTTATAATGACTTCACTGTTTTGGCTCTATCATTCCAGCCTCCTTTAGTATACAATACTCCCTGGATCAGGATTATATTTGGTTGCAAGTGACAGAAAACTAAAAATAACAGTGGTATAAACTATAAAAAGCTGATTTTTTTTTCCCTTTCCATATGGCAGGTGTGGTTTTCTAATTATCCCAAACCCAAGTTCTTCCTACATTGCTATTCCGTTTTCTCGATCATGTAGCTTCCATAGCATTGGCCAAGATGGCTGCTTGAGATCTAGCTCTCAGATCCACATTTTAGCCCACGAAAAGGAAGAAGGACCAAAGACAATTGTGCCCTTCCCCTGATAGTCCCTTCCAAGAAGTTCCACTTAGGAACTTCCAGTTAGGTCTCACATAACTTTGTCACATGGCTAAATTTGCTGCAAAAGAGATTGGGAAATGGGGTCATTGTTTTTGGTGGTCATATGTCCAGCAAAAAAAAAAAAAAAAAGACTCTCATATTTTCACTCTCAACTATTTGCATAATACACTCTATACATGGATTTTCTTGTGTGTCTCTCCATTAGTTGGAGAGTTCCTTGGCATGGGTGACTAGAACTCAAGTTCCAGGTTTGGGTTTTTTTTTTTCTTGCAATAGAACATTCCATTTAGCTTAAATGTAGACACATAGCCATAAATGTCTGAGAATGTGGACATAGGCCTAATCCTGCACAGGGAACATGCGTTGCAACCCAACGACTGATACAGAGGCCTCCTTGAAGAGGGGATATTTGAACTGAGAGCAGAATTAGGAGGAGCTAGTCATGCAACAGCCAGAGGGAGTAGCCTTCCAGGCAGAGAGTTCAGCTAGGACAGAGGCCTCAAGTTGAGGCAAGAAGGGATTTGGCATTTTCAAGAACAAGAGGAAGCAGTGTGGCTGGAGGGCAATACATAGAGGGCGGGAGAGTGGGCAGAGCTGCCAAGGCAGCAATGGCAGGAACAGAACACATGCCGGGTGAAGATGGCCCAACATGGAGGTCACCGGAATGGGCTCTGGGGCAGGCCGTTTGGATAGCCCACAGTTCTACCACTTACTAGCTGGGAGACCTTGATAAGCGACTTAGTCTCTCTGTGCCGTAGCTTTCCCAACTTTAAAACAGTCATAGAACAGAATCTTTATAGAGTGGTTGTTAGAGTGGTTTAAACAACAGAAATTTATTTCTCACTGTTCTGAAACACTGTGAGCACTCGATAGGTCCTTTACACCTACATACCTGCTCTTTCGAAGGTGTGTCTAGCTTTCTGCCACTCCTGTCTTTCCACTATCTTAATACCCAAACCTAGGCTCCTGCCACCCTCCTGCTCTCTAGTTCAGTTAGTTCCTCTCTCACTTGGAATTAGGTTTGACTACAATATAAAGCAGGTTAGACATAGAAAACTTCTTCTTCTTTCAAGTAGAAATCCTGAGGTAGACAAGCCCAGGCTGAGATGGTGGCTCTGTGGATATTAGAGACCCTACTCCTTGCATCTTTCTTCTCCATCATCATTGACTCTGGCTTCAGATAGATGCTGGGGTTTCGGCCAACATCATGTCCATGTCCCAGAAAGATAAAAGGTAGAAGGAAGGAACGCTGGGTGGCTCAGTCAGTTAAGCATCTGACTTTGGCTTGGGTCATGATCTCAGGGTCCTGAGATCGAGCCCTGCGTTCAGCACTCAACCCTTACCCCACCCCCACATCCAGCCCTGCGCTAAGCAGGAGTCTGCATCTCCCTCTCACTTTGCCCCTTCGCCTACTCGTGCGCTCTCTCTCTCTCTCTCAAATAAATAAATAAACATCTTAAAAAAAAAAAGGTGGAAGGAAGAAAGGACAAAAAGGCATACTCATTTTAAAAAACTATTCCTGAAGCCCTATCCAACAGCCTGCTGTCATTTCATTGTCCAGAATTATTCACATGGCCACACCCAGCTGGAAGAGAGGCTGGTGTATGTTTTTTCCAGCCTGGCACATTGTATGGGGTCTAATTACTGTGAAAGAATTCTATTGGGATAAACCATCTTCTTTCTTGTTGCCCAGATTCTAATCCAGACTCCTATTCTTTGTCTCCTAGGCCACTTCTCATGGGCGCCCTGTCCAAAAATTCCCATCTTCAACCCATTTTACACATGCACAGCCCTCAGTAGCTTTCATTTGCATCAAGCAGAGCCCACAAACTAGTATCTTGCAAACTGAATCCAGCCTACAGTCATATTCTGATTGACCTTCATGGTACTTTCAAAACTAAATAAATTACGTACCACTGAATTGAATTACTTACCAAAGTTTAACAATCCAAAATTCTCTCTAAAATCCTGCATTTCCTTCTTTTGATAGCAGAGGTTCTAGGCCCACATCCCTAAATAGCAATAATTAGCTATGGTTGGGTAATCACTCACTGCTTTGGATAGCGTTTGGGATTTCCAGTTTGCCCCAATCCCGGCTCTTCTCTTGCCTCTTCCCAGACCATACCCAGACCACAGAAAATTTACATTTTCTGACTATCCCCTGAAAGCATTTGAGTTTATGAATCTTGGCTGAAAGAGTGAAGACTAAAACTCCTTGTCTTCTCTTCAAGACCCTTCCATGATCTGGCCCTAGCTCACTCTTCCAGCTCTTCTCTTCATGTGCTGTCTGCTCCGAACACTCCCCACATGGCATTTCTTGCCTGTAAGCTCCATGAAGGCAGAAACCATGTCCGTTTTGCTCACCAGTCAATTCCCAGCACCCACAATAGTGCCTAGCTCATAAGGAATGCTCAATAATTAATTGTTTGATGAATCAATCCTTGTATTTTGTCACCTCCCTGTTTATGCTCATGGTTCCACTCCCTCCAATGACCTTCTCTCATACCCATGTGATAGGAGTTCAAACATCCTTTAGAGTCCAACACCAAAGACTCCCCCTATACACTTGCTGGCCGTAACTTCTTCTCTGAACTCCTACAAAATCCTAGTGCTTTTAAGAATCATGGAGTTCCCAGGACATATCCCAAAGTGCCCAAGGCTTCCACACTCTGGAAGGAAATCAGGTTGGAGAGGACTCAATAGGCCTGAGAAGTTATATGTCCGATTATATGAGATGTTATATGCCTCTGGTGGCTAGGTTTGGAACGGAGTGAGAGAAAAAGAAGATAGGAGGCTACTGCAGTAGTCTAAGCAAGACAAGATGGTAGCTTGGGCTTGGGGATTGGCAGAAATGAAGAAAGAACTGAATGGATCCAAGAGATTATCAGCACATTAGAATGTCAGGACTTGACAGTATAATAAAAAGATAGTAAAGGCAAAGGAAGGAGAGGGTTTCAAAGGTGATTATTTGATTGCTGGCTAATGTAAGAAATGAATGGTACTATCATTCCCTGAAAAATAAAATACTTAGAGAGAACCAGGCCTTGGAGTCTAGTTTTGGCCTTGTTGATTTTAAAGATCTTTGAGACATTCAACTTAAGATGTCAAGTAAGAGGTTAGATATATGGGTTTGGAGTTCAGAAAAGCATTCTGGGCTGAGGATATAAATTTGAAAATTATCAGAATTATCAGCTGTTGAAACTCTGGATATGGTTATGGTTGCTAAATGCTGAGGGAGGTAGTATGGAAGAAGAGAATAGGGCTCACGGCCCAGTCTTAGGAGGCCGACACTTAATACCCAGGCCGAAGAAACTGAGCCTACAAAGGAGATAGAGGGGATTGTCCAAAGACCTAGGAGCCAATCAGATAAGGATTGCATTGGAAAGCCAAGGAAGAGAGTCTCAAAATGGAAGGAGAGGTACGTTGGTGAAAGGTGAAGAAAGATGAGAACTGAAAAACACTCATTAATGCAGCATTTGGTATGTCATGGGTGACCTCTGAAGGAGCCATTTGGAAGAGTGCTGGGCCTGGTGGGAGGAAGCCTACTGAAGAGCGTTGGTTGGGAGATGAGGCAAGAGAGACAGTGAGCAGAGTTGTGGCACCCTGGGCCAATGCTGGATTACGTGATGTGGGCATCAAAGACATCCCTTGGATATGACTAAAAATATCTAATGGATCTAGCACCATGGAGGTCATGGGTGTCCTTAGAGAGAGGCAGCCATGGTGGGGGAGTATTAGGGTTGGGAAAGAAGGTTGGGGATTGGAAGGGAAGAAAATGGAGACTATAAAAATGATGTGACCTCATAATGAAAACTGGCTCTGCCCTCCTTCGTCTCTGTCTACCTGCCTAAGTGCTTAACAAGAACCTCATTTACCCCTCTGCCTCCCCCAGAAGATGGAACCACAGATGGTAGCAGGGAAGAGGAGATACAATGGATGGATAAATGCCTCAGCCCTTTCCTGAATCCCAAAGACAGCTAGTGCATTGGGTATTTTTTGATAGAGGCCATATATCCTGTATTGGGTTTCCTCATCTGTATGTGTGTTTAAATGATTTTAATATCAAACCCAAGGTCTACTGCTGATTTAGAGTTCAAAAGAATCTCCTCTATAGTCTGGAACATCCCTGTGTGGTTTGTAAGAAGGATGAGGAGTTTCCGAAGTGACAGTGCTGCCACTCATAAAAGAGAAAACAAATTCACTGTGCAATCCAGGAGGGGCAAAGAGCACAGCATATGGCTGGGCTTCCGGATTCTGTCCCTCAGAAGTGAGACAGAGACAGCTCTTGAACCTTCACACTTACTCGTAACATTAGAGGATAGGGGATTCAGATTACACAGATGGTGGTGAAATGCAAAAAAAGTAAATGTTGACAACTGGACTTCTTTCCCATCAAAGACATTTAACCTAATCTCTAATGATTAAGTACCTAACCCTACTTTCAAAGCGCCATTGAATTTTAGGCAACTAGATCTTTATAACAAAAGATGAAAAAAAATTGAAATATTTAATTGATCACCTGGGCTTTAGAGAGGACTTGCAATTTAATTTCATCATTTCTCTTGACCAATAGCTGTCCGATAGAAGTATAAGGTGAGCCACAAATCTAAATTTAAATTTTATAGTAGCCATGTCATAAAATTAAAAAGAAATAGGTGAGATTTCTTAAGACTATATTTTATTTATCCTAACATATGCAAAATATTATCATTTACATATGCATTTAATATACACATGTATTAATGGGATATTTTATGTTCCTTAGTTCATACTAAGTCTTCGAAACCTGCTATGTATTTAACACAGCACATCCCAATTCTGACCAGCTACACTTCCAGTGCTCGACAGCCACGTGTGACTAGTGGCTACCTTATTGGACAACCCTACTCTAAATAATCATCAAAGAATCATGTACAAAAGAATCCATCTAGTTAAAAAATAAGCAACTCCTATTTACTGAGCACCTAGCATGTGACAGCCACAGGGCTGACAATTTTATATACGTCATGTTGTTTACTCTTCACCATGATTCTGCCACATAGATATCATTCTCCTCTTTTTACGGAGGGGAAACTGAGGCTCAGAGCAGTTAAATAAACTGTGCTTCCCTGTCAGGATCAGGTTTTAAACTCAAGCCTGTGCTTTTAATTTGGCCATATAGTCAATTAAAATCCTTGAGTCTTTTTTTTTGGGGGGGGGTCTTTTTTTTTTTTAAGATTTTATTTATTTCACAGAGAGAGACAGCGAGAGAGGGAACAGAAGCAGGGGGAGTGGGAGAGGGAGAAGCGGGCTTCCCCCCAAGCAGGGAGCCCGATGTGGGGCTCGATCCCAGGACCCTGGGATCATGACCTGAGCCGAAGGCAGATGCTTAGCGACTGAGCCACCTAGGCACCCCTAAAATCCCTGAGTCTTTAATAGACTCATGATGTTCACTCAAAACACATCTTCGCAGTAAGAAGCACAGCTGTAAGGCCACCAAATATTAACCACTCAGGAGAGCAACAAGAAAAGAAAGGGGCACCCATCAAATCCCAATTCTTATTCAATAATAGATGTTAACTCATCTGAGAACAAATTTTATTGAGCACCTTCCTTGTTTTCGTTATTTGTTTTACAGATTTTATCTTTAAGTAATCTCTACACCCAACGCAGGGTTTAAATTTATAACCCTGAGATCAAGAGTCACACGCTCACTGACTGAGCCAGCCAGGTGCCCTGAGCAATTTCCTGTATAACAGGCATTATGGAGAAAAAAAGAAGTACACAAAGTTACCTGGCTCTGCCCCACCTCCACACCCTCTACCCTCCTCACTTTCTCTCACAGGAAATTTCCTATTTCCTGACATGTCTTTTCCTGACTCACATTTGTGTATCTCCTGTTCCCTCTGGTGGAAGATTCTCCCTTCTCCAGTCTGAGCGATTAACTCCTTCTCATCCCTTAAGATCTGGCTCGAATGTCACTTCCTACAGGAAGTCCTCCCTGATACTGCAGGCAGAGTAAATCATTTTGCCCTTCATGGGTTCACAGCATCTTTCTATCAGAGCACTTACTATACATTTGTTTCTGAGTCTTTTCCCAGAGGGTGAGCTCCTGGAAGCAAGGAGAATGCTTGATTCATTTGTTGGGTAGGTGTCTAATTCAGCTATCTGCTAGGGGTCTCCTGGTCCCTAAATTCTAGGTCAGATTGATTTAAGTCCCAATTCTATAGATTAGGGAAACCTAAAGCTCTTCCTCAGGATTCTCCACATCTGGGGAGATGCTCTTACAGTCTTATGGTTCATTCTGTTTTTTACGTCCTGACTTTGTCAGAATTGCTCTGCTCTAGGTCTCATACTTATGTCTTCAGTTCTGCTCTGGCATCAGCCCCCATACTACATACAGCTTCTCTCTTCTTCTCTCCCCAACCCCAAAGCAACCATGTAACCATGTAAACAAGGCATTTTACTGAAGACCACATGATCACAGGGAACGGGTGACGTGGCATACAACAGAGCAAAAACCTCAAAACCATGTATTAGATCTTTCTACAACCCTGCTCTTCACCCCCCACCCCAGGCCTATTACATTCCCACTTCTCAAAACTTCCCAGCTCCTCTCTCCAATCTTTTCCTTGCCACCCACTCTGCTTCCCCCTCCATTTTCTTTCTTTCTTTTCTTTCCTTTTTTTTTTTTTTTTTTTTAGGAGCCCAAACCCAAAAGCCCTCTCATTTTCTCACGTAGAATGGTGCATCTTTGCCTTTCTGCTTGGGCTCCTTCAGATACCTATATATTGGCCATTTTCCAACCCAAAGCCTTAACAAGGTATTTTCCCCAGCAAAGGCAGCCCCCTCTTAAGAAAAATGTCAGACAACAGTTAAGGGAATTATAACTTCTGTCTAGAGAAAGTGCTGGCCAACCTTTTCTGGAAAGGTCCACATGGCAAAGACTTTTGACTTTCTAGGCCATAGGATCTCTGCCACAGTTACTCACTTCTGCTGCTGTAGCACAAAAGCAGCTGATATATACATGATGTTCCAATAAAACTTTATTTATAAGAACTGGGGAGGGGGCAGAATTGGCCCCCAGGCCCCAGGTTGCCAATGGGCAGGATTTGACTCAGAGATGATAGTTCCTGACCCCTCATCTGGAGAATGAGTGGACTACCCCTGATCTTCTAGAGCTTCCAATCAAGTCTGGGAATCAGGGCAGAAACATGAAAAGATCACTAATATTTTTAAGAGACAGTAAATGATAAATTCCAGAGGAATGGTTTAGGTCATCCAAGTTGACATTTTAATGAAATTTCTGAATGCAATATTGCATGAAGCCCTGGTCACTTCTGGGTAGTGTTGGAGAGGAAGAGCTCCTTGCAGAGAGGCTCATTTGCTAGGAGAACAGGGTCATCTAACACAGGTGTCGACAATCTACAGACCCCAGGCCAAATCCTGCCCACCACCTGTTTTTGTAAATAACGTTTAAGGGACAGCCATGTCTGTTCATTTCCATATTGTCTCTGGCGCTTTCCCTCTGCGTTCAACGTTGTTTTGACAGACTATAGCCCACAAAGCCGAAAACATTTACTATCTGGCCCTTTGCAGATAAAGTTTGCTGACCCCTGATCTAGGACATTTGCAATGCGGGGTTGTAAGAGAGCACAGATTTTGGAGCCAAATAGTCTTAGATCCAAGCAGCAGGCCTGTTACTTTCTAAGTGTGGCATTGGACTAGTGACTTCGCCTCTGAGGCTAGTTTTCTCACCTATAAAATGAGCTGTTGTGTCTATTTCACCAAGCTGTTGTGTCTCTTCAGTGAGACAACACAAAAAACACTCAGTACAGCGCTCAACACGCACAAAAACACTATTTGCCTTTTTCTTCTTTTTCCCTCCACACAGCAACTGACTATAAAATACTATTGCATTCATTTGGTTTTAAGTCATTCCTGAACAAAAGTGACTGCAGTTTAGATAATATTAAGGCAGGCAGATTATCACACACAAAGGAGTTAGAGATTCTTTTAAAGCGAGCTTCAAGGGCATTGCTAAATGTGTGTGTTGTTCTTTTGTTTCTAAGTGGCCTAAAACCAAGGCAAAGTGGCTTTTTAAAAAGCAACTTTTATTGGTTCACATAACTTAAAATTTCTGGGTTGGATCTTTGTACATGGTGGGTCCAGATACTAAAACATGTCATCGAGAATCTGTGTTCTGTCTGTCCTCCTCCCGGTGAGGGCTTCCGCTGAGCAGTTTCATTCTCGGGCAGACTCTCTCTATGCAACGGGAAATGCGCACGAGCAGCTCCAGATTTATGGCTTAGCACAGGGGTCCTAAACTCTAGCCCCATGGCCAAATCCCGCCCAATGCCTGTTTTTGTACAGCCCGTGAGCTAAGGAAAGTTTTACGTTTTTAAAGGGCTGTAAAAAATGCAAAGAAGGTCTGCGTGACAGAGACATATGGCTGAGCTGACAAAACCAAAAATAATTATGATCTGGCTCTTTAGAGAAAGCATTTGTGAACATAGCAGTTCCACTACAAAAAGAACCACTCTTGTCCATTGCTTCCAGTAAAAGCCCCCAGACAGCCTTCCTGGGACCATCTGCCTTGTGCAAAGTTTTCTCATTTCTGTCTCCGATGTCAGAGAGAGCTGGATTCAGGGCTCCACGGATTTTCTCCTGAGACCTTGAGTTTGTAACTTTGTCCATTTCTCAGAGTTTTATGTAACAATCTGCTGGTCTTTTGATGGTTTCTTTTTGCTCTCATTACTTCCTTCTTACCTTTAATCACTTTAAAGTTTCTTATTTTATAGTCTGTATCTGATATCTGAGTTTCAGAAAGATTCATATCTTCTATTCGTATGCCTGCTGGCGTGGGTTCCTGTGTTTGAGGTTTTTAAAATCTTGGATTGTGAATTCATCTTAAGTGGTGTTTGATCCTCAGGAATCCTGGAGTTACAGGTTTCGGGGTGTCTCTCCAGTGAGGCTTCACCTCAGCTTTTGCCAGGAACTTTGGGAGCATCTAATAACTGTTTCTATGCTAATAGAACATCCAGAGGTCCCCAGCACCCTATAGCAAGGGCACCTTTGAACCCCAAAGCTAGTGAGGGCAGCCCTGGGGTTTCAAATCCACCCCCCCACCACCACCGCTCACTCCAAGAAATGCAAGCTCACTTGTCATTTCCTTTCCTCTTTTGGGAGTCTTTTTTCTCTTTACCCTTTTACTAAGGGTAGCAGCTTTATGTGGGATATCAATTTTTCCTTCTGTCCCAGAGTAACCATTAAATCCCGAGCTCCCTGGTTTCTGAGATCATCAAATACCCCCAGGCAGCCCCAGCTTTAGTGTGCAGATCGTACTCTGGTTTTTAGTTTCCATTTCATTTTTGGGTCCTGGGATTTCCTTTTCTTTCTTGTGAGCCCAGTTGGACATTTAAAGGGATGCTAGTTCTATTTTATACTGCATTTCCAGGTGTTTCATAGCAGGAGGGTTTTATGTAATGCAATCCACTCCATTGCCGGAAATGGAAATCCCATTAGGCCTGTGAGCCTGTTGGAGACCATGCCAGTGTCATATGCCACCTGCAGAGACCTTCCTCTGCCACTTTTATCACCTCGAATAGCACCTGGGGAGGTGCTCACGAGAGGTCTCGGGGAGATGATCGCTAGAGTGAGTTCCCAGAGGGTCTAGCACAGCCTGCCGGCAATGTGCTTTAGGCGTAGGCACTCCTATGCTCGTGTGTGAAGCGTCAGGCTCGTGCCGGGCTGAAGAGGACGAGCTCTAGAATCAGACTGTCCAGATTTAAATCTGAGTTCTCCTTCCAAGATGGGTAACCTTGGGCAAGTCACTGAACCTCCCTGCACCTTCATGTCCCAGCACGTGAAGGAGGACAACAAGGGAGGTGAGCCTCTGGTAGGTTAAGGGAGATCCCCTGTGCTGGGGAAGACATCCGTTTTCTCTGAGCTCTCACACACAAGGTCAGGGATAGAGGGACGAGAGCTCATAGGAGAGACCTGCCCCTTCCCAGAAATAAAAAAGGGAAGAAGGATGTGGAAAAAGCCTGAGGTCATCACCTTTGTAACTGAAGAGAATTTGACCCAGTGCTGGGGGGGGGGGGGGGGAAATTAAGATGGTAAGAAATGCTCTTTGAAAGTGCGGAATTGGATGAGGATTCCCTAGTTTGTGTACACTGATCTAAAAATGAAATTCCACCGAAGGGTCTCAAGGGCTTCTCCAGTCCCAGAGACATCACCCTTCATTACAGAGGCTGTGGGAAGAATGGGCAAAGCCTATCTGCCTTTAGTGAAGGCAGGGGTGAGGCTGGAGAGAGTCAGGGGTCTCCTGACCTTTGCACTCTGGGTCTCTACACCACCCCTGCACCTCCATCTGCTTCTCATCTAACCCCTAAGTCATCAGGATGGAAGTGTCATGCAAATTCCTGAGGAACATTTACTCTCAAAAGGAGAACAAAAGACCATCGGAAACTCCGAAGCTTTTTTAAGGGAAACTGAAGCTGATGAAAATGCAAACAAGAGTGTAAAATATAAATGCATTTCTGTCCGTGGACTAGAATCAGCCCTGTTGAAAAGGTTTTTCTTTAAGTATTTTTACAACATTTGGCTACAGGAACAGTTATTCATCCAAACGACTTTTCAAATGGGTTAGTTTGGCGCTGCCACGTAGAAGTGCGTCCATTAGGAAGCGGTCCTCCTGCTGTTTCCTCCTGAGAAGTGGTCTGAGCGCTGGGAAATGTGCTTCTCACTCAGCAAGGGCTTAGTCAGCAGCCTGAGAGGCAGAGAGAAGCAAGAGTGGCCAGACATCAGCCACACTCGTTTCTTTTCTTCTTCTTTTTAAGGTTGTAGGAGCAACTCTCCATGAACTTTGCACAACATTGTGTCGGCTTCAGTTAAATCCAGATAAAAACTTGTTACAAAGTTCATCTGGCATTTTTACAGTTAAAATCATCCTTTCTGCTGTGTTTTGGGGTACAAATAGAAAATGATTCACACAAATTTTGTGATCTGTGTTTTTCCCGTCTAAGCACCTAAATCTTTTCGTTGTTACTTTTTCTTTTCAGTATGCCAATGTCTGTCTATGGTGACCACCTCAAATGCTGTCCAGCGTGCCCCCTGCTAAGGAGAGCAGAGCTAGCAGCGATGGGCTGACGTTCAGGAAAGCACACCTCGCCTTAAGAGATGGAGATAATTACAAATTCTGAGAGCTGTCCATCCTCGGAATAAGCCAAGAAGTGAGTTCCCTCACAGGGGGCAGCGGAAGCCATCACCAAGAATGCTGTTGGCAGGTGTCTGAATTGGGTGTGGGATTAAAACACAAGACCCTAGGTCTATAAGATTCCATGATTTCACCAGGTAAAAATAACATTTGCATAGTACTTCAAAGTTTTTTGGGTTTTTTTTAAGATTTTATTTATTTATTTAATTGACAGAGAGAGAGAGAGAGACAGCGAGAGAGTGAACACAAGCAGGGGGAGTGGGAGAAGCAGGCTTCCCCCTGAGCAGGGAGCCCGATGTGGGGCTCGATCCCAGGACCCTGGGATCAAGACCTGAGCCGAAGGCAGTCGCTTAACCAACTGAGCCACCCAGGCGCCCCAGTACTTCAAAGTTTTTAATGAACCTCACGATCTCATTGATTTTTTTTTTTAAATGGAGATGACTTTTTCTGACTTTATAGTGAGCGTAAGTAAACATAAACAATATAGACTTTTTAAGGAAGCTGAACAGAATGAAAGCAAAATAGAGATTCTCCTCCCTCCATATCTAAAATATGAACAGAAATAATGAACACCAGCAAAAAAAGAAAATCAGCAGCAGCAAGCAAACAAGGAAATGTGGACAACCTAATGTCATGTACTTCAAGAAGTGAAGGACGAGAAAGAAAGGGGTGATTTTCAAACAATGTAGCTTCTAACACTGTGCTCACCCTGGAACCTCGTGTTATTAAAAATCTTAAGAATTTTCGGGGTGCCTGGGTGGCTCAGTCATTAAGCGTCTGCCTTCGGCTCAGGTCATGATCCCAGGGTCTGGGACCGAGCCCCGTATCAGGCTCCCTGCTCTGCGGGAAGCCTGCTTCTCCCTCTCCCACTCCCCCTGCTTGTGTTCCCTCTCTCGCTGTGTCTCTCTCTGTCAAATAAATAAAATCTTTAAAAAAATAAAAATAAAAAAATAAAAAAATAAAAATAAAAATCTTAAGAATTTTCATCATAAGCTCCAAATCTAAGAAGCAAACTAGCAGAGCATATGGTTTCCCCTCAGTATTTTGAGTTAGAGAACAGCTGAATAAGAATATGAATTCAACATACTGGGGCCCAGAGAGAAAATGATACAAGAGAATGATCTGGGGGAAAAAATGGGAATGTCAGTTCCAGGGAAACAATTAAAACCAAGACAACATTACCATGGAACTAATAAATAAATAAAAATAACAAAAAAAACTAGACACAGCTCAAAATAAAATTACAGATACAGAAAAAAAACACTTGAGATAAACATAATGAATAAACATAATGAATGAACATAAAATTACAGATACAGAAAAAAAACACTTGAGATAAACATATAAAAAGCATAAGCAATTTGAGCCTGGTTGTTCCTGAAGCAGAGAACCCACAAACAGGACAGACTAAATATACAAAGAGATGAAAAGAGAAAATTGCTCTGACAAATGAAAAAAAAAAACAAAAAATGAATCTACAGATTGAAAAAGCACACAAAGACCCAGGAAAACAGATACTGAATGATCAACACCAAGACATAGCCTTCTTAACTTGCTGAACTTCAAGGACTTAAGAAAAAGAAAAGTCTTTTGGCATACTGACATAAAAAGTAAGGGAAGTCAATTGGATTGGCCTCTATCTTTGATAATCTATATTCAATGCCAGAATATAATGAAGCACCATCTGGAATTTCCAAGGGAAAGTGTGACTCAAGACGATCTCATCCATCTGAGATAAGTTCCAGCATGAAGGCCACAGACAAATACCCTGACACATGAAGGGACTCTGAGAATACGCACCCATGGGTCTTCTTTGAGGAAATTATTTAGTGATGAAGCCCAGTCAATTTAGAGATGAGTCAAAAGGAAGTGTTTGAGGAAGGACAGGCTGGGGTGGAAAGGATTTGTCATGAACATACAATTCATTTGAACACAGAACCGATGATATTAAGTGACCATGGCAGTGGTATTTCTACAACAGAATGTGAATAATACAAACTACGATATTGTACACATAGTAACAGAGCCAACATTGGGAGGTGAGGGGCAGGGAGATGGGAGGAAGCACACATCTAAAGATTTACTCATTTTTCATATCCATGAGTCATTCAATACTGCCTGAAATTGAAACCTATGGCTAAAAAAATAATGACTCCAACCTCTTAACATTTTTCATTGCTTTTCTTAACCTTCTTTCCCCAAGAGGAACTGGGAAGGAAATAATATCTCTTGTGGTAAAGATGCATTTAATGAAAGGGCAGCAATTCGTTCAGTTTTACTTGAGCTTTACTTTTCTAAATGCTAAATTCAAGTTGATATTACATCTATTATTTATTTTAAAACAGCGTGGGTAATATACTCATATTTTTGCAAACAAAATATATCTGCCTGTGGTTGCTTCTCTTTCAATCCGTCTTTAGCCTACATTCCCCTTTCTACTCTTCTTCCTTCCACTCAGGACTTGGATTTTCATTCGGATACCCGTCTCTCTGCCAGGCCAGCTGTGGGCTCCGAGGCACTCGGAACCCAGCTCTGGAGCCAGCTCTGGGGTGTGCGGTTGGTCCCAGGATAATCCTAGTTCTCCTCATCCCATGCAACTTGGGGCAAAGACAAGCAGAGTGTGGGATATTCCTGCCACAGAATCTGGCATGGGCTCGTCACCCGGCTAAGGCCAACAAAACTGGAGGGAAGGTTCACCAGGGATTTCTGGGGAAAGAGGCTTCCTAGCTTGAAGAGAATGCTGACCACAGGAGGCTCCCTCTCTCCCTCTGAACTTGGTGGGGGGAAGATACAAAGCCTGTTACTGCTATAACCATTTTTATCACGAGTAAAGCCACCCTGAGACTTATACCCCCACCCACAGAGGGCAGAGTCACAGAGAGATGAAGCCGGGTCAGCCCACCTCGTCTTTGAATGTCAATTATGGGAATCAACACATTTCCATGTGTGGTAAGCCAATCAGAATCAGATTTTTTATATATTTTTGATGCTGAAAACATTGTAACAAACTATAGAAAGGATCCCTGAAACATCGATCTAGAAAGTTGTGAGATATCATTTACCTAATGATAATCATTTGGGGTTATTATCAAAAATGTACATTTCTCCATTGTCTAAATACTTTATAATAAGCATGTCTTATTTTTACAAACATGAAAAGTCATCCTTCTTGTATATTAAATTGTTAAATATAAAAGCAGTATATACTCATTGTAAAAAAAACCAAAACCAAAAAAAAAAAAAAAAATCCAGTTTCTCTACCAGATGCCCCAAATAGAATTAGAATGAGAAAGAATGTTCTCTGATCAGAAAATATAATAAACATGATTTTAGAAATAGTTAGCATCTTTAAACTAAGCAGTTTACATGTATTATCTCATTTAATTTTCACAACACATGTATGAAGCTTGTAACATTAACATCTCCATTTTATAGAGAAAGAAGTATCTTTTTCATCTTTCCGCAATTGCCTGAAATTCCCTTAAAAAGAGACAAAGTCTGTAAGAGCGTATTAAAGATCAACAGTTTATACCACACACATGGTGGAGAAAAATAATATGAGCGTGTGAGTAATGTTACTCAAAACGGACAAAAAAGTGGTAGATCCCATCCTGGTTTAGTAGGCGCGGGATAAGAAGATTGCAAGTCTTGGGGCTTTTGGAAGTTGGGGGTGACTGGGCTTTCTTGATCATATAAAAATGAAGCCCCAGATCATTCTGAGAACTGCCACCACCTAAAATTGGACTTCCGTCATTTCTAATAAACTACTCAGAAGCATAAGCTCCAGAAGTTGAGAACTGAGTCTGTCTCATTCAATGTTGTATCTTCAGCACTCAGCACAGTACCTGGTACATAGTGTTCAATGAAGGGAAGATGGAAAGGATAAAGGAGGGGAGGAAGGAAGGAGGGAGGGAGGGAGGAACAGAGAGAGGGAGAGAGGGATTATTTTCCACTTTACTTCTGATCCATCCACCTGCACCTTTGTCCAAGCTGATGGTGCCTTTAAAGGGACATACACGTCTTCTTCTTCCTCCTTTTCTCTTCCTACTGGCAGGAAGACACATGACGACAGGGAGCTCCAAGGCTGTCTGGGACCATGAGAGCATGAAGCTACAGTTTGAGGGTGACAAAGTAACAAGACAGAATCCTAGTTAAGCCACAGTTACAGCCCTGTACTGCCCTCCAGACTTCTGCATGGGAGAAAAAAAATGTATCCTGTTTAAGTTGCTGTATTTTTGGAGTCTCTTAAAAATAGCCGACTGAGGGGCGCCTGGGTGGCTCAGTCGTTAAGCGTCTGCCTTCTGCTCAGGTCTTGATCCCAGGGTCCTGGGATCGAGCCCCTCATCAGGCTCCCTGCTCCACGGGAAGCCTGCTTTTCCCTCTCCCACTCCCCCTGCTCGTGCACCTGCTCTCGCTGTGTCTCTCTCTGTCAAATAAATAAATAAAATCTTTAAAAAAAAAAAATAGCAGACTGATTCTTGACTAGCATTAGTCAAGTACAGACACATTCTAATAGAAACCATAGTTACCAGGATGGCTAAACCATTGACATTTCCTGAATTCAGTTCTTTTATTTTATCTTAATATTAGATTTCTAGAAACTCAGTTGGCTTACAGGAATTTATTGGGTCATATGGTTAATACCTCGAGGGGACTTTGGGCCCCAGGTATAGTTAGATTCAGGGGTTAAACATTGTTCATAGACGTCAACCTCTATGTCTTGGCTCTGCTTTTCTCTCTCTTGGGTTAACGACCAGGTAGGACCTCTTTGTGAAATGGCTGAAAGCTCCTGGCTCACAGTATCCTTAGAGATAGCAGTTACAGTGGGGAAAAAACTCCTTATCCCCTGACTACCCATAAAATCCTCAAGACTGACTCTCAGTGGACTCTCATTGGATCATGTGCCCATATGAGCCAAACACTGTGGACCGTGGTTCAGGCCTGGGATCTGGGCCCACCCCTGGACCTGGAGATAGTTCAGCTCTACCTGAGCCAGGTGCACGGATAGTGGGAAAGACGAAGGTCTCCAAAGAAATGTCCAGGTGCTCTTATGAGAACGAAAGAAATGAATGCAAACAGGTGACAAGTGCCGGTGTCCACTATAATTTATTTCTTGATTCACAAATGTTTATCGAAACACCAAGAATGTTCCTGGCCTTGTTGCAGTTGATGGGGATGTGGAGTGAGGAAAACAGACAAAAATCCCTGCCATCCCGAAAGGTCCTTCACATTCAATAATGATGAAGCAATTTCTTGTGTCCTCTTAAAAAGCTTTGTGTATCTTCTTCTGGGATATTACCAAACTCGCCAGGGGGCTCTAGAATAATCTCTAGGTTCATAAAAAAGCAATCTGGGGCTTTCACATTATGGGGAAGATGCAAAGGCTGGGTGGGGTTTTCCTTGTGAGAAAGGGACTAAGAGAGGAGCCAAGAAAAAGTAAAGGTAATATCCAAACAGCTTATAGGTGGAGTCTGGGCATTTTTGGGTGAAGTCATCTCGTTCTCCAGAGAACTCAATTACTCTTGCCCCCGCCCTCCCATCCTAATCTTGCAGCAGAGTATAAAAAGCTGGAAGAAATATTAGTCTGACATATGGACATCAATTAGGCTTTTATAGGTCGAGGAAATAAAACACTAACTTCTAATGGTTGCTACTAGTGAACATGGCAAAGTAATTTGTCTCCCGAAGAAGCATGAAAGCATGTCCGCAGTTTCCTGTTTTGCCCGCTGTCTCCCACCATGGTAGTTTGTTGTCCCAACAAGTTTATTTTCAATTGTCGTAGGACATATGCTTACAGTTTTAGGAATGGAGCCACTTGAGATAAGGTGGAACTTGTCACCGAGAAATGAACTCCAGTAAAGTTGCTTCCTTGCCTGTATTTCGGGACATGTTGATTATCCTCCAAAATGTGCCCGAGTCAACGCACTAATTCAGAGCTTTGTGCAAACTTCTGACAGAGGCACAGACCATATTTTAAATGACACAGAAACATTTGCTGTGCACCCCCTTCTCCTCAGTGCTTCCCCCCACCACCACCACCACACTCAGCCACCATGCCTTGGCAAATACTGCTGGCCATAAGGTTTTTATTTATTTAAACAAATATCTGGTGAAGAAAGAAAATGGAAATAATCATTTTTTGGTGGTGGTTGGGGGCGGTGAGGGTGGGGAAAGAATTGAGAGAAGACCAGCAAGGAATTTCCTTCTCCTCCACTATTCACTAGAGTGTTTTGGGTGACCTGTTATGCCCCTGCCAAAAGCAAAACAAAAGGGTGGTCTGGATATAGGTGGAGACAATTTTTGGGTATACCCTTTGACTCAACTTCTTAAAAAACTGGTCTCTTATGAATGTGTCTACAAGTTACTTTCTCCCTCTGAGTCTCAGTCTTCCTCATCTGTGAAATGGGGTTAAGAACATGGAGCTCTTAGGGGAGTTGGGGGATTAGATGGTGGGTCCTATGTGAAGCACCAAGCATGTTGGCAGGACAGACGGAGTGTCCCATGAAAGGCAGTCACCCACGCACAAGCCCAATGTCATGTTTATGGAGTTGTTCATGGCATGTTGGGCCTGGGACTACAGTCCTTCCACATACAGGTGATCCAACCTCCAGTGTCTCCAGATGCAACTCAGGAGACACCCAGGCGTTTTTTGAGTGGCAGCACGTTCAGAGAAATTCACTCCAAACCGAGACAAAGACAGCTCTCCTTGATGGCTCAAGGGTCTGTTTTCCAGCCCCAAATAGGCTATTTAGATAACAAAGGCAAGTCTGAGATGTGAAATGGCTGAGAGCAATCCCAAAATAGAGCTGATGTGAGCTGGAATAAAAGCCCTCTGTTGCCCATCAGTGTCAGCAGCACCTACGTGTGAAAGGTGGGTGCTGCGGACTCAGAGCACTGCGAGCTTCCCATATAAGGCGGGAGAGGGGTCCCCAGGAGACAAGGGAGGGGTTGGCAAACTACCGGGCTGGAGAAGGTCATTGCTCAGGCCATCCATATGACATAGACCCTAAAAGAAACCTTCCCTCCAGCCTCATCTCCCAAAAGAAACGAAGCTCAGAGAGCTTACATGAGTTCCCCGAGGTCATACATATTAGGCGCAGGCAGAACTGAGAAGGACCCAGGTCTCCCACCACTCAGCCCAGCTGGTGCCTTCCCCGCATTTCCCGGGTCATCAGACCCAGATGGACCTTGAGCGTGATTGTTCTAGGCATAACCAGAATGTTGGAGAAGAAAACTTCCATGAAGCTGGGGAGCACCAAGGAAGAAAGGGAAAGGAAGATGCTTTTTGAAAAAGGGGGAGAGAGAGAAGAGAAAGAAATGTGTTTTTCAGATACAAAATTGACATATGCTCACTAAAATGACAACTGTATGAAATAAAATGGGAAGATCTCATGCTCCTCGTCAGGCAGAGCGTCCCCCTCTCACTCCCCACAGGTCAAAACTGTTCACAGTTTTTAGCGTGTCTTCCAGACTTTTTCTATACATGTATATGTATATACTTTTTTGTTCTAACATAAGTGAGATTATACATACATCCCGTTTGGCAATTTGCTTTTTTTTTTTTTACTTAATAATATACTATGCAGGTCTTTCTGCATCAATGCTTATAGATCTACCTCATTGTTTTAAACGCCCCTGCAGTGTTTTATCATTTGCATGGAACATGATTAATTTGACCAGTTCTCTAACGATGGGCATGCGGATTGTTTCAGCATTCTCCTCACTAACACAAACGAGCCAGCAATAAGTATCTTGTGCACCTATGTGAGCGTCTCTCTCATAAATATTTTAGAGTTGGGTCAAAGGGCATATGCATTTTAAATTTTGATAAATTTGACTAGCTACACTTTCAGAAACTGAATCGATATGTATTTCCACCAGGAGTGTGGGCCAGTTCCCCTTCATCTAAACCTTCATCAGCACTGGGTATCATCAATCTTTGTGCTGTTTCCTTGTGTTGTCTTCACATATATTCTTGAATTCTGAGTAGAGTTAGACATCCATTTGCATTGTGAATAGCTATTTGTATTTATTTTAGTGTGAAATGCTTGGGTTTTTTATCTTTTCCATTTTTTTTTTTCTGTTTGGCTTTCGCCTTTGTTTTCTTATTGGATTATAGCAGTTCTTTGTAAATTAAACAAGTGACTCTTAGTCTGCAAAATGGGTAGTGGTTACATTTTCCAGTTTGTTGTTTGTCTCTTGGCTTTGTGTGTGTTGCTATTTAAAATTTGTGTGTGTGGTCACATTTGTAAATCTATTATTTATACCTCCTGGGTCTTATGTCATGCTTGGAAGATCCTCACTACTCCAAAGGGATATAATTCTACCTTTGCTCTAAAGTTTTTATGGGGTTTTTTTTATATGTTACAAATAATAGACCAAAATGGAATTTCCTTTAGGTAAGGAATGGTGTAGGAACTCAGCTTCCTCGTTCTCTCCCTTTCTCCTCTCATTTTCCCCCTGGATCACTAGTCTATTTTCTTAATGCTATTGATTGATTGGTTGGTTGATTTGTTCTTTGACCATTTCTATGAAATACCATTTTTTTCCTAAATCAAATTACTATTCATACTTAGGTATTTCTCTAGACTCTATTCAACGAATTGTTCTGTTCATTCATGTACTAGCATCATTCTGCTTCAAATACTGTAGCTTTATGATACGTTTTCAGTTTCTATGGAGGCTAATCTCCCCATAACTCTTCCATAAAATGTTTGTTTTTTTAAAAAGGACTCTTGATTATGCTCCATAGAAAAGACATAGTATTATATTTTACAAAATCCACTCCCACACACATTCTTTAGGCTTCTGCCATTACATCTTAGTAAAATCTTGCAATGTGTATTAGCTACTCCCTCCTCAGATGTTCCTGACCCTGGGGCATGTTGAGATTTGACCTTAGTTATTGGTCTAGTAGCAACAAAGGGTAGCTGTGGTGTGTCTGGAAGAGAATAAGCACCCCTTGCAAGGCTTCTTTCCTGGGTGAAGTTACCACAGGGTTTTCAACCAAAGAAAGTTAGTCTGCTCAGACATAGGAGGAGCACACGTCCACTGGCAAGAGAGGCCCAGAGTGATTTGGCCACATTGGGAGTGCCACACACCCCCCCCCCCTTCACGTTTCAGCATCTCCTTCCTTCTCAACCAACTCTCTAACTTTTACACAAGAAACTTGGTAAGGCTGTGAATTCAACTGACCTTGTAATTCTGCAAGCCTCCCAATCACATTTTGTGTTTGACGTTTAGCAACGTGAGCCTGTGGCTACAATAAACAGAAGATTCTTTTAGGTCTGCTGTGGCAATTTTCTGGTTCTCAGAACATGGCTTGAGCTGAGAATTAAAGGACCTTAGCTTGTCATTTGCTTTCTGTCAATGCTCCACTGCACCTAGGAGAACCCATCCAACGCTCCAGGCCTTGCTCTAGCTCATTCTTCACCAGTCATCTTAGCTTGATTAATGGTCAAGCCGTTGAATGCCGTGATTAGCATCTCTTTCCCACTGGCAAGGACCTCCTCCCTGCACTCAAGCCCATATGGATGTATGCGTGCATGGATGTATGGATGTGTGTGTATATATATGGAGAGAAGGAGAGGGATTATGAGGAATTTGCTTGTGTGATCAGAGGCTGTGAAATCCCATGATTGTCTGCAAGCCGGAGACCCAGAAAACCTGGTGGTATAACTCAAAAACTATGAGTCTGAGTCTGATGGCCAAAGAAGATGAGATATGTCCCAGTCAAGCAGCTTGGCAAGGAAAAAAGGGGTGAGGTTTTTTTCCTTCTATACCTCTTATTTATTCGGGCCCTCAAAGGATTGGATGATGCTCACTCACGCTGGGGAGGGCAATCTACTTTACCAAGTCTACCAATTCAAATGCTAATCTCATCCAGAAACACTCACAAACACACCCAGAAATAATGTTGAATCTGGGTACCCCACGTTCTGTCAAATTAACCCACAAAATTACCTATCACACCCCCTAACCAACCTGACGCCTAATTGTCTCCTTTGCCTCTCCACGTATTGGCATTTGAAATCTACAACGTCAACATCTCTAGTGCTCAGACTCATGATTCCTTTGCAGGAAAAGCTCTGAAAAAAAATGATCTTTGTGGAAAAAGACAGAAACTAATAAAATAACACAAATCTAAACAAGGAGATGAGGCTAACCAAAGCATGGGATGTAGGTGAGAGTCTGTTTCCTTGAGCACTAGCTTGAAACCACTAGCTCGTAAGTAAGATTTTGAGCTGAAGTCCCCTGGAACAGTATCAGTGGGAAGATGAATGTAAAATGTTTCCTCTATTCCTCTGATAAAAAATATGACTTTACTTAAGAGTTTTTAGCAAAATTCAAGACATCAACTAAAGAATTAAGCCTTCTAAGGATAAACCAGTGCCTACCACCAATACAGGGGACCTCAAATATGACTGCAGCCTGGCAGGTCAACCTTACCTGGGAATTTACTAGAAATGCTAATTCTCAGACCCCACCCCAGACTCACCCAGAATCAGAGACTTGCTGGGTATAGGCTGCGTGGGGCCCAGGACTCTGTGTTTTAATAAGCCCCCAGGTGATTTGATGCCTACTCATGTTTGAGAATCACAGGTTTAGACAAACCTGAATTCGAGAGTCCTGACTCCTCCACGTATAGCTGGGGTGACTTTGGCAAGACATTTAATCTACTCCTCAGTTTTCTCATCTACGTCAGCTGGACCTTAGTGGTAGCTAATATAGGCTTGTTGTGAAAATTAAGTAATAAAATAGGTGTACAGAATGTATGGAAGAGCCTGCCACAGAGCGCTTAAAAACTTAGCTTTTCAACTGTCTCTTAAGGCTGTAATGGGGATTAAAAGGACTAAGGTTTTTGGAGTTTAGTGTAGCAAACACCAGGCACATAAACAGTCTATGCTTGGGGTTCCTGGGTGGCTCAGTCAGCGAAGCATTTGACTCTTGATTTCAGCTCACGTCATGATGTCGGGGTTGTGAGATCGAGCCCCGTGTTGGGCTCCTCTGTCAGTGGGGAGTCTGCTCGAGATTCTCTCTCTTCCTCTCCCTCTACCCCTCCACCCACTCGTGCTCTCTCTCTCTCTCTCTCTCCAAAATAAATAAATAAATCTTTAAAAAAACAAAACCAGTATATGCTCAATGATGGTAGCCAGTCGTAGTATCTGTGGTGGTGGTAAGAGTCGTGATGGTAGTAATATAACCCTCAACACCTATTGTACTTAAACCTTGTGTGTACTTGCTTGTTTAAGTACTGCATGTACTTAAACCCCTTACACGCTACATTTAAAACTCCAAACAACCGTATAGGATAGGTGTAGCCTAATTATCACCGCTTGTGAGATGAGGGAATCGAGTATAAAAGGGTGAAGTTTCTCCCCCAAGATTACCTAGCTCTTAAGTGATGGAACAAGGATCCAAAACCAGGTCGCCTAGCCCCCGAGTCTGTGCACTTAAGCACTAATCTGCAGAGATACAGAAGAAATGCTAAGAGAGGGGGAGGGAGAGAAAGAGGAAAATGGAGGGGGTAGGGAGAGGAGAAGGAAGAGGAGAAGGGAATGGGAGGGAGAGAACGGGAGAGAGAAGATGCCATTTTATATTTATTCCATTTTCCAGAAATGGAATCCATCTTCTTGCACAATTTTCAGCCAAAGAAGTGATAAATAGTGTTGCCTCCAGCCTCAGGCTCCAAGGAAGGGAAGGAAAATGTTCAGCAGGAGCCCCCAGGGGCGGGGGGTTGGCCAGTGCTTACAACTGTCTCACTGGTAATGACCGGGGAAACAGAAAAAGATCACCTGTCAGTTTCACTGTAGTTGGTGCTGGTAGGAAAGGCCCCAGTGGGACAGACAATCGGATCTATTAGAGAGAACTTAGACATTCCGGCAAACTTGGGCCAAGACATCTGTAGAAAAATAATCCCAAGTGGACTTGGGAGAGGGGCAGGGGAGAGGCAGGTGAAAGTACAGGGTCCCTTCAGTTCACTGTCACACTACCGACAGAAAAGCCTAGGTTCCCCCAGTGAGCCATGGCTACAGCGGGGAGAAATAGGAGACAAGCCCCTTTCCTTCCTGCCTTGCAGCCAACAGAGACACACCTGGAATATGGCCTTTTATAGGTGCAGGGAGACCTCAAAGATAACTTCCAGTTTCCAAAGATGACAGGGAAGAGCAACCCCAAAAGAATTCTTAGATTTCAGAAATTCATAGTCTGGGAACAAGTGGAGGTCAGTGAGACCCATTTGCTAGAAAGTTTCAATTCAGTTGATCCGGTATTTATTACATACCTACTATGTGTCAATTATTCTCTAGGTTCTGCTAAAGTAGAGATAAATGAAACACAACCCTGTCCTGAGAAGTTCCCAGTCTAAAACAAAAGGAGAATTACAAACAGATAATTACATGCAGTAAAAAAAAAAAAAGGGGGGGGGGCATTAAGAGGATGACCTAAGAGCACAGGAGTAGGGGTATCTAATCTAGTCTAGGCCCAGAAGGGAGTATACATCAAGGAAGCCTTCCTAGAGGAGGTGATGCTGGAGCTGAGTATTAAAAGATAAGGACCACATGTTCACCAACATTTACTATGGTCAGTCTTTCCAATTTTAGACATTCTAATTGGGGTCAGTAACTCCTTTTTATAATAAATGCTTAGCGGCTCTTCCTCCGCCGCCTCCCATAGCTGACTGCGCGGGGTCAGCGGGGTAGGGGCGGGCGATGGTGCAGGCAGGTGCTCGAGGCACCTGCACCAGATCACAGTGCAGACTTGGCACGTGAACGAATCCAGCGACCGTCCGAGGCGGCCCCACCGCCCCGAGCCGCGTCACCCAGTCAGCCTGGAGCAGCTGCGCGGCGGTTCACGGTTCTTTACTGGAAGCTGGGTGCCGACAAATATGAGAATGATCCAGAACGAGAAAAGATCCGAAAAGAGAGAAATTACTCCTGGACAGACATAATAGCCCTATGCAAAGATAAACCACCAAAAATCATGAAGAGGAGATGAAGGTGCTCTAGGAGGAGCATTGGCACCTGGATCAGGTGATCCGCTACGTCTTGCAGGGCAGGGGCTTCTTTGATGTGAGAGAGAAAGAGGACAAGCGGATCCGCATTTTCAGGGAAAAGAGACATGGTAACTCTTCCTGCAGGGATTTACCAGCGCTTTACGCTGGGGGAAGAGAACTGCGGCTGTGTGGGGGAAAACCGGGGTGGACCGCGTACACAGGGCCAGCTGACCATTTGGAGGCTCAGGGGACAACAGGTGGAAGTTTGGGGGCCCGCGGCGCCGCGGCGCCCCCCCCCCCCCGCCCCCGGCCTTTGCGCTTGTGAATGTCCTGAACGTGATCCCAGCAGAGAGCTTGTCCTTTCTCCTTGCTTTTATATTGTCGACTTGAGGCTAGGTGAACTTTCCTTTGCAAGATGATTTGATCAGAGTATGTTTTCGTGAAAGGAGTTTTATTATAAAAGTGATTTTTACATGGAAGCAACTGGGGGGATGTGGGCAAATCACATTCACTTTATCTAATTGAAGATCAGTGGTCCGCAGCCCTGTGTTAGTGCGTATTGGACTTGACCCCAAATGAGAGCCATCTCCCCGAATCTAAGTGCCCAGCTGCTCCATCTGGACCCGGTTCTTCGACTGTTAGGAGATGCCAGTCGATGAAGTGCCTGCCTTGTAAGAAGGTGTCATAGTAGATGGCAGGATTGGCCAGACAGAAGACACTTCTCTCCCAAAACTGGGTGGGGAGTGCTGTCGTTTGGGGGAGGGGGGAGGGCGCGAGCTCTCATCCTAGTGGGGCCATACTCAGAGTTGCTTATGCCACTTTCTTGTTCAAAATAAAGTGGCTGCCTTATTTTAAAAATAAATAAATAAATGCTTTGTAACACCCTCACCATTATGCTGAAATAAAATTTATTGTTACTATATGGACCTATAATGCCTCATTAAAACAACAACAGTTACAGTGTCCCGGCTGTGAACAGAAGAGAAATAAAAAGAAAAGAGTTTCTAATAAAATAATATGCATTTCAGTATGTAAATAAGTGGGCATAAACTGGAAGCCATGCCAACATAGTCAAAGGTTTACACCTGCTTGTGGAGTAACGGTGACAGTCCCAGTGAGAAATGCAGATAGACGCGGACACGTCGTCTGGCAGCCCACACCCCATAAGCAGCATGGGGTCATGCTGCCGATAGGGACGTGATTTTCTAAAGTGGTGAACCACTTCAACTAAATTCCCAGACAAAACAAAGTGCATTCTTCCTTAATGCACCCAGTAATTGCATTTGTGTAAGATTTAATGTTTATTAAAACTATAGAAAAATTGTTTTGTGTTTACTCACAAAGTTAGATTCTAGGCTCAGATACAAAGGGATTGATTGATGGATTTTTACCTACATGGACATCCAGTGGACATTAGAAATCCATGTGGGCAAGATCTTTGTATTCTGGATTTTTTTTTTATGCTCAGACTTAGGTCATGATTTTATTTATTTTATTTTTTTATTTAAATTTTGTTAGTGAACATACAGTGCAATATTGGTTTCTGGAGTAGAACTCAGTGATTCATCACTTATATACAACACCCAGTGCTCATCACAAATGCCTTCTTTATTTTTTTTTAAGATTTACTTATTGGGGGGGAGGGGCAAAGGGAGAAGGAGAGAGAGAAAATCCCAAGCAGTCTCCATACCCAGCTCAGAGCCTGACATGTCGCTCAAACCCTGAGACATGAGATCATGACCCAAGGTGAAATCAAGAGTCAGTTGCCCAACCAACTGAGCCACCCAGGAACCCCAACAAGTGCCCTCTTTAATACCCATCACCCATCTAGCACATCCCCCATCAACTGTCCTCCATCAACCCTCAGTTTGTTCTCTATCATTAAGAGTCACTTATGGTTTGTTTCCCTCTCTCCTTTTTTTTCTTTTCCTCCTTCCCATATGTTCATCCGTTCTCTTTCTTAAATTCCACATATGAATGAGATCATATGGTATTTGTCTTTCTCTGACCGATTTATTTCACTTAGCATAATACACTCTCACTCCACCCACGTTTTTGCAAATGGCAAGATTTCATTCTTTTTGATGGCTGAGTTTTTGATGGCTCCATTGTGTGTGTGTGTGTGTGTGTGTGTGTTTATTTATTTATTTATCTCCTTTATCCATTTATTAGTCGATGGACATTTAGGCTCTCTCCATAGTTTGGCTATTGTTAATAATGCTGCTACAAACATCGGGGTGCACATACCCCTTTGGATCTGTATTTTTGTATCCTTTGGATAAGTACCTAGTAGTGCAATTGCTGGATTGTAGGGTAGCTCTCTTTTTAACTTTTCGAGGAAGCTCCATACTGTTTTTCAGAGTGGCTACACCAGCTTGCATTCCCACCCCCAGTGTAACATTGTCCCGCCAACATCTGTTGTTTCTTGTGTTGTTGATTTTAGCCATTCTGACAGGTGTGAGGTTTTTTTTAAGGGATATTATTGGCACAACTGAACACTTGGTACAATTAGGGAAATTTATAAATATGAACTATAAATTATTAATGTAAAATTGTATCAGTTATCAATTTCCTGACTGTAATATCTGTAGTTGTGCGAGAGAATGCCTTTGTAATTAGGAAAGATGCACTGAAATATTTAGGAGTAAAGTACTATGATGTTTGTAATTAAATCTCACATGATTTGGTCAGAGAGAGAGAGAGGGTTTTTTTAATATATATACACAGAGAAAATAATATGGCAAATGTGCCAAAATATCACCACTTGGAGAATATAGGTGAAAGGGACTCAGGTGCTCCTTGGACTATTCTTGCATCTTTTCTGTAGGGGTGAATATTTTCCAAAATAAAAACTTCAAGAAGAGGGAAAAAGCTTTTTGTCAGCTGCAGAGCTTACATAAAAGAAAGCTATGCAGAATATGGGACAATTCTTTGCCATGTGGGACAGCCCCATACTTCCCAGAACATCCAGCACTTCCTGAGCTTCTACCAATGCTGTGCTTACTCACTGGAAAGTCCAACAGTGCCCATACGAATTTCTATAGAGAGACACACACAGACAGACAGACAGAGAGCAAGTTGTGCTTGATATCTCCCCACTCCATTGAGAACCATCACTGGAGGGGACCCCATGTAGCGATGTGCACTGAGTTAGGGGTCAAAAGCATGTGTGGGCTTTTAGAGCTAAACAGGGAGTATCTCACTTCTCAAAGTACGGTCCATTGACCAAACGTACCACTTTGCCCTGGGGGATCGACTGAAATACCAAATCTCAGCTCCTACCCACCCAACCCCTCCACACTCTCCATGCCCCCACCCTCCACCCTCCGGAACTTCTGAATCAGAATCTGTTTTAACAGGATCCACATGATGTTAATGCACATGAAAATGTGAGAAGCACTGCTCTAAACTGGATTTTCAGCTGTGGTCTCTGAGGAAGTCCCTCGGGTGGGATGGGACATGCAGAGGAGGCTACCTTCAGGCTTGCTTCAACCAGAGGGCTCAGCTCTGTGAGCTTCCACTTAAGCTTTGGGCTGAAGAAAAGGGTAGACAGCTAAAAACACCTGGAAAGCCCTCTCCAATTCTCAATCTACCAGTGAAGAAACAGAGGCCTTGGAGGTTACATGACTTGTCACAGGCGCAAGATGCATTTATGATGTGCAGGACTCAAATCCACACTCCCGCCCCTGAGCGCAGTGCTCTCCCCACAAGCCCTCTGAGCCTGTTTTCCTCAGCGACCCAGTCTGAGGCTGGACGACACAGCTGTCGCTGTCCCAGAGTGCCGACAGACCCCAGCCAGCCCCTGTTCCATGCCAGAAGCTGGGCAGCAGACTCCTGCACCATAACCTACCCCCGGCCCACAGACTCTGACCTGCTTTGCTTTCCATAGTGCTCGTCACGGACTCCGGCCACCCATGCGTACCTGGTATGTTGGCCCCGACCACCACGGATTTTGTCGGAACCATGAAACAGTCCCCCGAGCCCTGCCCAAACTCCGTGGGGGTCAAAGGGAACAGTCCTTCTAATCTAAACTGGAGTCAGCTCTGAGATCAGAGATTGGTTTGTTATATTTCTCACAGTAATAAGCACCTGGTCCCTTTTTGCCAACAGCCCACAGCTTTGTCCCCCCCAGGGCAGGATGTGAGCCAAGACACTGAGACAGTCTGACTTCAGCACTTACGTGCTTAGTCAATACTAACACTGCCCTCCCGCCCCCCACACTTACTGGCTGGGGGATATTGACCAAGTCACCTCACCAGTGAAAGCTTCAATCTCTTTAGCTGGAGAATGGGGTTGTAACACATGACCTAAACCTTGTCGAGCAGCCAGGGAACAGTGGGTGCTGAGCACCTCTGGTCCCCACCCTCCTTCCTGCCCTCTCCCTGGCCCACCTTCTCTAATTCACCAGGTTACAACGCCCTTTGTACACCATTATGAAGATGCGGGGGGAGGACGGGAGTGGAGGAGGGGATAAGAAAGAGGGCAGGAAGGTGGGGAGGCTGCTCTGAGCAGCTCCAGGCTTGTCCGGGCCGCTGGACCAGCTTCAGACTCAGCAGCCCCTGAGGGGTGTGTCCCATTTGTCCCCATCCTTAGATTTCTGCCGCACCCTCTGTCAGGCCTTCAGAGCCCCTGTGGTTGCTCCTTACAGGGGCCTCCAAATGGGCCTGGAAGGAGCAGGTCAAGTGTGGTTTTGGTCCTCCCAGAAGCTCTGGTCCAGCCACTCTCCCCCAAATCCCCAAACCTTCCATGCATGCCCCTCCCCAAAGAAAGGCCCAACTACGAGGACTTTTTATTTTTTTATTTTTTGAGGATTAAGGAGAGATGCCTCCCAGGGCTAATACTGTCAAGAGTGGAAAGAACAGATCTCGAATGGCCTCTGTTTAGAAATTGTGAGGGCAGTGAGCTAGCTAACTTGGTACCAATACAGGTAGATTTTAGCAGTGTCTGATTTATTTCTTTAAGAAAATCCTATATAGCCCTTACCATGTGCCAGGCATGTGCTATGTATTTTATAAATATTACCTCATTGAACCTCCTAACAACCAGATGAGTGACCAGGGCACAGAAAGGTTAAGAGTTTGTGATGAGCACAGATCAACCTCATGCAGTGAGCAGCGGTAAGTAAGAAAGTGATGGGCATCTGACCCCCCGCCCCCCCCATCAGAACAGGATTTTTTTCCTTTGGTGCTGAATGGAGGTGCATGCAGGGAAACGGGCAGGTTTAATGATTGAACCTGCTCTCCTCTGGGTTGGTCGCAGGCTCTCAGCAGCCTTGCTGACCCAGCCACCAGTCTCAGAGCAGGGCCTCTTTGACCAGGGCCAGGCTGCTGGGAGGATGGCTGGGTGCACAGAGAGGATGTTCCCAGGGGAGGGGTCAGTGGGGTTGAGCCTGGGGCTGAGCCTGTCATGAGTCCGATGCCCTGCAAGCTCCTGGGAGGCAGTGCAGATCCACAGCCTGGCCCCCATTCCTCCACTGGAAACACAGCAGCAGACCGCTTTGGCATAACCAACCTCCTGGCCTGACAGAATCCTACCTGCTTTATTTCCCATGATGCTCATTTGCA
The DNA here is from genome assembly GCF_964656455.1 of Halichoerus grypus. Taxonomy (NCBI): domain Eukaryota; kingdom Metazoa; phylum Chordata; class Mammalia; order Carnivora; family Phocidae; genus Halichoerus; species Halichoerus grypus. The sequence continues at coordinate 42,071,891 of NC_135714.1, forward strand.
GACTTCAGTGAACACTTGGTATGTTAGCCCAGCCCACTAATGTTTTTGTTGGAACTCTTCCCCACCATCTCCCAAACATCACCGTGAAATAGCGCCCCCCATCCCTGCCCAAAGTCTGTGCAAGTCAAAAGAAACAATCTTTTTCATCTAAACTGGAATTAGCCCTGGGATCAGAGATTGATTTGTTACATTTCTTACAGTAATAAGCAGGGTCTGTCACTGTGGATGTTATTTGCAATTGTGTTATCTCCTAAGGGCTGTCTGAGGCATTTTGCCTGCACGGGCCTTTACAAATTATCATCTGCCGTTTAGGCAAGCCATCTTTACTAACTCATGATCTGAGGCATTATTAATTTATTACTCGACTTTGTGTAGTGGCTTGCCTTGAAAAGGCCAGCAATTAATCACATCTCCCTGCTCGAAAAGTCTTGATTGAACTTCCTTTTATGTTTTTACACTTATGCATGAGTTTGAAACAATGAAAAAACCCTAAAGTACATATGAAACCCCCAATTGGTCTTTTACACGTTCAAAAATTGCAGCAAAACCAATTTAAAAGGAAATGTTTTCATCTAATTGGAAAAGATGGGGGCCCAAGCCTTTGCTATTTGGATCCAGTCTTTCCTTGGCAGGACGGGCCAGGCGCCCCGGAGTAAGGCACACTAACCCACCACTCCACTCGCAGTCAGTAAATAGGCTGATCCAGCTTTCCAGTTCCAGCTGACTGATAAACACAAACTAAACAAAACCATGAAAGCTAAAGAGCAAATTGGAAACTGAATACTCTCGTGCTTTTATTTCTTCTGCTATTGTTTGCTAACTTGGGGAAGAGAAACCATTGAAAAGCTCTCTCATGTTTCTATCTTACAAGACATTTTAACCAATACATCTTTGAGCTGGCTCTAGGTAGATCAGCGATCAATGCTGAGATCATTCAAAGCAGCTACATGAAGAACCAAGCAGACCAACCATTACTTGGTCCTAGTAATCTCACTGGTGGACCACACTGTGGCCTGCCACACGCTCTCCACAAGTCCTTTGTCTCAGAAGCATGCAGTGAGGCTAGAAGTCGAGGAGGTCCAGTGTTTTGACTTCATTTCTTATTGATATCTGGCTTGCCCAGTGTGATGGGCTGGATTATGTTCCCCCCAAATTCATATGTTGCAGTCCTAACCCCTAGTACCCCAAAATGTGACTATATTTAGAGAGAGGGACCCTAAAGAGTTAATTATGTTAAAATAAAGTCATTAGAGTGATCCCCAATCCAATATGACTAGTGTTAAAAGAAGAAGAAGTTTGGACATAGACACGTACAGAGGGAAGGCCACATAAAGACACAAGGAGAATGTGGCCATCTACAAGCCAAGGAGAGAGGCCTCAGGAGAAACCAACCCTGCTGACACCTTGATCTGAGACTTCCAGCCTCCAGAACTGTGAAAAAATAAATTTCTGTTATTTAAGTCACCCAGTCTGTGGTACTTTGTTATAGCAGGTGTAGGAAACTAATAGCCCCAGCTTTCATTCAGGTCTTAAATTTACTATTTAAGTTAAAAAAATAATAATACATTTGACCATGGAAAGTTATATATGCTTGTAGTGAGTAGAAATAATCTGAGCAAAGAAGTTGGAAATCTTGGCAGGCCACAGAGCAAACTCATAGCCACCAGGTAGGCAGATTCTTCCCAAGTGACGTGTAACTGGATGGTTGGAAGTCATATCTTCAAATGAGCTTCTCCTCCTATGAGTCAGGAGGAGACAAATTATTCATGAGCTAGAATAGAAAGGCTGCCCTGAATTTCCTACAAAGAGGAACTGAGGTAGCTCCATGAACATGGGCTCCTAGTAGAAGAAAGGAGCTTTGATGATTTGAATGAAAGTGCATATGTTTCTCAATCACTAGCTGTGTTCAGCTAATTAACATAAGCTACCACACAGATAATCCTTAAAACCTTAGTGCATTTGTATGAAAAATTTTTATGTGTCTTTACAAGAAAATCTGATGTGGCTCAGCAGGAGTTTTCCTCCAAGTAGTGACTCAGGGATCCAGGATCCCTCTGTCCTGTGATGCTGCCATCTCAACATGGAGTTTCATGATCACTGTGATGGATGGAGACAAAGAAGATACACACCAGCTTTTCACTGTCTCAACCCAATAGGACACATATGCTCATGGTCTATTTGTTCCAATTAATATCAAGGAAAGTTGGGAAACATAGGGGAGCAGAGAGAATATTTGGTGAGCTCAGATGGTCTCTGTCACATTTTTTTGAACTTTTATTATGCATTAGCCATAGTGCTAGGAACTTTACATATAGTGTCTTGCTGCATTCCTTTTTTTTAGCCATGTGGAAACTGATACTTACAAAGGTTAAGTTGCCCAAGGTCGTATAAACCTAAGTGGCAGAACCCACATGGGGATTCAGGAATGTCTATCTCCAGAAGTCCATAGTCACTGGGCTGTACTGATGGGACATTTTTTACTAAAAATCTCAAAGCCCTTATCTTTCTTTTTATTTGTCTTCTTAATCACTGTGAAAACTTAGGGGGAAATGAGAGGTCAAAATCCAGAAATATTTGAATAACTGTCTATACCGTTCAAACTATCTGAGTGACTTGAGGGTATAGAGACTTGGTTTAGGACTGATGATACTCTCACTGATCTTATAAGTATTGCGGACAGCATTTTATTTTTGACATTAAATAATTCACTGAATAGTCTCTCCTCAAGTGAGCTTCACTTTATTTAAAAAGGAAGATGTTAAGATGTTTCATACACTTTTGACAAATTGTCCCTGAAGTCAAATAAAGGAATGTCAAAGAAATGAATAGTAAGATGATGGCACTCAGCTTACATGGTTGAATTTTCATACAGACCCCCAGGAAAAGGAGATGCTGCCCTCAAGATGACCTGTGACTCATAAACTAAGAACTGTGTAATGTTGAATGGTCGAAAAAGGTCTGAAAAAATGCCAGAGCAGGACAAGGTCACTGGCCCCAAACAAATCAGACCCACCCAAACACTGATCAGAGGCTTGCCTTCCTTATAGCTGCAGTGAGTTCTCTTTGTCCATTTGTACTGTGATGGATTATCATTTTAAAATCATTGGTCATCTTTCAAATAATGATCTTTAGTCGGAACCTGCGACTCACTCACCTGTTTGGTTTGGAAACTAAATAACTTCAGTAACACAGTGATTTTATTTTCAAAGAATTATTTAAAGACACATTTATATGGCTGAAAATGGAATACCCTGACCTGTGAGACTTACCCTTAATTTGACCTTGTCTCCAAGAACCTTACTGGAGACAATAGGGAAACCTCAAATATTCAGACTAATTGTGTGGTGGGAAAGGATAGAAACCAGATGAAGTTAGTAGGAAGTCTGAGTTCCAAAAGATTATAAGAAACACCATCCTATTTTTTATCCAGGCTAGATTCAAACTCAACGTGTTGCTAATAAACTGCCAGTGGATAGCTAGTCCCAGTATTGGTTCTCACACTGGTGCCAGTCAAACAAAATGAAAAAAGCAAGAACCATGCAGTGATTTGTTCGTGGGGTTAAATTTATTCAGCTTCTAAATTCTGAGATTAGTTAATTCTTAATTTTTTTATTTTTAAATTATTCTTTCTCTAATGAGATGATGAAATAGGCTTTAAAAAAAGAAGTTACTTATTTAGCAAAGCAAATATTTGACACCCCTTTGTGAAATGCCCAAATATTTTAAAAATGTTATTCATCTGTAAAATCTAGCAACATTTGGCTCATGGTCTTTAGAGAACTGCCTTTCTCAATGAAGAAGTAAGCAGTTGGTAAATATTTGGATATCACTAGCCTCTACCATGAAGGCAATAGAGAGAAGTGTTTAAGAGCATGGGCTTTGTGATGAGGCAGACCTCAGTTCCAACCTTGGCTGTACCACTGACAGTGGTGAGACCCCGGGCAAGTCACATAACATCTCTAGACCTCTGTTTCCTCATCTGTAAAATGGGGATAATAGTGCAGTATCTATTTCTTAGAATTAATGTGACAAGTAAATGAGAAAATAAACGTGAAGCAATTAGCACATAGTAAATGCTCTATGAATGTTAACTACTGTTATTATTACTAACCGTATTAATAGATAAATGACTGCTTGAAACGTGCTCTTAGCAGTAGTTTGGATTACACTCTTTATTTTATGAATTTGCCAAGCAAATCCTGTCTTATGGGATGTTTCCAAAATGAACTGATTCGATCCCTATTAAATGAACCCAGCTTTCAGATTATAGTATACAAAGCACTGAGAGTTTTCTGTCTGATTCTCCTCCCTCCAAGAACAGACCGAAGAAAGTCCTCTCTGCTCTCCTTTTCCCTCTCTGTTCTCCTTTTCACTCCCTGGTGCTAAATGCCTTTGCCGCCATGTTGCCTTCCAGATGCTTCTCATGTCACTCAGGTTCCACAGAGACTCCAGGAAAATGGAAGACAGACAGTGGCGGCAGCCCTCTGGGCTCCTGCCATAGTCACACACAGACTCTCAAGAGAGATTAGAGACAGTATTTGACCTTATCATTTTCTCTATGACGTAACTAAAGTCAAGGTTATTAAAGCGCCTTAGCAGTAAAGTTACGGAGAAAAGAGTCAAGGCTGAATGCATGTTCAGTCATTATTTCTTTCCCTCTAAATAACAGCACACTATACAACCATAATAACTTACCCCCACAGGGCTAAAGCAGGTTACATACATATGTACTTATCTATCACTAAATGTCAAGGGAGAGTTAACTTGGAGGTCACTCTGAATATTCGTGAGCATTCAGTAGCATTTGCCATGCTGAGTCCCCTCCCTGCATCTCTTTTAGCATCTCTTTCTCCTCCCCTCCAAACACAGAGTGCCCTCAGATCATTCTATTCCAGCCCTATGTTATCTGTTCTCATAGCATCTTGTCCTTCTCTTTCCCATATCTCATCACCGTTCAAATTTTACTTTGCCCGTCTAGACTCTGAACTCTCAGAAGGGCTTGGTATATTTCTGCTCACTTTTGTATCCCAGCTTTTGGCATGATGCCTAGAATATCACAGGCCTCCAATAAAAATCTGTTAAAGATGGATGGATGGATGGATGGATGGATGGATGGATGGATGGATGGGTGGATGGATGGATGGATGGATGGACGGATAGATGGGTGGATGGATGGATGGATGGGTGGACGGATGGATGGATGTTTGGATACGGTACCCAGACTACTCTCATTCCATGGAATTCTAGGATTAAGATCTCTTACTACTTCTTGCTTCATCAAAATGCACTGTCCTGTTTTCCATCTCTCTGCCTTGAGTCTTTTTAATTTATTAAACACATCTGAATAAATGTTCTCCATAGCAACGCACATGCATTTTAACAGGAGCCTTTATGAAAATAAAATGCCTAAGGAATAACTGTGATTGTCAGACTCCAGGCCTCGTGGACCTGGGGAAAAGTAAGATTGAGACAGGAAGTCCCTTTGGCAAGCACTCAATTCAGCAGATTCTAGGTCACTCCAGTCAATCAGAGAGCCAGAGTAGTGAATGGTTAAGAGCAAGGCTTCCAGAATCAGACCTCATGGAGCTGGACTCCTACTCTCCCCCTCAGTAACTGTGTGACATTGGTCATGTTATTTTACTTCTCTGTACCTCAGTTTCCTGTTCTGTAAAACGGAGATGAACTCTCCAAGCCATGAGTTTATTGTGACAATTAAATAAGGTGTGCCATCCAGAACACTCAAAATAGTACCCGGCCTGCCTCAGTAAACATCAGCTATTATTTTATACAAACTTGTGCCTGGTTTTTCCACACCATGTAACTGGGTTGACCACATGCTACATTTATCAGATTTCAGCATCTGCCTCAAAATCCAAGCCCAAATTTTACTTGCCACCAATAAGAAAGTTCACCAGACTTTGTCTCTGCTTGTAGGCCTGTTCAAAGCAGCATCCCAGGGAGACCCTGGTGAGCAAGATGACATCCCCATGGACTTTGAGGAAGGCAACCACCATTTGGAATTGTGTGTTTTTAATTCTGGAATGCTTGCCTTTTAAAAAGTCAGCTGTACAAAGGAGGTGGGCTTTGCTTAGCTGAGAGCATATGTAGGGAGCCCAGATGCAGCAGATGAGGACACACAGGGGAGCCCGGATGTGGCAGATGAGGACACACAGACCCCATGTTCTTCCTAGGTTTGGGGTGTGGAGGCCTTTTCCTAAGGCAACACTGGCATTACACCTCTGTCTGTTGGCCCCGGGACTCTGTACCTTTGGCCTCCCCCCTTGCTGATAAGCCTCTCTCAGGGCCCTCTTTGCAATGTTCCCATTTCAGAGTTTGTTTACCTCTACGACAAACGCACATCTCGTTATTAATGGAGGCTCGGAGGGGATGAGCAGCTGTTGTTTCTCACTTTGCTTTACAGACTTCAGAAACCTCCATTAAACTCCTTGGACTAAAGTGTCCAAGGGGCCGCAGCTCACACGCCACCCACCCCATCCCCCTGAAGGCCTTGTTTATGTGAAAAGTAGAGGAAAATGGAGAGCAGCCCAAAAAAGGTGAAATTCGAGGAACCGGACACCGCTGCTTTGATTAGAAGCCGTAAGAAAAAGAGTGGCAACTTCTGCCCTTTTACTGAGGCCTGGGTGCATTAAAATCTAGAGGGAGAGAACCCGGCATCAACTGGTGGGCCTGGAAATTTAAAAAAAATAAAAAAGAAAGAAAGAAAAAAAAAAAGAATGTGGCCAAATCCCAAATTTCCAGGGACAATGATCATAGACCTTTTCAAAAAAGGCTGTGTGTAAAATAAGCCAGTCACAAAAAGACAAAGACTATATGATTCTCTTTGTGTGAAGTACTTAGAGTAGTCAAAGGTCCCTGAGACTGGAAGTAGAATGCCTGTGGCCACGGTTGGGGGAGGGGCATGGGGCATGAGCGTTCAGTGGGCACAGAGTTTCAGTTTCCCATGATGGAAAGAGTTCTGGAGATGGAAGGTGGTGATGCTAGAACAGCATGATGAATGCACTTAATACCACTGAACTGTACATTTAAAAATGATTAAGATGGTAAATTTATGTCACGTGTGTTTTGCCATAATTAAATATACATGTGTCCTGCTCCTCAGAGAGTGACTCGCATTAATTCCAAGCCATGGGCACAATGTGTGGAAATGGACTCTCTCCCCGGCTGTTTAGAAATACGTGCCTAACTTAACTTCTGTGGAGACTGGCTTGAAGACTAGATTGCATTATGGTAGACTCTGCGTCTGGCCACACTGAGAAAAGATTCAGGAAAACTGGAATTAGCCTGTTGCAATAATGTAAAGAAAGTGAGGCTGGTCTTTCCCTCCTCAGACATTTCTTATTTTTTCCCTAATTTTATCGGGCTTTCGTGCTCTCTTCTGTTACTTCCCTCACAGAGCAGGATTTACCACACGCTTAAAGATAAAACTGTATTTGGGTCCTTGCATGCAGTAGATGCTTGGTAAAAAGTAGTTCAATGAAGAAACTCTTTTCCTCTGCTAGTACTGATTATTTGTAAAGTCCATGCAGTCTTTCCAAGCCTCTTTTTCATTGCCATTAGCTCATTTTATCCTCAAAACACTTGGGTTTGCCACCACGGGGAATTTGGCATGAGGGGCATTAGTGCTGCCATTTATCAGACAAGGAAAATCGAAGTGCTCTCTGTCAATGCCCCTCAGACAGCATTTGGAGAAGCAGCCTTAGCATCAGGGCTCCTGGCTGGTTTCTCAGTGCTCTCTGCACCCAGCCAGGATGCCACCCTCTCGGGATAACAGCTGACATTTACTGAGCACATCCTACGTGCCAGACACCATGCTAAGAGCCCTACATGTATTAGCTTCTATAATCCCACAACAACACTCCCGGGTTGATATTACTATTATCCCCATTTACATGGGGAAAATAAAGTACAGAAAGAGAGGGGTCAAGTGAAGAGAGATAAAGGCACATAGCTTCTAAATGGTGAAGCCAAGATTTGATTCCAAGCTTTCAGGCTTAAATTCATGCATTTAATTTCTATAAAATTACTGTCTTAAGATGAAAGCCATGTCATGTTATTCTGCAAAGAAGCTTTTTCAAGGAAAGCCAGAGAAGGAGGGAATGTTTAATCCAAAATGGTGGCTCCCTAAAGGTGGACACTGAGGCATTTGGGGACCAAAGAAAACATATGGGGGTGAATAGGACTCTATGGGAACTTCCCTGCCCCAGAGCCCTTAGTCTGAAATCTATTGGATTGAATAGATTTTATAAGAAAACACTCAAATTCATTCTGGTTTAAAGTGAAATTCTAGAGTGTTGACCAACTTTTTACCAATCCTGGTAAATCTTTTGTGTTGCCCAAGGGAGCCATCTTCAATAAGGAGTGTATTTTTATCCTCAGATCTAGTGGATTTCACTAGTCGTATGCAAGTCATGTTTCTGCTCTTTTGGTTCTGTTTTGTTTACAATAGGGAGTATAAAGTTGATTTTTTAAATTCCTACTTTCCTCTCTAATGACACCATATTCCATAGCACAACTTACTTAAAAATACATAGAGCAGGGAGGCCTGGGTGGCTCAGTCAGTTAAACGTCTGCGCACGTCTCATGGTCATGATCTCAGGGTCCTGGGATGGAGTCCCATGTCAGGCTCCTTGCTGAGCAGGGAGCCTGCTTCTCCCTCTGCCTGCCACTCCCTCTGTTTATACTCTTCTCTCTCTCTCTGACAAATAAATAAATAAAATCTTTAAAAAAAATACATAGAACAATATTCGCACTATGAGTATGTAAAAAATCACAATTATTTTCCTTCATAATATCATAAGTATGATACATACTATTATTAAAAGTAAATGTGTGGTGGATATAATTTTATTATTTTAAGAAAAAGGAAAAAGAATATTTCCTGTATGTGCCAGTATTTTTTTTATTTTATGTATTTATTTTTGCAAAAGAGGGAGCGCGCACGTGCCCACGTTCCTGAGTTGGGGGGAGGGGCAGAAGGAGAAGCAGACTCCTGTATATTTCAGTATTTTTAAGGTAACAAATGAAAAAAACTCAAATAAAACCCCCCTAAATAAGGCAGGAGATTTATTGGTTCATATAACTAGGAAATTCAGCAGTCAAGAGGGCCTGAAAATTTCTAACACTCAAATGATGTCATTTGCCCTCACTTTCTCCCTCAGTCCTTTTCTGTCCCCAGTACCAGTCTCTGCTTTTGCTGTGTTTGGGTCTCAGTTCCTCTCGTAATGGTTGAACCTCCACCATGGGCAGGGACAGGGTGAAGAGAAATATGGCCTCAAGCAGCTTCAAGCATAACCACACCTCATGAAAATTTCCAGAGGAAACACAGGTTTGCTCTCTGAGCATATAAACATACAATCCCAAGGAAGGACCCTCAGTGGTTCTTGTTCGGTCAAAACTTTAATGCTGGGCCCATTGTCGCTGTGGCCACTGGAGAGGTTTTAGATTGGCCAGGCATAGAACACATGCTCACTTCTTTGGCCAAGGCGTGAGCTCTGTGATTAGCAGCCATTCTAGAACACCAGGAGTGGGAGTAGGCACCGTTCCCCAAAGGGAGGTGGAAGCTAGCTATCAGTGGAAAGTGGCTGTCATGCCCTCTGGGGCATTCTGTGGCTCTGGCAGAACATAAACCTCAGGCAGGGTTAAAGCCAATCTAGCCTTAATCATTTGAGCTGAAAAGAGGATTCAGTTTAGAAATAGAACAACTGTATTATGTTGCCAGAACCTCCTGTCCCAATGACTCATACAAAAACTCACGGACACACACACACACACACTTACTGAGCGCCTATAATACACTAGAAAGACTCACAGTGCTGTATTTAATGAAGCACAGTACCACTTATCAAATGTGTGACTTTGGACAAGTTACTGTTGCTTTTCTTCTTCCATTTCTTTATCTTTAATGGGAATAACAATATTCAATAGCTCATAAGGTTATTGGGAGGATAAATATGTTAATATGGGTAAAGCAATCGATAGTTCCTGGCTCATAGTAAATGCTATATAGATGCTTGTTGGTTTTAGTAGTAATATTCATATTCATATTAGAATTACATGACCCTGGGCAGGTTGCTTCACATCTCTGTGCTTTAGGATGTCCTTCTATCAAACAGGAATGACACACCTATTTCAACGTGTGAGGTTTAGGTAAAAATGACACATATAGAGCATCAAGCATATTGCAAACAAACAAGCCTGGCCATCATCAGGTGGGAACTGGACTCACTTTACAACCCCTGACCCCTCTCATGCGCCCTCACCACGGAGAGAGAAAACCACCATCTGGTGGTAGAGCAGAGCCAGCCTTGCTGTTGATTGCTCTCCCCGTGAGTGTAATCCAGTGTTACTCTTGAAAAGTCACTCCAAGTGCCTTGCTGGTCTGTGCCCCCTTGGTCCGTTCCCTGTCTACAAACAGGTTTTTTTTTTTTTTCCTGTCTACAAACAGTTTTAACATTTGATCTAAGTAAATGAGCAAAATCAATGTACTCTTGATAGTGAAAGAGAAAAGGCAATTTCTTACCATTTGGATGATAGTTGACTCTTCTCTTTTCCTCATGCTTCCTGTTCCAATCCATAGAGCCTTGTTTGAAATGTTAGTCTTAAAAATGACCAGTGAATACTGCTGAATCACAGTCCACGAGAAGGGCGAGAAGTTAGCCGTACGATAACAATTAAGATCACCTGAGCTACGGCTAGAAATGTTAATGGTTGTTTAAGAGCGGACTCCCGGGTGTCTCCTGGATCCAGCTTTGTCCTAAATAATTTATGGTAGAACTTCATCACTTTTTCTTCCTTCTGATGGCATCTTACCCTTCAAACTCTTCCCAGAAATAGAATCTCGCTTTAGGTTCTCTTAGATTCTGAAAGTGGGCAAGATAGTTGGATAAAGTGAGACACTGGGCCACTTTAAAAAAAGTTTTGCCTGTGCCAACCTTATTTCCTCATGGAGTTTGTTCTTACCTGAGACACCTATTTGCTAATAACCGTACAAGACAGTATAGCTGACCCGGCCCCGGAAATGGGGAATGTCAGATGTATAATTGACACACGATAAACTATACACATTTAAAGTGTCAACTTTGATGGGGTGCTGGGTGACTCAGTTGGTGAAGCATCTGACTCTTGATTTCAGCGCAGGTCATGATCTCAGTGTCGTGAGATCCAGCCCCACGTCGGGCTCCACGCTGAGCAGGGAGCCTGCTTAAGATTCTCTCTCTCAAAAAAAAAAAAAAAGATTCTCTCTCTCCCTGTCCTTCCACTCCCTGCACACACCCTTTCTCTCTCCCTTTCTCTCTCCCTCTAAAAAAAATAAAATAAAATAAAATAATAAAGTGTCAGCTTTGATAAGGTTTGGCATATATATACACCTGTGAAGTCATCACCACAGTTAAGAAAAATACCATATAAATCACCCCCAGAAATTCCCTATGGAGTTCAGATGTCTCTTTTCCTTACTTCTAAAGTGTGTCCATTTTTTTTTCCCAAGGTAAAGAAAAACACCATTTATTTATCATTAGAAGCAAAGATTTTTTTTTTAAAGATTTTATTTATTTATTTTGACACAGAGAGAGAGACAGCGAGAGAGGGAACACAAGCAGGGGGGAATGGAAGAGGGAGAAGTAGGCTTCCTGCTGAGCAGAGAGCCTGATGCGGGGCTCGATCCCAGGACCCTGGGATCATGACCTGAGCCGAAGGCAGACGCTTAACGACTGAGCCACCCAGGCGCCCCAGAAGCAAAGATTTTAATACACGTGGGAACCTAGACAGAAGCTGGATGTGGGTCAGCTCCATTACAAACTGACTTTTAGAACCGGGAGAGGAACTGGTTGCCCCATTATGTAGAGTATCTGCTTCCTGGCTACAGGTCTGCCAACTATGAAAAGACTTCGGGGGGAATGAGTTATCCTTGGGGGATTTCTACACACTCCATAAACTAGCCTCATCCAGCCCACTGGGGCCCTCTGAGGTCTTATTATAAACAGAAGGGAAAGAAAGTACATTGCCTCCCCCCGATCTTTTTGGAGTCACTGAAAAAGTCACCAGTAAGGTGGATGGCCATGAAGATGCCGTCCCTGATTTCTGAAGCAGAACTCAACCCACAAGACCCAACAGTCGCAGGTAGAGCTCAGGACATATACTAAGAAACTAAAAGGAAAAAAAAAAAGATAACACCAGAGGAAACATTCATCCTCCCTGAGTCACTGCAGCTTCTGAGCTGGATCCTCTTGGGAAGGCCTGAAGAATTATGAAACGTTTTGGCTCAGTGGGAGGAAGGAGTGTTCACCAGATTGTCCTGCAAAGTGCATGCAGGAAATTATCCATCAGGTGGGAGAGGATAACACTGCAATTCCATCCAGATGAGACATGATCAGAACAATGAAGGGCCTACACTGAGAAATGAAACAAAACCAAATGAAATCAAATGAGATGAGATGAAGTGGGAGGAGAAGCTGGGATGAGCAGCCGCATTTGAAAATCCTGCATGCCCGTTCATTACACTCCTGGACCTTAGACATTCTTTTTCCTACCATTCCATCCCAGAGCTCTGATTCTCATCTCTTAAATTCCTTGGAAGTCTAGGAGTGGACCTAAGGGGAGGGTAAAAGGGAGCATCCATTGTTTGGGGGCAGGGGGGTGGTAATATGTAATTGCTGAAATGGATTCAATATGACTGAATCTAAATAAACATACAGCTTTATCAGCCAGAGATGAAAGGGTCTGACCAGCTCTGAGCCTCTTTCCCTGAAAAGCACAGAGATACTAAAAGGGAATCTTATCAAGGGGTTTTAGAATCCAGAAGGAGATAGGAAGTGGCAGACTTAAAACATACACAAGATAGGATCTGGAGACAAGTTGAACCAACTGAATTCCCTTTGTCTCTCCTTCCATTTTTCTTCTTTGGTAAAAGCTGATAAATATCTGTGTGCAAAGGCAGTGGGGAATTCAAGAGACATTATATTTCTAAAATAAAAGAAAAACTCACCCAAGTATATGTGAAAAGGCCCCTCTCCTTCTTCACACTGGCATGGTGAACAAGCCTTAGCTAAGCCTTGGACTCACTTGTCTAGGCATAAAGTTCAAAAGCCTTCTGTGTTGGCCAGACTTGTTTATTGCTGTTCTAGGGGCTCCCTCAAACCTAGGGGGAACCAGGCACGAATACCCCACCATGAAATCAGAAGCCTCTCTGAGCAGGGCAAATGGGTGTTTTGGTTTTATCTTCCTAAGGGATTTGTAGGGCCACCCCCGGAAGGAAACAGAAGTTTCTGTGCCTATCCCAGCAGGGTGGAGGGTGCCTAAGGAAAGATCCCTGTTAAACAAGCAGTTTAGAGAAAGAAATAATAATTTGAAATGTAATATAATATAATTTGAAATTATAATTTTTCATTTGTGTTCATTTAAGATTGAAAGTACAGATGGGCAAAAAAGAAAACCACTGTTAACATTTTCTCAAGTATTCTTCAAAACCTTTATGAAACCAAGTGAAAGATTACACTAACTCCTTTTTTATAATTTGCTTGCTCCCCCCACTTAGCAGTACCTGCAATGACTATGTCCTCATACGTTTACCGAATTCCCCTGTATTTGATAGCTTGGTTGTTTCCAGTATTTTGTTATTATAAACGAGGCGCAGCTAAATCTTTGTGCAAATTCCTAATTTATTTTCTTAGGATCAATTCCTAGACGTGTTGAGTCAATGCTGTGTATGTTCTATGGCTTCTTGGAACGGTTGTTGTCAAACTGCAACCTTCCCAACACCTACCCCTGCTCCAAGTTGTATCAATCTTCATGCCCATCTGTTACACCTGTGGTGGCTACCTCTGGGCAATGTCAATCTTCGGCCAATCTGGTAATGTCAAAAAGGTCGCACTCTTGTTTTACCTTTCCAGTAGACTTGAAACAATGGTTTATTGAATGCATCCACCCTTGGTTGCCTCCCATGAGCTTCTGGACTTGGCCGGTCTCAGGCTCACAGAGACACTAATCTCTAGGACTAGGGCAACTGTCGCCAGCTCTTTAGTTTCTTTCATTACTAGTAAGATGAATTATTTTTCATTTAGGCATTGTCCATTTGTTTTTCTTTTACTAACTTACTATTCATCCCCTTAGCTCATTTTTCTATTGTGATATTCATCTTTTTCTTCATAAGAACCTTTTATATGTAAAAGATATTCTTTCTCAGATTTTAATACAAGTTATATATTTCTTCAAAGTTTGTCATTTGCCCTTTAACTTTTTAATACTGTTTTTCATATACTCAAAAAAAGTTTTGTTCAGATTAAAAAAAAAGGATTTCTGCCTGGGGATCATGTTTATAAAGTTTTCCATTGATCTCTGCTCTCTGAGGGAAGATGGTGGTTTTAGACAATGCTTCATCAAACCTCTATGGCTACACTTTAGGCACTTTTGACCAAAAGGAACAGAGGCAGTGAATAGATCGATGAGATTTATATCATAGTGGAATAAAATCTTATATATTTTTGTTTACTTGAGTTGGCTTGCTTTTGCTAATTTATCACAAAGCATGAAAAGTCCATTGAAGCCCCAAAATACACAATGATCCCCAAAGGCATCCCCAAAGGCTGCTTCTTTGTTTGAAAGCTCAGATTTGTTTGGAACCTTGTTTCTTTGGGGGGAGTTCTGAGCAGACACATTCACCTTACCTCAAGCTCCTTCCTCACCCCTGAGCACCTTACCTGTTAAATACTCAGTTTATTAAACCAGTTGGAATGACTGCCTCTAAAGCAGAGCCAAGAGGAGAGCCTCTTTGTAAAGAGAGTGTTTCCCGAGGGCACCTGTGTGGCTCAGTTGATTGAGTGACTGCCTTTCAGCTCAGGTCACGATCCTGGAGTCCCGGGATCAAGTCTCGAGTCCGGCTCCCTGCTCGGTGGGGAGTCTGCTTCTCCCTCTTACGTTCTCTCTCTCTCAAATAAATAAAATCTTTAAAACAAAACAAACAAACAAAAAAACCAGAGTGTTTCCCAGAGAATTGCTCAGATAGAAAAATGATCAATCCATGGTGGTGGGATGGGGTGGCATAGTCCTCGAATCAGGATGACCTTAAATATTCTTCAAAGCCTCTATGAAACCACAGACTGGAAGCTGGAGAAACAGTTGGCTTCTCTAAATTTCATGGTGGGCACATGAGAAATTCATTTTATGGAAAGGGGTAATAGCCAACAAGAAAATCTCACCCATATTACCTAAAATCCACTCCGTTATTTGACCTAAGTCTGTGTCTAGAGTACATCCTAGTTTTGTGCCTGCCCAGCAGCACCTGTTCTCTCTTCTTGGGTTGATGGAACTTTGGTTTTCCTTTGAGGAATCTCACCGTCCTCACTCTCCAAATAAATAATTTGACAACGGGTGCAGCTGAGCCCATTCCCTAACGCTAGGTAGGCATGGGAGTCAGACCTAGCCAATCAGACTGTCCCATTTCCTTCGGCTGCAGTGATTGGTTCAAGAACAGCCACATGACTCAAACTGACCAGTAAAATTCAATACCCAGACTTTCTTTGCTATTAATGGGAAAGAGCTGCGTTCTTTTCACTGGTGATACTCCGCAGACAGGTTGTGAGCCTGAACCTTGGTCGCCACCTTGTCCTATCACGGGAGGAGCCTGTCTGAATGAAACCTGCCTGCTCAGAGGAAAACAGAGCCAAGAAACAGAAGGGGACTGAGTCCTGACTACTGCAGTGAGCCCCTAGACAGACCCATGCCTGAAATTGGAATCCCCCTAAACTGTTTCCTGAACCAACAAACCCCCTTTTGTGCTTACGTTTGTGTGAGATGACATTTTTGACAACTGAGCACTATTTCTCAGTAATAAAACAAAAGAAACAAACAAAAAACGGCATCTTCTTATTAGCTCTACACCCCTTGGCAATGTAGCCGAGGGTGAAAGGAGTATTGGTCTGGGAGTCTGGGGTGTAGCCCTACCTCCACTAACTACTTTCAAATCCTTGGGCTGGTTACTTCGTTTGTGTGGGCTCGCTTTTCTCATCTGTGAAAGAGGTTGTTGGAAGAGAGAAACTCTAAATGTATCTTCTGAGGCCATAAGGCTTAGCTCTGTGGTAACATGTCGACACTTCAGGTTAATTTGAGGTTCTGTCTCTAACTGCCAGGTCCACACCCAATGACAGATGACACTGATTTCTTTAGAAGTTGAAAACCAAATCAGAAGGACCACATATTCTCCAAGGGACCAGGAGGTAGAGCAAGACTGTCTCTAAAACATTGCTAGGATCTAGATTCCTCTGGAAGTGTGTTAATGAGGTGAGTAATATATTAATACATGAACTATTGTAACTATTGTAAAGATTAGCAATAAATATTTTGCTTTTAAAAGGTTTTACTGCTCCAGTGTTGCTGAGCTAAAGTAAACGAAGATCCTAGTATGTCAACAGATGACACAAGTGTTCAGAAGTGATGCTGTCTGCTCTAAGCAGGACAGGGAAGGTAAGAGGAGAAACTGGTCCCACTCCCAAGTAGCCTGAGTCGTATCTCCATTATTTACTTTGGTGAAATAGCAATGCTCAGAACTTCAGACAGAGTCATAGAATGATCTTTGGGAAATGCAAATCAAATTATATCATTTCTATGCTTCCAGTCTCTCATTCATTCCCCAGTGCCTTCAGAAGTAAGTGGAAATCTCTTGGCGTGGCATAAACGTTCTTTGTGATGTAAGCCTTACTTTTAATTCCATCTGGCAGCACCATGTCCTGCCATTCCTCTTTACATCCCTGACCTACTTTAATAGGGTAATGCAGGTAATGCATATAGAACACTTATCATACTTCCCAGCATTTCATCAATGCTTCTAAATGTTGGTGGTCATTATTGCACATGAGTGACAGTCCCAGTTACCCAAAGAGGCATTTCTGGTCCTGGGCCTGTTTGCCCTGAATCCAACCTCACCCTTTCCCTGCTCTGTTTTAACCCATCGTGAGTGACCCTTGCAGGCTGCGTTGTTTCAGATGCCCAGCTGGTGGGGTAAGCCACTGGTAAAATCATGGAGGAGAGGAAGAAGGGAGAAGGCAGGATATTTCCCTCCTTGCTGCCTTGATGGCTTCTAAAGCAGTAAGTATGTGTCTTCTGCAGTTCCAGCTCTCCCCAAACAGGCCCACTGAGGTTTCAGCTCTGGGTTTCAGCCCTTCTTTCTCCCTCTAGCAGAGGTGACGGTGGCTTCCTGCTGACGCCAACTTCCGCAGTGCCTCATCAGCCCGTGTTCAGCTCTCAGCATCTCTCTCTGTCATAGAGCCGCCCCCCTGCTTTCAATTCCCTCTGTTGTATAAACCCAAAGAGGTGTCTGTTTTCCAGGGGAGACCCAGACCGATTCACAGAACCTGCTCTCCCACCGCAGACCTTTGCTTCTGCTCTACTTCTGCCTGCTCCTCCTCAAGGCCAGCTCTTAGTCATCCTTCAAGGCTTTGCTCTACCATCACCTTCTCTTTGAAGCTGTCCCAATGCTTCCACCCACTTCTTCCTGAAGAGTGAACTAGGTATCCCTCTCCTACACCTCTGTCTCATAAAAAGTGGTTTATTTTTGGAAACCACCACAGGCTTGATTTTCTTAAAAGCAAGTACACTGTTGTATTCAACAGGGTATCTCAAGTCTACCATAGAGAAGATGTGTTTATTGAATGAATGACAAAATGCATAACTGAAGAACTTCTCAAATCCAGATAAAAATCATTGTAGACTGTCATGTCTCCTTCTTTTCTTGCTAACAGAACCTGTTCTGTTTGGAACAGCAGTGTTTCCAGCCCTAGGAAGGACTTGCTTTTCCAGCCTCCCTTGCTGCTCAAGAGGTCTGTCTATTGAAACAAGTGGAAGGCTGCTGAGGCGGTTTCTGGGAAAGCTCTGCTTTTCTAACAGAGGAAAAAGCCACAGCCCATACCACCTCTACTCCCACCCTGCTTTTTCTGTGCCTTGAATGCTTGTGTGCTATCTGAAGCTAACATGAAACAATGAACATGAGGGGAAAAAATCCAACACATTTAAGCAACAAAGCAAAGGACAGAAAGAGTATGGGTCTCTTATGGCATCGCTGGACTTCTGGATATGAGAGAAAAATAAACTCTTCTTTTGAGCTATTGTTCATCCAATTTTGCCTCACTTACAGTCAAATGCATGTCTAATGGATAGAATCTGCCATTTGGGGATACTATCTATTCTTGTTCCCTTTTCTCATCCCAGATAATAATGTATGGCATGGTCACAATTAGATTATCCAGTACCTGTGGCTAATTTGGGGAGTCCAAAGAAAAAAGTAGGATGATAGATGCGATGGTTAATTTTATGTGTCAACGTGGCTAGGCTACTATACCCAGCTATTTGGTCAAACACCAGTCTAAATGTTGCTGTGAAGGTATTTTTAGAAGAGATTAACATTTAAATCAGTGAACTCTGAGTAAAGCAGATCACCCTCCATCATGCAGGTGGGCCTCATCCAGTTGGCTAAATGTCGTAAGAGAGAAAGACTGAAGTTTCCCAAGGAAGGGGGAATTCTGCCTGCAGACTATCTTTGGACTTGAACTACAAGCTGAACTCTTCCTGGGGTTTCTAGCCTGTGGCCTGCCTTACAGATTTTGGATTTGCCAGCCCCCACAATTGTGTGAGCCAATTCCTTACAATAAATCTCTCTCTCTCATTCTGTCTCTCTCTCTGTCTCTCCCCCCCACACACACACAACATATTCTATTGGTTCTGTTGCTCTGGAGAAACATAACAAATACATTGGGTATAAAGAAACTCAGGGAAAGAATGGGTTGTATTGGGAAACAAAGACCCCCTTGAAATATACACCTTAGTGGAAACCGTTAAGAATTATCATTCCAAATTCTGTGGACCATGTTTATAATTTTTTTTCTTTTTGAAATTTTGGGTAAAGAAAAACTTGATCTAGCACCATTTCTCCTTTGATCAGAGAATAGCTGACATTCCTTCCAGGCTCAATTTCATCAATCTCTAGCATTCTTCTTTTCTGCTCTGTGAACCTGTATCCTGTGAACCTGGCTCAGTGGCTGGTGCCTTCACCAGCCAGTTTTCTACCAAATGCAGATGGAACCTGGGGTTCATATTTATGAGCTCATTTTATCATCCAGAGAGTTTCTTTGTTGCTGTCAGAGTCCAAACTATAGGCCCATCTTCTGCTGCTTGGAATGAAAACTTATGAGATGAGGCGAACCTATCAACAGGAGTGAATTATTTATGAAATTGGACTTTAGCATTTTAACTTTTGAGCATCTTCCTGGGTTGGACTGCTGAAAAATGACAGTATTTCTGAGTAGTGGGATGAAAGCCATATTGAAGCCCAGATGTTAGTCTGGTTCTCACCTGTTCTTCACTGATGGCTAAATAGTCTGAAACAGGCTGGCCCTGGGCAGACTCAGGCAGTGTAGACGTGACCCCCATCTTCCTGTCTACTTTACGTCGTTCAACCAGCTAATCTCTGTGATGGGTCCCTTCCCTCTGTGGCCACCGTTGCCCTCTCCTCCTCTCCTGACAGAGAGAGAGAGAAGGCAAAGAGACCCTTTCCCTGTTAGATACCTCCCAAAGACCCATTTATGCAGATGGGCAATTTAATCAGACAAACTCCAGGTTTCTTTAAGCCTTCATCTAGCAGGGGCCCGTAAACCCTGGCCCTTGGGCCAAATCCAGCCTACATAGTCCTCTCAAGTTAAAAATGTAAAAAAGAAGAATACATGGCAGAGACCATGTGTCACCTACAAAGCCTACAAGATTTACTCTCTGGCTCTCACCAGGTAGCTTGCTGACCCCTCTGGATTCTAGAGGAGTAAAGCCCTTACAGTGGAACTGTAGGCAAGATACTGGGAATGGAGGAATTTTATGGTATGAGACTTGGGCCAGCTTTGTTTAAAAACAAACAAACAAAAAAGATACAAACAGAAGTCCTTGAAAGTTTGGGATTGAACAACTTGTCCACAGGAAGCAGATGTATTATTGATAGGTTTCTTTTTTATTTTAAGAATTTTTATTTATTCATTTGAGAGAGAGAGTGTATGAGCGAGCATGAGCAGTGGGAAGAAGCAGAGGGAGAGGGAGAAACAGACTCCCCGCTGAGCAGGGAGCCTGATGCGGGACTCGATCCCAGGACTCTGGAATCATGACCTGAGCTGGAAGGCAGACGCTTAACCGACTGAGCCACACAGGCACCCTTATTAATAGGTTTCTAAGACTGGAAAAGCCTCGTGCCTTTATTGTCATGGATTCTGTTGAAAATTAAGCACTGTTTCTATTAATATTATGTACTTCCCTTGCACCAGGTACTTCCAAAACACTTTCCTTGCCTTTATCCTACTTAATCCCCACAGAAACTCGAAGAGGTAAGCATAGTTACTAGCCCCATTTTTGTGGGTAAGTAAGACAAATCTTACAGACTGAATTGGTCTGGGATACACAGCTGGTTAGAGAAAGAACCTGGACTCAAATTCATGACTGACAGCAACATGCAACCACCACCTTATGTTGTTTTCCAGTTCTGAGAAAGCTAGTGCAACAGCTTTTTTTTCCAGAGCCTGTTGGAAGGTTCTTGATTCTTGGGTGCACTTCCCCATGTTTCTCTGCCCTTCTGTTTCCCATCCTCCAGCCCCAGTCTTCTCCAGCCGACTTCCTCTCCTAACACTGGTCCCAGTGTGGGGGTGGAGGGAAACTCAAGCAGTGCAGTCGTTTAGCTGCATTATGCAACCTTATAATCTATCCCAGTCCTTCAGGAAGTTTGACAAACTGGAATATGTGTTTAGATTTCTAAACTCGGAGACATTTCAGAGCAAAGAGGGTCTGTCTGTGTCCTCCAGATGGCTCCAAATGGTTTTAGTCTTCTGTGTATGGTAGGGTTACAGCTACCACTGGAATACAGCTGTTTATAGGGTCTGTGAAGGGGAATATGCAGGGAATGTCAATGGTGTAGGCCTGCTTCTTTCTCCTTAGGAAGGGCGAGTGGCCTGGCCTATGCACCTCTGTGTGAGAACACAGCTATCTGGTTCAAGGAGAATTGAAGGGTTGCAAAGGATTCATGGCCCCAACCCTGCACCACGCAAGCAAGCCTGAGATTCAGTGTGCCAGTGGGTCTGTATGAGCTTCCTGTGGCTACTTTGACAAATCACCACAAACTGGGGGGCTCACAAGCGCAGAGATGTCTCCTCTCACTGTTCTGAAGGCCAAAGTCAAGGTGTTCCCAGGGCCACACTCCCTCTGGAGGCTCTAGGGAACAATCTGGTCTTTGCCTCCTCCAGCTTCTGCTGGCTGTGGGCTTAGCTTGACTCATGGCTGCATCCCTGCATCTCTGCCTCTGTGGTCACATCGCCTCCTCCTCTTTTGTCTGTCTTCTCTGTGTGTCTCTCAGAGGGACACCTGGCACTGGATTTAGGAATCGCCCAGAGAATCCAGGATGATCTCCTCTCAAGAGCCTTAACTTAATTACATCTCTTTTTCCAAATAAGGTGGCATTCACAGGTTCTGGAGATTAGGGCATGGACATATCTTTTTTTTGAGCCCATTATTCAGCCCACTGAAGGAACTAGCATGAGAGAGAGAAAAAGGGAGAAGCCAGGGCATGGAAGGAACCAGTCGCCTACCCAAGAATTCTGGCATCAGTCCAACCGGCTCTATCCCCTAATCACATTTTTTGGTCAAGGGGAAATGCACCATTTCCAATTTGCAATTAGTGGTGAGTATCACAGACACAGTGACTTAAAGAGTATAGGGGTTTATGTTTCTCATGTAATGAGAAGTTAAGAGAGCTGGAGTGGGGGGTGGGGTGGGAGGGATGGGGTGAATGGGTGATGGACACTGGGGAGGGTATGTGTTCTGGTAAGCGCTGTGAATTGTGCAAGACTGTTGAATCTCAGATCTGTACCTCTGAAGCAAATAATGCAATATATGTTAAGAAAGAAAAAAAGAAGAAGAATGTAGCAGGAGGGGAAGAATGAAGGGGGGGAAATCGGAGGGGGAGAAGAACCATGAGAGACGATGGACTCTGAAAAACAAACTGAGGGTTCTAGAGGGGAGGGGGGTGGGAGGATGGGTTAGCCTGGTGATGGGTATTGAGGAGGGCACGTTCTGCATGGAGCACTGGGTGTTATGCACAAACAATGAATCATGGAACACTATATCTAAAACTAATGATGTAATGTATGGGGATTAACATAACAATAAAAAAATTAAAAAAAAAAAAAAGAAGAAGTTAAGAGATAGACAGTTTAAGACTACTGTGCTGTTCCATCACCTTCTGGGCCCCAAGCACCACCTATCCTTCTGTTCCTTGTCTCTCCATCCAGCCTTAGTCCAAGGCTTCCATCCTTAAGACCAACACATCGTTCAACCAGGCTGCTGAAGCTTTGGCCATCACATCTAAATTTCAGGCAGGAAGAAGGAGGAAGAGTACGCAGAACAGAGTGGTGTGCTTGTTGAGTCAGCTTGCTTGGGAGCTTCATAGAGGGTACACCTCGTGCTGACATCTCATTGGCCAGAACCTGGTAACTCGTAGCTGCAAGGGAAGCTAGGAAAAACAGGTGTGTGTGCACATGTATGTGTGTTTAATCTGGGCACGCTGCTACATTGAATAAAATGAAAGGTCACTTAGTAAGAAGGAGGGAGAGAAGAGATATTGGGTGGGCAACCAGGGCTCCCTACCAGGGGGGCCTTATGAGTCACGCATGTCTTAGCACTCATGGGGCAAGTGCACTGAACCCTGTCAGCTCCTCTGACTTGTAATAAGAAGAAAAGTAGCTAACATTTGCTGAGTGCCCACCATGCGCAGATGCTGAACTTGGTTCATTCCAGGTTCATTTCACCATACAACAACGTTCTGAGGTTCATACTATTATAGGATTCTTATTTATGGATGAGAAAACTAAGGCCCAGGAAGGTCAAGTAATTTGCCAAGTGTCACATGGCTAGAAAGTGGCAGAGCCAGGATTTGAATCAGACATGCCTGTCTGTAGGCCAGGCTCCAGGATGGCTATCCCACATGGCCAGGCTGCTTTGAGATCTTGAAGATGCTCAAAGGGAGGATTTAGGTTAATCTGTCATATAGTGACTATGTGAGCATGGCAGCAAGGCTTCCTTGTCTTTTTGCTACGTTAACTACATGTACAGTACTAAGTTAGCAAATCTGTTATATTTTACTATTCCTTTAAAAACATTTTCTTAATCCTCCCACCTTCTACTTAGTTCACAGCTTCATATATATATATATATATATATATATATATATATATATAGCCTCATATACATGTGCAGCAAGTAGATTCACCCAGGCATGGCTATCACCCAGCGCATGAAAGTTCTGCTCCTTCCCTGTCCCTGAACATAGTGTCCACTTCCACACCTCCATGCCTTTGTACCCACCAGTTCTTTCTTCTGGAATGTTCTCCCTTCTCTCTGCTGATCCCAAATTTAAGCTGCTGCCCCTAAGACCCAGATCAAGTGTCCTCTCACCATGATGCCTTCCTTCTCAGACTGCCCTTGCTGGCAGCTCTCTCCCCTCCCCTTTCCTCTCCCTTTCTCTCTCCCTACCCCTAAGTTCTCTAGGCCTTGAGTTTTCTCATGTTTGTGTCTTTGGGGCCTACCTTAAGCTGTCTGTATTTTTGGCTATATGTGTTTTGAAGCCCAGGGGTGCATCACATACTTGCTATGTTCCCTGGGTCCCCCCAACACCCCGATCCCTTCATGCCTCACCCCTCTCCCTAGCCCATAATGCAGTCACAGTGCCTTACAGCACTGGCTCAGTGAGTTAGGTCTCAGTGAAGGGCTCTCATACACGTGTCGAATGGCCATGTTCATGTTACAACCCTGTTTATGTAGCCAAGATACAGAGCATAAGGGAACGGAAGTGGTCACACCGAGCTGGAGCAGGTGCAACGTATCCTGATGGGGTTCCTCCTTTGCTCCTGGGTGCCTTTACAATGCACAGCTGCCAGCTGCACTCTGAGGATGGAACTCTGCCAGAGTTGAGGAAACAGCCCAGGCCTCACTCAACCACTGTCCTTTTAGCCTCAGGCTCATCCCACCCCAGGAAGAACTTACACTAACAATCCGCGTACTTACATTTATGGAACTGTTTACAAGCATCAAGCTCTCCGGGATCTGACCTATACTCAGCAGCAGTGAGACCACATCCTCGTCTGCAGGGAGAAGATAGGATCAGTGCCCAGTAGACCCCAGACAACATCTCTGCCTCCAGCTCCCCAGCATTCCTGAGAGCCCATTTTCTTGAACTTGCCTACGTGGCCAACATTTCTGCATCTCATTATCTATCGCCTAGGACAAGAACTCCATCCCAGGGGAGCTCAGGATGCCTTAGGAAGGATATGAGGCCAGTGGTAGAGCAAGGCCACATACAGCGTGCTCCCCTGGCTCTTCCAACGTTGCCTGGGAGAGGCGAGGCTTTATGCCCATGGTGGGCTTGCTGCATCTCCCTCCCTTCGCTTTCTGCCCTGGGCTGCTCCAACCAGCATGGGGAAGAACAGGCCCTTCGTTGTGTACCCTTTGTGAACTCATAGGATCGGCACCCCCCAATTCACAGTGGCATCAGCTCCATCGTGAGTGCCTGCATTTAACAGACTGCAAACCCCAAATCCTGCTTCGTTCAATCTTGTCAAGGATGAGATGGAGAGCTGATGTGAAACTGAAATATTCCCGGAGATATTTGCTATTTGCTTATACTCCAAATGTTCCTGGTGAGTCAGCTAGAACAAGCAGCTAAATAATACTGCCACAAGACTGAGCGCCATGAATTCAAGGCATACTCGTGTTCCATAATGGGATGAGCCCCTGGTATGTGGGTCAATGACTGTGTCCTGGACACAGTAGTGCCTCAGGCATGCTTCTAGGTTCTGGGCCTCAGGAGAGTCTTAGCCTACCCCTTCTTACTCGGATGCCCCCTCTGCGCCACACGCCATTACCAGCTCTTGTAGATTATTCCTTTGCAGGATCCACCCCTGTCTTCCCATCCCCATCATGCCCACCGCTCCAGGTGAAGCATTTATCTGCTCACACTTGGATGGGTGAGGAGTCCGAAGCAATACTGCACTTTGTCTTCATTCTACCTTAACGTCCCCACGTACTGACACCTTCCCCCTGCTCTGCTCCCATCTTCTCATCTACCTCTTTGCTCTGCCCAATCTCTCTTCTCTCTCTCTCTCTCTCTCTCTCAGGGAATAAATTACATAAAATGCACAGTTCTTCCATGCAGAGTGCAATAAGTTTTTACACAGGTATACAACTGTGCTATCACCCCCCAGTCAGGATGTGGAACATTTCCAGCCACTGCCCGCCCCCCCCAGCAGGCTGCTTCGTGGTCCTTGGCAGCTAGTACCCTCCTCACTGGTAACCACTATTCTGACCGCCTTCACCACAGATTAGTTATACCTCATTTTGAAGTTCACATAGATGCAACAATAGGAACTCTTTTGGGTCTGCAGTAGTTCAGTTTCCCTCAGCATTGTGTCTGTGAGGTTCATCCACATTTTTCCTAAAATACGAGTTTTCCACTTTTGCCTTGCTGGGTAGCATCCCGTTGTGTGAGTGCATCTGCCACAGTGTGATGACCCACTCCCCTGTGGGTGGACAGCTGAGCCCCCCCTTTGGGTCTGTGACAAATAAAGCCACTGTGGACGCTCCTGTCGGCGTCTTCTAGGGCTCTTCCTGCCATCCCCCTGTCAGCTCTCCACTCAGGTCTCCCCCTCCCTCTGCCCTTGCTTCTCCCCCTTGGCCTACACCCATGGCCACAACTCTCCTGAGAGAAAAGAAAAGAAACAGACAGTTTTAAGAAACCTTCCAACCAGAGTCCGGCTCTTCACCACTTCCCTCTCCTTCCTCTGCTCCTCAGGTCTCCTCTGGGAAGCTCAAGGAGCTCTGGGATCTCCACTCCCGGCAGCGCCTGTTCTAGGCCTGACATGGCCTGGCCTGACTGCCTCCTCCCTCTCAGACCCTCTCCGGGCCCCCTTCCCTCATGCTCACTAGGCAGGCGTGTCTCCTCCCCCGGAACTGGTGTTCAAGCGGCCCCTAGGATGCTCTGTCCTCCCATCTGTCCGTCTGCAGACCCACCCCTGCCTCCCCAGCTGACTGCTAATAGCGCTAATATTACCTCCTCCATCGCCTCAGCTGGAAGTAATCCCCCACCCCTCCCTCCGAGCCGCTGCTGCTGGTCACTGGAGCTGCTCTCGGGCAGTAACCGCTGTCTGTCCGCCTCACGTTATTGTTGCTTAGAAGTTCATCCCATCAGGTGCCTGGGCTGGGAGTGTCTGGGTGTAGGATCTGTGCCCGAGTCACCTCTGATTTGTCCCACCACCCAGCACTGTGGCTGGCACTGATAAGGCTTGTAATTAAATGAACAATATTATCCACTTATTACTTACTATGAATAAAATCCTAAGTGATTTATTATTAAATCACTTCCTAACTCTACTTGTATTATGAAGATTCTACCTCTGAAACACATCTGAAAAGTTTAAAGCTTTTAAACATTAAAGAACAAGATGGGGAAGCCCATTTTGTGTGTGCGTGTGTGTGCGTGTGTGTGTGTGTGTGTGTGTGTGTGTGTGTGTGGTTGTCAGAATTGTCAGGTTAGGGTGGCCTTGAGTTGGCAAGCATGTCAGTCCCTGGCAGTGCAGAGGCCGTTTGAGGTCACTCAGGCCATGAGAGGCCAGGCTATTCCCAAGCACCCAGATGGTCTCAAAGATTCTTTAGCCCTGAGCCTACCTTACTGAGGATAGGAGTACTTAGCAGAGAGCAGAGAAAGGAGGTGCTCAGTGGGCATTCAACAGACTTGGTGGCTGACTGTAGCTAACTCAGTCTTGCAGAATTTCCTTGTGATGCCTCACTGTCTATTTCTTGTCCCAATATTTTCACTATTTGATGACAGCTGGTTTTTCTATTTGATTTCTGTCTGTGTGCACCAGGGTGTGATCAAAAGGAACCAACTTTATCCTCCAATTTTCCTCTTAGTCTTGAAATTCAACCAATCTAACCAAACCTATGATTGACTGAAAGTAGGTAAGTATGACATCACTTTTGGATACCAACACTCAAGTTTTGTCACCATAGAATAAGCCTGTAGGACTCTGCCCCACCCCCAGCCCAGCCGGGGGAATGAAGCCCTGGAGGGGAACACGGACTTCTTTGTATCTCCCACGGCCAGGCATTTCCCTCCCTCTGTGGGATCTCCTTAAGAGATGACCGTGAAATTACCCTCTCTTGTCCAACGAACACTCCCAAAAGGGCAGCGTTCTCAGTTGTCCAGAACTAACATTTCAGAAGAAATGCTGGTTCAATGACTTCTTAGTCTCAAATTTGTATCCAAAAATATTATTTATCTAATGGTCTGAATATCAAACTTGGGTTTTATCCTCAAGGGGAAAAGATAAGATAACAAAAATCTGCTTGAGAGAGAATTTCCAAAATGAGACTAGTACTTATGAATCACCGACATTTCTGCAAGGGGGGAAAAGAAGATGGTTGATTTTTTTTAAATATCTGGGCTTTATTTTTTGGAGCAGTTTTAGTCTCATAGCAAAGTGGAGGGGAAAGTACAAAGCTCCCATTTACCCCATTTCCCCCACATACGTCCCCATTATCAACATCCCTCACCAGAGTGATACTTTTGTTACAATCAGTGAGCCAACATGACATATGTGATAGTCACCAAAAACCACATTTTACATTAGAGCTCACTGTTGTGAGCTCCATGTCCTTTTGTGGCTTGATAGCTCATTTCTTTCGGGACTGAATAATATTCCATCATTTGGCTATAGGACAGTTTGTTTATCCATTTACCTGCTACAGGATGTCTTGGTTGCTTCCAAGCACAGGTATCCCCGCTTTCCAAAAGTTTGTGTTATGCCATTTTGCTTTTACAAAAGACCTACATTACTACCTGTTTCCACTAAATGAAAGAAATCTGAAGAGAATTTTCACTTTTACCAAAAAAAAGACCAAAAGTAAAAATAGTGTTCAGCATTTGGTTTGCAGCGAGAGAAGATCTAGAGGCAGCTGCACCCTAAGCAGTGAGAGGACTGTGCCACCAAGCTCCTTCCCGCAACCACACTCGGCATCTCAGCCCTGGGACCACACTCGGCATCTCAGCCCTGGGACCACATTCGGCATCTCAGCCCTGGGACCACTCTCGGCATCTCAGCCCTGGGACCGCACTCGGCATCTCAGCCCTGGGACCGCACTCGGCATCTCAGCCCTGGGACCGCTCTCGGCATCTCAGCCCTGGGACCACTCTCGGCATCTCAGCCCTGGGACCGCTCTCGGCATCTCAGCCCTGGGACCACACTCGGCATCTCAGCCCTGGGACCACACTCGGCATCTCAGCCCTGGGACCACACTCGGCATCTCAGCCCTGGGACCACACTCGGCATCTCACCACTGCGACACACTCAGCATCTCAGCCCTGGGACCGCACTTGGCATCTCAGCCCTGGGACCACTCTCGGCATCTCAGCCCTGGGACCACTCTCTGCATCTCAGCCCTGGGACCACTCTCGGCATCTCAGCCCTGGGACCACACTCAGCATCTCAGCGCCCAGCTGCCAAAGCCTTGAACCATGTCTGTGAGCATCTGTGCTTTATCTCCCTTTATTCTGTGCATCCATTAGCAAGATGTGTCCTAAGGTATCAGAAGAGCCTAAGAGAGGTTATTCTTTGTGTCTGGGAATGCTCAAAAATTTTCCATAAAAATTAATGATACTTGCTTCTTTACTATATGCCATTTGAACTTATGAAAGCTTTCATAAGAACACTCTGCTTTTGGATAGTGGGGGAAACCTGTATTGGCAATTATGAAAAAAAACTGCTGTAAATGTCTATGTACAGGGTTTTCTGTGGACTTAAGTTTTTAATTCAGCTGTGTAAATAAAGGTGATTGTTTTTTGAAACAACCTGACAGATACCATCTCTGAGTCCCACCCATAAACAAAGCTTCACCACAATTTGAGGGATTTTATACCCTGTAGAGGATTGTTCTAGGTGCTACGGGGGCAGGGGGGGAGACAGAAAAGGATGAGGTGTTTCTGCCCTTATTTCATGGTATGGAAGTGAAGGTCAACATGCAAACTCACTGAGAAACATGATGTAATATGTGCTAAAAGAGAAACTCTAAAATGGACAAGTTATAGTTAAAAAGCTATAATTAAGCACATCCATAACAACAGAGAAAGAAAGAAGAAGTGGGACCTACTCTGCAAGTTATTCTCTGTTTCCATAGTATTCAGATTTACACTTAAGAGAGGTCAGTGTCCTTGTATCCTCCCACCCCTTTCAGTGTCTTTTCTCCCATCAGCCTCCTCAGTCCAGTGGGGACGCACTGTCAGTCCCCAAACAGCACCAACAAAGAGTGGAAATGGCCTGCTGTCCCAACTCACATAGAAGAGAGAAGGAACCTATGTCTAAATGAATGTATTGCCTTCTGTACTGGGCTGAATCATGACCCCCAAAAGATGTACCCACGTCCTAATCGCTAGAAGCTGTGAATGCTGCTTTATTTGGAAAAGGATCTTGAGGATGTAATTAAGGATCTTGAGAGGAGATCATCCTGGGTGATGGGTCTTAAGTCCAGTGACAAGCGTCCCTATAAGAGACACACGGAGGAGAAGACAGTCAGAAGGGGAGGAGGCGATGTGACCACAGAGGCAGAGATGCAGCGATGCAGCCATGAGTCAAGCTAAGTCCACAGCCAGCAGAAGCTGGAGGAGGCAAAGACTATATTGTTCCCTAGAGCCTCCAGAGGGAGTGTGGGCCTATGGACACCTTGACTTTGGGTTCTGGGTTTCTCTCCAAAACTGGGAGAGAATACATATCTGCTGTTTTAAGCCACCCAGTTTGAGGTATTTGTTGTAGCAGCCACAGGAAACGAATCCTCTGAAAGATATTTATATTTTAACAAATATAGCATGCTGATTAATAATATGTATGACATGGTTTCACCTAAGTACAATTATTCAGTCTGTCAAGACCTAGCCTTTCACCTTTGGTTGAAGACCTTGGTGAGCTCTGGAAGTTATCTGCACTATTCCTCCCATAAAGAAAACTCCTTGAACCCATTCCCCATAATGTTTAGGAGTACACAGATATTAGGTGTTCATTTAGTATTGTTTGATCATAAAAAAGAAAATCTGAATGGCCTTCATGAATTAAGGAGACCAATGATACTCTTAGGAATATAAACTCCTGGGATGCCTGGGTGGTTTAGTCGGTTAAGTGCCCAATTCTTGATCTCAGCTCAGGTCTTGATCTCAGGGTCATGAGTTCAAGCCCCATGCTGGGCTCCATGCTCGGCATGGAGCTTACTTGAAAGAAAGAAAGAAAGAAGGAAAGAGAAAGAAAGAAAGAAAGAAAGAAAGAAAGAAAGAAATCTCTCTTTTTCTAGCCTCTCCCTCTCATAACTATACTCCATACTGTAGACAGACTGACCTTTCTAATATGTAAATGCAATGATTCTTAAAAATTTTCATGAGCTATCCAGTGCATAAAGGCCAGAGTTGAAAACCACTTGGAAGAGACAAAACATGGAAGGACTTCAGAATCTGATTTCAAACTTCCTTTTAGGCTCACCTGTCCTATCATCTTTCCATTCTCAATCCGTATCTCTGACCAGACTCCTACACCACAGCCACCCTCAAATTCTGCATGACTCAAAGGCACCCTGTTCTTTCAGGCTTCAACTCAAGTCAAACTGGAAAACTCAATAACCCCCAACACATTAATCTGCTTGCTTTGTGTCCCCCAAAAGTCTACTGCCCTGTTAGGGGATGCTTCTCATAGCGCATAGCTCCATCTGATTAATGCACTCCTTGAATCATCTGTGAAGCCTTTCCCAATTCTCCCAGCAATAAATGAAACCCACTAAAAAAGTACGGTTAGCATCCACCATTCCCAGAGATGGGAGAAAATGTTGTGACCCGCATGGCAGTCACTGGCTAGGACTGCTCTTACCAGAGCTCCTTTTGGCAGGCTGGCATTAGCTGGTGGCAGGGCAGAAGTAGATGAGTTCCTGCAGGTTGGCAGCAGAAGCAAGCCCAGCAGCCTAGCCATTCCCAGGAGGCTGATCTCACACCAGCCATTGCCAGAGAGGAAATGAGGGCTTTCTGTAAGGCCCCACTTCATACAAAATGGTTTAAAATGGGGTCTATTTTAAATGGACCATCTGGTATAAATTCACATACTAAAAAGGAATAAATACCAAATCATCTCCCGTCCTCCTCAGAACATCAAAGTCGTCTTGTAGTCTTTTCTTCTACCCCTAGATAATGTAAATACCAAAGCAAAGTTCTTTTGTTCTCCTTCCTCGGGAATGTTCAGACCAGGAGGCCTCATTATAAGTCTAGAAAAAAAGCAAATTTTACGTGATACTTTGAAATGTTATTTTTATAAATTGATTCCTCTTTTTTCTGGTCAATTGTGACCACTTGCTTATTGGCAGTCACTGAAAATTAAACCTGATAACATAACTGTAATATGCAAGGATTGAATACTTAAGGGTTCTTTGGTGTTTGTGCTTAGGATGAGTTTTCTACAGCCTGTTTCTCTGCCACACAGTAAACAGGAAATACCTCTTAAAGTTTCCGAAAAACCCAACAATGAAAAAAACAGTACAGGGATACGTTGGGCAATCAAGAGGTTATTTTGTTGTTTGACCTTCATAAAAAGATGTCTGCCACTGCTGGTGTCTTTCCCCTTGGGCAGTCGTCTCTTGAAATTGAGGGGAAAACTCAGCTCTTGAAGAGAGCCAGAGAGAAGTCAGAAGGCACCTCATTCTCTTTCCTGAACGCTAGACTGCACTTTGCACAAGAGTCTCGCTGAAAACAGTTAGGTGGCCATCTTAGTTTCTCCAGGGCAGACAGTGCTCTGCCGAGCCACCATTCTTTCTGCTTTGGTTTCAGGCACTTTCTATAATCCCTATAACATGGAAGGACAAACAAGAAGTGCCTCCTTTAGTTCCTGGTCAGACATGATGAGATTTATCCCCCCAAATATTCATGTTCTGATTCACAAGCTTTAGAGGCACGAGGTTCTGCTCTTCCCCTAGCCTGAATGCATCTTGCAGAATGTTAGACCATGAGGAAATTGAAGAACTCATCCATGATAGCCCATAATCGTTGATGTCTTCCAATACGTCTCAAGTAGACGTCAAGCTTTTCCAACCGAACCGAGAGACACTTAAAAGGGGCATTGAGGTGGAACATGGTAGGAAGCAGTAAATAGCTTTAGGGAAGAGGCAGAGTTATCTTGGATTTATAGGTCTTGCAAATATTTATGCAAGGTGCTAAAAAGTAGCATCTCTCCTTCTTAAAATTACTGGCCAACCTGGGCTTATGCCTTTACTTTGTAAGTAAATATTGCTGCAACATTCTAAACAGATTTATTAGGCCTGTCACCAGCAGCCAAATATTTATGTAACCTCCATGGGTTGAAAAGGTATTTTAAGGAGACCGTTTTCACCACAGCTTTGTAAATGTTTAAGGTAATATCCTGTCTCTTTGAAACCATCCCACCTAACCATATCATATTTATAATAAAAAGACAACATGTTCAAAGTGATGCATTACTTCCTGCTGTCCAAAGTTAGGCTTCTGCCTTTTCATCACAGCCAAATAGAAAAAAAGAACTGACTTCAGGGAGATCCTTCTACCCAATCCCTGGGAAGAAGCCACTGAAAATGTTACTAGTAGGAGTAGGGAGAAAGAAAAATGTAACTGTTGTGGCCGTCCTCAATATGAGTAATTTTAAATAATGTGATTAGGCCTCGCTTAGCATACACAGATATATTTAATAACTGTATTCATTTGTCAATCTACTTTGCTTTAGAAGTGGCTCAGTAAGTATTAATGAAGTCTGGTCCCCACGTCTGGTCTGGTTATCAGAATACACTCTATGTGTATGTGTGTGTGTGTGGCTAGCTGAGTGAATTCTGGGCTTTGCTCAACTCTGATCAGTCTCATTTGCTTGTGGTACTATTGGTCACACTTTCAAAACTATGCTCTATCAATCAGTCAGGACTCTATCAGTTGCAATTGAAAGACACCAAACTCAAACTAGCTTAAACAACACAGGCCACGCATTGGCTTGCACAATGGAAAGGTCCAGAAGATACATCTTCGGGCACAGTTAGATTCAGGTGCTCAGAGTTGTTGCTAAAATCCTTTGCTTGCATTCCTTTGTACTGACTTCACTCTCCAGCAGGCTTTAGCTATTGTGGTGGCCAAGATAAGAATGAGCAGCTCCAGGCTTTTTTCTACCAATTTAGCAAACGACAGACAGAGACTTGGTCCAGACTAGGATACATGGCTCATCATAAGAATCGTTAATGACGTCACGTGTCTTCCTTTGGAACCAATGGGGGCGGGGGTAGCCAATGGGGGCGGGGGTCAGCTATGATATAATCCCATTTGATGAAAGTGTGATTACTGGAAAACAATGAGAGTAAAGTAGCAAAAGGAAAAGAATGACTACTAAATGAGCAAAAATAATTGATCCCTTATAGATATCTTTGGGGGACTGGTTTGGTTTATTTGGGGTTGACTCCCCGCCCGTATTGAAGAAAGCAATTTGGAGAGTAAGCAGTTGCAATTTCACTAGGAGGGAACTTTTGGGGTGATAGGTGGCCCTAGCTTTGCGGGAATCCAGAGGAGGCAAACATGAAATTTGCATTCACGGTCAGTCCCATTGTCATCAATAACAAATATGAGGGTGCCTATCATAGGCCAAGTGCTGGGTGGGGATGAGGTATAAGGGAGGGCCAGTGCTCTGGAAAAGCGATGATCTCACTGCAGGATGATACCTCAGGAGAAATTCCATCTGAATGTAATGACTCAGAGTGGCCGGATTTCTCTCATAGCATGCTTGTTGAGAAACGAGATCCCTACAGGAGAAAAAAATTCTCCCTGCTTCTACCCACCATCCTAATCTTTACATTCGGTAAAACTTCATCAAAGAAGTTTCCAGGAAGCCAGGAGTTGGGTGTATTGACTTGTCGGTAGTGAACCTGAGCAGTCCTTCCTCGCTGGCAGCTCCCAGGGTTTCAGGAGAACAAAACTGAAAGCTCACCCAATGACCCAGCAATTCCACTCCTGGGTATTTACCCCAAAGACACAGATGTAGTGAAAAGAAGGGTCATATGCACCCCAATGTTCATAGCAGCAATGTCTGCAATAGCCAAACTGTGGAAAGAGTTGAGATGCCCTTCAACAGATGAATGGATAAAGAAGATGTGGTCCATATATACAATGGAATATTACTCAGCCATCAGAAAGGATGAATACCCAACTTTTACATCAACATGGATGGGACTGGAGGAGATTATGCTAAGTGAAATAAGTCAAGCAGAGAAAGTCAATTATCATATGGTTTCACTTATTTGTGGAACATAAGAAATAGCATGGAGGACATTAGGAGAAGGAAGGGAAAAATGAAGGGGGGGAAATTGGAGGGAGAGATGAACCATGAGAGACTATGGACTCTGAGAAACAAACTGAGGGTTTTAGAGGGGAGGGGGGAGGGGGGATGGGTTAGCCCGGTGATGGGTATTAAGGAGGGCACATACTGCATGGAGCACTGGGTGTTATACGAAAACAATGGATCGTGGATCACCACATCAAAAACTAATGATGTAATGTATGGTGACTAACATAACATAATAAAATTAAAAAAAAAAAACAAAAAACTGAAAGCTCACTTGATGTAGCAGCTCTCATGGAAATTCGTTTCCTCCCTGATGCCTCTGTTCTTGCTTTCTTGTTGAGACAGCTACCCAGGACCAGCTACATAATTTGCAGGGTTTGGTGCAAAAGAAATTTGAGGGCCCATTCAAAAATTGCTCGGAATTTTGGGGCGTCTGGGTGGCTCAGTCGTTAGGCGTCTGCCTTTGGCTCAGGTCATGAGCCCAGGGTCCTGGGATCGAGCCCCACATCGGGCTCCCTGCTCCGTGGGAAGCCTGCTTCTCCCTCTCCCACTCCCCCTGCTTGCGCTCCTTCTCTCGCTGTCTCTGTCAAATAAATAATTAAAATCTTTTTAAAAAAATTGCTCAGAACAATGAATCATGGAACACTACATCAAAACCTAATGATGTAATGTATGGTGACTAACATAATAAAATAAAATTAAGTTAAAAAATCGCTCAGAATTTCAAGACGGTGATGACAGAACATAAAACCAGGTGTGGACCCTTCTGAGCCTGCGTCCCACTGTGACTTCACAGGTCTCCCTAGCGAGGAAGCTAGTCCTGCTGTCCCCTGATGGTTGCTCAGAGAGCCAATGTCTACATGTGTGTTAAAGGAAGCACCAGCAAAGGGTTCAGTCCTGGGGGGACTCAAAAGCGGACCCCATAGATTTTCATTCCACCAGCGCTCATGGTGCCGACCACCTCCAGGCTGCCCATTAGGCAAAGTGGTTAAATCGGGTGAAGGCCAGCCCCCACAAAAGAATCAGCTGCCTCCTCCTGCCCAGGACCCCACCCCCACCCCCCGGGGGCTGAACGTCGACAGTGGGCACAGCAGTGACCGGGAACCGTTCTGCAATCCCAGCACCCCTCCAGCTGGGCCTTTCCCCACAATCATTCCAAAAACATGTGTCTGTGAGCCCCCCGAAATGCTTCAAACGCAGTTCAGCCTTGCGGTGCATCTGAGTCATCACAGCTGTACTGCAAAATTGCATAAGAGGAGCAGAGCGTTTGTTCTGCTCGGCGCAGGGTCCTGCCTGGCGCTCAGGACGGCACAGGGACGCTGGTGCCAGGCGCTGCCAAGGTAAGACCATTGTCCCAGGGCTGCAGCAACTCCAGGGGCTCCTGACACTCTGTGACTGCTCAGCACGTGCAGACATTTGGCAAACAGACCTTCCTTTGAAATTCCGGCAAAACTGGGCAAACATTCCGGCCTGGGAACATGTGGCTGTCAGTGGGAGGAAGGGTCGAGTGGAGGCGCCCCCACCCCAAAGTTTAGGAGTTGGCACTTCTTTTTCTCCAGCGTTAGAGCTTCTGCTCTTCTCGCAGACCTCTACAGGAGGATGTACCCCTCATTTCTGAAAAAGTCAGTGCCATGTCTAAGGTCAAGGTGAAGGGGCCCACTCTGTGTGCTCCTAACTTCACTTGAAAGAAATAAGAAAGGGGTTGATCTGGCCAAGGGTGGATATAATCTAATCAGTGGTTCTCCAAGTGAGGTCCCTGGACCAGCAGCACCGGTAACCTGGCAACCCATTAGCAATGCAAATTTCAGGGCCCCACACCAGATCTGCTAAATCAGAAACTCCCAAGACAGGAACCAGTAATCTTTTAACAAGCCCTCCAGGTGATGCTGATGCACTGCTGGTCTAAATCATGGGCTCATTACCTGAAACCATCACACCACTAATTTCCAACGGTAGGCATTTTAGTGACTTTCACAATGCTGATATCCAACACGAATTCAGCGTTTCTGTTTGCTGGGTACTGTGCTAAGTGCCTTTACATGCATGATTACCTTTATAAGCCACCCAGGTTTGGGTATCTTGTTGTAGCAGCCTGAGCTAAGACAGTTGAGGATCACTAAAATAATTCTGCTGGGTCTTTGTGGGACACAACTGGGATGTAGTATGTTCACAGTCGGCTTACGTATCCAGCTTAACATGTGACACACACACAACCGTGCTGGGCTCTTGGCATCTTTGACCCAGCCAACACGGGAGCAGAGCACAGTGGCGTAACTGAGGTATTCAACTATCTCCCGCTTAATTAGCACAGCGGACACTTGCCAGGCCCTGTTCTGAACACTTTACTGATTATTCTCCTAACTGAACAGAAGAGGAAATGGGAACGTATATCGTGTTTGTTCCACGTTACACAGGAGTGACTGATGGTGCCAGAACTCAAACTGCCTGAGTCCTTAACCACGACTCCCCCCCGCTCTCAAATGCAACCTGAATTGGACTTTGGCTGCAGAGAGAAATGTGCCCTGAGTCCTCCCCGACAGAATCCTGATCCAAAAAGAGCCACAGAAGTTCATCTGGTTTGGTGCTCAACCACAATCCAGAAAAGGTGTTAATTATCAATAGATGAAATAACCAAGGATCTTAGGTTTAAAAAAAAAACAAAAAACAAAAAACTCGCCCAAGTTTATTTGCCAGTCAGTGGTGGCTGAACCAACAAACATTTATTACATGTGTGTTCAGTTTGGTGGGAGTCTGGTGGACCATAAATCAGAAGGAGCCCCTGTGGCTTGGTGGGTGGGGCCTCCTCGATGAGCTGTTTGTACCACCCCAGGCTGGAGCCACAGTTCTCCCAGGGCCTGGCACACTGCTTGTCTGCTGGTGGTTGTGCTAACATACTGGCCCCGTCCAGGGGGCACCTAGGAGACCTCCCCTCACACAGATCCAGCCCCTGCCTCTGGCCCCATGCAGCTGGGCACAAGACTGCTGCCAACTGCCGATCTGACAACCCACCACCAGAAAGAAGGGCTTTAGGGGAATGGCTCTTATGGACATGGCTGGGCCAGGTCAGAAGTAAACCAAAGGGCCAGCCCTCAGCCAGACTTTGTGTGTAGCAGATCTAAGCCAGAGCCTTCTCTTGTTCAACATGAAGAGAAAAGGCAGATGAGGACTCTACTGTGGGGTCCTTAAAGCAACCCACTAAAGAAAATGACCTGTGTCCCCTGGAATTGGGGGAGGCTGATAGTCCCACCTAAGATGTGTACAAGTGAATGTGGGGTGGAACAGCCCCTTGCCTGAGAAAGGTTGGAGCTTGCTGAGTTTGGGATGGGGAGGGCAAGGATGCATGCATGTTTCCCAAGGCACATGTGGACCCCCTAAAGAAAGGAGCTGCTGGTAGGTCATCTCTGAAGGGACCTTGCACAAGAAGGCCTCCTGGAGGCATGGGGTGACCTCAACAGAGAACCAACCAGAAGCCAGAGACTGGGGCAGGGGGCAATTGCAGCCAAAGGAGATATTGCCTCAAAGGAACCTCAGATATGAGATCCTCTGTGCCAAGGGCCCCAAGGAACCAAGAGGAAGAGCAGGCTGTGGGGATTGCAGCCCACAGAGGGCTTTAATGCTAACCCACAATGACAACTTTACTGTCATCCCCTAACTCATCCAACCTCCTGCCCAATACACATGCCCCATCCTGACCCTGAGCACAAAGCAACACTTAGAAGAGGAGGAGGAGGAGGAGGTGCAGTGAGGAAGAGAGAAAAAAATGATCATGTCTTTTCCACTGTAGGCCCCTGGCCCAAGGCAGGTCGGAGCTGGAGGAGGAGAAAAAATTCTCATTGGGTACGACTTCAGAGTTTCCATGCTGGACGGGACCGGACTTTAAGATCTGAAATGAACCAAAATGGCTATTGGATCCACCTGAGATTTCGCCCAATGGGAAGGGAAGAACAATTCAAGCCTCAGAGTGTTGATAGAAAATAGTAAGAAAAGGTTGACATAGAATTTTTGATGTTCAGTTCATTCAATTATGCATATTCATACACAACTCACACACACAACTGTCTTTGCATATGTGGTCATAAGCATAAGGCAGAGTGGTGCTACACCATTCCAAGATGGTGCATTATAATAGTTGTAGGAGCCAGTCAGGTCTACAAAGGATAAAGCAAATGCCAAGGATCCTTCTTGGATCCTCAGAGAGAAAACAAGACCATATGTCAAGAATTTGTCATTAAAAACTCAACACAGCGATATTGTAATAGCAACGTATGCTGACACATGGTAGCATACACTTATGGTGAGCACAGGAAAATGTAGGCATGTCCAATCACTATGTTGTACACCTGAAACTAATGTAACATTGTGTCCCAACTATACTCAAATAAAGAAAAAAAAACATTTTAAAAGTCGACACATGACAAATACACAGAAAATGGTGGGGAGAGCATGGTATTTGGGAATAGATGCCAGGCTGAAAATTCAGGATAGTCAGTGCAGGGGCAAGTGTCCATTTTTTATGTTATTTCATTACTTTTAGTGGACACTTTGTGGGTGCTCACAATGTCCTTATGGATGTACACATGTTCTTTTCAAATAATAAGTATTTCCATCACCTCAGTGGAACTTCTTGTAAACTCATAAAATATAATCATGTTGGCTTCTCTTTTTAAAAGACCTACCCTTCACAGAATATTTTGTGTAGTCATAGAACCCTAATTTTCTAATAAAATCTTTATGTGACAAAGTGGAAAGATATCTGTAATGGAGGAAAGTCAATGTCATTCTCTATGGAAAGAGAAGCAGAATAGCAGATCTCTACTGGATGGTGGACTGTCCACTCTATTTGGGGACCACCTTGGAGAAATGTTAGCAACCAACTCTTAAAATACTTTATACATTTTAGGTTAAACATTTTTAAAGTGTACACACAGTCTTAGAAGAAAGGAAAAGCTATTGGTTAAACAATGTCTCAAACTTAGTAATGATACATAACCTTATGTATTATTTAAGCTACAAACTAAGAGACCCCAAGTAAAAAGTTTTAAATAATACGGAAATTTATTTCTCTCTAATGTAAAGGGCCCAAGTGAAGCAGGTGGTCTCAGGTGGAGATGGTTCTAACCTATGAGCTCATGCATGCATTTGGAGTCTCTGCCCTCCCCAATATGTGGCTCCCATTTCCAGATCTAATCATGCTGCTGCAAAGGCCACTGCCACCATTCCCTATGGTTAGCACACCTCAGATGTCACACGTCTCCCTTCCTTCTGCATGCCATTGACCCAAATGTGGTCACAAAGCCACAAGTGATGCTGGA
The DNA here is from genome assembly GCF_964656455.1 of Halichoerus grypus. Classification (NCBI taxonomy): domain Eukaryota; kingdom Metazoa; phylum Chordata; class Mammalia; order Carnivora; family Phocidae; genus Halichoerus; species Halichoerus grypus. Next base: position 42,111,648 of record NC_135714.1, read on the forward strand.
TAATACAGTCTGTTGATGGGCACCAACGTGCCCAGCGGAAACCCAGGGGTTCTGTTTCTAAATGAAAAATGAGGAAACTGATACAGGGAGTGACAGAAGTCTCCTCTCCATGCATCAGTAATTACTAGGAAAAAATTGAGCCTGTAATTTCATTTAACAAACATTTATTGATGCTTTCTGTGTGCAGTATTCTATTTCACTGTGGAGATAATCTTCCAAGAAAAAGGATTTCATTAGCATGATGCTTTTAAGAGGAAAATTCCACCATTTTTAAAGTCACAAGAGCATCCCTTCCATAATCCCTTCTTTGTGGGGATTATAGCAGAGATGAACCCCTTCTCTTCTCACCTGGGCTCAATTGAATGAAAATGTTTTGCACACCCGTGGATGATAGCACCGGATGAGCTCATGGTGATGGAAAGAGCTGACATCATACACACTAGGTGCTAGAAATCAAACCATTTTGGTTTGGCAGGGGGAAAAAAATGCCAGGTCTGCAAGTGATTGTCATGAGCCTTTTGCTGTGTGTCATTCTCTCCTCATTTTCATATCACACATTTAGTCCTACCCAAAATAAGTACTTTAAGGTTGCCATTTAGAAGTAGAGGGAGCTCTGAGCTGGGAGGCAGAAGCCCTGGGGTTGATAATGGATCTGCTACTAAACTGCTGTGAGACCCTGAAGAAATAACAGACAGGGCCTGAGTTTCTGGTTCAGCAAACTGTCACCTGCTCTGCAGGCTCTGTGCCAGGTCTATGGAATTAGCTTCCATCTCTCACCTTTTTTGGGTTCATCATGATGTTCTATATATCTCAGCTTCTATGGACCATAGAGATGTGGCTATAACCCCATGATACACACAAAGCCAACAAAGATTTGTGGCATTAGTAATCTGTGGCAGAGACTGCTAATTATCCCCCAGTCCATTCTCCTGTTCTTCCATTGTAATAGAATCCCTGATTTTCATTTGGGCACAAGACCGCCCCTTCCATCCTCCTTGGTAGCTAAGCCATGCAACTAAGTTCTGGCCAATGAGATGTGAGTGGAAGCCATGTGGGTAACTTCTGAATTATGCCCTGAAAAATCAGAGGCATGCCCTCCCATTCCCTTTTCCCCTTGTGAGCATGCTGGTGAGTCATCTTGGACCGTGTGAATGAGGGTGACACCCCAAAATGGCAGAGAAACAAGATGGGAGAAGCCTGTATTAGCTGTTTCTCTATAATAATTCATCCCAAAATATAGTGGCTTAAACGACAAACATTTGTGAGCTCCCAGTTTCTCCGGGTCAGGAATCTGGGCACGGATTTGCTGCATCCTCTGGCTCAGGGGCTCTCACAAAGCTGCGGTCAAGGTGTTGGCCGGGGCTGCTGATTCTCAGAGTTCGACTGTGGTGGGACCCACATCCAAGCTCACTCATGTGCTTATTGGCAGCCTTCAGGTCCCAGCTGGATGTTGATCTAAGACATCACTTAGTCTGGGCCTCTCCATAGGGCAGCTCACAACATGGAATTTGGCTTCTCCCAGAGTCAGCAAGAGAGGGAGAGCCAGCAAAATGGGAAGCGGTCCTTTTGTATTCCAGTCTCAAAACTGACAGCCCACCCTTTCTGCCATGTATTGTTTGTTAGAAGGGAGTCACTGGGTCCAACCCACACTCAAGGGGATGTGATTACACAAGGGCATGAAAACCAGGAGGAGAGGATCATTAGGAACCACTTGAGAGGCTGCCTTCTCTAGATCCTGACACCATGGAGTTGCCCTCTCATTGTTGGTCTGTTTATGCTACAACCACTGTGGGAAAGTGAAATAAATACCCATATTCTTTAAAGCAGGGTCTGCCTTAGAGTAGCCACACTTGTATTTTAATCAATAGTGTCTAATGTGTTTCAGCCCATGAAACATTTCTCTGATTAGCGAGGACCCTGCAGTACACGTTTTCTGAAATAACTGCCCAGCTAAACCCCTTTCTCAGGAAATTGTCCTTCCTCCACCTCTGCCCCACCTCTCCTTTCTGGGAACTTCTGTGCCATTTTTGTAATATATAACCCTGGTCCTCCCTGGCTCCTTCTAATTAAAGAAAGGGTAAACAGCTGACCTAAGGTGGGCCAAATCTGCCCCATAGGCATTTAGAATTGGGATCCAGACACCCTGCTCAGTGCCTCGCAAGAACTGGATGCCATGTGATATTAGGAGTACACCCACAGGTACCCTGGAAGGCGAGAAAGCCAGTGTGCAGAGAAAGAAGGGAGACACGGGTGGGCAAAGAGAGGTCTTCAGAGTGGGCTCAGCTCAGAGCTTCCTGGTCCAGGCCCTGCTGAAGTCTGGCTCTTCCCCCCGCCAACCCCCGGGTGCAAGAGATGACTCCGTAGTCTTCCAGCAATATGTCCTCACCTTCCTCTCCACCCTTATTTCTTTTTTCATTTAAACCAGTTTGAATGGTCTTCAGGTCTTTGAAATTAAACAATACCTGACTAGGAAAGGCCCTCCATTTTTGGGGAGTTTTCAACACCTAACCTTAACATTGTCTCAACCAGCTTGTGACATCCTTGTGCGCTCTCCTAAAGCTCCTCCCCTGAAAAAATAATGAAGGCTTGCTGGCAATCACTGGGATGGAGTCAACAGGGCCCACCGGGAAAGAACTGTGCCAGGGAGGACACTGTATTGACACATGTCTGTGGTTTGATTCGTTCCTTAGTCGGAGGTCAGGAGAAGATACTTTAGTGGGTGGGGTGATACACCAATGTGGTGGCACACTCTCTAAGTGACAAAGGATTAAAGGAGGCCTCCTTTCTCACCTTAATCCCCTGTGGACTCAGGTGCTGCTTGTCTAGACCAAAACTAAGCTCCTTTGCATCCTTGTTACCGAGTTAGAAAGAACGTTCGTTCATTTTGAGTTCCCTAATGGCACTCTAAAGGCGATGTCTCTGCTCTGAGACAGCGTCTCTCTCCACACATCCCTCAATGTGAATTGTTTACTGCGGAATCCAGGCCAGGGTGCTGGGGATGGGTTGGATTTCTTCAGTGGAATTCCGCACTCCCCTTCCTGAGTCACACTCTGCATTCCTTTGATGCCTCCTCTGAGCTGGAGGGTCATTTTGCAGCAAAGCTATTGGCTGCACAGCTGTAGAGGCCTTGTACCCAACCTTGCCCTAGTAGTTGACCCTCTTGTGTGGAAGGAAGCAAAGTGGGATGTGGTAAACAGGAAGACAGCAAGCCCTGCTTGGCCTGGAGAGCAGGAAACATCAGTGACCATGCTCAGCCCTGTGCCCAGATGACAACTTTCTGAGCTTTCAGCACTTCCCAGGCTGGTTCAGAGATTGTTCCAGCAGCTTGAGATTGTCACTGCAGCAGGAAGAATTTGTTCTAAGACACTACCTCAAGAATTTCATGGTTTCTGAGTCTGGTGTGATAGATGGATAAACAGATGGATGAAAGAAGAAAGGAGAGTTGGAGCAGTGAATGACGAGCCTACCCCTCAGCACCTTATTTTAACTGCTACCTGATTCCATCCCACCCTGCACTCCCAATCCTTCCTTACCAGGCTGTATCTCTCTATTGCTGTAACTTAGAACATACTATATACTTTTATCATCTGTCTCCCCATGCTAAAATAGAAGCTCCATGAATACAGGGATCTTTGTCTGCACTCTGATGAATCCTACGAGCCTGCACGTTGCCTGGTACACAGGTGTTCAACAAATATTTGTTGAATGAATGAATGAATGAATGAATGAATGAATTTCCCTAGGGATGCTTTCAATGATTTTCTTACTACATTTCTTTACTGCTTTTCTCCTGTTCTTCAAACCAGGATGCTCCTTCCCAGCTCCACCAGTCATGATCCCACTCATCTTCCAAGGGGGCCAGCTTCAGTGCCACTTCTGCTGTGTGGCATTGTGGTTAAGAGCCAGGCTTCCAGAGTCCAAATTCCTACTCCACTGCTTGTATACTGTGGAAGCCTGATTAAATTACTCCATCTCTCTAAACCTCGGTTTCCTTACCTAATGGGGTTATTGAGGATGAAATAATAGCTGAGACAAGCTGAATTCACACATCCCCACTGCTGTTCCATAACGGGGTGCCTTCTCACTCTCCTTTGAGCACCTATATTGTGTTGAGTCTCTCTTAAGAACTCTTCACGTTTTCTCTTATAGTTATTCTTGCACATAGGGTATTTTCCTTGACAGAAGGGTGCTTCTGACATGGTACCTTGCAAATACATACACTAAACACCCTCCTTGGGTACTTATATTTGCAGACCTTTGCCTTCCTTCTTAACAAGGCAATAGCAGAACACAGGAGTGAGCATTGCTGGGAAGGAGGAGTGGGGTGAGATTAGTATTCAGAGGATGTATGAGGTGTTTTCTGGAAGGGCATGAGGATGGGATATTGTGATGCAGAAACACACGATCAAAAAACCATTCACCCAGCACAGGCATTTCACATCATGAGCTGCAACTTCATACAAGTTTTGGCGCTAGACCCTATGAGTAGGAATCAGCCATCTCCTGCAAATCAGAGGCCCCCAGTTCAAAGGGATCTGGTGAAGGAGCAAGAGTCAGGCCCTGGACTTGAAGCAGTAAAGCTTTGGCTTCTGAAGAAAAGGACCTGCCCCTTTCTGTTATAGGGATCCCCTGGAAAGTCACTCATGATAAACACTGGTGTGTTTCTGCAATCTGGCTTTCATCCCTTCAAAGGTTCCTGAACTGAGGGCAATTAACAGAGCTGGGGAAGCCAAGAAAATGCACTGTGAGTATAAACAGCTTGACAGGACATTTATACAGCAGCGATCGGGGCAGAGCCCTCCTTCCTGGGTGTGGTGGAGGCCAGGAGGGGAGACTGGGAGAGCAAGATGCCCATCTTTTCTCCTCTTTCTGAGATGGGCTTCTTCTGTTGGTTATGAAAGTTCCTGCCTGAGTTTCAGGAAAGTGGGATGGCAGGGACAACAATGCTCCCACTCAGGACCACCAAAGCTCTTTTATAGGAAGCAGAAAGGAAGAAGTCACAATCTAACTTTCTTCCCCCAGCTTTATGGGGGTATAATTGAGAGTCCTCAGTCCCTAGTAACCACTGCTGTACTCTCTGCTTCTATGAATTTGACTTTTAGATTCCACATGTAAGTGAGATCACACAGTATTTGTCTTTCTGGGTCTGGTTTATGTCACTTAGCATAATGCCCTCCAGGTTCATCCATGTTGTCACAAATGGAAGGATTTCCTTCTTTTTTAAAGCTGAAAAATATTCCATTGTGTATGTGTGTGTGTATATATACACACACACACTCCTTACATTTTATTTATTTATTCATCCATTGAAAGACATTTAGGTTGTTTCCATATTTCCACATCTTGGCCATTGTGAATGATGCTGAAATGAACATCAGGGTACAGATTAATCATCAGGAAACTGCAAATCAAAGCCACAATGAGGTATCATCTCTCCTCTCCCAGGATGGCTGTTACCAGAAAGACAAGAGGTAACAAGTGTTCGTGATGATGTGGAGCCAAGGAAGCCCTGTGCACTCTTGCAGGGAATGTAACTTGATCCTGTCCAACTTTTGAAAGCTGAATCGGCCAAACTGAGTTCACTGTATTATCCGCAGTTAGGACTCAATGATTATAGACTCAATCCCCAATATCCTCCTTCCCTGTGTGCAAGATGCAAGGATCTTTATACCCCCAGAAATGGTTTGCAAAGGTCCCAGAGTGTATATATATATATATATATATATATGCCTGAAAGGTAGACTCCCTTGAGATCCAGTAGTGGCCCTGCCACCTGTCAGCCCTGGGCAAGTGACTGATCTCCTAAGGTTTGCTGCCTCAATCTCTGAAATGGGAATAGAGTTAATGCCTACCTCATTGGGATTGTCCTTGGGAATAATAGAGAAATAAGCCCAACCCCAATGTCCTCAATGAAGAGTGGCTCTTTTGATTCTTATTAAAACACAAAATCTATGTTCTGTGGTGAAGAGGAAGTGGCCTTCATGTCAAAGAAGGAGAAAAAATGGCTTTTAGAATCTGAGTAGAATGAGGGTCTTGAAGCCACATTTCTGGCTTCCTATTTGAAAAGAAGATTACTACTTTTTAGGGGTGATGAATACGTTCACTGTGCTGATTCTGGAGTTGTGTTTGTATGTCAAAACATCAAATTATATACTTTCAACATGTACAATTTATTGCATTTCAATTGTAACTCAACAAAGCTGTCTTAAAAAAATAAAAATAATTAACTTTTAGAGCAGCCACAAAAAGAAGATCATAGTAAGAATGATTTTCAGGCAGATGATTACAAGTGGATGGGAATGGGGGTAAATGAAAACTCCAATATGAAACCACACTGCTCACACATGACTATTCCTTGCCATTGTCTTAATGCTCCTCCTTCTCTCCCCCCTTCATCCAGCAAGATCCTTCACCCTTTAGCCGCAGCTCAAGTCCCACCTTCTCTGCAAAGCCTCCATGGGCCACTCCGCCCCCCTGCCCATCCACAGGTGGGCTGCCGTACCCCGGACACATTGGCTGCTCAGATGGTGCCTGTGACTTCTCATGTGCTCTTGTTCTATTATCTAAATCATTATTTGACTCGATACATGTCCACGGTAATGTTAAGGTTTTGAAGAATACAGTTTCCATCAACGTAAGTTTTGAAGAAGACACATCTTTTGTGTCTGAGCACATAGCGCTTGATAAATATTTTCCTGTTGAATGATAACATATAGAGTTCTACCCGCCAGGCTTAATTCTCATCATCATGAACTCCAAGGCATGATCCCCAAGCTTTCACTGGATGGGAACGTTACGGTATCAAATACTGATGGACAAACTAGGCTAACAGCCAGGCCTCGACTATCATTCGTTTTCATGCTAGGAATCTATCTTAACTCCACTGGTTGTATTCTTCATAATAGCTTTTCACATAAAACGAAAGGCTTTCAGATTTGAGAAGCCCAAAGCCTAGTCTGACTGCAGCAGTGCTGCACAGACGTATTCCAGTCCCTTCCATGCTGCAGCAGCATGGTTCTAAATCCCAGCCACGCTTGGGTCCGGGAATGCAGGCTGCATGCGTCTCAACTAAAGTGGCAACCCTGATCCCGTTCCATTATCCTAAGCCCTTTCATTTTCTGTTTGTTTGTTTTTAGCCCTCCTGAAAGTCTAATGGCGTCAGATACCACATCTCCCAGAGAAGGAATGACATTTATAACCCCCTTCTGTGCCTGCAAATGGAGAGGTTATCTTGAGATTTCCCCCGTCAGCATGCCTGGGTATCTCAGGCGGCTTCTCAGCCTGGTGCCCTTGGAGGCAGCTCCAAGGCTGGTGGTTTTCACAGACCTGAGCCTCAGACCTGAGCAGAAGGCTCACGGTTGAGAATTAGCAGGACAGCTCTAAGTAGCCTCTTCCTGTTGCAGAGGGTTGCTGGCAAGTTTCTGAAAACCTGCAGCTTATTTATGTCTTTAATGCTGGGCTCCTTGCCACTGTTCATTTCAGGACGAGATGTAGCTCTGTTTAATATTAGGCCAATCCTCCCACCCTCACCACCATTCTGATGAGAAAAGATGGGCTCCATCATGTTTAACGCTTACCAAGGAAGCCAAGTCGCTGGGGATGGTCACAGGGAGGCGCCCTGGAGAAGCAGCAAGGAGGGTTTTGTTTCTCTGGTGTCTAAGGGAAGACAGAGAGGAGCTTTTCTGGTCGGAATGAAAAATATGGAAATATTTAGGAGGGAATATTCTTTCCCCAAGTCAGTCTTTATTGTTTTGTTTTTCCTTTAGATAATATTTCGTTGCAGAATAATTGTTGACATTAGCATTTCCCAAACTGAATTCGAGGTGTCAATAGATACTTCTTTTAAAAATGCAGGTGGAGGGGCACCTGGGTGGCTCAGTCATTGGGGGTCTGCCTTCAGCTCAGGTCATGATCCCGGGGTCCTGGGATCGAGCCCCACATCAGCTCCCCGCTCCGCGGGAAGCCTGCTTCTCCCTCTCCCACTCCCCCTGCTTGTGTTCCCTCTCTCACTGTGTCTCTCTCTGTAAAATAAATAAATAAAATCTTTTAAAAAAATGTAGGTGGAGAGTTCCGTTATCAAAAAAATTGGAAAATAAAGAGCTGGAGAATAAGGGCTCTAGGATCAACCATAGGAGCTGGTGAGAGACGGCTCAGGGGTCTTGGAGGCGGTGGCACAACTGAGCCAGGCCTGACTTAGACCAGGCGGGAGGGGGCGTATTCCAGGTAGAAGGGATCAACAACTAATAAAATGAAAATGCTCAGGGAGAAAAGAGAGATCTCTTGCTTGGAGCTTAGAGTGCAAACTAATTTTTATTGGTGTAATTCCAGGAAAGTTGTCTTCCTCTCGTTGCTTTCAGGAGAGACGTCGCAGCTGCCTGCTCATGCCGACCCTGTCATTTGCCCTCCAAGAGCTCACACCCGCACATGCATGCATATACATATACAACTGCACATATGTGCGCACATGCACAGCCCCTCCCCCACACACACACACATGCATACTCTTCCTTGCTGGTAGAGCCTTGATTTTTGTCTAGGTGCCCTCGCCCCCATGTGGTCAGGGAAAGGAACCCCTCCTCCTGGTCCTGGTCCCACAGGGTATTGAATATTGGTTAATTTAAGCAAATCATAGTAATTTCTTCCCCTTTCCATGGGCTGGTTTGGGCATGATCGGATAACCCAAGTCTGACAAATGGAACCTGAGAAGTACTCTTTTCGTGGCTTCTGGAAAGGTTTTTCTTCACAATAAGAATCAGGCATATATTGAAGGAAACACGCCACTTCTTTGTTGGATACAGAGTTTCTACAAGACATGTCAGGGACTATTGCAAACAGCACACAATTTGGCAGGGGTGAGGCAGAGGGGCTGTGATAATTCTGCAAATGGCAGTGCAGCATGACATCATCAATTGACCGAAATAATGTTGGAAGCATTTTCTCTCCGGACTGTGTATTCAGTGAGATAATAAAGCCCATTCTGTCTAGGCCACTTTGAGTTGAGTCTTCAGTTCCTTGCACTAGACATTTCCTGGTGTTCTTCCTCTCAACAGAACACCCCTGATGACAGGACCCATTTCGCTCCCAACTAATTCCTTGGCCACTCTTCATTTAGCCCCATCAGAGGACAAAGTTCAGCCTCCCAGGCTGTCCCTGGTTGATGCCTTTCTCCACTCACTCCACTTCCTCCTCTTTGGGGGTGCCCCGGCTCCCCCACTCCACCGACTCCAATCACTATGGTTTACCAAGTATTGATTGACAGTTTGCAGGACAGGTTTTAGATCAGACAGAACTGAGTGTTAGTCCTGGCTCTCCCACGTGGTCATCGTGGCCTTCATACAAGCAATTTTAAGTTCTCTGAGCCTTAGTTTGCTTACCTGTAGAACAGGAATAATATCTCATTTGATGCATCTATTTTAAGAATTCAGTGAGATGATAAGGAAAAGCACTCAACAGTATCTGACATGCAGTAAATGTCTAAGTCATAGTCTTAATAATAATTATTATTTTTTTATTAAAACTGATCATTGTTGGGGTGCCTGGGTGGCTCAGTCGGTTAAGCACCTGAATCTTGATCTCTGCTCAGGTCTTGATCTCAGGGTCATAAGTTCAAGCCCTGTGATGGGCCCCACACTGGGCATGGAGCCTACTTAAAAAAAAAAAAAAGCAAAAAAACAACTGATCATTATTTTGGTTTGACTAAGGCTACCCAATTCAGGCCAGGTTGTTCAAATAACAGTAGGGCATTGTTTTGTTGTCACTTAATGCAGTCGGACCACAAGAAAAGACAATAACAACTAACATTGCTACACTGCCTTCCAACCTGTTGTTTTACTAAACGTACTCAAATGTTTGCTCTCAAAAAGAATCTTCTAAATGTCCATATTATTCCCATTTTACTGAAGCAACCGAGGTTAAGAGAGACTGGGTAAGTGTCCTAGGCTCACATAACTTGGGATTGAAATCCAAATCTTAACAACCCCCCAAATACATGTTCCACCCACCACACTGCCCCACATTCACACTCACAGGGCCACTACAGTGTGCTCCCAACTTCTGAAGTCTTGTGACTGGCCTCGAGGACTTCCTAGATTGGTTGATTTCTTTCTGTCTAGTAACTTGCATGTCAATATCTCTCGGTTCTGAGAGTGTCCCCATGTTGGGGGAGGGGAGGAGGAGAAGAGTGGCAAACAGCCCAGTGTTCTAGCATCCTCCGTGGAAGACTGGGTTTGCCGCTGCACTTTGTATAAGCAGCTCCTGTTTTTGGCACTAACTTGTGTATCCACACTACATCTTAGCCTTTCTTTGTTTACCCAGGGAGTGCGACTCTGTGATAAGGAGTCTCTAATGAGGTTTATGTGACCAGGAGAGGACATGTGCCGTGAAAACTGTTTACCATCTATTGAGTGTCAAGAGGGTCCACTGGGTGGCTGTCAAGAGATGTTCATTCAAACAGAGAATGAGAGGGAGAAAGAGAGAGAGAGGAAGGAAAATTTCTATTTAGGGAAAATAGGGATGGCTTAGACACTAAAAAAGAAAATCTTTTGGAAATTCAGTGCCAAAGAAATAGCTCGGTTTAATATTTCTAGAGTCTACCACAGTCAACCCAAGGTTGGTAGTTAAACATGAAGGGTTGAGCTTCTTTGTATGGTCTGTTGTGTTTTGCAGTATTTGAATGGTCACTGGCCAGGGACCTTTAGAATGAGAGGCTCCAGTTCTAACTGGGAAGTTGAACTAAATTGCCATCTGAACGCTTCCCAGCTCCAAGATGTAACTGTGTAAGCTGTTGGCTGTTGAGTTATTCTAATGTTCTATGTGCCTGGAGTAGCATTCTCCTTGTGTATCTCTTGAGTTAATTCTACTTGCATAAAGTTCAGAGTAAGACTCTGACCTCTCTGAGATGTATTCTTCTTTAGGGAATATCTGGTCTGGGTTTCACCAGAGGCAAAAATTTGAGTGCAAATAATTTGATTTACAGAGTCACCATAGGAAGCGCTTGTAGGGAAGTGGAGAAGTAGAACAAGACAGGGAAGGAAGCCATGAAGTGTACATTTCTGAGCCAGTTACCAGGGTTGGCAACTGGAATTGAATCCTGCTGGGGAGTTCTGGGAGATAGTGTAGAATATGCCTCAGCATTATCCCAACTAACTAAGAGGGATTAGAAAGCTGGGAAATCTGCCCACCAGTAACACACCCCTCCCCAGTCTGTCACTGATTTGAGGGTGATTCCCAAGGGTATTAAATCTGGTATTTCTGGCCTATGCACAAGCTGAGCTTGATCCTGCAATCAGGTAAAAATTCTACAGGAATAGAGTTCCAGATGTTCACAGCTTGCATCCTTGGGTGAATAGAAGTGAGTGCCAAGGCAGTGTGGGTAGAGCGCCAACAGTGTATGGTAGGAGATTATTTCTTTGTGGTTCACAGCTTTTGAAATTTCTTTCTCCTGATTATAAGTACTGGTCTTTTCATGATCTTCAGGAGTGGGGAAGGAGGAGATGAAGGAGAGGAAGTAGCTTTGCATTTCACCACCACAACAGTTTCTGATACTGCAGCTCTAGTCAGTTCCTCGACATTGGAACATACCTTAGAAGCATATGGTCAAAACACCGTCTCTCACAAAGTGTTTGTAGCTTGAGGGAACTAAGATTAAGCTGTGAATTAGTGAAATGTTAATGTGGAGTTTTGAATATGCTGTTTCAAAAATATTTTGTTGCAGAATGTCAAATGGATTATATTGCTTCTTTAACACATTAGAACAACCCTTTGTTGTACTGAATATGGTTTTTTCCCCAATCAGACAAGCTCTTTGAGTATCTAGAATAATGTTGGGTATACAATGTTGCATAAATATTTAACAAGGGGGCGGAGCAAGATGGCGGAGGAGTAGGAGACCTGGATTTCGTCTCCTCTCAGGAATTCAGCTGGATAGGGATCAAACCATTCTGAACACCTACAAACTCAACAGGAGATCGAAGAAAAGAATAGCAACAACTCTCTGAACAGAAAAGCGACCACTTTCTGGAAGGTAGGACGTGCGGAGAAGTGAATCCGAGGCGATATTCGGGAGGATAGACGGCGGGGGAGGGGCCTCCGTCGGCCGCTTCTGGCAAGTGATAGAGCCACGGAGCACAAAATCGGAACTTTTAGAAGTCTGCTCCGCTGAGGGACGTCACTCTGGTGGCGAAGTGGGGGGTGGAACCCTCGCGGGACAGTGTGGTCTCAGGACCCTCGGGGTCACAGAAAGACCGGGGGTGCCTGAGTGCGGCAGAGCTCCCAGGTATCGGAGCAGGGAAGCCGGCTGCAGAGACGGAGCCCAGGCGCGGGCTCTCAGCTCGGGGTTGCCATAAACCGTGATCCACGGCACAGTCGGGCCACTGCTCCTCCAGCAGGGACCCAACAAGTGGCAGATCCGGGGAGACTCCCCTTCTTCCCCCGGGAGGAGAGGTGCGGGAGCGCACCGCGGGGATCTGCTGGGTTTGGAGACTCCACCCGGGGTCGGGTGCCAGATAGAAAGGCGCGGTCATAGGCCGGGTGAGCGCGGAGTGTGGCCGGAGACCGGGGAGACGGGAGTGACTGACTGCTTTTCTCTGGGGGCTCGCTGAGGAGCGGGACCCCGAGTTCTCTGCTCCGCCGGGGCGGAGACTGGGAGGCCGCCATTTTCACTCTCCGCCTCCAAAGCTGTACGGAAAGCTTGCAGGGAACAAAAGCTCCGGAGAGCAAACCCGAGCAGATTACTTAGCCCGGACCGGCAAGGGTGGGGCAATTTTGCCTCCGGCAAAGACATTTGGGAACCACGGCAACAGGCCCCTCCCCCAGAAGATCAGCGAGAACAGCCAGCCAAGACCAAGTTTACCGATCAATGAGAACGGCAGAACTCCAGCGCTAGGGGAATACTGCACATAGAATTCATGGCTTTTTTACCATGATTCTTTAGTCTTTCAAAGTTAATTATTTTTTTTAACTGTCTTTTTTTCTTTTTTCCTTTTTTCTTTTTTTTTGAATTTTTCTTTTTCCCTTTTTCAACCAACATCTTATCAATCCCTTTTTTAAAAAAAAACATTTTTATTTTTCATTTTTAAAGTCATATTCTATCCCTTCATAGTAGTTACCCGTATTTTTGGCATATATATATAAGTTGTTCTCTCTTTAAAATCTTGAGATAGTTTCTTCTAACAGATCAAAATATACTCTAAATCTCTAGTGTATGGCTTTTTCTACTCCCCTGCCTGATCACATTCTCTCCCTTTTTTCTTTTTTTTTTTTAATCCTCTTCTTTCTTTTTTCAAACAACTTATCAAATCCTTTTTTAAAATTTTTTATAATTTCCATCTTTACAGTCATATTCCATCCCTTCATCATATCAACCCTTATTTTTGTACATATATAAGTTTTTCTTTCTTTAAAATTTTGGGAGGGACTTTCTTTTAACAGACCAAAATACACCCAAAATCTAGTGTGTGGCACTGATCTATAATCCAGCCTGATCATATTTGATCACATTCTGTTTTTGTTTTGTTTTGTTTTGTTCTGCTTTTGTTTGTTTTTATCTTTATCTTTTTCTTTTTTCTTTTTTTCTTTCCTTTTCTTTTTTCTCTCTTTCCCTTTCTTTTCCCACTGCTTCAGGTCTTTTCTGATTTGTTTAGAGTATATTTTCTGGGGACGTTGTTACCCTGCTAGCATTTTGTTCTCTCATTAATCTATTATCCTCTGCACAAAATGACAAGACGGAAAAAATCACCTCAACAAAAAGAACAAGAGGTAGTACCGACTGCCAGGGACCTACTCAATACGGACATTAGTACGATGTCAGATCTAGAGTTCAGAATCATCACTTTAAAGATACTAGCTGGGCTTGAAAAAAACATGGACGTTATTAGAGAAACCCTTTCTGGAGAAGTAAAAGAACTAAAATCTAACCAAGTAGAAATCAAAAAGGCTATCAATGAGGTGCAATCAAATATGGGGGTGCTAACTGCTAGGATAAATGAGGCAGAAGAAAGAATCAGTGAGATAGAAGACCAAATGATGGAAAATAAAGAAGCTGAGAAAAAGAGAGATAAACAACTATTGGATCACGAGGGCAGAATTCGAGAGATAAACGATACCATAAGACGAAACAACATTAGAATAATTGGGATCCCAGAAGAAGAAGAAAGAAAGAGAGGGGCAGAAGGTATAATGGAGCAAATTATAGCAGAGAACTTCCCTAATTTGGGGAAGGAAACAGGCATCAAAATCCAGGAAGCACAGAGAACCCCTCTCAAAATCAATAAAAATAGGTCAACACCCTGACATCTAATAGTAAAACTTACGAGTCTCAGAGACAAAGAGAAAATCCTGAAAGCAGCTCGGGAGAAGAGATATGTAACCTACAATGGTAGAAACATTAGATTGGCAACAGACTTATCCACAGAGACCTGGCAGGCCAGAAAGGACTGGCAGGACATATTCAGAGCACTAAATGAGAAAAATATGCAGCCAAGAATACTATATCCAGCTAGGCTGTCATTGAAAATTGAAGGAGAGATAAAAAGCTTCCAGGACAAACAAAAACTAAAGGAATTTGCAAACACAAAACCAGCCCTACAACAAATATTGAAAGGGGTCCTCTAAGCAAAGAGAGAGCCTAAAAGCAACATAGACCAGAAAGGAACACAAACAATATACAGTAACAGTCACTTTACAGGCAATACAATGGCACTGAATTCCTATCTTTCAATAGTTACCCTGAATGTAAATGGGCTAAATGCCCCAATCAAAAGACACAGGCTATCAGATTGGATTAAAAAACAGGACCCATCGATATGCTGTCTGCAAGAGACTCATTTTAGACCCAAAGACACCCCCAGATTGAAAGTGAGGGGGTGGAAAACCATTTACCATGCTAATGGACAGCAAAAGAAAGCTGGGGTGGCAATCCTTATATCAGACAAATTAGATTTTAAACCAAAGACTGTAATAAGAGATGAGGAAGGACACTATATCATACTTAAAGGTTCTATCCAACAAGAAGATCTAACAATTGTAAATATCTATGCCCCTAACATGGGAGCAGCCAATTATATAAGGCAATTAATAACAAAAGCAAAGAAACACATCGACAACAATACAATAATAGTGGGGGACTTTAACACCCCCCTCACTGAAATGGACAGATCGTCTAAGCAAAAGATCAACAAGGAAATAAAGACTTTAAATGACACACTGGACCAAATGGACTTCACAGACATATTCAGAACATTCCATCCCAAAGCAACGGAATACACATTCTTCTCTAGTGCCCATGGAACATTCTCCAGAATAGATCACATCCTAGGTCATAAATCAGGTCTCAACTGGTACCAGAAGATTGGGATCATCCCCTGCCTATTTTCAGACCACAATGCTTTGAAACTAGAACTCAATCACAAGAGGAAAGTCGGAAAGAACTCAAATACATGGAGGCTAAAGAGCATCCTACTGAAGAATGAATGGGTCAACCAGGAAATTAAAGAAGAATTAAAAAAATTCATGGAAACCAATGAAAATGAAAACACAACTATTCAAAATCTTTGGGATACAGCAAAGGCAGTCCTAAGAGGAAAGTATATAGCAATACAAGCCTTTCTCAAGAAACAAGAAAGGTCTCAAGTACACAACCTAACCCTACACCTAAAGGAGCTGGAGAAAGAACAGCAAATAAAGCCTAAACCCAGCAGGAGAAGAGAAATAATAAAGATCAGAGCAGAAATCAATGAAATAGAAACCAAAAGAACAGTAGAACAGATCAACGAAACTAGGAGCTGGTTCTTTGAAAGAATTAACAAGATTGATAAGCCCCTGGCCAGACTTATCAAAAAGAAAAGAGAAATGACCCAAATCAACAAAATCATGAATGAAAGAGGAGAAATCACAACCAACACCAAAGAAATACAAACAATTATAAGAACATATTATGAGCAACTCTATGCCAGCAAATTAGATAACCTGGAAGTAATGGATGCATTCCTAGAGATGTATCAACTACCAAAACTGAACCAGGAAGAAATAGAAAACCTGAACAGACCTATAACCACTAAGGAAATAGAAGCAGTCATTAAAAATCTCCCAAAACACAAAAGCCCAGGGCCAGATGGCTTCCCAGGGGAATTCTACCAAACATTTCAAGAAGAATTAATACCTATCCTTCTGAAACTGTTCCAAAAAATAGAAATGGAAGGAAAACTTCCAAACTCATTTTATGAGGCCAGCATTACCTTGATCCCAAAACCAGACAAAGACCCCATCAAAAAGGAGAATTACAGACCAATATCCCTGATGAACATGGATGCAAAAATTCTCACCAAAATACTAGCCAATAGGATCCAACAGTACATTAAAAGGATTATTCACCACGACCAAGTGGGATTTATCCCTGGGCTGCAAGGTTGGTTCAACATCCGCAAATCAATCAACGTGATACAATACATTAACAAAAGAAAGAACAAGAATCATATGATCCTCTCAATAGATGCAGAAAAAGCATTTGACAAAGTACAGCATCCTTTCTTGATCAAAACTCTTCAGAGTATAGGGATAGAGGGTACATACCTCAATATCATAAAAGCCATCTATGAAAAACCTACAGCGAATATCATTCTCAATGGGGAAAAACTGAGAGCTTTCCCCCTAAGGTCAGGAACACGGCAGGGATGTCCACTATCACCACTGCTATTCAACATAGTATTGGAAGTCCTAGCCACAGCAATCAGACAGCAAAAAGAAATCAAAGGCATCCAAATTGGCAAAGAAGAAGTCAAACTCTCACTCTTTGCAGATGATATGATACTTTATGTGGAAAATCCCAAAGACTCCACCCCAAAACTGCTAGAACTCATATAGGAATTCAGTAAAGTGGCAGGATATAAAATCAATGCACAGAAGTCAGTGGCATTCCTATACACCAACAACAAGTCAGAAGAAAGAGAAATTAAGGAGTCGATCCCATTTACAATTGCACCCAAAACCATAAGATACCTAGGAATAAATCTAACCAAAGAGGCAAAGGATCTGTACTCAGAAAACTATAAAATACTCATGAAAGAAATTGAGGAAGACACAAAGAAATGGAAAAACGTTCCATGCTCATGGATTGGAAGAACAAATATTGTGAAGATGTCAATCCTACCTAGAGCAATCTACACATTCAATGCAATCCCCATCAAAATACCATCCACTTTCTTCAAAGAAATGGAACAAATAATCCTAAAATTTGTATGGAACCAGAAAAGACCCCGCATAGCCAGAGGAATGTTGAAAAAGAAAAGCAAAGCTGGCGGCATCACAATTCCAGACTTCCAGCTCTACTACAAAGCTGTCATCATCAAGACAGTATGGTACTGGCACAAAAACAGACACATAGATCAATGGAACAGAATAGAGAGCCCAGAAATGGACCCTCAACTCTATGGTCAACTAATCTTTGACAAAGCAGGAAAGAATGTCCAATGGAAAAAAGACAGTCTCTTCAACAAATGGTGTTGGGAAAATTGGACAGCCACATGCAGAAGAATGAAACTGGACCATTTCCTTACACCACACACAAAAATAGACTCCAAATGGTTGAAAGACCTCAATGTGAGACAGGAGTCCATCAAAATCCTAAAGGAGAACACAGGCAGCAACCTCTTCGACCTCAGCCGCAGCAACTTCTTCCTAGAAACATCGCCAAAGGCAAGGGAAGCAAGGGCAAAAATGAACTATTGGGACTTCATCAAGATAAAAAGCTTTTGCAAAGCAAAGGAAACAGTCAACAAAACCAAAAGACAACCAACAGAATGGGAGAAGATATTTACAAATGACATATCAGATAAAGGGCTAGTATCCAAAATCTATAAAGAACTCATCAAACTCAACACCAAAAGAACAAAGAATCCAATCAAGAAATGGGCAGAAGACATGAACAGACATTTTTCCAAAGAAGACATCCAAACGGCCAACAGACACATGAAAAAGTGTTCAATATCGCTCGGCATCAAGGAAATCCAAATCAAAACCTCAATGAGATACCACCTCACACCAGTCAGAATGGCTAAAATTAACAAGTCAGGAAATGACAGATGTTGGCGGGGATGCGGAGAAAGGGGAACCCTCCTACACTGTTGGTGGGAATGCAAGCTGGTGCAGCCACTCTGGAAAACAGTATGGAGGTTCCTCAAAAAGTTGAAAATAGAGCTACCATATGATCCAGCAATTGCACTACTGGGTATTTACCCCAAAGATACAAAAGTAGGGACCCGAAAGGCTACGTGCACCCCGATGTTTATAGCAGCAATGTCCACAATAGCCAAACTGTGGAAAGAGCCAAGATGTCCATCAACAGATGAATGGATAAAGAAGAAGTGGTATATATATACAATGGAATATTATGCAGCCATCAAAAGGAATGAGATCTTGCCATTTGCAACGACGTGGATGGAACTGGAGGGTATTATGCTGAGCGAAATAAGTCAAACAGAGAAAGACATGTATCATATGACCTCACTGATATGAGGAATTCTTAATCTCAGGAAACAAACTGAGGGTTGCTGGAGTGGGGGGTGGGGTGGGAGGGATGGGGTGACTGGGTGATGGACACTGGGGAGGGTATGTGTTCTGGTAAGCGCTGTGAATTGTGCAAGACTGTTGAATCTCAGATCTGTACCTCTGAAACAAATAATGCAATATATGTTAAGAAAGAAAAAAAGAAGAAGAAGAATGTAGCAGGAGGGGAAGAATGAAGGGGGGGAAATCGGAGGGGGAGAAGAACCATGAGAGACAATGGACTCTGAAAAACAAACTGAGGGTTCTAGAGGGGAGGGGGTTGGGAGGATGGGTTAGCCTGGTGATGGGTATTGAGGAGGGCACGTTCTGCATGGAGCACTGGGTGTTATGCACAAACAATGAATCATGGAACACTATATCTAAAACTAATGATGTAATGTATGGGGATTAACATAACAATAAAAAAATTAAAAAAAAAAATATTTAACAAAAAATAAATGATTATTATGCCCCTGACATGAAGTACATACTAGAAAGAGGGTTTGTGTTATGCGGACAATCCCTCCTGATGAAGAAGACAAGCTCAATGTGATTAAGGTAAATAATAAGGAGCTGAGAGAAATTCCCTGGGAAATTTATTTCCCTTGACAGAAAGATTATAAAATCCTGTTGGGGATTTCAATTAATGATGTTGAATTGAAAGTATGCCTTAATGTCTACTCCCTCCTGAAATTCCACTTAAATAACAGTAAAAGGATGAAAAAAGGCATAAGTACATAAAGACAAAGAATTCCAGAGAGAATACAATAGAAACAAAATTTTGGAAGTTAAAAAACAGATGCATGAATAGTTACTGATTAGTACACTCAAAAAAGATAAATCCTGAATGAGAGAAGTGGAGACACAATTTATAGTGAAGAACCCACAAAAGTCTTAGGAATTGAAGGCATCAGGCACTTCTAGAAGTTGGGGGAGAGTTGAAGCTAAAACAGGTGATTTGAAGGAAAGTCTGTTTAAGAAGCAATTAGACCCTCTGTATCCTTTCCTCTATGCCATGGAGCCAGATGACCAACTCTCCTCCACCCTGAAAGAAGACTGAGAGTTGGTATTTGGAAAAAGTAAAGGTAAACTCCTCTGGACTAGGAGACACCAACCACAGCTGAGGGTGGAGATGATGTAAAAGAAAAAAAAAAAATAGGAGGACCAAATGAACATTTCCTGAATGTTGAAACTCAACATTTATCTCCCCCTACTTGGCTCACAGAACAATGGAAATCAAGTTTATATCCTTCATGCAGAAGATTAGCAGAGCCTTCTCTGTGGAATCTGATCAACTCACCTAAAGATCTTTGGGTTCTCCAGAAAATGGCCCATCCAGCTCACAGTTGAAAACCCCAATGACCCAGAATTTCCAGTAAGCTTTTGAGTGTCCTACTCTTAAGTAGAGCATACAGCCAAGCAGACATATTAGGGGAATGCCTTAATTATAAAAGGTTAGAGGGGAGAATGATAAACAAAGGAAAACAACTTAGAGACAGAGACTATGAAGGCAGAGAAAAAACAAAAAAACTATTATTAATATCTTTGGAAAAAGAAGGTATTGCAACAAAAACAGGAAGAACATGAAACAGAATCAAGAGACAATTTAAAGATGAGAGCTCAGAAATTAAAAATAAGATAATGAAAAGAAAGAAAGAGAGATAAGTGAAGAATAAATTGAAGAAAAGAAGGGAAATAGGAAAGGACAGGTAAGAAGATATCACAGAACAATTTCAGAAGCTCCAATGTCTTCATAAAAGGAGTTCCAGGGAAGATGATGTTATCAACAAAATAATTGAAGAAAATTCCCCAGAACTGAAGTATGTGAGTTTCTAAAGTGAAAGACAGTCATTGTGACCTTCAGAACACATTTCTAGAAGACATTGTTGGTGTCTTGTTCAGACACCTGTACTGGGCCAGCACTTCCAACAGCTGTGAGTGTTGGCTCCTCAGGGCTCACAGCCCCCTCCTCTGGAGAACTGCCCTCAGCCAAGTGGCAGCTGTATCTCCTGGGAGCTTCATCCACCCACTCCAGCTTCTGCACAGGAGAGCTCACAACAAGTGATTGACTGGAAGGTTTGAAAAGTCAATAATCTTGCCTCAAAAGGGAGACTAAGTCTGTGGCACAACTTCTGCTCCATGGTATTAGGCCAAAGCTAGACTCCAGTTGAGACCCCATCCTTAGCTCTTTCCCCATTTCCTTCCCTCATTTACCTTCTCCTGAGATTAATCCCTCAATTAATCACATGCACTCAAAACCCTGTCTCAATCTCTGTTTCTAGGAAACCCAATCTTAAGTGATAGGAGACAAAGAAAGGATTCTAAAACCTTCCAGAGAGAAAAAGCAGGCTTCATACAAAGGATCAAGAACCAGAATGACATCAGCTTTCTCAACACTGGAAACCAGAAGACAATGAAGCAATTCCTTAAAGATACTGAAGGAAAATGATTTCCAACATAGGACTTGATGTTGAGTATCTAAGATAAATGAAGGGAAAGAGGAAATCCAAGACATTTTCAGAATTCTAAGTCTCAAAAACACTACCTCCTTAGCCTCTTTCTTAGAAATATTTCACCAAAGAAGTCAGTCAAGGAAGAAGCAGACATAGAATACAGGAAATAGGAGGCCCAACGAAAAAGAGAGGTAAAGAGAATATGCAGGAAAATGATGAAAGCGGATCTAAGATGACAGCCATGAATAGGCCTACCAGTCAGGCTCCAGGAGAAATCCCTTTGGAGCATACGAAATGGATAGAATATCTAAGGGTTGTGAAGATACTGAGCTACACAATGGCGGGAGAGTTGAGGAATATAGTAGTGACGATGGCACAGGAAACCAGGCAAATGTAAACACAAAACCATTATTAACTTTAAGGATCACAAAAATTTGTGCTAGGAAAGTAATCATACATGACATGTGTATAAATAGGATTTACACAGTCATCAAATATGCTACATATCAATCTTACCAAAATTATGATATACCAGGAAGGCAGGGGGCAAAAAAGTGTATGTGTGGCACAGTTTGGGGGGATGGGAAAGAGGGGCAAATGAGCAAATGAAGAGCTCTGGTCATCTTCCATAGTTGGAAGTCAATAGATCATGCTTAATACTGAAAATTCCAGAAGTTGCAGTAGGATGTTAGGATATGAAGATAAAGATCATAAGAAAAGCAAAGGGGGTTGAAAGTGGAAGCTTTAGAGGAGGGATAAACAGGCAGGACGAGGCTGCTATATTTTCTGAATGCCTTATAGATGCATTTGATTCTTTAAATGATGTGCAGTATAACTTTGATTTCCAAAACTGCATTAAAAATGTAAATGCCTCCAGGGACAGATATCAGAGGACACTGACTAGATTTTTGGATAAATTGCTGTGAGGAGGGCAAGTTTTGATCAGGTGCTGACTGGGAGCCCAGGTTGATGAAAACATTTTTCTCAAGGGAGCTTAGTTGCTGAGAGAAAAAGCTGACTATGGACCAAACGGTGCAAGTAGAGTGATGAAGCATAAGGACAAAAAAATACCCTGTCCCCAGGGTCAGAGCTAGAGCTTGCTAGTTGGGAGGAAATTGAGAAGAGGCTGGAATATTTGGTGTTTCAGCAACTTGTGAACTCACATGTGGTCACACAGATATTAATGCCAAATTAGGAGTTTCCATTTGCTTGTTTTCAGAACAAGAGTCCTTACCCCTCCGCTCACTGTGGGGGTCTCCAAAGTGGTTTTTCACACAGGCTCACAAATCTGACAACTGCAGACAACACACCAAGACTACCATGTTCTTTTTTTTCTGACCCCCTCACTCTCTTGCCCAGGTTTTCTGGAGGCTCATCCTGTTACTAAGCCTTACTGAGCACTAAACATGGAGGCCGTGGGCCTATGTCTCTCTCACACTGGATTAGATGGTCTACATACCAAGAGCCATGCTGATTGTCATGGCGATAGCTCCAAAGGGAGCTATACATAAAGCATGGATGCTAACCTCAACCCTGATTTTTGAAGGTACCTTTTTTGTTTTCGTAGGAGATGGCCAAGAAAGTTACCCCAAAGGTGATAAATGTGGGACCACCACTGGGGGAGGCTCACGTCTAATGGTGCATCACCAGAGAATACTCAAGGGAGAAAAGAACTGCCTAGCTGACCAAATTTCTCAATTTAAATAAGACCACTGGCTTAAAATTCATACATACACATAGAGATATACAGATATACATATACAAATGTGTATATATGAATTTTATATATATAAGTATACATAATAATTTTGTATATAAGAATTTATATATATAATCAAAAGAAAATCCATTGGATTAGCCAGAGAATTACTAGAAGATACACTGACGTGGTGAATTCCCCTACTTTCTACATGTTCTGAGTCTAGATTTCTTTTGTCTTAAATTATCTGCACCTTAAAGGGAGGCAGCCATAGCAAAGATGGAAAGATGGGTATATTCCCACACATTTCTAAAGCTTTTATACTTCTCATGAGAGGTGATATCTGTGGATTAATCAATGCAGACATCAGAGGCTGATATAAAACAGCAGCCCCAGACCCCTGCCTGCCTTGGATTCTTTCTACCCCAAGTAGAAGGGAGTGGTTGGGTAGGCAAGAGCAGAACACGAGAAAAACAGTGAAGCCAACAGGCTGCCTGGCTTTGCACACAGAGAACAAATGAAGAGCTCTGGGCAGGGAGCTTACACATGACCTCTTTGGCCAGGGCAGCTCATCAAGATTGATGGCCAGTGGATTCCACAGCCAACATTAAATTACCAAATGACAACTGAGAGGTCCAATCTCCTCTTTCCCCTCAAGTAACCCCACCAACCTCCATGCAAACTCCCTAATCTCCTCCATCCACCCACATTTAAGTTTCTAGTCTCTGATGGCGGCCCATCCCACTTCTCATTGCCCTAATCTGACAAGAGAGCGAAGATGTCAAATACCTCCCATCCCTTTCACCCCAGGCTACTTTTGGAGCATCCCACTTAAACACCTCTCCCACGGTCAGGCCAGCCCTGGGCAAGAAAAAGTCGTTAGACTTCATAGAGAAAGGGATCTGCCCTTCACTTTGTGCAACCACTAAATGGGGTCAAGAAAGTTTCTTAAGCATGAGATCCAAGGTCACAGGGAAAACACCAACTATAATAGTGGTACCTTGGAAGCACCCCTGGGGTCTGCCTTGTAAAACAATATAAGGGTTAATCCTGCAAAAGCCCTTTCCTCCATGCCCCTGGACTGGTTTCCTTTATAAAGAGTAAGTGCAAATAATATGACATCACATGATTGAGAATCATGGGAAATAACTGTTTCTGGACCTATACAGAGAGGATGCATATTCGTGGGGATTTGGAGGCTGTTAGAGAAATGACCACCCTTACTAAAACAAAACACAGACCCACCAAGTGTTAGTCCTGGAAGCAAAAGTACCAGGAGAGGGAGGTAAAATAACCTAGTGGCCCCCACTAGTGTTATGAAGTACAAGTGTCAAGGTTAGAACTTACATTCTAGAATCTGACAGATTTAGATTCAAATCCCAACTCCTTTACCTCAGACCTGTGTAGGGTTATTAGGAAAATTATCTATGTCCCTTGAGCCTCAACTTCATCATTAGTAAAATTAGCAATTGTCTCCCTTACAGAGCTGTAGCGAGGAGGCCATGACAAGTTCTCACAGTGTCGGCATATGGCAACGGGCCACTGGATGTCTGCTGGCATATGAGGACAGGATCATCTTCTCCTTGGGGTTTGATCACTATCGATGATGTCACTTCCACACTAATTCCCAGGGGAGCAGCAATTCTCCCTCTTTTAGTGATTGATAGTGTTTCTTTTTAGCAGTGAATGTATATGTATACACAGAAATATATTTGCAAAGTTGCAATCTAAATAACAAGTGGTAGATCTAGGATTTGAACCTGTGTCTGACTCCTGAGCCCTAATGAAGAAGTCTCTTAGGAGAGAGTACCAAACCACAGGGCTATTATGTTCAGAATACCCAAGCGCCAACCACACAAAAGGAGAGATCTTCATTCCCTTCTCCCCACCTCTCTATTCACTTCCTTCCCACCCTCCCTCCAAAGAAGGGCTTTTTGCTAACAGGATTGGAGACAGACCAAGACACCGAATAGGACACGCGGACTAGTAGACACTGCTGGTTCACCATTTTTCACTCACTCTCTTGCTCCTACTTTTTCCCTTCAAGCAGCTAAGTGGACAAGTCAAGCTACATCCTACTCTGTCCCCTCAACTTCCTTACTCTGTGAGTCTGGACAAAGGGCAGAAAGAATGTCAGTGGCTGAAGATGTAAGCTGAGACAGTGAACTTTTCTAAACTGACTTTTTGATTGACTACGATCATGTTCAGAAGATCAGGCAAAGCCTATCCATCGTAGATTTGGCCTGGTTATTTCTGATAAGGACTGATGGGCATCAGTTCAATTAGTACATGATTTGGTAAGTCCTAAAATTCCAAATCAACGTTCCAGCCCTCCTGGTGGTGCCCTTAATTCTGGAACTGCAGAAACTATAACTACTGATACAAACAGAAATATTTATCCTGAATTATCTTCTACCTTAAGTACCTATCTGTGATGGTTCATTTTATGTGTTAACTAAACTGGGTCACAGGGGCCCAGCTATTTAGTTAAACATCATTTCTGGGTGTGTCTGTGAGGGTGTTTCCCTAACGAAACTAATATTTGAATCAGCAGACTGAGTAAAGTGGTTTGTCCTCCCCAGTGTGGGTGGGCATCATCCAATCCTTGGAAGGCCTGAATAGAAGGAAAAAGTAGGGGAGGGAGTAAGTCTGACTCCTTGAGTGGGGGAACTGGTCTCCTACTACTCTTGACTAGGACCTATACCTGGTTCTCAGATCTTTAAACTCAGACTGGAGTTACACCACCAGCTTTCCTGGGTTTCCAGCTTGCAGAAGGCAGATGATAGAACTTCTCAGTCTTCATAATCATGTGAGCCAATTCCTTATAATAAATCATATATACATAGATATATATAGATATGTCCTATTGGTTCTCTTTCTCTGGAGAACCCTAATACATCATCTGATCTTTAACTCCCCTGAAACTGCCTCCTATCCTAATTCATCTCTTTAAAGCCTCAAAGAACACAGTGGGTGTTGACTAATGTCTTCTGCACAGACTTATTCTACTTACTGTCCTTTATAGACATCTGTGAAAGGATCATATTTACAAATAGTATCATACAGTAGTTAAACATGAAGGATGTTACCTTGTGAGTCAAAATCAACTCCAAGTGGCTTAGAAATTCAATGTAAAAACTCAAACCACCTATCAATGAAGAAAATGTAGTATCACAATTCCAACATAGGGATCATTTTCCAAGCATAGAAGGATAATAGAATAAATAGTAAGGGAAGAGATTGACTGGTTTCATTGTATTTTAGAATTTAGAACTACAGTTAAAAAACCATTCTAAAGACTAGGGTAGACAAGTGTGGAAAGTATGTTTGAGAAAGAGTTAAAACATTTTTTTTCAATCCAGACCTGATAAAAATAGATACCAAAAGCCCTAAAATACTGATAAAGACAATTAGATGAACAAAATTTCTCAAAAGAAGGTGAGAGTTCACATAAACACCTGCTTGCAGATATTTATAACCACCTTATTCATAATTGCCCAAAGAGGAAACAACCCAAATTTCCATCAACTGGCAAATGGATAAACAAATTACAGCACATTTGTACAATAGAGTACCACTGTGTTAGAAGAAGGAACATACCACTGATGCATGCAACAACACAGCTCAATCTCAAGATCATTATGCTAAGTGATAGAAGCCAGACACAAGAGAATCATACATATTATATGATTCCATTTATATGACATCCTGGAAAAAGAAAAACTATAGGAACACAAAACATATTCGAGGATGCCAGGGGCTGGGCAAATGGAGAGGAGATTGACTACAAAGAGAATTTTGTAGGGTGAAGGAAATATTGTATATCTTGACTAAGGTGGTGGTTACAGGATTATAAACATTTGCAAAAACCATATACTTAAAAATGATGAATGTTACTGTATACAAATTATACCTCAATAAACTTGGTTTAAAAAAGCCAGATAGACCATGTTTCATATTACTAGTCATCAAATAAATGAAAGTTAACATAAAAGGGGTCATTTTTAACCTAATTAATTTATAAATGCAATTGATAATATCCAATTCTGGCTAAGTTTCAAAGAATTTGGTATTCTCATATAGTCATGTTGGTGGTGTGAATTGGAAAGACTCTTTCAGAAGTCATTTTTTTAAGATTTTCTAAGTAATCTCTACACCAAACACAGGGCTCAAACTTACAACCCTGAGATCAAGAGTCACATGCTCTACCGACTGGAGCCAGCCAGGTGCCCCTGGAAATCATTCATGAAATATGTATCAAGAGTCACAAAAATGGTTTGTTGGAAGGGGGTGGGGTGGGGGATGGGGTAACAGGGTGATGGGCATTAAGGAGGTTACGTGATGTAATGAGCACTGGGTCTTATATACAACTGATGAATCACTGACCTCTACCACTGAAACTAAAATACACTATATGTTAATTAATTGAATTTAAATTTTAAAAAATTTTTTAAAAAAGAGTCACAAAAATGTTTACCCTTTGACCTGGAAATGCCACTTATGGGACTCTATACCAAGGAAATTCTGAAAAATGGCTAGAAAACAATGAAGGTTATAAAATAATTTGTTACAGATTATTAATAATTTTAAATAATTAGAGGATTCAATTTTCAAGAGTGGAGGAATGGTTAGTTGAATTATTATGGAAAATAATTAGGAAATATTATGCAACAATTCAAGTGGTTGTTTTAAAGTCTATATAGCCACATATAAGTGGGAAGTATGTATGTGATACAATGTTACTGAAGAAAGCCATATACAGACTTCCCTGTGTGCTTTCTAGAAAGGTAGGAAGTATAGTGATTAAGAGCATAAATTCCAGAGCCCAGCTGTCTGGGCTCATATCCCAATACCATCACCTTGGGCAGCTTACTTAACCTCTCAGATGCTCAATTTCCTCACTTGCAAAATAGGAAAAATAATAGTGGTTTTCTCATAGGTTTTTTTCAAGGGTTCAATGAGTTATTATGTCACTCTTATTAAAACTACCTGGTACTGAGTAAGCACTTTTAAGTTTTGCTCTGCTGGTTCAGCCCTACAAATGCAGAAGGATTAGGCAAAAATAACACAAGAGTATTATTCTGGTATATGTGGCTGCAGACTGATTATATTAGTATGGTTGCGACTGAGGTCATTTTTGCCTACTTTTTCCACTTTTGCATTTTTTTTAATTTTATTATGTTATGTTAGTCACCATACAATACATCATTAGTTTTTGATGTAGTGATCCACAATCCATTGTTCTCGTATAACACCCAGTGCTCCATGCAGTACGTGCCCTCCTTAATACCCATCACCGGGCTAACCAATCCCCCCCTGCCCCTCCCCTCTAGAACCCTGTTTGTTTCTCAGGTCCATAGTCTCTCATGGTTCATCTCTCCCTACAATCCCACCCCCTCATTTTTCCCTTCCTTCTCCTAATGTCCTCCATGCTATTCCTTATGTTCCACAAATAAGTGAAACCATATGATAATTGACTTTCTCTGCTTGACTTATTTCACTTAGCATAATCTCCTCCAGTCCCATCCATGTTGATGCAAAAGTTGGGTGTTCATCCTTTCTGATGGCTGAGTAATATTCCATTGTATATATGGGCCACATCTTCTTTATCCATTCATCTGTTGAAGGGCATCTCGGCTCTTTCCACAGTTTGGCTATTGCGGACATTGCTGCTTCAATGCCATCCCGATCAAAATTCCAATGACATTTTTCAAAGTGCTGAAACAAACAATCCTAAAATTTGTATGGAATCAGAAAAGACCCCGAATCGCCAAGGAAATGTCAAAAAAGAAAAACAAAGCTGGGGGCATCACGTTGCCCGATTTCAAGCTATATTACAAATCAGTGATCACCAAGACAGCATGGTACTGGCACAAAAACAGACATATAGACCAATGGAACAGAACAGAGAACCCAGATATGGACCCTCAACTCTATGGTCAAATAATCTTCGACAAAGAAGGAAAAAATATGCAATGGAAAAATGACAGTCTCTTCAATAAATGGTGCTGGGAAAATTGGACAGCCACATGCAGAAGAATGAAACTCGACCATTCTCTAACACCATTCACAAAGATAAACTCAAAGTGGATGAAAGACCTCAATGTGAGACAGGAATCCATCCAAATCCTAGAGGAGAACATAGGCAGCAACCTCTTTGACATCGGCCACAGCAACTTCTTTCAAGATACATCTCCAAAGGCTAGTGAAACAAAAGCAAAAATGAACTTTTGGGACTTCATCAAGATAAAAAGCTTCTGCACAGCAAAGGAAACAGTCAACAAAACAAAGAGGCAACCCACAGAATGGGAGAAGATATTTGCAAATGACACTACAGAGAAAGGGCTGGTATCCAAGATCTATAAAGAACTTCTCAAACTCAACACCCAAAAACCAAATAATCAAGTCAAAAAGTGGGCAGAAGATATGAAAAGACACTTTTCTGAAGAAGACATACAAATGGCTAACAGCCACTTTTGCATTTTAAAAAGTCACTTTGATTTTTAAAGGTTTGCGTAGATCTCACTATAGATTTGTATTCAGATTTCATTGAATGGACATTTTCTTAGTTGGTTTTTGTTTTGTTTTGTTTTGTTTTGGCTTGCTTGTTAATGGATTTCCAAGTGATGGTGTGACTAAAGAGCTAACAGGGTGTGCATACCAATGATTCATGTAGATCCCAGTGAAAGAGACACTCTGGAAAATAGGAAACACCATAAAATGGCTTGAAGGAATCGTATCCACAGAAATGCTAATTACAGATTATTAATTGTGTTAAATAATTAGAAGGGGCTCCATTTCCAATAGCAGAGGAATGATGAGTTGCATAATAAGATAGCTACAAGAGGGAATATTATCAGCAACTTAAATTGTGGTTATAAGGATTATATAACCATATATACACATGGAAATGTGTAGAATAAAGCACTAGTGAAGAAAGCCAAATATTTTTGTGTCTTGAAACAAAGCTTAGGCTGCATGAGTGAGGGATGGATCCCTCTCTCCTGGGTGACCATTCTCCTCAGTTTCTTGGTATTTCTCATTCTGGTATTGGGAGTGGTTAGAACCTTCCAAAGCAGTCAACACCCTGCCTTTGCTTTGTCTCTTTAGAGCTGGCTTTCACAGAAGATATATGCTGGGTGGCAGTCACAGAAAGCCCTTTCACACAAAAGGTCAGTCACTACCCCATGCCCTCTCCATGTGTGTTCCGGGCAGCACCGCTAGCCAAGCCCAGACTCGAAACACATCTGGGGAAATTTATGCTGACACTTGGTTCCACATCTGGAAATGCTAAGGGTCAGTTATGATTCTTAGCATTGTGGTCATTCTCTGCTTGAGCAAAACTTCAACATACCTCGCAGGCAAGCACTCTTGTTTGCAGACGCCCCGGACATTCCAGAAACTGACTTTCCAAAAATGGAACAGGTTTCAATGCTCAGGCCACAAGATTAAGCTTTCTGGTGTTTTTGGTTGGAAAAATCCAGACCTGTGTAGATCTAATAATACCTGTTAGGTTCTGGACATAAGGAGACATATTTTAAATGATACTCCCTAGATTAAATATGCCATTTGAAAATATTTTTTCCCCAAAGACTTCACGTGTCTTTTAAGAACCGATTACTCTTGGCAATTTAGATCTCGTGTCTTAGACCTTTCTGAGGGGAAAATGGTAAAAAGAAACAAATGGAAATTTTCGTAAAGTTGGTAGACCAATGGAAAATAGAAGTAAGTTAAAGGAAGTTTTTATCATGTTATTTTATATAAAAGAAAATGGTCAGCCAAAGAAAACAGAAGCATCTACTTCATGATTTAAAGAGAACCGTATCTATATTTTTCCCCATCTTTTGTTTCATAGTTTGTATAACTTGTCTTTCAGTAAAGGAAAAAAAAATTTTTCTTTATGCTTTGACCTAGACAGAGGAAAAGGAATTCAGTGGGAACATATTAATGCCATGAAGTACTTTGTCCATCAATAGACTGCTAGTCAAAAGTGCTGTGCTGTATTCTACCACCACCCTCCTTATTTTCCAAGGCCATAATTATTTATAGGGCCAGTTGCAGCCTCGACTCTGCTAAAACCATTTCTGGGAGGGCTCTCAGCCCTTATCCCCCAGCACAGCACTGCCCCATCAGGGCCTCTGCACATATGGATCCTGACTCAGCTCTGTGTGTGTGTGTGTGTGTGTGTGTGTGTGTGTGTGTGTGTTAGTAGTGATGCGGCTTACTCTTAATCTGGGTTTGGGGGGACATCTTAGTGCATCATATGGCTAAGCACTATAAATGATGGAGTAGTGCAAGGTGATTGTCTTCGTTACTCTGCCAATAAGATGGTCCTGACGCTGGAAGCGACACGAACCCTCCACTGACTGTCTACCAAAATGGGAAGCCGGCGGAGATTTGATTCACCACGGCCAATGAAATTAGACCACCCCTGAGAAGAGCACATGCAGGTTATGCGGGGTCAAGAGATCCACATCAGATACAGACATCCAGGCCTCATATTCCGTGACCTGGGAGTATTCGGGAAAGCTTTGAAAATCTGCTTTGGCCTCAAGTGCATCTGACAGTAGGCAAGTAAACACATTGTAAACCCGCAATCTGACCCAGCACCTAGGGTGCCATTTCCTTAGACCTCAAGGACTCCAATCAAAGAAGCAACCTAACAGAGAGGTTCAAAACATGAACTTGGGAGCCTGACCGCCCGGATTCGGACTCTGCGCTGTCACTTACTGACTGGGTAATCTTAAGCAAGTTACTTAGCCTGTTTATTTTTCTGTAAAAAGGAGACGCTAATTGTACCTATTTTGTAGGGTTATCAGGAGGTACCCATTTGGAAAGTGCTTAAACCAGTGCCAGGTAAGAGTTGTGTAAGTGTGTGCCAAATAAAATGAATAGATGTACAGAAATCATTTCATTCCTAGTTTCACCTGCTTTCACCCAGGGATTCCGCGTGGTTTTAAAACAGCAGAACTGGGTGAGGGGATGGGGTAACTGGGTGCTGGGCATTAAGGAGGGCACATGATGTAATGAGCACTGGGTGTTATATGTAACTGATGAATTACTGACCTCTACTTCTGAAACCAATAATACATTATATGTTAATTAATTGAATTCAAATTTTTTAAAAATGAAAAAAATTAAAATAAAATAAAAATAGCAGAACTTTTCTTGCTTGTCCAAGATCTTTTATCCTTAACTTTCAGATTAAATTTATTTAGGTGGGAATAACTTCACCATTGTAAGCAGGAACACTGGGTAGAGATCAGGCATTCATTGCATGATGCATTGGGGTTAAAATATGAATTCAATACTACAATAACTATATAATAAGGACTTGAGAAAGTTTCTTAACTTCTCCGAACTCAATTTAGTCGTTAGTCAATTGGCAATAACATGAACCTTTCAGAGCTGTTATGAAATTAATAAAAGTTGTTGTGGAAAGCACTTGGCACATAGTCTAGTGGGAAAAAAAGGTCCTCTTCCTGATAAGATCCAGGCTTTATCTTTTTGCTTTAACCTCCCTGCCTGCAACTGGTTCTCTTATAGTTTTTGAAATCCTGGATCAATGGTTCAGAGTAGATTTGGAGGTGGTCTTCTGATGTAAACAGTTGAAATTTTCTGTTCTTTGGGTGTTGTCACTATTAATATGATTCTTAAGTCATGTTTATCTGTTCACTTTATCTGAATCACCCTTCCAATGATACTGGTGAGGTCCAAAGAACTGGTGAAAATTACATGGATCGGTGAGAATATTCTGAGAAAGTACAGTTCAGGAAAATCCTACAGATCTGGTTTGTTTCTCTTTAAAATCTATCAACAAATGTGTCTCAGGAATTCTCTCACACTTTTGTTGTTTTCAAAACTTCACGCCATTAGGCAGATGTCACAGAGAGCTGCTTGCCTTTTTCAACAGGTTTTTTTTTTTTTTTTTTTTTTTTGGCAGCCGGGGCAGGGGGAGGGGAGCTTTTGAAAAGACAGTCTTCTAAATCATTTTTGCAATTAAAATTAAAATTTTAATGTGTCAAAATTATCCATGATTTTCAGCTGCTCAACATTTGTCTCACATATGTTCTTTCTTAACACAGATTATTTTTTTCTTTCCAATGTCAAGTTTAAGACCTCAAATCCTCCTTTAAAATCTATTTAAAATATTGAGCAAGTTGCTCTCCATGGGGTTTGCTGATGCAGGGCGCCTGTGTTTGTTTTTACAAAGGAATGGCTGTTCCTCAGGTCCTGTTACTTTACTCTGTGAATGTTCCCCTGGAGAATTCACCAAACCGACAAACCGTCTCTCCTGGAAAGAAGAATCCAATAGCTGTTAGTGTGTTGGCCACATTGTGTTTCTGTCACAGATACACAGGCAAATCACAAGCTCCTGGGCCCCTGGGACCACCCTGTCCCCGAGTCACTTTCAGCCTTGGAGATACCATGTCCTCTCCCGAAACCGCTTGCGATCAGCCCTGTGCTGCAGGAAGCTCCGTGAAGAAATGAAAAGATTTCTGTGAACAAGTAGGCTAGGAGAATCTCTGGAGAACAGTTTCAAACGTGTTGCAAATTGTGGTCCTTTCTCTGAGTCACAATGCAGGTTAGCATATTAAATGTGCCTTAAAGGGGCGCCTGGGTGGCTCAGTTGGTTAAGCGACTGCCTTCGGCTCAGGTCATGATCCTGGAGTCCCGGGATCGAGTCCCACATCGGGCTCCCTGCTCGGCAGGGAGTCTGCTTCTCCCTCTGACCCTCCTCCCTCTCATGCTCTCTGTCTCTCATTCTCTCTCTCGCAAATAAATAAAAAAATCAAAAAAAAAAAAAAATAAATGTGCCTTAAATTTCTTCGTAAAGAAATGACTTAACTATTTACCAAAAAGAAATAACTTCACCCTATGCTACCTAGACTGGTTTAACATGGGATCCCCTTTTTCAACATTGTCTCCTGGAAGCCTGAGAACTTGGGGTTCCATGTAAGATAGTCTGGGAAACACCGTTTGACATTAAAGAATCCTATGACTCCCAAAGTTAGCGGGTGTCAAGTGAAAGTGCCAGGAAATAGCTGGCAATGCCCATTTTCCCATCTTCATGACAACCCCTCCCCAATTCTGTGGTGATGGCATGGAGAGAACCCTGCTCCTAAGCCTTGTGCCATGATGGCTTTGGAATGAGTACACAATAATAGAATAGTATGCAGCCGTTAAAAAGAGGGAACTAGCCTTCTTGTGACAACATAAATGAACCTCAAGGCCGTTGTGCTAAGTGAACTAAGCCAGACACAGGAAGACAGATACTGCGTGATTCCACTTATATGTATCTAAAACAGTAGGACTCCCAGAAGCAGAGAGGAGAACAGTGGTCACCCAGGGCTGGGAGGGGAGATGAAGAGTTGCTGTTTGGGGCGCCTGGGTGGCTCAGTTGGTTAAGCGGCTGCCTTCGGCTCAGGTCATGATCCCAGGGTCCCCGGGATCGAGCCCCGCATCGGGCTCCCTGCTCGGCGGGGAGCCTGCCTCTCCCTCTCCCTCTGCCTGCCTCTCTGCCTACCTGTTCTCTCTCTCTATCTCTCTGTCAAATAAATAAATAAAATCTTTAAAAAAAAAAAAAAAAGAGTTGCTGTTCAATGCGTGTAAAGTTTCCGTCATGAATGGTGATGAAGTTCTAGGTGTCTGCTGTCCAGCATTGCACCTGCACTTACCAGTATTGCACTGTGTACCTCAACATGTGTTAAGAGAGTAGATCTCATGTTAAATGTTTTACCACAACAACAAAGCAAGCAAACAAAACCAAAGAAGCACCAAAAAACAAACAAACAAACAAAAAAACGTGCAGACGTGATAGATGTCTATTACCTGATTATGTAACAATTTCACGTGCATGTGCATATGTCCAAACTCATCAGATGGTTAGGTTGAATATGTGCAGTTCCTCGGATAGCGATTATACTCAAGAAAGCTGTTCTTTAAAAAGTGCATATGTTGATGAGGAGGAGTGTGTGCCTGTTCACATTCCCAAACCAAGCGAATGATCTAGGATGGTCTATTGCTCTGCAGTATTTACTTCTCATCTCCACCTTGTTAGCACAGATCGTTAAGTTAGATTTCTGGAGACTGTCAGAAATGGGACAAAACTGGCACGTGGCGGAGACTGGAAGAAAGCCATGCCAGCAAACAGGTCCTGAGACTCCATAAGCCCAGAGGCTCTTCTGCTAGAAGTGCTGCCACCAACCGCGCCCCCACCCCCACCCCACCCCACCCCCGTGTGGATTTGGGAAGGCTTCCTGGTTTGTCCTTAGCTCTCTCTTTCTCTTTCCTCTGCAGAAACAGGACTCATTAAGAACGCAAGATAATGTAGCCTTGTTCAACAGCTCCCATCTCTCTCTTGAAATAAAGTCCAGCCTCTTTTAGAATGTTCCAGGAGGCTCAGTGAGATCTGACTTCTGTCTTCACTCAGATTTTTACTTTTCCTTCTTCACATGTTAGAATCCAGTCACTTGTCACTTTCTCCCACTACCCACCCTGTACTTCCCGTTGATTCCCTCTGCCTAAAACTCTCTTGCCTGCTCCCTTCCCTCGCCAAATTCTCCCTGACCCTAACCACTGCCCGGTGCCTAGCTGATTCCCCCTCATTGCTCATGTCATAGTCTAGACATCATTTCTTCCACGAACACTTCCCTGACCCTTTCACAAAGCTGGGTTGGCTGACCCTGCTCTGGCCTCCCTTAGCAATTCTACTACCCACTTCAGAGCACTCCCTACACTTCACTATAACTGAGTCTGTCTATTGATCTGTATCCCCCATTGGATCTTAAACTCTGCAGAGGCAGAAACTCTCTGTAGTTCTCATTCCCGGGGCCAAGCTCAGAACCTCTACCAGGGCAGCTGTTCAATAAATACATGTTGAGTGAGTGAAATCAGTCAGCCAGTGGATCAGTCTCAGCCTCATTGCAAAATAGAACAGGAAGATTCTATCACTAGATTCCCAAATCTCAAGTTCTCACTTCTGGATCTTTCAGATGAACGGCATACTACAATCCAACTACACCATTTTTTTGAAGTTATCTTCCTCAAACATGTGGAAGGCACGGGGCCTCAGAGGGCAGGGGGCTCCCTCTAATTGACAAAAGTAACGTACAACCTCATGTTGCCTGCTCTTCTATGTTTGAAAAAGAACAACCAGTTAGATTATGATTCCTCCTCATCACAGTTTAATTGGTCATATGTTCAGCTTTGCCAGAAAACCTGCTTCCCATTTTCATGACAAATCATGCATGTTCTAGGGCTCTGAGAATCTTGCTTATATTTTTGAGTCTCATTGCATAATAAAAGACAGATACACACGGTCACACGCAGGCTCAACAACATCCTTATTCCCCACTGTTCTTTTGCAAACTGCAGTCTTACCCAGCTGCCAAATTCATATTCTACTAGGATGACAAGAATTTCCCTAACACAATCATGAATCAGTCTGTGTCACACAGAACTCTTCATCACAACGCCCTTCCTGGTTGGAAAGCAAACCTTGTAAGCTGGATGGTTTCAGAGATACAAATTGCTTCTGGCTGCAGAATGAGATGACTGTATAGTTGACCAAGAAAAACACAAAAACACACAAAAACACCCCTAGGAGATGAATTACTTGAAATTAGGAGGCCTGCATTCCTGGGGCCAGATAGTAAAACTATTTTACCCCCTTAAGACATGATGCTAGAGTTAGTCAGACATTTCCAGGATTTGTGTTTTGGGAAAAATATGTTGACCCCATTTCAGAAAACTGCCCTAAGAGGGACATGTTGTGTAAGCATATCCATTGCAGAATAAAGCTTTTGAATAATATTAAGGGGAGATTCTCTCCGCAACCCCTGCCACCACTTCAATAACTGGAATTATGAAAAGAGTTTTAAGGTAGTGGGGGGTGGCTCAGGAATAGAACTGTAAAATGACTCTCCACCCAATGGCTGTAGAGTAATCCATGACCATATGCTTTACCCTTTTCAATTCTTTGGGTTGTTTGAATCCCAGCAAGGTAATGTATTTTGTTCTGCACTGTCAGTTGCCCAGCTATCAAAGTTCCTTCTCTGTTCTTCGTACCATTGGTGTGTATTACCAGTTAGAGGATGTCAAAAAAATACAGGAGATGAGTTGTAGAGAGTGCTGGTATAGAGATGGTATACATGTATCTATGTATATATAATGCTGGCATATTAATTAAGATAATACTAGCTACTGAAACAGATAAAACTTGAAAATCTTGGCGACTAAATACAGTGGAAGTTTATAAAGGCCAATCAGCTGAGAGTGGGGCTATAGGGAGGTTCCATGACATCATTCAGAGACCTTGGTTGATGGAGGCTCTACCTTTAACCTACGTTTTCCAAAGTCACCCTGGACATTGACCTCCAGTTGGACTACGGATGAAGAGAAAACATGGAAGACCATGTGGGAGGTTCCCATGGAGCAGGACTAGAAGTGGCACAAAGCATTTTACCCACAGAACTCAGACATTTGACCTCAAGTAACTGCAAGGAAAGCTGAGCAAGGGGTCTGGTTATGGGCTCAGGAAGTAAACAGGTTTAGGTGATCACATACTATTCTTGGCCACTGTCCAACACTTTAGTCACCAAATATCCATTTCACTTGTACTCCCACATCAGCAACAAACATTTGGCTTCCCAAGGGAGAAAACCTGAAGTCCCATCCAATCACTTCAGAGTCCAGGCCCCCCAAGAGATGTAGATTCCTTCCTACTGATCACACCCACATGTGGCTTCTTGTGATCCAATCACCTGGACACACACACACACACACACACACACACACACACACACACACACACACTATGCAGTGGGGAGCAAAGAGAGAAAAACCACAATAAAGACTCCCATTCTCAAGTAAGAAGCATGGAGGATACTCAGCATAATTATAACCTAGCAGTGATAGAATTTTGCTGGACAAGTACTATGAAAACCTTTAGTCTAGAAATAGGAAAGTTTTCTTGATTAGATCCTCATTTTGCTGTTAAGATGAACATTAGAGGTCTATTCTCCATGACTCATAGCTCTACCTTCTGGGACATACTTCCTTGTCCATCACGACCTCCTAGGCTACATCTGAAGTAGGCATTGGAAAGTATGCCCTTCTAGGAGTTTCCCAGCTGTCAAAGCTTGTTCCTGAAGGTTCAAATTGGGGGCCCTAAATATTGTTTTAAGCTTCAAACAGGAAAAGGCTTTTTCAGGCTAGCTTCATGATTCTTTCTTCAGATTTCTTCAGTAATAAAATTTCCTCTAAACTATAGTATGTTTCCCATCTATCTGCTACCAGTCAGTTGCATGTCAGTTTTTAGATACAATTCTCAAGCCTGATATATTTCTTTGTTTTCTTGCCCTCATAACTTTCTCCTAATTCAATGGCAATCAACTTTGGATCATCCAGATTGGATAGAAAAGCCATACACTTAATCTGATCTTTGCTATAAATCTGAATCTTAATAATCCATTTTTTCTCAAAGGGTTTTTCTATCTTATTTCCTACTGTTTGGCATCTAAAAGCAGATGACTTTTCCAATCTTTCAATACCCAAACACTGGACTCCTTAGATTCCTTTTTACTTATGCTTTCAAATCAACAAATCCTTATCTGAACTCATCTCTTCCTTCTGATAATTTGCTAAATGCAGCCAGTCACAACCAACAGACACTATTAGCATTATATCTTCCAAAATTTTTTCTAAATTTACAGGGCTGACAGTTATTTGGTCTTCTTGCCGCATGAGCTCAGGCACAGTATTAACAAATGTGTTTCGCACTGCAATACATAGATCACTATCTTCCAACCTGCAATATCACTGTCTGCCATCTGACTACTAAAATGATGTCATTTCAGACCATGAGATACTCTGGACTCCGGGAACCAAACTGAGTGTTACAGAAGGGAGGGGGGTGGGAGGATGAGGTAACTGGGTGATGGGTATTAAGGAGGGCACCTGTGGTGATGAGCACTGGGTGTTATACGCAACTGGTGAATTGTTCAACACTACATCAAAAACTAATGATGTACTATATGCTGGCTAATTGAACATAATAATAATAATAATAAAATAAAATAAATTGTGTCATTTGAGTATTGAGTATATTTAGTGTAGTTAATGTTATATTGGGGGTTTTATTACCATCTTACCATTTATTTCATATATAAACCACAGTCCCTTTTTCTCTATTTTTCTGCCTTCTTTTGATTAATCAAATCTTTTATTATTCCATTTTTCTTTTACACACATTTTACTACCAACTTAGTGTTTACCTACAGGTTAAAATGTTTCCTTAACTTATTATAATTTAAATTACTATTTTTACCATTTCCCATATAGCACTAAAACTTTAGAAAACTTTTAACTCCATTTACATCCTTCCCAAATTTTGCATTAATGTTGTCCTTCATTTTAATTCTATACATATATTACATGATTAATATTCAGTCCATATTCATTTATATTTATCTACATTTGGATAGCAACATTTCAGTTGCTCTTTATTTCTTACAATTCTGGGTTTTCCTTTGCAATCACTTTCCATCTGTATCAAAAATTCTTTTTAGGATCTGTCTTATTGAGGGTTTGCTGGCAATAAATTCTTTCATTTTTTTGTCTAAAAATATCTTTTTTCCATTGATTTTTGAAGACTATTTTCACTAAGTATAGAATACTGGGTTGACAGTTTTTTCTTCCAGCACTTTAAAGATGTCTTTTCATCATCTTGAAGTCAGTTATCAGACTAATTTTTGCTCCTTTGCAGATAGTATGTGGTTTTTTTCTAGCTCCTTTTGATATTTTTCTCTTTGTCTTTAATTTTCAACAGTCTTACTATGATCAATCTAGATGTGGTTTTCTTTGTATTAATTCAGCTTAGGGTTTGCAAAAACTTCTTGAATCTGTAGGTATCTTTAATCAATTTTGGAAATATTCTAAGCCATTATCTCTCCAAATATTCTTTTGCCCTATTATTTCTCTCTCCTCTTCTACTAGGACTCCAATCACACATTGCCCCACATATCTCAATGATCTTTACTGCAGTCTCATTCTTTTTTCCCTCTCTGTGCCTCAGTTTGGTTATTTTCAATCAATCTGTTTTGTAGTTCACTAATTCCATATCCTGCTGTGCCTAATCTGCTGTTGCATCTACCTAATGAACTCTTAATTTCAGGTATTCTGCTTTGCTCCTGGACTTTGATTTGAATCTTTCTTGTAGATTCCTATTAGCTGGTGAAATTCTCTTTCATCATATAGTTTTTCTACCTTTTCCTCTATTTTCTTAAATATAGTAGTTATAGTTATGTTAAAGTTCTTGTTAGCTAACTCCAGTGTTGGCCCATTTCTATGATCTGCTTTATCACTTGGTTTTTATTCTTTTGGCATGACTAGTGATTTTTTAATGAAGGACATTGCATATAAAAATTGTAGAGGCTCCAGATGATGGTAGCTTCATTCAAAGAGGGTATACCCTGCCTTCTCTTGGGCCCATAGATGTGGTGTTACATTACAGTTCTGCTTCAGCCCTCATGATCATAATATGCTTTTTGTTTCCCCCTGACCTTTAAGATTTTCAGTTGAGGTGTATTATACATAATTCCTCTTCCTGGCAGGTCCTCAACACTAACTTTTGCTTTGCATGATTGGCAAATTCTCTGATTTTCAAAGGCTTGCCGCCTATATCTGTGGTCTCTCCAGTTCAACCCTTAAATGATGCAAAAGTCCCAAGGGAAAAGCTGGTCCTATACTTGAGGCCTTCAATTCTTTTCTAAAAGATACAGCCCTCTTAAGGTACAAACCTGAGATCTTCACCTTCAGCCTGAGCCCAGAAATGGCATATCCTCCTAGGGTTAAATCTGATGAATAAGTCAGTTCACTTCTCTGAATTTACCAACCCCTGGAGTTTTAGCTGTACAGTTCATATTGCTTCTTCAGCTCTCTAGGTCTTCAAATTCCCTAAGAGATCCTGATTAAAATGCATATTCTCAGGCCATGCTCCTTAAAATGTAGGGCTGATGACCAGGGTCCAGAAATCTGCCCAGGTGATTTGATACAGCTAGACCAGGAATTACAGCGTGAGAAATACTGGCCTAGATCCTTACCTACTATTCCCCCATAGTACCATCTCTATCTGGGAATTTGCTTTGTATCTTCTGCAATTGCTGCTGTGAATACAAATGCTGTGCTAGCTGCCAAGGAGCTTCTGACACCACCCCCAGGAGCCCTTCCCAGGAAGGGGTCTGACACCATGTACCAGCTACTGCTCCAGCTACCAGTCTTAAACCACCCAACAGAGAGCGTGTTACTGTATTCCTTGCTTATCCAGTTGCCATCTCACTACCATTGCAGCCAAAAATCTCAGATGATGTCTGCCATATCACAGAAGCTCAGGGATACTCCCTTCCTTAGACTGATGGAGATCAACAAACTCTCAACATTTTTTTTTTCTTCTCCCACCTGTGGCAGGAAAAAAAAAACACTTAAATAAGGCCCCAGTGGAGTTCATCCATAGAATACCAACTATTTCTCAACATAGGATTTTATCTGTAACATAGAACAGAGCTTTAGTGTTAGAGTATTCTTTTTCTATATCTGATGTTTTATTCTAGGTGTCTCCTATGGGTTCCACTGGGAAATGTAGCTTGACCATCAGCAAAAACTTGAGCCCTTGTTGGTAGGAAAGAATTGAACCCACACCAGACATATTGATGAGGGAGATCACAATATACCTCTATCAGTTGGTTACTTGCAGCCAAAAACATTCTAACTCATGCAAATTTAAGCACACCACAGTAGCCAGGATGGAAAACAACATCTTGGACACACATATCCAGAAGTACAGCTCTATTCTATTCAGAAAATAATGTGGAAACAATAATTAAGTGTTGGTGATCTCCTTAGTGTAGATCTAATTTCAAATGAACCAACCTGTCCCCTGCATCTAAGTGCGGTTTCATGGCCATAGACAGGATTACTTGTAACTGTACATCAAATTGTACCAAGCACCATTGCTCCAGAGTCCCATGCTGTAGGTAATAGCCTGAGAAGAACTGCAGGAAGAATTAACAAAATAAGGAAGGCGAACTGAAAGTCACTAGAAGTCAAGTGTTTGAGGCCACATGTGTCTCGTTATGGGTCATGACTCATTAGACTGACTGCTGCTCTCCCTTGCCTCATTTTTTCCACAGAAGAATAGAGAAATAGCAGCCAGAGAGCTGCTGGAGAATATCCTCACATCCTTTTTTATGGGATATTTCTTTCTTCCCTTGTATCTTTTCATTGCTAGCCAGATCCATTTCTGGTTAGCTCAATACCAGTTTACATGGAACTGTTAAGGTACTTGGTGCTTCTGAAATTCTCACCTCAGAAAGTGGATTGTTTGCAAGCAGTGTTCTCAAATAATTCTTTAAAACTCC
This sequence comes from Halichoerus grypus, assembly GCF_964656455.1. NCBI lineage: Eukaryota > Metazoa > Chordata > Mammalia > Carnivora > Phocidae > Halichoerus > Halichoerus grypus. The sequence continues at coordinate 42,153,755 of NC_135714.1, forward strand.
AAAAGCCAGGCTGCTTTAAAATATTATTGACCTCAGAGGGATCTTCATAGATAAAGTAAGGCAGAACATTTTTCTAAAGCATTGATTTGAAAAATTAGCTTCAAAACCAACAAGGGACCACCAGAGGGATTTTACTGAGTGCAAGGCCTAAATTCATGTCTACAGTAAGATAATCAGTACCATTTGCTGAACTGTTTTATTTTATTTGAGGGCTTATTTATTCAAATTATAAATGGCTGGGCTTATTACCAGACCCAGACTTATTTTTTTTAATTGAGCTATAGTTGACATACAATATTATACTAGTTTTAAGTCAACAACATAGTGATTTGGCAATTATATGCATTAGGAAATGCTTACCACTGTTAAGTGTAGTTATCATTTGTCACCACACAAAGTTATTATATATTGTCCATATGCCTTATGCTGTACTTTTCATCCCCATGACTTATTTATTTTATAATTGGAAGTTGTACCTGTTAACTCCCTTCACCTATTTTGCTCATCCTTCCATCTCCCTCCCCTCTGGCAACTACCAGTTTGTTCTCTGAATTTATAAGTCTATTTCTGTCTGTTTGTTTAGATTCCACATATAAATGAAATCATACAGTATTTGTCTTTCTCTGTCTGACCTATTTCACCTAGCATAACACCCTCTGGGTCTATCCCTGTTGTCATGAATGACAAGATCTCATTCTTTGTTATGGCTTAACAATGCTGAACATGTATTATATGCCAGGCACTATGCTGAACTCTTTATTTGCAATATCTCTTGTAAAGACTGCAATGACCCTCCTAGGGTATTTCTGGTATCCACACACTGATGAAAACAATGGGATTCAAAAACTTTGGACTAAATAACTCACCCAAAACATGCATAAAGTGGGCTAGGAATAAATGAAACAACAGCTCAAGCATAATGATAAATGGCAATGGACACACAGTATATTTGGGAAGACAATGAAAAGAGATCTTGCCTCAATTCAGGGAAGCTACCTCTCTTCATCTTTAGCCCCTTTTGCTGTGAGGAAACACAAACCCAGTGTTTTCAGACCTCCAGTCTTTCAGGAGAATGCAGAAATCCAAATTTTCATGTGAAATTGAAATCTTATTGTTAAATGCTGGCAGCTATTAAAAAAGTTTTTCAGTTCTCGGCAGCCAAACAAAATACAGCTGTGGTCTGGATTCAGCTTGTAGGCTTTGCAAACTCTGTCCTCTGTCCTGGGAGATTGGGAATCATCTTAGGTTCTTTTGTTCTCTTAAAGAAACATGGCTCCTTCAACCAGAGGCCAGAGAGCTTTAAATGATCATTAATGGTTTCATACTGAGGCATAGCCATTGCCCACCCACCCACCCTTAGAAATACAAACATCCATGACATGACTCCTGGGAACATTCATGCGTAATTTGTGAAATCATTATTCTGTGTGACTTGAGGGATCTGAGTTGACATGGGGATGCCCAAGGAAGAAGAAGATACAAGAAAGAAAAGGAAAAACGAGCGCCTGGAGAAAGACACCGGAGTACCCTGCTGAGTGCCGCCCACCCCCATTCCTGGCCCCTGTCTGTTTTCATCATTCAGACCCCTGAAGCCCAGCATTCAGAGTCTCGGCCCACCATTCTTCATTTCTGATTTCTCTCCTCTGAGGAGATAAGGACGACCCAAGGCCTCTCGGTATGTTTTACATCAAAGACCACTGAAGGGTCCTGACAGGCTGGATGTCAGTGCTGTAAATAAACCATTAATCACTCTGCCATTTCATGGACATACTTTTCCCAGAGGGCATGAACTTTCTCCAGGTCACTAATATAAACCACATCTTCCCTGAGCCAATGGGGGAGGCAGAGTGGCGTGTCAGAGCTCAGGGAGCAGGCTCCCTCATCGACACACCATTATTTTCCTCTTAACCCCCCAGGTCATTGCTATTGTCCCAGCAGACTGTAAATGGTCAATTAAAGGGGAGTTGGTTGAAATGAATTAAACAAACGAAGTCACAGTTTCAGGGAACATGTATACCACAGGGCAGCTGCTTCTACTCCTCTAAAACTTTCCACCTCTAGATCGAGTACCAAGAGAAAGGCTACAGGGACACAACAGGACACTAATGATTTTGCCATTGACCCAAAGCAACATGCCTTTGGCAGACCCTCATAGTCTGAGTTCCAAGAATTAGAGCCCAGGGAAAAGGCATAAAATAACTTTCCAGAACAGAGTTTCTCCTCTGCATGATGAAGTTAGGCTCACCTGACCAATGGTTCTAACTTGGCCAGTGTTATCCACTGGAGACCAAGTCTTGGGTGCAGATCCATTCATTCACTGAGCTTTTCCTCTGGGCAGGCAACTGCTCGAGGCGCAGTGAAAAGACAGGTGAGGTCCTTGCTCTCTTGGCATTTACATTCTTGTTGGGGCAGGCAGCCAATGAATAAACCAGATAAATTTAGGTAGTGATAAAGCTATAAAGAACGTAAAACAGGAAGGTGGTATCAACGGTGATGGAGGAGTGGCTACTTTAGCTTGAGTGGAAAGATGAGAGCTTTCATCTGCTCAGCAACTAAACACGGTAGTAGGCAATGGAGGGTTACCAAAGAAACAAAAGCAGTGATATTTCTGTTTGAAAGATGTTATATTTAGCTGGAGAGACGAAGTAAGTATGTAAGGGTCCAGAGGACATCATGAATATGCAAAACCTACATGCAAATCTGGAAGCCCAAAGACGAGGTAAAGAAAACAAGTGGTGATCGGGACAAGTTCAAGTGAGTTTCTCAGAGAAGATGAGTCTCAACAATTGGGAATAAATTGCATCTGGGTTATATCAGGGAAAGATCCTTAGGTCCTTCCCACTGAGACACTGGAACTGCAATCAGGATTTGATCCAGGGCTGACACACCCACTCTGAGGTTGGATTCAGAAGGAAGGCCAGAGAGAGAAATAACACCATGCTTCAGATAAATTCTGAACACCTTACCCTGGCCAGCAAAGCACACTGCCTGCCTCCTTACCTCATCTCCCATGTCTCCCCCTCACTGCAGTCACACTGGGCCTCTCCGCCAACTCAGCCAGGCCACACTTGTCCATGGGGACTTTGCATTTGCTGACTTCTCTGCTCAGAAAGTGCCTCTTTCACATCCCCACCCATATGGCTCCTTCTTATTAACTAGGTCTTGGCCCAACAATCTCCTCCTCTGTGAGGCTTTTGCTGAGCACCTTTCCCAGAGAGGCCCCCCCGTCATCCCAATCTCTTTCTCTCACCTCCCCTGATATATTCTCTTCAGAGCACTTCAATATCTGACATCTTTTGTTCCTTCGTTTACCTGACTGTTGTCTAGACAGTGAGCACCGCTTATTTGTGAATACTTGCTGTGGAAAGTAAGTTTGATGTGAACAGGAAGCTGTGTTTTATTCCCTGCCTCATCCGGCTTGCTAGAATGCCACCTGGAGGGTAGCAAAAGTGGAATAGATACTTGTTGGATTCATTAAGTGCCTACTCTGCACCAAGCACTGTGCCAGGCTCTTTCCATAATAACGTGACATTCGGTTAGTTCTAGAGTTCTGTATCTCTACATAGTTGGACTAGTCTACCATGCTATTGCTGGGGGATATGACTCACACTCGAGAGCTACTAACTTTATGTCGAGCTTGAAAGTCCATAATTGTTATCTTCAGAAAATATTGTTTGACCTACAGTATGTGTAAATCAATTTAACTTTATAACAGGAAAAAAATGACATCACATTTAATCCTCATGACAATGCTATGTGACAGGCATGGTCATACCCATTATACAATGAGGAAACCGAAGTCCAGAAAAACTAATCAACTCTGTCAATGGTACAAAGGTAGTAAGCAGCAACTGAGCCCGAGTTTGTCTAACCCTAAAGTCTATGTCTGTTCTACTTTTCTACTTTCTTTCTATGGGGAACAGAGGAAGTGAAATCAGGAACATGAAGGATCCAAATCAGGTTAAGTTTCTCATGCCACAGTTTAGGAATCGAGGGAAGTTAGTCCAATTGTTAAGTGAGGACCAGGAACACCAGTGTTCAAGATGAGCACAGGTAAGGAGAGCATCCCTGTTTACATTCACCTGCTGGAACAGGGCAGGACTGAGTAAGGAGGTCACCAACAGAAAGAAGAGTGGTGGCCCTTTCAGTACCGGGCTGTGCCAAGAGCTGTACCGCTAAGTATGCACCTGACTACGCCTGGGCTTGGTACCACCCTAATGCTGCTTACTCCCATAGAGCTCCAACAAATAAAGAGTAAGTAAAGAGTAGGGGACAGGCGTGCTCAACAGAGTCTGGATCACCATGGGCATGAAGCCTTGCCTCAAAGGTAGAGAAAGAGAATTTCAATTGCATATGATCAATAGCCGTCTAAAGCAAGGCCAACTGAGCTGGCTTAGCCTGACATAGTCGAAAGAGAAATAGCAAATAAGCCTCACCACCAGCAGAACTCCTTGGAAATGGCTCTTGAGAAAGACTCTGAAAGTCAGTGAGTGCTGACAGCGAACAGTGGTAAGTCACGCAGCCATGCCTGCGGAGGCGAAGGTGGTCACAGGGACGCCCCATGCGCTATGTATGTGCCAGCCCTGCTGGAGAATCCCACTTGGCTTCCATGTGAATTTGCTGCCAGGCAGTGACCCAGCCACCACTGGCCCTTGGAACGCAGGCTTGCAGACAACCTCCCGCCTTACACGGAAGTAAATGTATCGACTACGTGCACTCTCCTTGAACAGGAAGTGTGACAACAGCTGCCATGTTTATTATGTACCCGGTATTGCAAGGCAGTTTATATTACCCTATGCACATATATTATTAGTTTTTCCATTTTACAGGCGAGGAAACTGAGCTCAAAGAGGTTAAGAAAATTGTTCAAAGTCCCAAAGAGTGAAACCAGGATTAAAACTCAGACCCCTCTGATTCCTTAGCCAGCGCTCTTGGTGCCACACCGGAAGTGTCCAACACCAGCCCACACCCCTCACACAGCTTTCACCAATTCATGCCAAAATGAGAAGAAATAAGTGTGATACTGTAATTTTCTTAATTCTTAACAGAATTAAATAAACAAATGTGATTGTTTAATAATACATCAGGGGAGGAAAAAAGTATACATGTATATGTTGATTAGAGAAATTAAAATATATGGTGATTTCAAGTTTGTTCATAGATGATAAAGATGTGTGTTAGAATAGAAGAAATAAAGGGATATGTTGGTTAAAATTCTGTCATAACTGAAAAGCTGTGCATTTATTCTGAGTTCATGTTAACTAGTTCTGGGTGTTTAACTCTTTTAGAGAATTACAAATGATAGTAGCTTTTTAAAAAAAATCCTTAGTTGGCAGAAATAAAAACTGATCGTCCTCTCTGAACTCTTTGCAGTTTTTTCTTTTATTCTTGGAAAACTCCAAAATGTTGGAGAACCAATGCACCTTCCATGATGGAGTCCCATTCCCGCTGACAGAGGTCACAGACTGGAGATTTAATGAGTCAGATTCAGCCCACAGAGGATTGTAAAGGATCGTAGGGGTTTGTGGTTTGGCCACAAAGGATTGTAAAATTCTACCTGACAATTAACTGACAATATTTTAAATAGAAGAATGTAGATACAACTCTGAGTTTCTGCCTTCTCCTTAAAATTCAGAAGATCTAAAAAGGAAATCCTGCCCTTTGAGACCACATGGATGGCACTGGAAGGCATTGTGCTGAGTGAAGTAACTCAGAGAAGGACATATACTGTGCAAGCTCACTTAGATGTGAAATCTAAAAAAAAAAAAAGTCAAACTCAAAGAAACAGATTGAATGATGGTAGCCAGGGGCTGGGGGCTGGGGGAAATGGGAAGATGTTTGTCAAAGGATATAAAGTCCAGTTATAAGTTATATTCTGGGGTTCTAATATTCAGCATGATGACTATAATTAACAATATTGTATTATGTACTTGAAAAGTGCTAAGAGAATAGACCTTAAATATTCTCACCACACACAAAAAAAGTATGTGAGGAAATGGATGTGTTAACAAACTTTATTTGGGGAATCATTTTGCAATATATATGTATATTAAACAATCATGCTGCATGCCTTAAACTTACACAATGTCAATTGTCTTCCAGTCAGGCTAAGAAAATAAGACAGCATTCCTCAGAGATCTGGCTACCCCGGGCCTACATTCCCTGAGGGAAAGCGGAGCGGGTGGTGGCTGCTCGCTGTGGGAGAGGCAGGTGTCTAGGTGAAGGTACAGCGGGCCTTTCCTACCTCGTGATACCTGGTAGGTCTCTGCAGTAACGGCCGCAGGGTGTCCACGCCTCTTGGCATCCATGCCCTGTCACCATTATGTTCCACGCTCCCAGGACTCTGGACTTGCCAGGGTGACTTACTTTGGTCAATGGGACAATGGCAAATGTAAACACCAGCTTGAAAAGTGCTCGCACGGGGGGAGCTTACCGTCTCTGGCTGCGAAGAACCGTGAGGCCACCCTGAGAACAAACCAGGCTAGGCCCCTGGGAAAGCCCTGCGGAGGAGAACCGAAGCAACCCACGATCAGCCCAGACAGGGAGGCCCTTCCAGACTATGCAGCCCCAGCTGAGCCAGCAGCTGAGTGCAGCCACATGAATGAGCGCAGGTGAGGCCAGAGGAGAAAGTGACCTGCCCGCCAAGCCCAACCCAGATTCTACTATTAAGTGATTGTTGTTTTAAGCCACTAAATTTTGAGGTGTTTTGTTATGCTCATACCACACCCTTGGCCTTATTTATCTCGGCTCCTGGATGATGAAAGCATGTGAGCCTGCAACTCCTACCTGGGGACATTGCGGACCCTCTGCACATCCCTATGCACACTCGTGCACACTCCCACGCGTACACATCCATCTGGAGGCACTTGATATTAAATGAGAGCAGGACATTTCAGTTGTTCGCTCCGGGCCCGAGAACAGCACCTGGCGCACAGTTGGCCCTTAATAAATATCTTGTGAATGAATAAATGAATTCGCAGATGTGTCCCTAAGTAACTTAATTTAAGAGGGAGGCTGGAGTTGGTCACCACCCCCAGAACTTCGGCACCAGAGGAATCTCTGGGATAATCTCCAGGTAGCATGAAGGATGGCTGAACACCCATCCCAGCCAGGCCACCGGCCTCCCAGACACCCTGCTGTGTCTGCTAAACTAGTTTTGGAAAACCAGCACATGTGAGCCTACTCAATGGGGATTGAGGTTTGACAAGACTGATAATAGCAACCTATTTGTCATTTGTGTTAGTTTTCCACGGGTGTTGACAGAGGTCTAAATGGCAAGGGGACTCTCCTACGAAGGCTGAAGGAAATATGATGTAGCCATGGGTGTCAGCCGAGGGACAGCCGAAACGAGAGCTGGATCGTGTTTACCTACTGAGTGAATTGTGACTGTGATTTTTCAAGGGATTAAAAAAAAATGAATGCCATGTGGAAGAAAACACTGTCTACCCTGATCATGCATAGCATTCTTGTTTTGCCAGCAGAAATGTTCAGCAGCGGAAACGGTCTCCTGCCCTTTGCCATTTCTTTTTCTTTTTTTTTTTTTTAAGATTTTATTTATTTATTCATGAGAGACAGAGAGGCAGAGGCAGAGGGAGAAGCAGGCTCCCTGCTCGGAACTCGATCCCAGGACCCTGGGATCATGACCTGAGCCGAAGGCAGACGCTTAACCGACTGAGCCACCCAGGCGTCCGCCATTTCTTTTTCTTGCTTGTTCTCTTTCCTTGCTCAAAAATAAGAGGATGTTCATTAAATTAATCACAGACACCCTTCTGGGGAGATGAATAGCAACCTGGAAACCAAAACAGTTGGAGAAGGGGGAAGCCATTCAGAATCACAGGACTGGAAGTCCTAGATTTTAGTATACTAGCCTGCTTCTTAATTGCTTTGTGACCGAGCCAGCCAGTCTGTGTAGATCCCAGTTTGCTCGTCCATGAGATGGTGAAAATAGCATCTGCTGGGCTGACATTATCGGGGTTTTGAGATGCGATGAGAAAACATGAGTGAACATGTCAACCCAGTGTTAATGATTATAAAATAAGAATGGTAATGATCCACAGGCACTAACACAGGAAGAGAAACAAAATCTGGGCATGGCCTTCCACCACGGCACTGTGGCTGAGCCTATGGTAAGCAGTGCGCAGCGGGGGGGACAGGAGCGCCAACCCCAAACCATCAGGATAGGAAACAGAGAGGAATCTGGATGAGATAAACAGGGTGAAATCAGAAACAGACAGATGTGGGAGGTCGTAGGGCAGGGAGTAGAGGTATTCAACCATAGGGACAGCGGGGCTCGGCCATGGAGGGCCCAGGGCGCTGAGTGGACAGCTGCTGGTTTTGCCTGCCCTGCGTTTGTTCCTCCTTCGTGACTTCTCTCTGAGGAGCTCTCCATTCCTTCACTTGTGCGCCATGCCCACAGCCTGACCAACAGCCCTCCCTGGAAATGGCCCTATTCCAGTCAGCTTCTCTTTGCTGGGAACGAAATCTTTACTGGAGTGACACAAGGACAGCAAAGGTCTAGAGAGACTATATCCCTTAGAAGGACCTTTAAAAAACCATTCATGAAGCCCAGTACTGAAATCTTCCAAGCACAAATGCAAACGATCAAGGCATCTACCTAATTTCTAGGCTCATAGACAGGAACGGGTGTCTCCCACATCTTGCTGTTCTTGCTGGTGTCAACCTTCTCCTCACCCTGTCCCACCCTGTTTTCTCCTCTGGGTTTTCTGACACAGTCTGAGGTAACTGTGGAGCCTCTGAACAGGGAAGTATGGGAAAGAAAGGAGTGTAGGGCAAATGCAAGATTTAAAGCAAAGCTGCTACCAGAATATGAGAACAAAAATGGGCTGAGCGATGACTCTCCCCCATAGTAACAGGCAAAATCATCGCTGGAGTGTCATGAGTAATTTTAGCTTCCACAACCTTAAGAGAGTCTGAGGAAAGCCATAGTGATAGAAATGGGCCAGCAGAGCGCATGGCTAAGGGACTGCCAGGGCTCAGAGCCTTGCTCTGCACCTTGTAAGCAGGGTGACCTTGAAAAAGTTACCTAACCTCACTGTTCCACTTTTACCTCTCTGTAAAATGAAGACCATAACCGTACAGGTGCCTGTCTCATAGAGTTGTTAATGAGGATAAAATAGTCTGATACTTGTACCTAGAACCATGCTTGGCATCTTCCAACCTTATATATAAGCTATATATAACCCTATATATATAGGGTTCATTAAAATAAATCATAAACGTTTCCCTTAAGAAAATGTTGGGGGCGCCTGGGTGGCTCAGTTGGTTAAGCGACTGCCTTCGGCTCAGGTCATGATTCTGGAGTCCCAGGATCGAGTCCCGCAGCAGGCTCCCTGCTCAGCGGAGAGTCTGCTTCTCCCTCTGACCCTCCCCCGTCTCATGCTCTCTCTCTCTCTCTCATATTCTCTCTTTCTCAAATAAATAAATAAAATTTAAAAAAAAAAGAAAAGAAAAGAAAAAGAAAATGTTGGGAGCCTGAGGTGGTCTAGCCTGGAGAGGAAAAGCTTCAAAAAACCCCAGACTCTCAATAAAAAGTATGAACTTTGCTGGGCTCACCACACACCATTTGACACTGAAGAAAGGATCAAAGGAAATCAGCAAACAGGGCCCTTGTGTCATGGTTGTTTGGGGTCAGTTATATCAATTGACCCTTATTTATTTTGTCTGAAAAGAGCAGGATAAGGCTCCCCCATTGAGCCCACTGCTCAATGAAGATGGATTGTAGCACAAGAGCCAGAGAAAGGGAACACAAAAGAGGACCATCAGTTGGGATCTGAGAGGACAAGTGATTACTAGGGCTAGAATTGCTCTTGGCATCAGCTCCAATATAATTGTTCCTACCTAGCTAGACATATTTGGGGTTCGAGCTGTCAGCAGTTACTTCTTGCTTCTCCATCTGATGGTTTTCCCTGCACCACCTGCTAAATGCTGCTCAGGCAGAGAATCTTTCTCTCCAGTGACTTCAGTGCTGAAGGGAGGGCCCTGCAGGTGATAGGACCACCAGAGCACCTCCATTACTCTCCCTTTGTCCACACGATGCCTCCAGGACCATCCCATTCCCTGGACCTCCACAGCCTCACCGGCCATGGCATGCACGCCCAATCAGCCCCCAGCTCTTCCCATATTCCTCTCTTAAAGCCTCTTCCATTTGCTCTTCCCTGCACATTCCAACCCACATTCCCCAGTCTTTGGTAGGATTATTTTAAGACCTTCACAGACCCTAAGCATTCTTACTTTCGAAGGCCCCACTCCACATCCAAAAAGATCCTGTCTCCACATCCATCATCAAAGAGAATTTCCATGTAATAATAGATGGATTGAGTTGCTGTTGACAAGTTGACATATGATTACTTTTTTTTAAGATTTATTTATTTATTTTAAAGAGACACAGAGAGAAAGAGCAAGCGAGTGAGTGCAGGAGGGAGGGGCAGAGGGAGAGAAAGTCCTAAGCAGACTCCACACTGAGAGTGGAGCTTGAGTCAGGGCTTGATCTCATGACCCTGAGATCTGCACCTAAGCTGAAACCACGAGTCAGATGCTTAACTGCACCACCCAGGCAACTCACAATTACTTTTAATAGATGTTTAATTAAACATTTTCATTAAAATTTTGTAGCTTTCTTTTTATATTTTGGAATGGAATTCTCAAAACAAAATTTTTACTAGCCTTTGAAAATCTCGTAGGCCCTAGATATTGTGCCTGTAGTAGATAAAATGTCCCTGTCTTTCAACCAGAAAACTGCATAAGGGAGAGAGCACAACTGATACGCTAAAGATCACACATCTGATGTTGTTAATATCATCATACATTATTATTATTAATCATAATAGCCACCCCTTGTTAAGTATTTCCTGTTTATTTACTGGAGGCTTTGCATATATCATCTCAGCTAAACTTAGAACCTAACGCAACACATATGATCCACATTTTATTAGTGAGACAGCAAAGGTGGATGGAGTAATGAGAGGCACAGTTGAATTTGACCATAGGTCCAACTGACTTCAAAGGATGTATTTTCTGTTTCACAATTTGCCTGGCACTTTCTTGTATTAACTAAAATCATCAGACAGGCAGGACCATACATATCTGTGATGGTTAATTTTAAGTCCCAACTCGCCTGGGTTGTGAGATGCCCAGATATTTGGTTAAATGTTATTCTGGGTGTTTCTGTGAGGGTGTTTTTTCTGATGTTGTTTTTGGTTTTTTAATTCAATTTATTTAAACAAAAACAGTCTACCCATTTCTCCCTCCCCCATGCCCTCTCTGACAACCACCAATCTATTCTCTGTAACTATGAGCTCAGTTTTGTGTGTGTGTGTGTGTATGAAATTATATGGTATTTGTCTTTCTCTGACTTATTTCACTTAGCATAATGCCCTCATGACCCATCCATGGTGTCACAAATGGCAAGGCTGACATTTTGTAAGGCTGAATAATATTACACTGTGCATATGCATGCGTGCGTGCGTGCGTGCGTGTGTGTGTGTGTGTGTGTGTGTGTACATATACCAAACCTTCTTTATCCATCCGTTCATCCACGGACACTTAGGTTGTTTCCATGTCTTGGCTTTGTAAATAATGCTGCTATGATCGTAAGAGTGCACATATCTTTTCATATTAGTGTTTTCATTTTCTTCAGATAAATAGCTAAAAGTGGAATTGCTGGATCATTTGGTAGTTCTATTTTGAATTTGGAAGAAACTCCATACTGTTTTCCATGCTGGCTTCACCAATTCACATTCCCATCAATAATGAGCAAGCGTTCACTTTCCTCCACATCGGTGCCAACACTTCTTATTTCTTGTCTTCTTGATAATAGCCATTTCGCAGGTGTGAGGTGATGCCTCATTGTAGCTTTGATTAGCACTCTCTGACGGTGAATGATATTCAGCATCTTTTCATGTACCAGTTAGCCATCTGTAGATCTTCTTCAAAAAATGTCTATTCTGACCTTCTGCCTATTTTTTAATCAGATTGCTTTTGTTGCCGTGGAGTTGTAGGGATTCTTTCTACATTTTGGATATTAGTCCTTCATCGGATATATGATTTGCAATTATTTTCTCCCATTCAGTAGGTTGCCTTTTCGTTTTGTTGATGGTTTTCTTTGCTGTGCAGAAGCTTTTTAGTTTGATGTAGTCCCACTTGTTGATTTGTGCTTCCGTTGCCCTTGCCTTTAGAGTCAGATTGAAAAAGTCATTGCAAGACCATTGTCAAAGAGCTTACAGCCTATGTTTCTCTCTAGGAGATTTATGGTTTCAGGTCTTACGTTCAAGTCTTTAATGCATTTTGAGTTAATTTGGGGGCATGGTATAAGACAATGATCCAGTTTCATTATTTTGCATGTGGCGGTCCAATTTTTCCAACACCATTTATTGAGGAGACTATCTTTTCTTCATTGTATGCCCTTGGCTCTATTATCATAAATTAACCGGATATATGTGGGTTCATTTCTAGGTTCTTCATTCTGTTCCACTGATCTATATGTCTGTTTTTATGCCAATACCATACTGTTTTAATTACTAAAGCTTTATAATCTAGCTTGAAATCAGGGAGCATGATGCCTCCAGCTTTGTTCTTTCTCAGTATTGCTTTGACTATTCAGGGTCTTTTATGGTTCCGTACAAATTTTAGGATGTTTTTGTTTTATTTCCAGAAAAATGCCATTGAAATTTTGATGGGGATTGCATTGAATCTGTAGATTGCTTTGGGTAGAATATCCTTCCAATCCATGAGCATGACATAGCTCTCCATTTATTTGTGTCTTCTTCAATCTCTTTCGTTAACGTTTTATAGTTTTCAATACACAGGTCTTTCACCTCCTTGGTTAAACTTATTCCTAGGTATTTTAGTCTTTTTGATTTAATTGGAAATGGGATTGTTTTCTTAATTTATCCTTCTGATAGTTCATTATTAGTGTGTAGAAATGCATAGATTTTTGTTTATTGATTTTGTATCCTGCAACTTAACTGAATTCATTTATTAGTTCTAACAGTTTTTTTTTAATGTAGTCTTTATTGTTTTCTATATATATTATCATGTCATTGCAAGTAGTGACAGTTTTACTTCTTCCTTTCCAATTCGGATATCTGGGGTTTTTGTTTTGTTTTTGTTTTGTTTTTTGCCTAATTGCTGTGGCTAGGACTTCCAGTGTTATGTTGAATAAAAGTGTGAGACTGGGCATCCCTGTCTTGATCCTGATCTTAGAGGGAAAGCTTTCAGCTTTTCACCATTGAGTATGAGGTTAGCTGTGGGCATATCATATATGACTTTTATTATGTTGAGATATGTTCCCTCTATATCTGTTGTGTTGAGTTTTATCATAAATGGATGTTGAATTTTGTAAGATGCTTTTTCTGCATCTACTGAGATGACCATATGATGTTTACCCTTCATTTTGTTAATGTGGTGTATCACATTGACTGACTTGTGAATGTTGAATCATTCTTGCATCCCTGGAATAAATCCCACTTGGTCATGGTTTATGATTCTTTTAATGTATTGTTGAATTCAATTTGCTATATTTTGTTATTTTTGCATCTATGCTCATCAGGGATATTGGCCAGTAATTTTCTTTTTTGTGGTGTCCTTGTCTGGTTTTGGTATCAGGGTAATGCTGGCTTCATAAAACAAGTTTGGAAGAGTTTTTTCCCTTCTATTTTTTGGAAGTGTTTGAGAAGGATTTTTTTTTTTATTTTTTAAAAATGTTTTAAAGAGGTGAGGGAGGGGCAGAGGGAAAGGGAGAAAGAGAGAATCTTAAGCAGGGTTCAATCTCATGACCCTGAGATCATGACCCGAGCCGAAATCAAGAGTTGGACTAAGCCGATTGAGCCACCCAGGCGCCCCAAGAAGGATGGTTTTAATCCTTCTTTGAATGTTTGGTAGAATTCACCTGTGAAGCCATCTGGTCCCAGACTTGTTTGTTGGGAGATTTATGATCACTGATTCAATCTCCTTACTAGTAATCAGTCTTCAGTTTTCCAATTTCATCACAATTCAGTCTTGGTAGACTGTGTGTTTTTAGGAATTTATCCATTTCTTCTAGGTTGTTCAATTTTTTAGCATATAATTGTTCATAATAATAGTTTCATGATCCTTTGTATTTCTGTGGTATCAGCTGTAACATTTCCTCTTCTGTTTCTGATTTTATTTGAGTCCTCTTTTTTTTCTTGGTGAGTCTAGCTAAAAGCTTATCAATTCTGTTTATCTTTTTAAATAACCAGGTCTTGGTTTCATTGTTTTCATTCTTTTGTCTTTTCGGTGTCTATTTCATTTTTTTCTCTTCTAATCTTTGTTATTTCCTTCCTTCTACTAACTTTGTTTGTTCTTTTCCTAGTTCCTTGAGATATAAAGTTAGGTTCTTTAAGACTTTTCTTGTTTCTTAATGTAGGCGTTTATCACTATAAACTTTCCTCTTAGAACTGCTTTTGTTGCATCCCATAAATGTTGGAATGTTGCATTTCTATTTTTATTTGTCTCAAGGTATTTTTTTATTTCTCTTTTGATCTCTGGCCAATCGGTTATTTAGTAACATGTTGTTTAGTCTCCACATATTTGTGAGTTTTCCAATTTTCTTTGTGTAATTCATTTCTAGTTTCATACCACTGTGGTCAAAAAAGATGCTTGAGATTATTTCAATTCTTTTAAATGTATCAAGACTTGTTTCGTGACTTAATATATGATCTGTCCTGGAGAATGTTCCATATGCACTTGTGAAGAAAGTGTATTCTGTTGCTTTTGGATGATACGTACTACAAATATCTGTCCTAACACGTCATTTAAGACCAATGATTCCTTATTGATTTTCTGTCTGGATGATTTACCCATTGATGTAAGTGGGGTTTTATTATATTTCTCCCTCAGATCTGTTAATATTTGCTTTCTATATTTAAATGCTGCTATGTTGGGTGCATAAATGTTTACAAATGTTATATCTTTTTGTTGGATTATCCTTTTTATCATTATGTAACACCCTTCTTTGTCTCTAATTATGGTCTTTGTTTTAAAGTCTGTTTGGTCTGAGTTAAGTATAGTTGCAGCTTTTTGTTGTTGTTGTTGTTTCCATTTGCTTGAAATATCTTCCTCCATCGCTTCACTTTCAGTCTGTGTGTGTCTTTACATTCAAAGTGAGTTGTAGACAGCATATAGATGGGGCTTGTTTTTGTTTGTTTGCTTGTTTTTTAATCCATTCAGCCACTCTATGTGTTTAAATTACACTTAAAGTCATTATTGAGAGGTATGTGCTTAGTGCCCTTTTTAAATTGTTTTCTGGCTGTTTTTGTAGTTCCTCTCTATTCCTTTTGTCGCTTGCTCTCTTCCTTTGTGGTTTGATGACTTTCTTTAGTGATATGCTTAGATTCCTTTCTCTTTACCTTTTATGTATTTACTATAAGTTTTTGTTCTGTGGTTACCATGAAGCTTGCATATAACAACTTATATCTATGATAATCTATTTTAAGTTGATAACAACTTAAGTTTAATCCTATTGTATAACTCAGCATTATTATTCTTACCTTCCCACCCCATATTTTATGTTTATTTTAAAGTCAAGTTAGTTCATGTCTTCCACCCATTTTTTGACTTGATTATTTGTTTTTTGGGTGTTGAGTTTGAGAAGTTCTTTATAGATCTTGGATACCAGCCCTTTCTCTGTACTGTCCTTTGCAAATATCTTCTCCCATTCTGTGGGTTGCCTCTTTGTTTTGTTGACTGTTTCCTTTGCTGTGCAGAAGCTTTTTATCTTGATGAAGTCCCAAAAGTTCATTTTTGCTTTTGCTTCACTAGCCTTTGGAGATGTATATTGAAAGAAGTTGCTGTGGCCGATGTCGAAGAGGTTACTGCCTATGCTCTCCTCTAGGATTTTGATGGATTCCTGTCTCACATTGAGGTCTTTCATCCATTTTGAGTTTATCCTTGCGTATGGTGTTAGAGAATGGTCGAGTTTCATTCTTCTGTATATAGCTGTCCAATTTTCCCAGCACCATTTATTGAAGAGGCTGTCTTTTTTCCATTGCGTATTTTTTCCTGCTTTGTCAAAGGTTATTTGACCATAGAGTTGAGGGTCCATATCTGGGCTCTCTATTCTGTTCCATTGGTCTATATGTCTGTTTTCTCAAAAAAAGACATACAAATGGCTAACAGACACATCTGCTAGATCTAGTCTGCTGCTGAAATTCTATAGTGTATATTTTTAGTTCAGCTACTGTATTCTTCAGCTCTGTGACTTCTGCTTGGAACTTTCTTATATTTTCTATTCCTTTGTTGAAATCTTCTCTATAGTCATCCATTCTTCTTCTGAGATCAGTGAGCATCTTTAAGACCATTACTTTGAACTCTTCATCAGGTAAATTACTTATCTCTGTTTCATCAGGTTTTTTCCTGAGGTTTTCTCATCTTCTTTCATTTGGAACATATTCTGTGTTTCTTCATTTTGCTTGACTCTGTGTTGGCTTCCATACAGTAGATGAAACAACCACTTCTCCCAATCTTGAAGGTGTGGTTCGAGTAGGAGATGACCCTTGTTCAACTCTGCCTCAGTTCTTGGCTGTGTCTCAAACCTCTGTGCTTATCCAGCAGCCTATTATGTTTTAAATAGCTCCCAGTAGTTGAGGATGTGCCAAGACCTGTCAATGTCTCAAAAGGGAGGATCTCAGCATTTAGATTCAGGCTGACTAAAAGCCAGACCCTCAGGCATCAGCTTTTTAAAGTATGCAAATAAATACAGTCCTATGGGACTACAGGAATAAGCCTACTGGCCACCAGAGCCAACCATCTGGACATGTCTTCTGAGTGGCAGTTGCAGAAATTGGGGCTCCAGATGAATATATAAGCTCTTTTCTGGGTGATACCAGCAAATTGGAGCAAAGCAGAGGGAGTGTGCCAAGACGGCATCCACAGCCTACGTTCCTTGAGAGCAGCTTCACAGGCCACTAAATGTGTGCCAAACCCAAAGCCTGCTCCTCAGGCTGATGCTCCAGAAGAAGCAAAGAAGGCTTCTTCACAGAAAGACTGACTGCACAGTGTCCTGAAGCTGGTAACCTGCCAACAACCATCTCTTTGATTGCCACAGGCCTATAGGACCCAGGAATGCAAGCCTCCCTAGCACTAGAGCCAGGTGATCAAGGGGCATCCCCTGGGCAAATGATTAGCTAATAGACCTCCGTCACAGAAAGATTGAGCTCCTGAGCCTGTTGCCTCTTGCTGTGCCCTAAGGGTTGTAGCTGTTTAAGAGCTCTTAAGGGGAACCCTCTTACACTTTTGGGAATGCAAGCTGGTGCAGCCACTCTGGAAAACAGTATGGAGGTTCCTCAAAAAGTTGAAAATAGAACTACCCTATGACCCAGCAATTGCACTATTAGGTATCTACCCCAAAAATACAAATGTAGTGATCTGAAGGGGCACCCACACCCCAGTGTTTATAGCAGCAATGTCCACAATAGCCAAACTATGGAAAGAGCCCAGATGTCCATCAATAGATGAATGGATAAAGAAGATGTGGTATATATATACAATAGAACACTACTCAGCCATAAAAAAAAATGAAATCTTGCCATTTGCAATGACATGGATGGAACTAGAGGGTATTATACTAAGTGAAATAAGTCAGTCAGAGAAAGACAATTATCATATGATCTCACTCATGTGGAATTTAAGAAACAAAACAGAGGCTCATAGGGGAATGGAGGGAAAAATAAAACAAGACAAAATCAGAGAGAGACAAATCATTTGAGACTTAATTATAGGAAACAAACTGAGGGTTGCTGGAGGGGAGGGGGGTGGAGGGATGGGGTAACTGGGTGATGGACATTAAAGAGGGCATGTGATGTAATGAGCACTGGGTATTATATAAGACTGATGAATCACTAAACTCTACCTCTGAAACTAATAATGCACTATATGTTAATTAATTGAATTTAAATTTTAAAAATGTTTATTAAAAAAAAAGAACTCTTTCTCCATTGGTTACAATCCTTGGGACCCACAAGCATAAACCCCACTGGCCAACAGAGCCAGGTGATGTCCCCTGACACCAGGTGCAAAAAATCAGGATGCCAGACTAGGTTATAAGCTCCTTTCTGGGTAACACTGATTATTACAATCCCATGTGACCAGGGGCACAAGCTCCCCTGTTCCCCAGGACCAGATGACCAAGAGGTGTCTCCTCAGGAGCAACCACAAGAATTAGAACACCAGGGGCGCCTGGGTGGCTCAGTCGTTAAGCGTCTGCCTTCGGCTCAGGTCATGATCCCAGGGTCCTGGGATCAAGCCCCGCATCGGGCTCCCTGCTCAGCGGGAAGCCTGCTTCTCCCTCTCCCACTCTCCCTACCTGTGTTCCCTCTCTCGCTGTGTCTCTCTCTGTCAAATAAATAAGTAAAAAATCTTAAAAAAAAAAAAAAAAAGAATTAGAACACCAAATACATACAAACACTCCCTGCCAAGAAACACCAGAGCTCTGGAGCATGGCAAAGAAAGTGTAAAGATAGCACCCCCCAAGTCTCCATCCCTGGAGAGTTGCTAGCCTCCTAGATGTGTGTTAAATTAGATGCCTACCCCTCAAACTGATGCTTTAATATAAGAAGGTGAGTCTCCTTCACTTTAAGTCTGGGCATGACTGCTGCCTCTAAGTTGGGTTTGGGGTGAGCAAGTCTGACCTTGTAAGCCCGTTAAGAGCAACTTCTCAGATTCCTAGAGTCTTGTGGGTCTCAGGATGTGAGTCCTAAGGGTTTTCTAAAAGCCAGAGGTTTAGGAGGCTTATCTAAGTGTACATTCCAAAAGTTGGGATGCTCAATGTGGGGTCTGAGCCCCTCACTTCTCAGAGAGAGGCTACAGGTTCCAACTTCCTTCTCAGTTATAAGACACCACCCCAGGTGTAGGGTTTACGATGAGAGTATGTCCCAGCCTCTCCTACCCACCTCAATATGGTTTTCTTCTTGTTCACCTAATATATAGTCATCACCCAGCCAGTCTTTAGGGTTTTTTTTAAGAGAAAATTGTTCCACATGTAGTTGTGGACTCAGTGTGTATGTGGGAGGAGGTAATTCAAGATCTTCCTATGTTGCCATCTTGAACTAAACTCCTATGAGGGTGTTTTTGGATAAGTTTAACATTTAAATCCATAATCTGGATAAAGCAGACTGCCCTCCTTAACTGTACAGTACATGCCAGATAGCAAGTTTGTGCAAGCACACCCTGAATGTCCTGTGAATTGCTATCTTGAGAATGTAGAGATCCCACCCTCCCTCTATATTCCTACTAAGCAGAATGTGTAGAAGAACATCTTGTTCAGTGTTCAATGTTATGTACTCTAGGAGCGGCCAAACTGGAGTGTCTCCCTGGTAACAAAGAATGTCCAGAGGGCAGGCCTTGATCTCCTTGGAATGCTGGCTGTGTAAGGAAGGGAAGAGCTACAGATAGTTGCTAGGCTAAATTGCTACACTATAAGAGCTTGCTGCATGTAGATCCCAGCAGAAATGCTTTGTCCAGTTGGTCACTCCTGGATTCCCTTTTTGTAAGTTCCCCCAATAAACCTGTATCTTGATTGCTATCTCTGGTCTTTTCTTCAGTCTTGCTGGACCATCACCCACCCTTAGCCTAGAGTCTGCTGTTGTGCAGCTAAATGCTAATATGGGTGGGCCTCATCTAATCAGTTGAAGTCCTAGAAAGACTAAAAAGACTGACCCTCTCCTGAATAAGAGGGAATTCCTCTTGCCTGTCTGCCTTTGGGCTGGGACATTGGGTTTTCTTCTGCCTTCATACTTGTACCAAAACATTGGCTCTTGAATCTTAAACCTACTGGCTTTTGGACCGGATTCACACCATTGTCTCTCCTGATTCTCAGGCCTTCAAACTTCTCTCAGGTCTCCAACTTGCTAACTGCCAATCTTGGGATTTGTTATCCTCCATGATCACATGAGCCAACTCCTTATAATAAATCTTTTTATTATGGGTTCTCTCTCTCTGAAGAATCCTGACTAATACAGTACCTGAGCTTTTAGTCTCTCCTCAGCAACATGTCCCACTGTGGGACTTCTGCAGACACCCTGTCAGGAAGCAGTACGCGGAGGCAAGATTTCCAATGACAATTCCTTTATCCTTTTTAGGGGAAGAAATGAGGCATTAACCATGGTTTTATTATATTATTTTTATCTTTAAAAACAAACAAACAAACAAACAGAGATGCTTAGGCCAAATTTTAGCTGACAAAATTAGAAGAGTTTCTACCTAACCCAGCAGAAGTGTGAAAATACAGGGTCGTAAAGGGTGGAGAAGGGGATGATTAGATCTCTTACTTTGGAGTTTGGGTCTGCTTTGAGACTTGTTTTTATGCCTGTTGTTCAGAGAGTAGGGGCCTATGGGGTCTTATGGGATTATAAGAAGGGCAACTACCATTGTTGGGCAGGATTCCTTTGTAAATATCTTTAACTGCCCCTACACCCATTGCCAAAGTCAAATATAATGTATGTGCAATAATTATGAAATCAATCAGTTGAGTTGCAGTTGCCTAGTTGACATATTATTGCTTTTTATAAATATTTAATTAAATATATTTAATTGTGGTCACTTTCAGATCTTCTAGTCAGGCAGAGGATAGGTACATAGTTTAGGGCTGGAGGAATTAGTCCAATATGTGTATAATGCAGAAACCTAACCTTGGCAACTTCACACTTAATCTCAGAAACAGCAAGTACTGAAGCCACTTTCACCACCTGGATGGAGGGGAAGGCAGTATTATATACTCCACAGAGGAGAGAGGATTCTGGTCTAGTAACCAGGGTTATGCTCCTAGTTTTTCTACCTGAGACAAAATAAAACTAAACTAAAGGCAAAGGAAGAAGAAGACCGCTTGCCCAAAGTCATCCGTGTGATAATGAGAAGGAGGAGGACCATTTTACCAACTCCTGCTACATGGGAGGGACCTTATATACATGCATATAGTATTCTTAGTCCTTACAACAATCCTATGAGGTACGTGTAATCATCCTCCGCTTATGGTTGAGGAGATTGAGGCTCAGAAAAATTGGTTAATTTGATCTAGTCACATAAGTTTCTAGTGGTTGAAAAGAGATTTGAACTCAAATCTGTTTAACTCCAAAGTCTATATGCCTTCTTTTTGGCATACTGTTGTTAGATTTTTTTTTTCTTTTTAACCCCCTTTATAATAATAAATGAGATGGATAAGCCAATCTGATTGACTGTCCAGCTGCCAACCTCTCTTCCATGGAGCTCTGGATTATATTACCCCAGAGTTACTGTTCAGTGGAGAAGCATTTTTTATAAGCTTCTGTTTTTGACTCTGACTGTCATGGTAGTTACCCTAGGCTGACATAATGCAGCTCTCATTGGTTTAATTATCCGGGAACCTTGAAATTACCCCCCACTCCTCTCCAAACCCGTGTTCCATGGTCTTCAAATTGAAGACTTCTGCTCTAGCTCCTACTCATGCCTTTCTAGTGCTGACTCCACCATTTCTGGCTGGGAGAGGCTATGTTTTTAAATATACTTCTGCATTCTAACTGCCTCTGCCTTGCCCTGTCTGATCAACCCCACCTATGGTCACAGTAGTGTATAATTAGTTAACTTCACTCACTGTCTCTTGTGTTTATGGTTCTCTGCTCAATTCTACATGACAAATGGCTATCCAAAGCCATGGGCTTGACCTCAGATGACCCTGTATTTGATTGCCTTCATCCCAGTGCATGGGTCAGCACTCAGCGTCTCCCATAGCTCTTGCTCAGCTAGTAATTGATTCCCATGTGAATTCATGGGCCAGTTGGCAGAACTGGGCCATTGGGCACGTTGACAGCACAGGCAGGAGGCAGCCTATGGCAGCCACTATTTCAGAGAAAATTCAACCAGAATATTCATGCCAAAAAAGTCCTGTACTTAAGTGGCTTTGCCCACCCAGTGCCAGAAATGTACGATGACTACTAAAAAGGATTCCTACCCCAAGGTTCCCAGATTTGTCCTGAAAGCAGGAATTCAATGAACAATTCTCAAGCCACAAGATGGGAGTTTCCCCAATTTTCTTTTCAACGTTTTGTTTGGCTTCTGTGCTGGCTGATGCCAGTCAACCATCAACAAATGAGGAACAGTGTCTAGGTCACACTTCTGTTTTCTATGTTGTGGTCTGTTTATTTATGAACCATTAATACCTTCACTTTAAGAGTTGTTAATGTTTCAAAGACAATGTTTGTTCAAGCTCAGTAAAGTGCAGTGAAGAAGGAAAGGTCCTAGATAAGAAGTGTGAAGATCTGAGTCTTAGACCCAGCTCTGCTTCTCACTGGATGTGTGCCTCTGCAATTGCTTTTCCTCTGGACATAGTTTCTTCATTTGTGAAATAAGGAGGAAGAGAAGGAGAAGAAGGAAGATGAGAAGGAAGGAAGGAAAGAAGGAAGGAAGGCAGGGAGGGGAGAATTAGAGAGAAAGCAGTTGGACTAGATAAATTATTTCAAAATTCCACTCTGGCTTCCTGCATCATGTATTTCAAAGCTATGTTATTAGGTAAATAAACCTTTAGAATTGTTATGTCCTATTGATGAATTGAGTCCTTTATCATTTTATCAACTGACTTTCTTTATCACTGGAAATATTCTTTGTTCTGAAATCTATTAAGTATTAATAAAACTATCCTAGCTTTCTTTTGATTAGTGTTAATATGGTATGTCTTTTTCTTTCTTTTTTTTACTCTTAATCTATTTTTTCTTCATAATTTAAAGGGCATTTTTTGTAGTCAGCATATAGTTGGGTCCTGTTTATTTTTTCTCTGCCTTCTAATTGGAATATTTAAATCATTTTTACATTTAATGTGATTACTGATATGGTTGGATTTAAATATAACTGTTCTTTGCTTCATTTTTTTTTAAGTTTTTATTTAAATTCTAGTTAGTTAACACACATGGTAAAATTGGCTTCAGGTATAGAATGCAGTGATTCATCACTTACATATAACGTCCAGTGCTGATCACAACTAGTGCCCTCCTTAACGCCCATCACTCATTTAGCCCATCCCCCACCCGCCTCCCTCCATCAACTCTCAATTTGTTCCTATAGTTAAGAGTCTCTTATAGTTTGCTTACCTCTCTTTTCTTTCCCCTTCTCCTATGCTCATCTGTTTTGTTTCTTCAATTCCACATATGAGTGAAATCATACGGTATTTCTCTCTCTCTGACTTATTTCACTTAGCATAATACATTCTTGCTCCATTCATGTTGTTGCAAAAAGCAATATTTCATTCTTTTTGATAGCTGAGTAATATTCCATTGTTCATATATACCACCTTTTCTTCATTCATCAGTCAATGGACATTTGGGCTCTTTTCATAATTTGGCTATTGTTGATAATGCTGTTATAAACATCAGGGTGCATGTACCACTTCAAATCAATAGTTTTGTATTCTAAGGGTAAATACCTAAAAGTGCTATTGCTGGGTTGTAGGGTAGTTCTATTTTTAACTTTTTGAGGAAGCACCATACTTTCTTTGCTTAATTTTGGTTCTTTTCTTACTTCTTTAAGATTGATTCCATTTTCTCTTTTCAGCTATAACTCTTTGCTGTTATTGTAATTGTTGCATTAGTGGTTATGGTATACTCCCTGCAAGTAATTCATATTCTACCTTCAAGTAATATTATTCCACTTCACATATAGTATAAAAACCTTATAATAGTATACTTTCATTTCTCTCTTCCCCACCTTTAAACAATTATTACCATTCATTATGCTTTTACTTTTGTCATAATCCCCAAACAACACTGTTAGTTTTTAAACAGTCGATTTTCTTTTAAAGAGATTTAAATAAGAGAAAAGTTCCTATATAATTACCTATGTGGTTACCATTTCCAGTGCTCTTCATTCTTTTGTGTACATCCTTTTTCCTTCTGGTACCATTTTCCTTCTGCCTGAAGGAATTCCTTGACATTTCTTGTAGAGCTAGACCCACTGCTGATGCATTCTTTCAGCTTTTTTAATTCTTTAAAAGCCTGTACTTCATCTTTGTTTTTGTAAGTTTTTTGGTTTGTTTTGTTTTTTTGTTTTTTGGGGAGGTTTTTTGGGGTTTTTGTTTTGTTTTGGGTTTTTTTTTTTTTTTTTGCTGGGTATAGAATTCTGGGTTGGCAGGGTTTTCTTCTTTTCCTTTCAGTAATTTAAAGATATTGCTTCACTGTCTTCTCCATAGCATTGTTTCTGATAAGATATCTGCTGTCATTTTTACCTTTGCTCCTTAGTACATAATATTTCTTTTTTTCTCTGCCTATTTTGAATAATTTTTCTTTAAGGCTGGTTTTAATTAATTAGATTCTGATGTCCTTTGGTGTAGTTTTCATCATGTTTCTTATACTTGAGGTTTATTGAGTTTCTTGGATCTGTGGGTTCATTGCTCTCATCAAATTTGGAAATCCTTCAGCCATTAGTTCTTCAAATATCTTTTTTCTCCCCTTCCTGTCTCCTCTGGGGATTCCAATTACATATATATATATATTTAGCCACTTAAATCTTTCCCACAGCTCACTGATGCTTTTTTTATTTTTAAAATTATTTTATATTTCAGTGTTTCACTGTCAATAGTTTCTATTACTATGTCTTCAAGTTCACAAATATTTTCTTCTGCAATATCAAATCTGCTGTAATCCCAGTGAATTTTTTATCACGCATTGTAGTTTTCATTTCTAAATATTCTATATGGGTTTTTCTTATTCATGCCTTTACTTAACTTTTGAACATATGTTTAAGGTTATAATTACTATTTTAGTATTGTTATCTGTTCATTCTAACATCTGTGTTAGTTCTGGATCAATTGCAATTGACTGATTTTTTTCTCTCCATTATGGACCATATTTTTTTGCTTCTTTACATGCTGATAATTTTGGAATAGATGCCAGACATTGCAAATTTTACCCTTGTTGATTGCTGAATATCCTTATATTCCTATACATAGCTTGAGCTTTATTCTGGAGCACAGTTAAATCAGTTGGAAAAAGTTTGATCTTTTGGGCTCTTGCTTTTAAGATTAGTAAATTGGGGGCAGAAAGTACTCATTCTAGGACTAATTATTTCCTATTGTGAAGGCAAGACTCTTCTGTGTACTAAAGAACACACAAAAATCAATAATAAGAAGCAATCCAACTTTAAAAAGAGAAAAACATTTGAACAAATACTTCTCAAAAAAAAAAATATATATATATATATAAGAATGCCAAATAGGCAGATAAAAATCCACACAACATCATTAGTTATTAGGGAAGTGCAAATTAAAACCATGATGAGATGCCACTACAAATCTATTAGAATAACTAAAATTTTAAAAACTGACTATATCAAGTGTTGGTAAGGATGTGGAGGAATAGGAATTCTCATATGCTGCTAAGGGAGATAAAATGGTATAACCACTTTGCCAAACTAGTTTGGCAGTTTCTTAAAACGTCAACCATACACCTAGCATAAGATATAACCATTCCACTCCTAGGTAATTACCAAGAGAAAGGAATGAGTGCGTATGTCCCACAAGGACGTACACATGAACGTTCATACCATTTTTATTTGTAAAAGCCCCAAATTGGAAACAAATGTCCATCCACAGGTGAATAAATAACTTGTGGTTAGCCATTGAAAAACTATTGTTGAAATACTGTCCAACAATAAAAAGGAATAAACCATAAATATACTCTACAATTTGAGTGGACTTCAAAATAATTATGCTGAGTGAAAAAAAAACAGACAAAATAAAAGTACACACTATATGACTCCATTTAGATCATGTTCAAGAATATGCAACCTACTGTATTGTAAAAGGAAACAGGTCTATATTTCCCTGAGGGTGGGGGTGGGGGGTGGGGAGAGGAGGAAATCTGCAGGAGGAGGGAGGAATTGCAAAGGAGCACAAGGAAACTTTAGGGAGTGATGGATATGTTTATCATCTTGATTGTGATGATAATTGTATAGGTATATACATATGTCAAAACTTACCAAATTGTATACTTTAAATATGTGCAGTTTACTGTATTTCAGTTATACCACAATAAAACTATTTTTTTAAAAAAGAATACAAGAGTTTATTTAAAGTAGGTTCTCACTGGCCAAATTCAGGACAAGTTGTGCATGAAAAAGAAATAATAATGGCAATGGATAGAATAAGGAAAATAATCTGTGAATCCACAGTGACACTAAAAAAGAGAGGGAAAGAAAGAGAAGGAGGGAGGAACATACATGAAGGGGCTCTTCTGTATAAAAGAATGCCAGCCAACAAATTTAGAAGGAATGATAAAATTAGAAAATCACGATTTATCAACCCCCAAATTAATAATCAACTCAGGTAAAGACAAACAATTATTGCTAAAATATTGGGTAAAAGCAGTTCCATAAATATTATCCTACTCATTGAGATATGATTAAATTACATTCAACATGCATTGTTCTTAAAAGCAGGAAAGCATATATTACTTCAGGAGGTTTCTATCAAAATGGTTAACAAAGGCAGGGAACCTGTGAACCTTTGGCATGGAGGTATCGGTTCCAGGTAACTGGGAAAGTCATTATGTGCAGCATAATTCCCTAACCCTACCAGTTAAGTAATAGTAATTTTTCTGTGCCCAACGAGCCCTGAAAGTCTTTGGATAAAGTTTGCTGGGGATATGAAGGCGAGAGGTGCAGATGCTGATGGCTGGAAGTCAGTTGAGTGCACTGAACAAATAAATTCATGGATGTGCATCAGGCAAGGACAGCTCTGCCTAGGGGTTCCTCAAATAATTTATCTCAGTTTGTAATTATAGATTTGTTAGTATAATTACTTGATTCATGGCTGAATTCCCCCACTAGACTGTAAGTACCAAGAAAGAAAGGACCTGGTCTTTCTTGACTCACCAGAATTCCACAGGGGGACTGGTGTATAGTAAGAGCTTGCTAACTACTTCTGAAATGGATAAGTGAATGAGTGAGTGAATGGAGAATGGTACAGCAGCTACTTATTTAACTGAACTGCCCTATGTTAAAGCTAGTTGTTGGCTGCCCTTGTAAGCACCATGAGGGCAGGAGCCTGGCCTGTTCTTATCACTGCTTTAGCCACAACACCTAGAACGGTGCCTGACACTCAGTAAACATTTGCTGAACTAATGAATTAGAATAGCTCTCTCCATCAGACTATAAATTTTGTTCTGGCAAAGACAATTTTTGTAATCCCTCCAATGACAAGCACAGGGACCTGCACATAATAGGGGCTCAAAAATATGTGAGAAGGAGCAAATGAATGACTAATGAATACATGAATCCCATCCGCATTTCCTTAGTAAAGAGTGAACATCGCAAACATTCCAAGGAGATGTGGTTCAGAGAAGGCTGAGTGGAGAGGAGTGTTGAGAAATGGTTCTGGGGCAGTGGACGAAAGGCCGGGTTGGTGGGGGCTAGCTTGTAAGCAGGGGAGGAGACCCTGTGGTCCTTTCCAACCCCTGGGGCTGGACTCATGACTTTGCCAGGAAAATGCTACCCACTAACTCCCACTACTCCCCCGGAGTGTCCACAGCCAACATTTCCTGTTCGGTGGCCAAGCTGGCTGAGCCCTTGGCCAATGACCTCCTCAAAGACGGCTCTCTGGAGTCTGAGCAGGCAGTGAGGGTCACCTTCACTTAGTCCATGAAAGGCAATGGTCCAGAGGAACAAAGACCATCATCCAGAAAAAAAGACATCAATAACCCAAGATTATTTCTGAAGCTCTGGATCTGAAAGTGGTGGTTTTGTTAAAGCATCAACCAAATGTAAAGAACAAATACACACAAAAAAAACAAAGCAGAGGAAACCAGGCTAAACTTTTTGCTAATAAACCTATCATTAAAGGGAGCATTACATTCTGAAACTGAGCTTGCTGAGAGAATCACACAACTGTATTGTTCATATGCTCTGTGATTTGTTTGGGACACAGTGCTGCCTGCCATTTAGGTCTCAAATCTCATTACAGCCAATGCTTCTAGGACAGAAGTTTCTCTGCGGTCAGAGCTACAGACAAAGGCTCACTGATTTAAGCTACACTTCAACAACTAAATTCCAGCACAGTGAAAGCATTGTTTACCTAGAGTTTACAGTACTGGATTTGAACTGATCCAAGTTCTTAAGTTCAGAACTTCCAACAAAAAGGGAAGGCAGCCCATTGCCATGCTCCAGCCCCACCTGGAGCCCTGTGGGAGAACCCTGACAGATTAAGGAAAACTCCAGTTTGATTCAGGCTGGATCAGAGTTGATCCACTAAGCCATCCAAAAGAGAGCAGCGGCTTCTATTCCATCAGGTCATTGAAAAGAAAAAGAAATGCTTTAGCTTCTTGCTACCCAAACTGTGGATTTTGAACGAGCAGCATCGGAATTAACCTGAGAATTTTTTTTAAAGACTTCATTTATTTATTTAAGACAGAGAGAGACAGAGAGAGGGAGCACGAGCAAGGGAGCATGAGCAGGGGGGAGGGGCAGAAGCAGACTCCCCGCTGAGCAGGGAGCCCAATGCAGGACTCAATCCCAGGACCTTGAGATCATGACCTGAGCTGAAGGCCGACACTTAACTGACTGAGCCAGTCAAGTGCTTCCAGCCTGAGATTTTGTAAAAATGAAAAATCTTTGCCTGGAATAGGCAGTGTTTTTTTAGATATTATACCACAAGCACAAACTACAAAAGGAAAAATAAATTGGTCATCATCAAGTTTGAACTTCAAAAGGTACTATCAAAAAAGTGAAAAGACAGCCTCTAAAGTGAGAGAAAATATTTGTAAATCATATGTCTGATAAAAAAATATCTAGTATCAAGAATATGTAAAGAACACAGCTCAACAATAAAAAGAATACCCATTTTAAAATGTGCCCAGGAGGGTTGCCTGGCTGGCTCAATTGGTAGAGCATGCAACTCTTGATCTTGGGGTCATGAGTTTGAACCCCATTTGAGTACAGAGATTACTTTTTAAAAATGCATTTATCTTCTTTTTTTTTAACATATATTGTATTATTTGTTTCAGAGGTACAGATCTGTGATTCAACAATCTTGCACAAAATGTGCCAAGGATTGGGGTGACTGGGCGGCTCAGTCAGTTAAGTGTCTGCCTTCTACTCAGGTCATGATCTTAGGGTCCTGGGATCTAGCCCTGCATCGGGCTCCCTGCTCAGCGGGAAGTCTGCTTTTCCCCCCGTTTCTCCCCTGCCTCATGCTCTCTCTCTCTCTCTCAAATAAATAAATGAATCTTTAAAAAAAAATAGACCTACAATCCGATGATCACACTACTGGATATTTACCCAAAAAATACCAAAACACTAATTTGAAAGGACATATGCACCCCTATGTTTATAGCAGCATTATTTACAACAGCCAAATTATGGAAGCAGCCCAACTGTCCATCGATAGATGAATGGATAACGAAGATGTAATATGTTTATAGAATGGAATATTATTCAGCCATAACAAGGAATGAAATCTTATCATTTGCAACAACATGGATGGAGCTAGAGAGTATAATCTAAGTGAAATAAGTCATTCAGAGAAAGACAAATGCCATAGGATTTCATATGTGGAATTTAAGAAACAAAACAAATGAACAAAGAAAAAAAGAGACAAACCAAGAAACAGACTCTTAACTACAGAGAACAAGCCAATGGTTACCAGAGGGAAGGTGGGTGGGGGATGGGTGAAACAGGTGATGGGGACAGAGTACACTTGTCATGATGAGCAAAGATGATGTATGAAAGTGTCGAATCAGTATATTGTATACCTGAAACTAATATAACACTATGCTAGTGATACTGGAATTAAAATTTTAAAAACTTAATTTAAAAAAGGAGGGAAAAAAGGAATGGTGTACTGGTAAATGCCAGAATATTCATGAGCCTTGAAAACATCATGGTTAGTGAAAGAAACCTGACCCAAAAGGCCACATATTGGACTATTCAATTTATATGAAATGCCCAAAATAGACAAATCCATAGAGACAGAAAGTAGGTTAGAGTTTGTTAGACCAGAAATCAAGGAAAGACTGCCATTGGTCACAAGGTTTCTTTTCGGGGTGATGAAGATGTTCTGAAATTAGATAGTGGTGATGGTTGCACAACCTTGTGAATTTATTAAAAATCACTGAATTGTACACTTTAAAATGGTGAATTTTATGGTAGGTTAATTATATCACAATAAAAAAAAAAACTTAGGCTTCAATCCAGACTCACTACCCCAGCATCTGCATTTTAACAAGACCCTCAGTTAATATGAATGCACATGAAGGTTTGAGAAGCACTAATCTAACACATTGGTTCGTATATAATTGCATACATGGCTGAAACTTGGAATCGGTTGGCAAGCTTCTAAAACTGCTCCCTGATTTAGTTATCTTTCTGTGTCTTATCTGCCCAACTCACCTACCAGCCCTTGGGATGTCCGGGATGGACCTCTTACCTCTTGACAGTTAATCTCTGTGCCAGGCACCCCTTGCTTCTCAGAAACAGACCCTGCTTCATAGAAGAACAGGGCTTCTGGGCCAGACTGCCTCGTTCAAATCACAGCTGTACCACTGACTAGCTGTAAGACCTCAGACAACTCACCTAACCTCTCCTGCCTCAGTTTTCTTATTTGTAAAATAGGGTGGATATAATAGCACCTACTTATTGGGTTGCTGAAAGGAATAAATTCCTTAATAAAGCACTTGGAATAAGGCCTGTTATACAGTAAGACCATATATACATGTATTAGATATTATTATTATATAAGCAAATACTATTCTTTTATAACATGTATTACATAGTAGTTATTATACATTGTATATTATTATATGAAGGTAGCAACTCTTGGACCCAGACCACATGCCCAGCACTATGCTGTGTTACATCCTTTAATACAGTCCTGGCAGTGATTCTAAGAGACAGTAATTCATCCACAAATATTTATTAAGCATTTGTCAACGATGTGCCTGGCCCAGATGAGAAATTAAAGTCCAGGTATCTTAGTTCCGGCTGCAATAACAGAAAATCATAGACTGGGCGGCTCATAATCAACAGAAATTGATTTTTCCCAGTTCTGGAGGTGGGGAAGTCTGAGATCAAGGTGGCAGCAGGTTTGGTGTCTAGTGAGGGCCACTTCCTGCTTCATAGAAAGCCATCTTTTTGGGGTAAGTACCCAGAGAGCCTCACATGGTGGAAAAGATTGAGGAGGCCCTCTGGGGTGTCTTTTATAAGGGCATTAATCTCATGACCTCATCACCTCCCAAAGGCCCCACCTCCCAGTACCATCACATTGGAGATAGGGTTTCAACATAAGAATTATAGGGGGACACAACGATTCAGTCCATAGCACCAAGGAAGTCAGGTGAGCTGCCCACAGTCCCAGAGCTAATGAGCAGGGAACCCCAGTCTGACTCCAGAATCTGGCTCTGGCCAACCACCTTCTGTGGCCTACCTTTAAAACGATACAAACCCAAAAGCAAGTGGACAGTTGGGTGCAGATATGAGTGGGAAGGAGGTCTGGGGATTCCCAACATGAGTATTTGCGGTGGCCCTTTGGACCAAGACACCTAGTCACCTGAAAGGGGGATGTGGGTGCCGCCCAGCCTAGTGGGGGTTGGTGCTCTGGGGGAGGGAGAGCCGAGGGCCTGCTGTGATCACACGGGAGCTGTCAGAGCCTTTAACCCTGGCACAAGGCGGGGAGCATTGCCAGAACATGAAGCGAGCCTGAAGGCTTCCCCGTGAGCCCAGCCGACTCCCGGGCTCTGGAAGGCCTCACCTCATCAATGGCACAGTGGCAGCCCGTGGTTGGTGTGGACCCAGCTCATGGGCTCACACAAAGCTCATCGCCAGCCTTCTCAGCCCCCCAGCCACCAGAGCCACAAATCCTCACCTAAGCACACTTCCCCACGGCTTACTCTGCCTTTTTTTTTTTTTTTTAGGGACTTTACCTTTAAAGCTGCTGAATGCAGAAGAGAAACTTAGCCAAAATCCAACATGATTATAAATGACTTGCTCGAACCCACTGTGTCCCATGTCCCCTCAAAGCCCCCACACTCGACTCCAGATTCCTACGCCCTGTCAGACATTCTCTATGCCCACGTCCAAAAGCCTGAAAAATAAAGTCCCTCACGGGCTCTAACTCTTGCCATTATTCAAACAGAATGTTTAAATAAGCGCTGTTATTGTATATTCGGGTTTCAAAGTGGGCTTGACCCCATCCAGATGTTATTGCTTACACGACTGTCTTCGTCCCAGGGAAACAGTGCAGAGGGCCCAGCGTCTGAGGCACTTCTCTGTACCTCACCACTTGGCTGTTCTCCTTCCAAAAGAAATCAAAGAAAAGAAAAAGAAAGAAAGGAAAAGACTGTTTCTGATGCGAAGCACGAGTTCACTTCAGAATTGTGGCTTTTTGCCTTGCTAAACTTTCTCCTCACTTCCTCCGCCCAGCCAGTAGTCTCTCTCCTAATGGGCATGCTGGAACCACTTACCCTCCAGTCAGATGCTAACCTGTTTCAGAGAGGAGGGAAAAAAGAGATACCCAAGTAATGGACTCAGAAAGAACAAAACATCGTGAAGATACTTGTGTGCGTGTGTGTGCGCGCGTGCACACGAGTGTGTTGGGGGTGGTGGGCAGAGAAGAGGTAGGAAGATCACTCCCAGAATGATATTTATGACAGTGTTTTCACAAAGCAAAGAACCACCAGTCTAGCTGTTTAATTAAATCATAATCACATTTGGTTTTCATTTACTCTTGACTTTAAGAGTCTTGGATGGGCACCAGGATTGGAAGTCACTGTGACATGGGTCTCTGTGTATACCTCTTTTTTTTTTAAAGCTTATTATGACTTTTTTAAAAAATAAAAAATTTTCAAATAAGCACGAATCAATTCACCATCTCAAGGTAGCGACTCTTTTGATGTCCTCATGTGCTTCATGTTGTCAAACATATTACCTGAATATGCCCTATCTGGTCTGATTCCAGAACATCGTCAGGCCTGGTTAGCCCGGAGGGGGAGAGGGGTGTGGGCAGGGCATGGGCAGCAGTCTGATGGAAAGCTCTCAGAGTCAAAATATCTGGGGTCATAGCCCTTTTCACTGGGCCAAGTCATCTAACTGCTGAGAATGTCGGCTTTCTCATCTCTAAAGGGAGCATAACACACCTAACTGGCAGGGCTGATTCGTGGCCATATGTAAAAAGTATAGTTATTTTTATAATATACCATTGTCCCCAGTTAGTGTTTGATTGAGACACGCAGTCAGTTTGCTTTCTTTTCTCGTTTCATATAGCCGTGTTGTTCAAGGTTCGTGCCGTTTTTCCACCGTTTGTGCTACCGAGTCCCATTCTTGCAATACAGATGGAGAAGCTAAAAGCTAAAATAAATGTTCTTTCTGAGAGCAACTAGGAAAGGACATTCCTGGCTCTGACAGGAGAGCAGCTGCCCCAAAGAATAACAGCAACCACACCGACAACAATGACATTCCTGACGCCTCAAGCTGAGCGCCTTCATGCCTTACACCAGCATTCCTCCACCCCAGCACTCCTGCCCTGCCCGGCCAGCTCATTCTCTGCCCTGGAGCTGCCCTGTGCACAGCAGGCTGTGCAACCTCTCCACCCCACTCGTGTGTCCCCCCAGAAATGTCTCCAGGGTTGCCAGATGTCCCCTGGAACACAGAATCCTCCCCCATGGAGAACCACTGCCTTGGAGCGCTTAGTAGTGCCAACAGACGGGTGGGGCAGGTACAACTGTCATGGCCGACCTACAAATGAGGTGGCTGAGGGAGCCGCTCAGGAAACCGATTCATGGAGGCGGGAGCCAGCCCCGCCTGGAACCACTCTGCCCACAGTGGGCCCTCAGGGCTGGAGAAGAGTTGCTCGGACCCTCTCCGGTCTCATTTGTCTCATTCGTAGAGCCCTGAGGAGGGGAGGCGAGGGGAGGACAGAGGGCAGGGAGAGCGGACATGGCTGTTTTCTGGGAAGGAGGCACCTGTCCCTGGGTCACTGCCTTCCCACACTCCCCTGGGGGAGCGGACAGGGGCTCCCCAGCAAGGGCAGCCAGTGAAGTAGGGGGAGAGCAAGGTGGAGTACTGTCCTGGGAGCCATGAAAAGAAAGTGCTTGGGGAGAGGGTTAGCATCTCTGTCCACTGCTGTTCATTACGTGATTTCGGGAAGCTTAGCCCAGAGAACTGGCCAGTGAGGAGGCCCTGGATGACCCTGAAAAGAGCGAAAAGAGTGGGTCAGGAGGTTCAAACTATTTGTATTAATAGATCGTGAATTCCATGCATGTGTTTTGTTTTTAGATAAAATATTGCCTATGAAAGCCAGTTACCTCCGTTAAAAGCCCTTCTAATTCAGATTGAGCCATAAAATAGAGCAGCAGCTCAGGATGAATTTCGGCAAAGAGAATCGTGAGTTCTGGACTCTCCTCATTTGTATCAAGTTTGAGAACCAGGGAACAGTGACTTAGATGATACAGGAGACGGTCCCCTGAGGGAAGAGGCTCAGGTGAACTGGTCTCCACTTCCCACACAAATGAGACCCAGCGGCCACCAGCAAACCTCCAGAAGTGGAAATCAGAACCAGGGGTGCCCGTGAGAGAGCCTCAGGCAGAGGATTCCAAACCAAGACTGCCCTGGAAAATTCCGAAGTGAGGCAGCTGGGGCCCACTTTCCATAAATGAAAGGGGAGAACGATTAACTTGAGCTGATTATAAAACACCAGATAATGCTAAAATGCTTGGTTTTTGCCTTATTCAGTTGGGAGGTAACTTCCTTTCAGATTGCCCGATTAAACTTGGAATTGCAAGGACTTTACGGGCTTTGTGATACAAACTGTCCCTTGTAATACACGGTGACCTAAAATGGGTTTTAGAAAGAAAGTCACAAGGAAAACCATAGACCTTGAGCTCAAGGCAGTGGGACCCCTGGAACACAGTAACAGTGTTACCTTTACAATTAGTACCTTCATGGGCTCCCTGGAGTAGCATGTAAATGCCTTTGGGCTTTCTGCACCGAAATTCTGACTCCGGACATCTCCGTTTCTCCTAAAAACTGAAAAGTGACTGTTTCTCTGAGAAAAGAAAGGCAACATTTAAAATGACTTCTTCTTCGTTGCTCTCACTTCACCAACTCTGTTTCCAGTTGGAAGAGCCTGGGGCAGGTGCCGCTGGGGGGCAGGGGGGTGTGGGGGAGGGACCAGTTCCTCAGAATCTCCTGTGCATTCTCCAACTTTCTCTCCTTCATCACCCTCTCCACCAAAGAACAGCCCTACTCTTTCCTCTTCCAGTCTTGTTTCCAACATTCTCAGAGTGGTGTGTAGTTTATGAGGTGCTTTGGCATGCAGGGAGTGTTTACCACAAGTCAGGAGACCTCGGCCACTTCCTTTGACTGAGGCTGCCAGCATACTCAAAGTGAAGAAAAGTCAGGCCAAAAAAGTTAAAAATCACGGGTCAGTTAAAACATTTATGCTTAGCAAACTACTACTTTTAACATACATACACAAACGCAATCAACGAAATGCAATTGTATTTCATTGATATATACGTACATATATGGGTGTGTATCATCTTTAAAAATCTAAATGTGAGACAATTTGTGAATATGAAGCCAAAGGGCCTCCCTGCCTCCTTACCCCACCCCCTTCCTGTACCCACCCAGCCCTGCTCACATCTATAGGACGGTTGCTCTTCACAATAACCCCGTATGCAGAGGAAGACTGTGTATCATTCCTATTTTCCCACTTGATGATGAAGGATACCAGAGGCTGGAAGATTGTGTGAATTTCCCATGATTGCAAAGCTGAGTGGCTGAGCAAGGAACCGAACCTAGGTCTTTGTATTTCAAATCCAGAGTACTTTCTACTACAACACCTTACATCACCTCTTCCAAAGTGCTTTCTTTCCCCAAATAATGAGAACTGGCTGTGGTTCCCATTTTTAGATAGATACAGGTAACCCCTAGAGGCCCGCAATTCAAGAATAAATATGTGCTAAACTGCATGTCCTGGAGGAAATTCAAATGGAGGTAAAAGAGGCCAACAGACTTCATCCCAAGCCCAGGACTACAGCTCCAACAAGGCCAGCAACCTTTCTGTTCTATGCTTCATCAGCTCTATGTGTTGGGTATAGTGTTCCCCAGGTCATCTGAGCTTGGTAAGAACTCACCCATCCGGCCCCAGCATTTATAGCGTTGACCATGTGCTGGGCACAGGGCAGCAGGCTGGACGCTAAGCTGGCTCGGGGATTCTCTCTGCCCTCTAGGCACTCAAGGCTCGTCGGAGAGACAAGGAAGAGACAGTGGCTACCAGCATGAAACATTGGCCCATCGGGCAATAATTTAAAACTAAGTCTGACAATATAATAAGAGTAAATGTCCAACAATAAGAAAATGTTTGAATGAAAGAATCATCCATAAGTTGGAATTCCATGCAAACATTTGTAGAATTGTACATCTCTTTTTCAACTGAGATATAATTGATGTATTGTATTAGTTTCAGGTGTACGACATAGTGATTTGATATTTGTTTGTATTGCCAGATGATCACGGCAATAAGTCTAGTTACCATCCATGACCACACAGACTTACAAATTTTTTCTTGTGATGAGAACTTTTGAGATCTACTCCCTTAGCTACTTTCAAATATACAGTAGAATATTATTAACTATAGTCACCATCCTGTATGTTACATTCCCAGGACTTATTTCCTTTGTAACTTTAAGTTTATGCCTTTTGACCACCTTCTCCTATTTCACCCAACCCCACAACTGTAAGTCTTCATTTAAAAAGATAAACCAAAGTCTTAAGGTTAAAAATGGTACATAGAAGATTCTCCATGCAGATCTATAACATAGATCATCTAAATACAGAAGGAAATGCACCAAATATTAGCAGAGGTTGTCTCTGAGTGGTGGGATTATGCATGGTCTTAATGGGTTTTTATTTAAGATTATCTGTGCTTTCAGATTTAATAAGTAACATGTTTTACTCTTGTAATACGCAAAAACCCAGTAAAAGTCATTTTGGCTGTAGCTACAAAGAATACCACAAATCATGGAGGAATGCTTATTATAATGTCCAGCAAAAAAAGAATCAGTAAGGAAACTGTGTAAACAGTATGCTCTCTACTTCATATTAAAAAATAATAATGGGGAAAAAAGCACCTTGAGGGACTGGAAGGCAAGACGCTGAAATGTGATCAATGTTGTCTTCGGAGAGTGATTTCTTCATCTCTGTTTTTCTTGCATTGTTTCAAGTTTCCTACAATCAGCATGAAAAGCTTCCATGCACTGGAGATTAAAAGTCAGTGATTAGGCAGAAACAACCTGCAAGAGTGAGGACAAGGTTAGGATGGATGCTTGTGTTCCTGAGAAGTGTCATCGGCCACCCAAGAGGCGGTGACTCCCACAAAAAGTGGATTTTTCCACTCAGAAGAGATTTAAATGCCCTCTCCATTACCAGAGCACACCAAAAATGCAATTCTAAAATTATCTGGACAGAGGTGAGTGGCCTAAGAATGTGAAGACAGCCCCGAGCAGAGCAGAGTGAGGGAAACCAAGCCTTCCAAATAAAACATTGATTAAAACTTAGTTCTTGAAGACTATCTTCTCAACAAACGCAAAATCAAAGCCTAAGAACTTTCTATCATGAGTATTGAAAGCCCTGATACTAGATGGAGCCATCCTTTTTTAGGATTTTATTTATTTTATTTGAAAGAGAGAGTGAGCAAGAGAAAGGCAGAGGGAGAGGGAGAAGCAGGCCTCCCGCTGAGCAGGGAGCCCGATGCGGGGCTCGATCCCAGGGTCCTGGGATCATGACCTGAGCTGAAAGCAGACTTAACGGACTGAGCCACCCAGGCGCCCTAGATGGAGCCATCCTAATGCTACTCTCTGGGATCCACCAGTGTGTCCCCAAAGCTGACAGATGAATCCAGGCCGGCCCAGAACTGGTTTTTTGGAGGGTCATTTTGCTCCTTTGTGAGGGGCAAATGGAGAAGGGTGCATCTTTTAAATTTCAGATTTTTTTTTTAAAGATTGTATTTATTTATTTGAGAGAGAGAATGAGATAGAGAGAGCACATGAGGGGGGGAGGGTCAGAAGGAGAAGCAGACTCCCCGCCGAGCAGGGAGCCCGATGTGGGACTCGATCCCAGGACTCCAGGATCATGACCTGAGCCGAAGGCAGTCGCTTAACCAACTGAGCCACCCAGGCGCCCTAAATTTCAGATTTTTAACACTACTTTGCCAGTTTTATCAAGTTCTTGAATGAAAGAGCCCCTTTAGGAGTAGTCAGTTAAAGTTGCTGTACTTAGGTGCATGGTGCTAGACAATTACAGTCAGAATTCTTTTTTTTTTTTAAAGATTTTATTTATTTGACAGAGAGAGACACAGTGATAGAGGGAACACAAGCAGGGGGAGTGGGAGAGGGAGAAGCAGGCTTCCCGCGGAGCAGGGAGCCCGATTTCCCAGGACCCTGGGACCATGACCTGAGCCGAAAGCAGACGCTGAATGACTGAGCCACCCAGGCGCCCCTACAGTCAGAATTCTAACGCCAAAGCGCACAAAACCAAATAATGGTAAGAACTACTGTCTATTAAGTTTTTATTTTGTGCCAAGCCCTTTCTCTACATTATCTCATTTTATTCCCAAAACAACTTGGTGAGGTAGGTAACAATACAAACCCTATTTTACAGACAAATGGAGGCTTTAAAAGATCAAGTAATTTGGACTTCTGGTTTGGCACTGTCTTATTCAAATCAATTTTTGCTCAAATCAACTCCTAACATTAAAAACAATGAAGTAGGGGCGCCTGGGTGGTTCATTCGGTTGGGCATCTGCCTTCAGGTCAGGTGATAACCCCAGGGTCCTGGGATCGAGTCCCACATCGGGCGCCCTGCTCAGTGAGGAGTCTGCTTCTCCCTCTCCCTCTGCTGCTACCCCTGCTTGTCCTCTCTCTCTCTCAAATAAATAAATAAAATCTAAAAAAAAAAAAAAGAACAACAACAAAACCAATGAAGTAATTTGCTCAAGGTTACTCAACTTGTAACTGAGAAAACTGAAACTTGGGTTCAAATCTCTAGGATCCCCTATTTTAACCAACAAACTATGCTATAAGGAATTTTGTAAACTGTAACTCCTTACAGAATTTAGTTTCAAGATTATTTCTGTCTGGATCTACTACATGTTGTATGTCATTTACTTTGTATCATTGAAAAAAAGATTCTACCTCAGTATCAAAAAGTTACCTATTGTACCATTAGTGTATATTAATTTTTAAGGTGCATTCTAAGCGCTTTACAAAAACCAACTCATTTAAATGATCAGAGCAACCATATAAAATCCTACTGTTATCCCCATTTACAGTTGAGAAAGCAGAGGCACACAGAAGTTAAATAACATCAAAATCACACAGGAAAAGGCTGAGCTGGGATTTGAACCCTGGTCTGTCTGTGTGACCCTAGAGCCCACGCTCTTAACACATACTCGGCAGCAAGTATATAGCAAAAATGCCTGTGAACAGGGATGTAAGCAAAGACGTACTGAGTGAGTGGCGAAAATTATTTTCCCATCCCATCATTAAACTGAGTGCTTTACAGATAATAAGTCACGGGTTCACTAATATCCATCTATCTTTCCAAAACCCAGTATAGGGAGTCCCATGCACAAGATATTGGTGTCTGTGTGTATTTCAACAACTCGTCAGATTGAAAGCATAAATAATACACTATTGTGCTGTCTCCAAATCCTGTTTCTTCCTTACTGAATTTTCTTTTAAAGATTTTATTTATTTATATATTTAGAGAAAGAGAGAGTGTGAGCTGGGGTAGGGGCAGAGGGAGAGAGAGAGAATCTCACCACTCTCAGGTGCCCCTGAATTTTCTTTGAAAAACTACACTTGGGGCACCTGGGTGGCTCAGTCAGTTAAGCATCTGACTCTTGGTTTCAGCTCAGGTTATGAGCTCAGGGTCCTGGGATCAAGCCCTACATTGGGCTCCAGGCTCAGTGTAGAGTCTGCTTGGGATTCTCTCTCCCTCTCTCTCTGTCCCTCCCGCTCATGCTCTCTCTCTCACTCTCTCTCCTTGTCTCTCTGAAATAAATCAATCAATCTTAAAAAAAAACAAAAAAAAACAACTCCACTCATCTATCCGTTCCATTCAAAACGACTTTTTGCCTTGCACTACTGGGGTCACCAGGAAGATCAAAAAGTAAAGAGAAAGTAAGAGATCCCATGTTTAACCTCATTGAGGTGAAGAAGCAGAGCTACCCTGAACTTAGTTATCTCAGATAGCAAGCGATGTCTCACTATGAGAGAAAGCCAGAGCCTGGCCAGAGGAGACAATGATTATTGGCCAACAGAACTCTATCCACTTGGGAAATCCTCCGTCATATGCCTGAGCATTTTGGAGATCTCGGCCAAATCTCAGGGGATCACATCGTCCCTTCAGTTTACTGGACTGAGAACTGTCAGGAAAACTTCCTACACTTACCCTTTAATTTCTGTTAGCTTGGTGATTCGATCACACCCTGACAAGCCTTACATTGACCCCTGTGATAAAACCAACAACAAATTATAAAACTATAGTATTTTAAAGTGGGCAAGGGGCGCCTAGGTGGCTCAGTTGGTTAAGCGACTGCCTTCGGCTCAGGTCATGATCCTGGAGTCCCTGGATCGAGTCCCGCATCGGGCTCCCTGCTCAGCAGGGAGTCTGCTTCTCCCTCTGACCCTCCTCCTTCTCATGCTCTCTCTCTATCATTCTCTCTCTCTCTCAATAAATAAAAATCTTTAAAAAAATAAAATAAAGTGGGCAAGGTGTTTACATGGTCATATCAATGCAATCTAAGCTATCTGAATATCAAAAAGCTGAATGGAGGATATACCCACTGTGGACAATGGTACAAGGAAACACACGCTGTTGGCGGGAACATGAAGGGTTGCACCATTTTGAAAATGAATCTGGCTGTATCTTTTAAAATTTAAAAACTACATTTTCTCTCATGTAGCGGTTTCTACTTC
The DNA here is from genome assembly GCF_964656455.1 of Halichoerus grypus. Taxonomy (NCBI): domain Eukaryota; kingdom Metazoa; phylum Chordata; class Mammalia; order Carnivora; family Phocidae; genus Halichoerus; species Halichoerus grypus. The sequence goes on from NC_135714.1 coordinate 42,194,716, forward strand.
TGGAAATCCAGCCTCTAGAAATAAACTTACATAGTATATAGGATGTGTGTACAACACCTATACTATGGAGTATTAAACATCATTTCAAAAAGAATGAGATAGGTCCACACCTATTGATCTAGAAAAAATGTCTACAATGCATTTGTTAGATGAGAAAAAAGAGCTATGGAAAAATGGACATAGGATAAGGAGAAAGGAAGAAGAGCTTAAAGGGGGGAAAGATTAGGTGAAGTGAAAATTTGAGAAAGCTATTATAATCTAAAGCCAAAATATAAACTAGACAATGGAAAATACTCCAATTTCCTCATGTGAAGTTGATATAGGAATAATATCATCTCAGAGGGCTGCTACAGTAAGAATGAAATGAATTAGTGTTTTTAAAGGGCTTAGGACAGAACCTGGCACATAGTAGTACTAAGTGAATGTTCTTGTTATTTTAAAATTCTGTCTATAATATTTCTGCAAAGATGTACATATTAAGTGTGCGTCAAGATATACACAATAGAGAATAATACAGGCACATGAAACTCTGCTTTGATTACATGATCATATTGTCAGCAATCCTAGTCTGGGATTTTGTTTTTAATGTTGCCTTTTTTTTTTAAAGATTTTATTGATTTATTTGAGAGAGAGAGAGAAAGTGTGTGCGTGTGTGAGCACGAGCCAGGGGTGGGGCAGAGGGAGAGGGAGAAGCAGACTTCCCACTGAGCAGGGAGCCCAATATAGGGCTCAATCCCAGGACCCTGAGATCATGGCCTGAGCCGAAGGCAGACACTTAACCAACTGAACCACCCAGGTGCCCCTTTAATGTTCCTTTTTTTGTAAATTAATATAAGAGTGGGATATGTGGTTTCATCTCTAACTACATCTCCTCACTTCAAGGCAGAACTCTATCTCCCCCATTAAGATGAAGGGATATGTTTTCTACCTATTTTTAATAACCATTTCTACTTATCAGTATCAACTGCCTTAAGTATTTTTTAAAGATTTTATTTATTTATTTGAGAGAGAGAGACAAGAGAGAGCACGAGCAGGGGGAGGGTCAGAAGGAGAGGGAAAAGCAAGCTCCTCACAAGCAAGGAGCCCGATGTGGGGCTCGATCCCAGAACTCGGGGATCATGACCTGAGCTGAAGGCAGACACTTAACCAGCTGAGCCCCAGGCGCCCCAACTGCCTTAAATATTGTATTCCAAAGTTTAATCCACCTTAGAGCGCTTTTGGCTACAGTGACCATCTAGTTAGACTCCAACATGGAGACACTTTATATGACAAAGGGTTTTTTGAAAATTCTTGCAAAAAGGCATAAAAGTTAAATCACACTTCTTTATACATGTAATAAACAAATGGCTTTTATTGAAAAAAGTAACTTATACGAACTCAGAACTGTGCTGGACAGCCAAAATAAAGAACGACCATCTGTCTAGGCAAATCCTCCTTGGAGTGCACACCCTCTTGTCTCAGTGGAGACACTCAGGATCATACTTTTCATAAATCTCAATATATTCAAGGACACCCTTCAACTTTATCTTTACACAGAATGGGCCGCGTTCTGCTGGATGTGGCCCAATCTCTCCAGAGACCAGCCGTGAACATAACATTTGGAAAAGATCCTGGCAGATGCCAAGTCTGGAGACAGATCATTTCCTGAGGCTTTCGTGTCATGTTCCTATTAATATAAATCGTTATCTCCATTTTGGTAGAGAGCCCAAACCCATCTGATCCTCTCTGCTTCTAAAGAGCGCAAGGAACTAAAGAGTTAAAGGGATTTCTTTGTTAGTGGAAGGACGGGCTCTGGAACTAGAAAGGTTAAATTATAAATCTGGGGCCAAACAGTTTTCTCTACGTCATTTTCCTCTGGGGCTAGATGAGAAACAGCTGGATGTTTGGACCGAGAAACCACTGGAAAAGCTCACATTGGCTAAGGGAAGGACTCTTCTCCCAGACCTTCTCACACTGATTCCTTGTCATTCTCCTCTCTGTGCCATTATCACCTCCCTGCAGTCCCTTTCTCTGATACTCAACCCCATATCCTCCTGTTACACGTATCATGCTCTTTCTTATGGCACTTATCACTACCAGGAATTATCTTATTTGTTTATGTCTTCCTTCCCACCAAAATGTAAGTGTCATGAGAGCAGAGGTCTTGTCTGGTTTCCACTGTGATGTCCCCAGCGCCTGGAACACTGCTGGCTCCCAGTAGGTGCTCGACAAATCTTTGCTGAGTGAATTCGACACGAATGCATAACCACTGTGCTTTTCTATTCCTACGTTCTTCCCATTCTTTCTAATGAGCATGGATTTTGTTTATGATAATCCTGACAGCATTTATTTTTATTTTATTCTTGAGAGAAAACATCAGTCTACCTGAATTCAAACTCCATCTAATCAGTGGGGATTCTTATGGGTTCTGGAAGACGGGGAGTTTGTCTTGCTCATTTCGGTATCCACAGCCCGCAGTGCAGAACCCGGCAGAGTCGACACGAAGCGCATGAACGGATATGTACTGATTATGCATCTAACACTGTGCTAGTCCTTTTCCGATTCGTGATCTTTCCCGTCTAATCCCGTCTAATCCCGTCACACAGTCCTGTGAAGTTGGATTGTAATCCACATTTTCAGATGAAGAAGAAGGCTTAGTCAGTTCAAGTTTGCAAACTTGCTGGAAAGAGGCAGAGCTGGGTTTGGATCCGGGTCTGCCTGACCTGAAGTCACAAAACTGCAGTGCCTCCCAGTCTCCCAAATTCCCATGATACAAAGTCACTCGGCAAACGTTTTCTTTTTTGGAAGAGGTGGTCAAATCAGTGATGGTCTTTTCCTATACTTTACATGCTTGAATTTTAGCCAGATTACCATTATATCTAAGACCAGGCACAGAGCAGGTGTTGAGAAAACCCTTGTTGGGAGGAGGGAGAGCAGAGAGGGAGGGAAGGAGGGCTTCTCTGAACCATCAAAGAGAGAAAGGCCAACAGTCCTTTGCCTTATGAGATGGATGACTTTGGCACCGTGGAATCAGGGAATCAGCTTCCTGCCTCCGGGACAAATGCTACTGACATCCCAGGGAGCCCAAAATGCCTTTCCTTGACAAGAGAGTATTCTACCACACCCCTAGGTGTGTCAGCATTTCTACCTGGCATTAGTAGTCTCTAGAGGAGATCCAGCCCCCAGAAGGGTTGACACTGTGACCTGGTGGGGAGGCCTCCATGAGAAACAAAGGAATCTGGAGTAAAAACTCCCTCTCCTACCTCTCGTTCCATTATCACCCTAAGGAATACACTTGGAGATCAGACTTCAAGAGTCCATGGCTGATTTTGCTTGGATCTTGAGATGGGATCGATGTGTGGGAGGAAGGGAAGGGTTAATAAGCTTCCTTCTCTGAGGACTGTAAAAACCAGAGGTTTGCTCTCCTGAGTGGCGTGGTAATTCATCGCTTAACTGCCTGTTTTCCCAGCAGGTCTGAGAGGGAAGAGATCCTATGCGTTTTATCCGATTGTGCTAGAGCCAGGCCTGCCACAGTGTCTGGGCGAACAGGAGGCATGCGGTCCTATTTGCTAACTTACGCATCCAATATATACTAATGGAATGCACATCGACAGTCCTTCGTTTGCAATTCCAAACTCCAAAACGTTCTGAAAACCAAAAGATTTTTTCTATGTTGACAACAAGCTCATTTGACAAGGACTCCTGACCTGAACAGACCTGAGGCTATTTAAAGTCTTTATGGATCTCCCTTACTGTGAATATTCATAGATTCTGCAGGTTTCACTGCAGATATGCAAATGTGTCTAATTATAGGATGCTGCCCCAGACTCTTGGGAGGTGTTACATAACTTTAATGATATGCACCCCATGACCTTCCTAAAATCCGAAAATTCTGAATTCCCAAAACCCTTGGACTCCACGGGCTTCAGATGAGGAGTCTGGAACATGTACCTGAGTAAAGGTGTATCAGGGCCTTGTTGCAGGTGCTATGAATACCATGGTGGATGGAATACAACCGGGGTCCTCCCTTTCATGGAATTGACTCTTCGGCCGCCAAGAAATGACAAGAAAGCAAATAAAGAATTTCTAGGGAGATAAGTGTTCTGGAGAAACTAAGTCAGGAGAACAGGACAGAGCTATGATGGAATATCAGAGAAATCTCAGTGAAGAGAAGCGGCAGGCGCGAGAAGGACTGATGTCAGGCAGCTTCACCGATCATTCCTACAAGAGGGCCCGACAGGCTGTGCCTGGTCCGACCTCAGGATCTTTATTTTTTTTTTAAGATTTTATTCATTTACCTATTTTAGGGAGAGAGAAAGAGAGAGAGAGAGAGCAAGGGGAAAAGCAGAGGGGGAGGGAGAGCAACAAGTAGACTCAGCGCTGAGAGCGAGCCTGACACCAGGCTCAGGGCTCGAGGTGGGGCTCCACCTGGGGCTTCATCTCCAGACCCAAAGACCATGACCTGAGCCCAAACCAAGAGTCAGAGCCTCAACCTACTGAGCCACCCAGGTGCCCCCTCCCTCAGGATCTTCACATTTGCTGTCCCTTCTGCCGGGAAGAAGCAAGTCACTTAACTTTCTCCAGCCTTGGTATTCTCTGCTGTGTTTGGCTCAGGATTGCACATATCTATAAAGGGTCAGGGATGGGGGGACAAGAAATGGGGCTTTATGATTTAAAGTCACGTTTCTGGCTGATAAGGGAAACACCCACCTTGAGAAGAGGTGTGGAATCCTCTTTTGAGGATTATGTGGAAGTTCTCGATAAATTATAATGTGCCACAATATCACAGTTTCTCTTCTCGTGGTAATGAAGTCTCTGACCAGGGCAGGACCTCCCTGAGCCAGATATGCGGGCCGTTCCACAGAAAGTCTGGGGCACGGGAGACCCGCCACTTCCAAGTCCTACACTCCCTCCACATGGGGCTTGAGTTTTTCATCAGGTAACACGGGGCCCCAGAGAATCCTCCGCATTGTCTCTCCAGCAACCGCAATGCCAATGCAAAATACTCCTTCCCAGGAACCAGCACCCAACTCACCCCAGACCAGCTCTCCCCAGAGGAAGGTGTTGCTAGGAGTGTCTAGTCTTAAATGGTCTTGTTGTTCTGGTTGCTGTTATGGCTGTTTCTCCCTTGGGCTTCTTGCTTAGGAAAGGGTAGAGACTGCTCCAGGGGCAATGCTTATGTCTGGAACTAATGAGGCTTTGTTGTAGACAAGCTCTGTGAGCAGAGGCCTGCCATGAGCCTGGGTGATAAAAATGGGCTGAGGCCAGGCAGGATACCCAAGAGCATGACCAATCAGCAAGTGGGGGTTTATTGGCTTGTACATTTTATTGTGCCATAACATCCCTCCTTTCAGCTTTAGATGTCAGCAGCTGGTGACAGGCTTAATGACGGATGAGGGAGAGACAGCCTTAGACACCATAGTGACGCTCTCCCATGAGCTGCAATGGGCCACCCTTCCAAGAACATCGGGTGAGCCTGCACATTCACACCGGAGGGGAGCTGCCGGGTTCCCTTGGCGGAGCAGGACTATGTTTTCCTATTCCAAAGCAGGGTTGGTCTGGCCAAGAAAAGAGAGGATGTATAGAGTAACAAGAAGTGTATAGGAGAGCATCTAGCACATTAAGGTCCCCTTCTTTACCTTCTATCATTTTGCATGGGCCTCTGCCTTTGTATTCTAAATTACTGCAGCATCTTCACGCTCTTGAATAAGATCCCTGAAAATGAACGTGCTGTCTTGTGTACCTAGAAAGGACTCACTGTCTCTTCCGTGCTTCTGTCCACTCTCACCTGGTGCTCTCAGTGCTCTCGCTCTGATGAGGTTAGAAATGCATCAGTGTAGTAATTGCCTTCATGGTTGCTTTATAAAGGACTCTATGGTTTATAAAATACTTTCATACACACTGTCTTATGGAAGGACTCTGAAAAAAAATCAGGACTAATACCCTTAGAAAGAGCCCTCCTTAGTTAGCAAAATAGTCACCAGGCCCTCCCTTCTGTTTTTGTCTTTGTTAACTTTAGTTCAAAGTCAAACTAGCCAATCTGTTTTGTTGGATGGGAAGCTCACCGCTAAAGGTTCAGAGAGGCTCCGTGCACAGCGCTCGGCATTCCCCCACTGCACAGAAGGACCTGCTGTCTTCCAGAGACATTAGCAGCTTTGTACTTTCATTTATTTATTTATTGCTGCAAAAGCTTAAGCCAGTCTGTGAATAATGCCCTTGAACACTGGGACCTCAGGGCTAGTCCTAGAATAGCTCTAAATAAGCTGATTCCATATTCCCTGGTAAAGCCAACTAAACAGTTGTTGCACTTAACAGACACCGCCCTGCTTGCCCCATATTATTCTGGACTACCGAGCAAGGCCTGGAAGCATGGTACACCCAGTGCCAGCACAGAGTAGTGGCTTGCAGCCCAGCCCTGCTGAGTCCGTTTTCAGGGCGGCTTTAGTAGGGGAAATGCGGTAACTCCCTGGTCCACAGCGGCACTTCTGAGAAAAGACCGTGAGATGCAGCCCTGGGGACACTCTGAGCAAGCCCGTGGCAGGCTGGCTCTGCTGAAGCTGCTGGTGATGGAAATGTGTTCAAACTGTGGGCAGAGAAGTGTGGGGATGAAAAGAAGAGAGAGAAGCCCATCACCGCGCTTGCTCTTCACTTGAATTCCTCCCTGGACAGTTTGCCAAACACCAGCCTGTTACTCAAATGAGGGAAAATAACATCCTTTCATTTCTGTTTCCAGTTTGCTTCATAAACTAACACCCTAGACTGGCTTCTCTCCTAACCTTACCCCGGCTGCTCATCTCTGCTGCCAAATGAATGGACCCATGAGAAAGATCTTTGATGAGTACAGTAGTAGATCAATGCAAAAAAAAAAGTCTTCCGTATTTCATTCACATTTCAAATGAACTTACCAGGCTATTATAAAAAGAAGATCCCCTTAGCTTTCAAGGCAAATGTACATTTTCTTGTTAATAAACAGACATTTCCTTCCCTCTGGCCTGCCTGTGTTGGAGGCAAGGACTGAGACTTCATAGTTTTTTCCTAAGAAAAGCCTATAAACCCAGCACTGCTTTTCTCTTATGTAAGTCATTGAAATGATGTGTGTGCTACAATCAATACTGAAGGACTGTAGAATTTTCTGTAATGTGTTTCTTTTTGTTTTCTGTATTAGAGAACAATTTTTTCAGAATAAAACCTTCCGGTGTCAGTACTTGCAAAATATTTCAACACAGTAACCATTCCTAACCAAGCTACTGTGGAGCTCTATACAAGAAAGGTACTAAAGACTGGACAGAGCCCTGAGTGTCAGATTTCACCTCCATGTATCTGAATGGAAGCCATCACCAAGATGGAGCATTCTGACTGCCACCTGGCTGAAAATTCTCCACTTTTATCTGGCTGCTTCTAGACACAAGAGCATAAGCCAATGCAAATGTGCCATGGAGGGCACTTAGCAGAAAGAAAACAATGAAATAGATCTGCTTCCTGACTTTGTTCTTTGATGGATATTTTCTTACTCTTAAATTTACTTTACCCCTGATAATTTGGAGAACTACCTTTGGGGCAAGGATATCATGGGTCAGAAGAGTCTTGACATTCATTTTGCAAAGGCAGTATTCCTGGCTGGATGAGAGAGAAATTTGCAATAGCGTCTTTGCAGGGCTTTTCAAAGGGTAGTCGGAATGGAAAAAGTTCTCTGGGCCCCATTCCCTGACGGCTCCATTTGTGCTGATTATGACTTTACTGGACGATGTTTTCCAAGCTGCCCATCAAAGCACACAGTCTGAAAAGTACAAGTTCCTTTAGGAGCAGAACAGAGCTGAATATTTGTCCCTAGAACAGTCCTGGGAAATAAAGGACACAAAGTTGCTATACTCGAGCTAAAATTCACGAACAAAATGATGTGATGTGTACTCCAAACTCTATTTCCTTGAATTAAAATCAGCCTTTAAACCTCCGCCTTTCCGATCATAGTACATCTTCACTGTTGTCATGCACTCCTTGATGCTTGGTTGGGTGCACAAAACACACGATGATTTATTGATGCACCGAATCCTTATCACGACGACTTTTAAAGCTTTCGTTCCAAATTAAATAATTTACATTGGGGCCCAGAGGCTAGAGGACACTGCATCCCTAGGTAATGTACCCCCCGCCCCGCACTGCCTCGTCACCCCTTCTGCTCCCCACAGCCCCTCCAAACACGTACACACTTTCAAAGGGAGGAAAAGTACTGTAAAATGTCATTCGGGTCAACCAGGAAAGGAGGTCATATTCATTTTTAATTTCTAGTTATGCCTATAAAAAATGTATAAGTTGTCCCACAAACAGAAATCCCCTTCCCTGGCCAGTATTGCTTTGAGTCCATTCAAACACTATGACAGTATATTCGCTTCCCGAAGTCCCTTCCTTCATATCTCATACAACACACAAGAACGTCATAACCAATTTATTTAAGAAGAATTTCTCAAGCCGCTAGGACAAAAGGCTTCTCTTCCAAATGAGGGGTTACTCAACGGGAAAGGGAATCTTGCTCCATTCCTGCTGACGGTCGCTTTCTGCCAGGGCTTGATCTTTAGCTCCCTGGTAATCCAAATGAGCAGGGAAGCCTCAGACAATAGGGCCTCTTTTCTGCTTTACACCTACTTTGGGGGGATCAGCCTGGAACGACCATCATTAAATGGTGGCTGGCGCAAAGTGACAGCCTGGAGTAAGCTAAATTGTTTGTGACACAAAATAAAGATGCTCCACGCTGCTGAAAAGCTCCACGCTGCGGAAATTTTTCGGAGGCACGCAGAGAACAAATGCACCCGAATTCCACAGCAAGGTTTCCTTAGCAGGATTGTTAACTCTCCTCTGCCAGACCGCACTCATCAGGGAGAACCGGCAGGAACCCAGCGCGGACAAAAGAGGGCAGTGTTCACTGCGTCTTTCATCCCAGCTCCCTGGGCTTTATCAAAACGCCGCTGAGCCAAGGGAAAACTATGCCCAGCATTTCATAACACAGGAAATGGGGGAAGAGATGAGATACTGGGCTCTGCAGTCACCACAAAATAAGCAGTGTGTGTAAAAGTCGCTTTTTTCCCCCCTCTGCAAAAGCCTGGCCAGTGGTGAGTTTGGGTGTTCTGGTGTTTAGTCAGATTGACCAAAGTTCTCAAAGAATAGAAAGGAAGATGTACTTTTTTTTCAAACTATATATAACATATCAGAGAGCTCGCTGGGTTCAAACCCTTCATTTTGCAGATGAGGAGCAGGTTTGTACATTTATCTTTCGCTTGTCTTTGTGCTCACATTTTATTATCAGCATGTGGGAAAGGGGAGTCAGATTTTCCTCTTGGAGGTACTTAGAGAATTTTCAGTCATTTCAAAATAAGATCCATGGATGCCTTCTGCGTCAAACATAGAGGTCCTAACAAAGGACTCTTGTGGACTGCCCAGGATGTCATCATACTGGCCTGGACTTGATTCACACTCTTTGGGAAGGGCTTCTACTTGTCACTTTAGCCAATAAAGGATTACAACCTGAGCACACAAGCCAACGTATCTACCTATTCTTAGTTATATAAACCTATGGCTTCTCTTGCGAGGGAAGGAGTCCTTAATTCCAGATTAATTCCCTTGTTCTTTCTGCATATATTTCTGAGCTCCTGCTCAGTATAAGGCTCTGTGTTAAACCCTCAAAGGTGAGGAGGACACTGTTTGAGGCTTTAAGAGACGAAGCATCAAGAAGAATCAGACGAGGCCACAAATAACCGTAATACAAGGCAGAATGGGGTCCACTTAGAAGAACACCAACAAAAAGCAAAAGGACAGATTGTATTCATCTGGTGTTGGAGCTAAAGTGAAGCTTCATAAAGGAGAGACTTTGCATTGGGCCTGAAGGATGGCTAAGTTTCCACAGGAGGACAGATGGTCTGGGAAGAGAAGCTCAGGCCTGAGTAAAGGCCAAGATGTAGAAGAGTGTGCGCCCAGCGTTCAAGAGCAGCCAAAGGCCCATGGCTTATACTTGCCAAGGGAGGAGATAGAAGGAACGGCTGGGAAAGCTGGTTAAAGCCACATTTTGGAGAACTTCTCAACTGATCAGGCCAGAGGAGGGGATTCCAAGAGCAATAAGAGGAAACCATTTTTGAGGCAAGCAAGACCATGACTGGAGCTACTTTTAGGAAATTTAAAAATTCTGACATGGAGAAGCCGAGCAGATTGGGGGCAGGGGGGGCGGTGCGGCGTGGGGAGGCAGGGACAGAAAGTGGGGAGAAGGCACTATTATTGCAAAAACAGATGGGAATGCGATTTTGGTGGCCAGTACCCCCTTTGGACCCCACAACGAGGCTGTGAGAAATCAGTGTTACAATCACAGACCGAGTGGAGTCAAGTCCCTGTTCTACTACTCAGTAGCTGTGTGACCCTGGACAGGGGTTACCCTCTCTGTGCCTCAGCACCCCCTCTGCAAAATAGGGCCAATGGAAGTAAAAGTGCACGTTCGTTCTCAGGGAGCGTAAGGAAGATAGTAGAGCTGGGAGAGCTCCTAGACCAGGAGCTGCCATAGCAAGTCCTCCAAGAGGGCCTTATTACCCACACTCTCTCAGGGAGAAAACAGGCCCCAAAAGGTCAGGCCCCCGCTCGACACTACATGCCTTAAATGACGAAGCTGGAGTTCACACTCAGAACTCTCAAAAAACACAACCACACATAATTTGACCAAGAGAAAGCAAAATAAAGGCCTCGTTAGTCCCTCCTCTTGTATTAAGAATTTCGCTGTTAGAGCTACCTCTGCCCTGCTCCTTCCTCGCCTTCTCCCGTTTCTCCCCATCCCCCAGAAGATGAAAGGTCAGGTTCTACAGAAACTTCGTGTATTGGGATCAGCCCGAGGTTTAGGCTCTCTGCCTCCTGAGCCTGTCCGCTCTGTGGGGCTCACCAGCCTTCAATCCAATGCTCTGCTAGCCTCGTGATTTCCATTCATCCATTTAGCAAATACTAATTGAGTCAGCATCCTATTGGGCATTAGATGAAAAGATACAGTCCTACCCCATTAGGTGCCCGTGGAGTCACTGTCCACCAGAAGCAATGGAGTTACCAAAGGAAATTATGGTATGTTCTTCTCTTTAAAAATAGGAGAGTCTCTTCATCAGCTGCCTGTCTGGCTAACTTCTCTGGAGCACGAGAGAGCAAAGGCCTGGGAGAGATTCATATCAAGAGCAGGGGAGGGCTTGTTCCTCGCAGTTTGACTAACAGCTCAGAGCAGAGCTGAAGAGTTCTGTCCTCCTCCCCTAGGGTGGCTTCCAGGGAGGGCAGTGAATCCCAAGGCGGTGAAGAGTCCAAGCCTGGGAAGAATCAGTGCAATTTGCATCCCCACGGTGCCACTTACCCGTGGTGCCACCTCGGGCACGTTCCTGGGCTCTCCATCGTGCCTTCCTTATAAGGCTCCTCACGTGAGGCATAAGGGAGAGGAATGTGCACAGTGCTCACCACAGGGCTTGACACATGGTAGGTGCTCAACAAACAGTGACTTATAACGTTATCTAACAGGCCAAGCCTTCATAGATTGTCCTTCGAAAGGGGGCTGCAATGTGCTACCCCAGCGTTCCGGACTAGTCTGAGCCAGGCTCGTGACTGCTAAGTGGTGGACCAGGCTGCCCACCTCTAGATTGGTACCAGGATGCTAACGCTGTCCAGGGGCCACGTCACCAGCCTTGGTAAAAGCTTCTACTTTGTCTCCCTGCTTCCATCGTTGCCCCCTTCTTTTTTTCTTTTTTTTCTTATTTTTTTCCTTTTTTTTTTCTTTTACGATGCAACCACATTATTGTGGGAACTTGTAGTTTATTCACTTCTACTCCCACGGAGTACTTTTATATTCACAGATTATCTATTTACAATGTTGAGGTTTTTGATATTATGAATAGAGCTGCCTGTCAGACACATTCAGTTTATCTGAGGTGTAGACTTACAGGAGCTAAATTAGCAGGATATATGTGCATATTCGGCTGTATTAGATAGTGCCACATGGTTTTATTTTTTTTTAAGATTTTATTTATTTATTTGAGAGAGAGAGAGGGTGAGAGAGAGAGCGCACAAGCAGGGGGAGCAGCAGGTAGAGGGGAAAGCAGGCTCCCCACTGAGCAGAGAGCCGAAGCCGGGGCTCAATCCCAGGACCCAGGGATCATGGCCTGAGCCGAAGGCAGACCCTTCACCGACTGAGCCACCCAGGCATCCCTCCACACGGTTTTATTATCCAGCTTTAAAATTTCTGCTCATCTGGTGGATATGAACCAATAATTCATTATGCCCTTAATTTGCTTATCTAGGATTAACAATGAGGTTATATATCTTTTTATGTTTTTAGACTTCCAACTCAGCCACTCACATACAAATTTTTAGACTGTAGGACTGATTCTTCTCTTTATGAAGTTTTCTGTCCTATCCCTCTGGTTTCTCATTCCCTGAGAATCCACATTTGCAGATGTTCTTCAGCACCCAAACACGCACTGGACTTGATCTCATCCACCCAGATCTTCAGCCTCACGGCTTCAGTGCCACAAAAATCACATCGCTTAAGTTGAATGTTGCTGTTTTAAATGGATTTCATTCTGTTTCTTTTTTAGGGCTTTGCTCTTCATTTTCCCTTTCATTGGTATTTTTCTGTTTTCCCCTTTATCTTCTTTCTCTAGTCCCCACCTTGCCGTGGACCCTTGACAAACCTATTTCTAGATCGAAACATACTCGTGTGGATAGAATATTAAGGCTGTGTCTACACAGGCAAAATGGAGAATTAGGGTGACTTTTTTTTTATGTTTTGACCCCCTTCACCCATCTCTCCCACCCTCATCCCCACTTCTGGCAACCACCAAGCTGTTCTCTGTATCTATGAACTTGGTTTTTTGGTTTTGTTTGTGCTTTGATTTTTGTTTTTTTTAAGACTCCACACATAAGAGACATCATAAAGTATTTGTCTTTCTCTTTCTGACTTATTTGACTTAGCATAATGCTCTCAAAGTTTATCCATGTTGTCACAAAGGACAGGATTTCCTTCTTTTTCATAGCTGAATAACATTCCATTGCATACACACACACACACACACACACACACACACACACACCCCTTCCTTATCCATCAATGGAAACAGTTTGTTTTCCATATCTTGGCTATTATAAATAGTACTGCAGTAAACATGGGATGAATATATCTTTTCAAGTTAGTGTTTTTGTTTTCTTTGGATAAATAACCAGAAATAGAATTGCTGGATCATAAGGTAGCTCTATTTTTAAGTTTTTGAGGACCCTCCATACTGTTCTCCCCAGCGGCTGCACCAGTTTGCATTCCCACCCACAGTGCATGAGGGTTCCCTTTGCTCCACATCCTCGCCAACACTTGTAATTTCTTGCCTTTTTGATACTAGCCATTCCGACAGGTTTGAGGTGCCGTATTGTGGTGGTTCTCTTTTGCATTTCCCTGATGATTAACGACATTGAGCATCTGTTCCTGCGCCTGTGGGCCATCTGTATGTCTTCTTTAGAAAAATGTCTATTCTGATCTTCTGCCCATTTTTTAATTGAATTGTTTTGTGTGTGTGTGCGTGTGTGTGTGTTTTGCTATTGAGTCTATTTTTAACACAGTCTCCAATGCATAAGTCAGATTATATCATTCCTCTGCACCAAATCCTCAAAGAGTATCTAACTCTTGCAGAATAAGCCATAGTTACTAAAAAGAAAGTTTGTTGCTAGCCCCAAAATATTCTCCTTCCTCCAGGCAGACATAGTAGTTTTGCATCAGGGCACAAAGCTTGGTGAGTTCAGGCATCCTTGTGCAGTAAACAACCTGCACAATTGTACCCTGCGGTGCTACTCACAGTCTCTCTACATGGTCACATCACTTCTCACTTCGTCTATTACCCATCTCCTCACCATCTCTGATCCAGCTGCACTTGAAGTTCTCTGAACACCCCCAAGCATGCTTCTGCCTCATAACCTTGATACTTTCTGTCCCCACTGTCTGGGAGTCTCATCCCCTCTCTATTCTCTACCCTGCTCTCTCACTTCATTCCCAGTCTCTGCTCTAATACCATCTTTCCGGGGGCTCTTCACCTACTTCCATATTTAAAATTGGGATACTCCTCCCCCTAGCACCCCCTCATTCCCCATCCCTGTTTTATAACCTCCGTAGCACCTATCACCACCCAGCATACTCTATCTCTGATAATTTTATTTATTTTATGTTCTTCTTCCCTTCACTGGAATATAAGTTACACAAGGACAGAACATTTTTACTGTTGCTCACGGCCGTATCCCCAGGGTCTGGCACATAGTAGGAGCTCAGTAGATATCAGGTACAGAAATGATCATCCTGAAGACAAGCCCAACAGCCAAGAAAACCTTGGCTCCTATCTCCTGCCTTCTTCTCAGCAGCCTGAGCAGCACCAGCTTTTACCTGAAGTACTGAGACATAGCTGTATGATTGCTGCCCTGGACACAGAGGGATGGAATGCGCTGCCTCACCAAGGCTCAGGCTTGGGGTTAGCACTCCCCAGAGAGGTACCAGGCCCAGAGAAGCTGTACATCCAGCCAGGAGTCCCGCAGGAAGCCTTGGCTTGGAGGAGGTGTTCGGTGGACATTGGAATGATTGGCCACATCCTCCTGTTGCTGAACTGAGCTGCCGGCCACAGAGCAGACAAGATGGTTCTCTCTCCAGCATGGGATCAGAAGGCCTGATTTCAAGGTCACAGTCTGCTTCTCACTCGTTCTTTGCCAGCTCAGTCACTTAACATCTCCAAGTGTCAGGGAGGGGGGTGGGTTAAATGGGTGATGGGGATTAAGGAGGGCACCTGTTGTGATGAGCATCGGGTATGATATGTAAGTGATGAATCACTAAATTAAATTCTACTCCTGAAACTAATATTACACTACATGTTAATGAACTGGAATTTAAATAAAAACTTGAAACAACAACTAAATAAATAAATGCAAACTATTGACCTAGCTGGGGGGAAAAAAATACCTCAAAGTGTCAATTCTCTCATCAGCAAAATGGAGATTGTAATGTGTACACTGTTAGTATAATAGGGCTGTGATGAGGGTCAAGTGCAGTAATGGATTTAAGTGGCAGAGATGCTGAGTCTTCCCCCAATGGCCAATCTCCCCTTCTTCCACAATAATACACTTGTGAGCCGGGTATGGCTTTCCTTCCAGAAAAAGACTACATTTCCCAGCCTCCCTTGCTGTAAATGGCCATGTGACTTAGTTCTGCCCAATGGGATAAGAGCTGAAGTACGGCAATTCCAAGGTTCTGCCCTTGGAGAGAGGGACGTGTCCTCCTCCCCTCTCCCCTTCCCAAGGATGGCAAAGCAGAGAAGGTAGTGAGCTATCTCAGGCCATGAGTAAGGCTCAAATTGGGCTCTTAAACGCTTCATACGTCAAAGGCGGTATATCAGCTTAGACTTGTGTATGAGAAATAAGTAACATTTTTTTTTAAGCCACTGTTATTTTGGGTATATCTTCACTCATCCATTGATACAAAAAGACTTGGGTTGAGTACCTATTGTGTGCCAGGTAAATATTAAGTGCTGAGGCAGATACAAAAATAGTTCCTCTCCTTACGGGAAAACTAGAGGGGAGACATGGCGTATACCAGTCATTGCAACATAAGGTAGTAAGAGCTTTATGAGGGAAAGCCAGGGTTCTGTGGAACCCCAGAGGAAAGTACAGATGCTTAGTAAGCTCTACAACTCACTGTACTTTCATTCATTCACATGCTTGTTGAACACCTATTATGGACTAGGCACTGCTCTAGATGTGGGAGCACAATGGTGGACAAGACAGATAGGGTCCTAGCTTTCAAGGAGCTTACATGCCTTATAAACAAATAAATGATTCTTAGGTCTAATAAATAAGATGAATTCTAAGAGGATTAAGTGCTACAGAGACCATAAAATGGGTTATTTAATAAAGGGTAACAGCTTGGTTGAGGAGGGGTGCCTACTTTAGACTGTGATCCTGGGAACCCCAGTGACACTGAAGCTGGGACCAGAGTGATGCAGAAACTGGGAGAAGAACACGTTATGCGGAGGGCAAAGGCAAGTGTTGGTGCAGAAGCCCTGATGAGGGTTAAGGTCAAGGTGGCTAGCGTGATTGCATATGCAGACAATGTCAGAGGGATAGCGTGGCTGGACAGGCGGCCTTGTCAGCCACAGTAAGGAGTTTCCATTTCTCTGAGTGTGTTGGGAGCCACTAGAGGTCTCTAAGAAGGGGGGGTGGCACAGTCAGATTCATGTTTTAAAGCGAGCCCTCTGGCTGCTCTGTGGCAGGTGGACGGAGGGGACCTCAGTGGAGCAGCACAACAGGTCAGAGAGCTGATGCTTGGACGAGGCTGGCAGCAGTGGGACAGAGAAGCAGTCACATTTGGGATCTGTTTGGGAGGTAGGATTGATGAAACTTGCCGACAGAATGGACAAAGATGTGCGAGAATGAGCATAATCAAGACAGAAGTCTGAAATGTGTGCCTCAAGCAGCTGGGCGGGTGGTGGCATCACCCACTGGGATGAAGATGGGACATGGGAAAGGAGGGACATGTTTGGGTTGGGGTTGGAACACAAGTTCCCATTTCTGTGTAATGGAAGCTATTGGCAGCCATTGTAAAGACTTGGCTTTCCTCCAGATGAGCTGGAGAGCCTCAGCAGGGCTTTGCCACCCCTTCCCCAAGCCCTGCCGGCTCTCTCCATCCTACGGTCAAAGTCCCTACTGCACGACCCTACCCCCCTCGCTCCCGCTGCCTCTCTGATTTCCGCCAACAGGGCTCCTACTTGCTCCCTGGTGGCCATCTTGCCATGTCTCAATACCTCCTGTCTCGCTCCTGCCTCAGGGCGTGTGTCCTTGCCGTTCTCTCAGAGCGGCCTGCTCAACCCCAGACATGCACCTGCCTCTCCCTCCACCTCCTTCAACTCTTTGGACAAATGTCACCTTCTCGAGGGAATCGGTCCCAGCCATACCACTCTGTGGAAAACTGCAAAACCATTCTTCCCCTCTTGTCAACAGACCCTCCCCCTCTCACCAACATCATTTTCTTCCAGGGAACTTACTACATTCGAATAGACCAGCATCTTTTTAATTTATTTTATTTCCATATTGTCTGTCCCCTCCCACTTGAGTATAAACTTCATTAGGACAAGGGTTTTGTCTCCTTTGTTCACTGTTATATCCCCAGAGCCTAGAACAGTCCCTGGCACATTACTGGGAGCTCAAAAACTATATGCTATGTAAATTAAAGGGCATTATGTTCTCTTTCTTTCATCAGGAAATTATTGTTTCAATATTTACTTGTTTTTAGTAGGAAGGAAGGAAGAGGAAGTCCATGTCCAAGGTCCTATCCTGGACTGCTGACTAGTTTCCCAGGTAAACCAGGACAATCGGTCATCTCCACTATCACCCCATTTTACAGTAAAGAAAACTGAGGCTTGCTGAGATTCTAAGGGTTAGTAAAGCTTAGTGAGATTCTGATTTTTCTAGTGCCTTAGAAACATGAGCCTTGCACGGGCCTGTTTAGGTCATCCAGCCAAACAAGTATACCTGAGCAAGACCCAGCACGTTTTTCTCAAATCCCTGCTCATTTGTACTGTCAGTGAGGACAGGTTAGATCTTGGATGAGCACAGATTTGAAAAGCCCTGCCATTCATGAAAGATAAAGCTGTGAGTAACCTCTGTGTGGGATCCTGGGAAGGCAAGAAATCTTCTGGTCATCAATACAAAACCCTGGGCTTTGGTTTTGCTTCTCTGATATTTATTAAGTACTTACGACATACTAAAGAAGGCGCATACACACAAATACTCATGACAGCGCTATTTATAATAGCCAAATGTAGAAACAACCCAAATGTCCATGAACAGACAAAGGGATAAACAAATGTGGTCATATATATATATATATATATATATATATATATATATATACACACACACACAACAGAATCTCATTCAGCCATAAAGCAGGATGGAGTCATGATCCATGCCCCAGCATGGATGAACCTCAAAAACAGCATGCTGAATGGAAGAAGCCAGACACAAAAGGTCACATATGGTATGATTCCACTTATGGGAAAGGTCTGTACCTCCATAGAGATAGAAAGCAAATTGGTGGTTGCCAGGAGCTAGGACAAGTGACTGCTCAGTGAGTATGGTATTTTATTTTGGAGTGAGGAAAATGTTTTCAAATATAGATAAATGTACTGATTGCACAACCTTGTGAATGTACTAAATATCACTGAATTATTCACTTTCAATGGTTAATTTTATACTATATAAATTTCAGGTCAATTTTTTTTTTTTTTCCAGAGAGGGAGAGAGAGGTGGGGAGGGGCAGAGGGAGAGGGAGAGAAATCTTAAGCGTGGAGCCTGATGCGGGGCTTGATCACACAACCCTGAGATCATGACCTGAGCAGAAATTGAGGGTCTGACGCTTAACCGACTGAGCCACCCAGGCGCCCCCATCTCAAATTTTTTTGTAAGAACAAAAAGCACAGGCATAAATTTGTTCATGCGGTCCTTACAAAAACCCTATAAATTGGATACTATTATTCCCATGAGAAAACTGAGCCTAGAGAGGGTAAGGGACCTGGTCAAGGTCACACAGACATTAGACTTGAAGCCAGGGTCTGATTGACTCCAAAGCCTTGGCTCTCCTGAACCACTGGCCCCTCCACCCCTCAGAGTCAGGTGTGGACCTGGGAGAACAGATGGCTAGTCGGGGACTGCCAAAGGGGAGAAGCACTGGGGCAAAGAAAAGGTCAAAGCAGAAAGGCTCTGAGGTCTCTAGGATCCCAACTTAGTACCAGCAAAACTCAGAGTCTTGAACATTTCGGCTCTGTTACTTTTGTCCTGTGGTACAGCTGAGCTCCTTGGCTTGGGGAACAGCCAAGAACCGTGGAAAAGGTGAGATGGGGGATGGGCAGGGTTGAGTGAAGAATTAGAAGAATACCCCAGAACCCTAGACCAAAGGCCCTATTAACAACGTCTCTATCCTTCTTAAAATGTCTGACGTCTTCGACTAAGTAACGGAGCACTTGAGTGACTTGAATGTAAACATATTTGGAAAGAAGAGCATATTTTAGGGCGTTCCATCTCAGAAGATTTGAATGTGGTGGAATTCAGCTTGTGGGGAGGCGCAGAGGTGGCTGGTGGGCGGACAGAGATGGAAGGATGAAAGTGAGTGTGGCAGAATGACACAATAATAGGGCTAATGATTTCAACATTTAAAAAGTTTAACAGCTCTTAGTGAACACCAGAGAAAAGCGCCAGTGGGAGGCTTTAAAAAAAAAAAAATCCACTCTGACAGTTTCTGCACTTTTTTGAGCTTCTCCTGTTTGTTTCCTCTTCAAAGCTTGTTAGCACCTCCCATTGGGGAGACTTCGGCCACCTTAGGAGAGTAATGAGGCCTGGTTCCAGGGGACCCAGCCCCCAGCCAGGGCCAGGGCTGTTGACAATTCAATGTGAGTTTGTTTATAGCAGTGGGGGTGGGGAGGACAGAAAAGGCAGAAGATCCCCGGAGACCCTTTTTTGGTGCCATAACCAGAGTCTTCAGCCATCATTTCCTCTGAGACCCCTTAAGAAAGCAAAAGACTAATGTATAGAAAGAAGCGAGTACTGGTGACCTTGGTGAATGCAGAAGGGCCAAGGTATGACTGGAGATGAGCAGGGACTCAATCCACACCTCCTTCCAAGCAGAACAGAATTTCAGGAAGATGAGCCCTGAAATCACAAGACTAGCAGATTCTTCTCCTGGAACTCCGCCTGGGGAGTGGCTTTTCCTTTTGAAAAATCATGAAGCTCTAGTCCACAAAGTTGTTAAAGGGCCCTACAGGAAGCAAGCAACGTGTCTCCATTTTTGCTCCAAATATCCCAAAGCAGCCATTTGCTCAACTGGTACGGACTTCCTTCTGGGCTTGAGCTGCAGCCAGGATGGACACTCAGTCAAGAGCCTCCAATCAAGTGCCAAGAGGGTTGACTCCGTCCCCCATGTTTGCCCCAGAAAAGGATCAACCCCACTGAGTCCGTTCAGTCCCTCAGCTGTCCCACTCATTCACACCAAGGAAGAGGAAGCTGGAAGATTTGAATATGCAAAGGACCCAACTGCATTGTCCTCAGTCAGGTTAATTAAGGAGGTTGTTGGTGGAGATCAAACAGGCCAAAGAGACTGTCTACAAATTTATCAGCTGTCCAGGTTTGCAGGTCCTCTTGGTTAGCTCAGATCTTGGTGGTGTTTCTATTGGGTTTGATTGCTGAGAATTAATTTACCAAGTTACTAAAGTCACATCTGGAGGGAAATTATATTCAGCTGCATGAGATAAAGACCATTGCATAAGGATTTTCTTCAGACACTCGCAGTGCTTTTTCTTTTGAAGGGCTCTCTTGTGCCTGATGTTTTAAATATAGTATTAAAATATGAGTGTAAAATATTTCTTGGGAAAGAAAAGATGAAATGAATCAAAATTAAATGGAATGCCAACAGATATATGTGGAAGGAAATATAATAGGGAATGTGGACCAGCGAATAAGAAACGACAAAATGGTCCTCTAGATGTTGTCAATGTCTCCAGAAGGGTTCCCTTCAACCTTTGAGTGAGCCACACAGCATAGTGGTTAAAATTTCAGGCTGTGAAGGCAGAATATCTAGGTTCAAATCCCTGCTCACTTATCAGCAGTGTGACTTTGGGCACGCACCTGTCTCTCTGTGTCCTGATCTTCTCCTTGGTGCAAAGGGGCAGCTACGACTTGTTATGAACGCTGTGAATGCATGGACACAGCCAACAGAGGGCTTGCTACACCACGTGTCCCTCATGTTAAAAATATGAAAAATAATAAAGGAAGCATTTCCATACGGAAAGGTTGTTTCTAGAACCTTTCTAGAACCCTTGAGAAGCCTACCTAAGTAGGCCCTTTCCGCTGTTAAATACATATGTAGTGTTCTCTGCCAGCAACAGGGTAACCACTTCAAATATATTTGGGCTGAAATATAAAAATATCCACAATGTTGTTCTAACCTCTTCCCTGACTGTTTAAATGGGAATTGCTCTCTATACAATTGCGTTTTGCATTCCAAATACTGCCACAGGAAGGTTTGCACAGGTTCCGGTGAGGATGATAGGTTCCAAAAGGCTCTAGGTGGCCTACCGTCAGTTCCCAAGCCCCGGGAGAAGCACCAAAGTAAGACCTGGCAGAAACAACAGTCACAGCGATTACTACTATTTCCGAGTGCCCTGCTGCACGCCAGGCACCGTGCTGGGTATCTCCTACACATACTTCTATGCATGCCTCAAATGTTCTTTTCAGCTCCAGGAGGCAGATGCTATTAGCCCCGTTTGGCAGATGAGGATGGACCCAGAGCCGCTAAGTGCCACTAAGTGCCTGAAGCTGGTTTGAGCCAGACTCATCTGGCTTCAGAGTCAGCATTCTTTCCAATCCACAGGGTGTCCAACCAGCTCTTGGTCTTTTCCCCTATTATTTCTGAGACCAAAAGCAATACATTTCAGGATCTTAGCATCTGACAGAAAGTTCTTCTCAGTATCTACTATAAATCTCATCTGCTATAATTTATGCCTCTCTTGGGCTTCTCCCTGCGTCCTGGACACCCCTCCCAGCCATGGCGACCTCATGAGTCATTCACTTTAATCCCCTGGTTCTCAACCAGGGAAGTTTTGCCCCCCTGGGGAGATTTAGCCTTGGCTCCAGATATTTCTAGGGGAGGGGATGTGTTAATAGGCAGCTAGTGGGCGGAGGCCAGACGGGCTGCTAGACAACCCACTATGCACAGGACAGCCCCCCACAACCAAGAATTATCTGGGCCCAAAGGTCAATAGCGCTGAGCTTGTGAAACTCTGAAAACACAACTCTTGATTTCTGAGCCCCAAATCCATCACTCCTGCAGTCTGCCCAATTCTCTGGGAAAGGCAACATTGCTCCCAAGGAGCTCAGGCCCCAAGCCTAAGAGTTTGCCCTGATTTGTCCCTTTGCTCACCCCTTTTTACACATAAATTTTAGCTGTCACTATTAGAAAAAGCATTGATTCTGTGATACTCGACTCATACTTCAACCCTTGCAGTGGCTTGATGAATTCATTACGATATCCATTCATTCATTCAATCACTAAATGATTATGGGGAGACCACCAAGTGCTCAACGACCATATCAGCTTTCACTGGAACTTTGTAAAGTCTCCCAGCTTCTCAAACTTTGCAAACTTTCACACAACCACAGTTAAGCACCAATGGGCAATTCACTTAAAGGTGTTTAAAAGATTTTGCAAAAATGCCAAATGAAGTAAAGTTTAAAGATAAACATTTAATGGCATAAAGTGAAAAGAAAGCCAACCAAAAAGGAAATTCCAGGCAGGCTCAATGCCCAGGTCTTTATTAGGAGCGAGGCTGGAGGGGTAGGTTGGGGGAATGGAGAGTGGGGGGCAGTGGGAGCCTGCCTCAATCCTTGCCTTTGGGTTGCCTACGGTCTATACATAACACAGTGTGTCGGGAGGAGAAGAGAGATTATTTCAACAAGCTCCCAGAAATCCTAAGTCCCGTTGAGGGCCGCCTGCCACTGACCTCTCGAAAGACCTTCACCTGTCCTGCAGGTTACACCATTGCTCAAACCTAGAGAGAAGCTCCCACATGAGCACAAAGGCCATGCCGTGAAAGGGGAGCCAAGTGCTCTAGAGACACGGTTTTTCTTTTCTGAGAAAGGCACAGGGCAGTTTCAGCCCACATCTCGTCCACTGTGTTTAGCTGCTCCTAGTAATCTATGGAGAAGCTTTTTTAAGCAGTCACCCCAAAAAGGAAACACAAAGAGGCTTGAGGCCATAAGACAGGCCATCCCAGGAAATGATTCAAGGTGCAACTCTGCCTTCTGGACCCAGAGCAATGACTCCGGTGGTACCAGGATGACTAAGGGGGGTGTTTCCATATCTGCCCCACACCTGAAGACCCCGCTCAGTGGGAGCATGAAGCCAGACAGCAAACCACGCTCTAGGAACCTTTGTGATCCTGCCCCCAGGGAGTGAGCTGGACCCAGGACAAGCCTAAACAGTTTCCTTCCCCACTACAGATGTGGAATCAGAGGTTAGAGTCCCAGGGTAAGTTACCTTGGGAAAGTCACACAACCTTTACGAGCCTCATTGTTCTCCTTGGTAAATACCTACTTCAGAGAGTTCTGGATTAAATGAGCTGTTATATGTCAGGCACTCACAACAGTACTTTATATAAGGATTATGTAAAATTTCATAATTGCTATTGCTATTATTATAGCTTTAGCAAGAGCCTGGCACATCAGAGACGCTCAGTAAATATTAACTATTACAACTCACGCCTAGGGTCGACTTGAAAATCTTCGGTGATCTTGTAAAACCCTGAGATGCTCAGATTCATCCAGAGTATAATCATTAGAAAGAGAAGTAGGGAAAAACAAAAGCTCATATTTTCAAAAGAAGCAAGAAACATTTATTAGGCACCCACTGTTTGCCAGGTACTGTGTAAGGCACTGAAGACACAATGGTAAGTTAGCAAAAGCTCCTGCTTTCTCAGTGGTTCTTAGGAATTGTAGGGTCACACACACCCCTCTGAAAATTTAATTGTGTCGACTCTTCAATGATGAAATAAAGGAGGTGTTCTAGTTCTTAGTAATGTTTTCCCTTAGCCTTGGTTACAACCTACAGAGTTGAATCACCACAGCATTACCCGGTTAACTGGAAGTGAACTGTGAACGTCACTGGCTTGGCCTCCACTCCCAGGTCCCCCAGAGGTGGTTATCTAGCAGCAAGCAGATGCTTTGATAAAGGTGGGAGTGCGCTAGACCTGCAGAGATCACCATTAGGATTTCGACGGGATGAGCAGAGAGATAAGAGCAATGCATTGTGCTCCTTGGTTTGTTTTGTGTGTTTTTCTAAAGAAGTATCCAAGATAGCTAGACAGAGGCACGTGACAGTGGATCTGTACCATAGTGCCTTTTGTGACTATACAATTCAGTTTTCTTATCGAGCCAGGCCCGGAGATTTCCCCGGGGCCATCCTCTCTGGAACGTAAGCCCTCCCTGCCTGTGGACCTTGCTCAGCGTAACTTTCCCAGGCTACAACTGGCTCAGAGAGATGGTCCCCGCTCAGGCGGAGCATCCCCTCATCCCGTGTTCGGGTCGTGAGATGTTCAGGGACAAGACAGCCACCCCTTGCCACCTCCACTGAACCAGCTTGTTTGGGCTGAAGAGCAACCATGGGCTGGTCTAGGGGCCAGTGCGGTCTGATGGATGCTGTGGGGCCTCCCTCCTGTCTCCACCAACCCTGCAGGCCTCCCAGCCTGTCTCCAGACACTTGTCACCCTCTACCCGCCACCCCACGCCTTTGTCCCTCCTTGCCTTTGCCTGTGGTGTTCCCGCTGCCAGGAAGGCCCATCTCCTTCCTTCAAACTCCATCTGCCGATCCTTCCAGATCATGCTGGAGCCTCCTCTATTCCTTGCCGCCTTTCCTACTGCCCCTTGGCAGCCTTCTGTACTTCCCTCTCCTGAGGGCACCCCCCCAAAACATCCCGTATACAAACACGTGCACACAGTGTTTCTCCCAGTAGCGTACGTTCCTGGAGGGCTGGGTAGGGGCTGAGCTGATTTTTGTAATTTCTGGTACATGGGAGGCTCTCAGTAAATGTGGAATGAATGGATAACTAATTGAATAAATACATGGCACTGGTTTCAAACTGTAACTAAAGTTACTCTTCTATAGGGTCACAGAAAGACTGTAGAGATCATTTTTCCCAACCCAGTTCTACTTCTTCCTATGTGGCCTTGGGTAAATTACTTAACCTCTCTGGGACTCAGTGTCTTGATCTATAAAATGCAGATAATAGAATGAAGTATCGATTTCCCAGGGTAGCCATGAGCATCAAATGTTGTGTATATAAGGGACTCCGAGCAATGCCTGGCACACGGTGAGTGCTCCAGCCATGTCAGAGTTTACCGCTTTCATTGCAGTGACAGCGTGAACATCCTGCCCTGCACCTGCTCCCCCCACCCCACACCTGTCCCCCCGCTGCGAGAGCTGGCTATGAATGGCCCTCCCTGCCTCCTTTCTTTGCACACTTGCCCACAGCCAAAGGGAGCAGCCTCACGTAGACGGTCCCCCTGTAGGTAGCCTGTGTCTGAGCTGCTCCTCCGCAACTCATCAGCAACACCTGATTGACAGGAGGCCCGAAGGCTGCACCCTACCTTAAGGCAGGATAGACTTCAAGGTGCAATCTCTGCTCCAGAGCTCCCCATAGGAGCGGACTGAGCTGGAATCCAACGGAGCATATTCTGTCTCCCTGTCCTGCTTCCACACCCCCTTTCTCCTGAGGGCACCCCCCAAAACATCCCTTATACAAGAATCCGCACCTCAGGCTCAGCTTCTAGGGAGCTTGATCTTCACCATCATCGTTACCACCATTATCATCAGAGAGGGGGACACAGACCCAGAGCGGCGGCTTGATTTATCCAAGTCCCAGGGTTAGGAACAGAGCCAACTGGCAGGCAGGCTGATGGATTAATCAGAGGTAGTTATTTTAGAGGGGCACAGGTTTCTGAGCCTCCAAGGAATTCTTTTTTAAATTTTTTAAATTTTATTGTGTTGTGTTAGTCACCATACAATACATCATTAGTTTTTGATGTGGTGATCCACGATCCATTGTTTTCGTATAACACCCAGTGCTCCATGCAGTACGTGCCCTCCTTAATACCCATCACTGGGCTAACCCATCCCCCCACCCCCCTCCCCTCTAAAACCCTGTTTGTTTCTCAGAATCCATAGTCTCTCATGGTTCATCTCTCCCTCCGATTTCCCCCTCTTCATTTTTCCCTTCCTTCTCCTAATGTCCTCCATGCTATTCCTTATGTTCCACAAATAAACGAAACCATAGGATAATTGACTTTCTCTGCTTGACTTATTTCACTTAGCATAATCTCCTCCGGTCCCATCCATGTTGATGTAAAAGTTGGGTATTCATCCTTTCTGATGGCTGAGTAATATTCCATTGTGTATATGGGCCACATCTTCTTTATCCATTCATCTGTTGAAGGGCATCTCGGCTCTTTCCACAGTTTGGCTATTGCAGACATTGCTGCTATGAACATTGGGGTGCGTATGGCCCTTCTTTTCACTACATCTGTGTCTTTGGGGTAAATACCCAGGAGTGCAATTCCTGGGTCATAGGGTAGCTCTATTTTTAATTTTTTGAGGCACCTCCACATTGTTTTCCGAAGTGGCTGTACCAACTTGCATTCCCACCAACAGTGTAAGAGGGTTCCCCTTTCTCCACAACCTCTCCATTTGTTGTTTCTTCCCCTGTCCATTTTTGCCATTCTAACTGGTGTAAGGTGGTATCTCAATGTGGTTTTGATTTGAATTTCCCTGATGGCTAATGATGATGAACATTTTTTCATGTGTCTGTTAGCCATTTGTATGTCTTCTTCAGAGAAGTGTCTTTTCATGTCTTCTGCCCATTTTTTGACTTTTTTGTTTTTTGGGTGTTGAGTTTGAGAAGTTCTTTTTTTTTTTTTTTTTAAAGATTTTATTTATTTATTTGAGAGAGAGAGAATGAGAGAGAGAGAGAGCATGAGGGGGGGAGGGTCAGAGGGAGAAGCAGACTCCTCGCTGAGCAAGGAGCCGGATGCGGGACTCGATCCCGGGACTCCAGGATCATGACCTGAGCCGAAGGCAGTCGCTTAACCAACTGAGCCACCCAGGCGCCCGAGTTTGAGAAGTTCTTTATAGATCTTGGATACCAGCCCTTTCTCTGTAGTGTCATTTGCAAATATCTTCTCCCATTCTGTGGGTTGCCTCTTTGTTTTGTTGACTGTTTCCTTTGCTGTGCAGAAGCTTTTTATCTTGATGAAGTCCCAAAAGTTCATTTTTGCTTTTGTTTCACTAGCTTTTGGAGATGTATCTTGAAAGAAGTTGCTGTGGGCCATGTCAAAGTGGTTACTGCCTATGTTCTCCTCTAGGATTTTGATGGATTCCTGTCTCACAATGTGAGACAAGGAATTATTCCTAACAACAACCAAATGAATTAACTAAGGGTGAGCTAGAAAAACAACAAAAAGCCTGTGGTACCTGAGTTAGGTGCAGAAAATCCCAGCCTTGGGAGGGTGGGGGAGGGACATTGAGGGAAGGCGGGGCAGCCTCTGTTGAGACCAGATATCCTGGGCTAAGAGCCAGCCGAGGGGCATAGGCCAACAGGGGGGCCCTCAGGCCAGCACAGCACGTAGGCGGGGTAAAGTGGAAGCAAGGCCCTGTTCCTGCCGGCCTTGGCCTTACCCTCAGGTCGTCAGCTCCCTCCAGGGCCTGACGCACCTCCCCACTCTCACCTGCCCTGAGAACACGTGGTGCGCCCCCACCCCAGCTGCAAATCGTCTCCACTGATGGCCCCGGGGCGGTTATCAAAGTCTGCCCTCGTTCCGGCCACACTGTCACTCTAACCCACCGGGTCTTGGCCGTGGATCTCTGCCCTGCCCCACAGGGGGACTGCTGCGCCAGGGAGGAGGAGGGAAGGAAAGCCACAGACACTTGCTATGTGGCTGCAGTGGGGTGGGGTGGGGCTCATTACCACACTTTCTCTTAGGAGTGGGGGCTGGGAGCAGCCCTTTATTTCACAGCCACCCAGCTGCTGGGACTGATGAAGTCATGTCCCGCCCCAAAGTCTGAGCTAAAACTGACGAGGAAAAGGAAAATATACTCCAGGTGAGGAGTTTAAAGACAGTCGATGTAATTAGGTGAATATTCCGATGGGGAAAGGGGCTGGTAGAACAGCTTCATAGGGCATGGTGTAGGAGTTCTTTTTTTTTTTATGTGAAAGAATTTTTTTTTTGGTAATTACAAAAGTAGCAAATATTTGTAAAGAATTCAAAGAAAACAGTAAGTGCATAAAACAGATATTACTAGCGTCCGGTATTCCCTCCCACCCTCAGTAAAAGCTACTACGAAGAGTTTGAATATTCTTCCATTTCTAATAGCCACGTCGGATGGACAGACAGACAGACAGATAAAATACAGACAGATCTGCCACTTTTCCCCTATTCTTTGCTCCTCTTTCAGATATTTCTCCTGTTAGTATCTCATTCTGTTTAACATCTGAAAAACTGATGTAACCATTCAGTAAATATTTATTGTGCACCTGCCATGTACCCAATAACGTGCTAGGCACTGGAGATAAGGCAGTTCCATGTTGGTAGACCTTTATTGTAGTTTCCTTTTTTTTTTTTTATTTCTTGCTCTAACAAACCAAACTATAAACATCTTTTTACATATACCTTTGAGTATTTGTTCAAGAATTTCTATAGGAAATTCTGTAGGAAATCAATGCATCAAATGCTTATTATACAATTGAAAGTTTTTGCCCATTTGTTCTCAAAAAAAAATTCATGATAATTTATGTTTTCACCAGCAATGTATGAGATATATATTTACCCACATCTTAGCCAATAATAAGTATCACTCTTTTTATTCTTTGCCAATCTGCTAGATAAAAACTTACATCGTATTTTTTAAATTTTCGTTTTAAAATTACTTTTATGATTGGTATTTTTCATATGTTCAATAGCTACATGAATTTCTTCTTTAGTGAATTGCCTGCTCTACACTCATCTACCTGTTAGAAAAAGGTTTCTCATTGATCTGTTGAAGCTCCTTTTAAGTAATGGACCTCAATTCCTTTGTCATGTATGTTGCAAATATTTTTCCCCCTTGGATTATTTTGCAGCCTTCTTTATGGTAGGCTTTCTGGAACAGAAGTTTAAATTTTTACATTGTCAGGGGCGCCTGGGTGGCTCAGTCGTTAAGCGTCTGCCTTCGGCTCAGGTCATGATCCCGGGGTCCTGGGATCGAGCCCCACACTGGGCTCCCTGCTCGGCAAGAAGCCTGCTTCTCCCTCTCCCTCTCCCCCTGCTTGTGTTCCCTCTCTCGTCTCTCTGTCAAATAAATAAATAAATCTTAAAAAAAAAAATTTTTTTTTACATTGTCCAATTTTATCTATCTTATCTTTTGTGGTTTTGGGTTTTCATATGCTAGAAAGACATTTTATTCATGGGCTAACAGGCCAGTCAAGAGTTTTGATTTACAGGAATTGATTCTAGTATATGTGGAGCATTATACTGCATTTTTGGAGCATATAAATACTTTTGGGAGACAAGTTGTTTTTAAACTCCTGTAATTATAATTTAATACTAGACCAAATAATTTTTTAATTGTAGGAATAAGAATGCAAAGAACTACATTAAATTAAAAGTGAATAATGAATTGTTTTTAAACAGATATTTTTCTAATTATAGAAATGATACATATTTGGGGCGCCTGGGTGGCTCAGTCATTAAGCGTCTGCCTTCGGCTCAGGTCATGATCCCAGGGTCCTGGGATCGAGCCCCGCATTGGGCTCCCTGCTCTGCGGGAAGCCTGCTTCTCCCTCTCCCATTCCCCCTGCTTGTGTTCCCTCTCTCACTGTCTCTCTCTGTGTCAAATAAATAAATAAAATCTTAAAAACAAAAAAAAAGAAAGAAATGATTCATATTTATCATAACTGGGGGAAAGGATTCCGTAAGAGCACAAAGGAACAAAAGCTTTTCTCATAACTGCATTCCCCCAAATTAGTAGTTTATATTTTACTATTTTTCATTCTGCCTTTTTCTTGTCTTGGGCACTTACAAATTTTTTTTTAACAAAATTGGGCTCATACTCCTCTGAAACGGACTTTTTTCACTCAGTATCAGGTTGTGAATTCAGGGGGAGGTCTGGATAACTATTGTGTACTCCATTCCACAGCCTGGGATTGATTAATCTATCAGTATTTGTTTCCTAGGGAGAATCTTTTAAGATAATAAGGTGTACACCCAAACAATCTTCCTTGAAAAAAATCTCTTCCTCCTTTGATCTTTTATTATCTTGTCTTTTCTTTTTTTTGCCTCTCCTCTTGTAGGTAATTGTGGTGCTGTGCTATCTTGGGGAGATCCACTCCCTTTTCCCCATTATCAGCAGGCCTTCGTCGAGGACCATTTTAGCAACACTTCTGGCTGCTTTCAGTGGAATGCAGACAGCATTGACTCGCTCTTGGAGGCTTTGTATCAATCCAACACTCTCCTATTTTCCCGTGGACATCATCCCATCCCCTTTCAGAATGTATCTCCATTTCTGACGGATCTCTAGCTCTCACGGGTGTCTCCTGACGTGTTGATTCTGAATTTCTGTCACACCACAGCCGCCCCTGGTTTCTGACAAATCTAGTAACATTGGTTGAGCCAGAATAGCCACATCAGCTGAACTGTGCCCGGTGGTGGGTGGACCCACACCTAAGGCAGCTAGAGGGCGCTCACGTTCTCACATTTCTGAGGAATTGGGAGAAGCTGTGAAATCGTCATGTTTTCTCTTACCACCCAAACTCGACAAGCTTACAGTCTTGAGGGGAAGGGGGAGCAATATACTAGGGCACATGAAATAACTGAAATAAAAGGGCAATATATTCGTTTTCCAGATAAAACTGACATATAATGAGTACAGCACATCAGATGCTGTTCTAAGCCCTAAAACTCTTCCCCCAGCCCCGCAAAGAGCCAGGTACAGTACAGTGAAACCCTCCCTTTACAGATGAGGCACTGAGAGATTTGTAGTTTTCCCGAAGTCACAGGGGCGGAGGTGGGAGTCAGACCCAGGCAGCTTGCTCCAAAGCCCACACTTAATCACCAGGAACTGGCTCAAGAAAAAGGCATTTGAAGAGGGATGTCAAAGTGACAGTGGTTAGCCCTGAGCAACAAGGGGTATTGGGGAAGCACATTATTTACTTTTGACACGGAGCTCTGTATTGTCAAAAGTTATTTTCTCATGCATAAGTTATTATGGTTACTTTTAAAATTCAATAATTTGGGGGGCGCCTGGGTGGCTCGGTCGTTAAGCATCTGCCTTTGGCTCAGGTCATGATCCCAGGGTCCTAGGATTGAGCCCCAGTGTCCTGCTCCCTGCTCAGCGGGGAGCCCGCTTCTCCCTCTCCCTCTGCTGCTCCCCCTGCTTGTGTGCTCTCTCTCCCTCTCTCTCTCAAGTGAATAAATAAAAAATCTTTAAAATTCAATAATTTTATAAGTATAAGGCATATATAATGAGTATAGCATGTCAGATGCTATTCTAAGCCCTAAACTCTTCCCCCAGGCCCCCAAAGAGCCAGGCATAGTTGCTCAACTGTAGTTAAGGGCAGATTCAGGTATTTCAAATGAAAAAAGAAATCACAACAAATTACAAATTTTTAGAAGGTGACAAACACCGCAAACATAACAAAACCATGAAAAAATTCTATACTATACCTCTATTATACTCTTTCTCCTGGTTTTTTTCTTTTTTGGTTGCATACTCTTTGTATAATCATCTCTTCATATGACAACAATTTTACAAATATCGTCTTCATGGAGAGAAGAGAAAGTAATTTAAATGCATCTTAAAATGTCATTATATCGGATTGAGCCCCATAATTGTTTAATCAAATTACCCTTAAACTATGTACAATCACTTATGGGTGAATATGTGTGGGAGTTTCATCACAGGAGCACTTAGGTTGCTTCGCTGTGATTTGAATGTCATTTTTTCTCTAATTGCCAGGCTTCATCAGGCCAAGCTGTCTCAGCTGCTAAGACTACTTCAATATATTGGGAGGTATAAAAGTGCAATTTGGCATGCATAACACTGCTACCTCACAGTTCACAGTCTTGCTATAGTTTTGGGCCTTCCTGACACAAGAACTCTGGTCAATTCTATTTTACATTGATTCTCATTTTAAAAACATGGTAGTACGGTGCATGCTGATTGCATAGGTATTGTGATTTTCCTGACGGGTAGTTTCTGTCTTGACCAGTCATCAATGAGACCCAAATATTCCACTTCTAATTTTGTGCATCTGGTGATTAAAAGGGCATTCCTCAGACGAGCTTCTGTTTCTGCACATTTTGACTCTTTTTCTTCTCACTCTCAGACACTTCCAGTTTCGGGCAGAGTGGGACACTTTTGTACTGCAGTATATATAATACGGTGATGCCATGATGCCACGGATGAGTATGTTCTGAGGCCATCAGGAATATTCCTGGAAGTCATTCTTACCCTAGAATGGCTGACATAGAGGTAAGTGTGAACCATACGAATAGATCCATTGAACCCAAAACAGATGAATCTCCAACTCAACTTCTCCTTAGCTAGAGTCCCCCAGATGTTCAGGGTCCGTCCACTGACCCAAACTCTTCAAGGAAAAACTGATAGAGAGGGAAGCCAAGCGGGATGAGACCACATCCGTAGCCTATTGCAGTTAAAATATCTTACTTTTGCAACTTCAACCAAAGCATGTGACCGTGTGAACCCATGCAAGGACCACATTGTTGGCAGTTGCCCTTACAACGAACAAGTCTTGAAGCCTAAGCTTCTTTGGCTTTACAGAAAGTCTGCTGCAACTGCAGCGAGGACGATATAATTGCGACAAGAGCTGAGACGGTGGGTAAATCAGCGTGGGCTGGAGTTGTGGAGAAAACTTCACATAGGAGGTAGGATTCGCTAGCCAGAGGAATAGGAAGCATCTCGGCCACGAGCTTCTCAGTCTGCCAAAAGTAGACACGCATATATGTGGACACAAAATGTGCTCCCCCGCCAATGAAAACATTTTTTTTCACCACTGGCTTAGAGCTATCTAGTAGGAGCCAATGGCAATACATTTACACATCACTGAAGAATG
Organism: Halichoerus grypus; assembly: GCF_964656455.1. Lineage (NCBI taxonomy): Eukaryota > Metazoa > Chordata > Mammalia > Carnivora > Phocidae > Halichoerus > Halichoerus grypus. Next base: position 42,227,418 of record NC_135714.1, read on the forward strand.
AGAACTGAACTTTCTTTTCAGCCCCCTCTCCCCGTTCCAACCAGCAAATAAAGACTCCGAGCCAGGATCGACCAAAGCTTCAGGCATTTGGCACACATGTGTCCACCTCGCTCCAACACAAGGATCCAAGAACGCTGGGTTTACGCTCCAGGGGAGGGGGAGGGGAGCAAGTGGGGAACTGGCTGGAAATAGAGTTTTCTGGGTAGACACAGGAAGCAAAGCCCGGCAAATGCCTGATCAACCAGTGTGAGGAAGGAAGGTCCAACCCCAACCCTCCCCTGAGAGTTGACATTTAGCCATGGGCATATGCTGTGTTGAAGTCTCCATTGTGCTCCTCTTGATCCAGGTTCTACTCTGGAATATGGAAGAAATGCTCCCAGGAAGACCTCGAGTGCGAGGATTCTTTATACTTAAAGGAGCTCTGGGCTCAGGCAACCATAGCCACAACCATCAGCACTCCAGTCTGCCCAGTAAAGCACGAAGACACGAGGGTCATGTAATCCACAGACATTTACTCAGCATCTACTCTATGCCGGGTACTCTCTTAGAAACTACAGAAACAGAGTAGCTTAGGGTTCCCGAATTCCCCCTCCTTAAAGATTACAAATGTGATGACCCTCTTTTGGTTTCCCATAAATTGATGTCTAGTAGATTTGCAATGTGTCCTTTGCCCAAATATCACATCAACTCTAGAAGTCGGCTGGGTTGTTCCCCAGGTCAGTCTCAGGGTGGTGGCCCTGGGGCTTGTCCCCTGGTAATAAAGCAGCCATACCGTGGACCCATTATTTCAGCTTGGGGCCTGAGCGCAATTCTGAACACTGGCACACATGGAAAGAGAGAAGCTTAGGAACAATTGATAAGGGCCAGGTTAGATTCATTTCAGGATGTGGTTCAAAGTATGAATCCGAAGCGCTTTCTCCCTGGTTTTATTTTTTTTATTTTTATTTTTAAAAGATTTTATTTATTTATTTGACAGAGAGAGACCGCGAGAGAGGGAACTCAAGAAGGGGGAGTGGGAGAGGGAGAAGCAGGCTTCCCGCAGAGCAGGGAGCCCGATGCGGGACTCGATCCCAGGACCCGGGGATCATGACCTGAGCCGAAGGCAGACGCTTAACGACTGAGCCACCCAGGCGCCCCCTGGTTTTAATCTTTGTATACAAAACCATTTATCGAATAATTCTTGCCTTCCCTTTGGGATGCTCACATCTTCTGTATTTCATTCTTTTGTACCTTTAGATCCCTGCCAGCTCTCCAGCCAGGTTCACGGGGCTGCATCTGTATCGAGCTGAAAGCACACTGCGTTGGGACGCCTGGGTGGCTCAGTCGGTTAAGCGGCTGCCTTCGGCCTGGGTCGTGATCCCAGGGTCCTGGGATCGAGTCCCGCATCGGGCTCCTTGCTCAGCGGGGAGCCTGCTTCTCTCTCTCTCTCCCTCTGCTTGTGCTCTCTCTGTCAAATAAATAAAATAAAATCTTTAAAAAAAAAAAAAAAAATAAAAGCACACTGCGTTAACCTGGAGGGCTCAATCCATTTCTACACCTCACCTCCTTCCCTCTCATCACTTCCCGCCTCCCTTGCCCCTTTGTTCTAGGGAGATAAGAAAAAGACCTAATCTGTATCCTCCCTCGAGGAGCTTGTATTCTATGGAGGAAAACAACCTTTATGCCCATGCAATAAGCGTATTGCTCACAGTCAGCACTCAGCATGGCTGGCTGGAAGAGGTAAGTTCAAGTACAGTGTGGAGACATCACTAACCAGCTTCTCTATAAATTACTCAGTACTGTATAAAAAGGGTTCCAATCGGGCGCCTGGGTGGCTCAGTTGGTTGAGCGACTGCCTTTGGCTCAGTCATGATCCTGGAGTCCTGGGATCGAGTCCCACATCGGGCTCCCTGCTCAGCAGGGAGTCTGCTTCTCCCTCTGACCCTCCCCCCTCTCATGTGCTCTCTCTCTCTCTCATTCTCTCTCTCAAATAAATAAATAAAATCTTTAAAAAAAAGGGGGGGGGTTCCAATCATCCCAATACCAGTGAATCTCTACTAGTGCACAATCTTGCTCTTGTTTTTCAGATTCGTCCAATTTAAATTGTATAAAGTAAAACTCAGCGTGGTGACTTCACCCAACTCACTTAGAAATAAAGAGCCAGTTATCTGAATCATTCCTTTTGTTTTCTTTTCGAGGGGAAAAATAAATAAGTTGGAACAGGAATATTATCAGATAAACAGTTTATAGAAATGTAAAGCCGTGGACGGGGAAACAACTGGAATTTAGGGAATATTTCTCCATTGGCACTTTGCTGCTTTAGAAGCACAAGAATGTATTCTGAGTTATCAGATCACTTATGAACTTATATTTGGCATTTCCAGAGAAATGTAAAAGGCTGATTTAAGAAGACAAGACTTGTCCCATTCTTATGCAAATCAGGAGGCAAGATGGACAAAAAATAAAAAGTGTTTTTTGCAATCATATTTTTCTGATTTTAAAAACTCTAAAATTAGGATGTTTTCCAATGACCCAAAGTTAATTCTGGGCTTTCAGAACTTTTAACAGGAATACTCAGCTCTTCATCAGCCATGATATAAAATCAGTCTGTCTCTAGCCCAGCTCCTCCGTGTCACCCCAGTTAGGGTGGAGCCTACCTGGACTTTGAGGAGCTGAGGGGTCTCTGGATCGCTCAAAGGTCTAATTCTCTGAAGCTAGGTTTTGTGATTGGTACAGATGATACTTGCTCTCAACCAGTGGGTCTTGAACAATGGGATGCGTTAGAATCATCTACTGAGTCAGGCTGTCCTAGAGCAGGGCCCAGGCAGGCGACTTCCAACAGACTCCCCAGGAGATTCTCCAACAGGCTCCCCCCAAGTCCTGGGAGCCCCCACAAGACTAGAGGCTCTACAAGACAGAGGAGATCTTTTATTCACTCCTGTGTCCATGGCCTGGCACAGTACCAGGCAAGTAGGAAGCACTTTATAAGTATTTACCAAATTGATCATAATTGGTACTAAATTCTAGTTGGATTTAAAATTTTTAACTTTTTTTTTTTTTTTTTACAGAAAATAGATAATCGGAACAGCCTCCAAATGTTGTCAAAGCAAAAACAAAAGATACTCTTAACTTGATTTTAAAGAAAACACAAAAAGATATTTAAACCTTTTAATTTAACTTCAACAGTTGTCATTGCTACAAAATCAGCTGGTGTCAGGGATCACTAAAAACAAGATTTTTCCAGAAATGACAGATATTGGTGAGGATGCGGAGAAAGGGGAACCTTCCTACAATGTTGGTGGGAATGCAACCTGGTGCAGCCACTCTAGAAAACAGTATGGAGGTTCCTCAAAAAGTTGAAAATAGAGCTACTGTACGACCCAGCAATTGCACTACTGGGTATTTATCCCAAAGATAGAAATGTAGTGATCGAGAGGGGTACATGTACCCCAATGTTTATAGCAGCAATGTCCACAATAGCCAAACTATGGAAAGAGCCAAGAGCCAAGATGTCCATCGACAGATGAATGGATAAAGAAGATGTGGTATGTGTGTGTGTGTGTGTGTGTGTGTGTGTGTGTGTGTGTGTATAAAATGGAATATTATGCAGCCATCAAAAAGAATGAAATCTTGCCATTTGCAACAATGTGGATGGAACTAGAGGGTATTATGCTAAGCAAAATAAGTCAATCAGAGAAAGACATGTATCATATGATCTCACTGATATGAGGAATTCTTAATCACAGGAAACAAACCGAGTGTTGCTGGAGTGGTGGGGGGTGGGAGGGATGGGGTGCCTGGGTGATAGACATTGGGGAGGGTATGTGCTATGGTGAGCGCTGTGAATTGTGGAAGACTGATGAATCACAGACCTGTACCTCTGAAACAAATAATACATTATATGTTAAAAAAAAAAAAAGTAGGAAGGGAAAAATGAAGGGGGGGAAATCAAAGGGGGAGAAGAACCATGAAAGACTGTGGACTCTGAGAAACAAACTGAGGGTTCTAGAGGGAAGAGGGTGGGGGGATGGGTTAGCCCAGTGATGGGTATTAAAGAGGGCATGTATTGAAAAAAAAAAGAATATGGATGAATAAACATATATTTGAGTGTATATAAAAAAAAAAAAAAAACAAGATTTTTCCATGCTGGCTAAAGCAAAAAAAACCACATCACTCTGTTTCACAAAAGCCAGAAGTGGGGGTGGAGGGAGCTCAGACAATAAACAGTCAGACTTTATGATACAGAATACTTAAAAATAAAATCCACCTTGAGATTGTGACCACACTTTAGTTCTTCCTTGTCTTGTTCTTTTCCTTTTTTGTCCCCAGCTCTTTCTCTTCCTTGACTCACTGTTCTCTCTGCTTGTCTCTCGCTCTCATCTTCTCTGGAGCCATTAATGAATGAGTTGTGCTCTGAGTGGGTGGTGGAAAGGCTCAGGCCAGCACTGTTGAGAGAGCAGAGAGAATGGATCCAGGGAGACCTCCTGAAGGATCCAGAGCTTGAGTATAGATAGGCTTCAGCTTTGCAGAGAGTAGCAGGGGATACATCCCAGGATAGCAATTTGTAAACACGTGCATGACTTAGGAAGCTTGTTGTTTAAGTGGGAGTTCTACACTAGATTCAATCCAAATCAACAAAGATTCATGGACACAGCAGTGACGGTGAAGGACACAGCGTCTGCAGGCAGATGATCTTGTTTCCAAACCCAACTCCAAAACTTACTGCCTGTGTGACCTTGGGCAACTTACTTTTCTACACCTCAGTTTCCTCATGTGGGAAAGGGGGACAGCAATAGAGATGACATAAAAATTCAACAAGGGTCTGATGACCTACAGATATTAGTCATGATTTTTTGGCCATCACTGCTTTTCTTTTCAAAGTAAATAAAAACAAGAGCTTATGATTTAGTTGGGGTAGTGGGCAGGATAATATGAACAACTCATACTGGTTTTCCTTTTCCCATGATTTCTGGTTTTGTTCTTAAGCAGGACAGAGCTTACATCTATACATATAATGGAAGACATATTTACCAAGGTACATATCATCACCCCTATTTTGCAGATGAGGAAACTTAAGCCTGAGAGGGGTCAAGTTGCCCAAGTTCTCACAGCTAGTAAGTGGCCAGGCAAAGATGGGAACTCTGGTCTCCTCCCAATCCATAAGCCCTTGCGCCACACCATGGAGCAACCAGAGAGCTTGAGAAGCACCATTATCCCAAAGTTTTCACCCAGAGTTAAAACTGTCGACCTGCAGAAGAAACCACTTTTCTGCTAACACCCCTCAAAGCCCCACCCAGCTGACTCACCAAGCAACTGAAAAGGCAGTGTCACTAGAGAAGTCACAAAAACATGGGAGATCTTGACTGGCAGCCGCCACGTTGTCCTTCAAGCCTCCAGGCTAAGTGATCAAGCTCTGGGGAGATTAGGTAATCTTTGGCAAAGGCGGGATACTTGGCTGCCAGGATTCACAGGAACCTGTTGGATTCTGGTGTTTATTGGGCACTTACCGAGCTCACAAAGACGTCCTCTTGGAGCTCCTATTTTTTAGCCAGAGACAAGAATAAATTTGGAGTTAATTCATCCATTTACCAAATGAGACCACTTAAATTTGTCTACCAAGCGGACGGCATTCCAATATTTTCTCTCCACTAGGTCTTCAGCAATGGGCAAGAGTTTTCAGGTCTCGTCCCTACTGGCTAGGAAGGTCCCATTTCCCAGAAGCATTCCAGAGAGCTCTGGGGGAAGAGTGACTTCTCCGTGACCTTCGTGGGGTCACGTGTAGCTGGATTTGGATAACATCCAAGATCTTATAACTGATCTCCTCTTCTTCTTTGGATGCCATCAACCAAGGGGAGTTTAGGAATGTGTTAATAATTCCCAGGAGAAACTGGCCAGGATTACCTAGTCATGACTAATGAAGCTGTCATCCACTGATCCTTCCCGCTGTTCAATAATGCTTTCCAAGGAGTGCTTTATGAAGATGGATAGTATTGTAACACTGCACCCAAGAAACTGGCACAATGTCAATGAAAACAGAGGCCAGCTTATTTTGCATGCCACTCTATTTTTCATTATACTTCACAATAACTTGTTATTAAATGAAAATGAATTTGCCATTAGGGACTAGATACTATTTAATAACTGTTCAGAGATGTTTCATGATTCAATTTTTTTTTTCTTTTTGGTAACTAGTTGCAACAGCCATGTGAGTACGTGTCATTCTGGGTTAGGTGAGGTTGGCTTTTCTAGAACAATCTTAAATGTTTCACAGAATTTGGTCATTAAAACTTGTGATTCAAAGCTTACTTTGCAAGATTCTGACTTTGAATTGGCCATTTGAAAAACAGAAAGAGTGAGGTAGACTGTCTCCATAATTACTCCCAGAAAATGACATGCAATGGGTTTAGGACAGGGAGTTTCCACGAACACACATGGCTCTCCCTAGAGGGACTAGGAGGCTTTTTGGAAAGCAGTCTCCCCAGGCTCCCTCTCCAAAGAGTATGCATGGACAGGCAGGACAGTCAATGTTATTTTGCAATAACAAATAAACCCCCAAGATTCCAGGGGTTTAAATGGCACCGATCTGTCTCTTGCTTGTACTTTATGTTCATGACAGGGCTATATATCTGTCATGAGTTCTCTTAGAAGATAGATAATGAAGCACCTACTATCTGGAATAGTGGGAGAGCAGAAAAGAGCTCTGGAGGGTCTCAAAACAGCAAATAAAAACATGACCTTGAACTGGTCACATGGCCCCCAACCAACCCTGAGGGGTGGGAGGGGGCCAAGAATTACAGTCTTACTATGTGCCCCAAAAGCAGAAACATTATATCTGGTGATCAGCCCTAATAAGTACAAATGTGAGATCAAAATGAGGATTTTATTCCATCAGTTCAAGGCCTGAATAGAACAGAAAGCCTGACTCTCACACAAGTAAGAGAATTCCTCCCACCTGATGGTCTTTGAACTGTGACTTCAGCTTTTCCCCTGTCTTCAGACTCCCACTGAAATATCAGCTCCTCCTGGGTCCTGAACCACTCCTATTCAAGATGAAAATGGGCATATTCTTTGGCCCAGCAAGTCCACTTCCAAGCAGGCAAGTCCCTAGTGCCAGGCACAGTGCCCGCAGACCAAATGAAATGGGACAGTTAGAAATGTGATAGTTACGGGTATAATATCTCAGACCCATCAACTACTAACAGCTTGACCTTGGGCAAGTAACTCCATCCTCAGTTTTTCCATCTGTAAAAGGAATGATAACACCTCACAGCATTGTCATGAGGATTAAATAGGATAAGTTATGTACAGCACAGTGCCTGGTGCGTGGTAAGCATTCAGTAATGGCGGCTCTTGTTGGGTATCACACCTCGAAACTGGTGGGTGGTCTCTTCCCGCAGGAATTGCCTCTGACTCATTAATTATGATAGGTAGTGGGAAAGAAGTTTCAGTCACTTAAATCATTGCATCTCGATCAATGACTCCTTGTACTTTTTGGTGTTAGCAAACAGCTTTTATGTACCTCAAAAAATTGTGAGACCCCCCTTCAAACACAATAATAATTGTGTATTTTTAAATCCTTGATTTAAAACATGAAGAAAACATATGAAACCGCAAAGCTTCTCTACATTTGGGCCTCAAAAGCAGCCACACACAGTAGTCTCCTCTTATTTGCAGGAGATTCCTTCCAAAACCCCTACTGGATGCCTGAAACCACAGAGAGTCCCTAACCCTATGTGCACTGTTTTTCCCTACGCACACATAACGAGGATAAAGCTCAATTTATAAATTAGTCACAGGAAGAGATTAACAACAACTACCAATAAAATAGACAATTATAACAATGAACTATAATAAAAGTTATATAAATATGGTCTATCTCTCCCCCTCTCTCAAAGTATCTTATTGTACAGTACTCATCCTTCTTCTGGGGATGATGTGAGATGATACAATGCTTATGTGATGAGATGAAGTGAGGTGAATGACGGAGGTAGGCCTGGTGACATAGTGTGAGGCTACCACTTACCTTCTCCCGATAAGTCAGAAGGAGGAGCATCTGCTTTGGACCACGGTTGACTGCAAGTAACTGAGACCACAGAGAGTAAAATCGTGGATTGGAGGGACTACCATGTGTCTTAAAAATAGTAGGGCATTGGGGAGGGTATGTGCTATGGTGAGCGCTGTGAATTGTGTAAGACTGATGAATCACAGACCTGTACCTCTGAAACAAATAATACATTATATGTTTAAAAAAAAAAAAGAACATAGTAGGAAGGGAAAAATGAAGGGGGGGGAATCGGAGGGGGAGATGAACCATGAGAGACTATGGACTCTGAGAAACAAACTGAGGGTTCTAGAGGGGAGGGGGCAGGGAGATGGGTTAGCCGGTGATGGGTATTAAGGAGGGCACATATTGAATGGAGCACTGGGTGTTATATGCAAACAATGAATCATGGAACACTACATCAAAACTAATGATGTAATGTATGGTGACTAACATAACATAATAAAATAAAATTCAAAAAAATAGTAGGGCATTATGTGTGATTCAATCTAGAGACCATAGTTAGTGGACACTTGGGTTCAAAACCCCACAGTCTTAACTCCAGGGCTTAGGCACAGTGGGGGTCTGAGGCACAGTGGGATGAAAGACACTGAGTTGGTTAAGTGACTGTGCAAGTCAGAGAGAACCACCACCTTTTCCTCCTTGGGAGCTTGCAGTAGTTGCATTTCCTTCTCGGGCTTCCGACAATGCGGCCCTGCCCAGGCAGGTGCACACTGACCTGAGACTTCCCTCGGCCACCTCCTCTGGAGGGGCTGCCCCTCCGTGAACGTCAGTCATGTGCTCAGCTCCCGTATACACTCCAGTATGAATACGTGATTATGAATCAACATCTCGTTCTCAAAACTATATTTCTGAATGCATTTGCCAAAAGATAAAAACCTAGGGAGACCACACAGAGGCAGAAGTTGGAGAGCGGGACATGTGGTCACTTCCACAGGAAAGACTGTCCTGAGACTGAATGGTCAGAACTGTGATTCTGGCTGTGGTCCCAAAGCCCAGGGAGGCCCATCTGGAGAGACACTGTCATCCTCTCTGCCTATGAGATTTAATTTCACCATCTCCGGAGACGACATCCCCACCCGTAGGAAGGACTCACTGGGGAAGGAAGACAAACCCAGCAGCAAGTTCACAGCCTCGCACATGAGCTGGTTCCCTCTTCTAGACATTAGGGCAAAATTGGCTTTTGAGTGGTTCTGGAGGTTGTCAGGTCTAGAATCTGATGTCTATAAAGGTAGGCCAAAAAGTTGTTTGCTCCTTGTCCCCAACATGCAGCCACACAAATCAGCAAGACCACTGATACTCCAAACATGTGAAAGGTGTGGGGCCCAAAATGACAGATTACAAAGATCTTCATGTGTATGGCATGCAGGAAAACCATCAGGAAGAAACAGCTTTTCTCAGCTCCAACTCATTCATTCATTCATTCATTCATTCAACAAATATGTATCAAACCCCACAATGTGTCACACACTGTAGGCTAAGCATTCTACTCTGAAAAAGCAAAACAGGCAAAGCATATCTTCATGAAGCTGGCTTTCTACTGGGAGACAGACTACTTGTCAGTCACACAAACAAATGCAAAATTGCAAAAGTGACAATGATATAAAGGAGAAGTTCATGGTGCCAAGAGAGCCATAATGCAGGGTGTCAGCTAATGAGGGAGGACAGGGTAGGCTTTCTGGGGAGCAGATGTAAGTGAAGAGAAGAGGGGCACCTGGGTGGCTCAGTTGGTTAAGCGTCTGCCTTCGGCTCAGGTCATGATCCCAGGGTCCTGGGATCGAGCCCCACATCGGGCTCCCTGTTCAGCAGGGAGCCTGCTTCTCCCTCTCCCACTCCCCCTGCTTGTGTTCTCTCTCTCTCTCTGTCAAATAAATAAATAAAATCTTAAAAAAAAAAAAAAAGAGTGAAGAGAAGAGGAAAGAGGTTTCCAGGCATAGGAAAGAGCTTGTGCAAAGGCCCAGGGGTGGGAAAAGTTCACGAGGAGGTGATTTTGACCTTCTCTATCCTGAAATCAGATAAATAGACAACAGTATTTTCTTCTTGCTCTTTTGTAGTTTCATTTTTTACTTTTACTTTTTTTTCTTTAAGATTTTATTTTTAAGTAATCTCTATACCCAACGTGGGACTTGAACTCACAACCCTGAGATCAAGAGTCACATACTCTACTGACTGAGCCAGCCAGGCGCCCCTCAGTTTTTTACTTTTTTTAAACCTCTCTGGAAAACAAGTCTGATGAACGATGGTTTGAACATCACTAAGAATGTCTGTTGGTTCCCTCACTAATTTGAGACACCTCCTCCCCTTGAATCTGTTTCTTTTCAGTGTCATTGACTTACTTGTGTGCAAATACTCTTTTTTTTTATTTTTAAGATTTATTTATTTATTTATTTGACAGAGAGAGAGAGAGAGAGCACAAGCTGGGGGGAGCAGCAGAGGGAGAGGAAGAAGCAGGCTTCCCACTGAGCAGGGAGCCCGATGCGGGGCTTGATCTCAGGACCCCAGGATCATGACCTGAGCCAAAGGCAGAGGCTTAACCCACTGAGCTGCCCAGGGGCCCCAAAACTATACTCTTTTAATTATTGAGAATTCAAAATATCTTGCAGTGGCAGACTCCATATCCCCCTCATTCTTTTTTTTTTTTTTTTTTGGAAAAAAATAAAATAAAAACAGAAAATTGCAGGAAATAATATAACAACACCTAACACATATTATTAACAGATATTAATATTTTAGCATAGCTGCTTCAGACATGTGTCTTAAGAAAAAGGCACCTGGGTGGCTCAGTCGGTTAGGCAGCTGCCTTCGGCTCGGGTCATGGTCCCGGGGTCCTGGGATCGAGCCCTGCATCCGGCTCCCTGCTAGGCTGGAAACCTGCTTCTCCCTCTCCCACTCCCCCTGCTTGTGTTCCCTCTCTCGTTGTGTCTCTCTCTGTCAAATAAATGAATAGAATCTTTAAAAAAGAAAAAAGAAAAGAAAAGAAAAAGGTATAAAATGTAGCAGATTGATTCAAAGTCCCTGGCCCGCTCGCCTTCCTCCCGCCCTAGAGGGAACCAACAACATGAACTTGACATGGAGCCTTCAGGACATGTTTTAAAACTTTAACTTAATTTGTATCTACCCACAAGAAAAATGCCATATTGTTTTTGTGGGTTTTCACTTATTTATTCTTCCAGGTGAATTTTAGAATCATCTTGTCTAAATCCCTGTAGACTACTTTTCCTGGATTTTTATTGGAGATGTATTAAAGGCATTTATTACTTTGGAGAGAACTGACATCTTTACATTATGAGTTTTCCCCTCTAGGGACGAAGTATGTTTTTCATTTATTCAAGCCTCCAACAAGTCCCTTCGTAAAATATCTATTTTCCTTCTTGTCGGTACGGCACATTACTTGTTATGTCTGGGTAATTTACGATTTGTGTTGATGTTAAGAATAGGATTTTATTTTTGTATTATAATTGCTAATTCATTCTTACTGATATAAAAGGAAGAAGTTAATTTTTTAAATACGTGTTTGGTAACTGTCCGTTTCACTATTCTTATTATATTTCATACTGTAGTTTTTCAATGGATTCTTCTGTGTTTTCTTGGCAGACAGTTATAGGGTATACATAATAGTAGAAATTTGCAAATAATGATAATTTCGTTTGTTTCCTACTGACAGTCACACTCCATCTTTTTTTATTTTGTTTTCTTACTCAGTGAGTTAGCTAGGACTTCCAGAACAATGTTAAAATACTTTGGCGACGTCTATTATATCATATCCAGTGAGGTATCTCCACCTTGTCTCTTTTCTTAAGAGGAGTGCCTCCAATACTGCACTTCTTTATAGAATGTCAACAGCTGTTTGAGACAGCTTTATCACGTTATCGTTTTTTCCTTTACAATAATGAGAGGCTTTTCCCCCCAATCTGTAAGTATTTACAAAGCAGAGTGGATTAAAAAGAAATTGGAACTCACTTCATTTTTTTGGTAATATTTTGCAAAATTGAAGATTCAACCCTCATCAGCTCTCTTTTCAGTTAGTTGTGTGGGAAAAAGCATGAGACTTTTTCTAGTTCAGGCTTTTGAGTCTAGTTAATGGTTTCATTTGGGGCAAGTCCTCTTACTTCTCTGGCCCTCAGCTTCCCCCCTGTAAAATGGAAGAGGATAAGATCATTTCTAAAATTTATTTCAATCTGTTAATAAGTGAAGCCCTACTGGGGTGCCTGGGTGGCTCAGTCAGTTGAGCCTCCAACTCCTAATCTCAGCCTGGGTCTTGATCTCAGGGCCATGAGTTCAAGCCCCCCACTGGACTCCATGCTGGGTGTGGAGCCTACTTAAAAAAAGAAAAGAAAAGAAAAAAAATAATTGAAGCCCTACTTTAGAAACCTCTATTTTTTTAGTCTAACAATTTTACAGAATTAACCACACCCCATAATTTGACAAGGCTGAAGAGGATTAAATGCTTAGGTTGAGTATTTAGGAAACTGAACTGAAAATAATTCAAAATAAGCAGACTGTAAACCTGCATGAAGTTCATGGCTAAAAAAAATTTTTTTAAGGTGCTTTTATTTATTTATTTTAAGTAATCTCTACACCCATCATGGAGCTTGAACTCACAACCCGGAGATCAAGAGTTGCATGCTCTACTGACCAAGCCAGCCAGGGGCCCCATGGCTAAAGTTTTAAAATAATAACTACTACTTATTGAGCATTTACTGTGTCCCAGGAATACGTGTTTTACTTATACTGTGGCCTAGTAATTGCTTATAAACAGCTCTACGAAGTAGGGACAATCATGATTCCCATTTTACAGCTGAGGAAACAGAGTGCTGGGAATTAGCTCACCCAGCACCCCATCCAGTTTCCTTTCGGTGCACCCTCCTTCCTGTTCACATAGCCTGGGAAACTCAAGTCCACAGTTCCCAGTCTCCCTTGCAAGTAAGATTCAGGATTTGATTTTGCTTTCATCCATCAGCTGCCCTGGCCAGAGGCTGGATTTTGAAACGGAGTCAGGCAGGGAGAGAGGCAGAATGCCCAGCTGTGTTTTGCAGATCCTTGAGGCTCCTTTGCCTGCAGTTGTGGGCGTGGCTTCCTAATCCCCAGATCACAGTCAGGACAGGGGGTCCTGGCCCTCCTGGCTAGGATGGCAAGTTCCTGAATCTCCAGATTGAGGCAGAGAAGTCATTTCCTTCCACAGTGCCCTTCTGGAAGCCATTCCCAGAGGCCAGTGTCTGGCCACCCCTCCAGCCTTCCCAGCAACGCTGAAAGCACCCAGTCCCCTTATGAAATCCCTTTCTTCTTTTCTTTTTTAAGATTTTATTTATTCATTTGAGAGAGAGAGCACTCACACGAGCACATGTGTGAGGGAGAGGGGCAGAAGAGGAGGGAGAAGCAGACTCCCCCCTGAGCAGGGAGCCTGATGTGGGGCTCAATCCCAGGACCCTGAGATCATTACCTGAGCCAAAGGCAGATGCTTAACCATCTGAGCCACCCAGGTGCCCCCAAATCCCTTTCTTCTTAAACCAGCTAAAGTAATTTCTATTATCTGCCCTTGACCTTGGATCATTATAAGCCATGTAATTAATCTTCCTTTTCTCGTGTGCCTCCTTCAGCTAAATAGGAGAAGCCACATAGTCTAATGAATTTGGATCAGTGACCACCTGGGTTCTAGGCCCATCCTTGCTCTTTAACAGCTGCATACTCTGGGCGAGTCCACGTCTCGGGTTCTGTTGTTGTTGTTGTTTTTTCATCTTTGACATGAGGGAATACAGCATCACTTCTGGCTCTCACATTCCATGATTATTGTTGACCCAGAAGAACATGAAACACCTGGAACTCAGACTGCCTGCTCAGCAGGTCACAGGAAGCCGATTCCACACCTGCCCCTAGCAAGGTGATTTCTAGTGCCCAAGTGTTGGCTCTTCCTCTGTCTAACCCATGTGGCAAAATGCTCTGTGGTGGGCCTGGGATCCAGACCCCTCCCCAGGGAGGGACTTGAACCTTCGGAGCCCCACACTGAAGGTGGGGAGGGTGTAACACCAGCAGGACTCAGCTTCATGAGGAAGCTGCCAAGCAGACAAGCTGAGAGTTGCAAAGCCAAGCAAAAGGTCAGGAAACTGGAAAATCAGGACAGGACCACGGAGAATTCTGAGGGCAGAGGTCAATCACAAGTCAGGGATGGAAGCCAAGAAGTCTAGCCGGAGGCCAAGGAGTCAACAGTTCGAAAAGCTGTGGTCCAAGCAAGGATGAGGAAGGCAGTCAGTCCTCACCAGTGAGGACAAAGGATTCAAGGTTCAGGTTGTGAGTCAGGGGGGTGGGGGGGCACGCCCATCCTCCACTTGCTTGCTCAGATCTAACTGAACCAGCAACCTGCGCGGTGGGGAAGCTCTGATTGACTTGAATGGGGGAAGACCTCAGGGATCATACCAGAGCACATGCTGTCTCAGAACAGATGTTTCCAGCCCCAGTGATAAGCAGGAAGTGTTTTCATAAGTAAGCAAATCAGCTGCATTTGGGGAGAATGGTTCTGGCTGACGGGAGACAAAACTAGGTGCAGTTGAATTCTGGCAAATTGTCGAGGGGGTGGGGTGTGCTCTAGCCGTGGAAGAGTGGACTTCTAGGGTCTCACGTCCTTCAGGGAGGGTGAAGACCCACTCTCACTTTAGCACATGCACCTTCACAGTTGCTCTCCCCATGCTTAGGGTTCTGCCCCACCCCCTCTACCCACATCAACTCCCTAAACAATTTGCTCTCAGGTCCTTCCCAGCAAGGAAGCTGACAAACAAATTCGTAACATACAAATGACTAAAATAGCACAATTTGTTTCCCTTCCCAGAGGTTGTTGCCTTTTTCTAGGCAAACTAGCTGATGATGAATTTAGAATATCAGGGGAAGACAGTCAGACAGGAACCAGGTTAATGAAATCTTACCCTGGAGGACATATAGTTAATCTGCATTATTCACCGATTCTGCATTTATGAGTTTGTCTACCTGCTAAAATTTCACTGGTGACCCCAAAACCAAGACTTCGCAGGAATTTTGTGGTCACTCCCAGACATGCACCGACTGGAGAAAATCTTGAGCCACTCAGCAGACACGTTCCCAGCTGAGGCCGAACAACTCTCTGCCTTCTTGTTTCAGCTCTCAGACTATAAACAATTGTCCTTTTCCTGGTCTACGTAGTTCCCTGTTTTGTATGCTTTTCCTTGGTGATTTCACTGTTTAATGGCCCCAAACATGGTGCCGATGACGTGATGCCTCATGGCCTTAAATGCAAGCTGGCCGAAATGTGCCTTAGGGAGCAAACACATGTGTTAGAGAAGCTTCCTTCAGGCATGAGTTATAGAGCTGTTGGCCATGGGTGCAAGCTGAAGGAATCAACACTATATACTAAGTAAGGTGCTCTTAAATGGAAACACACATGCTACAAGGTTATGCATTGAGGGACTGATGAAGATGTTGGGACCAGAAGCTCGAAGGAAGCTAACTCCGCATTTCTCCAGGAGCAATAGTACTCGCTAAGCATTGCTTACAGTGATTTTATAAGACATAACTACCTGGAATAAAATGGGCTGCCCTTAGGTCTACCTCCAAACACTTCCTCACCCTAACACTGTGACTAGGACTGCTTGCAGAGGCCTCCTGCATGATTCTTGCAAAGAATTACAATGAAAGTATGCGGAAACATTTTTTAGGATCTTTACTTCTTAACCTTTGTATGGACATGGCCAAAAATTCTCATTGACAAGCCTTGAATTTGATGGCCCCTTTAGGATTGGATGTGATGTTCCAGAAACTAAGAGAAAAAAAGCAGCTCTGTAGTAATTCTACCTGAAATTTTTTTTAACTGTCCTATAGCTTAAGGGGATCCCCCCCCACAACAGATTCCTGATGAATATGAAACTCTTGAAAGGGGCTCCTAAGTGATGAATAATTTCACTAAAAAGCGTTCACGCAGAGTTTCTACGTGGAGTCTTAAGCAGCAAGCTTGGTCTGGGGCAGAGTTGGGTGAGCAGAGGTTTATACGGAGTCCTTACTCCTACTCTAGCAGATGATAGAGGGTTTGATTCAGTCACCAACAGACGGAAATCTTTCTTTGGCCCTCAGTTCTGCACTGTTTCTACTCTTCCAGAATCCTCCTGACTGGACCTGGAGCCTGATAACACTGGCAAGAACAAATGCGAATGACACCGGGAGACTGCTGTTAATACAGACGCCTGGCAAAGGTTCTTCTTAATCCTTAATGCACACAGCCTAAGACAAGAATCCTGTGTTTATTTTTAAGCAGTGATACCAGGTAATTCACTTCCCAAGACTGTTTAAGTGTATTGTGAGGATTTGAGGAGCTCAAATGTTAGCTTAAAGTTTTGCTTTCCTGGAGGGAAAGGCATTTCAAGGTGACATGGGAGTCTCTTTTCACTGTATTTCTCTGTTAAGTGGTGGTCAATTTCTTTTCTCTGCATTTAAATTCATGGGATAAAAAGGAGGCTTTTTATCATCATACACTGCTCTTAAACGCCACGTATTCTGAACTGCACATCCTGGACCCACATTTCTCACAGAAAAGCACTGACAGGCCTCTGAGTGCGGCTTCCCCCAGCCAGGCGCCCTCTGGGCCTGGCCTCCCTCAGGCCTCCCTCAGGGGCCTCCTCATGTGCCTCAGCAGCTCCCAGCTGAGCAGCTTGTGTGGCTCAGTCCAGGGAGGAATTTGTAACTGGGGGCCGGGGGGTCAGACGCCTTCCAGTTTTCTACTTAGTGACACGCTTTCTCACACAAAGGTCGAGAGTTCGGGCCTCACAAAAGCATCCTTGGAGATGAGCTGCGAGCAATGTTTTCTTAATAAGAATCCTTTTCTTTTCCCTCGAGACCCTGAGAGTTTGAACCTCAGACCTTTCAATCCCTCGACAGACGCCATAAACCACAAGTGTGCTGCACGCTGAAAGGACGCGCAAGTGACCAGCCCTTTGGTCTTCCCCTCAGCTGAGCGCTTGGGCAGTCTGCCCACACGGGGTGGGGGGAGAAGGGGGGACACAGCTTCCTTGGCCACCAGGGAGCCGTCAGGACCAAGTCAACTCCCCAGGCCGGCTCTGGCGCCTGTTCCCAGACCTCTGCCCACACGACAGGCGCTCCACTCTCTGTGGGTTTGTGGACGGCCTCCGTGTGCGACGCGTCCTCGTCCTCCCAGGCGCCTTTCCGAGGAGTCTCACGCGGCCCTCGCCGCGAGACAAAGAGCCCGGCCGCCGCTCCCCGGGGAGCCAGCGGCGCAGGCGCAGCTGCGAAGGGCCTGGTCCCCCGGGAGCGAGGCCACGCCCAGGAGCGCGGCCACGCCCTGCTCCACCCAAAGCCGCAGGCGCCGGCTGAAGAGAATTGACCACCGCGCAGGTTTCCCTCCTCCTTCCTTTTCTTTTTTCATTGATTTGCAACAATGTTTAGCAAATGATAAAATCTGTGTGTGGAGCGGGGGCGTTGGGGTTTTCTTCATTTTGGAAAAGAGAAAAGCCCACAGAAAGGGCAAGGGGGTAAGCGGAGGGGAGGGTGAGGCCGGGCGCTCAGCTGAGCCGGTGAGGGCCGTCCCTGTCCCCCGGGGCAGCTCAGTGCCGAGGGGCTCTGGCCTCCGAGGGATGATAAGGGTGGGGTGGCCAGGGGCAGCGCGGGTCCTGACGGAGCGTCGCCAGCTCTGCTGCTGGGTCTGAAGCAGCACCGGGGCCTTCCCCCCGCACCCCCCCTCGCTGCGTTCACTGCTCCCGACATGCCTTTCACCCTCTCTGCTCCTGCACTTCCCAAGACAAGCCGACGGAGCCTGTGACCAAGGGTGCTCTGGATGGTCAGAGGGGATCCAAAGGTGCGCTGGATTCTAGAGAACAGGGCAGGGGGCCAAGCGCTGGGCTCCGGGGCAGGAGGAAGGGACTCCCGTTCTCTCCTGGGTTCTGCTTAGTTCCCAACTGACCTAATGTTCTCTCCTCATAGCTGCTGTCTTTGGCCATAGAATTTCTCTTTTCTCAAAACGCGAATGTCCTCAGGGTGGGATCCACTTTTAAGATTGTGACCATGGAGACCACATTGTCCAAACATCAAATCAGAATATTTTACAAAGCACTTTCCCTATCTTTTTTTCATTCAATGAATTTTTTTTCTAGAAATCTTTTCTGTCATCAAAACAAATAATGTAAAAAAAATTTTTTTAATAAAACTATAAAAGGAAATCTAACCCAACCTACCCATACATCATCCCCTCCCATACTTTGCAGGAAGTATGACCACTGTCCCCAGAGTGTGGTGTGTCCTTCCCAGGTGTTTCTGAGTGCGTGTGTGTTTTAACAAAAACATATTCCCAAGTATTCAATTTCTTTTTCACTTACTGAATTAGAATCGTCTTTCCAAGACATTTTTTTCAGTCTATGAATGTTACATGAAAAATCTTCAAAAGTTACATTTCATTTACTGCACATTTAACAGATGACCTTTGCTTTTGTTATTGCCCTTGGTCTTTGTTAAGCAGAACAAAATTAGAGGAAGTCAGATTTTCTAGAGCAGCACAGTCTATCAGCACTTTCGGCAATGATGGAAATGATCTCTATCTGTGCTATCCAATATGGCAGCCACTACAGTGGCTGTTGAGCTCTTGACATGTGACTAGTGCTACTGAGGAAATAAATGTTTATTTAATTTTAATTAATTTAGATGCTAATTTAAATAGCTACATGCAGCTAGTGGCTACTGTATCGGACAGCACATTTCTAGGAGATTTCAGATGATTCCATCATCTACTCCTAGAGGAGTTATAGGAAGAAACTTTGAAGCCAGACTTCCTCAATTTGAACCACAATTCCTTCCAGTCACCACTAGTGTGACTTTGGATAAGTCACTCAAGCCCTCTGAGCCTCAGTCTGCTCATTTGTAAAATGAGGATAATAGTAGAAATACCTTCTTGTGTTGTTATGGGGACTCCATGCGTTAATACTTATAAAGCAGTTGAACACATAAGTGTGCAAGAACTATTGGAGATACAATTCCTTCCCAAGAATAGGAATGGAATGGCAAAACATTGGGGGAGGGGAGGAGGCTAGAGAGAAGTACTTTCAAATGAATAAAAGGGTGCTTTTTTCTGTCAGGAATGGTGGGTCAGCAGTGCTAACAAATCACAATAGGTTCTCCATTGCAGAGAACTTACCTTGACCACAGACTGTCAGAGATAGGGCAGTTAGCAAAAAGTACCATCTGGAAACCAGCAGAACTTCCTCGGCTACCTTTGGAATTCCTCCTTCCCCCCCCCCCCGAGGGTGCCTCCCCTGCAGAGCGGTTCACAACCACAACCGGGGCCCCGCCTGCGCCCAGCCTGGGGTCCCCACAAGACAAAGGCCTGCCCCGCAGCCGCCCTGCCTGCTCAGCCTCCCAATCCGGGTGGCTGCATGGGCCTCCGTGGCCAACAGTGGGCTCGCTGTTCCCAGCCCCCAGAGCACTCCCCACCCTGCGGCCTCCCTTCCAGTAAAGGGCAACAACCCCACCCTTCCAGTAAAGGGCAACAAAAGTAGAATCTAACTTTGTCCAAGAAGTGGGATCCTTCTCCCACAGGGCAAACAGAGTCTGTACAGTTGGAATAAATTGATGGAGTGAAGCAAGTATTTTTCTCTCGGGCTGTGTAAGAGGAGTTTACTACGGATTCATTCAGACCATTAGCCCTCCCTCCAACATAAGCACACAACTCGTGTCCAGGATGTTTGGAATGTGGCTCTCTGGCTATTGCCACCTCCTGAAACACGACTGCAGGCGGCAGACCAGCAAGAGACCGATCTGCCTCTCTCATCCCTACCCAGTGAGTGATGAGTGAATGAATGCATAAATGAATGAATGATAGTTGAGCGAGGCCCTGAAAACCCATATTCTAAAATACACATTCTCTGAACATTAACCTTCTGCACCATTAATAGAATTTACCCTCTATCTTGGGTCAGTGTGGATTGTCAAGAACATCAAGAAACACTCCCTCATCTTAGGAAAAGACACCAGCGCCAGACTGGCCATCAGAAAGCCTGGGTTCAAGTTCCAACTCTGCCCTCTGGCCTAGAGCCTCGACTTCCTTTTTCTGCCAAATGTGGGGGAGATACATCCAGGATGCCTCAAAGCTCACACACTGGACACTGCCTGGGCTCCTCAAGGTGAGCCGATCCTACCCACCCAGTGGCAATTTTCTCAGCCAGGAGGCCCCTGGGAAGCCTTATTCAAGAGCTGCCGGACAGTGCTGGTTCTTGCTGCCACTTCTATATAAATAATTTTTTTTAAGATTTATTTATTTGAGAGAGAGAGAGAGAGAGCACAAGCAGGGGGAGGGACAGAGGGAGAAGCAGGCTCTCCGCCGAGCAAGGAGCCGGATATGGGACTCGATCCCAGGACCCTGGGATCATGACCCAAGCTGAAGGCAGACACTCAACCAACTGAGCCACCCAGGTGTCCCTCTTGCTGCCACTTCTAAAAGGACCGGTTATCCCAGTGGTGCGACAGGAAGGTCCCCAGCGGTTGTCTTCTCGGGGAGCCACGCCACCCCTCCAGACACCGTTACAGCTCTGATCACCTCACTGGCTTCTCAGGCGGGATTTCCATCCACAAACCCCATTCAGAGGCTTTTGGGAAGGCTTCTGTCCGGGTGCAATGAAGCAGGCTGCCTCTTTTTCCACCCAATGTCCCAAAGGGAAATGACATTCACCAAGAATTTGGACAAACTTTTTTAGAAGAAGAAACTGTGAAAATTGCACAGATCCTTGCTACTTAAAGCATTTGAGAAGCAAACTGCAGGAAGTGGTAGATTCAGGATATAAAGGACATCATTTGCCTGCCTTATTATCTCATTTTTCAGCGGAGCTGACAGGACAGCTGCCTGTTATTACAGGGCACACCAGGAAATGTTTAGCTGCCAAACAGAAAAGAACGAGTGAGGGATTAGCAGCCCTGCTCATGCCACACAAATAGAATTCTTGCACCTGGTCGTCATGCAGTTAGATTTATCATCTTCGTAGGGTATGTTACTTAAATCCCATTTAGCAAGAAACAAAGAGACCCCAAAAAAGGCGCCTTAATGTCATTGTAATTATGATAAGTATTAGTAACTATTTTGCAGTTTTAAGCCTAGATTAAATTAATTGGTGGTGGTTTTCATTTAATCACGCTAATCTTTTATTTGGCTTCTGTCATGTTATAAATTTGCTATTTTATGTTGCAAGTCAAAAGTATTCTTAAAAATGGAAGATCGATAACAGTTTAATCCTCCAGCAGGCTTCGCTCATGAATGATGTTGTGTAACAACAGTGATCTCTTCGCAAGGTGGCAGATCACCTACAGACATGACATTTCAAAGAAAATCAATAATTTGCTTCCCAGCTTCGTTTTCTGATGCCGGGCAGGAGGTGGTGGGGGCCACATAGAGGAGTCAGCTCCCTGAGCCACATAGCACCACGGAGATCCTGAGTCTGAAGAGGCTGCAGGAGGAGGGCGGGCCGCCCTAAATGGCCTCCTTGTTTCCACCAGGAGTGAACTCACTTCCCTCACGCCAAGCCCCAGGGAGGAATCCAGCAGGAGGAAAATGTGAGTCTTAGATCCCAGGAAACCTACCCTTGAGTAGGAATCTTGGAATGAATAGAAAAGCAACTTCATCCTGGAGGCTTGTAGCTTGGAAGATTAGGAAAGAGACCCGAGAGTTTTAACTCTTCGTTCCTCTGTTGACAGTCCTTAGGGCCTCTCTGGCCAACCCTTCATATAAAGAAGAGTGAGCTCAATGTGGGCCCTGCAGGAGCTCCTCGCGGTCTGAGAGCACCCCTCCGCCTAGAGGCCTCAGGCATGTTTAGGCTCTCCTGGAGGACAGGAGGCAGATGGAGCCCACCGTCAAAAGAACACACCAGAGAGCTGAGAGGCAACTGCAGGAAGTCAGATAGAACTAGACTTGTGGCCGCGGAAGAGGCCGGAGCCAGAGAAGAGAGGGCCTCGAAGGCCCTTCTGATGGGCCCGGCCTTCGTCCTCCGCCTGATGGAGAAGAGACAGCACCGGTGAAGTTGGGGTCATGTACTCCTCCAGCATGAACTTGAAGAAGCTGAGAGGGGAAATCTTGGGAGGCTGTTGGAGAGGTCGTCCGAGTCGGAGATGCTGAGGCTGCCTGGCAGTGAGCGTGGACGAGAAACGGGCCCCGCGGAGCTTCCAGACAAAGCTTTGACGAGACAGCAGCTGGACATAGGGGAGAGGGGCAGGACTGCCTCCTTGCACCCGCGGTGAAGAATGGTACCATTGGCAAAGATGGGGAATTCAGTAGAAGGATGGCCTAGGGGATGAGGGAAGAGTTGATTGGTGCCATTTGGGCGTGCCGGGTCCCGGTACTGTGGGGTAGGCCACGTGGAGGTGTCTGTCGGGAGAGAGTGTTACGAGCATGCGGCTGCCTGGTGCTACAGATCGGGTAGTTAGCAGGAGAGCTCTTCTGCTCTTCTGTGAAAAGAGGTAGTGGTTGTATCCACAGGATTCAGGAAAATCACTCCAGGGACCGTGGGTTGTGAGACTAAACACAGTTTTAAAACAAAGGTAAAAGAATACCACTGGTTATGGACTGAATGTTTGGGTCCCCCCCGCCCCCAAATTCATATGTTGAAATGCTAATCTCTAAGGTGATGATTTTATGAGGAGGGAGGAGGGGCCTTTAGGAGGTGATCAGGTCAGGAGGCCCTTAGGGAAGAGAACCCCCGGAGGGCTCCCTCCCCACGAGAGGATGCTGGGGGCAAGATGGCCATCCATGCACCAGGAAGAAGGCCCTCACCAGATTCTGAGTCTGCCGGAGCCTTGATCTTGGACTTCCCAGCCTCCAGAACTGCGAGAAAGAAACGTTTGTTGTTTAAACCGCCCAGTCTCTGGTGTTTCCTTTACAGCAGCTCAAATGGACTAAGCTGCCACTCTTTAAAGCCAGAAAGAAGAGGCAGCAAAGAAGAGCGATCAATTTTCCAGAAGCCGGTGGAGAGTCCAGTTTTCAGGAAGGACATTAGCAACAGTGCCACCTGCCAGACAGGTCTCGCATTCCTGGAGTGGACAACGCTGAGGCTGCATCGTAGCCAGAGCTCCCTCTTTCTGGGGGTGGAGGTGGGGCTCCCGGTGGGGAAGATCGAGGGCAAGGAGCAGGAGTGTCGGATCCTGAAAATGAGCAGAGCCCGAGAGCATGGGGACTACAGAGAGACTTTCTAAAGACTGGGGTAGGAAAGAAAGACCCACACTGCGATACAGGATGAAGGGAAGACTTTTGTCTCACCCTGAGCTTGCATATGAGCTAGAGGCAGGGCGGCAGTGAAGAGCGAGAGGAAAAAGGGTGGTAATGGGGAGCACAGGGGTACAAACTCCCGTTGTCTGGGAAGGGTCGCTGAAAGACTTGCTGCCTTGTCTCATGCTTGCATCTGCTTGTGCTCTTCTCTCCATTGGGAGGGCGTCTCTTTGTCCCTCCGCCCCCATCAGCTCCAAACCAGAATCCGCACCCTTCCAGGCTCCCTTATGTGCCCCTTTCTCTGAAGTCCCCCAATGCCTCTGGCCACCAGGGATGTCTCCCTTGATGGCAACCTTGGCATTCCATCTGTTCTTTTCTCGTGGCTCAACCTGCTCACCCTGTGTTGCTGTTGTCGGGAACCAGGAGTTCCCACTATTGGTTATTTAGCTCTTTGAAAGGCAGAATCATACCCTGAGTCACTTCTGAGCTCCCCCCATCCGTTCACATAGCCCAAACAGCATGCTGCACCCACGGGGCATTCAATGATATACTTCAAAAGATCGAATGCATAACCTGAAACTATATTTACTCCCTACTGGCTTCAACTACTTCTTTTTTTTTTTTTTCAAAGATTTTATTTATTTATTTGACAGAGAGAGAGACAGTGAGAGAGGGAACACAAGAAGGGGGAGTGGGAAAGGGAGAAGCAGGCTTCCCGCTGAGCAGGGAGCCCGACATGGGGCTCCATCCCAGGACCCTGGGATCACGACCCGAGCCAAAGGCAGACGCTCAACGACTGAGCCACCCAGGCGCCCCTGGCTTCAACTACTTCTGATCCACTTCCTGCCATCATCAATTTCTCTTTTCTAAAAATATAAAATGATTTCTGGGGCGCCTGGGTGGCTCAGGCGTTAAGCGTCTGCCTTTGGCTCAGGTCATGATCCCAGGTCCTGGGATCGAGCCCCGTGTCTCGGGCTCTCTGCTCCGCGGCAAGCCTGCTTCTCCCTCTCCCACTCCCCCTGCTTGTGTTCCCTTGCTCACTGTGTCTCTGTCAAATAAATAAAATCTTTTAAAAAATAAAAAATAAAAATATAAAAATATAAAATGATTTCCATTTTAGCTTGAACTCCTAAATAAAATTTATTGGAAAAATAAATGTGCTGTGATCAAAGTCACATATAAAAATATCTGAATGATCTTTGCCACGCAGGGCAAGTTATGTAACCTCTTGGAGGATAGTTCCTCAATCAGTAAAGTGAGAAGAATAATAAAACCTCCTTTTAGTGCTGTTTCAATCATTAAATGAGACAATGCATATACAGTACTTAGCACATCTTACATACAGTAATTGCTTAATAAATAATAGATATTATTATTATTAGCCAACTACACAATCTCTGAGACCTATTGCGGCTATGTTCTATGATTCTTTCTCCCCTAGTGCAGATAATTAAAAGTAAACCATACCTATAAAATGCCCATATTTAATAACGCACTATAGCCATGAAGTTAGGGTTAATCCTATACTTGAAATTTAAAGTAGAAAAAAGAAGTCAGAACTTGAAGCAAACTGAGAAAACAACCCTTCCATATTTCTTTCTGTAAACATTTCTAATGTCATTAGGGGCTGTTATAGCTCATTCATTTTGTTCACTACACAAACAACTTGCGAGTACTTCTAATGTGCAGATTGTTCTGGAAGGAGCCACAAGGGAATACGGGGTGAATAAAACACGAGCTTGGCTCTGAGGTGTTCTGGGGTGGGGGGAACATAAATAAGAACACACCAAATACCGTGTTCTGCGATATAAAAAGGTCTTGGAGGAGACACTAGGATACACACACAAAACACACACACACAAAATGTCCTTGGCTTTAAAATATCTAAACTCATCATGTGCTGGTGGCAGTTGTGAATTATTTATGTCAACATGAGTTTTTGATGTTCTTAATAGAAGCTTTAGAGCATAATGAAGACTATTTGCTAGATACCTTGAGTTTTTTAATTAATATGAAATTTATTAGAGGAACAAATTTTAACTAATTCTGAAACCTAGTTTTCCTTAGACCATAAAGCTCAGTGTAGAAACCTTATGATTCTATTTATAGATGGAAAAAATTTTAACCATCAGTTTCAAGGCGATTTAAACTCTGTCAACGAAAGTTACAGAAACTAAATTCTCCTAAGCAGTCTCATTTACAAACTCAATTCCATTAGAAATTCAAGCTCTACTATATATTTAATATATTGGATCATTTTTAGCCTCCAAATGCTTCTAACAAGCAAAATGTTCTCAAGTGCTTACCTGACTGTAGCGAAATATAACCATAGTGAATCTCAAGTTCTCTTAAGCATCCCAAAATGGTTTAGAAAGGTCTCTTCACACGTTTCAACTAACAGTTAGAAATTAGACTCTTCAAGTTGGGATTGCAATTCTCTAACAGGCCAAATCCTCCCTTATAAATACTTGAAATAGCAAACAACGCACATCATACTTAAGATTATAAAACTCTCTTCCTAAAAAAAAAAAAGAAAGAAAAAGAAAAACAAAACAAAAAAACCCCTCTCTTCCTGAACTTACACAAAAATGATAACTCTATAGATCTGATCAAGTTCACCATGTCTCTAGTTAACTCTAAATCTTAACAGCATTAAAAATTCCATTAAGGGGGTGCCTGGGTGGGTCAGTCAGTTGGGCATCTGACTCTGGGTTTTGGCTCAGGTTATGATGTCAGGGTGGTGAGATCGAGCCCTGCATCTGCGCCGAGCTCAGCGGGGAGTGTGCTTGAGATTCTCTCTCTCCCTCTCCCTCTGCTCCTCCCCCTGCTTGCACTCTCTCTGTTTCTCAAAAAAAAAAAAAAAAAAAATCCATTAAGAAAACAATTACACCATCCCAAACAAGTGAAAGTCACGCCATTAGTGGAATGAGCATTCATATTGGCAGGAGGTTTCCGGCCAAGGTATGAGATTTTATTCTCCCGTTGACAATGGCCAACAACATAGCGTACTCTCGTTATGATTACCGTAGCAAAAGCAACTTCAAGTCCATGCCCTTTAGAGGGTGTTGGTCTCTTCCAATTTTAAGATGTATCATTCATTACCTGGGGTGCCTGGGTGGGCTCAGTTGATTAAGCATCCGACTCTTTGATTTCGGCTCAGGTCATGATCTGAGGGTCGTGAGATCAAGCCCTACATTGGACTCTATCCTGGGCATGGAGCCTGCTTAAGATTCTCTCACTCCCCCTCCCTCTGCCCCTCCACACCCACCCCTCTTGCGCTCTCTCTCTAAAAAAAAATAAATAAATTTTTAAAAAAGATATATCATTACCTGGTGTATCTGCACTCCAGATCCTGCCCATTTGCTTATCACTTTATTGGCTAGAATAACTGATTCATGCCTGATTCTATTCTGAATGTTTTTCTTATTCTTCCAGTCTGACCAGGCTGTGACTCTTATAAATATCTAAATGACATATTTATAAAATTCTGCATATCTCCCTTGCCTTCGTCTGGCTCTGCCTATAACTTGATCAAAGTGACGACCCCACACCGAAGTGTTCCCCTTCCCATGAGCCACTTCATCTCACGAGATGCGGGAAGGTCGACGTGGGCTCTTTTCCTCTCCTCATTAGGCCCACCTGAAACAGAAATTGTCCCTTTGTCCCCCCAGGGCTCCACCCAAGGTCAGCCACGGCAGACCAAGCCAGGGGAAAAGTGGCTCTTGTTAAAACACTGCCTCTCAGCCCTGAGTGTGCAGGTGATGACAAACTAGGATCTCATTCACATTCTGATGCTTGGGCTGAGGCCCGAGACTCCTCATGTCTCTAACAACCTCTGGTCATACTGGTGCTGTTGGTCTTCAGGCCACATCTTGCATACGGAGTTTGATAGTTGATGGTATTTCAGCAGAATGGTCCATCTGGCCCCCAATTTCTATAAATTATGCACAGAAACATCCAGTTTCCCCTCACTAAATCCTTCTCTCTTGTCAATCAGCAGTCCTCAGCTC
Source organism: Halichoerus grypus (assembly GCF_964656455.1). Lineage (NCBI taxonomy): Eukaryota > Metazoa > Chordata > Mammalia > Carnivora > Phocidae > Halichoerus > Halichoerus grypus. Next base: position 42,254,674 of record NC_135714.1, read on the forward strand.
ATTTTCTATTTCTCTCTCTCTCTCTCTCACACACCCCAACACAGACCCACACGGACACACACACACACACACACACACACACCCTTTGTCTTTTCTCTGCCCCTTTTCAAACATGCCAGTAAGAATCTAATACGTTAGTCACCTTAAAAGTACTCGCTATGTGGAGTTGGGAAGAAGGCTTTATAGAGGAAGGACACAGATTTCAGCTATGTATTAATAATAATAGTCACCATTTACCGTGTGCTAATTACATGCCAGTGACAAGAGCCATTTCTCTCATATAATACAATCCTATGAAAAAGGTATCATTACTTACCTTTTAAGGGATGAGGACTCTGAGGCTCAGGAAAGTCATGGTAACTTGCCCCGGGTCAGAGAACTGGTACAGGTGGTCGGGTAGCTAGTCAGACACTCTTCGAAGCTCATTCTACCGGGTGGCCTTGTGACTAACTTTGTGTAGCAGAAGTGACTTCCAAGCTTTGACCTCAGGAGGCTTGAAACTTCTGCTCTCGCCTTTTTAGAGCGCTGCTGCCTGGTGAACAAAATCGGTCTCCCCTCCTTGGGGATGAGAGACTTCGCGGAGAGTGAGGCCCAGTTATCCGGCTGTTGCAGCAAACAGACCCAGGAGGCCGGCAAGGCCGTCCGGGACACCCCCCGCCGCTCTGCCGGCTGACCGCAGACGCGTGAGTGAGCCCAGCCAGCACCTCGTGGGGCAGAGATGAGCCAGCCCGGCTGAGCCCAGCCTACATGAGGAAATAAAGAGTTGCTGCTTTAAGCCACAGAAACACACGGTGGTTTGTTCTGTGACAGTAGATAAGTGAGCCAAGATTTGAGCTCCAAGGATGTTGGAGTCTAAACCTCTTCTGGGCCCAGAGCTGGAACCCATCAAACCCTAACTTGCTGCTCCATAACGGTCTTGGTCCTGCTTATTCTGAGTCCCACCTCAGGCCTAGCATAGCCTGCGTGTCACTACGGGTTTTCCTGTCTTGGACGGACTGCCTTCCCTTCCTTCTCCCTCGGTTCCAAGTCCCCTTCAACAACGCCCTTCCTGCTCTTCTCTGAGCTCTCTTCCTGGTAATCTCATGTGAGGTTTAAGTTCTGGTCCTCCTTTGACGTTCTAGGCCAGTGTTTCTTAAATGTGGGTCTGCTTAAAAATGCTCTGAGGATTAGGCCCAGCACAGGGAACACAGTGGTGATACCGTCATAGTGATGCAACAGGACCGACCCTGGCCAGGAGCTCCACTTGTGGGGAGCGCAGCACCATGTCTGGAGTTGTCCAATCAAGATGTGTGCACCTGAAACTAACTAACACTGAGTGCCAATTACACTCAAATAAAAAAAAAATCTGAGGATTTCTTAAAATGCACACTCTGGTCTGGTGCTCTGAGATTCTGTTCCCAGGCGAGGATCACATCACTTTGAGTAGCAAGGCTCCAGGCTACTCTGTGAAGCAATGGGCGGCCCAGCTCCACCATTCACGGGAATAATGACCAGAGCTGCTGGGGGGGCAGGGGCGGGGTGGACTCTCCAGCCAAATAAGGAGCCTCTGCTGGGCACTTGCCTACCGCCTTCAGTCCTCACACAGAGGAATCTGGAGTCAGGTGCTGCTATGAACTCATCATGCCTGACCCAGGGAATAATGTACAAGAACAGAAAAAAGATAGATTCTGTTTTCACAGCATCCATTCATTAGTACAACAAGTGTTTACCCAGCACCTACTGCAAACACGATGTGATAGTCTCTAGGCGGGGTACCCCAGGACATCCTCTTCCGGGGGCCCAGACCCCCTAAGCAAATAACATTTTATAATGACACTTTCTTTCTCTAGTCACCAGACAGTCCTCTGAACTAGGTGAAGCCAGTGGGCTTTGCCGAGAACGCTGTCTGATGCAATTTCATTGTGACCCAGTGGTGTGAGTTTAGGAGTTAACGTGACGTTTGCAATGTCAGAGTGCAGTTAGTGTTTAGCTATCTGTGTGTAGAGGAATGATGTGTCTGAGGAATGATGTGTCTTTAAAAGTGTGTGCGTGGGGCGCGCCTGGGGGGCTCAGTCGGTTAAGCGTCTGCCTTCGGCTCAGGTCATGATCGCGGGGTCCTGGGATCGAGCCCCTCGTCGGGCTCCCTGCTCAGCGGGGAGTCTGCTTCTCCCTCTCCCTCTGACCCTCCCCCCTGTTCATGCTCTGCCTCTCAAATGAATAAATAAAAACTCTTAAAAAAGTGTGTGCATGGGCAGACCAACCCCTTTCTTAATAAGAATCAAGGATATACACAAGTGACCCTATAAATAAGGCCAGGTAGTTGTCTTATTTGATCTGAGTCCCTGAAGTTTTTGCTTAGGAAGTACAGACCCCCAGAAGAGGATGTCCTGGGTCTCCCTAGAGAGGTACTACCCCATAATGTTTGGCATAGGTACTTGGAAAATATTTGTTATATTAATGAATGAATGAATGAATGCCTTGAAATTTGAATCTTTTATTTATTTTCCTCTTTTATCTGTTGAGGCCTCCTAGGACAAGTGCTATCTCTCTGACCAGATGAAGGACCTCGTTTCCCTAGGGACCGATCAACTGCAAGAACATCCCCACCTTCCTCTGATAGCAACATGCATACCCCTGCCTGGCATGGGGAGGAAATGTAATTCTTAACTTCTCTCTCCAGCCAGGGATCCAGCTCCTTTCTTTTCCTCTAGATGAGCAGAATGGGATTAAAGCTTGCTTTGTTGTTGTTGTTGTTGTTTTAAGATTTATGTATTTATTTGAGAGACAGAGCGGGGTGGGGGGGTGGGTAGGGGCAGAGGGAGAGAGAGTGTTAAGCAGACTCCACACTGAGTGCAGAGCCAGATGTGGGGCTCGATCTCACGACCCTGAGATCATGACCTGAGCTGAGACCAAGAGTCAGGTGCTTAACCGACTGCGCTCCAAAGCTTGCTTTGTTTTATCCATTCCTGGGTTTGCAGTTCAGAGGCCTACCTCTGGAACTATAAACGTAACCTTATTTAGCCTAAGACGGGTAGGCCCTGAAGAAACCATGCGGTAGAAGATAGACACAGTCCTTCCCCTCTCAATGGCCTGGTGAGAGACTGACACAGGCACTTGGGCATAAAGTAGATCCACACCAGAATAAGCAGCATCTGGTGTTCCCATAGGAGCACTTAGTCTTGGGAATGGGGCTGGTGGTGGGGGCAGGAAAGACGGCCCTAAGAAATTATCACCTAAGCTGAGTATTAGAGAATGAGTAGCAACTGAGCTAAGCAAAAAGGAAGGAAAGGGTGGTAAGAGCATCCTGAAGGAGGAAAGCCATTGTGTAAGAGAAGTTTGAAAAAACTGTTGAATCAAACTCAAATCCAAGTGGCAACGCAACTGGATACATGGAGAAACTCTCAGCAGCACCATCTGGGCTGAAAATACACTTGAGCCAGTCTCTGGGGACTCTTTAGTTTAAAACAGGTATATATTATCATTATTTATAGAAAAGAACTATTTACAGAAAGGAAAGAAATGCAAAACATTCTATTTCTTAGCATTTGGAGTGTTGCTCCATTCTTTGCAATTGTGCTTACTTCTAGAAAGTGAATTCCATCTTGGAATGCTTCCCCAGGGAATGTGTGATAATTGGACAATGCTGGGCTGACATTTACCTTTGCTGCACCTACAAAGGAAGAATTTGCTAAGTTAATGAGTAGAAGGTCTGAAAGCAGAGAATGTACTTAATCTACTTCAAGGGCACATCTTTTTCTTTCAGCATTTTGTTAAGTACACTATATGCAAATGATGTTATGCATTAAATTAAAAATCAGCCTCATCTAGTCATCAAAGCAAGCTGTGGCTTAATATCTCCTGGGATACACTTAGCCATTATAAAAATAAACTTGAATTTAATTACACAATGCAGCATTTCATAAGTACTTTTATTAAAACTTCGTATGAATTCAGCCTGATCTTCTAACTTATCTGACTAGTGAGGTTTCACCAAATTTGATAGATGCTCGATTGCCTGTTCCTGACTTACATTTTTCTTAGCCTTGCATTATGGAAAGGAGAGTTTCCAAATCCTTCTGATATGAACAGTTTAAGCAGGACTATAATAACCAACTGATATATGTTTATTTATTAATACAAAACTTGGACCCAGCCTCTTTATCTAATTGTCTCATGGAGAATTTATTAGTAAGATAATTTTTTCAATGCTCAGCAAAGGGTATCAAAAAATCATAAAATGTCGAGCTAGAGAGTAGCTCAGAAATTTTTCAAACTCAAAGTCCTCTTTTTACACTGAAAGAATTAATGTCTAGAGAAATGAATGATTTCCCCTAAATTCACAACTCTTAGTAAAATAGCACTAAAGGTTCACCGTCTCTTGTCTGAAATCTCAAAGGCTCTTAAAAAAGCAAAAGTTTTTTTTTTTTAAGATTTATTTTATTTATTTATTTTAGAGGTGGGGGTAGAGGGAGATGGAGAGAATCTCATGCAGACTTCGTGCTCAGTGTGGAGCCCAATGTGGGGCTCGACCTCACAACCCTGAGATCATGACCTGTGCCGAAATCAAGAGTGGGATGCTTAATCGACTGAGCCACCCAGGTGCCCTTTAGTGCCAAGACTTACTAAGTAGCAAAACCTGGTCTAAGCTAACCTGAGGCTATATATCTCACTGAATGTGAATATTCATACATGTCACTGAAGAAATACCAATGTGTTTGATTATGGAAAGCTTCCCAATACCTCAAAGGAGATGTCAATCCACAGCCTTTATACGATCTGGAGAATTCTGGATTATAAAACATATCTGGCCTCAAAGGTTTTGGATAAGGTATTATAAACTCCTAGCAACAGCTATCAATTATTGAGCATTTGCTTTGCACCAGATATGGTCCTGAGATTTTAGATGCATTTTCATCATTTTAATTTGTTAGGATCCATGCTGACCCCACCTCCTGTCTTTCCAGCTCACTCTTTCTAGTACCCAATTCCTCCAATCCGTTGATCCTTCCCCCCTTTTTACTTGAGGCCCCAGCTTCTCTCCCGACCCAGCTTAAGTTCTTTAATTATCATGTTGTAATTACTCACTTCAGAACCCCTGAAATCCCTTGCCCGTCTCGTTTTGTCACACTTGCTTAGCAAAACCACAAGCCTGGCAAAACCCAAGCCCCTGCCCGTATCAGAACGGTTGAACGTGTCTGGTGACAGACTCACCTGTGCTGACTGGCCTCATTTTGAGTTCATGATCATTAACCCTTAAGTGGACCCTTCATATTGCCTGCCATTTCACAGTGTGTTACCAAAGTCCATTCACTCTCCTGTTCTCCTCGACAAGTTCTCTCTTCTCCCCACCTCCTCTCGGCTGGTTACTGTGCTTCCTACTTCTCTAAGAAATTTGAGGGAACCAGAGGCAAATGTCCACAGACTCCCACCCCCTACCTACCCACTACCAGCATCTGCACCCACAGCTCTGCCCTTTACCTTATTGCCATAGAATCCCTGGGCACCCACCCAGAGCTGATCCCTCTTTTTTTTTTTTTTTTTAAAGATTTTTTTTTTATTTATTTATTTGAGAGAGAGAGAATGAGAGAGAGCAAGCACATGAGAGGGGGGAGGGTCAGAGGGAGAAGCAGACTCCCTGCCGAGCAGGGAGCCCGATGCGGGACTCGATCCTGGGACTCCAGGATCATGACCTGAGCCGAAGGCAGTCGCTTAACCAACTGAGCTGATCCCTCTTGCTACTCAAGCACATCCTTCTGGCAACGTTCTCTCCTCTTCCAGGCGTCGGCAATGTTCACTCATCTGGATCATTACACAACTGGATCGTCAGAACACAAACCTATTACCCCTCCTACAGCCACGTCCCTCCTCCAACCACCACTGGTGATCCTTTAAAATATTGGTCAGACAGGCTCCTCATTTCACTGTGGGTGCTGGCCTTAGCCTAATGGTCCTACCTGCTGCAGTCACTTCTCACCCTCCCAGCCACACTAGCTTCTTTGCTCTTCGCTCTCAAACATGCCGGGCACACTCCTGCCCTCTGGCCTTTGTACCGGCCGTTCCCTTTGCCCAGGACATTTTGTCTCCTGATAACCACGTGGTTTACTTCTTCACTAACTTCAAAACTTTGCTCAAGCATCACCTTTTCAATGAGGCTTACCCTGTCTACCTTTGTCTACGCTACACAGAATTGCAACCCACTCCCACCTCCCAGATCCCCTAGCTCTGCCTTTGGAACCCTTACCCTGTACTCCTGTTAGCACACAGAACCCTAACATGGCATATATTGATTTTATTGTGTTGATGGTGTTGTGTTTGCCTCCCTCCCCTCTGCCCTTGCTAGACTACAAGCGCCACAAAGACAAGGAGCACTATTCCATTCACTGATGTATCCGGAACACCTACAACAATGCCTGGCACATAGTAGTGTTTAGTACATGTTGAATGAACACAGTATTTTACTTAAGCTTCACAATAACCTTAGGAGCCAGGTTTTATATTATCCTTATTTTATGGGCGAAGAAACAGGCTGAGAGAGGTTTTAAAAATGTGCCCACGGTCACACCACAAAAATGGAGACAGCGAGGAAGCCAGTCTTTCTGACTCCGTGGTCTGATTGCTAAACGGCCCTACCATGTGGCCTCCCTACATTGTGCCTGCCTCAGGGTTTGGAATACACATGTTGAATTACATCTACCATAAATAAACCACCATCCAGAGCCACCATCTTATGTCCCCTTGGGGCACACGACAGTTGGTAGTTTTCAATCTAAGATCAAATGCTACTCAATTTACTTCCATACTCCAGAAGACGATAGGCCAAAAAGCCAACCAAAGGGACCGGTTTTCATGCATTTATGTATTCATTCATTCAAGGTGTATTTATTGAGCACCAACCTACAGAGGCTATACTGAGCACCGGTGATGGGGATGCAATCAGGAGACCAAATTTCTCCCTTAAGTCACCAGGAAGGAGAAAATGCCACCATCATTTTTTGGAACTAAATCCACAGATGAAAGATGATCTTTCCTTTAAATCCCTCAGAACGAATGGCACTCTCCTGAGCCCAGGAAGAGCCTCCGGTCTAGCCCCTGTCCTAAGGCCTCCATTCCCAGCAGAGTCAAAAAGGCAAGTCTGCGGGGGCCGGGCCCAGTGCGTCTACCAAGTTACATGGTTGATAGCTTGCTTATTCTGAATAGCCTTGTGCTGGAATTTGGAAGGAAATTGTGTAGTGCTCAAGATGAAGCTCAGTTTGGCTTCAGGGACTATTTTAATTAAATTAATTATCTCTAGAAGAAACACTTAGAGCTATTTAAGCCTAAACAATAGGTACTTGTTCTCACTTCTAATAGGATCGCCTTGTGCAGAGTTCTGTTGGTGAGCGGAGGAAAATGCCACAAGCAGACACTGAAGGCGGGCCCTCCCCTCCTGCTCCCCCTCCTTCTCCCTTGCTCTCTCTGCACCCACAGCGAAGAGGCTTTCAGGGAGGAGGGACGCAGAAGCTGGCAAAATGGAAGTGCCCAGAATCTACCTAAATGCGCTCTCTGGCTTCCCTGACTTTCCACATTCCTCTGCGTCTTGCACATCAATCGTGGACCCCGAGTCACACCGCCTTGCCTGGATAGTCTGCATTGTTTTCCAGGAAAAACGGGCCCATCCCTAGTGGTCCTTGTTGTTACCCTAAAGGAAAAGGTGTCGCCGCTTTTCTCTTATGTTCTCCCCGCCTCATTTCCTCCTAATGTTTGTTTTCAAGAACTCCAGGTTGATTTTTTTTTTTTTTTAATGTATACCTGCCTCATTGCAAAAAAGAAAAAAAAAAGATTTGCTCTGGCTCATTTGTTCCATTCTATCTGTTCCATTTAAAAATTGCAGTGCAAGGAATAAGTCAACACCTCCCCCACCCCCAATGTCACCCCTGTTCCTCACATCCAGCAATACCCTGCAACTTGTCACTAGAAAAAGGAGTACAGGGCTGAGGGTTCCCTTACCCCTCAAAATTCACTCTTCAGACCTGTGTATTATCTTTCAGTGTGCATCACTCCTTTGGGGGAAAGCCTTGACACCATGCGTTTGTTTGTTTTTTTTCATTACTGAAAGGGAGAATATTTAAAACCTTTCTGTGCCGTGCTGTGAGCCATTCCTCTGAGTTTGACTTACCCTCAACAGAGCCATAAATGGCCTCTTTGGTGGCTCTCGAAGTGCCCACTGGACATGGCACATAGCAGAGAGCCCTAAAGGCAGTCACTCTGACAGACTGATGGACAATGACGCTATTAAGTGCCATAGGGGCTGGGTTTGCCGGAATGAGTGCAAAATGAGGACCAGAACTTGTCGAATTAGCTTCACATAAGGACGGTGTGCAACTGGAGCTGGAAGAAACGGCAACAGCCCAGGCCACAGGCAAAACAGGTCCCACGCAGCTCCGACTGGAGGCATCATTTAGCAAGCAGGACGTGGTAAATAGTGCTAACTCCACTCATGAACTACAGTGATAGGTAATAATGACACTCAGGGTTATTTTAAATTTCCCTTTGGTATATTTTAATCATTACTAACGGGCAACAGAGAAAAGAAGGAAAACAGATCGATTTTATCTTACGTATTTAAGAAAAAAGGTTTCCTTGTAATTAAAATCTCATGACAAAGTGTTAATGTCTGTCCCTTTTTTTTTTTTTCCTGGAATGACCCCTACTTTTTTTTTGAAATTAAGCTTTTTATTTTGGGAATTTTCAAATATAAACAAAAACAGAAAAAAAAAAAACCAGTATAATGAACCTTCCTATACCTTTTACCCAGCTTTTTAAAAATTAATTAATTAATTTTTTTTTTGGATGCAGTGTTCCATGATTCATTGTTTGCATATAACACCCAGTGCTCCATGCAGTACGTGCCCTCTTTAATACCCATCACCAGGCTAACCCATCCTCCCACCCCCCTCCCCTCTAGAACCCTCAGTTTGTTTCTCAGAGTCCATAGTCTCTATGGTTCGTCTCCCCCACCGATTCCCCCCCTTCATTTTTCCCTTCCTACTATCTTCTTTTTTTTTTTTTAAATACATAATGTATTAATTGTTTCAGAGGTACAGGTCTGTGATTCATCAGTCTTACACAATTCACAGCGCTCACCACAGTACATACCCTCCCCAATGTCTATCACCCAGCCACCCCATCCCTCCCACCCGCCACCACTCCAGCAACCCTCAGTTTGTTTCCTGAGATTAAGAATTCCTCATATCAGTGAGATCACATGATACATGTCTTTCTCTGATTGACTTATTTCGCTTAGCATAATACCCTCCAGTTCCATCCACGTTGTTGCAAATGGCAAGATTTTGGTTTTTTTGGTGGCTGCATAATATTCCATTGTATATATATACCACATCTTCTTTATCCATTCTTCTGTCGATGGACATCTTGGCTCTTTCCACAGTTTGGCTATTATGGACATTGCTGCTATAAACATCGGGGTGCACGTACCCCTTCAGATCCCTACATTTGTATCTTTGGGGTAAATACCCAGTAGTGCAATTGCTAGGTCATATGGTAGCTCTATTTTCAACTTTTTGAGGAACCTCCATACTGTTTTCCAGAGTGGCTGCATCAGGTTGCATTCCCACCAACAGTGTAGGAGGGTTCCCCTTTCTCCGCATCCCCGCCAACATCTATGACTCTGACTTCTAACCTATTTAGTAAAACCTTTCTTTGAATGCACAGTAAAATTCCAAATCTTTTTAACATCATTTGCATACAGATAACAATCAAGGGAGTAGACCAATTGCAAATGGCCAATGTTTTTCTAATCTGCCTTGGTACCATTTGCTTCATACCCTAACAATAATGACTAGAACACTATCCCCTTTTACAGGTAAGGAAGCAGAAATCTAGTACAACTCAATAGTAAAAGGGAGCATGGTCGCAGATCACATTGAGACAAACCTTAATTCATGAGCTGCTAAACTTTAATTTAGCCGGTATGCTTCCTGTTTTCTAAGATTACCTATCTTAGGACACAGACAAGTTCCCATATTTGAAAACAAGTTCTGCTAAGAGAAAAAGAGATGAGGTAAATATGTAAGATTGGTAATCATACTCTGCTTTCCATTTGTAAATGCCTAGTAAATTTTACTCAGCACACACACATCCTTACATTAGGACATAAATTTGGATAATGGAAGACTAAGTTTCATTGTTTCACTCCCTTGAAAAATGAAAAACAAAAAACAAAAAACCTGTAATTCCGGGAAAGAATAGTCTGTGGTTGGAAAAGAGCATTGCACTCTCAGGACTACCCTCTAAACTCTATTTTGGGCAAACACAAAAAGGATAGAAATGTTGATGCTGTTTTTCTTTCCTGTGTTTTTCTTCTCAGAGGACAGACTGTGTGTGGTCTAAAGTCATGACCTGTCAGAGATTTACATATTTTCAAAGTAGACTCCGGCCTTTGTCTCATCTCTCTTCATATTACATAACACTATTACCTTTTATCAGCCCCATCAGGGAAGTACACTACTTTATTTAAACCAAGGGTCAAGCCCAACACTTGAGTGTGTGAGAGATTTTTATGACAGTGTCTCTATTTTTCGTTTTGGCCTATGTTGGTATTCTACTGATTAGTTTCCTCATGGATGTCTGTTCAAAGATCCTATTGCCTTTCTCTTCATTTTGAAGGGGTTTGGAGACTGTAATTTTTCTTCTTTTTTTTTTTTTTGGAGATTATAATTTCTTAACAGTGGCTGGTTAAGAGTGGCCACGCTTCTCAAAGTAAGGAAGGAGATAATGATGCCACGGACACACAGAGCCATGGGAGAAACAAGGCACATTTCCTAGGGTCAAAGTTGTGGGGTAATGCCAGCTATATATTAAAACAAATATAGCTACAAAATTTACTTATTCATTCAACAAATATTTCTTGAGCACTTGTCACGGGACAGGCAATGTTCTTGGTGCTGGGAATATAGTGCTGGGATTCAAATTGGCCAATGTCCTCAATTTCATGGGGCTGAAAATCTCATAGAAGACATAGCACATGACAAAAATTAAATAAGATAAATGCAGACACTGCAAAGTATAATCAAGAAAATACAGGGGTGCCTGGGTGGTTCAGTCGTTAAGCGTCTGCCTTCGGCTCAGGTCATGATCTCAGGGTCCTGGGATCGAGCCCCTCATCTTGCTCCTTGCTCCGCGGGAAGCCTGCTTCTCCCTCTCCGGCTCCCCCTGCTTGTGTTCCCTCTCTCGCTGTGTCTCTCTCTGTCAAATAAATAAAAAAAATCTTAAAAAAATTAAAAAAAAAGAAAACACAGTAGGGTACGGACCAGGTAGAGGGGCTAATTCAGATTGAGTGGTTGGGATGGGTTTCACTGATGGAGATGTTGGTGCCGAGGCCTGAATGACAAGAAAAGCTAGTCATTCTACTCAGAAAAGACCACGTGTCCAGACTGCAGTTAAGTGAGGTCAGGTGCTGGGAAGGAGATGAAGGTGAAAGGTAGGCAAGGACCAGATTACAAAGGAAGTTGGAAAACCGGTTAAGAGCAACAATTCTGCTAAGAAGTGACAGAAGGTAATGGAAGCTTAGACAACAGTGAAAGCAATGAGATGGAGAGAGATTCAAGTACGGAGGATGTATTTCTGAGGGAGCATACGGGGAGTAGGGGAATGGAGGGTCAACGACAACTCCTGGGTTCTTGTCTCAAATATCCAAGTGAAAGGAGAAGTCACATACTGACCTGTGGAAGGAGACTGAAGAAAGATTAGTTTTCACAGGGAGAAAACCAGGAGTCCTACTTTGGCCATTCCGAGCGCGAAATGCCTTTTAGTGATTCCAGCAGAGAAGTGTTAAACTGGCATCAAGCTATCTAAACTTACAGTTCAGTGGAAAGGTCAGGGCTGGCTATAGAAACGTGCATCTAAACCACGGGATTAGAGGAGATCGGGTACGAAAAGAGAAGGGCACAAGTCAAGTCCTGGACCTGAACGCTTGAAGCCCTCCAGCATCTGGGGAGCTGGAGCCAATGGATGGAGCGAGGAGTAAGTGACTGGGAGAGCATGCTGTCAGAGAAGCGGGAAAGGACAGCACAGAAGAGGATGGAATGGTCAACTGAGCCCCGGCTCCAGAGTAACAGGGAATCAACCGCTGATTGGGCAAAGTGGTGTCGGTCATCTTTCAGGGGAGAGGGCAACCAAACCCTTGTTAGGGTCAGCACACGTCAGCTGGGATGTGAGGAAGCTTCTGAGAAGTGCTCTGTGAGGGGTGAGAGAAGCGCCAGAAAGGGATCTGAGGTCCGGGGAGGGTTTTGTTTTGTTTAAAGATGGGGGGAGGAAGAGAATGTTTGTACGCTGATGAAAAGATCCAGTAAGAGGCGGCCAGTGCTGGACACTTAAGAGGGAAGTGAAGGTAGGGCAAAGCAATTTTGGAAAGCAAGGGACACAGGTTATTTGTGAAGTAGAGTAACAACTCTCGGTAGTAACTATTTGGCATTTGTGGGAATGAGCTAAAAATGAAATTAGCACCGGTTGTAGGCTTTTCTCGCGCCGCATTCAGCGGCTAGGTGGAAGCACAGCCAGGGACAGCTATGTTTAAGACACACTGAGACTCCGGGGTGACTACGACAGAGGGAGAGCAGATGAAGGAACTGCTGTAATTACAAGGCAGCAGATGCTAATGACAGGCTCTGAGAAGCTGAATTCCCTGTGCAATAGGAGTGTTTATTAAATGTTTGATGAATAACACAGATCTGAAATAGAGCTTAATCGCTTCCTAGAAGAGCAGGTTTCTTCGGCGTGCGTCAAAGCGTCCTTGGCGGAATAGAGAAATTATCCTTTTATGTCCAGGATTTCACTGTAACTTTTGTAGAGTGTCTAAAACCGCCCCTGGCGATGAGGAACCAACCACTCAATGCATGTTAGTTTCAGTTCCGCTTTCCAAGCAGTTTCTTTTCCTCCTTCAGTGACTCAACAACCATTTCTTCGACAGTCTGTGCCAGACACTGTACAGAGGGCTAGAGATAAAATAACAAGGCAAACTGGGACTTGCTCTGGCGGCATATTTGGGAACACAGATATCATACAAATAACTACACTTAAGTTCAGTCATGATAAACACTATAAAGTGTTATACTTACATAAAGTAGAGATGTTGGAATTCGATTTTTAGACTTTCAGTTAAACTTTTGTAAAAATGTTCCAAGAATCAGAAGTTTAACATTCTGATTTATCCTTTCTGAGTATGAAAAATACTAACTCAAAGTAAAAATCTAAAACGTAAGGAAAATCTATTCACATAGAAGAGGCCAACAGAGTTGGAAAACAGTTACATTCATTCCAAAAATAGGCCGAACTGTCCACTCTGCTAGATTCAGAATGCATTTCTGAGAGTTGGGCTCAATGTTACAATTCCTTAAGAAATATTTCTTAAGCTTGAACTTAGGCCAGGCATTGTGCTAAGTGATGAAAAAGGGAAAAGCAGCCCCTAGCATGGGGAGGCTGGCCTGCTACCACCAGCGAGGCCTTGGTGTTCTCCTGCTGAACATAAACTGAATCTCACAGAACACCACTACCAGGCAAGGTCGCTCTGTGACCCTGATGAAATGAGGCAAACAGATAAGACCTCTTCATAATTTTGTCTAAGGATGGGCAAAAAGCCACAGTGCAAAGCACAAATTCCAAACATCCCCCTTCTCCCCGCAATACTAGTCACTGCTGCTTTTTTTACCAGTTACAGCTTTAACTTTGCTTCATTCTTCCCACCTTCTAAACAAGATCCAATCATAAAATTACCCCACTTCCTGAGAGAATCTAAATCCAAAGCAAACTCTTGCTTCCTTGAACTCTTCCAAATTACCTGAGTCCAAACCCTATAATGAAGTCCTTTCAGTGCTGATTGCAATACCCTGATTCCCCATTGTGTGTGCTCTGGTTTAAACAAGCAACAAACCCCATTTTGTTCAACTCCTACTCGTCCTTGTGGTTTTGGGTTGGGTAGCATTACCAGCGGAACATATGCATTATGTTATTCAATCCTCACAGCTATTTCTTGAAACAGGTGGTATTATACATCTATTTTACACACGAGACACAGAGCTGTTAAGTAACATCCCCAAGATCACACAGCCAAAAAGTGGTACCAGAATTAGATTCCAGGTTTGATTCCAGAGATTCCTTGATAAATTCCCAGATAATTAACCTCAATTGTTAGAAAGCTAGTCTTTCCGTTAAAGGGCAAAACCATTTTTCTACACCTCCATTCCTTCTATCTTACCTATTATTTAGTCTTACTGCTAGAATAATGAGCTATGGAACAAAGGAATTATGACCTGTTAGCTTTACAAGTTAAGACATTAACAATGGAGCTTATTTTGGCTGATTTCACAGTCAGAATGAGTATTATCAATGACAGATTGATCGGGTCCATTCATTTTCCAAAAATCTCTCAACAGCTTCAGGTTGGAGTTAAAATTTCAGCATGATACACGTCTCATCCTTCCCTTCTGGCCTTCCCTTGATGCTTCCTCATAATTTATTAATTTAACATATAATTACTACATACCATTTTTCCCTATTTTCCCGTCATGGAGAACGCCATTTTTGTTGTTGGCAGTGTGTGTGTGTTTGTAGTTGGCACACAATGTTGTATGAATTCCGGCTGTACAACGTTGTGATTCTACAACTCTGTATGTGATGCTATGTTCACAAGTGCAGCTACCATCTGTCACCATACAATGTTACTACAATACCACTAACTTCATTTTCTGTGCTGGACCTTTCATCCCAGTGACTTATTCATTCCTTAACTGGAAGCCTGTACCTCCCACTCCCCTTCACCGATTGTGCCCATCCCCCCACGTCCGTCCCCTCTGACAACTATTTGTTCCCTGTATTTCTCAGAACCAACCCCTCAGTTTTTTAATGCACCATATTTATATCCGTCTCTGCGCATGTCCATTAAGTTTCCACTGATCCTTCAAAATCACCTTTAGGATCTCTCCTGCAGACTTCACTGAACTTCCCACCCAATACAAAGTGTATTGCCCTTTGGTAGCCCTTGCCATGCCATGTGATTGCCTTGGTTGTTACCGTATCACATTACATGCTTACTCCTCCAGCCTCAACTCTTCAGAAGCAGAGAGACGTTATTTCCGTTAATATCCTTTGCCCTTGGTACAATGTCTGGGAACGGGCCAAGCTTAATACATCATTTGAACCCTTTCTTCACCAAACCAATTTAAAGTAGGACTCTATTAAGGAGAACAATTTTCATTAGTAACATATTTTTAGCTCTGTTACCTGCAAATCTACATTAATCATTTAGTAAACTGTGGATTAGCCACAGTGACGGGCAATTGGTTTTCAGACTACTTTCTGAAGATCTACTGTGGATTGGAAGATAACTTGTTAGCTTGATTTGTCTCACTCAGGAAGGGAAGTTCAACAGGTCTTTAGGTTACAGCAGTGTCATCTCTTAGAAATACCCTTCAATACACTTTTTTTTTTAATGCATGTGTTTTTTTGTTTTTTGTTTTTTAAGATTTTGAGAGAGCGCGCGAGCGCACAAGGGGAAGGACAGAGGGAGAGGGAGAAGCAGACTCCCAGCTGAGAAGGGATGATGACCTAAGCCGAAGGCAAATGCTTAACCAACTGAGCCACGCAGGCGCCCTTCAATACACCTTTTTTAAGGAAGTTGTCATTTGCTATTCCAGCCCACAACTTACATGATTTGGGGGCACTGTAATAATAAATCTCTTTGGTAACTAGTAGGAAAAGAAATACTAATAACAAAAACAAAACAAACTTCACATCATGTAAGGATTACTTTATGGAAGCAAACTGAAGAGAATGAAAACTAGCAACTTCTTTTATGCCTTCTGAATTCTGAGCTGATGCAAAAAAAAATGATGAAGGTATTCTTTAAAGCTGAAACTATAGTTGGAAGAAACAAAGTCATATAGATAGTGTGAGATAAATGAGACAAGTTATTTTGTTTACTTAAGTGTAATGGACAATCCTATGAAGAAAAGTATACTAACAGGGCAGCTTTTAATAGTAGATTTAACATATTGAGCTGGACTCCTTTGCTTTAAGAAAAAAGATTCGGTAATCATCTATTTTTAAACTGTTAAAATTGGAGTCAAAGAAAACACGCTTAAAGTGGCATTAAAATGACAATAATAAATTTGTAAAATATGTTTCCCTCTTTTGTTTTTGAGAAAAAGGTATCTCTGAAAGGCAATTTTGTGAGTAGATGGATTTGCTGCAACAGTAAATTCTAACATTTATTTTTGACATTCCCTCGGATTTATTTTCAAAACTTCAACAATTAGATCTAGCAGTTTCAAAAAGTTCAAAGCCTTAAACCTTTTCAGGTTGAAGAAAGCAAAATAAGCATTTTGTCAAAACAAACATGAAAATAAAACTCAAATTCTGAAATCTAAATGTTATTCCAAGGCAGAACGACTACTATCTTTGGTCAACACTTCGAATTATTTAAAAACAAAAATCATTTTTTATTTTATTCCTTCTGTTTTAAACTACATCAATAGTCCCCTGATTAATTTTAGACATCACCCAAAAGCGTACTTCAGACAAATTTTAACGTACTATTTAAGTATCTAGGTTTCAACATTGCCAGCTTCTGTACGTCATCTTCCTGTTTAATTAAAAACATTCTCTGGTTGATTTAGAATGACTTAATGAATTTCATTTGTGATCTTAATACAAATTCATCCCAAGAATGCAACTGTGATGAGTAAATCAGAGTAGTTTAATGGAGGAACCACAGAGATAACCAAGAAATTCTTCAAGTTTACCCATTCATGTCTGAAAACGTGGCATTCCGTTACAACACGTGGAAAGCCCAGTGATAGGGGCTCCGTACCGCTGGAAGAAGGCAGAGTTAAGAAAGACAACTGTCAGAGCTCAGTAATCCTACCACATCAAAAGGCTGTATTCTTCACTGATGGCCGCTTCTTCAAGAAGAGAACTCCAAACTATGTTAAGTTTCTGAGAATGCTTCAAGGATTCAAAGGAAAAGCACATTCATAAAAGTAAATCTTAATTCTGTGATTTTTAAAGTTTATAGTTTTATCAAAAATATATCTAAAACTGCTAAGTTTTTCTCAAGCTGCTAAATTTTCAAACTACACAAGAACAAGTTCTTAAATGAGAGATTCTGGTTAAAGGGCTTTCAGGTTTTAGATGCTGTAACTTCCTGCAACTGAATAGTTAACACACTTTAAATTCGTATGATACACGATTTTCTTCTTCAATCACAGCCTAGAGCCATAATGCCATTATTACTGATGCCAATAACTAAAACTAGGGCCTTTCCTGTCATTTCTCAGGCACCTGCCTGTCAATTACCCTCAACCGGCAGCCTGCTGGACAGCCGGCTCCTTGAGCAGAGTTCTTAGTTCCAACATTCCCATTCATTACATCAGCCAGCCACTATTTCCTCAACCCTTTCAAATTCCTTGTAACTTCACAGAACTTCCCAGAGTACAACATGTTTAAAAGAATGACAAATTGAAGTTGAATAATTCTAATCTCTAGGGAATATTAATTGTCAAACATTCCATTTTTATATTGTCACTCATTATCAAGACAGTTGATTGCTATCCATGTGGATGCAGAACTAGAGTGGCAAGTCTGTGGAGAATTGCTTTACTACATAGCTGAGCAATGATGCTCGGACTACACTTCATTATCCCCAAGCATTTGTTACATAAGGGAACATTACATGGAGTTTATGTGCACAGATCTATAGAAAATGTAAAGTGGGGTTCACTGAAATTAATGTTGCTACACATTACAGTTAGCTCACACTTTAAAATAAAAAGGGAAATTAACGGTAAGGAAACAGGATATAGTTAAGTTAGCATTACGTTATTCACTGTTTGCTTGGAAAATGCAATGAGAACACACACATACAAATCAGTATTTGTAGACCTGCCTTTGTAATTTAAAATGTTAATGAAATGTAAATTTTTTCAATACAAAATTCATGAATGTTCATCTCTAGGCTACATTGTGTCCAACCTTGTTGGAGTCCTTTTTTTATTTTATTAGTACCGAAAGTCCCTCATTGTCCATTTCTCTTCCATCTCACCACCACCAAAGAAAATACACTTGACATCAAATCACAACCAGAATGGTGGCAGTAAAACATAAAATAATTTTAATTTAGAAAACAACACACCCCTTGCATTTTTTGTAACAAAATCAAGTTTTTGGGTTCCAAGCTATTCATCATGAAGAGAATGTGTTTAATTTGATGTGAAGTTGGCTACCCAGCAGTCTAGTCAGGCCGTAGAATGTTTAACTCAGGGCCTGGTAGGCTGCCAGCCATTCTAAATGTTTTCACACGGACCAGCAATAAATAATTAAACGTCTAAGTCACAGTTCTCAGGTTGGGCAGTAGATAAAGCTAAAAGTTCCTCACTTCCAGAGATAAGAAATTTGGGGAATTTTTTTTGATCCAACAATTTGCTTTAGGTGATCCTCTTTCAGTTACACAATCAATTTTGATAATGCTTTCTGGATTTCAAATAATTACTTTTAGGGTTTTTTTTTAATCGCTAAGTTTGCAAAAAAGACTCTATTTATGGCATTTATTGCAGGAAAGACCCCACATTTGTGAACCAGAGATCATATGACTGGGGTTTTAGTCCTGGTACTGTCACTAACCATCTAGGAGTGCAGACAAGTGACAGACTTCCTAGGTCGTAAGGTTAGAATGGGAAGGGACAGTGTCTTACCGTAATTGAGAACATTTTTCACAATACACAAGCTCTCCTTTCCTCTCCTCCCAATTCTAATGGGGGTGGGAGTATAGTCATGTATATTTGAAAACAAACAAACAAAAACACTCCCCAGTTGATTCTAATGCACACTCCCATAGGGCACATTTGGGGTTTCTTCCAGCTCTGAAATCCCACATTTTTAAACAATGGATGTGGACTATGGCTAAAGAGCAAGACCCACTACTGACAGAACTGGAAAAGATGATAGTGCTTTTCTACACACATCCTTTCTTCAAAGCTCTTTTTCCAGCCTCAGTGTTGATGATTTTGATAGTATTTACAAGCATGCCATGCATTTATAAATACCCTAACTCATCTTTGCCCTAAGCAGTAATACAGAACAAATACCAATCAAGGCAGAGTGGCTGATTTCTTACGCTTGCATTCTTTTACAAAACTACCCTCCAGCAGGTAGTAGTATATTACATACAGAAGACTAACTATGAAGAGCTGGTTTATCAGTTTATAAATCTTAGAATACTTCTGGTAAATTTTACCTATATATGCAAAATAATTTCACAAAAGTTTTTGGTACATGTTGGATGCTCAAACTATACTGCTTATTTTTTGCCTACATGAACAGAACAGGTTTGTCTACCTCTTCAGGTCAGGCTGTCCAAGTATATGAATTCTAAAGTTTAAAGTAATGTAAAAGTCACTTTCAATTGATTAATATCAATTTGGGGGGGGAGCTCTCAATATATAATACAAAAATACTATGTTTCTCACTTCTCACTACCTTTCACCTATAATTAATTCTTACCTACTTTCCTCATTCTTACAAATTCTCAATTTTAGGATTACAGCATGGAAGAATGGTAGCATTAATATAGAAACCACTGACAAATACAGTCAGATATGCCAGGCTGAAGATATAAGTTCATCCCTATACTTTTCAGCTTTAGTCTTTAAGCTATAGGTAATTAATTTTAAAAGCTTTAAAAATATTACAGGGAAAAAAACACACTCAGGAATATGGGTATACCAAGATTTTGGAATGTAAGACAAAAATTCTTACCAGATTTAGTCTGGAAATTAAGATTTTATCTATGAAGCATAGTAGTTGATAAGCATCTTTTAGGAAAACCATCTAATGAAAAGGTACTATAAACACAGGAATTAAGGATTTCCTTTTCAGATGTTCCTTATAAATTTCCTACTTCCCACTGGTAGCAGAATGCCTTTGGAATTTATGCTTCTTGCCCAGATCATTCAACATTAAAGAACTATTAGAGTTTTTACTGATGTAATTGTTTTGACAGAAACAGTCATTTCTTGTCTCCAAATAATGCAGGCTAGTCCTTTTAACACTTGAGATACTTCCCTTGTGATCAATTTTAAATTTGCTCAGACTTATGTAGCAACTTTTCTTCATAGTTTCCATATTATTTTTGACATTTCTAATTTAGAATGCCTAAATGTTCTTCAACTTGTATCAGTGCAGTATTTGTGCTGATTAAAAAAACAGAGCAAAGCCATATGCATTAAGAGCAGACTGTCAGAATAATGTAAACCATGGGTTGTGCCACAAAAGTATTCCTCAGCTCCTTCAAGGTCCTGCCACCCAAGCAAATCACTTCACTGGTTCAAGACATGTCTACTTGCATTCTCTCTCCCCTCAGAGTATTTGAGTTTTATAGTGAAGAGAGTCTTTGAAGTCTAGAATAGGACACCAAGTAAGGAGCATGTAACTAAAACCTTCAATCTGATAATCTAGTTAACATCCTTAGCACCTAGTGACATATCGACAACAAAATTTGAATATGCTAATCCTCACAACCAAAAGAACTGGTTCATCCATAGGGCTTCCTTTAAGGGACAAGGACGTCACAACCTAAGGTCCTAAGGTGTAGAAAGTATAGCCTCAGTCATGCGCTACGAAGAATTCAAAAAGAGATTTGGGGGTGAGAGGGAACCATGTCTTTGCCACTTGAGAAAGAGTTTCTCACTTTTTTAAGGGCTCTATATTAGTCAATGAGGTAATCTATGGTATGCAGCCTGGGGTCCAAAAAGTGGGTGGTCTTTGCAGAGGGAGGTGCTAACTCACTCTACCTCTGGCCAGAGCCAGTTCCTGCAGCTGGACCGAAGGCAGCCCACAGACTACACTCGGCACATTTCTTCATTTCTCACTTGAGTGCCCTTCTTTAGTTCCCTTTCAACTGCCCACTTTATATCGGCTTCATTACACCACCGCTCCATTTGTAATGTAAATTGGGAAACTCGGGGAAGTTTTTCTTTTGGCCTTGTCTACGGAAGAATACGGAGAGGTATTCAAAACGTATTAACACAAATCAATGGCACCAATAAAAGCAAAATCTCCTTAGCAACATAATCTTGATTGCAAAAGGAGAACTGAGAGCATTTAGCAGAACAGTGGCCCACATGGAATACGCATTTGTCTGGAAGAATCCAGCACAAAGCCTAAAAGAGAGATTTTGAAAAAATCCAAAATTAACTCACAGGGAACAGTTACTCTTTTTTTCAAAAGTACACAATTGGCTACATTAAATCTATCGTGTGCTTTTGGCTCAGCAACATTGTATCACACCACTTTGCAAACTGAAATTACAACACCCTGCATGCTTCACATGAGTTACAGGGTGTTTTTTGTTTGTTTTGTTTTTTGAGGTTTTTTTTTTTCTTTCTCTCTTGATTTCTTTAGTAAAGCAAACAAAAAAGTCTCAAGAAATATTCATCTCACACACAATGCAAAGAAAATTGAATGGCTATCTAACAATATCTAAGACTGTAGGTACAAAAGGTTGAGCTATCCTTTTAGGCTTTCTGTGCTGGGTTCTAAGATAGTAATGCCTGCCAGCGGTAATGGCATTTTTGCTTAGGTCTCCATTTGTGAAAAAGGAAACTGAATACACTTCTGAGAACTCTCATATTTTTCTCGTCAGAATGAAAATAAGGAGTGACTGAAAGAACAGGAGTTCAGAAAATAAGGAATCAATTCTTTCAAAACTACAATATTTAGATGATTCGAGGAAACAATCACAAACACAAAATTTCCCTCTTAGTTTTTAAATGTTTCAAATATAATTGTCCTTTTGTATTTTAACTAAAGCAATCCAGGTGACGGGGATGAAAGCATCTTTACTGCCTAACATCAACTGAGTTACAATTTATCTTAGAATGAAGTGTGTGTGCATGTGTGTGTGTATGCACATACATGTATTTTTTTTCCCATATGTGTGGAATTATTTCTTAAAGGTTTGCACTAGAATCTGGGTCAACCAAGTAAAACAAAAAAGTAAAACTGTGTATGACAAGTATTTATTTGAAACAATACAACAGATAAACTTTAAATACTGCTAAATATGTGTATTTATAGGAGTAGTGATTAGAATTATTTCCGCCTCCCCCTGAAAGCTTAAAAACCAATGCTAAACCTAAATAAGATAATTGAGAACCCTATTTTAAAAGCTGTTGGCTTTTAAACAACTTAAATAAGATCTTTGGCGAAAAAAGATAATATATAAGTTGTACCTTTTCTCTATTTTTTTCTATGTGCACGTTTATGAACACATAAATACAAAAGTTTCTTTATTATGCATGGTTCCTAAACTCATATTCATAATGTCAATTATTTTATTCCCAGATATTTGTAAAGATCATATCTACAGAAGAAGTATTTGTGTGTGTATCCATTCATATGGTCATTTCAACAGACATCATTAGTTTGGCCAATTTCTTTTAAAGTGATTTGATCTCTAAGCGCCAGGCTCTCTTTTCCAACTTCACCTAAAGTGGCTTAAAATTTTATTTAATGTAGTATAGTCTTTAAAGACCAAATGCTGTAAATTAGCCCACATTTTAGTTTCAAGCACAGAATCACATATTGAAGTCACGCATTACAACCAACTCACTTAACAACAAAAACTCAACTAGCCAAAGCAAGCAAGCAAAGTAAAAAAAAAAAAAAAAAGTCCCCTAGCTCAAATTAGAAATCCATTTGTTTACTAGAAAAACCTGTCAATTAGGACTTGATTTTATAAGACTAAATATACTGCAACCAACATGGGACCAAAAACCAAACCACTTTAAATATAACCCATCTACATATTTCTTCACAATTATGAAGGCCAACAAATTTTTATCTAAACCCCCCCATCTTGTTTTAACACAAACAGATGTTTGACAATGGTGTTAATTTCTTAATAATGAAAGAAAAATATGATACATACCTTTTAAGATTCAACTACATATTTTATAAAAGTTATTTTCATTTTTTAAAATGTTACTAGACTTACCTGAATGTAACTAGAATTACCTGAAAACATAATAGGGACCCTGATCTTGGGTCTGCATAACTGCTCCCCTACATAAGTTTCTGATTATTTTATTTGAAAACTTTCCATGCTTATTAAGGATATAGGAATAAATTCCTAAAATTCTTTATTTAGTGTTTTTTAAAAAACTGTCAAACTTACATTATAAAAGATAATAAAAGAATACTTTATTCAAGGTAGCCTCCCGTTATCTTCTCGAAGGACAGAATAGCAGAGGAAAACTCTATCTAGAACAGTATTTTTTCTTTTAAAAAAAAATAAGTTCCATTGTAATATATAAAGAATATATAAAAGGAAGCATAAAGCTCTGTGCAATTCCCCACCATTGCATAATTTTGCCCCTTGTAAACCAAAGTGTAGGGAAACAATGTAGTTATTTCTCTCAGCCAGTAGATTTCAGCACACTGCTTTCCAATCAGGTCTACCTTGCTTCCACTGCCAGCTTCATAATGCTTAACTCTTCTGAGAGGACAAAATGTCATTCATTAGCTCCAACAAATGTAAAAAGAGAGACTTTCAAAAGAGCTTTGATAACTTCAGTTAAAACAAACTCCTGTTTATGAAGACTTCATGGCAATGCAATGAGATTATTGTAATTACCTAATTAAATAAGCTGCTACTAGAAGAGAAAGAAGGAGGTGGTCTTTTATTAGTGTAAAAGGTTTCTTGAGGGAACAGAATGTTCGTTCCTTCTTGAACATTTTAAATCCATACAGAATTTATGTCAAGAAAGAACTAGAACCAGTTATACTAAATTACGAACCAACAGGAGAGGAAATCTGCAGTTTGAGAATGTATTACGGTCCAGTAGAGTAGCCAAAACACTGATTCGTTACTTATCTTCTCTTAAAGGCTGGCTGACTTTCTTTAAAAACAAATACATACAATTTGGCTTATCTGCCAAAATTCAGAATGCCTGGTATGGATAGTTTACTGAAATATTTCTGAGATAAAGAGCTGAGAAAGAGATACACTATCTATCCTTCATAAAGAGAAAAAAGCAGTCAACTCTCAAATTCAGAGCACCATGTTTATGAAGTAGAGGAGATGCTATTTAAAGGGGGGCGGGCATGATTTTGCTTAAGTATCTGAAATGTAACTACATTTTAAAGGGTCTTATTAGAAAGAAACTTTTCTCAAGTATTGTACTTAATGTCTATGTGATTTTTAAACATGCAAATCATTACTATAAATATATACATAGGGAGTACTCTCTTTAATTTTAAATGCAAAATTTGATAGTAACTCAGGTTTCTGCTCACTCTGTAAGTAAGTCAAAAAAGCTACTTATTCATTTCTACTTTTATATAGGACTTAGTAAATAACAGCAAAATAAATGACTTAAAATATGAGGTAGTCACAGTATCTTCCTTTTGTGGAAAAAGATAAATGCAAAGAAGCCAAGTAATTTGATGATTTCTCAGAACATCAGAAATAACTTCAAAATCAGGATTAGCATTCTGAATTTCTATTTTCAGTATTGTCTATTAAGGCTACAAACAACCTCTGTTGTTCAATTTACCATTGTGGGAGGAAGGGGAATATTGCTCCCTAGTACACAGAATTATGACTAATAATATAAACAATATTTAGGTTTCTCTTACATTACTATCTAAACATCTCTGTAAAAGTACAGAACAAGATAATAACTCAAGTTTTAAAGACAAATCACCTTCACATCTCAACTTATATAAAAGGCATGTTCCTAAAAATAACATAAAGTTGGTTATTATATCTAAAAGTATATTTAACACAACTATTATGGGATAATTAATAGTTTGGTTTATTTGGTTTAGGATTGGCCTTGAGCCTATTCTTTCTGCCATAATAGTAGATATAAATCAGCTTTCTTCAGAAATGGTGGTTTGAGAAGCCCCACATGCAACCATCCTATTATTCTTTCCCTGCGAAGTCTGGACCAATAGGGTCTGTTGAAAAGGAAAATATCAATTGCACCACTGTTCCAATGGGAAATTTGAGTTTAGAAACTTTTAAAATGCAAGTACCACCTTAGCAGAATGGAGAGTCACCCATTAATCACTTAATGTGACTAACTCACTTTAATTGGCCTTCTAAATACCTAGCTAAGAATGCAGAAGAACTACCATTTGTACTGCGAGCTCTGGGGAAGGAAAACAAAAGGCAATGGTGAACTACGTCTGTATCTGGATGAAGACTCTGGACATCAGGAGGGCAGCAAAAGGACCCACACTGCTTCAGCAGGATAGGAGAAGGAAAGAGGGTTCCAGGACTAGATGTTGGAATTCAGTCAAAGACAGTTTTAAACAGATTGTACTTCTGATTTAGTACTACTGACCAATATTGAGCCAAACCAAATATTTACAGTGAAAATCAGGCATGCAGCTAAACGTTATAATTGTGAAGCAGAATACCATAAAAGTTAAAACAGTCTATGTACATAATGTTATGTAAGACTACTGTAGTTTGAACGCATGCAAATGTGGATCCAGCTGTACATGTTATTATTAATAGCATTCTTTTATAACCCAAGATTGACATGGAATGTTGTCAAAGTTTTATATAGTTTGCCTGTGTCTACTAATATAAAGAAGCAATCAGATGTTGTCTACAAATAACACTGAAAACACAGCCATGGAGAAAGCTGTAGTTCTTCCTGATTTAAAATGTTCAATTATAAAAGTAGTTTTTCTAATAAGGAAAGGAAATTATTGCTTACTATTAAAGGTTTGAACACTTCTTGATTTTAGGCCAAAATCACATGTTTATATTTCAAATGAATGGAACCTAGCCATTAAAGAGTCTTAATAAAGCATCTGATGACCATTCTATATAGGTAAGGTGACCCTCTTGTGAGCAGGGCCAACATCTGCCTTAGAAGCTAAACATGTCACTTGAATTTTACTTATAGCCTTTAGGTTCTAGAGTATATATTTTAACTCAGATATATAATAGTAGTGTATTAAAATATAATAAGCTTTGGAAAAGTAAATGTTTCTACACAAGAATGATGGACTACCTGTGAAATGCCAGTAATATATAAAAGATCGTAAGTTATTCACTTAGCCTATGCAAAATCTATATGCTAGATTTTCTGCCAATGATACCTTTTCTTGGCCAGTTTTAAAAGTACCTATGGTTCATGTCTCACAAACTTTAAGTTAGAAAACAGGAACTGAAGAACAATTATCATTTTAAGTACTTCCTTTGGACTAATGTTCATACAACATAGGCATCTCTGACATTTCTAATTTCCAGCAACATGGGCACTTAGATTCATGAATCAAGAAAGAATAAGCCAGAGGGCTTACTGGGGGCTACTAATAAAAGCCCAAACAGGAAATCTAACTGCTCAAGGCATAACTGGCTAATGGTAATGCCACATATTAAGCATTCACGGTTCTTTTCTATATACACACTGGAAATGTAAGAGTGCACATTTCTCAGGACCTTAAAGCAACTGCCATGCCTCTCAAAATCAGAAAAGCTTTAAAGGGATTCCTATACCTAAATACTATCAACTGTGAAAATTATCTTACATTAAAATATTCTTATGGGAATAATTTTTAAATTAAAATTTCCAGAAAATAATAACAGGAGAAAAAAATTATGTCAAAATAGGTACAGTACTTCCTATAAAGCTGATCAATACGGTACTCTACAAATTTACAGAATTTTAGATATAGAACACTGTGTTGCAGAGCCTACAGAGTTATATTTTTCTGCTCTTTCTGAATCCTGAGGCAGATTTTAGCCTTCTCCAGACAATAATTTTTCACACTGGAACCATATAGGAATACTAGTTTTTGTAATAGCATTACCTTTTAGTTCTACTACTTTAAGGTGGTAGGACATACCCTGGACACAAGGTCAATAAAGCGAGAGGGGTCTGAATTATTTGTACTTTGAGCTCTTCATAGGAAAAGTGGTTTATAAATTCAAGTTGTTAAGTGTTTTGGGGAGCAATGGAAACAAATAATACTCAGATGAAAAAAAAAAACCACCCTAGTTTTTAAGATAGTTCCTGATGTCCAATATAGGATATAGGACTTAAGATACTAGAATCCAACTATTCAAATTTATATAGAATTACAGTACTTTGGAGGAGTACAGAGAAATACTTTTAAAAAATACAGGTATATAAATTAATGAAACTGGTATTTAAAAGATTTAATACAAGGAGAAAAGATACTGTATAGTGGTACCAATTCTTAATACAAATTAGTAAGCATAGTTTATATAATTTCAAAAGTTATTCACATTATTGCTAGATACCACAGTTGTATGGAACAAGTTCTTGACACACATTAAAACTTTTATAATTTCAGGTCTATAAAAACAAAAATTTACACATAGGCCATTCAGAAATTTAGAAAGTTTTAAAATGCATGGAGATATGTACAACAAAAGGAAGGAAAAAATATGTATGTTTGTATATATTTAAAAGAAACAAGCTAATCTGATTAAACTTATATGTCACATTCTCAATCAAAAAAGTATACATAACTGGACTGAAAGCAAACTAGTGGATAAAAACAGTACTAAATATGTCCTCCATTTCTTAGTAATAATCTCTTCTAAGTATCAATGGGGTATTAAACACCAGCTTACTTTTAATTCTACAACTTTTGCTTTCTTTCAAAAACCTTTCAGAAACATACATCCATTCTACAATTATGTTAGATTGGGAGAAATATTTTCCTTAGAAATTTTTAAAAGGAGTATTTCCATACTTTGCTATATAAGATTTGATAAACAATAAAAAATAACGCAAGTAAGGCCATTATTATCATCTTGATCAAAAATATACACAGATTGTAATGCTACTATATTTTGTGATCCTGAGCTCTAGTAACCATTAGGTGCATGCATACCATTCATTATTTGTCTATTCTAATAAAAATAATTTAATCCTGCCTTACTACCTCTGAAGACAGAAATACTGTCAAAAATTTTTGATAGGTCTTCATAATGTTACAGATATTTCTGCTGTAAACAGAGCATTAGGAATTGTATGGGAAAGGGTATGTTAGGTTCCAAAAAGCTATTAAAGAAAACTTACTATTTTAAAGTAATAACTGTTTTAAATTTTAAAAGGAAGAAAAATAATACAAAGAGTGTGCTTGCTAGAATAGGTAAGTAGAGCCTTACAAAAGTGTTCTTCTATATTATGGAATTAATAAATAAAGGACTGTGTGTACCTTGGTGATAAAATAAAAAAGGCTGGCCACTTTTTATGCTAATTTCAAATGTATTTTTTCGATAATACAAAAAAAGTAATCCTTGAAAATCAGAATACATAACAGAAAAGAGCACAATAACTTAAGTATTAAACATCTGTATGAAATAATTTGCAAAGTTTGACAAAAATGCACACTTAGAACATGCAGTTATTTAAAAAAAAAACAGAAAAAAACACCACACGATTCTGTAGAACCAATGTTATGTCACCACCAGGAGAGCACCAAGCAAGGCACCATTGGAAAGACAACATACTTGGAAAGTCTCTATAAATAAAGTAAATGCTAATCTGGTCGAAAAATCGGTGTCTTTGGTAAAAATTCTATGAGGATGACCTGTAGAAGGAGAAAAAAAAGTTTTTAAAAGATTTAAATAAATTTTTATCTTAAACAAACTTCTGTTCTATGCCATCACTTACAGCAATTTTGACAGTGCCCCTGAAGGAGAATGCATGCGGGGGTAAATGACGAAGGGAGCCAGAGCCAGCGTTTCTTAAGAACTCACTACATACCAAGTGTCTCACACTCTGTAGATCTTTTTAATCCTAAGAACTTCTCCATGAGGCAAGTATTATTACCCTCATTTCACAGATGAGAACACTGACGATCCAAGTAATAACACCACGAGGTGTTATAACACCACGCACTGTGGGGTCAATATCTGAACACAGGACTACCTTAACTCCAAAGCCTTGCCCTTTCTACTGCACTATGTGGTGACAACCAACCTAATGTTTATTTCTTTGGCCTTCCTCCTTTTTATCTCACTCAATTCCATGGGTCTTTGGGTTCTAGATTTGCTCTCACTTTACCCTACCATGATATGTAATCTCTTGATAAAGGCTCCTTTATCTCTTTAATTTTTTTAAAAAAGTTCTTTTCTTCTTAGGTCAGCCATATTAAAGACTAAATTTGTTCCAAAGGACCTTTTACTATGAAACTAAAGGAAAACCAATAAAAACAAAACACATTAACACAGAAAAACACAAGTTGACCAGAGCTAATTTTTATTCCAAACGTGAGTTGCCTTAAACGACAATCAATTCTTTCCCTTGTTCCAACTCTGTATGAAACTGATGCTAAACAAAACATTATTTGAACAGCTTCCAAGTTTGGTGAACTCCTCATTTTTCTTTCAGAAACTTGTCCTGATATAACCTCCAGGTTTGGACACTCTTCTACATTTAGCCAAATGAGCCAGAAACTTTCATTTTCACTCTTCAATTCTCCTGACTTTTGATCTGCCTCAATAAAGAAGGCTCTTCTACACACAGCTCAAAAATACTTCTCTCCTACTTTAGTTATCCTGTACTAAGCCTTCGGTGCCACCCTTTGCCACTCTTCTGACCTGGCATTTGCCAACAAAATGTTCACTGGTTTCCTATAGCTTTTTATTTGAGCTAGATTCCCGTTTCTCCATTTCCTCATATAATAAAGGGATTGGACTGGGATGCCTGGGTGGCTCAGTCGGTTAAGCGTCTGCCTTCGGCTCAGGTCGTGATCCCAGGGTCCTGGGATCGAGTCCCGCATCGGGCTCCCTGCTCCGCGGGGAGCCTGCTTCTCCCTCTGCCTCTGTCTCTCTCTCTCTCTGTCTCTCATGAATAAATAAATAAAATCTTTAAAAAAAAAAAAAAATAAAATAAAGGGATTGGACTAGATGACAAAATTCATTGCAGCTCTAAAATTTGATGATTAAACTACCTGATTTGATGTTTAAACTACTTATGAGTCAACATTCAATAAACACTTCTATATTTCAAACATGTCCTCATCAGACAGTTTCATAAATTTCAGTTCTTAGGTGTAGGCATCACATTTTACAGTGTTTACCATCTAATGCAAAATAAAGGCTACCTTTGACTATATTTGAATTATCATTAGTTTTTAAAGAATATATCCTACAACCTCATTTCACACACAGAAAGAAGCCACACATAGAAACTGGCCACTTGTCTTATTTCTTCTAAATCACACTATTCTACTGTATCTGAATAAAAGAAAAGTTGGTATCAAGTTGGTATTTTTTCTAGATTGTCCCCAATATTCATAATATAATCAAGGAGAATCATTTTCTTTTAACTAACAAATGAAATTTCTGTAAGTTAAAGAAAAGTTGAGGTCAAAGAGAAATATGTGGTAAAAAGGGCCCCAATTCATTAGAAAAATGAAGCACTCTTCTTCTTACTATTTTGCTATCTTAACTTTTGCAAATTATTTCTTAGGGAGTTTTTGAAATTAGGTTATTCTCCCAAGCAACTATCACAAATATACATACTCTGAGAAAATTTAGAAAAAAACACATTTTTGTAGCAATTTTTATATATTTTTCCTTTAAAAAAATTGTATTTTTAAGTAATCTTTATACCCAACATGGGGCTCAAACCCACAATCCCGTCACATGCTCCACGGACTGAGCCAGCCAGCCACTCCTATATTTTTCCTTTGAACAACTCTTTTGGATATCTTCTATGGTGGTATATGAAATAATATGGCTTTAGGAAAAGTGTTTATCTAAAAATTCATGATAAATTACACTATTTTACAAAGTACATAGTTCAGAATGTTCTGGATGGTTAAATTATTTTATTTTTAGTTAATAAAAGAACGTCATAAAAACAAACATGAATATTTGAGTGCATTTTATGAATGAATGACGTTCTTATAGTTCTATCTGGAAATAACAGCACTGGAAATAACTTTCATGTTTTCCTTTCCAAAGTAAATTTAGAAATGTATTAGTATTTCGGTTCATAAATATAGCAAGTATTTTTTCACAAAATCCTTTAAATCATCCCTCCCCCCAAAATATATAAACTCTTATCATCTATGATGAAAGCACTAGACTAGCATTTCTTAATAAAAAAAAGTATCAAGTATCTTTCTCATCATCATAAATTAACATGTTTGATATAATAGATAATGATAAAATCTACATTCTTTGATTCAGTGAATAGAGCTATTCTATGAAAAAAGACATTTTTAAAATGTCTTTTATGTTCAAGGCTAGAAATGGGATTTGACTGTATGATAATGAAAGAAAGGGAAATGCTACAGAGAAAAATGATTTTATAATAATTTCCAACTATTTAAGCACTGTTTTAATCAATCTCTTGTTCACACACACTCTCACACACATGCACACACATACATATACTATCTATGATGGCTATATTGTTTCAGAGAATAGACAAAATCTGCCAGAAGTGTGTCTGGTTACTTCACAAAGACTATGACTTTCATTTTCAACAATTAACTCTTCCACAGATCTTGTTCTTTTAATATAATAACCTTTCCATATTTAAAATAAAACACCCAAGCTCAGGGGAGAATAAATAAAAATTCATGATTTTCTACAGTATTCTGAACTCAAAAGGAGAAAAATTGTTCAAGTAAATCAAGGAGTCAGTAAATTAAACCCCATACTGAATAAACTCTAAAATTCATTGTATACATATGCCAATTAGATATCTTTTAAAGAATACAGGATGAGCAACATCTCCTCTCCTGCTTTAAGATAATTTTTACAAAACAATATTCTAATAACATTTTGAAAGATTCTTTAAAGGCCACTGAGGTATGGGCAGTTAAAATATATAAAGGCTAAAGGTTTCTTAAGCTCCAACGGCTTGGCTGAAAGGTTTTCTTCCATACTTGGAAACTTGATTAGCATTATATAAAAAAGCCATATCTGACTTGCTGCGTAACCAAAGTTGTGGTTATTCTTTATACAGCATCTAAAATTTCACACTCCATCAACACATGTTCAGGCTATTTTATCTTGGCAATTAATTTATTATTTTTCAGAACACAGTGAAGCCTTGTTTTCAAGTCATTCATAACTTTATAAATCAGTCTTGCACATGAAACCATGCATCTGTGAACCGTAGAAAATCCCTGCGCTCAGGAGATTAAGCTCCTGACACCTTTGCTGATTAATAATCATGGAAAGAATAAGATCAGAAGCAAAATAAATGATCATTTAATAGAGAAACTCACAAAACAGCCCTTTAACTTACATATTCCATCATGTTATTCGTTTCACATTTCCTTTTGCTCAGTCTCCAGTGCAAGCACAGCTAGACAAGTAGGAGAGTAAAAGAAGAAAAATGAGCTCTATTTTATTGCAGCATACAGACTAACCCATTTGTCCACCTTTCATATTTTTAGTTCAACAAAAGCATCTGTTTCCATACTGTGCAATTCAGACCCCAACAGTACGAAGCTGCTCCCTGTGGTACTCACCTTGTGGTATAACCTATTGTTTTCCCATTCTAATAACTTCTCAATCGATCTTCGTGTCTGGAAGACAAATGAGAAAAAAGTTTACTCTTGACTGGTTTTAGAAAAACTTTGTTTTGCAGCTGTTTTTTGTGTGAAAAGGAGAGAGGTAGAAGACAGTGACTGAGTGAGTACATGGTGGTCTGTAACACTTTCAACATTTTAGTACAAGTAGTACCCTGAACAGAAACAGTACTCTATTTTAATAAAGATATGGTTTTATTCTTCAGCACTGTATCTTTTTTTAACTGTTTCAAACTTATCAGCCTCTGATATGAAACTATCAAAGTCTTTTAAAAAGCTAATGTCAAAAAAATAAATAAAAATAAGAATAAATAAAAAGTTAATGTCATCTACCAAATGATATAAATTTTAATCCCCATTTCTTTCAAAAATATTTTTGTAGTACTTAGTGATAAACGTTCCTTCATACATATTTTAAAACTAATTATTTAAATATTAGTTAACAAAATACAAATGACTTTAGGGTAAAATCAAAAAGAAAATAATTAAACATTAATAGATAAAAAAATCAATTAGCTATCAAAACAAATTCTCACATCATACTTAAAAATAACACCCAAGTTTAAAAGCCTGTTTATTAATTATTCCACAGATAAGGATTTTCAGAGGCAAAATATTATATATAAACCAACAAAAATGATACTGAAATGCTTAAATCAATACTACTGTTAAAGGAATCAACTGAGAAATTTATGTTTCAGTACACTTGATTTTTGCAGTATCTTATGCAGCATGAAATGGGTCTTGCCTGGAAGTATGAATAAAGGAGAGGATAATTCATGACGCCAGGTGTTAGGATGAGACTGACACAGCTGCAGGTGCAAAAGGGACAGACAGTGTTGCCACAAGAATCAACTGCAACTTGGTGCAGCTGCAGCTTCCTTGCAGGGGAAGGAAAAAAGCATCTAGCGCTATTAACGTGCACAACTAAATGAGTACTAATAATCAAATATGAAAATTTGCATGTCAAGCAAGGATGAGATGAAAAATTGTTAGGATCAAGCTGGTTTTGAGTAGTTTAATGTTACATAACAAATGGTTAGTATTTCTTTAAAGTATCTACTGTAATCTAAGTTACCATACTACCTTTTAGCATGTCGTACATACTAAAGATACACCAGTCACATAGGTGCCAATTATAATTCATAACTACCAATGAATTACCCGCTATTACCATTTTCTAAGCTTATGTCATAAAAATCAGAAAATCCCCTAACTCTGAGCAATAATATGCCAATGACTAAATTATCACATTACTTTTTTTGAACAGTTTTTTTTTTTTTTTTTTGGCAAGAATTTTAAAGGAAAAAAAGTGCCCTTGTTAACAATGATCAGCAGACCTCACTTGTTTCTTTGTAAAGATAGCCTTTTAGAGGCAGCTCTCCTTTTAAATGAAAATAGGGCAGCAGTTATGGTCACACTTTTTGTTAATTTAGTTGCCAGTCAGCCCCAAATCAAAAGAAAATAAGGCTGCAGAGTGTAATTAACATTCAGTTCAGTCGTTTTGTCCCTTGTCTAGCCCCCAAGCTTTGTTAAAATTGCCATCTGAATGCTGAAGGCTGTAGGGAAATCGATTTGATTCTAATCGCACCATGAAAAGAACATGATCTAACTGCTTTCAGCCCTCCGTAAATCTGTACTAGGTCTTTAGCACAATGCAACTTCCAATTTAAAAAGCACTGAATGTCTCGTCAATGACTTTGTGAAGAAAAAAGAACAAGGAGCAGACATAAAAATTCCAATAGTTGTTTAAGCATTAAAGTTCATTTGCATCACAGCGAACCTGAAAAGGGCTGACCTCTCAAACCGCCTCTCAGGTCTATGAAGTTGTAGCCTTGACAAGCTCACATTGACAGAGCTCATTGACTCTGAAAGGCTACTCTATCAATGGTGAAAAATGGCAATAGGTTCTACTCTGAGCAGGCATCTGCCTGCCCACCCGCTGCTAAACCAATGGCAAAACCGATTCAAAACCTGAATCTACCTTGTAATCTTCCTTTCTAGGACTTTTTAATAATAGATTAAGATTACTATACAATTTGAGGTTTTACTTTTACTGATGTTTAAGAAGGCGGGTGGAGAATGAAATAACTAGGGTGGGGAGAACAAGCTATCCAAGTCCAAGGTTTTACATCAACATATAAAAAGTAAAAGCTTAACATTACATTCAGCAAATATTCATTACTCAAAGAAAAAAGTGTAGTTACCATCATCAGATTTCATCACAAATTTAAACCTATGCTATATTATAATAAGAATGGATCTCATTAGGAATGGATCCCAGGGTACATACAAAATCAATTTAGATACTTGAAAATAGTTACTTTAAGTAACTGAAGTCAACTAGCAGATTTTGGATAAAAGGTAATTACAAAGTATAAACCTAAAATTCCAAAATATTTATGTAGGAATTCTGAATTTACTCTTCGCCTCTAATTAGGAGTTTAATGATAGGGTTTGGTATAATAATTGTATCTTACAATATTTAAGAACTCAAAACAAAACAAACCCTGATATGCAATATTCTGAATAAGCATCTAAATATAAAATATTTCTACATACTTGACAGTCTGGAGAAAAAGCTGTGAATTAGCAGCATCTAATCTTGCGATAAGACTTCTTTCCTGCTTGACAGGTGAAAAAAAAGCACTTGCACGTGCAGCTTAATTAATCATTGCACTTGACATCTCAATGATTTACAGTGAGGAGCAGGTGAGAACATACAAAACCAGAAAGGAACCCTTGATCTAAGTGGAACATTTCTAGGACACTAAGGTGACAAGTATATAGATTCTAGCAGTCATTTAAAAAAGGAAAGAGAAAGAAAGAAAGAAAAGAAAGAAAGAAAGAAGAAAGAAAGAAAGAAAGAAAGAAAGAAACTGTGCCACAAATTATTTGTTAGTAATAACAAAAGCTCAAATTAAATGGAAAAAAAAAAAGCTTTAACTACCAAGAATGTTTGATACTCTGCAATTATTTTAGCTAAAAAAATCAAAATATATTTTCAAGCTTAAATACAATACCAATTTAGCAAATACTGAAAAAATATATGACACCTCAGCATTTATAAAAGCTATTTAAAAGCCTTTCAACATGAAAAGAAAGCACCTTATAATTGCAGTCATCTAGAAATAAAAGTTAAGAGTTTATGTCCACAGGGTTGTTAGATAGCTATTTCTAAAGAAATATAAGATTCAACACTGCCAAACTCTATTAATTACTACTAGACAAGAAAACCTAACCATATAAAAATCTGTTCTTGATTTTTAAAAGTTTGTATCAATCATCAAATTCAATATAAATTAAAGCAAATTAAGATGCATCAGAAAAAAATTAGTACGTACAGGGCCTGTCAACACAAAATACCAAAAAATCATCTTTCAGTACTCTAGGCCAGTGGATTTCTAAAAATAAGTCATCTTAATTTTCTGAAAAGAATTTGGTGCTTGTGAAAAGCACCAGATTGATAGTCATGGGAACTAAAAATCTTCTATTTAACTGAAAAGAACAGGGGAAAGGGCAGTGCAGGCTTCAGTGTTAGCTTCCCTACAGTGGGCCTTAATCCTTTTCAGTGTTCACACCCTGGGGGTGAGAGGACAGGTTAGTGGTTCTTTACCAATGAATCCTCAGTCCTGTAGCATAAGATGATCAACAAGAAATCTAATTTTATCATGGATTCTTAATTAAAAGGACCCAGACCACCAACTCACACCATGCAAGCAAAACAAGTTTTTAAGAGAATAATATGCCATTAACCTGGTCTGGAAGGGGACAGCCCCAAGAATCTGGACTCCCACCTATCTTCCTTATCACAGAGCTCACTTAACTTTTTTTCACACATTTCTTCATTTCAACACCTTGCTAATTATATTTTTCTCACAGGTGAAGTAACTATAATATAGCCATTTGGCAATGTTAAAGTAAAAAATAACAGATTCAAAACCATTTCAATTTCTAAATAAACAGACCTTTAAGTAACAAGTAGTAGTAATAGAAGGATAGAAATTTTGGCTTCTATTTCTATTGCCTTTGATTCCTTTTAATTTTTTGATAGAATTGTGGAAATAAGTGAAAACATGAAAACCTTAATAGATGTAAAATGGCCTGCATAATTCACAAAATGGCTAATTAAATAATGATTAATAAAAAATTTACATTAGGTATGACATGTTCTTACCAACTTCCAAAGAGGCATCTAAAGTAAGCTTACAATAGTAAAGTACCTATAAAGCACCTAGAAATACTTAAGTTAGCACAACTGAAAATTAGGGTTTCTTGAAAATTCAAATTTGACTTATTATGAAGCATTTTTGCCATTTTTTTTCTAAATATCATTACTTTCTAAGGAATAAATTAGTATCCCCTATAAGCAAATTACATGCCATTAGACATAAATAAGTCATTCAGGGCAGCAAGGAATCATTTAGAAAACCTTGAGTGTATTATTCCCCTACTTTGTTAACACTATTATTTAATAGTATACTCATTACCAATGATTCGTTTATCACAATAAATTGTTTGAAAAGTGGTTTTTCAAAAAGTGGCTTTCTAGAAGTTGCTAATAAAATCAATGGAAATCTCATGAATTTTAAAGTACTTCAAAGCCAAAGGAAAAAATGTTAAATGTGGAAGCTGTAACAAAATTTCTCTGAATTTTTCCCAAGGAAACAGCATTCTTATCAGTCTTGAAAACATAAAGATGCTAAAATATGTTAGCAAGATATATAAATAGAATATCTCACTAATACTAATAACTATAAAAGTTCAGCTATTTAAACTTAAAAATTTAACTCAATAAACTCAAACTTTATTTGAATGAGATTTATTCATATCACAATGTCAAAGAGCAATTTCAAATGCTCAATTTCTTTTTTAAAACAAGTTTTAATTTTAAACGTCTAAATTTATAATGCATTAAGCTTTAACTAGAACAACGCTTTAAATATATGCATCATCTCATTTTTTAAAGTATTTTAAGTATTTTCAAGTAAGAACTATATTTTCTTTTGACATCCATACAAATTCAAATTGCTAAAATAAGTGACTCAACAATGTTTCTAATTAGAAGTCATCAGAAGGAAACCATATAAAATTTTAAATGAATTAACAAGAGAAAATTACATAATTTACCTGTTTCTTTTGGATTAGTATGTCTTATATTGCAGTGATGTGCAGAAAATTAAATGGCATACCTCAGTATTGTGACACATGAAAAATCTGGATTCAACAAAAAGACAAACTAGACTATGATCAGATTCCTCAAAAGGATGTTTAAAGAGGGGCGCCTGGGTGGCTCAGTCGTTAAGCGTCTGCCTTCGGCTCAGGTCATGATCCCAGGGTCCTGGGATGGAGCTCCACATCGGGCTCCCTGCTCCGAGAGAAGCCTGCTTCTCCCTCTCCCACTCCCCGTTTGTGTTCCCTCTCTCACTGTGTCTCTGTCAAATAAATAAATAAAATCTTAAAAAAAAAAAAAAAGGATGTTTAAACAAATTCCCTTCCTATACTTAAAGGCTCTTTTTAAAAACTTCGTATGAACATTAACTTTTAAATAACCTAGATAAACTAAAACATCCACCAAAGTATCATTAGAACAACACTTCTAGTACTGTTTGTCCAAAGTAATATTTTGAGATGAAGATAAGCTAAGCAACTGCAGGTATTTTGTGTATCAAAACTATAATTAATCTTAAACACGGTATGCGTAAATACAATTTCATCAAGAGTTTATGACTTAGACTAGTGATTCTTAACTTTTTTAGGTTACTCTATTTGGTGAATGATGAAAAAGGTACATATACATAAATATATAAAATGTTGCACATGATTTTAAGGGAGTTATCCACTAACCTCTGATAACATTTCAGTAAATACTGATAACATGTCAAAAAACAAAAACTGCATTCATTGTGAGTCCACTATACTCAAATAAATGTTTTTAAAAGCTAAAACTGAGTTTTAACTGACATCAGAAGATCAGAAAAACTGTTCATAAGGCAAGTGAATTTCATTAAGCTAGTATAATCAAAAGTATTACTATCAGGGATTTTGACAAATGAATTTCACTAAGCTAGTATAATCAAAGTATTACTATCAGGGATTTTTAAAAACTATGCAATTACACAAGAATGAAACACTGGTTAGGACCAACAGGTAAAGGGAAAAGTCACTTGCTAAGTGATCATAATGGACAGCTAGAGAAACAAAAAGGGATAAGGAATACTATCTATTGATCTTCACACCCAATGCTAGGTGTCTTCCCTTTGTTACCTTATTTAATATTCACAAAGCATCTATAAGGCATCTTGATTTACTTTCATTGTACATATGAAAACTACAGCTTAAATGGGTTAAGAAACTTAAAGCTGCACTAGAAACAGGTAGAGCTAGGATGTGAAACCAGGATTGTATGGCCTTCAGTATGATGCTCTTTCCATTATACACCAGAGCTATGAGTTTGTAAAGAATCTGTAACTTGTCAAATAACACATCTATGACATGCAAAAAATATCGAAGCTACTAACGAGGCTATTGGCCTTGACCATCCAACTTACTCTAAAACTAAATTTAATAATTAAATAAATTAATAAATTTAATAATAATCTAATATTCTGTGATTCTAAGGTCTGAAAAACACCCATTCTACTCTATTCCTCAGTCTCAATGAGATTCATCCACAATGTATTTTATTTTTTATACCTTGCCTCATGCAATAAAACATGACTTGAGGTATATTTCTATTTTATACATTAAGTACACAGACCTACAGAATTTAAATGGTTTGTCCAAGGTCATGTATACCACTCAGGGAAATGACAGGATTCAAGCTCAGATCTCCAAACTTTAAAGCCAATGTTCTTCTTTTTTTTTTTTTAAGATAATATTTATTTATTTGTTTGTCAGAGAGAGAGCACAAGCAGGGACAGGGGCAGGCAGAGGGAGAAGCAGGCTCCCCACTGGGCAAGGAGCCTGACGCGGGACTCAATTCCAGGTCCCAGGGGTTCATGACCTGACAGAAGGCAGATGCTTAACCAACCAAGCCACCCAGGCATCCCTAAAGCCAATGTTCTTTCCACTTTGGATAACTATTTCTACTTGCATCTGAATTTGAAAAAGTTTCAAATAAAATGTAAAAACAAGATAAAAACAATCATCTAATTCTTTTCCTTCAATCATGCAAAGAACAGCATCATTCTTTACATCAAGTAAAAGTAGCTGCAGACTTACACTTCTGAGTAGGATGTAGTGGCTGGTGTCAAGCCAACACTCCACTACCAACAGAAATAGATAAATTGAAGAAGAAAAAAAACCATTATTTTTAAAACATTAGAAAGTTCTGAAAACAACACAGAATAGATGAAATAAAATCCAGGGAAGAGAAAAAGCCCTTCCTAAATCATTTGATGATTACTGGCCATTTTCTCTGGTTGATTCTAGGGGTGGGCTGAGGATCAGACTTGGCAACAACCAGCAGGACTCAACAGGGGAAAAGGGAAATCAACAAAGCTTTTGCAGGTTGTGCATGCAGCTCAATGGATTGGAAATTAGATGTGCCCTAAAATGCAAAGCCAGTTCTCCCTAGAGACATTATTGAGTTCTGAGGCAGCATGGCATAAGGTTCGGGACCAAGCCAGAAAGGCAGAGAAAAATTACTCACAGTCTCCCAGGGTGTAGGAGAAAAAATTCTGCTGGAGGGAGAAGGATCTGCAGCAATCCAACACTTGATTGGTCTCTCCCTCAAGACACTGGAACCTGCAGGAGATGGAAGCCTAAAAAGCCAAACCCAAAATATCCTAAGGGTATAACTTTTAGGAGAAAAAGAGGAGAAAAAGACCTGCCAAACCTCAATCAAAAGTCTAAGAAGGGCCATACCCAAGAAAAAGGGAAAAATCCAAAGGTGAACTGAATCTCACTAAACTTGCAACCCATGCCAACCCAGCTCAGTCTCTGATTAGACCAAACTGATCATTATTGTCCTCACCCTATCTGCCTAATAGAGAAAAGATGAGACCCTTGATTGTGGAAGATTTCATCTGGAGCTTCTCATTTTGTGTATAATATCTAGCATAAAATAAAAAACTATAAAAGGCAGGAAAATGTGACAAATAATCAAAAAGAAAAAAACCCACAGTTTAAACAAACCCGTGAATAATCCAAGTATTGGTGTTAGCTGAGAGGACTTTAACTATGGTTAATATGTTCAATGAAATAAAAGGCAAAGATGGACAAATATGCATGAAAAGAAGAAGATTTCAAAGAGAACTGGAACTCTCTAAAAACATCAAATGGACATTCTAAAATTAAAAAATACAGTGTCTGAAATTAAGAACTCACTGGAAGGTTAAAAGCAGACTGGACACTGAAGATAGGCAAAGCAAATTTTTCTACAAACCACACCAGTACTATGTCCTAAATATTCAAAGAGAACTGAAGGTCAGCCAGCTCTTGGCAAAAATACATTTTCTAAGTTGTCTAACACATCTTTCTTTAAAGTCCCAGTGCCACCACCTCTGCATGTTTAAGGCTTAAAATTTACACTTTTTTGACTATCGTCTTTTATGATGAGAATTTAGTAACATGTTTTTATTCCAATTAAAACTAATTACCAGCACTGTTCACATTAATGGCCGTAGTTTGTTTAGTTTATGTAAATATCAGTTTTCTAAGTTTCAAGCCTCAAGTATTCTTTAAAATGAAATAACAAGTATATTCCTCATAATGTGAAATCTTTTACATCCTTTTCCAAAGCTACTCAGATAACATTTCAAAGAAGTTACACCTATTTCTTTATCTTGCACTTTACAATATGGGAGATGCTGAGGAAGGAGCAATAACCCACAGACCCAACACCCAGGGTTGGACATAGAAAACCCAACTCTGAGAGTCCCTGTCCTGCCCACATTGCATTAACTCATTACATCGAATTCTCAGTCTCTCTAAGAGTAAATATACAAGTTTCAAGTAAGGATGTAGTATTAGGGGGAAAAAACTTTAGGGGGAAGGAGCAAGATGGCAGAGGAGTAGGAGACCTGGATTTCGTCTGGTCCCAGGAATTCAGCTGGATAGCGATCAAACCATTCTGAACACCTACGAACTCAACCCAATCGGAGATCGAAGAAAAGAATAGCAGCAACTCTCTGAACAGAAAAGCGACCACTTTCTGGAAGGTAGGATGTGCGGAGAAGTGAATCCAAGGCGATATTCGGGAGGATAGACGGCGGGGGAGGGGGCCTCCGTCAGCTGCTTCTGGCAAGTGATAGAGCAGCGGAGCACAAAATCGGAACTTTTAGAAGTCGGCTCCACTGAGGGACGTCACTCCAGTGGCTAAGCGGGGGTGGAACCCTCGCGGGACAGTGTGGTCTCAGGACCCTCGGGGTCACAGAAAGACCAGGGGCACCTGAGTGAGGCAGAGCTCCCAGGTATCAGAGCAGGGAAGCCGGCTGCAGAGACGGAGCCGAGGAGTGGGATCTCAGCTCGGGGTTGCCATAAACCGTGATCCGTGGCTCAGTCGGGCCACTGCTCCTCCAGCAGGGACCCAACAAGCGGCAGATCTGGGGAGACTCCCCTTCCTCCCCCGGGAGGAGTGGCGCGGGAGCGCACCGCAGGGATCTGCTGGGTTTGGAGACTCCACACCTAGTCGGGTGCCAGAGATAGAAATGCTCGATCACAGGCCGGGTGAGCGCAGAAGGCGGCCGGAGATCGGGGAGACCGGAGTGACTGACTGCTTTTCTCTGGGGGCTCACTGAGGAGTGGGGCCCCGAGTTCTCGGCTCCTCTGGGGCAGAGACTGGGAGGCCGCCATTTTCACTCTTGTCCTCCAAAGCCGAAGGGAAAGCTTGCAGTGAACAAAAGCTCCCGAGAGCAAACCCGAGCAGATGACTTAGCCCGGACCCAGCAAGGGCGGGGCAATTCCGCTCCCGCAAAGACATTTGGGATCCACGGCAACAGGCCCCTCCCCCAGAAGATCAGCAAGAACCACCAGCCAAGACCAAGTTTACCGATCAGTGAGAATGACAGAACTCCAGCGCTAGGGGAATACAGCACATAGAATCCATGGCTTTCTTCCCATGATTCTTTAGTCTTTCAAAGGTAATTTTTTTTTTAACTTTTTTTTTTTAATTTTTCTTTTTCCCTTTTTCAACCAACATCTTATCAATCCCTTTTTTAAAAAACATTTTTATTTTTCATTTTTAGAGTCATATTCTATCCCTTCATTGTAGTTAACCTTATTTTTGGTATATATATAAGTTGTTCTCTCTTTAAAATTTTGGGATACAGTTTCTTCTAACAGACCAAAATATAACCTAAATCTCTAGTGTATGGCTTTGTTCTAGTCTCCTACCTGATCACATTCTCTCCCCTTTTTTTTTTAATTTCTCTTCTTTCTTTTTTCAACCAACTTATCAATTCCTTTTGTAAAATCTTTTATAATTTTCATCTTTACAGTCATATTCCATCCCTTCATAGTACTTACCCTTATTTTTGTACATACGTAAGATTTTCTTTCTTTAAAATTTTGGGAGGCAGTTTCTTCTAACAGGCCAAAATACACCCAAAATCTAGTGAGTGGCACTGATCTATTCACCAACCTGATCATATTTGATCATATTCTTTTTTTTTTCTTTCTTTCTTTCCCTTTCTTTCCCCTGGTTTCAGGTCTCTTCTGATTTCTTTAGTGTATATTTTTCTGGGGTCGTTGTTACCCTGTTAGCATTTTGTTCTCTCATTCATCTATTCTCCTCTGGACAAAATGACAAGACAGAAAAACTTACCTCAAAAAAAAGAATAAGAGGCAGTACCAACTGCCAGGGACCTAATCAATATGGACATTATTAAGATGCTGGAACTAGAGCTCAGAATGACGATTATAAAGATACTAGCTGGGCTTGAAAAAAGCATGGAAGATATTAGAGAAACCCATCTGGAGAAATAAAAGAACTAAAATCTAACCAAGTCGAGATCAAAAAGGCTATTAATGAGGTGCAATAAAAAACGGAGGCTCTAACTGCTAGGATAAATGAGGCAGAAGAGAGAATTAGTGATATAGAACACCAAATGATGGAAAATAAAGAAGCTGAGAAAAAGAGAGATAAATAACTACTGGATCACGAGGGCAGAATTCGAGAGGTAAGTGATACCGTAAGACGAAACAATATTAGAATAATTGGGATCCCAGAAGAAGAAGAAAGAAAGAGAGGGGCAGAAGGTATATTGGAGCAAATTATAGCAGAGAACTTCCCTAATTTGGGGAAGGAAACAGGCATTAAAATCCAGGAGGCACAGAGAACCCCCCTCAAAATCAATAAAAATAGGTCAACACCCCAACATCCAATAGTAAAACTTACAAGTCTCAGAGACAAAGAGAAAACCCTGAAAGCAGCTCGGGACAAGAGATCTGTAACCTACAATGGTAGAAACATTAGATTGGCAACAGACCTATCCACAGAGACCTGGCAGGCCAGAAAGGACTGGCAGGATATATTCAGAGCACTAAACGAGAAAAATATGCAGCCAAGAATACTATATCCATCCAGGCTGTCATTGAAAATAGAAGGAGAGACAAAAAGCGTCCAGGACAAACAAAAACTAAAAGAATTTGCAAACACGAAACCAGCCCTACAAGAAATACTGAAAGGGGTCCTCTAAGCAAAGAGAGAGCCTAAAAGTAACATAGACCAGA
Organism: Halichoerus grypus; assembly: GCF_964656455.1. Lineage (NCBI taxonomy): Eukaryota > Metazoa > Chordata > Mammalia > Carnivora > Phocidae > Halichoerus > Halichoerus grypus. The sequence goes on from NC_135714.1 coordinate 42,298,933, forward strand.
AAGGAACACAGACAATATACAGTAACAGTCACCTTACAGGCAATACAATGGCACTAAATTCATATCTTTCAATAGTTACCCTGAATGTGAATGGGCTAAATGCCCCAATCAAAAGACACAAGCTATCAGATTGGATAAAAAAAACAAGACCCATCGATATGCTGTCTGCAAGAGACTCATTTTAGACCCAAAGACACCCCCAGATTGAAAGTGAGGGGGTGGAAAACCATTTACCATGCTAATGGACATCAAAAGAAAGCTGGGGTGGTAATCCTTCTATCAGACAAATTAGAGTTTAAACCAAAGACTGTAATAAGAGATGAGGAAGGGCACTATATCATACTTAAAGGGTCTATCCAACAAGAAGATCTAACAATTTTAAATATCTATGCCCCTAACATGGGAGCAGCCAATTATATAAGGCAATTAATAACAAAAGCAAAGAAACACATCGACAACAATACAATAATAGCAGGGGACTTTAACACTCCCCTCACTGAAATGCACAGATCATCTAAGCAAAAGATCAGCAAGGAAATAAAGACTTTAAATGACACACAGTACCAAATGGACTTCACAGATACATTCAAAACATTCGATCCCAAAGCAATAGAATACACGTTCTTCTCTAGGGCCCATGGAACATTCTCCAGAATAGATCACATCCTAGGTCACAAATCAGGTCTCAACCGGTACCAAAAGATTGGGATCATTCCCTGCATATTTTCAGACCACAATGCTTTGAAACTAGAACTCAGCCACAAGAGGAAAATCAGAAAGAACTCAAATACATGGAGGCTAAAGAGCATCCTACTAAAGAATGAATGGGTCAACCAGGAAATTAAAGAAGAATTAAAAAAATTCATGGAAACAAATGAAAATGAAAACACAACTGTTCAAAATCTTTGGGATGCAGTAAAAGCGGTCCTAAGAGGAAAGTATACAGCAATACAAGCCTTTCTCAAGAAACAAGAAATCTTGGTCTCAAATACACAACCTAACCCTACACCTAAAGGAGCTGGAGAAAGAACAGCAAATAAAGCTTAAACCCAGCAGGAGAAGAGAAATAGTAAAGATCAGAGCAGAAATCAATGAAATAGAAACCCAAAGAACAGTAGAACAGATCAACGAAACTAGGAGCTGTTCTTTGAAAGAATTAACAAGATTGATAAACCCCTGGCCAGACTTATCAAAACGAAAAATGACCCAAATAAATAAAATCATGAATGAAAGAGGAGAGATCACAACCAACACCAAAGAAATACAAACAATTATAAGAACATATTATGAGCAACTCTATGCCAGCAAATTAGATAATCTGGAAGAAATGGATGCATTCCTAGAGATGTATAAACTACCAAAACTGAACCAGGAAGAAACAGAAAACTTGAACAGACCTATAACCACTAAGGAAACTGAAGCAGTCATCAAAAATCTCCCAAGAAACAAGAGCCCAGGGCCAGATGGTTTCCCAGGGGAATTCTACCAAACATTTAAAGAAGAATGAATACCTATTCTTCTGAAACTGTTCCAAAAAACAGAAATGGAAGGAAAACTTCCAAACTCATTTTATGAGGCCAGCATTACCTTGATCCGAAAACCAGACAAAGACCCCATCAAAAAGGAGAATTACAGACCAATATCCCTGATAAACATGGATGCAAAAATTCTCACCAAAATACTAGCCAATAGGATCCAACAGTACATTAAAAGTATTATTCACCACAACCAAGTGGAATTTATTCCTGGGCTGCAAGGTTGGTTCAACATCTGCAAATCAATCAATGTGATACAATACATTAATAAAAGAAAGAACAAGAACCATATGATCCTCTCAATAGATGCAGAAAAAGCATTTGACAAAGTACAGCATCCTTTCTTGATTAAAACTCTTCAGAGTGTAGGGACAGAGGATACATATCTCGATATCATAAAAGCCATCTATGAAAAACCCACAGCAAATATCATTCTCAATGGGGAAAAACTGAGAGCTTTTCCCCTAAGGTCAGGAACATGGCAGGGATGTCCACTCTCACCACTGCTATTCAACATACAACTAGAAGTCCTAGCCACAGCAATCAGACAACAAAAGGAAATAAAAGGCATCCGAATCAGCAAAGGAGAAGTCAAACTCTCACTCTCTGCAGATGATATGATACTTTGTGTGGAAAACCCAAAAGACTCCACTCCAAAACTGCTAGAACTCATACAGGAATTCAGTAAAGTGGCAGGATATAAAATCAATGCACAGAAATCAGTTGCATTTCTATACACCAACAACAAGACAGAAGAAAGAGAAATTAAGAAGTCGATCCCATTTACAATTGCACCCAAAACCATAAGATACCTAGGAATAAATCTAACCAAAGAGGCAAAGAATCTGTACTCAGAAAACTATAAAATACTCATGAAAGAAATTGAGGAAGACACAAAGAAATGGAAAAACGTTCCATGCTCGTAGATTGGAAGAACAAATATTGTGAAGATGTCAATGCTACCTAGAGCAATCTACATGTTTAATGCAAACCCTATCAAAATACCATCAACTTTTTTCAAAGAAATGGAACAAATAATCCTAAAATCTGTATGGAACCAGAAAAGATCCCGAATAGCCAGAGGAATGTTGAAAAAGAAAAGCAAAGCTGGTGGCAGCATCACAATTCCAGACTTCAAGCTCTATTACCAAGCTGTCATCATCAAGCCAGTATGGTACTGGCACAAAAATAGACACACAGATCAATGGAACAGAATAGAGAGCCCAGAAATGGACCCTCAACTCTATGGTCAACAAATCTTTGACAAAGCAGGAATGAATGTTCGATGGAAAAAAGTCTCTTCAACAAATGGTGTTGGGAAAATTGGACAGCCACATGCAGAAGAATGAAACTGGACCATTTCCTTACACCACACACAAAAATAGACTCCAAATGGTTGAAAGACCTAAATTTGAGACAGGAGTCCATCAAAATCCTAGAGGAGAACACAGGCAGCAACCTCTTCGACCTCAGCCACAGCAACTTCTTCCTAGAAACATCGCCAAAGGCAAGGGAAGCAAGGGCAAAAATGAACTATTGGGACTTCATCAAGATAAAAAGCTTTTGCAAAGCAAAGGAAACAGTCAACAAAACCAAAAGACAACTGACAGAATGGAAGAAGATATTTGCAAATGACATATCAGATAAAGGGCTAGTATCCAAAATCTATAAAGAACTCATCAAACTCAACACCCAAAGAACAAATAATCCAATCAAGAAATGGGCAGAAGACATGAACAGATGTTATTCCAAAGTAGACATCCAAATGGTCAACAGACACATGAAAAAGTGCTCAACATCGCTCGGCATCAGAGAAATCCAAATCAAAACCTCAATGACATACCACCTCACACCAGTCAGAATGGCTAAAATTAACAAGTCAGGAAACGACAGATGTTGGCGAGGATGTGGAGAAAGGGGAACCTTCCTACACTGTTGGTGGGAATGCAACCTGATGCAGCCACTCTGGAAAACAGTACGGAGGTTCCTCAAAAAGTTGAAAATAGAGCTACCATACGACCCAGCAATTGCACTACTGGGTATTTACCCCGAAGATACAAATGTAGAGATCCGAAGGGGTACATGTACCCCAATGTTTATAGCAGCAATGTCCACAATAGCCAAACTGTGGAAAGAGCCAAGATGTCCATCAACTGATGAATGGATAAAGAAGATGTGGTGTATATATACAATGGAATATTATGCAGCCATAAAAAAAAAAAAAAAACCACGAAATCTTGCCATTTGCAACAATGTGGATGGAACTAGAGGGTATTATGCTAAGCGAAATAAGTCAGAGAATGACATGTATCATATGATCTCACTGATATGAGGAATTCTTAATCTCAGGAAACAAACTGAGGGTTGCTGGAGTGGTGGCGGGTGGGAGGGATGGGGTGGCTGGGTGATAGACATTGGGGAGGGTATGTGCTATGGTGAGCGCTGTGAATTGTGTAAGACTGATGAATCATAGACCTGTACCCCTGAAACAAATAATACATTATATGTTTAAAAAAAAAAAAAGATAGTAGGAAGGGAAAAATGAAGGGGGGGAAATTGGAGGGGGAGACGAACCATGAGAGACTATGGACTCTGAGAAACTGAGGGTTTAGAGGGGAGGGGGGGTGGGGGAATGGGTTAGCCTGGTGACGGGTATTAAAGAGAGCACGTATTGAATGGAGCACTGGGTGTTACACGCAAACAATGAATCATGGAACACTACATCAAATACTAATGATGTAATGTATGGTGATTAACATAATAAAATAAAATTAAAAAAAAAAAAAACTTTACCAGATATCATGTATATCTATTTGTTAGTGAAAACCTCACAAGTAATTTTTCAAAGACAGGTATGTTGATTTTTATTTGTTCTTATAAAAGTAAAATAGAACCAGAAGCACTACATCAACTCTTAGTTGTCCAACTGGAACTCTGTATAAAATTTGATTAAAATGTACTTTTCTCCTGTGTCCACTTTAACTGCTTTACAGCCTCCTTCCTTAACTGAGACTCTGTATCTTCAAGAAATACAAATTTATTTAAATATTAGGGAAAAAAACTGGAAAGATAAATTTGCTGAAAAACCACAGTATTATAAAAGCTGATATAAATGCTTGAACAGAGCACTGGGTGTTATACGTAAAGAATGAATCATGGAGCACTACAACAAAAACTAATGATGTAATGTATGGTGATTAACATAACATAATAAAATAAATAAATAAATGCTTGAACATTATTACCTTTTATAAATAAACATATAAACTTAGGTAAATTTTTTTTCCAGGTAAATTAGGTAAATTATAACATTCTATGGGCTTTAATTTCCTAACTTGTGAAATAATGATCTTTCAAGTTTCTTTCAAACCTCTAAAATCTCCCTGCTTCTAGGTATAAAATCAAATTATAATTAGTAATTTTTAAAAGCTTGATTTTGTATTCTTATTGGAGAATTTAAAAAAAAAAAAGTATGAGATTTGGAGCCGTAAGCCTGGGATTCTAGTTGTGGCTTAGCTTTAGGACTGTGGGGCTTCCAACAGATCACTTAATTTCTGAGCCTCAGTTTTCTCATCCTTAAAGGAGAAATAATATGAGCATCTACTCTTGGAATTTGGGGGAAATTAAATGGCATGGTGCAAGTAAACTGATTAAGCCAATCCTTGGCATATAGTGAGCATTCAATAATTATTAGATGTTAAAATATTTACCACATACGACTACAGTAAAGATTAAATTAAAAGAGGATGTATGGGTTTCAAAATATATGTATATATCAAATCATCATGTTGTTTACCTTAAATTTATACAACATGTCAATTATATCTCAAAGCTGGATAAAAAAGAGAATGTATGGAATAGATTTTATGTTAAATGTTCTTATCATACACACAAATACACACACACACAAGAGGGAGGGAAGGAGGAAATTATTAGAGGTGATGGTATTGTTTATGGTGACAATTTCACAGATGTATACTTAGCTCCAATTTATCAAGTTGTATACATGAATACGTACAGCTTTTCTGTATGTCAATCATACTTCAGTAAAAAAGGAAACAAAAAAATCCAAAGAGAATGATGCATATAAAATGCTTTGCTAACAGCAGGTGTACAATACAGGTTTCCCCAGCTATCCAAGAGTGTTTTTTTGTGCGTGTGTGTGTGTGTTTTTAAGAGAAATTGAGAGTGTGCACGAGCAGGAAAGGGGTGGGCAGAGGGAGAGAGAGAATCTTAAGCAGGCTCCACGCTAGGCACAGAGCTCAAATCGGGGCTCTATCTCATGCCTGAGAATCATGACCTGAGCGGAAATTAAGAGTCAGGTGCTTAACCAACTGAGCCATTCTGGCACCCCTATCCAAGAGTGTTCTTAACAAAACCTTTCATAAAACGAAATAGCATAAAGAAGCAATTACAATTAATTTATATAGAAAGATGTTTGAGCTTTCCCAGGCCCAAAACATAACTCTTAGGCTTTTCTGGTACCCTAGGACACATCTTGCTAACAAATGTACAAAATAAATAAGAGATAAAACACAGATGTTCACAGACACAGTTCAAAGCTATGGTGGCTTGATGCTGAGATGTTGAGTGTGTAGTGCCTGGAGAAGGAGTCTGGTGGGCCCACTCTTGCTGGTCAAGGTGCATGCTGCCTCTCTAACAGCTGCTGGCTGCAAAACAAACACTAAACGCTATTTTTGCTTTTTGCCTTTCTTCCTAAAAGCAAAAATCCTCTTCAGATTTCCTTCAGTTAACAAAAACAGGTAATAATATAGATCTTTTGTAAAACTCGAAGTGGTCATAATGTGAACTTTCAAGAAGCAGGGGCTACTTACAACTATTTTTCTCTTCATTTGTTCCTTGGGGTCTATTATTCCATTACATATCATTATAGACTTTATTTGTTAGCAAAATATTTTCAGTTATGCAAATATCAGGAATTTAGCAATTTGGAGTGACTTATAAACCAAATGTTATATATCTTAAATTACATTTAAAAAGGGGCAAAGCTCAAATATCTAATATAATATGAAAGGTTTTTTAAAAATATAACACTAAGACGTTTCTAATTTAAATACATAAATGTATAATTCAAGTTTGTTTCTCCTGCTTTGTAGGATAGAAATTTCTGTAAATCATATTTTATATTGCTATGTCTATCACTGTACATTAGAACAGCGTTAAAACTTCCTTCACAACAAAAATCAGCTTCCTGAAAAACCTCTGTAATAAGGGCATATAAAGTCAAGAAAAAAAGGATATTGAAGACTAAGAACATTACTGACCACATGAAAGCCCTTATAAATATGTGTTATATTTACAGAAACAAAGCAAATTGGATAGCATTCTAAACAAGAAAAAAAAAAGCATTGATTTTCTACATCTTCAATTAATAATAATGGCTGTCATAAGAACACATTTCATTCATCATCCCTTGTTCATTAGAAACTTTTCAGGATTCCCCTTTAATAAAATTTCATTAAGGGGTGCCTGGGTGGCTCAGTTGGTTAAGCGTCTGCCTTCCACTTGGGTCCTGATCCCAGGGTCCTGGGATCGAGTCCCACATTGGGGTCCCTGCTCCACAGGGAGCCTGCTTCTCCCTCTGCCTCTGCCTCTCTCTCTCTCTCTGTCTCTCATGAATAAATAAATAAAATCTTAAAAAAAAAAAATTTCATTAAGATGCTTTTAAGTTTGGGAGCGCCTGGCTAGCTCAGAAGAGCACGCGACTCTTGATCTCAGGGTCATAAGTTCAAGCCCCACATTGGGTGTAGAGATTACTAAAAAAATAAACTTTAAAAAGAGATGCTTTTAAATTTATGTTGCTTTGTTTCATTATCTGCAATCTGTTAAAGACATTTTTGTTTATCTAATTCTTTATCCAAATGTTCAATGCCATTCTCATTTTATGATTCGGCTACCAACTACAAATACTCAAATTACAAACACAGAGTAAATTAGAAATCTGAAAGCTGTAACTTTCAATACCATCAGTATAACTGCATAAGTATATTTCAAATTCCTCCCATTATATATTTGTAGCTTCCCAATCATGATTCCCCCAGGTTGACTTTCCCTTGAATTTCTTTAAAAGACTACATTCTCACTCAAAAACTACTCCTAACCTCTCCCATTTGGATTTTCAACTCCTACAACATCCCAAGGAAAGTAACGCACAATTAATAGATAACTAAACTGTGTTTGAAAGAAAAGATATCCAAAAGTGAATCTAAGCATACTAAATTTAAAGAGAAATGCAGTCAGATTGGATACAGACCCTTTTCATCAAAGTTTCAAAAACTAAATAGCAATTATCTTAAAAAAACAAAACAAAAGTTGGAGTGCCTGTCTGGCTCAGTCAGCGGAGCATGCAACTCTTGATCTCAGGGTTGTGAGTTCGTGTCCCATGGTGGATGTAGAGATTAACTTTAAAATCTTAAAAAAAAAAAACCTCAGAGAAGCAAAAAAAAAAAAAAAAAAGAACTACGTGAAAATTTTCACTAAAATGTTAATTCTTTAGATTTGAAATAAAAATCAACATTGAAAACGTCTTTACTTAAAGCTTAGAAATACAAGTATTTTTACAGACCAACACAGCTCTCAATATTCAAAGGATTCAAAGGAAGAAGAGTAGGGGGTAGAAAAACTCTAGGCTCAGAGAGGTTTTTAAATGACTCACTCAAGTTCACCCAGCTTCAAACAGTGATTTACTACCTATTACACTTTATTACATTGTCCCTGCAGAAAAAAATGTCTGTTATTTACTCTAAAAGACAAAATGCTTTTATTTACTTAGGAATCTTGTTTTAAATAGTAAGGACTATATCTTCTGAAATCTTACAATCTTACCACTCAAGGATTTCAAAAGCGAAACAGTACATTCATTCAGCAAATATTTATTGAACATAAAGTAGATGCGAGGCACTGGGGATACAATAGTTAGCAAGACAATAACTAGGAAGAATAATAATAAAATGATAATAATAGCAACTGCCATTAACTAAGCACCTACTACAGGCAAAATACTATACTAAGTATTTAATATGCACTTGCTCTAATTCTTAAAATAACACTGTAAGAAATTAACACCATTCTAGACAGGTGAAAACTGAAGTTTACTCAGAGTAAGTTCCACTTTCCAAAAGCCAAAGTGCAGGTCCCAGGTACCCCATGTTACAGCCTACTTCCTTATTCCTAAGCAAATGAAGCCCTGTATAAGACTAAATACAAATAAAAGAGTATAAAGGGAATGGAAATATACACTATTTACAACAAATCCATATAGAGAGCACTTTTAGAAACCCACATAATTCTCATCATCAAAGGTAAGAGAGATAAAGGACTAAAAAAAAAGAGGTAAGACAACTAACAAGTTTAAGAAGTTGTATTGAACAGTCAACTTAGGGTTTTCAGTCAAAAAGGATAATGGCTGAGAGCATATACAAAGTCTATAAAGTCACTAAAGTTGGGATAGGATATATATATATGTACAAAATCTCAGAAAACTAAAACTAATAGTTACTTCAATACAAAAGACGAATCAAAACAAAAATACGGTTAACACAACAAACAGTAAAATTATGAAACTTGTTTCCTCAAAAAATCAGCCAAGCTGAAAGCACATACAAGTCATAAAGAGTTCACTTACTTGGACATTAATTTTCTAAACTCTAATACTATAATTAAGGCACAATCAAGCAAAGTATAAATAAATGTATAAACAAAAATAAGCTTTTGTAAAGAAAATGTCATAAAATCCATTTAATGAAGCTGAAGCATTTTATTCACTTGGAAGCTCCTCAGGCATTTACAAAGAACCTACTAAAAGGCTGAGGTTTCCTGGGCGCCTGGGTGGCTCAGTTGGTTAAGCGACTGCCTTCGGCTCAGGTCATGATCCTGGAGTCCCTGGATCGAGTCCCGCATCGGGCTCCCTGCTCGGCAGGGAGTCTGCTTCTCCCTCTGACCCTCCCCCTCTCATGTGCTTGCTCTCTCTCATTCTCTCTCTCAAAAAAAAAAAAAAAAAAAAAAAAAAAAAAAATAAAAGGCTGAGGTTTCCTGTTTATTGTCTCCCAAGTACTTATCATTATTTATAATCACCTCATTGCTTTTCGTCTACCTTTTAAGTCCACAAGAGGAACCACATAACCTCTAAATAGTATTTAAACAGCATCTAAAACAGTACCAAGCCCATAATGTGGTTTCAGAAATATTAGCTGAATTAATGAATAAGTAATTTCCAGAGAATGGCACACCAGCAGCATAAAGAAATGGCAGCTGAAACCTGCATTTTCATAAGACAGATATGCTCCTCTTCTAATAGTTATCAACTTAATAAGTCATTTTAAACATTTTCTATAAAACAAATATGTTATATAATAGAAAAGTTCAAATGAATATTTGAGATTAAGACAAGACTTCAAATATGTTTTATGATTATAGGTGGCCATTTCATATTTCTAGGCCCTAAGGACACATATTTATTGTCTTTGTTAATAGAGGTACTTCATGAAAAATATGACAAGTACCTACAAACTTAAACTACCTCTGCACTCAGCCAATTGTCCAAACCGACTACATGCCATCTGAGTAGAGCATTAATAATACATCTTTCTATCCCCAGCATCTAGTGCAGTACTTACATGTCAAAAATGCTTCTATAAAAAGAAAACATTCAGACTTTCATTTTCAGCAAAGATACTGCAACAGGTACCAGATTTACCCTCCGGCCTGACACAACAAAAAGGAGGGGGGTCAAGACATATGAAACTGTTTCAAAGACAATGGACAACAGACAACAAAAGACACTGAATTCCTGAGACATCAGAAAAAAATGAGACAGGCCCCATGATTTCCCAAGCTTATTGATATGAGAGCTTTCCAGACCACAGCAAATGGAGAGAGCCCAGACAAAGCCTGGGTACTCCCTAAGTTAAGGAGACAGAGCTGAGAGTCTGGGGAGACCAGGGAGGCTAGAAGCCACAGAACAGAGTACCAGAGAGGAGAATGCTACACAGAGAATGAACTCCAAAGATCTGCAGGCAGTCCCTACTGAGTATTAAGGTGAGTACTGAGCAATGCATTCAGGTAAAGAAACTACCAGACGAGGCGCAAAAAGAACTACTAGAAAGGATTAGAGGTTAACAATGCCCAAAGCTTACAAAGATCCAGCAAATTGCTTCTTTCCATCAGCCACACTAGAAAATATCACAATTCACAGGCCATTAAAAGGACTATCCAGGATAGGGGTGCCTGGGTGGCTCAGTCACCTGAGTGTCTGACTCTTCATTTAGCTTCAGGTCATGGTCTCAGGGTCGTGAGATGGGCTTGCATCAAGCCCTGCACCATGCTCAGTGGGGAGTCTGCTCATCCCTTTCCCCCCCCCCACCAATCCCGCTTGCACTCTCTCTCTCAAATACATACATAAATAAAATCTTTAAAAAAAAAAAAATTATCCAAGATAGTCTGGCCTCACTGGGGGGAAATAATTAGCCCTAGACTAAATACTGCTCTGGTTCCCCAAGAAGTTAAACATAGAGGGGAGCCTGGGTGATGCAGTTGTTAAGTGTCTGACTCTTGATTTCAGCTCAGGTCATAATCTCAGGGTCTGGAGACCAAGCCCTGCCTCAGGCTCCACACTGGGCATGGAGCCTGCTTAAGATTTTCCCTTTCGGGGCGCCTGGGTGGCTCAGTCGGTCAAGTGGCTGCCTTCGGCTCAGGTCATGATCCCAAGGTCCTGGGATCAAGACCCGCGTCGGGCTCCCTGCTCAGTGGAGAGTCTGCTTCTCCCTCTCCCTCTGCCTGCCTCTCTGCCTACTTGTGCTCTCTATCTATCTGTCAAATAAATAAATAAAATCTTTAAAAAAAAAAAAAAAAGATTTTCCCTTTCACTTTCCCTCTGCCCCTCCCCACCTCTCTTTAAAAAAAATAAGATAAAATAATGGGGTGCCTGGGTGGCTCAGTTGGTTAAGCATCTCCTTTGGCTCAGGTCATGGTCTCAAGATCCTGGGATTGAACCCCGTGTTGGTCTACCCACTCAGCAGGGAACTTGCTTCTCTCTGTCCTCCCCGCTTGTGCGCTAAGTAAGTAAAAAATCTTTAAAACAACTTTGTAAAAAATATATATATAAAATAAAAAGAAGTTAAACATAAAATTACCTTATGATCCCTCACTTCTAGGTATATATCCAAAAGAACTGGAAACAAGTATCAAATACATGTACACTCATGTTCATAGAAGCACTAATCACTTTTGGGTGAAAATAGTCTAAATGTCCATCAATGGTTGAATGGATAAACAAATCGTGGTATATACATACAATGGAATATTATTCAGCCATACAAGAGAATAAAGTATTGACACATGGATGAATCTCAAAAACATTATCCTAAGTAAAAGAAGCCAGACACAAAATGTCATACATTGCGTTTTCATTTATATGAAATATCCAGAATGGATAAATCCATAGAGACAAAACCCAGAATGATGGTTGCCAGGGTTGGTGGGAGAAGGTAATGAAGGGAAATTGTTTAATGGTTAAGGAGGAGTTCTACTTCAGAGTGATGGAAATGTTTTGGAACAAGATAGAGATGATAATTGTACAATACTGTGAATGTACTAAATGCTACCAAATCATTCACCTTATAATGGTTAATATCCGTTATGCGAATTTCACCTCAATAAATTACTATTTAGAAAAATAAAAAGGCAGAAAATGAGAATGGAAACTAAAAAATTGATGAGAAAAAAAGAAAACAAATAGTAAAATGAAATTTTAAATTTGGCCTTATCACTAGTCAATAAATGTAAATGGTCCAAAATCCCTAAAAGGCAGAGACTGACAGATTGAATGAAAAAGCAAGACCCAACACTGCCTATAAGAAATAAATTTATTTACTTACTTACCTATTTATTTATTTATTTATTTTAAGTAGGCTCCATGTTCAGCCAGGCTTGAAGTCACGACCCTGTGATCAAGACCTGAGCTGATGCTTAACCCACTGAGCCACCCAGGCATCCCAAGAAATGAACTTTAAATAAAGGCAAAAATAAGTTAAAAGCAAAAAAAAGAAAGAAAGAAAGAATATATGCCACACGAATATTAATCAAAAGAAAGTAGAAATGACTAAATTAATATTAGACAAAGTAGTTTTCAAAAAAAATATTGAAGATAAAGAAGGTCAATTTCATAATAATAAAGAGGTCAACCCACAAAGTAGATACAAAACCTAAAAGTTTATACACCTAATTACAGTGTCACAATACATTAAACAAAAACTATAACAGACAAATCCACAATTACATAATTATAGTCAGAGATTTTAATACTACTCTTGATAATTGACAGAAGAGTCAGAAAATCAGTGAGAATACAGATGATCTAAACATATCAACAAACTTGATTGATATTTATAAAACACTCCACCCAATAATAGATGAATACATATTATTTTCAAGTGCACAACAATTTATCAAGATAGCTCAAATTTTAGAAAATAATCCTTAATATATTTATAAGGATTCAAAGTGTTATCTAACCACACTGTTAATTTTTAATTTAATTTGTAAATTAAATTTACAAAAAGATCTCTATGAGGTCCCCCAAATATCTAAAAGCTAAATAAAATACTTCTAAATAATGCATTGGTCACAGAAGAAATCAAGAGAAATATAAAAATAAAATGAACTGAATGAAAATTAAAACACAACATATCAAAATTTGGGCAATACAACGAATGTAGTATCCAGGAGGGAAATTTATAATACTAAACACCAGAAGAAAAGTCTCAAACTAATGACCTTTGTTTCCACCTTAAGAAACTAGAGGAAAAAAATTAAACTCAAAGAAGAAATCATAAAAGTGAAACTAAAATCCAATGAAATATAAAACAAAATCAATTGAAATAGACAAGGAAACCAAAAGCTGGTCTCTGAGTTGATTAATAAAATTGATAAACCTCCAGCCAAACTGGCCAGGGAAAAAAAAGAGAAACAAGGAATAAATTAACAATTTCAGGAATAAGAAAAGTAATGATCACTAGTGATTTTACAAAAGGTAATTAGTAATTATTATGCCTATTATAAACAACTATGATAAAATGGACAATTTCCTCGAGAAACAGAAACTATGAAGCTCAACCAAGATAAAATAGATGTCCTGAAAAGTCCCATACCTATTAAAGAAATTGGATTTGTATTTAAACTCTTCCAACCAAAAAACTTCCAGGCCCAAATGGCTTCATCAGTGAATTCTTCCAAAATTTAAGGATGAAACAATGCATATTCTGCACAAACTCTTCAGGAAAACGAAGAGGAAAGAATATTTTCCAACTCATTTTATAAGGCTATCATTACCCTGATGCTAAAATCAGATATTACAAGAAAAGCCTACAGAAAAATATCCCTCATGAACACATTTTTTTAAATTAATTTATTTATTTAAAGTAGGCTCCACACCCAATGTGAGGCTTGAACTCATGACCCTGAGATCAAGACTTATACACTCTACCAGCTGAGCCAGCCAGGAGTCCCTAGGTTATATTCTATCAAATCCAACAGAAATATAAAAAGAGAAATAGACATGACCAACCAAGTGGGGTTCATTCCAGGAATGCAAGGTTAGTTTAACATCAAGCAATGTAATTCAATGTATTTCTAATCTAAAAATCTTTCTAAAGAAGAAGAAAGGCATTTGACAAAATCCAACAAGTATTCCGGATAAAAACTTTCTGCAAACTAGTAGAATAAAACTTCCTCAAGATGATTAAAAAACATTTACAAAAGCCCTACAATTGGGGTGCCTGGGTGGCTCAGATGGTTAAGCATCTGCCTTTGGCTCAGGTCATGATCCCAGGGTCCTGGGACTGAGCCCCACGTGGGGCTCCCTGCTCAGCGGAGAGTCTGCTTCTCCCTCTCCTTTTGCCCCTCCCCCCTGCTTGTGCATGCTCTCTCTCAAATAAATAAATAAAATCTTTAAAATTTAAAAACCCTACAATTAAGATGATACGAAATGAAGAAAGTGTAAGTTCATTTCTCTCAGGAGCAAAATAAGAATATCTGTTCTCACTACTTCTAATCAGTGTTTTTCTGGAGATTCTAGTCAGTGCAATAAGGAAAAGCAGCAAAAAGCATCTATATTACAAAGAAAAGCAATACTGTCTTAATTGCAGATGATATGATTGTCTATAAAGAAATTCAATACTCTACAAGTAAGTTAATGGAAAAGGTGAGTTTAGCAAAACTATACCCTAGCAAGAAAAAATAATTGAAATTCTAAAAATATATACTATTTATGTAATTCCAGACTTCAGGTTATATTACAAAACTGTAGTGATCAAGACAGTATGATACTGGCTCAAAACAGACAGACAGATCAATGGAACAGAAGAGAAAATCCAGAAATAAACCCACAATTATATGGTCAATTAATCTTCAACAAAGAAGAAAAGGATATACAATGGAAAAAAGACAGTCTCTTCAACAAATGATGTTGGGAAAACTGGATGGCTACATGCAAAAGAATGAAACTGAACCACTTTCTTCTACCATACACAAAAATATAAACTTGAAATGGATTAAAGACCTAAATATAAGACCTGAAACCATAAAAACCCTAGAAGAGAGCACAGGCAGTAATTTCTCTGACATTGGCTGTAGCAACATTTTTCTATATACATCTTCTAAGGCAAGGAAAATAAAAGCAAAAATAAACTATTGGGACTACATTAACATAAAAAGTTTCTGTGCAGTGAAGGAAACAATCAACAAAATTAACAGGCAACATACTAAATGGGAGAAGATATTTGCAAATGACATATCCAATAAAGGGATAGTACCCAAAATATATTAAAAACGTACACAATTCAATACCCAAAAAATAAATATCCAATTAAAAAATGGGCAGAAGACATAAACAGACATTTCTCCAAAGAATACATACATAGAGATGGCCAACAGACACATGAAAAGACATTCATCAGACACATGAAAAGACATTCATCATCACTTAGCATCAGGAAAATGCAAATCAAAACTAAAATGAGGTATCACCTCACACCTGTAGAATGGCTAAAATCAAAACAACAAGTGTTGGTGAGGATGTGGAGAAAAAGGAACCCTCATGCACTACTGGCGGGAATGCAAATCTGTGCAGCCACTCCAAAAAATAGCTGGGGTTCCTCAAAAAGTTAAAAATAGAACTACCCTATGACCCAATAATCACACTACTGGGTATTTACCCAAAAAATAACAAAACACTAATTCGAAGGGATACATGCACCCCTATGTTTACTGCAGCATTATTTACAATAGCCAAATATGGAAGCAGCCCAAGTGTCCATCGATAGATGAAGGGATAAATAAGATGTGGTATACACACACACACACACACACACACACACACACACACACACACACACACATTGGAATATTACTCAGCCATAAAAAAATGAAATCTTGCCATTTGCAACAACATGGATGGAATCAGAGAATGTAATGCTAAGTAAAAGAAGTCAGAGAAGACAAATACCATATGATTTCACTCATACGTGGAATTTAAGAAACAACAAATGAGCAGAGGCAAAAAAAAGAAAAGAGAGAGAGAGAGAATGAAACCAAGAAACAGACTCTTAACCATAGATAAGAAACTGATGGTTACCAGAGGGGTGGTGGGGGGTGGGGTGGGTGAAATAGGTGATGGGGTTAAAGAGTACACTTATTATGATGAGCAATGATAACATACAGAACTGGTGAATCACTATATATTGTATACCTGAAACTAATACAACACTGTATGTTAACTATACTGGAATTAAAATTAAAAAAATTTAAAAATAGGGGTGCCTGGGTGGCTCAGTCGGTTAAGCATCTGCCTTTGGCTCAGATCATGATCCCAGGGTCCTGGGATTGAGCTTTGCATTGGGCTCCCTGATCAGCTGGGAGCCTGCTTCTCCCTCTCCCTCTGCTTGTCACTCCCCTTGCTTGTGTTCTCTCCCTCTTTCCCTCTGTCAAAATAAAATCTTTAAAAAAAATTTTTTTAATTAAAAAATAAAAATACATACCATCTGAAATAGTATAAAAAATAATACTTGAGTATAAATCTATATAAAGATATGCAGGACATGTCCACTCAAAACTTAAAACATTGCTCAGAAAAAAATGTTAGACTGAAGTAAATGGAGTGAGACACTGTTTCATAGGTCAAAAGACTAAATATTTTTAAGATGTCAATTTCCCAAAATTGATGCATAGATTCAATGCAATCCAAACTAAAATTCCAACAGCATTTCCTTTGTAGAAACTGACAAGCTGATTCTAAAATCCATATGGAATACAAACAAACAACTTTGAAAAAGGAGTATAAAGTTGGGGAACTAACACTACCTAATTATAAGATGTAATTATAAAGCTACAATACTCAAGACAGTATGGTATTGGCATCAAAATAAACAAATACATCACAGAACACAACAGAGCTAAGAAACAGATACAGATATATATATAGATAGATAGATATACAGATATATAGATATATATATACACACACACTGACATCTGATTTCCAACAGAAGTACAAAGGCAATTCAGTGAAGAAAGAAGAGCCTTTATAACAAATGTGAATGGGAACAACAGGATATCTATATGCAAAAAAAAAAAAATTTTTAACTTCAATCGATACACTGCACCATATAAAAATTTTAACTCAAATGAACCTTAGACCTAAAAGTAAAACCTCGAACCATAAAAATTCTAGAGGAAACACAGGAAAAAAAATCTTTGTACTTAGGCTTAGGAAGAGTCATTAGATATAACACTAACAGCACAATCCATAAAAGAACAAATGAACAAATTGGATTTTATTAAAATTAGAAATTTCTGCTTTTGAAAAGACGTTAGGGGATGAAAAGTCGAACCACTAACTGGGAGAAATCTTTTTAAAGCATATACTTGTACCCGTAATATATAAACAATTCTCAAAACTCAACAATAAACAACTCAATAAAAAATGGGCAAAAAGTTGGAACATTTCAACAAAGAACATCCACAAATGTTAAATAAACATGAAAAGATGCTCAATGTCATTTATTATTAAGGAAATACAAATCAAAGCCATAATGATAACACTATACTCCTATTAGGATGACTAAAATTAAAAAGACTAACCATACTAAATGTGGACAAGAATACAGCAGAAGAGACACTGCTGGTAGAGATGTAAATAGCACCACTTTGGCAAACAGTTTCTCAGTTCCTTAAAAAGTTAAACACATATACACCACATGATCAAGCTACTCTATTCCTAGAAATTTTTACTCAAGAGAAAAGAAAGTACATGTTTACAAAAAAACTTGAACAAGAATAGTCACAGCAGCTTTATTTACATAGACGAAAACTGGAAATACAAATGGCAACCAAATAAATAAATGTGATATATGCACACAATAAAAACATTACTCATCAATACCATTGATCCAACAACATGGATGAATCTCAAAATAATTATGAGTAAAAGAAACAAAGAAAGAACACATATTGTATAGTTCCATTTATATAAAACTCTAGAAAATGCAAACTAATCTATACTGCCAGAAAGCAGATCAGCAGTTGCCTGGAGGGGTGGAGGGACTACAAAGAGACACAAGGAAACTTTTGGGGGTGATGAAGATGTTCACTATTTTGATGTACACATGTATGTATTAATTATATGACAAAACTCATCAAATGGTACACTTTAAATATGTGCAGTTTATTGTATGTGAATTATATCTCAATAAGGCTGCAAAAATAAAAACAAAAATTGTAAAGATGTTATTAACAAAATACACTATATTTGAGGCCATAAAATAAAACAACACATTTTAAAAAATGAAATCACACAAAGTATGCTCCCTGACAACAGAATTAAACTAGGAATCAGTAACACAAAAGTGTCTGGAAAATTCCTAAATATTCGGAGGTTAAATAACACACTTCTTAGTAACACATAATCAAAGAAGTCGTCTCAGGGAAAATCATAAAATATTTTGAACTGAGTGAAAGTAACATATGGAATGCAGTCAAAGCAGTGCTTTAGAGAAAAATTTTAGCTTTATATGCATATATCAGCATATAAAAAAGAAAACTCTCACATCAATAACCTCTGCATTGATTTTAAGAAACTAAAAAATAGTAAACGGAATCCAAAACAAGAAGAAGAAAAACAAGAGCAAAAATCAATGAAATTGAAAACAGAAAAAATCAGGACTGAAGCAAAGAGTCCACTCTCATCACTCCTATTCAACATTTTACTGGAAGTCTTGCCCAGTGGAAAAAAAGAGAATAAATAAAAGGTATGCAGATTAGAAACTAAGAAATAAAACTATCACTATTCTCAGACAACATGGTAATTATCTACATAGAAATTCCTGTGGAATTTACAGAAACATTCCTGGAATTTAATAAGTGAATTTGGAAAGGTCACAGAATACAAAGTTAATATATAAAAATCAATTGTACTTGTTATGTACTAGCAATGAACTAGAAATCAAAATTTAAAAAAAAATGCCATTAACAATAGCACTAAGTACAAAGAAATACTAACAAAATACGTGCATGATCTGTATCCTATGCGAAATACTACAAAACACTGATGAAAAAAATCAAAGAAACCTAAATAACTGAAGAAGTATGCCATGTCCATGCTATGGAAAACTTAAGATGTCAATTTTCCCCAAAATTGATCTATAGATTCAATCCCAATTAAAAAAAATTTTAGACATAGTACTGGCATGCTGATTCTAAAATTTACACGGAAAGGCAAAGATATTAGAATAGCCAAGGGCTTCCGGGTGGCTCAGTCGTTAAGCGTTGGCCTTGCCTTCAGCTCAGGTCATGATCCCAGAGTCCTGGGATCGAGCCCCGCATCGGGCTCCCTGTTCAGCAGGAAGCCTGCTTCTCCCTCTCCCACTCCCCTGCTTGTGTTCCCTCTCTAGCTGTCTCTCTCTCTCTCTGTCAAATAAATAAATAAAATCTTAAAAAAAAAAAAAAGACTTACTACAAAGCTTTAACAAAGAAGACTATATGGTATTAAAATGTAAGATAGACACATGGAAATCAATAGAACAGAGTTTAGAAATAGATCCACATAAATATGGTCGACTGATTTTTGTCAATGTACAATGGCAATTTAATGAGGAAAAAACAGTCTTTTCAACACATGGTGCTAGAAAACCCATTGCCCTATGCAAAAAAATGAACTCTGACCTGTGCCTCACACCTATACAAAAACTGACTCAAAATGGGTCATAGATCTGAAAGTAAAATGCAGAAGAGATCATAGGAGAAAAAGTCTGTGACCTTGCTTCAGGCAAAGAATCCTTAGATATAACACCAAACACACAATCCATTTCTTAAAAACTGATAAATCAGACTTCATCAAAATCAAATTTTGCTTTGCCAAAGACATTAAGAGAATAAAAAGACAAGCTACAGACCGGAAAAATATATTTGGTTATAAACCTGACAAGGGACTTATATTCAGAACATATAAAGAACCCTCAAAACTCAACAATAAGAAATTACTATTTAAAAATGGGCAAAATATTTGAATAAACTCTAACAAAGAGGTTTTACAAATGGCAAGGTGCTCAATACCATTAGTCATGAGGATAATGTGAATTAAAACCAGAATGAGATACCACCACATCTATCAGAATGACTAAAATTTCTTAAACTAACAATACCAAGTCCTGGCAAAGATGCTGAACAACTGGCACTCTCATATGTTGTTGGCTGGAATGTAATGGTAGAGCCACTTGGGAAAACAATCCAGAAGTTTCCTATAAAATTAACCGTACAGTTACTATAGGATCCAGCAACCTGACTCCTAAAAGTAAAAACTTATGTTCACAGAAAAACATACATGTGAATATTTATTGCA
Organism: Halichoerus grypus; assembly: GCF_964656455.1. NCBI lineage: Eukaryota > Metazoa > Chordata > Mammalia > Carnivora > Phocidae > Halichoerus > Halichoerus grypus. Next base: position 42,319,378 of record NC_135714.1, read on the forward strand.
TCTTTTTTTTAATAAAGATTTTATTTATTTGACAGAGAGAGACAGAGCACAAGCAGGGGGAGTAGCAGCAGCAGGAGAGGGAGAAGCAGACTCCCCACTGAGCAGGTAGCCCGATGTGGGGCTCGATCCCAGGACTCTGGGACCATGACCCGAGCCAAAGGCAGACGTTAATGACTGAGCCATCCAGGCACCCCCATATATAGCATCTTTATTCAAAATCACCAAAACTGGAAACCACACAATGTCCTTCAGTTGGAAAGTGGATAAACAAATTATGATACATCCATACAATGGAATACTACTCAGCAAAAAAAAAAAAAAAAAAGAAATAAACTATTGATACATGCAACAAAATAGATGAATCTCAAATGCATTAACTAAATGAAAAAAGCTAGATTCAAAAGGCTACATATACTGTATAATTCCATTTATATAACAAGCTAGAAAAGGCAAAACTGTAAGGATAGCAACAGATCAGTGGTTGTCAGGGTTTAAGAGCTGAAAAGAATATAACTACAAAGAGACAGCACAAGTAAATGTGTTTTTGGAGAGAACAGTAATATATCTTGGTTGTGGTGATAATTACACAACTGTACGCATTTGTCAAAAATCATAAAACTATACACCAAAAATAGTGAATTTTGCTGTATAGTAAATAATTTTCAAAAATAGCTCATAACAATTTTTTTAAAAAAGGAAAGGCAATTTATAAGGATCAACAATAATAATACCGATTTAAAAACAATGTCTCCAGAACAAGGTCAGTTCATAAAAAGGGACACTCAGCTGGAGATGGATTTCAAAATTAAGGAAGAAATCTAGTTACCCAAATTATTGAATAATGTCATGAAGGTGAAAATGCTCAGCTGATACTTTGGTATGCCTTTGGTCCTGATTTGTCTTAAATATCTGAGACAATTCTAACCATATTCCACATCACAAATGAGGGCAAAGGAAAGGTTCAGAGGCTAACAATCAGGTAGGGTTTTAGCCTTTATTTATACTAGTACCTCTCAATCAAGGGTTCTTATTCTTAACATGGAATACCTAGACAAAATTCTAGGAATCCATGAAAGTGGATGAAACATCTTTATTTTCACTAACCTCTAATTGAAATGTGGTATAGTTCCCTTAGATTATGAATGTATACAACTAACTGTGGTAGACTAAACAGGACCTGTATCTCTATCACTCATAGAAATCAGATTTTTCCTATCACATCATATTACCATTGATTCTTTGCTATCTTATTTTGTATGCATTAATAAACATTTATAAATAATGTATTTGAGGCGTCTTTTTAAGATTTTTTTAATTTATTTGAGAAAGAGCGAGAGATGGAGAGAGAGCAGAGGGACAGGGAGGAGAGGGAGAAGTAGACTCCCCGATGAGCAGGGAGTCCCAGGTGGGGCTCGATCCCAGGACCCTAAGATCATGACCTGAGCTGAAGGCAGATGCTCAATCTACTGAGCCACCCAAGGCGCCCCTAATTGAGGAGCTTTAGTACTTTGATAAGTTTATTTCATATAATTGGTTTCCTTTATAATCTCGTGTTCTTCATTTCATACATTTAAAATACATTATACCTTTTAAAATACAAATAAAACATTATTCCAAGAGAGGGTTCATAGACCTCCCTGGAACACCAAAAGGATCCATGACAAATAAAAAGTTAAAAATCCCTGCTCTAAATGATCCTGCTCCCATCATACACAGCACCACTTTTTTGAGGGTCTCTAACACCCTCATACATGCATGAAGTGTCACTCTCTCCATGGGTATATAATAGTTTACACCCAAGACACGGAAATGCACAGCTTTTTATTTAAACTGTAATCATACTTGTTTGCACTCACTAGATAGTAAAGTCCATATAAAATTAAATCATATACATACAAAGAGAGACCTCAGACTGAATACTGCATTGTTATATAAAATGTACTTTCCAAAACTATAGATGAGAATAGCCTAAGAAAATCGATCTATCCTATGACTCAAATAAAAAGGAATTTAATGAAATCATCTGAAAAATTATCATATGTTGCTAAAAATGCATGGAGAAGAGTAAGAAGTTGAGTTTTATTTTCTAAATCCTACGCTGTGCACACATTGCAATATCTTGTTTTCTCATTTAAAAAGTAAAAAACAGGGGCGCCTGGGTGGCTCAGTTGGTTAAGCATCAGACTCGATTTTAGCTCAGGTCATGATCTCAGGGTCGTGGGATCAAGTCCCACATTGGGCTCTGTGCTTAGTGGGGAGTTTGCTTGAGATTCTCGCTTTCCCTCTCCCTCTGCCGCTCCCCCTGCTCACTCTCTAAATAAACAAATAAATACATAAATCTTCAAAAAAAAAAAAAGTAAAAAACAAAAGATCTCAAAACCTCAAAAAAACTAGATTACACAGATTTCTAAAATAAAATTCTTGATTCCTTGGGTTAAGTAACAGCAAACTGCCAACCAAGTGGGATACAGCAGTTATTTATTTTTTTTAAAGATTTTATTTATTTTCTTGAGAGAGAGAGAGCACAAGTAGAGGGGAGGGGCAGAGGGAGAAGCAGGCTCCCTGCTGAGCAGGGAGCCCAACTCAGGGTTCGATCCCCGGACCCCAAGATCATGACCTGAGCCGAAGGCAGATGCTTAACCAACTGAGCCACCCAGGTGCCCTGAGATAGCAGTCATTTAAACAATGAAAAAGCCCAAAGAGTAGGAGGTAGTGAGAGAATCCAAACTCCAAGAGCTGCAAATTCAATTGTGGATCAAGTGACAAATGAAAATTAAAAAAAAAATTTTTTAAAAATATGTGGTCTGAAGATGATCTGGTCAGAAATACAGGGGAAAAAAAGAAGAAATATTCTTGGAGAAAAATATTACAAATATTACAAATATTACAGTAAATATTACAAAATCAATTCTATTACAAAGGCATTATCTTCTTCTTATCAATAAAATGTATCAGTTAAAATTTTTTTTCAGTAGTAATACATTGCTTATTTTACAACAGAAATCAAGGGACAAACAGAATTTGCTTTTCCATATTTCCTATCATTATTTGAGGACAAAATGAAATGTAGCCACACAAACCATTCATTCAGTTTCAAAAGTATTTCATTTTTATACATATAGCTACCATAATTTTTTAAAACTTACACAAAAATGTAATGTGTTCCATCTATAACAATTTGCCATACAGAATCACTATGTACTCATCTCAGAAAACTTGTAAAATACAAAAGAAAAAATTTCTTAAAAAGAAACCAGAATTCCCCATAATCTTACCAACCAGAAATGAACATTGTAACCATGTTATTTCTTCTATGGGTATGACCTTATGTATTAGTACTAATGCTATTAGTCAATGTCTATTAGTTATTTGAGCTATTTAGCTAATAACTTTATATACACTATTTCACTTTATACTTAAAACAATCCTACTCAAGCAGGTAGGTGAATAGTGCCATTTTACAGATAAGTCAACTAGAGATGACAGAGGTTAGGAAACCTGCCTAGAGTCACAGAGATAAGTGGTAGACCTGAACCCAGCATTCTCAATCACTATGCTATACCACCATAAATGTATATACAGAGAGAATGCTGTATTCTATTCTACTCTTGGGTAATTTCTTAGATCATAAAAATTATGGATGAAATTTATAATTAAATTTAATATAATAGCATGTGGACATACCATAATTTTACTTAATCACTCCTCTACTGGACCAGATCATTTTTTATAGTATTCGTCATGGTGTGACTCACTCAATACAAAAAATAAAAACTAAATAAATGCAAGACTTGCTTGTCTACTTCTAAATTTAAATTAAAATATATTAATTCAACTTACTCTTTTACTGAGGCAAATAACTGGCCACATACTGCAACCTAATGTGCAGCAGCAACAAAGGCAGCCACAAAGTAGCCAACGTACATTAACAGGAAGGTTCTTCTTAAGACAACTGTTAACTCTGTTGATGCTGGCTTTAAATTCTTCAGGAGCTACCTAAAGAAAAATTTTAAGAAATAACAATACCATAATATTAATGTCAATAAACATGTCTCATTTGCATAATTATTTCTATAATTTGTTAGGAAAAAATAGTACCTAAGTAAATGACAGACACTCACTTTTCCAGTTAATGAAGAAGGGAATTCTGATTCAAATTTGTTGCTCAGTCCAAATCTATTTTTAAAAAAAGGAGAAAAATATGTTATTACATGTCATTGTTGAGAAAAAGCCATTTAACTTAATCAAAGGTCAAGTAAATAGATGCGCAACTTGATACACAGAGTAACAATGGAAGTTTGAGACACACTGTAATCAGCAATTTATGAAATGTAACAAGAAATCTTAGCAGCTGAATCAAAACTTTTGTATAAGAGGCTGAGAATACAGAAAAGAAATGACTTCTTTGGGGCTCTGTTTGTAAGCAAAATATTAATGTAATAGAAAACAACACAATTATCTAATTTGTAAAAATTACTGAGATTCTTCCAACTAAGTACTAGAAAGCTACGATCTCTGCTATGGATTATTCTTTAGGTCAAAAGCACGTGTTAACACTCAAAAAAGCAGGAGCATGTCTAAGAATGCAAGTTGATCAGTCAGCATTTTCTGAGGCCAGCATATCCACACTGTTGTTACAGCCAGAAAATGCTAAAAAAAAACACCTAGAGCAATGTGATAGCTGCCTGCCTACTTAAACTTACAAGTAATACAACACTTGCTATTCTTTGGGGAAAGAAATGGAACTGAGGTAGTACATTTTAGTATCTTTAAGCTTTTAAATGTCTGCAAAAATCATAAGGATTGATTGGGCACTTGACTATTTCTTTGTGTAAGTTATTAGGAAAGAATAAAATACTCATGAACACATTGGTAATGGCAGATTGCACCTAGAAATAAAAACTGAGATATTTAAATATGACTTTTGTTGGATCCTGAAGCCAAAATTGTTTTCAGTTTTATTGAGATATACTTGACATATAACACTGTATTAGTTTAAGGTATACAACGTAATGATTTGATACATGTCTATATTGTGAAATGATTACCATGATAAGTTTGGTTAACATCCATCTCCTCACATAGTTAACAAATTTTTTTTCTATGATGAGAACCCTTAAGATTCACTGTCTTAACAACCCTTATAAATACACTGTACTGCACTTTAGGTAGTCTACACTAGTAAGAGGGATCTTCTGAGATACTCTGCCTCAAACAGCTGGCCAGGTCAGGGGTTTTTAACTCAACCATCAGTACAGCTAAACAGGGAAATCGAATTAACATGGGCTGTGTGAAAGCAGTAAGGAATGGTGGAGACTGGCCAAGTGGAGGGTATACAGAATGGGGGGGAGGGGGCGTCATGGGTCAGATTCAGCTGATTACTATCATATTAGAATGCAGGCCCACGTCTGAGAGATTGTATGATTTTCTTTCTCTAAGAGGAGTTGGGAAACCAGATTTCTATGTAAACTTTCCCATCTTTAAAATACTGTGCAAGGCAAACAAAACACTTCAGTGGCCAGGTTGTGGTCTACATCACTATCTAGACTTCCCTACATGTGGATGGTGGCATTGGAGACCATTTTATCACCATCTTAAGTAATTTTATACATTATTTTATAGCACTGAATGACATTAATCTGTCTTCATAAATAATGGATACTATTTATGGAAAAGATTACAATGCAACTACCTAAGTCCAAGCCAAAGTTCTTTTCATACTAAACATGTACCTGCAACTGTTATTTTTCTACATAATTCTGGCATTAATGCCATTCTAAGACTGACAGACTCAATTAAATTCATTTTCTGTCTATATGCCTCACTGCAATATGGTTCTACTTGCCCCAAGAGATAACTCACTTCCAACCTCAAAACTCCTGAAATGAGGAAAAGATGTGAAATGCTAGGTGATAGCTCTCAGTGAGGTCTCTAGATAATGTATCTCCTTTTCATCCATTTCCCTTAGGGAAGAGGACAATCAACAAATGTTTATTGAGTATAAATTATAAATTTCCATCTCCTCAAGTATTATCTCCATTGGTCTGAAGGTTTTCTCTATGAATCATCTCCATTTCAACCATGTTTATTTTTTTAAAGAACTTATTTATTTGAGAGAGAGAGACCGCGAGCATGAGTGGGGGGGAAGGGGTGGGGAGGAAGGGGGAAGGGCAGAGGGTGAGGGAGAAGCAGGCTCCCTGCTGAGCAGGGAGCCCGATGTGGGACTCAATCCCAGGACCCTGGGATCATGACCTAAGCCGAAGGCAGACATTTAACCAACTGAGCCACCCAGGCGCACCTCAACCATGTTTATTATTGCAATTAACCATCTCCTTCCAACTATCTTTGAAATTTTTTAGAAAAGCAACAACCAGATACCTCCAAGTCTTTGTTTTTTGTTTTTGTTTTTTTTAGAGAGAGAGAGCACAGGCACGCAAAGCGGGGGAAGGGCAGAGGGAAAGAATCTTAAGCAGGGTCCATGCCCAGCGCAAAGTCCAACCTGGGGCTCCATCTCACGACCCTGAAATCATGACCTGAGCCAAAAAGAAGAGTCCGACACTTAACTAACCCACCCAGGAGCCCCCCTCCAAGTCTCCTAAATAGAAAAGTCTTCCCCTTTCATCCCAGCCATTAAGACATTTAACACGGATTAAATTATTTTATTGAATACCTATAGTTTGCTGCCATGTAATATGCTAAGTTGGAGGGAGCAGTCCAGGATGAGCTTAAACCCTAATTTCCTTTCTTTCTAGAGCCTGAATATTTCCTTATTGGCCATGCAATTCTTTACCCAGGGAGCACAACCAGCTAATTAATTGCCCTGTTGTTCCTGCAGGTCAGGGCTCCTTTTAAGTCAGGCTAGTTATTCTTCAGAGTAAGAATTTATAGTTCCAAGTACATTCACTCAGTTCCTCTTGAGTCATACTTTTTTGTTAAGTTGATCTTAGGAACAGATAGTAAACCTTCCTCTTCCTTCATCTCACCCCCCCAAAAAGTGTCCCAAGAAAGATTACCCAGTGACAAGATTATCACTATACGAAAGTGCTTAGCTTTTCTACCAGCCATTAACTTGGTGCTAATGATTTTTCCATTTCCTTGCTCGCATTTCCCACCCACTGAACAAGAATACCTGGAACAAGTGTCAAGATAATGCTGTGCTTAAAGTCCTTGAAGTCTCCCCAGCCCATAGGAGTGAACCCCAACTGTACTCTGCTTTCTTTTTTAAAATCTCTAAACAACAGGGCACCTGGGTGGCTCAGTCAGTTAAGCGTCTGCCTTCAGCTCAGGTCATGATCCCAGGGTCCCAGGATGGAGCCCCACATCGGGTTCCCTGCCCATCAGGGAGTCTGCTTCTCCCTCTCCCTCTACCCCTCCCCCCCCTCGTGCTCTCTCTCTCTCTAATAAAATCTTTAAAAATTTTTTAAAAATAAATAAAAAATAAAAAAATAATAAGAGACTGAAAGTTAACTAACCAGCACTACATAAACAAAAGAAAAAAATGATTCATTTAAAAATATTTGAGCTACCGCCTATACCTTAAAAACTAACTCAAAGCATATTATTTTAATAGTTTTTTTTTTTTTCTAGCTTTGAATGTTACTGGTGGAGATGAGCAATGGCTGTTAATTTTAACAGGTCTCCAGGGTACATACAAGCAATAAAAGCAGGAGAAGGAAAAATGTAAGGAAAAGTGGGGAGGGAGAAGTAGGAGAGGGAGAGAAGAAGAAAAGAAGAAAGTAAGCACTGACAAAGTGCTACCAACAGTTATCTCACTTACCATTCAAAACCTACTGTCAATCCATTAGATGGTATAAAAGAAAATGGAGACATGTAGACGTGTGCTATATCTACATCTATGCCTATTACCTAATAGACCCTTTCCTCAATTATGGTTAAAACACTCATGGCTTCAGAAATGATAAAAGATTGAAACTTTTTTCCAAGAATGACAAATATGACAAAATACATTAAACTTACCCTATTTTACTCTTACCTATTACAAGTTTTCAAGTCTACCAGTACTTGAAGAAAAGAGAATTCATTCAAATCACAACCACTGAACATCTTCTACGTAATACTTCATGATAACAAGATCCTACAATAGAAGACTTGTATCGCTTTTTTAAAAATTTAAAAAGAAAGCATGTACAAGGCCAATTTTGCTTTTATGTAATTTGAGGTAGTTTTCAAAGTTCATGTAATATACCTAGTAAAGCTTTGTAGAGAAACAGCAAATTTACACCTAAATCTAAATGGAATCTTCAAACAGGCTTCTTTTACACCTCTCCCACCTTCTTCCATTTCACTGTCACCTCATTCCTACAATTCTATAGCTATAACTCAAAGTGTAAGCCACTCCAATCTGTTACCCTGCACTCTCATCTTTATCTAATTCAGAATCTCCCTTTCCCGGGGTGCCTGGGTGGCTCAAGCCAGTTAAGCGTCCAACTCTTGATTTCCGCTCAGGTCATGATCTCAGGTTCCTAGGATCCGCCACGCGTCAGGCTCCACACTTAGTGTGGAGTCTACTTGATTCTTTTTCCCTCCCTTCTGCCCCTCCCCACTCATGCTCTCTCAAATAAATAAAATCTTAAAAAAAAAAAAAAGAATCTCCATTTCCCAATAGATCACTTCCCTTCCAAATTCCTTTTAATATTTAACTTTGGTACCCCTAATCTGTTGATCTACTACCTGGATACCTCCTTATATTTTCCCTTTAAAAAAAACTTTTTTTTTCTTCTTCAGAGTAACCAAAATTCTTAGAATGACACTCTTTCCTAGAAATTCTCAATTATAGCTCATTCCCTGAAGTCCACTTTCCAGACTCCATCTTCCATGTTTGCGTAATACCTGACTACATTCTCTCTTGTGCAGTCCTTATCACACTTATTATAATATGTTTACAAGCCTAACTCCCTACTCTGATAAATAATGAGTTGTTTATGGGAAGGTATGGTATCTTAATTATCTTTATACCCCAAACGTCTGGCCCAATGCCTGATAAATAAATACTCAATAAATACTTGCTGAATAATCAATTTCCAAAACAGAAAATATGTCTACACTCCACTAACTCTTCACTGCAAATTTTCACACCATTGTTCTCTCTTCCTCTGATGCCCATGCTTTCTGTTTCTATCACACTGTTCCAAAACTCAACCATCATTTTCAGCCTTCCAGGTCACTCCCTCTGTGCTAGAGGTCCACAAAACTACCCTCAGGTTTGATGATTCACTAGGAGGACTCACCTGACTCAGTATATAGTTGTACCCACAGCAAAAGGACACAAAGCAAAATCAGCAAAAGGAAAAGGCACATAGGGAAAATTCCAGAGGAAACCAAGAGCAAACTTTTAAGAGTTTCTTCTCAGTGAAGACACAAGGATGTGCTTAATGCCTGCAGCAACTAGTTTTGACAACATGTATACAATACTGTCTACCAGGAATGCTCATTAGACACTCAGTGCCCAAGGCTTTTATCAGGAACTGGTAAACATGCACCCTCTACTTAGTATACCAAAATTCCAGATTCCCAGAAGGAAAGCAGGTGTTTGATATAAACCACATTGTTTGTTCAAAACAGTTTAGGCTCAATGAACCCTTCCTATCAATTTTGGGAATACTGGGGACCCTCCTAAAGTCTAAGTGCCCAGACACCAGCCAAGAGCCAACACTGCAAACAAGTATTTCTAAGGGCAGCAGCCTGGAGCCTGCTATGTTAACTCTTTTCTCTACACCTTCCTACTCTCTAAGGACAGTTTAGACCTTGTCTTCATCCCAATTAGATTTACCTATGTCTTCAGTGTATTTACCATCTTTCTCAATGGAGGCAAGCTTCCCAAAAGCTAACCATTTGCTCCTGGTTGTATCTCCTCCAGTCTCCTCTGCAATCCACTGTATTGCTCCCTCTCTTTGGGCTCCTTACACATAGCCTACAAACTTGCATAAGTCTACCCAGTCTGAGAATCTGAACCTCTATTTTCTTCTCCCTTAATGTATGACAGCATCCACCTCTTTTCCTTTTTCATCCAGTATCCTGAAAGAGTCCTCACATTAACTATCTTTATCTCACCTTTCATTCATTATTCAAACTACTACAATCCAGACTTTAATCTACATTTCTTTACTGATGAGACCACTCAACAGAGTAGTTGAAAACAACTCTTTTCAGCAAGTCGTCCTTCTTAGAGCAGGCTTTCTCCCAGCAAAGAGCTTGAGTATTAGAGTGGGGAATGTTTTATTTGGCACAGGATACAGCAAATAACTCCTGTGCAATGTCTTTGATTTCTGCCAGACTTTTTGTATAGTATATGTATCTCCTATGTTATTAGTTTGCAAACTTCATTTTTTTAAAAGATTTATTTTATTGAGAGAGCTTTTGTTTGTTTAATTCTAGGCCAACCAAAGAAATACAGATGAAGTTTTAAGATCATCTTATTTTATTAAATGTATAAGAAAAGGCACACTTCATATTTGTTAATGTAACTGCAAAATATCATCTTAAATGTTTTGATGTGACATAGGTTACTTAGTTTTGATACTACCTTAGTTCCAGTTTTGGGGAGTGTTTTGTTTTGGTTTGTTTTTTAAGTTTGGCAGGAAGTGGGGTCTGTTAGCAATGAAAATGAGATACATGTTTCACCTTAATTTGACATTATAAATTACTTAGTTTTTTCTATTATGCTCTACAAGTTTAAAGTTTTTAAATATGGCAAAAAATAACTTCCTTTATTCTAAATCAAAGTACAATTAGCCCTGGACAGGACCAAAAAAGCCAAATTTTATCGTATAAAATGACAATTTGATATGCCTGAAAGAAGAGCAAAGGGTAGGAAGCTGAACTCCCTTCAGACCTAATAATCTAACATTGTATTAATCCAAAAAGCTGCAAGTAGCACTTAATAATTTCAAAAGATATGATTCAAGGTGGGTGGAATCTTAATTCAGTTATCTACAAAGATTAATCTATAAATAAAACTAAAAAATATTTGGCAAGAGGGGCGCCTGGGTGGCTCAGTTGTTAAGCATCTGCCTTCGGCTCAGGTCATGATCCCAGGGTCCTGGGATGGAGCCCCACATCGGGCTCCCTGCTCTGCGGGAACCCTGTTTCTCCCGCTCCCACTCCCCCGCTTGTGTTCCCTCTCTCGCTGTGTCTCTTTCTGTCAAATAAATAAATAAAATCTTAAAAAAAAAAAATTTGGCAAGAGGTCTTACAATGGAAAATATCACGCACTGTCAGTGGAACTTTTAATTATTACAACCATTCCAGAAATCAATTTGGCTTACAAATATTTAGACCTTTGTTATAGTAATTTTTCTGTCAGGAATCTAGCCAAGAAAATAATCTCTCTCTCAAATAAATAAATAAATAAATCTTTAAAAAAATGAAGTTTGCAAACCAATAACACAGGAAATACATGTTATACTATTAAGTAAAAAAGAAAAAACTGCACATACACTGTAATCTCAACTGTAAAGAAAAAGAACTTACAAATTAACAGAAACTTTCAAAGTACAATTTGATAATATATAAGAGTCAAAAAAATATTCATACCTTTTGACCCAGGTACTACTGGGTCAATTCTACTTCTAGAAATGGATCAACTAGCAATAATCGCGCCTCGGATAAACCTCATTGGCTACGATACTGCCACAGAAGAAAACAGTTACAGTTGGCACAGATATGTTAACGAATAATCAAGTCTTCTACAGTGTTATTTTGGTAAGGGAGGATTAACACATTTTATTTGCTATTTCTTAAGATCTAATTTTCAGATGTACAGTAGTTGCTAAATAAATATTTTAAAAGCATTTTATAATACACAATACCATCATCATAATCCTCTCTATATGAATCTATTATTTGTTATTAATTAGGTAATTTATCATAAATAAACAGGGAGTTTGGTTTCACTAATCAATAGTTTTTCTAATGTATTTCAACCTTTTCTACAATTCAAGCCCATACAATCGCCAGTCCTTTTTACTTCATTTTTAATTCTTCCACGTGCCACGTATCTCCTCCTATTAATGCCTTTTATAATTCACTAATGCATTGTTATTTTGAGTGGAATTATGTTTTGCTCTCATGATGAATTTTACCTTTTAAATACAGAACTGCAAGAATTTCCTTCAACTTGTTTTGTGTTTATTTTTCTTCTCAGTTACAGAAATGTCCTACAATTATATTAATTATAATACATCAATTTGAAAAGACACTGTACAACTCAAAACCAAGTATATTGGAGAGTAGCCTGTTACTGAGTGCCTGACTAGGAGCTCCCCTATACTCTGGTGAGTTAGACCACAAATGGGCTTCTTATCTAAGAATAGCTAATCCCTGGGCTGGCTAGCAGCATATGGGATGGCAAGGCCCAACAACCCCACCCAACTTACAACATTAACTAACTCAATCTGATCCTCTTTCTTGAGGTATCTAAATAGGAGACAATAGTTGATAACACAAAACTTAAGCTAAAGCCGAGATACAGTAAAGCCATGAATAAGTAGAAGTAAAGAATAAGCTGAAACCAATAGTAAGCAGACACTATGAGACAGAGGGGAAAAGCAGGCAGCCAGTTCACATTGCAACAGAAAAAGCTGGAACTGGAAGTAGGTAAGTCACCGTGACAGACCACTAGATCGGGGAGCAAAGGACACAAGCAGCTGAGAAAAATAACAGAATAACTTCATAACCAGACTGCACTATATCCAAAAACAGTATCATCCTAGGCTCCTTGAAGCCTGGTTGTACAATGGCAAAGCTTCCTGTCTTCCTTAGTGTCCATGCATTCTTATAATAAACTTCCACTGCTTAAGGTCCCCTGAGTGATTCTGTTCTTTGCCATCTAATAGAGCCTTATATTTCATACTTTAAGAACTCATAATGATACTGGCATATGTTCCCAATATATTAAATGAAAAATACAGAATACAAAATAAGTATGGTCTCGATTTTTTAATAAGAATATTTATATATATGTAGAGAAAAATTTAAAAAGTTAATCCACCAAAATATTAATCGTGGTTAATCATAGGCAATAAGCTTATGGGTAGTATTTCATTTTCTATATTTCCATGTTTTCTAAAGTCCCTGTAACATATATTGCTATTTTAAACTAAACGGGGGCTCCTGGGTGGCTCAGTCAGTTAAGTGTCCAACTCTTGATTTCAGCTCAGGTGGTGATCTCGGGGTTGTGGGATTGAGCCCTGTGCTCACCAAAAAGTCTGCTTATCCCTCTCCCTCTGCTCCTCCCCCCACCCTCCCACCCCCGCTCACTCTCGCTTGCTCTCTAAAATAAATAAATAAATCTTTAAAAAAAATTCCTAGAAAGAAAAATTTAATAAGGATGAGAAACAAATACACCAAAATATTAAATGACTTTAGTCTCTTGGTGATCATAGACAGTTTATTTTCTGCCTCACTGAGACATACTATTTCCCAGTTTTTAAATAATCTTTGTTTTTCATTATAATTAGAAGAAGGATTTTTTTAAAAGATTTTACTTATTTATTTGAGAGAGAGCACAAGCGGGGTAAGGAGTAGAGAGAGAAGCAGACTAGAGTGGGGTGAGGGGCAGAGGGAGGGAGGGAGAAGCAGACTCTCTGCTGAGCAGGGAGCCGGAGCAGGGCTGGATCCTGGGACTCCAGGATCATTACCTGAGCTGAAGGCAGATGCTTAACCGACTGAGCCACCCAGGCGCCCCGAAAAAGGATTTTTTTTAAAAAAAGAAAAAGGAGGGATGCCTGGGGGGCTGAGTCGGTTAACCATCTGCCTTTGGCTCAGGTCATGATCTCAGGGTCCTGGGATTGAGTCCCCCCATTGGGGTCCTTGCTTGGCGGGAAGCCTGCTTCTCCTTCTGCCTGACGCTCCCCCTGCTTGTGCTCTCTCTCTCTCTCTGACAAATAAATAAAATCTTCAAAAAAAAAAAAAAGGGAAGAGGATTAAACCTAAAGAAAAAAATAGATGATTAAAGAGGCTCTGTTTTGTTTTTAAAGATTTTATTTTTTAGTCATCTCTACACCCAACATGGGGCTTGAACTCACAACCCCAAGACTGAGTCACATGCTCCACTGACGGAGCCAGCCAGGCGCCCCAAAGGGGTTTTGTTTTTAAATGAGACTAAGGAAATACATGTGCAATTGACATGCCTAGATTTCAAAATAATTCTACTTTTAAAATATATTGTAGAGTATATTCTTTAGGATTTTTAAAGTAAGTTTAAATACATAATAAGTATATTGTAAAGAATTTAGAAATTAAAGAGAAAAAAATAATTTCTAATTCACAACAGTAGAATCTCAGAATCTGAGAGCTGGAAAAAAAGTTATCATTTAGTCCAAACATTTCATTTTAAGATGAAAAAAATTAAGAGAAGTAATAATATATAGGCTCTAGTCCAGAGCCTTACTTTCCTGAACCCAAGGCTGGGGCAATTTCTACTAGAGGACAATGCCTCTATAGTAACTCTCTCTGTAAGCATAAGAAAATGTTTATTTCCTTGAACTAGAAACTTCTAGATTGAGAAAATATATAAGAATTGGAGGGGGAAAAAGTTCTTTTTCCATCAAACAAATTATAAAATTAAAACTAGTACAAAATAAATGTTAACATTCTCATATGGATCCAGAAAAATAAAACGTTGTTCAGCTTTTCACATTTGTACCTAAAATCCCAAAATATATAGGATTTATAAATGTTTGTGTTGTTGAATAATATAAAGAATGCATAAGTTTGTCGATTTGGTTCAATAAAATAAAAGAAGCAATTAAGCAAACAAGACTCTGGAGCCAGCCAGACTGCCTGGAATGAAATCTTGACACTGCCATTTACTAGATGTGTCACTTTGAGCAAGCTAAGTTACCTTTTCCGAGCCTCAGTTTCCTTATTCATACACTGGGGAGAATAATACTGCCTAACTCATTAAATAATATAATAAAGCACCAACAGTGGATGGCATAAACGCTGTATGTTGTAACTGCTTTTATTATTATAAAACAACATAAATGTCTGGTGTGTTTTTATTATGGTTATCATTCTTCTAGTAAAGTGGGCAATATCATTTAATAGCCACTATGGATAACTTGATAAATTAGAGAACGCCCAAATATCAATGACTTCACAAATATCCCTTTCAAACAGCTTACCAAATAGAATAGCCAATGATCAAATCAGTAATGTTAACTGTGAAAGATTTTCCAACTTTTTGCCAACCTCTTCAAGGTCAGGGGACAGTATAAAGGAAATAGGGTACCCAGGGAGGTGATACGTTTAGGAAAGCCAGGCACAACTAAAGAGTTACAAACTCCACAAGCTAATATGGGCAAGCATCAGGCCAGAAATCCAGGCAAGTAAGACAAAGGCTGAAAAGCACAAAGAAGTTATTGTGGTAAAGATGGAAGAACAATACAATGGAGAGACACATGCCCAAGTTCTAATCCTGGTTCAGAAAGCAACTAGGTATGTTGTCTTAGGAAAACAAATCTCCCTTCTGACTTTATTTGCCTCAGGTAAGACAAACTGCCTCTCAGGGTCATATATAGCCCAAAGGTCAAATGGTGTACCAAAGTTTTTAAATTTAAATTTAAAAAAAAAATTAGCAAGGCTTTCTGAATACACTATTTACAGGTGGGACAGCTGCTGTAAAATAGGAAGAAAGTTTAAAACTTTATTCTTGTCAAAAAGTCTTCTTTTTTCTCCTTTCAAGAGAAGGTTGTCAAAAGTTTGTACTCTTTTTCAAGTATGCCTCATCTCAACTTTCTGACTGAGAAAGCAATTATAAAAAAGATTTAGAGTAAGGGGGAAATGAATGAGTTTTAATTTTCAATGGGGGGTCATTAAGAAGACAACTGTGAGAAGAAAAAAGAAAATAAGTGTGAAAGATCTGAAGGTGAATGAACTGGCCATTTGGATCTCTGGAGGGAATACACCGGAAAGTGGAACCGGCCAGTGCGAAAGTCCTAAGCCAGGAGCGTGGCTGGAGAATAGAAAGGAGAGTAGTGTGACTATAGTCGGGTAAACAAATCAAAGAATAGTAGAGGGGAGCCTGGGTGGCTCAGTCAGTTGAGCATCTGACTTGATTTCCACTCAGGTCATGATCTCAGGGGGTCCTGGGATCCAGCCCCACCTCAGGCTCCCCACTCAGTGCGCAGTCTGTTTGAATTTCTCTCTCTCAATCTCCTTCTGCCCCTCCCCTCCCCTGCTCTCTCACTCTCTCTCTCTCTCACACACTCTCTCTCTAAAATAAATAAAATCGTTTAAGAAAAAAAAAGAAAGAATAGTAGAAAAGAAGTCGGAAAAGTAACAATGGGTCAGATCACATAAGGTCGTGTAGGCCACTAAAAGGGACCTGAACTCTGAGAATGGGCAGCTTTGGGGAGGCTTGATACAAAAAAGAGACAGGATCCGATTTATGTTTTAAAAGGATCACTATGGGAGATGTACTAAGAAGACTGTAAAGGTTGAGAGGCAAAGGAAGGAGGGAAAAGGAAAATTAAGTGTACAGCAGAAGAGAGATGATGACAACTCACATCAGTAATGGAGACGATAAAAAGTGGCCAAATCTTGGATACATTTTAAAGCAGAGCCAATGGATGATTTTTTTTTTTTTTTAAGATTTTATTTATTTATTTGTCAGAGAGAGAGAGTACACAAGCAAGGGGAGTGGCAGGCAGAGGGAGAAAGAGGCTTCCTGTTGAGCAAGGAGCCTGACACGGGACTTGATCCCAGGGCCCTGAGATCATGACCTGAGCCGAAGGCAGACGCTTGACCAACTGAGCCACCCAGGTGTCCCCAGTGGATGATTTCTTGACACCCTGGATGCAGTGAAAGAGAAAGAGAGACCTTAAGGATGTGTCAAAGATGTTTTTAGTCTAAGCAAATAGGATGCCAGATCAGCTATCAACTGAGAATAAAAAGGCTACAGTTGAAACTGATTTGGGGAAAAGATTATGAAATCAGTTTTGGATATTTTGGATCCTGAGACACTCAACCTGTACAAATCTAGACTCATAGGATTTTATCTTCCTATAGATGTGACAAGACCTATAAACACGAACTAGATATTTCAGATTCAAACTGAAAACATCAGCTCTGCAGATGACAAGTGAAGATAGCCTAATATTGAACTCTGAGCTCAACGGAATCAGCTTTTTCACTATTTGGGGGGATGAAGTCAACTATAGAAGAAATTAACAGATATTAATTCATAAAAGCCACGCTTTAAATTCATCTGGCTGCCTCAATATACATCTGAATATCGATGTGGCTCAAGGAAGAAGGGCTAGAACTGAAAGTGTACTGTGTTTACCCAGAAGATACAGAACCCCTGGAGTTGAGACATATATATGAATCTCAGAACACGTCTAAAAATTTTAACTGTGTGACCAAATTCTGAATATATGGGTTCATCCAGCTCTGTGAAAATATAATCTTATTAATAAACTAGTAAAATCAAAGATTTAATTATTTAAATCATTTATTAATTCACTCTATCATAAACCTCATCACTATATAATTCTATAATATTCTAGCATTAGAATTTTACTCAATTATTAAGATTACATCTTCAAGCATTTACAGATGATTATGTATGTTGTTAAACAATGGAAGTTATGTAAATCTATACTGATTAAACTTCATGGGTAGTAACCTCTGATGATACACGAATTCAACTAATCTAACTCAACTATCTAATTTATACATACGTTAGAATATTCTTCACACTTACATAAATCTTATGAGCAGTACAATAATGATAAATTATGTTCATTTAAGAAACAATACATGGTTGAACTGGATTATAATATAAACTACCAAAAATATCAGTTTCAAGTGACATTTACAATAGTTTAGAAAGAGTAGAAAAAGGCGGCTGGGTACACAGGAATTCCTTTACTAGACGGTTTAACCAAGGACTCCACTATAACTACAACACAAGATCAAAGATAATTAAAAAAGGAGCTCTTGCAGGAAGCATACACACACACACAATAAAAAAAAAACCCAAAAAACAAACAAAACAAACAAAAGGTAGGTTATCCCAAAGTCCAACCAACTCTAACCTAAATAAGTTTAGGTCTATTTAGATGGTAAGATCCTACATAGATGGCAGAATGGAGAAGAGCTTAAGGAGAAAATCATTTGTCCAGGTCTTTGCGAGAAAATTTCAGCCCTTGTGTATTCAATTTAGTTTTAAGTGTAAAGACTTAAAAAGCACAGTCCTTTCCTCAAATCTAATAAACAGATCATTGTCAAACACCACACATCTTGTATCTAAAGGGTAAGACTTTACAAAGTTCCTCACTTCAAAAATCTCTGATCTTGTGGGAAAGCCCCTTTCTCCTTCCGGCACACGCTGTTCCCTTGCGTGCTAACTGCCCTGTGGTAGCAGAACAGGAAATGCAGGTATATCATCGAGACAGTCTCCAGTCAACAGTAAGGGCAGCCACAGTTCTCTGACCTGACTCCTTACAAAGCCAAAACAAAAAACACAAAACAAAACATGAGATGGGAATGAGAATGAGATGGAAATGGGGAAAGAGATGGCACATGCAGCCACCGCTGGCTTTCCAGACCTCATGTGAAATTTGATGACTTAGAGACAGAACTCAAAACATCTCTTTTATCTAGAGACCATCATCACGATCTTGTCTCATCTAGACCATTCAATAGCCTCGTAACTATTCTCCCCAGTTTTACTCTAATCCCTCTACAATCCTTTCCTGCCCCCACTGAGCTCACCATCCTCATGTCAAGGCTCCATCCCCTTTACTCACTATATTCTGGCCACAGCATACAAGTAGCCTTTCAGTTCCTCAGGCCAGCCAGACTTAATTTTGCTGTTCTCCACACCTGGGATGCTCTTCACAGAACCCTTTCATCATTCCTAAATGTTACCCCTCAGAGAGCTTCTCCCTAATCACATTATTTTCAGTCACAGCACTCTACTGGGCTCCCTCAAAGCAATTTGCTCAGACATAATCTGTCTCTTAACTATAAGCTCTGTGAGGACAGGGTAACTAGGTTTGTTTTATTCATAACGATGTACCTAGTGTCTCAAATAATACCTACCATAAAATTTAATAAACGCTTGTTATATTACTTACCAGGAAACCTCAATTAAGACAGCTGATAAGGAAGGATTTAAGCAAAAAAATTCTCTGAGGAAACAAGTATCTTAAAACCCAAGTATTAAAATTCAAGCATCTAAATCCAGTACTCAGAACAAACTTCTCTTTATTCGTAGTTCTGATAATGTTGCTTATCTCATTCCCAACCTACAGTTCATCCATTAGATAGACAGAAGTAAAACAGAAAGGAAAAGCCCACACATGTGAATTTAAAAGGAAGCGCCAATTAGAGATCTTCAAACCCCAAAATACCTCAATGACCCCTAAGAATATCACTGGGTACCAACCTGATAATATCTGCTTTTGATTAAATGTTTCAACTCAATCGAATAATTCTGATTTATGCTCAGGGTCTTGTTTAAAAGCAGGAAAGCAAACGTTAACTTTTAGATGGATTTCCAAGAAAATGGTAAAGATTAGCCAAAAAATGTGCATGAAGGGATAAACACCAAAATATGTAATAAGTAATAATTTGCTTAATGTCTACTGTGGGTCCATGACATTAAATTATTTTTGACTCCCACATCTAATCCCTGAGGTAGACATTATCCCTTTTGCAGATGAGAAAACTAAAGCTCAGAAAGGTTAATGGTTACAGTTAGGTTACAGTTAGGAAATATCTGAGAATTAAAACTAATCTGCTTAACAGCAAAGACCATACTCTTTCCACATACCATCAATTGCTTCTAAATGTGTCTGATATGATATGAGAATCGCCTAAGCTCTTATTAAAAATAACAATTCCTAAACTCTTCTTAAAGATTCTGACCGGGGATGTCAGAGATAAGAACCTAAAATGTGTATCTTTTAAAATGCTCTTAGTGATTCTGATAATCGGGCAAATTTAAGAAATCTTGCATTGGGATTAAGCTAGACTACCTGAACACTGAAAGTCTGGTTTAAGATCTGATTTTATAAATGGATTCTGAAACAAATCATGAAAAGTCACAAAAAATCTTACACAGAAGATAACAAAGGACACTAAAAAGTATCTGTTGCTACATGTTATACTTAAAGTCTAATTTTATTGAGAATAAAATCTTAAGTAGCTTTATAGATTAGAAAGCAAAACCAGACACAGATACTAGAGAGACATAAAAGATCCCCTTCTGAGTACAGTTGGTCCAATATCCTGAGCCTTTAACCTATTAGGAATATAAACTCAAGTTTGAGTTCAAGAGCAGCTCTCAAAGTAAAAATGCTATTCTTTAAAGAAATATTATTATTCAGAGTAATGTTATTTAGAATAATAGTATTTGAGTAATTACCATCATAAATAATTTCATATAACTTATTTTTCACCATTTAGTCCCTGTATTCCACTTAGCTAGTCACATAAAATTTTAAGCACTAGTCAATTTTACATCTGTTAATAGGCAGAAATCCAACACTGAACTGTTTGGACTGAAACACCATGTAAATTTCAAACTCAAATACAGTAAAATTTTGGAAACTTCAGTTTACTACCACATTCCTCATTTCTTCAAGAAAGTTTACCCACTGAGAAGTTTTAGTAGTTGGTCCAATTATTTAGCATTTTTTTTCCTTTGTATTCTCAAAAGATATGTTCAATGCTATATTCTAAATCAAACTAATTTCCTTTCAAATGATAAGGAATAAGAAAAATCTCTGGGGGGAAAAATGTCTTAATTTTATAATTTCCCCATAATTATCAAATTTTGTTTAAAAAAAGAGAAGCCGTTTATCTTCTGAATATGATTTTATAAGAGTTCTATTGTAAAATATTGTTTACCTCAGTAGGAGGTTCAGGAAGGGAGGAAAACAGTTACTCCTTTGGCAACTATGACAAGGTCCAAAGATGTATGCAATTACCTCATTTATTTAGAGAACATTTTAGGACTTATAATATTCCAGACACTGTATTAAATAGTGGAGAAATAAGACCAATAAACATAATTCCTGCCCTCAAAGAACTTTACAGCTTTATGGAGAAACATCAAAATAAGGTCTTCAAAAATCTCAAAAACTTCTAATCTTTAAAAATGGAATATGCCTTATATATCATGCTGGGTGGGAGAAAGGAGGTGAAAACAGTAAAGTTAAAAAAAACTGTTTAATCAAAATGATTCTGTTACTTGGGCAAATCATGTTCAGATCTCCTGTTGCCAAGTACAGCATCTGATAGCAGTCTTGAAATACTGATACATTTCAAGATAGACTATTTTTTATTAAATCTACCATTTGAAAGGTCAAGGTGTTCTTGTGATATCTCCTATGCAAAGACCTTATTGTGCCCCAAAGTAGTTTCCAAGTTTTTTCATTTTAAGCCACATTTCTAAATCTTTCAATTTTCCACAGCATATCTGAGATGAAGACAAGCAAAGAGTGAGTTCCACAGCCATTGGTAAAAACTGGTGCTGAAGGATGAGGAATTATTTGTGGAGATGGTAGGAAGATTATACCTCAGAAGAGAGTACATGAAGATACAATAATTTAGTGAAATTAAAAGAGAATAACATTATTAGAAACAAACCTTAGCAAAATAACTTGGCTCTATGACAGGGCTTAAGTTAGAAGTCAAAGATTATGCCCTAGGAAAGCCCCAAGTGTGATTGTGATATAGGAGGGCACGAAGTGATACAGAAGTAAATAATGTCAGTTATAGCGACAGATCAGCTAGGGAATACTGGCCTAAAAACTAGATTTAAATTCTAATTTTTAGGTTAACATCCTTCAGCACTATCATCATCGTGAAAAATCAGTCTTCAACAATGATCACTATTATGTTGCAAAATTTACTGAGAGGTAAAAAACTTCATAATTTTAAAATATTAACCAACCTGGCCTACACCACCTAATAAGTTAATCACTTTTCCCCTCATCTTCATTACATACATAATGAGAAGACACTCTCTCCCTTCCCCACCTCTCTCTCTCTCTCTCTCTCTCACACACACACAAACTTAATTGAAGTGTGAACTCAAGTCTTTTAAATTACATATATATAAATATTAAAGAACTTATTTCCCTCTTCCTTCAAGTACCACTTTTCCTCAAAACATGCTTCTGTGTATCTCCCTATTGGAACTGCCACATTGTTCCATACTGCTACATGCAAATCTAACAATGAAGAAAATTATTAAACTCATCCAGAAGGATGTCAAAAAAGAATACTGATCATGATGGAAGTACAAAGTATAAGTCTGATTTGCAGTCAATATAAAAATATCTGCAAGGCGCCTGGGTAGCTCAGTCGGTTAAAGTGTCCAACTCTAGATCTCAGCTCAGGTCTTGATCTCAGGGTCGTAAATTCACACCCCACATTGGGCTCCACACTTGGCGTGAGCCTACTTTAAAAATAAATAACTAAAATGAATATATTTATATTACAAACCACATTAAAGCAGACTTTGTTTAGACAAATTATTATTTCATATCCTTATATCCCCAAAATTTGATAATGCCCCCAAACTGACCTTGTGTAGTAGAAAATGGAAAGTAACTTACTTTCTCACATCACTATAATGGCATACCAAATCATGTCATATGAGAATACAGTGATTTCTAAAATAAGAGTAATACTATAATACAATACATTGAAGTAGGGAGGGGGAAAAAGAGCAAAAATATTCAACTATAAAGTATAAAGGTCTACTCAAAAGTGAAATCTATGAAAAACATAAGTGGATGAATCTATATCTTTTCAGATTGATCTGGTTTACAGCTGATTCAGTTTGCAGTATCATTTATTTCCAAACCAGTAAGGGAAGACTGCTCTAAAGAGTTCCATAGTTTTAAACAGGTGGGGTGGGAGCAGTGGCAGTTTTACCATAACTGTTTTACTAGTTCTTCCCATTTATATTTAGAGGTAAGAAAAACAGAACATGCTCAACAGTTAAAGTAACCCATAAGCACCAATTTCAAAAACCTTTATAGGCACTAACTGGGCTACCAATTGGCATAGCATGCCTGTGAATTATGCATGACAGAGTCATGTAAAAAAAAGTTCCGTATTACTATTACTCTACTTATCTATGTCACCACAGAACAGGTTTAGGTTTTCAATAAAGAAAGATTTGTACTAATTTTCATCAAAGTACTTCACATAGCAATTTAAATATATAAATTGTTTAGAAATGGAAAAACAGGACTAAAGTCAATCACTGTTAGGTCTGAAAATGGCAGTTCTGATTTCTTAGTACTGTGCTTTATGCTTATGTTTCTCAAAGTGGAGCACTGTAAGTGTGGAGGGTAATTAATGAAGGTTAATATTTATTGAGCACAGTATCACATAATGTGATGAATTCTTGGCATATATTGTCTAATTTAATCGTTAATAATCTTAGAAGTTAAGAACTATAATGATCCCTGTCTTAACTGAAGAGGCATAAATAATCTACCCAAGTGGCAGAGGGTAGATTTGAACCCAGAGCCTAGAACCAAGGTAATGGGGAAGAGAGATAAAGTGACTGAGAGAGATCACAGAATTAACTCCCAATGTAGACAGGCATACTGCTTACTGATGGCACATAATTCCTCCTCATACTCTGGAATACTGGTTTTCATCCCTGGCTACACATTAGAGTCACCTGTGGGACTTGCTTAAAAAAAAAAAAAAACAAACCTATCCTTGCCTGGGGCCCTCACTCAGATACCTGGTGTTCAACTGACCTGGCCTGGGGAGAAGGCACCATCTTTTGTTCTTTTGTTTGTTTTTTTAATCTCTCCAGGTAATTCTAAAGGGCAGTAAGACTGAAAACCACTAATAATTCTTCTCCACCCTGTTAACCTCTCTAAGTACCCAACTACAATCAGATTTACTAATCACCTATTTGGTTCTGAGCACTTCATCTATTCTATATTCTATTTACCCAACAAAGTGCTTAGTTTTTCTTTTCCTTAAACAGAAGAAACATTACAACTATACTAGCATCTTTTTAAATAACAAAACTTTGCCAGCTTTTCTTTGACAAGAGGAAAATAGGAGGAAAGGCAGCGAGACAGCATGAAAGAGATTGAAAAATCCGTTCTTTAAGCATCCATATACCCCTCAGGTTTAAAACAAGGTAAAAAGGTCCTAAGAGTCAAACTAAAATATTACATGGCAGGCTATGAGACTAAAAAAGTTCTGTGATATATGTTAAAGAGAGATTTAATATCCATGATATCTCTTAATTCTGCTGGAGATGACAGTTAAAACACTAAGTAACTGCTATTGTGGTGATAAATCCCACTGTCTTCCCATGGCGCTGTGACAAGTGATTATGCAGTGTTTTTACCCTATAAGTCACCTGAACATAAACTAACAGGTGCTAAAGAAATCAAAGCATTACAAAAGCACACCCAAACAACAATATGGCTGGTCATGACATGTAGTGAGAAATGCAAGGATTTTGCTGACAATTTCAAAGGAGAAGTCTTACCGTTTCACTAAAAGTTATTCACCGCACATCCCACTCACTCACCCTACACCAAAAGTATAATGGAAACTGTTCCAGACAGTCTCAGACTTGCTGGCCCTTTTATTTTACTAAAAAGGTGAAGTGTGGAGATAACTGACAAGCATGGAAGTTTGACTTAGGATTTGAACAGGAGATCTAAAATGAAGAATATAAATACTTCAAGTTGTACAAAACTCTGGACTTCTCAGAGAAACATTACAAAACTTCCTGCTTCCGGACAGCTCATTATTTGGTTCAAGTCTTCACATTCCTTTATTAGTCATGACTCTTTACAAAGCTCTCATTCCTTATTGTCTGAATATCGGACTTTTAAATGTTGCAAATCAGATTTACAGGAACCCTTATCAAATGAAGAAACCACCCCAGAGTTCATGCCCAGAGGAGACTTAGATTACATAGAGCCCTCAGTAACCTGAGCAGTGTGTGTCCATCACGTAGATTTCTTTTTAAAAATTGGTTGTAAACATGTATCGTTCTGCATATCTCAAATATAGGTTCATCTATACATTTTTATCATATACAATTACAGGAACCTCCATTACTTCCGCAGAAATTGACACTGCAAGAAACTGGGAAGACCTCTGAGTGTGTGTGAAAGGCACAGGCACGACAGTGAACCACTCAATGCCAAATGTCACTGGGGTCTCATATGGCCCAGATCTGGCCACAGAGCCATATGTCAATAGGCTCAAAGGCACAGACGAGGAGAGAGAACCACAGGGTAACTGGGTAAGAAAACAAGGGGGAGGCACCTCATAAATATGTGTACTTCCACCCCGAAGCTGAAGGGGTGGCCCAAAGGGCAGACCCTAAAGAAAAACCTTCCCTCCTGGGATCCGTCACGTCGCCCAGGCCTAAAGGGCCCGCTAAAGGGGGTAATGGGGTTGGGGGGGTGGGGGGAGGAAGGGCAGTGTCTGTCCCCACTTCAGAGACCGAAACAAATTAAATTAAAGCAAGTTCTCACTTCCTGGTCGCCTACTCTTCCCGAAGGCCTCGACACAAGACGGACACCGGGGATAGAGGGCTCCCCAGGAGTACGGGGGGAGGGGGAAGGGAAGGGGGGCCCACCCCAGCCCTGCACCTTCCCGTCCTCGCCCTCCCCTCCTCCGGGCCTTACACGGTGACGTGACCGGAGCCGCGGACCACCACTGGGTCCGGCGAGTACTTGAGCAGCTGCTCCTCCAGGGCCCGCTCTTCGTCCTCCTCCTCCTCATAGATCTCGTCGAAATCCGCCATCCTGAGCCTCCAAGGCCCCCTGCCCAAAGGGGCCTGACTCCAGGGGCTGGGGCCGGGATAAGGGCTGGCGAGGAGGCGGAGGCTGAGGGGAGTCGCTGCCGCGGGCTCAGAGGCCGCGGAGATCGATCTTGGCTGCCTCGGCTCCGGCTACAGAGGAGATGGGGTCCCGGCCGTCGCCGTCGCCGCCGCCGCCATTATCATCAGCAATAACAACAACACAATGTCAACATCCGCCCAAGGGCCGACACCTCCACCAGCACCGCCGCTGCCGCCGCCGCCGCCGCAGCAGCAGCAACTCAGGCAACCACAGCAACAGCCAGAGCCACCCGCAGCGGGAGCAGCCGGCTACGGCATCGCGAGACTTCCCGGGAGGAGTGCGGGCGGGTGCGTGGGCGCCGGTGTGCGCAGGCTGGCGGGCGGGAGCGCGCACGTGAGGCCTCGCGCGCTCCCAGGGCGCCTTGCTCCCTTCCTCCGCCCCCCGACTCCCGCCGCCGCCGACGCCTTGGGAGCGCGCTCCCGCCGGCGAGGTCCCGCCCTCCACGAAGTGGGTTGCGGTCCCGCAAGGGATGTCTCTGAGGCCCGGAGGTGTTGACCCCGACTCAGAGAATGGAGCTCGGAGTGTCCAGTGGAGCGCTTAGTCACCCAAAGTAATCTCGAATCAAAACAACTAAAAATAAAAACACTGGTTGGAATAGAGAATTTATAGTGCGTGTCTGCCTGTTTAATCTAATAATTGAATCTCGCTTTTTGTCAGTTTTTTTAGTCTTGATGAGAACCAGAGTCTGTACTTTCCTAATTTAGGAAGCCCAACACAAACACTGCAAATATTTTTGCCCACTTTAATACAGGAATTTTCAAAACATGTCCAAATTCAAACCTTGTGTCTTATCATCCTTTAAATATAGTCCAATATATGAAGCCAATGATGCTATTTTTTTTTTTTTTATAAGAAAACCCACTGTAGTCATGCCACGAAGCAAAACTGACATTCTCTGGATTCCAGAGATGCAGTTTCCTGCCACAACTCCCTCATCAACCATAACCTGTTTTCTTCAGTTAGGACTTTAGGGAATCCCTTTTCCTTCCTTACAGCTCCTCCCACCAAAGGGAAGAGTGGAGAAGAGAGGGGAGGGCAGGAAGAGAATAATGGATTCTACTTACCTACCTAGACAACTAGTAAAGGCCTAAGGGTCACTTCGGGTACTTAGTTTCATAGTCAAGAAACTGTCCAGACATACAAGAAGTTCAGGGGCAGGAGTGAGCTCCGGAGAGTCCTGGATAATGATTATACACCGTGGAGGCAGGAGAAGATAGCCACACTGGATCCAGTGCTGGTCAGACTATTCTCCAAGTACCGTGTTCACATTCTGACATTTCCCTTTAGATGGGTCACTGTTGAACTTGAGAAAATGCAAAAGAGAACAATAAAGTCAGCAAGAAATACCATTTTCTTACTGGAAATGGTTGAAGGAAATGAGTGTAGCTAGCCAAGAAAAGATAAAGGAAAAACACAGTAGTTGTATCAGACTTGCTGTATATCTCCCCAGAGGACATTTATTCATTCAACAAATATTTACTGAGCTCTAACTATGTGTCAGGCACTGTGTGTGTGTGTGTGTGTGTGTGTGTATGAGATACAGTCCTTCTAATCTAGTAGCTTATTTATCACTAAGGTAAGCAATTATAATTCTGTCCAGTGCTCCCAGAGGAGTTTACAGAGGGTACTAAGGAAGCACACAGAAGGCAGCTTAGTTTGGAGGTTAGCAATGGGGTCTGAAGCGTGACTGCCTCCCTTTGAATCTCAACTCTGCCACTTACTATGTGACCCTGAATAGGTCCTTACCCTCTCTGTTCCTCATGTGTAAAATGAGGATAAAAGTACCTACCCCCACTGGTCTGCTCTGCAGATATATGAAATGCTCAGAAGAGGGCCTGGCACACAGAAACTATGGGGCAGCAATAGGGATGTCTAAGGCCCCACCTCACTAATCAGCTCTATGAGGATGAGCACAGTTGTTTGCATTATGTAATGCTTTACGGTTTATAAAGCACATACATAACAAATCATTTAATAATCCCCAAGAACCCAATGAGGCAACTAAGGAGGATGTAATTTCTTCCTTCACTTCAGAGATGCTATGTGGCTTTCTCATGGCCAAATGGCTATTTAATAGTCAAACTCAGGGCTTCAACTTCAGTGCACTGGTAAGCCAAGCTCCTGAATTTTCTTCTTGGCAGGAACCAAGAGGCCGGTGGCTGCACTCTGTTGAAGGAGTGGCTGCAAATGGGAGGGTGAGAAAAGGGAATGAGAGGAAGGAAGGTCAGTATGTTCCAGGCCTGGCCCGCACCCAGCGTACCATAACTGAGAATTCACCTTTCTGTGGAAACAGTGGCCAAGATAAGGGACTGGTGCCCCAATGTATCTAAACCATCATATAGCTAACAACTTCCCGAAGGCAGAGGAAGTCACCCACAGCTCCTTCCATCTCAGCAGTTTCCCAAGTTCCTGCTTCAGAAAAGGAGCCCAATCAAGGTTCTCTGAATTGAGACATGTTGTTACTAGTACTAGCTCCAGAACATCATGAGTTAATTAGGCTTCTGAGGGCTGTGAGAATGTCACCCTTTATCTTAACACTGGTTCTGTGTGGGAGAAGTGTTCTTATTCTAAGATCTATTCAACAGGGAGGTTTTTGTGTCTCCTGCCTCGGTGTAAGGTGGGGGCTGTCTTATTTTTGTTCTTCCTATTTTGCTCTTCTTTTTCCTGCTCTGAAAAACCTGTCAGAGCTAGCAAAAGGGTGTGGGACCTGGAAATGAGGTGGAGAAGATGAGAGAAGATGAGTTGAATATTTCCCTGATGGTGGTTGACATCATAATCCCAAACTCCACCCCCAACCCTCCAGGGTCCAGTTTCCTGTCAAACTCCTGCCCGAGTCTCTTCCTGGGGGCAAACTCCCCTTTCTCAGTATATTTTCCCTCAGTATCCAGGTGTTCCCCTGCTCTGTACTGTATAGACGCCTCTCCGTTTGCGATCCCCTTTACATTCCTGCTTCACACACTTACCACATTTCCCTTCAGACTAAATGGCTCAAAACCAGACAAGATAATGCCTCATGAGGCAACAGATCTTCAGTTGATTTTAAGGCAGATATTCCTAGATTTGAAACTTCCAAGTTCTGTCACTACCTAGCTAAGTGGCTGTGGGCAGATTCAACTTTCTAAGCCTCCTTTTCTTCATCCTGAATCAGAATCTATGTCGTGAAATTATCAAAGACCAAATGAGGTAATGCTATGGACTGAATTGTGTCCCCCAACAAATTTATGTGTGGAAATACTAACCCCCATTGTGATGATAGTATTAGGAGGTAGGGCCTTTGGAGGTAATTAGGTTTGGATGAGGTCATGAGGGTAGGTCATCAGGATGGGATTAGTGCTTTATGAAGAGACCAAAGAGCTTGCTCTCCCCACCACTCTCCACTTGGTGTGAGGATACAGAGAAAAGACTGCCACCTGCAAGACAGGAAGCTATCTCTCACCAGGAGCCAAATAAGCCAGCCTTTTGATCTTGGACTTCCAGTCTCCAGAGCGGTGAGAAATCAACTTCTGTTGTTCAAGCCACCCACTCTATGGTATTTTGTCATGACAGCCCAAGCTGACTCTGACAGCATGTAAACCCTCACTTTTTCACTCATTCCTTCATTAAGTATATATGCACTGAATTACTCCCATGTGCCATATTCTGTGCCAGGAACTAGGGTTTAGCAATAAGATATTAAACAAAACACAATCCCTGCCTTCATGTAGCATAAAGTCATTGTGGAGGGCTGACCAGTAATTACAAAAAGGATTAACTATTAGAATTGTAGTCAGTCCTGTGGAGAAGTACAGGGGACCATGAGAATAGTTAATGGTCCTAACCTCACTCTAAGAAATCAGGAACTCTTCTCTAGAGAAATGACATTTAAGATAACGAGTCAAGCAAAAGTATGAGGATAGGGAAATAGAAGGGAAGAGAAAGCTCCAGGCAGTGGGACCAGCATGTTTGTAACAACAGTCTGGGCCACTATAAGAGACTACCATAGACTTATAAACAACAGAAATTTATTTCTGCACCCCCATGATCTAATCATCAACCAAAGTCCCCACCTCACAATACCATCACATTGAGAGTTAAGATTTCAACCTATAAATTTTGGGGAAACACAAACATTCAGTCTATAGCAATGTTTAAAGACTCTAAGGCAGAAAAGAGAATGACCTAAATCAGGTACAAACTAAAGCCAGTGTGGTTGGACCGTAGTAAGGAAGGCAGAGCCAAACTGAGATGGGGTCAAGGAGTTGATAGAAACTTGAAAGCCTTAGTAAGCAGTCTGAAGTTCATCCTGAAAGTAAAGGAGATACACTGAGGATGTGAAGTCAGGCAGTGGGTCTAAGAAAGCCAGTGTATTTTAAAATTCCCAAATGGGAGACTAGTAGTCCAACCTACCCAGAATGCATCCCCTACTTCTTTTGAAAACAGCACATCCCCAAGATGATTTGTGGTAAATCATACCTCCCCCACTCTCAGTACATGTGACTGGGTTAAGCTAACCATATCCCCAATTACAAGAGTGAGCTCATGGCCTAAAGCTAGCAAATCAGAGAGCATGGGATGACCTTGGGGCACAGTGATTGGTTTGAATGGACACATGATTCAGATAGAGCCATAGAGATTCAGTACCAAGACTTTTAATAGAACTATGGGGAAGGGGAAAAAATCTCTTTTTCTATGAATCTATTAGGAGCTGTGTTGTTCTTGCAATGGTAGAAAATGCTTGGGAATGATGCCAACCCTGAGGAAAGCAGGGCCAAGGGATGAAGCAAACATGGCTTTGTCTTGATGATCATGTTTGAGTCCCCTGAGTTCAGCCATACCTAAAGATCTGGGTTTGTAGAAGAGGATAATGGATTCAGTTTGCAGCATGTGAGACACCTGATGGAGATGCCCAGTAGAACATAGATAAACATATTAGAAAGATAGATGGAGAGATGTGTGCATGCATGAATGGATAGACAGATAATACAGAGAGCGAAAATGGGAGAAAGGGGAGGAGGAGACTCAAATCAGAAGTCTTGGCAGGAAATAAATACATTGGGATCCATCAGCCAATAGATGGTAAAAGTAAGCATAGCAATGACCGAGATGGCAGGGCACCTGCGTGGCTCAGTCAGTTGAGCAACTGACTCTTGGTTTTGGCTCAGGTCCTGATCTCATGGGTCGTGGGATCAAGCCCCCAAGCCGGGCTCAGTATTCATTGGAGACTCTGCTTGAGATTCTCTCCTCTCCCTCTGCCCCTCCCCCTACCTCTCTCTCTCTCTCTCAAACAAATAAATCTTAAGAGAAAGAAAGAAAGAAAGAAAGAAAGAAAGAAAGAAAGAAAGAAAGAAAGAAAGAAAGAAAGAAAGAAGAAAGAAAGAACCAAGATGGCTCAAAAGCCAAGAGGTGAGATGGCCTAGGGAGAGAGTGAGAAGATAAGAGTATCTAGGATGAAGGAATTTCAGTTGATTCCAGATGGGGAGAGGAGGAGGGACTGACAAAGGAAATTGAGAGGAAATAATCAAAGTGGCCAGAGGCAAACTGACACAGTGTGGTGTTACAAGTGAAAAAAAGGAGAGAAAAAGGAGGTAGTAATCATCATGTGAGACACTGCAGAGCTGATGCAAGATAGGAACCAAAGAGTGGAGTGTCCACTGTATCTTGGAGAAGGACTCAATCAGTATCTATAACCAGCAGTTTGACAGAGCCAGCTCAGAACCCCTTGACTCTGCAAACACACAGAAATCCTAAATCAAATAAGGGTCCCTGGGTGGCTCAGTCGGTTGAGTGACTGACTCTTGGTTTGGGCTCAGGTTGTGATCTCAGGGTCCTCAGAGCAAGCCCCTTGTCAGCTCCATGCTCAGCGGGGAATCTGCTTCAGGATTCTCTCTCTCCCTCTCCCTTTGCCCCTCACCCCTCGCACGCGCACACTCTCTCTCTCAAATAAATAAATAAAATCTTTAAAAAAAAAATCCTAAATCATATATAACCATTAAAAAACAGTAATAGAGGGGAGCATAACTCCCCACTCCTTAAGTGAGGGTGCATAGAGACTTCCTTCCAAAGAGTGCGGTATGGAAAGTAAGGAAGACTAACCACCCTGGTGACACCTGACAAACACTACTGCAGCCAGGTGATCAAGGTCAACATCAACAGCTGTCAATCATGTTGATAGTAGGTACCTTTGTTATGATATGGCACCTATGGTGAAAATGGCACCTAACCTTTCTGATCTTCCTCCCAAACACCCATAACCCCACTCTAATCATGAGAAAAACATTAGACAAATTCCAATTGTGAGATATCCTGCAAAACACCTGAACGGTACTTCTGACAACTGTCAAGGTCATCAAAAACAAGAAAAGTCTGAGAAACTGTCACAGCCAAGAGGAGCCACAGAAGACATGATGACTAAATGTAATGTGGTATCCTGAATGGGATTCTGGAACAGAAAAGGGAAATTAGGTAAAAACTAAGGAAATCTGAATAAACTATGGACTTTAGTTAATAATAATGTATTAATATTGGTTCATTAATTTTAGCAAACATACCTCAAGATGTGAATAATAGAGAAAATAGAGAGTATAGGGAACTGTCTGGACTATTTCCTCATTTTTTCTTAAATTCT
This sequence comes from Halichoerus grypus, assembly GCF_964656455.1. Lineage (NCBI taxonomy): Eukaryota > Metazoa > Chordata > Mammalia > Carnivora > Phocidae > Halichoerus > Halichoerus grypus. The sequence goes on from NC_135714.1 coordinate 42,351,868, forward strand.
AAAACTGCTCTAAAAAATAGTCTATTAAAAAAATAGTAATATAGCAAATACTAAATTCAAAAGAGAGGAGAAACATTTTAGTTCCAGAAGCAAAAATGAAGCCTAGAGCTTGAGTGATAGACTCATAGACTATACCATGGGGCTGGGAGGGGGAAGTGGGTAGGGAGGGAGGTATTGGGCCAGAAGTAGTTCCGTGGAGCTAAAGGCAGGAGTTGTAACACTCAGGCTGTGTTAGGAGACTTGGCCATGGGTAGATGTAAGGCAAGAGCACACAACCAACCAGGAAGAGCTGCAAGACAGAAACCAGAAAAACTCGGCCCATGGGCCCAAGAAAGCAATGTGGAAAGTTTTTCTCCTGGAATTCTGCACGTATCAACCCGCTTAGCCTCACAGACATCCTTATAATGTAGGTACCATCTTCATCCCTATTTTACATATATCCCAACTGAGGCAAAAGGAAATTAGGTAACTTGGCCCAAGGGGTCATGTAACTAGAAAGTGGTAGAACCAGGATTTGAGCCTAAACAGTATGTTTCATCCCATGATATTACCACTTTGCTCTACAGTCTTAAACACCAGCAGAGAAACATTCAGATTATTTCCCTCTATTTTCCCAATACCTACAACAGTGCTTGGCATATATTTAGTGCCTTATAAATATTAAATAGATGGCTACATGTATGAAATCATCCTGTTTCCATTTTTCCTTGATGATTTCACACTGTATATACATATTTACTGTGACTGTCCCCAAATATTTATAATAAAACTATAAAATCCATTTGGATTCTCTTAGATTACCCTAGAATAGTATCTATGGCTGATTTAAAGCAATGCTGTAAATATGGCATACAAGTTCTACTGGGTTTTCTTCACTGCCGTCTTTTACATTCACAAGTGTCTGGAGACTACTCCTAAAACTATAGGCTCACAGAACCAGAATGGAGCCCATGAGTCATCTTGTCCACACTGACTCCAAAACTTTGCTTTGGTCTAAATCATATGATGTTTCCTTCTCTTTTGAACACCTCAATAATTACATTAAATAACTATAGCATATCAGGCATATGCAAAAATACGATGTTCTTCCACAGTTTTTAAAGACTGCATTCTTTAAGGTCTAAGACTATGTCTTGGCTTTTTTTTTTTTTTCCTTCCAATCCCTTGAATATTGCCTGGAATCCAAGAGTCATTCAACACATCTTCATCTGTTAATTCTCATTCCAATCTCTAGGGAGACAAGTTTACTCTTTCTTCTAGGTGACAGTCCTTCAAATAAGTGACGATATCCCCACTTGAAATATTTTATCTTTGAGCTAAATGTGCCCATTTACTTCAACCATTTTTCCTTCAAGAAGGTAGTTTCAAGTTCCTGACTCTTTTTTTTTTTTTTAAAGATTTTTATTTATTTATTTGACAGAGAGAGAGACAGCGAGAGAGGGAACACAAGCAAGGGGAGTGTGAGAGGGAGAAGCAGGCTTCCCGCGGGGCGAGGAGCCCGATGCGGGGCTCGATCCCAGTACCCTGGGATCATGACCTGAGCCGAAGGCAGACGCTTAACGACTGAGCCACCCAGGCGCCCCAAGTTCCTGACTCTTTGCAGAGACTGTATCTGACTCCTACCAGCTTCCTTTGGTGAATAGCCTTTTTATTATTTGGGGCTCAAAACCCGTGATTTGACCATTGTGACAGCCAACCTCCAAGATGATCCCTACTGAGCCTCATCATCTGGTATTCCCCTTCTGTAGTCCCCTCCCACACCGAATAGAGCTGACTGGTGTGACCAGTGGAATTTGTGAATGTGACAGTATATGACTTCTTAGTCGACGTTATACAAGACATGGTGGTATCCATATTATTCTCTTAAATCACTCACGCTGGAGGGAAGTCAGCTGCCATGTCATGAGGACACTCAAATCCGCTATAGGGAGGCTCATATGGAGAGAAACTGAGGCCTCCCGCCACTCATATGAATTAAGCCATCCTTAAAGCAGATTTTCCAGCCCTAATCAAGCCTTCAGCCCCAACAGCAGCCCCAACTAACATGTTGACTGCAATATTATGAGAGACCCTGTGCCAGACACCCAGCTAAGCTGCTTACCAATTTCTACCCCACAGAAACTGCCAGAAATAACCAACATTTATTTATTCTTCTTTCAGCCACGAAGTTTTGAGGTACTCAGTTATGTAGCAATAGACGATTATTATAGCCAAGTTAGAAGAAACAGGAACTCGCTCTTCCTTCTTGACCCTGGATATCATAAGAAATGGTAGGAAGACAAAGAAAAATAGATTGAATAGATTGATTAAACTATTAATTTTGAAGGTTTTGGGGATGTGTGTGTGTGTGTGTGTGTCCATTTGTCAAAGTTTCTTTGGTATCTTTTTTAGTTGTTTTATGCCTCTGTAGCGATGCCATAATTCCATACTTATATAGACACGCAGTACATAACTTTTGAAATATTGTGCTTCACCTTTAAGGCTTGAGGGACACAACCAATTTTTGCTCCTGAATGGCTGTGATGATAATCTATTCTGCATCCTTTTGGAACTCTTACTGGGAGCCAATGGCCTTCTCACTCACCCATGTTAAGAGTTTTCTACACTTCTTTGAATGGGGTCCAGTGAAGAGTTGGATTTAGTAGTGAGAGCCAGGCTGGACTTCTCACGTGATTGAGGTTAGCCAGCCAGCACCCAGCATCGTACGGGAACGTGGGTCTGCGGCCACACCACCCTGAAGGCGCCCGATCTCGTCTGATCTCGGAAGCTAAGCAGGGTCGGGCCTGGTTCGTACTTGGATGGGGGATGTGGGAGACAGCCTACCTCTGTGTTCTCTCTCACTGCTCACCCTACCCCAACACATATGCACTGGCCTTGCTGTGGTGTGCTTTCACTCACACTCTAATTTTTTCTTATAATATTTTCTCATATCATTTTCTTTCTGAACGTCTTTTTACATTCACACTTTCGAAGTTTCTTTTTTTTTTTAAGATTTTATTTATTTATTTGACACAGAGAGAAAGAGAACACAAGCAGGGGGAGTGGGAGAGGGAGAGGGAGAAGCAGGCTCTCCACTAAGCAGGGAGCCCGATGTGGGGCTTAATCCCTGGACCCTGGGATCATGACCTGAGCCGAAGGCAGACCCTTAACCGACTGAGCCACCCAGGTGCCCCTCAAAGTTTCTTTCTTTTCTAGTCATTGGCTACCGTGTTTCAACCTCTTCTTAAAATGTGAGTTACTTTTATATAGAACTAAATTTTGAAGGTAGAATCCTCTCAAATTAACTTTAGAGCTTCAATATTCAAGGTATTGTGTTGCTCCTAGTGACATTAAGCACTTAAGAAGATGCATGAACAATTTTAGGCTTTGGGAGATCAACTAATAACTCTGTGCGTGGTGTATTTAAAGGTATCAATTGTGTCCTTAGAAGATGTAATGAGCTATGAGGTATTCTGGAGGTTCAGAAAATGAAATGCACCCTACTGCCATGAGAATAACTTACACCTGGAGGCACAAAATAGTTTTAAGTGAATTTCCTCAGAACTCTTGCTATCATCTTTATTGTTGTAGTTAATTGCACCACGGGAAGACATTCAGATATGAACATGTAAAAGAATGCAGTCTTTATTCAGAAAAATAAGGGTAAAAGTGAGGCAAAGAGAAAAGACCATCTACAAGGAAAAACAGTATTTATATCAGTGTTTACATAGTGCTAAACATTTTACAAAACATTTTCATTTGTGTCTCCTCTCACCCTCACAACACTCCAATGAAAAAAACAGTGGGATATTATTTCCATTCTATAAATTTCAGAGGAAACAGGTTAAATAACTTACTCGAGCTCAAGTGGCTCTTGAAAGGCTGAGATACAGTGAAGATCAAAGAAAGATTCCTTTTGTTTCTGTGGGTAAGTTTCCACTACCAGGAAGGGAAGATAAATAAGAAGGAAAAAATACAAACTTAATGAGAAAATTAGGCTAACCGTTTTTACATAGTATAATGAGGAACGGCTGAGTGGTTATAAAAAGCTCATTTACCTCCCCAAACACTTAACATTCCCAGGATGATATTTAAGAAACAGGAAACTGGGTTGACTCAGTACTTGTTATCCTCATCTGTGTAGTGGAGCTAATTATAGCACTCATTGCACAGAGCTGTTGGCGAGGATTAAATGAGATAATATACATAAAGAATGGTAAGTATTCAATAAGTGTTAGTTGTTATTATTGATGGTGGTGTTATTTCAATCAGGGTGGATAGAATACTAGAATAAAGAGCGGTAGATACGCATTTTCATGCTGCACTGTAATCAGCCTACCCTAAATTATCTTCCTTCAATTCTCTTATCTAGAGAATGAAGACAATGTTCCTGTCTAGCTGCCTCCCTCACAGAAACAATTCATCATGCCAGATCATGTTCTGAGCATTTATAAAGCCACACAGAAAGACAAGAAAATACTGCAACCATTTCTCTCCTGGGTTTTGTCTCTCTTTGCCCTTCTGAGCAAAGCCATACGGCAGGGCAGTGGAAAGCGTTTATGAGTAGTCATCCAGTCAGACCTACACAGTCAGACCTACACAGGCAACTTAAAAATTCAATGGCTGAACTGGAAAGAACAGTCAACTTGACTTGTTCTCTGAGATTCAAACGAACAGTTCGTATCATCTATAAGAGGTTCACTGAGGGGGCAATACATGTATCATCCAAAGAATAGACAGATTATTTTACCATGGATTAGCATAGTGATTAGCCTGTGAGAGGTTTGTCCACAGGAGATAGTTCGTCCAAATATCCTTGCAAGGCTGTTGTGCCTGTTCACCTTAGAAGCGATCCCACTTAGGCTCAGAGACCTCATTCTGCCTGCCGTCTGTTGGATCCCTGTAACTTCATTCCCACAACACCCCTCCTGCCACCCCACTGCCAACCATGAGGAACTGATGTTTAAGGGCGTGTCACGTGAGCAGGTGAACCTTCTTGTTGGTATCACAGAACAGCTGATCATTCATGATTAGATCATGACTGTTGACGAAATCAGGGCCATTCGGATCCATCTACACCCTGTGGCAACAGCATGCGATTCTACCCTGTCCTGCCTGATTTGAGATGCTACAGGAATGATGTAACTTGGCAAATGAATCCAAAATCAAAAGCTCTTTAGATGATAATCTTAGATCAACTACAAGTGATGCCAGTCAACCCATGAATATAATATGTCTCACATGTTGATTTTATAATTAGTGCCCACTAATGGAGGGGCTTTTTCAGGTTACTGAAATGAGCTTACAAATGTTAGATAGCTCGGGACCCTATCATCACACACACGTCAAACGCCATTCTGATAAATGCCATCGCGAAAGGCTTAGATTACTTTCTGTTCTCATTCCTAAGATGATCAAAAACAACATTTTGATGGTCATGTTGAACAGAGCAATTCAGTTAGATTTAATTGAGCCAGATTAGGCTCATACCATTAGGGAATAGTCCTTCAATCCTTTTTAATCCCCCTTTTGTTTCTGGATCATAATTAAAATAACATAGAACGACTTTATTAATATAGTTTGAACTATATTCGTCTGTACTGAGCCTGTCTTTCAGTTTTCTGTCCACTCAAACTTAAGAGATCTTCTTGTGATTTATTAGCTATTATCTTCACATTTTCCTACGTGACACTGAATTACACAATCTTAGAAATTTTACTGTATACTTTCTCTTCCAGTTTAGTGTTAAAACTTCCCTTTCCAGAAAATTGACTTTATCCTTATCTTTTGATTTCTTCCATTTTTTCTATATTTTCTTTCTCCTGAGATATGTTATTTCTTTCAACTGTAATCATAATGACCTCTTTTTTCTCTCTTTTCCTTAACTAATATCTCAAAGGTGTTTTAAGCAGTGACTGAACAACTGTATTAAAAATTTTAACCACATGCCATTTTTTTTTAAAGATTTTATCTATTTGTTAGAGAGAGAGAGCACAAGTAGGCAGAGAGGCAAGCAGAGGGAGAGAGAGAAGCAGGCTCCCCCCTAAGCAGGGAGCCCGATGCGGGGCTCAATCCCAGGACCCTGGGATCATGACCTGAGCCGAAGTCAGATGCTTAACCGACTGAGCCACCCAGGCGCCCCTACCACATGCCATTTTTGAAGATTAACAGTGAAGAAGATTGCTTTGCACTTAGACTATATACTCGTAGATACAAAAGTACTTCTCAAAAATATTTAGTCAAGGGGCGCCTGGGTGGCTCCGTTGGTTAAACATCTGCCTCCTGATTTCGGCTCAGGGGTCATGATCTCAGGGTCCTGGGATAGAGCCCCTTGTTGGGCTCCCCCTCAGCAGGGAGTCTGCTTGTGTCTCTCTCCCTCTGCCCCTCCCCTCTGCTTGCACCCTCTCTCTCTCTCTCAAATAAATTAATAAATCTTTTTTAAAAACTTAGTCAAAGGGATGCATATTTTAATCTCTCTAGGACATTGGCTAATAGCTATCAACTGTCAAAATCAGCATTTCCCAATGTGATTTTATTCTGAGAAAATCTAGTCCTGTAAAATGCTTCTAGAAAAAAACAAAGGGAAAGGGAAGTATTTTTTCATTTTCCTTTCTTTTCTTCATCTTTTTTTTCTTTTTTAAATATCAATTGCTATGCTTTAAGTTGCAATTAACAAAACTGAATTCAAACTGTTTCAAAAAATGAAGATATTTATTGGCTTCACTGATGGTTAAAGTCTAGAGATGGGGCAGGCAAAATGCAATTTGCCCAGGCCTCCAGCTCCATTTCTGGACTCTGCTTACATCTGTGTATCAGATTCTTCCCTCTTCTCTACAAAATGACCGCAGCAGATCCAGCCCTCATATGTACACATTGCACTCTCCAGAGCATTAGAGAGAATCATTATTCTTTAAAATTTCTGAGATTTGCTCTTATTGGACCTTCTCAGGTCACATGGTATCCACCAAGCCAATCATTGTGGAAGGGATAACATACTGATTGGCTTAGCCTAGATCATATGTTCCTTTGTGGAGCCATAGATAGTGTGAACGTCCCCAGAATTCCAAGGCTGAAACCATACACTATTAATGCTGCAGAAGCAACTAACAGGGGTGCCTGGGTGGCTCAGTCGGTTAACGACTGCCTTCAGCTCAGGTCATGATGGGATCCAGCCCCGCATTGGGCTCCCTGCTCAGTAGGGAGCCTGCTGCTTCCTCCCCCTCTGCCGGCCGTGCACCCTGCTTGTGCTCTCTCTGTCAAATGAATAAATAAAATCTTAAAAAAAAAAAAAAAAAGAAGCAACTAACAGGTGTCCATGATAAATAAATTTGGAAAATACTGGCTTATACCCACTTCTTAGTTCAAGCACAATCCTGAAAATGAGGAAGTCTTCAAACCAGAGAATAAGCACCAGGAAGAGAACAGCCACATGAGAATTATTATCACTAAAACTTAATATAAGACTATTGAAACAGAAGCCCTATTAGGACAAAATTTCTCTGTTATGCTCACCACTTTTCCCTGGTGCCTTGAAGAGTGCTTGACATATTGTAAGCACTCAAATATTTGTTGAATTAATGAAATAACTGGTTTCTAATGAAGGGCCTTTTATCTGAGAGCTTTGTTCTCACAGGGAAAGCGGATCCTTAAAACTCTGAGTAAGCCCGTTCTGAGGAAATGGGCATGAGGAGGAGTGATTTTTTTTTCAGTTCTCCATGAGGTCTGGCTTTGCAGTTGCTGAGGCAGGTCCTACTTTCCTTTACTTCCCCATCTATGCTGACCAAGACACTCATCCGCTGAAGGAAATTAGCATCCCTGTGTTCCTGCAACCTCAAATTTAATTACAGCATTCAGTATGCAGCCCTGTGCAAGGAAGAATGGAAAGAGATTAAAAAATACCAAAAACTGTTTTTGTTTTAAGAAACAGACAGCATGGCAAGATTATGAACTGTAGAGTCTCAAAGACTGGGGTTTCCACCCAGGTTATGCTCTTTACTAATCATGTGGCCTCAAGCAAATTACTTAACCTCTTTGAACCTCGATTTTCTCATCTGTAACATGAAGATGATCTCCTCCTCACTCTTTACTGTGACAATCAAGTGTAATAACGTGGCAAAATGCTTAGTACGGTGTCTGCCATACCACTCAAGTGAATGAATCAGTCATTATTATTCCCATCATCCAAAAAACTTCAAGTTGACCTTGTTGACTAGTTCATTCAACTCAACAATCTTTCTAGGTGATGCTGAGGGTTAGTTTACAAGATATTGCTCTGGAAAAATAAGGGTATTCATAAGTATCCTAAAGAATTAGGATATACCATATAGAGATAAAACTTATAATTAAGCATACATGGAAACACTGAGGAATTTTGGATAATCTGAGTTGTTACCATTAGGAAGAAGTCATATGAAGAAGCTACCACTTTGAGGAGCATTTTATTTTTTTTTAAGATTTTATTTATTTATTTGTCAGAGAGAGAGCACAAGGAGGGAGAGTGGCAGGCAGAGTGAGAAGCAGGCTCCCTGCTGAGCAAGAAGCCTGATGTGGGACTCGATCCCAGGACCCTGAGATCGTGACCTGAGCCAAAGGCAGATGCTTAACCCACTAAGCCACCCAGGAGTCCCTGGAGGAGCATTTTAAAGATCAAAACTGGATGAGTGAGAAAAGGATAGAAGCACTTTAAATGGGGAAAGGTGTGGGTAAGAAGCCCCACATATGGGGCTGTATGTGCTATGACCACAAACAGCTCTGCCTGGTTGAAGCAGAGAGGTTGATCCAGAACATCATAGGATGAGGGCAGTTAGGTAATGTGGTAACTGACGGGAAAGTAACAAGACCAATACCACCTTCTAGCTGATGATAAATGGTGACACTGTATATGATTTTGTGCATTGATTTGCCATTTCTCCCTCATTTTTCCATCTACATGGGATCTCAAAGATGAGCAATCGTAGTTCTGGAGGTGGATATGACAGACCATTCTGCAAGCACTTTAAATCCTTCAGGAACGTAAACATCTTGTGACCTGGAACAGTCACTTAGGATTCTGACTCAGACTGGGAATCTGAGCAATGCTGTGCTAATAAGCCAGAACCAGGCCATAAACATCTGGCTGCCCTACTTGATGGATCTTTGGCATGTTGTCAGCAGGCCCTGTGAAGATAAGGTTGAATCTATTAGAAAATATCTAAGGTCTGCATGGGAAAAGAAGTCTTTTGGAATGAAAACAAGGCAGGGTACCTGAATATGACATCAGGATTTCCCTACTTCACTCTATTTCTATTAGATGAGATGGGATGGGGACTGAGTGCTCAGGTCAACTTTCTAAGGCACCTGGTTGGCTAAAGGAGGCTATTTAAACAATTTTTTTTAAAGATTTTTTTTTTTTATTGGAGAGAGAGAGAGAGAGCGCGCGCATGAGTGGGGGAAGGGCAGAGGGAGAAGCAGGCTCCCTGCTGAGCAGGGAGCCCAATGTGGGGGCTCATTCCCAGGACCCTGAAATCATGACCTGAGCAAGGCATCACGCTTAACCGACTGAGCCACCCAGGCACCCCTAAAGGAGGGTATTTTTAACTCTAATCCCATATTCACACCAAGCTGCCTTCCAACTGGGGAAGTGAGACTCTGGAACAGAGTCAGCATTTAACAAATATGTTAACTACTATGTGCCAATTACTCGGAAAGATACTATGCCAAGACAATGAGCTTGGCCATCCTAACCATCACCTCAACCCTCAGTAATTTCATCTCAACTTGATGTTCCAACAATTATATGTAGTTTAAATACTATTGGCTGATGTCGTGTTTATTTCCAACCCCAATTTCTCTGAAGTTCGGATATTTATTTCCAACTGCTCTTACACATCAAAAATGTCCCACTGGCTGTTCTGACAGCACTTACAACTCAAAATGCTTAACACCAAAAACCTCACCTTCTTCCTCTCCCACCCACTCTATCCACAAGTCCATCTGAAACAATGAAACACTGCTTATCTTCTGTAACCACTACATTTGTTAACGGTGCCCTCAGTGACACAGACACCTGAGCCAGAAATCCAACTCCCCACTGACTCATTTCTCTTTCTGTACCCACATCCCATCTAAAGAGCAACCGAGGACTGTTGGCACTCTTGAATTTATCCTCTCTTCTCCTCTCCTTTCCCACCACTACTGACTAATGTGACCTTCATCATCTTGAGACTGACACTAAGACTTCAACTGCCTCTGATTTTTCTCTCTTCCAATCCATCCCTTATAATGATTTCAATATAATCTTTTCAATTTTCTACTTAGCATCCCTCAAAGACTATCCATCTAATAATAGCTCCTACTCTTTCACCAACCACTCAGACCCTTTGTTTCTGCTGCTAAGCAGCCCTTGCTGTTTCTCCCTGCTGCATGCAGCCATTCCAGCTCCACAGAATGCATCGTCCAGGTCTGTGCTCACTCATGGACCCCTGGCCTAGAAGTCTCTTCTCTCATTGTTGTGTTATTGTTGTTGTTGTTGTTGTTGTGTTGTTTTTAATCTGATTATATCCTATAAATAGTTCAAGGCCCAATCCCAGAGTCCCTGATGCCAGCTGGAAGACAGAATGGCTCTCTCCTCCATGATTCCATAGATTACTGCATTCCATCATCACACACCTATTAGAATTCACTGGGGGCTGTGGTGAGGCTTTAGTCATCTTTGTACCCCAGCACCTAGCACATGCAGGCACTTGATAAGTAATGGTGAATTTCAATAGCAACTGTAGCTCTATTTCCAGAAGTTCATCTAACAGTATGACCTAGGCCTTATCTTTAAAAGTAGCCATTCATTTGATATGCTTTGTCTTTTATTGGCAACTAAATACACACAAACTTCTCTGGCTAGGGGTCATTTTCTGGCCAATATAAATGGTATTATGATCATTCCTAGGTACATTGTGTGGAACACCACTAACTTGCTCAATCTCAAACAACAACCACCACCACCAGCACCCAAGGTAAAAAAAAAAAAAAAAGAGCCCCCTGCAGAATAGCAATGATGCGGTTAACTTTGGCTGCCATTGCTCCTTTCTGAACTATGCCTTCTGCATTTATAATGAACATCTCTGTTCCTTTAGAGCACCTGGAGCAGAAAAATAGTGTATAACTGAGACTTGTATTACATTCTAAGTGGAGATGGCATGGGTTAATCCATAACCAAACATCGAATCAATATATCAATAAAAAAAAATGGTTCTATTTCTTTTCTTGTCTCAAAATGTTTAAATTTCCCTCATTCACATAGAAAAGTAATAATTCATGGTATTTGAAAGATAACAGAGAAGTAACTGTCATTTATTTTACTACATGTGAACATCCTCGAGGAAATGGTGTTATCTTTTTTTTTTAAGTTTATTTATTTATTTTTTTTAGTAATCCCTACACCCAGAGTGGGGCTCAAACCCATGACACCGAGATCCAGACTCGAATGCTCTTCCAACTGAGCGAGCCAGGTGCCCCGGAAATAGTGTTATCTTAAAACTTGTTCAGAATTGGTAATTTTATACTTACATCTATTTTCTGAATCATATTACCCTTTTTTTTTGCTACCTTTGTAGTTCAATATGATAAATTCTTGCTCTAACAGCGGTTATTGATTACTCTTGAGATATTAATGTCCTCATAAGAGGATGTCAATTATCACTAGTATCTGTGGAAAACAATGGTGCTGTGTGTGCCTAGAGAATGAGGGACATTGTCTTGCTCAATCAGTTTTCAGTCAGTGAGCTCATCAGCTAAATCTGATGGACTGACAGAGAACCCAAACATGAGGAAGGAACTGTAATGCACTGACTAAGACAGTATGTTGGTTTGCCCAGAGCAGTCAGATGAGGGAGGGCACCCAGCCAAGTCAAGAGATTCAGGCCAGACTCCAAATGAGCTTGAGCTAACAACAAGACAATATCTCTTGTTTTCAACCCTGTGCAAATTATAAAAACAAGAGGATGTGGCCATTGTGGAATGTTCCCCCAAACATCACTTATTTAGCTGGGGATTGAACAGCTACATAATCGCAAAGGCAGGCAGTTGAAGAAGGACCCAGCCCTCATCCCGGGGCCAGAATTTAGAAGGATCCACAGCGAATCCAGTGACCTATATTTTCCTCATTTAGCCAAGAGGTTTAGAATAGAGAACTTGTTTCCTACCAAAAATGACACTCTGAGTTAGATCCCAGTCCTGGATCTGATTTGGACACGTCCTTTAACCTCTGAATATCTCATTGTGGAAATAACAATTTAAAAAAAAGTCCTATCTAGCTTATATAACTGTGCACAGCCAATGACATAACATATTTAAGAGTCTTTGGAAACTCCAAAGTGCTATGTAGAGGTAAGATAGAATTGAGTTCAGGCATCTACCAAGAACACTGGCTTTCTTCTTTTGAATTCTCATCAAATATTGATGATGGCAACTATTATGCCAGGCACCGTTCTTAGTGACCCCATGGACATAAATATCCTCCAGGAGTTTTCATTCTCAAAGGGAGATTCAGACAATAAACACATAAACTCCGTATATTATATAGTATGTTGGAAAGTGGTAAATGCTATGGAAAACAAAATAAAGCACGGTAAGGGGGGTTGGGAGTGCAGAGGGCACAGTAGGGGCTTCGATATTTTAAAAAGAGTGAGCAAGTGACATTTGAGGGAAGGCCTGAAGGTAAGCAAAGGGACTTGTAGGGAAGAGTTCTCAGCAGAGGGGAAGGCCAGTGCAGGAGAGGGTCAGACAAGAAAGGAAAGGGGGGCGAGTGAATAGGCCAATAGGAGGAGAGGAGTTCAGAGAGATAGCCACTGTTAAGATCATGGAGGGCCTTTTTGGTCATTGTAAGGTCTTTGGTTCTTACTCTGACCCAATCTGACTTCTGTTTTTAGAGGCTTCCTCTGGCTGCTAAATTGAGAACAGATTGTAGAGGCAAGGATGAGAGCAAGGACCCAGTCAGAAAGCTCTGCAGGAGACCAGAGTGTGGTTTGGACCAGTGTGATAGTGGTTGGGATGTTGAAAGTGGTCAGTTTCTGGATATATTTTAAAGGTAGAACCATCAAGCCTTCCCCACAAATTAAATGTACAGAGAGAAAGAGAGGATTTGAGGAAGATTCCAAGGGTTTAGGACTGAGACAACACAACAGGGATGTGCCAGTCTGGAAGGGAGCTGGAAATCCTCCCCCTTTTCTCCTCCTAATTGCCAGGATATCTTCCTTCAAATGTGTAAGTGTGGATAGTGTGGGCAGAGAAACAAAACTGAGATGGTCCTACTTGGTGACTGCTGGAAGGGATTGATCACTTATAACACTACTTCTCTTTGGACCTCAGGTTCTCTGACTGTAACATAAGATGGATGGGTCAGCTGGATAGTGGCAAAATTCATTTCCAGCTACTAAATTTGAGAGCCTAGATGCTGCAACCAATTCTCATATTTTTCAAGACTTTTTAAAATATATTTTTTTCTTGAAAAAGTCTAAATAAGGAAATTCAATATTTAAAGATACTCTCTTTGGTTTAAAACAAAATTATCTTATGGTCCTAGTTTGAACACCAAAAACAAAACAAAACAAAAAACTTAGTAAGACAGTAAGACATTAAAAACAAAACAAAACTACCATGTCCCATAATTGTTTATACAGTACCTTGTTCCAGGGAGGTACGTGGCTAATCAGGAAACATACTTCCTATGTCATACTTAATTAGAAGTTTCGCTCACAAGGTTAAATTACAGCATGCATTTTGTGTCACTGTGAAAATATTCCCTTTCACTTTAATGGCACATGGGTGGACTAAAAATGCTTCTAAGGCTGCCTGGAAGGACATTTGGCTCTTATAGGTTCTTGCTGTCTTCCCCTAAAGAACTTCCCCTTAACAACTGCACTAGTAATAACATTGGTTCAGGAGGGTAAGAAGTTAGTAGAGATGAATAAAGACCAAGCATCTAGATATTCACAACCTGATGCTACAAAGCAATATAATATAAATATACACAAATTAATTTGAATCTGTAGATAATCTCTCAAACAGTGTAACCTACATCACATCTGGGCACCTGGGTGGTTCAGTTGGTTAAGCATGGGACTCTTGATTTCCTCTCAGTCATGATCTCGGGGTCCGGAGATAGAGACCCCTCTGCCTCTCTCTCCCTTTCCCTCTGTCCCTCCCCCCTCAAATAAGTAAGTAAATCTTTTTTAAAAAAACCTACAGCACATCTCCCCTTCTCCACAGCATTCCATCAGGCCAGCAGAACATCAACATCAGCATCACTGTAGCTTGCATATACCAAGTGCTAAACATGTTCCAGGCACTGTGCCAAGGGTTGTCATGACAACTCATTTACTGCTCACAGCCACCCCATAAGAAGAGTGCCATTATAATTTCCATTGTCAAGGAGGGGGATTCACACCCAGGACTGCCTAACCTCAAGCCCAAGCTCAAGAGCGCAGTGGAAGGGTCGTGGTTCGGATGGAGATGGAATGCACTGGCACTTATTTCAACGTACTGTCTTACTGATATCATACTCTGTCTTCTAAGCTCTCCATGCCCCCTCGGCTTGAGCGCAGAGACCAAAATTTGTGTTTATAACACCAGCATTTTGCAAAGCAGTTACACATGAACTGAAAGTCCCGTGTTAGCTCCACGATGAGTGAGACCTAAGCTGTCTTGTTCTTCTGGTTTTCCCAGCGTGAAAGCAGAGCCTGGTATATTCCATAAATACTTGTTGGGTAAATGGCCAGAAAGATGATCCAGAGGGTGAGTGAAGAAAACTGGGGGAGAGGTGAAAAAGGGGACTCCCGGGGCGCCTGGGTGGCTCAGTTGGTTAAGCGACTGCCTTCGGCTCAGGTCATGATCCTGGAGTCCCTGGATCGAGTCCCGCATCGGGCTCCCTGCTTCGCAGGGAGTCTGCTTCTCCCTCTGACCCTCCCCCCTCTCATGTACTCGCTCTCTCTCATTCTCTCTCTCTCAAATAAATAAATAAAATCTTTAAAAAAAAAAGGGGGGGGGGACTCCCGGTGATGCCCCCAAAGCCCCTCTCACTTACTTGCAGGTTTCCACCGTGAGGGGCCACTTCTGTCCCCTCCTTCCTTCCCTCCCTCTCAGTGACCCCGCTGCTCCGCCAAGAGAGGCGCCGGGCTGCTGCAGCCCGCCCCCTGGGTGGGTGGGGGTGAGCGGCGGAGGTCGGGCTCCAGGAGCTACACCCCACGCACGCATCCCAAGCACGCACGCGTCCCGGGCACGCACACTCTCACAGGCGAACTTCACGCGCGCGATCTCCCACACCCCCGCTCATACTCTTCACACGCCCTGGCGGGCGCACGTTCTTACACATACACCTATGCACAGACTCGCAGGATCACATGCTTTCTCACACACATTCACACGCATACTGTTCACACTCACCCTCTCTCACACACGGCCTCTCTTATTTGCCCCTTCATATATTGACACACTCCTATATTCACACAGTCATGCTTACAAACCCCCACTCAAGCTCTGAAACACCTACACGCTTCACATACACAAGTACACACAATCACGCACTCATATTCGCACTCTTCACACACTTGCCGACACATGCATTCGCTTCGCACACACCCCGTGTCCCACTCTCACGTACGCACTCATTCTCACGCTCACGCACACTTCACACGCGCTTGCGCACACAGATTCACGCTAAATTCTCCCTCCTTGCACACACGCTCGCGCATGCGCACCTGTCGCGGCGAGGACGCAGCGCGTAGCGTGGATGGCAGGTGGTTGGGGGCCGTTGCCGGTCGCGGTGTTCTCGGGCTGTGGGTTCAGTACGATCCCTTAGAGTCGCTTCGTTTTCCAATGAGAAATAAATTAGGGAGAAGGAGAGATCGGGACCCAGAGAGTCGAGACCCCAGAGAGGGTACGGTGTGGGTCTCCAGCTCCCGCAGCGAAAGCGCCGGGAGCGGCGGACGCGCTAGGAGCGCCTCGCATCCTCTCACAGTCTATCTCCATCTAGGGAGCGGCCTCCCTCGATTTCACCCGCGTTTGGGGTTTGGGGTTGAGTGAGGACCGACTTCGCACCGGCCCCCAGACGCGCAGCCCGGGTTCGCCCGCTCAGTCGCTGTGGTCCAGGCGACACAGCACAGGACGCTGTGGGCTGGGGTGGAAAGAAGAGCAGGGTCTTAGGATGAGAAATCCTCGGTTTGAATCTTTCCTCTGCCCCTTGGAAGCTCTGTGCCTTGGACAATTTGCGTAGCCTCTCTGAGCCTGTTTCCTTATCTGTAAAATGAGAAATCATTCAACAAATATTTATCTCTTAATATATGCCAGCTCTAGGCTAGGTGTTCGACACAGACGGCGAATAAACAAAACAGACCCAGTTTCTGTCCAGGTGCAGCTTGCAGGCATTTGGGGAGGGGCGAGTACCCAACCAACCAGTGGACCTATGTATTGATTACAATCAAGGCTTTAGAAGTAAAGGAATAAGCTGTTGCTTTTACCCACTTCAAATGTCTTTCAGCACTTACTATGTTCAGGGTGTAGGGGCATAAAAACAATCACATTCTCTGGTGCCAGTTTGTGCCCCATCATATGGGCCACGTTAAACTGGCCTCTGTGATCTTTAATATATAGGAAAACCACACTAACCAAGAAGTGGACAAAAACCAAATGAGTAAATAATAAAAGTACCTACCTCGCAGGGTCATTGTGAAAAATTAAAGATACATTAAAAAGCTTAGTTCATACCCTGGCACATAATAGGTGCTCAATAAATGCTAGGTATCATTAGCTAGTATTACCTAGTGCCTAAAACTCCACACCCCTGCATTAGATAGACAGGATCTGAATCCTGGCTCTGCCATCTTTAGTTGTCTGACCTTGTAAGTCTTTGAACTTCATTAAGACTGAGGATTCTCATACAAGAAACAGCCATAGGGGCGCCTGGGTGGCTCAGTGTTAAGCGTCTGCCTTCGGCTCAGGTCATGGTCCTAGGGTCCTGGGAAATCGTGCTCCCTGCTCGGCAGGAAGCCTGCTTCTCCCTCTCCCGCTCCCCCTGCTTGTGTTCCCTCTCTCGCTGCGTCTCTGTCAAATAAATAAATAAAATCTTTTAAAAAAACAACAGCCATAATAATGGCATTTTATCTGTCAGATAAAATGAGGTCATGCCGGCACGGCTCCTCATTCAGAGCCAGGCACATGGGGTTATGGAAATGGTGGCTATGAAGATTGGCATCCTGGAATGGCACCTGCTTCCTCCTGTGCAAAACAGACCAGCAAAGGGGGCACCTGGCTGGCTCCATTGGAGGAGCACAAGATTCCTGATCTCCCGGCCCTGAGTTTGAGGACCGCCCCCCCCCCCCCCCGCCCTGGCCTTGGGTTTAGAGATTACTAAATAAATCAATAAACTTTAAAAACAAAAAAACCAAACAGACCAGCAATGCTGGAAGGTTTCTCCAGGCCAAAGGAATGTTGAAATTTAGGGAACAGTCCCAAGTAGGGGCTTCCAGGACACCAGGCCTTCAAAGGGGATGGAGAGTGGGGCGTGGGGAAATTCCCCTGGCAGGTCCATGTTGACGCGGCTGCTGAAGGAGACAGGTTCGTCCAGAAATTGAAGGCTAGAGAAACCCCCGGTTGGGCACCTTTGGGGTGCAGGCTCCAGGCTGTGAAGGAGCCTTGGAAGTAGAAACTCAGCTCGGAAAAGGTGTGCCATCTGGGAGAGATGATTGAGCCTCTGCTCCAGCTTCCTGGTTTCCCTCTGCGAAGCCCAGCCCTCTGATACTTCATTCCCCAGCCTCAAGGGCACATGGACCTGCAGATCCTGGATAATAATAAAAACCACCGACAGCTCTTACCAGGCACCAGGCGGGGCGCCAAGCAGTCCTCAATTCCTCACAAGGACTGGAAAGTGGCAGGCATTTTCCTATCTCACAGGCTCAGAAACAGATTCTTCCACCAATCTCCCTGGCTTCCTTTCAGTTCTTGCAATTAACCAAGAGAAAGTCTTCCCTGCTTTTGTGTGCGCCCTTCGGTGGCCCGCAACACATTCCCCATCCCTCTTTCCCAGGCCAACTGCCACTCATTCTGCAAGTCACCTTCCCAGACTTCAGCTTTACCCACTCACTCCTAGAGCCAAATGGTCGTTTCTCTCACATTCACGCGACCTTTTGCGATTCACCGCCACTGAGTTGAGTTGTTGAAATTCCCAAGGGACCAGTCTTGTACAACAGCATTCCCCGTATGCCACGAGCCCAGCATATAGTAGGCACACCATACACGCTTTCCAGCTACCAACTGCTGAGTGAGGCTCAGAGAGGGTAAGTTCTTCTCTTCAGGTGCCAGGAGTAGCGGGTAGGATTTATCCGTTATTTCTCAACCCTCACCTGCATCAGAACCACAGCCAGCGTTTTTTGTTTAATTCTTAAGCTTGGGCCCCATACCATTAAGTCAAAATCTCGAAGGCATCCATACTTTTATAACGCTGTCTGGGTGATTTTTGCAGATGACCAAGGTTGAACACCAAAAAGCCTAGATGGCTAAAAATTAGAAAGGTTCACTCTCTTTTTGGTAGCATTCAAACAAAAACAAAAACAAAAACAAAACTCTTGAATTCCATTACTAAGCAGCGATTTCAGGCCAGGGCTTTCAGCAAACTTTAGGCCAAGGGAAGTGGGGAATTCGTATGCGTGTGAATGATTCAGGCCTCCTCTTACGCTCCCAGCAACACCCTCCGACCAAACAAAAACCACCAACTTTGAAAAAGGTAGTTAAAAAAAAAAAAAAAAGGCCAGCGCCTAGGGAACTGGGGAGAGAGGGAGGGAGGTGGAGCATTTGCTTCAATTATCCGGATAATTGTTCCCCACCTCAGGCCATTGTTACTGAAATGAAACAATATTCTATTGGATACAGTCTTGGCCTTTTCAGGCGTGCTCCCCGCAGGGCCTAGCACACGCTGGGCACTGAGTAGGCGCTCAATAAATTTTATTCTGATGACAGAGGAGAGCTTTAAGGGTGGGGGAGGGATGCCCTGTTAGGCTGAAGGATCTGGGGGTGGGCGAATATTAATTAAGGGGAAGTGGGGAGCAGAGAGGCTGTGTGGCGGGGACTGGGTGTCATCAAAACTGTTCAGAGGGTCCGGAGACCCGGCTGTTCCCGAAATTCTGATCCAGACTCCTCACTCGTTTCCCAGCGTCCTCCTCCCAACCCCCTTCTCCGAGGGCCGAATTGAACTCTGGCGCCTGTCGAGAGCACAAAGGCGAATTGAGGTTTCTCAAAGGCCCATCCGCTCTGAATAAACACTAGGGAGAAGCAAGGCCATCTTTCGGAGGTGGGTGAGCACGAGGCCCGCCGCCTGCCCTCTCGGCCGAACGGGCTCGCCTGCGCTGCGTTCAAAGTAATATTCGGGCAGCTGACGGGAGAGCCGAGCCCCGGAGCCCCTGTTCACTCTGCAGGCGTAGGCATGTGAGGACTGCCTCCGAACTGCCCCGCTTTCATCCCGACTCGAGGCTTTTCAAGAGGGGCTTGGGTTCTCCAAGAGTGTGTATTTGCTAATTGCAGCCTCGGCTTTAATGAGATTCTTTTAACCTATCCCCCCCCCCGCCCCCGCCCCGCAATCCGGTTTGCTGGTTACAGCCTTATCTGGGGATCCTCGTTTTCCACCCTGGCTATACATCCTGTGAACAATCGCCTCTGCGGCTCCTGAAAGAAGAGCGAGCGCCCCATTTCTGCTGAATGCACGTCTCAGTTCATCCAAGGCTGGCGGGCTTTTGATGGCCACAATGCGAGTTACGCCCAAAGAGTGTCTCTTTGGTCAGATCGACAACGCTTGGCTTCACGTTTGCAAGTTAAACGGGCAGAAACCCAGCTGAAACTCCCACGCCAGACGCCGGGGACGTTTCCCTCCACCCTGCTCAGAGCCGAACTGGGGAATGGGTCTGGGCAGGGGGAGGAAAGAAGGGAGGGAGGGAGAGTTGTCAAGAGGCGGCGCGGGAAAAGAGTCCCGATTCTAAGCCGCCATCTAGAAGAAAGGGGGGGAGGACCATTTTCTCTAGTATATCCCTCTTGTTTTTATTTTTATTTTTTTTTCATTTTGCTTTGTTGGCAGCTTTACCCAAACAAAACAAAAAATAAAATGAGAGCGTTTTCTCCTTGTCTTCACCTAGGTAGCTGCTTTCCTCCAGCCCCTGAAAATGTGACTCCTTCATAAAATCAAAATTTATGATTATTCAAATGTTGGGGACTGTGAAAAGAGAGGAAGAAAGAGAGAAAATTAATATTGCAGCTGTTCTTCTGATTAATGAGAGATAATTGCTCATGAAAAGTCACCCCTGTGGCATTTTGTTGTCTCCTGGATCTTTGTTCTTTTCCACTATTATTGAGGACTTTCTTGAAGACTAAGCGGTTCTTTTCAATTTTTGGGTATTCAGAAAGGGTTGCCTGGTTACGGAGAATGGGGAAATCTCGGGCTATATCGGGTAAGATGTGCCACAGACAGCAATATCACAATGCCACTCAGAGAAAAGGATGGATACAAGTTAACGATGCGCTTTCAATAAAACATTCATAGACTTGTTCACGCTTTGATAATGACCTCATTAAAGGGAGCTGGGGGCAAGTAAGTCCTGTCTCCTGTTTGTGTTCGGCTAACAAAACCCAGCTTTGAGATCATTCATCGCTTTGGAAACTAATATGAAATCAATGTAAGAGGAGCAAATAAATCCGAGGCCGCCCCGCCAACTCCTGGGCTGTCCCGCCCTGCTCACGGTCTCTGTTTGGGGCAGGAGAACCGTGTGGGCAAACGCTAAAAAAATGAGAGAAAAAAGGACTAGGGATGGGGGGGGCTCTCTTTCGTGGGGGGGTGTGTGCAGAGGAAAGGGCAATGTGCGAGTTACAGCCGGTAAAACAGCTAAGCACATCAATAGGTCAGAACTCTAGGGCCTGCGGAATAAGCAATGCTAAGTCCACATTCTTTGCTTTCCCTGACTTTGCCCATGAAAGGAAATAGAGTGAGAAACAAGAGGGGAATGTGGGGTCCAGGTCAGGTGTGATCCCGGGTGGGGTAAGTATTGGAAGGCTTCTTGAAAGCCACAAGCAAGAATCAAATCTCAAGGTTGAGATAGGAGGAAAACTGCTCACCCAGGCTCAAGTGAGAGAGTCCAGGGGCAAGAAGGTGGCACCTCTGAACTGCTTTGATTTTTTTCTCATTGGAGAGTAAGGATGGGGTACCCTGACTGGTGTGTGTTAGGGGAGTGGAAGGGGGGCAATTTTGTTACCTTCTTATCTGTGACATTGTCTTGCACTCAAGGAAGACAAAGCCATCCTCTGTCATCCCAGCAAGAGGGAGGAAATCAAAGGATCCTCCTGCCCCTTAAAAGAACTAATTTTCTCCTTGAATTATGAAAGTAATGGCTTAGGTAACAGCCTGTACTCTGTACCCGACTGCTTAATACCGAATAAATCCTTCCACGTGGCTCCCCGAGTCGTGGCAATTAGAGCTCATTATAGGCTCATAAGAGCTCTCATTTCAGGGATTACTTAATGGACGATGAAATTTTATCGGACAGAATCACTGAGAAATAAAATTGCGTGGCAGCAGGGGCACTGTGGGGGCACACTGACAGGCTGCTCAGGGGTCCCCTCCTGCTTTGAGCAGGTTTGAGGAGCTGCTGTCCTGGGGAAGAGTCTGGCTGGGCAGGCCAGCCACATAGCTGCTCAGGGCCATGGAGGGTAGGCTTCCTTTGGGAATGGGGGTGGCAAGCCACAGTGGGGCCAACTTCTGAAGATGGGGCTGGGTCGAGAAAAGAAAGAAAAACTGAGAGATCCAAGAGAATTAATGAGGAGAATCTGAGGAGAGCCTCCAGTGTGGAACGTGACCCCCAAATTCTTGCTCTTGGTGTGTTCAAGCAATTTATTTTTTTAAAAAATTTAAACTTTGTATTTTAATCCCACTTAGGTAACATGCAATGTTATATTAGTTTCAGGCATACAATATAGTGACTTAACACTTCCATACATCACCCTGTGCTCATCACCATGGCTTAAGCAATTTAACCAAGTCCTCTCTTATAGGCAAGTTTCTCAGACATGGTCTGCTTTCCACCTCAAGTCTGGCCCCGAGCTACTGCACCCCTTTTAGCCCTAAGTAATGCCATGGGCCTCTCACTTTTCTCAAAATTCCTTAGCACTCCAACTGGATGTTTCCAAACTTAGACATAAATTAATTTAGTTGCTCATGCTTCATAATTAGGATTCTCTAAAGTCAAATGGTCCTCACATAAGCGCAAATTCCAGCATATTAGCATAGGAGTTCTTCCCATGAGCATACCCAGAACAACAGGGAACACAGTGACCCAAACTGTAAGCCAAAAACAGACCTCTGATAACCTTCTACCCAATCCAGAAGAGGACAAAGGAAAGGGAAAAGCTATTACTTTCTTTGAGCACTTACAAAGTGCTCACATAAGTATATATTATATAAATTACACACACGCACACACACTTGCAGAGTGGGGAAATCATGTCACCTGTTTGGACAATTCAGGCCTGTAAAAAAACACCCAGCCTTTAAGCATCTTTTAGAGGTTGAGCTTCCATTCTTCTTGGGGCTGGAATGATTCTGGGACTACCTGCGTTCTGCTGACATGAGCGAGGGCGGGTAGGCAGGCAGGCTGGCTTGAGGCTGAGCGTCTGTGATGGCTGCATCGCCAAACCTTGTGGTACAAAAGTAGTTACAGCTGAGCAGCCCTGAGTTAAGCCCTGAGACTCCTTAATTGTTGTCACAAGATGTTGGATTAGCACATTTCTGGAATAGCTGTCTGTTTACACTCTGGAGACCCACCGTCCACTAACCGCTTTCTAATTGAATTCTAATCACATTCAAATAGCTCAATAACCAGCCTCAGCTGCAATTCATAAAACTTTAATTGCCATCCATAAATCCTGGGCTCCCCAGAGCGGGGCGTCCCTACAACCCAATTACACTTCTCTAGCAGGCAAAAGAAACGGTCCCAGAGATGAAAAAGGGGAAAGGAGGGACAGACAGAGGACAGAGAGATAGCCATGCCTCCAGCCGAGAAGCTGATGCTCCCCTAGGATTTGGGCACTTGGTTCTCAGAGGTGGAGGGAGTCCTGTCCCCAAGTTTCTTAACACCATTGTGAACTCAGGCCTGAAGTCAGCTGTTTTGGAAAAAGGATCAGACTTGTAGCGGTTGCTCACCCTCCCTGCTCCAACCAGATTTTCTACAGGGGCAAAAAAGAGAAAGCTGTCACCTCTGCCACCTTACCTTCCCCAAAGATCAATAGCCCCTATCTTGGCAGCCACCCTCTCTGGCCTAGCCACGGAGGCGCAAGTCTTCCGCTGGGGCCTATGCCCCTCAGATTTCCTTTACCAAGCCACGGCTCCCATCCTGAGGCAGGATTCCTTGAGTGGCTCAAATTCCTTCAAACTCTTTCAGCTTTTAAAGGGGCGCAGGGGTGTGGGGAGAGAGCTGCTCAAGGTCTGTAAAATAGAAAGGCGCAGAAAATCACAGGACCCAGAGCAAAGGCCTTCCCCAAGCCTGCTCAGTCTCCAGGAGGGCTGGGGTTTGGGTCCTCTCTCCAAAATCATTGCGACGGAGTTTGCAGGGTTGTCCTGGAAATGCATTGGCTTGGAGAAGGGAGAGTGACTCTTCGACGTGTCTCTTCACCAAAGGGTACACTGCCCATTACAAAGGAGCACAAGGAAGTGTCCTTGATCTGAGCGGCCCCAGGAAAGCCCCAAGTGCAAAGGCACTTTCAAGCATTAGAATGAAAAGCTCTGCGGCTTCTTAGGTGGGAGGCTTCACTCTTGTGCCGCGGATCGGTCACGAACTAACCACCTGAATGACTTTGGCCAAGTCCAAATGCTGGGGGACTGTGTATGTGTCTGTGTGTCTGTGCGTGTCTGTGTGTATCCGTGGTCCAAGCCGCGGTGCCGGACTCGGCCGCCGCCAGCCCGCCGCCCACACAATCGTGCTCCAAACAGCAGGCCTCACGCTCTTCCGCGCGCAGCCGCGGCTGGTACAGAGGAGCGGGGAGCACTGGGCATCCCTATTAAAAAGGCCTCAAGGTCCCCACCTGGTGCGCTTTTCGGCCGGGAGTGGGGAAGAGTTGGGCTGGGGCCCGGGCTAGGGAAGGGGGTAGGATGGGGGATGCGGCTCTGATTTCTCGAGAAAGCGTGGAGAAAGAGGGGGAGGAGGCCGGCCTCCCCGCGAAATTAACAAAACCTACACTTTGCAAAGTCTCCCCCATCCCCCTCCTTCGAGTTCTTCCCTGCCGCGCGCCCGCCCCTCCTCGCCGCTTCTGTTGTGACTCGGGCAGCCTATCCCGAGGGTGGGGAGCTGCTGAGGAGCCTGAGCCGAGCGGTACTCCGCAGCATCACGTGCCGGGGTGGGGGCTATAAAATCCCGGAGCCGGGGCGCCGGGCGGGGGACGTGAGGACCAGCCCTCTCCAGGGACCCCTTTGTTCGCAGCCCAGACGCCGAACACCTCCGCGTCCCCGAGGGCTTGACCGCCCGCGTCCGCGCCGCGCCCGGGGCAGAGCTCAGAACAGGAGAGGGGAGGGGGCGCCACCGCTGGCCCGGCCCTCCGGCCACCCACCCCTCCCGACATGTCGCGCTCCTTCTATGTCGACTCGCTCATCATCAAGGACTCCTCGCGGCCCGCGCCCTCGCTGCCTGAGCCGCACCCCGGGCCAGATTTCTTCATCCCGCTGGGCATGCCGTCCCCGCTGGTGATGTCGGTGTCTGGGCCCGCCTGCCCGTCCCGCAAGAGTGGCGCGTTCTGCGTTTGCCCACTCTGCGTCACTTCGCACCTGCACTCCTCTCGCGGGCCCGCCGGCTCCGGCGGCGGGGGCGCAGGCACCGGGAGTGCAGGGGCCGGGGGTAGTGGGGCCCCGGGGGGCGCTGGGGCCCTGCCCCTGCTCAAGGGTCAGTTCTCTTCGGGTCCCGGGGACGCGCAGTTTTGCCCACGCGTGAGCCACGCTCACCATCATCACCACCCGCCGCAGCACCACCATCACCACCATCAGCCCCAGCAGCCGGGCTCTGCCGCTGCAGCGGCGGCCGCGGCAGCCGCGGCGGCGGCCGCGGCGGCCTTGGGACACCCTCAGCACCACGCACCTGTCTGCGCCGCCACCACCTACAACGTGGGGGACCCGCGGAGATTCCACTGCCTCACCATGGGTAGGGCGGGGGCTCTGGGCACCTACGCGCCGCGCCTTCCCGGCTCCCAGGAGCAAACTTTCCGCCTCCAGTGGAGGAAGTGGCAGCTTTGGGGGGGGGCGGGGAGGGGGGAGGAGGGGCTTTTCGTGGAACTGTGGAGTCGTCCCCAGAAGTTCCACGAAGGCGGAAGTTAGCTTTCGAACCTCTCCAAGCAGCCTGGTGCCTGCACTCCCGGTACCTGGTGTCCGAGTCTTGCGTAATATCGGGGCCTTTGGGACCTCGAACTTGCGGGTTGAGAAACCGAAGGCTAAACTGGCTGAGGTGCAGGGTGGGTAGGTTTGAACTTAAGTGTGGCATTCCGTCGTCGGGGCTAGCTAAAGCCTGTCGATGCTTTTGGCTAAGCCTGCCTGCCTCTCTGCTAGGCTTGAAGGGAGCCGACCGGACAATGCAAGCCTCCACCCCTCTTTAAGCCTCTGACTTTACAACTCACACATCAAAGGCCTTCACTTGCTGTGGGCGTCTCTATCCTTCCCCGCCGAGTAAAGAAGTGCCCTGAAATGGGAAAGGGTGAGGGATGGATACAGGTGTTTGAATGAGCTTCGCGGGTGGGTCCTGGAGAGGCGTCCTTTCCAAGGGATGGCACGTGGGGTGGGATCGCCTCACCCGAGAATTACCTCTCTGCCCTCTCTTGGCCGGTCTGCAGGGGGCTCGGACGCCAGCCAGGTACCCAATGGCAAGAGGATGAGGACGGCGTTCACCAGCACGCAGCTCCTGGAGCTGGAGCGGGAATTCTCTTCCAACATGTACCTGTCTCGACTCCGGAGGATCGAAATCGCGACATACCTGAACCTGTCAGAGAAGCAGGTGAAAATCTGGTTTCAGAACCGCCGGGTGAAGCATAAGAAGGAAGGGAAGGGTACACAGAGGAACAGTCACGCGGGCTGCAAGTGTGTCGGCAGCCAGGCGCACTACGCGCGCTCCGAGGATGAGGACTCCTTGTCGCCGGCCTCGGCCAACGATGACAAGGAGATTTCTCCCTTATGAAGGAGGGCCGCCTCCCTCTCACCACACGCTCCTGGCAGCCCCCACAACACCAACGCGGCGGACACCCGGGGGCCCAAATCCACGCCCATTCTGTGGTCCCATCTGCAGAAGGACGGAGCTGAGCATTCTGCGGGCATACGTGCCCAGCCTGACCCTTCAAGTCTCCTCCTTGACCTATTTGTTTGAAGCTACACTCAAAGTTATAGGTCATTTTTTTTAATGTAAATAATCTAGATTCAACTCAGCCTTGTCATATAACAGAGAAAAAAAAAAACACGGTTGGCTTAAGTTTAGCGCTGTATCTGGGATTTTGAAAGCGCATGTCATTTCCCCCTTCCCTACTGTATTTCAGAACCTAAGAAGAACACGGGGTTTCTGGATTATTTTCTGTTGTTGTTTTTTAAATGAAAGTATTGAACTGCAAATAATTTAGAAAATTAAACCCTGTAGGTCTTGCTTTCTGAAAATTTGCCTGGGGAGAGATTGGAATTCAAGTTGCGAAGTCCCTTTGTATGTGAATAGTTTTATATAAAATTTATATTTATATTTATTTAAATAAATGAAACAAAATCAAGGTTTTAAATTTGTGGTGTTTGCGCTCACCATCTTTCCCCGGCTCCCCCTCACCCATATCTAGAGAAAGGCATGGATGGAGGGATGGGGGGGAGCGTGTCTGAGAATTTAGAGGAAAGTGTTGACTAAAAACTAGTCATGTGGGGCTTTGGTTGAAGGAGTTTGTGGCACACCCTCAGTCATGATGTTGCCTACCACGTAGGAACTCCCCATCCTCAAAATAGCTAAACCGCTCACAGTTGATAGGACAAGTCACTCCATTTAAAGTGACACTGACAATTAATGACAAACTTTTTGATTTATTTAGCAGGGAAAGGTAAAAATCCCTTACCTAAGTATTTATTTTCTGTAACAGTTCCCCTCTTCCCCCTTTCCCCCACATCTCTCTTGGTACCAAAACCTGAAGTATGTGAAGGAATTTGAATAGTCAGACTAGTTTTAGGAAGAGCAACAATCCATCAAACAGGTTGGAAGCATGCACAAGGAAACTTACAAATGATGCTGCAAGTGACTGGAAACATTAGTTCCTGGTTGTTCCTCTAGCGAAGAAACTGGCTGATTCCATCAGTGCTGAGAAAACAAAAGGGCAGGGACAGGGAATTATTCTGCCCAAAGATTTATATTCTTACTTTTCCAAAATAGCTCTGAGGTGCCTTTGGACTCTTGCAATTTTTCTTGGTCTCCCTAACTTTAACCTAAATCTGTTCCCTTCTAATCCCTTTCTTCCCATCACCTTGCAGAGTTAATTCCTGCAAACCTGCTCCTGGAGATTTACTCTGGCTCTGCCCTCAGCAGGGCAACCTGGCTCTTTGCTCAGTGCAGCCAGGGTCTGTCACCTAAAGAAGACAAGTGAAGCTGGAAATATGGAAACTAGATCTCATTCCCTGCAAGCTGAGCCCACTAACACCCATTGATATTATTTCTGATTATTTTCTGTAAAGATGCCACCCAAGAGGTTCAAGCCATAGAACTGTTTACACATACACACGTTTCTTTAGGTCTGATTTACTTTCAGTATGTAGGAACTGAAACCTTACCAGGTGAGATGGGGCTCTAAAATTGAGGTCAGAAAGCTAGTTTGGGAAAAGAGGAAAAGGGGGAAGGATGTGATCATGGTTTTTCCCTGCCCAGAGTTCATTAGTTCTTCTTTCCTCTTTTCTCTCTTTTTTTTTCTTTTCCTTTCCTTTTCTTTCTTTTCTCTCTCTGTCTCTCTGTCTCTCTCTGTCTCTCTCTGTCTGTCTGTCTGTCTGTCTCTCTCTCTCTCTCTCACACACACACACACACACACACACACACACACACACACGGGAGGCTCAGGAGAAGGACTTTCGTCGTCAGCTCCCATTCGGGTACCGGCCAAGGCAGAGGGGAGGGACTGAATAGGGAGCTGTCGCCGCTTTGTGCACCGACCTGGGCCTGGTCCTGCGCAGCGGTCACAGGCATCTAGCTCGCTCCTGCCCCGGTCTGGGAGGCTCAGCCTCCCGGTCTCTCGGTCTCACGCGGAGCCTTGGGCCCGTCGCGCTACCCGCGGCGAAGGGGAGGAGGCACCCGCCCGCTGCCCTTCCTGAAGATCCCATCTCCCTCCTTCCCAATAAACAGGCCTCTCCGCGCACAAGTATAAGGATGGGAGGAAAGGAGTTTCGAGGCGCAAAGCGTTTACGGAGAATTCCTTTTCGGGAAATAACAGGAAGGACAAAGAGCCCCTGCTGCAGCTCTCCGCGCTCCTGCCCAAAGCGAAGCCTGAGCTGGGCGGTGGGCAGACGCCTCCGCCCCCCTCCCATCCACAGCCGGCTGCGGGGGGAGGGGGGCAGTCGCCCCGCGCTCGGCCCCGGCCCTCCCCGAGTCCGAGCCCAGTCGGAACCCGAGCCTCTGTGCTTCGCCTGGCTCCCCCACCGCAGGCCGTGCGCCCGGAGAGCGGAGCCAGCCACCTGCCACATCCAGCCCCACCGCCCTGCGAAGGACACGCGGCGCCAGCCCTTCTCACCGGGTTTTGGGCTGCTTGGATGGTCTCAGCCCCTCTCCTTTCTGTCTTTGGGGGAAGTTCCTTAGGGAAAAGAGAATAAACAATGCGTCCCCCACCAGAGACAAAAACTTTCAGGCATAGATACTATTCTCGGAAGAAACCTCTCCAGGGGTTTCAGGGAGGTTCTAGGATATTCGGTGCCGAGTGGACCCTCTCACTTTCAGGGTGAACCATGAGGTTTCCCGTCTACTAGGGTAGATTTTACATCTCCCCAAAACCCTCTCTCCCACTCCTGCCCAAAGTAATCATTTGATGTTTTTGAAGTTTGCAAATCCTAACAAGCCTTTAGGAAACTCTGATTTTAAAGGCCTACAGTTTCACCTTAGGTGAAAAACTCCTAGGCCAACATTGGGACATACTCTGCTAAACAATCTTGATATCAGTCAAACGCTTTAGGTGAAATATCCACAGATTTATTAAAGAGACGTGTGGGGTCACCCTTGACAATTTACCTGGGAAGCACCAGCTTTTCATTATGCCCCCACATGAAAAACAGAATTCTGTTTTCCCCAAAACACGGCCTCTTTGGGGCCTATACACACATCATGGAGAGAGAGAGAGAGAGAGAATGAAAACGAGAATTAGAAATTAGGATTTTGCTCCCCTGGGAGAAAAGAAGTAGGCTGCAGGAGCTATTAGTGTGGTCAAATCCACCTCTTTGAGAGCAAGTCCTGCGGTGGCTTCAAACAGGAAGAGGTACTGGGTGGGAGTGGAGAGCTCAAAAGATGACCTCCTGCCCTTGTGCTCTAAACCCAGTTCCGGCATTCTGAGAGAAAAGGAGGAACAGAGACCTTTCCCCTTCACCCTCCCACTCAGTGACCACCACAAGCCCAAGGCCAAGGACCTAGCATTGATAGTAGCACTTGGCCAGGCTTCTTGATTGCAAACCATGCCCAGGGCAGAAGGGACGCAGCAGCCTAGCCCTGGGGTATCCACCGACCCAGGTGATAGAGACGCTGGTGACGACAGACTCCCCTTATTCTGAAATATTTGGAAGTGGTCATCTTAGCTTGCTTCCCCTCCCCCTTACACACACATTCCCCCTTCTCCCCCCAAGGATATCCAAAGGTATTTTAAGAGAAAGAAAAACTTGGGGATGTGAAGTCTTTGATTTTTTGCTTCCTCCTACCTTTTCTCACCCCCACTCTCTACCAGTTCTGATCAGGATTAGAAATGCAGTTTCCTTGGTTTACTCTGGTCAGAGAATTGTCACAAAGGTGATTCCTCTTACTGAAAGTGGTCACAGAAAGCAAGAGGGTCTCTCTCTCTCTCTCTCTCTCTCTCTCTCTCTCTGTGTGTGTGTGTGTGAGGGAGAGAGAGAGAGAGAGAGGGAGAGAGAATTCCACTGGTGGTGGTCATATATATGGAAAGAGAAGAGTTATTTGCACCAGATTTTATTTTGTTTTGTTTTTCTTCCCACCTCTACCTTTCCTGCAGGTTCTACTCACTTTTCAGGCACTCCTTGGGAGATTTCTTTGAGGGAGGTGGGAAGGTGTTTAGAGTAGTTTGGGAGGGAGGAGAAAAAGTAGAGGGAGCCGGGAGAGAGGTCTGGGTGGGATCTCCAGCCCAGCCTTAAGGGTGTGGGAGAGAGGGGAATGACACTCCCAATAGAACCTATTTGCTAGAGGAAATTGGGTTTAAAGGAGCAATCACTGCTTTAAAAGGAGCTCCTCCCACCCTCTCCAAACACAGCCTAAAGCTGTCCTAGACGATGAATACAGCTCAGTGCATCAAAGCAATTGTTCCTATTTTCATTATTCACAGGGAATCTTTGAATGTACCTGTTAAGGTGACAGACCTCTTAAAAGGGAATATTTTTTCCATGCAATTAAATGGTGCATTTACTAGGCTTCTATTAACATAATTTAATATAAATCTATTTTATAAATCTTTAGGCTCACATTACTGAACATTGAGCTTCCTGAAAAAAAAAATGCCCACGTCTCTCCCCTAAATTAGATGTAATAGAATCCAAAAACTTGCTATTCTAAGCCCGATGGAAATATTAAAAGTAGAAGAATCTTTTGTATTGTCTTTTGTTAGTGGTGAAAAGTGTGAAGAAAAAAGGCAGTTTGTTTCACAGAAGATAAGTAATTCTAACAGGGATGCAGGTTTCCTACACCCAAGGCCCAGCCCTTGGAGTCACACAGGCTGGGACTGAGGAGGGGCCAACAAGAACAGGAACTGAAAGAGAACTCTCAGTAAGAGAACAAAAGCCAGCCCTGATTCATATTTGGAAGTAAGTTTCTTCGGTCCGAGGAAAGAAAACCCAAAGCCTCTAAGACCTCACAGTCCTGCAGGCTACTCCACATTGAGGTAGATGTTGTCCGTTCCCATGGCTGGGCTCCTTGTTCGCAAGTGCACCCTCCAGAATTCTGAGCATACCATTGTCTCTGAAAATAGTGCTCTGTGTGCCCTTATAGTGATGTCCGTGCCTGCCCTTCTGCACTGGGCATTGCCTCTCTTCAAGCTGAGCCCTGTGTTTTCCCGAACCCTTGTCCTACCTTTGTGGAGCCTTCCAAATCCCAAACCCAGGAAGGCCCCAGGGGCTCCTCTGAGTGAATCCCGACAGATCGGAAGTGTGTGCTGTGTGCTTAGGAAAGTAACTAGTTTCAGATTAATGAAGCAGTGACAATTTCAATCTGCTTAAAGGCGGAGGTTGGCACTGCCCAGGCCTGAGCGTGGGGAGCTCGCCAGGCTGGGCTTTATATTGTCCGCTTTTCTGAAGAGCAGACAAAGATGGATAGAGAGACATTGAAAAGCAGGGGGCGTATTTTAAACAGCCCCATAAAGAGGGCTGTCACTTTAAGACAAGAACCATAGTGCTTTGATGACTTTGTATTAGCTGCACCATTTCAAATAAGGAACTCAAGTCTCTAGCCAGAGGGAGGGAGCAAAGGAAGGGAAGGGAAGAGAGAGGGACAGGGAGAGAGAGAGAGAGGAGGCAGAGAAAACAGAGAATGTAGCAATATTTAGCCTGTGTGAGCACTGCAGCCCAACTCCTTAGGCTACTACTTGATTTCTGAAGTTCAGGGAGAAACAATCCACAGCAGGTGCAGAGAAAAAAGGCAGGTGGAGCTGCTCGCGATGGGAAAGAGTTCCCTGCCCGTGGGCGGCAGCCGGCTCCGAGGGGCTGAAGACAGCTTGGCCTCAGTTTGCGGGGAAGGGCTCGAGAGGGAAGCGCGGCTCGGCGGCCCCAGACCGCTGAGGATTATAATGGAAATTTTTGAGAGCGTGAAAGAGAAAGAATAGGAAGGAGGGGGAGGGCAGGCTTTGGGAGTCTACCTTCACAAAGCCTATTTTAAATTGTTTGGGGTCAAACAGCAGCAAGCCACCTCCCCCCCTTTCCTCCTTAATTAATTAATGACCACGATTAATTATTAGGGTCGAATTTCAGACTTCAAAACGCCTTCCCCGGAGGGGAAGAGTTGCTAGAGCCAGACACGTGGTTTTAACTTGGGAGAAGGGAGTTGAGAGTTGGTAGTATTTGTCTCTCCGTAGCTGCTACCCTCTCGCGCTCTCTCGGCCTGCTTCTCTCTGTCTCTGTCTCTTTCTGCCTTGGGGTCTCTCTCTCTTCCTCTCTCGATCTCTTTTTCTCTCACTCCTTTGTTCTCCAGGCCGACCTTCCTATCCTCCTCCAAACTCCCCTGGTCCTGGCTCAGCCCTCCCAACTCCAGGCCCCCAGTTGTCTGGTGAGAGGGGAGAATCCCACACTTTGGTCCCCACCCGGGGCGCCCCACCGCGTCGTCGGTGGTGAGAAGTGAGTGGGCAGCAATGTAATTTCACCGGTTGAATCAAGAGTTTTGACAGCTTGTTTTTTTTTTCTTTCTACCAAAGAAACTTTTTTCTTTTCTTTTTCTTTCTTCCTTCCTTTCTTTCCTTTTTC
Organism: Halichoerus grypus; assembly: GCF_964656455.1. Lineage (NCBI taxonomy): Eukaryota > Metazoa > Chordata > Mammalia > Carnivora > Phocidae > Halichoerus > Halichoerus grypus. Next base: position 42,384,536 of record NC_135714.1, read on the forward strand.
TTTCTTCCTTCCTTCCTTCCTTTCTTTCCTTTTTCTTCCTTCCTTCCTTCCTTCCTTCCTTTCTTTCTTTCTTTCTTTCTTTCTTTCTTTCTTTCTTTCTTTCTTTCTTTCTTTCTTTCTTTCTTTCTTTCTTTCTCTTTCTTTCTTTCTTTCTTCTTTCTTTCTTTTTTTTATTAAAGCATACGGGAACCGGGACTGGGAGATCGCGCCGCTTTAAAGGCCGGCGAAAGGGCTCCCCCGACGGTGGCCGGGGAGGGAGAAGCGTTTAGTCACTGTTTCATTAGGCACTATTTGAACCTTGCAACATGTGGTAATTTCTGGAAGCTGAAAAGGGGGGATTATGTAGGAGGGACACAAGGAAATTAGCGAACGGTTAATTTAACTCGTTTTCTGCTAGACTTTTCGATACATTCCTAATTGACTGAGGGGCAGGTGAAGCTCCCGCCCCATGCAGGCTCATTCACGGTGGGAATAAATGGTTCTTTTTCAACTCACACGGCTCACAATATATCATCGGGGAAAAGACATGCAATGAATATGTTGATTTTTTTTTTATTAATGGAATTACACCCTGCCACGCAGGTGTGAGGGTAAAAACCTATACTGCAATGAAATAAGATTAACAATGAAATTAGAATTTTATTAGCTTTATATGTCACATAGACCTGGATTTGAACTGTCAAAACAAGCAACAAGAAAAGATATTCTGAAGGCATCCCTGCCAATCAACCAGGAGAAACGGAACAGAGTCGTATCCAAATCATAATCGGCTTCCAATTCCTTCAGCACGTCGCTTGGGCCTTGTGCAGGAGGCAAATGGGCGGTGGGCCCCGCACGGGTAACTGCCTGTGCTCTGGACCCGCAGGTAGGAGCCGAAAACACCACTTGCGGTCGGCAGGCCCCGCCTGGAACAGGACCCAGCTGAGGGCAGAAGGGCCGAGATGGCCCGAGGCCGCCGAGAGGTCAGCGAGAGGGGACGGGCCACCGCGGCCTGCAGGCCTCGGGCTTCGCAACCTCTCAATCAGCTGCCCGGGCTGGCTGCGATCCGAGGAAATGGAGAGAAAAGTCGGGATGCGAGGCTGGAGGCAGAGTAGGGCGCCCCTTGGGAACCACACTGCGTTTTGTTACCCCGGGGCCTCGGAGCTTAGGCGCTGCTACCTGGGTCTGGCAGCGCAGAGGTGCCCTATGCAAATGGTTCACTATTAGGGGAGAAAGAAGTACTTCAAATGGCCCTTTGTAACCTTCTATAGAAAATCGAGGTACTCTGCATGACAAAGCACAATTAAGCTTTCTATTCAGGAGTTCTGCAGCTGGTAGCCCATTGGGAAAGTGGGAGGAAACGCGAATATATTAATAGTGTGGCAAAAGTTTTTGTGTGCGTGTCCTTTTCTGGGTCGGGGGTGGGGAGGGGCGATGGGTGGACCCGGAGGGGAAGAAGGCTCCGCCTTGGATCCTTGCCACCTGAACCACGTCGCCTCTGCCCACGTGGAAAGCCCCGCTTGTCGGGCAGCCGGCGCCTTCGGGAAGGTCGCGGCGACCCCCGAGCGCAAAGCTCGGCTGGGCGGACCCTGCGGACGCCAGCGCCCAGGCGGGGCAAGACGCGTGCCCCCGCCTGGCCTCCTCGTCCCCTCAAGGCTGGGCCGAGCCCCGGGGCCTGGCTGTTCCTGGTCGCCGCGCAGGGGAGGGGGGAGGCTCCCAGCCCTGGTGCTTCCACACCACAGCAGGTGGTGCGCACCGGCGCGCTCCAGGGGCCTGCCGCGGTGGGACAGGGCTGTGGGCAGAGCAGAGCCAGATTTCCCGTGCAGTTCCAATTTTCTCCACGCCTCCTCCCCCATAGTTGAGGTTCATCTCCTAGTCGTTCATTTTTACAGTCCCCAGGGGAATTTTTTGCCTCTTAGCCAAGAAGAGTCCTTAGCCAACTGTGCTGGTTATTCTGTTTGCCCTTCTAGATTCATCTCCACCCTCCTCTGACCTGCCGGGTGCCCGCAGACAGCAACCTTTGTGGACGGCATTTCCTCTGTGACCCGCATCTCCTGCAGCCCCTTGGATCTGGCTTCCATTTGGATTTGGTGAGTGGCACTGTGAATAACAGAGTAGCCTGAGGAGAGAGAAGCAGCGGCGTGTTGGTTGTTTCCGGGGATTTCTGCTGCACGGTTCCAGTTCTGGCAGTTGCTGCTACTCTAGAAATTTCCTTTCTGAGAGCCTCTTTTCCAAGGCTCCAGATATAATCAGGCTCCCCCGCACCTTCATGGAAGAGGGTGGAAATGCTTTCTGGCCTCTACTGGTTCCTAGGTGCATCAACATTCTTTTTCGTTGCCTCAGCCCTACACACATCTCTGCAGATAGTCATTTTATTGAAATATTTCTTCAAAAATCCCAGCTAGTGACTGACCAGCCATGTTACCCTTGAGTCAATCTCTTCTGTAATAGCCAGGCCAATTGTCTCATTTTTGCTGAGACTACTCCTGTAAGAGAAGTTGTCCCAGTCTGTCCTATCTCAGACAGTTTTGACCACTAGGAACATTTCCTTGTGTTGAGTCAGAATCTTCCTTCATGATTTCTATCCATGGGTCCTCCCTAGTTCTTTCCCCCCATGGGGCTTCTAGGTGTCTTCTCTTTTCCCAACTGTGAGGGCCTTGAGGACAGCAATTATATCCTCAGCGTTGATCACAATGCCTAGTACATAGTAGATACCTAATAAATACTGGCTGGATCAATGCATCAGTTGGCTTCCAAGTCTCCACCAGTTGCCTCAAACAGGGAGGTTGTATTTCATGGTAGTTGTATATCCATATATGTGATAAATATAATATATAGGCTAAATATATATATATATACACACACATCTATAGGATATATATATATATATACACACACACATATATACATGGAGAGAGAGAGAAGGTTCTGGAATCAGTTTGCGTGCCCTCCCATTTACTAGCACTGTGACTTTGGGCAATTCACTTAACTTCTCTAACTTCCATTTTCCTCATTTGTAAAATTGGGGATAATTAATAGTACCTTCCTTATAAGAGTGTTGAGGGTTATTTTTTTGAAGATTATTTATTTATTCATGAGAGACAAAGAGAGAGAGGGAGGCAGAGGGAGAAGCAGGCTCCCTGCAGAGCAGGGCGCCCAATGCATGACTCCATCCCAGGATCCTGGGATCTTAACTGATTGAGCCACCCAGGCACCTGAGTGTTGAGGATTAAATAAGGAAATATATATGAAGATGTATAGATATTTAGATAAATTAGAGAAAGCCTAACTGAAAAAGTAACTTTGGAATAAAGACCTGAAAGAAGTGTGGAGAAAATGACCTGTGGCTTGCTGGAGCAAGGGAATTTCCAACAGAGGTAGCAAAGGTCTGGGTGGGAACAGGGCTGAGATCACCGAGGAACAGTGAAGAGGCAGAGTGAGTGCAGAGAGTATGTGTCTGTGGGTGGCAGAAGGGAGGTCAGAGTGATGATGGATCCTATAGGTCATAGTAAGGACTTGGGCTTTTATTTTTAGTTAACTGGGAAGCTTTGGGAGGATTTTGAGCAGAGGAGTAATATGCTGTAACTTATGACTAATCAGGATTATTTGGCTGCAGTGTTAAAAGAAGCAGGGATGTTAAGTCTGTCAGATTAAGCCAGGTAAGAGATGATGGTGGCGTGGACCAGGGTGGAGGTAATGGGAGTGGGGAGAAGTGCTGAATTCTTGGGTTTAATTTGGTAGAATGGCCAGGATTTTCTGAAAGACTGAATCTGAGGAATAAGAGAAAGAGAAGGGTCAAGGAGGACACCAAGGTGTTTACCTCTTGCATTTAGAAGAGAAAAAGTTAACATTAAGAAGAATATAGGAGGGACAAATTTTAGGATATGTTGAGTTTGAGATGACAATTAGACATCAAAGTGATATTAGGATATCATGAAGGCAATCGGGGAGAAAGTCTGAAGTTCTGAAGTGAGATCCAGACTGGAGAACTGAATAGAGAAGTCATGAATATAATGATGATATTAAAGCCATGTGACAAGGTGAATTCATAAGAGAGTGAGGATAGAGTAAAAGAGGAAGAAGCCTAAGGACTGAGCACTGGAGACTCAAAAATCTAAGACTTACAAGTATGGGGAAAAGTCACGTAGATGAGAAAGAACTAGCAGACAGGGAGACAATTAGGTGAGTTGTCTGATGGACCCACTTTCTGCCTGGCGAGAATTTCCTGCACTCGGGGGGGGGGGGCGGGTAACCTGAACAAAGTCCAGCAGTTTCCCTGAATTCTGAGGAGACAAATTCAGAAGCAGAATTCAGAAGCCACCAAGGTGGCCAAAATTCATAGGACACAGTACCTATGCAGTAGCAAATTGCTCAGAAAGAAAGCTCTAGAAATCTATAGAAACTTTCTCTCAGGTTTTCAGCTGAGTATTCATCAGTACTTCCACATAAAGGCCCTACCTGAGGCCAGAGAAAGAATACCACAAAGAAGTAGGCGGAACAGGGGCGCCTGGTTGGCTCAGTCAGTTAATTGGCTGCCTTCCGCTCAGGTTATGATCCCAAGTTCCTGGGATAGAGCCCCACATCCGGCTCCCTGCTCAGAGGGGAGTCTATTTCTCCCTCTCCCTCTGCCCCTGCCCAGCTCCTGCTCTCTCTCTCAAATAAATAAGATAGAAGAAGAAGAGTAAGAAAAAAGAAGAAGAAGAAGAAGAAGAAGAAGAAGAGGAAGAAGAGGAAGAGGAAGAAGAAGGAGGAGGAGGAGGAGGAAGAGGAGGAGAAGAAGGAGAAAAGAAGGAGGAGAAGAAGAAGAAAAGGAGGAGGAGGAGGAGAAGGAGAAGAAGAGGAAGAAGGCTGAACAATTCAGCACCTCACATATGCCTGGTAATACTTTGTGTTCCCTCTGTCCAGAGTGAAAAAACCTCCTAACAGACAGCAGTCCTTTCATTCAAATAGAATACTCAGAAAGGTATTGCCTCAGTAGTAGGGTAAAATTAGCCCTGGACTAAAGGCTGCTCACATCCCACCTAACAAAGCTTAAAAGCAGCCTCAAAAGGATCAAACTGTTTCCAAGTAAACTAACTGCATCCCAGAGTGAAGCTCAAAATTATTTAAAGGAATTTTAAAAAACCCTAGCACCCTAGAAGGTAAAATTCATGCAATCAAAACATACCAGGCATGAAAAGAAGCTGCAAATTATGACAATGAGAAGAAAAATCAATCAATAGAAACAGACACAGAAATGACACATTTGGTAGAATTAGTAGACAAAGACGTTAAAACAATCATTACATTTAAAAATCCCCTCCGTATACAATTGACCCTCAACCAATGTGGGTTTCAACTGCACAGGTCAACTTATAGTTGGGTTTATTTTGATAAACACAGTACAATACCGTAAATGTATTTTCTCTTCCTTAAGATTTTCTTAATAACATTTTCTTTTCTCTAACTTATTTTATTGTAAGAATACAATGTATAATACATATAACATACAAAATATGAGTTAATTCACTGATTATGTTATCCGTAAGGCTTCTAGTCAACAGTAGGCTATTAGTAGTTAAGTTTTGGGGAGCCAAAAGATATATATAGATTTTTGACTGTGTGGGGGGTTAGATACCCAAACCCTGCATTGTTCAATGGTCAGCAATATTCAAGAAGGTAAAGGAAAGCATGAGCATGGTAATGAGAGATCTGGAAATTATTTTAAAAAGAGCTGAATCTGGGGTGCCTGGGTGGCTCAGTCGTTAAGCGTCTGCCTTCGGCTCAGGTCATGATCCCAGAGTCCTGGGATCGAGCCCCGCATCGGGCTCCCTGCTCAGCGGGAAGCCTGCTTCTCCCTCTCCCACTCCCCCCTGCTTGTGTTCCCTCTCTCGCTGTGTCTCTCTCTGTCAAATAAATAAAATAAAATAAAATAAAATCTTAAAAAAAAAATAAAAAGAGCTGAATCAAAATTATGGAATTGGGAAATACAATGCCTGAGATGAAAACCACAGCAGATGTGATTAATGACCACAAGACATCGTAAATTAAAGATCAGTGACCTTAAGGACAGCCATCGAGACTGTCCACAGAAAACTATGATGAGATAAAAAACTGAAAAGAAAAGACCAGGCATCAGTGGCCTATACATGTTATTGGAGTTCCAGAATGAATTGAAAAAGAAAGAGGAAGGGGCACAAAAAACATTTAGAGAAATCATGGCCAAAACCTTTCCAAATTTAATGAGAACTATACAGATGCAAGAAGTTCAACAAACTCCCAGCAGGAGAAACATGAGGAAAACTACCCCAAGGCACATCATAATCATAACGATAAACAGAAAATCTTAAAAACAGCTAGAGAAAAGAAGACATCATATATAAAGGAACAAAGAGAAGGATGACAGTCACTTTGTCATCAGGAAGGATGCATGCCAAAGATAGCAGGGGCTTCTGTCTTTAAACTCCTGGAAGAATAAAACAGTCAACCAGAATTCTAAACTCAGCAAAAATATCTTTCAAAAACAAATGTTGAACAAAGACTTCTTCAGATACACAACACAGAAAGACTTCATCATTAGCACACCATCACCACAAGAAATATTAAAGAAAGTCTTCCAGGCAGAAGGAAAATGATATCAGAGAGAAATCTACATATATCCAAAGGAGTAAAGAACAGTGGAAATAGTAACTATGTGAGGTAAATATAGAATATGCTTTAGAAAATTTCCTTAAAAAGAGAATTGACTGTTGGGCACCTGGTAGCTCAGTTGGTTAAGTGTCTACCTTTGGTTCAGGTCATGATCTCAGGGTTCTGGGATCGAGTTCAACATCGGGCTCTCTGCTCATCTGGGAGTCTGCGTCTCCCTCTCACTCTTACTCTGTGCTCTCCCTCACTCAAATAAATAAATAAGATCTTTTAAAAAGAGAGAGAATTGACTGTTTAAAGCAAAATAATGTATTATGGAGTTTAAAACATATAGTTGATTCTTGTTATTCATGTAGTTATGTTCTGGTGTTTTTTTCAATTAATTAACGTATAATGTATTATTGGTTTCAGAGGTACAGGTCTGTGATTCCTCAGTCTTATGTAATACCCAGTGCTCATTACATCCATGTGCCCTCCTTAATATCCATCACCCAGTTACCACATCTCCCCACCCCCTCCAGCAACCCTCAGTTTGTTTCCTATGATTAACAGTCTCTTATGGTTTGTCTCCCTCTCTGGTTTCATCTTGTATTTTTTTCTTCTCTTCCCAGATGATCCTCTGTTTTGTTTCTTAAATTCCACATATCACTGAGATCATATGATAATTATCTTTCTCTGATAAACTTATTTTGCTCAGCATAATACCCTCCAGTTCCATCTACATCAATGTAAAGGTAAGTATTCATCCTTTCTGATGGCTGAGTAATATTCCATTATATATTTTTCCACAGCTTCTTTATCCATTCATCTGTCCATGGATATCTGGGCTCTTTTCAGAGTGTGGCTATTGTGGACATTGCTGCTATAAACATCGGGGTGCACGAACCCCTTCGGATCACTACATTTGTATCTTTGGGGTAAATACTCAGTAGTGCAATTGCTGGGTCATAGGGTAGCTCTATTTTCAACTTTTTGAGGAACCTCCATAATGTTTTCCAGAGTGGCTGCACCAGCTTGCATTCCCACCAACAGTGTAGGAGGGTTCCCTTTCCTCTGCATCCTCTCCAAGATCTGTAATTTCCTGATTTGTTAATTTTAGCCATTCTGACTGGTGTGAGGTGGTATCTCATTGTATATATCCCTGTATCCCTGATGCCGAGTGATGTTGAGCATTTTTTCATGTGTCTGTTGGCCATTTGAATGTCTTCTTTGCAGAAATGTCTGTTCATGTCTTCTGCCCATTTCTTGTTTGGATTATTTGTTCTTTGGGTGTTGAGTTTGATAAGTTCTCTATAGATTGTGGATACTAACCTTTATCTGATATGTCATTTGCAAATATCTTCTCCCATTCTGTCGGTTGTCTTTTGGTTTTGTCAACTGTTTCCTTTGCTGTGCAAAAGCTTTTTATCTTGATGAAGTCCCAATAGTTCATTTTTGCCTTTGTTTCTCTTGCCTCTGGAGACGTGTCTAGCAAGATGTTGCTGTGGCCGAGGTCCCAGAGGTTGCTGCCTGCCTTCTACTCTAGGATTTTGATGGATTCCTGTCTCACATTTAGATCTTTTATCCATTTTGAGTCTATTTTTATGTATGGTATAGGGAAATGGTCCAGTTTCATTCTTCTGCATGTGACTGTCCAATTTTCCCAACACCATTTGTTGAAGAGACTGTCTTTTTTCCATTGGATATTCTTTCCTGCTTTGTTGAAGATTCGTTGACTATAGAGTTGAGGGTCCATTTTATGGGCTTTCTATTCTGTTCCATTTATCTATGTGTCTGTTTTTGTGCCACTACCATACTGTCTTGATGATTACAGCTTTGTAATAGAGCTTGACATCTGGAATTGTGATGCCACCAGCTTTGGTTTTCTTTTTCAACATTCCTTTGGCGATTCAGGGTCTTTTCTGGTTCCATACAAATTTTAGGATTATTTGTTCCAGCTCTGTCAAAAAAGTTGATAGTATTTTTTTTTAAGATTTTATTTATTTATTTGACAGAGAGAGACACAGCGAGAGAGGGAACACAAGCAGAGGGAGTGGGAGAGGGAGAAACAGGCTTCCTGCTGAGCAGGGAGCCCGAAGAAGGGCTTGATCCCAGGACCCTGGGATCATGACCTGAGCTGAAGGCAGATGCTTAATAACTGAACCACCCAGGCGCCCCTGAAGTTGACAGTATTTTGATAGGGATTGCATTGACTGTATAGATTGCTCTAGGTAGCATAGACATTTTAATAATATTTGTTCTTCCAATCCATGAGCATGGAACGTTTTTCCATTTCTTTGTGTCTTCCTCAATTTCTTTCATAAGTGTTCTATAGTTTTCTGAGTACCAATCCTTTGCCTCTTTGGTTAGGTTTATTCCTAGGTATTTTATGGTTTTTGGTACAATTGTAAATGGATCGATTCCTTGATTTCTCTTTCTTCTTCTTCATTGTTAGTATATAGAAATGCAACTGACTTCTGTGCATTGATTTTATATCTTGCAACTTTGCTGAATTCCTGTATCAGTTCTAACATTTTTTGGATGAAGTCTTTTGGGTTTTCTACATAAAGTATCATGTCATCTGTGAAGAGTGAAAGTTTGACTTCTTCTTTGCCAGTTTGGATACCTTTTATTTCTTTTTGTTGTCTGATTGCTGAGGCTAGGACTTCCAGTTGAACAACAATGGTGAGAGTGGGCACCCCTGCCATGTTCCTGAGCTGAGAGCTTTTCCCCGTTGAGGATGATATTCACTGTGTGGTTTTCATATATGGCTTTTATGATATTGAGGTATGTTCCTTCTATCCCTACACTGCAGGGAGTTTTTATCAAGAAACAATGCTGTATTTTATCAAATGCTTTTTCTCTATCCATTGAGAAGATCATATGATTTTTGTCCTTTCTTTTATTAATGTAGTGTATCACATTGATTGATTTGTGGATGCTGAACCACCCTTGCAGCCCAGGAATAAATCCCATTTGGTTGTGGTGAATAATCCTTTTAATGTACTGTCGGATCCTATTGGCTAGTATCTTGGTAAGAATTTTTGCATCCATGTTCATCAGGGATATTGGTCTGTAATTCTTCTTTTTGGTGGGGTCTTTCGTTTTGGGATCAAGGTAGTGTTGGCCTCATAGAATGAGTTTGCAAGTTTTCATTTCTGTTTTTTGAAAGAGTTTCAGAAGAATACGTATTAATTCTTCTTTATATGTTTGGTAGAGGGCACCTGTGTGGCTCAGTCAGTTAAGCCTCCATGTATTTGAGTTCTTTCCACATATCCTCTTGTGATTGAGTTCCAGTTTCAAAGCACTGTGGTCAGAAAATATGCAGGGAATGATCCTAATCTTTTGGTACTGGTTGAGACCTGATTTGTGACGTAGTATGTGATCTATTCTGGATTATGTTCCCTATGCAGTCGAGAAGAATGTGTAATCTTTGCTTTAGGATGAAATGCTCTGAATATATCTGTTAGGTCAATCTGGCCCAGGGTGTCATTCAAAGCCTTTGTTTCCTTGTTGATCTTCTGCTTAGATAATCTGTCCATTGCTGTGAGTGGGGTGTTAAAGTCCCCTATTATTATTTTATTATTATCAATGTGTTTCTTTAATTTTGTTATTAATTGGTTTATAAATTTGGCTGCTCCCAAGCTAGGGGCATAAATATTTACAATTGTTAGATCTTGTTGAATAGACCATTTTATTATGATATAGTGTCCTTCTTCATCTCTTATTACAATCTTTGGTTTAAAACCTAGTTTGTCTGATACAAGGATTGCCACTCCAGCTGCCTTTTGATGTCCATTAGCATGATAAATGGTTCTCCACCCCCTCGGTTTCAATCTGGAGGTGACTTTGAGTCTAAAACGAGTCTCTTGGGGTATCTGGGTGGCTCAGTCAGCTAAGCATCTGACTTTGGCTCAGGTCATTATCCTACGGTCCTGGGATCCAGCCCTGCATCTCTCTACAAGAGACTCATTTTATTTATTTTTTTAAGAAGATTTTATTTATTTATTTGTCAGAGAGAAAGAGAGACAGAGAGAGTACAAGCAGGGGGGAGTGGAAGGCAGAGGGAGAAGCAGGCTCTCCACTGAGCAGGGAGCCTGACTTGGAACTCGATCCCAGGACCCCAGGATCATGACCTGAGCGAAAAGCAGATGCTTGACTGACTGAGACACCCAGGAGTCCCTTGTCTTTTTTTTTTTTTTAATCCAATCTGCTACCCTATGTCTTTTGATTGGAGCATTTAGTCCATTTGCATTCAGAGTAATTATTGAAAGTTATGAATTTAGTACCATTGTATTACCTGTAGAGGTGCTGTTTCTGTAGATTGTCTCTGTTCCTTTCTGGTCTTTGTTACTTTGGGGCTGTCTCTTTGCTCAAAGGATCCCCTTTAATATTTCTTGCAGGGTTGGTTTTGTGTTCACACATCCCTTTAGTTTTTGTTTGTCCTGGAAACTCTTTATCTCTCCTTCTATTCTGAATGACAGCCTTGCTGGATAAAGTATTCTTGGCTGCATATTTTTCCCATTTAGCCCCTTGAATATATCATGGCAGTCCTTTCTGGCCTGCCTGGTCTGTGTGGACAGTTATGCTACCAGCCCTATGTTTCTACCCTTGTAGGTTAAGGACCTCTTGTCCCAAGCTGCTTTCAGGATTTTCTCTTTATCTCTGAAATTTGCAACCTTCACTATTATATGTCGAGGTGTTGACCTATTTTTGTTGATTTTTGAGGGGGGTTCTCTGTGCCTCCTGGATTTGAATGCCTGTTTCCTTCCCCAGATTAGGGAAGTTCTCAGCTATAATTTGTTCAAATAAACCTTCTGCCCTCCCTTCATCTTCTGGGACCTCTATTATTCAGATATTATTTCACTTTATGAAATCACTGAGTTTTAGAAGTCTCCCTTTGTGATCCAGTTGCTGTCGTTCTGTCTTCTTTCCAGCTTCCTTGTTTTCCATCATTTTGTCTTCTATATCACTGACTCTCTCTTCTGCCTCTTTATCTTCATTTGTGACTGCATCTTAATAAAGCATTTTTAATTTCAGCTGATTAGATTTTAGTTCTTTTGTTTCTACAGTAAGGGATTCTGTAGTGTCTTCTATGCTTTTTTCAAGCCCAGCTGGTATCTTTATAATAAACGTTTTAAATTCTAGTTCAGATATCTTACTTATATCCATATTGATTAAATTCCTGGCAATGAGTACTACCTCTGGTTCTTTCTTTTGGGGTGAATTTCTCTGTCTCATCATTATGTCCAGAAAAGAATAGAAGAAATAAAAAAGACAACAATACCATCAACATCAGAAAACAAAACAAAAGAAACCAGAAGAAAACAACAACAAAACAAAATAAGAAAAAAATCAAACAAGAAACAGAACAGAACAAAACAGAAAACTAGATCCTGGGTGTATTTTGGTCTACTTGTTAAAAGAAACTAGATCCCAAAATAGGAAAGAAGGAAAAACTTATATATGTACTAAAATAAAATAAAACACAATGAAAGGAAATCAAAAATTAAAAATACATATATAACGTATATATAAAAATAAAAATTAAAAAATAATTTAAAAAATTGAAAAAATGAGAAAATAGCTGAAAAAATAAAACTGAAAGACTAAAGAATAAAAAAAATAAAAACATGAATGCTATATACTGTGTTCCCCAAGAGCTGAAGTTTTGCAGTTCTCTGTGATTGGTAAACTTGGGGCTGGCCAGTTGTTTGTTCCCCTTCTGGGGAAGGGGGCTCTTGTGCTGATTTTCAGATGTCTTTGCCCAGATGGAATGGCATCCCCTTTGCCAGGGGGCCAGGTTTGATGTAAGTGGCTTGGGATTGCGCTATGTGATGCTGTTTTGCACCCCGAAGGCTTTCAGCACCAACGAGGGGAGGGGGGATGAAAATGGCTGAACCCAGTTCTCTAGCCCTGGAACTGAAAGTTTGGGCCCCCCACTCTTCAGTGAGTGCTCACAGAAAAGCAATCAATCACTTTCGCCTCCCTGATTTCTGCCCCAACTCTGTGTTCACCCAGGCTGTGACTGAGTATTTTTCCCTCAGGCATGTGACTGAGTTTCAAGTCTCCAAATTTTAGAGCCTCCTGCGGCACCTGCACCTTTCCTCCCAGGGGAGGGATGGGGGTCTTGCCCCACTTCTGCCTCTTGCTGGGCCCCTGTCAGGAGAGGGGTCATGTGACCATGGAGCAGTTTATGGCAATACAGAGCAGAAAGCTGGTGTCTAGATTTGCTGTTTTCAGCAGCTTCCCCACTCTGATGCCTGGGAACTCTGCTGCACTCAGGCACCCCCACTTTTCCTGTGACCCCAGGGATCTTGAGACCACGCGGTCCCACCTGGGATTCCACCCCACTTTACCACCTGAGCAGAAAGGCAAGTTTAAGCCAGGGATGTCCCCCCCACTGTAGCAGACTTCTAAAAGTTCTGATTTTGTGCTCTGCTGCTTATAATACTTTGCAGTATCCTCCTTAAGCCAGCTCCCTCCCTGCTGCCGTATCCTCTGATATATCACCCTGGATTCAAGTCTTTGCACCCCCTCCCTTCCAAAAAGTGGTCACTTCACTATTTGTAGAATTGCTGCATTTCTTTTCTCAGATCTTTGATTGATTTCGCAGGGTTCAGAATGATTTGATAACTATCTAGCTGAATTTCTGGGACCAGATAAACTTAGAGTTCCCTGCTCCTCTGCCATCTTAACTCCTCCCCCCAAGACTTCACTTCTTAACATCATCACATTGAAGGGCACGCTTTCAACATATGAATTTATAATCTTCTTGCACTTCGGAATCCTAAGCAATAGTTGGGGGCATTTTTTTTTTTTATTGCGGTAAAATATATGTGGTAAAATACACCGTTTTAACTACTTTTTAGAAGATTTTATTTGTTTATTTGAGAGAGAGAGACCGAGAGAGCACGACCAAGGGGAGGGACAGAGGAAGAGGAAGAAGCAGACTCCCCACTCAGTGGGGAGCCCAACTTGGGGCTTGCTTGCAGGACCCTGAGATCATGACCTGAGCTGAAGTTGGATGCTTAACCTACTGAGCCACCCAGGTGCCCCCCATTTTAGCTATTTTTAACTGTACAGGTCAGTGACATTAAATGCTTTCACATTGTTGTGCAACCGTTCCCACCATCATACAAAGATCTCCAGGACATTTTCATCTTCCCAAACTGAAACTCCATAGCCATTAAACAATCCCTCGCCAGTCCCCCTCACCTCAGTCCTGGCAGCCATCATTCTACTTTTTGACTCATAATTTGACCATTCCAGGTACCTAATATGAGTGGAATTATATAATATATGTCCTTTGTGACTGACATTTTTCACGTAGCATAATGTTTTCAAGGTTCATTTATGTGGTCGCTTATGTCAGAATTTCTTTCCTTTTTAAGGCTAACTGATACTCCATTGCATGTATATACTATCTTTTGTTTATCCGTTCATCTATCAATAAATATTTGAGTTGCTTCTACTTTTTGGCTATTGTGAATAATGCTACTATGAACCTGGGTGTACAAGTATCAGTTTGAATCTCTGCTTTTATTTCTTTTGGTATACAACCAAAAGTGGAATTGCTGGATCCTGTGGTAATTCTATGTATAATTTTTAATTTTTAGGAATTGCCATACTGTTTTCCACAGTAGCTACACCATTATATATTCTCACCAGCAATGCAATGCACAAGGATTCCAATTTCTCCATATCCTTACCAACACTTACTTGTTGTTTGTTTTGGTTTTTGATGATAGCCATCCTAATGAGTGTGAAGTTGTACCTCACTGTGGTTTTGATTTCCATTTCCCTGATGATTACTGATTTTGAGCATCTTTTCATGTGCTCATTGGCATTTGCATATCATCTTTGGAGAAATGTCTATTCAAATCCTTTGCCTGTTTTTTAATCAGGTTGGATGCTCTTTAATGTTGAGTTTTAAGAGTTCTGTATATATTCTGGATATCATTTTCTTATCAGATGTTTGATTTGCATGTATTTTCTTCCATTCCTTCAATTGCCTTTTCACTATGTTGATATTGTCCTTCAATGAAGGACAATAATTTTAATTTTTTAAAAAGAGTTGTATTTTATTTATTTGAGAGAGAGAGAGAGCATAAGTAGGCAGAGTGGTAGGAAGAGGGAGAAGGAGAAGCAGGCTCCCCGCTGAGCAGAGAGCCTGATATGGGGCTCGATCTTAGGACCCTGGGATCACGAGCTGGGCCAAAGACAGATGCTTAAAAACTGAGCCACCTAAGCACCACCAAAAGTTTTAATTTTGATGAAGTCAAACTTAATTTTGTTTTGTTTGCTGTGCTTTTGGTGTCATATGCAAAAAATTATTGCCAAATTCAATGTCATCAAGCTTTTTCCCTATATTTTAAGAGTTTTATACTTTTAGCTTTTATGTTTGGGTCTTTAATCTATTTTGAATTTATTTATTTTTAAAATAATTTTTATAATTTTGATTGAAAAAACACATAACATAAAATTTACTGTCTTAAGGTATGGGGGGTTACGGCTTCAACATATGAATTTGAGGGGGACACAGTTCAACCCATAATGGCAGGATTTCTACCCTTAGGCTGTATTGACATCTGTAAACCAAAGTGATCTTTAAGCAAATATTCTTTAATTATCTGCTTTATCTGCATAAATCTCTTGAACAAATTGAGCCCAAACCAACCAACCAACCAACCAACCAACCAAATAAACAAACAAACAAACAAATTCTGGCTTCTTTCCTTTCATGGTATATTTTATGATCTGTGTAACTGCAGTGACTAATCCCCCACCCCAACCCTGAAACCCCCAACATTCTACTTGGCTTCTCCTCAAAGAAACAGCAGCTTGAAGAGTCACCAAACTAGGAACTTCTGTATGTTTGAGTCACACATATACTCTGAAGTGGCTTCTTTAGGGGCGCCTGAGTGGCTCAGTTGGTTAAGTGTCCGACTCTTGATTTCAGCTCAGGTCATGATCTTGGGGTCGTGAGATCGAGCCCTGCATTGGGCTCTATGCTTAGCAGGGAGTCTGCTTGTCCCTCTCCCTCTGCCCCTCCACCCACTCTCTCTCTCTCTCTCTCAAATAAATAAATAAATAAATAAAAATTTTAAAGTGGCTTCTTTAAAAACTATCATAAAAAACACATATCATTGAAATGACCATCATGACCATTTTGTGGTATACAGGTCAGTAGTATAAAATACGTTTGCATTATTGTGAAACAGAGCTCCAGAACTTTTCCTCCTGCAGAACTGAAACTCTATACCCATTGAACAACAGTGGGTATAGAGTTTTTCCTCTCACCCCAGCTCCTGGTAACCACCATTCTACTTTTGCCATATCAATGAATTTGACTGCTTTAAACACCTCATATAAGTGGAATCATACAATATTTGTTCTTCTGTGTCTGCCTGTATTGTATGGATGGGGGTTTTTGTGATTCGTCCCGCATAACCAGCCACCCCGACCTGCATGGTACGCAGGCAGGCTAAAGAATGTTGTTTGTGAGACTTGTGCTGCAGAAGTAACCTTGGGAGCCTGATCAGTTGCCATGAGTTGGCCTCCAGGTCAGATTGGCCCTTCTGGTCTGGACACCAAGAGCTGTCAATCTTACCTTGCATCCCCTCCAGCTCCAGGCTGGGCTGGCCCCCCAGAATGGAATCCGGAAGGGGAGGCAAGCACACCTAGCTCAGACTCCGTGAAGATGTAAAGACATGATAACAGAATGCAGCTTGCTCCAAACTGCACGTAGGCAAACAAATGTTTAACTTCAGAGCCCGTCATTTGCTCTATAAATATGGTCCTTGTGGGACTGGTCAGTTGGAAGTCTCACCTGAGGGGAGGACGCTCCGACGACGAGGCCTCTCAATTGGGACTGGCTGTCTCCACAGGGCTTCCCCAGCAGATGAGATTGGATGTTTTAAGTATGTGATTTGATGTCATTTTGTCTTATTCTCCTTTACTGCTTACTATTGCCCTCATCTATGCACAGGCTTCCCTTTTCTTTTCTGTTTCTATTAGAAACTAAAGTGGTTTTTCCCCTTCGAAATTGAGAGTGCAGCTGCTGTGAATCTTTTGTTTAGAACACTGCCTTATTTCACTTAGCATGATGTTTTCAAGGTTCATCCATTTTGTAACATGTGAAAGGTTGCATGGTATTCCACTGTGTTTATATACCACATTTTGTTAATCAGTTCATCCACTGATGGACATTTGGGTTGCTTCCACCTCTTGGCTGTTGTGAATAGTGCTGCTAAGCATATGGGTGTGCAAATGTCTCTTTGAGATCCTGCTTTAATTTTGGATATATATCTAGAAGTAGCATTGCTGGGTCATATGGTAGTTCTATTTTTAATTTTTTGAGGAACCGCCATACTGTTTTCCATAGCGGTTGTACCATTTTTTACAATCCCACCAACAGCGTAGAAGGATTCCAACTTTCCATATTCTCGCCAATACTTGTTATTTTCTGTGATTTGTTTGTTTGTTTTTTGTAGTAGCTATCCTAATGGTGTAGAGTAATGTCTCATTGTGATTCTGATTTACATTTCTCTAATGATTAGGGATATTGAACATTTTTTTAAATACATGTTGGCTATTAGTATATCTTCTTGGGAGAAATTTCTATTCAAGTCCTTTGCTCATTTTTAAATTGGATTGTTTGATTTTTTTGTTGTTTAGTTGTAGGAATTCTGAATATATTCTGAATATTGTTTACTTGTAGGAATCCTGAATATATTCTGAATTGTGTCCCTTATGGGATATATCATTTGCAAATATTTTCTCCCATTCTGTAGGTTGCCTTTCATTTTGTTGATTCTGTTCTTTGATGCACAGAAGTTTTCAATTTGTTTTGTTCCTGTTTGTCTATTTTTTTCTCTCATTGCTTATGCTTTTGGTGTCATATCCAAGAAATCATTACTGAATCCAATGTCATAAAGATTTTCCCTATGATTTCTTCTAGGAGTTATATATTTTTAAGTCTTATATTTAGGTCTTTAATCCATTTAGGGTTAATGTTTGTTTATGGTGTAAGGTAAGTGTCCAGCTCTATTCTTTTGTATGTGGATATCCATTTTTCCAAACTGGATATTCAGTTGAAGATACTGTCCTTTCCCCATTGAATCCTCTTGGCACATTTATTGAAAATCATTTGAGGGGCACCTGGCTGGCTCAGTCAGTAGAGCATGTGACTCTTGATCTCCAGGTTATGGGTTCGAGCCCCAAGTTGGGTGGAGAGAATACTTAAAAATTTTTTAAAAAACTTAAAAAAAAAAGAAAAAAGAAAATCATTTGGTATTTATTTCTGGGCCATCTGTTCTATTCTATTGTTCTGTACATCTGTCTTTCTGCTAGTACCACTGTTTTGATTACCATAGCTTTGTAGTTAAGGGTTTTGTTTGTTTGTTTGTTATATAATGTATTATTTGTTTCAGGGATACAGGTCTGTGATTCATCAGTCTTACACAATTCACAGTGCTCTCCATAGCACATACCCTCCCCAATGTCCATCACTTAGCCACCCCATCCCTCCCACCCCCCTCCCCTCCAGCAACCCTCAGTTTGTTTCCTGAGATTAAGAGTCTCTTAAGGTTTGTCTCCCTCTCTGGTTTCGTCTTGTATTTTTTCCTCTCTTCTCCATGATCCTCTGCCTTCTTTCTCAAGTTCCACATATCAGCGAGATCATATGATAATTGTCTTTCTCTGATTGACTTATTTTGCTTAGCATAAATACCCTCTAGTTCCATCCATGTCGTTGCAAATGGCAAGATTACATTTTTTTTATGGCTGCATAACATTCCATTCTCTCTCTATATATATATACCACGTCTTCTTTATCCATTCATCTGTCAATGGACATCTGGGCTCTTTTCAGAGTTTGGCTATTGTGGACATTGCTGCTATGAACATTGGGGTGCATTTGCCCCTTCGGGTCACTACATT
Source organism: Halichoerus grypus (assembly GCF_964656455.1). Taxonomy (NCBI): domain Eukaryota; kingdom Metazoa; phylum Chordata; class Mammalia; order Carnivora; family Phocidae; genus Halichoerus; species Halichoerus grypus. Next base: position 42,403,064 of record NC_135714.1, read on the forward strand.
TGTATCTTTGGGGTAAATCCTCAGTAGTGTAATTTCTGGGTGGTAGGGTAGCTCTATTTTCAACTTTTTGAGGAACCTCCATAATGTTTTCCAGAGTGGCTGTATCAGCTTGCATTCCCACCAACAGTGTAGGAGGGTTCCCCTTTCTCTGCATCCTCACCAACATCTGTCATTTCCTGACTTGTTCATTTTAGCCATTCTGACTGGTGTGAGGTGGTATCTCATTGTGGTTTTGATTTGTATTTCCCTGATGCCGAGTGATGTTGAACACTTTTTCATGTGTCTTTTGGCCATTTGGATGTCTTCTTTGCAGAAATGTCTTTTCATGTCTTCTGCCCATTTCTTGATTGGATCATTTGTTCTTTGGGTGTTTAGTTTGTTAAGTTCTTTATAGATTTTGGATACTAGCCCTTTATCTGATATGTCATTTACAAATATCTTCTCCCATTCTGTCAGTTGTCTTTTGGTTTTGTTGACTGTTTCCCTTGCTGTGCAAAAGCTTTTTATCTTGATGAAGTCCTAATAGTTCATTTTTGCCCTTGCTTCCCTTGCCTTTGGCGATGTTTCTAGGAAGAAGTTGCTGCAGCCGAGGTCACAGAGGTTGCTGCCTGCCTTCTCCTTTAGGATTTTGATGGACTCCTGTCTCACATTTAGGTCTTTCATCCATTTTGAGTCTATTTTTACGTATGGTATAAGGAAATGGTCCAGTTTCATTCTTCTGCATGTGACTGTCCAATTATCCCAACACCATTTGTTGAAGAGACTGTCTTTTTTCCATTGGATATTCTTTCCTGCTTTGTTGAAGATTCGTTGACCATAGAGTTGAGGGTCCATTTCTGGGTTCTCAATTCTGTTCCACTGATCTATGTGTCTGTTTTTGTGCCAGTACCATACTGTCTTGATGATGACAGCTTTGTTACAGAGCTTGAAATCCGGAATTGTGATGCCACTGGCTTTGGTTTTCTTTTTCAACATTCCTTTGGCCATTCAGGGTCTTTTCTGGTTCCATACAAATTTTAGGATTATTTGTTCCAGCTCTGTGAAAAAAAGTTGATAGTATTTTGATAAGGATTGCACTGAATGTATAGATTGCTCTAGGTAGCATAGACGTTTTAACAATATTTGTTCTTCCAATCCATGAGCATGGAATGTTTTTCCATTTTTTTGTGTCTTCCTCAATTTCTTTCATGAGTGTTCTATAGTTTTCCGAGTACAGATCCTTTGCCTCTTTGGTTAGGTTTATTCCTAGGTATTTTATGATTTTGGGTGCAATTGTAAATGGGATTGACTCCTTAATTTCTCTTTCTTCTATCTTGTTGGTGTATAGAAATTCCACTGATTTCTGTGCATTGATTTTTATCCTGCCATTTTACTAAATTCCTGTATGAGTTCTAGCAGTTTTGGGGTGGAGTCTTTTGGGTTTTCCACATAAAGTATCATATCATCTGCAAAGAGTGAGAGTTTGACTTCTTCTTTGCCGATTCGGATGCCTTTTATTTCTTTTTGTTGTCTGATTGCTGAGGCTAGGACTTCTAGTACTATGTTGAATAGCAGTGGTGAGAGTGGACATCCCTGCCGTGTTCCTGACCTTAGGGGAAGGCTCTCAGTTTTTCCCCACTGAGAATGTTATTTGCTGTGGGTTTTTCATAGATGGCTTTTATGATATCAAGGTATGTGCCCTCTATCCCTACACTCTGAAGAGTTTTAATCAAGAAAGGATGCTGTACTTTGTCAAATGCTTTTTCTGCATCTACTAAGAGTATCATATGGTTCTTGTCCTTTCTTTTATTAATGTAGTGTATCACATAGATTGATTTGCAGATGTTGAACCACTCTTGAAGCCCAGGAATAAATCCCACTTGGTCGTGGTGAATAATACTTTTAATGTACTGTTGGATCCTATTGGCTAGTATTTTGGTGAGAATTTTTGCATCCATGTTCATCAGGGATATTGGTCTGTGATTCTCCTTTTTGGTGGGGTCTTTGTCTGGTTTTGGGATCAAGGTAATGCTGGACTCATAGAAAGGGTTTGGAAGTTTTCCTTCCATTTCTATTTTTTGGAACAGTTTCAGAAGAATGGGTATTAATTCTTCTTGAAATGTTTGGTAGAATTCCCCTGGGAAGCCATCTGGCCCTGGGCTCTTGTTTTTTGGGAGATTTTTGATGACTGCTTCAATTTCCTTGCTGGTTATGGGTCTGTTCAGGTTTTCTGTTTCTTCTTGGTTCAGTTTGGTAGCTTATACATCTCTAGGAATGCATCCATTTCTTCCAGATTGTCTAATTTGTTGGCATATAGCTGCTCATAATATGTTCTTATGATTGTTTGTATTTCTTTGGTGTTGATTGTGATCTCTCCTCTTTCATTCATGATTTTATTTATTTGGGTCCTTTCTCTTTTCATTTTGATAAGTCTGGCCAGGTGTTTTTCAATCTTATTAATTCTTTCAAAGAACCAGCTCCTAGTTTCGTTGATCTGTTCTACTGTTCTTTTGGTTTCTATTTCATTGATATCTGCTCTGATCTTTACTATTTCTTTTCTCCTGCTGGATTTAGGCTTTATTTGCTGTTCTTTCTCCAGCTCCTTCAGGTGTAGGGTTAGGTTGTGTATTTGAAATCTTTCTTGTTCCTTGAGAAAGGTTTGTATTGCTATATACTTTCCTCTTAGGACCACCTTTGGTGCATCTGAAAGATTTTGAACAGCTGTGTTTTCATTTTCATTTGTTTCCAGGAATTTTTTAATTCTTCTTTAATTTCCTGGTTGACCCATTCATTCTTTAGTATGATGCTCTTTAGCCTCCATGTATTTGTGTTCTTTCCAACTTTCCTCTTGTGATTAAATTTGAGTTTCAAAGTGTTGTGGTCCAAAAATATGCAGGGAATGATCCCAATCTTCTGGTACCAGTTGAGACCTAGTTTGTGACCCAGGATGTGATCCATTCTGGAGAATGTTCCGTGTGCACTGGAGAAGAATGTGTATTCTGTTGCTTTGGGATGGAATATTCTGAATATATCTGTGAAGTCCATCTGGTCCAGGGTGTCATTTAAAGCCCTCATTTCCTTGTTGATCTTTTGCTTAGATGATCTGTCTATTTCAGTGAGGGGGGTGTTAAAGTCCGCTACTATTATTGTAATGTTGTCGATGTGTTTATTTGAGTTTTTTATTAATTGGCTTATATAATTGGCTGCTCCCATGTTAGAGGCATAAATATTTACAATTGTTAGATTTTCTTGTTGGATAGACCCTTTAAGTATGATATAGTGTCCTTCTTCATCTCTTATTATAGTCTTTGGTTTAAAATCTAATTTGTCTGATATAAGGATTGCCACCCCAACTTTCTTTTAGTGGCACTAATAGATCACAAATGGGACACTTGTTTACAATATAATAGATGAAACAAATAAGGCTGAGCATTGCCTTATTCTGCCTTGAACAGGACCTTGGATTACTCTAATTTTTCCTCCTCTATGTATGTCCACAAATGAGTGAGAAAGGGCCATAAGTATTAGATTTTGTGGGTTACAAGTAAATTTTAGTAACTAGTTGAATTCACAATTATGGAATCTGCGAATAATGATCAACTGTATATAGAAGTAAAATACATGCAACAATAGCACAGAAGCTGGAAGGGAAGCTTTCACTGAGGGATACTGTTGTGAAGTTCTTATACAATAGGTAAAGTCCTTATGCTATAGGTGGTATAATACTATATTTGTACTACAGTTGGTATAGTATTTCTTGAAGGGAGACTGGTAATAAGGATGCATACTCTAAACCCAAATGCACTAACCAAACCAAGCCAGAACAAAACAGAAGAGACAAAAAGAGATACAACTAATAAGCTAATAAAGACTATATAAAATGGAATAATAAAAAGTAATGCTAGTGAGATATCAAGGACTATGGGAACCAAACAGTTCATTAATGAAAACATAATGACTGAAGAAAGAAATAGACTGAATTTGAAGTATTGTTTTATATTCTGAGCATATTATTATTATTAGATTATATTTATTCATTTGAGAGAGAGAGAGAACAGAAGCAGGTAGAGAGGCAGAGACAGAGGGAGATGCACCCCTTTTCTGAGCATATTATAAGAAGGACATACTAGTGGGACACCTGGGTGGCTCAGTTGGTTAAGTGTCTGCCTTTGGCTCAGGTCATGATCTCAGGGTCCTGGGATTGAGCCCCACATTGGGCTCCTTGCTTAGCAGGGAGCCTGCTTCTCCCTCTGCCTGCCACTCCTCCTGTTCATGCTCTCTCTCTGACAAATAAATATATAATTTTTTTTTTTTTTTTAAAGAAGGACGAACTGGAATTTCTTCTGGGGAGGAAGGCCAGTATATGCAGTGTTGGTGTTTGTTTCCCCTTCTTCCAAGAATAGTATGGCTCCATCCTCTCCTTATGTAACCCTAATCACCAAGAGCTTATATTGTTGGGGGATAACTGCCTGGGCATAAGGCAGTTTTTCATCTAGGATGCAATTTTTTTTCCATCTGATTAGTTTGTGATGATTAGCTGGTGTCACCATGCTGGAATGTTCTGTGTTATGTTTGAAATAAAGTATTCAGGGCTACTTACTAAGTAATGCCAACCTATTTCCATGGAATTAACTAAGAGCAAACCTCAAAAACTACTCATGGATTTATGCACAGAGCCAATGTGGACAGCCTTTCTGAAGAGATGAGGAATATATTAGTAAATGTAAAAAGTGAAGAGTCTAAAAACATATCTTTGAAGAAAACATATTTTTAAAAAATGCTGGGAAATATAGTCACCGAAATATTAAGATCAAGTTTACTGAGATGGAGTTTTAGAAATGCTAATTCATGAAGGTAAAATTGCTTCCCCAAACTGTAAAGAGCTAAGAAAAAAATCACGAAGAATAAAAATAATCGCAAAGAATGTTAATTCTTGTTACCTGTTTGGAATGATTGTTCTGGAAGACACTAAAAGAAAAGTTGTTTTTGGATTAGTTCTTGAGTAGCATAAGAATACTGTGCATTAAGAATGAGTTCTTGGTCAGTGTCTGAATTATTTTTATTTTATTTTTGAATTTATTATTTCCCCTATACTGTGATGCATACAGAGACGTCTAAGACAGGGATATATACAAAATGTTTGTGTTTTTTAAAAACACTTTCCTCCATGTTGAAAGCTTTAGAGCACCAAACAATTTCTTTTCAATTGCTTTTATTTCCTAGACTTTCCTTATGAAGTTGAAGTTGGTAAATCTCTTCCTCAATAGCACACAGAATCGGGTATGGTCTGAGAAGTGGCCATGCCTTAGCAAAAATTCCATTCCAAACTTCCATTTCTGATAAAAATTCTTAGTATGCTAGAAACAGAAATAATAATAATATAATAATTGATATTATTATTATTATTATTATTATTATTATTATTTTAAGTAGGCTCCATGCCCAGCATGGAGCCCAACATGGGTCTTGAACTCCCAACCCTGAGATCAAAACTGAGCTGAGATTAAGAGTTGGACGCTTAACCAACTAAGCCACCTGGGCACCCCCAGAAAGAAGTTATTTTAAACTTGATAAAGGATATTTGTCAGATGCTAATGGTAAATATCTTCCTGAGTTGTGAAACATTCACAACATCCCCATTAAACCTGGGAACAAGAAAAGCTGCCCACTGTAATCATTTTACTTAATGCTTCTGTAGGTTCTAGCAAGCCATAAGAAAGGAAAGTGAATCAAGAGGTACCAATATTGGGACACCTGGGTGGCTTAGTCAATTGAGTGTCTGCCTTCAGCTCAGGTCATGATCCCCTGGTCCTGGGATCGAGTCCCGCGTCAGGCTCCTTGCTCAGTGGGAAGCCTGCTTCTTTTCTGCCTGTCACTCCCCCAGCTTGTGCTTTCTCTTTCCTTCTCTCTCTTTCTGACAAATAAATAAAAAAAATATTTTTAAAAAGAGGTACCAATATTAAAAAGGAAGAGATTTAATTATATAAATGTAAATATGTGTATATATGTTTGTGCAAAGACCTAAATTGTTACTCAGATGCATAGGAAAAGTTTCCAAAAAGTTTCCAAGCTTTTGAACTCATGAAGTCCAACAACTCAATAACATTCCTCAAAAAAACTATTTGATGGGCAGAAAACATGTTCTTTTCTTTCAGTCTACTGAGAAATTCACAAACCTGTAGGAAATTGTGTAAACCATGCATAAATCATTCTGAAATTCAGAATACGGTATTTTTTAAAAAATAGAAGTGGTCTATGTAAAATTAGGTAGATTCTGATTTTACAGACTATGTTGTTCTCTAATAGACCTTGAACTTAAAATGAAGAAATATGATAATACCTTTTTCTTTGTATTCCTTTTAAGCAATACAAATGAAATCATATATTTCTCAGACCTCTCATAAAGCTGCACAATTTCATAGGTTATATTTTAAAATAAGCCTTACTTCAATCTTATCAAGAACTTCAAAACTGGGGTGCTTGGTCGGCTCAGTCGGTTAAGCGTCTCTTTCAGCTCATCTCATGATCCCAGGGTCCTGGAATCGAGCCCTGCATGGCGCTCCCTGCTTGGCAGGGAGCCTGCTTTTCCCTCTCCCTCTGCCTGCTGCTCCCCCTGCTTGTGCTCTCTCTCTGTCAAATATATAAATAAAACCTAAAAAAAAAAAAAAATAAGAAGAACTTCAAAACTTTTCCACCTCTTTGAAGTGAATTGCTGCCATGAAATGCAGACTGAACTAGAAGATAAAGCCTCACCTGGGTTTTAGCTCTCGCTCCTTTACCTATGAGCTGTGTGTCCTTGGGCAATATTTAACCTCTCTGATCTGCAGTTTCTTTTATCTGTGAAGTTGAGGGTTGTAAAGATTAAATGAGATAACTTATGCATAGTGCTTTGCAAGCTATAAAATGCTGTGCAGATATTGCATTTAAGGCAGGGTTAACCAAATCCCAACAGCTGTGGAGGATTGAAAATAAAAGATAAAATTTTTATATAGTAGGCTTTGTGCAATAAACAAGAAGATGGCCAGAATGGTAACAGATGTTGAGACTTTGTCATCAGAGGTGTGGCTGAAGGAGTTAAGGCTCCTAAGCCAAGGAGCCACAAGCTCAGGGTGCAGGGGTGAGGCATCACGATTTACCTCCTGCCCTGTGGAAGTCCTACTGTATTATTTGGCTTTCAATACTGTCAGGTTTTTAAAAATATTTTATTTATTTATTTGAGATAGAGAGAGAACACACAAGTGGAGGGAGGGACAGAGGGACAAGCAGACTCCCCACTGAGCACAGAGACCGACGTAGGCTCCACCTGGGGGTGGAAGTGGGGCTGAATCCCAGGACCCCGAGATCACTACCTGAGCCAAAGTCAGATGCTTAACCAACTAAGTCACCCAGGCGCCCCTCAATAGTGTCAGATTTTTAAAAAAATATTTCTGTTTTATTCACACACAAGTTGTCAATCTCCCTCACCCATTTTTCTCTCCTCATAACATTCCCTTAACCTAAAAACCAGAAAGGGGGAAGGCTATCTTCAGATGGGCCCTTGGCTGACTTCTCTACTTGTAGAATCTTTCCAAAGAGGGGTAGGTGGCATTTGGATGTGGTCTCAGAACAAAAGTCAGCACATGTATTGGGGGGCTGGGAAGGGGGCTGGGGAGGAATCTGAAGTATATGGAAATGGAGCAGAAGGACAACAGACAATTGTTCAACTTTTGAGCGCATATGCACTGGAAGGTATTGAGTAGCAAGTCTGGATGCCCGTGGGAATTCTCAGAAAAGGATGCTCATGACAAGAGAAGTAGGGAGCTGATGCCTAAGTTAGAAAACTGCTCAGGAATGCACAAATTAAGATTGATGTTTGGAACTCCAATTTCCATACTTTCTATTGTTTCTTTTTCGTAATAATGAGTCTGTCTTTCTACCTCTCTTTATTCAATCAAGTAAGACACAGTGAGTTTAATGAGTTTTGATTTTCCTAGTCAGGAAGACCTGTCAATATTTCATAGGCAAGCAGAAAGAGGCACTAAAAGAACCCTATTAAAATACTTTAGTCACTTCTGAAGATCCAAAGACAGTTCCTTTTTGCAAAGCTTTATTCTCTTTTATGAATTCCTCTCTTCGCAGATTTGTCTTTTGTGATCACTCTGAGATCAAACAGCTCATACAATGTACGTGAGTCAGTTTTACTGATCCAGCCCCATAGCCTGTTGCCTTGCCTTCCTAGCTGTCAAGCTGCAATTAAGTTGTCAAAAATGTTCAGCTTGCTACCTATTTATAATGTAAACAAATGGTTGCTAATATCAAACTATTTGTGACTACAGGATTTTTACACATTTTCTTGGCTAAAAGGGCATTCTTAAAAAAAAAAAGAAACTCCAAAATAGTTGAGGTTTTTAGTAGAGACATGAAGATTTAATGTGAGTTGTGATTTTTGTCATAATAAAGAGTAAAGCAAAGTTTTTGAGAGAGCTGAGCTGTTTCATCATGTTAATCAACAGATATATGTATGATTATTATAACATCACTGTCTCCATGGATGTGGCTTCAGTAAATTGATAATATTACATTTACTTTACATAATTATAACTGTGCTGTTCTGGATGCTCCTTTAAATTTTTTGTTTTATTTTTTCAGCTTTATTGAGGTGTAATTGACAAATAAAATTGTGTATATTTAAAGTGTACAACGTAATAATTTGCTCCTTTTTTAGTCTATTTATACTCACACGTGTATTGGGGAAAAGCTTTCCTTCCAATATAGTGGGGTAGAATTGTTACTGTATCTATGTATTCTAAATCAAATATTAGTTATATTTTGGGGAATTTCACCCTCTTGTTAGGGTCATCTAAAAATCCAGGTTGGGTGGGGTTTTTTGCCCTGTCTAGCAAATGAGTTGAGGCCCAGGCTTTGGTTGGAAGCATTGAGTTTACTGCTGTAACTCTCTTTTGCTACATGACTCTTTCGCCCAGAACAGTTCTCCCCATCTATCAAACTCTGATGCTTTGGGCAGGCTCAAAGACATCAATATGGTAGGCCTCTCCACTGACCACTAACTCAGCCATAGTGACCCTCCTGGCTATTCCCAAGGCTGAGGTAGTCAGGCAACACCTCACGGGGATGTTGTCATGTGAGTTAGATGGAAGGAAGTGAAGAGTCATCAGATGGGTATCTGAGAGAATAGCATTCCAGGCAGAAGGGAGAGTCTGTACAAAGGCCCTGAGGAAGGAGCTTGCCTGGAATGTTTGAGGAGCGGCCAAGAGGCCAGATCAGCTCCAGCAGAGTAAGGGCTGGGGAGGGTAGTAAAGGCAAGATCATAGCAGTGTAGGGCTCTAGAGGCCACTGTTTACGCTGCATAAAATGGGGGAACTACTGAAGTGTTTGAAAAGTCAGTCTGGCTGTGTGGAGAACAGCCATGAACAGCAGAATTTATTTCTCACAGCTCTGGAGGCTGGAAGTCTGAGATTAGGGTGCCGGCATATTCAGGCAAGGGCTCTTCTGGGTTGTAGACTTTTTGTTATAACCTCAGGGGGCAGAAGGGCCAAGGAACTCTCTGAGGCCTCTTTTATAAGAGTGCTAACCCCATTTATGAGGGCTCTGCTCTCATGACTTCATCATCAACCAAAGGCCCCACCTCCTAACACCAACACCTTGGGAGTTAAGATTTCAACGTATGAATTTATGGAGAACACAAACATGCAGACCATAGGAGACATTTCTGTAAGCATGTTTCCTGAGCAACTGATATAAGCAAACAGAGCGATTATAAATCAGACCATATTAAGAAGCATCTCATGGGTGGCTCAGTCGTTAATCGTCTGCCTTCGGCTCAGGTCATGGGCTCCCTGCTCAGCGGGGAGTCTGCTTGTCCCTTTCCCACTCCCCCTGCTTGTGTTCCTGCTCTCACTATCTCTCTCTCTGTCAAATAAATAAATAAAATCTTAAAAAAAAGAGAAGCATCTCATGAATGCCTTTTCAGTATCTATTTGGGTTCTTCTCTCATCCGGACAGCACCTAGATTTTTTTTTTAATTTTTTATTGTTATGTTAATCACCATACATTACATCATTAGTTTTTGATGTAGTGTTCCATGATTCATTGTTAGCATCTAGATTTTTCTTCAGGGAATCCACTCTTCCTCCTTGGAGTAGTCAGGTGCTTTGGTTAGTGTGGACCCCACCTCTTGCTCTAAAGGAAGGCTTTACTTGCCATAAGTCAATCAATGTTTCTTTGGAGACTTCAAGGAGATTCCTAGTAAATGTCATCTTTTCCCTGCCTAGGTCTGAACAACTGGAAAAATAAAACAAAGTAAATACGAAGATCCCAAACAGCACTTTTATTGTCATAGAGGCCAGAGTAGGGCATGCAGCTCAGGTCTGTTGACCAAGTGGACTTACTAATACTCAACCCCAAATTATACAGACTTGGGCACTGAGTCACAGGTCAGCTATGGACTTTGACAGGTCCTGCTACATAGACCAATGGAAGGGAACTCCTGTTCTCTGAGAGGGAGTCTTCTCCCAAAAGGAAGGGCAGAGCTGCATACAGCATTCTCACCTAGGCTTCACAAAATTCCAATCAGATGAGTTGGTCCCATCTTCCCAGGAGCAGAGAGAGGCTAGAGAGGCTGGAATTAATCAAAGCACCATCAGGAGTGGGAAAAGGCATTCTCCATAACAAATGCCATTTTATCCCTCTTGCTACAGCAAGATTGGCTCAGGATGTTTAGTAACCCAGGCCTAAGCCAATCAACCTGTTGACATTTCCTACCTTCAAATGGCATTCTTGATATAGGATAAAGAGTCCTAAAATTTGTATGGAATCACCAAAGACTCTGAATAGCCAAACATTGAGAAAGAAGAACAAAGCTAGAGGCACCACATTCCTTGATTTTAAACTATATTACAAAGCTATAGTAACCAATATAGCTTTAGTTATATGTATATAATATATATATATATATATATATATATATATTATTTATTTATTTATTTATTTATTTATTTATTTATAGCATAGTATTGGCAGAAAAACAGACACATAAATCAATGGAACAGAATAGAGGGCCCAGAAATAAACCCATGCATATGTGGTCAATTAATTTATCACAAAGGAGCCAAGAATATACACTGGGGAAAGGACAGTTTCTTCAATTAAATGGTGTTGGGAACACTGAAGAGCCACATGCAAAAGAATGAAACTAGACCACTATCTTATACCATCAACTCAAAATGGATTAGGGGCACCTGGGTGGCTCAGTCGGTTAAGCGTCTGACTCTTGATTTTGGCTCAGGTCATGATCTCAGGGTTGGGAGATCAAGCCCTCCATGCTCAGTGGAGAGTCTGCTTAAGATTCTCTTCTTCTCCCTCTGCCCCCTCCCCCACTCACTCTCGTTCTCTCGCTTTAAAATAAATAAATAAATAAATAAATAAATAAATAAATAAATAAATAAAATCTTAAAAAAACAACAAAAAACCCCAAAATGGATTAAAGACTTAAATGCAAGACCGGAAACTCCTGGAAGAGAACAGGTGGTAAGTTCCTTGATATTGGGGCAATGATTTTTTTGGATTTGACATGAAAAACAAAGGCAACACAAGCAAAAATCAACAAGTGGGACTACATCAAACTAAAAAGCTGCTGCACAGCAAAGGAAACCATCAACAAAATGAAAAGGCAACTTATGGAGGAGAAAATGTTTGCGAATCATATATTTAATAAGGGGTTAAAATCCAAAATAAATATAGAACTCCTACAACTCAATAGTAAAAAAACCAAACAATCAATTAAAAAATGGGTAGAAGATCTGAATAGACATCTTTTTTCAAAGACATACAGATGACTAACAAGAATATTTTAAAAGTTACATTGAAATTGTACCTTTTGAATTGTACCAACAGATACATTGCAAAGGTGTTCAACATTACTAATCATCAGGGAAATGCAAATCAAAACCACAATGAGATGTCACCTCACTACTCTTAGAATGGCTATTACCAAAAGACAAGAAATGACAAGTGTTGGTGAGGATGTGGAGAAAAGTGAACACTTGTGCACTAGTAGTGGGAATGTAAATTGGTGCAACCATGGAAAACAATATGGAGGATCCTCAAAAAATTAAAAAGAGAACTACCAGATGATCCAGCAATTCCACTCTTGGGTATATACCTGAAGAAAGTGAAAACACTAATAGAAAAGATATCTGCACACCCATGTTCATTTCAGCATTATTTATAATAGCCAAGATACGGAAGCAACCTAAGTGTCCACTGATGGATGAATGGATAAAGATGTGGTATATGTATAGACAATGGAATATTATTGAGCCATAAAAAAGAAGGCAACCCAGCCATTTGAGACAACAGGGTAGTCTTTGAGGGCATTATGCTAAGTGAAATAAGTCAAGCAGAGAAAGGCAAATACCATGTGATCTCATTTATATGTAGAATCTAAAACAAACAAAAATAGAAACATGATAAAAACCAAGCTCAAAGATAAAATCAGATTGGTGGTTGCCAGAGGTAAGGGGAGCAAAATGAGTGAAGGAGATCAAAGAGTACAAACTTCCAGTTATAAGATAAATACAAACTTGAGGATGTAATGTACAACATGATGACTATAGTTAATAATACTGTATTGCAGAAAGTTGCTAAGAGAGTAAATCTTAAAAGTTCTCATCACAAGAAAAATAAATTTTATAACTGTGTATGGTGATAGATGTGAACTAGACTTATTGCAGTGATCATTTTGCAGTATGTACACATATCAAATCATTAATATTGTACACTTGAAACGAATATAATGTCATGTCAATTATTCCTCAATTAAGAAAAAAATCCCTACCCTTAGAGATTGGTGAGAATTGCACCAATCTGAGTGAAGTGTGAGGGCTTGATACTGGGAATGGGCCTTGGAAGAGAAGACCTCTTGTTGCAATCACTTTGCTTCCATGAGGGAAGTCAGCTGGAGAATGAAGCTAACATGGAAGACACCAGGGTTGTGAAAATCAGGAAAATACAGGATTGGAGCCCTGACCAAAATTAGCCTGAAATGTTCCCAGGGCTTTTTCAGTTAAATAAGCCAGGAAAATCTATTTATCATTTCAGCCAGTTTGAGTTAGATTTTCTGTTACTCCAACCAAATTATCCTAATCAATACATGTATATCTTATCTCTTTTAAAACTCACCTCTAAGAAGGTTTCAATAATTGACCCTCTGCATCTTTATACTTGTCTACTACTATTTCCGCTTTACCTGGCATATACTATAATTTTTACACTTAATTATAACTTATTATTAGTGTTTTCATAGTATATTTTTTCATTCTCTTTTTCTTTCAGACTGTGTCCTTATATTTAAGGTGTGTTTCTTACATACAGCATATAGCCGAGTCCTGTTTTTGTTAAAATGTTAGTCTGCCAATTTCTATTAGAGTGTTATGTCATTTGTATAAAATTAACAACTGATATGATTGATTTAATAGTTGTTAATATTTTAAAAATTTCATCTGTTCTGGGGCGCCTGAGTGGCTCAGTGGGTTAAGCATCTGCCTTCGGCTCAGGTCATGATCCCAGGGTCCTGGGATCAAGCCCCACGTTGGGCTCCCTGCTCAGTGGGGAGCCTGCTTCTCCCTCTCGCGCTCCCCCTGATTGTGCATGTGTGTGCTTTCTCTATCAAATAAATAAATAAAATCTTTAAAAAAATTTCATCTGTTCTTTGTTTCTTTTCCTGCCCTTTTTTTGTTTGATTATATAAGTATAATTTAGTATTCCACTTTATTTCCCCTACTGGATTTCTAGTAATACCTCTTGGCATTGTTTTTAGTGGTTACTTGTCTAAAGTTTGCAATGTGCATTCTTAACTAATCCTTATTTTACCATTTCATAAGCAATCTAAGAACTTACTACAGTGTACTTAGTTCCATTTATTATGCTTCTGACCTTGTGCCATTATTGTCTTATGTTTTTTCTCATCCACTATAATACATTGCCATTGTATTTACTTTCTTTTTTTAAATAAGATTTTACTTATTTATTTGACAGAGAGAGAGAGAGAGCACAAGCAGGGTGAGCAGCAGAGGGAGAGGGAGAAAGCCCCAGTGTGGGGCTTAATCCCAGGATACTGGGATCATGACCTGAGCTGAAGCAGATGCCTAATTGACTGAGCCACCTAGGTACCCCTTATATTTACTTTCAACAGTCAATAGTCTTCCAAAGAGGAAATTTTTAAAAGAGTATTTTATATTTGTTCACATCTGTCCTTTTTACAATGACCTTTATGGATTCCTTCTGGAGTCATCTCCCTTCAGGTCGAAAAACTTCTAGTATGTCTTCATAGTGCAGGTGTTTAAGGGACAACTTCTTTCTGTTTCTGTTTTGATTTTGTGTTCATTTTTTAAAGGATATTTTCACAGGGTATAGAATTCAAGTTTGACTGCTCTTTTTTTCTCTGATGGGAAATCAATCAACATTTTTAATTTTTGTTCTCCTAAGTATCATTGTCCCTTTCCCACCAATCTGGTTGCTTTTAAGATATCTCTAGGTACAGTTCTCTTTTTATTTATCTAGCTTAGTATTTACTAAGATTCTTGGATATATGGGTTTGTTTCTTTTATGAACTTTGGAAAATTCTTCACCATTACCTCTTCAAATATTTCTTTTTGCCCCAGCCTCTCCTCAATTCCTAGATTCCAGCTAACTATATGCTATATTACTTGATATTGTCCTATAGGTCTCTGGTCTCTTTGTTCTGTTTTTTTCTCTCACAATTTTATTTATTCTTCAGTTTGGATAATTTCTATTGACCTATCTTGGGGTTCACTAGTTCTTTTCCTTGTGGATATGTCTGCTCTTAAGCTCATCCAATGCATAGTTCATTTTAGATACTATAGTTTTTTAGAGTCCTTTTTTTAGAATTTCCATTTTTCTGCTGAAATGCTCCATCTCTTCGCTCATTTTGTTCATCTTTTATCTAAATTCTTCAGCGTATTTGTAATAGTTATTTAAAAATTCTCGTCTGCTAATTCCAACACTTGGGTTATCTGTGAGTCTGCTTTCCTTATTTTTTTCCTCTTGATTATAAGTCATACTTCTTCATTTTTTCCCCATATCTTGTCATTTTTGTTTTAGACATTTTGTGTATGTTTGTTTATAAGTAGTATTCAGCCCCAGAAAAGGCAATGCCCTTTCCTCTAGCAGCAAGCCAGGTTGAGAGGCTGATCTCTTCGGGTACTCAGAGTTTGGGGTTGGCACGTTAGTTAATTTCAGTTCAGTTCACCTCTGGTATCAGATATCTTGAGCATGATCAGGTTCTTCCCTCCAGCAGAGCTTTGAAATCTAAGCACCATGAAACAATGAGATCTCTAAGCTTTCCAGTAGAGTCATTGGTTTCTTGTGCCACAAACACATGAAGTCATCCAGTCATTGTGATCTGGAGGGCACAGGGAGCCACAGGTCAACTCTATCCTATTGTTACCATGCAAAGATTTCAGTCCAGCACGTCAGACCCTCTTCTTTTTCTTTTTTTCTAAAAGAATCCTGAAATTGAGAACTTTCTGTAAAATGTCCCAATATTTCATGTTGGCAAATAATTCAAAATTCTTTTAAAAGGTGGTTTGTCCCTGACAAAATATATGTTAGCTTATTTCTTTTTTTTTTTTAATTTAATTTAATTTTATTTTATTTTAATTTTTTTATTGTTATGTTAATCCCCATACATTACATCATTACTTTTAGATATAGTGTTCCATGATTCATTGTTTGTGCATAACACCCAGTGCTCCATGCAGAACGTGCCCTCCTCAATACCCATCACCAGGCTAACCCATCCTCCCAACCCCCTCCCCTCTAGAACCCTCAGTTTGTTTTTCAGAGTCCATCGTCTCTCATGGTTCTTCTCCCCCTCCGATTTCCCCTCCTTCATTCTTCCCCTCCTGCTACATTCTTCTTCTTCTTTTTTTCTTTCTTAACATATATTGCATTATTTGTTTCAGAGGTACAGATCTGAGATTCAACAGTCTTGCACAATTCACAGCGCTTACCAGAACACATACCCTCCCCAGTGTCCATCACCCAGTCACCCCATCCCTCCCACCCCACCCCCCACTCCAGCAACCCTCAGTTTGTTTCCTGAGATTAAGAATTCCTCATATCAGTGAGGTCATATGATACATGTCTTTCTCTGTTTGACTTATTTCGCTCAGCATAATACCCTCCAGTTCCATCCACGTCGTTGCAAATGGCAAGATCTCATTCCTTTTGATAGCTGCATAATATTCCATTGTATATATATACCACCTCTTCTTTATCCATTCATCTGTTGATGGACATCTTGGCTCTTTCCACAGTTTGGCTATTGTGGACATTGCTGCTATAAACATCGGGGTGCACGTACCCTTTCGGGTCCCTACTTTTGTATCTTTGGGGTAAATACCCAGGAGTGCAATTGCTAGATCATATGGTAGCTCTATTTTCAACTTTTTGAGGAACCTCCATACTGTTTTCCAGAGTGGCTGCACCAGCTTGCATTCCCACCAACAGTGTAGGAGGGTTCCCCTTTCTCCGCATCCCCGCCAACATCTGTCATTTCCTGACTTGTTAATTTTAGCCATTCTGACTGGTGTGAGGTGGTATCTCATTGAGGTTTTGATTTGGATTTCCCTGATGCCGAGCGATATTGAACACTTTTTCATGTGTCTGTTGGCCGTTTGGATGTCTTCTTTGGAAAAATGTCTGTTCATGTCTTCTGCCCATTTCTTGATTGGATTCTTTGTTCTTTTGGTGTTGAGTTTGATGAGTTCTTTATAGATTTTGGATACTAGCCCTTTATCTGATATGTCATTTGCAAATATCTTCTCCCATTCTGTCAGTTGTCTTTTGGTTTTGTTGACTGTTTCCTTTGCTTTGCAAAAGCTTTTTATCTTGATGAAGTCCCAATAGTTCATTTTTGCCCTTGCTTCCCTTGCCTTTGGCGATGTTTCTAGGAAGAAGTTGCTGCGGCTGAGGTCGAAGAGGTTGCTGCCTGTGTTCTCCTTTAGGATTTTGATGGACTCCTGTCTCACATTGAGGTCTTTCAACCATTTGGAGTCTATTTTTGTGTGTGGTGTAAGGAAATGGTCCAGTTTCATTCTTTTGCATGTGGCTGTCCAATTTTCCCAACACCATTTGTTGAAGAGACTGTCTTTTTTCCATTGGACATTCTTTCCTGCTTTGTCAAAGATTAGTTGACCATAGAGTTGAGGGTCCATTTCTGGGCTCTCTATTCTGTTCCATTGATCTATTTGTCTGTTTTTGTGCCAGTACCATACTGTCATGATGATGACAGCTTTGTAATAGAGCTGGAAGTCCGGAATTGTGATGCCGCCAGCTTTGCTTTTCTTTTTCAACATTCCTCTGGCTATGCGGGGTCTTTTCTGGTTCCATACAAATTTTAGGATTATTTGTTCCATTTCTTTGAAAAAAGTGGATGGTATTTTGATGGGGATTGCATTGAATGTGTAGATTGCTCTAGGTAGGATTGACATCTTCACAATATTTGTTCTTCCAATCTACGAGCATGGAACGTTTTTCCATTTCTTTGTGTCTTCCTCAATTTCTTTCATGAGTATTTTATAGTTTTCTGAGTACAGATCCTTTGCCTCTTTGGTTAGATTTATTCCTAGGTATCTTATGGTTTTGGGTGCAATTGTAAATGGGATCGACTCCTTAATTTCTCTTTCTTCTGACTTGTTGTTGGTGTATAGCAATGCCACTGACTTCTGTGCATTGATTTTATATCCTGCCACTTGACTGAATTCCTGTATGAGTTCTAGCAGTTTTGGGGTGGAGTCTTTGGGATTTTCCACATAAAGTATCATATCATCTGCAAAGAGTGAGAGTTTGACTTCTTCTTTGCCAATTTGGATGCCTTTGATTTCTTTTTGTTGTCTGATTGCTGTGGCTAGGACTTCCAATACTATGTTGAATAGCAGTGGTGATAGTGGACATCCCTGCTGCGTTCCTGATCTTAGGGGGAAAGCTCTCAGTTTTTCCCCATTGAGAATGATATTCGCTGTAGGTTTTTCATAGATGGCTTTTATGATATTGAGGTATGTACCCTCTATCCCTATACTTTGAAGAGTTTTGATCAAGAAAGGATGCTGTACTTTGTCAAATGCTTTTTCTGCATCTATTGAGAGGATCATATGATTCTTGTTCTTTCTTTTGTTAATGTATTGTATCACGTTGATTGATTTGCGGATGTTGAACCAACCTTGCAGCCCAGGGATAAATCCGACTTGGTCGTGGTGAATAATCCTTTTAATGTACTGTTGGATCCTATTGGCTAGTATTTTGGTGAGAATTTTTGCATCCATGTTCATCAGGGATATTGGTCTGTAATTCTCCTTTTTGATGGGGTCTTTATCTGGTTTTGGGATCAAGGTAATGCTGGCCTCATAAAATGAGTTTGGAAGTTTTCCTTCCATTTCTATTTTTTGGAACAGTTTCAGAAGGATAGGTATTAATTCTTCTTGAAATGTTTGGTAGAATTCCCCTGGGAAGCCATCTGGCCCTGGGCTTTTGTGTTTTGGGAGATTTTTGATGACTGCTTCTATTTCCTTAGTGGTTATAGGTCTGTTCAGGTTTTCTATTTCTTCCTGGTTCAGTTTTGGGAGTTGATACATCTCTAGGAATGCATCCATTTCTTCCAGGTTATCTAATTTGCTGGCATAGAGTTGCTCATAATATGTTCTTATAATTGTTTGTATTTCTTTGGTGTTGGTTGTGACTTCTCCTCTTTCATTCATGATTTTGTTGATTTGGGTCATTTCTCTTTTCTTTTTGATAAGTCTGGCCAGGGGCTTATCAATCTTGTTAATTCTTTCAAAGAACCAGCTCCTAGTTTCGTTGATCTGTTCTACTGTTCTTTTGGTTTCTATTTCATTGATTTCTGCTCTGATCTTTATTATTTCTCTTCTCCTGCTGGGTTTAGGCTTTATTTGCTGTTCTTTCTCCAGCTCCTTTAGGTGTAGGGTTAGGTTGTGTACTTGAGACCTTTCTTGTTTCTTGAGAAAGGCTTGTATTGCTATATACTTTCCTCTTAGGACTGCCTTTGCTGTATCCCAAAGATTTTGAATAGTTGTGTTTTCATTTTCATTGGTTTCCATGAATTTTTTTAATTCTTCTTTAATTTCCTGGTTGACCCATTCATTCTTCAGTAGGATGCTCTTTAGCCTCCATGTATTTGAGTTCTTTCCGACTTTCCTCTTGTGATTGAGTTCTAGTTTCAAAGCATTGTGGTCTGAAAATAGGCAGGGGATGATCCCAATCTTCTGGTACTGGTTGAGACCTGATTTATGACCTAGGATGTGATCTATTCTGGAGAATGTTCCATGGGCACTAGAGAAGAATGTGTATTCCGTTGCTTTGGGATGGAATGTTCTGAATATGTCTGTGAAGTCCATTTGGTCCAGTGTGTCATTTAAAGTCTTTATTTCCTTGTTGATCTTTTGCTTAGACGATCTGTCCATTTCAGTGAGGGGGGTGTTAAAGTCCCCCACTATTATTGTATTGTTGTCGATGTGTTTCTTTGCTTTTGTTATTAATTGGCTTATATAATTGGCTGCTCCCATGTTAGGGGCATAGATATTTACAATTGTTAGATCTTCTTGTTGGATAGACTCTTTAAGTATGATATAGTGTCCTTCCTCATCTCTTATTACAGTCTTTGGTTTAAAATCTAATTTGTCTGATATAAGGATTGCCACCCCAGCTTTCTTTTGGTGTCCATTAGCATGGTAAATGGTTTTCCACCCCCTCACTTTCAATCTGGGGGTGTCTTTGGGTCTAAAATGAGTCTCTTGCAGACAGCATATCGATGGGTCTTGTTTTTTAATCCAATCTGATAGCCTGTGTCTTTTGATTGGGGCATTTAGCCCATTTACATTCAGGGTAACTATTGAAAGATAGGAATTTAGTGCCATTGTGTTGCCTGTAAAGTGACTGTTACTGTATATTGTTTGTGTTCCTTTCTGGTCTATGTTGCTTTTAGGCTCTCTCTTTGCTTAGAGGACCCCTTTCAATATTTGTTGTAGGGCTGGTTTTGTGTTTGCAAATTCCTTTAGTTTTTGTTTGTCCTGGAAGCTTTTTATCTCTCCTTCAATTTTCAATGACAGCCTAGCTGGATATAGTATTCTTGGCTGCATATTTTTCTCATTTAGTGCTCTGAATATGTCCTGCCAGTCCTTTCTGGCCTGCCAGGTCTCTGTGGATAAGTCTGTTGCCAATCTAATGTTTCTACCATTGTAGGTTACATATCTCTTCTCCCGAGCTGCTTTCAGGATTTTCTCTTTGTCTCTGAGACTTGTAAGTTTTACTATTAGATGTCGGGGTGTTGACCTATTTTTATTGATTTTGAGAGGGGTTCTCTGTGCTTCCTGGATTTTGATGCCTGTTTCCTTCCCCAAATTAGGGAAGTTCTCTGCTATAATTTGCTCCATTATACCTTCTGCCCCTCTCTCTCTTTCTTCTTCTTCTGGGATCCCAATTATTCTAATGTTGTTTCGTCTTATGGTATCGTTTATCTCTCGAATTCTGCCCTCGTGATCCAGTAGTTGTTTATCTCTCTTTTTCTCAGCTTCTTTATTTTCCATCATTTGGTCTTCTATCTCGCTGATTCTTTCTTCTGCCTCATTTATCCTAGCAGTTAGCGCCCCCATATTTGATTGCACCTCATTAATAGCCTTTTTGATTTCTACTTGGTTAGATTTTCGTTCTTTTACTTCTCCAGAAAGGGTTTCTCTAATAACTTCCATGCTTTTTTCAAGCCCAGCTAGTATCTTTAAAGTGATGATTCTGAACTCTAGATCTGACATCGTACTAATGTCCGTATTGAGTAGGTCCCTGGCAGTCGGTACTACCTCTTGTTCTTTTTGTTGAGGTGACTTTTTCCGTCTTGTCATTTTGTGCAGAGGAGAATAGATTAATGAGAGAACAAAATGCTAGCAGGGTAACAACGTCCCCAGAAAATATACTCTAAACAAATCAGAAAAGACCTGAAGCAGTGGGAAAAGAAAGGGAAAGAGAGAAAAAAGAAAAAGAAAGAAAAAAAGAAAAAAGAAAAAGATAAAGATAAAAACAAACAAAAGCAGAACAAAACAAAACAAAAACAGAATGTGATCAAATATGATCAGGCTGGTTTATAGATCAGTGCCACACACTAGATTTTGGGTGTATTTTGGTCTGTTAAAAGAAAGTCCCTCCCAAAATTTTAAAGAAAGAAAAACTTATATATGTACAAAAATAGGGTTGATATGATGAAGGGATGGAATATGACTGTAAAGATGGAAATTATAAAAAATTTTATAAAAAGATTTGATAAGTTGTTTGAAAAAAGAAAGAAGAGGATTTAAAAAAAAAAAGAAAGAAAGAAAAAAGGGAGAGAATGTGATCAGGCAGGGGAGTAGAAAAAAACCATACACTAGAGATTTAGAGTATATTTTGATCTGTTAGAAGAAACTATCTCAAAATTTTAAAGAGAGAACAACTTATATATATATGCCAAAAATACAGGTAACTACTATGAAGGGATAGAATATGATTTTAAAAATGAAAAATAAAAATGTTTTTTTTTTTTAAAAAAAGGGATTGATAAGATGTTGGTTGAAAAAGGGAAAAAGAAAAATTCAAAAAAAAAGAAAAAAAGAAAAAAGAAAAAAAGACAGTTAAAAAAAATAATTTACTTTGAAAGACTAAAGAATCATGGGGAAAAAAGCAATGAATTCTGTGCTGTATTCCCCTAGCGCTGGAGTTCTGCCGTTCTCATTGATCGGTAAACTTGGTCTTGGCTGGCTGTTCTCGCTGATCTTCTGGGGGAGGGGCCTGTTGCCGTGGATCCCAAATGTCTTTGCCGGAGGCAGAATTGCCCCGCCCTTGCCGGTCCGGGCTAAGTAATCTGCTCAGGTTTGCTCTCCGGAGCTTTTGTTCCCTGCAAGCTCTCCGTACAGCTTTGGAGGCGGAGAGTGAAAATGGCGGCCTCCCAGTCTCCGCCCCGGTGGAGCCCAGAACTCGGGGTCCCGCTCCTCAGCGAGCCCCCAGAGAAAAGCAGTCAGTCACTCCCATCTCCCCGGTCTCCGGCCACACTCCGTGCTCACCTGGCCTGTGACCGCGCCTCTCTATCTGGCACCCGACCCCGGGTGGAGTCTCCAAACCCAGCAGATCCCCGCGGCGCGCTCCCGCACCTCTCCTCCCGGGGAAGAAGGTGAGTCTCCCCGGATCTGCCGCTTGTTGGGTCCCTGCTGGAGGAGCAGTGGCCCGACTGTGCCGCGGATCACGGTTTATGGCAACCCCGAGCTGAGAGCCCGCGCCTGGGCTCCGTCTCTGCAGCCGGCTTCCCTGCTCCGATACCTGGGAGCTCTGCCGCACTCAGGCACCCCCGGTCTTGCTGTGACCCCGAGGGTCCTGAGACCACACTGTCCCGCGAGGGTTCCACCCCCACTTCGCCACCAGAGTGACATCCCTCAGCGGAGCAGACTTCTAAAAGTTCCGACTTTGTGCTCCGTGGCTCTATCACTTGCCAGAAGCGGCCGATGGAGGCCCCTCCCCCGCCGTCTATCCTCCCGAATATCGCCTCGGATTCACTTCTCCGCACGTCCTACCTTCCAGAAAGTGGTCGCTTTTCTGTTCAGAGAGTTGTTGCTATTCTTTTCTTCGATCTCCTGTTGAGTTTGTAGGTGTTCAGAATGGTTTGATCCCTATCCAGCCGAATTCCTGAGAGGAGACGAAATCCAGGTCTCCTACTCCTCCGCCATCTTGCTCCGCCCCCCTATGTTAGCTTATTTCAATCCATGGACCACCAGTTCTCGGTCTCCAGTATAGTCCAACTTCCTCATAGTAGACAGGAAAGAGAAGACCCCAAAGAACTTTAACCTTACTTCAGCAAACAGGACTTTCTGAAGTTAAAGAAAATGTTTTAATTCTTAGAAGTTTAAACATGTTTAAATTTGGTTGCTCGTTTATTATAAGGCTTTTTTGTCAAGGATTTTGCAAAGTTAGGAAATATAGAAACTATCCATCCAGTTGTATGTGGCATAGAGGATTAGCTTATTAGTTATGTTTAAACGTCAATTTTCCACTATGTAGACAGGTACCTCAGTGGTAATTCCAGATAGGTAAGGAAATAGGCAAATTTAAAACACCTCAAACATACCATTTTTTAAAAAATCTTATAGCTATATACCAAATTAGTTCTGTATTTCCTGAGAAACATAACTATTTCTCCCTACAACTGACTTCTGTGGGCATGAGATCTGCCAGAGAATAAGACTATGAGTATATATTCCTGGAAAAATTTGTTGCATTTCAAATTTAATTCTTTTTAATCTTTTCATGCCAAAGTCATATTTGCTATTTAGAGAAACCTATTTGTTCAGCTGCTTACCTGGTTGGAATGACAAAGAAAGGACAGTCAATATCTCTTCCTGCAAACCATTTTAATATTCCTGTTTCTCCAGACAAAGTGACCCTAAATAAACATGATTATGGGTGCTGAGGTGCTATATTTTGTAATTAAAACCTAAAAATCACTCCTTGTCTTATATTCCTCTTCACATACATACATATACTTGTCCCTTTCTACCTCCTACAAGCCCAGAACCACAATTCTGCAACTAACTGAGATGAATGTATTTTATGATGTATTTATTTCTCTCTCCAAGCTCTGAAAGAAAAAACTGGCTGGAAGCCAATGAGCATTAAGAACACATTTCTTGGCAGGCAGCTACTATTATTTGTTCAAAACATATTCATAGAGTTGCCACTGTAACAACTTGGAAAGTAGATTAAAATCACACCATCTTTTCCACCCCCCAGTAACTTTGCATTTCAATGCCTCCCTGAACATTTCAGGAATAATCAACAGGACTCAGACTTTTCTCTTTCAGCTTGAAGGCTAGAAGTTTGAATGATGGGGATGTCAAGTCTTAGAAGATTTGACTAAACTCCACTTCCCTCTTCTGCCCCTCAATGTAGGCCTTCCCTAAGATTCTTTTTCTTGTTCCTCACTCTCTTCCTCAAAGCTCTTGCATCTCCCATGGGGTCAATGATTTCTTATAAAAGAAATATTTACAAGATCAATGATTAATGATCTTATATAGGATCAATGATCTCCTGTTAGTTTGCAGATCTAACATCACTTTCTTTGTGTGTGGCAAAATATACACAACATAAAATTTGCCATGATAACCATTTTTAAGCGTGTAGTTCAGGGGCACTAAGTGCATTCACATTGATGTGCCCCCATCACCACCATCTGTCTCCAGAACTTTTTCATCTCCCCAGACTGAAACTTTTTATCCATTAAACAATAATTCTCCATTCCTCCCTTCACATGGCCCCTGGAAACCACCATTCTACTTTCTGTCTCTACAAATTTGACTAGTGTAGGCACCTCATATAAGTGAACTCATACAGTATTTGTCCTTTTGTGACTGGTTTATTTCACTTAGCATAAAGTCTTCAAGGTTCATCCATGTTGGAGCATGGATCAGAATTTCATTCTTTTTTAATGCCGAATAATATCCATTGCATGTGGATACTACCTTTTGTTTATCTCTTCATCTACTGACAAACATTTGGTTTGTTTCCACCTTTTGTCTATTGTGAATAAAGCTGCTATGAACACGGATGTACAAATATCTATTCTAACATCTCTTCTAGCTCCCTCTGTCCTGAGACCTTGTCGGGGGGATAGGTGATTCATTCAGAAGGAGGGGTCAGCCATAGCAGAGCTGAGTGAAAGCGTCCAGCAACAGTTGGAAATGCGGTGCTCAAAGTATCTTTACTTCATCCATTTTTAGTGTCACTGCTTGAACTTAGGCCCTTAATATTTCTACCTCTTAGTATCCTTAGTTAATTAATTAACTAACCCCATTAGGCATGTTGTGTTTTCCTGCACCAACCTTGCAGCTATGCCATTTTCTTTATCAGGAGAGCCCTTCTTTCCCTCTGTACCTTGCCATCTTCTTCTGGACACCTTCCTGTGCACTCCAGCACACACTAACTTCTCCCCTTCTTGGATCTCTTCAGCAATTTTTTTTTTAAGATTTTATTTTTTTATTTGACACAGAGAGAGACACAAGCGAGAGAGGGAACACAGCAGGGGGAGTGGGAGAGGGAGAAGCAGGCTTCCCGCCGAGCAGGGAGCCCGATGTGGGTCTCGATCCCAGGACCCCAGGATCATGACCTGAGCCGAAGGCAGACGCTTAACGACTGAGTCATCCAGGCGCCCCTCACTACATTTGTATCTTTGGGGTAAATACCTAGTGGTGCAATTGCGGGGTCATAGGGTAGCTCTATTTTTAACTTCTTGAGGAACCTCCATACTGTTTTCCAGAGTGACTGCACCAGCTTGCATTCCCACCAACAGTGTAGGAGGGTTCCCCTTTCTCTGCATCCTCACCAACATTTGTCATTTCCTGTATTGTTAATTTTAGCCATTTCTGATTGGTGTGAGGTGGTATCTCATTGTGGTTTTGATTTGTATTTCCCTGATGCCAAGTGATGTGGAGCATTTTTTCACGTGTCTGTTGGCCATTTGGATGTCTTCTTTGGATAAGTGTCTGTTTATGTCTTCTGCCCATTTCTTGACTGGATTATTTGTTTTTTGGGTGTTGAGTTTGATAAGTTCTTTTAAACTACTAATTGTTAAGAAAAATATTCTGGGTCAAAGGAATTGGAATGATGACCCTCACTTACAATTCCACTTCATGATGGATACATGTAATTGCCCCTCCCAGTGCTCCAGTTCTTCAGGGAGCAGGGAAGTCTCAGGGTATATGGGTTACATCCCAGAAGCTTGGATGATTGATGGAGGAGGGGTCGTTTGGAAAACACAGGTGACAGCACTTAGGTGGCACTCAGTTCGCAAAAGAAGGCATGGTAACAATTTGAGATGATGTCATTTTAATGGGGGTGGGAAACGGATAAAGAGCTATCTTCACTTCACTTCTCTTCTCATGAGACCCATACCCAAAAGCCTGCTCAATATAATTGATTTCATGGGTCACATAAGGAAAAACCTTTCCCCACCTCTGTGGGAAAATCTACCCTTACTGGGATGCCATCCCAGCTCATTAATACTGTGTCTACTGATGTTCCTCACTTCTAAGTTCAATTAAATGTAAGGCCATTCATTTCTTCATTAATTCCTCCATTCCTTCATTCATTCAGTAATCACTTGTGGAGGCTTTATGTGAGGGGCTCAGAGTAAGTCACACAAATGGTGTTTAACCTTAATGGAGTTGAGAATACAGTGGAGAACCAGACAAAATAGTCACAAATAAGAATAACTTAGAAACTCTGATACATTCTATGAAGAAAGTACAGATGCTGGCCATAGAGAAACATGAAAAAGGATCCTCTGAACTTGCTTAGAGAAGTGCTTTCCAAGGTGATGATATTTAAGTTGACAGAAAGTTGAGAAGGATCTGGGCACCCTTAGAGTAGAGGGAAGAGTGTTTCAGAGGAGACAGAACAGTGTGTGAGGCTCGTGGGCTGGGGGGCACAGATAGAGAGGGGAACTAGAGAGCACAAATCCCATCTAAAGGGAACACTTTGATGTGGTAGTCAGAGTACAGAGGATGCTACCAGATTGCCTGATTCCAGTACCAATTCTGCCTCTTCCTATGCTGTGATCTCATGCAAGTTCCATGCCTCAGTTTCCTTATCTATAAGATGGGGGTTAAAAATAATACCTATGATGCAGAGTTTCAAAAGAAAACATAAGGGACACCTGGGTGGCTCAGCTGGTTAAGCGTCTGCCTTCGACTCGGGTCGTGATCCCAGGGGCCTGGGATCTAGTCCCGCATCAGGCTCCTTGCTCAGTGGGGAGTCTGTTTCTCCCTCTGCCTGCTCTGCCTGCCGCTCTCCCTGCTTGTGCTCTCTCTCTCTCTGACAAATAAATAAATAAAATCTTAAAAAAAAAAGAAGACATAAACTCAGATTTAAAAAAAAAAAAAAATTTACTAGGGGCACCTGGATGGCTCAGTTGGTTAAGTGACTGCCTTCAGCTCAGGTCATGATCCTGGAGTCCCGGGATTGAGTCCCGCATCGGGCTCCCTGCTCAGCAGGGAGTCTGCTTCTCCCTCTGACCCTCCCCTCCTCATGCTATTTCTATCTAATTCTCTCTCTCAAATAAATAAATAAAATCTTAATAAATAAATAAATAAATAAATAAATAAATAAATAAATAAAATTTACTAGCTTTCAAAATTTAGCCACTAATTTTAAGAGGATTTTTTAAAAACTGAGCAAGTTAACCCCATCTATGAACTCACAATGGCTTGGGAGTCATCAGTTTGCAGCCTCTTGCTCGGGACCTCATGTGCCATGGTATATAGTTTGGATTTTTTTCCCCAAGTGGGAACTCACTGAGGTGACATGGTCTGATCTATGTTTTAAATGTGATGGATGCCCACTAGAAGATGGATTAGAGAGGGCAACAGTAGAGCAGTAAGACCTGGTAAGACTTCAGTGTGGTTTCTGGAAGGACTCCAGCCAGAACACTTGAATGCCCTACCTCTCCTGATCAGTTACTTCCTTTTCCAGCCCATCCTACCAAACTCCCATTAGTTCGGAGTCATTTTTTAAGATTGTCCTAGGTCTTCATTTGCTTAAAAAAAAAACAAAAAACCAACAACACCATAGACTTTCTTTTTTAGAGCTGTTTTAAAGTTCACAACAAAATTGAGTGGAAGGTGCAGAGATTTCCTAATTACTCCTTGCCTCAACATGTACAGAGCCTCCCCTATTTCAACATCCCCCATCAGGTTTACCCATTTTCACCATTGATCAACCTACATTGACACATTGTTATCACCCAAAGTCCCTAGTTTACATTAAGGTTCACTCTTGTTATTATACATTCTATGGGTTTGGACAAATGTAGAATGACATGTATCTACCATTATGGTATCATAGACAATAGTCGTACTGCCCTGAAATTCCTTAGTGCTCAATCTATTCATCCTTCTATCCCCCTTACCCCTGGCAACCACTGATTGTTTTACTGTCTCCAATTTGCTTTTTCCAGAATGTCATATAGTCAGAATGTACGGTATGTAGTCTTTTCAGATTGGCTTCTTTCACTAAGCAATATGCACTTAAGTTTCCTCCATGTCTTTTTACGGTCCAATAGCTCATTTCATTTTTAACACTGAGTAATATTTCATTGTCTGGTTGTACCACAGTTTATCCATTCACCTACTGAAGGACATCTTAGTTGCTTCCAAGTTTCGGCAATTATGAATAAAGCTGCTGTAAACATTTGTGTACAGGTTTTTGTGTGGACATGTTTTCAACTCCTTTGAGTAAATACCAAGGAACACGATTGTTAGATCATGCGATGAAAGTATGTTTAGTTTTGTAAGAAATCAAACAGCCTTCCAAAGTGGCCACACCATTTTGTATTCCCCAGCAGTGAATGACAATTCCGAATGCTCCATAACCTCACCAGCATTTGATATTGTCAGTGTTCTGAATTTTGGCCCCTCTAATAGGTATGTAGTGGTATTGCATTTTAATTTGCATTTCCCTGATGGCATTTGATGTGAAGCATCTTTTCATATGTTTATTTGCCATCTGTATATCTTCTCTGGTGAGGTATCTGTTAAGATATTTGACCCGTTTTTTAATCAGGTTGTTTGTTTTCTTATTGCTGAGTTTTAAGGGTTCTTTGTGTATTTTGGATTTATTTTACTTTTGGAATCTTCTCCCCACATTATCTATTCATTTACTCATTCACTCATTCCTTCATTTAACAAATACTTAATTTTTTAAGAAGATTTTATTTATTTGAGAGAGAGAGCAGGAGAGAGGGAGAGTATGAACAAGGGGGAGGGACAGAGAGAGAGGGAGAAGCAGGCTCCCCAAGGAGCAGGGAGCCTGATGTGGGGCTCAATCCCAGGACTCTGGGATCATGACCTGAGCTGAAGGCAGACACTCAACTGACGGAGCCACCCAGGTGCCCTAACAAATACTTATTTAGCATTGTCCTCCATGCCAGACACTGTTACAAGTATTTTACATTTTACATTTTACAAGTTCTCAGAGCTTTCTAGAGGTAGGTACTATTATTATCTCATTTTACAGATGTATTGCCCCAGGTCACACTTCTGGAATGGTGAAGAGTTTTTATCTGAGCAGTCTGGCTCCAGAAGGAGCTCAGTGTATATTTATTGGTGAAATGGATGATACTGAGATGCTTTTTCTATTCACCCTTTCTGCCTGGTTCTCTTTTGTCTCTTCCCTTTTCCATTATCTCCCGATTCCTCTTCTTTCTTGTCTTCCTCAAATTCGTAATCTCTTCACCTGACAAGAGATATTTTCCCTGTCCTTGTTAATGTATTTTGAAGTGAAGGGCTGCTATTTCTCCCCTCCAAATTGTCATTCTCATTTTCAAATATGTGCTCATACAATACTGCTCCCCAGCCCCACCCCCAAAATATACGGCAGCTTCAGCAAATGGAATCATGAGTTAGATGCATAATACTTGCAAGCATAATAATGTTGAATAAAAATGGAGGAGAAAGAAAAGAATTCTACTTTGCACTGGAAAAAAGATAGTGGGCAATATTTCTCAAATGTCTTGACATTCTAAGTCTCTCAATAAAAGATAAATGTGCTTTCCTTTAAACTGCCTGTGAAATATTGTCATGTTTCAAATTTGTTTCAGTTATTAAGCTTATGTAATCTACTAAAGCAGAAATTAAGTTAGAAAAGTCTTGTCAGGGTTGAAAGTGGCAATAACTCATTAATCTAGACCTCTTTAAAATGAGACAATTTCTTGCAATAAGTGTTTTTAGTTCCTAAAATGCTTGTCACCTGAGACCATGCAACTACCAGTAAATACAAATGGTCTTATTTTCCTGTGGAAAAAGCATTTAATAATATTTTGTACTATAGGTAGTGTTTCTTATGAGAGCTCTAGCCATTCATGGTTAGCCCCATGAGGTAGGGAGGGAGGTGTACATTGAGAACAGGAGACTCTATTTTGCAAGGGAAAAGAAAAAAATGGACACCAAGAGGTCCAGTGACCTGACATTGACTAGAGGAACAAATGAAGATATGGAGAACTCTAGGAAAGCCCAGATTTCTCTTCTGGGGTCACTGGCCCTGAGGAACAAAGGAAAGGTGAAAGCTTAGTTTGTCTTATGTTGACAGTTTTTTGTGTTTTTTTTTAAATCTCTTAACTCACATATGATACTGGACTATTCCCCACTCTTTTATACCATTAGGGCATACATTTAGAACAGCTTTCCTGGGGGCGCCTGGGTGGCTCAGTTGGTTGGGCAACAGCCTTCAGCTCAGGTCATGATACCCGAGTCCCAGGATTGAGTCCCACATTGGGCTCCCTGCTCAGCGGGGAGTCTGCTTCTCCCTTGGACCCTCTCCCCTCTCATGCTCTCTCTGAAATAAATAAATAGAATCTTAAGAATAGCTTTCCTGGCATTTTGCGTCTGTCCAATATGGAGAGAGCACAGCGGTGCAGAAACAACAGTCAGCTGGGCTCCCCTGAGTTCTGGCCCTGCCAACAACTAGCTGTGGCCCCTGGGCACGTCCATCACTGCTCCAGCCTCCGTTCCTCAACCAGCAGGAAGAAGAGGTAGAACAAAATGATTGTGAAGCTTTTTTTTTTTTTCAGTTGTAATAGTCAGCACCACGATTCTTTTGCCTTATTTCCTTTTCCTTTTTGTTCTTTAGAACGAGCTCACAAAACACACCTCACAAGGGAGAACGTGAAGTCACAATTGACGTACATGACTTTCTCCCTTCTGGTTTTGGTTAGACATCTAATAATTCCTTTCTAAAGAATTATTTTCTTTGTGTTTTCGCAAAAAAAGGAGCAGTTAAAACCAGTCTGGGTCATAAGAGAGTGCCCATCCTGCTCAGGGGAGGGAAATCCTCTGTCCGGCAAGGGCAAAATTACTGGCTGACAGGTAAAGAGGTTGCAGGGGGTTCCTGGCCATTAATTAGTCTGATTTCATTCTGGCACCTTGACCGTATTAAGGAACTACCTGGACCTTTCCTGTATACCACATGGTCAGTGAATGGCTGCCTTTCATTCTGCTTTGCTGTTAAATCATGTCAATATATGTGTACCAAATTTCTAGAAAATAATGTGTACAGTATGGGGCATATAGTGATGTCAAAAGCACTTCCCTAACCTAGTGAGATTTGGATGGGCATCCAGAAATGTGCTCTTTCTTTGGGGATATGCAACTTGTCTTCCCCTTTGTTTGGATCCTTTTAGTTGCAAAGATCAGGACACTCTAAAATTGCCCTTAACAAAATGAGGAACTCCATTGACTTTTAACATTGAATAGTTCAGGCATAGCTGGATTTCAAGTCTCAAACGATATCCCTGGAGTCAGGTTCATCTGTTGGCTGGATTCCCCCATGTTGACCTTGCTATCAGGCAGACCTTTGTTGGAGACGTGAAATCCAGCAGAGCAGCTGGACTAATCTTGACAGCTTGTATTCGGCAGCATATAGAATACCCATCGCCTGGTCCCTTCAGCAAAAGTCGTGGCATTAGCTGAGTTGGTCTGATTGAGTGGGGTGCCGTCTCTGAACCAGTCACAGTGGCTGGGGGGATTGGTGGTGCAGGGGTTCAGGGATGCTCTGATAGGCTGGTCTTAGTTACAGGACAACAGAAGGAGCTGAGAAGTGGTCAACCCCCTCATCTGAGAGGCAGCAACTGAGAATAGTGGAGGAGAAGGAGGATTTCCAAAGAGAAGGGAGGGACGACATCACCACAAGAAGAGTGAATGAATGCTGGGCAAACAAAGAGGACCAATATTGACATTATCTCATCACATGAACCTCTTGATTCAGAATAATAAGTGAAGGGGGACTGGGCAGGCAGAGAGGACCAGGAGATACACCAAGTATGGGCTAGAAACCTGACCAGCCCAGGATTGTCTTGTTCTAAGGACTGATTGGACTAAGTACTATATCCACCACTTCTCTGGTTATCTTCATCAATATTACAAGTTAGAACTACAGATCCTTAGGAAAGCTGCTCCTTACAATGAGTGCACAGAGTTTTAGTATATTATTGTTTAAGTGTTGAAAAGGGTTTCTTTTTTCCCTCCCTCATTGCATTTTGGCTTTTCATAGTGTGCAATTTTGCTGCATTTATAATCATGATGTACTTTGTTTGGGGAGAATGCATTTTGTCATAAAAGCTTTTCATCCAACTAGAGGAATATCAGCCTCACTATCAATATTCCAGCACAACCGCTCTTTCCCTCTGGGAAGATTTAAAATAGGTTGCGAAACTCAGACATCCAGCGGTCGAAAAACTAACACCAATTGGATTCTTTTAATTGAGAAATAATTAATTGGTGCATGACAATATGAGAGCACTACCAAAAAAGACTCCATGTATTCCTCTCACTTTCCCTATCACAAAGTTAGCATTTAAATCTAGCTTTGTTTGTGATGTAATAATGTAGTGCTTGTGTCCAAAGTGAGACTAAACTAATGCAAAGACTTTTCTTATGAATAAGAAAAATGAATGTTTTTTTTTTAATTTAAAGGAAACTATTTAAAATGTAATTTTTGGAAAATATAATAAAGTCAAATATAAATATTGTGAACAGATGTTTCTTAAAGAAGTTTCTGAAATGAATAGTCACCATCTGGAGCCATTTACAATAAGAAGAAGGTAAGCATGCACCTGTTCCTTTCTTTAAAAAGATGTAATCTCGGCACCAAATTATAAATAAGTATGGCAGTTTCCATAAAAATGCAATATTCAATTTGCCAAAACGGTTTAGAAAAATATTGATAAAACGTAGTTTTGAAAAGTATGCTTCTAAAAGACTGTCTCTTTTCAGATTCCATTGCTTACTTGCAATGTTTTAAAGATAAAACTCTTCAAAGCGGGTGCGTGTTCTACCTTGTTGGAGACAGACACAAGCCAGAATGGCCACAGCCACTGCTGCCCTGTGTCCAAGGTGTCTCTTTGCCTGATGCCACATTGCAACCCCGTCCTCTGCAATGTGGTGTTGCAGCAACTTGCACTAAGAGGTGGTTTGTTTTTCTCCATCCTTTGAATCAGGGCTGACCTTTTGACTTGCTTTGAACAACCAAATGCAGGATAAGGGACAGCGTGTCAGTTCCAAACTTGACCTCCAGAGGATTTGCACACTCTCCTTCTCTCTCGTGGAGCCCTGCCACAACCATGTATATAAGCCCGGGGCAGCCTGATGGAGGATGAGAGACCCCATGTGGGAGAGCCTAGTTTTCCCTGCAAAGGCCATCCTAGAGCAGCGTGCAGCCAACCGACTCCCCAACATGTGAGAGAACCAGCCGAGGTCAGCAGAGTTGCCTATATCATAAGCCCTTAGGCTTTTGCCCTCGGCAAGAGGATTGTAATTTTTTGATGACCAGTGATTGACAGCGGTGGATGCCAGTTGCTAAAGCATTTTAACCTCTAGCTGCTGTCCTTTTATCTCCTTCAACAATAGGCAGGTAGGTAAAGTTGCAGGGACATAGTTCAAAAGAGAAGATGCAGGGATTTACAGGTAGATCTCAATATGCAGGTTGGAAAGTTTGAATACATGAAATAGGAAAAACAAACTGGGTGTAGGAATAGGGTCAAATGACTGAATAGGATAATCTATCTTTAATAATTTCAGCGTATTTTTGAATATAGTTACAAATCAGGCTAGTCCCTTTGTTGAAACCCATTCCTCCCACAAGTGAATTCTTCTTGTTTCAACAGTTGGTTCCACTTGCTGTATGTTCTTTTTAAAGTTCAATTAATTAATTTATACATTAGTTCTACTTGTTTCCTGGCTAATTAATCTTGTTAGAATAGTTTACTATAACTGCATTGATTGGGTTATAGTAACTCCATCAGCCGACTGACATGTTAACTATTGACAATGGATTTCAAAGAACAATCAAAGGTTATTTATTTATTTTTTTAAAGATTTTATTTATTTATTTGACAGAGAGAGAAACAGCGAGAGAGGGAACACAAGCAGGGGGAGTGGCAGAGGGAGAAGCAGGCTTCCCGCTGAGCAGAGAGCCTGATATGGGCTCCATCCCAGGACCCTGGGATCATGACCTGAGCCGAAGGCAGACGCTTAATGACTGAGCCACCGAGGCGCCCCTCAAAGGTTATTTTTTACATTTGTGATGATCATTTACCCGTTACCTCCCTAGAACCCATCTTCCACTTTCCCTTCTATCCTTACTTCAAGATTTCTTTCCCCTAGTCACGTGATTTGGGTGGGACTACCCTTACTTCAAATTCCAGGGATAGGCTCTGGTCAGCTTCGGTGGTTCTAGGATAAAGCACAACACAATCAGAGTCAATAATATGCAAGGAGATGTTTGTTGGATTTCTCATTTGGAGAAGCTTGGCCATTTTCCAGCATGATGTGAAATCTGGAATTATGGAAGTCATTTTTCTATGAGGAGATTCTGGAGTTGTCAGGGAGCCACAAAATGAGACCTAAGGATGAAGCCACACCATAAAAAGCAAAAAAGAGAGATAGAGAGAAAAAAGTGGGTTTTTGAAAAACACTGTTTGAACTGCTGGATCCAGCCTTGCCTGAAGTTAATTTTGCCTCTGGATTTTTTTCTGATGTGACTAATAAATCCCTGTTTTTATGTAAGTCAAATGGGGTTGTTTTCTTCACTTGTAGCTGAAAGATCACCAACCAATATAACCTCCACCTGTTACTCTGTAGCTTCGCTTCAGGCAACCTGATTCAATGTGCGCTGGTGTGGTAGAGTGGTAAGCCCAGCTGCTTTCCACGCACCTGCATTCAGGCTCTCCTTCTCACCTCGACTACTGCAGTAGCCTCTTAATTGCACTGTGCGCTTCCGGTCTGTGCCCCTCTGATCTATACTTTGTTACTGGGTTAATATCTTTTAAGCACAGCTATTATCACGCTCTGTTGCTTCACAGCCTTCAGTGGTTCCCCAGTTTTCATGCCTACTGCATGAAAAGCAAACATCTCCTTTTGACATTTCAGGCCTGCCTCACTGTGTCCCAGCCATTCTCCTTAAGGCTTCCTGAGACCTCCATCCCATGTTGGTAAATACAGAAGATAATTTCTATTCTTTTAATTGAAAACTTCTTATTTGACAACTCAGTAATGTTTAGCATTGTTGATTGCTTTCCTGACACAGTCTCTGTCCTGGTTTCTGTTATACAACAGTCTCCCCTTTTGGTCAGATCCTTCTCTACCTGATCGTTAACTGTTGGAGATTTTCCAGGCTGTATTCTAGGGCTGTTGCTCTTAGTCCATATATATTTGCTGGGTATCTCATCAACTCCCATGATTTAAAATTCTTTTTCAGGGGTGCCTGGGTGGCTCTGTCGTTGAGCTTCTATCTTCGGCTCAGGTCATGATCCCAGGGTCCTGGGATCAAGCCCCGCATTGCTCTGTGGGAAGCCTGCTTCTCCCTCTCCCACTCCCCCTGCTTGTGTTCCCTCTCTCGCTGTGTCTCTCTCTGTCAAATAAACAAATAAAATTTTTAAAAAAATAAAATAAAATTCTTTTTCAATGCCAATGACTCCTAAATCTAAGCCTCCAATGGAGACTTCTCTAAATTTCACACTTAAATATCCACTTGACTGCTGGACATCTTCATCTCAGACTTGTCATCTAATCTTCAAACCTGCCTTTCCTCTAGGGTCTTCCTTGCTCCTGAGAAGTTGCTACCATCTACCTAGGTGGTTAAGCCAGAAATTCGGAAGTTATGCTTGGCTCTCCCATCTCCCTTGTCCTTCCAATTTAATCAAACATCAAATCCTGTCAATTCTAACTGCTGAACATCTCTTGTCTTTGTCACCTCCCCCTGCTCCCTATTGTCACCCTTTACTACAAGCCCAGTCATCTGTCCCCCCACGACTGCTACCATAGTCTCCTTACTGGTTTCCCTGCTTCTACTCTGGCCTCCTTTCTTTTCTCTCTCCACCCGAGTTTTATCTTTAAAAAAAACCACGAAATAGAATCGTGCCACTCTCTTGCATATGACCTCTCAATGACTTCCCAATGCCTTGAGAATCAAGTCCAAATTCTTACCATGGCCCATGAGGCCCTGATGAGCCAGCCCCTGCCGACCTCACCAGTTATCTTGGGGCCACTCTGCTCACCATGCTCTTCTGGGGCCTTAGGCTGCACTTAGGCTGTTTTCTATACCAGTGATATTCTTGTCCTCCTTTCTGCTGGCCAGACTCAAGGGTCCCGACCCAAGTATCCTCCCTCAATGCCCCCTGAGTGTCAGCAAACCTCTCCCCATTCCAAGCCCCTTTGCACCTCTCTCTTCTGACGCTCATTACATTTGTGGTGTCCTGTGCACTGTCTGTCTACTCTCCTGGATCTTAAGCTCCTTGAAGGTGAGGACTGTATCTGTTTTGTAAATTTTGCCCCTGCACTTTAATCTTCCATTGGGAAAAAGTACTTTGCAGAAAGAAAATGAAATCCGAAAAGCACCTTCTTTTGGGTGCTTACCTAAAAAAGAAACACAAATCATTCCTTTTTTTTAAGAAAAAAAATCATGTTTACATAAGCATAAAGAACTGGAAATGAGCTTAAAAGGGAAGTGTTTTGCATAAAATAAATTTTTTTTTAAGATTTTATTTATTTATTTGACAGAGAGTGAGGGAGTGAGAGAGGGAACACAAGCAGGGGGAGTGGGAGAGGGAGAAGCAGGCTTCCCACTGAGCAGGGAGCCTGATGCGGGGCTCGATCCCAGGACCCTGGGATCATGACCTGAGCCGAAGGCAGACGCTCAACGACTGAGCCACCCAGGCGCCCCGCATAAAATAAATTTCTTAAAAATATATTCCTTGCTCATAAAATAAGGAAGTATATACAAGAGGCACCTGGTGGCTCAGTCAGTTAAGCATCCAACTCTTGATTTCAGCTCAGGTCATGATCTCAGGGTCATGGGATTGACCCTGTTGGGCTCCATGCTCAGTGGAGAGTTGGCTTGAAATTCTTTCCCTCTTCCTCTCTCTCTGCCCCTCCCCCATGCTCACGTGCTCTCTGCCTCTCAAATAATCTTTATTTTTTTTTTTTAAAGATTTTATTTATTTATTTGACAGAGAGATAGAGAGAGAGCACAAGTAGGCAGAGTGGCAGGCAGAGGGAGAGGGAGAAGCAGGCTCTCTGCTGAGCAGGGAGCCGGACGTGGGGCTTGATCCCAGGACCCCAGGATCATGACCTGAGCTGAAGGCAGCTGCTTAACCGACTGAGCCACCCAGGTGCCCCTCAAATAATCTTTATTCTTTTAAGAAGATTTTATTTATTTATTTGAAAGAGAGACAGAGAGAGAGAGAGAGAGAGAAAACAAGTAGCGGGGAGGGGCAGAGGCAGAGAGAGAAGCAAACTCCCTGCTGAATGGAGAGCCAGATGCGGGGCTCGATCCCAGGACCCTGAGATCATGACCTGAGCCAAAGGCAGATGCTTAACTGACTGAGCCACCCAGGTACCCCAATAAATAATCTTTAATTTAAAAAAAGTGTATACAGATGCCTTTTTAAAAGAAGATTTAAAACCCATTATCTAAATAAGTCTCTCACAAGGCAATCAATTCAGGAAAGCAAAGAAGTAAAAACTCTCAAACCTCTCAAACATATTTCTATTTTTGTACCTATTTGTTACAGCAGAGGGAATTGCTGACACAAAAAGTTAGATAGGTGGTGTAAATAGGAGGCAATTGCTAATGACAATGTTGCAAGTAAAAAATTTGAATTATAAATGTTGACTAATTGTCATTACATGCAATTTCTTTTGATAGGATCCTTTTAAAAGTAGTCCAAATTTTAGTTTAATGCACTTAAAAAATAAAATCTATGCTACTTATCAAAAGAAAACGTGGGCTGATTGTTAGTTCAGCCTTTGTATTTGGGGTAAATGAGTCAGAACCTTCCAGCACCTAAGCTTTTCATAGGTAGTAAACTAAGATTCTCGGAAATCTTTATTAACTCTTTCTAGCCACAGAAGCAGTGTTCAAGAAGCTACAGTTTGAGAGGTGTGCTAATGGATAAGATAGGAGAGCCCAGAATATCCACGGACTTCATTCTCCTATTGCACTCAGTCAGGTTACTCCCCATGGCCGTCAGTTATCAGAACCTTACTTTTAAACAGTTTTAAAAATTAGCATAACTATATTTAAGGCCCCAAATACACCACACATAATTTTAGGTATTTTGTGATCCTAATGATAACTGATACTCTTCATAGCACTATGCTAAGTGCCCTGCATACATCCCCTTAACCTTCACAATAATCTCATGTGACAGGTACTACTATTTTTTTTTTAAGTTTTTTTTTTTTTTTTTAGATTTTATTTATTTATTTGACAGAGAGAGAGATAGCGAGAGCAGGAACACAAGCAGGGGGAGTGGGAGAGGGAGAAGCAGGCTTCCCGCTGAGCAGGGAGCCGAATGTGGGACTCGATCCCAGGACCCTGGGATCATGACCTGAGCGGAAGGCAGACGCTTAACGACTGAGCCACCCAGGCGCCTCAGGTATTTCCTTTTTTGCAGTGGAGGCAATTGCTCAGAGAGGTTAAGTAACTTGTCCACAGTCACCCATCTAGGGGGAGCTAGAACTACCAGCCAGGTTTTCTGGCTCCGAAGCCAGGAGATTCGGCCACAGTGGTGTACTGCCCCTCATCAGATTATGAACTTGAATGTCACTGTTCTGGTAAGGCATGGCGATGATGATGTCAACCTCAGATTATGCAATAATAAAAAGTTTAATTTGATACCATATGTAATTTTTCTAACTTCCCTGAGGAAGTATTTTTCCTCACAGAGAGTTTTAACAAACAAAAATACTTCTTTAAAAAAACAAACAAAAAACCAACACACTTCTTTTTTCCAGGATATGAGAGGACTTCTCTTATCTCCGAACAAACAATGGCTATCGGTATGGGTTTGATTTTCAAATACTTCTGTTTTAAAATAGTTTAAATTCTATTTATGTAGATAAGCCCTGCCCAACTCCCTATCAGTCAGGAGGGAGGATATCCTGGAAGGCAGTCTGATGGGAAAAGCTGCACACAGCCCTGGGGAGATCTGCCCTGGGGACGATGGACTAGGCAGACACTGGGAGATAAGAATATTTTCCAAAAAAATTAATCCAGCTTACGCATAGAATTGGGAACCCTGCAGTCCAACTCACAGCGGCAGTTTTGATACCTATCATGTGCCAGGTGCTGTGCTCCCTACTTTTATCTGGTTTTCTGTCTGCTTGCTGCCCTCCCTACAGAGCCTCCTGTGCTGGTCGGAATCAGGCTGGGGCGTTACTGAAACATACATGAATCTCACTTTTTTCCTGCTTGTACGCAAAGACACATCATTAGGCTCCTACTACTAGCAGTGGAAATAGAAGCACACAGGCCAGTCCCTAAGCCCAGCATTAAATGAGTAGCAGACCAGGGGCACCTGGGTGGCTCAGTCGGTGGAGCGTCGACTCTTGATTTCAGCTCAGGTCATGATCTCGGGATCGTGGGAAGGAGACCCGTATCAGGCTCAGCAGGGAGTCAGCTTGAGGATTCTCTCTCCCTCTCCCTCTGAGCTCTTTATCTCTCTAAAAAATCTTGTTTTAAAAAAATGAATAGCAGGCCATTCAGTGAGTTGACATTACCCCACCCCACCTCTACACCTCGCCCGACGCCCGTGAACACCCCGATGGTGCCTCACGACAGAGGTGGATGGAATGAAGAGGCATCCAGAGGCTCCAGAGGCCCAGTGAGGAAATTACTAAGCACCAGATAGGAGAAATAATGAAAGCAGTGAGAGCTCGGGAACTTACGAGCTGCCAGTGCTCTACCTTTATAACCACCAGCCCGAATAAGGCAAGATGATTGCACTTCACAGATGAGGAGACTGAGACCCAGGGAGGTCACGAAAGCAGAGCAGAACTGGGACTGAAGGCCTGAAATGTCTGACTTTAATCCAACACTCTTTCTACTGCAGAACTGAAGGCGTGTACAGAGGCTGGGATCCAGAAACTCACTGCCTGCTAGAGCCCTGGGCTTAGGCGGCACCACCCAGCACTGTGAGGGCCGTGACAAGCATGGGACATGGCTCTCTGCTTTTGGGGAGGATATAGTCTCACTTGTTTTGGGCCTCCGGTCCAACAATTATTTCTACTCTTGACTGCATTTTTCCATCTCTCTCCTCACTAATGGGTTTACATTTTCTTGATCTTGAAAAAAAGTCAAAACCTTTTCCTTGACCTTGCTACGCCTTTAAGCACCTGCCTTATCTGCTACTTGTTGCCCAATCTCTTAAAAGTGGTCTACACTAGAGAGGAAGGAATGGGGAGTTCTGGTTTAATGGGTGCAGAGTTTCAGTCCTACAAGATGAAAAGGGTTCTAAAGATAGATGGTGGCGCTGGTTGACATTATGACCTTACTTACACCACTGAACTGTACACTTAAAAATGGTGAAGATGATTAAAAATCAACTATACTTCAATAAATACAGTGATTAAGATGATAAGTTTTATGTGTATTTTATTACAATAAAAAGTTGGGGGGGAAATGGTCTCTATACCACCCGCTAATGCTAAGATGATCAGCAGGGGCTTCTGGAAGACAGGACTTTCAGTGCTAAAGCTCGGAGCATTCTAGACAAACCAGGACAGCTGGGGACCATGGCACCATTCATCCCTCACTCTGGGCTATGTTCAGATTTCACCTTAGGAATCTGCCTTTCTCCTTCTGTATCCACTGAGACCTACACAAGCAGGTAAACCTAATGGTCTGTTTTCAGTTCTGCAGCATGTGACTGGTGATGATCTCCTTGAAATTCCTTTTTAAATTTTTTCTTTCATTTCCCTCTAGAGCCCACAGCTTCATGTTTTTTTCTCCTAACAGCTCCTTCTCTTTTTCCTTCACTGACTCCTCCTGCTACTACCAAATCCTGGCCCCAGACCGCATGAGGTTAGGCAGGTCTGGGGTTCAAGTTCTAGGCCTTTATTTGGGAACTCCCTGAACATGGCAAGTTGTTCAATCCCCCTGTATCTCAGCTTCCTGGTCTGTAAGATAGAGTTAATCAGACCTACTTACAGTGTATCCTAAGAATCGGGAAAGGAATATTTAGAGTACTTAAGGTAGTTCTGGGCAGAGAGTAAGCCCCCAATAAAAGGAAGTTATTGTCATGACTTCATTATCTTTTAGCTTCCACATCCCTTCCTGTACTGTTCACTGAACTGCGGCCCCAAGTACCCTTTCAAGTTCCATGACCATATTCCAATCTGTCTCCCAGCTCTATCAACTCAAAATATTTACAACCAAAGCCCCCATCTTCCCCTCACACCAACTCTAAGATAAAGTGTCTCTTCCAGTTTCTAGGATTCCCAGGGATCCAGGTTCAAATGCCCTGGCTGGCTTTGACTCACTCTTCTCTCTCCTCGTCCACATCTAGGCAGTTCCAGATCTGATTAATCCCATCTGAGGTGCATTTCTCAAGTGTCCCTCCTCTCCTTTTGATTCCCGGTGTCACTGCTG
This sequence comes from Halichoerus grypus, assembly GCF_964656455.1. Classification (NCBI taxonomy): domain Eukaryota; kingdom Metazoa; phylum Chordata; class Mammalia; order Carnivora; family Phocidae; genus Halichoerus; species Halichoerus grypus. The sequence goes on from NC_135714.1 coordinate 42,444,566, forward strand.
GCCCCCTTCCCCCATCTTAGTACCTCGTTAGCTTATACCTAGACTATTTCAACAGCCTCTTAGCCGACTCTTCCACCCATGAAGATCTGGTGCCTGCTTCTGCCTGGATAATTTTCCAAATGCAAAACTCTAAAAGACCTTCAGACTCATTAGTCTGGTTTTCAAGGCTCAAGCCTCAAGCCTTTCCTAAATGGCTCCATGAACTGATTAGCTCACACATTTGCTTAATAAATGCTTTTTGACTATTCAGATTCCAGCAAATTTCAGGAGAAATAATGGCACTGTTTCTTCCATGTGCTCCCAATCAGGATTTGACAGCATTTTCCAAAAACATTGCTCTTCTCAAAGTCACTGATGACCCCACACCACTGATTCCTATAGTCACTTTTCTGTGCATTCGTGTTACCCCACCTCTGGGCTGTAGGATTTTGTCTTTCTTTTACACACTTCCTCTCCTTTGCCATACTAAATGGAGTCAAGGATAATTCTAAGGTTTTTGGCCTGAGCAACCTGAAGAAGGGGGGTATGAATAAGGGAAGGGACGAGCTGTGTTAAAAAACAAAATTCAACTGAGTGAAATGGAAGATCTAATTGGCTTAATTAAGTGATTCATGAATCAGGCAGCATCCCGCCTAGCAAGTAGAGAGATGCTCCAAGGTGTAGTACAAAATGGAGGGCTTTTACCAGAAGGAGGGTAGTGCAAGGAAGTTATTAGCAAAAGAGAAAGGATTATTTCAGACAAAATCCCTTTCTCTAGGGGATGAGCAGGGGGTCTTATGCAGATTACCTCATCTCCCTTTGTGGAGGGGTGGGGATGGAAAGTGCCCATGTGACAGATTACCTAATTGGCGCTGATCAGAAAGACTACATTTCTGGGGGAGGTTGAAGCTACAGTTAGGTTAGGTATTAAGCCTCAGTATGGTAATTTGGCCTAAGTGACTTTATTTTTGACAGCTGGAAATACAGAAATGATGGCTGGAGGTGGGATGGTTGACTGAGACTATGGAAGGGATGAATAATACAAGATTACGGGATGAGAAAATCTACAGACCACCTTGGGAGTGAGTGACTGAGGTAGGGTAGAGACACAATCATTAGAAATGAAGAGATTAAGAAAATGAGAGGCCAGGATTTGGGGAAGAATATTGCAGAGAGTGAAATCAGCAAGCATTGTGACACCACCACATACGACTCTCAATACATGTTTAGTCAGTTAAATTGGGGAGGGAATATTTCGTACAGATATCTTAAGAGGAATGTTTAGATTAGAGCATTACTCTAAGAATACATTCCCATGTCTTAATAGTTTAGGTTAGAGGTCAGCAAATTTTTGCCAAGTAGTAAATATTTCAGCTTTCAGTTTGCACAGTCTCTGTTGCAACTGCTCAGCTCTGCCATTGCAGCACGAAACAGTCAAAGACAAAAGGGAGTGGGCATGGCTGAGTTCTAATAAAACTTTACTTATAAAAACAAGGGGAAGGTCAAATCTGGTCCACAAGCCACAGGTCCCTGACTCCCAGTCTAAATCAACATTGCCCAATAGAAATACAATTCAAAATGCCTGCTGATCACTTTTCTAGCCTCTCTTACAGCTATACGTGGTCACGTGACCCGATTCTAGCCCATGGAACCTGAGAGGACAGTGGCCGAAGTGACTAGTGCAAAAGCAAAATGATAGGTGCGGAGAAAGCCTCCTTCCTGCCCACGGCAGATGCGCATGTGCAAGGACTGTAGCCGTGGCGGCCATCTTGTGCAAGGGGGCACGCCTGGGACGAAAGGAGACCCTCGAGGTTCGCAGAGAGAAAACGGACAGCACCCGGTCCCTGATGATGTCATTGCACCTTGTATAATCAACAATCGTAACAGACTTCCTGTTAAGTGAGCTAAGGAGTGTCCTCATAGCGCGAAACCTCATTAAGTTTTCATTCAGTCAGTTGCCACCAAAAGCAGCCCAATCATCCTGAGAGAATGTTTTAGAATCCTTCCGGTCTGTGTTAGGGCTGTTTTGGTCGCAGGTGGCCGCAGGAATCCAACTTCAATTTGCTTAGCCCAACAGGGCAATTTTTACAATTAATATACATGGGTGTTTTGTGAAACTCAGCAGAAATATGACCAGCTCTCAGAACAGCTGGAGCCATCAGGATTTTCTCTCTGACTCCATTGTTGGTCTCACTGCTTTGAGGTAATAAATCCTTGGGCATTTATCAAAAAATAAAATAAAATAGAGAAAGAAAAAAACGAAATATAATGCAAACCACAATACAATTACATATGTAATTTTAAATTTTCTGGTAGCTACACTGAAAATGTGAGAATTGTGCAAGGTTGATTTTTATTTATTTATTTATTTATTTATTTATTTATTTATTTATTTAAGGTTTTATTTATTCATTTGAGAGAGAGAGCAGGAGCGGGGTGAGGAGCAGAGGGAGAAGCAGACTCCCTGCTGAGCAGGTAGCCTGATGCAGGGCTGGATCCCGGGACTCCAGGATCATGACCTGAGCCTAAGGCAGACACATAACAGACTGAGCCATCCAGGTGCCCCAAGGTTAATTTTATTTATTTTTATTTTTATTTATTTTTAAAAGATTTTATTTATTTATTTGACACAGAGAAAGAGACAGCAAGAGAGGGAACACAAGTGGGGCAGAGGGAGAAGCAGGCTTCCTGCTGAGCGGGGAGCCCAACTCAGGGCTCGATCCCAGGACCCTGGGATCATGACCTGAGCTGAAGGCAGACACTCAACGACTGAGCCACCTAGGCACCCCCCAAGGTTAATTTTAATAATGTATTTTATTTAACCCAATATGGACAAAATGTTATTTTTTAGGTTTTTCATTTGTTTATTGCTAGTATATAGAAATACAGTCAATTTTTACATATTGATTTTATATCATTTAACTGTCCTTTTGACTTTGTATTATTTTCTTCTTAAGGTTTTCTTCTTAGATGACATTTTCCCCTAATAGGTGACATATTTACAATATTGAATTTCCACTGCATTTACAAGGTATACTTCTTAATTTATGTAGGTTTTCTTGATTTATTTCATCAGTATTTTTTAGTTTTCTGTGTAAGGATCTTGCACACATTTTGTTACACTTATACCTAAGTATTTCTCTCTTTTTGGGGGTGCTATTGGAAATTATCCAAAATATTATTTTTGTGTGTAATGAACATAAAAAGTATTTAGTTATTTTACATTCCTTTTTTCAAACTGAGTCTTCTAAATCTCATGTATTTGCAGTACATCTCAATGCACATTAGCCATATCTCAAATGCTCAATAGTCATGCGACTAGTGGGTACTGAATTGGACAAGGCAGATCTGGAATTTTTCTTGCTTACTTAAGATCACAAGCTAAGTGGAAAATAGGGAGAACTTCACTAAATTTGTATTGAACCATTTGCTTTGGGTTTCTAGAGTCTGTGCTTTTATAGATTTTTTGGTAGTAAAATTGTTGCCAATTGTTTTGGCAAAGTTGAGTTGGTTTTAAAGGAGTATCAGTTAAGGCAGGCTATATCATGCTGGGGTAACAAGCAGTCCCAGTGGCTTAACATAAGGAAGCATCACATAATGTATTATAACATGACAATATAATCAAGCACATAAGCAAAATGTCCATTATGAGTTAGTCATCCCCTGAGTCAGGCAATGAAGTCTCCATCTTATTTTATTTTATTTTATTTTTTTGAGAGAGAGAGAGTGTATGCACGAGTCTAGGGGACGAGCAGAGGGAGGGGGAGAGAGAGAATCTTAAGCAGCCTCCACACCCAGTGGGGAGCCTGACCCGGGGCTCAGTCTCATGACCCTGAGATCATGACCTGAGCTGAAATCAAGAGTCAGATGCTTAACTAAGTGAGTCGCCCAGGCACCCTGAAGTCTCCATCTTAACACATGATTCAAGGTCTCAGGACAGGAATGGGGCTGTGTCTCTTAAATTTATCTGTTTGGAAGGGTAGCATGTTATCTTTGTTTGTGTTTCATTGGCCAAACAAAGTCACATGGCCACACCTAACTAAGGATGACAGGAAAGTGAAATCTTACCTTGTGCTTAGAAGACCAGGGATTTGTGTGATTAGCCCTAATATCTATCACAATTTGGCTACCTGCAAACTTTCCAAATACCATGAATTGAAAAACAATCATCATGTGATAGTGACTATTCTGATATGCCTGGCATGTAAAAATACATATAATGGCAACCTAGGGTCAGGAAATTTTCAATAAATAATGCTGGGTTATCCAAATGGGTGGGAAAGCAGAAGTCTATTCTTATATTACACCATATTCAAATGTCAGTTCTGGGTAGATTAAAGACAAAAACAAAACTCTAAAACCTTTAGGAAAAAATATAAGAAAATATCTTTATAAGTCCAGGGTTGGGAAGGATTTATTAAGACACAAAATGCACAAATCATTCATCCATTATTTATTTTTCCATTTACCTAACAAATATTTATTGAAAGTCTACTGGATGCCAAGCACTGATCTAGGCACTGGGAATAAGAAGAGGATAAGACAAACACAATTCCTGATTCCAGAGAATTTATAGTTTAGTGGAACCATAGAGACAAAAAGGATTACAAAATGCAATGAAATTGCATTTAATTATGTTATTACAAAACTCTAAATTACATTTAATTATATGAAAATGAAAACTTCTAAAGGACAAAAGTTGTCACCAACAAAATGGCAAGACAGACCACAGGCTGGGAGAAGATATTTACAATGCACACAACAAAAAAAGATCAGTATCTGGGATATATAAAAACTCTTCCTAATCTAAAAGAAAAAAACAGACAACCCAAGAGAAAAAAGAGCAGCAAATATAGAAAAGGAAAACTGAATGGTCAATAAACATGATCAGCATCATTCATAATGCGGGAAATGCAAATTATAAGATACCATTTAATGCATAGATTAACAGAAATTACATGTATGACAATATCATGTATTGTTGACCAGCGAGACTGCTTATAAAAGGCTGGGGAGAGTGCCAATAAGTATGACTATTTTAGAGAGCAATTTGGCTAACGTTATTCTTACCCTTCTACCCAGTAATTCTACTTCTTTGTACACACCGCAGTGAAATTTTTGCATGTGAGCTCAAGGGAACAAGCAATGTTTATTGCAGCATTGTTTGTGATTGTGAAGAAATGAAAACAATTGAACTGCCCACCAATAGGAGATTAGATAAATACATTATAATTTGTTCATGCTACGAAAACTTTCAGCAGTTAAAATAAATGACCTTGAGTTGCCTGTATCTAAATAGACAGATTTCAAAAATATAATTTTGAGTAAAAAGAACCAAAACTGAAAACAAAAGCAAATACCACGCTACTATGGTTTCAGATGATACTGGGTTGTCAAGTTTTAAGACTTGAAAAACAATACTATATCTTGTTTGTGAATATAAACCAGATTTAAAAAAGGATAAAAACATACTTGTGAATGAAAATACCAAATTTCAGGGAGAGAGGAGACATAGGAAATGGGAAAGGAGTAGGATCTGCAATTATTTTTTTTAAGATTTTTATCCATTTATTTGAGAGAGAGGAAGAACATGAAGGAGGAGAGGGGCAGAGGGAGAAGCAGACTCCCCGCTGAGCAGGAAGCCCTGACATGGGGCCCGATCCCAGAACCCTGGGATCCTGACCTGAGCTGAAGACAGATTCTTAACTGACTGAGTCACCCAGACGCCCTGAGGGATCTGCAATTATTATTATTTCAACATCATCAGAATGTTACAGAAAAAAACTGAAACTGAAATTACAATACAACAGCTCTTCCTGCCCATGGGTCCTGTCCCCATGCTTTAATGAAACCACCCTTTTGTCAAAAAAAAAAAAAAAAAAAGGAAATTACAATACAAACGTTTTTTATTTGAATCATATCAGAGTAAGTGGTTGATGATGTAATGCCCAGCAGACTCAGATATTTCAGGGTGTATATTCTAAAACAAGAACATTTTCCTATATAACCAAAATACAATCATCAAAATGATGAAATTAGAATTGATATTGCTACTAGCTCATCTTCAAACCCCATTCAAGTTTTGCCACTTACATCAAAATGATTTGATTCAGAATCAAACACTGCATTTAGTGGTCATTTGTCTTTTTTTTTTTTAAGATTTTATGTATTTATTTTAAAGAGGGAGATAGCACAATTGGGGGGAGGGGCAGAGGAAGAGGGAGAGAGAATGCCGAGCAGACTCCATGCTGAGCACAGAGCCCAACGTAGGACTTGATCCAAGGACCCCAAGATCATGACCTGAGCAGAAATCAAGAGTAAGATGCTTAACTGACTGAACTGCCCAGGCGCCCCAGTGGTCATGTGTCTTTAACCTACTCTATTATGGAATGGTTCCTCAGTCTTCCATTGACTTTTATGGCCCTGTTGCTTTTGAAGATTACAAGTCAGTTATTTTGTAGAATGCCTTTCAATTTGTTTTTTTCTGATATTTCCTTGTGATTAGATTCATGTTGTACATCTTCAGCAGGACTGTAACAAAAGCGATACTGTGTTGTTCTCATGGTTTGTCAGATGGCAACAATTTCAGTTTGTCTCAATAATAATGTTCATTTTGATCATGTGATCACAGTAGTGTCTCTGGGCTTCTCTACTTGTAAAGGTACTCTCTTCTCCTTTAGAGGTGATAACTATGTAAGCATCCCATTCCTCTTCAAACTCTTTATTTATTCACTGGCTTATAGCTGTATGAGCTCATGATTCCTATTTTAGTAAACAGATTATAATTTATTACTATTATTATTTAATGTTATGTTGAAATCATGTATGTCCTTTTTGACCATTGGGAGCCCATTCCATTTCACTTCTGTGTCCTTTGATGGGTCCTCATCACTGTTTAAACACTTTCTTGGTTTCTGGCACAAGATGTATGTTCCAGGCTCATCTTGTACTTTCTTAGTCCTAGCTCTAGAATTGGCCAGTTCTCCAAGAAGCTCCCATTCCTCTTGGTGGAGAACAGTATTTAGAAGTCAAGCTCTGTGTACTAGGTGTGCTCATTGTGAATGGAGTGTCACTGCTCCCAGTGGACAGAGCTAGGAAATATATATATATATATTTACATCTATTGTTTTTGTTGATCTCTAAATATGGAAAGCTTTATGTTTTCACCAACACATCTAATTCCAGTCCAACAGAATTTATTCTAGTTTTTTCCCTTTCCGTAGAAACCTGGCTCCTATTACCCTTATTACATTTATTTGATCAATTCCCTGAAATATAGCTCATCTTCTATCTCTTCCATTACACTTTCCCCCATGGGGCAACCTTCCTCTCCTGTTTGGGCTGTCTCCCCATGCCAGAGGCTGTCCCTCTGTGTAGACACCCTCCTCAACCCTCTGGGCTCTGACACTCCATACCCTTTCTTTCACATGGAGGTCCCATGTATCTATTGTGCTCAAGCTTCTCCATACTGGGCCACTGTGGCTTCCTCTATTCCCAATCGTGGAGGCCTACTATGCTCTACCTACCAAAAAATGTCAAGACAAATATGGTGAAATGTTTAGATTTGACAAAGCCTGGGTAATTAATGGGTATATGAATGTTTTCTACAGTATCCATTGCTTTTCAAACTGTATGTGATAAAGTTTTCCTTTTTAAATTTCCAATGCATCACAGGCTAACATCTTTGTAAATAAAATAAAATGAATATCTAGGAAAATGAAATTAAAAAACCAAACACATATGAGAGATAAGACACCTAATTTTTTTTTTTAAGATTTTATTTATTTATTTGACAGAGAGAGACATAGCAAGAGAGGGAACACAAGCAGGGGGAGGGGTAGAGGGAGAAGCAGGCTTCCTGCCGAGCAGGACCCTGGGATCATGACCTGAGCCGAAGGCAGACGCCTAACGACTGAGCCACCCAGGCGCCCAAGACACCTAATTTTTATTATTAGATTCAACAGACATAGGTGACTCTGTGAAATTGCTCTGAAAGTTTTTAAACGCGTTCTCTCAATTTCTGCACTCTTTCCTCTGTTGACCAGAGAGTTGTGTGAAGTGGCAGCCATTCCTGGCCTGCAGTCTGAGTAGTACTGCTGTCCACACTATTTTTTAAAGATTTTTATTTTATTTTGAGAGAGAGAGAGAGCGAGCATGGAGGGAAGGGGCAGAGGGAGAAGGAGAGAGACAATCTCAAGCAGACACGTAACGGAGCATGGAGCCTGACACGGGGCTCAATCTCACTGCCTTGAGATCATGACTTGAGCTGAAATCAATAGTCAGACGCTTGACCCACGGAGCCACCCAGGTGCCCCTGCAGTCCACACTTTTGATGCAGCCTGGCTGGGTCCAAGGACCCAGAGTGGGATCCCACAGGACCAGCCAAGAGTGTCCTTGGCTTCACACAGGATAGAAATCAAACATGAGCTGAGAGGAAGTGAGAGCAGAGTTTATTGAAGACACAGAGAGAATAGATACAGACAGAGTGTCCAGGAGACTTGGAAAGGAAAGGAGAGTGAGTCTCATCTTTGGTTGGGGGCCTGCATTTTTTATGGAGGAGGGTGGCCTGGTGCACGTGTCTTCTCAGTAATCCAGGAACAAAGACAAGTGTTTAGCTGTCCTCTGTAAGTCACTTCGGCCCTGAGCCAAGGGTCTTGATGAGTCAGTGGTCTTGGCAAACGTTCATCATGACCGCACCCAGTCACTCCTCAGATGTTATCTATTGTGCTGGAAGACTCCAAAGACAATATTAAATCCTTGACCTTTATCAGGAGGACATACATGATCTGTTCTATAAGCCCTGTGTAGGGCAGGGGTGCAGGTCTTAGCAAGGAGAGAAGCAGGAAAAGGAGCGAAAAAAGTAATTTTTCATGGGGTTCCTTCAGTTTTCCTGTCTCACTTTTTCATGCTTCACATATGACATTTTAAAAAAAGATAAAAAATCTAAGGGGCACCTGGGTGGCTCAGTCAGTTAAGTGTCTACCTTCGGCTCAGGTCATGATCCCTGATCCCAGAGTCCCTGGATCCAGCCTTGCTGGGCTCCCTGCTCAGCGGGGAGTCTCCTTCTCCCTCTGCCCCTCCCCCCTGTTCCTTTTCTCTCTCTCTCTCCCCCTCACTCTCTCTCAAATAAATAAATAAAATCTTAATAAATATATTTAAAAAATACAGATACATAACAAAACCAAGGGCCTGGCTTCTGCCTTGAAAAGTCAAAGGTGTGCCCTTGAATTTGCGGGTGTCTCCACGATGATCTTTTGCAGGCATTCATTCTACCGTCAAAACACCTTGCCAATATAATGGTGTTTGGGGACTAGAACGGTAGGGTGCTCTGACCCTGGCCTCCGGGAGTCTAGAGAGGAGAGGAGGGAAGGAGCCAAAAGACCAGGAGAAGGAGATGGCAAACTGGCGGCGCCCAGAGCCAGGGGAAAGCCTCTTACAAAGCGGGAGACCGTCTGCCGGGAGGAGGCGGCCCCGGCTCGTGGAGGGTCCCATTATAACAGCTGCATCTGCGTCCTGGCCCTGTCCTGGCGCTGTCCTGGGTCCATCGGGTTTCTGGCTCCAGAGCCGGAGTCATTCAGCGAGTGCAGGCAGCCCCTCTGAAAACCCCACCTTTGGCTCCAAGGTTTGCAGACAAGCCATCTCCCTGGGAGGCTTGTCTTCTGTCATCCATGTGGCGCGGCCATGGTCCCTGTCGTGTCTGGGATCCTGTAAACAGAACCACTGTGGGAGATGAAGGATAAGGAACAAATGTGAGAAAGAGAACAGAGCAAAAACCAAGTACTGCCTGGTTTTCTCTACCGGTCCACACGGACAGGGCTCGATCCAGATTTCCAGGGAGCTGGACATGTCCGTGGCCCGGGCGCTCTGTGGGCAGCGAGTGTCTTCATCACAGAGAGAATGGGAGTCTTCAGGGTTTCCTTCAGAGGTGCAACCAGTTTAATTTGAAGATGTGCCAGCTTAATGCCCTCTCCCCAGGAGCCTCAAAGACCATTTCTTAGTGTGATTTTTCCAGCAAAATATTTACCAGCTTTAAAAAAAAAAAAAAAAGTATGTTTAACTTGGAATTTTCCATAATAGTTTCAAGTGTTTTTTTTTTTTTTTAATGAACTCTTTAGTGCAGCCATGTGGAAAATATTATTCTTTATATTTCCTCTGCTAGAAGCCTTCAGATTGCATTTTCCTTCAGGTTTATGGTGTTGCTCTCGGTAGCTGAGAAGCCATCTTGAGAGGTGGCCCTGAGAATTTTCTGGAGGCCGGGTGAGGCCTGGACACCACTCCCAGGTGGTCTGAGAACAGGGTGTTCAGAAGCCAACTCAGCATTCTGGGTCTGGAATTGTTTCTCACCTGGTTCCTCTGAGCAGCGCTGCTTGTTCTAGGAGACTGTTTTCCTTCCAATGTGTGAACTGGGATTTTTGGCTGTATGTGCTCATTAAGAAAACCCATGTCACTTGTCACAAGTGTAAAAAGAACGTTTCAAATGTTCCTGGAAAACTTTCAGCTGGTTCATGTCCATGCCTGGGTCCTCCCTATAATTTTTCCTATTCCTCCCCTCCCCAAGATGTCAAGTGGAGTTATTTCTGATGCAGAATGATTGCAATGTTTCAGCCAGGCAGAAGGGCTGTGAGTAGGTAATGGATGAAGTCATTGATGTGGATGACTAACTGACATTGTAAAGTTCTTTCGGGATAGGGTGAGGGGGGTTGTTGGGCTGGGTTTCTGTTAGTGTGGCCAAGAAATAAGATTTACAACCCATCAGGGATTTAATACCCTTTTGCGGACATGCTCCCAATGGAGCTTATTAAATATAGAGGCTTATTCTAAAGCAAGGAAATCTGATGGGTGTGAAAGTACAGGGGAGAAAGCAGAGCCTTTATTTCCAAACATTTATTCAGGACAGGATTTTTCCTAATGAAACTCCATTTAAATGTAATTTTTCTGATGCTGTTTGATCCTATTTTTTCTACTATCTGATTACCGACAGAAAGTGTCCAGTGAGATCCTTCTGTGTTTGTAGCCAACGTAGTTTATTTAATTGAAGAAGGGAGCACTAGTACAAGCACAATGGCACAGTGGAATCCGACCCCCGGGGATGAACGGGTATTAACTTGCATTCAAAATAATATGACTCTTCAAAGAATGAAAAGACAAGCCACAGACTGGGAGAAATGCTTTGCAAAACATGTATTCGATAGAGGACTTGTATCCAAAAGATACAAAAAAATCTTAAAAACTTAGCAGTAAAAAAACAAACAATCCAATTAACAAATGGGCAAAAGATCTGAACAGATAACCACCAAAGAAGACAAGCAGACGGAATAAGCATACAAAAAGATGCTCAATCTAGATGCCATTAGGGAATTGCAAATTAAAACAACAATGAGACACTACTGTATTCTTCTGAGAATGATGAAAATCTGTTAACACTGACAACTGCAAATGCTACCCAGGTTGTAGAATGACAGGAACGCCCGTTCATTGCTGGTGGGAATGCGAAATGGTAGAGACATTTTGGAAGGCCATTTGGCAGCTTCTTACAAAGCTAAACAGTCTTACCATACGATCTGGCAATCATGCTCCTAGGGATTTATCCAAATGAAAACTACGTCCACACAAAAATCTGCACGCGAATGTTTACAGCAGCTTTATTCGTAATTGCCCCACACTGGAAACAACCACGATGTCTTTTGATAGGCAAATGGGTAAATAAACTGTAGTGCATCGCACAATGGAAATGAGCTATCAACTCATAAAAAGCCATGGAGGAATATTAAATGTTTATTTCTAAGTGAAAGCAGCCAGTCTATAAAGGCTACATATTTTATGATTTCAACTGCATGATATTCTGGAAAAAGCAAAGCTAGAGACACAGTAAAAACATCAGTGGTGGCCAGGGGTTGTATGTGGTGGGGGAAGGACAAATAGGTGAAGAACAGGATTTTTAAGGTGGTGCAACTATTCTGTATGATTCTGTAATGGCGGATACATGACAGTGTGCTTTTATCAAAACACACAGAGCTGTACCACACAAAGCGTGAATGCTAATATCAACTATGATCTCTATTAATAATTATATATCAATATTGGTTCATAAACTGTAATAAATGTAGCACACTAATGTTAGATGTTAGCGATGGGGGAAACTGTGTGTATGTGTGGGTGGGGTGTATGGGAACTCTGTATTATCTCTCAATTTCTCTGTAAACCTAAAACTGTCCTAAAAAGTTGTCTGTTTAAAAAACAACAACAGCAACAGGACTCAAATGATCCATTTTCATCATAAAGGAAAACTCTGTCTTTTGCTTCATCTTGTTTCTGTGCCCTTGGCCATCTTGTCCACCACTGGATCCCCATGGCACATAGTAGGTGCTCAGTAAAGACTACTGAATGAATATGCTCACAAAAGTTTAGCCAATAAAACTCTGCTCTTATGTCTTTTGTGCCCTCTTGGATCAGATAAACCTTGACAAAATGCAAATCACTGTAATCAGTTAATATGTATGAAACATTCAGTGTGTGTCAGGCATTTTTCTAGACCCTTGACATGTAGTAATTCATTTATTCCTCATTAGAACCCTATGAAATAGGTACTTGTTTTACAGATGAGGAAACTGGGCCATAGAAAGTTTAAGTCATTTGTCCAAGGTTATAGGACTCATAAGTGGTAGAGTCAGGATTTGAACACAGAAAGTCTAGCTCCAGAGGCCACACTCTTTTGACAACTCTGCTAACGTAGGAAATGTGGGCATAAGGAGACATATCAACAAATAGTCTTCTTTCAGGATATTTCAATCCATTAGGATAGCATGCACAAATTCTGCAAACAATAGAGGGCTGACCTCTTTCCATTGGAACACTTTTTTCGGGGCCAGCCCAAATTGGCCCTTGTGGGACTGCTGGGTCATTTCTCTGTGTCCTGAGCTTAGTTTTCCCATTACATACGATCACAGTCAACACTCAAGAGCTATTGACATTACTAACTAATTGCTTCCTCTGTGTTTGTCTACCCCCAATTAGACTCAGACTCCTTTAGGTCAGGGATAAGTTCTTATACTTCACTCTCTACCTGCATGGTAGGTGGTTAATTAATACTTTTGGGCTGTTTAAGTGTTGGGAGAATGCTCAGTGAGAAAACAAATTTAAGTCCAAATTTCAATAAAATGGAATTCAAAAATATTGTGTGTGTGTGTGTTTTAGGACTTTTGGTGGCAAATTTGCACTTCATTTACCTTTGATTCACTATGAAAGTCATGGTGTTTGATATTCACCATATCTTTGATGGCCCATTAGAGGGCAAAGTGCTTGAGTAAACCATTAACATACAGGTAGAGAGGAGCTCACTTTTGGATCCCAGAGTTCAGAGGTCAAGGGTCAGAAAGGTAGCAAGGAGTCTGTCTTGGGGAATTGGAGATCAGTGTTTTACTGGGATACTTGTCACAGACTGTGTGACTGGGATAGACCATTTATATTCCCCGAGCCTCAGTTCCCCCATCCATTACATGAAGCTAATTCTACCTGCTCTGTCTACTTCTCAGGGTTTTTGTATCAACCGAGCCTTTGGTGAGTGAAAGATCAGGATGTCACATAACTTGAAAGAGAGAAGGTGGTGGGAAAGGATAGTGATGAAATATTTTGTGATTCATCTTCATTATATTCTGCATCAGAGGCTTATTGTTTGAAACAGGGCAGCATAAAAACACTTCTGCTTGCTGTTCTAGACTATATAAGATTTTCTACAGGAGGGTTAACTCATCTGGGTCAAGGACTATTGAAGGACATCAAGTTAATGCCCTGTTTTCTCTCTCAATAGATTTCCCTCAAATGGGCTTGAAATATTCGTAACCACTCCACTGTTGTGCAACTGAGTAGTGAGAACAAGTACCTGTTTGTTACTCATAACAATGGTTGTAACAGTATGTCTTCTACTGGGGGAAAATTTAAACCATCATTCCATAATTTTCCTACCAGTTAATCAGTTGTTAAATAAAGACCGGCAGCAAATAAGTGCCAGCAAATCATCCACATTCTATTTCATATTTGCTGACGGCCATGAGAGCACTTTACAGTCAATGGTAGGTGGTGGAAACAATTACCAGGTTGCCCAAGAAGAGTCACTATGATGGCATCCTTACCTTTGGAACCAGAAATCAGCAAATAAGGTTTTGAGAGCTAAGTCTGGGCTCAAGTAAGAGGTATGAGAATGGTCGAAGCAAGGATATGAGCCCCTTGCCACCTCATTGTCCAATTGGATTCTGCTATTGATCCCATCTGTGGGTATGAAGGCGGCCGGACAGAGAGCTTGTCCACTGTCCAACCATCACTGTTCTTTCTTCCCATCCCCAGAGAATAAGGAAGCCGAACAGCTTTGGCAGAAGTGCCCTAGGCAAGCTCTACCAGTTTGGAGATTGCCGAGAACTGTCAAGCTCAAGACACACTTGACCAGTCTTTCCCCCACTGCCTCCTCAGCACAGAGGGGTGGTACCAAAGAAGGAAGAGAATGAAGCCTCATAATCAGGAGGCATTTCAGTGTTTAAATATGCCCACTGTCATGAACTACTTTGGAGCAGAGGTTGAGTTGTGTGTGTGTGTTTCCAGTCTTTGAGAGAGAAACTTTGGCCCTTAGAAGACGGTTTGTCAGAGACAATGTAATTATCTGAAAGTATGCACTTGAAGTGAGATATGGGAGGAGCGGAGAAAAAAGTATTTGGGGGGAAGGATGCATTTCGGTGATTGCAACTTCCTGAATCACACTGATGCCAAACTCTGGGATCATTCTAGATAGGGCTGCAGAGAGGGGAAAGAAGTGCAGCAGGGGCCCCAGCACTAGATTCTGGAGCCCCTCACTCAGGCAGGGTGCTGTTTGAGTTTGGGCCCCCATCCATTTTTGAGCCTTTGGTGAGTCGCTTCAAAGTGGCCCAGATGCACCCCTGGACGCGTACACCTTCAGGAGACATTTAATGGTAAGAGGCAGGGGGCTGGGGAGGGTTGAAGCTATTTGAGACTAGGTTATTTCCTCTTTCCAGGCCTCATCTTCATCATTGGTTAAATAGAATAATAATGATAATTTCTGACCAATAATTCTACTTCTCAGGGTTTACCTGAAGAAAATGAAAACACCCACTTGAAGGGATATGTACACCCTTATGTTCATTGCAACATTACTTACAATAGCCAAGATACAGAAGCAACCTAAATGTCCATTGACTGGGGAATGGATAAAGAAGATGTGATATATATGCAATGGAATACTACACAGCCATCAAAAAGAATGAACTCTTACCATTTGCGACACGGATGGAGCTAGAGAGTATTATGCTAAATGAAATAAGTCAGACAGAGAAAGACAAATACCATATGATTTCCCTCCTGTGGAATTTAAAGAACAAAACAAATGAACAAACACAAGAAAACAGAAACAGGCTCGTACATACAAGAAACAAACTATTGGTTGGGGTGGGGGGCTTTGGGGGGATAAGGTGAAATAGGGGAAGGGGATTAAGAGATATAAACTTCCACTTATAAAATAAATAAGTCACAAGGATGTAATGTACAGCAAAGGGAATATCATCAACAATATTGTAATAACTTTATATGGTGACAGTAACTAGACTTATTGGGGGATCATTTCATAACGTATAAAAATGTCACATCACTATGATGCATATCTGAAACTAATATAATAGAAAAATAAGAATCTCTACCTAAGAATGTGCTGGGGGAGAGGTTAAATAAAACAACGTATGTGAAGCATCTAGCACAGTGTATCGCACGTAGTAAGAATTCCATTGTTGCCAGTAATTATTGTTTCACATGATACTTATGCTGGAGTTATTTGCATATATGCAGATCACTCCCATTTGATCATAAATCTCTCAGGGGCAGACACTGAGTATATTCATTTTTTTTTTTTTTTTAGGAGCTTGCTGAAAGCCCCTTGGAGGCAAGGACCTTTTTTTATTCCTCTAGATATTCGTTCCTAGCAAAGGGCCTGGCTCATGGTAAACAATGTAGAAACTATGTTTGTTGAATGAATGAATGAATGAATGAGTGAATGAACAGAGAAATGAAAAACACACTAACGTGAAAAGAATGGAAATCGGAGAACAGAGTGTGATTCCATGTGCCTGTTATTTTTGCTTGAAATTAATTCTCAGATCTCTGCTGGGATCTTGGCTGACATACATTTACTGGGGTTGACTAGATTATATAATTGCTGCTTTCTGTCTCTAACCACTGTGATTATGACTCAAGTAGTGGATACATTTACGGTGCTATGTAAATAATAATTATTTTAATTATGGTTTGACCTGCACAATATATTCTAACAACGTAGCTGACTGTGCATTTGTGTATGTGCACCCTCGAGAGTGGTGGAGAAATCTCCTATTATGAAGGTACAAAGGAATCTCCCCTCTATGCACATGGTAATTTTAGAATTATAACATAGAGAAGTACAATACCACTGTAATTATAGCAAGTTTGCAGAAAGAAATGGCTTTGAAATAGTATATAATCTAAGTGTATTGTATTTAGATAATATAAAATTTAATTTTATTGACACTATTTTATTTTTGGTGCCAGGAGAAAGGGGTAATGGCAATTTTTCAGGCTTCCTGTAAGATTATAAAAGTTCCTTCTAGATTTAAGTGTGATGTAAGCAACAAAGCTTTTGTAACATGCTCAGTCAAGTGGCTGGCATGTAGTAAGCGCTCAGTAAGTATTAGATGTTGTCATTTGGCAACAGCACGTGTGTAAGTAAGCATATGATGTAAATGATGCGCTGTATGCATTTTTGGCATGATTTCCAAAAGGAACTCAAATTTGATCCACATGGTACCTGGTAGACCATGATCAACTACAGCAAATGTTATTTTTTTGCACTTGAAATGCACAAGGGACCATTTTAGACATTGGATGGAGTGGAGAAAGGTCGGGGCCTCTGGGTCGGACATGAAGATGAATATCATAGTACCTGCTTCTAAGGAATTTACAATGAAATGAAAGAAGCAGATGCTCATGGAATAATAATAGAACTCTAACTGAGCACTTACTACATGCCAGGCACTATTCTAGGAGCTTTGCTCCTACTAACTCTTACAATCCTCACACAGATGACATCAATTAAGTAAGATGTCACAGATAGCAAGCAGCTGACAAGATCCCAAACTGGGCTGTCTGACCCCAGTCCACACTCCTGACTCCTACCTTAAATTGCCCCCCTAAGGGTGTGCATATAGCAGTAATGCAAGTATAATCTTCAGGAAGGGGTAAGAAAACCGCTATGGGAACATTCCAGCCAAGAGATTGGGAAGCTTCCCCGAGGACTGGCCTTTGAGTTGAATTTTGAAAGACTGGGGGAAAAGAATGTCAAGCAAGAGAGAAGAGCTTCCTAGATCCTTTGACAGCCCCCACAACGCCCTGCAGTTCTGGAGTAAATTCCTCCTCTGGGCTCCTACGTCAACTACGGTCCCCTGCTGTAACCCTTAGTACATTTACTGCAATTGCCCCCATTAAATATACACGCTGGAAATCTCTATCTTGAGCACCTAGGAGACCCTCAAGGGTTTACTACTATGATCTACCACTGACTATTTTTTTTCTGAAATTAGATATTTTACACCACAAAACGACTACATTTGATTTAAAAATACCATGTGCCCCACAGAACTGCACATTTATATGGTGCGAAGATACATTGAACACACAGCTCATTATTTGAAACATAGTTTTGTGGCTAAATCAGTAGGATGATTGGAGCCAAAGTAAACCTTTTAAATGCATATGTCATGGAGGATGAATGCCTTCCAATTATCTGGAAGTTAATATGGCATTTTAAATGAAAACAACAATAAATCCTACTCTGTTCTCATCTGAATACTCTGTATTTTTGTATCCTACTCATACACAGAAAATGCTTAGCCTCTCTAGTCCGGTAGGAAAGATACAGTAGTGGTTGTAAGATGGGTGCTACTTGATGGAATAGACAATAGAGGAAAATCAGGTTGGCACAAGGGAGCCTGAATGTATTCAAGAAATGCACAAAATTACCAACTTATAATATTTAATGCATTCTCAAAATTCTTGCCAGAAACACTACTTTACACATTATCAAATTCTGTCCCCATTGTTATTGAAATCATAGAATATTTGAAGCATATTCTTTCTTACCCTAAAATTATTGGCTTTAAGATCCAAGCCAGCTGAACCCTACAACCTACAGCACCCCCTAGGAATAATTTAAGCCCTCAGAAAAGGGCATTCCTCTTGGGAGACGTTAGGGTTGCTCCTGGGATATGGAAGGCTATTTGATTATGAAAAAATTCATTTCCTAGAATACCCAGACCTTCCAAATCATTTCTTCCTTTAGAAAACCTCTTTGGGTTAACTCTGACTCTGCTTTTTTCCCCAGAGACTCCTTGCTCACAAACAAGCTCTGGGCTGCTTGTCTGAGTGCTGCTGGTTCATCCCTTAGGTCCTCTGCCTGTCCACTTCTGGCCAAGTGTTTTCCAGGCACCCAGGGAAAGACTCCTTCCTTCAGTGGATGTCAAACTCCACATTCAAGGATGATATTGAACATTATTTTACTCATATCTGAAACAGACTAGATTCATTCACTTGCACTTTCAATAAACATTTGTTGAGTGCCCACAAGCACTGTCTTCCAGGCTTAGGGGCTAGAGTAGTTTTCAAAGCAGACAGACTCCCTCTCTTCATGAACTTCATAGTCTAAGGGGAGAAAGGAAAGAAAGAAAGAAAGAAAGAAAGAAAGAAAGAAAGAAAGAAAGAAAGAAAGAAAGAAAGAAAGAAAGAAAGAAAGAAAGAAAGAAAGAAAGAAAGAAAGAAAGAAAGAAAGAAAGAAAGAAGAAGAAAGAAAGAAAAGAAAAGAAAAGAAAAGAAAAGAAAGGAAAAGAAAAGAAAAGAAAAAGGGAAATATGTAACTACAAACTGTGATAAGTGCTGGGTGATTAGTTCTGTGAAGGGAAGCACAGGACGGACTGGTCAGTGATCGCCTCAGGACAGACTTTATATCTGAGATAGGAAGGGTGGGAAAGAGGGTAGGACAGAAGGAACTTTTCCCAGGCTGAGGAAGAAGTGTGTGCAGGTCCAGAGGTGGGAAAGAACTTGACAGATTTTCATAAGACTAATGTAGGAAGAGGAAGAGAGTGATATAGGGTGACATTGGAGGGGGCAGCAGGGTCAGCTTTGGGAGTCTGGGTTTTGTTTTAAATTCAAGAAGCCATTGAAGGTCATTAAGTAGGAAGTGACATTGATCAGATTTATGAAAGCACACTGTCCATGAGAATGATTAAAATTAAAAAGACAGACAAACATCAAGAGTTGGCAAAGATACAAAGCAAATGGAACATTCATACATTGCCAGTGAGAGCATAAACTGGTACAATTACTTGGGAAACTGGCAGTATCTACTAAAGCATGTACATTCCCATGACCCAGCAATTCCACTCCCAGGTATATTCCCAACAGAAGTGAATTCATAGGCTCACCAAAAGACAGGCATGAGAATGTTTATAGCAGTATTATTGATAGCTAAAAACTGGAAACTATTCGTGTATCCAACAACAATAGAATGGTTAAATAAATTGTGAATTCATACAATGGAATACTCCCCGGAAATTAGAATAAACAAACTACAACGACAGGCAACAACATGGGTGAATTTCATTAACAAAATGCTGACTGGAAGGAGTCAGACCCAGAAGAGTACACCCTGTATAATTCTCTTTATCTATGATTCATATAGAATCTATGATTCAATGATAAAGTTTTTTTTTTTTAAGATTTAATTTATTTATTTGACAGAGACAGAGACAGAGAGAGCAGGAACACAAGCAGGGGGAGTGGGAGAGGGAGAAGCAGGCTTCCTGCTGAGAAGGGAGCCCGATGTAGGACTCGATCCCAGAACCCTGGGATCATGACCTGAGCCGAAGGTAGCCGCTTAACAACTGAGCCACCCAGGCGCCCTCAATGATAAAGTTTTAAAGCAGGCAAAAACCGATCTATGGTGTTGGAAGTTAGGACGGTGGGCACCCTTGGAAGAGGCTTGTGTAGAAATGGCATGAGAGGACTTCTGGGATACCGGTCATGAGTGTGTTCATTGTATATAAAATCACTGAATTATACATTATGGTTTGTGTTCTTTTTGTATATATTTTATATTTAAACAATATATATTTGACTTACATAAAAAATTAAGAGTCTACATTTTAGAAAGACCATCCTGATGGCTATGTGGAGAACGGATTGACAGTTGGCAAGAATAGATGTAGAGAAGCAACTGGAAGGTGATTCCTACTGAGAGGAACCTCTTTGGCACAATGGGGGGGGGTGCAGCAGAGAGGGAGAGGAAGGGACAGATTTTAAATATTCCTGGAAGGTAAAATCAATAAAACTTGTTAATGGCCTGAATACAGGGAGAAAGAACAAAGTATACACCTAGATGTCGGGTTTGGGCAACTGAGAGCATGGTGGTGTCATGACCTGAGATGGAAAAGACTAGGGGAGAATCAAGTTTGGGTGAAAACCTATGGTTTGTAAATCAAAGCTTCCCAGTAGCTCCATTGGCACAAGGCTGATCTCAAGGGAAGTGGAGAAGGTTGAAATGACTCAGAACACCCACAGTCTTGCCATACCTGAGATAGATTCTGTGGACAGAAAAAGGGGGAACATTCTCATTCAGAAAGAGATCATTTCTTCCTAGGACTTTACTGTTTGTCTCCAATTCCTCCCCATTCCCTTAGCTCTGGATCTAACAAGGCAACCTCTGTCTGCCACCAGGAAGGCGACAAGGATATCCCCACACTTCTCTCTTAGCCAGAAAGTTCCCATTTCTTCCCCTTAGGTCATAGGTACTTGCAATTAAAGAAAAGACTTTTTTGGGGCACCTGGGTGTCTCAGTTGGTTAAGTGTCTGCCTTCAGCTCAGGATGATCTCAGGGTCCTGGGATGGAGCTCCAGCTGAGCATGGAGTCTGCTTCTCCCTCTCCCTCTGCCTCCCCCGCTCCCCCCTCCTCCCCCCCCCCCCCCGCTCATGCATGCACATGCACTCTCTCTCTCTCTCACATAAATAAATAAATAAATAAATAAATAAATAAATAAATAATAAATCTTTAAAAAAATAAAGACTTTTTCTAGGAATAAAAGGAAAGGAACCCAAATACCAACCACAGAACACAAAGAGGGGAGGAAAATCAGAGTGTGTTCTGAGTTGTCTAGGGTCTGACCCAAACAGTGGGGCACTGAGAGCCCGCAATGTTGAAGCTGGGCGCAGGCAGAGAGGTCACACCAGGGTGAGGCTGGGGAGGCAGCCAGGACCCTTTACGGTGGGCTTTGCAGCCTGTGCCAAGGGTTCTGGAACTTGATCTTTTTGGAGTTGGGATAGTTAGTTGGGGGGCTGTGATCAGTCTGGAAGAGAGATGCTGAGGACTTGAAATAGGGCACCGGAGGCAAGAAGGGAGGAAAGGAAGAGATGGTGCCAAGAAGATCTGGAAGATCAATCTGAAGATCTTGGGGACTAAACAGATTCAGATGGGGAAGGAGATGGGCTAGTCAAGGATATCGCCCACGCTGGAGGGACCCTTGGGACTGCGAAATCAACAAGTGAGAGAATACAGGACAAGAGCAGGTTTAGAGAAGTAGCTTGAAATGGATCAGTTGAATCCTGACCTGGTGACAGCCTAAATACTGCTTCCTACAAAAACCCCCTTGCTCCCACCATGTCAAGCCCTATCCCCAGGCACTGAGTGACTGGTGGGCTGCATTTGTTCATATGCTAATGTTTGCTTCTTAATAAATAGATTGTAAACTTCTGGGAAGTAGCTCTCTATCTCTTGTAATTTCTATGGTGTCTCTTCCTGGCTACCTAGCACCCAGCCTTGCACATAGAAGGAATTCAATATGCCTTTTGAATTTTGCGGCATTTATATAGTGTGAACCATAATACTAGAAAAAAAGGTACAGGGGGCACCTGGGTGGCTCAGTTGGTTAAGCGACTGCCTTTGGCTCAGGTCATGATCCCAGAGTCCTGGGATAGAGTCCCACATCAGGCTCCCAGCTCAGCGGGGAGCCTGCTCCTCCCTCTGACCCTCTCCCCTCTCATGCTGTTTCTCTCTCTCTCTCTCAAATTAATAAATAAAATCTTTAAAAGAAAAAAAAAAAAGGAACAGGAACATGAAAACCTACCCTGCTCAGATTACAGGAGGAAAAACATATTTCACTTCTGAATTCCTTGATTAGGAACTCTATCCCCATTATATCCACATAAACTATTTCTTTTTTTTTTTTTTTAAGATTTTATTTATTTATTTGACAGAAAGACACAGCGAGAGAAGGGACACAAGCAGGGGGGAGTGGAAGAGGGAGAAGCAGGCTTCCCGCTGAGCAGGGAGCCCGATGTGGGGCTCGATCCCAGGACCCTGGGATCATGACCCGAGCTGAAGGCAAACGCTTAACGACTGAGCCACCCAGGTGCCCCCCACATAAACTATTTCTAACTGCAAAGAGAATGATGGTGGCGGGGAGACCATTGCTGGAAGCCAGAAGGATGCCCGGTCCCCCTGCCCCAACCTGAGAATGATGGCTTGTATTAATCAGAACCTCTCCTATTCAGTGTCTGTGTCACTGTCCTTTCGCTCATGGCTGTGAGGGATTTTGGATGAGCTCACATATCCAGAAATACGTTTGGAAGGTGTAAAATGGCATGGGAGTATTAACTCATGGAAAATGGAATAGAAAAACTGAAATTAAAGTGACCTGTACTTCCAGTGGTCTGTCTGGATTTGAAAGTATCAGAATAATTGAAACGTTTTTCATCTGTCCTTTGGGTAACATGTAGACACGGCTGGCCTTTATACCCTGGATGGTAGGAAGTGCTGGTGGTATGAGGATGAGCTATTTGCCACACAGCTTTAGAATGAAACTTTAAAATGGTCAGGGAGAAGGCTGTGCATTCCAACCAAGCATCTTGGAAGTCTCTGCGCTCAAAGACCAAGTAAGTATTAAGCAACATCCATTAGACAAGCTCTTCCTCAGTCATCCAGGTGGGGTGGAGGCAGGGAACTCTTGACCGGCAAATTCCACTTTCTCAGGTTTTATTGGTGGCTTGAGGGAAAGCAGACAGCACACAGATAGGCAGATAAGATAACCACTATCTGAAGTGTGAGTCTATAGTTTTAAATTGTCTTTTATTTGGAAATACACTGAATCTAATTTAAATGCCAGGACAAAACTTAAAGATCCAACTACATAACTATAGACAAATCATTTTTAAAAATATTTTATTTATTTATTTATTTGAGAGAGAGAGAGAGAGAAAGAGAGAGCGCACTCACGAGCAGGGGGAGGGCCAGAGGGAAAGGGAGAAGCAGACTCCACGCTCAGCGGGAGCTCTATCCCAGGACCCTGAGATCGTGACCTGAGCCAAGGTCAGACACTTAACCATCTGAACCACCCAGGCACCCCAGACAAATCATTTTTTAAGTGTGTAGAATAAATGTATAATATGAATTTTTACCTGCAATAAGAGAGTCGTTCAGTAGGCTCGGTATTAGTTACACCATATGAATCACTGATGCTTACCCGGTTTGGGACCTACAGAAACGGCAGTTACATATGCCAGAGCTGTCAAATGCACGCCAGAGTCTGTCACCACAAAATTCAGATGACTCACATGGATCTTTGACAGAATTTATGTAAGTTATTCTTTACCTTTTGCATGTGTGAGTCTCGTGTGTCTCTAATTATCACGAGTACTGAAACACAGCTTAAATTGACTTTTGTGTGTTTTTACAAATCATGCCTTTGCACCCTTATTTAGCAAAAGATGGGTTTGTAGTAGATAATTAAATGCAAAGACTGGAAGTCATCATAATCTTGCCTGAATTCAACTAAAATGGAAATTGGTATTGGATCTCAATTATTAAAATTCTTCTGAAAGATGTAAGCATATGTCAGTCAAGTGTTACCTGTGTCTGTAATAACATGACCTAACCATAAAAGCATGAGTGTTTCAGTTGGGTAAATCACTCTGGTTCAATTGGCCTTACTGTTCCCAAGTAGAATAATAGGGCTTACCAACAGTAATAATATCAGGTTTTTCACAGGGCTGCCATGGAAAAATCATTTGATAAGAAATATTTGGGGGCGCCTGGGTGGCTCAGTTGTTAAGTGTCTGCCTTCGGCTCAGGTCATGATCCCGGGGTCCTGGGATTGAGCCCCGCATCGGGCTCCCTGCTCCGCGGGAAGCCTGCTTCTCCCTCTCCCACTCCCCCTGCTTGTGTTCCCTCTCTCACTGTGTCTCTCTCTGTCAAATAAATAAATAAAATCTTAAAAAAAGAAATATTTTCCATGATGCCTGCCCATTTGAGAGCGCTAATTCCATAAGAGAACCTCAGAAAATTCAATCTTTTAGCTCCACAGTGCAGGTCAGTCTGTCAAAATACTGACTTTGTGGTAATACATGCAAAATGTACTATGATTTTCCTTACCGACAGGTAAAATTTTGTTTTAATGTTTGAGAATTCCAGTCATCAACGCCGACTCAATGTTACGAAACACTGCTATTTGTTATGGGAGCCAAAGCTAGACATTTTAATTTGAGTTGGTCTTAAGTTTAGGTCCTGAGTTAGCTCTTTTAAGTCCCTGGGGGGGCCTTCAAATCTGCGCCCACAGAGGAAGGGTTCCCCACCCCTGACCCTGGTGGACAGCATGGCCTCCCCTCTCTCCACTCTGGCCTCTGTGCCTTTGCTTAAACCGTTCCCTCTGCAGGTAACACATCTCTCACCTTTCTTCCAGGGTTATTCTACTCAGTCTTCAGGTCTTAGCTCAGACAGTGCCCCCAGAAAGTCTTAACCTCTGAGGTTCAGTAAAGTGCCCTGATTCTGTGCTTTCGCGGCTTTCTATTTATACCTTTATGTTCTCACCTCTCACCGACCTTTTCATGGTGACTCTCCCCAGCACAGAGCCTGACATCTGGTAGGGGATGGTAACTGGCTGTATCTCCTTAGCATCTTCGTTCGCAATTACATCATGAGCCCTCCTCCCCTCCCCCCCTGCACTGACACCCAAACCTTAGTGTTCTGAGGATGTCTTCAGACAGGGTCAGATCTTCAAGACGAGCCTCAAGCTTGTCGAGGGCTGGACTGGAACTGAACCAGTTTCTAGGGATGACTGGGGATCTTTGGGAAGGGAGAGACCCTAACCTGGCTCCCCTCCAGAACGTTTGGGAACGCTCGGCTTCTTTTTACACGCTAACGTAGACTTGCTGAGTGGACTTAGATTCTGAGCTGGCCTCTTGCGCCCTCTGGTGGTTCAAAGTCACCGCGGGGCAGAGGGAGAACTCAAGGACCGCTCAGGGTTTTTTCTTTTCTTTAATCGGAGTTAGCAGTTTAGACATCTATCTATCAGGCAGTGAAGTCATTGCATAAATACACTTAGGGAGCACTACAATAATTAACCAAATGCACGCACCATAAGGAACTTGGAGCGTCTTGTGGAATCCTTGAAGGGCCGTGAGTTCTTTATTTTGTAGTGCAAACCCTCTTTTTTTTTTTTTTTAAGTAGTGCAAACTCTTAATAGGCTATATGTGCCCGGTGGATCATTGAAAACGTGCTTTAATCCAAGGCAATCATTCTGTCATTGTCAGCCTGTGAAACATTAGCTCATGAGCTGGGTGACAGCACACCTTCCCCTTATCTCCGCAAGACTGCTCCACCCCAAGGATGACAGAAGAACCAGATCTGGCATTGGCCTGAGTCTCAGTTATATTCAAATTTCATGATAGGCAATCTCAAGGGAGCCCAAGTGTCTCCTTTGAACAAGGACAATTCCTTAGATGAGTGTGTTCAATCATTCCGTGATTCGATATCAGCAAATTACAGTTCCTTTGGGGGGCACTAGAAACTATCATTTCTAGAAACAGGAGCTTATGCTTTGCTACCTTTGCAACAGCCCCAAACACATACTTCTCATGGTACCTAACTTTTTGAATGACTTAAAAATCATAGCAAAATATAGCTACTTTCCTCAGAATTGCACGCAGCTTTAAATATCACCTCCTGGGGGAAGATTCCTTGAGGATTTGGAGCAGCTCTGGCTTCCTGTAGTAGCCTCCCGCATCACTAGATGACAGACTGGCTCTTGTCACGTCTGCCATTTAATCAGGGTCTGGGTTTGTTTTCCGTTTGTCTCCCCCCCCCGCCCCCGCCCCGAAGCTGAGCTCCATAGTGCAGAGGTCTTGTTTGTTTCTCTACCACAGCATCCCCGAGTCTAGCACAATGCCTGGCACAGGGGGTGTCGAATAAACATTTGTCAACTGACCAATAGAATCCAGCGGGGTAAACGCTAAGGAGATAGGCCACAGACGAAAGCTGATTTTGCTTCCTATTTTAGGGCTTCACTCAAATTATGAGCAGAAGGAGTATATGCTTAAAGACTCAGTGATAGCTGGGTCAAGATTAGCACCCAGAGGCCACGACATGTCTGCAGCTATAGATGTTGGGCAGGGAGAGGAGAAACTCAAGTTCTCTCATTCAATTCCTGAAGCAATCAGAAACCAGCATCTCCTTGCCTCATGGGCTTGCATCTCTCTGCTGAGGGCCTGGTGAAGCTGGCCTAAAATCTGTGAAGGTTTACTGCAGGATTGTTCTATTACCTCAAGATATGGGCATGAAGTTTACCTTTCTGAAAGCGTATCTTTAAAGTCCTAAGAATCAAACAAGGTTGTGCGTAGGTTGAGGATCTGGAAGCAGCAATGAGAGAGGGCCGGAAGTGTGCAGACTATAAGAATATGGTGAAGGGAAGAACGAGAATGTAATGAAGAACGAAAATAGGAGACCAGGTGAAAGGATGGGGGAGAGCAAACTAATTCATACTTTCTTTTTCTCTGTCAGAGTCCCTTTTCCATTACTGACTATTCAAAGACAAATTAAGTTGAATAAGCAGCATGCCTGAATTGAGTGTTGTAAAACACACACACACACACACACACACACATGCTTAGATCCCGCAGGGTTACTGTTAATGTGAGTACATCGGCAGGGAGACATCCAAGCCTTGGTAGGCTTACTGGGGATGTCATGCATCTGTGTATGTGTTTCAGCCCTTCTATCCCCAGACAATCTTCATTTTGGGGCGAAGGTGATTGTGTTTGTAGTTAGAATGAACAAACGCTTTCTGATTTTAGCTGGGCTGCCAGTAACAGAAAAATCCAACATAAGAGTCTTAGTGAGATAGAATTTTGTTTTTCCTACATTTTCAAGAAGATAATAGGTAGTCTCTCAGGGTCTGTTTGAAGCTTCACGGGTCAGGGATCTTCCATTTATTGCACCATAGTGTATGGTTTCCACTTTCAAGGTTGCCTCATAGTCTAAGATGTCTGCTGAAGCGCTGGTCATACGTCTGCTTTCCATTCAGCAAAAAGACCAGATTGAGAAGGATGTGCCCCTTACTATTAGGGACACTTGTTGGCAATTGCAACCAAAACTTCTGCTTATATCCCATTGGCCAGGACTTTTCTTCATGACCACATCTAGCTGCAACAGAGATAGAAAGGTTTTGTCCCAGGAAGCAAAAAAAAAAAAAAAAAAAAAAAAAAATCAGAGTCTCAATTACAGAGAAGGAAGGGAGAATGATTACTAGCGGACAAGATGCAATCTTTGTCACTGAAATAATACTTTCTTTTTTTTTTTTTTTGGTCCCCGAGAGTAAGCCCTGCCTCAATCTTTCCAGTGCATGGTGAGGGCTGGGGGTGAGGGATAGAGAGCTAGTACTTGAGTATCCTTAGACAAGGATCTGGCTTCAACCCTACTTGGGTCTTTGGGTGATTTGAATCCAAATGTGGATACAAATGTATTTTTAAGAGTATGAATGACAGAAACCATAATCTAGTATTGCCAGCCATCTAATAATTAAAGTTCTCATGTCTTCATAGAACGTTGATCACTACTCAAATACAAAACTACCAGATACGTCTAGCTACCATTTATAACGCTGAACTTAGGTAAGTGTAGACGGCTCTTTAAATTCAACCAACTCCCATACACTCCCCTGTATAGATTCAGAGCTGACAGCTGAATATTCAGGAGATAAAGATGATTCCTGGCGGTCCTTTCTCAGCCTCTTCTCTGCCCACCGGAAAATGCTGGAGTCACCCGCAATTCTGTTCTGGATTTTCTCTTCATTTGACTCTTGCCTTCCAGAGCTTTTTCAAATGTATCATGTTTAGGAGTGGGCTCATCATTTTCCTTCCCAAATTTGTGTTCCTTTTGTTCCTTTTGTTCCCCAGCTGAGGAACAGCACTGGCTAAGACTCTACTCTCCCTCAGGGCTCACATTCAGCCGAGAAGGATGTGCATTCTACTTTCCCCTTCTGATTCACTTTCTCCAAACCCCCTGCTGTGAACCCTGGGGCCAGGGAAGCATCCTCTCCAGCCAGATTACAGCAGTGGCCTCCCTGCCTCCTGGCATCCTTCAGTCCGATCTGGCCTAAGATTCAACTCTGCTCCAGTCTCGTCCTTCCTTAAACCAATTCTGGTACTTCCCTAGAATCAAGTCCAGACTCTACAGGGCCTGCCTCCTTCTTGCTCCTCCCCATCTGGTCCTTTCCAAGTTCCAGCCATTCCAAATTTTTTTCACTTCCTCTGATGACCTTGTGCTCTCTCTCACCTCCAAATCCCTGCGTAAGAGATTCCTCTCCAGCTAGACTATTATTTCTCTTAGGTTCGAAGAGAAGATGTCCGTTCCCTCTAAGAAGTCCCGTCTGGCCCCCAAGTTGGGCTAGGCTCCTCATCACTGTGCCCCTCTAAAATCTGAGTACAGCACTATAGTGCAACTGTTTGTTTCATTGATTGTTTGTTCAACCAGTCTACAAACTCTCTGCAGGCAGGGCTGTATCCTTACCACTTGGCACAGAGTCTTGGGCATCTTTGACTCAGGAAGAATATATTGTATTGAATTGGAGCTCCTCCCAGCCCAGGCTGGAGTTCCCAGTTGTACACATTCTGGAGAGTTTGGGAAGGTTGTGTGGCCCATGATTCAAAACTATGCCCGGTCTGCCTTCTCTAGCCATCTTCATAAGAGTCTCATAAAGCAATGAATGTTGTCCCAATGGGTGCCCTCTCAATACTCAGCAGTGAGGCTGCAATGGGGGAAACTTTGGTGGCCAGACAAGAATATTCTAGCAACCTCCCTGAAGGCAAGGACCATATCCATTCTGCTTACTACCATATCACTAATGCCTAACCTAGAGCCAGACACAGGCAGATGCTCAATGAATGTTTCTTGACTCAGTGAATTGACTCTCCAAAGCCGAGAAGAAACTCTGATTGGCACATACCGTGAGTTTTTGATGAATTAAAAAATGGAAAAAGAAACTCTTCTAAAACCAAGGTTGTGGGGGGAGGCTGGTGGGGGAGGGAAGCCATGCGTGAGGTGCATGCATGGGGACACCTTGCCCCACCAGGTGCATCCCGTCACAGCCCCACAAAACAGCCAAGGGGTTCCCTCACTGATCCTTACCCCAAGTTCCCCACGCTGAGGCCCCCACCTGCTTTCTTCCTGGCTCTCCAGCAGCCCCTCTGTCTGGTGAGGCCAGGCCTGGTCTTCTCATTTTCAGTCCCTCTCTTTATCCTTCCTGGCTCCGCCTCCTCCTGCCCTCTCCCCTCGGGCTCATTTTCTTAGGAGGGCCTGAGACATTGGGGAGTAATAGTTGAAAATCAAGACAACCCTCCACCCCATCCTTGACTGAGAATATGAAATAGAAAACTGGACTGGCTTTCCCCCAGCTTGTGAGGCCAATGCAAGGGCACCGGAGCTGAGTGTGATAGCGATGATGTGGGTGGAAAGTCCTGAAGATGCGAGAGAAGGATCACATTTATTTAGCTCTTTCTTGGGTTTCATAGACCTCATCTCACTTGATCTTCACAATGATCCAGGGACATAAGGCAGACAGTGCACCCATTCATGTACGTGGGGAAACGGAGCCTCAGAAACACGACCTGTCTTGACCACATCAGGCCGTACCTGGAGCCAGGACGGGGTTAGGCAGATTGAGGCACTGCTCTATGCAAATTGCTCACCCCCTCTCACTTTGTTTGCTCATCTACTAAATGGGGGTAATCATGCACAACCCACAGGGTTGCCTTGGGGATTAAATAATACACTCACTAAATAATGGGGGCCATATTCAAACTTAGGTAGTATACTTAATGTAATCGTGGGACGCAGGTCCCAGTGGCTCTCCACAACGCCTCTGCTGGATTTTTTTTTTTTTTAAACATCACAGAGCCTTGCTGTACTCCTGGGACTTCCAGAGGACAAGGCCCTTTCTTCAGTCAGGCTGACCTAAGCACAGCCAGCCCTCCCAAGCCACAGCTGTGTGTTGGAAAGCTGGACGCTCGGGCCCCTAATAAAGAGCAGACCTCCCAATCTCTTCATTCCCTCTCCCTCCCCTCACATAGGTTTTCAAATTAAAAGTAACTAAAAGCTAAATCCTAAAGAGAAGGAAAGGGGGGGATAGGAGGCCTCAAAAAAATACCCAGAGATGGAGGAAGTGGGGCTCTCTCCCTAGGAAAAGGGTATCCTAAAATCCAGATTCAGAAGGGGTTCTCTCCTGCCACATCTTTCTCAACTCTGAGGAGTGTAGGCCCACCTGGGCTGGGCTGGGCTGGGCCACAAACAGAGCTCCCAGTCTCTGGTCCTCTGTGTGGTCTGGAAGCAGGCTGCCGGGTTAGGGACCATAGGAGCCTTTGCAGCTGGTCGCCAGCCACAGGGAACTGCTGTCTCCTTCTCCCTAGACCCAAATCTCTAGAGAGAAAGACCCAAGGAACCCAGAAGAGACGCTGCACCCGTAGCTAGCCAGCAACCGCCAAGGAGAGGAGGTGCGCAGGGATCCCCGGACAGAGAACTGACACCCCAAGTTACACACGCTAGTCTGGACCCTTCTGGAGCACTCTTCCTCCTCCTTTTTCAAGACTTGGGCCTCTCTGCCTCCTGAGCGTGCAAAGAGGCTCGGAGCAAGCTCCCAAGCCTCTGCTGGGGCAGACCCGAGGCAAGGGCGGAGTCCTCTCTGCTCTCCCCGCGGAGACCCCACATCTGTGCGCCACATCCACACGCCTCCTCCGAGCCTTCCCTAAGAAGTTCCCTTTGCCCGGCCCAGGGAGGCGGCTTTTCCAGGCTCAGGCAAGTATTGAAGTGGTGGAGGGAGGAAGGGGTAGTTAGCGCCGTTTTCTTTTGCAAACTCCCAAACGGGTTGCATTTTCAACTTGCGAACTTAGAACTATGCCCCCATCCCATCAATCTCATTTGGGGAGAAAAAAAAATCACGTTTGTTTAACTGTGATTTGCACAACGAACGGCCTTGATAACGGCTACAACCCTAAGTCTTCTAAAGCAAAAGGACCTTCTGGATTCTCTAAGGAAAGCAGAACTCGGGGTGGAGCTGTAGAGCAGGGGAGTAGAGAGAGGAAACAAAAACCCAGCTCAGCGGGGAACGCCCACGAAAGCCAAAGGTGTGCGGCCCAGAGCTGCTGCGGAGGTTACGGAGGAGAGGGCCGCAGGCGCCAGCCCGGGAGCAGGGCGGGGGAGATTCTGTTTTGTTTTTAGGGACCATTTTGGTTTGGTTGTGCGTAGTCTGCGAGGCCCTTTTTTGATGGCTGGCTCTACTTAATCTCTTTTATACACTCGCACCCAATTTTATGTCGCCTGCGGGCCTGGACGAGCGACGCCACGCCAGAACGGCCGTGCCCCCGACGGCTTTCCCCAACTTCTCGGCCCAGCTCAACTCGAGAGTCAGGCCTCCTTCCCAGAGGGCCGCAGGCCCCCGCCCCCCGACTCGCGGTTTGGGGAGAAAAGCCTCATTTTTAACCTCATGATGATTCCTCAAGGGAAAAACACAAGAGGTTAAAATAAAAACCCGGTTTGGGCTGGGACCTTCGCACAGCTGCCCACGTCGGCGAAAGTCACCCCTCGGCGCGCACCGGGTGGCCTGGTCCCCCGCGGTGCCAGGGGCCGGAGCCCGGGGAGAGGAGAAAGGACCTCGCAGTCCTCCTTGGCCAGCGGCGCTTCTTGCCCGCGGCGGCTCCAGGACCACCCAGGACCCGGGAGCCCAGGGAGCAATCTGGAAAGATCTTAGAACAACAGGGGGAAGAGCGCGGCTCGCCTCCCCCCTTCCATTCCTTCCCTCCGCCGCCTCCCGGGCTGACTACGCGGCAGACCAGTACTCTCCCGAAGGCTCGGAAAGGCGGCGGAGGGGGACGGCAAGATTCAAACCCGCCTATGAGCCGTGGGAGGCGCGGGTGGGTGGTGGCTGCGGGGGCCGGACCGGTTTTAAGGCACGAACCGCCTCTTTTCGAGGGCCTCCAGGCCCGAAGTTGCTCCCGACCACTGGGTTTATTTTGCTTTTGCAGGGGAGGCAGATGTTGACCTCTCTCCATCTTTGCTCGGCCCTGACTCGGCGAAATCATCCCCCCCAACCATTTGCTTCCCTGCGCCACCCCCCACCGGTGCGCTATCCCGGGAGTCAGCATCCCAGTCCTTTAAACCTTCTGGAATGTCACACATGGAAACCTTTAGCAAATGTTTGTTAATGATCATAACAAAAGCATCATTCAAATTAGGCAGGTAATTACTACCAGAAGGACAACTGGGTGCTCACTTGCTTATCCATTCCCCATGCTTCAAACTCACGAGGAGTTACGACCCGAAGATACCCCCGCCCAGCCCGCTTTTCGGGCCACCTTTAAGCATCTCTGAAATGAACTGTGAAGTTACCATTTGTGGGCGGGGAGCCCAGGGTTCTGCAGACCCCGGCGCGACCGGGCTGGCAGTTTCCCAGAGCAAAGCAGGCCTTCCTGGGTAGGCTCCCTACCTTGCCTCCTACTCTTTAGGGTATTTGATATAAAAACTTAGATCTCAAGTTGTCTTTATTAATAGCATGAAAGCCAGCATCTGCCTTCTCCTATTATTCCGCACGCTGATTTTTTGGGGGGTCGCGCGTCCCGGTTCATTATCTACAAACATTACGGTATCCTGTTAGCATTCCGAACAAGGGGCTGTTCATATATTTGCCTTCAATGATTTCCTGAAGGAACATGTGGAAGTAATAGTGAGCAGGGCAGTCACCCGAACTGAAGATGCACGAGAGGCGGGCGCGCAGAAGAGCTGGGGGAATGGGGCGCCTAGCCCAGCCCCAGGCGTCTCCCCGAGACTGACACCCCAGGAGTCCATCCCAGTGCAGCCCAGGACCCCACACCTTTCTGTGACCCTCTCCTGCCCTCTGTTTTCTTGTCCACCCTCCGGATGAAAGAGAAAGTTGATGACTGTCCGACGTTCCAGGCTCAACCTGGACGCCGTAGCCCTTCTGAGAGTGTGGAGGTGGAGTGGGGGTGGAGATAAAAAAATGACCCCTTCCATCCAACAGGAGAACTCAAAATTAGAGAAGGCGGGGAAGGTGAACACGCTCCCCTCCCCCTCCGTCACTTGGAAGCCCCACTCGGCCTCTTCTGGTTCCTGGAGCGTCAGCGCCCCCTTTCCTTCGCGAGCAGAATCGTTCTCTCCCGGTAGAGTCTCTTGCCTGGCGCTTGGGACAGAGGATTTGGGGCTCCGCTCAACCCCAGGGCATCGATAAGGTTCGTCCCTCGCGGCGGGAAGGAGCGCGCGGAGGTGAACCTCCCCTGAACGCGGGGGTGGCAGGTTTGTTGTAGACGATTCCTCAAACGCCCAAGCCTGAGCCTTTTTGTGTGCGTGATAGAAGCCAGGGCAACCTCGCCCAGATTACCCCGAAAACAAAGACACGACAAGATAAGTGGCTCCAGGGGAGTAAAGGTCGTTCTGTCGGAGAACGTTCCAAACCTACGCAGACCCTCGATTCTTTGTACCGTCTTTCAAACCCATTTTCAAAGCAAAACAAAACAAAACCAAAAACAAAGACCATCATCTTCATATTGGACTCAACAGTTTGCTTAATCCCATTAAAGGATTAGCAACTACCCGGCACTTTCCCTAAAAGACCCCAAGTTGTAAAGACGCAACTGCTTGGAGACCTCTCCGGACAGCCCCCTGTCTAGTTGGGCTAGGAATTTCTACGGAAGAGACATTCTCGATTCCAGATGTATAATCTTTCTGGGCATTAACTGCAATTTCACGAGTTCTTTTTCTTTCTTTCAAAGAGAATGCAAAGCAGTATAGCAGCGTAGGAAAATATCCCCCTAAATCAGGAGGCAAACTCATTCTGGAAATGATGGGCAATTTGTATTTTCACGAACCTCTTTCCCGGCAGAACATCAGCACCTCCCCCTTCCACCACCCCCACCCCATCTGGTATGCTTCTCCCCGCCCCCCAGTTGTTGTCGAAGTCTGGGGGTTGGGGCTGGACCCCCTGATTGCGTAAGAGCAAAAAGCGAAGGCGCAATCTGGATGTGTGGAGATTCAGAGAGCACGGAGTTCGAGAGAAACTTTTATTTTGAAGAGGCCAAGGGGGGGGGGGGCGCTTCATTTCCTGACAGCTATTTACTTAGAGCAAATGATTAGTTTTAGAAGGATGGACTATAACGTTGAATCAATTACAAAACGCGGTTTTTGAGCCCATTACAGTTGGAGCTAGAGGGAGAAAAACAGGAGGGGACTACAGGAGAGGACTGGAAACCGGGGACACTTTTTACTCCCTATGTAGGATTTTCATTACGAATTGACATAGGAGGAGAAGGTAAGAAAGGAGAAAAAATGATTTTTGTTTCTAAGAGGTCTCTGATCAGGCCCCTTGGGCTAGAAAAGAAGTAATTTCACTCAAACTTTGGGCGATGAGGAAAAAAATGGAGTTGAATTCCAGCTGTGTGTCCAGAGAGTCATTTATTTTGAATAAACTTCACTTGGAAGAAAGATAAGCATAGAGTTAGAAAGGCTAGGGATTAAAAAAAAAAAACACACATTTTCCAGACCTATTTTTAAAAGCAGTGTTTTTCTAACAACTCTGTAGCCTCCCAAAGAAATTGTTTAGGCTTACATTTTTGAGGTTTCTTTTGGGGTTGGGGGTGGTATTCGTGTATACCGGGACGAGCACCAAGTAATGCTGGGAGTGGGGGTAGAGGTGTTTGCCCTCTTCTTGGCAGTAGGTCCTGGAAGGCGACAGGTTTTTAATGAGTATTTTCATTCCTCGCCCGCGGTTTGGCGGGACAGCGCTGCAGCCGGTGGAGTGGAGCGCGGCTGGGGGACTGGGGGAGGTGGAGGGAGAAGAGCGCCGAGTGGGGCGCGGAAGGGCTTGCGAGGCGGGGAGGCGTGAAGGGCTCGGCTGGAGAGGGCCGGACCTCGGGTGCCAGCCGGGGGCACATGGCGCCGGCCGAGGGCGCGTAATTACTGGACGGCGCAGAGCGCCGGGTGCGAGCGGGGGCCAGACACAGCACAGCCGTGGCGGCTGCAAGACGAGCAGAGGGGGCGCGGACGTGCGTGAGGGTTTGGGGGACTCCCCAGCGGTTTGCGGGATCAGTGAAGTGAGAGGGAGAGCGGGCGCCAGTCCCGCAGTGCGCTGGGGTTGTGCGCCCTAGTGCGGGGGCGAAGGCGGCGCGGGCGGGCAGGCGGTCTGGAGTAATGACAAACACATTTGGCCCCGAGTGAAGAAGTCGCCGTCGCCTCCCATTCCAGCAAGTGGGATTTGAGGAATTTCGTCCTGCGCTCCAAGGGGCCCTCATTGTGCGCTGTGGTCCCCACCCCCACTCGTCTCCGCGCGCCCCCTTTCCTCGGTGGAATCGTTTCTTTTTTTTTTGCAAAGCCCGGGGCTCTACTGCTGCCCAGTCCCGGCCACAGGAAGGAAAGAAGGACGATCGCCAGAAAAGTGCAGAACTTTCTTGGGGAAGTTAGGGACGACTCAGAACGGAGAAACTTGGTTCCCAGGTAAGAGAAAGATGGCAGGCGAACCGACCTCACCACCTCCCTCCGGGCACCTGAGCTCAAGACCCCACCCCCCCTTGCGTGTCCCTTTCCTCGCGGGGATGCGTGGCACTCGCCGCCTGCGCTCGCCCTGCGCTGCTTCATCCTCTCTAGTGCCTCTTTCACTCTTTGCGCCGGCCTCCCTGCCTGCTTCGGAGCAGTCTCCTCGCGCCCCTCCTTCCTCCTTCGTCTATCCCCATCCCGGCACTGCCCGGGGAACGGGCGGCGTCCACTTGGCTCGGAAACAAATGGGATCAGCGGTTCTGTTGGGAAAGGGTCGCAGCCAGCTTAGAGCCAGAGGGACCCGAGTACGACAGCCCTAAGGGCCAGGAACCCGACCGCCTGGCCAGGTGTGCGGGAGCTGCCAGTGTCCTGGCCAAGCGTCTCCGACGGGAAGAAGTGTTGGGCTGTCTGTCTGTTGGCTGTGCGTCTTTCCAGCAGCCGGAGCGCCCGTCCCTCTCTCTGCTTCCCTAGCCCTGCTAAGACCTCAGGATTGCAGAACGAGTGCCTGGAAGAACTTGCCACTCACTCCATCTGCCAGGGTGAGAGGCAAACCCGGGCTGGAGAGGGAGCGTGGATGGCCTTTATCAGGTCCGGACGGCCCCGAGCCCGGCCCAGCTGCCTGGAAAAGCCCCGGGCTGCGCCGTGTGAGAAATGGCTTTTTGGCTCCGCAGCCGAATTGCTCAACGTTTTGGACCGACTCGGCTTGCCGCAGTCGCTCGCGACCAGAACTAAGCAGCTTTTTAGAGCAGGGAGACATCTGGGGCATGCGGGCAGGACAATCAGCCGCACAGCTGCCGGGACTAACACCCCAGAGCCCAGCGACCGTCCGGGCTGCTGGGGGGCAGGCAGAGGCACTCCCGGCTTGCGCACCTCATCCGCAGCCCTGGTGGCTCTGGTTTTAACACCCCCCACCCTTTACCCGCCTCTGACCCACTCGGACCCTGGCGCTTCTGCTTTGCTTCTCTTCCCTGTTTTCCTTTCCTCTTGGTTTCCTCCTTCCCTCTTGCTTGCCCTCTTTCCACTCTCCCATGATAAAGGGGCCCTTCCTCTGCTCCCGGACAGGCCGACAGGCGAGGGCCTGTCCATCCTCGCTTTGACACCCTGGTCAGTCCCTGCTTCGAGGCTCTTACACAGTCTTGTTTTTGGTTTGACCCTAGTGTAGCTTGGGTGAGTCCCCACAGCGGGAGGGTGGGGGAGGGGGGAGGCAGAAAGAGGAGGTGAGGGGGTAGGCAGCGGGAAGGAACGGGTAGCTGACCCTCGGACCTTGCACCAGTCCTTAGGTGGACCTAGAGGGACTCGAAGCAGAACCCCGGCTCCCGGCCCCAGGTCTGCTTTCTTCTTGGGGCGCGGACTGGGGAGGGGTGCAGGGGGAGGGGCAACGGGCCGGGCTTTCCAGCTGCAAACGCGTCTGGCGCCGAGGCGGGCCCGTTTTGTGCCTCCTGGGGACCGGCCGTGGGCGGCGCGCAGCGCCTGGACGCGTCCTGCGGACGTGGTGGCCAGCGCCTTCCTGCAGAGTCCAGCGGGTGGGACTCCCTCCGGCCTCCGGGGAGCTGCGACAGGGTTACATGTTGCTGATGGACGAGTGGCAGTTCTGGGGGAAAAGCTAAAGCCTGCTCGGTGATTGAAAGGTGCGGCTCTCAGCGTCCCTTGAGTCTGGCTTCGAGGGGCCCACGCGCAGCATCAGCCGTCGGGGTGCGAGGGGGGGAGGTCCCGCGCGGGATGCAGGCTCCGGGCAAATTGCTTTTCTCTACTGAGCTCTACTCCGAGCTCTGCCGGTGCATGTCTTTTGCTGAAGTGGCTCTGCGGCATTTCCTTTTGTTTTAAACTGAACAGGGAGCCAGGAATTGGTTGGAAAAATAGATTGGAGTAGCTAAAGAGGACCTTGGATTTGGGGCGCTCCCCTCCCAGCCAACTGCAGTTCTCCCCTTCCCCGAGAAAGGGAAGCGAGGGGCGCTTGTGGGCGCGAGTGTGCGCTGGGCTGCCGGGGTAGAAGCGAGCATCGGGCAGGGGGGCGCAGGGGGAGGCCCGGCTCTTTAAAGACGAGGGGTCGCAGTCTCAGCTCCCCGAGGCCTTCTCCGCCAGCAGCTGCCCGCGGCCGTGTCGCTTTCGGGCCCATAGGAGGCGCTGGCGCGCGACTGTAACCCTAAACCACCCCCCGGCCCCTCTCCCTCCACCCCTCCCGGCCACCTCTCAGGTCTCCGCCGAAAACAATGCAAACGGCCAGCGTCGTGCCTGGGGCGCCGCGGCCGCTGCAGCTCTGAGGCCGGGAGTGCGGCCGATAGGGACGCTAAACTCCGACCGAGCGGGCGGTCGTCGCCACCAACCCCGGAGTAACAGAGCGGCCGCGGGCGTGGGGGCGGCGGGAAGGGAAGCGGCCGGCGCGGGGTCGTGTGGGGGCAGCGGGGCAGGAGGCGGGACCGTGCGGAACCTCCCTGGCGAAGGTGGTCGAGCTGCCGGGCCGGGCTGCGCTGTCGGGGACCTGGAGCCTGAGCTGCCGGCGGCGGCCGGGCCAGCGAGCCGGCGAGCCGGGTAAGATTCGCGGGGCTGCTGCGCCCTCTAGTGGCCTCCCGGAGCGCGCGCCGCCGGGCTCTCCTCCTGCCTCTGGCGCTCGGAGCGCTGCGCTGAGCCCGAAAGCCCCGGGTCGACCGACCCTGTCACCTTTGCTGCGGCCCAAGACCTCGGATAGACGCCTGCAGGCACGGTGTGTGTGGCTCGGGAGGCGCTGGGGGAGAGGGAGGGCGGGGTGAAGGGTTTGGGGATGGGCTGGGGGCGTCGTCGTGATTGAGCGTGGGACAAGCGGAGGAAGGCGGAGGGTAAGAGGTCCCGGGCGCTTTTGGGGGGTAGCCTCGCTAGGTCCCCTGCCGCGCGGGCGGCCCCTGGCTGTTTGTTTGTTTTACGACCCTACGCTGTTGAGCAACGGGAACAGTCGTTTCCAATCAGCCCGCGGTTCCCGGCTGCCCGGCCGTCGCGGCCCCCGCCGAGCGGGTTTACGAGGGGTGACAACGGCCTGCGAACACATCAGGCTGCGCGGCCAGGGCTGCGGCGTCGCGGTCGCCACCCGGCGCGGCCCAGGTGGTTTCCCTCCTGCGGGTGGGCGCCATCCCCGGGGTGGGGAGAGCGTCGGGGAAACAAAGCCCTGGATCCCCGACCTCCTCTCGAGTGGCTTCTCCTGCCCAACCCTCTGAACCTGTGCGGCCTGGGGTGGCAGCGCCGTCTTGCGGGCTCCCGAGGCCCCGCTGCCCTAGCGGACTCGCTCGCAGCGACCGTGCTGGTGCCTGGCCCTCACCGAATTCTCCTGGGGCCCCGAGGACAGTGAAGCATTTTCGGCAACAGTTTCCCTATTCCTGCTTCCATTCTGTGGGCTCTGAACTGAGGTCACCACGACACCTAAAAGTACGATCCAAGAAAGGAAGACATTGGAAGTTAAGATTTGGGACACTTCAGCACAGAACTTCCAGCAGCGTGTGTGTCTCCACGGACCCCGGGACGCACGTCCTTGGACCAACACTGTCATCTGCTGGCCACACTTGAGAACTGCAACGAGCCTCTGTGGGAATGGGCTTCGTGGAGTTTCTAAGCAAGTCGTGGCATGAGGAAGATGCATTTTCTGCCTGGTAGTACCAAGTGGAAGATGATGACTGGTTTCTTTTTACTACAAAGCTGCAAGAATCATTGGGCTGGTCACGTTTGTTTTGTGGACCTTTGTGTAGTTTTTCACTTTAGTTCGTTCTTTGCATTTGTGTAATGAGCAAAGCGTGGACCTACCACGTCTGACTATCAGAGCAGGTCTGTGAAGAAGCTAGGCAGATCCTTGCATATCCCTTTATGAGCGAAGTGCTGGAGTTGGGAGCTTGGTGATCTTGAGTTCAAGTGCACTGTAAGCGACTACACCCAAGGTTGTCTCATTAGGAGTCATACCAGTTTGGTGACAATCAAAAGGAAGTGTCATTTCAGTCTTCTGTGGCTAGATATCTGGTGCAGGAAGAGCAGAAGGGTTTACAAGCTCAGACTGTCCCATAAAATGCTCCCGTGTAAGAATACTCCAGCCACCACCCATCACTGGAATGTCTGATGGAGCGCAGAGAGATCAAAACAGCAGAACAGTGTCTGGTGGGGTGCGGATGCTGGTAAACACGCCCTCCGTGAAGCTGCCACCAGTGTAGGCCAGCATTTGGATCGCCAGGGCTGGAGTTACGAGACGGAGTACAACATTTGTCACAGGGAAAAAGCAGGACATGTGATTTTCACAGTTAGAATTAACTTAGAGCCGAAATTAACTGAACCTCGGGAATCTGAGTCTGGAAGTCGTCAGTGGCTTTGGGGACTGTGAGAGAGTCTCCTGTGGCCTTTAATCACGCCAGGGTGGGGTGAAATTCAAGATTCAGTGGCTCGGTGGCAGGATGCATTGAGTCCTTGGCGATCGGGAAGTTAGCTCTCTGGCTTTCTGAGAAGGCTAGTGTGCTCTCACTTCTGGAAATAGTGCCCAAGCTCTGTTTACTCTCTAGCTTAGCACATTGTCTTTGGTTATTGAGTTGCCCTTCAAGGCTTTTCACTTCTGTTTGCAGGAACAGCCCATTAAGGACAGTGGCTGCAAACAGATTTCTTTTTCTGTTTTACGTCACCATATATATTGGTCCAAGTTAAAACAGCCTTGATCTTTCATCAGGCCTTCGTTGAACCTAAGTTTAGATCCACCTCTCCAATATGCAGGTGATGAAGGGCAAGTCCAAAGGCCTCTGGGCCTGACCTTCTCAGTAAGTAGAAGTTGAGGGAGTTACTCTGACATCCCTGTCATCTCAGACATCTTAGTGGGGGGCGCCCGGTGCCACAGGCGGTTCAGCATCCGTCCGACTCTTGATTTCAGTTCAGGTCATGATCTCGGGGTCATGAGATCGAGCCCTACATTAGCTCCGTGCTGAGCACAGAGTCTGCTTGGGATTCTCTCTCTCTCTCCCTCTGCCCCTCCCCCTCCTCATGCACACCCTCTCTCTCTCAAATAAATAATAAATAAAATCTTTATAAAACATCTTAGGAGTCTGCAGGAAAAGAGTCGATATGAAAACCAATGGCTGTGGTTTCTAAAGCACTTCTGACTAAACTATAACTTAGTCTTTATAAAGCAAGTGGTAAAGCAAGCCAGCAAGTCAGGTGTTATTAATCCCCATTTATAGAAGAAGAGCCGGAGGTTCAGAGAGATGGACTAAGCATCCGATTGGGATGAACCTAGTCCAAAGTGATTTCCATCATACTTCGGAGAGAAGGAATGAGAAAGACAAGAAAATGCCATGGGGGGAGACCACAGGTCACTTGCCTGAGAGTGAACGTGGCAGACATCTCTTTTCCCTCTTTGTTTCTCTCGCTCTTGGCAGCACTTTTTGCATTGTGGTTATAGAGGATGGAGCCTGAAACCCAACTTGTAGCTGGCATGAGAAGACATGATTATGATTTTTTAAAAACAGATTTGGATGAAGTCCATTGCTCTCCTTGCAAAGTGATTTTTGGATTTTGGCTCATTTCTCTGAATTTGTAACCTCAGTTACTTGTGTTTGCACATCTAACTTTTGGATATGCTCCAGGATAGGGACCACTGATTAAGGATGAGCGTTTACTCCCCGAGTGGAAAAGCCCGGGAAATAACGAGCTGGACTCCTCGAGATCCTCACTACATGGCCAATAGGCAGGGAGGCTATTCTCTCCTGTTGTTTTCCATTACCTCCCTGTAGGGCAAACACGCTGCAATTATTCACGACGCAATTGTCTGAGTTACAGATGAGTCATGACATGAAACTTCACAAATACGCCTGGGTTTCTAGCCAGGGAACTTCTCTTATCAGAGAAGGGAGTTTGAAATCTTCGGCAAACACATGTAGAGTCTCAGTGTTCGCATCATTATCGCTGGCTCTGAGGCCCTGCTTTCAGTGCCCACGTCGTCTGTCAGTGAATCCTCCTCCCTAGCAGCAGGGCCACCGTATCTGGATGCACAGAAGGCAAGCTGGTGGGGCTGGCCCGGGGCAAAACGCTCCTCAGAGCCCTTCTCTTAAGCTTGGGAATGCTTTAAAGATGCATCATTGGCAAGCCCTGCTAAAGAAATGCAGGATATAAATGTGATAAAACCCAAGACATCAAGCTGGCTCTGGAGGGCTCCTTTGAAGTTGGCTAAGTGGATTATCAGTGGGAGGCTGATATTTATATGTACAAACACACAGGCCGTTACTGCTAATTGTGGTAAATCAGGCTGTCCAGCCTGGCTCTGGGGCCCGCTGTGCCCGTCACCACAGCAGTGAGGAAACCCTGCAAAACACCCCCCCCCCGCCACCTCCCGGGCACATGCCAGGAGCCTCAGAAGCCATCAGCAAGCCAGCATTGTGCAAATTGCGTTTGGGTTCACAGCGCCGCGATTGTACTTCTCTCACTAGGGTGAGCAGAGAAGGGAAGCAGGGCCCCAGTTTGCATTAGGAAATAGTGCTGGGAGGGGGAGGGAGGGGACACGCAAGGCTGAAGCACTGACCTTCCCTTGAGGGAGACCATATGGTGAATTGGAGAGAGCATGGCTTTTGCATCACACAGACTTCGTGTTAGAATTCTGGCTTTAGCACCTGCTGTGTGACTTGGGGTGACTTGCTAAACTTCTCTGAGGCTCAGCTGGCACTTCCTAAAATCAAATATGTCTCAGGGTTATTGTTAATAGACACAGCATACAGATTTAGCATTTTTTCCCTGTCCAACCCTCCCCCTCCCCCCCACTGTTGCCAGCATTCTGCCTTTCACTCTGTCTGTCTTCCTGCTCCATTTTCCCGGTAGAATTCAATGAAGCAGAAATCTGATTTGTACATATGGGCCACCTGAAAGCAAAAATGCATGATCAGAGGCTAACCACAGGCATACATGGAACTTCTTCTTTTTTTTTTTTTTTTTTTTTGCTGTGTTTTCTTGGTTTGTTTGTTTTAGGCCAATTTACTCAAGAATCATGAACACACATCTTAGTTTCCAAAGCTAGTGATGGAAAAAATTAAATCCCATGAAGTCTTTCTATTTCATGTGTTGGGGTTTTGAGCAAGGTAGGGACCCAGGACATCCCAGAAAAAGGCTTAGGTGATTTTTTTAATGGGATATTCTAAAGCTTGCACCCCCCCAGGGGCCCCTCTGTGGGACCTCTCCAATTGAAACTTGGGCGCTTCGCAGCGTCCACGCCTGCAAGCCTGTGCGCAGGTCTTTTGCTGACTTCAGTCAGATCACGGAATCAGTGACTTCATGTGGGACGTGATGGGGAGGAGATAAAATAAGGCGAGTGGGGATGCGCAAGAAAAGAAACGGATAAGGAAAAATGGGCCTTTTCATGGGATTGACCAGAATAGACTATTCCATGGCTTCGCCTTGGGGCTCCTTGGGTCCCTCTTAATTTTCCCTCCCTTTCCCTGCTTGTGTCCTGCGACATTTGGTTTCAGTCTCTCTCCACTTCTCTTTCATTCCTCAGATTTTGCAGCAGGCAATTGGAGTCAAAGACTTGGTTTCTCCAGGTCTCTACTGAATATTATTGGGTGGTTTACCGCATCCCCCAAAACACAGACATTTAGGCATATTTTTCTCCCCGTTTCCTCTCCCTGCCTCACCTTCTTCACTGCTCCTTCCACGCCTGTGCCCTGGGCTCCCCTACCCTGGTCAGCCCGACTGTGAGTGCAGTGGGTCCTGAGCCTACTAGGGGCCCGTGCATGGCAAAGGGACGTCCTCCAATTGACATTGGTTTTGACTTTCAAAAACTCGAGATCAGAATGGCTTGTCAATAAAAAGATATTTGTTGTAGCCCAAGCATCTTTTCCAAAGGTAGTGGTTGAGCTTCACGTACTTCACGTACTCTCTAGTGAAACACAAAGCAAATGACAACCTATTTTGAGCGAAAATAGCTCCAGTTTGGAAGTTGAGTAAATACGTGTGTGCTTGTTTTTCTCATTCTTCATTTCAATGGATTAAAAGGAACAGTTCTCTTATACTCTCGGATGCATTCTGAGACCATAAAAGCCAGACTTTTTGGAATTTGAAAGCTGCGTGCAATCCAAAAGGGTTTCAGCTTCAGATGGCTCCTGTCATGATCTTGGGGTCCCGTTGGGCTATGGGATTCTTTTTTAGGTATCTTAACTGCTTTAACCATGAATCTTAAAGCGAGGTATTTTCCACTAAAATGATGCTATTAATGTTTTCCATGTTGCAAAGCACAAAAGGAGCAAGGCTCCCCGGTGGTTTTATTGGCTAACACTGCTTCTGTTTGACGCTTGATTTTGCAGTTTTCCAGAACGATGGGGACTTCCCTTCTGGCCCTCCTGATCTTAGGCTGTCTCCTCACAGGTAAGGATCCCAATATTCTCCGACTTCACTGTTCTGGGGAAACCCTTGCCTTCTAAGTTCTGTGCTCCGGGGGTGTATTCCCTGCACTCTGCAAACACAGTCCAAGAGAGGGGAGGGAAGTCGAAAATGTTGAGAAGTTACCTAGAATGACCACAAGCCTTCAGTTCCCTTTGCTGGATCGAGCTAACTCCAGTTCAAAAGGAATGCTCACCAGTGGCAATTTTAGTATATGTATAATCCTGGCATCGAAACGTGGTAGGAATCATTGCCTAAATTTGCCCATTGCTCTTTTCTTTTTCCTGGGACATGGATTTCTGGAGACGTTCGCGAATGTTCGAAGGAAATAAACGATG
The DNA here is from genome assembly GCF_964656455.1 of Halichoerus grypus. NCBI lineage: Eukaryota > Metazoa > Chordata > Mammalia > Carnivora > Phocidae > Halichoerus > Halichoerus grypus. The sequence continues at coordinate 42,489,171 of NC_135714.1, forward strand.
GAAAATTCATGTCCAGGGAATCATACCTGTCTTAAGTGGAAGATGCTTAAATTGCTGGAAAAATCTTAGAGCCACATTTTCCCTTGGAATCTGATTGGTGGAATATTTGACTCTTGGGAAATCTTACTAACGTTTTTCTACCAGGAGGATACTACTTGGACCATTTGTGGAAATATTTATGGGCGTTTTTTTAGTTTTCATCCAGATGTTTATACATCACAGATGTTTACCGTGAACCCAATGTTTTTCTGGTCTGAGGAGTTAACTTAAGTCTGTTAGCGTCTGTAGGGCTTACCTGTATGGGCACGTTAGCCTTGAGCAAGGGTTCAGTAGTTCCAAACACCACCAAGTATACCCCGTCTGCGGGAGGATAGGTGACCCAATGCACTTATGACCCCGGCCTGAGGCTGCAAGAGTCATAGTGGGTGCATAGTGAAGTTGGGTGGGGTTCCCACATTGGGCTCCAAAGGAGATTAGAGACCATAGATTAATAATTAACTCATAAAATCTCTTCTGTCGGTTTTATAGACAGGGAAAACTGGACTGAAATTTTAGGTTCTAAGATGAACTTAGAGTTTTCTTTAAGTAGTCCTACTTTAAAAATTTAAGTATTTAAGTATTCTTTAAGTATTTAAGTATTCTTAATTTAAAAATTAAAATCCAGGGGCGCTTGGCTGGCTTAGGCAGTAGAGCACGAGACTCTTAATCTCAGGGTCGTGAGTTCAAGCCCCACATTGGGTGTGGAGCCTACTTAAAAATAAATAAATTAAATTAAATTAAGCGAGGAAGCATGCGGAGTGTTGTGAGGAATGGAAAAGACATGATTCTTGAACACAGACCTGCTTTGTGCTTCGTTCAGTCTCCCCGCCCTGGTTCTCACCCCATTTCGTACTAAGGGGAGCGTCTGCAGGGAATGTGGACAATAAAGAACCCATATGTGCTCGCGTCTCTGCCCTCTTGGGATACTTTATGGTCACACACGAGAGTCTGAAATATGGAATTGGAATCAGGCGTCCTCTCTCCATCTGAGTGTTCGCTGGGGCGAATCTCAGGGTTTGGTGGGGCTTTTGAGGCCTTTGGAGCATTTGCTGCTCTCAGCAGATGCCGCGGCTGTTATAATGGGGGGCCTTTCATGGGCATCCAGGCTAACGGATTTTGGCGCAGAAACGGTCATTGTTGCCGTAAGCCGCTGCTGTTGGCTCCTCTCGGTTCTCTGGGTGAGACTGTCCTTTCTGGCTGCGCCCTATTCAGAGCCTGTTTCCTTTTACAGGGCCCAGCCTAATCCTCTGCCAGCTTTCATTACCGTCTATCCTCCCAAACGAAAATGAAAAGGTCGTGCAGCTGAATTCATCCTTTTCTCTGAGATGCTTTGGGGAGAGTGAAGTGAGCTGGCAGTACCCCATGTCTGAAGAAGAGAACCCCAATGTGGAAATCAGAAATGAGGAGAACAACAGTGGCCTTTTTGTGACCGTGCTGGAGGTGGTCAATGCGTCGGCGGCGCACACAGGCTTGTACACTTGCTATTACAACCACACTCAGACGGAGGAAACGGAGATCGAAGGCAGGCACATCTACATCTACGTGCCAGGTGAGCCGTGCGGGCCCCCTGCACCACGCTCCTGGCCCTGGCCCTCCCGCCAGCTGGATCAGCATCTTAAGAAATACAAACACGATAAACATTTACGGGAGAAAATGTGACAAATACGAGAGAACGCACAACGTTAAACCAAGGTCACTTGTGAGACCATTATCAAGAAATATGTATGGGTAATGTTTTGGAACCGCATTAAGTTTTAGAAAATATTTTTATCAGGGCACGTTTCATTGGCATTGTGCAAAAAAATCTGAAACGACTTCATTTCTGTTCAGCTCAACCAAGTTTGACGAGTATTTGCAGTTTATTTGTTGTGTGTCAGGCGCTATGCGAAGTGTTGGGGACATGAAAATTAATTAGGTATCTTGGAGCTGCTTATCGTTTATTTTAGTAGCTTCCAAATAACCATGCTATTCTTTCAGATGTAATGAAATATATATTCTTGATTAATTAGGTGGGCTTTTTAAATTCAAATCTGGGGGCAAACTCCATACTAATGATGTTGTCTCCCGACCTGTCAGAAGCAGGTGCCAAGACAGGAGTAAGATGGGATGAAGCATGCTAGGGCTTGTTGAGGGGACAAGCCTGTGCGAGAAAATGGGCAGGGATCCAGCAGAGCCTGGGAGGGCTGTTTGCCCGCATTGTGGGTGTGACCTTGAATGGAGGAGGGAAGGAAGGAAGGTAGAGTAGATGAGTCCTAGAGCTCTGTGTCAAGGAGGTCTGGGACCTAAGGAACCCCAGTGCCACACAGTCCTTGGCTGGTGGCCCCTTTGGAGGGCATGGCCTTGGGGTGTGAGCCTGCTCCCAGAGTGGAAGATGGTGTGGTGCTTTCTCCCAGCAGCCCCGCTAATCAGCTCGGCTTAGCCATGAGCTTGAGGTTCATTTGGTTTACCACCCAGCTGGTCTGTCCCGTGCACTCCTTGTAATGATCTAAGTCTACATCTGTACCTCTATCTATGTTTTATCTGTTCCTTTGTGTGTGTCTGTCTCTCTATGTCTCTATAAACCTATATCATCTCTGTCTGTACCCATCTCTGTCTGTATCCATCTCTGTCTGTATCCATCTCTGTCTGTGTATATTGGTTTCTACCAAGGACAGTTGTTTAAAGAAGGGCCATGATACTATTTAAACATTGCATAGATAGTGCATTATGGTAGGGAAGACTTGCATTTTTAAAGGAAGCCCTGGCTGATGTGTTATGAATATCAAAATGCATATTTTAACCTGAGATGAATTCGTAGCTTTGTTTGCTGAAATCTTCACTAACAGAATTCAAGGATTTGGAACTCTGAACACAAACTCAAGTAATGGAAATCTTCGTACATAAATTAAAAGGGACTATAGCTAGAGTACTTGGCTTAAAGCAAACAAATATACAAACTATTGATAACTCTTGCCATCTTGTTTTGGCAGAGGTGAGGTAAGGGGGTCTCTGAAATATGTCTTCCTGCCTTTCTGCCTTTTTCTTGTAAGTTTTTTTTTTTTTTTAAGATTTTTTTATCTGTTTAATTTGACAGAGAGAGACACGGCGAGAGAGAGGGAACACAAGCAGAGGGAGTGGGAGAGGGAGAAGCAGGCTTCCCGCTGAGCAGGGAGCCCGATGTGGGGCTCGATCCCAGGACCCCGGGATCATGACCTGAACTGAAGGCAGACGCTTAACGACTGAGCCACCCAGGCGCCCCATTATTTTTTTTTAAATCGGCCACTCTTCTTGTCCTCTGTAACTGTGGGTGCCCCATGGATCTAGACTCTCTTCATTTCTTTCATGACATTCTTAACTGTCTGAACCCTCTTCCTAACAATAAAAGGTTTTGTTTTAAGAAGGGTAGGCATTTAGAATGTCACCCCAGCTTTGTTCACACATAAATGCCCCCTGCTTTGAAGAGAATGGTGGGAATATGGGCTTGTTAAAGGCATATGGTGTTTTGATCATCTTTTTGTTTGTTTGTTTTGATCATCTTAAAATTGTCCAGAAATTCTCCCCTACCCTCAGCACAAACACTATCCAAGTAAGTTCTGCACTGCTGTCAGTTAGAGATCTTTTTATCTGTAGTCATGGAGAGTAAGGGGCCCTTCTGAACCCGACGTTTGAGACTCTCAGTATTCCGTACTGTAGTAGCTTACATAGCTGGTTTTCTTTTGGAAATAAAATTCTCAGGCTGTGGAACTGTAAATTCTATTTATTACTTGACAGATTATTTTTTTTAATAGACAGGTTTCTGTACTACTTTTCAGTAATACTGACTATAGACAATAGGAATTTTTAAATTCTTTTTTTTGGGGGGTCTGGGGTTTTGGTGATCGTGGTCTAGGGCACATGTCCTCTGAAGCATCCAGGCACTAACTGGTCAGAACAAAGACAGGGTCCAGGTGTCCTTCATAAGTCACTCATTCCCTGAAGTCAGGGGTCTTGGCATCAAGGTGTTTGGAGTCAGTGGTCTTGGAGGATGTTTATGACCAGAATTTTTGAAATTATGAGTATTTTCTCTTGTTTTGAATAGACTTGATTATTGATCATTTTTTCAGTAGTGCTTAAATTTTGATTTCAACTCCTGGCTAATATTTAGTCATCACCAATCTTTTTACTAGGGTACAGGCATTTTGGTGTTATTCATACTTTAAAATAGGCTTCTAGCTCTTACGGTGATTAATGTCAGTGTGGTGACAAGTTCTGGATATATGTGAAGGTATCATTCATACCTAATGTGATTAATGCCAGTGGGATAATTTTTCTTCTGAATATATGTGTAAAGGTGAAATTAATGCCTAACGTGTTTTTCTTTCTTTCCCAAACTATAGACCCGGATGTAGCCTTTGTACCTCTAGGAATGACAGATTATTTAGTCATCGTGGAGGATGATGATTCTGCCATCATACCTTGTCGCACAACTGACCCCGAGACTCCGGTGACCTTGCGCAGCAGTGACGGGGTGGTGCACGCCTCCTATGACAGCAGACAGGGCTTTAATGGGACCTTCAGCGTTGGGCCCTATGTCTGCGAAGCCACCGTCAGAGGGAAGACGTTCCAGACCATCCCGTTTAATGTTTATGCTTTAAAAGGTACTTGTAACCTTCTCTCTCCTTCTTTAAAGAGCTAAAGGCAAAATAACTAGATGTATACAGGATTTTGTTTTTTTAAACCATAGTCCCTGGTGATGGAGACCCTGAATATTTGGGGATCTAGGACCCCACCTTTACCATACAACGTTAGGCTGCCCTCTGTGGCTGTAATAATATTAAGCTTAGTACTACTAAAAACAAATGCTTCTTTACCCCTTGTAAGATTTCATATTTCATCAGTTGACTTCGAAATACTGTAAGGAATTCTTTTCTCGCATAAGCCTCTTACTGTTATACCCACATTCCTGACTACAGAGGCCCTAAAAACAAACACACACCTGTGGGGGTTGGATGCCTAGATTAACTTCAGTAACTTAAGAAAAGTGATTTTGATTTCGAGCAAAGCTTGTTGCTACAGCCCTCCCTTTGATGTGAGTGGTTCATGTGAATGGGAAAGGGTAATGGGTGTTGGGGGTCAGCAGTTTGGGGTGAGCAGAATGCCACTGAACGCTGGGTAAGGGCTTCTTTTATGCCAGCACTGTGCTTGGTTCTAGAAGAGCGCTGAGAATAGTTGGGCAGCAAGGTGGGAGAGAGGAGAGAAATGGTAAGGGAGGAGCAAAGTGCCCAGAGCAGTGCTGGTCAGAAAAGGCTGGTTGATTAAATGAATAAATACATCTATAAAGGTGGTTGCAGAAGAGGAGAGCCATCCTTAACCCAAATGCTCAGGAATGTGGTGTTCTGTCCGATTGGAATTTAGTTTTACTCTTGTTACTATTTTGTGTGTAGGTGTTTGTAGGTATGTGTGTGTGTTATTTTATAACTATGTGCCAAATTACATACGCCAACACAAAATCAAAGTTTCTGAGACTTCAAAAAATTTGTCTTGATCACAGTGGTTTGAAAATTATTTTTCTTGGGCCAGCTTGGTGGCTCAGTTGGTTAAGCATCTGACTCTTGACTTGGGCTCAGGTCATGATCTCAGGGTTGTGAGATTGAGCCCTGAGTTGGGGCTTAAGATTCTCGCTCTTCCTCTTCCTCTGCCTCCCCCCCCGCAACAAAAACAAACAAACAAAAAGCTTAAAAAGAGAAGAAAACTATTTTTCAGGGTTTTAAAAAAGAAAGCAAACCCAAACCGTATAAGGTTCTAACTATACTGTGGATAATGAGGTCCTTGTGTTTGTTCTTCTTTTAAATAGCAACATCAGAACTTGATCTAGAAATGGAAGCTCTTAAAACTGTGTATAAGTCAGGGGAGACGATTGTGGTCACCTGCGCCGTCTTTAACAATGAGGTGGTTGACCTTCAGTGGACTTACCCTGGAGAAGTGGTAGGTACCTACAAGGCTCCTGGTGGCATGGAGCAGAGCACAGCAGGGCTCAGAAGACCTATCACTGACGGGGCATGACACCGATCTTCTCCAGACTTCAGCTTCCCATCTCTGCTGTGAGCCCATTTGACTAGATCACTTTATGGCTCGTTGGGCAATGGGGGAGGTTGAGACGCTAGCTGGACCAGGACCTTCAGAATCTATAAAGGTTGTACACCGAGCCTTCTTTTTCATAAGAAAGAAAGAAATAGGAAGGTTCTATACATACAGCTCTATCTATCTATCTGTCTGTCTATCTATCTATCTATCTATCTACCTATCTAATTCCCCTTCACTCCTGATTTGCAAATATCTGTTCCCTGTTCTTTTTTGGCATTTGATAGCTTCTCTCCTTTTATCCATTTCTCTCCCCTGTGCTTTTGCTTCCCCTCTTCCTGTCTCTCCAGGGCATTGATTGGAAGTTGGGCATTTTCACATATGACATTATGACCTCATGCATTGAAGAGACATTCATAATCCTATATGTGTACATCTTCCCAGAATATGAGGCAGTTTGATTTTACTGTTCATGCTTGATTACCCTTAATCCTTAAAGCATAAACATTTCTTCTCATTTATTGGAGATAGACATTTTCCCCCCAAACCATAGTACATGCTATTTGGCCCAAAAATATATAATCTAAGTATTGTTTTATAAAACAAAGTTTTCATCAGATAATAAAAATAATACAGGTTTATCATCATCATGTTATCAAATTTAGAGAAACAGAGGAAAAGCCACTTCCCAGGACATCACTGTTAATATTCTAGGAAGATAAATCCTTTCAATACTTTGTATACAAAATAAATGTAATCATTAATAGGTATTATACTTTAAATAGTACTTTGTCACATCATTTTTCCTCTGGCAGTATATCACAAACACCATACTATGCCATTAAATATCCTTTTTAAAACGTGATTTTCTAAGGCGCTAGCTTAAGAAAATTTTTTTATTAGACTATTTTTTAGAGCTGTTTTAGGTTCGTAGTGAAATTGAGCAGACGGTACAGAGATTTCCCATTAGCCTCTGCCCTGTGCATGCACAACTCCCCCCGCCCCCTTACCAATAGCCCCGTGGGGTTGGCGGGGGGAGGACATTAGAATCCAGGAACTTACATTAGCACCTCATCCCCACCCACGGTGTGTATGAGGGTTCACTCTCTGGAGCCAGCTTTTTAAAGTGGTTTTCCTCCCCTTCTGCTGTAGAAAGGCAAAGGCATCACCATGCTGGAGGAAATCAAGGTCCCTTCCATCAAATTGGTGTACACTCTGAGGGTCCCCGAGGCCACGGTGAAAGATAGTGGAGATTATGAATGTGCTGCCCGCCAGGCCACCAAGGAGGTCAAAGAGATGAAGAAAGTCACCATTTCTGTCCATGGTACATTCTGCTTTCTAAAATGTCAGTTGTCCCTGCTGCTCAGGATCCACCGCGTGGTAATCATTACTTAATGGAAACTCTTCCCTGTACAGAGAAAGGGTTCATTGAAATCAAACCCAACTTCAGCCCATTGGAAGCTGTCGACCTACATGAAGTCAAACATTTTGTGGTGGACGTGCAGGCCTACCCTCCTCCCAGGATATCCTGGCTGAAGGACAACCTGACTCTGATTGAAAATCTCACGGAGATCACCACGGACATAGAAAGGATTCAGGAAATAAGGTAAAGAAACACCCTTTCCAAGTATGCATTTCTTTTTACTGTGTCTCTCTAGATAGACTGAGGTTTGTGCATGTCTTACAACACAAACCAAGACTCAATCTAGAAAATGAGAAGTCGACACAGGAGATACTTGAAATCAAGTACCTTTAATGATAACGTTGCCATGTGCTAATACTGTGCTGATAAATATTTAATAATAAAATAAGAAAAAAGAACTAAAGAGCTCTGTTCCCAATGAAAGATCATTTCCTGCATCCAGGAAGGGATGGAGGAAAGGAAGTAAAGTTGGACCCACTTGGGTTGGATATATTCCATGACATCTACCATCTGTATGGCAAGGAGACATGTATGGTGACGCCATACTTTCGGGCCCTCAAAATCCTTCCACACATATAATTTCATTTAACTAATTCTGGAAAGGACACTGTGCTTTTGCATATGGCTATCCCACACTACACAGAAGGACGCTGAGGCATGGAGAATTTCAGGGATGCCTGAGCTTGTCATGCTTTGTGACCAGCGCTCTTCCCATCCATCCCGTGGCTTTTTGGCACTGTGATGCTTTACACGTTTACTTATTTATTTAAAGATTTATTTATTTATTTATTTATTTATTTATTTGACAGAGAGCGAGAGAGAGAGCACAAGCAGGGGGAGCGGCAGAGGGAGAAGCAGACTCCCTGATGAGCAGGGAGCCTGATGTGGGGCTCGATCCCAGGACCCTGGGATCATGACCAGAGCTAAAGGCAGATGCCTAACGACTGAGCCACCCAGGCGCCCCTGTGATGTTTTATAAAGAAGGGCAATCAAATGGGCAAATACTTTATTGATGAACCCATAAAAACACACAGAGCCAAATGTCACTTATAACACATGGAGGAAATCTTTAGGGGAAACTTCCCTTTAATAAAGTATGAAGAAATAGATTTTTCTAATTTATTTTTTTAAAAGGTGATGGAATCTTGTGCTTTATTAGTATTTAAGCATCGAGAAGGTGCATTGTAAGAACCCTTGCTCCATTCCTGCTGCCATTTGCCCCGGTCTCCCTGCCTCCCCAGGCAGAGGGAAATACTTTTATTAGTTTCATTAGGTTCTTCTGAAACCTTCCAGAGTTTCTTTAAGCAAATACCAACAAGTAGGAATGTCATCCTGGAGACCTCTCCATGTCAGTGTGTAGACTGTGTCCTGTTGCTCGTCTCAAGATGTCTGGGCTTCTGTTTAAGAATTAAGTGTCTATAAGTCAGACCTTCACTATGTAGAAAGGGCACGGAGAATCCCAGAAAAGCGAAGATATGGACAAGAAAAAAAAGATGTTTTTACTTTTTACAAAAACAAACTTTAAAGTGAACATGGCACCTGTTGGAACAGTTGGCATCTGTTTGGCTATGACTAGCTGACACAAAGGCCTTTTCGTTTCAGGTATCGGAGCAAATTAAAGCTGATCCGCGCTAAGGAGGAAGACAGCGGCCATTACACGATCGTCGTTCAAAATGAAGACGACGTGAAGAGCTATACTTTCGAACTCTTAACTCAAGGTGCATCAGGCAGTAGAAAGATCATATTAGCTCAGTGATGAAGTGAATGAGTGTCCCCCAAGGAGAGCCTGGCACTTTTCTCCCCCGGGGGTGGAGAGAAAAGCAACACTTTATGGGAGAAGTAGCTGGTGTAGGCGTCACCTGTCAGGGAGAGCTTTGTTGGGCTATGAATTCACACAATTCTGGGAAGTCCAGGCTGCTCTGAAACAGTCTGGGGAATTCCTAGCTTACAACACCACCTGCTTTTCAGTCTGGCACCTCCAGTTCTTGGAAGAGTAAAGTGATGCGTTTTGGTCCAGATGACCTTAGGTTGTTCCAGAGAGTTTTGGCCTTTTCGCTTAGCTTCCCTCAAGGCATCGCACAATGGCCCTTACCAGGAGGGACTGCCTCGGTCTATTCACGTTCAGGTCCAGCCCCTGTTCACTGGGTACCTACCATGTGCCTGGGACTGCGTTAGGGGACTCACTTGACCCTCACAGTAAATCTGTGATACAAGTATTAGCATATTTCTAATTTATTTGATCATGGATTTAAAAAAAAGTCTTTTAAACCTAGTGACATTCCACAGATGCACTTTGGTAAATGCTGCTTTAGATTATACTCTAGCTGAATCTATTAGTTGAACCCCAAGCTGTAATACAATTTTAAGAGCCTCCTTGCCTTTCAAGCCAAATAACCACAGGGGCTTTTTACTTTTCTCACTCCAGATTTAGAACACCACAGGATACAAATCCCTAAACACTGAAACTGTGAAAATGCTCTTAACCAAGTGGGTCTACCCAAAGTGGAGCATTATGATTATGCACATAATTGCTTTCAGCCCCTTCTTGGGTGGTTACTCACTTGGCAGGTCCGAATGCGACGTGGACAAATTCTGAACCTGAATTCTGTGAACCTGTGGCTCACAGGAGTTCTGGGACCCAGACGATTCGATTCTGATCTCTTTTTATCTCTTGCAGTTCCCTCGTCTATTCTGGACTTGGTTGATGACCACCATGGCTCTACGGGGGGACAGACCGTGAGATGCACCGCTGAAGGGACGCCTCTTCCTGATATCGAGTGGATGATCTGCAAGGATATTAAGAAGTACGGAAACGGGAGGTTTCTTTTTCATTGGTGGTCAGAATGCGTCTTCCTTGTTACAAAGAACTTCAGATGCATTTGCTTTCTTTGGCTGGCCCTTCTTTTGTATTTGTGATTCTGACTGGGCCTAAGTCTCATAAACTACAGGATAGGGTCCTAAGCACGGGCCTGGTGTGCACGCGTGCATGGTATGGGTGCCCGTGACCCATGTGGTCATGAATAGCTGTAAGGAGAAGGTCCCTGGCTCTCACCAGATTCTCCAAGGGTGCCTAATCAGAAAAGAAGATGAATTTAAAGGACCACAGGTCTAAGAGGATTTTTACCACCCTGGTCCACTTCACTTTATATTTCTTACAGGGTGAGCTTTTTTTGTTAGCTAGATTGGCATGTGAACATAAATGACAATATTGCCCATGGTGACTGCTTGCTTCCTTTGCCTACCTGCTGTTTGGGGGAAGTTAACTCACCAGTTCCTCCTTTACCCCCCATCTGTCCATCCTCTCTGATGGGCACTCGAGCGACATGCTCACGCTTCCACCCATGGTGACTGCTTGCATTCAGAAGCCTCGATTGTTTCTCTTGGAGGCTGATACTCCTAGACCTTCCCTTTCTTAGGGGATCTTGATCTTGGATCTTGACTGGGGCTAGAATCTAAGTCTCATTAACTCGGCCAGGGGATCGCTCCAACCCTAGTGACACCTGAGGGGCTCTTGACAGTGCAGGTGGGGAGAGAAGAGGGAGCCAGGCTTTTTCAAGGGGTGGGCAATTGGGATAGTTAAACATTCTTGAAGTGGGTCTGTTCAGTTGGCTCATGGGTTCAAGGCTTGGGATCGGTAGTTATATTTGATGGAACTTATTTCTACCCTGCGTGCTTCATAAACAGTTAACTTTCAGTTATCCACATACAGGTTATCCTCTGTTGGGTCCATGCAAACGAGTTTCAGTGATATTAATATGCACATAAAATACAAAAGTCCACTTGTAGCACCCCGAAATGTAGGCAAGGTCAGAGCTGCTTACCACCATAGGTGATTCTCACTGCTTTGCTCACCTCCATTGTCCTGATAACCGGCTCTGTATTTATGTCCTTTTTCTCTCCAGGTGTAATAATGAAACTTCATGGGCAGTTTTGGCCAACAATATCTCAAACATTATCACGGAGGTCCACCCCCGAGACAGGAGTACTGTGGAGGGCCGAGTGACATTCACCAGGGTGGAGGAGACCATCGCTGTTCGATGTCTGGCCAAGAATCTCCTTGGGGCCGAGAGCCGAGAGCTGAAGCTGGTGGCTCCCAGTGAGTTGCTCTTAGTCATCAGCCAAGCCCTTCCTCCTTCATGCAGAACTTTGAATCCCAGATGGGGTCCAAAAGGAATGAAGGTCCCAAGGCAGAAATTCAGCTCTGAACGCTCTTAAAGGGCCTTCTCTGGGCATCCACATGGGAGCCCTTTCTTTCGGATTCTGACCCCCAATTGCACCTTGCAGAGGCATCCTGCTTGTCCAGTGGGATAGCTACTCCGTCTCTGTAGTCTGAGTGTGGGGATGGAAGATGGGGAAGGGGGATCTTCTGCCTTGTTGCTCCTTACAACTGTCGAGACAGGTTGAATTCTTAAAAAAAAAAAAAAAAAAAAAAAAAAGGTAACGAAGCCCAAATTAGAATGTAAACAAAATGCCACCTTTCAAAATAAACTGAACTTCTGAGACTTTCAATCTCATTTATCAGTGTTTATATTCCAGTCCACATTCTTTCTAGAAGGTTAAGTGGTGCAGTACCTTTGGAGCCAAATTGCATTCCCGTGATTGAATTTTGTCCCCTTTCTCTTCTAAGGGAAGAGCTAGAGTAGGTTCATGTATGTAGATGATTGAGAGATGGTATCGCCCATCCTGAAAATGAGCCAGGCAGCCCTGATGCTTTTCCACCAGCAGTGAGAGATTTCTGGCCCAAACACAACCACATCGCCTTCCTGCCCTCCTGCGTGTTTGTGCAAATTCTTCCTCATGCGTCTTTCTCCTTCAGCGCTGCGTTCTGAACTCACCGTCGCCGCTGCGGTCCTCGTGCTGTTGGTGATTGTGATCATCTCACTTATTGTTCTGGTTGTCATTTGGAAACAGGTAGGTATTTTCCCCAAAGAACTAAAAACCTTTGAACTAGTAAGAACAAGAAGAAGAGCAGCCTAGCTCAGCGCGTGGCACGGAGAAGGAGCTCAGTAATTATGTGTTGAAGGAATGTGGTTGATCCTGCTGTGTCTGGTCACTTTGCTGCCATTAAGCTTTGGTGCATCTGGGCTTTGGTAATTCACTAGTTACCTGTCCTGGTCATTCATAGAAACCGAGGTATGAAATTCGTTGGAGGGTCATTGAATCCATCAGCCCTGACGGACATGAATACATTTACGTGGACCCGATGCAGCTGCCTTATGACTCAAGATGGGAGTTTCCAAGGGATGGACTCGTGCTTGGTAAGCGCCTCCTGGTGGGATCTCCCAAGACTCCCCTTTGATTGGGACATAACTACTTTTTATAGCCTTGTGCAGGAATAAGGGATCTGAGCTTGTGCTTGGTAAGAGCTAGGCAATAGAAATTGGCTTTCAGAAGTATTTTTCTGTCTTGAAAATGAGTTAATTGCGTCACTGCCATGGTTTTTAAAAAATCTCGTTCCAGGGGCACCTGGGTGGCTCAGTTGGTTAAGCGTCTGCCTTCGGCTCAGGCCATGATCTCGGGGTCCTGGGATCGAGTCCCACATCGGGCTCTGCCCTCAGCGGGGAGTCTGCTTGTCCCTCTGCCCCTCCCCCCCCGCTCGTGCTCTCTCTCACTCTCAAATAAATAAATAAAATCTTAAAAAAATAAAAACATAAAAAAATAAAAATCTTGTTCTATAGCAAATTATGGTTAAAGAAAACTTTACAAGAGGAGAAGAGAATGTGAGGAGGTCCTGCCAAAGATACTCACTGAGACGGCTTTGCTTTGGGAGTCACACAGAGTGATGGGCTGGATTTCTGTGCCTGAAAAGGAACAGACGAGATTTGAATGAGGACAACCACAAAGGGTATTTTAATCTAGTCCATTCTGAGGATGTATTAGATACTTCTTTAGAGTATGTATATTTAGAATATAAAATATAAAAATATAGGTACTTTTCAAAGCAAAATATGTAAAAATAATCAAGTCAACTTATCACAGACTTTTCACATATTTCAATCTTGGGCTGAGACCGAGTACATGAAGCTTTAGTTCAAGGAATTTTTTTTTTAAATCACATTCTGAATGAATGAAAACAGGACAAAGACACAAAGCAGATGAACATAGGGGAAGGGAAGGGAAAATAAAATAAGATGAAAACAGAGAAAGAGGCAAACCATAAGAGACTCTTAACTATAAGGAAAAAACTGAAGGTGGCTACAGGGGAGCTGGGTGGGGGGATGGGGAACTGGGTGATGGGCATTAAGGAGGGCACTTGATGTAATGAGCACTGGGTGTTATTTGCAACTGAGGAATCACTAAATTCTACCCCTGAAACTAATAATACGCTATATGTTAACTAAATTGAATTTAAATAAAAAATAAAAAAAGACAAGTGAAAGTTAGAGCTAGAGGTCATGTCGCTGGGAGTACGCTAACCTTGTGTGCTTTGGAGGATGACAGAGGCAGTGTTTAATGGTCCACTTGTCTCAGTCCAAAATACAAGGTTAGGTCTTCTTAAAGAGTTACTTAAACTGAAATCAAACAAGATGTCCTAGCTACTTCCAATTTCAACTACTTGTACCTGGAAACGAAGTTTTCTTTATCATCTCTCCCCACCACCAATCTCACCCCTACTCCTCTCCCCGCCCCCCCCCAGTTTTACAAAAAGAGCCGAGGAACTTAAAGTAGTAAAATGGGGGGGGGGGAAGGGCAACATCCCTAATATGCTAAGAGGCATTTCTGTGTCTCTCTGCTCCTGTGTGTTCCGCTAAGGCAGCCGTACCTTTCCAGGTACAGTTTCCCACAATGCAAACATGCAAACATGCACTGCTGGCTGTTAGTCCCTTATGAGCTGAGTCTCCCACCCCCCACCCCCAACACGGCTTGGCTTGGCGTGGTGAGACTGATACTTGGGGACGCATTCTTTTTAGACTGTGGGGACGGCAGCTTCCATTTCCTTACGTCGCTTCCAGCATGGAGCCAAATGTGTGCTCCCACTGGGCGCTGTTAGCCTGTGATGGTCCCGGCCCTTCCTACAAGCAGGCAGCAAGACTTCATCACGCCTTGGAATCAGTGATGTCTCGAATACCGAAGTATTTCCAGGGGATAAGGACTTACTGATGCAAAAGATGTCTCTGTTTGCATGTGGAGAACAGAAGGGTAGAGAAGCAGGGGGTTTGGGCGAGAGCCACAGGAAACAAGGGCCTCGGAGCTTGCGGTCTGGCCCAGTACTGGAGCTGGGAGACAGAATGCTCACACCAGGGAAGGATGCACCCTCCTTACTCCTCCCGCGGTTCCCTTCCCCTTACAGATGTTATTTGACAAAAGCAATTGTACTGATTTCCTTCCCTGTGGGCTCCGTTCTGGTCTTGACGTGCTGACTTGCAGGAATCATGAGGCTGACTCCATTCTGAAAGAATAGCCCCCCGCTGGGCACCCGCGCACGCTGGCCGTGGTACATGAAACCGAGGGGACGAAGCCCCAGTCCGCCTGTGTTAATGGTTCTGATTGCTCACAGGTCGTATCCTGGGATCTGGTGCGTTTGGGAAAGTGGTTGAAGGAACTGCCTATGGGTTAAGCCGCTCCCAGCCTGTCATGAAAGTAGCAGTGAAGATGCTAAAACGTAAGTGCCCTTTCCTGGGATTTTTTTGAAACTAGAGGTTAGTCAGGTGAATTGCTCAAAATCACACAGCGAGTACATGCCAGATTTAGGACCAGATCTTTCGATTCTAGGTTTTGTGTGTATTTAGGCTCTTTTCTCAGTCGCGTTATTTAGATTATTCTCATTGCCTGTATGTTGGAAAGTCAAGCGTTGTTATTTTTGGTGACTTCTTTTTACCCTCAAGACTAGGCACTAGTTAGTAGAGTCTAGACCAGGTCACTCTGTGTTTCTCTTTAAGGCTCTCAGTAAATGAAATGATATCCCATCACAGGATTAGCCATGTCATTGGCTTTGTGTGGGAGGTAAATCACTTGAACTGATACGTGATTTATTTCTTCAACAGCCACAGCCAGATCCAGTGAGAAACAAGCTCTCATGTCGGAACTGAAGATAATGACTCACCTGGGGCCGCATTTAAACATTGTGAACTTGCTGGGGGCCTGTACCAAGTCAGGTAGGCTTCCTGACCTGGGAGTGAGGATTTGCACAGAAGACCTGTCATTGTGAAGACTGTCCAGGCTTTTTTAAAGTCCTTCCTGCCTACCTCCAAACGTGCCAGCAGCTCTAAGTCTCTTGAACGGAGTTGCCTGGATTCCACTGAATTGTCGGAAGGTCCTTGTTTTTGAGCACCATCTCCTGTCTGTGCAAACATCGCATTTCATGGCTTTTCTGTTCTTCGTGTTCATGCCCATTTCTTTTTTTTTTTTTAAGATTTTTTATTTATTTATTTGACAGAGAGAGACACAGTGAGAGAGGGAACACAAGCAGGGGGAGTGCGAGAGGGAGAAGCAGGCTTCCCTGCTGAGCAGGGAGCCCGATGCGGGACTCGATCCCAGGACTCTGGGATCATGACCTGAGCTGAAGGCAGACGCTTAACAGCTGAGCCACCCAGGCGCCTCTCATGCCCATTTCTTAACTGATTTTGGTTCCCACAGGCCCTATTTACATCATCACCGAGTACTGCTTCTATGGGGATTTGGTCAACTATTTGCATAAAAATAGGGATAGCTTCCTGAGCCGCCACCCGGAGAAACCAAAGGAAGAGCTGGACATTTTCGGATTGAACCCTGCCGATGACAGCACACGGAGGTGGGTGCAGAGGGACGCGCTGCTGTGAGTCGTTGGCTTACAAGCCTCACCAGTGGAGAGAGCCCGTGTCTGCATAGAATCCATGTCTGCAGACCCTGTGCCACCAGGCAGCAAGACTTAGAGTCCCCCAGCCTTCCCCGTCGTACCCTGATGCAGCCAGGACACACCTGCCCACAGGTGTTTGGGACCAGATATCACGTGGGGAGGCTTTGCCAAGAGGTTTGAACGGAGGCAAGAGTTGGAGTCATTCTGGGAGCCATTTTGCTGTTAATGTGTGGTCCGCTTGAGACCTGTAAGTTGCGGCTCTGGCCAGGGTTGCCTCCCTGCTGGTATCTTGTGAGAAACTGCCTGAGGACCTCCAAGTTTGAGATTCTGCTCCTTGCAGACCCTGGGCCTAGAAATCAAGCCAGTGGTAGTAATCCCAACTGCGGGAACCTACAAGTAGCTACAGAGGTCTGAGTGGCTTTAAAGTTCTGTAAGATCAGAAAGTGCAAGTTCACTTTATGTAGAATTACTCGATGGACACCACATTGGCACTGAATTTATTAAGGAGCAGGAAACATCTGGCCACGTGGTCGTGCGGCCCAGGGTTTGTGGCCCGTGAGTTGAAACACAGAGCAAGAATAAAGACAGACACATCTGAGTTGAGATGACCCAGTATTTGTGACCCAGGTATTTGTGTGATTATTGATTAATGCTCATCTCACCTACCAGACTGCCCCACATGGAAGGTGCACATTGGTTTTGCTTTTGCTCGCCCCCCTGGCTGTCCCCATACCTGCCACACCGTCTTGTGTACTGTGGGCCCCTGGTCATCATCTACTGAAGGTAGAATGAGCACTCCCAAGGGGCACCCTGAATAAGGTTTCTTTTTCTGTTGTTACAGTTATGTTATTTTATCTTTTGAAAACAATGGTGACTACATGGACATGAAGCAAGCTGACACCACACAGTATGTCCCCATGCTGGAAAGGAAAGAGGTTTCTAAATACTCGGACATCCAGAGATCGCTGTATGACCGCCCAGCCTCGTATAAGAAGAAATCTATGTTAGGTAAAACTGTCACTGTCCACTCTCTGCACCTGCCAGTGGTTTAGTATGATATAGATTTCCCCTGTGCTCTGAAAGTTGGGTTTCTGCCACTCTTTGATGAAAGACCTACATTAGTACTTGTTCTCACTCACTGAAAGAAGTCCGAAAAGGATTTTTGGTTTTTACGAAATAGTAAGTGCTTCTTTGCTTTACACTGTTTTGGCTTATACAGGGTTTCATAGGAATGCTCTACTTTCAGATAGTGGTGGAAACCTGTACTTAAAATACTCAGAGGAAGGGGCGCCGGGGTGGCTTGGTCGGTTAAGCATCTGACTCTGGATCTCAGCCCCAGCCTTGATCTCAAGGCCGTGAGTTCAAGCCCCGTGTTGGGCTCCATGCTGGGCGTGGAGACTACTTAAAAAAAAAAAAAATACTCAGAGGAAGGTGAGCAGGCCTGGTGAGCGGAATTGCCAGCCCGTGGTCCCAACTGCCTGTCTGCGCAACTGTATCTGTGACGTGTTTTCAGAAGTTTGTGGCCTGTGAATTGAAAAGAAGAAAAAGAATAAAGACTTAATGCAATGCATTTTCACACTTTAAATGTAATCCTTTTAAAGAATGGTTTATCCTGATATACTTATCTTCCTTTTTTGGTGTTAATGTGTCTTTTTTTTTTTTTTTAATGAAAGTATGGTGATCGCTGGTTTTTATTTTTTTCCCTCAGTGCCCTTATTGGCAAAATTAAAAGTTGGCTATCTTCTATTGGTTCCTAATATTTATTTTCAAAATTTTAATTCTATAAGTCTCTGGTATCTAGGAGTTCAGTAGCCCTTGCTTTTGGCTTTGTTAATATCCACTTTGTGATAGAAACTGGAAAGTAGACAATTGGAGGTCGTGTTTTTCTGATAAGAGTGTTAGGTGTTTCTACTGAATGTTGTTTGAAGGAAGATCTGTCTGATCTTTCAAAACAGATGAACATGTGGCAGGATTGCATTGATTTATAAACTCCAGGGAGCCTAGCTGATGCCCAGAACAGATGGACCACGCCACTTCTGCCAGGGTGGGGTGGCCCTTCCAGGTTCTCATCTAATCCCAGGCTTGGAGCGGGGAGGACACTACTATTGGGTCCGATGTTGACACGTCTTGTGATTTTGTGTTATTGGGCCTGAGCCCTCCCATTAGTCAATGCACAAAAGTGTTGAGCTGCCATGGAAATTATTTTGAAAATCACTGATACGCTCTGAATGCTTGTGGGGTTCTTAAGTGAAAGGTACAATCTGTTAAAAAAGAATGTGCTTGTTTTGCAAAGCTCGGTACACAAGAATATTTTCCATTGCTGCAGTTCCAAGTTCCATTCACTTCTCATTGCCAAATGGGTACACTTCCAAGCCCTTTAAAAAGATTAGCCAATGAGAGCTGTCGGAACCAGTGCTTCCTCTCCCCTCCCGTATTGTTAAAAATAGTTTACATTGCTTCCCAGGCTGGACCTGGCTCCAGATGTCAGGGGAACCTGATTCATGCTCAGCTTGGGCCCTGTTGGCAGGCGGACCACTGCTTTCTGGCCTTCTCCTAGCTGGCAGGAAAAATATGAATGGCTGCAACTACTCTTCACTTGCCTGAAAATTTTTAAAAAGAAATGAGAACTGCTGGCCTAGATTACCTCCTTCCTCGAAAACCCTGGGACCCTTCCAGATGGGACTAACTGGGGAAAGTGGACAAGTTACAAAAGGAACTAAAGGCAAAGTCCTTGGCACTGACCTTTAAGATTGTTACCTCTAGTCTGACTGGGGCTGGATTTTATTCAGGAAATGAGCCAAACACTATGAAGGTGGCTTTAAAAAGAGAAAAAAAAAGGGGGGAGCGGAATTCCTAGAAGCTGGTTTTTCAAAGGGCCCTTATGTATATTCATTATGGAAGATTTTGTGTGTGTGTGTGCGTGCGTACGTGTGTGTGTGTGTGTGTGTGTGTTAGAGGTGGCCTAGGTAACTTGCTAACTAAGGCTGAAAAAAGAAATTTGGGAGGCAAACAAGATATGTGTGAGAACCCACTAGACTGGTCCTTATGGATATATATATATATATATATATGTTTATAAACCAGAGAGCTATTTCTGCAGATAGATTTCTTTTTAATGGTAGAACCTCTGCATGGCTTACATACCCACCCGTGAGGTCTGGAAATGCTATAGGAACGTAATTTTAGATCCGTTCTTTGGACAAGGCTGCGCAGCCTGACAAGTGGCCACCCCAGGGGAGCGTCCCGGTGGGGGATGCTTCACGCCATCCTCTAGGGCCAACACACTTCATTCCTTTTCTGCAGACTCAGAAGTCAAAAACCTCCTTTCGGATGATAACTCAGAAGGCCTTACTTTGTTGGACTTGTTGAGCTTTACCTATCAAGTTGCTCGAGGAATGGAATTTTTGGCTTCAAAAAATGTAAGTGTGTTCATGGAATAGACTTCTCTGTGGATCCAGGCCACAGGTCTGAGTGAGGTGAGCGTGGAAGGTCTCGCTCGAAGAGGCCGGTAGCAATGGCTGCTTCTCTCTTCCTTTTCCCCTGAAGCGTAGTGGGGAGTCTGATATCATCAGGTATCTACTCTGCTCTAGAGCTTTCTCCTTCTGGGGGGTGGTTGGGAGGAGAGCCTGGAGGAGGCGAGCTCTCTGTGCCGGGACAGCCTCCCCAAGGCGTGCCAGGCAGCTCCCAGCACCACCGGGAGGTGGCCAGTCTTGCAGGGGTGACGTTGTCTAGTGGCAGATGGACCAACTGTTGTTTCTTCCCTTTCCATGCAGTGTGTCCACCGGGACCTGGCTGCTCGAAACGTCCTCCTGGCGCAGGGGAAAATCGTGAAGATCTGTGACTTTGGCCTGGCCAGAGACATCATGCATGATTCAAACTACGTGTCCAAAGGCAGTGTATGTGGTCTCTCCGCTCACTTGACATGCTCACCTTTCCTCACTCAATCTCTAAAGCTAGGTGTTGCTTCTGGCCACTCAGGGTCCATATTTTTAACGTGGAGTCCATTTTAAATTCAGGAATGGGCTCCAGGGAATCAGTAGGAAAAGCACGAGCTCTGTAGCCAGGCTGCCTGGGCGTGAGTACTGGCTCCAGCACGTACTAGCGTGGAGATTTGGGGCGAGTTACCTGACCATTCTGTAGCTTGGTTTTCCCTATCAGTAGCAGTGACCTGATAACAGTACCTATCTCCTGGGTTGTTGTGGTTGATTCGGTGACTTTAACGTTAAATGCCTAGACCCATGCCTGTACATACGAGCACTGAGCAAGTGTTCGCTGTTACTCGTCTGTGCCTCTGTACATGCATTCATTTCCAGAGAGAGCATCTCTGACTTCTACCAAATTTGCAGATGGAATCTATGACCCCTAAAACATTAAGACCATTTGAGTGAATAGATCTCAGAGGCCCAATCTCCTGAAAGACTGTCATTCTAAATGAACCCTCGGACCATCCTCCCCACCCCTTCCACCTCTGAACAGATGTGGTAGCTCGGTATACATTTGCCACCTGTCGGTACAATTCCAAATCACGCCACTGCACCGGTTGTGAGACAGCTCGGGGCCGCTGCGTCCACCCACAGAAGGCCACTGCTCTGTGTCCGGGGTCCATGTGGTTCGTGTACCGCGTGGCCGTGACCTGGAGCTTTAGGCACCCCGAACAGATCAGTGGACGTTGGTGGAGTCGCTCTCTTGCCTGCTCAAGAAGCCGATGAATCAGTGATCTTGCCCGCCATCGCAGAGGGCCGAAGGATGCTGACGTGGTCCCTTTATGAGGCGGCCTCAGCTTAGTGTTTGCCCCGCAGCCGGCACCAGCCTCACAGAAGAGGCTTCCAGATTATGAAGTGACAATTTCTTAAAGTTCAAAAATGTAATTGATTCTCAGATCACTGGATCTTTTTTTAATTTTGTTCCTAGGAACACCTGCAAATAGGAGACAGGCCCATTCAGGACTCTCACTCTTTGGGTAAACATTCAGGCTTAAATATTTTTGGATGTTATTCCTCGGGAGGACACGAGAGGCAACATCGACCATCCGTCCTTCATCAGATATTTATTGAGCACCCACTAGGTGCCAGGCACTCTTCTGAGTGTGGGGAGTGTAGCGCTGGACAAAAAAACACAAAGATTTTGTGGGCAAGGTTATTAGTGCCAGTTATTATTAGTCCACAGAGAACCCCTGTTATTTCTGCTGCTGTAGGTCATCAGTGGGTATGCTGGGTTTAATTTCCTCCGTGTCTCCGTGCAGACCTTTCTCCCCGTGAAGTGGATGGCCCCTGAGAGCATCTTCGACAACCTCTACACCACGCTCAGTGACGTCTGGTCCTACGGCATTCTGCTCTGGGAGATCTTTTCCCTGGGTACGGACCTGACATCTCTGCTCATTTGGGTTGTTTTGCAACAACGCTGGAAGGGAAGCACTGTTTTCCAAGCTCCGGGGTGTAGACGATGCTAAGATACCTGCCGTGAGTCAAGAGTGGGGCAGCGGATTTAAATCACGAGTTGTGCACTTGCGGTGTCTGGTGTGACGCCCATGCGCACTGAGCCGGGAGGCTTGCGGGGCTGCGCTCTCACCTCTGGCCTGTGCCCCCCGCTCCTTTGGGCTGTGCTTGGGTGACTTCCTCCCACTGCAAGTGTTCTTGAGGACACCCACTCCGCAGCTGCTTTCTCGCCGGGGACTTTGAGTTAAGTAGGTTCACGGGTGGAGAGTCTCCTCTCCGTCGCTTCATGGTGATCGCCGCTCAGGTGAAAAGTAGTATGGCGGGCGAACGGGCGTAACTCGCCTTCGCGCTCATGGCCCTGGAGGAGGAGAGGAACCTCCTGGTCATTCAGGGAGTCAGTCCCCAGGTACCCCGTGCTGCCAGGTGAGGGCCCCGATGGAGGAGTGATTTACGGCCCTGACCTTAGTTCGTCTGGAGAGGTAAGACCTCCATGTAGCGATAAACGGTGTGCTGCTGATTTAAAATTGTCATGGAAGAGAAAGAGGAAGGGAGCCCTGTGGTCGTCGTGGATGGCTTTAGAGAGGAAACCAAGCTTGATCTGGCCTTGGCCATACACACTGAAATGTGTCCTGAATTCTGTAGGAAAGGGTTTCTTCCCTGCCTCGTCTCCTTTTTTGATCCCAGTTCTCCCTGCTTGGATGTCACTGTGGATCATCCCAGTGTGTGGCTTGACTGAGTCTCATGGTCTATTAAAAGCGGAGAATTATCTAGGTATTTCAAGCTGCACCTTTGACTTTTGCTCTCGTTATTTGAACATTTGTGGTGAAAATGATTTTTTTGCCTTCAGTGGTTCAGAATTTCTCTTGCTTTTCTATTTTGCTTTATGTATGTAGATCCAATAGTCAGAAACATTGAAAAACTCGTTTGTGCTTTTTCTAAAGATGTAGAATTTTGCCTCAGGTGTCTGAACTTGACCAACATTAAGTCCTGGTTACATTTATTTATTTATTTATTTTAAAGAGTTATTTATTTATTTATTTGACAGAGAGAGACACAGCGAAAGAGGGAACACAAGCAGGGGGAGTGGGAGAGGGAGAAGCAGGCTTCCCGCGGAGCAGGGAGCCCGACGCGGGGCTCGATCCCAGGACCCTGGGACCATGACCCAAGCCGAAGGCAGATGCTCAACGACTGAGCCACCCAGGCGCCCCAAGTCCTGGTTACATTTAAAATTTGAGGGGAATTCCTGGTTACATGCAAGATTTGGGGAAGCAAACCGTGAAGTCAAGGAGATAATAACACTTAATTTCCTTGAAAGAACCAGAACTTCAAGTGGGGATCCCCAGGTGTTTTCTCTAGGTTCTGTGTCACCCTGATAGTTTCAGCCATGTCCCACCGGCTGGCTAATCCTGGTTATTTCCCTTGGGTTTCAGGCGGCACACCCTACCCCGGCATGATGGTGGATTCTACTTTCTACAATAAGATCAAGAGTGGGTACCGGATGGCCAAGCCTGACCACGCCACCAGTGAAGTGTGAGCCCCCTCCCCATCTTGTGGGCCTTGTGTTCATGCCCAGTGGGTCTGTGGGTTGTGGGGGGTGCCCTGACACCCCTCCCTGTGCCCACTCTGAGTTCTGTGCTCCCGCAGCTACGAGATCATGGTGAAGTGCTGGCACAGCGAGCCGGAGAAGAGACCCTCCTTCTACCACCTGAGTGAGATTGTGGAGCATCTGCTGCCTGGACAGTATAAGAAGGTTTGTCTGGGCCCCTTAAAGATGGGTGGAAAGGAATGGGCAAAGGGAAGACGTCAATAGCTGGTAGCTCTGCGAGCGAGCAGCACCGTTCAACACTGTTTTAAAGTAACATTTTCAGAGGAGGAAAAAGATTGCCTGATCCAGTGGCCTGGGTTTCCTGGAGTGCTCCCCAGACCCCTGGTAGCAGTGATGTCTGAAAACCCTCCCCTTTCCACAGGGCTCCCCTTTCATCTTAAGTGTGCAACACCTGTAAGCACTTTATTCTCCAGATATTTGAGTATCTGAAGCTACTGTGCAGTTAGAAGTCTCGGGGCATCCACAGCCTCATTTGCATGCACTTAAATCCATGTGAAATTGGCTTTTACCAGCTGACTGGAAGGAACAACCTCAGCTGTTATCTGTGGCTCCAGCTGTTTTTTTTGTGGGATAGGAAGCATTGTTCAAAGGAACAAATGTAATTTCATGGAACCAAGCAGGATACGTTAATGAATGAAGCAACTTTCTGCTGAGATGCTGTGAAGGAACCCCAGACACAGTTGTATAATAAACTCCATTTCTGAGATTCATAGTAGTCGTCACGTAGAGTCTTCATAGTTGTTACTTCTTCTCAAAGAGGAGCAGCATTAGGAGGTTGCGTGCTGAACTGGGAGTTAAATACTTTTGTCTGTTGATTATTTTACTGCCCATTACAACTCCTCGAAGTGAAGCAATGAGGAGGCAGAAGGAAATTATGGTAGGTCAGTCAGAGGAGTTCTGGCTGCGTTAAGTCAGACGTTTTGGTGGGAAGAGACTGGAAGTATTGTTGAAAATGGGGTTTTTCTAGATCAAAGGTCTGTAAGTTTTGAGTTAGATTTCTCCAACATTTAGGGATCGGGAAGGTTTCAGGGATGGTGCTCCCAGTGGAAGTCCTTGTCACCTCTTATTGGGACCCATCCAAGCCCTGGAGAGATTATGTAACGGGGACCAGAAGGGTCTATGCTAGTCCCAGAGAAGGGAGTGGGTGTGTGTGTTGGGGGGGGGGGCGGGCACAGCTCTAGCTAGTAACTCAGAGACTCAGAAGATCATTGTGATCTTAAGGTGAATGAGAGATCTCACTGGCAGGATGGCGGGAGATCTCTGTCATTGGTGGCGCTGTCTTCATGTCCCACGCCTCTGGGGACGGTTGACCTCTGACTCTCCTTCAGTTGTCTAAATCCCGTATCTGGGAGGGAGTTTGGAGACACAGATGGTTAAACGAGAGTAAGTTCTGAGAGTCCTTTTTGCAGTTCGGGCCGTGACACTTGCCTAACCGTGTGAAATGAATGTCTGCAGAGTTATGAAAAGATTCACCTGGACTTCCTGAAGAGCGACCACCCCGCCGTGGCGCGCATGCGCGTGGACTCGGACAACGCCTACATTGGCGTCACCTACAAAAACGAGGAAGACAAGCTGAAGGACTGGGAGGGCAGCCTGGACGAGCAGAGGCTGAGCGCGGACAGCGGCTACATCATCCCCCTGCCCGACATCGACCCTGTCCCTGAGGAGGAAGACCTGGGCAAGAGGAACAGACACAGGTATAGGGCTTCCGGCAGGGCCCCCCTTCTCCGCTCCCCGGCGCACCTGAGGGTGAGGCTCGCCCGGTGCTGCGTCCGTTCCACGGCAGCTGGCTGCAGAGTCCCCGAGTCCCCGAGGGGTCTGCTCCGTTTTGTAAACGCTTCCCAGACCATCCTAATGCGGGCCCTGTGGGGTTGGGGGAGGTGTAGAGCAGGCAGGGACATGCTTCCCAGGTGGAGAGCCTTTGACCAGAGTCCCCAGGTGGTTTGATCAGTCACTGCAGCCCTGATTCTGGAGATACTATAAGCCTCTCTTGCTGTTTTCTGCATGGGTCCTGGGACTAGGGGGAGAGTTGAGAGAGAGGCTGGACTGGGCTGTTTGATATTGACTATCAGGGGATCTTAACCCCAGCTGCAAGTTTGGATCACCTGGGGAGACTTGAAAACTGATCTACACGCTTCCCCAGACCAACAAGTTAGAATCTCTGGGAACGGAGCCCAGGTGCCTCCTGGCTGATTTTGTTCCTTCTTTTTAACTTTGTATAATGGAAGATTTCTAACCTGCCCGATTCAAGTCGAATAGTGAACTGTCGGTTCCTCTGTCACCAGACTTGAGCATTTATGAACTTGTGGCCAGACTGCATGAAGAGCCATATCTACTCGGCTACTACTCTCTTTGGACTGTTTTGAAACAAATCCTAGACATCATATCATTTATCCATAAATATTCCATTATGGTGCCTCTAAAAGATAAAGGCTGTATTTAAAAAGAATAGCTGGGGTTATTAAGTTAATAAAAAAAAAAAAAACTACAGTACCATTGTCTTGCCCTCCCCCACCAAATGACAAGAAATCGTTAAGAGCATCAGATATTCAGTGTTCAGATTTCCCTGACTCTCTCATAAATACGGTTTTGCATTTGTTTTGTTCTAATTGAGAACCAAGTAAGAGTCACACGTGGCATTTAGTTGCTATGTCTCTATACGTTTGTCCTGCCCCTTCTTACCCCCTTGCATAGTAACTGTGAAGAAGCCGGAGTTATTTGCCTGTAATGTTCCCACATTCAGAATGTTGCTGATTGCATCCTGTAGTGTGTCTTGCCATGTGCTTTCTCTCCTGTTTTTGCTGTAAACTGGTAGTCTGGAGCCTTAATCTGGCTCAGGTTAGATTTTTGGCAAGCATGCTTCAAAGCCGGTGCTGTGTATGTCCATTGGGAGCTACATACTGTCCAGTTGTCTCCCCTTCTGTGACATTAACAGCCATTAGTGATCATCACCTGGATCCATTAATTTATTACCAATGCGATGCTAACACCCAGCTAGGACTACAGTCATTAGTTTTCACAGTCCCGAAGAGGGGACCGCGTCCCAGTACCCCACTGTCTTTGCATAGCCCTTGAATAGAGGCAGGAGAAAGTGATAATAGTGGTCCTTGGTTCCAGGTCCAAGTTGCATATGAGTTTTTCTTTTTTTTCCCTCTTCATTCAGGATACTCTTATCCCTTCTTCCTCAGTCATTTGGTTAGCTACATACAGTTATTTAGGCAGAAGCACATGGCCTTATTAGTTTGGAGCCTTGTGATTTTGACATCCCTTGCTGTTGGTATGAACCAGGTAATTTAAAAAGTATAGTTGTGGTTTTTGTTTTTGGAATGTGTTATGAGACTAGGGGAGGTTGGGCAGAGTGCCCTGACTTACCTTTGCTCATGACAATTTCAAAACTGTGTTTATATTCTTTTAGCAAAGTGTTTCTCTGAGCTTTGGGTATCTGTGGTAGCACTTGACCTCAGATCTGCCGTCCTTTTTGGTTATTTTGTATGTCGGGGACTCTGAATAATATTTCAGTTATAAAAAGGTTTTGCTTCTAAGTTAAGTTAGAAAGTTGTATTGATAAATAACATAAGCAAAGTGCCCAGAACTTTTCTGGGGGTACACGAGGCTGCACCGCAGAATTTGACATCTATTACATGGAGAGAATAATTCTAGCTGATAGATAGTTGTCGTCTTAGATAATTAGAACTTCTGCAAGGGTGATAACGTTTGATTTTCGAATTGTACGAAGTATGTACCAAATGACTACCCCCAGGTCAGTTGAGACTGTGGCTCTGACAGGTGGGCTGAGCATGGGGAGTGTCTTGGTCAGCTTAGGCTGCTGTTACACACTATCATAGATTTGGGGTCTTAGACAATAGAAATCTGTTTTCTCGCAGTTCTGAAGGCTGGAAGTCCAAGATCAAGGTGTTTGCAAGTTTGGTTTTTCCTGAGGCTCTCTCCTTGGCTTGCAGGTGGCCGTCTTCTTAATGTGTCCTCACGTGGTCTTTTTCTGTGTGCGTATTGTGGGTGTCTCTTCCTCTACAAGGACCCCAGTCCTATTGGGTGAGGGCCCCATTTTAATGACTTCATTTAACCTTAATTACCTCCTAAAAGGCCCTATCTCCAAATATAATCACAATGGGGATTAGGGCTTCAACATGTGCATTTGGTGTGGGGGGTGCGTTATACGATTCTGTCCATCATGGGGGTGGGGATGCCAGAGTTGGGATGCTCTGGGTCTAGGAAGGCATAGTGGTCCTGTGAAGTCCTCTCCTTGGGCTTGGGAGGCGAGTGGGCATGAGAAAAACCGGGTCTTGCTTGCTGTAGAGGGTTTGGGGGGTGCTGGGTCAGTACTATTAGGAGCCAGGCACTGGGCCACAAGAAGGGAATCAGAAGTAAGCCCAGTCATGAGCTCTGGGACCGCCACGAAGCCTGGCAAGCATCAAGGATGATCTGGGACTGAGTCTCCCTGAAGTTAGCTTCCTGCATGGCCACACCCCTGCCTTTTCTCTGTGAGATGGATTGGCAGAGAGGAGCCTGCCAAGCCCAGGAGGGTCAGTGCAAGGGGTGACTCCTCTGTAGGACTCCACTGTAGAACTGGCCCCCAGCGAGGGGCCATTAGTCCAAATCACAGTGTCCAAAGAAGTCTCATAAATGCAGGTCCTAATTGGCTTGGGGTCCATATCTGAGGGTTGACTTAGGCCTCCAGCTACTGGCCAGGGCCCCAGGAAGCAGATCTGTCTGGTCTGCCAGGGAGAAGGGTTGTCAGGACGATGTGATTATCAAAACCAGCCCAGTGGACTGGGGTTCACAGTGAGGCTCCCGGACCAGGGTGTAACTTGGGGGTAGGGTGGAGTACAGATTCAGAATGGAGACAAAAGCTCAGTCCTAGGGAAGGGCCCAATCTGTGGGGTTGTGAAGGGAAACCTCAGTTTGGTGACCCTGTAGGTTCTAAGAGCTCTCCGGGCCACAAGGGCCTTGGGGCGGATGGCAGCAGACTGTTTCCCACAGGCCCCTACCTGCCAGGCTCAGTTCTCTGCTTGGAAACGGAACTGACCTGGAGAGGAGGGGAGCAAGGCAGAGGAGTCAAGCCCGGTCCTCAGGGGAGAAAAGAGCTGGGTTGAGAGCCCCTGCTGGGCGTGTGTGAGCCTCGGTCCTCTGGCTGGCCAGCCCGTAGTGCGGCCTACACAGCACATCTCCAGCATGCCGCTGCGGCCTCGCAGGGAGAGCAGACTGGCCGGCCTGTCAGCACCTGACCTGCTGGGAGCGAAATGACAGATCCAGACATGTTGCAATCCAAGGCAGGAGAATGATAAGGCAGTAGGAGTTCAGAGACAGGAAGATAGGGAATCATGACAGGCTAGAGACTAGGGAAAATTATTTTTCTAAAAATCTTCATGAGACATTTTAAATGTCCAGAAAAATTGAGAGACTACATCTACTACTTAGCTTTAGTAGTTGTTAACATTTTGCCACATTTGGTTTCTCTAACTATATGATGTTACAGTTACCCCTATTTTATGTATATATGTAATATATAATAATATGTACTATGTAATTAATAACATAATATGGAATATATATGTACCAGACTCATATACACGCATCCTTTTTCTTTTCTTGCTAAAACATTTGAAAGTCCAGCAAATATCTCCTAAGAATAAGGATACTCTCAAGGCGCCTGGGTGGCTCGGTTGGTTAAGCGTCTGCCTTCGGCTCAGGTCATGATCCCAGGACCCTGGGATCGAGCCCCACATCGGGCTCCCTGCTCAGCGGGAAGCCTGCTTCTACCTCTGCCTCTGCCCCACCCACCCCCACGCTCGCACATACTCGCACTCTCTCTGTCAAATAAATAACTAAAATCTTTAAGAAAAAACAATAAGGATACTCTCCTATAAAATCATAACAGCATGATCACATGTAAGAAAATTAACAACTATTTCCTGATATCCTCTGCTATTCAGGCCCTATTAAGGTAGGGTTTGAGTAATAACAATAATAATAGCTAATATTTACTGGGACTTAGTATGTTCTAGGTACTGTGCTCAGGGCTTTATGGTTATTACCTTATTTAATCACCCTGACAAGCAGGAATATCGTCAGGCACTATTGTCATCCCATTCCGTAGGCCAGCGAACCAGCTCAGGGGGTTAAGTGACTGGTGTGACTCCCACAGCTGCTAAGTGCTAGACGATTCCAGACTTACGGCTCCTTTTCAGCCACTTTTCTGGTGGGTAAAGAGCCTTCACCCGGCTTTCCAGACTGGGGCTGGGGAAGATCGGGGAGGGCGTAAAGAAGAGGGGGAGAAGGCATTCCCGAGGCATGGGCTCAGATCCTGAGAACACTGTTGGGACACTCGGGAAGTCTCAGGGACAGCAAGCGACTGGCCGGCTGTAGTTTGCAGCTGATTTCATCCCTCTGTGCTTTTCCTTCCCTCATATTGTCTTCTGATCAGGCACTGCTTACTTTCTTTTCCACCAGGACTGAGTTGGGGGGGGAGGGGAGGCTAGAAATTGTCACAGCTTGTTAGCAACTCTGCTGGAAGATTTGACGGAAGAGGAGGAAGGCCGAAGCATGGAGATGACCTGGGGATCTCGGTTTTGCATGGGGCCCACTGTGGTGTGACGCATGATGAGTAGCTGCCTGGCTTGGTGGCAGAATCTTGCCAGATCGGGTGGCCTGAGGTGGAATGCCAAAGGATCTCACAGGAAGAGCTCCTTTGCTTCTGGGGTTGGGGGGCCACCCTAGCCACCCATCCAGTCTCGTGGGTCTGCACGTGGGCTTAACCTTTCCAATCCTCTCCCTCGTCCAGCTCGCAGACCTCAGAAGAGAGCGCTATCGAGACAGGTTCCAGCAGCTCTACTTTCATCAAGAGAGAGGATGAAACCATCGAGGACATCGACATGATGGACGACATTGGCATAGACTCCTCAGACCTGGTAGAGGACAGCTTCCTGTGACTGGCAGATTCAGGGGGGCACCTTCCACTCCTGGGGCCACCTTGGATCCCTTTAAGCAAACCACTTGATTGCAATGCAAACGTTTGGGAGGAGGACTCGGATGAGGTGTAAAGAGACGTTCCCGGCCAAGGGCCTCAGGGAGCCTGCTCACTATGGATGAATGGGAGATTTCGAAATGAACCCTGTCAGCCTTGCCTCTTGGCAATGCTTCAGTGGCATCTCAGCGGCGTGTGAGGTTTGGAGATGTTTGGACAAGGAAGTGATAGGCCTTGGAAGGTGAACTCCGTGTTTCCAAGGCATTGGTGAGATTCCAACAGACACAACTTTGATTGTGAGAAAACCCCAGCATTGTAATTATGTAAATAGGTCTAACTGAGGATGTGTTTAGATTTGTATTAACTGTCTTCTCTGGACTTCTGAAGAGACCACTCATCCCATCCATGTACTTCCTGCTTGAAACCTGGTATCAGCTGCTGTTGAACTCCTCTGTGAAGTACATGCAAAACCACTTTTGAACCTTAAAAGGTACTGGTACTATAGCATTTTACCTTTTTTTTTTTTTTTTTAGTGTTAAAGAGATAAAGAATAATAATTAACCAATCTTGTTTACTAGATTTGGGTCCTTTAGAAGCCCACCAACTCATTTTCGTATTGTAATCTACGTTTATAATACTACTGTTATCAGTAATGCTAAATGTGTAATGTGTAACACGTTTTCCCTACAGAGAAAGCACAATTAAAAAAAAAAATTCTTACTAAGTAGGAGACAAGTTTGACAGTTTTTGACATTTATATCAAATAACCGATGTTTCTCTAGAAAATATGGTAATAGCTTTAGTGGATTAAATTTAGTGGAACATAGAGAACAAAGTAAATGTAGTGTCTTTCAGGAAGTCCGTGTTTTTAACTGTGTACTGAGTAGGTTCCCTAATCCATTGTACTAAAAACAGTTAATTGCCCTCTGAAGTGATGGGATTTGAAAGAAACAAAACCCCTAAATCCTAAATGTTCTCAATATAAAGGCATAAGCCTTTGCCTAACATGACTTCTCATGTTATTACCCCGTGGGAAATACAATCAGTAATAAAAAGACTTAATTTGCAGAGGTCATTTTCATGCCCGGTGATAACTCTGGTGCATCCCAACATCTATATTTTTAAAATTTTACAAACCCTAGAAGAATCAGAAGGATGCCTTGACCATGGCCCCCTTTCCTTCATCTCCTCCCCCACAGAGAAATAGTTTGAAACTGTGAGAACACACAGGCATCGTTTAGGGTTGCATGTGTGTTAGCCTGGATCCTTGCTTCCCAAATGTAATTGCAACCAGGATCACCAAATTCTAGGTCCCCACCCCAGAGCTTCTGAATTATTGAGTCTGGCCAGGGGCAGGATCCTGTATTTTTATAAACTCCCTGGCTATTTCGATTAGCCAGGTTTGGGAAACACCAGCTTAGGGTATAGGAATTTGCCATGGGAAACAGATCATTTGAAATTTGGAACTGGGCTAGAAGTCACTCATGCAGGAAGCCTACTATTTTAAATCCTTGGCTTTGGGTCAGTGACATTTAATGCCCTATATCTAGCAAGTGCTGCCCTTTGTTTAACTTTCCAGTCTTAGCTGAGGCTGAGAGAGCTAAATCTTGGTTTGGTAGGTCTTCTAGAAGTTAAGACAGCACTTCCCACTGCATGGGGCAACTGGACTGGCCCCCCATGGCATGCATGAAAATGGCACTATTCAGTGTCCCAAGTCTCTGTGTAACCAGGTTAATATTTTGGTGAAAAAAATTTTTTTTAAGTTTTGCTGAAATTTTGGGGTGAGACGGCAGGACAAATTGTCACATCCATCCAAACTGTCAAACTGATTGGTGTAGGTTCATTGGCATTCTTTGCAATACCGCTTAATTGTGGACACCGTGTGAAAGAAACACAGGCTGTGATTACTGCACTCACTGTGGGTGCTCCTGGCAGGTGATGCTTTGGAAGATGTAGCAGCAGTAACAAGGTACTTGACTACCCACTGGTGCAATCTCAATGCAAGCCCCAACTTTCTTCTCCACCTTTTTCATACTAAGTGTGAAGACTGAGCCAGACTGGCCATTTTAAAAAAGGAAAATCTGACTAGGTTCTGTAGAGCCCATTAGACTTGAAATACATTTGTGTTTCTAGACTCACAGCTCAAGCATTCTGTTTCTTGTACAGCCTTCTTTTGTTGGTGCTTTGCATTCTGATGTTCCTTTGAGTTCTGTGTGACATCACGAGGCTGGATGAAAATTCTCAGACAAGCAGGTTCTAGTCCTAATGAATACTCCACCTAATGAGTACTCCCACCTGAGTTTGTGTGTGACTGCCTTTTTTTTTTTTTTTTTTACAGTGTTTTCAGTGTATCACAGATTTGTTTCCTTTTTGGCCTCTTGCAAAGTCCCCAGATGAAAATTTGCCAATCCTTCCCGCTTTCTGTTTTTATGAAGACAATCAAAGCTGGCCTGAGAAACACAATTTGTGACTTTTTAAAATGATCGATGATGTCCTTAAAATGTGGTCTGCCGATCTGTACAAATGGTCCTATTTTTGTGAAGAGGGACGTGAGATAAAATGATGTTATACATCAATATGTATATATGTATTTCTATATAGACTTGGAGAATACTGCCAAAACATTTATGACAAGCTGTATCACTGCCTTTGTTTATATTTTTTTTTGACTGTGATATTCCCCACAGGCACATTGACTGTTGCACTTTTGAATGTCCAAAATTTATATTTTAGAAAAATAAAGAGAAAAATACGTGTTTCCAAAATAGTGGTGTGGCGAATGTGTGAGAAGTAACTCAATAGGTAGGGTCTACTGATAAAAAAAAAAATGTATTACAAAATGCCCCGTTCGTGTTTTTGTTTTAAAACGTGTAAATGAAAATCTTTATATTTCAATAAATGATATATATGTAATTTAAAGTTATGCTAAGCTTCCAGCATTTTTGTTTTTAGCCGAATCACATGAATTAAAGCCATCCCATTCAATTTGCTTTGTTAGCAACATTTCAGTAGGACTCCATATTATGGTTTCGATGAGACCAGTAGGAAATTTAAGATTTGAATATTATTTGAGCTAGTTAGTTTTCAGACCCAGGATCTGACTTAAAGATGGCTGGCACTTGGGGGCGCCTGGGTGGCTCAGTCGTTAAGCGTCTGCCTTCAGCTCAGGTCATGATTCCAGGGTCCTGGGATCGAGCCCCACATCGGGCTCCCTGCTCCACGGGAAGCCTGCTTCTCCCTCTCACACTCCCCTTGCTTGTGTTCCCTCTCTCGCTGCCTCTCTCTGTCAAATAAACAAATAAAATCTTTAAAAAAAAAAAAAAAAAAAGATGGCTGGCACTTGGCTCATCTTCAATCCTACTGTTTGTTTGTTTTAATAGCATTATATTGCATGGTATTTTTCTCCCCTGCAGAAAGAGTACATTTACTGTCTACAACATTCAAACATTGTCCATGTGTTTAATATAAAAGATTACAGACTTTTTTCATTCTATCATCTTCCCTGTCCCTGTGCTGGTTCCCAGAGGCAGAAATGCATCTTCTATCTTTCCAGTTCCCTATCTGTGCATCTGTTTCTATACATATGTATACATCTCTGTTTTTGCTTCATATTTTACCTAAATGGGGTTTACTTCTTTTTTAAAAAAAGATTTTATTTATTTATTTTTATTTTAGAGTGAGAGCACGTGAGAGAGCACGTGCGCACAAGCTGGGCGAAGGCAGATGGAGAGGGAGAGAATCTCCAGCAGATTCCTTGCTGAGTGCAGAGCCTGATGCAGGGCTTGATCCCATGACCCTCAGATCATGACCTGAGCTGAAACCAAGAGTCAGACGCTTAACCAACTGAGCCACCCAGGCACCTCCATAATGCTTTGTAAAGTGCTTTTCCCCCCGTTTTTTTAAACATAGACTTTATTTCCTAGAGCAGTTTTAGGTTCACAGCAAAATTGAATGGAAGGTATAGGGGTTTCCCCTCTACCCCTTGCCTCCCCCATCATCAGCATCTCCCAGAGTGGCACATTTGTTACACTTGATGAACCTATACTGACACATCATTATCAGAGTTTATGCTGCTTTTCTCTTTCAATGTTATGTTTTAGAGATCTCTCTGAGAAGTACCTATAGATAGACCTCCCTCATTTTTTATGAGCTGTACAGTTTCACATTGTGTGAATGTACCAGAATCGATGCAATCGTGTTCCTCTAGGTGCATTTATGGTTTCCTTGCTTTGCTATTGGAATGACTTCATGAAGCTCCTTGCACACACATCCTTGTGCACACATAGTAGTGTTTCGTTAGGACAGAATCCTAGAAATGAAATTGCTAGGCCAAAGGGTGTGCGTAAATAAGTTGATATCAAGTGCAAGTCTTCCCATATGATTGTCCCAATAAAATTTTGAATCACCTGCTTTGCAGATTATTTTAGGAACCCTAGTTTTCTAGGGTTTCCTCTGCCTCTCATCACTCACTGCGATATGGTAAGTGTTGGGAGGATGTTGGTTTCTGTGTTCTGAAGCATGTCAAATCAAATGACTAGGATTTAAAGAACAAAAATTATAGGGGCGCCTGGGTGGCTCAGATGGTTAAGCGTCTGCTTTCAGCTCAGGTCATGACCCCAGGGTCCTGGGATCGAGCCCCGCATCGGGCTCCCTGCTGGGCAGGGAGCCTGCTTCTCCCTCTCCCTCTACTGTTCCCCCTGTTTGTGCTCTCTTGTTCTCTCTGTCAAATAAATTAATAAAATCTTTAAAAAAAACCACAAAAATTATACAATTCAACTTATTTTTAATTTCTGGATGATAGAAATTGATTATTAATAATTGGAATATAACACCCTATCCCAACATAACTCCTTATTACCCATATTCATTAGCCTGCAGATCAAAGTTCACCTCCTTGGAGTTAAGTTGGAAGATGCTAACTATAGGCTGGGTATTGGCTCTGCTTCTGTTCCAGCCCCAAGAAGGACATGGGACTTAGGGAACAATAATCCTACTGATTAAACAAGAGCTGCCTGATCTAGCATCCACACAGGGTGCTAAGCCTGCAGAGCGATCTTTCTGTTTTCCTTTTTAATGATTAATTCTACCTCTTAATATAATACAGACAATGCGGCCTACTTGATTTCCTCGTGAGATAAAAATAACTTTCACTATTGGAGGGTTTTTTTTTAAATTAAATTCAGTTAGCCCACATATAGTACATCATTAGTTTCAGATGCAGTGTTCAGTGATTCATCAGTTGCGTATAACACCCAGTGCTCATTACGTCACGTGCCCTCCTTAATGCCCATCACCTTGTTACCACTATTGGAGGGTTTTAAAACTCTTTCAAAGATCCTTTTCACATTGACTTCTTTTGATTCTTAAGATAGCACTTTGAGGCAAGGAAGACATTTTATAGATGAGGAAACCAAGGGACTTCTAAAAACCGTGCAGCTGGGTAATGAGAGCACCAGGGCTAGAAATTCCAAATATACTAATTCCAGTGCTGTTTATACCACACCAGACCATGGGAAAGCAAGAGATACTGAGAAAATGTTACTGTTCAGAAGTAGGTTGCTTTGCTTCTTGAGATATTTCAAAAGACAAGTGATGGACTAGTACTGTAAATACTGTAGACTAGTACTGTAATACTGTAGAAGTATTTTACACGTTTATAATAAGAACAACTTCTTTTTAGGCTACACTACAACAGATCTAATAATGAATATTATGACTCTCATATGCTTCATAAAATGCAGCTCAGGAAAATGACTTAGAATATCTGAATCCATCATAAACTAGGCAATTTCCCCCAGGATAATGGTGATAGAAATGCTTCATTATCTCTGACTCCAAATACATATAAGGATTAAACCCAACCACGTTGTTACAGCAAAATTAATATACTGTGTTTATAACAGACAATTTTTTCACCCTTACAATTAAATATATGTGAAAATATATACGTGGCCTTAATTAGCAGATTATAATGTTCTGTTCCACCCAGCTACATAAATAGCACCCATGTCCTAAAGAATAATGAATGCATCCTCCAAAATCTATTCCTACATGGGTAATGTTTCCATCATCCACATTTTGGTCTACATATAAAGCGATGGAGATATCAAGGACACATGGTTTCACATGGCAGGGGGAGCATATTTGCTCCCTGTTTCTGGTTTAAAGGCTAATTGGAATTTTAAAAAGATTTGCCACATTATCCTGGCAGATGGTATTTTGCTTTATCATTATTCATGGGTATTAATGACTTCCCTCTGGAGCATGTGTATCCTGTCTTTTGAATTTCATTACATTTCATGCTGACTGCTCCAAACAGAATTGGATCCAGTATTTTCTGTGTGGTGCTCAAGCTGCGGGTTGTTGGGTTGGTCAAAGTTTTAGACTTGATTAGAAATTAAGTAACTCTTTGAAATGAAGAAAACCTTTTTTCTTCTCTGACTTGAGGATTCCATTACATTTTTCATTTTGTTGAGCTTGCTATCCCACAGGGTTGCACGTAATATCTGGCATGTATGAAGACAGTTCCAAAGTATCCTTCGTTAGCCTGAGATTATTAGACATCCTTTCTTTTTCCCTAGAAGGGTTGGGGTTGGTTTCCTAAGTGCAGAAAATGCATGAGGACATGATGTAATGATCTGGCCACAGAAAGTCATTTTTTAACTAATCTCTTCAGCAAATACTTATTAGAGAACAGCCACTTCTTTGTTTAGTTGATCTCGAGAACATTTAAGCCTCACTGAGGCAGCTGGCAGAGTTGAGTCCAACTGGCTAATTACCTGAGGGGAATATGACACTGCAGAGCAGAGCCGCCCAGAGCAGAAAACTGTGGTGGGTGGGCGGCCACAGTCTCTACTTGGGAGTAACAACAAGCTGGAGGAATATATCATGTATATTCTGTATGATACGGAGTAGAGCTTAACGGAGCCTTCTGGTAAAACTAAAGCCTTCCTGCAACCAGAGGACACAAAGTGTTGTTGGAATATTTGGGAATGGGAAGGTAGGGCTGGGGTAGTCGGCCAGACTTGCTTCCTGCAGCTCTTGTCCTAGCTTGATTCCAGACACTTCACGGCCACCTTCACATCCATCCTCCCCAAATTTTATTCCCCTATCCTTCAATGTTACTGAGTTAGGCACTGTTTTAGGCCCTGGGATTCAGAAATTAATACAACAGACAAGACCTCTACATCGTGGAAGATAGAAATAGTGTCTCTTGAGAGCAGAAACAGATTTGTTTGATGGAGGGTATGATAAAGAAGATGTCCCCTCCTGGGACAAATGTTGGTCAGATGTGTTTGCAGCCTATTATAAAACACTGGTGTTTCCTAAGCTTAAGGTTCTTGAGCTGTGACACAAAGCCATTGCCTGTGAGCACCCACCCAGGCCACTGCGTTACCCTCATAGGGTTCAGGGTGCAGGGAAAACTGATGTAAATATCAAGTTCATGCTCTTTACTGGATTGTGAGCAGTAAAGTCCTTTGTTTCTGACCCAGGAGTCTCCTGTTTTCTGGCAGCATCCATGAAACTGTGGTCGGCCAACTCATAGGCTTGCAAGTAGGATAAAATCTCAGATCGTTCATAGTTCTTGATGTTAACTCAGCATAGTCCCAGCCAAGTAAGATCTCTATCTTCTCACTTCCCCAAATGAAACCCCTCTTAACCTTGAAGGGACTGTGAGTTGGGAAGGAGTTGAAAAGCTCTAGTTGGGGAAAATAGAGAAGAAATGGACCATGTTCATCTTTTTGCCACTGCATCCTTTCCTTTGCCTTCTTCAGTAGGTCCAAGATGGGGAAATAGAAATTAAAACTTCACATGAAGTTCAGAGTTTGTACTGAACTGGAGGAAGTAGAGAACATTTTATTATCTAAGCATGACAAGGAATGGCAATGGGTTGATTCTAAATTTCATCCAAAGGGACAGGAAGAATGAACTCTACAGAATAGGTATGTAAGGGAAGTTATGGGACAATAATTAATTAAGGTTATTTTCTATTATTATGCATGTTCAGTGCAACCATTATACCTCAACTCTACAGAAAACAGTCAACAAATAGCAATTTTCCTACTCCTTGAATAATGATGGATTTTGGTGCAGCCATTCAGCTCCTACCATAACTCCTTTTGCAACCAAAGTGAGACTATAGTGATGGTAGAGTCTAAGAGATGTACATGGTGAGGGTAAGGCTGTAACACTTTAGTTATGATTTGGGAAACAAGAATCCTTCCAAATCAAAGCATAATGATATTTTGGCATACTCTTCTAAAAAGACATTTATTTAGTCATTATTCAACAACCATTTCTCATATATTAATGTTAAGTTCTAGGGATATCACTAATGTTCAGTGGCTTCAGAACTATATTCCTCCCCCTCATCTTCATAGGAGTAGAAGATATTCTCACTTCATTGATGTTAGACTTGACCATGTAACTCTCTTTGACTAATGGGATATTAACAGACATGATACAGTGGAGCTTGAAATTTATTTGTATTGAGGACTTATGCTCTTGACATCTTAGCAATATTGAATCTTCCAACCTGTGAACCTCTCTAGTTAGTTAGGTCTTCTTTATTTATACTAGTATCTCAATAATATTTTGTAGTTTTATGTATTTATAAACATTTTGCTATTTTTTCTAAATATTTCATTTTTTGATGTCATAAATAGCATTTTTTTCTATTTCTATTTGTAGCTAGTATGTGGAAATGCAATTAACCTTATATTCTGCAACTCTGTAGGTCCCTAAATATTTTTTTTTTACATAGAAAATGATGTTATCCATAAGCAAAGACAATTATACTTCTTCCTTTTCAATTTGGTTGCCTTTTATTTGTTTTACTTACCTTATTGCACTGGCTAGGAATTCCACTACAAAGTTGAATGAAAATAGTTGATTAGGAAAGCTTTTTTCTGCATCTATTGTGATTATCATATAGTTTTTCTTTTTTCATTTGTCAGTTTGGTGAGTTATATTGACTGATTTCCAAAGACTAAGCATCCTTGCATTCCTGGGTTAAAATACCCTTAGCTATGATTTATTATCCTTTTTATATATTGCTGGATTCAATATGTTAATAGTTTGTTAAGGATTGTTTTTTTCTTCTTGGAGCAGCTTTATTGATAACCAACTTTATTTTACTTCACAAGATTCTTAGCCAGCACAGTACCATTATTTATCTAATGTCCTTGTTGCTTACAGTATTCTCAGATGTCTTTATCAAAATGTTCCCTCCTCAGATGCTTAATGGCTGGGGTCTGTTTTTGTTTTAAGGCTCTTTTATTTCTTATTTTAATTTTATTTTTTATTCTTAGTTTTAATTACACTATAGATAACATACAGTATTATGTTAGTTTCAGGTGTACAATATAGTGATCCAACAATTCTATCCATTACTCAGTGCTCATCATTATAAGTGTACTCTTTATCCCCTTCACCTATTTCACCCATTGTCACACACCTCCCTCTGATATGTTTTATTTTAAACAAGTACCCTCAGTTAAAGTTATTTTTTTCAACAAGAACATTTTTTACTTGAAGCACACTCAGAATACATTGTTCTAAAAGATATATATAAAACATTCCATCCTTGTTCATGATGGATATTGACTTGTAATTTTCTATTCTTGTCATTTCTTTACCTTAGTTTGTATAAAGATAATAAATGGCCTTATATAATGAGTTGGGATATGTTTCCTCTATATTCTAGAAGAGTTTGTGTAGAATTTGTATTATTTCTCCCTTAAATGTTTGATATAATTCATCATTGAAGCCACCTGGGCCTGGAAGTTTCTTTATTGGAAGGTTACAAATTATTAATTCAATTTCCTTAATAAATATAGGGCTCTTCAAGTTGTCTAATTCTTTTTTAGTAAGTTGGGTAGCTTATGTTTGAAGGAATTTGTCCATATCAATTATGAATGTATTAGCAGAAAGTTTTTGACTTTATTAGCATGAAGTTGTTGATAACATTCCTTATTATTCTTTAGTATTATAAGATCTGTAGTGTTGTCTCCTTGTTCATTCATGATATTGATAATTTGTGTCTTCTTTTTTTATTAAGGATATTCACTAGAGGTCTATTAATTTTAGGAATAATTTCAAAAAGTCAGCTTTTGGTTTCATTGTTTATCTATTCTCTATTGTGTGTCCCATTCTATTTTATTGATTTCTACTCCTTATTACTTTTTTTCCTTCTGCTTACTTTAGGCTTAATTTGTTCTTTCTTTTCTAGTTTCTTAAGGTAGAAGCTTAGATAATTTATGTGAGACCTAAAACTTCCTAATATACAGATTTAATACTTTAAGTTTTCTTCTAAAAGTTAATTTAGATGCATCCTACAAATGTTGGTAAAGTGCAGTATGATATATAATTCAAAGTATTACTAGAGTACAGAGAAAAGAGCCTTTAATCAATGAAGGGGATATTGCAGAGAAGTGTTTGAGCTGGCCTTTGAAAGACTTTTTCCAGGGAGAGAAGAAGGTAAGAGCATTCTAAGCCAAAAGAACAGTAAGCCAGGATTCATGAATTGACATTTCCTTGATAAAGCGTGCTCATGAATATTTAACAACTATAGTCCACAGATAGAACATCTCTGAAAGGCAGGGACAGAGCCAGTCATTCCCATAAACCAAAAGTGATGTTAAGGCTGAAAGTTGGTTTGGGTCTTGAAGTCATCCTTTTAGCAGATACCATTTTAAATGAGAATAGTAATGGTCCAAGAGAGTAAAAAAAATGTACTGTCATATGTGAAAATCTTGGATATTGATCAGAACAAAGGCAAAATGAGGTGCAAATGGAAGCAATAGAGCAGTGTCTGGTTATAACTCTTAGATATGAATCATTAAGAAACATTCATTTATTAGAGAGATATTGCCTTGGAAACTCCCAACTTCTCATTTACTTCTACAACCATGAGATCTTTATTTCTGCATGATTTCTTACTCTCTGCAACAGATATTATAGATTGGCCCACTCAACATCTTTCTGTATGTTTTTATTGCTTTTTTAAAATACAAAGGTTGGAAGGCAAAATATTCAAATTCCCTTGCAGCTAGAATTTGGCCATGTCACATGATTCTGGCCAATAAGATGTGGGTGTAATTTCTGGGGAGGACTTCCTTATTGCATTAAAAAGGCAAATCTGAGAAAAAGTTTTTGTCTTTCTTACATTGTCCTTCCCATTTTTTTCCTTCCTGGAACTTGAAGACACTTCCTAGTGTTGCAGCAGCCATCTTTTGACCATGACATTAAAAATCTCATCCTAAAAATAGCAGTCCAGGAGACTGTAACAGGCTTCCTGATGACATTCTTGCACAGGTGCATTAGCCCTGACCTATCTAATTCCACATTCTTTTTTTTTTGCTTAAAAAAACATGTTTGACTATTTTCATGTTTTCCATCACTTGCAATAAATTCATATTCATAAGTGTTGAAACCTTTTTGTAACAAGTAAAAAAGTTGTATGGGGATGTCTGTAATTCCAATCTGTAATAACTTTCTTAACTGGGCTTCCAAGACATCTACCTCTCTTGGTTTTCATCCTGCACTACTGGTTGATTTTATTTATTTATTTATTTATTTATTTATTTATTAAAAGATTTTATTTATTTATTTATTTGAGAGAGAGAGTGTGAGCAAGAGTGGGGGGAGAGGGAGAAGGAGAAGCAGACTCCCTGCTGAGCAAGGAGTCTGATGTGGGGCTCAATCCCAGGACCCTGGGATCCAGACCTGAGCTAAAGGCAGATGCTTAACCAACTGAGCCACCCAGGTGCCCCTGCTGGTTGATTTTAATCAGTCTCTTTGCTGATCCTTCTCTTCTTCTGGGCTCTATTTATATTGGAGTGCCCCAAGGCAAATTCTGAACCTCATTTTTTTCTGGTCTTATCTGAGCTCATGGCTTCAAATACCATCTATGTGCTGGCAATTCCTAAATGCCTATTTCCAACCCAGTCCTTTCTCCTGAACTATAGATTCATGTGTCCAACTGCATCCTCAGCATCTTCATTTGGATGTCAAATAGTTGACCCCTTAACTTCAAAACTTGACTCTCACTTCTTCCCTCAAGCTTGATCTGTCTTTAGTCTCCCTCATCTCAGTTTGTTGGCAACTCTAATCCTCCAATTGCTTATGCTCCAAATCTGGGAGTCATTCTTGACAACTCTCTTTTTCTCACATTCTGCAATTATTCTGCCAAGACTTTGGTTCTACCTGAAGCCTATCCAAATGTATTCAGAACCTGGCCACTTCTCACTACCTGCACTGCTACCACATGGACCAAGGCACCATCACCTTTTGCTTGGATTACTCTTACGTCTACCTTTCTTTGCTCTCTTCCCTCCCATAGTAGACTATTTTCAATACCACAGCCAGAGTGATCCTTTTAAAATGAAGTCAAATCACAGTTACCCCCTTGGCTCAAAACCCTGCAATGGTTCTCCATTTTACTCAGAGTAAAACATAAAGTGTTGAAAATAGGTGTCAAGGCCCTTCAAGGTCTGGCCTCTGCCAGTTCTCCAACTTCTTCTCCTCTTCTTCCCTTTGTTCACTACCTTCCAACCTCATTGGCCTCATTGCTGTTGCTGGAACACAAGTACACACTCACGTTATAGCTTTTGAATTGGAATCCTCGTCCCCAGCTATGCTTGGATAATTCCCTCATTTCTTTCATGTGTCTATTCAATTTCACTTTTCCCACGAGGCCAAACCTGACCTCCTATTTAATATTGACATTGGTACCATCTACCCCCTTATCCCCACACACTGCCCCTTACCTCCAGCACTTCCTTTTCCACCTACCCTGCTCTATTTTTTTCTTTTTTCCTCCACTTACGAGCATCTAACTTACTGTATAAGTTATTGATATATTCATTGTTATTTTCTGTCTCCTCTGCTAGAATGTAAGCTATATGGTTACAGGATTTAGATCTGTTTTCTTCACTGATATATCCCTGGTACCTAGAACAGTGCCTGGTTCAGAGTAAGTGCCTAGTAAATATTTGTTGCAAGGCAGAAGAATAATGGAGAAAGCAACACTTAAGTCTCTGGCAATTTTGGAGGCCAAATTCAATGTTGATCTCAAAGCTCCTGCCCATGTGCATCAATCTAAAATACCTATTACATAATGGCTGTTTTTTTCTCTAGTGAAAAAAAGAAAAACAATCATGATAGTGAATGTATGGGAAGTTTTTTTTTTTAAGATTTTATTTATTTTTCAGAGAGAGAGAGAGCACACAAGCAGGGGGAGTGATAGGCGGAGGGAGAAGTGGACTCCCTGCTGGAGCAGGGAGCCCGATGCAGCACTCGATCCCAGACCCCAGGATCATGACCTGAGCCGAAGGCAGATGCTTAACCGATTGAGGCACCCAGGCATCCCTGTATGGAAGGTATTTAGTAGGACACATTTGCAAAGTACTGAAAAGTGTTTAAACAGAGCCTCTCTTAAATCCCCAAAAATCAAATCTTCTGTTGAATGCCTTCATTTATCATTATAACATTCCTTTCAGACTTATGGGAAGAATTACATTCCTTATTTTGAATAAAACCCCATTTTAAAAAAAATAATTGAAGTATAATTGACAAACAATGTTGTATTAGTTTCAGGTGTACAACAGTGATTCAGTCTTCGTATACACTGCAAAATGATCACCTCAATAAGTCTAGTTACTATCTGTCACCATACAAAGTTACTACAATATTACTGACTATATTCCCTGTGCTATACATTACATTCACATAACTTACTTATTTTATAACTGAAAGTTTGTACTTCTTTGCTCATTTCAGTTCATATCCCCTTTGCTCATTTTACCCCTCCCCACTCCCCTTCCTTCTGGTAACCACCAGTCTATTCTCTGTATCTGTGAGTCTGAGTTTGTTTATTTTGTTTGTTAGATTCCATGTGTAAGTGAAATCATGTGGTATATGTCTTTCTCTGTCTGACTTATTTCACTTAGCATAATACCTTCAAGGTCCATCCATGCTGTCACAAATGGCAAGATTTCATTCATTTTATAGCTGAGTAGTATTCCGTATACACACACACACACACACACACACACACACACACACACACACACACACATATATATATATATGCCACATCTTTATTTATCCATCTT
Organism: Halichoerus grypus; assembly: GCF_964656455.1. Taxonomy (NCBI): domain Eukaryota; kingdom Metazoa; phylum Chordata; class Mammalia; order Carnivora; family Phocidae; genus Halichoerus; species Halichoerus grypus. The sequence goes on from NC_135714.1 coordinate 42,533,588, forward strand.
AGGTGTTTCTGTATCTCAGCTATTATAAATAATGCTGTAATGAATCTAAGGGTACATAGATCTTTTTGAGTTAGTGTTCTGTTTTCTTTGGGTAGATATCCAGAAATGGAATTGTTTGATTATATGATATTTCTTTTTTTCTTTATTAGGAGTTTTTTTTAAAAAATATTTTATTTATTTATTTGAAAGAGAGAGAGCATGAGTTGGGTGGGGGACAGAGGCAGAGGGAGAAGCAGACTCCTCATTGAGCAGGGAGCCTGACATGCGGCTCAATCCCAGTTGTATGAGTTCTTTGTATATTTTGTATATTAACTCCTTACCAGATTTATGATTTGCAAATAACTTCTCCCATTAGGTAGGTTTCTTTTTCATTTTGTTGATGGTTTCTGTTGATGTGCAGAAGTTTTTAGTTTGTAGTCTCACTTGTTTATTTTTGCTTTTGTTGCCCTTGCCTTTGAGGTCAGATAAAAAAAAAAATCTCTAAGACCTATGTCAAGGAGCTTACTGCATATGTTTTCTTCTAGTTTTCTTGTTTTAGGTCTTACATTCAAGTTTTTAATCCATTTTGAGTTCATTTTTTGTGTATGGTGTAAGATAGTGGTTCAGTTTATTCTTTTCCATATCTGTCCTATTTTCCCAGCACCATTTATTGAACAGACTGTCCTTTTTTCATTGTATATTCTTGCTGCCTTTGTTGTAAATTAATTGACCATATATGCATGGGTTAAATAAAACCCAGAGCTTTGCTGGCAACCTGTCCAAACTTGGAGTGAGGCAAAAGGAGGAAAAAACAGGCAAAATGCTGAGCACTATTGGAATTAAGTGTTGGATGGTGGATACTTTCATAAGAAGCACACATTTGTCTTTGTAGAAGTTGAGGTGAATTTCTCAGAAACATTGCCTTTTACCTCACTAAGATTGAGAATTTGTTCCACTTCTGGTATGAATAAGCAAGCATTGTTTAGTCTCAATTCCTCTTCAAATTCAGGACTCTCGTTAGGTTTTGATGGAGGCTACTTGGCAAAGAACCCAGTCTATCCATAGAGGCGTGCTTCAGTGTGGAGTATAGCACACAATAGTCTGCATTATGATTATGCTACAGCTGAGGGCTAGCCACTTGATGGAACTTCTCTATGTTAATGATGCTAGAAAGGAAATTCTTTATCCTTGTAGCTCTATTGTAGGGTAGGGATGAGGGGGCACTCACAGTCAGAAATCTCAAGTGCCTCCTTAAACTTTGCACCCTTGGCATCTCACTTACCTCACCCTGGTCATTGTCCTGCTATGATCTGTTCTCGTTCTGAACCAAGTGGAATTAGTATTAAATGCTCCAGGAAATCTAGAATTTCCTCATGCTGTGTTCCCTTAAATAGAGTCGCCATCTTGATTGTGATACTCTGACTAGTCTTGGACGAGCCCTTCCCTGTTAGCATCTTGAAACTAGGGAGAAATATCTGTGGAAACTTTGTTATTTCTTGGAACAATGATAATGCCATTTTGCTTATCGAAAAGGCTATTTCTTTCTATTTACTCCCTTTCCCCCCACAGATTGTCTTCCCTTCCTTCCTGAAACATCATTTATTCCATTTATTGTGTTTAGAACAACAATAATTAAGAATCTGGTGGGAAGTTTTTATAAACTAGCAATTGCATTTAACGAAGTCTTAATGGCCAAGTTCTGTTTAGTTGGACTCCTGAAAAGGTCCAACTAGAATGATCATAAATCCAGCCATCCTTTTATATACCAGGGGAGCACTTTTTACTGATTTTCCCTCTTTAAATTAAGCAGAGTTTTGTATGTGATACTACATTTGGTAAGTCCAAACAATTCAGCTCCTTGTAGATCTGTATCTGTTGCTTGACTTTACCTGGTTCTGATAAGATACTCTTCACTTGGACAGGGATGATGCTTCATGAAAATGATTTGTTGACTATATTGTTAGGGAAAAAAGAGTCAGAAGCTGATTTTACTGGGAAAAGGCACTAGCAGATGAGTTTTTTCTTTTTTAAAGATTTTAGTTATTTATTTGACAGAGAATGAGAGGGAGAGAGTAACAAGCTTGGTGAGGGGCAGAGGGAGAAGCAGGCTCTCCATTGAGCAGGGAGCCTGACACGGGGCTCGATCCCGGGACTCCAGGATCATGACCTGAGCTGAAGGCAGACGCTTAACTGACTGAGCCACCCAGGCGCCCCTAGCAGATGAGTTTTTTGAGGGCTAATTACATAATGAACATGTTCATAATGTGCAAAGACTGTTGTCACATATTTGAAGTAAGTCTCATGACGACCATACGAAGTAACTCATTATTATTATTCCTATATTTTAGATAAATGAAAGAAAGTTCAAAGAAAGTAGCATGTCTAGAATTACAAAGGAAGAGGTATGATTATTTTTCCTCTTAATTTATAAATATAAAGGGGGTTGAGTGATGACATGGAGAGGTCAATGGCATTGAAAGAAGATTCTTATTCCTTACATTTCCCAAGAGGAGGGGGGCACACACCCCACTGTGCAGGGCCACATGGGAAGCACCAGAGTCAGTCAGGAGGCAGATGAAAGGGAGAAAATATAGGTAGAATAGATATAGCCTTATTGGGATTTCTACCAGAAAGGCAAGGCAGGGCAGGGTAGATGTCATAGGACTCGCTAGTTTGAATAATTCCAGGAGGCTTTGGGGCTTAAGGGCTGTCCCTGGTTGTTTGAGTTGTTTTAACATGGGGGAAATCGACATGGTGTGTGTGAGTTGGATAAAGGAGGGGCTGGGGGTATGGACTTGGGACTGGTTGGAGGGTTTGTAATGTGATTTTTTGTGTACCTATGAAATTTGGATTGCAGGGAAGATATAGACAACTTTAGTCATTAGTTGGGCCCTGTGATTAATGACTGTCAAATAGACGAACATGGTCTAAGAAAATACAGTTAGAACCACATGGCATCAGGGCAGGAGCCTGACTCCAGATGCAAAGGTCTTCTCATGGAAACTATTTAAAGTCCTCATCAGGGCGCCTGGGTGGCTCAGTTGGTTAAGTGACTGCCTTCAGCTCAGGTCATGATCCTGGAGTCCCTGGATCAAGTCCCGCATCGGGCTCCCTGCTCGGCAGGGAGTCTGCTTCTCCCTCTGACCCTCCCCCTTCTCATGTACTCGCTCTCTCTCATTCTCTCTCTCTCAAATAAATAAATAAAATCTTTAAAAAAAAAATAAAGTCCTCATCAAACCATGAGAGACGATGGACTCTGAAAAGCAAACTGAGGGTTCTAGAGGGGAGGGGCGTGGGAGGATGGGTTAGCCTGGTGATGGGTATTAAAGAGGGCGCGTTCTGCATGGAGCACTGGGTGTTATTCACAAACAATGAATCATGGAACACTACATCAAAAACTAATGGTGTACTGTATGGTGACTAACACAACAATAAAAAAATAAAGTCCTCATCAAATTCTCCCTCTTGCAATCTCTATACCCCCTACTCTTCTCCAAACCTCCTACATTTGTAACATCAGGTACGGGCAATATCAGCCGCTTGGTTGCTTTAGTTAGAAAGCTGAGCCATCTGCTAAGCCCTTTGGTTCTGCTCCTAAGTATCTCTTCAGTGTGTCCTCTTCTTTCTTTATGTCTACTACATTCGTCTTGGGTCAGGCTCTCTTGACTTTGCTCTCTCCTAATTTGTCATTCTCCCCTATACCCATGCCCAACCCAGCTTCACCCTGTTTCCAGAATGAGCATTGGTAAATGACAGATTTGACGACATCACATCTTTGCTACAATACTGCATGCCTCCCTATCTTCTTCAAATTTTGCAGCAGAATATAGAGTCTTTCATGATTTGACCCTCGCCTATCTGCTAGCTCTCTGCCCTACAAAAGTGTGATATTGTTGTATGCATCTATTTACCTAAGCTACTGTCATAGGGTTGGTACATGGTAGGAGCTTATTAAATATGTGGAGAATGAAGAGATAGAGATAGCAAAAGAGCTAGAGAGCTAGAGATGAAGATGGGGAGAGAGATTATTAACTGAACTGGTTCTCTTACAGAATTGAGTTTCACTGGTGTGTAGGAAATAGACTCACTGCTACTTTTATTTTGGTTACCGCTAACTTTTCCTTGCAAGGTCTATAAGATTCTTGTGCCTAGGACAAGGATTCTAGCGCATTCAAGGTCAAGAGCTGAGAGAGGGGCCTGGAATAGAGGCAGTGTTCTGTAGATTGTTTCAAGTACCACAAGGGGCTGCTAGAGAGCAATAGAAGCTCTAAAGAAACCCAAATTTCCCCTTTGGCCACATCCTCATTTCCTTAGTCTTGGTAGGAAGTGAGATGTTTTCTTCCATTTGGGATTATATTTATTTAGCGGATATGGCTCTGCCTGGGTTACCCATATTTGTCTTCTTGTAATACCAGTTGTCTTTATTTCAATCCATCCAAGTGCTTCAACCGTCTTCTCTGCTGTTTGGAGGGACTCCTAGGATGCTTTTCTGTTCTTCAACTTCTTGAATGCCGTCTAAATCCATGTGGTTTTCAGAAGAAAGGAATAAGGTGGGCCATGTAGCCACCAGAGAACCAGCTAGTACATCGAACATCTTTGTGTCAATTTCTAAAAGAAGCCTCTTATGGGTGAACAAATGGGAAAAAGTGACACTGCTTCCAGGCTGACCCCACCTGACCCCAGGGCAGTCTTTAGGAATGAAATTCAAGCTGGATTTCAGCCCTCACTCACTCCTTTGGTCAGTAACCTGGGGACAGAATTCTGGAAGAATTAAGGAACCAAGGGGAATGGATAATAGCATGAGCTTTAAATACATATTTTTAAAAAATTCTTTCCCAGAAATTTTGTGAGGGTACTTTGTACAGAATGGTGTGCATCCCATGCAGCTGAGACATTGCACTCTCTAAATTGCCTGAAATATTCTAAACTTTGCAATTATTCAATTATAGTTGTTAGATCTTAATCACAATGAGCACTATTTTTGTATTTCTTTTCAGTACACGGAATTAACATTCCCGTGCGATTCAAAGATGTTCCATTGCTAATAGACTCCCAAGGGGAGGTATCTGCGCTGATCTACTTTGGCTCTTGTACTGCCAGTTCAAGACATTGCAAGAAACGTGGAAAATTTCCCTGATGATATATATGAAAGAGCATTTTGTTCCTTCATGCACCAGCCTAACCTGCTTTATTCTTTCCTGTACGTTCCTACACGGTCTTGAATTCACTGTCTTGTCTGATTATCACATGGCATGATCTATCAGTTAGATTATGTTTGACTCCATAAACCATAAAATCCAAATATCAGTAGTTTATACAATATAGAGGTTCATTTTTTATTTCCCATCAAAGAAGCCTGGAAGTCACCTAGGCTGGAGTGGTAGCTCTGCAGTCATCAGAGACCGAGGAACTATTTTTTTTTTTTGTCCATCCCACCACCCTTCATGTGTGTGGCTTCTATCTTCAAGATTACCTCATGGTCTAAGATGGCCACTGGAGTTTCAGCCATCAGGCCCAAGTTCCAGGGAGAAATAAGAGGAAGGTAGAAGAGCAAAAGGACACATGCCTCCCTGCTGAGGGCACCCCCTTTGGAGGACTTTTTAGAAGTCTCACTCTAAATAAACTTTCATTTATATCCCATTAGCTAACCCTATAGCAAAGGATGCTGGGAAATACAGTTTTCTAGCTGGGCACACCGAGTCTTTGGACAATGCTGGAGTCCATTATTAAGGCAGAAGGGAGAATGGATTTGGGGTAGGGAACTAGCTGCCTCTACTACATATGAAAATTCAATTCTCTAATGCCCAGAAGAGTACAGAATTTAGAAAACAAAATGCAAGAGGAATCACCACACGGAGAGTTGCTGGGCTGTCTTAATATAGTCACTGAATGCCTATCTATTCAGTGGCTGTTAGGTGGAGTCGCTTGGTCTCTCTTATCTTGAAGTCACCTGGCTTTCTTTACCATCAGTATATTCTCTATTTCCAGTGAGAACTCTATCTGGGCTCCAGACTCATATGGCCAATGACTGACTTGATAGCTCTTCATGGAGGACACATAGGATCCTCAAATTCAAGAGGTCCCCAAATGAGCCCAGTGACCTGCTCCTCTTCTAGAGTCCATGCACCAGCTGCTCAAGCCCCAGACCTGGAAGGCATCCCTGACATCTCCCGGCTCCTTACACTCTCCAGGTTCTGCTTCCTAAGTCACTCCTGAATCTTCCCGCTACTCCACCTGCCTGACCACCACCAAGGTCAGGCCCACATCACCTCTCATCTGGACAGCCACCCCAGCCTCTTAACTAGTCTAGCCTTGCCAACTCTTTCCTCCCTCCAATCCGTGCTCCACACAGCAGCCAGACAGATTATTATTTTTTAAAAACACAAACCCCATTATGTCACTCCATAGCTTCCTACCAACCAATGGTTTCTTATTGCCCTTTGGGAAAAGTCCATCAATAACAAGGACTAAAAGCCACTGAGTGATCTGGTCCCTGCCCACATCACTTTGTATCCCTCTCCCCTTTTCTCTGGTTTTTGTGATGGTCTTGCTAATGAGCTAAGTTCTTCACTATCAGACCAAGCTTGGCATACTCAGTTCTCGCTGCCTGGAATGCTCTTTCCTTGGATCCCTACCTCTTTGTTTACTGAATCTCCAGGCATTCTTTGAGGTATCAGATCCACGCACCCTAAACCATGCCAGATTGCTGTCGGCTCCCATAGCTCACTGTACTTGTCCTTCGAATTTATCAGCTTTCAAATTACTTGCTCAGTTATAAGTTCCTTGAAGGCAGATCTCCTCTGTCTTGTTCCTTTGTGTATACCTGGTATCTGGCACAGCCATTAGCACCTATTCATTGGATGACACGACCCTTCATTCATTTACTCATTAACTCAAAAACATTTGTTGACATCCCTGTCCTCATTAACGGTGCAGTGGTAGGGAACGACATAAATAGGAATGTGTTTGCTATCTCAACTCTAAATGTCCTCTGCATCGGGACCCTAGACTTACACTGGACCAACAGATAGAAACCCAGTGTGAAATGAGTTCAGCTGAAACATCTTTTAACCCATTGGTTATCATAGTGCTGTCTTCTTGGTGTTTCTGATTTGAAAAAACTAATTCAGGATTTTGCTGCTGATTCCTCTGCCACTCCCTCTACCATTTTTCTGCCCATGTTTCTACCCTCACACTCTGCTATCTTAGACTGGTTCTGCTTTTGCTGGAAACTGTGTAGAACAAGGTTCCATATACTAAGCTAAACATGCCCCCTATTTACCATCCCCTAGGGGCCTGAATTGGGCACCATGGATAAGTGAGGCTGTGGCCCTTATAATCTTGCAGCCTGTGCTGGCCCCAGGATAGTGAACAAGAGGGGCTTAGAGATGGCAAGGGAGCTGGAAGGGGGCCCTGGGTCCTTTTTATAAAAATAAAAATAGAAGTTTCGAAAAATGCTTTTATTCAAATTTACATAACATTGAAGGAATATATGCATAACAAAAGAATAAGAACACCAAGGAGGGTTTGAGGGTGCCTCTGATGGAGATCATGGGGTGGTTAACCACCAACTAACTCACCTCCCCCAGCCATCCTTTGACATCAGCCATTGCTTACAACCTACTGACATCCTCAGGAGGAGTTGAGCATTTGCTGGCAGGAAAGCATGACTGTGTCTTAGAGAGTCAGCCCCTGAGCAACCATAAAGTTCCTGGCTGAAATTTGGAGACACCTTTTGTGTGCAGAGACTCCATCTGAGTGCGCCTAAATCTTTGGACCCTCAGATTTATTGTGAGCAAACCTCCACTTCCCTTACCCACAAGGTAAGGATTTTATGTAAAATCTGTGGGCAAGGAGCTGGTGGGGATCCCCTCCAGGCCCCTAGACTGAGACCCAGGCTTCTTACCTGAGTAGGTGAGTAATCCCTAGCAAGGAAGACCTTTGGAGAATTCATTACTTCCTGTCCAAAGTAGCAAGTTGGCCACAAGGGGGAAGCATCATACAGAGATAGTGTTCTGGCTGGACCTGCTCTTTGTTCTGGCTTTGCTATTGTCATCCACAAAAGGAAGGCAGGTGAGGCCCACTGCCTGGGGGGCTATTGCTCAGCTGTGACTGAGTCCTCCTGTGGTCTTGAACACAGCCATGCAGCCAATAGACACCCAATGAATAGGAATTGACATGGATAAATATTCAGGATTTAATTTATTAATGAGATTAAGCAAATCACTGAAACAAATAAGTAGAGATAGCAAATTCTTAGATTCCAAAGATTCGTCATATGCTGAAAACTGGGAATCAGAAAATCTGGTTCCATTCCTGGCCTGCAAGGCACTTGATGTCCTGTGCTTTTAGGCAAGTCTGCCAGTCTTATCTTTCATATGCTCCCCATAGTCTCTTCCTGTCTATGTTACAGGGCTGGTGTGAGGACAAAAGGAGAGAATATGGGTGAAAATGCTTAGGAAAATGGTAAAACAGAATTAGAAATTTACTAGCACTACAAATTATGTGAGCAAAGAAAATGCAGCTTGTTATTTCTTTATACTGATTCAATCTTTCTGAGATGGGTAGTGTGTGTGTGTGTGTGTGTGTGTGTGTGTGTGGTGTGTGTGTGTCAATTTGGTGCAACTCAGTTTAAAATCTTAGCTCAATTTAATCATTAAAACCATCATCTCTTCAGGCTAGGGTGCTGACATCTTCATTCACCAGGACTTCCCCAGTTTTAAAACTCAAAGTCCTATGCCAAGAATCCCCTTCTGTCTCTTTAGGACCATTACTCAGGCTTTCCAATTTCCCCTGCTCCCCTCTCTTCTCCAAGAATGCACTGGTATAACTGGGAAAGGTGTGGTTCACCAGACTTGCACCAGTGAAGAGGAGCCCAAGTCTTTGGACCCCTGTGAAATTCTCTGGATCCTGTCTGCCTGTCTTTGGGGTAGCCTTGGAGAATGAGCAAGGAGGAAGTGCAGGTTTGGACTGCTTGGTTGGGCTCTTGCTCTGGAGCCCACTGCTGGAGTCTCTGGCTCTTGTTTGAGGCCTTTGATCTCAGAGTCCCAACCTACTCCATCCCCTTAGCTATGCTGTCAGGCCAGGTCACCAGCCCCCAGTGGCCTTGCAGAATGTCTTCTGAGTCATCTGCTCATCATGGGGAGCACTTGGGGAACCAGAAGCACTATCTTGGGCTCATTTGATTATCCACCTCTACCACAATGTCCATCACTGCCCTTGTCATATTAGGAATGGGTGCATCTGCTGTAGGTTCTTCCCAGAGGCTTGAAACCTACCCCCAGGATGCAAGGGAAAGCATTCACTAGCCCAGATGTATTCTGTCTCATTCATATCTAGGTGTTTGTGACTGTCTGTGGTAAGCAGAATTCTAAGATGTCCCCAGATTCCCAGCCCTTGGTGTGTTCACATCTTTCCTTTGTATTCAATAAGAACTAAGTGCTGCTGTGAAGGGATTTTGCAGATTAGTTGATCTTAAGAGATCTCTTAAGAGATCTCTTGGACCAGACCCAATCACATGAACCTTTTGATCAGGTCTGGAGGTCAGAGACAGGGAGTCAGAGGCATTGGAATTATGAGACAGCCTATGGAGGGGGACACATGGCAAGGAGCTGAGGACCATCCCTGGGTGACAGATAGCAAGACATGAGACCCAGTCATACAGTTGCAAGAATAGGAATTCTGGTAACAATTGGAATTAGCTTGGAAGCAGATCTTTCTCTATTTGACCCCCCCCTCCCTGATGGAAATACAGCCAACACCTTGAGTTTTGCCTCGAGGGACCCTGTGTTGAGGACCTGGCTAAGACATGCTGGACTTCTGACCCATGGAAAGTGTAGGGGAATAAATCTGTGTTGTTTTAAGCCACTAAATTTGTGCTAATTTGTTACACTGGATGGAAAACCAAGACAATGTCCCTTTTTGGGGTTAGGGCCCCAAGATGGGAAGGGGAAGCCCCCTTATATCTTCTTTCCTTCTCAACCCTTTTACCCCTTCTCCTCCCCCATGGTTCTTCTGATTGGAAGGGGCAGGCTTTCCCACCCCTATAGCAGCCAGCCCTGTAGTGTTACTGCCCTGTGGAAAGGACCACCTTCTCTATGGTTCCAAGGAAATCTATGATCTCAAACCTCAAAACAGGAAATGATTCTTGCTCTGGATGTTCGAGTATGATCTGGAAAGGAAGACAGCCAAGGATTAATCTGGTGGTTTATCATTCCCCAAATATTATCCTCATTGTATGCTCCAGAGTTGTAGATGTTATATATGACTACAGCAAATGCTGAAGATCTGGTGGTTTTTCTGAACAATGAGCAAAACAATTTTTACTCATGATTTTCTGAATAGGTCTTTAACCTTGCTCAAAGTGGCTGGTTCTTTCTTTTCTCTTCCAAGGTAATTAGTTTCACAAATATTGTCTCAACTCCCTGACACAGTCAGTGCTATTGGGGCCTGAAATACCGACACAGATTTGGTATTGGCAAATTACCTACACATATTTTTGAAATGTGTGTGCATTACCAGGGGGTGCTCAACAACGTGTTAGAGTCTATTAGTAGTCACAGAACCAAAGTAGTGTTTTACATTGGAGGGTCAGTTTTATTCAGAGATTGGGAGAACGAGCTAAGTAAGTACTTTTGATAGGTCATTTAAAACTTATTTGCAATATTTAAAAGAAACAGTCATTGGTTTTGGAGGACAATGGAACATACACATGAAACTTCAAGACAAAATCAAGTTTTCAAGATTTCAAAGAATAGGCTTATTTCAGGCTGTGATGCAGAACTCAGGGGCCATGTGGCCATTCTCTCCCACTATTGACAAGCCATTGGGAGAGGATTTCAGAAGACCATTACCTAACCATATGGGGAAAATGGAAAAGGGAGGGAGAGAGCGGAGGAGGTGCCACTCAGGAGTTTATGGGAAGAATGAAAGATTGGTAGTGGTGTGCCCCATTGCCATGGGAGGATCACTGAGCACCCAGGGCTGGTTGGATTCAAGTCATAGAATCATAGAATGTTTGAATAGAAAGCTTTAGTTATCAGTTTCTAGATATATAAATGGCACTATGCTTTTTTTTTTTTTTTTTGACATTTCCAAATATCCAACCAGAAGCACGTCCTCAGGGAGGATCAGGATTTTTATAGTTAGAATGCAAAAGAAATAAAGAGTCAAAGTTGAGGTATTGATGGCCCAAATAGACTCTTGATACCCATTTCAGCAATACTGGCTAGTTGGGAAAGCCATATATTGCTTGCAAGAGCCAGGCACTTGAGAGAAAAAAAGCCACTATTTTTCCAAATTCCAAAAGCTTTTCTTTAAATATTCAGTACCAGAGCTTGGAAGACCAAGCATAAATTTTTTCTTATAAACTAAAGAGTTAGAAGAATGTAGGATAGGACAAATTCAATTTCTTACTACACAGAAAGGCAATTTCAAACTTTTGAAACTAGAAGGAGGAATTGGGGGGTGGGGAGGAGAGAAGAGAGTAAGACAAATGACCCTGGGAGGAAGTGGGCAAAGGACAGAGGAAATTTCTACCCCATTTCCTGTGGGAAGGGAGTTTATCAAACATCTCGTGCCTATTCAATGACAGAGTTAACTCTTTAAATTCTGTGAGATATTCCAGGTCTGAAGTTCTATGAATCTAAATCTTCCTATACAGATTGGGTAGATATTTTAAACATCCAGATTATCACCTTTGCTGGAATTTTCTGAGTTTCTTCTGATTGTGAAATGTTTGTCATATTGGGCTTATCAGAACTACAGAGAGGTATGAGGTGGGGATCAGGATGGCTCTGCTCACAACTCCCTTTCCTATCACGAACAGAGGTGTGGATTGTCGGGTTCAGAAGATGACTTCCCTGGACCCCTAGGAGAACTCTGAGTCTCATGAGCCTTTGAATTTTCTTCTTTGCCCTTGGAGAGAAATTATGGGAAATAAAACAGTGACCTGTGGAAATAAATCCTGGTAGGAAGACCCACAGGAAGTCTTCCTCACTCCTCATTTTCATTAAAAAAATTTTTTTATAAGATTTTATTTATTTATTTGAGCGAGAAAGTGCACAAACAGGGGCAAGGGCAGAGGGAGAGGGAGAAGCAGGCTCCCTGCTTCGAGCCTGATGCGGAACTCTATCCCAGGACCCCGAGATCATGACCTGAGTCAAAGGCAGATGCTTAACTGACTGAGCCACCCAGGCGCCCCCTCATCTTCATTTTTTTTTTTTAAAGATTTTATTTATTTATTTGACAGAGAGCGACACAGCGAAAGAGGGAACACAAGCAGGGGGAGTGGAGGAGGGAGAAGCAGGCTTCCCGCGGAGGAGGGAGCCTGATGCGGGGCTCGATCCCAGGACCCTGGGACCATGACCTAAGCCGAAGGCAGACGCTTAATGACTGAGCCACCCAGGTGCCCCCCTCATCTTCATTTTTAAAAAGAACTATACCTTTATTGAGGTATAGTTACATACGATAAAATTCAGCCATTTACAGTGTATAATTCACTGGTTGGTAGTGTATTTACAGATAGGTGCAGTGATTAGCACAGTCAATTTTAGAGCATTTTTGTCATCCTAAAAAGAAGGCCCATATAACCTTAGCTTTCATCTGCCTTCCCCACCAGAACCATCCTCCCTCAGTCCTGGCAACCACTAATCTGCTTTCTGGCACTATAGATTTCCCTGTTCTGAGCATTTCATATTTATGGAATCATATAATATATAGTCTTTTGTGACCGACTTTTTCATTTCTCATAACCTTTTTGAGGGTCATCCATGCTGTAGCATGTATCAGAACTTTACTCCTTCTTAAGACCAAATAATATTCCATTATATGGATATGCCATGTCTTGTTTATCCATTTGACAGATGATGGACATCAGGTTTGTTTCTACCTATACTTCATTTTGTGTGTCCTGTAGTATTTGGGATTATACTACTGGGTGCCTAACAAGGAGACCTACTTCCCTTTCCTGAAAGTATAGGTAGACTAAGAAAACCCGGTCTACTCAGGATTCAGACAAATCAAGTTCTATCCGTGTTGAAGTGATGCCAAATAAAGAGACCAGCGGCTTAGAGAGGACCTTGTAGTGCTGTGTCAAGATGGCGTCCAGGACAGAGCCTCAGAGAGGACCAGGGTCTCACATCCCTTCAGAGATGATCAGGCTCAAGAGACCTGACCCACATTTACCCAACTTACTAGAAACCCTAACCCAAACTGCCAAACTGCCTGATAAACCAAGAAGCTAATTTGTGAATTTATGGAGTCTCCAAACAGACCTGGAGTTAGGAGTTGACTGGTGTCCATAATGTCCCTGTAGGGAAGACTGCATGAGAAGTCAAATTACCATCAGAAGGTTGCCTTGTAAGTAGCCCTGCGGGCATAGGGAACTGGATCACTTGAAGGAATTGCCATTTAAGCCATAATAGCTGGACACACTTTGATATGTGTCTGATAAACATTCTTCTGGTCAAGACACCCTGTTTCTCAGTACTGCTGGATAAACACTGACCGACTCTTGCTATTTTCACCATCTCCTTGTCGTTCCAAGTTGACCACTGGCTCTCTACGGACACTGAGACTTTATAATTGCTTAGAATAGCAATATTCAAACATTTTCTTATTGTGCATCCCTATGATTAAAACTTTTTGAGCACTAAGCCCACTTTATTTATTTACTTATTTATTTATTTTACACACATACTATCAAATATTTTAAAAAGATTTATTTATTTATTTTAGAGGGGGGAGGGGCAGAGGGAGAGAGAATCTCAAGCAGACTCTCTGCTGAGTGTGGAGCCTGACACAGGGCTCACTCTCATGACCCTGAGATCACGACCTGAGCCAAAACCAACAGCAGGACACTCAACTCACTGTGCCGCCCAGGCGCCCCAACTCCTATCAATTTGTATATTAAAATGAAGATTAGGGGCGCCTGGGTGGCTCAGTCGGTTAAGTGGCTGCCTTCGGCTCAGGTCATGATCCCAGGGTCCTGGGATCGAGCCCCACATCGGGCTCCCTGCTCGGCGGGAAGCCTGCTTCTCCCTCTCCCACTCCCCCTGCTTGTGTTCCCTCTCTTGCTGTGTCTCTGTCAAATAAATAAATAAAATCTTAAAAAAAATTAAAAAAATAAAATGAAGATTTATTTCTATAAATTAAATTGAATCTAAATTGAAATGTTAAATTTTTTCCCCACCTCAAATTGTCTTGTCCTCTCCATTTAAAGGATACTGTTTTTGTTTTTTCATTAAATCCATCTCAGATCTAAAGTTACACTTTAATCATCTGTTCTTTTAGTTGAGTTTATGCTCAATTGTACCATCCTTACAAACCCATCTTTTACAGTAGGTTATTTAGATGAGATCAGAAAGCCTACTTCATGTGTTTTTTTATTGATTCTATTATTTTCATTTTAGCTAAGGTGGCATTTTCTGTTTATTTCCCAAGATTCCAGGGGGCAGCCTGCTGCAGCCTTCTAAACACGGACTAAAATCTTGCAGGGGAGCTAACGTTCTGCCCTCAGGCTTTTCAGGTAAGAGAAATGGTGAGAGATGAGTGTCTGAGGGTGTCACTCCTAGCAGGAATGAGAGTAAATGGCACCAAGATGGTGAAATTGGGGTTAGTAGGAGAACTTGGGAATTGGCAAAAAATCCTTGAGAACCAAGGATTGCCAGGGGTTAGCCTCTTGGAAGCAAGCACTGTACTCTGCCTAATTATGCTCCCTAATGTGTAGATTGGATTGTGGAGATGCTCAGAGGAATAGAAGTGAAGCTTGATCCCCAGAGCAGAGAACATAACTGTTCCAGAAAATTCTTTGGTCATAATTGGAAGATACCAGTAAATTAAGATTTGGGGTACCCTAGAGAGAACACTTTTGACTGAAAATAAAAGATGAGTTGGGTTCCAGATAAAAAGGAACCTGCTTCCTGAGAGATCAGGCTTGCTGAAGGAGAAAATTCCATCCTCGGACTCCTTCAGTGGTTCTTAATGTTGGTTGCCAAGTGGAATCACCTGAGGAGCCGTTAAAATTACCAATGCCTGGGGCACCTGGGTGGCTTAGTCCTTAAGCGTCTGCCTTCAGCTCAGGTCATGATCCCAGAGTCCTGGGATCGAGCCCCTCATCGGGCTCCCTGCTCAGAGGGAAGCCTGCTTCTCCCTCTCCCTCTCCCCCTGCTTGTGTTCCCTCGCTTACTGTCTCTCTGTCAAATAAATAAATAAATAAATAAATCTTAAAAAAAAGAATGACTGATGCCTGAGTCTCATCCCTAGAATTCTGATTTCATTGGTCTGGGATGAGCCTTGGCCATTGGGACTTTTTTTTTTTTTTATAAGGTTGGGAACCATTGGATTAGAGGGTGGACGAATGGGGTGACCCGGGACGTCACAGGAGGAGACTTGGCGGGAAGAGGAAGGCCCTGGAACAAGGTGAGTCATTCCAGAAGCTTCAACTGCGGGGCCTCTGTGACCCCATCCGCCAGGCTCCCGTAAACATCGTGAAGAGAGGATTGAGAAAGAGAAGGAAAGGCGGGGGGCTGGGATTTCTCCAGCCCCGCGGGAAGGTGGCCGTGGAACGGGGCGGGGAACCTTCTGTTTGGGGGGCTGCCACCGTCTTGGGGACAGCAGTGGCTTCACTCAGTAACTGCCTGGCGACGCTAGAACGGGGAGCAGAGCAGTGCTGGTAAATGGCGTCGCCTGTGGGATCCTTTTCCTTCCCACTCCCCTCTGGGCCTCTGCACGGGCTGTTCGGCGCCTGACATCTTTCCCTTCCAGTCGGCTGTTGCCAGGCCTGGGGAGGAACGCAAAGGGGAAGGCTTCCTCTGTCGGCGAAGTATCTGGAAGGATCTGGTAGAATCTGGCATCTGGTCCGCGGGCAGGCGTGTGGGTGGCTCTTCGGAGCCGCATTTCCCGAAGCGTGTTTCCTTAAACACCGGTTCGTCCCGGCGTCCAGGCAGCGAGCCTCCGCACCCTCGCAGAGCGCGGTCCTCACGCTCGGAGGCGGCCGCACAAAGAAACCGGTGTGTTTTTCCTTGACTCTCAGGGCCCAGCTCATCTGGCCGCGGAGCTGTTTTTTCTCGGCTTAGCACATTAACATCTTGCCTCTTTCTCATGACACACTTTTGGGAAACTGCCCCAGAAACTACAATCAGTGGCTTCATTCACAGGGGACAAAGAAGGCAGCTGCATCCCGCACCCCCGAACCGGGGCCAGAACCGCAGTTGGGCCCTGGCCTCTCACTGTCACCGGCCAACCCCTCCGCTGCCCCCTGCCGGCTGCCATGGCAACGCCCGCGGAGAGGTAGCACCAGGCCTTCTCTTCCTTCCCTACGCCCCCCTCCCCTTTGTGTCTCGAAGGCGGCTCAACACTCAGTAGGTGATGTTTTGAAACACTGATTGATTGAGGGTTTGGGGTTTCATTTGCGCCCCGGTCCGCAGGTGGGCTGGGGAGGAGGAGAAGGCGCTCCCAAGGATTTGCTTCTCTGGACCTGGTAGAACTGCCGGGCTAGAGGGTGGGAGAGGGCAGGCCTGGGAGCTCACACAACCTTGACATTGCTTTTTTTTTTTCTTTTTTAATTCTATGATCACAAATACTTCACAAATTAGGAGTGGCAAAGGGCACAACGAAAAAAGAAAATATTTTGATTTCTTGGTATGTTTGGTTCAGGGGTGAATTTTTCTTTCAGTAAAATTTCTGGTCATGTTGTTTGCTATGATGTTGTTTTCGCAATAAATAATTTTCTTTCAAGTTTGGAAGAAGAGAATGGCCTACTTTCTCCTCTGGCTCTGACTGGCGATCATTATTTTCAAAACCCCAAACCAGGACACAGAGCCTGATACACAGACTGACACGATATTTGAAATAGGGGTTCTGATGGAACAGAGTAGTTGAAATGAAGGTGCCCGGGTGAGAAAATCTGGCCTCCTGGCTGCTGTACCCAGATGGCTCACGAGTAGTGTCATTTCTAAATTATAGGGACAGTGAAGCCCATTTTGATACCCAGTGATGAACACTGGGTATCCATATATTTTCTAAATTGATATCCACATTAGAAAAATCTATTTATTGCTGCGAAGTCAAGAGCAGCCTTCCCAGGGCGGGGGGGTGGGGGTGGGGAAGAGATTCTATTCAGTGCCTAAGTGCATGAAAGACCTGGTTATTTCCAGTCTGCTCTGCTACCCAAGCCCAGGCTCGGGTGCTTTATGAATGAAAGGTTTGTGGGCATCTGCTTGATGCAAACCGAGTGCCTGGGAAAGCCTCACACGGCCGGTTCTGTCTCCCAGACGCCTGAGAAGGCTTCCCAGGGTCTGAAAGTACCAATTCTTAAGGCGTGAGCACTAGCGGAGGCTTATAATTTAAATCAGCTGGTTCTTATTTTCTTAAGTGTGAAAAAACCCGGGTGATTAGGAGTGTGTGCCTGTGTGTGATGGGCTAACATTTGGGGAGTACCGGCTACGTGCTGAGAATGTTATGTATCTGTAATACACGCAAACTGATATATATCTTTATGTAGTTATATCTGAATGAGATATATAGTTATGTATCTACTATTTATATATATCTGGTATGTATATATATATAATGGTACATATATATAAATTGTTATAACTACATATCTATTTCAGATATTTATCTGAATATACATCTATATATACATATATACCTGACTATATATCAATATAGATCGATAACTATCTATATATCTTTATCTGTCTATATCTATCACTTTATTTCCTTTTTACAGTTTTGTTTGACACTGATAAGGAGAAAAGGAAGTAGAGGCCAAAAATGGGCAGATAAAAGGGCTTGCCTAGGGTCACACAGTGGAGCCCTATTCCCACCTCAGGTCCATCTGACTCCAAAGTGTTCTTTCTGCTGCACCTTATTTTTATTATTATTTTTTTACCATACAATCTTTATAATCATCAGAAATGTATGTATTAAGGCAGGAATGAGGCTGTCAACATGGGCTAATGATAATGCAGTGATCTCAGTCCCCACCTGAAACTCTCCATTTAAAATCCCACTTTCCTGCCTTGATGGCCTATCCTTCTGCTGGCTTTTTTTTTTAGGCCTTGTTCCCCGGAGATCTTCTTTGACCCCTGCTGTGCCCTCCAGTCCATCAACCTCTCTCTTGTCCCATCAGATTTCTTGTCTTCCCTTAAACCATCTTTACAATTCTTCTCTTGAAAATATGGCCAACTCCTTGTATTACCCCCTGTCCTTGCTGACTCCCAGTTCTGGAAGAACCCAGCCCCAACCACCTGCCTTCTCTGTGCCTGCTTCCCAGCTGATAAAGGATTCGGGGGGGAAAAAACCCTCATGGATTGGTATTATTTCAATAATGTTCAATAATCCTGACACTGCTCAGTAATCTTATTAGCAGTCTTTCTAATGAGCTTGTTCCCCCTTACTCCACAAACACCTGACTTCCCCATTCCTCCAGCCCCCTCACTCTGGACTAGCAACTTTGCTTTGCTCTTCTCGGAGAAAATAGGTTCTATCCAAGAGGAATGCACCCTCTTCCCACCACCCAATCTGCACACTTTCCTGCATTTGCATCTAAATCTTGCAACTCCTGCTTTGCAAGGCTGGTGTCTGCCGCTTTGAGTCCAGCCAGGGCTAAGGATTGGGGCCTCAGTTCTGCCCCACGGGGACCTCTCTGTGTGTCTGTGTTCCAGGGGCTGCTCCCAAGAGAGAACACTAATTGGCAGCCGCATCGCCTTTTATGCCCTACCTCAAAAGTCACACCACCTCTTACGGCAGCCACAGAGACATGCCCAGGGGCAAAGGGAGGAGGTACACCCACCATCACGTGATGGCGGAGTAGCAGATAATTGGAAGAGCATGTGGGGCAGACATGTGCTCCTGACCGTTTGAAGGAAATACAATCTACTGCAATTAACGGCTTTTCTTCCTCATTCTTGTTTAGGGTCTCGTTTAAATTTCTCCCATCTTTCTAGATTAGTTACCCCAGACAACAGTCAAGACATCACCTTTCCACCTTGTGGTTCTTAGCAAAATTTTACATTATACAATGATTTCTATAGCATTTTTGTTTACCACCTATTATTTATTATCTGTCTCTAGCAGGGACCGAACACTTCTTGAGGACAGGACTATGTTTTTCCTATTCACCACTGATCTTCAGCACCTCCCTCAGTCCCTCGCATGTAACAAGTGCTAAATAAACACTCATCAATGAATAACCTAAGGAGTGTTGAATAAAATCTGCCTTCCCCATCCCCCCCGCAAAACGTGAATTCAAATGGTATTTGGTCATGTGTTCATCTTGAACTCATACTCATTTGCAAATGGAAAGCAGTCACATACGAGCAACGGTTATGATGTGGTCAATGGCAAGAAACTTCCTGGCATTGATTCTGCTGTCGTGGATAGCTGTTCAACACAGAAAACCACAGAAGCAAGTAGGCATTTCTCCAAATGAGGCACTTTTTAAACTGTATGGAAGTTTCATGGGAGAGGCTGTTGGACCAAACACCCTGGTTATTACTCAGAGAGCTGAAGTCCTTCAGCCAGAGGGGATCTGGCAGAGTCACAGAAAGGAAGACTCCTCTCGACTTTTAAAACTGTCCACCTTCAATCAGAGATTTTAGGCTCAAATCAAATCAAAGAGTGATAAATAATTCACTTAAACTCAGAATTCTAAACTGTTAGAGAACGAACTGGTGCAGTTTTGGGGGAAATAAGAGGCAGGCACTGGTGGGGTGGGGAACCTGGAGAAGGGAAATCTGGTGGGGGGGGTGGACTAGCATTGATTAAGGACAAGTTTTTGCCAGGTGCTTTAACATAGTTTCATCTAAATCTTGCAGCAGTTCAGCTAGGTAAGTAGTGGCATCTCCATGTGAAAGACCAGGAGACCAAGAGGTGAAACATCTTGACTAATGTGACACAGCTCACAAGCAGAAGGGTTAGAATTCCTTCCCCTGCTCCTAGGGGTTCCCAAGCCTGTACATTTTCTACTGTACCAAACATGCAGGGTCAATCAGGAGAGGTCAACAAATTTTATTTTGGGATCTCAGGTACACTAAGCTCTGAGCAAATGGTGGCCCCCCAAAACCACACATTCTTCCTTCACTTGTTGATATAGTTGGGATATAAGCCCAATTCTTCCAAATCTTGAAGTTACAGGAATCTAGAGATGCCAGTGATGGAATACATTGGTATGATGTTTACAAATGTCAGTTTTCCAAAATGTAGCAAAAGCCTCAACAGTATTCTTATCTTATGACTCTACAATTCTTCAAGGAAATCAGACGTGATCAGAATCATGCATAACGGCGGTCATTGTAATGTTACAAAGAAAGAAAGAGAGAGAGAGGAAGGAAGGAAGGAAGGAAGGCAGGCAGGCAGGCAGGCAGGAAGGAAGGAAGGAAGGAAGGAAGGACCCAGCTGAAGACATGTAAAACTCTGTTGTTTTTATACAGTGGAATATTACACAGCTATTTCAAATAACTCTTTGGAAAAATATATAATGACAGGAAAATGTAAAAGGTATATTTGTAAAATAAAAACCAAACAAAACAATATATACAAACCTGGATACTTTATCCTTCCTTTGTTATCCCACAACAGAACTAAGATATGGCTGTAGCATTTGGCTGGACCCTATTACAGATTTAGGGGAAACAAAAGAGATAAATATCAAGAGTGATATGAACCACAAAGGCCAGCCTGTGAATTGCAGCTTATACATATTCGGCTGTAACTTCATCAGGGCTGCCTTTTTCTCTAAACTTGAGCATGGGCAGAGGGCCTGTTTAAGCCTCTTATAGGAGAGTGTCTTCATGAATGAAAAATATAAGATTTCCTCATCTGCCCACCTAAGGGCTCACATTCCAAGTGTCATCCTCCTGTCTGCCCACTGACCTCTACTTGTATGATCAATACAGGGAGCACCCACTCCTTTCAGAGAAGACCACGGGACTATAGACTGGAGATGCCAACAAGACAATATCAGAATAAGCACACAAAATGCAATGGCTACTTTTAATCTATAATAACATAAAAATTCTATTTCCCTAAGGAAATTGGTAGGAAGCTTCAATCCGAACAAATTAAGACTACGATATGAAAGGCTGGGAGCCTTGGATTGTGTTGATTTATGAAAGAATGACTGGTTAGCTCGGAGTAATGAATAATTAATGGGATTTCACTGTCCTCCCTCAGGAGTCTAGACTAGAGATGTAATGAGAGCCACAAATGTGAGTCATGTATGTAAATTTAATTTTCTAGTAGCCCTATTAAAAAAGTAAAAAGCAGGTGAACTTAATTTTAACAACATGTTATTTAACCCCATCTATCTAAAATATCATTCTAACATATACTAAATGTGATCAATTATTAATGAGATATTTTACATTCCTGCTTTTGGTACCTCATCTTGGAAATCCAGTATGTATCTTACACTTCTGGCACATCTCAGTTCTGACCAGCCACTTTTCAAGTGTTCATTAGCTGTATGTAGCTGGTGGTTACATATTGGAGATAAGGTTCAGGCCAAAAGCTAGGCCTCTTGCACCAAGTAGCTAAGTTATGAATGTAAAGGAAAAGTTCTTGAAGGAAATTAAAAGTGCTACTCTAGTGAACACATGAATGATAAGAAAGCAAGAGCCTTGTTGCTGATATGGAGAAAGTCTGAGTGGTCTGGTTAGATCACAGCGGACCCAACATTCCCTTTACCAAGGCCTAATCCAGGACAAGGCCTTACTTAACTCTTTTCAGTTCTATGAAGGCTGAGAGAGGGAAAGAAGCTGCAGAAGAAAATTTGAAGTTAGCAGAGGTTGATTCATAAGGTTTAAGGAAAGAATCCATCTCTATAACATAAAAGTGCAAGGTGATGCGGCAAGGGCTGATGGAGAAGCTGCAGCAAGTTACCCAGAAGATCCAGCTAAGATGATTAATCAAGATGGCTACACTAAACAACAGGTTTTCAGTGGAGACAAAACAGCCTTCTATTGGAAGAAGATGCCGTCTAGGGCTTTCCTAGCTAGAGAGAATTGCCTGGCTTCAAAATTTCAAAGCCCAGGCTGACTCTCTTGTGAGGGCTAATGCAGCTGGTGACTTTAAGTTGAAGCTAATGCTCACCATTCTGAAAGTCCTTATCAATCAGAGAAAGATAATTATCATATGATCTCACTGATATGTGGAATTTAAGAAACAAGGCAGAGGATCATAGGGGAAGAGAGGAAAAAATGAAACAAGACGAGACTAGAGAGGGAGACTAACCATAAGAGACTCTTAATCTTGGGATACAAACCGAAGGTTGCTGGAAGGGGGGGAAGTGGGGGGATGGGGTAACTGGGTGATGGACATTGGGGAGGGTATGTGTTGTAATGAGCACTTGGTATTATATAAGACTGATGAATCACAGACCTGTACCACTGAAACAAAAAATACATTATATGTTAATTAATTGAATTTAAATTAAAAAAATAATGATCTAATGAATAAATGAAAATTAAAAAAAGAATTATGCTAAATCCACTCTGCCTGTGCCCTATTAATAGAACAACAAAGCCTGGATGATAGCACATCTTTTTGCAATATGGTTTACTGAATATTTTAAGCCCACTATTGAGACTACTGCCCAGAAAAAAAGATTCCTTTTAAAAGATTATTGCCCATCAACAATGCACCTGGTCACCCAAGAGCTCTGATGGAGATGGACAATGAGATTAATGCTGTTTGCATGCCTGCTGACACAACATCCGTTCTGCAGCCCATGGAACAAGGAGTCATTTTGACTTTCAAGTCTTATTATTGAAGAAATACATTTCATAAGACTATAGCTGCCACAGACAGTGATTCCTCTGATGCATCTGGGCAAAGTAAATTGAAAACCTTCTGGAATGGATTCACCATTCTAGATGCCATTAAAAATATTTGTGATTCACGAGAAGAGGTTCAGATATCAACATGAACAGGAGTTTGGAAGAAGTGGATTCCGACCCTCATGGAGGACTTTGAGGGGTTCAAGCCTTCAGTGGAGGAAGTAAGTGCAGGTGTGGTGGAAATAACAAGCAAAATAGAAGAAGTGGAGCCTGAAGATGGGACTGAATTACTGCAATCTCATGACAAAACATGAATGGATGAAGAGTTGCTCCTAATGGATGAGCAAAGAAAGTGGTTTCTTGACATGGAAACTACTCCTGGTGAAGATGCTGTGAAGACTGTTGAAATGACACAAAGGATTTAAAATATGACATAAACTTAGTTGATAAGTTTATTACATAAACTTAGAGTTTGAGAGGACTGACTCTAATTTGGAAAGAAGTTCTGTTATGGGTAGAATGCTATCAAACAGCATTGTGTGCTACAGAGAAATTGTTCATGAAAGGGAGAATTGATCAATGTGGCAAGCTTCATCATTGTCTTATTTTAAGAAATTGCCACAGCCACCCCAGCCTTCAGCAACCACCACCCTGATTGTCAGCAGCGTTCAACATCGAAGCACTCCAACCAGCAAAAACATTATGACTCACTGAAAGCTCAGATGATGATTAGCATTTTCTAGCAAGAAATTATTTTTTAATGAAGGTATGTACATTGTTTTTTAGACATAATTCTATTGCACACTTAGGCTGCAGTATAGTGTAAACAAACATTTTATATGCATCGGGAAGCCAAAATGTTCATTTGATTTGCTTTATTGCAATATTCTGTTTATTGCAGTGGTCTGAAGCTGAACCAGCAATATCTCTAAGGTATGTCTGTATGTCATGATAAATTTGCCCACTTATCTGTTTAATTTATGTTTCCCCCTAGAAGACAGAAAGTCTTGTGTGTAAAACATTATTCTAGACCCTGGGAATAAAGCACTGAACCAAAATTTAAAATATGTCCCTGCCTGCCTAAGGCTTAATTTTAGTGGAAAGACACTGAAAATAAACAAATGAATGAGCAGACCTGCTGTATCATACATCACATTCTTCCATGGTCTATCATCTCATAAGTCATTTAATGAGAAAAGGAATGCAGAAAAACAAAAGAGGTAAGGGAATAAAGAACAGTGTGGGAAAGGTAGGGTCTCTTGTGTTAAGTAGGATGCTGAGGGAGGATTTCACTGCTGATGCTTGAGTAGACACAAATGAAGTGAAGGGGCAAGCCATGCAGGTATCTGGAGGATACCTGGCAGGAAGAATAGTAAGTATTAGGACATTTACTGAAATGGAGAAGTACTTGGAGAAAACCAAGTAGCGGGAGACAAGAATCAAGATTTCAGTTGGGCCATTCAAAAGTTGAGATGCCTACCCAGTAGGGGTGATATTAAAAAGTATCAACAGATGTTCCACAAACACTGGCCAATCAGAAAGGATTTTCCACTACTCAGAGCTTATGGCATTTATAAACCAATGGTAACACCCTAGTGACACCAGTGAGTGTCAGCTCTGCCTATGGGATGTCCAAGTGCAGACATGTGATTCTGGAGTTTAAGAGAGGGTCAGGGCTAGAGATGGGTAGTTTAAGGACATGGGATTGATGAGACCAAGTGAGAGGGTGTAGACATTTACAAGTGAAAAGGTTGAGGATTGAGAAGAACAGCCTGCAAAGGTGAGAAGTGACCATTGAGGCAGAAGAAAATGAAGAGGGGGTGGTGTCCTAGACACCAAAGGAAGAATGTATTTCAAGGAGAGAGCAATCTATGGTGACAAATGCTGCTGCAGGGTTAAGAAGAGCACTGAGGACCAATCATCGGATTGGGAATGTGAAGGTTATTGGCTTTGAGAAGGACAGTTTTAGTGGAGTTGCAGGGATAGAAGCCTGCTTGGAATGTGTTCAAGAGATGACTGGAGTCGGAAAGTCTAATGAACTCTTTGCCAATGGTGTGCTGTAAAGGGGAGCAGAGAAATGGGGCTGGGGTGGGAGAGGGATGTGGGGGCAACCAAGATTTGTTCACTATTTGTTTCAGTTGAGAAAAATTATAGTGTTTGCTTACTGATGGAAATGATCCCATGCCGGGAGGGGATTGACAAGAAGCTACTGCAGAGCGAATCTTGGAGAAGGTGAAAGGAGGGGTGCCTGGGTGGCTCAGTTGGTTAAGCCTCTGCCTTCGGCTCAGGTCATGATCCCAGGGTCCTGGGATTGAGCCCCGCATCAGGCTCCCTGCTCAGCTGGGAGTCTGCTTCATCCTCTCCCTCTCCCTCTGCCGGCCACTCTGCCTACTTGTGTTTTCTCTCTCTCTCTCTCTGTCAAATAAATAAATAAATCTAAAAAAAAAAAAAAAAAGAAGGTGAAAGGAAATTGAATAGACTGCAGAATAGAACATAGATAGGGACCTAGTTCATCTTTGTACCAGGGAAGTCAGAGTATGTAGGCACAGATGCGGGGTTGGTAGAGTTGGTGGGGGAGAATGTGCAAGTTCTCTTCTTATTGCTTCAACTTGCTCAGTGAAATACAAAGCAAGAGCATGGTATTTGGAAGGAGCTACTCCAAGATGCTGTAAGTGTGTCTCTCTCATAAGTAGAATTATGGACATTTTAAATTATCTTCTTTTGACTTTTGTAGTTTTGGTTTCTCTCTATCAAATGTGTAATATTATATATTTTTTCTTAGTAATAGGTGTCTTTTCCCAGCACACTCCTTTTCTGCTGCTCATAAAGGTGATCCTGACCAGCCTGCCACTTACCAGTTGTATGTCCTTGAACTAGTTACTTACATTTCTTTGTGTCTTAATTTCTTTATTAGTAAAATGGGGATGATAATGTCTGTGCTATTTAAACTGCTGGGTTGGAGGAGTATTTTTTTTTTTTTTTTTAAAGATTTTTTATTTATTTATTTGAGAGAGAGAGAATGAGAGAGAGCAAGCACATGAGAGGGGGGAGGGTCAGAGGGAGAAGCAGACTCCCTGCCAAGCAGGGAGCCCGATGCGGGACTCGATCCAGGGACTCCAGGATCATGACCTGAGCTGAAGGCAGTCGCTTAACCAACTGAGCCACCCAGGCGCCCTGGAGGAGTATTAAATGAGAAAATGTGAGCAAAAATAATTTTAAAAGAATCAGCATGGATATAAAATGTTCTTATTGTGGTTATTTCTGGTCTTGGTAGGAAAGTCTGAAGCAGGCACGGAATCTAAGAATAGGCTGGAATCATCAATCCACCTCTTACAAGCTAAGTCCTAAGAGCAAAAACTACTTTTCTGACTCCAAGAGTGCTGTGTCCTTTTATCAAGTGTCTAATTAAGATTAAAAGCTTTGTGCTCAACTCTAGAAAACAAAATATGGAGCATGTTTCCTTTGCTGTTGCATTAAGTTAACTTTATTATTTGACACTCTAGTTAACATGTTTCCTAGTGAGCTAGGTTTTGCTTTTTGGCTTCAGATACATTAATTATGACATTTACCAAAATTTTTGCATTTGTATTCAAAACCACCCGGAGAATATATAGCCGTGATTATTCTTTTGTTATTTTAAAAATTACTGTGATCTCATTGTTAGATATGCTTCAGCACATGGGCCCTGCTGGCTTGTCATCATTAGACACATTCATAGAAATCTATAAATGAAAAAAAATCACCAGATGAAGATAAAACCACTTATTTAAGACACTTCGTATGAATTAAGTAATGATAGTGGAGTCACATAACTCTTCCGCAAGTACAATTCTGAACTGCTTTTGTGTTTCTTGGCATTTGAATATTTCATTGTCAGCCTCGAAGATTATAAAACGGAAAGACAAGGACTGTGTTTTTGTTGTTGTACAATGTGTACACTATTGAAGATAAATGCCCATTAATCTTTGCTTTCAACTTATTTATATCATCTCCTTTTTTATTTTAAGACTGTATAACCCCAGCATTAAAGAGCATTTGGAAAAATGAGAAAAACACCATCATCTCATCATCTAAATATAACTATTTTCCCTTTTGTGTATTCTTGGTGCCTCTCTGTTCTTTTATATACAGAGCTTTGCATGGTTGCAATTGTACGATGTATACAATTTTGAGAAAGAATTTTTAGAGTTGCATTTAAAAGGGGGTGTTTTTTGGGTACAGAAAAATTGCTCAGAAGACTGTTGAATCTCAGATCTGTACCTCTGAAACAAATAATGCAATATATGTTAAGAAAGAAAAAAAGAAGAAGAAGAATGTAGCAGGAGGGGAAGAATGAAGGGGGGGAAATCGGAGGGGGAGAAGAACCATGAGAGACGATGGACTCTGAAAAACAAACTGAGGGTTCTAGAGGGGAGGGGGGTGGGAGGATGGGTTAGCCTGGTGATGGGTATCGAGGAGGGCACGTTCTGCATGGAGCACTGGGTGTTATGCACAAACAATGAATCATGGAACACTATATCTAAAACTAATGATGTAATGTATGGGGATTAACATAACAATAAAAAAATTAAAAAAAAATTGCTCAGGTTATGTTTCTACCTTTTGTTAAAACTAGATTGTGTTAGAAAAACTGTGAGATCAGAAGACCTTACAGGGAGGAAAACCCTCTTGGTGGGAGGCAGGAGCACAAACTGATGTGGTTATGGCTGATGTCTTCTCAGGTGGTCCTTGATTAAAATTTTGAATATTTTTTGGCTTTGATTTTGATGAAAATCTTATGATTTATACTATCTCAAAACAATTCTCAACAATGAAATGTATTTCTCAATTGCCATCTCTAATTTGGTAGGTTGATTGCAAATGTGGCCCCAAATTTTCATCTCTCCTTGTATCCATACCCTTGCAACATGACTTTGTAGTTATTCCCTGGAATCTGGGTGGGCTTCTATTATGCTTTGCCCAGTGGAATGCAGCAGAAGTGATGGAATGTCAGCTCTGAGTTTAGGACTCAGGGATTGTGTGCCTATACACACTAGCCTGGGCTAGCCTGCTGAGGTCTAAGAGATCATGCATATAGATTGGGGCCAAGGCAGCCCAATGGACGCTCAGCCCAATCCAACCACAGCTGACCACAGATGCATGGGTGAATCCAGTCAAGCTAAGCTGAGCCAGCCCAGATGAGCAAAACCACCCATCTGAGAAATCATCCATGCCTGTTGCTATTTTAAGCCACTAAGTTGTGGGTGATTTATTGTACAGCATTAGTTTGGTAATATGTAACCGATAAAAAAGTTCTATCACACTTAGACATTTTGGACAATTCTAATTTTTCCCCTTGGGTTTCTCTGGTAACATTAAATTGCAGAATTGGAGTGGAAAGAACATGCCTTGCTCCCCATTGCCATCACCCATCTTCCACTAAAGGCCAAAGATTTGTGAAGCCTAGAGATTGACTGAAAAGTACTTCAACTCTCCATTGAATGCTTGAGCACAATCTACCCGAGGGCTTGCGTGCTTTCTTCAATGAGGTGAATGTGAGGTAAGACTGCCTTTATTTTCTATTTTCTCTTTTTTATCCAATCTATCAAGCCTACAATCTCTTCTCAACAGATTTTCAAGTGAGCAGGAAACTAGAAAAGATAAATAAAAGTTTGAGTAATATTGCTCCAGGAGAAAATCTGTATGGCTGCAAGGTAACATCTAATTAACCTCGAGGCAGGTGAGGCCCCTGATAATAGAAGTGCCCAATTCACAAGGAACTAACAGACCACCTGAAATTCAAGCAATTCACCTTTCTGTAGGGAGAGGTTCTGCTGCTGTTGTTATTTATTTTCCTTCTAATTTTAAATGGTTTAGGATATATATGCACCTTTTTCTCCCCCAATGTAGTGTTTCTCAGTGCAACGTAGGCATAAGAAATTCCTCATGGGAAATGATGTTGTTGCATAGGCTTGGGCATCTGGGAGGTCAAGCGAGTTCCCAGAGAAAGCAACGACCCTTTGGCAAACAACAAGAATAGCAGGGCCAGTGTTGTATGCTATGTGGCACTGAGTTACTGATTTCTTCTTAATATGCCCTGATGAGGAGGTGGATTAAGTTATTTGAGGACAAAGAAGAATGGACTTGATCAGCTCTTCTTTCATTTTGAAACATTTATTTTAGGGCGCCTGGGTGGCTCAGTTGGTTAAGCGACTGCCTTCAGCTCAGGTCATGATCCTGGAGTCCCGGGATCGGGTCCCGCATCGGGCTCCCTGCTCAGCGGGGGGTCTGCTTCTCCCTCTGACCCTCTTCCCTCTTGTGCTGTCTCTCATTCTCTCTCTCAAATAAATAAATAAAATCTTTAAAAAAAAAAAAAAGAAACATTTATTTTATATGTTTCATTGTAAAAACATGCACGATTATTTTTAGAAGATAGCAAAACGCAGAAAAAAATGGAAGGAAGAAAAGTAGACCCTCATAATCCTATGAATAGTTCTGGGGGTATTCATTTCCAGTCTTTTAAATTCTTTTCTATACATAATTGGAAATGCAAATAAATAAACAAACAGAAGACACCCATATAAATAAGGGTGAGAGCAAAGTCAGAAATTCAAGTGGATTTAGAAGACAAGAACATGGTCATTCCTTCCTCTAAAGAGTAAGGGTAATCATGATGTCATGGGGCAAGTGGTGGTGAGAGCAGAGAGTAGGTCAGTACCTGGCAGAGGGCAACATTCACTATTAATCACAATACATGGAACAAATATCAGTCTGGAGCTTTGTAAGTGCCAGGCACGATTCTAATCACCTTCTCTGTATTAACTCACTTAAACTTCCCAACAACCCTGCCACTAAGGTGTTACTATTATCCTTATTGACACTGGAGGATATGTTAGGTAACTTGCCCAAGGCGGGAGCTGGGATTCAAATGCATGACATCTGTTTACAGTGTCCTTGCTCTTAAAAGCTATGCAATTATTTTATCATTTTCTTTATTATAATTATGAATCTGGACTCCCCACAGGACTCCCAACACCTTGACCATTTAGGAGCCCATTTGGCACAGCTGTGGAGAATTTCACATCACCCTTGCAATCATTTATTGACTTAAAAGCATGTTTCTTTGAAACTGAAATGTGAGTGTCATTCATCACTATTCATTGGTGTTATAGCCTGTCAGTACCTTTTCTTCTTTCCACTTTTCTTTCAGAACACAATAAATTATATTCAAATGGCAGTCATGGAGGAAGCTTTGCTTTCCTTCCTCATCCACAAGGCTGACCGATGGGCGCTAAAGCCCCGGGGAAGCGGCATCTGTTGTAACTCAAGGATCCCCACTCGAGCCGAGGATGAAATTAACAGACGCGGAGCAGTTTGCAGCTCAACATTTGTTCAAGTCTGACACATGCACACATCATTAGCAACTATATTTGAGGAGCAAGATCAAGGAGGTGAGGAGGAGAGTGGATCTGATTAAAGGGATATTCAAGAAAGAGGAAATTCAGAGCATTTAAGTAAAGCTTCATAGCTAAAATAAATGAACTGGAGAGCAAACAGTCAGGAACACTGGATAATTTCGCCTCTGCAACGTCCCAAACAAAGTCATTTCATGCAGTGAATTCCCCAGAGCGGCCGCCCCTCTTACCTCAGCTCCATGGGCTGTCTCTCCATTAAAATTCGAGGGCAAAGATTTTGCTGGTCCTGTTCACTTCTGTAATCTGGGCTCAGAGTAGATAAAATTAAATATTCATGGAATAAGTTAATGTGTACTTGCTCAAAGCTTGCCTTGACCTGAGCTAAGCAAATAAGGTCTGAGATGTTCAGCAGGAATCAAAAGCAATATGCATGCCGAAAGAATGGCATCTTCTAACTAAAACTGGTGGTTAATTACAGTGTACGGAATTAGTGGTGAAATCTTATTGGAATGCCTCTCATGTGCCCACTGTTACTCTAGGCCACGGCAGAGATACAATAGAAGCACAATCACAAGGAACAGTGGACGTTTGCCGAGGGCTTGCTTTGGCCAGGCATATGCCAACGTGTCCAATTCTCACAGCACCACCTGCGGGGCAGGGAGGTAGGTATAAATGTGATCACCTCCATCGGGCAATTTTGTAATGTGCCCAGGGTCCTACAGAGAGTAAATGGCGGGGCTGGGAGTCCCTCTGCTATGCACTTCACTGCCAGTCTCTGTGGTCCTTTAGGAATTTGCCCTTAATCTGAGGATACAAAAGGGACACATATGAACAATTAAGTCTTTTTTTTTAAAAAGATTTATTTATTTATTTTAGAGAGAGAGAGCGAGAGCATTGAGGGGGAGGGGCAGAGGGAGAGGGAGAGAAAGAATCTCAAGCTGACTTTCGGCTGAGTGCAGAGCCCAACACAAGGCTCGATCCCACAACCCTGAGATCATGACCTGAGCTGAAATCGAGAGTCCGACGCTCCACCAACTAAGCCACCCAGGCACCTCTGAAGGATTAAGTCTTAAACTCTGTGGCCCTGACAATAAAAAGCAGAGGAGTCAGTGTGGACTTCGACACAGATCTCCTGGAAGGAGGCTGTACTGAATCTTTCATTTTTCCTCATTGGTTTGTTTGTACATCCCTCTCTCCCTCCCCCATCTACTCCACCACTCCTCTTCCCTCCCACCCACCTTGCAAACAGTTACTGAACTCCAGCTATGCTGAAGTGGATTTT
Organism: Halichoerus grypus; assembly: GCF_964656455.1. Taxonomy (NCBI): domain Eukaryota; kingdom Metazoa; phylum Chordata; class Mammalia; order Carnivora; family Phocidae; genus Halichoerus; species Halichoerus grypus. The sequence goes on from NC_135714.1 coordinate 42,565,027, forward strand.
GTGCTGAAGTCGTCGTATTTTAGCCACGTGTGCTTCTCGGCTTGAGAGGGCCAAGGTTAAACCACACACACACTCCGGCAGAGGGGCTCCCCCAGGAGGGACAGTTAAGTGCTGTCTGTCAAAACTGAGAACGCTTGCACCCTTGACCCAGCGATCCGACCTGCTGGAATGTAGCCACGGGGACATGCCCCGTGCCAGAGTTAGTCTCCGCACTGCTGTTTGTGGCGACCAAGGATTGGAAATAGCCGCATGTTCATCAAAAGGGAACTGCTTTAAAAAAAAAAAAAAAAGCTGATTGTACCCCCAAAGAGATTACTAAGCAGCTAGAAAGAGGAGTGAAGAGGAGGGATGAGTATATCTTTAAGACATTTAAGTGAAAAAAGCAAGGAGCATATGTATAGTAAGTAGGCGACCATTTGGGTAAAAGGTGGGAAATATAAACATACTTGGTAAGATAGCTATAAAATATCTCTGGAAGGATACACCAGACACTGATGACATCTGTGGGTTTCAGGGGAGGGAGGAGGGAGTTGAATGGCAAGAGGAGCGGGAGGGATTTTTATGAAATACCCTTTTGTATGTTTTGAATTTTGAACCTGGTACATGTATTATCTATAGTCCCCTCCAAAAATTAAAAAACAAACAAACAAACAACAACTCATGTACACAGACCAAGTACTAGTGGTATATCTATGAGTCCTGGAGTTTTAATTTTGGTCCAAATCTCTCTAGGCTCTCAGAAGGGAATCCTTCGTGCCAGGATGGGTTGGCATCTGGCACTCCCGCTGCCTGACTCACACCTGAAGTGCTGTGACATTTGGTGTCTGTCCTTGGCTGGACCAGATACCATCCCCAAGGTCCCCTTCCTTAGCGAGGGAGTTTCTCCCCCGACATGGTGTTTGCAGTTTGGAAGAGGGTGGTCATGGAGAAAGTGACATCTGTGCAGAACTTGAAGTAGGTGAAGGAATGAGCCCTGAGGGCATCCAGGGGAAGGGAATTCCAGAAATACAGAACAGCAAGTTCAAAGAATCTGAGGCAGAAAGAGTACCTGGCCTCGTGGCAGATGTGCCGAGGAAGGAGTATATAAAAGGCAGAGAAGAGACCAGAACAAAGGCGTAGCCTGCAGTTTGTGTGGGGGTGAGGGAGGTGTGGATCGTAGAGGGCCTTCCACCCCTTTCCTTGAGATTCCACGTCCAGACATCTGCTCTATTTGTTGACTCTGATCTCATGTCTCTGGTCTACTAACTGGCCTGTTCCTGGGTCCCTGACACCAAGTTCCTGCCCTGCACTCAGATTTGCTGTTGGCGCCCTGGCCCCAAGCCTTGTCTCTGTAACCAGCTCCATGACCCAGTCTCTCCCAGCTGCCACCAAGGAATGGGGACCTGAATTCCCGTCTGAGCTGGAGAGTGCTGACATTTCTGTCTATGCGGGGACCACAGGCATATGAGGAGGAGAGACAGGAGCAAGGAATCTATCTTTCAATCCCTGTGCTCACTGGTCTTCCTGGTACATCAAAAATGGCACACCTTTTCCTCAGGTGCCTTTGAGCTTGTGAGTCTTCATCCTCAAACACTCTTCCCCTATTTTGTATGACTAACTTGCTCTCTTGTTTCACTCAGAAAATGAGTGGTCCTCAAATGTCCTCCTTGGAGAGGCCTTCCCTGACCTCCTCTGCCACCATAAGATGGCTGCCTCCTCTGTCCCTCTATCTCCTTAACCCAATTGAATGTCTTCACCACAAATATGGATGTGTTTATTCTCTATCTCTCCCTTCTTGAATATGAGCTTGAGGAGAGTAAGGACTTTATCTAGAATCCCAACAAGAGCAGGTGGTTGGGCCTCCTGGAACTTGTCTTGGTGAGTGAGTCTGGTTCCAGATTTTGGTCCCTCCAAGTCATCCGAGTTCCCCTGGAGAACCGGACTCTGCCTGTGGTGGGATGGAGAGTCCTAGGAATTAGGAGGAGAAGCGTGATGGAATAGAATGGCATTATGTACAGGCACTCCAAGAACACCATGCCCTGCCTGCTCCTCATCCTGAAGCAGAGGGTTGCAGAGGCAAGGGCAGCATTCACCAACATTTTCAGGGAAAAAAATATAGGGTCCTTTTACCTACTCAGAGTTGTATTTCTTTTGGTCTTATCGGAGCTTGAAGATGAGCGTAAAGTGCTCATAATTTTAAGGCGGCAATCTACTTTTACTGATTCTTCATTCTTTTTTTTTTTTTTAAAGATTTTATTTATTTATTTGACAGAGAGAGAGAGAGTGAGAGCAGGAACACAAGCAGGGGGAGTGGGAGAGGGAGAAGCAGGCTTCCCGCTGAGCAGGGAGCCCGATGCGGGCCTTGATCCCAGGACTCTGGGACCATGACCTGAGCTGAAGGCAGACACATAACAACTGAGCCACCCAGGCGCCCCTGATTCTTCATTCTTGAGAAGCAGCTTCGACACCAGTAGACAGGGTTTCAAATTCTGGCTCTGACACATGGTGACTTTGGGCAAATTAAAATTTTCTGAGCCCATTTCCTCACCTACCACAGGGTAGGGGGAGTGAGAATGGGGACAATATTTACTTCCCACCGTTGGCAGTTTGTAAAGCGTGGAGTACAGTCTTTGGTACATAGTAAATGCTTAATTAATGTTCAATCATTTCCTCCTTCCTCAGCCCTTCTCCACATCAGCCCCCATGAAAGTTCTTTTCCATGTACTCAGTAGTCCAAGAGATTAATACTTGCCTGTAAGCTGTGAGGACTGAGAAAAAGAAGCACATGATCTTTGAGTTCATCATTCATTATGCCCTTTGATGTTCATTGTCCTGGTCCCATGTCTGACATCTATAAGACCTGATCAGGTAAAAAAAAATTTTTGATGGTGGGGTCAGTCTACATTGAAGTCATATTTTTCACAAATGCACAGGTATGTTAGGGTATAGGCTTAGCTGATAAAACAAAAATACCCCCAAATACAGTAGCTTGAGTATGATGGGAGCTTGTGTCTTTCTCATACAATAATTTGGAAATAGGTGGTAGGTTTAGGTTAGTGGCTCTGAGCTAGGAAAGCATCCAGAAACCCAGGTTCCATCTCTCTCGTTGCTCTGCTATCCCCTCAGGTGGTATTTTGTCTGTGTGATGAAAGCTAGAGCAACACCACTCCATCCACATTCCAGTCCAAAGGGAGGAGGAGGAAGAGCGGGTCAGGAACTGTCATTCCCTTTTAGGGAAGTTGCTAATTCCGTTGGCACAAACTTAATCATACGGCCGTGCCTGGCCTCGAGGGTGCTTAGGAGATTTTATTTCTCCCTCTGTGGGTATAGGCTCTGCTAATACGTGGTAACTGGGGGTTTATTGCTAAAAGGAATAAGAAGAAAGTGGATATGGGGAGGACAGTAATATCCTCAACGCTCCTGGTGTGAAGGGAACCAGGAGAGAGTGTGTCTGACTGGCTTGGGGTGAGTCCATGCCCACCGAAGAGCAGCTGCTGACAGGTGCCAGCGCTTCCTTCTTACCTGCAGATAGTGGGCATTTATATATTTATTTATAAATTTATTTATTTTTAAATTTCATTTATTTATAAATTTATTTATTTATAAATAAATATTTATTTTTGTTTTTATTTAATTTTAATTTTTTTAACTTTTTTTTGTAGATTTTGGCTTTTAAATAAATGGTGAGTATATATCTTCCCCTGCCCATTAAAAAAAATAGATATCCAACAAAATCAAAGGTAAGCAATTTCATGCCCATAACTGTATTTTTAATGGTTTCATACCATTCTGATCAGTCCTGGCTGTTTTCGAACTCAACCGAAGGGTTTTTGTTGTTGTTGTTGTTGTTGTTGTTGTTGTTGTTTTGAAACTCAGAGCCAAGGTTTTACCTCAGCTCCTAGGAGTTTGGTGCCCCGTGATAATCATTAGGGTCAGTGCAGAAACTGAGAGCTGGTGTGGCCCATGGTCATGCGGGAAGCTGGGTGGTCAAGGGCACAGCATCTCAACTGGAATGTCGGGACTTGGGACTTATAACTTCACTTACCTCAGCATCCGTGCTTTGGTTTCTGTTTCCGTGAACAAGGGCCAGAAGAAGCAGCATGCCACAGTATTTTGGGGAGAGAATCACTCTGAACAATGATTGTTGAGCTCTCTGTCAATGTCAGCTGCAGCTGCACCCTCACAGGTCTGCCCCTCGGATCTTCAGACTGAGCTCCAGCAGACTCAGAGCCTGGGCAAATTAGCTCACATTTGTATTGTCATTTTAGAACAATTTGATATCCCCTTCTCTCTTTTGGTCCTCTTGTTTGAGGTGGATTGATATTCCGTTATTGTTGTTATTACTAGTTTACAGATGAAGAAACTGAGATGCAAAGAGATTAGGGGTATTATTCAAGGATCCCAAGCTGATGTGTGGTTCTCTATTGTCTCTACTTCCTGCAATATTAAATGAGATCGATTTAAAAAGTTATTACATCAGGACATGCTTGTTATATGAATGGGTTAAGTATTGGGAAAAAGTATGATCATATCAGAAAATGTTCGACTGTCACAGAAAAGAGAACTTTTGTAGGCAGTTCAACAAACTTTCTATCTACCCCTGCTTTGTACACCAGCCTAGGGATGGCATTGGCACTATAGAACAGTGTTCTCTGGGCAGATTTTCACATTTATTGTCCACTCTCTAGTTTATAGAGCAGATTCGCACGTATCAACAGGCCTGTAAGCTAAGTAAGGATGGGACCTGAGTCTTATATCTTTTTGTAGTCACTGTGGTATCTTGCACAGAGTAGGTGCCTTCTAAATTTCTATGGGATGAATACTCTTGTTTGGTCCTTGGACAGATCAGGAGGGTAAAGACAGATGGTCTCCCCATGGAATAGGCCTGGACACTGAAGCTTAGGGAGGCCGGGTGGCAGGCTGCCTATCACAGAGCTTAGAAGCACTGCAGTAAGGAGTAGGCCAGTGGTTTCCGAGTTTCCTGCCCCAGTGATCCTGACATCATCGTCCCACACCCCGCTCAGCCGTTTAGCTACTTTATCTCTGAATCCAAAGCACGCACTCATAGGCACTCCAGAGGTCCATGTAAGTATCGTTTTTCTCTCTAAAGAAGCCTAAGTCTTCTTTCTTCAGGGAATAAATTCAGAGCTTGAGACAATTGGTCTGGTTCTTGCTCTATTTCAGTAAACGTGAAAATGCATCCTTTAAAAATTGCAGTTCCTGCTCTTGAAAATACAAGTGTGTTTTCTTCCCCTGCATCCTGGCTACAGAGAATTTGGTCACAGGTCTGCTTTATCACTTGATTTTTCTGAAAAATGAATAGGACTGGAAAAACTTCCTTCAGGGTCCTCAGTGGCCTAACCTTGTCCTTTGTCCCCAAATTCTAACTCTCTCTCTCTTTCCACAGTTGGACTGAGGTCAGTTCTAAACTTCTCAGGAGACAACATCGTGTTCTGATTCCCATTGACCCTGAGATTTTTCTACACCACTCTTTCCTCCTCAAACCTGATCCTTTTGTTTTTCAATTCCCTTTTTGATCAATGGTACCATTTGTAAGTAAAAATCTGAAGAATTACCCCCTCCCTCTTCCTCCTATGGCAGGTAGACTGTAAAATGACCTCCAATGATCCTCACCTCCTGATGTTCCCACTCTGGTGTAACGCCCTTCTTTGAGTGTGGGCAGGATTTGTGATTTGCTTCTAACTCATGGAAGATAGCAAAGGTGATGGAATGTCACTTCTGTGATTGATGTACCTATGGTTGTGACTTCAGTCTTGAAACAAGACTTTCTCTCTCTTACTGACTTAGACAAAGCAAGCTGTTATGGTGGGGAGGTCCAAATGGTGAGATGCTGAGTGCAGTCTCTGACTAGAAGCTGGCAAGGAATTGAGGTCCTCGGTGCAATTGAATTCTGATAATCAATCGTATGAGCTTGGAAGTGGATGCTTCTCCAGTTGAGCCTTCAGATGAGATCCCAGCCCTGGCTGATAAGCTGAGAGCTCTTGAATCTCTATGTTTTTGTACACTCCTTCTGCCTCTGCTTTGTGTCAGGCTTCATTTGGATAAAACAATTACCCCCTGTATCAGTCAGGGTCCCAGCAGGGAGCCAGAAGTTACTCCCAAAGGATTTAACTGAAGGGTGATGTGGACAGGGCTAAGGGCACCCAGGGACTGGTAGCAGCAGGAAAGCATTATCATCCCAGGCCTAGAAGGGCAAGAGGAGTGAATGGTGATGCCAGAGTTTGATGAAGGCTGGAATACAGAAAGGAGTTGTCTGGCCAGAACTGTGGCTTTAGGTAGAGAAAGAATACAACTGCTACCTGAACTATGGAAGAAAAAGGGAGGACAGGTAAATAAGTACCCTAACATCTCTCTCCTTTTGTCCTCCAATCCCTGGCTATGTCTCCCATTGGGCAAACTCATCCAGAAGCCAGAATAGTCTTCTCCTGCCCTTGGACTGAGATTTACACCATGGTCTCCCCTGGTTTTAGGTCTTCCAACTTGGACTGGAATTACACTATTGGCTTTCTTGGGTCTTCTGCTTGCAGATAGGGCAGAGCATGGGACTTCTCAGTCTCCGTAATTGTGTAAGCCACTCCGTCATAAGAAATCAATGTCCTTCTCTCTCTCTATATATCTGTATCTGTATCTTGTATCTATCTGTATCTGTATCATATCTATCTGTATCTGGGAGACCTAGCACTGGTGACTTGGTCCCTGTATATATATTTGCTTTGACCACCTCCTATTTCTATCAAGAGCAGAGACTTTGGATTATTTACCTTTTTATCCCCAAGGTCCGGCACAAATAAAAGCTCAGTAAACATAGGTTTGAATGAGGTTTCCTTCACTATTCCATGTCTTATCTCGGATTTCTCTCGAAGCAGACCCTGAGACAAGACATGGGCACAGGTATTTATTTTATTTGGGAGGTGATCCCAGGAAGCAAAGTGGAGGAATAGAGAAAGTAAGAGAGTGAAGAGAGAAAAGCCAATGAATTGCTGCTGTGGGCAGTGCACCCAATCCCACTGAGAGTCCCTGAGAAAGCACGTGGAGCTGTCACAGGGCCATCCATCACGATACAGGGAGGTAAGGGCGAATCCACCAACTGCTGCTTCCTGTTGGTTGAAGGTTGTCTCCCAGAGGAGTTAATTTGCCCATGCTTCTGGGTTGTTCTTGGCATCAGAGCAAGCCCCGGGGAGTGAGAAAGCCCCCAGGTAGAGCAGCAAAGAGTGGCAGGCACCTGAGGTGGGAAGCTGTCACAGGCTGAATGAAGCTGTCTCCCCAGCTGCAGGTGACTGCAGGTGGTGTGGGATGCGGTGCAGGATGTGGTGGGGGTGGGCCTGCAGTAGGTTCCACTGCACCCAGCCTCCTGGATTGGAGACGAAGGGAGCCTGAAATCGTTGTTTCCCATTTATAAACACCTGCTCCTTTGTCAGTCTGCTTCTTTAAAGCAGGCTTGGGAAATATTTTTGGAAGGTTACAAAAGAAGTCAGTATTTTCAGTCATCAGTTTTAGTAATTATTAATGCGACTTCCTCTTTAAAAGAGTTCTGCTTTGGACAATAAATTAATTGGTCATCCTACCCTTAGAAAATAGCCATGACAGCACCCACCCCCACTACTGTCATGAAGAGCACGTGGACTCTGTTTTCACCTCTGTCCTGAGCCAAGTCTCAGGACAATGTCCAGGACTGTGGTATGCTAGGAGCTCCTCTCTTCCCTGTTTGTGCAGGGGAGCGACATTTAGAGGGCCAGGGTAAGGGGGCTCTCTCTTTCCACTCAAGGGTCTACAGCCTGCCTCCCTCCCTGCCCTTGAAGAATGTTTGATTTGTCCATTTGTCTGGCCTTCAGTTCATCCTCACTTCCTGGTTGCACTCCAAATTCCTCTGGACTAGAGGCCACCCCTGATTTCCACTCAGCTGGGATCTCGACCTTCTCATCTTCCAGCCCCCTTTTTCTAGGGCTGGACCCAGCTTCCTGATCCTTTCTGACCTACACCAGTCATCACAGCCTCAAATTTTTCCCCGCCGCACATGCTTGGCTTAGACCTTGAGTGACAGAACTACACTGGACTTAAGTTCACTATGGCCCCTGGCCTTGGAGCTGAGTGGCTGAACCTCCTTTGGAAAGGTTTGCCCTCTGTTGTCCCAGCTGGTTTTCTCTCATTTCCATTTGAGCAGGTCCTGGAATTTCCAACACACTCTGTGATCAAGACTGTCTGGATTCTAACAAGTTTTGGCACAGAGTGTGCTGAAACAAATGAGAAAAAACCGAAGAGACAGAAATGGTGAGTTCCATAAGATTCATTCATGTGTTCATTCATGCATAAATTTACTTAAATATTACTGAACTATCTGGCAACACAGTTCTAGACTCACAGTAGGTACCTAGTATTTGTGGGATTGCCCAGACAGGGAACAGGTACAGAAGTATGTCCCCCAGGGCCTCTGAAAACCAGGTTGGGGAGACTGGGAGTACTCAACCCTAATTTCCCTCCCACTCAACTCAAGGTGCAGAGTCCCCTCACGGCTCAGGATAGATGGAGTTTGGTCCAGGAAAGTGTATTATAGTTGGTGTCTCAGCTATATGACCCTAGGAATAATAGTAATGTTGAGATCTTTGTTGCTCTGGGTTTGAGTTTCCATGAAGCAGGTAATCCTGCTCCTTATTTCTTTCTGCTCCTTATTACCCTTCCCCTGACTTGCTCCATGTCTGGCTGCTCACAGAAAGGCCACGCTCAGCTCTGCTCTAAGTTTTATGGGGCCAGGCTTCTGGAGGTGATTCTGCGATGACCCAGTGGGCAGTGGGACCAGGGGGTAAGTTTGATTCTGGGGTGCAGTATTAGGAAGCCCAAGCCCTAAGCCATGTTCTCCCTCATCCACTATATTGAAATAAAGAACATTTTGATCTCTACTTTCCAAATACCCATGTCTATCTTCCAATTAGTTCTCTGTACTGTTGGGAAGCAATGATGAAAGTCATTGGGCCTCATCAAAACCCATCACATAGTTCTAATTCACAGGGTTGGTGTGAGAATTAAATGCATCTTTAGGATAGGGCCTGGCACTTAGCTATTGTTATTGTTAGTAGTAATAATAGTAACAGTAACCTGATTCCTCACCACACCTAGTTGAGAAAAAAAAAAAGGAACACTATTAAGTATGTAGTCAAGCATTGGCAAATAGTGTTTTGGACAAGGGAAAAAATGGGCAGAAATGCATACAGCAAAGTGGGGATTGGGAGAAGGAAAGTGGGTGCTGTGGGATGAGTCACACCCCAATCTAGACAGGCCCAGACAGCTTCTCTGAAAGCAGGCTCAGAACTGACCTCTGAGTGGAGCCTGGGCAGCCTCGGAACATTCTACCATTTCCATGGGCAGGAGTGCCATACCCACTGTCATCAGAAAGACTAGCAGCAAGGAGCAGCTCAGTTTCTCGCCTTTGTACCATTTATTTTTTTTTTTTAAGATTTTATTTATTTATTTGAGAGAGAGAGTATGAGCAGAGGGAGGGGCAGAGGGGGAGGGAGAGAGAATCTCATGCAGACTCCCCACTGAGCGCAGAGCCAGAGGCGGGGTTGATCCCACACCCCTGAGATCATGACCTGAGCCGCGATCCAGAGTCCCATGCTTAACCTACTGAGTCACCCTGGTGCCATGCCTTTATTCCATTTCTTGATCGAGGGTGGTCGGGGTGATGGAGAGCAGGAGAATGTAGACCAGAGACATCAGACCTAAGTCCAGGCCGCCTGCGCTTGACTGGAAGGGCCATCAAAGCATATTCCTTCATTTGCTCATTCAAAGTCCTGCTGATGGAGCAGGTTAGTCTATTCTCATTACTTATAATGAAATTATTGATTGAGTAGCTACCACATATCTACCTCAGCTCACTCTTTTTAATTTGGGTGTTAACTTTCCCAGGGAATACCTCTAAGGAAGATGCCAATAACTCCTTAGCAGCTTGTTTAGGATCCTGTTCCTTTTCTTCCAAGTTGTTTTCAAATGCAACAGTTGGGAAAGCTATCAAGCATTTTAAAATTATTATTGGGTGTTTCTTACAACTTGCCTGAGGTGGCAACATTTATGGGGATCTCCCTAACTTCCAGTGGCTCTCCAAATGCACCCTAGGACTGTCATTTTCATTTTGACGGAACTCAGAGAAAAATATTGATCCTAAGGGGGGTACAAATGGTGGAGAGATAGATATTATGAAAATGTAAATGTTCCATTTTACATTATTAATGTAGACAGCTAAAGAGCCATGCTGCAGCAAACACACCTTTTAGAGTGTCTTAAGTTTGTGCCAACAGCAGGGGGTAAAGGGGAGAGTAGGCATCCCTGACCCTCTAGTCATCCATTCCCAGTGCATTGCAGCTTCATACGTGGTCCCAAGTCATCCAGGACGGAGCAGTGTTACAGGGGATCTCCTTCATTCCCCTCTGTTTCTCTGACCATCTGACTTTCCCATCTCCTTAAGCAAGATGGTTGAGGTAGGTCAGGTGGTTGACTTCATCAGCCAAATGACCCAGGTCTGGGAGCTAGGATTCTAGGAGTATGGGGTGGGGATGGGTTGGATGGGGGAGACCCTAACAAGCCTGGTAGCGCATACTGGATCCCTAAGTACAGCACTGCTTCATTTATGGGGATCGCTGCCGCTTACCTAAACTAGCCTCTTCTACCATGATGAACATCCCAGACTTGGTCGCCATTGACATCTTTCATGAGATGATTTCCTCAAAGTGGGTATTTACTTTCTCAAATGCCAAACCTTTAAAGCTCAGATAATTTCTTAACAGTTTTCCATTGGACGCACCATAAAAGTATTCTCTAAAGTGGATAGCAGGGGCACTTGGGTGCCTCAGTCGGTTAAGCGTCCACCTTCGGCTCAGGTTCTGATCCCAGGGTCCTGGGATCGAGTCCTGCCCTGGGCTCCCTGCTCAGTGGGGGAGTCTGCTTTTCCCTCTCTCCGTTCGTGCTCTCTCTCTCTCTAATAAATAAATAAAATCTTTAAAGTGGATAGCAAAAGCCTTAAATATTTGACTCAATGACTTAAGGATCTGGGAAAAGATTCTAAGTAGGGTATTTATCTCTACATTGATAGAGAAAAAAAATCAGGATCAAACTAGTTATCTATCAGTAGAAGATCGGTTAAATAAGTTATGAGGTATCCATATGATGAAATATTATAGAGCCACTAAAATTGTCATAGAGTCATATTTATGGACATACAAATATGTTCAGAAATACTAAGTGAAAAGCAAAATGCAAAATAGCACACACAGTATGATGATGATAAAAGCCACCATTTATTGCATGCCTACTGTGTGCCAGGCATTGTACTATATGCTTTTCCTGCGTTATCCTAAACAACCCTTATAATACTCCAAGTAGGAGGTATGTTTTTCATTTCCAAGGTAAGAAAACTGAGGCTGGAGGAAATTCCAGTGCTCCCTGCTATAGACTGAATGTTTGTATCTCCTCAAATTCTTATGTTGAAATCTAATTCCCATTGTGATGGTATTGGAGGTGGGGCCTTGGGAAGGTGGTTAGATTATGAGGGCAGAGCCCCTATAAAAAATAGTGCCCTCTACTGGGTATTTACCCCAAAGATACAAAAGTAGGGATCCGAAAGGGTACGTGCACCCCAATGTTTATAGCAGCTATGTCCACAATAGCCAAACTGTGGAAAGAGCCAAGATGTCCATCGACAGATGAATGGATAAAGAAGATATGGTATATATACACAGAGGAATATTATGCAGCCATCAAAAGGAATGAAATCTTGCCATTTGCAATGATGTGGATAGAACTGGAGAGTGTTATGCTGAGCGAAATAAGTCAATCAGAGAAAGACATGTATCATGACCTCACTGATATGAGGAATTCTTAATCTCAGGAAACAAACTGAGGGTTGCTGGAGTGGTGGGGGGTGGGAGGGATGGGGCGGCTGGGTGATAGACATTGGGGAGGGTATGTGCTATGGTGAGCGCTGTGAATTGTGCAAGACTGTTGAATCACAGACCTGTACCTCTGAAACAAATAATGCAATATATGTTAAGAAAAAAAAAAAAGAAGATAGCAAGAGGGGAAGAATGAAGGGGGGGAAATCGGAGGGGTAGACGAACCATGAGAGATGATGGACTCTGAAAAACAAACTGAGGGTTCTAGAGGGGAGGGGGGTGGGAGGAGGGGTTAGCCTGGTGATGGGTATTAAAGAGGGCACGTTCTGCATGGAGCACTGGGTGTTATGCACAAACAATGAATCATGGATCACTACATCAAAAACTAATGATGTAATGTATGGTGATTAACATAACAATAAAAAAAGAAAAAAAAATAGTGCCCTTACAAGACCCCAGAGAATTGCCGTGTCCCTTCTGCCATATGAGGTCACTGCAGTAAGACGTCTATGAACCAGGAAGGGAGCTCTCACCTGATACTGAATCTGCTAGAGCGTTGATCTGGGACTGCCCAGCCTCTAGAGAAATAAATGTCTGTGTTCAAGCCACTTAGTCTATGGTTTTCTGTTGTGGCAGCCTGAATTGACGGAGACGCTTGTTCAAGGTCACATGCAAAGCTGGGATTCAAGCTCTGATTCTCACAGTCTGTTTTTTGGCTTAAAATACACACATGCTCAAAGAGACAGTGGGACATCTGAAAAGATACATAACACAATGTTCATGGTAGTTAATTCAGGATGGTGGGATCACAGATGGTTTTAATTTTCTTCCTTTTGCCTATTTGTATATTCTAATTTATCTTTAGTGCACAGGTATTCTTTTTTTCTCTCCTCTCCTTCCTCCCTTCCTCCTTTCTGTCTTTCTTTTTCTTTCTCTCTTTCTCTCCTTCATTCTTCTATTCAACAAATATTTATGGAAAACTCTCTGCATTCCGGGTACTGTTCTAGCCCTGGAAATAGAGTGGGGAACAAACAAAAATCCTTGCTCCCAGGGAGCTTACCTTCTAATGGAGGGAGGCAGACATTTAACCAAATAAATAAGTAAAGTTCACGGTGAATTTGAATGTGCCAAGTGCAGTGGGAAAAATAAAACAGGGAAGGGACACAGGGCGTGCCAGCGCAGGGGGCTGTGATTGTGACTCAGAGTGGGTCAGCGTTGGCCTGCCTGAGGACGTTAACACTTGAGCTAAAATTTGAGAGGAGAGAAGGTGGCGGCCGCACGGAGAAGTGGGGAGAGAGTGGGAGGAGGTCGTGGAGCAGCCGTGACCACTGGCTGACCCGCGGGCTGACCTGACCTGGCAGCTGGGGGCTCTTCACCCCCCTGTCCTTGCCTGTATGCCCTGCCCAGCGTTCCCAGGTGGGAGCCCTATCAGGGATGGAGCCATGAGCGCACGAGGAGTTGAGAACACCTGCGTGGTACGTGAGACTGAACCTTATTAAGATCTCCATAGAGAATTTAAGATTCTGGTGGGCAGATGCACAGAGCTGCTTATGCTGTGGTGCCCGAGACGAGCCTGGTGAGTTCCCCTGCTTATTAACTCCTGCCAGCCTGGAGTAGCTGCCTCTCACGTGGGTCTCTCCCTGCCCTCCATGCCCGGGGCCGGTTTTGCACCCGGGAAGTGCCCGAGTTTCTGAACCAACACAGGTGTTCTAGGCAGAGGGAGCAAGGGTAGGACCTCCAGACAAGAATCTACCTGGAGGTCTAACCCAGAGGCTAGTGTGGCTGGAGGGCCGGGAGGAAGGCGGGAGGAGGATGAGAGGTCAGAGGTGTATCAGGGGTCATAAGGACTGCTTACTTAGCCTTGGGGAGACTAGGATTCTTCCAAACACGATGGAGAGCAGAGTGTTTTTGGCAGGGAGATGACATGAACTGACTTATTTTAACAGGATAACTCTGGCTACTGTGTGGGGAATACCTAGGGGGGAGGAGGCCAGAATAGAATCAGAACAGTGAGGAGGCTGCTGAAATCATCTGGGCAAGAGGATAGTGGTGTGGTCTCGGCAAGGCTTTTCCAGCATGGCGCCGTTGGTATTTTAGGGATGGTAATTCTGTTTCTTTTTAAGTTTTTATTTATTTATTTATTTTTTAAGTTTTTATTTTAATTCCAGTTGGTTAACATACAGTGTTATGTTAGTTTCAGGTGTATAATATAGTGATTCAACAATGCCATACATAGGGGTGATTATTCTTTGTTGTGGGGGGCTGTTCTGTGCGTTGGTGGATGGTTAGCACCATCCCTGGTCTCTACCCACTAGATGCCAGTAGTGCCCTCTCAGCTGTGACATCGGAAAGTGCCTGTGGATATTGCCAAATGTTCACTAGGAGGTGAAATTAGCAAATGTGGTTGAAGGTCACTGAAGAACCAGGCTGATAGCTGTGGGGATGTGAGAAGTGGTCGGATTCAGGATTTGTGGAGTTTATATGTGTCAAATGAGAGAGAGGACTCAAGGCTGAACCCAAGGTTTTTGACCTGGGCAACTGGAAGAGGGGAGCTGCCATTGACTGACATGGGGAAGGCCATTGGTGAAACAAGTTTGAGGGCAGGGCTGTCTGGAGCTCACATAAGGTCTGGACTCAAGTAGATGTCTTACTAATTGCTTCTATAATTTTAGAAGAGGCAGAAAGGAGTTAATAGTTAAGACCACCAAGGTACTAAATGGTGTTACAATGACCAGACGAAAAGGAGGCGTTGCCAAGAGGTCTGAGGACCTTGAGGTCATAGTCTTATTCCAGGAGGTCATGCATTCTCAGGTTTGAGACTTAGAGTCAAGAGTATCTTAACTCAGTGACGGTTAGTGGTTACTCACACGTTGGATTTCTTTGTTTGGGAAGGTCACCAGGGTGTATCTCTGGACCTTTAGAATCAAAACAATGGGCTGGAGCTAAGCCTCTGATCTCCAAAGATTTGGGTCAATATTGAATTATTTATTAATGTGCGTTGGCTACAATTATTCAGAGTTTGATTCTACCCCATCAAAGAGGATGGCATGGTTCAGAAAAGAGCCTGGCATGTGAATGAATACCTTGCATATTTGATTTACACACTGAAAAAAAAAATTTTTTTTCTCTGGCTGCAAAAATTCCATTGTGCTTTACCTTCAATTCTTTGGCTATAGCCCGAGCTGAAAAGTATTTTGCTACAGCACAGCTATATATAGAAACTTCTTATCTGTCTGAACAGATAAACAACCCCAGGAAGTTTGGAATATGTTGCTAAGACTGTTCTCTTGGTTTATTTGTCACAGATTTTCTTGCCATTCTGCAAGGGATGTATTGCTTTCTTTCTATTTGGTAGGTCATCTTGTCGTCTTCAATATTCCTCTCTTCCTAAACTTTGGCAGAAGCTCTTCTTACCTCACTCTTGAAGAAATTGCCTAAAATAAAATGGCGCCCTGTTTTCCAGTGAATGAGCAGATCCTTCAATGTCTGGGAAGATAGCAAAATGGCTCTAATTCAGAATAGAGGTGGCAGAGGAAAAGGGTCAGGAGGGTGGGAGAGGAAAAGCTCTGACTTAAAATTAATGAAAATTCTGAGCTAAAGACTTTTGTTTTTACCTTATTTCTTTTAAGTAAATACAATGACAAGAACTAAGTTAATAAAAATTCTTTAAGCAGAAGTCCTACTGGAATGCACTTTAATAAGTATAAAAAATATATAATGTGTGCACATTATTGCTAAAGTACTTTTTAAAAATAGCCTGAAAAGAGACTTTCCTTAAGAGTTTCCATATTATTAACTAAATTGGTATATTTAAAAAATTGCAATTTCACAAAGTCTGCATTAGTGGGTAACAATTAGTGAGGATGATGTTCCCTTACAGGGCTTGCCCACTTGCCTGACTAATGTGATCCCCGTGGCAGGTTGATGATGTTTAAGTATAAGGGTTAAGAATAATAGAAATAATTAATCATAAAGGAGTTTTTTAGATTACATTTTTTCAAATTTATGCAATATGCCCATGAACTCATTTTACCTTTAAACTAAGCATCTCTCTGTTTTGTTTTGTTTTGTTTTTTTCATCTGTTCTTAAAGAAACACAAGTAGAAGTGCCTGCAGTATATTTAGGGTCTAAGAACTGGAATCTTTATTTTCTTCACATCCTTAGCAAAGCCACCACTGAACATTTCCCTATTTCCCCCAAACTAAATGTTTATGGACATTTAGGAGGCTTCTAGAATCTGTTCAACAAAACTTTCTGCAATGATGGAAATGTTCTATATTTGCTTTGTCCAATATGGTGACCACTAGCCATATGGGGCTTTTGAGCACTTGAAATATGACTAGTGCTGATTACTGAATTTTAAATTTAAATTGATTTTAATTTTAACAGCCACATGTGCATAGTGACTACCATATTGGACAGTTCAGCTTCTAGACATATTGGACAGCTTTAGCTTCTGTACTAAAGAAATAGAATTCTGTATAACTTGAGATCATCCCATTCCTCTCTCCTCTCTCTTTGTCATCTTTCTCTCCTTCCTTCCATTAAATTTGCTCTGAATACCTACCACATGCTAGCTCTGCGGCTGGTACCAAGGAGTAGTCATTAAAGATATGTCTCTGCCCTTAAGGCATCAACAAAGGTTGGAACGACAGTGACAGGTTGTAGGAAAAGCAGGTGTGTGGTCAGGGCCCAATGAGCAGGCAGGTATGGATCTCTTCCTCAAATATCCATATTACAGGGACTCATTTTTGTTAAATCTCAATTTTAAAAATGTTGAATATTCATCAAAATATGTATCAAAAGTAGCCCAGTAGGATTTATCAAGAAAGATGAATGAAGCATGCATGACTTTTGTATCTGGGGATGTGGATTGAGAGGAACCGTAAAGAAACAGAGAAATGGGAATAAGAGGACCTGGGGGTTAGTCAGAGTGGGAATGAGAAGGGGAGACTCTGGCAAGAGGCATAGTGTAGTAGTTTCAAATGAGTGAGAATGGCAAAGGCTAGGGAAGAGCTGATAGGAGAAAGCCTCAGAGCATGAAGATGGGGGAATCTGGAGGGATGCAGGAGTGCCTGGTTATCGTTTGTCTCTGCTTAGGATTTATGCTTGGAAAACTAGCCAGGAAGGGCTTTCTTTGGCTCTTTTGCACATGTAGTTGCCAAGAGAAGGTTCTGGTTGGACCCTGAATAGCTGGAAAATAAAATAGAGGCTAGCGACATGCTGGCCAGCCAGGCAGAAGGAAGCCTGGATCATGTTCATTATTGAAACATACTTCTGGCTCCAACTACAATTAACTATATAACTTCTACATCTCTATTTTGAACCTCTCCATCCCTCACTCTATGCTTTCCCATGCCAGCCTCCTTTCAGATTAGCAGAGCTCTAAGTTCCCTCTCACTTTTGAGCTTCCACACATTATACATGTTATATATCCAATAGGTTTTTACTGAGCACTATATACATATAGTTCCTACCTCAGGATTCCAGTGCTTTCCTCGTTCCTTATATGCCAGTGACTGTGAGTGTGGTGTTTCCAGTGTCATCTCTGAGGAGAACAAGTGAACTGTTCTGCCTTGGGCACATAGTAATGGAATGAGGGAATAAAAAGAAAAGACCTGGATTCTTGTGACCAAGTTAAAGCAGGCATTACTCAGTACTTGAGTGATAGCAATGGAAGAGGTGGGAGGTCTAAGACAATAAATGTCATGTTGAAGTTTTGCTAGTCATCATTCATTCATTCTATTCTTGCATTCATTTATTCATTCAACTAATATCTGTTTAAGAACTTAATATGAAAGTAATATGGACACAGAAGGGAAAAAGACTTATGATGTGTTGGAGGAGATAAATGTTAAGCAAATAATTATAAAAACAAAAGAATTGATTTAAATTTTTGATGTAAGCTCTGAAGGGAAATTATAGGGTGTGTTATAGAGAATTTGACCTAAGCTGGAAATCATGGAAGGATTCTCTGAGGAGGTGACATGTTAGTTGAATAGTTGGAGAAGAATATTTTTTTATTATTATTATTTTTTTTATTGTGTTATGTTAGTCACCAGGAGAAGAATACTTTTTAAGTAGAGGAAACAATGCACAATACTTTTCCTTCCTGGCCCCCTTTGCAACTGGCATTATGTAGCCATTTACTTAATTTTCTTTACAAGTCCTTTTCTCTATCTAGACTGTCTGCCCCAAGAGATCAGGAGCTGTATTGGTCTTGATTACGGTAGCACATTCAATATTCAGCTCAATGCCTGTCACATTCAGGTGCTCAGTAAAAACCCGTTGGAAATATAACATGTATAATGTGTAGAAGCTCAGAAGTGAAAAGGAATTTGGAGCTCTGTGAATCTGAAAGGAGGATGGTGTGGGAAGGCATAGAGTAAGGGAAGGAGACATTCAAAATAGAGATGTAGAAGTTATCCTGGGCCTTGTGGGTTACGTGGAGGGATTTGGGCTCTGTCCTAAAAGCAATGAGAAACTACTGAAAGATATTAAGTAAAGAAGTGATGGGGGTGCCTGTATGGCTCAGTCGTTAAGCGTCTGCCTTTGGCTCAGGTCATCGTCCCAGGGTCCTGGGATCGAGCCCCACATCGGGCTCCCTGCTCTGCGGGAAGCCTGCTTCTCCCTCTCCCACTCCCCCGGCTTGTGTTCCCTCTCTCGCTGTGTCTCTCTCTGTCAAATAAATAAATAAAATCTTTAAAAAGAAAAAAAGAAGAAGTGATGGAACTTGTGGTGAGCATAGCATAATGCATAAACTTGTTAAGTCACTATGTTATGACTTAACAATTTTCAGTTTTCAGATTTTCAGTTTAAAAATATTATTCTGGCTGCTGTATGAAAAGTATATTGGAAAGGAGCAAGAGTGGACACATGAAGATTAATTAGGATGCTTATGTAGTGGTCCAGGTGAAACATGATGGTGCCTTAAGGAGATGGAGAGATGTGGAGGTTTAAAAGAGGTCAACTAAAATAAAAAGGTATAAAAGAGGTCAGTTGAAAAATGGTCAAAGGATCCGAATAGACCTTTCTTCAAAGAAAATATGCAAATGGCCAATAAACACATGGAAAGATGCTCCATATCATTAGTCATCAGGGATATGCAAATCAAAACTGCAATGAGATACCACTTCACAATTGCTAGGATGGCTCGAATAAAAAAGAGATAATAATAGGTGTTCATGATTATATGGAGAAATCGGAAATCTCATACACTACTGATGAGAATATAAAAAATTCCTCAAAAGGTTAGAGTTATAATATCACCCAGAAATTCCACTCTTAAGTACAGACTCAAGAGAAATGAAAACACATGTTCACACAAAAAGTTGTACACAAATGTTTATAACTACATTATCCATAACAGTAAAAAGTGGTAACAACCCAAATGTCCATCAATTGATGAATAGATAAATAAAATATAGGGAGTAGTCATCATGGTGAAATAAGAGTTTTCTACTGTCTTGCTTCCAAAGAACCCTGATTTAAACAAGCACCTACAGGAGAGAGAGGCTTTGTGGAAGTCCAGAAGCCCAACAGAGAAGTTCTAGCACACCTGATGCAAAGATCATTCAACATTCCCAAATTATTACAGGTGATACAACACATTAATCCAACGAAAGACAATCATATGGTCATCATGATAGATGGAGAAAAAGTATTTGAAAAATTTATTTCATGTTAAAGACTTGAATGGTGACTATAGTTAACACTATATTGTATATCTAAAAGTTGCTACCAGAGTAGATCTTAAAAGTTCCCATCATAAGAAAAACAAACTGTAACTATGTGTGGTGATGGATGTTAACTAGACTCATTGTGGTGATCATTTCACAGTATATACATATATCAAAATCATTATGTTGTACACCTGAAACTAATGTTATATGTCAATTATATCTCAGTAAAAACTCTTAAAATATTGGGTATAGAATGTAAATAATAAAGGCCATATGTGATAAACTCATAGCTAACATCATACTCAATGGTGAAATGTTGAAAGCTTTTCCTTTAAGATCCAAAACAAGACAAGTGTGCCCTCTCATGACTCCCACTCCACATAGTACTAGAAATCCTAACCAGAGCAATTAAGCAAGAAATAGCAATAAAAAGCATTCAAATCAGAAAGGAAGAAGTAAAATTGTCTCTGTTTGCAGATGATATGATCTTATATAGGGAAAACCCTAAAGATTACACACAGACACACACATACATACACACACGAACCTATTAGAACTACTCAACAAATTCAATAAAATTGCAGGATACAAAACATACAAAGGTCAGTTGCATTTTTATCACTAACAACAAAATATCGGAAAAAGAAATAAAACAATCCATTTACAATAGCTTCAAGAACAATAAAATACTTAGGAATAAATTTAACTAAGGAGGTGAAAGATCTATACACTGAAAACTATTAGACTTTGATAAAAGAAATTGAAGGAGACACAAATAAATGGAAAGATATGTTCATGGATCAAAGAATCAATATCATTAAAATGTCCATACCACCCAAAGCAAGCTATAGATTCAATCCAATTCTTATAAAAATTCCAATGGCATTTTTCACAGAAATCGAAAAAACAGTTCTAAAATTCATGTGGAATCACAGAAGACCCCAAATAGCCAAAACAATCCTGATAAAGAAAGATAAAGCTGGAGACAATACACTTCTTGATTTTTTTTTTAAAGATTTTATTTATTTGACACAGAGAGACACAGTGAGAGAGGGAACACAAGCAGGGGGAGTGGGAGAGGGAGAAGCAGGCCTCCCACGGAGCAGGGAGCCCAATGCAGGCTCGATCCCTGGACCCCGGGATCATGATCTGAGCCAAAGGCAGATGCTTAACGACTGAGCCACCCAGGCGCCCCACACTTCCTGATTTTAAACTATGTCACAAAGCTATAGTAATTAAAACAGTATAGCACTGGCATGAAAATAGACACACAGACCAATGCAGCAGAATCTAGAGCCCAGAAATCAACCCATGCATATATGATCAACTAATAATTGACAAGGGAGCCAAGAATCCTCAATAGGGAAATGTAATTTCTTCAATACATTGTGGTGGGAAAATTGGATATATGCATGCAAAAGAAGGAAATTAGATCCCTATCTTACCTTGCTCATAAAAATTAAGTTAGTGGATTAAAGACTTAAACGCAAGAACTAAACCATAAAACTTCTAGAAGAAAACATAAGGGATAAATCTCCTTGATATTGGCTTGGCAATGATTTTTCAGTTATGACACCAAAAGCACAAGCAACAAAAGCAAAACTCAGCAAGTGGCACAACATCAAGCCGAAAGGGTTCTGCATGGCAAAAGAAACAATAAAATGAAAGGCAACCTGTGGAATGGGAGAAAATATTTTCAAACCATCTATTTGATAAGGGGTTAATATCCAAATTATATAAGGAACTCCTACAACTCCATACCAATAAAAAACCCCCAAATAATTCAATCTAGATATGGGGAAAGGACCTGATAGACATTTTTCTAAAGAAGACCTATAAATGGGCAACAAGTACATGAAAAGATGTTCAACATCACTAATTATCAGGGAAATACAAATCAAGACTACAAAGAAAAAATCACCTCACATCTGTTAGAAGAGCTATAATTAAAAAGATAAGAGGGGCGCCTGGGTGGCTCTGTTGGTTAAGTGTCTGCCTTTGGCTCAGTTCATGATCCCGGGGTTCTGGGATCAAGCCCTGTGTCAGGCTCCCTGCTCAATGGGGAGTCTGCTTCTCCCTCTGCTCCTTCCCCGCCTGCCCCCCACTCATGCTCTTTCTCTCTGTCAAATAAATAAATAAAATCTTGAAAAAAAAAATAAAGAGATAACAAGTGTTGGCCAGACTGTGGGGAAAGGGGAACCCTGATGCACTGTGTTGGGAATGTAAATTGGTGCAGCTACTATAGAAAGTAGTATCGAGTTTCCTCAAAAAATTAAAAATAGAACCACCATATCATCCAGCAATCCCACTTCTGGATATATGTCCAAAGGAAATGGAATCACTGTCTGAAGAGACCTCTGCATCCCCATGTTCATTGAAACATTATTCACAATAACCAAGACATGGAAACAACCTAAGTGTCCACTGATGGACGAATGGGTAAGGAAAATGTGGTATATATGTGTACATGGAATACTAGTCAGCCATAAAAAGAAGGAAATCCTCCCATTTTCAACAACATGGATGGACCTGGAGGGCATTATGCCAGGTGAAATAAGTCAGCCAAGGAAAGACAAGTGCTGTGATTTCACTTATATGTAGAATCTAAGAAAGAAAATGGCAACAGAAGAGGGCACAGGAAGCAGAGATGGGCAAGTATGGAAGAGAAAACATAAGTAATAAATCTGGATGCTCTGAGAGTTTGTCTCTAAGAGCCCCAGCAAAGTGGTTCCCCACATACGGCCTCTACTTTGGGCACGGAAGTTCGAGGTTGTGAGGAAGTCCCTTGAATAGCTACAGCTTGGTCAGGTAGACCACTGTCCATTGAGGGGAACAATTCCGAGCTTTCCCGGAAGCACTTCAACTTTAAAGACCCTCTTATCTGCCATGCCATTAGGGCACCAGCATGGTAGCCATTAGATTAATTTAATAGACTTTTATATAGCATTTATCAACATTCATATAGCAGAGATACTATACGGAAATGCCAGCAGGGGATGTACAAAACATATAACTAGTGAGAATGAGATCTGTGGGAAGCATCAAGGAGTTGAAGGCTCCTGATACATGTTAAATAATAATAGCTTCCCCCAGGGTCCCAATGACATGCAAATGAGAGGATCTTTAAAGTTTAAGTGCCCCCAATGAAGAAGCTGGATGGTTTTGTCCCCAGGGTGAACAATCAGAAAACGGACAAAGTAGTTTTAGGCAGACTCATGGATTAAAGAGAAATGCCTTAAAAAAAAGAGAGAGAGAGAGAAATACCTTTCTATGACTGGCACCTGTGATAAACTTCTTTTGATCAATTCCCTTTCTGTCCTGAGGCCTGGGGATGTTTACATGACTTGAGAGGGGCTAGGGAAAAGTTAGGGGCTCCCAGAGTGGAGAATGAAAATTTCTGGGACTTAAGTTTAAGTGGTCCAAGCCCATGTTCACTGTAGCATTATTCACAATAGCCAAGACGTGGAAACAACCTAAGTGTCTAAAGATGGGTGAATGGACAAGGAAACTGTGTAAATAGCAGAGATGTCTACAGGTACCAATAGTGGGTACAAAGAGAAGAAAGGCTGGAAGGAGCCAACAAAAGCTGAATGAAGCTAATTTAGGATGAGAATGCCCACAGCAGGAGTTAGAAGGGGGACATGTGAAGGCTTGTGAATGGAGGCCAGTTGGATGGGACCATTCAGAGCTTTAGGACCTGCCTGGCAAGAAGTTGAGACTGATTAGTTCAGGTTTGAAGAACAAAACAGAAAAGGTCTATTCCCTCAGCAGCTAGAGAATCATTGGTTCTTGAAGATGTCTCAAGGACCTTCTAGTTAAACTTGAGGTCCATTATGGTGACATGTCCCAGAACTATCAGTGGCAGGAATCCAGGTCTAGGTACCAACTCTGGTTGCTCTTATCTTGGGGGGGGGGGGGAGGGGGGCGGTGATGAGCCCTTGTCCAGATGAATAAGTGTTGGACTCAAGGGTGAGTCAACAGCAGGCCCAGCTGACTATAGACCCAGGCCACGTGTTCCAACAGCTTTATTGATGATAAGGGTGATAGTCTCATCTTCATCTGCTCAACTGGGAATTATCTGAATGTGGATGAGGAGGAGGATGGGTGTTATTTCTTGGGCTCCCTAAAACCATAAATCTGTTGTATGGACCCCGAACCATGACGTATTGACAAGGATGAACCTTTGAAGAGCAAACTAGCATGTGGAAAGTGGGGCTTCTGACGTAGTCTTGCTTTTGGGTAAGACTTAGGCTCAGTGAGGGTGGGGCCCTTAGGATTCCTCTCTGGGTGGGATAGTGCTCTTAATGAAACTACTCACAGGGAGTGGCTGGTTTTGTTCTGACAGGGCCTCTTCAGTCCCGTATGCTGAGTGCTGCCACTTGCCTGAAACCTCACAGGTAATGCTCGGCGTGGGCCCTGGTTTGCAGGCAAGGCTGTGTCAGAGATTAGATCATCTTAGACATGAGCAGGCAGAACAATATTTGCTGCCTTTATTGTGTTTCTCAGCTGTGTCTGCAGGCAGAGACTGCAATCTGGGGGGAAAAGAAAGAAAATAAGAATCTGTTTCACGCATGCTACAGAACACTAATATATGAGATTATAGTTTAAATTGTTAGTGTCAGACCTAGGAGACAATGTGACTTAAGACACCCCCAAATCTGCTAACTGCCTACAGGGCCCCAGGAGGGCACCGGAGTAGTTACCCACAATTATCTGGCTTGTCTGTTGACTCCTAATACATGGTTTCATATTGACTCTGGATTTACTGATTATATAAGCTCTGACCATGGTTGTAGATGGCTTTATCCACACAAGGTGATAAACAGATACCCTCCCCCGCCCAAAAAAAGAAGAATCCTTATAAAGGGAATGTGTCATGCTCTTGAGATGAGGCAGAGAAACAATTACATAACATTCTTGCATACTTTTAGTCCAAGAGAACAATTATAAGGACCTATGCCTGGAACTTTCTGACTCTAGAAAATCAGATTGCTCTGGAAATCAAGGAAGAACTAGAGTAGCATGAAAAATATGCTTCATTCTTACCAGGACGGGGATATAGGAAGAATGAAAGAGATACAGGAGAGCAGGCTGATAAAGCTGGAGAAAGAGAAGTTTTCCTTAAGAGAAAGGTTGGTATATTTTCAGAAGACCACGAAGCCTGAGATAGAGAAACAGGAAGAGGAGGTGCATATAGGTAATGACTTTAGGAAGTTAGGCAGCAGGAGATGTTTTAGTTGTCGTGTAAGATCTGAAAATCTGGATTGGGGATCCGTGAAATCTAACAGATGAAGAGAAGCAAGAGAAATTAACAGAATGGCTTCCCCAGAAGTAGCTAAGATCCAGAAAAACAGAGAGAAGCAGCCCTTAGAGACGTTGATGGAGTCCAGAGTAAGAGCTGTTAGGGAGACACCCTTGGAGACTTTAAGGTAATATTCCATAATATGGGGATAGATTTGAGAAGGACTGAGTAGACAAACCAGCATAAAACACTGTAGTACTGGGATGTATTAATGATGAATATAAGGAAGCTTGTAGGTTTTTGCCCGCTACCTGGGGATTCCTGACCAATAAAAATATAGAATTATGACATTAAAGGAAGACTGAGCAAAGATGCAGTCCACCAGGCAGAGGCAGGCAGGCCTGGGTTTGATGTTAGCTTGATGGGGGTATATCTCCCAGGGGATTATCCTACCCAGAGAGTGACAATGAGCAAGACTTGAACAATGCCTGTTTTTGTCAGTCTTATAACTCAATGACTTTATGTCTCCCACTATGGAAGAACAGAACAAACGTGAGCAATATGTTAGCAAAAACAGCAGACGCCATGGGAGAGAGAAGGGAAGGAGGACATCTGAATCTGGCAAATGTGTTAGGTCTTTGCAGGAGAGAGGAAAGGGGATGAGCTCTAGAAGGAGATTAAACTCTTAGCAACTCACTTTTCTGAGAGACACAGGGGAATCACAGAGGGAAATGGAGCACTGCGGTACATTCCCTGCTGCAAGTAAAGACAGAGCAGAGAGCACCCGTCCCTGCAGCCTGAAACCGTCCAAACCTGAGGAACACTGCGTCCTGAGGAGCGTGTGGCAGAGGTTTGAGTCCTCACTAGCTGCCCCAGGGCATACGTTCTGGACTCAGCCAGGGCGCGTTCACTTCAGGGACCTGCCAAGGGTGGTTCTTCACTGGAAGCAGACATGAAGGTGTGGGGTGCAATTCCCCAAGAAGGAGGTTCTACCAAGTGACCCATTCTGATTGCCTTCGAGATGGTCAAAGCACCATTGTGGCTCAGTACTGTCTGTTCACAGTTCCAAGAGAATCTGGGGGCCAATGTCCCTAACAGCCTCCACTCTGTTCATGACAGACGTGACACACAGGACTCAAAAAGCAGCGGATGCTCAGAGGTTTTATATGTGCTGCAAGGAAAAGAAAGGCCTCATATAAAATCCGCTGTCTGAGACGGTCATCACGTTTCTAAGAAGTGCTTGCTCAGAGTGGAGATATTTTCCACCTAGATGTGACACATAAATGGTGTCACAGTTAAGGCCTATGTGGAGGAATCTCCCAGCCGGACTTAAGTTCCAGCTCTGGGCATCTGGGAAGGCCCCTGGGAAGACTGACTCTGCAATTTTCTGTTTTCTCCTCAGATACCAAGCCTCTGCTATGGTCTTTGGCAACCTCATACACTAATTCTAGGAACCCATTTTTTTCTGGAATAGCTGACAGTGCTTTTGTTTCTTAAATTTGTGGGTATGAAGCTAACACTATAATAATTATGTGTTATATTAAATTTTTGGATTCTTTAAAAAGATGACTTTCATGAGAGACTTTGAGGCTTGAAGAAACTATATCCATCCCAATGAGAGGAGGACAGGGGATGGCTACAGAAAGAACCTGAATTCCCTTCTGAAATTTACAAACCCTCCCCCCTTTTTCTTTTTGCATCAAGAACTCTCTGACTTAAAAACTTTGGATTTTAGACTCACAAGGGCAATGTATTTTACTTTAGAAGTTTGATTTTTGGGGGGCTTTAATTTGCAAGAGGATTTAATCCTTGGACTTAAATTCCCCCCCCCCCCCAAGAATTTGACAACAAAGGGGCATTTTAATTACTGGAGTATCTTTATGTTGTTAGTACATCTAATTTCAGAACCTCAGATGACCTATATCAGAAGATATATTTGGGTATGAGAATTAGAAGAGAGTGTATTTTTAGCCCCAGTTTAATGTACTATTTGATCCTTGATTAATGTATTGGCTAGATCCATTGGTGAGCTTTTTGTTGGCTAAATCAACACTTCAAGCTGTAGACTCCGGAGGATCCCTAAAAGAACAATGGTGGGTGGTGTCAGGGGAGGCCTCATGAAAGTGGAAACAGGACTTCCTACGGAACATTGCATTCCTCCTCCCATGTGTCTGTGTGGGGGACTTCCACTAGGGTAACATTCGTTGTTCCTCTCTGCCCTGTGTCAGCAGTGGTGGTGAACTTGTGAGCATCCTCAGCTTTCTCTAAATTCTCTCTCTTGGCCGCTGCCTTCCTACAGAGAAGACACTTACTGAAATGGGTACTCAGCCATAAACTCAGTGTACAGGGCAGGCCCTGTCCATGGATGGGACACTGTGTGGTCCAGCACGATCTATGGCTGGTGGGTTAGTTGAATTCAAGGAAGCAGAGTTAACTGGCTCATTTGGCTAGGCATTGGGACCACATCCTCCAACATAGCTTCTGATCAGTGATCTCCAACTGTCTGATTGTGTGACTATGTCTTAGTTCTCTTTTCTACATAAAAATCATAGATGTACATTGCACCACCAACCCTCACATGGTTGGCTCTGATTCACTGTAAGGAGAAGACCATGGAGGTTAGGGTATGGGAGAAATTCCCAAGTGTGCCAGCATAATTGCCCAATGGTTCTTGATAGCAGTAGAGACAACGCCAATGACTGCAAGAAGTCCCAGACTCATTACAGAACCTGTACTTGTGAGACATGTATTATAAAGTGATTTATAATAAGACATATATATTTGGTTGGTCTTCCTTCCCCTTTCTGGCAGAGCTCCTAAAACCCTTGGAATTTCCTGTGATGAGAGTGATAAAGGTCTCTTTTGCTATGTTAATGAGGTGACTTTTGGAAAGCGCTTAAGGGTGGGGGCTGGTTGCCAGAAGAAACAACCTGTGATTAGAGAGTTGGAATTTTCCGTCCCATTCCCCTGACCTCCCAAGGAAGGGAGAGGGGCTGAAGATTGAGTTCAATAGCCAATGGCTGATGATTTAATCAATCAGGTCTATATAATGAAGCCTCAATGAAAATCCCAAAGGATGGGGTTTGGAGAGCTTCTGGGTTGGTGAATGCATGGAGATTTTGGGAGAATGGTGTGCTCGGAGGGCACAGAAACTCTGGGCCCTTTCTCCGTACTTTGCCTTTTGTATCTCTTCCATCTGGCTGTTCCTGAATTCTTTTATAATAAATTGGTAATTTAGTAGGTTAAAATGTTTCTCTGAGCTCTGTAAGCCATTCTAGCAAATTAATCAAACCCTAGGAGGGAGTCTTTGGAATCTCTGATCTGCAGCTTTTGGGTCAGAAGCACAGGTGACAAGCTGGACTTGTTGGCATCTGAAGTGTGTGTGTGTGTTGGGGGGCAGTCTTACGGGACTGAACATTTAACTGGTGGGATCTTTTGCTATCTCCAAGAACTGAGTTGAATTGTAGGATACCCAGCTGGTGGTGGAGAATTCCTTGGTGGTGCAAGAAATCTCCTTCCTCCCACATTGAAAATTTGGTGCAGAACATCATAACATGTATTACAAGAAAGCTATGAATTGCTGAAATGTTCCCATGGCCCACTCTTGTTTCTGATCCCAGGATGATTTGGTGATCCAAGCACAGGTGCATTCCCTGCTGCCTCACTATATTTAGAAGCTGATGAGGGACCCCTCTTTCCTTCTTTTCCTATTAAATTCCCCTCCTCAAACTTTCCATCCAGAAATTCTTCTTTGGCTATCCCTGCTCCATTACACATCTCTGTTTTTTGTCCCCCCTGATATATTTTCTCTCAGTATCATCCTCAAATTGCGAAGAGAGCTATGATTTAAACATAAGCAATGTCTAGATTAATTTCTTTGTAATTCAACATAAGAAAATAAATTCTGGGATTAACAAGACACCTCTAGCAGAGTGTGATATAACCTCCTTCTATTGTATTTGTACAGGTAACAGTGTAAAAAGCCATTCATTTTCATTTCAACAAACATTTATTTGAATGCCTATTGTGTACATTTCAGTGTCTCTGGCACTGTATTAGGTGTCGGAGATACCAAAATGAAAGTCACAAGTCCCATTGTTGATGAGCTTGGGGGAAAAGAGTAAGTAAAAAAGGACTAGAGAACATTATAGTAAGTGGTAGGATGGAGGTGTAAACAAGTTATAATTTGTGTACATCAAGTCCTGAGGAGATAGAATGGACTCTAACTGGTCCAATTGGTTGAACTGCATGCAAATGATCCAATTTTACCTGTGTATTCAATTTTTGTGTTTTACATATGTCACACTTTCATACTTAACATGGTGTTCACGACTCAGTATCTTACAGTTGACTTTGGTTCGGATAGGACAAAAACCTTTATGGAAGAGATGGTTTTGGAGCAGGTGCCCTGGCCTCCCTCAGTTTCCTTCCACAGACACATAGTGGCCAGTGACTGTGGGACTAAGGAACCCTCACTACCTCTGTGAGCTGAGAACCCCCCTTCAGTTTCCCTCTATGCATCCCTTCCAGGAGTGGTGGTGCAAGAGGTTCTTATCAACTTAAGAGGCAACATCTAAACCAGTGCTTCTCAAACTTTAACGTGCAAATGAATGACCTGGGGATTTGTTAAAAGCAGACTGGGATGCCAGTGAGTCACAGATTTAACATTTCTGATAAGCTTTCAGGCAGTGTTGATACTGCCAGTCTTCAGAACACACTGTGTTCTGTAGCAAGATTTAAACATGTTTAAACTAACAGAATACAAACATACAGTTTATCTATGTCTTTGGATAACTGCCCTTGTGGAGTTTTATGGTCTGGTTAGCAAGACTCTCCTCTGTACTCCAGAAGGCTTCCTGGAGTAGGTGATATGTGCACTGAGGCCTTCTTAATAACTAAGGACAACCTGTCCACCACCTTTCCCTTCTCCTGAGGTACCATTTTCCTCATGTCATCTGTAGAATGCCTACAGGAGCTGCCATTTCTAAAATATCATTAATGTTATCTCTTATACAGATGAGGAGACTGAGGCACAGTGAAAGTTACTTGCCCAAGATCACACAGTAAGGGGCCAGGCCAGAATCTGAACCCAGGTAGTCTACTTCAAGAGCCAAACACTGTGCTTTTGTGGCTCTCAGCCGCAATACTCTGATCACAGATGACTTACCCAAGGGTTGGTTGACCCCTGTTTTAAGGAAAGGAGAAAGATTAAAGTGAATCCTGTAGAAAGTTGATGTGCTTCCTCTGAGAACTGAGTTCTTTTTATGATTTTCTTCTTCTTTTTTCAAAATCTAGGATGAAACTAGTTAAATAAGAATTATCACAGCCAAACTTGAAGTCAAGTCAGTATTACATTTGTTTTCTCCCACCCCCAAAGGATTACTTAATATGTTGAACAGAAGGGAGGAGGAAATAAAAGGGGAAAAAATTATTTTAGTCTGCTAGGGCTGCCATCACAAAATACCACAGACTGGAAGGCTTAAACAATAGCCATGTCTCTTCTTACAGTTCTGGAGGCTGGAAGTTAGAATCAGAGTGCCAGCATGGTCACTTTCTGGGGAGAGCTCCCTTCCTGGCTTGTAGATGGCAGGAGAGAAAATGAGCTCTGGAGACCCTTCTTCTAAATAAAGGTACTAGTCCCATCATGAGGTCCTCACCTTCAAGACCTCATCTAAATCTAATTCCCTCCCCCAAACCTCAACTCTAATACCATCACTTTGGGGGTTAGAACTTCAACATATGAGTTTTGGGGAGACACAATTCCATCCATAGCAACAACCCAGTGCTGGTGGATCCTTTGTATGTACTGGGTCCAGATTTTTTTCCCCCCTCAGAGCAATCACCCTGCTACATAGCAGGACAGAAACAACATACAGTATGGGAATGTGGCATTTGTGACAAAGTCATCTTTGCAGTGCTGACTAGAATGTCCCACCTACTCTAAGACGAAGCTGGGTTGGCGTATAGGCAGTATATATATGTGTGTTGGGTGAGAGAACACACTTTCTACTAGTTTTACAAGTGAGGAACAGTTATTTGGGTTGGGCACCTGGAGGTATATTGTCCTTCTTTCCAGATTCCAATCTTCTCAGTTTAGTCAAAATTAAAATAACATAGCCTGAGGGAACATACATTCGTCAAGACAGCCTACCTACAAAATGAATGTTTTCTTAATCAATTTTGCTGAAAGGAAGAATGGAAATTGGCACAAAAAGTGGACTTTGTAAGACAATTAGAAAATGAAGAATTTAGGGGCACCTGGGTGGCTCAGTCGTTAAGCGTCTGCCTTCAGCTCAGGTCATGATCCCAGGGTCCTGGGATCGAGCCCCGCATTGGGCTCCCTGCTTGGCGGGAAGCCTGCTTCTCCCTCTCCCACTCCCCCTGCTTGTGTTCCCTCTCTCGCTGTGTCTCTCTCTGTCAAAAAATTAAATAAAATCTTAAAAAAAAAAAGAAAGAAAATGAAGAATTTAGTTTTTCCCACATGTGTTTTGGGCAAAATTGGGGAATAGGAATGGGAGCTATTTCATTATTTTTCCCTGGAAACTCAGTCTGAAGATGCCACTATGACATCTCTGACCTCACATGGGCCAAAAGTTCTTTTCTTCAGGACTTTCTGGCCCAGGGATG
Organism: Halichoerus grypus; assembly: GCF_964656455.1. Lineage (NCBI taxonomy): Eukaryota > Metazoa > Chordata > Mammalia > Carnivora > Phocidae > Halichoerus > Halichoerus grypus. Next base: position 42,596,458 of record NC_135714.1, read on the forward strand.
GGAAAGTTGGGATAGTCTTTTTAATGATTGAAGCCAGAAGATGGAAAAGTCAAGGCTGTTGGCTGCCGTGTTGTCTGCTAGTCTGCAAATAGATAAAGTAGAACGGAGAAGCAAGGGTTAGAGATGGAGGGTCAGAATGGGCTGAACTTGCCCCCCATCCCCAATTCTTAAGTTGAAACCCTAACCCCCAGTACCCCAGAATGTGACTGTCTTTGAAGACGTAATGAAAGTAAAATGAAGTCATTAGGTTGGTCCTAATCCAGTATGACTGGTGTCTTTATAAGAGGAAGTTAGGACACAGATGCCCACAGATGGAAGAACATGTGAAGAATAGAAGACAGTATCTACAAGTCAAAGAGAAAAGCCCTCCTAAGAAGCCAATGCTGCTGGTATTTGATCTCACCCTTCTAGCCTCTACAACTGTGAGAAAATAAATTTCTTTGTTTAATCCACCGAGTTTGTAGTACTTTGCTATGGCTGTTCTGAGAAACTAATATAATCCAAAGTCCAGGCACACTCCTGTTCATGGAGTTCATTATACCACACATTATCCTGATGATAAATTTCTATTTTATCTCAAGCTATTTTGAGTTTGGTTTTTATCATGTATGACCAAAGGAGTACTGATTAATAAAGTATTGATAAACAAGTAGGAGTCAGCCAGTAAAGGGAACCATTTTGAAAGTGCAGAGGCACAGAACCCTGAGCATGGCTGGAGGCGGGGCTTAAGGAGTGACAGGAGCCAGACTAGCAGTCTTTTATGCCACAGCATGAGAGCTCTGGGGGAAGGGGGGTATTGAAGTTATTTATTTATTTTAATTAATTAATTAATTTATTTTTGAGAGCGCGCATGCGTACATATGCAGGTGGGGGAGGGGCAGAGGGAGAAGGAGAGAATCCCAAGCAGCCACCACACTGAGTGCTAGCCCGATATGGGGCTCTATCTCATGACCCTGAGATCATGACCTGAGCTGAAATCAAGAGTTGGATGCTCAACCGACTGAGCCACCCAGATGCCCCCAATACTGAACTAATTTAAGCCAGGAAATTAGGTGATCATATTCGGATCTTTGAAAAATAACTGACCACAGGAGGATGTGGATTGGAAGGAGTGAAATTAGAATGGCTGTGCAGGAGTCTGCATGAGAAAGGGTGGCACCCGAACTAAGGATCTGGCCATGGGGAGATGGCCTGATTCAAAGGCACTTTTTAGGAAGTAAATTTGACAGGTCTTAGTGACTAATTGGTACCCAAAGGTGAGAGGGAGGGAAAAATTGGGGGCAACTCCCAGGTGTCTTGCTTAGGCAATGAAATGAATGGTGTTGCCTATTGCAGGGTCAGAAGGTGCAGGCGGAGAGCAGGTCTGAGATGTAAACAGGATAGGCTTAGTTCTGCGCATGTGCACTTAGCAGGGCTCTGGGGACTCTTGCTGAAAAACTCCAGTATGAAATAGGGGGCTGCAGTTTTGGGAAGAAATTTAGGCTGGAGAGTAAATGTGGGTACAGATCAAACTGTCCAGAGGGAGGAGGGAGGAGAACAGGAAAGAGAAAGAAGAGTTTCAGTGGGACAGAGGAATGGTCAGGGGAAGGAAAACAAGAAACAAAAGTGTCAGCGGGGAGGTGTTGTTCAGAAGTGTCAAGGGCAACAAGAGAGCAAACCAGGTAAGGATGGAAGGATTTCCATTGGTTGTCACAGAACCACCTGTGACTTTGGAGAGAGAGACCCCTTTCAAGGAGCACAGAGAGGTGAGAAAGTGGGGGGCCAGCTTGTCTTGAGTTGAGGAATAAATAGGGGAGGGGCATCTCAGGGTGAGCCAGTGAATGTGTACAAAAGGGAATATGTACAGCTCCTTTAAGAAATTTAGCTGCAAGGGAGGAAAGAGATGATTGGGGGGGGGTTGCTGGATGGATATTCATAGATTGAAAGAAAGTTGTTTGTTTGCTGATTTTTCAACAGAAAGGATTTTAGCATATTCTTGTGCTAAGGGGATAACATTTGTATAGAAACTGAGATGCAAGAGAAAGAGAATGATTGACATATTCATTTATAAATAATTATTGAATACTTACTAGGTGCCAGGAACTTAGTGAACACAGCAGAAAGGGCCTTGAGGCTCCTATATTCTAGTAGCTCAAACTCACAGAAGTGGGGGGAGTGATGGCAGAGGACCCAGAACGATGAGGCTGGTAGAGGGAGGAATTCTAAGTCCACTGAGGCAGAAGGAAGAAGGAAATGTTGGACGAGGATACAGGTAATTGTGTTGGGAGAAGAACAGGAAGTGAATGGTACTTCTGGTCTTTTGTAAGTAGGGGGTGAAACTGTTGCATGGATTGGTGGGGGGAATGTGGAGTGGAAAGTTTGAGAAAAGCAGAGTTTGGGATTCTTGATGGGTGTGGGCTAAGAAGTTGACTACAGAGACACAGATAATGGAAGAGACACATGTGCATGAAAGGACCTGGTTGAAACCAAAGACTAAATTTGTGAAGTCTCAAATCCATGAAGTTATTTGATTTTCTCCTGCACAGCCCAGCTTCCTGGCACAGGCTCAGAGCAGGTGGACCTGTGACTTGCTGTGTGCTTGTTCACTATGTTACCCGTTTTAATTACCACCTTTGTTCAATGGTAGGTGCCTAGAACTTTGCACCGAGGATTTGACAGCTAAGACCCGGCTCCAGGGAGAAGAGCGCTGTGATGGCTTAGCAATACCTCCAGAGGTGCTGGATTATGAAGTAGAGGTATGAGTGCCTCGTTTACGCAGACTCTGATCCAAATGGCCCCATAGCTCACCCAGCTGAGACACTAGAGCACATGTGTTAGGGCTGCTGAGGACTTTGATGCCCTCCTTCTGAGGGTACTTCTGAGGTTACTGTTACCATGCGGCTTGGACCATATTTTGAGATATTAATCCATGGGTTTGTTTTTCTTACTCTTCTATCCCCATTTTTTGTGTCTCCCTATTCAAGCAGGTAGCAGGCCTTGTGCTCACTGCCTTGGGGGAAATATGTGTTCCGGGAGGAGAACAGATAGCCTGCAGTTCTTTCTGTCCTTGTTTTCCAAAGCCTAAGCCCGTGAGGGAAGTAGATTGGTCTTGACCAGGAGAAGGGGGACCAGTGGATGTATTTATTTCCTAGGATTGCCTGAGTGGCTTAAAACAGCAGACATTGATTATCTCACAGTTGTGGAAGCTAGAAGGCCAATATCAAGGTGTCAACAGGGCCATGCGCTCTTTGATGGCTCTAGTGAAGAATCTTTCCCTACCTCTTCTGGCTTCTGGTGTTTGCTGGCAGTCCTTGCTGTTCCTTAGCTTGTAGGTGCATCCTTCCAGTCACACGGCTGTCTTCTCCCTGTGTGTCTGTCTCTTTGTCCAAATTTCCCCTTTTTATAAGAACACAGTCACATTGGATTAAGGCCCATCCTAATGACCTCATTTTAACATGCTTATCTCTGTAAAGATTGTATCTCCAAATACGGTAACTTTCTGAGGTACTTGGGGTTAGGATTTCCACATACCTTTTTTGGGGGGGGACATAGTTCCACCCATAACACTGGACTTTCTCCATACTGCCTGTCTTCCCGGCATTGTGGAAAAGATGGTGACAAGATCCAAGAGCGAAATGGCCTCGGTAATGGGGCATCCAGTTTGGAAGACTCTAGGTGGTGTAGGACCTGAATGGCCATGTCAATAGGGCTACCCTGATGCCGATCTGTGTGGACTGAGAGGTCTTCTCCATGCACCTCCAGATGCCCCAGCACCTTGGAGATTTAGGACAGTGGTGCAAACACAGTGGGAGAGGGGTGCTTACTTCACAAAGAAATGAGGTTTATCATGAAAAGTTTTGAGAGATAATAAAAAAAAAAAATCACTGTTTCTTGTATACTTAAATGTGTGAACCAAGATTTATGCCCACTGTGCTTGTCATTGATGTCCCCCCATCAGAGCTGCCATTACTATCTGGAACTCTTTCTTTCGGTGCTCTCAACAAGCCAGGTACTGATCATGCCAGCAGTTATGTTTTCTAGGACATATTTACCACCTTCTCTCCCTTTATTTCTGTTCAATACAACCAGAATCAGTATCGGTAATTGTTCTATGGAAAAAACCCAGATTGCGTTTTTTTTAGAGGAACAAATGGTGACCCCTAGAAAATAATCTGCCTGGTCACTTTCTCTTTCTATTTCTCTTCTTCTCCTTTTTTTTTTTAAAAAAAAAGGAAAATAGCTTTTATTTGATACATACCATAGACAGAAGCAAAGGAAAAAAACGATATATGGAAAAGAATATGATTTCATAACCAGAGATGGAATTGTGTTCAGAGACGAAAAGCATGCAGTAATTTTCTATAGTGAAAAGCAATTTCCTTCTAACATAAGTCATAACTTTTTATCCTGTTCACAATTCTGCAGTTTTCACATTTCCCCAGAAAAATAAACCCCAATTTCCTGACCTTGCTTAAAAAGTTCGATTTGGGAAATCCGCCACTCAGCTTAGCTGGGGCCATTGATTACACAGGAGGAAGCCTTGTCCTGCGGTGCACCAACAGCTGGAGGTGCCCTGGGCTCTGGTCTCAACCCCTTTTATGTCTAATTGGCTGTGTGATCTCAGAGGGAAAATAAACATAGAGCCTCAGTTTTGCTTATCTTATCAGAAAATGTGAATTAAAAAAAAAATCAAGTGTGCATTCTTCTTCAGTCACTCCTTGATCAGATCCTGAGTGCCTACTGTGTGATGGGCACAGGGCTAGGGGCTGGGGCGTTTAGTGAAGAGGACGGAGTTCCCCATCTGGGAAGACAGGCATAAATGTTACATCACAGCCCAGATCAGTGCCAAGAAAGGAGGTACCACGTGTTACAGGAATGTATAGAAGGGAAATTTGAGCTCATCTGGGAATTAGGGAGGGCTTCTGAGAAAGACCCCTCCATGCTGTGATCTAAAAGAGAAGTGGGAGTTAATCAAGCAAAGGCATGAGGAGTGAGGAAGTATTTTAGAGGGAGGGTCCAGCATATGCAAGACCGTGACGTGGGAGGGAGCATGCTGTGTATGAAGCACTGAAAGACAGCGTACAGAGTGGTGTGATGAGGCTGCAGGGTAGATGAGCCAGCATGTGCCCATGCACAACCTTCCTGGTCATGATAAATACTTGATCTTTATCCCAAAGCAATGAATGGAAGCATGGTGTGTGTGTGTGTGTGTGTGTGTGTGTGTGTGTGTGTGTGTGTGGGCATTCATCCACATCAACCCTCTGGTGACAGGTGTCACGATAAAAAGTGAGTCTCTAAAATTCTTTGAGATTCTAATTTTAAGAAGAATTTTTGCCTTTGAGATCCTTGAGTGTGTCACTTGGTTCGAGATCAATCTTCAGAGAACCAGACTGAACCGTAATCAGTATGTGAGTCCTCTGTAGCTACAAGCTTGCCTCTCTACAGGATGGCACAGTTTCTATTAAAAATATAGATGAGGAGATAGTTATGTAGATCATCTGGAAAGATGCACATCAAAATGTTATCTCTGGGTTATGGCATTTATCAGTAACTTTCAGTTTTCTTTTTTGGTACATTTTATACTTTCCAAGTGTTGGGGAGTTATTTTTTAAGAGCTCCCTAAAAATACAACTGAGAGTAAGTGAGTGTCAGAGTCCTATACAAGTCACCAGGCATGCAGGGCCTTTCTATTAGGGAATTGAGTAGGATGGAATCAGGTTATTGTGAGGGCTGGGGCTTCAAAGGGATACAAAGGAGGAAGGGTACTATGGACTGAATTGTGTTCCCCTCAGATTCATATGTTGAAACTATGGCCTCCAGTGTGGTGGGTAAGGAAGTGAGGAGTAAGGAAGCAATTAAGGTCAAGTGAGGACGCAAGGGTGGATTCCTGATTTGATAGGATTAGTGTCCCTCGAAGAGCGGACCCCAGAGAGCTTGCTCTCACTCTGCCATGTGTGGACACAGAAAGGACAGGGCATCTACATGGCCCACTACAAGGCCTCCATGTACAAGGAGGCAGGAGGCTAGCTCTTGCTAGAAACTGAATGTGCCGGCACCTTGATTTTGGACTTCTCAGCCTCTAGAACAGTGTGAAATAAATGTCTGTTGTTTAAGTCTCTCAGTCTATGGTATTTTGTGCTGGTAGCCCAAGCAGTAAGACGGAGTTAACTCCATGGTACATGCTCTCTGGGAAGACTTCATAGAGGAGGAGAAAAATGTTAAGTTGCGCCTTGTTCAATTTCATTACATACCAAGTTATCTATGTGCCTTTTATGAAGGGAAATCATATGTTACCATCTAACACCTACCAAAAAGGATCAATAGATCCCCCAAAATCAATAGATCCCACACTTAAAGCATGTGTGTCCAAATGTATATCCATGCGCATGTAATACTGGGAGAAACACTGCGCCCCACATAAGATTTGAGGCTTGTTCTGTCCACTGCATCCATCCACTGCAGTATCTATGCACCGCACTCTATACCAAAGGGTCTTGGCATCCAGACTTCTGGGAAGCAGAGAACTTCATTCTGTGAGGAAAGCAACATTATAGGGGTTCTTGCTCAGGCAGAAGCAGAGTGTGTCTCAGAGGAAATGGTTATAAAACCAAATTCTGAAGAATGGATTGAAGTTCACCAAGTAGATGGGGAGAGAGAGAGAGAGAGCTCTCATAAGCTCATGAGGGCAGGAACTATGGATTCTTGTTCTCTGTGCCTGTACCTGATGCTCAAAAAGAATTTGTGGAGTAGATGGGTAGAGGAACACAGAGGGCAGAAAAAATAGTATGAGCAAAGGCCCTGGGGCCAGAGGCAGTATGAGATATTTGAAAAAGTACAAGTCTGGTATTGTTGGAGCCGAGGGTGTATGTGGGGAGATTGGAGGAGTGGGGATATATAGAAGGGCAGGAGGGTGGGCAAGAGGAGTGGAGCACAAAGGAGACGAGGTTGGAGAGATCAACAGGAGCTAGGTCATCTTCTACGTTGCACTTGGCAACCTGGATTCGGTTCTGTGGGCAGTGGCATCATGGGTTTGTTGGCAGGTGGCAGAATCAGGGTGGTGACCCGGTATCAGGATCTTAGCTCATGGTTCCTGCATTTCCATCTGAGTCCTTTCTCTTTATCCATGTCTACCTGTGACTTTGCAGAGGTGCCTGAGGGCGGGGCCAGGCGTGTAGGTGCATCTGGGCAGGTGTGCCAATGCCAGGTCCTCAGGCAGAGCTGTAAAGGGGCAAGCGGTCTTGCTTTCTTTTTTCTTCTGTCACTCTTCCTCGAGCCCAGTGTCCCTGCTGCTCACTGCCCCTGACACTGTACACCAGTTTAGGGTTTGAATGGGTGGGGAACAGGAGAAGGTCAGAGGCATGTCTGAGGTGGGGAGGTGAGCCCTGAGAGGGGCCTCCTCGTGACGGTAAGGAGGTTGTGTAGAACAAGAGCCAGGAGCGGAGTGGGCATTCCCATCTCCCCGGAGCCAGGGGTGGATGCTGAAGAATAGCATGGAAGCCTGGCTGAGGATGTTGGGAGAATCACGAGATCTTTGCTGAGTTCCCCAGAGCAACACAGAAGATGGGCTTCTGTGTGTTGGATGATGAGCACTGGTTGGGGGGCGGGAGGCTGTTCTGAAGGAGGTAGCCCAGACTTGGGAAGTCCATGGGGTGTGTAAGGAGGGCTTACCTGTCTGCCTCTGGGCCACCCCCTGACCCCTGCCCCAGCCAGCATCCACAGCCAGCTCCCGCCTTTACCTCCTGATCCCAGACTGGCAGAAATAGTAATAGGAGGCTTCCCACCATGAGTGCCCCACACCGTGTGGACCCCAACCCTCTGCCCCCCGAAATGCTAGGCCAGTGGTGCCTCACGCAAGCTAGATAAAGATACCCCTTCTTGAGACGAGGCAGCTAGCTGCGGTCGTCAGCCTTCCTCAGCACACCGGCCTGTCCCCCAGCGCGTCCCAACTGCATCAGGCTTCTTACTTTGTCCCCGTCCACAGAAGGCGGTCTCAGGGAAGCCTGCAGACAGAGAGGCCTGAGACTGCAATGTGGGCAGGTACATTTTTATTTTATTTTATTTTATTTTATTTTATTTTATTTTATTTTATTATTTATTTTATTTTATTTTTATTTTTTTAAAGATTTTATTTGTCAGAGAGAGAGAGCACAAGCAGGGGGAGTGGCAGAGGGAGAAGCAGGCTTCCCGCTGAGCAGGGAGCCCGATGTGGGGATGATCCCAGGGCCCTGGGATCATGACCTGAGCCAAAGACAGACAACCGACTGAGCCACCCAGGCGCCCCCACAAGTGTATTTTTAAAGTGCATCTTCAAGACTGCATGGAGAGCAATTGCATGTGAAACACAAAAAGCCTGAATCAAAGGTATCGCTGCCACTCTCTCTTCATCTCTGTCATGAGTCACCCAGGCAGGTACCTGAGCATCAGGACAAGGCCCCAGATGCTTCAGGGGGACTCACTCCCTGCACGCTTACAGATGGTTCTCGCTTCATACATATTTCATCTGTTTGAGTGTATGTGGTTTGGGGCGAATAAAAGCAAAGTGATTTTTGTGTCTCCAGCTTTGCCTTCAATATTTAGAGATTGTATTTCCACCAAAGCCTCCGAGATGTAACTAAATGCAAACAATCCCTGCCAATGTGCATCTAAGCTCTCTGCAGGAAGGGGGCTCAAGGTTGGAGATTCCCATTAGCAAATTGGCATCTCCTCCTCCGTTCTCCCCAATGGGCCCTTGCACGAGGCTGAAATGCCAAGTTACTTCCCCAGAGCAATATTTCCCTCACATAGTACATTTCGATCAGACCTGTCACATGTCCCCAACTGTAACCAACTATCTCCCCACCAGCCTCTGTGTATGGTAACCGACATCAGATGAGCTCATCACATGCAGAAGTGCTGGGGCAATAAATCTTTCAGAAGATTAAATGGAGGCACCGAATCAGGCACCAAAGTGGGGATTAGAAAATACGACGAATGACAAAGACAAAGGCTGTTCAGATTCTCCATAAGATTAAGAAATTATCAGAAATGGCCAGAAATCCTGTCACTGGGCTGGGCCTAACTCACTCAGATCTCCTGACAGTGCTTATCAATCCCTTTTGGTTCCCCAAGGAGATTAAAAAAAAAAAAAAAAAGAATAGTTGAATAGAAATAGTCATTTCAAATATCTTTATCTCCACATGTATTTCCTCGGAAGAAGTCCCATCTGATTGTGTCACCATACTGCTTGAAATCGGATGGCGCTGGGGGCTCACGGGAAAAAGCCCCCATTTCTTAGCATGCAAGTCTCTTACAAGCTGATCTCATCGTACTCTCCCGATCTCCTCGCTGGATGCTCACTTGTGTTTGAATTATAGTTGACTCCTTGGGACTCTCATGCATTTTAACACCACATGTCTTTGTGTATACGGTTCCTCTGCTGGAATGCCATCCCACATGTTGTGTGCTTGGCCTCCTGCAACTCTTCCTTCACATCTGCTTCCCTCTAGGAGAAACTCCCACTGCAGGAGAACTAGTGCTCGCATATCTGCTCACCAAGGTCTTTATACATTCCTTTATTATGACGCTGTCAGACGGTATTGTTACTATTTGCTCCCACATCTGCTTCTTTGCTGGATTCAGCTCCGGTCTTGATATCCAAGCATATTCTTCTTGGAAACCCTGGCCCCTAAGAGGGACTCAGGGAACATTTGCTGGATGGAATGGAATGATATTTTAAAGAAGAGATGGGATACCAAATGCATGTGTGATTGACAACCAGTAGTATGTTCTGACGGCATTCAGGGTGGGTTTACGTAGTTAGAAGAAACTAAGAAAGAAATCAACTCTAGACCTCTTAGAGGAGCAAAACTATAATATTTTACTTGGCTATTTTCTAGTTGACTATTTACTTGTATTATTTGTTCATTTAACCACTGCTTATTTAAGGCCTCCTATCATGTTCTAGATACCAGGGATCCCGCTGCAAAGGAAAATAGAAAAAAGTCCCTGGCTTCATGGAACTTCTATCTTAGAACTCAGACCCTCGTAGTTAGGGAGGGTTCTGGGTTCACTTCCTAGCTTCATCACGCACTAGCTGTGTGACCTTGGGGAAGTTACTTAAACTTCCTGTGCCTCAGTTTCCTCATCTGTGGCATGAACGTCAATAACAGTGCCTACCTCAGAGGACTGTGGCAAAGATAAATCAATACACGTGAAGCACTTTGAATAACGCCCTGCATACGGTACCCACTTACCCCATGTTATTCATACCTAATGACTCATTGTACAGCTGAGAAAACAGATACAGACTCCACACTGGGTTGTTGTTCAGATCTCTCACTCAGGTGCCCCCTGAACAAATTAGCCTGTAAACACCTGTGTGCGCCGCCTGGCTTTCCTGTCTGCACCTTCCACCTGGAGCTCACCCTCCATCCCACTCCCGCTCCGTACCTCGGTCTCACCCTTTTCCTTGAGTAACACTTACTTGTCCTTAAGGTCTTAGCTTAGGGTGGTTCTGCCCAGGGAAGCCCATGAATCAGAGCCATTTGAATGAAATGAAGGCGGGGTTCCCGTGGATTGTCCATTGAGAGGAATAGATTAACGTTATATTTAGAGATGAATTCTTCGGTTGAGCTTTCCACCTTGCATCCATCTCAGTGCTCAACCTCATGTTCTCCAGACACAGTCAGAGGGAAATTCTGGGCAGTCTTAGCAGGACTGGAAATCATCTCTCTTGAGTACTCAGCTCAGGGTCCTGTCACTTCCAACCTGCGCATCTGTGAGCAAGTGAGCTAGTTTCCCCGTCTTAGCTTTATCGTCTGCAGAGTGGGAGCTGGGGGCACAAATAACTGCTTTGTGAAGTCACGGTGAAGGTTAAATGGGACAGTTATGCAAAGCTTTTAGTCCAGTGCCTGGAATTGAGTTTTGGTTTTTTTTGTTTTGTTTTATAATATTTTGAAGAGGTGTTTTCTTTTCTCTTTCTTTTTTTTTTTTTTAAATTTTATTTATTTATGAGAGAGAGAAAGAGAGAGAAAGAAAAAAAATGAGCAAGGGAAGGGGCAGAGGGAGAGGGAGAAGCAGATTCCCTGCCGAGCAGGAAGCCTGCCATGGGGCTTGATGCCTGGACCCCAGGATCATGAACTGAAGGCAGCCATGTAACCAACTGAGCCACCCAGGCGCCCCCAGTGCCTGGAATTTAGTAAGCATTCAATCCATGACCACAATTCTTATCCATTATTATTTAATATTTTTCGGTGAGTCCAGTTGCTACCCTGGTATTCCCTTGACTCCATGGGATGGGATTTTAATGCCAACTCTGGAAAGGGGTGAGCACTGCAGCAAATACGCTCCTTCATATGAATTTCTTCCTTACCTATTACAAAAGACTTTACAAAACAAATCTACTGCACTCTACCCCAAATTCCTTTCTTTTTCCTGTCAATAAACATTTTTTGGGGATATTGGTAGAGATTGGCCAGGTTTACTGTAATAATGATCTCTAAATCTCAGTGGCTTAAAACACGCAAGGTTTACTTCTTGTTTATGTTATGTACCCATTGAGGGTTGGCAAGTGGGCTCTGCTCACTGAAGTCACTAAGTGGGGACGGGGCAGTCATTACCTGAAACAATGCTGTTGCCCCTGGCCAGAGGGAAAATAGACCTGTAGATGGTTTCAGACCAGCAAATAAGTGCTGAAATTCAGCCCGGAAGTGCCACAGTGCTGAGTACTGAGTCTACCCCCTGAGCACACTTGTCACCTGCCCGACCCATACCCAAGGGAGCTGGTGGTGCAGCTCCAGGAGGGAGAGAATTGCAGGGCAATTCCAGGAAAGCCATATTTGACCAGGGTGACAGCCGCAGGATACCGACTCTGGGCCAAGCACGGGGCTAGCCCCCAGAGAAAGTAGGATGATCCGTAAGCTATGACCTTTGTGACCTTGGTCCCCAGACCTACAGTCTGGCAGAAGAGATAAGGGACAGCAGAGGGCAGAATGAAGCAGATGCTACTTCTGAGCTTCCAGCAGCACGCCACTGAGCCCGGAGGACGAGTGGACTGATTAATTCCCACAGCACTGCTTTAGACACTGAAGAAATTCATTACCAGGGGCCTGGCGGGGACCATAAAGATGTTATTTGGGAGATGAGAACGAGGGTAGTAATAGCTCATCATTTTTAAAGTTCTAGTGCAGGCTGTCATCATCAACATCCCCCCCCCCCCCCATTTATTTAAACATCGATCTGTCTGCGTGATGGGCCAAGCAAGCAGCAGACACACGCGGTCCTGTCCTGGTAGAGAGCTTGGGAAGCAGGAAGCCTCAGGTAGACGGAGCACAGCATGGAAGGGAGTGAGATGCCCTGGAACCCGCTCCCATTCTGTCCCATCCATGCTCTGGCCTCATTCACAGTTGCTAGGCACTCATTTGGTGCAAGAAGACAGGGAAGGCAACATGGGGAGACCGAGAAAGCTTTGGAAGCCTGGGCCCTGCCCTCAAGGTGCTTAAAATATATTTAGAGAGATAGGACAAATGAGATGCCAGGAAATATTGCAATTGAAATAGGGTAGAGATTAGTGCCTGAATGAGTGGTCCGGACCTGTTCTATAACATCTGGGAGAGAAGGAAGCCTCCCCTGCCATGGAAGGTCCAGGAGCACAAATGGAAGAGGTGGACTCCCTTTACCCTGGGGATGAGTAGGTGTTTGTTGGAGGAAAGGGATGGCATGGGAAATGGTGTATGTGTACAAAGGCAGTCAGGAAGGATGGTGAAAGGTCCAGGCAGAGCTTAGCTAGCTGAAGGGCTTTATGTGGCGGAGCCTTTATTAGAAAGAAAAGGAGATGGGAAGCATAGTGTAGTTTCCAGGGGTAGATTTATCCACAGGGCAGCGAGGGCTCTTGGAAACGGTGTGACATGTATTAGTGTATGCTGTCTTCACACCGACTCTCGGAGGCTAGCGGGTGTGTCCATCAGGAGACCGAGGCTCGGAGGTCACCTGGTAATAGGCAGAGCTGGGGGTCACGCTTAGGACTGTCTAGCATTAAACCTCATGCCCCTTCTATCACACTATACTGGGTGTCCGTGAGGACTGTGGCGTAGGGACCTGACCAGCTTACAGAATGTATCAAGTAGATGAAGCAAACTGTGGCATAGGAGATGGATGTGGGGAGAGAGGCTGGTGGCATGGAGACTGATAAAGAGGCAAATATAAAAATGAAAAATTTGGTGAGGGCTTGAATTGAGATAATGATGAAGGAAATGGGTGTTGCCATGAACTGTAGGGAAGTCACAAGAAATTGACAAATTGGGGAGATGGTGACTTTGATTGTAAACACACTGAACCAGTTTGTTACTCGGTGTTATGAGACCGGATTCATAGAGTTAGAAGTACAAACGCTGTGTGACCTCAGGCAGCTACTTCATCTCCATGAGCCTCAGTTTCCCCTCCATCAAGACTGCTGTAAGGATTAGGTGATGAAATGCATGCAAATCATTGAACACTGTCTAAGAAAGAGTCAGAGCACCTGATTAGTGGCAGCTGACACTTTATTAGAGAGAAGGGTCGGAACTTGGGAATGTGCCTTTTCTAAGAGTTATCTTCCTTGGCTGGGAATTCCAGTGGAGACTCGCCTTGTGGCCCCTGGAAACTCTGCCTACAGCTTCCATTATAACACTTTGTCTGATGAATCCTCTTGGGTTTGCCCATTTGGATAGTGCACCTGCCCTTCTGCATCCCTACCTCCACGATGGAGGAGCCTGGCCTGCCCTGTGTGGTGAGCATGGAATCTCCAGGTTTCCCAAAAGAGGCGGACATGGCACCCACCTTCCTAGTCCCCTGTTCTTATGGAGCTGTTAGGCCTCCTCTCTATTTCACCACATTACACCTTCTTTACATGGAGTCACTGCATGTTCCATACCAAGTGAGTGTTTGAAAGAAGAGACCCTCAAACCCCAACCATCATCCCACAAGGTCACATAAACACGATCTGTTCTTATCATACAACAATATTATCTGCTGCCAGAGAATTTCATTAACAAACTTGGATGTGCAACAAAAAAAAGTCCTCACACTAGGCAGGCAGTCAAATTCTACATCTTAAAAGCCCCAATGAATTACGTACATAGTAACCAGGTTTGTCCTCATAAAAGTCATTCTGCTACCCTCAAACTCATCATAAAAAGATCTATATTAAAAATCAGCATCATGATGTCCATAAAAGATTGAAGCAAAAAAACAATGTAGCACTGAGTCTGATTCTCACAGGGCCTAAGGCAACCCTCTCCTGAGGCGGGCTCCCATGAATGTCAGGGTAGCTGAAGTCAGCTAGTTATTTAATAAAGCCAAGGAGTACCAGAAACCATATATTTGTGTATAACTCTGGAAACTGACAGACAATGAGAAAAGCATAGCTGAAGGTGAACCGGTCCTTTTTTTTTAATTTTATTTATTTATTTGAGAGAGAGTGAGTGAGAGAGAGGAAGCTGGGGGGAGAGGCAGAGGCAGAAGCAGGCTCCCCGCTGAGCAAGGAGCCTGATGTAGGGCTTGATCCCAGGACCCTGAGATCATGACCTGAGCCAAAGGCAGACGTTCAACCGACTGAGCCACCCAGGTGCCCCTGAAGGTTAACTGTTCTGTTAGCACTTTCTTCACCCACCACCTTAGCCCAAACAGGTCTTGTGGGATCTAAGTACTACTAGCTTTGATATTGATTTTATCCACATGTCTGCATCATTTCTTCAAAATCAAACATTGTTGCCTGTGACGTTTCTTTCTTTCCTTTCCCCTTCATTATAAGCTGCTCTGGGTTTCTGTCCCCAGGCCTTGGAGAGGTCTTGTAAGTCAGCAAATCCACATTGAGTAAGTTGATAACTTCCCTCCTGGAAGTGTCTCTTGACCTCTGAACTGGCTCACTTTGAGAAGAGATTCTGGAAAACCTGCCCAGGGGCCCTCTGTCGCTGGCAGAGGCAGGTGGCAAGACCTCAAGGATGTCACTTGCAGAGTTGTGCAAACAAGGGTGGTGGACACGATGACCTGACATGCTCCCTGCAGAAGTCTCAGCCTGGTGGGACATGAAGTCTAGAACATACTGGTGACCCATCTAGTGATAGAGGAAGACATTTGGGTGTAGATGGTCACATTGATCTGTTAGATATCAAAGCTCAACTTCAAAAGGCCTCAATTCCCTAATCTATGAAACGGGGATAACAAAATAAGGATGAAATGAGATTATTTGTAAGTTACAAAACAACAACAACAACAACAACAACAACAACAACAACAACAACAGCAACAAAACCCAAAAAACTTCTCTTCCCTTTTGAGGATCGCCTGGACCCACCTGCCTTTTGGATTGGTGGGACAGACATCTTTCTTTTCTTTCTTTTTTTTTTTTTTTTTAAGATTTTATTTATTTATTTGATAGAGAACACAAGCAGGGGGAGCGGCAGGGAGAGGGAGAAGCAGGCTCCCCGAGGAGCAGGGAGCCCGACATGGGCCTCCACTCCAGGACTCTGGGATCACAACTGAACCAAAGGCAGATGCTCAACTGACTGAGCCACCCAGGTGCCCCAACACCTTTTTATTCTAGTCCCCTGTCACCCCCTCTTCTGGGTCCCTCAGTGCTGCTTGCTTCCTTTCCTGCCCCTCCTTGCTCTTCCTGAAGTTGAGAAGATGTCTGTGTGCAGAGTTTGGATTAAGACCCTCAGCTCTGGGGGCCAATGAGCCTGGACTGAACCCCTTCACTCCATGGGGCCTGTCATCATGGAGGAGCTGGACCTGCTGCTCTAGAGAACAACAGAGGTGGGAAGGAGGCGCGCCCCCAGAGTTCCTTGGGAAGGGAAGGCCTCCTCCATGCTGCCCTACCACCAACAGCTTTGCTGTACACTTGCCCCTAAAACAAAAAGGCCCCCCTCTTCCTTCTTTAAGCCAAGGCAGTAGTGGGCTTGGCAAGGGCACAATTGAGGCTCTGATATGGGGAGGCTGAGGGCTACTGAAAAAATGGGTGATTTATTCCTTCAATGTTGGGAGCTGTTTCAGGAGGAGGAGGAGGCCTGTACCTCAGAGTCACTAGGAAGGCCATTTATGCAAACTTTGGTTTCTGGAGTAGTTCCTATGTGCCACAGAACAGAGTTCACACCAATTCCCCCCACCTCCTGGCTCACCTTCTGAGCCCTGGTCTCAGGCCTGGGCTGACCATACCTACCCTCTCCTTCCTGACAGCTGGCAGGGACGAAGCCATGCCTCCATGCTGGCTACAGCCTCCTCTCCAGCCTGTAGGAGCAGGGAGGAGGTCTTCCTGGATGAGGCATCCATACACACTCTAGGTCACATGGGATAGTGAGGGAGATCTCTCTTTTAAAGTTCCATCTTAGTTTATGGACATTACTCAGACCAACAAGGAGAAAAAGACACTGGTCCTTTCATCCCTACCCTTACCCTAGCACAGGGAACCACCCCCATGGTGTCCATGACTGTGTCACAGGCACTCCTCCTTGTCCTGCGGCCCCTCATCCCTGCTCCCCTCTGTGTAGGCCCATGTGGTTCAATGGCCACATCAGTTTGGGTTGAGGATTCACAGCCCTTCCCTTCTGAGCATTTCCATCAAGTGCTGCCATTGACCCTCAAACAGGGAAATGGTAGAGGGTAACTCTGCCTTCTGACTTGCTCATGGGGCCATGGGAAACTCCATAATGTTTGGATTAAAATGCTGGGTTACAGTGAGTGGAAACAGGACAAAATATTTGGATTTGAGATTACCAAAGAAAATCTATTACCTGGAGCTGCCAGAGCATTTCCCTTAACCTGACTACTTTCCCAGGGGGGTTTTCTGAGTTATCTGTGGGAACTGGGCTTCCAGAACAAGGACAGGGGAGCTCATATTTTTTCCTTGTCACTTTTACCCATAGTTATTGTCACCCTAGTCAGATTAGAATGAGGGAGAAGCCAAGACAAGGGGAGAAAATTAGCTGGGCCATGAGGCGGGGTTCTATTTTCCCTTGGGCATCAAAGGGGGCCCTCATCCTCTTCTCTCTCCAGGATCCCCTCCACACTTTTATTTTCATCCTGTCTGACTTCTGACCATCACAGTCTTCCAAGGCATGCTCTAAAGCTAAGAATACAAGGGAAGGAGAGAAGAAAAGAAAACTTTACACTGACCTTGAAAGATCACATTCTGAGATTTGAAGAGAGAGTGCTAAGATATCCCTGTTAACTAATTTCAATGGGAATTTATGTATACCTTATCCACTTCCTAAGATGTTATTGGCAGTTTCCAACAAAAGATGCAGATATAAGAGAGCAAAATTCAATTATTTAATTAGAATTCAGTGAGATGCAGATATGGGCCAGGTCCTGGAGGTGTGGGGGCTGGGGGGGGGGGGGGTTCAGCCAGTGCAGAGAGCAGGGGCTTTGGAATAGTTCACAGCTGTGTAAATTGGACAAGTTATTTAATATTTTTGAGCATCAGTTTCCTCTTCTGTAAAGCAGAGTCAATACCCATAGTACCTCCCTCACACGACTGTTGTATGAATTCAAGTGTTTGTGAAGTGTTTGACAACAGCCATTAAATGAGTACTTAATACACAGTAACTATTGCTATGATTATTTCTGCACCAGGAAATAATGGTGGGGACACTGTCCCTGCTCTGCAGGAGACAGAGGGGTGGGGAAAGCCTTGGGGTGTCTGGGGTAGAGTATGCAGGGTGCCAAGTGAGTAGGCTAGGAACTGGGGGAAGAAGGAAGCTCAGCGGCACAAGGCCTCACTTTGGATTTACCCTCTGGGTAATGAAAAGCCACTGAGACCCTGAGCTACATGGCTGCTTAAAAAGATTCCTCTTTCTGAAGTGTAATCATTAGTTCATAGTAACGTGGAGCGGGGATGGAAGTAGGAAGAGACGGGAGGTCATCATGGGCCTGCTGTTAAGACATGAGGTAGAGGGGCACCTGGGTGGCTCAGTCGTTAAGCGTTTGCCTTCAGGTCAGGTTGTGGTTCCAGGGTCCTGGGATCGAGCCCTGCATTGGGCTCCCTGCTCCACGGGAAGCCTGCTTCTCCCTTTCCCACTCTCCCTGCTTGTGTTCCCTGTCTTGCTGTGTATCTCTCTGTCAAATAAATAGGTAAAATCTTTGAAAAAAAAAAAAAGACATGAGGTAGAGATGAAAATAACCTTCATTAGGGTGGTGGCAGTGGGGAGGGCATGTCGGAGACAGATTCCCAGGCTTCTGGCTTGCATTACTTAGGATGTTCCCCTAGAATGGCAGCTCCACGAGAGCAGGGGTCTTGGGTTTCTATGATGATGTATCCCAAGCACCTAGAACAGTGCCTGGCACACAGGAAGCGCTCCATAAGTATTTGTTGAATGAGTGAGTAGATGGAGACTTGGGTGAAGACTCAGACTTGAGAGGGGAAGGAGAGATACAGGAGATAGAGCCGAGGGATGGGGAAAGGTAAAAACCACATGAAAAAGGAGGAGACAGCAAAGGGCGTTCTGCTATAGCCTCTGAGAAGCAGCTCCAAGAAAGGAGGAGTGGTACCAGCTGCTACAGGGGCTTTGGGTAGGATGAGGTTCACAACGGGCTCCTTGATCGGGCTCCTTGATCGGGCAGCTGGGACATCAAGGCAGCGAGCCTTATGGGCAGTAGGGATGGACGCTGGATCCCAGCCTCCATCCCCTTCCTTGGTGACCAACAGAAGGGCTTGCTGACCATTTCCACTTCTTTTTCTCAAATAATTAGCAAGTGATTCCAAATAACTTTAATTAAATGTAAAACCAAGTGGCATATTCATGCAATACTCAGGAGTGACTTTTTTCCCAATTTATAATGTCCTTGCTCAGCAATAATGTCACCAATTTAAAAATCAGATGAAAAAATAGAAATGTTCAAGTTCTAATAATATTGTTCACTTTCCTACTTTGCTTTCATGTGATATTTTAGGTTATTCCTGTAGCTGTTAATAGTGCTCTAATCTACACAATTTGGGAGCAAGTTGTCACCTTGGAGAACTTTAACTTGGGTGCGTTCTTGCCTCTGTGTCTAGGAAAACTTCATGTTCTTAAATGTCATTTTCTGAACTTCAGATATGCAGCCTTGGAGTGGAACTCCAATGCAATGATTTCTTTTTACAGCCACGATTAGGTTTGTCCAAATCATTTGGTCAGCTTGGACAGTTGTATTAAAATCTTTTTAAAAATGACAGAAACCAGAACCTGCTATCTAAAGTATACATCCTTTCCTGTTGTTTTGGAAAGTCAATGGCATATACTTTAGACGTAAGACCCTCCTTTTCAGTACTGTTACATATAGATAGTCAAGAGCTGGTTATGCATTCTTCTATAAACTCGGCCTTCCATAGCTCAGCCGCTCGGTAGAGCCTCAGCCCCAAGGAAGGGTGCCTGGTTTTGCACTCTTGCCTTGCCTAGCAGTTGATGGATATAGCGCAGTATTCCTGTTCATGTAAATATTTTAAGTTGGAAAAAACCCTTTTGTTATTTTTCTCCTTGCCTAAGAAATATCTTCCATGAACTCTTCCCATAACAGAGCCGTACTCTGACTTCAGTTAATTCTGCCCCGGGTGACAAGGAAATGGCTTCTTGGCACTGTTGGTTTTCCACAACTGTTTTAAAAACGATGAGAGAATATGCAGAGCCGCACCACTTTTAGGCAAATAGAAAAGTTCCTCATTTTCTATAAACTGTTCATCTTTTCTCCTTGCCAGTTCCGGATGTGGAAAAAATTAACAATAGCATTAATAAGGAAGCCAAAATATCCATCACACTATTAACCTCAGAGAGTCCAACTTCTTTGAAAGTTTCTCATTTTCTCCCCATTGTGGTGCGGTACAACCTGTAATCTGGATTTTTATCCAAGAATTGCTTCTTCTAGGAAGGCTTTTTTTTTTTTTTTAAGATTTTATTTATTTGAGAGAGAACGCGCATGCGCACACATGAGCACGAGGGGAGAGGCAGAGTAGCTGCTGAGCAGGGAGCTGAATAGGGAGCTCCATCCCAGGACCCTGGGATCATGACCTGAGCCAAAGGCAGATGCTTAACCAACTGAGCCACCCAGGTGCCCCCTAGGAAGGCTTTTGTGACTAATTGCAGCCCCCAGGGTCTCTTCCTGCAGTGTGTGTGTGCGCACACGTGCGTGCTCTCATGTGCCTCTATGCGTTTATGCTTTTGTATTATTTTCTATTTGCTTTCGGATATTTGTCTTTCCCATCCCCTTCATTAATCTACAAAATATTCCAGAATGAGGATTATGTATTTTCTTTTTCTTTTGTTTGCTGTTTCAAAGTATCCAGCCAGAAATTAGGCATCAAAGAAATGTTTAATCAGCACTCATGCATGAAATGCTGTTAGGACAGAAAACTAGATGCCAGGATCTGGGGTCATACCCCTTCCTCCTGACTAGTACATTTTGCTCTGTGATTATTACCCTGGGTTCCCTCACAGATCCATGAACCCTCGGAAACTGTACCAAAATTTTAGTGAAACTGTGCTTGTGTGTCTGCCTGTGCACTTTTGGGGGCAAGGTCTTTAGCCATCGTCAGATTAAAGGGGTCCAAGATCCTCAAAGTCTTGAAGAATGAGCTTCCTCCCTCCCCTCGGTGCTGGCAAATGGACAATGCAAGGACTGAGTGCTTTTCCAGAACCAGTCGAGTCTTCCAGACATGAAGAATTTTACCCTTTAAAAGCCTTAGGGAAGAGATAGAGTTGGGGAAGAAGGGTTCTGAGGTGGCCAGAGATCAAAGGCCAATTTCACTGGGAGACTCTGGGGTCCTAGTATCTCCTCCATAGTTGTCAAATGTAACCCAAACATGCAGCGTTTTTGGCACTGGCCTTCCCCCTCTCTCTACCACCAAGCTCTTGCCACTATTGGCTTTTTCTGGCTATATCACAGTTTGAATCCTGATAATAATGCTTTCCTTAATATATTCTGGACATTAACTGCTGACATGGAAGTAAACCCTTAGGAAGAAGAGGAATTAGAAGAAGGGGGGAAGAAAGAGAAAGATACAAGAACATAAAGATAGAATATGAAACCGGCCCCCAAATATAGAAGAGATTATGACAATTTCACGGGGAGCTTCCCATGTCACTTAGAGGGAAAATGGTTTGCTAACCTGGACACAGAAAGAAGAGTGATTTTAAGTGCATGCTTCAAATAAATTAGTTCATTAGTACCAATATTTCTAATGAACACTTAGGACTGGTATGAGACTTCTCCGCTGACTCCATTAGGAAACTGACTGAGTGTGCAATTTGAGTGGGATTACAGAGAGAGAAGTTGAGAGATCTGTGATTTAGAAGGTGGGCAGCTTTTCTCCAGTAGGTTTGAATGTCCTCTAACTTTATGAAAATAGGGCTTCCCAAGCTCAGCTGCAGAGCAGCCTCTGGTGAAGAGAGGCAGACTCGGGTCCTTCAGTGAGTGGCTGGCGCATAGGAAATTTACACTGGTGGTTCACTCATTGCCATGGCAACCACTCGAATGCAGAGGAGTACATTTGTTCATTTTTACAATTTTTCTATTATTTATATTGAGGTATCTTTGAGAGGATAATACATTTCTGGGGAAAAGGCAGAAAAGCTATCCCTGAGACAAAAAAGACGATTAACCACAGGTGCCCCAAATTGGAAATACGTGTTTGCTCATCACAAGGGGCCCCATCTCTTCCCACAGAGCCTCCAGGGAGGTCCTCAATGCCCAGTGGGATTTTGTGCTGTACACAAAACAGGTAAATTGGCAGGACTCACATATCAGACCCGGTCCTCGGCAATCTGCAGATATTTCTTCTCCTTTGCCAGATCTGTTTCTTTTTGATTCAGGGCTTTCTCCACAGTGCCTGGTTCATTATACTTAATTACCTAGAATATGTCACCACATGCACACGTAAGGTGGCTTTTAAAAAACTCACCTGAGAAAACTTCTTGTTTGACTCTGAAAACATAATGCAAAATCTAGGCTTAAAGTGTAATGGATTTTGTTTTTCACAAATCTAGCAAAATAAATGAATAAATAGATAAGCAAACGCATAAGCAAGCAAATAAACAAATCCCCAAACCCTTTAATATGTAATGGGGATAATTTGATATGCTTCTAATTTTTGCTGGTTTGATCCCAGGGATTTAGAGTAAAAGGTGTAGGAATCGAGGCAGTTCCTATGGAGAAATGAAGAGAGAAGTTTCCAATCCTGTGAGCAGAGATATATGGTGAAAGATATTTAAGAGCCTCGAATATTACATAGTCTTATGTCATATATATATAACTGCAAATATAATCACAATTGAATACATATATAAAATGTATTACATATGTAGTACATACATGCTAGAACCAACTTAAAATTCCACAAATGGGAAATTGGTTTATTATGGTTTATACAAAGCCATTAGCAAGTAAGAATGATGATGTAGGTAAAACTCGTTGATATGGAATAATGCCTAGGATGTATTGAGTTTTTAAAAAAGAAAGGGAGAAAAGAAGAACAGATTAAAAACATGTATCTTATAATCAAATTTTGCTTTAAAAATCAATTTCTTTATATGTCTATGTTTATATTTATACAGAAAAAAATTCAAAAGTAGAGTCACTGAAGTTTTAATAGCCATTCTCTCTGGTGATGGGATTGTATGCAATTTTTCTTGTTTTTTTTTCCCCCTCCTTTGCAGGATGATGAGCAGAATAGTGATATGACTGTAGTTGCATTTTATGATTTATTAATCACCTGTTATGTGTCAGGCAATGTATCATATGCTGGGGATACAAAGGCAAATGAGAGAGCTGGCTCCTGTTCTCTTGGAACTTGTGTTTTATGACTGCCCAGATCAGCCAGAGTTCTTACCTGCAAAGAGCACAACCGTTTTGCCTAGTTGAAGTGGAAATGCGATTTATGAAAGGATGTTGATTACTGCTCAGAATTGTTAAGAGATCTGGAGAAACCGATTCAAGGCTAAGCCTACACAACGATGCCCCAAACCATATCCCAGAGCTGCCCTGAGAAGGTGCTACCTTTGCTGTTGTTGCAGTTGGCAAACAGGAAGCGAAAGGAACCTGACTGCATCTCTTGGTCCTCCAGCACCAAGGCTGCGCTTACACCAAGAACTTGTCTTTGTAACTCCTGCAACTCTTGAAAGCTGGACACACAGACCTCTCCAGGACACACTCCTACACCAGCAAAGATGGATGTGGATCGTCAGAGCCTGGGTCACATATTTGCATCCTGGTTGCTCAGGAGGCTGGAATTTGGGGTTTTGAACTCATGTGTATGACAACGGGGGAAATTGTCATTGACAAGCACATTGACAAGCTGACTTCATAATGTGGGAATTTCTGCTATTAGAATCTTTCTAAATGATGATAGCAGCCAGGGGTCTGACAAAGGTGCTCATGGATCATTAATTGTAATCAGGACTTTTGAAATTACATGTAATGGAAACCCAGTTCCAACTAGGCTAAGAAAAAGAGGAAATGATTAACTCCCACAACTACAAAGTCGAGGTTCATGCTGGCTTCTTGTGGTTGGATGAAGGGACTCAAATGATGTCATAAGGTATTAGTCTCTCTTTCTTGTCAGATTCTTTTATGTGAAGATCATGATGGTCCTTAAGATTCATACACACCACCTTAGAATCATGAGCAGACATAGAACATTTCTCCAGGCATGAAGGACTTTGGCTCAGTTTGGATCACATGCCCATCCTTGAACCAGTCATGTGCCAGGGACTAGGGCTAGGGGTGTGATGGTGTCAGTTGCACTCCCAAACATATAGCATAGGTTCCCCATGGATACAAGGTATGTCCTGGCTCTACCACTTACTAGTTGTATCATATCAGGAAGTCACTTAATTTCTCAGAACCTCAGTTTTCTCATCTTTAAAATGGAAATAATAATATTGTCTACTTCACAGGGTTGTTATAAGGGTTAAAAGAATTCCTATTTGTAAAGCACAGGAAAAATGTCATGTAATTAGTGGTATGTAAGTGTTTGCTATTATAATTCTGTTTGAGGAAGAGAGAGAAAATGATAGGCAGGTGAAACTCATACATTTCTACTGCATCCTAGATCAGGTAAGATGTGAATCTGGAATTTAAAAAAAGGTCTTGGCTAGAGTCTGCTGAATACAGGAGTTGTCTCAATTGTAGTGCTCAAAAAAGAGAGTGGAGCATGTGACCTCCCGAGGGAGAAGGTGTGGAGGGGAAGGAAAATGAGTAGGGATAGGACATAGCTCCATAAGTGGATGAAACTTCCAACACTGATGTTTCTCACATCATGCCCTATTCAACAGAAATGCAATCTGCCAGTGTTAAACATGCTCTTTTGTGCATCACATTCCTACCTTGTGTCTAAGTCCTTCTTGAGATTCTTCTGAACTCTATACACTTTAAGGATTTTAAAAAGATAACAGATCATTTGACCACATTAAAGTGAAAGATTTTAGTTCAAATAAAGCAAACTATTGAGAAAGTTAACATATGGATGACAGACTGAAAATAAACACAATGTCTGAAACCGACAGGGATTAATATCCAGAACATGAGGAACCCCTAAAATTGGAAAAAAGCAAAAGGATGTGAATAGAAAGGAGAGTTTTCTTATCCTAGAGATACCCACAAAGAAGTCCATAATGTAATCTATGTAAGAATATTCTTAGGGGTGCCTGGGTGGCTCAGTTGGTTGAGCATCTGGTTGTGATCTCAGGGTTGTGGGATTGAGCCTGGCATCAGGCTCTGCGCTGGGTGTAGAGCCTGCTTGAGATTCCCTCTCTCTGTCTCCCTGTGTCCCCCACCCTCTCTCCCTCTTTAAAAGAGAAAAAAAAGAACATTCCTAGAAGTGATGTTATAATAGCACAAATTTGCAAGTAACCTAGTTATTCATGAGTAGGGTTATAGATACTCCAGAATACTACACAGTAAACAAAAGCTATGACTAGATGTACAAACAACAATATGAATAGATCCTAAAGACATAATGTTGAGTAAAAAAATAAGAAATAAAAATGAGATCTTTAAGTCAATATCTCTTGGTAAATAAGAAACGCAATACATAAAACAACTCTATGAATTTAGCAAGGATATAAGCCTGTTTAAAGACTCAACTATATTAGAGTGGATGGTTTTGGGGGAAGGGGAATGGAGAGAGAAGAGAATTGAAAAGAAAAATAAATGGAAAAAAAAGTCCTCTTTCCTTTCCATTATCTCCTCAAAGAGAGAGTATATATATTATATATATATGTATATATATATATATATATATATATATATATATATATATATGGGAATTTGTCAAATTGCAATCAATTCAAAGTCTGAAACCTAGCTGAAGTAATATTTTTGGGTACAGAGTAGTTTTATATGTGGCTGTGAAACCTGGAAGTTAATTAGTATATCCCATTGTCTCTTTCTTCAAATTATATCTGGAGTCTACTTACTTGTTTACACCTCCACTGCTACCACCTTGTTCTAATTCATCATCTTTTCTCGCCATAACTAATGCAGTTGTCTCCAGACCAGCTTCCCTGCCTTGTCATGCCCCACTCCAGCCTTCCCACCCCCAATCAAATCTCCAAACAGAAGTGATTGTTAAGTACTTAATTCAGATCATATCAACTGTTCAACTGAAGACCTGTCCATGATTTCCCATTTAACAGAATACAGCCCTCTATCTGTAGGTCTACAGGGCTCTCCATGATCCGGCTCTCCCACTCCCCCAGCATACCTGCAGGACCCCAAATCCTGTCTCAGAGCCTTTGCCCTTGCCACTTCCTCTGCATAGAACCCTAATTCCTGCTCAAGGTCATCTCATCAGAGAGGACTTCCCTGACCACCTGCTCTAAAATAGCAAATCCCCTTTGCTCCTTCCAGATCTATCCCTGTTTTCTTTTTCTTCATGACATTTATCACCACCCAACAGAGTATTTGTGGCCAGATGCCCCTACCCCACTAGAAAGAAAGTGCCTCAAGAATAGGGATGTCTTTTGAGATCTTTCTCAATTTTCAGGGCACTCAATAAATACTAGCTGAGAAGATAAAGGAATGAATGAAATAGGAGGGAGAGAGAGAGACAGAGACAGGAAGACAAAGAAAGACACAGAGGAGAGAACTGTTGGTGCTGCCATGCTTGAAGTAAGAATAGTTTTGTAGAGTAATCTTTCACTCTTTTCCTTCCCCCTCCAGACTTCCTCCCTTGCTTTCTGTCAAGGTGTTGGGATTGACCAAGAAACAGCTGTAATATGGAGTGTAGGTTTCTTCTGACTTTGCTCAGGAAGGGCCACCTCCCCATGACATGGGAGAACTGCAAATACTTCCTTATTTTTCCCAGCCCTGGGAAGAACTTGTGCATCTCAGGAAGCTAAGTACTTTTTCAGACAGGTATAGACAACTCTGTAAACAGACATCTTCCGCCCCGCCCCACCCCAATTTAAAGGCACATGTCCATTGTAGAACATTTAGAAAGCACAGACAAGCAAAAAGTAGAAATTACAAATATCCAGTAACTTTGGTATCCTGAGATAGCTTCTGATAATATTTTGATTTATTCCCTTGCAATTTACTTTTCTGCACATTTTCACTCCTACACGTTTACACCCACCTTAAAAAGAAAAATGAGATAAAAAAAATGACACTTTGTGAGAATGGCATTTTACCTCTGTGGGTTTTCTTCCAAAAAACATAACCCGAGTCTAATCATGAGTAAAACATCAGTGGTTTGTTTTGTTTTGTTTTTTTGAGGGACATCCTACAAAATATCTAGCCAGTACTCCTCCAAACTTTGAAGATCATCAAAAAGAAGGGAAGTTTGAGAAACTGCCACAGCTAAGAGGAGCCTAAGGAGATATGATGACTTAGTAATATGCAGAATACAGAAAGGACATTAGAGGAAATCTGGGCAAAATATTAATCAGTTAGTAGTAATATATTAAGGGGCATCTGGGTGGCTCAATCAGTTAAGTGTCTGCCTTCAGCTCAGGTCATGATCCCAGGGTCCTGGGATGGAGCCCCACATTGGACTCCCTGCTCAGTGGGGAACCTGCTTCTCCCTTTCCCTCTGCTGCTCCCCCTGCTTGTGCTCTCTCGTGCTCACTCTCTCTCAAATAAATAATCTTAAAAAATAATAACATATTAATACTAGTTCATTAATTGTGACAAATGTACCAAGAGATGTCAGATGTAAATAATAGGGTAAACTGTGTGGGTGGGTGGGCGGGGGAGCATATAAGAATTCTCTGTACTATCCTCACAATTTTTTTGTGAATCTAAAACTTCTGAAGTTAAGTTTATTTTAAAGGTGGCCCTTGAAATATTACCCCTCAGATACATTAATTCCCTACCTAGGGGGAAACAAAAGGATTGCTTCTGGAAATATCTCAAGTTTAGTAGACTCCTTCAGCAACAGCACCCCCTCCGCTGCCCACCTTCCCAGTCACCGTTGAGTGAGGCAGGTAGATGGAGCTCATTGTTTCTGGCAGAGGGAAACCCTGAGGTGTGTAATTAGCTCTCTATCAGATAGGGCCTGGAGGATTTATATGTTTTGTCATGTTTAGGTTTCAGCTTGGAGCTCAGTCAGGTTATTTTAAGATCCTTGGCCTTTACAGGAAAAGGGAAGCATGGAAAACACATCCATTTTTATAAAACCACATGTCTAACAAAAATGATTTACATGGAAGTGAGCAACTGAACAAGACTTGGAAGCCAGCAGTCCTGTTCAGAAAACTGCGTGGAATTTCCTTGTTTTAAGAAAATCTTTTTCCATAGTCTATGACAAGAAGGATAGTTTTCCTCTCATTTCTTCCCCTGAGAAGGGTGGAATTGGATCCATTTTGAAATCTATCCACCACAACAGGATATAACAAATAATACATGTGTATTTAATCTATATGTAACTGTTTTTAATATATATTATTTTATATAAATAACATTATATAAAGAGAAATCTAACACAATAGGAGCTAACATACAATGTGTATATAGAACATATTGGCATGCGGATACACATTGTATGTTAGCTCATCTTATGGGTTCGATCTCTCTCTTTCAAGCATCAGAAAAATTCCATAGAACAAACACCCCTGCACTCATCACACAATTTAAGATCAAGGATATAAGATAATATGAGATCACAATATAAGATCCATATCTTTGAATTCTCCTCTGTACTTCTTCCTAATCACATCGCTTACCGTTTCGCTGGAGGTAAACCCTGTCCTGAATTTTGTATTTCTTATTCTCTTATTTTCCTTACAGTTATTACCTGACAAAAATACATTTCTGAACAATATATTTTTAGTTTTGCATATTTTAAAATTGATATTAATGGAATTGGACTGAAGGAATGCTTCCATGACTTGTTTTTTGCACTCAACAGTATGGGCATTTTTAATATATGTTTATTTGCTACTTAAGTGTCCTCTCCTGTGAATTATCTTTTTATACCTTCTCTCTACTTTTCTATTGGGTCGTTTGCCATTTTCTTATTAAATTTGAGGAGTTTTAAAGTATTTACATGCTGGATATTAATCACTTGTTGGCTATATTATGGCAAGTACGTGTCCTATTTGTAGCTTACATTTAAGCCTTCTTTATGGTCATTTAGTTTTATCAAATACATCAAAATTTTTCTTTATAGTTTGTGTTTTTTGTGCCTTGTTTAAGAAAGTCTTCCCTACTTCAGAACCTTAAGATAGTCCCTATTATTTTCTTGGAAAAGATTTAAAGTTTTTAGACTCGTGTTTATGTGCTTGTTCCAACTAAAATCCACTTTTGTGTAGGATGAGAGAAATAGTGCCATTTCATTTTTTTTTTTTTGAAAATATTTCTCTGCTGTCTTCTGATTTTTAGTGCTGCTGTTGAGAAGTCAATGTTCAGTCTAACCCTTCCTTTCCATATAATACATCTTTTTTCTCTTAAAGGATCTTTTCTTTATTATTGTGATCTGGAGTTTCATCATGATGTGCCCAGGCTTGGGTTTCTTTGCTTGTGACTTGCTCGGCTTCCTGAATCTGAGTGTTTGTGTCTTTCATCGATTCTGGAGAATTCTTGCCTAACAGTTCTTTAACATTACTTCTTCCCAATTTTCTTTTTATTCTCCTCTGACATCTTATTAGATGTACTTTAGCCCCTGTGTCTACGTTGCAGGTATTTCAAACTGCTATATAGTTTGCTTCTCTGTACTGCATTCTTGGCAATTACTTTAGATCTATCTTCTGGTTCCCTAATTATC
Source organism: Halichoerus grypus (assembly GCF_964656455.1). NCBI lineage: Eukaryota > Metazoa > Chordata > Mammalia > Carnivora > Phocidae > Halichoerus > Halichoerus grypus. Next base: position 42,625,622 of record NC_135714.1, read on the forward strand.
TTGTCAACTCTACCTGATGTGTTATATAATATGTCCACTGAGTTTCTAATTTTATTTAGTATACTTTTTCTTTTAGAAGTCCTATCTGGCTTTTCTTCATACTTGCCTGCTCATTAAAAGAAAACTTCAAACATATCAAACATATCAAAGTAAAAAGAATAGTATATTCTTATGTTCCCATTACCTAGCTTCAACAATGAACAATTCATGGCTGATCTTATTTCCTCTATACCTACTTCCTCTACCCCCTCAGATAATTCTGAAGCAAATCTAAGACATCATATCATTTTACCTGTAATAGTTCAGTATATATTTCTGATACACAAGGATTCTCCAACAATATAATCTTTTTTACCCCCTTAAAAACTCACTGTAATTCCTAATATCAAATACTCATAGTCTTTTAAAAAATACTTTATGGTTCCTTGGTCATATTTTTAATGTTTCTTTTAATGTCCTTGAACATATTACATTTAATTTAAATTTTATATCAAATTTTTCCAATGTGTGTATTCCTGTAGATCTGATACTGTTATGTATTTCTGCTGGCTCTTGCTCATGGTGGTTTGTTTATGTGTTTGTGATTTTTTTTTCTTTTCTTTTTAATGTGAGCTTATGGTCATTGGAATGTTTCTGTGGGAATTCTTTGAGACTTGGATTAAGGTTCATTTCCCCAGAGGTTTGTGATTGCTTCTTCCAGGCACCTTGGGTCATTACTAACCTATAATCATTTTCAGTTTGGATGGGTCAAGCTACCCAAGTAGTGTGAATTTTGACACTAAACCTATGTAATGGTCACCTTGTGCTTAATAATTCTCAGAGGAGCCTTTGTTTTCCAGTGTCGAAGCTGACAGAGGCAAGAGCTCTTACTGTGTTCTTGCCGTGGTATTAATTTAATCTTTCCAGTTGGTTTTCACTGAGGTTGATGACTCTGTAGGCCTGGTTCTATGCAAGGGCCTCAATTTGCTTTCCTAGCTTGCATAAACCACAGGCATTGTCTCCTGTCCCCAGCACATGTGTATAATCCTGTTAAAAACAAAAAAGTCTTTACAGCCATGTATTGGCAGATTTCCTGAAGGTAAAATTTAGCTTTAATGCCCAATTCCTACTCCAGATTTATGCCTTTTTCCTATTGTTATTCTATGAGCATTTCTTTCATTTTTTAAAAAACTCAGCTAAGCATTTGAAATATTATGAAAATTTCATCCAGCATTTAAGGTGTTTCATACTGGGGCTCCTTAGGATATCCATCGTATCACCACATTTCCAGAAAGAGGCATCCAAATTATGCTTTAAACCTCTCTCCCACCCTTTACCCACTGATTGCCTGCTAGAATCTTCAGAGTGTCTCCCAGCTATTCCTGAGACCTTCCCATTCAGGAAACTGCTTGAGGTACTTGTAGGTTCAGATTCTTTACACTCCACACTCTTCTGTTCTGTCTTCCTCATTTGACCATCCCACTTCTACTGCAAATAACCTTTATCAGTTTCTCATTCTGCTTAGTAAAGCTGTCTTTCACTCGTGACCACTGTTGTCACTATTATTTTTGGTCTTGGTATGAGACAGTGTTCTTCCTTTTCTTACTTTATCCTAAATATTGGATTGGCCTTTGTCCTCAATTTTCTAAAGCATGAAAGGTATGAGAGAGAGGATTAGAGCATAGGGATTTACTTAACAACTACTCTCCAGCACCAGACCCATCCTTGGGACTTTTGGTTTACCTACCTCTCTGTATCTCTTTTGCACTGTTGCCAGGTGACAATGGTTGGTGTACTTTCCAACACTCATGATCTGGTGCTTGTGGATGGGGTTTGGAGTCCAGGCTCAAATTCACAGAGTCATAGAGAGAGGAATTTTTGTTCTCTTCTTCCCAGGCCAAGCCCCATCTTTCCAGTCAGCATTTTCCTTTCCAGGAAGGAGTACTCTCTCTTATGGACATTGGAAGGAGGATTTTTTTTTTTTTTTCCAGAAAATCCCAGGGAGATAGGGTCTTGCTTTATGACTACCCTCCACGTCCAAGACACCACAATGCTAGTTTGACATTATGTACTTTTGTCAGTATCTGATCTTTCAGTCTCCTATAACACCATCTACAGGACTTTACCATTCTCTTTCAGTTTAGAGTGTACTGAGCCTCGTCCATTGCTTTGTCTGGTGCCCTGCAGACAATGACTTAGATAAGAAACATGCACAAACTTCTCCAAAAATACATAATACTAAAGAGGTACCAAGCAGTCTAAAGTTGTATTTAGAAGAATATTTGCTCTCTAAGGGACAAAGAGTCTGCAAGATGCAGCTCTCTTTCAAACATCTTCCAAATTTACCGGACTAAACAGAAGATTACATTGAAAAATTTAGGTTACTTCCCTACACGTGGGCTTTTCCCATGAACAATAGGTGGAATATGCCTTAGATTTACATAACTAATAGTCTCAAAGTGGTGGTTGTTCCAGAAAAGACAAACAAATAAAGGAACAAAAACAGTTGTCTGCCTCAAAAGTAAACTCAAATCTCCACTTGGGTCCTCCTTCCCCCACTTATATAGTAAAAGCTGCAACATTTTAAATTGCACTTTTTCTAACTGCTCTGCTCCTACATTTTTAAATAAGAATTTTGTTCCATCTAGGGTGCCCTCTTACAAATCTTTCTAAATATACCACAAAGCAATGTCTTACTCTTAGTGGGTTGTTGCTAAATGCAGGTTATGTCACACATTAGTATGAATTACTCTTGGTGTGAATAATTTGACTCCTACTCCTCTCTTCCTTCTGTGCCATAGAAATGAGGGTTTTGATGGAATACGAGGCAATTGAGACCTTTAAATCCCTGTCCCACCAAATAGTGTGTGGCCTTGGCTAACTTATTTTTTCTAAACTTCAGTTTCCTTGTGAAAATGTTGCTATATTATAGAACTTAGCCAAGTGTTTCAGTGACTGTTAACACTCTCCTCTCTTTCCTCCTGCCATTTCTCAGCCTCAAGATGCTAGAGGCCACCTGGATCTGGGGGTGGCCAGATGCAGCCAGGTCTCAGACTATTTATGCCCACACTTCTGAGAACTATGGATCATTTGTAGTTGTACTGTAACATTCCCAGTTCAGATATTCTGCTTGGCTTCTCTGGCCCTGATGAACATTTGTGGTCTCTTCCCCCAAACGAGAAATGGATCAGGGAAGGCTAAGCCCTATAAATCAGTATTTTTCAAACTGTTGGTTTTAACTCATTAAGGAATCCTGAAATTAATTTACTGGACAATTAGCAACTTGAAAAATTAAATAGTATAAGAAGAAGAAATGTTCACAGTAAGAAGTAATATTTTGTGAAGCTTTTGTAAGAAATGAGTCACATTGTGTGTACAATGTATTCCTTACTTTGAGTTGCAGTCAAAAAAGCTGGAGAAACACTGCTTTAAAGGGTTTTGATACAGTCAAAATTCTGTTTTAATTCTACCAAAATAAAGTTACATAGATGAATATTCCCAGATAAACTAGAATAGCATGCTCTGTGTGGTAGATTGATTGCTTTATTGGCCTCAATGCTTCATACCTCTGAGTCTACATTCTTGCAATGCATGTCCGTTCTGACCCTGCACTTGGTCATGTGACTTGATTTGGCCAGTGAGATATTAGCCAATGAGATGCAAGCAGAGACATGGAAAAGCCTTGTGAAAGTGGGCTTGCTCTTGCTCTTGCCCTTTGCCATTGCCACGAGAACACGTCCAGGCTAGTCTGTTGGAGGATGAGACTAACATGGAGAAGGGTGGAATTGCCCCAGTCTCCCAGCCAAGGCCATCCTAGACCTGGTGACAGCCAGCTAACCGCTACAGCTGTGAATGAGCCTAGAGAAGACCAGAAGAACTGCCCAGCCAAACCCAGCCCAAATTGGCCAACATGTCTATTCATGAGTTAATAATTTTTTTTTTAATACAGTGGGGATTTTATAGTTGTTATGGGACACTGTGGTAATAGAAAATTGATATCCCCCATTTGGCATCTTAGTCATTAATAAAGCTCATGATAATAATAATTATTACAATAAAATACGCAACAATTTTTCAAAGACCATCATTTGGTAATCTCAAAAAACTCTTTTCATCTTCATGTTTTACTTTATACTGGGTGCCACAAAAGACTCTTACTTAAGAAAGGGTTTATTTAACTGCTTTAATAGAAGATGAGGAAACAGAAGAAGTATTGCTGCCCAAGTTTATTCAACAAGGTTCTGTTACCAAGAGAGTTGGGGTTAGCCACTCAAGAATTCTCTTTTATCAGAATTACCTACAGGTTGCTGACCTCTCCCATTTTCCAAAATAAAAACCCTGGTGCCTGCCCATTCTTCTGGATCTACTCAATTTTCATAAAAGCTCCTGTGGGATGTCAGTTTGAATAATTAGAAGCGACACTTTGCTTGCAAGCAAAATAGAGGCTCTTTCCTCAGGAAACCACAATGACATGAATATCCTCCAAGTGCATATTGTCCTCCAAATAACCTGATTTGTTTTCCCTAAATTTGCATTTTCATCTGATCATTAAAGATGAGTTTGTCTTTGTAACAGGAAACCTGTGATTCTCTTGACTAGTCTAGTTTGTCCTCTTGGTTATCTATCACAGCAAGATCTGGGGCCATTTGCTCACTGAACAGTCAGTTTCCAGGAGCTACAAGTTATTTAACAAAGAAAGACTGCCCCTAAGAATGAATGCTCACCCCAGTCATCAGTGAGAGAATAGGGAGTGACAAAGTGGTAGTGAAGGTTTGTGTAAGGGAGCTCTGACGTTCTTTCACAGAACCTGTATCAATAGGTTAAGAAAATATCAATTGTCTAGGTTAAAGAATTGTGTGTCTGCATATTGAGGAGGAGAGAATGGAACAAAGGGCAAAGTCCTTCAAAGCCACCCCTTGGCACCAACAAACCTCCATCAGTTAGACAGACCTAATAATTTTGAATTAAAAACAACCCCAAATACCCTACATCCTATTGGCAACAGAGGTAGTAAGCAGCAGCTTCACATATGTCTCAGATATACTTAAGTGTCCTGCAATGGCTTATGACCCTGAAAGAAGGCAAATTTATCTTGAGCAACTTCTATGTGCTGGACAGTATGCTGGGTCCTGGCGAGTTACAGACAAATAAGACCCCATCCCTGCTATTGAGAAGAACCTATTCTGCAGTACTTTGATGTGTTCATCTCTGTGACCCCAGAGAAGGGTTCAATATTTTGGTTCTTTGATACTTAATTTCAGTAGCTCAATGGGGCTTTACCCATGCCTTACAATTTCTCTCTTCATAGGTTGGTTATCATTTATGTCTTCTGATGCTTTACTTTTGAGTTGTTTTGGGGGCTTCCATTTGGCACACAGATAGATATCTCATAAAAATATTCATTAAATTAATATAAAAATAATCATTTTTTAAATGCCTCAAAAAGAGTGGTCAGTTGATTTGTAGAATTCACAGGAGAGAAGTACATGTGTTTGTATGTGTGCATGCCAAAATACAAAAATAATCTAATCTAATAAATATTTTTAGAATGTAAGTACTTTTTCAGCTAAGGATCTTAGGTTGACTTAAATCAAAATTTGACTTACATTTCCTCCAGCGCTTACAGCTTGGTTTTGAAGCTTAAATACTTGGGTTCAAAGTATTTCAGCTCTTAATGAAAATCCTACGGATTCCATCAAAATAGTAAATTAAGTATGCTGACTCCAATCTCCTGCCTCACAAAATGGGCCTGCAAATCTATTTTAATGAATGTTTTACATAAGCCCTTTTTAAAGAAATGGTTAATAGGTAAGTTTAAGATAATCTATTTTAGTTAGAAAAAACAAAACATTTCTGAATGCATTTAAAATAATTGTTTTAGTAAAAGTATTTTTCATTAGCCTTGAAATTATGTAAATTATAAAGGAATTAAACTGTTTAAAAAATAGTTTTGCCCTATTGATGTACTTAAGTGTTTTTTTTCCTTTCATATGTTAGTTATCACATGTGTTTATATGTTATCAATTTATTATTTTTATGAAATAAGATGATACTTATGACAAGGGAGCTCACTAGTGATACATTGTTAAATTATCAATATTTGTAATCACAGAAAGATACACATATGCATCATTCACATTTTTATTTAGGGTTAGGTTTTTTTTTTTTTTTTACTCTAAGTGACTGCAATCTATTCAACTCTAAGTGACTGTGATCTATTCAATCTATTCAACCTATTCAATTCTAAAGGCTTTTAAGATAATCTGTATCAATATATCCTGAATATAGATATAATTCATCATCATGTATTCTAAGACTATCTTCTACTTTTGGGAAAACCAATGGGTTGGGTGATCATGTAAAATAATGTAATTATAATATTGTAGAGCTAGAAAGAACCCAATGTAATCCAAATTCTCTATTTTACACAGGCAATAAATTGGCTCATAAAGGTTAAGTGATTTGTTCACCCTTCTAACCTAATATACAAAGATAATTTCAGAATTGTTGAACATGGAGCAGGCAGTTGGAGCAACATACATTATTATTCCAAGTGAGTCTTTTACCAACCACCTATCCTCTTCATGGAGTACAGTACAAGGGCAAAATGTCAGGCTGCCTACAGGAGCTATGGATGGAGAGTATGGTTGATGTGAAACCATGGAGCATTCCCCATCACTCCTGTAACAGACATGATCCTGAGATCTCACACCAAAAACCAAACCAGTGAGAAAGAGATGACTACAGGGGAATAATGAACAACCCCACAAGGGATAAAACGCTGAAGGAGACAAACCATGAGAGACTCTTGACTCTGGGAAACAAACTGAAGGTTGCAGAAGGGAAGGTGGGTGGGGCATGGGGTAACTGGGTGATGGGCATTAAGGAGGGCATGTGATGTGATGAGCATGGGGTGTTAATGCAACTAATGAATCAATGAACCCTACATCAAAAACTAATGATGTACTATATGTTGGCTAATTGAATTTAAATAAAAAACCCACTGATTTTATTCTTGCAAATATTGACTTAGTGCTATTGATTAGTGCTAAGGACTGAATGTGACCATTTAAAATTCATATATGTTGAATCCTAACCTCCAGAGTGATGGTATTTGGAGGTGGGGGCCATTGGAAGGTGATTAGGTCATGAGGGTGGAGCCCTCATGAATAGGATTAATGCTCTTATAAAAGAGACCCCAAAGAGCTCCTTCCCACTTTCTGCCCTGTGAGGACACCATGAGAACAGACCATCTATAAACCAGGAAACAGGCTCTCACCAGACACCAATCTGCAGGCATCTTGATCTTGGACTTCTAGACCTTGATCTTAGCCTCCAGAACTATGAGAATTAATGTTTGTTATTTAAGCCATCCAGGCTATGGTGTTTTTGTAATAGCAGCCCAGACAGACTAAGATATTTATGAATCCAACTTTTGCTAGAACTGACAGGTGATAGTTTCTCAAAGTCAGAAGATTTCACCACCATGTTCCATCCAAAACCAGATGTACAGAATGACCAAAACAAGTCTAAGGCTTGTGGGTCTCATTACTAAGATGTTGAAGCATGGGTTGGGTAGGATCCCTGGCTCATGATCAGTTATGATAACATTGCAAAATTTGCCTGGCCACTAGGAAAAGCTTTTTGAAGAGGAAATTTGCTATTGAAAATTACCAGTGTTTGGGTGACTAGTTGGATTTTTTTCTTGGTTTTAAGGAAGTAGTGAAGGATAGAGGAAAGGATCCAGGCCTTCTAGGGAGAGAAACCTGAATTTGAACCTTGGCTCTGCTGCATGGTAGTTGTGTGGCTCATCTATAAAATGGGGGTAATAATATTGCTCTTACAACATGGTTTTAAGAATTAGATGCCACTACATACAAGATCTATAATATGTGCTCAATGAATGGTAGTTCTTATTAATTTTCTTCCATCCATGTGAAAGAGGACAATAATGGTATAATGGTTTCTATTCCTTATTAAATACCAGGCAAAAACTTTATAAGCTCTCATTTTGAATCTTCGCAACAACCCTATGGCTCAGGTATTATTGTTATTATTTCTCACAAATAGGAAACAGACTCAGTAAGCTTAAGTAATATACCAAGGTCGCCTGGAAAGTAAGATGCAGAGACAGGGTTCAAACTCATGTCTGTCCGTCCAGGTTTTTACTACTGTCCTACACTCTCCCCACATCCTTTGGAATCAGGAGGCTGATTCCGCTCTATAAATGCTCCTTCTTTCCATGTGTATTTAGGCTGAATGAATGATTAACTAATGAAGATTATTAAACATCTCAGAACTAACACTTGAAAATGCATGAAAGGGGGAACAGCTCCAAATTTCTGCAGTTTTAGTTGAGACCCTCGGGAACCAAGGTGAAACTAGAAGGCAACAAGACAGATGTTTGACTTTGAGCTTAAACAGTGGAATTTTTAGTGCTCTGTGTTTGTTTTAGAACATATTTTATAGTGGTTGCTGTTGAAATGATGGGAAGATAGAAATCTCTTTTAGCTTTTGGAAGTGCTTTTTTTTTTCTTTTTCATTTTCATTTGAATGGCAATGTTACGATGGCTTCAGAAGATGAAGTTTTTAAGACCTTTCTGCTAACTTCCGACCGTTAGCTGATTTCCTAGCTCTGCTGTAGTGAAATTTGGGTAAACACAATTTTACTCCATGCCTTCCATTAACAAGGTCAAAAGATTAAAGCACAAAAGACCATGTTCCTTTCAGTCTAACAAAGCATTTAGCTAGGATTACTTACTTTCTTGGGGTTTTCTTGCTTCTTAAAGCTTGTTCTGATTTCCTTGGTTCCGGCTCCCTAGTGACTCTGTTAGCTGGACTTGTAGCTAGAGATGGTGGTTGAAGGATAGCCTGAAGTCTCTCCCTTCTGTGCCAGGTTCCTGCAGGTCTGAGGAGCTGAAACTCAGGAAATGGTCTTCTAGCCAAAATGCTTATATCCCGATTCATAGAACAGAATGCCAATTTGTTACTTTACTGATTTGTCCTTTTGTCGATATTACCGTATCTGGAAAGACAAATGACAATTAGTGAATCCATCAGCAAGTATTTTAGGGACATTTAAAGATTATCTACTATACTATGGACACTATGGCATTTATAAGGAAGTGTAATATACTGAAGTGAGCAAGAGTTCCTGGAGAAAAGAGCTCAAGTCTGATGGTGATGATTATGGGAGTGGTGGTCGTGGTAATTATCAATCCCTGAGCATTTTTCATGTATCAGGGTCAGGGATCTGTTTCTAAAACTACTTCTTCTAACATGCCCCACTTTCTTGTAACTGCCACAGTGCTACTGCTTGGTAGATATTCTGTAGGTAGCTCGCTGTATTCTGTAGGTCCCATTGTTAGGAAGTAACAGGGTCAGGAACACTGGAAATGTGATGTCAGAAATGTAAATTAAATCCCTTCATCCTCTGTTTGATTCTCCTGGGAATAATCATACCAATGAGGTATCAGAGGGTAGTCCTAAGAGGCTTAGGCAAAGTACCAAGTCCACGGAAGATGTTTTCTAATTGGTAGTAATTATTGCTGTTATTACTAATATTAGATGTACATAGCCTTGCCCTCTAAAAAGTCTCAGTGATGTGGAAGGGAGTTTTAAGAAGAATATGTTCAACAGTGATACTTGCCAGAGAGAAGCCAAAACTTAAAGGAGAGTCAGACTCAGGGAATATTGCTTTGGTCCCACGGAGTCATTTGAAAAGGAACTCAGGCAGGTGATGAGGCTGGGCATGAGGAAATAACTGGAAATTTGCACGTCTCTTCCCTGTACATAGTACACACTAGCCAACGTCTTGTATCATACTCTCTTTTTTACTAGTTTCACGTCAGGGCTGTGCTCATAAAGATTTCCTGAGCCTCATCTTTCTGGTCCTTGTGGCTACTTGTATGTCCCTGGGGCAGACTCAGATCCTTTGTTGCCTTCATCAGGTTCTACTGAAGCTGCCCACCATGGCTTCTCTTCTGCCCAGGAGAGGCAGATTGTGTTCCCAGGGAAGCTATCCTCAACCACAGCCTTGGGATTTATGAGTGAGGAGAAGACACTAAAAAGTGACAGTCTACAGAAATCTGTACAAAGAGATTGAGCTGATGAGAACCATCTCCTCTGTCACTTGCTCAACTGTTGTCGTCATTAGCTGTTTTCTCCTTGTTAACAGTGGATAGAGAGATAATAAAATGCTGCTCCATTTTGCAGAGATGATTATTCCAGCAAATTTCAGTACTTGCTTTGGTCTTTGTTAGTTTGGGATAAATTTAAATTACGTAAACAAAATCTTGCTTCTCCTGAATATTTCAGCTTTTGTTTTTCCCCTTGATTGTTCTAAATCTGAATGAGAGCAGCACTGGACCTCAGATGACCTTTTATTGAGATATCTCAACAAGCTTTGCTGCAAAACATCTCAGAGGTGATTTTAACTAACTATTTAAATATTGCATAGAGTTTGAAAAGTAGGTAATACATATTTATGGCAAAGTTTTCAAACAGAACAAAAGGGTAAATAGTAAGAAGCGTGTCTCCTGATTTCCTTTCCTGTTTTTTTACAGCAAGTCGGTGGCATGATGCAATCCAATCTGAACACAGATGAAATTTGAGGTTTCATATTATGAAAAACAAATATTTCCTACTCTACCAATGCTGTAAATTTGCAAACTATTGAATATATTGAATTTATTGACAAGGAGTGATACCTGCAGCTAATTATGATATCATTGATAACAATAGCAAAAGACATAGGGAAGGAGAGCAGAGAGAAGGAAAGACAGAATATTAAAGATGCGGGAAATGCAGCGCCAGATGTTTACATGACTCTGTGAGATCCTTAATCACATCTAGCTTATCCTGTGACCAGCTTGTGGAAGAACTGAGTGAGGTACTTTGTGGTGAAATGTAACATGGAAGTCAGAATCTTTCTCCATATAACTCTTCAGAAAAACCTCCTGTGACTGCCCTATGAGAATCGTTCATAAGGGCAGCCCATATCCTCTGCTCTAGCTTTGCAAAATAATTTCAAAAAAATTTACAGGAAAACATAAAATCTGCATGGTCATGTAGCATTTCAAGAAATGGCTCATGTTTCCCTGTCCATCCTGACATTTTTATTACTTCCCAGCCTGAATCTAAGAACAGAAGAATCTGTGTTATAAACAGATTTATAATACTCCCCCTTACGTGTTTTTTTCCCAAATACCTACTCCCATTCAAAAAAACAAAAACAAATCAAAATTCCAAAAGTCCAAGGAAAGCCTCAAGAATATGCCTGTGCCCCTAGGCTGCTCTCAATTTTCTTTGTAAGCTTGATTTCTTTGGATCTACTGGGTTTGGCCCAGAATAAATACAAAGTTTCTTCTCATGCATGAGAGTATTATGACCAAGTTGGCCATTGGAAGATCAATTAAGCACCTCTATAAAAGATACTATTTCCAAGTTAAAATAGCTCATACATGGATCATAAATGATAAATTTTACCTCCAGGGGCACCTGGGTGGCTCAGTTGCATAAGCGACTGCCTTCGGCTTAGGTCATGATTCTGGAGTCCCAGGATCGAGTCCCGCATCAGGCTCCCTGCTCTGCAGGAAGTCTGCTTCTCCCTCTGACCCTCCCCACCTCATGCTCTCTCTCTCTCATTCTCTCTCTCAAATAAATAAATAAAATCTTAAAAAAAGAATTTTTACCTCCATTTCACCCCGACCCCTTTCCTCCTCCTTACAGTCTCTAGGTTTTGAAGTTTTTCTCCAGTAGAGCTAACAAACCTCCACATTAGGAAAGGATTTAATCCCGGACCAACCAGAACTAGGATTTAATCATTATTTAGCTAATTAATAATGTAATCAATCATTTCTATTTCAATGACTATTTCACAATGGTAAATGAACGATGCAGTATGTAGCTGTCAGATCAGTTAATCTTTCTCATTCTTCTCCACTCTCTTCTTCATAACCTAGTCCTCCTTTTTTCTCTATTTAATTACTAAGTTTACTTAAAATTATGTACCTCTCAACTTACACACAGTAAGTGACTTATCCTGGGAGAATCTGCCTCTCTGGCAATACATAATTCCTGCTGTAGAAATGTCATTTAAGGGGTGCCTGGGTGGCTCAGTCAGTTGGGCGTCTGACTCTTGATCTCAGCTCAGGACATGATCTCAGGGTCGTGAGTTCCAGCCCCACATTGGGCTCCATACTGGGTGTGAAGCTGACTTAAAAAAAGAGGGGTGCCCGGGTGGCTCAGTCATTAAGTGTCTGCCTTCGGCACAGGTCATGATCCCAGGGTCCTGGGATCGAGCCCCGCATCAGGCTCCCTGCTCCGCAGGAAGCCTGCTTCTCCCTCTCCCACTCCCCCTGCTTGTGTTCCCTCTCTCGCTGTGTCTCTCTCTGTCAAATAAATAAATAAAATCTTTAAAAAAAGAGAGGGGAAAAAGAAATGTCCTTTAAAGACGGAGTCTAAGTTCCTTGAGGCCAGGGTCTGTGTCTTACATGACTTTGTATTTGCAGCTCCTGAAGCTCTATGAATTATGAGGACAACTGAGGGAGCGAGTAGATGGATGAATGGATGCAACCAGGGGTGGACGAGTGGGTGAATGAGAAGGATGCTGTGAAATTTGAACTTGACATATGAAATAAAAGGTTCAAAGATTTAAGAAGCTCAAGGAGCATGACAGACCTTAAAAATAATAATAAAAGATAAAAGCAGCCGGTGAGAGATACCACATGAAGATTCCTTAAAAAAGCAAAGCCCATAACAAACCGCTAAGTTTCCAATACTTCCTTTTTCAAGGTAGAGGACGAAAGCCATATATTGCTTCTTTCCAGAGTTTTCAGCTCTGAAAATTAGTCTACCTTTCAAATATGTTTGGAATATATGAGTTGTCCATCTGCCTCCTTTGCTATTTATTGGGAAAGATTATGCTCGGAGTCATTAGAAAAGTAATTCTCTCTTGATTTTTCAAGAAAATTCCCAGATGTGACCTGCACATTGATAACAGAGAATTTAGTTTGCTGGCAAGAGCCAAATTGGATTTTGGTTGTATTTTGAAGTAGAGTTGCTGTACTTTTTTCTTATTTCAAGGGCAAATTCAAATACCTTCTTTCCTCCTGTTCACGACTGTGACTCTGATGGGAAACTCCACCGAAATAGAAATATTTTTTAGATGGCAAAAATTCCAATTGACAGTATTATTTAAAAATCCACCTGTGAGATCCAAGTATCAAATTCAGCTCTGAAACCTTATATCTAGGAATGCAGGATCAATCTCTCCATCTCTCCCTCAATAATACTTCCCTAGAGAGGCTGAGTGATTATGCAAATCAGATGCTGTAAATGAAATCACTTTATTTAAAATGACCAGTTCTGTAGTGGGATTTAATCACTTGAACCCTGGCATTATTTAAACACCAGACAGCACGATCCAATGGTACAAACTGTCAATCATGTACCACACCGCATCTATTAATGTCGCCTGGATGATGCTTTGCCCCGAAGTAATGATAATAAATTTCAATTAGTTAAATACAAATTATGGGCCTTATTTGTTAAAGTAATTTCAGATGAAAGAAAGAAATTATTATGAAATATATGTTGTCACATAAATTTGCATTTTGACCAAACACTGGGCTGTGTGGGGGAGTCAAGGACAATATTAATAGATTCTTTTTAACTTGAGTACAAGCAGTGATGCCAAAAACTTTTGCCCAGGAGACAAGCTTCTGAAATAACTCCCAAAGTACATAAAAATGGCCACCACAGAAACAGGAGTGTGATGGTATTTCAATTTAAACTTTTCTTCTGAAATAGTTGATAGGATTCAAGGAACATAACTACATCACAGGGACTTCAGAAAAAATAAGCATATTAAGGAAAACTGGAAGGGAATTTGCAAACATGGAAATAGTCCTGTTGGGCTGGTAGGATTAAGGATGGGTTTTGGTTTTTTTTTTTTATTCCTTCCAATTTTATGAATTGTTGCAATAAAGAGAAAATGACTCAATTGTGCTCTTAGGTCCAGGGTTTGATTGATTGAGTCAGAGTGCTCTGGGCATCTGCTTTTCCCCTGGAATGGTCTGCTGTTTGCAGAAGCTGTTTTTGGGTTTTTATTAAGGCCTGGAGGAAAAGAAGAAGGGGTGTGTGTGTGTGTGTGTGTGTGTGTGTGTGTGTGTGTGTACAGTTCTTTCTTATAATGCTGTCCTTTTTTGCTCCGGAAGGAAGATAAGATATCTTCTTTGTACACATTCTCTCTCTCTCTCTCTCTCCTCTGGTGCCTACTCTCTAGGACAATTTACTGAGAGAAATCTCCAGTCAATGAAAGATTCCCTGGTTACAAGTAATTATGTTTTCCTGTTCTATGTCATTGTCTCTACATTTGTAAGAACAATATTGAATTCTGCAGAAATACACATGATTGCTACACCCTTCAGCAAACTTTCAAAAGCTTATTAGTAGGTTAAAAGGATTTTCCGGTCACTTGCAAAAAGCAGTAAAAATACAGCACTTTGTGTTTATAGTATATGTCCTCTCCAGATATCACTCAAAGATGATAAATTAAGGCCTTAAATTTAAAAATAACATTGAGAGAGTGATAGCATTGAATAGCGAGTAAAATAGGAAATAGTTATTCATGTTCAGACTTTGCTATTCTTAGTCTCCCAGCAGGTTTTAGACTCAGTTTCTCCATCTGTGCAATGACCACAATGTTCCTTCCCTGTCTCTGTCAGAGGACCAAAGTGAAAATGCTTTAAAAGCGTTGGCTGTTATTGATGTTTTATGCAGGGATTTCTTTTCTTTTCTTTTTTTTTTTCTGTCTCTCTGTAAATCACAAAGAAGAATTTTCAGCTCTTCTCCCCAAGAACAGGTCCCACTCATCATAACTTATTTTAACACATGCCCTAGCCTAGAAAACAAAATGTTTCATTTCCTCTCGTGCTGGTGTTCACAGACATGGACCTAAACATTGCAATCAGAGACCCCCTAAGCTGCCAAGAGAATTATTTTCAGTGACTCATAATGCTATTTGAAGCCAGAGGGACTATCCAAAGCCACTGTTTCAGGCACTAAGTTTTTCCAAACAAGAGTTCCTTGCTGGCACTGGACTGAATCACTCTTCACAATAAAATTTCATTCACCAAAATGTCTCTGGAGAACCTTTAGTTTACTGTCATCTGTGGAAAATAGGAAGCCTGCATGAAGCTTTCTAAATTCTTACTTCATTTGGCAGGATCTTGAAACAAGTCATAGCCAAGGGCAGAAGTAGTGGAAAATGAACCCCAGGCTGACTCATGAAATATGTGAGCTTGCAGTTGTCTTGACATAAGGCTTCTTTATGGTCTGTCTTTTTGATTTGCCAATATTTTCCCTTAAGCATTCTGATGTGATTTTGTGGTGGTTGTTCACGATAAAAGGTAGGGATTTAAGGGTATAGCTTCTTTCCCTTCAGAAATATAGCCATGGAGGGGCACCTGGGTGGCTCAGTTAAGCGGCGGACTCTTGGTTTCGACCCAGGTCATGATCTCATGAGATTGTGAGATTGAATCCCTTGTGGGGCTCCACACTCAGTGGGGAGTCTGCTTGAGATTGTCCCCCTCTGCCCCTCCCCCATGCGCTTGCACTCTGTCTCTCTCTCTCTAGAATAAATAAAGAATTCTTTAAAAAAATATATAGCCATGGAAACACAGAGTTCTTGGTCTATCCATAAGCCAGAGGAAACATTCTAATGGTCTCTGAAATATTGGGTGAGGCTCTGGGAGACAGGGGTGTGGGGTGTGGGCACTGATGAAAAGAAGGGGGTGCACCCTGCAGAGAAGGGTGTTCTGCAGACTGGGTGGGCCACCTTCAGACAGGGTTTGTAAAAGGGGGCCAAAGAAGAACAGTCTGTGTTTAAAGACTAAATGAAACAAGGAGAGACAAAACAGTGCATGAAGATTTGGTTGAGGGTTGGGGCTGAGTTTTTTCTATGCTTGGGACAGTATTAAATTCTTAATGACCCCATAGGGTTGTTGGATTGCTGGAGGGTGGGGTAATACTCCATAATTTCTCCATTAAAAGTTGGCAAAACATGGGGCGCCTGGGTGGCTCAGTCGTTAAGCATCTGCCTTCAGTTCAGGTCATGGTCCCGGGGTCCTGGGATTGAGCCCCACATCGGACTCCCCGCTACATGGGAAGCCTGCTTCTCCCTCTCCCACTCCCCCTGCTTGTGTTCCCTCTCTCGCTGTGTCTCTCTCTGTCAAATAAATAAATAAAATCTTAAAAAAAAAAATGTTGGCAAAACAGATCCATTTCTGCCCATGTGAAACATATGGGGGAATAGATATTAATTTTATAATCACTCAGATTGATAACAATTATAAAATAGGAGGAGTACCATGAATGATAGAAAACTGCAGAGAGCTTAAAGAATATACACTCATTTCATGAACAACTATTGTACTTGCAGGCCAGTAAAAGATTTCCTTAAGATGGAGACCTTTGGGCTAGGCCCAGTAGGCTCTCCTGAGGTATGGGAGAAGGAAAAATGTCTCTGTGAGCTATAGAGAAAGCCAGAGTCCTCAGGAGATGGCATTAGAGAGATGATTCTGTGAGTAGCAGAATGATAAGAGAAGTTTTGGTCATGGATTATGGATTCCTAAGGACTGGGTGGGGACATTTGGGAGGGAAGGAAATCATGCAGAGGTGGACAAAGGCTCTTCCACTCCCCACCCCTTTCCCTTACAGTGGATGGAGCAATCCATTCTCCACATTGGCTGCATCGTTCCAAAGTTGATCTGGGATTTTCAGCTCTTGACCCTTACCCAGTCTGACCTTTTGTTAGGAAGAACTAGAAACCCTTAATTGGTAGCTGTGAATGCCCAGAGGAGTCTTACTTAACTCCTTGGGAACTTGGGAAATGTAAAGAAATCAACCAAAAAGATACTTCCTAGGTGATATGAGGAGCGGGGATTTGGGGTAGAGTGACGGCTGTCTCTTGCTGCCAGAAAAGAGAGCCAGTGACAGTTCATAGTTGGGGGCTGAAAAGTCTATGACTTATAAAGATGAATCTCAGATTGTCCCAATGCACTTGGATGGTAGACATTCCGTTGGTCTGGCAATGTGGAAGTTTTTTGTTTTATTGTACCTTTCAAAGAAGGGTCTAGTCCTGCTCTGTCCAAAATGGTAGCCACTAGGAGCATGTGGCTATTGGGTACTTGAAATGTGCCTAGTCCAAATTGTGAGTGCTGTGAGTCTAAAACACATACTGGATTTCCAAAACTTAGTATGAAGAAAAGCATGTAAAAATCTTGTTAATAATTTATCAGTTATTTTGTGAATCGATGATGTCCTGGATCGACAGGGTTAGAGAAAATACCTTATTCAAGTGAACTTCTCCTTTTTCCCTTTTCTTCAGTGTGGTGACTAGAATGTTTAAAATCACACATTCACAGACGTGCCTCACCCTGTCTTTCTACTGCACAGCACGGATCCAGCCAGACACCATATCAGCTTCTTCATTTCATCACTTGTCTTGTCCATAGCGACTTTTCTCACCACACCCCCCGTAAGGTAGAAGATCAGGAGGGGAAGAGAGGTGCTACCTGATTCTGTATTCATTTTAATATGCTGCATTCTCCTTACCTCAACATCCTAAGACAGAGTGAAAACATACGTGTGGTCTAAAACTTAGGCTCCGATGTCTGCACCCTTGAAGTTCCTGTTGAGAGAGGGAGGGGCCTGGGGCTGTTCTCTCTGCTCGCCTGAGCTCTTCATCTGCCTGGCATCCCAGACGCTTGTGCATTGAGAATTGTTCCTGCCAGTTCGGCCTTTCACAGATGTAGCTTTGGGAAAGAACCTGCAACAGTTCTCAGGGCATCGGGGAAAAAGGCGGCTCTGGGCCAGGATTTTTTTCCTTCCAAATGCCGTGTTTACAAATGCAGCTGCAGAGCGCGGAGCCATACACTTGCCACCTCTGTTCTCCTTGAGACTGGAAGAGGCCTCTCCCAGGGGAATCTGCATTTTGAGATGGAATTCTTCAAAGCTCCGCAAGCCTGCACTATGGGGAAAAAAAAAAAAGGGAGGCACTAATGAGGTAATTTCAAACCTGATGGCAGAGAGAGGGGACAATTTTGTCCCCCACTCCCTCTCCTTGTCAAGTCAGCCCCAGGAAATGTCTTGAGTTAATCTTAAGATGACCTATTGGAAATGGATTAAAGCAAAATTCTAAAGACACCGAAGGATTTGGGTGGAGAAAGAAGCAGATGAGATCCTTACAGTCGTAGCTAGCATTTCCTAGGCCCTTGCAGGGGCCCAGCCCTGTTGTAAGCGTTCATTCACCGAGCCCTCACAACAGTCCTCCAGGGTAAATACAAGTGTTACTTCCATATTACAGAAGTCTAAGCGGAGGCAAGAGACTGTTAAGGCCAGTTGCTTGAAGTCCTAAGCTAATAAACAGCCGAGACTATGGAGAGCCTAGCTCCAGAGCTGGTAACCTCCACACTACACTGTCTCCCGTGTGCGAAGGCTCAGAAGCGAGCAAGCTTGGCTTCATCTATCTGTTAAATCAGCAAATTTAATCTCCCCTTGTATAAGGTCCCAAACTTTATGTGCCTGCAGACATTTCGAGCCTCTGAAATATTCATGCTCCTTCTTACACTTAATTCAAGCTTCTTAGAGTGCCTTGGCCTCCCTCCGTGTTGATGGAGAGGATATTGTGATATCTTCCCATATCTGATATTTTCATCTCCCAGACACTGTGGCCCTTTAAAATATAAGTTTCTTGAGGGATGGGTTTTTCTTATTTGTCATCGTGTTTTCAGTTCCCTGGATGGTGTCTGGCATGTAGTTGGTGTTCATTAACCTCCCCTCCCAGTCCTACTTAAGTAGAAATTAAGAGTTAATACCATTCCTTTCCCAAAGAACTAAAGGGACAGTTACTCAACAGAAGATAATATTATTTATTATCTCTTACATAATCTTTTAAATTCTTTTCACCTCAGAAACTTTAATTACCAATAGGCAAATGTTTCTCTAATTATTTGGACATAATTCCAATGTCACAGTCAAATAATTGGACTTGTAGATTTTAACAAGAATAACTGCAAGCAAGTAAATAAACGAAATGCAAACATTCCTGTTTAACAGGCTTTCTTGGATTAAAAAGAAATATTTTTGGTAACTGATAATTTCAGAGAACCCATTATATTCTATTCATTGCATTTATCCCTCCTCAAAAAGCATAAAACAAGTGTTCATTTTTTATGAGTCAAAATTGCAACATGTATAAATAATTGGTTTTCAATGATGCATGCAAATAATATCAGAATTTGTTTTAAATGTAGAAGCAATTGTGGGATATAATTACAGTGTATGCAGTTCAACACCCTCTTGCTCATTAATATATATGGACCCTCTAATGGATGTTCATTGTTTCCTGGGAATCAGATCTGGCAGGTCAGATCCAAAGAAGATAATTTCCCCTGGTTGTCAAATGGATTATAGTCTCAAAAGCAAATCAATAGCCATATCTCAATCAACTGGAACATTTAGAAGAGCAAGACCTCCTCCAAACCCAAACCCCAATTTGGTTAATGTTCAGAAAGTAATATTAATTGTAGGGATATAAAATATGCTATCTAAAGCTTACTTACCTCTTCTCAGTTGACCCTTCTCCTTTCCATTTGAGTGGGTGGTAGACAAAAAAGAGCATATTGGCTTTCGTTTTAGCGGTTGGGGATGGGTTTAAAAAGCTTTTTGTATTTATATAACTTGTGTGTATGTTTGTGCGGACCGACTCACAACCGTTGCTGGCATCATTGCAAAATTCATAGTGATTTCTCAGTTTTGCAAATTTTTCCACTTTGGCTTACTCACATTTGTAATTCTAAACTGCAATTAAAATTCTGTGGCTTGGTGCCCTTTCCTCTGGAGCGTTCCCTTTTGGGTAACCTGCAAAGATGAGGCAATGAGTGAGTCCTTATAAACTCGGCTGAGCTAGCCAGGTTGGCTTCAGATGGCAGCTTTGGAAGTGAAAGTGCACAGGCTCAAAAGCCCTTGGGTGCTGCCTGCCAGGTTCCTTACATTACCCACTTCTGTGACCATCCCTGTCCCCACCCCTAAGCTAATGTAACCTGTACGCTCCATCTTGAAGTCTGAAGAGGGGTTAGTCGGATGGAGAAGGGCAGGGAGGTGGAAGATATTCCAGAGAGTGTGAACAACCTGTGACATGTTCAGAGGCCAGAGAGAGATGGCCCATTTGAGGAGCCGCGAGTAGGCTGGAAATGCTGGAGCCTTGTCTGCATGTGAGGGTGAGGCTGGAACAGCAGGCTGAGATGGTGGAGACGTGGCCGTCACATACGCCGCCATATCCAAATCAATTGCGACACTTAGAATAGCAAGGGTGACTCAAAACTCAAACCCCAATTTGATTAGTACACAGAAAGGTTAATTATAGGGATATAAAATATACTATGGAAAGCTGACCTCTTTTCATCTGACCCCGCCCTTCTATTTTAGCGAGTAGAATTGGCTAAAGGGGTATATTGGCTTTGCTTTAAATTTTGTTCCGGAGAGCAAGGCTATTTGCTGAGACTTTTGAAAAATGAGAGCAACATAATTAGTTTTTGATTTCAGAAAAGACAAAGAGCATTCTAAAGATGTGGTAGTGGAGAGAGGGCGTAAGAGGAGAGGTGGATGGACAGATCTTTAAGATGTAGAATTAACAGTGTTTGATGACCCGATGAAGGGGTGACCCCCACGTTTCTAGAGCAGCTAACTTGAAGGATGACAGTACTGATCAAAGTAGGTGTTAAGTATTCTAGTTATTATTAGGGAACAGATATGGGCAAGGGGACGTATACTTACAACAGAAGATAATGCAGCTTTATAGAGCTAGTAATATAGAACTCTTTCGTGTGCACAACCAAAGAGGAAGAACAGCAATATTAGTAAAAACAATAAACGATGTCCACCCCAACCTGCAGAGATTCTGATTTCATTGGTTAGGATGGATCCAGGTACTTTTTTAAAAATTGGGATTAAAAAAACACAATGTAAATCTACTCTCTTGATAGATTTTAAGGGTGTACTAGAGGGTTGTAACTATATGCATGTTGTGCAGCAGAAATTTGGGGAACTTTTCCATCTTGCATGACTTAAACTCTCTACTCATTGAAGAGCAGCTTTCCTCTCCCCCCTCCCATAGGGCCTGGTAACCACCCTTAGACTTTCTGCTTCTATGAGTTTGACTACTGTAGATACTCTATGTAAGTAGAATCATGTAGTATTTGTCCCTCTGTGCCTGACTTATTTACTTAGCGTAATGCCCTTGAGTTTCATTCATGTTGTAGCACAAGACAGGACTTCCTTCTTTTTTAAGACTGAATAATAATATTCCATTGTTTGTATCTTCTGTATTCATTCATCTGCTGATGAACACTTAGGTTGCTTCCATGTCTTGGCTTTTGTAAACAATACTGCAATGAACAATGGAGTGTAAATATCTCTTCAAGATCCTGATTTATTTTCGATGAATATCCAGAAGTTGGATTGTTGGATCATATGGTAGTTCTATGAGAGAGAGAGAGAGAGAGTATAAGCAGGGGGAGTGGCAGGCAGAGGGAGAAGCAGGCTCTCCACTAAGCAAGGAACCTGATATGGGACCCAATCCTAGGACCCTGGGATCATGACCTGAGCCAAAGGCAGACACTTAACTGACTGAGCCACCCAGGCATCCCTATTTTTAATTTTTTGAGGAAAATCTATCTATTTTCCATAATGGCTGCACCATTTTACATGCCCACTAACAGTGTACAAGGTTTTGACTTCTCCACATCCTTGCCAATATTTATTATTTTGGGCTTCTTAAATTTTTTTTTTTTAATTTATAATGGCCATTCTAAAGGGTGTAAGGTGATATCTCATTGTGGTTTTGATTTGTCTTCCCCTGATGATGAGTGATACTAAGTATCTTTTCATGTGTCTGTTGGCCATTTGTATGTCTTTCTTGGAGAAATGTCTGTTCAAGTTTTTTTGTGAGTTATTTGGGTGTTTTTGCTATTGAGTTGTAAGTTCTTTATATACTTTGGTCATTAGCCTCTTACCAGACATATGGTTTGAAAGTATGTTGTCCTATTCTGTAGGTATGCTTTTCATTTTGTGATTGTTTCCTTTTCTATGCAGAAGCTTTTGACTTTCGTGTAGTCTCACTTACTTATTTTGTTATTATTGCCTGTCTTTCGGTGTCAGAGCCAAGAAATCATAGGCATTAGGTGCTTTTATAAAGCTCCTCCGGATGACTTCAGTGTGCAGTCGGGAGAACCACTAGTCTAAACTATACCTTGCTATGACAAGTGGTTCCACTTGGCCATGAACATTCTGTTGGTCAAACAGGCTAGCAGTTAACCACATTTATTGTCTATTTGGCATGGTGACCCCTAGAGGGAGAGATAGATCTTAATTTCTGGATTGGATAAGAATGAAGTAGGGAAATAAGTCAAACAGAGAAAGACATGTATCATATGACCTCACTGATATGAGGAATTCTTAATCTCAGGAAACAAACTGAGGGTTGCTGGAGTGGGGGGTGGGGTGGGAGGGATGGGGTGACTGGGTGATGGACACTGGGGAGGGTATGTGTTCTGGTAAGCGCTGTGAATTGTGCAGGACTGTTGAATCTCAGATCTGTACCTCTGAAACAAATAATGCAATATATGTTAAGAAAGAAAAAAAGAAGAAGAAGAATGTAGCAGGAGGGGAAGAATGAAGGGGGGGAAATCGGAGGGGGAGAAGAACCATGAGAGACAATGGACTCTGAAAAACAAACTGAGGGTTCTAGAGGGGAGGGGGTTGGGAGGATGGGTTAGCCTGGTGATGGGTATTGAGGAGGGCACGTTCTGCATGGAGCACTGGGTGTTATGCACAAACAATGAATCATGGAACACTATATCTAAAACTAATGATGTAATGTATGGGGATTAACATAACAATAAAAAAATTAAAAAAAATAAAAAATAAAATAAAAAATAAAAAATGAAAAAAAAAAAAAAAAAAAAGAATGAAGTAGGGAAAGTGTAGTTTGAAAGAGCACATCAATATTGTTATCAAATTTTATTTTTGAATAATAATCTTTTTCATAATTTAAACTAGAAAAAAACAATGCTCAATAAGTAAGATCTTTCTCACCCCGGAGGTATTCAGTGATTCTAAAGGGTGTGTGTGTGTATTTTGTGTATACAAAATTTAAATCTTAGGAGATGGTATCTGCAATGGAATTTTTTAAAGTGGGTTTAAAAGTTCAGGAAAGCAGGTGTAGTGAGTCTGTCTCTGATTCTGTGGGCGTGTGCATTCATTTATGTAACATTTCCTGCGCGCCTCCTAAGTGTCAGGGCCTTTGCTGAACCCTTAGCTATAATGTTTCCAATCTACCAGGCCTGTGAGGTAGGTATTATACCCATTTTAAAGATAACAGTGTGGCAAAGAAAGGTACACAGGTCAAAGGGGGCTGGAATGTCAGTTCCATAAGGGCAGACTCTTTGTCCTGTTCGCGGCTGTACCCCCAGTTTCGGGACCGCGTCCGGCTTACTGGAAGCAAGCACCCGAAATGTCTATTTGGAAGAGGCTGAGCTGGAGATTGGATGTGCGTGTGTCAGCTGTCAGGAGCTGCTGTTTTTCCCTCATACCTAGAGACTCTCAGCTCTTCCTCTGCCTTGCCAGCCTTGCCTTCCCTCCCTCCGAGTTTAGGGGAAGCTGTGCCCCCTTCCCCACACCCCCAGCCCAGGTGGCTTTGCAGGGCTGCATCTTTCTGTGAGGCTGTCAACTGGGTCCTTGAGTGCGCTGTGGGGAGGGCATTTATTCACCCAGGAAATATCCATTCACATACTGAAATCTGGTCGATCTGGAAGGTTCTAGATGGGAACAATTGCCACTGTGTGTCCACAGGCTAGGAACTCAACAGCATTTAACAAAATATTATGCCATAGTAGGGGGTTAGAGCAAAAAGCATAAAAGTGTGTAAGTGAAAATACACGGAAAGAAAAATCTATCTAACACAGAATGCCCTCTGTTAGCAAGACGATCTTAACGTCGTCCCTTAATTGAATTTATGTTCCCTTGTATTTTAACAATCTTTGTGCTATTAAATGGCACTGTTTCCAAAATATGCCTGATGAAATAAAAAACACGGCCTTGTTTCTACAGCTTAAATATGAAGGCTTCCAGGGGAAAAAAAGAAGGAGAAGAAATGGAATATGCTTACTGTTTTCTATCATTTTTATTTTTATCATTTCAGAGCACTCCGAGGAGGATTTGGGAAATCTTCATGTCACTCTCTTAATAAAGCCACAGTGAGCACTTAATGCTGCTTCTACTTCCCACACACAAACTTTCTAATTATAAAAGGACCTTTTCAGACTTATTCAGGGCATATAATCTTATTTGCAGCTCCTAATTGGAGGACTGTGTTTGTTGAAAAGAACAGAAGTCTTCAGTCATTTAGAATAAAGCTGGCTCATCAACCCCTGTGGGAAGAAAAGAACTATTTATTTTATCCGTTAATCCCAAATACAAACACAATAAAGCTGTCTTTTCTAATAGTGACCTATTTCATGTTAAATTGGGATAGAGCTAGCTTTGCTCAATAAGACTATTGTGGTCAACAAAAAAGTCAATCTTATTAGGATTCCCATTGAATACCTTCCAATCACTTATCTTTTAAAATGCTGAACCCAAAGCCCAGTTGAATTCTTTATGTTGCCGGCCACAAAATGCAAATCTTGAAGGGAAATAACCTCAACTAGTGAGCCCCATCTAGTGACAGGGAAGTAAATTGCTGGTCAAAAACCTGGGCGGTAATTATCCCGTATCTTTAACCTGAACCTTTCATTCTTCTCTTTGTGCCCAGGCCATTATGTTTTATTTCTCTCTTCTCCATCTCTCTCTCTCTCTCTCTCTCTCTCTCTCTCTCTTCCTTTCGCCTAGCCTCTTATTTCTAAGAATAGATAACTTTTTATACTCAGGAATTTTTTTCTTGATAAATTCCAGTTTCTAAAAACATTAACATTGCTTAAAACTAGCCAGATTTCCGCATTTATATTGAATTTTAACACGTGAGCAGTCATCTCTCTTGAATAGCATTACATAGCACTTACAGATTAAACTGTATTTGATGTAAATAATATTATTCATTTATCAATTTTATGTTATCAAAAGACCACAGAGAATTTTTTTACTCATAAGAGCTTTAGAGGAACAAGACCGAGTCATAGAAAAATCCAGGGAGAGATCTAAGGGGATTAAAGCTTTCAAAGTCTACTTTCTTTTTTTTAGATTTTATTTATTTATTTGACAGAGAGAGAGAGACAGTGAGAGGGAACACAAGCAGGGGGAGTGGGAGAGGGAGAAGCAGGCTTCCTGCTGAGCAGGGAGCCCGATGTGGGGCTCGATCCCAGGACCCTGAGATCATGACCTGAGCCGAAGGCAGATGCTTAATGACTGAGCCACCCAGGGGCCCCTCAAAGTCTACTTTCTTGGGCAATATCACCATTTGACAATGCATTGGCTTGGAGGTTGGTTTCTTTTAGCTGACTACATTAGAAGTTAATTTTGGTGTGTCTGCATCCTACGTTTCTGCATTTCTTGACTTTTACTGTCATAATAATACACATGTCAAAACTGCATAAGGCTACAGCGGGATCAACTCCAATCATACATAGGCAATGCTTTTGCTAATGATTCTGCCTTATAAATGCAAACCTTTGTTCCCAGAAAAAAAAAAAAGTTGATAATAGCCATATGTCATTTTAAAATGAAATAGAACATATCACTCAGTCTATCTACACTTTCAGAATCAGTTACTTTCAGAATCTCTTTCCACTAGCCTATGTGCCCAAACACCAGAATCAGACCTAAGCATAGGAGTTTTCTGGGTTATGGAGGAAAGAACAAAGGACTCAAGTTCAGATCCTGATATTGCCCCTCACTGGCTACATGGCCTTGGGAAAGTCGTAGCTCCGATCAAGGTGTCATGGGCTCAGGCTATGGAGCAGATAATCCCTGTTCCTTCACCTCCCAGCTAGTGGGCTTTAGACAAAATTCTTCCCCAAGCTTCGACTGGCTCAATGTATATCATGATATTTCCTTCATAGAGTCATTAGGAGAATTGACTGAACAAAGCATGTGAAGTTCTGAGCTCAGGGTCTGGCACATAACAGAGGGCTCGGTAAATATTGTTACTTACAAAATGAGAGGACCAGCATCCACCTCTCAAGACCCTAGGGAAGACTCAATGAGGGGACGAGTGGGAACATGGTCAACTCAAAGGCATTCTATAAATGTTATGGATTAGAACAAAGCTGGACCCTCTTCGAGGCCTCAAAGAAAGAAGGAAAGTTGTTGTAATTGAAGAACATGAGGCTTTTATTGATCAGGGCAAGCTTTATGGGCTGAACAAAATTTTTGTAGGCCAAATGATTTGTACCTTTGGCTTGCATTCTACTTGGGGTTATAAGTTTCTGAAGAGAGTAGAATGATAGAGTTGGAAGGAAGACTGTATAATTTAGTTTCCTCATTTTTTTTTGAGAAAAAAACCTAATGCTCCTTTCTTCTTCAGAGTTCTTTGTTCACTTGAGATTATTTAAGAATTTTAAATTATTTGTTTGGTGTCTGCCTTTACTTCTGGGCTGGAAGCCCCCTCAGGACAAGGGCCATGTGTGTTTGGTCCACACTGTAGCCCAGCCATGACTCAGTGCCCAGCACAGTGTGGGTACATTGTCTACACATGGTAATTACTGACCAGCTCCAAGAGGTCAGATACCAAGGAAGAGGAGAGCATGAACTCTGCAGGGAGGAAAAGCTGGGTACAAATTTGACCTCTCTGGGTCACTTCCTATGTGACCCTGGGCAAGTTACTTAACCTCTCTGATCTTCAGTTTCATTATCTGTAACAAGACTGATAATGCCAGAATCTACTTCATGGGGTTGTTGCAGAGATTAATGAGCTAATTCATGTAAAGTGCCTGAAACATTGTAACTCTATTAATTTATCTAAATGCCTGAGATAACAAAGTCAATTAGAGGGAGTTCTGGAACCAGAATCTTACCTACGTCTTGTTCTTGTATTTTTTTATTCCTCCGGTATCCCTCACCCCTCTGCCTAGACCACTTTCCAAAACCATTAGCCTAATCAGACAAAAATAGTGACACAAAATCGAGTATTGGGCCATTCACATAGAGGTGCTGCAATCACTCAAAGTAGTACTGCGAGTTTCAGGAACTCATTTGAATGGTGGCAAAGGGCTTATTATTGCTAATAACCTCGCAGTGTCTGAAGCACAAAGCTGAACAGAGTATTTCATATTTTGCTCTCTCAGTGGGTCCTTAAGGGTTTGACTATCAGATGCAGACATGGCTGCATTATGAAATGGCATGTTTAAAAATATCTCTGCGACTCACTCCTAGAGACTTTTAGCAAGTGAACTAACTGTTAGCCTTCTGGAAGATTAGATGTCAAGATAATTAGCCCCCTGCCATGTGGACTATCTAATTTTTTTTCTTTTCCAAATCTCATTCTCCTTTCTTCCCTAGGTCTCTCAGTTGACACGGTTCATTATTACTCGATGCCTGCATTCTTCCGTTTCGTTTCAGTGCACTCATAAACCACCTCGTTTTCATGACTAATCATACCTAACACTCTATTCACACCCTTAACTTTGATGTTAAATTTTACAATTTGGAATGTACCAAATATTAAGGAAAACGAAGAGTGGGTTAGACAGGTAAACCAGATACGGAGTATTGCGTATGATAACCCATCCTCCTCTCTCTCACTGGTCTTCAAAAGCCCTGGTGCCCTGGGAACAATGTGAAATGCACATTTTCTCATTTCGTGTCATGAGCAGAGGTCTGTGAATTTCTTCTTTCGTTGTCGAACGTGGGGGTCTGTGAGCTTTCCCATTTCATTATACCGAACGACCCAGACCTGGCCTTGTGCAACTAGGGAGTAACTTTCTCTTTTCTCCCATAAATGGAGCCAGTGAAAAGCCAGACTCGAAGGAATGAGACGGAATGGGGAATTATCCAAAGGAGCCATACAGTTATAGAAACGTCTGGCTGGAAGGACTCTGAAAGGCTATCTGTCCACCTCCCTGCACTTCAGTCTTGCCCCATACCAGTCCGACAGGTGATTTTGACTCCTATTTCAAAAGAATACATAGGATACCAGGTTTCTGCCCTCCATTTAAGAAGCTTCTTCCTTTATGCTGCTTACTACCTTTTCCCTCTCCAGTTCAGACTCTTTTCCTTCCATTGTCAGGCAGAAGAGTAGGTTCGTTTCTTGTCCCCAGGAAGTACAGATGTCCCCCAGGCAGAAAGGTGAGATTATTTTGCCCCCCAGCTGCCTTTCCTGCCCATGACCTATAGACTTTGTTCTCTACCTCCTCTAGGCATTGCCACAGTTTGATTAATTGTGGAAAGTCCAAGATTTCCTGAAAATAGTCTTGAACTAAACCAGCGTTTGAGGTAGAAAAAAGAAAAAAAAGAGGACAAGGAATGTTTTCCTTCTTTTTCTCTTTCTTCTGCCAACATCATGGCACCACTCCTCAGACACTGCCTAGCTCCCCCCACATCTCCCCACCCCACGTTCCCAGCTTGGAGAAGGTGAGACATGATCCAAGGCCAGTCACACTGCTCCTAGCTCTGTGCCTGGCTCCATCCCCAATCCAGCGCTTCTCAAAACTCTAAGGGCGGGCCTAGGTCCTAAGAGTTTTCCAAGATTCGTTCAGACCCAGGAATTGTTCCCTGGAGACCTAAGACTTGCAGGGAAGCCTTCCTACCCTACGCCCACCTACAATCTTGCATATAGGTCCTTAACTTTTTTTAAATGCTGCGCATGACTTGGAAGATAGTGACTGGCTGAGCTATTTTTGACGTGCATCTATCTTAGTTTTGTCCACCAGCGGTGGGTCTATTGAACTCAAGTGGTCTGGCAACACGAGTAATGGAAAGAGCACTCGTTAGGGGGTCAGGCCAACCTCGGTCTGATGCTCTCCTATTTCATTTGCTGTCGAGTGACTTTTGTCAAGCTGCTTCAGGTTCCTTCAGTGTAAAATGGAGCTAATGCCAACTTCAGGGCCTGATACTGGGATTAGAGAGAGAGTTAACTTATGCCAAGCCCCCAGCACAGTGCTTTGCAAATACTAATTGCTTCAAACACAGCTCTCTCCTTCACTGGCTCCAGAGGGGAGCTATCTAGCACCTTAAACATTCATTGGCTTCATCAGTCGAACCGAGCTGCCTTAATAGCTACACACACTGCGACTGTTACTAGCAGCACCAGCGACCCCCGTGCACCTGCTGGGGGCGCAGTATTGTGCTAGCATCTGAGGGTCGCAAGGCAGCCAGACTCGCGGTCTCTAGTCTTGGGGAGCTCACAGCATGAACGCAGCATCTGCAGCAGGCCCCTGGGAGACCCTTCATGCCCATCCGAGCCCAGAGCCAGAGCAGGATTTGATGAAGATCTCGGAGGACCGAAGCACTGAGAAGATTAGGGGGCTGCTACTCCCCTCCCCCCGTCTATAATTAAAAATAAAAATGGTACCAAACCATAATGAAGTGTGGAGAAGCAGAACAATGTTCTGATATCTTCCCCGCTGGGAGGACTGTCTTCGTGCTTCTTTTGAAATATCAAGTTTCACATTCTTTTCAAAAGGATGTCTTTTTGGGTGTCTTCGTTTTCAGTGCAACCAGTCCGCCTACAGGGTAACACGGCACGACCGCAAGGGCTCTCCTAATGCTCAGCAAATGGACCAGAAGGTAGGTCGAGAGCAGAGAAGCCGGGGGTCTGGATGCCTCACCAGCGACCTGACAGATCCCACAAGGGATGGAAAAGCGATGGTACCTTTTGAGACAAGAGGGAATCACCTTATTAAAAAGTCAAAATTCATTCCAGACATATGGAATATTCCCCCCCTTCCCCGGGGTGGACTTTTCACAAATGAGACAAGGGAGAGGTTATGTATAGATTAGCAAGTTGTAGAGTCGATTCTATATTGGGTCCTAAGAAATGACCGCACTATTGACTTGCGGCCTCTTGCTCTGCTACTATGGAAATTGCCAGAGACAATGGTGACAGGAGACATTCGCCAGGATGCAAAGGCACTTGTCTTTCGTGGTTCTTTCCTTTCCTCGGTGGAAGACCTTCTCTCTGAAGGACACAGACCGGCGCTGAGGCAAGGTTACCAGTACTTGGCGAAGCTTCCCCGGGGCTCTAGCTAACAACCTGCACACGTGGATCCACTCACCTTTCTACTCCAAAGCAGAGAGAAGCATCGGGAAAGGCCCCGCAACCCCGGCAGGGAACTTTCTGGAGCAGAGATGTAAACCATTTACGTAGCCACTGTAAATAGTTAATAAAACCTATTTTATAGTCCATCTACTTAGATTTCCATTACCTCCTGTTCTCTTTCAAACATGCATTTTTTCTTTTGAATCGTTAGGCAATAAAGAGTCAAGCCATTTATCAAGCGGTGTCTTCGTATTCCTTTAACATGTTTTACCATTTGCAGGAAATACGGTGGCTTCTATAATTAATCTCCCAGTAGAAGCTGTTTGAGAAAGACTCCAGTCCAGCAGAAAGAAAAGTCTTTTCTTCATGGGAGTTTTTGGGTTCTCGTGAGTGGAAACGTTCAGAAACAGATGCGGCCGTATTATCACATATTGCAAACTGTTCGTTTCAGATAACGAAGGGGAAAAAAAAAACAATAGCATACAGTCTCACTCTCAAAAAACTGTCTTGTGACTGAGCTGGTGTTAAATGGGCCCCACAAACAACTCGGGGCTGTGCTGCTTCACAGAAACTCCCCGGGGCAGGCCTAGCTTACCACAGCAAGCTCACACCCGGCTGGAGACCGGAATCCCGGGGCTGGAGGAACAGGAGGGGGTCCCACCCCCAGACCTACCAGCCCTGGCAGCCTTGGCCTTGGTAAGCCCAGCTAGCCCTTAGCGCTGCCCACGTATCAGGCCATGTTCTGAACATTGATGCGTATTCAGTCTTGCAATCCTCATGGCAACTCTCTGAGGAGAGGTACTGATAGGATCGCAATGCTCAGGTGACTTGCCAAGGGCTCACTTTCTAAGCGGTGAGTCCAGGAGCCAAGCTCGGGGGACCTGGCTGTGTCCTCTCGGTTGCTGTGCTCTGTGGCCCCTGGGACGCTGCCTGTTCTGTCCTCACTTCTGACGATGGCATTTGCTCTGGCAGAAGGCAGGCTCGTCCAGGCCTCCGCTCCGCAGAAGAGGAAACAGGGGCACATGATGCCAAAACACTTGCCCAAAAAGTCATGTTCAAGATGGCTAAGAGCTCATTCCTTGCCTTTTATTTTTGATTTTTTAAAGATTTTATATATTTGAGATAGAGAGTGAGAGAGAATGGAGTGGAGGGCAGAGGGAGAGGGAGAAGCAGGCTCCTCCCTGAGCAGGGAGCCCGATGCGGGGCTCGATCCCAGGACCCTGGGATCATGACCTGAGCCAAAGGCAGACGCTTAACCGACTGAGCCACCCACATGCCCATTCTTTGCCTTTTAGACCAACTTTTCCTACATTCCTGCCTTGTATCCTCTTTATTCTCTTCGTGAAAAAAATAAGATAAAATCAAGAAAACCCAAACCTGTTGCTTTACTTCTTTCTCTGATTTGTCCGCCTGGGTCAGAGGAAAGGGCGGAAGGTTCGGTCGGCCTGTTACCACTGAGTAGAAGCAAACCCCACTCCAGGCTTAGGTTCTTCCCCAAACCAGCTGTGGCTTTGTTCCTTGAAGGCAAATACATGGTCGGTTTGACCTCCCACCTGAATAGAAGGTTTTCAAATGGTTTAATCTCATCCTCGGAGAGGTTAGTAACAAATATTGGGGAAGTGCTCCTATATTTAGGGTGTACATAAAGGATCTAGAAAACCATTTGACTCTGGATGATCTCCAGGAGAATGTTCTGGGTTTCTCCAAGACATTTGATGGGACAATTATATTTGACTCTCCAGTGTCAAGGTTACATTCCCACTTGGTTCATTTTGGTTTTTAAACAATCATCCTGAGGGCTCAGGTGGTTTTTGTGAGCCAATCTGACCCCCAGATCAAGCTCATTCTGAAGACACTGAGGCATCATTTCAGTTGCATGACAACCTGATACACTTACTGGAATATTCCTTCCCACATGAGGGGAAATCTCGGTTGTGATGAGACCACAGGCAATGCAGTACACAGGTTGGACTCCATCTCTAACAATGTCATTTGATTAAACAGGCAGTCATCTTCACGCAAGGAAAATCTCAGGTCACATGAACGCCCATCTGTATTCATCAGAATTCAGCAAACAGGAAGATGGCCCACAGCCAATGGATATTTAGGGAGTTTAAGAACGAGACCATTTACAAAGATGGGGCAGGGTTAGGGAGGCAGAGTGAGAGATGGTGCAGCGCCCCAGGCTAGCACCATGGAGGAGCCATCACCTGAAAGAGAACAGTTAAGGGAACAGAAAGTGAGCTATGTGGGGACATGCGCATGACAGGAGCTGTAGGTTCTTAAAGGGACACAGAAACCCACTGTGAATCCTCACAGAGGGAGATGTGAATGAATACCGCAGCTGCAACTCTCCTCCCGCCTGTTGACCAAACCCAACCAGGGGACAGGGCAGCCTACAGATGCAGACCACAGGGGACAAGCTGCCAGAAACCCAGTGCAGGGAGACGGGGCAGTGGAAAGATGCCCAGCTCATCATTTCGTTACGTTTCTGAGCTACAATAACATCTGCATACTCTCCTGCTTTGACATGAGTAGTGTAATAAAGAAGTGATTAGGAGGGGGGGAGGCCTCTGCATACATGACATTAGGTGGCCAATTTTATGCTTATGGCAGAAATCAGTGCTGTAAATTCCTCATTGGGTTTTATGAGTCAGAACTGGATGCACCCAAGGGTCTCAGAAATATGAATCTCCAAACAGGCCCTCTAATAATTGGCAAAAGAGAATCAGTGGAAATCTGCTCCTGCCGGGACGATGCTCAAGAGTCAAAATTAAATAGGAACATAGGCTTAAGAAAGAGGGTCATGGCGGTTTCAAGTTATTGGCATAAACTCTCTGGAGGAACCCATGGCATTGAGAGGCCCACAGTTTAATGGAATAAATAAAGCCTGGTTTTGTTTTGTCCTACATTGTTTTGTCTGGTTTCTCTTAGGAGTTTAGGCAAAAGGCCAACCAGAAAGAGGAGAGATGGGGAAATCTGAAGAGGCATCCTGGGGCATTTTAGAAATGTCAAGGATGCCAGAAGTCAATTAGGATATAAAGAGATCATGGTGAACCCAGTTTCTAATCACGTGGTAAGAGCCCCTCTTGGCAAAGACAAAGGGCCAGGCAGCGTTTGGATAAGAACATGATATGGTGCTAGAAGCAAAGGCTTTAGAGTCCAGCTAGTAGCTGGGTCACCTTGAGAAAGTTTGAGAACCTACAGAAGCCTCAGTTTCCCACTCAGGGAAATGGGAACACTACCTGCCTCTCCTAGGGTTGCTTTAGGAATTAAATGAGATCACGTATTTAAAATGCTTGAAACAGTATCTACCACATTGGTGTTCAACAAATAGTACATATGTGTCTGTAAACTTACTCCTTTTTATGAACACATATGCGCATATCTGTTTCTACTAGAACCATCTGGTCTTCATGAGGGATGGGAATGGTCATGATTGGTTACAGGGCCCTTTGGTTGTGAGAATGCAGAGTGTGACAAAAGGTGCTTGTTCTTTCTATTTACGCCCCTCCAAAAACAAGCTAGCTCTCTCTTTCTAGCTGTGGTTCTAAAATTCTTCCTGACCATATATATACCCATATATGCACTTTAGATATTTTTTTCTTTAAAAATTTCTTACTGAGTGGCGCCTGAGTGGTTCAGTCGGTTAAGTGTCTGCCTTCGGCTCAGGTCATGATCTCAGGGTCCTGGGATTGAGTCCAGCATCAGGCTCCCTGCTCAGCGGGGAGTCTGATTCTCCCTCTCCCTCTGCCTGCCATTCCCCCTGCTTGTGCTCTCTCTCTGTCAGATAAATAAGATCTTTAAAAAACATTTCTGATTGAATAATTAATTATACACTTATTAATTTAAAAATGTCCAGAATTCAGGGTAGCATAACAAAGTCTCAGATGCTCCATTTCTCTTTCAGCCCTCTCTCCTCTCACAGATTGCTTTATTGTGGAAATGACATTTCCCCCCCCAAAGGTCTTGTATGATTGGGAGCACAGAGGTCAGAGATTTTTGTTTCTTGCACCATATTTTGGCTAGAATGGAACTAAATAAAGATTTCAATTTAACGGATATATTTGCTTGTTTCACTTATTATTGACTAGAGAATGTACCTCAGTCTCTTTGTGACTGTTGGTTTAAAGACGTTACGTATTTTCAACATTTTTAAGAGATTTTAAAATGTTTGCCTCAGGTGATTAAAGCAAACACAAAAGGTTCCACAATTCTGCCAGCTCCTTAGAAATTTCACTCTTGGGCCCATATCCTTGAAAGGTATTGACCCATACAAGCAGCTAATAATGTAAAAGTTGACAGCCCAGTTTAACCTTTTAATTATATTCTGTGCATCATGCATTTGACCTTCTGGAGACAACTTGATGAGTTTCTGCCATATTAATTACTCCATGCTGTTTTGCAGTGAGCCTTTTACAATTCAAACCTGGTAGATGAATGCAGGAACCTTTCTAGGCTCCAGGGAAAAAGCCAGAATGGCAATTTAAAAGTACCCAACAGAATTTTCCACTACCAGGCTTGTTTTCTTTCCTTAAAATGGTAAACAAAGACCGCTGGAGTGATCTCGTATTTATTGGACTGTGTTACCTCTTGCAAATTTTTAACACCTTTTTTCCTAAAATATCTTTGAAACTACCAGGCCTTATCTGGAATAATTTCTTTTAATTATGATGCATTCTATAATCAATACATTTATTACCCCGCAATACTGTCTCTGACACCCGAGTCTTCTTAACTTTGTCTTAAGTGTCGTTAATGAGATCTAATGTGCAAAGTTGCATTTAATTTTCCACTCCTGACTAGTCTTCATCTGGGCTTGGATTTTGTCTTCCTGATGAGTTAGACACTAGTCACGATTCCTGAAAGAGCTTCCTCCGTCCCGTCTGTTGGCCGACATGCAGTTTAAGCT
Organism: Halichoerus grypus; assembly: GCF_964656455.1. Taxonomy (NCBI): domain Eukaryota; kingdom Metazoa; phylum Chordata; class Mammalia; order Carnivora; family Phocidae; genus Halichoerus; species Halichoerus grypus. The sequence goes on from NC_135714.1 coordinate 42,660,769, forward strand.
TTCCTCCTTCCTCTCCTTTATGGGGAGCAAGAAGTCACCCATGTGGTCGTCGTCATCACCCTGTGCTCAGGCTTCTTCAGGGAACATTTTGAGCCATTTCAAAATTAGACCTGAACATTGCCCATGGCTGCGTTTGGAAGGCTGCTCACAGCCCAGCCTCTTCTTACGCACTGTGTAGGAGTTTGAAACCAGAAGTCCTATGTGCCAAAGCTGGATTCTACAATCCAACTTTTTCCTGCTTCCTGTCTCCCCTCATTACTTAGGTCTTTTGATTCAACAGCTCTCTCTAGCTAGACTTTCTGAAATGACACAATGTGATTGGATAGGGGTCAAATATTTGGATCGACTCTCAGGTCTTCCATTTACATCCCATGTGTCTCTATTTATGGATGTGCGTATCAAGTGCATGCTTTGTGCCAGGCAATGTGTAAAGCAATTCACACTTCAAACACACAGCAATCCTGCGGGAACGGTACAAGGATGGATACTTGGCCAATGAGAAATAGCTCAGAGGGTTGAAATATTCACTAAATCAGGTTTAAATAATTTCCCTGAGTTAGTACTAGTGGACCCGAAATTAATACACAGCTTTTCCTGACTTCAGAGTGTATGCTTTAAACCGCTACACCATCCTGAAAATCTCACGAGCTTAGTCAAGGCACTTGGCTCTGCGGCACCTGTCCTGGGTGCAGTGAGTGAGAACTCAAGCTGGAGCCAGATTGTCTGGATTTGACATCTGACCCCTTCACTTACTAGTTGTGTCACATTGTACAAGTAACTTCATCTTTCCACACTTTGGTTTTCTCATCTACAAAATGGGGATAAAAATATTATAACACCAAATTCCTTGGGCCACATGGAGGATTAGATTCATGTCAAACATTTAGGTCAGTCCTGACATTATATTAGGTGCTCTTTAAAAGCAACAATAATAAAATAGCTCAATAATGTTAGCAACTATTGTTGTGATTTGCCTTATTTGTCAAAAAAGAAGTTGATGGGAGCAATTGTGTCTACCCTAATTGATTGCTATAACGATGCTTGGGGAGCACTTGAAAGTCTGAGGTTCTCTGTGGTTGTGTATTACTGATAAAATCCTCTTATTCCTCAGCCTAGAACACAATGGTAGAAGAGGGTTTAGGAGAAGTTTGCTTGGGGGTAGAAACTAGGTGTGGTATCTAAACAGCAAGAATGAGGGCGCCTGGGTGGCTCAGTCATTAAGCGTCTGCCTTAAGTCATTAAGTGCCCTCCTGGGATCGAGCCCCGCATCGGGCTCCCTGCTCAGCAGGGAGCCTGCTTCTCCCTCTCCCACTCCCCCTGCTTGTGTTCGCTGTGTCTCTCTCTGTCAAATAAATAAATAAAATCTTAAAAAAAAAAAAACAGCAAGAATGATAAGTCTTGCCCTTCATCCCCTGCAAAAAGTGTGCGTTTATGCCTGTATGAGCAGGAGAGGGAATTAGGAAGTTTGAGTTCTATGGGCCTCTGCTGCGGGCTTATTATCCAAAATTGGGTAGTTAATATATCCAAAGCTCAAGCTCATTGTCCTTTCTATGACGAGAATGATACCATACCTCTGCAACCTAATTTCAGAGAAAGATTAGGAAGCAGAAAATAAAGTTAAATATTAAAAGGACAATAATAGCTTTATATCACCAAATGGACTCTCCTCTAGGCAACAGGAAGTGGATGGGGCCAAGTCAGATAGGTAGTTACTAGGGAAAAATTAAATGGCTGTCTAACAGTCAGTAGGATTACTATGGGCAAGCAGTTGTGTTTGACATGATACAAAGATGTATAAGAAACAAAGTCTTGCCTTAAAGGGGACGTGATTTACTTAGTGGGCAAGATGTAAAAAGATAACTAATAATAGAGGAGTTTCTGTACCAGATGAGTGGTGCAAACCAAGAGGCTATAGGGCAAATTTTCCCATTATAAACACCTGTTACACCATTTAATTATGTGCAGCTTTTATATTATAGGATTTGGTTGAACTAATTTGCTCTCAGTCTTCAAAATCGTGTAAACATTTACATAGAATTCTTAAGATTTAACCTAAACCCATGTTTGAAAGTTAATTTTAGCCCCTCTGGGAATTTTAGACACCTCTGGGAACCTATCAAAAACTCTGAAATATCTCCTAGGAAATGGCACAAACCCCCACAGTCTGCATATAATTGCAGAAGGTCGACAGATCCCCTAAAACCCATCTGTGAACTCCCAAGTTAAAAAAGCCCTGGTCTAAGAATGTGAGAGCAACACTATTATAGAAACTAAATTACCCATAGTTTCCCAAATCTTACTGGATCTCAGTTACATTTTTGTTAGCTTTTGCTATTTTAAATAAGACTATAGTTGAGACACCTGGGTGGCTCAGTTGGTTGAGTGTCTGACTTTTGGTTTCGGCTTAGGTCGTGATCTCAAGGTCATAGCATCAGGCTCCGCACTCAACAGGGAGTTTGCTGGAGATTCTACCCTTCTCCCTCTCTTCCTCACCCCACTCGCTCGCTCTCAAAATAAATAAATAAGACTATAGTTAAGATTTTTGAAATTAAAATGTCTTTTTTAAAAGATTTATTTATTTTAGAGAGAGAGAGTGTGTGTGTGAGCGTGGCGGGGGAGGGGCAGAGGGTGATGCAGAGAGAGAATCTCAAGCAGACTCCCCACAGAGTCCAATGGGAGGCTCAATCTCACACAGAGTCCAATGGGAGGCTCAATCTCACACAGAGTCCAATGGGAGGCTCAATCTCACGACGCTAAGATGATGACCTGAGCGGAAATCAAGAGTTGGACACTGAACCGACTGAGCCACCCAGGTGCCCCAAAATGTCTTCTTTTTTAAACAAAACCCTCAAACTTCTTGCATACATAGTATGGCAGGAATTGCTACTTGTCCCCCCAGGATCTATTGTATCCTTTTCCGGTAGAAGACAATTTTTAACTGGGCACAACAGAATGAAGACCGCCCTTTCCACCTTTCGAGAAGTGTTGCTATGTCACTGAGTTCTAGATAATGAACGTAGATGCAAGTGTTGTAAATCTACTTCTGGAACCCTCCTCAATAGACAGTTCGGTTGTGCCTTTTGCTTCTCCTTTACCAGTTCCTCCATCCAGCTGCTTGGAACGTGGATCTGATGGCTGGAGTGCCCTCTTTGGCTATGAGATGAGGGACAGACCCATCCTAGGGACTGCAGGTCTGAAAGATGGAAGGAGCCCGGATCCCTAAGGAGCAGGGAAGAGTATCCCCATAGTAGTTCTGAAGACTATCTTCTGGTCTTTGACATAAGACACAAATAAACTTTCCCATCATTTAAGTTGCTATTTGGCGTTTCTCTATGACTTGTACCTGAACCTAATTCGCATCTGTAGATACAATGCCTCGAATTTGGAGGCTCTTTTCTCCTGGCTTTCCTGGTATCCATTGTTGCTAATGAGAAGAATAATCTGTCTTCTCTTTCTGGTAGATTTTAAAACGGCCTCTTTATATTTTGCAGTTTCTCTTCCTTGCATATATGTGTGGATTTATTGTCATCTTTTCTGTTCTGCCCTGGGTGTTCCTAGGTCTCAAATCCCTTTTCAGTCCTGAGCCAATTTCTCAGCCATTTCCTCTTTGAATATTGTGTCTCCCCGCTTCCCCAGCCTCTTCGGAAACTCCTAGTTAAAATATGTTGAGGGGCGCCTGGGTGGTGCCATTGGTTAGGCCTCTGACTTTTGGTTTTGGCTTGAGTGGTGATATCGGGGTTGTGGGATTGAGCCCTGCAGCTGGTGCTGTGCTCAGCGCGGAGTCTGCTTGAGACTTTCTCTCCACCCCCCCCCCCCGCCCCGCACCCTGCTGCACTTGCTCTCTCAAATAAATAAAAATAGATCTTTAAAAAAAGGTATGTTTAAGCCTCCCAATCAAAACTTCTTGTACCTCAATAGCACACTTAATCATTTTTATTTATTTATTTTTATTTTTATTTTTTGATGGTGAATAAACGTTTATTTAGTTAGTTTTTATTTTATTATGTTATGTTAGTCACCATACAATACATCATTGGTTTTTGATGTAGTGATCCACGATTCATTGTTTTCGTATAACACCCGGTGCTCCATGCAGTACGTGCCCTCCTTAATACCCATCACTGGGCTAACCCATCCCCCCACCCCTCCCCTCTAAAACCCTCAGTTTGTTTCTCAGAGTCCATAGTCTCTCATGGTTCGTCTCCCCGTCTGATTCTCCCCCCTTCATTTTTCCCTTCCTTCTCCTGATGTCCTCCATGCTATTCCTTATGTTCCACAAATAAGTGAAACCATATGATAATTGACTTTCTCTGCTTGACTTATTTCACTTAGCATAATCTCCTCCAGTCCCATCCATGTTGACGTAAAAGTTGGGTATTCATCCTTTCTGATGGCTGAGTAATATTCCATTGTAGATATGGACCACATCTTCTTTATCCATTCATCTGTTGAAGGGCATCTCGGCTCTTTCCACAGTTTGGCTATTGCGGACGTTGCTGCTATGAACATTGGGGTGCGTATGGCCCTTCTTTTCACCACATCTGTGTCTTTGGGGTAAATACCCAGTAGCACAATTGCTGGGTCATAGGGTAGCTCTATTTTTAATTTTTTGAGGCACCTCCACACTGTTTTCCAAAGTGGCTGTACCAACTTGCATTCCCACCAACAGTGTAAGAGGGTTCCCCTTTCTCCACAACCTCTCCAACATTTGTTTCTTTCCCTGTCCATTTTTGCCACTCTAACTGGTGTAAGGTGGTATCTCAATGTGGTTTTAATTTGAATTTCCCTTATGGCTAATGATGATGAACATTTTTTCATGTGTCTGTTAGCCATTTGTATGTCTTCTTCAGAAAAGTGTCTTTTCATGTCTTCTGCCCATTTTTTGACTTGATTATTTGTTTTTTGGGTGTTGAGTTTGAGAAGTTCTTTATAGATGCTGTTCTTGAATTTTATCTCCTAAATACCCTCTCTGTGACCAAACTTGAGTTTTTTCCACCCATTGAATTTTTTAATTTCATTTTTTTTCTGCTGGCATTTCTTGTAGACAGCATAGTTGAATCTTGTTTGTTTGTTTGTTTCCACTTGGGCAATCTCTATCTTTTAATTACTGTATTTAGAGCATTCAAATTTAAAGTCATTATTGATACAGTTGGATTAAACTAATGTAAATCCATCTTCAAATAACAGTATACTGCCTTCAATGTAGTGTACATACCTTATAATAGAGTACTCTCCATTCCCCCCTCCCATTGCTCATGATATTTTTATAATTGATTTCACTTATCTGTATGCTATAATCATCTAAGACATGTTTATTATGCCTTCAAATAAAGTTATCTTTTAGATTTATTAAGAATAAGAAAAATCAAATATTTTATTTTATCTTCATTTATTCCTTCCCTGACATTCTTCATTTCTTCATGTAGATGTGGCTTTCTGACTTATATAACTTTCCTTCTCTCCAAAGAACTTTTAACATTCTTTGCAGGGCAGATCTGCTAGCGATGCATTCCCTTAGTTTTTGTCTGAGAAAGTCTTTATTTCTCCTTCACTTTTGAAGGATAATCTCACTGTATATAAAACTATAGGTTGGTGAATTTTTGTTTTTGTTCAATGCTTTAAATATTTCACATGGTCTCTTCTTTACATGGCTTATGATGAGAATTTGCTGTAATTCCTATCCTTGTTCCTCTCTAGGTAAGATGTTCTTTTCCTCTGACTTCTTTCAAGATTTTCCCTTTGTTTTTGGTTTTCTGTAGTTTAAATATGCTATGCCTAACTAAGTGTTGTCCTTTTCATATTTATCCTGCTTGGTGTTCTCTGAGTTTCTTAGATCTGTGGCTTAAAATCTGTCATGAATTTTATCAATTTCTTGTCCATTATGACTTCAAGCATTTCTCCTCATTTTCCGCCCCAGATATTTCAATGATGCATATATAACACTTCTGAAGATGTCCCAAAATGTTTGAATGGTTTTGTTTGTTTGTTTTGTTTTAATTCTCTTTTACTCTTTGCTTTGCAGTTGGGAAGTTTCTATTAATTTCTATTTCCAGGCTCACCAGCTCTTTCTTCAGCCCTCTCCCAACTACTGAAGGGCCCATCAAAAGCATTCTTTATTTCTGTGGTAGTGTTTTTGATTTCTAGCATTTCCTTTTGATTTTTTCTTCAAGTTCCCAGTTGTCTGCTTATAACAGCCCTCTGTGCCTCCATTTTTTTTTTCCATTAGAGCATTCAACATGTTAATCATAGTAATTTTAAATTCTCTGTCTAAAAATTCCCATGATCTGTGTCACATCTGAGTCTGGTCCTGATGATTGCTTTATCTCTTCAGCCCGTGTTTTTTCTTACCTTTTACCATGTCTTTAAATCTTTTGTCAAAAGATGAGCATAATGTATCGTAATACATCCAGTTATAGGAACCAAGGTAAATAGACATTTGGTGTGATGTTTTCTATTAATCTATCTAGAGCAGGGCTATGTTTAATCTTTTCTGAAGCTACAGATTCCAGAGCTTTCAAATTATTCTAGTATCCTTGTTTTTTGTTTTTCTTTTTCCCTCTCTTACTTTGGTTTCCCTGAGAACTCTTCCTCAGAGTTTTCATCTTACAGCTCTTTCAACCATAACCCAGTTACTACACTGGAGCCCTATGGGTGTGGTGGGAAGGTAAGGGAGAGGGAAAGTGTTCTAGTTTTATTTAATCAATCTCTCCTTCCATGGGCCTGTGTCCCTAGGCTGAGACCTTCATAAAGGTTGCTCAGCCATTTTCCCCTCCTACATGAAATGAGAGGACTAGGGGGATGGAATGGGAGAAATGTGCCCCCCCCTACTCTCACTCTGCTGGGATAGGGCTCTGGTAAATTTTTCCCCTAGAAAGTAAGCCTTTGTTATGGAGAAAGATCTGGGTGTGTTTCACAAGGATTATGCTTTCCTTCCTCCTATAAGAGTTAGGAAGGTATCTTTCTCAGATTAGGACTATAAGAATCTGGTGGGTTTCCTGGAATAAAAACCCATGAAAGTGTGGGGTCCTCCTAATACTGGATTCCCAGGAATTTCTCACTCTTAGGCTAGCCCATACTCTGCCTCTTGCAGTTCACCAAAACCACCATGGGAGTATTCCTACTAGGTCATGGCTCCAGCATCTTCTGCTTCAGGAAATCAGATCTTGGTTGTGACTCTGAACCCACCTGTCTGTCTAGTTCTCTGATGGGTTCAGGAAAAGTTATTGGTTTTTAGTTTGTTCAGTTTTTTCTTATTGCAAGGACAAAAGTGATGACTTCCAAGTTCTTTACATGTTGGAGCTGAAACCAGAAGTCATCTTTGAGATTTCTAAAATCTATGCATTCTGTATATTTTTATTATTATTGTGATTATTATTATTATCATTTATTCCTATTTGTCTCATGACCTTTTGTTCTTTTTTATGAATGGCAATCTTTCTCTATTTCTTAGAAGTCCTTAAATGTACTCACATAGTCACTTTCAGATAGGCCCATTTGAGTTACAGGTGCCAAGGAAATGATAGTTTAATTTTCAGGAGTGAATTAATCTCTTGATTTTCATGTTGTTGGCTAACTTCTTTAGATTAATCTCCTTCTATGTTTTAGAATTTTGACTTCTAGGTACAACTTTGAGCAGAAAGGATTTGTTTTGTTTCTCTAATATCATCCCTCCTTGTATTTTGTGGATGTCTTCATTAGACCACTTGCATTGTTAAACCAAAACTCTGCCTTCTACTGGAAACTCAGGGCCCCTGTCCTTTAGTGAAAGTTGAGGAAGCATCTGTCCAGTCACCACTCTGCAGGCAGCAACAGGCAGCTGGGTCTGCCCTCTCCCTTTTCCCCAAGTAGAAAGCTCTATATTAGCTCCATATATATTTTTCCAGGGCATGTGGCAGGGAAGAGCACTCTTCCTGCTTTGTTTCCTGCTTTGTGCTGCTGATTCCTGTAGAAGTTTACCTTATAGACACAGATGTAGTGAAAAGAAGAGCCATAAGCACCCCAATGTTCATAGAAGCAATGTCCACAATAGCCAAACTGTGGAAAGAGCCAAGATGCCCTTCAGCAGACTAATGGATAAAGAAGATGTGGCCCATATATACAATGGAATATTACTCAGTCATCAGAAAGGATGAATACCCAACTTTTACATCAACATGGATGGGACTGGAGGAGATTATGCTAAGTGAAATAAGTCAAGCAGAGAAAGTCAATTATCATATGGTTTCACTTATTTGTGGAACATAAGGAATAGCATGGAGGACATCAGGAGAAGGAAGGGAAAAATGAAGGGGGGGAAATCCGAGGGAGAGACGAACCATGAGAGACTATGAACTCCAAGAAACAAACTGAGGGTTTTAGAGGGGAGGGGGCATGGGGGGATGGGTTAGCCCAATGATGGGTATTAAGGAGGGCACGTATTGCATGGAACACTGGGTGTTATATGCAAACAATGAATCATGGAACACTACATCAAAAACTAATGATGTACTGTATGGTGACTAGCATAACATAATAAAAAATAAATTAAAAAAAAAAGTTTACCTTGTCTTGAAATGAGGGTTGTGTCTGTTTTATTTTTCTCTTTTAAAACTTTATCTGGCACTTATTCGTAGTAGATCTGGGCCTAAAAGCATGAATTTACAATCCCCTTTGGCCCAGAAGACATGTTTATCTTGGTGACATCTCTATGAACTAGATGAAGTCAGGCTCTCTGTACCCATTTTACAAGTGTAAAGAGAACATAACAGGCAGTCAGCCGCAGGCTCGGACTGTTGATAGGTCTCCTGTTTCTGACTTCAGCAGGTGATATTCACAATCATATCAGGCCTGTGATGTTGGCAGCTCAGCCTCTAACATTTCTCTTCCTTACAATGTTTGGAATCTGGGACATGATGGAGGTTTTGTGGTGGGCAGGCCAATTGTTCCATTTACAGCTGAATCACTACTTTAGAATCAGTGGTCTCTGCCCAGTCTGAGCTACTGGCTGAGATCATGATGCTCTTTTACGGTCTGGGTTCCTTTATGTGTTCCATGCAGAAAAATTTTTTGAGATTTCATTTCCCCCTCCTCCATCTTCAGTCTCAAGCAGACAGTTCCTAATGACTTCATATCCACTCCACTTCTGCTCTCCCCCTCCCTCAATCTTACACCTTTGTCAGATTTCATCACCTAGATTCGGAGCCCCTGTACATTTCTGAGGGAGGAAGTGTTTATGTTTATACCTTTTCTTGCATTTTGTGGCCTTCATTACCCAAAGCTGTGTGGAATTGAAAGAAGCACAGTTGGCCTGAGCCCTGGAGCCATCTGTTCAACCTGCTCAAGATATTGGTGGTTGACTGTTTACTAAACAGACTACCCTACGTGGCAGCCCAAAGGCTGAGGCTGGGGCTTCTGTTAATCATTAGGCATTTAACAAACAGTTGGGGCCGTTGCTAGCTTTTCTTCATTGCTTTCAGAAGCAACTGTTCTGTACCCTGCCTTCAGCCACACAACAAGAGATGGATTCGGGGGTGTGTTTACTGTGAGGATTTCCAGCAGGCTTGGGTTGCCACGCCTGAGCAGCAGTGGTCATGTCGTTTTGCAGGAGATGTGACATGTGTGCTTTTGTTGTTGACTTTATCTTGGCCAACACACGTGGGTGTCTAACGTTGGCTGAGAAACTGGGCTCTAGGGTGGAGTGAAGGTTTAATTTTGTTGACAGTTTAATGCTTGGAGAGATATGCGCTCTGGTGAGGTCTCTCTCTTGAGACTTTTGCCCTTTCGTTAATGCTTTGCGTAAACACTGCCTTGAAAATTGTTCACGAAGTATCTGCAAAGGCATGTGGAACTGTTGGTAAACAGTCACTGAATAACATGAACTCATGATCAGATTTCTGAACCTGTGTTTCTTTTTGGTGGGATTGGTTGTCTGATGCAAATCTTTATGAAGCTACAAACAGAGATTGAACTCTGCTGCCCAATTTTTGTGGCAGAGTAAGTTCATGGTAGAAATTTAGCCTTGGGAATAGATATGGAAAACTTCTCCCAAAGTCTTGTATTAGAAATAGCGATCTCTACCAGTTGAGAGTATTAAAAATAGGAAAATAACCATGAAGTTGCAGAAAGTGGGACAGAGGCAAGAGCAGCCCATATTTTTAGCTAAGGAAGTAAAAGAGAAACCTGGAGACAAGTATCCCTCAGATCTAGAGGTGTTCTGGTGCCAGCTGGCCTCTTAGAAGAGTTTGCTTGCCTTTTCAGCTCTGTTTTTGGGGAGATCAAGTTGGTGGCTTCAAATCAACTATGGTCGGAGTATTTATTGGACTGAAATTGTCAAATGCTACCCATCAGGGCTTTTCTCCCCTAGAGAGCCAGTTGTTAAATGTTTACTAGAGCACTGCTGGATGTGGAAGGCTAATTCTTAATTTCATTTCCAAGAAGTGAGAGAGATTATATCATTTTAGAAATAAAGACATGTCACAGTTGAAGTCATGTTCATAGAAAAGTAGTAAGAGTTTGACTCCATGACATGCCCGAGTCACAAAATAGCCTCTGAATTTAAACTGAGCTCTTCTCTCTGGGTAAAAACACATTATATATAAAATACAGCCATTTTAAAGATCTGGGGGCAGGGAGGGGGCAGAATGGGAGGGGTAGAATATGCAATGTAAGCAATTGCAAGATCTTAGCTTTGTATTCTGCTTGGTTTTACTGGTTCTGTTCATTTTATTCATTTACTTATGCATTTTACAATATTGATTGAGCACCTCCTGTATACTGTGTTAGGTCTTCGATGAACAAAAACAGACGTGCCTATGGTCATCACGGCATGCACAGGTCAGTAGGAAAGACACATATTAAGCAAATAGCCATAAATAAGTGCATAATTACAGACTATAGTAGATTTTACAAAGGAGAAGTATAGAATACTAAGAAAACATATATCCTGGTGATTTGCTCTACTTGGAGGATGGGTGGGGAGGTTTCCATAGAAAGTTGCACTGAGCCAAGATCTAGAGGATTGGTAGCAGCTTAACCTCGTGAGTGGAAGTGAGTGATAGAGGAGGATTAAGGAGAGAGAACAAATGTGCAATAGCCCTGTGATGTGTAGGAACATGTGCGTTTTTAAGAAAATTAAAGGTGAGCTGAATGGTTGGAGAACAAGGAACAGGGGTAGTGGGTGCAATGAGTTGTGTTAATACATTTATATTAATCTAAGAGGAATGGAAAGCTACTGGATCAAATTTGTACTTAAAAAAAATTCACTTTGGCTATAATATGGAGAACTGATTGGAAGGGGAAGAGAGAAGATAAGGACATAAGTTAAAGGTTATTATTGTATATTCCAGGTGAGAGATAATGGAATCCTAGACAAGGCTAGTGGCAGAAGTGATGAGAATAAGGAGCTGTATTTAAGAGATGTTTAGGATATAAAATTGAAGAGAACTTGTGATGCATTAAATATAGGGATGGCAAGGAAGGGGGTCTTGTGAAGGATGGCCCCAAGATTTTTGGCTTTGGAGAATAAATTGATAATTGTTCTGCTTACTAAGATTAAGGACCAGAACTAAGACAGAAGCCATGAGTTTGGCTTTGGATATGTGGAGTTAAAGTACCTTTCAGCATCTATAATAGAGGAATCTAGTAGATTCTTTGGATATTCAGATTTGGAGCATTATGGAGAGGTCTAGAGCTACCTGCTTCTAGGTGGTAACTGAAGCCAGGGTCAGAATGACATCCTCCAAAGGAAGTGCACATGGTGAGAAGAGGAGAGGACCCACACAGTACCTGGGAATTTTTAAATATTTAGTAACTCAGTAGAGGAGAATGAACCTGCAAAAGAGTGAGGGAGTAGTCAGGGAGGTAGGAGGAAAAACAAGAAAGATGGGGCTGGGGGTATGAGAAGAGATTCACTGTAAGTAGGTCTGAGGGATCTCATTTGGGGGATGAAAATGTTCTAAAACTGATTTATGGTGAGGGTTACATCTTTTGATAAATTACTAAAAAGCATTGAATTGGATACTTGAAATAGGTGAGTTTTATAATATATAAAGTATACCTCGATAACATGGTTAAACAAAGAGAAAGAAGAGACTATGGGATGAAAGAAAAGAAAGGATGAGAATCTTTCAAGAAGGAAGGAATGGTCATGTGTGTTGAATGTTGTTAAGCTTAGTAAGATAAGGACTTATGGTCACTAACAAAGTGAAAACTTTAAACAGATACGTAATGCAAAAACAATGGTCCAAATATTGGATAATGTCATTGGATAATGTAATACTGTAAGAAAAGGTGGCCTATATTTTGAAATGATATCTTCATAATTGTGAGAAGATGCACATGACGTGGTCCCTTCCTGTTCTCACATAAAGAGTCCAAATAGAGGTGTTTGTTATGCCCTCTGCACGATAAGGCAGCTAGCAAATGGATTCTGACAAGGCAATTCTATTATGACTGAAGCTCTGTTCATGTGTGGCTAAGAATTAGTGCCCATGTGTGATCACACTTGATCTTAGCCAAAAGGCCAAGAAGCGATGCCCATGTGTGATCAAACAATATATTTCTCCAATAAGTCTGAAACAGAGAAAATTGTAAAACTCTTCATTATTCTTTAAATGATCTAATGGTTACAAAGGAATTATGTGTCAAATAATAGTCATCTTCATACATATGTAATTGGTACCTCATCCAGCATATGGCACAGGGTAGGTGTTCAATAAATATTTGTTGACCACCTAAACTCAGAAGTTAGAAAAGTGAGAGTGCTCATGAATCATTATTTAGATCTATAGTACAAATTGCTACAATAGAAAAGCTCAGAAGAGTACAATATTTTATCAAAAGAAATCTATGTAGGTAATTCACAAGCTTTGTCCACTTAGAAAGATTCTACTAATTCTTCAGTAGTTCTTATTCATTTTTCACTTGATTACCCAAATCAGCTTAAACTAGTCAGCCAAGAATATGCATATAAATAAATCCTTTTACCTTAGCATCTTTTGGAATTGCATTTTGCTATATTGTCTTATTTCACTTATTTTATTTGAACTATTCTTCTGAAAATGACATTTTTTCCCATTTTTATCCTGTCTTAACTAATAAATGCCTCTGACTTCTAAATTAGGCTGCACTCAAGAAAACATGTACCAAGAGTTTGTTTTGTTTTGCTCTGTTTTTCAACTGAGCTTTCTTATTTTAGATATCTGTAGAAGATTGTTGACATGTGATTGCCAATCCAAATTTTTAATGAATCATTTCAACTGAATGTAAATGACTTTTCCAAATTGGCTTTTAGGAAATGCTTCACTTAGGCCACTGGATATTTGCTAAATTTCTTGAACTCATCTTATATTTACAATAGCAACCCAATGTTATTCTCTGAGAACAGGAACTCAGGGAGCAGAACTACAGTTGATGAAGATGTCTCTGAAGGAGGAAGTCTGTGAGGACTGAGATGACCTAGAAATGACCAGTTTTTGACAGAATTTTAGATAAGGATCAATCTATGTGGGGTGATTTTGGTGTTCTGTTAGATCTGAGTACTTTAATATATCTTTCCTACTGACACTTCTGTTTCTCCCAGCTGGAAATTAATAATGTTAGAATAAATGTTCTGGGTTAGATGATATTAGAGAGGTGTTCGGGGCTATGCAGCAGTCATACAAGATTAGGACATTTGCTCTTTGTCCTATTGACCCAAGTTCTCCATTCCCTCTGAACATCCTGACAGTGAACATCCTGACAGAACATACTGACCAGCACACTGAGCCCTTGAGATGCTTGGTGGCTCTCTCTTGGGTCCATGAACTTCTACTCCCACAAGTCAAGTTGTATGTTTGCCAAGAGTCCATTGTCCCTGTACTTGTCATTGCCATTATGTAATTTAGTTTATATATAAATATTAGACAATGAGGCACTATATCATAGAGAAAACAATGTTTCTATGAAAACTAGGTTGAATGCTTTGGAAAGACTCACTAAGGTGAGTTGCCCCTAAATGCTATTGGATTAGTTGTGAACAAGGCAACTATACAGATTGAGTGGGAGGATATGACAAAAATATAGTCTCTGTTTAAGGTGGCTTTAAAAGTGTTTCTAAGTTTTCACTTCACTTATAAAATCAAAACTGGAAATAGTGTACAGTGCATAGGGATTCATTTATATAAGAAATTCAACATGTAACACTAATCAGAACACCATACTCCAAGAAAAGGGCTGGGACTAAAATCAAAAGTTTGGCAAAAGAATATCCATTTATATGTTTTAAATTCCTATGAAATGTTTAAGGCATGTAAAGATAACTTTCTATAATTCTTCACTTTAATATTTTTGATGAGCCAATTAATGTAGAGTAGGAGAACTTCAACTCAACTTGTGAATTTCCCAAGCCACTGCTATTTCCTCTGTCTAAAATACCCTCCCTCACTCCCTACATCCACTTCCCCACAGTTTGTGTTCTCCCTCTCTTATTCATTCTTCAAGTCCTAAGACTCCAGGTCAGATGTTAACTCCTATGAGGAAACTTTCCTGTCCCTCATTATTAAATTTAAAATTTTATTTATTTCATTCTATAAGTACTGCTTTTTGTTTGAATTACCATGCAGACCCATTCCATCCCAAAAGGAAATGTTAAGTGCTTCCAGCAGTGTAAGCAGTGACATGACCTCTCCAAAGTCTTCCACTGGAGTCTACACAAAATCTAAATGTAGTAAAATCACAAACTGGATGTTTTCATTCCTTGGATCACAAGAGATTTTCAAAATCATTTTGAGTTTGAAAACCCATCAAATGTTTTTTTTTCAGATTGTTCTGCCTCGTGTGCCATCTCTGTGCTGAGTACATCACTTTATGACTCTACTTAAGGCACAGTTGGTATTGTATTCTAATCATTTATTTAACATACTTTGTTATCTTTGGGTCCCATAGGGGTCAGTCTCTGCTGACTGCTCCTTTCTCTCGAGAATGGGTCACATTTTCTTGTTTCTTCTTATATTGAGTAATTTTGTTGGATCATGTCCTGAACATTGTGCATGTTATGTTGTGATGACTCTGGATTATGTTATATTCCTCTCAAGAGTGTTTACTTTATTTGTTTTAGTAGATAACTTATTTAGCTGGATTCAAAATACAAACTCTGTCTTTTGGGCAGCAGCTTCCATCTCAGTTCAGTCCGTTCATCCTCCACTGGTCTGCCTACAATCTACCTGACACGTGCATTGTTCAAGGGGCAGATAGAGACTCAGAGTTTATACCCAGAATTTGGGTTCTCTCTCTCTCTCTCTCCAATTCTTTCCTTTCTGAGATTCCCCTCCCACTCACCAGTGAATTTTTTATAGGATTTTAGCCACTCTACCCCTTAGGGTACCCCAAGTCTAAAAGCCATAAATATAGGAAACTCACCCAGTGCTGTTTTCTCCTTCCAAGTGTCAATCTCTTTCCAGTATCTTTTGCTTTTGTTCACTCTCCAGTTCCTTCAAATAGTTGGTGTTTTTTTAAATTTATTATTACTTTAAAAATTTTATCCAGAGTTTATCATTGTTATCTATGGGAGAATTGGTGTGCTAAGAGCTTACATGTCCTACCAGAAGCAGAAGCACCTCATTGTCTTTGTACCTCTGTGTCTAAACAATGTCCAACACATTGTGTAGGCACTCAGGAAATACTTTGTATTGGACAAAATAAATAGAAAGGCATTGCTAAATTGAACAAATATATTAGAGGGAAGGAAGGAGGAGAGTTTATTCTCATTAGTTCATATTACTTTTTTTCCAATAATAATTAGACTTTAGAAGTCATAAAGATCTTAATCAAGGGGACTTGAAGAACAGAAACAGCAAGTTCTCAGAGTTAGCAAGAGGCAGGAAGCCAGTAAAGGCAGGCTCAGGGCAGCGGCATCCACAGGGTCAAGGAGCTTTTTAACTTGTCCAACCCTGGACCCGATCCTGCCAACAAAGTGAGTTCCCCACCCTGCCCCCCCCACCCGTCCTTGGCATTATGAAGCCTCAGAGTGACTATCTGCTTCATGAGAAATCCCCTTGAAAAATCTGTTAAAGGCAGTTTAGAAGATAACACAGTCACAATTGGCTGAAAGACGATAAACAGAGTAATACAATAAATCGCCATTACCCGCCGGGGAGGTGTCTGCAGGGGTGTGAGGGACTGGTGCCGGACCTCTTCTCATTTACCATCTTTATTAATGACCTGGACATGGTGTAAACAGCTTGCTAATGAAGTGGCAGCAGGGCCTGCCAAGGAAGCCACTGTGGCTAGAAAGAGTAGAACACAAACCACGCCAGTGTAACAAGGTTAGGACTCCAGGCAGAAAAATCAAAGGATTGAGATTCAGCGGGAAAGGAATACTGTCACTGTCAAGAGAAGAATGATCAGAAGTGTGGCTTTCTGATGGCAGAGAGTAGAGGAAAAAGAAAAAGAAGCAAATGCCTGGAAAGAATCTGGAAGTGCTAGCAGAAGGCAGTTGGCTGATGGCCAGTGTGGGATGATATCTCATAATAGCCATGTCCCACTTTTTCTGACTTTGCAGGCTATAAATGTCATCGAGATGTGAAAGGACTGGAGAGGTCCCCAAGACCCCAGGAAGGAAGGAAGGCTCTACTTCTAGTTACGCCTTTATGGTTCCCACTGCTCCTTGGCACTGGTGGTTTCCCAGTTTGAGACTGGCCCAGGCCTTGCTTGGTGTGCCTCCTTTATGGTCCTGGTCCACCGGAAAAGGTGGCACAGGCACGTGGACACAGGGCCCCGGGGTGCAGAACATCAGGACCCCTGACTATTCTAGGCAAAGAATTGCTTTCCGCCAATAGTTATATTTGTATTTGATTCACTTCACAGCTCTGAGGTCTATCAAAAATGATCTTGTTTACTGACTCATTTATTTTATTGTCTGCCTTCCTCACAAGAATAGGAGGTCCCAGGAGGACAGCGGCCTCATCTGTCATGTTCACTTCTGCAATGTCTACGTCCAGGGCACAGCCTGGCTCACAGTAATCAGGAAATAAATATTTGCTGAATGAATGAATGAAGAAACGAGCCCTGTCCTACATGCTCATTTTACAGAAGAAGATACAAAGCCACACAGTGACTTGCCTGCGGTCACGCAGGTGGCGGATGGACATGGCCTAGAACCCAGTTCCTCTGACTCTGAGCACCTTCTCGTTCCTCAGCTCCTTCAGGACTTGTAATCCCACATCACCTTCTCGGGGGGCCTGCCCTGGCCTCCGTGTGGAACACGCCACCCCTCCACACAGCCAACGTTTCACATTCCCTCCCCGGCTCCATGCTCTGCTCCCCGCGACCTGTGAGCCCTTATCGTGACTCTATAGATCTTAGCTTGTTCTTGTTTGTCCCTCCCTGGAGGATGTGGCTTACGTGAGAGCAGGAATTTTGTCTGTGCGTTCATCGCTGTGCCCCCAGCAACAATAACTATGGTCATAGCTATTCTTTACTGAGCACTTGCTATGTGCCAGACACTTTCCGTGGATTATCCCATTAAAAGCCCTCACAATCCCATGAAGTAGCTATTGTTATTATTATAGTTATTATAGTGTTCCCATTTTATAGATGGGAAATGTGAGCTTCAAGAAGTGAAGGGACCAACCCCAACTAGTAAGTGACAGGTAGGATGAGAAGCCAGTGCCTGAACCACTGAGCAAATGCTGCCCGCACAGGGGGCCCTGGAGGGGACAGGCGCTGGAGGTGTCTGGGGCCCACAGAGCCTGGGGATGGCCCACCCCCGCCGTTAGCGGCTCTTCCTGTGACTCAACCATACTCACAGAAGAATCAGGCCGCGAGTCAGAGCCAGTGGGCAGAGCCCTGGGCAGAAACCAGCACACGGGGCCCGTGTGGCTCCCGACCTGTCATTTCAGGTGGCGTGTCATTTGTCACATGACAGCATAGGCCTGGAAACAGAAAGACAGGTGGGAAGCTGTCCACAACTCGGAATAAGTGCAGGGAGGCTCCCTTGGCCTCGCTCTCACTTTCTCACCTACACCGCTTTGGCAAATGCTCCCAGAATAGAGTGGGAAAATCCCAGCATGCCAGCACTTTTCCTTTCACCATAATGAACAGATTGCCTTCTGCCCTCAGAGTAGAGTATGCATCATGCTGCTCGGGCCCAGACAAGACGTGAAGGGGAACAGAGAGGTGTTATCTCACAGCTTCCCCTCCATTCCCCGTTTGCTCATAATTTCCACCTCTCAGCACTCATTTCAAGGGCCTGCCTATGTTTTCCTGGGATTCTTAGGTCCAGGAACCCTACTGACAGATTAAGAGCAAGGGGAAAATCATTTATTGAGCACTTACTAGATGCCAGACATATGCTGAGGGGTCTAGAGAAATGGCATCATATAGTCATTATGTGATTCCATTACACAGATGGGAGAACGGAGACCCAGGCAAACCTGCCTGAAAGGTACTGAGAACACAAGTTTAGTTTTCAAGTTCTATCTACTTGCCACGCACTTGAGTCACATCCGTCATACGGTGACTGTATCCTATTGCGTCACTAAAGGCTGAGGACCATAGTCCTGCTCATTCTTTCTTCAGCAGCAGATATTTGTTATTTACTGTGTATCAGGTATTATGCTCAGGGCTGGGGGCACAGCAATGAACGCACAGACAAAATTCCTGCTCTCATGTAACCCACATCCTCCAGGGAGGGACAAACAAGAACAAGCTAAGATCTATAGAGTCACGATAAGGGCTCACAGGTCGCGGGGAGCAGAGCATGGAGCCGGGGAGGGAATGTGAAACGTTGGCTGTGTGGAGGGGTGGCGTGTTCCACACGGAGGCCAGGGCAGGCCCCCCGAGAAGGTGATGTGGGATTACAAGTCCTGAAGGAGCTGAGGAACGAGAAGGTGCTCAGAGTCAGAGGAACTGGGTTCTAGGCCATGTCCATCCGCCACCTGCGTGACCGCAGGCAAGTCACTGTGTGGCTTTGTATCCTCTTCTGTAACATGAGCGTGTAGGACAGGGCTCATTTCTTCATTCATTCATTCAGCAAATATTTATTTCCTGATTACTGTGAGCCAGGCTGTGCCCTTGATGAAGACATTGAGGAGGTGAACATGACAGATGAGACCACTGTCCTCCTGGGACCTCCTATTCTTGTGAGGAAGGCAGACAATAAATGAGTCAGTAAACAAGATCATTTTTGATAGACCTCAGAGCTGTGAAGTGAATTGAGTATATAAAATGGTTATGGGTGGGGGCGCCTGGGTGGCTCAGTCGTTAAGCGTCTGCCTTCGGCTCAGGTCATGATCCCGGGGTCCTGGGATCGAGCCCCGCATTGGGCTCTCTGCTCGGCGGGAAGCCTACTTCTCCCTCTTCCATTCCCCCCTGCTTGTGTTCTCTCTCTCTGTCAAAATAAATAAATAAAATCTTAAAAAAAAAAAAAAATGGTTATGGGTGGCAAGTGATTCTGTGAAGAGGGTCTTCCGGGTTCCTACTGTCCGGTATCCCCCATCCTACTACCCATCTGCCTGTAACATTTCCTCCAGGCAGGTTCTGTCCTGTCGGACCATGTGGTCCCCACAGCAAGGGAAACATCAACAGCTAACAAGTACCAACCACCCCATGCAGGAGATGAGACAGTCTGGAGGCTTCTTTCCAAAGGCATCGTAATTGAGAGGGAGAGCCAATGAACTTGGCCAGCAGGCAGATGGCAGGTGCACAATGTATTTTAGAACTCTTGAGAACAGTCTCTCCTCCCAGAAAAGCAAGCTGCAGCTTGTAGGGAATGTTAGGCTTACACTTTCTACCTCGCCTACCTTTGCAAACAAGTTATTAGCAGTTTTACATTTTCCCTCAGGGGAATCAGTGTTAATTCACCTCGGCGCCTTTCTGGCACCAAGCCATCTACTTCTGCTCACAGCTCTTTAGCTAAAGAAGGAAAGGAAAGGAGGAAGGAAGGAAGGGAGGAAGAAAGGGAGGGAGGGAGGGGGGCAGGCAAGCAGGAAGGATGGAAGGAAGGAAAAAAAAAAACAAAAATTCTACCTCAAAGTCTTGCTAGAAAAACACTGAAACACACCTTAATGACCACTCATGATGAGTGGGTTCTTGGAAATCACATGTCTCCAGAAGTTTCCAATACATTTCTGAGCTTTTGAGTCTTGGAGAGATGCAGGGGGAAAGTAAATGGGTACATTAGTGTATTCGGGAAGGGGTCTAGGCTGTCTTCACCACAATAGTCTGACTTTTCTCTCACTTCCTCCAGGGTTAATGGAAATTGAGGTGCAAGGCATTCAAGGCCTTCCATGTCAGACGTGGAGACATTATTTCTTAGCCTAGGAAATAGTGGCAAATTATATGACGTTACTCTCAATGCCAAGCTCCTTCATTTGCATTTGGCCAAATTTCTTAGTAATAACAATGGCAGCACACATTAGTTGGGTCACGAGCCCTATGCCCTTACAAGCATCATCTCTTTTAACTTAAATAACCTTGACCTCTGCAAGGATTTACTGTCTTTGACTGGATAGGTTGGTTTACCTATTTCCAGAATTCAGTATATCATTGAAGCCTGGGTATGTAAGCCACATTCTCTAATATCGGCTTTCTCCATAAATTTTAAAGGTGACATATTGGTTTCCAGGCTGCCTTGCTCTTTTGTCTTATATCACAGTTGGTTCACAACTTGTTCAGGGAAGAGAAGTGTGGGTCGTGGGCTCTCCTGGAACTCAAAAGGAGCTGATTGCATACAGGTGCGTTCTGCACCTCCACGTGCATCCCTGTAGTTTGCCACATCCTTTTCTCCTCCACAGAAAACACTGTGTGTACTTTCATGACCTCCCCGAGGATAGGGGCTGGGCAGGTGTTGGCCTCCTTTATAAAATGGAAAGTGAGGCCCACCAACAGAGTTCATCATGGGAAGAACGTCCAGACCATGTGTTTAGGAAGAAGCAGAGCTCAGAACCCATCAAGTCCATAGTTCTGTCAGACATAAAATGGACACGGGAGCCCATCATTCCTGCTGCAGCTGACTGGATCTGGGTGGACCCAAGAATGGATGTTCCAGAGATGAATATGGGGCCTGGAACAAAGACTTTGCAATAGGGGCAATATCAATATCAACGATGCAGACAATAACAGCTCTTTTTGAATCATTTACTATTGACCAAGCATTGTGCTATGTGCTTAAAACTCATTATTTTATTTAGCCCCACTGTATCAAATAAGTATCGTTACCATCTTTTTATAGCTGTGGATGAAGGCAACCCACCAAAGGATGTGTGTGAGTACCCATGAAAGAGAGAGAAAAAGGTGTAATTCAAAAGTAAAATGATGTGTAGTGGTTAATAGTATAAGCTCAGGAACTCAAATGTCTGGATCTGACTTTGTTACACTCAGCACTGTCCTTTTGTACATCCCTAAACTTGACCAGTAACGGTACCTATTTCTTTCTTTTTTCTTTTTTTTTTTTTAAAGATTTTATTTTATTTATTTGACAGAGAGAGGCAGCGAGAGAGGGAATACAAGCAGGGGGAGAGGGAGAGGGAGAGGGAGAAGCAGGCTTTCTGCTGAGCAGAGAGCCTGATGCGGGGCTCGATCCCAGGACCCTGGGATCATGACCTGAGCCGAAGGCAGACACTTAACGACTGAGCCACCCAGGCGCCCCAACGGTACCTATTTCAAATGATTGCTACAAAATTTAGAGGAGTTAATACTCATCAAAAGCTTGGGACAGCGCCTGGCACTTAATATCTCTTCAATAAATATTAATAAATAATACCATTCTTTTCCTTAACCACAAATAACTCGATGAAATCATGTGATGGCAAAGTTGTCAAATCAAAAAAAATTTTTCCTAGGACAGCTATTATTACTTTAAAAATATCTTCTAGATGTGTGGGGAAGGCCATTTCTTTCCATGAGGAAGGAGAACCACATGGGTAATATTCTCTCTGCCTGCTCACTTACTCCTCCCTATCTGTTCACTTGATCAGTATGTGTCGAACACCTTATATGTGTCAGGTAATCTTCCTAAACACTGGGAATATAGCAGTGAACAAAGAGAAAAAATTTCTTGCCCTCCCAGAGCCTATATTCAAATATATTACTCAAACGAATAATAACATATTTCCTGCATGTTTTGATCTTATTCAGTATTTTGATGACCTTCTGCTGTCCTTCTCCTGAATCTGGCACCATTCCCTCCCACAACTTCAAGGCTACGGGGCTACCCTGGAAAAGAGGTACGAGGAGGGATTCATCTGATTGGTGAGTCTGGAAGGTGATGCTGGGACTTGGGGCCCAGCTCTCCTTCTCTTCTGCAGATGTGCATTTGCTTCTGTGCTCCTCCATGCTGTAAGTTCCGGGGGGCTAGTACATCTGTGCTCCACCATGCTGTAAGTTCCGGGGGGCTAGTACATCTGTGGTCATCCATGCCTGCCTATGCCTGGGTAGGCTGGTTTGCCTAATTCTGGAGTCTGGTTGCGTCTATAAGCCTCATTCTCCAATATCAGCTCTATCAGTGGGAGAAAAAGGTGATTTAGTTTCTTGGCTGCCTTATTCTTTTGTGTGATTTCTTACTTGGCTCAGAACTTGATCCAGGAAGAGAAGTGCTATTTATTGGGCTCTCTCAAATGCCAAAAGAACCTTACCTTGCACAGTTACATTCTGTACACACAACAGACAATATTTAATACATGGCTAATGTGTAACTTCATAGCCAACAATAGTCAAGTGTTGACTAATGTTCATTATGAAACAAATAACAAGAAAATCCCTCTCCTCTAGAGGAGAACACTAAGCGATTTAATTTACTGAGCCAGGCATAAAAGAGTCAGGAAATCAAAGGCATGCCTAACAACTCGAGTGGGTGTTTTCTGTTGCCAGTTTACAGTGAATGATGAATATTACTCAACAGTAAATGGCGGACATTAAACTGTAATTTTACATTAATTATAATGTACATGTATAACTACATATCTGTTTTATATGGGTATACAAAGCTTATAGTCATTCTTCGTTCAAGTTCTATAATACCCAGGGAATCTTGGCTTAGCTTAAGAGGGCATGACCAACGTTTTAAATGCCTAAAACTCAATTACAGTTGACTCTTAAACAACATGGATTTGAACTGTGTGAGTCTACTTATACCTGGATGTTTTTGATAGAGCATAGTACTGTAAATGTGTTTTCTCTTCTTATGATTTCCTTAATAACATTTTCTTTTCTCTAGCTTACTTTATTGGAAGAATACAGCACATAATATATATAACATATAAAATATGTGTTAATCTACTGTTTATGTTATCAGCAAGGCTTCTGATCAACAGTAGGCTGTTAGTAGTTAAGTTTGGGGGGAGTCAAAAGTTATACATGGATTTTTGACTGTGCGGGGGGTAGTGCCCTTGACCCCTGCATTGTTCAAGAGTCAACTGCAAGGTTAGTTTACTCTAGTTTGAAAAGACAAGATCATATCCATGACACATTAGGGGTAGGATGGTGACATGGACTAGAAAAATTGGAGATCATGTCCAAAAACCAAAGGGAAATATTTTTTAATCTTCCAACGGGAAAGTTGGACTCCTTGGTCTGATCTTCAAGATCCCTTCCTTCCATATTTCTACAAATCCCTAAACTTCATAGTTGTCTCTTTGGCCAAACCACACAGAGTAAGTTTTTCTTACAATCCAGCTGCCTTCCTCCAGCATAGGATCACACCTTCAGAGGTAGCAAAACCGAATGCTCAACAGCTACCCTTGTGATTTGTAAGCTCCTTACACTCACAGAAATATTTTTGTATCTGTTATCCAACAATTTTTAAAAATATTGGCTTAAAAGCATATATAATACTCCTTTGTTCAATTGATATAATTTAGGACAGTCACTTTGGTTATAATGTGACTTGCAGTCTGTCAGACTTCAGTTTGTGTCCCACAAGCTTTACAGGGACTTTTCCAGCAACCCGCTCTCATGTGCTCCTCAGGCTCACCCTCCTCCACAGCCCTCCTTCTGCAGTCCCTTCTTCAACCTGAGGTACCTAGTCAGACTGGCCTGTCCAACTCCAAACCCCCTGGGCAGGTCCCTATGATCAAACTTCTTCTAGAAAACGGTAATTTCCTTCAAGCCGATAGAGGTGATGGTAGTAACAGACAAGGTAGAACCATTTGTTGATGTGTTCATTTTATCCAACAAACCTTGTTTGGCTCCTTGATATATTGTAGAAACTTTGCTAGGGAATGGTCATGTGAGGATGATCAAGGCACTCTCCTGGTCCTGAAGGTACCCAGAAGTGAGAGAAGGATCAGTAGTATCTGGGATGGCTTATTACCATCTCCTCAACCTGTGCCCCTGGCAGACATCGCTAATCAATCACAGCACTTTTTCCCCTGTGGAACTTAGACTCAACATCACAGTCCATTTCAACCCAGTGCTCCAGGCAACTACTATTACTGAATTGGATCTAACATGTGAGATCCCATGAGATGTATTTGCCACACCTAAACTCAGACCTGGGATAGTGGATGAAATGGAGTGGGGAGGAATGATAGATTATCTTAGGCAGACTCTTTCTGGTGAAATCTGGTTAAAGTGGGCTTCTTGATTAATGGAAACTGAAATGTACTCATCATTGTAGCCAGTTTTCATTGTACCAGGCACCATGCTACGCGATTTCATTGTAAGATTTCATGTAATCTCATAGCAAGCTTATGAGGTCAGTATTGCCATCATCCCAGGTTTGAAGAGGAAACCTATGCAGAGCAAGGTTGTAAAATGTCCCCAACATCTCACAACCAGAGTGTTGAACTATATGGATTCAAAGTGAAGCCAACTTAAGAGTAACCTGTTTCCAAAGTGGGGGGTGAGCCACTGGGACATTTCAAGCTTCTCTATACATTTATTTTTCATCCGAAACCCAAAGAAAAATGTATTATGTGGCTTGTCACTGGCACCCTCAGTCTGAATGTCAAAGGGTTACTTGTCACACAGCGTGGGAGACACCCTGTAAGTAGAGAGCAGTTCTCCAAGGCAGAGAGTTGGCCATGGTGCCATCATCCTTCTATCCTTTCCAGTATTGAGAGTCGCTGCCCTTCACGTATGCCTAGTTGCTATGGTATCTCAGACCAGAGAATCAGCAATACTTTCTATTGAGATGAAGAGTGATCATGAAAATATTTTGAACCACTCGTTGGTGATGGAAAAGTTCTGAATAGATTTGTCAAACTTAAAGGTAAGTTCCACATTTTTCTCTTACAAGAAAGGAGTGTTTTGTGTTTGCAGACCTTTACTATGATGACAAATGTCATGAAACAGATTTTTTGAAACAATAAGCAACTTCATCTGTCCCCTCGAGGTAAAGGTGACATTTTAACAAGTAAGAAAGTCTTTCTAAAGAAACTTATATATGAAAAGAACATTTTGGAAATGGTTTGAATTTTTCATCTGTTGGCACAAATAGTATAAATATGCCATCTGCCCACACTCTTTAAAAAGTTGAAAATAAAATTTTCTAGCCTGTTTAAAGAACCTCCAAACAAAGAGTTCTGGTGGGTTCTGAACTCATTTGTTAAGAATACTAATAGTATGAGAGTAGTTCAAGATTACTTTGTAAGAACAACTGATAGACATCAAAGAAGATAGAAATTTCCTGGCCACATTTCAACAGAATCAGCATAACTTACAGAGAAGACTAAAAAAAAAATTAGCTATCATGATTTATCGATTCCAGCCAGGGGTGCATCTCTTTTATCTCTATGTCCCTCCATGAAGGAATTTTGTCAGCTCTGACAGTCTTGAAAACCAAGATTTGAACCCTTTTCCCCTAGCTTAAAGCCTACTAGAACCAGCTCATCAAACTGTTTTATCATAACAGGTTAAAGATTTACTGAACCACTGCTCCTGCTAAAACATATTAATTCTTTCTGATTAAAGCAAAATATTTTGCCCTGTTAGAAAGTAGAATCAGTTAAGAGTATTGTTTATTTCACCTTTCACCTCATTTTTCAATTTTTCTTTTTGTTGTTTTTACTGTATGGAATACACTGGCAGAGGAGTCCATGTCTGTAATTTATAAACAGATGAGCATATTTTGGGGCATGCTTAAAATTTCCTTCATTAAAGATATATAGACAAAAAAGAATGCATGGAGCCTGCCGCAGTACTCCCACAGCTTTGAGAATGCAGTCAGTGGAAAGGAAGAAAGGCACTGAAGAACATCAGTCAAAACTACCAGCCTTATATCTTTACCTATATTCGGGCTAATTCTATTTGATAAATTGAATCTAATTGTTTGGCCACCCGATTAGAAGCCAAAACCTTAGATCCCTCCCCAATGGCCAGAGGTCCTAAAGTTTGGCCCAGGGCAATCCCGTAGCTTGACTGCTCAGAGCTCCTTCTCAGCGAAGACTAGGCTCGAGAAGAAAAAGCGAGGGGAGTTGGGGGGAGCTCTGTTTTCTGATAGGTCTCACAATGGCTCCCCGAGCTGGCTGGGATGATCCTGACCCTCCATTGTTCCAGCCCAGTGCAGTGTGGTCCCTGGCCACAGTGGCTGAGAGGCTGGCCTTCCTGCCCTTCTATCAGCACAGATCATCTGAGTGTCAACAGAAGAATCATGCATAGTTAATGTAATCCCCTCAGTTTAACAACGGAAGATTATCTAGAAGTCTCAGGGTGGCATAGAGCTGTTCGAACATGAACAGCCATTTGCACACCATCTGGGATCGCTTTCTTTCTTCCCCCTCTTTCCCCTCTTTGTGGAGTTTGGACACCTCACCCTCCCGGGAGCCAACCCCCTCCACCCATGAGGCTTGTTTTCAGGCCTGATGACAGCAGGTGCTCATCTGTGCAGACAGCTGGCAAACTGACTTTCTACCTAGAAGGCTTTCTTGAATCCATCGCCTCCGACGTCAGCATAGACGGTCTTAGAGTGTCTCCATGTAGTTAGTGAATGGAGCCTCCCAGTATCCAGAACTCCTCAGAGGCATTTATTCACCTCCCAGGCTGTCAACACCTCCTCTGTTACCTGAATAGTTTTCCCTCTGGTTCTAGGGCTTCCTCCTGTTACAGGTACCCTTTCCCAAAGCTCTGCCTCTCCTAACCCCATGCTCCTCACCAGTCTGGTTTTTTCCCTTCCCACCTCTTTCTCAATTTCAGAAAAACCTTAAGTTAAAATGAAACTGTTCTGGGTGGTCGTGGCAGGTGATTTAAAAGCATGAGTGCTGGGGCGCCTGGGTGGCTCAGTTGGTTAAGTGTCCGACTCTTGATTTTTGGCTCAGGTCATGATCTCAGGGTCTGAGGATAGAGCCCTCTGTTGAGCTCTGTGCTCAAGGAGGAGTCTGCTTGAGATTCTCTCCCTCTGCCCCTGCCGAATGCTCTCTCTCTCTAAAATAAATAATAAAAAAATAAAAGCATGAGTGCTTTTATTTCTCTCTTTTAAAAACTAATTCTTCGAGTATAAGCAAACCAAATCTGAGGTGATGGAAGCCAGAAGAGTGGTTATCTCTGGAGGTAGAGGGGTATTATCTGCAATGGGCAGGGGGGAAACCTAGGGTAATGGAAATGTTCTATAATGATCTGGATCACAATAATAAGGGTGTACATATGGTAAAAATTCATTGAGTTGTGTACTTAAGATTTATATGCTTTGTTTTATGAAGATCATATATCAAATTTTAAAAGGAAAGTAAAATACAATTGGCTATGTTCCTCAGGATTTGGGTGTTCAGAAGCCAGTAAGGTGTTCAGACTAGGAGGCTCCTAATGTCACAGTGAGCCGTCAGCCACTGAGCAGCCACTTTTTACTTGTCCCTACCCAGGTTTGCTGAGCTCCGTGGAAATCACTGGGTGGACTGAGTCAGGAGTGACCCTCAGCAGAGCCCAGAATTTTAAAAAAACCATCTTGGACTCTATTATAAGCTGGATATAATGCCAAGTGCTTCACGTGTATAATCTCATGTAATCCCCACAATAATCCTGTGATGGGGATTATTATCCCCATTGCTCAGGTAAGGAACCTGACACCGCGAGGCCAGGTAGGTGGTCCCTGGGTGACACAGCTCACCGTGTGGCAAGCCCTGCGCTCCCTTCACAACCCCACAGAATTGGCCTCTCAATTAGAATGTCCTCGTGGACAATTTATTTTCTTTCAAAAATGGCGCTGTTCTTTGCTAGTGGGTGTTTCATTCCTTACTATATATCGTGACAATGGAAGAGTAACGTATTGGTTGATGGGATGGGTTCCTTGGGAAACGTTGTGCTGGGGACCTTGCCCTCATTTCTCCTCACCAATGAGGAAAAATGGAAGAAGAAATAGTGTCGAACTTAGTTTGCAAGAGAGGAGTCCTGTGCCCCAGCGGCTTCCCTCCACTTCTGTCTGCAGGGGTGGGCAGCCAGCACCTAAGGTGTTGACTCGGCATTTCTGATCTCTTGGGAAGGGGTGCTTTCACTTTTTAAAAATGTAAGTGAATAGGGGAGAATTCATACTTTCTTCTCAGATTAACCTACACTGGTTTCTTTACACAGTTGCTTTTGAAGACCCCAGTCCTTCTGGTGTTGTTCTAGAATCCTACATAGCCTTCTGCAGTGTCCATCCGGCTCTCCCAGCGAGCAGCATATGATGCTTGGAATTGCCAGGAGTCCTAACGGTATACTGGGGACTGTCCTGCCTGTAGCTTCTTAGAGCCTACTCTAGATTCTGGTCTGTCCTTTGGCGATTTCAAGTTCTTGTTTTTAATGATTTTATTTATTTATTTGCCAGAGAGATAGCAAGAGAGCGAGAGAGCACAAGCAGGGGGAGCGGCAGGCAGAGGGAGAAGCAGGCTTCCCACTGAGCAGGGAGCCCGATGCGGGGCTGGATCCCGGGACTCTGGGATCATGACCTGAGCCGAAGGCAGACGCTTACCCGACTGAGCCACCCAGGCGCCCCTCGATTTCAAGTTTTTTTTTTTTAATGCATTGTTATTTTTATTTTGTTTATTTATTTATTTATTTTTAAAGATTTTCTTTCTTTCTTTATTTTTTACTTTTTTTTTTTTTAATTTTATTATGTTATGTTAGTCACCATGCAATACATCATTGGTTTTTGATGTGGTGATCCACGATCCATTGTTTTCGTATAATCGATTTCAAGTTCTTAAACAAATTTCTTAACCTCTCTGAGCCTCATTTTCCTCATTTGTAAAATGAAGGTGGTTACTTCAACAAACAGTAACAGTACTCCTAATTGGGCCTGTTTTATGTGCCAGGCACTTTTCTTACTTGGACTTATTTAATTCTTACAGCAATCCTATGAACTCAGAAGCATCGTCGTGCCCTGTTCACAGACTAATAAACTGAAACACAGGCCTGTATGAAGTTGTAGAGTCAGGATTTAATTAGGTCTGCCTGAGCCAGAGCTTAAAGTCTTCACTTCCATGCTTCTTCTCTTACCACCTCAAAATGTTGCTCTGAGGCCTTTATGATATCTGGGGCAGGACTTTGTAAGCAAGAAAGCAAAAGCAAAATATTAATATCATTATTGTCATTCTAACTACATGCGAGGGAGTTGGAAATAAGAGACACAGTCCGTGCCTTTGAGGAACCTATAGCCTCCAAGACTAGAAAACACAGACACACACGGACATCCACACCCGCCAAAATATAAACTAAAAGTGCCCAGCTGCGTCAAGCACACAAACAACAAAAACTGTATAGGGAAAAAATACGTGTGCCCAGAGGATGTTGGGATCTCTAGAACATCTGGAGCCTGGTGGCACTGCTGTGAGAATACCTCCCAGGAGCGTTCTGCTGTCTGACGTGGGTTAGAGAGGCATCTGGGTGGGGCATGGCCTCTTATATTTCAGGGGCCCCGGGGTTGGAGCCAAGAGGGCAGGCTGTCTTAGTAAAAGAGAGCGCAAGTTGAGGGTGGTGCTTTAGTTAGAGACCACGGAGAGGCGAGAGAGGGCGCTTGCCAGGGGCCCGTGAGGCCGTATTATCCAAGGTCCTAATTGGATTTGCAACACTGTCATGAACCACCGTGGGTCTGACAAGAGACGTGAGGTGATTGAAAATACATCAGAGGAAGACACACCAGAAAGGAAGATGAAAAAAAAAACAGCCCAAAGCAAGGAGTGTGTTGCTGATAGTTCAGGGACAAGATGGACGTGCTTCTGGAGGAAGAATCTGGGATGATTTGGGGAACTATAAAAAGGGAGAGTCTGCACATGGGATCAGGCCCCTCGAAGGCCAGACAGGGTCTGTCAGGCTTACCGCCGCACTCCTGGTGCCTGGGGCTTAGCGGGCATACCATAAATATTTGTTGCCTAGCCAGGCTTAATCGAGGGGCAGGATGGATGTAGGTTGTTTAAAAAAAAAGAGTCAAGGATTAGATTCATAGGACACTAATTACTACTGAGGGACCAGGGCACCAGACAAACCATTGATGATTATGTGAAATCAAAGAGCTGACATTCAGGAAGAAATTCATGATCGTGAGTAAATTTGGAAGATACAAGTGGGGATTCTTGGCTAAAAACAAGATGAGAAGTTCAGAAGACAGGAGAGGTCGGGGCTGGGATGGAGATTTGGAAGTCTTTTACGGACAGGTGTTTATGGGGATTTTGATTTGCAAACAACAAGAATCTACTCTCGCCAATTTATATAGAAATTAATATACTGAACTAATAGTTCTCAATTCACAAAGGCACTGAGGAGTTCGGAGCTCCTGGCAGAGAGGTCCTACATCCAGAACCCCCAGCAAATGTGCTCCCCTGAAGCGGGCAGCAAGGAGACGGCTGAGTGTGTTGCTGAGGGCCCTCACTTAGATCGCTGACCCTGTGGGCGTAGGGCGTTGGGCATCCCCATCCGCCCCCTGGTACTGCTGTCCCTGCAGACAGGCTCTTAGTGCCACCCTGTCGACCACCAGGAAGTGTCTGCCACTACCCTTGATTTTTGTAACAGAACCCCAGTCACTGCATCTAACAGACGGATAATTAGGATGCCAAACCGCCAGAGAAGCTGAGAGAGGAGGATTGGAATTTCTGCAGTGGGGCAGGGCTCTGCTTCTGTCTCTCCAGATGACTGCAGCGGGGAAGGTGGCTCAGATGCCGAGGCCCGAATCACACATGTTTATTTCAGAGAGGAGAGGGGTGAGATCAGAGCACACGGTGCCAGGAGTTCACCCACCAGTGCTGGCTTCACCCACGGAGAGCCCCGGTGGGTGCTGATGTGGTCGACCCCTCCCCCGTCCAGTGCCTGCAAACTATCTCCCTCCGACCCCCACTTAATGCCTGTAATTAAGAGCCATCCATTTACAGTAAGAGACAGTTCCAGTTGAAACTGTAAATATCCCTGGAAAGAAACACACTTCACTTTGTTATCACTACTAACCTTTCTTGCATTAATTTTCAGGACTAGAGGACAGAGGCTGGCCCAGAAGTTTGGCGGGGACCCGAGCCAACTAGAAACCCCTTGTAAAGGTCAATACCCAGTCTGCCCTTGCGTGGGGACCGCTAGTTTTTTTTTGTTTTTTTACTCGCGTACTCTCAGTGGCCTGATTAATTTGTCACAACATGTCCAACATGCAAAGTGTTGGGATGGGAGAAAGATGATAGAACGGAAAGAAAAAGAGACTTGTTTGTCATGTTGCTCCTCCTACGTATGAGGCCATGAGGATGGGGCTAGAATTCCCATTTAGGGGATGCTGAAGCCGAGGCTCCAGGCCACACAGCTCATACATTGCAAAGATAGGTTTCAGAACCTGTGGCCTTGGCCTCTGAAGCCTCGCAGCTCCCTCTACACTCCACTGTCTCACTGTGAAAGGAGACGGATCCACGTGCCACAGAGTAGGGGAAATTTGCACTTTCAGCCGTGTGTTAAAGGAATAGAATACCTTTGGGGGATGACCGGGGTTTGCCGTAACATCAATGTGCGGGCTTTTTCTGGGAAGGGTGTGCCCTAAAGAGGAAGAGAGAAAGCCACAGAAAACCAACTCCGATTTTGTGACCTCATCTAGCACCCCAGGTGCTATATGTCAGGCATCTTTTGGTTGCAAATAACAGAAACCCAACTCAAACTGGCCTGATAGGAAATGGAAATTGTTGGTTCATGGGCGTGGAAAGCATGCTAGTTCTCTGGATCTCTCTCTCTCTCTCTCCATATCTCAGCTTGGCTTTCCACTGTGTCTGCTTCATTCCCACTCACCTGTCCCAGCATGGTGGCAGAGGTGGCCGGCCACAGTCCTAGACTTCCATCTGCCAGCTAATCATCCCCCACCCCAGGACTTTTCAGCAACATCTACAGCAGTTAGCTTGCCTCATGACCGAGGGGCTGCAGTGCCCGCCCCAATTGTGGGGGCCTTAAGTTCACACCTGCCTCCACGACCAAGGATTCCTCAGCCTCCTCTCCATCACAAAGCCCGAGACTGGCTCCGCAAAGGAACCCCGAGGTGCCAACACCATAAGAGGGGCTGCTGCAGAGGCCAATCTACCCATATCCACCCGAACGGAGGCTTCATAAGGAGGGAGCTGATTTTTGTTTCATTTTTAATTTGCTTTGTTTACTGCCGCATCCCCAGGGCTTCAAACAGGGCTGAACATATGGTAGGCACACTCAATAATTATACTTGTTGAATGAATGATGAAATAAACGAATAAATGTCCCCGCGGTCCGTGATGCCATGAAATGGGAGAGTGCGCACACACCACGGTTACCAACTAGTGTAGGAAGCAGAATCTCTTGTCCTTTAGATGAGTCATGTGTCATTCGGTCAATGACACATGATGCCCGCAATGCTGGTGTTCACTTGCATGTCAGTCACAGAGTTAAATGGAGCTCAGGAACACGGTCTCTAATAAGGGCAGAGCTTTTACAGTCTCGTTGCTCACAGTCCCCCTGGAATGAAGGATGATGCGTCTCTTTTCCTTACAGGCTTGTGTCTACAAGACAGATGTGCCTCGTGCATCGCTGCCCTTTCTTGCCACATCCCCCCGCACGGTGGAGAGCCCGCATGGAGATACCCACTCCCTGGGAATCCGTGGCGCTGCTCTGGCAGGTGCAGGGAGGGTGGCATTCGGGAATAACCACTCAACTGCTGTTAACGGGGTCTTCTCTCTCCTCAACAGGCTACCCCAGGGCCCCAGTTTGTATTTTGGGGAGAACGTGGACCTCAAACCCCCCCACATTATCGCCCAGCCTCATTAGCACCGTTTGGCTCCCTGGCACTTAGGACATCGGCACTTTTTGCTTTAACAAGGAGGAGAATGTACTCAGTCAGCTTGTCTCCATCAGACTTGGATCTCTCCAGAAAAGGCTGCAAGGACATTGGATCTGGAAACGCTTTGAGAGACAAAAAACAAAAACAACCCTCGGAGAAGTCACTGCCACACACTGCCTGGTTAATATGCACCCCGTGTGTTTTGCCACTGTGGAAATGGAACTTAATTTGTAACACGATGCAGCTATTTAGCATTTCCCTCCCCGCCTCCTCCTCCTCCTTCTAGTTAATTCTGAGTGGAGATAAATCTTGAAAACAGACTTGGAGGGCACAGCAGGAGGGCCTGCAAAGTCATTCGGGTTGTGGCTACCCCCGTGGCCCCTTTGTTCTTTTCGGAGCAATTAGGACTGACACAAGAAGAGTGAGTATTACTAAAGCGGCTCAGGAACACTAAAGAGCCAGGATGCCTGCAACACTCAGCTCAGCTCCCGACGAGGGGTTCCTGGGGCACCCGCGGGGGTTGCGAAAGATCTCTGTTGCCCCAGGAACTATCCTGAATCCTACCGGAAGGGTAGGTAAGAGACCTACGCTCAGCAGGTTGTCAACCTTTTAGCTCTTACAGCATTCCAGAGAAGTAGGCAAGCTACCGAACTGTCAGTTCCTAAGCTGGAAACAAAAGCTCCAGGAGCGGAACAATTTCCCCCAGGCAACTTGTCTGAGTCAGTGACAGAAGCTCAGGTTCTTTGTCTACAAAAACATGACAGTGCTGCACGGCATTAACCTCTATCTCCCTCCCTTAGTATTGAGGTTTTGATCCTTGGTATTTTCTTCCATCCAGGCAGTCACATCTACTGTTACCTTTGTCAGCTCTTATTCCTCTCCTCTTGACCTTCACATGCCTTCAGACATACCATGTTTCATTGAATCTAAGGTACCATTGGTTATAAGATGAACCACTATTTTATATATATATATATATATATATATATATATATATATATACACATACATACATATAAATATACACACACATATATCATATAAAATATATATAATATAAAATATGTAAGTTATATATTCTATTTTATAAAATAGAATTCTTTAGCATTATGTAAAATTATATAAATATATATATAATGATATATATATATACATAATATATATGCTAAAAAAGAAGAAATACTGCCGATTAAGCATGACATGACATTGATCATGATTTTAGAGACGTTAAAATGTGGGGGGAAAAAAGTATCTCACAATCCTTAAAAATGTGGCATATTATTTGTTTGCCCAGATTCAGAACTCCCTCTTTTCTTCAAGAAACAGGTTTGGGGAAGTACTTCTTCCTTCCCTCCAACCTTGTGGTCCTACGGTGAGTTGTCAATCCTGTTCTCTG
This sequence comes from Halichoerus grypus, assembly GCF_964656455.1. Lineage (NCBI taxonomy): Eukaryota > Metazoa > Chordata > Mammalia > Carnivora > Phocidae > Halichoerus > Halichoerus grypus. Next base: position 42,695,289 of record NC_135714.1, read on the forward strand.
CTCCTTGGACTATAGAATCTGAGCATGAAACCCAAATGGGGCAGAACATTGGACTGCCCTGGGATTTCAAACATTAGAGTGAGAGAAGGGAGTGGTTGCTCTCCGGTGACCAAGAAGAATGGGTCCTGGAGGTCGGGGCAGCCGGTATGCCAGCCTGAGGGAGAAACCTGGTTTGAGAAAATGAGCCGCTCATAGGAAGAGCAGCTGAGACAGAGATGGAAGAGAGGCTCAACAGGGCTTTTAACTCTTTGAATGCATTTGTCCCTGAGACCAGATACACAGCACCAACAGGTCCCCCCAACAGGTGCTAAACCTAGAGTGGGCTTTTGTCCCTTGCTACAAGAATCCTCTTTTCAAAAACATCAAGTGAGCAGCTAAGCCAGCAGTCTCTCCCTATCTCTGTCACTCTTCCACCACCAAGGACTTGTGAACACTACTGGCCAGCCTGCTTCTTAACCGAGGAAGTAGAGTTGTTGTTTCGTTTTGGTTTTTGTCTTTGTTTTTTTTTTTTGTTTTTTAAGATTTTATTTATTTATCTGACAGAGAGAGAGACAGCGAGAGAGGGAACACAAGCAGGGGGAGTGGGAGAGGGAGAAGCAGGCTTCCCGCTGAGCAGGAAGCCCGATGTGGGAGTCGATCCCAGGACCCTGGGATCATGACCTGAGCTGAAGGCAGACGCTTAACAACTGAGCCACCCAGGTGCCCTGGTTTTTGTCTTTGAAACAATGAATTCCAATTGTTTAAAAGAAAGAGTATTGGTGAGGGGATAAGGTGGGGAGAGGTTAAGGCAAAAAAAAAAAAAAAGAAGAAGTAAAAATGAACAACAATCTGAATTTCTCTCCCAAAGTTCCTCCATTGACAAGGTGTTCCTGACACTTCATTCAAAAACTAGCTTGTGGGGGGCGGGGTGGGGATAGGTAGGGGTTGAAAATGAAGGCCAAACTTCTTGGGAATTGTAGAAATAAAAATGTGGGCAAACAGCCCAAGAGAACCTAAAGTTGTCTTCAACTGTGAGGCTTCCAGATTTCTCCGATTGGCTAATGAATACATTCAAAACCTTTTCTACATAAAACTGAAAAAATCATCAGGGAATTATACTAATCCACTTACCCTATTTTAACTCTTCAAATGTTCCCAGAGCCTCTGATTTTCTAGTGCAGAGAAAAGTCAGTGGAAAATTGCTTTTGAGGTGTCTTTTGTACAATAATCTTGGGCAGTACTCACCTTGCTGTGTCCTCGTGTGCACCTTGTAAATTGATTCCAGACTGCTTATTCAAAAACCCAATCCCCTTAGAAACCAGAAAGAAAATGAATAGAGGTGAAAGCCCATTTTACTAGTATTCAGGTCAAAACCTTCATTATACAAATATGTTTGTCCTTCAGTGCCTTTTAAGTCAGAAATATTCATTATGAATTGGTGCTAATCTCATATTTTGCAATATTTTTTATCTAGATGGATCCCCAAGTTGGAGTTGTCTCACCCTTAATGACAAAAAAGAAAAAAAAATCACTTCCTCTTCCTGCACCTAATAAAGGTAATTTTATTACCTTTCTTCTTTCTTTTCTCCTTTTTTTTTCCAGCAACACTTCCTCATAGTGTTTTCTGAAGGTTTATTAACTTTTTATATGGAAAAATGTGGAATGGAGGTGGTATTATTACCTTATGGGTCTTTGATCAGAGCTTTCCCCCCAAAGAATACCTTTTGTTGGAAAATACTGAATGAGAGAAAAGCATGAGGCTCTACAGAGCCATCATTTAAGTATCATGCTTACATAGAGCCTGTCAGGAAATGGGTACTGCCTGTTTTCTTTCTAGAGGAGGAAAATAAAAGGAGTTTGAAACATAATCACCACATATCACAGTATTACCAGCTTTTGAAGTTGGTGATAACTTTTGTTAATCTGGTTCATTGGTGAAAATACTCCTCACACTAGAATATGAGCAAGAAATGCTCAGTGCCTTGGGTGTGGGTCTGAGATTCCCATAGGACCATCCTTGTCTCTCCCTGTATCTTTACATCTGGAGTCACTAAAGCCCTCCATGGGCCACCTGGTCTACCCTGGTTTCTGAGCTAATTCACAAAGCATCAGTCCCCCTCACTCCCTTCCTGTGCCAAATTATGACAGTGAGGCGGGGAATGAACTCCTGCTGTGAACAGGTCCAGTGGCTGGTGGGTCCCAGTGTTCTCCTGTGAACGTCAGAGTGCCCCCATGGCCCCCTTTTGGGTATGAGCCAGGAGTCTCCACTGACCTGTCTGGTCCTCCAGTCCCTGATAGGCCTTTAATCCCTATCCACCGGGCTCAGGGTCTTATACGTCTCCTCTCCCAAGGGTGATCTCTTGAACATCTGGTTTTCTTGCCTTCCCAGCATTGTTTCTCCCTTCCTCTGGTGTCAGCCAGTAGTTTAAACTTCAGTAAGCCAAAATGCTATGTTCATAGTTTGTGTGGTTGGGTAGTTGTGACATGTCAGCTCCAGCCCTAGCAGTTAACAAATGGCCCAAATCTGGCAAGTTGGCGTTTTGAATGCTTTGGCCATGGTGATTGGCCATGTGAGATGGCCATGAGATGACCATGTGACAAAAGTTGGTCCAGTGAGAATCAGTCCTGGGACTTGGGTTAAAATTGTTGGTAGGAGAAGCTCTTTTCGCTATAGCATTTCTCAGCCATGACGCGATTGACGTATAAGTCCAGATAATTCTTTGTCGTGGAGGGGTTGTCCTGTGCATAATAAGTTGTTTAATAGCATCCATGGCCTCAACCCCCTAGGTGCTAGGAGTGACTCCCCCCGCCTCCAGTTGTCACAACCCCAAATTTCTCCCGACACTGCCGCATGCTGCCAGGGGGAGGTGAGAGCAAAATTGTGCACCATTGACAATCACCGCACGACCTGGCAACTGAGATGTGTGCCCAAAGCTGCTGGGAACTTCATGTGAAGAACATGTAGCTGATGGAGATGCAATATACAGGAAGGTAGAGCCAAAAGAAGACACAGGCTGTTACCAAATGACCTTCTCTATGCTCCTAAATTTGTTGTGCTCCTGTGCATTATGTTAGTCTTACTTTTCCTTGGGACTGAGAACAAGATGAAGATGCCCATTCTCACCACTTCTATTTAACATTGTACTATGTAAGTTTTAGCCAAGGCCATAATGCAAGAACTATGAGTAAAAGGCATAGAGATTGGAAAGAAAAAAAAGGTGTCCTTGTTTTCAGACAATATAATCTTCTAGGTAAAAAATTCTAAGAAATCTATTAAAAAATGTATTAGAACTAATAAGTAAGCTTAGTAAGTTTGCAGGGTAAAAATCAATATACAGATTTCAATTGTATTTCTATATACTAGCAGTGAATTTTACAAATTATAATTTAAAACAATATTTAAAACAGTATCAAACATGAAATTCTTAGGGATAAGTTTAACAAAATACATGTAAGACCTGGATCCTGAAAATTATAAGACCCAGATAAAAGGAGAGCTATATTAGATTAATGGTCAGAAGACTAAAATTTATTAAGATATCAAATCTCTTCATGTTGATTTATAAATTCAGTGCATCCTAATCAAAAGTCCAACAGGCTTTTTTTTTTTTTTAAAGAAGTTGACACGTCAATTCTAAAATATATATGGAAGTGCAAAAGATCTATAGTAGCCAAACAATTTTACAAAAATTGGAGTTGGAGTACTTGTACTACCTGATTCAAGACCTTTTATAAAGCTATAGTAATAAAGACAATATGGTACTAGCATAAAGATTGATATATAGATCAAAATTACAGAATAGGGAATCCAGAAATATACCCAAATTTATGTAGCTAATTGATTTTTTTTTTAACAAAGGTATCGAGACAATTCAAGGGGAAAGGATCATCTATTTAACAAATGGTTCTGGAACAACTGGATATCCATAAGTCAAAAAGAAGGAAATCTCAGTTATATAACATTGTATACAAAAATGAATCATAGATCTACATGTAAAACATAACACTATAAAATTCCAGAAGAAAACATAGGAGAAAAGCTTAGTGATCTGGGGTTAAGCAAACAATTTTAAAAATAGGACTTGAAAAGCATGAAGTATAAAATAAAGAGTGCTGAGTTAGATTTCATTAAATTAAAGATGTTTACTCTTTAAAAGACCCCATTAAGAAAATGAAAAGGCAAGATATAGGTTGGGAGAAAATATTTGCAAAAACATACCAGCTGAAGGACTTGTATTCAGAATATATGAAAATTTCTTTCAACTCAAGAGAATACAAGCAACCGAGTAAAAAGTTGGCAAAAGATTTGAACAGACAAAGAAGATATATGGATGGCAAACAAATACACGAAAAGATGCTTAAAACCATTGTCTTTAGGGAAATACAACCAAAATTAAATGATGTGCTATCATATACCCACCAGAATAACTAAAATTAAAAAGACTGATAATACCAAGTATTGACAAGGGTGTAGAGCAACTGTTACTCTCATTCATTCTTGCTGGGAATAGTATAACCATTTAAAAAAAGAGGTCACCAACTTCTTCAAAACCAGGTCATTATTTTAGGAAATAGCAATTCCATTCCTAGGTATTTGTCCAAAAGAAATGAATACATATATCCACACAAAGATATATGTGAATATTCTTTTCAGTCTTACTAATAAGATCCCCAAACTGGAAATAACTCAGATGTCCATCAACAAGTGAATGGATAAACAAGTTGTGGTATATCCATATAATGGAATAGTATTTAGTAATTAAAAGGAATGAACTAATGATACATGATCTAATACTGCATTATACTAAGTTAAAGAAGCACCAAAAAAAAAAAGACTATATACTTTATTTATATAATATACTAGGAAAGGGACAATCCTAGGAATATAAAGCAGATCAGTCAGTGGTTGTCAGAGGTCAGTAGATTGAGGACATTGACCTCAAAGGGCAATGCGACAACTGCTGGAGTAATGGAAATGTTCTGTATCTCTTTTGGTGGTAGTTACATGACTATCACATTTGTAAAACTCATCAAATTATACATCTAAAATAGATACACTTTAACATATGTGATACTATCTCAGTGACGCTACCTCCCAAACTCATGGCATCTACATCTATATTGTATGAAAATAGGAAGGATGCTATGAACCAGGGGTCAACAAACTTTTTCTGTAAATCTTTTGGCTCTTGCAGGCCATACAGTCTCCATCACAATATTCAACTCTGTGAATAAGTATGATTGTATTCCAATAAAACTTTATTTAAAGACACTGAAATTTAAATTTCATATAATTTCCACACATCATGAAATATTACTCTTCCTCTGATCTTTTCCTCTACCCATTTAAAAATATAAAAGCCATTCTTAGCTAGCGGGCCATACATAAACAGACGGTGGGCCAGATTTGGCCCACAGGTTGTAATTTTCCAACTCCTTCTATAAACATGTGTTAGTAAAAATACAACAATTATAATGACTATATCAAAGAGGTGATGGTGCAGGTAACATTTCTAATACTCCATTCGTATTTACCTGTTAGAGATCTGTGTAGACTAGAAATAACAAACTTCATTTTTACTTATTCTTCAATAAGTTTCTTCAATAGTACATAATTGTTTGCTGTATTAATATTACTTTTAGAGTAGTGGGCTTAAAAAATCAAGACTTACTCTTGATTAAATGAAGTTCAACTTTCAAAACTTGGCACATACATATAAATTCATTTTCTCTTGTAAAATGACATTTCTGATGCCTTTAAATGACACTTCAAAGTTTTAATAAATGTCCAAACCCTACACCTTCCACCCCCATCTGCCCCCCCTGCCTTCTGTCTAATTTATAAGGTTATAATAGAGTCTTTCCACTTGCTCTTCCTTCTAGAATGTTCTTCCCCCACATAACATCACTGTCTTCAGGTCTCTGCTCAAAAATCCTCTTACTGGGGGACACCTGGGTGGCTCAGCCAGTTAGGCAGCTGCCTTCGGCTCAGGTCATGATCCCAGGGTTCTGGGATTGAGTCCCACATCGGGCTCCTTGCTCGGCAGGGAGCCTGCTTCTCCCCCTACCTGCCACTCCCCCTGCTTGTGCTCTCTCTCTCTCTCTCTGATAAAAAAAAAAAAAATCCTCTTACTGGGATGCCTGGGTGGCTCAGTCGGTTAAGCATCTGCCTTCGACTCGGGTCATGATCCCACAGTCCTGGGATAAAGCCCCATGCTGTCGGGCTCCCTGCTCGGCGGGGAGTCTTCTTCTCCCTCTCCCTCTGCCCCTCCCCTTACTCATGCTCTCTTTCTCTCTCTCTCAAATAAATAAATAAATAAATATCTTTTTAAAAAAAATATCTTCTTACTATCAGAGCCCTCAGTAGTAAGCCCCTCTTCTTGCCCTTTTACTTGGCTTTCCTTTTTTCCATAGCACTTACTACAATCTGTCACATTGTATGTTTACTTGTGTATTTGCTTATTTTCTGTCTCTTCTCACTGAAACGAGCTCCATGAAGGCAGAGACTTTGCATTTTTCAATATGTAATCCCAGTGCCTAGAAGAGTTGCCTGACAAATAGAGGGTGCTCAATATGTGATTTGATGGATGAATAATCTGGGAATGCAAAAAGGGGTATGTCTTTCATGGAAACCTCATCCAAAAACTGCCATATAATGAGCAGAAAATTATACTAAGAACCACTGTCCTGGGACACCCAAGGATGGTGGTAGAAAACACCAATTCACATCAGGCAGATGACCATGCCAGTCAGGAAGGTGAGTAGGTCACACTAAGAGAGTGTGGCACTCATATCCCTGAGGACCCCAAATAGAAAGATAATTTCCTTACGAGGTTTTGAGCAACTGCCATATTGGAGAACATTCGGTAACCATGTCATCTGCTGAAAAAGTAATGGCCATGAGTTTTCCTTCCCCTTAGCTCAACTAAACTCCTAACATTTTCTTGTTAAAATTATTGTAAATAAAGAGAACAAATTATCTAGCAGGAGAGTATTTCCCAGGTTTCAGAGAGGAGGTTTGGTGTGTTCAATTCCCAGAAGGCAATTCAAGCCTTCTGAGTTACAGATGCCCATAGTACAAAGGTTATAATATAGTATATTTCTTCATAAAGTACACTTCACTGTCTCAGAACTGCAATGTCCAATGTAGAAATCTATGTCTTTGAAGTTCTTGACATATAATGTTGACATTTTCAGACTCTCAGTTCCATGATGGGAGATTAGAATGATGGTAGTGAACAAGAATGACCTATAGAAAGACATTTTCTGAAGTGGCAAAAACATTTTTTTTTTTTAATGCATGGAGAATTTTTCTTTTAAACGATGAGTTCATCATAAAGGAAAAAAAGAGAAAACAGATAAAGAAAACATGCAAATTGATTTTAATTTTCTTTACAAAATCTCATAGGAACTAACAGATAAAAACTTGGAAAAACTTGTGTTTGAGACATCTTCCTTTTTTGTCACAAAGTTGAAAATATTCTCATGGGAAGAATATGGTCCGTACTTTCTTAATACTTAATAATTGTGTCACAGTGAATCTGATGTTGTCATATAACAATTAGAGATGGCTTAATTTGAATTCAAAGATAGTTGTCTATATAATACTTGTTTTGACTCTTGGCCTTGGAGGTGAACATTAATGAGTTCTCTTTCCTCTCTCTCTCTGTGCTATATATGATACTTATTTGATTCTGACACAATTTTTTTTGCATTTCAATATTTCTGAAATCAGAATATTTTATAATGTGTGGCATCTCCCAATTATGTCAGCATGTTTTCTTTCTTTGTGGTACGTAAAACCATCTTGAATCGCACTGTTGTTACCATCCTAGAGTCCATGAAATAGGGTATGCATGAAATATATTTTATTATTTTTATTTTTATTCTATTTCCCATCAGGAACCATTGCCCCCCACCCCTCAATTCCTCATGAAGCTTATGGCAAAGCCCCTTACAAAAGAAAGGCTTTATACTGTTGATTCACTGGCTCCCTGACAATGGTTCTTTTGCGATTATTAAGGCTCAGAACTTCTAAGTGGATAAGATTTGTCTTATATTTTCAGAACCTATACTTCTATAACTCACATGAACAAAGTTATTATTAGCAAGCACCTGTTTAGCATGAGTTGCTGTGAACGTCTCAGCCTTGATGTAATTCCCTTTCTTGGTTTCCCTTTCTTTCTGTAGCCAGAATCCTCACCTACTGATTGCTTGGATAATAAGTCTGAATTTAGTCCAGGATTTGGCTTAGGAAATGCTATAATATATATGTCACATTCTACACATGTTTGGCTACTTACTCTCCTGCAAGGAGGATCAGCACCAATTAAAACATTTAGGGTGGTGAGCCAGTGTTGAGAGCACCTTGCTTAAGGACCAGGCCCCCAGAGAGGAGGTCAGATCTCATGGGAAGAGCATGAGCTCTGGAGCCAGGGAGACCTGAGTTTGAATCATGCCTCTGCCACTTCCCAAATGTGTGAACTTGTATGCAAATTTGGAACACGAATATCTACCCTGCAAGGTTATTATAAACACTGGATGTGTGTGAAGTGTTTGACTTTAGGAGGAGCTTGAGAAATGGTGGTTAACAGTAGGGTTGATCTTTGAACAATGTGATGGTTAGGGGCGCTGACCCTCCCCCCAGTCAAAAATCCACATATAACTTTGACTCCCCCCCAACTTAACTACTGGTACCTCATTGTTGACTGAAGGCCTTACCGACAGCATAAAGTTAATTAACACATATTTTGTATGTTACAGAGGTTCTATATGGTGCTCCTATGATAAAGTAAGCTAGAGAAAAGATAATGTTATTAAGAAAATCATAAGGAGGAGCACCTGGGTGGCTCAGTCTGTTCAGCGTCTGCCTTCAGCTCAGGTCATGATCCCAGGGTCCTGGGATCGAATCCTGAATTGGTCTCCCTGCTCAGTGGGGAGCCTACTTCTCCTTCTCCTCCTGCTTGTGCTCTCTCTCGCTTGCTCTCTCATGAATAAATAAAATCTTTAAGAAAAAAAAAATCATAGGGAATAGAAAATGCCTTCATAGTACTGTGCTGTAAAAAAATCCATGTGTAAATGGACCCGCGCAGTTCAAACCTGTGCTGTTCTAGGGTTGGCTGCATTGTTCAAGATCTCATATAAGAGGGTAAACCCAGGAGAAATTTGAGGTTGCTGCACCCTTTAGCCTCCCCCAATGTTCTTGTCTGTTCATTTTAGGTGTCAGTGTTCTGATATTTATACCTTTGCCCTTCCATAATCTAGAATCATACAAGTCTAAAATTGCCCTCCGCTGAATATCTCTTATCACCTATTTACCTCTCACCAGGAATTTAAAGTGATGAGCCAAGCCTGGGTCGGAATTCTGGCTCTGCTGCTCACCATCGGCATCACTCTGAGTGTGTGCTTAAGCTGGGTTCTCCAGAGAAACAGACCAATAGGATATATATGTATACATACACATATGTGAGATACATAAAGAGATTTATTATAAGGAATTGGCTCATGTGACTATGGAGGCTAAGTTCCAAGATCTGAAGCGTAAGTTAGCAAGCTGCAGACCCGGGAGAGCCATTGGTGGTGTTCCAGTTCAAAGGCCAGCGGGCTCAAGACCTAGGAAGAGCCAAGGTTTCAGTTCAAATCGAAAGGCAGGAAAAAGCCTATGTCACCAACTGAAGGCAGCCAATTAGGAAAAATTCTCTCTTACTCAGGGAAGGGTCGGGCTTTTTTGCTCTTTTCAGGCCTTCAACTGACTAGACAAGGTCCACCACCTTAGGGAGGACAATCTTGCTTCACTCAGCTATTGGTTTAAATGTTAATCTCATCCAAAAACACCCTCACAGACACACCCAAAATAATGTTTGACCAAATATCTAGTCACCATGGCTCTGTGAAGTTGACAGACAAAACCAACCATCATGATCTGTCTGCGTCTCACTGTCTATTTTGTAACAAGGGGATAAGAATCATATTACATATGGAATTGTTATCAGAAGCAAATGAAACCATACATTCGAGGTTCTTGGTATTCAATAATGGCCAGTTTTCACTCTCATTTTCCTTCTATATTCAATAGTTTAGGCATCTGTGAGCAGGCCAAGGGGCTATCTTGGACTTGTGTTTTTTCCTTTGCCCCCAAAACCCCATTACACTCATGTTCCATTCTAGCTCAATTCTACCATTGAAACACAAATGTCAACAAGTCGCCTCCATAATTAAAGTGGTCCTTCTCCTGTAAATTTCCTTGTGGCATCTAAACATCAGATGGCCAGAGAATAGACCCAATTTTACACTTGGGGAAGAGCCTGTCCCATAAACGGATGTATCTGTGTCCATCACACACTGTTTTCTTCCTGGTCTTGATGTTCCTTTGTGAGGCATGGCAAATCAGCGGGCGGAAACAGTCAACCTTGCCCCAGCCAAGAAGGGATTGTGAGCAGGCCAGCCGCCCTGCCTTGCCCTTCACCTCTCCTGCCCTGCAGATCACTTGAGCAAGATGAGCTGGGCGGTCCACGTGCTCAGTGTTGGGTGAGTGCGGTCATACGTCACTTCAAAGCCACTCCATATTTTCTGCCTTGATAGCCCAATCGGCCTTCTGTTTATATGATTACCACATTTCCCCTCTGAATTGCTCCCTAACTTCCTTTCTGTTTCTTCCCACTGTTAACGATTTACAGATTATAGTGATGTCTTTCTGGCATGTTAAATCTTGAGTAAAATCAATATGGCTGTGCTATTGCCCATCAGTTTAATCTTAAGTGAATTGAATCTTGTTTTCATATGAGATGGGGTAGGGATGGGTAAGACCGCAGAGAGAACAAGGATGACTAACTATAGAGTGCTGGCCTGTGTGATCCTCAGTCCAATAATACTCTTCACTTGGACCTTTGCTGGAGCCCCTGTAGACCTAATTCCTGGTGTTCAGCTCATTTTCAGGGCCATAGACCTATTCACTTTACCAAAATCAAAAGAAAAGGAGCAGTGGGTAGCCAAACATTGGACTTTTCCTAGTAACATTAAAATAACCATAATCCATGCAAGAAAATACCCTTGTTTTTGTATCAGTGCAAAGTAATTACAGATCTTGAATTTAAATCCAAATCATCCTGTCTCTCATAATATATGCAACCCAACTGCACATGTTTCTTCCCTTTGGGCCCTTTTTGGAAAATATGACATACACAGCTAAGGCTAACAACTGCTGTCAGAAAAGCAGCTCATAATGAGAAAGTGCGGGCTTTTAGGAGACTCCTGGTATGCAACTTCCTGCCTCCTTCCTACTTAAAATATATACATAAAGGCTGAAGATAATTTTGATTAAAAATCAAAACAAAACAGTCTCTTGAAAAAGAGTCACCCTTGGGGCGCCTGGGTGGCTCAGTTGGTTAAGCGACTGCCTTCGGCTCGGGTCATGATCCTGGAGTCCCGGGATCGAGTCCCACATCGGGCTCCCTGCTCAGCAGGGAGCCTGCTTCTCCCTCTGACCCTCTCCCCTCTCATGCTGTTTCTCTCTCGCTCGCTCTCTAATAAATAAATTTAAAAAAAAAAAAAAAAAAAAAAACTTTAAAAAAAAAAAAAATAAAAAAAAAAAAATAAAGAGTCACCCTTTGGCTGAATGAAATGGCCCTGCTTCTGCAAGCCAGTGTTTTCTGCCTTTTGTGGTCCCGGCCCCAGGGTAAGTAAGGTGCTTGGCTCCAGGTGTGTGGCCTTGTGACTGGAATGGGGTGGTGGCGGAGTGGAGGGTGAAGGTCAGGGACAACACCACAGCTTTCTCTCCCCGCCACTCTGAACAGGCAGGTCCCCCGGAGAAGTCTTTGCTGCCAGCAAAACTGTGCTCTCGAAAGACCTGACTCTCCACTTGCATTCAGGAACTCATCTATTTCGTGTCAAGAAAACGGGCCATATGGTATTTGTGTTGACAACGAGTCTTCGCTGTTTCCAGCACACAGGCTCAGAAAGTGAACCTTACTGCTCTAAGTGCAAAGGTCAAGTGTGAGGACTCTGCTTAGCAACTTCTGAATGATGAAATTGGCGCACAGGAGGAAAACAGGGTCTGGCCCAGATGAAACATCGAGTAATGGAGGGTGTGTAAAGGACACATTTAACCCCACAAGGACTAACCTCTGTGAGCAGCTTCCCTTCCCCACTGGCATTTACCCTGAGGCTAGATTCTCTATGAGGATTCTACCTACCCAGGGTCTATGGAACAATCTTTTTACTACACACACACATGCACACACATTCCAAACCACACCAGGCACATCCTATGCTGGGTCAGATGCTGCATCCCTAGATGCCCTAATCCACGGCTGGCCATTTCTTCCCAAAACACCCACCTCCAAGCCTCTGCTGGCCTGGCCATTGCTTCTTGATTTTAATTGATGATTCAGACCTCACCATCATCCACGGTCTGCCTGTGTTTTGCTCAACATAATTCACATAGCAGTTTGTGAAACCCTACTCCCTTTCTAACAGGGAAAAGAATTGTGTATCAGATACATGCGGAGATGGCAACATCTAGCCTAGACAGCTCATTCAAATGGCTAACTCTAGCTAACTCATTCATTCATTCATTCACTCACTCATTCATTCATCTATCAAATATTTATTGAAGCCAGATTTTGTTGTAGCTATGAGAATACAAGAGCAAACCGAATAGTTAAGGTCCAGGCTTTCAGGCAGGTGATGTTCACTTAGGGGATGCGTAGTCAGAAACAAGTACACAAGGAAACAAGGACATTTCAGATTTTATCGGGATTACCGCTATGAATAAAACCCATCAGATCAATGTAGTAAGGAGGGAGAAAGGATTACTTTTTTAAAATCTTTTTTCCTTTTTTTTAAATGAACATTAGTTAAAAAGAAAAAAAATTCTTCCATTTTCTGTGTGTGTGTGTGTGTGTGTGTGTAGAGTAACAAGACTTGAGATTACTTTCTTAGCAAACTTCAAGTATACAATACAGTATTATTAACTATAATCACCATGCTATACATTAGATCCCCAGACCTTATTCACATAACTGGAAGTTTGTACCCTGTGACCCAGTATCCCACCCATTTCTCCACCCTCAACCCCTGGAAACCATCGTTTTACTTTCTGACTCTGAGTACAACCTTTTTTTTTGGTTCTACATCTAAGTGAGATCATACAATATTTCTTTCTGTGTCTGGCTTATTTCACTTGGTGAAATGTCCTCAGGGTTCATCCATGTTGCTCTAAAAAGTAGGATTTCCTTCTTTTCTATGCCTGAATAATAAATATATCATAAGTTGTTTCCATATTTTGGCTATTGTGAATATTGCTGCAATAAATATGGGGATGCAGATATCTCTTCCATATTCTGTTTTCATTTCTTCTGGATATATACCCAGAAGTGGAATTGCTGGATCATATTGTAGTTCTATTTTTAATGTTTTGCGGAAACCCTATATTATTTTCCATAATGGCCACATCAATTTACATTCCCATCAATGGTGTACAAGAGTTCCCTTTTCTTTACAACCCTAGCAAACACTTGGTATCTCTTATCTTTTTGATATTAGCAATCCTAACAGGTGTGAGGTGATATCTCATTGTTATTTTGATTTGCATTTCCCTGATGGCTAGTGATGTTGAACATCTTTTCATGTACCTGTTGGCCATTTGTCTATCTTCTTTGGGATGTCTTTTCAAAGTCCACTTTTTTATTGGGTTGTTTTTTGGCTATTGAGTTGTATGAGTTCCTTATATATTTTGAATATTAACTCCTTGTCATATATATGACTTGCAAATATTTTCTTCCATTTGGTAGGTTGCCTTTTCACTGTGTTGCTTGTTTCCTTTGCTGTGCAGAAGCTTGTGAGTTTGCTGTAATCCCACTAATTTATTTTTGCTTTTGTTGCTTCTGCTTTTAGCATCATATCCAACATATCCTTGGCAAGACTGGTCAAGAAGCTTTTTACCTATGTTTTATTCCAGAAGTTTTATGGTTTCATGTCTTACATTCTAGTCTTTAATCAATTTTTAGTTAACCTTTGTGAGTGGTTTAAGATAAGGGTCAATTTCATTCTTTTGTATGTGGATATCCAGTTTTCCCAACACCATTCATTGAGGAGATGGTCCTTTCCACGTTGTGTATTCTTAGTGTCTTTGTTGAGGATTAGTTGACATATATGTGTGACTTTATTTATGGGCTCTCTATTCTATCTTATTGATCTGTGTGTCTGTTTTTATCCTAGTACCATACTGTTTGATTTTTATAGCTTTGTAATAGTTTGAAATCAGGAAGTGTGATGCCTCCAGCTTTGTTCTTCTTTTTCAAGATTGCTTTGGCTATTCATGATCTTTTGTGGTTCCCTAGGAATTTTAGATTTTTTTTTCTATTTCTTTGAAAAATGCCGTTGGAATTTTGATAGGGATTGCATTGACTCTGATGATTGTTCTGAGGAATATGGCCATTTTAATAATTCTAATTCTTCCAGTCATGAACACAGGATATCTTTGCATTTATTTCTGTCTTCTTCAATTTCTTTCATCAATGTGTTATAGTTTTTAGTGTACAGATCTTTCACCTCCTTGGTTAAATTTATTCCTGAGCATTTTATTCTTTTTGATGCTGTTGTAAACAGGATTCTTTTCTTGCTTCTCTCTCTCTCTTTCTCTTTTTTTCGAGAGTTTGTTGTTAGTGTATAGAAATGCAACTGATTTTTGTATATTGATTTTGTATCCTGCAATCTTACTGAATTTATTAGTTCTAACAATTTTATGGTATAGTTGTCAGGGTTTTTATTTATAAGATCATGTCATCTGCAAATAGAAACAATTTAACTTCTTCCTTTATAATTTGGATGATTTTGATTTTGATTTTTGATTTTTTTGCCTAATTGCCCTGGCTCAGACTTCAGTATTATGTTGAATAGGAGTGGTGAATGGGCACTCTTTATCTCAGAAGAAAATCTTTCAACTTTTCACTATTGAGTATGATGTGGCAGTGGGCTTGTCATATATAGCCTCTATTACACTGAAGTACATTTCTTCTATGTCTGATTGTTGACAGTTTTTCACATAAGAGGATGTTGAATTCTGTCAAATACTTTTTCTGCATCTATTGAGATCATATGATCTATGGTCATATTATTTTTAGCCTTCATTCTGGTAATGTGATATATCGCATATATTGATTTTGTATGTAAAAACCACCCTTGCATTCCAGTGATAAATCCCACTTGACTATGATGTATGAATTTTTTAATGTGCTGCTGAATATAGTTTGCAAGTATTTTGTTGAGGACTTTTGTGTCTATGTTCAGCAGGGATTTCAACCTATAATTTCTTTTCTTGTATTGTCCTTATCTGGATTTGGCATAAGGGCAATCGCTGGTCTCGTAAATGAATTTGGAAATGTTCCCTCTCATCAATTTTTTGGAAGAGTTTGAGAAGATCTGGCATTAATTCTTCATTTAATGTTTGGTAGAATTCACCTGTGAAGCCATCTGGTCCTGGACTTTTCTTTGTTGGGAAGCTTTTGATTATTGATTCAATCTCCTTACTCATTATTGGTCATTTTAGATTTTCCATTTCTTTGTGATTAAGTCTCAGTAGGCTAGGACTTTATTTCTTCCAGTTTTATTAGCAGATAATTTTTCATAGGAGTCTCTTATGATCCTTTGTATTTCTGAGGTACAGGTTATAATGCCTCCTCTTTCATTTCTGATTTTATTTATTTCAGTCTTCTCTCTTTTCTTCTTAGTGTGGGTAAAGGTTTGTCAATTTTATTTATCTTTTTAAAAAACCAACTCCTAGTTTCATTGATCTTTTCTATTGTCTTTCTAGTCTTTATTTCATTTATTTATCCTCTAATCTTCGTTATTTCCTTCTGCTAACTTTGGGCTTAGTTTGTTCCTTTTCTAGTTCCTTGAGGCCTAACGGTAGATTGTTTATTTAAGATATTAGGTTTTTTTTAATGTAGGCATTTATCACTATAAAATTCCCTCTTAGAGCTGCTTTTCCTGCATCCCATTTCAACTTCTACTAGGCTACCTAGTTTTTTCATACTAAGTTTTAGCATGTTGTATTTTCATTTTTGCTTATCCCAAGATACTTTTTGATTTCCCGTATTGTTTCTTTTTCGATCTGTTGGTGGCTCAGGAGTGTGTTGTTTAATTTCCACATATTTGTGATTTTTAAATTTTCCTTCTGAGGCGCCTGGGTGGCTCAGTCAGTTAAGCCTCTGCCTTTGGCTCAGGTCATGTTCTCCGGGTCCTGGCATCAAGCCCCATGTCAGGCTCCCTACTCAGTGGGGAGTCTCTTTCTCCCTCTTCCTCTATACCCCCCCCAACCGTGTGCTCTCTCTCTCTCAAATAAATAAAGAAAATTTTCTAAAAATTTTTTCCTTCTGTTACTGATTTTGAATTTTATGCCGTTGTGGTCAGAGAAGATACTTGATATGATTTCAGTCTTCTTAAATTTGTTAAGACTTGTTTTGTGGCCCAACATATGATCTATCCTGAAGAATGTTCTCTGTGTGCTTGAGAAGAATGTGTATTCTGCTGCTGTTGGATGAAATGTTTTACATATGTCTGTTAGGTTCATTTGATCTGTAGTGTTATTCAAGTCCAATGTTTCCTTATTTATTTTTGATGGATGATCTATCCATTATTGAAAGTAGGGTATTGAAGTCCCCTACTATTATTGTACTACTCTCCTTTTCTCCCTTTATTTCTGTTAATATTTGCTTTATATATTTACATGCTCCAATACTGGATGCATATATATTTATAATTGTTATATTCTCTTGATGAATTGAGTCATTTATCATTATATAATCACCTTCTTTGTCTCTTGTTACAGATTTTGGCTTAAAGTCTATTTTGGCTGACATATATACAGCCATGCTGTTCTCTTTTGGTTGCCATTTGCATGGAATATCTTTTTCAATCCTTTACTTCCAGCTTTATTATGTGTCCTTAAAGTTATAGTGAGTATCTTAAAGGCAACATATTGTTGGATTGTAATTTTTTTCTTATCCATTTAGCCACTCTGTATCTTTTGATTGGAAAATGTAATGCATTTACATTTAAAGTAATTACTGATAGGTAAAGACCTGCCATGGACATTTTGTTAATTGTTTTCTTGCTCTTTTTTAATTCCTCTGTTCCTTTCTTTCTTTTTGCTGTTTTCCTTTGTGGCTTATTGATTTTGTTATTGTTGTCATTTGTGTCAAGTTTTTATTTAAATTCTAGTTAGTTAACATATTGTGTAATACTGGTTTCAGGAGTAGTTTAGTGATTCATCACTTACATATAACACCCAGTGCTCATCACAACACATGCCCTCCTTAATCTGCATCACCCATTTAACCCATCTCCCACCCCCCACCCCTCCATCAACCCTCAGTTTGTTCTCCATCATTAAGAGCCTCTTATGGTTTGCCTCCCTCTCTTTTTTTCCCCTTTCCCCTATGTTCATCTGTTTTGTTTCTTAAACTCCACATATGAGTGAAATCATATGGTAGTTGTCTTTCTCTGACTGACTTATTTTGCTTAGCATAATACACTCCAGCTCTATCCATGTCATTGCAAATGGCAAGATTTCATTCTTTTGATAGCTGAGTAATATCCCATTGTGTACATATGTGTATATATAAATACCACATCTTCTTTTTCTATTCATCAGTTGATGGACATGGACATTTGGGCTCTTTCCATAATTTGGCTATTGTTGAAAATGCTGTTATAGTCATCAGGTGCATGTGCCCCTTTGTATTTTCGTAACATTTGGGTAAATACATACCTAGTAGTGCAATTATTGAGTTGTAGGGTAGTTCTATTTTTAACTTTTTGAGGAAACTCCATACTGTATTCCAGAGTGGTTGCACCAGTTTGCATTCCCACCAACAGTGTAAGAGGGTTCCCCTTTCTCCACATCCTTGCCAACATCGATTGTTTCCTTTGTTAATTTTAGCCATTCTGATAGGTGTGAGGTGGTATCTCATCATAGGTTTGATTTGTATATCTCTGATGATAAGTGCTGTTGAACATCTTTCCATGTATCTGTTAACCATTTGCATGTCTTTGGAAAAATGTCCATGTCTTCTACCATTTCTTAACTGAATTATTTGTTTTTGGGGTGTTGAGTTTGATAAGTTCTTTATAGATTTTGGATACTAACCCTTTATCAGATATGTCATTTGCAAATATCTTCTTCCATTCTGTAGGTTGCCTTTTAGTTTTATTGATTCATTTTGTTGATTACCTTCACTGTGCAGAAGCTTTTTATCTTAAGTCCGAATAGTTCATTTTTGCTTCTGTTTTCCTTGCCTCTGGAGATGTGTCTAGTAAGAAGTTGCTATGGCCGATGTCAAAGAAGTTGCTGCCTGTGTTCTCCTCTAGGATTTTGATGGTTTGATGGTTTCCTGTCTCACATTAAGGTCTTTCATCCATTTCTTAATTTATTTTTGTGTATGGTGTAAGCAAGTGGTCCAGTTTCATTCTTCTGCATGTTGCTGTACAGTTTTCCCAACATCATTTGTTGAAGAAACTGTCTTTTTTCCATCAGATATTCTTTCCTACTTTGTCAAAGATTAGTTGATTATATAGTTGTGGATCCATTTCTGGGTTTTTCCGACCACAATGCTATGAAACTTGAAGTCAACCACAAGAAAAAATTTGGTAAGACCACAGATACATGGTTAAAGAACATCCTATTAAAGAATGAATGGGTTAACCAGGAAATTAAAGAAGAAATAAAAAAATACATGGAAGCAAATGAAAATGAAAACCTGATGGTCCAAAACCTTTGGGATGCAACAAAAGGGAGGGAAATGTATAGTAATATAAGCCTACCTTAAGAAGCAAGAAAAGTCTCAAATACACAACCTAACCTGTCACCTAAAGGAGCTAGAAAAGGAGCAGCAAATGAAGCTTATTGATTTTTTTGTAGTGGTATGCTTTAATTCCTTTCTCTTTATCTTTTTGTATATGCTAGAGGTTTCTTCTCTGTGGTTTCCATGAGGTTTATATAAAATATAGTTATAACGGTCTATTTTAAGCTAATACCAACTTAACTTCAGTCTCATACAATGTACACTTTTACTCCTCCCCAGCCACATTTTATGTTATTGATGTCACTTTTAACATCTTTTTATATTGTGTATCAGTTAAGAAGTTATTATAATATAATTATTTTTAATACTTGTGTCTTTTAACTTTTATACTAAACTTTAAAGTGATTTATATACCACCCTTACAGAGTTAAAGTATTCTAAATTTGACAGATCTAAACTTGATAAAATATATTTACATTTACCAGTGAGTTTTATACTTTCATGTTTTCATGTTGTTACATAGTATCCTTTCATTTTGACCTGAAGAACTCCATCTAGAATTTCCTGTAGGGCATATCTAGTGGTGATGAACTTTCTCAGCTTTTGTTTGTCTAGGAATGTCTTTATCTCTTATTCGTTTTTGAGAATAGTATTCTTGGTTGTCAGTATTCCTTTAGCTGACTAATTTCGAATGATCTGTCTTTGAGTTTGCTGATTTTTACTTCTGTGTGATCGAGTCTGCTTTTGAAGCTCTCTATTGAATTTTTCAGGCTGTCTTTAGCTCTAAGATTTTGGTTTTGTTCTTTTTTATAGTTCCTATTTTTTTTTTTTATTAAACTTCTCAGTTTGTTCATGCATTGTTTTCCTGATTTTGTTTAGTTATCTATCTGTGTTCTCTTGTGTCTCATTGAACTTCTTTAAGATGATTATTTTGTATTCTTTGTCAGGCAATTCATAGATTTCCATTCCTTTGGGGGTCAGTATTGTAGCTTTATTAGTTTCCTTTGATAGTGTTAGTTTGCCAGATTCTTCATTACCCATGTAGCCTTGCATCAGTGTCTATGCATTCAAAGGGGCAAACACCTCTTTCGGTCTCTATAGACAGGTAAAGACCTTCTCCTGTTGGATCCCTGGGCAGATGGAATCACCTCTGAGATTGCAATTGAACAGAGTTGGAGCTCGATCATATGGCTGCTGCTGGGTCTGCAGTTGGTGAGTCTGTTACCAGGGGCTCAGGCAGGCATGGATTCAGTCTGGCATCTGGGTGGATGGGATTGCCTCAAGGACCTTGGGCAATTGCTGGGACAAGAGTCAGCTTCAGGGTCCGCAGACAGCAGGCCTGTTACCAGGTGTGAAAATGGGTATGTTTCCTGCTGGGTCCCTGGGAAAGCTCCCAACAGGTCACTGGGCAGGTCCCTGGGCAGGCAAGGTCAGTCCCAGACCACAGCTGAGGGGCTGGGACTGATCACAGGGCTGCTTCAGGGTCCACAGTTGAGACAGAGGTCTACAGTCCTACCTCCAGAGCTACAGACAGGTGTGCCTCTGCCAGGTCCCTAGGTGGACAGGACCACTCCCAGACCACAGATGAGAGGGGCTGGAGCCGGGTTAGAGGGCTGTTTCGAGGTCTGCAGCTGGACTGAAATCGGCGAGTGTGCCTCTAGGGGCACAGACAGGAATGACTCCCTCTGGGTCCCTGGTTGGGAAGGCCATCCCTGCCTACAAGTGAGAGGGGTTGGAGCTGAGTTACAGCGCTGTTTCAGGGTCTTCAGACAGAGGTCAGAGGGCCTGCTGCAGGGGCACATGTGGGCATGGCACTGACGGAGTCTTTGGGTGGGAAGGATTGTTGCCAACCTGTAGCGAGGAGGGGCCGCATCCAAGTTACAGGGCTGTTTCAGGATCTGCATTCTGACCTGGATCCCAAAGCTCCCACAAAGTCACTTGTGTCAAGTGATTGTTGCTGAGCGGGGGTATGAACAGGGGACCTCCTGTTCTTCTATCTTGCTGATGTCCAGGATTACTGTAGATTGGAGATCTTGCTAATGTCCAGGGGAAGATTATTCAAGGTAGTGACAGTGGGCTAAGAATGAAAGCAAAAAGGATCTAGCCAGATACATTGTATGTTGTCCACTGTAAAGGAAGCAGATGTGGGAAGGAGACAAATGTTCCTTTAGCATAATAATGTCATGGTTATTTTCTCTTAATAAGTAGGGTCAAAATCATACAAGTAAAAAGGATATTCTTGCCTTGTGTGAGATCCGACTGTGATTTGTTTATAACAGTTAATATGTGCCTTTAAGGAACTGGGGAGGATTCAGGCCCCAGCCTTCGCTGGTACAGAGAGGAGTGGAATGAGATCACCCATATCTGCTCCCCTGTGGGAGCCAGCAGAAGTGTGGGCAGCAGAAGACCTCCATTAATATCTGGCCGCAGGCAGAGGCTGCAGAATTTGCAAGATAGAAGGCCCAGAACAGCTTGTTCCTGTGGGAAGGGGTGGGACATCCCAAAGGAAGGTGAGACAGAACCAAGGGGAGGACAGCACTACCAAAAAGAGACAATGTTGGGCAGGCTGTCTACTAAAAAGAACTACTTAAACCTCATCGAAACCATTGTGCTTCCATCTGGAGAAGATGGGAAGAGGAGGGGAGGGAAGTCATGTTTGGAGACCTGAGTGAGCGGGAGCTGGAGGTGGGGTTTGATGGGCACAACCTTCTGCCTCTACCAACCAGTGGAGTGACCTACACACTAGGACAGGAGACCCAGAGGGAAGCAGGACATCCCTTGACTCATGCGAAGGGACGGGGAGAGTCCCCTGTGCCATACATACGCCCTTGCTCTCTGCTGCCTGAGCAGTTCTGGCCAGGGCTCAGGGGTCTGTGTGAGTCTGTCACTCAGGGTTCCACACAGCAGGAAGGGGGCTGAGGGTGCTCAGAACCCTGGCTGTGCTCGATGTGGCAAACCCAAATGTTGTCAAGAGGCCATGGAGTCCATGGTCACCCTCCTTTGATCCAGACCCCCACTCTGCCATTACTTAGCTCTTAGTCTTTTGTAAAGTACTTCCTGAGCCTCAGGTTCCTGCAGTGTCACTAGGATGATGACAGCCCCTGCCCCCAGGGGTGTTGGGGGGACTAAACGAGAAGAGACCTGTGAGATACCTAGCATAGAGCAGGCGCTCAACAGATGTTGCCTACTACCGCCTTTAGGAAGAGGGAATTCTTGTCATCTCCAAAACATCAACTTCATTTTCACTGCATTGTCGCTGATGTTAATAGAGCTCCTGAGATTAAGACTGATGGATTGAATACAGGATAGCCAGTTAAATTTGAATTTCAAGTAAATGATGGATACTTTTTTAGTTTAAGTGTGTGCTGAATATTGCACAGGACATATGCTAAAAAATTATTTTTTATCAAAAATTCAAATTTAATTAGGCATCCCGTATTTTTAGTTGCTAAATCTGGCCACTCTACCTGCAACACAATCATTTCAGACAGGCTCTGGAACATGGTCTGCCAGCTGGATTCACTAACATTATTCTTCTGTGCGGGGTCAGGGGTGGGGGGCACTGAGTCTAGTGCTGCCCAGCTAATTGAGCAGATTATCAATATCCCCAGAAACCAAGAGGGTTGGACCTTCCGTGCAGGCTTTTCCTGGACACATACCTTCTTCTAACCAGAACCTTCTTCATCACTATTATGCCTCTTGCCAGTGGGCGGCCCTTGTCATGCTCTTGTAAGCAGATATTTCCCAAGTTCACTCTTCTTCCATCTTTCATTCTTTCCATCCATCCTTCCTTCCTTAACTATCCCACAACTGATTTCTCTGTTGTCTTCTGAAGTCACCAGTTACCTAGTGCTTTTTTCTCTAGTCTGAAAAGCACATTTAACACTTTGTACTCACATTTCACCCCCCTGCCTGGAGCACGCATTGCGGTCAGACTGCTCAGAACCCACCTATCTAAAGCACATTGCTCTTTAGTAGATAGACATGACCGACTCTTCTAAATATACTGTGGTTTCCTGGCGATGGTTAGTTGCTACCCTCTGTTGAGTTCTAAGGCTCAGGAGCTGTTAAGCAATGGGCACACATTATCTCACCGAAACCTCACTGACCCATGAGGTGGGTACTCTTATTAGTCCCTTCTTTGCAGATGTGGAAAATCGGGCTCACATAAGTTAAGGAACTGGCCCAAGAGGGCACAGCCAGTAAGAGCCGCAGGTGGGGTTCAAACCCAGGGATTCAGACTGCCAAAGCCACGCTGTAACCTGTAACATCTGGATTATTCCAACCAGGCTCTATGAGAACAATGGAGGAGCCCATTCTCATATTCTTGGATTTTTGCACTGCAGTATTTCATCAAGGCCCACATCAAGTTTTATTTCTATTACTTTTGTTAGCATTCTCTCTCAAATTGCTTTCATCTCTAAATCCTTATTATTACATTCCTTCCTCTTACGACTCTGGCTTTTCTAAATATGCCTAATATCATGCCACAATTAAGGTCTTAACCCTAGCTCACGTGCCCAAATCCTGAAAGCATCAAAGCAAAGTTGCCGGAGGCAGAAAGACAAAGAAATGAAAACTCAGTATTAGCATTTCAGCAATATATTTGGAGCCCCCACAAAGAACCAGATGCCATGTGGTGCATACAAAGACATCACCCTGTTCTCTAGATGGGGTCTGCTGATGACCCGGCTTTTAAAAAAGGATGTTGTGTTCTCATCGTGAATTTATCTAGTAATCACTGCTATGAGATTATTGCTCTTGCAGATTGTTCTTGCCTGTGCGCATCTGTGGTGGGGCTGTCAGGAGGCACTTTAAGCTCAGAGGGAAGGTAGGTTTTTCTCCACAATACTGTAGATTTTCTCCTCATGACAGCTCTAAGTGTCCCCAGGAAAAGGTCACTGGTTATCATGGCTTCGGCAGACAAGTCTACAGGAAAGAATAAGCCTGAAGTTCTTTCCAAAGGTCACTTAGCTCTGGACCCGGCTGACCCCCCCAACAGCTGCAGGGCTTGGGCCAAGGACTCGCAGAGCACTGGAAGCCATCTGCACTGCTCTCGTTAAAGGACTGGGTCTCGGCTCTCGCAGGAGGCCACAGGAGGCCACCGGAGGGCGGTTGGGGAGGAGGCAGTTCCATGGGCACGATGACCCATGTTCCCTTGGAATGTAATGCCCAAGGATGTTTGCTAGTCACTTCGAACTGCTCAGCTTTCTCCGTGTAGTAGAAGCACAATTGCATTTAGGCCTGTCACCACGTTCATTCATTGTTCCTTCCTACCTTCCAGTAATTAATTTCATGTAACAAATATTTAATGACTGCTTACTCTAAAAAAGTGCTGTGCTCGGAATGTGAAATACGGGTGATGAATACGGTACTGTGTTTCCAGACCGAGCTGAGGGAGAAAAACAATAAACAAGTAAACATCTCAGTTGCTCATTATAATTAGAAGCATATTTACTAGGAAGTTAATGAAACGTAAGTTTTGGGGCTAGCTTCAGGGTCTCTGGTTTGCATAGATAGGCCCCTTCCAACTCCCCTTGCAGAGATAGGCTGTGTGTCCTGGGCGGCTAGAAATTAATGCATAAGCACATGTGTTTTTATAAACGTTGCAGAAGTAATATATTTGGGCATTCTCTTTCTTAAAGAAGATGCCCCAAATGTATAACCTTCAGCCTGATTACCATGTAAAGAGCTGTACATAGATTACCATCTACCCACCGAAGCAAAAAAACTGCATTCTGGTCTTTTGTGGAAAAATAAATGTGAGACATGTCTGCAGTTGTAAACAAACCTGTTCTCATTTGTCTATTTGCTTTCACAATTGCTTCAGGTTTTCTTATATGCAAATAAAAGGTGATAACACTCAGCCTGGGGTGGCAGAGGAACTTCTCCATCATTCCAAAGTAGAATTTAAACGTAACCAGGAAAGCAGCCCATTGTGAACTGAACATTTGCCTGTTGATGAACAGAGAGGGAAACAGGGAAGAAGAGGGGCCAGCTGATCTGAAAGCAGCATGGAGGTGATTCTGAGGCCGGATGAATTAGGACCCGGGCAAGCTCTTAAGTTGAAGGGCAACTGCGGATAAATGCAAAGAAAGCCATGAATCAGGGCCCGTGAGGAGGCAGGGCTGACTTCGGGTAGCGCACTGGTGGGAAATCCTGGAAGGTGACAGCAGGGCCACCAGGCTGGCCAGCAGTGAGCATCGTGGCAAAGATGGAGACATTCTCACCAACTCCCCAGCATGGAAACTAGCTGTGATCTGGAAATCTGCGGTGGGAAGTCATGAATTCATTTTATGTAAAGACGTCGGAGGGAACCGAGGTGAGCGGGGTAGAGGTGCTTCCATGGTGAATGAAGAGTTGCTTTCTACTAGGATGCCACCATTTCTATAAGGGAAGAAAATGGGACCACAACAGGCAATGAGCGGCGTTCTGGGCTGAGTTATGTGCCCCCCAAGTTTAGGTTTTAAAGTCTTAACCCCCAGTACCTGAGAATGTTGCTTGGAGATAGGGTCTTTAAAGAGGGAATTAAGGTTAAATAAGGTCATTATGGTGGGTCTACATCCAATATGACTGGTGTTGTAAGAAGAGTAATTGGGACACAGATAGGTACAGAGGGAAGGCTATGTGAAGACAGGGAGGAGACAGCCAACTACAAGCCCAAGAGAGGGGCTTCAGAAAAAAAACCAACCTGCCAACACATTGATCTTGACTTCTATCCTACGGAAAAGACATTTCTGCTACTTAAGCCACCCAGTCTGTGGTGCTTGGTCATGGCGGTCCGTCCTAGCGGACTCATATAAGCAGATAGTGGCTTCAACATTCACTCTGTCCATCCGGTGACACTGGAGCACCAACTAGGAGCAGCCCAAAGGAAAGGAGCCCTGGATGAGGCCGGAAAAGAGGATTGTTCTCACCACCTCTCCTGGCACCTCTGCTCTGTGTGCACGCTGGACATTACCATTTTGCTTTAAAATGTCAAAACCTCACAATGTACCAATATGACTTTTGCGAGAGTGAAACCATTCAGAGACAATGCTTCATTCCAACAATATAGATTTCCTAGCTATGAAAAGAGTAACTTGAGGACCGGGAGTACCAAAAATTTGATGGATGGATAGACAGAAAGATATTATATAGACGTATTTTCCCATTTTATTAATGATATGATTGATTGTAGGAAAATTAGAACACACGGGAAAAATACGAAGAGAAGCAAATCATGCACAGTTCACCAACCACATGTAACTATAGTTATAGTTATAGTCTGGTGTGGGTCCTTTGCAGGGGGTAGGGAAAAAGAACACTCTCAAAAGTCCCAATATCAAAAGAAAGTAACTTTAGCATTTTGTTATATTTCCTCCCAGCTTTTTCCCCTTGTGTTCGTTGGAGAAGGTTGTGATCATACAAAATACACTGATGTGACAACAGAGTTAGCATTCTGAACATTGATAAAAAGAGCCAAGCATTTATACTGCTCTTCCTATATAAACTGTATTTTAAGGTAAATGAATAGGATGGGGCACAGATGGAGTGCACTGGGGTGACTGACAAAGTTCGATTTCCTGTTCTAGGTGGCAATTATGAGGGTGTTCACCTTTTAATAATTCCTAGTCTCTACATTTGTTCTGTGTAGTTTTCTGTGTCTGTCTTTTATTTTGTAATAAAAGTTGAAAACAAGAATAGACAACAAGATTAGTTGGGAACAAAGATCATCTAGGCAAGAGATGAGGCTGGCGTGGACTAGAGTGGTGGTAGAAGATTTGGTGAGAAGTGAGCCAATTCCTGATATGTTTTCTGGATAGGAGGATGCAGGGGAGCTAGGGGCCAAAATATCTGCCTTAGGGGGCAGGGGAGCAGGGGAAGGTGCAGATGAACCAGATCTGTCCTGAGCTGGACATGAAAGCTGATGATGGGAACCTGAGCATTCATTATGCTAGTCTGCCTCCTTTTTATACACTTGCGATCTTCCATGTTAAAAAATAAAATGAGGGCAAGTGACAGTAAGAAACTAAAATAAAGTTGCTTTATCATTATTTTCCCTAAGCTATGCCTATTTAATATTTCAGTTGTCACTTCTTATTTTAGCCCGTTTTTTCCATGTGCTTTTCTAGTCTGGTTTTGGAGAGTTTCTTTGCATCCTGTTGAAGATGTTCATCAAATTTCTAAAATGTTCCTCTGGTTCTTGTAACTCATCTTCAAGGTTTGCTATTCCTCTGAGTCTTTAGGTATTTAAAACTGTTTCTTCTCTGGTAATTTTTTTATAGGCCTTATGTACACCCCCCCTCCCCTTAAGGCTTCATCTTCAAATGCAGGGACACCTATTCCGACCCAGTGTTTTCAGAAAGAACCGGGTGTGAGGATGGTCATTGGCTCTACTCTCTGTTCGCCTGGATACTGAATCTCCTTGTCAGAGCTCCAGCTCAAGGGCATGATTACGTGATTGATTCCTAGGCCAGTCCTTGGTGTCTGTTGTTTTGGCTTTAGACCAGCCAAACTTATATCCCAGCTAATACACTTGAGTCATTACATGCTTCGTAGTTCTTATTTTTGCATTTTAGGCCTGTAATCTCTGATAATCTGCACAGTTGTCCCCTGATATGTACTTGGAGAACCCACACAAAGAAATCTTTTTTTTTTTTTTTTTTCCTCCCTGGGTGGTTGCACACAATTGGGAGCCGCTTTTAGCCTGTTTCTTAGGGGCTGTCCCATTTCATCATGTTGCTGCAGGATTCTTAGGCTGCCTTTCTATGTGGCCTAAAAACACGCATCTAGGATTAGGTAGCTCTAATACTATGCCTCCAGCATCCCCCACCCAGGCACCAATCACCCCCTCATCAGACACTTTAAAACTTGCTTATAGACATTCTATCTCCTGAGTGCTTGCTTTGTCCAGGGGTCTGGAGCCATGGGAATTTCCCCAGTCTGTTAGAAGTAGTTACACTGGTCCCAACACTCTACAGATAGCAGAGGAAGATCCTGTGTGAAACAAGGTCTGCATCTTGCACAACCGCTGGAGGCACCATTCGCACTGGGCCACGCGGCCAAACACAGCAGCCATGCTGTGGAAAATGTACAAACAATCCCTACCTCACCCTTAGCTCCCCATTGTGCCCATTTCAGAAACACATATCCTCAGAAACATTCACATCCTCAGCAGGAAACTCTGTGGCTATCTCTCTTTTACTTGGATGCTGCTTTTGAGGCAGCCAGACCACCATCTTCCCCCTCTCCCTGCAACCCTTTACACCTCCTCCCTCGTCAGGGACTGCAATTATGTAAAAGCGAATGAGCAGAAAGCAGGGCTTGGAGGAGGGAGTGGAGGAAATAGACTGACAATTTTGTCCTTGGACATGTAAATTAAATTTTTAAAAATTAATTTTATTTTAGTTTAAAATAAAGTTCTGTATGGGGAGGAGAAAAACATGCCCTGAAGCATACTAGGCATTATAATTTTTCATCTACTGCATCTCTTAAATCTCTCAGGAGAGTTAGGTAGTGAAAGTAAGAGAAAATCGCATTTCAGCCTTCCAGAAGCTCAAGAAATGAGAGCAGAAGTGACATTAAAAATATTTAACAACTGGGGGCGCCTCTGTGGCTCAGTCAGTTAAGTGTCTGACTCTTGATCTCAGCTCAGGTGTTGATCTCAGGGTCATGAGTTTGAGCCCCATGTTGGGCCCCACACTGGGCGTGGAGCCCACTTAAAATGTTTAACAACCGGTATGGCATGGACATGGACCGGGCACAAGATATGCCATTACCCAGTGTCACTTTGTGAGTGAGCGCTGCTTCAGTATAGTTTGGATGAGAGCTTCTTAGACACTCAGAAATGGTGTTGGAACAATCTTCTGGCCAGAGTTCACAGCACTCTGATTGATGGGACCTCATCCAACTTACATGAGTGCCTGTATTTCAGTCCTTGTTCTAGCCTGTTCTTTAGCTTATGGCTTGTCCCAGTGATTCTCTTCCTTGATGTAAGAGAGATGGCTTGTCATCGCATGATCCATTCTCCCTTCCTTCTGTGGTTTAGAAGTAATGGAAGTTGAGAATCTAGTCACCCAACTAAGGATCGCATTTCCCATCCTCCTTTGCAGCTATGGCCAGGTGACTAGACCATCCCTAATGGGAGGTGAGCCAAAGTCATGACTTTCGAAGGAGTGGAACATCCCCTCCTCTCATTTGTCCTACCATCCCACTGCCTTGAATGTAGGTGTGGCCTTGAGGGCCGAGATCGTCATCTTGTCCACGGAAAGGAACCCAGGGAAGGAAATGCAGAGCAGCCATAGAAGGAACTTTGTTCTGGGAAGATGGGACGGCTACCATATCCCTCCCTAGTGGTTTCTTCTGCCACCCAATATGCTACCATTGCCCGACCCTCCTCAAGTGCAAGAGGGAATCTCAGCATATATAAACACGGTACGAGGCAGACACACCACACTCTATCTGGCAAAGATGAACTTCCGTGTGCATATGAATCACCAAAGGGTCTTATTAAAATGCAGACCCTGTTTTCATAGGTCCGGGCTGGGACCTGAAATAGAGCATTTCTAACAAGCTGTGACACGGATGATGCGGGTCCCCTCCCACTCAGAAGCGAGGATCCAGAGCACTGAACCTGGCTTCTAAGAGGTCCTCACCATCACTCCTCTTTCAGTTTGTAGGTCACTCCAGGTCCTTGAACCAAGCACATCTGCCCCTCGTCCCCTCCACCTGTCAAAGACCATGGTCCTTTCTGGTGTGGTTCCCGGTCTCCTTCTGTCAGCTTCTGCATGACACTGATGACTCCATGTCTGTCTTGGTCTAAGGCCAGGCTCTCAGGCAGAGCAAAAGGTGTGTCCAGATGTGTGGCCCCAGGTGGTCCAAGAATTGAGCAGGTGGTATCAGAGAAGTTACCCCCAGGCTAGAATCTTTATCCAAACACCATCTTCTCAGAGAGAACTTTCCAGGCCATTTTCTCTAAATTTCAACCCTGCTGTGCTATTTCCCTGCTTCATTCCCTCACCCCTCACCCCTTAAAGAACTTAGTACTACTTAACGACATGCATTTTACGGGCTTATTTCATTTATTGTCTGTCTGCTCCCACTGAAATGTAAGCTACCATTTGTATTTACTGAGAGGAGGCCTGGCAGGCAGGTGACACTCAGCAAACACAGATACGGGGGCTCTACGGGGATGCCTGCAGGGACAGAAGATGGAAATGCCGTCCCTGCGGGGTACCAACCAGGTGACTAAGGAGGTGCTCGGACACCTCAGATAACACAGGGATCTTGTATGTAAGACCAGATCTCAAAAATTCCCTCCATTATCCCCCTACCACTGCTGTTACCCCTCATTTGTGGAAATCTTACTCGTGATAGCCCTGATCCTCCCCCAAACTCTGGAGGGTAGGTATTATTACCCCTGTTTGATAGACAAAGATACTGAAGCTTGGAGGATGTAAATATTTATGTCCAAGAAGCAGAGGTGGGATCTAAATCCCATTCTATTTAAGTGCAAGGACACAAAGGTTTTGATGCAAGAGTCTCAGAGTGGAGCCGGGGCTGCAGATGGAGGCCGACCAGCCCCAGTTTCCAGAAAAGCAAGGCTGCAGACCAGGCAACGTGTGTGTCTTCCCCAGTTCTCCACCTCAGGGATCTTCTTCTCATCTTTTCTCTGACCACTGGCCTTATGCCTCTCTGCCAAGCAACGCCTCCTGCACATGGCTGGTCGCTCTTCCTTATGTGAAGCAGATTGTTCTAGTGATACGACCCCTCCCCGCTCCCCTCCCCCGCCCAACCCACCTTCAGCTCCGCACAACTGTCTCCCGGCAACGCCAGGCCACCAGGCCCACCTTGGACAACCTGGCCGGGGAGTGCGAGCAAAGAAGCGGAGATGCGGAGGGCTCACACCCCACCACCCCTCACACTTCCCAGGACGGGAGGCGACGCCCCTTCATCCCCAACCGCTTCACGTGCCAGTAAACACTCGACACAGGCAAAAGCTACGGCTCTTCTAGGGAAGGTAATTTGGTCAATAGTCACTTCCGTTCAGTTCCGCGAGCATCCCTGAATGCCGGCCAGCCGGCCTGTTCAGGATTCCCACCTCTGGGGCTGGGGAGATGAAGGAGGGAGTCCTTAAAGCCGAGAGAAGGATTTCCGGCTTCTGCTTCCCTCCCTGCCCCCAGGCTGTTAGTAAGGCTTGCGGGGGTCCTCCAGCAGAACCCGCGCCTGCGACCCGCACCTCCCGACCCGCGAGCGCTCTCAGCCATTCCCCGGGCAGGGGAGAGAGCCTGAGAGACGCGCCCTGGGCTCCCGGGCAGCCGCGCTCTCCCTCCTCCTGTGAGGGACACGGAATCATGCCCCGTCGTTACAGAGCACCCTTCTCGGGGGAACTCGAGTGGCCTTCTTTTTTTTTTTTTTTTAATTTTATTATGTTAAGTCAGTCACCATACAATACATCATTGGTTTTTGATGTGGTGATCCACGATCCATTGTTTTCGTATAACACCCAGTGCTCCATGCAGTAGGTGCCCTCCTTAATACCCATCACAGGGCTAACCAATCCCCCCTCCCCTTTCCCCTCTAAAACCCTGTTTGTTTCTCAGAGTCCATAGTCTCTCATGGTTCATCTCTCCCTCCAATTCCTCCTCCCCATTTTTCCCTTCCTTCTCCTAATGTCCTCCATGTTATTCCTTATGTTCCACAAATAAGTGAAACCATATGATAATTGACTTTCTCTGCTTGACTTATTTCACTTAGCATAGTCTCCTCCGGTCCCATCCATGTTGATGTAAAAGTTGGGTATTCATCTTTTCTGATGGCTGAGTAATATTCCATTGTATATATGGACCACATCTTCTTTATCCATTCATCTGTTGAAGGGCATCTCGGCTCTTTCCACAGTTTGGCTATTGCGGACATTGCTGCTATGAACATTGGGGTGCATATGGCCCTTCTTTTTACTACATCTGTGTCTTTGGGGTAAATACCCAGTACAATTGCTGGGTCATAGGGTAACTCTATTTTTAAATTTTTCAGGCACCTCCCCACTGTTTTCCAAAGTGGCTGTACCAACTTGCATTCCCACCAACAGTGTAAGAGGGTTCCCCTTTCTCCACAACCTCTCCAACATTTGTTGTTTCTTGCCCTGTCCATTTTTGCCATTCTAACTGGTGTAAGGTGGTATCTCAGTGTGGTTTTGTGGATGAAAGACCTCAATGTGAGACAGGAATCCATCCAAATCCTAGAGGAGAACATAGGCAGTAACCTCTTTGACATCGACCACAGCAACTTCTTTCAAGATACATCTCTAAAAGCTAGTGAAACAAAAGCAGAAATGAACTTTTGGGACTTCATCAAGATAAAAAGCTTCTGCACAGCAAAGGAAACAGTCAACAAAACAAAGAGGCAACCCACAGAATGGGAGAAGATATTTGCAAATGACACTACAGATAAAGGGCTGGTATCCAAGATCTATAAAGAACTTC
The DNA here is from genome assembly GCF_964656455.1 of Halichoerus grypus. Lineage (NCBI taxonomy): Eukaryota > Metazoa > Chordata > Mammalia > Carnivora > Phocidae > Halichoerus > Halichoerus grypus. Next base: position 42,727,537 of record NC_135714.1, read on the forward strand.
TCAAACTCAACACCCAAAAAACAAATAATCAAGTCAAAAAGTGGGCAGAAGATATGAAAAGACACTTCTCTGAAGAAGACATACAAATGGCTAACAGCCACATGAAACAATGTTCATCATCATTAGCCATCAGGGAAATCCAAATCGAGTGGCCTTCTGACAACGTCTCATTCATTCAATCTCCCAAAGGCCTTATGTGGCCGACCGAGAACAGGTATCCTTTGTCAGTCCCACCCGCCCCACTTCCAGGAGAGAGAAGTGAGACCCAAAGAAATGAAGGTCCACAGGAGTCCGTGAGGAAGCTATTCAGAAAACCCGAGGGCTGGCCCCCAGCACCCCCGCCACAGTCCAGGGAGCTGCCCGCTCTCCCCCTCCTGACAGCCTGCTCCCCAGAGGGGACTGGTGCATTCCTACAGCGCAAGGACTCAGGAAAAGGCCAGCTTTGGGAATCTGTGCTTCTTCTCAGAGTAGAACCGGTGAGCCAGCCTAAGTAAAAAGACAGACGGAGAATTCGGAGCTCCAGCTACATGAGAAGCACGGAGAAGGCTGAGTGGGAGCAGAAGGTGGTTCAGGAGGGGCTCCAGAGCACTGAGGGGCTCAGATCTCAGCAGACAGCAGAGGCGGGTGCTTTACACCGGCCGTGAGACACAGGGAGCGAGCGTCCGCCACTCGGATGCAAGGACTGATGCCTTGTTTCCTCTTCATGGTTCACGGGTTTTGAAAATATTCAGAACACAGGCAAATGGCTGTGGGTGATGGTTCTGCTTCCCCAGATAGGGCTGCTCCAATGCCCAGGTTGCTGATCAATCAGGAAAAGGGCATGGCATCCAGGGGAAGAATGCTAATGACGATAGCTACCGTTTATTGGCAGTTCTGGGAAGTGACAGGCTCAGCGTGGCGACCTGGGTGAGTGTGAGTGGCTGCACCTGAGCACCCTTCTCCCAGGAAGGCCTGGACCATAAAGGTGTAGAGCTGCGTTCTTGCACTTCTTGAGGGGGAAAGTCAGAGCACAGGGGACCACAGATGCACCCTGGGGGAGCAGGGAGCAGCCTATTTCTAGGTCCACATGCTTCACTCTCTTTGGATTTTAAGGGTTCCTTTTGCTGTGGGTAGCTCCTACGCCTTGCGGGGGTCCCAGCCTACTTCTCAGAGTCCACTGTGGCAAATCTTGACAAAGTTATGGGAATTTTCTAGGGGTTCAAAACAAACCGAGGTGTCAAAAAATACACATTTCTTAGACAAAATGTTTTTCTATTCAGCCCCCAAACCATAGGGCACCTTTGTGAGAACAAGAAAAAGTCCTTCTTCTGGAGCAGAGCAGTAAGTGGAGGTAAGACAGGCAAGTGAAAGGACACAGCCAGATACAGAGGTTCTGGCTTGGTGAGCAGAGCAAGGCCTGGCTTTCAGCACCCATTGCACTATTCAATTGGTACCCTTTGTGCAGTGAACAACAGATACAACCATACCAGGTAACCAATCTTTTTTCCTCTTCCCCTTTTTTCTTAATTTATTGTTTATTGAATACCTCATGTTCCATGCTCCCTAGTTCTTCTGTCTACACCCTTCTCACTCTGTAGGTAATGAAAATCTAAAGATAAATAAGATATTGTTCCTGATTGGAGAGGCTTACCATCTAGGAGAGAAGGTAGCCATGTGAACAAATAAACCTCAGATTTTGATACTTAGGACTAAATGATTTATAAATGTCTAAAGTCAGGGAATTAGGTTGATCCATACCAGGAATAAGAACCTAGGAACTTACCTCCTCAAAGACCAATGCATAGTCATGGCAAGTCTTAGAAGTAAAACTAGAAAGTATCTGCTGTCTAGATTCCTGACTTCTCTCTAAGAGACATGGACAGAGTTAACAGAGAAGAGAATTTTGCTCCATGAGCGCCTTGATGGGTTTGCGACAGTACATTTGGGAGAAGGCTGAATTGCTCTGCTATTGAGAGAGGGAAATTTGAAACAGGTTGGGGATGCTAAGGATTAGAGGAGGAGACAGAATGACAGAACTCTCCGTGGAAGAAAGACCAGAGGAAAACCCCCACGGAGAATGAATTTTTCAGTTATATCTGCTATAAAGGATGCTATTAAAATCTTTATAACACCCCTCCCTCCCCCACCAAAAAGAAAGCATTACAGTCCACTCATAATCCTGGACTGCCTGGGGTGAGGGGAGGAGAACAAGGAAGAAGCTAGATCCTTTTAAGTTGTCATGAGTCAAAACCATAGGCGCTGGAGGCAAAGCAGACCATGAGAATATTAATCTCTGAGCATTCACAGTTACTGGGAAAGTCTTAGCTTTCTCAGGCTAGGGGGTTGGGGATTTAAGGCAATTCCAGGTGTCTCTTGAGGCACAGGGAGGCCCCAGCTGATATGTAGGTTGGAGTAAGAATATCCATAAAGTCGTCTGTTGTGAGTTCAACTCAGGGTCCTGTTCAAAAGCATACAGCAAGCAGCCAGGCAGGTAAAGGAGTAAAGCAGACTGGATATGAGACAGCAGGGAGCGGTGGGGACTGCAGCCGGCAAGCCAGGGCGCCCAGGTTCCCTCGGAAGGGGACCACTGCCACCCAGCTCTGGCTGCATATTGCCTTGCAAGAATGTAAGCCCCAAGTTGTCAGTCCACATTTTAAGAGAACCCAGAAATGTAAATGTTTGAGGAGACCCTCCATTAAAAAAAATGTATATATTAACTAATTCAGAAAATGATTTTAAACTTCAGGGGTCAGACCAAGGATGCCTCATGTTGTGTGTTGTTTCTAATTTGGAAGACAGAGAAGAAACACAGAGACAAGATCCATTTTCAGAGCAAGTACTGAAGAGCATGGCATTCGTAAGTGAGAAGTGGTAGGAAAGGCTCAGACCCATTAGTCCTAAATTCAGGGCTCTAGGCTCTGCTTTGCTATTAATTGTTCTTGTGGCCTCCGGAGAAGTAATTTACGACTCTGGGCCTTAGTCTCTTTGTCTGCAGAATAAAGGCATTAAATCCGACATTCCTTTGGAGTTGAAGTTCCCATTATCAAGGGGGCAGAAAGGAAGTTTAAGCAGTGAGAAAAACAAGGCCTGGGTGTGTTTCAAAAAGTATTGAATTCATTGACATTTATTGTGTGTCTGCGAGGTGCGCTGCATTGATCATGGAATTCTTGCTTACTCTGAAAGAGTAAACGTACACTCAGAACGCACCTTAATTATTTTGCCTGCCCGAGAACAATGCTTTCAAAGAAGTGGGAGAAGAGCCCCACGCCGGGAGCTGTGTTTCTGACACTATCAGCAGGTGACGTACAGAGTCTGTCAGTGATGATAAGAGCGTTGGCATATTTCCTATTCAGACTGACACCGCTCTGAGACAGGATCCTAACTGATGTTTGTTCAATAATACCGAGATATGTCACCGAATCTGGGAGGGGGTGTCCGGTATCTTTTGTCAGCTTCGAGTGAAACCCTGGGGAAAATATGTAGCAGACTGTTGCAGATGTTCTGAGATTAAAGAATGTTTCCCTGAAAATGTATGAGGCACGGTCCACTAGTTCGACTCTTGGCAAACTGCCTTCTGCTGCGTCAAGACCCCTCTGCCCCCTCCCCGCCAGGCCCCTCGGAAGAAGCAGAGTGACACCTAGGTCTTGGAGCTTTAGGCAGGAGACCAGGACAACCCCACCGTCTTCAGGGACTGGAGGGTGGAAGCAGTCTGGTCTAAGGATCCCAAAACAATGGGATAGGGGAGAGGTGGGGGTGGGTGGGAGGATGAGAAGCAGGAGCAAAGAATAAGTGGGCAAGAGGGGAGACTCAGAGCGCTGAGACTGAGTCATTTTCGGAGGCAGTACTGTTTATGGAACATTTCATTCTTGATAGCTACTGTCACATTCTAGTCATTAGACTGCATTTACTCGTGGGTTGTAGAAATTACTTCCCATGGGAAACGAAAGCAATCCCTTATTCAAAGGATGCTTTGTTTTCTAGGAGAAGAAAGTAAAACATATGATGGTGCAGCCGATGATAGCCTGCATTCCCTGCTAAGTCAACCCTGGTTCAAGTTCGCTACTTAGCGTGAGCATGTGAATAAGTAACCAATGACGGTGTTAATAATAGCTACCGCTTGTTGAGCACCTTCTCCCTGCTGGAGCCCTGAGCTGAATATCTACATACGTATTTCAGTTAATCCCTAAAGATACCCTGGGCTCTCTCAGCAGCCCCATTTTACAGACAAGAAAAGTGAGGCTCAGAGAAGCTAAATATATTTACTGAAGATAACACAGCTAGGGATTCAAACCTGATCTGTCTGGCTCTGAAGCCCATTCCTATAAGTACCAATCCCTGAACATAGTACATTTGGCCGAGCCGGTCCTTTGTCATTCCTGAAATAAGAACTCTCCAGCAAATAAATAGTGTGGGGATGAGGAGTGAATGAAACAAATAGGAGGGCACAAAACAGACAATGGGGTTTCCGAAACTGGAGCAGTCAGGTAGATTTCAGCTCTAATCCATTACACCCATTAGTAGGCACCTGCTTCCCTTCTGCTCTCCAGGTGTCAGCATCCAGAGCTTTGCACATCTGCAAATTAAAGTGAGACCATGCTGCTGTCCGAGGAAATGAGCTGCAGCTCCGGCTTTCCCGCCGCAGCCACCGAAATCCCATTCTTGCCTTGTTAGCATTTATATAAGATGTCTAGCTGTAGCGCCAATATACTGTCCCTCACTGCTCTGGGTATTCTCGTTTTGATTAGTTACAGGGAAGCGGGAAACACTGCCTTCACTTCTTCCTTTCACACCTGATAGAATCCCAGCAGCTCCCTGGGCCCTTCCTGCCGTCTAGCATCAAGCCAGGATCCATCCCACCTGAGCAGTGATGATTAATCAAATTCTTCCATTCCTCATAGCCATTTTCCAGTTTGTGAAGAGCTTTCCCACACGGGATCTTGTTTGCCGTGACATCGTTGGTTGATGGGAGAGCAGTAAAAAAAGTCTAATGTGACCTATGCATAGCACCCCGAGAGCCCCTCTTGTTTCTCTGGAGAGCAGGCCACATGGGCTGGACTCTGAAAGGGTTTGATTTGGGGCTATGGTGGGAGGAACCTCCTCCCCAACTCGTTTGCTGTTAGGAGAGTTTATCAGAGAACGGAAGGCAAGAGTTTAGTCTTTGAGGGAACCAAAAGCCTGCCTCACAGGGGCACAGAGCAGGGAGCTCCTGGCCCTCCATGTCCTGCCTTACCCCCTCCCAGCACTGGACCCCTCTCTGTTTGCCATTGGACAGCAGTCTCTCCCTGGGCTCAGCACATGGGGCCCTCCCAGGCCATGGATCCCAACCCAATTCCTAAACTGGGTGTTACTTCATCCTTACATAAAAGAAGAGAATTTTCTTCTTAATTCACCGCCCCCCCCCCCACCACCACCACAAAGAGTGTGACACACTGTTTAGGAAAGCGTATTAATGAGGCTTTCAAGAAGGCAGCAGAAGCCAGAGCTGAGTTTGGAGATGGGGGCGTCTGGGGCTGAATTGCTCTGCAGAATGATTCCTGAAAAATGTTCTTGTGCTGCTGAGAGCTGAGAAGAGGGAGGGGGCGGGAGGCATGATTATAGCGGGAGGCAGATGCCCAAGTTGGCAGAATGGCAAGGTGGTTCGCAGAGACGAAAGTCCAATATTTAACTTTGAGTTGTTTGCAGTGCTGTGATGGGGAGTCCTTGCTTTCCCGAAGTCAGTGAAGTCTGACTTATTAACATATGCATGAAATGAGCGGTTTTATGCAAAAATCAAGGAAACCAAGGAGTTTCACAACCAGAAGCAGAGGAGAACAATCCCAGGAGAGAGATGTAAGGGGCACAGAGTTTTAATGAAGCCAAAATTTTCATGAAAACATAGTCCAAAAGGAGTTGCAGGCCTGTCCCCGGCATGGGGTGGGGACGGGGTGTGAAGTAGCAGAGTGATGGTGACACTTGGGGGCTACTCATCAGCCGTACGAGGAAAACAGGGTACGTAGCAGTGTACGCCCATTTGACAGATGAGAAAACCAAGATGCAGATAGGATGGACTTGCCCAGTGCCACACACCCAGGAAATAGGGAAGTGCAAATCGCAATGCAAAACTATGTTCTATTCCTAACCAATATTTGACAGGTACCAACAATTATTTGCCAGCTAAGAGGCAACCAGAAAAAAAAAAAAAAAAATCAAAGGTAAACGAGCACCTTCTGTACACTTCTGTAAGTCATCACACCACCAGCCTTCTTCTAATGGGGTCACTTGGCTATAAACGTCCCTATCCGTGAGGCTTGGGGCAGAAGGGAGGGAAGGATCATTTTGAGGCGAGGAACAGACAAACTAGGCAGGACAGCACAGCAGCAAACACTGGGTGGCTAGGCAAAGGGGGGGAAATGTAATGAAGCAGTCGGGTCGTTGGCCTCAACCAGGCTTGAGCTAAGCCCAGTGGGCTCAGAAGGCCTTACACATCTGTGCTGTGCATGTGTTCAGGGGGTGGGCAGAGAGATCCCTACCCTCTGCACTTGCTTCCTCTGTAGAAAATCTCCTAGGATTCTCCTGGTTCAGCACAACACTCCGTCTGACAACCTGCCTGGGAAATGAAACCATCCTTCTGCCTTGTGACCTACTCCCCCATTGACCATTTCCTCCACTGAGGATCCGTGATTGGGGCTTATTTGCTTAATCGCTCACCACCAGTACCATTTCCTGGGCTGAGTTCTTTGTGGGCACTTGCTTCCTGGGTAATTGTGGCTTGGTTCATTGATGTTTTCACCATGAAACTTGTGATTCTCATATGATTCAGAACAGGAACCAGGAGGAACCCCTGCTGTCTGTCATTTGCAGGTGGCCTTGTGCATTTCTTCCATCTGTGTGCTCCAATAATTAAGTATGGTGCTATCTCCTGATGGCTTCTGTCCCTGGAACTGTTTCTGATGGCTGCTGTCCCCTAATGACTTCATTCTCTGAGGCTGCCTCTGATTGCTTCTGTCCCTCAGGTTACTCCCAGAACTCGGCCTAATGCTGAGAAAGGGAAGAAGAGTCAAGCCATAGATGTATAGGCTAGAGAAGCAAAGGCCTTCAGAGCTGGAATAGGACTCAGTGGTTGGGTGATCATGTATCTCCCTTTATCTGGGATGCTCCCTTTATCTGGAATGCTCCCACTTAAGTCTGTTGCCCCAGTGTAATTATTACAAGCATCTCCTTTCCAATCTCAAAATGTCCTGATATGGATGATTAAGTTATGTATGATCACCCAACTTTAGTGATCACCTACAGTAGTTTTCAAGCTTTCACTTAGCCTGAAAGACCTTTCCTTCAGACACTTACCCCCTCTTCCTGATGTGTAAGACAGAAAAAAGGGAAGCTCTTCTGGCTGAAGGAAGTGGAAGGGGCCGAACCTCCCCACCCCCAACATCACCTCCTTCACGACTGTCCCCACCTCCCGCTGTAGCAGCCCTCCCTCACAAGAGCACAGTGCATCACCTGTGATACCCACACTTACAGATGAGGGAACTGGGGCCCATGGAGAAGTAGACAGATTATGGAAGATCATAACACTCGTTAATGGAAGAGCCCAGGCTAGAAATCCATAGTGAGATCTCCACCATGCCAGGTTCCCTTCCAATTTGCCCAGTGGGCCTAAAACCAAGTGGCTATAGACCCAACTTTGTGCTAGCTTTACACCCTGTCTATCTATCTGTCTATCTATGTATCTGTCTATGTATCTATCTGTTTATCTATCTATCTATCTATCTATCTATCTATCTATCTATCTATCAGTGTATCACCTATAAAATTTATGTTCAATTTCCATCATGGGGAAAATGGTCATGAGTTAAAACTCATCCAGTTCATACTTGGAAAGTCCACAGAACACAATAGGAATTGCTCTGTGCTGAGGTAACGTGGTGTGAATTGTGTGTGTATTATGAAAGTAAACAGTGCTTGGGGACAAATGCCCTTTCTAGAGACTGTATCCTTGAAAATATTTGGATGGAGTTCATTAATCCCAACAAGCAGCCCTCAAAAAGTCAAACAGGAAGCGAACCTCATGCTGTTGTAGAAAATAAACCCTTGTCCTTCACGGGGACTCCTGAGCAGAGTTCTGCCTTTGTCTCTGCTCTTCACTGGGAACAACAGTTGGCAAATCTAAACTGAAACAAAGCCCTATCTTGGAAGCACAGAACTTCTCTAAGCCCCTCGTCATTTAAATAGCTGTCCACCTTCCCCTCGCCCCCCTGCTCCCACCTGCCCTCACCCGGCACCCAGCCAGGCCGTTTGAACTTGAACCTTGTGTGGGAAAAAGCAGATACTAAATGCAAATCAGAAAGTGATGCCACCATTTTATGTCCTAAGAAAGGCCAACAGGAGGCGAAGTCATGTGGAAGGCTGCCTACGTCTAGCAGGTTCCCGGGTGCTGGGCAGGATTTTGGTTTTCTCTTTTAGCCTCGTTTTAGTTTGATCCAAGCACTGTGTTTCTCAGGGGAACCAGAGCCTCTAACTCTGGCCCACATAAACCAATTTGTCCACAATCAGAAAGCAATTATTTCCCTCTCCTTGTGTAGAAGAGAAACAGCCTGCAAGGTGGGGCTAAGCACAGACTTGCCCTTGCCCTTTTCACCTGTTGACTCAGAGTATTTGCATAGCCGGGGTTCTGAGGAAACACCCAAGTCCATCAGGGCAAAAGTTCTGGGTAGTCTATGCAAAGCAGATTCTCCTGTTTTGAGGCAGCGAGAACCAAGGGCTTCTGTTAGACAATTACAGTAGAAATAAATCTAGCATCGATGGAGCCCTGACTCTGGGCTTCTTTAATTCCAGCCTGACCAAAACACTTGTAGATTGAAAGTATGACTCTCCCATTTCAGGAATGAAGAAACAGGGCTTGATAATGATGGTATAACTTCCCCAGTCACTCCACAAGGAAGCAGCGGAATGAGGGTTCGAACCCTTGTCGTCCAGCTCTAGAGTCTGCCGCTTAACGACCAAACCCAGGAAAGAGCCAGACCTAGACTGAGGCTTCCCAGACTTCTCTGCGTGTCCGCAGATCACCGGGTGCTCCTGTCAAAATGCATGGTCTGATGCGGGAGCTCTGGAATGCACCAGAGACCCCGCGTTTCTGAGAAGCTTCCCAGCAATGTCAACGCTGTGAAGGTTCCAGGGCAGTCCTCCCCAACTTTTTCTGTAAAGGGCCAGGTAGGAAATATTTTAGGCTTTGTGGTCCATGTACAGTATGTATTGCATATTCTTCGATTACTTTTTTTTTAATGAAGATTTTATTTATTTGACAGAGAGAGAGAGAGAGAGTAGGAACACAAGCAGGGGGAATGGGAGAGGGAGAAGCAGGCTCTCCGCCGAGCAGAGAGCCCGATGTGGGGCCCGATCCCAGGACCCCGGGATCATGACTTGAGCCGAAGGCAGACGCTTAACGACTAAAGCCACCCAGGCGTCCCATATTCCTCGTTTTCTTCTCCTCCTCCCTCCTCCTCCTCGTCCTCCTCCTCCTCCTTCTTCTCTACAACCTTTATTTTTTATTTTTTTTATTTTTTTAAAGATTTTATTTATTTATTTGACAGAGAGATAGACAGAAGAGCACAAGCAGAGGGAGTGGCAGAGGGAGAGGGAGAAGCAGGCTCTGCACTGAGCAGGGAACCCGATGCGGGACTCGATCCCAGGACCCTGAGATCATGACCTGAGCCGAAGGCAGATGCTTAACCATCTGAGCCACCCAGGCGCCCCTCTACAACCTTTAGAGTGTAATGTCATCCTCAGCTTTGGGCTCATGGGCTACATTTGACCCGAGCAGCAGCACCCTGGTTCCTGACCAGAGCACTATGAGTAGAGAAGTCACCATGCCAGCCAGCCCAGGTCGGATTATCTCCTGTCGGTGTGTATGAGCTGAGTCTTGCTGTTCAATTAGGTATGGTCCTCAGGACAGTAAGATCCCAGACAGGCTGCCTCCACAGAGGCCAGTTTGGGTGACAGATCAGAGGGAGACTTACTACACTGGAAGGAATCCGTTGGGATGGTGAAGGGCCCAGACTCCCAGGCATACAAGAGAGGGGTGGAGGAAGAGGGGTGTGCAGGACTGGGGAATGGAGGGGAGTGGGGATTGCCACGCATGCTACTGAGCTCTTTGCCTCTGCTGAAGCAGGCAGAAGGCTATCAAAGGGGCTCCAAGGATGGATGCGAGGTCAACCCCAAGACTCCATCCAACTCTGAGTTTAAGGTCCTGTGATGCTAACGTGCAGAGCTAATCGAATGCTGTCATGAGATAATCTGCACACACATGATCTCTTAGAGTTTATCAGCAGCCACATCTCAGAGTGGCTGCTGAGTTGGCCCCACTATCTCTTGGCCCAGCCAGGGGACAGGCAGCTGAAGTTCACTCCAGGAGGGTGAGCTCCCACTGCCCTGGGGAACCAGGGAACGAGCCCCGAGCTCCAGGCTCAGAGTAGTAGCTGAGGGTCCTTTGCTCACGGGCCTTCTCCAGACCCTGGGGAACCCTGATGCTTTTCCATCTTTCTCATAAGTTAAGGATGGAGTGAAATCATCTTACTTTCAGGTACTCATTCTACAAAAATAATTATGAATATGAATAAAGCTTTTCCCCCTCAGGTGCAAAGGCCCGAGTAATTCATATGCCTTTGTGCCCTAGTGGTCCTTCAAGGCTTCTCCCCGGGTTCATTTTTCTTTTCTTCTCTCTCCTTTCCACCATTCCCCTTCCTTTGACATTGACCAACAAGCTACTGTATCTCAAGTGCAGCTTTTGGGGTTTTTTTGTACTCTTGCAAAATGCCTAAGGCCTTGTTTACACATATATTTTAATCTACTTCACCATATTGTGTACGTAACCTATTCTCTCTCTCACTTCCTTACCCACCACTGTGTTGTTAAGATCCAGCCAGTAGCTCTGTGTAACATACGTTTCTTCGAAATGCTGCATGAACTCCATCTTTCCATTCTCCAGTGATGTGCACCCAGTTACCTCCAATTTCTTGTCATCAAATATAATGCTGTCATGAAAACCTCACACATGTTCCTTTAAGGACATGGGTAAGCAAGTCCTTGTGATATGTCTCCAGGGGTGAAATTGCTGGGCTGGAGAGTATGTGCACATTTAATTCGACTTGATCTTGCCAGAAGACTCTCAGGGAAAGCTGTTCCCATCCCCACCCTCACCCGCAGTAATGCAGGGTCTTATCCTTACATCTCTCCCAACACTTGACACTCATCACCTTCTAATTTTTCCAGTCTAATACATGTGAAGGGATACCTTGTTGCTGTTACAGGTTGTGTTTCCCTGATGACTCATGAGTTTGAGCATTTCTTTACATGCCTATCAACCGTTAGCGTTTTCTTTTTTGTTAACTGCCTGTTGCTACTTTTTGTCTATTTTCACAGTGCTGTTGCTGATTTTTTTTTTTTTTTTTTTGGATTGGCAGGAGTTTCTGGAATATTCTAGAATCTTGATATTAGTCATCTGTTTTAAGCATTATCAATATCATCTCCTTGTTGATTTGTGCCTTGTTCATGGTATCTTTTGCTGAACAGAAATCCTTAAAATAGATATAATCAAATATATCAATTTTGGGGAGGCACCTGGGTGGCTCAGTCAGCTAAGCGTCTGACTCTTGGTTTGGCTCAGGTCATGATCTCAGGGTTGTGAGGTGGAGTCCCACATCTGGCTCCGTGCTCAGCAGGGAGTCTGCTTCTCTCTCTCTCCCTCCTTCTCCCTCTGCCTCTCCCCACTCGCGCACGCTCTCTCTCTCTAAAATGAATGAATACATCCTTTAAAAGAAGTATATATATATATATATATATATATATCAATTTTTTACCTCATGGTTTGTACTCTTTCTAGTTTTGCACACAAAGTCCGTCTACAATCTCAAGTACAAGATATTCGGCTACATTTTATCTCATTGTGTGATTTTACATGTCATATTTAGGACACTACATTATCACCTGGAGTTTATTCTTGAGCGTAGTCATAGAGAGGTTCTAGTATATTTTTTCCCATTTTCTCAGTGCCATCTACCTAACAAATCTGCCTTTCCTTATTGATTTGTGGTACCAAGTTGTAGTATATGAAGTTCCCATATATGCATAGGTCTGTTTCTGAGCTGGTAGCAAAAATTTAGTGTCAACGATATTCATTGTAACATTATAACATTATTTTTAATAAAAATGAAAACAACCCTGATGGGCAATGGTTGAGAACTGATTAAATCAACCATAGAACATTTATACAAGTGGATTGCCATGCAGGGATTAAAACTGATATAATGGAAGGATGCACAGTGTCACGGATAGTTGTGTTTTATTGTGAAGCAAAACTAGCAGATTCCAAAATAGCATATAGTGAATGATCTTAAGTTTGTAATAAACCATGGGTATATATGTATATAATTGGTAAACACTCAGATAGTATCGGCCGCTCTTTATGGACAATAGGATTCTAATCACTGTCGATCAAGGAGGGGCCTGGTGAGTAGAAAAACCTGGCTTACCAGGGGAACCACATGCTCAGCTGCCATCCTACGATGGTCTACCATCGTCAGTGATAGAGTAAGCAGGCAGCAGGGCAGGGAGACCAGAACTTCTCCAACTTCAAGGTGCATACCAATTACTGGGCAATCTTGTCAAATTGCAGGATAGATTCAGTGGGTGGGGAGGGACCTGAGATACTGCATTTCCAACAAGCTCCCAAGGGAGGCAGATGCCCCTGGGCCAGGACCTCACTTTGGGTGTTAAGACCCTACCTAGTCGATCCAGCTCTGCTTTTGCTTACCTCACAGGAGGAGATGCTGAGAAAAGAAGCCAATAGCCTTTAAAGGTTGCTTAGACCAGATGACCAAGTGTGTGTATTTTGCTATCTTGAGATTACAAAGGGGCAGAGCATGGAGGTGTGTCTATAAGAACTGGAATATCAGAAGTAAGTATGGACTAGCAGACTTCCTCTTGCTTTCTTCCCCTTCTCCTCCCTGAAGTTAGATGTGGCCACCCAATCTCCTCCCAGCAGTAAGGCCTGAGGTTGAAATAGGAAAGAGGGTAACAGCCATCTGGCATCAGGCACGCAGCTGGTCTCATGGACAGGGCTCACGTGGGTGAGGTGAGGGGCACCTGCAACACCCCTCAGGAACACGTTCCCTGTTGGCAAGTTTGACTCACACCAGCTTCAAGGTCAAGGTCCCCATTGTCCCTGAGAAAGGCTCAGTGACCTATACCCACCCCAGATAGTTAGAAAGCCTCTCTCCCTTCATTTCGCACTGGCACCTGTCAGCTCTGACTCCATCCTGGTACCACCCTCCAGCCTTGATGCCCTGTTTTCAATAAAGGAAACCACAATTATATCTCCCTTACCAAACTGCTCGAAAATGCTAGTACAAGCAGATTCTTCTTAACAGGCCTAAAGATTTTAGCTGGCATCCTGGGCAAAGGGAACTCACACAGTAAAGTATCTGTTGACTGAGGGTCAGCTCACTGTGCAGACCCTACAAAGCCCCCTACAACATTCCCATTGTGTTCTTAGTGTGGGTATTTAAAACCTGGTCACCAGCATACACAAACCCCTGTTATCATTACTATTTAACCACTATCTATTTCACATTTCATATGCACCCGGGACAGGCTAGTTACTTTTACATTTGTTGTATCACTGCATCCCTAAAACAATCCTGGAAGCCAGATATTACGATGAAAATACCAAGGTTCAGAGAGGTTAAGTAACTTGCCCAAAGTAACACTGGCTGTAAGGGAGCCATTGCCAATGAGGGGAAGGAAGAAAAGAAAGTGACAGGGGATCGTGGAGATACACTGGAGAGTTTGTCTTGAGTGGAGGCTTGGCTCAGAGTGAAGGAAAAGCTCTAAGAAGTTATGTGTTTTTATATTCCTAACTAGAATAGACCTCCAGTGATGTTTCTTAAGCTATGAGACATTGTTGGTTTTCTAGGTTATGGAGGAACGGTTATTGCCCACCTCTTCCTTGCTAAGGGAACTCGGGTTTTGTTCAAGTGGCAATGCATATTGCCCCAGGGGATGGGCAGCACTGATCTAAGTGAGCTGTGACAATACCCGTCCTTTTTACCAGGGTTTGACTTAATTGTGGGCATCTGACCAGACATGAGATGAAAAAGATCTATGAGGAGTTCTGGGAAAGCTTTCCTCACTAATAAGAAAGAGATCCATAGAGAGAAGTTCCTTTCCCACAACCAAAGTTCCTGCCTGCCTGTCTAGGCAGATGTAATATGAAGATGTGGTACTTTGTACGTAGGCAGCCATCTCACCATGAGGAGAAGCATAGCCTAGAACAATGAGGATGGCAGAGCTAGAGATGGAAAGAGCCTCGGGTCCTTGATAATCTTGTTGAACAACCAGATAGCCCTGGAACTTCTATCTCTATTCTTCTTGAAATATGAGATAATTAAGCGTCTTTATAATTTAGCCTACTGTTGGCTGGACACTTTGTTATTTGCGGGCAAAAGCACATACTGATACAAGGAGTGTTCACTCAACTCTCCTCCTGACAAGAGGCTAAGCATTCCCACTCGAATCCCTCTATCTTAGATTGATATCTTGGTCTAGAATTGTTCTTCATCTGGTCTTCTCAGTATCTTCTTCCTTGGGCTTCTTTGTGTCCACAGTTGGCTCAGCCCACGAGTGGCTCCATCTGGCTCTGAGTCAAGGAAGTCTTCATTATTCTACAGTGGACAGTCTACTCTTCTACATTTTTTTCATCTTTGTAAAACTCAGCCCACCCCCTCATGAAAGCCCTCTCTGAACTGATAGGACTTAGTTGTGGTAGACAGCATAGTGGCCTTCCAGAGATGTCCAGATCCTGATCCCTAGAACCTGTGAAAATGTGACCTTACCATGGTGAAAAGGATTTTGCAGACGTGATTAGAGTTAAAGACTCTGAGACGGAGGGAGCAAGCTGGGTTATCTAGGTGGGCCCAATCAAATCACATGGGCCTTAAAAGTGGAAAACCTTTCCATACGGTGTCATTCAAAGACAGAGATGTGACAAGAGAAGGCCAAAGACATGTGACATTCCTGGCTTTGAAGATGGAATGTGGGAAAGGCCTGAAGCCTAGAAAAGGCAAAGAAACAGATTCTCCCCCCAGAGCCTCCAGAAAGGACCTAATGTTGTGATTTTGGCTTACTGAGGTCTATGTTGGATTTCTAACATAAGAAGTATAAAACAATACATTTGCATTGTGTAAGCCACTAAATTTGTGGCAATTTGCCACAGCAGCGATAGAAAACTAGTAACACTGGCCATGAACGCAGCTAGCACTCCATTTTCCTCCGTGTCAGCACTTACCACGCTATGGTAGACGGTGTAGTGGGGAGGGTCTGGGTAGTGGATTTAGAAAGACCTGTGTGCAAACCCTGGTTCCATTTTCAAGTGGTCTTGGGCAGGTAATTCTTAAATTCTCCTAGTCTCAGATTATCACCTAGAAAACAGAGATTAAGAAAAGTGCCTCTCTTGGGGTGCCTGGGTGGCTCAGTTGCTTAGGCGTCTGTCTGCCTTCGGCTCAGGTCATGATCTCAGGGTCCTGGGATCCAGCCCCATGTGGGGCTCCCTGCTCAGCAGGGAGTCTGCTTCTCCCTCTCCCTCTGTCTCCCCCACCCCCCGCACTCATGCTCTCTCTCTCAAATAAATAAAATCTTTTAAAAAATGCCTCTCTCTTACAGGTTTGTTGTGATTTTTAAATGAGGCTATGTACACTTCGTACAAGGCTGAGCAGTAAGTGGTAGCCATTATAATATCTATCGGAGAGGGATCAAGGGCCTGAGAAACTCCTCTGTGGTGAGGAATGCCTTTATTTTTTTCCAGCTTCATGGAGATATAAGTGATATATAAAATTGTGTGAGCTTAAAATGTACAATGTGATGATTTAATACACATAAATATTGCAAATGTTTACTACAATAAGATTAGTTACACATTCTTCGCCTCACAAATTACCATTTTGTTGTTATTGTTATGGTGAGAACATTTAAAATTCTACTCTCTTAGCAACTTTCAAGTGTACAGTACAGTATTGTTAACTATAGTCACCATGCTGTGCATTACATCCCCAGAACTTATCGCTCCCATAACCAGAAGTTTGTACCCATTTGCCTTTTACCAACAACTTCACCTTTCACCCACCCATCAGCCCCTGGCAACCACCATTCTACTCTCTGTTTCTACGAGTTTGGCTTTTTGAGATTCCACATATAAGTGAGATCATACAGTATTTGTCTTTCTCTGTCTGAGAAAATTATTTCACTTAGTTTAATGCCCTCAAAGTCCATCCATGTTGTCACAAAAGGTGGGATTTTTTTTTTTTTAATGGCTGAAAAATCTTCCATTGTACCTATATACCACATTGTCTTTATCTGTTCATCCTTCGATGGACACTTAGGCTGTTTCCATATTTTGGTTATTGTGAATATGGGAGTTCATGCAATGAACATGGGAGTGCAGATACCTCTTGGAGATAGGGATTTCATTTCCTTTGGGCATATACCTAGAGATGGGACTGCTATTTCTAATTTTTTGCAGAAACTCCATACTGTTTTCCACGGTGGCTGTACCAGTTTGCATTCCCACCAACAGTGCCCGAGGGTTTCCTTTTCTCCATACCCCTGCCAACATATGTTATCTCTTCTCTTTTTGATAATAACTATCTAAACAGATTTGGAGTGACATCTCATTGTGTTTTGATTTGCATTTCCCTGATAATTAGTTATGTCAAACATCTTTTCATGTACTTATTGACCATTTATTTGTATGTCTTCTTTGGGAAAATTCTACTCAGGTTCTTTGCCCAGTTTTAAATCAGAATATTTTTTGGCTATTGAGTTGTGGGAGTTCCTTATATATTTTGGGTATTAACCCTTTATCAGATAAATGATTTACAAATATTCTCTTCCATTCCACAGGTTGCATTTTCATTTTGTTGATTGTTTCTTTTGCTGCGTAGAATTGTTTTAGCTTGATACTGATTTTTGCTTTTGTTTCTTATGCTTTCAGTGCGCTATCTAAAAAATCCTTGCCAAGACGAAGATCAAGGAGTTTTCCTTATGTTTTCCTCTAGGAGTTTTATGGTTTCAAGTCTTATGTTTAAGCCTTTAATCCATTTGGAGTTAATTTTTATGAGTAGTGTAAGGTAAGACCAATTTCATTCTTTTGCACGTGGAAATCCCGTTTTCCCAGCACCATTTATTGAAGAGACTATCCTTTCCCCACTATGTATTCTTGGCACCTCTCTTAAAGATTAGTTGACCATATACGTGTAGGGTTTTTTCTGGGCTCTCTATTCTGTTCTATTGACCTATGTGTCTGTTTTATGCCAAAAATATGGTGTAATTTCTACAGCTTTGTAATATAGTTTGAAATCAGGAAGTGTGATGCCTCTAGCTTTGTTCTTCTTAAGATTGCTTTGCCTATTCAAGATCTTTTCTGGTTCCACAGGAATTTTAGGACTGTTTTTTTCCAATTCTTTGAAAAAAAATGTCATTGGAATTTTGGCAGGGATTGCATTGAATCTATACATGGCTTTGGATAGTATGGAAATTTGATTAATCTCCTTACTCATTATTGATCTTTTCAGATTTTCTATTTCTTCATGATTTAGTCTTGGTAGGTTTTTTCTAGGAATTTATTAATTTCTTCAAGGTTGTTTAATTTGTTGGTGTATAATTGTTCATAGTAGTCTCATAATCCTTTGTATTTGTGTGGTATCAATTATAATGTCTCTTTCATTTATAATTTTATTTATTTGACTCTTCTCTTTTTTTCCCTTTGTAAGTCTTGCTAATTTTATCTTTTCAAAAAACGAAAAATTTCCTTTATTTTTTCCATTTTTTTTTTATTCTCTGTTTCACTTACTTTTGCTCTGATCTTTTCTGTTTCCTTCCTTCTGGTAACTTTGGGCTTAGCTTATTTCTCTTTTTCTAGCTTTTTTTTTTTTTTAATGTAGATGTTTATTATCATAAACTTCCCTCTTAGAATTGCTTTTGCTGTATCCTGTAAGTTTTGGGTATGTGTGTTTCCATTTTCATTTGTTTCAAGATATCTTTTTTTTTTATTTCCCTTGCGATTTCTTTTTTGACTCATTGGTTGTTCGAAAGTGTGTTGTTTAATTTCCATATATTTATGAATTTACCAGTTCTGTCCCTGCTATTGATTTCTACTTTCATACCAGAGTGGTCAGGTAAGATATTTGATATGATTTCAATCTTTTAAAATTTGCTAAGACTTGTTCATGACCTAACTAATATATGATCTATCCTGGAGAATGTTCTGTGGGCTTGAGAAGAAAATGTATTCTTGCTGCTGTTAGATGGAATGCTCTCTTTATGTTTGTTAGGTCTATTTGGTCTAAAGGATAGTTCAAGTCCAATGTGTCCTTTTGATTTTCTGTTTAAATGATCTATCCATTGTTGAAAGTAGGAGTACCCCTACTACTATTGTATTGTTGTCTATTTCTTCCTTCAGATCCATTAGTATTTGCTTAATATATTTATGTGCTCTGATGTTAGGTACATATAGATTTAAAATTGTTATATCCTTTTGAGGAATTGAATCCTTTATCATTATATAATGGCCTTAGTTGTCTTTTATTGGAGCTTTTAGCTTGAAGCCTATTTTGTCTGATACAAGTATAGCTAACCCTGCTGTCTTTTGGTTTCCATTTGCATGAAATACCTTTTTACATCCCTTCGCTTTGAGCCTATGTATGTCTTTAAAGCTGAAGTCAGTCTTTTGTATGCAGCATAATGGGTCTCGTTGTTTAAATCCATTCAGCAACTCTATGATTTCTGATTAGAGAATTTAATCCATCTATGTTTAAAGTAATTATTGATAGGTAAAGACTCACTGATGCCATTTGTTAATTGTTTTCAGATTGTTTTTGTAGTTTTATTGTTCCCCTCTTGCTGTCTGTCTGTGTGAATTGGTGACTTTCTGTAGTAGTATACCTCGGTTTGCTTCTCTCTGTCTTGTGCACATCGACTACAGGCTTTTGCTTTGTGGTTACCCTGATACTAGCATGAAATATCTTATAGATACAATAGTCTGTTTTAAGCTGTTAACAGCTAACTTTGATCACGTTCAAAAACTCCATCCTTTTAATCCCCCCTGCCACATTTTATGTTTTTGATATCACAATTTATATTTTTATGATGTTTATCCATTAATAATTTATTGTAGCTATAGCTATTTTTAATGTTTCTGTTATTTAACCTTTGTACTAGAGTAAATTAGTAACACACTACCATATTATAATATTAGGGTATTCTAATTTGACTATATACTTACCTTTATCAGTGTATCTTAGATTTTCATGTATTTTCTTGTTATTAATTAGTGTCCTTGCATTTCAGCCTGAAAAGCTCCTTACGGTATATCTCGTAAGGCAGGTCTAGTGGTGATGAACTCCCTTGGCTTTCGTTTGCCTGTGAGAGTCTTTGTCTCACCTTCATTTCTTTTTTTTTAATTTTTAATTTTTTATTTAAATTCAATTTAATTAACATATAGTGTATTATTAGCTTCAGAGGTAGAATTTAGGGATTCATCAGTTACGTACAACACCCAGTGCTCATTCCATCAAGTGCCCTCCTTAACGCCCATCACCCCGTTACCCCATCCCCCCACCCACCTCCCCTCCAGCAACCCTCAGTTTGTTTCCTAGAGTTAAGAGTCTGAAGGACAACTTTGCCAGATAAAATATTCTTGGTTGGCAGTTTTTTCTTGCAGCACTTTGAATACATCATTCCCCAGTCTGCTGGCCTATAAGGTTTCTTCTGAGAAATCCACCCATGGCCTTATACGGGTTCTCTTCTAGGTGACAAGCTTCTTTTGCCTTGCTGCTTACAAGATTCTCTCTTTGTCTTTGAGTTTTGGCAGTTTTACTATAATTTGTATTGGACAGATCTCTTCAAGTTGAATTTGTTTGGGACCTATGAGCTTCATGAACTTGGATATCCAAATGTCTCCCCAGTTTGGGGGAGTTCTCTGCCATCATTTCTTTAAATAAGCTTCCTGCCCCTTTCTCCTTACTTTTTCCCTCTGGGACTCCAATAACGCATAGATTGTGTCTTTTAATGGTGTTCCATAAGTCTACAACATTGACAACTGTGTGGTCCTTGGAGAGTGCTGCAGGGGTTCTTCAGTGCCTGCAAGGGCTGTTGGGGTCATCCACCTGGATGCCTCCAGGTTCAGTGGCTAGAGGCCAGGGCAGGGAGCGATGGTAGCTGAAGCTGATGGTGTGTTACACACTCAGGTTCAGGAGCCAGCATCATGTAGTGGCAGGGGCTGGGTTCAGACATACACATAGTAGTGAAGGCCAGGGCTGATAACAAGGGCTGGGGCCACCTGTGAGCCTCCCAACAGGCGCAGGGTCCTGGCATTCCTGGCTACATCCATGCAGTGTGCCCTTCTATGGTGCAGGATCTCACCTGGGCACATGCATGGCAGGAGAGGCCAGTGAGAGAAGCTGGGCCAGCAGGATGCCAGTGTGGAACCACAGGTCCTTAGTTTTAGGGGAGCCCAGCCGTGTGGGCCAGTGATAGATAGATGTCAGGGCCTGACCCAGGCCCACAGTGGCTACGGGGGCCCTGGCTATCAGTGTGTACTCCAGCGGCCTCAGGTTCTCATCACAGGCATGTGCCTGGCTGGTGGTGTGCAGGAGCACAGCTGGAGGGACTAGCCCTGGATGTGCACACAGCAGTGGGGGACCAGCTGCAAGGGTCTGGGCTAGTGTCTTGCCCTCACTCATTTAGCCCTCATGCGGCTGGCGTCTGAGAGTGGGAAAACCTGCAGTGGGAAAACCTCAGTAGCGGCATCTGCCAGGGGCCCACAATGGCTGTGCTGCCCATTGGTTTCTTCGGTGGCAAAAGCTGCTGGGGTCCTCTGCAGGGCAGGCCACTGGGAACTCCAGTCGCTCCCACTGCGTGGCTGATACTCATGAGCCCTGGACTTCTTCCTGGTTCCCAGGCCTCTCTATACATCTCAACTTGGTGCTTCTGGGTGGGGTGAAACTGAGCTGGGTCCTTGTGCAGTGTCCCAGAAAGGTGCGCAGGTGGCCACTCACCCTGCCACCCCCTTCCCAGCCAGGGGAGCTCTTTCTGGCAAGGAAATTCATTCTTAATGCTGAGCAAAGCCGGCCTGAGGGATGGCAAGACACCAGAAGATGAAACTGTCCTTCCTTCCCTTTCTGTGCAGTTCTTCTCAGATGTTGTGTTCCCCTGTGTTGCTGACATTCCTTAAGTGGACTCCTGAGCTCTCTCAAAGGTGTTTTTGTTCATGGATGCTATCTAATCATTGTTCTTCATTGGGGGACAGGGGCTGGGGTCTCCTACTCCACCATTTAAATGGGTACACCTTGCATTCCATTTGAAGTTGAGAGGCCACGTGATGTAGTGGGAAAGATCACAGACGCCAAGCCAGACTCTCTGGGTTTGAATCCAGGCATGTGATCTCGTACACATGATTCAGCATCTCAGTTTAGTTTTCCCCAGAAGCAGACCCTAAAATAGCCATGTGAGTGCAAGTAGTTTATTCAGAGGTAATTCCCGGAACCCACATAGGGGAGGGAGAAAGTGAGACAGGGAAAAGGGAAGGAGGCCAATGAGTATATGTGGGCAGCTAGAGCGTAAGCCCCCAGAGAAATTGGGGGACAGATGTAGAACATGTGCCTCTGAGTTATGACATACAAGGGGCGAGGGAGCCGGGGGAATTCTATACCAGCTCCCCTCAGTCATTGGCTGAGAGCTTCTCTCAGGGGACAGTAATTCCCACATGTGGGCAGAGAAAGCTCTCCGCATAGACATGGGGACAGTTGGAACTAGGGTTGGAGTGTACAAAAATGGTGAAGGCCAAAGGGATATGGGGAGAGTCCCACAGTGTCAGCTACATTTAGTGTTCTTATCTTTAAAATGGGACAAGGACAGTATCTACCTCACCAGAATTGTTGGGAAGTTTATGTAAGGTTAACAAAGTCAAGTGCACGGATCAGAGCCTGGCATAGAGTGAGCACCATTTAATTGCTGGTCGTTACCATTCGAAGTTGTTTGCTTTTCTGTCCCATAGAAGCGTCTTTTTCCCTGCGATACTCCTCAACAATGTCCGGGGAAGTAATTGAAGCTCACGCATGCTTTGGGAGAAGGGGGGCTCTGCGGAACAAGAGGAAGGGGCTAACGTTCCTCCCTGGCCCTAGCTACTCCGACAGAGGCTGTCTCCTTGGGAACAGGAGTCACAGGGAGAGGGAGCCAAGGACTTAAACCCTCAGCTGGTGCTTTGCACACATTCTGGAAGGCTTCGGGCTTCAGTGGAGCATGGATTTGGGAATTTGAACCCAGCTCTTCTATATCTCAATGGACACCAAGCCTCGATGGCCCTCTGGGTTATGTGCTAGATTGTAAGCTTCCTTGATCAAGGCAGAAACCCCGCTCATTGCTGGACTCTCCCTGCATCTTTCCTGGCTCCAGGTAGGCTCTTGATAATTGAGTGTTGAGTAGTTGAGCATGCGAAAGGAAAAGTGGTTGTTTTCATCTAAAATCTCAGGTGACTGACACCGTTCCCATAGGTGGCCCCCCCTGGTAGTGGGTCTCATGCCTCCCTGGCCTCCCAGCCACCAGGACCCAGGAAGTAACCTGCACCTGAACCCAGCTCCCTTGAGCTCTCTGCTCTCAACAGTGTCATTTAGAATACAAAGGACAGGCTGTAAGTATTTATACTGACACATTCATTTTAAATGGGCCCTCACTTCTTCCTGAAAGGAATCCAAAAGTTCTGTTGGAACTGAAAACATTTTATATTTATGTATTGCCAATTATTGAGGGAAGGCAAAGTGCTCAGCAAATATGATCTCAGTCCTCATGACCACCCTGAGGGAAGAAGTTGGCAAGAATTCTTATCCTCCTTGGACAGGTAATAGTTCGGAGGCTCAGGAGGCTGGGTGACAGATGCCAGGGCCACTACAGGGTTCTCCAGGGAGCCAGGATAATGGTAAGGGAAGGAGCAGCTCCAGCGAGAAAGTACAAGGACTCCTGCCTGATACCATGGACCAACAGGTATCATAAAGGGATGGCCTCCATACTCACTGCAGCGTTGTAGGGACAAGCAAAAACCTGGAAATGGCCCAATGCCCCTCACTACAGGACCAGAGAGATGTTTCATGGTACACACCGAGAAATACTATTCAGCTGTTTAAAAGGATCTGTGTGTTCTGACGTGGAAAGATGTCCAAGACATTTAAATGGGAAAAATGCAAGTTGCAAAAGAATGTAAACAATATAATTTCTGACTACTATAAAATAGATGTTGTATACTATTAAGGAAAAAGCCCAAAAGACCGTGTGCCAAGTTATATGTGAAATATAATTACAAAGATATTTTGTGTCTTTGTGTGTTAATATTTTCAAGGAAGGTCTAGAAGAATGTGCAACAGTGGCCATCACTAGAGGTTGGATTAAAGTTATTTTATTTTCTTAACCACACATTTGTTAAATGTTGACGTTTTCTGCGACACACCTCTTGTTCTCTGGTAATCAGATTAAGATTTTCTAAAAACCAGAGAAAGGGAAATCCTTTATGTCACCTAGAAAGTATTAAAAATAGAAAATAAAACTATTAAAATTCGCTGGCATTGTTTTCTTTCATTAAAAAAGAACCTAGGAGTGTTTCCCTTAATGAGAAGGATTTGGAAAAATTCCACTAGAGTTTCTATTTAGTTTCCACTGTGCAGTGAAATCTGGATCAGATGTTATATTTTGTAAACATATGGTCCTGGGTCTGCGAAACCAAAATACAGAATCAAATCTTTCTGCTTTTTCCTTGATGTTTTTAAACACAAGACAGACCTGACTGTTTCGCACGCTGGATAATAAACTTTAGAAGAGCAAACAACGTCACCCCAACCGGGGTGGGGGGGAATCCAAACCGTCAACAACTAGATGTTTTCATGAGTTGTTGGACAATAGACATAAATTGTTTTGAGTCATTAAACTTTAAAAGCTCAGATCATTGTTTTCACGGCAACGTGAATGCACTCAACACTGCTGAATGGAACACTTAGAAATGACTAAGATGGTGAATTTTATGCTCTGTGTTTCTTACCAATAAGGATGCATCACCTCCCCATCACCTCCCCACCATTACCTCCCCACCCCCAAGTACCCCAAAACTCAGATCACTGAAGTCTAAGATATTATATAGCGTAAAGAAAGGAGAGGATGGGGTCAAGCAGAGCTGGGCTCAGGTATCAAGTCTTAAAATCTGACCCTACTGTGCCTGGGGCAGGTGGCATTTGTCTCCATCTCTCTGGGTAGCTGTCCTGAGCCAGGCCCAGGGAAGGCACTGGGATACGGTAGCCCGAGAGCAGTCCCTGCCCTGTGGTGTGAGCTCACCTCTCTCAACCACAAGTGCCCCCCTGAAAATAGAGAAATATAAGGCATAGGCCACCCATGCTTCATGAGAGGGTGGGAATGGACTTCTGAGGCCAGAATTTGTCTATGGCTCAAAAAAAAAAAATCTCCACTTCACCCCACGGGAGACAGACAAATGGAGCAATGTCTGAGTCCAGATCGCCTTCCTCCTCAGGACAGGGTCTGTCCACGGTCTCCTGCCCTTTGAGCTTCTCGGCCACTTGGAAAGGAACAAGAACAAGGAAGGAAAGGTTGAGTGTTCTCATTTTCCCTTACCAGCGGGGTTTGATGAGGTGCTGGTTTAGGATGAAAACAAGGAAGGTCATATGGAATCTTCTGGTGAATTCACAGGGGAGGGACACTGGGTAATTACAGCAGGAATGAAGCCAGTGGGAGGGAGTTGCCATGTGTCAGGCACTGTGCCGAGCATGCTTATTATCTCCACAAATCTTCACGACAGCCCTTTGAGGTAGTGGGGATGATACTGATGAAGGCGATGGCCGATGGGGCACTGTTCTAAGGACTTTGTGTGTATTGACTCATTTAATGCTCACCAGGCTCCCATGAGGGAAATGCTTTCATGGGTCCCTTTTTATAAATGAGGAGACTGAGGTGCAGAGAGAATTAGGTAGCTAGTAGGTGGTAGAGTTGTGATTCAAAAGCAGGCAGTTAAAATATGGAGCCTAGGATCTTAACCACAATACCGTTATGCTTCCCTTTTCATGGATAAAGGACACTGCCCCTGAGTGAAATTAAGTGGTCTGCGTAAGGACCCGTTGTAGAGAGTTTGGTGTGGCACAGGTCATTTCTAACCTCCAAGCCTGGACTCCAAAAAATATGACACTCTCCTACAATACCCCAGGCAGTGAAAATCTCCAGGATAATGAGAGCCAAACCTCAGGCCTGTGACTGATGGGAGAGCCACGGAACCAGCCCCACTCTGCTTCTGGCTCCCCTGCATACAGAGACTGGAGGGTAAAGCTTACTTGGCTCCCTGCCCACAGCAGATGGGGCTACTTCACCACCATCTGTGAGTGCCCTCACCCCCGGTCCCTGAGCCTTAGTTCTTATCTGGCTATTCACTCATTCATTCATTCAACAAATATTTATTGAACTATTTGCCTGCCCCTGCTCTAGATACTGGGGATTCACCTGTGAGCCAAACCATCAAAAATGATTTTGTAATTGGGTCCCAGGGTCTGGGTTCTTGCCCTCTTCCTCCTTCCCCTTTCCTTTCTAGAAATGAGTCCCTTTTTGTTCACATCACTGACACAGTCCTTCTGCAGAACTCTGCTGGCTTTTAAGGTATCTTCGAGCAAATTAGGGAAAGCCCCCCACCGTGTTCCTCCCCAGGTATGTGCACCCTCTGGGACCGCAGCAGGGAGAGTGGAGAATAGGCTGGAGGTCAGCCCCCCATGAGACCCGTAGTCCAGGCGCCTTTGGGCAGGGCACGGTCCACCTCATGGCACGTAGCAGCCCACTCTCCTAGACCTTCCAAGAGATGAGATCTTGATGCTCAAACCCAATGTCTTCAAGTCCTTCCTACCCCCACCCCTACCTGCTTAGCCTGGTCCCCCATCCACCCCAACCCCTGGAAGCTGGGCCCTGCAGGCCTCCAGCTCTTTATTTCTCGCCTACTGCTGGACCAGGCTGACTTGCCCTGTCACCTCCCTGGACCCCTTCCACCTCCTCCTCTGTCAGTCACCGGATGCCCCCTCCCAGGGGGCTCTGCCCCATCCCAGGGCTAGGGTCCAGCCACACTGGATGCAGGTATCACACATCCCAGAGCCATTCTGACAATGGGGCCATTGTGAGGGTGTGACAACCCCTCACTGTTAACAAAAAGGCACCACAAACCTGTTCAATAGCAGGAGGGTAGAAACATGTAACTCTCAGGGTGTCCTCATTCCTGACTCCATTCTGATATATTAAATGGAAACGCCATTTAATCACCAGGAAGTGGTTTAGTGGTAGCATTCAAAATATAGAACAGATGTATTCTTTCTCAAAGATGAGAAGTTGTGGTTTAAAAAATATAGTTTTTACATTTATCTCATGACTGGATAATTCACTTGCTCAGTGCTACCTATCCTCAGGTCACTTCTTCCAGGAAACTTCCTTGGATTATCTTGTCTCCAGCAGCCCTGCCCCGGCAAGGTGCCCTCCTCCGTGCACTTCCCAGAGCACCGGAACTTGCCTGTCACTGCACTCATCATATCGAATGCTAATTCCTGGTTTGCTTCTGTGCCATCCCGAGGGCCCCGCACGTTCTGTGATATCGAGGACTAAGCCTCGCTCACCTCTATGTCCTCAGCGCCTAACACGAAGCCCAGAAGGAACTCAGTAAATGTTTGTGAAGTAAATAAAAGGTTATTTATTTGTATGGGGAACAAATTGGCTCCATACCAGGAGTTTCCCTCGATAATGGAAATCCTGCCTTCTGCTGGGAGTAAGGAAAACGAGAAGCCTTGGCTGCTCTCAGGTCCCCCAGACAAATCCCTATAAATCAGAAATTACTATACCATGTCGCAGTTCCCTTCATTCATTCACTCATTCATTCATTCACTCATTCATTCATTGTAGGCATTTATTGAGCACTTCTATGTGTCTAGGCACTGAGGATTCTACAGTAAAAAATTAATCCAAGTCCTTGCCCTCCCAGAGCTTATCTTCTAGAGGAAGTGGGAGGGTTTAGGTTGGGGAAGAATGGGGAAGGGGGGGAGGGCAGACAACCATACATTCCCTAATTGGTAACTTAAACTTTAGGGGTCCTGGTAACTTGAATGACTTGCATTTGCCCCAGCTACTTATCTGAATAGCATAATGGTAAACTTGTCAAGCAGCAGAGTTGGACACCGTGGAAGCAAGTTCTTAATCTATGACTTCATGCACCGTGAAGTTACCTTTGGGCAAGCTGACTGACCTCTCCAAGCCTGTTTCCTCATGGGGCAATGCTAGGAACAGTACCTACTTCCCACTTCCTACAGGTCTGGCTGAGAGGAGGGCCAGTAAAGGTTAGCAATAGCTATTTCTCACCACTGAAGTGGTTTGGGAGAGGGTTCTGTGTTCCCTGAGTGTCCATGCATATGCACCATACCAACAGGAAAGCACTGTTTTAATTTTTTCATTGGCTCAAGCCAAGTTTTGCTAGCGGGTAACTGGCTTAATTTAGTCCTCCGGATTGTGCAATGTTTGCATATGATCTTTGAGTCCAGGCTCAGTTCCCAGAGGCCCCTGCAGCAGCTGAAGATGCTGTCCTTAAGCTTCAAGTAGAAACACAGAGAAGGCAGCAATACAGACAGAACATGAAGGACTCTGCTTGGGTTCTGGCCGTTAAAGTTATACTCCAAATGACTATCGTGGAAGTCCTAGGGCTAATTTCCCCTTATTATTATTATTATTTTTTAAAGATTTTATTTATTTATTTGACAGAGAGAGAGAGAGCGAGAGCAGGAACACAAGCAGGGGGAGTGGGAGAGGGAGAAGCGCGCGTCCCGCAGAGCAGGGAGCC
This sequence comes from Halichoerus grypus, assembly GCF_964656455.1. Lineage (NCBI taxonomy): Eukaryota > Metazoa > Chordata > Mammalia > Carnivora > Phocidae > Halichoerus > Halichoerus grypus. The sequence continues at coordinate 42,755,444 of NC_135714.1, forward strand.
CAATGTGGGACTCGATCCCAGGACCCCGGGATCATGACCTGAGCCGAAGGCAGACGCTTAACGACTGAGCCACCCAGGCGCCCAATTTTCCCTTATTATGGAGCTTGAAACAGCTAGGATAAATAAAGCAGATCTTAATCAAGTGCATTATAAACAAAAGGCACAGATGGCAGGGAAAGATTGACTGACAACAGCAAAGTTCCCTAGGCACGCTTGAACACCCCTGGGGCCATGGTGCTAAAGACTGTGGCCCCCTGCTTTGTTGTACTGTTGCATTTCTCAATTCCAGGAACTCCTTTCCTTGAAGTATATAGTTGCCATCAACAGGATATTAGTGGGTAAATGTTCTTTGAAGCCACAGAGGAAAATACTCTCAATTAGGGTCTGAAAGGTCAAGGGGGCAATTGGCTGTCCAAAGGGCATGCAGCAGCTCCTCATCTTGCCAGGAAGAAAGATCAGTGTTTAAATGAACGTGGAGAATACAAGCGTCCTTGTTGCTGAGTCTAGAAAAAAGGAGTAACTTAGGGGGCAATAGGAGAGAGTGACGAGAGAAGTTTAGTAAATCTTTTACCGGGAGATTCTAGATTCTTCTCACTTCTCCTTATCCTGCTCTCATACAAAGCACACACTTCACACACATACGCACCTGCCTTGTGACTTAAATTTCAAACAACTTCCACATACTCCTTACTGAATCACAATGCCGTGTCACCCTAACACATTAGCCACTGCTGTGTGGTCCGGAGGGGGGTCATCTGAAGGCGTCATCAAACAAGGCCAATCATAGTCCCAAATCTTGACCCTCATCTTTAACCAGAGTGGATTGGCCTGAGGGAAAGGAATGAGGAGTTTGGAAGTAGAACTAAGAAAGTAAGTTATTTGTGCATTGCAAGGCCTGAGTACATGAGGGCATAAGTCGGATATTGCAAAGTCGGGAAGGAGGACTTTGGTAGAAATGAGTTTGAGATGCAAATGGAATATTTGGGTTTGAATAAATTGGATCCTCTGGGCTATCCAGAAATGGATGGATCCGTAAAATCAAATGTTCCAAAGAGCTTATTTCCTGAAACTCGTGTGTGTGTGTGCACACGCGCATGCGTGTGTGTGTGTGTTAGAGAAAGGATGGTATACAGTAGAGCAGTGGTTCTCAAAGTGTGGCCACGGAACCCTGGGTGGGGGGGTGCCAAGACCTTTGCAGGGGATTTAGAGAGTCAGAGCCATTTTCATAATAATATTAAAGTATTATTTCCCCTTTTCACTCTCAGTTTCTTATGAGCATACAGTGGAATTTTTTAGAGGCTACATGACACATGACATGTGATATCACAACAGACTGAACGAGAAAGCAAATATAAGAACTCGATTGTCTTCTATCAAGCCAGATATTAGAGATTTGCAAAAACGGTAGAGTGATGCGACTCTTCTTGCATTTTTTAGTTTTCAAAAATAGTTTGTTTTTTTTTGTCGGAAACCAGCTCACGTTTAATTGTGACATTTTAAAATTGGACAAGTGTTTTGACATCTGCCTCCCCCATATTTAGTCTCTTTAAAATGACAGGAAAACACCAACCAATCACAGGGTTACTGGGTTTAATAAGTTTACCCCTTCAGTTCCTATTTGCAGCACCCAATATTCCTTTTGAAATACCAGACAGACCTGGCAGTGTCCAGCAGTACACTCCAGACTTTCAGAGTTCAAGTTCAGGTTCTCTGAGCATTCGGTGCTGCTCTGGCATTTGTCCAGAACTGGTCCCTCCCTTTAGCTGGGGAACTTTATATGTACCAGTGAAGAAAGCTTTTTCCCCTTCAAGGGGAGGAAAGAAAATCACTCCTCAAAACCCAGCAGATCTGGCTGTGAGGTCTTTCCTCCTGTCCATCTCCTCAGGCTTGTTTTTTTGCTATGGAGTCAGAAACACCAAAATCTAACCTGAGAGGCGCCTGCATGGCTCAGTCGTGAAGCGTCTGTCTTTGGCTCAGGTCGTGATCCCAGGGTCCTGGGATCGAGCCCCGCATCGGGCTCCCTGCTCAGCAGGGAGTCTGCTTCTCCCTCTCCCACTCCCCCTGCTTGTGCTCTCTCTCACTGTCTCTCTCTCTGTCAAATAAATAAATAAAATCTTAAAAAAAAAAATCTAACCTGAGTTACAAGAAACACTAGACATTGATGGCTATAAAAGGAGTGACCGGGAGCAAATGAGATACTGCTTTCCCTCCCACATCCAATATATGTACTTCACAGAAAAACAACAACAGGTCCACAAAACACAACAGCTAGAATTACAAAATCCGCTCATCCGAGGGTGGTAGAAGGCAGGATGCGGAGCTGGGAGGGTCAGTGGTATAGGGACAAAAACAGTATTCCAATCAGTCCAGGCACGGGGGCTGGCAAGTGCCAGAAAAGAACTACAGAAAAACCTGTGGTCCATTCAGACTCACCGGTGTTAAAAATCCACACACTGGTGTCAGGAAGATTCTGCCTTAAGCGCACCAGAGACAAAAGTCCCAATTCCTCAGCGAGAAGGGAATATGTAGAGGGCCCTCGGCAGAGCGGGTCCTGCCTTCCCTGGCAGAGGAGGGGACAAGGGAAAGAGCTGCTATGGCCTCCTTCCAATCCCACCCATCCCCTCTGGATGGCTGGCGACTGAGTGGCCTGTGGCAGCCTTCAGTCCGGCAGGAGATGGATGCGGTGTGAAGGGAATTTCTCTGTGGAGGTTGAGCTAGTCAGCGCAGACTGCAGGTAGACCGTCTTGTGGAAAAGTCTGTTGCTTAAGAAAACTGCCAAGGAGAAGAGGTGCAGCTGGAAAAGGTAGGCTTTGCCAGGGGTCTTCACTTCATTGGCGCTGATAATGAATAGAAGAAAGAGGATGGGGAAGAGGCAGCCACTGATAATGCATGAGGACTGCATCGCTGCGAGGAAAGCCGAGGGCAAGCCAAATCCAAAGTAGTAAGGCCAGTTCCTGTCTATGTTTGACCACCGCTGGTGCATTTCAATTCCTTTACTGAACCAACGGTATTCAAAGCAGTCCAGCGAGTAGCGAAGGGCCTATGCAGAAGACTAAGCAGCTGAGCAACAAGGTGGCTGGGAAAGACTCACAGGCATGCCCTGGATGAGGCAAAGAGCCTGCAGCGAAAGGCTGAAGAGCATGTCAGCAATTATTTTGCTGACACTAGGCAATGGGTGAGGCTTCCTCCGCGATACCTCAAATGCCAGGTCAGCTATGTCTTGAAACCAAATGGCATTTACAGCTTTGCGAAGCACAAACAGAGGGAGCACCCAAAGAGCATTGAAAATGGACGTAAGGAAGAATTCCAGCCACGACCAAACATCTCCATGTTGTGAGGGGTCACCAATAATTTGGGCTGTCACTGACTGCAGTACAGGAAGAAACACTCGATAAAACGAGAGGAGGCTTAACCAGAATATTCCACCGTTCCAAGCGCAACACTGGAAAACTCTACTAAGCATATGTGGCTCACTCTCTTGCTTCCTTTCTATACTCTGGGCTCTCCTCTGTGCCAGCACGGCGCTTGCCCCTCTTCCACGCTGCTCCTCTCTCTTGTGCCGAATCTGAGCATCTAGCTCTGAGATGGTACAAATTCCCCAGAGAGAGTCTTTGATTCCCCTGGCAAGGTCCTGGAGAAAGGTTTTGACACTGCCAGCCATCTCTTCACCGCCCAAACTACCAACTACACAGAGGAGAGAGAAGCGGCTCAAAATCTTTCATCATGAAGGACCTGACCCCTCCCCACCGCGGGCCCACTCCGCTTGTCTTGGACCCTCCGCGCCGGGCGGGCAGCTCCCGCCTGGATGCTCCCAAGGCCCGGGCTGCTGCGCCCGCACTGCGCATGCCCGGACTGCCCGGTTTTTTTGGGGGGGCGGGGTGGGGGCGCCCGCTGGGTGAAAACAATTCTTTTCATAAAATCGTATTTATGTTAACACACGGCATGTTTATTATCGTTATTCCTAAATAGATTCATGAAGTATTTATAAATTTTTCATTTTAGGTTTCTAAAACAGCAAATACTCATAGACATATCAACACAAATCAACAAAAGCTCTTTGGTGTCCCCAGTTATTTTTAAGAGTGTGAAGGGGTCCCGAGACCAGAAAGTTTGAGAACCACTTCACTAAAGGATTTGAAAAGTGTGGCAATGCTTCCCCCACCCTCCTCCCCACCCCCAGCATTAGTAACAATGTATAATAAACCTAAATACTTGTCTTTAATCCGAATCAGTCAGACAGGGCAAAGAAGGACATTTAAAAGGGAAGCAGAAAAAGACCACACAGAAAAGACCCGTATTTCAGAGCCATGATGCGAGCCCAGATCATATCACCTTCACTCAGGTAAAAGATGTGTTCTTGAATCATAAACAATGGACTCGGGAAAAGCCTGATTTCTAATGGTTCTTGTGGAGTTGGGAATGATGCTACATCAGAAAGCAGGCTGATGGCCTCCTTCTGCCTGGTCTAGTCCTTCTGCTGGGCATCACTGGTAATCAGACCCAAACCCACTTGCTGTTTCAAAAATAAGTAATAATAATAACAGCTCTGTTTGCTGGGGAGCTCTCCCACCTGTGGAAAGGTACAACCCAGTTGACTCCCTAGGTCAAGTGGAAACCGTGTGCCTCATCACACAGGGCCAGGCTGTGCTCCCAGCTGATACCTCAGGCCCTGGTCTGGGGCCAGCTGGGTGGCTCTGCCATTTGCACAGAGGGATGGGGTCTGGACCTGCCAGAGCTCTCTGCTTTCAGCTCAGTGGGTGGGTCGGAGGCTCTCAAACCTCTTTGGTCCTCTGCCCATGTGCCTTGTCCCTGGCCTTTCCGAGGCAAGCCTCTGTTAGAGAAATGAGACAAGTGTCCAACTGAGATCTCAGAAAACCCCTCAAGAGACGTAAAAGGGATCAACAACCTACATTTTACTGGGCTTTTTATATTTCACATATGGTAACAAATTATTCATGTTGATGGTTCGGAAAAACAAAATGAAGGCATTTTTTAGGTATCGTGCACATCTGCTGGTGGATTAGCCAAACCAGGAAACGATTCACAGACCGGCAGACAGACACAGGGTGAGTCATTTTGTTAGCGAAGTCATTAGTTGCTGTATTTATGTTTTACCTTCTCAAAGGAGTTTAAGTTAGCTTATAAAAATACACAACAAAATATTTGAAATAGAGGAAGTTAAGCAGATTACTTTTCAAATATCCCGAACTCTCAGATTGAATGAAAAGAAAGGAAAAGGAAACCTGGGGGGTTTCCAATGGAGGAAGGCATTTAGCTCCAAAAACAATCACCAGCACTTCTGTGGGATCATAAACTCGGACTAAGAAACTTTTGTGAAAGTGGAAAAGAGAGTTAACCTACAAGAAGGGAACATATACCCACATGTGACTATCTAGATTTCTGTTGGAGTCTTAATTGTACAGTCTTGCAAAATACCTCCATATCCTTACAACCTTAATTTTAAATGTAAAAAAATGGGGGGAGGACTTAATCTCAAATAAACGAATAGATGAAGCAATCAGACCAAAGGGTCAACAATGTCAGAAAATAAGAGAAAATTGGGAGTAAGGTCGGTGTACAACCATTTGTAGACGGAAGGCTACAGTTTTACCTTGAGCTCTCTAGCATCCAGCACAGGCAAATGGATGTGATAAACCAAATATTTCTTGAGGTTCATTAGATAAAAGCAGACCACCCTCAAGGCAAGGAGGCATGGGGGCAAGGAGGTTCAGCTGCTTAACATGAAGACTTTTTTGCCTGAATTAATTGAAGAGCCTTTGCGAGGTGAATTTAACAACTTAGTAAATGTAGTAAAGTCCGAAAACAATGATTCAGCCAACTAGCGGTCATCAGATTTGAGTATATGATTTCCCCCTACTTTCTCCCCAGTAATATTAGTAATGTTAGTTGCCTACATCAAAATGGAATCTGGTGAAAACGAAAAGCCTCTGAGAAAAGGAAAACAAACTAGTCAAATGAAAGGCATTATTAAAACTAATACTGAAAACTTGAGAGCCAGGAAGATTGGAGTTAAAGTTTGGCACTAACTTGTTGGCTGTGCCATCCTTGGCATGTTACTGAACCTCTCTGAGTTTTTGCTTCATCATCTGTAAAATGGAAACTGTAATAGTACCTACCTCATAGGGCTGCTTTGAGGATTAAATAAAATAATGCACATAAAACATTTAACAGAGTATGCCTTGTCTATAATAAGCACTCAATAAACATCAGACTATGATTCAAGGAACTTCTGCTACACAGACTCATTAAATCCTCACCATAACCCTGTGGAGTAGGAGGGCATTTATTATTACCTTATTCTGTAGACTGAGACAGAGCTGTAGTTTGCCTAACACAGACAGAACCATTTGGTGAAAAGAAGGGTTACCTACATGATCTAAATAAATGAGCTACTCTGGAGGCCCTGTGATTCTATCTATCATTAGAGAGTTCTTCCTTTGCATTAATCTCTGGCTTTCAATATGAATAATAACCCGTGAGTGGTGACCCATTAAGAGTTCATGATTTTACGGGGGAGGGCAGATGTGGGATGCTCACCACATACATAAGACATAACTAGAATGTAGTAATTTGTTTTGCTTTCATTGTACTCATTTTTATAGTTAACTTCTATTAATGACAAGGACACTGGTTGTTTATTTACAGTGATAATATACAATTTTTTTTTTAAATAAAGATACTTGAGTTTTAGAGGTGGTTGACTTAAAGAAAAGCATTAAGTTTTAAAAATGCAGTTGGTGAATGGATATGGCAAAAGTCATGGTGGCCATGTCCGAACATCTGCAGTTTGGAAATTGCTACATGATAGGGTAAAATACATACTCGTGGACCTGTCTCATGCAGCCTTCTCTGCTGTGGCCTCAGCTTATGATTCCAGTGTCTTTCTTCAACATTCCCGATACTCTAGTCACATGGAGATTGATTGATTGGGGGGATTGATTGATTTATCACTTTGGGGGACTGATTGATTGATTGATTGATTGATCTATCTCTCTAGAAGCTAGTTCCACTCATTGGAATTCTCTTCCCTTCCTCACCTCCTTGAAAACTAAATTTCTTCAAATCCACTCTAGAAAACCTTTCCAGATGCCACTTGTGACAGCACCCCTGAGCCATTCTCACCACGCTAAGCAGAGTGGAGCTTTCATCCATTCATGCTTCTCATTCAGAGGATGACCCCAGAGTATGACACCTTCCAGGGTCCCTGCTCTGTGTGCTTCTAAATAAGGTATAGTCTTCATTTAAGTGTGGGTTTTTTAAATATTTATATCAAGCTTGTAATTGTGTTATTCAAGCTTTCTGTATCTTTTCCAAATTGTGTACTCTTAATCTACTAGTATATAAAAATCTTCAACTATTATGATGAATTTGTAAATTTCCCTTATAATTTAACATGTTTGCTTTCTATGTTTCCATAGTATGTTATTCAGTGCCTACAAGTTCACAATTATGGTATCTTTTTGGTTGGTTATGACTGTGTCTTGTATTCATCAGTAGCTAGATGTTGAATCAAGGGCAGAATCTGATAAAAAGTAGGTTATAAAAGAGGTTCAGAGAGGCTTGGGGTCACAGGAGAAAGAGAACACCCCTGATGGTGGCAGGGCTATATCCCCTTTCGAAGTTATAGGCTGGAGGCGAGGCCACCCAGCTTTCCAAGGGCCTATGGAAATGAGGAACCTGAAAAAAGAAAAAGTGTTGGCTCCCCAGTATATAAAGAAAAACTGTAAAACCAAAATTAATCAGTATTTATTATCTTCAATAACAGTAAAATTTAATACTCATAAATTTTATTATAGATTGGAAACAATCTTTAGATTAACTTTTCTTACCTTAGCAGAATTCCCAAGGATAAACAATGATTTGCCAAAAAATTATAGCCAATTAATTATAAGTTAAAGAAGTTTTAAAAATTATAAATAATATGATACACAAAGTTATACTTTAAAATTGTACAGCAAAAATATTGTGCTTAATGTGCATTTTAATATCTTTGATGGGAAGCGAGGTGGAAAAGTACATGGGACTAAGAGAGTCTTAAAATGACTCAAGTTAAGGGGATCTTAGAGATGTCTTGAAAGAGGCATTTAAGTGGAACCCGAAAGAATGAGGACATTTTTCACCAAAGCAGTGGCAGAGGAAGAGGGCATTTCACACAGAGATAATAATGTAGTGGCCAAAATGCACACAAAGATTTGGAGGACAGAGAGGAACTAGGCTGGGGTAGAGGGGATGGGGGCTGAAACCCTCACACCCTGACTGTCCTTGAATGCCTTGGCTGGAGGTTGACAATTCACCTTTTGAAATGTGAGTCACAGAGGACAACTTCAGAGTTTGCAAATGCCTCCCAGGGTCATTACTCACGAGAAGCATGCTCTAAGGTTTCTCTTCCCAAAGTAAACTCGTTTTCATTTCAGTCTGGGCCATCTGGCTTCCGACAAGGGATACAGTAGTGAGAACTAAAGAGGCCAAGAGGCCAAAATATGCAACTGCTCCTGCCCCCTTGCCTGCCCGGGCTGCCCCCTAACCCCTGTACATCCAGCCATTAACACAAAATTAATCCCCTGGCTTTTTCAAAGCCTGGACCTCCCACCTCTCCCGCCCCTCGGCAATTAAATCCCTTCCAGTTAGGAAGCCAGAGAGAACAGGTGTGTTTCACACCCGGTTTCACTTTCCTGCAAGGTGCCAGACGGGCAGCCCCAAAGACCATGGACGTCTTTGTTCATTTAACAGCATCAGTTGGTAGCCAGACAGTCTCGGCCTGTTGGTAGCCTCCGGTGCGACCAGGAAGGGCAGGGAAGCCTCACGGATCCCGCTAATTCCTCTACTTCAAGGTTTGGCATATTGACAGGAGCCCCACCTGGATGGGTGGCATCCTGAGGGCACTGCTCTGCCCTAGGAATCCATTCATTCGTTCATTCATTCATTCAATAACCCAGTCAGTCGACACCATTCACTGAGCCAGGACGAGCCAGCCGCTCTGCCACTATGTGAGAGATTCACTGTGGTTAGTAAGAAATGGTCCTGCCACTTCGGAGATTACAGCCTCGTAAGGAGACGCAGACACAATTTAATATAACACAGGAAGTGTAGCAATAAAGACACTTACTGGAAGCTTATTTATATATTGGTTGATACATAGATTACAGGCTTGGGACATAAATGTATATAGTGCTTTTTGTCCATCAAGTCCTGTTCTAAACCCTCAACAAATATTAGCTCATTTAATCCATGTAAAAACCCTAGTCGGTGACTAGGTATTACCATTATCTTGATTTTACAAATGTGGAAACAGAGGTCTTCACAGTTTGGGGAACTTGCCCAAGTTTAGCCAACTCGTAGGTCAGGGTGCCGGGATTTGAAGCCAGACAGTCCAGCTCCCAAGCCCACAGTCCTGACCACGCTTCTGCACTGCAGGGAGCCAGAAAAGTGATTCCGAGAGTGGAAATGGCATGCCGGTTGGCAATAACATAACAAGGCTAACAGCAGGTCTGTGTCCTGGGTGATTGACGTAGGCGTCTCACTTCGTTTTCACAATTCTGTGAACTATTGTTTCAACCCATTTTATAGCTCGGGAGAGTGAGGCTTGGGCAAGATCAGAAACCCGTCCCTGGCTCATAGCTACACAGTGATGGAACCGAGCTTTGGATCAGGCAACCAGACTCCAGGCTCCAAAGTCTTGACTGTCATGGAGGCCTGCGAGAGACATATTTGGGGGTGGAGGCTGCTTGGCACCCCTTAAATGTCACCATGCAGGAAAGAGTGTGTCTCTGTTTTCTTGATGCATTGCACTCAATGAGCTCTAGCCCCAGATCCCCGCTCTGTTCATTCCCCCAAGTGAAAGAACACATAGGTTCCAAGGATTTCTGGAGCTTGAACAGAAAGGGGCTGATGGACATTAATTCTGTGGAGCCCAGACCTCAGGTAGCCCCCTTGTATCCCTTAGCCTAACCCCAAATGGTCACCATTCACCAAAAGTAAACCAAAGGCCCCAATCAAGGGTATCCTGGCTGCGGGAGTAAGTGGGGGCAAAGATCCAACCTGGCTCTGATTGAGGCTCAGTGGCATCAGCCTTTTAGCAACCTTCTGTCCTTAAAGGGGCACAGTTTTCTAACCCATACAAAGACACCGTGTGTCCCCACCACCGCGAGCGATGCAGACATGCCTTTGATTGTAAGACCAGGATATGACCAAAAGCTGCTCTAGGGAGTTGAGATAATAAGCCAATGTTTCCTGACAACTTCTCTGGCCTTAGTTGACCTCCTCCCCCAAGCCAGCTAATCCCAGCTTCATTACGGGGTTTGGGTTTCATTGTTCATCTGGCAGAAGAGCAATGCCCAAACAAAGAGGAGTGGCTAAGCTCTGAGAAGAGAGGCTTTGTCAGGAGTCATCCTTGGTAGACATCTGAGGAGGCAGCACTGCACCCTTAGGAAGGATAAATTAGGGGCACCTAAATAAAGTGGGAAGGACTGCTTGGAAAAATGTATAGGGGACAAGGACCTAGGGTGTGGCCATCAAGTCTCCCTAAGATTCTTTGAGGTTGTGAGCAGGAAAAAAAAACCTGTAAAAGCTGCTGAGTATTGTAGAGGAATGACAGTTCTCAACCCTCTCAGAATCTGTCTCAGAATACCAGAGTAGGGGAGGGGGTGCTTATAACAATAGACATTTATTTCTCACCATCTGGAGGCTGGGCAGGCCAAGATCAAGGCACCGGCAGATTGAGTGTCTGGTGAGAGCCTGCTTCGTGGCTAATAGAGAGCTGTCTTCTTTCTGTGTCCTCCCATGGCAGAAGGGAACAAGAGAAATCTTTCTAGAACCTCTTTGATAAGGGCACTAATCCCATGCATGAGGGCTTGACCTAATCACCTCATGACCTAATCACCTCCCAAGGGCCCCACCTCCTAATACCATCATGTTGGGGATTAGGCTTCAACATATGAATTTATGAGGAATAGGGGACAACATATTCAGTCTCTAGCAAACCCAAAGTCTGTATTAATACAAATATATAACTCCTCCTTTATTATCTTGAAATGAAATGTATGGCTAATATAACCACCTGAACACATACTTAAAATCAATATAATACTCTAACTTTAATGTCAAAGAGAGAAATGAAAGGAAAGAAATTTATAATAAACTGGGGTGTATTTCGGTCCACAAATGCTTAGGCACAACACACCAAGATGTCATGAAATCAGCAGGTGCTTATATCTTTACACAGAAGCGCTGGGGATGCAGGATCACAAATATTGACAAATTCAGCTGAGCTGTGTTTTGGCAACTTGTGTACCATGAAGGGTACATTAGTGACATGATTTTTGAAAATGGTGAGCAATTCACGGTAAAGTTCCCAAACAATTAAAGTACAATTACCCCTTGCTTCACATGATCGTTACATTCCTGAAACAACGAGCATATATTAAAGTGATGCCCAGGGGCACCTGGGTGGCTCAGTTGATTAAGTGACTGCCTTCGGCTCCGGTCATGATCCTGGAGTCCTGGGACCGAGTCCCACATCAGGCTCCCTGCTCTGCTTCTGCCTCTGACCCTCCCCTCTCTCATGTACTCTCTCTCTCCTTCACTCTCTCTCAAATAAATAAATAAAATCTTTAAAAATAAATATATAAATAAATAAAGTGATGCCCAGAGTTCTCTGTGGTTCCAGGTACGACCAACGTAGTTTGGGGATTCATAAGTACAAAGAGGTTTTTCCACCCACCTGCGTGTCTGGAGTGAGATTCTGTGGGACCGTCCTATGCACTGACTGCAGCCCTTCCTCCATCATGATGACAACTAAAGATACGTCACATGTTTCCAAATCTTTCCTAGGGCTGGTTCCATCCTTGCACTGAAACAGGGCTATAGAATTTACCGTGGAAACAAAATAAAACTTCCAAGAGACCAATCTCCACATACTCATTTACTCATTCAACATTTACAAAAGCTTGTTTTGGGTAAAAGCTATCTATTTATTTAGCAAATATTTACTGAGGGTATGCTAAGAGCTAGGGGTTATCTCAATATGTATAAGGCTTGTTCCTTCCTCTCAAGGGTCTTGTAGTCTAATATTCAAGAGAAGTTCAAACATAACATTGGTCCAGAGTAAGAAACATAATATTTGGTCTCTTTCCCTTCCTGGCACCTAGTTCCTAAAACCCTTGGAATCTCCTCAGAGATAGTGTCTTTTTGTATGCTAATGAATGGCAGGTGGCTGGGGGATCCCAGACAACCTCCCAGTGGAGGCTGGTCACTGGGAGAACAAACTTGGAACTTTTAGGCCTACCCCCAACCTCTGGGGAGAGGAAAAGAGCTGGAGATTGAGGTCAATCGCCAATGGCCAATGATTTCATCAGTCATGTTTATGTAATGGAACCTCCATTCAAATCATAAACAATGGGACTCAGAGAGCTTCTGGGTTGGTGACCACGTGGAGGTGCTAAGGGTGGCACCCCCAGAGAAGGCATGGAAACTCTGTGGCTCATGCCTCTCTTCCATCTGGTTGTTCCTGAGTCATCTTCTTTTATAACACACCCGTAATCAAGTAAGTGTTCTTCTTGAGTTCTGTGAGCCATTTTAGCAAATTATCAAACCTAAGGAGGAGGTCACGGGAACCCTGGCTCCAGTCAGTCAGGAGCACAGGTGACAACCTGGACTTGCAGTTGACATTTGAAGTCTTGTGGGACTGAGCCCTTGACCTGCAGGATCTGTGCCCCCCGGGCAGTTAGTGTCAGGTGACTTGTATGACGTCCGTTCAGTGTCCTCCAAGAACTGGAGAATTGTTTGGTATGAAAAACCTCACACATCGGGTATCTCAAGGGGTATGTGTAGAGAGGTGCAGAGGAAACAGTAATTTAATTAAACATTAAAATAATAAATTACTGTAAAAATTAAGCAACGAAAAAGCACCAGATAAATCAACGAAGATGTGCTTGATTGATCCTTGCTATTGTGCTGCATAAAAAAAAGCAGAGGTCCTAGCTTCCGAACGCCAGGGTTCCCCCAGTCTCCCACCGTGTCCCAAGGAAGGAGACTTCTGGTACTTTATTAGATACACAACACACGCATGCATAAGCTCACATATCTTTCCTACACTTGAAGGCTTCCACAACTCCGTGTCCGACGAAGCTAAAACCAGAATCTCTCTGCTACAAAGTTGGGGCCTAGCTGCCCTGGAGGGGATAGGAAAGCAGAGGCTCAAGAGGAGGAAAATTATTCTGCCTTGCATCTTGGGAGGCTTGGGACAGAAAGGTGGGACAGGAGGAATGTGGATTAATAGTGGAAAAAAAGCTTCAGTTTCCCTAAGAAGCCCGTCCAGGTACCTTGGCCACTCCCAGGTAGAGCTGACCACTCGTCCTTCTGTCACCCAGTTCCCAGAGCACTGCCTGAATACTTTGTTACACTTCTTTTTTCATCTGTCTGGCTCCTCATACCAAATTATGAGACATTAGAGGCTCTGGGGTTTTTTTGTGTTTTTTTAGTTATTATTATTTTAACTGCAGAACCTGGCTGAAACTTGCAAGGCGTGCGGCAGGCATTCAACAGATTTTCATTGAATAAATGGAAGGAAGGAAAGAAGGAAGGAAGGAAGGAAGGAAGGAAGGAAGGAAGGAAGGAAGGAAGGAAGGAAGGAAGGAAGGGAGAGACGAAGGCAGGAGGGAGGGAAGGAGACAGATCGAGCACTTTTCTCTGTAGCCTCTGGGCCTCAGTCCCCCTAGATATCCTAACGTGGCAAAAGGAGGGATCTTACCAGCAGCAGTCTGAGAATGAATGAGCTCAGAGGCAAGAGGAAGGGGGAGAGGACGATTGATGGATGATAGATGATAGATAGATAGATAGGTAGATAGATAGCCATTCACTGGCTCCCATTGTTTGAGATCCTCTCAACATAATCTCTCATTCTGCAATTAGAAGTTTAAAATGCAAATTTCTGAATGAAAAAAACATGTTGACTTGACAGAGTTTTAGGCAAAGTATAAATGATGAAAGTAGATTCTTATTTTAGAAGATATATGGAATAGTCTATTGTATTTGATAGGAGAGGATGCTTCTGGAAAGGCAAATATTCTCCAAAAGGAACCCAGGCCCCCCACCCCCCACCCCGGCCTGAGCCAAACTGCACCCTGCGGGTCTCCTCGTCACACACAGGTGCTGGCTCCCAGCATGGCCGGTCATGCGGTGCCCCCCCAGGGGCCCCTGCACCATGCCCATCCCTGCGGGCTTCTGCTCCCAGCAGATAATAAACTGTTCACAAGGCATTTTTAAGCAGTTGCTTAAAAAGACAGCGTTGCGTGACCCTGGGCAGGCTGCATAAACCCCAGCATGTAGGAATCTTGAGATAAGCTTTCCATTTTACTGAGCACTGCTCAAGCGCTTCCTAGAATATTATATTTGAGCCCTGTAATTAAAGGGGGAAGAAGAGGACAGGGAGAGGTCCCGAGAAGAATTGTGAGGATATTAACGGGTTGGAAACAATAAAGCTTACGACAAAAAAGTTTGAAAGAACTGGGATTATTCCGACTCAAGGGCAGAAGGTCAAGGAGCAGAATAACAATAATCCTCAAACACATGCATTCTGGTGTCAGGGAACAGGGCTAATTCCTCTCTGATAAAATAACCATTACGGCCTGGCTGCTCTCTCTGCAGGGACTTGTTAGCAAATGAGACAGAATTCGGCAAAATGAAAGAGCCAGGAGGTCAGGCTGCCACGATTGCCTGGCTGGCCCGGGGCGTGGTACTGTCCCCACGGCTGGACCAGAGGGACCCAGGGTATGCATGCAGCCTGGGAGGGGGTACAATTCTTTCTAGACAGTGTAAACTCTCAGTATTATCACTGAAAACCTTAATGTGAGCCTAAGAAATATTCCCCGCCACGTTTATTTACCCATGAAAGAAAAGTTTATTATTTTTCCCTTTGTAAAAGTAATGCACACTCTTTAAGGAAATCAGTTGCTTCCTAAATAAAAGCAAATTCAGATCTTCAGAGTTGCCGGTGGGTGGAGAACTCTGTGTGTGTGCGCGCGCGCGCGCGCGTGTGTGTGTGTGTGTGTGTGCACGTGCGTGCATGTGGCATGTGGAGGAGGTGGGGACATTAGGGAGTGGCTGGGTAACTAGGACATTAAAATGAGGCTTTACCAAGATCTTGGGATAATCAGGAAACTTGACAGCAACACAATCCAGGCATAGTTTCCTATCTTCAGCCTGGGGACCCCTGCAGAGGGGCCCTCCCACCTGGATCCCACCACAACTATCTGGAGTAAGGAAACCAGCTGGCTCCTGCAACTAAACATAGAGCCTCCATCCTACTGGGTGGCATCAAATGGAGAATCTCTGGATGGGAGTCAGCCAACCTCTTCACTAACATCCCCAACATTTCCCACCATAGAGACCCTGGAACCAATTCTATCTGGGAAGTAGGCAAATGTCAAAACCACTGAGGAATAAGTATAGGAGGTGGTGAATCTTCCCAAGTCTACCATACAAAGCCATTCATAGCAGCATATTTCTTTATAGTATTTATTCTATATTTCTACTTTGTTTTACAATACTTAATCTGATACTATACAACTTTTTTCACCTGTTCTAGTGAAGTTAAACTAATTAAAATGGTACATATGGTATGAAAACTCTTTTTATAACTATACATATATATGCATACTTACATTAAAAAGACTAGGGGAGGGGCACCTGGGTGCCTCAGTTGGTTAAATGTCTGCCTTCAGCTCAGGTCGTGATCCCAGGGTCCTGGGATCCTGGAATCGATCCCCATGTCGGGCTCCCTGCTCAGTGGGAAGCCTGCTTCTCCCTCTCCCTTTGCCCTCCCCTCCTGCTTGTGCGCATGCTCTTTCTCAATTAAATAAATAAAATCTTTAAAAAGTAAAGACTAGGGAATTCAACCAAAATATAACTATGGTCATCTATAGATGTGGGATTATAAACTGTATTATTTTTGATGTTATTATGGGTATTCTCCACAATTAATATGTTTCACTTTTATAAAAAGAAGAAATACATTATGGCACAATTATAAGAAACAAATTCCCAATATTATTATGAACTCTGTGGCCACACCATTTCTAATGGCTATTTGGTCCAGGGTGTGGTTGATATTTCATTTAATTATTCCTCCCCACGTTCCTGAAGTGAGGTTGTCTCAAATAAAAGGACATAATCTCAATAGGACCATTTCCTTAAGGTAGATTCCCAGAGGTGAAGCTCCCAGTTTAAACGGTATGAATGCAGCTAAACTCCTAGCAAGTTTTTGA
Source organism: Halichoerus grypus (assembly GCF_964656455.1). NCBI lineage: Eukaryota > Metazoa > Chordata > Mammalia > Carnivora > Phocidae > Halichoerus > Halichoerus grypus. Next base: position 42,771,727 of record NC_135714.1, read on the forward strand.
CAGCCTGCTCTCTCTGGTGACAGACAGGCTCTGGTTCTGATACGTCCGTCTTTAGCTCTCATATTTCTCTTTTTTTAATCTCCTGCTGGATTTCAGACTCACATGCTTTCATTGTCCCCGTCTTCCTGCAGTATTGATCATGATGGCCTTTCCTGTCCCATTTCTCTTCCTATTTCCCTTGCAGATGCCTTAAGGCACCCGGTGTTAGGATTTTTCCATGGGCATGCTTCCTTCCAGCGCCTGCCAATGAGATGACACTATTATTAGCTTCCAGACCTCCATTTCCATCTTCTTGAAATTTAGGACACAAGAAAGCAGTAACAAGCATGCTAAAGTGTCAGGACCATGGCATCTGCCCTGAGGGGTTGTCACAAACCATAAATGCTTACTCTGCCAACACCATGAATAGCCTTAAAAAAATTAATAAACCTAAGGTCATTTACACACTTTTGATGATATTTCTTTGATGCCGTGAATATAGCATATTGTTTTCGCTGCCTATCCAGGCAGGCAGCCATGAAAGACGGTGGGCTATTTTTAAGTTTCTCCTTTGCATGTGATTTATGGACTCCCTACACACTATTATAGATGTAAAGACTCTACTTCTTGCCTTCACTTATCACCTGAAAACATTAGCCAGACTGTTCCAATATAAATGTAAGCATTAGGGCCCTGGCCAACACAGATTTCTCACTGCTGAAAGTTCGTGATCTGGGCCAGGGGGTCTCTGGCATTTTTAGAGTTGTGCTATTGTTCATTTCATGTAATAACACCCACACACTTCGCATTTCCTATCTTTATCTCACAACCTATGTGTGGCTTTATTACTTTCCTCACACTCATAGAATTTCAGAACTATAAAAGACTTTTTTAAAAATTGAGGTGAAATTCACATACCATGAAATTAACCATCTTTAAAATGAACAGTTCGGTGGCATTTAGTACATTTGCAATATCATGCGATCCCCACCCCAAAACATTTCCATCACCCCAAAAAGAAACCACATACTTATTAATTAGTTACCCTGCCTTATCCCCTCCCCCAAGCTCCTGGCGACTACCCATCTGCTTTCTGTCTCTATGGATTTGCCTATTCTGGATACTTCATATAAATGGAATCACGTAATGCGTGACCTTTTGCATCATGCTTCTTTCACTTAATAGAATGTTTTCAAGGTTCATCCATGTTGTAGTATATATCAGTATTTCTTTCCTTTGCATTGTGTACATATACCATAATTTTTTTATCCATTGTATTCCACTGTATGCACATACCCTTATTTATTGTTAGGGATGAATGTCCCTTGATAGACATTTGGGTTGCTTCCATCTTTTGGCTCTTGTGAATAATGCTTTATGAACATATATGTGAGTCCCTATTTTTTTTAAAGATTTATTTATTTATTTTAGAGAAAGAGAGAGAGACAGTACGAGTTGAGAGAGGGGCAGAGGGAGAGAATCTCAAGCAGACTCCCCATGGAGCGTGGAGCCTGACTTGGGGTTCAATCCCACGGCACCAAGATCATGACCTGAGCTGAAATCGAGAGTCAGATGCTAACTGACTGAACCACCCAGGTGCCCTGTGAGTCCCTGTTTTCAATTCTTTTGGCTGAATACCTAGGAATGAATTTGCTGGATCATATAAGTCTCTGTCTAGCCTTCTGAGGGATTGCCAAACTGTTGTCTGCTTTACATTCCTACCAGCAAATGTACAAGGGTTCCAATTTCTCCACATTCTAACTCTTGCTTTCCTTTTAAAAATTATTATTGTTATAACCATCCTAGTAGGCATGAAGTGGTATCTCATTGTGGTTTTGATTTGCATTTCTTTAATGATTAGTCATATCTAGCATCTTTTCGTGTCCTTATTGGCCAATTGTATATCTTCTTTAGAGAAATGGCTGTCCAAGTTTTTTACCCATTCTTGAATTGGATTGTTTGTTTATTTGTTGTTGAGTTCTAATAGCTTTTTACATATTCTGGATATTAAACTTTTATCAAATGTGTGATTTGTAAACACTGTCTCCCAAACTGTGTCTTTTCACTTTCTTGATAATGTCCTTCGATGAATAAAAGTTATTAATTTTAATGAAGTCCAGTCTATTCTGTTGTTGCTTGTACTTTTGGCGACATACCTTAAAAACCATTGCAAATCCAAGGTCATAAACACTTATTCTTATGTTTTCTTCTAAGAGTTTTGTGGTTTTACCTCTAATATTTAGATGATTAATCCATTTTGAGTAAACTTTTTAAAAAATTTTTTGTTTTTAAGTAATCTCTACACCCAATGTAGGGCTCAAACTCACAGCCCCAAGAACAAGAGTTGCATGCTTCGCCAACTGAGCCAGCCAGGCGCCCCATTTTGAGTAAACTTATATGCAGTGTCAGGTAGGGACCCCAACTTCATTCTTTTTCATACCAAGGATCTTTTAAGTCATTTGGTCCAAATCCTTCATTTTACAAATAAGAAAACAGACTTGGGGAGGTGAAGGGACAAAGTATGGTTGTGACAGAAACAAGACAAGGGCTCCCAAGGCCTGACCCCAGTCTTCCACACCACACTGACGCTTTTAGTGCTTTTACTCTTTGCTTTTACTCTTTTTACTGCTTTTACTGCCCTGAGCCAGAGGCCTTTGCCATGTTCACAGAACAAAGAGTAGTGACCATGGGATGTTTGCAGCAATTTCCCAAGTTGGATTTCCCGAGCATGAAAACGTGTAACAATTTTAAAGGTAATTTTATAAAGGGAATGTTCAGACAAGCCTATCAACCTCGTGGTACCTAAGTCTAAATATTATTTTTCAGAGGTGTCATATGTGAATCAACTTTTAATGTTGTATATTCCTGAATCAAATGGTAAATAGCTTATCTTTTCTGTAATTAATCATGAGCAAATGTGAGTTAAATTGTCCCTAAGAAAGTTCTCATGTAGATTTGGATACATGCAACTAAGTAAAAGCTATTGGAGAAAATACAGATTCTTTTGACGAGGGAAGACTCCTAGAACCTTACACGGGACCTTTACAGCAGACATCTCTTGGGCCCCAGTTCCAATCCCCTTGGCGCACTATTTATTCCAGCCATTGTTGAGGAAACCTGCTTCCCACAGGCGTAACCTGACAGCACTTTGCCTCAACTGTGCGAGGCACACCTGCTTTCTTCCCCGAGACATTGCTGATACCCGTACAGGAGGCCCGCAGGCAGCTACTTGGTATTCCAGATGCACAAACCTGCAAGTGCAAGAGAATTAAAACCCCAAGGGGCAACCACTGACCAAAGCAGTGTTGCGGAGTGAACAAATCTGAGGTGTAGTCTATGTGGCTCTTCAGAGGGTCCCAGTGGAACTCAGGTTCAGCTGTCCACGGTATTGTCCAGCTCAATAACGCATCTTCATGTTGTCTTCCCTCTCACTGTGATGCTATTTCCAGTCCCCCACTCCTATTTCCTGAGGTCATTTCCCAATACAAACTCTCTGCAGGAGAGCCCTTGTCTCAGGCTTTACTTTCTTTCTTTTTTTTTAAAATATTTTATTTATTTATTTGAGAGAGAGAGAGAGATAGCTAGAGAGAGCACGAGTGGGGAGGAGAGGGAGAAGCAGGCTCCCCGCGAGCAGGGAGCCCGACACAGGACTCGATCCCAGGACCCCGGGATCATGACCTGAGCCGAAGGCAGATGCTTAACTGACTGAGCCACCCAGGTGCCCCCAGGCTTTACTTTCTGAAGCAAATCCAGGATAAGACATACCTCAGGAGAGGCACTGTCATTATCCCCATTTTACAGACGAGAAACAAGTTCAGAGAGTTTAGAAAACTTCTCTTAGGCACATTGCCGGTAAATGACAAAGTGAAGAATGATACCCATCTGATTTCAGAGCCCACATGACTAACATTACACTCTACTCTCTCCAGTCATGGTTGATGTATATGCCCCTCCCTTTGTCTCACTACCCTGGAGCCGAGTCTCTGCAAACTCATCTCTAGTTCAAAGCCTGGGCTTTGAGTCCAGCTCCCCCAGCGTCTTCCACCTTCTGCAGGAGATAATTCCCAACTTCAGAAGGATTAAACTCAAATGCCCCCTGTGGCTGCCTGTAACATTATTAATGGCTGACATATATCAAGCTCTTCCTATGTGCCAAGAACTTCCTACTTGCTAAGTCACTGTTCTAAGTATTTTACTCCTAACAGCTCACTTAATTCTCACTACAACCCTATGAAGTAGGCACTGCTGTTATCCCAGCTTACCAGTGAGGAAGCCGAGACACATGGAAGGTAACTTTGCAAACACACATACTTTAAAGAGATGGAGCCAGTCTTACGAGGTAGGTGGTCTGACTCTAGAGCTAGAACTCTTAGCTATTGCCTCCAGGAAAATGCAGATGAATGAAGCCAGAAGAGGGGATGGTGGGCACTGTCGCAAATTGGGGAGCACATACTACTGAGAATGGGAGTGGGGGTAAGGGGACAATAAGTAACTCAGCTACAGTTGATGGTTGCCTAGAGGCAATTCCTGTCTTCTGATTTTGCAAGGAATCCCCAAATTTAGATTTTATATAAAGTCTTCTAATTTAAGACTGTTGACTAATTCATATTTAAATTACTTTGTGCGGGGCACCTGGGTGACTCAGTCACTTCTGCCTTCAGCTCAGGTCATGATCCCAGGGTCCTGGGATCGAGCCCTGCATCGGGCTCCCTGCTCAGTGGGAGGCCTGCTTCTCCCTCTCCCACTCCCCCTGCTTGTGTTCCCTCTCTCGCTGTGTCTCTCTCTGTCAAATAAATAAATAAATAAAATCTTTTAAAAATTAAATAAACAAATAAAATCTTTTAAAAAATAATAAACAAATAAAAGAAACTTCTCTGTGCAAGCCAAACCAAATAGGTATATTCATCAGATGGAGCCCCCTGCATACCAGTTTGTGAACTCTGCTTAGCTATTTGGAATTTAGTACTTTGAGTTCCATCTTTTTACAAAATTGTCATTGTCAGTCACATTGTCATGAAGGACTGGCACTGGAGTCTCTAACTTTGGGAAAAGATAAGATTAGTCAAGAAGAGTGATCTAGTGGGATCACTTTAATTGTCATAAACCACCTGGAGCAATTGTTTCTAATATAAGCAGCCAATTGGATATTGCATTTTGATGGAATATTTAGTCACAGAGATTGATGCTAGCTTATGAACCCGTAAGTTCTTAGTAATAATGGAACAAAGATGAAATATTCTACAGTAGTCATAAATCTAGACTTTACATTGTATAACTGGACCAAACAATGTATATTTTATGATATGATATTTCATTCTGATTGAAAAGAGTAATACATAATGTTCATTTTAGAAAATGTGAAAAATACTGGGGGTGCCTGGCTGGCTCAGTTGGTAGCGCATGCAACTCTTGATCTTGGGGGTTTGAGTTCAAGTCCCATGCTGGGTGTAGGCCTTACTTTGTAAAAGTAAATAAAGATATTAAAAAAAAAAATAGCAAGGGGCGCCTGGGTGGCTCAGTCGTTGAGCGTCTGCCTTCGGCTCGGGTCGTGATCCCAGGGTCCTGGGATCGAGCCCCACATCCGGCTCCCTGCTCCGCGGGAAGCCTGCTTCTCCCACTCCCACTCCCCCTGCTTGTGTTCCCTCTCTCACTGTGTCTCTCTCTGTCAAATAAATAAATAAAATATTAAAAAAAAAATAGCAAGAAAGAAAATGTGAAAAAAAAAGTTAAGAACATAATAATCATTCAGAATCCTCCTGCTCAGAGAGAATATCAACATTTGAATATGTTTTCTTCCAGTCTTTTTTTCTAGACATAGGATAGTATTTATAGATAGGTCTCAAAGGAATTTGAGGTTTTTAAAGAATTTGATTACAGTATGCTATAGATTCAAATTGAAGAAGTTCAATTCTGCCTGATTCAAAGCCATTTAAAGGGATTTTCATGTGTTCCCATTAGTACAGCATAAGCATTTTCAGATGCTTGAAGTGGCATTTTCTCCCGTCTTTTCCCTTGCTTCCAGTTTTCTAACATTGCTTCTTAGCAGTAAATTAATTTCTTTATACATATTTTTAAATTAAAATAAGTGTTGGGAGCTTCTTTTGAGATCTTCTTGACAACCATAAGTTATACTTGTGGTTATGCAAAACAAAAGTAATCCAGAAAGGATCCTAGGCTGAGAATCCCTCCCATGGGACATAATAAATGTGTTTGAGTGAAGACTTTTTTTTTTCCAGCACATAAAAGCATTTCCAGAGAGTAAAGCATTTCTTGAAGCTCTGTTAATCCTCTCAGGCTACCTGAATATTCTAAGTATTGATGAGGCAATCACTGACTTACTAAATAAGACCTCAGCAGCCCAAAGTTCCACACAGCCCGGTAGTAAATGCTGATGTTATTATACTCTTTGTCCTTTCTAACAGGACCCTAATTTTTGATCAGATGTCTGTCTGATCCTATTTATTCTAAGCCAATCTCCTGTGGACTAGTATTGATCCAAATGTGAGACATGGGGTGGCCCAATCACATGGAAGGGGAGATTTTATTCCATGGCTAGGGAAGGCTTCTTTCACTTTCACTCTTGCTGTACCCAAACAAGGGAACAAGCACTCCAGATTGTCACTAGCAAAGAAATTGCAACCAAGAATGAAATTCCCTTAGGCTAAAGCTGAAGCAGAAGACAGCAGAGTGAAAGCCTGTGGGGAGTCTGGGTCCTTGAGATTCCACTGAGCTTCAGAATATAATGCATCTGAGGCCTGTCCAACTATGGACTCCCAGTTCTGCAAGATAACTCCTTTTCTTATTGTTTTAGTCAGTTTTGCATCAGTGCTTTCTGTTACTTGCAGCCAAAAGCATCCTAACTGGTACACACTCCACAAAGCTCAGTTTCTTTCCAAAGTTCAAGATGCTAAAACTAGTTCTAAATTACTCAGAATGTAAGTGGACTGAAACCCTTCTATACTTTTGCTGTTGGCATAAAAAAAAAACAATTTATGATAAAAAGCATAGTAGCAATTTTTAGTTCTAAGAAGTTCACCACCAACAGGTAAATTTTACCTATGTAAATTGTAGCTCAATAAACCTGGCTTTAAAAATTTTTTAAATATCTCCACCAACAAAAAATGTCTGTGTCAGTTAGAGTTGTGTTTAACCATTCAATAATAGCATCAGGCTCTTTCTCTTTCACTTTTGCCATCCTTGATATGCTTGATTCTGCCCCTGGGGCTGGGGTCTATACTCTCAAAAGCAAGGGAAATTGAACAAATGAGGGGAGGGAGGATGGCTTTTATGTAGGCAAGTGGGGGGATGTCTACCATAGTCAGTCTTGAGTTTATTGTGCATTCATTCCAATTTCTTAAATTTTCTGTGTGTCTATCTCCAGTAACACTGAATGTACTATGACTGCTATTGCCATCATACAAAAATCTCAAAACACATATTAAGAGATTAAGAAAGAAGGGGCTCAGTCAGTTAAGTGTCCGACTCTTGATTTTGGCTCGGGTCATGATTTCAGGGTTGTGAGATCGAACTCTGCATAGGGCTTAGCACAGGGTGTGGACTTTGCTTAAGATTCTCTCTCTTCCTCTCCCTCTGCCCCAACCCACCCCCTCTTAAAAAAAGAAAAAGAAAAAGAAAGAAAAAGAAAGAAAAAAAGAAAGAAAGAAAGAAGAAAGAAAAAGAAAGAAAGAAAGAAAGAAAGAAAGAAAGAAAGAAAGAAAGAAAGAAAGAAAGAAAGAAAGAAAGAAAAAGAAAGAAAGAAAGAAAGAAAGAAAGAAAAGAAATTAAGGAAGTAAACCACTTAAAAGAGGAATGGTTTAGAATCACAGAATCTCAGAAAATCACCTCAACTTTTTTGTTACATATTGAACAGTTGACACATACTAAGCTTGGAGTCACCTAATATTCTGGGATCTTTTTAAACTGATAAAAACAGATACTACTGCTATTAATTCATGATTCCCTACAAGTCTGTGTTTAACCATTTAAAAGTTTCAACCCTTAGTTTGATAAGATTCATTAGTCAATTAATTAGCATTTGAAACCCCAAAATACCCAGAGCACAAACAAAATCTCATTTATTTAGACTAGTTATATAAATTAAGAATACACCTGCAAGCAACATGGACAAAAATCAAAAACATGATGCTGAGTGAAAGAAATCTGACACCAGAGAGTGCATTCTGTGTGGATTCCAATCTTTAACATCCAAGAATGGGCAAAAGTAATTTATGATGATAGTCATCAGAACAGGTTTGGGGTAGAGGAGACTGACTACCAAGGGACAAAGGTACTTTCTGGGGAGATGGAAATATTCAGTGTTTTATTTTGTGATGGTGTAGAGAATCATCAGAAGTCATTGAACTGAACACTTGAGATTTCTGCATCTTAACTGGTGTTAATTATACTTCAAGGAAGACATTAAAAATAAAGAATAAATTTGCACACTGAGGAACTACCTAAATGGTCATCAAGAGGTGACACAAAGAAGTGGCACAAATGATGGTGCATCCAAACACTGAAATACTATGCAGTGGTAAAGAAGAATGAGGCAGATCTATCTCTACTGAAATAAGATGATCTCAAAGATAAGTCTTTAAGTTAAAAAAGTAAGATCTAGACAAGTACATAGAACCTGTTGTCATTTGTGTATGTTTGTATATGTATAGAACTACTCTGGATGGACACACAAGGCACCAGTAAGTGTGGTCATCTCTGGGGAGAGAAGTGATGGATGGGCGGGGGTATATGGGACGACAGTGGGTATATAGGAAGACCAAATTTCCACTGTATTTCAACATTAATTTAATTTATTACAAGGGTTCAAATGACTGATACAGACCATTATTGGATGTTATTATAACCCTTGGACAGTGGCAGCCAGATATAAGACAGATATGCTAATCGTCTGTTGGGTGGGGTTCATGTCAGCCCTGCCATTGAAAACTTGAGTAGTACTATGTAGTACTATGTCCAGAGCTGATGGAAGTTTCTCTTCACCAATTGCCAGGTAGTATAAATATAATTTCATGTAAAAGTTACTGGTCTCCTGATGATCCCTCCTGGTTCAGTTTCTGGGGTGAACAGTTGACCTTGATTGTTGCTGTTGGATCAAGGTATGTCTTCACAAGGACTCATTTCACTGTATGTTTTTGAACTATTAAATTATGCTACTGTGTGTATATGATCTACTTGAATAAATACATTAAATTAAAAGGACTAAAGATATAGAGCAAGAGTTACGAAGAGGTGAAAGTTATTTGCAGTGATTAAGGTAATCCAGACACTAACATGGAGTGAATCTTATTAACCTTGCCTGGCAATCAGTCTTCCTTAAGACAGGTGTACATGTCTGTCCACATCTCTCAGTTGGCATTTACTGTATCCTCCTTGAGATCTTGATTAACTTTCTCTATGCATATGGTTTATCATCATGGCTAGATTGTAAGTGACCTAGGCTTATACTTTTGGGGGGACCTACCCATTCCCCACAAACAGTAGGAAGCTAGATAAATATTCAATCATTAAAGTAAGTAATAGTGTGAAGGTTCTGTTTACCTTAATAACTAAGATTATCATTAATTATTACTTGAAATGATGGTAACCCCAAAGAGGTTCCAAACACTTGAGACTACTTTTCAGCTTTTGCTTTTATTATATAATATCCAAAATTTGTAAGTAAAATATGTGTAAATCAAATCCTATTTTAAGTGTTCCAGGGGCTCATTATTTTAAAATGGTGTACCTTACTGCTTTTTTTTTATAGATATAATACTCCCATCAGTACAATTGCAATATTTTTGTGATATGAATAATGATAGTATAATTAATCTATTTCCTAAATTCAAAAGTCCAGGTCATATAGTTCCTAAAGCAAGCCCTAGCTGTGCCTGGATTAACACCAAAATGACTTTTTTCTGGGTCATACACTTAAACCCTACCTTACTCTCCCTTTTTATTTTTATTATTGGATGAGTGTGAATGCAATTATTAAAGGAGAAAGGAGACAGGATTATAAAAGACAAAGGCATTATCCTAGAATATTGGAAAACTGGAGGCACAGGGGCTTTGTACAACAGTGAGGGAAAGAGCAAGGCTGTCCCTGGGAGAAAAGAAGTCACTTACCCAGAAAGCAGGAGAGTCAAGGGCACTGGGTGAGCTGGGGAGGGGAGGCAAGGAAAGAACAAAACTAAACAAGCTCTTGAATCTAAAGCAGGTTGAAATCAGAGAAAATAGGGAGAAGATGTTTAAGAGCTGGGCCAGGTCAGGGGCACCTGGGTGGCTCAGTCGGTTAAGCCTCTGACCCTTGGTTTCAGCTCAGGTTGTGATCTCATGGGTCTTGGGATCGTGCCCCATGGTGAACCCCATGTTGGGCTCCACGCTCAGTAGGGAGTCTGCTTGAGATTCTCTATCTCCCTCTCCCCTCCCCACTCTTGCCCCCCTGCCTCAAATAAATAAATAAATCTAAAAAAAAAAAAAACAACGTTGGGCTGGGACAGGGTTGAGCTGATTGTTCATCTCTGAATATTGAAAGTCAATGACTTTGGTTTTGATTTTTTTCTTAAGGTGGGATTTTTGCCTGTTTCTCATTTGTTTTATGCACATGCGCATTGGAGAATTGGTCTGAAGCACCAGGACAAGCCATTACCTAGACTCCCGTGACCACTTATAAGGAAGTAGCTTCCCCAGGATGCCTCCCATCTCCACCTTGCAAAGTTGGCTCTCTGGTCCTAACACAGAGTCAGGAGAAGGAGGGAGGGAGAGTAGCCACTACTATTTACCTTGTTCATCGTCCCTCTCACTGCAACGTGAGCTCCACGTAGGCAGGATTGTCATCTATTTTATATCCCACTACATGTATCCCCAGCACCCAGCTCAGTGCCCAGTACATAGCAGGCACTCAAAAAATATTGGGCCAATAAATGAACAAATGGGTTGTGAGCCTACTGTCTTGCTTTCTGATCAGAATGGCAGGATTCGGAGGACAGAGAGAAGGCAAGTGTGAAGCACTGTGCTGTGCTCTTTACATAAGATGGCTAATTGGTGGGAATTGACCTCAGCCAATTTGCTCATCCAACAGTCACAGGTTATTCTGGTAAGCATTAGTCACTCTTGGCCACTGAGGTGGATAAAAGTCATCAATTCCCTCTTTTCCAATCTCCCCCAACATACTACATAGTGAGATGGTGCATTAAATGAAAGCATATCCCAGACCAGACTAGATTCTTATAAAAGTATTAGCATGAATGGGACACCTGGGTGGCTCAGCCGTTAAGCGTCTGCCTTCGGCTCAGGTCATGATCCCAGGTCCTGGGATCGAGCCCCGCATTGGGCTCCCTGCTCAGTGGGAAGCCTGCTTCTCCCTCCCCCACTCCCCCTGCTTGTGTTCCCTCTCTTGCTGTCTCTCTCTGTCAAATAAATAAATAAAATCTTTTTTAAAAAAAGTATTAGCATGATTAGCAGACAGGCACAAAACAGTCATATAGCTTGTTCTGGTCCTCAGGCTTTCTGACTTGACTTTGCCTGAGAAGCTCACTCAGAGGCTTTCCGGGGCATTCTGACCATTGGGTCAGCCAACCTTCTGAAAGCACTGTGGGCCAGAGCCCTCTGGGAACGGAGAGGCAGACACAAGACCAAACAGAGGTCAGGATGGGGATTTCACTCTGAAGATGCCAGGACCCTCCCTCTTCCTTCAAGCAAGGGCCATGGGACCTGCTAAAATTTTTAGCCAAGTTCACATCTTAAACAACAGTAATGTTACCAATGGAAAAAAAATTGTCTTGCATCCCAAAGAACGTTCATGAACCTTCTGGTGTGTATTTTGTTAATGATACTTGACATGCTTAAACAGCCACCCCTGAGGTGGGGGACTCCTGATCCAGTTCTTCTCCCTCCACCCTGTACAGGAAAAAGTTAACTGACACAGAGGTGTAGGTTTCTTCTGAGGTACTGCAGCTAACCCCTAAGCCACCCAATTCTCAGTGCCTTTCTGGAGTAAAAGAAAGCCGAGCACAGTCTCATAAAGCACTTGCGACACGCTCAACCTTGTTCAAGGAGCTGTACCTTCATTTCACCTTCCCAACGACTCCACTGTTATTATACTGATTTTACAGATGAAGAAGCTAAGTGAAGTGAAATCACAACACATCCAAGGTCATGGTGCTGCTGCCAAGAGGTCAGGGCCAAGATTTAAACCCCCTGATGAGTTGCAGAGCCCACGCTCTTGACCACTATATTCTGCTACATCTCCTCCTGAGAATAAGAACTCTTGGAACATTACAAGTACTCGGAGTCCCCAAGTACTTCTTTGCCCCTGTTCTGCTTTGAAGGCAAACGTGTTAGCTGACACCTGCCACGGAAGTTTCAGGCACAGAAGGTCCCAGAATGTGAACACGTTCGTGCGTGGCCTCCCACTCAGGAATCCTAAACCTGTCCTAGAGATCGCATTAGCTTTCTCAGCCCAAAGGGGAATTTGATTTTTGAGGCTCCGAAGAAGAAATAATATTCTTATGATTCCTTTACCACATTGGAAAGCAGAAAATTATTGATTAAAACTTCAGGTCTGCTAAATTTAGTGGCTACACTGTTAACATTGGGCGTCTTTGGATGGTAACAACTCCGAGGCAGCATTTACTCTTTCACACTGAGATTAGCTACCGGGAAGCATCAAGTGACTCATTACCGCTAAGGAGATAAGAAATATGAGTTTTGGATTCAGCAAGCCTGGGTTGGAAGCCCAGCTCTGGTGCTACATGTCCATCTGTGCAAGCTTCTTTACCTCTCTTAACCTCCCTTCTTCACTTATGAAATGGGAATATGTGTGCTTAGCCCATAACAGACCCTAATATACAGTAGTAATTATGACAATGTTAATTATCCCGAGGCTGTTTGCATTCATTTGAGCCTCCTGAGGACAAACTGCCTCCAAATCACAAAAGAAAAAAGGAACTCCCTGACTTTGCAAATTGGCCTCCCCAGAAAGCCACTCAGCACCTTGCTTATAGTGTACATATTTTGAGAACTCTGGTTATTGGTGTATAATCACTCAACTCACCAGGGCTGGAAGCTGATTTTTGCCCCAGGCAGGTTCTAGGTAACCTGCTTTATGTAATCAGACAGGACAAGCCAAACTCAGGTGGTTCTCTTTGACTGATCCTTCCATCTCATGGGAAGATGCCATTTTCAATAGCTAAAGGGCTGCTTCCTGTTCAGGACGCAGAACTAGAACCAGCAGGTGGAAATTTTCCAGGAATAGATACAGACTCAGTAGAATAGAAAATAGTGATCTCCATGTCACTGGAAGCATTTGAGGAAGCTTGGTGATTATAGGCCAAGACTGGTAGGGAGGATATTCTTGCTTTAGACAGAACACAGGACGGGAAAATAACGATGACGAGAAGAGACATGAAAATCGTAGCTTCCATTTACTGAAGACATGTGCCAGCTGTATTCTAGGTGCTTCTCAGATTTTGGTTTCCTTAATCTTCACAGGAAGCTTTCCATCCAAAACCAAAGCTCAGAGAGGTTAAATTATCTACTGAATCTCATACAACTGGAATAATTAACACTAAGATTTGAATCCAGACATGTGCTATTATTTTATAATTTCAGATGGATAATATCTACTTGGTATAAAGTCACCCATGAGATGAGTGAGGCTGTTTATTGAAGATAAAAAATCAATATCTAAAGTTATGAATGACAGAATCATCTGATACCAGCCTCAACAACCAAATTACATTTTTATATTGTTTTTGGTGCACAGCATTGTAAGTGATGCAGGGTCTTCACTGTCCTCTTTGATATCTCTGGATACTCCTCAGTTGGACTAATTGAGGAGTCAGAGAGAAGATCAGGACATTTTGTTTGAAGTCTGAATCATTAACAGTATCTAACAACCACATGCCTGCTTTATCATAATACAGAAGTCAGACTAGAAGTTCCCAAAGCTTAAAGAAACTGCTAAAACAATCTATGATATGATATGATCATCACATGGCAGTTATTCAACAAATTCTCCTTCTGAGAGGTGATGGAACACAGTCAGTTAGGAGCATAAACTTTGACATGAAGTAATTCAGATCCACCAGTAACTAAGACATTGACCCTGAGTAAGGTGCTTATGCTCTTTGAAGTCTCAGCTTTACAAGTGAAGATTGTCATGAACTGACCAAGCCAATCTGCTTGTTTACAGCTATGAAGTTCTTCCGAGAAGATAGAGGTAACCTCTCCTAGGTAGAAGTAGGTCTCACCTACGGTATTCTAGAAAAAGGAATTATGTTGCAGTGACCATGTTCTGCCATATGTGTAAGCGCTTACTAAGTAGTCATTCCATCTTATTTTGGGTAAGCTCAGGAAATGCCAACTCTCTGCCCTTTTAGACACTTGGAAAGCACCCTACATGAAATCTTCAATTCAGGCAGGGGCAGCCATATTCGGGCAGCAGGACTCAGCTAACCTAGTCAGTGAAGTGACCCAATCCTCCATTAAATGGCTATATCCAAAAGAAAGTAGAATTCTAAGTATAGGTTACCATTCAAAGGGTATGGGCTATTGGGCTAGCTAGCTTTTTCTCATTTTGTTTGTTGTTGTTGTTTTAAAGATTTATTTATTTGTTTTAGAAAGACAGACAGAGAGAGAGAGAGAGAGAGAGAGTGCTCGCGCATGCACACAAGTCAGGGGCAGGAACAGAGGGAGAGAATCTTCAAGCAGACTCCCCGCTGAGCACAGAGTCCTACATAGGACTCAATTCCAGGACCCATGAGATCATGACCTGAGCCAAAATCAAGAGTCTGCACTTAACCACCTGAGCCACCCAGTCATCCCTGGGCTAGCTAGGTTCTTATTTCCTATTCATTCAAGGGCAGCAGTGCCTAGTCAATGTTTCCAGCAGGATCACTCATTCTTGAACACTATTCAATTCTCCAATGAAATGTCATTTCTAACACCCATTACGCTAATTAGAAAGCCTTCTGGTGTTGATCAGAAATAATAACTGTGGAGTTTGGGTTTTGAATTAGAGTCTTTAACATGCTAACTAACCCCACTGGATTATATATTTTCATTTAGGAACTAAAAACATTAATTAACACCCCCAAATAGATATTAAGGTTAACACATGCTACATTGAAATAGTTTAAAGTGAATTACAGGTAATGTAACAGGGGTAAAAGTAGCCCTTACAGGAATGTTTATGAGAATTAATAATAGCTAATATATATTGAATGCTTACCATGTGCCAAGTACTATACTTAATAGTTTATGTATATCTTCTCATTTATTCATCATAAAAACACTATGAGGAAGATATTATTAAATGACTTATGATTAAATAATCAAATAAGTAGTCAAATATTTATTTCACTGTCAGTCAAGTGTCTATTAGTCAATTAGGGTTATTCCTAGTGCATAATAAGCACATAGTAACTGGTAACTATTTTTATTCTGCAGGTCTGATTATTGTGTTAACCTATAGCACGCATTATTGCATGGTTTCCAATGTGTTGAATTTGGCATATTGCCCATTTGGATGTATGTGCAATTTTTTTTAAGTCCCAGGTGTACAAATATTTATAAATGAAGTTTGAACCAAACCTCTGTGAGGTCTCTGAAACATTTCCCTCCATGAGTTCCCCACTCGATGACCATTGGCCTAAATGACAAGCTGCTATCCAGGGGTCATCCCAGCATTAAGATTCTGTGATTCTATTATCACGAAGAGCAAAAATCTAAGATCTGCAGAAGCCCAACCTTCCAACCAATAAACAAAGCTCAGTTACTCTTTATTTTAAATTTCAATCAATGTAGAGAACATGATGAATACAATGAATCATTATGGCTGTCACTCACATTTTTCTTCTCATTGAATAAACATGATTATTTGCAGTTTGCTAGTCCTCTCTCTCTCTCTCTGTGCTTTATGGGTTCCTAGCTATCCACATGAGAGTAATTTCATAAAGTTCCCCGATCCATACTTTTCAAGGAGTCATATGCTCCTTACTCACAAGACTAGCCCAAGTATCACAATGCAAAGGACATGCTTTGGCACAGGGTTTCTAATTGCAGATCAGAAGCTTCCAGGTTTGAGGTCAGTCCTTTCAGTAGCCTCCTGATGGGCTGTATTTTCTTCCCTCCATTCTTTTTCTGGAGGTTTTCATTCTTCCCTTCTTGAATCAGGGTGGGCTACTAACGTAACAGGAGTGAGTAAAGCTGAGAGAAAGAACTTCCTCAGGGGAGTGTAGACATCAGTGTAAGAAGAAAAACAAGAGGGGGGGTGGGTGGCTTCAAAAAAAGCGCCACAGGATGTGCACTCTTCTGAAAGCGGAAGCATGTGACAAAATTTTTAAAAGGTCTGGCTTTATAGCTTGGGCTATGGAGGGAATTAAAAGCTAAAAGGCATGGACATTGTGACAAACTGGCTGGATGCAGAAGACACAGAGCCTGCAAAATGCTGAGGGCAAGTGGCACGTAGAAAAAGAAAAGCTAATTCAAAACCACAGATAAAATTACCTAGATGAAAAGAACAAGTGCCCTTCTTGAATTTTCAGAGGAAGGTTATAAAAATCACTTAATTTAAAATAAAGTGTACCTTTTGATGTGAAAATATGCAAACTCTGGGGCAAAGAAAGGTAATATAATTAATTTTTAGATTAGATTTTGAATGAAGGGGAATATTTTGCATCTGTTCGTCAAACTTGCAAACATTTACAAGTGATTAATGACCCCTAAACCCAATAAAGTCATTACCAGCCTACTTATAAAGACAATCACGGCCAAGATCCACAGTTAGTCAACCTAAAAATGAAAAAGACTGAATTAGCTAAACGCATTCAGATGATGGATTAAAAAGCAAAAAATAAAACCCCACCACTCTCATTAATGGAGAAATTAAAACTGCTACCCACTTCTGGAATTTTCTGTCACCTCAGGCCATCTCCCATCCCCCCACCCTGTCTTATCTGTTAATTGCCTTACTTAGATTACAAGGCACTGAGGCAGGACACATCTCATGTCTCCATTCCACTTTGAGCATTTCCTTGGTATTAAATGGAATATTGTCTGTGGTTCATTAGTTCATTCATCCAGCAAATGATTACTAAATGCACATGGACAGCAAAGCATTGATTTGGGGTTGCTAATAATACAAAGATTAAAAGACAAGATCCCTGCCCGTAGAGGAGTTAACAGTCCAGTGAGGGACACATACATAAAAGTGATTGCAATATAATATGCATAGTTCCATAAAAATAATCGCAATACAGAGGACCTTTGAAAAAGGAGACTGAATATATCTGGGGAGGAGGGTCAGCTTCCGCTGAGAGTTAATGGCTGAGGAGACATGTGCTGTGAGGACTGCAGGGTGCTGTGAACTGACCAAAGCCCATTGGGTTATATACAACTCTGAAATGCAGTTTGCTAAACAGTTGCTGCTGGAGAAGTGTGAGGCATGGAAGAGTGAGCTACTCCCCCAGTCTTGCTGCGACCATGAAGGCAAGCCTCAAAAAAAAAAAAAAAAAATCTGCCAAACACACGGCATGTGCTAAAGGAATAGTCTCTCACTTACATGTAGAATCTAAAAAACAAAACAAAACAAACAAAAAACCCGAACTTATACAGAGAACAGATTGGTGGTTGCCAGAGGCAGGAAAGTGGGGGGGGGGGGTAGATAAAATGGGTGAAGACGGTAAAAAGGTACTGAATTCCAATTATAAAATAAAGAAGTTTCGAGACGTAATATACAGCCTAGTGACTCTAGTTGATAATACTGCGTTGCATATTTGAAAGTTGCTAAGAGGATAGATCTTAAAAGTCCTCACATAAGAAAAAAAAAGATTTTGTAATTATGTCAGGTGACAGATGTTAACTGGGCTTATTGTGGTGGTCATTTGCAATACATACAAAAATCAAATCATGATGTTGTATGCTTGAAACTAATATAATGGTACATGTTAATTATACCTCCGTTATAAAATAAGGAAATATTCATTAACAAGGAAGCACAAAACATTTCCTGTCTTTCAGTTAAATAAAGTGGCAGCTTTCCATCCTTTTAGATGTTTTGTGTGCTAAAACCACCACTTGCATGAGAGTTACCGTTCAGGTAGACAGCTTCCAGAGACAGGATTCTTCGAGCCTTTGAGTTGGCATCAGGTAGCCATAAATCCTGCTAAGCCAATGCCTGGACACGGGATCATTTAGGAATTCAGCTTCAAGTGTCATCCCCATACATGCAAGCTCCAGGCCCCCTAATGCCCTATACATGTCAGAGTGAAAAATGTCTCTGAAATGTTTTAGCCAATCCACATTTCCTTCATACTTTTAACTTGCACCCATGAGTCCATTTTCAATATTCATCCCGCTATTTAAGAAGCCATCAATTTCACCAATGAAAAAAACTGTTGGACATTCACGGTGCTAATCTGCACAGCCTCAAGGATTGACTGAGATCTAGCTACCAGGAGCACTTGGGGTGAACTCTCTAGAACTATACTGACCAGTATGATGGCCCTTAGCCGCATGGTGCTGTGGAGCACTTCAACTAGGCCAAACAGAGATGTTTCCTAAGTGTAAAATACACACCAGAATCGGAAGACTGAGTACAAGACAAACTAAAAGAATCTTATTAATAACTTTACACTGGTTACATGTTGAAATCATATTTTGTATGTACTGGGTTAAGTAAAAGATATGACCAAAATTAATTTCACCTGTTTCTTAACTTTTTAAAAGGGGCGCTTAGCAAAGTCAATATTAAATATGGGGCTTACATTATGTTTCTATTGGACAGAGTTGCTCCAGGGGTACAGAATATGGAATTCCAAATTAGAACGCCTTCTGATCTTCCCCAGACTGTGCGTTTCTGGTGCAAATGGCAACAGCCTGAGATATACCCACACGCAGCTTACGTGGCAAACTGTAAATGCCAAAGTGTTTTAAAGTAGATAGATTGGTTGGTTGATTGATTATCTAACAAGATATATAAAATCTATACTGACATGGAGACTTATATTTTCTCTGGGGTAGACAGTAAAGAAATAAAAAACACCAGAAAATCGTAAGTGTTGTGCAGAATGTTAATACAGTGTGAGGTGTTACGGAGTGACTGGTAAGCTGGTCTAAGCTAGATAGTCAGAGAAGTCCTCTCTGAGGAGATCACAATTAAAATCATATCCAAATGACATGAAGGAACAAGCATGCCAAGATGGGGAGGGGCAGAGGGGCAGAATGTTCCAGGCTCCGGACACTGCTAATACAGAAGCTCAAATGTGAGAATGGGCTTGGCTTGAAGAGAAAGCGAATAATGCATAAACTTTCTGTAGGAGATCTTTTTTTGTTGTTTTTTAAGATTCTCATTATTTATTTGTCAGAGAGAGAGAGAGAGAGCACAAGTAGGGCTGGGTGGCAGGCAGAGGGAGAAACAGGCTCCTCGTTGAACAAGGAGCCTGGCGCAGGACTCGATCCCAGGACCCCGGGATCTTGACCTGAGCTGAAGGCAGATGCTCAACCGACTGAGCCACCTAGGTCTCCCAATTCTCTAGGAGATCTTATGGAACACCATGGTCTTAATAAACAGAAAAGGAAAAGGAGCCCAGCGTCAAGCCCTGGAGAGCTCCTGCATTTAGAGCTTGAGTGAAGAAGGAGACATCCACAAAAGGGAAGGAAAATCAGGGAATTCAAAAGAAAAATGAGGAAGAGTGTGGTGTCACTGAGGCTGAGAGCTGAGACTGTTTCAAGAGGAGCCAGCAGTGTGGTGAAGGTGAATCACTGAAGGGTTAGGTAGGTTGAGGGCAGTGACCAGTGGATTTGACCGCATGGAGGCCATTGAGCATTTCACAAAAGCAGTCTCTGTTGGGCATTAGGAATGGAATCCATCAAGAATAGGTTGAGGAGACAATGTGAGGCAATAAACGGTAACAAAAGCTCTCGCCAGCCCTCTGGGAGTTTTTCTGTGATGGGAGAGGGCCATGTTGTGTCTGAGGAACAGTGGAGTCAGCTGAATATAGGTAATACTAAGTGTATTACTGCTGGCAGGGAAAGGGAGTGAACGTAGAGCCACAAGGTCACATGGCAAAGGGCACCTTGTGCTATAAAAAGAGGGGAGGGAAACTACTGAAGGGTATTGGGCAGAGGAGCATAGTGACCGGACAGGAGCAGAAAGGAGGATAGGAAGAAGAACAGTAGGATTCTTGATTAAAAGAGGCAGAGATGCCCTTCAACAGATGAATGGATAAAGAAGATGTGGTCCATATATACAATGGAATATTACTCAGCCATCAGAAAGGATGAATACCCAACTTTTACATCAACATGGATGGGACTGGAGGAGATTATGCTAAGTGAAAGAAGTCAAGGAGAGAAAGTCAATTATCATAAGGTTTCACTTATTTGTGGAACATAAGGAATAGCATGGAGGACATTAGGAGAAGGAAGGGAAAAATGAAGGGGGGAAATCGGTGGGGGAGATGAACCATGAGAGACTATGGACTCTGAGAAACAAACTGAGGGTTCTAGAGGGGAGGGGTGTGGGGGGATGGGTTAGCCCGGTGATGGGTATTAAGGAGGGCACATATTGAATGGAGCACTGGGTGTTATACGCAAACAATGGATCGTGGATCACTACATCAAAAACTAATGATGTACTGTATGGTGACTAACATAACATCATAAAATAAAATTAAAAAAAAAGAGGCAGAGGTCTTCCATGTACATCCTCCTCATTGTTGTGGAAGTCAACAGGCCTTATGGAAAGTTCTCGAGGAATGTTGTTAAAGAGAGCCACCTATGCAGAAGTCCTTAGAAGACACAGGCCAATTCACCAAGAACCAATTTACTCACAGTCGATTCACCAAAATACAATTTGCCAAATGACCAATTCACTTCACTCACCAATTTTTTCAATTAACCAAAAAGTTTTTTTGGAATCTACTGAAAGCTAATTTACTAAGAGTCAAATTGCTAACAAAAAACTGCTGAATGGCCAGCTCAGCAAATTATCAATTTATCATCAGTTCTATACTAAAAAGTTTCTAGTGTAAATGGTAAAAATGGGCAAAGGATATGGAAAGGCAATTCACAGAAGGGAAAGTCCTAAGGGCTAAAAAGCATATAAAGAGATGTTCAGATTCACTAATAATCAAAGCAATGCAAATTTTAAAAACACTGAGATTCAACTTTACATACAGCAGGATGGCAAATACCATCTAGGAAGATAATACCAAATATTGGCAAATGACACAAGTAGGAATCTCTAGGCAACAGACTCGCTTAAAGTTAACATGCAAGGTATTTATTAGAAAGTGCTGGTGGTACCAATGGGTGGGGAGTTGCATTGCTGTCTCAAAGAAAGCCTCAGCCAGCCCCTCAGGGAACACTGAACCTGGGCTGACCCCTCAGAGTCATACAAGGTCGCTCTTGTATGACCCAGGATGGAGGTAAGAGGACCAGTCATTTATATCCCCTCAATTGGATGATTGATCACTGGTAGTTTTTCCAGCTGAGAACATACCTAAAGAGGGCTGACTGCTGAGCTATATTCCAGCCCCATTTCCAACAGCTGGAGGACCAAGTTCCTCATTTCCCCGGGGCGGGGGGGCGGGGTATGTGTGTCTGAGAGTCATGCAAATGTCGGGTCGGATGTTATCTTTATTTTTCAAATTTCAATATTTTGTTCACCCAATTTTTCGCATTAGTTTTGATTTTTAAAAATACTGCATTAAAATATTATCTTAATTATTGTTTGTTGGCACTCCCTTAAATTTTGCCTCACTCACCTCACCCTAATCCCAGCCCTGCTTCCGGTGGTTGTGTAAACGAGTTAGCCAAGCAGGAAAGCAAGCTGGTAGTATTTAGAGACAGTGCAGGTGCATTTGCCCTATGATGCAGCAATCTGCCTCCTGGGTATACGCTCAGAGAAAATGATCTCATCCCTCTGTAAGGGCACATGTATGAGGGCGTGCAGCAGAAAATTGTTTAGGATAGAGGAGGGCTGGGGACAACCGAGAGGTCCATCACCAGGCTATGGTTAGTAAAATGAGCCAGATGTATCCTATGGAAATACCAAGCAGCAGTTGGATGCAATGAACCAAACGTGCAGGCCTCAACATGGATACGACTTTAAAACAGAGCAAGACACAGAAGGCGATAGACAACCCCATTGTATGTATGTAAATTAAAAACGTCCAAAACCGTACTGAGGGTACATACGTTTTAAAGACACAGAACAAACATATCACAGTGAGTCCCCATGGGGGCAGGGAATGCGAGTGGATGTTGGAGATGAAGGGGGGATCTATACAATAAAATAAAACGTAAGAGTGACCTTGTATGGGTCAATGATGACAATGTTTTATGAGAATGGCTAACTCAATTTGCTATACTGTAAGAACCAAAATAAAAGAAAATATAATTAACTTTTTTAAATTTAATAACAAATTATGTTATATGAAGTGGTTTCGAATGCCGTTAGGGAATGTCCGCTTGCCGGTAAAGCTGTAGTTTAGATTTAGCTGTAGGTGCACCACAGCGAGCTCACCCGCCTGTTTTGCAACAGATTTGTCAATTCAACTCAGCTGAATTTCAATTATGTGTGTGACTCACATTTCAGACGCTAATCCCTTCTCAAGCATTTGAAATATACCAAAAAAATTATTTGAACTAGCTGATTTACAAATCTGTGAATTAAAAAAAGTATATAAAAGGCAATGAACTAGAATAAAATGTCTCAGAATAGAGAAACCTGTCCTACCATTCATAAAATCCTTCTCACTCAAAAAAACATGCTTTCTAATTTGAAATACCAATGAAATTCTCATTCCCCAAAGTCACTGACCCAAAACATAGAAAAGTCTGGAATATGTTTGGTCACAGAGATACAGCTAGACTAAACTAAAACTAGTTAAAATGAAACCAAAGTAAAACTTGAAACTCATCAACTAATACTTCATGAAAATCTTTTATATCTGCTAACAATATTTCTAGCCAAAAAAATTAACGTAAACATTATGAACAATTGAGAAACAGGTACATTGATAAACAGGGCAAATTCGTATGAAAATCTGGCTCATTGTTTGGAGACTTGCTCTTCAGTGAATTGACCTGGCGTATAAGGGACTCATCATTTCCTCTTTCCTCTTCACGTCTGCCTCTGACATTCATCAGAACTGTGGGCACTTGGATCAAAATGCTGGGGGGCGGGATTGGGGGAGGAGCAGTGAGACTGGCCCCAGATCTGTTCATATTCAAGGACAGCGGCAACTACCAAGTGGCAGAATTTCAATACATCCCCATCTCCCTGAACCTGATTGCAGGAAACCAAGTGGAAAAAATTAACCTTGGGCTGAATCCAGTCTGCTTGCAGCTGCAGCCCGAGTGGCCTTTTTAAAAGCACGCATGTGATCGTGCCACTCCCCAGCTTACCCCATTTCAAGGACTCAGGATCAAGTTCCAACGGCATCTCAGGGCTTACAAGGCCCCTCAAGACCGGCCTGCCTCTCTGACCTCAGCTGATGCCCCTCCTCCTCTCCACTCTTCTGTTCCCTAAGCTCCAGCTGTACTTAGCTCTCCATGTTTCCTAACTGCTACATGGACAGGAGGCTTTCCTTTATCCATGCTGTTCCCTCTGCTGGGAACACTTTCTTCCTATACCTCGCACCCTACAGGCCTGCCTAGCTAGCCTTCCATCCCCAAACACCTGCCAGCGCAACTTCATGGCTCCCATTGAATCCAACTTCCTTCAGGAAGACCTAAATTAAGAAAACTGCAACCAGTCCTACAGTCCTGGGAGACAATTATCCCTGGGTCTCTCCCATTTATGTACATCTTACAAGCAGAGGCACTTAGTGTCCTTTGTTCCATGCTAGCTCCTCAAGAATGTTCAGCCTAGGAGGCCAGAGATAGTGGCTCCTTCCAAAGCAAAGGGCAGTTATGCTCACCATCCCTTATAAAATATTTGCGTTCCCTAAACTCAAGGCTCCTCTCCTGTGAGGCAGCCTACTACCTGTGCTTGCAGTGATCGGGGCCCATCCATGATGCCCCCACCTGGAGGCAGGCAGAGCTGACACAAATATGTTGCTCATACCACTTGCTGTGCAATGAGTACTGAAGTCCTTTGTCTCTGACTCAGGAGTCTCATGACTTCTGCCAGCATCCAGGAAACCATGACGGGCTTACTTGCTGACTAGCAAGAGGGGTAAGAACTCAAGCCCTTCTCAGTTCTTGACAGTAATAAACCAATGTTAATTTCCTGATTTAGATGGTTGTTCTGTAGTTCAATAGGATTATGTCCTTGTTTGCAGAAAACACACACTGAAGTCTTTAGGAGTGATGTGGCATCATGTGAGTGAGTTACTATTGCCGAACAATAAAGGTTCTATACTGTACTTGTGACTTTTCTGTATGTTTGAATTGTTGCAATTTTTTTTTTTTAAGGTTCATCAGTGGGTTCAGGTGCTATTAGCCTGACCCATCCAAAGAAAAGTTCCCAAGCAACTCTTTTTTTTTTTTTTAGATATTCTTCATTTTTTAAAGCCATTCCAGGTTCTCAGCAAAAATTGAGCAGAAGGTATAGATTTCCCATATAGACTCTACCCCACATTTCCACAGACTCTCTCAATATCAACATCCTGCACCTGAGGGGTACATTTGTTATAATGGGTTAATGTACACTGACACACCATAATCTCCCAAAACCCATAGTTTACTTTAGGCTTCACTCTTGATGTTATATATTTTATGGGTTTGGATATGTATAATGTATAATGACATGTATCCACCATTATAGTATCATACAAAATAGTTTCACTGCCCTAAAAATCCTTTGCACTCAGCCTATTCATTCCCTACCCCACCCCACCTCCCAACCCCTGGCAACCACAGATCCTTTTTCTGTCTCCATGGTTTTGCCTTTTGCAGGATGTCATATATTTGGAATCACATGGTAAGTACACTTCCTAGATTGACTTCTTTCACTTAGTAATATGCATGTGAGAGTTCTTCATGTTTTTCTGTAGCTTGATAGCTCATTTCTTTTTAGTGCTAAATAATATTCCATTGTCTGGATATACCATGGTTTATTTTTCCATTCACCTACTGAAGGACATCTTGGTTGCTTCCCAATTTTAGCAATTATGAATAAAGCTGCTATAAACATTCATGTGCAAGTTCTTGTGTGGACATGAGTTTTCAACTAAATTGGGTAAATACCAAAAAGCACAATTGCTGTATCATATGGCAAGAATATGTTTAGTTTTGAAAGAAATTGCCAAGCTGTCTTCCAAAGTGGCTGTACCATTTTGCATTCCCACCAGCAATGGATGAGAGCTCCTGATGCTCCACATCCTCGCCAGCAGTTGATGTTGTCAGTGTTCTGGATTTTCGTTATCCTAATAGGCATATAGTAGTATCTCATGTTGTTTTCATTTATATTTCCCTCATGACATATAATGTGGAGCATCTTTTCACATACTTCTTTGCCACCTGTATATATTCTTTGGTGAAGTGTCTGTTCAGGTTTTCTGCTCACTTTTAAATTGGGTTGCTCTTTCTTATTGTTGAGTTTTAAGAATTCTTTGTATATTTTGCATAACAATCCTTTATCAGATATGGGGTGGGTTTTTTTTGTTTGTTTGTTTGTTTGCAAATATTTCCTTCCAGTCTGTGGCATATATCCTCATTTTCTTGACCATTAACTTTTTATTTAATAGTTTTGGCACTCATTGATGATTATTGCCTAGATTCATTATTTCATTAGAGATGCCAAGAATAATGATTTTCTAATTGTATTATTCCTTCTGAATTCTTCTATAAAAATTCTTCTATAAAAATTCTTCTTTAATGCTTCTATAAAAAAGAATATTTCCTCCTCAACTATTTGGTTTTCCTGAAATAAAGTTTATATAGGAAAAGTGGGGGAAAAATGTTTAATTCTGTCCGTTTATTTCCAAAGTACTGATTTATTGCTTTGGGAGTGAACAAGGAAATTTATTTTGATTATTTACTTCAGATGAGCTCATAATTTTTACAATTTAATGTTTTCAATCCATTGCAGTCATTATTCATTTTAGTGCTCAAATTGCCCATCTCAGACCATTGTAAGCACATTTACAATTAACCAAATGTCCCTTTGTCATGATTTTATTATTCTTTGATTGTTTCCTTGCTTTGGGCACAATAAGGTATTGCAGGTTCATCTTGGACAATTCTTGCCCAGATCTGAAATCAGCCATTTCTCCAAGGAGTTTGACTCCTTTTAGTAGAGAGTATTTAGAGGCTGAGATCTAAGAGCTACAGGTGTTTGTTGCTGCCATTTTATCATTAATCCCAACTTTTCAGTGGGCAGAGCTAGAACACATGCATGACATTAGGAGTTCATGCTGGTATTTACAAGGTTTACATAACTTCATTGATTTTATCCTTTTCCCCATATGCTGAAAACCTTGATTCCTAACATTCTGAACATAATTATTTATTTATCTTCTACTACACTGTACTATACTTATAATTTACTACGGACATACTATAATGGTTTCAGAATACCAAAATTCCAGTAAAACACTAAGTCTTAGCAACACTAAGTCTACTGGATGCAGTTAAATATTTCTCTGTGGTTTTTATTTGTCCGTAGAATATATCTCACTGGAGATGTATAGTCAGAAGAGTTGTTTTTACAATTACTTGCTAGGGTGCCAAGCTACCTTGGTTTGCCCCAGACTTGGCGGGGGGGGGGGGGGGCAGATCCATGTCAAAACCTGGACAGTCCTGGTCACACTAGGAGGGTTAGCCATCCTACTTGAAGGAAGAAATTCTCTAGTCTGTGTGGTTAACTACCAACTTGACACAGAGTTAATTTGTTTCGGATTGCTTTCAACTTTTGAGGAATTCCTTTTTAAATTTATTTTCTTATGTAAAACATTTACATTGTTCCCATGCCAAAAGCCATCCACGTGAGGAGGCACGGAGAAGCCTAGCTTCCATCTCTGTCCCCTCCACGTTATCCCCCCTCTCTCCTTAGAGGTACCATTTTCATTAGTTTTCTTATTTATTCTACCACTGTTTCTTTTTTGAAAATAAAAGCAATTACATACATGTAGTGATATCTCCCTTTCTTAGACAAAAAATAACATTCTATAAACACTATCTTCATACACTGTTTTTTAAGGTTTCTCAGATTGGCACTTAATCTAGAACCACAAAACCATAGACCTACACAATCACACCTATCAGCCTCAGAATGACCTTAAACCTAAAATTCCAGAACTGGGGGGGTGGGGTGGGGGGAAATCCGACAAGCCAGGGACAGATGGTATGAAGATGCCAGATTAATTAGGATAGAACATTCCAAATTTTCTCTCCTCACCACATCCCTCACATTACCTATTGAACCCCAAATAGCTTTTTTAAAATTGTTGCTGAGCTCAAGCCCAGGACATGTGGAGATTTAGTGTAATGACGAGTCTTGGATGGTGAGAGGAATTGCTTTCAGCTCCCAGCTGCTGAGGACAGGAAACGGGTGATGAGGGCAGCAGGAGGGGCCCTCTCCTTTGGTTCGGTGGCGCAGTGCGGGTGTGCAAAGTGAAATACATGCAGGCTGCTCAACCTTCTGGTGCGACGGGGCACATGGAAGGAGTCAGGAGCGTGTGTGAGCTACTTGCTTGGCTGTGTGCCATGACACACAGGAGCTCTTCGTACCGTGTGTGCTTGGTAACATGACAGGAAAAAGATTTGGGGGGCTGGGAAAAGAGTCACTTGTGAGATCTAGTGATTTCCTTGAGTGTAAGACAGGAACAGTCTCCTGTGTTTTATTTGTGAGGAGCCAAGCTCACCTCTTGGCAAAACGGTCCCGGTAGCCTGTACACTGAGCACAGGCCATCTGTGGTTTCCAGAGTATTCTAGGTGAGGCTGCCATGATTTGGAGGCCAAATCAGTGGCTACCTACCTGGTGTGATTGAAGGACAGCCACAAGCTGCCCCTGACCTCTCTCACACTTCCTTCCCCCCGCCCCCAGGCCTCCTACCCTCCCCCCTCCTTCTATCTGGGGAGTACACACTCCCCTGAGCTCTTTTTGACAATAAAAGGAAGATATCATCTCTTGAAGGTCATCCTTTAAATACACTTTTGCCAGTAGGAGAAGGAGATAGGATAGGAAATTCAGTAGACAATTCAGTAGACAATTTCAGTAGACAATTTAGATTCATGGACAAGGTAGAAGAGCAAAGTGGTTAGAGCAAGGCCCCTGGAGACCGACCACATAGATCTGAATCCTGGCTCAACTATTCTCTATAGGGACCTTGGCATCTACCCGCTTCGCTCTATGCCTCAGTTTCTCACCTGCAAAACAGAAAAAAAACAAGGGTTTTTCCTAATTCATAAAATTGTTATGCACCTCTAATGGGTTGAAATGTGACCCCCAAAAGCCATGTTCACCTAGAACCTCAGAAGGTAGCCTTCTTTGGAATAAGAGTCTTTGCAGATGTAATGAAGTTAAGGATCTGGAGGTGAGATCATCCTGGATTTAGGGTGGGCCTTAAATACAATAACTATTGTCCCTACAAGAAGAAGGGGAAGGAGATGTGAGAAAGGAGAAACAGCACATGAGGACGGACTTAAGATTGGAGTGTTGCACCTCCTGGCCAAGGAACGCCAAGAACCACCAGCAACCACCAGAAGCACAGAGCTGTGGAACAGATTCTCCCTCCAGAAGAAAACAACCCTGCCGACACCTTGGCTTTGGTATACTGGCCATCAGCTCTGTGAGAAAGTAAATTTCTATTGTTTTAAACCAAGTTGATGGTAATTTGTTACAACAGCCCTAGGAAATAGCCTTAACAGCAACAAAACCTGTGCATTGGTGCGCGTAGTAGCAACTCAATAAATACTAGCAGGGATTATTGAACTCAGTTGGAGAAGGAGGATGGGCTGAGAAGAGGGTATGTCAGCTGAACAATGATGGCAGAGGCAGAAAGCAAAGACCAGGTAGGAAAGACACACTTGCCTAACTTTTCCGGTTTTCCTAAGATTACCCATTGATCATCTGCTGTCGCTCAGGGATGCAAAGGAGAACACGGTCCGATTCTTGGCTGCAAGGAGCGTATCATCTAATGGGCAAAAAGCACACAGACAGAATATCCCACTAGGTGAGGCTGTCGTCTATGACTCTAGTGTAGACGTGCTGATTAAGTCCAGAATGATGGAATCCGACGCAGCTGGGTTGGAGTTCCTCATCCCTGCCTTCCTAGCTGATGAACTTGGGTAAATTACTCAACATCTATGTATCTCGGTGTCCTCATGTGTAAAATAAGCTGCAGCATATCTGCTTCTTGGGTTTTTAAGTGAGAAAACATATTTAAAGGCCCCTAGCGGGATGTTTGGCATGTGGAGATATTAAAAAACATAGTTACTTTGACTCCCCATTATCCATATTCTTATGGGAGACCCAAGAGAAGCTTCACACTTAATGTGCCCCAAAGTGACCTCATTTAAGCCCTCCTCCCTGCCAAAAGTGTCCTTTCCCTAAATTCCCTGATCCAGTTAATGGCATTACCACCCCACTCAGTCTCCTAGAAGTTATCTTAGGTGCCTCCCTCTTCTTGGCCCTTGCAACCAGATGATCACAAGATCCTGCTGATTTTACCTTCTGAGAGCTCTCAGCTCTACCACTTTCTGGCCAGCTCTGCTGCTAGTGCCTTCGTTTGGGCAGGGAGCATTCCTCAGTATCGTTCCCATGGTCTCCCCGCTCTCCCCTAACAACCACACCTCGGCCCCCGCCCCTAGTCCTACCTGTGCACCACCACAGAAGCCATATTCTTCATGTCCGATCTTGTTGTTCTGCTGGCTTCAATCTTCCCGTGGCTCCTGATAATAACCTAGTTGGAGCAGAGGTCAGGACCGGCCCTCACGCTGAGAACACGGGGACCCAGGGGTCTTAAAGTCTGATGTGCTAAATCCCAGACACCCACGTGCTCAGAGAGATAGGAGATGAGGGACCGAAGGTAAAACAGGGCAGCCAGACTCAGACTCCCTGTCTTCCGCCTGCGGGGCTGAGTCTTGAATTCACTGTGGAAATGGTGCTGGAGGAAGGTTCAAGCAAGAATACCCTCTACTCTCTGAATCGGAGACCGAGATCCACAGGGTCAGGCTTAAATGAAATGAGCAGGGGAGATTTCCAAAGTTAGAAGGCTGCCGTGATCTTCCCAATTTTCCGAAGCCTTGGGTTTCAGTAGGACAGCTATTTATGAGTTGTCAGCTGCAACAGCTATACGTGTAGTGAGAGGTGAGAAAATATTTATTTTCTCGCCATTCTCCCACCTTCCCTGAGTGGGACACTCCAGCCATAGTTCTTGAAGTTTTTACAAACACACCACACTGTTTTATGCCTCAGGACCTTTGCATGTGCTTATTTTTTAAATTTGGGATTGTCTTTCCCCATGAGTGTGTAAGTTCCAATGAGAGCAGGCCTCGAATAGTACCTAATCATAGTAGGTGCTTCACAAATATGCACTGAAAGTATGATGCTGTTCCTTATGCTTTTGCCCCTTGTCTGCCTGGGAAACTCCTATTTATCCTTCAAGACTCAGTTTCTAGATTGCCTCCGACAAATTTCCCTGTTCCCGCCTCACCCCCACCCCTCCTAACTCCCTCTGTCTCGTGGACCCTTTGAGTTTCTTCAACATTTCTCTAGGATTGCTCCTGTCCTGCCATTCATGACGGTGTCTTCACAAGCCTGTCTCTGCCAGGAGACCGTGAGTCAGCTGCCAAGTCTTGCTGACTGAGGGCACCAGTACCTAGCACGGGGATAGCCACTGAGCCCTGTTCACAGTGAATGTTTGGGACAAGAGAAAGGGGAGCCCCCAGCTCTGCGTGGAGGGCACAGGGAGGTGGGGTCAGAGGAGGATCGCCAGAAGAGAGAAGGTTGGCAGGAGAGAAGTCGGAGATGAGCCTTCCAGGGAAACAAAAGGACATTCGAAGAAAGAAAAAGGAGCCCTCTGAGTTCTCCACCTGGAGCCAGCAGCTGTCCCCAGCAGGCCCCTCTTCAAAGCCTGGGTCAGAAGGGTGAACCAAGAACACGCAAATTGCTATTCCAGTGGCAGTTTTGCCTGCAAGCAATTTCTGAGACCACACAATAGAAGTTTTCAAATAGATGGTTTCGAGTATCCACAGTGTAATGAGATCAAGACTCCAAGACTGCCAGCATGTAACACAACAGGAAAAATATCGTTTATGGCAGGCTCATGCATCCTATTTGCATAAAACTTACAAACCCGAGAGCATACGCTCCCTGTGCAGTGAAAAACCAAAAGACCTCTCCTAGTTTTTGTTTTTCTCTGGGTGGTGGCACCGATCAGGTGAGTAAGCCTTCATGCCGAGAGATTGTTCTAATGCCCGGAAGCTACTTGTAATGGATTCCGAAATATACGAATGCATTCATTCAGACATTTCTTCTGTTGCTCTGTTACAGGAAATAAAGCCTTTCCACTTAAACTGTTTTACAAGCCTTAAATCCCTGCATACCCGCCGTCACACCCTCCACGCCCCGCCTGCATACCCACCCACCCAGACACACAATGTACACACTCTTACCTATGCATCGGGCACCTCCAGAGTTTGCATGCAGCGACGCAACCCGGCTCGGGTGCTGCTGGTTTTCTAGAGCACTCGTTCTCTCCGGCTGCTCTTGAAGCTCACAAAGGCACATGCATGGCGTTTGTTTAGAGGAAAAACAGCCTTCACAAGGTCAGGTGGCATTTTTCATAGATAAATAGAGAGAGTTGAATTATATGAAGTCTGAAGTCCTTTCTAACATTTGAGAGTTCTCAAATTTCCTCCCATCCCCTCCTTCCACACTTCCCCACCTCACCACACGGCAGGTGTGCAATTTAACAACATAGGCGACCCGTTTATATGTAAGGGCCTTCCTGCGCCTGGGGTAGGGGGATTTGGGGGGGGTACCAGCTTTTCTGCTAGAGCCCTTCGAGCCTTGATTTCCATCGGGGCCAGCTGCTACTGCATTCGTAGAGCTGAATAAATATAAAATTAATGGAGACCCTATTCTGGACACTTGGGCTAATGCCTTTCAGGACTGTTTCTAGGAGCAGTATGTCTTCTAAACCCATTGGTTGGACGGACTAACAGTGAGGACTAGAGGGATCCAGAAGCACGGAGGGGCAATGTTTCTGGCCCTCGGGGGTCGTTAGGGCCACGGAAAACTGCATGGCTCTGGCTGGGGGCTGGGGACCATCATGCCCGTGGACCGGGCGGTGCAGGAGGCGAGAGGGCCTGCAGAAGGCAGAGGGAGGGGTATGGAAGCTGGCCTTAGGGCAGGAGCATGAGGATCCGAGCAGAGGGTCCTCCTGTGCCACGATTGCAAATCCCAGCAGCATGGTTTAACAGTCCCTGGGCTTGGAGGGATCCGAACCGGGGCCATAGATTCAAAGGCCTGTTGGGGCAGTGGCAGAATTGTGTGAGACGTGGCTCCTCGGTGCTGGGAAGAGGGCAGGGAACGGAGGGGGCTGCGTGGACAGATGTTAATGCACAGGGACTCAGCATCGCAAGATCTGTTCTTTTCTGTGGAACGAGTACATTTTAAGGATTAGCACCGAAATCAAATGGAGAGTAACCTACATTCCAAACCAAACACCTCATTGGGCCCGATTTGTGCCTCCAGCTGGATATGAGCCTGAGGTCCGAGTGACCGAAGACATTTCACCAGTGGTGGGACATGAGGGCCTCAGATAATCCGTGAAAGGAAAACAGGTCGTCAAACTCAAGAAACCTCAACATGAAGGAGACTCAGAATACTTGGAATAATGGAAAGGCTTGGCTTCTTCAGAAAATTTGTATGGTCTGGGTCCAGGGACACATGTGGCCCCAGGACATATATATATTCCTGTGGTCAAGACTGGTACGCCATGAGCCACTCGAGAAACAAAACAAAATGAAAGATGAAAAACCTCTCCTCTTTAGGTATACACGAAGCTGAAAAGAAATTGCTTCCAGTTTGTACCAGAGAGGGAGATGAGGTCAGAAAAAGGTGAGAATAAATAAAAATACTAAGTTATATAAAGAGCTAGCCCATCTGTTTCAGGCTTGCAAGAAACCGAGCAATGCTTTCCGGGGGCTGGAAACACACAAACCTGTTTAGCCACGACTCGCTCCCAGACAATTCATGACCCCAGTTCTCCTCTAACTGTAGTTAAAACTTGTGTCCTTTGAACGCCGGGCTGATGATGTGGTGTTGTCATGAATGGGGAAGGGACATCACCCACGGGGGAAGGTTGGGGAAATCAGTATGTTTCGAGAACCTCCTCTGTGCCCGGCTCTGTGATGCCTCATGGCTGACACCTGCTTTTGTTATTGCTCACAGCATCTCTATAAGTTAATGCTAATCATCTCCGTTTTACAAATGAGGAAACTGAGGCACAGAGTGGGAACATGACTTATCCACTGTCAGAGAGTTAGTAAGTGGAGGAACTGAAATTTAAGCCAATTCAGTATACTAGTAATAGCAGTTAACACGTCCACCCTACTCCCAGGGAGCTTTGCATGACCTCTGCGCTGTGACCTTCCATTATTAGCTCCAGTCCGTCTTTAGAGGGGTGTAGAGATTAAATAAGATGATGTGTGTAAGCATTCAACACCCTGACCTGCCCAATAAACGTGATTAATAGTTGTTGTTGGGGCCCCTGGGTGGCTCAGTCGGTTAAGCGTCTGCCTTCGGCTCAGGTCATGATCCCAGGGTCCTGGAATCGAGCCCCGCATCGGGCTCCCTGCTTCTTCCTCTCCCTCTGCTGCTCCCCCTGCTTGTGTGCTCTCTCTCTCTGTCAAACAAATAAATAAAATATTTTTAAAAAATAGTTGTTGTTGTTGTTAATAGAAGTAACTGGATCTGCATTCAGAAGG
Source organism: Halichoerus grypus (assembly GCF_964656455.1). NCBI lineage: Eukaryota > Metazoa > Chordata > Mammalia > Carnivora > Phocidae > Halichoerus > Halichoerus grypus. The sequence goes on from NC_135714.1 coordinate 42,805,594, forward strand.
TTCTCAGTGACTATAAGGGGATAGACAGGAGGAAGGACAGGGACAGATGGCAGCAGCCTGGGATATGACACAGAGTGAGTGAGGGGAGGCAGTAGGTGTACACTACTCTCTGGGAAAGTTTGATGTTTAAGTTTGTTTTTAAGATAGCTAATTAAGCGTGACTTCTGTGGACTATATTGCGTCCCCCCCAAATTCATATGCTGAAGCCCTAACCCCCAGGGTGATGGGATTTGGGGGCGGGGCCTTGGGGAGGGAATCAGGTCATGGGGGTAGAGCCATCACGATGGGAGTAGCCCCTTCTACAAAGAGCCATGAGAGAGATCCCAATCTCTTCTCACCACCTGAGGACACAGCAAGAGCACAGCGGTCTACAAGCCAGGAAGAGGGGTTTCAGCATGCACTGAATGTGCCGGCACCTTGATCTTGGACTTCCCAGCTTCCAGAACCATGATAAACAAATGTCTGTTGTTTCTGCCACCTAGTCTGTGATGTTTTGTTGTGACAGCCTGAGACTAAGACAAGAGCCATAAGTGGAAGAGGAGAAGCTGACGGTCCAAAGGGAAAGGGGCAGGGGAGGAAGGCCATCAGGAGCCCAGGTGAGAAGTTCAGGCCTGGAAAGGGGGAAAGCTGCTTTCCCCACTGAAACGCGGGAAAGAAGAGACTGGGTGGAAGATAGCAGCATATTTTCATGTGGAAGGAAGAAAACTGGGGGACTAAAGTTTGACCTCATCCCAGTGCAAGTGGAGAAAACGCTGCGGCTGATAGGAGGAGAGAAGGAAAGGAGGCTGGGGAGGGAGGAGATTGGGGAAGCGTGGGCATGGCTTCCATGGGGACCTCTAACCAGGACAACCACACCCCCAGACTTCCTGGCACAGCCCTAACTTCCGGATCCTCTCCCATAATCCCCTTCATAAGCACACTCACGTGGACACCAATACTGGTCAGACCTTATGCCCAATTTGGGATTCAAAAATGTAGTCCTATCAATCAGGGCTGAATAAAAGGAGTGATGAGCAGCCTAAAGCAGAGCTGAGATTAGATTGAGCAAATTCTATCAGTAGATCTGGGTGACTCTCTCTAGCTCCACAGGACGGTCCAGAGAATCAGAACAAAGGAAAGCTTGGCAAGGGGGACACAGTGGAAAACCAAACGCTTGTAGGATTCTGTGGCAAAAATGGGAAGGCAGAGGTATGGATCCTGTCCTGATCCAAAGCAAAGAAAGCTTGACTTATACCCCATATTTCTCAAAATGTATTTCCTATGGTCAAATAAACTAAGAAGCACTGCACATTATGTACTCCACAGAGGATTTATATTACAAATCAGCATATTAAAGGCTCTGAGAAGTCCTGCAGTAAAGAAATAGCATCCAATAATTTCTTAAAATGCATTTTAATATAACTGCTCCCTGGGAAAACCCTACAGATGGTTGAAAGGAGTATTTTAATAATCTACTAAGGATCGAGGTGGCATTGAGTCTATAAGGGACTGCTTAAGAAACAACAGATGGTCTCTGAATGCCTTCTATGAAAAGGGGAGCCAATTAACTATAGGACTTTTGTTTTACTGAAGGCAATACTCAGGTTTGGGGCCAACATTTTCAGGACAATGAAGAAACTGGATGTGAACGAGGGAAGGACAAAGAGGACTTCCATGTGTGCCAAGAAAAAGCGATCTTGGAAAAGAGGTATAGCTCATAAGCATATTCAAGATAGCTTGTTGTGAGTAGAAGGATAAACCTTCTTCATTTTCCCCAAGAAAGCCTCAGCAAAGACTGAAAAGAATAAAATCACAGGTTGGCCGCATGTCATTGAAATGTCTTGTGGAAAATGGTGAAGGGCCTGAATGCCACTAGGAGTAGAGTTGACATGGTATCAGCTTATGAAGATGGGGGGGGGGGGACTATCTGTCCAGCTGGATTATATCCGTTCAACCCAGTATTCCCCAAATTTATTTGTCCAGACCCTATTCTCTTTTCTTACTCTACCTATTAACATCTCAGAACTTGTATTCCTCAGATCCAAATTTGGGAACACCCTGGTCTTACTCATTCCCCTTTCACATAATCTGACTAAAGCAGGGAGCTTGAGAAAGTTCTAAATTTGACTTCTGACAGAAAGAAGCAAGGATGATAATCAAAATACCTAAGAAGTCCGGCATGCTTTCCAGTAAATGAGAGTGGATAACTGTTAACCCAGAGCATTCAAGCTGAATATCAGTCCTACAAAATCCTGCTTGCTTCTCAGACTACATTTAATTCTGGCATTGGAATTGAGACTCCTCTCTTTACAAAACTAGGAAGGGCCTTTGATATCTTATTCTTCAGTTCCTTCTTGCACAGAAGTGGAAATTAAGGGCTAGTTGGTGACACGGGGTGAAACCCCAACCCACTAATGGTGGGGCACACCAGCAGTTACCCTATGAAATGCAGGGAATTAATCACTGCTAGATATCCAAGACCAAAGTCATCAAATACCGCCCTCTTCCTTCTTGCCCCCCCTTCCCACCTACCATCTGTTTGTGGTGTACAGTTGTGCATAAATACTGCACTTAGGAATAAGACCATAGCATTTGGGCATTGCCTGAGTGTGGAAGAAGGCACTCTTTGGACCTATATTCGTTAGGATAGGCTGTTGTAATAAAAATACCCAAACAGGTTATGGGTCAACATAACAGAAGCTTATTTCTTGCTCACATGACAGTCCAGAGTGGTCTAGTTCTGGGAAGTAGGGTGTGATGCCAGAGTCTCTTCAATTATTCCAGAACCTAGACTGATGGCAGTTCTTCCACCTTTAGCATCTACCTTCTAAGGCTGGTCAGGGGATCTCCATCTCAGGGGGTTGGAGGAGAACACGCAGGAACTTATGAACTAGACTGGAAGGAGCACGAATCACTTTTGCTATGCTCCCTTTGGCTAGAACTCAGTTACATGGTCACTGGACAGGATGGGAAAAGAAGTTCAGCTGTGAAATGAAAGAGAAGAAAGGCATTTTGGTGAGCAGAATCTCTGACCCCCATCTTCCAATGAACTTATGAAGCATGGGGATTTATGATATCAGCTTGCCCATCTATAAGTGTGTGAATAACAGAGAAAGAAGACAACTGGTTTCATTGGTGTCTTTTTGTTTTGTTTTGTTTTTCACTTCCAAATGTTTCTGGTTGGCTGGTTTATATTTAGGATCAAAACTGGTAAAAGCTGATAATAAATGTAGAGTTCTTTTTCAAATTCTTATACGTTCCAATAGCCCCTCTTCCTTTCCCTCCATTTTATGAATGAAAGTTAGCTGGACACTAGAAAGCCTACCGGTGTAACAGAGAGAAGGTTTGGATTCAAACTCTTTCACATACTAGCCATGTGACCTCGGGCAGGTCAGTTAACCTCCTGGACCCCGAGTTTCCCTTAATTGTAAATTAAAAATGCTCACATCAGCTCTACCAAGACATCTGGTCCCAGAAAGTAGAAGTGTCTCCTCCATCATTTCCCATACACATTCATACTCAGATCCTTCTTGGAGGATTCGTTTCAGGGATGAATTGGCATTATTTCATATAGATTGACCAACGCTCTGTTCCTAGACTGGTGTGGGGGTGGGGAAGGAGAGGAAGGTTAACTCAAACACACCATCGAAGTGTGACACTTGAATAAGGCCATTTCAGCGAGTCATCTGTCTGTCCTCGAAAGTTCGTAGAAGGACCAATTTTTCTATAAATTTAATATATATATTTTTTGCCACTTCCAAGCCACTGGTAGTCTGTCTGACTTTATACTCCTTTTGTGTTTGAGGCAGTTCTTAAATTAAGGTACAGTGCAGGGCGTTGATTTGGGGAACAAGATTATGCACGGAAAAATTAGTGCAACTGGTGAAATACCATGAACTAGAGCTATATTCATATTTCCCAAGATATACCAAAGTTCAGGATAATGGGGGTTTTTTTACACTTGTAGAATCAGTGATGATTTTTTTGCACTAAGGATATAGCGCTGATTTAATAGGAATACAAATAAATACTTCAAATATTACTTTCACATCTTCAGACATCCCAGTGGGCATTGAGAGGAAAGGATATGGTAAGGTTGCTGTACGACTACAGTTCTTTCCTCCCAGGGGATTCTAAGAATTGTGCTAATAATGCAATTTGTCCTGGACAAAGTGAGCTGATCCCAAACTGTCTCAATTTAATAAACGAACAAACTGAAGCCAAAAAATGAATATTCTCAGCTTATCAAATATTATGCATAGGAAAGCCATCACATAGACCTCAGATTTTCTGACTTTCATCCTGTAGTTTCTGGCTCTCTTTCACTCATTCATTCGCTTACTTTTTCCTTCATTCAGCACATACAATGGACACAGCAGTCCCAGGGGCTGTGAAGGACACCAGAGAAACACAACACCAGGCTTGGAGTCAAAGAGTATTCTCTAGTTAAAGGGACAAAACCAACACCGCAAAAGCAAAAATCAACAAAACCAAGCGCGAATGACTGGATCGCCGGGTCCGAGGAATGCTCAAGGAGTTCAGAGAGTGTCCACTTTGTGTGTGAGCGGGCCTGTCGGAGGCGTTTTGCAAAGAAAGCAGAACGTGGTCCCGGAAATCAAGACAGGGTTTGTTATTGTTTGTAGTGGGGGGCGGGAGGATGGCAGGGTTAGATGTGTCAAAGAGGAAAATTAATGAGCACAACTCTAGGAAGGCAGAAGTGAACACGCTTTCCTGAAACATAGTGGGTACTGGTTTGACTAATCAACATTTCTTTTATAAGAGAAGCAGCCAAGAGAAGAGAGAGAAGGTTAGGAGAGGGACAGAAAACCTAGGAGGGTCTGCTGCCTACACACTTGACTGGCATTGCGAATTCGTGTTCATTGCCTCCGACTAGACATGCGCAGTGAAGAAGCTGACAGCGAGACCAACAGTCCCGCACATTTTCCATCATCGAGAACGCGGGGTTGTGGTTCCCCCAGCAGCGCCAGCTTCTGGGCCTGTCCCCTGTGCCCTCGCCTAGACCCCTCGCTCAGAAGGGCTCCAGGTTCGCTTTCATGCTCTTCCGTTCGCAGTCTTGAGACCCTGAATAATGTTAGCTTTGACTTCGTGTTTTGTAAGTGAAGTCCAGCGGGACGATGGGGCAGGTGCATGAGCAGACGAGATACGCACCATAGGAGTGTCTGTAGCCGTTCCTTGCCACCCCACTCCCACGTAGATTTAGGGGCACCCCACGAGCGCAGAATCTGGTAGGCCTCCAGTGTGTGGCAGCGCAACAAACCTCAAAACGAGTACACAGTGCGTGTATCACCCGTGCAACTGAGTACATAGCACAGTCCTGAGAGGCCACACGTTCCGCTTGAGCCCGAACTTACTGAGAACACAGTAGGGACGTCAAGACATTTTAAAAAACATAAAACCCCAAGGTACCTTTATCACATCTTTTCTTATTTGCATATTCTTTACGTCCCTGTAATTAGCCAACCCCTGATGCTAAAAATGAAGACGTGGTAGGAAAGGGAAAGACAGGGCAGCCCGAAGTTCCTTTCCCTTTCCGTTCCTGTTCTTCCTTGCTCAGCAGCAAGCTGAAGGCACAGCATCGTGGTGGGATATGTGCATACCAAAAAGTGAATTAAAACCAGTTGAGTTAGTTGTGTGCGGTGTTTCCATTATTCTGATAAGAACAACATACATATGCATATACAAGCTACAAATACAAATCGTAGGATTTCAGTGATTCTACATGCAAATTAAGTGCTGTTCTATTTGTATTTGAAGCTAGCATTGCACAATGTAAAGATAAATGGCAAAACTCGTGCTAATAATTTACATTTTTAATTTTTCCTCTCTGAGGAAGGCATTAATAGCAAATAAAAACACTGTAAGTTGAAAGAGACACCAGAAGAAAGGAAAAAGCTTTATATTTTAGTACCACCAACAGCACACCTTTCCTTCTTTTTTGAACAAAGGGCCTTGCATTTTCATTTTGCTCCAGGTCCCACGTAGTAGGTAGCAGGCCTTTTCCACCAGTTCGAATCCCTCGTGCGAGATCGGAAAGGGGACAGTGGTGCGGACGTCACCTTCCTTCACGGACTTCAGTGCTGCTGAGGCCCGTCATGGCTGCTGTTTCACGCTGCTTTCATCACAAGATGAAAATAATGCAAACCCTAAAGGTGAAATTAGGTGGGGTTCCCTACCTATTTCCAAGGCAATTCAAGGCTTGGGGTGTAGTAGTACTTTTAAATGAGTTTTAATTCTTACTGAGGCAATACATTTGTATAATATAATATTTCAAATAGTAAATGATTTTTTAAATTATATATATAATTTGCATTCCGTAACATTCACCTTTTCTCTTTTTTTTTTTTTTTTTCTGTGAGGGAGGAGGGAGAGGCAGAGGGAGAGAGAGAGAAAGTCTTTTTTGTTTTTTTTTTAAGATTTTATTTATTTATTTGACAGAGAGAGACACAGCGAGAGCAGGAACACAAGCAGGGAGAGTGGGAGAGGGAGAAGCAGGCTTCCCGCGGAGCAGGGAGCCCGATGCGGGGCTCGATCCCAGGACCCTGGGATCATGACCTGAGCCGAAAGCAGACGCTCTAAGACTGAGCCACCCAGGCGCCCCGAGAGAGACTTAAGCAGGCTCCACCCCCGGCGCGGAGCCCACACGGGGCTCAATCTCACGACCCTGAGATCAAGACCTGAGCCAAAATCAAGAGTCAGACACTTAACCGACTGAGCCTCCCAGGCGCCGCAATATTCACATTTTCAAAGCCTACAATTCAATAGTTTTTAGTTTCACAAGGTTGTACAACCATCAACCGTCTAATTCCAGAATATTTTCATCACCCCTAAAGAGAAACCCACCCCTACCGGCAGTCACTCCACATACACCCCACCCCCCAAGCGCCGGGAAACAACTAATCTTTCTGTCTCTGTGGATTTGCCTGTTCTGGATATTTCGTATAAATGGAATCATACAATAAATGGACTTTTGTGTCTGGCCTCATTTCGCTTAGCATCATGTATCAAGGCAGGTATTTGATACAGCAGAATGCCCTCTATTCTTTTTTATGGCTGACTAATATTTCATTATATGGGTATGCCACATTTTGTTTATCTATTCATCTTTTGAAGTACAGTTGACCCTTGAATGACATGGGTTTGAACTGCACGGGTCCACTTATGCACAGATTTATTTCAATAAATATGGTATAGTACTGTACATATGATTTTCTTGATAAGTCCTTTCTCTAGCTTGCTTTATTGTATGAATACAGTGTATAATACACATAATATACAAAGTTGTGCTCATCAACTGTTTATGTTATCAGTAAGGCTTCTGGTCAACAGCAGGTTCTGAGTAGTTAAGCTTTGGGAGAATCAAAAGTTGCATGCAGATTTTCCACCGTGTGGGAAGTCAGGTGGCCTAATCCCCATGTTATTCAAAGGTCAACTGTATAAAGTTTAAATGAAGAATAATCTTTTGCTCCATTCTTTCCTTCCCTACCCTCATACCCAAAGAAGCCATTTTCTACTCTTCAGTTATTTCTCGTGGTATGTTCCTTTCCGTTTTCATGTATCATCTTTATACAGCTATTTATTTATAATTTTGAGATATTTATTATATTCTTACTTTAGAAGGTGATCATGTGCTACTTTGATAACTCCACACGTACCTATTCTTCCTTCTTCCTTTCTCTTACAGCAATTACATGGACAATTTTTGGTGAAATCAATCACAGCTGAGTGAAGAATTATTATCAGCATCACTTTCACTTTCCTGAACCAGGAGAATCAGCTCTGATCTTCCCATATGGGAGTGCCCTGGGGCCCAGGCCTTAGACCACTTCTTTTTTCTGTTATACTCACTCCCTAGCCCAACCCTATGGCTTTAAAAATTATCCAAACGGGGCGCCTGGGTGGCTCAGTTGGTTAAGCGACTGCCTTCGGCTCAGGTCATGATCCTGGAGTCCCGGGATCGAGTCCCGCATCGGGCTCCCTGCTCGGCAGGGAGTCTGCTTCTCCCTCTGACCCTCCTCCCTCTCATGCTCTCTCTCTCTCATTGTCTCTCTCACAAATAAATAAAAAAATCTTAAAAAAAAAAAAAAATTATCCAAACGTTTATGACTCCCAAACTTAGATTGCCAGCCTTGTCTTCACTTGAATTCCAGGCTCCTGTCGCCCACTGCTGACTTGACATTTCTATGTGGATGTCCAGCAGGCACCATATACTTAACTTGTCCAAAACAGAACCCCCCCCCTTCCCCTCCTATGGAGCCACAACCTTCCCCATTTCAGGAAATGGCACTTCTGTCCTTCCAATTGGTTAAGCCCCAAACCTTAGAATTATCCCTTGTCTCTTTTTTTTGCCCTTCCATGCCCTATATCCAATCCACAGAAAATCTGGTCAACCCTACCATCACAATATATCCGAAATCCAACCACTTCTCACCAGCTCTACTCCTATCATCCCAGGTACAAGATGTCACCATGTCTCACCTACACTATTACAGTAACCTCCTGACTGGCCTTCCTGCTGTCATCCTTCCCCCACACAGCTCACACAGCTGCTGAAATTGTCCTTTTATCACGTTATTTCTCTGCTCAAATCTTTCCTATGGTTTCCTATCTCACTCAGATAACAGGTACTATAAGATCTGGCCCCGCTGTGTCTTTAACCTCATCATCTTTCAGTCTTTCCCTACTTACTCTGTTCCATCACCATTGGCTTTCTTGCCATACATGGAACCCTCTAAGTTCATTCTAACCTCAGGGCCTTTGCACTTGCTGTTTCCTCACCTGGAACACTTTGCTCTCATATAGCAGCATGGCTTACTCCTTTACTTCTCTAATGTCCTTCCTGCTCAAATGTCACCTTATTGGGAGGGCTATTCCTGATTAACCTGTATAAATTGACATCCTGCTATACCCCTTATCCCTCTATATCCTTTATCTTGCTTTATTTTTTTCTCACAGTATTATTGTCACCTGACACATTATATATTTGTTTGTGTATCATCTGCTGTCTTCTGCCTGGAAGGCAAGGATTATCTGTTATATGTACTACTATATCTCCGTTGTGCAGAATGTGCCTGGGATATAGTCAGCACCTAATAAATATTTGATGGCTGAAAGAATTAATTTAAAATTGTCAATAGATGCATGTATCCAATCTACAAGTTGAATTGGAAGCAGAATGTCATATTCTGAATTAAAAATTCTATGGAGCTTCCCCTCAGAACTGCCTCCTGGTTGGTATGACTCTGTTTAGGTCTTGTTCTCTTCCACTGGACCGAAGCTCCTCAGGGGAATTCTCAGTGCCTGGAGACCCTGAATAAAATGTCTGTGGGACTGTAACATCTTAGGGATTTAAAGAACTAGTGGGGATAGCTGCTCACCAAGGTAACGTGTTGCTCATGCCTGTAATATATTTAGGAGTGAACCCAATACATTTAAGACAGAGGATTCTACAACTTTATCCGTTTATTCATCCAAGCATTTGAGCTCATAGGTATTGAGCACCTTCTCTGAGAAAGCTTCTAGTTCCTAAATACTTTCTATTCTTGTCTCCAAATTACCTGCCCTCCCCCAAACTAATCTAAAATGTTATTTTTTGTTCTGACCTCAGTGGAGCTGGGGAACAGCTGGGCACCAGCATCTGTCTAATCACCCTTCATCCCTTGGCAACTATTAAAACATGCCAGGATGCTCTTTGCTGATGCCTCTCAGATTTAAAATGGAGACACTGGGTATTCAAAATAGAGGGCCTTGACATTTAGAATATCTGCCCCTCCTTTCTCGGCCTGAAAGAAATGCCTGGTAGTTGACTTTCAGGGCCCGGCACAGGTCAGCCATCCTCTGGAGGGCTGGTGTTTTGGTTTGGTGGATTGATTTCATGGACAATGGGCACATTTTCATAAGTCATCACACCCGGAGGACCCCACATTGTGTGGGCGTGTGATAAGAGGGGTAGGTGATATTTTATGTATGGAACTTGAATTCTATTCAGCCAGTATGGAGCAATTTAAAACACGTGGGGAAAGAAATGAGGCCAAGTTGGAAGCCAAGCCCCCACATCACACAGGAGGGTTGTTCTGGAGTGGGGTCTTTGGAATGTCTCTACGAAGTCACTGGGCTCAAAGTCATTGGGCTTGCGGTACATCCTTCCATACTCCTTGCTTTAGCTGGAATGAAAAGGTGGCCTTGGAGTGTTTCGTGAAACTCTGTTGTGTTATGTAAATAAACCTGTTTTATAAAAGAGTCTCCTGGGGGCCTTTTACTGCAAGGCCTTGTTTTTTAGGTCAGAGGTCAAGAAAGAAGGGCAATTACCCATCAATATTGTTTTGCAACAATTATTCATTGTCTTTTGTTAGCATTATTTTCATCTCCAAGAAGTAGAGCACTTTCAGTGGAAAGGTATGTTTTTCTTCAAGAAACAAGAGGCAAAATTCATTCTTTAAACAAACAGACAAACAAAACACTGACCCTAATTCTTTCATCCCAAGGGAGGAGTCTTTGAAGCTGCAAGCTCTCCTATTGTATTTAAAATGATTCAGTTTGCACAAATGGGTATGCACACACACACACACACTCACATATGATTTGATTTACAACCAGGTTTTTGCTCTTATTTTTAATATTTTATTTATTTATTTATTTATTTATTTATTTTTGCCACCTGGTTCCTTGCTATTGTGTAAAAGGAAGCTCTAGCCACCCACTTGCACATGGCACATTAGTAGGGGAAATGGGCTCATCTGTCCGGAATAGTGAACAAGGATTTCAGGATATAAAACTGATTTGACCTGATTCCTATCGGGTGCATTTACCTGTAAAGTGATCCATTCAGCTGTAATGAGGTGTGGCTACTGCCCGGGGGCCAGGTTGTTGGGAGCCCGCCCCAGGAGTCCTCCGCACCCGCGGGTGGGGGGCGGGGGCGGGGCCGATTTCTGGTCCAGCTCCTGGGTTAGACCCAGGCTTCTTTTGTTTTCCTCAGGGAGGGGGAGGTTGGCTCCAGCCTCCAGAAACTTGATCCTGGCTGGTTCTCCTGCCAGGTGACGCTGTCCTTGGGAAGGTATGGGCTGTGAACACAGGGACAGCTCAGTTAGGACACACAGTTGGTAATATTTAATTGATACTGCATTTCTTCAGATAGCACACAGGCTTTTGCCAAAATCATTCTTTCCCCTTGACCTCAACCATAGAAGTCACTTCACTCTCTTTGGCTCTCTTTCAGGTATTTTCAGAATCCTGAGTTCATTAGCCTCACTTCCCAGCTTTTACCCTGCTCCCCTTTTTACCCATCAGCCCCAGATCAGAGTGTTCCGCCCACCTGGTGCCCTCAGTTTCCACTTGAGCCACACTTCCTCTTAGCCAGGGTGTGAGCAGGTTTGGGAATCTTGTGGATTGAGTCCCTTAAAGCCCATGTGCAGTCAGGTCATCCATTGACGCCCAGCTAAACAAGCACTATGTTTGTTTTTGATGGGGATAAATTATCAAGGAGAGATAGAAAAGCACATTTCAGGGAAATGGCTGCAAATTCCTTTTGTAATTCTACCATCAACTCCTTCTGTGACCTCGAGTTTCTAAGACTTATCACAAATACGGAGGCACAAGGGAGTCAAATAATCTCCCAAGTCTTACAGGCAGAAAAAGCCAGAGCCAAGGTGTGGACACCAACAATTCATTTTCATGGTTCCTCTTGCCTGCTCCACTGTGACGCCCACCTAGGTCTCCAACCACTGCAGGAAAGTTTGGTAATTCTGTTTCATTAAAATCTTCAGCGCATCGGGCGAAATAATAATGAATGATGAACACTTGTTGAACAATTACTTTGAACAATTACACATACACAACCATGTAATTCTCAACCAACGCTATGAAGCTGGTACTTATGTTATTCCCAGTTTCTGGAGGAAACAGAGATGTTAAGAAGCTTGTCTGCCGTCACGCAGTGAGCAAGTGGCAGAGGCCGGCTTTGGACCCTGGGCTGATTTCAGAGCTCGCGCTCTTTATCGGTGAGTAGCCCAGTCAGTGATTGAAAGTATAGAACAGCTCGTAGATAGAGCACTGGGTGTTATACACAAACAATAAATCGTGGATCACTACATCAAAAACTAATGTTGTAATGTATGGTGACTAACATAACATAATAATAATAAAATTAAAAAAAAAAAAAAAGAATCTTGTTACTGACCCAAGGAGTAGACTTGAGCACTAAACTAACTGTGTGATCTTGGGCCTCAGTTTCTTCATCTGTAAAATGGATGAAGACCCTGTCAACTCTGTAATTCTTTAAGTTCTTCAGAGTCTGTAAGACTTTAACAGGTCTGTACTTCCCGACGGGAGTCTGGAATACAATCATTGTGGCTTTAGGAACAAGTGGATAGTGGACATTAAGGTTTTAGGAATCAGAAAAGAGACTGGAAGTCTCCATACAAGTTTGGGTTTTACTCAGGAGCCCTGGGACACTTGGAGCTAGAGGTGCTGATGAGCCTCGCAGGAAACAGAAGCACCTGGCAAGGGAGTGGTGTTGCAACTCCAGGGCAAGTGGGGGCTGGTGTGGGGTAGAGATGTGGTGTGGAGGGCCCCGGAGGAGTCATCCATAGAGGGAGGTGGGAATACGGTTTTTAAAATAGTTATAGGGGCGCCTGGGTGGCTCAGGTGGTTAAGCGACTGCCTTCGGCTCAGGTCATGATCCTGGAGTCCCTGAATCGAGTCCCGCATTGGGCTCCCTGCTCGACGGGGAGTCTGCTTCTCCCTCTGATCCTCCCCCTCTCATGTGCTCTCTCTCTCTCATTCTTTCTCTCTCTCATTCTCTCTCAAATAAATAAAATCTTTTAAAAAAATAATAATAAAATAAAATAAAATAGTTATAAATTGGCATTGTGTTTTGTGAATTTGGAGATGATATTGGAAAAGGAAGAGAAGTTACAATTTGATCATTTTTTAAATACAAGTCTGATAGTAAGGGCAGCGCGTAAAAAAAGAGCCCCAGTGCCAGGGCTTGGAATTAAACAGATGTGAGTTTGCATCCAGCTCTGCCACTTTTTAGCAGATCCTGAGTAAGTGCCTTAATTTTCTCCTTGATGAAACAGGGACCACACCAACCCTGAGCACAGACTCGATAAATGCTCCTTTCCCTTCCAGCAGACCACGATTGCTTCTCTTCCCAGCTTCACCCCAAACCTCAGAAAGTCAATACTCAATTAACTCTTAGCCGTGATGAAAAGCTCTGATCTTAAAGAGGGATGAAGACATCATATCTGCCCTGTTTTTCCTTTCAAGTTGCTTTAGGCTTCTCAAAGAGCTGGACCCTGATTGCAGATGAAGGGATGGGAATGCAGTGAAAAGCAGCAAACCAAGCACCCCCAGATCAAGAGCAGGGGCCCACTAGAAATGTCATGACTGGACACATGACTGAGGAGGGGATACTCCTATCATGACATTTCTAGTGTCCTCGCCTCCACCCTGGGTAGGGCCTGGTGTCTGAATGCCTGACCCACCTCGCTGGGGAGAGGGCTAGACATATGATGTCCGCTACTGTGCCCTGCAAAGTATGAGGGCAGGGGGATGCTCATTCCCTCCCCCTTCTCAGCACACCATGAGCAGGCATTCATGGGGTCCAGAGAGGGGGTTGGGAGAGGGCACTCGGACACTTGGCAGTCATCATGGGTTGAATTCCCGGGAAAACAGACTTTGAGATTTGTGTGCTGGAAGTGCATTGGAAGTGGTCTTAGGATCAACACCGGTGGGGGTATGATGTGTGGAGGGAGGGAAGCTGAATAGGGAAGAGGTAGACTGCAATTGAAGATGCAGCAAAGACCTCAACCTACCCAGTGGGGAACTCAGGGTTGACTCAAGGGTAGGACGAGGAGCCGAGCTTTCCTGTCTCCACATCTAGTCATTGTATGTGGGTTGCCCGGGGAGGGGCACTACGTTGACCATGGTGACTGTCTCCCACCAAGGGCAATCCTGGAGAGGTATCAGTAGCAGCCAACCTGTCCCGCAGCTGGGAGGGTAGATCCCAGTCCTGCAGCGAGGATCCGGGGAGTGCATTGGGCATCCAGCACAGCAACCAGCCCTCTTGTCTTACGGAGTGAAGACCAGAGAGAACAAAGATAATGAGTCCTCACAGGGTGTGCGGCTCACAGGCTAAGAGGCTGAGAGCTTGCGCTCCCAAGCAGGTCAGCCTGACTCCCCATCTCGGCTCTGCTCCTTCCTGTGTGTGGTTTGGACTTTTAGTCAACCTTTCTGTGTTTCGGCTTCCTCATCTTTGCACTGGGGGTAATAGTATTGACCTCTGAGATTTGTTGCAAGGACGAGACAGATAGTCAAGGTGGGATTCTTAGCACATCTGGTGGGCCCCCTAGATGTTAGATTTTGTGGTTAACACTATTCTCAGGATCCCTTTCCTACTTTATCCCTTTGACTCAAACCCAAATGTGTAAGGTGTGAGCTGAAAAGGAGAAGGAAGAATCCTACAAGAACACCTATCACGACTTAATATACCTACCAGGAAAGCCAGCAGGGGGGCAGGGACTGGGGGTTAGAGGGGAGGAGGAGGGGCATTAAGGGCAGACTCCTGCAGCCTTGCTGCTTAAGGGAAACTGCCTGCCGCTGACCAGCTGGTTGGCTCTGCAGGGCCATTGTAAGGACTATAGGAGGTGGTTGGAGTAGAGCACTCAGGACGCTACCTGACACTGTAGGGGCCATTATGTTTGCTGTCCTCATCCTTAAACAATGGCCTGTCCACAGGGGCAGCACTGAGGGAAGAAGCCCTGGATTCAGACCTTGCAGGTTTCCCACAGTGTTTAAAACCCCAGGGAACAGACAGACTGAATTCCTGTCAAATTCTGTTTCCTCTGTTACTAGGTGAGCCCCAGTAACAGCCCTGGATTCTCTGGATTAAGTGTTGGATCATTTACAGTTGTAATGGGATGGTCTGAGAGGCTGGCCATGTTGTCTTTAGTCCGAGGTGGGACTGGCTGGAGAAGAGAGGTTTAGGACAAATGGCTCCAGAGATCAGCTAAAGGAATTGGTGTTCTTTGAGAAGCCTCCCGCCGCCCCCCGCAAGGTAACAGAAGGTACGGTAAGGTGGGCTGCACTCTTCATGCGTTTATAACCTTTTCTTAATTCTTGGTTAACCCTTGTGGAACTTCCAACACCCCAACCCTAATAAATCGGCCACGTTCTCTTGTATTAGATATTCCCCAATTTTCTTTCTCCCCAGTTGAAACCCATGCTGGAAAGGGCTGCAGGAAATGAGAATGATCAGAATGAAGTTGGGGGGTGTTGGAGGCAGAGAGAGGGGTTTCAGAGAACATTCCCCTTGCAGAGAGCGCGGGCCGCAGGCTGAGAGCTCCTGCATTTCTCCACCCCCCACCCCCGCCCGGCTCCTCCCCTTGCCCTTTCCTTGCTTTGAGTTGAAAAAAACATCAGGTATTTACTTTGATTTACCTTTTCAAATGCGCTTGATCTCCAAGCCCACCTTTTGCTGGGAGCACTGCCCACCCCTTGGGCCCACGCTGGCTTCACTGAGTTCTTACCACATGGAGTAAAAAAGTAAGTCATGGGAATCCCAAGGCACAGCGCGAGTCAGTTTGATGGACTCATTTAAACTTTCTCCAAGACTAATTCCCCATTCATTTTATTTGGTTGGTTAAGAGTCACAGTAAAGTTTCTTCGGCAATTACGGTGTCAGATTTTTTTTTTTTTAACAAGTAAGCAATAAAACAAACACATAAAATATTTTGGTAAGTGGGGCAGTCATGTTGTTCGTATCTTTCAGAATCCAAAGAACTCCTAATGACCCAAGTTTTTGGCATTAAGGGAAATATTTAGACAGGATCATGCCCTTGATTTTTATCTTTATAGATTTAAAGTCCTTGAACTTCAGTTCACAGAAATGTCATTACGAGGGCAGAATGGACTGCCCGTTTCCTGCACTAACTTTTCATATCAGAAAGCATAGCTGACTTTCACCTTGTGTTTTTATTTCTCAGAAAAAAATATAATAGGCCAATAGAGTCATGGGACTTAAGGGGAAACCCCGAAAACAAAACGTATCTGAAATCTGTGTCCTTCTCTCTGTCTTCAAAGCCACTACCTTAGGGCACTCGACCATTATCTCTAACTGAGACGACTATTTACAATGGCATGATCTCCCTGTGTCAGTGCTTGCCTGACCGCTCTGTGTTTTTTGCACACACAATGGCCGTGGTGATTTTCAAAAAGTGTAAATCAAAGCATGTCCCTCCCCCGACTGAAACTGTATAGTAATTTCCCTCCCACTTGGAGTAAACCCCAAGCTCTTACTGAGGATACATGGCTCTGCTTGTCCCTCCAGGCTCAACGCACTGTCCTCTAGCCTCACTAGACTTCAGCTTTAAGTGACCTCTTTCAAGCCTCAGGACCTTTGCACATGCTCTTTCCTCTATTTAGAAATGTTCCCCCTATCTGCTTCTTTCAAATGACTTTCTCTTCTCATTCTTCAGATCTCACCATAAGCACCACTTCCTCAGGCAGAACTTCCCTGACTATCTTCTCTAAACTAGGCTTCTCATTCTGGCCATCAATCTCTTATTTTAACATAGCATTTATGATGATTTGTCACTGTCTTTACTTATTATTTATTATTATTTTTCTTTTTTCCGATTTATTTTCTGCTTCTGACCCTTGAACATAGACGGCTAAGGTCATGTTCTTCTTGTTCACCACTGCATACTTTCTGTCCAACAAGGCACTTGGCACAAAGTAGGGACTCCACAGATACCTGCTGAATGAAGAAACACTTTATTCTGATAGGGGGGTTTAAACATGGCTGCATTTTCCATGAAGTCTTTTGCTTTTAGAGTTTTAATTTTATTAAACTCTAGGTGGCATGCCAAAATGTCTGGTAAAATCACCTAGTTCTAAATTTCGTTGAGACTATCTCCGTCCTCCGATTTCTCACGTTTCGTTGTCTCGTCCTTTATGAATTCCACGATGATGAATGTATGCTGGAATATAAGCTTCATTTTGTCTGTTTTGTCCCTGCTGTAGGTCTAACAGTGGTTGGCACATAGTAGGCATTATATGTGCACTGCCGTTACATAAGAGCCACCCAGGGTGAGATTTCTAAACTGATTCAGCACTGAGACTATAAATCCACCGAGCAATGGTTCTTAGAACAGAGGATTTGCAAACCGGCTAGAGGAGTCTTGCAGAAGTGTACTCTTGGACTTGGAGAGTATTTTACATTGTTTTAAATCAGTCACCTAAATTTTAAAATTGGGATTTCATATAAATATCCCGACGTCAGCTTTTCTTTTTTAAGATTTTATTTATTTATTTGACACAGAGAGAGAGAGAGAGAGCTCAAGCAGGGGGAAGGGCAGGCAGAGGGAGAAGCAGGCTTCCTGCTGAGCAGGGAGCCTGATGTGGGGCTCGATCCCAGGACCCTGGGCTCATGACCTGAACCGAAGGCAGACCCCTAACCGACTGAGCCACCCAGGCGCTCCCGGATGTCAACTTTTCTTGAAAAGCCGGAAGATCTAGCCACACAGCCTCCTCTTGGTCACACGGCACGATGGGGGAAGCTAGGTAGGAGCTGCTCCTTTTGGAGGCTCACGTCCTCTCCTTTTGCTTTTCCTAACAGTTTGTGTTGATGCGAGAATCCTGCCCCATTACAATTATCCTGAAAATAATAGTGGGTGATTTTTAAAGTAGGTAAATAGAGAGTTTCAGCTGAAAACCCACCAGAAATGAAGAACCAACTTAGGGAATATTTGTGCAAGATTGAGATGGAGTTAGGCCTGATTAGTCCGTCCGAGATTTGTTCAAAGCTCTCTGCAAGTGGTGCAATAGGTAGTGGCTGGAATAGAAATTATTTACCCTTGAGATCTTCTATGTTGTTAAATTCTGGGCATGGAGTAAGAAGCTAAACTGATTTCTTTATCTTAGGACCAAGCTAACTCAGCTCATAAAAATTGTTCAAGGACACCGTGCCCCTAACGTCCAGAGAAAGGAGGAAACAAATACAGGCATTATTTAAATCTGTTACTGGGCCACATGTATTGAAAATTGGCAAAAAACTAGTGGCTGGACAAGTCGAAGTGCGTTATTTTATCAATTGATGATGAGTTAGCAGCAGCATCATGTCCTCACCGATGAAATCTGAGCTTTCATCGGGGCATTTGAAAACATGTTAAGCCCCCATACAATATAAGCAACTGTTTGAACTTGAAATAAAGAGATTCGAGTTACATTTCATCAGGAAACACTCTAGCCGTGTTGGCAATCAGGGTCAAAACAACAGATGATTTATGAGACCTAGAAAGGAGTTATTGGCCTAAGTCAATCTGGGCTGATTTCAAAATGATAATTATGTTTATTACAAGCATTTTCCCTTGGATTTTATTTTTTGCCTCTATTCCCTTATTGCTTTGGTCACTATGGAAAAAAAAATAGGCCTGACGAGAGCAAAAACATCCAAGTACTGTGCAGTTTTATTTAGTCTAGCAATTAGATAGATTTTTCCAAGTGCTACTAATTGTCCCTTAAAATAAACTGGAATGCTATGAAAATGGATGTTGCAGTCTAAAATTACTCATCTATTTTGAAATCTAATTCACAGCTTCCACTTACATGTTTACAGATTATAGTTTAAAAAAAAAAGAGAACAATTAAGATTGTAAAATGTTTAAGTATAATTTATGAGGAATCTATCATTCATGATTTAATTTCGTAGTTCACCACAGCTGTTCAGGTTCACGCTGGAATAAAAATACCTTGCACCCAGCAGTACTATTAAAAACCAAAAGTTTTACCACAACAGGATTAGCTTTTCTTTTTTTTTCCCCTAAAAGTGTGAGACACAAGAATCTAGGAAATTGGAGAAAAGAATGCTAAAACATGGAAGAAATGAACGTGTAGTCACTTACTGGATGAGTCACACTGCTCCATGTTCAAGGACCGCAGGCTTGGGTTGGGATTCATCTGGAATTCTGGGTCTGGTCCACATTGACTCCCCACCTAGAGTGGCCAAGCTTTAGACTCACTGAGAATCATTGATGGAGCTTATTAAAAATATACATATCCCTAGAGCTTCAGACTGCTCTGTTCTAGGAACCCGGAAATCTATTCTGAAGATTCCTTCGGTCTGACGGTCGCCCACATTAGGGAAAGGGCTGGTCTAGTTCCAGAGGATTTGAGAGACAATAGAGGAACCTGACATGGATCTGTCATCCTGTTGTCCTTCAAACTCAAGTGAGTTCTGAACCACGTTTTGAACCAGGCAAGAATCCTCCAGGCTGATTTGATCCTTCCATCCCAGTTGTCTCAGATTCAAATGACTGATCAGAGGTGAATGATTCTAAGGGGATTGGCAGTCAGAGGACCGGGGTTCTAGTCATCTTTTTGCTCCCACCCAGCTGTGTGAAATTTCTCTCTCTCCTGGAGCATCACTGACTGTAAGATGAAGGAGGTGGGCTAAAAGGTCCCTAAAATGAGGATTGCAATCCGGGGGCCTCAGGCCACATCCAGCCTGCAGATTGATTTTACTTGGACCTACATGATGTTTGAAAATAAATTTCAGTTAGTTTCCCAACAGGGAGATTTTTCCCTCCAAATCTAGATTTTCAGCTTCTCTTGAGAAATTGGAAATTCTGGGCATTAATGGGACCCTCATTCTTACCTAGCAAATGTCACCTGGGAAAAGTAAGGTTTGTTCCTTTTAAAAGGGCCACAAGCTCTTATATTCCAATAGCAGCAGGCTTTCTACCCACCAGCCTGCTCATATGTGGATGTTTCTGCTTGGCACCTGGAGATGGTCCAACGGTTGGCTCTTGCTTACCCAGGGTCATTTTTAACACTAGCATCCTTTGATTCTCTAGATCACATTCTAGGGGGTAGATCCTTTAACCAGGCCTGTGCCTGCTCATTCCTCCTTAATTTTTGAGTCAGGAAAGCAATTTCTGCTAGTCCATTTTCAGGGCATAGGGAGTTTTTAAGAAAGAAGCAAGGGTGTAGGACCCTGAAGGGATGTGGTGACTGTTTCTCCAGAAAGGGTCCAAAGAACTAAAATTTCTATGTTTACAAATTCCTAAGTACAATATACCCAAGTGGGCCTTAATTTAGGCCAAATGTTCCAGCAAGAGTAAAGACATTGCTAAATTGCCAGGTTTTTGCAAATTATAATGAAAATTATATGGCACGGAGTCCAAAATCCTTGTATCAATATAATAATTACTGTATGACTGGAATTAAAGAAGTGGCTTTTCTGGGAAAACACAAGTGGGAAAAATTCTTCCAAGTTTCACAGAAGCATCTTCAGCCTCAAGGTGGGCAGTTGGGGTTTGGGGGGGGGGGCGGTCTCAGGAGAGGCCTGTGAACTGATTTAAACCTGATTAGGAATTCCTCAGATCTCACGGTTATTGGAGGGATTGACTGATTCAGGGTATGGGTTTTCCTACCACTTCCACCTAAATTCTCTCAAAATACACCAAATGTAAAGAATGGCCAGTGTAGATATTATTCTCAGCTTGCCAAGGTCAATTAGTGCTAAAAGCTCCCTATGGTCACTTAATTCAAATCAAACATTTCTTGCCCCCTAATTATGCGCATGATTCTAGATTACAGAAGATGAATCACATTTGACCCCAGAAGCCATTGTCTGTTACAGATATCTATGCAAGTGAGAAAAGTACCTATTGACTGTTCTAAGGGATTCTATTGTTGAGAGATAAGCAACAAGCAATGGGAAAGGGAGGAGGGTATCATTTAGGTTGGGCCTAGAAGGATGGGCTGAGGTGGGTGGTGAGATGACGAGGAGCAAAATTTAGATACAAAGGGCCTGCCAATAGGAACCCATGTTTGAGGAACCCTGAGTGGTCTGCTTTGACTGGAGGGGAAGCATCCTGAGTGTTGAGAGAAATTAAAGGAGTGAGAATTGGCCAGAAATGAGGCTGGAAAGCTACAGGATAGTCAAATCGAGAAGGCCATATGAAGGCCTTGGAACATTATTTTTGGGTAATGGTGAAAGCCACTAAGCTTTCTGATGTAAAAAACAACTTTCTGTGGAGGGTGCAGTATGGGTTGGGGGGTGGGGTGGGGCGGGAAGAGTCAAAGTTATTTTGAGGATTCTAAGTTGGGGTTGTCTCTGTCTTCTGCCTTAAATCTAAGAGATAAAATACCCATTAATTTACCCTTGGTTCTGTGGTGTGGTTTAATGTTAACGTAATGTTATATTTGAAGAACAGCACTCCTAGCAAATTGCATTATTTTGTTAAAGGATATACATATTATTTTGTTCCAATATGCTCTTTCATTAAAAAGTAGTATAAGTGAGGGGCGCCTGGGTGGCTCAGTCAGTTACACGTCTGCCTTCAGCTCCAGTCATGATCCTGGGGTCCTGGGATTGAGTCCTGGGATCCAGTCCTGCATCGGGCTTCTTGCTCAGCGGGGAGCCTGCTTCTTCCTCTCCCTCTCCTCCCCGCTCATGTTCTCTCTCTCTCTGTCAAATAAATAAATAAAATATTTTTTAAAAAGTAGTATAAGTGAAAAAATAACTATAGTTATTTAAAGATATCCCCCCCCCTTCATGACTTTTCTAGGCTCTTTACCTCCTTCCCCCTCCTTTCCTCCTCACCTTGTTCCGAGCAGTCATGTGGTGTCTCTGGGGCAGTAATGCCAAGTCTGGGCATTGAAGCAAGGATGGCTATGGCTATAGTTGGGGGGTCTGAAGGACCTCAACATCCCAGTTCTCTTTTGCTACAGAGTACTGAGAGTGTCATAAGGTGTATGGGATGGAAACTATCAAATCAAATGTGGTAACAAGCCAATAAACAAGAAACCTCATTATGACCAGAAGTAGGAATGAAAAAGAAGCATAGCCCACTGAGAAGGGGAAAAACACAACACACATACTAATATTTCTAATGTTTTATACTGGAATTATATATGGAACTCGTTTTGGCCTCATGGAAAATGGATGATTTTCCGTGGCGTCTACCAATGACAAGCCTGTGGCGTTTTTGAAGAGAAAAGGGAGCCCTCACATATAAAATACAGTTACAACCATGTGAAATATCTTATTGCTGGGTCTGGTATTATTGCTGTGCTCTGGTAGAGACGTACTTTAATGTTCAATTCTTATAAAACATGGAAAATGACAGCTGATAAGGAATACAAGGCTGTTTCATGAATGTCACATAACTTGGGACACATTGTGCCCACTGATATGCATGGCTCACAAGAAATTCCATGGAATGAGGAAAGGCTGGATCTTCATATTTCACTATTTTGCTAACATTTCTACTATTTCAGATAAAGCAAAATGCTTTCTCAATATTTTTATTAAATAGCATTGTTGCTAATCATAACTCTTTATCTTAATAAAAATAATACAATCTCAGACCATTTTAGTTGAAAGATGGCAAAGAGCAGCAAATACACTCACAGTGTTCACATTTTGAGCAAAGAGAAAAGTTGGAGCCTCTAAGCTCCTAAAGAGTGTCAGTGATGGACCCTGGGGCCCTAGGGCAGCAATTCTCCATGGTGCAATCATAAAATCCACAGCTGGGGCGCCTGGGTGGCTCAGATGGTTGGGCGTCTGCCTTCGGCTCGGGTCATGATCCCAGGGTCCTGGAATCGAGCCCCGCATCGGGCTCCCTGCTTGGAGGGAAGCCTGCTTCTCCCTCTCCCACTCCCCCTGCTTGTGTTCCTGCTCTCGCTGTCTCTCTCTCTCTGTCAAATAAATAAATAAAATCTTAAAAAAAAAAAAAAATAAAATAAAATCCACAGCTAACCCAAGATCTTCTTTCCCACCAATACACAGTATCAAGGCGAAGTCCCCCCAGAGTCAGACAGGCTTGGGCTGAGCAGTTGCTCCGAGGCTTCCAAGCTGTGTGGCTAGAAAGAGCCTACTTACTCTGCCCGTGCCTCAGTTTCCTTATCTGTACAACGGAGACAAGACTCTCCTAGGGCTGTTTTGAGTGTTGAATGAGATAATCCATCTACAGCAGTTTATTAATGGTTTATTAACCTTGGACCTCTCGGTATTTTGAGCTGGGTAATTCTTTGTCATGGGAGGGTAGGCCCGTGAAGTGTAAGAGGTTTTAGCAGCATCCCTGACCTCCATCCACCAAATGCCAGTATCACCTCTCTGAGCTCCTCGCTCCCTCAGTTGTGACAATTACTGTCTCCAGTCATCGCCAAATGTCCCCTGTTGGGCCAAACCACTCCTCTCCCCTCAACCAATGATCTTGGTAAATTACTTGACACATAGCAAGTGCTCAAAAGACATTCTCTATTATTATTATTATTATTATTATTATTATTATTATCATCATCATCATCATCATCATCATCATTTTGCATTGCTTTGAAGGAGCAGCCACTTCGGCTTATAGCATCTCTTTGTTTCTTTCCTTGGCCTCCATGAGAATGTGCAGAAAAAAATGGTCAAATGCAAGGAGTAGGAAAGGATGGGCCACAAACTATATAATCAGCTCCTGACAGTTTTGTTAAATGTAGTGATTTTCTTTTTTTTCTGCCACTAAGGAGAAGGTGACCGAACCCTTGGATCCTCCCTGATATTTTCCAGATTTTACTGGATGCCTGAATAAAGAGAATGCTGTCACTTTCCCAAGGCCTGCCGTATGAGACAAGGGAAAAAGATAATCCGGGTAAGTCACTTGCATGCTATTACAAGAGTTGGGCTCTGCTGTCCCCGAATGTAATTTCCATGTATTTCTTCACCTCTCGCCTTCCAGCATCGCTATTACTTAACCCACTGACCCAGAGAGCTGCTTATTAACATTTAATACATGTTGAAGTGTTAGTGGGCTTCAAACAAAACATGAAGAAGTTTCTGACTTGCTTTTAGCTCTTTGCCCTTGCACCATTACATGAGCAATTCTTTACAGCCCTGCTCTGTCATCGCTATAACCGTGGCGTGTATTTTCTTGGAGATGAAAATGCACAATTAATGAAAAGAGTGTATCCCCCTGATGCATGCAAGCTTTCATCCATTGAACAAATGTTTGTTTTTATTCTTAAGATTTTATTTATTTATTTGAAAGAGAGAGAGAGAGAGCACAAGCAGATGGGAGGGGCAGAGGGAGAAGGAGAAGCAGACTCTCTGCTGAGCAGACACAGGAGTTGGATCCTAGGACTCTGGGATCACGACCTGAGCCAAAAGCAGATGCTTAACCAACTGAGCCACCCAGGCGCCCCTCATTGAAGGAATACTGATGAGCCCCTGTTGTGTGGGACACTGTGCTAGGGAGGCTCAGGAGCAGATGTGGTGTTTGGGTTCTAGTTGCTGGCAGGTGGGGAAGGGAGGGAGGGGCACGGAGGGAGACACAGGCAGGTAAAGGGGGGAACACAACGGAGTAGGAACTAGAAATGCAGAGACACAGATGTGCCACCAATTAAAGCACATGGTGGACTGACTCAGTCTTCAGGGGTTAGAAATGTTGCCTCCATTTCGAAACAAAAGAAAAGAAAACTATCCCTACTACCCTCTCCTCCTCAATAAAGTCACACCGATGAGAAAAATCCAAAACTCAGTCAAGGCGGGGGCACTGGAAGTTTGTGCCATCGGACGTGTGTGGCCCTGGTCTATGCAAAAGGCAAAAATATTTGAAAATAGGAATGTTTAATTTGACATAAATATTTATTAATTCCTAAGTTCACTGCAGAAAATATTTGACGTAGCTAAATTTGGCCAAAGAAAGCCCAACTTATTCTTTCATTTTTAAAT
Source organism: Halichoerus grypus (assembly GCF_964656455.1). Classification (NCBI taxonomy): domain Eukaryota; kingdom Metazoa; phylum Chordata; class Mammalia; order Carnivora; family Phocidae; genus Halichoerus; species Halichoerus grypus. The sequence continues at coordinate 42,830,315 of NC_135714.1, forward strand.
TATAAAAGTAATACATGAACAACCTTGAAGAAAAGTTCCAACAGCACAGAAAGAAAAGGAGGAAGGAGCGAACTCCCCTACTTAACCCTCCCTCTTTCCCAAATCTGCCTTCCTCGCCAAAGACGGCCACTCGATGGTTTGGAGCATATCCTTGCAGAGATACGGTTAGATATTAGGTGGAACCATGGAAAATGGCTGGTTTTGTGTGTCAAAAATGGCCAAATCTCTTTCCACCTAATATTTAACGCGTTTTGAGTCAAACTCCACATATTATTCTGCGACTTCCTCTCTTTCTCTAACAATAAATCCTTAAACTCGATGTGAACAAATAGAAATCGCTTTTTTTTTTTTTTTTGGCGCATAACATTTCTAAAAGGGCTATTAAGAAAATAATCTTGAGAAGATAAATTAGGGCTAAGGAGAGGGGGAGAGGCTGATGAAGGCAGAACTGCTGGAAAAAGGACTCATAACATGCTACCATGTGGAAAATAAACTGGTCACCTCGGGTCAGCCTGCCCAGAAGGCCCAGTTCCTTCCAAGGGGTCCCTGGCCAATGGTGATGGTGAAGAGGGTTTTCAGGACGCAAACCAGAGCCCGCCCCCAGAGCCTTCGCTGTGCACCCCTGCTGCCTCGAGTAATTTACCTCCCAGCCACCCAGCTTCCCCTGCTCTGGGCCGGGCTCCAGGCTGTCTGGGAGAGAGGCTGGCTGGCTCCAAGACACAGAGGCCGTAGTCTGCAACTCAGACGAAGTTTTTGTGTTAACAATAAATGTTAACTTAGTTTCTGATGACTGCCGGAGTCAGAGGATAGTACCTGATAGTATCCTCCCAGATTGTTGTTTAGTATAATTTTTCATAATTGCTATCTTTCATCATCATGCCCTTGGAGGGCAGTTTGAGGGGAAGCTGCATTGGATTTATAGTCAGAAAACTTGCCTTTAAATGTCTGCTCTATTATTTATTAAAACTGATAGACTTTGACTGAATCACTTCTCCTCAGTGGACCACAATTCATTTTAATGGCTATACAATTAAAATAGTAAAAAATATCTTGTCAGTTATTGGGTGGTTTCTCTACGCCGGGCACTGCTTTTTAGCACTTGACGTATGTTAACTCATGTCATTGTCACGGCAGCCCTATGAGGTGACCCTCTTCTTACCCCATTTTACAGGTAAGGAAGCGGAGGTGCAGAGGTTAAATGACTTGCCCAAGGTCACACAGCTAGGGTTTAAGAGGAATGGAAGCAAGAGGTTCAATGTTCAAAGGTTAAAGAAGAATGAGTGCTTTGGGCATCTCTGCTTGGCACCAGGGCAAGAATTTGGTGATTTTTTTTTTCCCCTTGGACTATTGCCCCCAAATCAGAAAATCATGAAGATTTTGGAGCTGGATAGGATCTCAGAAATTGTCAAGGGCACACCTTTCCTTTCAAAAGAGGAAGACACAGGCCCAGAGTATTTAAGGGAGTCGGGCAAAGTTCGAGCTGATGAACGTGGGGGGCGGGCATAGATTTTGCCTACTGCCCTCAGTCATTCATGTGGTTTTCCGATTGGGTTAAATACTGCAGGCAATTTTTAAAAAAACTGTCCATTGTAGAGAAAGTTAAACTTCAACAATATTATAGGGGAACCCCATGTCCCACCACCCAGCTTCAACAGCCATCACCCACTTGGCCCATCTAGCTTTATCTATATTCGTGCCCACTCCCCACCCTCCAACCCCCACTGGAGAATTGTGAAGGGAATCTCAGGCATCATACATTTCAGTATAAATCTAAACAATAAGGACTCTCTTTTTAATATCAGCACAATACTATTACCACACCTCAAAAATAACAATATTGCTTCATATCATCAAATAGTTTGGTAGTGTTCAAATTGCCCCCTTTACCATATGCTTTTTTTTTTTTTTTTTTACCACATGCTTTTTTTAATAGTTGGTTTGCAGCAAGCAAGTTCTGAACTTTGAGCAAATGCAAGACACTGTGGAGGACACAGGGTGGTTAAGAAAATCCCTACCCTTTGGTTCTGAATGGTCAAGAATGAATCTGAAACTCCGCTATTAAAAGTAGATCAAACGTGCACTGTGGTGCAGGGGGAAGCAGTATGGGGTGGATGCTTGCTCACCGGTTCCCTGGGCCTAAGCCAACCTCCACCACCAACTCCCCAGGTGACCTTAAGTAAGACACATGGCCTATCAGTGCCCTTTACTCCTTCCCTCTAAGATGGGGCTGATAATAGACCGACCTCAAAGCGTTGTAAATTCAATAATGCAGGTAAACCTTACATCAGCACATGAAACATCATAATTATGCACTAAGGGCTAGATATTATTATAATATCCCTACATAGTTATGACCCATTAATAAGTCTTAAAGGCACTTTGTAGTGGATGGTGAAACATGGATAGCTCTGGTTATTATGCCACAAATAATAATACATAATAATAATTACTGTGGATGATGATGATGATGATGATGATGATGATTTTGGCCAGGATGTATTTTTTTAATGTGCAAGTCAATTAAAATTAATTGACTTTAATTGTCAATTACAAGTAATGTAGGAGTGTTTTTGCACTCATACTCTGTCTCTTTCTCTCTTTTTCTCTCTTGGCTCACACCCTTCTCCAAGCTGAGGTCATAAGGACTTGATCCTTATGAAGCCACATCTCCAAGGCATTTCTTCCCCAAAGGGCCTAAGGGATACAAGAAGTCTCATTGCTAACTGAAATGGGATAGCAGCAAAGAGGTTGCTACAATCCCTATGCTCAGGATAACCATCCATCGTGGATTGCTTGATCTGTGCCTGTTGTCGTGTTCATTCCCCAAACCGTCCCATTTTGGATGATAAGTATATGGTCACCCTACCTATATACCTAAATCAGAACATCAGGCATGTTTTAAAAACCATATGGTTTGGAGTCAACCTTCCCCTATTTGCCTTGCTGCTTACCCCTCCCCCAGTGCACCTGCCACTCCCACCCTGCCCTGCGTATCCCTGGTTTCCACCGTCACCTTACTGACTGGGACCTATGGGAAAGCTATAACCAGAGCCACTTCTGTCACTAGCAATGGTTTATGCTACAGTTTTGGATGATGTAACAAGGGCCATGCTCCTATTGCTATCCTTTCAATTATCAATGAAGAACAAGGGGTGGGTCCCTAATCTGAGATCATTTAGTTGCAAATTTTAGGAATTGCAAATAGATTAAAAAATTCTGTTTCCTCCCTCCCTTACCAATCAAGAGACCTGATTTATATGTACTGTGTGTCAAATACATTTCTTACTCCTTGTATGTACTACACCATTTAATACTTTTCATCTTAAAGCAAGTTTTTCTTACTCCTGCAACATGACTTCTTTATCAGATAATTAGGAGAATGTAAAAAAGGTGGAAAGGTCATGGTGCTTAGTATGAGATTAAGACAGATTTGGATTATACAAATTTATAACAACAATAATAAGGCTTTTTTTTTTTAAGTTGGATTTCTTGGAGCCAAAACAAACCCTGATAAAATAAAAAATCATAGAAAAAGCACCCAGATGCATAATTGGTCAGTAATTCCATCTTGTAGACAGACAGTGCCTACTGTGTGCATCATGGCTTTGTCCTGGACAAGCCCTTCAATAAGATCCACCGTGGAAGTATAGCACAGTTTCCTCAAAGAATGTATTATTTAGTGGAGAGGCCATGACAAGGTTACAAATAATCCTCTTATAAAGCAATGAAAGATATATGACTTCAGGGCTGTCTGAACCATGTGCTGTGGGGATTTATAGAACACAAAAGTGACTCTGAAGTTTAGAAACACTCCTAATTGGGGGAAGTAGCATGGATTTAGATAAGAAGCCCTATCATGTTGTTTTTTATTTTTTTATGTTTGTATAGTGGCCCAGACATATGAAGTTCTCAGCAATGGTTGTTGATAATTACAATAAAGCAATCTTGTGGTGTCATATTTGAAGTACTATATATATGTATATATATATTCATGTATATGATACACATGCATGTAATACATGTACATATAATATATATTATACATTTATGCATATATATACATATATACTTACACATATATAATATGTATATTATACATATATAATAAATATATAGTACTTAATATCTTATAGAGTATATATACCTAATACCTTATAGAGAGAGAGAGAGAGAGAGAGTGTGTCATATATGACTCTAGGGTTTTCCAATTGACTCCCACATTTCTCCCATTTCTCACTGGGCTTGTCCCTTCTGTTTTCTCACGTTCATTCCTCTGTCTTGGCTTTGTATTCTGTTTCCGCCTCCCTTTTCTGACCATTCTCCCCCAGCAACTGGATCTTCCAATTCTCTCCCTTCTGGTGCTTTCACCTCAGCCCACAAACTGTTCAAGGCCCTCCAGTCTCCCGTCAATCTCTCACCCCATCCCCTCCTTTCTTATACCATTACATTTCTTTCTTTCTTTCTTTCTTTCTTTCTTTCTTTCTTTCTTTCTTTCTTTCTCTTTTTCTCTTTCTTTCTTTCTTTCTTTCTCTTTTTCTTTCTTTCTTTCTTTCTTTCTTTCTCTTTTTCTTTCTTTCTTTCTTCCTTCCTTCCTTCCTTCCTTTCTTTCTTTTTTTCTTTCTTTCTTTCTTTCTTTCTTTCTTTCTTTCTTTCTTTCTTTCTTTCTTTCTTCCTTCCTTCCTTCCTTCCTTTCTTTCTTTCTTTCTTTCTTTCTAGAGAGAGAAAGAAAGAGTGTGTGAGCGAGCAGGGGAAGGGGCAGAGGGAGAGAGAGGATCTCAAGCAGACACCCTGCTCTGTGTGGAGCTGGATGTGGGGCTCAATCCCAGGACCCTGAGATCATGACTTGAGCCAAAACCAAGAGTTGGCTGCTTAACCGACTGAGCCACCCAGGTGCCCCTATACCATTACATTTCTTGAAAACTTACCAAGCAATAAATCCTTGGGTCTACCTCTTCACTTCAAATGCATTGCTCAATCCACTGCAGCCTGGATTCTGGCCCCACAAACTCTTAAGTGTGTGTGTGTGTGTGTGTGTGTGTGTCTCAGTGTGAGAGTACATGTTTAATCACCAAAGACCTCTAGGTTAACTAGGAAAGTGAGTTATCACCGTAATTAAACACAGGGGCTATGGACTCAGCCTGCCACAGGTTCAAATCCTGATGCAAGTTATTTAACTTCCCTGTGCCTCAGTTTAACTGTAAAGTGGGAAGACAGAAAGAAATTACCTGGCAGAGTTATTGTGAAGATTAAATGATTTAGCATGTATAAAGAATTTGGAACTGGCTAGGCGTTGTCAGTTCCTATTATGATTACAAACTGCACTGGAAGCTTTTCTGTCCTTATCTTATTTGACTTCCCTAAGAGATAGAATACAACTGAATGCTCCTAATTCCTTGAAAATCTCCTTTGCCACTGCCCTCTCTGTTTTTGCCTTTCTGGCCCTAGCTTCTCAGGTTCCTTTGTGAATCCCCTTTTTCTGCTTGTCCCTTCAATGTGGGTGGTTCCCTAGGTGCAGCCTCAGCCCTCTGCTTTCCGGCTGGTGTGCGCTGTCTGGGGTGACCTCACCTAATCCTTGGTGGCAGTGGTGTCCTATGGGCTAGCCCTATCTGAGCTCCAGGCCTGCATCTCGAGGTTTCGAGAAGTCCACGAGCACCTTGAACTCAACATGCTCAACTACAAGTCCTTCACCGGCCACTTCAAACCCATTTCCATGGCTCATCCAAGGGAAGCGCCTTGTAGCTTACCCCTGAAGCCCTGCACATCCTAGAGCTCCTCCTTGCACTCATTTTCCACAGTACTGTTGGTGATCAAGGCCTATTCAGAGTACTTAACCTTTTCTTTTCTTCTCCACCTCTCACATTCTCACCTGCACAAACTCGGTTCAGCTCATCATTTCTCCCAGGGAATCACTGCATCAGTCTCCCTGCCATTTTCTTCGGGCCTCAAGATTGGTCCCCTTTCAACTCATCCTCCACTGAGCGTCCCCACTAGCTTTCCAAAATGCAAATCTTATCACATCTGGCCCCAGCCTAAAGTCCTTTATTGACTCTTCCTAGTTCAGGGGATGAAGTTCATGTTTCTTGGCACGTATGGGTCTTGTTTATCCCTGTGCTCTCAACTTCCCCTCCCTGAAGGCCCCATTTCCCTCGCTGTGCTGTGCCGCACGGACTTAGGGTTCTTGATCCACATCCCACACCCACCCCTGTGCTGTTTCATGCCTCTGGCTCTTCACACCTGTGATTTCTACCACTAAACATCCTCTCCTCTCTGCTGTGTCTTCCCCTCATCCTGATCCCTCAGAATCTAAGCGCCACCTCTTTGAGAGAGCCTCACTATACAACATGATTTAAGTGCTCATCTGTGTTCAAACATCACCCTGTGCACACCTCCATTAGAGGATATATAACAGTTCAATCTTTGACCCCTTATGTGTCCCTTCTTTCTCTCCAAGTCCCATGAGGGCAGCCCCTGTGTCTTACCTAAGTTTGCATTCCTACACCTAGCATAATACCTCTGGCGCATGGAGGCTGTTCAATAAATACTGAATGGAAGCTTGAACCAAGAGCATACATTATTTTCTTTCAACTTCATAAACTATGAGGTGGTTATTATTAGAATAGAGTCTACCAATCAGGACCATACATTCATTTCCTCCACTTTATGGACAAAAGACTTTCAAAGAGTTACTGGGAAAGCAAGGACTATGAAGGAGCAAACTGGAAAAGGATTATTATACCCTTTGTGTAGTAATCCCACCTCTAGGAATGCCTCCTAAATAATCAGAGGCAGAAAAGCTTTATTCACCAAGATGCTCATCACCGAGTAATTTGTGATAGAAAAAAAAAAAAAAAACTGGAAAAAATAGAGAAATAATTAAACACCCAGAATTATGGTACATAATACAACTAAACATTATACTGCCATTATCTGCTGCTTCAAAAGAATTTTTAATCATCCGGGACAATGCTTATGTTACACATAGTAAAAAAGATGGATAGAAAACTGACAAATATTATAAAATCTTAAATGACACAAAGGAAAAAAAAAAACCCTTACAATAAGCAGAGAAACAGGATTTAACAGAAACATACAAAAATAAACACTTTAGTAATTACATCTTGGGTGATTTTTGTTTTTTTATAATCTTTGGTATTTCCTAAATCTTCTACAATAGGCCCCTTGACTTTTACCATCAGAAACATAAAAATTTTCACGTTAGAGATTTTGACTGTGTGGCTATTATGAACATCTTCTGTTCTATTTGTGCGGCATCCTTCCTCCTTCCTCCAGTAAGAGTGCCTCAGTTTTTCCTTGGGGACACATCCTCCCTCATTCTTAGACCTCACAGTGTGGATGAAATGGACCCTCAACCCCCAGCTCCCAGGGTGGGCGTGGGATCCAGACCCAGTCAATCATCATATCCTCCCCATCTGGCTTCAGTGACTGGTCCCAGATGGGCGTATGACTTAAGCTGGGTCAGTATTTTTATAGGAGATGTTCATGGGGGCAGAAAAGCTCTGCTCACATTGGTACTAATAAGCTGTGAGCTTAGAGCTGCGTGAGTGCACATGAAGACAGGGGAGTCATACAGGAGCGTGCTGCTGAAGGATGGACATGGAGAGAGATGCATGTGTACACACACACACACTCCACACCACACCACACACACCACCTTCAAGTCCTGATGACTTTGAATTCTTGTATCTAGGAAAGTGTCGAATGCTAGCCTCACTAGACTTTCCAGTTCTAAGAACCAATTACATTTTAGGTTTCTTTGTTTTTTTGTTTTTTGTTTTTGAGTCCGTTTGAGCTGGGTTCTACAAGTTGCAATAATACAGTTATGAAAACAATAAACTACGTAAAGTATAATTTATAAAAGGCTCCAGGGCTGTCATAAAAAAAGAGTACAGAATTGGCCCTGTACATCCTACCTGACAACGTAAAACATTTCCATCGTTGTGTTTCTATTGGACATATTCTAAAATGTAGTTCATTCCCATAGCAGGTCACTTAGGGTACTTTCTTATGCCTTCCTTTGCTGGCATGAGGTGTTACTAAAAATAGCTAGTTGGGCACCTGGGTGGCTCAGTTGGTTAAGCGACTGCCTTCGGCTCGGGTCATGATCCTGGAGTCCCTGGATCGAGTCCCGCATTGGGCTCCCTGCTCGGCAGGGAGTCTGCTTCTCCCTCTGACCCTCCCCCCTCTCATGTGCTCTCTCTCTCATTCTCTCTCTGTCAAATAAATAAATAAAATCTTAAAAAAAAAAAATAGCTAGTAACCTTAAAGGCACAGGGGCTGGGGACTTTCTGCTATGCCTGGCATTAAACCTTTAATGGCTGGATCTGAGGAGATTTGGGGTATCTTAAGAAAGGAATTGGAGTGAAGGGGCATATCAGTGTTTAGGGCAGTGACTTTTTTCCCAGTCAATACAGAAGGACTTCAATATTCTACCAACCTATGTGACCAACTTGGTGTGTATTAGCTGAACAGAAACCCTGTTAGCCGATATTAGAGTTTCTTTTTGGGTATCTGCTTACCTTCCCAGACTGTGAATCCCCCTAGGCAAGGACTTTGTCTTACTGATTTTTGGAGGTCTTGTGCCTATCAAGGTGCTCAGTAGATATTTGTTGGATGGTAAACATGACTGACAATCCAGCATTGTATAATTCCCTGTTTTTTTTTTTTTTTCTGATAGAAGTTTCCTGCCTAGAATTAAATTGCAATATGGTCTCTTTTCACCCGCTCTTTTGAAAACTTGTTATCCTCTCCAATATCAGTTGATTGAAGAAGAAAATTGTAAATTTTCTCTCAGGCATAATGTTGATATTTTAACTCACAGTGATTTTTTCTTACTACAAAATGGATTTTAGAAATAAATCAAGATCCCAGAAACTTATGATTGCTTTGAGTGGTAGCTTTTATCTCTGTCATCCTAAGAAAAAGATGTGGTCTGATGGCCCAGAGCACAAACAGAGAGACCTTTGAATTTCAGTTTTCCCACAGCTGTATGACTTGACACATTTGCTAAGACATTGGGGTGGGGGTTCCCAGTCTTGACTATAAGGATTGTGGCAGGGCCCACCTCTGTCTATTAACAATGGTACTCCCAGTACCTAGCTCTTCCTTGTTCAGAGTACACACTTACATGCTTGTTGAATGAATACATGAGTTTAGGGAGAGGCAATCATACATATTGATTGACCTAGAAATGATAATTTTTTAAAAATATTTTTTATTTATTTACTTGAGAGAGGAGGAGGGGAGCATGAGTGCAGGGAGGGGCAGAGGGAGAGAGGACTGAGCCTGGAGCCCAGTGAGGAGGGGCTTGATCCCAGGACCCTGAGATCATGACCTGAGCCGGAGGCAGGCGCTTAACCAAGTGAGCCACCCAGACGCCCCTAGAAGTGATAATTTTTAAGTGATTAGCTTTAAAAATCCTCTCTTAAAAAAACTAACTTAGGTCCTATCAATATCAAAGAGGAGAGCTTTCAATATTAAAGTGGGGTGGGGGAGCTGGTTAACTATATCTTTTGGATGCTATTTTAGAGAAGAGTCTAGGTGTATCTATATGATTCCCCCACTTTTTCTGATAGGCACCTCCTATTTATTTTCCACTCTGAAGCTCTCTGGTAAGGTGTTTTCCTGGTTTATTCGAACGCAATGGGAAAGGTCATCATACCCGGAGTCAGTCTTAAAATGACTAGCTCTCCCCTCTATTTGCTGTGCGGTCTTGGGCCACTTTTAAAACTCAAATAATAAACATTCTGCTCTACCTATCTCACAAAGCTGCTGTTGTGAGCGTGGAGTATTAGAGTAAGGAGAAACTATAAAACCCTGTACAGATACTGTTGTTACCTTGGATAAAGCAATTCCCAGGCAGTGAAACCTGGTTTAAGATAATTATTTTACTATTATTTTGCTCCTGGTACTGGCTAGGGCAGCTAAGAGGACCGCCGGGACCCCTGCCCCCAGTAACCGTCCTCTGGTACAGAGGCAGAGAAACCATAGGGTAGAGGGGGGTTGGTGAAGGAGGAGGCTCCCAAAGAGCTTAGCACAGCGACTCTGGCGCAAATGGGTTTAAAAACTCGCGCTCCCAGAGCAAACTTCGCAAGGCCCTCTTCCCCACTCGGAAAGCCAAGCTGGGTTCTCCAGGAAAGTCCTGGCAGGGGCTTCTTGGGCGGAGGCCACCCCGACCAATAGAAACCAATTGTGTTTTTACGGTTAAGAGCAGGTGGAGGAACTGAGCATAATTACCTACGCCCCGGCTCAGCATTTTACCACGGTGTCAGGCGCCTCTCTGCGTCCCCCTCCATTAACCGACATGGAACAGAATGTGGGGGCCTAATTCCTAATCCCCTGCGCTCCAATTCCTGTCGCTTCCCGCACCACCTCCGCCACCAGCGGCTTCTCTTCTCTTCCCACCGGAGCGTGCTCCAGGCCCGGGCGGCGGACCTTTATTGTCTGGGGAACACCTGCCAGGTGGCGGGCCCGGGCCCTAATGTGCGCTGGGTGCCGGGCTTCACAAAGCGCGCGGGCAGCACCCCCCTCGTCTGGCAGCCGCCTCGGCCCCCCGACCACATCACAAGGGAGGAGGAGAGGTAGAGAGATGAAGGGGCTCCGGGGTCAGGAGCGGGCGGCGAGGGCCAGCACGCCCTCCTCCTCCCTGCCGTCTCAGCCCCCGGGGATTAGCACGTCGAAGGAGCGGAGGCCAGATGCCGCCGGGAGGGAGCGAGACCCGGGAGCGAGGGAGGGAGGGGACGCGAGGAGGGGCGCGGAGAAGGGGCGTGGCCGGCGCGCAGGGGGAGGGCGCTGGGAGGAGGGGCCGCTGCTCGGCGCTCCCGGCTCTGGGGGCCCGGCTTTGCCGCGCTTGGTGCACTTGGGCGAGAGCCGGAACGTGGAACGGAGCTCCGATCCCAGCGCAGCTACCGCGATGAGAGGCGCTCGCGGCGCCTGGGATTTTCTCTGCGTCCTGCTCATCCTGTTCCGCGTCCAGACAGGTGGGAGAGCGCCGCGGGCCCCCGGGCCGCGCCCCCCGCCCCGGTGCAGCCTGTGTCCCCCGAGGGCTCGAACCCGCTGGGGGGTTCGTCGGCGGAGGTGGCTGACTGCCCTCCAGTGCCCGTGCTTTTCAGGCTCCGGGAAGGTTCGAGGCGTTCCCGGGACTCTCCTGCGCCCCGCCTCGCTCACCTGCGCGAGGAGCCCCTGCCGCTGGTGGCGAGGGCGCTGAGCTGAGGGTCTTGCGGGGAGGGCAGCGAGGGGGCTCAAGAGTGGGCGAGGTGCGGCTGCGGGCTGCAGGCTGCGTGCGAGTTCGGGGTTGCTTTTGTGCGGAGGGTACGCGGGGGCCGAGGCGGGCGGGTCCGGGGTCCGCACCCAGCGCGTTATCTCTGCGGTGCGAGGCGCGGCCGCTGCTGCCTTTTGTTAAAAGTTGCGTGCGTGTGATCGGCGCACTGGACTAGCAGCCCGCAGGTTCTTAGCTGCGCCGAGGGCAAAGTTGGAGAGCCTTTTCTTTGCTCTGCGGCTGCCGCTTTCCAAACCGCGGGCGCTCCTTTGTGGCCCAGAACTGGGGACAGACCCGCTGCCGCCTCTCCTCGCGGCATTCCCGCGCCCCCTGGTTAGGCATTTTGCCCGGGGAGCGCGCGGCGTGCGGCCCTGGGGCCGGACCCCGCGAACCTAGAGGTGGCGGCTACGGGGACAACTTGGCAGGGCGTGTGGAAAGCAGCCGCTAGGTTGCAGACTTTTTGCTGTTGTAAATCGCATGCCAGAGGCTCGCCCCTTTCCGCCGCGGTGCCGTTTCTTTCCTGCCACGCGCCTCCGAGCGGCTGGTGGCTGCGTTAGCCGCCTGCTCTCGGAGGAGGCAGGGACGGGGCGCTGGGACGCTCAGGTCCTCCACCCGGCCGCCTCCCGGGCCCCGCTAGTATGCCCGGACAGGCTGGCCGGGCTCTGCAAACCGCTCGAATCGGTATCTGCGACCTGTAATTCCGGGTCCCCGTTTTCTTTGGTAATTTTGAGATTTGCAACACCCTTTCGCACGTGATAGCCACACTACTTAAGGGCCGCCTGGGGCGGGGGTGGGAGATGGAGTGGAAGTTTCGGCAAATCTTACTTGGATCTTAAAGCTGTAGTGAAAATCCGGTTCTGTCTGCGCGGGAACTTGAGTCTGAAGGTGGAGGAGGAGGATTTGCAGGCTCCTGGAAGCCCTAGTTCAGATTCCTGCCCCTTCTTCCCTTTTTTTCTGGGTGTCGCTGGTGCGCGAGCGAGTGCAGGTCGCCCGGCTAATCCTTGAAACCCTGCTCTCTCCCAGGTCATTTTTTAAAAATCTTTAAGGCTACCCCAGTGATGCAAGGAAAGAAAGTGAGTCTGAACTGGAATTTGAGGGCTAAAAAAGGAAGATCGCTATGAACTATCGTGGTACTCAGTTGACCACTGGTTCGTTTTCCATAAAGTCTCAAGGTGCAGCCTCCCCACTCCAGGGGCTTGAAAGGCATTGTTGTGAGGGCTTTCCTGTGGAGGAAGGGAGGCCTTGCATCTGGACCCTGAGAGGTGGTGGTGGGGGGGGGGGGGGAGGGATCGTGAGTGAGTGCCCGGATTCCGTGGCAGATTCGACCGCTCAAGCTTCAAATGACACGTTTGTTCTTACGTCTTTGTGCCTTGCATTTTTAATTTCAGTTAAGGTATGTGTACGGACCCGAATAGGGCACTAGAAAGACCACACAGAATAGTTCCCTTTTTAAAAATTAAATGAATCAGTTGCTTCCTTCTTCCTCATAATTATTCCTGCTCCATCCAATAGATTTTTGGCAGAGGGAATTTTAAGGTCTGGCTCCTGGGGGGCAGTATCGTATAGTGACAGAGCCTTGAGCTGCCCTTCGGGTTCTCCTTTTCCAGCATTTATTAGCTGTTTGCCCTTGGAAGGTCGTTTAAATTCTGGAGATCCCGATTTCCTCAAGAGGACAGTGAGGCATCTGCATCATGAAGGATCCTTTGGGTCCCAGATTCTCCTCTTCCAGTGTTCTGAGTGTAGACTACAATTTTTTGAATTCTTTTCCTGATTCCTTTCTGTCTCCCTGAAATTCCTCTGCCTCTCCGGGTCCCAGGGACCACAAGCTAAAGCAGGGAGGTGTGTTTTATCCTGTTCCCTCCTCCATCCACACACATTTGCCTAGCTTCTCTTTGAATTCAATCAAGGAGGTGCCAACTCCGTAGGACCCTCCATCACCACTCCCCTCAGTATTTATGACTCCTGTGCCCAGCAAGATGAGCCTGCAGGGAATAGTGAATCACACTTGCCCCTTGTTCCTGCAGGTGTGAGGCCACAGTCATTCCCAGCAGCTGGCCCTGGGATATATTGGATCTTTTCCTGTTGGGAATAATATGATGGTCTTGTAAAGTCCAGAAAAGTCATTTATCCCCATTCTGGTCTTTCCCACTCATCCACAGATTTTTTCTTATGACTTGATAAATTATGTATGCTGTGTTATTGCAACACATTTTCTGATGTGCCTTAAATTTCACTTTGTGTGTTGTACATAGTTGTTCTTTATTCAAAACTGGGCCAGGCCCATGCTGGGGTGGGGGGTGGGGGCTTTACATGGTATTTCTAGTCCTTCCAACAAGCCCTGGAGGTAGTAGTACTCTTGCCATCCCTATCATTTATAGCAGGAGAAACTGGCTGAGGATAAGTCAGTTACCAAAATAATCAGTGGTGAAGCCTGACATTAGCCCAACGTATATGCCCAACTGTATATCCATTCACATGCCTTAACAGAATCAGTTGTGTGATTCATTGGAAACTATGCCATGAGCCCATATTATATGCCAGGGTATTGTTGGAGGTTTGGGAAATACAGGATGGTCAAGGTCATTACCTTCCAAATTTTGGTAAAAAAGACCTAGAATTGCCTGTCTTAGGATGTCTGAGTTAGTGTTCTCAGTGTGAAGGGGAGTATTCACTGGGAAGGGGAGTCATTAAGTATCGATTCCCTGGGGAGTATGTAGGCAGTTGATCCTGGGCAAGAGGGCTTTAGGTGTTAGCTGTCCCGTTCCAAAGGCCCTCAGAAATGAAGATAAGCTGTCTCTAAAATGATGGTGGAAGTCAGCTGAGAGTTTTTTTCCATCCCCCTCTCCAGAAAATAAAAACGCTTTCGGCATTATATACTTGTGGCATACTTGTGAAAGAGCAGACTCCCAGGAATGAGTTAATACCGCTGATCATTTGCCCTGAATGAGCACAGTGAGATACAGAAGGGCAGTTTCCCACTCCTAGCCCAAGATCAATTCTTAGAAACGTGCCAGGTGCTTTGTGGGCTTCCCTGGTAGCGTGTTTAGGGACAGATGTGGTGATGGATTTTGCTGCTTTTGACGCTGCTGGAAGTTGCCCTTAGGATTTTGACTCATTTCCTCAAGTTTCCCCCCAGCTGATTAAAGAAGGACACCAGGAAATGAGCTGCAGTGTCCAAGTGGAATTCTTTAGCTGGCCTTGCAGGACGGGAACCCCTGAAAGGCAGTGGTCAGGGCTGCAGCAGCCTTTGCTCCAGAATGAATTTAGTTTGAGGGTCGGTGGACAGGCTGGGACGGGAGGAAGTGCTTTATTTTGCTGCATTCATGTGTGGATAACTTTCATAATAAGGGATTGAAAGACATGGGAAGGGATCTTAAATATGCAACATTTCATGGGCGGTTTCTGTAACTTGAGTGGGTAGCTGCATGACTGCAAAATCCAGATCGAGGAGTGCCTACCAGGGAGTAAGCAGAGGTGCGAGTGTGAATCTAGGGCAAAGCCAGTGTGAATCTTTGTTGAAAGGGAGGGGACTTTGAGGAAGCCTGGCCTAGTACCTCTGATTTTGGATGTTTGGGACCTGAGACAACCCATCTTTTGACTTCAGACTCTAAATAGGTAGAGAGAGGTTACTGGCTGATAGCCCATCGACGTGTTTGTTGCCCCCCCCGCCCCCCCAGTGCTTTTTAAGAAAACATCAAGGCAATACTTACAAATCTGGAGAATTTATGTCAAGATCTCGATTTGTCTGTTCTTTTGAAGAACTGAAAACTCTGCCCCTTTTGATGGGACCTGTGCTCTTTAGGAGGCTCTAGGAAATACCGCTGTCTAAGCCAGCCTTACACATGTAGGCATTTAGCCTTAGGGCCCGGTGAGCACGGATGGGACTATGCAGGTAGCTGGCGGACAGAGCACAGGCCCAAGGAGTGAAGCCAGCCTTGTATTGGCCTGCTGGTTTTATGGCTGACACCTTTGGCGCCTTGGAGCAAGTCGTTTACCCTGCTGAATTTACTTTTTCTTCTTAGTTTCAGCTGTGTGACTTTGGCAAATTACTTAACCACTCTGTGCCAGTAAACGTGTTTCTCCGTAGAGAGTTTTTAGGACGGTGCTGCCTGCCGTGCTTTCTCGTACAAGCTCGGTACGTGTCAGTCATAATTATTATCTGTAAGATAGGAATTCTTGTTCTTCCTAACATGGAAATCATGCCTACTCTAATATGGTTGTCCTAAAAATCAGGAAGCGATTCGGGTACAGATGTCTGGCACGGGGTCTGGGATGGGCCGGGCACCGAATCAGTGAGTGAGCTCTGTGAGTATGTAGAATCTGACTGCTTCTCTTTGTCATCTTCGCAGGCAGGGATCAAGTACTAACGTGATGGCTTTTAATGTGAAATAAACTTGAATTTTTGTTTTGCATTTTATAGAGCTTTTGACCTAACAGTTGGGAATCACTACTCGAGAGACTGAACAGATCTTGGACTCCCCCCCCGCCCCCCCCAAAGACAAACAAGCCAGAAGATTTCTCCAGTGAAAACATTCACATCTGCTGATTTTTCCATTCAACTTACGCTTTAGCTTTCATGCTTACATTTTGGTTTTGACACACTTTCTTAGGTATCTTCCAGTGCGTCCTTTTCTGACAGCTAGGTTTTCAACACTTGCAAACTTTAAGCTAAATTGTTATCCAGAGTTAAGACCTTGGGCTCTGAAATGGACAACCTGGGTTTTTATCCAGTTTGGCCCCTTGCCGGCTGTGTGCTCTGGGAAAAGACTCTTCCTCTCTGGAAGCTTCAGTTCTTCATGTGTGACCCAGGGATGGTGGCCTGGGCTCCCAAAAGGAGTGAGTGAGATCATCCACGTTAACGTGCCTAGCATGGTGTCCCTCATGGGGACAGCACGGGGACTCCATATCAGGCTGACTTTATGTTCCTCTTTCAGCTTTGTCTCTTAGAAAAAAAAATTGGAAATGGAATAAAACCAGATTATGTAGAATGGTTGTTTTTTTTTTTCAGTAGTAAGACGAAATGTACACATTTAATGTCTAGTTTTTTTGTGTTTTTTTTTTTTTTTTTAATTCACCTGTTAGTGGCAATGCATAGTTCTCTCCCTGGTTCTTTGTTTCACCTTATTTTTAGCCCATTTTGGTGGATACAGATTTGTGGATGAAAGTTTAGGAGGGGAAAATGGCCATTTTCTCAAGGTGACTAAGTAAGGGTAGTTCACATAGGGTCCAGGAACCCTATTACCTTGTAAGGTGACATTGAAAGCACCATAAGAGTGAGGGGCTTTTCTGTGACTGCCTTCCCTAGGTCAGGGACCAGGCTGAACTTGGCCATTGCCCCAGGCTAGACGCAGTGGGGGCTCGGTAAATACGAGTTTAACATCTGTTCTCTAGCACATGTACAGCGCTTTGAACATAGTAAATGCTCAGTAAACATTTCAGAAAGAGTTTAAGGAAGATCTGTCAGTCCCTAGGCCTTGGTCCTTGTAGGGCCTACAGGTGCGGGCTAGACATGGGGGACGGATGGACTAAGAACACAGCTGATTTAAAGTGAATTTGGTGTCAAAAGGAGCGCAAAGTGCTCAGGCAGGATTTCAAAGGAGAGGAGTTTATGTCTTGGTGGGCAGATGAGAGAGATCAGAGATCAGTAGAAGTGTCCATGTGGGAGATAATATTTGAGATTAATTTTTGTGTGTTAGAGGGTAGAGTGTAGTTGAGGCTTCAGTTGGAAGAAAGCTGTGGAAACCGGGGACGAGACTTAAGATCTAATTTGAGGATTGTCCAGTCTTTCAGGTGGTGTGATGGTTGGGGTGGCTAGGGAATTGGAGGGGAAGAGGCTGGAAAGGTGGGCTCTTTGATTAACCTCAAGGAACATTGGAGGGAGGGCATATCTAGTGTTGAGTTTGCTCCAGATTCTGAAAAGAGCTTTGAGGTCAGGGCTAAGGTGGACCTGACCCGGGAGTGGCTCTCTGGGATTTGCTGACTAAGCCAAGGCTGCTCGCTGCACCATTCCATCCAGTCCCCATCCTGCTCCGAAAACTTAGACACCCCCTTGCTGTGAGTAACCAAGACTAAGGGAGGGGCACATGCATGCATGTGTGTGTTTACATTTTAGTAAAATATATATAACATTTACTATCTTAATCATTTTGAGGTGTACAGTTCCGTAGTGTTAAGAACATTCACATTGTTGGGCAACCCATCTCCAGAACATTATCCATCTTGCAAAACAAGCTCTGCGCCCATTAAACACTCACTCCCTTTACCCCCTCCCCCAGCCCCTGGCAACCATCATTCTGTTTTCTGTATTTATGAATTTGACTACTCTAGGGACCTCATATAAGTGGAATCATTCAGTATTTGCCTTTGCGACTGGCTCATTTCACTTAGCATAATGTCTTCAGGGTGGTTCATCCATGTTGTAACATATGTTAGAATTTCCTTCCTTTTTAAGGAAGGAAATGTATGGATATATGTATGTGTGTATGCATATGCATATGCACATGTGTTAAGTTTATACCATATTTTGTTTATCTGTTCATCCATCAGTGGACAGTGACTGGGTTGCTTCCCCCTTTTGGCTGTTCTGAATAATGCTGCTATGAACATTTGTACACCAATATCTAAGGGAGAGTTTCTCAGGGGCCTCGTTTAGGATGGTCAGTCTCATGGCTGAGCTGTGTGTTGATGGGCACCTGGGTATAGAGACAGTCAGACTCTTTAGATGGCCTCTGGGTGAAGGGGTGAGGGCCTGGATGTGAGGGGTGTGTGCTCTGGAAAGAAGGGAAAACAGGAGAGACATGAGGAAGCTGTAGGTGGCCGACTTAGTTCACTTGGCAAATTCACAGGCGTCTTGGATGTGTCAGGGTGGATGGCATTGAGGGGAAGGGTGGAGCAGGAGTTCCCGGAGGCATGGGTTCCTGGGAGGACTGATGGTACTCTGGAATAAATGGAAAATAAAGCCAGAAGAGGAGGAGCCTGTCTGAGGGGAGGAATATGATGTTCGTCTCTGTTGTATTTGCTTATTGACTGTTTCCAGGCTGCGTGTATTTGAAACTCAATTTCACAGACATGATGGTAGATACAAATGAGATTCTTCTTAGGGTCAGGTCCATGTAAGGGCAAAACTACACCCCAGAAGTCACCAGAACATGGCTGTGTAATATTAATGGTAGGATTTGGGGATTTTAAAGAGTTGTGTGTTGTGTATCAGTCATACAATGAAAAGTACATTTTCATGAACAGAAATAAAGAGCAGGAAGATAATTCTGCATTTATTCTCCGCATTAAGCCATTTTTAAAGGATGTTTATTGGCTTCCTCAGAGAACAGAATGGACATTGTGGGTGTGAGGGAGGATAGAGTTGATTAAAGCTTTGGCAAATAGGCCCTTTGAAGGCAACTGAAAGAAATTGGATTTATTAAGCTAGAGAAGATAAGGTGAGGAAGTTTTAGGGAATGACAGTCTTCAAATATTTGTAATATGTGATTGAAGAATGGGGCAAAATGAGAATAGTTTAAATTGCCCCAGAAGGAAATTGAGATTTTTTTTTTTTAAGGGAAAATTCTTACCAGAGCTAGTTATAGGGTCTTTGCTGCAAGTATGAGGAAAACATATAATTGTCATTTTGAAGTGGTTAGGTCCTGCTTACCTCAGCTGGTCTGATGACCCTTTAAGGGCCTGTCTGAAACCTTTTCTAAATAAAATAACCAGCCATTTTCCCTTTTTTCCCTCCCTGGGCTTTGGGCAAAGTGTTTCTCTAAATTCTGGTTCAACTCTTAACATGATCCACCACTCTTCATGGTTTTTGGCTATACTGAAAATAGCCAATAAAGAACCCACAGCTTAAACATGGGTTATTGATCCGTTGGGGCCTGCGGGTTTCCAAGCTCAGAATGTATCATGCAGTGTGATCACTTAAGCCTAGTGCCAAGGTAAGAGAAACAAAAGGAAATTCGACGTCTAGAGACATCTGTCGTTGATCATAATTAACCCTAACCTAAGAACGATCGTGCTCTGTGATCCCCCAACTGATTGATAATTTTGAGAGAAAGCCAGTCGTGCTGTATGTGGGCCGAGAGATCTGTAAGGATGAAGGAAGTCCTTTTCCCTTGATTGCTCAGGGATGGATTGTTCACTCTGTGGTTTACCCACCACCCTGACTTCCCTTCCCACCTGCCCTTTCCCTTTGGTCACTTCATGGTCATGGCTCAGTGGCAAATAACAGATCAGCCAGCCATCCAGTGGGGAAGGTGGTGGAAATGAAATTGCAGTTCAACAGCTTCTAGTTGATTACGCCACTTGACTTATGTTGAAATGTGTGATGATGTGATCCCTGCCTTTAAGGAGGCTGGGAGCTACGGAAAGATAAGGGCTGGGGTCGGTGCTAACGTAATAGGATTTGTAATAAGATTTAAATAACAGTCCTGGTCCAGAAGCCAAGATGCATATTCATTACCATTGGATTAGAGGAATAGGCATCATTTCTGGAGGAGAGGGGCTGATTGAGAGGAAGATCTGGGGCCTGAGTTAAATCTCGGTTCAGGAATTGGGTAAGGTGTGAATCTGAAAGGAAAGGGTTTCAGTCAGCCAGAAGACTCCCATGGAAAGAATCTACTGGAAGATGAGATAGGGTAATTTCTTAGGATTTTTTTTTTTTTAATTCGTCAGTAATTGCAGTATTTCCTGCGATGCCATATGTGAGGAGATTTTTGTTACGTGTAATCTGGTCAAGTAGTTACTTATTCAGAGAAATTAACTTTAAAAAATGGAAAAGTACAGATCTCACTTTTGCATGTATTACACATAATGTATGTACAATGCAAATCCAGAGTAGGTCCACGGATATGTACTTTGAGTTGCTTTTAAGTCCAGGCCTAATTACCCTCCCTCACCTTCCTACCTCACCGCCAGCCAAGATTACAGATTTCGTAGGCTCAACATCCGATAGTGGCAATAGATGGTTTTTGGTTATTACAAATTTTAAATATTTAGTAAAATGATAATCCAGGCATGTAGCAGTCTGCATAAATCCATTCGTTAAAAAACAACAACAACCCCCCCCCCCGCCAAAAAAAAAAAAAAACCATACACACACTCTGAAAAAAACAGTAACAAGCCAAACCTCCCAACCTTGATAATAAGGGTCCTGTGTATGGCTTAGGACATTTTGAGATTCTGCCCTGGGTTCTCCGGCCCTGCATTAGAGGGTAATTAGAAGGGAATTAGGGGCCCTGGTTATGGCCCTCCCCAAAGCTGTGAGCGTTGGGTGGGGAGGTGGCTGTTTGTGGGAGGAAAACTCAGTGGCTCAAAGAAAAGGTGTGTGGTGGCACTCGCCAGGGGAGTGCCTTGTTCCTGACCAAGTGGAAAAAAATAATAGGGAAAATGAAAAGAGGAGAAACGCTTACTTACTCCTTTTCTTGTGTCTTTAAGTTCCTGAGTGAGGCAAAATATCTAGCTTCCTTTGGATTTACCCCAGGTGACTCAGGTTATTTCAAAGGGTGTTTATAAAATTCTTCAAAACAATCCAGTAATTTACATAGAATGACCTATGTAGGCAGTGGGATTGCTTAGCAGAGTTAGAACAAAGGAAGTATTATCACGAAGAACTTTGGAAATTATTTGGTGTGTCTTTTTATTGGAAGGAGGTATTTATAGACAGGAATCTAATATAGATTTGGCTTCTGGGGAAAACACTGGCGATTTTAGAAGTGTGGTGGGGGGGTGGGGGCATTGGCTCTCTGTTACTCTACTTCGCTAGCGCATGTTTGAGAGAAAACAAGAGCGTGTTTAAAAAAAATGGAGAATTATTCTACTTGGAAAGATGATGGGTACTTTTAAAGTGACTCGGTTTTGGGGTTTGTAAAATGTCTTAAATGCATTTCCATTCTAATTTTCACAGATTTCTTTTTTAATGGGCGACGTTGAGCCCGTGTACCTTGGGAAGATCTTCATTTTAAGAAATGGCCTGGTAAAACCACAGGGATGGGTCATTAGGCTTTTTGTCATTGTTAAATTAAACCCAGATCGTTCATTCAAAATACATCATTCGAATAGCCACTTGAAAATGGTTAATTAGGTTGTGGAAATGTTTTTTCCTACTTATCATAGGATCGTTGGGATATTTACTGCAGGCAAATAGTAGACACGTTTCTAGCTGAACCAAAATGCAGCACTTTCGTAAAAAAAGAACCCCCCCTTTTGCTTTTTAAAATAAACTAGCATATGTAGAAGGGTTTATGAATTTTTTAGTAGATCTGAATGTGTAGCCTAATTTACATTTCTGCATTTCCAAGGGATATTATTTAAAATGATCACCTTAGCTTCAGAATGACTGCCTTCTGAAGAGAGGCTGGCCAAGGGAGTGGATGCTGGCGGGCTCAGAGAGTGGCCTGCCGGCAGGTGAGGACCATCCATCACAGGGTGTAGCCGGCTTCTCCCTCCCTACCGGAAATCGGGCCATAAAACCCGAGTGTGTAAGCCTCATGGCTTCATTCTCTTGGTTCCTCCTAGTAGCTTTTAAACTGACCTTACATAGCAGGAATTCACAGATTTGTTCATAAATAATTATTAAATCATTGGGGGAGGGGCTATAGCAGTGAACACACCAAGCAAAAATCCTCGTCATCTTGGGGCTTCTGTTCCAGTGAATTCTTTTTTGTCTCATGACCCCAGGCCCACAAAGAGCCCAGAAAGAAAAAGAAGAAAGCCTAGGGTCTCTCATAGAAAGCAGCTTAATTTAGATTTATTTCAGTTCTGCATTATGGTCAATTAAGGAAGGAAGCTGAGAAAGGTAAGGTTTCTCAGAGGGTCAGCGGGGACTAGGTTCACAGGGAAGGAGGGGCTGGAGAAGGCAAACCAGAACAGGGCGAGAAGAGAAGCAGGGAAGGGGGAAGAGGGGCCGGGGGCCGACTCAGTGGGAGCTTTTGAAGATGTTGGTCGCTTGAGTGCTGTCTGCCACAGGTCCTCACTGCCTTTCACCTTCCCAGTCTCTGTCACTCCAGAGTGGTGGGCCACTTGAGCAGGTGTTCCTGGAAGGACCCACCAAGGGGGTTGAATCAAGTGTGTGTAACACGGGGGAGCACAGACAGGTGTCCTCGCTTTCTGGACTTCATGGAGCCTTTCCTATGCCACAGTGCGTTGTCATTCTGGAGGCTTGGCATCCTTTTTCTCAGAACATACCAGAATGCTTTTTCACAGCTGAGAGAGATGCTTCAGGGGTCCAGACTGAGTGCTCTTCAGGATGTCTCCAAGGACTAGAGGCTCTTCACCTCCTTTTAAAATTCATCCTTTTCTTGTTAAAATCAGACCATCTTTGGGCCTAATAATAACTACGTTCCACTGATGGCCCTTTGTGTCTGACTCCGGGCCGTTCAGCTGCTGACAGTTATTCTGAGTGTCATGTCCCACTCTCCTGTTACTGTAGGTGGCCTGGGTGAGGGGACAGCAGCTTGGCTTCATCTCACTTGCTGCATTTTGGCCTAAGAGTGGCCCTTCAGAGGTCCATGAAGTGATAAGCTCTCTGGTTTCAAATCATGGTCACCCCTAAGTGAGAATTGACCCTGTTGAACTCCTGAGGACTGGAAAGTTCCTTGTCTGTCAGTTCTTGGGCATCGAGGAGGACTGTTGTTGCCTTTGGTATTGTTAGTGTTGATCCTCAGGAAGGAATCCAAGATACAGACTCTCTAGCGATGGAGGGTGGTACCTAGCCTTTGAGTTGTGGGCAAGAAGGTAGGGCCCCAGTGACCGCAGCTTTGGTGGAAGGCCTTAAAGATTCCTCAGGTGCTTGGTAGGATGTCAGCTAACAATTTCGATGAAACGACCAGCTTTAGATAGACAAGTATGGGCACCGAAGTAATTATGGAATCAGTTGCTGGAATATACTTGGTCCAGGTTTGACACAAGACTACTGTTTATAAGTCAGAGAGGTCTTCTTGTCCATTGTGGTCATCACTGGTTAGTACTGACTGTTTTGGGTGGGAATTTCAGGGCCTAGTTTAAATAGACCCTGTTTAAAACAGTTTGCTATCAGTTAACTAGAGAAGGGCTAAAAAAAAAAAAAGTAGGGGGCCTAGAACTTTTAGACTATGCCTTGGGTTGTTTGAAAACCTAGTTGTAGCCATTTTATTTTAAGATGGAGCAGTTGAGGGGCGCCTGGGTGGCTCAGTTGGTTTAGCGTCCAACTCTTGGTTTTGGCTCAGGTCACAATCTCAGAGCGTTGAGATCCAGCCCTGTGTCAGGCGCCATGCTCATCCAGTAATCAGGGAGTCTGCTTGAGATTCTCTCTGTCTCTGCACAACCCCCCTCCTTGCCCCCTGCTCGCGCATGCACGTTCTCTCCCTCTCTCTCCAAAATAAATAAATCTTAAAAAAAAATGGAGCGATTGAACCTCACATTAACTTTAAAATAAATAAATTATAGAGGTGCCTGTGTGGCTCAGTTGGTTAAGTGCCCAGCCCTTGATTTGGGCTCAGGTCGTGATCTCGGTAGTGAGATCAAGCCTCACTTTAGAGCCTGCTTAAGAGTCTCTCTCTCTCTCTCCCTCAAACCCCCTCCCATGCACTCGCTCATTCTCTCTCTCTTAAAAAAAAATAAACTATATACCTATCTATCTAAATATATAAATAATGGGGACATTTCAGACATAGGATAATAGTGTAATGAATCTTCCTATACCTATCATCCGGTTTCAACAGTTGGATCAACCACCAGCCTTTCTGCTTTATCTCTGTCCACTTCATCCTCCCATTATTTTGAAGCGTATCTCATGCATCGTGGAATTTCATCTATGAATGTTTTCAGTATGTAGCTCTAAAATACAAAGATTCCTTTCCCCTAAACACAGTGATAATGCCAGTGGCACAGCCTTCCAGGTCAATATAATTCCACAATGGGGGCGCCTGGGTGGCTCAGTTGGTTAAGCGACTGCCTTCGGCTCAGGTCATGATCCTGGAGTCCCGGGATCGAGTCCCACATCGGGCTCCCTGCTCGGCAGGGAGTCTGCTTCTCCCTCTGACCCTCCTCCCTCTCATGCTCTCTGTCTCTCATTCTCTCTCTCGCAAATAAATAAAATCTTAAAAAAAAATATATAATTCCACAATGTTGTTGATTTTCCAGTGTTCACATTTCCCCTACCGAAATACAATAAAAATATTTAAATATATGTATACAAATATGTACACATTTGTTAGAATCCAAACGAGATTCTCATATTGCAGTTGGTTGATGTGGTCTTTAAGTCATTTCTTATTTATTACAGGTCCTATTCCCCCATTTTTGTTGAAGAAACTGAGTCCTTGTCCTGTGCAGTTTTTCACAGTCTGGAGTCTGCTGATTGCATTCCTGTGGTGGTAGCCAGCATGCTCTCTGGTCCCTGTATTTCCTGTAAATTTGTGATTTAGAGGTTTGGTCATATTCAGGTTTTGGTTTTGTTTTGTTTTTTTTTCCTAAGAAGACTACTTAATAATTGGCATAGTCTTCTGTTATTGTACTTTTCTGGTGTACTTTTGGGTGCAAAGATTTGTATTTTTTCACATTTTTGCTTTTATGCTGATACCTTTTTATAATACCCTTGCTTTGCTCTTTGTCGGGGGTGGGGAGGAGGTGCTATTTTCTTTTGGTTTCCTACTGTGAGTAACATTTAAATTAGCTAGGAGCCTATTCTTTCTTCTCCCTTTTTCCCCCCCGTAGCTTGGCATTTGAAGCAATATCCTTTCACCCCAGTTACTGTCTATACAGTCAGTGAGCAAAAGCTCCTTTTCAGATACTCCTCCCTCCCCTGATTTTACTGATAGCTATACTAAAATTGCTTTATCAGAATATATCGTCATCATATATTTTGCTGTCTCCTGTGTTACCACTCTTTGTCCTACCAGTAAATTCGTATTTGAAGCTGGCCCCTGGTCCTTAGGTCCTGTCTTTCCTGGCAGGTTGGTTTTCTGAAGCTCATCCTCTGCTCGATGCCTCAGTAAGCACTCAGGGGAAGTATTCCCTGAATTATTGTTCATAACAGCTCGTCTGTCGCCTTTATACTTCAAAGTCAGGTTGGCTGATATAAAATCCATGCTTATCTTTTCTTTGCTCAAGTATCTTTAATATTTCACGGTACTGTCTTTTGCCATAAAGTGTTGTCAACTGCTGACAATCTGATTTTCCTTTCCTCATGTGTAACTCGGTGTGTTTGCCTAGCTACCCAAAGGAGTGTGTTTTACTTTTATCCTTTGAAGTCCAGGAGTATTTTACAGTGCTGGCTGCCCTGCGTTGATTTTTCTAGGGACATGATACACCACTTAAATATGTAATTACCCAGGAAAGTTTTCTTGGGGCATAGCTTTTGCTTTGTGTCCTGTTCTATGTCTTCGGCTTCAGGAACTCCCATTATGTGTGTGTTAGATCTTCTTTGCCTGTCTTTGCCTGTCTTCTGTGTTGGTCCCTTTCTCCCAAGTCCTTTCAGTATCTTCATAATTTATGTGAATAAAAAAATTTCGATCTTCTCCATCTTCCAGTTCTTTTAAGGCACTGTTCATTTTATTTGCTCTTTTTTTTAAGTTACCCTTCATTTCTGAAATGATTTTTTTCCTTTTATGTCTAATTCTTTTCTTAGTTCTTTACCTGAAATCTTCCATTTTCTCCAATCAGCTGATTTCTGGGTTTAAAAAACTCTGTTTATGTGGTTCTTTATAACTTCTTTGATTTAATTTCTTTTAGCTTGTTTTGAAATGCTGGGTTGTAGTTTACATCTGTTTTCTTTCTTTCTGGCATGATTTTATTGTCTGTCCTGGGGGTGTCATTCTGCTTGTTTTTTCTTTAAATAACTATTTGGAATTCAGCTGCGGTTCTTCTCTGTTGCTCACTATGAGTTTTCCTGTACTTTTTCGTAGGGCCCATATAGCTTTTCTAGTTTCACAATTCTAGAGCACCACTTAGTTGTTTTCATGGAGTGGTGTGTGGACTCTACTTTTCGGCAGTCTAAGATCTTCCATTTTTGGTCCCCATTCCCACCTGCCTACCCCAACCTTTGCCCCTGTTTTGCTCATCTTAGATTCATCTCCAGCAGTTTCCCCTCCCTATGGGGCTTTCTCCTTTCTTGTTCGTTCATAAGAATCAGACCTCCCCCGACCCAGAACATTCCAGCACTTAGACAGACATGGGTCACAATTCCCTCTGCACTTACTAGTGAAATTGGAACCTGCAAAGCCATCTGCCAGTTTACATGGGTGTTCTCAGAATGGCTCTCTGAACTTTCCAGTGAGTATCTATTGGCAATTCTTGAAGCTGTTGTTTGTTCTCATCTTCTCATATATAGGGTTCATGGGAATAGCTTATCACCTGGTTCTGTTGTAGGTATTGCTCCTGGGTTTTTGCTTCTGCTCTATTTGTCTGTTTTTATGGTTGGGGTGGGTGCAGGTAGGGAAGATCCAATAATTAGGCTGCTACCACTGTCAGAATCTGCATAGACTTTTTTTTTAAGATTTTATTTCTTTATTTGAGAGAGAGCATGAGTGGGGGGTGGAGGGAGGAACAGACTCCCTGCTGAGCAGGGAGCCTGATATGGGGGGCTGGATCCCAGGACCCTGGGGTCATGACCTGAGCTAGCTGAAGGCAGACACTTAACCAATTGAGCCACCCAGGCGCCCCTACATAGACTTTTTAGCATAAGATTTGGTAACCTTTCCATCTACCAAATTGGGACCAAAGCAGCAGAGTCTTGAAACATCACTGGTAGCTGACTTAAAAAATAATTTTCTTCCAAGATAAGTTATTAAAAATGTGTTGTAGAGAGAAAAGTTAGTGGTTGTAACCATCTGAAAACTGGAATTGAACACTTTATGGTCTACCTCGCATTAACTTTCTAAGCTTATTTATGACAAAATGTAATGGTTGAAATCATCAGAGCACCAGGAAGCTCCTATCTGACCTGTTGTTTCTGAGGAAAATGTATAAAAAGTGACACACTTTTGCCATTGTTTGGTGTAATATTCCTTTAGTTCTGAAGGAGAGAGTGCTGTTTTATGGTTTTAAAAGCATTAACCACATTAATACTTTTAATACCATCTAATAAAGATAAAATCATTACGTGCATTTTTCACTTTCAGCTTTTTTTCTTCTATGAAAAATTTGCATATCTTTAATTATCGTCATTTGAAAAAAATGCTGCCAGGGCTTGACATAATATTAATTTAGATTTCCAAAAATACTAAATTTCTTTCCTCCAACTTGAGTTTCCTTCAATTGGCCGTTGATTTAAATTATCTACTAGAAGGTTACAATTTTAGAATTGGCCTCTTTATACCCCCTGCTTTTTAGGATAGCCATTATTGTGAAGTCATATAAGGAAGGAGTAAAACTTTCTCAGTGGACATATTGGAAACTTTAAAAAGAATTCTGGAAAACAGAGTAAGATCATTTCAGACATTTCCTCTTATTTTCTATGAAGAAATGAGAAGAAATCATTTTGAAAACAGAGCTGGTCATTAAGAATTCTTTGCAAAAGGGTAGCAGGCTTAATGTGTTGCTCTAAGTGAATGTCACCCAAGAAAAATTAAGGGAAAAGTGAGCACTCATTAAGCAAATTGACCAGCAAGTGTACTGATGAATGTCGCAACAAATTTGAATAAACTAATTTTGTCCATTAGTGTGCTTTTAGACCAGTGTGATTGTTTTGGTCTAATTATTTTTTATTTTGTTTATTCAAATGTAGAATAACTAGAATTAACTATTGCAGCAATTTTCTGATGAGTAATTTAGAAAATTGGTGGATGGTATCTGACTCCTCACCAAGACATGCCTGTTATTTGATCGGGCCATGTGCAAGAACACGGACCAACTCGGGAGAAGCCTGTGCTGTTTGCTCTGATTCGGACCCACTGCAAATGGAAGCTCAGAGGCCTGCGCTGGATCAGCATGGGCTGTGGGCTTGGGCTCTGGGCCCTCAGACGGAGTACACCAGATTGAGGTCTGATGTGCTGCCGAAGTTGTATTTGCCACCCAGTG
This sequence comes from Halichoerus grypus, assembly GCF_964656455.1. NCBI lineage: Eukaryota > Metazoa > Chordata > Mammalia > Carnivora > Phocidae > Halichoerus > Halichoerus grypus. Next base: position 42,858,579 of record NC_135714.1, read on the forward strand.
TCACTATTCTGGAGTCCTTTAGCTGTGACTGGTGAATTCTGCAACATTTCCCACTTCTAAAGCTTGGGGATTCGAGAAATCTGTGCCCGAGTGGCTGCCAAAGCTTGTCAGGGGGACCCAGTGCGAGGCCGATTTCTAGGTGTAAAAGCCAGGCAGATTTGCTCACTCAAGAAAATCTGTTTTTTGTAGGTTTGCTTTGACTTCCAAGATACAGATACTCTTTTCTCTCTCTCTCTCTCTCTTTTTTTTTTTTGGTTTGTTTTTGTTGCACTAATGCTATGATTTTCTTTTGGTAGCTGATGGTGTTGTGGGGTTGGGGAGTAACTGCTTTTCCATGTGTGGTCCTGGACCGCAGCAGGGGCATCACCTGGGACTTCTCAGAAACGCAGACTCTAAATGGGAAGCTCGGAGCAGGGCCCAGCGGGCCATTTTAACAGCTTTCCAGGTGACTCTGGGACAGGCTGAAGTTTGTGCACCAGTCGTCTGCAGTAACTGGGAGTTGTCACCGCGTCAGGGCAGGGATCATTGAGAAGTCAAAGCTCATGTGGCCTCTTGACTGGCCGACCAGGGTGCAATTCTCAGTTCTCTTTCTGTTGCACTAAAAAGATAGATATGAATTTCGGTTAGTCCAGACAGGAAGACAGACAATCGCAGTGTGTGGGGACGGTGCCTCGGTAGGCTGCAAGGGGCCTTCAGAACACGTGCCTGTGGGGGAGGGGGGAGGACGGGAAGGCCCCTCTATAGAGGTGTGTTGTATTTCTTTTCTTTTTTGAAGATTTTATTTTTTTTATTTTTTTAAAAAGATTTTATTTATTTATTTGACAGAGAGACACAGCGAGAGAGGGAACACAAGCAGGGGGAGGGGGAGAGGGAGAAGCAGGCTTCCCGCGGAGCAGGGAGCCTGATGTGGGGCTTGATCCCAGGACCCCAGGATCATGCCCTGAGCTGAAGGCAGACACTTAACGACTGAGCCACCCAGGCGCCCTTATTTATTTATTTTAGAGAGAGAGAGAATGCAAGCAGGGGAGGGGCAAAGGGGGAGGGCTAGGGAGAGGGAGAAAGAATCTGGAGCAGATGCCCCACTGAGCAGGGAGCCCCCACATGGGCTCGACCCCAGGACTCTGAGGTCATGACCTGAGCTGAAACTGAGAGTCGGACGTGTAACCCACTGAGCCACCCAGGCTCCCTGAGGTGGTATTTTGAAAGGACAGGTATGATCGTGTCTTTCTGTGATTCAGTTGAGGTGGATCCCACTTCAGGCATCCAGGGTCCTTCGCATCCCTGTTTTGCACACAGCACCTGCAGCTTCCTTGGCTGTCAGTGTTTTTGTCACTCCTTACAGGTGTCCTGCTCCTGCGCCCGGTGGCTTCTGCAGGAGCCGCCCCTCTGCCCGAGTCCTGTCCCGGGGACCATGGTGCTCCCTGGTCTAGTGCACTTGAGACCCCAACTGGCATGTTGCCTTTGCGATTCTTTTTGAACCCCCAGGGTGGGTCAGGTCAGTTCTCACTGTACAGTGCACTTCATCGTCCTCATCACATTGTAATTATGTAATTGTATCGTTACTAGTTTACTGCTCATCCCTGGAGCTAAACAGAAATTCCATGAGGGGGATAGACCATGCTTATTCCCTTGTTGCCCAAGGGCCCAGCAAGGAGTGAGCATTTAATAAATATTTTTAGATGAATGAATGGATGGATTGGGGGGGCAGTCCCCTTTTGATCCCTGGGTCATAGGGCTGCTTAATGTATGCAGTTGGAGAAGGGTGTCACCTAATAAGTTAATTATTTATAGGATCAGTTGCCACCACCATTGAATCCTACCACTGGAAGGGCCAGCCCCTTGCCCAGTGGCAGCGGAGTCTGAAACCTGATTCTAATTTGGGGTCTGGTTTTTGGGACACCCAAGAGAAGAAGTTCTTGAGTATTACTACCCCAGGATATGGAAAAGGAGAGAAATCCTCTGATCTTGGAGACGTTCATAATACCTGTGCCAGAAGCCAGAGCTGGAGTGGTAAAGGTGGCACCTGAGAAATTTTCAGGGAAATGACCCTTGTCCCTCCCCTCTGCCCTCAGAGCTTCCAAGAAGGGCTGCCTCCTTTGCTCACAGAGTGATGCTGGGGTGCTGTATGTCTCCCCACCCACTTCCAGGTCCATTTACTAGCAGATCAGGGATGACCTCCTTTGCCTTATTTTAGTCGGTTTGTCTTGACCTGGGTAGAGTCGGGTTTTTCATTTCTGTTCCAGAAGGAGAAAGCATGGCGTTTGCTTCCCCAAGGCAACAGCTTCAAGGTGGGGGCATTTGTCTCAGATAAGACACTAAGTAAGCTGTGCTGATATGTAATAGGATTGCCAATAGCCTGCATGTATGTAATTTATAAAAATACATATATTGAGAACAAGGGCTCAATTTTTTTTTTTCTTTTAAAGATAGGGTTTTCAAGACCCAGCAGGTAAAGATGCTGACATGCTTATGGGAATCTTTTCATAGAACTGATCTGTTGCCTCTGTAAGGTTGTTGATTGTTGTGTTTAGTTGTGTTTTTTTACATTCGAGGCACAACATACTCTCTCATACCTATTGTAAACTCCTTTTAGATTAAGTGAATGTAATAAATGCAATAGGTTTTGGAACAAAAGTCATAAACACAATTTCTCACTCCAGTAGCTGTGATCAGAACAGCTATCATTTGCTGAGCTGGCCAGGAGTGTGGAGAGCGCACATGGCTATAATTCTGTGTTTTGGTGTGTGTGTCCTTTGTCTAGCAGATGCCATTTCCCCTCCTAAGGGCGGTCATTCTACCTCCCCCCCGCCTTCTGCTCTCCTGCCCATTCTGGATCCCAGATCCCGGTGTTGCTCTAATGCTTTCCCCGCTACTCCCTTGTCCTCCTCTGTTGCTGTCAAGTCATCATAGCGAATAGTAGTAACAGGGCCGTTTACTGCTGCAAGGTACGTGGCAGATTTGGAGAGGAAGTAGGAATCCTGGAATATTTGACCCCCAGTTAGGTGGAAACTGAGGCTTGGAAAGGTCAAAGAATTTCCCCCAAAGTCTCACATAGCTTGGGCTGGAATCCATGCTTGTCTGGCTCCAAAGCCAACACCTTCTTTACATTCCATTCCTGTTGCTTCCCTTGCTCCCAGAAGGTCAGAGAAGCACCATGATCTCCAGGCTCTGAGCTGGCTTCTAGATTTTAAAATATTGCTGAATAAGTTCTAGAAATTGCACGATTAGTACAAAGAACTCCAGGATACCCTTCACCTACACTCTCTGTTAACATTTTGACACATTTCCTTTGTGTATGTACATACTATTTTTTTCTGAACTATCTGAGAGTAAATTGCTAATAGGCCTCCCCAAAGAGCCATCCCAAGGAGACTCTGCCTTGTAATTTATGAGAGCATCGAGGCCACCCGGAATGAATGCCGCCTTCTGCCCCCCATCCAAGTGTGGTTCTGCCCCCCCTTTCCTCTAGCCTGGGACCTCCCTCCAAGGAGGGACACCTCTGAGCTTATTGCTTTCGCCCTCAACCTTAATCTGAGTTTTTCAAATTCAACGCAGACCCTAAAACTCAACTGCCTTCTTGGAAATTGGCTCTCTCTAGCACCTAAAAAAACCGGAACCTCTTCTTGGCCAGGTAACACAAAGGCAAATCAAAAGGGGCTTTCTGCAGGTTTCTACCTGTTCTGTGAAGAGGGGGACAGAGGGGATTCCCCCCCCCCGCCCCGTTACCCAGAGCTGCAGCTAAACTGTTGTCCCCGCGAAGTCCAGTCTGTTTGCAAGACAGTTACCAATGCCGGTAACCTTTTCTCTGGCCACTGCCTCAGATGAAATTCCCTTTTTAAACAATTAACACTTTTGTTCTTACTTCCTTTGGTATAAACCAGCTCTGTGGCTATAAAAGGACATTTTGAAAGTGGAAACCAGAAGGAAAAAATGTACTGTCTGGTCTGTGTGGGATGAAGGGGAAGGTGCAATTTCCCTTATCTGACAGGTCCATTAAAAGCAGGATTTAGAATTTATTCACCAGTAAAATTTGTTGATTTACCCATTATGGTGAAAATGAGCTTAAATATCTATTTGAGCCATGCATAATTCCTAGCCTTTTTTTTTTTTTTTTTAGAACTAGAAAATCAGGGAGGCCTTTTAAAAATGTAGATCGCATTTGAAGACAAGATATCTTGGGAAAACAACCCAAATGTCTGGATGAATGGATAAAGATGAATGTGGGATGTACATACAGTGGAATATTACTCAGCTTTAAAAAGGAGATTTTGACACCTGCTACGACACGAAAGAACCTTGGAGACCTTATGCTGATTTAAATAAGCAGGACACTAAAGGACAAATATTTTATGGGTCCACTTATATGAGGTTTCTAGACCAGTAAATTCATAGAGACAGAAAGTAGAATGGTGGTTGCCAGGGGCTGGGGGCACGTGGTGGTGAATTGGGGAGTTTCTATTCCGTGGGTACAAAGTTTCAATTATAAAAACGTTCTGGATATGGATAGCCGAGGCTGTTAGTTGTACAACATTGTAAATGTATTTAATGCCACTCAACTGCATAATTAAAAATGGTTAAAATGGTAGATTTTGTGTTCTATTTTGCCACAACAAAAACAAAATTTAAATGCCCCACTGGCATATATTTGTGTTTGTGTGTGTAAATATGGACAAGTTGGCCCGTTACTTAGTATTGGCATTTTTTTTTGACATCGTTAGGATTAGATGCTATGGAATTAGAACTAGAGCTTCTGGTTGGCATGTATTATTATTTCTTCAAATTTTCATTTGCTGAAGCACAACCTCATTTCCCTGCCTGAACTGGGGAGCTGAGCATTTTGAGGAATTCTTATTTCCCAGTGGGAGGAAATGGTACGGCTGTGAGTTAGTGTTGGGGCGCTCTGTGCCCACATACTGGCCCACACTGGCCCAGGTGCCCAGGACAATGCTAATGTGAAGGCAGTTTACGCCCAGTAGGTCCTTCCGCAAAATCTTGCAAGGATCAGCTGCAGCCTCTTTCTCTGAAGCATGCAGCCTTGAAGGGTCGGCTTGAGATGAGACACACACCGGGGCTAGCTTTCCTTGGTGCTTGGTAGGTCTTGGGTTTGTAAAGCTGACCTCTGACTAGTATGGTCGACCTTCCCCGTGCTCTTTTTGCCCTGTTCCTTTTCACTTTGTTGCCCCAGTCCTTCTTTTAAGTTAAGGAAGTTAAAGTGGAAAGAAGTCAAGAGCTTCCCCCCACCCCCACCCCAAACTACACAGGTGGCGAGGGTCTTGTGGTGTTTATTGTATTCAAATCCCTAATGCTTCTTATCTGGTTCTGATTTCAGTAAGTGCTTTCCAGAACTCAGAAACACGGAAATCTGCCTATTTACAATAGGAGCTGTGCTGGGCTATTGGGAAAAACCCCCTGGAAATGAGAAAGTTCCTCTTTTCTGTTCAGGGATGGATCCTAATATATTGTGCTTGTCAAATCCAGACCTTATCTGATTCCCCAAAGACCGACTTCATAATGGCGGAGAAGGGTTTCCTCCCCCTGTGTGTCTGAGATCGAAAGAGGAAGTGCTGCTTCCTCCAGCACTGGCTTGTATTTTTCTTAGGATGAGTAGGAAGTGTATTAAGTAGTCCTCTAAAAGCCTCCACTGCCAGGTCGCTACGCATAGCTAGTAGAACCGTGCAAAATAATTAGCTGAGAAGGGCGCTTCTCTCGGTGTTGAATGATATGTACGTCTCCACACTTCCTGTTCACTTTATAAGATGGAAGAGCCAGGGATCAGAGTCCACGTATAGGCCCGTATTCTAATTCTGTGTTCACCCAGTAGTTTTACAACAAAGTACGTGATTTGTTATGTTTATAAGAGAATCACTGCTCCTCATTCTTGCCACAGCTAGCTGAGTCCAGCCACTGGATCTTGACCCTCACGTAGCCTAGGTATTTGATTACAGATCCTAGAGTCCTGGAGCTTTTGATGGCCTCTTCATAATTTTTCAGAAGAGGAGACTGAGTCCTAGAGAACCTCGGCAACTTGCCCACAACTTGTGTATTTCCCCACCATTACATTTTTTTCCCCCTTCACACCCTTCACTAACTGCTGAAGAGCAAAAGGAGGCTGTTACACATTTTATCTAAAGCATACAGATATTGCATATCTTAGCAGAAACCAAACAATTAATAATTTTGCTAGCCTCCTCCAACCTGAGAAAAGCTTTGACAGATGTCGTATCTTTAAAAGGCATTTACTGGAAGTTTGAATCTTGGCTGCCAGGTCCTCTTAGTAAGTTTCCTTAGAAGCAAGCAGAATATTTAACGTCTCCTTGATCTTGGGGTGTGCTTTTCAAACAGCAAAAACGGGGGTGGGGGGGTTCTTATCTTGCCACCAGATGGCATCCTTGTGAATCAGGAACCGGTGGAAGGATGGCATGGAGGGTCCAACTACAGGGAAGCTCCCGGTGGTCCAGTGCTGAGGGCCCTGAATAGGGAAGCGCTTTACAGCAGAGGACCAGGTGTGCATGCTTTAGCCACGGATCCCAATAACAGCCGGAAAAGCAGGAAACGCCAATACTCCAGGAAGGGGTGAGCAACACAGGTGACTTAGCAGTTCTGGGTTTCTCCAAGCACGCACCTTACTGATTCTGTGGTTAAGGCAGAAAATAGAGGAGCTGACTCGGCCCCCAGGAGGAAACCGCTCTCAGTAGCAGAGGCAGGAAGGGCCCAAACCACAGGTGAATCCACCCAGGCTGCAGAGCCCACAGAAAGGTGAGTGGGTGAGAAGGTAGGATGGGGGCGATGCGGCCTGACCCTGCCTGCCCAGAGGAGAGCACCACTGTTTCTGGCGGGCCATCTCTTTCCAGCGCTGGGGAGCCTGGTGAAGCGCTATTCCTTGGCCATCCATGGGGATGCGGGACCCACAGGTTATACCAATGGCCCCTTTGGGCCACAGATATTTTTCTGAAAAGAGGACCCTGGAACGTACTGTTTTCACCTTGGCTTTGGTGCCTTTAAACTCCAAATGGGCTCATGCAGGTACCTCATGGCCGCCTATATCAGCTCCCAAGGTCAGGTGTCAGCTGCACAGGAGCCTGCAGCAGGTTCTGCTTTCCGGCCTTCCCTGCTCATCACCCCTCTCGCTGTCCCTGCCTCCCATCCCTCTTTGTTGTTCTCCCGCCTCTGTGGCTGCTCATGCCCCCATTCTAACTCGGAGCCCTCTGGGAGCCATGGCCGCCCATGCTCTCCAGCTCCGAGAGCCTTCCCTCTCCCTCCTCCCCCTGCCCCCGGCTGGCCCCGAGGTTGCTCTCCCCCAAGAGCCTGTGCAGTCAAAGCTCCTGTTCTCCCACATCCCGGGACTGCAGGACCACTGGGAGATCCTGGTGCCGTGGGCGTGGGGGTGGGGCTGGGATGTTGGTGATTCCCACGTCAGGCCAGGATTATAATGAGTGATGCAGGGTATGGCCTTGCTCTCTATCCCCCTTCATGTCTGTCAGTGACCAGTCCTGTGTCCTAAGGGTTGTGAGGCTGGTTCTCTGTCCACTTCTGCTCCCCTCCCTGCTGCCGTGTCCTTGGAGATTCTGGCGTTCATCTAGAAGGCCCTCTGTACCACCTTGTCTGGAATTCCTGGTTCTCCTTTACCAGAGGCATTGCCGTCTCTGCCCTACTCCAGCCACCTTGCACCTGTCATTTCCTTTCTGGGCTCTCTATTTGTCCTCCCCACTCCCTCCCTGGATGATTTTATGAACACCACTGGTTATCCCCTCCCCCATATCACCAGCTGTGTGCTGGTGAGTATGTTTGTGGCCCTAACACAGCCCCCCCACTCCAGCCCAGTTTCCAGGATGTCCCAGTGCCACCCACTCGTCCAAATATGCTTCTAATCTGTTCTTCCTTCTCCATTCTGTTGACACCCCAAGTTCCCATCACCTAAGCCAAAATCAGGTGTCCTTTCTTCCCCTTGCTTCTTCACTGCCCAGATCCAGCCCACCCCAGGACCCTTACCCATCAGTACTATCTTTCACTGCTCCCTGAGGGGTCCCCCCAAGCACGCATCAGTAGCTCCCCAGCAGGGTGGGCTCACCCCCTTACTGTGACAAAGGGGACCCTCCAGTGATCCTGCCCCCCAGGACCTCTGGCCTCACACCTTGATGCTGTAGCGATTCTGAATGATACTGTGATACTAAGCACACACCTTAACTAGGTCTGTGATAATTTGCTCTTGTGGTTCCCCTCACCTAATAGACCTTTCTCCTCCTCTCCCCTTAGGCTTGAACAGGTCACACATACTCTCTGAGTTTTGAGAATCCATTCCTGACCCTCTTCTCCCCACTCCCATTTCCCCATTTGCTTTGCTGGCTTCATTCTACGGCAGTTCTCTGTGTGAGTCCATCTTCCCCCATGCTCTGTATTCCTGGTCCCCAGCCCCACCCAGGACAAATAGTAGGAGCTCAGTTACCATTTCATTAATGAAGACAGTTTCAGAAGTGCTTGCTTTGTTACTGATCTGTCTCTGCCAGTAATGACTAATGCTCCAGCATTTATTTCCCTGTCCTTTGGTTCCCTTCTGTCAATTAGTTCAGAATCATTAGACTGGCATTGACATATACTTAAGAAGCTGCTTTTTTAAAAAACTGCTTCAGTGAAGTCTTCGCTGTTTTGTGATTTTAAACTGACTTTCAAACGCTGCTCATTTTACAATGGTATATTGCTACAGCTTGAGACCGTCCCTGTCTCATACTGTAATTTTGTATAATTACTACAAATCCTGTACCTAACGTGATACCAAGCCCTGGCATGCAAAAAGAAAATTTCTTTAGAACTAGGTACAAATTTGCACCGTGCCAAGGAAGTGGTTTCTGAGTCTGCAGACATAGGAATATTGCAGTGAAAGACTTAAGACAGTGAGGACATCATGTCAATTACTATTTACCTCGTGTCAAACCTGAGTAGATTTTAACAAATGAGCTCTTTCCAGGTACATGCTTTAATCTCTGTATTACAAGGTTAAAGATCTATCTGAACTCTCTCTTACCCAGAAAATCCTTTGGAAATAGCAGAGTTGTGAATCGGGAATCACGTGATGCAGTAGGACTGCTCTCAAACTTGTCCATGGAGGTGCTCTTAAAGGTTGGGGGTAGGAGCGCCTGGGTGGCTCAGTCGGTTCAGCGTCTGCCTTCGGCTCAGGTCATGATCCCAGGCTCCTGGGATCGAGCCCCGCATCGGGCTCCCTGCTTAGCGGAGAGCCTGCTTCTCCCTCTCCCTCTGCCTGCCGCTCTGCCTACTTGTGCTATCTCTCTGTCAAATAAATAAATTAAAAAAAAAAAAAAAAAAAAGGTTGGGGGTAGTAGGGATTTGGGTGGTATGTTTGGGAGTATATAGCTGTAAGGTAGTTTAGTTTCTTTGAAAGCTCATGTTTTTCCACCTGAATTTATTTTACTTTCTATTTGATGATATGTAATATAAAAAGAGTATTTAAAAATCAGTCACTGACAGAAATCGGCCTTCAAGAAGACTGGTTAAAAAGCATCCAAGATCAGAGAAATACTGCTCTGTAGGGTGATGTCCCAAATTACCTTCCCCTGTCCTGTACTTGTACAGCTAATAAATGTAGGGATTCCCTCATGGATTATTGTCATCTCCTGCATTCCTGGCGCTCTGCGAGGCTTGGAGGATGGAGGTAGAAAACAGACTTTGCTTTGGATTCTGGGAGCTTACCGTTTTGGGGGTGAGGTAGGAGTGGGGGGTTCCTCATAAGATGAGCTTTTCCTGACCGCCACACACCTTCATACTCAAAGCTTTGCCTTTGCCTTTCCCCTCCTTGAATGCACATCTGAATGTGGACGCGTGCAAATGGACAAAGTCTTGCTGGCTCAGCTCACATGGCCCTTCCCTCTGGACCTTTTCCTGGTGCTTCTGGGCAGAATAGTAGCTGCTCCCTTTGAGACCTGGGACGTGTTTATCAACTTTCAATATTTTTATTTCATTTGTATTGGCTTTGTCTTTGAGACTTCAGTGGTTATGGTAGCATGAACTCAGTACAGTAGAGTGGGCGCCATTCTGGGATCCTCTATCCCATGGTTTCCTTCACTTTGTGTGGGTGATCCAGAGTGGATTTACAGGCTCCCCCCCGCCCCCCCGCTGCACCAAGAGCATTTCTTCAGATTTGTTTGGTTTTCACTGAGCTCTCACTCCCCCCACCCCCACCCTAGCTTTATTCTCTTTCCAGTATCATCTACTTGTTTTTAACGCCTCATGGGTGTTGTGGGCAATTACTAGGATGCTTCCATCTTGGTTTTTATCCAGTTTTTTCCTGTGGGGATATAAAAGTATGTCAGAAACAGTAGGATATACAAATCATTAGCTTTTTTTTTTAATCACGAATTGTGTTTAAATAGTACGTGAACTAAAGAGTCGCCCCACTACAGTGGAGCTTTGAGCTTTGTCTTACTTGCCACTCCTGCGGTACTTCCTCAAAACCAGAACAGGCCTCTCCACGTGGCTTTGCCTCCCCGCTGTTATTTTACCTGGTTCCTTATATTCATGTCCAAAGGAGAAAAGGTTTTGAAATGACTTCCTTACTTTTAACCCCAGCTATAAATCCAGTCTTGGCAGCTTAGACGTTTGCAAAGTGAACAAAGCCCTTAGGAGGATCTTTGAGAAAAGATTTGCAATAACGGTCGACGTGGTCCAGTCACTACTGAGGGGACTGGGGAGCACCTCCAAGCTCAAGCAGGTGTCTCTCACTTGTACTGGTCATTGAGAACCTTCTACAGGACAAGCCCAGCCTGGACTCTTCAATGAGTCTCTTGATCGACAGAGCACAGAGACTACAGGTGTGTCTTAAATAGTTTATTCTCACTTAAGAAAGATGGACAGCTGCTTTCCTTTTGATGGAGAAGCAGAACCTTGTCTTTGAGCTTTGGTTGACCTTGAGTTTGGGATGACTGGTGGGCGTTCTCAGCCTACACCACACCCAGAATGCAAGCAAGGTTTGCAGTTTCTAACTGCAGTTTCCTTCAGTGTCGTGCCTGTGAAACAGCACTGGGGATGCAGAGCCCCCCGCCCCTGGTGCGTGAGCCCCCCTCCCCCAGTCTTCTCGTGTTTCACCCACATTTAATTGGACACTCGTTTTAGTTGAGCCACGATTAGAGTGTTTCTTTGTTATCAGAGAGTCAGCAGCTCTTTCTCAACACACACGCACTCCTATTTCATCAATTTTCATAACATGCACTTAATTTGTATATAAAATAGGCCACAAGTCTAACTTCGAGAAACAGGTTTGAGAATAAGACCACGTGACTCTGACGATGCGAGCAGGAGAGCAGAGGCGCCGGAGAGAAGAACCTAACAGTCACGAGCACTCAGAGTCCCCTGGGCAGGAGTCCGTGTGGCTTGAAACTGAGGGCTTATTTAGCCCAGAAAGTTAGAAGTGCTTTTATGAATGCCTGCTCTGTGTACAGGAGCAGAGGGATGGGGACCAAGATGCCGTTCGTGTCCTCAAGCACAACGGTGTGGAACAAATAAAAATAATGACAACAGTTAATTTTTTTAAATGATACGATTTAAAACAAAGTTAGGGGGCTCACAAAGGCTAATACCAGGGGTCAGAGTGGTCAGCTAAGAAAGAGCCAAGGTAGCTGAGAAGGGTTGAGGCTTCACTGGCCAGGGCCTTGAAGAATTGTTGTTTTGTTTAGTATTAGAGTTTTTTTTTTTTTTTATTGTGGTAGAATACACATAATATAAAATGTACCATTTCTCAGTGTCCAATTCAGTGCCATTAGGTACATTCACAGTGTTGTGCAACCATCACCACTGTCCATTTTCAGAACTTTTTATTTTTTTATCATCCCACATGGAAATTCTGTACCCATTAACCTCATTAACTCCCCATTGCTCCCTCCCCCTAGCTCTTGGTAATCTTATTCTACTTTCTGTCTCTATGGATTGGCCTACTCTAGGTGCCCCATGTAAGTAGAACCAGACCACATTTGTCCTTTTGTTTCTGGCTTATTTCATGTAGTATCATGTTTTTGAAGTTCATGGATGTGGTAGCCTAGGTCAGAACTTCCTTCCTTTTCATGGCTCAATGATACTCCATTGCATGCACCTGCCTCATTTTGTCTGTTGATCTGTCGACCTGTCGACGGGCACTTGGGTTGTTTCCAGTTTTGGCTGCTGTAGACAGTGCTGCTATGAACATGGGTGTGCAAATACCTGCTTTTAGTTCTTCTGGGTATGGTTCAATTTTACACGAGCAGAAGAGGTTATAGAGGGTATGTTGGCTTTTATCTTGATATTGTTAAAATCTTGAAACATTGTGGACTGTTCATAAGTGCTCCTTTTCTCCCTTATTTATGTTCTTTGAGAGCAAGGACTACCTTCTAGGTTTGGCACTTAGCCAGGTACCTGGGATAAATGTATAAAATATTTTTTTTGTTTCTGGAGTTCCTAGTCCAGAGCCATCATACACTATGGTGTAGTTGGTCCCCAGAATGGTAGGTTTTGCCATCTTTTTTTTCTGGCTCATTAATTGACATATGTTCAGAGAATAGAAAACAACTTTTAAATTAGCCTTAGCCAAACATAATTAGGGAAGTACATTTTCTAATGCAGAGTCCCGATGTAGATAAAACCCAATTCAGCAAACATTTGTTGAGAATTTGCTATGTACCAGATGCATTTTAAAATGGTAATTTCAAAAATATATAAATAAACAAAATGTGTAATTTCAGAGCAATTTCAAAGCTCAGTTGGAATACCTTATTGGTATTGAATTTTAAATATAATAAAGGTAGGTACATACCTTTTAATATGAATCTCTAGCCTTTTTTATTGTGAGAGCATCGTAACAACATTCAGGATAGTTTAGAAAAAAGAATAAATAATACCCAGAGTCCCGCTCTAATATAAGCTCTATTTTCATTTTATAGGGTGAGTTTGAGGGTTGAACTTACACATAATTTATTTTGAAAATAAAACCCTTAATGTTTCTGGTGGCAATTATTTTAAAATTTTATTTTTTAAAACCCTAGAAGTAAAGCAGAAACCAGTGATCTCAAATTTGGAGGCTGCTTTTGGGAGGTATCCATAGCAGCTTAATGGATGAATGGAACCACTCCCTTAGTGGTGCAGCAGAAATGACATCTGTCCTCTTTCGGGGATAGCCCAGTGGACTGTTGAGACCCGTTACAGGGGCTGGGTGTTGAGGAACCTAACCTGTCCCTCCTTCGATCTTCTCTGTGTTCAGGGATCGAAGGGAATGTTTTTATGACTTTGCCAGGGGAAAATTACAATTTAAGATCCTTGGAGTAGATGGAGGAGGTAAGCCCTAGATTTAGACCACACGTATCAGTACAGAAGGATGGGTGATGGGGCTGGACGTGTTGGACGGAGTTAGGACAGGTGATCGTGGTTAGGGACCAACACCCATGAAAAGCAGGGCTTTCCGCATGGCAAGAAGGTGAATTGGTGGGGTCGGTGTGTTCTGGGGACACGGGCGGAACGATGGGCCTAGGAAGGAATGGAGCTGCTTACAGGCTCCCTAGCCAGCCAGCCTAAGAATCTGTCTTACTGGCGAGGCAGGTAAGGGTCCAGAGGAAGCCGCTAGAAATTAGTCCCGTCCCAGTGCTTTGTAAGCTGTACACGATGTCAGTGTTAGCTGCTGCCGCCTCTGGTAGGGTTTTTGAGGCTGGGAGTGGGGTTGTTGAAAGATGGTTGTTTTTTAGGCTGGTGGATCTCAGGGCTATGAGGTCTGATGAGTTGGGAGTGGGGTGCCTGGAAGCACGGAGATCTTTTAGGAGAGGATGTTATCTGTAAGTGGCTAGTCTGGGGTGGGGCAGCAGGGGTGGAAAGGCAGACAAGGATGAGAGGCAGAGGCTCCAAAGGAAAGACTGCTAGGATTTGCTGCCAAGGAGGCAGAAGTCAGGCGGGAACCCGTTTGGGAAATGAGGGAACCGTGTATATTCATAGGAAGTGAGTAAGGCAGGACTGACTGGAGGGGTGATAAGAGGTTCTGTTTTTAGAATAGTTGTGTCTAACATTTATTATGTATTTTCTATGTGCCCCCAGACAGTTCTGAGTGCTTTGTATAGTATCCTTATGAAATAAGTTCTGCTACTGCCCCGACTTTGCAAATGAGGAGACCAAGGCACAGTTGATTGGTAACTTGCCTGAGGATCACACGCTTACTCCTTGGCAGAGCCAGGATGCAAATCTAGAGTCTTAACTCAAGAGCCAAGCTCTTCCCGAGTATGCTTTACTGCCTCATTATAATAGCCAACATCTATTCAAAGTGCCCTGTCCTGTGTTAAGCTCCTTGTGTGTATTTGTCACATCTGATTCCCATAAGAACTCAGGAGATGAGGGTATTTTTATCATTTTCCGGATCTGGAAACTTGGGCACAGAAGTTGAGTGGCCTGCCTTCGTCACACTTCCATTGGCATGGTAGGTCTCCGGAAGTCAGCAATATTTATTCAACTGGATTGTCCTGTCTACATATGCACTCCTGAGAAAGCCGGATTGATTGAAGTATATTGCGATATAAATTCTTGAAGAATTTTTGGATTAAATTTTCTGTCAACATCCCTATTTGCTAGGAACTACTCCCTTTTTAAAAGGGGATTAATAATTGAAATAATAGTGTCTCCAATTATTGCTGTGCCCGTTTCCATTATTTGACTTTAAAAACAATCCCAGGCACTTTGTTTCCATATTCTGGCCCCATCATTTAGATGCTGAGCCTCAGTGGGGACGGATGGTCTTGTCTATAGTACTTCTTACGTTGTTGGTGCTTAATAACATTTGATGATTGTCATCAACCTTGTTGTTACCTCCTGCGACTTGAGGTTTGCTGAGGGTCTTCAGTCTGGGTTGTACTTGGCATGACCTCGTGGAGCTGCGATTAAAGCCATGGTCAGAAGGTGCCCAGATGCAGTATCTGTCTGGGTAACAAATTGGAATTGAGACCAGTCATCTCTGCACCTGCAGGGGAGAGTTTCCGTGCCTCTTTAGAGCATCTTTGGTCTGTCCCTCTCCACAGATTCTCCTCCCCCTATCTTCACATGTCAACAGGTCTCTTTTGTAACTTTTAACCTCGTTTGACTGCAGGTCTTTTTCTCTGCCCTCTGGTGTCATCGCTCCTCAGAGAGAGGTCTCCACGTAGAGCCTTTAACCTCGGAGCATACAGAAATTTCCACTCACCTGAAATTATACTCTTGGGTTTCCTGCCGTCTCTTTCTCACCAAATGTAGTCGGTTCATTCCCTTCACTTTTGTTGTTCATTCCCTTGATCTTGCTCAGCACCTGCCCTCGGACCCACCACCTTTTCTTTGAAACCTTCTTCCCTCTTGAGCTCCCCCCTCCCTCCCTTCCTTCGTGGTGGTGGTTTTTTGTTGCTGTTGGTGCTTGTTCATTTTTGTTTGATTTTTAAGTCTCAAATCTATACCCTCTGAGCTGGAAGAGCTCTGCAAGACTGGTACTCTGTGCATTCCTCTTTTTTCCACAAGCCCTCACCCTTGACTGTCTGATCCTTTCTTTTCACTTCACACATTTTTGCTCTTCCTCCACCATCTGCAATGCAGGCCATGAGGTGAGAAGGGCGTCCACTGGCCAGGTATGCCCTGGGAGCAGGGCACTTGCCCCTCCTGTCCCCATCTGTTTCTGCTCATGTCTCCGCATCCCCAGTCCTGCCAGACTTGTGGAGAGCTTCCTGGCGTGGCTCACTTGCTGCTTTTGCCTTTTACTCCTCCTTCAGAACTCAGGTCACTTCTTGTCTCTGACCTTGTATGAGTGTGGAGGGGATGGATACCCATTTCGCCTGTGACCCTGCGGAAGTGGTAGAAAGCTACTCCCCACCCCCCACCCCCAGAGGGGGAGTTCTGTGACCCTGTTGCTCTAGCCCACCTTACCCAGGGACCCTTTCTTCCCACTCGCTCACCCAGGTCATATGGGAGTCAGGCTTTGTAGTTTTAATTACACTATAACCTTTAATGTGTTTTTCCTCTGGTAGTTAGAATGCATCTTTCATCTCAGATCCTTTACTGTAGATCTCATTGCTTCTGCTTACCTGAGGACCAGACCTCTTCACAGATTTCCTCAAATCTAGAAGATCTCTGGTATCTTACTGCACATGTTACTTTTTTACCAAAAAACATATAGTGTCTCTGCATGGTCTTTGTGTTCCCTATGGTGTATATATGTCCGTGGCACGTGTCTGTCTTCTCTTTCACCTTTTCTGATATGGTCAAGGTCCAGCCCACTTCTTCTTCAGCTTAAAGCTAAAACTTGTACCTATATTTCACTTAATTCTGACACATGAGCAGTGTGTTCTTTAAACTCTGGAGTGTGTGTAACAACCCTGGTGTTGCACTTACATGCACTCACAAAAGCTCGAAGCTTTTGCAGATCATAATTAATGAACAGATATTTGCGTTCATGCAACAGATGGATGAACGAATGAATGAATTGGCTGCCGTGAATTCTCTGAGGTTCAAGTTTCATGTTCAGAGTCTAAAGTTTGCATCTTTAAACTAGGAAACCTGTCTAGGCATTAGTTTCATTAGGCAGCAACCCCACCTATGTCATGAAATATCTCATGGTCTGATCTTTAAAATGGGATTTTTGTGTTCTGCCTTATTGTTTGAAACTCTTAAATAGGTCTCCTTTTGATGAACATCACCATATAAGGAGAATTGCGTACACATAACTGAATTCACAGCCTAAGCTATGTCAGGGTCATGTACATTTTGCTAGAAGAGTAACTGGCCAGTGTGTGGTTTTTGTTGTTGTTGTTGTTGTTGTGTTTTTGTTTTGTTTTGTTTTTTATAGCATGGGGTTTTGTTTTTGTTGTTTTAAGCTGGGTGTCAGCATGTCACTACCATTGCGATGGCCCATATTCAGAGTAGAAACTTGACCCAGCTGTGTGTTTAACCCAGAGAAGGCCAGGGCATCCCACAAGTACGGCTCGCATACCCAGTGTGACCCTCGGGATTAACTGAGAGTTGCAGAAGATGATTTTCTAGATGAACTTAAGAAACTTTATTTTATTTATTTATTTATTTATTTATTTTGGGTGCAAAATGGTGGTTTTATTAAAGCACAGGGACAGGACCTGTGGGCAGAAAGAGCTGCTGCCGAACTTAAGAAACTTTAAACAGAACTCTTTCTAACTATAAATAGCAGGGCAGCTTTGTCCTATTTTTATTGTAGAGCACACAGAAGATGGAAATCAATATTGGAAGAAATGCTTTATTTCGCCAAGGAAAAAGATCATACTCAACACGATTCTTATTTTTCTTGGCAGGCTCTTCTCAACCATCTGTGAGTCCAGGGGAACTGTCTCTACCATCCATCCACCCAGCAAAATCAGAGTTAATAGTCAGTGTTGGTGACGAGATTAGGCTGTTATGCACCGATCCAGGATTTGTCAAATGGACTTTTGAGACCCCGGGTCAATTGAGTGAGAACACACGCAATGAATGGATCACAGAGAAAGCCGAGGCCGCCAACACAGGCAATTACACGTGTACCAACAGAGATGGTTTAAGCAGGTCCATTTATGTGTTTGTTAGAGGTAAATGTGTGGCTTTCTTTCATGCTATGCTTTAGAGAACTTAATATCCTGTTCTTAATTATGGATGACATATAGATGGCTGAGCCAGAGAGAAAATATTACTGGCTGGGTCTCAGATGCCTAAAACAAATTTTTCTTTGTTAGTTTCCCCCCATCTTTTGATACATCGTGGCCATGGGTATGACTCCAGCTGAAGGTCTGCAAGGCTGCAATACTCTTCCTAATGAGATTACAATATGGTTAGCCCATTTGTCCTGGCACTGTGAGTAAACCCTGAGAATAAATTAGGCCCTTTGGGAAAGCTGCATTTTAATGCCTTGAGATCCTAGATACTCCCACTTAGTAAAAACACTTCAGGAAACTAAAGGCCTCTGAAGTCCTAAACAGACCAACACTTCAAAAGAACTGACCCACTTTTAGGGAGCAAATTCCAGAAAAATAACGCAGTCAGCTAATCACCCCATGTCCCCTCTTAGGTTCTTAATAGTTGTCAGTTGTTTCATTAAAAAACAAAAAACAAAACTGTGACCTCTTAGAAACAGAAGAAAAATATGATCGTTGGATTTCCGTATCCCATTTCCTATGATAAACTCAGTGATTCATCTGTGTTTGTGCTTTTAACATCCTTGTCAAGAGGAGGTTTGCTGACAGTGGGAGGCAGGAAGAATCTTTCTGTTGATGTAAAAACAAGTACTTAAAGCTTTAAGAGACAGACCCAGGTTATAGGAGGAGAACTAGTGTCCGGGTTCTGGTCCTGAGTTTGTGCCTGGACTGGAGCTATCATTGAAACAGGCCAGCGTAGGAGTCCTCACCCATGATACTGTGGAAGAATAGTGAATAAATTTGTCCTAGATGGCAGATCTGAGCAAGCTCTAGAGTTTCAGTTTCTCACTGAAACATTCGGATAAGATCATCAGCTCTGTCGTCCTCATGTAATTGTTGTTCAGGAGACAGAATTGTGCAAATTCGAGCTCTATCAAGGGTTAATAAAGTTGACTCCCATAGTGTTCACTATAAAGAAGGCTGCTGGGAAATTGACTCTGCCTCCCCTTAGTTTATCTGTTATTCTTTCCTAGGTGGGTAGCTGAAAAATACACATGGATAAGGCACAGCTTAGCCTCGGGGTATGGTTCCATAATGGTTGGGCTAACCTGGGTGCTGTTCTTTGACATTCAAGAAGGTACTCTGGAATTTCCAGGTGGTCATGAAGTATCATTCTGCATATTAACACACTGGGTAGACGACTGACTAAATGGGGAAAACGGCTGAATTAGCCAAGTCAGTCTCGCAGAGTTCATGGATTTTCTTTAGAAGGGAAGTCTTGCTCAGTAACTTAGCACTCCACTGAATTATTACTGATTTAAGATGTTTGGATACTTAAGTAAGTTATGTTACAGCCGTGAAGGAAATCGGGGCATTGTAGGAGCTAGCGTTAAGCAACTGAAAGAGTAGATGGGAAAATAAACAGCGATGGCCTTGGATCTTAGGTCTGCCATCATGAGGGACTTTACTCATAGAACAAATTAAGCTGGGAGGTGCATAATTCACTCTGGGAAAAAAAAAATTTTTTTTTCCAAAATTAAATGGTAAGTATATTTCAATGATGTCAAATTGATTTTTGTGAGACACCTGAATTCCAGGTGGAAAGGACAATTAAAAACCATTTTAAACATGATCTGTTGGCCCAGCCATCTATCTGTATTATCTTTACACAGCAGAGTTGGCTGTACATTGTGTATATAGAATGAGGTTTGTCTTTGCTTATAGGAGGTCCCAGTCTGCCTGAGGCCTTTCCAGTCCACACCTGGTGTCCTGGCATAATTCTTAATAGCACTCCTTTTCACTCACAAGTGTCCTGGTTTGGATGATACTTACTACAGTATTCCTGAAACTCATAAGCTCCCCTTGGGAATATGGCTTCATTTGATGTCCAGAAGTTTATATTTATACATACCTTTCAAGGAATCTGAAGGGTGAGGCCCACATGACGTTTGTACAGGGTGGCCTGCTAATAGTTTTGCAGATTTTATGCGGAAGCTGCAAGATCCTGGAGACTGGGGGCTCTGGAAAGGGGCCCCCACAGAGAGGGGTAGAGGAAGAACCCTAATAGGTATCATCACACTGGCTTAGTCTTGGCCCATCCTCCTTAGAGTATTCCCTGTTGTAGAAGAAGAGTAACTATTGTAATAAAATATCCTCAGAGTTTTAAGAGCTCAAGTTGCAGTATCCATTGGACTGTGGTATGTTCAGCCTTTTCTGGGCCGTGTCACTTTTTAGGAGAGTCACTTTTTTCAGACTTCGGTTTCTTCATCTCTGAAATGGTAACGATAGTGCCCATCACATGGGAGTGTTTTGAGGATTAAATGAGATAAAGCATAATGGTCTGAGCTTAGTGTCTGACACGTGAAAGGGGTTAACAAATGTTCACTGTTGCTTAATTAGTACTACTTGGATGAATTCAACTTTAGCTTGCAAAGAAAAAAAATCAGAGTCCTCTGAGATCTTTTAAAAATGTTTTCAGTACCTGTGACCAGCCATTCGAACTACTGATTTTTTGATGTGCTTTAGATCCAGCGCAGCTTTTCCTCATTGACCTTCGCTTGTATGGGAAAGAAGACAATGATACGCTGGTCCGCTGTCCTCTGACAGACCCCGAGGTGACCAATTACTCCCTCAGGGGATGTGAGGGGAAACCTCTTCCCAAGGACTTGACGTTTGTCACTGATCCCAAGGCTGGCATCACGATCAGACACGTGAAGCGCGAGTATCACCGGCTCTGCTTGCACTGCTCTGCAGACCAGAAGGGCAAGTCCGTGCTGTCAAAGAAATTCACCCTGAAAGTGAGGGCAGGTAGGGGCCCTTTCTCTCTTTCCGCTGGGAGGCGGCACCTCCGTCGAGGGAGAGGCGCCTTCTCTCTTCTCCCGGGTGCATTTTAGTATCGGCAGTCAGGCAGCTGGCCCTTCATCACTTGCCCCAGCTCCCAGCTCCCAGCTCCCATCAGCTGCTTGTGAATTCTTCGTTTCGTAGCCCCCAGTCCCCACCACCAGTCCACCCCCACCACCAGTCCACGGCCACGTCTAGCGGAGACTGGCGTTCAGACCACACCGGGGACAGCTGTGAAAACCGACCTCAGGACACGCAGAGTCTCATAACTGCATGAGGTGTTCCTTCCAAGAGAACCTCACTGGGAGGCTTCCCTTCGGCTGTTTGAAAAGATTAGCATATACATGGTTCACTCCTTGATTGACTATTGATGGAGGGATTGACTTTCTCCTCCATGATTTGATTTTAATGCATTCCCAAGCTATTCCCAATCTGAAGAGGAAAGTACCAGCTGAGTATGGACCTTGTTATTATGGGGGCATTATGTAGATTATTTTCGTAGCTGGAAGATGTCTAGATTTTGTATATCCGAGATCATCAGATTCAACACCAGTTGGCATACAGCTACCGAGTAGTTTTTTATGAAGGCTTTTGAAAAAGTATGCTCATTGGG
This sequence comes from Halichoerus grypus, assembly GCF_964656455.1. NCBI lineage: Eukaryota > Metazoa > Chordata > Mammalia > Carnivora > Phocidae > Halichoerus > Halichoerus grypus. Next base: position 42,879,633 of record NC_135714.1, read on the forward strand.
ATTAAGGAAAGTTTGATTATTTAAAAAATGGAGATTATCAGGGGCGCCTGGGTGGCTCAGTTGGTTAAGCGACTGCCTTCGGCTCAGGTCATGATCCTGGAGTCCCAGGATCGAGTCCCGCATTGGGCTCCCTGCTCAGCGGGGAGTCTGCTTCTCCCTCTGGCCCTCCCCGCTCTCATGCGCTCTCTCTTTCTCTCTCTTTCTCAAATAAATAAATAAATAAATCTTTAAAAATAAAACAAAATGGAGATTTTCAGAAATGAGCAAGAGGTTATTATTATGGCACATGGGAAAGATGTCTGTTTGGTGAAAAGAATATGATTAGTCGTAGGTCACGTCCTCGTGAGACCATCAAGGTTGTGTGAGGTAAAGATTAAAGCTGTTTCCCTATGCCAGGGTTTCTCCCTATTTCAAAATAGCATTGTCCAGCAGCATTATCATCTAATGCAGACATTCCTGTCGTTTTCACTCGATGCTGACGAATTTGTTTGAAGGATGCCAGATTTAATTGCTGACGTCTTCAGATCTGCAAGTAATGCAGACCGGTTAGTGCCACACTTGATACCTTATTTGAAAGACCACCAGTAAGGTGTGTGCATTTGCGGAAATGTGGTAAGTGAAAATGGCCCAGGATCGTAGAGCACGTGATTTGAGGGCCCCGTTTCTGTTTCTTCCAGCCATCAGAGCTGTCCCGGTTGTGTCGGTGTCCAAAGCAAGCTCTCTTCTTAGGGAAGGGGAAGAATTCTCTGTGATGTGCTCGGTAAAGGATGTGTCTAGTTCTGTGGACTCCATGTGGATCAAGGAAAACAGCCAGGTGAGTTGAGTGGCTTGTTGCCTTTGTTTTTCTCGATACATCGTTCTCGCCACGTGGGAAATTGGAAGGTTTTCCCTTAAACCAGTCTATTCATTGTCCTGGGGAGGCTCAGGGGGAGCGTCTGTGTGAGGTGGGGCTGTGTCTGGGCGTGTGTCGAGATGCACCCTTTCGTAACACCATATGTGGATGTGTACATTCATTATTCGTGACAAACGCGTGTCATTTTGTCAGTTTATTTTGAGAAAATCGAAGAGAGATCTTGAGACTCCTGTTATTACCACGTGCTGTTTCTTTAACTTTCATAGGGAAATTTTTAAGAAAACTTCTGATTAACCGCATAAGTCCTTTGACTTTTAAGACTATTAAAACCATCCAGGCCAGATTATTTAAAATAGTGGGAAAAGTTGTCGATTTTTTTTTCTCTTCCATATATAAAAGAGTAAATGGTCTCAGATAACCAACCAGGGAGCTCTTTCCTTTCCCACAAAGTGGCCTATCCATTTGAGAGATGGGTTTCTTTTTGTATTGATCTGACTCCCCCCCCCCCCCCCCCAGGCTGGTTACCTGAGATCAAGTTGCTAATGTTGCTAATGGTTTTCTATTTGTTTTAGTCACTATTAATAAAATGGTTATCTTTAATCTGAAACATTTGGACATGTTTAAGTTCTCATTCATTTAACAAATGCATATTGAATGTCTACTATATGTTAACTGCTGTTAGGCATATCTTAAGTAAATTTTAGCCGGTTATATGACGTTTCTTTTTTTTTCTTTCTCTAAATACACATTAGTAGCAAGGTCTTTCAAATGTCTAATTTCCCAAATATTTCACTTTAAAATTTCCATCGACTGAATATTCAATAATCTTTATTTGCATAATCTTGGCCATCTAGTTAATTAGCTGTCATGGTGGTTTTTCTTCAGTACACATATATTCACTACATTGGAGAAAAGAAATAATATATTTTCCTCCTCCTCCTCTTCCTCCTCTTCCTCCTCCTGCTCTGTATTTAACATTGGCAATTTCATGCCTGTTTAAAGAATTCTTTGCTAGATAAGTAACCATGGTGATTAGCGTAATGCAAAGTACTGCGATAGTATTCACGTAGACTTGTGATGGATGATACCTTGCTAATGAAACCTGCCGTTGACTAGGAGAATGGATTGTACTAGAGACTTGTTCTTTCAAACCAATGGATCAGAGAAACAAGTTTTAGTTTCCGTATCATATAATTTAATAAAAACAGTAGCTTATGTATGAATTTTTGACTAACCTTATAGAACACAGTCCTGTATTAATTGGCTTTCTATAATCCTTGATTTCAGATGAGAGAACAGTTTAGACCATGTGTGTATTTGAGCCTCTGCATAACTTGAAAATTAGCCTTTTTTCGATAAGAAATTAAATTGCCCCAGGCAGTTTTGTTCTGAACCATTTTTCCCAGGAGTCCCGCATGCCATTCCCAATTAATCCACTGGCGCTGGAAGATAAGCCTTCAGTGTTGGGAGCTCTTTGGGGAAATCCCAGTGTGCACCTCAAGGGTTAAGGAAAACCAAATCACATGCAAACAATATGTAATGTGTGACTTGCAGATGGGGCTCATGGCTCTATGCCAAGGTTCATCCATAAATCTTTTGTTGATATCCTTTGGCTTCATTTGGAATACTTAGCACTATCAAAATTATCTTAAAAATCCATGGTATTTTATACTGACCATTTAGAATAAGTTTAACTCACGGTGAAATTTAGGATAAGATAACTGTTCTAGAGTTTTTGCAGTCATTTGTTTTAAAATGTTAAGAGAGTCTTAGAGTTGATTCAACACTTGCGAATCTTGGTTAGCTTTTCTACTGCCTGCTACACCCTTGTATTTTTACTTTTTATTATGATATTTGACAGTATCCTGAATTACGGTCTTCAGGGTTAGGCGTTGGTATTGAATCACTTAGGACCAAGCTAATCCTTCTCGCACTGATGTGTTCATTGTTCCTATTTAGCTCCCTATTGTAGACCCTTGGGCTCTTGCAAGAACTAGAAGGAAGACATACCAAAAATCTAGAATGTGTTTATGTTACCTGTCCATTGTCACTCTGCCTTTGCAGAGACGTCTGTGACCTGATGGACTAGGAGAGGACAAAACAGTGTCACTTCACCCTGCTATTGCATCTTCCTCATTGCTCTTGTGCAGTAAAATGGCAGATTTCTGCCAATTATTAGAAGAATCTCTTGGAAGAGAGTATCTTCATCTCTGCCTTGTGCTTCAAACTGGAAAGGCCTTTAAAGACCTTTCTCATTCCCTTTTATTTATTTATGTAAAGATTTTATTTATTTATTTATTTGAGAGAGAGAGAGAGCAAGGGGGAGAGGCAGAGGGAGAAACAGACTCCCCGCTGAGCAGGGAGCCTGACATAGGGGTTCGATCCTAGGACCCCCAGTTCATGACCTGAGCCAAAGGCAAACTCTTTTTTTTTTTTTTTTTTTTTAAAGATTTTATTTATTTATTCATGAGAGACAGAGAGAGATGCAGAGGGAGAAGCAGGCTCCCAAGGAGCAGAGAGCCCGATGCGGGACTCGATCCCAGGACCCTGGGATCATGACCTGAGCCAAAGGCAAACTCTTAACCAACCGAGCCACCCAGGCGCCCCTCTCATTCCCTTTTAGAAACAAAAGCTGAGATTAGTGGTGTCCTTGACTTGCTCAAAATCTCAGTTACTTAACAAAGCAGGTTTCTCTTCTTTTTATTTCAAAACATTCAGTTTTGGCAGTCTGCTCTTATGTATGCTCATTTTAATGTAAAAAAAATTTTTTCCAAAAATATAATAGCATGAGGGAAAAAAAAGAGAAACAGATATAATTCCACCATTGCATGGAGCAGTGCTGTGCAATGGAAATAAAATGTGAGCCTCCTATGTAATTTAACATTTTCTAGTAGGCACATGACAGAGTAAAAGTAAAATTGATTGTAATACATTTTATTTAACCTAATATAGCTAAAATATTATCATGTGATAATATAAAAAGTATCAATGGGTTATTTTACATTACTTTTCTCATACTATGTTTTCAAAATCTGGGACATATTTTATATTTACAACACAGTTTGGACCTCAAGCATTCCAGGAGCTCAGTAGTCTTCATGTGGCTGGTCTTTATAAATGCTATATTGCCCACTTTTTTTTTTTTTTTTCATATTTCTTTTCTCTCTGCCCCCATGCATATGTATTATCACATGTTTGCAGTTTTAAGGTACATTCAATTTATGCCTTTTAAGTAATATAAACATTTTTCTTATTTTCACATTTATAATTTTGATAGTTGGTATATACCTTTAGGTCATCCCCGAGATTTCTCTGCAATAAATATTTTGGAGCTTTTTTTAAAAAAAGGAGTTATTTCCTTGAGATAAATTTGCTGGAATTGATCAGGGGTATGAACAAACTGCCAAGTTGCTTTCCTAAGGATTGTTCTGATTTACAATAATGTCAGAGTGATCCTAGTGCTGATAGTTCACCAAAGCCTGGCCAGCGAATTACCCTTGATCTATTCCATGTCAATATCAGGTCCTGTTTACTTTTTTTAGTTGTTATTTTTTTCAATAGGAATGTGTTCATATTACAGAAAATTTGGAAGATGCAGAAAGCTATGTGGTACTCCCTTTAATATTTTCAGAGTGGCTATAGTTTATGTTTTATTCCCATGATGTTTTCCATACAAAAAAATCTCTCCATGTCTTGTCTGCAGACAAATCATACGAGTAGAATGTAGAATGGTGGTATCACAAGAGCAAATTTGCAACTTTTTCTCTTTCACTCATGCTTAAATAATTTGGGGCTTGATCTTAACATGGCTCACATACTTTGGAACCCCTCTTAATAGTTGCCAAAATTCCGCTGGGTAAGAGCTGTAGGATGAATTTCCAAGTGAGTTTTAGACATTGTGACTCAATTTTTCTTCATGAAAATAATATAAATGTTAATAAAATAGAGTATTATTATTAGCGAGGTGTTTTCTTTCGATCGTGGGGATATAGAATAAAAAAAAAAGTGTAATAGGAGATACCGACATGACCTCACTATGCTGACTCAATGTAAAATATCAGTATTCTGTAATATTTCTTATATAGTAACTTTTAAAAATTTGGCACTGCTAAAAAAAAAAAATAGTGCCGCAGAGAATTTGGAATTATGCATGCTGCGGTTATTATGAAATGAATTTTCATGTTTTTTCCAATCATTAATAATGACTATCTTTCAATATAATCCCGTACTATGAAGTGTTCCAATGACAGACTTGTCATGATGCTTTATTATTCTTACTTAAGGAGCGTATAATGAATGTTAATATGGAGAAGTTAATTGCTGCTATTTTTAATTTACGAAAGATCCTGAATCTAAATTTTATGGTAATCTTTGATTTTTTTTTTTTTTTCCCTCTCTCCTTCTGAAACCAGCAGACTAATGCACAGACTCAGAGTAATAGTTGGCATCAGGGTGACTTCAATTTCGAACGTCAGGAAAGATTGACTATCAGCTCAGCAAGAGTTAATGATTCTGGAGTGTTCATGTGTTACGCCAATAATACTTTCGGATCAGCGAATGTCACAACCACCTTGGAAGTTGTCGGTAAATCTCTCTATGGGAATGTATAAATTACTGACAGTAGTGAAAGAAGAAATTGCTAGATAGTTGCCTTTTTATGTTAATAGAATGTTGAAGCGATGACTGGAAATTTGTCATCACACGAATGAATGAATGAATGAAAATGATCATTGTCGCCTTTTCCAACTAGAGCCCAACAGCAAATTCTACCAGTTTTAATAAAGGGGAAGTGGTAGGCTGTAACCGAAGTTGTTTAAATGGGTCATTTTCTGCTGTCCACCCCGCCCTCCCTACCAAACAAAATGTTAAGTGGAACTTTTTCAAAAATTCTAGGCCTTGCTGAATGACTTGAGCTTGGAAATGGATTGTAGACTTGCTGTATGGAGGAGTACAGATGCTGAGAGCCTAAAGTATTTCTCTGAATCTTTTAGGGAGGCCCCTGAGCCTTTGGTGTATCTTTTTACCATTTATGGGGCTAGTTCATTTGTTGCATTCGGAAGGGCTGAATTGAGCTGCTTCTTCCTAGTACAGCCCCCACTTTACCCCGTCCTCCAACTTTATAGGCCGTAGCGTAAACCTTCAGGAAGGAGATCCACTGGGACCTGACTCATTGGTTCTACACAGCATAAACCGGATCATGGTTCCCTAGAATCCTAACCCCATCATACCTGGTATGCACAATCCATTTAGCCTTTTCTTCCCTACTCTGGAAATCTCACTAAATACTTACTTTCCAAGGTCTACTTAATGAGAGCAGAACCTAGTGAATGTACTGGATGTTTTTGATTTACTGGAAATAATAATAATTTTTAAATTACGCATTTTTTGTCTTTTGAGTATTTGAATTTCATCTGTTTTCTTGCCTTTTAAATGCAATTATAGTCTTAGTGCTTGACTTTGATTCTGTACTTGTAGGGTGGCAAATTTCTTCATCATGAGCAATAATAAAATGATGTGTGATATTTGTTTTCATTTCTCCTCTTTCCCCCATGTTTCTTCAATAATTTATGAAGCAGTGTTAGAGGTCTGTGATTTATCCCGCAATAATCTCATAGAATTTTGGCATTTCTGCCCATGTCGTAATGGAAAGCATCTCACCAGGCTAAACGTGGAAAACACCCTTTCCTTGCAATTATAGAGTCAGCATGCAGAAAGAGTCTTACTTCTTTCGTAAACGTGATTGTGAACCATTTATTAATTTGAATAGAAAGCTATGCTTTTAAAATATTAAACTCCATAAGTGCTAATTTGCTAAGTTGATTAGGGAGCATGTTGATATATCAGCTTCAGCTCCAGAAAGCAATTAGTAAGGATGTTTTGAGCATATTATTGTATGTAATCAGATTTTTAAAACCCATTCATCAATTTCCAAGAATATAACTGTAACTGGAAGGACTTGTGGCTGGGAAACCTGAATCTGGTTTTGTATTGTTTCGGGATGGGTTGGGATGGGACAAGAATAGGAGGAGACAAAGAGAAAAGTAATTTCTTTGGGGGCTGGGCGTGGGAGGCTTGGGGATGGTCCCCACCTGGTTTTCAGTCAGGGTTGTGCCACCTAACTTTCGAAGGCACTCTCCTTTACCTCTGCCTGCATTTCCTCTTCTGAGAAACACAGCCTCTAACTCCAGAGGCTGCGGAGAGGAGAAAAGGCAATAGATTTTCTAGAAGTGCCTGGCATAGTGTTTGTACTTGATTAAATGTTAATGCATCACCAATTTCTTAATGCAGAAGAACCTGAAAAAGATCATACCTTATGTTAAGACAACTCTGATGGGGTTCTTTGATCCTAATAATTCTTACACGTCATGAATTTGAAGCTCTATTCCACTATAGGACATAAAAGTATATTGAGCCAAAGGACTCTAGAAAACTCAGGAGGAACCTAAGTATTTTATATATGGTGATGATGAGAGAATTCATTTCAATGCAAATATTGTTGTCTGTAATATTAGAGTATTTTGCATTGTGTGGTATCTTGGAATTTAGGACCTTAAGAACCTGAAAGTGTAACGTAGCATTCAGATGAAACATTTATTCCCTCAAAATTAACCTAAATTTGCTTAAAAATGGCAGGAGGAGTTTCATTTATGATGCAGGTATTAGAACAGGGTGGTAGTTTCCATCTCTAACTTTCATCTGGATGATTTTTTATTCTCACCTGTCTCAGATCCTTTTCCATTGGTGTAGTTGGACTCCTTTTATTCTGAATCTATAGGAAACTAAAGGGCATTAAATACTAGAATGACAACTCATGTGGGACCTTAATATATTCAACCAAGTGGTGCCAAAAATAATGAATAACAATTTTAAATTTTATAATTCTTTAATTTTGAAAAAGAAATGGAAGAATAAAATGAAAACTCTTCCATAATCTCACTAATGTGATATAACTGTTTTTAAGATTTGGTATATTGCTTATATTTTTGTACTCAGCAGGCTTTCAGTTATACATAGGATTTTTTTTTTTTTTTTTTTTTTTTTTTTTAAGATTCTACTTAACTTATTTGAGAGAGAGACAGAGCACGAGCAGAGGGGAGGGGCAGAAGCAGGATCCCCTCTGAGCAAGGAACCCGATGCGGGACTCGATCCCAGGACCCTGGGATCATGACCTGAGCCGAAGACAGATGCTTAACCCACTGAGCCACCCAGGCGCCCCTATACAGATGATTTTATTCTTTCTCTCTTACTGAAAGTATATAGAGAATCTAGGGTATATGAAGAGGCCAGCCTTGCTTCTCACAAACCTGTGTTCAGATCTGGGCTCTGCCTTTGGGTAGCTAGCTATTTAGCTTTCCAGGACTGGAAATTTTTCATCTATAAATTAGTTACAAGCTTTCTCTTTCAGTATTGTTAATAAAATTAAATATCTGTCATTATTACTAATTTAAGTGTATGCTAAAGTACTTAGGGCAGTTCTTGGCCCCTAGTAAACATTCCATAAATGGTGACTATAAAAATTATATTGGCAGTTATTTTATTACATTTTTTTTCAGGCTCTTATATTATTATTATATAACCATTTCTGAGGGCTGCTTTATTAAGCAGTTCTCTGATTTAAAAAATTAGTATGTCGGGACGCCTGGGTGGCTCAGTTGGTTAAGCGACTGCCTTCGGCTCAGGTCATGATCCTGGAGTCCCGGGATCGAGTCCCGCATCAGGCTCCCTGCTCGGCAGGGAGTCTGCTTCTCCCTCTGACCCTCCTCCCTCTCATGCTCTCTGTCTCTCATTCTCTCTCTCTCAAATAAATAAATAAAATCTTTAAAAAATAAAAAAAAATAAAAAAAAAAAATAAAAAATTAGTATGTCGAGGGTAGATAGCCATTCTTTTTGTATGTAGCTATCCACTGAGAAGAGTTCTCAAATGGGAATTACAGGGTTAAATGGGAGAATAGATAATTATAGAAAATCTATATTGCTAAATGCTTTCTGAAAGAGTTGTGCCAATTTACAGTGTGTAATTCAGCATTCCACTTTTACCACACTTGCAAAATTATTGAGTTTCTTTCAAATTAGTTTTGCTGTTTTTCCATAGGATGGATATACTTTATTTTTTAGCAGCTTTATTGAAGTTTTGCTATTTTTAATAAGTGAAAAGTGAAGCCTTATTTTAATTACTAGTTTAAATATTTTTCCGTCTATATTTTCATGTTCTTTTTCCTACTAAATTTTACTGTATAGACATTTAAAAATGCTTATGTATTCAGATTCTTAGGATTTTTATGATTTTATGATTTTTTTTTTCTCTTCTGTTGTTCCTAAAAAGCCTAGAAAACTGCTGCCCCCTCTATAGAAGTTTACTAGGAGTTAAATCTGTTGTTTAGTTAAAAATACGGTGTGGTTATTAAAGTGCTGTCCTTGATTTCATCTGTGATATGGGATGAGAAGATGTAAGTTTATTTTTCTTTAAATACTAAATGGTGTTCTTTCAGCATCTTTATTGACCATTAGGGCTCTCTCCCCTTCTTGATTTATGACAGCTTCCTATCACATATACATTTATATTGGGTCTGAGTAGGGGCTAGCTATTTAGTCCAAATGCTTTTTAACCTAGGAAACATCAGGACTAGTCATTCTAGAAGATTTAGGACATGGTGCTAGACCTTTAAGAGAGTTGCTTGACAGACAGAGATGGGAGAATAAACATTTCAAGTGTGCCCTTTCTCACTTTATGACCGTGATTCTACAAGAGCAAAAAGAAAAAAATAGGTACAGTGGCAACTGAAAATATTCTTACTTGTTATTGCCAGTTAATACCTGAAACCAGTAACCTTTGTAATCCAAAGATGTAGTTGTGTTTTCTGTTGCGTAGTTGTAGGTAATAGTTTCTTCCTGTTTTGTCCTGTTATAATTAGATAGAGGATTCATTAATATCTTCCCCATGATGAATACTACAATATTTGTAAATGATGGAGAGAATGTGGATTTGATTGTTGAATATGAGGCATATCCCAAACCTGAGCACCAGCAGTGGATCTATATGAACAGAACCTTCACTGATAAATGGGAAGATTATCCCAAGTCTGACAATGAAAGTAATATCAGGTAAGAAAAGAAAGAGCCTTGACCTGGGGATTAGACATCTTCCCCCTCTTCCCTGGGCGTACCAGATCCTGTTTCTGGGACCCATAAATGTGGGAGAGGACACCTGATAGAAGGAAGCTTGGGGCTCTTTCTTGAGTCTTCAGACCAGCATTTCCTTTTGCTTTGTGTTTAAAGCACACACAGAAGTCTGTGCATCAGTTTTTGCATTTCTGACACGGGGGATAGTTCAAAGCAGGGACAGGCATATACTAGGGACACATTAAATAATTTTTCAGAGAAAGAGGAAAGTTAGTGCTTTGAATCCTTTTTTAAAAACTAAGAAAAATAGGGGCACCTGGGTGGCTCAGTTAAGCATCCGACTCTTGATTTCAGTTCAGGTCATGATCTCAGGGTCCTGGGATCGAGCCCTGTGTTGGGCTCCCCACTCAGCAGGGGGCTGCTTCTCTCCTTCTGTCTCTGCCTCTGCCCCTCCTCCCCTCCCCCAAATTTCGCATGTTCTCGCTCTCAAATAAATAAATAAATCTTAAATTAAAAAAAAAAAAAAAAACCTAAAAGAAAACTTAAGTCTCATTCAGTAGCTTTGGGCCAGGCAGTGGACCCAAGTTCTGTCACATCACACCTGTCTTTTTTTTTTTTTTAAGATTTATTTATTTTTGAGAGAGAGAGCGCGCGTGCGCACACAGGGAGGGGCAGAGAGAACCTTTAGCAGACTCCCCAATGAGCTCAGAGCCAATGCAGAGCTGGATCTCAAGACCCCGAGATCATGACCTGAGCGGAAATCAAGAGTCGGAAGCCTCACTGACTGTGCCTCCCAGGGGCCCCAACACCTCTCATTTGATCCTCAGGACATTTATAATGAAAATAGTAATAATCTTAAAATAGTAAAAAGTAAAATAAAAATAGTAAATAAAAATAATAAAAAAATAGAAAAATAAAATCGTAAAGGTAGCTTTCTCTATGGGTGCTGTTGCCTGTGTGGCCCTTGTTCTAAGGACCTTCCATATATTAAGTCAATAATTTTGGTCCTCACAAACCCCATGGATAGGCACTCTTTTTCTGTCATTTCTATAGAAGAGGAAACTTGAGACACAAATGAGTTAGGTAACTTGACCCAGATCAAAAGACTAACAGAGGTAGATGCCTAGATAGACTTTGTATTTTTTTCCATTCAGGAGCTATGGGCTGTTGTAGGGATGTGGGTGAGAGAAGACACTGTCCTGGGCCAAGGTGCAAGGGCTGGAGGGAGGAGGATGGATTTGGGAGGCGTCCAGGCTACCTCTTGAGTAAGACTCAGTGATTGGGGGGGTGGGAGAAAGAGGTAGGAGCTGAAGATGCCCCTTCGGATTCTGTGTCTGTCAGCCACATTGGATGGTGAGCGGTGAGGCCATTCAAGGAGGAGGGAAGGTCGTTGAGGGCAAAGACAGTGGGTTCGGCTGGGGTTTGTTAAATTGGAGGCTGACCATGGGCTCTCGAGTGGAGACGTTCAGGTAAGAAGTATCCTAGGTCAGGTTCCCTAGAAGCAGAGCAGAGGGATTCTGGGCCAAGGGCTTCATTAAGGGAGAGAGAGACCTGCCAGGGAGTAGGAGAGCAGGGCAGGGAGGGTAAAGGGGAAAAGAAAGGATGGGTGGGTGAGCAGCAGGCCGACCGCAGGGGCCCTCTGGAGCTGGGCTTTTGTCCCTCCCCATGGGCAGTCACTCTTTGGCTGTAGACCTGGATAGGCAGTCAACTTCCAAATGGGGTCAGGTGTCCCAGGGCAAGACTTGGGGGGAGGACGTTGCAGGTGTGAGTCGTCATCAGCTGTCCCCACCAGGCAGGGGGAGGGGGCATGAAAATAACTGCAGATGAGGCGTAGGTCCGAGAAGTCTGGACTAGAGGTAAAGACTTGAAAGTTGTGAGCAAACGGCAAGTAGTCCAGTGGGAGAGAGTAGATTGCTCAGGGGTGGGTGCAGTGTGAGAGGAGAGGCTGAATAGGCCGCTGTGTATGTCAGACAGTTGTACAGCTCGGGCGGGTCGAGGGCTGCCCCGGGCGCTCCATCCCCACCAGCGCCCGTGTCAGAGCTCCCCTGGCAGGCCTGCGTGCTCAGTCCGCACGGCCATATCTGCTGTCCCTGCAGGAAAGGAGAAGCCCGAAGAGCAAATACTGCAAAGGACCCTAGGAAGAAGTAGTGGGGGGTGAAGGGAGAACCAGGAGACTGGTCCTTGCAAGAAGGAAGCTGAGGGCCACAGTGTTGGCCTGCCGCGAGGGTCCTACACCTCCATGTGGACGCCTGCCAGTGTGGCTAGGTGCTTGGTGTTAAAGCGCAGCAGGGTACGTGAGTTCGGGACCCTGGTGAACGACCTTGGGCAGAAAGGGACATGGGCATGAGGACAGCTGGGGAGGGGGTAGAGGCTGAAGTCTCCACGAGGTTGCCTTTATGCTGAGAGAGCCGCTCCCCGCTCAGCCATTTGTCCCAAATTAAATACATGTGTGTATGTTTGGATTCGTTAACATGGGTCTTGTTAATAATACTGAGTAAAGTGAGTCTTGTTCTTCCTCGAACAGGCATGTATTTCCAGAGAGAAACTGTGGAAAAGACTCTCACTCGAGGCACACCGTTCCCAGGTGATTGATTCTTTTCTTTTTTTCTTTCTCTTTTTGTAGATATGTGAGTGAGCTTCATCTAACCAGATTAAAAGGGAACGAAGGAGGCACTTACACATTTCAGGTGTCCAATTCCGATGTCAATTCTTCCGTGACATTTAATGTTTATGTGAACAGTGAGTAAAGCGAATGGTTCCTTATCTTTTTAGTCTTAATAATTTTAAGTTGTGGCTCGTGTTTGTAACAGCTGCACAACTGAGCTCATTGTGTACTATGTAAATAATGTCTCAGGATAATTTTGACCTTAACAAAGACCCCGCGGTTTGGTGGTTGGAAGAACGTGTACGAAAACCAGTTCCTTGGCCTACATTTCATTGACCACACGACCTTGTAGAGGTCACTCAGATTCTGGGTGCTACCTTTGAAGTAAACAGAGGAGCCATAGAAGTGAAAAATAACAGTCGTTTGAGGGAAAATGTATTATTATTGATTGTTGAAATGGGGAGCCAGAGGTTGAATAGAACCTGGAGTGTGGTGTTAGTTGGGAAAGAGATGCTATCAAGCTCTGACATGATTTCTTTGTCACAGTGCTTTCTCTTTCGGCGTTGTGATATTATTTGTGTTTAGATTGTTCTCCCACTAAGACAAATGTAATATCGATCCAGCTCGACGGGACCCTGCTGCATGGCATGTGGGTGCTGTGGGAGAGGAGGCAGGTGCTTTAGGTGGGAGGAGAGCTTGGGGCCTGGGAACTTGAACACCTGAGTCCTGCCCTGCGGTGGCCCCCACAACATCTTAGAGAAATGTTTTTGCACAGAGATTGAGGCCAAGGGAGCACCTTCACCAGCTGGGGCTTCTGCCCTGTGCAAAGCTCCTTCCTGGCTCTACTCTAGGGCCTATCTGCATGTCCAGGAAAGGACAACAGGTGTCTGCCACACCACACCAGTCGGGGCCAGGGGACAGGAGGCCTCCAAAGACACAGAATTCCAGGGGAGTGGTCGACAAGATGACCATTGGAATTAGCTATCCTGGGTGTGTGTTGGGGGGTGGGAGATGAGGAGACAGCCTTGCTGAGTGCTTTGTGTGTGTTGGGCTGCAGGAGGGCTGTGGGAACAAAGGATGGGTGCCAATCTCTTGTCCTCAAGGAGCTCATTTGCTGTGAAGTTGTTGTACAGGTTACTTGATGCTGCCGCTCGGTGGGGTGGGGTGGGGTGGGGTGGGGGAGTGTGATCCAACTAAAATGAAGACAGGAAGGTGATACTCAAGGCAGGTTTTTGATCGCTAATCTGGAGTCTTTTAACTACACCCTCATTTCCAAGAACAGGGTGTTCTTAAGTGTTGAGATAAAGAGGGTCACATCTATGGGGCTAAACAAGTTTCTTCACTCCAGGCCTTGTCAGGATCCCTAATGTGCTGGTGTGTATTATGCCTCCCCAGGAAGGGGGTGTGGGATGAGGTACAGAGCTCAAACTGCTTTGACCACAGGACTTACCTTTTTGGAGGAAATCGTGTTAATTAACATCGCAGTTCCTCAGAGCAGTGTTGATTATATGGTATCTCATTGGCCTGCATTTCAAATATCTCTAGATTAATTCAGATGTTAATCAGAGATGCTTAGCATATTATACATGGGCAAAATTATCTGCTTCTGAAAAATCTCAATATTCAAGTAACTTAAGAGACAATTACAGGGTAAATCAATATCCTTACAAGCATCATATGCATACTGGCCACACAAAACTGGATTTTTGGGTGCTCTAGCGCAGTGCTTCTCAAACTATCTATGGTAAAGGACCTTTTTTTTTTTTTTTAAGTTTCCAATTTATTCTAGATCAGTACTTGCTACAAAATATAGTAAGAACCAATCCCTAGGAAGGTGAAATGAGTAAAAACAGACATATGCAAAAATCTAAGTTTAAATTTTTTTTATTATGAGATTCAATAGCTAGAAAAATTACTCTGTCAAATTGCTCCTTGTAAATGCTTATTGTCAATTGGTTGCACTTACCTCTTGCGGACCAGTAAGAGCAGATCATGGCCCTTGCCGACTCCACAGACCTCACTTCAAGAAGCTCAGTAGTTGGGAATTTTATAAAATTCAGTGCCATTTGCATCTCTCTTTCCCTGGCTTCAAGGTCAAGGAGTCATGAAGATCTGTCTCTTTTCCCCCTTCTGCTTCCATTTGCTATGTGGTCTGCCGGTTGGCTGTGAGTCACTGACCTTAGATGTCTCTAAAGTCACTGTTCCTTTTCTCTGGTGACAGAATTTGCTGCCATTTTCCTTAGCAGGCCAGTTTGTCATCCAGCAGGATCAGCATTAGTCACCTGCTGGTGAACTCATGCCTATTTGAAACTAGATAGGAAACAGCACTAAGCTTCCCAAATGATGTTTTTGTTTTTGTTTTTCGTTCGGATTCCCTGTTGGAGCGGGGCAGAAGGCCTTTTGTTTATTCTGGGGCTTGGGTCTCAGACACCCACCCAGCATTTACTGAGGTCCTGCTTCATGGCACCAGGCACACAGATAAGGGTGGTCTAGTGTCTCCCCACTTAGGTTTTGTTTTTTTTTTTTAAGATTTTATTTATTTACTTGAGAGAGAGAGCATGAGCGAGAGAGCATAAGCAGGGGAAGCAGCAGAGGGTGAAGGAGAAGCAGGTTCCCCACTGAGCAGGGAGCCCGATGTGGGGCTCAATCTCGTGACCCTTAGATCATGACCTGAGCCCAAGGCAGAAGCTTAACCGAGCTACCCAGGCGCCCCTCTCCCCACTTAGGTTTTAAGTCTTTCAGGAAGTCTTTCGTTGATGTCAGTTTGTTACAAACACTTAACCGACAAAAGGCATTTCTTTCACTTACCTAACACGTTGGATTTCTCGAGCTCCAAATGCTTTGACAGAGGTGGTATTTTTGTGCGAAACTTAAAAACATCTACCTCTTGTGAAGTGTGTCCAATCACTCTTTACAGATAAAGGTAGCTAATTACTTTGTTGATTTTTTTTTTAATTGAAGATTTTATAATGTTAAATTTTAAAATCAAAAGCTGAAAATAGTCTTGAAATTTAAAATTGGAGCAGTTGTGTCTGTCCATTTTGACATAACGTTTTAGCTGAGCCAAATAGGTACGTAGATCTGCTGTGTGATTTATTCTGTAAATAAGCTTAGCCCCAAGGATGAAAGGAATTTGGCTGTGCAAAAATTAGAATTGAAAAAAATCAGAATAATAAATGCATAATATTAGTGCAGAAATTCAGTGACTTTTACTCAGTGACATTGATGCATAATTGCTTAATAGATTCAGCGCTGAGAAATGCTTAATGAAAATCCACGATTTTGAATGGTTAAATGTTTGATGGCTGAAAAATTCATTTGTTTAAAAAACTCCACATGCAGATTAGAGTACATTGGGTGTGGGCCTGTTGTGTGTGTGTGTGTGTGTGTTTTAATTGCTTATGTGGGAGGCTTTAAAAAATACCATATTCTGTCAGTTTGTGTTAGTGAAAAATATGTAGCATATTAAACTTGAAAATGTTTTAAGTCTGTTTTTAACTTCTCTAACCAAACCATGATTTCCATGGGTCTGTTCGGTTGGCTCCGTGGCATTAAATGTGATTTATAAAGGCCATCAGCTATATAACATGTTTGCTGTTTTTGAGCAGAACTTCCAGTGGAAGTTTTTGGGGGTTTTTTGGTTTTGTTTAGAGAGAATGAGAGAGAGAGTGGGGTGGGAGTGGGGAGGGGCAGAGTGAGAGGGAGATGAAGAGAATCTAAAGCAGACTCCACATCCAGCATGGGGCCTGATGCGGGGTTCGATCTCACGACCCTGAGATCATGACCTGAGCTGAAATCGAGAGTCGGATGCTTAACCCACTGAGCCACCCAGATGCCCTTTTTTTTTTTGGAAGGGGACGTCCCGGGGAGAGTTTCCATTAAAAAACAAACAACAAAGCCAATGATTCTTCGCACTGAATTTGCATTACTGCAAGCCTTGCCAGGCTTATTGAAGATGTATACAGAAATCAGATTCTTAGTTCTAAAAAGAAGTTTGAGATCTTTGGTGAAAATGTCCATTTGTTTCCTTTGCAGATCAAAATTTGGAGGAAAGTAGAGTTCTAAAAGCTACACAACCACCCAGAAGTGCTTTCCTTTTTCTTTTTCTTAAATATATTTAGCTACAATGACATAATACAATAAAAGTGCTTTCCTGATAGGACCTACTCTTTTCAAGATTCTTGGAGGTATTAGAAAAAGTGACACCAACCGAGATTCTATAGGGAGCCTGTGATACTCGGTTAGAAATCTATGGACTCTTTGCTTACAATAACTGTCCTACAATAAAGGTTTTTTTTTTTTTTTTTTTTTTACCAGATCCAGGACAAATAAAAGGCCAAATGTACATTTAACTCCAAATGATACACTTGCTCTTTTCCCTCTCCACCCTATATTTCTTGAATACATTTTAAACGTTAGAGCGGATTTAAGTGTTAATCAGTAATGTACATATTTTACAAGTTTATTTTGGCATATAATTTCAAATAATCCCATGTAAATCCTGAAGTAATATACATAATTGTGGAAAGAAAGTATGATTAATATGATAAAAGCAGTTGTTTTTCAAATATGGGGAATGATTTTAAGAAGATCCAATAAACTTTTTTTTCCAGCTTTATTGGGGTACACTTGACAAAATTGTAAGATATTTGAAGTGTATACATGATGACTTTGATATATGTAAACATTTTGAAAGGACTCCCCTGTCCCCCCCATTGAATTAATTAACACATTTGTCACCTTACATGTTTACCCTTTTTGGTTTTCTGGGTTTTTGGGGGTGAACAGGGTGTTTGGTTTTTTTTTTGGTGGGAACACTTAAGTTCTACTTTCTTAGCAAATTTTGGTTATATCATACAGTGTTATCAGCTATAGTCACCATGTAATTCATTAGATCCTCAGACCTTACCCATCTTACACCTGTTTGTATTCCTTTAATGCCTCTCCCTATTTCCCCCACCCCTTAGGCCCTGAAAGCCACTTTTCTGCTCTTTTTTGATGAACTTGATTTTTTTTTTTTCCCCAATACTCCATTTGGTGATACCATGCAGTATTTGTCTTTCTGTCTGGCTTATTGCATGTCACATATTGCCTTCGAGGTTTATTCATGTTGTCACAAATGGCAGGATTTCCTTCTTTTTAAGGTTGAATAATATTCCTGTGTGTGTGTGTGTGTTGTGTGTGTGTGTGTGTGTGTGTGTGTGTGTCACATTTTCTTTCTCTATTCATCCATCGAAGGAAATTTAGGTTGTTTCCATACCTTGATTATTGTAAATAATACCGCAGTGAACATAGGAGTGCAGATCTCTCTTCAAGGTAGTAGTTTTGTTTCCTTAGGATATATATCAAGAAGTGGGACTGCTGGATCATAGGGTAGTTCTATTTTTAATTTCTTGGGGAACCACCATGCTCTTTTCCACAGCGGCTGTACCAGTTTGCATTCCCACCAACAATGTAGGAGGGTTCCTCCTCCTCCATCCCCTTGTCAACATTTGTTCTTTCTTATCTTTTTGGTAATAGACACACTAACAGTGTGGGTGATAGCTCATTTTGGTTTTGATTTGCCATGAACCTTAAAATGCCTTTTTAAAACGTTATCTGATAACATTTCCTGATCAGCATTATGAATCTAAAATTTGTGGTAAATGGTCTCTAGGGGCTAGAAATAGGCCTCTCTCCAGCCTTAAAGGTCTACCCTTTTAATGGCAAACCTAGCCAGTTGAGTCAGAGGACTGTGGTGCTCAGGAAGGCAGGGAGCACACGCAAGATAGAGAGAATCCGGGGGCTTGCCTTCACCATTGGGCTTACGTGGAGCGCATGTAATGTTAAGCTAGATTGGCTATCCAAAATGACCGTTGAACTGCACAAAATTAACTCTCAAAGTCACCGACTCTACTTCATTTACAGCAGTGTTAAAAGGGGGTTGAAACGATTTGAGGAAATGCTAAATAATGCATTATTTCTAAATCACCATATCATGTAATTAACATCCTGTCTGGTATGAGCAATTATTTATAGATCATACAGTGTACCCGTATCAGTCAAAGTAATAAATCATCCAGAATGAGGCCTCCTGATGAGAAAGTTTCTCTTTGACCACATTTGCAAGATCTGGGCTGCCTTTTATGCATTTTTGGTCATAGTTAAATCTAGTTATGGGTGGCTAAACTCTCCTTCTAGGGAGAAGCCACTCTGAAGGGTAACATCCTGCAAAGAAAGCAGCACATTTGCCGAAGGTGAGGGCAGACCTCAAGTCGGCCACGTCTGTAAATAGCTTAGACTGCCTATTAGCCAGCCCTGTAGGTCACCCACCTGGCTGGAGTTCTCAGGGACCTTCACCCAGGTTTAAATGGTAATGTGGGGTGGTCATCAAGGATTGCTTAGTTTGGGGGCTTTAGGTCTGTGCCTTTCACGATCCCTATTACGTGAGAGCAGAGTTACTAGAACTTTGGAAAGTAGAAATGTTTTCTACCTTCTGTCTCCCTTTTTTCAGAGCTGATAGGACCTTCCAAATATTTGGGTGTCCAAGCCGTACTTGCATTAGAGGCTAAACATTTTAAGGCTTACGACTAACACACTTGACTATTGAGTTTTGCTTGAGAGGCTTTGCTTTTTAGTGGGGTTTTTTTTCCTACTAGATGGATTCTATTAGATCTACTCTAAAATTATTAGAATTTCTTTTCTTTTTTTTTTTTTTTTAGAGAGAGAGCGCGCGCAAGCAGTGGGGAGCGCAAGCATTGGGCAGAGGGAAACAGGCTCCGTGCTCGATCCCTCGACCCCAAGATCATGACCAGAGCTGAAATCAAGAGTCGGATGCTCAACTGACTGAGCCACCCAGGCGCCCCCAAATTACTGGAATTCTTAAACATTAAATAAAATCAGTGCTAAATAGAACTCCTTTCTGATTTATTTACTTGCTTTTGAGAATTTGCTGTAAGGCTATCACAGTAACCAGAAATGTAGCTTGGTGGGGCGCCTGGGTGGCTCAGTCATTAAGCATCTGCCTTCGGCTTAGGTCATGATCCCGGGGTCCTGGGATCGAGCCCCGCATCGGGCTCTCTGCTCAGCGGAAAGCCTGCTTCTCCCTCTCCCACTCCCCCTGCTTGTGTTCCGTCTCTCGCTGTGTCTCTGTCAAATAAATAAATAAATACATCTTTAAAAAAAAAGAAAGAAATGTAGCTTGGTTTGTGCAAACATTTGTATACATGTGTTTTTAAATTAAAACAATCTTTTCTTACTATGAAAATGTTACGTGAAGGGTAGAAAAATTAGAAAATGTAAATAAGCAAAAATAAGAAAGTTTTAATTTTACCTTTTAAAGTTTATTCACATTTTATGGATTACCATTGCTGATATACCCCTTATTGTATATGTTCTTCCTGAGCCTTAAACTTTTTTTTTTTTTTTCCCCAAAAATGAGGTCCTATCGCTTCATAAACTCGTGTTTTGGTGCTGAACAATGAATGCATTGTGCACACCTTTCCGTGACTCTTCTGCAACCTCATTTTGGTATCTCATTGCATGAATAGTGCATAATTTTTTTAACCCATGTCTGGTGCAGTTTTGAAACACTGTGGAGTACGGATTAGGTCACAAATGATGTGACTGGGGTTTTAAAGAAACCCATCAGATGCTTATTTAAGGTTTATAATTATCTTGTTTAATCTCAACTGAGCGACCTTGCCTAAGTGCCTGGCAGTAAATAAGGTTATCATCTGTCATTATCTTCCATGCTCCTGTGTCTTAAACATATGTCACAGAAGATACACTGTGCTGGCTTTTGGGACAGTTCTAAATTAAGGAATAATTTTCAGATCTTCTTATTGGGGTTGCTAATCTGTGTAAAAATAGGCACTTGTCTTTTTACATTAATATTTTTATAGGTAGCGTGTGTTCATTTGTGATACCTGACAGGGTCTGAGCTCTGTTTTTATTCTCTGTTACTGAATTTGAAATGAGTTTTTGTTGTTCAGTTGCTTGGGAGTTATGAGTGTTGTTTTGATGTGACACTTTAATATCTCCTTCTCCTAATAAAGATCTTTGTGGCTGCAAGAATTGCCGGAGACATGTGAGTTGAAAGAAAAAAGGGATATCATGGCAACCTACTTTTATTTTTTATTTATTTATTTATTTTTTAAGATTTTTATTTATTTATTTGATAGAGAGAGACACAGCGAGAGAGGGAACACAAGCAGGGGGAGTGGGAGAGGGAGAAGCAGGCTTCCCGCGGAGCAGGGAGCCCGATGCGGGACTCGATCCCAGGACCCGGGGATCATGACCTGAGCCGAAGGCAGACGCTTAACGACTGAGCCACCCAGGTGCCCCGTGGCAACCTACTTTTAAAGTAGGATTGGATTCTCTTAATTCTGAAAAAACATTTAGGAAATGTGTCAGTATTCTTTTCCCCGCACGTCTCATGAGAAAAGTTGGTCTGGTGTTGCTAATTTGGGGGATCTAGTAAAACGCTGAACCTTATTGAGAACAGGTAACCTGTCTAGGTCGTGAGCGCTTTGTTGATGTGGTCTGGCCAACGTTTCATGGTTATGGTAGCAAAGCAGGAGAAATAGGTTTAAGTTCTATAACCATGTCAACTTCTGCCAGAAATTGACCCTGAACTGGGGGGCATCTTTTTCTAAAAACAGTACGAGTACTCTCTATTAGTGGAATTTGGACTCTATGGAAATTTCCTTTCCAGTGGAGCCAGATCTGTTTTTGCATCAAATTAGCCCCCTTCATGGATACATGAACACAGGTTCGCCTATAATTTAGTGTAAATTTAAATTAACCCAAGAATAGATGCATAATTTTTCCATGGGTATTATGTCAATAACTCTTACCCTCCACTTTTGAATTACGTAACAAAATGAATTCACTGCTTTTCCTGAGTAGAAAACTAGCATTGGACCCATGGCTGCACTCCACTTGTGTGTCCATACCCACCCTCTGCGTGTCTGGGTCACATGCATGCATTCCGTGGCGCCCCTGGACATTGAGCATGGTGATTCTGGCCGAGGAAGGCTTTCTGCAGGTACTTGTATCCCTAATCTCAGGACTGGGAGATCTTTAATGGCTCTAGAGACAGAGGAGCCCTGGGGCCAGATTGTGCCTGCAGCCGATTCTTGAAGGGCGCATAAACAAAGACCTTTTTTTTGAATGGTTGGAAAAAAAAGAAATCAGAAGATTTTGTGAAACATGAAAATAAAATTCAAATGTCAGTGTCCATAAGTAAAGTTTATTGGAACACAGCTGTGCACATTGGTTTGCATGTCTGGCTACATTTCTGGTTCACAGTGACACAATCAAGTATCTGCAAGACAGGGCGCCTGGGTGGCTCAGTTGGTTGGGCGACTGCCTTCGGCTCAGGTCATGATCCTGGAGTCCCGGGATCGAGTCCCGCATCGGGCTCCCTGCTCGGCAGGGAGTCTGCTTCTCCCTCTGACCCTCCCCCCTCTCATGTGCTCTCTCTCATTCTCTCTCTCAAATAAATAAATAAAATCTTTAAAAAAAAAAAAAAAGTATCTGCAAGACAGACCCTAAGGCCCACAAAGCCTACATTATTTACTGCCTCACCCTTTACAATAAAAGTTAGCTTACCCCTAGTTTAGAATATCACTTCACTAGGAGGCTGTTTTTTTTGTTTTTTTTTGTTTTGTTTTTAATGGTAAACACTCCCGTTCAAGACACCTGGATACAGGTGACTATAGTTGAAGTTTTGTTTCGTTTGTTAAACAAACTTCTATCAAAGTGCCCATATGCCAATTTCTGTCGACTTTTATTTATTTATTTATTTATTTTTTTGGGGGGGGGGTCGGGGAGAGGGAGGAGGAGAGAATCTTAGGTAGGCTCCACGCCCAGCATGGAGCCTGACGTGGGGCTGAATTTTACGACCCTGAGCTCATGACCTGAGCCGGAACCAAGAGTCGGATGCTTGACCGACTGAGCCACCAGGCACTCCTCTGGCAATCTCTAAGAATGTGTAAAAACAAAATATATTTTCAAAATATCTATTCCAGGGATTTTTTTTTTGAAGTATACTTTTATATAAGTAAAAGTTAACCTGAACAATGAATCATGGAACACGACATCAAAAACTAATGACGTACTGTACGGTGGCTACCATAATATAATTATAAATAAATAAATAAATAGTTAAAAAAATGAAAAAAGAAGAACAGAATTAATGTTGAACTCTGCATCATTACGGTAACAAGTGACTTCCTCCTTTTGAACTGCCTTTTTAAAAAGCCCTATTCATCTTATTAAGAGATGCAGTCCAATAAAATGTTACTTTTTATGCTCAATAATAAAACGTTAACCTGAATATTTTTATACTCCTGTTTTAGCTGATTTAAGTTCCTTTATCACAGCAGTGTTGTGGCAGGAATGTAGATTTGACCCAGGCCCAAATAGTGCCAAATTGCTACAGAGCATTGCTTTGTGGCCATTAAATACCAGCAGACCCACAGTCATAAAAACAAAATGTATCCTTATGATCCCTCTTCATTAGCCTTTGTTTGGAGACTTCAGTCTGTGTTCTTTGCTGATTATAGCTGTGGGAAAATGTGCGTTTATAGCAGGAGCTGGTCGAGGTGGTCAGGGACGAGAGGAGCTCAACTCAAAAATGCTTCCCCATCCATTACTTGTGCATCTCCTCCCACCCCCACACCAGCTCTTACTATCTGTGCTGTGTTCTTAAAAATTTGTTTTGTTCTTGCCTTCCGTATGGACCTGATGGTGGCAAAAAGGAATATTTTTCAAGATCACATATCTTTGGGGTAAATCTGCAAATGGTTAGGATTTTTAATTGCATGAGCCATAAATTCTCAGTAGAGTCATAAGCACTCTGAAATCAGCCTACGAGTTGATCATTGTTGTTGGAGACCCTGGAATGACTCAGGTCCACAATGCTTTGAAAGGAGAAAAGGCTATTTTCTTAATCTCCACAGGAAATACGTAACTCATGCACCTCTTAGGCTTATCTAAACCTCCAACTTGGGAGGAATTAGGGAATGTGTCATTTGGTATAGTGCTGATTGCAGAATATCTCCGAAACCACAGCTCAGATTTAACCTGGAGAATTGCAGAGTTATGTATCTTTAAAAGCAAAATGCATATTTAATGCCTTACACAGTGCATTGAGGCACTTACAAAATGCAGATGAGCCCAGATTTTCATTTTTAGGAATCAGATTTATACCTAGCTCATTCTTTATGCATTAAACATTTTCATAGTGCAACTTGCCATGTAGAGCTGAAACTGTACTCGTGTAATTTAGCCTTTTCAAAATGAGGTCTGTCATCACCAATGTTAGGGACACGTCTGGGATTAGGGTGAGGCGCCTGGAGTGTAAAATTTAAGGAGGTGCTCACTCATGGTGCCAGCCCTGTATTTGCGAGACCTTGAGGAAGGTGGTTGCCTTCTTAAATTCCACACCCTACGTGCTTCTCTTGCCTCACCCTTGTCCCGGCCCTGATCAGGGTTTTTTGTAGGTACGTTAAAAAGGCACATTGCTGGGGCAGATCCTCAGCATACGGGGGACAGGAATGTCCGTTCTAATTTTTTTTCTTAGTGCTTTGAATGCACATTAAAGTTTAGAGACCTTCTGAGCTTGGTTGGCCAGGCTAAGGACCAACAGGACAAAAGCTGCTATGCTAGCCTCGGGTTACAACCGGCCTGAAACAGTAGCTTAAAAATCTGCCCAATTAACCAGCACATAGGAACAAGTAGGCCAGCCGGACTGCGCCACTTGCCAGCCCTGGCCGTTGTGTAACTGCCACCAGGTGTCATGCTGGAAGGCTTGGATCTTGAGAACTTGTATAGCCAGAGCGAAATGTAACTGATTATGTAATTTTGAGCTATTCCAATTTTTTTAATTAAAAAATGTTTTATTGGTTCATTATTAGCTAGGTACATATTCATTGTAAAAAAAAAAAAAAATTAGAAAATAAGGCAAAAGAATAAAATAGAAACTATCCATAACCCGACTACCCAGAGATAACCATTGTTAACATCTTAAGGTACCCTTTCAGCTTTTTTTTTTTTTTTTTTCTATTGAGTTAGTTAATTCCACTCTGAAAAATCTGTCCTGTGGCATTAGGAAGGAATGTCGATGTGAGAGAATGTGTCTTAGGACCTTGATTCCCGTCTAAGTCCTGTCCAATTATCTTTGCCATCTCTGTGTGGACCCTCTCCCCTTTAATCTCGGTGTTAAAGCAAAAGTCATAAGACCAGGTAGACATGTGGCTATCTGATTGGCCCACTATGATAAAAGAGTGAAAATCGTGTCCCTACCCAGCAAAATCAACCAGCAGGTCCCTTCTTGTGATTCTAATCGAATTCCTTTGACTCTGAGGAACTTGGTTCTTTGGAGGGGACTTCATCGTTCAGACAGATCTTACCGTGTGTCTGCCACAGGTCAGACTCTGCTCCAAGTCAGAGGTACCACTGGTAAGATGTGATTCTGCCCTTGAGAACATAGAGTCTGATGGAGGAGGCAGACCAGGATGTTGTATAAGAGGGTCAGGTGCTCTAACATGCTGCGGGAATAGGGAGGAGAGACCGACCAACTTGGCTTTGGAGAGTTGAGGATGGCTTGGAAAAGGAGATGACACTTGAAAAGAGTCCAGAGAGACCTGCCTTATGGCGCCTGCCGTCTTCAGCAAATAGCATTCTCCTAAAGTTCTACTGTTTTTTTGTGTTCTGTCCTACTTTTCCTCCCAATCACACAGTTGCCCATGATAATTAAATGAGACTTGCCAGATGGATGCTTTCACAAGACGATGGCTCGTCTTCTTGCTCTATTTGTGAAAGCTGGCATTGGACCCAAACTCTCAAGGATGCTCCTACCTTGAGATTGCTTTGGAGTGCCGCTCTTTTGTATGTATGAGCCAAATGGCCTGCCCATCCGCGGGACCAGGCTGAGTGACAGGTGGGTGTGCCATGCATGTGGGCTCTGCTCCCCGCCAAGCCGTTTTGCCTGCAAGGAGGTGAGGTGCTGAGAAGTTGTTCTACAGTGTTCCCTTGCTTTGAAGAAATAAGCTCCTAAGCTTCTGATCTGTTGGTCCTGCCGCCTTCTCACCACGTACGTTTTTCTTATCAGTTGCAACATAATCGAGGTCAGATTCCCAATGCATCGGGTTAAAACACAGGCACATTAGTTATCACACTATCTTAAGCAATTTCTCGATCACTGAAGAGACTGTTCAGAGTGGCAAATACAGTTAATTTAAT
Source organism: Halichoerus grypus (assembly GCF_964656455.1). NCBI lineage: Eukaryota > Metazoa > Chordata > Mammalia > Carnivora > Phocidae > Halichoerus > Halichoerus grypus. Next base: position 42,905,441 of record NC_135714.1, read on the forward strand.
TGGTAGCAGACTTGATTAACTAAGGGTAGGTACTCTGAATTGAAAATAATAGCTGAATCATTAATAAGTTAATAATCTGTTTCCTATCTGTGAATCCTTTTTCCTTCTTTGTGTACTCCATCTCATTTAATTGTCATAGCATCGTTATGGGATGGGTACTGTTGTTATTCCCACGTGACACCCGAGGAGACTTGATGGAGGGCAGAGGATTGATGAGCGTGGGAGCCGGTGTGCAGGTCCACCCACCCTGTGTGTGGCTCCCAGAGTTCTGTCCTGATGCCATACTGAGGTTTCGGGGTGAGCGCATCCCCCACCCATGCCATCAGATCCTTACGGCTTAGCTTACTCATTCTCAAAGGGTTAGAATCCTTCAAATATATTTCCAATAGAACAACTGAACATAATAGGGACACCTGGGTGTCTCAGTCAGTTAAGCATCTGCCTTCGGCTCAGGTCATGATCCCAGGGTCCTGGGATCAAGCCCCTCATCGGGCTCCTTGCTCAGCGGGGAGTCTGCTTCTCCCTCTGCCTCTGCCCCTCCCCCTGTTTGTGCTCTATCAAATAAATAAATAAAATCTTAAAAAAAAGAACAACTGAACATATCAAGTTCATTTTCCTTTCACATTAGAAAATAATCTCAAGAATTTGCAGTGCTTTAGGGCACTCTTGATTGAATACCAGTTGATTATTGTCGTTACCCAGAAATGTCAAATTAGAGCATTCCTGCTGATACAACTTACTTTTTCAGTTGATTGTACGCAGGTTTAGATATATGTATGAATAAAATTCTTGGGCTGGTTTCCTGTTATAATTTTTCTGTCCATATTTTGCATTTGAAATACAAATTTGGAGTTAAAAGCCCATATTGTATTTTACTCTTATGTTTTGGCTTCTCTGTAAATAGGGTGATTCACTTCTTTTATTTCCACCCACTCCCTTCTGCCCCCCCCCAAAAAAAGACATTCCTGTGGGGGGGGGCAGGGAGAGTTTCTCTTTTCCTGTAAGTGCTCTTAATTTTATCCACTCAAGTCTGCGCCATAACTTGAAATTCCTATGGCAGATTCAGTAATTTGAAATTCTGATGGCAGGAATCTTAAATAGGATTTCCACCTTCACAACAGTTTGGAATCGTAAAGTTTGGGTTAGAAGCAGTCTTTCACATTCCCCCTCACTGGAAACAGAAACCTGGCCAGTGGTCCTGTGAACCCTGCTTCAGTCTTCCCTGAACAGGAAGTTCTCAGGGACCCCCCACATCTGCAGTGTGGACAGTCTACACTGGGGCCGGGCAGCTCTGTGAAAGCCTTTCCTGGTCTGACCCTCGCCTCTGTCTCCCTGTGCCTGCCACTCAATGCTTCCAGTTCTCCCCTTTGAACGTGTTCCTTCAGGGTCCTTTTCAACCTCAAGGAAAGTTCTAAGGATTCGAAAAGAGTGGAGGCGGGGAGTCTTGAGGTTTTCCAGCAGTCTGACGTATGGCCGTTTCTCTTTTCCTGCAGCAAAACCAGAAATCCTGACTCATGAAAGTCTCGTGAATGGCATGCTCCAGTGTGTGGTAGCAGGATTCCCAGAGCCCACAGTAGATTGGTATTTTTGTCCAGGAACCGAGCAGAGGTGAGAGGATTATTTGGGGTACTACTGACACGAATGAGGGAAGGACTGCAATGTAGTTGCATGTCAGATAGGTTGTCAGATTTTTTTTTTTAAAGCTTTGTTTGATTATATATTTTTTCTGTGTAGCTTTTTATGGGGGCATAATTGCTGTATTTTTCGTGGTAGACATTAATTTTGTTTGCTGAAAAATGATTATTGAGTGACTTCTCTATTTTGGTGGTTATCTTTTGGATTTATCATGCAATTTCTAGCCTGCAGGTAGATAAAGCAATTTTCCAGGACAGGGTAATTAGATTTCCATCCTATATACAGGAGGCAATGTGTGTGGGAAATGTGGCTGTAGTTATCATGAAAAAAAAAAATTACCTCAGAAGTTAATTGCCAAGTTACCAAAAAGTAATGATCGTGCAGTTACAACATACATACGGCATTTGTAAGCTCCGTGTTTTTAAAAGGTTTTCTCCTTGATTAGGCGCCCGGCCCCTGAGCAGAACACATCTGGCGTTGTGCTTCTTCTCCCTCCCAATCTGCACTTAAGCCTTAAATTGTCCTTTCACATTACCTGAAGATGAAAATGGGGTCACCATGGCTGTTTTTATCCATCAAATGCTATTTTGTGCTCAGGCTTTAAAAGCCCAGTGTAACATCACAATTGAATAGGATAATAATAGAAATCTTATTTTTCACAGAATAGTCCTTTTTATCACAACAAGTTGGAAGAGGTTACGTAGGATTGTTGTTTTCAGCGGGGTTTTATTGGAATGTTTTCTTTGGGGAACGGTAAGAAGGACTCGAGACCCCTGGAAAAGCCCCTACCGTGGAAGCAGCCCTCGCAGTTGCTGTTGTTCATACAGCAAACCCTTAGGAGCACCAGCTGTATGCCAGATGCTGGTCTGGGGAGCAAAATGCACCTGAGTCCCTGCTTTGTGAGTTTCTATCTCATGGGTAGAGGTGAACTAAAGACCAAATGAACAGTTAAGTGCAAATGAGGAAAATAAAGCGAGGTAAGGGAATAGGAAAGTATTAGGTATATGGGGGACGTAATTTAAAATGGGATCCTCTGGGTCCAGCCCGTGATGGGCTCTGCCTTCAGGAGTACAAGCCAGTGGTCCAGCCTGTCTCCGTCGGTAAAACCTGGAGCTACCGGGGTGTTGGGGGCCGCCCTGTCTTCATCCTTGTAGACCTGATCTCTTTCCTCCTCTAGGCTCTTTTCTTCAGCCCTCATGTACCCTTTCACAGTTACTTTTATCAAGGGCTACTGTGTGCCAGCCATCCTTTCTTTCATTCATTTCCAGCCCTTTCGGTTACTCTCTAACGTGGGTCTTACCATCCCCATTTTCTAGCTGCAGGAACTGAGTCCTGGAGAGTTTTAAGTATCTGGTCCACAGAAAAGGTGTTTGAATCAGGAGTCAAACTCCTATCTCACTCCCTCTTTCTTCTTTGCCGCCATGCCCTTCTTGCTCGCGGCACACCAGGGAAGTGCCCATCCCTCCTCACGTTCTTGGTTGTAGAAGGAAATTGCTGATAATGACCCGCTAGCTTTGTTGTAAAAGTATGCCAAATCCAGTGTGTTTGATTGAGTGATTGGTTTTCTTAGAGTAAATCCGGGTTGTTGTTTTCTTCCCTCTAGATGTTCCGTTCCTGTTGGGCCAATGGATGTGCAGATGCAAAACTCATCTGTCTCACCGTCTGGAAAACTCGTGGTTCAGAGCTCCATTGATTACAGTGCGTTCAAGCACAACGGCACGGTCGAGTGTAGGGCTTACAACAATGTGGGCAGGAGTTCTGCCTTTTTTAACTTTGCATTTAAAGGTAACAGCAAAGGTATATTTCTTTTTAATCCAATTTTAAGGGGATGTTTAGGCTCTGCCTGCCATATCAGTCATGATTTTAAATCCATTCCATCAATGGCCATGTCATTTCTGGTAATTTCTTCATTGTCCCATGCTGTCATCGAACTCACTACGTTTCATTCTGTACTAGTTCGTTAATAACATGTATGCAGTGATTTTAACCACATACGTATGTATTTACGTGTGTGTGCACATATGTATGTATGCATGCACGTGTGTGTGTATGTATATATAGTGAATTGTGTATTTCCAGTCGTTCTCATTAAAAAGGGAGTAGAATGAGAAAATAGGGAAGTGTATTTGCCTCGTAGCCAAATATAACCAGAATTAGGGCAATTTAAAAACTTAAATTCAATTTAAAATTTTAGTTATTGAAAATCATGTATTTTAACACATTGCCAGACACCGTATCAGAAAGTTAACGCTGCTTTTTACGAAGTTATGTCAGTGAGCTATTTCTTTAATGTCTGTAAAATTTGATTCATGAGGGACTTACCTCTCCTAACATAAGTTAAATGATCCTTGTGGATAAATTGATGAATTGGTATGAAGTTAGAAGACAAAGAAACTGGGCACCTACCTGCGTAGGGCTTAGTTTTTGTTTTCTCGAGTTGGCAAAGACGTGTGCCAATAAGCGGTATACTTTCAGTTTTTGAGTAATGAGGGGAAGAATCCTACATTGTTCTTTGTCACAGTTTTTTTTTTTCTCAGACAGGCAATGAAAAGAACACTTTAAAAATGTTTTCTTGGTTGTAGAAGAAATTCTTGCTCAGTGTAGAAAATTTGGAAAATACAGGAAAGCATAAAGAAAAAACTATAAACCATCCATAAATTTAGGAAACTTCTTAAAGTTGTCCAAGGCAGGAATTTGGTTGAAGTAGGAAGTTCATTCATATGTTGCTTTTTATGGACAAAACAGCATAAGATTATTCTTGTGCTGCAGAAGTCTCTGCTTCCTCAGTAGTCTAGTTTAAAGTTGTTAATTCAAAGGATTCCTTTGAATAACCAGAGTAAGGTAATATTAGCAAGGCAAGGAGCTGATGAGATGCCCTGGGCTTTGAATCCTGCTTGGGCTGTAAGATGGGGGATGGGTGAGTTTGGGGTTAGGTGGTTGTGGTGAAGATCCATCCCTGCTGATAGCTTATGATTCCACATTCTCCTTTCATTTTAGAACAAATCCATCCCCACACCCTGTTCACACCTTTGCTGATTGGTTTTGTGATCGCGGCTGGTATGATGTGCATTATCGTGATGATTCTTACCTACAAATATTTACAGGTAATCATTCATTCGTTCTCAACCCTAAGGGCGGTAATGATTGAAACATTAATCATTAAAAGATGATGTATATCTCTCCCTCTCTCCCCTGACCAGAAACCCATGTATGAAGTACAGTGGAAGGTTGTTGAGGAGATAAATGGAAACAATTATGTTTACATAGACCCAACACAACTTCCTTATGATCATAAATGGGAGTTTCCCAGAAACAGGCTGAGTTTTGGTCAGTATGAAAACGGGCTTTCCATGTAACCTTTTTGTGTACACATATAACAGTGACTTTAGGGAACCCCATTAGCTTCCTTTGTTCTGTTCCACCTGAGACAATAAGTATTTTCTGTGACATTTCACCACCTTTGATAGATTTCGCATAAAGCACATTATAGAGAAACGTCTCTAGACAGACTTGGCCTTAATTCCTTAACAATTCCTTAATTGTTGACTTTGAAATTACCCAGGTGGTTCGTCGGTCCCACCGCCATCACTTACTGTCTTCTCCTCCTTTCTGCAGGGAAAACTCTGGGTGCTGGTGCCTTCGGGAAAGTCGTTGAGGCTACTGCATATGGCCTCATTAAGTCAGATGCGGCCATGACTGTGGCCGTTAAGATGCTCAAACGTAAGTTTCTGCAGGCTCCTGCGTGCCCTCAACATTGACTTGCCAAATTTGCTCTTCGCTAAGATGAAACATTTTTCTAATTTTAGCAAGTGCCCATTTAACCGAACGAGAGGCCCTGATGTCTGAGCTCAAAGTCTTGAGTTACCTCGGTAATCACATGAATATTGTGAATCTTCTTGGAGCATGCACCGTTGGAGGTAAAGCCATGACCAAATTAACTTTTATTATCTTTCAAATTTATCAGAAGAGGGGAGATTTTAATACATTTTCGACAGTGCTTGATTATATCCTCTTGCCAGATTTTTACGGGTTGTTAACCTCTTGCTAGATTTCACACCCCTGCCCCGAAAAGCTGTTGTTCTTAAGAATGTATATTTCAGTTTTATCATCATGGGGTGGGACAGCCCAGGACATACCCTAGTTACTGTCATGGACGTTGAATTGACACTGACCTCTTGAGTATCTTGAGAACGTTCCCTCTCATCCAGAAAGCTTTTCTTTTATCTTGCAAGCTTGATGTTTTGCCGGATTATAGTCAGTCACTAAAGGGTTACTATTCATTTGCATACCGTAATTAAAGATAGACTTTGAAGCCTACCAGTTCTCAAATACACACCAAATGAGGCAAACACTTCACTTCTGTAAAAAAAACTAAATATCCAGTTTAAAGCAGTTCTGAAGTAGAGCCTTCCATCAAGGATGTCTGTGATGTTTCCAGAAAGCATTTTGGTCTAAAGGAACAAAGATGTGTAACACGAGCTCTTCCTCAAGATGTACAGGGATTCACGGTCAAGTTGACAGCTTAGAGAATTTCTTAAAACAGTCTCCATACATGTGGCTTCCACATCATGACTTGTTCATGAAAGTTTCTGCCCAAGTCAGTTCGTTGCCTGTGAACTTCAGAGCGGTAGCGTGAGGCGTATTCACCATACGGAGAAACCCTGGCGACCGGTCGCACTCAGGAGGCAGGTGATGCCCTGCCACTCAGGTGTTCACCCGCTCTCCGGGCTCGTCTCAGCTGGCCGTTCCATGCCATTGGTTTTCCTATTATGCCGCACTTTGTGCCCTTCATCATTTCCATAATGACATTGAGAGGGCGTGAAGCCCCGCTACAAACAGAAGTGACTCAAAGGATTCATGCAGGAAATTTGATACGAGTATAACGTCGAAAGCAGTAACTCTTGTGTGTGAGACGGGCAGTCGTGCGGGGCCCCGGGCACGGACGTCACTTAGAATGAACGTCAGGTGCAAGGGGGCTAACTTGGGGACTTGTACTCTACAAAATGCTGGCTTTTAGTTGGCTTAGCAATGAACCAGAATGAAAATGGTCATGATCACCCCTGACAGGTGTATTTATGGCAGGATTGTTTATATAGCTCACCTCTTTTTAACCTTCTCTTATATGCCTGTAGGGCCCACCCTGGTCATTACTGAATACTGCTGCTATGGTGATCTTTTGAATTTTTTGCGAAGAAAACGTGATTCATTTATTTGCTCAAAGCAGGAAGATCACGCCGAAGTGGCACTTTATAAGAACCTTCTGCATTCAAAGGAGTCTTCCTGGTAAGACTGATTTACATAAATAGCTGTTGACAGGCAGTTCGTGGGGTCATAAGGGTTTGCAATCAAGGCTGATTCTTTAAACAAATGAACAGAGGTACTTTGAGGCGCCAAATCAGAATTATTAAATCATTTAGATGTCATCAACAATTTAGAAAGTTTGAATAGTGTTTGTAAAGATTTAAGTAGTGTTAAACTTAGATTTTTATTGATTTTTTTTTTTAATGCATCTTTAGTTTTTTTTCAAAGCGTTAGTTCTGTTCAGTGGAATGAATTCTATACCTGTTTCTCTTATCATGGCTCTATTCTTGTGTGTCATTTCATTTATTCTGTTGGGCTTGGTACTATATGCATCTCTACAGTAAGACGCTGCTTATAGAGAAAATGCTAAAGCCTGTCAAGTTGTAAATTTCTTGAAAACCTTTAACAGAATGACAAAAGAGCTCTGAACTTTATCTCTGCACGTAGGTTTCTCACCATCTACCTCTGAATTATTCCTGTATACCTTGCCCCTTTTTTTTTTTTAAACTCATCACACTATTAAAAGGCACAACGACTCTAGCACATTTTTTAAAATTCTGTACCTTATTTTCATCGCTTTCGTCTTTAATACCGTTCTGAATTTGAATGGTGTATAAAGAGCTTCAGATTCCTTTAAGAACAGTTAGTGTGGCTTATAGCCAGAAGCATTCTTCTCTGCCATGCCTGGCCTGTTCTTTCCAAAGGTTGAGATCTACCATTGATGAGGATTTTCTAGGTTCACCCAGCCCAACAGAAATCATATTCATCATGCCCAGTCCCTTATCCTTTATATTTCTGAAGCTGTGTGCTGGATTTCTCCTCTCCTTCTTATTCATTCTTTCCCCTACATTTTGAGATGGCAGGACTTTGTTTCTTAAACTTAGCTCCAGGCCCTCAGGAAGACCTCTGCAACTATTACTGATGGGCAGTTACCTCTTAAAGCCCTTTTTTGTACCCCTGGCTAAAGTTTTAAACCCCAGGTGAAGCCTTTTTATTTTACTTTTTTCTAGTCCTGTAGATGTGGGTGGTGTCAAGTGGTAGTAAAATACAGAACAAACCACCTTTTGTTAGTTTCTCCAGAGCATATGCTCTTTGTATGAGTAAATGAGCCACTTTGCCTTATTTCTAAAACCTTGGCCCCATATCTCTTTCTCAACTTTCTGAAATAATGTCCCAAGTTGTTCAATCCGATGTGGTGTTCTTTGTGCTTTGGGATCCCATATGGGACTGGAACCACCAGCATACTCCGAAGGAGATTGTTGTCATAGTGTTTCTATGCTAATCAGAAGCAGGAAGTACTAGAAATCTTGAAGACTTTCCAGCCAAATGTTGCAGATTCAAGAGGTCCAGATGGTTCAGAAAATCATCCAAATTATTGGTGTTTATCTGAACTAAACTTGGTTTTTTCAAACCTTCTTCCATCAGTCGCTATATGTTAACGATCCCTGCCTTCCCCCCCCATCACACATCTCAGAAGCTCTTGTTCTTTGTGTCTTTCTTGTGTCTTTCATCTTGTCTCTTGGGGCTAATTTAGAGAGTTTGAGGGAATGGGGGATAATGTTTTTGGCTCTCTGTTTCCCATTAAATCCCTGGTGTCAAGAAATGGGAAATTCTAACCTGAGTCCCATCAATGATTGAACACAAAAAAGATGGTCTCATTCCTGGGCATTGGACCCTAATGTTGAATATTAAAAACGCCTATCTTATGAACAAGATTTTCTTCATTCAAACTTGGCAATACTTTCTTTGAACAAAATCAGCCTCTTGTGTAAAAAAGGCAGTGGGGAGATAGAGCCTGCCCCATGGGTACTCCCCTGTTTCCCATTTTATTCAGTCCTGATTTGATGGATGGATATTTCATCTCTCACAGCAATGATAGTACTAATGAATACATGGACATGAAACCTGGAGTTTCTTATGTTGTGCCAACCAAGGCAGACAAAAGGAGATCTGCGAGAATAGGTGGGTACCTATGAAACTATAAAAACAACTTCATTTACAGAGGATTTCTCATACCGCTGTGAAATATACTAGTGTTCCCCAGAGTGACTGTTTCTTCTTTCCAGTAGGGACCAATGGCAATGCCCACTGGTCAATGGCAGTTAAGGGTTCCAAGTGGGTATCAGAGCATTTGCTTATTGTATAGGAGCATCTCACTGCATAGATGAAAAATGTATGTGTGTCAGATATGTATTTTGCATATTAAAAAAATAGGAGATTTTCTTATTTATCCCCCGTCCTTCTCCCCAGAAGCCCCAGATGGTGAATATTAGCTTTGTGCTGGGGCATTTACCTTTCCTCAGTGCTGGGCACGTGACTTGCCTGCATAGTCACATCAGTTCCTTCCTTACCAACCTTTGGTATCCTTGTCACTGTCTTCTCTTTTCTGCGCTTTGAGGTTTAATTGCTAAGAAAGTCCTTCTCCTAACAGGCTCATACATAGAAAGAGATGTGACTCCCGCCATCATGGAAGATGACGAGTTGGCTCTGGACCTGGAGGACTTGCTGAGCTTTTCTTACCAGGTGGCCAAGGGCATGGCATTCCTCGCCTCAAAGAATGTGAGTGGGTGTGGTTCTCGGAGCAGAATGCCCCACCCCCCAACCCCAACCCCAATGGAGCATTTTAGAGCCCTAGTTAGAGTACACAGTCTCATTTGGAAGTGTGGTAACCCAAAACAGAGGAAATTGAGTTTCTTCATGTTCCAACTGCTGTCTCTTTGGAATTCCTGTTCTCATTTATAAGCTTTAAAGTGCAAGCCTGTCTAAATGAGCTTTCTATGAATATTTTTTTTTATGCAGTGAATTCATTTAAAAATTTTGGCTTTCAGGGTACAGGAGCTGCTCTTAGAAAATAGAGAATGATTTCATCAGCAAAAGGAGGGGGTGCCTCATGCAGTTGCAGTGCTTGGTGAAGCACGTATTTGGGTTTTGTTGGAAGTTAGACCTCAAGTTATTGTACGGGTTCATGAAGTATGGAGGAATAAGGAATCAGAGAAAATAATAAGCATTTGGGAAAAAAGATAGGGATGGGAAGAGAATGATGGAACCAAAGCAAGGAACATAGTCTCTGGAAGGGTGAGAGGAATTCCCTAGCATACAGGACTAGCAGACTAGCAGGAGATAACAGACCCTACCCTTAAGTGTCATTGGTGACATTTCCAAACAATTACCAAACCGAGAGAGTATGGTATAGGATGGCTGAAATAAAGAGCCTCTTCCCTGTGTCCTTGGGAGACATCAAATTGGAGTTGCAAAGACATTCTAAAAACTCTATAAAAGGACATTCAAAGAGAAGCATGCAAAATGAGTGTTCGGTTTAAAAGATACGATATGACTATTTATAATGTATTTTCCTATGAATGAAAGCAGTCCTAAGGAGGGAAAAAACATTTATTCGAGTTGGTTTGGAAAATGATTATCGTAATTATGGTCCTAACGATGTGAAATACAAATTTTGAACATCATTCAAAGCATAATTTAGATCTTTATTTTTGGTGCACCAAATAGTTTCAAAGCAAAGCCAAGGTACTGGATTTGTGTGACAGCGGCACTCTAGTGTTGAACATAGTTTTCATTCTTGAAGAGTTTAAAATAAATGTAAATGGTTTTCTTTTCTCTCCCACTCTCCTAATAGTGTATTCACAGAGACTTGGCTGCTAGAAATATCCTCCTTACTCATGGTCGAATCACAAAGATTTGTGATTTTGGTCTAGCCAGAGACATCAAGAATGATTCTAATTATGTGGTCAAAGGAAATGTGAGTACCCACTCTCTGCTTGACAGTCCAGTGAAGGATTTTAGTTTCAAGTTTTCCTAACAATTGCTTCTTATGAGTTTCCTAATGCAAATCCTACCTTTGAGATAGCATGCATTTTAGCAGTCAAATTAAGGGTACTTCAGCAAAATTTGCATGGTATGCTGAACATTACTACAACTAACATTCCGATAATAGAATTCCTAATTCTAATTGTGTAATTATGGGGCATGTGAAAGAAACAGAAATAGCCTTAATTTTCATTATAGCCTGAGAATAGCAATGAACTCTATTTTGTTCAAGTGAAACAAATGTGGGCCTGAAGGTCACAGCAGGGGAATTTTATTTGGAGATTGACATGCCATGTGAAAAAGATTAAAATCTAAGATGATGTTCAGAATTCGGTATGTAGAATGTTGGATCTTACAATCAAAGGAGAGCATATGAAATAGGTTCATAAGTAATAATTGGGTTAGAGAACATAGTGATTTTATTTCAGTGCTTTATTTCCTTGCCAGTTCTCACTGTATCATCAGAACAACCCCCTGCCATGTCTTCACATTTTCAGAGTTGGAGAAACTAAAGCTTAGTATATTTTATGTATTTTAGTAATAAACATCACTCATTCAGAGATGACGCAGGTCAGTAAAGGCTGAAATCAGAGCCCGTGATCTCCAAAGCAGAATCCCATGACTATGGGAAGCCATACAGTCCTGTGTATATCTTCTTGCCCAGGCCCATTTCCCCAGGCTGGATTTATTCCTGGAGGTGGCTATTTATGTGCCTTATGATAATGTAATATTTTCTCTATCACCATGGCATCTCTATGGGAAGGGTGTACTTGACTTGGTTTTGTAGAAATGTTGCTGGCTTTCCTTCCTGATCAAACCATGTATTTCTTTTTCTTTTTTTTAAAGGTTATTTATTCATTTATTTATTTGAGAGAGAGAGCAGGGGCAATGGGGAGGGACAGAGGGAGAGGGAGAAGCAGACTCCCCGCTGAGCAGGGAGCCCGATGTGGGGGCTTGATCCCGGGACCCTGGGATCATGACCTGAGCAGAAGGCAGACACTTAACAGACTGAGCCACCCAGGCGTCCCCTCAAAGCATGTATTTCTAATAAATCTCTTCTAAGACTAGATTTCATCATTATGAGGGTTAATAGAACCAAGTTCTCTCCATCCCGGTGCATGCACTATTGGAAGAAAGAACGAGGGGTGATTCCTTATCGAGGCCTTTGAATATTGACAGAAGGGCATGAGGAGGAAGACAGCAGGTTCTGGACCCAGTCTTGCCGAGTTCGAACCTGATCCCATCATTTGGTGGAGGTACAATATTTAGCAAGAATTACCCAGTGCCTCTCAGCCTTGCTTTCTTTCCTCCTCTTGGGAATGATCCTGTCACCTGCCTCATAAAGTTGTGTGGATTAAATGAGTTCATCTATGTGACGTGCTTAGGACAGTGCCAGCCACATTGTGGCTAATACAGCACTTGTTCTTACTGTTATAGATGTCTTGATTTGGAATATAAATAATCATGACAGTGGTTATGCTGCAGCTTCTTAATAGCTTGTTACTGGTTAGGGACCTTAGTTGGAATGAACAAGGATGGGTTAGGTCCCACCAGGCTTCTAGATTGGGGGCTCCAGCTCAGGCCCGTTGAGCTAACCAATGACAGATCTCTCTTCACCAGGCTCACACAACATGTTACCACCCCAAATTTACTCGTCATGTGACATCTCCCTGTGTCAGCTTCTCAGAAAGTTCTTCCACTCCACATGGGTTCTTAGTCATTTTTCTGCCGTGGCCCCTTCCAATGTCTGGTGAGGCCAGTTGGAGCCCTTGTCAGAATGTTGTCTTAAATGCATAAAATAAAATCTATAGGATTACCAAGAAATGCAGTTCAGTTGGAATATAGTTCTCACATTATTAAAAAGTCAATATTTGACGTTGATACCCGTGCTTTTTTGTTACACAGAGTAACCTATTCTAGCCGTGGGTCTAAAAACTGCTGTAATTTCGAAGTGATGGTGATGTAAACACTAATAACGATGAAGGTGTCTGTGGTTACAAAGTCACAGGAACTGCTAAGATTGCTGGGCTTTATTGCCTTTATTCACAACTTAAGGAAATGCTAAACTTTACTTAGAAGTTGGTGAAAACAAGAATGTCATGTTTTTCCCTTCCAAGTTCACAGGCCCCTGAATCCAGGACACAGAGCTCAGTAGAGCTCAGGTTAGGAGCCCCTGTTGGAGCTTTAGCATAAATTCTGGGAGGAGATACTAGAAGGCTGGCTTGCTTGCTTGCTTTTTTTCTGCTGGCTAAAGTAACTTTAACACTAGAAAAAAAATTGTCTTCCCAGTTTTCAATCCTAAATGGATTAAGAGAAGGATTGATCTAGTTTTTTATGGTAGACTAAGATCCAGGAATCCAGAATGTCTGTAAAAGGAATAGTCACAGCAAGTTTAACTGGATTTTAGCAGAAAGGGTTCAGGATGTGAAGTTCAGCTGTTGAATTTAAAGCCCGGTCTGCTGCTCGCCACCTTGGAATCATCATGGTCACCATAAGCCGCTACTGTCCATTGGGTGCTTGCTTAGGCAAGGCAGCTGTTCAGAGATTAGTGAGTCAGCAGTACTGTGCTAAGCACTTCTGCCCACATGATCTCATTTAACCCACAAAACAGCTCATGAAATTTGAAACATTATTTTTGCTTTACGGAAGAACATATTGAGGCTTAATTACAGATACTTAAGTGACATTTCCAATGTATTTGTAAAAGATAGTTTGGGTGTGATTATGACAGAAAACCCCAAAGAAAAGTAAAGGAAGTATAGTAACAGTAGGCCAGGGCTGGTGCAGAGCACCAGGATCAGATCCTTCTACTCTTCCATTTGCTCACCGTTGCTGGTGTAGCCCTCATTCTTGGCTCGAGATGGCCTCTGGATAGCCAGGCACCACAGTCAGAAGGCAGGATGGAGGAGGGACGAGAAGGAAAAGATCAAAGGGCACCTGCCAGCCATGTTTTTAAGAAGGCTTTCCTACAGCTACAATATTATACTTACTACTTAGTGGCCAAACCTGAGTCACATGGCGACGCTAAGCTACAAAGGAGCTGGGAAATGTAGTTTTTATTGTGGGAGGCCATGTTTCTCTTGTTGGGGAAAACGTATTCGGTGGTAACTAACAAATCTCTGTGTTACTCAAGGCCAGTGATGGAGCTAGATTAGACCCCATGTGTCTGTCCCTGACATCTGTGCTCTTAACCACCACGCTGTATTGACTCAATGTCACCATCTTTTTTTTTTTTTTTTTAAGATTTTATTTATTTATGTGAGAGAGAAATAGAGAACATGGGGGGCAGCAGAGGGAGAAGCAGACTCCCCACCAAGCAGGGAGCCCCATGCAGGGCTCGATCCCAGGACCCCGAGATCATGACCTAAGCCGAAGGCAGACGCTTAACCGCCTGAGCCACCTAGGCGCCCCTCAGTGTCCCCATCTTGAAAATGGGGATAGTACCGTGTGAACCACCTATTTCAGAGGTGGGGAGAGTCATCTGAGTCATAGGGTAAAAGGCCTTTGTGAGATGGCAGTCACCTTCTCACCCTCACCCCCACAGCGGGAGCGATACCTGTAGGAATATTTTCTATTCAAATTTTTTTTTTGAGCTTCTTAATTAACATCGCCGAATATGTTGTGCTTGTGTTACAGGCTCGGCTGCCCGTGAAGTGGATGGCCCCTGAAAGCATTTTCAACTGTGTGTACACATTTGAAAGTGATGTCTGGTCCTATGGGATTTTTCTGTGGGAGCTGTTCTCTTTAGGTAAAACGCCTTGCAAAGGCACCTTGGTTAGACTCTGAGCATCTTCTTTAAGGTTTTATCAGTGTCCTGCTTATTAACACTGATTTGCGAACCATTTGTGCCTCAGGAAGCAGCCCCTACCCCGGGATGCCGGTTGATTCTAAGTTCTACAAGATGATCAAGGAAGGGTTCCGAATGCTCAGCCCTGAGCATGCACCTGCTGAAATGTAAGGGCTGAGATGTTTTCCTTCAGATCATGCTTCCCCTTTTATTTTCCTTTTCGAAGACAGAAACCCAGGTGTGGGGGGGTTTCACTAGTACCATCTGAAATATCAACGTCTCCTGGTTCCTTTTTATGACATCCTGGTCAGATGCCATTTTTGTAGCTTATTTTCATAATCTTTTGTCACTAAGTACGCAGAAAGTTTCAGCAGCCTTTCATAGGTACAGTGTTTTATTTCATGCCCGTGCCATTCCGTATGCCCAGTTGCACGGCCCTGGAATGATTTTTGAGATGGTCACATGAAGTACACTCTGAGAAGCCAGGACAAGGGCGTTGAGGGGTGATTGGAAATGGCCCTTGCTTTGCAGGTATGACATCATGAAGACTTGCTGGGATGCTGATCCCCTAAAAAGGCCAACGTTCAAGCAGATCGTGCAGCTCATTGAGAAGCAGATTTCAGATAGCACCAATCATGTGAGTACATTCCGGCCCCCTCTCTCGGACCAGGTGCTTCCTTCTCAGGCTCTGGGGGCCCTGGGACCCTCCCTTCTGTCCTTGCCTTAGGCAGCCTGGGCTTCGGGTAGGCAGGAAAAGCAATGGAAACAGGTTCTTTCTGCCCGACCCCGGTTCTGCCGTAAAGACGTCAGATGAGGAGGAAAAAGAGTGGAGGGCTTTGCACACAAAGTGTGGAGGCAGAAGCTTCCATACGGATTTGCTATGTTTCCTCCCCCACCCCAGATGCTGGTCATGGGATCAGCGTGTTCTCTGTCTCATGTGTCTGGCCCATTCAGCCTCTGGATGGCTGGGGTAATGTGAACTAGAATAAAAGCATAGAAGAGACAACTTGTTACGGCAGGGAAATAAGCCTTCTGCTCAAACAGGCATAGCCAGAAAATGGCATCTAGCTGTCATGCCCACAAGCCATATAGAATGAAGAGCTTTTTGAGGTTGGGAGATCCCTGCCAGTGATTCGAGGAGGTGGGGGGTGCTGGGCATTCAAAACTCAAATCCATTATTTCTTCTGCTCTTAAGGAAGAATTGGTGATCCTTTAACTCAGATTTTTTTTTTTTTTTTAAAGCTGCTTTTTGGATGGATTGTGTGCTTGGAACTATCGTTTCTAAGAGCATATCACTGATATTTTTGAGTTAAAGCTTGCTCTTCTGGGTGTCAGACCATGTTTCAAATTAAACAGCATTTCCCACCCATGTGTTTAATTCTCAGTGGAAGACCCCTGGAAGGGCCACCGATTTCCCAGCAAATGACATCGGCCATTGGGTTATAGTTGTCCATAGCAGTTGATAAACGCTTTTAATAGTTTATTTAGATAGTGCTTGATCCCAGATATATCTCAGCAGAAAAGCACTTCTTTCTCCCTCCCCCCCCATCACTTCTTATGTATCAGAGTTTGGGGGAAATGAGGGATAAAACAAAGCTTATGTTTTCTTTTGTCCATATGATTGGGGTTTTGGCCGTGAAAGTCTTGCCAATCTCCTCTCTTTCAAAGAGGCTTTGTAAGTTACTTGTGATCCCGAAGCTGCAAACACGCGCCCGTGCTCTGTCGCTGTGTTCGTTGCGGGGACCGGCGTATTAACCGCGGACTTGTTTTCCTCAGATTTATTCCAACCTAGCGAACTGCAGCCCCCACCAGGAGCGTCCTGTGGTGGACCATTCTGTGCGGATCAACTCTGTGGGCAGCAGTGCGTCTTCTACCCAGCCTCTGCTGGTTCACGAAGATGTCTGAAGCAGGAGGCGTGCCGGGGGAGGGGGGGTCCTCCCCCAACAGGAACGATCCCTGTTCTTTTGGTTTCTATACTGGTTGTTTTGTTCTCCTTCAGCTTGCATCCTATTCCAGAGTAGTGGACACGCCGCTGTAATCCTGTCTTGATGCGCACACTTTAGTGACCAGTGATTTTTGTCACCAGCCACCATCCTGTTGTAAGAGTTCAAACTGCATCTTCTACTCCCCAGAGCCAGGCAGCCCCCATTAATGAAAAAAAAAATAATAATACAGACTTGGGAGCAAGGGAGGGTGGGATGGCCTGGACACCCGAGTCCTTTCCAAGGCTTCTCCGATTTCTGTTTGAAAAGCATCGCTGATAGTTTATTTGAATAAATGGCAGTAGTCGCCTTCGGGCCTCCTAACCATCCGTAATGATACGATGATGCCGCAAGATTAGAAGCTGAAACCTGATCTCTCGATGTGGAACATGGAATGTTATTAGAACAAAGGGCAGAAGTCTGTGAATATCTGGGCTTAAGAAATCTACTATTTCATGCTGGGAATGAGACATAGGCCATGGAAAAATGCTCCCCGAGCATGAATAAAGACACGCTGCTGTGCATGAGCCTTTGTGCTACTGACCGGGTTTGTAAATAGCGTTTGCTGTTAGGACGCTGAATTGGAGAGAAGGCCTCCCCAGCCAGCATTTGTATATACTCATCTATACATCGTACATGTTCATATATTTGAGGGGGGAAAACCCACACGGTGTCGTTTCTGGATATGACCCTGGCTCAAGTCTGCTGTGTGTAGAAATAGATGAAGAGCCAGACAAGTTTGAAGGAAACAGTGTTTTTTGTTTTGTTTTTAAAGAAGAAAACCGTAATTGCCAAGCACAATCTTAACAAAAATCTCCTTTTGTAGCCTATGAACTTGCTCCCCAGATTCTCCAGAACAAGCCTACCAGCTTCAGAATGGCATTGTGCTCAATGGATTCGATGCCATTGGAAAAAGTGACTGATTCACTGCATGACTCCCGCGGGAGGGACAAAACAGTGCTGTTTTAGTTTGGATTCTTCGGTAGCCAGAAATTAAATTTAGATTCAGCCTCCTCTGCAGGCATGTCCTGGACGCCGGGCCAGTACCTATATAAGAGAGAGAGAGAGAGAGAGAGAGAGAGAGAGAGAGAGAGAGAGAGAGAGTGTGTGTGTGTGTGTGTGTGTGTGTGTGTGTGTGTGTGCGCGCGCGCGCGCGTGTGTGCGTGCGTGTGCTTATAGACAAATATTTGGGGGGTATTCTTGCCTTGATCCCAAGAGGGCCCTTCAGTGCTCAAGAAGTAGCTTGGCCTTCATCATCAGTACTGCTCTTGTTTCTCTTCACCTAGCTGTCTAGAGGAACTTGCCAGAAGCTTACATAGCATCCCCATAGGAAGCAGAGTACTTAAATATTTATTTGCAATCCACCTACACCTCAAGCACCCTGTTGTTTATACTCAACATACTACACGCACTCCTTAGACCTAAGGCTACTCTTCTGCTAAAGCATATTTAAATTTTACCCTTTAGGCTGTAGCCTGGATATTATTCTTAAGAGTTCACTTTTTTTTTTTCCCCAACTCACTGCCTAACTGTCAAGAGGTCCCTGTGTGTGCCGCAAGGTTCGTGTGTTGTCTCGCGAGATTCAAGTATGCTGCCTTCACGGTTCCCCCTCCTGGGTCCCTTAGACTACATTTAGAGAACTGTGGTCATTTATCTGGAAGTAACCATTTGCACTGGAGTTCTATACTCTCGCACCTTTCCAAAGGTAACAGGTTTTGGGGTTTTGTTGTCACGTGAGAGATCGTCGCTGTTTGCCATCCTTTGTCGGAACATTTCCTTTGTGTTTCTATTGCCTTTGATTATAGTCAGAAAAGTGGTTGTTAATTATAGTTGTCTAGGTACTTCAGGGGCACTTCACTGAGAGTTTGTCTTGGATATTCTTGAAAGTTTATATTTTTATAATTTTTTTTTTTACATCGGATGTTTCTTTTCAGTGGCTTAATGTTTGAAATTATTTTATGGCTTTTTTTGTAAATATTGAAATGTAGCAATAATGTCTTTTGAATATTCCCAGGCCCATGAGTCCTTGAAAATATTTTTTATATATACAGTAACTTTATGTGTAAATATGTAAGCGGTGCAAGTTTAAAGGATGTTGGTGTTCCATGTGTTTTTTCCTGTTATGTTGTCCAATTATTGACAGTTCTGAAGAATTCTAATAAAAATGTACATATATAAATCAAGTGGAATTTTTTGATTATTTCTTCAAGCTTTAGTGAAACTCAACTTCGAAGTGTTAAAGTGCATTCACTCTGACGTTAGAAAGTTTGCTCCTGGTATGCCTAAGATAGAAGTAAGACCATCAGATCACTAGGATTTATATACTTGAAGATTCAGCAGATATTCATTAAGAATTTAGTGTGTGCTGTATTTCCTCATTTTATTTTTACAACCCAAGGTCTCCATTTAAACTGAAAAAGAAATATAGGAAACATTTTGAGAAGACTACACATTGCTATCATTATTACTAGGTTGATTTGTGTGAAATGACCGTTTTTGTGGGCAAAATGATAGCTAAATAGCCATTTCATGTGGTTTAGTCTAATATAACTGGCATGTTTCCTCCTAAAAGAGATTGTCTAAAAATGAACATGAACTGTAAAGTAATCCACGGGGTTGACATGAGGACTCCCAGGAAAGTGGTTTGTGTTCTTGTTCGCTCGGATTTCGAAGAGATACAGATTAGTCCATCGTGAGATGTTCATGCTCTGCCCTTCAGCCGTTATTCTCGCTTGCTTCTGGAACAGTTGAGCTCTATCACTTGCTTGGAGGAAGGTGATTTGTGCCCATTAGTTGGGTCCTTTCTTGTGGCTGGAGCATCCTTCATGATTTGGAAGTGCTGTCCAGACCAGCGGAACCTGCCCAGGGCCTGAGAGACCTCCCAGCTTGAAACAGCAACCCTGAACCACGGAATCCTATTACAAATGAGTTAGGCGCATAAAACACCGTCAGTTTTGATTGTCTTTATTGATGTGGCATCTACACCTGCCGAAGTAGTATCTCCAGAAAGGAAAGGGGAGGAGGGGTGAAAGGTGTGGCCTACAAGGACGAGGAATCCTTTTGCAATCAGGAGGGAATCTTGTGGCCAGGAACACTTCAAGAGTCAGTGAAAAACAGCCATATTTCGGCCAAGCGTTTTCCATTATTATATTACAGGAATGAATGCCAATTGACCACAAAACAAAGAAGTCCTTTCTTGCTGAAGGTTTTCAATGCCACTGAGACTTTTTCATGTGGTGAAATCTTGAGTTAAAAGCAGTCAATGGCCCCTGTATTATTAGCCTGTAGTTAGTTCCCTTGCTGGCCCAGCTTTTAGTCACAAAGTAGCATCAGGTGCTTGGTGTCCTGGCTCAGACGGGGTTCAAATCCTAGTTCCAGCCTTGTCTCGAGACCACTTACTGCTGTGTGATACTGGGCAACTGGCTCTTGAAATCTTAGTTTCCATAATAGCATAATCTGCCTCAGTGTACTAATATGAAGCTGTCAAGACCACATTCTTATGCCTAATACCTGAATAGTGCTCACAAACAGTAACTTTTACGTGGCTATTAGGCTTACTAGGAACAAAGAAGATGCTCCCGTACCAGCGTAACCCAGTTGGTATCCCATGTGGAACTGTACGGTCAAAATTTGCTTCTAGTTGTTTCTCTCCTGAATGCAAATAATATCACACTAGTTTGCTGTGAAACTTGACTTTGCTATGGAGATTTCTGTCGTTTTATTAAAATCCCAACTTTTTAGCCAGGAATTCAGGGCTCCCTGTTGACCAAGCCCTCCTTCCTGGCTTCTCTTACATTACCATAGACCCATGAATATGCCCCACTCTTTCTGCTCCCTCCTTTCAGGACCAGGGAAATGATCTCAACTGGAAGTTGCCTTTCAATTCCCATGGCATTCTGTACCCATACTTCTTACTGCTCTTAAAATCTCTTCTGCCTTGTACTGTAATAATTTTGGTTCTTGTATCTCCTCCCCACCCCCACTCTGTCCTATCTTAAAATCAGGTAACCTAAAATACCTATATGTGCTAGGATTGCTAGTTTTATTGGTTATCATATACTTGTTAAAATATTTATCCAAACGCTCAGAGGTTAAATTGCTCAAGAGGCTGTGAGAGGTTAAGACTTGCCTAAGTTCACTTAGTAGACATGGAGCCAGAATTTGGATCCAGATCAGAGTCTATACTTCGGTGGTGGCAAGTATCATGGGTCTTCCCATGCTGGCATTCCCCACTGCATGTCCGTGTAGACATCACTCATCTGTCACTCTTTCTCATGGAGCCAAGATGATGCCTTAGAAATCCCAGTTTTCTCCAGGAAGCCCATACAAATCTATTGGACTTAGCCTAAGGAGAGACTTACCTGTCCCCCTTAGATGATTACCACATTTTGGCTTTTTTGAGACACAGGTGGTCTCTGTCTCAGACACTCCTGAAGCTTCTAGCACAGTGCTTCATGAGTGATTAGTTAATACTTTTGAATGAATAATTAAACATCACATCAGCATGGGTAAGGGAGAGCCATCTGGGAAGACAGGTCCAGGAAAAACAGGAAATCGCAGAAAACACAACTTTTACCCAGAGTGGGACCTGGGAGGGCGGCTTCATTTTACACACGCTAGGGGTGAGGCTTTGGGGAGAAGGGGAAAGGGGAACTAGCAAAGTTCTTTTGTGCAGGCTTGTCGAGGCGTGCACAGCTGGTTTGTGGGAACGAGGAGATGAGAAGTAGACGGGGGACTTGGGTGGATGGGGAAAGGTGGGGAGGAAGGGAAAGTGGCGGAAGTTCTCTTTCCTTAGGTGGAATGGGGAAAGGCACTGAAGCTGCCAACAAGTCCCTGGACTGGAAGGACAGAGACTGCAGGCGGGAGACCTCCCCCATTCCAGGCTTGATCTTGGGAGAGGGTCAGTGGGGGCAGCGTCTGCATGAGGGGTCTTGGGGCCAGCGGGGCTGTAGCAGGAAGTACCAGCTGGTCTGCATTCGAGAGAGTTTTTGTGAAGGGAAGTATTAGTCTTCTGGGGCTGCTGTAACAAAGCACTGCATGCTGGGGGCTGTAAACAACAGAGATGTCTTGTTTCAGTTCTGGAGGCCAATGTCCAAGAACAAGGTGTTGGCAGAGATGGTTCCTTCTGAGCGCTGCGAGAGAATCTGTCCCATGCCTCTCTCCTAGCTTCTGGTGATTTGCTGGCCATCTTAGGCATCCCTTGGCTTGTAGACTCTGCCTTCTTCATGTGGTGTTCTCCCTCCATGTGTATGTCTGTGTCCTAATTTCCTCTTTTTATAAGGATAGCAGCCGTGTTGGATTAAAGGCCCACCCTACTCCGTAAGACCTCATCTTAACTAATTGCATCTGCAATGACTTGATTTCCAAGCAGGGTCACATTCTGAGGTACTGGGGCTTAGTTACCATTATGACTTCAACATAAGAATTTGGTGAGACATAATTCAAGCCATAACAGAAGGGCCTCAGAACCCCTCCATGTTGTAGCAGGTGACCTGGTCCTCACTAGAGTAGTAAAATTGGCTCTCTCAAAACTTTTTTTTTTTATTATGTTATGTTAATCACCATACATTACATCATTAGTTTTTGATGTAGTGTTCCATAATTCATTGTTTGCATATAACACCCAGTGCTCCATGCAGAACGTGCCCTCTTTAATACCCATCACCAGGCTAACCCATCCTCCCACCCCCCTCCCCTCTAGAACCCTCAGTTTGTTTCTCAGAGTCCATAGTCTCTCATGGTTCGTCTCCCCCTCTGATTTCCCCCCACTTCATTCTTCCCCTCCTGCTATCATCTTCTTTTTTTTTTTTCTTTTAACATATAATGTATTATTTGTTTCAGAGGTACAGATCTGTGATTCAGCAGTCTTGCACAATTCACAGCGCTCACCATAGCACATACCCTCCCAATGTCTATCACCCAGCCACTCCATCCCTCCCACCCCCCACCACTCCAGCAACCCTCAGTTTGTTTCCTGAGATTAAGAATTCCTCATATCAGTGAGATCACATGATACATGTCTTTCTCTGATTGACTTATTTCGCTCAGCATAATACCCTCTAGTTCCATCCACGTCATTGCAAATGGCAAGATTTCATTCTTTTTGATGGCTGCATAATATTCCATTGTATATATATATACCACATCTTTATCCATTCATCTGTCGATGGACATCTTGGCTCTTTCCACAGTTTGGCTATTGCAGACATTGCTGCTATAAACATCAGGGTGCACGTACCCCTTCGGATCCCTACATTTGTATCTTTGGGGTAAATACCCAGTAGTGCAATTGCTGGATCGTATGGTAGCTCTATTTTCAACTTTTTGAAGAACCTCCATACTGTTTTCCAGAGTGGCTGCACCAGCTTGCATTCCCACCAACAGTGTAGGAGGGTTCCCCTTTCTCCACATCCTCACCAACATCTGTCATTTCCTGACTTGTTAATTTTAGCCATTTTGACTGGTGTGAGGTGATATCTCATTGAGGTTTTGATTTGGATTTCCCTGATGCCAAGCGATGTTGTGGCTCTCTAAAAACTTTATGATCTCCAAAGTGCAAATTTCAGGGCATCCTTTTCAATTTTTCTATTCTTTAGGATAGTGTCTAGAACATTACCTGGTCTGTAGCAGACACTCAGTACTTGAGTGAATGCAGCCTCATGCGACAGGAAACCCCTCCTCACTGGAACTTTTCTTCTGGCCTGCCCTCCCTGGTCCTCCTCTTTTCTGTTTTTGGTCATCACCCTTTGAAGGTTGGAATGCTGGGGCTGGTTCTTCACTGTCTTCTTTTCACCTGACATGGTCTCACCAAGCTCTGGTCTATCTCATCCAGTCCCCACCCTGGGATGTGGGTGTCACCTACAAGCTGACAATTTCCAGTGCTATCTCTGACATCCCTCCCCTCAGATAGACTGTGGTTGCCAGGTAAAACATACGACTCCCAGTTAAATGTCCTGTGTGCTATTTGGGACACACAGATACTAAATATCATTTATCTGAAATGCAAACTAAACAAGGTATCCTGTATTTTGTTTGTTAAATCCAATAACCCTTGTCTAGATTTGGGACATCTTGAAGTTGGGGACTGCACCTAATTACTTGTTGACTATTTAAGGCCCAACCCATGGAAAGAATGTAGAGTTTCAGTGATAGGGGGGAAAAAAAAACAGGAGGAATTTAATTTTCATGAAGGTCTGTAGGTGGCAAATCTCCTTAGTTTTTGGAGTCTAAAGGTGTTATCTCACCTTCATTCTTTTTTTAAAAGATCTTATTTATTTATTTTAGAGAGAATGTGTGAGAGCAGGGGGAGGGCAGAGGGAGAGAGAGAGAGAAGCAGACTTCCTGCTGAATGCAGAGCCCAGTGTGGGGCTCCATCTCAGGACCCTGAGATATGACCTGAGCCGAAACCAATTCAGGAGCTCAAGCGACTGAGCCACCTAGGTGTCGCTCATTCTTGAACAGTATTTTCACTGGAAATAGAATTCAAGAACAGCAGTTATATTCAGTGCATTCATCTCAGCACGGTTATTTCCACTCTTTTCTCATTTCCATCATCACTGTTGAGAAGTCAGATCAGTTTTATTCTTTTGAAGAAGTTATCTTTCTTTCTTTGTTGATTCTAACATTGTCTCTTTGTCTTTGGTCTTCGTAGTGTCACTATAGTGTGTCTAAACTCGAATTTCTTTCCATTTATCTTATTAGGGATTCTTTGGTTTCTAGAATCTGTGGACTGGTATCTTTCATCAATATTGGGACGTCCTTACCCTTTTTAAGTTACCTCTACCTGTCGTGTCATGTTTCTCTTCTCCTTCTGGAATTCCAGTTCAGTGCACCACAGAGACTCTTAACTTTGTTCTCAGTGTCTCTTAATCCAACTTTCATATTTTCCTTCTTTTTGTCTTTTTATGCTGCACTGCATGCAAGGCGGTTTCTGTTCTTTCTGTCATCTGAATTCCCCTTCAGCTCCTGTCCATGGAGAATTTTTTTTAGCATTTTTATTGAGGTATAATTAACATACCATAAAACCCACTCATTGTAATTCAGTGATTTTATTAAATTTATAGAGTTGTTCATCCATCCCTATGATGCAGTTTTAGAACATTGCTATCATCCCCCACAATACTCTCATACCTGTTTGTAGTTAATAGATATTAAATTGATTTCAATGAATTAATTTTCAACTATTCTTGCCTTGTAAGATGACACCACACACCTGACTCTCTATTACAGCACACACACGCTCATTGAGTCTCACTTATTGTCTCTGGGATCTTTCTAGATGTTTTGGTCATATAACTAACAGTGATAATTGATAGATTACCTTGTTTGGATCATTACCAGTGATGATGATGATGGTGATAATGATGATGATAGCTATTGAATGTCTACCATGTACCTGGATCTATATTGGCTGTTTTACACATATTTCTTTATTTAAGCCTCACATTACCACCAGGAGGTAGCTACTACTTATCTCCATTTAAAGATGAAAAAACTGGGGTGCCTGGGTGGCTCAGTTCAGTGTCTGCCTTTGGCTCAGGTCATGATCCCAGGGTCCTGTGATGGAGTCCCGCGTCAGGCTCCCTGCTCAGGGAGGAATCTGCTTGTCTCCTTCTCCCTCTGTCCCTCCTCCCCCTGCTCATGCTCTCTCTCTCTCTCTCTTTCTCAAATAAATAAATAAATAAATAAATCTTAAAAAAAAAAAGATGAAAAACCTTAGCCTCTGGAAGGCTCACTGTCTTGCCATAAACCTCATATTTAAGAGCACTGGAGCTGAGAGGCAAGCACTAGTCTGTTTGACCCCTGAATCCTAGGATTTTAAACAGTAATGTCACCAATCTAGTTGGTATATGGGCAAGCCCTTTCTTGTCCTTTTCTGGGTTTTGGATGATCTTTTAGGCATTTCATTCGCCTTCAAAAATGTAAGAAAAGATAAATCAACCACTTTGCTACTCATACCAACTCTTCTAAATGTTGGTGAGAATGGTGGTTGAAGTAAAAATTAATGTGAGGTTCCAGAATTATCTGTTGATCTCACAGGTTCATGATCTGTCCACTCCCTTATGTACCATGCGAACGTCCCCATATCCTCCAGGAACATTTTCCCCTTTATGTTTCAAAGAACAGTCTTGTTCATTTGAGCCTCTTGAGAAAAACAAAATGTTGGGTTTGCAGAGGGCGTGGGGTCTATAGTGCAGAGAAGAGCCTTAGAGAGAGGGCAAATCAAGAATTTTGGTTCAGTGAGAGTGGGGGGTGAAAAAGCACTTTGCCTTTGTTTCAAACAGTTGTTATTGTGGGTTATAAATTAACAAGCTGTTATGTCTCCTTCGCTGTTGATTCCACTTTTGTTGGTTAAATGCAGCTTTTATGATGTGGGTTCTTCTATGAGGGGTTTAACCTCACAAGGACTGGGTCCTCGGGGGTAAATGTTCCTAGTTGAAATAAATGTTCTCGAGTGGTTCGCCTATGTGTCTCCGTCCATGGTTGGCTTTGAAGTGTGCGTGCTTTTTCAAGCACATCAGCAGGACTGTGGTGTATTTCATGAAACTGACCTTTTTCTTTGTGGTCTGTGGCTTAGCAGCCGCTCTTATTCTATAGCAAATGAAGAATGAGGACAGGCAAAAGGGACGTTTTCATGGCTGCTTGTCTCAGGATGTGAATAAGTATTCTAGGGCAGCTGAACACATTTGTATCCACACAACAGGCTGACTGGCCTGACTGCCAAATCTCCCTTGTATGGCATCATTTGCCTCTAATAAGAATACATTTTTACTTTCGTGCAATGTTTGGTATAGAAAACTGGAATGGGTGAACTGACTTTCTCTACTGCTTACCTCTAACTATTCCAGTTGGCTTTATAAGATGATGTGAAAATAGTTTTCATTTGGTGATCTACCCAGTTAACAACTGCATGGAGTGGCTTTGTTCAGAAGGATACAGAGACCTCAAAGAGATTCAGTGAAAAAGAAGGCTGTCATTGATTTATGTCTGTGTGGACACGGGTATGAGAAATGTAGCATATGTGCTAACTCTCAGCGCACACGTACATGGCTCTTACTATGCCCTAAGTGCCCATGCACGAACTAATCGGATCCTCGCAACACACGAAGGCACAGAGAGATCAGGTAACTTAACCAAGGCCACATAGCTGGGAAGTGGCTGGGGCAGGATTTGAATCCAGGGCGTCTAGTTTCAGAGTTTGCGTTCTGAACACTATGTCAAACTGCCTCTCTGTGTATTTATTGTCCTGTTTTGATCAAGACAGACTACCTGGGTCAGTAAGGGACTTGCATTTTGTCCTGGCCTATGATCCAAGAAGGGGTCTCACCACCATGATCGCCACATAGGAGCTTCCTGTCCTATTGGCCTTCTTTCCTCCCAGGCTGATGAGCATTTTAGGTAGGAACCTTGCAAAATGAGACGACTTTTTCAGACAGGGAAAGAGGAAGTCCCCAGGATGAACAGGTGCTCAGAACACATGTTGGTGACCATTTCACCCAGGTCTCTGAAATGCACAATGTCTAAAGGTGACAGGGAGAGGTGAAGACAGCGGTACAGTGTAGGGCATTCCAAGCCCACCACTTGCCCTGCCTGTGGCTCTATCTACCATGGAGGTGACCCCTTGTTTTTCTCTTTTACGTGACCATATATTAAATGCTAACGGCATCGCTTCACCTTATGCTCATAACAGTTCTAGAAAGTGTGAATTTATCTGCATTACACAGATAAGGAAGATTAAGAGGGAGTGTAAGAGGGAGACTGAGTAAATTTTATTTGACTCCAAAGTCCCTCTCAACAGAATTAGAAATTTCCAACTTCTTTTGTTGCTGCCTCTGCTACAGCCCAAGGTGCGTGAAAATCCCAGAACAGTGGCAATGGGGTCCCGGAAGTCCGCCTGCCAGGCTCTTCTTCCCCGTCCCACAGCTACCCCCAGACCCTCTCCTCTTACACAGACCACATTTGGGAAACCACTGAAAGTCCCCCCCAGTTCGGCAGCTTAAAATCCCATCCCACCTGCTGTGGTTGACTGTAGCTCATGCCTCCTCTTGCTGGAAGACTTGCAGGCCTGCAGCGCTTTGGGGGCGGGGCCCAGCCACTTAACCACGGGCTCCCCTTTTGACTTAACACGGAGATAGGGAAGGAAATACATCTTCCTTGTCTGCAATTTTCCCAAACTTCTCCAGCACCAATTTGTTTGCAAATTTTGTTTTAATTTGTATGTCATATACTATTATTTTGAAAAGACTTGTTTAACTGTTACTCCCCCTTAGGTAATCCATGATAACTTTGGTATGGTTCCTTCCATACCTTTACACACACACACACACACACACACACACACACACACACAGACACATATTCCTGTTATTTAAAGAAATGGGAATAGAGGCACCTGGGTTGCTCTCTTGGTTGAGCATCCAATTCTTGGTTTCAGCTCAGGTCATGATCTCAGGGTCAGGGGATTGAGCCCCGTGTGGGGCTCCATGCTCAGTGGGGAGTCTGCTCGGGATTCTCTCTCTCACTCCCTCTGCCTCTCCCCCCCTCAAATAAATCTTTACAAAATTTTAAAAAATGGGAATTTTATTAGTACTACGACTTACATTTTTAACTTCCAATATATTGTGATTATCACTCCAGATCATCACATATAAATTAAACTTATGATTTCCCATAGGACGGACATGCCAAAAACCTGATATTTTCAGATAAGAACTTGTCACACTGGCTACTGGAAGTCTAAGACCTAATATTTTTGGTCCACCTCTAACAAAATGTAGAGGATGCCATGCATTTGTTTGTTTGGGTTAAAAGCTAAATCAAGGGGAAGTATGTGATAATAGATTTTAGTCCGTTTATTAAATAAAGATGATCCATATGAGAGGGTACAGAGCAGTGCTGGGCAGGTGCATGCATTCATTACCAAAGTCTGAAAGTATAATATCCTTTAGGTAAGTACAAAAGGACAAAGAAAGTAGAAGGAATATTAGCTTGCTTGGATTGATTTTTATTCAGTGTATTTTAAAAGTAAGATGACTAGCTTTTCTTAGATGTCTAAGGGAAGTTGAAAGAAAGGAGTTATTTCTCAATCACACACATGCTTCTATAGCTCAGTTGCCTATGAGTAAAATAAAGCCAAACCACACCAGGGTTACGTTAGATATGAACTGGTCAGACTACAGTAGGCTATCACCTGGTCTTTGACCTGCAGTCCAATGATCGCAACTCCCCTACCCCCAAGAATGTCAATCCTTGCCCCACTTTGGGCTCATTAGTAAAGCATTAGCCCACTCTTACCCAACAGTGAAAATAGCTGCACTCCAGGTATTTGTCAGGCAGAGTAACCTCCAACCCCCTGACATTTGGGATCCATTGAAAACTTCATTAATAGAAACGATGCTTATGCACAATTGTCTCAAGAATAATTAGTTCATCTCCCCTCTCATTTGAAAGTCAAGTTCTATCCATGAACAGAAGAAAGCTATGTGCACAGACTAGGTTTATATTGCACCGTAACCCCCAGAAATGCTTTTGCTGAATTGGACTTTGGGGTATTCCATCAGCTTTCACCTTATATTAAGGATATTGTAAAAAGAACATTATTGTGGTTAATGTTTGGAGTTGAGAAGACCTGAGGGTTTTTGTTTTTGTTTTTTTTTAAGATTTATTTATTTGAGAGAGAGAGAGAGCAGGGGTAGGAGCAAAAGGAGAGGGAGAGAGAAACTCAAGCAGACTCCCCGCTGAGTGTAGAGCCCATCTCGGGGCTCAATCTCACCACCCCGAGATCACGACCTGAGCCGAAACCAAGAGTTGAATGCTTAACCGACTGTACCACCCAGGTGCCCCGAGAAGACCTGAGTTTTAATCCCAGCCCTGCCATCTGTTAACTATAAGACTTTAGGCCAGTCCTATCATTTTTCTGAGTCTCAGCTGCCTCATCTGTTAAATCGAAATAGAATAGCTCCTAGCTCATAGGCTGTTTGTCGAATTAAATGAGATCATCTGTGTTAAGTGCTGGCAATACAGTACTCAATTCACGGTCTTACTTGAGCATGATTTTCACCAGAGCCCTCTGGACCCTCTGTGAATCATAAAGACTGATGTCCAGACCCACTGGACACTCTGGGCCAATAGGGTTATTCCCCAGTCTGCCCACCCACTTGTGCTCACACCAGCCAAGTTGTTTTGTTCCAAACATATTTATGTCAGTTGAACTTATCATAATAATATATTTTGATATTTATATTAAAATACTCCAAAAAGTATGACTGCCATTTATTTCAATAAAAATCAAGGAAAATATTTGGAAAAACTTCATAAAGCTGTGACCAAGAAAAATCGCTCTCCAAGTAGATACGGGTATAACAACTCTTAAAAATGGGGAAAAAACTATAAAAAACCCAGAAGAAATACACACTCAAAATGCTTCACAATTTGTTTAATGTCGCACTCCCAATTTAACTTCAAATCCTACATGATGTATTGTGGATTTGGCTTACAGAGGAAAGATGACACCATAACTCAAATCAGAGGATTCAGAATCAAAGAAAGGGCATGGCCCTACAAAAAGATTGGGAAACAAACGTGTATTCATAGGATTGATTTAAATAAAAGGAGTAAGATGTGCCTGTACCATGATGTTTTTGTAAATAATTGCCCCCACTTTAGACAGTGTTGGGTTTTTTTGTTTTGTTTTTAAATCACTTAGTGAATTACTGTGCCCAGATCACTTCTACTATATTATTATCATTAACGGCATTTTTATTTTTATTTATTTATTTATTTATTTTTAAAGATTTTATTTATTTATTTGAGAGAGAGAGTGAGAGAGAAAGAGCACAAGAGGGGGGAGCGGGAGAGGGAGAAGCAGACTCCCTGCTGAGCAGGTAGCCCGATGCGGGACTCGATCCCGGGACTCCAGGATCATGACCTGAGCCGAAGGCAGTCGCTTAACCAAC
The DNA here is from genome assembly GCF_964656455.1 of Halichoerus grypus. NCBI lineage: Eukaryota > Metazoa > Chordata > Mammalia > Carnivora > Phocidae > Halichoerus > Halichoerus grypus. The sequence continues at coordinate 42,935,926 of NC_135714.1, forward strand.
TGAGCCACCCAGGTGCCCCATTAACGGCATTTTTAAGACCCATGAGAGAAATCTCTTTCTGGTCCTGGAACAAATGGTGCTTTTCCATGAAATGGAATGTTTTGGCTTAATGAATTTTGTAAAGCAAATACTTCTTTTTTCTCTAGAACCAAATTAGTGATCTACCACTTGCAAATGGAGACAGTTTGATGATATACACTTTGTACTGATCACATGGCTTGCTTCCCCCTTATTTCATTTTCCAGGATATTTTTCTAAGGTTTATGTTCTTTTATGGAATTTATGTATCATTCAAGGTACTTATACAAAACCCATCGCTGTTCTATTTCAGGCAGAGAGGGATTTAATACAGGGGATTCGGTGCTTATGCAGGGTTTAAGGAGCTAGAAGGTGGGCTCTAGACTAGTCCTACAAGTATGCCTCCTGCAAACACTGCCGAACTGACCCACCAAAGGAGCTGCTGTCTCCAGCACAGCCAGGAAATGAAGAGCAGGAATTGTTGACTTCCAAAGCCCCCCTCAGAGCTGCAGTGCAGGGATGAGGACCCGGCTGTTGCTGAGTTGCGGCTACTGCCTTTCACACCTGGGAAGCTGGGGGCCAGGCAAGGACACCACTGCAGGAAAACATGTCCCCGTGCCCATGTTGGCCCCTGTTGGCCAACGGCAGCAGCTGGGGCTGGAGGGAAAAGATGGCCCTGCCTCACTGTCACCCGCTCCACCTCCCATAAGCACTTTGAACAGGTGGAATCTGATTCACAGCCAGAACACTCACGTCAAGAGGGCTTAGGAAATCCTTTTAGCCAAGTACTCCGCAGGGCTGCAAATCACAGAAGAAGGTCGCAATGAATGCCGAGGGCCAATTCCCTACACTACACTCTAAGTATTTTTGCGAGTCATCATGCAACCCCTCTGGTACAAGCTTGGGGGAATCTAATTAGAAAAATACTCCCATCCCTTTATTGTCTTTTTTTTTTTTAAGATTGTGTTTATTTATTTGAGAGAGCAAGATTGAGAGTGAGCATGAGCAGTGGGAGGGGCAGAGGGAGAGGGAGGAGCAGATTCCCCACTGAGTGGGGAGCCCAACATGGGGCTCGATCCCAGGACCCCGAGATCACGACCTGAGCTGAAGGCAGGCTCCCAGCTGACTGAACCACCCAGGCGCCCCTCCCTTTACTTTCTTAAGAGTAGCACGTTCTCCCATGACATCATATCCAGTATACCTTCTCTTTCCGAGACAAATCTTGGAAGTGATAGTTGAAGGAAAAAGGAGAAGACTCTAAGTTCCACCTCTTAGTAGCTGTGGGACACTAAACCACTTGAGGACCCAGTTTGCCCATTGAGAAAATGAGCGGAACAATATCGCCTGCCCTAACTACCTCACGTGATAGTGTGGAGATCAAAAAAGATAATGCGTGAAGCATATTTGGCTTCCTCAACCTTGTCTATGACGAGGATCTCAGCATTTTTGTCTCGAAAAGGCAAGTCACATTTCTTTTTCCAAATCAGATTTTATCTGCTCCACACCCCGCATCCTACTAAGTTGGCAAGACATTAATCTCAAGTGTTCGCCCAAAAAGAAAAAAAAAAAGGAAAGGAAAAGGAACAATGTTCAGTGATAGATGTGTGAATTCACTCAATAGTGAGAATCCTTCCACAACATACGCATATATCAAATCATCGCGTTGTACACTTTAAATATATCACAGTTTTATTTGTAAATTATACCTCAATAAAGCTGGGGAAAGACAAGTCACGCACGCACCCCTGGAAGCCAGGCGCGCTCGCGGCTTTGGTGCGGTCTAGGGGACCTGACCTTTGCCTTGGGTCTGGCTCTCTATGTCGGTTGAGGACTTGCCTCCCGCGGGCATGTGTGGTGGTGTGGAGCACGAGTCCTAGCTACTTGCTGTCCCACACAGCTCCTAGGCCCTGGGAGTCTCAGCAGCCTCCCCAGATACCCCGCTAGCGTCCCCTACAGGTGCCAGTTGCCGTCTTCCCCACACTGGGCAAACCCGCATAACGCCTTCCGTGAACAGCCCTTAGAAAGTGAAGGCGACAGAAGGGAGAGGATGTCCTCTTCTGGCAACATCTGCCTGTCACGCAAATTAATCTTTCCACAAATTACACCACCACATCCGAAAAAGAGTTTTTTCTGCCTGTCAAGTGTTGCATAAGCGCACAGAGTACAACTCAGGGCTCCCCCGTTTGTCCAGTCTGGCTGTAGGCAGGTTCTAACAAGCAGCAGTGCGCCAGGCTTCGGGGAGCACCCTGAAAACGACACCCTAGCAAATACAGAGCACCATTTTCATCTCTGTGTTTAGTGGATCTGTATTTATTCTAAAAGAAGTAGAGGGACATAACGGGGGAAACTTCTTCAGATCTGGTAAATCCCACCTAACTGCTACTTAGCACCTAGGTCACTTCCTATGGGTCATCTAAGCTCTGTGGGGGTTGAATTCACCACCTTTGAAACATCAGTGGTTTTCAAAATACTCAGGGAGCGTGAAGATGGTGGAGGGTGGGACTTTGAGTCTTCACCCCTGCTTTACCCAGAGCGGCCTGACATTTATCTGCCGGGTATATCTGGTTAGAAGAGAGAGTCCTGCTACTCAGAGCAAGAGAGAGGTTTTACAAACCACTGAACTGGTCGATCGCTGGGGTCTGTGATTCTGTGAATGCAGCAGAATCTGCTGAGAACGGCCGATGACCTTTCCCTCTCATGCTGTCCTACCTAGGCCCTCTCTTAGACGCGAGCGATGACAGCTTCGGCCCCCGCCATCGGCTCGCATCCCAGAGATGCCACGTCAGCCCCGGACCCTCCTGGGGTGTGCACAGCTCCTTGGGGGACTTGAGTTGCCGATGCAATGCCTCCTAGCCTAGTGCTGCTGATTGCTCTCCCTTGCTTCCCCAGACCCCGCCCGGGTCTTGCCTTGGGTGGCACAAGCTTGAGGTGAATGAAACAGGACACAGATAGGCAATTGCACACTGCCTTTCGGCTGCCTCAGCTGCAGCTTTGGCATTTCCCATACTAGCCCAGTGAAGCCGACAGCGCTAGAATCTGAGGCACTAGCTCCAAATTCACAGCAGATAATAGTAATAAATCAATCATTCGCTCTCTATTACCCAGCAAATGTTTTCTGGGGACCTGCTCTGTATGAGGCGCAGGACTGGGTGCCAGGCACACAGTGATAGTGAAGGCAGAGCTAGGGCCTCAGGCAATGGAAGGGCTCTGGGGGAGGCAGATCATACAAGCACAATTTATTACGCCGGGACCACGGGAATACACAACACCTTGGGAGCACAGAGAAGGCAGGGATCGGCTTTGCCTGGGGAGGTAGAAAAGACGTTAGGGGGCCTGGAATAGAGCAGCTCCTCACTATCTACTGAATGAGGGGATGTTTGAGAAAGACGGACTCTGGAGCTCGACTGCTTGGAATCGAACCCCAGTTCCCCACTTCATCAGATGTGTGACTTCGGGCAAGTTAACTCAGCTCTCTGGGTCTCAGTTTTCCCATCTGAATAATGGGGCCACAAGCACTGGCCTTCCATCATAGGGTCGTTGCAAGGATTAAGGGCCAATACAGGGAAGGTCTTTTGAGCTGTGTTGGGCACTCTGTAAATGCACTGTCTGGGCTTGCTCATCACTGTGGATGTCGGACTGGAGTCCGTTGGGTAGAGAGAGGAGGGAAAGATAGTGCACAGGATCCAAATTAACCACACAGGAGTTCCTTCCAGTAACTCACTGAGGGAAATCACTCTTACTGGAATTAAAAAAAAAAAAAAAAGTGGCATGGGATCCATAGTTTTCTGTGCCTGTCCCACCCCTTGGTCTCACGCTCTCTTCTTCCTCTATCCCTTCCTTCCCTTTCCCTTCTGCCCTTCTCCTTCCTTCCTTCTCCTTTCCCTCCCTCCATCCTTCATCTTTCTGCTGCATTCACCCCTTCCCTCCAGCTCACTTCTGCTCCCTGAGATCAGCTCTTTTCCTCCCCTCCGACTACCCTCCTGATTTCCCTGTATCTGGGTCCTCCTCCCCATGCCCACCCCAAACAGCCTGGCTCTCTAAATATTCCTCCAAAAGCCTGAAAACCCAAATCCTCTTCCTCCCTGGGCCCCCCTTCTCCAGTAAGAAGCATGCTAATAGGATTAGGACAGACCAGAACAAAGAAATAAATTTTTTTTCGTTACTATTGCTTCTCTGTGAAAAGTCCCAGTGGGCGCCCTTTGTTGCCAGCCCAGCCAGGCCTCTCTTGATGACATTTGTAGCTTGGGGTGGTCGGGGCTTTTGGCCTTCTAACTTTTTCCTGTCACACACTCTAGCAGTTTTCAGAGTTTAAACGGCAATAATCGACATGGACAGCAACACCCCTGCTGGCGCCCTGAGGGGAATAAAGCCTAGATCCTCAGAAAGAACAAATTTGAGAGTTTACTACAGTCACAAATTAATGCTCAGGCATGAAGAGTGAGCCCTGGAGCAGGGCACGGGACCCCCGAGAAGTCTGGCCTGGGCCAGACACCATTCGAGGTCCTGGGGATGCAGCAGTGACAAGGCAGAAAAGGTCTCTGCTCTCCTGGGATCACTTCTTTTTTTTTTTTTTTTTTAAGATATTATTTATTTATTTGACAGAGAGAGACACAGCGAGAGAGGGAACACAAGCAGGGGGAGTGGGAGAGGGAGAAGCAGGCTTCCCGCGGAGCAGGGAGCCCAATGCTGACCTCGACCCAGGACCCTGGGTTCATGACCTGAGCCGAAGGCAGACGCCTAACAATAGAGCCACCGAGGCGCCCCTCCTGGGATCACTTCTAATGGGAGAGGTAGACCATAAACATGTAAAACCATGAACAAGACACTTCTAGGTATTTGCAAGGGCTATAAAGAAAATAAAATCATTCATGAGGCTATCTTGGTGGGGAAGGGATTGCTTTCGGTCACACAGTCAGAAAAGTCATCCCTGAGAGGAGCTCTTTGAGCTGAATCCTCAATGACAAGAAGGAGCCACCATGTAAAGCCCTGGGGAAGGCCGAGTGCCAAAGACCCAGGCGGCAGGAGTTTGGAGGAAAAGGGTCCAAAGAGAGGGAGCGTAGGGACCCCGTGGGAAGGGTGGGATATGATGACACCGGGCAAGGAGGTAGGACTTGTAAGGCTTATGAGGCACATTTACAAGTCCCTTTGCAAGTCACAGAGACCGACTGGAAGATTATATCAGAAAAGGAATTTATTGAAAGGCGTTTAGGTAGGATTGCCAGGGACAGATATGGAAGCATGACAAGAGAAGGGGGGTGGCAGCTGGACACGGACAATGCTACCTCCCCTGCCGGCCCTGGTCACTGGACCCTTCACTGGATGGCGACCAAGCTGCTGCAACCCACCATCAGGACAATTCCTCGAGGTCACCGAAGCTTGCGCATGGTGGGTCTATTAGGGTCTTTCACAGAACCAGAACCGATAGGATGGAGGACATGTACGCATATGTGTGTATAGATAGATAAAGAGATTTATTATAAGGAATTGGCTTACATGATTATGGAGATTGAGAAGTGCCAAGATCTGCAGTTGGCATCCGAGAGACCCAGGAGAGCCAATGGTGTAAGTTCCAGTCCCCGAGTCCCAGTTTGAAGGCAGGGGAAAAAAAAACCCTACATCCCAGCTCAAAGACACTCAGGCAGAGAGAGCTAATTCTGCCTCACTCCGCCTTTTGTTCTATTCAGGCCTTCAATGATCGAATGGGGACATAAAAAGCCTGGAAAATGAGTATCTGAAGTATTCTGGAGTGGGAAGTAGACTCTACCACCTATCAAAACTCAAAAATCAGGGAATTTCCCAAATGTAGCAAGCAGGTTAGGATCCCAAATAACCAAAGAAATGACAGATGTCCACTCTATCATGACAAGGGTTAGCTTTTTATTGGAGTGCGGTCAGAAGTCCTTGGAGGTCCTTAACCGGGAAAGTGGTGGGATCTGATTTATATTTGTCAAAGTTCACCCTGGCTGCCAGGTGGAGATGGATCGTGAGGGGCAAGAGGGAAAATGGGAGGGCTACTGCAGGGCTCACGTAGCCCTGATCAGCGTGGTCGCAGTGAAGGCCCCAAGACATGGCTAGATTGAGGATTCAGTTTGGAGATGAAATGAGCAGCACTTGCTGACAGATTAGACATAGGATTGGGAAATGGGAATAAGCTGGGGTGACTCTAGTTTTTCAATGAAAAAATTGGGTGAATGGTGATATAAGTTATTGGGATGGGGAGTCTGGAAGGAAAAGAGGGGGATCAAGAGTTCATTTCTGCCATGTTAATTTTGACATGGAAAAGATGCCTACGCATCATCCAGTCACACTCTAAGGTAGAGAGAAGTTGGCAAGACAGGCTTTGGAGCCACTCAGCTTTGCCTTGACTTTTGGTTCTGCTAATAACTAGCTGTGTGAACTCGAGCAAGTTGTGTAATGTCTTTGAGCTCCAGTGTCCTCAATTATCAAACTGAGCTACGTGAGTTTCCAAGGGCTGCTATCACGAAGTACCACAAACTGGGTGGCTGGAAACTCCTGGAGCCTAGAAGCTAAAAATCAAGATGTAGGCAAGGCTCCCTCTGAAGGCTCTAGGGAAGAATTCTTCCTTGCCTCTTCCCAGTTTCTTGTGGTTGCAGGCAATCCTTGGGCATTCTCAGTCCTGCAGCTGCATCACTCCAGGCTCTGCCTCTAACGTCAAGTGTATTGTCTTCCCTGCTTTCTGTATGTCTTCACGTCTCTGTGTCCCTGTGTTCGATCTCCCTCTCCTTTCTCTTATAAAGACACCAGTCACTGGGTCAGAGGCCACCCTCATTCAGCATGACTTCATTTTAATATGATTACATCTGCAAAGATCCTATGTTCCAAATAAGGCCACAATCACAGGTACAGGGGCTAGTAATTCCACGTATCTTTTGGGGGGCATAACTTAACTCACAACAAAGCATACCATTTTCATTGTCTGGTATGCAATAATCTCTCCATAGATGATTGCTTTTATTCTTTTTCTTCTCTTTGGTATGGACCCCATGGGAAGTTGTTGTGTGGGTGGCTCTGAATACATTGGTGGGAGGCAATGACAATACACGTTTCCTTAGCATGGTAATTCTGGGTCCTTGAGCATTCAGTAGACAGCTTTTTATAGCTCTATTGTTTTTGTATTTAATTGGCATATGAAAACGTTTGCATTGTATTGCAATCCAGTCAATAAGCATTTATAAGATAAATATTGCTTGATTTATATGTGTGTGTGTGTGTGTGTGTATTTTTAAGATTTTATTTATTTATTTGAGAGAGAGTGTGCGCACACACAAGCAGGGGGAGCGGCAGAGGGAGAGAGAGAAGCAGACTTCTCCTCGCTGAGCAGGGAATCTGGTGCAGGGCTTGATCCCAGGACCCTGGGATCATGACCTGAGCTAAAGGCAGTGGCTTAATTGACTGAGCCACTCAGGCGCCCTGAACTATATTGTTCTTATATTGCTACCTTCTTATGTTCCCTTTTGGGGTTCAGGTAGTATATATGTTCTCTACTTTTTAGCCCTACCCTCAGTGCCTAAAACAGGGCCTGGCCCATAGTAGGTGCTCAATGACTGAATTGATAAATGACAAGAAAAGTTACACAAGTGTCACAGACCTTATATTTTCCCACATTTGAGGGATATTAAAAATGACTTGTAAGTCATTGCAAATTCCACTTAGAGGAATCTGATTGCTAATTCCACTTGTAGGGTTACTGGGGACACCCTTTTCCTTAAACCTAGCTGGGCGGCTGGGACTGGAGTACTTTTCAGTAACCACTCAGAACGGGCTGTGGCAGGCTATTTGACCATTTATTCACTTATTTGTAACACTTAATAACCTCAGAAACCATGTCAACTGGTGTAAGCTCAGTGGAAGTATCCAATAAGCCAGTGCAATTTTGAAATCTTTTTATGTTGAAATAACTGCAAACTTGGAGAAATTATTCCAGAATCAAAATAGCACATAAAACACAGCGACTCTCCTTCACCCAGATTTACCTGTTGTGTGTATATATTTATGTATATATGTAAAATATTTTTTCTGAACCATCTCAGAGTAATTTTCATTCATCATGGCCCTTTATGCCTAAATAGTGGATTTCATAAAAATACTACCATCTTCCAGTTAGACGTCTTGATCTATCCTACTCCTTTTGCACAGAATTAGGCATTGTGTTTCGCTACTGTGTCTCCTTAATTTCCTTTGATCTGGAATGTTTCCACAGCCCTTTTTTGTCTTGCATGACATAGACACTTTTAAAATAGATTGTTCCTCATCTGGGGTTTGAGTGATGTTCCCCACAGGTAGATTCAGATTTTGCTTTCCAGGCTGGACCCTTACACCAGCAATGTGCTCTTCTCAAGACTCACCTGTCTCTGAAGGCCAAGGAGGACCATCTGTCTCACGTTGGCAAAGTAATTATTTAATAAACATTTTTACTGAATGTAATATACATACAGATAAGTGCACAAGTAAATGACTCCATTTACTGAAAAGAGCATACCTTCTTCTCGGCTTTCCTTTGCCACTTTTATTGTCAATAAAAGTGTCCATCTGTGCGTAGGTCTATTCCACGCTCTCTGTTATGTTCCTTTGGTTTATTTGTATATCCTTGCACAAACATCACACTGTCTCTATTACCAGGGCTTTATAAAAAAGACTGGATGTCTAGTAATCTAAATTCTCTAAATTAGAACTTCTTCACAATTTGGGAGGTGGAGAGGCTATTTTTGGCCCTTTGTACTTCCATATAAAATTTAGAATTTCCTTGTCAATTTTTAACAAAATTACCTGTTGGAATTTTGATTAGCATTGCATTAAATCTGTAGATTAATTTGAGGAGATTGCCATCTTTATGCTATTGCTCTCTGGGTCATGAAAATTGGCATATCCTTCAATTTATTTAGGATTTCCTTTTTCTTTTTCTCTTTCTTCCTTCCTTTTTCTCCTTCCTTTCCCTCTTTTCTTCCTTTCTTTCCATCTTTTCTTTCTTCCTTTCCCTCTTTTCTTTCTTTCTTTCTTTCTTTCTTTCTTTCTTTCTTTCTTTCTTTCTTCTCCTTCTTCTTCTCCTCCTCCTCCTCTTCCTTCTTCTTTGATCTAATTGGCTCTATTAAGAGGTTTCTGAATCAGGCAGCATCCACTTTAGCAAGTAGTTCCTATCTAGGATTTCTTTAATTTCTCTCAGTAACATTTTATAATTTTCAGTGCGTAGATCTTAACAACTTTTATCATATTTAGTCCTAGATATTTGATTGTTTTGATGCATAAATGATATTTGAAAAAATGCTATTTATTAATTGTGCCTGGTATATAAAAATACAAATAATCTTTTATGTTGATGCTTAAGAAATCACTACATGCTTTAGAAAGTTAAAGCAACAACAATGTATTATTTCCCGTGATTCTGTGGACTAACTTGGCAATGAGTTTTCTGCTTCACATACTGTGTCAGCTGTGCCTATAGTCACGGTGGGGGTGGATGGACTAAAATCTCCAAATGTGGTTCACTCACATTTCTGGGACCTTAGTGGGGATGGCAGGGAGATTGGGCTCCACTGAGATGTTGGAATCACTGGGCTATTCTCTCATGCTCCATGTAATCCCAGGACTTCTCCCTCTGCACATGGTCTTCCCAGCAGGGTAGCTGGACTTCTTAACATTTGGCTCAAGTGCAAAGGGCACTTTCTTTCCCATGGCCCACAGATGCCCTCTGACGGCTTTATTGGGTCCCAAGTCTTTTGGCCATCAATGAAGAAGGCAACAGGAGAGAAAAATACAGTCAGCTTTTCTAACCTCTGGGGATTAATTCTGGAGTTATTAGAAGATTACCAGGGATGTTCCTGGTCCTTCTCAACTGAAACATTTTCTATAAATATTTCCATTTTCTAAAAGAGTGAGCAAAGGATGAGAAGGAGGAAAAATGAGAATCTGTTCAAATGAATTTTTTTTTCTTCTAAGAAAAGGTTTGGTAAAGTGGACTATTAACTAAATGATGTTTGGATATTTTCTCTGTGTTTAGAAATACCCTTATGTACTTATATAGGTCTTAGCTTTAAACTAACAAAGCACTTTATCTTTAGCCTTTTAATATCCCCCGAAGGATAAAGAAGATGTTTTCACTTTAATTGTATACATCTAGTAGAAGATGAAGGAAAGCTAAATAACTTCCCTGACATCATTCATGTAATAAAACCATCCATCTACCTATCTAGTCATCAATTTTTAAAATTCAATAAGAAAATCTTAAAATTTTAAAAATTTATTCATTCTTTCAACAGATATTGACATGTATTTATAGATTACCACTATATATCAATTGCCAATTTCAGTGTATATTTCCTGATTTCCTGATCACCCAGGTCCTGGATATGTAAGAGACCATTCATGAAGCTTCTCTTCTAGGAGATGAGCAGAAGTTAATCAGATAATCAATCACACATATTCAAATTTGATTATGACATGTAATGCATAAAAGGAACTGTGAATGCATATTGCAGAGATATACACGATCTATCTCAGGGGGTCAGAAAAAGCCTTTCTGAGAAATGACTTTGTGCTGGATGCTAAGCAGACTGAAAACTAGAAAAACGTCCAGGCAAAAGGCAGATGGGGTATAAGGCCCCGGGAAGGAAGGAGCTCTGCACCTTTGAGAAATAGAGTGAAAGGCATCCCTCTACTTGAACACTCGTATAGTTTTTCCATTGCACTTAAAATGAAACACAGAATACTTACCATGACAACCCCCCAGATGAGCTGGTCCCTTGCCTACCTCTTTGATAACTGTTTTGTAACCACTTTGCTCACTGTGCTCCAGCCGTGTTGGCCTTCTCTTTGTTTCTCACACATGGCATGCTCACTGCTGATCTTTTTTTCCCTGGATCCTTCTCAGCAGTCTTCAGCTGAAGAATCCTATTCCCCAAGAGGTCTTCTATTCAATCTAGATCAGCCCCTCTCCAGCCTCCCACTGGATCATCACTATCCCCTCATCTCTTTTTAGTTTCTCAATAGCAACCCATTCTCTGAAATTATCTTATCCATTTCCTTATTTCTTGCTGACATCCAAATACAAGCTCAGTGGGAGCAGGACCTTGTCAATCTAATCCTCCTTGTGTAGCAAATTGTCTGGCATAGAGTAGGAATGCAGTATGAGTATTTGCTGGCTGAATGAATATATACGTGGGTGAAACCACCTCACAAGGGTCTCATTCAGCCCAAGAGCCAGGATGCTCTAGTTTCATGGCTGACACACACGAAAAGCTGCTAGTTCTTAAATTAAGACCAGCATTTTATTCGTGTAGACCCCATTTCAAGTTTCTTCAAGGCCCAAATTCATTGCCTTCAGTACAATTTAGGAACGGTTCTCAACATCATAGTCTGCATCTGTAAACTCATCAGAGTTCAGATATTCCATCTTGATGTGGGAGTTCCCTTAACAGTAGGTGGCTTATACCGAGGACCAAATTTTTATGTATATTTCAGTTTAAAAGTGAACATAAAAGACTTCAGGAAAACCATCTCCCACGGAAGTGCATAAACTTTCAAGTAATTGCTTAAAACATCTATTGATTGCCCGATGGATGATTTGTAATTAACAGATTTGGTTAATAGGTCTTTGTGGGCCCTTTGAAATTTTTTTATTGGGTTAACAGATAAGGGGCTTTTATGTAGACACACCATAACCGTTCCTTTGGAGCAATTAAAGTTTGCTGAATGGATCCCCAGCTCTGCTGTTTCTTTGATGCATCCCTCCAGCTCCTATAACGGCTAGTCAGAGTAGCAGGGAGAGGCCCAACCTGGTGTTTAAGGAGGGAAGTGTTTTGCATTCACAGTAGATCCCAAAGCAGCAGCCTGGGTGGAGGGAGCATGAGGAAGTCGGTGCTACCCTTCCTGGAGCTCCCACTGCCAGCCTAGGGTGCAGTGTGAACTGGTGCTGTTTTCTCACCAGGTGTGCACCACCCACCAGAGCTGGATTCGCTCAGCACTTTCTTCCCCAGGCAGGACGCACCAGTTTTCAGAGCTCTGTTCCAATATCTATTCCTGAGCTGGTACCATGTCAACCCTACCCTTTATTTTTTCTTTATGACTCTTACTTTGAGAAGTACTTTCAAATACTCATCCCAGAGTTCTACTCATTGTTCAGACTCAGGAGGAACATCCTAGATTAGAGTCTAGGCTCTGGAGTCTGACATTTCTGGGTTTGAATCTGGGCAAACAACCAACACACAACCATTCTGTACCTATACAACCATTTTGTTTTTCAGTTTCAGTACAGTATTCAATAAATCGCATGAAATATTCAACCTTTTATTATAAAGTAGGATTTATGTTAAATGATTTTGCCCAGCTGTAGGCTAATGTGAGTGTTCTGAGCATGTTGAAAGCAGGCTTGGCTAAGTTAACGATGTTCAGGAGGTGAAGTGTATTAAATGCCCTTTCTACTTATGGTATTTCCAGCTCACACTGGATTTATCAGAATGTAAGCCTTTGTAAGTCAAGGAAGATCTACAGTCTGCTCTGAGGTTCTCTGTTTACCTCAAGATACTAGAGAGGATTAGAGAACTTCTAAGGATGCTTCCACGGATGCTGATACCCATGTCACTAGTCTGCCCACTAGTGAGAAGAAAGAAGTCAAAGGAAAACATATATCTTAGACCTTGGTGTCCACAGGTAACCTCATCCCCTAAAAAATGACCTCTAGTCATCCTGACCTTTCCCCTAATATAGTTACTGACACTACCGCTCTTTTAGGTCCGGATCAACAAGAAACAAGAGGGCTTTCATCAAAACCCCTGGGGAAAGTCTTAGTCTAGAAGCAGTTAAGAGAGTGATGTCTACTTTGAGTATAGATAAGAGCCCCATGTTTTAGGTGCCTGCTGAACCTTTCCATCTTTTTGTCACTTAAAATAAGCACAAGTCACCCTGCCTTTCCAAGGACATGTGCCCTGCTGATACACATGCCCTTGTGGGTTCCCTTTGGCTTTGTACTTTGGGAGAGAAGTCAGTTAGGAAAGAGGACGAAAGGCCAACAGGAGGTGGCTGAGTCAATGAAGCCTAAATAAGCAATCTGAGCATCGAGCTCAGTTGAGGGGCTGGTGCACTCCTCAGGGGACAAGCTGGGCCTGTTTCACTCCTTTCTGAGCCTCTGAGTGCCCTGGAGTCCAGTTAAAAGCCTTGTGAAAACTGCCCATGCATTGTCCAAAGTCTGCTCCTTCTGCAAGCATAGCCTAGTAGACAGGAGGAAGTGCCCTTTGCTTCCAAGGTGTGAAGCTGAATCTGAAATTTAAAACTTTATAATACAAGGTTTAATAATTTATGAAGCATTGTATATACATTATCGTATGTCTTCTTCATATAGATTCTGTGACATAGTTATTGTGAGCTCCATTTACCAGATGAAAAGACAGAGACTTAGAGAAATTGAATATATTTCCAAAGCAATTGGCAATTAGGTGGTTAATAAGGAATTACATTTAGAGTCACTCAACTTACTAATATTTCATTGGTACCTAGCACACCAGGCAATGTCTCATGCACTGGGAGTCCAATGGTGATGAAAAAGTTAAGGAGTTTTTCCTCATGGCCTTCATCAGACAAGTACTCAAAAAAAAAAAAAAAAGAAAGAAAGAAATATGGATAAGAGTTATGAAAGAAAAACAGAGGGCATTAGGAGAAAATGTAGGGGGATTTAGGGGTGTGTATGCGAGTGTGTGCATGTCACTGAAGGCGGAGTATGACATTTGAGACCTGAGACTAGGGGGAAGGAATTGGGAGGAGACTAGGAGTAAGAGGTTTCAGCAGGAGGTGACAGCATTTATAAAGACCCTTGGGCAGGACAAACTGTGTGTTTGGAGATCTGAGTGAGTCAGGCTGGTAAGGAGTGGGCCAGGAAGAGTGGCATAAGATGGGAGCAGGTTATTGGTAGACTTGGTTAGATCATGTAGAGCATTCAACTGTGGGCTTTATTCTAAATATGATGAGAAAGCACTGAGAGATGGTAAGCAGGGAACTAACTTGGTTTTACATATTGGGATGATTATTCTAAATCAATATGAGATTGTAGGGGACAAGAGTAGGAGCAGGGGGACCATTTAAGAGGAGGATATCGCAACAATCCAGGGGAAAGGTGATGGCCGTGTATCTTCAAATACTGGAATTTTTGGCTATGGTACATTCTGTAGTTGTAATTCTAGAGAACTGGCTGACAGTTGAGAAGGGTTGTCATTCGCTGTATTTTCAAAATCACCCTTGAGTTTTCTCCGCTTACTAAGGTGTCAAGGGACAATGGAGCCACTCCTTAGCACATTGAAGACTTGGCAAAGATTTCAGCCACACAGTTCCAGGATTAAGCAGTGCATCTCCTCATGATCTAAGAGGTTGCATAAAATGCCATGCAGATGACATTTGGATAAGTAACTGACCACTAGAACTTTTACTGACTGGTCCTCACCCAAAAAGGGACACAGTCACTTTCAGTAGATATGTGACAAGGGACAAGTTACTCAATCGCTCTGAGTTTAATATACATCCTCTGTGAAGGAAAGATAAAAAGAGTACTTTTTTCAAAGAATCATACTAGGATGACATGAGATTTAGAATTAGATTCACAGGAAGATTAAATGAGCTAATACATGTAAAGCACTTAATACAATGCCTAACGGAAGAAGCATTCCGCTTCCAATGCATAATAGCTATTGTAATTATTAACAGTGCTACTTTTATTTTATTTATTTATTTTAAAGATTTTTTAAATTTATTTGACAGAGAGAGAGACAGTGAGAGAGGGAACACAAGCAGGGGGAGTGGGAGAGGGAGAAGCAGGCTTCCCGCCAAGCAGGGAGCCCAATGCGGGGCTCGATCCCAGGACCCTGAGATCATGAGCTGAGCCAAAGGCAGTCGCTTAACGACTGAGCCACCCAGGCGCCCCTAACAGTTACACTTTTACAGTGTAAGTAGAATAAAATTAGATACCCACATCACTGCCATAGCATAAGTCATTTCTGGCGCCAAAGTATTGACATATGTAACATAACTTATGAAACATTACATTTCCCATCACCCCAAACTATTTCAAAATGCTTTGAAATTCTTGGATAAAAGAAATTATAAAAATGTAAAATATTACTATTCCAAAGAGAAAGTTTACCCTACAGACCCAGACTTCCCTATTGACTATAAGTCATCTTTAGAGTAGCCTATTTTATTATCAAACTGAACAGTTGACAGTATTGGACACAATTACAGATTCTGCTTTAAAAACCAAACATTAATTGGATTTCCGAATGCCATTTGAACTGCGGAGAGAGAGAATTCTTCTAGCCTTAAAACCTACTTACGTTCAGCCTAGCACAGGAGTTCTGCATCTTCAGTAGTCTCCTAATGGCTTCAGGTAAGCCTGGAAGTAAAGCATTCGCTTCTCAGTCGAGGAAGGCTGTATGAAATACAAAATGCGCAGGGATGCCATTGATCTCCAATTCTGCTAAAATGACTACCCTTTGAAAAAAAATGTGTCTGATGAGAGAGTACTGTAGGGGAAATTCCAGCGATTGTCACCCTTTCTAAACTTCAGTGGTTAGAGCTTAATCTGAAGACAACCCAGAAGTTCCTGTATTTACCTAAACTCCAGTGTGTAACCGTCTGCCTCCTTGACCCACAGGGCTCAGTTTCTAGAGAGACTTACATTTAAAGATTGATAGATCAAACAGCCAAAAGTAATCAAGAAGGAATCCAGCCTCTAAATTGTATCTCTTTTTTAAAAACGGCTATGAGGAAACAACAGAGACCCTTTTCCTGTCTCCTGTTTGTCTCCCCAACTCTTGCACCCTATGTTACTCTGCAGTTCCCATTCACTAACACTGGCCCCCTCCCCACAAAATGCTTCTCCATCTCATTCAGCTTTTTGTCTCTCACTTGGTATTTATCACATTAGTTTGAGTTGTCTCTTTGCCTTTTTTTCCATAACCTCCAAACTGTGGTTTTTTTTTTTTCTTTCTTTGCCCATTATCCAGTTCTGTATTGTGGATGTCAAGGGATTCAACTGACAGAGGCTAAGTCTCCATAGGGAACAAAAATGTCCCATCCTAATAAGGGCTTGATGTTTGGTCCTCTGATCTGCTGACTATTATGCTGGGGTTTAGAGTACTGTGGGTGTGGGGCATCACTAAGTTCCTTGTTGATTGTATTCGGTCCCAGTTTGCACACAGTCCCCTTGTCCTCAGAGGGGAAGAATCGTAATGGGCTAGGCAAGGAAGAGGGGAAGGGAAATGGAAGTGAAGCTGGCTGTGTGGATTCTGATAGAAGTTTAGAAATATGGAAAATACTATCTGCCATCAGCTGAGGTGCTGAGGAAGGAAAAAATGGAGGGGAGAGAAAGGATTAGGAGAGAAAAAGGATGATAGAGAAGAAGGTAGAGGGACCCAATGGGTGGGGCAAGAAAGGGAGAAGAAATAAAGTGCAGAGATTGGTGAGGGACCCTTCCAGAAAATCCAGTCAGCAACTTGACTGCTTCTGGCAGTGGTTTCTTGACTCATGGTCTGGGGAATGGAAAAAATTACCGTGGGATAGGTGATGTGCCAGAAGCAGGTTTCTGACTTGGGACCGTGACCAAGAATGGTTCTTGGCAGTGAATGAGCCTCCTGGAAGTGTGATCCCAGATAATCCGCAGTTATGACACACTTCTCCCGTATCCACGCCCACTTTAATATTGCCTTAGACACATGCCAAGGTCTCTGCCTCAGCTCCTGAGCCATCCAAGCCCAGAACATCTGCTTCTGTGGCTGAGCTAATAGAGATTAAGCTGAGGTTTCCTGAGAAGTTGCTTCTCATTCCAAAGTAGGTCAAGACTCCATGACTGACATTCTTGAATAGACTGCCTGCCTTTCTTTTTCTTTTTTTAAAGGTTGGAAGAAACCTTGGAGATTTTATAGGAAAACTTCCTCCCTTTACAAATGAGAAAATCAGGGGGAGAGTAACCACTTAAAAAAAAAAAAATCTACTTCTGAGTTTTGATCGATAGTTTCCTGTCTTGGAAGAGGTAGAAATGAACTCTGGTGCCTCAAGAACAGCAGTAATAACGAATGATAGAGCCCAGAGTACTTGCATTTCCATGATGCTTTTCAATCCTCAGAACAATACAGTGACAAGTGGGCAGGCCCATTTCACAGATGAGGAAACTGAGGCCAGACCATTTCAAATGCACAGGTAATAGGGAGAAAGACTTCCTGCTTCACACACTATATTCCAGATGAAATGCTGTGCCATGCAAACAGGGTCCTCCTTCTTACTTGTGTGAATGGTTTTCTTTACCTTCGTTCCAACCTCTGTGGTGCTTCTAAAGTTGAACCGTTCCAAGTGGAGCCACTTTGACTCGCTGATGCTTAGTTTTATTTATTTTTATTTTTTAATTTATTTGAGAGAGAGAGAGAAGGAGCAAGGGGAGGGGCAGAGGGAGACGGAGAACAGACTCCCCGCTGAGCAGGGAGCCCAATATGGGCCTCAATCCTGGAACTTGGGGATCATGACCCAAGCCAAAGGCAGACGCTTAACTGAGCCACCCAGGTGCCCCGATGCTTAGTTTTAATGTTGACAACAAAGAGACCTTCGTAGTACCCACCATCAGTAGAATCACTTAAAAAGGCAAATTGCACGGTAAGGGGACCATTCAAGAGTCCAGAGAGGGGGTGTAGAAAGTAATGGGGAGTAGAAAAAGAAGCTCTCTTCCCCCTGGGCTTCCCCACTGCCTCTTCCTTTGCTTGCTTCTCCCCCAGGGTGGTCCTTCGGTGCCCACTTTAGGGGGAACATCAGGAGGACGCTGATGCGGTGCCATGGTACCCACACATTGTCATGTCGCTGGCGGAGGGGTGGCCAAACAGGGCGGGCCGAGAACTTCTTCCTCCCGCGTCAGCTGCCACTAAAGAGCCCTCTTTAGCACGGACTGCCTCAGTACCCCAAACACCATCCCGTCCAAGAAACCTCCAGAGGCGTCCGGTTTCTATCTCCTCTGATAACAGTCTCTGCGCACGTGATAGAGTAAAAGCCTTGATAAGACATAAATATTCCCAGTATCTCCCTTAGCAGCACCCTCCCCTGATCAGGAGGATGCTGTCTTTGGCGGCTCAGCGGTTTCCCCGTCCTGTTGCCCACCTCCAGGGGACCAGCTCGGGCTTTCACTTCACCACGGACTGTTTCAAAGATCCACAGACGACCCAACACGACATTTAAATACGTCCTTCCTCCACTCCCTCAATGGCTGGCTTCTCCCAAACGCCCGACTTTCTCATCCATTTCCCCCCCTATTTTTAAATCATGAGAGCACAGTTCGCTTTCTTTACCGGACAAGCACACATGGGGAAAAGTTGTAGCTTTTTTTCTTCTTACTCACAGCCGAGCATAGTTGCAAGACAGCTCCTTGCTGCTGGTGGGAAGCGCCTCAGAGAACGGAAACCTCATCCAATAAAACTGGGCTGTTGTTTTTGGATCACACGCTGTGAATTAATTTATTGTTTGGAGTGATGAGAAAAGGTGTTCAGAGACTTGGATGGGGAGTTTCACTCCGCAGCGATGCCCCCGCAGTCAGCTAGCGAACAAGCTTCGGAGCGATTGGGAGCTAGGAAATGCGGGGTTATTTTGGTAGCTGTCAGCAGGAATTGGCTAGAGTCTGTATGTTAAATAAATACAAACTGCCTATTTAATTATTTAACAACAAGAACAAACGTCCTACTGTTGGCAAGTGGGAAACAGTCAACACTCAAACTATGTAATATCCCATCTTGTTCCCATGATGTGATTTGACCCCGCTTGCCCCCCGCAGGCTTGCCGTCAACCCTCCGGGGCATCTTATCGCTGTTTTATTGGAGCTGGGACGAGGCAGGAATTGGAGTACAAATCCCCTTAAGCTAGGAAATGCTGGAGAAACAAGAGCAAGTTAACCTCCAAATGGGTTCCAAGGCAACCGCTGTGTTGAAACTTCACTTGGGTCCACTGGCTAGTTTTTTGTTTTTGTTTTTCCTGCTTCTGCCAAATTGTTGACGTCCTTGCCTCTTGGAAACTGCTGATTTTGAGCAACCAAAGGCAGGAAGTCTCCCCTTTACTTAGGAAAGACTACAGTAAGAATTCCAACTCTGTTTTTGAGAACATTGCTATAATGCTATGTTGGTTTTACCACTTGCTTGCAAAGACCCTCCAGGCTAAATCAACCATAAAGAAGCAGGCTGAGCTTTCTCGAACGCGTATGACTTCAAGGGTTGAACACCAGAAAACGATTTGATGCCAGCCTAAACCAACAACCCTTGATATTGATCATGTGTGTGTAAACACAAATAAAAGCTTAGTTTTGTGATACAGTAAAAGTTTTGCTGTGTCATATAGAGTTTTATTTATTTATTTATTTTTTAAAGATTTTATTTATTTATTTGACAGAGAGAGCGAAAGAGCACAAGCAGGGGGAACAGTAGAGGGAGAGGGAGAAGCAGGCTTCCCGCCAAGCAGGGAGCCCGATGTGGGACTCGACCCCAGGACCCTGAGATCATGACCTGAGCCGAAGGCAGACGCTCAACCATCTGAGCCACCCAGGCGCCCCTCATATAGAGTTTTAAATTTTGGACCCTAGAAGATAACTGGTCAGCATTTAACATGAAGAAAATGGGTATTTATAATCAAGATTAATAGAGTAGCTGACACTAATCTGTAAGTAGAGGAAAGAGGAGAGAAGTAGAGACAGAAAAGAAAGAAATGAAGGGAAGGAGAGAAGAGAGAAAAGAAACATCAAAACTAGGAAGCTCTGAGAGCCAGAACCCAGTCTTGGGCTTCTTGCTATTTTTTTGCAAGCTTAAAGGGCAGAAAAACCAGTTGGAGAGCTCATCTGTGCTTAGATTTCCATTTCTATAGCGTGCCGAGTCCTTAGTGGTTCGTAATCGATTGGACTTTAACCTCAGCTACTGTGAAGTCCTACCTTTTGATTTGGGCTGAGAATTATGATTTCGCTTTGTGAAATTGGTCTCTTTTCAGGAACCTCCCGCATCATCCACAGCGTGATGAACTCCTATACCGGTGGTTTCATTTCCAGATTCTCAGCAGACACTGCACACAAACTATAGTCTACAGCTGCTCATCTCCATACCTCAGGTCCCAAGGCCCTTCCTATACATTCTTGGGACCCCTCGTACTTTTCCTTGGTAGCACATTCTCCAGACTAATTATATATTTATGTGTGATTATTTGTTTAATGGTTTCTTCCTACCTAGACTGTAAGTTTGGTAAGAGCTGGGGCCATATCGTATCCCTTCCCCTTCTCGAGGCAGCCCCATACGCTGTCTAGTACCTAGTATTTGCTTCGTAAATATTTGTGGGATGAATGATTATACTACCATATATATATAGAGAGAGAGAGATATACATCCATATGTGTATATGGTCTTAAAATATAGGCTATATAAAGTATGTAACATCACGAATATATTTCTAGGGTGTATACATAAATAGTGTGCACACACTCACATGCAATGTTTACCTAATTTCTCGGAGGCTCATCTACTCATCTGTGAAGTGAAAGTTAATGTAAGGCTCGTTGCACACCCAAAGTGTTAGACCACTAGAAGAGGTCAGAATAATCTTGCCTTTAAGACACTATGATAGAGATCCCAACAAATGCCTTACATGTTTACAGAATACATTTAAGCAACTCTCAGCCAAGCTCTCTCTCTCTGCTCAAGCCAGTCCATCCTTCAATAGGTCTAAATTTAGGGTCATTTCCAAATAGAGTGCATATCCTGTGCAGTTCCTTCGCTGAAAGGCAGCCATGTCCAGCCAGGAGGGAAGCTAATGCTTCTTATTAGCCCAGTTGCAGATCTGTCTCCCTCTTGGCTGCAGTGTGTGAGCTGATTGGGGGCGCATGTGACCGTGTTCACGTCCAAGCTCAGTAGAATGAATTTTTCAAGCATGATTTGCAAGTCACGCTATCACATGCCTCCCGAGTCCAGCTGTGTGGCAGCTGCTGGCCCCCCTGCCTCCGTCCATCTTGCTCTGGGGTCAAAAGCACGAGCACATTTGCCTGCACTAACTTGGTCTCAGCCCAGCTGTTTGTTCCCCATTGTCATCAGGATGTTTACAGACCTGCTGTTCTTGCCGTTCTTGTTCCATTATCACACTTGGGTCTGAAGAGTGTTTGGCCATATGGGCCTGGCCGAAGCAGGCAATTTGGGTGGCTTTTCTCTGAGACCGAAACTTGTCAGAGGCATGGGTTTCCGAGCGTCCTTTCTAAGTATTCACCTGCATATTTCTGCAGTGATAACAGGCAGAGGGACTAGGGCATATATTTTGTTAAAGACAGGTCCCAAGGGTCATTTTGGGCCTACGAATCTTATCCCATGGTTAGTTTCTAACGGGACAAGAGAACAATTTCAACAAAGGCAGATTAGAGAAAGAAATTCATTCTTCCTCCTCTTATTTGTGTTAATGGTTAAAATACGTTACCTTCCCAGAAAGTTATTTGGACTGTCCCTAAACCTGTCCCTCACAAACTGGTGTTTTATTGGCAGGAACTGTGCCGGAAGACCAGCTGGCAGTGAGTGTGGTGGTGTGGAAATGAGCTTCCGGGTCAAACCAGGGTTCTTGCTGGCTGACCCCTGACTATGAGAACATGAGTAAATCCCTTAACTCTCTATGGGACTCAGTTTCCTCCTGTGAATAACAGACCCCATATATTATTGCATTAAAACCTGTAATGAAAAATCTGTTTTAGAAGTATAGATTTCTGGACTCCCCCCACCACAACTAAGATCCTATTTCAGTGTGTCTGAGTGGGGCCTGAGAATCTATGTATTTTGATGGATGGCAGCACAAGGCCAGGATTTCCCGGTGTCTCCCCTACACCCACAGTGAGCCATATAACCCAGGATATTTTATATTTTTAATAAAATGTTCTTTTCTGATAAAGAACATGGTTTTGATTTCCCAGTAGCTCAAAGAATTAAAAGGTAGATCCCATCCACCTTTGATGCGCTGAGACCCCAGAACTGTACTGTCCAGTACAGTGCCCAGGACCCATGCAGCTAAGTGAGCATTTAAAAGGCAGCTAGTTGGGGGGCGCCTAGTCAGTTAAGCGTCTGCCTTTGGCTCCAGTCATGATCCCAGGGACCAGGAATCGAGCCCCGCATACGGGCTCCTTGCTCAGCGGGGAGCCTGCTTCTCCCTCTGCTGCTGCCCCTCCCCCTGCTTGTGCTCTGTCTCTCTCTCTCTCTCTCTGACAAATAAATAAAATCTTTAAAAAAAAAAAAATGGGGCTAATTGGAATTGCGATTTGTTGTAAGTGTAAGATATGCACCAGATTTCAAGGATTTGGTATAAAAAATGTAAAATATCTAATTAATAATTTTTGTATGGATTACATGTTGAAATGATAGTATTTTGGGTACGATCGGTTAAAGAAAATAATTAAAGCTAATTTCACCTGTTTCTTTCTTTCTTTCTTTTTTTTTTTTTTTTGATGTGGCTACATTGAAAATTACACGTATGGCCTGCATCGTGCTTCTATTGAGTGGCATTGCTATCCGGCGCAAGGCAGTTGCTTGAGAGATCAGTACGCCCAATGGGATAGACCAACAGCATGGATTATAAAATAGTAGCCTTACAAAGTGACTGAGGGTAACCCTACTGGTCCTGACTGAACCCCAGCTTCCAGTTTCCATTTTGACTGGTGGAATTTACAAGTGAAGGCTCAAACGGTACTCTCCTTAATGCACATCTCCTGCCTGGTCCTATTTAAAAGTAGAGGAGAGAGACCCATTCCCATTATAGACTCAGACTCTCCCACTCTCCCAACACACCTCTCATTCTCCACTTCACCCCCTGGTAACCCAACATCAGGTGTCCCCTTGATCCTATGACAACTATTAAATTAGGAAAAAAAATTTTTTTCAGTGATTACATCCCATTCCAGGGAAAAGTATAGTGAAATTGGGATACATCTATATTGTTGGCTGTAGCAAAAACTATAACCCCTTTGGAAACCGATATGACATCATGTCACGAGGGCCATTACAAATGTTCTTACTCTTTGATTCAGTAAAACCACTCCTGGGAATTTGTTTGAAAGAAACATGAAACAGAAGCAAGATAAATGTGTAAAGATATTCAATGCAGCATTATCTATACTACAGAATTAGATGCCATTTGAGCACAGATCATTGAGGAACAGTTAGGAAAATTACACTGCAACAATTCAATATAATATTATGCATTCATTCAAATTTATAATTATGAAGACTATATAGCAACATGGAAAAATGTTTACAAGATAATGTCAGATTTTAGAAAGTAGAACACATAAATTGTATGTAGATTATGATTGCACGATAACCATTTTGCATGCATATGGAAGACGTAGAAAGAATGCACAAAAACAAAATCTGTTTTAGTTTATTAAAAAATAAATCAGAGCATTTACACCCGGAGGCCATGCTTCTTATGGGATTTGAAGATGGGCTCCCACGGTGTCCATAAATCAAATGAAAATATATTTTGTGTGGTTGTGCATAAAATGCATTTTTTTTTAGAAGAAGCATAGTTTTTATCAGAATCTCAGAAGATTTTGATTATCATCTCTCTCCCAAGTTAAGAACCAATGCTTAATGATTATTTTATTGTTTTAATAATTAAAAGGAAGCTACATGTCTCCTCTCCAGAGACTTACTCCAAGGTGAATTCCCCAGTGGGCTTGAGGAAGAATAAGAGTCTTCAGGTCTGACCCTGGTGGAACTTGTCAGGGAGAAATAGTAAATATTCAGGAGCCCCCACACCTTCCCATTTGTCACTCTGGTCCCATCCTCACCCAGTCCCCTCATCAAGAGTACCCAGTGCTTCTCCCTTCTACCTCTTCCCTCCCCCTCCTCTTTTCCCACTTCTCTCTAATGTTCCAGTGAGGCCAACTCACCCAACTCTGGGCCTCTCTGGCCCTTGACTCTAAGAAACAACATGTGTGAAGCCCTGCAGGGCGAATGGGTTATCTGAGGAGTGGGTCTTTGCCTTTCAACCTCTACTTTGAAAGAACGACCCCTTGCCCCAATGGAAGACTAGCACAAAACCAAAATCTGGCAAAGATCCTAGCTTTCAGGTAAGATTTAGGTCATTCTTCCTTGTCCAGCTACCTTGATAGTGTCTGAATTCAGTCACCCCACCCCACATGCTCCCTTAGTCCAACACAGTGCTTGGGAAGCGGTTGGGAAGACTTTCTTTTTCTGAGACTCTTGCTCCCAACACCCCACGCAGTCTCCTGGGCTTTCTTGAGCGGCAGACTCGGCCTAATACATCAGAGTGAGACATCTTTAATGTTCTATTTAGTCATTTGCCTGTAAGAGATTAGATGTTCTGTAATGGACAGCTATAAATGAGCTGAATAAAAAGAGAAAAAAAAAACGAGCATCTTTTTTTAAAAAGTAGCCCAGTAGCTCCCCGCCGTTTCTGAACTGCCGCCAGTTTTATCCAGTGCTCACTTATTAATGGACTCACTTCCCAGCACTTCTTTTTCCCCTGACATTTTGGTGAAAGTTTTTTGTTTTTTTTTCTATTCCAGTCTAACATTCACTCTTTCAACTTTTCTGTCAGACTTCTTTCTTCTCTGGAAACCTTTAACTTAACCAGATACAGCTATCATAATTTTTTCTTCATGTATATAAGCCCCTTTCTTTCTAATCACAGATTCACCACTGGTTAACTTCCAGGGAGAGGAGCCAGCCAAGCATCCCCGGCAGTGCTCTCTTGCCTGTCCCTAAGCACCACCCAGCAGTGGCAAGATGACGTCACACTTTTCTTCATGACCCATTGCCGTGCGTCGTTGTGGTAAGACAATCTTCTTCATGTCTCGAGTGACTGCACTCCAACTTATGGTTTTCCATCTGATGGCAGTGGGGCTTTGGGGAGCTTGTCCTCCTCACCTCAAGGATCCTTGGTTATGTGCAGTCGATCTTACTTGTGAAGAAGCAGATTGTAGCATCAGAGAGAGAGACTGGGGGTCAGATCACACCCTGGCCACTTTCTAGCTCTATGGCCCTTGAAGAAGAAACCAAGGCTCAGTTTCCCCGTCTGAAAAAAAATAACCTAACAGTGGTGCCTCTTTCACAAGGACACACATGGTACATGTGACGGATCAATTGTTGTTACCTAATATCTCTTCTCCCTTTTTTTCCTCAATAATAAATCTTGGAATTTTAGCCGGGTTCTTGACTGTCTGGAATAAAGAGTATATTTCCCAGACTCCCTGTCAGCTAGGTGTGGTGCTAGGACTAAGTTCTAGGCAAAGAAATGCCAGTGGAAGAGGTGTACATAATTTCCTGGAGGTGTCTTTAAAATGAAGGTTTGCACTTCTTTATTCTTTTGTCCTCCACCCTGGATAGAATTGGGGTACAATGGTGGGAGCTCCTGCAGCCATCTTGGGCAATAAGGAGACTTAGGGAATGAAATCCACCCATGACAATTTAACATATGCACTTTCTATAATTCTAACATTTATTGAGTGTTAACTATGGCTCAGGGAAGACAAGTGCCTTACAAGGAATATCTCATTTAACCTTCATAACAACCCTGGAAGGCACGTACTATTTGTAACCTTTGTGTTATAGACAGGTGTATTAATTTGCCAGGATTGCCATAAGAAAATATCACAGACCGGGTGGCCTACACAACAGAAATTAATTTTCTTGCAATTCTGGAGGCTGGAAGTCCAAGATCAAGGTGTCAGGGTTTCCTGTGAGGCCTCTGTCCTTGGCTTGCAGATGGCTGTCTGTCCTTCACACGTTCTTTCCCCTCTCTTGGCACATACCTGGTGTCTCTTTTTGTGTCGAAATTTCCTCTTCTTATAAGGTCACCAGTCAGATTGGATTAGGGCCTATTCTAATGACCTCATTTTTTTAAAAAGATTTTATTTATTTATCTGAGAGAGAGAGAGAAAATGAGTTGGGGGGGAGGGGCAGAGGGAGAAGCAGACTCCCCGCTGGGCAGGGAGCCCAACTCGGGACTTGATCCCAGGACCCTGAGATCATGACCTAAGCCGAAGGCAGCCGCTTAATGGACTGAGCCACCCAGGTGCCCCTCTAATGACCTCATTTTAACTGAATCATCTCTTTAAAGGCCCTATCTCCAGATACAGTCATATACTGGGGTACCAGGGGTTAGAGCTTCAATAGATGAGTTTAGAGGGAACAAAATTCAGCGCATAACAATGAGGAAGTTGAGTCAAAGAGAAGTTAAGTGACTGTCCCTAAACTGCACTGTTAGGGTAGTTGAGGTGGGTTTCATACCCAGGAAGTCTGGTTCCCAAGTATGCTGTTCTCCATTCCACGTTATCATCTGTAATATATTTAGCCTGACAATAAGCCTCCAGCTCCCAGAACTCAGCATATTTAGTGGCTTGAGTTACATTAAATCTATAAGCACAGATTATGTAATTACCCTTCTCTTTTGTCGTAACTGTAATCGTCACCTGCTAAGTGTCCAGGAGGCCTTTGCCCTGTGTCACCACAACGGGCCCTGGTTGTGTTGTTCTTCCAGCTCCCAGGGAAACGTGCCCACTCGAACCCTCTGCTCTCCCCACGAGCTGGCACCCTCAACATGGCGTTCTGGGATGAGGCCTGACCATTTCAGCAGATGCCAAACAAGCTGCAGGCTTCTTCCACGCTGCCTAACCCGCATCTCCACATGAGGTGACCCAGAAAGCCTGCAATATTCCCAAATCTCAAGTCACAAATCCTACTTTCAACACAAGTCATCGACAGGAGGCAGAGAACGTCCCTGTGTTTCTAGCCCATTGGGCCCTGGGTTCTGCCCTATACCATTTTCCCCTTCCACCCACCTTGTTGGACTGCTCTAGGCTCTTGGCTTCTATCCCATCACAGATCATTGCCCTGGCGCCTTCTTGAGCACCAACCTCCCTACAATTTCTATCACCTTCACTGCCACAGTTTTGTCCTCTGTCATTTCCTGCTGCTCCTAGAAATGGAGACAGCAAGGAGTTAAACCAATGCAATTTGTCTACAGAACTCATGTTCCTAACCATTACGTAGGTGGTCTCCACATATCACAATTTAATCTTTTTCTTCTCAGAGAGCATGTAAATGCAAACACACCTACAGATACATACAACACAAAGACTGGGCTTGGATGAGTCCAACAGGAATCTGCACCTAATTTGTCAAAAAGTTTGACAAATACAAAGTCGAGTTGTCCATGTGCCATTACTTTCTATCCCATAACTGGCAAAGCAAGGGGTACTCTTATGGCCTCAGGCTCCTTCACATATATTATTTTATTTATTCTTGAAAAAAAAAATGTTCTGGAGTAGGCACTATTATCCCCACTTTACGGTAAGGAAAACTGAGGCTCGAGGGGCTTCAGCAACTTGCCCTGGGTCACCCAGCTAATGAGGGGTGGAGCCAAGGTTTGCACACACACTTTCCGTACAAAAAGGTGTGCCCAGGTCACAGACTAGGTGACCGCAGCTCTCACCAAGCCGCTTACCGCGTTGATGCTGCAGACTTCTGAACAAGGGGTGCCAAGGAGAAGGAACAGGAAAAGTCTAGAGTTGGCTTAAAGATTATATGACATTTATATTAGATTTAAAGTCCACATGATTGTATTAACACAAGCATTCCAAAAAAAAAAAAAAATCTGAATCCCAAAATAAACTAAAGCAAATCTCAAATCCCACCTACCACTTCACCTCCCACTTGCCAAAACATATCCAATGAGGAAATTCTACCTGAAACATTTCTAAAGTATTTGTGCTTGAAGTGAGATCCATAAAACCTGCATTTACGAAAACCCTTTCTCTGAAAATGTATTAATACTATATGGCCAGAACTTGCAGATAGTGTGATCATTGTTATAGGGATTTGTAGCCAAAATATTTCAGTTTGTGGAGGCTTGCTTTTGGCCCAGTGATTTTTTTTTTGTACATTTTGTACATTTTTTTGTACAATTTTTAAGGAAGGCAGCTGCTCATCTATTTGTTGATACACCCTGGACCACAAAGCCAACAATGATTTAAACCCAAATTGCTTTCAATCTTCCCAAGGACTTCATTTTTCCTATAAAGGGACTTGCTACACAAACGATCTGTCATTCAAGTAGGAATACCCATATGTCAGATCTAGTCGGTATAGTTCTGGTGCTAAACCCCTGCCAGCAATTAAAGGAGCGGAGTTGTGGAGATGGAGAGCTGCAGAAGGAATCGCGGGAGCCTCTCTTTAAGAAAGCCCAACACCCAAGAATTCTAACCAACAAATCAGGTAAAGTAGAGGTGATTTCCTGCTGTGTTCTAGTGGTGTTGTGCAAGATACACGGAATTTACATATAGGAGTTAAGGATTCTAACACAGATCCTGCTACATATCAGCTGTGAGACTTTGGACAAGCTACTTAACCACCCTGAACCTCAGGCTTGTCCTCTGGGCATACTTAATACTTATGCTTTAGGTTGTTGTGAAGTAACAAATTTCAAAATGCCTAGCATAGTGTCTGGCACAAAATAGATATTGAAAATATTTTTCAGTCTTTTAATCTGAAAGATTTGATCTTTCAGAGTTAATTCTGAATTTGAATTTTAAATAATTTTCTATCTAAAAGGGCAAAATCTTGATTAATATGCATTTCTCTGGCAGCATATCTGTTAATCAAAATAAAGGGAAATCCTAGAAGTCAGTAACAGATACCAACAACATCTAAAATTCTGTTGTCAACTTCCAAGTAGTTGCCACTGAAACACCTCAGGGTTAGCTGGCCATTTGCTACTCCCTGCCAAAGACTTTTGGGGTTATGAAGTCTGCTCACTATGAGGTGAATAGATCATCTCTTCCACCCCTTCACTGCATATCAAAAAGAAAATGTGGGTTGCTCAAGGCCATTGTTTAGTTCAACTCAGTTGAATGATTATGGGCAAGGCAATACTCAAGGCAGTGAGGATACGAACATAAATGAAACAAAATTGCTGCCCTTGAGGGGCTCATAGGCTCATGGAGAGACAGATGGATAAACAGAATTTTTTTGTGAGCTGGTCAACTCTGTGACTAGCACATGAACAGGGAGCATTATGGACCTGGAGGAGTTAGCAACAGCTTTCTGGAGGAGGGGACGCCTGAACCAAACCTAGGAGAACTTAGCCACCCACCCATCCAGCCACTCACTCATCCATCCACCCATCCATCCACCCATCCATCCATCCATCCATCCACCCATCCATCCATCCATCCATCCATCTACCCATCCATCCATTCTTTATTTAACAAATATATGTTAAGTGTTTACTATGACCAAACATTGCTCTAAGCATTGTGGTTAGAGTGTTGAACAAGCAGATAAAGTCTCTGCTCTCATGGAAATTATATCCTGCTGAAGGAAGATAGAAAATAAATAAGCAAACAAATATATAAAGAGTCGAGGCAGCAATGCAAATGCTAAGAAGAAAAATGGGGAGTGATGGGGGATGAGGGGCATGGAGCTGGAGGAGACTATTTTAGGTCAGAGTCCCAGAGGAGGAAACATTGAGTCAAGACCAGACTAATGGGATGGAGACAAACCACGCAAAGATCCAGAGTTAGTGCCTGAGGCAGAGGAAATGGTAAAGGCTCTAACGTAAGAACTACCTGGGTCTAATCATAAACAAAATAAAACAAAGCTTAAGGAAACTGCTAAACCCAGCGTGGCTGGAGAGCAGTGAGAAAGAGAGAGGATGGTTTGAGATGAGGTCAGAGAGAACCATCTCTTTGCCTTATGGGCCATGGCGAACAGTATCTTCAGTATAATGGGAAACCACTGGGGGCTATAAGCCAGGAGAGGGTTGTGACCTGATTTCTGGCTTTAAAAGGTGATTGCAGGAGGAGTTCGCCAGCAGAAGTCCAGAAGAAGGCAATTCCAGGCAGGAGTGGAGAATTCCCCTTCCACATA
Organism: Halichoerus grypus; assembly: GCF_964656455.1. NCBI lineage: Eukaryota > Metazoa > Chordata > Mammalia > Carnivora > Phocidae > Halichoerus > Halichoerus grypus. The sequence goes on from NC_135714.1 coordinate 42,965,865, forward strand.
TATGCCTCCTCTGATTGGTGTTGCCCTCCTTCTGCCTCCCCCCCCTCTCTTTCCCGTCACAGCATTGCTCTTGAAATGGCCATGAGGTCAGGGTCAGTGTACACAGTCGGGATCCTAACAGATGCCGCTCCTTGGTAGCAGCGCTCCGCTCAGTGGAGAATCCCTCCTAATTTTAGAAATGTTGACCCAAGTGCTATGCTTCTCATGAAACAGCAATGGGGCCTCATGTGTATGGCCCTCCTACATTATTTGCAGGGTGTTCACCATGATTATTTGATTTTACCATGGAAGATAAAAACATCGAGCAATTACTTCTATCTCCATGTGACCAATGAGGAAGTTGATGCACAAAGAGGTGAATCAGTATGCTCATGGGCATACAGCTAGTTGATGGCAGACTAGAATCCCAGTCCCCTGACTCACAGCCTGTATTTAATCCACAGTGGTTCTCAGTGGAGCACTATTGCTATTTCATGGGGATGGGGCTGGTGGCGAGCAATTCTTCATTGTGCTAGACTGTCTTCCATATTGCAGAGCATACTGAATCTCTGGTGCCCACCAGTAGTACCCAGTTGAAAAACCTCGTGACAGCCAAAGAGGCCCCCACATGTTTCTATACCCCCCTAGGAGGCTTGGTCCTGCCCCTGGTGGCAATGGTGGAGTCCAATGCTCTCTTGCATAGGTGAGAAAACAGGCTCCAGAAGCAGAAGGCACTTAGCAACTGCTCATACATTTGTGAGCCGTTTAAACTCACTATTTAAACTATTAAATTTAAATATTTAATTTAATTAAATATTTTTAAAAATATTTAAGATTTTTTTTAATATTTAAAATATTAAATATCTTTACTATTTATTTAAATAGCTGTCATTAATACTCTCCTCCAGCCTTACCTGGTGAGCGCAAGGATGCTGACTTGTGCATGCTATTCATTTCTTAAGTCATTCAGCAGATAGTCCCTGATTGCCTAGTAAGCGTGCTGTGCTATATGCTGAGGACGCGATGTCGAAGAGAAACACGTCCTCGGGGAGTCTGCAGCGTGGAGAGGCGGGGTGGAGCCCAGGAAGCTAATGATTACAAGGCGAGTGTAGTAATGTCAGGATGCAGTCAGACAGGTGACATAAGTACCTAACCCAGATGTGGAGACGCGGGGAAGGAGGGATTTTCAAGCACCCACAGCTGCCCAGAACCGGATCATACAGGAATATAACAAGCTTGCCATTAATAGAGATGTTTAAATAGAGGCTGGATCATCAGATGGTTGGGAAAATGTTAAAGGGGTTTAAGCAGTTTAGGGGAGGTCAAACCAGCTAATGTTTAAAGTCCTTTTCAGTCCTGCAACCTGGGATTTCTGTCATATCCACAGAAGACCATAAACAGAATATACTCACAACTCATTTTTATGTTGATATGTGGCAATGAGGTAACCCCATATTAGACTAGGTTATGAAAAGAAAATAATAATAGGAATAGTTTAGTTTTCCCCCAAAATGCATTCTACAAAGTACCGAGTTAAAAAAAAAATCTTTTTTCCATCTGTCTGTTTATACAGGGAGTTGTTAGGACAGGATTGGGCGTTGAAAGGGAACTGGTAACCCACAGCTCTGAGTGAAAGGGTAGGCTTTGGGGGAGGTGGGGCAGGGGAAGGGTCTCCTACAGAGGGATTTTTAATTGGGCACTAAGCAATTTTTTTTTTCTCTGAGGTAGCCAGAAAAGCCAACAAGAGCTCCTTACCTCCAATTGACTCTGGTCTGTGCTGATCCCAAGGTTGGCAGCTCAAACGTCAGCAGGGAACAGTTCCTGACAACTCTGTGACAAGGGAGAGAGTCTCAAGGGACAAGGGTGCCCAAGAGCCGCAAACGTTGTTCTGCCTTCCGGGAGGTGAAGTGTCAGCTTTCAGCAAATGTTCCCTCTGTGCAAGGACAGAAAATGCCATCGAGAGAGCCGCTCTAACTGGGTTAAAAGTCATGTTTGTGCCACTTGAGTCAAAAGGCCAAGGCTTGGAAAAAGGAATCAGCCATTGGACAGGGTGATGATTGTGGATTGTTGACGGCTTAGATTTAAACTTCAAAGGATAAAGCTGTCAGCTTTTCTTGCTGCTTCTGTATTTTCGATTGGAAAATTTTTACTCAAGCCAGTCATATGCCTGATACCATGGGATAATTAAAGAGTAAAATAATGGCCATCAGATTTTTTTTTTTTAATTCCCTTCTCTGCCCATCATTCATGCTCTATTTACCCCCTAAACACCTCTCCTAATGTTGAATATTCTCTCCAGTTTGGCTTTAATAAATCCTCTCACCAATGCTGAACTTTATTTTTCATCAGCTTGGTTTTGATTGAGGGGAGCATTGAAATAAATGGGCTATTCTTTTTGAGGATTTAGATTAATTCACTTTCCGTGTTCAGTGTTCAGTTTAGGATTCCAAACATATCAGTACCATCCACTGACTTCTGGTTCAAAAACCATCACACTTAAGAGAAGTTTTTGTCCTTGAGAGCCCCCATATTTTCAAGAGTTGGTCTTTAAAACTCTCATCTTCCTCTTTTGCCATCCCCCTCACCTCCTGTTCTGGACTGTTTGGGTTTTCTGTTATCACTTCCTTTTTTTCAGTTTTGTCCCTCTGTTCTCTTTTATTTCCTTCTTTGTTTTCCCCCATTTCAGCCAAAATTCCATGTGATTTGGCCCCAAGAGTTTCTTTCTAGCAAGGGGTTCTCCTTAGAATATAACTAGATTCTGGGACTCCCTGCACATCGTCAAAAATTATTCCTGGATTTTTTTTTTCCAAAACACAGACAGTTCCCGACTTACAATGGTTCAGTTTACAATTTTTCCACTTCACACAGGTGTGAAAACGATACACAGAGAAACCATACTTGGAATCTTGAACTGTGGCCTTTTCCCAGGCTAGCCATAAAGTAGTATACTCTTGTGACACTGGGCGGGGGCAGCCACTCGATCATGAGGGTAAACAACCACATGCCTACAACCAGTGTGTGTACCCGTGCAACCATTCTGTTTTTCACTTTCAGTATGGTAGTCAATACATTACTTGAGATACTCAACACTTCATTACAAAATAGGCTCTGTGTTAGATGATTTTGCCCCACTGTAGGCTAAGGTAGTGTTCTGAGTACTTTCAAGCTATGATGTTCGGTAGGCTAGGTGTGTTAAATGCATTTTTGACTTACACTGTTTTCAACTTACGATGGGTTTATTGGAATGTACCCCACTATAAATGGAGGGATATCTGTAATATTAAATATTTACTTAATTAACTTTTGCTTAGAAATACATAGTCCCTATAGAAAATGTAACATACAGTAAAACATTCCTATAGAAAATGTAACATACAAACGAAGTGATAAAAATGACCTATTAGTACCCCAAAATGAATACTCTTAACATTTTGGTGTATTTTTCCCCAAATACATAGATGTATATGTATTCTGTGCAAAATTACTTATTTTCCTTAACTTAACAAAAGTAGAAACTAGAGCACACTCTAAGATCACTGAAATGCAGAGGTACGATGAGTTACCTCATAGAGAATGGGCAGGACTCACTCCACGTCTCCAACCAACTAGTGTGTGATTGTCATTCAGCACAGGTGAGGAGTTTAGCTTGGTTTGGTCCCCCTGAGTGTGCGACAGAATCACCTGGGATGACTGGAAAAATCCAGATGTCTGGGACCCACTTACAGAAGTTCTGTTTCGATTAGTCTGGGGTGGGGAACGAGTTTTTTCTCCCAAGATTCTTCTATGATTACAACGTGCAGTCCAAGTTGAGGATGACTGGCAGTCAAAAGATGACTGTAGGTTCTTGAACCATGACTAAGGTCACCTGAAGACACCTTCTCAATTGGAAGTTTCAGGGCTGATAAGTGACCTCTCCGGTTGATGTGGGAAGGCGTTGTGGGGTGCAGGGGCACAGGGACTCAGCCTAAGGGCTAATTGGCCAGAAGACTCTGGATTATCTCATGTTGTCACTTCATGTCTTCTTCATTCTCTTTGTTTTCTGAAATATGCCAAAACACAAACTGAGCTCACCTCGCAGTCTCACCTCCTTACCAGGTGTTGCTTCATCCTCTACTCAATCGACCCTCATTCCCATTGGTGATGACTGGAGATATTCTAGATTGTTGGCTGTTTGTGGCTTCTTTTGCACCATCTTCCTGAGAAACGACTGGCTCTGTCCCATGGGCTACTCTTTGTGCACCTCCTAGATATAGCTATAGAGAAATATATAAATAAGAGGTAGCAAAGTCTTGGTTAACCAGAAACTTCAATTTCCAGAACACGGTAGGCTCTGTTCAAATTGTAGGACAGATAATCATTAAAAAATAATCTGATGGCAGGATTTCACTAAAAACAAAACCAAGCAGTGAATTTCTAGGGTTTCTTTCTTTTTTTTTCTTTTTGCTTCAGAAAGACTCTATAAACTATCTTTAAGAAAACAGTTGTCAGATTAGGTGTGGTTAGGGTTTCTTAACCGAGATCCAGAGATAGACTTTAGTTGGGTTGGGGGTGGTCTCTGAACCACTTGAAATTGAAGGCAAAATGCACATGCATGTGTGTGTGTGTGTGTCTGTTTACCCAAATGGCTCGGTGTTTTCATCTTATAGGGAAATTATTTGAATGGAATTCAGTTTAAAGCCTGTGAATTATCCACATCCTCACAAATCATGGACCACAGTTGGCTGCCACCCTGGCTGGGCTCTTGTCCTTGAAGCATCAATAGCTCAGGATGGTGTTTCTTTCATAGAAAGGGAGAAAAACATTACACTTTAAAATAGTCTTTAGTCTCAAGAGGTGGTGATGGAGACTTGGCACTCAGATGACCTACAGGCACTTTTTGGTCTCAAATACTCCAGTTTCTCCCACAGACACTTCAAAGACTTCAAAGACAACTGGACTTTGGGAGTGCCAGGCTTTTGAGGTGGGGCATAGAGCATGTGGGAATGCTCTTCAGAGACAGGAAGGGTGGATGATTTTTAACATAAGTGGACTGGGGATAAAATAAAAACATGGAGTGTAAAAGTATTCCATATCTGTCTGCCTGTTACCTGATCCATGTAATCATGGAAAATACAAGTTTTCTGCTATGGTCAGGGAATGGCAATGAACTAATTAATTAATATTCAGTTTTATTAAAAAGTTGCCACCATACCTGCTGTGTAAGAATAGCAAAATTTTAAAGGATAATAGTGTCATAAAATAATATATTATATTTAGATATTATGATATAAACATATAATATATAATAATATAAATAATATTTATTAAAATTAATATAAATAAAATAATATATAAAATATATATGTAAATAAAATTATATTATATATTATGTTCTATTTTATTATATATTTATTATATGTTAGAATGTATTATAAATATTCAGTATATTATATAAATATTATATATTTATTATATATTATTGTAATTGTATATTTATAGTAATATAGTATATAATTAGCATATACTATATTATGTATAATTATATAATATATATATGTATTATTATAGGGAACATAACTAAACCATTGGTGATTCAAATGCACTTCTTCAAGCCCCTCTGGGCTACTGCTGAGAACAACAACTATCTGGCTTCTATTCCCCTCATTCTTCTCCACTCTGCTGCCTCCAGATAATAATTATCTCCTTTTGCCAAATCACAGGCCTTCCTTAGTTCTCTTCCTCTTTAACTCCTCAGCTGCACTTGACAGTTGACCTCCTGCTTGAAACTTACTATAACCCAGGCTTCTGTAAAAGTTCACTTTGCGGATTCTCCTCTGAACTCCGAGCAAAGTTTTTTGGCTCACTTTGTCAGCTCACTTCCTTCCCCATGTCTAAGTGGGGATGCTCCTCGAAGCTCCTTGGATCCTGTTTTCCTTCCGTTATGCCCTCTGCTTTGAGAGACTCATCCATCACTCCAGCATCATTTTGAGGCGACACCTCCAGCCCTGACTGACGCTTTGCCCCCAGAATTTGTGACTAGCACCTACTCAGAGGACAGAGCCACTTGGATATCCTCCCATCACTTCAAGCTCAATGTGTATGAAAGCACAGCCATTTTCAGTCTCATACACCGTTCACTGCATTCCCATTTTCCTTGGCATCACTTTCATTCATCCCTCATTTTCAGGAGCTCTGTCCAATCTACCTCCAAGTGAGTTCTTTCTTAAAATTATTTCTTAGATATTTTTATTATTTTCTTCTAACTTCTACTTCCAACATCCTAGTCCGGACTCTAGCACCTCACATCAGCATCCTGCCATCACATAGGTGAGGTGCCCAGTGTGGCCAATGCTGCCGGTCGACTACTAAGTACCAATTCTCCCTTCCTTCCTTACTAAAAAAGATTTCCAATTATTTGGGGGATTGCCATATGCTCAGGTAAAAATATCTGCTCAGCATCTGCGGGTGGATGACCTAGTTCTACCGATGAGCACTTCTACAAGTGAGGATTCTGGGAGAGCTATTGCCTTCCTGATGAAAGGGAAGAAGACCCAGCTGGTGAAGTTTTCCCCTCCTCCTTCTTTCCTTTTCTCCTGCATGGAATGTAGATGCAGGACTGTGATGAAGATACCGTACTTTAAGTCTGTTAAGTAAGTTTTAAATATCACCTCAAATGCTTTCTTGTGTTGAGACCTTGGGAAACGGACCTAAACTCTTTAAGCCTCAATTTCATATCTGTAAAATGGGCACAACAATATTACTAGGCTGTTCGGAAGAGTAAAAGTACTAATACATAATATAAAGCATTGAGCATGGTGCATGTGCAGGACCTCGTTCCATCAATGTGGTAGATGGTATGCTAGCTGTTCCCATTCTCTAAACTCCTATTATATTTGGAATAATTATGTCACGTATTTGTACCGCCTTAGTTTGTCTCTCCCGGATTCCTGGTCTCCTACAAAGCAAGAAGACTAATCAACTCGAGGCCATCAACTATCTTCTCTGCTTGTTTTAGAGTCTCCAAATGGCCTTGTCCAATTCTAGGTGTGTAGTAGGCTCTCGAAAACACTTAGGGACTTAATGATAGATTATATCATATATGTGCTGGAAATCAGGTCTCGAGACAAATTCAGTGTTTGCTAAAGTTGGGAAACGAAGAGGAGATGCTATAGAAATGCTCATTTTGCACTGGAAACTCACGTAACAAGCTTCAGGGGGACACCTGGCTAGGAAGAGACTTTTCATCAGGCCCCACGCTGAGCCCAAACTCGGCCTCTCTTCCCATCCCCCGAAATGTCCACTCCACTCCAAAGCCCTGGGGAGCAAGGCAGACTTTCCTGGACTTTCTGGAATTTCCTAAACATCCCCTTTCACAACTCAGTCTTCTCCCTTTGCCGCTTCTAGACAGTTCTGCTTCCTCTCACCTTCCTCCCCCCAAAAGACTCTGAAAACCCCATATGAAGATAATGAACTGCCATTGTCTGGGACACTTAGGTCCTCGCCCTGGGTTTGTACATCTTCCTCAGCAAACCGAGGTCCTGGTGCTGAGTCGTCCTGGGGAGAGCATGCTTGCGATGTTGTCTGAGTCTTATTTCTGCCTTACGTGGCTTCATTCCTAGGCACCAGGGCACCTCCCATTTCCGTTAGGGCACCTCCCCTCCATTCTCTACCATTCTCACCTGCACTCCACTCTTTTGTATCCGTTGGCTTTCGTCTTCTCCCTGGGTGCTAATCATCAGTCTCTGCCCTTTGTTTCTCCAAAGACCTAGGAGCGGTGACCCAGGCAGGGCCACAGCCGGGACCCACCAGGAGCGGCATTGGCAGGCAGAAAGGGAGCTCCTCCCCTCAGCCCGAGCTCTTAAGCCCTCTCTCCTCATCAAGGCAGGTGGCAGGACAAACCTGCCCTCGTGGCCTTTCCTTGATCTTGGGAAGTTTTTATTCGGAGGAAGATGGGGTTCTACAAACAGGAACACCCAATTCTGAATGGAGAGAAAGTTTAAATCCGATAGTCTCACACCTTTATTACCCAAGGTAGGTTGGGAGCACAAATATGGAGATTAGAGTATCCATCGCGTCACTAGGATCCCTTGGGCATAGGATCTTACAGCATTGTCTTATCTTTTTTTAATCAAAATGTACATGCATAGAAAGCATTTACTCTGCCACAAACACCCCCTGGATTTGCAAATGGAAAACAATAAAGGCGAGGGGACTGAGGGAGAAAACCTCACTCTCTCGGTCATTATATTTGATTTTGAAAAAGGCCTGAACATGTGTCAGGCCCTCCACTGCTCCCTTGGGGAGACCCAGGATCCAGGTATGTCCCATGTGAGAACTCGGAACGGTGGAAGACAGACCACCGCCAGCTACCCACATCCTGTTATGACTGAGAAGCAAGCCTGCAAGGAAATAAAAATTCTAATGTGGTATTTTCAGGATTTGTTCCAACTTTTTTTTTTTTGCAAAAAGAAAACACTACAGCCAATGTATAGATCATTAGGCTTCTTGGTATGACGTGTTCTGATCCCCCCTCCTTTTCCCCTTTTCTTCTCTAACTCACATCTGCACCACCAGCTATTGTCTTAGGTGTGGGTGTGAGTGTGCGTATGTGTGCGCGCACGCGCACGTGTGCATGCATGAGTGTGCACATCTATATGCATGTAATCTTGAAGTGCTTCATTAATGTCTTCGTGATTCTTGAGATCATTTCAATTATGGAGACTTCTTGCCACCTTGTCTCCCTTCTCACACCAAACTGCTATTTTGTGCCTCTGTTGCAACTGGGTCGTGTTTTTGACTTTACCAAGAGGAAGCAAGGGGCCTTCAGTGGGAAAGCAAGAGGTTTCCAGTGCTCACCAAATACAGATGCTCAGGAAATGGGGGGCTCCTGTGGCTCACATATAGGGAACTTCTCAGCGAAAATACCATGTCCTGTGTGGGAGGCCCGGTTTACTCCTCACTGTCTCCCAGACTGCCTGACTCCAAATGTCCCCTGGAATAATTCAACTTCTTATCTAAAGGTACGAGCCAGCTTCCGTGAACCACCAACTGCTCGATTGCACAACAAATCGGTTATATAAGAGGATCTTAAGAAAGAATAAAATCATGAGCACTGCATAACTGCCTCTCTCCAGGCTTCAGCCCCAGACCCGAGGAAGGGGGCCCAGGCTGGGGCAATTGGCCCATTTGTAAACAAGCTACAGAGCAGACCATTGGTTTTGCTGAATGGAGTTCAAGGGCTATCCATGGTCTGTAATGTTTCCTCAGACTCCCCACTCCACTCTACCCCATCGCCCCAAACGCAGGCCCTAATTATCTTTGATGAAAATAGAAGGCTCCTCATCATTTATTTATTTTTAGCACTTGCTCAAACTAATTGGTAGCCTTGCAACCCATACATAATACAGTGGTCTGGAAGAAACTGACAGCTATTTCATGACGGATCATATCGTCTGAGGACAGAGAAGATGAAGCTTACTCTGCAGTGGGGCTTATCTGACTGTCTACCATCATCTGGAGGTTCATTTTTCTGATAGACTGAGTCTTCAAGGCTCACTAGCCAAAAATGACCCAGCCGGAGCTCAGCAAGCCCAGCTCCCTCCTCGTGTTTTCACCTGGGCAGATCTGAGCCTCTGAGAGAAAGAGGCCCAGCTTTTAGGAGGTCCGTGTCCTTGAATCCTGTACCTATCTTGACCCAATGATGGGAAAGGGAGTGAGGAATTTGGGAAGAGCCAGAATTCTGGAGACAGACAAATCTGGGGAGTCTCAGCTTGAACGTTTCACATGAATGTGACTTCGGGGGATAGGTGGCTTAAATCTTCAGAGCCTAAGTTTCCTTCTCTCTCAGAAGGGGGAGAAGAAGACCTGCTTACCAATGTGTTTTGGAGGACTGAGGTGGAAACACCAATTATAGTGCAAGCTTAGTCAAGAAAAACTTTTTCCTTCTTTGAATTTACAGCATAGATTCCTTAGGGAGCTATGAACGAAATGCCAGGTTTTGCACTTCCTTTTTGCTTTTTATAAATAGGTTCATAATATAGACAACATATCAAGATAACAGATAAGACACCACTGAGAAGGTTCTGGAATTTTATTACTGAGCAGACCTGAAAATGTGCTCAGGAGCTGTGGGATGAAGAAGGCCTCCTTTTGAATCCCAGGCTAAATGTGTGACCTTGAATAAATTATTTAATTTCTCTGAGTCTTAATTTTCTCAGTCTCATAGGGATTTTGTGAGTGTTAAGTAGAATAACAAGTATAAAGCAATTATTAATTAAGTGCTGGAAGTAGAGTAGGGGCCCCACAAATGTTACTTTCTTCTCCTTATTGATTATTACTATTTCATATTAATATTTTTTACTGTTTTGAATTGGCATTACATATTCAGTCATTTACCAAATGTCTATTGAGCACCTACTATGTGGCAGACATGGTCCTAGTTCCTGGACATCATATATTCTGGCTTGAGGAGAAAGAAGATAAATTGGCAGATAAAAGTTTATATAATTTTGTTTTAAACATATGAGATTCCATTAGGCTCATGCTACTATGCTACTTTTTTCATTCAACTATATTTATTTCATGGAAAACTGCCTACGTCAGTATACAGAGAGCTTTTTCATCCTTTTATATAGCTGCATATTATTCAAAAATACACACACACACACACACACACACACACACACACACACACCCATTATTTAGCCATTCCCTTGTTGATAGACGTCTATGTTTTCTACCTTGCAAGGAGGGATGGGAATTGGAAAATCTTTGTTCTGATATTATTATATGATAATTTTTATATATTACATTCTTTTTTATATTCTTAATTTTTAAATTAAATATTATGGACCCAAAATATGACCAACTTCCATGATTTTAAAATTTGTTTTTGTTGTTTCACTTGCCTTAATCTTTCTTGACTGGTATTTGCCAACTGTTCATCAGTTATGCCAGTATTCCAGAAACAGTTTGACAAGACTTTGTCAAGTGAACCTTTCCCACTTTCCCATGCATTTCCTCTGGGTGGGCAGTCCCATCCCAAGGTGAGTGCAGGGTGCTGAGTGAAGCACATGGGGGTTTGAATTTCTGGGTTGCTTCTTGTTAGGTATGACCACAGAAAGGTTTTATGGCCACTCTAGGTCTTACTTTTTTTTAGTTTACAAACTAAGGTTAATAATTCCTACCTACTTTTATTCATTCATATGTGTTGTTCATTTGGCAATGCACCAGATCTATCAGCTTCAAATCCCTGAAAGTACCCAGAAGTGCTTTCAGAATCTGCTCAGGAGTCTCTCTCTGCTCAGTCTCCCCCACTATAATCTGTGTTCTTTCATGAAGAAGCCTTCTTAGGAGATTAATTCTTTTAGTTAAAAAAAAAAAATAGACTTTAGGGGCGCCTGGGTGTCTCAGTCAGTTAAGCATCTGCTTTCAGCTCAGGTCATGATCCCAGGGTACTGGGATCAAGACCCAAGTTGGGCTCCCTGCTCAGCAGAGTCTGCTACTTCCTCTCTCTCTGCCCCTCCCCCCCACTCATGCTCACTGTCGCTTTCTCTCTCTCAAATGAATAAATAAAATCTTTTTAAAAAAAACTATTTTTCAGAGCAATTTTAGGTTCAATTTCTGCAAAATTGAGCAGAAAGTACAGATACCCTCTGATCCCACATATGCATAACCTCCCCCACTATCAACCTCCCCCACCAGAGTGGTACATTTGTCACAATTGATGAACCTACATTGACACATCATTATTACTGCAAATTCATAGTTTACATTAGAGTTCACTCTTAATGCTGTACATTACAAACATGTAATGGATTTGGATGAATATATAATGACATGTATCCACCAGTATAGTGTCATACAGAATACTTTCACTGCCCTAAAAATACTTGGTGCCCTGCCTATTCATTCCTCCTTAACCCCTAACCCTTGGTAACCACTGATCTTTCTGCTGTCTCCATAGTTTCTTCTTTCCCAGAATGTCATGTAGTTGGAATCACAGTATGTACCCTTTTTTTTTTTCACTTAGTAATGTATGTTAAGGTTCTTCCATATCTTTTCATGGCTTGATAGCTCATTTCTTTTTAGTGCTGAATAATATTTCATTGTCTGGATATATCACTGTTTATCCATTCATCTACTGAAGGACATTTTGATTGTTTCCAAATGTTGGCAAATGTGAATTAAGCTGCAATAAATATCCATGTGTAGGTTTTTGCGTGGACATAAGTTTTCATCACATTGAGTATATACCAAAAAGCGCAATTGCTGTATCATATGGTAAGTTTTGTAAGAAACTGCCAAACTGTCTTCCGAAGTGGCTGTACCATTTTGCATCCCCACCAGCAATGAGTGAGAGTTCCTGTTGCTCCACGTCCTACAGTATTTGGTTTTATCAGTGCTTTGGATGTTGGCCAATCCAATAGATTTAGAGTAGGATCTCACTGGTGCTTTTTAATTTGCATTTCCCTGATGAGGTATGATGTTGAGCATTACTCTTTTAATTTTCTTCCATTTTATTGGTTTTTAGTTTGTCTTGGTTATTACTGTTGACATTCCATTGCAAAATAATAGTATTTGCCTCACAGGGTCATTATGAGAAAAAAGAAGAGTCAGATCATTTTAAGTACAAGTCTTGGTTTATACCCTTCATCTCTTTATCTTGCTCAAGTTTGATAAAGCCAAAGCTAGAAGTCAGGTGAATGGAAAGTTAGTACCCGGGAATATTTAAGTTTCTTGGGGCAGTTGATCTCAAATAAGCAATGGCTTGGGAAAGCAGAGAAGGAAACAGTTAGCTTTGCCTGGGGAACTGGAAGAAACATTATGGTGCTTGGAATACAATGTCTCCTCACTAAGTATTTGTCAAATGAGGGGATGTTTGAAAAGAAGGACTCTGCAGATAGACTGCTTGGAATTGAACCCCAGCTCCTCACTTCATCAGATGTGTGACTTTGGGCAAGTTAACTCACCTCTCTGTGTCTCAGTTTTCCCATCTGAAAAATGAGGCTAAGAGCAGCCCAAATCTGGAAACCACTCCAATGTCTATCAATGAATGAATGGATAAACAAACCACGATATATACGCACTGTGGAGTATTACTCAGCCATCAAAAGGAATGAAGTATTGAGACATACGACCACATGGATGAACCTCAAAAGCATTATGTTATGGAAGAAACCACACACAAAAGGTCACACGTTGTATGATGCTATTTATATGGAATATCCAGAATAGTTAAATCTATAGAGACCAAAAGCATATTGATGGTTCCCAGGAGGAGAGGGTAATGAGGAGGGACCAGTTAATGGATATAGGGTTTTCTGTTGGATTGGTGAAAATGTTCTGATGAAACAACATAGAAGTGGGCATTACACAACATTGCGAATGTACCAAAAGCCACTTAATTGTATACTTCTAGATGGCTAATTTTATCTTATGTGAATTTCACCTCAATAAAAATACTCACTGCATATGTTAAACAGATTTGACACAGCTGAGTAGTAAATTAGTGAAATGGAAAATAGATCTCATTCAATTACCCAGGCTATAACAGAGATACAAGATATGCAAGATAGGTTAAAATGCATAGAGATACAGTGAGGTGGTCTAGAATTCCAGAAAGAGATAAAGGACAAAATGGGAAGAGGCATATTGGAAGGAAAAGTAACTGAGAGTTTTCTAGAAATGTTTGTTGAAAGAGTCCAACCCTCAGATCGAGGAAGCCTAAAAAGTCCCAAGAAGAATAAATAAAAGGAAATTCACACCTCGGCATATTCTAATAAAACTGTAGAATGCCTGAAACAGAGAGAAGATCTTAAAAGCAACCAGGAAAAAAAAAAAAAACAAAACACTTCCAAAGAACAGCAATCAGACAGATAGCAAACATCTCAATGATAATAATAAAAGACAAAAGACAGATATAAAATATGCAGTGTGCTAAAAGAAAAAGAGCTATCAGTGTAGACTTTCAAAGAACGCTAACAATATCTTTCAATAATCAAGGCAAAATACTTTTTTTTTTTTTAGACAAACAAAAATTGAGAGTTTTACCATCAACAGATCCTCACTGAGGAAAATCTAAAAGATTCACTTCAAGGGAAAAAATTCTAGATATTAGTAAATACTGGCTAAACCTAAATGTACTTTGACTGAACAAAACAATGCATTAATGTGTAAGTTGTATGATTAAATAAAAGGTATAACTAAAATACTAATAGCATTTAAGTTGTGGAGAAGGTGATAAGCGTTAAAATATTACAAGATCTCGTATTGCCTGGAAGGAAGATACAGTTATGAAGTGTGTTAAAATATCTAGAGTGGGCACTGTAAGAAGACCGCTAGCTGTCCCTCATAGCTATCGCCCCTTTCTTATATTATAATGAAACTGCAGTTTTTAACTGGCTACATGGCCATTTTTTCAGCCTTTGAGGCTACAGTGATTAATGTGTAGTGGGTTGCATTTTTATTCCCAAACATAGTCTGCCCCTCTCCATGGGAGGATCATACCTCCCATCCCACTGACATCAGGTTTGGTGCCTTTTCTTTGGAAGGATTGTATTTCCATACTCATGATGTCAGGCATGGCCTTGTGACTTGTTTAGCCAATAAACTGTCAGTGGAAGTAAAATCTGTCACTTTCTGAGCAAAGTTTTTCAAAGCCATCATAAGGTTCCCTATCTCCCTTTTCCTTCTCCCACATTCTACAGGACTTCAGAAGGGACCGGTCCTTTGGCCTGAGCCAAGGATGAAGAGCATAAGCAGAAATGGACGTGTGATATGAATGAGAAATAAATCTGCATTAAAGCCACTTAGATTTTGGAGTTGTTCATTGCTGCAGCATAATGGCCTAAGGTGAGTGATGTGGAAATTATTACCTAGAAATAAAGTGCTACTATCACAGCAACTACAACACTGAACCAACAAAACAACCCTCAACTCACAATGTATGGTATTGGCTTTCAGAAGAATGGAGTCCGGAGGGATGGCAATCCACATTATGTAGTAGCTAAACACTGAGTAAAAATGGTTGCCTATGCTCACTTGAAAGGCAAAGAAGGTAACCCACCAATTGTATGACTTAAGGTGAAGCATGTGAGAAAACAGAATGAGATGCATAACTCAGCCTAGGATGACTAGTAGACTACTAGATGACTATCTCAGCAATCACAATAACAGAAGTAAACTCAAAATTGAAAAGATATCAATTTTCAGATTAGAGGTTTTGAAAACTCCAGCTGTATGCTATTGGGACATGTCTAACACAAAAACACTGGAGAGGTTGAAAATCTAAGGGAGGAAGAAGATGGAACAGGCCCACAAGAGCAAAGGAAAGTGGGTGCAAAGGTCTAACTCCAGACTTTTTAACTGCATGGACGCAGCTAGAGCACTCTCGAATGAAGACAGATTTCAATTAAGAACAAAATTGTGCAATTCCAAGGCAAAAATAGCCTCAGAGGCCTTTATTATGGGTTGAATTGTGCCTTTCTAAAATTCATATGTTTAAGTCTTAACCCCAGGACCTTAGAATGTGACTGTATTTGAAGATAAAGCCTTTAAAGGGGTAATTAAGGTAAAATGAGGTCATTAGGGTAGGTTCTAATCCAGCATGACTGGTGTCCTTATCAGACACATCTTGGATACAAAAGGAGACCCCAGGGATGCATGACCACAGAGGAAAGGCCATGTGAGCACACAGGGAGAAAGAGCCATCTCCAAACCAAGGAGAGAAAGGGGCCCTAGGAGAAACCAGTGCTGCTGACACCTTGATGTTGAACTTCTAACCTCCAGAACGGTGAGAAAAATAAATTTCCATTATTTGGGCCACCCAATCTATGACTTTTCTGGGCTACCCAGTTTGTGTTACCTTGTTACGACAACCCTAGCCAACTAATAAAGCCTTAAATGATAGTAATTAATCGTGATAGTACCCATAATGTAATACCCTAGAACTTTTCAGGCCATTTCCTTTGGAGAATACGAAAGATCCAAAAAAAGGGGCCTTGTGCTCTGGGGAGACATCTTTTGGCAAGTGTCTCCTTACAAAGACACTTTTAATAATGTGCCTTGGCAAAGAGGTAACCAGCCTCATGCCCTGGGGCTGGTCTCACCATTGTCCTCCTCTGTGGGCAGCTGAAGGGAGCCAAAGATACAATGCTGTCCAACGGAGTGCCATCTGGGAAGAGAGTGCTCAAGAAAACAGGGCGTGCTGGCTCCTAGATTTGCCATTCTGATCCGGTTTAATTGTAAACATTTACAAGGGAAGAAAGTCCTTTTTCTTTCACATCACATTGGGCTGGAGCCAAATGTGATTCTACATGCTGGTGGTGTTGGGTAATAGCAATATCATAATAATGGTTGGAGAGAACATTTCTCTCCTACCAGCACTTGCTGAACATATTTAGATTCCAGAGATAGCATTAGAGGGTGAGAACATTCGTCCTTTAAAGACTTCAGTTTCAAGACTTTGACCTCGCGCTGGCTATCATTTGTTCCTCATACGTGTTAATCAAACTGTTCAAATGTTTTTATTTCTTCCTATAAATGAATTCATTTAGAAAATGCCTCATATCATCTCCAAGCTAATTATTTAATTAAAAAAAAAAGGGTTTCTTTCATTTTTTGTTTTCTCATCTCTCTTCTTTCAACATTGAGGTCATGCCTCTCATTTGAAACTTCAATGTGTGCTAACTTTACGTTTCTATAAATTCATACATTGAGGGCATTTCGTTTTGGTCCGGTGTTTTTCCCCCTGGGAAGAGAAAGTTGTATTTATACGCTCCTAATAAATGCAAGACTTTGTTCTGCTGATCTTTCCTTTCTTCTTAATCCCTCGGGGTGGTGGCTAGAAATCTGCGCAATCCTTGTTTAAAAAAAAAAGTAAAGACTGAAAGATAATATGATACAGTTGGTCTCTGTTGATTACTTAGGGAGTCTGGTGACTATGAAAATCCTGATCAAAGGCGAGAGACAATAAAGCCAATATTGTGGGGGAGAGGCTGTAGGGCAGCAGGGTTTAAGAGAGAGTGACAGAGCTTTGCTAGTAATTTCGAATTTCTTCTTATACGTTTTTCCTTCCCTTATTTCCTTCCTTCTTCTCTGCTTTTCTATCACTCTGGGGTTTTTTTGCATTTCATTTTCTCCTTTCTTCCTCCTTCCCCTAATCCCCAGTCCCCCCTCCTTCCCTTCTTTCCTTCTTTCAAAAAAGGAAATTAGTAGGTCGAATCGTTAAGTCAGAAATGATCAAACATCAGCAATTTCATACACTTCAACTTGATACTACAAACCAAATCCAAGATTTAAAACCTTTATTTTTGTATACCAAGAAAAGAGAGTAAGAGCACAATATCATTCTAAGAAAATCAAGTTTTTTCCTTATTTGAGAAGGCAACACAGTTTAGGACTGAGAGCCAGTGCCATGAATTTAACCAGGCCTGAAATGGAATCCCAGTTCTACAGTCTGCTCTTTGCAAAACCTTGCTCAAGTGCCTTTGTCTTTCTGAGCCTCATTTCCCACATCTATGAAGTGGGGCTCAGGTATGTATATTACGGGATTGTTCTGAGGGTCAACTGAGCTAAGTATAACAGGGGATGTCACTTTATAAAGTGATATGTTTTTGTGGTATGATACATACATATGCCTCACTATTTTATAGTGTGTTTAGGTGCTTTGGTGATTAGAAAAATGCAAATTAATTCAAAAGCATTACTGAACACTTGTTGTCTTTGGTGAGTATACACAGGGTGATTCGAAAAGAATTGAACATATCTAGGGCGCCTGGGTGGCTCAGTCGTTAAGCGTCTGCCTTTGGCTCAGGTCATGATCCCAGGGTCCTGGGATCGAGCCCCACGTTGGGCTCCCTCCTCGGTTGGGAGTCTGCTTGTCCCTCTCCCTCTGCCCTCTCCCTGCTAGTGTTCTCTCTGTGTCTCTCTCAAATAAATAAATAAAATCTTTAAAAAAAAATTGAACACATTGGGGAAAACTGTATGCCTCAATGACAAGTAAACATGTAGTAGGCACCAACTTGTAACTGCTCTTGCATTTCACTTATCTTGAGAGAACTGTGAATCATTTTTCTGTCCCATTCAGCACAGCCCCAAGAAATCAATAAGGAGGGTTGGCTGAGAGCCTTCTGTTCCTCAGCCATGATCTGGCACCTTGTCTATAAACGATGGAAGGTGAAACCTTCTTGCACCCTGTTCAGGCCCTGTTGGAGGCAGATAAGTTCAAACGATAAAACCTCCAGATTCACATGGAAGATGAAGTTGACTTTGCAGGTGTCTCAAATTCGGCGGTAAGACCGCATTCACTTAATCAAAAAAGTGAATCCACATATCATTCCACATCAAGACACCAAATACCAACATGTGGTGACTGAACACACAAGGGATTCCCCAATAGTTAATGCCTTTTGTGCCATATCACACAATATAGGGCTGTGGGCCATTATGTGAGTATGTGTGTGTGTGTGTGTGTGTGTGTGTGTGTGAACACAGTGTCAGGAGTCATGAGACAGGATATACCAAGAGGTTTCCCCACAGCTTCGGGAAACCTTTGGAAGCCTCATTTTCCAGAAGGATGAAGCTCCCCCTCACTTCCATTGTGCAGTCCAGAAGTTCTTTCATGAATATATTCCAGGGCACTGAGTTGGGGGCTTTCTGTCTCAATATTGACTTAATTCTGGAATAGTAGTGGCTGCCCAGGTCCTCAGATCATCACATCATAGACATCTTATGGGGATACATTGAGAATCTCACAGTCCTGAGGAAAAGAAGGAATTCATCATGGCTGCCATTTCAAACATTGGCATGAAGCACCACATGGAGTCTGGGATGAACTGACACGGGCGCTGTATATCGAATATTCACCCAATTGTAGAAATTATTGTGCTAGTTTCTTTACAACTTTGGTTTTAACTATGTGCTATTATATAACTTTGATTGTCAAGAAATATGTTTTTAAATGTGTTTAATTATTTTTGAATCACCGTTCATTTTCCCTGTCAACAGCTACTGACACTCCGCTGGAGGTGTCTGAATGCTTTTGGAATTTGAAAAGGAAATTCACACGCTTGAGGAATTTGGGAATCCCTGTCCTAGGCTGGTTGACTGAGCTCTGCCTGGATCTGGATCGTAGTGCACCTGAACTGATCTGCCACTCAGGCCGAACGTTTGCTGCTGGGGCATTTCGTGAGATGTGTCCCGCCTTTGCTGGAGCATCGTTCTCTAGAGCATTGGGTAATAAGCCCCCATCCTTTCTCTGACTGCTCAGGACACGGCTCATTTTCCACAGGACTCTTTTGTCACCACCAATTACATGGCATGATTTCCCTTAGTTTGAGACAGAGACATGCCTCCTTAAGGGAAGAAAATCATTAGCTTTTTAAAACAATGACCCTACTAGAAAAGAAAACATGCCACATTCCAGCCCATAATCAGCACAAACTGGGGAAGAAGAAATGACTAAGCCTGGGTCCTCCAGCCCATTCCTCCAACGAATAGCCTAGGCCAGCGCTGAGAAAATTGCAGATAATATGGCATGCTTCACTGGCTTCCACAAGGGCCTCGTATACCTGCCAGCAGAATGCCCCCCACCCCCAAACCTCTCCTGCCTTTGTCCGGCTGCAGGCCCTGCCTCTCGAGGCCTCCAGATGCCATCATTCCGATGCCTCTTCTTAGCTCCAGCTGGAGGGAGAACATGAACACACATGGCCTTCCACAGCCCTCGCCAAGATCAAGAAATAGTTGGCCACTAGGGCTCTCTTATTTGTGGTTATTTCTTGCTTTTAATTTTGCAGCCGGCACCAGACTCTGCCCACAAGAGGATCCTGCCTCACAAGCTGACAGCTCTCAGAGAGGGCGAAAAATGTCAAAACTCAGCAAAACTGTCTGCACACATTCCTGGAAGCGATGCAGGTCGTCTAATGAGAAGGTACACCAGAGCCCGGCTTCTTGGAGCAAACCGTGTACACCGCAGAAAGGCCAGTCTGGCCTGCTGCCTCTCCTGCGTGCTCCCAAGCTCTCCGCCTCTCTCCTCTCCGCCCAAGGGCTTCTGTGTCCTTCGTTACTCTGCGGCCGCTGTGTCAGTCCTTCTGTTGTCGGCGCCCGCCGTGTGGCCTGCCTTCTGCCCGGGGGGGGCCTCACGCGGGCTCCGTGCATTCCGAGTGCTGAGCCTGCCGAAGGAAGATTGTCTGACCACAGTCCACCTGGCATCCATCAAAGACAACTAAACAAACTGTGCTTATCACTGAGCTGCCTGGCGTAGCCAGACCGTAAATTAGAACTACAACGGCCTCCTTAGCAGCATCACAGGGCCCAGGCAGGGCCCTGGTAGTGCTTGGTCTTCACTACGGATAGGTGTGGCGGAGCGTCACCCATCATGGCTTTAGCTGGGGGGGGGCGGGAACACTTTGTTTTACTTCGTCCTTTATATTGGCGTATACACATACACAGCACGTGTGCACGCACGCACACGCACACGCGTGCACGCTAACAACGAACCACAGACAAGCCGAAACATGCACACAGTGGTTGACTTTGCCTGGTGACCACGGGTCGATGAGCACTTTTTCTCTCTTTGTGTGCTTCTGTATTTTCCAAAGTTCCTACCACGAGGACTTCATCATTTCTATAATTCTTAGAAAGGTGGACAGATCATTTTATTTAGTAGTTTTTGAAAATCAAAACTCCTACCTTACGTATGGATGAGGGAAGGTGGGAAACAAGGTGAGCTTAGTGTAAAGGCAGGCACGTTCTGACTGTCAGGGCAGAGCACCCGGGCAAGTTGCTGCTGTAGCAAACTTCCCTGAGCGGAGCCATCTTTGGAACCTGGGCTCTGTGTCCTGTCGTCTGCCTGCCTGTTAGAGCTGGCAAGCTCGGACTTCCTGATGAGACAGTGCTGATCTTCCTGCTGAGACAGTGCTGATCTCCCAACCAAGGAGGGATGTGAGTGAAGGGCTCTCTCCTACCTGCCCCCACCAAACCTTTGCCGATTTTGCCGAAGGGAACAATCACAGGACTCCCAGAGTGAAGGCTGAGGAGCTTGTCAGTTATTTTTGGATACACCCTTTGGCTCTTCCTACTTTTTCTAAGCAATCTCACAGGTGAGCGAGCTGGAATTAAGGTGGTTTATCACCTCACACAGTACCTTACTCAAGTTTATGAACCAGAGGACAGGTTCTTTGTCAATGCCTGGCTCCATTTGACCAAGACAATCTGCCAAGCTGGGGAGTCTCTCGTGTATACACTGCCTGACAGGGTTGACCAAAGAGCCGAATTGTTTTGCGAATGATGTAGACTCGGTTCTCATCAAAACATCAGCCATCTCTGTGGTAAAATAAACCACACAGATGGATTATGTATCTCAAGTATATCCAGGTGGTGGTGATATTATGTGAAACATTCACGTTTAATCTGATTGACTTGGCACTTGAATTGAGACCAGAGATGGAAAGGCTATCCCGGGATACTCTGATCCCTGAATGACGTAAGCAAGACAAAACACATTTTCAACCAAAGGGTTAATTTTTAAAAAAAATTTTGGTAGTTATTTCGAAGAATTTACTCTATTGAATTTGAGGAGGTTGATCTTGAGCTCTGAGAAAGCAGATCTTCCTTTCTTCTCTGCTGGCTTCTAATGTGCTTCTGCCAAAATTTTGCATACGGATACACTGCAGAGAGTTAATAATGAGGAAAGTCATGAAGCCAAGAATCACTGAGGGAAATGCAAATCTGCAGGCCTTCAGCTCTGAGGCAGCATTCTCAAATGCTGAAGTCATCTCGTATTTTCCAGAGGCCCTCAGATCTGCACATCGATATATGAAATTGGAGGCTAATACACAGCTATTGATTTCTCTGAGGATGGGTGTCAATATTTACAATCCCAAGAGGTGGCAACTGATTGAGGCAAAATCAAAGTCATGGTGGCGACTGCCAAGGTCATGGCTGAGCAATAATCCTGCTCTTCACAATGCAGGTCAACGTCTCTGCCTCCAAGCGGTGCCAGATTCTTAATACAAAAAGCGGAAATTTCAATTGGTCCTCTGGACATTAACAATCTCTATCACCTAATAGCCAGGTAATGTGAAACTCAGCATAACTCACTGGATGTCTTCTATCACATAAGCTTTGTCACATTAAAATCACCTGGGAGGATGGGGACTTTTTCAAATTAATTGCTCTGGACTGCTTTCTCCAAAATGGTGATATTTCCACAGCACTGTGTGCCCCTGAGACACATTGCCATAATGCTGGGGTTAGGTCCTTTTTCTCAAGTATGGAGGGGTAAACCAGGAGGTTCAGAACACCTGGCTTCAAGATAAAATCCATTCACATTAAGAATACGAACCACATTGATTCCTAACCCCAGCTATACATTACAATCTTACCTTTAGAGTTTCTGATCTGATTCAGTTGATCTGTGCCGAGGCATAAACATCCGTATTTTTATAAAGTGTCCTGGTGATTCTAATGTGAAGGCAGTACTAAAATCCACTGGTATCTAACATCCTTCAGCTACCTTTCCCATGACATTTCCTCCCCCTACTACACACACACCCCATGTCTTAGTCTTGTGTTTGCATTTACCCGTTTATATTGCTTTTCCTGTAAGGAATTCTCCACCCATATTTGGACACCAAATCACCTATTCTTCCTTCAAGCCACAGATTGTGACCTCTTTTTCTTGTATACTTTCTCTGACGTGGTCCCAACTCTTAAGTCAGATTTCACTTTTCTCCCCCCTCTACACACCTCTAGCAAACCACTCATCACTCCAGGGCAATTGCAAGTTTACAAAATCTATTCCGCCTGGTGGACAGTGGGCCCTCCAAGGCAAGAGATCATGCATGAATCCGCTGGACATCTAAAGCACACCCACTTTGCTTAGTAGCACAATTCACAGTAGCCACTCTATTAGTATCTGTTACAAAGATGGACAAATTGTAAATTCGTGTTTGGGATTACGGTCTTTCGTAAATCAAGGAAGAATTGTCATTGTTGTTTCTATATTTTGAGATAATTGGAATATTTTTTAAATGAGAAAAAAAAATCCCCAATTTTTCATTTGAGCCAAATGTCCCCTCTGGCCCTCCTCCCTATGACATTATCTTTGGGTTCAGTTGGAATAACTCAGATCATTTCAGCCCTGAGCACCCCATGTGCATCAGTGACACACAGAATATAACTCTATTCCGACAGGGAGAAGGGCAGCTTTGTATGCCAACCAGAAGGTGGATGACTATCATCCATGACTGTGTGTTGGGTGTGGGTCCTCCCTTTCTCCTGTTTCAGGCCTTTCCCCCAGGCTGGGCTATTCTCTCACTTCAGATTCCTCCCTCTTTCTATTTGTTGTGTAACTGATTATCGAATGCAAAAATTTTACATCAAGAGTTAATGTTGACACAAGATTTATTGCATACACAGAGATGAAGCGGATCAGCAGGATCAAAACCTCGTCAGCACCAAAATGTGCAGGATGGGTGTCTGTGGCTTGGAGAACATCCTGGAGACAGCAGTGGGTCTTCTTTTAAGAAATTGCTGCATCACCAACACTCCTGATTGTCTACATGATAATTTTGTGTGGAAAATCGTAGATTTTAATGGAGCTGAATAGAAAAGTATTTTAGAAAAGTCATACTCTTTGTGAAGAAGTTTTAGGAATGCCTTAACTAATGTATTTCTATTTTATGATTTCCTTTTTTATGTATGTGCAAGAGTTACATTTGATGAAAGTTAGTCTCCTTGAAAGAATTCTTTGGATATGTCTGAAAAATTCAAAGCTAGGTCTGAATCTCCTCTTCTTACAAGGACACCAGTTATATTGGATTGGGACCCACCCTAATGACCTCATTTTATCTCATTTAAAGATCTTATCTCCAAATGTATTTCATTTTGAGGTACTGGGGGGTAAAGACTTCAATAATGAATTTTGAGGGAACACAATTCAGTCCATAACATTGCCTGCCCTACAGTTGACGGCTTCTTAGTTCAAGAAAATTTTGAGTATAAACCACAGAGGATTGTAATGATAGTAAATGAGTCCCTGGAGCATAGGAAGCAGTCTCTGAGCCTTAGCTGTTTATTATTACCTACTTCACAGGGTGGTTGAGAAAGCTAAATGAGATACAGCACTAGCAAAGTACATAGCACAAAACCTAGCATGTAGCAAGCACTCAAGTCAGCGTTGGCGACTATGATCACTGATTTGGGAATATTTTCATACCAGTAAAAAAAGTTATTGAGGAAAAAGCATCACAGTATGCTTTAAAAACAGGAAATGATTTTTTTAATCTTTGAATTTGATGACAACATTGAAAAACCCTGGTGCACAATTAAGGAAAAGTTGGTAGTTATGACTTCAGACATAATGCTTGTACGATGACTTGAAGGTGCAAAAGTGTTTTGTAATTATCTAATTGTCTGGTACCACTCAAGTCCTATTTTTTAACCCCTTTGTGTCAAGCCAAAGACTCTAGCAAGTGTGACATCCTGATGCAAAATGCATTAAGCTTTTAAGGCACAGCCTCCAGACCCCCAGTAGCATCGAGAGATTAATAATTGGAGTAAGAAAGATAAATGTCTTTTATAAATAATTTAGCCTATCATTAGAAATTAGAAACTTGAGAGCCCCGATACTTGGGAGAGTAAACAGGAGCCTGCCTTTAATGGGCTATCATTTTAAATAGGAGGAGGCCGTTGCCAGTTGTCACTTAGATAAGCGTAAAACACACTTCTCAATGAAAACCAACTCCCTCAAAATGAGGTCACCTAGTTGAGTCAAGTCTGAGATAAATAAAGAGATGAATACATTTCTGATCTGGTTTAACAACTGATTCTCTTTGTCATTCTGAACAAGATAATTAACGTCTTTACAGATCAACTTACGAAGTTTTTAAGCCACGCACATATATTTTATCCTAAACGAGGCATTCCCTCACCATGCCATACTTTTAGAATGCGTCTTCTGTCCTCACACCCAGGATTTCCCACTGAAGCTACCCTTATTAAAATGTCCCAACAAATGCTAGAGCTTTCTAATATTGTCTACAAATCTATTCTGTGCTAACACAAGAAAACTAGTGATGATGGTCCTAAGAAGTTTGTTCATTTTATATCTGGCCTTAAGTGTGCAAAACTCCCATCTTTGACATCATACTCAAGGGAGTGACTCAAATGATGGAAATTTCCATTCAAGCAGGAGGAAAGGATTTTGTCAAGGAAATAGAGTACAAGTGTGCAGACTTCTATCTGTAAAAGAAGGGTATAGGTCTGTGGCAGAGACAAAGCTGTGCACTTACCGGGCCCATTTCATGTTCTTCCTGAGCTCACAGCCAAGCTCCATTTCCAAACCTTCTCTGCAGTGAGTGGGGCCATATGAGTGAGTCCTGGCCAATGGAATGAATGACACTGTTGGGCCTACCCCTAAAATTCCCCAAACCATCTTCCGCTCTTTCGTCTACCATCTGTCACCTGGATGACAGTACAAGCCTGGAGACCACAATGCTCAGGCCAACTTTGGGAGAAAGGCACTGACAATGACAGAGCCATAATCTGGAAGGAGCCTGGCACCCAAATGATTGCAGAGAACAGACCTGCCCCATTAAATCTTTACCGACCATATCGCACTGCGATATGACTGAGAAATAGACTTCTGCTGTGTGAAGCCATTCAGATGCAGGGGTCATTTCTTACAGCAGCTACCTTTACTTATCTTGAAAACTACAGGTATTAATCTTCCTGAGAGGACTATTATAAGGATCAACTTACTTGTTGGCTTTTTAATTTATCCAACAAGTATCTGCTTCAAATCCACCACGCAAGAGTTACTCTGTCAGGTGCCAACTCATGAAGCACTCTGACAATAGCAGTGAAGGCCCTGGACTTTCAAAGCAAAACAGGGGGTTGGATTCTGGCTCTGTCACTTACCAGCTGTGTGACCTTGAGCATGTTAATGAACTTCTCTGTGCTTCAGTTTTCTCACTTGTGAGACGGAGTAATAATAATATCGACCTCAGGGTTGTCCTGCGAATTAAATGTACTAATCAGCGTGCATAAAATCCTTAGCTCCTTATCTGGTATATATCTCAATAAAAGTCAATACCATTGTCAAATCTAGACAAAGCTCCAATTTTCCAAATTAAACATCAAATAAATTACTGTTAATAGTCCAGGTGTAATTGCCTAAGTCTATCCTCCTTGCATGGCCACGAAGCTCAGATCCATGATGCCTCTGAAAGGGACTGAAGGAATGTGATCATTAAAGCAGATTCCCAGCACCCGCTCTCGTTTGGACACGGACACATGCCCTCTGGCAGTGCACGTGGGGAAATCTCATTTTAGCGGAGGAAAAGGACAAAATTACTGGCAAGTTTATTTGCAGATTTGGAAGTAGAAGAGAGAAAGAAAATGGTAGTTGTAGGAAGGCTTGCTTCCCTCAGAGAGCCCTAATCATATGTTTTCTTGGCACTCTGAGGCTTTTCCAGGGGGGTGGGCCCATTGAATAAATACATGTTTCTCTTTACTTTTTCAAAACCCAGTAATGCAAAGACTTATATTTGTTTAGTATTTTCCCATTTGTTTTCATAGCCAAAAGAAATGTCTCTGGGCAGGCAGTTCCTTGTGAAAATCCTGTTTACCCCATCCTGCCCCAGTGAAGAGACTTTCTGGAAGAAAATACAAGATGCCATTTTAGAGGAAGGATTCAGTGGGCTGGCATTCAAAGACTCCATTAACCTGGAGTAGGAGCAAAAGAAAAAACCATGCACAGCAAAACCCAATCCAACGGAACTCTGGATAAATTGACTCCAGGCCCAGAAAAATGTCTTCTTAAAAAAGTTTACATTATGGTGTTTTGGTTTGTTGTTGTTGTTGTTGTTGTTGTTTTTTCCCCTAGGCCTGTTGCCCTGGTTTCAATCACTGATAGCTAATGAACATGAACTTTTATGATGTGAACAAAGGAACTGAAGGAAATGGGAGATTGTGCTCCGAGAGTTGATGACTCGCTTTGGGAGAGAAGCAAAATCCAAATAGGAATACAAATGACATGCTCCCCTACCCTGTGCCCCAGGAATTTTACCAAATAGGAGAGTTTGGGCAAAGATACTAGAGCCTTGAAGATGGGAAGGCAGCCGCTCCCTGCCAAGCAAGCCAGGCAGGTAGCTTAGCCTATTTTCTATGACCGACTGAAAGGATTACATTTTCTCAGACACCCCAAAAAAGGTCAGTGTGAACCTTGAAACCTCCATTTCATTTGTTCGGCAGTTTGCATAGGACAGAGGACAGAGCCATTTGTGAGACAGGGCACACATTTGTGACTTTAACCTCAAAAACTGGAGAAAGATGGGAGCAACCTCTTCTTGGCACTGCCCTTCAGGTGATGAGAGGTGGTTGACAAACGTCCTGTGCCTTTGTTCTCTGGGCCTGGGTTTAGAGATGGGCTCGGGAGCTGGCCGCCCCCAGGGGCTTAGATCCTACCATTTCTGAAAATGTTTTTGAACATTCTTGGAGCAGGTGGACTAATCATATTTTCTTTTTAATGATCTTTCGCTTTAAATAAGAGTGTATTGAAGAAAGAAAATCCATCACGTTAGCATTTGGAGTCAGAAAATCAGCCTAACGTGGAATTAACTGATGACCTTCTGAAACCAGTTTCAGCTGATGGGGCCCGGGATGCTTTCAGTGGCCCCAAGACCTTCCAGGAGAAAGGGGATGGCTCTGTGTTGGGCTCATTCCCCTCCGCCTACATCCCACGCCTGTATTATAAGTCTGTGGGAAGTTTAGAGCTGAACAAGGACTCGGGAAGATTATACAGGAACAGGAAACACCAGAGCAAGTCCTTGTCAAGGGCAATTTTCTGGGTCCTGAAGTAAGTCCTCCTCCGCTGGACCATTGCCACCACTCTTGGCTGTTTGCAGAACTTGAGCTCCAGGTTAGAACCTTGATATCAGACCAATTCTGTGTGTTACATATATCAGCTCAATTTAAGCTTTACAGGGTCTCTGTGAGGCAGAACAATTATTATCCCATTTTACAAATGAGGAGACGGTGGCTCAGAGAATTTAGGTAACTTCCCCAGGGTCACGCAGTCATGAAGTGGCACAGCTAGGATCCGAACATAGGGAGCATGGCCTCAAAGCTCATGGATTTTACTAACTTACTACATCTCCTAAAATACAAAATCCTTAAGATAAGAAGGGATGAATCTCTGACGTTGGAAATGTAGGGAAATCAGTGGGGAGATATTTTTCAGCAGCAAACCCTTCTCAGCTCTCTTCGGATCAATTCCTCTAAGACTCTCCCTGGTAGATACCCCAGGACTGCTCCACTCTATGTAGTTTCTCCTATGTCTCAGTACACCTTCCCTAGGAAATCAGCATCCTGGCAGATCAAGTACCACAGGAGGAAGCTGCTCTCAGTCCCTCCAACTAAATAAGCATATTCACATTTTCCAAGATCCCTGATTATGAGCCTGAATAGAAAATTTGGTTTCTGATTAATAAGCATCCTTGCTTTTATGTTTCTACAGAAAGCATTTGTGCTAATAATATGATGCTTAATAATGAGATGTCTGTCAAAGGAAGGGAATGGCAATGGGGAAACAATGATGTTGGACCAAGTTTAAATATCATGCTATTTAAAAAGCCTTCACCCAAAAGGGTCATGCCCAAATCACTGGTATTTGTGAAAGGTGTTGCAAAGCAGATTTTTGTTTTCCTATTTCATGAGTGGTTCCAGGGTGCTTTTCCATTTTTTAGAAAAGTCTTAGGTCTGGAAACGTTCAAGCATCAGGCTGGCAGAGTTTGGCATGGTGACATTGCTGCCAAGTTCAGGACAAATCTATTTCTCTCTCTGTTGCCATTAGAACCTTCATCCCTGCATTTAGAACCTGACATGTGCCAAACTGCCCAATTAGTCCCTGCCTGTCATTAAAGTGTGCAGCTAAACACTGGGTTTGAAATACATCATTGCAACTGTCCAAACACAAACCCAAGTGTATTCAAGAGTCCCGGGGAGGATCAGGGTGAGGGGCGAGAATGATTCAAATTGGCCAAGATTCAAAATGCCATTTAAACTCAAGCACAAAAAAGGTTGTCCTCATGAAAAGAACTAGATTGACACTCATAGAACACAAAGGCTCAGTCCCATGTTTCCCGAGTTTCTGAGAGGGCCTGCCCCTCTTCACCTTGCCTGTGTGGCTCATTCTGTAGGGACAGAGGAAAGGTGCAGCTTTGGAAGTAGCCTGGCCGGAGGTGTGCCCCCAGACTAATACCCTGGTGATGCTGCCTTTTCTCAGCTTCCCGCTCCTGAAAGCCAACTTGATTCCAGTCAAATCAGAGAGAGGTTGGAGGTGATAGGATTTTATTTTCATAACAAATAAAAATATTTGATTTTCCCATTTAATTTTGCTGGGGAACCTAAAACATAGAACCATCGCACAGTATAACCTAGTCTGTCTGGTCAGGTTACGTGAGGTTGGTGCCACAGGAACAAGTGACTATGAAGTTGCAGTAGCTTAACCCAACAAAGGTTTATTTCCCAACATACTACCTGGCCGTCATAGTTCAGCAGGGATGCTCTGCTCATCACAATCTTCAGAGACCCAGTTTGGCAGAACCTCCACCATCTCTGATGCCATGGGTCAAATGCTAGGGGGAGAGAAAGCCCCGAAGGGTCTCAGAATGGCAACTAAATGATCTGACCTGGAAGTGACACCATGACATTTGCCCAAAATTCACTGGCCAGAACCAGTTATATGGTCCCACCCAAACACAAGAAGGTCAAGACACATAATCTTACCATCTAGCATTAATGACTACCACTGACACAATCCAGGTCACATCTCTAAGTAGCAAAGTTGGAATTCCTGACTCTCATTTGGCCCTAAAACAGAGGCACAGCTCACAGACTTACGGCCCAACCAGGCTCCGGAGCTGATCTAGAAGGGCTCTTGAGGATGGGGAAAGGTGAGACATCTGGATAACTCTCTATAGCTTAAAACTTTAGCTTTGATCAGATATTCCATTCTCACTCCAGGAGAGATCAGAATCCCTGGTTTGGTTCCAGAATAATTGATCCCTTTGTTCAGCTTTTTGGAGTTCTCCAGATTGGAGAGAATCTGAAAACATACTGAGTCTTTTGGACGCTTCCTGGCCCAGATGCCCTTGCCTTCTGGGTAAGAGAAACGTAAATCCCTAGAGCAGAGCAAAAGCCCTAGGTAACTATTTTCTGACATCAGCTCCAATACAGAATTTCTGCAGGAGGTCTGTGATATCAGCAGTGTCTGCAAACTGCTCAAGAATACTTCTTTCCCAGGTGCGGGTGGCTATTTTTAGAAATGTATGCAGATCTAAAAAAAAAGAAATGTATGCAGATCTTGTGATCTGTAAGATATACATTCAATTAAAAACGGGTACTGAATTTATTTTATCATTACATATTTTCTCAACCAACAGTTCCTCAAATCACTTTTAGCATAATTTGGGGGAGGGGTGAGGAGCGATGGTAGTCCGCCAATTTTTTTTTTTTTTTTTTTGAATCATGTAAGGATATAAAGAGGTGCTCATGGTGTTAGAAACCTCTCCTTACTGAGCAGGATGCTTCTGTGAGGGTCTTTTCTCTAGACTTTCTTAGATCTTGTTGGTGAAATTTGTTGACAGAAAAGAAATAGGTAAACATTTCAGTAGCTGTTTCTGAAGCTGTATTTAGCTTCTAGGAGAATTATTCCATTGAGGGAAGGGTGAGGTGAAGAGGGTAAGCAGCATTTTGAGAATACCAGCCTAAAGCTACCCATAAATAAAACCCCTGCCTGCTGGCAGGTCAGTGTATGTGACATTGGTCAAGGGGCATCATGAAAAGCACTAAATCAACAATAACAGAGCTGAAACAGAGGGGATTATATGCACAAACCCTCCAGTGTTTGTTGCAATGACTGAATGGGTGTCATCACCTGTTTCAGGTGGGTCAGAATAAACTGTTTAAAGTCGTGAATGGAGTGAAGGGCAGGTACAGGTCAGGATGATGGCAACATCTCAGCCTATGATTTTCTGTCATGTTAGTACAGACAATAATCCCAATTGTCTGGCCACTTCCATTTATGGGGTGGTTGGTAGTGGTGCAGAGTGAGGAATCAGAAAACCTCCTTAAGTCCATCTCATTCATATTCCTAGCCAGCACTCTCCTTCTCCTTCACGGGGTCTTCTGGAAGGGCTGAGAAGGAGTTCCTGAGGCTGTATATATTAGCTGCCTACATATCCCCCATCTGGGAAAACCTCCGTATCGGTCATTTTCACTGTGAAAGTGACCACAACACATTGTATGAGCTTTGCAGATGCAACCAACCTGCTATACCAGTCATCATTTATAGGGCCAAGAAAAGATTTGTAAGCTGAAGGCAATCATTTATGACCTGAAGCCAAGGGAGCTCCTCTGCTGTGAAGCTTGCTCTGAACTCTGCCCCATGGAGGCATAACATTCTGTTTAATCCACTCAAATACTCTCTTTAGGGAAACATCAATAGTAGGTGAACAACATGAGAGCCTGTCACTTCAGATGAGGTTATTGCCATTGCTCTTGAAAGCTCAAGCATATGTTATTGTTGGAATTTCTGGGAACCAGAGTGACCACATAGCCAATAAGGCCAAGGAGGTAACTTCCTGTGTTACTACTGTGAGTCCCTATGTGCCTTTGTAGTAAGTTCATATCAGTTAATATATGACTCTTCCTTTTGTTTCTCTCTTTAGAAATCTGTCAACATTATTCATTTGCATGCATGAATCCTTTTATCTTAATGGTAAACAATGAGCAAAAGTTGAAATAAAAATTCCATCCTTGGGTCATATAGCCATGTTTTTCCACATGGTTTTCCTGCCAACGGTCCAAACTGGTTGCTGTAAATTCCCCTCCCAAGTCCAGGAGTCGGGGCCAGAAAGGGGAGAAAGGGAGATGGGGCTGGTCTGCAGCTCCTGGGCATGAGAAAATCCACGGTACTGCTTTGGGCAAACACAGACTCAGGACAAAGGTACAATCCAAAGTGGGCTGGCAGGGGGTGTAGCTCAGTGGTAGAGCATTTGACTGCAAAGTGGGCT
This sequence comes from Halichoerus grypus, assembly GCF_964656455.1. Taxonomy (NCBI): domain Eukaryota; kingdom Metazoa; phylum Chordata; class Mammalia; order Carnivora; family Phocidae; genus Halichoerus; species Halichoerus grypus. The sequence continues at coordinate 42,997,904 of NC_135714.1, forward strand.
GGCAAGCTCCAGATCCCAAGGAGAGCATCTGCAATCTGCCTGAGCAATGGGAGCAGGAAGCCCAAGAGCAGACAGAGAGATATGGGCTGAGGCACTGATTCACAGACCTGGGCCCTCTGACAGCAGCTCCTTGGAAGCAGCTGTAGATGGAGGAGGTTGGACTTCACTTTCTGTAGTGTAAACCCAAGGGCCCCTCGGAGTCAAAAAGTTACTGGAGAGTAAAAGAACACTGGCAGCCGAGGGGATTACACCAGCCTTCACTCGGCAGGCTGTCTTCTGATAAGATTAGGATCACAGAGCTCATCAGCCAGAAGCCACCTCTGAATGTCCAGGGTGAGTGGTTTGCACACACAGAAATAATCCATTGCCATGTCCCTGGAGGATAATCTTGGAGCCAGAACTGCAGTGAGGGCAGGACTTGCAGGCTGCCTGTGAAAGCTAACAGGACACCATGAGCTAATGGAGTGAATCCAGATGACGAGAAAGGACATAAGGTGGGTAGAAGGGCCTCAGAGCATCTCCTTGCCAATGAAGGAGCTCCTTGAGGCATGCAGTGGGAGACAGCCTAGGATAGGGCCCAAGATTCTGCATTCTGGACAAAATCCCAAAGTGGAACCACCAGCCACATTTTTGGTGGCTGGCAGGTTTTAGAGGACTGACGTGTGTGGCATCCTGTTGACAGGAAATACAGTTTTCAAATTTCAAATGTTTTTGTAAGACCTCCGGAAGACTATAGTTAGTGGTGTTAGAGAAGGAGTGATGTTTGGGTGGACAGTGGGATAAGCTTGCAGGGCCAGCCTGCTCTAATGTCGAGGGTCTCCCATGCAGATTTGCCCTTGACCTTGCTAAATGTGAATCTGTGAGATGAAGATTAACACTATCTTGGTATGAAGACCAGATGCTCTGTCTTAGGGTCTCACTCATATTGTCATGAAACCTGCCCCATGAGTTATGACCTCCATGTTTCTGAAACAAGTTTGAATAATGTTTAGGAATCCTAGACATTTTCCCTTTGGGTTTTAAGAATAATCTAAAACAAAAATATTACCAGTTATAGAGACAACACTTTTTATTTTAGAGTAATAATTCCCATGTGAATGTCTTCTTCCATAGAATAAAACTTGATTTTTTTAAGTCAGTGTCTCTCCAGATGTGGTCTTCAGAAATGTTGGCGGGGGGATCTTCAAAAATGTTGGCGGGGGGTCTTCAAATGCATTCTCAGGGTTCTATATGAATGGTCTTTTTTTCCTATTAAAAGTGAAAAGTTCTGTTTTAGTGCATTATAATGTAACAGTAGTTTTAAATATAGGACCCAGAAATGAAATTTTCCTTGGCTTTATAATGACTTTAGGTGGAAAATCTCCAAGGATGAATATGTTGCATGCCAATTCATTTGAATTTTATCCAATTCCACAAGTATTTATTGAGCTGTGGTCCTAATGCTCTAGCAGGCACAAAGGAATAGAGAATACTAAGTTCCTGGTCCTTTTGGGAGAGAATTATCGTACAAGAAGCAATGGGAACATTCTCCCTGGAGGAGTCAGGGAAAGCTTCTTAAAGGATGAATTCACTAGGATGACTGGCAGAGAGAGAGAGAAAGAGAGAGAGGTAGATAGAACATTGCACAAGCAACAACATGGACAAAGACATGCATACCTGGTAGTTTAACATGACCAGAACATGGAATTTGAGGATAGACAGCATGAGTAAAGTGACTAGGAAGATGACTACCCTTTGAGCCTTGCTAAGGAGCTTGGGCTCATTGGCAGGAGAACATGGCAACTGTTCTGTGTTGTAATGCCTTTTATTGTTGTTGTTGTTATTGTTGTAATACCTTTTGGGGATCTCTCTCCCTGTATGCCTTTATTACTCCATTTTCTCTGAAAAGTTTGAATTCTCTCAAGAGCCACATGTATTGGTCTCACACTCCCGGGTGTAAAGAGGTAAAAAAATGTCATCAACTTAGCGATGGTACAAGAGTTCCAGTTGGAGAAAGAAATGTCTTTGTTGGGAAAACTATGTTGGAAAAGCCTTGGGGTATATCCAAGACACCTGAAAATTTGTGATTTTAAGTATCAGAAAAAAGGGAAATAATTTTGCCTACGTGGGGAGAAAGAATTTGGGGTTTTGGTGGGGGATCAGTCCGAAGGAAAGGTGCTGACAAGGGTGCGGAGAAGGTTACAGGAAATTGTGGAAGGATATCTCCCAATTCTACAAATCTTGAGGACAGTCTGTAAAATCCACAAATGCTGTATGCAAGTGATTTTTTTTTATAGTGGGATACTGAGAACAGGTTTGAACTTCAGGGCAGACTTGGACTAGGATGTAGGATGGAAGCTGCATGTGTTATGGAGCCTGAGGTGGCCCTAAAAACAAAAGCTTCAAAGAATGTGCAGCCATCTTGGAAAGGGCTTTGGATTCCTCAGGCTATGGTTTTGAACTAGATCTTGAGGATTATGCTGGTTAATTTTATGTGTCAACTTGGCTAGGCTATGGTGCTGGTTATTTGATCAAAAACCAATCTTGATGTCATTGCAAAGATATTTTAGGCGTAATTAACACTTATAATAAGTAAAGTTTGAGTAAAGTAGATTACTCTCCATAATGGGGATGGGCATCATCAAATCATTTGAAGGCTTTAGGAGCAAAAACGGAGGTTTCCAAAGAAGGAACAAATCTGCCTACAGACTTCAACACAGAAACCCTGCCTGAGTTTCTCACCTGATGGCCTGCCCTGCAGAGTTTGGTCTCAAGACTGCAACATCAACTCTTAATTTAATTTCCAGGCTGCCAGCTTGCCTTATGGATTTCAGACTTCCCAGCCCCCACAATCACATGAGGCAATTCCTTAAAATCTCTCTCTAGATAGATGGAAGAAATAGATGTATAGATCTCTAGATGTAGACTTATAAATAAGATATGAATCTATCTTTATCTATCTATTAGCTATCTATCTATCTATCTATCTTACTATTGAGTCTGTTTCTCTAGAGAACGCTGACTAATACAAGCACAAGGAGATTCCAAATGATAGCTGGGTGATACAGCTCTATGAAGGGCAACTATACATGTTTCTAGGTCCTGGGCAGGAACAAGCCTTTCCTCACAATTTGAGAAAATGCCAAAAGGAAAGGGATTCAAATATGGTTGCTCCTTGACTCATTAGGATACTCAGTAAGTGCTCTGTGATATATATTGCTAGATCTTGACCCAATAGCATCTCTCTTACCCTTTCCCTACTGAAAGAATCCTAATTTTGTCTTAATCAACAATTCCTAAACAAGTATTTAATTTTCCAGCCTCTTTTGCAGCTAGGGGTGGTCATGTGACACAGTTACAGCCAATGAGACTTAAGCCATCATGTTTGGCTCTTGAGAAAGTTTGTAATGGGATCAATCTGTCTGGCATGTTTCTTCACTGATTTGCCCTTCCCTCTTTCCCATTCTTCCTGGCTGGAATAAAGATGCAAAACCTCACGGTGCAGCAGCCATCTTGTAATGATGAGGATGAAAGACACTAAGAATGGTAGAGCATAGAGTTACAAGGACTCTGGGCAACTGAAGACATCCCTGATTAGCTGCATCAGACTTGGACTACCTATCTCCAGCCTTCTTAATATAAGAAGACAATAAATCTCTTCCTTGTTTATGCAGACCTGATCAAGTTTCCTGCCACTTGCAGCTGAATGCACTCCTCACTGATACTGCCACAATCTCAATCACTATTGGATTAAGCAATGGCATTGTTTCCAGAAGTCCACCAGGCAAAAGAAGAGTGAGGGGCCTGAAGACCTGACTGACTCTCTCTGTAGCCCTTTTAATTAGCAAATTAATTGAGCTTAAATGATCATATAAACTAATCATCACCTTGAATGGAACACAGAAGAGGTAAATTTCTGTGGATTAGAATTGAGATTTGGATGGAGAAGAACTAAGGGTATGTCATCATCAGGTGGGAATGAGGGAGCAAGAGGGCATTTTAAACTATAAATGATGGTTTTTAAAAAATAAAAGCGTGGTTAAAAAAAAAATAAGTCCACTACAAATAGTATATCTTGATCTATAGTCCAGAGGTGTCTGGTTTAAACAAAAAAGAAATGAATACTCAGTGATACGAATATCTCTGTGTTCATAAATAAAGACTAGTATCCTATGTGTTTTTTTCTATACTTTCCTTCATTTTTTCACTTTATTTACACAATCATTCATTCAACAAACATTTATTAATGAATAGGAACCAGGAACACAAGGATGAGTAAGACAAAGTTCTTATCCCTCTAGAGTCAAATATTGAGTGAACAGACAGAATTGTGAGCGGATAAATAACCAAACAAATCTCTCAGGGATATAGAAGAGATAAAAATAAGTCATGAACCACAAACACTGACCAGAGGAATTAGGAGTGACTGACTCCATAGCATGGGAGACATTTGAGCTGGAGTTTGAATTTTGAATAGGAGTTTCCTAAATGGAGAAGGAGGAAGACCATTTTCATTTCCTATATCTTCATCTTTGGAAACAAATATTAAAGGAGATTTGACCCATTCAGATATCAAGGGAGGCTTCTCTGAGGGAGCTTCTCTTCAGCTGAGACGTGGGTGAAAAGGAGTTAATGAGAAAGAAAAGAGAATTCTGGATAGAGGGAGAAGCAGAACTCATATCATAAGGTGGAGAGAGGTATGAGATGAAGCTGGAGAAATATTTAGGAAATATTCCAAATGATATAGGGGCAGAACAGGTTAAGGAGGGTTTGAGTTTTTTTTTTTTTTTTCCTTAAAAACAATGAGAAGGCATTGACATATTTTATGCCAAGTGAACCTTCTGGCCATCTTAACTGCTAGCAATCTAAAGTGCTTAGACTAAGGAGCTGTGGCTTTTCCCGAGAGCCTTGGGATTCTGAATTCCCCCTGCAACCTCTCTAAAGCCAAGCTGCAGATTCATTGGTGGAACTCACCATAGGTATCAGAATATCTTGCCATCTCTAGTAGTCCCATAATTCTTCTTCTCCATAAAGGCAAGCATACTGGCAAACTTTAATAACTGTCAGGTCTAATTATGAACAGCCATTGCCCTTTAGACTTGCATAGGAAGCCCTTTCCACTCCAGACGCTGCCCTGTCAGTCTCTGAATGGCATCCTATGAAACCACGGGTTAGACAAAGCACTGGGAAAAGATGCAAACAATAGCAGGAGCTAATGATATCTACACATAATACAATCTCCAAAAAGCAGGAGCTAGAGCCCAGCAGATACCACTGCATTGACGGCTTCATTTTATTCATACCCTACTGAATATGTCACTTCCCACAGTTCGGATGTCAGGCTGTGACCTGAATTTCCAAGCTTGTTGTTTGTACCATCAACCGTTAGCTTGGAGAAAGGCAAGAATTTAAACATGCAAAACTGGATTTGCATATTCGGTGTTTTAGGTAAGAAAGATGCCTTGGATTTTGGCCCAGTTGAGAAGGAGCTGCCGTTCTTTTTTCATTAATATCCTCTTACTTACAAGAACATGTTGACACAAACACACACATACACACAGAGGACACACAAAGAAATTCTCAAAGGCTTTCCAGTGATAACCTCTTAAGAAGCAAAGCTCTCAGAAGCACATTTCATTTGAAAAGGTAAAGAGCTAAGCCGGAGGGTTAAAGGAAAGAAAGCAAAGGCTGAGGAATACTGCAGCAGACACGCCATGATTCCTCAGGAACCTCAGAGTTTTCTCTAGGGAAGAAGAACCCGAGGTCAAATAGAAAAGCATGGGAAAAAATGAAGTATGGAAGCAGAAGAGCTGGAACAAAATTCAAAGCAGCCCACACTCTAACCACTATATATGACCCATACAATTACCTTTTAAAAAAAAATTCTTTTTATTAAGACTTTATTTTTTTAGGGCAGTTTAAGGTTTACAGGGGAAGGTACAGAGATTTTCCATATACTCCCTGTCCCCTCACATGTACACCTTCCCCCATTACCAACATTCCGCACCAGAGTGGTACATTTGTTACAACTAAGGAACCTACACTGATACAACATAATTCTCTTAAGTCCATATTTTACATTAAGATTCACTCTTGGGGGTCCCTGGATGGCTCAGTCAGTTAAGTGTCTACTTTTGGCTCAGGTCATGATCTCAGGGTCCTGGGATGGAGCCTCATGTTGGGCTCCCTGCTCAACGGGGAGTCTCTGCCTGTCCCTCTCCCTCTTTCAACCTCTCTCTCTCAAATAAATAAATAAAATCTTTAAAAAAAATTCACTCTTGGTGTTATACATTCGGGTTTGGACAAATGTCTAATTACATGCATCCATCATTATGGTATCATACAGAATATTTTCACTGCCTTAAAAGTCTTCTGTGCTCCCACTCTTCACCCCTCTCTCTCCCCAATTCCTGATAACCACTGATTTTTTACTGCCTCACTGGTTTTGCCTTTTCCAGAATTTCCTATCTTGGAATCATATAGTATGTAGACATTTCAGATTGTCTCTCTTCACTTGGTAAGATGCATTCAAAATTCCTCCATGCCTTTCATGGCTTGATAACACTGAATAATATTCCATAGTCTGGATAAACGACAGTTCACTATTAAGTATGATGTTAGCTGTGGAGTTTTTGTAGACACTTTTTTTTTTAAAGACTTATTTATTTTATATATATAGAGAGAGAGAGCGCGAGAGCATGAGTGAGGGGAGGGGCAGAGGGAGAGAATCTCAAGCAGACTCCCTACTGAGCATGGAGCCCAATGTGGGCCTCAATCTCACAATCCTGAGACCATAACCCAAGCTGAAATCAAGGGTCAGTTGCTTAAACAACTGAGCCCCCCAGACACCCCAGGCACCAACCAAAATGTCCTTCATTAGGTGAATAGCTAAACCATAAAGATATTCTTTATCTAGTTGAAGAAGTTCTAGTCCTACTTTACTGAGAGTTTTTACCATAAATAGGTATTGGATTTTGTCAAAATCTTTCTTTTTCAGCCTATTAATGTGATAGATTACAAAAATTGGTTTTCAGATGTTGAACCAGCCTTGCATACCTGGCATGAATTCCGCTTGGTTGAGGTGTGTAATTCTTTTTATATGTTACTGGATTCGATTTGCTAATATTTTCTTGAGATTTTTTTTTTCAATCTGTATTTATGACAGATACTGGCCTGCAGTTTTCTTCTCCTGTAATGTCTTTGTCTGGTTTTGGTATCAGGGTGATGCTGGCCTCATAGAAAGAGCTAGGAAGCATTCCTTCTGTTTCTATCCTCTAAAAGAGATTGTAGAGAATTGATATCATTTTTTTTTTTTTTTTTTTTTTAAATATTTGGTAGAATTAGGGCGCCTGGGTGGCTCAGTTGGTTAAGCGACTGCCTTCGGCTCAGGTCATGATCCTGGAGTCCCAGGATCGAGTCCCGCATCGGGCTTCCTGCTCGGCAGGGAGTCTGCTTCTCCCTCTGACCCTCCTCCCTCTCATGCTCTCTGTCTCTCATTCTCTCTCTCTCAAATAAAAATAAATAAAAAAAAATCTTTAAAAAAAAAAAAAAAATATTTGGTAGAATTAGCCAGCAAACCCATCTGGGCCTGGTGCTACCTGTTTTGGAAGGTTATTAATTACTGATTGAATTTCTTTTATAAATATAAACCTATTCATATTGTCTATTTTTATCTTCCAGGCAGTTTAATTACTGACCATTTACCATGAATGTGGGGAGGCTTGGTTTTAAGCTTTGTTAGAGTGTTGTTTAAGCTATTGTGATGTTAAGCTAGAGTGAGATTATTCAGTTATTTCCTAAGTTTTGAGGCTTTTACTTAGTCTTGGGACATAGATTTTACTACTAAAGCCTGGCTATTATGGTATTTCAAAAGGAAAACCATACCCGGTAATTGCACTCCTGGACATTTATTCCAGAGAATTGAAAGTTTCTGGGTGCACAAAAGATCATAGCAGCTTTATTTGCAATAAAACTTAATACTTGAATATTTGTAATAAAACCAAAAACTTGAAATAACCAAAATGTCCTTCATTAGGTGAATAGCTAAACAAGCTGTTATATCCATGTCAGGGAATACTATTCAGCAGCAAAATGGAACCATTAGATCTATCGAGACACACAACAACTTAGGTAGATCTCAAGAACATTATGCTGAGTGGAAAAAAGCCAATTTCAAAAGGTTATATACCATATGATTCCATATATATGACATTCTCAAAATAACAAAATTGCAGAGATTGAGAGCATATTAGTTATCGTCAGGATTAGAGATAGTGAGATAGTGGCGGGGGGGCATGATTATAAGGGGTAGCACGAGGGAGCTCTTTGTGGTGATGGAACAGTTTTGTGTCTTGATTGCAATGGTGGTTACATAAATCTACACCTGTAATAAAATGGCATAAAAACTGTGCACGTTTTGTAATGTCGATTTTCTGGTTTGACATCATAATATAGTTAATATAAGATCCAACCATGGGAGAAACTGAGTGTAGAGTGCATGGGACCTATCTTTGCAACTTCCTGTGATCTACTATTATTTCAAAATACAAGATTTAGAAGAAAAAAAGGAAATCCTGGGCCTTTACCAAGTCCCTCCAACTTGGTGGGATATAAACTCCAGTCTGTTGCCTCTGTGTAAGACAACAGCTGGAACTCTGCTCAACTTTCACAGATGTCTAGCTGTTGAATGTTACTCATCTCCTCTGCATCTCCTCCATGCATCCAGGTCATCCATACACTTGAGAGCTTTATGCAGATCTGAGAGCTTCCTCCTTTGCAGTGCCTCCTTTTCAGGATTTGCCCCCTCAGTTTCTTTGGAGCCCCAAACTGCATCTTCTGACACCTCAAGCCAATAGGACTGGCTTTCTGCTTGAATTCTAACTACCCTGCAGTTCATAGAATGCAGAGTGCCCCAAATAAATGTAGATCTCACCTACTGTGGTTCCCTTCTTTCAAGGACTGGAGCCTCTCCAAACTTCATCTGCTTTTGTTCAATCTCCAGTGCCTTCAAGGCATTATATATATCACTATCATATAAATATGCAAATATATATGCATATATATAGATATAAAGCACTGCATGCATAAAATCAAACTGCAAACTTGTAATAATATCCTATAACTTTAGAATGTTTTCTAGTTTACAAACCACTTTTCCATTTTATGCATACCAAGCCTATGAGTTAAAAGACATAGTATTATACAATATATATAACCTTTGTATAAATTATCCTGGGTCTCCTCATTTGGTAGCCATTCTTCAGTCTGTTATGAGCACTTCATCCTCAGTGTTCTCCATAGACATTTTGGTTCACAAGGTCGCTCTCCTCATTTTCTGGTTATTTCCCCCTCCACCTACCCCATGGGTGTTCTCATTCATGATCAGAATTTTAACTACCTCCTATGAACTACAAATCACGAATTTGTACTTAATTCATGACCTATCATCAGATTCCTGACTCATGTATCTAATTGGCATCTCCATTTGGGAACCCATAGATACCTCAAAGAACATATTCAAAATTCAACATTTATCCTCCCCTAAGACCTAATTTTATTTTCTATATTTTCTGTTTTTTGGAATGGTACCACCTTTTTCAACACTCAAGCTAGAAACATGAAACTTGTCTTTCACCCTTTAGGTCCAACTGCCCACCAAGTCCTGCCAACTCTACCTTGTTTATTTCCTGAGTCCCATCTCTCCTCTCCATCTGACCTCTGCCTTGGTTCAGTACCTCAGGATTTCTCATCCAGACTATTGCAATAGACGCCTAACTGGTCTCCTCATTTCTGATTTTGCTTTGGACTGGGACAGGGGTTACAGCCTCAAGAGGGCAGACAGCAAATTTGGACTGTGGTCTAAGTTAAAGAGGAACCATGGGTTAGTAAGTAACTCTCTGGTAATACAGAAACCTCCCAAATTAGAGTGTTAACACCAGCAAAAATCAATATGCTCTTTTCCTTCTATGATAGCAGACAGGCTTAGTGATAAGAGTTTGGGTCGGTGTGGGCAGGCAGACCACAGCTTCTGAGGGCCCCTATCTTTTTAGGGGACAGAGGGAGTAGAGAGGACAGAGGGCAGAGAATGAAAGCCTATACAGACAGAGGTGGATAAAGAGGTTCAGCTCAGATCTTAATATGGGTTCCTGGTGAACTCCAAGACTCAGCTCTATGAATAGTAGGAAGGAAGCAAGTGTACACCCAAGACTGTGCTAGTCCACAAAAGGCATAAAGTGTGAGAGGAGTAGTTTGGGCTAAGATTATTTACTTAAGAATTCTCAGTATCTGTATGTGTTTCAAACACTTTTGTTTCATGTAAATATTATTTAGTCATTCATGTTAAACTTCTTAATGTAATCCCATTTAAGTGTTTGTCTTATATTTCAAATATCCCCAAGGATATGGTATGTGTGTGTTTGGGGCGGGGGGCGTGCCAAATAACAGTGTCCTATGCGACCATTATCTAAATCAAACTCACATAACAAATGAAACAGTTCCCTCACACTGCCGCCAAGCCTCACCTATCCAAAGGTAAATTGGACAAATCTGCTGAAAATACTTCAGTGGCTCCTCCATCCTTGATAGTCTGTAAACATCCCCCACCCCTGATGACCCCACTCCCTTGGTCTCTGAAGCCTCACCTAACGTTTTCATAGGATAAAGAATCCTTTTCCGTAGTCAACTCCAGATGCTGCACTTTGACTGTGAGCTTCATAGGCAAGAAGTCTCTCTGACCCATCCCTGTGTCATCATTATCTAGCACTATGTGTGGCTCATGGTAAGTGCTCAAAAAAAGATTTGCTGAACAATTAATTTACTCAGGGATTAGCAAACATTTTCTGTAAAGAGACAGAAAATAAATATTCTGGGCTTTGCAGAACCTAAGTCTCTGTTACAACAATTCAGCTCTGCCATTGTAGCATAAAAGCAGCCATAGACAATACAAAAATGGGGCATGGCTGTATTCCAATAAAACTTTATTTACAAAAACAGGTACACGGATGGCTTTAGCCTGAGGGTCATAGTTGGACAACTTTTGAATTAAATGAATGAATGAATATGCAAATTGCCTTGGAACCACTTGGTTTTGACTCAAACTCTCTTTTCCAGGAAAGCGGACTTTCTCCTCACACAAATTCTTCATAGTTTCCTAAAGTAAGGCCCAGACCAAAAGATGCTCCAAGTGCAGATAGGATAAGATCTGTTTATTTTCTCATTGAACAGTTTGAATGGTATTATTTAGATGCAGTGTCACTTGAAAGGATAGTACTGGCAGCTCTCATAAGTTATTAAAACTGGAATTTACTATCATGTATATTAAAAACAAGAAAAAATGTCCTGATGCTCAAGACCATGATACATTGAATAAAATATGCCATGATTTCCCAACAGCCACAGATTCCCATGAAAAAAATGAAAACAAAGATAATAGAATAAATAGGGTGAGTTCAAGCATGGTTCAAATATGTGTACCACAGTCATGATTAAAGCTTCTCTGAGGTCCACTGCAGGGGAAGTGACTGTGAATAGCTGAGTATTTGGAGAAGTTGGGCATCCAACAGAAGGTTCTTTAAACTGGGTTCAAATACTAACTTTGACCCTTGTTAGTAGTAGGACTCCACAGATTACTTAACTCCTCAGGGCCTCATTTCAGTAAAATAAGCATAATAATACCCATATTCCCAGGTACTCTTAGGGATTATAGGAGATATTTAAAGCCTTGAGGACAGTGTAGGAAACACTACTGAACATCTGTTGGAGCTGGGAACAGTGGTGCATGACTCACACACCTCATCTCCTGGGTTCCTTCATAGCACTTACCACTCACTGCCTGATACTGTCTTATACATTTATGTCCATTTGTTATTGCCTGCCTCTGTTCCCCATTAAAATATAAAATCCATGAGGCCAGGCACCAGCCCACTTTCTGAACAAAGACAGAGCAGACTTCAGGTTCTGTGCCTTTGCCAGGCAACACCATCCAGCTAGAATTTAATCATATTTGGTTTGCATTTACATTTCTTTTTCTCATTTAGAACAAGTGATACTGAATTTCTATTTATGGGTCTAATAAAAGTGCCTTTTTAAATTAAATTTTTTGATAATTCCAAATATATGCATGAATTTATTCAGGCTTATTTGTTTATAAGTATTGGGTAAATGATAGTAAAGATGTAATGCTGATATGATCAAAAAATATATATCGATTTCTGAAGTTGAGGGCTTGCTGAAGCATAGGACCTCTAGGTCCTTTTCTAGGATCTTCATGCTATGATTTGACGCTTTTGTAAGGATTGACCTCAGCATGAGCAAAATGTGTCACAGATACACTTTTGTCTTGGGAGACCAAGTTTTGGGTGAAAGGAAAAGCAGCTTGTGAGTAGCAACCTGAGGAGATTCTCCCTACCCCAGAGGGAAAGCTTCCAAGCTCTTGTTTTCTTACTTTCCCCTTGTCTATTTTTGTTCAGCAAATTTCTGTTTAGACACCAAACATCTTGGAGCCAGACACTATGCAAATCAAAACAAATGATAAAAGTGAGACTTGAAGAAGGCAAGTGGAAAGGAGAAGTGAGTCAAGATTTCTTCACTTTACAAGTATCGGATCCCAGGCATGGGGACATCGTAAGGCAGGATTGCATCCTAACTCAAGGCAACCCACGGTTTCTTCACGTCTCCTCCTTCTCCTGCTTCCTTTTCCCAATCATTTTCCCTTTCTTTTTTGTTTAAATGAAGAAATTCAATGCATACACTGATGAAATCTTTGGGTCTTGTTCAGTTCATTTTCAATTACACCAGAGTGGTGTGGCTGGGGTGAGAAGACATGTCAGATTCCTCAGCACTTTCTTGTTTTCAGGGAACATCCCGAATCATGAGGAAAGCCATCCTGCCAGCAAGGAGAGGATGTCCTCATGGGAGGATGCCCTCCTATGCCAATGCTTCTCAAACTTTAATGAGAATATAAATCACCTGAGGATCTTCTGATTTGGTAGGTCTGGGGCACACAAGAGAGTTGGCATTGCTAACAAGCTCCAGTGAGGCTGACCCATGGACCACACTAGAAGGTTATATCATTACTAGCAGCATATGTCACAGCACTTGCTAAGCATCTACTTACACTATGCTCTGACCTACGTGCTGAAGTGACATTCATTTTCAGATCAGAACCTCTCTCCTAGGTCCTGGGAAAAACGTGAAGGTGAATAAGATTTTATTTTTGCCCTCAATAAGCTTACCTACCATGTCTAAGATCAAAGCCAAAGACATAAAATAGCACTGTAATTATTGTGTGAAAAAGCCCTCATAATGAGGGCACAGGATATATACCAAATCCAGGGTGATCAACTTAAAATATATATATTAAATTATCTCTGTATCTCTCTCTCACACACACACATACACACACACACTCATGTTCTCCGTTCTAAGAAATTAAAGTTAGTTATATCTTGTGTTCATAGATTTTACCTGGACTGTTTAGATGGAGGGTGGACGAGAGGTAGCCAACCATTTAGGTAGACCTTGAAGGGCAAGAATGTAAAGCACTGAAAATTTAAAAAATTTTAAATTACCCTTGAAAACCTCTTTTCTGGGGTCCCCAGAGGAGGTATCTCCTACTGTCCTTTGTTGCTGAATTTGGTCACATCTTGGGTCCTGCCCTCAATGTTCTTCATGCATATATGTGGTATAAGGCCTAATATTGGGGCTCAATATCATGTGCTGCGTTCACATCTAGAGCACAACGTGGGGCTTTGAGTGCTTAAGTGCAAGTTCCCTGCCCTCTTTGCTGCCGTGAATGAGGTTCCTTGCCAAACAACCCTCCTTATCCAGGGACCAGACACAGTTCCCATTTATCTCTGAGTAGTGGGTTCCGTTTCCTCTCAGCCCACAGAATTATTGAAACAAGCCAATTACATCCTCCCATGGGAACCAGGAGTCACCCCACCCTCTTGATACTACAAACCTACCTAGCAGCCCCTGATAGTTTACACTGTTCCTGAGTGCAACCCCTGTGTGGTCCTGCAGGATATGAGTGTCCACCTACTCCAGGCTGTGAATATATGTGCTTAATAAACTCCTCTCAGTCTCCTCTGTCTGGGGTTCAGTGCTTTGTGTTCAACCATCCCCACAACCCTAGGACAGGAATCCCTCTCTCACTAATGAGGTGATTAAGAGGAAATTAAAACAATATGTGATTTGTCTTTGAGCGGAATCTCAGTTTGATGTGTGTGCTGAATGACATGCAGGTGTAGTTTGCTGCATAGAACATGGATTTCAGACAGCACTGAAGTTCTCTTTATTACCATCGTTACCTTATAGGCATTCATGCATGGGCTTATGCTAACTCCCAGATGCCTTGGTATTTAAAACCCTTTTGATTGGGTGTTGAATTTCTATTTCAGTAATCCTTTCACTTATACTAATACTGTTCATTGTCTAACACAATATTGGAAACATTTTAACTACTCATATATATTACAATTTATTCTGAAATCAATCTGGATTGTGTTCAACTCAATACCATAATCATTACTAAAATGCAAACACCATAGAAGAGTGTTCATAGCAGCATTATTTGTTATAGTCCCAAACTGGAATATCCATCAAGACACAATATCTCAATGCAAGTGCCCATCAAGATTAGAATAAATAAATAAACCTAGGTATATTTATACAGTGGAATACTATTCAGCAATGAAAATAAACAAACAAAATAAAGCCACATGCAACCACTTGGATAAATCTCTCAAACACAGTATGGAGCTAAAAGAAACCAGACACCAGAGAACACATGTGTGCAATTACAGTATATAAAATTTAAAAAACAGTCAAACTAATCTGTAGTATTAGAAGTCATAACAGTGGCTAACTTTGGGAAAAGGAAGTAATAATTAGGAGGAGAAAGGAGACCTTAAGGGGGTGTGTTTAATGTTCAATCTCTTGGGGCACACGGGTGGCTCAGTCATTAAGAGTCCGACTCTTGGTTTCAGTTAAGGTCATGATCTCAGTGTTGTGAGATCGAGCCCCGCAACAGGCTCTGCACTGAGGTTGGAGACTGCTTAAGATTCTCCCTCTCCTGACAAACCACGAGAGACTCTGGACTTCCAGAAACAAACTGAGGGTTACAAAAGGGAGTGGGGTAGGGGGATGGGGTAACTGGATGATGGGTATTAAGGAGGGCACATGTTGTGATGAGCACTGGGAGTTATACACAACTAATGAATTGTTGAACACTACATCAAAAATTAATGATGAGCTAATTGAACATAATAATTTAAAAAATAATAAAAATAAATTTAAAAAAATTCTCCCTTTCTCTCTCCCTCTGCCCATCCCCCCCCCCCCCCCGATGAGCCTCTCTCTCTAAAAAATAAAAGAATAAATAATATTCAATTTCTTGACCTGGGTCACAATTTAGTGGCTATGTGTCCTTTGTAATAATTAATTGTACACATCATTTTCTCTTTTTTCTATATGTATGTTTTATTTCAATAAAAAGAGGTACCACGTTTGCAGTAAAAAAATCTTTTCATCCATGTAACATTATTAGGTGCTTACTATGTGTTTAATATGAAGATGAGGTTTCTGTGCTGAACAAGATACGCACAGTCCCCTGTGGTATATCAAGATGAGAATTGGTCACTAACAATTAGTGCTCTGGGTGGTAAGTGATAAAGCCCATGAGAGATGCATATGCAAATTGTCATAGGAGTTCCAAGGAGGGAAGGATCTTTTTCACCTGGGGGATGAGGGGAGGTTCCATGCACTGCCCCTGGGCCATGAAGGGCAGGTAAAATTTAGATGTGTAGACATGGTAGAAGACATTGTAGGTGGAGAAAATGATACCGATAGGATGAGTCTAAGGTGAATAGGGAAGTCAAATGCTTTAAGATGGCTGAAGCACAGGAGTGTGGTAGGAAAAGATGGGGAATGAAAACAGAAAAGTGGTTGTAGTCGAGTCCTGGAAGTCTCTGAATGTCAGGCTATAGAGATCAAGCTCCTGCAGAGGGTGGGGTTTTACTGAAGGAGAATTGAGCTTTAGGGAGATAAATAACCACAATATGGCTATCAGATCATAGGTGGGAAGGCCAGCTGCAAGGAAGCCGGGTAAGGCACCATGGCTATAGTCCAGAACTGAGGGGTTAAATGCTTGAATCCGTGTGCCTACAATGTGACAGACAAGTGGGGCTGATTAAGCAAAAGTCCAATGGATTTGAGGTTTTAATCCTAGGTCCGCTACTTCACTGATGTGTAAACTTGATTCACTTGTCTAATTGTTAGTTTGTCTATCTGTAAAATGGGGCTAATACAGGATTGTGCTGAGGTTTATGAATATAAATGAATATAAAATACCTAGTACACTGCTCATAATAGAAACTTGATAAATAGTAGTGATCATTATCATTATAATTGTTATTGCCATCCTAGCCGGCCTTAACTCAATTTTCTTTGGGTTTAGTCTAAATTAGATTCCTTTCACCCAGAAGGTAAATATCAACTTTTAAGAAAACAATCTCCTTCAATCAACTGGAGCTCTTTCAAAATTCTTCCCAAACATAGTATATTAAAATAAAACAAAATAAAATAAACATTTCTCTCTGTGTGTGGGTGTCAATTTGTGCCTCAGTGCACATTCCTAGCATTAACCAAAAAATGACACCTTTCTAGAAATCGATGAGAATGATCAGCTCTTGAGATGGACTGATGACTTATCCTTCATCAAGTCCAAATACAGCTTCAAGGTCATGAGTCACACCAATGACCACTCCTGACTGGTAAAGATGTTTTTTCATGAGGACATTTTTACTTATTTATTTAACAGCAGACACCACTCTGTCTGACTCAAAATGTGGTTAGCTTCTGTAACAAAATCCATGTAAATAGGTCTCCCATGAGCCACTGCAAAAATCCTCAGTAACTTCATGCATAATGGAAGCTTATATAAGTGTGTGTTGCCTCAGGCGGGTGCCTTTTCAGAACTCCTGGGGGTTTCTCTTGTGATTTTTGAGTTCTGTCTCCTTCAGATGTTTGGGTTCTCTGAGCTGTCATTCCACAGAGATGATTTCAATCCTGGATTGAAATGCCAGTCCAAAAAAAAAAAAAAAACAGATAGTGAACATTTACTTTTCCCTTCAGAATTAATTTGTCTGACATGAAATAGACAAAATCGTTGTCAAGAAAATAGACTTAGTTTCACCAAATAATGAAGAGTTGTCTGTACTTTAAAAGGTATCTCATGAAAATAGAAACTTCAGTCCAAAGGGTTAATTTCCACAAAATATATCCCATTTCCTGGAGTTTATCATTTTACATTTAAAATTTGCTATCCATATTTATGACAATTGAACAGACACAACTGAGTTTTGGTTTAGCTTAAATTTGAGCTAGTTTGGTCTATTATGTCTCTTCTGCAGAAGCCATTTATCTGGTAAGCTTATCAAACCAGAATACAGAGAATAAGCATCCCCCATCACTGTATACACAATTGTAACCAGCTTGGTTATCTGGATTCTCACATTAGAGAAGATTAGAAGCGAGAGGGAAGCTAGAATTAGACACATTGACAATTATCAGCAATGACAGCTGACAACCTGACAGAGAGTGAAATAATAGGAAATATCTAAAGCACACACATAAAAACACAAGGCCGGCAGTTTGGAGTCATTAAATGTAGGGGCACATCAACAGCCACTGACCCCCAAATTGTGTTGACAAATGTTTCAAGTAGTCATCATACAAACATCACAAAGCCATTGTACATTTAAAAATGCTTTCCATCCAACATGGCTTAAATTGATCCCCATTGCTTACAGGGCTAATCTTTAGACCTTTAAATTTTGTACTCAGCTGTACAGGACTTATTCTACGGTGTCAATGGCTAAAAGAAATGTTACCATATGTTTATAAAAATGGCAGCATCAGCTCAATTAGTCTAAAAAATAAAAACTTACTATGAAAACTGTTAATAATCTTCCCTTTTAGGTCCATTTCCAAGGTATATCCAAATACTGCATTTCTACAATGACTCCATGGGAGCGTTTCTTGGAAAATTGCTTACAAAGGATGTGTTTTATTTTTTTTTATTTTTTTAAATATTTTATTTATTTATTTGAGAGAGAGAGAGAGAGAGCATGAGAGGGGGGAGGGGCAGAGGGAGAAGCAGACTCCCCGCTGAGCAGGGAGCCCGATGCGGGACTCGATCCCAGGACTCCAGGATCATGACCTGAGCCGAAGTCAGTCACTTAACCAACTGAGCCACCCAGGCGCCCGGATGTGTTTTAGAAAAAAGAAATGGCCATGAAGTTTTAAGACTTACTCACAATGCATAACAGCTATATTAAATTCTCTGAGTAAAGAAAGAAACATTCTAATTTGGTCAGATCCTTTCTTTCCTAGACTTCTTTGACCAACGAATATTTTTCAATGTAAAAAGTATCCCCACTTCCCAGGGCCCATCTTCTCTAGATCTTCCCTCTGTGGCACTTGTGGAAATACCAGTCTCTGGCAATGGTTCCCACATTAGTCAGGCCTCCAGTGTAGAGCAGATGATACACTCAAACGAATTTAACTGAAGGGAGTTTAATAAAGGGACTATTCTGAGAGGTGTGGTCAGAAGTAGGAGAACCAACAAGAATACAGCTGTCAGCAGTAAAGAGAAGCTGTCATCAACCCTAGGCCTGAAGACCCAAGGGGAGGACACAGTGCTACCAAAGCATGGTGAGGGTTGGAGTGGTTGTGCCCAGTGGTTGTTTCCTGGTACATGTTGCACAATCTGTTCTTCAGGGAGGAAAAAAAGCCTGCTTGTAAATCCTCCCATTATGGCCAATTTCAAGCTACCACTGTGAAGTCATTGCACGTGGAGTTGGGAAGAAACAAAGAGCAGCCTACCTTTCTCTAGGATTGCCATCATACAAACACAAGAGTTGTAAGCAACCTCAGCAGCATATGTGATAACAAAATAAATGCAGAAAACTATTTCAGGAGTGATGGGTTTTGTGTGTTTATTTTGTTAAATGTATTTACTTGAAATTCGATGTATTTTATTTATAAAGACTGGCTGTCTTTCGCAACTACCTTCACAAAATTACTGAAAACTTAACAAGCCAGCAACAGCAAACTGTTGGCTGTAATAATACAGGAAATAGCCAATATCGAAATCAGAACAATGGGGAGGGATCCTGGGAAAAGATACACAGGCTCTCCGATCTCTAACCAGGGAGCCCAGAAAACTCTGCATCCATGAGAGGATGCAGTCTTCATGAGTCAGTCTCCCAGGGTTCAGGATTGGGCAGCAAAGGGCAGAGAATGGAACTGAGGGAGGGAGGCAGATGCAGAATAAATAGCGGAGTTCCTAAATGCATATGTTTGTGGGACTTGCAGTTAGGCTGGTTGTGTGAGGATCCCCCCAAAGTACCTTTAAATGTACATGCTGAAGCAAAAGTCACTAGGAATCTATATATATTTCTAATGCTCCTTAGGTGATTCTAATACATAACTGGATTTGGAGTAAGGTATTACATGAATATGACTCTCAGGTATTAATGGTGCCATAAGGCACTGTTTTTCTCTTTATTTGAGCTCAACTGTTCTTTACTATCTGACTTGCCCACTTGAGAAAACATCTTCCTAGATTATCTCGCCACATCAGGGGTAGCTGGCTGGATTCTGAGTGATTCAGGTGGGAGCAATACTACAGCCAGAAGCTCAAAGATTGGAGTGAGAACTGAGAAGAGCCACATAGGGGATCAGAACCCCACCTAAAGAGTGGGAGTAGAGTACTGTGGTTCCCCTGAGTTGAAGAGGCAGAGAGATCAGAATTTGGGGCAACTGAAGTAGCTAGAATCTACAGAACAGGTGTCTTAGTCAGCTCAGGCTGTCATAACAAAATGCCATAGACTGAGTGGTTTAAATAACAGGAATTTATTTCTCAGAGTTCTGGGAGCTGGGAAGCACAAGATCAAGGAGCCAGTCAATTCAGTTCCCACGAAGGCTCTCTTCCTAGCTTGCAGACAGCTGCCTGCTCACTGTGTCTTCCCATGGTCTCTCTCCTTCTCTTTGTAATGACACTAATCTCATCCTAGGGGCCCACTCTCATGACTTTATCTAAGCCTAATTACCTCCCAAAGGCCCCACCTCCCAATACCATCATCCTGCAGATAAGGACTTCAACATATGAATTTTAGGGTGACATAAATGTTCAGTCCATAACAGGAGGGCAACAGAAAAGAGAGAGCTGAGCAATCCAGATGTTCTGTGGGTTTCAACCATGAGTCCTTGACTGAGGACTAGTGTATACATGCCCAGGGCAGGACCAACCCAGCTTACTACATGGAATGAAGTCCAAGCTCTAGGTTTCATCTTCCACACCCTTGCATGTGTTTATAGTTTCCCTCTGCATCTAAATCTCATGAGCCCTCCCAAGTGCTCTCCATGCTTAGGGCTCTCAGCTTTTCACATCTCTATTTGTTAATGTTGCCCCCTATCCTGGGGCTTCCCTGTATTCTTCATGTAGCTGGATTTTTTTATTTTTTATTTTTTAAAGATTTTATTTATTTATTTGACAGAGAGAGAGAGAGAGAATGGGTAAGAGAGAGCACAAGCAGGTAAAATGGCAGACAGAGGGAGAGGGAGAGGGAGAAGCAGACTTCCCGCTGAGCAGGGAGCCCGATGCCCGGATCGATCCCAGGAACCTGGGATTGCGACTTGAGCTGAAAGCAGACACTTAACTGACTGAGCCACCCAGGAGTCCCTAGCTGGATTCTTTTTATCCTTCAAGCCTCATCTTAAAGTCACATTCTCAAAGAGGCCTTCCTTGAACATACACTATAGACATTCACTGTGTTTCCTTGTTTAATTTTTTTTTTTTTTTTTTTTTTTAAGATTTTATTTATTTATTTGAGAGAGAGAGAGAATGAGAGACAGAGAGCATGAGAGGGAGGAGGGTCAGAGGGAGAAGCAGACTCCCTGCCGAGCAGGGAGCCTGATGCGGGGCTCGATCCTGGGACTCCAGGATCATGACCTGAGCCGAAGGCAGTCGCTTAACCAACTGAGCCACCCAGGCGCCCCTCCTTGTTTAATTTTTTAAAAATTGTTTTTACTTACTATTATAAAAAAAAACACAGACACACAAAAAACTGTATAAAGCACATGTATTATTTCATGGCAAAGATCTTGGCAACCACTACCCACACCAAGAAATAGAACTTTGACAGCCACCTCAGAAACCCCTCCATTAACCCCATGAAAATTTTCTCTCTTCCTGCTACAGTAACTGACTTTTATACAAATTGTTTCCACGCATTTTTCTATAGTTGTATCACTTAAGTGTACCTCCCTAAACATTATATTCTCCTCTGCTTTTTAAAATTTGTTTGCTATGTCTTTTAATTCTCCTTACTTACAATCCCTTTTTTATTCCAATATTTAAAACTTAAAAAAACTTAAGGAATAATTTGCATGCAATAAAGTACATGGATTTTTTTTAAAAGATTTTATTTATTTATTTGAAAGAGCGAAAGAGCATGAGCAGGGATGAGAGGGAGAAGCAGGCTCTCCATTGAGCAGGGAGACTGACTGACCTGCGGCTCGATCCCAGGACCCCGGGATCATGACCTGAGCCGAAGGCAGACCCTTAACCGACTGAGCCACCCAGGCGCCCCTACATGGGTTTTAAATGTATAGTTCAATGAACTTTGACAAATATATACATCCATGCAGCCACCATTCCAATGAAGGCATAGACTTTCTGCATCGCTGTTGTGTTAATGTATGTGTCCCCCCCACACCCAAATTCATATGTCATAGGTCATGAGAACAGAGTCGCCATGAAGTGGATTCATGCCCTTATAAAAGAGCCCCCAGAGAGCTAGCTTACCGCTTCCACCATGTGAGGACACACAAGGCGCTGTCTCTGCAGAAGCGGGCTCTCACCAAACAATGAACTTGCCAGTGCCATGATCTTGCATTTCCCGGCCTCTAGAACTATGAGAAATAAATGTTTGTTACTTATAAGCCACCCAATTTATGGCAGTTTTGGTTATAGATGACTTTAGGGTTTTTTTACATGTATTTTTGTCTTCTTTCATTAATTCACACTCACCGTATTGTTTTTATAATCAGAAATAAGCTGATTGTACAAATAAAGATGCTGAAAGGGAAATTTGTATTTAGCTACAATGCACAAAAGTAGAATAATGAAGCCATTTTAGCCCATTTTACCCAGAGCAAAGATTTCATTTCTAGGCTCCTGACATTGCTTTGGTTTCACTGTCCACAAATCCAAAGAAGGCTATGTAAGGAAGTTGTTAATATTTATGAAAACATTATAGAATAGTAAAACAAATATGTAATGAAGCCATATGGATTTGTAGAGATGCGAGCTCCCATATCACATGTATTAAAGTCCTGCAGTACCCATTTCCTAGCACATAGTAGATTTTCAGTTAATGCTTATTGAATGCATGAACAGGCATGTGAAGACCCTGATGAAATAATATGTTATTGTGTAAAGGCTCTATGCACACCAGTGTAATTAAAGAAATGTTGACATGAGCACCAAGAAGACAATACATCCTGGAAGACAGCCTTGGTCTTGGAAGATGAGGGAGCCCGACCAGAGAAAAGGCCCTAGAGAGAGGTTAAAACATGAGCTAAATCTCTAAGGATTAATGGAAAATCCATGAGTTAAACAAGGAAAGAGATAGCCTTACAGGTAGAAGAAACAACATATGAAAAAGCATAAATGTGGGATAAGTATACCACATTCTGGGACATGCAAGTCATTGAGAAGGGCTGGTATAGAGGGTTTAGCAATATGCAGATAGTTGTAGCCCAAGCTTGAGAAGTTTAGAAGGACATAGAGACCACCAAATACAATGTGAAACATCTGAGTTTACTGCTTGCCTGGCAAAGCCGAGACATGACACTCAGGTGATAAGTTCAGCCGCTCACCCAACAGAAAGGACCAGATATAGAGTGAAAAGAAGGAAGAACACCAGGTAAGGCACAAATGTGAGCTCAGGTCTATTTGGCTCCAAGGTGGTCTGTAAATTCTTCACAAACAAGGATTCATGTTGTTGCTGCTGTTAAGATGAGTTTTAAATGTTCTAGGATGAGTTGGGTGAGATGCAGGAGGGCATGGGGTCATTCCATAGACACCCTTGCTCAAGTTTGCAAGATTTCTTTAAATAAAAGAAAGCAGGGAGAAGCTCATTACAGACTTTGTGCCATGCTAAGAAATTTCACATCTCTTCCACCTCATTACTCACCAGCCTCCTAGTTGGTCTCTCTTGCTCCAGCCCTGCATTCTCACAATCCATTCTCCATAGCTTATAAACCACAGCTTGATTCAGTGGATATTTCTCAAAGACCTGTTAAATGCTGGGCACTCTTTGACTTCCCTGCTTAAAGTTTTTCAATAAGTTCTTGTTACTTATAAAGTCCAAAGTCCTTGCCAGGACACGCAAGGCTGTCTAAGATCTGATGCCATTCTCCTTTCCTGTGTTGTCCATCATCACTCTCCTGATTAACTCACCTTCTAAAAGCCAGTGGTGCTTTGAAGTTTGGTTATCATTTTTAGCTGAATCACTTATATGGTCATATGCCTTTGGGCATGTTTCTTAACCCCTCAAAGTCTCAGCTTCCCCATCTATCATATAAAATAATAAGAGCATCTATCTTCTAGGGTTGACTTACAGATCAAAACTAATCTTGTTCATAAATTACTTAGCCCTGTGCCTGACACATAGGAAGAGCTCATTTTATGATAGCTGTTATTTTAGATACACCAGGTGGGGTTCCATGAGGACAGATGGAGAAATGCAAGTGTCTGCCTATACTCCAACTTTTCCCCAGTAAAGCTGAATAACCTGATGCTACTTCAAAACCAATACTCTTCAAATACTTGTTCAAATATTCATTTGGAGGAGAGTTGAGCCCTGTTCAGAGGATATTGGGTGCTCCCCTCCTGAATACATCTCACTCATCAAAGTTGATCAGGCCCACTGTCCTTAAAAGGCAGCTTATCATCTCTAGCATTCAGCTTCTCCCTGGGGTCACTCATTGCCTTCCCACTCCAACCATCAACCCAGGGCTATATGAGTTCCTTGGCAAGGGACAGATACAGAGGAATTTACCATCAGCCTGCAGCCAAGTCAGTATTAATGTTCCAGTAAGACAAGCAAGGAGAATGGTTCTTTTTATTACTTTTCCTAGGGCAGATATCCAATTAGAGCTTTCTCTTTACCATATTTGGAATATAAGAGGACAAATTCTTCCTAATTTTTAGAGAAATGCATAGAGCAAGCAAGAATGTATAATAGTGTATTTTCAGACCTTAAATGTTCCCCCTTATTGTAGATATGCAGCTCATGCTCTAGAAGGTCTAGATTAACCTTGCCAAAGGACACTAGATAGCAGTAATAGGCCATTAATGACAGGGTAAGGGGTCTAAAACCCCACCCATAGAATGTTCTGAGGATCTTCCATAAAAAACTGCCCAGGCTGTTTCATACCCCAGGCCTTTACTATGCTGAATCTTCTGTCTACTCTTCTTCCACATTCTTCCATGTTTCATCTGTATTAGATTCCTAGGGTTGCAGTAACAAACTACCAAAAACTTGCGTAATTTAAAACAGCAGAAATCATCTCACGATTCTGGAACCTAGAAGCCCAAAAGCAAGTTGCCAGCAGGGTTGGTTCCTTCTGGGGGCTGTCGGGGACAATCTATTATATGCCACTATCCTAGTTTCTGGTGGTTGCCAGAAATCCTTGTTTTTCTTGGACTTGTAGACACAGCACTCCCATCTTTGCCTCTGTTGTCACGTGACATTCTCCTTGTTTGTCTCTGTGTCCACGTTTCCTTCTTCTTATGAGGACACCAATCATTGTTTTCAGGCCCACCCTAGGTTCAGTATGACTTCATCTTAACTTGATTTCATCTGCAAAGACCCTGTAAGACCATATTTATAGATAATGGGAGTTAGGACTTGAACATATCTTTGGGGGAGCACAATTCAACTCACAGCAACCTCCATTTAGCAGACACCTAGCTATCTCAAAGACTTAGCTTAGTCATATCAAAAACTATGACCCAAACATAATTTTTTAAATAGCTGTGTCTCCTGGGTTCTGAAATTGTTTTTTTTTTTTTTTCCCACTCTTATATTTCTATCTTGTTGGCCAAGTCAGTTACTTCTTTCCCTGTGTTTTCAGTTTACTAACTTAAGAGCTCTACAGATTGGAGGGTTTTATAGGTCCCCAATAGGTACATGATCAATCTGTATTCAAGATTGAGCCTCAGTAATTCTTATTTTACATTTTCAATACTGATTATAAAGACAGCATTTTTTTGAAAAATAGAAGAACAAACATTTTATAAGTTCCATATCAGTATACCTTTAGTTCTCAGCATACATATCTTTAATTTTTATATATTACGCCCAAGTATGAATATCAACTGTTATGACAGTGGGGAGCAAATAATATATTAATGAATTATATTTCTGTCTATCCTTTCAAACTACTTTATTTAGCAAATATAATTATAATTGTGTTTCCAAAAGTGAAATTTTGTGTCTCCTGTAATTGTATAAAAGGTACCTGGGATTATAATATGCTCATACATGTTAAGACAGAAGGGTTTTAAGCACTAACATTCTGAGATTTTAATTAAATAATTAGCTTTGACTTTATATATATAATAATCTATATTTATTTGTATATATATAAATTCAAAGCTTACATATATAATATATGTAAATTCAAAGCTAATTACTTATATAATTATGTAATTCAAAGTTAATTATATATATATATATGGAGAGGGGAATTGGAAATTATTGTCCATTATTGTCAAATAAGTACAGAGTTTTGGTTTGGGATGATGAAAAAGTTCTGGAGATGTATAGTAGTGATAGTTGTACAACAACTTGAATGTATTTAATGACACTGAAATGTACTAAAATGGTTAAATGTTAAATTTTGTTAAAGAAAAAAAAGGCTTAGCTTAATGCTACCCTCACAGAAAGTTCTCCTGATCCAATCTTCCCAAGTCCAATTGGCCACTCCCTTTTGTGTTCCCTCTGATCCTCTGTTTAATTTTCTGCTACCTATATCCTATAGCTTTCTTTGTTCCTCTCAATATATTCAATCATCAAAAAATATTCAAACATCAATATTAAGAGCTTCTCTCTTTCTTTCTCCCCCTTTTTGTCCCACTCCTAAAGTTATTTGTATTTGTGTTGTGAGCTATTATGTGCTGGTCAAAATAATGAACACAGATGCAAAATTGACAGAATCTAAAGGAGGCAGCTAACTTGATTTACATGAGAAATGGAATGAACTACTCTCAGAGGAAGATAATATATCCAGAAGTCAAAAGGAAGATGGGAGGATCTGAAAGCCCCTTGAGATCCAACACACATCATGTATCTTTTTAATTCACCAGTGAATAACACAGTCCCTGGATCATGGTATGTAATTATTGAATAATGACTAATTTTGCAGTCTTTGGGAGCCACTGAAAGATTTTAAGGGTCTAAAAGTGGAGACACAAGAAGATTTGTGCTTTAGAAAGATCACCGTTGCAGAATCTGGAATTTGTGGATATATATCCTAAGGATCTAGAACTCAGATTCCTTATATTTTTCACCAGTGGTGACATCGGAGAAAACCCAGTGAAATCTTAATGAACAGTGGAGCTGAGTTAACAGTATTGTACCAATGTTGGTTCTTTATTTGTGACAAATGAATCACAGTAGTGTAGGATGCTAACAACAAAGGAGCTGGGTAAAGGGTATGCAGAACCCTCTGCAGCATCTTCACATTCTGTAAATCTACTGTAATATTTTAAAGTTTATTTTTAAAAAGTTTGGGGAAGGGGCGCCTGGGTGGCTCAGTCGTTAAGCGTCTGCCTTCGGTTCAGGTCATGATCCCAGGGTCCTGGGATGGAGCCCCGCATCAGGCTCCCTGCTCAGTGGGGAGCTTGCTTCTCCCTCTCGCTCTGTCTGCTGCTCCCCCTGCTTGTGCTCTCTCGCTCTCTCTCTCTCCCTCTCTCTGTCAAATAAATAAACAAATAAAAAGAAGAAAAAAAAAAACTATGGTGTGAAGCAGAAACCTTGAAATTCTTGAATTTCAAAAACCAGTAAAATTTCAGATAAAATCTAGGAATCTCTCAAAGTATTGTATATTATTCATTTTGTCAAATGAAAACAATACATTTTTAGAAAAACTGCCATTCTATTACTGCCAGCACATTATAAAAGAATGAACATTTTAACAACCCAAAATAAAAATAAGAGTAAAGAAAGCCCTTTTACTTTTTTTGTAAAGTCCTTTTACTTTAGGGTTTTCTATATCCTGCCACACACGACAATATGGATGAAACTTGAGGATGTTATGGTAAGTGAAAATAAGCCAGTCGCAAAAGATCACAGACTACATGACTCCACTTATATGAGGTATCTAGAATAGTCATACACATATAAACGGAAAGTAAAATGGTAGTGGCCAGGGTCTGGAGAGACAAGGAATGGGATTTGCAGTTCAATGACTCTAAAACATCAGTTATGCAAGATGATTAAGTTCTAGATCTTTGCTGTACAACATTGTACCTATAGTCAACAATATTGTACTGCACTCTTAAAATTTTTTTAAGAAGGTAGATCTCATGTTGAGCGTTCTTACCACAATAAAAAAGAAAAAGAAACAAGAAAAGCCCTTTTAATTGAATATTTACTTTTATGAAAAACTTCTACATGATTTTTATTTTTCTCAGTTTCCTGCAGACTGGCCAAAACTGTTTCCTAGATATAGACCAGCATTTGGGAACCAAGGGAGTAAAGAATGTGGCTAAATGTGTACTGGCCCCAGGAAGTCATTGGAAGGGCTCTCTGTTTTGTTCTGTTTTGCTTTCAATAAATTGCTGATATGAGTTTGCCCCCTTATGATTTAGCTCTTTGTCCTTTTTTTTTTTTTAAGAGATTTCTGGAGCCAATATATGTGTATTTTCTACTGAGAACCTTAAAATCAGAGTTTACTGCTAATTTTTCCATGTGCTAGTTGTAAGACCTTGATCCAGTTGCTTAATCTCTTTAACATCTTTTTCTCCCACAGCAAAGTGGGGATCATAATGCTGTGGGAAGCAATCTCTAAGGGCCCCTGATCATCTATTTCCTGGTATTCATGCCCTTGTGTGACCCACTCCCCTTGAGGATGGACTGGACCCATGTTTATTCCTAACAGACAGACTATGGTGAAAGTTGACATGTCATTTCTGAGCTTAGATTACAAAGAAACTATGGCTTCCAAATTGAGAGTTCTTTCTACTTTCTCGCTTAATCACTATAGGAGGAGTTAGCTGCCGTATCGTGAGCTGCTTTGTGGGGAGGCCATCTTGGCAATAAACTGAGGCAGGTCTCAGCTAGGTTAGGAACTGAAGCCTCCCGACAGCCATGTGAATGAGCTTGGAATTGGATCCTCCCCTTCCTTCAGATGAGACCACAGCTCAGACCAGCAGCAGAACTGGACCCTCCTGAGAGACCTTGACCCAGAGGTACCCAGCTAAGCCAAAGCCAGGAATTCCATGACCCACAGGAATTGTGAGATCCTGAATATTGTTGTTTTAAGCTGCTAAATGTTGGTGTAATTTGTATATGGCAATAGATACTAGTACAAATGCCTACCTCGCAAAATTGTTGCAAAGAATAATTGGGAAAATGTGCTTAATTATATTATATATGCTAATGAGCTAAAACATGTAAAGCAGGAAGCACAAAATCCCTAGCCCATAAAAGACAGCCTATAAATGTTAGTTCTGTCCTCCATTCTCCTCTAAAACGAGAACAATCATACCTGCTCTATTGTGAAACTGTTTTGAAAGCTGTAAGGTACTATGGAATTATAATACATGTAATATTGTAAGCTATTATTGTAATAGGAAAGAAAACATTGTTACTTTAAAAGCTGTTTGCAGTTTACCTTGGCCCAGAAGGAAGGCAAAAATTCTTCTTAACAAGAAACTAGTTCTTTTGTCAAGGAGGGAAAAAACCTAAATCAGCAGGTATGATTATGAAAAAGAAAGGAATCCAGTGGGAGCTGAAATTCAAAACAGGAGGTGACGCTAATCATGCGAGACCCCTGGGAAACTCTGGTAATCTTGGAGGTGTGGTTTTGCGACATATGGGGCCACATACTATTTAATGTGTATATTCAAAGAAACCATGTCTCTAGAAAGGTAGAGGGCCTGGAGGCATAGGGGCAGGAAATACATAGTTCACACAATATGTACTGGATTGAAATTTGCCCCCAGAATAAAGCTTTGAATTGTTTGAAGGTGGAGCCTAAAATCAAAGTATAAAGTAAATTATTATATAAACACTCAAGAAACATGCTCTTTCCCAAAACATGGAGGACAATAGGTTTATTATAAAAAATGTTTACTATCCCTCTTTTTATTTATTCTTATATTTATATTGATTACTCTTATTAATCATTAATTAATTGATCTTTTAATCTCATCAATTTAAGGGATACAAAGGAGATGTGTTATGTACTAATCAAAGACCCGAGTCAACAGTAAGTTAAAATTTAACAAACCTGTATCGTTTTAATAAACTTTTGTGATTCCTTGGGTATTTTTCTTTTTTTCTTTTTTTTCTTTTAGTATGATTAAAAAAAAACAAAAACAAAAACAGAAAACTAAGAATCCAGAGCAGTTCAGAGAATAAGACACTCATATACCCAGCTCTGGTGTTTTGTCTATACATACGGCCGTGTCTTTCCTTTAAATCTTTCACAAGCCACAGGACAGAGTCTAAGCTGTTTGGGACAGCATTCAAGTTCTTTCATGATCTGCCTCCTGACCATCTCTCCAATCGCACTTCCCACCCAATCCTTCCCTCTCCTGCAACATACTCCATAACACCAAACTGCCCAAGTTCCAGAACTCACCCTGCTGTTTCAGACTTCTCTGCCTATAATCCACCACCTCCTTCATCCTGAAGAACCCAACTCAAAGGTCACCTGCACCAGGAAGCATCCTCCATCCCCCATCAGTCCCTCTCCTTCTGTCTGGGCATCTGTTTCCATAACTAACTGCATTTATGGTTAACAGTTTGGGCTGCCTGGAGCCATCACTCACTAGTTGTGTAACCTTGGCCAAGTTATTTTGCTCTTCTTTCTCCCAGATTTCTCATTTGTAAAATGAGGACAATAATAGCGCCTGTAATGTAGGTTTATTGTAAGTATTTAAATGGGTACTACTTATAAAGCATTCAGAACAGTGCTTGGCACATAGTAAGTGCTCAATAAATGTTATTGTTATTATGATTATTAATTTGCTTGTCTTTGTTTGCTTATTTGATTCTGAATGCTTTTGAATTAAAGACAGCACAATGCCTAGCACATCATAGAACCAGAATATACATTTCATGCTAATGAAAATTGTGTGCTTATATATTTTTTTAATCAGAAACCTCTGTGGCTATGGATTCCTTAGTGAGTTCTTTAATAATTCCCAGATGTTGCAAATATGAGCTAAATTTAATTTTTAATATTCCATGAGCATCTATTGATAAGGATAATAAAATCCTATTTTTGTTTAAAAACAAGCTCCAAAACACAATGTTCACAGTCCATGGTACTCTATATTTTCCTTCATGGAAACAAAACATCAAATTTAATTTGCATTTGCATCAAGAAGTTTTTTTTTAAAAAAAGGATTTTCATTAAGAGCAGAATATGGCATTTAGGGAGGATAATTAAATGCATCTGAAACCCAGGAGATAAAAAGAGATGAAGAATTTTGTAATAAAAACAGCCTAGCTGGATCCCCTCCCCCTCCCTCTAAGTTCAAAAATGACCTTCCTTGGAAGACAGAATGCGCTCTTCATTTAGAGTATCACTGAAGGCTTAGTTCGGCCTTTGTCTTTGGGAGTATCCACCTCCTCTTGATGCGTGAGGTTGACGTTGTCAGAATTGGACTTGACCCCTAGGAATAAAGACAGACTTAGGAATATTTCATTTCCAGCCCCAATTTTCCCTCCCCTCCTTCTCACTTCTCTGTTACAGAAACACAATAGGTTTCCTTCCTTTTCTTCTTCTTTCCTTCTTCCCTTCCTCTCTCCCTCCTCACCTTCTTTCCTCCTTCCCTTATTATATCCCTCTCTTCTTCCTTCTCCCTCTTTCTCCCATTCTTCTTTTCTTTCTCCGAAACCCCCTTTTTTCCAGACTGTGTTTCAGAAAGAAAATGTTCCTAAAATATCATTGAACCAGCTAATGAAATGACAGCAATGATTAGTGGAGGCATGAAGCCCGCCAACATCCCTAGGAGAGAATGCCAGCCTCCTCCCCTGCCTCTGGTGAACTTCTTCCTCTGTTAGCACCTGCCCCCTCCCACTCCAACTCATCACTGTCTCTTCACTGGATCCTCCCCCTCTGTTGCCAAACAGGCTCATAGCTTCCCAATAATGAATAAAAAAAAGTTTTACTTGCCTTTTCTGCCTCTTCAAACTGCCATAGCATTTTCCTTCTTTCAGAGCCAAATTTCTTGAATATGTCACATACTATTTTTGTCTTCCTCACTACCTGTTTAGTCCACAACTCCCTACAATTCACTGCTCTATAAAACAGCTGTCTAGAACAGCTGTTCTTAAATTTGGGGGAGAATTCAAAATTTCTTTGGTAATCTGGTGGAAGTTACGGACTACTTCATCAAAACCCCCCAAAAATGTAATTTTTTTTTACAACAAAAATTTCCACATAACTTTAGGGATTAATAAACTTCCTGAAGCTTATCCAGGGAGCTGGTAAGGACCAAAGATTATGACCCTTTGCTCCAACAAGTCACATCTTCATTTCCATTTTTGAAAGGTTTAGGGGAAGAGCAAGCACTCTGGGTTCAAACTAAGAACTTGGATTCAAATCCTTCCACTTACTAAATGAATGACCTTGGCCAAGTTGCATTGTGTCTCTGCCCATCGATTTCCTCACCTGTAAAATGAAGATGGTAATAAATATCTCAGAATTTACTGTGGGGATTCCACGTAACAACATGTGGGAAACACCTAAAGTCATACTTCACATCTGTGAGGCACGTGGTAGATGAAACTTTTCATTCCTCTTTCCATAGCCTTATACTTCTCTCTTCTGATCATTCTGACTCTCCCTTCTTTGTTTTATTTATTGGCTCTGTTTTATCCTGCTGTCCCGTCAGATTAGATGCTTCCCAGGATTCAACTGTGACTGGCCTTATATCCCCATCCTTCCTCAGAGGATGTGTTTGTTCTCACCTCTTACCTGACAGAATCTCTGCTCCCTGTCTTCCTATCTCCAGCCCTAACTGCAATGGCACATTTCCACCATCACCTGAAACCTAGTGTCGAAAGCCAAACTTGTCTGCCCTACCTCACCACTGTTTTGTACCAGCTCCCCCCTGTCTATTGCTCTGAACTCAACACCATTTTGGTCAGGGAATAAAATGACTAGTGAAATCAACCACAAATTTTATTAACATGTTCATGTTCAAGTACCTTTTAGAAATAAATTTATTCTGTGGGGAAAAAAGAAACCAGTCTTGTTCCTAAAATAAAACCAATAAAAGAGGACAATAAAAAATAAGTCTACTTAACAACAATTAATGACACCAAGACAATGAAAATGAAAATGCTGGTTCTTTGAAAAAACTGAATCACAGAAACATATTGTGGTTTGCAGACATTGAGAAGAATGCCAGGTAGCATTGGTATTATTCACCAAGGAAGGACTACACCAAACACATAGCCCAGTACCTTAAACCACACACTAGATTAGAACCTGTGTCATAAGATACTGGAGGTAAATCTGATTTGGGA
Source organism: Halichoerus grypus (assembly GCF_964656455.1). Classification (NCBI taxonomy): domain Eukaryota; kingdom Metazoa; phylum Chordata; class Mammalia; order Carnivora; family Phocidae; genus Halichoerus; species Halichoerus grypus. Next base: position 43,030,729 of record NC_135714.1, read on the forward strand.
TTGTTGGCTAGTGATACTGCCCTACACAAAGGGAATCTTGAGTAGAAATCTATGTGCATTCAAAGAGGCACCAAAGAAAACAGAGAAGTGGAGGTTTAGAATCAATATGTAAATCTAAGCATGTATTCATGCATTTCTTAAAATCTGGGGAGTGCAATCATATTGTTTTTTCTTGCAGACCTGACTCAGGTTGTACAATCTCCATGTGTTCTTTCCTGACCACTCCGAACCTCTCTGAATTCATAGTGCCTATTATCTAACCCAGAGATTTCCAACTTTCTCTGTTCACAGCATCTTAAGTGTCTCCTTTTCTTTTTTTCATGGTGTCTCTTGGCCAAAAGAAATACCTAATAGTCTTCTTTATGTCCAAACAACTTAATAAATCATGTTCTAGCAACTCAGCAGCTGTTTGAATGAAATCGTGCCTGTAAATTAAAAAGAAAACTGCTATTTACAATTTTATTCTTATACAATTATAATTACTAATGGATGGATGTGCCTATAGGGCACTGCACGACTTCTCAAATTTCGAAATCAGATGGGACACTGCCACCTTCCTTGCCTGTTCCACATGGTTTTTCGTACAGTGCTTGCATATTTATCACAGTAACTGCCAAGAATCTAGTTTTGCAAAGATATGATAATATTAAAGCAATGTAGCATGACCTAATGTCAAAACCATGAACTAATAGTAGCTCACATGGCAGATGATGAGCCATACTGAATTTTTTTTTAAGTAAAAAAATGTCCCATGGTGCTCCTGTGAATTCTCTGTGGCACCCTGGGGTGCCTCATCATACAATTTTGGCATCTCAGATCTAATCCCTGGTTGCCCAAAATTTGGTCATAAGCCATGAGCATTGGCATCAGCAAAGAACTCATTCCCACCGCACCCCCAGATCTACTGAATCAGAATGTGCATTCCAAAAAAGAAAAAAGAAAAAGAATGTGCACTTCAACAAGATGCTTAAGAGATTTGTATGCATGTAATAGTTTGAGAAGCACAGTTAGAAGCCATTTATTTGTCACCAGATCTTATCCTATGGTTGTAGAATGTCTTATATTATTATATAGTTTTTAGTTCTTGCGCCTTTATTTAATCTTTTCTGCACAACCTTCCCAAGTGGACAATTAGTTGGGTGGAGGACAGAGATGTCATTATGTTTTTATGTTTTGTGGTTCCCCCAGTGTCCAGCACAGTACCTTGCATGGAGTAAGAGGCTCAAATATCTGCTGAATGACTGGATTCAATCTCCAGGTCTCCCAGACATCCTGGGTAGAGTCACTTGTGCAAGAAAATTGTTGATGAAGCTAGTTCCCAAAGATATCAACAACATTCTTAGTAGGTTTAAAAAAGAACATGGCATTTTTAGGATCTTGGGCTTGATATGTTAGTTCTTCAAAAATGGACACATCCCATTATTTGGGTCATGGTGAGAAGCGAATTATATTTTACTATTCAGGTTGATTAGGAATATAATTATGTTGTAGGGATATGTAGCCCAACACTACAGTGACATGAGTATATAAAAATGAAGACTGAATATAACTAGTCAAAAGTTAGGTAGACTGCATTTCCTAAAAACATAATGAACTAAGTATTCCAAAATAATGCTGCCATTTATTAATTGCACTCATGAATCATTTGAATGCCAAGATCTGCATGTGTGCAAAATGCCATGGAAATTGGATTTAATTCTGTTTGAAACAGCTGTCTCCACTACAGCCAAACTGAATGTACCAAGTTCTTGGGAACAAATATGAAAGGGAAAGAAAGCAAAAAGAAGTCTTTGCTTTGTTAGAAGGTTCAGGTTTGTCTCAATGCCACCAGCTACTCTCTACTTACTTACCCATCTGAGATATTTCTCCCATCGGATGTTCCATTGACTCAGTGAGATGAAGCATCATGCTAGGGGATGCAAGGTCAGTCTATGATCTCTCTGCAGCTACTCAAATTGATCTCATAACCACAAACCATTTTTCTCACCCCAATCAACCTCCTCTTATATGTAGAAAGGGAGAGAGGGGAACTCAGATGGGAACATAGAATAATGGAATCTTATAGACCAATAGATCAAAAAGTCATAAACATCCACTCCTTAGCAAGTACTCTTGACTCAAACTCTGTGACATGTCCCAATTCTGTTTGTCCCACTAGCTCCACCACTACAATTATCTCTCAGCTGAATTACTACAGCAGGCTCATACCTACTGCCTTTGTTTCATTCTTACCCATTAATATAGCCCATCTTCACCCAGCACCCTGAGGCATCTCTAAAAACAAAAACAAGGCAAAAATACACCACATACTCACTTGACTAAAACTGTTCAGTGGGTCAAATTGCTCATGACGACTAGAATAAAATATAAGCTCCTTCTATAGCCAACCATACCTTACAGGATCTGGCCACTGTCCACTATTCAGACCTCATTTCATCTCACTTTCTTCTCCATTCACTAGGCTCCAGCCACACTGATTACACTTAACCCTAGAAGAGTCCACTATTTGGGACCTTGCTCTAGCTACTCTTGTTGCCTAAAATGCCCTTACCCGAGACCTTTGTGTGGATAACTGTTTCTCATGATTCAGACCTCAGAAAAGAAGGAACTTCATCAGAGAAGTTTTCCTATCTCTCTATACACCATTAGCCCATTTCATTTTCTTAAATACTTATCCCATCTGAATGGGATATCCTATTGTTTATTAATTAATATGTCCACTATACAAATTATGCTCTGTCATAAAAATGAATGCTCAAATGGGATCAGGGATCTTATTTGTTTTGTTCACTCCCCCATTCCTTGAGAAAAACCTGACATAATTAGCGCATGCTTGTAAAGGCTTTATAAATGATCTATTCTCCCTCCCTTGTTTTCCAAGAATAATTGAGATCCAGAAAAGCCATTGGCTTGTGCTGCATCATATGTCTACTTAGTGCAAAGCCAAAACTAGGACTCAGTCTAGGAGCTTCTGGGGCACCGCTATTTCTGTTACCCCCCCTGGCTATTCATTCAAGGGTAACACAACATCATCCAAGTAGTTTAAAAAAATTGTTCAACAGAAGTTTAGGTGACTCTGATTTAGGAATGCCCCATCTTTGGATATGAAAAATGCTCTGTGAAGTTCATCATCCAGACCCTTCTGTGTAAAGACCTCTTTACTTTACCAGACTTCCTTGGGGTATTAACATACAAGTTGGTTTAGACTTCAAGGTGGAAGACTTTTTTTTTTTAGTTTCTTCTTCCCTTATTAAAATAAATCTGTTGATGAAATTAACATATCAGATGGAACAACAAAACTAGAAATAACTTAGATCTCTGAAGATAATTTATTCATTAGATTAGAACTTTTAAATACAGGCAAAAGAGAAAATAACTATTATTAAAATGTTCCAACCAAATTGCTGCTTATCTTACACTATGCTAATTAGTAACAGCACCCAAAATTCACTCTTCCCAAACCATCAGAGAAAATTGGAGATTGGAGAAAAGCTGTGGAGGGGCTGAAAGGCAGGGGGTGGGGTGCTACTAGTTATTAGAAAGGCTGAATAATAGCCATTAAGGTTTGAGTTCAAATTCTATCCTTAGGATTTGTGCCCAGATTCTTAATACTTCTTTTCTCTTCCTACCATGCTGAGGACAACTCTTTCATATGTGCATGTTAGATTTTTCACAGGATTAAATCCCCTTCAATCTATTTTCTGCACAGCAGACAGAATAATCCTAACAAAGCTCAAGTCATATTAGGCCATGTTTCCACTTAAAACCCTTCCAAGTCTCCCCATTGCTCTTAGGAGAAAAATGCAAACTCCTTAATGTGAACTACTGGTCCCATTATAGTAGTACACCTGCTTGCTTTTCAAATTTTGTCTTTCTCCTGTGTTCTCTACCTCAGCCATGCTGGATTATAGTAAGTGTTTTACCTGAGAGCCTTTATAGATGCCTGACTCCTTTGCTGGGATGCATACTTTTTTTTTTTTAATTTTGGAAATATTATATAATATTATATGCGAGGGACTGAATTATGTCCTCCCCAAAATCTGTATATTGAAACCCTAACCCCTCAAGGTGACTGTATGTGGAATTAGGGCCTCTAGCAGGTAATTAAGGTTAAATGAGGTCATAAGCATATGGCCCCAGTCTGATAGGATTAGTATCCTTACAAGAAGAGAAACCTGATAGCTCGCTCTCTTTTCCTCTCTCTCTCGCTGTTTCTCCATGTGTGCACAAATAAGTGAATATCGAACATACAGCAAGACAGATGGTGTCTACCTACAAGCCAAGGGAAGCAGTCCCCAAATTAAACCTACCTTGCTGGCATCTTGATCCTGGACTTCTGATCTCCAGACCTGTGAGAAAAAGATTTCTGTTGTTTAAGTCACCCAGTCTGTGTTATGTTTGTTATGGCAGCCTGAATTGACTAATATATATAGTATTAAAATATAGTAATGTAAAGAAAATAATAGCAACAACAAAAATGTACTTTGTGTGTTCTGGGCATTGAGTTAGCCATTTTATATGGATTACCTCACATAATCTTCAAGACAATTCATTACGTAACTATTATTGTCTTCATTTTACAGATGAAACAACTGAAGTTCAGAGAGATTATATCTTTCTTTTACAAATGATAAACCTGAAGTCAATAAAGGTTAAGTAACGTACACAAGTCACACAGCAGACTTGAGGTGCATCGTGGAGCAAGGGTTACGACTTGGCTCTATCTGAGTGCATGCCCTTTGCATCTAATTGCTACATGACTCGGTGTCTGCCTTAAAGGGGATTAAAGCCCTAATGTCCCATGAGGGGCTGCTGAAGGACCTTAGAATGTTTTCCCTAGACATGTGTGGTAGCTGCCTCAAGTATCTAAAGGACTGTAAGAGGACTAGATTTATTTTTCAAGAACTTAAGCAAGAGCATTTGAATCAATGGCAGAAATGTCATAAAATAGCTGTCAGCTCACTGTAACAGAGAATTTTCTAACAGTCCATAGATGAAATGGGCTGTCTGGAGACCCGGGTCTCTCTTCATGAGTGGGATCAAGAAAGGAACTAGAAATTAATTCAGGGCAGTATGGAGGTGATCAGACAGCAGACGGTGGTTGAAAACAGATGAACTCTGAGCTTCCATCCAGCTCCAGGAATAAATGGCACTTGGTTTGGACTGTTCATGACCTTATTGTTGGTACAACCATTTGAGTTGGCAAAACACACGGTCCTAAACCAGCCAGACCTGCTTGGTGAAGACACGGTTGCATTTTTCTGCCACTATTATAGCCACCCTTCCTTTTACTGAATGCCTGAGGGGAGGTACAATGAAGATCCCATTCTTATTTGGGAATGAGTAATTCCACTTGTGGTAAAGGCCATCCCAGTTCCCCACCCTCACTTTCCCCCCTTCCCCTGCCTTCTAAAGCCCAACTGGGATGGTGAGATACAATAGGGCTCAGGGAGGAAAGTTGCACTCTCTAGTTTCCATCTTTAATAAACAAAAGCACAATTACATTATTTTATGAAGTGTTATATTTTATAAGAAGAAGTTTTAGTTTAAAAACTATTGGGGAAGAGGGAAGGGAAATAAATATTTCTGGCTTCCTATAGTTCATTTTGCCAAGTTGGCAGCAGATTTATTCTTTTTCTGCAATTGTTTTACTTTTTCATTGTTTTCCCCACATTTGGTCATACAAACCATCAAGTTCTTATTCTCCCAATACACCTAAGTAACACTGGGTGCTTTCTTTTCATTTTAGACTGATCAGCATGGTTCTCAGTAAACCAAATTCAGCTAATTTATATTTCGCCTTAAAACAATAAATAAATGTCTTGAGTGCCTACTCTGGGCCAGGATCTATGCTAGATTTTGTGATACATAAGTGAGCAAACTTTGGCCTTTACTCTGGAGGAAAACCTTATGGGACTCTTTGGTAGCAAATCACAAAAACCAAATTTGAATTAGCTGAGACAAAAAAGGGAATACATTGACTCATGTATTCAAACTCAGAAATGGCTGAAACAACAGGAACCCGAGCCTTGAGTGCTTTCAAGATATTTTCTTCCCATTTCTTATCTCAACTCACTTTCTGTTTTGGCAACTCCTCCCATGAAGCTGACACAATAACAATCAGGAGCTCCAGAAAATCGAGGTTCCACATTCCCTAATTCACTAGCCAAAAGAAGAAGTGTCCACACAGCTGTAGGCTTAAAAATCCTGGGGAAGAACTTGACTGGGCCAGTATAGGTCACATGCTGCCAGTCACTGTGGCTACAGGGGCAGGACCAATTTTTTTTTAAATATCAGCTTGTATTAAGGTATAATTGATACACAAAGATATAATACACAAAGGTTTAATTGATACACTGCACATGTTTAATGTGTACAATTTGATGAGTTTGGACATCAACTACCATTTGAATCTCATATTAGAATAGAGGGGCAAGCCAGGAGGGAGAGGGAGGAATAGTTTCCTAAAAAGAAGGAGATGTTATTCCCTGAATAAAGACTGGCTACAAGGTAGATGAAAGACCAAAATGCACTTTAAGGAGCTTACTAGCTGATAGGAAAGGCAGTTATGCAAGCAAGTAATAACAATGCAATGTTATACATGCTTTAATGGAAGTATGTTCAAGAGTAAGTGGAGAATCATCAAAGCATGAGAAAACAATTAATTCTGCCTGGAGGTTTAGGTAAAACTATAATGAGAGGTGACAAGTTCATGGAGAAATGAGAAAAGGTGTGAAAATAGGCTGAAATCAGGTTGTGCTAGGCCTTGTGTACTACAGTAAGGAGTTTAGACAAAATTCAGTGGGTTACAGGATGGGACTTGAGAATTTTATGCAGGGGAGTAACGTCGTATCACCCTCACACTGAGACATAAGGGCCCTCCATTGGAACCTACACTTTATGAGACCCAGCTCTAACTCTCTTCTAGACATACCAATCTCTTCAAGGCAAGGAGTCCACAGGGCCAATGGGATGTGTCCCCCAGAGCCTGTACTCTCCCCGACTTCTAGACCACAGTCTGGGTGTTCAAGAACTGAAATTCCCTGTTCAAAGTATTCCAAGCCTGCTTTTAGGGTTTGGAAATTGTGCAGGCCTCCATAGGTCCATTCTCTAGGCCTTAGAGGTGGTTGTTAGGAATGTGAGAAGGAGCTTGGACATGGAAGCTGAGATGTCTACATGTATGTTTGTGAGGCCCTTTGCAGTGGGATGGAGCAATGGGGTGGAAAGGAGGGGTTTGGGCAAAGGGCTGAAAACCTCCATTTTAACACTTCTTTGGGGCCCTGCAAATGTTAGGGGTGGGCCTGAGTTATACACTCTCAGGTTAGCCAGAAAACTGTGGGGAATTTTAACAGAAAAGAGTGGAAGCAGAGAGAAGCAGATGGGTTTGAGAGATATTTCTGAAGTAGGCCTTATAGGATTCAATGACCAGGTGAATGTGAGGCATGAAAACAAAAAAGAATAAATAAAGGTTCTAGTTTGCAACTTGGGTGATTGCAGTGTCATAACAAAATGGACAATATAGGAAGAGAAACAGGAGTGAAGAAAAGATAATACTATGATAAAAATGATTTTCTTGTGTTTTCACTATAAATTTGGATTATCAATGTCCCTTTGGGGAGATAGTAATAATCAATGTCCCCTTTGGGGAAGGAAATAATAAAAATCAATGAAATAGAGAATAGAAAAATAGAGAAAATCAAATGAAACTAAAAGCTGATTGTTTGAAAAAATTAACAAAACTGACAAACTTTTAGCTTAGATTTACCAAGAAAAAAGAGAGAAGACTCAAATAACTAGAATCAGAAATGAAATGTCTACCAACCTTAAAAATACTACCAACCTTAAAAAATAAAGAGGATTATAAACGAATACTATGAGCAATTGTATGCCAGTAATTAGAGAACTCAGATGATATGGACAAATTCCTAAAAAGACACAAACTCCTGAAACTGACCTAAGAAGAAATAGATGATCTGAATAGACTGATAACAAGAGACTGAATTAATAATCAAAAAACTACCCACAAAGGAAATTCCAGGCCCAGATGGCTTCACTTCTGAATTCTCAAACATCAAAGAATATTGAGTATCAGTTCTTTATGAACTTCCACAAAATAGAAAAGGAGGGAACTCTTCCATTATGGTTATTTTTAGGTGTCAAATTGACTGTGCCATGGGGTGCCCAGATAAACATTATTTCTGTGTGTCTGTGAGGATGTTTCAGGATGAGATTAACATTTAAATTGATGGACTCAGTAAAGTAGATTGCCCTCCCCAATGTGGGTGGGCATTATTCAATCCATTGGGGGTGAATAGAACAAAAGGCAGAGAAAGAAGACATTCATCCCTTTTTCTTCCTGCCTACCTCATTATTTATAGAATTAAAAACAAAATCCACATAATTCTCTCAATAAACACAAACAAAATTTGGCAAAATCCAACACTTGTTCATGATAAAAACACACACAAAAAACCTAAGAATGGGAAGGAACTTCCTCAACTTGGTAAAGGGTAACTACAAAAAATCCACAGCTAACATGATACTTAATGGTGAAAAATGCTTTCCCGTAAGGTTAGGACTGGATGCTTTTGCCCCTACGATTAGGAAAAGACAAGGATGTTCACTCTCACCACCTCTATTCAATGTGTCCTGGAGGTTCTAGCCAGGGCAATTAAGCAAGAAAAATAAATAAAGGCATCTAAATTGAAAAGGAAGAAATAAAACTACCTCTATTCACAGATGGCATTATCCTGTGTATAGAAAAACTTAAATAATTCAATAAAACTATTAGAACTAATAAATGAATTCAGCAAGCTTGCAGGATGCAAGATGAATATACAAAACTCAATTGTATTTTTATATACTTTTAACTAACAATCCAGAAATGAAATTAAGAAAACAATTTTATTAACAACAGTATCAAAAAGAATAAAATAGTTAAGAATAAATTTGACAAAATTATTGCAAAATTTACACTCTGAAAACTACAAAGTATTGTTGAAAGAAAAAAAAAAGAAGATCTAAATAAATGGAAAAGCATCCCATGTTCATGGATTGGAAAACTTAACATTGTTAAGATGGCAATACTCCCCAAACTGATCTACAGATTTAACATGATCCCTATCAGAACTCCAGCTGACTTCTTTCTGGAAATCAGTAAGGTGATTCTAAAATTCACATGAAATTGCAAGGGATCAAGAATAACCAAAACAATTTTAAAAAAGAAAAACAAAGATAGAAGACTTACATTTCCCAATTTCAAAACTTACTGCAAAGCAATGGTAATCAATACAGTGTAGTACTGCACAAAGATGTACATATAGATCAATGGAAGAGAATTGCAAGTCTAAAAATAAGCCATGTGTCTACGGTCAACTCATTTTGACAAGGGTCCCAAAACAATCTAATGGAAAAAGAATAATTTTTTCAACAAATGGTGCTGGAAAAACTGAATATCTACATGCAGAAAAATGGAGTTGGATCCTTACCTCACATGATGTACAAAATTAATTTAAAATGCAATAAAGACCCAAATACTAAATTTTAAAGTTCTTAGAGGAAAATATTGGGGTAAGTCTTCATGACCTCAGATTTGGCAATGGATTCTTAGATATGACAGTGAAAGCACAAGGAATAACAGAAAAACACAGATAAATTAGACCTCATCAAAACTTAAAAATTTTGTGCTCAAAGAATACTGTCAAAAAAGTGAAAAGACAACTCACAGAATGGGGAAAAATATTGGCAAATCAAATATCTGATGAGGGACATGTATCTATATATAAAGAGCTCATACAACTCAATAAGAAGAAGATAGATAACCCAATTTAAAAATGGGAAAATGAAATGAATAAATATTTCTCTAAATAAGATAGATACGCAAATGGCCAAAAGCATATTTAAACATCTTCATGTTTGGCATCATTAGTCATCAGGGAAATGCAAATCAAGCCTATAATGTGATATGATTTCACAGCCATTAGGATTGCTAGAATTAAAGTCAGATAATAACAAGTGTTGATGAAAATGTGGAGAAACCAGAGCCCTCATACACTGCTAGTAGGAATGTAATATGGTGCAGCCACTTTGGAAAACAGTTGTATACTTTCCTGAATGGTTAAACATAGACTTACCACAAGACCCGGCAATTCCACCCCTAGGCATATACATAAGAGAAACAAAAACAAATGTCCATATAAACCTGTACACAAATGTTTATAGCCAAAAGGTGGAAACACCCCAAATGTCCAACTGATAAATTTAAAAAATGTGTTTTGCCATCTATACAATGAAATATTATTAAGCCATTAGAAGGAATGGAGACTAACACATGCTACAATATGGATGAACCCCGAAAACATTATGCCAAGTGAAAGAAGCCTGACGCAACAGACTGCATATTACGTGATTTCATTTAGATAAATGTCCAAATCTAAAAAGACAGAAAGTAGATTAGTAGTTGCTTAGGGCTAGAGGGGATGGAAGAACAGGGAGATAACTGTTAAAGTGTACAGGATTTCTTTAAAGGTGACAGAATGCTCTAAAATTAACTGTGCTAATGGTTGCTCATATCAGTGCATATACTAAAAACCATTCTACCATGTTCTTTAAATGGGTGAAATGTATGATATGTGGGTTATATCTCAATAAACCTTTAAACTGGTTTTAAAGACAGTTTGAAGGAAAGAGAAAACAAGCAAAGATGTCAAAGTTGTAAGTTAATCCGCAACTGAGGATACAAATGATATTTAGGTATCAAAATTCATAACTTTTCAAAAGTTTAAAAATGAAAGGAGTCCTCTCCAATCCAACTGCCTAGAAGGAGGTAACCCCCATTCCCTTGCCTCATGTTTCCACGTGGGGACTTCTTCCAGTGTAACATTCCTGGCCTCTCTTATCCCCCTCTCCCAACTCAGGAGCAATTTACCTGATGGTGAATTTGAAAATGAAACTGAGCATCCTCTCTAGTGTAGCCCAGCCTGCCCACAGAGGCATTGAGCAAGCTTCTTGTGGCAGACTTTCCCCCTGCAAGGGGTAAGACTACCGCTAGGAGCCAAGTTCATTCAGTTCAGGGGAGAAGATGAGGGAAACCAGGTGATGGCATCGTGTGGTGGTTTTAAAACATGTCTGCACGTTCTTCAACATTCTTCCCATCAAGAGGTGGAGTCTATGTCCCCATCTTTTGAACCTAGCTGGGAACTTTGTGACTGCCTTAATAAACAGAAAGGTGCAGAAGGGGAGCAGTGTAATTTCTAAAGCCATTAAAAAAGCCATGTGGCTTTTGTTGGTTTCCCTTGAAACAATCACTTGGAGACACTTCCGTCACCATGAAAGAAGCCCAGGTACCCTGAGGTGACCATGTGATGAGTGTATATGGGAGCAGGGAAGAGATGTTCTTCCAGCCCTAGCTGTTGGAGTCTTTCCAGCCTAGGTGCTAGATATGTGAATGAATGCTCCTACACCCTACCACCATCTGACCCCAACCACATGAGGTACCCTACTGAAACTCACCAGGCAGAGTCCAGACAGTTCCCACATCATGGGCAAATTAATGACTGCTATTATTTTAAGTCACTCTTTTGAGGTGATTTATTAAATAGCAAAAAACAAAAACAAAAAACTGGAACACACATATTCTCCATCCCCCTGGAGAATTACATTTACTAGTAATGACATTGGTTCCTCTTTATCTGACCCCTCTTTCTTATTTCTCAGTAAAAATTGGTTCCAAACTCAGAAGGGTAAATTTTTATTTAGTGGTCCCCTTAGCCTCCAACTTTATCTGCTCAATATAAGAATTTCTCCTGTCCTTTCTCTGTGGGCATCTATGGGCCTTAGGGCTCTCTGCTGGACTCTCTCTAGTGACTGGAAATGTCTCTGCAAACATTCAAATTAGCATGGCTCCTCCATAAAATGTTCTTTCTTCAGTTTCTTGAAAACCCTTTAAAGCACCACTGAACAAACCATCTCTACATTCACCTCTTTCAAACCTTTCGTGGCAGACATCACATATTTCTTTAGTTGGTTACCTCCACTTCCTTCAACTTTACCTCCTCAAACTTGAGTGTGCAACACCTGAGGCCTTCTTACCACATGGATTATTGGGCCCCCTCCCCAGGGTTTCTGATTCAGGAGGCCTGGGGTAGGGTCAGCGAATTTGCTTATTTAACAAGTTCCCAAGTCCTGCTGACACTGTAATCCAGGGACTGCTCTTTGAGAACCACTGAGCTTGAGAAACCAAATGTATAGGGTGGTAGAAAGAGTCCTCACACTGGCTGTGATATCTTCCAATAAAATATAAAGGTAGTGATCCAGAGGGACACCTGCACCTCAATGTCCATAGCAGCAATGTCCGCAAAAGCTAAACTGTAGAAAGAGCCCACATGTCCATCGACAGATGAATGGATAAAGAAGATGTGGTGTGTATATATATATATATATATATATATATATATATACACAATGGAATATTACTCAGTCATCAGAAAGAATGAATACTTAACATTTACATTAACGTGGATGGAACTGGAGGGTATGATGCTGAACAAAATGAGGGAGTCAGAGAAAGACAATTATCATATGGTTTCACTCGTATGTGGAATATAAGAAACAGCGCAGAGGATCATAGGGGAAGGGAGGGAAAACTGAATGGGAAGAAATCAGAGAGGGAGACAAACCATGAGAGACTCTTGACTATAGGAAACGAACTGAGAGTTGCTGGAGGAGAGGTGGGTAGGGGGATGGGGTAATTCAGTGATGGACATTAAGGAGGGCACGTGTTGTGATGACTACTGGGGGTTATACGCAACTGATAAATTATTGAACACTACATTTGAAACTAATGATGTACTGTAAGTTTGGCTAATTGAATTTAAATTAAAAAATAGCTTTTTTTTTTTTTTGGTTCAAAAAAATATATAAAGGTCCCCAGTAAAACTAAGGCCCCTGCCTGTATCACACAGTTGCAAGGATCTACAGCAAGAACTCCGCCGTCTGGGGTTATAGAGACAGGAAATATTGCTTGAAGAGATTCGTCTGTGGACTTCATCTAAGTGTTAATATCCTCTTTCCAAGTAGCATGAGAATCAAACAGAATAGGATGGCGGAAGACCGTAGCAGAATCCACTAACCCATTTCCTGTTAGTGGCATACTCCTGTGCTTTCTAGAAGCTCTGATAATCCAGAAGTAAAAACAAAAGAGTAACAGGTACTGCATGCTTTCCTATACATATGGAAGAGGCCACATTCCTGAAAGAGGAGATCTGAGCCTCTTCCTGGGTGGGACCATTATTCAGAGCCTCAGCTGCATTTGCAGGAAGGGGTGACAGATAGCTCTACCTCACAAGTTGCCAGGAGGATTAAATGAATTAATATATGCAAAGCTCTTAGAAACAGACCTGGCATGTATTAATTATTATTGCTGGTATTATTATTTCCTCCTTTTTAAAGATGAGGATTGAGACTTAGGGAATTTGAGAAATATACCCTAAAATCTCACAGCTGGAAACTCGGCAATCCTGCCCCTTAGTCAAACAGAGGGATTGGAATAGGGATGTCAAAATAAAATGTGCACATCATAGCGCTGATACCATCACCTTGACCTGTGAAAGGCATTGCTAATGAGTCCCAGCACACTGTTCTGCAGAGCCCAGGTAAGGCTGCCGAGCCCTCCTGCAGCCCGTGCTGGGGCTGGTGAGGGCTGCCTAGAAGCCCAGAGACAGACCTGCTTGACCACACCTGTAGTGGGAACATTGAATCTGGAGACACTTGTAGAGTGTTATAAAGTGAAAGGGCCAAACTCAATAGTAGAAATACCTACAGATGGGGAAGAATCCTACCATCTTCCCTCTCGCTCCTTCTGGGTTAAGTTTCCCTGACTTGCAGCCTTCCAGATAGGGCAGTGAATTCAAAGAAAAGAAACGCCATTTCTACCGCCATTCTACCTCTGGTATAGGCCAATAGTTTCTACAACATTTAAAAAAAAACCAAAACTTTGTATTTCAAAGGCACGCTTCGGTGACTCAATTTTGTCTAAGGCAACCTCACATTAAGTGCTTCCTGATCAGCAGCAGGAGCTCCATTAAAACCAAATAAAAAGGGAAACATTTTAAGGATCAAAGCAGATGAAACATTACAGAAATGCCACCATCATATTCAAAGGTCCAGTAATTCTGCAATGCAAATCCCCGATTCTTTACAATGGTGCTAGAAAAATTAATTGTTTAATCACGATGAAGACATGGTTATAAGTAATATTAATTAATATTGCCTTGGGCTGATATTTTATTCTTCTCCCACACTGAGAAGGGGATTATTAGGCATAGCAAAAGATCATCTTCAAAGAGATGTTTCAGCATTCTCCCCACCCCCTCCCTGGCATCATGCACACAGGCACTTTCTCTCACCATTATTCCCTGACTGACTTCACAAGTTCTCATTCTGGTCAAGGCACGCACTGTTCCAAGCACTTCACACGTCTTAACTCACTTAATCCTCACCAGATCCTATAAGATGTTACAGAACAAACCTGGGCACAGAAAGGTCAAGTCGCTTGCCTGGGGTCACACAACTAGGACACGGCACAATCCCAGTAGGGGCAGGTGTGATGACGTAGCCTGGAGAGAGTATGACGTGAAGTGTTCCTGGTGAAGCTCTGCCTTCACCCTGTGTGTGAATTCTACCCACTGGCCTACATTATCTCAGGGCACGCTTCGTTAACCCTACAAGGAAGTCAGCAGTACTTCTTTGCATTTTACAGTTAATGAGAGTCAAGACGAGAGAGGCAAGGAACTTGTCATAGCCACACAACTAACAAATAGGGGGATTCCGACCCACTGGAGGACTCCAGAGCACCTCTTTGCAGCAGGCTGTGTTGGAGAGACTTCTAGCTCTGTTCCTGCTCTCCTTTGTCTCGGGCACAATTCCCTGTTTCTGGCTTTCCGAGGGAGGCTTTTCACCACTGGCTGCACCGCTGTTTGACTATGTGGTTCCTGGGTGAACAGTTTCACCCGAGTATTCCCACATTCGCCTCCTGAGTGCGACACGCAGCGGCTCCCACGGCAAGTCCAGACACATGAGAGAGTCTGCCTCCCTCTCCAACACCAGGGTGAAGGTCTACATGCAATAGCCTGGCCTTAGTCCTGCTCACCGCTGGGCGCTCCTGGGCCCACCACATCAAACGTGACCAAATAGAACCAATGTGCCGAGAAACAGACAACTTCCTAGCACAGGATTCTTAACCTAAGAGCTTGCATTTCCCTGGCAATTAAATGTTCTTGCCTACACACCAGGAACACTCAACTATGGCAGAGTCTGGACCAGAGAATGAAACCAAGTTTAATTTTAAATAAAACGCTGAGGGAGAAGATTATAAAACAAAGTGCAACAGAAATGTTAGCTTCTTAAGTCTTTAATATAGTTAGCGTTTGAGGGACTTAAACTTTCTCTGGAGGTGTTGGGAACCCAAACACCTGGATTCCAGGGGCTTGTGTTAAGGGTTGTCTTAGAGATATTGTCTCCCTGTCTCTCTGTCTGTCTCTCCGTCTGTCTCTCCCTGTCTCTCTCTCTCTCTGTGAAGCAGCACATCCCTGTTCATTTCCTGATGCGGAGCTCCCGGGAGTTGGAAACAAAATGTTTTCGATGGATGCCCTTTATCTTTGGAATCCCTTCCTTCCTGGACTGGCCGAATCTAAATCTCTTGGCCTTCCACAAAGCCTGTTCCAAGGTTTGTCTTTTTAATTGAGCTTCCGCTTAAGAATGCTTAAGACTATTTGCTTACTACTGACAACACAATGAAACTCGGTCATCAAACAGTGCTAGGCCCTCATTTTTTTCCGGACTTTTAAAGATCCAACTCAGTGCTCACTTAACTAGTAACCATCCTCCCTCTTGTAATTTTCTATTAAGAATTCTTTTCTCAGCCCCTAGAAAAAGGCTTTATGGTGTGATTTGCTTTGGACTTAATTTTGACTCTCAGAGGAGTTTTTAACCCATGGTAAGAGGAATGCACGAAGAGAAAGCCTGCAGGGGTGACTTCCAAAGGCCAGGCTAAGTGGAATGTGAGCATCAGATGTGAGTTCCAATCTCCAGAGCCTCCAAAACAAATGATAGGGCATAAATTAATTTGAAAATGTTTTTATGTTAATGAGTTTAAAGTTTTAGTAAAGAGAGCTATTTTCCCTAAGTTTATCTTGCACTAAGAAATTGAAATGCCGGGGCACCTGGGTGGCTCAGTCATTAAGCGTCTGCCTTTGGCTCAGGTCTTGATCCTGGGGTCCTGGGATCGAGCCCCGCATTGGGCTCCCTGCTCGGCGGGAAGCCTGCTTCTCCCTCTCCCACTCCCCCTGCTTGTGTTCCCTCTCTAGCTGTCTCTCTCTCTGTGTCAAATAAATAAATAAAAATAAATAAAATCTTTAAAAAAAAAAAGAAATTGAAATGCCATTTTATATGTCCAGATTTGAGTAAACAAACTGATCCGACATCATTAAATTTTTAGGAAAAAAGATTATATAAACACAGACTTTCCAAAAGCAACATATTTAGTAACTAGTGAAGTCTATTTTCTCCACTGAAACTCATTTTATTGTGTGTCCCATTGTCCTAGTAAAATCTGAGTGAGGAAATCAGAATGATTGGTATGATAGGAGGAATATGACATTTTGCTGATCTGGCTGACTTTCCTTAACTCTTGGTTTGCACATTTCCACAAGGCTCTTTTAGCCAGTGTCGGACACTGCCCGCAAAACTATCCGTCCCTTTTCCTAAGTCCAGTTCATACCCAGGACTGGACTTTGTGTTCCCACCATTGGTCATCACGCTGTTATTTCCCGGCACCTGTCAAAACCCTGAGACAGTTTTTTAATCCACTAAGGTCACTTGTGGTGATCCAGAGCAGAAGGCAGGAAGACCCGTGATGTTTGCCAATCAGAGTATTCTCTGCATCTTGGCTTCTGTGTTCCCACTTCCTGCCTGCTCACCCTTGAAGGAGTCCCGGTGGAACCATGAGCTGGAGGATACAGCTTCTACAACTCAGATGCTATCCAGACTCCAGGTCTTGGATTTTCACTGACCTCTGGGCCCCTAGCTGGCTGACTTCCCCTGCCCTCCCTCCCATCCAGGTGTTTGAAATGACAAGTTACTATTTACTTAGCTCCCTTCCCACTTTCAACAGAAACTAGTGGCTAAAGATGTGCCAGGTGGTGCTGTTGATAAACAAGTTCTAATACAAGATTTCCTCCTGAAACTCCAGCTTCTTTTTTTTTCTGGCTGATGACCGAGGTGGGAGGAAACTTGGCTCTGCCTTCTAGACATTTTTCCTTTGATAGCTCATCTCCATGCCGCATAGAGTGATGGGAGAAAGAGAATAATAAGCTGGCTGTGCAGGAGTCCCTGAGGCTGTTTCATTCACCCTAACCTCACCCAACTTACTGAATTCCCAAGGCCAAGCCACCTCCCCTCCCCCCCCCCCGGAGTGCCTGGTCTTAGGACAGTGCCCATATGACTCTGGGGTTCCCCTAGCAAGCCCCTTCATCCACCACAGCCCTACAAAGTCTATCCCTTAGATCTCTTGCACATTCCATCAGGGTATTTCTTATCTCTGTTCCTGGACATAGGAAGTGCTCAATAGATATTTTTGAAAGTTGAATGAACTCTACTCATTGTTTTCCAGTTTTACTAATAGTCCTTTATTCCAGAATTAACACATCAATCCAGTAACTGACTTCCTTGTTTCTGAGTTCCATGAGAGATAGTAGAGTACACTGGAGCCTGAAGTTTTCATGGAGATCAGCTTTGCCACTTATTGTCTACAGCCATGGCTAGTTTCTTCACTGATGCAGGAAGCAACAAAGAGTGATTATGGGTCAAGGACTGTGCAAGACACAAAAGATGGAGACATGAAATGCACAGTGCTTGCCTGCAGCCTGCAAGTCTCCCACAGCTTAATGGGGGACAGCCAGGGAACGCTTCCCAGAAGAACTCACACTTGGGCTAGGTCTGGAATTATAACTTAGCCATTCAGAGAAGGGGAAGAAGGGTACTTCTGGCACAGAGAACAGAATGTATATTGTCAAAACAGGCCAGTTTGAAAAAAACTGGAGCAAAGGTTCTTGTGGAAGAATGGAAGGAGATAATACTGGAAGGTGAGGCAAGGGGCCTGAATTCTATAATGAGGTATCTGATTTTTACCCTGAAGATGGTAGGAAGCAAATGAAAGATTTAAAAACAAGAATAGCCTGATTATGGGGCCCCTGGGTGTTACAGTCAGTTAAGCATCTGACTTTTGGTTTCAGCTCAGGTCGTGATCTCAAGGTCGTGAGATTGAGCCCCATGACTGAGCTGGACTTGGACCCACCCACCCCCTCCCGTGACGGCTCTGCACTCAGCACAGAGTCTGCTTGGGGCTCTCTCTCCCTCTGCCCCTCCCCCCTCTCTAAAATAAATAAATAAATCTTTTAAAAAAAGAAAAAAATTATGTTTAAAATAAATAAAATAAAATAAAATAAAATAAAATAAAATAAAATAAAAACAGGAGTATCCTGATCAGACAGGCATTTTAGAATGCTCACTCTGACTAAGGAAGAGAAAACAGTAAAGGGAGTTAAAATTCATTCATTCAACAAATATTTAGGCATCTTCTGTGTGCCTGGTGCACATTTGGCAGGCAGGGCTCCCGTCAGCTGGAGCTTGAAGCCTAGCTTAGAGACAAGAGGAGAACTTGGAGGCCAATATAGTGCAGTGGGAACGAAGAGAAGGATATTGATTTGAGAAATATTTAGGAGGTATAATTAACAGGACTCAGTGACAGGTTAGCAGGGTGAGGAGAGGGGAAGAGAGAGGAAGGGATCTTGGATGACTTCCAGGTTTTTCTCTTGGGCAATTGGGTATCCAATGCTGACATTCATATAGTGTTTCTTAATGGAGGTACTAGTGGCATTTTGGACAGGACAAGCCTTTCTATGTGGGACTCTTCTGTGTATTTTAAAAATGTTTGTCATCTTTGGCCCCAATCCACTAAATTCCAGTAGCATTTCCTAGCCATTATGACATCCAAAAAGTGACCCTCCTCCCACATTTCCAAATACCTCTTGAGAGCCAGAATACAGAAGAAAAAATGGATTGGAGTTGCAGAGGAGAAATGAGACCAGTTTGGGGCATATTCAACTTGAGGAACTAATCCCCGTCTTCCATGTCTGCATCCACCTGTGTGCCACCACCCCCATCACCTGCAGAACGAAAGCAAGTGGAGATGCCAGGGTCTCACTGTGGGAACACCTGTGCTGCTCTCACCTACAAACCGCAGATGGGTTCACCTGCCCAGAAACTGCAGAATTCCACTTCTCCAAATAAAACACATTTTTTTCAAAGTACTTCATTAAAGTTTTTCCGCGTACTATTTTCATCTCCACATTTCCTACCTCCTGAAAGTATCAACATCCCTTTTCCAAAACTCAAAAGAGCTGTGGTTCAGCATAAGCTCAGATATACTGAGGGGGTGTATAAAGTCACTCTCATCTTTCTCAACTCTCCATCTTCACTTGGTTCCGCAGCTCAGCTCAGTTCACCTTGGGCTTCTTTTCTGATGACCCATTAAAATACCCTTCTGTCCCCTCTCACTCTTTCCCTTTGATATGATCTGATGTTCCCCCATGGCTCTGATATCAAAGCTGTAAGTAAAATGTGTTCCTGCTTCCTACTCCAATTCCTATAGGATGCACCCATTTACTGATGAAACCAGGATCATGAAAGTAGTTGCCCAGGGAATATGTATGTGTTAGATAAGATGATCCAAGGCCAGAACTTTGGTGAATACCAACAGGGAGCAGAGGCAGAGGTACCCCAAGGGGATCCAAGAAGTAACAGGCATAGACCAGTAGAAGCCACAAAGGAAAATAAATATCTCACAAAGGAAGGACTGATCAAGTATTAAAAATGAAGGGAGGTCAAGTACAACGAAAACTAAAGATGAGTATTCCAAGCACAGCAACTAGGAGGAAACTCGTGTCTTTGGTTTATCAATCAGGATAGGCTAGGTTATGTTGCATTAACAAATGGCCCCCACTTCTCAATGGCTTGCAGGATCAGAGCAAAGATTTCTTGCTCTGATTACATGCCCATTGTGGGTTGTGGCTGCAGACCTGTTCAGATCCTCTTCACTCTAGGACCTGGGCTGACAAGGTAGCCTCTACTGAGAGGAAAAAGAGCAATGGGTCTTTAAGGTTCTGCTTAGAAGTAGTGAAGGTCACTTTCACTCACATTTATTGGCCAAAGAAAGTCATATAACCAAACTTGATGTCAATGGCACAAGTATAATCAGAAAGTTGTCTGGTAGGGCGGACCTGATAAAGAGAAGCTACACAGGGAATGACAAAATATAGTTTTGAACAATAACACAGTCTACCACACTTGACAAAGCAGTTTCCCCCAACCCTCATTTTTTCCTTCTGTAAAATGATGAAGATGATTATGTTACCATCCCCATCAGGGTTGTGAGGTATAAATGACATGATGTATGTGAAAAATTACTATAGAAGATGACTTTATCTCTTATTTACCCAATGCACAGCTATTTTTACTATTATGATGATGATTATTAATATTCTCTCTCTCCATATGTCACTCCTATATTCAAGAGCCATTGCTCCCTCCATAACATTCAAATCAGGACCTTAAGCCCCCTTCCAACAGGCTTGTTTGGCATTCATTTCCTATCATCCCTCTTCACACCTGCAAAGCTACTCACAGTATTATCTCTGTCTCGAGTGTCTTTCTCTCTTTTCTCCCAACTCATATCTCTCAGCTCTATATGAGCTCACCACAAAGTTATCTTGGTTTGAACCAACTCAAACGTAACAACTCCTCCATAGTATGTCCTGTCTTATTTGATCCCAAAACAATGTGGTGTGTAAGTGTCTGGCAGGGTTTCAAATGTGTCTGTGTGTATGAAGTTTATGAGAAGCCTAAGAATGAGGGAGTCAGGTTATAGAATGTGGGATTTGTGCTGGCTATTCTCCATGTGCCTCTCTGAACCCCTTCTCCACCATTCCTTGCCTGGTTCTGTGCCCCAGGAGATTGCTGTCCACAGATGGCAAAACCCAGGGTCACTTGCCATCCAGCTGCTGGTTGGTTTGGCCAATAGGAGGCACCAATATGGAGACTGGAAGGTAGAAGAGAGGTGGGTGTTTATTTGCTCTGCATCCTTCCCTGGCCTGCTGTGATCCTGGCAGTGGCCAGGTCCTGTGGCTGCACTTCTCTTCTCTGAAGCTCAAGCTCCAACAGCACCATTCCTGTTTCCTGCCCCTTTATATCATGAAGGCCAGGTTCTGGTCTTTTCTATCGCAAATTCCATAATTAGAACCTGCAGGAAAAGTGACAACCCCCTCCACTCTTACCCATACACATATATTTTAAAGTATTTTTATTGGTCACCTTTTGTCTACACTTCCGTCTGGGTCTTTATACTTTAAGTAAGGTCACTTAAAGGCCCACTTTAAGTAAGGTCAAGTCTGCTAGCTCTTCAGGAGTCTAACATGTGGCCCTTTCAATGGCTAAATGAAACCCCTGACTTTGAAAGGACAGATGCCCTGACTGGAGTGATAGCTCATCTGGTTTGGATAATTTATCTCCCTAAAAAATCATTAGCCTGACTCAAACTATATAAAATTGCATTCCTATAATGCCCATGTGGAATACTTAGTGATTCAAGTAGAGTTATCTAGCCTCAAAGTTTCCAGATAAAAATGGAAAACAATATGCATGGTGACCATACCTGAATTACCATATTTAAGTTCTTAAAAAAAACTGAACAAAGTATGTAAAAGTCCCACAGAAATGACAGGTTTAGAAGACCTTAGAGGTCACCTTAATTTTCTCATGCTCCTAAATTCCATTTTGTAAAAAGATAGGACGTTAATTAATCAATATGTGGTAATAGAAGTTACCTAGGGCCTTGCCACTCAGAGCGACCTAAGGACAGGCAACATCAACATCACCCAGGAGCTTGTCAGAAATGCAGAATCGCCACCCCCACCCCAGACCTCCTGAGTCAGAATCTGCATATTTAACAGGGTTCCAGAAGTTCCTTTGTACACTGAAATTGGAGAAGAACTAAACTAAGAGAATCCACAAACTATCTGTGCTGAAGGGCCAGTTGTTGTCTTTACTCAGGGTTCTTTAGAGAAACAGGACCAGTAGGGTGTGTGTGTATGCATGTGCACATGTGCGTGCATGTGTGTATGTTTATGTGTGTGTGAAGAGACTTACAGGGAATTGGCTCACACAATTATGGAGGCAGGCAACGGTGAGTTAATAAGCAAAGACCCATGGTTTAGTTCCAGCCCAGGAGCGCATGGTCGAGTCCCGATCCAAGTCTGAGGGCCTGAGAAACAGGAGATCTAGTGGTGTAGTTACCATCCAAAGGTTGGCAGGCTTGAGACCCAATGTTTCAGTCCAAGTCCAAAGTAGGAAAAAAAATCCAAATGTCCCATGTCAAATGCAATCAGGCAGAAAGAATTCTCTCTTACCTGGGGGAGGGTCAGCTTTTTTGGTCTATTCATGCCTTCAACTGATTAGATGAGGCCCACCACATTAAGGAGAGCAATCTGCTTTATTCAGTCTACTGATTTAAATGTTAATCTTGTCCAAAAACACCCTCACACACACACACCCAGAATGATGTCTGACCAAATATTTGGTCACCTTATGGCCAAGTCAAGTTGATACATAAAATTAACCATTACAATGTTTAACCACTATCCCATCCTACCTCCCTTCCCTACTCTTTTCATGAATTATTAATTGCAGGGACAAAAGTTCAGTTATACTGAACTTGCTGGCCCAGGCTTGCACACAATCTTATTTTACATTAAAATAATACGCTAGCCCAAAGTTTTTGAGACCCCTGAAATTGAGCCAAGTTTTCTGCCACTTTGTAACAAGGAACACTTTTCCTCCAACATCCAAGACTATGTTCATCACTTCCAGCTGAGACTTCGCCAGAAGTACCTTTCACATTCACATCTGCAGTGACATTCTGTAGGACAGCATATGCATTCTCCAAGATGATAAAAGCTTTCTCGGCAGTCTCCCCACTTCTTTCTGAGTCTTCGCCAAAATTGTCTTTCATGTCTGTATTTCTATCGATCAAGACAATCTAGGCTCTTTCTATCACATATCTTAAAATTTTTCTAACCTCTGCTGTAACCCAATTCCAAAGCCACATCTACATTTTTAGGCATTTATTACAGCACCATCCCACATTCACTACCAAAATCTGTATCAGTCAGGGTTCTCCAGGGATTTATTTTAAGGAATTGGGGGGCTGGCACATCCAAAACCCATAGGCCAGCCAGCTAGAAGCCCAAGCGGGAGTTGGTGCTGCTTTCTTGGCTTGAGTCTGAAATGTGCAGTGCAGACGAGCAGGCTGGGAACTCAGGCAGGAGTTAAGACTGCAGTCTTGCGCAGAATTTCTTCTCTGCTCTTGAGGCCTTCAACTGGTTGGGTGAGACCCACCCGTGTTATCAATTATGATCACCTTTACTTAAAGTCAGTTGATTGCATATGTTAACCACACCTACAAAATAACTTTATACCTAGATTGGTGTTTGATTATGTAACTGGGTACAATAGCCTAGCCAAGGTGACATATAAAACTAACCATTGAGACTGCCCACCACTACCTTAACCCTTCTGATCCTCCTAATTGCTTACCTTGATCTTCTTTATTTCTTTATTTTTTTTGCCATAGAGCTTAACACCTTCTAACATTTTATATAATTTACTTATTTATTATGTTATTTATTGTGTGCCTCTCTCCCCTGAATTTACAAAGGGAAAGGAATCTTTTCTGTTTTGTTCACTGATATAGTCCAAAGACCTAGAACAGTGTCTGGCACTCAAAAAATAAATATTGAATGAATGAATCCAGGTTTTGCCACTCACTAGAAAGTAACGACCAATGGATAAATTATTTAACTTCAGTGACCAATAAAAAGCAAATGAACAAATAAGAATTTTTCTCTTAAGATTGTCATAGGACAAAGCAAGATAATGTTTACAAAGTGTCAGTAAATGGTATTGATGATTGTCATCTCCTCAGGCATTCATTCAGCAAATGCTTACAAAGTACCTACTATGTGTTGGGTACTGGGCACCAAGGATACCACAGAGTGTAACGAAGTCTTGGAACTTACTGTCTTGTGTGAAAATAAGACCATAAAAATATTCCCTGTCTTAGAGAGGAAGTTTCTACATTTTTATTACAACTCATGGCTTTACTACAAGGTCAGCATCATGGGCAGTCAGGGGTTCTTTCACAGAGGGTTGGACATAATTGCCTCAAGGACATGTGGATGTCTACTTCAAACCTCAGCTCTTCTTCAACTGTCAAATCCTTTGCCACATACGCCTTGCATCTGGGCAGTAGGAATAACACTTGCACCTCGTGATTGGATGACAAATCTTGCAAACATGGAAGGTCAGGGTAATTAGCATCACATCTGAAGCCTCCTCTTCTTCATTCAGGGTAAGTTATTTCATGTGTGACTGAAAGAAAAGGAGGAAAAATCATTGAGGTGGGATCAGGGAAAGCTTTCCAAGCCAGTCTGTGTCTGAACGGTGCTAGTTCTTTGATAATTACTGCTCTACGGATGATAAGAATGATCATAAACTATGGGGCGAACAGCCTTGTCATGACTTCTCTGACCCTCCAAACCTAGAGGCAGATTCAGGTGTCTGGGTGTGGGGATATGGGTGAACCCTGAGGAACTGCTGAGGACAAGGCATCCCCAGAGCAGTGGCACTCAACATTGGCTGCACTTTGGAATCATCTGGAGAGCTTTTAAAATTCCCAGTGTCCAGGCTGCAATTAAGTCAGATTCTCTGGAGGTGGGATCCAGGCATCAGTACTTTTTAAAGCTTCCCAGGGATTCCAAAACGTGGTTGAGATTCAGAACTATGCCCTTAAAGGCTTTAGTTCCCGCTTAGACCAGTGCTTCTAAAACTTTAACGTGCCTGTGTCACCTGGGGATCTTGCTAATGGTGCACACTCTGGCTCAGTAGCTCTGGTGCTGAGATTCTGCATTTCTAAGAAGCTCCCAAGTAGATGCTGAGGCTGCTAGTCAGCAAGGGCATTTTCAGTAGCAAGAGCCTGGTCATTTCTGATCCAAAATAGACCCTGGAGGGTTGGGGTAGTTCTGAAACTAATACAGGAGTTAGTATTGACTCTATAGAGAGTGTGGAATGGCACCAAAATCATACAGAAATGGGTTTATCCAAAAGCCTTCTTAAACCATACCCCCGGACCTGCAGTATGCAAGTTAGCATAGTGCTAAAGTGGACATAGTGGTGTTCCAAGAAGGTGGCTCCCGGAGTTAAATTGCTTGAATTCAAACCCTGGTTCTACCCATCTCCAGCTGTGTGGTCTTTAGTAAGTCACTTAATCCTTTGGATGCCTTGGTTTCTCCATCTGTAAAATGGGGATGTTAGCAATACCTACCTCGTAGTCTTGTTATAAACATTCAATTAGTTACTATCGATAAAACCCTAAGAATGTGGCCGGAAAATAGTAAGTTCTCATTAATTGTTAGCTATTGTAATTATTAGAATGGAAAGATGTAGGGTTTTGAGTCAAGACAGTCTTGGGTTCAAATCCTAGCTTAGCCACATAAAAACTATGTGACACTAAGCAAGGCATTTAGTCCCTCTATGCCTTGATTCTGTCATCTGTATATCACAGCAATGATGCCTTCTCTATAGACTGGTTGAAAGGGTCCAAATAATATGTGTAAAGCACATGGCACATAACAGGTGCTATGATCTGAATGTTTGCGTCCGTCCAAAAGTCATACGTTGAAGTCCTAACCCTCAGTGTGATGGTCCTGGTGGGTTATTAAGTCATGAGGGTGGAGCCACATCATGGGTGGGATTAGTGCCTTTATAAAAGAGACCCCACTGAAATCCCCGGCCCTTTCCATCATGTGAGGATACAGCAAGTGGGTCTGCAACCCTGATCTCCAACTTCCAGGCTCCAGAACCGTGAGAAACAAATTTCTGTTTACAAGCCCCTAGTCTGTGGCATTAGCAGACTAAGACAGTAGGCATCAATGAGTGGTAGTTGCTGCTGAAGGGTCAAGTCCAGATTTGACTGCAGGAGTGAGGGGCTCACTAGCTGTGTGACTAGAAGCAGGCTGCTACCTCTCTGAGTCCCCATTTCTGCATCCATAATAGGGGGATGACAGCAGTGAGGTTGGGAGGAGAAATGAGTACACATGAACATGCTTCATAAATTGGAAAGCTCAAAAATACAAATATAAGTTTTTCATATGATGAAGGGATCCCCCCCACCCCCATAGTAAAAGGAAAATGAGACTGTTTGGCTGTGGGACACCAAAAAGTTTCCCAAAGACCTCTTTCAGTAAAGTGGGAAGTTGACCCAGGTAACAACTCACTTGCCCCTCAAGCCTGATTGCACCGTGAAAGAAACGTCACCACTCATTACAAAAATCTCTTTTGCCTTGTTGATGGGACAGTTTCTCTATGACAAGGCTTCGCTCCCACACTACTCTCTTTCTTTTTACAGATTTTGGTGGCACCCCTTAGCCAAAGCACCTCCAAACACATCCCGATAAGTCCATTAAATGGCGGGAGCAGAAGGGTGGTGTATGTGTTTAATGGGTATCTAAAAGCAAACTGGATAATGCCCCGGGGGGGCAAGGTGGCACTCAGCAGTGCCAGGCCACTCATCTCGGCTAATAAAACCTCCCTCAGTAGCCATCCCATGTGCCCAACTCTAAGTGCCATCTGGCACCCACATCTTGCGATTTGCTGCTTCTGTTTGTGATCCAGACAGCTACAGCTCACTTCCATGTGGCAACGTAAGTGTATTGACATTTATCATCGGATTCCACTTTCCAGAACAGAGAGAGACGGGCCTGGCAGGCACAGAGGGCGTACATCTCTGTGGTATCACACCCAACAGCTGACATTGGGGATTACTTATCTATTCTGTCACCCTTTGGCACGGACACCTCTACTCAGTGTGAATGACAATCACTGGCTTGTGCTTCAAATAAGGAGAGAAGAGAGTGCCTCCAAAATCTCCACGCTCCACGCAAGCTCCTCTCTCTAGGACAGGGTTATGCAACTTTTGCAGATGCAACTCACATTTCAAAAAAAACCCCACAAACATGTATATATATATATAATGTGTGTGTATATATATATCCATATGTTTCTGTAAAAAATACTGTGGCATTATTTGAACATGTATCTGTGCATGTGTCAGCATATTCACATACGCGTGTCTGTGTGGATAAACAGCATACAAAAATACAGGTTATTTTCCCACAAACTGTGTCCTAATGCTGCATTAAGCAACAGATTCGGTTTTCCATTATTAGGACTCAGACTTTTGTTCCCCAATCCTTAATGAAGGGCTAAAAATCTGCTTGAAAGCCAAAACACTTTTGCCCCTCTGCTTAAAGTCTTTGTAGTCCCATTATCAAGAGTCTTAAATGAGCTCCAAGCACAGAGAAAGCATGACTCCACTTTTGGAGCCCCTGAAAATACTATGTCAACCAGAAAGTTCCCGCAAATTGCCTCATTTATTCAGGTGTTACCGATTCTTCTTAGTCTTTTTTTTTAACCACAAGCCATTGTTTTAAAGGTGAGCTCATAACCAGAACAATGCATCTTACATAACTGGGGCTGTCAGAGAAGGAACCTGTCACCCGTGTTATCAGGAGCTCTTGTTTACGGTGACCTCACAGTCAATGAATCGGCCTCAGAACTAGCCAGTGAGTCA
This sequence comes from Halichoerus grypus, assembly GCF_964656455.1. Taxonomy (NCBI): domain Eukaryota; kingdom Metazoa; phylum Chordata; class Mammalia; order Carnivora; family Phocidae; genus Halichoerus; species Halichoerus grypus. The sequence continues at coordinate 43,058,528 of NC_135714.1, forward strand.
CGTTGCAGGAAGATGACAACAGCCATGATATTTTGAATCCTCTAGAGAGGAGACCGAAGAGGAAACATCGGTGGATGAATGAGATTTTACTACAGAGAAAGAAAAGAAAAAGAGACTACCAGGAAAGAAGAGTGGATTTGCATTTCTCTTATGTCTTCTACGTCACCACGAACCATGCAGTTGCTCAATTAATATTATCCAAGTTGAATTGAAAGATCTTTATCAGCCTGAACAAAGCAAAGATAGAACTCAAATTTCTATTAAGGATGTACGTTTGCAAGGAAAGGATAAGAAGGCAGAAGAATCTTGTCCAAATACACTTGACTTTGGATCGACCTTTCTGTCCACAGATATTGAGGATGAGCTGGCAAGAATGTTCCCTGAAACAGGAAGACAAAGGATCGTAGAAACTAAGAGCTGGAAGGAAGACAGATGAGGTGCCTTGAGCCGAGGGATAGGAGTAACTCCCAAGGACAAGACAAATGGCCCCCAGGCCAGGACTTTTTGACTTGAAACCATTTTGGCCTCCATATGTTGTTAGCGGTCCAGGCCTTCCTGTGACTTAAAAATAGCGGCCCAAAACTTCTTGCCAGAGATTATTAATCAGTCCACTTAAGTAAGAAAAAAAGCCAAATGAAAGCAGTCTCCTTCTTACATGGAAACACAAATCAAGGATCAGAAAAAATCTCAAGAAGTCATCGAAGGCAAAGACTTTTTAATGCTAACAGTAAGAGAAATGATGTCAGAAAACAGGCATTATCATATCCTGCTGAGAGGAGAGTAAACTGATAAATACTTCTGGAGGACAGCTTGGTAATATTGTACCAAACGCCTTAAAATTTTGTGTATCCTTTGACCCATCTAAGGTATAATTGACCCAATTATAAGATCTTATTCATAGGAAATAAATCATCATGGCTTTGTGCAAAGATATAACTAAAATGTCATTCATTTTGCTGTTATATAGTGAAAAAATGGAAACAATTTAAATTTTCTATAACAGGAATTGGATGAATGATTATTACATATATGAACTGAAATCCTATACAGTCATTAAGTTGATGTGTAAGAATATTATTTAGCAGGGAAACTGCCAATGCTATATCATTCAATTTAAAAAAAGTTATAAAACGACATATCAGTATGATCCCGTTTTTGTATAATGTGTGTATAGAAATATACACACCTGAATATTGAGGGTAATTATCTCTAGATGGAGGGATAATGTATGACTGTCATTTTCTTCTTTATATCTATTTTTAATTTCTAAGTTTTCTACAATAAACATGTGTTGTTTTAATTATGTTTAAAATGAGTATTTTTAAAGCCCTCTATTCCTAAAAACTTTGTAGGTGATTGCCCAGTTCTTTGGGGTGGGGATGGGGACTCGGGGGAGGAGAATAAGCAGAGATTAAAGTCACCTTTTGAAAATTATTATTGGTGCCATTTTACCAACAGATGAAGCAAGGAAACAAAGTCCTTGATCTGAGCTAGGAAGATACAGAACTAGTACTTCTCTGAGCAGTTCTACACCTCCAGGAATTTCTCCAAGATCTTTTGTGGCTGCCCAACACCCCCTTGTACAAGATGGCATCCAAGTGCAGCTTCATATTCTTATGGAGGAGCCTCTAGTTCACAGATAGTTGTCTCTATACTTAGTGGCCTCTGTGGAGGTGTCCTGGGTCCCAGCTTGTCACTGGCTATCAGGCCCATGCACCGCCCTGGTTTTTGTGGGTGTCAGGCCTGGACATGGACTCCAGTAAAGAAATCTCTGTATTCTGCAGGCTCTTCACACTGATCCAGGCCTTTCTCTTACACCCATCTCTCAGGCTTCTCAGGTCCTTAATGGGATTAAAGCTATACCAGGATCTTCTGCAGATTGTGCATGAGAGGAAATGGGGTACTGCATTTGGTCTTTCTGCAGTGTCCTTTTTCCCTCTTGCTGCTGCTTCTAGACCATTCTCCTCTTTTCCTGATCACAAACTCCCATGCCCACTTGGCTTTAAATCTTATGTCAGTAGATCACATCACTCACTACCCCTCCTTGTCATGTCCATGAACAAACCCCAGGTCATACCCTTCATTCCCTGAAGACTTTGGAGCCTGGTTCACAGTCAGTCTTTCCAGCACTACTCTGGGCATTATAATTTGTGGGTTCAACATTCAGGGAGATGGACCTTCCTCCATCTTGGTTTCTCAATTTGTGGACCTCTTCTCCTCCCATGATATGGTCCCCCACCTACTTTATCTGCTCACTCCTGTGATCATACCCTAGACCTTGTCACTCCAATAATTGAAATTTTCCATTTTCCCTAGTTCCTGTTGTTTCAATTCAAGTCTTCCACTCTCCTATTATCACCTCCTATCTTTCTAGATTTTTTTCTCTAGTACTTCCCCAAATCCTCTAACCCACAGGGATCCCAAATACATTGATCCTACCACATTTTCACTGTCCTCGACCCCTGCCATGTCCTCACTTCCCTCCTAACCCAGCTTGAATTCCATAATCAATTATTGTAGTCACTACCTTGCATAGATACTCAGTCCCTCACCTCTCTCTTATTTCATTTTACTAACTTGACAAAACTACAACCATGCTTAGATCCAATTCTCTGCCCATTCTGTGCCTGCATCCATTGACTGTGGCCAGAGGAAACCACAGTGTCTGTTGAATGGTTTCATTTTAAATTCATGATCGCTAATATCAATTGATCACTGTCACTGATCACTCTTTCCTTAAACCTCCTTCCTTGTCCTCATTCTCATCTGATGACCCTACTTCCTATTTCACTGAGCAAATAGAAGCAACCAGAAGAGAACTTCCATCACCACACCTACCAGCCTGCTAGCATCTGTGTGCGTGTACCTCTCTACTCTCTGGTTGCTGTGGATGAACAGTCCATGCTCCCAGATAAGGCTGACACCTCCAATTGAGCACTAGATCCCATCTCTCTTATTAACCCAAGTTCATAGAGCTATAGCAGTTCTCCCTTCTCTTACCTGGATTATTATTTTTCTATTAACTTTACCCACCAACATATAAATCTTATTATTTCTTCCATATAAAACATTCCTTGATCCCATTTCCCCTATAGCTGCCACCTCATTTCTCTTTTCCTTTTTCACAAGCTCCTTGAAAAATTTGTCTGTCTTCACTGTCTCCAGCAACCCTTCTCTCCATTCCCCTGAACCCACTCAAGGCTTTTGCCTATTAAAATCCTATTAAGATCCCCCAGTGATCTCTACTTTACCAAGTCTGGTTGTCAATTCTCAGCCCCCATTATAGCTGCCCTTTCAGCAAATTGGCCAAAGTGACTACTTCCTTATCCTGAAACACTCCCTTTATCTGCCTTCCAGTATACCACATTCTCCTGGTTTTTTTCCTACTCATCTGCTGTTCTTTCTCAGCATCCTTTGCTGGTTCCTCCTCATCTCCTGACCAAGACCTCATAACGCTGGGCTTTTTCTCCTCCACCATCCACACTCACTTTCTTGGTGGTCTCATTCAATCTCATGGTTTTAATACCGTCTCTATGCTTGATACCTCCCAAATTTATATCTCCATCCTTGACTTCTTCCCTGAACTCCAGACTCATAGATCTGTCTACCTACTCAACATCTTTCCTGGGCTGTCTAACTTAACATATCGAAAAGCAAGTTCCTGTTCTTAGCTGCCAAATCTGCTTCTCCTCAGCCTTCACATCAAATAATGGCAACTCTGTTCTTCCAATTACTCAGGACAAAACCCATGTGTCACCTTCAATCCCTTTCCTTCTCTCATATTGCATATCCAATCCATTAAGAGATCCTGTTGGCTCTTTCTTCAAAATACATTTGGGATCTGACCACTTCTTATCCTCTATGTTGCTATTACACTGGTAAGAGCCACCATTATCTCTTGCCTGGATACTCACAAATTCTTAACTGGTTTACCTTGTCTACCTTCAGTCTATTCTTAATATACTTTAACAGGGTGGCCCTGATAAACACTAGTCAAATCAGGTCATACCTTTATCAAAACCCTCCAATGGCTCCTCATTCCTCTTAAGGGTAAGCCAAATCCATGACAATGGCCTATAAGGCCCTGGATGATCAGGCTGCCCTCTCTAATGTCATTTTCTCTTCTTCTGTGGCAGTTTTAAAACATGGCTCTCAAAATCTTTGACATCCCTCCTGTAGAGAGGCCAGGGGTCTTCTCTCTCCTGCCATTGAATCTGGCCTCTGTGACTGCAGGACCAATAGATTATGGGGGCTTCCATTTTATGCCTCATGGAACATTTGCTCTTTGAACCCAGCCACCATGCCTGTAGGAGTCCAGCAGCTTGTGGAACATCCCACATGGACAAGAACTGAGGCCCCCGACCAACTGTCCCTGTGGAGCTTTCAGCTGACAGCCAGCACCTACTTGCCAGCCATGTGAGTGAGACATCTTGAAAGTGGTGCCCCAGCCCCTCATTGATTCTCCCCAGCTGATGCCACACGGAACATCGATAAACCATCCCCACCATGCCCTGCACAAATTGAAGACACATAAACAAAAACATGATTGTTTTTTAAGTCATTAAGTTTCACAATGGTTTGTTTACAGCCACAGAGAACTCTCCCATTGCCGCACACTCACTCACTCCATGTTTGCCACTCCGTCCTCTTTGCTGTCCCCTGAACACCCAAAATGCTCTTGTCTCAGGGCCTTTGCATTTGCTATTCCCTTCTATGTTCCCATATGCATATATGGCTCTCTCACTCACATCCTTCAGGTCTTTAATCACTTGTTATCTTTTCAGTAAGACCTTCCCTCCCAAACTGGCAAAGCACAGGTGCTCCCTCCAGTGCCTTCCCCTTTTCACTTTATTTTCCTCCATCGTAGTTATCACTGTCTAATATACCACATGATTTACTCATTTAGATTGTTTATTGTATGTCATACCATCTTTATGCTGATTACTCTCTTACACTAGAAGGTAAATGCCATGATACAGGAATCTTTGTTTCATTCCTTGCTGATGTGCCCAGAACAGTGTCTTCCACATGGTCACTCCTCAATTAATATTTGTTGTTCTACTGCAGCCATGTATTGGGGACCTTGTTTCCTCTCAGATTTCACCCTCCCTCTTGCAACAAGTCTATGAGGTATTATTATTATTATTATTATTATTATTATTATTATTATTCCTGTTTTACAGATGAGCAAACCAAAGCTCATCAGGGTTAAGAACCTGCTATGAAATAGCAGAGCTGCGATACAAGTTCAGGCAATCAGACTCTGACACCCGCTCTCTTAATCGTTGCATATGCACTGGTTGCTTTGGGTACTACATAGGAGAGACACTGTAACCCAGCTTTGGAGGGTCAAGGAAGGCTTCCCAAGGAGGTGATTTCTTTCTTTCTTTTTTTTTTTTAAAGATTTTATTTATTTATTCATGAGAGACAGAGAGAGACAGAGAGAGAGAGGCAGAGGGAGAAGCAGGCTCCCAAGGAGCAGGGAGCCCGATGTGGGACTCGATCCCAGGACCCTGAGATCATGACCTGAGCCAAAGGCAGACGCTTAATCATCTGAGCCACCCAGGCGCCCAAGGAGGTGACTTCTAAGCAGCATCCTGAAAGACAAACAGGACTAGAGTTTGAGACAAAGAGATTGAGGAAGGGCTTTTTTTTAGCAGGATTTGCAAGATCATCCAGAGTTGCAGGCATTATGGAAGGAGCAAGAAATACCAGGAGAAATAAAATGTGCCCCTTGATTTATATTCGGAAAAGTAGGACAAATTGTTGAAACAAATTGTGTTAAGGACTACTATAGATGCACATAAGATGCTGTGGGGAGATGGAGGAAGGAGGAATTGAGCCAAAGGTAATAGTTCAGTGAGGGTTCAGTGAGGGCTTCAGTGAGGGCTTCAGGAGGAGGCATCTGGGCTAAATCTTAAAGGATGAGTAAGAGTTTGCTACACAAACAAGGGGTGGGAGGTACTTTTCTAGCAGAGGGAATGGCACATGCAGTGAAAACATGAAAGAGCTTCTGCGGTTAGGGAAATATCACTAGGCTAGGAAGATCATTATATTTTTCTTTCTTTAATATTTCCAGAAAATGAGTCTGTAACATTGCATAGCATTGGGAGTAGAAGTTTCTGTTTGATGTTAAACTTTTGTTCATCTTCCTGAAACACAGACACCCCCACACGTACCCTTGTTCTCTAACCAGGGTTATATAGACTCACTGTCCTTGTCATTTATATGACATCCCTTCATACAGGTGGAGATTGCTAATATGTCTCTCTTATCCTCCCAAACTGGAGGCATTCAGCTCCCTCCTTTGCTGGTTCACTCAGTAACAAGCAGTGTATTCTGAGAGCCAGCCTGAGCAGAGTGTGCATCTAGCCATTGTAGGGAATATAAAGGAAACGTAAAGTGTTTCCCTGCCATCCAGAGTGGCTTACTATCAGTCCATAAGTTCTACTTTTCAAACTTTAAATCACATTGCTACCACCCACCCAACAGTCTCCAATGCCCTTCTATAACATAAGAGGTTAAGGACCTGTGCTTTGAAGTCATGTGGACAAGTTTTGTTACTTTGGGCAAGTTACTAATCTTTTTGAGCCTTTGTGTCCTCATCTATGAAATGTGATAATATTATTAACCTGATGGGGTATTTTTGAAAATTAAAGGATTAATGTATGCGTAGAAATTAAGACAACTTTGGAAAGAAGTCACAGAAAACATGACTTAGTGTGGTTTAAAGAGAAAGGGGGAATTTGTTGATTTACATGAAAATTTGGGAGGTATGCCAATTATAGCAGGAGCTTGATCCAGGGGCTCAAATGCTGTCACCAGAACTTGATCTTTCTCCAATTCTAGCTCTACTCTCCTTTATTGGCTTTGTTCAAGGCTCCACATGGTGGCAAGATGGCAGCCAAGAAGCACAGACCCCATTCTCCTGTGTTCCAGTCCAACAATCAAATGAAAGTCTTAAGCCTGACACTCATTGATCTGAAGACCTTCAAATGCCCATCCTTAAACTTTCTACTTGGCCAGGGAATGGAATATGCTGATTGACTTAAGCCTTGGTTATAGGTTACCTTGACAGCTAAAGAGGGGTCTACTCCACCGAAACATAAAATAATATTTCCACTATAATATGTAAAACAGTGGCTAAAATATTGAAAAATCCTCAATGAATAATCACGACCATCATCATCACCACTACTACCATCATCATAGGGATTAAGTTTCAGTTTGTAAATATCTCAAACAAACATAACACTATTCTTAAATAAGAGCTTTCCCAGTACTGAATTGAGAGAAATATCTATAGCAGACATTTGTTATTTGTGGCTGCCAAAAACCTCTTGAACACTCTTTCTATGTTTTGATAGTTCCCCAAACTACGGGTCCTGCCTATCCCAAATAGAATCCCTCCCCCAAAGTTTATTTTTCCCACATAACCCATTCCTGCGCAAAACACCACCATTATTCAGTTGATTTGGAAGTGAGTTATGGAAACAAGAGGAGCATGGAACACGCCTTTTGCTGTTGTAGACGGTGGAAGACATCCAGCTGGTTCTAGAGTCAGTGCAGGGCATCACCCGTGTCAGGCCAGTTCTCGAGGGCGGCTTTAGGCATTGTTCCAAGGGCATCAGTCGAGAAATTATTCCTCTAGCTTTGCCAAAGATTCTGTGAGTGTTTAAAATCCCCTTACCAAATCCTTTCTTATACAAAGCAGGTAGAGTGATAATGTTGTCTGCAGCTAAGAACACAAACCAATACACTGTGCAAGAACTTCGATGGGCTTGCATTATAGTTCCCTAGGCTCACCTTCTCATCACACCATTCTCCACGATGCCAGCAGGATGCCTTGTAAAAAAAAGTAAACTCTCAGAAAAATGCCAGTTCCATGACTAAATAGATGAATTCACAACTGGCCTGAAGGATCATTTGGGGGAATATTAGAATTTTTAAAATATGAAGGGATAAGGAAATTATTGAGCTCATTCTACACATTGGATAAATGAGACTGAAGACCCAGAAGGTTAATTTGATTTGAAACATTACCCTGATATTTCTACCAAATAGTTGATAGTTTCCACCAAAATGATCACAAAATTATGGGTATAACATCATCATATCAACTTTATAAAGACAATATTAATTGTTTTTAAGGTTCTAGAATTTCACTTTGTTCACTGTTATTTGAAACAATTGACATAGATTTTTGGACACCTATTTTTCTTTTAAGAGAGGATTTGATCTTCACAATTTTCATTTAATAAGCTTCAATCAGTGACAACATTCAACAAAACCTACTCCAAATTTGTTTTCTACCAGTTACACCCACTATGGCTTACACCAAGGTACAGCATTAAGAGCATAGAATCTGGAGCCAGACCGCATGAATCTGAATTATGGCTCTGGCCCTTTCTAGCTATGTAACTAGACACAAGTTATGTGTTCTTTTCATGCTTTAGTTTCCCGTTTGATAATTGGGTCTAATGACCATACTTAACCTTCTTAAGTTGCTGTGATAATGAAAAGAGTTAACATTTGTAAAACATTTAGAGCGTGCTTGTTGATACACTGTAAGTCCTGCATGGTGTTTAATTTAAAAAAAATAAATAAGCTTGCAGTTAACTAAACTCTCAAATCTCTTTCATGTATGTGGCTGCTGATTCAGACTCTTCCAATCTAAAATTGTGTGGCTGATTTCTTTTTTCTAGCCTGAACACAAGACTGCACTGAGCCCTGTTGGATTTCCTTTTGGTGGCGCTGGCTCAGCACACTCTCATTGCCCCTCATTTCGTATGCTCACCCACCCAGCCAAGGGGGCAGGTGCTAATGAGAGAGGTGCAAAAGAGAAGGGAAGAAGTTCCCTGCAAGCTCTGCATGCAGTCTGCAGTCATCATGCTCTGCTTGCAAATTAAGTTTGCAGCCTAACCAAATTTAAGTGGCTCTAAGTACTTATAAATTAGGCAGATAGTTAAAATTTGACAGACACAGAAACCTAATAGCTGATCGATCTCTGGGCAATACCACAACCAAACTGATTTTTTAGCTGCCATCAAAATAAGCTAGGGAGGTTGTTATTCAAAGTATCCCAGTGAAATGAGACGAGGAGCACGACAATGGGGACAGTTGTGAAGATCACAAAATTGCCATGTCCACAGGTGGAGTTAAGTGTCTGTCCCATTAATGACTAGAGACACAATTCTGGGAAGCAAGCCATCCAAATGCATCACTTGAATCCTGTTTGGCTGTTCTGATGTAGAAGAAGATAAGAAAAGGAATCAACTGGGGAAACGTAAGATGCGGAACTATAAAAATAAACTTGTTTCATCCCTGACATCTGTGTTTATAAATGCATTATGTTAAACAGCAGAGATTTTCCCCATGGCTAGCCAATACCAAGATGGCGCCTTGCGTGTTTTGTTTTTTCTATAGCCCTAATCATAAGGGCTCTCCTTACTGTCTCTTGGCTTCCAGCTTTTGTTTTAGTCACTCCATAAAGAGTTGGCAGAGACATAGCTGGGCCATTTCAGAAACATGGCTTATAACCAACCTGCTCCACTATTTTGCAAATAAAAACTGAGTCTGTGCTAATTGTTCTTTAATGAAGAGGTAGTTAGTCCACATCCCGCTCCTCACCCAGGTGGAGATTTTCCCTATCAATAATCCCAGAGCAGGCTCGAATCAAAGAACTGACACATGCAGGAGCCAGATGTTTAGAGAGTAAGAAGGGGAGGTAAGTTCACACAATTGTTCTGCCTTCTTGTTTTCCGCTGAGGTTCTTTCCTGTGGGCTGTAGGACACATTAACAGGCTCTGGGCATGCATGTGGACAGCCCCAGCCCAGCCCTGCACTGAGAGCCTGCTAGCAGGCTGCCTTCCTTTTCCGGTGCAGCTGGTGTTTGCAGAAGGACACGATTTGAAAGTTGATTTATTTACCTTGTTGTTTTTTTTTTTTTAATGAATGGACATAGATGTCTGTTTATTGAAACAATTGTTAAACTCTAGTGATATGATTAGAATTTAACAGAAAAACATCCTTGTCTTTCAGGTGGAAATCTAAGGACTTTGACTTTTGGAATGTTCATAATGTAACTCAGAGCAAGATCAGAGGACATTTTGGGGGGAAGTCTTGTTTTTAAGAAAACAGCTGATCACTTTCACTTGTGGAAGCCAGTAGGCTCTAGTTTATGCCCCTTCGTTTTGTCTCTGTTGTCTCTAGAGACTTTGAAGATGTTTATCCGGCACCACCTCAACTATACAGGGAAGAAAACACACCAGAAAGGGCCTCCTCCTCCTGGGCCAGCTCCATTTCCAAGTCTTTCCAAAAAGTCAAGGAATCTGAAACCTAAGAGATATAGCCTGACTGTGGTGAAAAGTGGGGGTAGACAGAAGAAAGTATGCTTTCTTCTTTAAAAAATCGTTCCATTATTTCGAGTAGTGATATGAATATGCACACTGATTTAGAAAGCTTTAAAGGAATATCCAGTGAAAAATAATTCTCTTTGCATCCCTGCCCCCCACCAACCACTAAGTTCCCTTATCAGAGGTAGAACCATTACCAGCTTCTAGAGTATTCTTCTGAAGAAATCCTATGGAGACTATAAACATTCATACATGCATATGCTTCTCAAACATACAAATAATGTACAATACACATTGTTCTACACCTTGCTTTTTTCACTTAACAGTACATCAAAGGGCTTTGTCTTTTGTTTTTTTCTGCCTAAAGTGCTATCAGGAGACAGAAGTCATCCTTCAGTTCAGTGATCTGCATCTGGTTCTGGCTTATCGTACTGACAACAAACAAGATGCCAAGTTAAACTCTACCTCAGCCTCAGGTCATCTTGGCCTTGAGAAATAGGAACCACATTTAGAACATTAAAACTTTTAGAGATTTAAATAACAGAAATTTGGGATGGGTAGAGGGGAAGGGAAGGATGAATTCTGTTTAAAAGGATGTTGTGTGGAATTGACAGTTGAGCAGAGAGACACTTTGAATGCAATCTTGCAAAACTAAAATCCATTGGTTCTGCTGCCTTCGTAAATAGAACAGAAACTTATTGACCATAATTGTGTCATTTTTGCTGGTTAAGGATCTCCAGAGGCAACACAGCATCAATATTCTGGACACAATATGAGGAACTTGGAATTGAACAGAGCTGGATATTAGTCCTGGCTAATACGTTAATAATGGTTATTAACTTGAATAAGTTACTCAACCTCTCAGAGCCTTGGTTTTCTTTTATGTAAAATGTAAACACGTACCTTAAAGACTGATTACAAGAATTTGTTAAAAAAAAGAAAAAGAAAAAGAAAAACGTCAGGCGCTGTAGGCGTCCGCTATCATTGATAATGCCGCATAACAAACAACCCCGATTCTTCATGACTTGAAACAATGTACATCTATTTCATGTTCATGGGTCTGTTCACTGTGATTTGGCTGTACTCAGCTGTGTTTGAACTTGGCTGGACTCTGCGCTCTGGGTCAGGTTCAGGTGTGCTCCACATGTTTTGGTTTCAGGTCAAAGAGCAAAAATTACCTAGGGGCATGTTCCTTTTGTGGTGGAGGATGGAACCTCAAGCAGACCCTCACCATGCCTCTTATAGCCGCACTATAAGTCATTGGCACAGTGTTATTTCTGCCCAGTTCTAATGCCCAAAATATCATATGGCTAAGACCAAAGTCAATGGAGCAGGAAGAATATTCCACCCACAGTGAACTGTGGCAAAGGCAGGCAGGGAAGGAAGAATCACAGACAAAACGTACAGGCACCCAGTACAGTACCAGGTACCTAGAAAGTTCACATAAATGGGAGTTACTATCCTTATATTTATTCCTGTTATTTAATATATAGTTATTATTATATGCTTTTCACATATGAAAGGCATAAGAGATGGCATTAAATTTACAATAATTCTAAAACACACTTCAAAGAGCAATATTTAAAAAAAAAAACCTACTTTAAAAAGTTAGTCCATTTGTTATCTTGTCATTAATATGCCTGACCAGCGCTGGCACGTACCCGTGTCTCTGTGAGGATTTCGAAGAGATGACCCTTCTAAGCAAGAGCAGTCCCAGAGCCAACAGCACGGCAAGTACGTAACCAGGGACTCTTTGCATGGGGCAGACACAGCTCTGCACAAGAGCATGCAGCTTGGCGCCTCGGTGAGCTGCCCTCTCAGCCAGCACATTGTGCAGTGTGCGACCTACACACCATAGGCAGCAGTGTTGGAAGATGACTCCGGAGTCTCATCGTGTTTTGGGTTCTGGTTCATTGCCACCATTGCCATAAGCAATTTGCTTGGAGCTTTGATTCACAGCTTCCTTTCTGCTTTTCAGTGATGACCTAGAAGTTTGGAGCTTTGGGAGCCCAGTGACACCTATTTCCCAGAACCCCTACAGCTTGTCATGTCTGAATCCAGACCCAGGTGATGTGGCAGCTTGTAGGCTCTAAGGCCTGGAAGCTGGATCACAGAGAAATGTACAGACTTACACAATTTAATTTCTTTCATCCTGACTGACAGGATAAGGACAGAAGGGAAGGGGAGAGAAATCTGAAGAAGCTTTATAGGCTCTGACATTCTAAGCTTGTGGATAGATAAGCAGCTCATCAGGAGAGGGGGTGCCAGGCAGCAAACATGGAAGAGGGGGGAGAAGAGGAGTGGGGAGTGGGGGAGAGAAAGAGATGGCGGGAGGGGGGACAGGGAAGGAGGGAGGGGGAAAGGGAGGGAGGGAGGGGGAAAGAGAGGGAGGGAGAAAGAGGAAGAGAGGGAGAGGGAGGGGAGAAGGGATAGGAACAGAGGGAGGGAAGACAGGAGCTTTGTTGGCTTTGTCCCCAGGGTCCAGCACAGGGCCTGGCATGGAGGAGATGCTTATTAGTATGAGAGTGTGTGGGAGAGAGAGAAGAGATGAGAGACTGCAATGTTGACCTTCATGATTTTACTTAAAGCACTGCCAGCGACTGGAGCAGACATCTCAAGTTCCCACCAATTGTTGGTTAAATATCTGATGTAGAGAAGCAGCACATCCTCTGTCCGGCGTAACTCACCAATCCTTGCCCTGCTTCCTTATCATCTTTCTAGACCTTGTTCTTTCTCCTTCTTTCCCTCCTGCAGGCAGAGCAAAGGAAAGCATCTCCTGCTCACTGGCTCGAAGTCTCTCTCTCTCTCTCTTCGGTTTTCCTGTTTTCTCGCTTGTAAGAATATGTTAGACACTTCCTCTGAGGTTTATTTGCAGTCGGACCTGAGGATCTTTGAAATGGTCTCTCTCAGGGTCCTTCACTCCATGACACGGCGAGGCCCCCCTTAGCAAGGCAGGGAGATAGCAGCAGCCAGGCAGACTCCGCATGCTGTCGAGCTGGAGGCTTCTAAAGAAGGCAGAAACCCCGAAAGATGCTCCTGAGTGAACTCTCCTTGGACACTGGCCAGAATCAAAGCTTGACTTCCTCTCATCTTTTAAAATGTGGTTGGGCTCAATCAGGTCTCACACGCTCAGGAATGAGTCCCACCACTTGGCAACCCAGCCTCCTCCCTGGACCTTTCCAGATCCATTCAGAACCCAGCTGCCAGTGCAGAGATTCAGCATTCTGGGGATGGCATGTTTATTTCGAAACAATCGTGAGGCTTGATTTGATGTAGTGAAAGAAATTAGTGCTTGCTGAATACGGCCCAATTATTACTGCATTAATTCATACAGATTAGCAGCTGACATTGGCTGGAAGGCATACATCAGGACGTTTCAATAAGTTCGGCTAAGAGAGCTACCTCTCCATGGCTGCCGAGCCTCCCCCCTCACCCCAAAGCTCAGATGATGACTCCGGATTTGGAATGACTTTCACGTCACGGGTGCGTGGTGTTAGTGTTAACTGGCAACGGACAAATTGAAGCATGGTTGGCAGTTGCCCCAAAAGTCAGTCATCAAACTGTAACCCTTTTGAGACTTGCTTTCTTCCAAGCCCAGGTTCTAACCATTAAATAACTCATCAAAGATGGAAGACACTGCAAAATGCCACCATGGAAATACAGCGGGACACCTCATGGATCATCAAATTTGGTATGTGAATCCACACCTGGTGTGAGCAGTTAAGTATGTCCTCACTTGGGGGCACCTGGGTGGCTCAGTCGTTAAGCGTCTGCCTTCGGCTCAGGTCATGATCCCGGGGTCCTGGGATAGAGCCCCACATTGGGCTCCCTGCTCGGCGGGAAGTCTGCTTCTCCCTCTGCCTCTACTGTTCCCCCTGCTTGTGTTCCCTCTCTCGCTGTGTTTCTCTCTGTCAAATAAATAAAATATTAAAAAAAAAAAAATGTTCTCACTTGCAGTTAACCATGGCTTGAGCAAAGAAAGGATTATTTGTTCACCGTTACTGGTGGAATTGTGTCCTCCCCGCCCCCCCCCCCGTAAGATGTTGATACCCTAATCCCTAATACCTCAGAATGTGGCTGTATTTGAAGATAGGGTCTTTAAAGGGATGATTAAATTAAAGTGGATCCCTTATGATGGGCTTTTGTGTTAGCCAGGATTCTCCAGGGAAATAGAAACAATAGGAAATATAGATAGATTTCTTATAAGGAATCGGCTCTCATGATTATGCAGGCTGGCAAGTCCCAAGATCTGCAAGGTGAGTCAGCAAAGTGGAGCCCCAGGACAGCTGATGGTGTAGTCCCAGTCTGACCTGAAGGTCTGAGCCCAGGAGAGATGGTGGTGTAGTTCCAGTGGGGGCTAGTGGGCTTGAGGCTCAGGAAGAGCTAATGTTTTGGTTGGAATCTGAAGGCAGAGAAAAGCTGATGTCCTAGTTCAAAGGTAGTCAAGCAGGAACAATTCTCTCTGACTAGGAGGCTCACTCTTTTTGGATTCCACATTCATTCTTTGCGAGTCTATTACAAGTTCCCAAACAGACTCAACTTCATGCTGTACTTACTACCTCAACATCCTTCCCGCTATTCATTCATTCACGGACGAAAGACTATTCTAAATGTTGGCGTACATTGTCTCATTTAAGCACTGAAGTAGAATGGTGGAAAAAAAAAAAAGAAATCCCTGCCTTTATGTAATTTACAGATTGGAGTAAAGAAACATATTCATGTTATTATAATGAAGTGTGGTCAGGATCTGAAAGGGAAGCTCCTTGGAAGATAGGAGTCACCAGCTGAAAGATCTAACCTATTTTCCATTCTGCAAGAGGGAGGCAAATGCTAGCCCTTCATGACTCAGCACTCACCCCACGCCCTCAGAATTAACTGTACCTTTGTGCTTTTATGTATTTAGTAATGTTAAAGAGCATTTACCTCTAGTGCTAGGCTTTGAGTTAAGCACTTTAGATGCAGTGCATATCATTGAACCTTTACAACGATCCCATTAAGTAAATTATTTCCCATTTATAGACAAAGAAACTGAAACTCAGAGACTCATGTGAGCAGACCTTTGCACCAATACTTCCCTCTTCCTAGAATCCTCTTCCTCCAGATGGTCACCTGGCTGCCTCCTTCCCTAGGTCTCCGTTCAAAACCTACCTCCTCCAAGAAGGCTCCCTTAACTACTCATTCTTAAAGAGCTACTGAGTCACTGAATTAGTCTTACACATTACTCTATGTTTTTCATAGCCTCTACCAATCTCTGGTAGTATGTTTTTTTATTTATTTGTATACATGCTTATTGTCTGTTTTCCTCCATTAGAATGTGTAAGTTCTATGACAGCGAGAAAGGCGCCTCCTCTACATCGGGCCACTCTGTATCCTTGGCATTTAGCAGGATACCTGGTACATAGTCAGCCTCCAATTAATGTTTGCTGGATGAATGAATGAATATAACCAAAGTCATATAGCTAGTAAATGGCAGAGTTGAGATTTAAACCTAGATGTGTCTTTCTCCAAACTCCAGGATTTAATTCCTTTTATACATTCTGCTCTCTCTGCTTCGTGGTTCTGAAGGCAATGTGACCACATCCTAGACCACTTTGCATCTCTGGTACCTTTCTACTGGGACACTGCCTTGCCCCCCAGACACTCTGCCCATGTTTGCCAAGATGACTGAGTTTCCATGACAACTCCAGAGGAGGAAGAAGGGCTCTGAAGCCCTATAAGATTTTCTTTCCTCTTCGTTGAAGTTGGCATCACAGACTGAGAAAGTTTCCTCCTCAGCCCGACTCCGGCCCAATGTGTCATTTGCAGCCTTGGGAGGAGGCATGTCCCAGTGCCAGGCAGGCTGGCTCCCCATGAAGTACAGCTTTCAGGTGAGTGACCCACATTGAGGGGCAGAGATTTCAACCTAGGCTCCATTTAAGGAGTATGACCAAGTCCCCAAGTTTCTTAGAAGACTCTGGTCCTGCTCGCAGAGAAACTTGCTTGGGTCCTGGTACCATGGGCAGGGTTCTTCTCCACCAATGAGAGAGGGGGGCATTTCAGTGGGTGGCCAACCCACTCTCACATGCGGAAT
Source organism: Halichoerus grypus (assembly GCF_964656455.1). Taxonomy (NCBI): domain Eukaryota; kingdom Metazoa; phylum Chordata; class Mammalia; order Carnivora; family Phocidae; genus Halichoerus; species Halichoerus grypus. The sequence continues at coordinate 43,074,953 of NC_135714.1, forward strand.
GGATATAGCATGGCAAAGAGGCTTCCTGCCCTGAGCCCGACTCAACTTTTCCCATTTTCCCTTAGCTTAGAAATTGATGGAATCTTTTGAAGTTCCGCATTGAAACCCCTTTATTGGTGCCTGTGGAGAGAAAGGGAGTAGTGAAGCCTTTCTCTGGGGCTTGCAAAAAATTCACTCTCTTGTCATCAGAAAACCCAGAGGAATAAAGAAGTCAAAGTTGGCTCCTGTCCGTGCACAGAGTTGGGCTGGCTCCCCTGACGCCAAGGGTGCTCCTGGTACCACAGAGAAGGTATGTTCTAGATCTCCTCCGTGGGGACTGGCCCCAGCTGCGAGAACTGTCTCTCCTTCCCGGGGCTTGCAGTTTTGTGCAGGGATTTGGAAAAGGCAGTCCACTATCCTGGATTGACAGAGAAGACAGCTGTCTATATGGTATGCTTTGACAGCAGCTAGACATGACTTCCTCCTTCAAAATAGCTCCCTATTTGCCTGGAACTTCCTCTATTAACATCATCCCCTTGAGTCTCAGAGTTGCCAACAAGATGCAAACTCCCCTAGAAAGGCTAATAATCTGCTAGACAGGGGTTGCCAAACTTTCTGCCAAGGGCCTGATAGTAGATACTTGAGGCCACGGGGACCATACAGTTTCTGTTGCAACTATTCACCTCTGCAGATACAGCCCCAAAGCAGCCCCAGTGTGTTAGCAAATGGGCATGGCTGTGTCCCAGGAAACTTTATTTACAAAACCTGCCGCAGGCTGGATTTGGCCCATGGGCTGTAATTTGCCAACCCAGCACGAGGCTGTAAGTCAGTGACATTTCCTTACCCTCTCTCTGTCCCCAGTGCCTCTCACATGAGGCACACAGTGAAGAGATTCAAAATGCTGTTTGTTGAAGTACTTATCAGCTGACAACAGTTCAAGAGAAGCTGTTTGATAGCCAACTTTGCCAGAAGGAGCCTCAGTATGGGTGAGGGAGGGTTATATTCAGAGGCTAAGGATGGAAATCAAATTTGCCAACTTAACAATTTTAACCAAACACATTCCATTAGTCATACATCTCAAAATCCCACAACTGGGCTGAGCTTGCCATATGCCCCATCCAGGGACGAGCAAAAAGTGAAGGCTGGAACCAGTGACAAACAAGGGTTCCTGAAGAGTTACTCTCTCCAGTTTTGGCTCTGTGGAAATGAGCCTGCACTCAGGAATGATGTTTGCTCTTGTCATTCCAGACAATGAGCCAGATTCCTACTGTTCTAGCTCAGATAAACCACTGAAGCCCTTTGGTAAGGGGTTAGCTGTTCTTGAAACAGCTAGTTCTGCAATCCGGTGTCCCACTTACCTTCTTTTCTCCCTCACTGCAGTCACATCACTGTGGCAATCATGGAACCCAAGACATGCCCGTTGATCTCTTCCAAGATGGTGGAAGTTATGATGGTGAATCTCAGCACCGGTTTTAGAAAATAATAATTACTGTCATCTTAACCCCAGCTCTTTTCTGGACTAGCATCTTGGTTTAGGAGAGGGTAGGGCATGAAGACCTAGAGTGTGTGTACTCATTGCAACTCCAGACATTTGAAGACCTTCCGTCAGCCAGGGTAGGTAAGTTCAGGCTGCAATAACAAACAACCTCAAAATTTCAGTTTCTTAACACAACCCACGTTTATTTCTTGCCAATGTTACATTTCCAACAAGGGTTTTCAGGCAGGCTGTATGCATCGTAGTCATTCAGGGATGAAGATAATGCTGGCTTTACCATGACACGTGTTGTGTTTCATCAGGTGAAAGGGGCACGATGCATCGCGCCCTGGTCCCTAAACTCTCTGCCTGGAAGTCTTATATCTGCACACATTTCATTGACCAAAACAGTCCTATGCCACATGGAACTTCAAAGAGAGTGGGTAAGTGGAATCCTACCATGTGCCTGAAAGGATGACATAATTGTGAGCAAGCCTAATGACTATTCTAGGACCTGAAAAAAGGGTTAAGGGAATCTGCTCCCATGAGGAGTCAAATATCCCCATGGGAAAGACACGTAACTAGAAGCTGAGTGCTGATAGGGAGGGGGAAATTCTGAAGGCCCGAGAAATAGATGTTCATCTGATATTTTATATGTGTAGCAGATGAGAAGAGCACTCACCAAGAAAAGGCAATTGTTGAGGGCCAGGGTGAGGGGGGCTACGAGCTGGAACAGGTGTGGAGGACCATTGAGTGCTCCACAGTGGGAGAAATAGTCAGACTGCCTTCTTCCAGGAAGATGTACCTTTTTAATAAGTCTGAGATAAATATAATACAGTTATCACTAGATTCTGTGTAAGATCAAGGGTTAAGCACAGAGGTGCTTCTGAGAGGGGATAAGACCATTGACATGGGAAAGTATGAGGTACTCTGATGGAGCAGATGATGGAGAGATGAGGAAGGAGCTGGGGTGTCTGCTCTATCCTGGCCTGGAAGTAATGTCCTCCATGTACCGCAGTGGCACCAGTGACAAAGACAAAAACAAACCAAGCAAACAAAAATAGGTCTCAGTGCATAGCTCATGCAGTTGTGCAGGCTGGGCAGTATGCAGCTTGAGGGAGTGCCCGTCACATGGTGATTTATGTGAAGGGAGCCCATGGGAGCTGGCAGCGTACAACTTGAAGAATTCTGGGTGGTAGCCCTGCCTCCAGGCCCTGTGCAAGGCAAGATCTCGGACTTTTGCTTGTCATTTCACCAGGCTCCTGCCCTCATTAGTGTGGTTTCCTGTTTCTGGCATGGCCTTCACCCATTGAATCTGACAACAGACCTAGGTTTTCTGGTTTCAACATTTGGTGCTTACCAGTGTATAGCTTACGTAGTCCCCAGAAGTGAGGTCACAGAGGGTGAATTCTCAGCCATGCAAGGTGCATAACCCTAGAGAGGACAGGGAGAGGAAGACTACACACCCCACAGAACACTCCAGACCAGAAAGAGTAGGATTAGGATGAGACTGGGATTCCCGTGAGCAGAGGAACCAGGGAATTGCCCTTTTGTTCCAGTTACTCTGATCCTATCCTATCAGTCCACTAAAGCTGGTCTGACCTGGAAGAACACTCATAACAGTGGTACACTCAGTGCCTAACCCCAATTCTTGGTATAAAATGGTCCTCGGTACCTTTTTGTTGAAAAAAATTCATGATTATGTATATTTAAAAAATAGTTCAACTTTCTTCTTTCCATACTCAAGAAGCGTGATGAGATTTTGAATACAAAACAAGCTATTCAAATGTGAAAAAGTCAAATCAACCAAAGTGGAGGGAGAGGAGAAGAGTCTTTGTTCTGCAAGAAACCAAGTGACCATCTGGAATTGGACTGGTGCTTGGGGACTGTGTCTTATAGATCTATCTTCCCTTAGGAATTGGTCTTTGTCGTTTCAGCTTGAAAATATCCAGTGGTGGAGTGAGCTTACAGCTCTTTAAATGCCTTTGAAAATACTAGTCAGGGTTACTATTGGATCTGATATTGGTATCACTAATATCAGAAGGTATCACCATCTTGAAAACTAACATTAAACAGAAACAATCTTGCCATAACAATGTTAAACAAATAGAAGGAAAATTGCTTACGTTCTTGGTCCTTTTGAGTAAAAGCAATATATTTACACTGCATACTTCCTCCTCCTCAGAGTAAACATAACTGTAAATCATAATTGAATGTGCATAGGTGTGGAATATCCATTCTTCATGAAATCATTCTGCTTAGGAAAATAAATACTGAGATTGAGGTCAAGCTGTTTTCAGGCAAACATTTGCCTCCAAATGCATGTGTGACCTTCACCCCATTGTCCTTTGTCATTTTCCTCCAGAGACACAAGTTGAAATGTAGGCATAGTGAAAACCTAACTCACTGTCAGTAAGTCTCTTGGCCCATACAATATCTGTCCTCAAATCAACAGAAAACCTCTCCTTGAAACAAAGAAGAAAATCTGGAAGAGGGGGAAGGGCAGGACAGAGGGCAGATCTAGATTTTTAGGACATTGCGGGGCAATGGATTTTTCTCTGCCAAGATGAGTATTGGCTATTACAAAACCCATGCTTAACAAAGCTTTCCACCATCAAATTTGCATAATGCCTTATTCACATGCATAGAATTCCGCATAGCATTGCTTCTGACCAAGGAACTCAATTTGCAGGGGAAAAAAAACCTGTGACATCAGTCCAGGAATCAAAGGCGGAGGTGGGAGTGGCTTCTCTCACTATGACACCTAATATCCACTCACAGAACATTTGCTCTCTGGCCCTGTAACTTTGGGCTCTTCTGGTTCCAAGGCCGGATTTCTTAATGGAGAAACACTTCCACCAGTTGACACAAACACTGCTCCACTGGTTTGGAAGTTGAGACGGCCGGTCTGCCTTGTAGGGCTCCTAACCCTGCTGGTGGAGGGGGGGTTACTGTACTGGTGGATCCCCATTACTAAGGGATGTCGGATTTCTATTACACAAGAAGTCTTTCTGAAACCCAAGGGATTCTCTACGGTATTTCTTAGTACCTCTATGCCCCATAGTAAAAGGTAATGGAAATTGGTAGCATCTATAGCCAAAGCAAAAAGTTATTATTTTATATGGAATTTCAAATACCTTGAGATACTATATTTAGTAGCTGAGTAGCCAAGGCGGTGAACTGTGCTCAGAAGCTACCGTTCTACGTTCCTCGCAGTGATGTGGGGGCTATAGCATAGCCCTTTTAACTGTTGGCTCCTGCTTATGTCCTGCCAATAGGGGGCACTAGAGGAATGTCAGAAGGCTAGAGCCCGGATAGGGTGGGGACTTACCGCTCCTAGGAACATTGCCTCATAAAGACCCTTCACCCTGGCATTGACTTTCAGTATTGCCAAGAGCAGCCTCATTGCACCTCTCAGAGGTATCAGCACAAAATCCTTTCCCCGGAGTGTCTAGGTTTTAATAAGACCACCTGCTTCCCTTTGCTTCCTCATCTCTGAGCAGTTGCTACTTCCAGCGGTAATAACGTTGATGACCTCGATGATCGCTTTTTGTTCCTTCAGCCCTCTCACACCTGCGCGATCAGTTCTCCATATTAAACTCCCTCTGTCGAAATATCAGATGTGGGTTTAAAGAAATTTTCTTATTGAAGTAGAATTGACACACAATGTTACATTCATTTCAGGTGTATGACATAGTGATTCACAATTCTATACATTATGCTCTGCTCATGAAAAGTGTAGCTACTGTTTGTCTCAAATGTGGTTTTAGTTTTCCTGACTGGACCCTAACTGATACCCAGTGTTAGAAGGAAGCTTAAGATTATTTGGCATTTCATTTACTATCAAATCTTCAGAAAGATTTATTAGGACACCTAGTTTCAAAAAATAAAAAAAAAAAAGGAGAGAGATATTTTTAAGAGAATTTAATATGGAATTGCTACTTTTCAAATGTCACCATCCAAATAGGAACGGGAGAAAGTCCTGTGAATGCTTGCTGGAAAACAAATTCGTTTTATTAAAAGGTTTCCCTCTTTGTATTTGGAGGTTAAAGAAATGACAGAATTTATTATTCTACCAAACAAACCATTTTGCTTATTTTTGGTAAATTGCACTAAATGTGGTTTAATTACTGTGTCCAAAATAGCATTTCACATCTGTGGCCCCAAAAGCTGTTATTGCAGTGATCTGTGGGATAAAGAAATAGAGCCCTCTTGTGGCTAACTTAAATACTACAACCCCTTGCTGTTCAAGATAGATGGTATTAACCTCTTACCTGGGTTACGGGATCTTTGGACAGAGATACCTTAGGGACCCTGCCTGGCATTGCCACAAAACAGACAAGAAGTATACTGTCCAGAGAAATAATGGCCGGCTTCTTGGCAGCATACAAATACAGGCATCTCTAATTTTATTGCGCTTTGCTTTATTGTGCCGAACAGACAATGTGTTTTTTACAAATTGAAGGTTTATGGCAACCCTGCACCGAGCAAGTCTATTGGCACCATTTTTCCAACAGCATTTGCTCACTTCATGTCCCTGTATTATATTTCAGTAATTCTCACAATATCTCAAACTTTTTCATTATTATTATATATTTGCTACAGTGATCTGTGGTCCGTGAATACAACTCGCTGAAAGCTCAGATGATGGTTAGCACTTTTTAGCAGTAAAGTATTTTTAAATTTTTTAATAAGGTTATTTTTAACTATGTACTTTTTTTAGACATAATGCTACTGCACACTTAATATAGTGCAGGATAGTGTAAACATAACTTTCATATGCACTGGGAAACCAAAAACTCATTTGACTTACTTTATTGTGATACTCGCTTTATCGTGGTGGTCTGGAACCGAATCTGTACTATCTCCAAAGTGCACTTGTATAACATAAACATGCTTATAAACCATGTGAGCTAGGTCATTATTAAATACCCAGCTTTTTAAGGAGTTTGTAGAGGGAGTGAGAATAGAAGTGAGCCTGTGTAGCATTATCAGTTGAAAGAGACACTTAGATCCCTTATGTCAGGGATCTTAATGCAAACCACAGTCATTTCTTTCTGAATTGTCTACACAGATAAGGTCGCCGGGCGTCACAATGAGGGAAACTCAATGAATGCAGTAAGAGATTGATGTGCGGGTAGAATGTGTTGAAACATGTACATTATTATTTTTTGTGGGCAAAGACAAGATAATCCAGTGAAGTGGAGTGTTAAGAGACCTCACAGGACAACCCGGAGAGGCTGCCCATGGAAGGGAGGAAGCATTTAAGGATGGCATTGAGTTCAAATGCCATCTTAGCACATTCCTAGCTGTGTGACTTAGAGCAAGTTATCCAACTAATCTATTTCTCAGCTTCCCTAACTGTAAAATGAATTTTATAACATCTATATCAAGACAATGAATAGCGTAGTGGTTGAGGCTTCCCATCCTAACCCTGACACTTACTATGTGACCTTGGGCAAGTAACTTAACCTCGCCATGCCTAAACCATAAAATGGGAGAAAATATATTGACCTTGCTTGGTTGTTTGAAGATTAAATGATTCACTATACATAAAACACTTAGAACAGGAGTCATGGATGAGTTTGCCTTGCACATGGTAAACACACAGTAAATGTTAGCTTTATTATTGGCTGTAAATCACCAGGGATGGTTTACTTGCTGTCTTTTCCTACCTGCTTCTTTTTCTATTAAGTAGAGTCATGTGAAATTGCCATTTTGTAGGTCAAAAATTCTTGAATGCAGCAATTTCTTGGTTTAATCTAATACAGACCAATGTTTGTCTCCACATCACATTAAGAGTTATTGGCAAGAGCCTAAGGTCGAGGAATAAAATAGAACTTTCCGTCCACATTTATGTCACCGAGGCCAGATCCCCTTTGCCGCCTGCGATGACAAATCCCTTGAGCAGTTTAAGTGAGACTTAGCCCCCTGGGAGTCCCCTTAGTCCCCCTGTTAGCCCCTGGGAGGGATGGGAAAGCAATGACAAGGGTGTAGGTACCAATTAGATCCTAGTCAGGAAAACAGAACCCATTCCAGGTAGTTCCATAGAGGGAATTTAATATCAAGAACTAGTTATTACAAAGGCATTGGAAAAGTCAAAAAGCCATATGGGGGCATTGAAGCAAACCAGGGATTATCAATAGCAGAGAGTATCTACACCCTTGAGTGTTGGAGGGAACCATTGCCAGCGCCAGGGTCCCCAGCAGGAGAAGAAACCGTGTGGGGCTGCCTGGCCACTCCCAGAGCTGCCCCCCACCCAAAGCAGACAGGTAGAAGGGGAAATCTCTCCTCCCTCTGCTCCCCAATCTGGCAGTCCCTCCCTTTGGCCGAACCTAACCATATGCCCGTTGGCGAAGGAGTCTGGGGCATGTAGTTCACAGGGACTAGCCCCCTGAATACAGGGCAGACAGGAAAGAAGAGAAATAGATTTGAAAGCAGAGAGGCAAACGCCTGCGTCGAGAAGCAGGAGCTGGGAGGGTAAAGGCGGGCAAAGAATGGGAGTCGGCGGGGCCGGACGTGAAATCCCCCCGGCGCCGCGCAGCCTCGGGAACCCCATGGCGGTGGGTCCCCGGCACTTCGCTGCTCCAGCCAGGTAATTCCGAATAAAGCCGTGGGAGCCACACGAACCTGTCTCTGGTGACGTCATCACATGGAGAAGGGCGCAGGCCACTCAGGTGGGCAGTTGTGGCACCTCCGGCGGACTGACGATCTTCCGGGAAAGGGGCCTGCGCGGCACATTCTTGGCCTCAGCCCTTACTTTTGGCGCCAAGCCCAGCAGCCGGGAAGCCGGACTTCGGGAAAAGACTCCTCATCTTGGAAGTTATCTCCCGCAAGACTATGGAAACAAGGCAACAGAATGCAGTTTGGGAGCAAATCCTGGAGCAGAAAGGGGCATTCCTGGAGAAACTGGGTGAAGTCCTAATTTAGTCAGTGGGATTGTACCAATGTTAATTTCTTAGTTTTGACACATGCACTCCGGATGTTTCAAGTACCTTAGAGGAAGCTGGCTGAGGGCATATGGGAACACTCTGTATTATTTTCTCTTCTGTAACTTTAAATTTATTTCAAAAAAAAATTGTTTTAAGTTACCTCCTCTCGAATGGTTTCTTCCATTAGCTTCGGCGGGCAGCTCCGGGAGAGTTGACAGGCTACTTCCAGCTCAGTGAGGCATCACCAAGGGGAAGCGGACGCCTCCCCAAACCCCCACAACGGCAGTGATCACATCTAGGAGAATGTCGGAAAGGCCACAGCTGGGAAACATTTCTGTGGACATTTCATTACTGGTATAAAATATGAATTCATTAACAGTAGCCTACTTACAGAGAAAATGATTAACACTTAGGTTTTTAGCACAGCCAGCCGTTACTCTTGTCAATGGGAGTTCTGTTATGCCCCTTTGGCTAAAGCAATGAGCCGGCTTACGTTCAAATTTAATGGACAGAGTTTATGCTCTCAGGAAGTTCTTAACTCGAGACCAGTCAGGGTACCGGTCACAGGCACTCAAGAGTTTGTACATACGCATATTTTAAAGTTGCCTTAAATAATTTTTAGAAAAAGCGGAGTACAACTACCTACATGCATATATGCCTGCATACATAGATGCACATATGACCAGTTGAGGGAGGAATCTAACTCATTAGCGTCTAAGTGAGAAGTGAGGTTTCTCCCAGGTAATTGCTCTCATTTGTCCTCTGTCAAGGTCCCACTTCCTCCTGGATGGTGGTTCCCTTTAAAGCATCCCAATCCAATTCTATGAACTTTTTATTTCTGGTAATTAAAACAGTGTCATTCTGGCCACCAAGTCTCAATCCTGTGCATTTTAAATCTGCAGTATTGTATTGAATGGAAATCTGCCCCAGGGCCCCACAGAGCTGGTGAGGCTAGCCTTCCTCCCACTGCTCTCTTCCTCGGGGTTGTTCCCCTCATGCTGAGCTGGGAGGCTGGGGCCGGGGGGAGTCTCCCTTTGGGACTGGTTGTGATGAAGTATATTTGCCCCTTTCTGTAAACTTATGGCCACTGTCTAAGCTTCTAAGCTATCAATTGCTCTGTGCTTACAGCCGGAGACCGCAGTAGTCCCCAATACAGGGACATTTGACTCCACTGACTTCTGCTGCACGAATGCTGGCCCGCCATCTGCATTCCTGAGACAGGCCCAGCTCCTTGGTGGTCGCTCGGGCAGTTCCTGGCAAGCCTGTGCTCCCCAAGCTCACGTACTATCTGCGGCCCTAATCTAGGGCACAAACTCAGTGCATCTGCTGGCACTGTCAGAACCCAGCATCCAAGAGGGTGGTCTTTGACCCTTCTTCTCCATCTGGGTGTGCCCTGCTCAGGTCAAATGAGGTACGTCAGCAATCGTGATAGCTGCTAACCAGGGCAAGGAATGTCATCCATCCTTACAGAACCTGCAATGCTGGATGTAATTTGGGGGGTTGCCTTGTCTGGTCTTTAGGGGTGGGAATCATTCATGCTCACCCTCTTATGCCCCGGAAGGAGACAGAGGTGAGGAAATGGCCACTCTTCATTGTACTCTCTAAAGGAAGTGTGGCCTTGACCTCCACCTTACATGCCTTGACAGTATAGGACCTGACTCTGCTCAGCATTGATCACCCCTGGAACTGGAGAGTCTTACGACAAAAATTATCTCTTATTTGAACCTGGCACTAGAAAATATAGAGGCTTCTCCCACCAGGAGACCATCTCCACTGGGCATAACCTCCAGAGCAGGAAAAGATCTCAATTAGGAGCTCCCTCCAGACTCCTAGGCATGCATAGGTAATTATATTCTTAAAGGAAACAGCTGACCCCTCCATAAGAGTGACCTCTGTAGCTCCGAGGATATACTCTTGGAGATGCAATGTGGATGCTAGAGATCTGTCCCATCTTGACATTCCTTTGAATGCCATGTATTCTTTTTTTTTTTTTTTTTACTCTTTTAACACAATAGTGGCAGGGGACTTGAAAGGTAAAAATTACCAGTGGTTTCAAAGCTCCAAGCATCTAAAATCCAGAGGATGGGAGAGGTTGCCTCCCTGTGGACCACTCTTTGAGGGAGGGCTGTCCGTGTCAAAGGACAAAGTACTTGGCTAAACTCATCCCAACCACAGCTTTGCATTGGCTGTCTGGAGTGTCCCCAGAGAACTTCCCTTATGTCTCTCTATTCAAGGGCCACTTGTATTGATGACTTAACAGTTAACAGCTCTCTGCCTCTCACTTATGTTCTTAGACTATGTTGAAAGGTCATTACTCCCTGCACTTCATTCCCTTTGCATTGCTCTTTTTAGGGATTTAACTAAAATGGAGGCTGAGAGGTGGAGAGATTCTCTTGAATTCCATCTCGGTGTAATACATGTTCACAACACCGAACACGTTGTTCTTCTAAACATTTGCTGATGGCCTACTAAATGCCAGGCATGAAATAAGCACTGGGAGATAAGGAATAGGCATGGCCCCTGCCTTCCAGGAACTCACAGGCTGGCAGGGGAGACAGAAAATAGTGAATGCCCGGTGTCCCCTGGGAAGGACTCACCTGTCATTCTTGGGTGCCAACAGAAGGCTCCAGAAAGGAAGTAACATGTGACGTGGGGTCTTGAAGAATAAGAAGCCAAGGGTGGAGATAGAGAGGGGCTTTGCCTGAGGCAAATAGACCAGCTAGACAAAGGCGTGGAGAGGTGAGAGCCCGTGGCATGGACAGCCGTGGTGCGTCGGGCAGAACAAGAGCCAGGAGCGAGTGTAGGCCTTTAGAAGCCATTTCCCTACTAGCCACGTGTCAACAGATCCTGAGGGATAAACTGAGCATTTCATGTCCAGGCTACACGCTGGAGGTTTGAGGTACAGAATTGCCCACAGCAGGTCTTTACTGGCCATCACATTCGTATTAAGCACTTGCTCATATGCCAGCCAGTCTGCTAAGCATGTTGTATGCAGTATAACTCACTTAATCCTTACAGCGACCCTGCGAGTCAGTACTGTGTGTATACACCACATCTGACAGATGCAACAACAAGCTTCACAACTTAAATAATTTATCAAATCATAGAGCAAATAAATAACAGATCCAGGTTTTGAGCTCGGGTGAATGTGACTCCAAATCTCATATTCTTAACTACCTCTCCTCTGCTGGAGGAATTGTGAGACACAGCCTTCCATTGATGAATCCAAGTGTGTGGTTTTACTCAATGTTATAGCACAAATCATCTACTGGAGACCCCAGGACTCTTGCTTAGCAGGATCGGGTAATTTAACCCAATATCACACATGGGATTAATTAACTTAAGCTTAGCTCAGGAGCATCTCTCTTAAGAAACAAGAGGATTAAATTTTTTAATTTAGGAGAATGATTTAGGAACTCATCCCAGACCAGCAGCAGATCTCCAGGAAAGTCATGTTTCACCTTGTGACATTAAGACCAAGCAAGGAAGCTGATTTTGAAAGGCAAATGTATGCTGTCATCAGAACTTCATTCACCTTTGAATTCAAGGTTTTGCCCTCAAATCAGGATTTTTATCATCCTACCAGATCTTACAGAGGGTTGTTAGTTTTGTTAAATTCAGCCATTTCAAGACAGAATATTTTATTGAGCACAGAAGAAACTCAGAATTTCAAGGAAAAAGATTAGGCTCACTCTTTCATTTTATTTAGAAAACGCTTTTAATTCATTCATTCATTTAATTTGACAAATATTGATCGAGCACCCCCATGTGCTGGGGTCAGGGCATACTACAGACACTGTGAGACCCAATGCTTGTCCTAGAGGAACTTGCACTCCGCTGGATGAGAAACAAGTAGCCCATTATGAACCCGTGACAAGAGTTGTGATATGTATGGGTAGTCCTAAAAAGGCAAAGATGGTGCAACCACCCAGCAGAGAATAGGATTGGAGGAAAGGTCGTGGAAGACTTCTTGGAAATGGTGAAATAAATGAGTCCTGAAGGATCGGCCATCAGGAGCATTTTACCCATCTTTTAACATCAGTCCTCAATTGAAACCAATAAAAGCAAATCATATGCTAAGGCACCCACCTGGACAATTTAAGCATACACAATATGGGTAACTAAAATCCCAGGTCATGAGCAAATTCAATTTCAAGGCAAAGATCAAAAGGAACAATCAACACAGCAGAACACACAAAACACTCTGATGTTAGCAGATGAGCAAAACTTAAAATTAGTGGTCTCTTCCGGAAAAAATGAAACAAGACGAAACCAGAGAGGGAGACAAACCATAAGAGACTCTTAATCTCAGGAAACAAAATGAGGATTGCTGGAGTGGAGGGGGGTGGGAGGGATAGGGTGGCTGGGTGATGGACACTGGGGAGCGTATGTGCTATGGTGAGCGCTGTGTATTGTGTAAGACTGATGAATCACAGACCTGTACCCCTGAAACAAATAATACATTATATGTTAATAATAAAATTAAAAAAAAAAAATTAGTGGTCTCTTCTGGCATAGCGGTAACTTCAAAGTTAAACACTAGGTGGCGCTCTTAGCATAGTTTGCTGTCATCTCCTGGCTAGAGCCAGCCAAGGAATGGGAGGGTTCACTCTTTCCAGGAAAAACAAAAGAGAACAAACTGAGTACAGCTATCATGAAACTGATTTTATAGAAAGAAATAATACCTTTTTGGTATCCTTTCTCTACAATGAACAATAAATGCGTCTTACTACTAACAGTAAATGTTTTCTTGTAGTCACATTTTCCTTGCAAAAATGAGGTGGGCCCATAGAGGGGCAAATGCTCCCAGGCCCTTTCAGCAAAGCTGTTTTGTAAAGGTAGCAATGCCTCGGGATAATAAAGCCAAGAGTTCATATTCAAGAGTCCCCCAGGCAACTTTGACCCATCACTCAACTTCATAGTCTCTGAGGAGAAGCTTGTAGCTTGGGAGAAGTTGTTAGGAAAAATTTAAATGCCCAAATCACCAAGGCTGGGTGATACAGAATACCTGCCTCCCACTCTGCTAAGTAGAAAAATGATTTATTAGAGGATTAGGGGGTGCTATGCAAAGCACGTTAAGCTCCTTGAATTAAACGAATTATGAGAACACCAGATGTTAGCAATAAGTCTCGAAGATGGCAAAGATAAGTGGAGACCTAACCTCTTAAAGCCATTCTCATAAAGTTGCAAGAATCTGATAGCACAAGGAAAAGAAGAAAAAAAGAAGGAAATAATTACAACAGAAAGTATTTTAGGCAAACAGGTAAATTATAGGGGGGAGGAGTGTAGATCTCATTCATTGTATGTAAAAGGAATGGGAATTTTTTTTTTTAATGCTGCAAACAAGAAGCCAACTGATACAAGACACAAGGCAGAGAATAAAAAAAGAGAGAATGATTTACTCCCAATAATTTTTTAGGCAAGCAGGTTGATTCTATCTGGTTTCCAAACACTGATGTAAGAACCAATCCTGATGCGTGACAAGATTTTCACTGGTCTGTGATGAAAAGGAGACAAGAAGGACATTGTAAAAAGTTTTTTAAGAGGCTAAATACATTGAATTTAAATAATTTACTTTTATTCTTGATTAAAACTTTGCTATCTTTCTAAAATTAAAAAAAAAAAAAGAAAAGCCTTCCTCCTATGACATGGTCATCATAGAGCTGTTTATGTGTGATTGTGTTGTTTTGTAGTTAATCCTAACTCTAAGTTGGCACCATGTGGGTCCTAAAACATATTTTTGGAAATGTTACTGGTCTGAGAAATCTAGAAGTCTGAGAACTACTGCATCAGCAACCTGTTTAAGAGAGAAATAGTCAGCCAGGTGTTAATCATTCATTTATACAACAAACACTTGTTGAGTCTGTCGTGTGGGCCAGTGTCATTCAGCAAGAATGGACGAAGCAGGGAGGAGGCTGGAGGTCCACTGCCAAAGGACAGGATCATACTAAGGATGATGGCTGACATATTAGTCTTAGGGTTGCACATGGGCTAATTTTTAACATCGTCTGTAAAATTGAGCACTTTATTTTTTAAAAGCCAGCTTGGGATGAATGGTGTTTCTTTCTTCTAAAAGTTGAGTAAGTGAGTGTCTATTACTATTGAGTTACTTAAAAAACACGTATCTGCCCCCCCCACTGAGCGTTGCCAGGCTCTCTGACCGACCAAGGCACTAGCCCACTCTCTATGTGCAGCGTGCAGTGAAAGGAATCTTCCCGAAGACAGAGCTCCAGAGGTCCACATAATGAATATCTGTATCTATCCTGATAAGATAGACCAGGAAGGTTTAGGTGTGGACCAGAAATTTTCGCCCACCATGGAGAGAGGAAAAGTCTATTTATAGGATCCATGGCTACTCCCACTTCCGATGTGTGCGGGCATCCTTGAAGGATAGACAGTTCACCTTGGTCGCCTTGCTTCCAGTGTGACATTTCAAGACTCTCGGGATCATTGGGTTATATTTGGAGCTCATTCCAGCAACTGCCTGGGTCTCCAATCTTTAACAGTCAAATCAGCAGGAGGATTTTAGATGGAAAAGATTGATAAAACCTGATATCGCCTGCGCTGGTTTCCATGGTGACAGGCTGAGTACTTACTGGCCCTTAAGACCAACAACATGAATAATTAAAATAAATTATTTCAGGGCTGCCTGGCCTAGATAAAGGGATCTGAGTTAAGAAAAAATTTTAAAGTCTCTGCTTCTAGAACAAATGTGATAGATACACATACCTAAAGGGAGGCTTGAAAGTAATATCCAAATGGCATTTTGTTTATAGCAAAATCAAAACATTACAGAGATTGACTGTAAGTATTTATATATCAGAGAATTGTCTCGATGCACTCATTACCCGCAGCCTTACTTTACAAGATTTTCAGGTCCTTTAGGAAAGTGTTTCAGTACATGTACAACCTTACTGATTCTTTTTACAGCAAATTAGTTCTCTTAACTATGCCCCTATGCACCTCACTTTACATTTTAAATTCACTTTGACTTATTGTTTCTACAATATACCTTTCAGCCTCAGTGTAGCTGGCCAGTGTGAACCCCTTTGAACCAGTGGTGAACAAGGAGTACCTTCCACACTGCACAGCATCCATGGAGTTGGCCCAGAGGTGTCTTTCCTGTATCTCTCGACAGCTTTGCCAGATCCCATGGATCAACTTTGCACACACCTCTATCCCAGACCATGCAGGAGCCCCTCTACTTCTGGCACCTGACTAGTTAAGTAAGATTTCCAAACTTCATCCCGCTACCTCTCCACACTCTCCTTCTGGCTGGACGCTTCTATGGATAGATCTGCCCTGAATGCTTCAGCAAACAACTTCCTAGAGGCCAGCCTGGCATGGTAAGGCTTTGGACGGCCCTCTTGGAGGACCATCCTTAAGACAGCCTCACCAGACAACAACTGGTCCAGCAGAAGGGCCTGGATCAGTGTCACTCTCCACTCTGATTCCTTCCTGCCTTCCTCCCCTGCCTTCTTTTGTAAATTCAGCATTAGGTCTCGAATCAAAGTCCGCAGTTCATGATGCACCATCACCATTGATCCATGCGAGGCTCTTTTCTGGTATGCATGCACGTATCTACTTATTTATTGTAAAACAATTATTGTCTTGTATGCAGATGTTTCCAAGTACACAAATTGTATTGCACCATACACCTCATTCCCTGTCTCACTATTTTACTCAGCAGTCTGGTTTCAAGTTCTCTTTGTGTTGCAACACACATATCAAGTCTTGTTTTATAATATAATATAAAATATAACATAAATATTCTATTTATATTTGTTAATATTAATATTTAATAATATATTTATAAATTATTCAATATGGACTAATATATTTATATAATAAATAATGTATTTATTGTAATATAATAGATTATTTAAAATATATTATTAAAATAATAATATATTTATTAACATTAATAAAATTAATAATTTAATATAT
The DNA here is from genome assembly GCF_964656455.1 of Halichoerus grypus. NCBI lineage: Eukaryota > Metazoa > Chordata > Mammalia > Carnivora > Phocidae > Halichoerus > Halichoerus grypus. The sequence continues at coordinate 43,091,285 of NC_135714.1, forward strand.
TATCTCATAGATAATAGATAATAATATGATATATTCATATAATTATAATAATATAATATATAATTTAATATAATATTAATATTTAATAATATATATTAAAATAAAAACTGCTTTATAATATTGCCTGGTATTACAAGTACCTCTCCATTCTCTCAGTGAGGGACCCCAGACTGCCTCCACCTCCCTGAAAAACAGTGAACATCTTCACTTACGTCCCCTTAGAGACCTATATCAGCCTCTCCCTGGGACAGGCACCCAGATACCCTGCCCACAACAAACTCCTGGATTCTCCAGCTGAACGGCTGAGTCATAAGATATGTGTAGTCTTAATTGGACCAAATAGGACATTGGCTTTCCAGCATGGTGCAGCACATTCCCACAGTCCACATGCCCATCTGTAGGGCATGAGGATCTCTACACCCCCTGCTTTCCACAGTAGTTGGCATGAGCTCCAGCTTTGTAATTTGGGCTAATCGCATGCATGTAAAGTGATGATTTTTGTTTTACTTTGCATTTCTTGTAAACCTCAGTGAGTCTGAGCATCTCATCAGAGGCTTGATATCACTTTTTCTCTTTTTATGAATCAAGTGGTTTTTTCCTTTGACTATATTTCTACTGGCATTCCTGAATTTCCCATCTGTTTTTTTGCCACCTTTACTCACGATTATTTTCATTGAACACAGAAGCTTATTTATGATGTAATCAAATCCATTTTAAACTCATGGTTGGTCCTTTGAGGATCTTGTTTAAGAAGTTCATCCCCATCTCTGAGTCACAAAAATATTCTCCTTCCTATTTTCTATCAACTGTATGTCTTTACCATTCACACATTTAGGTCTTAATCCAGCTAGAGACCATCTATGTATGTGGTGGTAGACAAGAATAGTTTTCTCTCTGAGCCCCCAACTGTGTTTCATCAGACTATTTTTCTTTTATCAGAACTGTATTATTTTTATTACTATTACTCTCTGATAGAGCAAGTTCCTATTCTCCCACCCTTTGGTCTTCTTTTTCAAAGTTGACTTGGTTACTCAAGGAGCATTAAACTCCCTCATCAGCCTTATATACAACTGTTGAGTTTCTAAAAAGAAATCTAGCTGGAATTTCAATTGGGATCTCACTGAATTTATAGATTCCTTTGCAAAGAACTGACATCTTTATATATTAAATACATTAAGTCATCCCATCCAAGAGCGTGGAATAATTCTTCATTTATTCATATCTTATTTATATCTGTCTTTTTAAAGATTTTATTTATGTATTTGACAGAGAGAGAGCACAAGCATGGGGAGCTGCAGAGGGAGAGGGAGAAGCAGGCTCCCCGCAGAGCAGGGACCAAATGCGGGGCTCGATCCCAGGACCCCGGGATCATAACCTGAGCCAAAGGCAGTCGCTTAACCAACTGAGCTACCCAGGCGCCCCTTATTTATATCTCTTAATAGAGTTGCATATTTTCTTCACTGAGATCTTAAGTAGTCATTTCTTAATCAAATTGTTTCAATAACTGTTGTTTTATAATAATTATAACTTTTCTGCTAAGTCTTGTTCTCTCTTGTTTTCTTATTTTTTCTCTCCAAAATGTTCCCAGCTATTCTAAAAAAAAACCTTATTGGGATGCCTGGGTGGCTCAGTCGGTTAAGCATCTGCCTTCGGCTCAGGTCATGATCTCGGGGTCCTGGGATTGAGCCCCTCATTGGACTCCTTGCTCAGCAGGGAGCCTGCTTCTCCCTCTGCCTGCCACTCCCCCTGCTTGTCTTCTCGCTCCCTCTCTCTCACTCTCTCTCTGGAAATAAATAAAATCTTTAAAATTAAATTAAACTAAAAATTTTTAAAAACTTATTTATTTATATATGACCTGCATACAGAAGAATGCACTAAACTTTATTTTTACAGCTTGATGAATATTCATATAATGAACATTACATCCTCATATACCAGAGAGATCACTAAATGTCCTTTGATAAATTAGTCCCTGGGAACTTTATAGCTTTTGTTTTTATTGTGAAGAGTAACCTATTTTTTTTTTAATAAATGTAGTAAATAGTTGTTACTGGTATAGAGAAATGCTACTGATTTTTTAAGTGGTATCTGGCAACCTTGCTGAACTTACTTGTTCTAATAGTTGGTTGATAATTCTTTTGCTTTACTAAATAGATTATCTTGTCCATGGCAAATAACTATTATTTCTTTTCCCTTCAAATCCTTTGCCTCTTATTTATTTTCTTACAGTGCACTTGCCCAGGACCTCCAATATTAAGCTAAACAGTGGCAGTGATGATGAGCATTCTATCTTGTGCCCAGTCTTAGATGGAATTCTAGAATTTCTCCAGCAAACATAATGCTTGCTGTAGGTATTTGGCATATGACCTTTATAAAATAAGGATGCTTCCTTCCACATCTGATTTTCTAAGAGTTTTTATTTTTAATCATAGTTACTGAATTTTATCCATGCTCTTCCTGGTGAGTTGCATTAATTGATTTTCTGATATTGAATCATCTTTGCTTTTTTGGAGGTAAAACTTTCTTAATGGTGTATTATCATTGTCAAAATGTGAATTACTATGATTATTGTTACTATGATTAATAATATAGATTGGCCTTACTAATAATTTTTTAAACTTTTTTTTGGAGCAGCTTTAAGTTCACAGGAAACTAAGCAGACAGTGCAGAATTCCCATATATCTCCTGTCTCTACATATGCACAGCCTCCCCCATTATCAGTGTTCTCCACCAAAATAATACATTTGTTGCAACTGATGAACCTACACAGACACATCATAATCACCCAAAGTCCATAGTTTATGATTCACTCCTGGCATTGTACATTCTATGGGTTTGAACAAATGTATAATGACACATATCCATCACTATAGTATTACACAGGATATTTTCACTGACCTAAAAATCTCTGTGATCCACCTATTTATCTCCCCCACCCCACAATAACCTCTGATAACCACTGATCCTTTTACTGTCTCTATAGTTTTGCCTTTTCCAGAATGTCATAGAGGTAGAATAATACAGTATGTAGCCTTCTCAGATTGGCTTCTTACACTTAGCAATATGCATTTAAGTCTCTTCCATGTCTTTTCATGGCTTGAAAGTGCATTTCTTTTTAGTGTTAAATACTATTCCATTGTCTGAATATGTCACAGTTTATTTATCCATTCACCTATTGGGCATTTTGGCTGCTTCCAAGTTTTGGCAATTATGAATAAAGTTACTGTAAACATTTGTGTGCCAGTTTTTGTGTGGATATAAAATTTCAACTCCTTTAGGGAAATACCAAAAAAGTACAATTGCTGAACGGTATGGTAAGGATATATTTAGTTTGTAAGAAACTGCCAAACTGTCTTTCAAAGTGGCTGTACCATTTTGCATTCCACCAGCAATGAATGAGAGTTCCTATTGCTCCACATCCTCACCAGCATTTGGTGATATCAGTGTTCTACATTTCAGCCATTCTAATAGGTATGAAAATATATTTTTTAACAAAGGAAATAACACTGCTCCCCTACTCAAAGTCTTCCACTGCCTTCCCATCACAATTATGTCCAAACTCCTTAACATAGTCTGTTAGGAACTTGACCACATAATTTTTATGTCCAAGCCAGGCACTTTTGAGACTAAAAGGAAGCTCTGTAAAAACTGATGTCAGGAAAGATGACATCACCACTTAAGCCTTCCTTGTTCCCTCAGCTCCAACCACACTCACTGTATTGCTCTTTCTTTCTTTCTTTTTCTTTCTTTCTTTCTTTATTTATTTGACAGAGAAAGATACAGCAAGAGAAGGAAACACAAGCAGGGGGAGTGGGTGAGGGAGAAGCAGGCTCCCCGATGAGCAGGGAGCCTGATGCGGGGCTCGATCCCAGGACCCTGGGATCATGACCTGAGCCGAAGGCAGATGCTTAACGACTGAGCCACCCAGGCGCCCCTGTGTTGCTCTTTTGTAATGGTTCCCACATTGAGGCTTTTGCACTAGCAAAAATTCAACAAGAATGTATGAAATGTCTGGTATGTATCAGGCCCTGTATCTGGGGACATAGTGAACAAAACTAAGTTTCTACTTTTATGGAGTTCACATTCTAGATGGTCCCTCTCTCTAGAAGACTCTCCTTGAAGATTCTCATATGGCTCACTCATTCACATCATTCAGACATTTATTCAAATGTCACCTTCCTGGAAAGGTCCTATCTCAAATACGATAGGCAGCCCCCAACACATCATCTATCTCTATTCCCTGACCCTGATTTATTTTTTTTATTAACACTTGAAATTATATTAGTATATTGTCTGTGTTTTTATAGTCCATTTCAGCCTAGGAGTGTAAGCTTCCAGAAGGCAAGGATTTTGCCTGCTTTCATCACTACAATATCCCCAACCCCAGGAACACTGCTTGAACCATCAGTATTTGTCTCATAAATAAATAACGAACAGTTCATTGGGGACATTTAATATATACAAACCTTTCCTTTGGGAACATTTAACTATGTTTTTAAAGAGCACTTAATAATAGTGAATTCCCCAGAGCTATCTAAAGAGATAGCTCACAACCATTTCTCTTGAAAAAAAATTTTTTTTTCTTACTCATTCACTTAATTCAAATGGCTGTTCTCTCTGCACTAAAAATTGGACTACACAAGTAGAATTCACATATAATTCTGAATTCTCTTACTATCACTAAAACCCAGACTGAAAGCACATGCATGAAAGAGTTGATAAGTCCTTTTTCTGGTGTCTTTCATGGCATATTTATCCACTATTCTCTCTAGTAAAATGCTGCAACTTTTAAACTGCAGAGAAAGGCCTGGAAAGAGAGCTTTGTTTTTCCTGAATACCCTTAGTGCTGAAGTCTGAGATGCATGGGCTCCCTACAAGTATTTCCACCTCTGGCCAAAGTCCAGCTGGCTGGAGTTTTTGCAGGTTATCACCTATATGCTCCAGAGAGCTCTCTGTAGATAAGTATGCAAACAAGAATAAACTATACAGTTGACCCTTGAATGATGCAGAGGTTTGGGGCACTGACCTCCCCATGCAGTCAAAAATCCACACATAACTTTGGACTCCCCAAAAACGTAACTACTAATAGCCTACTGTTGACTGGAAGACTTACTGATAACAGCCAATCAACATATTTAACTTGTCGTATGTGTTATATCCTGTATTCTCACAATAAAGTAAGCTAGAGAAAAGAAAATGTTATAAAAAAAAAAACCATAAGGAAGGGAAAATACGTTTCCAGTACTATACTGTATTTATCGAAAATAATCTGCAGATAATTGGACCCGTGCAGTTCAAACCCGTGTTGTTCGAAGGTCAACTGTAATTATAAAATAATGAAAATAATTTTTCTGCAGAACTTATGGATATCATTCTCATGAAGCCTGCCTGCCTAGTCAAATGTTTTTTCCTTCATTCTGCCAAGTTTCTCAGAAATTTAATTAAAAATGGCTTTGGTGGTGTGTATCCAAGGGAAACCAATTCCTGGTTTTAACTAAAGAAGAAATGAATACTTAAGGCAGGTTGCTATGATGGACTAGGAGAGCACAAGTAGGGTTTCAAGACACCGAACTGGCTTGCATGCCAAATCCAGCTGATGGCTTAAAGAATGTGTTGAGAAAGATGGTTGTTTAGAGCTGAGAATATCATGAAAGCATGTGATTCAGCATAATTTTTGACAGGTGTGTGTCAAGTGTTCCTTAGAAAATAATTGCTTGAACCCTCCAGGCATAGTGCTTTGAGCATCCTGTAATTGCAATTTCAATTAGAATACTTCTTATAATGAATTTTATTCATATATTTCAATCCATTATTACTGGATTCCTTATGCTGTCTTTTGTATTATTGTCCTAGAGTGCAGTTATGTTTTGGTGGAAAGAATGTAGCTTGTGTTCAAATTCAACTTGAACAAGTTCAAATTTTCAATTTAAAAGTTTGGCAAGACGTTTAATCTTTCTGTAGCTCAGTCTATTTCACTGTAAGATGAAGCTAGTGATCACTACATCTTGGACTGCTATGAGAAGTGAATGGGGTCATATGTGTGAGTGTTTGCCCTTCAGTTTGGTATGAGCAAGGCTGGGACCAAGGTGAGGAGAGTGAGGAGAAAAATTTAAGTCCCTTCCTCCCTGCAGTTCAGCAATCAAGATAAATAATTCTTTAATGCAATATTTTTTAAAAGCCAAACTTGATGTAAAAAAAAAAATTCTGTGTGAACAAAATATCAAAAATGCTCACCCTAGGTATGAGAATGTTATAATCATCTGTTTGGTAAAGATATAAAGGAACTTTGACCAACAGTGTTGCATTGTCACACAGTTTTAAGACTGTTTTCTTGTTTTCAGCAACTGGTTTCAGAGCCAGGTTGCCATCTGCTTCTGCTTCCTCGCTGTCTGGTCAGCTGGAAGCTGTTCTTAACTTGCTGTTTGTTTGAACTGGCTCTCTCTTCCTTGCAGTTACATGGTCGCCTTTCTGACCATTCTCTCACCCTTCGAGTTCCTCCATTGTCCTGCAAGGGGCACTCTGGTTCTTTGAAAAACCTTTTGTTTTAGCTCAAGATTTGGTGCCAACTGTTTGTTTTTTAACCTTGGTTTTCCTGACATGGACTCCTGAGGCTTTTTCTGAGGCTCTCAAGGTAGTAAAATGTCAAAAGAATCACCTGCTTTAGGAGGCATCACAATTCTGGACTTCAAGCTCTATTACAAAGCTGTCATCATCAAGACAGTATGGTACTGGCACAAAAACAGACACATAGATCAATGGAACAGAATAGAGAGCCCAGAAATGGACCCTCAACTCTATGGTCAACTAGTCTTCGACAAAGCAGGAAAGATGTCCAATGAAAAAAAATCTCTTCAACAAATGACGTTGGGAAAATTGGACAGCCACATGCAGAAGAATGAGACTGGACCATTTTCTTACACCATACACAATAATAAATTCGAAATGGATGAAAGACCTAAATGTGAGACAGGAGTCCATCAAAATCCTAGAGGAGAACACAGGCAACAACCACTTTGACCTCAGCTGCAGCAACTTCTTGCTAGACACGTCTTCAAAGGCAAGGGAAACAAAAGCAAAAATGAACTGTTGGGACTTCATCAAGATAAAAAGCATTTGCACAGCAAAGGAAACAGTCAACGAAACTAAAAGACAACCTACAGAGGAGAAGATATTTGCAAATGTCGTATCAGGTAAAGGGCTAGTATCCAAAATATAAAAAGGACTTATGAAACTCAACACCCAAAAAACAAATAATCCAGTCAAAAAACGGGCAGAAGACATTAACAGACATTTCTCCAAAGAAGACAAACAAGACATCCAAATGGCCAACAGACACATGAAAAAAGTGCTCAACATCACTCAGCATCAGGGAAATCCAAATCGAAACCTCAATGAGATACCACCTCACACCAGTCAGAATGGCTAAAATTAACAAGTCAGGAAACGACAGATGTTGGCGAGGATGTGGAGAAAGGGAAACCCTCTTACACTGTTGGTGGGAATGCAAACTGGTGCAGCCACTCTGGAAAACAGTATGGAGGTTCCTCAAAAAGCTAAAAATAGAGCTACCCTATGACCCAGCAATTACACTACTAGGTATTTATCCAAAGGATACAAACATAGTGATTTGAAGGGGCACATGCACCCCAATGTTTATAGCAGCAATGTCCACAATAACCAAACTATGGAAAGAGCCCAGATGTCCATCAACAGATGAATGGATAAAGAAAAGGTGATATATATATATATATATATATATATATATATATATATATGTATATATATAATGGAATGTTACCGAGCCATCTAAAAAATGAAATCTTACCATTTGCAACGACATGGATGGAACTAGAGGGTATTATGCTAAGTGAAATAAGTAGTCAGAGAAAGACAATTATCATATGATTTCACTTATATGTGGAATTTAAGAAACAAAACAGATGAACATAGGGGAAAGGAGGGAAAAATAAATAAGATGAAACCAGAGAGAGAGACAAACTATAAGAAACTCTTAACTATAGGAAACAAACTGAGGGTTGCTGGAGGGGAGGTGGGTGGGGGGATGTGTTAATTGGGTGATGGGCATTAAGAAGGGCACTTGATGTAATGAGCACTGGGTGTTATATGCAACTGATGAATTGCTAAACTCTACCTCTCAAACTAATAATACACTCAATGTTAATTAATTGATTTTAAATAAAATTTTAAAAACGCTAACAACAACAACAACAAAAGAATCACCTGCTTTAATCTCAGGTGCATTGTGCACATAGAGCTGCATTCACCAGTCCAGCTAGGTGACAAGTCCATGCCTACAACCTGCACATTTCATGGAACAGAAAGACAACCAGTATTTAAATATGGAATAAATGAAGCAAGTTTAGAAGTCTAGGACATATGGGGTGCCCAGGTGGCACAGTTGGTTAAGCGTCTGACTCTTGGTTTCTTCTCTGACCCATTATCTCAGGGTCCTGAGATTGAGCCCTGTATCAGGCTCCCCACTCAGCTTGGACTCTCCAGGATATTTTCTCTCCCTCTCCCTCTGCCCCTCCCACTCGTGCTTGCTCTTTCTCTCTTTCTCTCTCTCTCTCTCAAATAAATAAATCTTTAAAAAAAATAAGTCTAGGATATGTATCCCACGAAGAGAATCTACTCAAACTCTCTCCTCCTAAGCAAGAAAGGGGTTATTCATTGATTTATTGTTATCACCATCACCAGATTCATATTTCTACCAATAATAACTACTCTTTACTGCTTACCTACTAAGTACCAGTTGCTCTGCATACATTATCTCATTCAATCCTTACAACATCCATTTGGAGTAGGAATTACTAGCCTGTTTATGGATGCAGAAACATAATCTTAGGCTATTACGTTAGCAATAACAGATTTATTCATTTATCCATGTAACAAATACTTACAAATTTTCTGCAGTAATGGAGGCTCTGTGTTAGTGTCTTTGGAGGCTGAAACAGACTCTGACTGTGTTGAAAAGAAAGGGATTCATTAAAGAATATTGAATAGCTCACAGAATCCTAGAGAGATATGGCTATGCCAACAGGGACAAAGCCTAAAGTCACATCACAGACCCAGTCTGGTGAGGAACTGTCACACTGACTTCACTACCATGGGCACTAAAAGATGCCATCAGCAGCGTGACCACTGCTACCCTGGGGGCTTTGTCCTGCGGCTCTGTCACCTCTAGCAAAGAGAATCTTTGCTGTTCTTGCTGCCTTGCATCAGCTTTCCATTCAAGGCCTCATTTGGGGCATCTTTTTGGAAGAATATAAGTCACATGTACACATCTTAACTATAAAGAAAGCTGGAAACATGATTGTCTGGGAACTTCTATAGTAGAAGGTGGGATGGGTCTTCAACAAAGACTCAATTCTCAAAATATGCGAAGGGACTTCAGATACTGGTACACCCAAAACAATAACTCACGACCACTACATTGAGTCCTTGACCTCCTTGCACTTACAAACTGACAGGAGCAAAGAGGCACACATATGACCACAGTATGTAAGATATGCCACCAGAGTGATTTGGACAGAGTGTCACCTGTGGGGAGAGGTAGGAGATCAGTTCTGGCTGGAGATAACAGGACAGACTCAAAGAATGGGTCGCACTGCTATTGGATCTTTTTTTTTTTTTAATTTCAAGATTCTTTATTTTTAAAACAGGTCACAACACTAAGCTTCCAGCCCGCCCTGCAGTGTTCAAGCTACAAACGCTTGCTCAGCGGCAGGGGGTGCGCCTTAGTAGCATGTCTGAAAACTGAATAAAAATCCATATAAAACAAATATGCAAATAGTTTCCATAGGAACACAGATAAGTGACCCCATCTCCTAGTCTTCCATACTGTTGCATCCGTGCCAACCCTACTTACAGACATCTCAAAACTAGCAAGAATTAAGTTAAACGGTCCCCCCAAGTCCCCCAATTCAAGCTAAACTCGAAGGTAACAGCTCCAGGAGTGGCACCTACACGTCGATTCTGGCGGAGGCACAGGCAGCGGGGGCGCTTCAGCCCGCTCTCCCAGGCACAGGACACAGGCGGGGTGCCGACGTCCTGCTCCGCCACTTCGGCCGGGACGTCGTGGTTCTGGATCTGCTGCATCAGTTGCCATGTCGGCCCCGACATCACATAGTAGATAGTCGGCCTCTGGAACCCGTTGAAAGTAGAAGCAGCAGCAACCGTGTAAGCACCCATGTTTTCAAAGACCATCCGATCGCCCATGTGCATCTCGGGCAAGTCGCAGTGCTCGACAATGCGATCCAGGCCGTCACATGTTGGTCCCCATATGCTGGTTGAATAGTACTTCTCATCTGGTTTGGGTCTCTTCTGCAGAAGGGGCTTCACGTGGGCATGATCATAGAGGATGCAATTAAACGATCCATACACTCCATCGTTCACGTAATACATAAAGGTTTGTTCACTCGACTCATCTTCATCATCAGAGCCTGTCTGTTCCCTTAATACGAGTTTTTTGGCAATGATAACTGTGAGCGTGAAGGCTGAGGCAACATAGTATCTGCCGGGCTCTGCTATGATTCGCACCCCCGAGTCAGCTGGGAAGTACTTGTCCAGGGCTGGGTTGATCACACTGGTGATCTCTTCAAATTTAAGCTTTACATCCTCAGATCCAGGAAAGCCACCACCGATGTCAAGCAGATACATGTTGAAACCAACCTCAGCTCCCATGTCAAAGACACAGCGGACATCAGAGATGGCTTGCACGCAGGTCTCAGGATGGGTGCAGCCACTTCCCACGTGGAAGCTGACAGCAATGACATCAATATTTAGCTCTCTTGCCCGTTCCAAAAGAAGCCTGCTGATTTTGAGTGTGGCACCAAATTTAACACTGAAGCGACAGACTGCTTTGGAATCATCGGTGGCAATCTGCAAAACCAACTTTGCCTTTGGATGCGCCCTGGCAACTTTCATCAATTCAACTTCAGTATCGAAAGTCATCATCTGGACTCCATTACTGGCAGCGTACTTAATCTGAGACACTTGTTTACAAGGGTTTGCACAGATAATCCTCTCTGGAGGCACCCCAAGACTTTGTACCAATTGTATCTCGGTCTTGCTGGCACAGTCAAATCCTCTCCCAATGGTAGCAAGGGTCTTCACTATGGTTCTGCTATCATTGCATTTGACTGCATAAAAGGGGGTGACCCAAGGAAGAGCTTTTAACCATCTCAGATGTTTCTTTAAAATGTCTCCCAGGTCGGCGACATAGAAGGCATCCTTATCATCAGAAGACAGAACTTCATTAATTTTTTGGTCCAGAATATCCTTGGCAGTAAAGCCTTCATCGAGGAAATGGCAGTCTAAATCTGCATTACTAAAGTTGTTCATAGTTTCTTGAAGTTCCTCCGAAACGTAACAAAATGGAAAACTAAGACATGGAATTTAAAGAAATTATTGCCAGTTTCTCACAAAGGCAATTCTCTGGAATTCCAACTCCCGCTGAAGATGCGTGTGCCCTCGATGCAGCAGTGGAAATGTTCTGATAAACAGAATTTGCTAGTCCACCTTAGAGCGCACGTGTGCTGTGGGCCAGCCACATGGAGATGCCACCCCGGAGTGCGCAGGACCGCCGGCCGCCCCGCCGCCCCCGTCAGCCGGCCACCCGCTGCCTCGCTCCCTCTGGCGGAGGACCGCTGGCCCGAGGTGGCACCGGAGCTCTGGCAGAGGCAGAGGAGGCTGAGGCGACTGACCTGCTGTTGGGTCTTAAAGAGTAGTAGAATTGGGATAGGTAACTGGGGAGTGGGTCAGATAAGAAAGACAATTCAAAGAATGAGGCAGCCAGGCAAAAAAGCCTGAGGCGTGTTGACAAGGATGAGTATTCAGATTGTGCTGAGAGGGAGAGAAGAGAGGTAGAGGAGAGCAGGTCTATTGCAGAGAGTTAGCTGTGAGAGGATAAATGTGGCTGTGGGAAAGGAAAATAAGGAATAGATAAACTCAGGAGTAATCATGAAGAGGCAACAACTGAGCTTATTTCTCCTTTTGGCACCTGTCCTGGTTGGGACTCCTTATTTGTGTCTATGATGACTTAAGTAACATCTGTCTCCTCTGTCAGCCAGCAGCCACCAGGAGGCAGGGACCATATCTGCTCTGCCCCCTCCTCATATACCCAGAGCCTTACACAGTGCCAGTGGAATAGAAGGAGCTCAGTAGATATTTACTTAGGGGAAGACAGGTTGATAAACAAGCAGACTGATAATATAATTTGATAGAGAAAAGGAAATGAAAATAACAGATAATTCTGAGGTTTGGGTCATACAGAAGTCTTCTTGACATATTGAATTTGAGGTTAAAAAGGGACATCTCAGGGGAAATTTTCCAATGAGTTTTTGGAGATAAGGGAAAAATGATTTCTAGCTCAACAGAATTAGACAAGTAAGTCTGTTCTATATAAATGTGCAATGGCTAACGTATCTCAAGCATGCATTGCCGTGATGACATATTGCATATGCAGTATAAAAAATTGGCTTGGAGAAGAAATGATATTTAAATATTATCTTTTATTTCACATTACCCATGCCACTGTTCATACATTCCCCTGACAGGTACAAATATTCTGACAGTACTCTGGTCTGAGTGGAGAATTGTATCTCCTTGGACAAGCTTTGTTCAACTGCCTGTCCTCCTACACCTGCAGTATGAAACAGAGTAAGAGTGAACTCCCAATTGAGCTTGGGAGAGGAAAAAGAATGTATGTTAAAGATGCAGCCCCAAGTCCCCTGGGTGCAGTATAAGAAGGTCCCCCCTACCAGGGTATACATGAGTGTGTTCCTTGGTCTTAAGCCATAATTCATATCAAGAGCTGATTAATTTTTCACGGTGAGGCTCTTAGTGCGTGTGTTTGTTTTTCAGTCTTGCTCTTCTGGGGTCGAGTGACCCAAGCAGGGTTTGGCGGCTCACAGGGGCACAGGATTTAAGGAATAGCGCAAGAGCTGGAGGGTTTCCACCAAGCTCCCCTGGTAACACAGTGAGGTGATAGGGAACATTTTATAAATTAATCTGCTTCAGCCAGAAAAGGAGGCAGAACTGTTGCTTCCTTACAATTAACGATTTCTCTCCCAATAATAAGAAAAATAAATGATGTATGTCTACTATGTCTTCCCCAAATTCAGGTATACACTACTGCATCTGGGTCATAGGGATCTCAGAAGAAACTAGTTGTCCTGGCTAGTAAACAGGGGACATGTCTGAAGAAGGGAAAACCAGGCAGTGGACATTTGAGGCTTTGAGTTTCCCAGCAGCCTTTATTTTGGCAACAGAACACAGCCTTCCCTTGGACAATTGCACCTTCTTGGTCTCATTCCAGGCTACCAGGATGGGCATGTGGCAGAGATCCAAGAGCACTGCACCCCTGGCTGGTTGGGTTGGTTTAGGGATTGGCACATTTCTCATCAAGTCAGTCAGAGAAAACCCGGGAGTCTATAGCTACTCTTATTCTGAGGTAGTTTATGTCTGAGTCCAGCCTCATGACATAGTTATATCAAAAGGGTATAAAAAATTTCTTTTGAAACTGAATTTACGCCAAAGCTCTCTGTTTACACTTTAAGACAACACTAAACACAAGTGTTATGGACTGAATATTTGTGTCCCCCAGAATTCAGATGTTGAAATTCTAATCTCTGATGTGATGGCATTGCGAGGGTTGGTCTTTGGGAGGTGATCAGGTCTGAGGTTGGAGTCCTATGAATGAGATTAGTGCCCTTATAAGAAGAGACAGGAGAGTTTGCTCCCTCTCTCTGCTCTCTGCCTTGTAAGGATACAAAAAAGAGACAGCGCTCTGCAAACCAGAAAGAAGGTCCTCACCAGACACTGGATCTGTTGGTGTCTTGATCATGGATTTGCCAACCTGAAGAGTGGTGAGAAATAAATGTCTGTTGTAAAAGCCACCCAGCCTATGGTATTCTGTTTTAGCAACCCAAACCGACTAAGACAACAAGCTACTTTGTATGAGAATTACTTGCGTATTTATGTGTTCCTTCTCACTGGGCTATGGATGCAGGGGACAAACACCACATCTCTCTCTCTTTTTTAAATCTTATATTCCCAGAGCACTAGCCCAGCGCTGCACACACGAAATTTTTAGATACATTTGATAAAAATGTGTCAACCTCAGCTTTGCCCAAGCATGGGTGATGGATCCCCTAAAATGGATCGACATCATGGTAAACTGCTATTCAGAGAGATTCTACAACCTACCCAAGATTTCATTTCATGGATATATCCTAAAATAGGTAACTTTATGGAAACATTCCCTCATTTTCTGAAGTCTTCTATGAGACATCTTCAGAACTAAAAAGCAAAATGCTTTGCTTCCTGAGGAAAGAGTATTTTTTCCCTAGTGGATAATAATATCTGTGTAAATGACCCTATTTCTTTCTTTGCTTTGGCCATCAGAAAACTCTGAGGTGAATTTACTGCTCAATTATTATAACGGTGTAAGATCTTTTAGGTTGCCTCATCTTTATTTTGTACTTATTCTAACTTACATTTCTCTGGCCCTGTTATTCAATTTTAAACTTATATTTTATTATATGTATTTCCTGTATTGTTTGTTGGACAAGGTATGGGATATTAATAAGCCAGTTCTGGCTCAAAAAATGCAATTATTTCAGTGTATGGATGCTTGAGATAACAGTGCTGAGTGTCTAGAACAAGGAGCTCTTTGCTTGACTCTTACTGGGTGGAAAGCTTTGTTTTCCTAAATCATAACTCCTGTTCTGGAGATGGTAAGTGTTCTTTGCTGGGCTTCTGCCCTGGACCAGCAGTGAGTGATTCAACCTTGTCAGGTGCACTTTTCTAATATGGGGTTGGCGTTGCTCACTGCTCAACTCCATTTGGATCAATGGGTTAATGTTTGAAATCTTTTTGAATGTGAAAAATTCTGGGTTGTTCCTATCTTAGTTGCAATGTTAATCCTTGTCTTTGTGACAGATGAGTGTGCTTAAAGTCTTTCTGCTCTATGAAACCATTTCCTTTAAAAGTCTACTGAAGTCACCAGAAAAATAGGTAGAGCCAGCTACCGGCAAAAAGGAGCCCAATCTGGACATCTGAATATGACTCAGAGACACCAAACAAGAGACATAGAAAGAGGTTGGGGGCAAGAATTTAGAACTTGCAGGGACACCGGATCATCAAGATTTCTAGGAGAAATTATGGAAACATCTGCAAGGTCAGGGCAGGAAGTCCAGAGCTACTTCTCGGAGAGGGAAGTGCCTTTCTTGGGACCGCTGTGGCAACACTGAAATGCTGCATAACCCAGGGCCTGGGAGGCCTGCTGAAGACCAGGGCATAGATGCTGGGAAGGACCAACAGTCCATCAATCCAACTCCAAGTCCTTCATCCACACAGAGGGGAAGACAAGCCTTAGGACTGTGGGACCCAGTGAATTGCGTTAGCCTGGCCAAGACATAGCTCACCATTAATTGCATTACAATGAAGAATCTGTGTTCAGGAAATCTCTTGAGTGGTTCTACTTCTGTTCCCACCCAGGCTTTGCCAATTGTGCTCTGCGAAGGGCGAACCAAAGGATAAAGCAAACAAAGGTCAAGTGATGAATTATAATCAGTTGTGAAACTTTGCAGTTTTGGTGCTTGAAAAATACAAAGTCTATAAAATGTCAGCTGAATAACAGATAATTGGCCAGAAAAGTACATCAAAGAGGGGCTTGGACTGCTTTGGGTGTGTAAGGAGTGCCTCCCTTCAGCACTATGGGGGTGTGGTGAGGTAGGGCTGGGGTGGGAGCTGGACAACTGGGGACTCACTCCAAGTCCTGCCAGCTCGGCAGAGAGTCTCCTGCTTCTCTGGGCTGGCTCACCTAGCCCACATCCCACCCTTCTCTGCTTGTTGTACAACCTTTCACACTGTTCCCCAGAAGGGCTCCCTTTCAGCCTTACCACTTAGAATCACACTACCTTTGTGACCCTTACCCTTTACATCAATCCGGCTTTGTTCAGCCTGACAGATGATCCAGCCTCCTGGTGTTCCTTAAATAATGAGAGAACATTTGCTGTCTGGAAATATCAGCCTGCATCCAAATTTAAAAAAGAAAAATAGGAGAGGAAAGCATTCAAACAAAACTCTTGGAACTGGGCTCCTGTGGTAATACACCGAATAAAGGAAAACAGGAAAGCAATTGCAATATTAAAAATAGATGACTTCCTGCATGTAAATTCTTCACTGACCTTGTTGATTAGAGTGTGGTCAATGTTTGCTGGCCTGCCACCTCCTGATTTCACGAGGGTTCATACCAAGGGAGAGTTCTTCAGGATTCAGAAATCCCCCTCTCCCCATTTTAAAAGCATTTGCTTATAAATTTGCTTATTGGCATCAAACCTTTTCTCCTTGGTCCTCAATGCCTATCAGAGATCAGTTCCTTATCCTTTGTTTCATTGTTGTGTCTAAGGAGAATTTACTGAATATTGAGAATAACTCAGAGGACCCTGGAGCAGAGAGGGTACCTGTGCATAACACCACGCACCATGATACCTGCATCTACTGCCCACATGGTGTGGAAGTAGTAATGGAGAAAATAATGCATCATCCTGCTGAGAAAGCGTTCCTCCACTCAGTGAATATTTAATGAGCACATCCTACATGCCAGGTACTGCTCTACACACTTTAGACATACCTGTGCCCTCAGTAAGCTTGTATTGTAGTTAGATAAAATGACAATAAAAAATAAGCATAGTAAGTCAGTAAATGACATAGTATATTATAAGATAGATGTATAACAAAAAAAAGGACAAGAAAAGTAGGGTAAGGAGGATTGGGCAGGTGGGTGGTATTAAATAAGGTCGGGTGGGCCTTGGGAAGAAGGTAATACATAAGCAAAGGCAAGTAGCTAGCAGATCTCTCAAGAAGGTGTCCAGGCTGACACAGGAGCCCAAGCAAAAGTACTGAGGCAGAACCATTTATTGGTCACCCTGAGACTTGAATTCCCTCTCTTCCACTGTCAGGGAGGCCTCAGACAAGACAGTTGTTCTCCATGGGCTGCAGAGAGGATGACTTTGAAGCAGCTGGAAAAACAAATAAGATGGTTTCAACAGGGACAGCTCTTTGGACTGGGCTGTGCCTGGGTGAAAAGGAGGGGTAAAAAGTTTAAAAAAAAAAAAAAAAAAGGAGCATGTTCCAAGATTCCACTCCCTGAGTAGAGAGTAAGAACTGGAATCTAAAGGGCACACCCAAAACAAATCAGCAGGAGACAAGGAGCCCCGGTCATAGGGTTTTTGATTCCTCATGCAGTTACAAATACTGCTTGGTGTCTTGTGAAGCACTCGTGGAATTTGGCCTTGGATCACAGAATTTTAGGACTGAATTGTTTCTTCCTAGCTGTGCTTATTCCCTAATCCCCTTCTCTGCATCACCTTGGTCCCTGGAGTTCTCTTAACCATTTTCTGTTCAGGGCCACTCTTGAAACTAGATTTAGCCATGGGATGATCAGTAGCTCTTGGCACTGCTCCCTCCTCTCTCCACCAAAACAGATTAATTTACTGTAATCTGAGGTCCTGGGGGAAATTCATACCCATGGTTAAAGAGGTATGGGAGTGGCCAGAGCCTGGGAACTCAGGTATTTATCAAAAAGCATTTGATTTTCTCCCATAGTCATTATGGTTTAATGATGAGAGAGAGATGGAACTAGAATTATGTGTATTTAAAACCCTCCCAGGGGTGCCTGGGTGGCTCAGTCATTGAGCGTCTGCTTTTGGCTCAGGTCACGGTCCCAGGGTCCTGGGATCGAGCCACACATCGGGCTCCCTGCTCAGCAGGAAGCCTGCTTCTCCCTCTCCCACTCCCCCTGCTTGTGTTCCCTCTCTCACTGTGTCTCTCTCTGTAAAATAAATAAATAAAATCTTTTAAAAAAATAAAAAATAAATAAAACCCTCCCAGCTACGCATCTTTCTTGGAAGAAAGTCAACACTCCTTAAATGTCTTCATGATTCTGGTCTACCTTTCCAAGTCCCCCTCCTCACTAACTGAACACCTTGGCACTTGCCTGAGGGGTTCTTCTTTCTATAGTCTCCAGGTACATGTATCTGCTATCCTAGAAGACTCTTTGAGCCCCCTCCTCACCTGGCTAGTCTTCTCATGCCTCAAGTGCCAGCCTAGTCAGTCCTGCCTTGGGGAAAGACTTCCTAACCCCTTAAACTAGACTGGGCCCTTGTCCTTCCAGAACTTAGCATGGTACCTGGCCCATAGTAAGTGCTCAATAAAGATTGCTGCTTTATGAATTCATTTGATGGATGAATGAAAGAGCAAATGCACAGAAAGGGAAGCTAAGATCAATGTGAATTTTTATAACTGAGGACCAGGAGGACAAAGAGAAGGAATGAAGAATCAAAGAAAATAAATTCTTTAAGGTCTGAAATCCTTTTGCATAAGGCAATATTCAGGCCAGGCCAACCAGGTCAGTCACCAGAGAAAGCAACGGGGATTTGTTCTAGGACATTCATTTTCTGGATTTCTGTTGAAAGTAACATTGTTAGCCCTGCTAGCTGACAATGAAAATGAGCTGGATCCCCCACCAGGGCTGAAGGGGGTAGCACAAGGGCACAACCAGGAAAGTTAAACATATCCAACTTGGAGGGGTAAAGAAACTAAATTCAAGAACATAATTTCAAGTTTTTGCTCTGTCTTGATCCACTGTGGTGGTGATCTTGGGCAAGTCACTTAACCTTTTGAATTATACTTTTATTGTCCAAAAAAGTAAACTTGGGGCCATTTGGGAAAAAAGGATATTAGCCAAGCTTATGTATGACCAAAGGTCCCACACAATAGTGGTATTATTAATGATCACCAAAGCTATCCCCAGCTGTTCCCTGCAAGGTTTTATTAGTCCCACTGCTGTTTCCTGATTCGTTTCCATTCAGGAAACTTTGAAATAATGGTTAGCAGAGGGGCACATTGCAAAAGTAAAAATTTTCACTCTTTTAACTTTTCCATCCACTTTAATCCCACTGCCCATCCTTCCTCTCTCTCCATCTTCAGCTGGAGTCCTGCCATTCCTGTGATCAATCATGCACTGGGGAGAATCTTACTCGTGGTGGGGGTGAGAGGGTGGGGGCAGGGGGAGCTCTGGGCCAGCATGACTGTTGAGTGTGATGTCCTTTTGTGGTGCCCTCAAAAACAGAAGTGAGGAAACAGGCCATCATTTATCATGTGGCTTTGTAATGGATGCTGATAATGCAAAACAGCCAGGCAGCTCTTGTCGCTCCAATGAAGTACTGAGTCAGCTGTTGGGGGCCAAGTCGGAAAGGGAGGTTCCCTGTGTGACTTGCCCTTCTGCCAGGGATCTCCCTGCAGTGACAACTGCCCACTTGCTGATGGAGCCTGACATTTGCCCTCGGAAGGCACACAGCCTCCTACCTTATACACATTGACAGTTTGGGGCCTCTAGGGGGAGCTGAAGACTCCTCTCCTTTCCAGCCACTTGTACCCGTACTCCCCAAGCCAGGCACACTACTTGAATACAGGTGCTTAGAGGGTGGAGCTTTTGGCATGATGGCAGGTGCTGGCCCTTGAACCAATCACTGTGACAGAGGAAATGTAGCATTCTGGTTGGCCAAGCCTAGGTCACCTGCCCGCTATTGGTTGGAAGAGAGGCAACCTAAGCCATATGCATGCCACAGTGAAGCATGATTCCAGAGTGAAGGAAGAGGAAAAGTGTGATGGGCACAATAGCGACCACTAGAATTATGTCTCTCATTTCTCTGCATTCCCATGCTTTTGCCCAAGGGAAGATTCCATCAATATGGGTTTACTGGCAAGAAAACCCGTGAATCCACAAATTAACACATGATAAAAGCCATGCACAGGCAGAGCTCCATGAAAACACTTAAAAACAAAACACCTTTTCTCCACCAGGTACCCACCTAAGAAGATGTCAAGCCAAGAGAATGCCATTACTAAAAGTAACTGATCCAACTTCTCAAACCCACTTACCCACACTCTCTCCTGACCTTTGCTGCTCTTCAAGGTCACAATGGCTTCTCTGTTGCTACATCAAGGGCTCATTTCTCATGCCTCATTTAACTTGCCCTATCAGCAGCATTGGACCCAGTTGATAACTTTCTTCTTGAAAACTTGTCTTCCCCAGGCTTTTAGGACATCACACTGGCTTTGTTTTCTTCCTACCTCACTGGCCATTCGTTCTTGGATTCTTTTGCTGATTCTCCTCATCCCTTCAGTCTCTGAATGTTCAGTGTCCAGGGATCAGTAATTAGACCTCTACTTTTCTATCTATGCTCACTCTTTAGGTGATCTCATCCAGTTTGTCTTTACTACCATCTGTGTGCTACAACTCCAATATGAACCCCAGATCTTATATCTATATTCCTGGTTGATATTTCTACTTGAATATCTAGTAGACATCTCCAACCTATCCCATGTTAAATTGAGGCCATAATAGCTCTCCTTCACACTACTATCAAAAGAAATAGTTCCTCCAATAATCCAGTCATTCAAGCAAAAATCCATCATGCTGTTCTTGACTACCCCCTCTCCCCACCTTATACTCTATAGGCTCTATCTTAAAAATATATTCAAGATTGAATACACTCTCCTCTGCTACCCCTTACTCCTAACAGGTTCCCTGCTTTTGCCTTAGTCTCCTACCCCATATTCATCCTCATGGCTGAATCTCAACATGATAGCTACACTAATTCCATTAAAATATTAGTCAGATCATGTCAACCTTCTGCTTAAAAATCACAGTGTCCTCAGAGTAAAAGCTAAGTTCTTAGTACCTGTAGGTGGACCTATGTTAATCTGCCTCTAATTTATCTTGCTCACTATATCTGTTGTTAATCTCACCCTTATTCCCTACAGTAGCCACTCCACCCCCTTCTTCAGATAGTCCAAGCATGCTTCTACCTCAGGGCCTTTGCACTTGCTCTTCCTGCTTCCTGGAAAGCTCTTCTACCACATGGCTTACTCCTTAACTTCTTTAAGTCTTTACTCAAAAGTCACCTTCTTAGAGAGGTCTTTTCTGGAAAGCCTGTCCAAAATTCAACGCCCTCACTCTTCTTGTCCACCTTCCCTTCTTGTTTTTTTTTTTTTCCTTTTCTTTTATCACTAACATTCATATATTATTTTTACTTATTTTATCTTGTGCATTATGTCTTCTCCCACTAAATCATTAGCTCCCTGAGGACAGAGCTATTTTTGTTTGTTTTTATCATTAATATCTTCTTAGGACCTACAATAGTTCTTTTATATGAAAAGGAAAGTGTACAAATAACGTAATTGTACAACTAAGATTTGAGACCCTTGAAACCCATGCTCTATATTTGGGCTTGACTTTTAATTAAATTCAGTCATGGGGCAGGATTGGTTTCCAAGTCTCCAGGACCATTCTTGGTCTAGAGGAAGCCAGGAATATTTTCTATTCATGTCATTTACTAGCTCAAAAGTTTTCAATAGCTTCCCTATTGCCTTAGGGGTCAAATTCATCCCTCCATCATCTGTGCTTTTCCAAGGTTATCTCCTGTGTCAGCCCTATATTTGTCTTCTCCAGCTAAATTGGTCTATCCACTAATCCCCCAAATTATCTTACTCCATATTATTTCTTCTCCCTTTTTTCTCATCTGAAATACCCTCCTTTATCTCCTCCATCCATCCATGCAAGCCCACCCCATCTTTCATGATCTATTTCCTTCTCTACCTGCTGACATCCAACTCATTTATTTAACTCACATGGTGTCTCCTTTATAAAGTCTTCCTTGAATACTCCAGATAGAATGAAATGCTCCTTATCTAGTAATTTTACAGTATTTTTTTCTATGCTTACTCCAGCTTGTTTCACAGTACCATAGTGAAGCAGTAAAGTAAGGGTCCACAGCAGTCTACAGTCTAACATAACTGCATTGATTCAAATCCAGGTCCTGCCACTAACCGGTTGTATGACCTTGGGCAAGTAATATAACCTCTCTGTGCCTCAGTTTATTTCTTTGTAAAATGAGGACAATAATTACCTTTCTTAAGGAGTTTGATGAGGATTAAATGCACTAATATGTAAAATACCTGGAATAGTGTCTCTACTCTGAATGTTTGCTATTATTGTGGTGGTTAGCAATCTATTTTCAGTCCACTTGATTTTTGGGGGTGTGAAACATAACAGCTGGATTTATTTCTAGTTGCTTAAAATATATACCTTAATTTTATTAAGTAATAAGTGTATCATTTTTTTCTGTTTTTCCCAATTTGAAGGTACAGGTCAATTAAATCCATTATAGGGAATTCTTGGTACTATAAACAATTCCATTAATTTTTTTTTCTGCATACACAATATACAACCACAATGCAAGTGTGAAGTTAACTTGAATTGACTTCAACCCCTGTTTATTGAATTAACCCACTGTGAGGAACAGAAACATGAAGACAGGGTCCTTCCTTAAACCACTGTCTATTCAGAAAGATCAACATATGCACAAATAATTTCCCAATATCTGTTATATGCTACATACTATATAGTTCTTTTATTTCTATTTTAAGATTTCAGCTTTCCTCAATATGTCAATCATAGCTTTTTTATAATTTTGAATCCAGGATGCATTAGTTCATTTGAACCAGTTTCTTGTTTTAATGTGGGGACACAAGACATTAGTTGTAGTCTATTACTGCCTACTTAATGAAATTGTTTTTGAAACCCTGCCTGTTAACCTTTAATCCTGAGGCCCGTGCATAGTTTCCATATCCAAATAAATGATTAACTCACTTACCATCATTCTTGGCTCAGCCTGAACCTTCCAGCCTAGTTCAGAGACTGAGGAGGTTCCAGAACCATCTCCCCAGGCTTCTCCTGAGACACACCTCTGGCTGCTTCATTTGTCTTCCCTTTCCTGATCATCCCCCCACTCCCTTTCTTCCACCCCTCTTCACTCTCCCAGGAGGTACAATGCATCTGGTCCTCATTGTGGTGATCATTCAACTTCGCAGTTATTTTTGTAGATGTTTAATTTGGTATACAGGTGAAAGGATGAAAAGTAAAGGGTGCATCTTTCTAAATATTTACTCAAAAAACAAATTCAGCAATATTCAATCTAGCCTCTCATCTTCCTCAGGGGCATTGCATCAACATCCTCTGTTCAACAGCAGCCTGAGACACTTGGCCCCTGAAGGTGAATCCTGGAACTACTGCTTAATACCCATGAAATTAATTGTTTTTTCACACCTAATAGTATCCTCACTCTCCACTCTGGGTAAACAGACTCTGAAGTGGTTTATATGGCAGGTTGTTTTCCTTCTGAAAGATGATCCTTAAAGTAACTTCAGAAAACAGAAGGGCAACTCCAGAGATAAAAAAGGAGGCCATGATTATGTTAAAAAGCTTTTCAGTAGGTTACGATGCTATTCACAAAAGTTATAAAATAATTTTCCACCAGTTACTAATTTTAAAATAGTTTAGAGCAATAAGACTTATAAGGAAAGATGCCTATGAGGATAGTAGCTTCAGTCATTTTTCTGAAGGTAGTTAAGATAAAACAAAGTACTCTATAGTCTGCTACAGGTCACTTTAGGTTATAAAACACTAAGTATTTAACTGTTGAAAGGGACAAAGAGATATCAAATAATGGCATGGATTAAAGAAGTTGTGGTAATGGCTCATTTTCCTAAAAATCAATAAGACTGGCCAAAAGAGAATGGTCCTTCCATATTGCTTTGGAAATCCTCCAGTACATAAGCTTCACCTTTAAGATATCTCTGAGGTCCAAGGTCAGGGACTGTGTCAGGCTTCCCAAGTGTACTCAATGCCCTTGGTCCCAGGCTAATAATGACAAGGGGAAGGAGCCATACAATTTAAGAATCTAGCTTGAAGTAGTTGAAAAGAAAATATAAGAACCACTAAAATTCATCTCCGGAAGTTTAGAAGACTAGTTTTCTCAATGAGGCCATAACAAACTATGACCACAGTGTTTTGGTGGACAAAGCCCTATCTTTTATCAAGTATTTGAACATCCCAATAAAATGGCTATACCATTTACAAAAGATCAGAGGAATCCACAGAATTCCCCAGACCAAGAACTACTGAGAGGATGTGAAGTTCAATCAATGACCACAGGGATAAATAGAGGAATTCAAGACCACAAATCTCAAAGAGATGAATGAGATAGATGAGACCTTAGTGGGCAGAAAGAGAAACAGAGGCAGCAGAGATCTCTGTCCATGGTTCTCAGAAAAATGAAGTTGTGTTAGACAAGACTGAACTACCAGAGGATTTGACTGCAATTTCCAAGGCCCACATAAAAGGGGAGGGAACCCATCTGTTTTGTTGAATGGTTTTCTGGAACTTCATCAAAGTGAAAAAGAACCCTACTTAATTAGTCAGAGTCTATGAGATGCACACCTGAAAGGAAGCTAAAGCCAACACTCATTAAAATGAGGGTCAGGTTCTTGGACCTCAGTGAAAGGCACTGGAACCTTTGCCAGAAGGTGGTATATTGGTGCTTTTTTGTGGGGAAAAAAAGACGTCTCTGGATGACAACCTGACATTAAAGTATAAAAGTACCAATCAATTAAAATAAAGAAAACCAACTGTGTCAAATGTTTTTATATTACCTTATTTAATCTTCTCAACAATATGTGAGGTTCCCAAGGAAACCGAGGCTCAGGGAAGCAAAGCAGTTTTACCAATTTTACCTAGTTGGTAAGTTTCTACCCAGAATTTAGATCTAAAATAAAAAATAAAAATAAAAGTTTCTAGAGTCCCTGCTATTTTCATAACATGCTGCCTCCATATGGGACAATAATCTCTGTGTGGATGACAGAGGAAAAGACCAAGATAGTGCTTTGAAGAGAAAAACATGAAGCCTTTCTGTTACTGAATAGTAATATAATTCCTGGAGGATGAATGGGTAAGCCATTTTGCATGTAGACGCTAATGAGATCACTTTAATATGTCAGCTTTTGCTGGCTACAGAGCCCCACCAGCTGAACATCAGGACATCAACATCAGCTGAACATCTACTTCTTCTGCATTAAGATTCTCTCCCTTTTAGAATCTCCAAGAATCCCCAGGGTGTCATGGGCATAGCAGACTAATGCTATCCTTTAGTAACCCTGCTGCTGTTCCTCGGGTCCCAGCTGCCTATTCGCACACCTCAGGGCTCCACCAGCAGTCCTGCCATCTCTCAGCTGTCTCCCCTACACTGAAGATTACTGAGCTACTTCTCTACTCCTTCCTACTCTGGATACTTTCTCTGAGCTCTGGACTTACACGTTCAAATACCTTTCAGACATCCCAACAGGATGTCCTAAACACATTGCAAACAGAACACATCCAAAAGAGAAATTATCTTCTCCAAAAATCTTCTTTGCCTCTTGTGGGCTGAATTTTGATGAATAAATGATACCAGCACTCACAGTGACTCAAGTCAGAAACCTAGAATCACCCTGTGTCCTCTTCAACCAGACATCAAGTCCTATCAGTTCCACCTTCCTCACAACTGTCTTATCATTCCTCCCTATTCCCTGAAGGGTAACTCAGTAAACCAAAGGCTCTTGGGCCACACCCACATTTTATTCCCCTTGTTCCAGGCCTCCTTACCTTCCTCCTCTTCACTGTCTTCCGTGTTTCTTACCAGGATCATCATTCCAAAATGCATATTGTATCGAGTTACCACATTCCATACAATGCAACGTCTTAACTTTGGCATTTAAAGCCCCTCATGATTTGCCCCTACTCGTTTTTCCACCCCAAATTAAATCATTGGCCCATTTACACTCCCTTAAATCTACTGACTCCAAAACAGCATGGAGAGATGATATACACTGGAGCTCAGATGTAGACAGTGAATAATAGGGTTACATTTTCCAAGAACAAGAAAGTTAGATTATGCATAACTGATATGTCAAAGAAGAAACAAAGGATGGCTTGCTATTTGAAATGAGCAGCAATATAGGGGATTGAAAATACTGAACTTCAGCAACTCTCTTAATCATATCTGTTTTCCTGTGTTCCATGTTCCAGCTAATGAAAGAGTAATCAAAGCAAACAGCTTTGGAATGAAAATAACTTTATTAAGAATGTATGGACTGAATGTAATCTGTGTAAGAGGCGTGATTGTGAATGAATACCAGTGGAGATCAGAAACAAGACTGATGGTTTGATAAAGAATCAATGGAGACTCAGAAAAAGATGAAAATGATTAACACTGAGAGATAAAACAGCCTACTACAGAATCTGGGAGAAAATTCTACTAACTGTAAGGTGAACTGAAGTGTACTGGGAAAACAAAATGATTGTGCATTCCCACATGAAAGAAGGTAGCAAGACACACCTATCCCTTTCTCTTGCTCAGGGACACAGAGTCATATTTAAGACTTACTTAAGACTTAAAGTCATATTCTAGACCTACTTGTAGACTACTAACTTCTCTAAGACATTATTGTGTGTGTGTGTGTGTGTGTGTGTGTGTGTGTGTGTGTCCATCCTTATGCGGTGTTTCTTTATAAGTAGAGTAGTAAGTAGAGGGATAAAGGTGTGAGTAGAAAGCAAAAGGGTCAATGCTAAGAATTATTATTTTTAAATAATAAGAAGAGGGGTAAGAAGGAAAACATTCTTATAGCACTTAATATGCTAGGCATTCATCCGAGTGCTTTTTATATATTAATTAGTGTTTAGAGCAACTCTGCATTAGTCAGAATACTAGTATAAGCTATGTTGTAGTAAAAATATAACTCCAAAATCTCCATTTTTGGCACAACACAACTTTATTTCTTGCTCATTCAAGGTTTGATTTGGATAAGAAGAGACTCTCCTGCACCTGGTAACTCAAGGATTCAGGTTCCCTCCACCTTGAGATACCACCCAAGGGCACTGTTGTACACAAAGAGAGGGATGCAGAGGGCAAACTGGCTCTTACCTGCCCCAGTCTTGAAATAACATATGACTTTTCCACTCCCAGGCCATTGGCCAGAACTAGTCATATGGCCCCAATCACAGCAAAGGAGGCTGGGAAATGTTGAGGAGCCCCTGGATGTCCCAGTGAGCACCGTCTCTTTTACAACCATTATGAGAAAGATCATAGCATAATCCCCATGACTTTTACAGATGATGGGAAACTGGCAAACAAGTAAAAGTAATTTACCTAAATTCACAGTTAATAAGTGGTAGACCTGATACTTTAACCAGACAAACTGATTCCAGAATCCATGCTTCTAAAAATTATATCATAATACCTTTCAAAAGTAATAGAAATAACCCGTTATTTCATTAATGGTTTATATCAGTGAAACAAACTGTGAATGGAGATAGAAAATCTTCTCTTAGAATCCCAGAGTCAGGTTACATGAGCACCAGCTGGACACTGGGAATTAGGCATAAAATGTACAATCATTTTTCTGTAGACCTGAGAAAGGACTCAACCAGAAGGCTGATATTCAGCAAGGACAATCAAGGGAAATCCCTGCATCCTGCTTATCAACAAACACATAGTCTAGAGAGATCTCTCTTATTGAGGATGAGTAGCATGAAGAAAATCAACGCAAGACATATGAGAAAAGTACTGAAAATCCAAGATAAAGGAAATAGGAGATTGACAGTATAGGAGTTTATTCTCTAGAGCAGGGGTGAACAAACGTTTTGTAAAGGTCCAGATGGTAAATTTTTTAAGCTTTGCAGACCATACTGTTTCTGTCACAATTACACAACTCTGCAAAAAGACATAAAAGCAGTCAAAAGACACAAAAGCAGAAAGGGGTGAGGCTGTGCCCCAATAAAGTTCTGCTTTCAGAAACAGACTGAGAACTAGATTTGGCCCATGGACTGTAGTTTGCCAAACCTTGCTCTAAAGAAAAGGAAATTAAGAACTATAAACGATTAATAAACATTTGAAAAATATTCAATGTAGTAGGAATCCAAGAATTACAAATCTAAACAATGATGTAATTGTTTATCAACAAACAACTGACAAATATTTTTTATGAAGTTATTGTTAGAAGAGGTTCAGTGGGATGATTTTATATACTTCTGATAAGGGTGTGAATAGGTGAAATTTAGCCTGAAATTAATCTGTTGTAGAAAATTATATATATATACATATATATACATGCATATATATACACACATATATACATACATATTATGTTAAATGAAATAAATCAGAGAAAGACAAATATTGTATGATATCACTTATACATGGAATTAAAAAGCCAAACTCAGAAATATAAAGTAGAATGGCGGTTGCCAGGGACTGGTGGTGGGGGTAAATGGGAAGATGTTGGTCACAGTGTACAAATTTCCAGTTATAAGATGAATAAGTTCTGGGGGTCTAATGCACAGCATGGTGGCTAGTATATTAATAATACTATTTTGTATACTTAAAAGTTAATAAGAAAGTAGAACTTAAATATTTTCACCAAAACTTTTGTACAAAGAAGATAATTATGTGAGGTGATAGATGTGTTAACTTTATTTTGGCAATCATTTTGCAATATATATGTGTATCAAATTATCACATTGTATACCTTAAACTTACACAAGGTTGTATGTGTGTATATTATTATATATCTCAATTAAGCTGGAAAATTGTATACATGCATTTATATGTGCCAATTTTATAAATATATATTTAAGACTGCATAAGATAAACACAGAACACAAACCATAAAATGTTAATGGTGAGTTAGGATGTAGGATATAGGAAGGTACATCTTTATTTGAATTTTTCTACATAAATGTTTCATAATCAGAAAAAACTTATAAAATACAAAAGAAATTTTGTATTCCTTTTGAGTCAGACTTGAACTGAATTTTCAGCTATATACTAGCAGGTGATCTTAGTCAAATTACTTTATATCTCTGACCTTTAATTTTTTCACCTGAAAAAATAGATCACATATATATAAAGCATGTAGCATATATTAGAATCTCAATAAATATTAGTTACACTTTTAGAAAGACATAAATTTGGGATTGCACAGAAAAGGCTGAGAGACTGGGAAACTGGCAAATGATCATTGTAAAAGCTTTGAAAGTTGAAGAGAGATAGCTCAGAGATTTTTTGTACATGGTGGGAGGGAGAAGAGAATGGCAGAGAGATGGAGAGTGAGAGAGGAAACAGAAGGGAGTGGGGTTGGGGAGAAAAAGGGACAGAGAGAGAGAGAGGAAGAAGGAGGGAGATTGAGACTGTTGCAGAGATATTTCTGTGAATGGTGGATTATGGGTGCTTTTCCTAGCCAGGTTCTGGGGACTGTAAAATACTTTCAGTTAGGAGTTGAGAGACAGAACTGGTATGCAGGAAGAAACACTGCGGTTTCTTTTCTGAACACAGGAGCTGAAAGAAAAACCCTCTTTTAGAGGAAAACAGACAAGGAGGCCCTGGGGATTAGGGGCCAGGGCCAAAGTGGGAGCTCAACACAGCAGGAAGCTCAGATTGCAAGTGTCCACGCCTGATGAACAAGGTGTGCCTAGCGAGGAAGTTCATGGGCTGCACCCCAGATCCTACCCCTGTGGGTTTGTTCCCTGAGAGTCCCACATTGCAGCAAAGCTCCTCCAACATAGCACAGAGTTGCAGTAGAAACATTTAGGGAAGAAAAGGAGAAGGAAGAGAGAAAATAAGAAACGAATACCAAAGAGATGAAGTGAGAAAAGGATTTGGCTCTCACAGTGGGTCTTCAGAGCAGAGGAATCCTCCACCTTGCTGCTGGGCAGGTCACCAAGGAATCTTCCAGAGGCAAAAGAGCCCACTCACCAGACACCAGAGAGGCAAGGTGGGGCATCAGTAGCAGTTGGGCAAACAGTTCCTCAAATATCCCTTGCTCTTCTCACCTCCAAGCACCACAAAAGGTGTACCTTCACACCAGAAGCATTTTCCAAATGCTCCTTCTCTGTCTCTTCCCCACATTCCTACCCCCACCTTATAGCCCACTAAACACAAAGGGGCTCATGCATCTACTTGCACACATGTCAGCTCTTCTGGCTGACTCCTTATTCACAACCCTACCTTTGAGCATTGATGTCCCTATATCTGGGCTGTGACTCCTAGAGTCCTATGTTGAAACCCATGTGGCACTCATTGCTCTGCAATGGCATTGCCTGTGTGCTGGTCAGTCTCATGCACTGAACTGTGGTGAGCAATTTGAGGACAGAGATGTTGTCTCATGGCCATTGTTCCTACATTCCTAGCACAGCATCCAGCACACAAATGTGGCTGGGCTTTTCTTACAGTCACTTTTCAGTATGCCTCCTGTATAGAATGTACGTATGGAATTGTCCTCCTCCATACATTCCAGCATCACCACACCCAAGATAGCTCCTTTAGTTTAAGACCCAACTTCTGGCACACGAGACAAAGTGATCTCAAGAATCCTGGAGTGGGAAGCAAAGAGGCACTGCGGGCCGCAGAGACCTGTACGCAGTGGGGGTGAGGGACTCCGGCTATGGCAGCAGACAGCACCAGGACTGCAAAACAATGGCACAATTTCAACCTCCCTCACCTTCTGACCATCCTCCCATTTTGTTTAATATTTCTTGCAATAATGTAAAGTATTTGCCAAAGACTGGGCAGAGGTGAGTGTAGGAAATCAGTCTACCAGTCTCCAATTTGACTTCTCATTATTGCTCTCCATACAATCTTAAACCTAAATCTATAGTCTCTCTTTTCTTGGCAATCAGTCAGCAACTCATTCTTGGTAGAACTGAAGACATGATGCCCTTGTTAATAAGGAAATCAGAATGACACTACTTACTTTATTTATTGAGCACTCACTCTAAGCCATGCCCTATGTTACATGCTTTACATACATTGCACTTAGTCCTCAAAGAAACCTTTGAAATGAACATTATTGTCCAATTTTGCACATGAAGAAGCTAATGAAGGTTGAGTCATTTTCCCAAGGTAATACATTTAAAAAGTGTTATAGTCAGAATTTGAGACAAGTCTTTCTGTCCTGTCCAAATTGTACTGCCAGCAATTACAGATATAAAGGACTGAGTAGAAGTCATTCAGCAGAAGTTGAGTTAGGAAAGACCCCAATCTCAAATTCTATGTTCAACTATGATGGTAAATGACTTATCTAAAAGACCAGGGGTTGGGTTGGACTACTGATAAATATGCAGCCTTTAAGAAACTTAGGCTGTAGTGGTAGCAATCACAGACCTCAAAAACATGTTGGAAGTTGACCCCAATTAACACCACTGGGCATACTCAGTTTAGCTGTAATATCATGTAACTTCTACAACATCCTTAAAGCTCCAGGTTCTGTTTTCCAGGGTCATTGATGACAGTTTTGTTTTCAAAACAAACAGCTAGAGTGGGATAAGGATTCCCAGTGGATATTTAGTCTCTAGCAGTGTCTATGACCCACATTTTAAGCCTTAGAAAGAAACACAATCCACTTGCCAAAAGGTCTGTCCATCATGTTGGTTCAGACAAAGATAAACCAAATTAGGTATAACCAAGAAAGTGAGGAAAATTGCTGAGTGGAGGAAAATTCCAGACCATTAAAAAGGCATCAAGACAAATCTACTTTTTTAGGGGTTTAAGAGTGCCGGGGTAACTGGATTAACTAACATCTGTGCTCAGATTTGAACCTTTGGTGGAAGAAAAGCTTATAGTTTAATTTTGCAAGACCCAGCATGGAACCTTTGTTGGCCAGTAGGGAGATGGGGTATGAGAAAATTGGATTAGAGCTTCTGATATAAGGGCTTGAGCAATCAAGAAGAAAATGCAGTTAAAAGCAGTTGTACCAGACAAGTCTTTCTTCTGTGTGATGTTTCTTTTTTTTTTTTTTTTAAGATTTTATTTATTTATTTGACAGAGAGAGACACAGCGAGAGAGGGAACACAAGCAGGGGGAGTGGGAGAGGGAGAAGCAGGCCTCCCGCCAAGCAGGGAACCCAATGCGGGGCTCAATCCCAGGACCCTGAGATCATGACCCGAGCCAAAGGCAGTCGCTTAACCGACTGAGCCACCCAGGTGCCCCTGTGTGATGTTTTAATTCCAGAAAATATCACAAGCTGGATAACCAAACCATCACTGATCTGTTCCATCCAGCAAGTGGCTGAACCTGAAAAGCTTTTGTGCTGGTAACTGTAAGGAATAAATCCTTTTTAAAGGCAATAGTTTTAAGCTCTTATTATTTCCCCTTCTTTTAGACAAAAAGGAGCAGCCATGTCCTAAAAGAGTGCTCCATCTTTTCTTGCTATTGATGTTCCTACCTCTATCCTTTATCTCACTACCCATTTCAGTCAGCAACCACCTTCCCTTTTCCCACCCCAAAGCTATACATGAACTGGTCTCAGTGGTGATGCCCTTCCCAATGTTCTCATAACCCCTATCATTTAACTCACTGCAATATATTAAAACTGTTTATATGTCTTCCCATATGAGAATGTAAGCTCTGTCTTATCCATTTTTGTTTGTCAGTATCTAGCACAGTGTCACACACATGGCAAGTTCTCAAGAAAGGTTTATTGAATGAATTCACAAATGGATGGATGGATGGATGGATAAATGAATAAATGATCGACCTACAGGATCCTTGAAGGCTTGCTCTAGGAAGACATGCCTGGATGATCTTTCAGAACATTCCAGCTCCTTCTGTTTCCTTCTGATGAGTTACTTAACATCATTGACACTTAGATTTCTTATTTATAAAATGAAAGCAATGTTACCATTTCATTAGGTTGTTGTGAAGCTCAAAGTAAGTAACTCATGCTGGGTGCTGATCCACGAACCAGACACTGTTCCTCATCACTCTCTTTATATTTAGTCTGCCTTCTGCTGACAGAAGTTGTCCAAGATTGCACTAGGACGGTAGCAGCCATCGATAATGAGGTAAAATGATAATGTAGCTCCAAAAGCTCAGGAGTTTGAGTGTTCAGAGGATTTTTTTTTATTGGGGCAGGAGAAGAACTATATCAATTCTCAATTCAGCTTATTTTACAATAGAAACCTTGTAAATTAGAGTATTTAAAAATAGTACCAAAACTTCCACTTCCCACAAATTAAAGATAAATATTATGAAGAACCTTCCTGGCTTATGACACCTAAAAATGCTGGATAAAGGATGTTAAAATGCTTAAATGAGCTGTCAGGAAAATAATAGAAATCTTCAGAGTCTGAAAATATGAGAAAACACAAATTTTCAGAGGTAACCACCCTGAAGCAATGGGACCCTCAGTCCATTTACTTATTCCTGGTGGCCTAGAGTCTTCATTTTAATGGAAATCAAAGAGGGATAAAGATGCAATGCCTGGGACCTGAATAGGATGAACACAGAAAAAAATCCCTAAATAGGCCAGGACCCAGTAGTTGACATCTTTAATGAGAGGGTAAACCAAAAGAAGAAAATCTAGCCCACGAAAGAAAATAGTAAAGAAATTTTTTATCTCAATCTTGACTCTGAGTAGAGTCTAAAATTCTTATTCACAAGTGGTTCTCATGAGGGTTTAAAGCCAGAATTTAGAATTCACACTAGGTATGTGATCCCCAAATATCTAACCTTAGAATTTAATTTAAAGTGACTCAAGACTAGTAATGCCTTCCTAGGTAAATATGCATCCTTAAACCAAGGCCCCAAATATTTCCTCAGGTAATTATAAACTCACTGAAATATAAAAATACAAAACACAAGAGGAAACAAATCGTTTGAATGAGAATAAGTAGAAATAACAAACAACAGGATTATAGTTACAAAAATGGCTGATACTGGAATTATAAATTAAGAAATATAAAGTAGGTTTGATATACTTATTTTTACAAAAAGAATATTTGAGGTATAAGGTACAAGAACAATGAAATATGATCAGGTAGATTTGAAAAAAGAACCAAATAGAACTTCCAGGTTAAAAAAAAAAACACACACACACATAATAAATGAAACTAAAAACTCAGTAGATGGATATAGCATTAGATACAATGAAAGAGAGAATTAATGAACTGGAAGGAAGAACTGAAGAGTTATTCAATGTGCAGAAGAGAGAAAAAGAAATTGAAAAAAAATTAAATGGAAGTTAAGACATGGGGAGGAGATGGTAGCAGTAGATATTTGAATCATGCTGTTACCCATGCCCGGGGGTTTTTCTGAGAGGCTCCTGATCAGAGGTGCCAATGAAATATATAAGCCACTACACAAGTTGTTCTGGATGTTCCCAATGGATGAATAACATGTTTGAAAATGGACTTAGTGGCCTCTGAAGACTCTGGGTTCTCAAATTACACAGTTGGGCTTTGATTGATTAATCTTGGAAGCTTAAGTGAAAATAAGAAGAATAATGGAACATTTTATTCTCTGGAACATATGGATTTCAAGGGTACCAAGAAGAGACCCAAATTAGGCCTGGAACTTAAAAATGAAACATAGGTGCTCATTGCAATGCCTATACCTCCAGAAAGTAGACCATATATTTGCCAAAGAACTCTTTAAAGATTTGTCAACAGCTTTAGAAATTCTTGATGATATAATAAAAAACAGTACATTGGGAGAAACAGAGTCAATGCCAGGAAGTTGTTTTTTATTATCTACATGCCACAACTTATCAGAATACTGACTTGGATGGACAGTTTGGGGACCAATGGAAAATATCAAACCTAAAAATCATAAAGACTTAGTGAACTATGTAACCACATAGTATAAAGGGCCAACAAGAGTCCCTACTGTAACTGGAGGAGTTTCCTATGATTAATAGCTTGAGTTAGCAAGGTTTCATTTTTGTGACTTTTTGTCCACACACAAAGGAGAAATACCAACTTTGCCTCATTGAAAATTCACAGGAAGTAAGAATTGAATGAAAAATGACAAGGTGGCTTTGGCACACCTTGCAAGAGCTGTTGAAACTGTTGGTTAGGTGCATCCATATACAATCTCTCATGGTTGTAAACACACTGATTGACAACCAGGATTGCCATTTCAGAGGAGAAATAAATTTATCTAGCAAGCCAGCCAAGCTCATTTGTCATGGTAACCTCTATCCTAGCTTCCAGTCTTTCATATTTCCTACACAGATATAGGATTGTGGGGAATCTATACGAGTTGTGAATCAGCCATCGTTGCAGACACGTTATATATTGTTCAAAAATAATAGATGTGACTGTAGATACATATCACTGAAAATAAAGTTGCACAAGCCAAAAGTCTTCTAAAAACAAACATGTTGTTGCAACTCTATGGTTCAAGTCTAAATTATAATGATATTGGTAGGTAAATGTTATGCTATATTAGAAGAATTCCCATCCCCTGAGCTTGAAGCTGACCTCAATGCAAGGGTCAAGCAAAAGAAGAAAATCTGGACTCAACACTGCAGATGCTGAGACAGTTCAAGAAGTGTGCACCAAATATATTTAGGATAAGGGCCCAGCTATTGCTGCCATTGGTTTCACTGAGTAAGATTTTAACTGGATTTGTAGTAACATATGCTGGCTTGTGATTAAAATGCTCTTAATCGAAATATTTTGAATACATTTAGTTATAAAACTACCAGAGATATGCAAGTTTTAAGCTATTAAACCTTAAAGAAAAAATAAAAATGAACAAGTATATTTGAGAAAGAAGACATGGAGACTATAATTAAGGTATCTAACTTATATCAAATCAGAGTACAAGAAAGAGAGAAAATGTAGAAGCAATATTCAAAGAGATGTTGACAAAGAATTATTATGAATGTACAAAAGACAGAAATCCTCAAATTTAAAAGACCCAATGAATCCCAAGCAGAATAAATAAAAAGAAATAAAAGGCAGATAGATAGATACATTGTAATGATACTGCAGAACACCAAAGGAAGGAAGGAAGGAAGGAAGGAAGGAAGGAAGGAAGGAAGGAAAGAAAGAAAGAAAGAAAGAAAGAAAGAAAGAAAGAAAGAGAGAGAAAGAAAGAAAAAGAAAGAGAGAAAGAAACAGAAAGAAAAAGAAAGAAAGAAAGAAAGAAAGAGAGAAAGAAAGAAAAAGAAAGAAAGAAACAGAAAGAAAAAGAAAGAAAGAAAGAAAGAAAGAAAGAAAGAAAGAAAGAAAGAAAGATGAACTATGAGAGACTATGGACTACAGGAAACAAACTGAGGGTTTCAGAGGGGAAGGGGGTGGGGGGATGGGTTAGCCTGGTGATGGGTATTAAGGAAGGCAGGTATTGCTTGGAGCACTGGGTGTTATATGCAAACAATGAATCATGGAACACTACATCAAAAACTAATGATGTACTGTATGGTGACTAACATACATAATAAAATAAAAATAATAATAATAAAAAAAGAAAGAAAATAAATAAAAAAAGAAAGAAAGAGAAAGAAAATCTTAAAAGCAGCTAGGAAAAAAAAGATTACTGGCAAAGGCAAAGGAGCAAATTAGATTGACATCTGATTTCCAAACAGGCACAATGAAAAATCTGAATATAATGGAATTTTTTTAAGCAGAAAGGAAACAACCATCAAGAATGACATGACCATAGAAACTGTCTATCAAGAACAAGAATAAAATTAAGGCAATATTCAGAAAATAAAAATTGAGACACCCTTTTTTAGATGTACTCAAGAAAGAGGAATGAGCCACAGGGAAGTCTGAGATGCAGGAAGAAATGATGAGCCAAGAAAATGTTAAATAAGTGTGTGAATCTAAAACATTGTAATTTGAGAGTTTAATAACTAGAAGAACTAAAGTATTGGATAATTATAGCAAATACTCATAAGTTGGGAAGGGATCATCAAAATTAAAGCATTTTAAGTTGTTTATATCACGAGAAAAGAATAAATGAATGAATTAACTTTAGACTTGCTAAATTAAAATGCATTCTATAATTTCTAGGGAATTATTTAAAAATAAAAATAGAGATATAATTTCCAATTAGTTGAGGGGAAAATTAAATGAAGAAAAAAAACCAAACTTAATCCAAAATAAAGTAATAAAAAAAAGAGAAAAAGACATATAAAAAGATAAATAGAAAACACAACATAAATGGCAAAATGAATACAAATACACCAGTAATCACAATAAACGTAAACGCATAAACTCTTTAGTTAAAAGTCAAAGACTGTCAGACTGGATAAAGAAACAAATCCAGAAGGGGGAGGAAAAGATGGAGGAGGAGTAGGGGACCCTATTCCAACAGGTCCCCAGAATTGAGCTGGATATCTACCAGACCACTCTGAACACCCATGAAATCAGCCTGAGATGTAAGAAGATATATCTGGATCTCTACAAACAGAATATCACAGGTGGTTGGTTTTGAGGTGCAAAGTGCAGAGCCGTGATTCCGTGGGCAGATATCAGAAGATAAATGGAAGGGGGAGGGAGCCCAGCCATCGGGATCCTACATCACCAGTGAGCGATAGCCTCCCACGCTGGGGACAGGGCACAGACTCGCAGACCAGTAGCGGTGGGGGAAAGACTTTAGGGCAGCCCCCTGGACTGAAACCGGAGCAGTGGGGCCTGCATGTGAACTGGGGGTGGCTGGTGGATTTAGAAGCACAAAGAGCAGAGACGTGCCCCGACCTGGAGGCGAGGACTGGGAGTGCTGCTGAGGGGCGCACAACCCAGGATGCTGCAGTTTATAGCAGCACAGACAGAAACGGAGATAGTGTGGTCTGGAGAGCTCACTGAAGAACAGACTGCGATCTCTGCTCTGAGGCACAGGGTTGGAAACGATCTCTTCTGCTCTGACTCTCAGAAGAGACACAGAAAGCTACCAAGGAAAGCCACCAGAGAACAAAAGCCCACGAAAACCGGTCTTCACTGAGCCCATCCCCTGCCACAGGGGCAGGGCAACTCTGCCCAAACAGAGTTACCTGAGTAACAGCATGGCAGGACCCTCCCCCAGAAAACAGGCTGGGAGAACAAGAGGCCGGCAACCCTAAGGTCCCTATAAAACAAGTGCATCTTGCTTGGGTTGTGGTCAGTAATTTGAACTCTGTACATTCCCTCAACCACCCCTCAACAGAATGACTAGGAGAAGGAAGCCCCAAAATAGGAAAGACTCAGAGACTGTGACTTATGCCACAGATTTACAAATGGAAACAGATATAACCAAGATGTCGGAGATGGAATTCAGGGTAGCAATTGTGAAGACAATAGCTAGAATGGAGAAATTGATTAATGGCAACATAGAGTCTCTAAGGGCAGAAATGAAAGCTGAACTGGCAGAATTTAAAAAATGCTATCAATGAGATCCAATCTAATCTAGATAATCTAACAGCTAGGGTAAGTGAGACAGAAGAACGAATTAGTGATCTAGAAGACCAATTAATAGACAAGAAGGAAAAAGAGGAGGCCAGGGAAAAACAACTCAGAATTCACAAAAATAGAATCAGAGAAATAAATGACAGATGAAACGTTCCAGTGTCAGAATTATTGGGATCCCTGAGGGGGTGGAGAGAGAGAGAGGACTAGAAGATATATTTGAGCAAATTGTAGCTGAGAACTTCCCTAATCTGGGGAATGAAACAAACATTCATGTCCTAGAGGCAGAGAGGACCCCTCCCAAGATCAAGGAAAACAGGCCAATGCCCTGGCATGTAATAGTAAAACTTGCAAATCTTAGAACCAAGGAAACCATCTTAAGGGCAGTTGGGGGAAGAGATTCCTTACGTACAGAGGGAGGAACATCAGAATAACGTCAGACCTATCCACAGAGACCTGGCAAGCCAGAAAGGGCTGGCAAGACATATTCAGGGTACTAAACGAGAAGAAAATGCAGCCAAGAATACTTTATCCGGCAAGGCTGTCATTTAGAATGGATGGAGATACAGAGCTTCCAAGACTGGCAGAAACTGAAAGAATATGTGACCACTAAGCCAGCCCTGCAGGAAATATTAAGGGGGGTTCTATAAAAGGGGAAAGACCCCAAGAGTGATATACAACAGAAATTTACAGAGACAATCTATAGAAACAAGGTCTTCACAGGCAACATGGAGACAATAAATTCATATCTTTCAATAATCACTCTCAATGTGAACAGCCTAAATGCTCCCATAAAACGGCACAGGGCTGCAGATTGGATAAAAAGACAGGACCCATCCATATGCTGTCTACAAGAGACTAATTTTGAACCTAAAGATACATCCAGACTGAAAGTGAAGGGATGGAGATCCATCTTCCATGCCAACGGACCTCAGAAGAAAGCTGGGGTAGCAATTCTTATATCAGACAAATTAAATTTTAAGCTAAAGACTGTAGTTAGAGACACAGAAGGACACTCTATCATTCTTAAAGGGTCTGTCCAACAAGATCTAACAATTGTAAATATCTATGCCCCCAACATGGGAGCAGCCATCTACATAAGCCAACTGTTAACCAAAATAAAAAGTCATATTGATAACAATATGTTAATTGTAGGAGACCTCAATACTCCACTCTCAGCAATAGACAGATCATCTAAGCAGAAAATCAACAAAGAAACGAGAGCTTTGAATGACACACTGGACCAGATGGACCTTATAGATATATACAGAACATTCCACCTGAAAACAGCAGAATACTCATTCTTCTCAAGCGCACATGGAACTTTCTCCAGAATAAACCACATACTGGGTCACAAATCAGGTCTCAACTGATACCAAAAGATTGAGATTATTCCCTGCATCTTCTCAGACCATATGCTTTAAAACTGGAACTCAATCAGAAGAAAATTTTGGAAGAAATTCAAACACTTGGAAGCTAAAGACCACTCTGCTCAATAATGCTTGGGTCAACCAAGAAATCAAAGAAGAACTTAAACAATTCATGAAAACCAATGAGAACGAAAACACATCAGTCCAAAACTTATGGGATACTGCAAAGGCTGTCCTAAGGGGGAAATACATAGCCATCCAAGTCTCACTCAAAAAAATAGAAAAATCCAGAATTCACCAACTAACTTTACACCTTAAAAACTAGAGAAAAAGCAACAAACAATGCATAAGCCACGCATTAGAAGTAATTAAGATTAGAGCAGAGATCAATGAATTAGAAACCAGAAACACAGTAGATCAGATCAACGAAACTAGAAGCTGGTTCTTTGAAAGAATTAATAAGATCAATAAACCACTTGCCAGACTTATCCAAAAGAAAAGAGAAAGGACCCAAATTAATAAAACTATGAATGAAAGGGGAAAGATCACGACTAACACCAAGGAAATAGAAACAATATTTAGAAATTATTATCAACAACTATATGCCAATAAATTGAGCAACCTGGAAGAAATGAATGCCTTCCTGGAAACCTATAAACTACCAAGACTGAAACAGGAAGAAACTGACAACCTGAAGAGGCCAATAACCAGTAACGAGATTGAAGCAGTGATCAAAAACCTCCCAAAAAACAAGAGTCCAGGGCCTGATGGATTCCCTGGGGAATTCTACCAAACATTCAAAGAAAAAATAATACCTGTCCTCCTGAAGCTGTTTCAAAAAATAGAAACAGAAGGAAAGCTTCCAGACTCATTCTATGAGGCCAGCATTACCTTAATCCCCAAACCAGACAAAGACCCCATCAAAAAGGAGAATTTCAGACCTATATCCCTGATGAATATGGATTCCAAAATTCTCAACAAAATCCTAGGTAATAGGATCCAACAATACATTAAAAGGATCATCCACCACGAACAAGTGCGATTTATCCCCAGGATGCAAGGGTGGTTCAACATTCATAAATCAATCAATGTGATAGAACACATTGATAAGAGGAGAGAGAAGAACCATATGGTCCTCTCAATTGATACAGAAAAAGCATTTGACAAAATACAGCATCCTTTCCTGATTAAAACTCTTCAGAGTATAGGGGTAGAGGGAACATTCCTCAAGTTCATAAAATCCATCTATGAA
Organism: Halichoerus grypus; assembly: GCF_964656455.1. Classification (NCBI taxonomy): domain Eukaryota; kingdom Metazoa; phylum Chordata; class Mammalia; order Carnivora; family Phocidae; genus Halichoerus; species Halichoerus grypus. The sequence goes on from NC_135714.1 coordinate 43,132,041, forward strand.
AAACCCACAGCGAATATTATCCTCGATGGAGAAAAGCTGAGAGCCTTTCCCTTAAGATCAGGAACATGACAAGGATGCCCACTCTCGCCACTATTGTTCAACATAGTACTAGAAGTCCTAGCAACAGCAATCAGACAACAAAAAGAAATAAAAGGTATTCAAATTGGCAAAGAAGAAGTCAAACTCTCTCTCTTCACAGATGACATGATACTTTATGTGGAAAATCCAAAAGACTCCACCCCCAAATTACTAGAACTCATACAACAATTCAGTAATGTGGCAGGATACAAAATCAACGCACAGAAATCAGTTGCTTTCTTATACACTAACAATGCAACTGTAGAAAAAGAAATCAGAGAAATGATTCCATTTACAATAGCACAAAAAACCATAAGATACCTTGGAATAAACCTAACCAAAGAGGTAAAGGATCTATACTCTAGGAACTACAGAACACTCATGAAAGAAATTGAAGAAGAAAGAAAGAAAAGAAAGAAAGAAAAAGAAAGAAAGATAGAAAGAAAGAAAGAAAGAAAGAAAGAAAGAAAGAAAGAAAGAAAGAAAGAAAGAAAGAAAGAAATTGAAGAAGATACAAAAACATGGAAAAATATTCCATGCTCATGGATCGGAAGAATAAACATTGTTTAAATGTCTATGCTACCCAGAGCAATCTATACCTTCAATGCCATCCCAATCAAAATTCCAATGAACTTTTTTCAAAGTGCTAGAACAAACAATCCTAAAATTTGTATGGAATCAGAAAAGACCCCGAATCACCAAGGAAATGTTAAAAAAGAAAAACAAAGCTGGAGGCATCACGTTGCCTGATTTCAAGATATATTACAAAGCAGTGATCACCAAGACAGCATGGTACTGGCACAAAAACAGACATATAGACCAATAGGAACAAAATAGAGAGCCCAGATATGGACCCTCAACTCTATGGTCAAATAATCTTTGACAAAGCAGGAAAAAATATGCAATGGAAAAAAGACAATCTCTTCAATAAATGGTGCTCGGAAAATTGGACAGCTATACACAGAAGAAAGAAACTCGACCATTCTCTAATACCATACACAAAGATAAACTCAAAATGAATGAAAGACCTCAATGTGAGACAGGAATCCATTAAAATCCTAGAGGAGAACATAGGCAGTAACCTCTTTGATGTGGCCCACAGCAACTTCTTTCAAGATACATCTCCAAAGGCTAGTGAAACAAAAGCAGAAATGAACTTTTGGGACTTCATCAAGATAAAAAGCTTCTGCACAGCAAAGGAAACAGTCAACAAAACAAAGAGGCAACCCACAGAATGGGAGAAGATATTTGCAAATGACACTACAGACAAAGGGCTGATTTCCAAGATCTGTAAAGAACTTCTCAAACTCAACACCCAAAAACAAATAATCAAGTCAAAAAATGGGCAGAAGACATGAAAAGACACTTCTCCAAAGAAGACATACAAATGGCTAACAGACACATGAAAAAATGTTCATTATCATTAGCCATCAGGGAACTTCAAATCAAAACCACATTGAGATACCACCTTACACCAGTTAGAATGGCAAAAATTGACAAGACAAGAAACAACAAATGTTGGAGAGGTTGTGGAGAAAGGGGAACCCTCTTACACTGTTGGTGGGAATGCAAGTTGGTACAGCCACTTTGGAAAACAGTGTGGAGGTTCCTCAAAAATTTAAAAATAGAGTTACCCTATGACCCAGCAATTGCACTTCTGGGTATTTACCCCAAAGACACAGATGTAGTGAAAAGAAGAGCCATATGCACCCCAATGTTCATAGCAGCAATGTCCGCAATAGCCAAACTGGAAAGAGCCGAGATGCCCTTCAACAGATGAATGGATAAAGAAGATGTGGTCCATATATACAATGCATTATTACTCAGCCCTCAGAAAGGATGAATACCCAACTTTTACATCAACATGGGTGGGACTGGAGGAGTTATGCTAAGTGAAATAAGTCAAGCAGAGAAAGTCAATTATCATATGGTTTCACTTATTTGTGGAACATAAGGAATAGCATGGAGGACATTAGGAGAAGGAAGGGAAAAATGAAGGGGGGGAGTCAGAGGGGGAGATGAACCATGACAGACTATGGAATCTGAGAAAGAAACTGAGGGTTTTAGAGGGGAGGGGGGTGGGGGGATGGGTTAGCCCGGTGATGTGTACTCAGGAAGGCACATACTGCATGGAGCACTAGGTGTTATACGAAAACAATGAATCATGGATCACTACATCAAAAAACTAATGATGTATTGTATGGTGACTAACATAACATAATAAAATAAAATAAAATTTTTTAAAAAAAGAAACAAATCCACCTATATGTTATTTACAAGAGACCCAACTAAAAGGGAACAAAAATGTTCAAAGTAAAAGGATGAAAGAATATTATCATGCAAATATCAAATAAAAGCTAAGTTGACATTAGATAAAATCAACTTTAAGGCACAAACCGTTATTAAAGACACAGAGTTACTACATAATTTTTTAAAAATTAAACTTGTTAGCAAGGTGTAGAAACTATAAAATTAACACACCTATCACCATAGTGAGAAATTTTAATATATCTTTTTTAGTAAGTGGGAGACCAGATAAGCAAAAGAACCAGTAAAAATATGAACTTGAGCAATATAATTGACAGGCTTGATCTAATGGACACGTATAGAACAATACATCTAAATTTTGGTAATTGACATTATTTTCAAACATACACAGAATACATATGAAAATTGGCTATGTGTAAGACCATAAAATAAGTCTCAACAAATTTCAAAGAATCAGAATTTATACAAAACAAGTTATCTGACTAATATATAATTAGGTCAGAAACTAATAACAAAAATATAACCAAATCTCTTTTGTTTTTGAAATTTTAAAAACATGCTTCTAAATAACTTTAGTCAAAGAAGAAATTATAAGGAAAAATTTTAAATACCTAAAATGAAAAGATAATGAAACATGTGTGATATAGGCACAGCAATACTTAGAGGGAGATTTGGAAACTTAAATGTTTTTCTTAAAAAAAAAAAAACCAGACTGAAAAGTTAACAAGTTAAGTATGTAACCTAGGAATGTAGTAATAGAAAAACAGAAAGTATGTAAAGTAGAAAGCAAGAAGTCGTAAATATACAAGCTTAAATTAATGAAATAAAAAACCCAGAATATTATCAAAGCAAAAGTTGGCTACTTCCAAACAGTAATAAATCAACAAAACTCTGACTAAACTGAGAAGAGAAAAAAAGAAAAGGAATGAATTAGCAATGTTTGAAATAATTAAGTGAACATTATTACTGATGCAGAATAGATTGACAGGATAACAGTGAGTATTAATAACAACTAAATTTAAAAACATAGATAACATGAACAAATCTAAAGGAAAAAAAACAAAACCAAAAGCAACTCCAGAAGATATAGATAACCTAAATAATCCTACATTTATTAAAGAAATAAATAATTTTAAATCTCTCCACAAAGTCAAAATCAGTCCTCAAACATTTTACTTGAGCATTCTAGAAACATTCAAAGAACAGATAATGCCCATCTTGCACAAACTCAGAGAACAAGAAAGAAGGAAGGAAGGAAGGAAGGAAGGAAGGAAGGAAGGAAGGAAGGAAGGAAGGAAGGAAGGAAAAGGAGAGAAGAGAAGAGGAGAAGGGAGGGAAGGGGCAGGGAAGGGAGCGGAGGGGAGGGGAGGGGAGGAGAGGAGAGGAGAGGAGAGGAAAGGAAAGGAAAGGAAAGGAAAGCAAAGGAAAGCAAAGGAAAGGAAAGGAAAACTACCCACATGGAGTGTCTACATGGAGTAGACACACTGCCCCCTATTACTCCCACTAAATAGAGTTAAAATCACTGAACATTATATATAAAAGAAATATAAGAAGATTTGAACTGTAGAGAGAAGGCAGACTGTCTAATGACCTCATGACCCAAGAAATGGCACAGTGGTGAATGCCCTGGGTTTTATTTTTCCTCTTTATCTCAGACTGGCTGCTGGAGAAGCTGACAACCAGGAAGTGCCAATGGGCACAGACAAAGAATGTCCTCTCAAAGTGTATTCTCTCTACAAAGGACCGGGAGAGAAACAACCTAGCAAGACAGTAAACTTTTAGACAGTAACTATTGTATTCTAGGGAAACACCTTGGAAAAAAATGTGACCCCACCACCATTATCAAAGGCCAAGTGGGAGCAGTATCAAGGTGATCCTTCCCCTCCCAGCCAACTTGTACCAGTGGAGGCCTGGTAAGGAGTCTGATCTCCTACCCCCACCCAGCAGTAATGAGATACCATGCCTCTCAGTGTCCACAGAAGCCAAGAGGAAAACCTGGTCTTCTCCCCAACAGATAGCAGTGAGACAGTGCCCACTTTCCTCTACCAGCGCTGTATCAAAGGCAGCCTGCTAAAACAGAAGATTCAAATAAGACTGAGTCTAATAACATAATATTCAAAATATCCAAGATACAATAAAAAAAAAAACCCTACTTAGTATACTAAAAACCAGGGGGAAAACCCAGGAAAATCTCAACTTGAATGAGAAAATACAATCAGTGGATGCCAACACAGAAATGATATAAATGTTGACATTATCTGACAAAGATTTTAAAGCAGCTATCACAAAATTGCTTCAACAAGCAATTACAAACATCCTTGAAACAAATGAAAAATAGGAAAAAAATCTTAGTAAAGAAAAAATATAAAGAAAAACCAAACGGAAATTTTAGAACTAGAAAAATAATCCAAATTTTAAAACTCACTGGATGGGCTCAATGACAGAGAGGACAGAGGAAAGAATTCGTGCTTTGGAGATAGAACAATTACAATCTGAACAATAGAAAGAAAATAAAATGAAAACATAAAATAAATAAAAACATACTTAAACCCTAACATATCAATAATTACATTAAATATAAGTGGTCTGAATATACCAATTAAAAGACAGAGGCTGGCGGAGTAGATTAAAAAACATGACCTAACTCTATGCTCAAGGGCACTTGGTTGAGTGAAAAAAGCCAATCTCAAAAGGTCATATAACAAATTATTCCATTTATATAACATTCTAAAAATGACAAAATTATAAAAATAAAAAGCAGATTAGCTGCTGCCAAAGGTTGGGGATGGCGCTGGGAGGGGCTGGGTATGACTATAAAGGGAGATCTTTGTGATGATGGAACAGTTCTGCATCTCGACTTTGGTGGTGGTTACATGAATCTACACATGTGAGAAAATGGCATAGAACCATACACATATTGCAGCAATGTCAGTTTCCTACTTTTGATATTGTTCCATAGTTATGTAAGGTATAATCATTGGGGGAAACTGAGTGAAGGGTACATGGGACCTCTCTGTACTATGTTTTCAACTTCCTTTGAATTTATAATTTTTTCAGAATAAAAAACCTATCAAGCACTCATTTTGCCAAGTTTTGACATTAAGGATGAACAAAACAGGGCTTTAGAAAAATCTTGCCATTGGTTGACTATAATCCTTTTAAGAGAGTGGGTAAAACCCAAAAATATTAAAAATACAAATAGCAACAGAAAGAGGGTTGTACCTATATGAGTAGTTATGTGGTTACAAAGTCCAATAGCACCAAGACCCAAGTATTGAGTCTTTAGAATAAAAATTCAAAATGATAACCGTTGAAAAAAAAAACAGCCTTAGTTCAATGTCAAATTTATGTAATCAGGGTAAAAAGTAGAGTATTCCCAATAGTGGATCAAAGGCCTTACCCCAGAACAGCCCTCAGTTTTCTGCATGGAAACTTATCTAAAATAGATCTCACCACATACAACATTCATGTGCTAAGTGGCATGTCTTCCCCATACTGATCACCTCTTGTCCACTCAGGCCACTTGCCAACCTGAGTAATATGGTGTAAGCCTGGGTACAGGCCCTGGTCACAAGACCAGCTGCCCACGTTCTGGGAGGAGCTCCAGGAAAACACATATTATTCAGACCCTCCCTGACAGAGAGCAATCTATCACTTGTCATATGTCCCTTCTCCCCACCCCCATATTTTAGTGAGACTGATATTACCAAGATCTCACTTTTCTTGGCACTGAGCCATTAGAAATTTTTGTTCTTTGTTCACGCATTTTTTTTTTTTACAAATTAAAAGCAATTTATTATGTAATATTCTGTGCCTACAATGGAATATGTGAAATACACATCAGCCCACTTGGCCAACAGAAGATCCTAACGTTAAAAATATAATTGCAATTAGCCATATCCTCCTCTCCAATTTTCATCCTCCTGCCTTCTCAAACATTCACTTTCCTGATTTTTGTGTTTATCATACGCTTGCTTTTTAAAAATAATTGACCACAATGTATTTCTCCCCAAACAATATTTGCTCAGCTCTGAGGTAATATGGATAGTGCTTTCATTAACGGTCTTATACCTGTCTCCTAATGCACACCTGCAAGAGTTTACACACCCAAGAGTAAAATTGCTGGGCCACAGAAATGTAATCTTTACCTGTGCTAGACATACCAAGTTATTCTCCAAAGAAATTGTGCTATTTTACAGTCCCAACAGTATATAAGATTCTGTTTTTCCACATCCTCACCAACATTTAGTATTATTAGACTTCTGAATTATCCATCTAGTGGATAGAAAATGATACCTCATTATGATTTTAATTTGCATTTCCCTGATTATTAACAAAGTTGAGAATCTTTTATTTTTATATATTTAAAAAAAATATTTTATGTATTTATTTGACAGAGAGAGTGAGAGAGCACAAGCAGGGGGAGCAACAGAGGGAGAGGGAGAAGCAGGCTCCCCGCTGAGCAGGGAACCTGACACCGGACTTGATCCCAGGATCCTGGGATCATGACCTGAGCCAAAGGCTGACACTTAACTGACTGAGCCAACCAGGCACCCTGAGAATTTTTTTTTTTTTTTTAAGATTTTATTTATTTGACAGATACACAGCAAGAGAGAGAACACAAGCAGGGGGAGTGGGAGAGGGAGAAGCAGGCCTCCGGCAGAGCAGGAAGCCCAATGCGGGGCTCGATCCCAGGACCCTGGGATCACGACCTGAGCCGAAGGCAGACGCTTAACGACTGAGCCACCCAGGCGCCACACCCTGAGAATTTTTAAATTTTTTTTAAAGATTATTTATTTGAGAGAGAGAGAGAGACAACATGAGAGCAGGAGGGGCAGAGAGAGAGGGAGAGAGAATCTCAAGCAGACTCTGTGTTGAGCACATAGCCTGACGTGGGGCTCGATCCCCTGAGATCATGACCTGAGCCAAAACCAAGAGTTGGATGCCACCCAGGTGCCTCAAATTTGAGAATCTTTTAGTATCTTGATTTATTTTTGTGAATTATATCATGTTTATTTTTCTGAAATACATCATGTTTTCTGGACATTTTTTGGACAGGTTGCAGGCATCCTTTATATATTCTGCATCCTATTGTTTTGTCAGATGTAGTATCAAGATTTTCTGAGTTCATGGCTGATCTTTTTACTCTCTTTATGATATTTTCAGTAAGCAGAAGTTATTAATTTCAATGAAGTGAAGCTTCTATATCTTTTCCTTTTTGGTTTGTGCTCTTTGTGGCTTTCACTTCCATAGAGAAGGAAGAATTCATTGTGAAAGGGAAAACTTGGAATCTTTTAGAAGAAAATACAGCAGAGTGACCCCTACAGCCTTTGGGTAGAGAAGGATTTCTTTTTTTTTTTTTTTTTTAAGATTTTATTTATTTGACAGAGAGAGAGATAGCAAGAGCAGGAACACAAGCAGGGGGAGTGGGAGAAGGAGAAGCAGGCTCCCGGCTGAACAGGGAGCCCGATGTGGGGCTCAATCTCAGGACCCTGAGATCATGACCTGAGCCAAAGGAAGACACTTAATGACTAAGCCACCCAGGCACCCCCCCCTTTTTTAAAGATTTTATTAGAGAAGGATTTCTTAAACAAGACCCAAAAAGTGCTTATCTTTAACCATTGCTATGTTAACAAACATTTTTAAAGGATTGTTAGAATAAATCAGGAGGATAAGCTGAGCCCTAGCCACCACTGTTTTTATTATTTTCCCAGGAGAAACACAGCACTCTGCGCTGCTATTGAAGGCGTGGTCTCAGAGCAAAGGGCTGTTGGTGTGGTCCCGGCAATGGCCCCTGTCCCATCCCTCTCACCTCGAGGCCACCACCTTCCCAGAAGGGAGGCACAGGGACCTACAGTGGTTTCTTCACCTTTAGTTCTTTTCTGTTACTAGTGCTGATGGGGGTCTGTTTCCGCTAATCTTAACTGTGGCAAAATGCTCCAGGATGTCTATTCTTCTGGTTACATATGGAATTTCCTGGACTTCAGTTGATTGCTTGGGATGGGGGCTGATTAGACGCAGCTATTTCTAGGCATCCTTGCCTTTTCTTTCCTGAAAAACCATTGTGTTAGCAACATATTTTTAGGTGAGGCTATGTTATTCACATACATTTTTTCTTTTTCACCAATTTCAAGCAAAGTTTTCTTCCAGAAAAAAGCACACTAGCATCGAGGGCTACTTTCAACCATTCTATTCTTTGTGATACTATTTATGTAGTCCTTGTATTACTGTACTTTAACATACTTATGATTTTAAGGCCCATTTTTTACCCTGTGCAATCTCATGAGGCTTTCCTCAATCCTTCTCATCACCCCCTGCTCCTTTCTCATCTATTTATGGGTCATTATCCCCTTCTCCATCAACATCTTCTCAGCATAGCTGAAAGCTCCAGGGAGACTAGGTTGGTGTGAGGCTCTGCCATGATGAATGGGTTTCTTTTCACTCCTCAGTAATGAGCTGGCTTCCACTAAGGGCAGCTAATTTCTTTGTAGCTACTTGGAGTAAGCAGATTAGGTTACCAGTATCACTGCTTATCTCATTCTACAATCAATGATCCAATTCACATGATCACCACCTATAAATCTGGAGAAACTATTTTATAGAAACCCTAGTAATTGATTAGTAGGCATTTTCTGAAATGAATCATTTACAAGACAATGCCTTGGTTCCCAGCCTATTTCTGAGGCAATTAGGACCTAGTGGGTGGCTTATTTGTTGACTGTTTGATGATGGCCATTTATTCTGGTATAATATCTGAATCTTATTCCTAGTTTCTCAGTGCTTGGGCCACCAGCTCTTTCTCATTTCTTTGTCCTAGGCTTCTTTCTGAAACTTTCTCAGATAGATGCCCAGTCTGTGATACAGTAGATTCTGAGTTTCCGTCTATCTGTTGATTTTGATGGCACTGAAATGTCATGGCTGCTTTGATCCTTGAAGCAAGTCATAGCCAGCATCTGCCTCTCCCTGCTTTACCTTCCCAGGTCCAGCTGACCATATGAGAGGAGAAGGCCGAAGAGATGTGTAGGTAGAGGACACACAGAATGCCCTGCCTCTCATCCCAAGACCTGTATGGTAATGTGGCATGCCAACAGAGAATGGCTGTGCTCCAGCATTAGGTTCTGCTTGAGGCTGAAATCCTTGTTTTTCTAGTCAGATAAGCATACAGTATTTATGATTTTGTATATGCCAGGCACGAAATTATAGACTGTGCCTTAAAATCTGAGTGAGGGGTCGGGGGTGCCTGGGTGGTTCAGTCAGTTAAGCATCTGACTCTTGGTTTCAGCTCAGGTCATGATCCCAGGGTCCTGGAATCGAATCCCACATTGAGCTCCCTGCTCAGCAGAGAGTCTGCTTTTCTCTCTCCCTTTGCTCCCCCCCACCTCACATTTGTGCTCTCCCCTTCTCTCACTCTCTCTTTCAAATAAATAAAATCTTTAAAAAAAATCTGAGTGGGACAAGAAGTCAGATCACTGGGCACTTTCTGTGAACAAGGTGATTTTGCTAAGAGTTTTACCTACACCCTCTTATTTAATCATATAACCATATTTGTCCTAGGGGTTATCACTTATATAAAAAACAAGGTGGAGAAAGGTTGGGTACATTTTCTAGGTCATTCAACTAACAAGTGAAGAAGTTAAACTCAAACATACACTTAGCTAACTCAAGAGGGTGCTTTTAACCACTACACCACACTGCCTCCCCCTTAAAAAAATAAATGATAAGCCAGAATTACATGAAACTAAGTAAAAGGAGGTCACAGAAAGGAGAGTTCTCAGTAGGCTAGAGTAGTCATGGGCTATAGGATAGAAGAGAAGTGTCCATAAAGAACATCTAATCCCAGAGTTCTCAAACTTTTTTAAATGTGGTAAAAATCATATAACATTAAAAAAATATGGAATGCTTCATGAAGTTGCATGGCATCTTTGCAAAGGGGCCACACTAATCTTCTCAGCATCATTTCAGCTTTAGGATATGTGCTGCTAAAGCAAGCACTCTTAAACTTTTTAACTTCCAACCCACAACGTGAAATGTATTTTACATCATGACCCAGTAAACACAAGCATAAATAACCAAAATGAAATTTTACTATGCAATACTTGCCCTACTCTATGCAGTGCACTCCGTTTTTCTACTGTGTTTTATAACTTTCTCTTAAAATAATTCTGGTTATGGTCTATTAAATAGACTTTATGACTTAGAAATATCGGTCTAGAAACCTCAACAGATGGGGTAATTGAGATCTAGAAATGTCTAGGGTACCTAGCACAATGTCTTGCAAATGGTAATTCTAAATGCTTTTGTTCTTTCCTTATGTGACTCAGCACACCCACGCAGCACCTCAGTGGCAGAGCTGGGATGGAATGCAGATTTCCTGATTCCCAATCCAGAGTTTTTCTCTCAAGGAAAGTTTGTCAAAGAGGGACTCTCCCATGGCAGAGTTTCCTCACAGGTGTGGGTAGAAGTAGGAGGAAACAAACAGTGAAGTTGTGGAAGACTCACACTGCCACACTCCCCAGTGGGCTTTGCTCAAGGTCACCGGGTGCTAGAACAAGCTAATTCCAAAGCTGATGCCTTTTCTCTGGTTGTCTATACTGGTTGCTCAGTGAAATCACCTGGGAGCTCTTTAACACTACTAATGTCCAGGCTACACTCAGATCAATTTCATCTGATTAGTTAAGGATGGGGTATGTTCTAAAAGCTCCTCAGGTGATTTTAATACACAGTGACCATCTCAGTAAGAAGATATCCCTTAAAACTCTTCCTGCTTATCCTTCAAGATCCAGCCAAAATGCCTCTCTCCCAGCCTGATAGCATCCTGACTCAAATTCACAGTCAAAAGTAACTGCCTTTCCAATATGTACTCATCCAGCACCTAGAGCCTTTTATCCTGTGTTTATCTCCCCTGCTAGATGATGCACTTACTAAATGCAGAGTTTATGCCTTACTCATCTTTGTATCCAACCATTCAATAAATATTTACAGAATGCCCTTTGCTCAGATGGTTCTTCTTCCCCAAACCACCCAGACCTCCAAAATCTACTGTGATTCAGCTATAACTCCTAATGAGGGTAATGGAAATTCTCCCCAGGATCGGTTCTACTAAGGACAAGAGGGACGCTCACTGTAGGAGCTGGAGCATCCTGACCAGGGGGGACAGCAGTCACTAGAGACAGCGAGACTGCAGCATCTCTTCTTGTGTGTCTGGGCTTTCTCTCCCAATCTTTCTCCTCCAGCCTTTCAGATTTCTGATAAGGCAGTGCGGCCCAGTGTGCAGAACCCTGGACAGGAAGTGGGGAAGATGGACTTCCTGTTCTGGTCACAACCGTCAGTGTGTTGCGCCGTAGAACTCACTTTTCCGTTTTGTTAGCTGAGAATGACAGCATTCCTAACTAAATTGTCACCCTCTGCTTCTTTCCCCTTGGGGATTATATAAGAACTCATATATGAAAACAAGCTTCGTTCGGGTCCTTGAGCTTTTCCGAGGACAGCTTTGTATAAATATAAGATACCTTTTGTTATTGTTTATAGCCCAAGGGATTTGCGGAAAGAAGTTGAGAGCCAGCGATGCTCTTTTTTATAGGCAGAAAATAGCTGCTGGAAAAACAACCTGGTGTGTAGAGCACAATGTTCTTACCGAACAGACAGAATTATCTTTCCCAGGCAGCCATGAACACAAAACACCTGGTGCACACGTTTCCTGCCCCTTCACATATTTTGAAAGAAAGGGACCTTTACCCTGACCTGTCAAGCAGTGATCTCCATGAACTTCTGTCCACAGACTCTGCGACAGTTATCTTGGCTTGCTGCTGTGGACTTCAATGGTAAACACAGCTGATCGTCACTTATGGGGCATCTTCTTCTCCAGATATCACTCAGAACTTATCAGGTCCACACATGTGCGTTTCTTTTTCCTTAAAATGCAGCCACTGGATGGGTTAAGAGGACCTTAAAGACTTGATCCTGACCCAGTAATTGTTTAAAATCTTTGGGGAAAGAAAACAAAATAAACCCACTGAAAACACTTAGCGAACAAATCTACTCATATTAAGATTCACCTTCTACCTTCAAGACTCAAAGGTGTTTAAAGAAGATAGAAATCAGTGTGGGAAAGTTCTATGGAGGACAAGGACACAATACACACAGAAAGTGCTCAATAATATTGGTTAAGTAAATGAAGGAAACTTGAAATGGGCCTCAAAGGATGAAAAGCATCTGAAATGGCAGAGGGAAGGAGCAAATAGCCATGGCTAGAAAAGTCATGTAGCACAGTGGTTTAGGTATTGACTGTGGAGTGAAGTGGATTGACCTAGGTATGGCACACACCAGCTGTGTTTCTGAGCAAATTAAGTAATATCCCAAAGCTCTACTCTCCTCTTCCATGATAAGTGAGTACTAACAACACCTCCAGCATAGATTTTGGGGAGAATTGAATGAGCTAATATAGGCAAAGCTCTTACCACAATGTCGGTCATATAGTGACTGTTCAAACAATATTTGTTGTTGCTGTTGTTGTTTTTACTATTAGGGAAAATGTGAACAAAGGCAGGGATTACTTAGTCTGTAATGAAATAATCAAAATATTTGGTATTAAGTATGATTCATGTGAATTTGAATAGGCTTTCTTGGTAAATTACCTACAAGATAAAACCCAAACTCCTTAGTCTGGCAGATAAAGGTCTTCACATCCATCCCTGCCTTCTTCTCATCTCCTGCCATGATAATTTGCCCCCATCAGCACTGTGAAGGAAGGAAAATATATATTACCTCCTCAAGCTCCGATTTCTTGCCTTTTCCTTCTTTTAGCACCCTCCCCACCCCCACTGCCTCCATATCCCACCTTGTCACAACGAGCTCACAATCCTTCTTCTTTGTCTTCCATCCCCACTTATCCCCCACCTCCCCTCAGCCAGGGCTGGATGAGAGCCTGGTGAATCGTAAGGAAGGCCTCTGCAATTGTGGCCTTTCAGGCAACAAGGACAGAATAAGGGGTCTGGGGATAGAATTCTCTCGATTCCTATATGTATATAGACCCTATATATAGATAGCCAACCTCCTCTAACATAAGGAGCACTCAGCAGGAGAATTTCAAGTTCCTTTACAGATCAAACTTTCAAAGTGAGAACGGAAGGAATTCATTTTCTTCCTGACAGACATGGCTTGGGCCACAGGCACCATAACTAAGCTGTGATATCACAGGCCATTAAGCTACTGTGCAGTTTGGGCACTGCACACAGAAGTCTGACATAGGCATCTGCTTGTCCAACTGTGAGCTCCCACCCTCTCCCTGCCCAACTCACCCTATGGATGACAATCATATTCCTTGTGGCCACATTCCTAGGTTCATAAGACTTTCTTGGTAAATTACCTACAGGATAAAACCCAAACTCCTTAGTCTGGCAGATAAAGATCTTCACATCCATCCCTGCCTTCTTCTCTGCCTTCTTCTCAAATCCTGCCATGATAAGTTTCTCCCCAGTTCTTCCAAACCCCACACCCTTTCAGGACATTGTCCTTCAATCTGAACACCTTCCCTAACCTTCACCTGGTAAACTCCTGCTCACTCTACCAGAACTACTCCGGTATCAATTCCAAAGTAAAAACTATCATGTCTTCTCCAGCCTTTGGACTCTACAATCCTTTGTTCCAGGTTGTTTAGATCCCAAAAGTTTGGCGCATAATAGATGCTTAAGAAATATTTCTTGAGTGTATGAATGAGTTCTATCTTCAATAATAGCATTTATTACGATATATGTTAATTGTCTTACTTACTTGTTGGTTTCCTCTTCAGACTGTGAGCTTCTCAAAAGGGTGAGGTGAAGGGAAATTGTGTGTTTTGTATCTGTGTTCTCAGACCCTCACCCGGTGATTCATAAGGTAGGCTTCAAGTAAAACTTTGACAAATTAATGAATTTCTAATATACCTTTTTTGCAAAAGTTATTTTTTTCCTCATTATACATTCTTTGTTTCATGCTTAGGCTGTCCTCTCTTGGTGTTGGGTTGAGGGAAGGGACAGGAAAGAGTACAGAAGTCTTTTGTTACCTTACCTCTTTAGCATATAGCCAAAAAAGTGAAAAGCAGGAGCAGGGGAAGCCGGTCATACGTTAGAGTCCTTGGAATCAGAGGCTGAGACGGGGGTCTTGGGCAAACGCTCACAGGAAGGACTTGTAAGGAAGTGAGGGAAGCAAGACAGGGCATGTGAGAAGCAAAGTGAGGACATGGGTTCAGCTGTGGTCCAGTCTCCACTCAATCCTATGCGAAGTTCTGAGACAAGGGTGGCCTCACAGAATTGCCCCACCTGGAGGCAAAGGAGCTGGGCTTTTACACTGCTTCATTAGTAGTTGTCTGCAAGTCACACCCAGAAGTCAGGGGACAACCTCCCAGGCAGTTCTGGGTGGATCAGCTCCGGAGGGCCAAGAGCAAGTCTTCAGTGATGGGTATGGCTGTAAGCCATTGGTCACCAACACTCACAGCAGCTGAGTGACAAGAGAACTGGACTGGTGAAAGAATCTCAGCAGCACAGCAAAAGCCCTTACCACATCCCTAAAAATAAAGACAGTAGAAAAGTGTTTACTCCTAGAAGGATTATCCAAGACTTTATTTAAAACCTATCTACTCCTACTAGATCAACAAGTTTCTTTGGACTAGAGCCTCACTCCCTAACAGATTAGAAACAACAAGAGAGAAGAGAGTGCAGAAACTCTTAAATGTAAATACACCAATTGAGAAGTAAAAAACAAACAGGAACTCCAAAAAGCATAGCAGTCTGGAATCTTGGAGTGTAAAACCATAGAGGATTAGAAATTAAAGTCTAAAACCATTGAGATTTACAATGATGCCTTAAGTCAACAAGAAAAGGTTAAATAAGCTATGTTTGGCATTCTACTTTTAAGAACACAGGGTGATAAGCAACATAATTTTAGATTTCATTTGAAATGTGGAACCTTTAGGTATATGAACAATTACACAGACATTTTACTTTTGCAGAATCTCTCCTTCCCTGCCAGCCCTAGATAAGGGAGGTATCACTGAATTACACCTTGGAGAACATCTGACCCCGAGGAGCCTGTTGAAACTTCTCAGACGGTAGCACAACCTTAGCTTTTTTTTAATGTTCTGACCATTCTGATTCCACCTAGCACAAGTGATGAAATAATCAGAGCTGACAGAAAGTTCCAATCACCATATATATACATAGTCTGATGGAGAGAGCTCTAGCCTGGCATCTGGAGTTCAAATTCCTCCACTGTCCTTAACATCTGTGTGACCCTATGCAAGTCATTTATCTTCTCTGAGTCTCAGTGTCTTCATCTGTAAGGGAAAAATTATCATATTATTATTATTTATTATATTATATTACATACTCTATATATTATGTGTAATATATTATTATATTTATATTAATATTATTATGTCTCATCAGCCTGCTGTGAGGAGCAAATGAGATAATGCTTGTGTAGTTGCTTTGCAAAGGGCGAAGAATAATTAAAATGGAAGTAGAATATTTGGAAAAGTAACAATCATTTCATCCCTTTCTTTTTTCCAATGAACCCTTTGACAGTTCTAAACCTCTAAAACTGGTGAGATAGACATGGATGCCATTTCCCAGATTTATGCTGACCCTGTTCACTGCCATCTGGCCTCCTCTGCTGCCCTCTCAGTAGCCGACCTGTACCCTTACTTCTTGCTCCTATTTCAGAATGACTGTCTTTGGAGAATGGGGTTTCTCAGGAAGGACATTGCACAATCAGAAATCGCTGATCTGCCAAGGCCGTAACATTTTTTTTCCTGGAGCCCTTTCAGGAATGTGTCACAGAAGGTGGGGGAGATGGGCCATGGAACAGAGAGTACTAGGCACCAGCAACCAGGTAATGAAATGTTTGAGCATTCCTTTTCAAAATTTAATGAAGACATCAATCTTCATTAAGTCAAAGAGTCTGGGGTCCACAGCAGGGAGATCTACTGAGCTGCATCCAAAAGTGGGAGAAACAATGATCAAAATGCAGGCCATAGAGGAAGAGGCAGTGAATTCTAGAACTTGATGACATCTATTTTCAACAACTGTTGAGTTTGCCAATAGCTATTATCCCTAAACATGAGCCTTAAGCTCAGTGGTGTGCCAGAGCCAGCTTGTACCAACTCAAGAGAGCCAATTACTCATGGCTCTTCCCAACTCAATGCTCAGTGATGTCATGTTGGTAGCCTGCAATCAGCCATGGTTTCAGTATTTACCATGGAGATCAGCAGGTGCCACAAGTAGGGTTTTTTTTTCCTTCCAGAGAGCCAGCTTACCAGCACACCACTGCTTAAGCTTGCATCCAAATGTCAACAAGATGTGTGGAACCCTGAAATAGCTTTCAGAAGAGCAGTGTTGTTCTTGAATATCCACGTGAACCACTGAAAAAAAATAGTTTATGTGTTTATAAATATCAGAAATCCTTTGCTTTTATATTCCAAATTTGCCTTCCTCATATAGCCTCTTTTTTCTTTGAGGCTGAATGTGGAGAACTGCTGCTACTGAACTGAGAAAAACCTGAGTCAGTGTTATAACCTTGGCATTGTCAACAGGATTGTTTTTCCATGAGTGTTTCCCAAGCTCTACCCTCCACTGCTACAGAGGATGCATATGGAAAGGAATTTTTCTTCAGGGAGTATACCCTCAGAGCTTGAGGTATCTGTAGAAAAGTAGCAGCAAGATGCTGCTCTCTGCTTGGGGGAATTTTGCCAGACAGATTGCATATAGCTGAAAGTAGCCAACTTTAGTAGGAGAACATAATTCTCTTCTTTCTTTTCATACTGAACTGTAGGATTAACAAAGACTAAAGGGGAATAAAAATACAAACATACACAATATTCACCTCCACAGAACTTTCTTTCACTAATGTCTTTGTGGCTGTAGCTAATGATTTTCACCACTGTTTCCCATAACTTACCTAGAGACTAAAAGGAAAAGGGATGGGGAAGAAAATTGGCATTTATAGAGCACCATCTTGGCATGAGGTACTAGAGTGTCTTATTTAATTGCCACAGCAACCATGCAAAGAAGGTACTGTTATTTCTGTTTTTTCAGAGAAGGAAAGGCAAGCATTACCTAAGGTTAGCCAGCTAATGGGTTTTTGGAACTGGAATTTTAATATAGGTCTCTGACCAGATTTTTGTGCTCAAAAATCTTTTGATTTTGTGCCTTTTCTACTACTCTATTGACTTATGGAAAAACAAAGTCCAACTGTGGACCGAGTTCTGGACACATGGGTGCAGGCTGAGTCTGGTCCCTTGGGGCTGGTCTTCCACAAAGATACACATTGGATTGTCTAATTTGATTGGAATGTGTAAAGATACACACTGGATATTTCTAGAGAAAGCCCAGAGTCTTCCTGGATGCAGGACTTGCAATTTCTCAGGGGCAGTTTTGAGACAAACACCAAGTCCCTGTTGTCATGTCCATTAAAGATGTAAAATAGGAGAAAAGCTTGGAAATCAGAAGTGAATCTTAGAAAAGCCTTTTAAGGATTTTTTAAGTACCCTTGTTTTAATGGCCTAATCCAACTGCTACTAACAGAACCACAAACTGCCACCTGTGTTGTTTAAAGAAAGAAAGGAAAGATTGTCTTTTCCAGTAATCTCATACTGGGAGAAATACATGACGGTTTTACCTGTAAATTTCACATTAGCAGTCATATTTTGGGGGACTATGTCATATCTCAGGCTAAGGAATGTGACACATGCCCTTTGGTTTCCTAGGATAAACCTAACAAAATCTTATTTTTTCAAGTTTCAGTGATAAAGATATTACTGATACTCATACTTTACTTTCATAGAGTTTACCAACTCACACCAACTCAGAGAGGTTAGGAGAATTGTTTATTTGATTTTGGATAAAGTGGCAGATAGACATTGCATTTCTGCACATGATCCCTTTACACACTCAAAAACAATCCCTTATGTTCTTCTCAAATCATTTTTTCTCCTGGGCAATAACTTCATTTATGTATTTACTTATGTATGTATGTATGTATTTTTAGATTTTATTTATTTGACAGAGAGAGAGAGCACAAGCAGGGGAGAGCGGCAGGCAGAGGGAGAGGAAGAAGCAGGCTCCCTGCAGAACAGGGGAGCCCGATGTGGGACTCAATCCCAGGACCCTGGGATCATGACCTAAGCTGAAGGCAGTCACTTAACAACTGAGCCACTCAGGCGCCTTAATAGGCTTTTTAAATTTGTGATTATATAAGTAATATATATTATGTAAGTAATAGATATACAAAAGGTTAAATAATGAAAAAAATCTAATGTAAAATGATTTAAGTGTAGGATGTTACTCTAATTTTTACTTTATTTATTAATTTTTTAGAGGGGGGAGGGGCAGAGGGAGAGAGAGAGAGAGAGGGGATCTTAAGCTCTCTCACAACCCTGAGATTCTGACCTGAGCCAAAATGAAGAAGTCGGACATTTAACCAACTGAGCCACCCAGGTACCCCTAGGATGTTACTCTAATTTTTAAAGTGCGTACTTTAGGAATCTAGTATTTTTACCCAAATATTTTTAGTAAATATAAAAATCTCATATAAAATTTTTCTAAAATATTTTATAAGTTTTCTACTGTGAAAGCCTAAAGTCTAGCAGGAGAGAGAAAGAGTGAGAGAGAGAACATGTATGTGAGTTAAGTCTTCAACACTCCTCAGTTAGAAGTGCCTTTATGACCTCTAAGTGGAAATGTATGTGGCTAGATATGTGGGTCTGGAACTCAGGAGAGAGATTCAGACTCCAGACACAGATTTGGAATTCAATAGAATATAGATGGTAATTTGAGTCATAAGAATGGAACATATCAAGCAGTAAAAATATATAGAGTAAGAAAAGGGTGGGGTCTAGAACTGAACCAAAAAAATCTCCCACATCTAAAAGCCAGGACTGTTCAGATGTCTAGAGCCACTCAAATATCTCCACCATCTCTGGACCCATTCTGTCTTCCACCTCCTAGGTAAGTTCTGGGCCAGAAAAGAGGCTTCATTGGCATTACAGATCATGTTGGAGTCCTCCCTGCACCAACTAAAAAGCTTTTAGGAGAATTGGCATTTTTTTAAATGGCATAAGAGAGCTTATATTTCCAGTTAGGATGTAGAGGCAGTCAACAGAAGCAGATCCAAAGATGGCCCAATTATGAGAATTATCAGACCAAGACTTTAAAACAACTATTATAGATATGTTAAATAATTTATAGGAAAATACAAATATAATACATAAAGAAATGGAGTATTTCAGGAGAACAATTCAAACATTAAAAAAATTATAGAACTGAAAAATATCTCTAAGATATTTGGGGGCCTACAAGGAACAAGTGGGCACTGCAGAAGAAAGATTAGTGAATGGGAAGCAAAATCAATAGAAATCATTCAAACAAGAGGAAAGAGAAGAAAAAAGGTAGGAAAGTAGATAGATTATTGATAAGCATGGAATAATATCAAGTTTCTAACATATATGTAATTGCAGTCCTTGAAGGTGAGGAGAAAGAGAATCAGGCAGAAAAAATACTTGAAGAAATAACTGAAACTTTCCAAATTTGATGAAAACATCAAACCATGGATCTGTGAAGTTCAACAAGCCTCATGCAAGATGAAACAGAGAAAACCCCTCCTAAACACATGATAATCAAATCGATGAAACATAAAAAGAAAAAGAGCATCTTAAAAGTAACCAGAAAATTAAAGACATACTAACCAGGAACAGTGATATGAATGGTAGCTGATTTTTCTTTAGAAACTATGCAAGACAGAAAATGTATCAGAAGATAATGGAATGACATCTTTAAAGGGAATAGAACTGTCCCCGTAGAATTCTAAACTCAACTAAAATAATTCTTCAAAAAGGAAGGTAACAATGAGACATTTTCAGATGAAAGAAGGCTGAGAGAATTTGCTGCAAGCACACCTATAGTAAAATAAATGCTAAAAAATTGTTTTCAGACTAAAGATACCAGATAGAAACTTGAATATACAGGAAGGAAGAAAAAATGAGGAAAATAGGTAACATATTTCCAGTTTCTAGTCCAGCAAGCTTAGAAGCTGTCACTCTGACTAACAAGTTAAAAACTTAACAAACTGAAAAATTAGCAACTCTTTTCAGATATGTCAGAGAAGTGAGGTCACAGGCAAACCATTGCCCCCTCAATACTGGAGAAACAGACAGGTGAATACAGAGAATCACAACTTACTGGAGCAGAAATTCACAAGCAGAAGTCTCCTTGGGACCCAGTGCCAAGGTAGAAACACTTGAACTGTAATTGGTGAATTATTGGAGGCTGAGTGTGGACAACTCTGAAAGTTAAAAACTGAAGGGGTCCCAGGCATTCAAGGCTAGATCAACATTCAAAAATCAATTAATGTAATTCAATACTTCAACAGACCAAAAAAGAAAAATTGCATGATTAAATCAATGGGTGCAGAAAAACATTTGACCAATCTAACATCTATTCATGATAAAGGAATGCTTTAAATGCAAATGAACTTCCTCAACTTGACAAAAACTATCTGCAAAAACCCTATAGCTAACATCATACTTAATGGTAAGAAACTCAAAGCTTTCCTATTAAGATCAGGGAGAAGGCAAGAATGTCCTCTCTCACCACTCCCTTTCAAAATCATACTGGAAGTCCTACTAATGCAATAAGGCAAGAAAAAGAAATAAAAGGCATACAGATTGACAAGGAAGACATAAAACTGTCTTTGTTATCAGATGACATGATTTTCTATGTAGAAAATCCAAAAGAATTAGCAAAAACACTCCTGGAACTAATAAGCAATCATTGCAAGTTTGCAGGATATAAGGCTAAATACAAAAGTCAATTGCTTTCCTATAAACCAACAATGAATAAGTGAAATTTAAAATTGAAAACACATTTTTTTGCCCAGTAAAAAGGCATTCATTTTTGGCTTTTAATATAAAATAAGTCAGAGAAGCATAGAAAGAAAATATCATACAAGGCAGTTATATTGAAAAAAAATCCCCAACAAACAAATTTCAGTCACACTCCCTCTCTTCAGCCTGGATTGGAAAACAGGAAACTATAAGCCCTTTTTCAAAGGCCAATGTCTGTCCCTTTGAAAAAAAATCTTATTAAAAAAAAAAAAAGGAAGAAAAACAGTCTGTGAAATATGGCAGGTGGTTGTTAGAGGCCACTGGAAGCTTGCCTTAACCAACTTGAAATGGAATACATGTGGCCATTGGAATATGGCCACCTCCTTGTTTCTTGCTAGTAATGCTCTTCATCCAAAGGGAGGGTGCTGGCCCGGGCACCATTTGATGCTGCTTATGCGTAAGTGGTAATCTGAGGTCTCAAGTTCAAGCAGGCTTAGAGTCTTCCATTTCATATCTTCACTGACTCTCCCCCATACACAGTTTCTTGTCACTGGAAGCAGAAAGAGTGATGGGTTCAGCGGTGGGGGGGGGGGGGGGAACCACTTCATTGATGCAGCCAGTGTGATCAGGCAACTTACACAAAATCCTCCTGCTTATGGTATCCCACACATACACAAACCTGTCAGCTAAGCCAGCTGCTCTCTTGCTTCCATAAGATGACCAAGAACACTTCAGAAGATTCTTTTCAAAGTTGTGCACTCTTCCTTAAAATATCTTATTTACATTATCACCTCCAAAATGAAATACTTATAAATGTAACAAAATATGTATAAGATCTATATTGAGGAAAACTACAAAACTGATGAACAAAATCAAAGAACTAAACAAATGGAGAGATAGTCCATGTTCATGGATAGGAAGACTCAATGTTGTCAAGATGTTAGTTATTCCCAGCTTGATCTATAGATCCGATGCAATTCCAATTAAAATCCCACCAAGTTATTTTACAGATATCAACAAACTTAATCTAAGGTTTACATGAAGAGTCAGAAGAAACAGAATAGCCAACACAATATTAAAGGAGAAGAACAAAGTTGGAGGACCGAAGCTTCCCAACTTCAAGACTTACTATAAAGCAACAAGAATCATGACAGTGTGGTACTGGCAAAAGAAGACAATAGATCAATGGAACAGAACATAGAGTCCCAAATAAAGTCAACTGATCTTTGACACAATCCAATGGAGCAAAGATAGTCTTTTCAATAACTGGTGTGGGTGGGACATCTGGGGGGCTCAGTTGGTTAAGTGTTCTACTCTTGATTTCCATTCAGGTCATGATCTTAGGGTCATGAGATTGAGCTCCGTGTCAGCTCCACACTGGGCATGGACCCTGCTTAGGATTCCCTCTCTCCCTCTCCCTCTGCTGCCAACCCCTCCCCCCTCCCCCACCTGCATGCATGTGCTCTCTCTTGGAAAAGAAAACAAAAATAAAAACTGGTGTGGGAATAACTGAACACCCACAAGCAAAAAAGAAAAAAAAAAAAGAAACCCTAGACACAGATCTTAAACCCTTCACAAAAATTGACTCTAAATGATTGATCACAGATCTAAATGAAAAATGCAAAACTATAAATCTCCTTGAAGAGAACATAGGAGAAAACTTTGATGGCCTTGGGCAGGGCAGTGACTTTTTAGATACAACACCAAAAGCATGATCCATGAAAGAAAGAATTGAAAAGCTGAACTGCATTAAAATTAATAACTTCTGCTCTGTAAAAAAACAATGTCAAAAGAATGAGAAGACAGTCCACAGACTGATATTTTCAAAAGAATACCTCATAAAGGATAAAGGACTGTTACCCAAAATATACAAAGAACTCTTGACATTCAACAATAAGGAAAAGAAAACAAATAATGTGATTAAAAATGGGCCAAAGGTCTTAACAGATATCTCTCCAGTGAAGATAAACAGATGGCAAATAAGCATATGAAAAGATGTCCCACATCAACTTTCATCAGGGAAATACAAATTAAAAACATCAATGAGACACCACCATATGCCAGGTAGAATGACCAAGCAATAAACAGGCAATCCTCAGACTTTTAGAAAATATTTGCAATTCATTGATATAAGAAAGGACTGTATCTAGAACATAAAGAAGTCACAGGACTCAATAAAATAGTATGGCTAAAAAATGAGCAGAAGGCTGAAACAGACACTTCATAAAATATATCATTAGTCATCAGGAAAATGCAATTAAAACCACATTGAGATACCATTTCACACCCATTAGAATGGCTAAAATTAAAAAGGAATGACACCAATGCTAATGAAGATATAGAGGTAGATTGGTAAACTCCTGCTGGCAGGCCAAAGCCAGCTTACCCCCTGTTTTTGTAAATAAACTTTTTTTTTTGTAAATAAACTTTTACTGGAACACAACCAAATTCATGTTTATAAGATGTGAATAGCAGAGTTGTTTAGTTGCAACAGAGTCCATATAGCTCACAAAGCTTAAAATATTTCCTCCCTGGCCCTTAACAGAAAAAATATACCGACCCCCAGTGTAAATCAGCTACAACTCTTATGCATTTATTGATGGACTACAAAATGGTACATCCACTTTGGAAAACAGTTTGGCAATAACTAATAAAGTTAGACATGTACTTGTCTTTGATGCAGCAATTCTACACCTAGGTATTTACCCAAAAGAAATAAAAACATATGTTCACAAAGTACTTGTACAAGAATGTTCATGGTGGGGGTGCCTGGGTGGCTCAGTTGGTTAAGTGTCTGCCTTCGGCTCAGGTCATGATCCTAGGGTCCTGGGATAAAGCCCCACATCAGGCTCCCTGCTCAATGGGGAGCCTACTTCTCTCTCTTCCGCTCCCCCTACTTGTGCACATCCTCTCTCTCTCTGTCAAATAAATAAAATCTTAAAAAAAAAAAAAAGAATGTTCACAGTGGCTTTATTTAAAATAGCCTAAAACTGGAAACAGACCAGGTGTTCATCAATAGGAAAAGAAACTGTGGCATATTCATAAAATGAATACTACTCAGTAATATAAAGGAGTGAACCACTGATACAACGTGATGAAGCTTAAAAATATTATGCTGAGTGGAAAAAACCTTACACAAAGAGCATATTCTGTACAAATCCACTTATCCAAAATTCTAGAACAAGGAAAAAAGTACTCTCTGGCAGAAAAAATCAGAACTGTGGTTGACGGTGGGGGCAGGAGTTGGCAGAAATTGAGAAGGAAAGGGCATAAGACAATTTCCTGGGCCTGATGCTACTGCCTTTTTTCCTGAAAGAGGTTTAGGTTATACAGTTTCATGAATTGTCAAAATCAGCAAATATATACTTAGTACTTTCGAAGATTTGTTTGTGTATTTTACATCAAAGGAAAAACTATAAATGAATACTGAACTCTACTTAATGTTATGCAAGCTGAAATATTTATAGGGAAGAATCCTGATGCTGTAATTTACTTTGCAATAAAGAAAAAAAATGGGTTAATGGTTATTTAGGGAAATAAATAGATCGATAGATACACAAGAAAGCAAATATAGTTAAATGTCAATGGGAGGCTATAGGTAGAGAATGTTCAGGTATACACTGTAAAATTCCCTCAGCTATGCTGTTGAAGTATTCATAGTTCAAATCCTGGAAATTTAAAAAAGAAGCCCAACAAATTCTTTAGGAAAGGGGAAAGGGGTAGGCAGGCAGAGAGGGAGTAGTTGGGGAGTTGCTCTTTCTTTGCTGTGATTCTTAATTTACAGAGAGAAGAAAATACTTCTGTAAAAACTGACTAAAGGATCCCAGGAGAACAGAATTTTACAGGATATCTATATTAAGTGGTTTTCAAATCCTTCCAGAATAGGTCGGAAATGTCCAGGTTCCTGAAGTTGTAGATTTCCTTGCCTGAATTTGCCATGGCCAATTCATGATTGGTGTCCTGTTTGGGACTGAGCTAGGGATCCCCAAATGTAGCAAGCATTTGCTTCCCAAAACACTCAGACTAAGAGATCTATTGAGAGGATAAGGTCGATAAATGGGTATCTCAAAAGATCTTGTTATTCTACTATAACCCATAGGATATTTCCTATATAGCCCTAAAAAGGATACAGAAAGAAAAAAAATTCCCTACACTATAAACACCCTGAAGGCAGAAATGTATCTGTCTTTCTCACCATTTTATCTCTAGCACTTACTACAGTGTCTAGCACAAAGTAAAGCCCTGTTGAATATTTGTTGAACAAATGAATAATGATCCCTCCTATTGGAAATCTTGGAGTAACTTTCAAATGATCCACACATTTCAACCACCCTCTCTACTCAGCTCTAGCAGAAAAAAAAAACAAAAAAAAACAAAAAAAACTTCCCAGCAAGGTCTTGATTAAATACACAATTTTATATCTTTGTCTAAATGGCTAGTATGTTCTCCCAATAAGAGAACAACCGAAACTATTACTACTGCTGCTACCATTCATTGAGCAAGTGCTATAAAGCTAGGGACCATGTTAAACACCTTACCTTGTTGCCCATCTTTGCAATAATCCTGAAAGATGAGAATGAGATAAGAAAACCAGTGCCTAGCCAGGATAAATAATTTACCAAATGATATACTGCTGGTAAGACCCAAACCATTCAAATATAAGCTGCCTAACACTAAAGCTTATCAGCTACAACACCTAGTACAGTGTAAGGTAAATGTGTTCTGTACAATAGAACATATAAATAAAAGTAGAAAGGCTAGTATCTAGTCAGCTTGCTTTTCCACATGTGCATATATGGACAATCTACTTTTGGCAAGCACACACTGTAGACCACAGGGTGTGTGTGTGTGTGTGTGTGTGTGTGTGTGTGTGTGTGTGTGTTAGGGGTGTGTGTGTGTGTGTTAGGTGTGTGTGTGTGTGTTAGGTGTGTGTGTGTGTGTGTGTGTGTTAGTAACTGCCTGAACAATTAAAAGGAGGAAGGAAGCACATCCTCCCTGGCCTTTGGCCTCTCCCTTCCTCACCCTCTAGTAAATACAAGCCTGTCCAAACCAGAACGCTCTTCCTACCTCTAATAGAAATAGTTGCCCCAGCATTATTATTCTCTACCCAGCACAGTTTTATGTGTTTTAATTTTTGTTTTTGTTTTTTGTTTTGGATATCTGTTCTCACGAGAGGACTGCTCCTGGGGTTTGTTGTTTCTCCGCGCCCTTGATGAACACTCCAGAGCCCTGTTTCTCTCCCCACTGAAGGTCACTTTGAACACTGGACATGTATAGATGTTCCTGCTCTGCTCATACCCACCCCTAAACAATAGCGTAAGGATAGCACCCTATGGGGACATAAGAACCATAGAATGGGTGAAGAAGCTCATCCTGCAGAGAATCAGAAAGTACCTAAGATGTGTCTTTAGTGCAATCCTCCACTCCCCATCACAGTCTCTCTTCTCCACATTGAAAAATCTTCTATTGAACTGGACCTTATTTAAAAATGAATACCTAAATGGGTCTGAGTTAGGACAAGCGATTTCTAGGCCACAGTGAAAATGTTGTCAAGCTGTTACAAGCACAGATTTAATATTATAAATCAGGGTTCTATTTCTGAAAACATACATCATATCATTAGATATGAAAATTGATCAAAAAATAAGTATAAAATAAAATCCCTATATATTTTCTTCTTAATATGAGATCTATCATAATCCAGAATAGCGCATAAGACTTAGATATAGTTAAAATAGTTATAAAGTTAATACCATCTTATGACCCAAATCCCGAAAGAGATCCACTTCTGAGGACAATTACCTAATTCAAGAAATTGAATATATCCAGTGTCCCTGAAGCCCTCCCAACATGGTTCTGCCCAGTTACATTCTCCTGTTTTCTCATTAGAGATAATCACTATGTAATCTTTAGTGATAAAAACTCCTGGTTGTTCTTCACAGTTTTAGTATGTATACGTCCCAAAACAATGTAATTTGGGTTTGCCTGATTTTGAATTCTATACAAATGCACTTCAACCAAAAGAATTCTAACCATAGGTATTCTTTTGTCACTTACACTTGCCTCTCATTACATCTATGGATGGGATTCATCCATGCTGTTGCTCAAATAATGTTTTAAATTTTAATGTTGAGCTATTTTGTAAATGTTTACCTTCATAAATTTTTCTTCCTATATTGGCCTAGGTGGACTGAAGACCTCATCTTCCTTCTGGGTAAATCTCCAAATAGTAAGCATGGGTACACACTGCCTTGAACATTTTGTTGCATTTTTGACTTGCAGCAATGTCTTTAAAAAGAGAATGTTGGGGATAATAACTTCATTCTCTCTCTCCTCCTTTCTCTCCTTCATCTTCTTCTCCTTCCTTTCTTCCTTAAAGATCACTGGAGACCATTTTCAAGGATGTCTACTGCAATTCATTTTACAGTCCCACAAACCTTTGATATGTGAGAACTATTTGATCCACAAGTCACAGATGAGGAAACTAAAGCACAGAAATATTAATTACCTTAATGCAATACAGAGAGCCAAGAGATGAGAGACATGAAGGAAAAATCAAGGAAACTTGGAAGATAGAATGAAAATCTCCAATCTCCAATGTATCTATAGAAATTCCAGAAAGAACAGAGAGAGTGGAAGAGAGGCAATATTCAAAGAGATTATAGCTGAGAATTTTCTGGAAATGAAGAAATAAATGAGACCTCAGATTGAAGGAGCACCCTACATCCGGAGCAGTATAGATAAAAATAAATCTATACCTCAGCTCATTGTAGTAAAACTGCAAATATTAAATTCAAAAACAAAGTGTTAAAGCTGCAAGGGAGAAAAAACAATTATTTCCAAAGAAATGGCTATTAGACAGCAAATCCTGATCAGCAATAATAATTACCAAAAGATAATGGAATAATATGTTCATAGTTATGAAAAAATTTTTAAGAAAGAACTGTATAATTGGCTAAATTATCATTCAAGTCTGAAGGTGCGATAAATATCATCAGATTAACAAAGATTGAAGTTTTTTTTGAGAGAGAGAATGAAAGAGCAAGCAGGTGAGGGAGAGGCAAGGGAGGGAGAGAATCTTAAGCAGGCTCCACACCCAGCACGGGGCTCGATCTCACAACCTTGAGATCATGACCTGAGCTGAAATCAAGGGCCAGAGGCTTAACCGACTGCACCATCCAGGCACCCAAAGGAAGTTATTAATGCATAAGTCCTCACAGAAAAGAATGGATGCAAAAAGAAACTGAAACCAGAAATCAGAAATGAATGTATAAAGTAATGGCGAACAATTTCAAAAGAAATTGGTAAATTTTTGGTAAAGCTCTATTCCCCCCAAAAGAGATTCAATCACTAAGAGCTGAGTATTCATTATGAAAAAGGTTGTAACATTTTGAAAGTTTTAAGTTTTAGAAGTCAACTGCTACAATCCACAATGGGAGTCAGAGCACCTTGACTTTCTATGTGATGCTAGGAAACTACTTTAGCTCTCTAGATGTTACTTTTCCACATCTGAAAAATAAGAGTTACAGGATTTCCAAGAACCCTTCCAGTAATGTGTTTTTAATGCATTTGGGTTGTTTCCAAGAGTTTAATATTATAAAGGATGCTGCCAGTAACATCTTTATACAGATAGCCCTCTCCTCCTTTTGTTTAATTCAGATTAATTCTTCAGCATAAATTCCCAGGAATAGGATTAATAGATATAAACATATTTAAGACTTTCAATACAATTGCCCAAATACATTCTCTAAATTGCTTTCCTAGGTCATACCAATCATATCAGTTGATAAATTGGCAATAGTTATTAAAAGCTTTAAACACTGTTCTTATTCTTAAGTCTGCTACTCCACCTCTAGGACTAGATCCCCAAAAGAAAGAAGGAAAGCAACACAACGATGTTTATCAAATTACTATTTATAATAAAGAAAATGTGGAAAGGAAACAATGTCAAACAACAAATATCATAACAGGCTGTTAACAATGGAAAAAATTAGAATCTAGAGGAGTATTTAATAAAATGAGGAAATGTTCACAAGATATTTTTAGTGAAAAAGCAGATGTACAAAACACTGGGCTTATTATAATTCCATTATATCCACATATATGTATGCGTGTGTGCGCACATATAGAATACACATACACACATATATACACAAAATATATATGTGTGGGTTATTAATATTAACATTTGACTTGTAACTATATATATATTTGGCTTCTAATCATATATGTTTTCTGTATATTTATGTATCCTAAAAATGGATATATTCTAAGGATACATATTTATATGAATATGTACATATAAATCTGTATTTAGAATATATATGTAGGTAGAAACCAAAATTTAATAATGTTATCAGGTAAAAAACAATATGGTTTTAATTTCCTGAATTTTAAAAATTTTGCACTAAGAGCATATATTACTTTTGTGACCTTAAAACAAAGGAGTAAAAGTCAAAGAAAAATAAAGCCAACTGTCACTCCACTTCACCTCATTACTCATAGAGAACTGTACTCCAGCGAGCGCTTGAATCACGTACCTCATCCACACTTCACTTTCCTTGGTAACAAAGGCACCCAGGGCTTCCTGACAAAGCTCTGGGCTTCGCAGTCCCACTCCAGTTCCAAGGGGGTTCCTGATTGGTCCTTGTCAGTGATTGATTCAGAAATGGGCCAACGCTGGCCAAGGAGCTGTCAGGTGACGTCTTGCTGGAGATGGCGAACTGCTGGGGACCCTTTGCTTGCTGCTGAGAGGGAGCCCCAGGATGAGATGGTTTCTCCTTTTCTTTCGTACACTAGCGCTGCCTGACGCTAGTCTGGGCCAGCGGCAGCCATCTTGCTCTAAAACACTGAACACGCCGCTGAAGATGGGAAGGCAGAGAAATGGAAATAACCTGGGTCCTCCGGGGACATGGTAGTGCTGAAGCTCCCTCTCTCTCTAGACTTACTGTCATGTGAGGTAATGAATTTCTTATTGCTTAAACCAGTGGTTCTTAACTTTCCCTGTGTGTCAGAATCTCTAGGGCGATTTTAAAACCCAGATTATTCTAAGGTAATGTCAGGGTCTTCAGGGGCAAACCCACCAGCTTCAGGGTTTTCTGTTAGTTTCACCCGAACGCATTTTCACTGATAAAGACACCTTCGCGGACATCTCCATCCTTGTTTTCCTTAAACCTTCAAGGCAGGGATTTGCTTTGGGGTTTTCCATATAGGTTCCTCCTGGGACAGAGGTCTTTGCTTCTAAAATACCTCATTACTGACGTCTAGTTCTTGGGGAGCTAATAAAACCCACCTGAAGCCTGTTCCACGTGACTGCG
Source organism: Halichoerus grypus (assembly GCF_964656455.1). NCBI lineage: Eukaryota > Metazoa > Chordata > Mammalia > Carnivora > Phocidae > Halichoerus > Halichoerus grypus. The sequence goes on from NC_135714.1 coordinate 43,162,557, forward strand.
TATTTGTAACACGTTAACGATCAAGGATGTGGATGGATCTGCTCATTTTATGAAAGTGTTTATTTTTTGTTTTCGAAACTACTTTGTCAAGCGTTACCTTTAACACAATGGTTTGACTGTATTTTAGTAATTATCGAGTCTAGTTTTAACTATCAAGTGAATACAATATTTAAATATTTTATGTGTTTGGTACCTTGTGAAAGGTACAGGGCTCTGGAATCTTCACACATTCCGTTTTTATAAATTGCCAGCAAGCGTCGAAAAGATTTTTTCATGCAAGAATATTCGTAAAATCACTCTTAGTGAAGAGGCTGTTATGAATGGTGCCTGCTTAAAAGAGGAGTTCCACAAACTCTCAGAAATAAAATCTGCCACAGCATCAAATCTCACCACAGATTATCAAAAGCACCGTGTGGGTCTGAGCAGTTGGTGGGTACAGTGGGGGACAGGTAGGGGTGTGGTGACTTAGATATATTTTGAGGTAAATAGTGGGGAAAAAATCAGAGAGCCACAAATAAGAATGGCAACTTTCAAACTGACCCATCACCCTCTCTAACCAGGAAGCAAGCTGGTCTAAGGAAAGACAACCCTGCACCTCTCAGGGACCAGCTGTTCATGGGGATGGCTGCACAATTAACACAAGCTGTGGGTTGCCAATAAAACATAATAAACCAGGCCCACAAGACGGCGGGATCACTGTGGGAACTCAGTCAGGCCTACCACACTACTGATGGTTTTCATGCCATTAAACAGCGAGTGAGTTCATAATTGCAGTGGTTTATCTCAAAGCTCCCTGCTGCTCTTAACACTTAATTCAAATGTAATGTTCATCAGCTGCTGCCAGTAGGCAAGAGGGAGAGCTTTATCAGAAAATGTAAAGATCACTTTGTGATTATTATTTCACCTTGGGTTACGCTGCCCTAAGTGCCCCACACAGCGCCTGGTGGGACGTTATCTCCTGAAGGCTCTGGAAATGAGTACCTCGGCATTTAGATTTCCCTCCATGCCTGCCCCACTTCACCCCCCCGCCCCCCCCCACACACTTTTTCCATTTAATACTGGGCTGTCTTAAATCACGCAAAACAGCAATTGATAAGATACGGAGTCAGCTGTGTTTTCGTCTGGGCATAGCCTGGCTGACCTTGTCACTCTATTCCAGGCCCACCTGGTTCTTGCTGTCCACAAAGCCACTTACTTCCTTGCCATCCTAAGTCTATTGGACATACTCTGTTATCTGGTGTGCTAAATGCTCTGGACCGTCATACTGTCCCCTTGTGCGGACTCAGTGTTTTACAGCGCAGGGCCCAAGCAAGACCGTGGACCAAGAACCCCAGTAGGTTGTGGCGGAGGTCATTAGTAACCTCAGACTGACTCTTTTTTTTTTTAAGATTTATTTATTTATTTGTGAGAGAGAGAGCATGAGCGGGGGGGGGGAGGAACAGAGGGAGAGGGAGAAGCAGACTCCCCGCTGAGCAGGGAGCCCGAGGCGGGCTCGATTCCAGGACCCCGGATCACGACATGAGCCAAACCAGCCGAGCCACCCAGACACCCCTAGCCTCAGACTAACTTTTAATTAAGTGCCTGGTGGGAAAATCTTCTGTCCTTTCAGAGTAATCACAAAACCTTCCTCTTAGAGTGATTCGGTCCCTAGGGATTTCCTATCACAGGGCAGTGGATCAAGCCAGCATCATGAAGTGAGCCGTTGCGTCACTAAGCAGTCATATCACCATCTGTCCCTGCAGTGAACGCAAACTGGATTCTCAGATCAGACATTTTTAGTGTTCAACGGTTTCTGATTGGAAGATGCATAAAGGAGGCTGGAAGAGAAAGAATGTCAACTCAAAAAAGTAGCATGCCAATCATTACCCTTGAGCATCTTATCCTCTCCAGACACATGAACTCCAGAGAGCCTGACTATTGGGAGTGATAGCTGGCCGTTTCAAAGGAAAGACACTGTCTCTAGATTTTGCTTATTAATCCCAAATTCTAACTTGCAGTGATCTCCCCATCATTCCACCTGACTGTTGGTTATTTGCCTAGAAAACCTCTATAAAATTTGAAGACACTCAAAAGACATGATTACAACTGCTTTTCACTGATCACTTTGTTCTTTCATCATCTCAAAAAGTTCCCAAACAACATAAAGTCAACTATGACAGAAAAGCCCCAAATGAATTTCCAAAGAGCAGGCTAGACCAGGCAGACAAAGAGGAGATATAGAAGAACGTATTGTTATGGACTCTACCAAGGTATTTTTTTAATCCTTTTTATTTTTGGTTGATCTTGATAACAACTGGAGTCTGAGAAATGGCAGATTTTTTCCACAAGGCTTGTGGAGAGAGGTTTCTAATGAGCCTTAAAGTATGATAGAAATTTTAGCTCTGAATCAGCTTCTGGGATTAAAACCTGTATTCACTACTTACTAACTGTATAACTTTGTACAAAAAGTTAACCTGCCTAAACCTCAGTTTCCTCATCTGTAAATTAGTGATGATATTACTACCTAACTCGTAAGGTTGTTATGAGAAATACATCAGATGATAGATCTATAACTGCTTAGTACTCTGCCTAGCAAAGAGTAAGCTCTTAATAATTGTCCATTATTAGTTTATATTGAATCAATGGAAGTGCCATGGAGATGCCATTGGTACACGCAGTGAGGGCCATTTAGTAGCTACTTGGCCACAAGTGAGACTTTCCGTCTGACAGACTGCAGCTTCATCCAGCTGGCAGTTCTAGGGGGGCTCTCAGCCTTCCCAGAGACCACCCGGCAACCTCACCACAGTGCCAAACCCTGCGTTAGCAGAAAACACTAAGTGAGCTGGCTCCATAGTGAGCCTTGATATGACTTATTTGAAGCCTCCCTCAAAGATGACTCTCTGACCTTCCCAGTATTAGAGAAACAAGAGCCCCATGGGCCTTGGGTCTTTCATGGTTGTGGCTCCCCTAGGTCCTGTGGAGTCTCTTGGTTGCTGCAGCTACCATAAGCTCAGCCTGTTGGTCCATCAGCAAGTTGTGATTCTAATGATCTGGCAGGAAAAGATACCCACTCTCAGTTCCCCTAGTGTGGTCTCACATGAATTTGTGAACCAGAAAAGCACCCCTCCCTTGCTACTTAATATGCTTAACAGCTAATTACATCTGTGTAGGGATTACACTTTACATTGTCCAGCTTTATGGAAACAAACCCCCAGGCTTCCTCAGATTCCCTTAAACAGCTCCTTATCTCTGAGAGAGAGATTCTTATCAGGGCCATATGTTAGAGGTCCTGTGCAGTTTCCAAATGACCCCAGGAAAGTCTGGGGCCTAATCCATCTGCAGGCCCAAAGAGGGGACTGAACAGAGTCCCAACCTGAGCCAGCTGGGAGCCCAAAGCCTTCCACCATCCATAAACCTGTCAAAGGCTGAGTCTGGACTGAGATGACCCACATTAGCTCCTCTCCCCAAGTGACATGGGCTTCCTAAGTTGACCTTCATGCAATGTGGAGCTTGAGTGTGCAAACCCCAGGGGATTATGGGGTACCTAACCCAAAGTCAACGTGAAGTCTTTGCCCTTTCCAGGGATGCTGTGGAAGGACCATTTTGGTAGTAACACTTGGCTTTTTAACTCACAAGCTAGCTAAGTGCCCCCAACCCCTGAGGAAACAATCCTACTGTCTTCCTTTGGCCAAGATGGCAAGGTAGGCCCCAGCAAGAGAACCAACTGGCCTCACACGCAATTTTCTCAAAGCTTGGGAGATTCCCAGCCTTGGCAGACACTAAAAACACTCATTCCCTTGGCTTATAACAATTCAGTTAAAGACCTTGTCTTAAGGAACTCTTGGGGGGAGGGGAGGTGCAGGGAGTGCAAAGAGCAGGAAATGTCTCCCAGTGTGAGGAGTCCAGGAGCCAGAGGGTCCCTGCTGGAGCTTTCCAGCCTGTGACTCATGGGGGCCACTTCCCTGCCTAAACCAGCCTGGACTGCAGCTCCTCAGCCGCTGTGTCTCAGTGCCTCTTCCTGTCTCCATCCCGCCCAGACTACCGAACAAAGCAGAAGTCTGGAGTCCACGGCGAAGTCTAAAGTGTTGTGTATATATTCAGGCGTCATCTGTGGAAGCAGCTATTTCGAAAACAAAAAATAACTTCCCTGCCCTCAGAAAAACTTAGGGAGCCCTTGGAAGTGTCTACCTTAACCATTTGAGACTGAAACCTTGGTTATCACCCCTTGAAAAAAGAAAGGTAGATATAGTACATTCATTTTCATTGATTCAGAACAATAGGTGAGGCATTTGTCTAGTGCTTATTATGTGCCAGGCACTGAACTAAGTGCTTTATGTCTATTATTTGATTCAGTCCTTACAGTAAGCTTATGAGATATGCAGTGTTATTATCTCTATTTTATGAATGAAGAAACTAAGACTGTATTACTCGAGAGCGCAGCTTCTTGATCTCTGATGCGCTGCGCTGAGACAGAAGTTGGAGGTCACCTTGTTCAACTGGTGTTCTGATTCCTTAACTCCTTACAACTTCTTAACCCCTCTCCAACAACCCTATAGCACAGAACACTCTCTACTTACTCCAAGGAAGGGAAAATCCATGAGGCACAAAGGAAAGGGCATGTGATTGGGAATCAGATAACACAGGGTCTGCTACTCTCATGGTTTCTGTCCACTGACTGAATTTTCCCTTTGGGAAGACAAAAGAAAGTCAGAGTACTTTCCATGGAAGCCCCTTCATATATTAAAAGAGAGCCCTTGCATATTCCTTAAATCTTTTGCAGTCTGTTTCCAGTTTCCCAGCCATTCTTTATGTAAGATTATCCTGGTAACCTTCCTCTGGGTACGCTACCACTTGTCAAGTTACCCTTAAATGTGGTTACAAGAATGGAGAGTCAGAATCCAAGTGGGTCTGACCAGCGTGGAGACAGTAAAACAATTCCCCCCATTGGTATCTACATGTTTACCTAGTTACACAGCTTAAAATTTTCCTCACCTCTTTGGAAACCCCAACATACCCTGAAAACACAGTCAACAAAAACCCCTACATTTTTTTTGCCCCTGCTGGTGCCTAGCAGAGCAAACCAAAATGTCAAAAATCAATTTGCAGAGAGCCAGTTGGCTGAAATTCTATTCACCAAACGACTGATTTAGTGAACCTACTATTGTCAGGCACTGTCGTAGGCATTGGACATAAACCAGTGAACCAAAGAGACAAAAATGTCTGTCCTGATGGAGCTAACATCCTTAATATAATGGAATTGTGCCAGCCACTCTTGAGTTCTTCTGGTTCCTTTGAATGTCATTTCAACAATGCCTCAACTGGCATATAAGCCTAAATTTGGCATTTCTAGCAACTGGAAAGAAAAATTCATCATTTCATATTGATGTGATTAGCTTGGATCCCTTCACAGAATTTTCATATTAATGGCAATATATAATATAATCTTATGCTGAATTGATGAATGTGAATGAATCCTTGAAAACAATTAAATGTACAATACAAATTGTTGTAAACTTTATAAATAATGCTTAAAGATTTGCATTTATTGGTAAATTTAACTTGATGAGTTAATCATTGGGCAAATTGACTTTTAGCAAATTGGTCATTGTCCAACTGATTTTGGCAAACTGACACTTATTAACCAATTTAAAGCTGTTGACCAGCCACTGTGCCCCATCCCAAAATTGTGCAGAAAAATCAAATTGATTTATTTGACTCAGCATTTGAATTCTGACCAGTGAGGTCTTTCTGAATCCAGACTCTATCACATTACAGTCTTCCCAGGCACATGTCAACCAGCAATTTGTTCCTCATGCTATGAGAGTCCTTATGCAAGTTTTAAAATCTAAAGCACAATGTAGACCATTAAGTTCCATTGGAACTCCATCCAGTTTGTCAATGGTAAATTAAAAATCTTTGAGAAATGTCATTCAACAAGTTTTAAATCTAACTTACCTATCACCAGCATCATCATAAGAATGTAATAATGACTACCTTTATTGAATGCTTTCCACCTACCAGGTAGTATGGTAGGTGCTTTGCACACGTATCTCTTTTAATTCTCATCCAGATGAGGAAAGCAAGACTAAAGAGGTTAAGTAACTCACCCAAGACCATACAGCTAGTAAATAACACACTGTCTTTCCTCTGGTGGTTAGATGTTTATTGCACCACTAAGCTTGTATGTTTAGTCATTGTCTAGTGGATTTATCTTATAGATAAAGCTGCCTGAAAGATGGAAATATTGGAGCCAACACATATTAACTAAGACACTTAAAGGTACCAGGCCACCTTAATATGTACCTTTCATTTGGTTAGTTGATTTATCAGAGGATGAGTCAGCTCACTGCCTTCCATCAAGACAGAAGATTCCATCCTGGTTCCTATCTCAAGTATGAATATGTGCCCAAAGTGTAAGTAGACTGGATTTAATCCTGGCACCACTTTACCTGCTGGGGCTTCACATCTTAACTGCTGATCTTCATGCTGGTGACATGGTGGTAATGGCACCTAACACAAGGGTCCACGGTAAGAATTCAATGAGATGATATCTGAGGAATGCATAGCTCAATGCCTGGCATATGGTAGATGATCAAGGTTAGTCCTCTGCTCTTCCAGCTACTCAGGTCTGAGTGATGGCAGAGCTACTTGAAACATCTATCACCACGAAATAGAGAAACAGAGTGAAAGTTAAATCCATAATATATATTTATCTAAAAATTCTATTCTGTCATGATTAAACTTGCTCTAAGATACATGTCATCCAAAATTAATGCCCACTGGTACTTAAAGTTCACATTACTAACTAATTCTGTAAGATCTGACTCAGGAATGGTTGCTGGCATGACATCCTCGTGTCTTGCTCCTCAAAGAAGCAAAAGCTCTCCTCGGGTACAAACAACTTCAAGAATAAAAGGTGGGCAGAACACTGAAATTCACTGATGAATAAGGGTGATAAGAGAAGAATGGGGATTTTTTTTCTCTCTTCATGACAGATCCTCAAGGCAATTTGCCAACCATACTACACAGGAGAGAGGGGGGAAAGGCACAACAACATACCATGATCTATTCACGATGATTGAATAAAAGAAAGTTCACTTCTATTGACTTCAAGCACAGGCTACTTAAAAGATTCTCAGTGTAATTTATACAGGAGTACACTTTGATCTGTGAAACAGATGTACTTATGAAATGTTGCATGGTACCTGATAATATTTTGAAATACCCAAAAAGAAGTCATTATATAAAAAAATCCCTACTGAAGAATTCCTAATAAAACTAATAACAATGATGGAATTTATTCTTTCTGTACTTTGGATTTTCATCCTCTGGAAAAGTTTAAAATGTAGAACAGTAGTATAAAGGACAACACAATGTTACTTACAATAAAACCAAAGGTGCCCTCTGTGTTGGCATAGCAGGCCTGCCAACTTGGAATTCTGGAGCACTATCAGAATCTCATCTTGCTTTACGAGCCAAATGCAAATTTTGCAACATGAGGTGAACCAGACAAATATAAGCCTAATTTCATCAACCCTCTGTGAGATGGCTTCTTACCCGGTTTTTCTAATGAGCACCCTGACTCTAAAGTCAGGTTAAGTCCCCCCATGGTGAAATCTATGGGTTTTTGAACTCAGATCTTTGTTCAAGAATGACTGAATATACAATGAGCCAATAATGGGAACTATGAATCAATTTAAGGTGAGATCATAAGGATATACAGAGAGTTCTGGAATAAGATTGGAGTGCCTCCTCTCTATGGTTCTGTTGATAACTCTTAACCCGTGCGGCTAAGGGAATAGTTAGGACCACTGCCTGCCAAGGTGACCAGCACATCATAAATGCCTACCAAACACTCGTTGAAACCATCAGTGAGGATCTTTTTGTGAATCCTAGTCTGGCTTGCCACCTGGTCTACCTTGTGATGCCTACATCTTTCTTCAAGGTCCTTATTATTCATTACATGAATTAATATTAATAAACTTTTAAAAAGAGTATCTGGCACATTGTAAGTTTTTTATAAGTACAGTCAAATATAAACAAATAAAATATTACTTGCTTTAAAAGTTTTAGTAGTAAGGGCTGAACCTTGGTACCTGATTTCTGTGGAAGGCCTTGCTTTCCTCCAACACATGCTTCAGGATATTGTCTGCCAATTTTCTTGTCAATGAGGGGGATGAAGGTGAGATGTTGTTGCTCACCTTATATCTAGCCTGAATTCCCTGCTTTGCATCTGGGTTTTCATTTCCATTCATGTTCTCTCTGTGGCAATGAATGGAATGTTTTCAATCCCCTTCATCAGGATAAGGCATTTCAGCCTAAGAGATGCCCTGTGCATAGTGGCAGGTAATAGTAGCTCAGAGGGCACTTGATGAGTCATTTCATGCCCCACATCCTGTGAGCTGCACTCGGGCTCAGTCAGGCAGTGAGAGTCCCTTTAACACTGAAGAACCCAACCCACGTTCCTAAAGTTATTCTCCCTAAATGTCACTTCCTGAAGAAGGGAGAGGACAAACACAGCAAAGAATAGAAAACACTGGAGCAAAGTCCAGTTTTCTTATTCCCTGCCCTTTTTCTACTGCAATATATCCAAAAGTGGAGCTTCAAACAAGTAAGGTATGAGGGTACGCTGTCACTGCTATTGGTAAGTATGTTTGTTATTGGTAAGCATACTGATCATAGGTTTTAAGTCCTTGGAATAAACCAGTGAAGCTGAAATAAAAAATTAAACCACAGATTTTCATTCTTTTATTTCTAAACAAAAACACTGGAGTGAAACTACTGAATTTAATGTTGTTTTTACAGGTGTCAAGATGATACATATAGGTCGTACATAGTGTTGTAAAGAAAATAAAATCCAAGGTGTAATTTGATTCTTCTCACTAACATTTGCTTGATATCAATCACAGTTTACTGTTATAGTTGCCTTACCCATAGTCTTCATTAGACTTTTTTTTTTTTCTCAGAGCCCTTATCTCTGAGCAGACCTCAGCTGGGGCTGGTATGTTCTACTATTTTAGCTCCAGAGCTTCAGGCCAACTTAGCTGTTGAATTTCTCTCTGGGTTGCTCGTCCTAGATTCCTCACTTCTCTCCATTCTCATCAAAATCAGAGTAAATAACTTTATTTTACCTTTTTAATTTCTTTATCACCTAGGAGCATTCTGTAATTTATCCCCCAAAAAATGGACTTCAAACTGCTTTCAGGGCACCTGAGTAGCTTAGTCGGTTAAGCGTCTGACTCTTGATCTCAGCTCAGGTCTTGATCTCAGGGTTGTGAGTTCGAATTCCGCATTGGGCTCCACACTGGGTATGGAGCCTGCTTTAAAAAAAAAAAAAAAAAAAAACTGCTTTCAAGAAGACTGCCCAGATTTTCACTTAGACGTAAGTGAAAATTTGGGCAGATTAGATTAGAACAGATTAGAGCCCCCTGTACCTGAGAAAGCATAGACATGGTATGCACTGCCCCTACAGGGAAAGAGAATGCAAATATGCAAAGGTGTATATGAAAACCCAGTCTCTGAAAGGCTTTAGCCTCCGGAGTTTGCCTACATTTTATCATCTTAGAGGTTAATATGTGAGTGAGAGGTAGAAAGAAAGACATGGTAGGGGGAAATAGGAAAATAGGGTTAACTACAAAGTTGTGGGTTTGAGATTTTTTACTTTTCTACTTTTCTTTCATTGAAGAGGACAAATGAATGTGTCTTGGTAGGAAAACTTAGTGGGGTAATGAGTTTAAATCCCCCACAGCTCTCTCTGTCCCGTGATGATGGAGGAGAAAGGCTGCAGTGGGTGGGGTCGAAGGGTGCAGGGCAGAGGAAGGTTAGTGGAAAGAGAAATGGAAGGTGAAGGGCCAGAGGAGTTTGAAAGGAGGCAGAAGGACAAAGCAAGTAAAGGGAGAGAATGAGGGAGGCCAGGAGCCAAGGGGTGGGGGTGGCCGCACCTAAAATACACCAAATGTCTCCAATTAAAGCTCTGAAAATAAGACCATGCAGGAAGCACTTTCAAAAGCCACAAAGTTCTCTTCAATTCAAGGGCAAATGAAGAGAGAAAAGTAGCTAAGAACGAGGAGCACGGAAGACAGAAGAGAGAGGAAGGAGAGAGCCAAACCTCACCTCCTAATCATTCTGCCTGAGGTGCTAAAAGCATTTCTTTATGAAGTGTGAAGTTTCAGCTGAATCCAAATTCCCAGCATTGGAGACAGTGTCAGGGGCCGCTTATTAGAAACAAAATCTCTTTTTCCTAAACTGAAGAAAATTCTGTTTTTCTATGAGGGCGTCTCTATCTTGAACCACCTAGACTCTTCTTTCATTCATTTACTGGATGCCACCATCATAACAGGAAAAGACAAGGCCAGCCTGACAGATAGTGTTAACAACGTCTGTCAGAGACCCTAACCCACTAATCCTGGCCAAGAGCCCACATCTGTAAGTGCTGCCCCAGGAATCACACATGCCCATGGCTACCCTCTCCTCCATCATAAAATTGTACAGAATGTCTCAGTGAGATGATAGGGTTTGAAAATGGCACAATGCGTATTTCCCCAACCACGGAGGCAAAGAGGTATATTTCATCAAGAGTACTGCTGTGATCGACAACTAGTTGAAGAAAACAAAGCCGGATTCCTGCCTCACTCTATATGCATTTAAGTGTAGCAGAAGAAGAACATTTAGAACTTATTTTAGAACTGAGAAGACCTTCTCCACTAAGATTTAAAAACCCAGAAGCCATCAAAAATGATAGGTACATTTGAGGGGTACTGGGGTGGCTTAGTTGGTTGAGCGTCCGACTCTTGATTTTGGCTCAGGTCATCATGTTGGGGTTGTGACGGATCAAACCCCATTTCGGGCTCCGCACTCAGCACGGAGATTCTCTCTCTCTCCCTCTCCTTTTGCCCCTCTCCCCCACTCACGAGCTCTAAAAATAAATAAATAAAATCTTTTAAAAAAATGATAGGTATATTTGACTGTATAAATATTGCAACACTCGTATAAAAAAATACCACAAAGAGTAGGGCCACTCATGGGTGCCAGTGATTTTTAGTAATCACTGAATTCGGGTAAAAGTAATCACTCAAAATGGCTGACATTGCAAGTATAGAGTTATCATTGAGAACTGCAAGTACGCTCCGGACTTCCCTGCGGTGCCTGGGTCTGGCCACCTGTCTGGGGATCTCTCACCCTCTGATTTTCATGGTTGGCAATGGTAACAGGCACAAATACTGTTAGAGTACTTCTGTGTCTCAGTCCATGGTTTAAGAATCTTAAAAGTGCACAGAATATAATGAGAGTTCACATGTGTATGAATTATTTGTGTAACAAAAAAAAAAGGAAGGGGAGAAGCAACTACACCTCAAGCCAGAAGTACTTTCCGTCGTAACAGTCGTGGTAATATTATACCGTTGTATTTTGTTTTTTTACTAAGCATACATGTACTGGTTTAAAAAGTATAAACTACTTTATGAAAATATCCCTTATAAGAAGAATAAGGAAACAATTAAAAATGAAAAACCACGTAGCAATTATGTCTGAATGCCCCTTCTCCACCTTAGGAGAGAAATGATAAGAACAGAAATGCAACCTTGCAAAGGGACTCGTTTAAGTTTTTCAATTTTTTTTTTAATAAAATGGCGTCAATTGCTGAAAGCATTATGGCCTTTGTTATGCTACATAATACTGGTATAAAATGTGAATAGTACAAAGTTCATCATATATAATATAAGGTTTTAATATATTACATTTGTTTCTACATAAACAGACTATAAATATATGTGCCATAGCATGTTTTACAGTCATGGTTCCCAGCATCTCACACTATGGTACCAAACGAAAAATACATTTTCTTTTTTAAAAAGGAAAGAACAAGGGCAGAAACCAGTAGAAATAGCTTGATGTGTTAAAAGTCTAAATAATACAATAGATGTTGTTAAAACTTTGGCTATACAATTTTGAAATCTGGCTAATAGTCATTCAGAGAGTGAACAAACCAAATCAGCTCTTACTAGAGTGTAGAGGCCAAATTACTAAAATACTGTCTGATTGGGGTGAAAAGAGGGTGAAGGTTCAGGGAGGGGAGAAGGAACAAAGGAGTCAAATCCTTCCTGAAGCTTTGACACCACAGCTTGATACGGAACCTACTGCATTCAGGCTCAGACATAGATCACATCAGGACAGATAAGGGGGTATTCATCCAGAAGAAACCAGAAGCTGGTTTATATAGTCAAAACTCTTCAACACGACAGGGAGCCTCCGTCTGAGTGTCCTTTCTTTATGGGGTTCTGAATAAAGGATCGGCCTGGGAGACTAGGAGCCAGAGCTGCAGCATTTCCTTCCTGGGGCTTGGCCAGGAGACACGTAAGAGTCCGGAAGGAACTCTCATTAGGTGTCGGAAACAGCCCAAGGAGCTCTCATTTAGCCCAACTGGGAAGAGCACGCAACCTTCTAAAACCAGTAACCTCATCTGAAGCCTTTACATTTCCTAACAGACCCCATGCCCACCTCCACCAGAGCCAACACAATGCATCTGCAGGCTCCAGAATGCTCTCAAAGCAAGCCAACATCTTCCTTTCTGTCAATCCAAACCCCACACATAAGACTTGGCTCAGGACCCATATCCCAAACCAAGCTTCTTAGATGGACTCAGCCCTAAAGGTCTTTCCCGTCTTCAACACCTAAAGCACTTGCATTGCCTGGTTTATCTTCTGGTTTTACAGGGAGGTGTCAACTCCCCAGATGCTGCCACTGCATGGAGGATGCAGCCATTTCTTGAACTTCTTTTGTCATAACCCATGGGGAGCCCCACAATAAGGGGCATCATACATGCTTTCTAAATGCATAAACAGAAGGTCAACACCGGGACAAAACACAAACACATTCTTGAGTCACAAACATCTTCTCAGGAAATGCCTACGGGACTGGCTCCCTGCAGTCTGAGGTCCTTTTTTTGAAATGAAAATCAAATGTGGCTACTTCCTAGTGATGGAAAGAACAACACTTGAAAATCTGAGCAGCACCTCTCATGTGATTTCCAGGAGTGGGGGACGTGGATGCCTCCTTTTAAACAGGAGGAGAGCTCAATGTGGGCCCAGAGTCAGGCTGGAGCATCTGGGCTGCACTGCCAACTTGTGGTCCAATCTCCACCAGCTTTAACAGTTCGGCCTCCTCGCTGGAGTACACAGTGGTGTCCGTGTCATCGGAGTGATACCCAGACTGGTAGCCACTCGTTTGGTTAGAGCCTTCGGATGCCACAGACTCCTTGCTTTTGCTGGGCATCAGTCCACTGTGGAAGAAATGGCAACCAAATGAGTTGGTGGAGAGAAAGCAGTTCTTTCCCCTCTTACCCTAACCCTGTTCCCGACCCCGTGTGGGCTGTAATCTCCCTGGAGACACCAGCCCCTATCTCTCCCACTTGTTAATCAACGTATCAGGTTTACTCAGACAATGTCTATTTTCAGGTACTAGCATGAGCTAGTGGTTTCAGATAAGTCCTCTTATTCAGGTCCAAGTCTTTCATGCCCGTGATGAGATGAAAGGCAGTTCTCCTGAGTTATGTAAAGGCTCCAACCAACGGAGCATTTTTATGGCATTGAAGATTGACAGGTTTGTATACAATGATATGGGGCTGTGACGATGTGAAAGGAAATTGGGATGTTCTGAGAGTCCACTTCTGCTTTCCTCCCAGTGTTGATTAGGGATTACAAGGCATCTGTACGGTGTTAATAAAGTTCTTGAGCAACTTTAAACTTGAATAAGTTGAAGCGTGTGTATGCCATCAAGCCAGAGTGTCAAAAACTGCTTTTTACTCATCAAAACCACATTCTTTGGAAGGACTGAGGACCTGGATCACTCAGCAGCAACTAGAAAATGTTTTCAGTGTTTCAATGGAATCATGACAGACCATAATCATGTCAAAGCCTAAAAGTGTAGGCTGTGTTGATCTAAAAGCTTCAGGATTTACATTTTCTCAAGCCACTCTGAGGTGTGGGTTTTCCCCCCTTAATACGTGTTTTACCAAATTATTTGTGTTAAAAACTACAAAAAGGATCTCATTGACTCTGTGTCCATATGTGGTTTAAAAGTTATTTCAAATGACTAGAAGTGCAATTTTTCTTTCAATCCAACAAATGAGTTGAGTGTCTCAAACAATAGCATGGTACCTGGCACATAGCCACCGCTGAACAAATATATTTTAAATCAATGAATGAAACATATAATTGACTCTAACAATTTCTCACTTTGGACCTAAAGCAAACAGTAAAATTGCACAATGGCTCGTTTCAATTTTCTTTTTCTTTACAGGAACATCCCTTAATAACCCATGAGTGTTCCCATTTTATACAACAGTTAGATTATAAGTACATCAAAGTCTTCTGAATTCTCACCTAGAGTGAGTTCACTAAGCAAATAAATAACTGCTCACTATCTCACTATTTTTATAGAGATTTTCATTTATATGTTAGGTTAAAAGCAGGTACATCTATTCAAAACAACTACAAATTCCTACAGAACCACATGGGGGAAATCATATTCAAAACCAAATTTAGTATTTTTCCCACAACTAAGCCAATAATAATAATAAGCCAAATAATTCAGCCAGTAATATTTAAGTATCTCAAACAAGTAGATATTGGTTTATTTATGCATCATACTTCTAAAGACAGATGTGCTCATTTATGTACAGGTTTGAAAATTCTTCAGAGTCCACAAAGATTTTAATCATCTCAATTTGAGGGATTACATCCAAAGAACTTTGTTATTTAGCCAGTACCATACAAACCACTGACCATATAAACATAAAAATTCCCGGGTATTCAAAAATTCTCATTAAAACTGACCAAATTCCCTAATTAATTTCAGATTCTTTTTCAGATGTGCCATATAATTTATTTGTTTGATTAGTTTCAGTTATCTATTAATTCAGTTGATGTGAATTTGCCTAAGCAACAGACACAAAAAGGGAAAACTGCATCTACATTGAAAGTCCTACGTTCCTTCCAAAAATTCCTGTTGAGATTTGTCTTTTCTCTTTGGCTGAGCCTTACCTAAAAGATGGCGCTAATTTGGTTCTGTCTTCCAAGGTTTTCAGCTCTTCTGATGCAAGGACCATACCACTGTCCGTCTGGTTGTCCTTTTTAAGAAATAAGGAGATGGCACTGTTGATTGAGTGTGCACACTGACCAACTATTCAATTAAATTGATTTCTTAACCCATCTATCAGACAATATGCTCCAGTGTTCCACAGAGGGAGGTAAAGATAGCAGAGCCAGAAATTGTACCAGCTACAAGAAGAAACAACTGCTTCCTAGTAGTAAACTCAGGCCTGGAAGAAAAGAATTTAGGAAGAAGCAGCTGAGGAGACCTGTTGCCATCCCTCTTTTCACAGTGATACTATTTACACTTGAGTGGAATTGGGCATGAAGCTAGACTATCTGGAACCTTGGACCAGGGGCTGTCTTTACGGAAAATCCAGTGGCAGGGGGGAGGGGAAGGGACTGATCAGTTCCATCTCCATAATGACCCCATGACACATACCTTTATAATGAGGCTCCAAGACTCTAATGCTTAGGCTAATATTTATCTAGCTAATGTTTCATCCTTTGTGTTATTTTTAAGACTATTTTTAAGAGATGTACTTACATCTGGGATTACTTTTACTTCTGGTTCTTCCAACGGGATATCTTCAAATGTTTTTACACTCACGGGCCGACTCTTTCGCTTACTGTTCTGCAGATACTGGCTGCAAAAGAACCAATATTTATATTTGGGGGGTGGTATATTTGGCTGCAGAGACCAAAAGTGATACCTAAGTTCATTATCTTTCAACCACAAGTTTAATAGCAACCTTCAAAACATCCTTTGGAAAAGGAAAAACAAATCAAAACAAAAATCTTTCCCTGCTAGCACAGAGTGAAGGCTCCATTTCCTGTGAGGGCCTATTTAAAAGTATAATCTAAGTGAGGGGCCTCGATTAGCTCCTGTTCTTTTGAATCTTACTTCTGAGGGCCGGGGCTGGACTAAAGACAACAACAGCAAACTAAGTGATCAGCCGCCTTCTGCATGGTTTCCTGATTGCCTGAGATTCCTCCCCTGGGCTCTTGACATATTACAGAGCATTGAACATCTTTCTGGCCACCTCCAGAAAAGTTTTTCTAGATAATGCCCTCAGAGCAACCATTCAGTGAAAGATGGGCAGAGGAAGCACCTGGGGATCTCACTGGATCTCACCTGGGTTCTGTAAAAGACACTGAACTCAGCAGGATCTGGAGACAACCTCCTCCTTCTGCATGTAATAGAGGCTAAGGGTGTGTGTGTTGGGCGGGGGGGGGGGGGAGGAGAGGGGGGGCGCGCTGAGTCTCACAATCCCCTATGTTCAGCCCACAGAATTGCTGGTCTTGGGAAAAGGCAGTGGTTCAAGAGTCATGAGATGTTTCATCTATTTCAAAGTCTACCGCTGACTACAAACTTGGGAAAGTCATGAATATTTCTATGCTTCTGTTGTCCTGTCTTTAAAATGTGTTGGCAATAACTTTCCCTCCCTCACTCACAGAGCTATGTGGAGGATGAATGAGGTGGGTGGCAAGTGTTCTTAGAAAGAATGATTCTCTATCAGCCAAAGCTTGTTTTCCTCCTTTGAATTCCAAAGGGTACCATTTTCCTTCAGGAGTTCAAAGAATAGGACTTGTCAGACAACATATCACCTGTTTCCTGGGGGCGCTCCTTCCCTGCCATGTGGCTTTGGGTGAGTCTGATTCTGTTAAAAGCACCAACAGCCCAAGTGGAAAGAAGGGAAGTCCTTTTCACAGCAAGGGACAGCAAATTCACTCTCCACACTTATCCCAGCATACTTCCCCCAATAGGCAGGCTTCTGGACATGTTACATATTCCTGTGTTTTCTATGACCAAGTGGAGTGAAGACACACTTGAGCCAGAGGAGAAAGGAAATCGAGTGTCCTTCCCCTGGACCCAGGAGGCTGGTTCCTCTCCGTACAGAGAGGAGAGAACGAGGCTCACCAGTGACATCCTCACTCAGGAAGCTCCACAAGAAAGAGGACAGGATATATA
Source organism: Halichoerus grypus (assembly GCF_964656455.1). Lineage (NCBI taxonomy): Eukaryota > Metazoa > Chordata > Mammalia > Carnivora > Phocidae > Halichoerus > Halichoerus grypus. The sequence goes on from NC_135714.1 coordinate 43,179,594, forward strand.
AGGAGACAGAGAAAAACCCACTTCTCCTGAGTCCAGTCCCTAATGGTACGACAGTTAATCATTCATTGATTCACTCACTCACTCAGGAACCCTTTCCTGAGACTCCACGCCATGCCAAGCACTGTGCTAAATGTTCCTCAACTGTTCTCTCACAGCATCTTCATAAATGGTATCTGTGAGGGGTGGGTGCTATTATCCCAACTTCAGAAGAGGAACTTGTCCAAAATCACAGAACTAGACTATCTGGGTTATGAGCAGCCACGGAAGGATTTGAAGCATGAGATTGACAAAGTCAGATGAACCCTTTAGAAAGATGGCTCTGGTAGAGGAAGGTGAGAACAGGCAGTGAGACCAATTAGGGGGCTCTTTTCCATGTCTCTAGAAGAAAGAAGGGCAGCCTGCCCAAGAGAAGTGATGCCCACAGAGAGTGCAGAAGTAGATCGATTCCAGAGATATGTGGCATATAGAATCAACTAGAGGGGGTGAGCTTGGGCAATAATACAGCTGCCTCAGAAAAAAACAGTTGAGGAAGCTAAGACTTAAGGAGGAAATGGCTAGGACTGTGATTCGAAATTGGCCTTCAGATTTAAAGCCCATTGTTTTGCTTTGTTTTGCTACCCTACTCCACACTGACTCCCTTGGAAAAGTATCAGGAAGGAAAACGTAGAAGAGAACAATGGATATGATAGTTCAAGTCTTTATGAAGGACCTACTATGTGCACAGCACTGCTCTCTCCCACACAGGCACTGACCGTGTGGTGGGACCAGTGCGGGGGAGAAGACGGACAGGTGGAGAAAGGACAGTTTCACTTCAAGCATTCTGATATCACAGCCAAATTCAGGAACATCTAGCCAGGAGGCTGTCCCAGACATCAATCCACAAGGAGCACTTCATCATCACCAGCAATTAACCAAAATGAAGAAAAATGGTATGTGCCAAAACCTTTCTCTGGGAGAGAAAAGAAATCTTTGATAAGCTGCTTGGAGTGGGAGGTGAAACTCCCCAGGGGCAAATGATGGAGCAACCACAGATGGTCCCCAAACTGCCCTCAAAGAAAGATGAGTCCAATTAATATGTGTTTTCTTGCAGAAAGCATGCAAACTTGGGGCCAGAGCTGATCCACAGGGGAAATTAGAGACAAAGCGAAGTCTAGACACTAGTGGTCCATCCTGTTCACCCTTCCCCCACACACCTCTCGGCCTCTTTGTTAAATAAATGTTGAAGAAATATTTTTCAATAATTTAAAGGGGCAACAAATCATGAGGTTGGTACCCACAGTGATGTCTCTGTCCAGCTCTATTTATAATGCGATGAGATTGAAAACTATAAAGACGAAGCAAATGAGAAAGCCTCCTCAGCTTTTCTACCTGACTGGAAATGGGAAAAAGAATAGAACAAGTCTGCTGAAAAGTACCCCAGCCTCATCTCTGGTCTCCCCAGGGAAGCAGAACCAAACGAGAGCCTCAAAAACCAGGTGTGCCGTGTGCAGATGCCTCAACGCTGCGCTTCTTTCAACCCAGATGATTAAAATGTGACTGCGGAGTCTTGTTTTGATAAAAGGGAAAAGGGTGGCAGAGGTGAAAAGGGGGGTGCAGACAAAAGATTCCGATTTCCATTTTATTTTTCAAATTATGGCTGGATAAAAGAGAAACTGGACTGGAAAGACCAATTCGAAAATCACAGACAGAAAATAGGAGCCAGGCCTATGTTCAGAGTGTGGTATCACATTTGTCCATGCTTCTGGGGATAAATGTTAGCAGCCCTGATTTAGATCCAGCATCGCATTTGGCACTTCCATTACACAAACATGACTTCATCGACTCTCAGCACCATATGCAAAGCGTCCAAGCAAGCCAAGAGGCTGCCGCTCGGGTCCTCACTCCACCTGGTCACACAAAACCCAAGGAATAGAGTTCACGATCAAATGGCTTTCTGATAAAGAAGCCAGCGCTGTTGTAGGAATAATTACCACACCAGAAGGCCAGCCGAGCTTGAACTAGAGGTTTTTAAACATGAGAGTGGCACTTTGGGCTTCCAGTTCATTCACCTTTCTCTTTGAGGGTCCCTCTTTGCTGGGGCAGAAAACAGGACATAGAGAGAGAGATCGGAGAAACTGGATTCATCCTAGGGATGTGATTTTAAGCAGCTTGCTTAATAGCTATCACATATCGAGGGCTCCCTAAGTGCCCGGCACATAGAAATATGTTACACCATGCAATTCTCAAAAGAATCATTTTTGAACACCAGTGTCTTCACCTGGGTCAGGATGAAGATGTGCGCCAGGTCACTAAGAGGGAGACTTAGTGGCCCAGCCCGTTCTATCTGACTCTAAAATCTGGATCTTTAACCATAGTTGTTTATTTCCACCAGGTGACTGCTCTGAGCCTCACGTTCAACATCCCCATCAAGAAGGATAAGAGTTTCTCCCTTGCGTAACTCTGCGAGGTATCATGTAGGCAAAATCTGATAACAGGAGGAAAAGTTCTTTGAAAAAATGCTAAAAGTTCTCAACACAAATGTAACCGGCAGCTTACGCGTTGGCTTCTACCCACTCCGGCAGTGTTGCTGCCACCCCATGTGATTCCCCAGAACAAGCTGTCCAGGGGGCCTCCTTGCCCACGACCTGGCGGCCGGGCTAACCTAGAGCCCCATGCCCCCCCTTCAGTCACGGCACACTCACGAGTGCAGGCTGGACCCTGCAGTCGGGCGGCGGGGGGGGGGGGGGGCAGTCACAGGAGGAAAACACCCGAAAGAGTGGGGGGAGGGGAACAAAGGCTTAGTAAAAGGCAATTTTAATATCATATTGTAGACACTGTATCAACTCTTTCCTCAGGCACAGGTGCTGGGAGAGAGAAAAAAGAAAGCTGCCTTCAGAACCCCTTTACAAATCAGGAGAGGACCGCAGCGCATGTGTTTTAAGTAAGTCCAGAAGTCCCATTATGCAAATGAAATGCTGAAAATCAGACTAGGGAGGGGCTTCTGAAGATGTGCTGCCCAGTCCAATTCAGGACACATCCCCATGGCACACTGCATCCTGGCCAGGGACACATGTGTGTTCTCATATATGCATAAAACTCTTCCTTCCTGAATCTTTCCTAAGCCATTTAATTCACATTAATAAAAGAGTACATGGGGATAATTTAAATACAGATGTCTATATAAAATTGGTCTCTTTTTCTGGAGATTAACAAACTGCGGCATTCCAGCTATTTGCAGCTGCAGGGCTTAGAATTCTAAAGAAACAGCTATGGCAGCAATGTGGACCACAGATGGGAACAGCTCACCTACCCCAGCCCTCTTCAGGGAGCGCTTCCCTTGACAGCAGTCTCCGGGCTAAGGTTCAATGTGGAAGTGAGATGCAGCCTTCCTTCCACCCCCTCCCCAAATGACCTTGAAGTGCCCCCGTCCCCTGGGGATGCTGACCATATACAGTACCTGATCCCTGCTGTGTTGTCATAATGGAATTTGGGGTCACACACTTCCTCTTCCTCCATACAGGAAACAGGTGAGGTAGGCAGGGAGAGTCCAGAGTCCTCTTCCATGCTCAAAGTCTCTGATATCGGGAGAACAATGTAGTCTTTGCCATCCTGAAACAACAAACACGGAGTTCTATTGCTATGGCTCCGGCCCCTCAAGAGCCTTTTCATGAGAAACAAAGGCCATGGGGTCTGTCGCTTTCATATCTGAGTGCAGAACTTAAACACAACATTAAAAATGGTTTGTCAAAAACAAAAGGGCCCTTGAGAGGGATATGTATATATGAAAGTAGGTTAAAGGAGTTAATATAAAAACCAGAGGAGTAAGGGGACCGCAGAGGACTGTGGTCACGAGGAAGACAAAGCAGGCTGTGGCCAGTGATGTGGCAACAGAACACGGACGGCTGAGGAATCATTTCTTCACAAAGCCCCACCTACAAGAGCCAGGTCTTTTAAAGGGTATGTCACCCAGTGTCAGCTTCTACACGTCCAGGCAATGGAAAAGCTGATGCCAGTCTAGAGAAAAGCAATAAATGTGCAGGAAAATGGGTCTTCTGAGAAAAGGTCGCACAATTTAACATTACTTCATCAAGAGAAAGAGAGAAAGGGCAATGTGATACCTTTAAATGTTTGAAAGGCTTACTGATAAAAACAGATTTGACCCATTGTTCCCCACCTGTTCCAAAGAAAAGCAGGAGGAAATTGGCTTCCATTCATGGTATTAAGAGGCGCTTGACTGGAGATTAAATAACTTTCTAATGGTAAAGGTTACAATTCTAAAATCCTCCAGTGGAAGTTATGGGGGTCTGGGATTTTACTGAGGAAAAAGCCATCTATTTTGCAGGGTTCAGATATGGTTTTGCCTATACAGTGTATTAAAAATTCCTTGAAATTCTGTTCATTGTTGATATTCTGTGGACCAACTCAGTTTTATTTTTTTATTTTTTTAAAGATTTTATTTATTTCTTTGAGAGAGACAGAGATAGCGAGAGAGGGAATACAAGCAGAGGGACTGGGAGAGGGAGAAGCAGGCCTCTCACCGAGCAGGGAGCCCGAAGCGGGGCTGGATCCCAGGACCCTGGGACCATGACCTGAGCCGAAGGCAGACGCTTAATGACTGAGCCACCCAGGCGCCCCCCAACTCATTTTTATTGATCAATTGATTAATTTCACTTCAGAAGAGTATCTGAAGACAAGAAAAAGATATTATCAGGAGGAATGAGTGGTTAGGATCTCATCTGTCTAAACAGGGAGTTATAGCTTTTAAAAAAGCATTATTGCTCAGATCTGTAAGAATATGGTGGCTATGAGAAGGTCTAAGGAAGAGAGGAGGCCTTGGATATACTTCTTGGATGGAGGTCACAAACCTGCTGAGCATTAGCTTGTAACAGATTTCCCAAGTGTTCCACCAGCTCTGAAAACGTGGGTCTCTGATTGGGCTCCCCATGCCAGCAGTCAAGCATGGTCTGGTATCTAGAGAAGCAAAACACTAATGTCATTAACTGTCTCCTTCTTCCTCATCTGATGCTGAAAACAAGCACTTGAGTGAGTAAACATTTATGAAAAGTCCACCATGAGCCCAGACACTAAATAGTAATACAACACCGTATAAAACACAGAGCCCTACACTTGGAGCATCAAGTATGTACAGGAAATGTTATAAATTGATATCTAATAAAAACTAACTCGTGAGTATAGATAAAGTGCTGTTGTTTCCAGAAGAGATGACTCTCTGCTTGAGATTATCAAGGAAGACTTCCAGGGAGAAGCAGCATACAGATGGGGCCGTGAAAGAGGTCTGTATCATGGAAAGTCTTCTGGGCAGGGGGAGTTTTTGTGAGCAAAGAAAGGATAGGAAGATGTTTTCAGTCTTACATTTCTGGTGTGGCATAATCAGGGGCCCTCATTCTAGTGCCTTCTTTTAATCGCCTACAGAATTCCTCATCAATCTTTACTCCAGGATATGGAGAAGCACCTAGAATAAAACAGGAATGGGACATAATTTGATTTGATTTTTTTCTTATAGAAAACCGTGATTCTTGAACATCTTCCCAAATACATTCATACATACATATATATGTATATTTATATATTTTTTGTATATTCGTATATGTATGTGTGTGTATATATATGTGTGTGTGTATATATATATATATATATATATATATATATATTTTTTTTTTTTTTTTAAACTATCCAAAGCTTCCAAGTAACTTTCACCAGATCAAGGTGGAACACAGGAGAGGAAAAGGTGCACTGGGGCCACTGACTTCTATCATCCTCTTTGGAGTATGGATGGAGGAACAGAAAGCAAGTGACTTACCTAAGGAAAATATTTCCCAGAGCAAGACACCGAAAGACCACACATCACTCTGAATTGTGTACACTCTGTCAAAAATTGTTTCTGGGGCCATCCATTTCAAAGGGAGGCGAGCCTAAGAGGGTAGAAGACGAGGAATCAGAACCCAACTTAGCACATATCTGAAGAAAACATTTCCTTTGTTCCCAAAGAAGGTCCCGAAGCTTGCAAAGAGGAATTTGGATCCTGCAACTTAGCACTGGGCTCATCTTTGAAACTTACATCTCCTTTTCTGACATAATCTGGGTCTTTATAAATATCCCGGGCCAAGCCAAAGTCACAGATTTTAACCACGTTCTTCTCCGACAAGAGGATGTTGCGTGCGGCCAGGTCCCTGTGGATACACTGCAAAAAGAACCGTGTGTGCGTTAGGTGACGGCGCAGCTGATGTCTTCTGCATCTGTTGTGACCTCATGCTTAAAAAAGCCCCACATCAGAAAACCAACTGATTAACAAGCACTGGGCTAATATCTTTCATCAACACTTCAAGAAAGAAGTCTGACTTTTGTTGAGACACACATCTGCTTATCCCATAAAGAGTCCCAGATTTTGGAGTTAAATAATTAAGTTATAGTATGATGATGGAGTCATAAATAGACTTCTCTTGGACACAATTAAGAATGTGTTTCTGGTCACATCCACATATCCCTTTCGCCTGGCACCATATACGGTTAAAACCTGTTATTCTAAGGAGGCCCTAGATAGAATGCCCTCCTATTCTGAATGAATGCTCAGAAATCAGGAACAAGGGGCTCTCCTTGGTTTGGTGCCTTTGGTTGGTTTCTCCGTTCCATATGGAACTGAAAATGACCGGCTCTGATAAACCATCCCCCGTGGGGCTCATCCTGTTTGAAAGTGTTGGATTATCATAAAGGTCTATGAAAGAGATTTCAGCTTCTCACGGGTCAAGTTGATTCTCTGGTGCCCTAAAAAAGGAAAACCTAATTCCCCCTGCTTTCTCTCCACTCTTTTCTGGTCCTCAGTTTCTCTCGTCTAGATATTCCCCATCCTCATTTAACTTCCTACTACTGAGCAGCTTTAGCTTCACCTGGTAGATTTGTAAGGGAATAAAAGTCTGGGGAACATTTATAAATGAATGAAGGGCTCAGAGGAGAATTCTGAAGCCAGGGCAGGAGTGATCCCGGGAACCGGGCATGGCTGACCACCCCACACCCTTGTCTCTGTGCAGCACTTCCTTCTGAAAGAGGCCTATTCAAAAGCATTCTGTCAAGCATGACTGAGCAAGACAGGAGACTCCAAAAACTAGAGAGTCCTCTCTACTTTTCCCCCAATCAAAGAGCTTCCTTTTTCAGCCCAACAACCAGGTAGTCTTCAAGACACCAGCTGGTAGATGCAAGGGAACTTAACGGTCCCCACCCCAGTCCCTTCCCAGTCGAAAGATACCCGGATGAAACAGCAGCCTCTGGCCTTTAAAAATAATAATAAAATATTATTCTCTCCTTGGGAGAAAGGAGACAAGAGCTCCCAGACAGAAACTTTCGAGATCCTGAGGCTCTGAAAGCTGTGACAAGGTTTAAGCTTCAGAAAAATAAATGGGTTTGAGATTTCACTCTAATTTAGAAAAGCAAAAATGTTAAGTCTTTCTTCCCCACCCCACCCCGGGAGGGTGCAGCCAATGCATTCTGTCAACTGATCATTTTTCCTAAAACTTAATTTGAATTTTCCTTGTTTAATATAAAACCATCCATTCTACCCTTTCCAGAGGGGTGACTTCAACCGACCCCGCTCCCGCCGTGGTGTTTACAGCCTCTGGAATATTTGTAACTTGTCACGTCCCCACCTCAGCCTTTGTTTGGCCTACTTTTCTAATTTTAGCTTTTATAATCGCTCTCATCTGAAGCCTGTCCTTCCTGCTTTCTAATTATACCATTAACAAATACTTTTTGATGGATGGTGATGAATGTAAAATAAATTAAAAATAGACTCTCTCACGCCAAGATATCTGCAAGGCTCAGTCCCTCACCTTTTCCAGGTCGCTGCTCAGATGTCACATTCTTATAAAGCCTTCCCTGTTCATTCTGTTTAAAATTGCTGTACACAAACACAGAAGCATATGCACACACAAACACAGCACTCTTGTATACTCTCTAACCCTTTCCTGCTTATTTTTCCCCATAGTGCTTACTTCCCTTCCAACCTACTATGTATTTGACCTGTTTTTATTGTTCACCACTTGTTTCATCCAATAGGATGTAAACTCCATGAAGGAGGAGAGTTTTGCCTGTTGGTTCACACAGTATCCTTAGTGCTTAGAAGACTGCCTGCACTTCATAGATGGTCGATAAATATTTATCACATGAGTTAGTTAATTTCATGAAATCCTTACACCTCCTTAAATTAGCAGACACGGGGTCTCTCCAACAGAACTCTTTGAATAGTCCCAGCAGTGGAGAACAAATTACAGTCCCTAACAAACTCCAGTGGCTGGCACTGGAAATCTTACTTCCAGATCTGTGATCTGAAGAGATACTTCAGGTCCCCCCTGAGCTGTCTTACCTTCCGTGATGCCAAAAACTCCATGCCCTTAGCCACTTGGAAGCTGTAACAGATGAGATGCTCCAAGGTCAGGAAGTTCTTGTACAGATCTTCAGAAACTGTCAGAAGATGTAGGAGGACAGAGATCAGTATTGCCACCAAAAACTATTTGTTCCTAAGTTTGTTAGAGTAATCTTCACCTTAACACTTGGGAGTTAAACTTCTGGAAATAGAAGCAGAGAGAAAAATGCCTGTATCTTCTGTAAATTTGCTGAATCCCGGTATTATTAGCTTTCATCATACCCCTTAGCAGAAAAAAAAAAAAATGTTGGTTTTTTTTTTCCATCTTAGTCAAATTGAACTAGCAAATCCAGGAGGCAGAAGGGAGCTACATTTGGCAGAGATGGCAAGGAGAGAAAGAGGACTTTTTTAAGTTTGCTGTTTTAAACTGTTGTTTTTTTGTCCATGTACCCAGAGGGATAAACAATAGTTTCATATCAAGAAGTCTAAAAATAAAACAACAATATTCAGGGTCATTGAATCATTTCTCTCCAGGCTTTGTCCTGGGACAAAGGCCAAAGGTCAAATTATAATCTACAACAGATAACTAAAAATACCAGAAATATATTTACTTCTCTCACTTTCAAGCTGAGAAAGTGCTGTAAACACATTAAAACAGGCCTGCGAGGATGCTTTTTTCCCTTCAAGGATATGAATGAGAGGTGACAGGAACATTGAGAGAAAGATGGTTTTACGTAAATTGGTGGTATTTATTTCCGCGCAACTGGTACAAATAAACACTAAGACATTAATGGGTGTTTCAACATGATCTCTTAACTTTGGTCAGATAAGATAAGACATGGCTTCTCTCCTAGAGACAAATACCAGAGTAAATGAAAACTCACTTGTAATAATAACCTTGTAAGTATTAAAAAGACTGAGAACCTTTTTCTCAATGATTTTTTTATGCTTAGGGCTAGAGGGCTCTCAGTTAACAATTAGTGAAAGACAAATTCCAGGCCAACACCCTTTCTACTCCAACTGAGTATCCCAGTCCTTCGGGTTTCCAGTGCACTGGCCACCGTTTTGTGAGAGAGAAGGATGGGACAGAGAGGGCGCCACTCAGTGTGGGCCCAGTTACGTGAGGTCTAGATGGCCTCTCCACACTCTTCTAGACCAAGTTCCAGCTTTGCACACCCTGCTCGGCTTCTAAGAGAAAGAAGCCAGATTTAAGTTCTATCTGTAGCCTCATGTCTAGGGAAAGGGAAGCAAGTTTCTCTCACTATTTCATGACTGGATTCCTCTAAGCTCATGCCTCAAGAGGAGCCAGCTGTCAGGAAGCTCCATCTCTACATCCATGGAGCTGTCTCTGCTCCTTCTAAGGGAAGCAGAAAGACAGTGTATCCTGGAGCTGGAAGAAATCCTGGAAGTTAAGACTGCGAACACAGCTCTACTCAGAGAAAACACTAAAATATCACTGGAAGCATAACTGGATAAAGAAAAATATGCTTACCAAGACTCCTCTGAGGAAGTATGGTTGCAAGAAAGACTTGAGAAGCCACTTGGAATCGGGTAGAAGCAGCAGGTGATCCCTACGCTGCCTTGGAGAGGTCCAGTGACTCAGGGAGTGTGGGGCTGAACTGCTTAGGGCAATGGGGAGGCTAATCAACCACTGGAGAGCCTCCTTTGTCCTCCGGGAATAAAGTGCTGAGTCTCTCCTGCTACTAAATGCTGAACCAATAGTCTCAAAGCATTGGTTTGGTTGTTGCTGACTGCTTGGCCCTCCTGGGATACTGAGATTTCTCAGGCTCGCCCCATGCTTTGCCTCACAACTTAGCCAGCTGCTTAGTTAGGGCTTCCACAACTCTCTTTTGGGAAAACTGAATGGAGGAGTCTAGAAATTTAGGTCTCTTCCAAATATGAGGGAGTATTGAACTTGTCCCATGACAAAATTCCTCGTAACACTCTATCACTTTCTCTTTCCTGCAAGAGCACGCATTAAGTGTGGAGAAAGCAATGGCAGGTACCTTCCTCTTCCTCCACGTCACTGAGGGACTTCTCCTCAACAAATCCAGAGCTGGCTGAGCTCTGACTACTGGTGATACTGTCCAAGCGGCGTTTCGGATCCATAGTGATTTCCCCAACGTATTCTTTCCCTTGACGGAATCGTGCCCCTTTGGTCTATAAAGAAGCAAATGCACAAACTCCTTGAATACAAAAGAGGTCTCTAGACAATTATAGCTATTAAAAGCAGATAAGAAGGACATCAGTTTCAGGAATATGGAATCTTTAGGCTGGAATTTGGGGTAAGTGTTCTACATAATAGATTTTCTTCCATAAAGCCTAGTTTCTTCTTTAGCTTAAAGAGATAAACGCATTGTTTCAAGTGTATTTCAGACACACTTCCAACATTAGGGTGCTCTTTATGGAGGGACTGACACTCCATGGGGCCAAATACTGCTAGGAGAGAGAGAGAAAATAATCCAGAGATATCCTTCCCTTTCCTTAATCATGCCCACCTTCTCCCCTCCTCAGGCACCATCTCTAATGGGTCAGTAGATTAGAGTCACAAAACAAAAACAAAAACAAAAACCAACCACGAGAAGATATGTCCCCCAGCAGGTAAAAGAGGAAATTAAAACAGCCAAAAGAAGACTCCTCACAAGTTCTTCACCGCATTTTAACAGAGAAAGATTAACCTATATCTTCCTCCATTTTACAATGCAGCCAGAGCTGAGTTAAATGACATACCTTGTAGGGGACAAATTCATTTCTCTTGTTCCTTAAGTAAGTTGACAGGTTTCCAAACTTGCAAAACTCCACAATCACCATGAGTGGCCCTGCAGACAGCACAGCATGTTAAGAAAGGAAAACGTTTCCATTCATGTATCTCATCAAGTGTTTAATTCATGGATGAACCAGAAGATATCATCGAAGGACACTACAAACTTTCACTGGGCCAGGATCATTGAAATCAGCTGGTCACAATGCCCTTATAACGTAGCTTTTCTTTTACCAACTGGCAATTCCACAGCAAGATGAACCAAATTTTTGGAAGAAAATCCACCCACTTGCTTTTCAACACAATCACCTAAGATGATTCCATTTTAGGGGGAACTACTCTTAAGGTCTTTGCTTTCAAGTTTTTTGAGAGGTTTACTTTTCTCATCTGAACCTCTTACACAAGCAGCAAACTGCAGTATAGTAAGATGGCATCTTCTAATTCACAGGAAGTTCTGGAATAATTTATAGTGTCCATTAAACCTCCATGAAATATATCTATATCTAGGAATCTGGCAAAGCATCCTAAGTTAAGGAAATCAAGGCCATGGGAGCTGAGGGGTTTCCCTGAAATACCAGCAGAAAATTATATGCCAAAATCATCAGGCAACCAGAACCATCCACAGATACTCACCTCCTGGCTTGGTACAGGCACCTAGAAGATTGACCACATTGAGATGGTGGCCAATATGAATGAGGATCTTGAGTTCAGACATGAGGGCTCGGTGTTCACTGTGTGTTGCTCCTTCTACAAATATATGGCAAAGAGGGAAATCATAAATGTGGGCATTAGCTGAGGACAATCTGTGCCCCACTGCACTCATGTGTACCAACTACCCTCTAGGGATAATACAACTGTGATCCAATTTACAGACTAGGTGCCTTGAAAGTCAAGTGTAAATTATATTTTCCAGTTCTTACTTTAAGTGCACCCAGAACGTTTGATATTTAAAGGAATCCATTGTGAAGTCTTTTGCAAAGTGGAGAATACATCTGCAAATGGAATCATGCCCAGATTTTCTTCTCTTACAAAATTGGATTTTCATATATCAGGTTGACTATGCTTCTTAGGGCCTGATTATTTCAGTCCTTCCCCGTAAGGAAGCAACACCATGTATTAAATATCCTTATGTGTTAGGGGCTATGCTGAAGTTCCCGCCAATCAGTGCCAAGCAGGAAACTTAACAGGGGCCAGCTGGCAAGGCCAGTTGGCACAAGAGGCTGATGAGGCTAAAACTGCAAGTGTGATCCTGTACACACCGGTACACTTCCCTCTAATTCACACACACGGTCTACACCTCAGACCCTGATGAGCCACCTCAAAATTGCACACACCCTTAGCCGCAAGGGAGAATAGGTTAAAGGAGAGAGATGGCTTTGAAATGCATAGGACCTACTGGCCAAGGGTCCGCAGCCCTGCGTCCATCAGCGGAAGCACATCACGACTGGAGCTAACAGCTGTGTATGCACCACCTCCCCAAATTAAAATAACAAGACCAGAATTCCATTCCTATTAGGATTAAGCATTGTTTATAAAGCTTTTAATTTTTAACATGTCACCTGTGGTCCTTTTTTTCCTAGTGCAACCGTTATCTTTATGGGAGAAAATCTTTCACATATTCCAAATCTAGGAAACATGCTGTTTTTGCACTCTACTATTTTTACTGATTATATTAAATTTCTTTCCATGTCTCTACATGGTCCATAATTACCTCACTAATGCACCATAATACATTAAGAAACAATTTTACATCACCGAGGTATTATTTTCCTCTAGCCAGGCCACTAAGTACAGGTGTATAAGCTATATGCCCTGCACAAGGGGAAGTGGGGGAAGCTGCAGCCCATCCTCAACTTGGCCTGCCAGGGCACGCACCCTCACATGAGGCTATGAAAGAGGAACCTTTTCCCAAACTGTACAAAGGTATCACCTAAGCCAGCCACAAGCTTGGCTAGTGGGCTCACCTAACCACAGAGCTGCCGATACAAGTCTTTCATCATGTTTACAGACCGGATGAAACAGATAGAGGGATATATCGCCATATAATTTTGCTTTTACCTTTTAACATTTTGACGGCCACCGTCCTGCAAGTTGCTGTCTTGTCGATTCCAAAGGCATCCGCTTCAATCACTTGGCCAAAGGCACCACGGCCGAGAGGCTTACCTACAGTCAACGATGACAGCAAACAAAACAGACTTAGACTCTGACAGCACCAAAGTGACACGCAGAGATTCCGGCTAGATTGGGTCACCAAACATCCCAGTTTAACTCGGAGAAGCCAGCTCAACTCCGTTATCTTGGCTTCATTATTTAATACCCCTCCCCCTTTGCTCTCCAAATGTCCTGCTTTGGATAATTGTACACGGACCCTAATTCTAGGTGACTAAAAGGATGATTACTCAAATTCAAGAGACAGAATGAATATTCTGAACCTGGATCCAACATGTGAATAAACTAGATTTGTCATCATCCTAAAGGAGGAAGAGATGTCCTGGTAAACCCAACATCAACTTAATACCACTTGAAAACACACCTAGTTTCAGCCGGTCTCTGGGGAACTCCCATTTGCTAGCATCATAAGGCAGGCGTTCACAGTGCTCATCCAAGGGGAGTTCATCTGGATCCATGACGATGGACAAGTAGCCTGTCTTCAGTTCCCCTCCATTGGCCTGGAAAGCATTATTCCTTCCAGTCACATACGCTCTGTTGTCTGGCTGTTGTTTTTTGTGTGCTTATTATTGTTTATAGAAGCCCCATTCCTGATGTCTCATTTTCAAATAAAACTCATGAAGTTTGAGAGTGAGTCCTATTATAATCCTGCATCCAGTGTCCCCTCAGCCCCCAAATGAGCTTGGAATGAAGTACTTAAATCTTAATTACACTAGACAGTCCAAGCCCTTTTCTCCTCTAGTGGCTTCCATCAATTAAAGCCCAGTGGTCCAGCCAAAAGAAAGTGGGAAAGAATGTTATTGTATTGAAATAAAACTGTGCCCATTGAGCCAATAACAATGGGAAGAAACAACTCAAAGAGCCCCAGTCAGCTTTCATTAATCATGAAAACCAACGTACATGGGATGGAAGGGAAATGATTTTGTTACCCGCTTAACGGTCCGTAGAACGATGACAAGTAATAACCAGAAGAACATGGCAATCACTGCCGTGCCTACTAGAATAATGACTTCCAGGTTCGTCTTCTCCTGGGCACCTGGAAAGACGAAATTGAATGAGCATCAACAGTTGAAAACCCGTACCTTTTTATATAAGACGACAAAGTTCAACACTAAAGCAAGATCTCAGGTTTACCAACTTGGAAAAAGTCCTAGACAATAATAGTCACAAGCCTCTAAGTAGGAGGGAGTCTATAACATTCTTAATGGATAATTTAAAGTTTGCAAAACACTGCCCATGAAAACCTCCAATGATAAAATTCCAAAGTTAAGGATAGAAATTAAGGATATCAAGGATAGAAATGCTGATGTCTTACAAGAAAAACATATGAAGTGTTTGGAGGAAAAGCAGTCTTTGATGGAAAGAAAACAGATCACATTCTACAGGGAAGAAAAGAAGCATGTTTTAATTCACAGTAAGTTCTAGAATAATTTATAGTGGCCTCTTTCTAGGGAAAATAAATGTCTCATTTTGCATGGATAGTCTGTTTTCATCTGTATAGAGTTTGAGAAAGGATTATATAAGAAAACAAGTGGTTGAGTGATTGGTTACCATGCACCCCCTAGGTGCTCATTACTTTAAATACGTCATCCCACTTAATCTTCTCAACAACGCTCAGTTTTCAGATGGAGAAACAAGCTCAGAGAGGTTAAGCTCTTTCATAAAGGGCACACAGCAAGTTGGGGCAGTGGTCAAGAGTAAAGACTAAACAAAGTCTGTCCAACACCAGTTAGCCATCACACTACCTTGCCCTTGTGTGGCAGGAGCCTGAGTTAGGAAAAGAGAGAAAGCCAAGATGAGAGCATCCCGCGTGGCCTGGCAATAAAATGAGTTTAAACCACCCATGAAAGGTAAGGTAGAGGTCGGCAGGGAAAGCTGCAGATGCTCAGGGCTCCAGAGGACAGCTCTGAGTGGGAGAAATTAAATGCCAGAGGAGGCTTTCAACTAGGAGTGATTAGCAAAGAGGCGATAAGGAGACAATTATCACCTAGGGCCTCCCATCGGATGAGTGCAGCGTGAATCGAATAAGCTGTCCAAGTGGCCCAAGGCAGCCTCAAAAAGGCAGAAGAACAAGGAATTAACTAGTTAGCCAAGTAAGATCTAACAGTGGAGAACCAAGTACCAAGTACGGCTTGGAAGTCAATTCTGTTTCCCTGGTGGTCCTATTAAAATAAATTTCATTACACAGAGGTCTAAAAGTCCATTATACATAGTAAAAAGTTCAAAGATTCAATTGTCTATATAAGTTAGTGTGTTAATATTCCCATACTAAGATTTGGGAACCTAAGAGAAGAATTAAATATCTACCTTTCTTTTTCTTAGTACTCCCTTTTGGGTACAAGTAAATACAAGCTCTGTGGGTAGCCCGATGTAAACACCCCAACAGAGGTGAGGCAGAGCATGGGAGAGAGCTGGAAGTCCCTGCTAGGATCTGCCCTCAACATGAAGCCCTTTGGAAGTGACAAAAGCACCATGTCACTTGACATTTTTATTTATTTCACACACTTGAAATCTTTTTTGCAAGTACAGTTCATGAAATGGTAATAAGCCTACAGATTGGAAAACAAGTCATCAAGATGTAACCGATTTGACAGATGAAGGGAACTAAAATCTAGACATTGAGAGACAAGTTAGGATGAGTTCATAAAAATTCATCAGTTATTCCTTCTGTCACCATCCTTCTTTCTTCCCCTTGTATACCATTCCTTCACCCACATAATAGAGTTTCTTTTTTTTTTTTTTAAGATTTTATTTATTCATTTATTTGAGAGAGTGAGAGAGAGAGCACATGAGAGGGGGGAAGGTCAGAGGGAGAAGCAGACTCCCTGCCGAGCAGGGAGCCCGATGAGGGACTCGATCCCAGGACTCCAGGATCATGACCGGAGCCGAAGGCAGTCGCTTAACCAACTGAGCCACCCAGGCGCCCCCATAATAGAGTTTCATTGCTCCCCCAATAGATTATTTTTTTAAATTGGAATACACTTCTGAAGAGAAAATATCCTGTCACAAATTACCTTTCCCATCTGGGAATATGCCAGATTTCACCTCACTCCTCCATCCACACAGGAGTTTCCTTTAACATTTAGACACCCTAAAACTTCCACATCAGAGAAGCAAGGGTCTATTGTTCACAAATAAATTTTAATTGTCTGTAGTCCAGTGAAAACTGTGAACCCTTGTGATTATCTGGATAGCATGGATTTTGATGGTTGAACAGTAATTCTAATGTTTTTTCAAGTAAATATAGGGGTATCACTTGGTTAACCAAGCCATTCAAATGAAGAAAAAAATAAGGGCAAGGAGGGTATTTCACCTGTCTGGCTAAGAAATTTTCCAAAGCGAGAACTGCAAGGATAGGAAATATGATACAAGCAAAATTAAAATAACATTGATTATGGTTTCTGGTTAAAATAATACGTACTTAGAGTAGAACATATACAAAGTACAAACATTATCAAAAATCACCCAAAGTGTGTGAGTATATATACAAGCTAAGTTTTTAAAACCACCTGATGTGTCCATGCATCTCCACTGACCTTCTACTATGAAAAATGCCTCCACTTTTGCACAACCAAGAACACTGCATGCCTGGCAGGTATAGAGGCCTTCATCCTCCTTCCTCACCCTGCGGATGGTTAAGTTCCGGTTCCCATCTTTCAGTACAATACCTAAGAGAAAAGAAAAATGATGTTTCTATTTGTGATGTGATCTGGTGGAGTTTTTCAGGAAAAAAATCTAAAAATATAAATGGTGTCCTTTTCTTGGACTAGTATCTCATTCCAAAGAGTGGTACAGGATGCACTGCTGACTCATCACCCCCATGCTTCCATGAGAGCTCAACAAGGCTCTGAATACTTTAATTCTGAATCGAGGAAATGAGCCAGACCATGGACACTAATATTGCCTTTTTTTTTTTTCTACCTAAAACAAATCAAGACGTAATGTGGGGTTTAGAGCATGTCTCCAGGAGAATTCTGCAACCAATGAGAGATAAACATATTCTATTCACCTGAGTCTTCTACAAGTGTCTCATTGTCTTTAAACCACGTAACTTGTGGAGCGGGATTCCCAGACGTGGTGCATGAAACTTCAATGGTTTCACCAATGCTTGTAGTCTGATTCTCCAGGTTTCCAGTGATCATGGGTGCCACACGCTCTATGCACACACAAAAATCACACAACGTTTAGTTATAACTTTTGAAATGGTTTTAACATCAGTAAACTAATAAATAGTTTAAACTTCACAAACAGTAAGCTGTTGATTTACTAAACTGCAAATACATAGAAGTTGATGACAATACCGTTGCTCACTGAGTAAAGTTAAATAAAACAAGTCAGTTCAGTTGAGATAGATCACTACACCTCTTTGAACATTCCTATTAGTGATTCTAGCTGGTTGTCACATCACAAAATAAAGGTTGTCACTTTTATGGGTTTTTCCTCTAATTAGACACAGCTTCCCCAAGGGGAAATGTTCCCTCCCATGAATGTTCTAGCCAGTGACACCCATGAATTCCACCATATTTCTTTTGAAAAGTGTGAAACTTCGCTGTAATTTAACAAAGAATGCCTTCTATTTATTTGACACTTTTTACAAAACTCACTTATACTATTTCTGTTGCTCACTATCAATCCTAGGATGGACAAGAATATTAACCTTATTTCACAGATGAAAGAACTGCAGTTCAGAGGGGTAAACAACTTGTCCAAGTCCTTATAACTGAGTAAGCGTTTGAACTAATGATAGAATCTGGTGAACCTAAAGGACTAGTCCAGTGTCATTTCCACTAAAACACAAATGAACAAGACAACAATTCCTAAAGAAAGTCAGAGATTTCAAGAAAATTAAGCCCATGGGTATTTCTTTCAATGTATAGCAAAACTTCAGATTTGCCATACCATCAAAGGGTTATAGAAATATCTTTTCCAAAGCAATCAAAAAGAATCTTGCTGAAATGATCCGCTTCAACATTTAACAAAATGAGATTACCTCAGTGGTGAACCACATTGGGGTTTAAGCAAATGTCCTGGGCTCTAGTCTATTCTAAGAATAATTTTAGGAAAACAACTTAGGAGTCCTTAGAGAAGCAAACCAGCTCATTGTGAGCACAGATTTCCTGGGCATGGCCTCCTTCACATCTCTCTCTAAATTCTTCCATTAATTTGAAGCCAGGCTAGTCACTAAGGTGAACAGAAAACACATGGTCATATATGTGATAGGATATGAAGGGCCCGGGGAATGACTTCACCCAAAAATACTCCTTCTTTTGACACCTAAGTCTTAACACCAACAAACACTACCCTAGTGTCTGTCTGACGATACCTCTTAAAATATGCCAAGACCTCCGAAGAAAATATTATTCCTCTAAAACCATGGTATAGCTTCATTCACCTGGGCGGTTTGTTTCCCTTCTTAAGAGTAAAGTCAGACAACACATGTCTCCCAGAAACTGGGAAGGGACACTAAAGAGAGGAGAAAATGGAGAGAGTGGACACAAAGAGAACTTCCCAAATTTGTCTGATTTCCCCAGAGACAGAGGCATGGCTGCACAGCTTTTGTGCAAGACACAGGTTAGAAGAGGTGTGGAGAGTGGCTCCCTGGGGAATTTACAAAGCTATGTGCTCATTAAAATTATCATCCCATTGATCTTTATGCTGGCCTACATGGGATGACCCAGAGGTACAGGCAGTGAGTGTAGCAGCCCTCCCAGGGGCTCTCCCAGGTCCTGAACAACCCCATGATCACACTCTTCATGCTGCAGACACCTTACTGAGCACTTAGCATGTGCCACTATGTTCTATGATGTGAGCTACAGCAAAGAGTAAGACAGAAAACAATCCCTGTCCTCATGGACACAGAGACCTCAACGTGCCATGACCACCCAGTGGTTGCCTGTGTCCTCATCTCGTCTACCTACTCACCACTGTGAACCTCTGAAACCTTCTTAGCTCGTAGTAGGCATTCCATGAATACGTGTCTACTAAAATATACGAATGTCAAGAATAAAGGAGGAATTTTCCCAGTTTAAGCTAATCCCTTGGTGGTGCTAGTGAAATCCTATCATCAGAGCTGGAAAGAAACATGTTATTTTCTCTTTTTAATGCATCATTCCATCACTCTTCACCTCTTTCTGCCTCAAGAACGTTCAGTGAATAAGGTAAGTGTGCACCAGTCTACTTCATATGCTCCTATAGGACAATAATCTTTTTACAGTCCCTGAAAGCACTACACTGAAGGCATTCCAACTGTCTTTGATGACCCAGAATTGCCTCCCTACCTAAAACTGTGAGCTGTCTGACCACACAATGTTTTTTCTTTGTCTTCCTGTCCTGGGCAAAGCACACATAGTCTCCTTGGTCCTGCAAGGATGCGTTCTGGAGCTCCATGATCAAAATGTCACTTGTGCCATTAGAGATCTTGGTGGAGTTCATTTTCCAAAGAGCATCCAAGTTCTTGCAAACAGGTGTGGGCAACTCTCCTGAACGGACTGGCAGAGCCTGTGGGCTAAACTTGTACCACATGAGGTCCTCAAACATAGTTCTGTCTGCAGAGCACCACAAAGACACGCTCTCCTGTTCAGTTGGCTGGGTGTGAGGTTGCAAAGTGATTTTAGGGCCCCCTGAAATATAAAACCCAAGGTTAGAAAATGATGATTTAATTTGGGCAGCACACAATTCTCTTCTTGTCGCCTTTGGACTGCTATAAAGTACCAAGAAAATTGAAGCTCTAGCAATCCCAGACAATGTAATACAAGAAGACAACCAAACTAGACAGTTCGGGCCCCAAAATGTACTATTTTACCAAGATGCATTCCGCAGATACATATCAAATCTCCACTTTGAGCTCTAAATACAGTTTTTGAGATTTTAAAAAAATCCAAAACATATTCAAAGCAGATAATTACAACATGGAACTTTATAAATTAGTTCCTTGTTGACGTATCACACTCAATGACATTAAAGCTATATTTATGACAACAAATTAGCCCAGACTGAACTCTTTCACCTAGTCCAGTCAGCTAAAGCTTATCCATAAAACTAAGATGAACAGGCAGAATCAGCAGCATTGGGAGGAAACTGCCCCTATGTCATTACAATTCCCTCCAGAAAACTCAATGCTGTCAACTGTTCAGCAGCAGGCCCACCAATACTGAAGGAACCCCAAGAAGCCAAGCGCTGTGTTACACTCGGGTGGTGGAGACATAACTATGAGGCAGGACTTGTGGCTAAAAACTATATGAAATAGTTTTTTCATAGTTCTGAGGGAATGGGAGAGTCAGTTGTACGGACTTCACATGAGCCCAGAAGCTAGCTGAGGAGTCTTCATTTATGAACGAAAGCACCCAGATTCAGTCCAAGTCCTCTCCTGAAACACCATGCCACTCAGGAATGGCAAGGACCACAGAGCATCAGACAGCTTAGCACCCACCTGGCAAGAGACCCAACGCCCCCTCGCAGAGTGGTACTCACTGGTCACGTGGAAGGAGATCACCCTCTCTCCTCTCCCAACTTTGTTGATGGCTTCACATTTGTACAAAGCTGACACATTTGCTGCTTGGATAACAAGGGTACTTACAGTCTATGGAAAAAACAAAACAAAACACAAATCCCGGGCCATAAACAATGGAGGCGGTGTGAGACCTGTGAGACCTGCCTACTCCATTCATATTACTGCACTGACCTTCTCAAATCCACACAATTATAATTATGCTGGTGTGGCTCATGCATTACACAAAACGAGCATTGGAAACCAAAAGGAAAATAAAGTGTTTTAACATGTACACATTTTCTCATTTCCGTATTTGTAAAATCAGAATCACCTTACAACAGATGTACAGATTTAACGGCATACTTGTTTTACCTTTCTCTGATAAGATATTAATAAGTCAGTGGTGCTTCTAAAAGTCATTGGTGTTTTCAAACTAACTTAATATGTTAGTGTTTTATTGTACAATTAATGTGACTATCAATCTCCAATATCCCTCACATATGATTGACCCCATGCTTTCACTCCATCCTTCTATCCTTCCAGAAAAGAGAGAGAGACAGATTTTTAAATTAAAGAACTTCAAACTCACTTTGTTTTTTCCTTCAATTATGGCAAATTGATTTTTGTTGACTTCAATTTTATTTCCCCCCTGGAAGTCATCCACATTTCTCCATTCTTTACAAGTATATGGGTTTGTCATTAAGACAGCTTGGCTATAAGAAAGAAATAACAGCTCTTATTATGACTTAATTTTTCTTTAGTTCAAGTCCATAGCAAGGAAAGGAGTCTGACTTTGGTTATTATGTTCTTAGAAATAACTTTCAACGCACACTACCACGTTACATGATTTGGCGCCAATTAAAAATAGGCCTCAGAAAAAAAGGAAGAGGTTCTAGGTAGATTCATTCAGGATACAGGAGGGAAACAGCTATTCTGGGAACAAACCTCCATTCATAAATTGAATCGACAAGACAATTCAAGCTAATTTAGTTCAAAGGAAGACAAGGAAACTAAGAAGTCATTGGGCTTCTTAAAGTAATCTCCCTGGGACTGTGGCCTCTGTGTAGGAAATGGTCAGCATCTGAGGAAGAAACTAGTAGTGGCCATCTCAAAAACAACAACAGGAAGTGAACTGCTTGGGGTGGTAGTGGGTGGCCTGTTGTTTTGTCTTCCTAAGGATGTCTGGATTTATGTGAGAACCTGATAAGCTGGGCCTGAGAATCCAAAGGCTGCAGCCAGACCTGTGGCTCCCTCATATCCATCAGCTCTTCCTCTGAGATGGACCTTCTCCCAGATAAGAAGGAAAGAGGGTGGTATTCACCAGTTGATTGGTATAAGGAGAAACACCAAAGATTAGCAATTGGCAAAGTGATCGAAGAGCCTGCGTTTGGAGAGGTGTGCACACCGGGGCTAAGCTAGGAAGAGAGCGCTAGCTAATCTCAAGGTGGGGCACCCCAAGGAAAGACATGTCCTAAAATATAAGACATAGAGAAAGATGGAAGGATAGCAAAAGGACCACTTGGGGCATAACTTTCTTAGGAATGGCCTTCTCGGGGTGGAATGGAGTCATACCACAGCATACTGTAAGAAATGCACAAGAACAGGCAAGAAGAGGCCATGGGCTACTCACGTGGGCTTGTAGGCGCACTCCTCCAGCTGCCAATACCAGCGAATGTGATGCGGGGGCGGGACGGAGTAGACCGTGCACGTCAGCATCTGTGTGGTGCCGTACTGGTAAGAATCCACCAGAGAGATCAGGGACTTCTCACCGATCTGGGGTGGGACTGGAGATGGGAAAAGCCACGTTTTAATTGTCAATCCGCTTTGAGGAACAGAAAGTGGAAGTTTTCATCAACTGAAGCCTATGCTTCTATAAGCATATGATTTTGCCCTCCTTTTGTTTTTCAAAGAACATCTAGACTTGGACACGGGAGATGTGACTTCTAGTGATAACCATCATCCTCATAAGTGGAGGACTGTGTGCAAGTCTGGCCACCCTCTGCCTCAGTTTTTCTTGGTCTACATGATAAGGATAACTCTCCCTGTGCTCCCAATCTCAAAAGATCAGAAAGAAAGAAAATCATCGTGACTAGCACAGCAAATACGTTCATGATGTGCAAGCCATTGTTCTAAGTGCTCTGCATAGATTAATTCACTTAATCACACATGAGAAAAATGAAACAGAAACATTAAATGACTTGCCCAAGGTAACCCACCTCTCTTCCTTCTCCCTCCACTTCCTCCACTCCCGTCCTTCCTTCCTCCCTCCCTCTCTCCCTACCTCCCTTCCGTTTCTTCCTTCCCCCTCCCCCTCGTCCTCACCCTTTTATTCTCGCTTTCCTTTTTTGGTTCCAAAGTCATTAATGCAAAACTATTCCCCCATCACTATCAACTTAAAGCCTCAAATTATACTCTCAAATTTAGACTTTTTTATGTTTATTTTATATAGCAGGGTAAATGTTAGGGTGAATCAAATGTTTAGTAACTTCATGAATTCTTGAGATGGGGTTATACACTGTCCATTTTTACATCTTTATTTTGTGTTCATTTTCTTCTCCCTACCCTACTTATTAGCTTTCCAGCTTCTCGCCATTCCCCAAGGCCCTACTCCTGAGTGGCTTCTGAGTGACACTTTAAAATACTCCCTGAAGCTGATGTCCCAGAAAAGAAATGAAGCAGAGCTCAGCAGACATACAGAGTGGTGGCAGGATATATGGGGAAACATCGTAATTTACAAAAGAAGATCCCAAAGTTTTCCTATGCCATGCCAATAGGGAGAACAAAGAATTCCAACAGAAAAGCATTTCCCAAACTGTGTTTGGGACAAGAGATTAGATGGATTTCCAGGGTCGGAGGGGGATGCTCTGGTCAAATAACTTTGTCAAACCCTCCATACTCTATGTCTCTTCCCCTGGAGAATGGCAATATACACGAACACATTAAATAAAGGTCCTGATAAGTCCTGCTATAAAGACACATGTTGTACATCGATTTTACATCTCCTACACGTTCCATGATACCATTTTATTCCCCACCCAGAACACTTTCAGTTTGGAAAAACAACGTTCAAATCATCCTTAAATCATAAACTTAGTATCTTCTCTTTATAGCCTCAGAGTCAGATAGATCCTAGACTCCTGTTTTTAAAAAAAGAATTTTTTTTTAAGTTCCAAGAAGCCAACAGTGTCAACCTGCAAAAGCCTTCTGAGTTGGAACCTGCCTGTGTATCAAACTAGCAGCTTCCCACAGAATCAAAAAGACACTTGCACATTTGCATGCCAGGTGCGCAATTTCGTGAGACAAGAGCAAAGGTAGTATGGCAACTGTCCCTGTAGGCATTCTTATTTCACAGCGTAGAGCCATCAAGTGTATCATCTATGTCAATACTGCATTTGACACCAAACAGTCCATTTACATGGCCCCTGAAGCAAACATGTCCGGAGCGCTCTGCCCTATACCTCATTTCAACTCCACTGATCTGGATCATTTTTATAAATAGAAGCCCATTCATGATGTGAGTGAAGCAACAGGTGACAAAGGAATGGTGGCCTGGCTGTTTAAGAAGATATAATCGTACTCTTTATAATCAGTTTTGGGCAGAGAAGGAAAACTGAATAAACTCACCATTCACAACCAGAGATACCACGTGGCTCTGTTTCTCCTTTGACATGGGATTGGTGAGGACAACAGTATAATTTCCTGTATCTTTTTCACTCACTTCCATAATAATCAGTTCCTTCTCCCCTTTTATTGTGTGATTGGACTCAATGGGTCTTCCATTTTTATACCTTGGGGGGAAAAAAAATCCCAGGAATTAGTATAATTTAAGGGTTTTCTTTCAGATGGAACAACACTTTGCATTTATTTGCAATACTTACCATTTTATTTCAGGGGTAGGGTAAGCAAGGTACTTCACGGGGACTTTAACACGGTCTCCCACTGTGGCTTCCACCAAAGATTCCATGCTACTATCAAAAGCAACAAAAGGTTTTTCTGGAAGAAAATAAAAATAATTATTCTCATAAATGTCAACTTATTATAAATGGTCATTTGGTTTAGTTTTTCATTTCAAGGGAAGAGACAAAGATCTGGGGAGTCTGAGTTGCCCCAGTGTAGGGATTTCCCCACACTTCCTTTCCTTGTTCACAGTCCAGCTTCTCCCACACAACTGGCCTCTGCATTTGCTTTTCTCTCTCTCCAGGTGCACACTGCAAGCCTACTGACTGCTCAAGTCTCAGTTCAAGCATTTGCTCCTCTGTGAAGCTTTCTCCAAGTCCTCCAGGGACCTTAGGGTGCTCCTTCTCTGCTCCTATGGCGCCCTATCCCTATCCGCTATATGCCCCAGGACTCAGTCCTCAGACCACTTCTCTTTAGCTACACCTTCCTCCAGGCTCAGCCATAAAGTGCCGCCCACATTCCTACTAAATTTGTATTTCTTCCCCTGACTTCTCTGGGTTCCAGGTTTATATATTAAATATCTCCATTTGGATGTTTAGTGGGCATGTCCAAATAAACAGACCCAACCCTGTTTCTCCAAATCTTACTTCCTGTCAGTCTTCCCTATCTAAGTAAATAAAATCACCATTCACTCATTTGCTCACACTAAAAATTCAAATCATCTTCCATTCTTTTTCTCTTACCCCTTACAGCCATTGAGTCAAAAGGCAGATCCTGCTGGCTCTATCTTCAAAAATGTATCCAGAATCAGATCATTTCTCTAAGCCACTCACCATCTCTCACCTGGATAACTGCAACAAGCCCCCCACTGGTCTCCCTACTTCTGCCCTTACTTCCCAAAAGTATTTCTCAAAAAATACATAGTAATCCTACAAAAACATAAACTGGAGCATGTCTTTCTGCTCAAACCCTTCTATGAATTCCCATATTATAAAATCCAAAATCATTACCAAGGCCTATAAGTTGGGTGCCATATGAATTATCACCTAAACTGAGACATTTATGTGTTATTATGTGACATTAATGGAAGAGAATAAATAAGAAATTAGGTTATTTGTTCAAAGCCCCACAGATAGTAATTAAATCCAGGCCTCTCCAAATACAAAGCCCATGCTTATTCACACAGGCCTCTCAGCCTTGCAATAAAATGAAAATTTAAAGACTATCTTAGATAATAATACTCTGCTTATTATACTATTAGTAATAGCATTAACAACAAACGCAACAAGTAAAATTTAGTGAGCGCTTACTGTATTAGCTCGTCTCATTATTAAAGTTGGGATTTGAACCCAAGTTGTGCTCTTGACCTCTGGGTCATATGGCCTCCCTAGCAGGAGCTCAAAAAATGTCTTCTGAATGAACAAAATAGGAATCACTAGCTGACTTAAATTTATTTAAATGATCTCACTTTTCAAGGCACAGCATAATCCCAAAGGAGATCTTAGCTTACCATGGACCCTGACTGATGTGTTGCTCTTCATGGTCATCATCCCACTGGAAGCCTCACAGATATACTGCCCTTGGTCACTCCGGGTTACACCATCTATAGTCAAGGTGCTCAAAAATTTCTTCATCTCACTCCCAGACTGGGTTTTTAGGTCCCGGATAACAAGTTTTTTATGCCGATGCTGAAAAAGAGTTCACTGAACTTTCAAAGTCCAGCATAACATTACCTGGTAGCTTCTAGATACCCACAAGATCAAGTCTTGGCCCTTGGCGAACACTATTCATGCTAAAAATAAGGGACTTCAGAACATTTCATATCACCTAAGCAACCAATATATTTGGTTTCAGGAGAAATAAATGGAACCAACTGAATTAAGGTTTTTAAAGCCTCACGTAGCGGGAATGAGATGGATATGTCTACCGGAACACAAGCAAATATGACCACTGCTTAAGGAGAAGTATGTTTTATGCCACCTCTTGAAGACAAATTCCCTTAAAGGGGAAATATAACAAAGACTTTGGAGCACAGAGAAATAACACAACCTGACAAGATGTAATCACCTAGAGAAAATTCATCTTCACAGCCTGAAAGTAGCAGAGTGGGACCGAGTTCTTGGCATTGCATCTGTTTTCCATGGATGTTATATGTTCTGCAGTTCTTTTAAACTGTGTGCGTGTGTGTGTGTGTCTGTGTGTGTGTGTGTGTGAGAGAGAGAGAGAGAGAGAGTTAAGGCCCTTATATTTTATCTGGCCAGAGAGGTCCCTATCTCTTAAGCCAATTCCATTGGGGCTTATTATCAAAGTATTGAGAGGTCTGGCTTTGAATTGTTAGTGTTACCTTCAAAGAAGGATATTCCCAGTTGAAGTCAATCCCCACATTTAGTTCAGTCCTTGCTGTACAATTTAAGACAAGCCTCTCTCCAACAGACAGCTCAACTTCGAGAGGGGGGCTGACAACCACATCATAAATCTTGTACCCTGGAGCAAGTAAATTGAAAACACAGAGAAAGAGAGAGAAAACAAATCTATAACTTAGCATGGATTTTTTTGAAAATGATGCAATTTCAAAATGTGCCACATCATTTTTCCCTGAGGGCCTCACCAATACTTGGTACCTTCCAGCAAAATGGCCTACAAAGACTTACAAAGCAAACCTGCAGGAATCTCGAAGATGTAGCCCAGTGGATAGAAAAGCAGTAAAATTTGAACAGTCAATAGCCAGCAAAGCCAGCCTTAGTAAATTACTGAACTTTCCATAAAATAGGTATAATTAAAAGAATTGATGCCAAGCAATGTTCTGAACGTTGAACTTTCCATAAAATACGCTCTTTTCTGTCCTTGGTTTTGGCAAGAAAAGAGAAAAACTGAATTGCACATAGGTTTATTTGGTAGAGAAGAGCAGATGTAATGAATTGCCCCACACCAGATCTTGAATTAATATATTTTTCAATATCCTTTGTCCTTCCCCCAATACCTTAATCTCCAGGATCTTAATGTAGCAAACCAATCTTTAATGTCTGATTTAATGATAAGAAAACTGTCCACTTACCTACAACCACAACTATGTACATAATAGACTGGTAACTTTCATCATTAATTTTTGCTTCACAGAAGACCATGCCAGCATAGCTGATCATGTAGCTGGGGATAGTGAAGCCTTTCTTACTGTCCCAGGAAATTCTGTTACCATCAGGAACAAACCTCTTTTCTGGATACCTCTGGGTAGAAAAAGAAATATCAAATATTGAATAAAGTGCTATCCAAAAGTGAAAACCATGTAAAATGATCACTAAAGAATTTATCACTAAAGAATATAAATTGGTTTTATTTGTTGTCATTTTGACCCTTTCCTGAGGATCTTTAAAACACGTGCTTGGTAATATATTACATAGAGGCTACCCATCTTAACATTATGAAAACATGAGAGATGATTGAAAAAGATGTAACTTACTGCACAAAGTGACACATTGAGGTTGGAAACGGATCCAAGACATGGAATCACCACAGTTTTGTTTTTCTTCTCAGTGATGTACACAACTTCATGTTGGTCACTAACAGAAGCAATAAATGGAGATCTGTAATCTAGAAGAAAAATTAATTCCCTTAGTTAATGGCATTTACTAGAAAAGTTGATCTTGTTTCCAGTTCATAAACTCTAACCAGAGAAGCAAATGATTGAGAATGACATTTCACACCAGGCAAAGGGATCCACAGGTTGGTCTGCTGGTAGATATCTGACTCCAAAGATATGCTGCAGAAAGAGTGTGTGTGTGTGTGTGTGTATGTGTATAAAAATCTGAAAGAAAATTCCTAGAGTGAAATCGACTCCTTTCACTAGGATCATCAACAAGTAGAGTATATTTTACAGGTTCCACATTTAAACAGATGGATCATTATAATTTTTTTCAAAATGAAGGAGCATACTTCATTTTTCATATACACTTTCATATACACATATACATTCTTCATAGATACTAAATACTTTTCAAGTACATAAATCTTAAAATAATTTTTTTAATTTTAAATTAATTTTAAAGTTAAATCTGTACTTTACCTACTGAATTTTATTGATGCTTAAAAAAAAGTATATTCTCTCTTTAGGCAAATAATGTCCAAGGGCCATGAAAATAAACTAATGGATTCCAAAGGATCTTTAAAATAAGCAGAAAATAACAACTTTTTGATTTAATTATTCAAGAGAAAAATTGACATGGGTATTTTAAGATTGTGAACACCAGATATGAGATTCTTTATAAAATAATGTTCAGTGGTTATTGAATTCAGTTTAAAATTCAGCAATCATTAATATCTTCAATGATAAAAACTCAAAAAACCACCATGGCAAAAAGTGAGAAGAACAAAAAAGAGATTTTAATGTCATCCTAACATTGTTCCTACAATGTGAATACACCGCTGGGAAAAGAGTCTACTGCCCAGAGATAGAGTCACCATAGTGTGAGGTTGTACTTGAATCTCACAGAGATAATGGCTCAGCCTGCTATGCCCAACACACCTGATCCAGCATTTCCAGAGCTCTTCAGGATGGCTGGTCCAAGTAAAGAAAGAGTTAATTAAACCAAGGGGAGAAAGGCAGATAATTCCCTGCAACAGCAGAAGTTTGATTTCCTTCCCAGCTGGAAAGCACAGAAAGGCAGCCAATCCAGCCCACCACATGCCATAGCCATTATCTTATGAGGCCAAGACCCACTTCCTGGCTCCATCCATTGCTGGAGGGAATGGGGTCAGAAGCCTAAGGAAGCAAGGTAGGGACCAGAGGGGACATTAAAGGGCCGCCCATAGGGAATACTTCAGTGCTTTCTTTCTCAGTGTTAAAATCTTGGACAGCTCACCTCCTAGAACATTAGGCTTAGACAAGAAGCAGAATTTAATGGTATATCCAAAGACAGGCAATGTACAAATAAACAGTGCCTGGGATTGCTACTTCTGAATATTACCTACCTTTCATCCACGTACTGTGAAATATTACCAAGCTTGCTTCCAACAAGTCTTTGGAAGCTAAGTTAACCCCTTACGTAAGACTAAAGCTATTCAGTAAATCAATTCTATTTCAGTCTTCCGAAAAAAGGAAATAAACAAAAGAAACCCAAACAACCACCCATCCTCTCAAAATAAAATATTTACTGTAACTCATGAAATGGATTTTCACATGTCTCCAGGTTTCCTGACTTGGGGAGAAGGAAATAACGAGATATTACGGGAGAGGTTCATCTTGTAGTATTTCCAGACAGGCTAAAAGCAGGAAATCCTTGCAATCTTCTGAGAAAGCCTGATCTCCCAAGACTGCCAGATCAAAAGGAGCCAGAAATTCTCCAAGATCTGAGCCTTGTCTCTTTCAAATTCTGCAGAGGAAGGAGAAGGGCACAGAACTCTATCTTGGACTGTGCTCACCCTGGGCAAAAATAATTCTCAATATTGTGCAGTCCAGGAATGACATACGTTATTTTGATGTAATCTCCATTTTCCCACTGCACTGGCCATATTGCACCATTGAAATGTAAATGGAGATATGCAAGTGTGTTTCCCAAAGCTAATGAAATTCCCATTCTATAAAAGATGCTCCTGGAAAAAAGTCTAAGCCATCTTCACCTGCCTCAAATCCTCTGGGATGCAAAAAATATATATACAAATGTATAAATAAAATGTCTAAACAGCTCAATTTCACTGAAAAGAAAAATATTTAGATTATCCAAGAAAAGTACTATACAACACTAACATTCCCCAAAATTGTCTGACAGAATTATAACTATCATCAGTTAGGTCAGGTTCCCACATGAAAATTAAGGTAGTATAAGATTTTTGAAACACAAAAGAAAAAATAATTTATATTATAAATACTAAATACATGTAACATTGTGTTTTATTCTACATGGATGTTAAATTGACCTCCATGGCGTCAATCCCAAATTGCAAACTCTGGAAAGATGTTGCATATCATCCAAGATCTTGGACCACACAAGCAAAGGAGAGAAATACTGTCCTCAAAAAGCCCTTTGAGGTAGTATCTTCATTTGCACAAGAAGATGGAAATTGTTTTTCACAAAGTATAAGTCGGAAAAGAAAAGTTCTCACGTACATAAAAGCTCCAGAGCCCTTGGCTGTTTCCCTGCGCATTCTTGAGAAAATCTCCTACCCTGTTGTAGATAACCTATCTCTCCACAGAAACTTCTCCACAACGCACCCCTGAACCCTCCTTTTCAAGGATTTCAGGTTCTTTTTCTCAAACATCAGAAGGCTCTTTATAAATCCCTATAGCCAATTGTGAACACAGATTTCCCTTAGAAACAAAGAGCAAAACCCCACTAACTGGGCAAAAGAGATGTAACGGGGCCCAAGTTCCAGAACAAATCAGTGAGTCTTATTCTCAGAGGAAACCTTGAGAGAGAAGAATTTTGTGTATGCCTGTTAGCAAACAGCCTTTGGAGCGAGCCTTTTGTCGTACTCCATTGTACTCGATTCTTCTCTGCTTATCTAAGTGTTTTATACCTGGTAAATCAGCTTGGGAAATGAATTCCATGTAACTACTTACCTTGAACGTAGACATAAATGACCGAGGCCATTTCAGTGTCCCGGTAGAAGCACTTGTAGGCTCCAGTATCATTTCCAATCACTTTTGGAATCATAAGCATCTTACAGAAGAGGCTGTCCCTGCACTCGGTCACCTCCACTCTTTTCTCAGAGCCACTCTGATTATTGGGCCAGAGCCAGTCCAAGTCCCTCTGTCCCCTGAAAAATTAATTCCAGGGAAGTGATCATGGGAAATGCGACACTATGAGGCTGTTTCTAAGAAAACAGAAGGTTTGTTTCTCAAACTTATATAAACTCAACAGACAGATTCCCAGCCTTCTACCAACAATGACAGGCTGAATGGACAAATGACGAAAAGCCATAAACTCAGCTTCGGACACCACTTATAAGGATTCCTGAGTTTTCTATTAATTAACTCGTTCACTCAACAAATGTTTCTTAAGCAGGTGCTATATGCCAAGTGTTGTTAAAGTCTGGGGATACAGCAGTGAACAAATCAGACAAAAATCAATGCCTTTATGGAACTTCAGTCTAGTTAGAGGAAACAGGCAATGAAATAGTAAGTAAACCTCAATAAAGCTGAATTTTTTTAAAAGTAAGTAAAATATATAGTGTAAGTAAAATGTAAGGTAGTGATAAGTACTGTGGAGAAAATATAGAATATACACAGAGTAAAGAGTTCTGGTGGGAGGGGCTTGATGAAGCCATATGAATATAAGGAGGAACAGTGTTCCAGGCAGAGGGAACAGAAAATTTAAAGGCCTTGGGGCAGGAGTATTTGGAGTATCAGGGGAATGGCAAGGAAGCCAGAGTAGTCAGGTAGCAGTGGGCAGGCAGGACAATAAGAAGTGAGGTTCAGAAGGAAGAGGGTGCAACTGTCTAAGAGCCTCATAGGACCTTATACAGACTGCATTCAAACAAAGATTACTTTCATTGCAGCCTTTTCCTGCAAAGCCCTAAGAAAGATAGTCCACATCAAAAAGCATGTAACATCATTGATTCTTCTTTCAAAGAATTTGAAATTTTCATGAAGTTGCAGGTACATTAGTGAAGTTACTTTAACATACTCCATGGCTTTTTCAGGACATAAAAAATTCTTTTGAATGAGTTTTAAAAGGGAGTACAGAATCTTTGAGGATTTTAAATAGCCTCTGTTATTGAGGATGGGTAAGAGGAAAATCCACTAAGAAATGTGTCTTCTGATAGCAAAGCTGGAGAAATAGCACGGTTACTATGTCTTCTCCCAAGGGCTGGATATTGGTTACCTACCCTTGATAAGGGGATGAGAGTATCCTTCACAGTCTGCAGTCTAAAATAGATCTGTGTTGTGATGAACATTGGT
This sequence comes from Halichoerus grypus, assembly GCF_964656455.1. Lineage (NCBI taxonomy): Eukaryota > Metazoa > Chordata > Mammalia > Carnivora > Phocidae > Halichoerus > Halichoerus grypus. The sequence goes on from NC_135714.1 coordinate 43,212,157, forward strand.
GTTCATCAAGTGTAAGCAATGGCAGTAAGCTGCCCAAGGTTCTCTGTGGACCCCTGGTTCTCTTCTCAGAGGGCAACATCACCTCCACCCATCTCTCCATATCTCTGCCAAAGACACACTGAGAGGTTCCTGAGAAGCCTCCGGGTCACTGCATTAAACCCTAAGGTCTTCTGCCTTTCCTTTTGTGGTCGGAGCTATGAGACAAAAACTAAATACATCTTCTTCCTTTCAAAGAACCCAGCTTCCCCAGTTAGCAAAAAACAGTAGCATGACTTCTTGCTAGCAAATGAGAAGAGAGGCATTCCAGAACATCAAGCCAAAGCATGAAGTCCATTACCTGTGCAGAACATGTACTCAGTAATATTAATGGCTGAATATTAAACTGCTACTACAGTCATAATTGTATCATAAAATAAAATTCCTGGCAAGGGCTAAACAAATGTCCAAGAGCCATTCTGAATATAATAAATATGGCCCCAAACTCCTTCATCTCCATCCCTTAAGGGTAAGAGGGTAAGTCCTTAATTTCACTTATTTATTCAATATTTATTGAATGTCTACTATTTACTATGTGCCAGGTGCTGTACTGTGTGCATGTGTGCGTGTGCATGTGCGTGTGTGCATGTGTACGTGTGCGTGTGTGCATGTGTGCGTGTGCATGTGTACGTGTGCATGTGCGTGTGTGCATGTGCGCGTGTGTGCATGTGTGCGTGTGCATATGCGTGTGTGCGCGTGTGTGCGTGCATGTGTGCGTGTGCATATGCGTGTGTGCATGTGTACGTGTGTGCGTGTGTGTGTGCATGTGTGCATGTGTACGTGTGTGTGTGCATATGTGTGTGCATGTGTGTGCGCGCGCGTGTGTGCATGTGTGCGTGTGTGTGTGCATGTGTGCACGTGCATATGCGTGTGTGCATGTGTACGTGTGTGTGTGCGTGTGTGTGTGTTGGCAGAGAATAGCAGGAAAAAAATTCCAGAAAAATCATACAAAATTTTTGGGAGAAGAGCGTTCTAATTTTTCATTATTAAATCATTTATTAGAAACCTCACTACTTACAATTACTACAACTGTTACAATTCTGCTTATGTAAATTATTTTCCCCTCAATAACAATGAGTTACTTAACATAGGAAATGTGAATCTAAAATGAATCCTTACCTGCAAGTAATCTGAAGAGTTGTATTAGCCATAATTGTAAGTATGTCTTTTTGTATGCTGAGTCTGGGTGGATCAAGGGAAACACTAGGCAAACCTAGAAACAAATTAAATAAATGAATATAGTTGCCACTGAGTCAGACCCAATAGGAAACACCTTCCATAAACAATGCACACTCTATACTTTAAAAGGCCTCTTCAGCAATTCATTGTGTAAAACTGTGAATTTACTTTTCACCATTCCCAGTAAAAGTTCACAAACTGTGTCATAACAGGAAGAATGGGCAGATGGTCATAAACCAACACAAAAGTTCTGCAATTCATGGAGCTAGGGTGGAGTTCCTGTTTTCCTGCATTGCCAACTTCAAGGTCTTACAAAAGGATATAGGACATTGAAACCAAATGAACCTTCATCTGATGATCTCACTCCCTTGGGAAAGGACCCACTGACATTTCTTATAAAGCATAGGATGTACACAGTTGACTAAATTGCTGATTAATGAATACTACTAAGAGAGATTTCTATACAGTTCATCTATGTACCCTGAAGGGGAGAGGAGTGCCCATGACATTGTCTCATTTTCCTTTATCAATTTTCTAGTGCACTTCCTGTGGTAACTGAACTGCCAAAGTTGGAAGACTGTACATTAAAACTAGGTGAGAGGAATTGAGGGAAAAGAAAAAAAACATTTGCCAGTGTCCATATAATACACCTATTAATACACTTTTTCTGAGAGAATGTAACTAAAAAAGTGTAGTGTTAATGAATTACAATTCGGGAAATCTCAACTTATTAATCAAAGCTCTGAGCTCATCCTGATACCAAGTTTACAATACAAGAAAGCTGTATTTACCTAAAAATACCACTGGACAGATTCCTCACCATGGATCACTCCACAGCAAGAAAACAGAGTTCTCTGTGAACTAAATGCAAAGAGCTAGTAAGTGATGGAAAACTATCAAAGAAAGAAAAACTGTCCACCATGCTAGGGCCTTAACTAATATCCAGATTCCAAAACATCACCTTAAAAAGTGATGGATGCTGGGTAATCACCCAAGCTTAATATGATCTTTAACTCACATCAACTAAGAACAAAAGACTCTCTACCCAAAGAAAATGAAAACACTAATTCAAAAAGATACATGCACCGCTGTGTTTATTGCAGCATTATTTACATTAGCCAAGATATGGAAGTAACCCAGTGTCCATCAATAGATGAGTGGATAAAGAAGATGCAGATGCTATGGAGTATTACTCAGCCATAAAAAAGAAGGAAACCTTGCCATTTTGCAACTACATGGATGGAGCTAGAGAGTATTATTCTAAACAAAGTCAGAGAAAAACAAATACCAAAGATTTCACTCATTTGTGGAATTTAAGAAACAAAACAAATAAAAAAATAGACTCTTAAATATAGAGAACAAGCTGATGGTTACCAGGGGGAGGTGGGTGGGGGGATGGGTGATATAGGTGATGGGGATTAAGAGTACACTTATCATGATGAGCACTGAGTCATGTACAGAACTGATGAATCACTATATTGTAGACCTGAAACTAATATAACACTGTATGTTAATTATACTAGAATTTTAAAGATAAGTAAATAATTTTTTTTTAAAAAAGAACCACCGACTCTCAAGGCCTAAACTGGCACTAATCTTGTTGGGTAAATAAGACAGTATTAACAAATATGAAAAAGTATGAGTAAAGAGAGTGAGCAAATATCCAGTGCAAATATCCAGTACACTGAATCTGTGGACCTCAATGTGAACAGCTGCAGGCAAAAATGAACAGCTAATCACCCATATTTCTACACACTCACCCAGATGTGCAAAATAGGTTGCTGACACAACTGTAAATTTGTTGATCAATACAGTTTTTTTAAAAAATTTAGAACTTAAGTTATATCAATAAATCTCAGAAATTAATTGGTATACTGATTTGTGTTTGGGCTAGTAATTCTTAAACTTTAAGATGTGTAAGATATCCCTAGCCCTACAAATCTGCATTTTCACGAGCATTTCAGATGACTCGATCACACATGGCCTATGGGACACTCTTGGACAGCTATTGATTTGGCTTACCATGTTCAGTTAATTACCATAGCCCTTTTCAATACGGAAGGAAATAACTGCCCCCAAAGTAGACAAACAATGAAGCAAAGTTTTTAAAAACAATAGAAAATCCTTCCAACAATGGAGTCTCACTTTAAGAAAAGGAAAATGAAAACAACTCGTTTGGATGAGTATAAGTATCAAACTTGGCTGGGAAACACTAGGTTGAGAAATATGTTGAAAACAGTAACTTAATACAATGTGTACAGTGATCCAAATGAGAAAGAACCCATTATCTGGGCACATTTATGTGAGAAAAAAAAACGGTAGTAAAGGCAAAGCTCTAAATAAGCCATGTTCGTTCTGCCACTGAACTAAGAGGTTCTTGAAGATCTCTCATAAATTATTGTCACAGATTATCTCACACTCTAGACACACTTTCTTATGTTAAAAAATTAATTAAAGATATGTTCTCCATTCATAGGAAGCTAAGACAATACCATACTATTCAACAAAAATCTTTTCAACAAGGCTATATCAATAATGATAACTTCAAATTCATATCTGTAGACCAACCAACGTTCAATTTTGTTTTGCTCCATTAAGCTTCATTCATTTTCATTGGCAAGTTTAAGTTCTGCTCTTCAGAAAATTCTAAAGAAATAACTATAAGAAGTACATATGCTGCTACTAAATAAAAAGCCCTTCTATGTTCAAATCCCCTAACCAAAATTAATTAATTTGTGCGCTATTACCCTTCCAGCTCAAAGACAGGAAGGAAAAACAACAGTGCCTCTGTCTCTAGAATTTGATGGCACCAATTACAGCCCAATCCAATTAAGCAAGTCACACACTCCGAAAGGGCAACCTCATCATTATATTCAGGACAACCCGATTACAGTTACTACTGCTGCGCGATGAAACACCCCAGGCTTAGAAGCAACTCACTTCTTTGTGGGATACAGAACAACCACATGTTCCAGACCATAAAGGGGGAAAGAGAGGTCTTGTCAGGGACAAATGAGTGTCCATGGTGGAGCTGGCCCTGATGAACCAAGTCATTATTAAGAAAATTTAATAACTATACCCAGATGATCTTGTTACTGTATACGAGTGTCTTTTTTTAAAGACATGTGATTCTTTTATTTCAATATAAGGAATTTTTCCCTGAATTATTTGACTTTTTTTCCCCTCCACCCTCTTCCCTTTCTCACCCTCCAAAGAGTGGAAATCTGGAAATCAGCAATCTGTGGCTACAGAAAAGAGATATGAGAAGGGCGTTGTGGGGGCGGGTAAAGCGAAGAAAGACAGACATTTATTGCATCAAGCGCATGTGTGTTCCTAATCCTGAAGAAGACTGAAATTTTAGGTGGCAAGGAAAGTGCGGGGCGGCGCTAAATCTAGCTACCGAGTCCCGCAGAGTAAGTTTTCAGAACTTGAGCTTCTGACCATGCGCTTATCCCAAGGACCAAAGCTTTGAAAGATGTGATTGTTTTACATAAGAAGGTGACTGTTACTTGGAAACATTTTGGGAAGCTGTCACAACCCCGGCTCGGAGCTCAATTTCACCTTCTCTCTGCAAGGACAGCAGCATCCTGCACCAAGGAAGGGAAAAAAGTTTCCCTCCCTGAACTGCACCGCATACAGTGGATGTGTTTGTGGGTTCCAGCCAGAAGGGAACCGCACACCGGCGTCCGCCTGACTCCTGCAGAGGCAGAGCTGAGTGCACGATGCAGGCGATCGCAGCGAACTGGCTGGCTCTCCCTGCAAGGCTTCCTTCCCCGCGCCCGGGCTAAGGACTGTGCGCCCAGCCGGACAACGTTCCACAGCCTGTTCCCGCCTGCGGGGGCACCTCTTGCCTGCCAGCCCCGGCGCCTGCCTTCCCACCCCCGCCTCCCCGAGGGTGTGTCGGCTCCGCAGGACTCGCTCCAGCCGAGGCCCGGGTCGGAGACCAGAGTCGTGGAAAAGGAACTGGGCTCGGGAGACCACCAACTCTCTGGATAATCTTGGGCCAATCAAAGAGCCTCGGTTTCCTCACTGGTAAATGAAAAAACACGAAGTGTCAAGTCACTTTTCATCTTTCCAGCTGACTCCGAGTTAGATCCGGCCTCCAGGACCTCTCCGCATCGCCCCATCTCTCCGCCCGCACCCGACCTCTCCGCCTTCCTTCTAGGGAGTGGGCTCCTTACCCACTGAGGCAGCCCTGGTCTCCACGCAGAGCCACAGAGCGATGGCCAGCAGCGCCTTGCTCTCCATCCCGCACCTCGCGCCGGGCGCGGTGCCCAGGACTCGGGCGCCGGTTCTTTCTCCCTGGGCCTGCCCCGCGAAGAAGGCGCGGAGGTGGAACGAGTGCCGCAGCGCAGGACTGTGGGGCGCAAAGGGGAGGGTGCCCTGGCTCCGGCCACGGCTTGCAGGGGCGTCAGCGGGTGCCGGGAGGAGAGGAAATCCCCGCTGCGCGACAGCTCTGGGCTAGCCGTAGCGCGCAAGTGATGCTCCGCGCGGGCAGAAGAAACCCAACCGTCCACCGCCAGCTCTCCCGGGGTCCCGGGACTCAGTGCGGGGTGGGAGCTAGAGGTCGAAACTCTAGAGCTTGGGGGCGGGGCTACGAGGGGCGGGGCCGGGGCGGGGTTCCCCTCTGCCGCCGGCCCCGCCTCTCAGCCGGTTACCAGGCCGGGACCCGCTGCTTCCCCAGCGCACTACATCTCCCGGTCTCCCCGCTTGCCTGGGACCGCATCTGGCCCCGAGTGTCCGGAGGGGGAACGTCCCAGGCGCAACAACCCCATTTCTGGTAGAGATGAAATGTAGCCCGTAAGGGCTTCTGAGACACTCCAAGCTTCAGTAGGTTGGGGCCCTCCGAGATGCGGGTGGGGGCTGGGTGGTGCCGAAGGAGGGGACAGCGCGGCGAGCGCAGGCGAAGGACACTGAGCCTTCAGGAGGCGCGCCAAAATTTGCGACCGTCTTCGGCGTCCGCGCTTTTCCGGTGGATCAGCCGCAGGTTGAAGCAACCAGAGAAAAGCGGATACTGAGCCCAGGCGAATGCAGGATCGCAAACCGGCAGTGACTCCAGCCAGTGTTTTGCTTGGCTAGCAAAACTGTAGTTTAAAAATCTGAATCTGAATGCCTTTAGTCAGAATATACACATGCTCAGTTCTCCAAAGTTCCCCCTATTTCCTCTTATATCTGGCAGCTTCAAATGTTTTTAGGTTACCAGCCTAGCCCCCAAAGGCTCTTAAATTTGAGACCCTTTACCGGGCTTTCACCAAAAACCTCCATCAAGGACTCCAGGGAGCTGTAGGTACCCAGGGCTCTAGTGTACCCGCAGCGTGAGAGTCACCTATCCCTGAGTGAGGCTCTCTCCTTGAGAAGGGCCTTTTGTCCACCGTGTTACCTGACAAGGAGCCCCTCCCTGACTCTTCTTGGGCTTTTGACCAGGCCCCTTTTCAGAACAGAGCTCCCAGCCAAGATACCCTTAGGCTAGGAGAAGGAGGCCAGCTTCGCTGGAGAAGCAATGAAGCGAATGCTCCCAGACCCCGGGCACCCAGAACACTCCGTACCAAACCTCACAACTATCTCTGCATGTGTAGACTCCTCATGGAGCTGTTTGGAGAATTCAGATTCCTTTAGACATTTTTTTTTCCCTTCTTTTCTCTCCATTTCTCCCCACACCTAGAGAGCGACACCAAAAGTCCCTTAATTTCTTTAAATAAGGATCTTGCAGATCTCTCTGTCTTAAAGGACCACCACCTTCAGGGAGATGAAGAAGTAGAATTATTATTTCTGCATCTAGGCCAAACCCCCCTTCCTGAAACACCCAGTGTAAAGTGATGCTTTTCTTCTATGTTTAAAATGTTTGCTGTATTTACTCTTCTACTTTGCCAGGTTGACAACTGAAATACTTTAACTCTGAAAAACAATGAATATATGTGCTTAAAACTTTTTTTATAATATGAAAAAGTTTTGAATGAAAAGCCCTTCTTCAGCAGAGGCAAGCGTTTTCACCTTTCCTCTTTTTTTCCAAGCAAAATTTATGCACGTAGAGCTATAGGAGTATCAGCAAGGGTGGCCTGGGTATAAATACTGTGTGTTGGCTTTTTTCACTTTAAAATATAACTTGAGGGGCTCCTGGGTGGCTCAGTTGGTTAAGCGTCTGCCTTCGACTCAGGTCATGATCCCAGGGGGAGCCTGCTTCTCCCTCTCTCTCTGTCCCTCTCCCTGCTCTTTCTCTCTCTCTCTCAAATAAATAAAATCTTTTAGAAAATAAAATATAACTTGAAGATCATTCTACATCAACCTATAAGGCTCCATCTCATTCTTCTAATAGTGGCATGATGTTCTACGGTAGAGATGTGCTGATATTTGACCTAGGAGATAATTATTTGTAAGAGGCACGGGAATCCTTAAAGAAACTCCTCTCTTCCTGCTAGTAAACTTAGCAAGTAAAACAGGACAGGCTCTGGCAAAGCTGGACACGGGGGAGGGGGATGGAACCTGGTTTGGAAAGGCCATTTTTCTCCATTTCCATCTCCAAACAGTTCTTTTCTCTCAGGCTTATTTACAATTCATGACACTTCCTCTTCCAGGTCTCACTTAGGAAGATAGTGTCTCCTCCGAATGCAAACCAGAACTTGCAGGCCCGTGGTAATAGCCCCCTTTAGAAGTCTTGGAGGAAATGATGCGTCTTTGATGGCCACAAGACCAGAATTTGGCAGGGGCTCAATGAAATCAGTCTACCACATTCCCTCCCACACAGTACTTAGAAGTAGCCTTATGTTCATGAAAAACGACAAAGCCTGTTTTTTGAAAAACGTCTGGTCTAGGGGCGACACCCCCCCATTATCTGGCACCGTTGGAGTGATTTTGTGAGTTAATCCTGCAGTATAGGTACAACCACGACCTACCAAAGTGCTCAAGTATGTTTAGTGCTCCAGAGATGGGATTCAGACACATTTGGGGTGAAGCAGCAAAGAGTGTCGCTAAGTGCACAGACTCTGGGGCCGCACTAACTGGGCTCAACCCCCAGATCTACCCCTTACTATTCATGTGATCTTGACCCACTTACTGGTTGCATACCTATAAGACACAAAAGGTGACAATAGTACCTTCTTCCTAGGGTGTTTTTGCAAGAATTAAATGAGTTACTGCATGTAAGGCATTTAGAACAGGACCCAACAGCTGGTGAGCACGGGCAGCTAGCACGTAGTAAGCACCTGATATATTGGGAAGCATTCTGCGAGGGTTAGTCACGCCACAGTGTGTGGCCTCCTTTGTACTACAGAGATCTACACTGCAAATAGGGCTCCTTCAGTTTTTGAGCACCTACTATGTACTAGGCACAATAATAGAGACTACAGTTACAATGGTGAAAATAAAGGCAGTATGAGCATAAATGAGCAGTCATCATGTAGCTCCATCTAGGGCAACTTTAACCAATCGTAGACTGCTCTGTATTCCAGCAACTTCTTTGGCTCTTGTGCACACAGAATATACATTGTTCATATCATCAAAGCACACTACATAAATTATACTCCATGATGCCAAATTTGGCTCCATCACCACAAGCATGTTGGACTTCATATGTTAAAAAGTAAAAATGAAAACTAGCAAAAATTTAATAATTGTGGAAGTTGGTTGCTGAGTATATATGGGTTCATTTTACTATTCTTTACTTTTACATGTTTAAAATTTTCCACGCTAAAAAAATTTTAAGTAACTATAACCAAAGTGATGCCTGATCTAGATACCATCACTAACTTTTCCACTGTCAGTATCTTGACATAACCTCTGGGAAACGGTTGAAGCAAAGAGGCAGATGGATGAGAATTTGCACGTTTTATTTCATATATTTCTATAAGACTTAATCAAAAGAAGAAAGTGTTGCTTTTACAAATAAAAAATATAAAGATCAACTCTTCTAGTGGCTGTTATATTTTCAAATACTGCCATTTGTTGATTACATATTTGCATACTTTCTCATGTTTACTCCTTTTGTTTCCAGTATTTGTTTATGCTGTAACTTACAAGAGCCTGTGACTTGCCAGATGTTGGCTTGATTTCATAGCACATCTGTACTCACGACTATCATGCCATGGGAAATTATGAGCATACCCTTCATCTCTCATTCACCTTCCTTCCACACCCACATTTATTTCACTGTCTGTGTGATTTATTTTTTCAACTTAAACTCAAAATATATTTGTATATTCAAGGGAAAAAAAGGCTAGGTCACCACAAAGCCAGGCTTGACTTGCATGTTTCTATTAGTGGTTGGTTTTATTCATAAAATCTTACATTCTAATAAATACAAAAAAACTCCTCATCCTTTTTGTGAAACAGATGAAACAGAATTTCATCACTTGTCACCCACAAAGGAAAAATCCCAGTTACTTTAAATAGGTATGTCTATGTGCCCTCCCTAAACTATCCCATATAGTTTCTTGTTATAGCTCACATAGGATAAATACAACAATTTTTAAATGTGGAAAGCAAGCAGGGAATTTAAATAATCAACTGAAAATTCACACAGCTCCAGAAAAGGATGTTAGAAAATAATAAAAGTAGCCAACACTCATCGAGCACATCCTTTGGGCAGACACTGTTCTGAATACTTCACTTCATCCCTTGCTTTATCCTTACAACCTCCCATGAGGGCAGTGAGCACTATTAGCAATTCTTAGTAAAGAAGAGAAGTAAAGACAAGAAATTATTTTTAACTTTCGTAGTATTCCTTTGCCTTCCTAAAAGTCTTACCAAAAAAGTTGCTTTATCTGTTTGCAAACAATTGATACATAGTTTTCTCACCATTAGTTAATGACATAATAGAAGTCAAGACACTCTTTATTTTTTAAAGAAGGAGGAGGAGCGTTGGGGAACACTTATTATATGCCAGGTAGTTTCCTTGGATTATCTTATTTTAATGTTCACAATAACCCAATGTAGAAGATACTCATAGTGGCTTGTGGCAAGGGCGGGGGGCGGGGTGAGATTTAGAAGGTTTAACTTTTCCAAAATCCCACAACAAGTGGTGGAATCAGAATTGGAAGGCAAAGAGGTATTAAACATCTAAGAGAGACCCCCTCCAACCATATAGAGACAGTTTCTTATTGAGGGCTGGTCTCTTTCAAGGGATGAGACTGAGTCAGTCAATGCCACCGGCTTCCTTAGCCTCTCTATGATGATCACTTCCATTTTCCCAAGTAGATAGAAGGCCAAGGGTGACTTAAGAGAATCACTGTGGGACAAACAACCAAGAAAGAGGAAACACACTGAGGGTTGCTGGAGGGGAGGTGGGTGGAGAGATGGGGTAACTGGGTGATGGGCATTAAGGAGGGCATGTGATGTAATGAGCACTGGCTGTTATATACAATTGATGAATAACTGAACTCTGCATCTGAAACTAATGATACATTATATGTTAAGTAATTGAATTTAAATAAAATAAGATAAAAAAAAAAAAGGAAGATACTTTCTACACAGGGAAAAAAAAAATGAGTGAAAGGCAGGTAATAAGATCTCCCCTTCACCCACACCAAGAATCCCAACCCGACTGGATCTTCACCTTCCACCCAACCTCTGTACCACTGATCTTTTCCTTTAAAGAAAGGTAGTTGTTACTATATACATAATCATTTGTACATTTGGGACATTTCTTTTCCACCATGGATTTTTTTTTTTTGTCCTGGTCTCCTGGAAAACTTTTAGTCATCCTTCAATACTCAGTTCAAATGTCCTTCCCAAGTGGTATGTTTTACTTTTTTGTTCCAAGTCTTCTTCAGTTGAAATCTTCCCAGAAGAAACAGTCAGGGGTTAAGTCTTACCTGAGCAGGTAGTTGAGTTTAAAAGGATGGTTGTTAAGTTTTAATAAGAATTATTAATAAGAATTGTTAAGTTTTAATAAGAATGGTGAAGTGCATAATGATGATGCTTATTTAATAAAATGTATCTTGTATACTATAGACTTCGGGTGACATGTCTAATTAAATAGAACTATTGTCAAAGATACCATGGAGTGCAAATTATAGATGCTAGCTATTTATCATGTACATTACATGATCATTCTTAAATTCATATTTTAATAGTCATACATTTAATAAATATATCCAGAGCTATACTGAATTTATACTTTATCCTAGACAAATTAATACGAACTACTATGTTATTCACAGAGCTCGGAAATTGCTTTCCTTTTCCTATATACACACAGCACTTATATAATATGATATATCACATATAATATAGTCATATAGTCATATGTTTATGTGAATGATTCTCCCTCAAAAGCAAATATTGGGTCAAATTCATTTTGTATCCTCCGTGCCTAACATTCCGTGCATACTCACCCCTCAATACATTGATGAATTTCAAATGATTTTTGTCATTTTCCTTTCTGCTGGTCTTTATTTCTCCTTCACCTTTTCCCCCCAGAATCACATGTCTCTTGGGTATCCATCACAGTTATCTTTACAGAGAGCAACTTGTTGAAATAAAGAGAACTATACAATGGCAACAGAGACACAGACAGAATGAAAGGGTTCTTAATTTATTAGGCAGGGACGATTGGAGTTTTGTTTTTGATTTTAAGTAATGAAGAAAAAGAAAAAAGCATTTATTAGATTTGCATGTGCTATACAAGAAATGTGTGACTTGAATTTCATGTCTGTGCCTTTTGTAGATTGTAACCATTTTCCAGTGAATTAAGACCATCTCCCCTCTTAAAAGCTTATCAAAATTTTTTCAAGAACTGAATAGTGCATTTAAAAAAAAAAAAGCCTTTGTTTCCCAGAGAATAGTTACAAGTCACTCATCCTTCACAGGAAAAATATATACACTTCCAGCTTAGTTGTACCAGTTTTCAGTGTTGTTCACATTTTTACAGAATAAAGAGTGTTTCCCAGTAATGTTGCTTCACCAACATTAAGACCTAGTCAATGACAGCAGAAAAGTTTTATGTTCTTTGTATATAAATATAGTCTCCAAAGTTTCCAAAACATTAATGAGTAGTCCCTTGAGGCACAAATAAAAATTCTCTCTCTGAGCTGTGTTTCTGAATGTTCACTTCTAATACTTCACTACCTTGATGCACATAAAAAAAAAAAAAAAAACACCAAATGAAACTACTCACCAAGGAAAACTCCACACAGAGGGAAATTTTTAAATAGGATAAAAAATACAACTTCAGATCTAACTGATAATCATCTAAAAATTGGTCAGGCTGGTTATAGGCACATGAAAGGCCATAAGGGAGTCATTTCATGCATCTGACCACATAATATAAATAGAAGTTCCAGATGTGGAGAAAATGAGTCTAGCAACAAAGCAACACATCAAAAATATTAGACATTAGAATGGTCTTTGGATTGTGTACAAAACACTTACATTTCCTTATCCTAAGAAAACTTGACCTTGCTTTTCCCTAAAGCTACTTCCTTGTCTGTGACTTTTACCTTTCCTTCATCATAGAGGTTCTTGAAAGAGCAGAGGCCATCTTTCACCTTCTCTCTTCAAGGACAATAGCTTCTTCTCAGTCTTGACTCTGCCCAGCATCTCCACAATATCCATCCTGTTGTCCATCCCCTTTTGAAGCTCTGCCTTTGTTTGATGCTCCTAATACTGTACATACCTACTTCTCCAGCCAACACCCTTCAGAGGCTTGAGCTCCTTTGCTCAACCCTAAACATAGGGAATCTCCACATCCATGTCTGGTCATCATCCTATGTACTTTTCTACAACTTTCTCAGGGATCTCATTCCCCTTCATGCCATCAATTACCTTCTTTGTAGGAATCACTTGCAAAATTGTGTTTTCTAGCTCTGACTTCCTGCGGTAGCTCCAGACTCTAATCTCCAACCCTTCCTACACATCTCTATGTGTATGTTCCACTGATGTCTTAAATTCGAAGTGTCCAAAAACTGAACTCTTCATCACTTCACTCCTACACTGCCTCCTCCAGCCTTCCCAAGGACAAAGTCCTTCTAGACACTTATACTCCATACCTGGTAGGCATGACATTCCCCTACCTTTTCCTTTCCACCCAAATCCAATATGGTCTACAGTCTTTACATCTTTCATATTATCCACCCCCTATTTTTGTTCATCAGACTGCCCTGATTCATGACCATTTTGCCTTTGTCCTGGAATATTCCAATCCATCCATCACTCTGCTGCCAGAGTTATCTTTCTAAAACACAAGGGTCAGCTGTCTTTTATCTTTGACAGTTGGCATTTACACACAGCATAAAGCCCCAAATCCTAAGCCTGGTGTTCAAAGGCTTCATTCTTTGCCTGCTTCCTGTTTTTCTAGGTTACCTTTCAATGTACCACATACATACTGTATATTCCAGCCAGACAGGGTCCACTGACCACTTCCAGAAAATGCCTCATATTTTCTTGTTTCCAGGCTTATGCTCAAGGTGTTTTCTTTGCTTGGTATGTACTTTATTCTACTATCTGCCTGTAGGAGGCTGGCATCTCTTCAAAACCAGGCCCCAAGAAGTTTCTTCCATCCCTACCCTTCCTGCCCTGCCCACGTGAATTACTGTCTCCCAGACTACAACAGTCAGGATTTCTTGGGTTTTAAGCAACAGAAAAGCCAACTTGAGCTGGCTTAATGTATAGGATCATGTTGCTTTAAGTTATAGACTGGCTTCAGATAGTTTTGTCAAGAGTCTCAGTGTGTCATCCTGCCATTTTTCTGTGATTTCTCAATTCTGCTCTCAGGATTTCTTCATAGTTGAAAAAAAAAATGGTTGTACATCCTCACAATACACTGTCCACAGAAAGAGAAAATTCTTTGCTGGAAGCACTTGAGAAATACTGAGGAAGACTCTTTGTCTTCAGCAAAATTCTCCTTGTATCTTATTTGCCTACATCCCTACACCAATTACAGGGGCAGTGTCTTAGCCCATTTAGATTATTATAACAAGAAACCACAGACTGGGTGACTCATAATCAACAGAAATTTATTTCTCCAAGTTCTGGAGGTGGGGAAGTCTGAGATCAAGGTGCCAGCAGGTTTGGTGTCTAGTGAGGTCCACTTCCTGCTTCATAAAAAGCCATCTTCTTGCTATGTCTTCACACGGTGGAAGAGGTTGAGAGGGTCCTCTGTGGTCTTTTTTATAAAAACACTAATCCCATTCATGAGGACTCCACCCTCATGACCTAATAAATCTCCCAGAGACCCCACCTACCAATACCATCAACTTTGGAAGTGAGAATTTCAACCTATGGATTGGAGTGGGGGGCGGGGAGGAAATAAACCATTTAGATCATAGCAGGGAGGAAGGATGCCAATAGGCTTAGATCAATCAGAGTCCATCCTTGCAATTCAGAGTGGGGTTGATAACATCAAAAACATATCATTGAAATGGGGAAGGGATTATTTCTCAAAGAAAAATCTGGAGGATTTTTTTTAAGTAGGCTCCACACCCAGTTTGGAGCCCAACCGGGGGCCTGAATTCACAACCCTGAGATCAAGACCTGAGCTGATATCAAGAGTCAGATGCTTAACAAACTGAATCACCCAGGTGCTCCCTGGAAGATTTTAAGAAAGCAAGGGGAAACGGTTGTTAAGGAGACAACCAATCAATGATCACAATATTCCTCATACTCCAAAAACCCATTATTCAATATCTGTTGTAGCATATATGATACTCTGCCTTACATCAGATTTATTGGGGTTATGTGTGTCTTTCTTCCCCAACATATTGTGAGATAGAGGACAGGCTTTGTGCAGTTTTCATAATTGCTTTCTCTAAACTTCTAATTAATTGAAGACATGACTTTTTGTTCTTCCTGTGAAATACTTCCCCTTCATCCAATGTTATTATCATAGCAATAACTAACATTTATTGAGTTACCATGTGTCAGGCCCTGTTGTAAACACTTTACATGTGTTAACTCCTTTAATCCTCACCAGCAACCTGCAAGGTAGGTACTATTATTATCTTTATTTCATAGATGTGGAAAGTAAGACTCAGAGAGGTTAAGTAACTTGCCCAATGCCGTACAGCTTGTGTGTGGTAGAGCCAAGATTTGAGCCAGGGCAGAATGAATCCAAAGTTACACTTGAAAGAAGACTCTTAATGCTGGTTCATCGCTTACTAAAATGTACCTCCTGGTAAAACAGTCACAAAGCTACTTCTTATCTTTCAGCTCTCCCATTCGGAGCATCTCACAATCTTGCCAATTACTCTTTCCTAACATATCTGTTCTTGCTAGTTTGTTCTTATTTTAAATCAACCATCCAAGTTTTGACCATCTCTTGACGAGGCTCCTAGGATGATATATTTGAGGATCAATCAATTTCATATTTTCACCCAAAACTATCCTCTGTGCCTCGATATCTTCTTCCTGATCTGATGTCCAATATCAAATGCTTCATGTCTTTCAGCTCATGATCATAAGAGAATAAACCCATGAGGGACTAATCCTGGGTCATATTTGGAGTTACTCCTGACAATAATTCTTAGGGGACAGTGTGTCAGTTGACTCCTTAGTGCTGTTGATTCTATGAGATGAAACTCCTAGTACTATGGGGGCCCTCAAGAGATTATAAGACCCAGTCTCCTGTCTTCAGTCAACGAGTCATTACCTTCTAAAGACAGATCTTGATTATGTGCATCTTAAGGAAGTATTGAAAAGATCCTCCACAGCCACATTTGGCAACACAAAATTTCTTCCAGCATGTGACTGTGACAGAGTCTTCCTGATATGTCAAAACCATGAGGTTTTGCGCCATGCTCTGTACCCAGTATTCTGCTGTAGTGTCAGAAGCCTGCTCCTTGAGTACAAGTGGCAGACTGTCCAGCAATCTCAATTCACTCAGCAAATTATTAATTTACTTTTTAATGGCAAGGTTATTATGACATATTGATGCAAGCACCAGAATTTTAGACTTTTTGAAAGTATTGCCCATGAATTAGATATATTGCTCTTGTTTTGTGTTAAAGAATTTATCTTTATTTCTATTTCTATTTATTATATAGTTATATTTATCTTATATTTATGTAATATATATATAATATATAATATAAATTATACTATGTATATGTATTATATACCTACATAATATATTTTATTTTTATTTTAAAATTTTGTTTAGTAATTAATTTATTTGAGTATTTATTAAGGTTAATCTGGGGGTTCTCAATCCTGACTACACGTTAGAATCTCCTGAGTCTGGAGAGCTTCGAAAAAATCCTGGTACCTGCCACCATCCTACATCAAATGAATCAGAATCTCTGGGAGGAAGACCTGAACAGCAGATTATTCTGTGTGTTCTAATGTGATTCTAATCATTCTAATCTCGTTAAACCCTTGTTCGTGAGAACAGAAAAGAGTCTTCCAAAACTTAGAAACAAAAACATTATAGCTACTTTACCCCTTGAATACTATAGTCGCAGTGAGCTTTCTAAAGAGTACCAAAAATATACGAGAAATTTTAAAAGTATGACTCATTAGAGCAAAATAACTTAATCTTAGCAAACTCAAAATTATTTTTAAAAATACTTAGCAAAAAAAACAGCTACAATAAATAGCTAAAATAACCAAAAAAAATCTTTTTAATGTGAATGCATTTTAATGTGTTTGCCATGATTCAGCATAAATTTTCCAAAAGTAAGAACATCCACAACATTAAAAAGTCTTAAAACACCCTTGAATACTTCAAATGACAATTCAATATTTACCACGTGTAATGTTCCTATCTAGGGCTGAGAAAATACCAAGAAAGTAAGGGTCTGAAGTCAACAGTCTGGTAACAACAATTCATTTTGATAGAAAGAATTACAACTTTCCAGGTCTTAGCTTCAAACAGAAGATAAGGCTTTTATGTTTACTGAAGAAACTCTCCCATTTTTTTTTTCTGAGTTATGCTTTTTGTTAAATGCTATTCTGAATGAAAGAACTGCTTGGGGGAGGTCAGGAGGGAGGCAGACACCAAAATTGAGTTTCAACAAAGATGAATCATCCAAATCAGTTTCTCTGATCTAAAAACACTGCTGAATGCAATGTAGTAGGTGATGCTGTCTTTCACCCTTCCTAGCAACTCAAGTCAAAAGCTAAATTCCAACGAATGGGAGCAATCTGTAGTGCTAGCTAGCTCTTACATCCAGTTACAAGAATTCTTCGGGGTCTAAAATGAGGACCCCAGGCTACAACAATCCTTAAAATTCTTTATGAGCTTGTGTTTCAAAAAGTTTTAAAATCTCGGTATGCGTGTGCTTGTACAGCAACAGACTAGAAGTGTACACATCAGAATTTTTTTAAGGACTGTTTATTTATTTGAGAGCAAGAGAGAACACAAGCAGTGGGGAGGAGCAGAGGCAGAGGGAGAAACAGACTCCCCACTGAGGGTAGAGCCCGATGTGGGGCTGGATCCCAGGACCCCAGGATCATGACCTGAGCAGAACGCAGAAACTTAACCGACTGAGCCACCCAGGTGCCCCCACATCAGAATTTAACAGTGATTATTCCTCAGTAAGAAAAATATGGATGACTTAAATTTTCTTCAAGAACCACATAATATTTTTCATACGTATATGCATAGAAGAAGTCCTGAAGGACACACATGAACCTTGAAAATAATTACCCCTGAGGACCAAGATAGGGATGGGAGCAGAGAAGAGATTTCATTTATTACACTAAACTCTTTTATATTTTTGAATCTTTTCATTGATAAATTATAACTTTACATTATAATTTAAATAATAATAAACATGATAATAAACTCTGAATTTTAAAAAAGCTGCTGTAAGACCACATTCATCTTCTCTAATGTGGAGGTGTCTTTATTAACATGGCATTTGCCCAGGTGGGTAAGAGAATGTGAACAGAAGTGCTTGCCCTTCTGCCTGCAGAGGATGGAATATTTCTGTCTCCTCGTGTGTTCCATGGTAATGCCAAAGCAAAATCTTGACCTCAGAGAAATCATAAGTTATCAGTAGCAATTCATTTTGTTTATTTTTTTTAATTTTTTATTGTTATGTTAATTCCCATACATTACATCATTAGTTTTAGATATAGTGTTCCATGATTCATTGTGCATAACACCCAGTGCTCCATGCAGAACGTGCCCTCCTCAATACCCATCACCAGGCTAACCCATCCTCCCACCCCCTCCCCTCTAGAACCCTCAGTTTGTTTCTCAGAGTCCATCGTCTCTCATGGTTCGTCTACCCCTCCGATTTCCCCCCCTTCATTCTTCCCCTCCTGCTATCTTCTGAGTGGGAGAGGGAGAAGCAGGCTTCCCAAGGAGCAGGGAGCCCGATGCGGGGCTCGATCCCAGGACCCTGGGATCATGACCTGAGCCGAAGGCAGGCGCTTAACGACTGAGCCACCCAGGCGCCCCAGTAGCAATTCATTTTAAAAACTAAAACGTATTAAGCTCCTGCTATACAAAATGTTTTTTTATATATATTATTGTATTTTCTCTTTAAAACAACCCTATGAGGCTCAGAAAATTTAAGCATCTTTGACAGCCAACACCACTGGTAAATGGAACTACAAGGATTTAAAACTAGATCTTCTGGCTTCACAAATCAGTGTCCTTAAATGGAAAGAAATTAAAATTATGAAACAAGAATTTTGAATAGTAACTGGGTATCAGTCTAAGATGGTAATATTTCTGCTGACATAATTTTCTTAAACATTTTGTAGTTCTACAACTCTTCTTTTTTAGGGCAGGGGGGCAGAAGGAAAGGGAGAGAGAGAACCTTTTTTTTTTTTTTTAAAGATTTTATTTATTTATTTGACTGACAGAGACACTGTGGGAGAGGGAACACAAGCAGGGGGAGTGGGAGAGGGAGAAGCATGCTCCCTGCTGAGTAGGGAGCCCGATGCGGGACTCGATCCCAGGACTCCGGGACCATGACCTGAGCCGAAGGCAGACGCCTAATGACTGAGCCACCCAGGTGCCCCCGAGAGAGAGAATCTTAAGCAGACTCCGTGCCCAGCGTGGATCCCAACACAGGGCTCAATCTCACAACCCTGAGATCATGACCTGAGCCGAAATCAAGAGTTGGATGCTTAACCAACTGAGCCACCCAGACACCCCTTTCCTACAACTCTATTTAGAGATTCACTCTATTAGTCAAAATCCACATCCATAAGTCTCTTTGAGATGAGTGTTCCTCTACCTGGGGCTTCTGCTGACACTGCTGGGAAATAATAGTCTTAAAGTTTCTCAGAAGCCCAGTTGTTTGACTGAATAAGCTCTGAGACAGCATCTTAGATCTTTCTGCTAAACTTTCTGCCCCCAGGGTCTGGCAGCTTTCTCAAATGCCATTCTGCTTTTGCCACTAATCTCATCAATTTTCTTTTTTAAAAAACTACAATTCCTTCTACACATACATATTTTAATGGTTTAACAAAAACTTTTTGTGGGAAAGCTTCAATATACAGGGCTTGGTCCATTTTATATTTTAACTTTATATTGATTTATTATATTTTTTAAATTGATGCCTGTTCAATTCTTCAGCATAGGTCCTTTCTTCATTATTAGCTCCTAAGTAACTATCCCCATGACTGGAAAGGGGGAAATCCCTTAAAATATCCTCTACATGACTTTGAAGGGAGAAGAATCCTCAAAATATACAGGGGATTCACATTACCTTACATATATAAGCTGTCATTATTATTTTAAAAATTAATTTCCTATGGAATAACATACAGTAATATTTAGTCTCACATAACTAGTCCTGAAGACATTTTTCTCTTCCCAGTCTTCCACATTTGTTTGAAAGGGAAGTATAGTACCACAGTGGAGGGGTGGGAGCTTTGGTGCCAGATGAACCAAGATTAGATTCTCAAAGCCAGACGAAGACACCCCAAGAAAAGACAGCTACAGCCCAGTATCCCTGATGAGCACTGATGCACAAATCCTCAACAGAATACTAGCAAACTGAATTCAACAGCACATTAAAAGGATTAAACACCATGACCAAGCGGGATTTATCCCTGGGATACAAGGATGGTTCAACGTACAAAAGTCAATTAATATGACACACCACATTAACAGAATGAAGGATAAAAATCACATGATCATCTCTTCAGTATTCTTCAGGCTTTCACTAACATGCTTCTCAAAGTCCTGACAGGCTCTTCTGACCATCCTGATATTCAAAGCCACTCTCACATTTTTTTGAAGATTTTATTTATTTATTTGACAGAGAGATACACAGCGAGAGAGGGAACACAAGCAGGGGGAGTTGGGAGAGGGAGAAGCAGGCTTCCCGTGGAGCAGGGAGCCCGATGCGGGGCTCGATCCCAGGACCCTGGGATCATGACCTGAGCCGAAGGCAGATGCTTAATGACTGAGCCACCCAGGTGCCCCTCACATTTTTAAATATTTATTATGACAGCACCTCAGTTCTAGGCACCAAAACTTGTGTTAGTGTCTATTCCTGCATAAAAAAATTACTCCAAAACCTAGTGACTTCAAACAGTAAGCATTCATTATTGCAAAGTTTCTGTTGTTCATGAGTGTGGTTAAGGGGCTGGGGAGTAATTTAGCTGATTCTAGTTCTGGGTCTTTTTAGAGGTTGCAGTCAAGATGTCAGCCACGGATGCAGTCCTGGGAAGTTTGATTGGGGCTGAGGAATCCATTTCTAGTGTGACTGACTCACATGACTATTGAAGAATAATTCAGATCCCCCACTGAATATCGGGGATCTCCTTAGGGCTACAGCTACTCAAGTGTCCTCGTGACATGGATATCGGCTTCCCTAGAGCAAGGGATCCAAGACAGCAAGGTGGAAACCAATGTGTGCTTTAGGACTTAGAACTGGACGTCATACGCGGTCGTGTGCACAATATCTTATTAGTTATATAGTTTAGCCCTATTCACTGTGGGAGGACATTAACACCAGGGCTTGAATATCAGGAGATAGAGGTCATTGGGGATCATCACGGACTTGACTATAGTTTCTCTCATTAGTGCTTTATAGTTTTCAGCATCCAAATCTTGACCATTTTGATAGATTTAACCCAAAGTATTTTATGTTCTTTGATATCATTATAAATGGTACTATTTTTTAAGTTCTAATATCTAATTATCTTATGCTACTATATAAAAGTACAATTAATTTTTATATTGTCCTTGTAACCTGTGCCCTTCTAGACTCACAAATTAGTTCTCATAACTTTTTGGTTGATTCTTTGGGATTTTCTATGATAATCATGTTTCTGTGAATAAAGACAGTTTTATTTCTTCTTTTCCAATCTGTGTGCTTTTATTTGTCGGCTTATTACCTGGGCTAGTATCTCCTATATAATGTCAAATAGAAATGATGAAAGAGGACATCCTTACCTCATATCCATACATGAGGGGAAAAAAGCACACAGTCTTTTACTATAATGTTATAGATTTTTCATAGATTCTTTTTATTGAGCTGAGGAAGTTCCCTTCTATTCCTAATTTATTAGAAGTTATTATGAATGGGGGCACCTGGGTGGCTCAGTTGGTTAAGCGACCGACTGCCTTCGGCTCAGGTCATGATCCCGGAGCCCCAGAATCGAGTCCCGCATCGGGCTCCCTGCTCAGCGGGGAGTCTGCCTCTCCCTCTGACCCTACCCCCTCTTGGGCTCTCTCTCTCTCTCACTCTCTCTCTCTCTCAAATAAATAAATAAAAAATAAAAAATAAAGAAGTTATTGTGAATGGATATTGAATTTTGTCAAATGCTTTTTTCTGACTCTATTAAGATAATCATATGGTTGTACTGGCAAATTGCATTGATTGATTTTTAAATGTCGAACCAAATTTGCATTTCACCTGAACATGATGTGCTAATTTTTTTTTTACGTTTGGCTAGCTATGATTTGAAAATATTTTGTTAAAGATTTTTTAATCCATGTTCAGGAGGAACATTGGCCTATAGTTTACTTTCCTTGTAATATCTCTCTCTGGTTTGGTTATCATGGTAATGGTAGTCTCATAAAATTAGTTGGGAAGTGTTCCCTTTTCTTCCATTTTTCTGGACCATATATATTTACAAGAAAAATGATATTATCGTGGATTTGCTCAGAAATAATTTGAGGATGGGGGAGGGATGAATGTGAATATAGATAAAACAAGATAGGCCATGAGTTAATATTAAAGTTTAACAATAGGTATATGGGGATTTGTTATACTTTTCTCTGCCCTTCAGGATATGTTTGAAATTTTCAATAATACAATATTTTCTCTTAAAAATAAATCAGTGTCCTTTCCACAGCTCTATCCTACTTACCAGTTAGTATGCTGAGAGATGAGAGTGTCCTAAAATTTCATCAAAGAGGGAAGCAGAGGCTTAGACACTGAGAGTTCCCGAATCCTTTTAAAGAGTGGACTAGTCATGAGTATCCAAATGTATATTGAGAGGACAGTAGGATAACAAATCAATTACAGCTTCAATTTAGATGTGCGATTTAAGACAGTCTTAATTTTTTGGCTATTTCTTCAACTTAGCTTTAACAAATTCTATCCTATAATGCAATGGTTGTCAAACACTAACATGCATGAGAACCCCTCAGAGGGCCTCTTAAAACAGAGATTGTTTAGGGCAGTGAAACAATTCTGTATGATAATCTTGGATATATGTCATACATTTGTCCAAATGTTTGGGTAATAATGATGTGTCAATATCCTTTCATCAGTTGTAACAAATGTCCCACTCTGGTGTGAGATGTTGATAGACAGGAAAGCTGTGCACGGAGGCAGGGGTTATATGGAAACTCTCTACTTTCTGTTTAATTTTGTGTGAACCTAAAACTCTAAAAAAGAATCTTTTTTTTTAGGATAGTTACACACACTGTTTCACTACTTTCAGTTGTACAACGTAATGATTCAACAACTCTATACATTACGCTCTGCTCATCACAAGTGCAGCTGCCATCTGTCCCCATCCTTTATTATTACAATAGAATTGACCACACTTCCTATGCTGTAGCTTCCAGCCCCATGACTTATTCATTTCACAACTGGAGGCCTGTATCTCCCACTCCCTTTCACCCATTTTGTTCATACCCCCACCCACCTCCCGTCTGGCAATCATCATCTTGTTCTCTATATTTATAGGTCTGATTCTGCTTTTTGTTTGCTTACTCATTTGTAAAAAATAAAATCTATTTAAAAACTGACAATGAAAGCACAGGTTGTCAAACTCCATCTTAGAGTTTCTCATGCATAAGTTTGAGGTAGAGCCAAAGAATCTGCATTTCCAACAAGCTCATAGGTGATCATGATGATGTTGGTCCAGCAACAGCAAGAGAATTACTGCTTTAATGTAAAGCCTCTGATTTTAGAAATTTCAAGATTTCTTCAATTTAAGTCCTGTGTTCCATTCAAATAGAATATTATTTAGTTCGCAAGCCACATTGACTCTAAATTCTGTTTGATTCATTTTGGCAAACTTTGTTTGGACATCTACCAGGTACCAAGCACTCTGTTACCCTCTAGAGATACAAGAATATATATTAATTGCATTTTCCCTGCCCTGAAGATTTTATAGTTTGATCTCCTTATTTTTAGTCCTGTTTATTAATTTTAGAAAATATTTTGTTCAATTCTAAGCTCTTTCATTTGTAATAGATTATTTTTAACTTTCCTTCTGCAAAATAAATTAACAGTTGAGTTCAGCTTGTAGTATTAGATATCACAATGTTTTTCTACATCTTGGTCTTATAACATAGTCCAAGCCTACCTGGTTTCTTTCAGAAGGGACCTCAGAGATCATCTCATTCGTTCACCCACCCCCATTTTACAATTGAGGGAGCAGAAGCCTAGAAAAATGAGGCAACTTTCCCAGGGTGACTCAGCTAGTAAGTAGCAGGGCTAGAACTAAATCCATAATTCACTGGGCTCCTAAAATAGTGATCTTTCCATGATCTCTGGCCTCATGATTTAAATTCCAACATCAAAAAGAATTATGGATTCCCGTATTTGGGAAATATTTCACGAAATTTCAGTGGAATATCAAAATTAAATTAAATTATTGAAGATCTTTGTGAATTAAAGGAGAAAAGGTACAGAGAAAAAGACAAAGAGATGGAGTGGTGGTGGTGGTGGTCATAGTAATGGCAATGATAGTAGTACTAGTAAACTAGCAGTAGGAATAGATAACCTCCTATGTGCTACACGCTGTGACTTTCTTAGAACATTCACTCTTCTCAGTAATCCTATGAGTTATGTACAATTATTATACCCATTTTACAAATGGGGAAATTGAGGCACAAAGAAGTTTAGTAACTTATCCAGAGAGACATGGCTTTTGCACTAAACTCCATCTAATGGTCTTGGGTATAATTAATCTCCCCAAATGTAACCTAATTCTGCTAGGAGAAAGAAATAAGTAATAGTTCATCACTCTGTAGAGTTGCATAGTTCTTCAAAGCCCCAAGTCCTTTTTGGAAAGCCTGGCGACTCTCAGTGAGATAGTTGAAAACCAAAGGAAATTTCAAATTCTTCCTTCTAGGACTTTCTTCTAGGTTATAACAAATATAACAGCTCTATTCTTCTGAACAGAACACATATTACATTTTAAAAGTTCTTCTGCACTTGGGATTCATAAATAGGTCAATAGGTTTCATTGGAGTGGAGCATGTACCAGGTACACACACAGAAAGAGACACGTACACACACACACACCCTCATTCAATTTCATGGGTAAACAAATATTACCTTATACCCTTGGGAAGTATTTTTAGCTCTCTCAGCCAAACTGGTTTCACTTGGCAGACGACAGCCCCTGTGGGTGGCACCTACTCTCTGTGAAGTGCTTCCTTTTCCCAGAACTGGGACATTGGCACCACATACCTCCTTACCCTTCGCAACATCTGTTTCTACTTGTGTGCCAGCTAAGGCCGCCTGACCTGGGAAAGGAAACAAAACAAAG
Source organism: Halichoerus grypus (assembly GCF_964656455.1). Lineage (NCBI taxonomy): Eukaryota > Metazoa > Chordata > Mammalia > Carnivora > Phocidae > Halichoerus > Halichoerus grypus. The sequence goes on from NC_135714.1 coordinate 43,237,228, forward strand.
TTTTGTGGTCATTGTCTACCAAAATGTCATGTTTTAGTCTACCCAGACCCTGGAAACACAGGTTGAGAGTCTCAAATGGGATGTCAAGCATTGGTCTTCCTTAAGAAGGGGTTATGGGAGAAAAAAAAAAAATACTTCCCTTATTCATCTGTTGGTATTGAATAGAAAATAAGGTAGAACTGGAGTCCAGATAAATCAATTGGTAAAGTGACTAAGTAGTCACTATCCTTTCCAAAGCACTGAATGTTGCTACAGAGGCGCTACAAAGTATTTAGAGAGATAGAAAGCTTGCCATGAAGAGGTTTCTAAGATAAGCAAGGCAGAATACCTAACATCAGAAAATAAATACGTAAGGCTAAACACACAGCATGTCAAATTTGTAGGACAAGCAGTAAGTATCATTGGCATTCCTTAGGAGCAAAAATCCAGGGCTGGGATGACAGGTAAACCTTCAGTGGCGATACTTGAAGAAGAAAAAATAATAATAACTTATTTTGTGACAAATGAAATCATTTCTTTCAGTTTACCAGAACTAAGTCACATATCTCCTAAGAGCTGATCCTCATGGCATCCAAGAAAATCTTTGTTCATATTCCCTAAATATATTTCTTTTCTGCTTCTCTTCTTTTCCTATAGTTGGCTTTTAATTACCTGTAGCAGTTAAGGAGAGAGACTAAAGAGGATAATTCTAGACATATGTCATACCCTTTATTTTTGCCTTCAGGCTCTGTTTCTAGTTTTTGAAACTATCACCAGGGTTGCATAACAAACACCAGAATGTAGTGATTTAAAGATGTACATGTGGGGCGCCTGGGTGGCTCAGTTGGTTAGGCATCTGCCTTTGGCTCAGGTCATGGTCCCGGGGTCCTGGGATCGAGCCCTGCATTGGGCTCCCTGCTTGGCCGTGAGTCTGCTTCTCCCTCTGCCCTTCCCTTCCCCCGCTCGTGCGTGCTTGCTCTCTCTCTCTCTCTCTCTCTCTCTCGCAAAAATAAATAAATAAAATATTTTATAAAAAAAGATGTACATGTACAAGCCTACAAAGTTCCCATAACAAGGATATTCATTACAGTATTAGATTATTTGAAGGCTTAAAAAGTGGAAACAACCTCAATATCTATCAATAGGAAGGAGTTAAATATATTGCTGATGGAAAAAGCAAACTGCCAAGCAGGTGTGTTCTCATGTGATGCCATTTAGTTGAAACAAGAAAAGACGTCTGTACCTCGTGAATGCACCTCATGCACACACCAAGTCCAGGAGGCAATATAAGAAATTGTTAACAATGTTGATATCTGTGAATTTGAAAGATGACTTCTATTTTTTATTATTGTCTGTGCTGATGGAGATTTTAAAAACTATATTACATTTATACTTTTATTTTTTTTTTAAGCAATTTTTTTTTTTTTTTAAGATTTTATTTATTTGCGAGAGAGAGAATGAGAGACAGAGAGCATGAGAGGGAGGAGGGTCAGAGGGAGAAGCAGACTCCCTGCCGAGCAGGGAGCCCGATGTGGGACTCGATCCCGGGACTCCAGGATCATGACCTGAGCCGAAGGCAGTCGCTTAACCAACTGAGCCACCCAGGCGCCCACATTTATACTTTTAAAAAATAGTTATTAATACACATGTATGTATATCTATAATATTTACATTTTTGCTTTTCAGATACTCTGCTTTACTAACAAATGACCTAGAACTGTCCACTTAGAGTGAGGCAGAATAGTAACAAAAGGGCCATAAAAATAAGCCATTATGCATGAGGAATCGTCATTACACACAGATTTTTTAGTTTACGAGTATTGGTCATTGCCCCACAGATTTTCTTCAAGCAATAGATGAATGAATATTTTTTTAATTCTTGGTGATAATAAATAATTCAAGACCTCAGAAGCGTGAATATCAAAGCTGAAACAACACATGGCTCATGGAACTGATCACAAATTGAGAGGCTACCGGCTTAAGAAGCGGGAAACGTGTTGATAGGATGCTCCGTTGGCTGACGATATTCTGTGACAGTTGCCAGCCTTGAGCAAGATTGAGGAGTGCTAGATGTCCAAGTGGTTTTTCTTCTCCTTTGTGTGCTGAAGCTCTGAGCAGGGTAGCCGGATGGGCACAAACTCTGTGTTTGGGATCTAAAGGTAAGTGAGAGAGGCTCAGCCCGTTCTGCTGATGCACCAGTTCAGAGAAAGTTGACACAGCCCTTTGCTTTCCTCTTGGCTTGAATCAAATCAGGAAAAGTGGTTTAAACTCAGTACTTTCTCTGCTCTCCTCGGGGTCCACATGTTTCCTGACCCTCGACATTTTTTCTGTCCAAGGGCAGTCACCTGCACATGAGCTTAGCTGACCATGACATCCTGCCCATCGCTGTGTCCGGGACCCATCATTGTGCTTCCTCAGTCTGCCCACATCTTCTGCAGATGATTCGCTGCATGTCCAGCCGCTGTGCGGCCACACCATTGCCTACCATGCCGCCAAGCTGGTTTTCTTGTTTAATAGCCACAGCAACCTTGGAAATGGAAACGTTGGAGTGAGTCTCTTAAAACTCATGAGATAATTTACATAGTAAACATAACCTCCAGGAATTATTATAATTAGAAGTATGAATACCTTTTGGCTCCAGAACTCACTCCTTGGAATCTAACTACAGAAATGTGAGCACTAGTATGAAAGGTCATATACACTAGATCAGTGCTCAGTCTGCAATGGGATATGACTCTTTGGGGATCTGGTTAAAACACAGATGCAGGGGCGCCTGGGTGGCTCAGTCGGTTGAGCGGCTGCCTTCGGCTCAGGTCATGATCCCCGGGTCCTGGGATCAAGCCCTGCATCGGGCTCCTTGCTCAGCAGAGAGCCTGCTTCTCTCTCTCCCTCTGCCTGCCGCTCCCCCTGCTTGTGCTCTCTCTCTCTCACTATCTCTCTCTCTGTGTCAAATAAATAAAAATAAATAAATTCTTTAAATTAAAAAAACGCAGATGCAAATTCAGTAGGTTGGGGCTGGAACCTGAGATTCTGAAGATCTATAAAACTCCCAGGTGATGTCAATGCTGCTAATCCATGGACCACACCTGAGTAGCAAGGAGGCTACTATAGGCTCAATACATTATAAAATATCCACATTATTGAGTATTATGCAGGCACTTAAAATATTGAAATAAATATTGATTTGGAGGGAATTCCATGGGGAAGAAAAATAGTATAGTATGAAAAATAGTATAATATGATCTTATTCTTGTAAAACAGTGACAAAAATTCCATTTGTGTATGTGCGTATGTGTAGGATTTTATTATCATAGATAAAATACAACAGAATATTTTTTAGGGTTTTTTTAAGATTTTATTAATTTATTTGAGAGAGAATGCACCAGTGGGTGGAAGGTGGGGGTGCGGGCAGAGGGAGCAGACTCCCCGCTAAGCAGGGAGCCCAAAGTGGGGCTTGATCCCAGGACCCTGAGATCATGGCCTGAGCTGAAGGCAGATGCTTAACCAACTGAGTCATCCAGGTGCCCCTTTTTAGCGTTTTAGTATTAATTACCTTGTAGAGGGGACAAAGGTAATGTGGGAGGGGGTAAGATGATAAGCATTAAAAAAGGGGAGAATCCAAAATATTATACCAAAAATAGCATGTTTGTAATCATATTAATGGAAATTAATGTATATATGTGAATACATGCATAAATATTTTTCTATTCTGAATGTTTCAGATTAAAAAAAAGTTAAAAGAATAAAACATAAGCACGATAAAAGTAAACCAAAAAATCGAAATCTACGTTCTTATCTCACAAAATTAGTTTTTTAACTTTGGTTAGGTCACTTCCCTGGAACACTTAGAGATACTTTAAATATCTCTAATAATTTCTGTGGTCCCATCTAAGTCCTAAAATTCTATGACCACAGTCGCTTTGGCAAACAGCCTGGTAGCTCCTCAAAAGGCCAAGCACATGGCCCAGCAGTTTCACTCCCAGGTATATACCCAAGAAAAATGAAAATATGTCCCCACAAAAACTTGTACAAGAATGTCAATAGCAGCATTAGTCATAATAGCCAAAAAGTTGAAACATTCCAAATGTCCATCGACTGATGAATACATAAATAAAAAGTGCTATATCCATACAATGGAATATCATCAGACAGTAAGAAAGAATGAAGAACTGATATGTGCTACTGTAAACCTTTAATACAGTATGCTAAGTAAACAAAGCCAGTCACAACAGACCACATATTGTATGATTCCATTTAAATGAAATATTCAGAATAGCCAAAATCTATAGAGACAGAAAGTAGATTAATGGTTAATGTCTTTTTTAGTAGTTGCATGATATTCTATTATATGATGTGTTATAATTTATTCAATTATTCCTTGATAGGTATTTGGGTTGTCTACAGCCCTCTGGTAAATAATTCTACAATAAATCTTGTAAGAGAGCCCATGTATCTGGTGCTTTTGTTTCTTCAAGCTAAATCCTTAGGTGTGTACTTCTAGGTCAAAATCTATGTCAATTTAAATTTTAATGGGTACAGACATGTTTTAGCAATTCCTAAAAAGTTTTAGCACTTCATCTCCCAGCAATATAGAAAGAGCGTCTTTCCCCCCAGCTCTGGCCTATATTATATATGTTATCAATATTTTAAACTTTGAACAATTTAAAGTGGGGGAAAAAAGTCATTTCATTGTTATTTGCATTTCCTGAGTACTGGAGAAATTAAAAACATAGACCTACAGCCAGATAATATCTCAGCGTTAAGCTGATGTATGTGTTTTCTGTGTTCTCTTACTGGTACCTTTGGACTCTGATGGCTATTTTTCTATCACCCACTCCCACCCCCACTCTAAGCTGAAACAAAGACTCAAAGAAACCTCAGGCCTAGAGGCAGAGTAGGGAGGCTTTAATGCCTGCTTTTCCTTTCCCCAAGATTAGATAGGACTGTGGCTAGAACAAAGAAGAAGCGGAAATGTGGAACAGAGAGTCCATCCTAAGTAGGAGCAGAGAAAGGGATGGAAAGACTGGGATTCCAGATCACAGAGTGGAAAGGAGAAATAACTTCCACCAAGAGAACCAGGAAACAGAGCAGCAGGAAATCACTTCCAGGTAGTTCTCAAGAGTGTACTTTCAACAGCTCACTCCCCAACCACTAACCACCCACCACCCTAACGTCCTGGACTCTCCAAACAGAGGAAAAGGAACTTACACATCTTGAAAGATAATAAGGATGGAAAGTGGGGTGTTGTCAGAAAGCAGGAGGGAGAAGAACTTAAAGAAAAACCTAATTTACTGACCAAAGTGAGACCAAACAGAAAAGCTGGGAGGTTCCCTAAAAGCCTATTAGCACCCCACATATTGCCACTGTTAACGATTTATCAACCATTTGCCCTTTTATCTCCTGTGAGTTGCCAGTTCATATCTATTGCCCATTTTTTAATTGGACTTTTTTTTAAAATGTCAGTTTTATAAAAGTTCTTTGTAGATTACAGACACAAACTCTTCTTCTGTCAAATGGGTTGCAAATATATTTCCTCTTGCTTGATCACTGGACTTTTGATTTTGCTTATGGGTATCTTATCAACAAGTTTTTGTTTAATGTCAGACCAATGTTTTTTCTTTATTTCTGCTGGAATTTCTGTCTTGCTTAAGAAAGTTTCTTTAATTGCAAGATTATGTAACTGTTCCTTTGGATTATCATTTTACAGGGTATTAGTGTTATAAAGATGTTATTTTATACATTTAGATTTTTAATACATCTGAAATTGAGTTGTTTTTGGTTTTTGGGTTTTTTTTAAGTTGGCTCCACGCCCTGCACAGAGCCCAACTCGGGGCTTGGACTCACGACCCTGAGATCAAGACCTGAGCTGAGATCAAGAGTCAGAAACTTAACTGACTAAGCCACCCAGGAACCCCTGAAATTGAGTCTTTATATGGAATAAACCAAGTACTGATCTAACTTTACTGCCCAGGTTCAAATCCTGACTCCTCAACTTATTAGCTGTGTGACTTTGAATCAGTTACTAAACCTCCCCGTGTTTCCATTTTTTCTCCTTCAATTGGGGATAATAAGAGTTTCTATCTTGGGGCTCCTGGGTGGCTCAGTTGGTTAAGCATCTGTCTTCAGCTCAGGTCATGATCCCGGAGTCCTGGGATTGAGCCCCACATCGGGCTCCCCGCTCAGCAGAGAGCCTGATTCTCCCTCTCCCTTTGCCCCTCCCCACCTCCCCAATCATACTCTCTCCCTCTCTCTCTCCCACTCTCTAAAATAAATAAATAAAATATTTTTTAAAAAGAGTTTCTATCTCAAAAGGTTGTTATGAGGATTGAGTTAATACATGAAAAGCTCTTAGAATAATATCTGGCACATAGTAAATGCTCACTAAATGCTAGCTGTTAACTGACCCAGCTGAAAAGTCCTGCCACCATTTATTAAACACATTTTTCAATTTAAAAAATGCCCCTTTTAGCAATATAAAGATAGCATATGTGTATTTGAATCTGTTCCAGACACTCTTGTGTTCCATTGATCTATATATGAATAATATATTGTTTTATTATTAGCTTTAGAGCAAATTTTAAGATCTGATGAAGAAAGTTCCTCTCCCCAATCTTTTTCATACTTTCTTGATGATTTCCCGTAGTATTTATCTGGGGGAATATTTATCCCATATTTATTCTCTCCCATTCATTCACTCATTCATTCATTCGTTTAAACAAATTCCAGAATGGAAATCTAAAAGCTAAAAGCCTACACCTGCAAGACAAGAGGACACACAGGCAATACAAGTCACTTAGAGGCAACTATTTCACCAAATTGTCCTTAATTTGGAGAAGTGTTAGCTTCTCCCAACACTCTGCCCATGGAGCACACCATAAAGATTCTTGTGTATTTACTTTAAACTGTGTTTGCATGTATGCTTTCTAGGATAAAATGGTTTATCAGGATTTGCAAAATCATTTCCTGTCGTTCTAAGATCAAGCACCATCCTGACTGTAAACATGTACTCTTCTGTCTGCCCACGCCACTTAGAGGGCACCAATTCAGGTTTCCCTTCTGATCATGACCAGGAAGAGGCCCAATAAATATTTCAAACATAAAAGGATTGTTATAACAAAAGGGTCTTAAAATCCTCCTGGGTTATCTGAACAGCTTTCCGTTTTATTTTGTTTTCACCTCTCTACCGTTGAAACTGGAAGAGTATTGGGGGGGTGGGGAGAGATGAAACAAAAGTTTATGCACACATAGGTTGAGATTAGAAAAGAAAATGAACAACAGTGACAAACAAAGCGAGAATCTCCCAAGTGAAGATACAGATATTAAGGGGGAGAGAAAGCTATGTCAAGAAGACATTCTGACCACAGGCCAGGCTCGGTAATCCCCATTCAGGATGTGCCTCTTGACAGCAAGCAGTTGCTGCCTCAGTGACCACACCATGTATTTGTGTTACAAACACGAACCTACCGGAGCGCGTCTTACACACACCTTACTGTCACCTGGCAAATGGTGCCTGGCTTCCAAGATAAGCTTTATGGAGAGTGAAGAGGAAGGGACGTAGGTGAGAGGTCTCGGGGGGGAAAAAAAAAAACCAAAAATGCAAAACACTTCCCTTAATCCTTTGATATCACCAAAATGATCAGTGATGAAAGAAGCATAATTCTTCCTCCCCCCTCCCCTTCCATAGATTGAAATTAGAGGCGAAATATCATCCAAGATGGCTCTGTTCAAGGAGATGGCTTTCCACGGGCCTCAAACCAAAACCCACAGCACATCATAGTGGATGTGTTGGCTGGGCTAGCTGCAAGGCCTTTCTCCAGCTTTATTTCTTCAAAGTCACTCATGCTGAGTGTCATTCTGAACTATCTCCTAAAGACTTTATTCTTTTAATCTTATATAGATTAAAGAAGGGAAGTGACAACCCCCTGGAAATTGTTACAGAAGCCTGACAGCCCAAGGTAATTTATAAGAGGCTTAAATTTGCAGAAAGTTAAAGTTGACAATGAGATATTTATTAAATTAGGGATAACAGTATCTGGCTCAGTAGAAACAAACTACAGTACAGCAAAAGCATCTGGACAATTAATCAAGTCAAAAATATATATTATGCAATGACTGTGAGCCAGTTCTGTGAAAGAGGCTCGCTGGAGAGGCATAAGAATGAGCCACACAACCTCACCCCTCCAACGACCCTCTTTCTTATGAGAATAATACCTAGGCAATGAATTTCAGTAATATGGGGCAGTATATGATTACACTTTTTAAACTGTGCAGAGACCATACATGCATTTAAACTTCTAATAAGGGAGAAAATAGTCCTTTTGATTTAATTATAATGAGATGATAATGTAGGACTCAAGCTACAGGCTCAGTTCTTTAAATACACAAATTTTTTCTAGTTAAAGTATACCTCTTTTTCTTGAAAGACAACTTTGGGCTTTTTCCTCCTCTAAATTCTAGTATGTAGTTGTGTAGAGAGGATTTTTCTCTCATTAGAGTTCTCAAGTTTATATACATATTTAACATATTTGACCTGAAATAAAGTAAATAATAACATTGTATTTTCCTCCCTGAATAAATTTAGTCTTAGCTTCAACTATGAAATCTCACATTAAACCATTTAAGAGTATTTAATTACAATTCTAAATAAGAATGAATGAAATTCTTAAAAAAGAATGAAGTAGGTATAGGAAATAACATGGAAACAAAGCCAATTATTACTCATAACATAGACATTTTCCATAATAAAAAATGGAAGTTCAACAAGCAATCACCGAGAAAATGAACGGTTGCAGACGACGGTGCAAATAACTCAGCCCAAAAACTCCCCAAAGCCGCTGACAACATGATGTAGGAGGCTCATGTTCCTCAGATCCCCTGTCCACACTGATCAGATCATATAGACAGCTACTTACAACAGGAGTCCCTCAAAAAATGCTTATCATATTGAGCTAAATATCCCCACTTTGAGCAGTTGTACCCTAAATGATTAGATGAATCAGGCAGCAGATGGAGCAATTAATTTGAAACTCATGTAATAATAGCCAATGTTTATATACTACTTGCTTGTTCATAAAGAACTTCCAACTCACAGAAACTGCCTCGTTTGCCCCTAAACAGAACCCTGGGAGGTAGCTAAGGGGTTACTGCCATCCTCACGTTAAAGAACGGAGTCTCAGAGAGGTTAAATGACCATACTCACCAGAGGTCACCTCTACAAGTGAACCCAGCTCTCTGACGCTACCCCTCACTCTGGCCGAGTTGCGAAAACAGCCCCCAGCTTCACAACCCGTACATGTGCGAAACTGTTGAGGGAAGACTCTCAATTCATCAGAGGCGCATATACATAAAAACGTTTTTACTTTTTCAAATAAATGCTACTAACGGAGGACAACCTTCCTCCCCCTTTTCCAGCTGGAAAGCACCTCCCTGAATGACCTCTCAGCCTGATTTCATAACTTCCCATCACTTATTGATTAATGAAGCAGACTCATTTCAGGCAGCGCCCTTCCCGGAGCGGGCAGTCGAGGATGGCCCTGGGCTTAGAGTTAGGGCGCAGAGTGGGGGCGAGGTGGGCATGTCTGCCCCGCAAGGTGAGGAGGCGGTCCCCTCTCCGGGACCACCGGGGCTGCGGGGTGCTGCGACTGTGGAGGCCGCCACACGCCGCGCCCGAGCGTCCGTGGACGGGTGTCCCCGGGGCCTCGTCTGGCCTCGGCGGAGAGTGCCACTGCGGGCCGGGAAGCGCGCCTCTCCGCCGGGCTCCTGCAATGCCCAGCAAGCCGCAGCCCCGGCTCCTCCGCGTCCCAGCGCCCGGCTCTGCGGCCCCGGGCCGGGCATGGGCGCTTCTGCCCAGCCCTCTCCCCCGGCCGCCCCTTCACGCCGCTTCTCCCTGGGCTCTTGCCCGCGCTCGCGGAGCTGCGCGTGTATGCGGGCTATCCGCCGGGGCAGAAGATGTCAGTCTTGCCTTCTTTCAGACACCCACGAAATTCAGATCGAAATCTTTTGGAGACTCGCTCTCACTCCCTAAGCTTTGGGAAGAAGAAGTAGCGAACGCGCCGCTCCCTAGCCGAGGCCCCTGGGCCACCGCGCGCCGGACCCGGGACGCGTCCTGGCTGCGCTCCCCGCACCGGCCCTGGTCCCTGTGCCGCCAGCCCGCCCTGGAGGCAATTCACTTCTGCATTACTTCCGAATTCAGTGCCGATCTTTACCCCTGTACACCAGCACCACCAGGTAACCTCTGAGAAAAGCAAAAGATCTCAGGAAACGCCCCCACGCCAACCACAAGCTGGCGTCTGTGCCCGTGAACGCCGCCTTGATGGAGCGGTGCTTACCTTCCCGATTTATTTTAGCTTTGTTTCTAGGTGCAGCAATGTGCATTGCACAAAACAGGCTCTCGGCAAAATTCTTGTTTCCTAATCTACCTGACCCTCTTCTGGGGCAGTTTTGTAAAAGCCGCTTTTAAAGAACTTGACGTAATTGCATTCATTTTTATACTCTTCATTTTATACTTCTCACTGTGGATTTGAAGTGGCTCTTATAATAGTAAGTAAACCTTTCCAGCTTTTTAAGGGAAAAAATAATTGCAGCAGGTGTTATTAAAGTTAGTATAATGTAAACCACAAGTTCCAGGGTGTGTATACAGCCTTACTCAAGTGACAAAGTTATGAGACCTATTAAAACTTTATTTCAATAATAGAATTATAACCTTTCACTCCCATAGTTCTTAACGTGTCAGGCTCTGTTCTAAATGTCTTAGGAATGTTATATGTGTTAACTCTTTTCATCCTCCTCAGAATCTTTTGGAATAGGCAACCTGAAATTCCCGTTTCACAGAAGAGAAAACTGAGGCCAAAAGGAGCAGAATTTGACTCCAGGGTTTGTAATACTTTTAACCACCTCACAATATTTCCTCTCGGACTTTATGTTTCTGGAGACTACAAAAACAATACCTTACATGGATTTCTGTCAGCTCTAGAATTGCCTAGACTTAATTAAAGCTTTACACTTTAACATGACCACTCTGTGAGAACTTTAAGAGCATCGTGTCTTTTAACCTCAACTTCTGCCACCCCCCAAAACCCCTCCCACAAAGCAGATGTGAAAGCATCTCCAAGACAAGTTCCTTGGCCAAGGTCATGACATTAGCGAGTGTCAAAGCCAGGCCATAAAACCAGGTCAGCTTGATACCAGAGTCTGTGGTCTAAACCATGACACTTTGGGTTCTGTTTAAAGTGAACTAAGTTAGGTTTAAACCCAACCCAACATCCAGCCACCTGGCATAATCACTGATGTTATTCAAGTCAGAGATTACAAACTGATGACTTCTGGGTTTCCAGCCCCTCTGTGAAGCACTGAAGATCTGGCAGCTCAGGGCTCACGCTGCACGTGCACATGCCCCTTGGATAGGATTGAACTGTGACAGCTTCCCTTAATCATGCAGGTGCTCAGCACCTCCCCCCAGTCCACATCACCTAACTCTGCTAGCTGCCTGGCTTGCCTCAGGCATTTGCATTTTTAATTCCAACCTAGGGATGCTCTGGCCAGTGCTGGGTTTCATCTAACCATTGTAAACTGGTGCAGAGTATGAAATAAATTCTTGCCAATTGAGTATGGTTTTCCTACAGTGTAAAGCTAGACATTTAGAGTTGGAAAGTTCCATTCTCAATGCCCTCTTGGTATTAAGCCAACTCAATTTTACAATCCCACATCAAGGGTCTAAGATATGGCTGCTGGTGAGGGATGGGTGGTGCTAAGTCTGCTCTCTGGGGAACAGAACCCCTCTGGCATCGGGCTAACGTCAACCTCCGTTTGCCATTTGTGGTCTCAGCAGTCTCATTTCTCTCTCTGTAGATTGCCACCACACGTCTGCTTAAGCCTTCTGAGCCTCCTCTTTTCCTCGGGACCTGGAGGGTAATGACAATCTGTAATATCAGTGTGATTTATGCGTTAATGTGGCAAGATGCTCCTCTGAAGAGAGAAACTTGGCTTCCACAGAGCTCCAGATAAGAATCTGGATGTGAAGAGCAAAGACAAAAGAGGGAGAAAGGACCCCTAGTCTTTACAAAACAGATACAAATGAACACAATAAGGTTGGACGGACAGGGAGGGCATTTGTACAGAACAATGGCTATCTGAATACCATGTGGTTGTCAGAAACACATTTGGGACAAGAAAAAGAATAATATGGCTGTTCATCCTAACATATTTTGGAAGGCAGCCAACAGGAATACAGTCTCATCATGGAGATATTTTTCTTTTTTTTAACACCATGAAAATTAACAATATTCTGACAGTTAATTTCTCGAGGCTGTAAATTTGTATATTGATAGATTCTTCCTTACTGAGTATAGAATATTTAGATTACTAAGTATTGGAGATTTTTTAAAAAAGGCTCAAATCAACTTGAACAAAAAAATTCCTTTTATTTATTTATATAACAAGTATCCAAGCTGTTCTGGCTTCAAGTATGGCTGGATCCAGATACTCATATGGTGTCATCAGGAATTGGTATCCATCCCTGGCTCTGCTTTCCTTTATGTTGGCTTCCTTCTCTGGAAGACTCCCCTTCTGTGGTGGCAAGATGGCCTCCAGCAGATCTAGGTGCTCATTCTGCCAGCGTAGCAATCCCAACAGAAAGAAATTATCTCTCTCCCAAAAATTTGAGCAAGAGGATCAGGATTGTCTCTGTTTGACCTGGCGTTGGTCAAAGGCCCACCCCAGAATTAGTTACTGTAGCCAGAGGGATGTGGTATTTTCATGGGTTGGAGTTGAGTCCCCACCAGAGTTAGGGGTAGTGCCATCTCTATCCAAAGCATAAGATCAGTATCAGAGAGATGTGAATTTCCAAAAGAAAGAGAGGGATTCTGTGTGCGGAAGAAGGGCACTGCACTGGCCAGCCACAAGATGGTCACTATAGCATTCTGCACTCAGAGTTTGGGAGGCTTCAATTAATTCATTTTTCTCCTGGTCCTTTTTCAGTACTGAGTTCCTTAGCTTCTCGGTCTAACCCACAAATAAACCAGAAAAGTAAAAATTATTATTTTCATTGGATCACTGTATCAAATACAATAAAACAGGAGCCAATATATCAACAAAGGAACTCTTTTCATGAGATTTCCTGGCTAGTCCTACAGACCCAATAGTTACCTCCAGGTAATATTAAGCATCAAAACGTTATTCATCCAAACTCCTACATCTTCTAAGGCTCCCACAATACTGGCATAGAGCCAACTTTTAATTATTGAAGAACGTAGAATATGGACAACCAGGGATAAAACCCAAAGTCTTGTTTTTAGCCAACAGATTCAGCCTCTTTGCCAGATAAACCTTCACCCCTGCTGCAAGGAGGAGCCACACTGACTAATTTGACTTTCACATCTGGTAGAACTGCTCCCACACATACCTAGATAGATCATAACTCCTCAACACACTTCACAGAGCCTGATTAATTCATATCAACTTACCCCAAATGCAAAAGGGGAGCATTTTATCATTTTGGCAATAAGACTCAATTAACCGAGAACTCAAAAAGCCAGCGGTGAAAAGCAAGTACAAAACCTGATATTTTAAACTGAATTCCTCCCTGCCCTACCCCCTATCTCCAGCTTAGCCAACACTCCCAACCATCTTTCCTACCATCCCCATCGTATAAAATGACTTCTTTCTCATCTACCCTTAATTATTGCTACCTAAGCATAAACAGATCACCAGGGAGAGACTGTAGATGAGAAACCGAAAAGGTTGAAGTTCTATTAGCTGGCAGTTCTATTTCATGGTAGACGCCCTCACCTCATTTACTCCAACTGCCAAGTAATCTCGTCCTATTCACTAGAAGCCTTCTCCATCCTCTCATTTGGAAATTGCCATATGGACTGCATATTGTACCCAGTCTGATGGCTAACTGTCCAGTCTTTTTTTTTTTTTTTGAATTAGAGTTGACACACGGTGTTCCGTTAGTTTCAGGTGTACAACATGGTGGTGCGACAAGTCTGTAAGTTACACCCTGCTCACCACAAATGTAGCTCCCATCCGTCACCACACGGTGCTATTACAATAGCATTGACTATATTCCTGATTCTGTGCCTCTTCTTCCCATGACTTATTCACTCCACCACTGGAAGCCTGTACCCCCCGCTCCCCTTCACCAATTTGCCCATCCCCCCCACCCCTCCCCAACTGTCCATCCGGGAGGGAGGTTTGTGCTGCTGATGTGACAACCTGCGGACATTTCTTCAGGCCTCCTGCGTGTCAGGCAGCGTGCCAACCCTGGGCATGGGTTATTGGGCTCACTCCTCCCAGGAATTCCACAGAATGGAATACTTTTATTATCCCCGTTTTCAGATGAGCAAATTGGGTTTAAAAATGATAAAGTAACTTGCCCGAGGTGAACCCATCAGTAAGTAGCGGAGCAGTGAAATGACACAAAAATGGAGAGGAGAAAGAAGAAATGGCCAAAATCCACCTGGGGCCTAATCAGTTGTTCCATGACCAGACTCTGTTTATATTTTTTAAGTAAAGCTACGATTCTTTTTTTGAATTTCCGGTAAACAAACACTTGATAAATGCAGAGACTCTATTCTTTAATATAAATCATGTTAAGACATTAGGAAGAATTAAAACTATAATAATCATTTTTCAGGATCAACATATTCTAGTAACAGTGAGCTCCAAAGAAATATTCGAGGTTTTTTCCTAGGAGCTTAAGTCCCTCCCTTAACTGGGAAAGAACTGAGATCCTATGGCATTGACAGGCTTGGTGGTTTAGGCTTAAATTCTGGCTCCCAAGAATAAATCCTAAAAACCCCCCATTGCAATTACAGCATTAAATGCTAGCATACGGTGGAATTCACACTAAAATGTAGAGCCAGGAGTCTGGGGTTGGAATTTCAGGTACTGATTAGCTATGGGATAAAGGACAAATCTCTTAACTTCTACACGTTATGAGAACGGTCATAATACATATGCACAAGATTGCCATGATAGTGAACGGCAAAATATGTTTGGTACCTAGCACGTGCTTAAAAAGGAAATTTAAATCACCCATTGAAATTGAAATTTTAAGTAACACTTCTTCTTTGAATCAGTGGCCCCCACTGGGATGTAACACCTCTAGGACATAACTATACGTCAGAAAGAAAAACAAAAGGACACAAAGATGTATGTACAGAGATGTTCACTGAGCATGGAAATAACAAAGAAGAAAGAAATTAGGATGGCAACGAAACTGGTCCATCCATGGCACAGCGGCTTTGAATGCAGGTGACAGAGCAGAGGTATGTGGGTCTAGAGCCAAGCTGCCTGAGCCGGAACCTTGGGTGCGTTAATGTTGTATGATCCTGGGCAAGTGACTTAGCCTCGCGAGGTATCCCTCTCTTTCCTCTGTAAAATGGGAATGACAAGAGTGGTTGCCTCATAGGTCGTTGTGAGACTAAAGTGAGTTAATACTTGTAAAGCGCTCAGAAGAATACAGAGCACATCATAAACTTTGCTAAATGTCAACTATTTTGTAACCATTTTTAAAAAGGAAAAATCTTAGGTGTTCATGTGGAAAATCTGAGTAAAAAGTAGCAAATTGCATCCCACTTTAAGAAAGTAGGTATATATATGTAATTATTATATAATTTTGTTATATTTATATAAATACATGTATTTCTAAATGAATAAGTATTTTACTTATATAAATAATATATTTATAAATGTATGTATAATATATTTATATCATAATATATTATATTGTATACTTACATGTATAATATTTTATATTTATATTACAAATGTATGTATTTGTATATGTATTAAAATTGCCTATTTTATATATATATCATTGCACAGTTCAGAAAAGAAATGGGAGGAAGCTTTTTTTTTTACAGTGTTACCTCTGAGGCATGGAATGAGAGGACTAACGACCCTCTACTTATATAATTAGTCCAAGTGATGGGATTATTTATAATTTTTTCCTTCTCAACTTTAAATTTTTTTCAAAGAAATCAAAACATTAATTACCTTTATCCGATGCTCCACTGGAAAGGGACCTCCTCCTTTCCTAGGAACCCCTGCAACACAGACACTGAGGCTCCTGGTCCTTTAAAGGATCTGAGGAGAAACAAAGGGGGACTCCAGAGGGGCTTTCGAACATCTCTCGAAGCCTAGGAGAAATGGCGCATTCGCTGGTAATACGGCTGCTTAGCATAGCTGAAGAACCCGTGTCCGGACCAGCGCTAGAGTTACATTAATTCAGTATAATGCTGATTACCTCAGGCTGGGGAGACATTCCGAGGGGTAGTTTTATTTTTTACAAATTATGATTGATTATTTTCACACAGAGAAAACAACACTGGGCTTCATAAGTGAAAGCAGTCTCTCTTGGCTGCTCCTGCCTGATACGAAGAACTTTTTAAAGGCCTCAAGTCAGGTGGCAGTTTTTGCCAATTAACAACTTGATGGTCTCCAGGTCCGACCTGACCTTGCCACAGTCTCTCACTTCTTTTCACCAGATAGGGAGTCGTAAATAATATACCAGCTACATGGGTGGCTCTGCCCACCGCTGTAGGTCACCTCTGCCTCTCTCTCCGCGCGGACCCCTGGCCTCATCCTCCCCAGCGGAGCCCGGCGGCGTGGCTGACCGTTTAGTCATCCTTCGGAGCCACTCTTCCAGGAAAAGGCCATTGTTCCTGCATTTCCTGATCACTTACTTCCTGTCATTTTTTTTCAAAAGGGAAAGAATAAAGACCATTTGAAAATCACAAAGGGTTCTGCTCAATGTCACAACTGTAGTTTATTGTATTATAATTATTTGCTTGATTTGGGGGCCATCTAAAGACACCACCACTTGCCTAACCTAGTCACCAGTGTCCCAAAGCCGTGGGCAGATTCCACATCCACCCCCAGTATGAGGGTCCCCTCATTTTCATTCACAAGTTCCCGTGGCTTGCAACTTATTTTGCTCCAAGACATCAAAGAAAGCCCATCCATACTACCCATGACACATTTGATGAAGAAGATGCTCAGATACAGTGAGGGTCAACACCTTCCTTAACTGGAGAGGAGGTGGCAGGCACGGGACGACCTGGAAATGGCTCCTCTCTGTTCCTGCCTTTCCCCCCAGTTTACAGCTGAGTAAGGGGAATGATCGTAACTGGGCCAGACAAACTAAATCTCGCTGTCCAGAAGGGACTGAGTCAGCAGGAGGGGGAAAATGAAGAGGTGGAGCTCAGGAAACAAGGAATCTGGGTTTGACTCTTGGCACACACATGCACACAAGCACCACCCCCCCCCACACACACACACACACGAGCGAGCGTTTTAAGGGCTTGCTCTGTGCTCAGCACTGGGCTAAGCATTTATATATGCTATCTCCATTAATTTTGACAACCCCATGACACAGTTTCTTTTATTCTCACCATTTTTCATATTAAATTAACCTGTCCAAGTTCACACAGCTAGTAAAGTGGCTGAGCCACAGCTCACTGACGCTTAACCCTCCATTGACTATGGGATTCCTGTGAGTCACTTAATCATGCTGAACCTCATTGTCCTCATTTGTAAAATAGGAATAATAAAACCTATAAGGGGCGCCTGGGTGGCTTAATCAGCTAAGCATATGACTCTTGATTTTGGCTCAGGTCATGATCTCAGGGTCGTGAGATCGAGCCCCAAGTTGGGCTCCACGCTGAGCATGGAGACTGCTTAAGATTCTCTCTCTCCCTCTCCCTCACACTCTGCCCTTCCCCCTCCCAACACTCTTGTGCATGTACACTCTCTCTCTTAAAAAACTTAAAAATTAAAAATAAAAAAACCTATAAAACCTGTCTCCATATTGTGTTGAGAATTAAATGAATTTATGCATATAAAGTACCCCACACAAAGGTACATTTTCTCCTCCTTTCCTCAGCTTTGGTTTGCTTCTAGGTAAAATGCTTATGTCACTGGGTTATTGTAAGAATCGAATGAGAAAACAATGAACAAGCTTTGGAAACCATAGTTTGTGACATAAAATTTATTATTATTATTCTCAGATACATTTTAAATAAGCCTATATGACCATGACATACAAATATGTATATATGCATACTCAGTTCTTTTTTTTTTTTTTTTTTTTTTTTTAAAGATTTTATTTATTTATTTGAGAGAGAGAATGAGATAGAGCATGAGAGGGGGGAGGGTCAGAGGGAGAAGCAGACTCCCTGCTGAGCAGGGAGCCCGATGCGGGACTCGATCCCGGGACTCCAGGATCATGACCTGAGCCGAAGGCAGTCGCTTAACCAACTGAGCCACCCAGGCGCCCTTATGCATACTCAGTTCTATATAGACCGGCACCATCCCGTAGAAATACAATGCAAGCCGCAGACATGAGCCACATAGGTAACTTTAAATTTTCTAGTAGCTACAAAGAAAGTAGAAAGAAATAGGTAGGAGCACCTGGATGGCGCAGTCGGTTCAGTGTCTGCCTTCGGCTCAGGTCATGGTCTCAGGCTCCTGGGATCGAGCCCCGCATCGGGCTCCCTGCTCCGTGGGAAGCCTGCTTCTCTCTCCCACTCCCCGTGCTTGTGCTCTCTCTCTCTCTCTGACAAATAAATAAATAATATCTTTAAAAAAAGAAATAGATAAAATTCATTTATGAATATCCAAAATATGATCAATATACAATCAATACAAAAATTATTTATGAGATATTTACGTGCTTTCTTTCGTAAGTCTTTGAAATATGGTGTGTATTTTACACTTACAGCACACCTTAGTCTGGACTGGCCACTCTTTGAATGCTCGGTGCAACTGGACACACACCGGCACATGTGGGAGGCTGTCACCTTACTGGACATGTGGTGGGTATAGTTAGCTCCACAAGAA
Organism: Halichoerus grypus; assembly: GCF_964656455.1. Taxonomy (NCBI): domain Eukaryota; kingdom Metazoa; phylum Chordata; class Mammalia; order Carnivora; family Phocidae; genus Halichoerus; species Halichoerus grypus. Next base: position 43,256,050 of record NC_135714.1, read on the forward strand.
ACTGGTCATAATGGTTGCCTAGTGAAGAACCTCTCTGGGGATGGAGGTAGAAGGGAGAACTACTTTTGACTCTCTACCTTTTTGTGCTCTCTTAATTTTATGCCTGTGCTTGTCTTGCCTTTTCAGAATAAAATGAATAATTTTTACAGCACTTCTTTACGGTAACTTCTTATTCACTCTAGATAGAAATAGGGACTGATGATTCATGCAGCATGAAGACAATTATCAGCGATGAATAACTCTTTCCTATTCCTCTTACTCTTGTCATTGTTTAGTAATTTAAAGAATCTGTCTCAGAGAAGTGACGGTAGAGCAATGATTTGCTCTGAGAGAATAGTCAGGCGAAGGGAATATTCCTGAACTGTGGAAATCAGTCAAATTAGAAATGGGGTTTTGTAACCAGTTTATAGCCAAGGGAGTGGAATATACAATGATCCTACCTGGTGGGGAATCTTCTCAAACATTCCCACCATAAACTCATGGCAGATCAACAGAGCAGGAAATTGTGGGGGGCACATGAAGCCAAGGACAGGAAGACGGGAACAGGAAGGACAGGTGAAGAAAGATGAGATTTCCATAAACAGGAAACAACCGTATGGCTTCTTTACCTCTTGAATCTTATGTGGAGACAAGCAGAGAACCCCACTCCCAACCAGGAGAGAGGACCTACCTTCTCCCATCCTTCCGGCTTAATCCTGGCAGATATTCAACTCAGGTGAGGTCAATGTATCTTCCTCTAATTCCTTCACTGTGGGGCAAGGTGGGCTTCTTGTGGGGAGAGAAGAGGCAGAGTAGATTGATTGTTTGAAGGGAAGGCGACACCGAATGTTCCAGGGAGACGTCACAGAAGTCAGGGAGACGCAGGGTGGTGAGGAGTAGTAGCCAAGAAGAGTGGTGTGGCTGTGCACAAAGATTTAGCCACCGGGATATGGTGCAAGGCATCGTTCATAACCTGGAAACACTGAAGACAGCCCCAGTGTCTTCATTAGGGGGTTATCTGTGATATAATTCAGAGGAAAAAGCAAATTATAAAATAATAGGACACGATCACTCCACTCCTAAAAGTAATCACGCGCACACACATACACACCCACACACATAACTGGGCAGACATTTATTAAAATAAAAAGGGAAGTGGTGGGACTATAGATGTTTGTCAATCTTTCCTTTTGCTCACTTGTATTTTCCAGCTTTTTGGACAGTGAGTACATATTCATCAGCAATAATACGGGGGTGGGTCACAAATTTATCTCGGATATACAGAGAAGAGGTAGTTTCCTTATTGGATCTGTAACTAACTCATTCTTCTTTGTTAAAAGGGAAACCTTGACTTTTCATCCTATCTCCTTAACCTGGTTCAATCTAGTGCATTAAATGGTCCTCTAAATATGCATTGTCCGGTATGTTAATTAATTAACATTTAAATTTCAATTCCACATGCATCTATTTGATTTTCCTTTTGATTCTTTCAAATTATTTTCAAAAAAAAAAAAATACAAAACAAATCTTTATTTTCCCTGCCCTTTACTCAGAAATATTTTAGCTCTCTTCCTACTTATCCCTAGAGGTAAAGAAATTAAAAGTTAATTTTCATCTTGTACGTGTTCTATGATTTCAGAATGGAAAAATAGATCTCTAAGAGAATAAAGACTAAGAGAGAATAAACAAAAAACTTTATGTTATAGTGCAAAGATTATGAGTGCTACTGTTTTCTATTTTAAATTCTCTCTCAATGTTGTTACTTCTTTTTTACAACAAAAAAAGTTAAAATTGAAAAGAAATTCAATTCCTCAAGGTTACTAGCCACAGTGCCAGTGTTTAACAACCACACGTGGCTCCTGGCTACCCTCCTGGACATTTAGAATGTCTGCCTCATCGCAGAATGTTCTATCAGAGAGTGCCATTCCAAATAAAGCGCCATCTCGGATTTCTGGGCCATCTGGCCCCTCCCTGGCTGCTGCGTTCTGGGTGAGGCCTGGAGGGGTCTGGATGTGTGGAGAAAAGAGTGAAGCTTGGTGGACAGGAGCCCTTTGGTTTAGTGCTGGTCTTTGTGAGCTCAGGCTGCTTCAACCCTGGGGGGCCCTTGAGCAGTTTTTAGGTACCCATACAAACATCCCTCATTCAACTTCCTGACTTCAGGGTTTTTACCGAGGCCCAGGCTCTGTCTCCTCACATGGTCCCCCAGTCCACAAGCAGGCCTGAGTGGGGCCAGGGGCAAGCCAGCCAGCTTCCTCACTGGACCACTTTCTGTGATCCATTCTGCAGGGTGGGCCCACGGGATTCCCTGAACTGCCTGTCCCTCTGGCCCCAGCCCCTTGGGAAATTGGAAACTCTTCCAACAGAAGCCTCCCTCAGCCGTGTCTGATTAAGCCTGCAGGCCACCCAGTTTTCCAGAGTCTGCTATATCGACGACCTCTCCAGAGGGGCTACAACGATCCCAGACTGTCCCCAAGAAGCTGCGACAAGGCTCCAGCCCTCAGACTCCCCGAAACGTCTCTGACTGCTTTTAACAGAAATCCTCCCTGAGAAGTTCCAGCCCAGAGGGGGACAGGCCCAGGTGCCCGCTTCTCACCTCTCCCTCCTCTCCCTCCCTCTCCTGCCCACTTCTCTTCTTTCCATTGAGTCTTGGGGCTGGAAATGGGTGGGATATTCGTTTACTACCCAGTGTTCTATGGCAAAGCAACAAGCTTAGTAATCAAGCTATCTCATCTCTAGTTGAGAAAGCAAGGTCTTTTCCTCTGTGTGTTTTAAGGGGAAATTAAGGAATTCAGAAAATCCCTCCTCAAAACAATAACTGTCTTCCGGCAGAATGCAATTTCATTTTCAACATTAGGGAGGGATTATTACTTGCACGTTTGTCTTTGCATTCTATATGTAAGATTTCCAATGTCCAAACTGCTCCCTTATGTTTTCCCACGCCACCCACTCAGGCAGATGGATGCCCTGGTCCCACCAGGGCTAAGGTCATTTCCTCAGAAAATTAACCCCAAAAAGCACAAGAGCGAGTTCCAAATCATCCTACCAGTTACAATAAGGAGGACAAAAATTAATTTTATTTTTTTTTTCGTTAATAATGGTTAGGTTAAACTAATCAGAAACTATCTTTAGAGAGGAGGTAATTGCCAAGGTCACCTTTTTATCTGTAATTGGGCTGGCATCAGATGGATGTTAAAGACTGACATCCAGAGTCACCACACCACTAGCTCTGTGACATTGAGCAAATGGCTTTACCACCCTTCACCTGTTTCCTCATCCATAAAATGGAAATAATAATGATGCTATCATGCACTATCAAGAAAATGAAATGAAATTGAGAATGTAAAGCACAAAGTCTGCAACACAGTAGCCACTCAGGAAACGTCCCCTGACAATGTGATGACTGAAAAGAATAACAACATTAAACAGAGAAATCTGGGGCGCCTGGGTGGCTCAGTTGTTAAGCATCTGCCTTCGGCTCAGGTCATGATCCCAGGGTCCTGGGATCGAGCCCCGCATCGGGCTCCCTGCTCGGCCAGGAGCCTGCTTCTCCCTCTCCCACTCCGCCTGCTTGTGTTCCCTCTCTAGCTGTCTCTCTCTCTCTCTCTCTCTCTGTCAAATAAATAAAATAAAATCTTCGAAAAAAAATAAAATAAAAATAAAAATAAACAGAGAAATCTTAGAGCAGAGAGTAATAGTAATAGCCTACTCTTGCTTTTCAGCCCAGGATTATGGTTTAAAATGGCTACAAGTATAACCATTACATGAATTTATCTCCTAGAATCTCCAACTGTAGTAGAATCCCAGGGATGTCAGATCCTTACAGACCACAGGCTCAACACCCCTCAGACATTAGGATCTCTGACACCAGGGAGACACTTGTTCCATCCTTGGATGTCTCCAGAGGAGGGGGACTCTGCTTCCAAAGGCAACTGGGTTTTCTTTTCTTTTTTCTTCTTTTTTTCTGAGTTCTGATGGTCCTAATTCTCTCCTTCACCTTATGTGTTACTTTCTGTCTTTACAACTTTTTCTCATTTACTATCTTTAAAAATCCATAATAATTCAAACAACACAGCAGTTTGTAAGGTGAACTATTATAAAAGTTTGCAAAGTGAAACATTAAAGTTCGCCTACCACGCTCAACAAAATTCTACTCTCCAGAGAAAACTCCTCTCAGTGGTCGTGTTCCCATCCTATTTATTCAAACATTTTCTGTTTATACACAAAGTTATGGACACGTGCATTTTTACATAAATGGGACCAGACTCTACGTACACTTCTGCTACCAACTTTTTAAAAGTCGAATAGTGCATCATGGACTTAGTCCCATATCCTGACACAAGGACTGATATCACTGCCAGGCCGGTCCATGATGAATGTAACATGTTTCTCCTTGGCGGGCCTCTCACAGGCCCTCGTTTGGCCTTCTGCTGCCACTTGAAAGAGTCTTGATGGTTTTAAAACATTTCCAGTCAGCCCGCTAGCTACCATGTGAGAGCTTTCTCTAAGCTGAACATCCCTCCTTCCTAATGTTGTTCCTCATATGACATAGTTCTACGTTCCCCCAAATGTGCCGGAGCTTCTCTGGGTCCCTAGAACTCAACAGCACGGCCAGGACAGCTGCCCCCATCGGTACCAAGCTCAGGAGGCCAGGCCTGCCTTCCTGCTGGAGAGCTTGGGAGGCCGCTCATTGGCCAGGCAGCCAGTTTCCCTCATCATTCACAGTTCGTGACAACACAATTTATCTTCTAAACCCGAACACTTTTGAGGGTGGAAAATACACGAACTGGATGGGATGTGGAAAAACCAGGACGGTCTAAGGCAAAATTGAGAGCTTTTCGTGTGAAAGTTGAAATCGGTTAAAATTGTGAGGCTTTCCCTTTTTTATACCAACTGACTTTAAGCCAAGTGCCGAAGCTACAGGACATGCATTGCAGACAAACTTGTCTCCATTGGGGGTAGATTTGGTTTTTGAAAAAAAGCAAATCTTTGTCAGATAGAGCAGACATAAGAAATAAACTATTCTAATTTCTTTTATAGATGAAGAATGAAGCCCAGAGGAGCTAAGGGATTTATTAAGTTTATTATTCAGTTAATTGGTAACATCTTTTTTAAGGAAAAAGGAATTTCCTTTTGGGAATTCCTTTTTTGGGAAAAAGGAATAAAAATTCTAACCAGTGCCTATTATGGGTCAGTCACCATGCTAGGATTTTTTAAATATATTTTTATTCAGTTAATATTAATTGAGCATCTACTACATGCCAGCCACTGTTTTATGTGCTTGGGATGCCTTCCCTGTCCTCAGTTTACCCATCTATTGACTCATGACACCTACCAACAAACCACCAGAGTCCGTATTCTTATCCCATTTTAGGATACGTGAAGATACATAGGAGAGTGATATGTATGTGGGAAGACATGGAGGCCCAGAAAAGTGAACATATTTTCCCAAAGTCACATACTGAATAAGCGGGAGAGCAAGATTCTGACCCCCCGCCTTCCACCCAGGACTCACACCACAGCCTCCTCGAACCCTGGCAGAGAGTCTGGCATCGGGAGGCCCGGGGCCAGGGGGCAGAGAAGGCTCAGGATTGACCCTGATCGGTGCACAGCAGAGGTAGGGGTGACCTCTGTCAGACTCGATACCACTGACGACACTCCTTACCCAGGGCTTGTTTAATGGTGAGAAAAATCAGAATTTATTTTTTTTAAAGTCTACTTTAGATTCCAGATACAATTTTTTATAACATGCTGTAGAGAGACCTAGTTAACACAACAACAACCAGCATCTGAGAGGGTCTCTGCAGCTTTCTAAGTGCTCTGGTGTGCATCCTCACACTGAATCCTCACAAAAAACTTACGAGGAGGGAGGACGGCAGGCTTCGTGATCCTAATCCTACAGACAGACTGGGGAGGTGCGGGGCGGGGAGCAGCTCGCTGAAAATGCCAGAAGTGGTGGGCAAGAGCCCGTATACCAACCCGGACCTTTCATTCTACGCGAATCAGTAGGCGATCTCTGTCTATTTCATTAGGCAGCATGGAACACTCTCACGTTATCTGGGTAACTGCCGCTCGGGAAAGAGATGCCTTTCCTTCTCACCGGTGCCTCGGAGGTGATTTAAACTACAAGGGCACGTTCCATCCATCCATCGCTCTCAGGCTGGATCCCGTCCGAGCAAACAGGCCGCCTGGCTCGGGTTTCTTTTCCTTGGTGTTTTCTTATCTGCGTCTCACCAATGGCTTAGCCTCTGTGGGTGAGTGGGGTCAGAAAGTGGCACACACGCTCTGTTTTTATTCTCTGTGTGGAAATTTTCTAATTATAGGTCACACCAAGAGTTTCCATTCTCCCCCGTGGCACTTCAGTCTGTTTATGTAACTTAATAAGCAAAGACCCAGCACATTTTTTTTTTTTTTAAAGACTTAAACCATGAAGCTTTTAATGAGGAATCAAACTCATTCCCTTATCTTTCTGCCTAGTGAATAACCGGTCGTCTGTTATCTGCTTAGTCTGTAGCTGAAATTACGATCACCTCTCTGGTCAGGATTTTATAGTCTGATTACGCCTTAAGCTTCCTGTGTAAGCCATCAGGCAAAGTGGGGACATTAACTCTCCACCACCACCACCACCACCACCACCACCAAAAAATAGATCCAAATACAATCCTTTAAAATGCCAGGCTTCACAGAACAAAGATATATCACAGAAGCAACAAACAAGAGTTGTAGTTCAAGAGGGATAGATACACCCTAGCATATGATGCAGGAAAGGTGCCCATTTAGACCATAAAAGGAGTGAGATTTTAGACAGTTTCTATGCTTCTGGGAACACAAACTAAGGGCTAAGATTTAAACAGTTTTATTCTCATCACAGAGATATTTCTTCCCCCAATGTAACTGCCTGAAAAGATATGTATTTTTTTAAGTTTAAGCCATTTCGGTCTAGGATCTCCTGGAAACGTATTCAATAATAGTAACTTTTAGGCAAAACTTGCTCAGTAGCAATAAACCAATCCTATTTTAACCAATTTAAGCTATTAACCAAAAACACATTTTTAAGCCAGATCCTTTTAAAGTCAAAAAACAGCTATGTAGCAAAGATTCTGTTCTCTTCCTACCAGCAGTATGTAAACAGAAATCTCTTTTGCACAGCCTCTCCGCAATAGAGGCTGAAAAGGAAATATAAAAGACAGGATTTTGGTAAAAGACCCTGACCCTGAAGCCCTACGTGAATATTAATTATTATAAAATTAACTTTTTAATTATCCTCCAGGGGCTGCAGAACACATCTAAATGGAAGGAAACTAATTTATGAATCAGGCGGCCAAGTGGGATCAGGAAGGTGCTTGCTGTTCGGGAAGAAACAGCTCCAAAGCAAGAATGTAGGGCCCAGGAAGAAAAGTCATCCAACCCCAAGAAAGTCACCGAGCTTTGCTGAAGCAGCAACCGTAGCAGCCGCACCCCCAAAACTTCTCTTCCTTATACGTCCTTAATACAGTGAAGAGTAAAGGAGGTACCACGTGGTATGTTTCAGGCACAGAACCCGGCACAAAGTCAACGTCATTGCAATCATTGTTGTTGCTATTATTTGGGAGTTCCTAGGCGGTGTCCATTTAGGGTATTTGAAACACAGATAAACAGACATCTTTCAGCCTTTAGGTTTCTCGGTCAATTTTGTTTTAGGCTATGTCCCATTTTGCTAAGTGGAAAAGTCTTACTCTGCTGTCTCAATGAGAGCACAGTATGTTCCCTGTGTGGGAATATCCCTGGGAATCCCTAAAGAATCTGTCTTTTTATGTAGGCTCTCCAATCAGGAAGAATTTGTTGTGCTTCACTTTTGTTGATTATATTATGAAAGGAGTCCATATTTTCAATTGTTCAGTATAATACAGAATGTTTCATGTATATAATAGTATATTGCCTTATTACATTATTTCATATAGTATCAGATTCAATATGTTTTCCCCAAGCATACATAAGCCACTTTCTCCTCTCCCCAACACCCCTCACTGAGCCTTTCATGAAAATCACTGTTTTAGGACTTAGTTTAGGGGAATTATTCCATCTCCGATGCAGGTTGAAGGGTGGTCTTCGAAAGAAGCGGGACATCGGGAGCTCGCTGAATTCCCATGAACTGAAACAAGAAAGCATTCAGGAACATACAGTCACTACGGAGAAAAACTAAAAGAGGAAGAGGAATAGATTGATTATACTGGTGAAAAATACATAGGATGCTCTTTAGCCCGTCCACAGACTGAAAGCCCTGCCCTGCGCCACCAGACTTGTAACACCCAGGGAATCCAAATACATGCACTCAAATACAATCACTAGGTCCACCACCAGCCCACATGGTGCTTTTAGACAAATTCAAAAAGGACACCCCTTCAAGGCACTTTACTTTCATCTTCTAAAAGTCACTGTAATATACTGACTTTTTTTAAGAACAAGAAACTTAACTCCCCTGTGCTTTAAAAGTATCATGTAAATTTGTACAAAGCCAGGACATCTAGGATATGAATGATGCTCCATAGAAGGTCCTTTGTTTAGTCTACAACTCGAGCTCAATGATGCACAGCTCCCCTGGGAATGACTTGTTTCATGCCCATCACACTGACCATGAGCAGTTGTGTCTGCTTTACGCCTGGCTTCGGCTCAGTTCCTGGAACAGAGTATGTTCTCAATAGATATCAGTGGAATGGCTGAATGATTAAATGAATGAATGAGTGAATGGCCCTCCTTTAACACAAGCATCTACTGCAAAAGTGGGGGGAAAAAGCATGACTAATGTTTACCAAGCACCTTCTGTGCATCAGGCCCTATGCTAGGCACATATGTGCATTCTCATGAGAACCCTATGAAGTAGTTACTATGACCCTCCATGGCCCCAGAGGCTCAAAGAGGTTAAGTAACTTTCCAAGGTTATCCTGCTGGTTGAGTCACAAACCGCATGACCACCATCATCACGTTCCTACCCACTACAATAGCAAGTCAGTCTGCAGTCTGCATTGCTCTGGGAAGCTGCCACACCTACTACAAACACGAGGAGTTGTTCCCTTGTGTGGCCAGCTCAAGAAAGAGAAGGCACCGGAAGCTCCATAGTCTGGTTTCCCTTTCTGTCTATAGAGACAAAGTTATGCTCTCCATGCAACTCAAGCCAGGAATGAGGTCACGCAACATTCCTGGCCCTGGCCTGCATGGAAGACTCATCGTTGAAGTCAGTGGAAATTCATTCAGCTACAGAATAACAGGCCCTTTTATCACCTGTGGGGGCGACACTTGGGCGGACAGCACATTCTGAAACGTCCTGGCCACTAGGTGGCACCGAAGCTCGAATGTCCCAAGTCCCGAACATTTCTCCCACCATGTTTTCATTTAGATCACAACACCAGTACCACAGTGGCGGCATTATTAAGCACTTCCTGGGTGCCAGGTACTCGCCCAGGGTCTCTGCAAGCATCATCTCATCTAACCCTCACAACAACTCTACAGAGCAGATGTCTTAGTATCTCCATTTTACAGATAAAGAAGCTGAGCCAGAGGGAGGTGAGAATCATGGCCAAGGAAACCCGACTTGGGAAGAGGCAGAGCAAGGTTTTTAACCTAGCTAAGCTGGCGCTCCCCAACCTAGTTCTTAGCCACTCCACTGTTGTGTTTCCTCCTATGCTATCTTCATCTTTGCGCTTAGCTGCTGGGCACAGGCTCAGTAACTCCTTTTGCAAAATCTTCTCTCAAGGGGGAGAAAGAAAAACCCCATTCAGGCCACATAAACATGTCAGGCACAAGCCAAGACTTAGGTTTACTGAAGCTATTTACTCAAGGGCACAACCTCAAAAGAACACCATCCTGGTGGGTGAAAAAATGGGTCACAGCCTGTGGTGCAGGGAAGCTAAGTTGGCTGGCTCTGGCTGCCACGTCTCACATGCTAGAGAGAGCCCCCAGCAGATGACCTGGGGGCGGGGGGTGCCCTGACTCCTCCATACCCATCAGGGGGTCTAGAGCAGGTCCTTAAATTCTCGAGCTTCTCGTATTGTATCTGTTTAAAGGGGTAAATAATTTGTGCCCTGTCCTCTTTATGGGGTAAAAATAAAACATGTCCAAGTGTTCACTGTTATTGTTTAATGATAAGTAAAGCACATATCATATAAACCTTCTTTTCCCCTTTTCACCTAAGCAATCTCCTCTTTGACCTCCCTGCCCCAGCCTTTCCTTTTTACAACCTAAGTCTGTTTTCAGAAAACTGTTCTTAAAGCATAAATCTTACCATATCTGCTCTCACTCCCAGCCATTGACTCTATCACCAATTCTAAACATGGTGGTGAAGGCCTCACACTGCCCACTTTCAATCTGCCTCTTCTTCCTCATCTCTCCCAACTCAGTCCCCTCCTTCACCTTATGCCCTAGCTAGACTAGATTATTTGCTATGCTCAGACAGTCTCCTTATTTCCCCACCTCTGTGTCTCTATTCAGTCATTCCCTCCACCTGTCTGTGGTTCATGGTGCCCAACATTCAGAGCCATTGACCTTTGATTAGAGTCCCTGATCTTCCTTTCAAGAATGACTCCCCTGGCATTGTACTGGCCGACAGGTGGGCACATGATCCAAGTCAGGCCTTCTCACCTTGAAATTTGTACCTTGAGAGAGGTGACCTGACCCAACAGTATTGGAGCTGACCCATCCTTATAGACCATACTCTGAAAAAAAAAATCTGAAACCAATCCTGATACATCAATTCACAATGTCTATTCCCTTTTTATTTTATTTTATTTATTTATTTGACAGAGAGAGAGAGAGCAAGAGCAGGAACAAAAGCCAGGGGAGTGGGAGAGGGAGAAGCAGGCTTCCCGCCAAGCAGGGAGCCCGATGTGGAGCTCGATCCCAGGACCCTGGGATCATGACCTGAACTGAAGGCAGACACTTAACGAATGAGCTACCCAGATGTCCCTGTCTATTCCCTTTTATTTCAATTCAGAAGTGATTCCCACAATACCCAATAGATTCCCCCATTTTCCTCTTTTTCTCCCTGCCTTCAGTTAGCCAAGAGTCTATCTCTGCTATCTGCAGTCACTGAATCATCCTTCAAGATTGAGTTCAAGTGACAACTCCTTCATAAAGCCAAATTGCAAGCACATTGTACAGCAATTCTTTGTATGCATTTTTATTTTCCCTCTAGATTGTTTATTCCTTTAATTCAGGGACTGGGACTTGTTCATCTTTGTATCCCCAACAGCTCTTGGTGTAGTGCCTACTACATGGTTGTTTCTTGATAAACATTTGTTAACTTGAATGTCAAGCCATTTAAAAACAGAGTTTAAAGCAACTTACAGGGTTTGGTAGTATTTTAATTCTGTATTCTGTAATTGTTCATACATGTTCTTAGCTAATTGAATTTGTTTTTCTACCGGAATCATCTCTCCAAATTCTACAACCATTATATTTTCAAGAAAGCCCAAAGAGGACAGTGAATTTGAAGGTGCTATTCCGATCCAGAGACTTCCACCTCCTGCCCTGCTTCTCGCCCCTGCTAGAATGTCAAGCCTCTGGCCACTACCACAGTCAGATCCCAAACAAGCGTGTGAATAACAATGGGAAGTGTGACATTCCCTAGTTTTTTGTTTTTTTTTTTTTAAACCTTCTCAGGAAGAGCTTGACTATGGAGAAATCTATGTTTAGACTGTTGTCTTTTGTATTTGGTTTAGTAAACTGCATTTCAAGGCCCCTAGGATGCAAGTTATACTCATTATATGCTCAAACAATTTCCCCTTCAACATGATTTTCACGTCAGAATGATAAAGGGTAACAGAAAAATAAGAACCATTGCGGCACCAAACTGACCCATCATTAGTGTAAAATCTTAAATGAGTACAATTGAACTGTTTGTTGATGCATATATATATGGTAAATAAAGGTAAAGCATGATTTTTGTTATCTCTATGATGAAAGGGTGCTACTTTCCTCTTTCCAGATTTGAGATCGTTTTGAAGCAAAAGAAGAGAGAAGAGTAAAAGAGGGAGAAGGGAAGTTGACAAGTTTTCTGAGCCTACTGCTCTTTTCCTCCACACCAAGAAATCAGCTAATCAGAGGCAGTCCTGGTGACAGTGGCCATCTAGCAGAAGTGCAGGGGGTTTCTAGATCTACTGTAAATATTCACTAAATTAAGCACCCCTACCCTAAGTACTATTGCTTGTCCACTTTCAATCATTACTTGCTGAACATCGTGACAAGAACAAAAAATCCCTGATATGTAAAACAAACATTAAAAGACTCTGAAAGGTGGAGAGAAGAAGGCAGACCAAAAAGAAGGAAGGAATAATAAAGATAGAGTAAAAATCGATGAAAATGAAAATATTAAAAACAGAAAATTAACATAACAAAGAGCTGGTGCCTTGAAAAGATCAATAAAACTGACAAACCTCTAGCAAAATTGACAAAGGAAAAAGAGAGAAGACACCAATTGCCAATGTAAGGATCAGAAAAAATAAAGGGATATCCCTACAGACCCTGCAGACATCAAAAGGAGACTAGGGAAACACTGCACACATGTTTAACAATTGAGACAAAATAGACCAACTCCTCAAAAAACACAAACTACCACAATTCACACAATATGAAAGAGATATTATGAATAGCCATATAATGATATATCAATCAATGCAGAAGAGGCATTGACAAATTCAATACATGCATGTTAACCACTCTCAGAAAAATAGTAACAGAAAGGAACTTCCTCAGCTTGATAAAGAGTGTCTACCAAAAACTTGCAACTAACATTTTACTTAACAGTGAAGAAAGTGTTTTCCCTCTAAGATCAGGAATAAAGTGGGATGTCTACTCTTATCACTGTTATTCAACATAGTTTGGGAAGTTCTAGCCAGGGCAATAACCCAAGAAAAGGAAATAGAAGGCGTATAGGTCATAAAGGAGAAAATAAAACTGTCCTCATTTTCAAATGTCATAATTATCAACAGAGAAAAGTCCCAAGGAGTCTACAAAAAAAAAAAATCCAGACCTAATAGTTGAGTTCAGCAAGGTCACAGAATACAATTAAGCAAACTAAACTTAATCATATTTCTATATACTAGCAACTATCATGAACACATGAACATTTAAATTAAAAATTTCCGTTCCATTTACAATCACTCAAATAAAATGAAATGCTTAGGTATAAATCTAACAGAACGTGTACAGAACTTATATGATGAAAACCACACAACAATGATGAAAGAAATCAAAGAAGATCTAAATGAATAGAAAGGGATACCATGCCCATGGATTGAAAGACCCAATATAGTCAAGAAATCAGTTGTCCCCAAATTGATTTACTGGCTTACTAAAATTCCTAGCAAACCCCCAGCAAGATTGTCTTGTAGGTACAAGATTATTTTTAAATTTATATGGAAAGGCAAAGGAACTAGAATAGCTAAAACAATTTTGGAAAAGAAAAATAAAATGGAAGGTTAAGTCTCCTTAATTTCAGAAAGTGTTATAGCTACAGTAATAAAGACTGTGAAGTATTGGTGGAGGGATAGACATACAGATCAATGAAACAGAACAAAGTCCCCACAAATAGATTCACACAAATATGCCCAATTGGTTTTTGATAAAGATGCAAAAAAATTCAATGGAGGAAAGCCTTTTCAAGAAATGATGCTGCAGAAATTGAACAGTCATAAGCAAAAAAAGAAGAAAAAAAAACAAAAACAAAAAACCTTGACCTAAGTCTCATACCTTATATAAAAATTAACTTAAAATGGATCACAAATTTTACAAATGTAAAACATATAACTTAGGGAAATAACAGGGAAATCTGTGGAATCTAGGACTACAAAAGGTTTGTAGACTTAATGCCAAAAACACAACCCATAAAAAGAAAAATTAATAAATCAGAGTTCATTAAAATTTAAAACTTCTGCTTTGTGAAAGACCCTGTTAAAAGGGTGGAAAGACAAGCTACTGACTAGAAAAAACTGTTTGCAAGCCACAAATTTAAAAAAAAAAAAAAAAAAAGACTGGTATCTTAACTATATAAAGAACTCTCAAAACTCAAGAGAAAAAAAAAATGGGTAAATTAGAAATTAGAAAATAGGTAAAACACTTGGAGAGATATTTCACTGAAGATGTACAAATGGCAAATTAAGAACATGAAATGATGCTCAACTCCAGAGAATTACGCTGAGTGAAAAAAACCAAACACAAATCATTACTACTATATGTTTCCATTTACATAACATTCCGGAAGTCACAAAATTATGTGGAAATGTAGAATGATTAGTGATTGCCAGGGGGTACACGGGGAACGGGGGGAGGAGGGAAGCAGTGTGGCTATAAAAGGCTAACATGAGGGATTCTTACCATGATAGGAATTTTCTGTGTCTTGTGTCTTGACTCCATCAATGTCAATATCTTGATTACGGTACTGCACTATAGTTTTGCAAGATGTTACCATTGGGGAAAACCGTGTAAGAAATATACAGCATTACTCTGTATTATTTCTTACAACTGCATGTGAATCCATAGTTATCTCAAACTAAAAAGTTTAGTTAAAAATTTTTTAATAAAATAAATAAAAGATACCATGTTGAAGGGAAACACAGATGAAGTTAACATAATAGATTAAATGTAATCTGCTAACTATAATATATAGTTTCTACATCCAGTTTTATTTTCAAACTATTGAAACCCCCCTTTTTTTCAGGATAAAACAAGACAAAGTAAGAGGAAAATTTTTGAAGGGGATTGCATACCAGTTGGTTAATTGTAACATGAAAAGAGTTGAAAGTTATAGTAAAGTAGGGTGCACAAAAACGTGAGAAAATACACTGTGGAGCCAGTGGAAGTGGAAAAATCTCACTCAACCTGTTCTATATGGCCTGTGAGCCTACAAGGCCGGAAAGATTCATCACAGACAAAAGAAGAGAAAACAAATATTTTAGATAAATAGATTTAAATGGAGAGAAAGTAGAGAAACCCAATTTCAAATTGGTATTTGATTTTCAAAGTCTTTTCTATTCTTAGCCTTCACGCTTTTTGACCATTGTAGTTTTGCAATTTGAACATCACAGTTAATTCTCAAGATTATGGCAGACAAAAGTAAAATAGGTCCCCAGGCTCAGAAAATGTGTTGCTATCAAAAAGTAGTTTTTAAAATTTTATAGTTAACATAAGAAAAAAATTATTATGACTAGTCTGTAAAAAAAAATATCAACAACTCTTCCCCAGCCATACCATTTATAGATATGCATCTAATAAAGCTTAGCTTAAGTACTGCATTAATCATTAGTCACAAAGCATCTCCTTTACTTGAGACCTTACTAAAGTTTAACTTGATTTCTCTTAGGCCAGTGGTGCAGCACTCATACATCACAATTCATGTGGTGGAATTTTCTTTCAGAATCCAGACAAAAACTATCACAAGAGCATCTGTAAATTCCTTCCAACAGACTTCATGAAAAATTAAAGGAAAAGCAAATATTTCCTTAAAAGCAAGAAATAAATCACTGTCACAAATGGTACAATTAAGAACTCAGCCACAGTAGGAGAACAAGGTAAATGGAAGATGAAAATTTATATTCAGTCATTATTTTGATTCTACAGAGATGAGACAGTCTAGTGTACAACAGTTTAATTTCTAGCCTTGATTTGGCTTCTGAATGAAGCAAATAATTTTAGCCAATCTTTCCTTGTTTAATATCAATCAGAAGAAATTTTTCTTCATGTGATAGGATCAGATAAAGATTTAGGTGACCT
Source organism: Halichoerus grypus (assembly GCF_964656455.1). Classification (NCBI taxonomy): domain Eukaryota; kingdom Metazoa; phylum Chordata; class Mammalia; order Carnivora; family Phocidae; genus Halichoerus; species Halichoerus grypus. The sequence continues at coordinate 43,271,767 of NC_135714.1, forward strand.
GAAAGATTTAGGTGGCCTGATTCATGGCCATTTATTATTAATAAGCCATAATAGAGAATCCATGTTCCTTGTCTTTTCACATATTTTAAAATAAGTAGAGACTATTAAACAAGCCAAGAAAATGGAAGCAACTTGGACTTTTGCCCTGCATGGATATTGTATGAGTGAAAAGAAAAGTTGACCATGATTCAGGCGATTTGTAAAACATCACTTTTCTCTCATAGTGTTATTTTGGGCTATCTGTTTTTAAAATCTAGTGAAAATCCCACAAACATGTATAGATTTACTTGTCTCCAACATAAAAGAAGTCCAGAAGTAAACAGTTTAGAGCTGGAAGTTCCACAGATACCAGAGACCCAGATTCATTTTTATCTTTCTGCTCCACTCTTCTTTGCACATGATGTTCACGGATATATTAGTTAAGGTTCTCCAGAGAAACAAAACCAATAGGATGTGTCTGTCTATATTCACACAGAAGACAATTTTAAGGAATTGACTCATGTGACTATGGAAGCTGGCAAGTCCAAAATCTGTAGAGTAGGCCAATAGGCTGGAGACACAGGAAAGATTCGATGTTTCAGCTCAAGTCCAAAGGCAAACTATAGGCAGAATCTCCTTTTCCTCAAGGGATATATGTTTTATTTCTCTTATGACCTTCAACTGACTTTATGAGGTCCACCCACATGATAGAGGGTAAATTGCTTTATTCAGTCTTCTGACTTCAATATTCATCTTTCTTTTAAAAATACCTTCACAACAGGGGCACCTGGGTGGCTCAGTCAGTTGGGCGTCTGCCTTTGGCTCGGGTCATGATCCCAGGGTCCTGGGATCGAGCCCCACCTCGGGCGCCCTGCTCAGCGGGGAGCCTGCTTCTCCCTCTGCCTGCCACTCCCCCTGCTTGTGCTCTCCCTCTCTCTGTCAAGTGGATAAATAAAATCTTTAAAAAAATACCTTCACAACAAATTCTAAACTAATGTTTAACCACATATTTGGGAACCATGGCTTGGCCAGATTGACACATGAAGTTAACAATTATCATGGCCTAATGAAGCAATCTAGCTTAGCTATCATGCTTCATTTCAAGAAGCAGGAAGGAGGTAGTGGGCAAGGGCAAAGGGTATGTGACAGTGTCTATTTCTCTTAAGAGATTTTCCTGGAAATCTTAATCAACAAATTCCGCTTACATCTCAGTGACTAATCTTCATTGCAATATAGTTTGGAAATTGTAATAGCTTAGTTGGGTAAAACTAGTAGTCTGCCAAAGTAACTAATTCTGATAATCCAGGCCCTAGAGTGAATCTTTGTATTTATCCTGCTTGGGTTCCATATCACCCTTTGGATTTGTGACTTGATACATTCTATAAGTTTCAGGGAACTCTCACCATTATTCAAGTATTGTTTCTGCTCTATTCTTTATTTTCTCTCCTGGTTCTCCAATCACACACATCTTAGATCTTTTCATTCATTATGTTCCTATGTCTCTTATATTCTCTTTTGTATTTTCCATACTTTATTCTCTCGATTCTTCAGTCATGATATTATTTTCTGATCTATCTTCCAGTTTATTAACATTTCCTTTGCTCTGTCTAATGTGCTCTTAAACCCATCTGCTGAATTCCTAACTTCAAGTATTGAAATTTTCAGTTATAAAACTACTGCTTTCATTGTTTCTAGTTCTCTGCTGAAATTTTCCACTGTCATCGAATCTCTTAAACACATTATTTTAAAGCCTGTGTGGGCTACCTCAAATATCAGATATTTTTGTTGGTCTATAGCCATTTTCTGGTTTTCTGCTTGATTTTTGATCATTTGGTTTGTCTGCTAGTATGCCTGGTAAAGTTTTATTGCACACCAGACATTGAAGATGAAAAGCTATGGAGATAATCCAAGGCTCTGTGTGATATTATAGTCCTCCAGAGATTTTTTACTTTTGCTTCTGGCAAGTATTCAGAGTAAGAGCAGATCACTTTAACCCAATCAAGAGCTAGCTGATAAGAAAAAGGATTTCATTTTTTGTAATAGTTGTCTATTTCTATTTCTTCCTTACTCCTAGGATGCAATCTTTTGGGGATCCCAAATGACAGACTGAAATGTTAACTAGAGCCCTTCTTTCTTGGTGGGCTCTGGATTCCAGTATTGTTGCTTCACCTATATAACACTGTTAGAAACTCAGCCTCTCCACCACCATTTTCTGTTCAGCTTCTTAATCTACCACTTGTGAATCACCCAATACCTGGAAAGAGAAAGGCAACAAAAGTTATGTTTACCTGTGTGTATCTCTTCTTTCTAGCATTTTGGCCTCTTCACTTCTCTCTGTCTTGGTATCTTTCAGATGCTTTCAAAGAAAAATACTTTTAAATTTTATTCATTTCTAATTATTGTCAGTCGAAGAATTCATCTGCAGTTCAGCATTGCCAGAAGTGTTCTGATTGATGATTTTTGAAGAACTGCCCTAGAATGAATCTTAATCTCTCATAATCTGAATTTATCAAATTTACCCACTAATTGCCAAATCTCCACTTCACTTTGTGCTATTTAAACAGCCTGTTCCTCAGCAAGGTATTTAGGACATTGAGATTTTTTTTTTCTTTTTAGTTAATAGGGAATAAAAGTTGTTACATAACTCATTTTCAAATAAATAGTTTTTCCTGAGTCTGAACTTTTATTTTTACTTTGAGTCTAAGAACACCATTTTGTTCCAGAAACAGAGATACTTATACTTTAGCAATGTGTAGAATAGAAAATAGTCTGAGACTTCCAAAATAGTACTCAGATTCCTTCATTTACCTAGTCCTTCTCACATGCAAGGCATTGTGCTTTGGACTGTGAGAAAAGACAACAGAACCACAGAACTTCAGATCTGAAAGAAACTTAGAGATCATCTAATTAGACTCACTCATTTTACAGAAGAATTATTTGCTACAAAACAAAAACTTTGTCTTCTTAACTCCTGCTCAAGGCTTTTTTCATGATGAAGTGCTAGTTGTTGGTGAAAAAGTGATTTCTATTTATCTGTCTTTCTTCCTCCACTATGGACTTAAACTTTTGAAAAACTTTACTAAATAAAATGTATTTCTGAAATGACAATTCATGTAATCCTTATATAAAGTATAATTTTTCTACCAAATTTTTTAAAATAATGAACATAGCTCAAAAGAAGACCCATTACTATCTTCAAGAAGTTAACAGGATATGAAATTGCCCCTTCTGCTAGAAGTTTATAATCTCTATGTAGGAAGATATACAAATGAATGATTATCCTCTAAGGAAGTATATGTTCTATCTATATATGATATATGATACACACATAAATCACATGCATTTATGTAACATATTCACGTATATGGTATATATGAATAAGGTGGTCATCTTATGTCTGCCTCCTGTGATAGATTAGGAGCTCCTCAAAAGCAAGAATTCTAGCTTTTCTTTTTTTTTTTTTTTTTTAAGATTTTATTTATTTGACAGAGAGAGACACAGCGAGAGAGGGAACACAAGCAGGGGGAGTGGGAGAGGGAGAAGCAGGCTTCCCGCCGAGCAGGGAGCCCGATGCGGGGCTCGATCCCAGGACCCTAGGATCATGACCTGAGCCAAAGGCAAACGCTTAACGACTGAGCCACCCAGGCACCCCAAGAATTCTAGCTTTTCATTGTCAGCTTCAGCTTGGGGTCTGCAACATAGCAAACTGTTAAATAAGTGAGATTCTTCAAATCTATGTAACTGGTCAAGACAATAAATATTCTAGGAATTCAAAGGAGGTTAGAAAATTCTGAACTGAAATCATTGAGTAAAAACATCATGAAGAGGGGTGCCTGGGTGGTTCAGTCATTAAGCTTCTGCTTTCGGCTCAGGTCATGATCCCGGGGTCCTGGGATCAAGCCCCAAATAGGGCTCCCTGCTCCACGGAAAGCCTGCTTCTCTCTCTCCCACTGCCCCTGCTTGTGTTTCCTCTCTTGCTGTGTCTCTCTCTGTCAAAATAAAAAAATAAAATAAAATCTTTAAAAAAAAATCATGAAGATGCTGGAGGAGGTAGACTTCTGTTAACATTTGGGCTAACATGGATAGGATTAGGTAGACTGCAATATGAGGTGGGTTATTGTATTTGTTTCCTATTGCTGCTACAAATTACCACAAACCCAGTGACTTAAAACAGCACTAATTTATTATCTTATAATTCTGGAGGTCAGAAGTCTGAAATGAGTCTTAACAAATCAATTTAACAGAATGTTGTCCTTTCTAGAGGCTCTAGGAGAGAATCTGTTTCCTTGCCCTTTCTATCTTCTTAAGACCACCTGAATTCCCTGGTTTATGGCCACTGCCTCCATCTTGGGGTACATCAGTGAACCTCTCACATCTCCCCTTCCTGCCTCTGGTCCTCTTGCTTCCCTCTTATAAGGGCCATTGTAATTACCCTGGGCCCACCCAGATAATCTAGAGTAATCTTCTCATCTCAAAATCCCTAACTTAACCACATCTGCAAAGTCCCTTTTGTCATGTAAATTAACATAGTCATAGAATTTGGGGACTGGAAATGCAGACATGTTTAGAGGGCCAGTATTTTGTCCACGACAGATGTTTTAAGCAAAGGTCTAACGTAGTGGTCCTCAAGCGTGGTCCCTGAGCCAGCAGCAGTAGCATCACCTCACAATTGTTAGAAAGACACATTCTCAGGCCTTACCTCAGACCTGCTGAATCAGAAACTCTGGTGAATCCCAGCAACCTGTGTGGTCCCAAGCCTTCCAGGTCATTCTGATACACACTAAACCACTCTGAGAGCTGCTGCCCTAGAGTCTGGAAAAAAACAAAACAGGTTCAGAGGGCTGGAAGCAGTTGAATTTCACAGGGGTGGAGGATTCCTAGAGCATACAAACACTGAGACTACATGGATGGAACCAGAGCATGGACTCTCCAGTGAAGGGGCACAGCACAAGTAAATTTCTGGCTCCAAATGTGAATTGAGTAGCCTTCTTACACATTTCACAAAATAAATTACTTAACTGAAAAGGCTCATTGATGTCATGAGGCATACAATTAATCTGTTCAAACTCACAAATTTAACAGACTGACCTAGAAAAATAATTTCTCTTACTTTAAAAAATTCAAATCAAAAATTTATTATAAGGATTTCTAGGTTAAAGACACAATTTCTTATCAAAATAAAGAAAATATCCAAAAGATTACTGAATGTTTTAATTTCATAAAGTCTTCCTCGAATTAGTCATAACAATAGCTGTAATTCATCAGCAATTTTACCATTTTCATTTTTTCCTTGAACAAGCAGCACAGTGAGGAATTTTTAACAACACTGTTGTTATCTCTGGAAGCCTAGACCTTCTGAAGAATCGCAGGTGACTTCCCAGGAGGCTTGATTAAGAGCAGAGGACAATTGCCTTTCCCAAGGCAGAGAAATAGGGCCATTTAGAATTGTGCTCTCCTGGAGGCAAACAGGAAACAGGAAGCTCTCTGTCAGCCATTCTTACCCTGCCCCCAGAGCAGGAAGAGCAGTAGGAGGAGCCATATCAGTTACTTTGACCCAGCCCAGGAAATAAGATGGCTTATTCAGTGTGTAGACCTGGGAGGGTAGGAGTGCAGACAGCTGCTATAACCCAGTAACTCTCCCTGACAGCCAGATAACATCCATTCAGTGTGAATACTGAGGAAATGAAAAGGAATGTATACTCAAAACACATTAATTAGGCTTTAAACAGAAGGGGAGATAACAGTTTTGTCAAAAGCAGCAAACAAGCTACCCTCTGTCCCCGAAAGTCTTTTGTTGGGCCCAAAACTCCTCTGGGTGAACCGCATCCTAAACCACACCATACCGTAGCACTCAACTATAAGAACTCAAAATGAGAATAAGCAGTATGATGAAGTACAGCACCTCCTAGTAAATATAACAATAATAAGATGCTTCCATATTTATTGCTGTACCTAGCTTCCTGGATACAAAAGTGTACCCACAGCTTGGAACATATCTTTCGTTAATGTTCTTCACAAGATTTAACAATACTCTGGAATGAGTCTGCATTTAGAAATAGAAGAGTCAAGTGTTGAATGTGCCAAAATATATCAATATATAAATATCATCACAATCAAACATTCTAAAACTTCTCTTCAGGGCACCAAAAAGGATCTACCTAGGACCTACATTATACAGACACAGTATAAGGGATCTGTACTTTGAGATCATTATTTGCAGAACAAAAAGAATTCAAGTCATGTATCAGGTGCTGTTAATTAACTTAAATACAGGTTCTGATTGCTGCCAGGTCAAGCCCACTGATCATATGACTTAACATGATTCCAAACATGTTCTCCCTTCAAACTTCTCCTTTAGCAATGGCATCAGCAGTCCAGTCACCCAGGGGAAAACCTTTACAGTCATTCTTGTCTTTATCCTCTCCTTTTTCCTCCCCACTCCCTCCATACACATATGGTTTCAGTCACTTGAGACCCTTACTCATTCTACCTCTGAAACGCCCTCACCTCTGCCTCCCTCAATCCCCACAGCCCTTCTTTTGAGCCCCATCAACTCTCTCAGTCTCTCTCTCTCTCTCTCTCTGCTACCAACCCTGCCTCTTGACTCACGTCCAAATCCTTGAAGCATTGACCTGAAGGCCCAGACACCTTCAACGCAGTTGGCCAAATGTCCTCGTGTATATCTCAACCCCCCAGGAAATTTCCATGGTTCCTTCATCAATGTTACCACATCTCTTTTCGTTTTAATGTAATCATTGTATAAAATTATTTTCTTGAGATATAACTTATATACAATTAAGGACACAAATCTGTGTGATTAACTTTTACATATATGTACACCAGTAACCACCACCACATCCGCATATCAAATACTCCAGCAGCTCAGCAGACTTTCACTTACCTCCTCCCAGTCAATACTTTGCCACCTAAAGGTCACTACCATTCTAACTTCTACCACAATAGATTGATTTACCTGTCTTCAAGCTTTATATAAATGAAATCGTACAATATGTACTTTATTGTGTGTGTTCTACTTTATGAATATACCACAACTTATTTATCTACTCTGTGAATGGACACATTCGGGCTGCTTCAGTTTGGGAGCTATTATGAATAAAGCTGCCATGAACATTCTTGTACCTACCTTCTTTTGTGGACATATGCACTCATTTCTGTTTGGTATATACCCAGATGTAGAATTGCTAGGTCACATAGTGTGTGTGTGTGTGTGTGTGTGTGTGTTTTGTGTTTAGCATATACTGCTAAACAGTTTTCCAAAGTAGTTGTATTTACCACTTCCTAGATCTCTGAATTATTCCAATAGTTATGCTATTTTAATGTTAGTTTTTTATGTGTTTCTTCTCTGACCACATTTGAGCTCTTTGAACACAGATCCCTATGTTACCTTATCCCATATACCCAATATATAGATTATGATCACAGTTAGATATTTATATTACATACAAGTCACAGATGAAACACATTGATAGAGCATGGCATGGTAGAAGGGCTTAGGAATCTCACATTTACCTCTCTCTGGACCCACCCCAGAGGTGACATATGCCTATCCTAGCCCTGTCAACACCTCAGTCACCCAAAAAGAGGTGGAATATTCAAATCACTTCCCAACATTTCTTGGTCCCCCACTGAGTGCCAAAAGCTCAGTTGCATCCATCTGCCTGGTATTACCGGGTTTTAAACTTGCTGGTATGTATTCAGTCCCTTATTAAGCTGCTGGAAACTTTAATAGGCTAGAAAACCTCCAAAGTTCAACTCTTGTTTTCCCTGTAACTTTGTGCACATTCATTATGAAAAGTGCTAAGGAAAGTGTGCTCATTAACTACCCAACCTGTGTTCTAACGTGGAATCAATTAGTGCCGAAGCCCTCCACCTCAATCCGGAGATAGAAAATGCCTCCCAGAGAAACACCCCAAAAGATGCATGTCCCTTGATCTGTTTGTGCAGATGGAGGGTATTAGTTACACAAACACATGGAGAGAAGATAGGATTACGGAGGAAGTCCTCCAAAGTCCTCCAGCTCTCCCTGAAAGTGAATTTCTTGTTCTTCCTGTTTTTGCTTCTGAGTCTTAAATTTTTCACCGCTCTTATATTTCGGTGAATGCCATGGCACAAACCACTTTCTGCTCCTTTTTGCAGAGACTGTTTTCTGCTTTTTGATGTTGCTTTTAATAAAACATTGGCTCTAGACAGCTTCTGCAACCACATCCAAAAGAAGCTCTCCACAACCTTGAAACCTTAGCCCTCCCTGAACTAGAAGTAAAAGGAAACTCCTAGAGATAAAGTTTTATAAAAAACTATGCAAAATGGAAAATATATATTGCCATTATTTTCTTTTATTCCAAGAGGTAAAGTTAAAATGTCCTTTTGGTTTGAAGTAAGGATTTTTTTCTTTCAGATGAGAGAAGCTCACGTGTCTGAGTGAGCCAGATGGTTGCTGTTGCTACCCTATTCAACAGGAGAGTTTTATGGGGAAAATTCTGATCTGGCAGTAGGCAGCCATTCTGTGAAATAGAGGCACCTCATTTTTCCATCTTAAGAGATGCTTCTGAAATAAGTCCAACAAAATAAGTATTTCTGAACACCCTCCGGCTTTTCACCAGCCTGTAGCTTCCACCTCCCGCTCTCATAATCACAGTTAGTAAAATGACTGCTGTTGGAATTCATTGAAACCTGGCAAACATTGTCATTCATCCCGGGCCAGGGGTCAAGTTACCATTGGCAGAATAGGATGGATGCACAGTGTAATAATCTGGCTGTGGCTTCAGGAAAACCTCAGGCAGTTTAAATGAACTTATTTGTCCTGTGACATTTTCATAAGCTTTACAAATGTCCCACCCGATCTCCCCCTGCCAAGTCACTACGCCACTCACTCCTCAGGATTCCCAATAGAGATGGCACATAATCTCCAACTCAAGTACATCTTTGTATTTAAATATCAAAAAGTGGTAGCAAAGGAAATACAGATATTTGTAGGTTGCAGCATGCATTAATTATCTTTTAAAATTTGTAGTAATGTGAATATTTCCCACAACTTTCAGCACAAAGAATCTCCCCTTCTTTAATCTCTTTTATCTTAGATCTCACTTCCTCTCACTTCTTTCTTTTGTACCCACCTCTATCTTTTCCTCTCCCTCCTTCTCCCAACACACACACACACACACACACACAAACACACACACACTTTCCTGCTTTGGCATGCTTGTCCCGACATCGCCGTAACACCACATCTAACTGATATTGTTGATCTGAACAACCTCATGATATATAATTGCTCCAAGTAACCCAACACATTGGTCTTTTGCAAGTACCAAGCAAGTACCATCTTTACTATTCTTTACATGTCCCTTCCAGGCCCATGGTACAAGGGAATAACAGAGTTCACACTGTCGTCCCATCAGCCATGGAATAATTACAATTTGACCAGGCACCATGATTTTAAAAATAAATTTGACATAGGAAGATTAAAGTAACAATAAAAATACTAAGTCTAATAATGATAGTTATAATCAATTACACGTAATCCTACCCCAGTAATACCAATATCCATTTTTTATATTTGATTTTACGTAATTGAATATACTGCATGCACACGTTAATTTTATGCTTTTCTATTTAACACTATGCTAAACATTTTCCCATGTTTCCCCCATAATCTTAACATTTCATTTTATAATGACTGTCCAGGTTTTTTACCTAAATTCATCTAATCTTGTCATCACTAATGTCAACTGGATAGCCCAGCAATTCTTTTTTTTTTCCTAAAGATTTTATTTATTTATTTGAGAGAGTGAGCGTGCACGCACTCACAAGAGCAGGGGGGAAAGGAGAGAGGGAGAGGGAAAAGCAGACTCCCTGCTGAGCAGGGAGCCCTAGGTGGGGCTGGACCCAGGACCCTGGGATCATGACCTGAGCCGAAGGCATATGCTTAACTGATTGAGCCATCCATAGCCTATCAATTCTAAGACTACACTCCTAAGTTGCACAACTTGATATACACAATAAAACTAAATATATCTAATTATTAATAATTACTCGCCCTAGTAGATGGGATACTGAGTGATTTTTATTCTGTCTTTGTACTCCCTAAATTTTCTATAATGGACATGTATCTTGGGGCACCTGAGTGGCTCAGTCATTAAGCGTCTGCCTTCGGCTCGGGTCATGATCACCGGGTCCTGGGATGGAGCCCCGCGTCAGGCTCCCTGCTCAGCAGGAAGCCTGCTTCTCCCTCTCCCACTCCCCCTGCTTGTGTTCCTTCTCTCGCTGTGTCTCTCTCTGTCAAATAAATAAAATCTGAACATGTATCTTTTTATTTTAAAACTTTAATAATAATAATAATAGCTACCACTTACCAAGTGTTTACTATGTAGCAGGAACTCTTCTAAGTGCTTCATATAATACTCGACCTTATAACATTTAATCCTTATTACAACCCTCAAAAGTAGATTCTATTACTATGCCCATTTTGCAGATGAGGAAACTGAGGCTCAGTACAATTAAGGTACTTGCACAAAGTTACAAAGCTAATAAGTAGAGTAGCTGGGATTTTAACTCAGGCAGTCCAACTTTAGAATCTACACTATCGCCCTATATGCTACACTCAAAAAAAAAGAGTATACTTTCTAAATATATTTAAACTACAACCACCTTAAAATAGTCCGCTGCCTGGCTTCATATTACAATGGGATTCCATGATGTTTCTGATATTTTGAGATTGCTATGTGCCCAATGTAGCACCATCCTACCACCACCATCATCGTCATCATCATCACCACCATCAACCCTAAGGCCACCATCATTAAAAACCTCCATTAAGCTTTTAGTGTGTACAGAACACAGTACCAGGCACTTGGGGGAAATACAAAGTATGTAAAACACATGTTCTTTGTTCTTGTGAATACCAGAGCTAGTCTGAGAACAGCTTCAAAACGAAAAGGCAAGTAAGTATCCATGAAACGTGAATCAAAAACTCACATTATTATCAGGAAGTTATAGGCAAAAAATAAAAACTACTACCTGGAATACAAAGATAATTGAAGATAATGCAAAATGTAGCTCTTCTATTTATTTAGGATAATGACTTGAGATCCTCTTTCCACCTTACATATATAAACATAAAGTTCTATAGAGAAGAAAAATGAAGATCAAAGTCAGCTGTGAATACTGCACTCTTCCTTTATTATATTTTCAGCCTGGATCACATAATCTCCTAGTTCTTATGTCAAATTAAAAATAACTATTTGCATATGTAATATGTAATTGTGTGCAATGAATTTAATGAAATAAGATTCTGACCCTTTGTTTTCCAAAATATTTTGAATACCATTAGCAAAAGAAAGTTTCTAATTCTAATCAGTGGATATTAATTGCAAATATATTAAGCAGGTTACAAGTCTAAAATTCAGTAATGGCTCTGCCAATTTATTCAAATGAATGTGCTTACCTCCTACAGACTATCATGCGTTTTTGAAGCTGACCTGATCTATTTGGTATAATATGCTAAAGGGACACATATATTTTTGAAGAACAAAAAACCTACTTCTTGCTAATTAAGAATTTTCTTAATCTTATATATGTCCATTTCCCTTCAAATATATACTAAGATCAAACTAATAAAATGAGGCTTATGTCCTTAAAAATTGATTTTAGCTGAAAATAAAAATAATTTGTAAGTAGTATATAAATTATATATAAAATGTTTTTCTGAAACACTAGGATGTGATTAATTATGATTCGTTCCCTCAAGCATGTTAAATATCTTCATGACCTCTTGTTTAAACTATTACACTATTTGGCAATTTTTTTCATTGATAATCAAAAATAAACTTCCATGAATCTGGAACCCATGGTATCCAATCAATGAGAATGTCTTCGGTTTGTAGTGAACTCCCAACCTTCACAAGGTTTCCCAATCATTTCTCAACTCTGACTTTGTAGGTGTCCTTGACCCTGGTTCTAGTGAAATCTTTCTAAGTCAGGCCCTTCTTTGGAGCAGATTTATTTCCCTTTCATTTTGGGTCAATACTTCTTTTAATTTTTTTTTTTTTTTTTTTTTTTTTTGCTGTGACTTTAATTTTCATCAACCCATATAGCCAACTTCTCATTTATTTCATGTATAAAGTCCACAAGAATAATGTACTTCATGGGTTTTTTAAAGATTTATTTTACTTGTTTTAGAGGGGGTGGGGCTGAGCATAGAGCCGGACACAGAGATCAATCTCACAACCCTGAGATCACGACCTGAGCTGAAATGAAGAGTTGGACGCTCAACCACACAGGCTCCCCTATGTTTTATAAGTAAATAAAATATAGTGATGTCTTTAATTAAGACATTTCTTTCCTGTGAAAAACTGAAAACATTTTCACACACTCATTTATTTTTATAATAACCTTTAAGCTTTAGAAGTCTGGAGAATATGATTTCTCTTATGGAGATAAAGCTGAAAAAGAAAAACAAAAACTACAAAGTTCACAACTACCCCTCAGATAAAGTCTACACTCTTTCACTGAGTATTCAAGTCCTTCCATAATCTGACCCCTGGTCTGCCTTTGTAATCTTACCTTCCACTCCTCAAAACTACTGCCTTCAGTTCTCGTAAGTTCAAACCATTATTCCAGGATCCTCACCTGTAAAATGTCTTAATAATCTTTATTTCTAACTGTTTCCGTATAAATTAAGCATGAACACATCGGGCATTGAGGCTCGCCCATAGTAAACATTGAGAAAATAGGAGGAGGCATGGAAGTCATACAGAGTTGGGTCTAAATCTCAGAGAATTGCTCCTCATGACATCATTACTCTCTCTGAACCTCAGTTTTCTCATCTGTAAAATTGAGATATACTGTTAGGTAGGGCTCGACATAAAGCCCCTAGCACAGAATCTGGCACAGAGCAGGCTCAAAGTAGACACACGTATCGAGAGAATAAATCAATGTTAATATCCTCTGTGGACAGCAAGGGAAATTGACATAGATTTCCAGAGATTCACTTTTTAAAAAAAAGATTTATTTATTCATTTGAGAGAGAGAGAGAGAATTTCAAGCAGACACTGTGCTGAGCATGGAACCAGATGCAGGACTCAATCCCATGACCTGAGCCAAAATCAAGAGTCTGATGTTTAACCAACTGAGACATCCAGGCACCTCCGGAGATTCACTTTATTTTTTTTTTTTTTTTTTTTTTTAAAGATTTTATTTATTTATTTGACAGAGAGAGACACAGCGAGAGAGGGAACACAAGCAGGGGGAGTGGGAGAAGGAGAAGCAGGCTTCCCGCGGAGCAGAGAGCCCGATGTGGGGCTCGATCCCAGGACGCTGGGATCATGACCTGAGCCGAAGGCAGACGCTTAACGACTGAGCCACCCAGGCGCCCCCGGAGATTCACTTTAAATCACCTCTCCAAACCAGAGAACACATATTCTCAAAAGGCAGAGGCAAAGCAACTTCATTGGAATTGCCTTCCAAAATTTATTCCAAACCTCAGCTTTGCTCAGAAGAGCTGATCTGAAATCTGGCTGTCTATGATGGCCGGCCCTGGACACAGTGAAAAAAATGAACAGTGAGGTCCCTTGGCAAAACCTGGCCTAGTCAATTACCTGAAACAATAATCAGACACAGATTAATCCTTTTTAAAGTTTACTAGGGCAGTTCTTATCTTTCACAGACCTTCTACTCTGGGTCACCTTCCCATGGAGAATGGGAGATGACAAGGTTAATAAAGTAAGAGACACCTCTTTGTTTATGAGATATTACATTCGTCTATCTTTAAGTTTAGTATCAGGAACATGAGGGTTTATGTAACAAACACAACAGAGTCTTAAAATGGAAACTTCAGTCCTTACTAGAATCCAGAGAGACAGACATTTAGGATCAAGAAGCAGAGGAAAGGACAAACAGCAAGTCCACAGGAAGGCAGGAGAGGAAAAGAGAAACCATTTGGGGGAGGGGGGAAGAGAAAGAGGCCAAGGGAGAAAAAAGGAAGCAAGAAACCACTATGGAGCCTCAGAAGAAACAATAAATTCATAAAAGAAAGAGATGAAGTTCTGATGCCGAGGAATCAGATCCAACAGGGAAAGGAGGGAAAAGAAAATTAAAGCATGGGGTACGAGGGGCCCTGAGCTGGGCCCATGATCATGACTCTTATATTGCGGGTGAGGAACATCAACAGTGACTAAATAAACTGTACAGGGTGATTACAACAAAAATCCAGCCAAGTCTCTGACAACATAAGGAAAAAGAGGACACGGAACTAACTAACTCCCATTCTTGCATTTGACCTTCATTCCTGGTCTTTATCTCATCAGCTGGATGACAGTGAGAAAGTTTCTAATCAAGTCCAGTCGTGGGAGCAAAGACCTCCGCTCTCCCACTCACAGGTAAAGACAAGGATCATTTCTTATTCATCATTGTCCTCTAGAAGAGGGGCTTGTACATAATAGATATATCACAAAAGCTAGCTGAATTTCCCTGAAGAGGTGATACATTACTAAAGAATGTTCAGGTCCGATTTTTTTTATAACAACGAACAAAGGCTTAAGACCTTGGATAAGGCAAATGCTCATCTTCCAATCGAGCACCCCTGAAAATATTCAACTTCCTCCCCTGCCTTTGGCTTTCTGCCACGGGTTGCTGATGCCATCGGGATTATTAAAGCTAATAGAATTCTTCTTGCAAGAAATGGAAAGAGGAAAACAACCCTACCAGAGCATTTAATTATATAAACCCCTTATCTTATGTAGTGCTTGGTATCCTTGGTTTTTTCCAGTGATCCTAAAGTCTCTGATTCTTCAAAATGAACTGTGTCTTGTTAAGTCTTTTTCCTTCCATGTATCCCCCCTCCACAGACCTTCAAACTCTAGGTTTTCAATAAATGTTTCATTGATGTTAACAATCTAACACAGAATTTAGAAATGCCCTCTCGAAGTCTGTCTTTGAAAAAAATTAAATTATCACCCTCATTCTTCAAGTGTTTCTGGAAATCAACCTTATTTAAACCAAAGCGAAGAATCAGTAGATTAGCTTGATAAAATAGCCTTAAGTCCCTTTTATGTTCTAGTTTAGACTCTCCTTATCTCTTGTTTGGATAAGCTTCTTACCTGGCTTCTCTGTCCACAGCTTCTTCCCTCCAACTCATTTTTTCCACTGCTGCCAGAATGATGTTTTCAAAATACAACTTTGTTCGGATCACTCCCCACCCCACCCCCACCCCCAGACAAACGTAATGGCTCTCTCTTTCTTGTAGAATGAAGTTCCAACATCCTTGGTATAGTATCCAGGCCCTTCCAAAGTTCAACACCAGCTTACCTTTTTTACCTGGATACCTTAAATCTATCCATACAACCTACATTCCAAGCTCAACTGACCATTAGCTGAATATGCCATACACTTTCAGGCCTTGCTATTGTGTTCATCCCATTTCTTCACCCTAGATGGCCCTTCTCCCCATCTTCCATCTACCAAAATCCAACTCATCTTCCAAGATGCACATTAAGTTTTACGCTTCTATAAAACCACCTCAGAGATCCCCAAATTGAATTAACTATTCTTTTTCTGTGTTCCCACTGTTATCACACATTACTAATAAATACTTACATTCTATGTTTCTGTAATGGTTGGTTGTATAATGGTATCTTTGCTGCTTGTCCAGAAGTTCTCTAAAAGCAGGCTCCATAAATTTATTATTCATATGTTTCCTTCACGGGGGTGAGCCCAGGGTCTTGCACAGATAGGACACTGATAAATAAAGAATGAAGGAATGAAAAAGAAAAGAATGAATGGATGAGTACATGACACAATGTAGTCAGTGAACCATCAGCAGTTTCTTAATCAATGGAGTGAGACAGCTGAAGTTTATGAATTGGAACACTTGGCTCAGCCCCTCAGAACCAAGACAGCAAATAGATGCACTTAACTGAAACATTTTGCTCCAAATAAAGGGAAGGTATCTCCTGGTGAAGATGATGGCTCATCCTGATGGCTGGGCCCATTAAATATTTAATGAAAGCAAGCTGTTTTTGCCCTTTTTTGCTTCCAGCCTTGTACTGTGGTTGCCCTTGGCCCAGTTTGCTCAGTGCCCAGCACATGGAAGGTGCCCCAGCCCCTGCCTGGACCTGAAGACAACTCAGCAGTGCCTCTCAGACTAAGAGCTTCTGTGTGTCGGGTTCAGGGTTTTCCACAATGGGCCAGGATCCCGGTGCCAGGTGCCAATGCAGCAGCAACATACCCAGAAGAAATACTGGACAGAAATGAAGGAATCAGGAAGGTGGTAGAAAGCATGGAGGGAGACCAGGGTGGGCGGGCAGCAGATGGTAGAGGCTAACGGAGATTCTTCTGTAAGGGCTAAGGGGCTGGGAAGCATTCCACTCAAAGATTGACTCCTGTACCTGGCTCCTGAGCACACTCCCTGTGATCCCTGGTGACTCCTGGCAAGCCAAGGACTTGGATCCTAGCTTAAGCCAAGTCATCTGGTGCTAGAACCAAAAGTATTCAAATCCATAGGGAAATTAAGTTTGCTTTCAACTACCCACCATAGCTTGGTGGTGTGAGCATTGGTGAGCAAAAAGGGGGTTGAGGGAAAGCTAGAGAAATGGAATGCCTTTACCTCCCTTGTTATGCCAGCATATTGTGAATACTTTCAGCAATATTTTAGTTTAGCAATCTTAAAATTGGTGTGACGTAAGAGAAGATTTCCAACAGGACAGTGCCAAGTGAAATCATCACCATATTAAGATGTAGATAGGCAGGGGATTCTCATCCATATGGCGCCATGGATAAAAAGCTTAGCCCCTCTGCCCAGTTAACCTAATCTGACTGTAAAAGGGAAAGAGTAACTTTTGTTCTAGATTGTAGAATTTTGGCTATAAGTAATTGAATTAACAAGAAATGAACACCTTATTGAACAGCCTCATGGCTCCCTGATTATGAAGGAGTGGCCACTTCTGCTTTCTCAAAACAGGCCTGGAAAATAGATCCTCATGAGGCAGCAGAAAGGAAGATGCTTAACAGAACTAATGATCAACGTATCTGGCTGCCTATTTGGGGAAGCTCTCCAGGTTGTGTTTACCAACTCCCTGCCTCTCTTCCTCCTAAACACAGAAGAAAAACAAAGTGGGATCCTGAAGTACATTTCAGAAACCCTCATGCAAAATTCAGGATTAAAATCAGGGACAATGAGAGCTATAGAAACAATTGAGTTACTAGGTTAAGGGATGCTGGCATTGAAGTGCAGGAAATGCCAGGGACAAGACCCACAATGTAAGGGTAAAAAACATAAGCTTCTTAAATATTTTGACTGATTTTCCTCCAGAATCTTTCAGAGCTACAGTTATATATTTAGATGAGTGTTCTCCCTCTAATTAAGGAAGACAAGTCATGGATAAAAATAACCATAGGAGGCAACAGGGGGAGGCAAGTTCTCTAAGATTTATATGTACTATGTGTTTGATGCAAGAAGAGGGAGAGATCTTCCTGGCTGGGGGAGTGGAGATGACCTCATGGGGGGAGAGGGAGGGCAAAAGGACTGCATCTTCAAGGATATCGACAAGCAGAGATGAGAATGAAGGGCATTCAAGAAGAAGAGAACAATGTAAATAGACTCAGTCAATTCAGTTTGGTTTGTGGGTAAGATTCACGCATTATCAGAGTAAGGCCAAACTGGAATGGAAGGGTGAGCTGGGACCAAGTCCTGAAGGCCTTGAGCGCAAAGCTGTCTGGACTCAGTAAACAATATGGGGTCATTGAAGGTTTATGGGCAGTAATGTGATCCAAACTCTGATTTTTTTTGATTGGTTGATTGTTTATTTCTCAGGTGAGAAGGCATGGGATAGATGTGACCAAGGAGGAGAGTGGGAAGGAAAGGCCATTTGGGAGACTATTGCAATAATCTGGTGAAAGGGAATGATGGCTTGAACTAGAGGAACAGAGACCTCTGACAATGCCACTACCTACAGGGATCATCTGGAATAAGCAAAGAAGCCTTTAATGGTGATTAAATCAAGCAGAATGGTCAGTATGAGCATCTGAAATAAATACGGCGATGGGACTCAAAATGTTTTTGCAGCTCATGGGACTAAAAGGCCAAGTCCACAGTGATTGGCTTCCTGAAAGGTTGACATGGCTATTAATGGAAGGGCCAAGGACCCACTGCTGCCAGGAAAACAGTCATTCTGAAAGCCACAGGTCTGGAACAGCAACTTCAAATATAAAATATGATAAATACATTAAGATACAGATGATGACACAAAAGAACTGTTCTAAAATTCACAGAAGGAGAAATATCAATGGACTATAATATTTTTTAAAAACTGAAACCTCACTAACCACAAAGAAAAAACAAATAAAAAAGATAACATTTCTTACTTATCAGTTTTTCAAAGATTTTTAAAACTTTTTAACACTCAGGTTAGGGAGAGTGCAGAGCCATTTGGCAATACGTAACAAAAGTCTAAAACTTGCTCATGCTCTTTGGCTCAATAATTCCATTTCTAGACATGGTGCTAAGAAAATCATCATTGATACTTGCAGATATTGAGTTTGTTTATGTTACTGAAAATTGGAAATAAACCAATAGTCCCTAATTAGGGATTTCTTAAGTAATTTTTGTTTCATCCATACAATGAAGTACTATGTAGCCATTTAAGAGTATACTGCAAAACATTATGTAGTGACTTGGAAACTGGTTCATTATATATTAATTGGAAAAACCATATATGAGCAAAACAATATATGATATACAATACCTTTTTTAAAAGATTCTATTTATTTATTTATTTTGGGGGTAGAGAAAGAGAGAGAAGAGGGAGGAGCAGAGGGAGAGAGACAAGCAGACTGCCTGCTGAGCACAGAGCCAGACACCGGGCTCGATCCCACCACTTTGAGATCATGACCTGAGCTGAAATCAAGAGTCCAACGGTCAACCAACTGAGCCACCCAGGGGCCCCAAAATTCAACACCATTCTTGAAAAATATATGATATAAGATTGAAAAACTATACCATATGCTAAAGTTAATGATGCTTATCTCTGAAGGGTAAGGTAATAGGTGATATTATTCCTTTTTTATCTTTTTTGTAAAGTTTCTATAACAAACATTTACTAACATAATAAGAAAAACAGGTATTTTAAAAACAGAACTGGTTAATGGGCCTCGGCACTAAAATTATTGTCACAAATATTTGTTGAGCGCCTACTGTGGGCCAGTAGATCTAGGTGATAGGAAAGCAGGTAATATCCCTCTTCTCATGAGACTTGTGATTTAGAAGATTTCATTTTTATTGCTCAGTCATTTAAAGTGGGGAAGATAAGTACCTTCCTAGCAAGACTCCTTTGGTTGCAAATAACAACATACAGTTCAAATAGGCTTTGGCAGAAAAGAAAATTTGGGAGTTCACAAAACTGAAGCCCATGTATGATGAGATTATTTGGAACCTTCAGAACTTGGTATCTCATGAAACTGCAGCCTCCTTTTCTTTGTGATTGCTCATTATCAGCCAGGCTTTCCTGATAGTGTCAAGATGGCTGTCAATAAATCCAGACTTATATCCAATGTCCTCAACAACACAAAGCAGAAATATAGATACTGTCTTTCCAATAGTTTTAAAAAAAAAGGAAAAAAAGAAGTAAGTCCAGTTGATTCTGACAGGGCCACGAGCGCATCCTTGAACCACTCACCATGGCCTGAGGAACATAATGCTATGAGGGGCCAATCCTCAGTCCCAAGGCCTTTGCTGAGCAGGGGCTGAGAGTGGAGGAGAACTTTTCCCCAAGCGAAATCATAAAACTGCTTTTATGGAACCAAAAGAACAAGAAATGGATGCTGAGATGGTAAAACAACAGAGATGTCCACTAAAGCCTTATGGCAGAAGCACAGAAGCCTGATAGACAAGTTGGAGTTTTGGCTTCAAAGTATGAAACTTAATCCAAAAAAAAAAAAAGAGCTTCATTTGACACTGTATTTAATGTACACAGAGAATGTGAACATCACTGGGCAAATTCACTTTTAGACTCACATCAATCTAATTATAGGTATATTTTGAAAGCATACTTATATGTATATTTTGCCATGTAACTTCTGATCTCATACATATTATGGGTGAACAGAGAATCAACTATGTTAGAAACTGGCTCATTTGTCAGGCAATGTGAGGAGGACCCAGCATCTTGCCATTTCATAGCAGCAAGGCCAGCCCAGGAATCTGACTTACCTCTTTCCTTCCAGCATTTCTGCTGCGCCTTGAGGACTCTCTATCCCATATAACTCCAGCCAACAATAATTTTTCAGACTTTTAAGATTACACTGTGAATGAAGCACACTTGAAACTTTAATATATCGCTCATAAACACCTCATTTTTGCTCTGGCTAAAGATTAAACAGTCTCTATCCATAGGAATATCTAGCTAATTAGCAACATACATCCCCCATTTATCCCTAAGGCCCACTTTAAGTAAGTGCTTCCTTTATTAATTATTTTCCATAAGTATTTTAACATTTCAAAGCTCACACTTAATACTAAGAAATCAGGCTTGCCAAATATATTCAGAGTAGAACATCTGTCATTCTATATGTAGTTCTACCCTCTGCTCACCTGTCTCTCCATAACTGGTAATGAGATTAATGTTCAATTCTAGGACTTGGGTACATATGGAGGGTGCTGGGTTTGGGGAATAAGATCAACATTTAGTAATTAGGATTAGGGTACAAGATCATAACTGGTCCAATATAAGTCTGATTTGATGTTGAGTGAATGGGTATAACTCGATGCCCTTAATAACTTCCTTTCCACCTGTGCACTTGGTCAAAAACCCTATAAGCAGCTGTGTCTACGATTCCATGGCTCAGGGATTTCCTCCAGGTTCCACCTCCCATTCTTTACTTTGAACCCTATTGTTTTGGTCTGGTTTCCCTAGTTCCTTCCTGTTTCCTTGAATCTGGATTTTCCCTCTTTGCCTATTCCTTTTAGGTTGATAACTGGGTTGCCTGACTTGCTTCGCTCCACTTTGGACCTTTAACAATAAGCTCTACAGCCCTTGGCCAGTCCTTCCTACCCTTCCCCATACCAAGCCACAGTGATTCCTGCTCAGCTAGGAGTAGCCTTTGTCCAATGGCCTGGCCCCTTACTTGTCTGAGAAGAGAGACTGGAAACTGAATTCTCTCTTGAATGGAGCTCCTGGAGTCCATTTAGTATAAGATAAAGATTAAATCTAGGATGGGTCAGGAACTCAGTGACAAATAATAGTTGAGTACCTCTTACGTGCCAGGTATTACTCTAGATGCTGGGGATATAGCAGGGAACAAAACAAAGTCTCTGATTTCATGGAGTTTATAATAGAGGGTGGAAAGGACAGATATATAAACAAGTAGACAAAATAATAACAATTACAAGTCAGGTTAGATTTGTGCTATAACAAAAATAAAACAGGGTGGTATAGACAGACTCTAGGGTAGTCAGGGAAGACCTCTTGAAGAGACCTATGAGTGACAAGAAGGAGCTGGCCTCAGGAAGATTTGGAGGAGAAGAGTTTAAGGAGAGGAAAAAACAGATATAAAGTCCCTGGGACAGGAATGATCTTGGCATCTTCCAGGGATGGAAAAAAGACCAGCAGGGCTAGAGCCCAGAGACAAAGCCATAATCAACAAATAAATAATTTGCTTTAAACATGAAAGGGGGGCTCAAAAAGTCAGCTTAAGAGTATGCCAATTTTTCTTCCCAGTTCAACCAGGATTGCAACATAAATGTGATGCATACTTGTACATGTTTGTGTGGGCACAAATCTTATTGGCAGTTCTGGTAAATAAATGTAGGACCAGTTGGGGTCTCCTTGACGCCTATCACAACTGTGAACACAGCCTCTGATAACACTGTTTTGTCACTTTTCACTCCCACCAGCAATGAAGACAGATAAATGGCTTCCTGACAAATGGCCCCACTTTCCAGAGCCCAGGGCTCTGAAGGAAGGAGACTTGAAGGAGACGTGAGCCTTGGAACATTTCTCAGGGTGGACTCTTTGAAGGGTTCATGGCCATGAGCCCTCTGAGTCTGCGCCAGAAGGAGCCACTGCACTATTTCTTCTGAAAAATTAGATTATGCTTGCAGCTCATTAAAATTTCAAAAGGCTTATGAAATGGATTCCAGACTAACTATGTACCATTGCAATGTGCAACAGAAAATACCTGTTTGTAGAAATAATAGGGATTTAAAATGAAAAATACTTTATCTTTTGCCTGTGTCTAGCTACAGGGCCCTAGAGAAAATAAGAATATGTTATTTCTGGGGGGTAGATTTTCACCTAGGTCATATTCTTCCCAGGGAAGACAGCTATAGAGGGTTGAATGGTGTCCCCCCAAAATTTGTGTGCACCCAGAACTTCAGGATGTGACCCTATTTGGAAATAGAGTTTTTGCAGATATAATTAGTTGAGATGAGGTCATCCTGGATCAGGGTGGGTTCCAAACCCAATGACTGGGTCTTTATAGGAGAATAGAGAGGAGATTCAGATACAGACACAGACACACAGGGAAGGAGGCCATGTGAAGATGGAGGAAGGGATTGGAACAATGTAGCTACAAAGCAAGGAACACGAAGGAAAGCTGGGAACCACCAGAAGCTAAGAGAGGCAAGGACGGATTCTTCCCTAGAGGGGAAGAGGGAGAGTGACCCTGCCAACACCTTGATTTCAGACTTCTAACCTCCAGAGCTGTAAGTGAATAAATTTCTCTGGTTTTAAGCCATCCAGTTTGTGATGCCCGTGTTACTGCACTGCCAGGAAGTTAAAACAACAGCCATAGTGGCACCAGAAGAGAGCAAGAACCTTCCAGGTGACGGGAATCAACTGTCCCTACAACAGCAAAGTAGAAAACCGAGTAGCTATTTGAGCAGTTATTTGATGAATTTGACCAATGACAACTTGGAGATAGGAACTTGAATTGCATGGGGTTAAAGTATGTTGGGTCTTAACTCTCTTCATTGACCTTGTACAGGTTACTGAACTCTAAGCCTCAGTCTTCCCTAGATAGAATGGGGACTTGCCTCACAAAGTGGTTGTGAGATTCAAGAGGGAAAACCTCTGTGAAGAGCTTAGCAAGTGCCTGTCCCATAGTAAGCCCCCAGTGAAGGGTGGCTGTATTATTACCCCTCCTCCTTCTTCAGAAATGCTTCCCACCCCTGAACGAAGGAATGAGTGGTTATATTCAAATGTACTTTCAGAGTCTAGGTTCAGCTACCACTCAGCAGGACCAGTCTATAAACTAAAAGCACAAAATGTTCACCAATTCTGAATGAGAGACAGCCTTGCTATGTTCATAGCAAGTCCAGACTTCAAAAACGTGTTTTTAAACAATTTCTTGCCGGTCCCAAGATATAAATATTTTCCCCCAAAAAAGTGTGTTTTAAGGACCATAGCTTCTTCAACAACAACATTTATTGAGAGTCATCCTATGCCGGGCACTTCCCAAATGTTTTTTAGGCAGACCTTACAACTCTTCAAACTAGGCTATAATCCTGTCTTTTTTTTTTTTTTTTTTTAAGATTTTATTTATTTATTTGAGAGAGAAAGAATGAGAGACAGAGAGCGTGAGAGGGAAGAGGATCAGAGGGAGAAGCGGACTCCCCGCTGAGCAGGGAGCCTGATGCGGGACTTGATCCTGGGACTCCAGGATCATGACCTGAGCTGAAGGCAGTCGCTTAACCAACTGAGCCACCCAGGCGCCCCAGCTATAATCCTGTCTTACAGATGAGGAGGCTTAGGCTCAAAGAAGCTTCTGAGTGGAGGATTTCAGACAGATTGCAAATGAAAGTAGGGCACGAAAGCAGTGTTGGGGAAAAGAATGAAGGAGGCAGGAATGCTGTCACAGATACACAGCTTTCTAGAAGGCAGAAGAAAAGTGACTGGAGGGCCAGGACCAGGCATCAGGAGACCTGCCCTGGTTCTAGCCCGGGCTGCACCATCACCCAGCTGAGTGAAGTCCTGTTTCTCTCTGAGCCTCAGTTTCCTTCTGTGAAGTGAGAAATGTGGTCTAGGTGATCTCTAGCAGTGTTTTCAACTATTAATCAAAATAAAAAAAATTTAATTCAAACTTAAGAAGTCAAAATGTTATGATACACAGCATCATGAATTTTAATGACTTTTGTCAGCAATGTGAGGTGGAAAAAGCTCTAAAGATGCTGAGGTTGAAACTTTCCAAATAAATTCAAAATATTTACAATACGGTATTGTAATTTTGGTTTTGATTACGCTGATCCGACTCCTTTACTTCTGTAGTTAGCTCATATCAAAACAAAAGCGGGGGCATTTTTCACCAAAATCATATTTTTTTTCTTTTTATGTAGGAAAGTCTGAGTAATACCAAAATAAAAATACTAATGCTTCATATTTAAATAGTATCTTTGATCTGAGGTCTTCCTGTATAGTATTTTTATAAGACATGCGTGTTATTATTTTTGTTTTGGTAGGTCACATTAAAGTGCTAGGATGTCTAGACCCCTGGTATTACGAGAGCTCTTCAAAGTAACACAATGTCATTTAATAATAAACTCAGTCTTTGGCTTCATTTGTACCTTATATCCAGGAAGTGCTGCACCTTTTAGTTTAAAATGACATTTCATCACCCTGTGCACTTTCTAGGTAGAAAACCAGAATCAAGCAGATTCTAAAGAAGAATCCAGACACGTGTGACGTTTATCAGTAATAGTAGCAAGCATTTATTAGGTGTCTAGTCTGTCCCAGGCATCATTCTAAGCACCTTACAAGTGTTAACTCACTTAAGTCTCACAACCCTAGAAGGTTCATGTGATATCTCCTTTTACAGATGAGGAAACTGAGGCGCCAAGAAGGAAGTAACCTGGCTCAAGGGCTGACTGCTAGTCACTTACAAAACTGGGACTCAGCTCAAGCATTTGGCTCTAGAGCCCACAGTCATCACCTCTACCCTCTTGTGAGAATACTGAGGCTCATGGAAGTTTAGTAACTCAAACACCTGCCCCTATTTCTCATACACTCACTACCCCCTGGTGACAATCCATCAGCTTGTCTCTCCAAGAGGAACGAAATAGCTCTCTATATCAATATTGTTGACTGGCTCCACCAACTTGCATTGTTCTTCATCTTTAGTGAGTCCCAAGCTGAAGACTCCACTAGACCACATTAACATTTGCATCCTATAGTCAAAGCTTCAGCTGTCAGATACTTGATCCTCACATCTTATTAAAATATACGGCAAAAAAGAAGAGCAAAATTCATGTTAGTCTTTGTTTCTGAGCAGATTGAGTTTCACATCAAATATTTCGTGTCCTTCCAATATATAATCCAATCACTTCCAAAACCCTATTACTATTTTCTTTGTATATTCATGCATTGCAAGAAATTTAAAAAAAAAAAAAAAAAAACTGAAAAAACCTTCAGTATTGGGCCAAATCCAATCTGAAACGTTTATTGCTGATTTTTATTCCTTGAAATTACTCTAGGCCACAGTGGTTAAAATTGCTATCATCTGTGAAACATTTTAAATCCCTTGACTCAGAAGCACACTGGTCAAACTTGATTTTTAGTGAGTTATTTTACCAGACATTACCTTCCTCCTACGATGTCAACTCTCACTCAGGGGAAACAAGACTTCATCTCTCCCCCAGAGGAAGGTGGAATGACCTTTGAAGCTGATAAAACTGCAACTAAGGAGGAATGACTATGCTGTTCTAGAATCACTCTTCATAAAACTTGTACACACAGAGTTCAGCAGCAAAGCAAGCTTCTGGGTTATATTTAATTTTATAAAATTTATTTGATCATTTATTTCTTTATTCCATGCATTGTTCTACCAAGGATTCAAAGCTCATATTTTTTTTAAGGTATGCTGCTTAAGAATTTTTATCTTCCAAAGTGATAGATTTATTCATAGCTAAAGGCAATACTTTCCTCATATTCCTGACTTCCCTCCATTTTTTGTGTCAGGTAATATCTTAGATCCAAAATAATGTAAATGTTCCTCCCAACAAAACCCCTCTCTTACTGCCCACCCCAACCAATTTCCTAGAGACCTCTTTAAAGGAGTCCAGAAATTAAATTCAGAACTATCGCACATCATCAGAAAAAAAAGCAAAAAACAAAAAAACAGAAAGAGGGTTATTTAGTATGTGGAAATTGGCTTTATCTTTCATGCATTTGCTTCTATTATTAAGGAATCCTTGAGGTCCACCATCTCCCCATCTGCCAAAAAAGGCTGACATCAGTTTGAGGCAATCAAAGTTATCAGGCTGTGTGAGGGGAGGAGGCACATGGAGGTGGGGCGGGGGGCCGGGGGTGGACACACAGACTCGCCAAGCCGGGCCATGTCATAAGCATTCTTTCCAGAGGAAACCAGGCCAAAAGGCTGATAAACCCCAATCTCTTTTCACAGCTTGCCTTTGGAGCCCCTTAATGCAACTCCCTCATTTGTTCATCAGCACTTTATGAGAAAATAAACAAAAACATGGTCTGTTTCTTCATTGTCAGCACATCAGAACACTTCCTGCTCACCATCCCACCCTAAGAGTCAGGGGTCCTCTCTCTATTTTGCCTCAACTTTTTAACAGCTCATTTGCTAAGCTGAATTCCAAGGCCCTAATCAAATCTGAAAGCCCACCCGCCCACCCAACCTCTGAATGGGTTAAATGTCCTTGACTCTAATGCTCTGCAGAGCAGGAGCTCCTCTGGAAAGACCAGGAGTAAGCTACACTGAAGCCATGGAGGTCATTTCTTTTTTCTCCATTCTTATATTACTTAAAAAAATAAATAAAGAGGCTGAGGAAAAGGAAAAAAACTTAAAATAATTAGCTTTTCACCAAATTGTCAGTTCTATAAGGTAATACAAATTCTATAATTGTTGTAACCTTTTCAAATCAATTCAATCTTTCCAGATTTTTCACTAAATCTGGCTAGTGGAAGAAAAAAAAGGAGAAGGAGGAGGAAAAGAAGAAGGAGAAGAAGAAGAGGGAAAGGAAGGAACGAATAGTCATGGCAAATGTAAGAGCTAGAGGGTTATGACTCCTATGTTTAAATTCCCAACTGGCTCACCAGTGCCCCATGATAGATGGAGCATTGCTATCTTCTCAAGATGCGAACATTGAAGCGGGACCAGGTGGACACAGAGTCTAGCTGGAGAGCACAGCCAAGATTTTGGATGGATGTTGGAATGTTTCAATAGCTCAGAAGTACAGTGGGTGCCCACCATGCCAACTTCTAGGAGTCTGGTATTTAAAATATATGAATATAGGGTGCCTGGGTGGCTCAACTGGTTAGGTGTCTGCCTTCAGCTCAGATCATGATCTCAGGGTCCTGGGATCAAGCCCCATGTCGTCGGGCTCCCTGCTCAGCAGGGAGTCTGCTTCTTCTTCTCCCTCTGCTCACCCTCACTACCCCCGCTCATGTTCTCTCTCTCTCTCAAATAAATAAGTAAAATCTTTTATTTATTTGAGAGAAAGAGACACAGTGAGAGAGGAAACACAAGCAGAAGAAGTGGGGAGAGGGAGAAGCAGGCCTCCCACGGAACAAACTGAGGGTTTTATAAGGGGGTGTGTGTGGAGGGATGGGTTAGTCCGGTGATGGGTATTAAGGAGGGCACGTACTGCATAGAGCACTGGGTGTTATAGGAAAACAATGAATCATGGATCACTACATCAAAAACTAATGATGTATTGTATGGTGACTAACATAACACAATAAAATTAAATTTAAAAAAATAAAATATGGGGCTCCTGGGTGGCTCAGTTGTTAAGCATCTGCCTTCGGCTCAGGTCATGATCCCAGGGTCCTGGGATCGAGCCCCGCATCGGGCTCCCTGCTCGGCGGGAAGCCTGCTTCTCCCTCTCCCACTCCCCCTGCTTGTGTTCCCTCTCTCACTGTGTCTCTCTCTGTCACAGAAATAAAAACTTTAAATAAATAAATAAATAAATAAAAATAAAATAAAATAAAAATAAGAAAAAAATAAAATAAAATTTAAATTTAATTTTTTTAAAAAATGAGGAAAGAAAGAAAGAACGAACAGACACAGTGGAAACTAACTTGGCCATATTTGCTGAAGAGTAGAGTTCAGTGTAAGTTGCCTCTGTCTTAGACCCCAGGCAATAGCGTTTGTATTATGACAAAACAAAGACCTCATTTAGAAACAAAGCAACTCCCGGCATGAGCCTGGGGCTCTAGCATACTTTGGAACCAAAATCCTAGGGAAATAAGTGAAATAGGGAAATAAGTGAAAATTGCCACCAACTGTGTAACCATGTGATCTTGGGCAAAGCCCTTAAACTCTCATTGCTCTCATTAAAAAAAAAAAAAAAAGAACTTAGGCAAAAGGTATCAAAGATACCTGAGTGCTATTCACCCTAACATTCTATGATTCTATCTAATAGCAAGAACCATCCGAAGTAGAATAAAACCAGACAATGAGAGCAATAGCCCCCAAGCTGACACAGTCTAGGATAGACAATTTAGTACTAGATCATTTAGACTCCCATGAATATGGTATTGTTGAAAGTCTTTTAGTCTTGTCCCCCCAACTACATGAAAATCTCTTCTTATTCCTCTCTGTCCTCTGCCCAACATTGAACACCTAGTAACCATCAGGAATGTGTGTAAGTAGAGCCTAATTCCATAAGCCATACACATCCATCCGTATTATGACTTTATAGTCATGCTGGGCACTTGCTGATCAATCATAGCAACCTAACCGAAAACAGGCATCAATGAGAAAAGCCAGGCATGTGACTCAATAAGGCATATTTCTATTCTTTTATTCATTCACAAATATTTACTTAATAACTATGATGTGCCAGACACGGTGCCAGATGGTAGGGATGCCCTACACC
The DNA here is from genome assembly GCF_964656455.1 of Halichoerus grypus. Lineage (NCBI taxonomy): Eukaryota > Metazoa > Chordata > Mammalia > Carnivora > Phocidae > Halichoerus > Halichoerus grypus. The sequence goes on from NC_135714.1 coordinate 43,300,595, forward strand.
ACATCACAACCTTGGGATGCTCTATACCACCAACCCCATCTTCACATAGGTAATGTGTAAGTCACATATGTATACCAATGGAGTATAACTAGAAACCAAACTGGGTCAACAACCCTTTTTTTTCCTCCCAAACCATGCTTCCCCTTGCAGATGAAGGGGCTTCACATTCCGCTCCCCCCCCCCCGGAGTTTTATTAGTATTTTATCATGTCAACAGGTGTGGTGTTACTAAGTCTTTTTTAAAAATGCATTTATAGAGCTACGTCCCAGTACAAAACCTCGTATTTATCAACAATATTTGGTCTCTCTTAAAACACAACTATTATACTGTAGACTGGTGACTCCTGTTCCCAGAAGCCTTCTGAACTTAACATTTCCTGCTGCTGTGTTTCTGGTCTTAAGTATGTCAGCAAAATACTCCATGGTCTATAGATTATCTGTAAACCAACTGACAAGTATCCACTGCAGACCATGCGCAGACGTTTCTTTGCCCCTATCACTGCCCTCAGATGATGTTGTGAAAAGTAAAAGTTCATCAGATGCTGGTGGGGTTCATGATAGACCTGCACTGTGAATTCTTAAGGCTGAAAGGCCGTTTGCAATTCATCACTCCTCCAGCTTATCAGCCACAGAGTGACTTTCCTCCATTTAAATAGCAGCCTGCTTCCCTCCTATGGCTCCATCTCAGTTGCCAAGGTTCTCTAAATGCTAATCAGGAGATAGAGAACACTCTGTGATCTTGTAAAGTGCTCACCCAGCAATTTGGTAAAAACAGAGTGTAAACATCATGCCTGGATACCTGCATTTGTTGGTCAAGGATCAATACAGAAATGATCACCACAGAGGCTGTGCCTGCCACCACAGAGGGAAATGGAATATTCAAATGTTTTTCTAGAAACTTCAGATATCTTTAAAATAATAATAATAGAGTCAGTTCATTTATATCAAGATTATTTGTGGCAAAAAAAAAAAAATGGAGGGTGGATTGAAATTATAAAGCTCACAGATCTAAGGCTAATATATAGGGACATAACCTGACTCTATTAAAAATATTTGAGATAGGAATATATAAACATTTCCAAACAATGTGAATAATGGCATTTGGGTGCTTAGTTAGCAAATAGAGAATCAGCAATATTACGTTTGACAGTCTTTTGTAGAAAGTTGCCGTGGTTTCATGGATAGAAAAATCAACTTGGAATTGAGAGGTCTTTGCTTGATTCAGTAAGTGTTTACAGAGGGCCTTCCCAGCTTCACCAGAAATACAATGAGTGAACATCATAAAGTCATGCCTCCTCCCTACAGTTTACTTTGTCAAGTCTTCTGTGAAAAGATCCAGTCCAGTGAGTTTTTCAAGGCTCCCAGTCATCAGTAGTACCATGAGAAATATAGAAGATAATCAACCAACAGATTACCTCACTTGAAAGCTAGTATAGAACTCTGTGTGATGACTTCTAAAGAATCACCTGATAATTTTAGATACATCCAGTGTCACAGAATCTCAGAGCTGGAAGCATTCTCAAGAGGTCACAAAATGGAGTAAAATTTGGCAGAGATCCATATATAAGTAAATCAATCTAGACAGAACAATTCATGCTCAGCGTTAATCAAGTAGAGGATCATAAGGGACCTGACTGTGCAGAAATCAACACGGGATGACTCCCAGAGGGAAACAACAAAGATAAGACGTTGAGCCAGGATTACAAAATCAAAGTTAACCTCAAAACCATTAGAAAAATGTATTCCCTTGGGATGCTGGTAATTTCAATCCAGCAGAACTTCTTTTGAATTTTTATTCATTAATATCAAGCCTGGTTTTAATATTAATTGCTAAGGGTCAAGTTCAGACACAAGAAAGCACAGGCAGGCAAGCAGATGCAACCTGACGTGTTTATCTTCTCGGCGCCCACTTTCTGCTGCAGGCGTGTGCCAGATGTGGCAGCAGCTGCAGGAAGTTGTTTATCTACCCTCTTGACCTCTGTGAAGTGTTAGGAGATGGTAAAAATCATGTTTTTAAATTATAGGCGTCTCCTTTCAAACTAGCATCTTCTTAGTGTCAGTCAAAACACATCAATAAAGACCTAAGAAGATCAAGAAGATACGATTGTGTCCCCATGATATCTGTAAAAACATACTTTTATGGTTATTTACAATGCCACAAGGGTTCCCTGCTTATTTCCAAATTCACTTCATTCATTCAGCATTCAGCAAATATTTATTACAGTCCTACTGTGTGCAGGGTGCAATGAAGAAGTGCAAGTCAGATGAATCCTAATACTTGTAACATGTGTGTCTTACCTGAATTTTTACACATGTCAGCTGTGCTTTGCAAATTTACCCTTCAAATTTTTCAAAATCTATTAATAGTCCCAGGATGAGAGATGGTTCAAAATCTTTAGGCATACTTATTAAGAAACATTATGGGGGGGGCAGTTCACAGACAAATGTAAAAATTCCAGAGGCAAATGTCACATCCTTCTTGCCGAGAAGAGAGCTTTGACCAAGCTTTGGGGCCACACAACTTCTGTGCCGATGGGTCATCACTCAGGTCTGTAGGGATTACACTAAATGCAAGTGGGATTGATCTATCAATCCCTCATGAGAAATTATCACTCATGAGAAATAATAACAATGTCATTAGCTAAGTTTCCAAAACAACCCAGTTCCTGCTTGAAAGTCAATCCTTCAGAAGCATGCTAAGACTTGCTTTTGTTATGACATTTGGATGAAGTCGCAAAGGTTCATTTGGTCTTTCTCTGTCAACGTCAATGTCCTCTGGGAAAACCAATGCGGTGATATCAAAAAACAAAGAAAAACAAGTCAGGGTCTCCGAAGAGAAGGCACAAACAATAATTATTTTTAAAACACTCAGTTTCTCATTTTGGTCTAGGAAAAATTAGAAAATACCATATTTCTTTCCCCAAAGGTCAGCTTGCAACCGAAATCAGAATGTATTCTCATACACTTTTGAATCATTTTCATTTATTTATTAGAATTCTCCTAACCTGATAAAATATTTGTAAACTTGGACATTCACATTCAGCTATATTTAGACCATTTACTATGTGTATATAATTCAATTATGCAAGCATAGATGGATTCTAACTCTGAGTAAAAGAACTGACACAAAATTTTATTTCTCTTTGAGATGTGTGCTCATTAATTGTGTGCATTCATGTGTATACACACAAGTGTGCATACATGCTTGCATATGTGTGTTTGCTGGGAGTACAAGGATTAACAGATGTGGTCCTTGCATTCAAGGGGCTCTTAATCTAGTAGTTGCACTTAAAGTCATTCGCTTGGCAAGATTTTCTTTGGCAATCTTTGTTTATATAGTAAAAAGCCATTTATTTACTGTGCAGTGATGTATTATAAGATTTTGAATTTTCAGCTTCCACAACTGGATCTCTTGTTTTCCCTTCAGTATGTAACCTGAAATTAGCCTTTAAACCCTCTGAGCCTCCACTTTTCACTATCACATCAACTTGCCTTAGAGAGATGGCATCATTTTTTCAAAACAACAATCCCCAGGCATTCTGTTGTAACAACCTGTTCAACAAATCAATCTGCTTTTCCAATCGTGCAAATTGCATATACTCAGGCTGAAGGAATGACTGTGGCAAAACGAAGAGAAACCATGAAAATAATTCTGAAAATATTTTCATATGCCAAAGAACGAGACAATCACTCAATCATTTAATAAATATGACCTAGATATCTACTTGGTGTTAGCTGTTGTGACAGAAAATTACTTCCAAATGTCCTCCTCACTCACTTTAGAGCCCTAGTGAATCATGATGACCAAGTCTTGGCCATAGTCATAAAAAAAACAGCCCAAATCCCCTGCCTAAGACATTTTTGCTAGGATTCCTGTGAGAATGTATTGACGGGGGGGGAAAGTTGAGTGCTACTGAAGGCAAAAACATGTGTATTATTGGAAAGATATATGGACTATTCATATGGTGTGATATACATAAATATGGAGTGATTTGAGAAAAAAAAAGGTGAATGGTCCCTATGACACCAAAAGCATAGCCAACAACAACAAAAATAGATAAACTGGACTGCATCAAAATTGAAAACATCTGTGCCAAAGGAGATAATCAACAGAATGAAAAAGCAAGCCATGGAATAGAAGGAAATATTTGTAAAGCATATATCGGATAAGAGGTTAATATCCAGGATATGTACATAAAGAAATCATACAACTCAACAACAATAAAAACAATTTAAAAATGGGCAAAGGACTTGAGTAGACATTTCTCCAAAGAAGACACACAAATGGCCAGTAAGTGCATGAAAAGATGCTCAGCATCACTAATCATTAGGGTAATGGAAGTCAAAACCACAAAGAACTACTATTTTATACCCATTAGGATGGCCACTATCAAATAAACAGAAAATAATAAACGTTGACAAGGATATGGAGAAATTGGAACTTTTGTGCTCTCTTGCTGGGAATGTAAGGTGGAATATCCACTATTGAAAATAGTATGGTAGTTTCTCAAAAAAATTAAACGTAGAACTACCCTATGATCCAGCAATTCCAGTTCTGGATGTATATTAAAAAGAATTAAGAGCAGGGCTCAGAAATATTTGTACATCTATGATTATAGCATCATTATTCACAATAGCCATAAGGTGGAAGCAACTCAAATGTCTATTGCTAGATGAATGGATAAATAAAATGCAGTAATACATACAATGGAATATTATTTAGCCTTAAAAAAGGAAGGAAATTCTGATATATGCTATAACACGGATGAACCTTGACAACATTGTGCCAAGTGAAATAAGCCAGGCACAAAAGACAAATAGTATATGATTCCACTTATATGAGGTATCTAGAATAGTCAAACTTTGAGAGACAGAAAGTAGAATGGTGGTTTCTAGGAGAAACAAATCGGGAGTTGTTTAATGGGTATAAAGTTTCATTTTTTGAAAGACGAAGAGTTCTGGAACTCTGTTTCACAACAACATGAATATATTTAACACTACTGAACTGTACACTTAAAAATGGCTAAGATTGGGGTGCCTGGGTGGCTCAGTCAGTTAAGCGTCTGCCTTCAGCTCAGGGGTCCTGGAATCGAGTCCCACATTGGGCTCCCTGCTCACTGGGGAGCCTGCTTCTCCCTCTTCTGCTCCCCCCTGCTGGTGCTCTCTCTTTCTCTCTGTCAAATAAATAAATAAAATCCTTTTGAAAAATGGCTAAGATTATAAGTTTTATATTACATCTATTTTACCACAATTAAAAATAATAAGAATAAATAAATGGTCCCAATGCAATTTTAGAAAGTTGATTTCTTTAAACAAATACTTTTTTCAAGGTTTTTAAAAATCTACAATATTTCAACTAAAGTCAGACAGAGGGCCATCAGCCCAAAGGAATACAGACTTCAAAATCTGAAACAGGGTCAACAAGCCTTTCTCCTCATAACTGGTAGTACTAAGAATAGCATACAACAGAAAGGATGACTTTAAGACTTTGGGAACAACAATTGGTAATTGCATTAGTCAAAGTTCACCAGTGAAACAGAGCCAATAGGATATATATAGAGACAGATTTATTTTAAGGAATTGGCTCCCATGAGTGTAGGGGCTGGCCTGTCTAAAATCTATAGGGCAAACTGAAGACTGGAAATTCATGCAGGAGTTGATGTTGCAGTCTTGAGTCCAAACACTAGACACTCAGGCAGGATTTCTATATTGCAGTCCAGAGGCAGAATTCTTTCCTGTTCAGGGACCTAAGTCTATAATGTTAAGGCCTTCAAATAATTAGATGAGGCCCACCCACCTAATGGAGGGTGATCTGCTTTATTCAAAGTCTACTGGTATAATATGTTAATCTCATTAAAAATACCTTCAAAGCAACATCTATATTGGTATTGACCAAAATATTGGTACCATAGCCTAGCTAAATTGACATATAAAATTAACCATCACATCAATGATACAGATTTTCTTTTAAATCATTTGTAGTTGTATAAGTGAATTTTTAATACAAATAGTCATCTTGGGAAGTTACACATTTATTCTACTGATGCTTTCTTTGTTCTCTTTTGGAAAGTCTCTTTTTGTACCAGTCACAGAACCAGTCTCAAACCAAAAAAAAATTTAATATCTTGGGTTATAGCCAAAATGCTAGTATTTGGCTTATTTAGTCAATTCATTAAAATAACTTTGTTCCAAAGACTTTAGGGCTATTTTTGAAAATCAAATTCACTTTCAAAGTTAAAAATTTACCACCTTTGATACTGGCACAAAAATAGACACATAGAGTAGAAAGCCGAGAAATAAACCCATAATTATATGGTCAACAAATCTACGACAAAAGAGGCAAGAATATACAATAGAAAAAAGTCTTTTCAACAAATGGTGTTAGGAAAACTGGACAGCTACATGCAAAAGAATGAAACTCGGCCACTTTCTTATGCCATATGCAGATGAACTCAAAATGGATTAAGACCTAAATGTGAGACCTGAAACCATAAAAATCCTACAAGAGAGCACAGGCAGTAATTTCTCTGACATCAGCCATAGAAACATTTTTCTAGATATGTCTTCTAAGGCAAGGGAAACAAAAGCAAAAATAAACTATTGGGACTATGTCAAAATAAAAAGCTTCTGCACAGCCAAGGAAACAACAAAACAAAAGGCAACCTATTCAATGGAAGAAGATATTTGACATACCAAATAAGGGTAAATATATAAAAAACTTATAAAACTGAACACAAAAAAATAAATAATCCAATTTAAAAATGGGTGGAAGACATGAACAGACATTTTTCCAAAGAAGACATACAGATGGCCAACAGACACATGAAAAGATGACAACATCACTAACCAGCAAGGAAATGCAAATCAAAACCACAAGGAGATATCAACTCACACCTGTCAGAATGGCTAAAATAAAAAACTCAAGAAACAACAGGTGTTGGCAAGAATGTGGAGAAAAAGGAACCCTCATGCATTGTCAGTGGGAATGCAAACTGGTACAGCTACTGTGGAAAACACTATGAAGTTTCCTCAAAAAAATTAAAAATAGAACCACCATATGATCCAGTAATTCCACTACTGGGTATTTACTCAAAGAACACAAAACACTAATTAGAAAAGATGCATGCACCCCTATGTTTATCGTATCTTTATTTACAATAGCCAAAATATGAAAGCAGCCCAACTATCCATCAACAGATAAATGGACAAAGAAGATGTGGTATATATATACAATGGAATACTACTCAACCATAAAAAAGAATGAGATCTTGCCATTTGCAACAACATGGATGGATCTAAAGGGTTTATTACTAAGTGAAATAAATCAGTCAGAGAAAGACAAATACCACATGATTTCACTCATATGTGGAATTTAAGAAACAAACAAAGAAAAAAGGAGACAAACAAGAAAACAGACTCTTAAATATAGAGAATAAACTGGTAGTTACAAGAGGGAAAGTGGGTGGGGGATGGGTGAAATAAGTGAAGGGGATTAAGAGTACACTTATGATGAGCACCGAGTAATGTATAGAGTTGTTGAATCACTGTATTGTATACCTGAAACTAATATGACACTGTATGCTAATTATACTGGAAATAAATACATATATGCATACATACATACACACAAAAAAAATTAAACACCAAGAACAAAATATCTACCACCTTTGAGAATCTTTAAAGCATGTGTCATCAAAACCATTGCACAGGTGGTATTTCAAAAACTGATTCAAATATCAACATTACTGGATTTAGCATAACACTCCCAAAGCTAAAAATCTTTCAAGAGTTGTCCTCTCTCTTCTACATGAATACACAATGGTCATTAATAGTTAAATTTTTGAGCTAAGTTGTAACTATAAAGTTGTGGTATTGGGAATTGTGATGTGAAGGAATATTATAATGACAAATATAAAAGATCCCAATCACACTGTTGATAATAGGGAAAAGATAACTACAGGAATCTGATTAAATAAATTATAATATTAAATTAAACTGGTTAGAATACTGTGTAGCTGTCTACAATGTTACAGGCAGGGACAGGAAATATACAGACAGTTTTCAGGAAGTAAAACTCCAAAAATTTGTATGCAACATTTTGTACACATATACACTTTCTAAGGCAAGAGGCTTAACTTCGATACATGTTATAATCCAAAAATAATTAGGAAACCACATAGCAGAGGAATATTTAATGCAATGGAAAAATGTTCAAGTTATATTGCTGAGTAAAAAGACAAGATATAAAAGAATATGTATGGTATGGTGTATTTAAAATATTCTTATGTATGCTTAGTAAGTAATGATGGAAAAAAATATACACACCAAAATATTAGCAGGAATAACCTCTGAGTAGTGAGATTATAAATAGTTTCTTTGTTGTTGTCTTATTTTGCTTTGCTGTTGGCTTGTCTGTGCTTTCTATTTTCTACAATGATATGTATTGCTTTTGCGAAGAAGAAAAAATAATAAAAATTTAAGTTGAAAATGTCGAGTAAAAGAGTGATTTGTCTGTATGTCATCAGTACAATTCAGACTACATGAGTTCTGGTGCTAGTCAACTGATCTCTGCTTGATAGTAGTAGTATTTGTAATAGCAATTATAAGGATGATAATAATAAGTACTTTATAACAAACTATGCAAATGGTCCATCTATTAATTGATTGGGCCTCATACATGTCTCATTATAAATCAATTAGCTGGAATTTGGGTTTAGAAATTAGTTTAGTGTGAATTTAGTTGACATGAATCAATCTCCCTTGGTCAGTTCATCCATAACCGGGAAGAAAATCAAATTTCTGAATTTGCAAAATTAAAAAACCCATACAATTGTATCTTGATTATCTTATTATGATCCCTTGAGTTTGACAAAGATACGAGATAACTACATAAGATAATAGCAGTCTCTTCCCCCCAAAAACTAGATTCATGGATAGATTATCTCCATTTTTAAAGTGTTTGTCTTTTTATAACTTTTTCTTAAGTTGTTGGTATTATCACCTACTGCTGAAAAATACTAGCAGCTGACAAGATGAACGATAAAATAGCAAACAAATATTAATAAACAACAATTAGTTCAATAGCTCATTGTTACTTTTTCACAGACTGTAGTGTTTTAGATTTTGCATAATTTGGGGGCCTCCAGGAAAGAGGACCTCCAGGAAGCAAAATTAGAAATATAATAAATAGATGTATTGGGGGAAATGCTTATGAAGGACAAAGAGGAGAAGGAGCAGGAGCAGGCCAAGAGAAACTCCAGACCATGTTTCTGGTCTGACACCTATGACAGGAGAGAGGGAAGGAAGAAGTACTTTGTAGCAAGAGCCTCAGACTGCAGTGACCTCCGTGAAAGTCTCAGCCAGACTCGTAGTGAAGCTCAGAGTGAAGATTGCCCATTGAGAAGTTCCATGTTGAAACAGAAATGGCCCAGCTCTAGTATCTCAGTCATGCCCAGTCATTGGCTGGGACTTTTGGCTTTGGCATGAGTGCTGGAGCTGACCCCAACTGTGCAACAGCTTATGGCTCACTGCTTTCCTCACAGCAGTTCTCTCTTGAAGGTAGATCTGGGTGGCATACTTGGATCATTGCCACAAGTTGTTTGTTTGTTTTTTATTTTTTACATGTAGATTTATTTTTTGCTACTAAAATTGTTCTTAGTTCCCATGGTGGAAGTAAATATAAAATTCTTTCCCCCATGTTCCAAAAAGAGCTTAGTGTTCCTAATTGCAATCTACAAAGACTATGATTTCCAGATATTCCCTAATTTTAACAATTTGAGACCCATTTCTGCTTTGCAGTCAGAAGATTTGGACACCTTCATCACTTTCCACCTGCATTACCTTGAGCAAGATACCTGACCTTGCTGAACCTCAATTTCCTTATCTGTAAAGTGGGAATATCCATGCCTTGACCCAGAGGATTGTCTTAAAGATTAAATTCAATAACATATGTGAAAATCCCTGGCATAGAAAAAGCGCTTGGTAACAGGTACTATTCCATCTAGCTTGTCAACATTACCTTACTTCACCTGGACAAGTTATCTGTTCATAAGCCTCAATTTTCTCATTTGTAACATAGAGTAATAGGACTCCCTGTGGCACTGGATTATTGAAATAATTAGATTAAATAATACAAATAGAGCATTATTCCATACCTGACATGCCATAAGCCCTCAATAAATGTTACTGATTAGAATTATTTGCTATAAGCACATTCATTCATTTTAATTTTGAAGTTTAGACAAATTTGATGTATTACCTATTCTATGGCAATCTTAGTCTCATAGGAACTAATAATAGCTCAATTGTTATTATTCTCAAATTGACATCTCCTTTGAAGTAAGTATACACGAACACCACTACTTGTCGAAGATGATCCATTACTGTATGATAATAACTAGACTAAGATAACAAGCAGTTTTACTTTATTGATCATATCTTTTGATAGAAAGACAGGTTTGGATTTTCAAATTTGCTCTTCTGATAGAAAGACATGTTTGGATTTTTCAAATTTGCTCTTCTGATAGAAAGACATGTTGGGATTTTTCCACATGTGTTAGTCATTGATCATTACTATCACCATTAAAAATAATAATAATATGGGTGCCTGGGTGGCTCAGTTGGTTAAGCGACTGCCTTCGGCTCAAGTCATGATCCTGGAGTCCCAGGATCGAGTCCCACATCGGGCTCCCTGCTCAGCAGGGAGTCTGCTTCTCCCTCTGACCCTCCCCCCTGCTCTCTCTCTCTCTCATTCTCTCTCTCTCTCTCAAATAAATAAAATCTTTAAAAAATAAAAATAAAAATAAAAATGATAATAACAGTGATATAATTTTTACCAGAAAGCCTCAATTTCTTTTAGGTATTTTTTCTTAGTTTCAAAGCTTTAGCTGGACATTTAAAATGTAAGTTGGATTCATTTTTCCTTCTGTTCATCCACCAATTTTAACCCTGACAGTTTATCACTTGAAATTTCATAGAGTTAGGGACAGGGAAATATTGAGGGGGGGATGGCTTAAAATAAGGAAAGACTATAGAAATATATATTCTATATCCATTCATCTATCGATGGACATCTGGGCTCTTTCCATATTTTACAATGGAATATTACTCAGCCATTAAAAATAATGAAATCTTACCATTTGCAATGACATGGATGGAATTAGAGGGTATTATGCTAAGTGAAAAAAGTCATTCAGAGAAAGATAATTACCATGTGATTTCACTCATATATGGAATTTAAGAAACAAAACAGATAACCATAGGGGAAGGGAGAGAAAAACAAAATAAAATGAAGTCAGAGAGGGAGACAAACCATAAGAGACTCTTAATTATAGGAAACAACAGGGTTGCTGGAGGAGGGGGGGCGGGGGTATGGGGTAACTGGGTGATGGGCATTAAGGAGGCACATGATGTAATGAGCACTGGGTGTTATATGCAACTGATGAATCACTAAACTCTACCTCTGAAACTAATAATACACTATATGTTAGTTAATTGAATTTAAATTAAAATATATATATATATTCTATAATCCCTTGAAAGTAAGATGGGAATGAAACAAGAGATGGCATTGGAAGCTTCCAAAGGCAGAAACACAATTCTCACCTTGACCACTGAGTATTGGAAAATGAAAGATGGTCATAGATAAGGCAAGATTTTTGTCTATACATTCACATATTGACAATTCAAGATTTCATAAGGCTAGTACACCAGACGAGGCTAGTCTCTAGACTCTGGGTGGGAAGCTTTTTTTTCAAATTTGAAAAAAAAAAAAGAAAATCTCATTGTTGACTTTAAGCTCTTGGGTAAAATTGTCAAACATGCTTGTTCCTAATAAGGAAACCAATTTGATTAAAAGTGCATTAAGACCACAGCTCTTTTCTCCTAGAGCCAAAAAGGAGTCACCCCTCAGTGAGTAATGATTTTTCCACTCTAATCAACAGAGCTTAATTACAGCAACTAACTCAAACACTCAGTCTTTTATTAAATTATTTATTGATTCAAAAATCTATGACTTGGGACACCTGGGTGGCTCAGTCAGTTAAGCATCTACCTTCAGCTCAGGTCATGATCCTGGGGTCCTGGGATTGAGTCCCACATCGGGCTCCTTGATCAGCGGGGAGCCTGCTTCTCCCTTTGCCTAATGCTTCCCCTGCTTGTCGTCTCTCTCTCTCTCTCTTTCTCTGACAAATAAATAAATTTTTTTAAAATCTATCACTCAAAATCCAGATTTTCAAGATTTTTATTCAAAATGTATAATTTTCCACCATCACAGATCACCAAGAATTCAAAAATACTGATCACCTTTGACAAAGATGCAATAGAACTATATTATTACCAAGCATAGATCATTTTTCATGAACTAAGAGTCAGGACTCAGCTTTCAATCAATGCCACAATCCATGAAATTCAGTTTACCTGGTCCTCCTCACAGATATGAAGGCAACTCACTAGCTAAAAAGAGTAGGCTTTGTCTCCCAGAAGTGAAAAGAGAAAAAAAGAAGCAGCTAGAATTGCAGAGGTTGATGCAATTTTAAAAACACAAACAAACAAAACTCCTGATAGAAATCAACTTGATGAACAGAGGAAGCCACAAATGGTTTGAGCAATTGGCAGATGTGTACCATTTCTTCATTCCATTATCAGGCCATTTATTGTGTGTCTACTGTATGCCAAGCTCACTGGGAGCTGAACAGGATTAACCATACTGCAATTTCAGGCAGCCCAAGAAACCATCACACAAGCAACCAGTGTAGAACCAGTTACAAGTCTGATTCCTTTTTTTACTTTTTAAAATTTTTTATTCATTTTATTTTTTTAAAAGATTTTATTTATTTATTTGTCCGAGAGAGAGAGAAAGCACGCACAAGCAGGGGGAGGGAGAAGCAGGCTCCCTGCTGAGCAAGGAGCCCAATGCAGGACTTGATCCCAGGACCCTGGGATCATGACCTGAGCTGAAGGCAGATGCTTAACCGACTGAACCACCCAGCATCCCACAAGTCTGATTCCTAATAACTGGTCCCCCTCTACAAAAAAGGAATTCTTTCTGCTGTCAAGTGACTTAGAAAATAGGTTTCCTCCCACACCGGCTGATATCTCAGGTGATAAGATTTACTTCAAGACTTCTATGGCTTAGAACTAAGTCAATCAGAGAAGGACAATTATCATATGATCTCACTGATATGAGGAATTTGAGAAACAAGACAGAGGATCATAGGGAAAGGGAGGCAAAAATGAAAAAGGATGAAACCAGAGAGGGAGACAAACCATAGGAGACTCTTAATCTTAGGAAACAAACTGAGGGTTGCTGGAGTCGAGGGGGGTGGGAGGGATGGGGTAGCTGGTGATGGACACTGGGGAGGGTATGTACTATAGTGAGCGCTGTGAATTGTGTAAGGCTGATGAATCACAGACCTGTACCCCTGAAACAAATAATACATCCTATGTTAATTTAAAAAAAAATATTTCTATGGCTTAGATTTTTTTCAGGTACAAACTAAAGACCTAAACCAGCTATTTTTTGTATTACGTTTTTAAAAAAGCTAAGTGAAATATAGCAATATTTCTCCCTATCTCACTTCTACATGCAGATTCTTAGTTTGCATGCAATTCCCAACATAAGTCACTTGACCCTCTCTTCTAAAATATGCCTTGATATAAAAAGAGAGAGTGCAAAAATAGTGAGAGATGGGGTTAGGTACACAGCCCACTGCTCGGAGAGCTGTTTTAATGCAATTTCGTTATTGAAGCTTGGAATCTAAATTATGAGTATAGGAGGAGATAAGATTCATGGTGGTCATGTTGTACCAAGGTCCCTGCTCACACTCCCCAGCATTAACATGATCACAGGAGTGGTAAAGCCATAGAAAAATGTTTGCTATTCTGAAAAGCTTCATTCATCCTGGCATTTCAACAAACCCCAGTATATGTTTGGTTCCCTTTTATAAAAACAGCATAAAGCTTTCGGCTACAAGTCATTAAGAGACCATGGAGGACAATGTAAGTGTCAATTTTCATTTTCATCTCAACAACCCTCATTTCTGTCATCTTTAGTCAGACATCAATTACCTGCTCAGTTTCCTCTGCCCTTCAAGTAAGAAAAGCAATTCCCTAGAGGAGACTGAAGGAAAAGCAAAACTGATAGGGTATTTGAAAAAGAGGTTAAAATGCATGAATTGAAGGTTCATGTCCCCTCAACCCAAAAAACAATCAGGTCAACTCAGAAAATCTGCCCTTCAGTTGAAATCTGTGGCAGAATAGAACAAGGTAGCTTTGCCACAGTTTGCATGGCTTGGCTTCCAGGCAATTTGGTAGGTTAGGACCAGTGGAAAAGAGACCAAAACAAAAATAAAGAAAAATGTTAATAAATGATTGTGTTTTAGGAGAAACTTTGTTCAATTTCATAAAACCACTCATTTCAATAATTATTACCATAGCTAACATTTAGTGCTGGAAAATACCAGCACTAAATACCATATCAAGCCCTTTACAAAGATCATATTTAATTCTCACGAAAGTCCTATGAAGAACATATTATTATTATCCCCATTTTCCAGAAGAGCACTCGGGATACACAGAAGTGAAGGAACTTGCACAAAGTCAAGAAGATAGTAAGTTCCAGATTCTACCTCCAAAGTCCTACTGGTCAACAATAGTCTGGGAGTCTGGTCTCTTCCCAGAGGAATTGTTCCAGTTATCTATTGCTGTGTAAAAAGCCACCCCCAAAACTTAGTGACTTAAAACTCTGATTTGCTCTTCTCTCTCATGGTTCTGTGGCTTGAGTGAGCTCAGTGAGGCAGTTCTTGCTCAGGTTCACATGGTTATAATAATATGATGATTAGGCCAAAAGTTATCTGAGAGCATGAATGGGTTGGGCTGGATGTCCAAGATGGCACATTTTCATGGCTGTCCAGTTATGCTGGCACCAAGTACACTTCCAGGTGGGGATGTTAACTAGAGTGCCAATACATGGCCACCCATGTGACATGGGTTTCTCATGGCACAGCCACTGGTTTCCAAGAGGGAGTGTTCTGAGAAAGGAGTGTCCTGAAAGCAAGCATTCCAAGAGACCCAAACAGAGGTTATAAGATTTATGACCTAGTCTCAAAAGTCCTGTCATATCACCTCTACCAAATTCTATTGGTCAATAGTGAGTCCCGGCCACTGCCAGATTCAAGGGGAGGAGACTATAAAAAAGCATGAATTCCAAGAGTTGTTGGGTTGATCTCTGGAGACTCACTACCATAGTCATATTTGTAAAGTACAAATTTTTATGCTCCCCTTTGAGAAGAAGCCAGAGAAGGGAGTTTGACCCCCACACTGCTCTCAGAATGGAGAAATTCTTACAAGATGTTAAGCTAAGGACATTAGTAAGAGGCAGATCTGAAAACAATGACAAGAATAGCAAATGCTAGTTAAAGACATAAATTTAAAATTTTTTTAAAGATTTTATTTATTTATTTGACAGAGAGAGAGCGAGCACAAGTAGGCAGAGTGGCAGGCAGAGGGAGAGGGAGAAGCAGACTCCCCGCTGAGCAGGGAGCCCGATGCAGGGCTCAATCCCAGGACCCTGCGATCATGACCTGAGCCGAAGGCAGACGTTTAACTGACTGAGCCATCCAGGCGCCCCAACATAAATTTAAATTTAATCCTACTATGTGATCTGTGTAGAAATGACCACTTATTGCACACAGATAATGAATTCCTCAGCATCTTCTCCACAGCAATGCCCAAAACATAGTCCTCTGAATGCCTCATATATTTGGGGGAATACATGTGGTTTCTTTTTTTACTTATCCTTCCTTTATAGAGACATTATGGCTTAAGCAGAAAGGTGGTGGTGGGCTCTGGAATCAAACAAGCCTGAATTCAAATTTAGACTCTATCAGTACTCTGAATCCTTAGGTAAAACTTGAATTTTTCTGACATTCTGTTCCTTCATCTGAATAACAGGAATAATAATACCTGCATGTACAACTGAGTGTATGTGTATCTCTGTGTGTTACTGATATACATAGTCATTATATATTCAATTTAATATTCAAATACATACACATATTCATTTTTCTCTAAAGCTCACAGTAGCTAATGGAAAAAAAATTAAGTCATGGTCATGCTTCATTTTATTAAGAAGGACACCAAGGAAGAATTAAAGAAATTGGTAAGAACTTCAGCAGATCAGCAGCCTCAAAGCTCTAGCCCCTGGAGATCATCCATGGTCCACTTCGCTCTGTAGTAGGGCATTCTGCCCAACCAGGTCCTGTATCTAGGAATATATGATCCTAAAAATTCTAAATCTAGGTAGGAAGACTATGTGAGGCAGGAATAGAAAGGAGAGAAAAGGCATAGCACAAAGATGGTTTTCATTACATAGTACCTGCCTCAGAGTAGATATACTAATTCTTGTTGAGTGGGTAAGGCACATACCTGGATGAATAGATAAATGGATGGATAGATAGATGGGCAGACAAATGGATGGCTTTTAGTTGCAAATCTTTTTCCTCATGGTAGCATCAGGATATGGACTCTCATGTCCACCTCAAGAAGTTCGTAGCCATTCTATACTCCTTAAACAGAGATAGAACAAAAGACCATGTCTCCCTTCCCTGAAAATGTTCTTTCTATCTCAGTTTGTTCTCTCAATGCATATTTTCCTCTATTACCTGCCATAGAATATTTAAGGAGAGAGATCAATGGCCAAGGCAGATTACTGTGCACTTTTAGCCTATGGGGGGGGGGGGTGCTTCCCTTTCCTCTTTGTTTAATTTGAAAACATGGTCCTATCCTTCACTTTCTACATCTAGTGTCAGGAGAAGTGTCCAGATTCCGGAAATTTCCCCCAGCAGGGTGCTCCTATGTCAGAGGAGGTTGAGTAGGACTTTTCCTGTTGTCCTGGGAAAGAGACTAGGGCTCCTGGCTGAGTACAAAGAGGCCCCAAATACACCATACTCTCAAGTGAGCCACAACAAAGGGCTTTCTGAAAATCAGCACAACCAGCCCTACTACCATCACCACCACCTTAACCACCCCATACACATACACAAAACTTTTTTCAATGTAATCTAAGAAGGAAAGAGATAGGATAGAGAATTGGAATTAAGAGCTACCAACCTGACTATAGGCAAGATGGCGGAGGAGTAGGAGACCTGGATTTCCTCTCCTCTCAGGAATTCAGCTGGATAGGGATCAAACCATTCTGAACACCTACAAACTCAACAGGAGATAGAAGAAAAGAAGAGAAACAACTCTCTGAACAGAAAAGCGACCACTTTCTGGAAGGTAGGACGTGTGGAGAAGTGAATCCGAGGCGATATTCGGGAGGATAGACGGCGGGGGAGGGGCCTCCGTCGGCCGCTTCTGGCAAGTGATAGAGCCACGGAGCACAAAATCGGAACTTTTAGAAGTCTGCTCCCCTGAGGGACGTCACTCCGGTGGCTAAGCGGGGGGTGGAACCCTCGCGGGACAGTGTGGTCTCAGGACCCTCGGGGTCACAGAAAGACCGGAGGTGCCTGAGTGCGGCAGAGCTCCCAGGTATCGGAGCGGGGAAGCCGGCTGCAGAGACGGAGCCGAGGAGCGGGCTCTCAGCTCGGGGTTGCTATAAACCATGATCCGCAGCACAGTCGGGCCACTGCTCCTCCAGCAGGGACCCAACAAGCGGCAGATCCGGGGAGACTCACCTTCTTCCCCCGGGAGGAGAGGTGCGGGAGCGCACCACGGGGATCTGCTGGGTTTGGAGACTTCACCCAGGGTTGGGTGCCAGAGATAGAAACGCGCGGTCACAGGCCGGGTGAGCACGGAGTGCGGCCGGAGACCGGGGAGACGGGAGTGACTGACTGCTTTTCTCTGGGGGCGCACTGAGGAGCGGGGCCCCGAGTTCTCGGCTCCTCCGGGGCAGAGACTGGGAGGCCGCCATTTTCACTCTCCGCCTCCAAAGCTGTACGGAAAGCTTGCAGGGAACAAAAGCTGCAGGAACAAAAGCTCCCAAGAGCAAACCCGAGCAGATTACTTAGCCCGGACCGGGCAAGGGCGGGGCAATTCCACCTCGGGCAAAGACATTTGGGAACCACGGCAACAGGCCCCTCCCCCAGAAGATCAGCGAGAACAGCCAGCCCAGACCAGGTTTACCGATCAGTGAGAACGGCAGAACTCCAGCGCTAGGGGAATACCACACATAGAATTCATGGCTTTTTTACCATGATTCTTTAGTCTCTCAAGGTAAATTATTTTTTTTAACTGTCTTTTTTTCTTTTTTCTTTTTCCCTTTTTTCAACCAACATCTTATCAATCCCTTTTTTAAAAAAACATTTTTATTTTTCATTTTTAGAGTCATATTCTATCCCTTCATAGTAGTTACCCGTATTTTTGGCATATATAAGTTGTTCTCTCTTTAAAATTTTGAGATAGTTTCTTCTAACAGATCAAAATATACTCTAATTCTCTAGTGTATGGTTTTTTTCTACTCCCCTGCCTGATCACATTCTCTCCCTTTTTTCTTTTTTTTTTTTAAATCCTCTTCTTTCTTTTTTCAAACAACTTATCAATTCCTTTTATAAAATTTTTTATAATTTCCATCTTTACAGTCATATTCCATCCCTTCATCATATCAACCCTTATTTTTGTACATATATAAGTTTTTCTTTCTTTAAAATTTTGGGAGGCACTTTATTTTAACAGACCAAAATACACCCAAAATCTAGTGTGTGGCACTGATCTATATACCAGCCTGATCATATTTGGTCACATTCTGTTTTTGTTTTGTTTTGTTTTGTTCTGTTTTTGTTTGTTTTTATCTTTATCTTTATCTTTTTCTTTTTTCTTTTTTTCTTTCTTTTTCTTTTTTCTCTCTTTCCCTTTCTTTCCCACTGCTTCAGGTCTTTTCTGATTTGTTTAGAGTATATTTTCTGGGGACGTTGTTACCCTGCTAGCATTTTGTTCTCTCATTAATCTATTCTCCTCTGCACAAAATGACAAGACAGAAAAAATCACCTCAACAAAAAGAACAAGAGGTAGTACCGACTGCCAGGGACCTACTCAATATGGACATTAGTATGATGTCAGATCTAGAGTTCAGAATCATCACTTTAAAGATACTAGCTGGGCTTGAAAAAAGCATGGAAGTTATTAGAGAAACCCTTTCTGGAGAAGTAAAAGAACTAAAATCTAACCAAGTAGAAATCAAAAAGGCTATCAATGAGGTGCAATCAAATATGGGGGCACTAACTGCTAGGATAAATGAGGCAGAAGAAAGAATCAGTGAGATAGAAGACCAAATGATGGAAAATAAAGAAGCTGAGAAAAAGAGAGATAACAACTACTGGATCACGAGGGCAGAATTCGAGAGATAAACGATACCATAAGACGAAACAACATTAGAATAATTGGGATCCCAGAAGAAGAAGAAAGAGAGAGAGGGGCAGAAGGTATAATGGAGCAAATTATAGCAGAGAACTTCCCTAATTTGGGGAAGGAAACAGGCATCAAAATCCAGGAAGCACAGAGAACCCCTCTCAAAATCAATAAAAATAGGTCAACACCCCGACATCTAAGAGTAAAACTTACGAGTCTCAGAGACAAAGAGAAAATCCTGAAAGCAGCTCGGGAGAAGAGATATGTAACCTACAATGGTAGAAACATTAGATTGGCAACAGACTTATCCACAGAGACCTGGCAGGCCAGAAAGGACTGGCAGGACATATTCAGAGCACTAAATGAGAAAAATATGCAGCCAAGAATACTATATCCAGCTAGGCTGTCATTGAAAATTGAAGGACAGATAAAAAGCTTCCAGGACAAACAAAAACTAAAGGAATTTGCAAACACGAAACCAGCCCTCCAAGAAATCTTGAAAGGGGTCCGCTAAGCAAAGAGAGAGCCTAAAAGCAACATAGACCAGAAAGGAACACAAACAATATACAGTAACAGTCACTTTACAGGCAATACAATGGCACTGAATTCCTATCTTTCAATAGTTACCCTGAATGTAAATGGGCTAAATGCCCCAATCAAAAGACACAGGCTATCAGATTGGATTAAAAAACAAGACCCATCGATATGCTGTCTGCAAGAGACTCATCTTAGAACCAAAGACACCCCCAGATTGAAAGTGAGGGGGTGGAAAACCATTTACCATGCTAAGGGACACCAAAAGAAAGCTGGGGTGGCAATCCTTATATCAGACAAATTAGATTTTAAACCAAAGACTGTTATAAGAGATGAGGAAGGACACTATATCCTACTTAAAGGGTCTATCCAACAAGAAGATCTAACAATTGTAAATATCTATGCCCCTAACATGGGAGCAGCCAATTATATAAGGCAATTAATAACAAAAGCAAAGAAACACATCGACAACAATACAATAATAGTGGGGGACTATAACATCCCCCTCACTGAAATGGACAGAACATCTAAGCAAAAGATCAACAAGGAAATAAAGACTTTAAATGACACACTGGACCAAATGGACTTCACAGACATATTCAGAACATTGCATCCCAAAGCAACGGAATACACATTCTTCTCTAGTGCCCATGGAACATTCTCCAGAATAGATCACATCCTAGGTCATAAATCAGGTCTCAACCGGTACCAAAAGATTGGGATCATTCCCTGCATATTTTCAGACCACAATGCTTTGAAACTAGAATTCAGTCACAAGAGGAAAGCCGGAAAGAACTCAAATACATGGAGGCTAAAGAGCATCCTACTGAAGAATGAATGGGTCAACCAGGAAATTAAAGAAGAATTAAAAAAATTCATGGAAACCAATGAAAATGAAAACACAACTATTCAAAATCTTTGGGATACAGCAAAGGCAGTCCTGAGAGGAAAGTATATAGCAATACAAGCCTTTCTCAAGAAACAAGAAAGGTCTCAAGTACACAACCTAACCCTACACCTAAAGGAGCTGGAGAAAGAACAGCAAATAAAGCCTAAACCCAGCAGGAGAAGAGAAATAATGAAGATCAGAGAAGAAATCAATGAAATAGAAACTAAAAGAACAGTAGAACAGATCAACGAAACTAGGAGCTGGTTCTTTGAAAGAATTAACAAGATTGATAAACCCCTGGCCAGACTTATCAAAAAGAAAAGAGAAATGACCCAAATCAACAAAATCATGAATGAAAGAGGAGAAATCACAACCAACACCAAAGAAATACAAACAATTATAAGAACATATTGTGAGCAACTCTATGCCAGCAAATTAGATAACATGGAAGAAATGGATGCATTCCTAGAGATGTATCAACTACCAAAACTGAACCAGGAAGAAATAGAAAACCTGAACAGACCTATAACCACTAAGGAAATTGAAGCAGTCATCAAAAATCTCCCAAAACACAAAAGCCCAGGGCCAGATGGCTTCCCAGGGGAATTCTACCAAACATTTAAAGAAGAATTAATACCTATTCTTCTGAAACTGTTCCAAAAAATAGAAATGGAAGGAAAACTTCCAAACTCATTTTATGAGGCCAGCATTACCTTGATCCCAAAACCAGACAAAGACCCCATCAAAAAGGAGAATTACAGACCAATATCCCTGATGAACATGGATGCAAAAATTCTCACCAAAATACTAGCCAATAGGATCCAACAGTACATTAAAAGGATTCACCACGACCAAGTGGGATTTATCCCTGGGCTGCAAGGTTGGTTCAACATCTGCAAATCAATCAACATGATACAATACATTAACAAAAGAAAGAACAAGAATCATATGATCTTCTCAACAGATGCAGAAAAAGCATTTGACAAAGTACAGCATCCTTTCTTGATCAAAACTCTTCAGAGTATAGGGATGGAGGGTACATACCTCAATATCATAAAAGCCATCTATGAAAAACCTACAGCGAATATCATTCTCAATGGGGAAAAACTGAGAGCTTTCCCCCTAAGGTCAGGAACGCGGCAGGGATGTCCACTATCACCACTGCTATTCAACATAGTATTGGAAGTCCTAGCCACAGCAATCAGACAACAAAAAGAAATAAAAGGCATCCAAATCGGCAAAGAAGAAGTCAAACTCTCACTCTTTGCAGATGATATGATACTTTATGTGGAAAATCCCAAAGACTCCACCCCAAAACTGCTAGAACTCATACAGGAATTCAGTGAAGTGGCAGGATATAAAATCAATGCACAGAAGTCAGTGGCATTCCTATACACCAACAACAAGTCAGAAGAAAGAGAAATTAAGGAGTCGATCCCATTTACAATTGCACCCAAAACCATAAGATACCTAGGAATAAATCTAACCAAAGAGGCAAAGGATCTGTACTCAGAAAACTATAAAATACTCATGAAAGAAATTGAGGAAGACATAAAAAAATGGAAAAACGTTCCATGCTCATGGATTGGAAGAACAAATATTGTGAAGATGTCAATCCTACCTAGAGCAATCTACACATTCAATGCAATCCCCATCAAAATACCATCCACTTTTTTCAAAGAAATGGAACAAATAATCCTAAAATTTCTATGGAACCAGAAAAGACCCCGCATAGCCAGAGGAATGTTGAAAAAGAAAAGCAAAGCTGGCGGCATCACAATTCCGGACTTCCAGCTCTACTACAAAGCTGTCATCATCAAGACAGTATGGTACTGGCACAAAAACAGGCACATAGATCAGTGGAACAGAATAGAGAGCCCAGAAATGGACCCTCAACTATATGGCCAACTAATCTTTGACAAAGCAGGAAAGAATGTCCAATGGAAAAAAGACAGTCTCTTCAACAAATGGTGTTGGGAAAATTGAACAGCCACATGCAGAAGAATGAAACTGGACCATTTCCTTACACCACACACAAAAATAGACTCCAAATGGTTGAAAGACCTCAATGTGAGACAGGAGTCCATCAAAGTCCTAAAGGAGAGCACAGGCAGCAACCTCTTCGACCTCAGCTACAGCAACTTCTTCCTAGAAACATCGCCAAAGGCAAGGGAAGCAAGGCCAAAAATGAACTATTGGGACTTCATCAAGATAAAAAGCTTTTGCAAAGCAAAGGAAACAGTCAACAAAACCAACAGACAACTGACAGAATGGGAGAAGATATTTGCAAATGACATATCAGATAAAGGGCTAGTATCCAAAATCTATAAAGAACTCATCAAACTCAACACCAAAAGAACAAAGAATCCAATCAAGAAATGGGCAGAAGACATGAACAGACATTTTTCCAAAGAAGACATCCAAATGGCCAACAGACACATGAAAAAGTGTTCAATATCGCTCGGCATCAGGGAAATCCAAATCAAAACCTCAATGAGATACCACCTCACACCAGTCAGAATGGCTAAAATTAACAAGTCAGGAAATGACAGATGTTGGCGGGGATGCGGAGAAAGGGGAACCCTCCTACACTGTTGGTGGGAATGCAAGCTGGTGCAGCCACTCTGGAAAACAGTATGGAGGTTCCTCAAAAAGTTGAAAATAGAGCTACCATATGATCCAGCAATTGCACTACTGGGTATTTACCCCAAAGATACAAAAGTAGAGTTCAGAAAGGGTACGTGCACCCCGATGTTTATAGCAGCAATGTCCACAATAGCCAAACTGTGGAAAGAGCCAAGATGTCCATCGACAGATGAATGGATAAAGAAGAAGTGGTATATATATACAATGGAATATTATGCAGCCATCAAAAGGAATGAGATCTTGCCATTTGCAACGACGTGGATGGAACTGGAGGGTATTATGCTGAGCGAAATAAGTCAAACAGAGAAAGACATGTATCATATGACCTCACTGATATGAAGAATTCTTAATCTCAGGAAACAAACTGAGGGTTGCTGGAGTGGGGGGTGGGGTGGGA
The DNA here is from genome assembly GCF_964656455.1 of Halichoerus grypus. Classification (NCBI taxonomy): domain Eukaryota; kingdom Metazoa; phylum Chordata; class Mammalia; order Carnivora; family Phocidae; genus Halichoerus; species Halichoerus grypus. Next base: position 43,324,404 of record NC_135714.1, read on the forward strand.
GGGATGGGGTGACTGGGTGATGGACACTGGGGAGGGTATGTGCTCTGGTAAGCGCTGTGAATTGTGCAAGACTGTTGAATCTCAGATCTGTACCTCTGAAACAAATAATGCAATATATGTTAAGAAAGAAATAAAGAAGAAGAAGAAGAATGTAGCAGGAGGGGAAGAATGAAGGGGGGGAAATCGGAGGGGGAGAAGAACCATGAGAGACGATGGACTCTGAAAAACAAACTGAGGGTTCTAGAGGGGAGGGAGGTGGGAGGATGGGTTAGCCTGGTGATGGGTATTGAGGAGGGCACGTTCTGCATGGAGCACTGGGTGTTATGCACAAACAATGAATCATGGAACACTATATCTAAAACTAATGATGTAATGTATGGGGATTAACATAACAATAAAAAAATTAAAAAAAAAAAAGAGCTACCAACCTCATGGGTCCTTGGCAAGAGATATTTCTGTACAAGACTGAAGATGTATGCCTCCTTAACTTCACAAAGCCAAGAGATGGGCAAGATTACAGAAAAATCACTTTTAAAGACTAAGGGTATCTGAAAAAGAGGAAACTGGCATCTCACTCTTGGATGGATGCCCACTGAATTATACAATCTGAAGTCCCATACTGGGGTTGTTATCCAAGTGGAATGTAGTAAGAGGTCTTCTGGGTGAGCTTGGCATGCTTTTCCTAGATTTTGGGGGCATCCGTGAATGTAGAGCTTGGTGCCTGCTGCTTGTCTAGATATTTATGAAAGCAGACTCCTTGCTGAGTAGCACTGGGAAGAAGATGGAGACAATATCTATCAGAGGATTCACAAGAGGGCTCCAGTAGCTCCCATGACTACTATATGGGACATGGAGTTAGAAGAACATAGAGAGAGAAGCAGAATTTGGGGGTTGCCCAAGGGGCTATCAGGCAAAGGGAAGTGAACCCTCCTTTTACCCTGAGGCTACCTCTTCCCCCAGAGAAAGTAGGGGAGGCTTGGATCACTGGTGGGGACAAAGGAAGACACACTACCCTCTCGAAGATGGTCCTCAGCAATAGAGAGGTCCAGAGGAAGATGAACAACATCCATCAGGAATTCCAATCACATTGTCTATATGGACATTACCACACTGGCAGCAGAAAGATCCAGATGAAACAAGACCCAACCAAAGGACAACCTGGCATCCCTTCCTACCACTGACCCAGGCCCATAAATCTAGTAAGATCTTGCTCCTCCATCCTTTCTCCCTAGCCCCAACCTAGGGTGGTTCCAATGGTATTCAACCAGGGCAGAATGGCCCCCCTATGAGCTCTTTGGAGAAGTGAGAGGGAGGTTGGTTCTCATAAAGATGAAGATGCTATGGGGATTTTTACTGGGGATGGAGGGGAAGAAATGTTAAATATTCAGAAAAGTACAGAACATTTCCACCCTGAGAATCGTCCCGCCCAAAATGACAATAGCACTCCCCATGAGGAAACATACTGGTAGAGCCAGGAGAGGGAGGAAGTCTGTATCTCAAGGTAGACTATTTCTCCTCCATCCTCCACCTCTTGCCTATCACCTCTCTCTCTATTCCCAAGTGCTAGGTCTGATGAAAAGTGAAAAAGCAGTTTATACACTCCTGCCCAAGATCTCCCAGGTCTCAGGTCAAACTCGTGGTTTAGATGAGGTAGGAGATTAGATTTAAATTGAGTCTGAAATTGACTTTTTAAACCAAAATGGACTGAAATTTTTATAACTGAAAGAGAGCAGAAAGTTATGGAACTTGCCAAAGATGTTAAAAAGTGGGAAAATGGGAATTCAATTGAACACTATAGAAATCAATAATTGGAGGGGCGCCTGGGTGGCTCATTTGGTTAAGCATCCAACTCTTGGTTTCAGCTCAGGTCATGATTCTGTGGTTGTGGGATCGAGCCCCACATTGGGCTCCACACTCAGTGCAGAGTCTGCTTCAGATTCTTTCTCCCTCCCCCTCTGCCCTTCCCTGCTCAGTCTCTCTCTCTCTCTCTCTCTCTCTCTCTCTCTGAAATAAATAAAATCTTTTTAAAAAATCAATAATTGGAAAAAATACAAACATTTCATGTTTATGCCCCACTTAGTTAAAACTCCTCAGTTACCTCCTCCATAAAGTGGAGTGGGGTCATGGTTTTCAAACACTCCAAGGAAGGAAGGTCACAGAGAATGTTTCTGTCTGCCATACTGACCACTGCAGATAAGCAGCTGCCGCTCACCCTGCTTGGAAACATTACATCCTGTTTCCACCAAGGGCCCTGGGTGGAGCCCACAGGTTGCCATCTAGGGCTGTGGCAGTTGGATGGGAACGCACTGGAAGCCTAGTAGGTGTGCTGGCCATGGGCACAGACACTGCACCCCTGCTAAAGAGTGACAATGGGTAATGAAGTGAGTTTTCCTTTCCCCTTGCTATGGCAGGTGCTTGATATCAGAAGCCACTGTTAAATGACCCAAGAGGGAAAATGCCCAGGTCAGGACAAGCCTGGGGAGCATGTGCCTCTGACACACCTCACAACTTTCCCTGAGCTTCCATTTTTCCACGCAGGTCCAGGTTGTCTCCACTCACACAAACCACAAATACTCAAATCCCGACTTCCCTTAAGATTCTTCCCAACTCCCTCCCTATCAATCCCTTCATTTACCCTTAGAGAAGCAAATAACTGGAAAGTGTCCCTACTAAAACCATATCAGAAAACATGCCACCTAATAAAAAAATACCAGTTGGTATAGACTTTGGGGGACAATTTAGCAATATCTATTAAAATTGTACTGTGCTTACCCTCTGACCCAGCAATTCTTCTGGGTATTTATCCTGTGAGTGTGTCATGCACAGCTGTATTCCCAGTGCTTAGAGCCTTAGAATGAATGGTACCAGGTAGATAAGAGGCACTCAATAAAAATGTGTTAAATGATGAAATGAATGAATATGCAATTTGAAAAGATAAATTGGCAAGCAGGCCAACACATAAGTTATCATTTCACCTAGGTTTATGAAAAGCATAAATTATATTTTTCCTGCTGTTTAGAAAATTTTGTAAACCTTTTCAGTTCACAGCACATTATTGGAGGTACAGAAGTCGACATGCTCTCTGTGCACGATCTTTCTGTTACCTTCTTTTATTCTATTGTGCCTCTTCTCCCCCTTCATATCCTTCATAGCTCCACTTCCATTTCCTGCCCTACATTCATATTTATGATAAATGTCCTTGCATCTGGATGTATTATTGAAAGATAAATAATGATTTTACATATGTGTTTTTATTTTCCATAAGCGATATTGCATATAAATCTTATTCAACTTCTTGCTCTCTTCACTGTGTTTTTAAGATCAATCCATTTAAACTGTGGATACATATAGTTCACTGAACTATGACTATTGTGTAGTATTCTGCACTAGATATTCACTATGATTTACTTACCCATTCCCATTGTGATGGACAAGTCCCTTCCAACTCTCTATCATCACAAACGATGTTGCCAAAATATATTAAAATGCTCCTATGTGATTCCTTATACCTGTGCAAGAGTTCCTCTGGAGCATATGACTAGAAAAGGGATTGTGGGTGACAGAGAATATACATCCTTCTCAATTTCACTAAGGAGCACCAGATTGTTTTCTAGAATGACTGCACCAATTCACACTCACTAGCACATGAGGGTCTCTCTTTCCTCAAATGGAATTATCTCACCAGTGATCAGAATTATCAAACCTTACAATTTTTTTTTTATCCTCAAAAAGTGGTATCTTACTGCTTCATCTGCGGTTCTGATTTCAACAAGATTCCTGTCCCTTGTACATGGTCTGCTTTTTCTTTAGGAAGATTTTAGAACTTTTTATCTTGGTCTTTGAAGATCTTTATTTTCACTTTAATCTATCTAACTGATGAGTGTCCTATTCTCAATGATCTTGAAGAATGAACAAGTGGCCAAGATTTCCACACAGTTATAATGGTGAATAGATCTGAGAAGTCATTCATCTTCTATTGAAACTGCTCTTGTAATATCAAAATCCCCTTCTGCAATATCTCTGTCCACATTAATCCAGTCTCTGTTTGAAATGTCACACTGATGAACATTTCAGCTCACTGTTCCCATCTTCCTTAGCGTTCAAGTACTTGACTCAGGTGCAGCAACTGATACGCATGGATCTCAATAAATAAGGGCTTCCTTCCTTCCCTTCTGTTTGCCTGGTTCCAAAGTCTTGGGTGCAAATCCTCATACGGGCCCTATAAGTACCTGAAAACAGCCACCTTGTCTCCCTCCATGTTCCCTTCCTCCAGTTTCATAGCTCCTGCCCACAATACACCTCCCACATCAGACTTTCTACACCACTCAACTCCTGTTGGTTCTTTCAGCAAACAATCTGATTTGGAAGTCTCCTGGTGACCCTTAAAATGTGGTGGCTAGAAAATGGACCTCCAGGTAAATTCTAAACAGAACAAAGCACAGTGGGCCTATGACTTCCTCCACTTTTCCTTGAGTCTAGTATGCAAAGTAAGGATGCTTCCCAGTCTTAGCAGTAGCAGCACCTGATGGCTCACTGAACTTGTAGCCAGCTCAAACCCCCAGGCCTTTTTCATATGCATGCTTGCTTCTACCTGTGGAATTCATTCTGAGAACTGCTTGGATGGTTCAGAGTGCAAACTGAAATCAAAATCTGTGGCTTAACCTACCCTTCAAGTGCTTACCTCCAATTTAATTGACTCCTGGCTTTTCTCCTTTCTTCTCTCCACTCAGCTGCTATATGATTGCTCAGACTTTAGTACTAGATAGACCAGGGTTCAAATCCTTCCTCTGTCTCTTCCTAACTCAGTGACCTTGGGAAAGTTATTTGTTCTCTCTGAGCTTGTGTTGCTTTGATCACCTTGGAAATAATAACCTTTACTTTATAGTAATGTGCTATGAAGATTAAATAAGATATAATATTATAAAATGGCTGACACATAGAAGCCCCTCAACATGTGAGTTCCTTCCTCCTGACTCCTTGCCTTTTCTGCCTGGACTTCAAAAAGGAGAAGAAAGCACTCAATTCTTCTCAGCTATGTCTATACACCTGATTCCCACAACAAAAACTATCCATCTGCTTTTATATTTCCTCAACTCTGTGCTCGCTGGTACAAAACACATTAACTGATCCAAGATAGTGTGGGTAGAGCTCACAGTGGATCGAGATGTTCCTCTTCCAGATGATACTTGCAACTTCACAGAAGTTTCCCAGATTCTCATTGCCTTAATGCTTTGGGGATCAAAGTCAGAATATAGGGTACAAAGTCAGGCAAAAAGGATTCTCCCCACCTCGGTGGTTTGATGTTGGCACAGTGTGGCTGTAATATGCCTCAGTGGGAGATGGCAGAGATGGGGGCATCAGACTGAGAAGTCATACTAGTCCAGTGGCTACCACAGTGGTGAGGAGCTTTGCAGGGCTCACAGGAATCCAAGAGCATTCACATCAGACATTGCTTCACAGAGCTCCTGCCACCTATGTGCAATCCCACATGAAGCTCCCCCTGCACATTATCAGAAACCATTGAGGGGATGATGGAGGTCTGCAGCAAGTGGTGGTTGTGGTCTTTGCCACACTCCCTTTGGCCCACCTGATTTCAGCATAGATGTGGTGGGCAGCCTTGCCTACCATACTAAATTCCAACTCAAGGTCCTGCCAACGTATCTCCAGATTTTTTGCTCAGAGATTTTCTCCAAAAAGCAAGGAAGACTACTGAACCTGCATGTAGCCATAGCCCAGAAGAGAAAAAGAATTAACGCCCCCAGAAGCAGCCTTCAACCAATGGGGTAACAGAGTCAGTGGATAAATAAATGCCCCAGCTTCCTGCCCAATGGAAGAATTATTCTGAGGTGACTTCTATAAAGTTCTTCAGAGCCAGGTGCCCATTGTAGCAGCCAGCTCATTAAATAGCTTTATTGAATTTTCTTCTTTCCCTGTCTCATCCTCCCTACTTCTTCATTGTGCTTCTTGGGATTGTCTCCAGCAAACTACCTGACCCTTGTCTGTCTCTCAGACTCTGCCCTGGAGATATCCAACTTGGGTTTTGACATCAGCTAGAGAAATGGCGAGTTTTTTTGCTTCTGTTAATTTGGCAGCACTTTATCTTCAGACGGATGGGCTCTGAAAATACAGAAACTTCTTAAATGTTACCTGAAACACTTGGTTATTCTCCAAGCGGTCGAAGGGTTACAAATAGAATTAACTGCTCTTCTTTCTGATCTTCAGCATCTCATATGTGCTTTTAATACTCATGGAGATGTCAAATAACTTGTCCAAGTTCACACAGCTGGTGAGAGGTAGAGCAGAGATTTGAACCTGTGACCCCAGAGTTTATACTCTTTCCACCAGACCTCCCAGGATGTGAACCAGACCTCCACCTCCTCCCAGGGCTCCCTAGTCAGGGAATCTGGAGACAAGAGTTTAATTCCTGGCTTGACCACCAAGTAATTTAGGCCAATTTACCTCTTTAAAGGTTTTACTGACTCCACTGAAAATATAACTGTATTTTCCATAGCATCATAAGAACACAGAAAGAATGAACTCATGTTTATAAAGTACTATATAAAGCCTAAATATACTTTTATCTTCAGCATATTTTCATATACAGATAAAAATCATACTCTCAAAAAGGCATTCTAGAACCCCAAACTAAGATTGGGTTTCAATGTCTCCATTTCTTAACTAGCCAGACACCAAATAACATCTTTCCAAACAGCATAGATGATATTTTTTTGGAACCTAGAAAGTAAATGTCAATACTTGTGGTAATTTCTGAGAATTTAAAAGTGCTAGTCCCAGAATAAATATATATTGGGAAGGGGGGAGAGGTAATATAACCCAGGCCAATAAATATTCAAGAAAAAATGCTCACATAGAAAACATGTGGGAATCTTAGTGTATTGATTCAAAAGGAGGAAAGTAAGTTGATACTCAGATTGGGCTGCGATGGTACTTGAATCCATGGCTTCCCTGGCTGCCTGTGATGTGCTGCTCACCATTTCTGGGAAGTCAGGGCCAGACACAAAATTCACATGCTCCCCGTGGGACAGAAATACCCTTCCTTTTACTACCATGATATTTGATAAATTGGAGCTTGGTTGCATTAATATGTATGCTACAACCACAGTCATTTCATTCTATATTCTTAGAAATATTAAATATATCTGGAAACCATAGTTAACCATATCTTCCCTGGCAGCATCAACCCATTACTAGATGTATTATTCGAAAAATCATAAATGTGGATAATCCAAGCCTAAAACTTCTCAAAGTTTTTCGTGAAGTTTTAAAACTTTCCAGCTTTACCAATCCTGCTTCAGCAAGGCCACCTGCAGTGTATGCTAAGTACTTGCCACTGTCCTTATTTTCTGAGCCCTAGTGTGAGAGTTAACTTTATGGGTCAACTTAGCTAGGCCATGATACCCAGGTATTTGGTCAAATATTATTCTAGATGTCTCTGTGAAGACACTTCAAGATAATATTAACATTTAAACCAGTAGGCTTTGAGTAAAGCAGATTACCCTCTACAGTGCGGGGGGCGGGGGGGACTCATCCGTTCAGTTGAAGGCATTAGTAGAAAAAGACTGACCTCGTGGAAGAAGAAGTCCAGCAGCCCACTTTCAGACTTAAACTGCAACCCTTCCCTGGCTGTCCAGCCTGCCAAGCTTCCATAATCATGTGAGCCAGCTCCTTGAAATGAATCTAGATAAATAGGTAGGTTGGTGGATAGATGATAGATGATAGATAGATGATAGATAGATAGATGGTAGATAGATAGATAGATAGATAGATAGATAGATAGATAGATAGATAGACAGATGATAGATACACATCCTATTGGTTCTGTTTCTCTGAAGAATCATGACTAATACACCTAGTTAGAACCACAGAATTGACCATGATACCAAAGGACCATGAAAAACATTTGCAACATGGCATGTGGGGTGCATCCCAACAACTGCAGATTCAGCCACAGTTATCTCAAACGCAACAGGTCCCAAACCAACAGGTAAGGGTTCAAATTCTAGCTGTGCTCTTGTTAGCTATGTGACTACAAGATGTTACCTAACCTCCTTGAGCCTCAGTGTCCTCATCTGTCAAAGAATACTAGTACTTACTGCATAAGATTATCATAAGGATAAAATAAGTTACTACACATGAAACATTTAGAAGTACACCTGGCATAGAATGTGGGCTCATTTGATGTTGTCATAATCCTCTCTCAACCTCTACCTGTTTCTGCTTTCCATCGAACTCTCACATTGGGTAGGAGCATCCCAACAATACCTAAAAACCTCATCTTTTCTTCATCTTCTCTCTTTCTCTCACCAACTTACTCCCCCAACCCAGAACCTATGGATTCCATGCCCCCAGTGTCTTTTCCATTTGCGTTTATTTACTCATTCATTCTACAGACATCTACTGACCACTATTTCTGGGCCTGACACTGGTTTGGAAGTGTTGTGAATACACAAATAAGTAAACAAAGGACTACTATGTAGTGGAGGGGGCTTTTTGTTCCCATTGCCCCACCTTTGGTCAGTCTCCAACCTCTTCCTTGGATTACTGATGGAGCTTCCTAAGCAGCTTTCCAATCTCTCCCCTGTAGTCCATCCTTCATCTGACACTTCCCAAACTCAGGTCAGTTTGTTTCTCTTGGCCTTGGGAATAAAGTCCACAACTGTCCCTAAACAATCTTTATTTCATCTTCTCCCAATATTATTCTCCACAATGGGCTTTCTGACACAGAACACTGTGCTCCTAGGTGCTCTCTGACCCTGCGCCTGCAGCTGGTTCTCACTCTGATTATCTGCCCAATGCCTTCCTTGACCTTCCCGGTCAGAAGTAACCATTCTTCCCTCTCATGGTTCTTGTCCTTGCACTTGACATTCCAGCTGTCATTGTTTATGTAGCCGAGCCCTGGTTTGAGCCCAGGCCATCTTCACGCCAGGATCCAGACAGGGCCTGGGCAAATCTGGAGGGCCCCTAGGGTGGGTCTGCCAAGGTTCTATTGCATGAGGGTCTTAGGAGCCTCCTGGGAAATGAACTCATCCTGAGGGAAGAGAGGGCCAAATCACACAAACATGTTCCAAGGACAGTCAGCCAGTGTCCAAGGAAAGGATAATTTTGAGTGCAGCATGGTGTCTGCCACTCAGCTTGTCCTTGGCTAAGTTCACAAGGATGCATGCCTGAGTCATTTAGTCATCCATTCACACTCAACAAATATTTAGTGAGTGTCTGCTCTGGGTCAGGCTGTATACTGGGCGCTGGGGATATGCAAGTGAGCAAGAGAGACCCATTCCCTGACCTGAAGGAGCTTAACTTGAAGCTTAGTGGGAACTCAAAAGACAGGGGAGCTGTAGCCAAAAAGTGGGTGGTTTTTCTATGTTCTCTTTATTTTTTTATAATTTTTTGTAATTTTAATTTTTACATTTAAAGTTTGTATCCCTGTGTGACTGGGATAACAGAGGGCAACTCTCCTTTGTGGCCTATGTGTGAGAATATACCAGGATTAGGGTTAAAGGATACTTTTCCCATGTGATGTGAAAGTTGGGGAAAGCTAAGGTGAGAAGTGGCTCAATGGTGTGAGCATGGAGCTGGAGCAGCCAGGGGAGAATGGAGATGGCATCATCATGAGCAGCATCTGAGCACCTGGGATGACCGGTAACCCGCCTCTGCAGCAGGAGCAGGTGTAAGATGGACACCATGGGGACCAGTGAGGCACTGGAAAGGGATGTGCCTGGAAGCCCTGCCATTCCATGTGTATTAGGACCCTATTTCTGCCTCAAGAGAACATCTTAGGGAAACCAACATTTTTTCATGTCTCATCCACCAAGCTGTCATATCTGGAAGGGCAGGTACTACATCTTATAGTTTGGGGAATCAAATCAGTAACTAGCCAAAAGTAGGCATGGAACAAAATTTTATTGAGTTAAAATGAATATGAAGAACTTTCATTTAAGTAAATAGAGTATGCAGGTGTGTAGAGAAAGAAATGTAAAGAATACTTAGAATTAGGTGGGGCTTCTCCCTCTTATTACAAAGCGAATTTTGCACTCATTCTTCATTCCACTTTGGAGGCTTAAGGTAGAACTAAAATAAATAGTTAGTGTGTTGCTGGTCATTTTATATTTTATATTCTCATGATGAAAAAATAAACAGCCTGGTAAAAGGTGGAAAGGTGAAAGTAAAAGTAGATACCATGCAAACACAGGGTACAGTGTTCAATGGTGGAATTGAATAGAATTATATCATTTGGAAACTCCAGAACTATCTTTTTCCTCCCATTTCTCTACAATTCAAGCATAATAATGCCCCCATCACCTGGGACAGAGATGGAAAGAGGAACAAAGTAATAGGTGATTTTCTCACAATCACACAGACTAGTTGGCTTCAAAAATCCAGACTAGTGTAAGAGTCAGCCTGATTTCTGGACAAAAGGAATCGAACATCATTGGTTCAGCAACAAAAGCCTTGGCCCTTCTGAAGGCACTCATCACAAATTCCAACCATAACTCGCTGGTGAGAAGGAAGTTACTAGCAATAGCCAAGCCACTCAACAGGGACTCCAAGTTCATTTTTCATTCATTGTTTTCTGGGGAAACAACAAAAGAAAATTTTAAATTATAAGGATTGAGTCTGTCTATTTTTACTCTTCATCTGCTCACACCGTGATAGAGAAAAACGGTGTTCTAGTGAAAGCAGAACCAGAAAACAGAAGCACTAGACCTGCTTTGCTGCTTAGTAGCTGGATGACCTACAGCAAATCATTTAACTTTCGGAGCTGCTGTTTTCTTTTTGGCAAAAAGGAACAATAATTTTCTACCCTGCCTAGCTCACAAAGCTGTGGTAAAGATAGATGAGTTTCCGTTTTTGAAAATTCTAAAGGGTGCTAGAAACGGTATGAACTCTACATCACTCTGCAATATTATACCAGAGGGTCTCAGACATTCTTTCCCTGTATTCCTCCCCCCCAAATGCTTCACCCAAAGCTTAACCGCTACTACTTCCTACTATCACATCATCCTCCTTCTGGCAGGATTCTCTTATTACTGGAAAAGTACCCAATACCCAAGGATCATCAGCACAAGATCAAGAGATGACTGTCAGCAAGGAGGAAAGGCAAATCAGAGTCCTTCTGTGCCTCCGTTTCCTCCTCCACAAAAGGAAGTTTTTAATAATGACACCTACTCCATGAGGCTGTCATGAGGACTCAATGAATGAACATGGGTGAGGTACTTAGCTCTGTAGCTGAAGCAAGGAAGTGATGGGTGGGTGTTGATGGTGATAAATGGTGACAGGGATGAGAACGGTGCTGGTGATAGTGTTGGCGGTGGTGGTTTTGACTATACTTCCCACATAAAAGCCACATAAAACCATGAGGCAGACAGAGCAGAGAAAGAAGTGCCCCAGGAAGAGGCAGCAAGCCTCCGCTTTCTACAGAGGGCACGCTGGAGGAAACCAGGTGTCTTCGTCTGCTCAGGCTGCTATGATGAAAGTCCCATAAAGTGGGTGGCTCAAACAACAAACCTTTATTCCTCACAATTCTGGAGCCCAAAAGTCCAAGACCGAGGTGCCAGGAGTTTCCGTGTCTGACGAGAACCCACTTCCTGGTTCATTTCTGGTGGTCTTCTTACTGTGTCCTCACATGGTGGAAGGGACAAGAGAGCTCTTTTAAAAGGTTAATAATCACCTACCAAGGTTTCACCTCCAAATACCATCACATTGGGGGTTAGGACTTCAACATATGAATTTAGAGTGGGAGGGACATAAACATTGAGTATAGCACAAAGCTTCTCCAAGGTCAGGCCATGTAGAGGTCTGAAACAACAAATCAGAAACAACAAGACCCCAGGTTGTAAAACTGGATCTCCTTAGACTGTGAGTTTTGCACAGCTTCATTCAGATAGAATGAATCTGAGTGATTTCTATCAAAACCCTGATAAAGGCAAGAGTCTATTCCAGTGCACGTGAACATGAGGTGTAGATGAGTACGGTGCAGAAAAGAGCCTCTGGGACAATGCAAAGCCAGGGCCAAGAAAGGAAGTGAGCCGAGGCCCATGGAGCCAGGGCAGAATGATTCCCTTGGCCTCTCTCCACTGAAGGGGTTACTGAGTTCACAGTGAGGAAAGACAGGTTAATACCAGACCCGTTCTCTTCACAAACTTAAGACTGTGTTTTTTAAGACATTTGCTTAAGCGAACTGTTCAGTAAAGTGTTCGTAGCTCATCCTGTAGTTGGGGTTCATCAATGAATTGTTTTCACTTGTTCATTCAGCAGATATTTACGGATTGCTACAGAATTCCACACCCTGTGCTCAGGAATGCAAGTCCAGGGCCAACAGCTTAGCAGGGGAGTTAGAATGGTAAACAACTGTAATGCTGCGGGCTGGAGTTCTGCATGAGCACTGCGGTGGTTAGAAGGAAAGATCTCAAACGGCCCTGGAGCCCTGTTAAGGATTTGGGCTTTATTCTGAAGGCATGGGGACCATTAGAAGATACATCAGGTTAAATACTCTACCAGTGTTGTTACAAATGCTCAGGTGAGGTGAACCCCAAATATCTCATCCAAATTCTGGCACCCGGAATGAACCGGAATAACACCTCCCCTTGCAGAGGCATCTGGGTGGCTCAGTCAGTTAAGCATCCAACTTTTGATTTCGGCTCAGGTCATGATCCCTTAGGGTCATGATCTCAGGGTCATGAGATTGAGCCCCACAGCAGGCTGGGTGTGAAGCCTGCTTAAGATTCCCTCTCTCCCTCTCCCTCCGCCCCTCCCCCCAGCACCTTCCCCCAACCCCTCCCCCCAGCTCATTACCCCTAAATAAATAAATAAAATCTTAACAGAAAAAAACCTCCCCTTGCAAAATCACTACCACCCATGGATTATTCCTTTTGGGGGTGGCTTTAAGTTATATCGTGTTCACCCCGCAACAGCACATGCCTAGGCGATAGCTCCCCTGAGGTCTCAGAAAGAGGTAAAACTTTATTCAGATAGACTAAAATCCAGGAATCCCCTCTTTTTAAAATAGGAATGCTATTCAGGTAAGCAATGCTTTCATTTACTGTAAAACTCCAAGATTATCCAAAGATTCTCATAAGATCAGAAATGCCCAAGGCCAGGGCTTTGCCAGTTAGCTACTAAAATTTTAAAGGCAAAAGGAAGGAATCTGAGTCACTTTCGTTGTAAAAATAGAGTATGCTGGATGGAGGCCAGCCACCTATTGTAATAATCAAGACACTGCTCTTTCGATGTTTGAGGGATAAGGTGAAAATTCACACTAGCAATGTTTATTTTATTTTCTAAACCCTGTGAGAAGCCTTTCTCAGTGGCAACAACACAGTTTTCACAAAGGAGAGACTTGGGACCACCTACCTGCTTGGAAGAGATTTGTCATGAAGCTGCATTTGTGTAACCAGCACACTGTTTTTATTAGGATTGTTTGATTATTTGTAATGGCCGGGAGAATAAAGAGAGGGGGGTTAAAATACTCTAAACCACCCTCTCGTCGTCATGCCACCACTGCCCATCAACAAATGTGGTGTATCTCGCTGAGGGTAATTAACTACAAGGTTAGTCAGTATTCCTGATGGGACGTTAAGGCCGAGCTACTGGAAGTGGTTTTGTCCATGGATATAGTCTTCCCAATCAAGGGGATGATTTCTGCCATCTAGGAATGAAATGAAAGAATAAATGTCATTATCTGTGGGCATGACACTTAGTCCAAACTAACTGTGAGGGATATTGGAGGAGCCCTGGGACATCTCACATCATTTCCTTCCACCCCTTAAGCCCTCCCTGCCTGATGCTGAAAATTTCCACATTTTTTACTTTTTTGAGTGAAGACATTAAAAGCTACTATGAAAATGCACATTTTATCTGGGAGGGGTAGCACATTGAGTCATTAATAATAACAATTATTCGGATGACTTCATCTAGTTATCCGGCCAGTTACTGGGCAGTTTCCAGAGTAATAGTAAAGATGCCTTTTGATCCTGGGGAGGAGGCCAGAGGACGTCTGTCTAAAAGACAGACTCTGGGTGTGGGCCCAGGAAGACACTAAAAAGAACTTACTGCTTTCCCTCCCCTTGCCGGGACTAACCTGGTCTCATTGTTTGAGTGATTTGGGCTGAGATCATGAGAATTATTCTGGCTATAGCTAAGTGCTTTATTGTAAACTTCAGACCATGTGAACAGAATGGATGAAGTGTCTGGGTCACACATTCACCAACTTCGTGAATTTACATATTTTACTTGAAGTCTTAGAGCCCCAGTTTCTCATAAAAAATGGAATAATAAATGGACCTCAGCTCAGAGAGCTCTTGTGAAAATTGAGTAAATTAATAAATGTGAGAGCAAATAAAAGAGGCCGTGTTTGATCTAGAAATCACACTCTTTGGTATTTACTTACCCAAGTGAGTTGAAAACTTATGCACATATAAAAACCTGCACACAAATTGGCAATTATGCAATTGCCAATATACGGAAGTAACAAAGATGTTCTTCAGTAAGTAAATCAATAAACAAAGTGGTGCATCCATAAATGGAATATTATTCAGCAATAAAAAGGAATGAGCTATCAAGCCACATAAAGGCTGGCAGGAACTTTAAATGCATATCACTAAATGCAAGAAGCCAATCTAAAAAGGATTCATACTATATGATTCCAACCATCTGACATTCTGGAAAAGGCAAAACTATGGAGACAGTGAAAAGACCAATGGTTGCCAGAGGTTTGCTAGGAAAGAAGGATCAGTAGGTAAAGCATGAGGGGTTTTTAAGACAGTAAAACTACACTGTATGATACTGTAAAGGTGGATACACTTCATTACACATTCGTCAAAACCCACAGAATGTACAACACAAAGAATAAAACTTAACTACACGCTTCAGTTACTAATGATATATGAAAGGACCATGTTACTTCTGATTAAAACCCTTAAGTAGCACCCAACTAAAGCCCATGCTCTGCACAACAACATCCAAAGCCCTCCATCAATGGTCTCATGCTCTACTTATACTGGATAACTATGAGTTCCCTCAATAAACTTCCATGTTCATCTGCTGTTTTTGCCCAACATCCACTTTTCCTTCCTCTGCTAATATTACCCATTTTCCTTCAGGAAACAATGCCTAACTCACTCTCAGTGAGGTGGTTTGGCTGGGGCTGCCCTACCACCCTCATATTCCAGGTTGGGAATGTAGTACAAGTCAGTCCAATCAGAGATAATCCAAAAGCTTTAATTGGAACCATTAGGAAAAGCAAACTCTCTCTCCACTGGGGCATCTCAGAGACTAGATTGAAACCTGAGTGTCTGTGGCCATCTTTGCCACCTCATAGGAAGATCCTGCCTAATGGAAGCCAACAGAGAGAAAACAGAGTCTGGAGAAGGAAGAAGCCCAGGCCTAATGGCAGCCATCAAATGCCTGGATCCAGCTGATTCTGAAGCTGGCTCTGCATTTCCCACCCCCTTAGAACATTCAATTATGTGAGCCAACAAATTTTCCCTTTATGCTTAAACCCATTTGAAATGGCCTTTCATCATCTTACAACCATGATTCACACAAGGAGGATGCTTTCTTGTGCTTCATTCTGCTCCTTCTCCTCACCACACCCTATCAGTCTAACAAATACCTTCTCACTCCTCAAGATTTAGTTCTCTTTTTTTAAAGATTTTATTTAGAGAGAGAGAGAACATGCATGTGCAAGTGGGAGGGAGGGGCAGAGGGAGAGAGAGAGAATCTCAAGCAGACTCCCCCCTGAGCACAGAGCCCAACACGAGGCTCAATTTCACAACCCCGAGATCATGACCTGAGCTGAAATCAAGAGTCTAACACTTGGGGTGCCTGGGTGGCTCAGTCGTTAAGCGTCTGCCTTCGGCTCAGGTCATGATCCCAGGGTCCTGGGATCGAGCCCCGCATCGGGCTCCCTGCTCCGCGGGAAGCCTGCTTCTCCTTCTCCCACTCCCCCTGCTTGTGTTCCCTCTCTCTCTCTGTCAAATAAATAAATAAATAAAATCTTTAAAAAAAAAGAGTCTAACACTTAACCAACTGAGCCACCCAGGCGCCCCAAGATTCAATTCTAAGACTACCTCTGTGAACCTTTCTAGGCCAGTCCCCAACTCCACTCTAGTTAGAAAAGGTCCCTCTCTCCCGAGAGCCCCCACAATACCCTTACTGACTTCCAACAGAGTATTCCATCTCTTATTTATACTAATTGTGCTTCATTGTGTGTTTATCTCCACCAGCCACTAGACTGTAAGTTCCTCAGTCCCTCAATGGGATGTATCATAGCCTGCTATCCCCAGCACTTTCTGAATGCTTGTTGAATAGAAAAGACATTATCAAAACAGGACTTTGTGGGTAGAAGGGTGATACCAAGGAGAGGAAAAGAAAAAGCAGGAGAAACTGTGACCAAACATCTAGTTTAGAACAGAAACTGAATCTAAATAAGATGAAGGAGGGGTAATGTACAGGGCAAAAGTGAGTTACACTCCTGATACATTCATTGCTCTGGTAGGAGTCCTTATTCTCTTCTCGCTCCCCTATCACCCAACACCCTGGGTCTTTTCTGCTTTACTTTTTGTTTTAAAAGCTCTCTGTTGTCTCTCAATATCTGTCCCCCTCTTCTCCTATAGAAACAGAAACCCAAATATGTTGCTGGATATGGCCCAGAATTAAAACTACATTTCCCAATGTCCCTTGCAACTAGGTGTGGCCACCGATCATATTCTAGCCACTAGAATGTGAGCTGAAGCAGTGCACACAAATTCCTAAAGAGCAGATGCTTGCTTTCTTCCCCATTTTTTCCTTCCCACAAGCTGGATGAGTGAGCCATTGTGGACTGTGAGGATGAGAACAATAGATGGAAGTAGGCCAGGTCCCTGAAGTCCCCAGGCCAGCCGTGGGCCATTACACCACAACTGTTACATGAGAGAAAAGACCAGCTTCTAACTTACTTAAGCCACTGTGATTTGGGGAGGGGGGGTGTCTCTCTTTCAGCTGGCAAACTCATATCCTTATGTAACTCAGGCACCTCTCTTTTTTGTCTCTCTTGTGTTTTTTTCCCCCCTCCTTTTGCTCTGAATTGAAACTATTAGAATTGGGTGTTCCCAGAAGTCAAAGTAGCAGTCACAAGTAAAATTCATAAAGTTTCTCCATCTTGCAGCCTTTCAACTGTCTTCAACCAATCATATATATCCACTGCAAAAGTCCCCACTGTTCTGCAGAACAGACTGGTTTCAAAAGCATGTTTGCCTAAAATACATTGATGACACTACCTTGTTTGGATACTAGAAAACCAACAAATCCCAAGTTGCTCATGACAACATACATTTAGGGTAGTTAAAAATCTAAAACATCCCCAATTCCCAACATAGGAGTTGTCAAGTAAATTTGAATATATACCCTGGGTTTAACATAACATACTAGCCATTAAAACTAACATTTATAAGGAGTATATAACGATATGGGGGATGACAACAATTAAAAGAGAAAAAAGGCAGGATATAAATTGTATCATACAAAAAACAGTATGCTCTCCGTATATAGAAAAGATTGGAAAGAAAACAATACTCATGACAAAATCCTCTCATGTATTAAGTAATTACTGCATGCCGGGCACTGGGCTAAGCACTGTATATACATTTTCTCATTTAATCCCCAAAAACACTATGATGTAAGTACAATTAGTATTTCAATTTTATTAATGAGAAAACAGACTGGAAGAGATTAAGCAACTTTCTCAAAATTTCACGGAACACAAACTCAGGTGTATCTGAGACCAAAGCTTATGCTCATCAGACTGTGTGCCAGCAAACTTTTCCATGAGATACTTGAATGATTTTTTAAAAAATATCTTTTTGCTTTTCTTTAGTGTCTGAATTTTCTAAAAGTAGTATTATCTTTCCAATGTAAAAACACACAAAGTAAACTGTTTTTAAAGAAGGGATGAGTGTCTGTACAAAACAAAATGTTTTGCTTTTTCCTAAAATGTTTATGTCAGAGTGGGACGCCAAAGCCTCAAAGAGGAGCCAGCCTGAGTGAGCTGACAATTGAGTGGGTTTATAATTCTCAGGTTTCTTCATTCACCTTTCAACAAGGTCTCACCACCAGAAATGCTACAACTCAGTAGTACTTAACCTTTGGGGGGTCATGACTCCTCTGAGAATCTGTTGAAAGCCATGAAGCCTCTTCCTAGGACAACGGGAGAAGCACGCACATACATCTGCGCACACGCACACATTCGGCGCACACGATTTCAGAAGACTGACGGATGCAACCACACTTACGGCAGTGCCGCAGCTACAGGGCCCCAGGTAACATAAGAAGTCAACTTCTGTCTGACTTGTTGAAGCTCAGCTCCATCTCTGGCATCATCCTCTACACAAGAAGCCATAAATGGCAGCCTTGTTTGCCAAGACACCCTACCGCCAGTAAGGATGTGCTCTGAGGTCTTTGTTGGTGGGAAGATGGATTTGAGCAGATTTATCCACATTCTTGACTGATTCCCTGATAAGTGTCTGGGGGTGATGCTGAGGAAAACATGGATATGAACTCATGAGGAAAGTCATGACAACAATACAAGGGTAACTCTCAGGAGTGTATCCCTTTACAGTGAGAAAACATGTTCAAACCCTTGATCTCAGTTGACACCTCCACCCGCACCCCACCCCTGAGCACGCAGCCCTATGAAGAGAGTGTCATTAGCCCTATTTTACATATAACCCAGGTCTCCTCTCTCAACTTCATCTACAAGAGCTGACTATATTTTGGCCAAACCCCAAGCTTGATACAAACTCAACCCCTTCACCATTCCAATAAGAAATCTCATTGATTTAATTAAGTATATCATAATTTTTCTAGAATTACTGAAGATTCATGGAGCCCCTAGAAGGATCATCTCACACAGTACACATCTCTACAAAATCTCAGTTAGACCCCTCTGGTGTCTCTCCTCCTGCTCCACTCCCCAGATACCCCATGCACTCCCACAACCCTCCCCCCTTTCTCTTCTATATTACACAGAGTAGCTTTCTTCTTTTACATCAATAAAGGGCTTATTAAAGCATCTTATCAACCAAGCTAATGCATTAGATAACTGGAGGGGGGAGCGGGTTTCCTTCGAATTGTTTTGTTTCTTAACTTGCCACCCAATATCCACTACCTTTTCTTGTGATAGCCTTTATTTTTCTTTAGGGAACCATTCTCCCAGTTCTCAGTCCATGTGGTCCCAGAATAGCTGATACCATGATCCTATGACCTTGGCCCAGCCAATCAGAGCCTCACATCTCCCTGGTCACAGTGACTGGTTTGGGAACAGGTAAGTGACTCCTCAGACGCAAGGAAGCCCTATGAGACTTTCTCTGAGGCTGGGAGAGAGGATTTGACTCAGTTATGAAGCTGAGAGGATATAAAATTGAGGGCTCCTGCCACCATCTTGCTATAAATGCAGCCTAAGACCAAAGCCACACATGAAGGATAGCTGAAAGATGGTATGAAACCAAGTCCTGATGGCATAATTTGGGCCCGATGCCAGCAATATCTGAAGCCAATGTCTGTAGTGGATTGAATGATGGCCATAAAGATATATCTACATCCTAGTCCCTGGAACATGTAAATGCTACCTTATATGGCAAAAAGTGACTATTATCTTATATGGCAAAAAAATGTGAGGAGGAACATATCCAGGATTACCCAGGCTCTAAACGGAATCACATGCATTCCTACAAAGAGAGGAAGATTTGAAGCAGACCAAAGAAGAGAAAACACAGGCACAGAAAGGAGAAGCTGATATGAAGATGAAGGCAGAGAAGGGTGTGACATGGCTGTAACCACTCCCCTTTTGGTTCCGGCTGTGGTTCCAACCCGAAGGAACACAAAGGATGCCAGGTAGCCACGAGAAGCTAGAAGAGACCAGGCCCCCAGAGCCCCCAGAGGGAGTACAGCCCTGCCACCACCTTGATTTCAGACTTCAGGCCTCCAGAACTGTGAAATGAATTTCTGTCGTTTTAAGCCACCAATGTTGTAGCAATTTAGAAACTAGGGGCGCCTGGGTGGCTCAGTCGGTTAAGCGTCTGCCTTCAGCTCAGGTCATGATCCCAGCGTCCTGGGATCGAGCCCCACATTGGGCTCCCTGCTCAGCGGGAAGCCTGCTTCTCCCTCTCCCTCTGCCTGCTGCTCTGCCTACTTGTGCTCTCTCTCTCTCTGTCAAATAAATAAAATCTTAAAAAAAAAAAAAAAGAAGCTAATACACCAGCCCTATCCCTGAACTTTTCATTTACTGAGGCAGTAACTTCCCTTTTTCTTTAGGCCATTTTAAGTTGAGCTTTATTGTCGCTTGTAGCAGACTTTAAAAAAAAAAATAGGTTTTATTTATTTGAGAGACAGAGAGAGAGAGAGAAAGAGAAAGCATGAGCAGGGGGATGGGGCAGACGGAGAGGGAGAAGCAGGCTTCCCGCGGAGCAGGGAGCCCGATGCGGGACTCGATCCCAGTACCCTGAGATCATGACCTGAGCCGAAGGCAGATGCTTAACCGACTGAGCCACCCAAGCACCCCTGTAGCAGACTTTTAAATGATACAGCTGTCTATCCTTAAAAATGAATTCCCATAACAGGCATTAAAATAAAATTTTTCTACATCTCATCACATACAAATAAGGAAACCTTTCAAAGAGATGAGATTATTTTCTCAAGGTGATATTGCAAGTACACCCCAGACAAGCATCACAAGTATAAAATCCAAGATATTGTAACATGACTCCAAGCTAGTTCTCTGGCTCTGCATGTCAGGTTCTGCAGGATGAATTTTGCTCTGGTTAGTGAGCATCGTCATGACCACACATATGAGTCCAGCCGCAAATAATGATGCAGACACCAGCATTATCATCTTAAACTGCCAGCCCAAAAAGTGAAGTACAGGGGACCATTTGCAGAGTTCTAGTCCATCCCTTTTGTTAGAGCCACTAAAATTCTAGACTTGGATAAAGCCAAACTCACAGAACATTTCTCACTTGGGCCATGCCACTTCAAGTGTTTTCACAGTTCCCTGCCCTATATTGTGTTTTAAGCCTCTATGTGAATCCTTACAGTAGGTATGCATACTTATATTCTTTTCCCTAGATGATTTCCATCTTCTATTTAGAGTTTCACTCTAAAGGGAGTATATGATGGTTAATTTTTTTTACGATTTATTTACTTGAGAGAGAGAGAGAGTGAGTAGGTGGTGGGAGGTGGGGTTGCTGAGGGAAAGAATCTCAAGCAGACTTCCCACTGAGTGTGGAGCCCAATCAGGCCTCAATCTCACAACCCCGAGATCTGACCTGAGCTGAAATCAAGAGTTGCCCACCAAACCAACTCAGCCACCCAGGCGCCCTATGATGGTTAATTTTATATGTCAAGTTGACTGGGCCCGGGGTGCTCAGATATTTGGTGAAACATTACTTTGGGGTGTGTCTAGCAGCGTGTTTCTGGATGAGATTAATATCTGAATCAGTAGACTCAGTAGTTTGCCCTTTCCAGCGCAGGTGGGCCTCATCCAATCCATTCAAGGCCTGAACAGAATAGAAGGCAGAGTAAGGGAGCATCATATTCTCTCTCTCTCTCTGCCTGCTGTCTTTAAGTTGGGACATTGGTTTTCTCCTCCTCTCAGACTTGGATTCAGCCATCACTCTATCAGCTCTCCTGCTTCTGGGGCCTTCAGACTTGGATTGGACCTATCCCATCGGCTGTCCTGGGTCTAGACTTTTCTGCCTCCGTAATTGTGTGAATCAATTTCTTATAACAAATCTCTTGATTTATAGATACAGATAGATAGATGATACATGATAGATGATAAATAGATAGATAGATGATAGATGATAGATAGATAGATAGATAGATAGATAGATAATAGGTCCTATCGGTTCTGTTTCTCTACCTATGCATACATATATCCTATATTGTTCCTCAGAAGCTTGGAGACAATTTATATAGAGGTATCCCCAGCTTTTCAAAAGTTCACATTATGCCACTTTGCTTTTACAAAAGACCTACATTAGTACCTGTTCTCACTAACTGAAAGAAATTCGAAGAAGATTTTCACTTTTACAGAAAAAGGTGAAAGGGGGAAATAACAGTCAGCATTTGCGCTGCAGCAAGGTGGGATAGAGGCAGCACGCACCAGAGCAGTGAGCAAGGGGGGCTGCCAAGTTCCTTCCCCAAGAACCATATTCAGCCTCATAGCATCAGGCCACCATAGCTTTGAACCGTGTCTGTGAGCATCTGTGCTTTATCTGGATTTATTTTGTGCATCCATTAGCAAGTGCTAAGGTATCAGAAAAGCCTAAGACAGGTTATTATTCAGGTCTGGGAATGCTCAAACATGTTTCTGTATAAATTAATAGTAATAATTTCTTTGCCTTACGCCATTTTGGTTTACAAAAGTAGAGGAACACTCTACTTACTGGATAGCGGGGAAATCTGCATATATAAGGTATGTACATCATCATTTCCATATACCATATATATGGTACTAATATAGTTTTGAGTATCTCCCTGTATAAGGCAGTCTGCTATTTGCAACATTTCTTTTTAAAGATATGATTCCTTCTGGAAAAATGAAGGGGGGGAAATCGGAGGGGGAGACAAACCATGAGAGACTATGGACTCTGAGAAACAAACTGAGGGTTCTAGAGGGGAGGGGGGTTGGGGGATGGGTTAGCCTGGTGATGGGTATTAAAGAGGGCACGCACTGCATGGAGCACTGGGTGTTATACGCAAACAATGAATCATGGAACACTACATCAAAAACTAATGATGTAACGTATGGTGATTATCATAACATAACAAAAAAAAAGATATGACTTCTTCCAAAGGATAAAAAAAAAAAAAAACACCTCTACAGTTTACAAAGCTTCCATACCTTCAACCTTTATTTTAATCCACACATTTTCCATTTTCAGGCAAGGAGAATGAGGCTCAGAAATTGTAAGGGACTCTTCCAGCCCCCAGTATTAAAAATACCAGCTCTGGGGTCTTAGCCAAAGTCTTCTGGAGCCAGAAGATCCTTGGACTGGTTGAAGGGAAATGTTGATCTGAGGGAACAGAATGTGATACTTACCTTTTAAGGGGTTCCCTTGGTATCACCTCAAGTATAACAGCCCTTGATCTGAGTGTTACATGTACTTGCATAACAGAAAAAAAACTGGAAAATCTTTATGCTTCTAGTCACTCTGTGGTTCCATAAAGAAGCTCAGCAATGAAGCCAAGGGCCTTCGTTCCTCCTTCCCCCAGGCTTACACTAGCCTATAGCACTTTTCTGAGAATCAGGGGCTTTGAGGTGCCTTGTGTCTTAGGGTGACCCCGGAACCCACTTGCCCCCAGCCAAGCCTTTGCTGGTGCCATTGACACCAAACTTCACCACCCTGAGCCCCATTCATTCTCTTCGTCCTCACTTTCAGATTCTCTCCCCTTTAACCTCTCTCATTATTTCTCCCCCTAAACCCCAGTTTCCTTTAGGGAGGCCCTTCCAAGGCCACAGCTAGGTGTGATATCTAGTTGGCTGGCTGGACCATATCCTACCATGCTCACCCTAGAACTTAAGGCTTTCTTCTGTAATCCCAACACAAGCATCTTAGTCTCGAACATTGAGTCCTCCCTTGAGAATGCCACCAAAATTACAAGCAAAATAAAAATCTTCGACCAACTCTTCCAAAAGCTGCCTCTGGCCCGTTCAACTGATCTCCACTCTTAATGCACTAATGAGGTTCAGCAGAGCCAAGGAACCACTACTTCCAGCCAATCAATCCAGAGATGTGATGGCACTTTTAAACAATGGCCAGTACTGGGAAATAAGGCTTTATTGTTCACAAATTGCTGCCAGCAACCACAGGCCCAGCTCATAAGGTGGGAGATTTCGGAAAGGACTGCCTCTGCAATAGCGTGAAACCTTCTATTCTAAATCAAACCATTTCAATCATCACTTAATGTTCAGAGTCAATTAAATAAACTGTGGACCAAGAAAGGAAACAAGTAGCAGCCAACAAATCATGTTCACAATAGAACTGAAATCATCAGAGCGTTTAATTCAACATTCCTCCCAACCAACTGTGAAAATTATAGAGCATTTATTGTAGCCATAATAAAGAATATTTCTTTTGTGCTTATGAAAGAAAAACAGTCTCCAAGAATTTGGGGTGCAAAATTGCCAGCCAGTTGATTCTAGCCGCACTAGGGAGTGGGGGCAAGAAGGTATCTTTGCCTCCCCCCACCGCCCGGCTGGCACAATGGAGGAGCTCAGTAAAAGAGCAAGGACACTGGGCAAGCACAGGCTCTGATGAAACCTGACGTTACTACACCCTACCTGGCCCATGTGGCTGGGCTTCTTCTCAGGGGCCTCGGCCCCTCCTTAGGTCTATGTTTTCTGACAACAGTTGCAGAGAGGGTTTGCATTCTTGCCACTTGGGGTTCTTGATCCTTGTGCAAAGTAGGGGGTGTTCTTGAACAAACTGTGAGACAATTATGACGTTTCCCTATCGCTCCAGAATAGTGTTAAGAGGCCTGTCTACCCTGAGGATCCACAACACCTCAGGGTCTGAAGTCCCACTGAGCCAAGAGAGCCTCATACATTAATGAGCTTTTAGTAGGCATGTGGGAGAGACCATTTCATGCTAGGTTTAAACTATAAGTTTAAAGATACACAATTGACCCTTGAACAACTTGGGTTTGAACTGTGAGAGTCCACTTATATGCAGATTTTTTTTTCAGTAAATACAGTACATTAAATGTATTTTCTCTTCCTTATGATTTTAACATTTTCTCTAGCTTACTTTATTGTAAGAATACAGAATATAACACATCTAACATACAAAATCTGTGTTAATCAACTGTTTATGTTAATGCAACGGACACCAGTCATATAATAATAATAATAATATATATTTATCTAGATAAATGTGTATAAATTAATTTTTAAAGTTTTAGAAAAACACACACTAAAATGATAGCAATAGTTAACATTTGAGGTAGGGAATAAGGAGGTCAGAAGAGACTTTAATTTGATCTGTAATATTCAATTTTTAGAATTTACAATGGAACAAAAACTTATGATGTACTATATGCTGGCTAATGAACATAATAAATAAATAAACAAACATATTTTGTCAAAAAAATTTACAATGGAAATGTATTCATGTATCTCCTCTGCAATTAACATAAACATTTTTTTAAAAAAAAAGCTCTTAGAAAGACAGGCACAAACCCATGTAGGCTATGACCACCAGGGAAACCATGTATTCGTGGTTTCACTTCTTTGGTGCTTTCCCTGAAAATTCGGGGAAAAAAAAAAAACGTTTAGCAAAAAAAGACTTCCAACTCTTGCTTATGTGTGTTTTAATTTCTTTTTAAATTTCCCCTGGTTATGTAGCAAAGAAAGCTTCATACCTCAAGGACAAAAGGGTGGGGCGAGGGGGAGGGGGTGCGGGAGAGAAGAGGGTGAGGAGGAGGGAGAGAGGAAGGTAAGGTGGACAAAACTAGGGAGAACTATACTGGTCTCCATACCCTGTGAGAAAAAAAGGGCTCCTGCCTTAGAATCCTGACCCTCACACTTCATGGCTGTGTGAACTTGAGCAAGTGTCTTCATCTGGATCCTGTGTTTTCTGTTCTGCAGACAAGAGAGTAAGAAAGCCTAAGTAAGTTGTCTAGCTTGACGTCCAGTGCATAGCAGGGAGTAAGGCAGCATGCTTGGGAGCAGGGCTATAGGGAGCTGAGAGCCTGAGGGCAAGGTGCTGGCGGGCTCCTCTACTCTGCAATATGATTAATTCCATCTGATGGGGGCTGACCAACCTCCCATCTGTTATTAGACAAAGAAAAGAGAAGGAGATTTCATCAGCGAACCTGAACCTTCAGTCTGCAGAAATCCACAGACATAAGATTCATCGGTTCCATAGGTCATTGTTATCATTAGACCACATTTGCAGCCCTTGATAATTTGCAAAGCGCCTTCCTTTTCCATTACCTAATGTGATTCTCACAACAGCTTGGTTAGGTTATCGGGCAGATAATATTTGCATTTCCAGAGGAGGAAATTGAGGCTCAGGGTAGCTAAGTGACTTGCCAGAGTCACTTAGAAGTAGAGCAGAGATTCATTCAAAGTCAGATCTGTGTGGTTATGAAGCCTATACCCATTTCCATGCCCCGCTGTACCTTACCATTGATCCCTCAATGACGTGAACAATGAGTGCAGGTGGAGTGGGTGAGGGGAGCGTGAGGGTGTGGGAGAGGCTAACGCACTATCACTTCTGGATTATCTCCCACTCCCGGTTTACCCTATGTCACTATCTACTTTGCAGCTACTCCATAGAAAGGACCAGCTTCCTCTGTGGGAAAATTCTCTCTCAATTCAAACTTGTACATAATCCAAAACCATCACGGTTGAATCTCCCTGTCTGCTCTAAGATAGCATTCATGTTGGGGCCATTGTCTGTCTTTCTACTTGATAAAGTTTTCCCCCTTTCTCTAGCTCTCCGCTCCTTTTCCAAACACACGACATGGGGAAATTCTCAGACTCCATATTTGTTTGGGCATCTTCTGAATCCTTGGAGGATATTCTGAGATCATGTTCTGTCCATGAATCGTTTTTTCCAGGACCCCCTTCTAGTGTCAGAAGCAGACTGTCCCTTAATCTTTGGGGAATTAAAATAGATTTTCCTTCTCCGTATGTGTGTAGTGAACTGTGACCACTTGGCTTAGGTGGCTTTGTTCCTGGCCAGCAACAAAAGAGGAAATTTAGTGAGGAAAAATCATTTGGGCTGGTTTTCAAGAACCTAGTGAAAAGTTTTAAGATTTATGGGTTCTCAGATGTAGTCACACATGGAGAAAAAGAAAAAGGTAGAGGTGGGGGGGAGGAAGAAGTGGAAGAGGGAGAAAGAGAAAGAGAAGAAAGAAAAAACAAATCAAAAAGAAAAGAATCCATTTTTATATCAGGAAATGTTGACATTTTAAAAACAATGTATTTTTTTTCCTCCTGCGAAACTTAAGCAAGGCATCCAAATCAGGACCTACGAAAGTCAGCCCAGAGGCACGTTTCCATAGTGTCTCTTTGCTTCAATAATATGCTAAAGTAGTTATAAATCCTTTGTCTGAAAGATAGGAAGGAAAGACAGATTTTTCATCCAGGCGACTAGGAGAAGATAGGAAGCCAAGTACCATAATGTCTTCATAAGCCCTTCAACAAGATTACTTAACAGACTGGTTTTCACTGCCAAAGCAAAGTAAAGAACTAAAGCCGTTTGCTGCATAAGTTAGATGAACTTGGCCCAATTCCATCCCAAAATGGAGAATTGGGGGAGTTGAGGGGGAGTAGAGACTTTCTCTGTCTGAGGAGGAGCCTCACTTTTGTGCTCCATTTGCCACTGGATATCAAGTTCCCCTAAAAAGTAAAGTCAGCAGGCACGGGTGTAGCTTATTGATAATTCTCTTATTCTACAAAAATAACATTATTGAGTATTAAGTTATGCTAGAGACTTTGCATATATCAGCTCACTTAATTTCTATGATGTATCCCCAGGAAAAAAAATACATCAACCCTGATTTTCAGGTGAGGAAATTGATGTTCCAAGAGAGCTTCACTAAGCTACTCAACGTAACAGTGCCAGGGGGCAGCAAAGAAAGGATTTGAACTGAATTCTATCTCACACACACACACACACACACACACCATTTTTTTTTTAAAGATTTTATTTATTTATTTGACAGAGAGAGAGTGAGCACAAGTAGGCAGAGCGGCAGGCAGAGGGAGAGGGAGAAGCAGGCTCCCCGCTGAGCAGGGAGCCTGATGTGGGGCTCGATCCCAGGACCCTGGAATCACGACCTGAGCTGAAGGCAGACGCTTAACTGACTGAGCTACCCAGGCAGCCCCCCACACACACCATTTTGTATTATATGCATCAAAAAGAGAACCATAAAAACTGCTGGGAAATCCATGCGTGGTACAATATAATGCATATATTTTGACAATGGTTATGTGGGAGGAATTTACATTATGACGTGAGTTGTCAGAAATCATATCATGAATTCAACCTATACAGCCATGAAAGAGATTTCCTATTCATTCTTTTTTTAATTTAAAGTCAATTAATTAACAATACTGTATTATTAGTTTCAGAGGTAAAGTTTAGTGATTCATCAGTTGTGTATAACACCCAGTGCTTATTACATCACGTGCCCTCCTTAATGCCCATCACCCAGTTACCCCATCCCCCCACCCCTCTCCCCTCCAGCAACTTTCAGTTTGTTTCCTATAGTTAAGAGTCTCTTACGGTTTGTCTCCCTCTCTGATTTCATCTTATTTTATTTTTCCTTCCCCTCCCCTCCCCTATGTTCATCTGTCTTGTTTCTTAAATTACACATATGAGTGAAATCATATGATAATTGTCTTTCTCTGATTGACTTATTTCACTTAGCATGATACCCTCTAGTTCCATCCATGTCGTTGCAAACGGTAAGATTTCATTTTTTAGATGTCTGGGTAATATTCCATTGTATATATACCACATCTTCTTTATCCATTCCTCTGTCGATGGACTTCTGAGCTCTTTCCATAGTTTGGCTATTGCGGACATTGCTGCTATAAACATTGGGGTGCAGGTGCCCCTTCAGATCACTACATTTGTATCTTTGGAGTAAATACCCAGTAGTGCAATTGCTGTTTTTTAGGGTAGCTGTATTTTCAACTTTTTGAGGAACCTCCATACTGTTTTCCAGAGTGGCTACACCAGTTTGCATTCTCACCAACAGTGTAAGGGGGTTCCCCTTTCTCTGCATCCTCGCCAACATCTATTGTTTCCTGACTTGCTAATTTTAGCCATTCTGACTGGTGTGGGGTGATATCTAATTGTGGTTTTGATTTGTATTTCCCTGATGCCGAGTGATGTGGAGCATGTTTTCATGTGTCTGTTGGCCACATTTGTATGTCTTCTTTGGAGAAATGTCTGTTCATGTCTTACAGATGTAGAAATAGAGTTTCAAAGACTTGCCTTGGGTTGTCATTAGAGAGTCATGAGAACTAAGACCAAGAGTACCTGAAATTTTTGCTCTCTGATCTTATTTTACATATGTTAGTTTTTATCATTAGAAAAGACAACCCCCTCCCTCATCTTGGATATTGTGGACTGTAGTTTTCGTTGACTATCTTGTCAACTAATCAGTAAATTCAGCTTAAGACAGAGGATGGGTGGCTCAGTAGGTTAAGCATCTGCCTTCAGCTCAGGTCATGATCTCCAGATCCTGGGATCGAGCCCCGCGTCAGGCTCCCGGCTCAGTGGGGAGTCTGCTTTTCCCTCTCCCTCTGCCTCTGCCCCTGCTTGTGCTCTCTGTCTCTCTCTGTCTCTCAAATAAATAAATAAATCTTAAAAAAAAAAGAAGACAAAAGAAAGGAGCTTCTTCAATGTAGTGTAGTAGTTATGGAAATGAACTGTAGGATCCAACAGACTAGATTTATATTCATGCTCTTTTTCTTAAAAAAAAAAATTTAAGATTTATTTATTTATTTGAGAGAGAGAGACGGAGAGAGAGAAAATCTCAAGCCAACTCCCTGCTGAGCATGGAGCCAAACTCGGGGCTCCATCTCATAACCCATGAGATCATACCTGAGCCAAAACCAAGAGTTGGACACCTAACCGATTGAGCCCCCTAGGCACCCCCATGCGCTACCTCCCAATGGTCATGTGCCCAGCACAAGTTCTTGAATCCCCAGAGCACCCATTTCTCTTGAAATGTAGGGATAATGAAAGAATCTATTTTACTGGTTTACTGTGAAGATTAGTTAACACATTTCTTTTTTTTTTTTTTTTTTTTGAGTTAACACATTGAAACCCCTTTTCACCATACCTGACATATTTTTGTTATCATTAGAGACACATTCAAAAGAAATAATACAAAGCTTTCAAAAAACTGGAGATTAGGCATATCTTCTTAAAATTAAGCCTGAGTATTAAGATTATTCTTCCAGAAAATGTAATCTCCCAGGTATAGTATGCTTGAAATACAGACAAAATTACAGGGTTGAAATTGAAAATTAACTCTTGTACTCATCATTTCCCTTTCAGAAAATTCAACATGTAAACCACCAAAGTACCAGTCATCCTGTATTAGAGAAAACTGAAGAAGTATTTTCCTCCTCTTGATAAAACAACCACGTCACAAAGTTACTCTTTTAATCAGCAATTATTTAAAGTCAGCAATTCTCCTATTTCCATTTGTGCTCTATTAAATAGCTGGTCACCATAGTAGGTCTAAAAATATTGTATAATCAGACAGCAATCTTCTATAGTTCACCCTTCCAAGAATGGGTAACAGTGATTTTATGTATCTCTTCTATAATTCACTTCGGCATAATTACCAGTAATTTTGTTGGGCTGTAGTTATTGGACAGAGTTACAGAGAATATAATATGCTTACCATTAATATGCCCTGTAAACATAAATTATGAAATGAATGACTGAAGAGAAGAAACTAAATGAGTAAATAAATAACGTTTAAGTGGCCTTCGTAGGGCTCTCAAGCAAGCAAAAACAAGTTTTCAAGGACGAAACAAAGAACACTAGCGCCACCTGGAGGCAGCAGTCTATTTGACTTAGAAAGTAGACCTGAATTGTGGGAAAATGCTCTCAGCGCTGAAATGGGCAACAGGGATTGTCTAGCCCTGTGTAGTCCTACATGATAGCACACTTGAAATGTGACTAATCCAAATTGAGATGTGCACACACCAGATTTCAAAGACTTAATATGGAAGAAATTATTAAATATCTCATTCATCATTTTATATTGATGATGTTACAATAATATTTTTTATTCTATCAGGTTAAAATATGTTACCACAATTAATTTTACCTATTTATTTTTACCTTTTTAATGTGGCTTCTAGACATTTAAAATTATACATGTAGCTCACCTTATCTTTCTATTGGACAATGATGATCTTGCCTTCACCACTCAGAATGTGGACCATGGATCAGTAGCGCAGGTATTCATTACCTGAGAGCTTGTTAGAAATGCAGAATCTCAGGCCCCATCCCCCACCTACTGAATAGGAATCTACATTTTAGCAAAATCCCCAGGTGACTCTTATGTATATTAAGTTTGAGACTTTTTGATACAATCCAGCCCCCTTGTTTTACAAATGAGCAAACTGAGACCCAGAGTGGTAATGTGGCTTGTTCCTGGTTATCTAATTGGCTGCCCTAAAGCCTGATTCCCTGGTCCTGAAACTGCCAAATACTGCACCCAACATTGTATCTTCCTGCAGACCTTTCCCTCTCAGAGTAAAAATAAAACAGATTGCTGCTTCACTAGCAAAAAACAAAATATTATTGTAACTATATGTGACTATATGGTGTCTTCAGGGATATTTATAACAGAATTCTAAGGTATTCTTTAGCACTTGTACAAGAAAGTCACTACTGGGGCGCCTGGGTGGCTCAGTTGGTTAACTGCCTTCGGCTCAGGTCATGATCCTAGGGTCCTAGGATCGAGCCCCGCATCGGGATCCTTGCTCAGCGGGGAGCCTGCTTCTCCCTCTCCCTCTGCCCCTCTCCCTGCTTGTGCTCTCTCTGTCTCTCTCTGTGTCAAATAAATAAATAAATAAATAAGAAAGTCACTCTAAGCCACTACATAAGAACATACAAAACCTGTACCTAAACCATTCCTACAAATAACATCTTTTGACCATGAAAAAAGGCCAGAGTTTGGAATCAATAATGTGCATTCCACTGAGTCACTAATAACAGTTTATTTTTTTCTTTGCAGATTTTTTATTAGCTAAATCTGAAGTTTACATCAGTATTCACTTATTCACTCTTTGCCCTGCACAGTTCTATGGATTGTCAAATGCATGTCACATATCCACTATTACGACATGATACAAATGGTTTCATCACCCTAAAAATTCCTTGTGCACCACCTATTCATCCCTTCCTACTCACCTGCCAAGCCCCTAGCAACTGCTTTCTTTCTTTTTTTTTTTTTTTTGCGCTCCATAATTGTCTTTTCCAGAATGATGTCCTATGGTTAAAATCATATAGTATGTAGCCTTCTCAGTACGTAGGCTGCTTTCACTTAGCAATATTCATATCTGATCCACCCATGTTTTTGGGAAGCTCGATAGCTCATTTCTTTTTATTACTGATCTCTATGCAATTGTACAGCTGTATCACAGTTTGTTCACTCATTCACCTATTGAGAGACATCTTGGTTGCGTCCGGTTTTTAGAAATCCAGCATAACTCCTATCCTTGTTCCTCTGCAGGTTTTCAAGATCTTTTCTGTCTTTGGTTTTCTGCAACATTAATCCAATACTCCTAGGTGTGGATTTTTTGGTACTTATCCTGCTGGTGTTCTCTGAGCTTTCGGGATCTGTGATTTGGGGTCTGCCATTAATTTTGAAAATTCTCAGCCGTTATTATTAAACATTTTTGCTGCTCCATTCTCCTCCTGCTCTCTCTGATATTCCCTTTATGCATAGATCGCCTTCTTTGTAATTCCTCCCACAGTTCTTTGATATTCTGTTCAATTTTCCATTCTCTTTTTCTGTTTGCATTTCAGTCTGGGAAGTTTTCTTCAAACTCACTGATTCTCTCCATAGCCGTGTCCAGTTTAGCGATCAGCCCTTTCAAGGTATTCTTCATTTCTGTTATACTGTTTCTGACTTACAGCATCTCTTTTGAATTCTTAGAGTCTCCATCTCTCTGCTTCACCTACCCATCTGGTCTTGCATGTTGTCCCCTTTTTTTCATTAGAGACCATAAAACATAGTTATTTTAAATTCCTGGCCTCCAGGAATTTAAATTCCCAAATCTCTGCCATATCTGAATCTTGTTGTAATGCTTGCTTTGTCTCTTCACGCTGTTTTTTCTTGCCTGGTAATTTTTTGTTGAAAGACACATGTGATGTTTCAGGGAATAGGAATTGAGGAAAGACCATTAGTTGTGAGGGTTTTATGTTTATCTTGCTAGGAGTTAGGCCGGGTTTACATGTGGGGTTTTTTTCCCCAGCTTTTACTGGGTCAATAGTGTATACTGCCCATTGCTCTCTCAAGGCTGCCTCCTTGCAAATGGGCAAGAGCAGTTTAAAGGAGACAGATTCCTTTAGGATAAGAAAGAAGGGAGAAGAAGAAGTTTCAGTTTATAACCCAGCTCCTTGCAAGATGGTCTTATTCATTCATTGAGTCTCCAGCTCTTCCCAGTATGTTTAGGACACAGAAGGACTTTGAGTGATATGTGTTGAATGAACAGATTAGTATCTGTTGATCAGGTTTCATACCTCAGGAAATGTTCCCTTCTTTACATTGTCTGGTAACAATGTAAAGAAATTCAGGAAAACACTTAAGTAGGACCCATGTCTAAAATTAGTAGTGTTTTTATGTCAAAATCCCTTTGTAATTAAGCACATTGTTAAAAGAAAATACAAATAAATACCAACTTTGGTGGTGAGAATATAATCCATTGCATAGAAAGAAGGGGTTCCAGGGAAAATAATAGTGGCAAGGAATTCCAAGGAGTAGATGTTGTTAAAATATTTTCACTCATCTTTATAAAGATTTTTACTGAGACAGATGAATCAAACCTAATCAATTTTCAATGTCCTGTGCATATGACCCAAATGTTTTCTCTCATAAGACATTATTCTTTTTATGCCAACTGGAAAATGTAGATTTAACTTAGGAAATGAGTTTCTGTGTTATATGAATTGAACATGCTAAGTGGAAAAGGAAGCACATTAATGATATGAATTTTTTTAATGATGTAAGTCATATAGGAAGGAAAGTTTAACTCCCACTCTCTTCCTTTCAATTGTCCCACTTCCTCATGTTTTCTCCATTACTCATGTCAGGTTTTGTTATTAACCTAAATAAAATAATAGGACATCAATCCTGCTTGTTTTATGTAATAATGAACAGATGGTTGTTGCATATAATTATTGGAATGTAATAATAATGAAAATAATATGCAAAAATATTAATTTCTATACCATTGATTTGGCAATGAAGTATGCATTGCCTTACATGTCTTGTATTGATGTCTTGAATAGATACGGAATGATTCATTATTCAATCATTCAACAATATACATTGAGTACCTATATGGTTGGCAATGACACGGGAATTAGAAAAATAGGGAATAAAAGAATTCCTGCCCCCCATGGTGCATTTATTTTTTGTGGGAAAAGACAGACAATAAACACATAAATGACGGAATACATGGTATGTCAAGTTGTAATAAATGATGTGGAGAATATTGGGGGAGGGAGTGCAAAAGAGGGAGGTACTATTTTATATAGGGTGGTGTCTTTTAATTTTGAGTGGGAACCCAAAAGAATCGAGGGAAGCAGTCGTGCAGATAATGGGGGGTAGAGCTGCCTGGTCAAATGGAACAAAAATAGAAAGGCCATAAGGCAGGAGGAGGCTTAGTGGTTTGAGGGGCAACACAGAGGCCAGTGTGAAGGGAGTAGGGGGGGACATGGCGAGAGGAGGAGGAGATGAAGTCAGAGAGGTGGCAGGGGCCAGATCAGGGAGGACCAAGGACGCCATTGTAAGGATTTTGGTTGTTCCCCTAAGTACAAGGAAAGCCACTAGAGGGTTTAGTGGGGGCATAACATGATCTGACTTCACCTTTAGAAGGAATCAACTCCAGCTGCCATGAGGGAAATAGACCTTAGGGACTAAGGCAGAAGCGGGAGTTAGAAGATTATTATAATAATCCAGGCAGGCAGGAAGTGATGAGGACTTGAAAAAGAATGATAGTCATAGAGATACTGAAATGGTATCAAATTCTAGACATATTGTGAAGGTAAAACTAGCAGGACTTTCAGGTGGATTAGATGTGGTGTATGAGAAGACAAGATAAGACCGAAGATTTTTTTTTTTTAAGATTTTATTTATTTATTCATGAGAGACAGAGAGAGAGAGAGAGGCAGAGGGAGAAGCAGGCTCCCAAGGAGCAGGGAGCCCAATGTGGGACTCGATCCCAGGACCCTGGGATCATGACCTGAGCCGAAGGCAGACGCTTAACCATCTGAACCACCCAGGCGCCCAAGACCGAAGATTTTTGAGCAATGGAGATAACCAGCTCCTGGGAAGACTGAGACATGAGTAGATTTGCATGGGGAAAAGAAGGGAGGGAGGGAAGATGAAAAATTGCTCTTAGAGATGAATTTAAGATGACTTTTAAATATTCACTTCTAAAATTAGATAGACTAGAATAATTCAAGGGAAAGGTTGAGGCCTTGGCATTATTTCAGGGCCTGAGACATGAGATCCCCAAAGAAGTGAGTGGAAATGGAACTGAGAGGAGTTTCAGGACCAAGCCTTGGAATATCCAACACCGGAACGGGCTGATCTGATTGTTGTGCGGCTGTTCAGATGTTTCATGCTGTCATCCCCCCAACCAAAATACCAGCTCCCTGAGGCTACAGCCCAGTCTTTCTATTCCCCACTGTGCGCTGTGCCCACAGTGAGGGCTCAATAAACAGTTGGTGTATGAATGAATAAATGAATGTACCAGGCAATGTTCAGAAGGGTTACCAAGATAAAGGAAGAAAAAGTACATGAGGACCATACCAGATATATTTCTCCAGTCCCCATCACTCACTCCTTTCTCCCCATGGGAGAAAGAATGACTTACCTGCTTGATGAACTTGGGAAAGGAAATTGAGACTCAGAGGCTAAGCAGACTCTGGGCTCTTACATCTTATCAAGACTGCCGGCTGGGGGCTAGGAGAGGGAGAGGGGGTGATATATTACACCCCTCTTCAAATCCCAATGCATTGTTCTGTGGTCTTTTATGACTGGTTTCTTTCACTTAGCATACTGTTTTCAAGGTTCATCTGTGTCATAGCACGTATTGGTCCTTCATTCGTTTTTATGGCCAAATACTATCCCATCGTATGGATATACCACCTTTTGTTTAGGCATTTGTCAGCTGATAGACATTTGGATTGTTTCCACCTTTGGCTATTAGGAAGAATGCTACTGCAAACATGCATGCGCAAGCTTCTGTGTGGGCAAATGTTTTCATTTCTTGTGGTTATATGCCTAGCTGTACAATTGCTAGACCACATGGTATCTCCATGTTTAACTTGTTGAAGAATTTCCAGACTGTTTTTCGAGGGAGGTGCACCATTTTACATTCCCACTAGTAGTGTATGAGGGTTCTGATTTCTCCACGTTTGTTATTATCTGATTATAGTTGTACTACTGGGTGTGAAGTGGTATCTCATTGAGGTTTCAGTTTGCATTTTGCTGATAGATAACAATGTTAAGGATCTTTTGCCATGCTATTGGCCGTTTATATATTTTCCTTTATTCCTTTCCCCACCACATACAGACTGGTTTAAATCCTACTTGTA
The DNA here is from genome assembly GCF_964656455.1 of Halichoerus grypus. NCBI lineage: Eukaryota > Metazoa > Chordata > Mammalia > Carnivora > Phocidae > Halichoerus > Halichoerus grypus. Next base: position 43,360,778 of record NC_135714.1, read on the forward strand.
TTGGTTGACCTTACATTTTTAACATTAACTTGAGGCTTTAAGTCAAACATGATAGTTCTTATCCTCCCAAACACAAAGACTTTAAAAGAAATGTACCACTTCATCCCATCTTAACCGTTATCTAGTATTTTATTCCAACTTTATTTTTTATACAGGTTTATTGATAACATTATCTTATGAAATCAGTGCTCACTTAGTAACCTGAGTAAACACTCACACTTGCCAATTACATGTTTACCATTGCTCACTACATCTCACTCTTTCCTTCTGAGTTTGATTTCCTTCTTTCTAGAGGACATGCTCATGTACTTTTTTCAGTGGGGCCTTATGAGTGATAAATTACATTTCTTCAATTTTCAAAAAATTCTATTATTCTTGGATGGTAGTTTCTTGTGTGTAGATTCTAATTGACAGTTACTTTGCTTTAATATTTTGCAATGTGATTCCACTGATTTCTGAATTATATTATTACTGTTGTTGGTGTAATTATTATTTCTCTAGGTAATTTGTCTTTTTCTCTGGCTGCATTTAAGATTTTGTGTGTGTGTTTTGTCTGACTTTCATTTTTACTTCTGGTCTAGATGTCTATTTTTATTTATTCTGCTCAAGTTTCATTATTTTCCTTAGATATGAAGAGTCACAATTTTAGTCAAATTGGAAAAATTCTCAACTGCTACCTTTTCAAACTTTATCTGTTCTTCATTTTATCTCTTCTTTCCTTCTGGCCTCCTATTGATTATAGGTTGGCCCACTTCCTTCCTCCTCATTTCTTTCCTTCTTTCATTTTTCCATCTCTATCAGTTTTCACTGCTTTCTGAGTATCTACCACAGATTTAGCTTCCCAGTCTCTTTTCAGCTCCCTAATGGGCGATTCAATCACTTTTAGCTTTTTCTTTTTTTTTTTTTTTTAAGATCTATTTATTTATTTATTTGAAGGGGGGAGAGGAAGAGGGAGAGAGATTCCCAAGCAGACTCCATGCTGAGTGCAGAGCCTGACTCAGGGCTCAATCCCATGACTCTGAGACCATGACCTGAACCGAAACCAAGAGTCAGAAGCTTAACCAACTGTGCCACCCGAGTGCCACCCCCCCCCAACCCGTGCCCTACTTTTGCCTTTTCTAGAACTTATATTTGTGTCTATAAAACTTGCCTGGTCTTTTCCAATAGTACATTATTTCTAGGGTTTCGATTCTTTCTATTGTGTCTTTGATCATTTTGAACATACTAATTTTATACCTTTCAGATTGTGATTTAGTTATTTCAATTTCCTAGAGTTCTGTATTCTTGATTTTTGTCACTCATAGTAGATTGATTCCATATGAGTTCAATACCTTTTGAGGAACCCATCTTTAGTGTGAGTTCTTTTTCTCTGACAATCTTTTCCAAGTGGTTTGGCATTTAGTTGTGCCAGGCAGAAGTATCAAAGGCTTAGACCAATTTTTTATGTTATTTTTTCAGTTGAGAAAGACAACTAAATGAAAAGATAGAACGAATGCCCAGGAAACTGGATCTAAGGTAAACATGTAGAAAGCGGACAGGTAGAGAGTTTTGAGCAGAGGAATGACATGATTTACTTACATTTCTAACAAGATTACTCTGGCTACTCTGCTGAGAATAGATTGTAAGGGGGATAAGGGGTAGAAGCAGGATACTAGTTAGAAGGTATTACAATAATAGAGAGGCAAAAGTGGCTTGGACCAGGGTAGTAGGAATGACTTGGTAAGAAATGATCAGATTATGAATATGCTTTTCTAACACTTTTTATTGTGAAATGTACTAAAAATACATAAAGTACATGAAACACAAGTATACAGCATAACAGTAATTATAAAGTAAACACCTATGTAGCCACCACACAGGTCAATAAAAAGAACACCACCAGGACCCCAGAAGTCTCCCATATAAATCCCTTACCAAACACAAACTTCTCTCCCTTGAAAATGACCTGCCTTTTATAATGATTATGTCTTTGCTTTTCTTTCCTGTTTTTAAACTTTATGTAAGTAGGATTATACAGTGTGTAATTTTGTGTCTTGCCTTTTCTTACCCAGCATTGTTTGTGAGATTCGTCCATATTGCATGGAGCTATATTAGGGTTCTTTGCAATCACACCAGAATATTGGATTGTCCGAAAATGGCTCGCTGTATTTATCTATTCTATTGCTGATAGACACTTGGGTTGTTTCCAGTTTTGAACTATCATGAATGTCCTTTGAATATTATTGTCTACATCTCCGGGAGCACATGTATGTGTCTTGCTCTAACATGCATCCAGGAGTGGAAGTGCTAAGTCATAGAGTATGATATCTTCAACTTCACTAGATAATGCCAACCTGTTTCCCAAAGTAGTTGTAACAGTTTATCCTGCCTCAGCACTGTTTGATGATTCCAGTTGCTCTAGAACTTTAACACTCAGTATCTCAGTTGTTTTAATTTTAGCCATTCTGATGTAATATTATATTCCATTTTAATTTTCAATTCCCTGATTATTTATGTGATTGGTCACATTTTTGTATGTTCTTGGTAATCTGAGTATCTTTGAGGATGTGCCCGCTCAAGTCTTTTACCCATTTTTCTATCAAGTTGCCTGTCTTTTTTTTCTATTTGCACTTTAAAAAAATTTTTTTATTTAATCCTATATTTGCTATATGTATAGCAAATACCTTTCCCCATTCTGTGCCTTGTATTTCACTCTATGGTGTGTTTTGATGAAGATTTTAATTTTAATGTTGTAGAATGTACTGATATTTTCTTCTAGTTGTTTTTTTTATATCTTGGGGGGAAAAAAAAAACTTCCCTACCATGAGATCAGGTAGTTTCTTATGTAACCTTCTAGAAGATATAGGAGAAAGTAGTTTCTTATATTACCTTCTATATTTATTTTTGCCTTTCACAGTAGGTCTTTAATCCACCAGGAATTGATTTTTTTACTAGTAGAGTGATGAAGGGGTCCCATTTCTTTCTCTCTTTTCCTTATCTGTCACCACCTATGTCTATCTCCTGAGATTTACTCATTTTTCCTAGCCTCACTTATTATAAAGTACATCCTTTCCCAACTGATGCATCACGCAACCTCAATCATTCGTCAAGTGTTTGTATATATGGGGATTTGTTTCTGGGCTCTCCACCATGCTCCATTGTCTATTGTCTATCCCTACTTCCATACCACACTGACACCATTACTACAGCTCTGTGTTAGCTTTGATGTCTCATAGAACAAGCCCTCCAACCTTCTCCTTCATCTTCAACAGTGCCTTGGCCATCTTTAGTCCTTCCTACTTCCGTATAAAATTTTTTAAAGATTTATTTACTTTAGAGAGAGAGAACGAGAGAGTGAGAGCAGAGGGAGGGGTAGAGGAAGAGGAAGAGAATTTCAAGCAGACACCCCACTGAGCACAGAGCCCAAGGCAGGGCTCAATCTCATGACCCCAAGATCATGACCTGAGCTGAAACCAAGAGTCTGACGCTCAACTGACTGAGCCACCCAAATGCCCCTTCCATATAAATTTTAGAATCAACTTGTTAAGTTCCACAAAAAGTTGGGATTTAATCAGGATTATATTTATTCCATAAATCAGTCTGGGGAGAATTATCATCTTAACCAGTCTGTGAGCTTAGTATAGCTCTCATTTTAGATATGTCCTTTTTAATACCAGTATGATTTTATTTTCTTTGGAAAAAGACTTACATATCTTTTATGAGATTTAGTCCTAAACGTAATATTTTATGCCATTTAAAATCATATCTTTAAAACATTTATCATCTGGTTTTGCTGGGAAATAAAATGATCAATATTTAAAAATTGATTTTGGTATCCAGTAACCTTACCAAACTCTCCAATTAGTTCTAATATCTTATCTTAGACTCTATTGGAGTTTCTGATTATCTCCAAATAATGACAGTTTGTTTCTTATTTTGCAGTCCTTAGAACTTTCCTTTCTTTTTCTTATTTATTGAGCTGGCTAGGGTCTTTAGTAAAGCACTGACTCCAAAGATTTCATTGAATTGATTAAGTTTGGGTTTCGTATTTTGAAGGCACAACCAGCAGGATTTGCTGACTAATTATAGTTCAGCTCTGAGAGAAAGAGAGGAATCAAGGTTGAGTTCAAGGTTTTTGGCCTGAACAACTAGAAGAATGACATTATCATTTACTGCAGGCAAGGCCAGAGATCTGTTGATCATATAATGCTGGTCATTAAATGAAGAAAGATAAAAACTGGCTTATACTTATTGGTAATGATCTCTCTAACAGACTTTAGCCTGGTTTTCCACTTCTGAAATAATTCAATCCAGGAAGGATTTAAACATATGCAAATGCTCTCAATAGGGTTTGTCTTGTGACTTCCTGTTCAGCCACTGCCCTCTACAGGTGGTTTGTCTGAATATGAGCTATATACTCATTAAAATCTGAACTGAGAGAGAGAGAGAGAGAAAACTTTTCCCTCTAGCCTCAGTCTTTCCTATTTTATCACACACACACACACACACACACACACACACACACACCTATCTTGTTTTGCAATCTTTCCCAAGTCAAATAATTAAAAGAGAACCTCTCTCACCCAGGAAACTTGGACCCTGCAAGTAGATTGTCTGGAAAGATGTCCTAGAAAGGCCAGCCGCATTTCTGTGTGTTAACCTAAAAACAATGAAGAAAAATGAAGGGGTGACTCCTGCCGAAGAGATCCTGAGTCATACAAAAAGGCCTCACTGTCCCAGCTACAAGGCCAATTTGACCATCCTTTATCACATGGCTCTCAGGGCACTGGTAAAGCCTTGGGTGTTCTTGAACAAAGAACCAAAACTCTAATAATCCTTCGGATTGTTGAAGTCACATTAACCTACCCACCCAGTTCCCTGATGTTTATTCAACACACATGTAGGGTATCTCATTGGGGTAAGAGTGATAAGCCCACTGCCTCTCCCCTCTCATCTCTCACCTGCCACTCAATTACAAGAATGTAAGCTCCAAAAAGGCAGTGACATTGTCCTGTAAACCTCTCTGTCCTCATTGTCCAAAACGATGCCTGTCAAATAATAGACATACAATATTTTTTGGAATTGACATTTTAAAGGTTTTTTTAAATTATCTAAAAGAGTTAAATTTTCATTTATCGTAACTGAAAATCAATATTTAAATTGATTGAATTTATTGATTTAAATTTATTAAATCCAAATTTTAAATGTTTAAAATTGATGAGTCAATTAATAGCATTGTTACTACATAGAGTTAAAAACTGCCTCTAGGGAGTGGAACTCTAAGGAAAGGAATGCTGTTTTTTAAATACAATCTTTACCACTTTCACTTTTGGGTTATTTGCAATTGCCTTGATGATTTTCTAATTCACAGGTTTAAATTATACATATTCCCGACATCCTAATACAACTACTCATTTTTGTGTATGACTTGCCTTCTTCATCAATATATACATGTATCTGTATTAGTATGATTGTCTGCAATCACAGACAACTTATTGTCTGACTAATTACAGTCAATTTATTTTCACTTAACCTACCGTTTCAGCTATCATAGACGGCGTTCCGTTCCGTGTTTCTACAGTCTTCGTCATTACCATGTTAATGTCTGCATGATATTACAACCTGTCATAGTAACATAATTTAACTAAATACCCTAAAGTGAACCATTCAGGGTTGTTTCCATTTTTCCATTGAAAATAATGCAGCAATCAGGTTGTTTGTTCTTTGAATCATATGGTTGAATCACACTCTGGGGTTCCGCCTACAGGTCCCTGAGTCAGATTAGGGACTGAGGACGACCAACGAGCGCCAGCGTCACTCCGCCCCCGGGGCGGGTCCTGGGCGGGGCCGCGTACGTCCCCGTCCCGCGTTGCGTCACCGACGTCCCGCCCACCTGAGCCTGGCGTGCGGCGCGCGGACAGCCGCTGCAGCGCTGGCGGATGGTTCGGGCCCCGGGAGCGCGGAGCCCGGCGCTTCGGCTATGGCTCTCTGGGCTGTTGCCGAGCTCTGGGCGCTGAACCCGCTGCGCGCTCTGTGGCTCACGCTGACCGCCGCCTTCCTGCTGACCCTGCTGCTGCAGCTAGTGCCGCCCGGCCTGCTCCCGGGCTGCGCGCTTTTCCAGGACCTGATCCGCTATGGGAAAACCAAGCGTGAGGGGCCGTCGCGCCCGGCCGCCTGCCGGGTCTTTGATGTCCCCAAGAGGTAACCGCGCCCCGGCTCGAGCCCGGGAAGCCGAGGCGCGGAGAGCCCGGGGCGCCCGGCTCGGGCAGCCGGCAGGGGGCAGCAGAGGCGGGCGCGGGGCCGGCGCGGCCCGGGCCCGGGAGGCCCTGACGGGTCTCCGGGCGCGGCGCTGCCTCGGCGGGGCGGCCGGGCACTGCCGCGTCCGCGTCGTGGCCCAGGGGTTGGAATACCCCGAGGGCCCGCGGACACCGAGGATGCTGAGCCGCGCGTGAACGTGAACTTGTGGCCGCACGGAGTCTTTCCCTCGGGGAAAGTGGCAGCGCTTCCGAATGTAGGCCTGGTCCCCAGGCGTCAGGTTAAAGCCTTTTGGTCCCAAATTCTCCTTTTTCCCCCTCCCCTGCACTCTAGGGCTCGTAATCTAACTTGAGGTCACCCGCTTGCAGACATGAAGGCAGGCCGGCCCTTCGCGCCTCTGTTTTCCCCATTTGTCTCTCCGACCCTCGAAGTCAGAACGAGGGGCGAGCCGCTGGTCACCGGGTCGCCACCTCCTTCGTCTGCACCGACCCTCCTAACTAGCACCTTGGCGGGTACCCCTGGAGAAGGTGGCCCAAGAGTGCACATTTTTGGCAGGCCTAACCCCGAAGCTTTGACTTTCAACAGGTTTCATAACCAAGTTCAATGAAAGATTAAATCGTTAGGGCTTAAGTAGGATTCTTTCAGAAATTGTAAAGACTTGTTATAGTTTGCTTTTGTTTGGGGGTTTTTATTTTTTTACTTTGAATTCAGAACATAGCTGGGAAGAGTCAGCCAAACACTTCTAGAGGGTAGGAAAATAGCAGTGGCTTTTCTGTGTTTAAGGTGCATCTAAAGTTGACATTTAGAAAAGAACCTGGAGGAACGTGGTAAGGTTTCAAATGTATTAAAACACCAGGGTTATCGCTTGAACCTCAGAGACAGTGAGTGTCCCAGGTCCACAGACAAGAATGCGGCTGAGTGTAACTTGGCTTCTGAAACGTGGATAACCGCCCCCCCCCCCCCCCCCCCCCCCGCCCAACACTTTTGTCTGTTGGAGAAAGATTCATCAGGTGTTAACCCTGAGAAGGAAGAACTAGGTCATTCACAGGAAGAGGAAAGGGAATGAGGCCCTGGGAAGAGGTAGAAGTATTTAGGACAAATTAGTCAAACCCCCTATTTATTAGAGGCTCTTTTTAAGCAAAAATTATCCATCCTATTTTTAATCAAGTTTGATTGCAATACGTCCTTTTTCTGCTTTATAGCAATGGCATTCTCAGATTATCTTTTAATGTTATAAAGTGAAGAAAAAATATTTCTTACTGTGAATTCTAACAATTTGTTTTCTGAATTTTGAAAAAGGTATTGGTGTCCCTAGATTAAAGGACACATTTCAAATCACTCCCTGCACTCAGCCGATTCTCTCGCTCCCATTCCCCAGCTGTTAGTGCTTAAGCACATGATTATATGACAGCTAAGACACAGATTTGGTACCTTTCCTTTATTCATTACTACTTTTTGGGCTTGTTGTAATTTCTCCCATAATTTACACCTTTTTCTTCTTCCAGAATTCTAGAGTAGAACCTCCCATGATGCCCAAGTGATGTTCTGTTTTGTTTTTTTCTAAATTTAAACCATTTCTTTTAGTATTGGAAGAAGATACAGCAAGTCCAGGCCAAGAAAGAAAAACAAATATGCTTAGATACTATATTTAAATATTTTTCCTTGTGCAAAATCCAATCGTACTCTTAAAAGTGAAAATAAGCCTGTAATTTTTACACATAGAGGCAGCTGTAAATCACATTTCTGCATCTAAAATGGTGCTTAAGTAATTTTGTTTGGAGTTGTTTTTTTCTAAGGAGGCAGGAATAAAACCTTAAATCAGCTCATGGCATGTTCCATTCCATTACCGCTGCTGGGTAGGGTTTTTTCCTAAATTAAGGTGATGGTACTTTTCTTGTTTTCCTTTTGGCTCATAGATTATTGATTTCCCAGAAAATCTGAATAAATAGGTGATGTCCAACATGAGTCACAATGCTCTTGACTTGTGTAATGTGTATAGAAGTACTTCTGCTTCTGGATTTCAAAATGGTATCAAAGCATTGCAATTGAATTGAGTTCTGGAAGCAAAGAGCCATCCAGACTTTTCTCCAGGGGTTCAGCAGTCCTAACCAGGGGTCCAGAGGACCTATGGACAGAATTCAGGGCAAACCTGGATTAGAAAAAATTACATCTTCATTTCACTAACCTCTAGCCAAAATTCAGCATTTTCTTAATGATAAATGTAATCAACGAACCACAGTAGAATTAGCAATACTTGCAATATTGTGACAGGTTTTTGTTTTTTTTTTTAATGTCACATTAAAAATATTGAAGAGACATCAAAACATTTTCATCACAAGAATAAATCCCTAGATCTTGTTATTTGATGCAGTAATTAAGCACATATATTACTATATCACAAATTTCTTTTTTTAGTAGTTGTGTTACCTATATTTCAATATAATTGGTTTCCTTGGTAATCCCTATGTCTTTTATGATTGAAGTAACATTTTGAGAAGTGGCCAGTAGCCTTCACCAGACTGCCAATGGAGTCCATGGAAGAAAAATGTTAAGAACCCTTGCTCTAGACTATACACTGGCCATAAGTTTACATTTGTCTTGTTTTTTACCATATCCCTGGTTCAGTGCCTGACAAATAATAAAGTCCTTGATCACTGTGTTTTGAATTAATTTTAAGAGAAAGAGGGTTTAGGTTTAGTTGGTTTGTTGATTAACTGCTTAACCAGTGTTTATATAGAGTACTTAGGTGCCAAGAGCTTTTGTTCTTATAAGACAGGCAGTAAATATGTAAACAAATCTTACAAAACAAGATGATTTGGGGTGGTACTAAGTGCTTCAGAGGAAATCCAGCAGGATTACTTGATCATGAGCAAAATGGGGTGGCCGTGAGTGACAGTGACAACACTGGAGAGGACCAGCAGGGAAGGGTGGGGCAGGGGGGAGAGGCAGGGCCATGGTGGAGATGGGATTTTATTCTGAGTGTATGGAAAACCATTGATGGCTTTAGGATGGGGAAGGAGGCATGGCATGATGAGATTCATGTTTTGTAAAGATGACTAGCCACTGTGTGGAGAAGACTGAATAAGAGGCTGTTATGATGGTCCAGGCAAAAGGCAGTGGTATGGCTTAGAGTGCTCACATAATAACACCTCCCTGTCATATAGGTGGTGATGATATTAAAGCACCTAGCACGGGCCAGGCACCTAGTCAGAACTCAGAAAACATTAGTTCACTTCCTTGGTTAGCCCCATAACTCCCCTAATGGGGCCTTGGCTCCATTCCAGCTATCAGCAAATATGTATTATTAGATCCGGCCTCCTGGCTCAAAATCATCCAGTGGCTTCCAACTCACAGAAAGAGCCCAAGACCCTGTATGGTTTTCTTCCCAGCACCTCATTGACTGTGTGTCCTATAGTTAGCCCCCCATGTGGTGCCAGTCCAGTTTTGTAGGCCTCTCTGCTAGTCTTCTTTCCCACCTCAGGGCCTTTGCACTGCCTGTTCCCTCTATCTGGAAAGCTCTTCCCCCATATAGCCGCATACATGGTTTATGTCCTTACTTCCTATAATTTTACTCAAATATTACCTTCTCAATGAGGTATTGCCTATCCACCCTGTTTAAAAGTATAATTCTACCACCCCCCATATTTCTTCTTCTCTTCCTGGCTTTCGTTTTCTCAGGAACAGTTATCGCCTGCTGGCATGCTATAAATTTTACTTTTGTGTGTGAGTGTGAGTATAAGTGCCATGAGGGCTGGAATTATCTGTTGTTTTCTGTATCCCTAGAGCAGTCCCTAACTTCTAATTAGCACTGAAATACTTATTAAAGGAGTGCTTGCTTGGTGCCAAGTCCTGTGTTTCCATAAGGATCACCTTATCCCTCTTCCCACGGGCTTGGGAAATGGTGCTACAATTAAGCAAAGTGCCAAGGGAGGAAAAAGAGGGAGAATGTCTAAAACAAAAAGAGTGGAGTTCTTAGATCTGTTGTTTGAGGCTAAAGCTGGGTCTTTTTAAAAAGCAAGAGATTTATAGAGTAGAAGATGTTTCTCACAGAGGGAAATCAGGCAAGCCAAACAAGAGATAGAATGTACAGAATGTAGGAATAAGAACAGCAGTTTGCCCGTGAATCAGAAACAGCAGGGCACAAGGAGGGCATAGCAAGATGTGGCTTAGCAGCTTATACCAAACCCATATGGGTGACTGGTTGACTTTAAGCTTGGTATAAATTGGCGCGTGTAACATAGAGACAGAAAAGTTCAGGTTCAGGCGGGTCTAGGTTGCATGAATTAGAAGTGCCACGGCGTAGGGGCATCTCGGTGGCTCAGTTGGTTAAGTGTCCGAATATTGTTCTCAGCTCAGGTCTTGGTCTTGGGGTCGTGAGTTCAAGCCCTGTGTTGGGCTCCATGCTAGGCGTGGAGCCTACTTTAAAAAAAAAAAAGTTTGTTTTTTTTTTTTTTTAATTTAAAAAGGAAGTACTGCGGTGTGATTTTAATTTCAGAGTCATCCAGGCTGAGTCTGGAGCTAAATGCTGCCACTTACTGTGTGACCTTGGATACGTAACTTAACATCTGAGCCTTCGTTTTCTCATCTGCCCCATGAAGATAACCAAATAAACTTTACAGGATTGTTTCTGCCTACTTACCGGAGAGATTTCTTTTTAACTTTAAAAAGAGTGAAATGAATGAGCAATGCTTTGTGTATGTGTGTGTCTGGTAAAATATACATGACATAACACTTAACATTTAATCCTCTTCAGGTGTACAGTTCATTAGTGTTGAATACATTCACGTTGTTGTGCAGCCATCACCACTATCCATTTCCAGAACTTTTCCATTAGCCAGAAGGATTTTAAAACAGAAGCTATTTAAGTCACTCTTTACAAATGGCCCGCCATCACACTGAATAAAAGCCAGTGTCCTTGTCACACAGTTGTCCTTTATTGTTCCTCAGGGCCTTTGTGGTTGTCATTACCTCTGCCTAGAAAATTCTTTCCACTAGAAGTTCACTGGGATTATTCATTCTAGCCAAATAGCCACTTCTAGAGAGACCATCCTTGACTACGCATCCAAATGGCCTCCCCTCTGCACCCTTTCTGTCCCCCTAACCCAGTATTAGGCTAGGTAACTATAGGTTCCTTTGTTGACCATATGCTGAAAGGTAAACATCAAGGCAGAGACCTGGTCTGTTTGCTCCATGCTGAGTTCCCAGATCCTAGAACGCTGCCCAGCACGTTCTAAGCTCTCAAATATTTGTGAAGAAAGGAAGTAGGTAGAGTGGCTGGCCCAGAAGATGCTTTTCAAAAGTCGGCCCCTCCCCTTTGCGTGGAAGCCTTCAAAGCAAGGTCCTGCTGACATTCTGTTCTGCTCCTGCAGCTCGCACCATACCTGGGCTCAGTTCTAGGAAGGGTGTCTTAAGAAAGACCCTGGAAGGCAACCAAAAACCAGTGGCCAGGTGGGGGAGGGAGCATTGGAAGTGACACAGGTGAACTTTTGAGGAAACTAAGCTCTTAAGCCCGGAGAAGATCGGAATCAGGAACAACAGGCTAGCTCAGCAAGGGCAGATCTAGTGATAGAATTTGTAACAGTAGTTGGAAGAATTAAGTGGGTTGCTCTGGAATGATCAGATTAGATCAGTATTTGTCAGACTGGGTTGTGGGCATCGTCTGGGGAGGGGAGGGGTAAGCTAAATTCTGATACAAACATCTGGATCATCTGGAGGAAGAATCCCTGAGCTCGATTTACTTTGTTGTGACGAGGAAGAAGCTTAATACAAAGTGATGTGTTGAAGACCAGGGAGGACTCCCTGCAGAGTCAGAAAGATTTTGAATTGATTTAAATAAAGAAAACTAGGAGAAGGATAGGTAAAGGGACCTCAAAAGAACCTGTGTTAGGCCTTTGTGCCGTAGTAGGTGATTTCATTTCAGTAAACCAGCATCCTCTTTCACATTAAAGTAACCTTGCTAATTTCAACGTCCATTGGCTCTGGTTTTATTTGGATTTTGTTTATAACTGTTGATTGCAAAATAGGCACAGTACTTGATGAGAGGTGTAACCATCAGGAGTTGATCCCTCGTTTTATGAGTTAAAATTTGTCATGTTATTATAAAAGTAATTTAGGTCAACACAATTTAGGAAAACACTGAATCAGAAGACCTTTAAGGTTTCTGGCAGCCCTAAGAGCTTGTGGTTTTGCAAATCTTGTGTAACAGTTGGATGGCTATTGCAGCAACATTGCTCAGGATTTAGAAATCTTTCACACATTTGGCTTCTGTTGGCACAATCTAGGTTCTCTTTGCCAGGGTCTGGTGCCCCCTCTGTTGGAACTTGAGCCAATCCTGTTACCCAGAGATAAGAGAGATTGCTAATTGACCCTCTATCCACGTTTAACAAGATCAATCACGTTCTTGTTAACCTCCGGAGGCCTCTTTTTCCTGAGTTAACAGGTCCCATCATCTGAAAGGAGATTTGTAAAAGTCTGAACGCCTGCAGGGTTCAGGTTCTATTAAAAAACAAAACCATACTTTGGGAAAGGGGGAAAGAGGCTCCGGAGCCTCAAAGTAGTCTTCCTGCATAATGCTTTCAAGTGGACCTCCCCTGATGATTGCTTAACTGGTTTAACCTTGCAGGTATTTTTCTCACTTCTACATCATCTCAGTGCTGTGGAATGGCTTCCTGCTTTGGCACCTTACTCAGTCTCTGTTCCTGGGAGTGCCTTTTCCAAATTGGCTTCATGGTCTGCTCAGAATTCTCGGGGCTGCCCAGTTCCAAGGTACGACTCCACTGGCTAGTTAACCGTTTCGTCCTGTTCCTGCCTTTCCTGCCTGCAGGGAGCTGTTCCTGGTATTTCACAGCCACCCCCAGGCTCCTCCTCTGTGGGCCCAGGAAGTGGAGGGTGAGGGCAAAAAAGAGTTCTGCATGGTTCCTAGCCCGGTGGCCACTGGGATGTCTCCATGTCCCTCACTGAGATCCCAGCAGACCGAGAGTCAGCTCTTCCATCCCTGCCTTCCCAGCAAGTGCTATGCTGTGTACGAGACTGGCTGTTCTCCCTCTGATATTTTTAGTCCTATCGATAAATTTATACAGAAGTCTTTACACTTCAGTGGAAGAGTTCTTAGGATCCGTCAGGTTTGCCTTGAAACATTTGTCATTTCTCTAGTTGAACCAAAATAATGTCTCAGAACCCCAGAAATATAATAGAAAATTACTCTTGATCACCAGTTAAAAATGTTTGTTATACTGTAAGCGTTAGTTGTATAATAAAATTGACTCTAAATAGTTGTTGACCACATGATTATAAAATAGCCTTTAAATTCACCTCACTCTACCTCGCATAAAGGATACATGGAACAATTTTAGAAATCAGGAACTGAAGGTGAAAACCATAAGGTGGCCTCAATGTCAAGGGAGAAGGTGAGGGCAGAATTAGAAACAGACTGTATGCTGCTGTCTCGGTCCTTTGTTCCAGCAGCCAAACCACTGGCTCCAAGGGAGCAGTCCTTTTCTGTATCACCGGAGGAACTCGCAAAAGACGACAGCCAGAGGGAAGACCTCTGCAGATCCTATTTGGGAGGGGTGGAGACCTCAGCAGATCCATTTTCACCCCTTAAAACTTCATCTCTCCCTTTGTTTACTGTGGGGCTAGCTGGGGTTCTGGAATTTGGAAGGTTGGTTGTGAGGAGTTTTATTCGTATATTTGTTTTAACCCTTTCCTCAAGAGTTAAAACTAGGATTTACTGTATTTAAAATAGAAAAACAGCCGAAGCTATTCTGTACTGCTAGAAGTCTGGATAGGGCTTACCCTTGTTGGGGGGGGGGAGGCAGTGCCTGGAGCAGAGACAAAGGAGTGCTGGTTGGGTTCTGTTTCTTCATCTGGGTGCTGAGTATATGGGTGGAATAGGATGGTTTAGTTTGTAAAAATTCGTTAAACTGTATCCTTATTATATTCTTATGATGTGTGTGTGTGTATGTGTGTGTGTGTGTATGTGCGACGTTCATTTAAAAAACATTTGGTGTTGGGGCACCTGGGTGGCTCAGTCGTTAAGCGTCTGCCTTTGGCTCAGGTCATGATCCCAGGGTCCTGGGATCGAGCCCCGCATCGGGCTCCCTGCTCCATGGGAAGCCTGCTTCTCTCTCTCCCTCTCCCACTCTCCCTGCTTGTATTCCCTCTCTCGCTGTGTCTCTCTCTGTCAAAATAATAAATAAAAATCTATTTAAAAAAAACAAAAACAAACATTTGGTATTATGTCATCTTAAAAACGAGCATTTCTTCCAAATTTTTTTGGCAGAAGGGTGAGAGGCAGGTAGAAAGACAGATCTCAAGGCTCACGGTCCCTGGAAAGTATAATTTTCTTTTTGTTGTTGTTGTTTTTTTGAATATGGAAAGAAATGCATAATTCCCTCTGTCTCTGTTCCTGTCGCCTTTTCTGCCTGTCCGGGTACCTGTGTCTCGTCTCCCCTGACCCAGGCATCCCACCAGGTGGGGTTGTTAGAGGTCATCGGGCATTCTTCCTGACCATCTGCCGCTGGCTGTTAGGGCCAGGAACCAGAGATCCACAGACATCAGGTTCTGAGTGCACCGACTCCTTCACAGTGACATGCATGTAACCAGAAGGCTTTCACATGACGAAGGAGAGTCCAGAGACCTGAGTTTGTCACTAGTCAAATTCCTTACCTTCGCTTGGCCCACTTCCTCATGACTAAAAAAGTGTTAGGCTAGATGATTTTTAGGGCCCTCTCCTAGCTCTATTCTTACTTAATACTCTGTTGAACAGCAGGAAAAAAAAATATAACTTCGCATTAATCCCAGAAAGAGAGATGCTAACATGTTGCATTCTGAATTATAGGGGGTGAGCTGGCGCTGTCGGCATTCTTAGTATTAGTATTTCTGTGGCTACACAGCTTGCGGAGGCTCTTCGAGTGCTTCTATGTCAGTGTGTTCTCCAATGCTGTGATTCACGTCGTGCAGTACTGTTTTGGACTTGTCTACTATGTCCTCACCGGCCTCACTGTGCTGAGCCAAGTGCCCATGGATGGCAGGAATGGTGAGTGGGCCCTGGGGTCTGGTCGCTGAGTCACCGGGCAAAGCACTCCACCGAGCCTGGCGGAAGTGTGAAAGTAGACCTGCCCAACCCAGTTTGAACTCTACTGGCCATTAGAAAAAGTCAGCACGCTCAAGGGTATATACAGTAACTATTACAAAATTGCTCAAACCTGAAAGACACCAACATAAGCACTAACGCCCGTGGTAAAGATAGTAAAAGTCCCCAGTGTTCAGGAGGCTTGGTGTAAGGACCATGAATTGGGATGTGGCTCTCCCTTGGTGGGATTGAAGTCCGTGAACTCATGCAGAGTTAACTCTGGAAAGAAAGAGGGACATGGTCAAGAGTTGGACAGGAAGCAGGGGAACACCCAAGAACAGGAGAAAGGGTCAGCAAAGACAGTTGCTCCACCAAAGGCTCAGTCTCCTTGGGGTGCGTGTGTGGGAGGGGAAGGGTGATGCAGGATTAAATCTCAGAAACCCAGAGGAGGGAGGGGTGGCCTGGGCCAGCGGTGAACAGTTGTGTTTGAAGAGGGAGTAGAGAGCCATTTTGTTGCCATTTAGTTCTTAGAATGATTCCGATTATAACAAAGCTTTTCTTCAAGGGAGGCAGCCTGAGGGGAGAGGACAAAAGAGTACTGTGGTTAGTCAGAATTGTGTCTGAACATTTCTGAGCGCCCACTAGCCAGGAAGAGGGAAGCAAAATCATGACCTTTGTTTATGAGGAGGAAATGAAGTGTGTTTTGGGGAGGGTAGGGGGGAAGGGAGGCTGGAGATCTAACATATAGGACTATCATTTTTGTAAAAGCAATGCGTGCTTATTAACACAGAACTCAAGTCATTTGGGGTGACTGACGTTAGGAGGCTAACTTCACCCTGGACCTTCAGTGTCCATCTGCCCAGACACTGTAGGGCAGACCACCCGTGACTGTTTTCTCTCAGTCCAAGTCTTCGTGTTTCCTATCCATCCATGTAAATAGAGACCAAAGTCTAGATGTTTCCCGTACTCGCTGAGTGAGCTTTCTCCTCAGGTTTGATTTCAGCATCAGAATAGCCCCTTGAATGTCCTCTCTCTGTTGCTATAGTACAACCCAAGGCCTCTATGGCTTGAGGAATGACTTTAGAGTACGATTTAGTAATGATCTTTCTTAATTCCTGAATTATTTATTGGCTCCAACCACTCAGCTAGCATCTGTCCATCTGATTCCACTGAATTTAATCAAGTCAGTGTTTCCTCCCTGAGCTTTCTGCTGTGGCATTCACGTGCAGCCCGTATCAGGGTTTGAACTGTTATTTGTGGTGAGCAGTACTAGAATTTCCACCCAAAGGAGCTTTCCAGAACACGCGGCTAACCCACTAGCTTTCAGTCTGTTGGCCTCTGTTGGCATTACATTATCTCTTCCGGAGCTTCGTCTGCTAGCTCGAGCCCAGCTTCTGCCCTCCCTCCCATATAAAGAGTCAAGAAAAGGCAGCTGAGACACCCACAAAAATCACTTTCTAGACACTCCTTTCTGAAGCTGTCTTCTGTTTCACCTACTTGTCTTTCAAGAGGTCATATGCAGGCATTTGGGACAATATGGGTAGAACTGGTTTCAGGAATTCGTTGAGAGAGAACACACTGGGGCATTTGCCAGCTGCGGAGTCTGATAGGAATAGCCTGGGCTTGGGAGTCGGGGGGCCTGAGTCTGAATTCCAGCTTACTTAACCACCCTGAACCTCAGAACCTTCATGTGTAATCAGGGACGCATCCCAATTTCAGAGGGTTCTTGTGAAAAGGAAGAGAAAGAATGTCTGTAAGCTGCCCAGACCTTCTCGTCTCCTGGTCTTCCAAGTCTAGAGGGTCTTCCTCCAGCCAGTCTCCATTACACTGTTGTATTTTATTTTCTCCAGAGTGCCCTCTCTACCTGAACTTGTCTTGGTTATCTATTTGCCGACTCGTTTCTGTCTGTCCCTTGCCACTGGAACGTGGGGTCCTGAGGACTGAGATCTTGCCTTACTTACTCACTGCTTTATCCCTTGTGCCAGATGCCCGGCTCAGTAGACAGTCAGTAATTAATGAATAAACAAAGAGTTAAAAACTACACAGATTGGACTCTCAGCCTTCTACCTGCCTCCCTTTTCCTGCATTATAATTCCAACTTACTCTTAGGAATCTTTCCCTCATAGGTACTTTCTCTGATTCAGAGTAGGTGACTTGGCAGCGATCGGAACTCTCCCAACACTTGCTTCAGTTTTTAATCCTAAAATGACTTGCTCTTATAATGATTTGATATATAATGACTATGCTCTTATGACTTGCTCCAATTTAAAACTATTTTTCATATTTTGTTTATTTTTAACCTGTAAGAATATAACCTTTTCATTAAATGGCTAAGTCTAATAAACATTAAGAGTCTATAGTAAACTGTTTATATAGGGCAAGTTTTTAAACGAAATTAACACAGGTAGACATTGGTGGACTCTCATTAGTCATTAGCTGTCATCACCTGAGTCCTACCTCCAGGTGCCCATACGGAATCACATGATTCTTGGTTCTCTTACCTGAATCAACTCTGTAGGGGCGGTCTCTGGGCTCCAGACCCTCAGGCTCTTCCCCACAGTCAATCTGCAGTCAATGGACAGCTTTGTTTCTTCAGTCAAGTTCCTAACTAGCCTGACTGCTTCCTGCTGATCATAAGGAAGTCCTTAATTTGCTTTTCTGATGCCAGTCCTCGGAAGACCTGCATTCTTCCTGTCTTCTTGGTAGCTGGAGAAGAAAGTGGAAGATGATACTTTGAGTGTTTCTACTTCTGAACTAAATCTAACATGGTTCTCTACTCAGAAAAGGATACCGTTTGTGTTTTCATCTTGTAGTTTATGTTTTTTCTCTTTTGAGAAGCCCCACCGCGAGCCTTTACCTCCAGGGGCTTTCTTCATTGGCTGGAGCCAGTCAAGTCAGTGTTCTGGATGCAGGGTCTCCCCTGAATGGCTTAGGGTGGCGGCTCAGGGTGAGATTCCTTTGAAAGTGTTTTCCTGGGGCGCCTGGGTGGCTCAGTTGTTAAGCGACTGCCTTCAGCTCAGGTCATGATCCCAGGGTCCTGGGATCGAGCCCCGCATCAGGCTCCCTGCTCGGCGGGAAGCCTGCTTCTCCCTCTCCCACTCCCCCTGCTTGTGTTCCCTCTCTCGCTGTGTCTCTCTCTGTCAAATAAATAAATAAAACCGCTAAAAAAAAAAAAAAGGAAAGTGTTTTCCTGACAGTGGACTGTAAGAAAGAAGACATAAAACTGGGCTTAGAAATAGAAATGCAAAGCGGCCTCACCGCACAAGGGTGCATCACAAGAGAAGGAGACAGAGTTGACCTCTGTGCTTGAAGCATTTGAAGTGGGAGCAGGAGAATGTGTCCATGTGGCACTCTCTGTCAGGGGCCACTGAAGCTGCCCCTGGCTGAGGAGCATACCCCTTCACCCACAGGACAGTGCTCTCCCCTCTGGACTTGGTAAATTATGTCAGGATAATTTTCTAGTCGTGAGGAACAGAATAAGTGGATAATTGTGTTCTGCTAACTGTATGATTCTACTAACTGTATCATGCCCTGAGCCTCTGAAATTTTGCAGGCTTGCTAATAAGCTAATTCTTTTTTTCTGTAGTCTATGTGATAGGGAAAAATCTCTTGATGCAAGCTCGGTGGTTCCATATCCTCGGAATGCTGATGTTTATCTGGTCATCTGTCCATCAGTACAAGTGCCATGTCATTCTCGGCAATCTCAGGAAAAATAAAGCAGGTGAGAGGCCTTTCAGAGCCACTGCATGTAGATTTTAACCCTCAGAAGTTAGTTGTCCCTCTCCCTTTATTTTTTTCCCCTTCTGCCCTAAATTAATTGACTCCTCTATCAAATGCTCATTTTTGACAAGACACCTCTCTGGGTCTTGCTCTTCCCCTTTGTAAAATGATAGCATTATGCTCAAAGATTTCTCCGGCCCCATCTAGCCCTGACACTCTGTGACTATTCTGTGCCCACATCTGGGGGCCTGCACGGCAGATACGTGCCTAACCAGCACGTGAGCATTCATATCACTGTGCTGAGTTAGCGTCATTCCAGCCACAGCAAAAAAAAAAAAAGCCTTGACTTTTTAGTTAGCTTGTGTTGACTTATCACAGGTACAGTTTTTATTAGGTTTTTAGAAATATTAAAAATGGAATAATACTATTCAACATTTATCAAGTACTTATTCTGTGCTGGGCCCTGTTCCTGGTGCTTTACATATAGCCTCAGTGCTTACTTGAGGTGGGCACAATCTTATCCTCCCTTTACAAATGAGGAAACTGAGGCACAGAGATGGTAAGCAACTTTTCTAAAGTTCCACAGCATGTAAGTGGTAGAGTCAGGATTTGAACTCACACAGTCTGACTCTGCAGTCTGAGCTCTTAATGACTAGCTTGGAGGCCTGGTAGAGAAACAGGCTTTCCTCTGTGCTTATTTTCAGTTGACAGTGTAACCTAAGCATGTAACTTTTTAATACATAGTAGGTTGACAATGGAAGTGTGACAGGAAGTGGGTTTGCACACAGGTCGGCAATCCTCTTTTTAAATGACTTGGGGCCTGAGGTGGTAAACTCTCTTTCCACAACTTCATTTGTTCAGGAAGTCTTCTGTGTCTGTTTCAGGAGTGGTCATTCACTGTAACCACCGAATCCCTTTTGGAGACTGGTTTGAATACGTTTCTTCCCCAAACTACTTAGCAGAGCTGATGATCTACATTTCCATGGCTGTCACCTTTGGATTCCACAACTTAACTTGGTGGCTAGTGGTGACATATGTTTTCTTCAGCCAGGCCCTGTCTGCTTTCCTCAGCCACAAATTCTATAAAAGCAAATTTGTCTCCTATCCAAAGCATAGGAAAGCTTTCCTACCGTTCCTGTTTTAAGATAACCTCAGTCATCAAGCATGCAAACCAGGTGACAGGTTCAATTCCTCAGGACAACAAAGTCTAGGGACCAAAGCACAGTTTCTGCAGAACTGTTTGAAACTCTGTGTTCCGTTTTTATACCCAAAAGTCTTCACTGAATGAGCAAAGCAAGACCCCTCAAGAAACTGAATCTTCAGAGAAGAAATCCTTCTGGCAGGCCTGGGAGTACTGTGTCTGCCTTCTGAGATGCTTTATAAAACCAACCAACTGCTAACAAGTAGATGAGACTTCTCCAAGCTGCCTCACAAGCAAACTAACCAAGAATATATAAACGGCTTCACACATGCACGTACCTCCCCAGAGGAAGAGATGAGACCATCTGTGGCTTTTTGTCAGGGACAAATGAGCTGGACTACATAAAAAGCAATATAGTAGGTGCTCAGTAACTGTTGCATTTCAGTAAAAGCAGAAGAGCTTTTGAAAATAACAATATATAATTTCACACCAACAGATGTAGGGGAAAATGAGTTTGTTGGAGATAGTTTATTCTTTCACATACAGCCACAAAGATTTCCAGTTATGTAACCAGCAAGAGTGGTTTCCACTCAAATCATAGGAAACCTCTTTTATTTAATACTTTTTTTGACATGTCTTTCAAGGAAGTACCTTAAAAGTGAAAGCATCTGAAAATAAAATATTTTTACATTTATGTGTAAAGAGCCTTCATGAATGGACTGACCTTCGCTGCAGATGGGCTAGTGCTATAGCCTCGTTCATACGGAGTTACTCCACTGGATTAAGGTTTGCCTGAGTTTAACTATTGAACTATTTTAATAAAGTGAATCTGAAGATTTTTAGGAATAAAGTTTACACTAAAACAGTTTATGTTCAAGAAAATAGCCATGATTAAATCAAAGGGAAATAAATGCATGGTTTAAAAGAAAAACAAGAACTTGAAAAGTAACACTACAACCTGAGCGACGCTGTAAAAACTGCACATTTGTGCAGCGTAAGATTTACTAGCTTAGTGACTGAGGTATTAACTTGATGGCTTTTGTGCAGGTCTCATAGTCTACTAGCTGCTGAAGTTTGGCACTAACAGGTACCTTGCTGTGGGAGAAAGAACCTCATGATTAATCAGACGCATAATCAAATGCAGTCTAAGAACGTCCTCCCACCCTCATCCCTGGAGTAGTAAACCAAAGCTGTTAGACTGAGATTCTGCTTCATCTAAACTTTCAATATAGGCATATGAAAGCACATTCTAAAGTTTTTAATTCTGCTGTAACTTTTTCTCTCCCATCCATCAAATACCACTTCAATCATTTGCTCAGTCTATTCCAAAAATGACATTTATTTCATTTATCATTTAGGTGCGCCATCCTCAGGACCAGGACTCAGGAACAAAACTTTCCACACGGGAAAATATAAAGCATATTGCAGTTTGGTCTTAATTTCCACACAAATGGCACGAATAATTTTTAATAACAAACTATTTGGGGAAAAAATGTATTTTGCTTTAGCATGTCATTTCATACCTAGGTTAGTCTAGGAATTTGAAGGATGTTGTGGAATTTCCTTGTACTTTTAAGTAAAATGATGATAGCCCCGTGAAGAACCCTACCAGGGGCTGTTAGAAGGCATTCCCAGTTCCCAGTGTCCTCGTCTCAAGCCCACCATCCCCTACTGTCCCCTACTGTCCGTCACCCCCGCTTCCATGTCTTTTACTTTCCCCTCTCCCTTCCTTGCCCAAACACTGCATTTCCAGGTGAGGGCTAAAGAGGAAGTAGTGATGTCCTCAAAGGGGTTCAGAACAAAGTAGCGTGGTCTTGGATGAAAGCTTAACCGTGGAGAACATTTGAGAATTGTGCCATGCTTGTGAGATCACAACCGACATTGCTCTGTGAGGTAGTGAAAATGCTCTGTGCGCCCGAATGGAGAGTGCGGGCAAACCCATCCGTGGAGAAGCCAGAAATAGGTTGGGGGTGGACACTCTTGATCTTCCTGCTGCCCTAGTCGCAGAACCTCAACCTGTCATTCTGTTGCTACTAAGTTAGGGGAAATGACACCCGACTACCTCCCAACAGCATTCCCTGGACTAACTACCGATTGTAAAAGTGTGCTGAAAATAGCCTTTGTTTTTGTTAAGTCTCCAAGTTGTAGCTCATCCTCTATACTAACATTTGCCGTCGGTGAGTGTGGATCATTTTGTCTCCACAGGGACGTGTCCTGTGTTATGTTTTTAATATAATGAGTGATTATTGCTAGAATTCCTACCAAGAAAGAGGGGGCCTTTGCAGATATTTTTATATGATACTTAATAGTTTAAGGAGACTGTAAATTTTTGTGTAACTACCTGATAATTCAAGGACATTGATAAGTAATGTACCTCAAAGTGAACCAATATTTGAAAGAAGATCTTAAAATAGCAAATGGGCAAGTAGAAATTTTTTACACCCGCCTAAAGCAATTTCTGCCCACTCTTTCACATTGCTTATCAGAGGAAAAAATCTTTTAACTGGTTTTATAAATTATATATATTAGTCTAACCCTCTAAGATTTTTCTAATAAATGGACAAGAAACAGGGAAGCTGGCAGTGACCCACAAATAATTCATGCTACACATACTTCATCATGTTTCTCAAATACCAGTGATCTAGAAAGCCAGGTATTGATTTTAGGGAAAGCAAAATTTAATTATCCAAGTAAAAACTGAATGATAAAGAGCTACTCTATGCACATAATTGAGAAAGTTTTGTATTGAGTCTCTTCCTTGAAAAAGATTCTCGGGGAGCCTGGGTGGTTCAGTCAGTTGAGTGTCTGCCTTCAGCTCAGGTCATGATCCCAGGGTCCCGGGATCCAGCCTCCGAATCGGGCTCCCTGCTCAGTGGGGAGCCTGCTTCTCCCTCTCCCTCTGCCCCTCCCCCATGCTTGTGTGTGTGCTCTCTCTCCGTCAACTAAATCAATAAAATATTGGAAGGAAGAAAGGAAGGAAAGAAGGAAGGAAGGAAGGAAGAAAAGGAAGGAAAATATTCTCAACTCTTGAAGCATGTAGAGGACAAAAGAACACAAGGGATTTCTCAGCAGAAAGACAAACCTGCCTCCTGAGTCTAGCCCTCTGGTAAAACTTCATAGCATGTGTACAGTTTTTATCAGGGCTCCTTGGCCTATACAACACCTTTCTGGGAATTAGAAAAGATAGCACTCAGAACATCCCCATAGTAGCAGAGCATGAACCGTTGTGGGCACAAAAGGCCACTGGTGATGGGACCACCACCCAGTGAGCAGAGCTCAGGCTGGATCTCAGCCCCACTCACACTTTGTGCCTGCCCTCCTTTGTGCAGTGTTCCAACTGCACAACCTTCCATAGCCTAGAGACCAGGTTCGCTGTGCTGCCTATCTCTGCAGATTCTATTCGCTCTTGGAAAAAAAAAAAGAAACAAGACTTGATTTCATGGAATCATCTCATTGAGAAAGAAGAATAAAACTAGGAGAAGGTGGAATTAAGCAGTCCATGCAAAACATCTGTGTTCTTCCACTAACAAAAAGGGGAATCTGGTGGACAGCAGGTGAGTGACCCTCAAACAGTAGAATGTCGGTTTGGATGCTAGAATTCCAGCCCCAAAGAGAGAAAATATTTTGCTTCCTTTCTCACTACCAACTCCTGTCTTTCCAGCTCATTGTTCTAGGACTGCAACCCCAACAGTCTTGCCACCCTATTGGGACCTCCAGTCTATTGGTCTCATGGCATTTTTATTGTCCTTCGCCCATAAGTCTTCTCTAATCTCCTTAGCCTGCTTGAGTTCCAGGAAATCGCGGTCATCATTCCTTCATATATATCTTCGACTCTTGCCTCTTACATTGCCTCTTGCTTCTGATTCAGCAAAACCACACCCTGGTTAGATTCAACTCTTCCCCTGGGTGTGTGTGCCCACACAACTGAACAGTGGCTGGAGAAATCCAGTCCATAGACAGCTCACTTCAAATTCATGACCACTAACCTCAAGTGGTCTTGCATGCTGCAGTCACAATAAAATTCTCTAGTCCGTTCCCTCTCCCACTCTGCTGACAATGTTGCATCTCTGTCCCCAGGAAATGAAGCTACTGGAAGAGAACCCCCCCACAGGTTACCACCACCTCCTCCACCCACCTAAGACATCTGTTCCTCCATACGCTACTTTCCCTCGTTACTATTATTGAAGGATACTTTTTTTAAATGTAAAATCATGATTCTCATACAAATACAAAATGAACATGTGCCAACAATTTTACTTAACTCATTAAGTAAGGAAGGAACCAGTAATGTTAGAACCAGTTTAAAGAGTTCCTAAAAGACACATACATGGATAACGAGGCATGCCAAAATGAATGTAATAGATGCAAATTAATTGCTGAATGGTTGCAAAACTAGCGTCTCCAGCATGGGAGGGAAAGCAATTGTGCCCCCATCAGATAAAATCCATTTGTATGTCTATGAAATTATTTGCATTCCTATCAACTATCTATAAGTTGTAAAAGAGCTCAAAGACTAGGGGTAGAGAACCCAAAGAGCGTGCTAGAAAGGACACCAGTACTATTTTTTGCTCACTTTGAAGTCATTACAATTTTTTCCTGAAACTATGAACAATCTCTCTGGATTTCTTCCCAAAGCTAGGTCCCCTCCTTGAGCACTAGATTCTACCCAAGGAGAATGCTTAGCCATTCTTCTCCCCCTAGATCATCACATGTTTACCCTTTCCTCAACATTTCTAGAAGTGGACAAATACCTTTTTAAAACCTTCTAACCCCATTTCCGGTCTCAGGACCTTAAATACTGTTTATATGCTGCCAACTCCTGTGTTTATATATCTGGCCTAAACATCACTGCTGCACTCTAGGCTCATATACCCAGTTATCTACTTAATATCTCTACTTGATGTATAATAGCTCAAGTTGTGACATGACTAAAAGTTTCTGATTTTCCATCCCCCCACACCTGATCCACCTACAGTCTTAGTACTTTTTACTTTCTCAAACCAAAAATGATGGCATCTTCCTTGACTCTCCTCCTTCTTTCACACTCCACAAACTGATCCGTGGTTCTACCTTCAGAATCCAACCAGAATCCATCCCTGTTATCATAACTCTACTCACTACCATCTTGATCTGAGCTGCCATCATTCCTTGCCCAATTTACAGCAACAGACTCCCAGTGGGTCTCCCTGCTTTCTCCCTTATTCCTTACGGCTGATTTTCAACACAAGCCAGAGTGATCTTTCAAAAACCTGTATCAGATCATGTCATACTCTCTCAAAACCTTGCAACAGCTCCCACTTTCTCTCAGATACAGGCCAAAGTTCCTATGATAACCTCCTAGCCCCCACACAACCTGGCTCCCAGTCACGTCTCTTACCTCATCTCCTACTTGTGCCCTCATCCACTCCTCCCACACAGTGGCCTCCTTGCCCTTCCTTATCCAGGTCAGTCCTGTTCCTCTGGTAGGCCTTTGCACTGGCTGTGCCCTCTGCCTGGAATGCTTTTCCCCTAGATAGCTGCCACATGGCTAACTCCCTCACATCCTTCAAGTCACTGTATTTGTTATCTATTGCTGTGTGACAACATACTCCAAATTTTAGCAGCTTAAAACAGCAAACATCTGAGAGTTTCCGTGCATCAGGATTTCAGGTGCAACTGAGCTGGGTGCCTCTACCCCAAGGATTCACTGCAGTCAAGGTGGCACCGGGGCTGAGATCTCATCCGTAAGCTCCCCCGAGGCAGGACCCAACTTGCTCACCTGGTTGTTAGCAGGATTCAGTTCCTTGTGAGCTATTGAACTAAGGGCCAGGAGCCTCCCTTGGTTCCCTGCCACGCAGGTCTTGCCCAAGAGCAGCTCATAGCACGGTACCTAGGTCCCATCAGAGCAAGCAAGCCAGGGTGTGCAAGACGGGAGACACCATCTCTTTGTAACCTCATCTTGGAAGTGACATCCCATTGCTCTTGTCATACTCTGTTTGTTGGAAGGCAGTCAGTCACTAGGTCCAGTCCACACTCAAAGGAAGGGGATTATACAAAGGCAGGATGATCAGGAGGTGTGGATAAGGGGGCCAGCCAAGAGCCTGTTTACCACAGTCACCTTCTCAATGAGGGTCACCCCCTTACTTAAAGTTGCAGCCTAGCCCTCTCTCATTTCCGTCCCCCTTTGCCCTTATGAGCATTAACAAACACTTATTGTTTTGAGCCACTTCATTTTGAGGTGGTTTGTTCTATAGCAATAGCTAACTGACGCACTCTCTTCTAAAAAAACTCTACAAGGTGCTTTTTTACTTACGCTTATTATTTTATTGTCTGTCTCTCCTCATTGGACTGTAAAATGTTGTTTGGGGGTTTTCTGTTTTGTTTTGTTTTGCTTGCAGATGCATCCCCAGCACCAGAAGTGTCTGGTACATAATAGACACTCAATAAATATTCATCTAGAGAATGCTTCTATTGTCACTGTTTTCTGCATAATCACGAATCTCCTGCCTTTTTTTGTTGCAGAATTGCAATAATACCTACCTTATGAACATTGAGCATCATTTATATTCACATGTGTGAAAAGCAATGATCCAATTGTGCATTTATACCACCCAGAAACCAGTAAAAATTATGGTAAAGAGGAAATGAAGTACAGTCAAAAGAAATGCTTAGGAATCCATAAATTGTTACAATCCCACCCACATATTTTTTATCGGGTTTTATAAAAGAAATTCAGCATTTATGGGAAATTGGAATAAATACATTTATTCTTCAAAATATTATGATTAAACCCTGTTTAGTAGAGAGGAAAGTGATTACTCTTCAACTTGAAGCCTGTATCTTTAAATCTTGCTCCTCCCCCTACACTTTAAAAAAAAAAATCAGCAGTTTGAGATTTTTTGTTTCTTGACCTCTAGACCTATTACTCTCTGGCCTGCTATAACTAACTATGACCATGATTTTTTGACATGTGTTTTAGATAAAATCTTTGAGATTTAAAGAAAAAATAACAAAACCCATGCCAGAGGAAGTATATAATTCAATAAATTGGAAAGAACTTAATCTGTTCCTCCGTAATACTCCTTCAATTCTGAGCTTCTTTTCATGGCATGGCTTTCAAGCTCTGCTGTCAAGGCAGGGCAGGAGGGAAACAGAGGGTCTTCCATTCCCTGGCTATGACCTATTTCATTTTAAAGACCTTCATCTAGTCAAATAAATATTCCTCTAATCCACATGATTTTGACCTAATATCTTACTAATACTCACATCTTATTTTAGTGAAAGAGCATTGCCCTCACCCAATTTCCAACCAGCTCTCCGCCCTGGATAGCATCACCAAACTTCTTGCATTAACTTGACAATGGAGGGAGCTGGGCCTTAGAGGATGTCCCCTAATCTGGGGGAGGGGCTGAGGGGTTAGAGGTTGGAGTCTCAGTCCAGTCAGGTTTAAATGGACCAGGCAATCATTTGGGGAGGAGAAGTGTTCTGGGTTGAAGAGTTGTTGGTGAGTTAAAAACCGATTCTTGTCTTGGGCTGTGAATTAACTCAAGGCCACTAGGATGTAAGCAGAAAGTAGGATAAACTCTGTCTCTCAGAATCAGGCCAAAGACAAAGAAGGTGTAGAAGACCCTTCAGAGCTGCTCAGGCCATTTGGGTGGATGTTTGAGTGTGGAATGAGGCTGACCTTCAAAGATGAAGCTATGACAAGATCAGAAATCTGTATTTTTGAGCCAGAATATGTCGATGTCTAGATTTGTTTTTGTCTTTTCATTTTCATAATTTCATTAAACTAATGCTTCATTTGTATCAGAGAGTGTTCTATGGTCAGGCCCTATTTTAGACCTTGGGAAATCAGTGAGCAAAACAGGTAGCATTCCTGCCCTGATGGAGCTTATGCTTTGGTTGAGGAATACAGATAATAAATATAATGAGTAGACAATTAGCAAATCAAGATAAGTTCAGATAGTGATAAATACTATGAAAAAAATGAAAAAGCTTAAAAAAAGAAGAAGGTGAGACAGAGTGACCAGAGGGAGGGGAGGGAGGGAGGGGTCGACCTACTTCAGACGGAAGGAAGTAGGCAGGAAGGTCTCCCCTGAGGAGGTGATATTTACCCTACGTGACCAAAGGATCTGAAGAAAGAGTGATCCAAGAAGAGTAACAAGTACTGGACAAAGGTCTTGAGGTGGAAACAGGCTTGGCATGTGAGGTAGAGAAAGCCAAGGGATGAAGTCACACAGAAGGCAGGGGTTATATGACATAGAACTTTAATTCAGAGAGAGGAACTTTGGACTTTATTCTAAGGGCATTTAGAAGCCATTAAATAATGGTAAGCAGGGGAATGAAATGACTTATCTTCATTTTGAAAGCTCACCTGGCTGCTGGTTAGATTACAGATTGGCAAGAATGGAAGCAGGGAGGCTATTACTTTAGAAGTCTCTTTTAAGAGTCCGGGTGAGACATAACACGTACTTGGGCCAAGGTGGTTACTTTGGACCAGGAGCTAGCAGGAGGTGAACAGACTCAGGATCTATTTTAGAGGCAGAGACAACAGAACTTGCTGATGGATTGGATGTGGGGTAGGAGGAAATTAGCGGAAGCTAACAAGAGGGTACTGGTTCCATTTACTGAGATGGGGAGATGAGGAAAGGAACAGGTTTTTGGGTAGAAATCAAGAGACCTGTTTTGCTCATGCTTTGTTTGAAATGCCTGTGAAACACCCAGATGGAGAATGCAAGCAGATAGCTCGAGAAGGGAGGGTGAAGCAGGTCGTTGGCAGTCTTCCTGAATTGTCAGCCTGTTTGTGGAAATCTAGGAAAGTCGGAGAATGGGCCTGGAAGGGCATCTCCCTTTCCTCCCGACCAGGGCAGGTCCCCTACAAGGCCCACATCCCTATCATCTGAAGGGTTTGGGGTGCCTGTGGGTATGCTTCATTTCAGATAGCGGAAGTGCGTCAAGAGTCGATGAGGTCAAGCAAGTTGTAAATTGCTATTTGTTATTTACCTACACGTCAATTTGCCAAGCGCCTTCTCTTTAATTTTGAGTGATCTTCAGCTGACTCTTAGCATGAAGTTTTTAGTTTCTGCTTCTTTCTCATCACTCCCTGTTCTGGCTTCTCTAGCCAGTCTTTACTCTGTGGACTGTTTAAAGTAAAAAGCTTTAATCCCCCCCCTTGATGATTTGGGAGTGCCGGAGAGCTCTCTAAGGGAGCCCAGGAAATAGCTTGGCTCTTCACTACTTCTGAAGAGTTGAGGAGGAAAACAAAGAGTGAGACAGGTGGTTAGGTTGGAAGGAGGGACTTTAGGTCTGGTAGAGGTGTGCTGGGCTAATACTGAATTCCAGAATCAAAAGCTGTCTCCATCCACTCCAAAGCAGCAGTGGGTTCAGAGCACACAGGCCACCCCTCCCCCCCCCCCCCCCCCCCCCGGTGGAGGGGAGGGAGCAGAGATTAATTCTCCCTGTGGGCTATATCTCCCCAGAGAAAAAAGGTGGCAGAGCTAAACCCAGTATTCTAGGTTACTCTGGCTAAATTTACTTTATAACATCAGTGGTAAAATGGTTACATCTCTGAGAGAGCCAGGAAACAGTCCTCCCCATGGGAACTTGGAGTGGAGAGAGGGCATCTTCCTCTAACGAATAAGGGAAATGTTCACCATTAATAATTGGCTGGTTTTATATATTTCGATTTTCAGTAAGTAGGGCACAGTTAAATTCAACAAAGAGGTATCAAGCACAATTCTGCCACTTATTAGCTATGTAATTTTGGGAAAGTTTCTTGACCTGAGTCTCAGATTTCTCACTTATAAAAATGAGGATACGGGTACCTACCTTGTAAGATCATTCATATAACATATTCAGTGCACTGCCTGGATCAGAACAAGCACTCGATAGTGACTTAGTACTACTACTATTACCGTAATTATGGCTACCACTATTACCATGTTAGGAAAATCTGCTAGGTGCTAGGGATATAGAGATAAAAGACATAATCTTACCATCTAAAAGCTCAAGACTCAGTAAGGAGGTAGGAATCAAAAAAAATTAGAAGACAGTGTAACACATATTTGGTAGGGTTTCTTCACCAGAAAGATGCCTACCAGTGAGTGATATACTATAGTGAGACTCTATCTATATAGGCTGGGACAAAAACAAAACTAAACTAAACTAAAAAACCATTTTGGAATTGTTGAGTCTCGCACATCCTTACTGGATAGGGGGTCAAGTAAGTAGCTGCAGTTGTTTACCAAGAAATGTATCAGGAAATCTGTTTAGACTTTTTTTTTTTAAAGGGAGATAGAACGATGATGGCTCTAAATCCTCAGAGTGGGGAAGCCAAGGTTCTGATTAGCCCTCCAGATCCTGCAAAGAACTCATTACTTTGAAATCTGACACCTGGGGCCTAAACTGGCAGAGCCTGAGGTCCATGGGATCAAGGTGGCACTGGGACGGGCTGGACGGGCCTTACTCAGGCTCAGATTCTGACACTGCACTGACCCGACTGGGCAGGTTCGCCATGGGGACAAGGTGTTGTCTGTTTACTTTACTTTGCTTCTGTAAACAGCTTGGCTGCCCTACCCCTGAGCCACCCCGCATGCAGCAGCCAGTGCCTAGGCTTCTTGTAGCTGTAATCCATTAATCCTCACGGCCTCATCTCACTGGGAATTTGGCCAGGAGCACTTCCTGTTAGAGAGTTCTGGAGTGTGGGTGGCCCACCCCAGAAAATAAGCCAAGCACCTTCCAGGAATCAGAGACACATGGTCAGTTTTGCCGCATTTACCCTTCTGCCTCAGCCATTAGACTGAGTCGCTAGACTCCCTTTCAGGTACCTCTTAAGCACAGAAAATCCTGTATGCATAAAGGAGAAGGCGTTGGAGGTAGGATAGTTTGGACTTCTGGGATACACCTATACTGATTTGTGAGGTCTTGAGCATTTGCACTTTAGGGATGAACTGAGAGGCCCAACATTTGTACCCCAAACTGTGTAGGAGGCACCCTGGTTACTTATACACCAAGAGAAGCAGCTGTAAGAGGGGTGTGTTGGAGGAAGACTTCTGAAAGGTGAGGCCTGAACAGGTTTTCGAAGTATGAGTAGGAGTTTGCAGTGATAGAACAGAGGAAGTTAATCACAGACAGGAAGAACAGCATGCACAAAAACTTTACTACCTGACTACATAAGGTGGTATCTTCAGTGAACTCAAAGTAGGTTTGCCCACTTTGCCACAGATTGTTTTGGTGGATTCATTTCTTGTTCCAGGATTTAATAGATAACTTCCATAGCTCTTCACAAAGTACAGGTTTAATGTATGTGCATTTATGTTAAGTATTTAGATTATTTCTTGGCACATGGTTAGCACTCAAACTTCTGATAACTAAATAGCTCAACTTTTTTTGTATCAGATGTACAAATACTTCCGAGCCCAACCAACAACTGTCCTTTCCTGTTTTCTACTCTTGTCTGCCCCAATACCCACCCTTCAAAATTCCTAAGCACTCAATTTCTTTTTTTATTTTTATTATTATTATTTATACAGGGAGCGCGGGGTGGGAGGATAGGAGAGGGGCAAAGAGAGAGGGAGAGAGAGACTCTTAAGCAGCTTGGAGCCCCACGTGAGCCTGGATCTCAGGATCCTGAGATCATGATCAGAGACACAATCAAGAGTTGGATGCTGGGGATGCCTGGGTGGCTCAGTCCTTGAGCGTCTGCCTTCGGTTCGGGTCATGGTCCCAGGGTCCTGGGATCGAGCCCCGCATCGGGCTTCCCGCTCAGCGGGAAGCCTGCTTCTCCCTCTCCCACTCTCTGCTTGTGTTCCCTCTCAAAAAAAAAAAAAGAGTTGGATGCTGTGACTGAGCCACCCAAGCACCCCCAAACACTTAATTTCAAAAGCCAAACATGTTAAGAGACCAGTCTAAGATATGTGCAGTATAAAACATGCAAAATAGAAAGGCTTTAAATGTTTCCGGTCTGGGGATAATTATAGGCAAACAATATCTATAACAAAGTCTTGAGGATTTTCGTCTGTTACTTCCGAAGTCCCATTTCAGAGATTTGTTTTAAATAATCGCATTTGACTCTCCAAGAACACTGCCCTCAGCAGATGGCCGCACGTTCGAGGCGGCCCCGAGAATCGTGAGGGCGTGCGGCACCGGGCTAGGTGTGGCGGTTCCCACAGCGAGTGCCACGTAACCACCGCGCTCCGACTAATTTGACACCTAGGGCAGGCTAGGGGCAGCGTAGGCCGGCGCGGATATTAGGGCAGAAGACGGGGTGGGAGCAGAAGCAACGGGGCCGTGCGGTCCCGGGCCGGTGGACAGACACCCGAGAGGAAGCAGCCGCGTGGAGCGCGAGAAGGATGCGAGGCGAGGAACGTCACGCGGCCCGGTTCCTCCCCGGAGCGCTGGGTCCAATGGGAGGAGGGCGCGAGCCGCACCTCAACCTGCCCGAGGACGTCACGACGCCGAAGAGGACGCCGGGCCAATGGGAGGCTGTCACGGGCAGGGGCGGGGCCCCGAGGAATTGGGCTGGGCCGCAGCGAGACAGTTGGCTGAGTCCTGTGGCCGCAGCGGGAGAAGGGGAGGACCGAGCCGGCCGCTGCGGACGCCGGCCTTCGCTAAGCCTCTCGCCCGCCCTTGCCACTTCCCGCATGGTGCTGATTTCTCACTAAGCGGCGGCGAGGCGAGAGGGACGCAAGGCGGGGGCGGCTCGGGGTCGAGGCTTCCCATCGCCCGCACTTCCTCCTGCGGCGCCCGTGCGTGGCCGTCTCGGCCGGCGGGATGGCGGCGGCGGCGGCCCGGGGGAGTGGCCGCGCATCGGCGCCCCGGCTGCTTCTGCTCCTGCTGCTCGCGCTGCTGTTGGGCCCCACCGGCGTAGGCGCTGTCCCCGACGAAGACCTTAGCCACCGGAACAAGGAACCGCCGGCGTCTGCCCAGCAGCTGCAGCCGCAGCCCGCGGCCGTGCAGGGCCCCGAGGCAGCCCGTGCCGAGGTGAGCAGGACGGGCCGGGCCGGCTGCGGAGCCGGTGCGCTGGGTACCAGGCTCGCGGCTGCCGGGAGCGCGGCGCTCGGCCCCGGCGGCCGGCGAGGGGGAGGGGAGCCCGCCCCGGCTCCTTGGGGGTGGAGACCGTGGAGGGCGCTTCTTCCCGGGTCGGGCCCGGCCTCGCCCGGCTCCTTATGGGGGAGGGGAAGGGAGCGCCCAGCGCGGCGTCCGCTGGAAACCTCCGGTCCGAGAGCACCGGGATGCTGCCGAGGAATGGGCTTCCAGATACTTATCCCGGGTAGAAAGTTTTTAACACAGGATAGTGCGAGGCTTTTCGTATTCCCTGAGGATAACAGCATCGGACATTTCATTGTTGAAACCGCTCGTCCCAAACTGCTTACCCCAATTCAGCTTTGCACGACCCGTGTGTTTTGCCAAATGTATATGGATTATGAAACGTGACGCTCACTTTTTAAAAACGTGCTCTGGCTTGCAGGAAGTAACCCTCAGGAACGCAGAGGAATAATCAATCTTTGACAGTACAGAGTGCTGCAGCGGTGTGGGATGCCAACACTAAATTCATAAGCATACCAGAGCCTGTTCCTTTGGTCTTATTAACGTCGTAATTTATGTTAATAGAATCACGTAGTCACTTGTATGCAGAGCCTCGGCGGCATTTTTAAATGCCTTCCCTGGACCAGGGAAACTTTCTCCTCATTTCCAGTTAGGACTCCTGAATTGAGGCCTCTGGGATCTCTTCTAGCGGGAGAGTTTTGGCGCTCAGCCTCTCCTAGGTCTCCACTCCCACCCAGGCTTCATTTGGCCAGTCACCACCCAACTAATCTTTTGAAATTGAATTCTCTTTTACTGCTCAGAAATCCTCAGTGAGTTGCCCCTGCATACTGACTTCAGTCCATCCTCTTCTGCCGGATGTTGAGATTTCTTCCTGATTTGGCCCCAGTCAGCCTCCTGGCTTTTTAGACACCACTCCCTTGCTCATACGCAATACTCAAACCACTCAAACCGGAGATGTGCCATGTACTCTGTGGCTAGTCTCCCCAGCAGGCAGCCTCCCTAAAAAGGCTTCAGTGAGCTTGGAGCCGGCTGGTCAGACCCGTACCCACCTTTCAAGAACCAGCAGATACCTACTCTTTGAAGACTTCCCTAAATCTTCCTGGTTAAAAGTGATTTCCCTCTTGCCTGTCACTCCTGAGCTCAGCTGACCCTGCTAGCCATTTCCACTTCTGAAATTGAACTAAAATGCTGAATCATGAAATGTATTCTTAGTGTTTATCCTTTAGCCTTCTGTCATTTAAACTCATTATCTGTCATTAACTCATTATTTTCAAACGAAACTACTTTTGGTTAAGTAACTTTGTGAGAGATTTTGAATGTAATGTTGCAGGCCTTCCATCAGAGTTTTAGTCATATAGTGATTTTTTGAGATATAAATAGTGGTAGGTGTGGCTATTAATAATACCCTTTTAGGCAGCTAGGAAAAATCTCGCCTTGTAAAATAAAGGCAGCAGTGTGCAGTGACTATATTCAAGTGGACTTAAGGATCCTTGTCTTTAAAACTGGAGATGGGAAGGGAAGGGCCAGGCACAATATAATATGATTTTTGTCTTTAATATTTTGATATACAGTTGACCCTTGAACAACGGGTTTGAAGTGCATGGGTTCACTTATATGTGGATTTTTTTTTCAATACAGTACTGTAAATGTATTTTCCTTACGATTTTAACATTTTCTTTTCTCTAGCTTACTTTATTATAAGAACACAGTATATAATACACATATAAAATATGTATTAATCAGTATCAGTGTATGTCATTGATAAGCCTTCCTGTCAACAGTAGGCTATTAGTAGTTGAGTTTTGGGGGAGCCCAAAGTTATATGCAGATTTCCCACTGTGCCGGGGGGGGGCTCAGCACCCCTAACCCCACATTGTTTAAGGGTCAGCTGTATTCTTGGTGGTTCTTTTAAGATAGGAATTTATTCTTTTTTTTTTTAAGATTTTATTTATTTATTTGTCAGAGAGCACAGGCAGGGGGAGCAGTAGGTAGAGGGAGAAGCAGGCTTCCTGCTGAGCAAGGAGCCGGATTCGGGACTCCATCCCAGGACCCTGGGATCATGACCTGAGCTGAAGGCAGACACTTAACCGACTGAGCCACCCAGGGAATCCCAAGATAGGAATTTATTCTAAATTGTTGTATATTGTAGTAGAATCTAATTATCTTGTTTTAATTATATTTTCATCTAATGTTTTGATAAGGCTCAGGTTTTTTCTTTATGGTGCTACAGCATGTTGGAAGAGATTTTTCTTTCATGTTTTCTAAACTATGTAATATAAGTATCATTTGCTTTTTTTGTCCCGTTGTTAGAAGTAAGCTATCGTCAGGGTTCAATTTGATAACCGTATAAGCAAGGGCTGAATGTTGCTGGATATCTTGAAGTTTCAACCGATTTGCTTTGCAGCTACATCCAGTAGATTTTAAAAGGATAGGATATTTAAATTTACTTTTTTCATGCCACTGTGTGAGAGTGGACTTCTGAAAATGGAGAGGGAAGAATCTCTCCTTCACTGGTAGACATTCATGTGTAAGATGTATTATAAAAATGTTATATCTCAGCGTACTTTGAAGCAAGGTAACTGAACTTCTGACAGGACTTTCTATATTGGGTATTTTTTTTTCTGTAATCAGGTAAAAAAGGTGGGGGGTTCACTCTCTACTTACAGTTACAAATAAACCCCAGTTTACAAACCCTTGGAAAGAGTAGTTGTTGACCACTTGGATCCTTTCATTTATGCAGTTTATGCTTCTAGTGACTTACTCAGTTTTTTTCTTATTCCTTCCCTGGACAGAGCATGTAGTACAAGAAGCATTAAGTCCATTTAGTTGAGGGAGATCAGACAGATTTAATAAAGGCAGTTTATAATTTGCTGCGTATTCTGGAAGTCCAAAGAACTGCTCTGGTTGCATAGCAAGGTTGATAAAGCCACAAAAGCCTATTACCTCACCCAGTACCAATTCTTGTTATTGTATTTCTGCTTTACTGTTTCTTGGCATTTCTTTTATTTATTATCTTTGAACTGTGAGAAGGCCTTCTTTGAGAAATTTTAAACTTTTTTCCATTTTCATGAGGTTGCACTCCTGTTCCATCCCGCCCAACCTTCCAGTTCCAGCCTCTTTATAGCAAAGATAGAGGCTGTCAGATGACTCGTCTTACTTATGATTGCTGTGTCAGAATGAAGTGATCGTTACGTTACTGAGTTTGTTGGTATTCTACCATCAAAGCAATTAAAAAAATCACTGAAGCTAAATACATTTAATACATTTCAAATCTCAATTTATAAATACATTATAAAACAGTAACATTTATAAAAATAAAGTTTAACTCATTAAAATAAAATGTATTTATAAACATCTAATTGT
Organism: Halichoerus grypus; assembly: GCF_964656455.1. Classification (NCBI taxonomy): domain Eukaryota; kingdom Metazoa; phylum Chordata; class Mammalia; order Carnivora; family Phocidae; genus Halichoerus; species Halichoerus grypus. The sequence goes on from NC_135714.1 coordinate 43,397,335, forward strand.
TAAATATATAGTATTCTAATATGAATTAACAAGTAACAATAAAAAACAACAAACCTAACCATTCACAGATAAAAAGACATGCTAGTGAAAATTTATAATAAATACAATTTTATCTTTAAATACAATCTCTTATTTTTTATTTATTTTTAAAGAACATTTTATTTAGAGAGCGAGCATGCATGAGCAGGGGAACAGGCAGAGGGAGAGGGAGAGAGAGCATTTCAAGCAGACTCGCTGCTGAACCTGGAGCCCGACACAGGACACACGGTTGCATCTCAGGACCCTGAGATCACCTGAGCCGAAATCAAGAGTCCGACGCTTAAGTAACTGGGCCACCCAGGCGCCCTTACGATCTTTTAAAATGTCTTATTTAAGTTGCACGTATATTTTTGTGCATATTTCCCACTTTGTGGGAAAGGCTTTTCTAACTTGATACAGTAAAGTCATGGTGAGGAGACCGTTCTAAGCCAGTTGTAAGCATTTTCCTCTAGGCTCCTTTATCTCCAAATTTCACCTCTTGTGTGATGACTTGTGTTGAGCGGCCTTATTGTTGTTTCCTTGCAGGGAGACCAGGCCTTTTCCAGGTAGCTGGTAGTAGCCCTTGCTCACAGGAGCATCTGCATCTTCCCTGGCTCGGCACGTGCGGCCGTGTGACCGCGTGGCTGTGTGGCCGCGTGGCCGGGGTTCCCACGCCGCTTTCATTCAGGTCACTGCTGCCGTGTGTGCATCTGAGCTCTGGGACTCAAGTAGGAGTTATTGTTTGCCTTGTTGGCATTTTCATCCTTCTCCCGAAGATCATGAGAGCACAAAGGAATACTTTCTAAACGAGGGAACTTTCAGTTTGGAACTAATTTTGAGTGAAGATGAGTTTTATTCAGCAATTTTTTTTTTTTTACATCCCAAGATGTAAATAATTTGCATCTGACGCCCAAATTCAAATACTGAAATGGTGGCATTTGTATGAAGGCAGACACTGGTGTTTGATGACTGGTAGAACACTGTAACTGGGTGGTGGGGTACCAGAGTGACAGCCCCTGCCTGCGCCCCGCCCGTAGCGTCCACACGTGCTGCCTTTCTCCACGGCGGGGGGCGAGACCAGCCATCCGTGCCTGTTCTCTTCTGACCTCCGCTGCTTGCCCTCCTCACAGTCTTTATTCTGTCCTTTCAGTTGGCCCCTTTCTGTCTATGACACCTGCCCCCAGGCTTCTCCTTTTTGGGAAAGGGGGGAAAAAGACCAATAATTTAACTACTTGACTGTATTCATTTCTGTTCTTCAGTTTTATGGACCAGATTTCTTTCTTCTTCTTTTTTTTTTTAAATTTTATTTATTTGTCCGAGAGAGAGAGAGACCGAGCATGGCAGGCAGAGGGAGAAGCAATCTCACTGCTGAGCAAGGAGCCCAATGCAGGACTCGGTCCCGGATCGTGACCTGAGCCAAAGGCAGACGCTTAACCAACTGAGCCACTCAGGAGTCCCTAGACCAGATTTCTAACTGGGACTTAGGGAATTAACTGTTCTTTCGCTTCACTTTAGTCTTCCCTTATTTGGCTTCAGTCCCTGTCTTTTCATTGAAATTCTGGTTTTGAATGATACCTAAAACCTATCTACTTACTACTTCCTGGGGTCTTTTTCAGCTCATTTCACACTGTTCACCTCCTCTTGAAGAGCCCTACCCCATCTTGGCTGGATAACCTTGAGTCTTAGTAAGTTTCATTCTCTCCTCTTAAGTCAAGATAACAATTCTCAGGTTTTTGAGTAGCGGGTTAAACCGTGTATATGAAAATACTTGGCATCTAGTTAGTGGCTTAGCGAAGGGTGCCTGCCCCTAACTTGACCATCTCCTGCCTGGCTCTCTGAATATCTAAGACAGTTGTGTTGTTGCTATTGTTCTTTTTACCCCCTTCACCCCTTTCCCTAGGTGAAGACCTTCTCTAAGGCTCATTTTTTCAACTTAATCTAATCTCCCTTTCCCTTGGAAATCTCATCTACTTGCAAAGCTCTAGCTGATCAGTGTAGGCTGCCAGCAGCCAGACACATACCTTGAGACTGCTGGCCTCAGCTCAGGCGTCCCAGTTCTGGGAGCCTCTTGGAAACCTTCCTTTGAAGTGCTTCTTACTGCCTCACAGCGAACGTATCTGAAACCAAACCTTATTTTTTTTCCACTTGCCCACATGTTTTGTGGGAATATAAATATTCCTCCCAGTAAACCTGGCAGAAAAACCTTACCATCATCTTTGATGCATCCCCCCACCCTGCTTTTTAAAGCTCTTTTTATATTTTCCCTTTCTGTCGTGTGCACAATTTTCCCTTCTCTGAATTACCTTCACCAGTGGTCTTATGCAGCGGGCCTCCTCATTGGCCCAGCGGCCGCCAGCCTTCTCTACATTCTGCCCTGGTCTGGTAGCCACAGTGCCTTAATCATACTTGTGGCTTCTACTCAGGAACTTCTGAGGGATTCTTGCTGATCAGAACACACAGGATTTTCAGTCCGGCCTCAATTTATCTTTCTCATCTTACCCCAGCCATTCATCTGATGGGTTTGCTCCCTGTTCTCAGAACATGCCTGTATTCTTTGCAATTGTCAGTCCTGGGAATGAGGGAAGGGCATGTACCCCAGTGCATTTTGAAGTTAGTCCCCTCTGTGAGTGGCTGCTACCGAATCCTGCTAAGGCTTCAGGGAGGCTTATGAAATGAATTTCGGAGCTGACTTCCCCTGTTGGTCAAAGGTTGCCCCACAGGTGTTAACTCCTCCATACTTCCGGGTAGTGAAGGAATGCAGAGCCCTTACTTTCTGGTTGGACCTGCCTGAAACCAATGAATAGCTTTCAAGGAATTGGTTCTCCATAAGTAGAGCAAGAGATTGGGTCAAGAGATTTTTGAAGTGGTGCACAACAGGTGTCTGTAATCATGTGTATGAAAAAAAAAACCACCCAGAAGTACAGAGAACGTAGAGTGAAACAGTATGTCTCCTCCTTCTCTTGTATTCTAGTTCCAGGGGTCAGCAAACTGCATTTTACCACTGGCTCCTTGTTTTTGTAAATAAAGTTTTTTATTGGAACAGAGCCATGCCCATCCATTAAAGTATTATCTATGGCTGTTCTCAAGCTACAGCATCTGAGTTGGGTAGTTATCACAGAGACTTTGTGGCCCATGAGGTTAAACATTTGGCCCTTTAAGAAAAAGTTTGCTGACTTCTGTTCTAGTCATCCTGGTTTCTTTCCTGTAAACACCCACTGTTAACTGTTTGCCGGGATTTGGCATGCATTAACAACTGTACTATATACCTCCCTCCCTCCCACACCCCTCCACACACATACATACAATGACTATATACATAATAGGTGCTTTTTTCTAACTTAAAAATATCTTACTGATTTTTCTTTATTGGTATAAATAAAACATTCTAATTTTTACTTTTCTTATATTTTAGAATATAATATTCTGATACACGGAGCAACCATTTATTTAACCAGTTCCCTGTTGATGGACATATAGTTATTTTATCTTTTGTTATTACAGATGGCATTTCATTTATACATGCTTCTAATACAAAAGGATGAACTCCCCTAGTGTTCCTGTCTTAAACTTTGTTTCAGTCCTGTACCTGCCATGCCCACGGTATGCATTCACTTTCTCTTGAGGCTTGCAGGATCCTTAGGGGTGGGAGTCGTTGGGCTAGGCCTTCCTTACGAGGTTCTGTGTAAGTTGCATCTTGAGGAATCAAGGCGAACCACAAAAAGGAGGCAGGAGGGGCAGTAGGACTGCACGATTGAAGGCTGGTGGTTACCAAAAGCTTAACAGGTTCTTCTGTCGTACTGCCCAGACTGTAGCCCTGAGCCGAGTGGCCGTTCTTCTGCACTTGAAATGTGGCTCGGCTCAATGGAGATGTGCTTGAGCTGGGTGTGGTGAGTAGATGGACGCCCGGGTGGAAAAAAGGAATGCCATGTTCCCAGAGTAGTATTTTGGCTATATTGGGTTAAGTAAAATATTATTAAAAATAATTTTATCTGTTTTTACTTTTTAAAATGTGGCTACCAGAAAATATCAGTTATGTGGCTTGCATTATTTTCTGCTGGACGGTGCTGCTGTGCAGGCTCATCCTTCAATGTGGAGTCTGGGGCTCATTGTTAGACAGTGAGGTCACGTGACGAACTCACTTCGTTTTACAAAGATGAAACTGGTCGTGTTGTGGCGCATTGTGGTGACTCTTTGTAACTGAGTGCTCACTGTGTGCTCGGCAACACCTGAACAGCTCTCTGTGTGGTAGCTCATTTAATCTTCACAGCGACCCTGCCGCTTGAGTCCCGGGGAGGTAAACTTCCGGGCCGAGGTCGTACAGTAAGTGGTAATGCCGTGGCTGTGGCCGCCGGCAGTCTGCTACCAGAGCAGGTCATCCTGAAGGTGTTTAGAGAAAGGTGCACTGCTTGCACGCAGTAAGCACTTAGGCCTTTGACGACCAGTGATCATTTTCTGACCCTGCTATTAGCACTCTTAAGTTTTAAAAATCGATCTCCGTAATACTCTGATGCTTTGGTTTTAAATTCTTATCACAGTGGTTGGTGGTTTAACACTATCTTTTTGGATATCCAAGACCAGCCTAATATACAATAAAAGCTGCAAGTTGATTTTCTTGTGTTCTGTGTATAGCAAGTTTTTAAGAATATGTAGTTTTTTGTTTTGTTGTCCTCGTAAGGCAGGTTTTATTTTGTCCTCATTTCACAGAGAGACAGGTTGAGAAATGTGGCCAGGGCTTTATGGCTGAGAATTATAAAGCCACAAGAATATGCAGTTTTGGGGGCGCCTGGGTGGCTCAGTTGTTAAGCGTCTGCCTTCAGCTCAGGTCGTGATCCCAGGGTCTGGGACCGAGCCCCACATCAGGCTCCCTGCCCAGCGGGAAGCCTGCTTCTCCCTCTCCCACTCCCCCTGCTTGTGTTCCCTCTCTCGCTGTGTCTCTCCCCGTGAAATAAAATCTTTTTAAAAAAATATGCAATTTTGATCCCTGTTGTGTTTTTTTTTTTTTTTTTAAAGATTTTATTTATTTATTTGATAGAGATTGCGAGAGCAGGAACACAAGCAGGGGGAGTGAGAGAGGAAGAAGCAGGCTCCCCGCTGAGCAGGGAGCCCGATGTGGGGCTTGATCCCAGGGCTCTGGGATCATGACCTGAGCTGAAGGCAGACGCTTAACGACTGAGCCACCCAGGTGCCCCCCCTGTTGTGTTTTTAAAAGTAAACATTTTCTGTTTTTGAGCTTGGAGCGAATTGATAATAAATGGTGTATATTTATTCCTAAACATTTTCTTGGATTTCAGATCCTAAATACTTTACAGTGAAATTCCTTCATACAAAAGGTATACTGAGAGGAAAATGGTTGCATTAATGAGAGCCAAGTTGAAATGCTTATTTTTTTTATGATGCTTAATGATCATAGGGTATTTGAAGAGAAAGAAAGCTCATCTTTAAAGGAACATCAGCATAGAGGGAACTAAAATGGTCATGGAGAGAAAGCAAGAATTTTTTTTTTTTTAAGATTTGAGAGAGAGAGAGCAAGCACGAGAGGGGGGTGGGGCAAAGGGAGAAGCAGACTCCCCGATGAGCAGGGAGCCCGACTCCGGGCTCGATCCCAGGACCCTGGGATCATGACCTGAGCCGAAGGCAGACACTTAACCAACTGAGCCACCCAGGCGCCCAAGAAAGCAAGAATTTCTTAAAATGGTACTTGCTTAATCAAGAGCTGGCTTCCAAGGCTGTCCTTTTGATTTAGTCCTAATACCAACTATTTTCTAAAATGTTAAATTTTCCCCAGTTTTTAGCTCAAAGGTCTCATCTGATAAATGCTTAAATCTTGCTGATCTTTACTGTGGAATTAGGACTCAAGTTTATGTCGTGAGTTGAGGAATGACATGCACACTAAGAATTTCAGATTTTATTCTTATCTCTGATATCTCTGACTAGGACCTTTGTAAATCAGAGTACTTCTGTTTTTACCCTGTCAAATATCAGATGTGTTTTGGGGGTTTCTTTCTCTTTTTTTCTCTCTTAGGTTTCTAGAGATTCACAGGCTTTAAAAGTTAATTGAAGGTGGGCCGTTAGGTTTGGAGGAGACATTTAGAAGCGATTTGTGTAGCCCCCAGTTTCCCAGCCTGGGAACTAGTGATGTGTTGGATCTGGTGATTCTTTGCTGTGGGGGCTGGGGGAACGTCCTGTGCATGGTGTCCCGTCCATAGCAGCCCCTGTGGCTTCCGCCTGCCACGTGCTGGTAGTTCACCTTCAGTTGTGACAACCAGTGTCTCTGGACGTTGCGTAAAGACCCCCGAGAGACAAAATGGCCCAGGTTCAGACCTCCGACACAGCGCCTGTCCCGTAAGGGGAGGTTCTCTTCTCTGGAACGCTGGCGTGGAGGAAGAAGCTTACTGCCTTCTCTAGCGGTCCAGTTCGGCTGCACGTGGCTCTCTTGGGGGAGAAATCTTTTCTCTGGGGTACGCTGAAGTCTGCCACCTACACGTTTACTACCATCTGTGACTTTATAGTTCTGCCTCTTAGGGTCGCATAGCGTAGATACAGACCCACAGACAAACTTTCGCAGTCATGGGAACATAGGCACACGGTCCTTCCTAGTCCCTTATTTGATTGTTGTAGAGCCTGAGTTGGCAAACTTTTTTTTTTTTTAAAGATTGATTTATTTATTTGAGAGAGCGAGAATGAGAGAGAGAGAGAAAGAGAGAGAGTACATGGGGGGGGAGGGTTACGGGGAGAAGCAGGCTCCTCGCTGAGCAGGGAGCCTGATGCGGGGCTCGATCCAGGGACTCCGGGATCATGACCTGAGCCGAAGGCAGTCACTCAACCAACTGAGCCCCCCAGGCGCCCCGGCAAACTTTTTTTTTTAATGGGCCAGGTAATATTTTAGGTTTTTAAGGTCTCTGTTGCATAGTTTTCACTTCCTTCTTCCATCCCTCCCCCTTCTGTCCCTCTTTTTATTTTTTGCAACCCCTTAAAAATGTAAAAGCATTCTTAGCTGACACAGGCTGGTCGTGGCCTCGCGGCAGCCTGCCAGTCCCTGGTCTTAGAGCCTCTTCTGCCTGGGATGATCTTCAGGGGGAGGGCCTTCTCCATGGTGGTGCCCCGGAGCCGTACAGAACTTTGGGGAAGAGCTGAGCAGCACAGAATAACGGACTTGTCACTAACTGTTAAACGTACTTAAAGTACTGTTTTACTTGTTTGAGCGTGGTCACATTTTCAGCTTAAAATGACCTTAATGCCAACCAAGACTTCAGTTTGTCTTTTTTATTAGGCCACATGACACCGCCTAGGATATTTTTAGACTTGAGCATAGGACCATCCATATATCCATCTATATATGTATATATTTTTTAACAGTTTTAATTTTTTTTATTGAAGTGTGACACACAGTGTTACGTGAGTTTTGGGTGTACAGCATGGTGATGGGACAGCTCTGTGTGTTCGCTACCTCACAAGTGTGGCTACTGTCTGTCACCGTACAAGGCCACCACGGCACCGTTGCTGTCCCTTTCATTCCCATGATGTACTCACTCCATAACCGCAAGCCTGTATCCGCACTCCCCTCCCCCCATTTTGCCCTTCCTCCCGCTGGCAACCATCAGTTCTCTGTAATTATGAGTCTGTTCCTGCGTTTTGCTTGTTTGTTTATGCATTTGCTTTGTTTTTTAGATTCCACGTATATGTGAAACCATATGTAATTGTCTTTCTCTGATTTCACTTAGCATAATACCCTCTAGGTCCATCCATGTTATTGCACGTGGCAAGATCTCATTATGTTTTAAAGATTTCATGTATTTATTTGAGAGAGAGAGCACAAAAGCGGGGGGGAGGGCAGAGGCAGAGGGAGAAGCAGGATCCCCCGCTGAGCAGGGAGCCCAAAGTGGGGCTTGATCCCAGGACCCCGGGATCATGACCTGAGCCGAAGGCAGACGCTCAACTGATTGAGCCGCCCAGGCGCCCCAGGATCTCATTTTTTTTGCCTGAGTAATATTCCTGTGTGTGTGTGTGTGTGTGTGTGTGTGTGTGTGTGTGAGAGAGAGAGAGAGAGAGAGAGAGAATATCACATCTTTATTCATCCTTCTGTTGATGGACACTTTAGTTTGCTTCCCTCTTTGGCTATTGTAAATAATGCTGCAATAAACATTGGAGTGCATAGATCTTTTCAAATTAGTGTTTTTGTTTTCTTTGGGTAAATGCCCTGTACTGGGTCATAGGGTAGCTCTATTTTTAAGTTTTTGAGGAGCCCCTGTACTGTTTTCCAGTGGTTGCATCGGTTTGCATTCCCACCAGGTGCACGAGGGTTCCTTTTCTCCACATCCTCACCAACACCTGTTGTTTCTTATCTTTTTGATTCTAGCCATTCTGACAGGTTTAAGGTGTAAACTCATTATGGTTTTGATTTGCATTTCCCTGATGAGGAGAGATGTGGAGCATGATACCATGTGGCTGTTGGCCATCTGGATGTCTTTGGAAAAATATCTGTTCAGGTCCTCTGTCCATTTTTAATCAGATTATTGGGGTTTTTTTGGTGTTGTATAAATTCTTTATATCTTTTTATATCCAGCTATATTAAATCTCAGCTAGAGCCATTTCTTGCTCTAGCCTTTTGAGAACTTTCTGGATCCTATTTTGTCCTATAAAATCTTAAAGGAACTTCTCTTGGCTTTCTGTTACTTGAATGTTTGGTAAACATATCTGGCTCTTCCACTCAAGGTACAAGTAAGAATTCGAGACGTAGCTAAGAACTAAATCTCAAATCACAAATCTTAGAAAATAAGGTAGTTTTACTATGTGGCTATAGCTGGTCTCTGTTCTTTTTTAAAAAAATTATTTTGTAGAATTATACTTGGATCTGCATTGTAGCATCCATAAATTAGAGGTCTTGGTCATTACAAATGGCTTTCAAAGTCCTTAGACAGTGAGTCAATGACCATGACAGAAAAACTTTAATTCATATTCAAAAATAAAAGAATTTTAAGTAATGATTTTTTTTCAAAAATAGCTGATACATAATATATATGTTTTTTTAATTTCAGAAAGGATTTACACCAGCTGCCCCGGTTCATAGCAATAAAGAAGATCCAGCTACCCAAACGAATTTGGGATTTATCCATGCATTTGTCGCTGCCATATCAGTTATCATTGTATCTGAACTGGGCGATAAGACATTTTTTATAGCGGCCATCATGGCGATGCGCTATAACCGGCTGACGGTCCTGGCGGGGGCTATGCTCGCCCTGGGCCTGATGACGTGCTTATCAGGTGAGTGTGCTTTGTCCTCCTCGTGACTTTACTGAATTAAGGAGAAAGCATGGTGTGGGGCATTGAGTCGTTGACTCATTTAGCTAGCTGGTCAGATGCACTTAGTTTGACCGAGTTCCAGAATTTAATAAACAGAAAAATAGTGTCAGGTACATACATGACTAAAAACCATGCTGTACTTTCAAAAAAATGAAAATTTCAGCGATTCACAGCCAAGATCCATACTCGTCATTGATTCACTAGTTTTTTATCCTTGGTTTGGCTGTGTATACCCTTGCCTTTTTTTCTTTTCAGTCCAGATAAGCTTCTCATCTGATCTCTTAGAAATAGGACTCAAGTCACAACAGAGGATTATCGATTGAAGGACACTTCAGGGACGTGGTGGAAAGCAGTAACTTTTGAAGGACATTTGGTAATCAAGTAACTGAAGAGTCACTTTCAGTTTGTTGTGTTTGATTAAGATGTTCTTACCCATTATAATAAAGGGATGAAATGTTCTTAGATTCCCAGTTTGTGTTACTATTGCATAGGTTTCAGTTTTAGAATTAGACCATGAGAAAGTAAACTTAACACTAAATAATGAGGCATAGCTGAGTCTCTGGTTCAGAAGCCACCCCAAGCCGCCTAGCTGGGTGGAAAACTGAGCTTTCCCCTGAAAGTCAGACGTGGGTGGGAACCTGACCGTCGTGGAGTGGCCTACTGATTAGTTCCTTAACCTGCCAGCCTCAGTGTCCCCATCTGTGCACTGGAGACAGACGATAATGCCTACTTCCCTCGTCGGGTTGCGGTCTGTGTTAAATGTTTCAGGTGCTCGGTCCTTCAGCCCTCTGCGCCTCTCCCACCTCTCACGCAAGCTGGTTCTTCAAGTACGGAGCAGGTTCTGGTTTTGGCTGCTTGGACGCCTGTTAGAGTTTACGTCGTTTTAAACCTATTATAAATGAATAGTTTACTGATTAAAATAATCGGACTACTTTTCACATTTTAGAAGTTAGTTTTAGCATCATTCATATTTCATAATAACATAATTTTTTCTTCAAAAGCAAATTTTGATATAGGAAATAGGAAAAGTGGAGCGGGTTGTTGGTGAAATCATGTGTTTAGAATGAGTTTGAATAATACTGGAGGATTTTATTTTTGAAACTTCTGGCTTTGCGGGTAACTGGAAAACTGGCCTTTCTGCCCGTTCCCCCCTCAGAACCCGGTGCCAGGGGTTCCCCCACCTCTTCCACGCGATCAGTTGGGGGTCGGCTGAGTCCCCGGCCCAGGCCCACCTACCGCCCGCTGCCCTGCTGGCCGCCCCGCCCACCGCTGCTGTGGGGAACGGGCTCCAGCAGGGGTCTGCGCGCCTTTTCCTTGGGTATCCAGGACCACTTGGAGAAACTCTGTACCCCCGCTCACATGGAAGTTGTCGAAAAGTTGTCACCATAAGTTTAAGGAGTTGCAAAGGTCTAATTTCTGCTATATTGTGTAAAATAAAACTGTTAAGGTATTCTTTTAAAATAAGTCACATGGGATCTAAATACCATTAGCAGTTTGATAACCCACTGTCACCTTCATTCCTTTAAAAATACCTGAACAAACTCTTAACATTTGGACATTGACATTGTTTTTTCCCCTTTAATTCTTACTTTCCTCCTAGAATTTTACCCTAATGATTATAACTATCTGCTTCAAAATCTTTCATGGATTTCGCTCGTTCAGATTTAGCTCGTTCAACACTGTCATTTATCTGCAGCACAAATATGCATATAAACTGAAATTTTTTTTAAAGATTGATTTAGTTATTTTAGAGAGAGTGTGTGCACATGCAGGGGGAAGGAGAGGGAGAGGGAGAGGGGAGAGAGAATCTCAAGCAGACTCCCCGCCGAGTGTGGAGCCCGACATGGGGCTCTGTCTCACAACCCTGAGATCACGACCTGAGCAGAAATCAAGAGTCAGAGGCTTAACTGACTGAGTCACCCAGGCGCCCCCATAAATTGAATTTTAAAAGAGACTGACGGTTTCCTTTGTTAAGTCTCCAAATGTAATATTTTTTACAGATTTAAGTTATAGTTATTAATAGTACACAGTTGATTAAAAGCAAAATGTATCACAAGCTAAATACATTTATATTACTTATATTTAGCTAATATATCACACTACCTAAACCATTTTTTCAAAGTTTGGATATGCATCTCTTAATGAAATGATAGAAGTGTTTATTTGTTTTTAAGTAGGCTCCATGCCCAGTGTGGAGCCCAGTGTGGGGGGTTTGACCTCCACCTGAGACCACGACCTGAGCTGAGATCCAGAGTCAGATGCTTAACCGGCTGAGCCACCCAGGCTGCCCCAGAACTGTTCTTTTAAAATTAGTTTATATGTCCGTGACCAATATTTTTATTGAGCGAAGGAAGTAAGGTTTAGCCTCAACTCTAATCTTTATTTTTTTTTAATAGAGAGGTAAAGGCGGAGAAATTTTATTCACATAAATAAGTAGATAGTAAGGAATTCTTTTATCATCATACTCAGTTCATTGGACTCCTGAGTTTTAGGCTAAAAATTATATACTAGTCTGTCATCAAAAATATTTTTTAATGCTTTACCAGCTGACAAATTAATACCGCTAAATAAGATTTGAAATACTGCTGTCAGTTTTGTTGAAAGCAGAGGATTAGAAACCATCAAGTATACCAAAAAGAGTTTCTCTGAAATTTATCAAATGACTGTTCTTGTACATGTTAGTCTTTTACTTAGAAGTACCTTGTTTAACTGGCTGTATTTAAAAATGATTGAGAAATATTGTTCGTTTCAGTGTACTTTTGCCAATAAGGGATTTTGTTTAAAAACTGTACCACATCACATATTTTGAATACGTTTTTGCCAGTGCCTTGGAGCTGCAGCTTTGGCTTGTTTGGTTTGTGGACACTGTCTACCACCTGACCTAACCGCCACAGCAGTTCTAGTAGGTCCATAGGAAATCATCCACGCCAGGCTTGCTTTCTGTCCGAAATCATTTGACTTGGTTTTTGAATTGAAATGAACGTGCTATAATGACAACCATCTGCTTTAGAATCCTTCTAAAATGGATGCCGGGGGGCTGGATTAGGCGAGGGAGCCAGCTTTGAGAGTGCCACCAGGGCGAGAGAAGACCCCACGGGCTTTAGTGTTGCCTTCTGAGGCTTTCTTTGCTTTTTGTAACAAGACTCTGCCTTAGGGAAAACCGCCTTCATTTACACCGGTTGGGGAATGAAAGAGGCACGATTTCTCGGTGAAAATTGTCATTCCTGCCAAGGCCCAAACACCCTATTTCTAATGCCATGAGCATCGGTTCCAACAAACATAATGCCATTATTTCTGATATCATGACCTTACCAGCAGCTTGCATAAGACAGGGAAGCCCCAAAGCCCCGTGTCTGCTTTATGATGCCTTGATCGAGGACCCCAGGATTTTAGACCCCCTCTTTGCTGCCCGAGGATATATATTTTTCCATACTGTGGGGAAATGCACCAGAGAAAGCTGGGTAAAAGGCATCCTTGTAAAGGGGACAAAAGGCAAGCGAAGGAGGGAGCCTGACTGACTCCTAACCACAAGCACATTTCAGGAAGATGAGTTTTAGGAAAGACAAGTGGAACTTCGGGAAATTCCTTTATAAAGTATTCATCCGTGTCCCCTTGTGAAGTCTTTATATATCCCTGGGAGTACCACAGCCCCAGTTTGGAGATTGTACACTTGGAAGTCTTACCCCTTTCAGACGCGAGTGGAGGGCTCAGTATGTTAGGCAGGCCCCTCCCTTCGCTGCGGGTGGTGGGTTCACCTAGCCTTTCTGTGCCGTCCCACAGCAGGGGTGATCATCCTGTGTGCTTCAGAGTTTTATTACTGCCGCTCTTCCTCCTTATTGCCTTTCTCTCATTTTCCGCCTTATCCACTTGTAATCTGATTTCTGCTCTGACACCTGTGGAAAGGCTTCAGTATTCAGCTTTCCTGATTAGAGTTCAGTTTTCATTTCCGTGAGCCCCCTCACACCACATTCCTGGGCATTCCCACCTTTTTATTCTCTTGGCTTCTGTGACGCCCTGTGTTTATAGTTCTCTCTGGGAAAAAAATTTTGTGCCATTGAATATTCATATTCCCCACAGTTTTATTCTTGGCTCATTTTCCCCCCTTCACACTGATGTCCCTGTGCTGAGTGTTCTCAGTTTAATTACCTGAAATTCAGTGGGTCCCAAATCTCTATCTTCACTCCAGGTGATTTTTCTTGCAACTTCTACATTGCCAAGACGTAGAAGGACCAGGACATAACTTGTTCTGACTTGTTGCAAAGTCCTTGCTTAAAGAGAAGTAATGGCTCACTCTTCCCAGAGCAAAAGTGCTTGAGTGTCTGAGGGAAAGTTTCCAAAGAAAGAGGAAATAGAGGGACAGTAACCAGAGGAAGAAAAGTTATAATGCCAGGTAGTTTTTTGCTCTCTCTGGAGAGGTCAGGCAGAAAAGATGGCAGTGTAAGTGTCCGTAAGTATCAAGGTTGGTTGGTTGGTTTGTTTTTTAGATTATCTGAAGATAGAAGGAAAACTGAGTTTAGGATTAAAGAGGCTTGCTACATTCCATTTTAAAATTTAAAACTTTTCTGGAAAATATTTTAAATTCACAAAGTTGCAAAAATAAAACAGTACAAAGAACACCTATATACCTTTTTATCTAGATTCCCTGTTAACATTTTACCTTATTTGCTTTAGCGTTTGTGACCTGTCCCTATCTAAACAAAATTATGCATGTGTGTGTACATACATGATTTATAGGTGTGTAGATGTGACGTATACGTGCTCTATCTGTAGATACATAAAGTATGTATAAATACACATAACTCATATATATATATACATGGACAGAGTGATACGTGCTTTGCTGTCCTTATTTTGTGTCAGGCGACCTGACATGCTCTCTAGCAGCATCCCCTCCTGTAGAGGAGCAAGCCTAGGTCAGGTATTAGATTTGGTTCTTTTTAGTCTTTTAATCTGAAATACTTCCACAGCTTTTTCTCGTATTTTACAGTGTTAACATTTTTTTTTTTTTTTTAAGAATACAGCCTTTAAGGGATTGCTCCTCATCTTGTGTCGGTTTGCTGTTTTCTCGTGATTAGATTAAGTCCGTGCCTTCTTGACCAGATTATGGCCTTGGTGGTGTTTGTCCCTCTGAGAGGGTCACGTCTGGAAGAACATGATGTCCATCTGTCCCTCACTGATGTCAAGATTTCTCTTGTGTATGGTCTTTTTCTCTGCAAATACTACGCAGTCTTTACGGAGACGCTCTAAGACAGTACAGCTACTCTGTGCCCGCTCGGAGTGGATGACTCTCACAGGATCTCAGCGCTCCCCTGATGCCTGCAGAGCGATGGTTGGCTGGTTCTGGGGCCCCGTCCCCATTTGCTGTGGGCCCCAGCACACTGCGCTAACAAAGAGCTCCTTCCCATCCCATGGGCTTGTCTATGTGCTGTCAGTATAAATTGGGGAATTCATTTTTTCAGTAGGTTTTAATTACTTAACTGTATTGCTTAAATTGTCCCAGATTTGGCTGGTGGGAGCCCCTGCAAGCTGGCTCCTAGTCCTTGTGTCATGCTGCCATCATTCTTTATGCTCTTGCTAACTTTCCAGTCTAACAGTATAGGGCAGGTGCATCTTGTGCCCTGTCTGCCGAGCCCTGGAGTTAGCTGTTTCCCTGAGGAGCCTTTTCGGGAGAATGCTGTCAGAAACCAAGATCTGCATGTAAAGTGGGCTCGTTACAGAGATGTCTTTGCTTCGTGGCCTTTTCAGTGGATAGAGCAGAAAATCTACATATCGTGTGTGTGCATACACATACATGCAGATATACATATTCATACATATAATTAAAACATGTACACATAAACAGATTTGATGTCTTTCTAAACATGATTTTAAAATCTTCAGTTTTATAATGTAGCGAACTGGGAATACATTTGATATGGTTACACATTTGATGTTCAGGCAGATATGGTTATACATTTGATCAGGCAGATTTTAAGTGTTGTACTCATAGAAAGAGCATGTGAAGTGGAGTAATTGCATTTATTATGTATATGGAACGTCCTCTGGCCTTTCCATAGTTTGAAGTTTTAAATACTGAACTGATAATACTGGTATAATTGTGTTTCAGAGTTAGGATTTGGGTCCTTGATAGGGTTCCAAATATAGTTTTTTGTTTAACTTAATACAGTTGTCCTCTTTTTTTAACAATAGGAAAGAATGGTACTGAATAAATCTGAGTCTATTGTAAATGTTATTTTAATATATGTAGGAATTAGTTTCTTTTATAAGATATACTTACTTGGTGCTCGCTTCGGCAGCACATATACTAAGATATACTTACTTGAAGTGGTTAAAAAGGAGCAGAGTTTGAATCCTACCTCTCATGGAGAATCTTGTCATGATTCTTCACTATAGAAGTTTGTAATTTAAAGATCTGTGATGAAGAAATATCACTTACATATGAAAGTGGTATAAGATGTCAGGATCCTTAGAGGGCGTCATCGTTAAGTTCCTCCCTAAAGTACTGTGCCCCACGGGACGTGTGGCGAGCCAGCCCCTGGCTGTGTCCACAGAGGAGTTCGTTCTCTCCCCGGGGAACACATGCTGTCTTCAGCTGCACCACTGATCTCATGATGTTAGGCCCCTGGCTTGATCTCAGGGTCTAAATTGGCGGAGGGAAAGAAGTGGAATTATTTAAGGTTTAATATGTATTAGATCGGCTTCTTATGTGAACCATTTTTCCTTTAGAACAATGTGTTTTTTTTTTAAGATTTATTTGACAGAGCGAGCGAGTGCGTGTGAGTGGGGGAGGAGCGGGGGGAGAGGGAGACAGAGAATCTGAAGCAGACTCTGTGCTGAGCACGGAGCCAGACACAGGACTTGATCCCAGGACCCCGAGATCATGACCTGAGCGGAATTTAAGAGCCGGCCGCTCAACCGACCGAGCCACCCAGGCGCCCCAGAACAGTGTTAAATTAGGATTCCCAAAGTTAACTGTTCTGTGGGTTAGTTGCGGTGCCTGCTAACTAACTGGGCGTGCTGTTGCATTTCCTTCCAGTTTTGTTTGGCTACGCCACCACAGTCATCCCCAGGGTGTATACATACTATGTTTCAACTGCATTATTTGCCATTTTTGGCATTAGAATGCTTCGAGAAGGCTTAAAGATGAGTCCAGATGAAGGTCAAGAGGAACTGGAAGAAGTGCAAGCGGAATTAAAGAAAAAAGATGAAGAAGTAAGTCATGGCAGTATTAAATATCTGGACCAAAAAAGCACTCAGCTAAGAATCAACACTATGCACAGGTTCTTCGGTGGCCATCCGTATCCGTGTGAGATGTGTGGGCCACACAAGAATAGCTTGTTGTGCCTGGTTTGCATTCGTAGAGCTGTGATCAGACTCTGGGTGAGTGGGAATGTGGTAGGCAAGGACGCTGGGCTGAATGCTAACCTCATGTGATCGGGCTCCTCGGTGATTATAAGTTCCCGCAAAGCAGGAACTGTACTTTGTATTTTACGTTTCTTGCCACAGCATTTAGGATAGTAAGGGAGCAGTAAAGATTGATTTTGTTGGGGAGGAATGGAAGAATTGAGAATATAGTGTTTGTTGTGTGAGAGTGGTTCAAAAGAAAAGTTTGGGGTCACATAATTTTAGTTTCAGCATATTCCATAAAATTTAAACACTTTCTCAAAGAAAGGTTAAGTAATTTTGATACTATTTTAATTTGCTTCTTGGGATTAATGTCTCTCTCTCTCTCCCTTTTTTTAAAAATTTAGTTTCAAAGAACCAAACTCTTAAATGGACCAGGAGATGTTGAAACGGGTGCAAGCACGACGATACCTCAGAAAAGATGGCTGCATTTTATTTCACCCATCTTTGTTCAGGCTCTTACATTAACATTCTTAGCAGAATGGGGTGATCGCTCACAACTAACTACAATTGTTTTGGCAGCTAGAGAGGTGAGTGATACTTGAGAAACAGCGGCTTCTGTATTAATGGTGAAACTAAGC
This sequence comes from Halichoerus grypus, assembly GCF_964656455.1. Classification (NCBI taxonomy): domain Eukaryota; kingdom Metazoa; phylum Chordata; class Mammalia; order Carnivora; family Phocidae; genus Halichoerus; species Halichoerus grypus. Next base: position 43,414,638 of record NC_135714.1, read on the forward strand.
ATAACAATGTTACTTTGCTCCGGAGGACTCCAGAGGACAGTCCGTCTGGGCCAAGGGACTGCTTCACATGCCGGATTATTTTAGACTAATGATCCTGATTCTCTTTAAAATGGCCCATCTCCAGCTCCTATAGTCAGATGGCATTCTGTGTCCCAGCTGACTTGGCGTCTTTAGATTTCTCTTGTTGACTCCTCTTCCCTTCAGTTTTGCCGAACTGATACCGTGGCAGTTGTCTTGACTTGGTTTTGTCTTTCCTTAGAACTTTAGTGTTGCAGGGGGTTACTTTACAAAATAACATTCAGTGGAAAATTAACAACAGCCTAACTGTCCAGTATGGAGAAATTAGTTCATTTATTTACAAATTTGTGTGCTGTGGGAATAGTCGCTTCTCGGCAAACATAAGACTTCAGGAAATTGAAACGTTCACAGTGCTTATCTCTGGGTAGTGCAGTTACAGTTGACTTGCTTCTGATATACAGTTTCGCTGCTCTTAGACCCTGAATACTGAGGCCTAGAATGGTGTTAAGCTAGAAGAGATTTCTGCTCACTTTGTCTGCACCTTTGCTCTAAAGATACAGAACCTGAGGCGCAGACACTGGGCGACTTGTCCAAAGATAAGCTAGTTGGTAGCAGGGGCAAGGACTAGAAGCTGAGGCTCTCTGCCTTCTAGCATTTTCTTCTATATCTTGTCGTTGCCAAATGCCACTTAATTTAAAAGATAGCTTGGGGGGTTTGTTTTTAAAATCTTCATCTTCCTTTCGGGAGGCATTAGTTTCACCTGAGGGGTCTTACCGTTCACCCGGGCTTACTACGACTTACTGAGGCGGCGGCTGTGGAAAGCAGTGCTGCAGCAACTTCTCAGGCTCTCCTTGATCTTAGCTGATACCGTGTCTTTTTTAAATCTGTTCAATTGCACTGTTTTTATCCAGTGGTAGGATTTAGAGAACAAGCTTGAGTTGAATGTGTCCTTAGCTCCTAAGGAGACAAGTTCCTTAACGTAGGCCCCAGTTTCAAACAAGAGCTGAAGGCCAGGACGGGCGGTTTCATCAGAGAAACATAAAAAATGCTGTATTAAAAAAAAGAAAAGTAGAACTCCGTTTTTCACTCGAATCCTGCATTTTATTTTTTTATTTATTTTTAAAGATTTTATTTATTTTATTTGACAGAGAGAGACACAGCGAGAGAGGGAACACAGCAGGGGGAGTGGGAGAGGGAGAAGCAGGCTTCCCGCGGAGCAGGGAGCCTGATGCGGGGCTCGATCCCAGGACCCTGGGACCACGACCCGAGCCGAAGGCAGACGCTTAACGACTGAGCCACCCAGGCGCCCCAGCTACCGGGGACCTGTCGAATCCTGCATTTTAAAACTTTCTTGGAAAATGTCACCGTAATGGCTGTGCCTTATATTTTTCTTGATTTCTAGCCTTCTTTATTGGCTTTCAGATTGCCAGGATTGGGACTTGAAAGTAAGCGACCTTTTGGTGGTGATGGTGGGGGTGGTTCCGCCAGAGTGAGCTGTTATGACGGTAGAAATGGCTGCATTTTCCTTCATAGCATCATCTGTGTGGCACAGAGGGACTTGGGAAAGGTCCGGGTCCGCTGTCCCCGTGCGCTCCCTCGGTGCCGCCGCATTCTGGCAGTGTGGCGTGTGCTGACCAGGCCCGAGTCTTCTGCTGTGTGACCAGATTACTGCACCGTTTCGTCTGAAGATGGGGCATTTAGCTACTTCATGGGGTGGTTGTGTGGATGAAGCAGAGAATGTGCGTAGGTCCCCCACCCCCACCCCCCCAGCACCGTGGGGATGGTAGTGAGCTCTTCAGGGGCAGAAATAGGGGTGGTCTGTTTTTGTTCCCTTAATGTTCCTGACTTTTTTTGGTAATTTTTTATATAAACCATGCTGGAATGCAGTTCAGTTTATTTTAGTCTGAAGTTTATTTCTGCTTTCAACACCATGTCCTTAGAAGATGTTAATTACGTACTAAGCAAAAAAAAAAAAAGTGGGGGATGAGGTTCCAGGGTCAAATAAATTTTGCAAATAACAAAGACTGAAAACTTCTGTCTTAAAGGAACTATTTAATTGTACTTGATCCAGTGATTTTTGAAGCGTCACTTTGCAGTAGAATGGCCCCATCTCCCAGGATGCCAGCTTGGAAGTGAGAACTCGCAGAGTCTGAGCGGCGCGGTCCCACCCCGCCGCTCCTGCCCACCCCACCCCTTCACAGGGCAGCAGGGTCCGCCTCTCCTCCTTGCCCCCCCCCTCCCCCAACGGCAGTGCTGTCCCTGCTGCATTCCTGATCCCCGCCCCTCCGTGTCCCCACTCGGTCGCTTACATCTTTGCCTTTCTCCCAGGGTGGTTTTGTGAGCATTTTCACATGCATGAGTTTTCCACATCTAAGAGATTTCCCCCCTTCCCTCAATCCCACTTCTCTTCCAGAGGCCACCCTCTGCCTCCCCTCCCCCGACTCAAGGGCCTTGGCTCTGATGGGGAATGGGAGTTGGTCCATTTTTTTTGCTCTCTACACCCGCTGGCCCTAGTTTCTGCCCTCACTGAACTGCTGACGTGGGGCTGTGAGTTCCCCGCCGCCACCGCCAACTGGCCCCACGGCGCTCATCTCGGGGGGCTCCTCGCCTGGCCACCTCCGCCACCTTCTCGGGGGCTCCTCTGCCTCTCTCATCCCTTCGGTGTTGCTTTCCTCCATCTGCATTTTCTCTCAGGGTCATTCTCTTCAGTCCCACAGTTTACTCACCACTGAACTCAACTGACTCCTGAACCTGTCCACTTTCAACTCCTGTCAGCACCCATAAACCCTTTCTTCACTCCTTCCACTAACTTTTTAAGTCATGGTAGTATTATAATTCATCCAGAGAATTATGGGTGAGAAATACGGCTGTCATGCCTGATTTTTCTCTTCCTTAACACCTAATACTTGAACTTGTCACTAAGGTATATCAATTATGTCTCCTTAATTGCCCAAATCTACCTGCTTTTCTCTGCTTCCAGTCTCCCACCCCAGTCCAGGCAATAGCTTCTCCCATTGACCACCTTGCCTTTAATTTTGTTCCCTTCCAGTTCCTTCTCTGTACTAGACTTTTAAAGCATAAACCTGTTCTGTGACTCTCCAGCTAAAAACCAGCCAGTGTCTTAAAGTCTAAATTCTAAGCTTATAGATAGGGTCCTTTATGAGCTGACCTCTACCATGTTACGTTTTATGTTCTATGTTAACATATTCTGTAGTTGTCTCTTACTGGTGGCCTGTTGCCTTCTAGTATGTTCTCTCCTCCACAAAACAAAGTCCAGTCTTCCTGCCCGTTCTTCAGGGCTTTCTTTTCTGGAAAACTTTCACTGGTCTTCCCAATCCGGGCACCTCCACTTTGTGCTGGTAGCAAGCATTTACCGAATGAATACTGTGTTCCTGGCGCTGAGTTAAAGCACCAAGGACACAGTGGAGAAGAAGGCAGGCAGGATCTGTAGAGTCAAGACTTGCCTCGTTTCCCCAGAATAGCAGGCACTACCCGAGGGAAGAGATGTCTAGGTGGAGTCTCAAAAGCACTTGTCACTTGAGAGCTAAATATCACCTGTGACTGAAGCGTGACAACTGCTGAAAGGCTGTATGAGGGTTATTTTGATCTCAGAAATGTTTCTGCTACTTTTAGCTCTGTTCCTAGATACAACGAGCATATTCCTTCAAGCAGCTATTAACTTTTCATAAATTATACACTTGAATTTTTAGAACCGTTTTAAAGCTTTGTTGTTGTTGATCTCCATTTTCAGTGACTAACAGTTCTCAGGTAACTGTTTCAACTGCTTTTAAATTAACGTTAGCTATGCTTGCTTCCAGGACCCGTATGGTGTAGCAGTGGGTGGGACAGTGGGCCACTGCTTATGCACCGGATTGGCAGTGATTGGAGGAAGAATGATCGCACAAAAAATCTCTGTCAGAACTGGTAAGTCTTTGGTTTTTTATTTTTCTTTTTTTAAAATTTCATTATTATTTCTTTTTAAGTAGGCTCCACACCCAGCATGGAGCCCAAGTCAGGGCTTGAACTCACCCTGAGATCAAGAGGTGAGCTGAGTTCAAGAATCAGATGCTTAACTGACAGAGCCATCCAGGCACCCCTTTTATTTTTTAAATGACAAAGAAAATACCATTTGTTTCAACTTCGAGAATTACTAAGAGATTAGAGAAAGGGGCGTTCGTTCTAAGTTTTTACTTCTGGAGTACACTCGGTCTCTGCAATGATCTCTCAGAGGTCTAGTTCATTGCCGCTGCTATTGCAAACATGGACTGTTTTTCACATGCATAGATGTTAGTAAAATACAAATTCATCTAAAAGCCTTGCTGGATTTATAGTTGCTTTTTATCAATGTATTTAAGTAAAAAAAATCATCACGTTGGAAATAAAATTTCTGGCCTTAAAAGTGCGTTTTGTAAGATGGGGATCTGTAGGTGGAGACCGTTTATGGATTCCACTGAAAATTTCCTGTGTAGCTGGGAGGGCCTAAAAATGGAATAAAAAAGTCTCTTGTCAGAGGCTGTTGAACATTCTTTTTAATAACTGGGTTTTAAGAGGAGTTATAGTTCTATTGTTGCTTGTCAGCACTGTCTCAATTTTAATATAATTCTGTCATTTCTTGAAACAGCGCTGGAGAAGCAATGGATTATTACTGTACAGTCAAGTGTATTAAGTATTCTTTGCTGTGGAAGAGGGGTTTGAGTGTTTCTAATTTCTTTTCAAGGTTAGTTCACCAGATTGGAAGAATAATGGGCAACCTCTTCGCTCCCTCATAGAGGAAGTTTGCCTTATTTCACTTTTTTTCTCTTCTCTTACAGTGACAATCATAGGAGGCATCGTATTTTTGGCGTTTGCATTTTCTGCACTGTTCATAAGTCCCGATTCTGGTTTTTAACAAGCCGTTTGCTCGTTTGTATTTCGTTAAGATAGGTAACTCTTGTGTTTATATATACATAGTGTACATTATAACTAAAAGTGACCGAAAAGACTGTATTTTGTAGCATTGATTTGTGAGTTTGACCCACTTAATGAAAGTATTATGTCCAAAAGAAATAATCATTGATTCTTTTGCAACATGGATTTTTAAAAGAAACCTGATATCCAAGTGTGGATTTTTCTTTTCTCCAGCACAATTACGTTAATATGATCACTTTTTTTCTTTTAGTATTTGTGGGGTTTTTTTGGTGGGAGAGGGTATATACATAGAACCACTGTACAGTGGGGTCTAGCCTTGATTTTCTTTCAGCACTGACCTCTTTAATGAGGAAGATATATTTTCTCCTGGATTTGCCTTAAAATTTTTCTTGGGGGAGGAATGAATTTTTAGCTTTTAAAATATTAAGCCAGAAAGCAGTGTAATCACAAGTCTTTAAAAAAAAAAAAAAAAAATTTTTTTTTTTTTTTTTTTTAAAGAATAATGTATTACTGTTACAACATGACGAGAATTGTTTGCCAGGTCCATTCTCCCTCCTTTTTTTTTTTTTTTTTAAATTGGGTAAGAAACCCAATATAAAAACAGTCAATATTTGACAATGTGGAATTACTAAATTAAGAGAGAATACTATGAGTGTATTCATATTTTTTCTATATTGAATAAACCATGTAACATAGATACAGTGTAAATAAAAGTGGTATGACCAGAGCTTGTTTTACCTTGTGCATTTTATAAGTGAGTTTGTAACAATAATTTACCAAAGTAGTATTACTATTTATAGACCAGTTTCTAAAGTTGATGTTAAAAAACAGGAGCCAGGCATCTTCTAAAGCCTGTCTTACTTTAACACCTCAGACAGCTCTGGGACACAGTAGGTACTAACAAGGTTTAAAAAAAAAGTTTTATGGTAGAGCAGTGCATCAAACCACACAGTTTCATTCTAGAACCCATAACCACCGATCATGATAAGGCTACCTCATTTTATCACACTAACTTCTGTAATCACGGTCCTGTCAGTCTATTCTATTTAACTATTTTATCCAAACAGTATCACTGCTTCTCCCAGCCTGCTATGTTCTGTTCCCATGTGCAGTAATTCTATTTAATACTCTCTTAAAAGTAGCAACAGCACATATTGATGAAAAAGTCATTTTGGGAAACTTTTAAGGAGTTCTCTAGCCACCATAACAAGTGCGGTTACAGGGCAGTAAATACAATGCCCACGTGTGAAAATAAATAAAACACTTCAGAGAAATTTCAGGCTAAGACCCCAGACTACACCATTACTCCCCTAATATAGAGCCAACAAGTAATTACACCTTTTGCAAGAACAGAGAGGATAATTTCTTGTTACGAAAGTAGCTGGTCCCATCACAGCCCGGACTCAGCAGTGCAGACAGCCTGGCCCAAGAACGAGCTGATACTTGAGTAGCAGCATAGCTTTCTGAGGCACCACAATCTTGTATCAGGACAGAACTACTCACAGAATTTGGTAGCTCAGACTTGAAGCTACAAGGTAAAAACTGCTAATACTGTTAGACTCCATTGCTGAATAAAAGAAAAGAAAATGTCATTGTTATTGATTTTAAAATATTTAATAGTCTTCCTTTAAAATCCAAAATAATGTGATTCTTACAAGTTATGTGCCACATAAAGCAGGTGTTATTTTTTGAGAAATGCAGGTGATACCGAAAAACATAGCACTGAGGTATTTTTTTTATTTTTAAAATTGAATAAGGAAACAAAGTCTGGATCTAATTTTACATTTACAAAAGAAAAAACCACCAATGCTACTGCTTGGCTCTTTTACTATGATTTTAGGTTCTGAATACAATTACAAAAGTCTATGGGAAAGAGCATTATAATTATAGTACATGTAGTTTTAAAAAACTGTGCACATCATAACCTGGAGAAATGATCATACACCAAGAGGCCTGAGTGGAGGTAGGCTAATAAAACATTTTACCTCTTCTCAAAGGACAGCTCTGAAAAACAAGTGTAACCAATTGTAACACCAAATTGAAGTGGCAATCAATAGTTAAGTTGGTAACAGAATGATTCACATTTTATATAATATTGTACTTCCAAACATAATTCATAAAAATCATCAGAGAACCTAATGTAGCACCATGGAAACCATTCATTATCCCCTCGTGCTTCTGTGCAATTTAGGATTTGGGCAGAAAACAATACCTAGGAAATGTCAGTCTCATTTTTGTAAATCAGTTTGGATTTCAGTTAAATGTTTGCTTTAGGAAAGCAGGTATTCTTAAGATCTTAGCCATTTATAGCTCTACCCTTTTGGAAGTGAAGAACAATGGGCTACATCTAATTTTTACTTGAAACCAAGAGCCAAGCAGGAAGGACAGCAATGTCAAGAGTAGCACACCAAGAAACCACACAGAACATTAGGAAGAATTTGGTGTATGTTTTTACAGCTAATAACTGATGTTAACATAAATTGACAAAGATAAAACTTTTTTTGCACTAACTGGTTTCAATACAGCACTGAATGTGACTCATCTTTGGGCTTCAATCTCTACATAGAGTGAATGTCAGCAAGTGCCATACTGAGGCCCTTCCCCAACTTACGCCCTAGTAAAAGAGATTTCAAAATCGTTCTAGAATGGTCTAAGAATTACAGCTGTTCTGGCTGACATGAAGGAAAAAAAAAAAAGGACATTTCCTGGCCAACTGGTTTTGCTTGATTGTCTAGTTACACAATGCGTCAGTCTACGGCTAATCTAGCTTTCCCTCCATTCTAACTCTTCGGCACTGGCGCAGCCACCGCCAGCAGTGAATCTGCACGGTACAGACCGACTCAAAACACACACACAGTATCCGAACGTCATTTTTAAAGCGATATCACAGTTTGTTTCCTCAGAAATTTAAAAGCATACATTTGAAAACACATTTTCAATGTAACCCTCAGAGTTAACACTTTTTACCTCAATTAAATCCAACTTGTGGTTGACTTGCTTTCATTACCATTCTTGAAGGGGTCCCAAAAGCTAGACAGGGTACCCTGCCCCTCCACTCGGGGAGCCCTAACATGGAGAATTGTGTTCCGATGCATACTAGGGAAGAAACAGCCTCCGAATTTCTAGGCTTCAAATGCTCAAACACTACTTCCAGTGGACAGTGCCGTGTATGAAGGATTTTTGTTTTTAAAGGACCAAGCAACAGTCACTACATAAAAACGGCCAACGTTTTTTGTTAGAAGAATACAGTGCACATACATTGTTCCACCTATATTTACGGACTTTAAATGGATTGTAGTATGGATATGATCGTGATGGCCATTAGAAGATGCTGATCGTCTTACTAACATTTCCCCAAACGGGCAAAACACAGGCACCGTGTGCCGTCGGTTGTGTCATACTGGCCTTTGGCTGCGCTGGGGAAGTAATCATATAAAAAGTACCCATAAAATAGAAAAGGCAGCAAGTGAAACTAGAAAAAGGCTGGAGCTATACAAAGCAGATTCGGAAGGAGTTACCTTTATTCTTTCTTAATTGAGTTGAGAACAGGCGGGAAGTGCAAGGGCATCTGGCTTTGGGCCCTCCACTGCCGTCCTGAAGTAACACAGATTTGGATTGGCCCAGGGAGAGTCCTCGTGAGGGCCTGAGACTGCGCCCCACATAAGAAGAGTCAGTTCTTTACATAAAAGATTACGAAGCAAAACAAAACAAAACCACATATTAAATACATGACACTGTGAAATCACTTTGATGAGAAAACAACACAAAGATATTTTAAAATATAAATAAATACATTTAGCCATTTTCATTCAAGAAACCCAGAGAACTGCTTTCAAAGCAATTGCGTCTTTAAAATCACTTTCTAAATTCTTCCATAAATACTCACTATTTTGATTGTCACTTAATGCAGCACCTCAGTGTTTGCTGGTGGTGGTGATGGAATTCCACTTAAACAGTCTCTTCATAAACTATATCCTATTTCACTAAAGACCGTTTCCCTAGGAAAACCCAGTCAGCTTACAAAATATTGTTAAATACTCAAAGCAGAACCTGCAAAGTATTATTTTATTTACGAAAAACAAGGAATGTAGTGTTAAATTACGACAAGGGGAAAAATATGCAAAAACAGTCACATGGAAAGAAAGTTTTAATTTTTAAATGTCCACGTTTGCTTAATTTCTTGTAAGCTGTTCAATACTGCTTTAAATATCCTGAATTAATAACTATACCAACAAAATGCATCCCCAGTGTTTCCACAGGAGACATATTTAAAATAAGACCAAATTATACTTTTCTTCAACCGAAGTAGTCTTTTTCTCAGTCCTTTTTGTGCAAAAATATTACAAGAGCAATTCAAATGGAAACGCTGAAATGACATGCCAACATTTCAGAGCACATTTAAAACACCCAGAATAATTCTTGAAATTTTTATCGTATTCTAAAATATTACTACCAATCACTTTTAGATTAGTTCTATACATCTATTCACACTGATGCAATTTTCCTAGACCTCTGAAAATAAACAGGCTCATTGGTCTCTTTTGGTGTCCATACAATAGGCAAGATAGGTTTACAATAGTGTTGAAATGGAACTAGGCATCTACAATCTCCTGACTCCAGCACATTCAAAACCAAAGTCAAAATTCATTTGGCTACCTTGAAATCACTCTCATAAACCTGCTACGGTTCACTGGATCTAAACATTTCTCAGAAATGTGTCATTTTTAAATTTCACCTAAGTGATGATTTGGGGATCCTTTAGAAATGGTAATGCCTAAGATAATAAACTTTATCAAAATGAAGAGTTGCAATAAAGTGCTTGTTAATTTCAAAATGATGCTTTCAGACTGTGGTACGTTATTTGAAGAGTGTGTGCTCGTCCTACAGAAAGGATCCCCGGGCGTGAGAGGTGGGTCCTCTCACCTGTCTCCGAAAGCAGCACTATCTTTTGGTAGGCTGGCAATAGGCACGTTACCCATGCGGATGAGGCTCCTACTAGTGCTATGGCAGAAGGGGGAGTAAATTAGAAAAGTGGGAGGCATGTGGAGGGTTCCTACATATTCATAGTTATATACAAATATATTAAATATGCTATAAAAATAGTCGACTCTTTTCCTTTGCATTTATTTCAGAAGCTCCTTTCAGAGGAATGCTCACCCAACCCAAACAAACTTAAAAGGGTCTCTCTCTCCAATTGCTAGTAAAATGGCAAGTGCCTTTGTGCTGTTTCTTTTCCACCGTTTGGAAATTCCAATCTGCTTACTCCTGGCTAGACTCACTCAGCAATAGTAATATCCAGTGTTTATACCTTACAACATCGACTCCCAAGGGACGAAGAGTAGGGTCACAGATATTGGAAAGGTTATAGACTTGAATGAGTTTTACACAAATGTTCACCAACAAACTTTCACTCAGCAAAGAACCAGAGAAAAAGAAAAAGGGAGAAATGAGCAATACTAGAGTAAAATGCTATTTGCATTCCACCTTAAAAAAAAAAAAGTTTACCTCACTGTAGTGGAAACATCAGAAAACAAGTTGAGTAATACCCAGTTTAAAATAATTTTCACCTGTGTGGAGCCAGAGAAAGAGTACTACTTGAAGGGGCCCCTTTCTAAGGCTTCTTGAACAAAGATTCCCCTCCCTTCAGCACGATGCCCTGCACGGGGCTGCACTCCTCCACACCCTGAACTAACTGCAAGCAGACCGCTTTAAGGCAATGACCAAAAACTCTAGTGCTTCGGAAAAATCCAAATCACATTTTCACTATTCTGCACTGAGTATTCTATAACCAACTATTCAAAGTCACTGGCATCCTCTTATTTCTAGTACATTCCTAAACCAAATTTAAGTGACAAAGCAGAGCATGGGATGCAAATGACCCCCTCAGCTTAGGACAAAGTTTGGAGACTGAAAGGTAGTATTTGCTCACGTGCGATCCCCATCCCTCATACTTGCTTTTTCTCCAATATATTCTACCCAAAAATCGGAGTAACTTTTGAGTGTCTAGGTTCTGGTTTGACACCACTCTTAGCAGCAACCTGATTGATCCTCGCAGTCCTCACTTGAGTTGTCCAAAGCAGGGTGACTGCAGAGCAGCTAACATTTCCCCATGGCTTCAATAGTTTCTTACCTAAAAAGTGCCACCCAGAATAAAATGTTTTTAAGAAAAATCGAATCTCTCTGAGAGTAAAGCAGAGGGAAGAATCTAATGACTTTTAAGTAGCTGAAAGGTGTCTCTATTTGGTATTTTTTCATTACGCAGATTTGGGATTTTAAGGAACAACTTTGGCTACAGAAATGAAGAACAGGCGACTGCCGAATCTTCATCAGACGTTCGCTCAAGTCTCAATGATGGGGGGGGGGGGAGGGAAGGGACCGCTCTGCAACCCAAGTTCAAGGAAAGCAGGAGGAAAACAGAAGGAGCTGAGGCGGCTGATGCTCACTAGCTCTTCGACAACACCTATTGACAGCAGAGGGAAAGCAGCTGGCTGTTCCTTTAGACAATCCATTCTAAGGGCAAAAATGAGCTGTGAGGAACAACAGGAATTCTAAAACATTTTATCTAATTCTCCTTCCCAAATGTTGACAAGGATGGAAAATATTGAAGGAACTGGTAGAGGAGACTGTGAATAGTCTACAGATTTACCTCGTGGCTTGTCTTATGCTTTGCCTTTGTTAACCTAAGTACACAGTACTCACAGCTGACCATCTTTCCGTGTAAGTATGGTTATTTAGAGGATAAATCTTAATATAACAGTTCTTTGTATCTTGCTACCCATACCACTAGATACTGCCAGTAAACAAATGAGGCACAACTCAGATATATATGGAATGGCATAAGGTTGAGAAAGGCAATTTGAAAGGGGAGAAAATTAATACTGTTGCCATATTCTACAACATCAAGTTCATCTATGTGTACCTATGCTCAAGTTACACACACACACTGACAACTATTCTTGACATTCATGAGAAAGTCAGAAATCTCTTCATCCAGATCATTTAGCTAGAAGAGGAGCTTCTTGATATGTTAATTATTGATTGGTATCTAGTGACACTTCTTTTGTAGAAGGGTAGGTACCAACTTTCTTTGGTTATTTTCTTTTTCAATATAACTTTCTAATTTAAGTGTGGCCAAGTACAGTTGTCTATAGAAAGACAAAGTATATCCCTTCGGGATGAGGGCAAAGTGGAGGACAGAAAAGTCTTAAAGAACTGAGCTTAAGAGCAATTCTGTAGTAGGTTATTTTCATTGCTCAAAACCTTCTTCTGTTTAACAGCCTCAGTTCTGTTATACATTTTCTTTTAAGGTCAATTTTGATATATTACAGCTTGCTATCCTCCCTTTCCTCAGTAATAATTTTTGATATTCTAATAAGGTATTTCCATTAATTTTCCTTTGCTCTATAGTTGTAAATTTATTTATTAGTACCATAAAAATCTATAAAATGTTTTACGTAATTTCTGTTGGAATTTATTACCTTTAGAATCTAATATTGCCAAATGAAATCTTAGTTCATGTTCAGAAAGCATGTGAGTTACAATATTCTAGTGTTATAGTGAAGGCAAAGCCAATTCCTACCCTTTCTTTTTTCTTTGTAGGAATATCAAGATCATATTGAGAAAATATTTACAGGTAATTCTTAACTGACTGTTTAGCTTGAAAGGAAGATGTTGATTTAGGAAAACAATTTTGTGATCACATCAATGACTCTGATAGTGTTAGGATGTCACCTTTTTTTCCCTAAGTTACTTGTACCTCTAGTCCAAGAGACTCAAAGCAGTCTTCCTGGGAACTTAGGAGAATCATAATGGCACTGACACCCACATGCTGTTAAAAATGTACTAAGGTTTCAAAACTGCTACTGAAACCAGACAATGAGTTTAAGATGGTGAGTTATCACCTGAATCAAAATCAAGGCACTATGGGTTGTTTTTTTTTTTTCTCTCAAATAACCCTGAATCATTTCTGACTAAAAGAAGCATTGAAATTGTGAAGGATAATAAAAAGATTCCAACAAATCCTAAAAGTTAAAATTCCCACCAGTGAGAATGTTAAAAAGTGCCTAAAATCTTTTGTGTGCAAATTTTACTCCTATAACTGGAACATTCTTGAAATGACTTTCAGGCTTATTGAAAGCCGTTTACACAACTATTTCCAACTATGAACTATATCAAAATATGTGACCAAAACTTCCAACCATCTAAAATAAAGCAGTGCAAATCCTATTTTCAAACATAAATGAAAAATAATGAAATGAGGGATATTTCTGAGTAACTTGAAAATCCTGTTGCTTCAATAATTTAACCTGGAAAAAAATATCCATTCCCAGCAGCACATCATACCTCACTGAACAAACTGTGACATCACAGCCAAAGTATGAACAAAAAGCCTTGTGCCCCGGAAAAGTGAGTAGAACACTACCATGTTGTAAACAAAAGGGGAAACAGAACGTACTAGTTTGCACATGGTGTCAATCTAAGGAAATACACCTAGGAGTAGATAATGCTTTCATGCAGCTTACAAAATGTTTTGCTTTCTCTCCTTTTATCCAGACATATACATAATTTTTTACAGCATCTGTACATAGAGAATTTGAACGACACAACATTCTGAAATTAATTACTATCCAATCATTATCTGAAAAGGGAGAGGGAATGGGGAAGGGGGCCTACTGGGTCTACCAGACCCTGTCTTCATGGCATCATTGTAAGCAACCCCTGACATGACAGTGGTGTGTCCTCTGTAACACCTGAAAACAGGCACAGAACCACTAAAAGTTACTAACATTGTTAGTGCCTTTCTGACTGACTGGAGGCCATGTTTCATAGCTGAGCTTCTTAACATTTGGCAATATACTCTTTCCATCGAAAAAACACTGTCAGAACTGACTATGGCCCCGTGATCATCTCCTGCTGGCTGGTATTTCATGTACATCTGTAGCACTAGGCAGCATTTTCCCTGCTAACTAATTCCAGAAACTACAACACTCAGCACTGCATCTTGTGAAACTGCTGGAACGTTTCCTTGTAGCCTCAGATCATCTGAGCAACTGCTATGGACAACCCCTACCTCCCCTGCGGTCAGAGAGGAGTCGTGTGTGCTACTGTGGTTGAACCTTGGAAGGATCGGTCAAGCTGTCAGTCCTGGGCCGACTCAGCTGCTGCTGTTGCGGAGACTGGTGGTGCTGGTGATGTGACTGAGAGAAAGTGCTCTGTTGTAGTGGGAATGCAGCAGAGAGGATAAGCGGAGTTGAAGGATTCCCGTGGAGCAACCTTGAAGTCTAAAAGACAAATGCATTATGCAACACTGCTTTACCCGTGTTACACTGTCTACATCAAGATTTACTCAAGTTTTTACTCTAGATAGGGACAGAATCCTTAGATTCCACATAATCTACATCATTTTTATCTTCTCATTTAAAAATAGTATTTGGAAAATGTTTATGAAGTTTCCCTTCTTTTTGAAAATATAGCAGAATTTTATTTATTTATTTTTTAAGGAATCTGAGCTAGAGATTTCTTGGTATAGAAAGCAATCTATGTCTTGAGACAAACCATACGTACTCTTTCCTTTTACAGATCCTAAAGGCCACAATTTTAAGCAGACAGTAAAATGTTAAGCATAGCTGAGAACACATGAAACACAAATACTCTGAAGTCAAACAGACAATGCCTCCTGCCCAGGCTCATTCCGTTGGGTAGAGCAGCACTTCAGTAGCCAAGAGCATGGGCCACTGGGTTCAAACTCTAGCTAAGCCATTTCCCAGACTGTGTGACTTGTTCCAACTATTTACTTCTCTGGGACTCAGTTTCTCCATTGACAAAATGAAGACAATCAAAGTGCCTCCACATTGGGTTTTTATGAAGATTAAATATTAACATTAATATTATTATTTAGAAGTACCACAAAAATGAGGGCAAAGCTAGAGACAAGTCCTATATATGTAGCAGTGTGGTGTAAAAAACCAAACCAAGCCAAACAAGGGCAAAGGACGTGAATCCAGAAGCCCAGAAGCCCTGGATTTGAGCTGTGCTTTGCCATTTACCACCTGTGTGACCCTGGGCAAGTCTCACTGTCATTGAGCCTGTTTCTTTCACCTGATTCTGATTTCTGGTGATACAAAGAAAGTGAATTTCTACAATGAATGTTCTTCCTCACTACTGACAACACAACTTGATGCAGGGCTCATAATCAAAACATGGGGCTGTGATAGCAAATCTTTGCAAACGTATAGAAAGGGCACACGCACACGTGCACCCACATAAACATACACACACAAGGACAGATCCTTGAACCTTAAGCTTTGCCAAAGACCTGGAAAAACTTCTTTTTCTGTCACTTAGGAAAAGCTTTTGTAACATAAAGAACTCAGGATATTTGTGAGCCTTACAGGATTACAACAGAGGCATATTTTGGAACTAGATGTTATATAATCAGAAAGCCAAACTGTATATTAACTATCTACAAAGAAGTGTATTTCTAAACGATATTGTCCATCTTCTTTCTTTAGGGGTCCCATGTCTGTGGAATTCTTTTTTCAGAAGTGAGGGAGAAGAGAGTGCTTGTTCTTTTAAGGGCCCTTGTTCCCTGATTTAGAAGATTAAGATCTTAAGGCAAGTTCTCTCCTTTTTTAAGGTTTTGCTCAATTCTCATTGAGTATTATAATGAGATAATAGTTTATAACCTATTATAAATTCTTGTTATTAATTCATTTATAACAACAGCTAACCTAGCTGCAACACAGGCTTCAGGTCTAAGATGCTGTCAGTGGGACTCTCAGAGGTATTTAGGCAACTAATCTGTTTTAGTTTTCCGTTATCACCAAGGTAAGAGCTCTATCTGCACCATAACACTAAGGGTGATAAGTTAATGATGTATTTATGCCTGAGTATACAGTCTAATACTGAAATTTTTTTATTATTTTTTATTATTTTTTAAAGATTTTATTTATTCATTTGAGATACAGAGAGAGAGAGAGAGCATGAGCAGGGGGAGTGGGAGAAGGAGAAGCACGTTCCCTGCTGAGCCAGGAGCCTGATGTGGGGCTCCATCCCAGGACCCTGGGATCATGACCTGAGCTAAAGGCAGACGCTTAACGACTGAGCCACCCAGGCGCCCCTAACACTGGATTTTCTAGTCATACCATCTGTTGTGTAACTCTTACAACTGATTACATGACATGTATGTGGCTGGCGTACGTGGAATGGTCTCCAAATAACTCCAGGCCAGCCTGCATTCAAAACTGCTCCCTGTAGACCAGAAGGGGAAAAGCTGGATTTCCACATGTCATAACCTGCTACTGTGCACTCCAGTGAGGGTACTGAGGTCCAAAATGTATCCTGCTCAATTCCTAGCTGAGGATCCCAACCTAGATAACTTTCTTCTGTGTCCTTTAGATAAGTGGATCCAGTCTACTGAGATATGGGAGATATGTGATGAAGTATGTGTCTGCATTCTGGCTAATCTGAGGGTTTACTCCATTAATCAAGACAGGGCTCATAAATGACAGCTAGTTCCGTGCCTTGTAACTATGTTCAGTGATTTACACGCATTGTTTACCCATGAGGTATGAACTATTAGCACCTCCATATGAGAGATGAAGAAACTGAATTTTAGTAAGTAACCTGCCAAAGGTCACACAGTATGTGGTAGAGCAGTGACTCGATCTCAGGGCAGCCTGACTTTGGAGCCCATGCTCTCACCGATGACAATACACAGCCCGCCACAGTAGTTCTCCTCTGACATTAACTTTTAACCAAACAATCATTATAAAATTTAATGCAACACAATAATTTAAGATAACGCCTATAACTAATTTGTCCAAAAATTCCTTTTGATACCCCTGCCCCGTAGGAGCGTGTGTTTGATGGGCCGCTGCAAGGAAGACAGGGTTTGAATTCCAGAAACTCCAGTCAGAGAGAGCTCTATATAAAGTACCTTGCTGTGGACAGCAAGTAGCTACTTATTCTATCCAGTAGTTCAGATAACTGGGTACGTCGGTGGCAGAGCTAAGTCTTCCAAAGACCAAACAAGGGAAGAAAAACCAGCTAACTGGGACAAACGTTCTGCCCTTCCAGAAATTTAACTTGCGCAACAAGCTTTTATGGATTTTTTTTTTTTTTTGATGCCTAATTTCACTACATCAAAGGAAATGGGCTTGGGAGAGCTGCCCCCGGGGGAGAAGTACCTGCAGAAACTGCTGCGGTGGCTGGGTCAGCGGAGCCTGAGGCGGCTGCTGAACTGAAGGGAGCTGCTGTTCCCGGGAGCTCTGCGGCGGCCGCGTGACTGACGGTGCCTGGGACGGCTGCTGTTGCGGGGCAAAGGTAGGGTAGGCGGTCACCACCGGACCCATGAGCATTGTGCTAGGTACCATGACCGCCCCACAAGCTACAGGAGCAGTTACTAATTTGGTCACAAGTTGCTGACCTTGAGAAAATCTGTGAAGAGGAAAGAAAGAGAAGAAGGGGAGTCAGAAGTACAAGGTATACATTACAAAAGGCAGTGGGCTGGACACTTCTCTAAGATAACACCCAGTGATATTGCTGGTTTAGTTTTTAAAAGCTGCACTATTTTAATATTCCCACCAGCAGTGTATGTTGCAATTTCTCCGTATCTTCACCAACACTACTTTCTTTCTGTTTCTTTTATAATAGCCATCCTGATGGGTGTGATGTGGTATCTCACTGTGGTCTTGATCCGCATTTCCCTAATGATAGGTGATGTTGAGCATCTTTTCATTTCCTTATTGACCATTTGTAGATCTTCTTTAGAAAAACATCTATTCAAGACCCTTGCCCATTTTTTAATCAGACTGTTTATTGTTGACTTATAGGATTGTTTTATATAATCTGTATCAGATACATGTGATTTGCAGATAATTTCTCCCACTCTGTGGGTTTCTCTTTCCTTGTGCTGATAGTGTCCTTTGATATACAAAAGTTTTTTGTTTGTTTGTTTTTTAAAGATTTTATTTGACAGAGAGAGAGAGAGAGATAACGAGAGCAGGAACACAAGCAGGGGGAGTGGAAGAGGGAGAAGCAGGCTTCCCGTGGAGCAGAGAGCCTGATGTGGGACTCGATCCCAGGACCCTGGGATCATGACCTGAGCTGAAGGCAGACGCTTAACGACTGAGCCATCCAGGCACCCCTATATACAAGTTTTTAATTTTGATGTCCAGTTTATCTATTTTTTCTTTAGTTGCCTGTATTTTCCAAGAAATCACTGCCCAATCCAGTGTCATGAAACTTTCCCCGTTTTTTTCTAAGAATTTCATAGTTGTAGCTCTTATGTTTAGTGCTTTAATCCATTCCGAGTTAATTTTTGTATGTGGTGAACGGTAAAGGTCCAGCTTCATTCTTTTGCATATGGATATCCAAAGAATTTATATTTTTGTTTGTGATCATTTCATTTTGCTACATACATTTTTGTTTTACTGGTATTCCCGAAGGAATCTTTAAAAACATGAAACATGAAACAAAATTGGAACATACAGCTTTTAAAAACTGTTCCTCAAAAAATTAAATACAGAATTACCATGATCCACCAATTCCGTTTCTGGATATATACTCAAAAAGAATTGAAAGCAGGATCTCAGATACTTGTACACTCATGTTCATAGCAATATGATTCACAATAGCCAAAAGATGGATGCAACCCAAGTGTCCATCAATGAACGAATAAACTGGTGTATTCACAATATGAATGTGTGAAATGTGAAACTGGTATATTCACACAATGAAGTATTATTCAGCCTTAAAAAGGAATAAAATTGGGGCACCTGGGTAGCTTAGTAGGTTAAGCATCCAACTCTTGATTTCGGCTCAGGTCATGATCTCAGGGTCCGGAGATCAAGCCCCACATTGGGCTCTGAACGTGGAGCCTGCTTAAGATTCTCTCCCTCTCCCTCTGTCCCTCCCCACTCTCACTCTCTAAATGAATGAATGAATGAACGAATGACTGAATAAATAAATACCTTAAAATAAAAGGAATAAAATTCTGACACATGACACAACATGGACAAACCTTGAGAACACTGTGCCAAGTGAAATAAGCCAGTCACAAAAGACACACCTATTATACAATTCCATTTGTATCTAGAGTAGTCAAATTCATAGACTTATGTGCTTAGAAAGCAGAATGGTGGCTTCCAGGACCTAGAGGGGAGGAGGAATGGGGAATTATTGTTCAATGGGCATGGAGTTTCAGTTTGGGGCTAAGAAAAAAGTTCTGGAGATTGATGGTAGTGACGGTCCCAACAGTATAAATGTACTCAATGTCAATGAAATGTACATGTTGAAATAGGTTTTAACATGGTAAATTTCATGTATATTTTACCGGGGGGGGGGGGGGGAGTTTTAAATCTGTTAAAAAATATCTTTTTATAAAATTCTAGGTACTTGGGGAGTCAGCTATATGTGGCATGTGTTCATTTTGCTGATCATGAATAAACTTAAAGCTATCATAAGGGATTTTTAAAAACCTCTCTAGGTTTTACAAGAAGATACTTACACTGCAAGTTGTATCTTATAAACGTAATTCAAAATTAAACGACCTTCTAGCAGTGAATAAAAGTACCCTCAATTTATAAATTCATCGATACAGCACAGTACCCACTGTGTTAGAATTCACTAATATTCGCTCCCTCCCCACCTTCCTTCTTCTATTTTAATTAAAAAAATAACAAAAAATGGTAACTGTTCAGGGAACAATATTATTTCTATTTGCCTTTTCTGTGAGTTAGTTTCTAACACTGGCCATTACAGAGCTATGACTCCACTGTGAATGGAGCACAACATAACTGCAGTTATAAACTGTGTCAAGTACATAGTCGTGTTAAAGTTAGGAGAAATGCACTTTATTATTTATGTGGTCCGTAAGACAAAGTAAATCTATTTTTGAATCCACACATCTTGAAAATAAAATACGCTATTTTATATACTTCAGGACTGAATGCATTATTTAATGCAAAAAATATGTATAGAAGAATTTAAAAATTCACATATGAAGAATAATGCCCAAAGAAAAGTAACATTTACGAAGTGGCTTGGGCACAGAAATACTAAATGCTCATTTCTCTGTAATCTTAAAAGAAACTGCCCCAACTGCTCACTGGTGAAATGTGATGAGAATACTTCATCCATCTCTGGCACCAAGAGACATTCTTCAGTCTACTTAATGCTTAACTTTCACTTCTGTGACTTTGTATATACTATTCCCTTTGTTTAGAACAGCCTTCTGAGACTCCCTGTCACATGAAAAAGTCTAGCTCTTTAAGACTCAGGCCAGGGACCTCCTCTGTGAAACCTGGCCTTGACCACACTCCTCTCTTCACCTCTTTGCCTCAACCCATAAAACTGCTCACTTCCTTTTTTTAAAGACCTAGGAAGAAGTATTTATCATGCCAAATAATACTGATTTGTTTAACCTTCTACGGCTTACGAGTCTGATCATTCTCTTGGGACAAAGAATGTGCCATACTCACTTTAAGTAGGCACTCCAATATTTGCTGAAATATATATTTTCCCCTCAAAAAAAAAAGAGGTCCACAAATAGTTGCTAAGTTGTATCCTCAGCATTCTAGATTAATGACGTCTTCCTCAGGTTTTAAAAGTAATCCTCTACATTTCTATGGAGCACATTCATAATACCTCCTTTTAGAATTCAGAGCGAAAAGTTGGACTTCACCTGAGGAACTGAGTTCCAAAGAGAAGCAATGAGTTCTCCATGCTCTCATTGCCTCTGTGATCCTGCAGCTTCTTTACTCTCTGGAAATTAACAGGATTTTAATAAAACCTACCAAGCAGTCTGATACAACAAAATTGTATTATAAAAGCAGTAGCCTACTTGTATTGCAGTAAAATAAGTAAAAACTAAAAAATTTTTAAAATACAAGTTTTAAGACCATAGAGATCCTGTAGTTGTTAAAAGCTTCCCAAAATATGAAATAATGGCATTTCTTCAGAATATTTGTTTCTATGTCAGCTATTTGGACTGCCCACTAAAATAAGTCATAAATGGTTGTTTTTCTAGAATGGCCCACAAAAGTTTAGTGTACTATAAATTTAAGCACTTGAGTTTTGAAATCAGATACCTAGGCTTAAATTTAGAAACTACTCATCACCCCCTTAACTACCTATAAGCCCCTAACCAAATTACTATAAACTCACTCTTTTCTTATCTGGGAAATAAAAGACCCAACACATATTTAAAAAAAAAAAAAAAAAGAAAGAAAGAATTAAATGAGATAGTGTATTTTGAGCACCTAGTACAGTACTCAACAAACTCAAGAAAGGTAAGTTACTTTTATTCCATAACCTATATAAACTATGGTAGTATAAACCTTAATCATGGTTACTGGATGAAAACTCATCAACATCTGTATTAAAACAAAGTTTCATAGTCATACAAAGCCTGTCATAAAACTCCTATAACAGTGTGCTATGGATATTGGATTCTATAATATTTGGTAGAACATTTTTGGACAGGAATTCTTTTACTATAACGTCCTTAAACAATGGACATATTCTGCATCTTTCTTTTCCTATTTGAGAGAGAGAGAAAGGGAAAAAAAGCAAGAGAGAGCACAAGCAGGGAGGAGAGGGAGAAGCAGGCTCCCCACTGAGCAGGGAGCCCAATGTGGGGCTCAATCCCAGGACCCTGAGATCACGACCCAAGCCGAAGGCAGATGCTTAACCAACTGAGCCACCCAGACACCCTTCTGCATTTTTATTTCTAATTCAAGAATGCTGGCGGGAGTTAGCTACAAACTAAAATCATATTTTTAAAAATCAAATTACTGTTTAATTAATCAATTTTTACAGCTTTGGAATGACTACCGAAATATGACAACCACCTGATCTGTCTGTCCTGAGTGAACGTAGTTACTGCAGCACTCTGGGTACTGTTCTGTGGCATGCTAGACGGAATCTGGACCATGCTCCCAGCTGCCGGCTGCGAGATCACCATAGTGTTATACAGTGGGGCTGTGAGAGTGCTCTGTGTCTGACTGGGAAGAGATGTTTGTTGACTGTGCCCACTCAGTACATTTTGTTGACTCTGCTAGAAAATAGAAGATATTACAGATGAATTCAATGAAAAAATTTTTTTTCAGGAAATATGCATCCACTATTCATCACTCTAACAATAGTTGACATGACCAAAAAAGAAGCAGGACATTACTCTGGGAGAAATCTAACTACAAAGGAAAAAGACTTGTAGTAATTGCAAATGAATTAAGTCTTCAATATATTGCTGGAATATAAGCTATGAACTTTAGAACTTCTGTTAAATGCCCAAAGTGAGTGACTGACATTAGACATCTTTATAGATTTCACTTGAAGTCTTGGGATTTACAGTCACCAATATATACCAATTACCTGCATCAAATTTCCTGAAATTTACATGAAATTTCCTAGAATACTGATTAAACTATCACTATCGTTAACAGTTTATTCTTCACATATAGTAACATGTTTCCTGGTCAGCCTCCTTTGTAAGTCAAACCTTTTTAACATACAGAAGTACTCTGCATGTTCATTTTAAATGAACGGCAAAATTTTTAAATGTCGGGATACTGAAAGCATTTATAACATCAGCAATTTAACAATTTTGCACAAAATATTTTAATGGTCACCCTCAAAACTAAACTTCTGATTATTACTATTCAAGGTTAAAATATGGAATTATTTCAGATAGACCTTCATTTTTGTTTCTACAATAGTATACATTTCAATCACTCAACACTCCAGAGCCCACCGCACTTAATACTGTTACCTGACTTGATGTACTCTGTAAAGTCTGCTGTGGTATCATATGCTGAGTTGTGCCAATGTGTCCAGTATTCATTCCACTTTGAATTTGGTTAGTTTGAACGACCTGGCCCTGCATATTTATAGGTGTGAGTTGCTGGATGTTAGATGAATTTCCAGAAGAAAGTTGAACAGAACCAAAACTCAAACCAGGGGTTGACTGTTGTAAAAACATCTTTAAAAATAAAGATTACATTAAAATGAGCTTTGTAGATTAAAAACGAAGAAGAATGAGAGCAATTTAAAAAAAGAAAGCAAAAGCAAGCTACAAATTAAGTTTAAAAAGCAAATAACAGGATGGCTAAGTCATTCTGAGTGAACAATTAGCAATAAACAATTACTGGATAAAATATAATTCTTATTTGTTCTTCCAGTTATCCTAACCTTATCATGTTTCCAACTGTCAGAGAAAGGGTGATAAATTTCAAAACCTCTACTTGTTTGAATATTTTACATGTTGGGCATTGTTTGTTCTACCAGCTAGCATTACTCAAACTCAAGTGCTACTCAAAGGTCTGTGGACTGGCAGTTCTGCATCACTCATTGTTTATAATGTATGGATTAGATAGAAGTAGCTTTTTTTTTTTCACTTAAAGTTTCCCTTCTCCAAAATCTTAGTCTCTTCTGAGAGATACAATTTTAGTGGCCCCATCCACTGATCAAATAAGACTAATTTGAATCATATCTACTGGAAGTTTACTAAAACAATGATTGATGATTGATTTATAAACTCTGTACCTACATATACCTAAAAGTCTATAATAAAATACTGTATTATGGGTTTAAGTTTACTAAAAATTAGACTGCTAAAAGAGGACTCTAATCTGGAGAAACAAGGATGTTGATGGAAATACTCTTAGGAATGAATCAGACTATAAATGCAATCATACTGAGTAGGTAATCAATGAGTATTTACTGAACTAAATTGATGATGTTATCTCTTGCTTCTCATTTTTAATTAAGAAAAGTCAATTTTCCTAAGAAACCAAAATGTGAATGACATATTTTGCTTGTATTCAAATATAATAGCTTACCTGCAGCCCTTGACCATGGACCATTTGAAGTTGTTCTTGAATTTTTCTTAGTTCTTCTTGTTGTCGATGAATATTTGCCTCTATCATCCGTGTCCGTTGCTCTAATTGGTCTTTTAGATGCTGCATGGCTCCTAATTGAGCTGAAAACTGAAACTGAAGTACCATGTATGGGAAAAGTGTAACATATTTTAGAATCACTTTACTCTTCATAATTGTGCAATGTGAAAAATAAGCAGTATATATCATGAGCTAAGAATGTTATGCCAGTTTTCAATGTATTGCCTCTCAGCTCCTAATTCACCCACCTTTGCTTGGCTTTGTGCTACTGGAGCTGGACCCTATAAATATTTCTCCTTTGTCAGCAGATACAAACTTAGTCATGTCAGTAGATGGAGCTGGAGGGATACTGCAAAAGGAGGTGGCTTTCCAGCAAGTCTTACTGGCATCCTTATGGGAAGCTCCCCTGCAAATTTTGCTAGTACCCCAGCAGGTGGCTTCCTGCTCTCCAGCCCTGGTCTGTGGCACCTCAGTGAACCTCTCTCTCATCCAGTGGCTGCAGCCACACCAGCCCCAATGGGAACTGAGTTTCAACCTGGCCTGGAGGAAGAAGAGTTTAGGAGGGTTGGGGGAGTTTTCCAAGTTGTTCCTTCTTTGCATACTATACTCTCCCTCTCACAGTTAGTGGATGCTCTCTACATCCATTATCCCTGTATTATTTAGGATTCCCTGTTAATAACTTTATTATTACCCCTATTTCAAATTTCTGATATGACTTCTGACTTCTGACCAGATCTTGACTGATTTCAAGTACACACTGGCATTCGAAGACCAGAGCTCAGTTGGTTAAGCCTGCAACTCTTGATTTTGGCTCAGGTCATAGTCTCCAGGTCCTGAGATTGAGCCCTGCATCAGGCTCTGCACTCAACACAAAGTCTGCTTGAGATTCTCTTTCTCCCTCTCCCTCTGCCCCACCCCTGCCCGCTTGCTCTAAAATAAATAACAACAATAACAACAAAAAGACCAGAGCTTATATTGTGGCTCTACCATTTCCTAGAACAAGTTACTTAATTTCTATCATTTAATAAATGAAAACGTAGCCTGCTCCTAGAGTTATTCATATCAAATTCTGTCATCCTTAGAATGTCTTCTTTGTACACATCATTAGAAGGTTATAAAAATCTAACAGATAACCATATTTTTACTCATATTTTCAACTGAAACTGTTCTCAAACAAGCATGAAATGTAGGCTTTTAAAGACTAAGCAATTATGAATGAATAAATGCATACATGAATGAGAACAGTTATTCTACTTCCAGGATTTTCAATCTTATTTCACGGTTTCACTTGAGTCATAAACAGCTTCTATTTACTACTGCTTGAAATTTAGCCACACTTAGTGATTCATTACTTAAGTGTATACATGCTCATTTAATTATTTCCATGAATATTTAGCACAGGATATAGTATAGCAGAAAGAATTCCAATTTATTGGAAATGTGTCTTAATCTTAAAATAGTCCTACAGGGGCGCCTGGGTGGCTCAGTCAATTAAGTGTCTGCCTTTGGCTCAGGTCAAGATCCCAGGATCCTGGGATTGAGCCCCACACTGGGTTCCCTGCTCAGCAGGGAGTCTGCTTTTCCCACTGTCTCTGCTCCTCCCTGCAACTCATAATCTCTCTCAAATAAATAAAATCTAAAAAAAAAAAAAAAAAAAGTCTCCTATAGTGAACTGCATCTAAAAGTGAGCAATGCCCTCCCAAAAGCTTTTTTTCTCTATCTTCAAAAGTTTGTGTTGAGGATACTGAAAATAACCTTTCAAAAAGTATAGAAGTTTGACTTCTGAAGTTAACAATCATCAGATCATATATTAGATTACACTAAGTATGAGAAAACATTACAAATTTTGTACCTCAGCTCCCTCATGTCCTTAAAAAATATTCAAAGTGTTGTATTTTATCCTAACAAAAGTTATTTATACCTTTGGGTAAACATTACATTGTCATCACTTAAAGGATTTCTACTAAATGCAAATAATAGATACAAACACAGAAGGCAGAATAACAGGAAATAAAATTATAGAACTAAGAGCCAAGTATTTGGCTTTATCACTCAATGAAATATGAGATCTGAATACTTACTAACATTTTTGACATAGATATTAATTTCATGAAAATATGCCTTTAAAATGTTAATACTCATTCAGTATCTTGAGATTAGTGAACTAATAATTGAAAGTATGTCTAATATTTACATTAAAAAATCTGTTAACCTTCAGAACAAATGTTGATAAAAACTATTACAACTACAGGTAATATTTAAGCACCTTACATGATCATTTGTTGCTGGAAGTAAAGATTATGATGTTTGGGTAATTTACAACATTGTCAATATACTTGTACAGGTGTCATATAATGGCTAAAATTATGTATGTATAATTTAAATAATAACCATATAAGACAAAGGTATTTTTAGAAAACCATTTTTACCTATTGTTAACTATCATATTTGAAATACTGCTAAGTCAAGGTATACTGAACTAAACAAAACAGTTTGGATTATTTTTACCACTACCTAGTATTTTTTAATGTGTTTGAGGCTCTGAATGAATGCAGAGTCATAAATTCCAAGTTGGGAAGTTATAATCAAAAGTAACTTAGTGTCACTTTTGTTAACACCTCTCCTTTCTCCTGCGAATTTCTGTATTTAGGACTCAGCCCAAGCAACAATTCTTCCAGAAAGTTTTCCTTCACTTAGGCTGAATTAGGGGTCCATCTAATCTGCTCACATATCAGCCTATATACATTGAGCCTATATACCTTGAGCACAGACTATATAATACCGCATTGTAGTTCTAGGTCATTCCTTCTAGATGTAATAAAGTCTCATAGTTTACGTGTATTTGTATTGCCGGCACCTGTAATAACTCAAGTATCTCAATAAATGTCCCATATATGAATGAATGAATATATGAATAAAATTACTTGATTCTTCCAATATTCACAGGAAGAATAAAAAGAAGAGCTATATTTTATCTTTAATAGCTTTCTGTCTGCAGTGTCTCTCAGTGGGGGTGTTATAGCATATAAACCGGGATAATTCTTTGTTGTGCAAAACTGTCATGCATCCTGAAAGACAACTAGCATCCCTGGCCCTTGCCTATTAAGGGCCAGTGATACTCCACAATCACTGACAATCAAAAATATCCCCCAGAGATTATAAATGCCAACAGGTGAGATTCACCGCACTAAAAGTATGTATTTTTAAAAATCTCTATTAGCTTAAAACAATTTATCATTTTAAAATACTCAACTCAAACAAACAAACAAAAAATACCTGGGACATGCCTTGTGGAACTGGTAAATTTGCAGCTTGAGACATCGCTGGCTGTGTTAACAATTGACCAACAGACTGGGAATTTATGGACTAGGAAGCAAAATAAAAAATAACACTGGAGTGATGATTATCCCCAACCATAAGTACTTCCACCAGAAATTCCACCATGGTATCTTTATAACTGAACTACAATTTGCCTCATAACATTTTTAGCTGAGTACAGGCAGGCATGTCTCCCCCTCTACACTGGACATGCCTATTCCCTACTTATCCTTTTATCTTCGAAGTCATCTGCCACATTACCTTGCATGGGCTCTCAATAAAAGCTAAATGGACATAACTGAAAGTGACTGGTATTCGAAATTGGATATGAAATGGCTCTAAATTAATAACTTTCCTTAATTAAAAGAAATATCTAACATTTTACCTGAAAAATAATCAAAAGGAATATGTCTGAGAACTATTTCACAAAAAAGGAAAGATCTCGAGTGTTATTTGTCAACAGCTATTTTGATCTTTATAGAAAGGGGTAATGAATTAATGAATTTTTAAAGATTTACATGATTTTCCCCCCCTTTTAATAAATCTTTATTCAGAAGAATACTAACTAGATAAAGTTTACCTGACTACTAAATGATGCCCTCCTTGGCGCCATCTTTTCATGAGCTGGTAAATGTGGTCTGGGAGGAGTGCTAGTGTCCGTTGGGATCTTTGTTGGTGTTGCTGAGGTTCGTCAACAAAAATGAAATAGTGTTAGTACTTTATAAAATATAATTTGCAAAGATTAATCTCAAAATGGATTGCAATGAATAAAAATAATCTTTCAATTATTTTTCTAAATTATTTCATAAAAGTGAAGTCTATGACAATAAGAGGATTCATTTTAATTCTTTCTTAAGGACAAAGAAAATATCTGAAATAAGAAAACTTCAAATTTAAAAGTGGTTACTACTCCTAGAGATCAATAGTAAAAAAAAAACTAATAACTCAATTTAAAAATGGCCTACAGACTTGAAAAGACATTTCTCCAAGAAGATACACAAATGGCCACCTAGAATATGAAAAAATGTTCAAGGTCACTCATCATCAGGGAAATGCAAATCAAAACCACAATGAGACACAACTTCATACCTGACAAGATGGCTATTATCAAAAAAACAAGAAGTGTTGCTGAGAATGTAAAGAAATTGGAACCCTTCCACACAAAATTGGTGGGGATATGAAATGGTGTAGCCACTGTGGGAAACCATAATGGAGGTTTCTAAAAAAATTAAAAATAGAATTACCACATGTGATCCAGCAATTCCACTTCTGGGTATTTATCCAAAAGAATTGAAATCAGGATCTGAGAGATATTAGCACTCCTATGTTCACTGCAGCACTATTCTTAATATCCAAGATGTGGAACAACCAAAATGTCTACTGACAGATGAATGGAAAAACAAAATGTGGTAATATGTATACAATGAAATACTATTCCACCTTTAAAAAGAATGAAATTTTGCGAGATACGACAACATGGATTAATCCTGAGGACATTACGCTATGTAAAAAAAGCCAATGATGGAAAGACAAGTACTGCATGACTCCCTTATATGAGGTATCTAAAATAGAGAAATTCATTGAATCTGAGTAGACTAGTGATTGACAAGGGCTGGGGAGATAGAGGAAAATAAGGAGTTAATAATCAATGGGCATAACATTTCCATTAAGTACGACAAAAAAGCTCTAGAGATCTGCACTACAACATTGTACCTATAGCCAACAATGATGTATTGTAAGCTTAAAAATTTAACAGGATAGATCTCATTTGAAGTATTCTTACCACAGTAAAATAAAATGTATAAAAAGAGACATAGCTACAAAGGGGAAACTTTTTCCCCTAATATTTAAGAAATTCTATGTTTAACACTTCTTTAATGGTCTACCCATGGTGTTGAGTGGTTCCAACAACCTCCTTTTTCCTTACACAGATATAATACCCTGGGAAGTGAAACTGCTAAACCCTTTAAACAAAAAAAGGTTACTAATTGAATGATAATTATGCAAGTCTTCATTGAAAATAAGAACTAAAAATAACTTTCAGGAGATAGTCCAAGATAGCGGAGGAGTAGGAAACCTTAGGTTTTGTCTGGCCCCAAGAATTCAGCTAGACAGCTATCAAATCATTCTGGACACCTGTGAACTCAATTGGAGATCTAAGAAAAGAATAGCTGCAACTCTACAAATAGAGAAGCAACCACTTTCTGTAAGATAGGAGGTGCAGAGAAGTGAATCTGAGGCCATATGTCTGAAGATTAACTGCAGGGGAGGGAGCCTCCATAAGCCGGATACTGGAAAGTGACATAGCAGTGGAGCGCAAAATCAGAACTTTTAGAAGTCTGCTCAGGTGAGAGATGTCCCTGCATGAAAGGTGCTCAGGTGGCAAAGCAGGGCAGAAAACTAAGTGGGACAGTGTGGTCTCAGGATCCCCAGGGTCACAGGAAGACTGGGAGTGCCTGAGTGCGGCCGAGTTCCCAGGCATCAGAGCAGGGAAGCCGGCTGTAATCACTGAGCCCAGGAATTGGTTCCCAGCTTGTTGTGCTATATACTACAAACCGGGGCACAGCAGAACCCCAGCGAGACCCCCCACCCCCACCCCAGGAGGATCGGCGTGAGTGTGTGCTGCAGGAGTCTTCAGGGTTTGGAGACTCAAAATGGGGTCACGTGACCAAGACAGAAACGCTGGGTCATAGGCCAGGTGAGCACGGAGTGCAGCTGGAGACAAGAGAGACCGTAGTGATTGACTGCTTTTCCCTGAGGGTGCACTGAGGAGTGGGGCGCCGAGTTCTTGGCTCCGCTGGACATTGGGAAGCCGCCATTGCAGCGCGGAAAGCCTTCAGGGAATAAAAGCCACAGGGAGCAATCAGGTGCAGATTACTTAGCCTGGCCCCCTGGCAAGGACAGTGCAATTCCTCCTGGGGCAAAGACACTTGAGAATCAACGCAACATGCCCCTCCCCCCAGAAGATCAGCAAGACCAAGTTTACCGTTCATAGAGAACTGCAAAACTCAAGCACTAGGGGAAAATAGTTTATAGAATTAATGGTCTTTTTCCCACGATTCTTTAGTCTTTCAATTTTAATTTTTTCCTCTGTTTTCAACCAATTTCTTACTTTATGAACTTTTTAAAAATTTTTTAGTTTTCACTTTTACATTTTATCCTTCCATTGTACTTAATTTTATTTTTGTATATATATAAAAGTTTTTCTCTTTGCAATTTTAGGATGCAGTTTCTTTTAACAAACAGACCAAAATACACCCAAAATCTAGTGTGTGGCTCTGTTCTCTTCACCTGTCTGATCATATTCTTTTTTTTTTTTTTTTTTTGTTAAAGTCTAATTTTCATCTTTACAGTTACATTCTATCCTTTCAATGTATTTAATTTTATTTTTGTATATATATATAAGGTTTTCTTTCTTTACAATATCGAAATGTAGTTTCCTTTTAACAAACTGACCAAAATACACTCAGGATATAGTGTATTGCTCTGTTCTGTTCTGTTCACCTGTTTACATTCCTTTGTTTTTTGTCTTTTAATTTTCAATTTTAGTTACACTCTATCCTTTCATTGTACTTAATTTTATTTTTGTACATATGGTTTTTTTTTTCTTTACAATTTTGGGATCTGGTTTTCTAACAAACAGACCAAAATACACACAGCATCCAGTGTATTGCTCTTTTCTGTTCACCTGTCTGATTACAGTATTTTTTTTTTTTTAATTCAGTTTTGGGTCTTTTCTGATTTGTTTAGTGTATATTTCTCTGGAGTCATTGTTGCCATTTTAGTATTTTGTTCTCTCATTCACCTACTCTCTGGATAGAATGACAAGACAGAAAAACTCACCTCAAAAAAGAGAACAACAGGCAGTACTGACTACCAGGGACCTAATCAGTATGGATATAAAAGTAAGATGTCGGAAATACAGTTCAGAATAACGATTATAAAGATACTATTTGGGCTTGAAAAAAACATAGAAGACACTAGAGAATCTCCTTCTGGATAAATAAAAAAACTAAATCCCTTTCTGGAGAAATAAAAGAACTAAAATCTAATCAAGTCAAAATAAAAAAGGCTATTAATGAGATGCAATAAAAAATGGAGGCCCTAACTGCTAGGATAAATGAGGCAGAAGAGAATAAATGATACAGAAGACAAAATGATCAAGTATAAAGAAGCTGAGAAAAAGATAAACAACTACTGGATCATGAGGGGAGAATTCAAGAGATAAATGATACCATAAAATGAAATAATATTAGAATAATTGGGATCCCAGAAGAAGAAGTTGGGGTGTGGGGGGGGCGCAGAAGGTATAATGGAGCAAATTATAGTGGAGAACAGGGCAGAAACAATAGACTGGCAGCAGACCTATCCACAGAGACCTGACAGGCCAGAAAGAACTGGCATAATACATTCAGGGTGCAAAATGAGAAAAACATGCAGCCAAGAATACATTATCCAGCTAGGATGTCATTCAAAATAGAAGGAGAGATAAAAAGCTTCCAGAACAAACAGAAACTAAAAGAATTTGTGATCATTAAACCAGCCCTGCAAGAAAAATTAGAAGGGATCCTCTGAGCGAAGACAGAACTCAAAAGTAACACAGACCACAAAGGAACAGAGATACAGTAACAGTAACTTTATAGGTAATAAAATGGCACTAAATTTGTATCTTTCAATAGTTACTCTGAAGGTAAATGGGCTAAATGCCCCAATCAAAAGACATATAAGGTATCAGACTGGATAAAAAAGCAAGACCCATGGATATGCTGTCTGCAAGAGACTCATTTTAGACCCAAAGACACCTCCAGATTGAAAGTGGGGGGAGGGGTGTAAAACCATTTATCATGCTAATGGACATCAAAAGAAAGCTGGGGTGGCAATCCTTATATCAGACAAATTAGATTTTAAACCAAAGACTATAGTAAGAGATGAGGAAGGACACTGTATCATACTTAAAGGGTCTATCCAACAAGAAGATCTAACAATTGTAAATATTTATGCCCTTAACATGGGAGTAGCCAATCATATAAACCAATTAATAACAAAATTAAAGAAACATATCAGTAACAATACAATAATAGTAGGGGATTTTAACACCCCCCTCACTGAAATGGACAGATCATCTAACCAAAAGATCAACAAGGAAACAAGGGCATGGAATGACACACTGGACCAGATGGACTTCACAGATATATTCACAGCATTCCATCCTAAAGCAACAGAATACATTCTTCTCGAGTGCACATGGTAACATTCTCCAGAATAGATCACATCCTGGGTTACAAATCAGGACTCAACCGGTACCAAAAGACTGAGATCATTCCCTGCATATTTTCGGACCACAGTGCTTTGAAACTAGAACTTAATCACAAGAGGAAAATTGGAAATAACTTGATCAAATACATGGAGGCTAACGACCATCCTACTAAAGAATGAATGGGTCAACCAGGAAATTAAAAAAGAAAAAGAATTCAAGGAAACAAATGAAAATGAAAACAACTGTTCAAAACCTTTGGGAGGCAGCAAAGGCAGCCCTAATTCGGAAGTATATAGCATTACAAGCCTCTCTCAAGAAAAAAGAAAGGTCTCAAATACACAACCTAATCTTACACCTAAAGGAGCTGGAGAAAGAACAGCAAATAATGCCTAAACACAGCAGGAGGAGAGAAATAATAAAGATTGAGCAGAAATCAATGAAACAGAAACCAAAAGAACAGTAGAACAGACCAACGAAACTAGGAGCTGGTTCTGTGAAAGAATTAATAAGACTGATAAACCCCTGGCCAGACTTATCCAAAAGAAAAGAGTAAGGACCCAAAGAAACCATGAATGAAAGAGAAGAGATTACAACAAACACCGAAGAAATACAAACAATTGTAAGAACATATCATGAGCAACTATATGCCAACAAATCAGACAATCTGGAAGAAATGGATGCATTCCCAGAGACATATAAACTACCAAAACTGAAACAGAAAGAAACAGAAAACCTGAACGGACCCATAACCAGCAAGGAAATTGAAGCAGTAATCAAAAATCTCCCAACACACGAGAGTCCAGGGCTGGATGGCTTCCCAGAGGAACTCTACCAAACATTTAAAGAACAATTAATACCTATTCTGAAGATGTTTCAAAAAATCAAAATGGAAGAAGGAAAACTTCCAAACTCTTTCTATGAGGCCAGCATTACCTTGATCCCAAAACCAGACAAAGACCCCACCAAAAAGGAGAATTACAGACCAATATCCCTGATGAACATGGATGCCAAAAATCTCACCAAGATACTAGGCAATAGGATCCAATAGTACATTAAAAGGATTATTCACCACGACCAAGTGGGATTTATTCCTGAGCTGCAAGGTTGGTTCAACATCTGCAAATCAATCAATGTGATACACCACATTAATAAAAGGAAGGACAAGAACCATATGATCCTCTCAATAGATGCAGAAAAAGCACTGGACAAAGTACTGCATCCTTTCTTGATTAAAACTCTTCACAGTGTAGGGACAGAGGCAACATACTTCAATATCATAAAAGCCATATGCGAAAAGCCCACAGCCAATATCATTCTCAATGGGGAAATACTGAGCGCTTTTCCCTTAAGGTCAGGAACACGGCACGGATGTCCACTCTCACCACTGTTGTTCAGCATAGTACTAGAAATCCTAGCCTCAGCAATCAGACAACAACAATGCCTTTTATTCAGAAATAAAAGGTGTCTGAAATTGGCCAAGTCAAACTCTCACTCTTCACAGATGACATGATACTCTGTGGAAAACCCAAAAGACTCCACCCCAAAACTGCCAGAACTCATACAGGAATTCAGCAAAGTGGCAGGATATAAAATCAATGCACAGAAATCAGTTGCATCTCTATACACCAACAATGAGACCGAAGAAAGAGAATTTAAGGAGTCAATCCCATTTACAATTGCACCAAAAACCGTAAGATACCTAGGAATAAACCTAACCCTCTAGAGGCAAAGGATCTGTACTCAGAAACTATAGAACACTCATGAAAGAAATTGAGGAAGACACAATGAAATGGAAAAACATTCCATGCTCATGGATTGGAAGGACAAATATTGTTAAAATGTCTATGCTACCTAGAGCAATCTACACATTCAATGCAATCAATATCAAAATACCATCAACTTTTTTCACAGAGCTGGAACAAATAATCCTAAAATTTGTATGGAACCAGAAAAGACCCCAAATAGCCAAAGGAATGTTGAAAAAGAAAACCAAAGCTGGTGGTATCACAATTCCAGACTTCAAGCTCTACTACAAAGGTATAATCATCAAGACAGTATGTTACTTGCACAAAAACAGACACAGAGATCAATGGAACAGAACAGAGACCCCAGAAATGGACCCTCAACTCTATGGTCAACTAATCTTCAACAAGGCAGGAAAGAATATCCAATGGAAAAAAGTCTCTTCAACAAATGGTATTGGACAGCCACATGCAGAAGAATGAAACTGGACCATTTTCTTACACCATACACAAAAATAGACTCAAAATGGACGAAAGACCTAAATGTGAGACAGGAATGTATCAAACTCCTACAAGAGAACATAGGCAGCAACCTCTGTGACCTCGGCCACAGCAACTTCTTGCTAGACATGTCTCCAAAGGCAAAGAAAACAAAGGCAAAAATGAAATATTGAGACTTCATCAAGATAAAAAGCTTTTGCACAACAAAGGAAACAGTCGACAAAATCAAAAGACAACTGACAGAATGGGAGAAATTATTTCCAAATGTCTTATTAGGTAAAGGGTTGTCTCCAAAATCGATAAAGAACTTATCAAACTCAACACCCAAAGAACAAATAATCCAATCAAGAAATAGGCAGAAGACATGAACAGACATTTCTCCAAAGAAGACATCAAATGGCCAACAGACACATGAAAAAGTGCTCCACATCACTTGGCATCAGGGAAATCCAAATCAAAACCACAATGAGATACCACCTCACACACTAGTCAGAATGGCCAAAATTAACAAGTCAGGAAATGACAGATGTTGGTGAGGATGTGGAAAAAGGGGAATCCTCTTACAATGTTGGTGGGCATGCAAGCTGGTGCAGCCACTCTGGAAAACAGGATGTAGGTTCCTCAAAAAGTTGAAAATAGAGCTACCCTACAACCCAGCAATTGCACTACTGGTTATTTACCTCAAAGATACAAAGGTAGTGATCCAAAGGGGCACCAGCACCCCAATGTTTATAGCAGCAATGTCCCCAATAGCCACATTATGGAAAGAACCCAGATGTCCATTGACAGATGAATGGATAAAGAAGGGGTGGTATATATATACAATAGAATACCACTCAGCCATCAAGAAAAATTGAAATCTCGCCATTTGCAATGATGTGGATGGAACTAGAGGGTATTATGCTAAAGCAAAATAAGTCAATCAGAGAAAGACAATTATCATATGATCTCACCCATATGTGGAATTTAAGAAACAAGGCATAGGATCATAGGGAAGAGAGGAAAAAATAAAACAAGACAAAATCAGAGAGAGACAAACCATAAGAGACTCTTAATCATAGGAAACAAACTGAGAGTTGCTGGGGGGGATGGGGGTGGGCAGATGGGATAACTGGGTGATGGACATTAAGGAGGGCATGTGATGTAATGAGCACTGGGTACTGACCTCTACCTCTGAAACTAATAATACATTATGTTAATTAACTGAATTTAAATAAAAATTACAAAAACAATAAATAAATGCTTGATAGAATTTTAAAAAATTAGCATTGTTGCAAAGGAAATAAAAACTAACCTGGAAAAAAAAAAACTTTCAGGAAGCAACCTTAAAACGGGCACCTGGGTGACTCAGTCAGTTTCGGTTAAGCATCTGCCTTCTGCTCAGATCATGATCTCAGGGTCCTGGGATCAAGCCACTCAATCAGGCTCCCTGCTCAGTGGGGAATCTGCTTCTCCATCTCCCTCTGCCCCTGCCCCCCCAACTGGCTCGCTCCCTTTCTCTCTCTCAAATAAAATCTTAAAAAAAAAAAAAAAAAAAAAAAGCCAGCTTAAAGAACAGATTGGTTCTACCGTAAAAAAGGAATAGACAGTTTTTTTTTTTTTAAGGGATGATTAAAAGCAACTTAATAATACCAACACTACTACCTAAATATTTTATACACTACTTTATAAACTTAATTCTTTGTTAAATGTGAGCAACATGGCTTTTGCTCATTGGAAAGGTTAGTATATTTCAGAAATGTAAAAATTTATCATTTTGAAGTAGCATTTCACCCATCTTCCCACCCACCTCCCCTCTGGCAACGAACCATTCTGTTTTCTGTATTTAAGTCTGGTTTTTTGTCTTTTTCTTTGTTCATTTGTTTCTTAAATTGGTGAAGGGGATTAAGAGTACACTTATCATCGTGATGAGCATTATGTATAGAATTGTTAAGTCATTATATTGTACACCTGACGCTAACGCTGTATGTTATACTTCAACTAAAAAAAATAAAAAACTTAAAAACAGTGTTTCTAACTTTTTAAAGTAAGCAGTACTACAGTAAACCTTTTCATGTAAAAAAATAAAGTAGCATTTGATGAAAAATGCTGATACCAGTAACACAATTTAGAAGCACTCTCGAGAGAAAGTGCTTTCAAGCTAGGGTACTCACAGGAAGGGTCTGAGACTGCTGTGTGAGATGATTTTCTTGAACTCCGGGAGGAAGCAGAAGGGGTTGGGCTGTGATCAAACCTTTCCAAGGCTTCCTTGAGACTGACTGTGTTTATACGATTATCAGACCCAGAATCTTGGCTCTAAGGAGACAGAGTAAAATAAATGTTTTCTTGTGGTTCAGTTCAGAGATCCCAAATTAGCGATATAGCCTGCTAACCCTTCTTCCCCAAAATCAGTTTTAACCCACAACAAGGCAAAGGTACCTGTGTAATATTTACCTGTATAATATTAGGTAAGGAAATAAAAATTTCTTTTCTATAGCCAGAAAATGTTGGCTTCATTCTCTATTTACAGAAACAGATGCAAAAGAATGAAGCTGGACTCTTAGTTTATACCATATACAAAAATTAAGTCAAATGGATCAAAGACCTAAACATAAGAACTAAAACTATAGAACTTTTAGAAGAAAAGGGGAAAAGCTTTATGACACTGGATCGGACAATGACTTCTTGGATGTGACACTGAAAGCACAGGCAGCAAAAGTGCAGCAAACAACACTATAAACAGTGGAAAGGCAGCCCACGGGATGGGAGATAACATTTGTAAACCGTGTATCTGATAAGGGATTAACACCCAGAATATATAAAGAATCCAATTTAAAAACAGACAAAGGTCTTGCATATATAAATGGCCAATAAAACACATTGAAAACATCCTCAATGTCAGTAATCATTAGGGAAATGCATATCAAAGCTATGAGATACACCACTTCAAACCCATCAGGATGACTATTACTTAAAACAAAAAAAAAAACCCAGAAAAATCACCAGTGTTGACAAGGACAAATTGGAACTTTTGTACACTCCTGGTAGGAATATAAAATAGTGAACCTACTATAGAAAACAGTATGATGGTTCCTCAAAAAATTAAATATAAAATTACTACATGATCCAGTAATTCCATTTCTAGGTAAATACTCAAAAGAATTGAAAGCAGAGACTCAAACAAGCATTTGTAACCCATGTTCATAGCAGCATGATTCACAATAGCCAAAAGATGTATGCAACCCAAGTGTCCATCACTAGATGAATGGATAAACAAAATGCGGTATAACCATACAATGGAATATTACTATAGTATCCATAATCAGCAAAATCTCCTACTCTCAACCTCACCTCTGAACATCCATTTGCTGGCTTGCTCTAAAACCCAGATGTCTCCCGAAAATACCACTTCCTTACAGGTCTTTTAAGTGGTGGCTATTTTCTATCTCACAACCTTCAGAGCCCTGCTCTGGAGGGGAACAAAAGTCCTCCTACTGCTCTTTCCAGAACTTTTCCCTTTCCTCTTTCCCAAAACTCACAGCCAGAATCTCACATTATCACTATATGACTATCTCTCCTTGTTATAGTAAGTCATCTACTGACCTTGTAGCCACTCCTCACTAAGCACCTGAATTCAAATTTCTGCTCCTGGCTCAGTCCTCACTAATTCTTACTTCCATAGTTACCAATATCAGTATCAATTCACATGTTCAACATCATGACTTCTCTCTTCCTTGATGCCTTGATCTTGATTTCCACCTGTCCTCACTCATTCTTAGTCATACCCCAGACTTTGTCATTACCAGTAAGAATAAACCTTCCATAATCTCAATTTCAAACACTTTCCTCTCTGACCAGCATTTTCCATATTTCCTACTCATTTCTCTTTAGTCTCCCAACTCCAATAATCCTTTAGTAGAACATAAAAATACACTGATTCTACCACATTTTCACAATCACTCTCTCATTTTATGTCTTCTCTCCCTTCTTTACCCAGCTTAAATTCATGGTTAATCATCATAACCACACCCTTGTGGGTATCATCAACTATCCTGCTCCTATCTCCCTTCACCACACTACCTTGGAAAGATCCCAATGCTCGTTAAACCAAAATTTTTTTTTTTTTAAAGATTTTATTTATTTATTTGACAGAGAGAGAGACAGCGAGAGAGGGAACACAAGCAGGGGGAGTGGGAGAGGGAGAAGCAGACTCCCTGCAGAGCAGGGAGCCCGATGCGGGGCTCGATCCCAGGACCCTGGGATCATGACCTGAACCGAAGGCAGATGCTTAACGACTGAGCCACCCAGGCGCCCCTCGTTAAACCAAATTTTTAATCTATTCAGAACATGGCTGAAGAAATACAACATGGTGACTGTTCTCTCTTTAAATTAATGGCCAAGAACCTCAAGCGGGCCCTTAATCCTTCCTGCTAGACTAAAATTACCTTGTCTGTTCACTTTCCTACTTTCCTAGAAAACAATTTAATCCTTGCTCCCCTCTTCTCAAACCTCCAACAAGTCCTCTCCTAACCCCACTCTTACTGGTTACTCTGCTTCCTGTTTCACTGGAGAGTGCTGCTGTAAGCTCCTATCATTGTATCAGTCTACCTAGCAGCATCTGTACTCATATATTCTGCCTTTCTTCATGTCACCACAGATCAGGGATCAGCAGACACTCTGTGATGGTCAGAGAGTCGATACCATAGACGTTGAGGGCCACACACTCTCTGCTACAATTATTCAACTCTGCTGTTGCAGCACAAGAGCAACCACAGGCTATATATAAACAATTGAGTGTGTCACAAACATTATCCTTCTTTGGATTTTTTTCAATGACTTAAAAACATGTGGAAAACATATTTTTAGCTTGTGGGGGTTACAAAACCAGGCAGAGGACCAGATTTGGCCTAAAGCTCACAGTTTGCCAAACTCCTCTGTCACTGAATAATTTTTCCACTAGCTAAGCCCTATCTGTCCACTATGGACGGGGTCCCATCTTCTCTCATCTGTTCAAGAACACTGCTCTAGCATTTCTACCTCTATCTCTATCAGTAATTCTTCTCTTTCCAACAGACCTTTCTCATCAGTATACAAACATGCTATAATTTCTCCCACCTTCAAAAGCAAAAACTTCTTTTAAGCCTACTTCTTCCTACTACTGCACCACTCCACTCTTTTTTGTAGGAAAACCTTCCCTACTCGCTGTCTCTAATTCCCCTTGTTGGATGTGATGTGAGGGCGATCTGGCTGCGACATCTGTCACCCCATTGATCGCCAGGGTTGATTCGGCTGATCTGGCTGGCTAGACGGGTGTCCCCTTCCTCCCTCACCGCTCCATGTGCGTCCCTCCCGAAGCTGCGCGCTCGGTCGAAGAGGACGACCTTCCCCGATAGAGGAGGACCGTTCTTCGGTCAAGGGTATACGAGTAGCTGCGCTCCCCTGCTAGAACCTCCAAACAAGCTCTAATTCCCCTTGTCCCAGAAAATTCTCTCTTAAGCCCACCCTAATCAGGCTTTCACTCATATTACTATTCCATCCAATCTGCTCTTATTGATCAACAAATGCATGTTGTTAAACTCAGTGCTCACTTCTCAGTGCTCTTCTAATTTAATCTACTGTAGCTGAATATGACAAAGCTAATTGTTCACTCCTCATGGACATGCTTTTTCCTGGCTTCTAGGACAACTCAGTTTCCTGGTTTTATTCATACCTCACTGGGTATTTCCCTTGAGTCTCCTTCACGTCTTAATGATGGATTGCCCCAGCACTTAGCCCTTCATCATCCCCTCTCTCTCTCTCTCTCCATTCATTTCCTGGTGATCACGTTTAGATTCATGACCTTAAAATCCATTCGCGCATTAAAAGTTTCTCAAAAATATACCTCTACCCTAATCTCCAGGAGGACTGTGGTAGTAAAAGTAAACACAGCTAAAGTAGACATAGGCAGAGTATATTTCGGAAGTAAGGCTAGTTGAATTTGCTAAGGATTGGACACTGGCGTAAGAGAAAACAAAGCAAGGAGGAATGACCTCTGTATCACTTTAATTTATGTAACTGTCCTCCCTCATTTCAAGGAACCCTAGATTTAAGCACTTTTCTCAGAAAATGTATTTTACTAAAACATACTGGATCTTCTTCCACTAAGCATACAAAGCCTCTTCGAAAAAATTCTTTCACGTGGGATCCATGATTGCAGAGAACTTCTCTGGGTTATTCACCGATGTATTCTGAGCATCTAGAGCCATGTCCAGGAAGTACTGGTTTGTTGAAAAACTTAATGATATCTCCCATATTGACCCTGGCAATGATGCCTATTTAACTCATTTTTTATACAGATTCTTGATTCTTTTCATTCCACTTATTTTCTGCACATCAAAAATAGCTGTTGTAGGCAACTTCTGACATAGCCCACAATGATCCCCGCTTCCTGGTATTCACCACCTTGTATAATCCCTCCCCTATAGTAGAGGCTGAACCTAGTGATTTGCTTCTAATGAACAGAATCGATAGAAGTGATGGGATATTACTTCTGTGAATAGGGTACAAAAGACTCCGACTTTCATCTTGCTGTTGGTGTCTCTCCCTGGATCTTCTTACCTACTTGCTTGGATGGAAACAGCTACCTGGAAAGGAACTGAAGGCTGTCTCTGGCCACTAGCCAGCAAGAAATCAAGGCCCTCAGTCCAACTATTGCTGAGGAACCCCATCCTTCCAACAAGCACTGAGGAAGCCTAGAAACAGATTCTGCCCCAGTGGAACCTTCAGTTGACTGTGGCCCCCACTGACACCTTGATTACAACCTTGTGAGAGACCCTGGGCTGACCCCTTGATTGCAGTCAATGACCAATTCTAAGCACAGGGCCCATCTAAACTGTGCCTAGATCTCTGACCCACAGAAACTATGAGATAATAAATGTGTATTATTTTATATCATTAAGTTTTGTTACACAGCAATAGGTAACTAATATACTATACTTCCACCTGGAAATTTCAAGCCATGTGTCTTTAGGGGAGATCCCCCCACCAAAGACTCAGTTTCAACATTTTCAAAACGGGGATATTACCCATGAGATAAGGATGTCTGAGGAATAAATGACACTTCACACTTCATATAAAGAACTTGCCAGAGCCTTGCACATTGCAGGCAATTAGTAAATGGTAGTTTGAATCTGTGATCATATGTCTCTCACTAAATAGGAGGCCCTTCAAATCTTTTTTACAAGCAGGTAAGGTTTTAAAATATTAAATTTAAAAATAAAGGGGTGCCTGGGTGACTCAGTCAGTTAAGCGTCTGCCTTCGGCTCAGGTCATGATCCCAGAGTCCTGGGATCAAGCCCCACGTCGGGCTACATGCTCAGCAGGAAGCCCGCTTCTCCCTCTCCCTCTGCTGCTGCTCCCCCTGCTTGTGCTCTCTCTCTGTCTGACAAATAAATAAATATTTTTTAAAAAAATAAAAAATAAAAAAAAAATAAATAGTAAAATATAATTTATAACCCTGTCACAAGTGAGGCAATGAAATATTTGAAAAATACTTTTCCTATAAATTGAGTCTTGCCTTTCATTGGGAAGAAATAATTTTTTTTAAAACTCTAAGATACATACTTTGTCAGCAGCTGTCTCAGGAAGAGACTCTTCAATGCCAAGTTCTCGTCGTCTTTCAGCCCTAACTTCTGCATAACTACAAATGGAAAAAAACAGAATTTTCATGCTTAATCATTCATTTAAAATACTGCAGAGATGTGTTCTGTGTTTGATATATGCCTTACTTGTTCATCATGGATTCCAGACTATTTGCTATGCACTACACAAACCCAGAACACATCTATAGTGTTCTATCTTAATCTAGGTATCCCAAAAGTTTTATATGCTACAGTAAATGATCTTTGACTACACAGTACTTAAGAGGACTTAAACAAAGGAAAAGTATGCTTATCTACTCCAGTGCTCCTTTTACATGATCGACTTTGGTACATGAAACACAGTCACAGCTTCTGCTCTAAACCATGATGTTTATGTCAAGAATTATATATGTATATGTACCTGCATTCTATTTCCATATAATGCCTGTAAGTAAATTTAATAATGCATTGAAAACATGTATCAAAAATTAGGAAAAAGATCACTGTAGCTCTTAACAAGTCATGCCTAAAAATTACATTGCCAAACTCACTATCAGTGTTTCTATAATTCAGAAATGCTGTAAAAGAATGATTACCTTACTACGGTGTGAGTACAAACAATAAACTCTGGCCTTGAATTCCACTGATGATAAGTGATATAATAATGAGTCTGAAGCCAAATCCACTGTTGTCCCTTGGTGAGGAACCTATAATAACATGATTTGCCTTTCCCATATTGCATTACTAAGAAGAAAAGAGAAAAATATTTATTGATTCATATCATTAGTTATGAATCTGGTTTTTAGCCAAAGCTATAATTTACATTTAAATCTATATACATAATTCTTCTGGCTTTTCAATAACATATTATCAGTTATAAGAAAATGTTATTCTATAGAGATAGCTTAAGGTCCCAAGCAATTAACATATCTTCCACAGTGCCCAACTTAGAATCAGTGATTGCTAATCTCAGATACTTTTCACACACGATACATTTCCAAATACTTAAGAATGAAGTAGTCACGTATTGACTTCCTCCTACTAACAAGAACTGAGGATAACAGC
Source organism: Halichoerus grypus (assembly GCF_964656455.1). NCBI lineage: Eukaryota > Metazoa > Chordata > Mammalia > Carnivora > Phocidae > Halichoerus > Halichoerus grypus. Next base: position 43,457,944 of record NC_135714.1, read on the forward strand.
AATAAATAATCACATTTGAGGTTTTTTTTCCCACAGGTACCCTGGCAGGGACTGCATCTTTGCAGCATTTAATTCAAAACTTTAATGAAAATCAGAGTAAGTTAATTGTTTAAAGTAACTGGTAAGTACAGTGTTACTGAAAACATTCTCTGTAGATTGTAAGTTCTGAAGTCTTGTAACATATTAAGCAAAAAAAGAGTTCTGTAGTTAAATTAATTTGGGAAACAGTGTTAAACAGTTTTACTTGTCTTTCTTTTCAAAACTATGAGTATGCTAATTTATGTCATGATTCAGGGGGTGAGGAGGTGGTAGGGATTGATTACGAGGTGTTTCCCAGGTTTCCTTGACCATAAAATCTGTTTTTAATGGACTGGCATTCTGTGAAACAAACCTTAGGAAATGCTGGTCAGGAATCAATCTCTCTCTGTCTCTCTTCATGAGGAAACCAAGGTCTACAAACTCAATTGCTTGTCCAAAATTACCCAGCTAGTCAGAGAAGTGTACGATCTTGTCAGTACATCATAGAGCTTAGTGCTCCTATCACTTGGAGTGAATGCTTTTTTTTTGTGCTGAAATAACTTTACTCTGAACTCTTCCATTTAGTTGATGCTGTAACATGGTTTATTTTTCATATAGAGGCTTACTAGACCAGCCTAAGACATCATGAAAGTATCTTAAATATCTAATTAAGCTTTAGAGGATACTTCAAGAGGGTAGGATTTGGGGAGGAGAATCAGAGAAGCAAAGAAAATATCATTAAAACAAACTTCTGAAACAAAGAAAGAATAGCATGTGGTAAAGGGTCTAGATTCTAATCCTGTCTCTGCCACCCATGAGTTGTGGGATTGAGATTAAATTACTTGGCCTTACTGTGCCTCAGTTTACTCATGGAGATAATAATAATATCTACTTTCTAGAACTCTGGTGATGAATAATGGAGATAACGTAAATAAATCATTTAGAATAGTGTCAGCCAGGCACAAAGAGATGCTAATGTTCCTGCTGCTAATAACCATAACAGCAGGTAACATTAAGTACTCACTATGGGCTTTCTAAGAGTTTCTTTAAATGTGCACCTGCCTCCTGGGCAGACTTACATGCCTGGATATCAAAACTTATTAAATAATGTTATATTTTGACATATACAATTTTCAAAGGAATCTACTTTTCTTACTCTGGATACAGAACTTACACACTTCAAAAACAAGGTTCATTATATATTATAAACCTGTACTTACTATTATAGATTAAAATGTGTAAAACAGGAACAAGTTTAAGTTTGATTTAGGATTCCTACTGGTTTGGTTATAAAGTAGAATCTTCCAAAAAAGACAATCTTCCAGTATTTTTCAGAAATACAAAAATGGTTACAAGTCTGCATTTTATCACCTTCTATTAACACACTCGTTATTTACTTGACTAAAAGCAGTTATTATCACCAGAAATATTAAAATCTACTTACAGTGCTCATGACACTTTGCCAAATTTTCTAGGTCATCCACATGATAGTAATCATAGCCTGATGTTCCCAGAACTTCAAATGGCAAATATCCTATTATAGGTGGTGCCCTAAATTACATATAAAACAATCAATATTACAACTTTTCCCACAATAAGAAATACCTCAACTAGAAATCAGTTTTGGGGGGCACCTGGGTGGCTCAGCTGGTTGAGTGTCAGACTCTTGGTTTCAGCTCAGGTCATAATCTCAGGATCGTGGGATCGAGCCCTGTGTCTTCGGGCTCCACAACTCTCTGGGGTGTCTGCTTGAGATGCTTTCTCTCCTTCTGCCTCCACCACCCCCCTCCCCTGACTTGCACACACATGTGCACGCTCTCTCTCTCAAATAAATAAATTTAAAATATATATATATATCTTGGGGTGCCTGGGTGGCTCAGTCGGTTAAGAATCTGCCTTTGGCTCAGGTCATGATTCCGGGGTCCTGGGATCAAGCCTGCGGTTGGGCTCCTTGCTTAGCGGGGAGCCTGCTTCTCCTCTCCCTCTGACCCTCCCCCCTGCTTGTGCTTTCACTCCAGCTCTCTCTCAGATGAATAAATTAAAAAAAAAAAAACTTTAAAAAATAAAATAAATCTTAAAAAAAAGAAAAATCAGTTTTGGGAGGAATCTTTGGTTTTTGAAAAATGGATAATGGATTTGAACATGTGATTAGAAAACATTTGTGCCTAAAACCCATTAATTACATGACTTTTAGCTTTTAATGGAATTTAAAATGAAGTTACCTGTGATCTAGAAATAGGAACTTCCATTCTAAACTATGTCTAGATGTAAACTCTTCATTAGGTTCTTCAACAGTGCACATTTCCTACAAGCAAATTAATAATTAAAATTTAGAAATACTGTTCTGTGCCCTTAGAAGAATCCTAAATATTGTTAGCCATGAAAGTCATTATTAATTTTTCCCTAATTTATTTTCTAATCACACTTTAATATTCTAGTATTAAAGAATGTGGCAATAAACAGATGCAGAATTCTGGGGGAGTATTTCTCACTCAACATATTTCTCTATTCACTCACATGCCTATAAAACCCTAATTCTAAATTCAGATCTCTCTCCTGAATTACAGTTCTGTATTTCTGTCCGGATGTCCCCACGCATCACAAACTCAGTATGTCCTAAAATGAACTAACTGCTTTACTCCTCATACTCACACAGTTCTGCCTCTTGTTACTGGAGGCATACCTGGTATTGTGCCATAAGTCTAGAAATCTGATAGTCACAAGACAATCTCATTTTCCCTTTTAAAAACCATCTAAGGGGCGCCTGGGTGGCTCAGTTGGTTAAGCGACTGCCTTCGGCTCAGGTCATGATCCTGGAGTCCCGGGATCGAGCCCCGCATCGGGCTCCCAGCTCGGCAGGAAGCCTGCTTCTCCCTTTCCCACTCCCCCTGCTTGTGTTCCCTCTCTCGCTGTCTCTCTCTCTGTCAAATAAATAAATAAAATCTTTAAAAAAATAAAAAAAAATAAAAACCATCTAAATGGCTGTTACCAAATCATTTCAATTTCACCTTCTAAGTTTAAAAAAAAAAAAAAATCTATTTGATCCCATCCATCTTCAGGGTCTTATTAGACTCTAGACTTGCCATCACTGGCTCACATTATTGCCATAGCTTCTCCCCAGACAAGTCTCCCTGTTCTTTAACTCATCTTCTATCCTGGCCACAGTTACCTTCTAATACACAAGTAAGATTATGACTTCCCTGCTTAAAACCTTCATGATTTCTCATTTGGTTCGGATAAGGTTTAAACTCTTAGCATGGAGAAACAGCAAAGAAACAAATTTCTGGACTCTGCTTGCTTTCCTAACCTCATCTCCCACCATCCCTACCCCCTCCACACACAGTAACCCTAGACCCTAGTCATACTCAGCAATGTATTCCAACCTCCTCTGTGTCCTTGAATGACCTTCTATAGCACAATGTAGTGAATTAAAAGCTTGGGCTTTTGAGAGAATGGGAATTATAATTAATCCCAGTTCTACCACTTAACAGCTGCAACTTTGGCACTTCCCAAAGCCTCAGTTTCCTTAATAATAAATATATATTATAATATATAAATAATGAAACGAGGATCATACTAGCAACTATCTTATAAAGTTATTACAAGAATTAAATGAGATAATACATGTGAATTATGCAGCGATCAGCAAATGTTAGCCCTTGCTATCATTTCCTAAGAACAGAACAAGCAGAGCAAGACTGGATTAAGATCCTCGAACTGCTATTTCAGCATTTTGTCCTAGAATATGGTATCTCCCTAAATTTAAAATCTTAGCCTGGCTTATTTCAAGCCACTTTCTAGTGGTTGAACTGTTTTCCCACTTGTCTACTAATCATCTACTTCTTGGGCCCCAGGGAATAAAATAAATTATCTAACTGAATTTTAAAATTGAAGAAGTAAATTATATGCAATAAAAGGCCACTTGCATATTTCAAAAGAAAATTTCAAAAGCAATCTTTAAAAATTACCTAGATTTTTGGCCTTTCCCCTTTAATGTAGATTGTGAACTATACAAAAGTACTCTAAAATTTTGCACAAAAGCAGGACAGGGGTGATACATAACCACTGGCTAACTGCAAAGGAGATATATTTTAAAATGAGTTATAATTTAATGAGTGCCTTGATAACTCATTTCCTTCAAAATAAAATAAGACGAAATCAGAGAGGGAGAGAAACCGTAAGAAACTCTTAACTCTAGGAAACAAACTGAGGGTTGCTGGAGGGGAGGGGGGTTGGGGGATGGGTTAACAGGGTGATGGGCATTGAGGAGGACACTTGATGTAATGAGCACTGGGTGTTACATGCAACTGATGAATCACTAAACTCTACCTCCGAAACTAATAATACAGTATATGTTAATTAGCTGATTTTAAATTAAAAAATTATCATGACCAGGTATATTTAATGACTCATGATCATTATACTTTAATGTTTGTAAGAAATATCAGCTATTCTGGAAACAACAAAAAAATTACATAAAGATAGTTCTCATAATATGAGGTGAAATCCTCTTTGGAAAATAAAATTAGAAACATACCTTGATGAATTGAGGTGTAGCTAATCTCACAGTAGCTACAAAACAAACTCTATCATCATAAGAAGGTCTGTGTGTGCGTTGTATAGTTCCTTCAAAACCATTGTGTGCTGAAGTGGATACTAAAACAATAAGGAAATACATATCATCAGTTACTCCAGTAAAATCTAGTTATTGATGTTCAAAGATCTGTGTCTTTAAGAGTTTAAAGAAATACCAAGTTAAAATTCACTATATTTTTAACTCACCACTGTTTAAAGATTTGAAATTTCCTATGAATTTTACATATTCATAGGTAGACGGCTCCTTTGGGTCTATTGTTCCTCGAAGCATATGACAACAGAATTCTAACTGATTTTTTGCTGAAATGAGAAAAAAATGTGATGTATTTGTGGTTTATCATAATGAATGATCTATAAGATGATAAAAGTTGTGTAAGTTTATAATCACTATTTTCTCCAATAGAAGTCCTCAAGGACATTTTATTTAGTCCATAAAAGTAGAATATCTTTAGGAGATGATCTCACCTTGTTCTTAACAGAGAAGACAGATCTTCTGATATAAGCAACTGTATGTTTCCCCACTTTTATCTGTCCTTCCTTCTCATTCTTCACTCTAATGTCAAAGAAAGGTTTTGCTTCCCATTACAAAGCTAATGCTTCTCTCTACTTCAAACAGCCTTTCCTACCTTCTCTAGGACTAGGGGCACACCACTGTCATTCATTCCTCTAGAATCCATACATTCTCTTCTTTGGGCCCTTACTTTCCAATTTTAAATTTGTCCAGGTCTTTCCATCTTAAACAAAGAGTTTTGCATGCTATTCTTTTTCGTATCATAGATCTTCCTTTTTATTATGTACTCTAGTTTTCACAGATTCATCTCCCTTAACTTCATGAAATGTGGTGTTAGTCCTTACACCTCTGAAGAAATCTGTCTTCTGAAGATCACCAACATCTGTATTAACTTAAATGATCTTTCTTGTTGTTTCTACCTCTTTAAAACTTATTACATCTTCATTCCCATAACATGAAACTTACCTTCCTACCTTATTGACTATTTCTATAAACCCTCAGTCAATCTATTTTCAAACTATGGGCATTTGCAAATGTTCTTTTTAGGGGCGACTGGGTGGCTCAGTCAGTTAAGCGTCTGCCTTCAGCTCGGGTCGTGATCCCAGGGTCCTGGGATCGAGCTCCACGTCGGGCTCCTTGCTCAGCGGGAAGCCTGCTTCTCCCTCTCCCTCTGCCTGCCGCTCCCCCTGCTTGTGCTCTCTCTCACTCTCTCTCTGTGTCAAATAAATAAAATCTTAAAAAAAAAAAAAAGTTCTCTTTATCTTTTACTATCCCTTATAAACGTATTGGCATTGGTAAATTTATTTACTCCTAAATCTTTCTCCCTAATTCTAACATTTTATGTAAGACCAAATCTCGTATCACTATTTGCTTTAGGACATTTCTACTTGATTGTCCCACCAAGTAACTTAAACTCAAAATATCTGGAAGTGAACTTATCCCTCTTTCTTCTAAGCCAGCTGTTCTCCTTTGTCCTATGTGTGTTATCTCCCCAGTTAGAAACCCTATCAATTTGGTCTCTTCTCTACCTAACATATGCCCCAAAACTAATCTGTCTCCAGAACCTGCTATTTATTTCACCAAGGAAGCTCTCATTAGTCATTTTTTCCAACTGAGCTTCCAATACCACTAATTTAGTAGACAAATTACCCTGCATCCAGGTAACTGCAAAATGTATTTTTTAAGCTTCTACACTCCTGCCGCTCAAATTCAATCTTGCCTACTACTCTTAGACTAATATTACCTTCATCATTATTTCAGCACTCAAGGACTAGTAACACCTCTTTTCGCTCACAGCATCAAACTCATACTCTTCTGTCATTACCATGAATGGCTTTATTATCAAACTCAACAGATTCAAAATCTAACTACTTTCTTCCTAAAACCTTCCCCACTGATGATCCCTGGCCACTTGGTCACCTGTGCCCAATACCAAGTCCTCTTGAGTTTATCTACTCAACACTCATTTATATACATCCTTCCACCCTTAACTTCTATTGCTATTCTTACCTCCAGTCTGGTCCTTTCAAAATTTTCCACCTGAGATATATTTTTTTCACACCACTTTTTTTCAAATCCCCTTTCACTGGCTCCTCACTATGTAAAAAATAAAAATCAAACTCCTTAGGATGAACTATTAAGCCCAATTTCCTTCTCTGGACACAAATCATACCACGTGTACTACCCACCCCACCTTCATTATGGCCCAAATGACCAGCTTGCAGAATCCTGAATTTTCTAAGCAATTTCCCCTGTTATGTATCACGTTACTCCTTTGGCATGAACACCTTTTTTCTGGGGAAATAAATTTATTTTGTATATTAATTGTTTAACTAGGGGTCAGGAAGTCATTTAATTAAAGCTTTTCTCTATCAAAGAGTACTGTTGCCAACCTCACCTCTGATCTTGGAAGCAGAAGTCTAAGAGCTGTCTTTCTGCCAGAGGCTTGCTTGCATTCAGGTCTCCAGCCAATTCTGCCCTTATGAAGGCCTCTAATGTGGACCTTTTCGCCTCTGTCCACCTACTGCTATGTCCCAGAGTTCCAGCTTTCTTCTCTTTGCTCTATATGTTTACCTCAAGCAATGCCATTCAATCCACAACGTCAAGCACTATTTATAGACATATAACTGGCCTCTATATCCAGCCCAGGTCTCTTTCCTGGAATGGTCTATCGGTCAATGTCATAAGAACTTGATTTTTTTAATAACTTAATTTTTAAGCAATTATAAATAGGCTTCAAATGGATTCTCTTGTCTCTAGTTCTTCTCGACTCCTGACAGACTATCCATTCTTAACAAAGATAGACATTCATACATAGTTACACATAAATGTATGTGTGTGTGTCTCTATTCTTGGACAGTTAGTATGCTACAGAATTTCAGGGTTCAAAATACAAATAATTTTTAAAATGATGAATCAATATTACCAGAAAAGTCAAATATTCGAAATGAAAAAAAGTGATTAAACACTAAACAGTGTTAAAACAATTTCAGATTAAACAAGGGTTAATTTAGTGGAGAAAATGAGACATTCAGGTCAAATTAATTTGTCAAATGAATCTAAGAGAAATGTCTGATTATACCATAGTATTTTGTACTTCTTGAAGGCAAGAACTATTTTTCACTATTCTTGGCACTCTTATGATATAGCACAAGTTCCAGGCATATTAAATATATCCAATAAATGATAACTTAATTCTGTTTAATAAAGCAATTTCCTTTACTTAATAATATTTTGAAATACATAAGTTATTTTTTTCTACAGTTTCAATGTTCAATTGGTTAGTGATGGTGAAAATGAGAATATCTTAATTTTCTCTCATTTCATACAAAAAGATTTTTTCTTAATTAATACATTGCCAAGTTCCATTTTTGTAAAATACATTTTTATGGCAAAACTATTGTAACAAAAAAGATGGGCTTTCAATATACCCTGAGAGTATGGTCATAATTCTAATATGGTCATAATTCCATTAGATATATATAAATATTTAAAAAGGATCTAGTAGGGTATATGGAATGATGCTATTTGTTAATATGGTTTGACACATCTGTGTTTGTTACAAACGTACAAAAGTAAAGGAAAATGCAACCAAATACATTTAACTTTTTTGCTTGATGGTGACTACTTACATTTTAAATATTCAGGGGTTAATGAATCACTTTCCAGCAGATGAGTAGAGAGTATTTTATAAACCTCTGAATGTTCCCCCTCTGGGATAAAATTAAATATACTTTGATCCACAAGATCAGACTGAAAAAGAAATTTTTAAAAAATAAAATAATTTTAGTGATTCAAGATACATGTATTTTAAAAGTGTATCACGGGGTGCCTGGGTGGCTCAGTCGGTTAAGCGTCTGCCTTCGGCTCAGGTCATGATCCCAGGGTCCTGGGATAGAGTCCCACATTGGGCTTCCTGCTCAGCGGGGAGTCTGCTTCTCCCTCTCCCTCTGCCACTCCCCCTCCCCTTGTGCTCGCGCTCTCTCTCTCTCTCTGTCAAATGAATAAATAAAATCTTATTAAAAAAAGGGAAAAAAATAAAAGTATATCATCATTCTTAAAACATCACATGAGCATATGGCTTTCAATCATCTATAAAAACTGACAAATGCCAAGTTATCGAGCACAACTCAAAAAACAAGAGAAGGTGGAAGAAGGTTAACATGACCTCCATGCCTCTGATACTAGTGTCATCAGATCTATGATCAGTATGACTGTGAAAGTCTGATAAATTATTTGCAAAGGCAAGTTTCACCAAATGTGAACATTTACTATATAACAGGACTAAGAAAGTTTATTAGAAAAATCTTTGGCTACGAGATACAGCCTTACCATATATCCAAACCTCTAGTAAATTATGGCGGTATATACTATAACAAAGGACCAAAGCATTAGCCACTGACTAAGTGAAGAGGAGATCTGATTTGGTGTTATTTCAATTGTCCAGTGTGTCCTTTCTTTTTTATTTCATTTTTCCAGCCATCTATCCTGTATCCCATTGTCAAAAAGCCTTGCTTTTAGATAACAAAAGAGGCAAGTAGTATGTTAAGCATTACAATCCTTGCTAAAAATATGGCTTTAACCATGGTTTAGTAACCAACATTCATTTGACAAACATCAGCTTATCCATGATGTGCCATGGCTGCGGAATCAAAAATGACAAGGGGTGCCTGGGTGGTTCAGTCAGTTAAGTGTCTACCTTTGGCTCAGGTCATGATCTCAGGGTCCTGGGATTGAGTCCCGAGTCGGACTCCATGCTCAGCAGGGAGTCTGCTTCTCCCTCTCCCTCAGCCTTTTCCCCACTCATGCACAAGTGCACTCTCTCTCTCAGATAAATAAATAAAAATAACAACATAATAATAATAATAAAAGAACCACTGACAAAACTTCAGTGACTTCACATTTCCTACCAAATCTAGTACATTCTACTTGGTTTCTCTACATTTTCAAACTGCCCCATGGAATTCTGGGAACAGTGAAGTGGCATCTCAAAAACTGTGGAGGAAGGGGTGGAGGGTAAGGGAAGTGAGAAGGTGTTGTGAAGGCCGGGCTAAGGGTCTTTCCCCCTGCATTCAACCAAAGCACTTCCACTGTTTCTATTTTAAACACTGTAAAGATTTTGTTAAAAGCAAAACAAACAAAAAACCCCCAAAGAACAATAAAGAACAACCATGGGGGCTAGTGGGAGGTAAGAAAGGGGTGTTTTACTACTCTCCACACAAGCCATACATTCACATTCTTTCTTTTCTCTAGCCTTCCTCGTCTACCCCATGAAGTAGAATATCCTCCCCGCTCTTTCCACAGATTTGTACCATCTAACCTTTCAAAGTTCAGTTCAAATGATTTCCTTTCTTGCCCTTTGCAACGATGTGGATGGAACTAGAGGGGATTATGCTAAGTGAAACAGGTCAGTCAGAGAAAGACAATTATCATATGATTTCAGTCATGTAGAATTTAAGAAACAAAACAGATGAACATAGGGGAAGGGAAGGAAAAATAAAATAAGATAAAAATTGAGAGGGAGGCAAACCGTAAGAGATGCCGAATTCTAGGAAACAAACTGAGGATTGCTGGAGGGGAGGTGGTGGGGGGATGGAATAACTGGGGGATGGGCATTAAGAGGGCACTTGATATAATGAGCAATGGGTGTTATACGCAACTGTGAATCATTAAATTCTACCTCCGAAACAAATTTTAAAAAAAGCATTCTCTTTAACACCATAATCCACAGTAAAAATAAAATTCCTTTAGTATTTATTACTCATATCATTCATTTTCAATAAAAAATACTTGTTATATTTCAATGTCTATGCCCTGCTACCCCATGAGTGAACAAAAGGGCCCTATCTCTTACACCTTTATCTCCTGTCCTTCAAATCAAGGCACATTAGACTACGCTTTGCATATAACAGTAAAATATTTTGGATTAAGGAGTTATTTGATAAAGGTTTTAGGGATAACCATATCAAAAATATATCTGTATTTTAATGAGATTTTGCTGAAAGTCTGAAAAACCTCTAGAAGTAATGAACTAAAAATTCAAGCATGAATAAGAACAAAAGCTAGAAAACTGCTTTTGTTTTCTATAAATATAAAAATATATAAATCTATAATCTATATATATATAGATATAATCTATAAATATAAAAATAAAGTATCAGTAATATAAGCATTGATACTAATATAAAAAACTGTCTTAACAGAAAAATAAGACACCAATTTGAAAAGCTAAAACTTTCATTTTGGAAATGATTATAGTTTTCTATTATTTATTCTTATCTATAATTTCTTCTACTACTTCAGTAAATTATGATTTAAGCCATGTTACCCTTATAGGAGGTTTCATATTCATAGAGAAAATACGAAAGACTAGTAGAGAGTGGTATGGTCAGAGGCAATCCTTCCCCACCATTCTGCTTCCCCTGACACTTGATAATCTGAAATGTCAGAGTTAGCAGGCAACTAATTAATGTGTCAAACTTTCCTTTAACCACTACACTTAAAATCTCTAAATGAAGCTGATCATACTTGATGTTGGCAAACCATCCACTCAGTTCCCAAACACAATTCAAAGGAAAGAAAATAAAATGGTAGCTATCTAGATCCTTCTATCTCTCTCAATCATTTTCATGAAGAAGAAATATAAAACCTGCTGTTTATAATGTGACATAAACCAATAGTCTTTCTATTTTCATTCTTTCCTTTTCTTAAACTGAAAGTTTGTGCCTCTTAATCCCCTTCTCCTATTTCATCCATCCTCCCGCTCCCCCATCTCCTCTGGCACCACTAGTTTGTTCTCTGTGCTTAAGAGTCTGTTGGGGTTTTTTATTCGTTTTATTTTTCAGATTCCACATGTAAGTGAAACTATCTGGTATTTATCTTTCTCTATCTGACTTATTTCACTTAGTATAATACCCTCTAGTTCCATCCGCGTTGTTGCAAAGGGCAAGATCTCATTCTTTTTTATGGCTGAGTAGTATTCCATTACACACACACACACACACACACACACACACACACACACACACACACACACACACACACACACCCCCCCCACACCATCTGTATCCATTCATCTTTTGATGAACACTTGGGTTGCTTCCATATCTTGGCTATTATAAATAATGCTGAAATAAAAACAGGGGTACATACACCTTTCTGAATTAGTGTTTGTGTTTTCTTTGGGTAAATACCCAGGAGTGCAATTACTGAATCATACAGGCCTTTTTGTTTTTTTGTTTTTTTTAAAGATTTTTTTTTTTTTTTTTATTTGACAGGGAGAGACACAGCAAGAGAGGGAACACAAGCAGGGGGAGTGGGAGATGGAGAAGCAGGCTTCCCGTAGAGCAGGGAGCCTGATGCGGGGCTCGATCCCAGGACCCCGGGATCATGACCTGAGCCGAAGGCACACACTTAACGACTGAGCCACCCAGGCGCCCCATGGCCTTTTTGTTTTTTTCTACAGTAGGTCAATGTGACCATTTATTGGAAACTATTCACTCTTACCAATTTCCTTTTCTTTCAGGTAGACAACCAACAGTTAAATTACTGCTGTTAGTTTGGAAATATAAACACAAGTTGCTTAAAAAGGACTAAAAGCTCCTCTGGAAAAAAATGTCAAATATATGTTAGATACAACCACTGTGTTCCTTTTGTACAGGCATAAGGAACAAAAATTCTGGCTCTATCAAATAAGCTTTCAAAATCATCATATGACTATTCAAAAAAATTCTAAATTATATTTCTGTATACTATATTTATACCAAAGTCTGCACTGACTTTCTTAAAACACACATGTTTATACTTCCCAACTAACAAGTTAAGAAGAGCAGGAAAGGAAAGGAAAAGGATCTTCAGAGCAGCACTCTTACTCTTGGACTCTGTTACACTGTAACATGGTTAATCACCCCCCTGATATTACATGTGATTACAAGTGTAATATATCCTCTCTCAGGAACACATTTAAGCAAGTGTGAGGAAATCAATCTTAACTTGTCAAATGTTACCAATTTTAAGTTCCCAGTGAAGAGATCTTTTTGTGTTGGCACTTTCACTAAATTCTTGCATAATTAAGTCCTATTTTTCTGGGTAGATGTCTGCTGACAACACAAAGGCAGGTTGGGCTAAGGAGGTCTAAAATCCCTTCTGATGCTGAGGTTGTATGACCCTATGATTTTGTTACAGAACGTCAGACCAAGAGGGGGGAAAAAAATCAATAAAATTCCTTTTCCTGATTATTAGCCACAAATAAGTTAAAATGTGCCTAAGTTAATTTCATAAGTATGAAGTGACAAAGTTAAGAAAAATATTTTTTGCAGGACCTAAAGTATCAGTTTTATAATTTCATAGTCAGAATTAGAATTTAAAAATTTTAAGTCCTACTGACAATGGCAAAGTTTAATTTCTCAAGAGAACTGAATTATAAACACTAAAGCCTAACCTGGGGATTTGCTAATGTTTCTTTCCTTTCAGGCAACAGCCAAAATTCTATTTTAGACAAAAAAGGTTTGCATATTAAAACAAAAAGAAATTATTTTAAACTATTTGTTACAGTTAATTTTTACTGACAACTCAAAATAGAAAAGCACATATTGTTTTCTTTTATTATGCATAATCCTAAACAAGTGTTATTTCATTTTCTCAAAAGACACTTGTGCTTATGTTTTCAAACCATTAAATAACATATAATTCAGCAATGTCAGTGATATGAGGCAAAGTATCCAAAGTAACCGGAGAAAAGCAAAAAACTGTTTTTAAAAAGCTACTATTAACTCAGAATGAAATGAAATGGGTCTACTGGATCAGCAGCAATCTTCTCTACCAAAAAATTCACCTGCCAGTCTATAAGCTTTGGCTGACACAACTAAAAAGATCCAGAAGATGTGAATAACAGAGGAAACTCGGTATGGGGCATATGGGAACTCTCTGTACTATCTTCTTCATTTTTCTGTAAATCTAAAAATAGCCTAAAATTAAAAGTTAAAAAAAAAAAAACCCAGGAGGGAATCTGAAGCAAAGAGGGTTTTCGTTAAGGGGGAAAACATTAATGATTGAACACTTAAATCCCAACTAGACCTACTGTAGAATCTGGTCGTTTAAGTGTGGAGTTTATTCTTTTGGTAACGTATAAAGTAGCAGAATAATCAGAGGAAGGGAGATAGCGCTTTTCACTATCTCTTGAAAGAAACCTTTACAGAAGAGTTTACTTTGTAGTGTTATAAGTCTTCAAAAGATGGGCAATTTAAGAATATTTATAAGTAACTTCAGAATATTTATACTACAAGCCCTATCTTAGGTAAGAACAATTACATTTTAAATAAAAACTTCAAATTTATAAAAACTGTCAATTGTAGCACAGCACCTAGCATACAGTGGGACACAGAGTATTCAATAAATATATGTTTAATAAAACAGCAAACAAAATATAATTCAGGTATTCACCATCCTAATCAAAATTACGCAATATAATTCTTTTCTAATTCTGTACTCTTTTAGTCATATTGAAAACAAATTGAATATGGTTATAAAACTCTCATTTCTAGCACAGAGCACAAAAATTCTGTATCTATTATTTTTAGTGTGTTATTCTAAGTTATTCTTTTGAGAAAATTATTTGAGTTCCTCCAAAAGGAGCAAATACCTCCCTAGAAAATTAGTTATTCTCAGGATATTTCCAGTGATTTAACAACACTGTCACCAGGCTGTTTAAAAAGGAAACACTGAAAACAGCATTAGAATCAGGAGGGCAGAGGTTAGATACAGTGGCAGTTAAATATTAGTTACTGCCAAACAGGGAGACATGGTTAGAGCTCTCGTCCCCCTCTAGCCACTGTTCCATACTGCTCTGGAGGTCCTCTTCCTCATGCTTTAGAACATTTAAAATAGGCATTAGATAAGAAAGAGATCACAGGATACTTACTGGTAAATGTTCAAGTAATGAAGTTATACTCTCAGACACATATATTATGCTTCCATCTGTCATGATTGCTAAAAAAAAACCATCAAGAGCCTGAAATTAAACATAATGGTCAGTTAAGTGAAAAGAAAAAATGTACAGGACAGAAAAGAAAAAAATCTAATTAAATGACAAACGACTTAATGTGGAATTTCCAGAGCGCTGCCAAATGCTAGCTTTTCCCTTTACAATACTTAGTACATATCTTTGCGCATTCTTAAATGCTTCTGGAAAAAAAAAAATCACACTATGGTCATATAGGGGATAGCTGGCTTCTAAAACCTAGATACCTAATGTTCTACCATTATTATATGTATATTATATGAAAATTGCCGTATCTGAAGCACAAATGACATCAATGCTATGTCTGACACACGAAAACACATTTCCACCTTTTGGATATATTAACAAAAAGGTGTTTGACTGAAGCTTAAGGAGATACATGGGGGATAAAGTGAAAGAGAAATTAAGCTGAAAAAGTATGCTGGGGTCAGATCATGAAAGGCCTTGAATACCAGGTCAAGACATAAGGACTTTGTTCAAAAGTAGTCTAGAAACAGTATGTACATGGATTTAGAAGAAATAGAATTAAGTTAGGAAAATCTCAGAGGTTTTTGGAAGAGTCAGGGAGGTTAGTGAAAATCTGAATGAAATTAGTAGCAGTAAGAACAGAGAAGGACTTAGGCAAGCATTGAGAAATAGGAAGTTAGAGCTCAGGAGAGAAGCTGGTACAGGGAATACAATACTTAATAATAAAGCAGTCCTGTACTTTATATTTTATAAAGTATTTTCACTTGAGAACCCTAGGCACAGAGGTGACAGCTGAAGAAATATGATCTGCAAAAGACAGAAGCATGTCAAAGAAAATCCTTAGAGTAATTATCTACACATGCGGATGAGGAGGAGAACAAGGGCCAGAGAAAATGACAGAGAATATAGAAAACACTGTTGTCAAGGAAGGCAATGGAAGAGAAAATGACAAGGTGAGTGAGGAGGAAGAGGGATGGTTCACTGTAAAATGAGATCAAATAGGATAAGGACTAAGAAAATGAGAAGTGAATTTTGGTGACTTTAAAGAGTTATGTCAGGGGCGCCTGGGTGGCTCAGTCGGTTAAGCGACTGCCTTCAGCTCAGGTCATGATCCCAGGGTCCTGGGATCGAGCCCCACATCGGGCTCCCTGCTCGGCAGGAAGCCTGCTTCTCTCTCTCCCAGTCACTCTGCTTGTGTTCCCTCTCTCGCTGTCTCTCTCTCTCTCTATCAATTAAATAAATAAATAAAATCTTAAAAAAAAAAGGGTTATGTCAGTAGTAAGGTGAATCAGACTACAATGAGTTTAGAGAAAAGTGAATAATCAGGCGATTATAAACTACTCCTTTATGAACTTCAGAGGGAAGAAAGAACTTCACAAGAAGTTCTAAGGGGACCAAGTATCAAGGGAAGTAACAAGTATATACACAGGCTGAAGGAAAAGAAGATCCAGTGAAAAAGATGCTAAAGATATACAGCAGAAAAGATACACCATAAGAGAGAGGAGTTCCTCTTTGCCTATCAAAACAGTTATCATGCTAAATTTAAATTTCTTTTTAATTATAGTGCTCTCTCAAAGGATATCAATTGCCGGTAAGAACCATCTATGTCTTCTTCAACACTGTATCTATACCACTTAGCATATATGTGGCACGCAGTAGATAAAAAATATCTGTAGTATATAACGTATGGACCTGAGAGTTAGAGCAATCTCCCTCTACTTCTAAATAACTGTTGAAGAATTGTTGAATATGTGGAAAAAGGCACCCTCCACCTCCTCTCACCTTCTATAGGGGGCAGATCTGGATGTCAGAAAGAACTTACTTTGAGTAGATGCCTACCTTCTAGAATGGCTCAGAAAAATCCATTCTTGACTGAGGGGGTGTGTGTGAGAGAGAGAGAGAGAAAGAGAGAGAGAGAGAGAGAAAGAGAGAGAACCCAGTAATTTAAGAAAATTCAAGGGGTACCTGGGTAGCTCAGTCAGTTAAGTGTCTGACTCTTAATTTCAGTTCAGGTCATGATCTCAGGGTTGTGAGATCGAGCCCTGTGTCGGGCTCTGCACTCAGCAGGGAGTCTGCTTGAGGTTCTCTCTCCCTCTCGCTCTCTCCCTCTCTCTCTCCCTCCCTCTCGCCCCCACCCTGCACATGTGCGTGCTGGCTCTCTCTCTCTAAAGTCAATAAATAAATCTTTAAAAAAGAAAAAAGAAATAAAGAAAATTCATGAAATTATTTTTACAAAAACTCCTTAGTACAATAATGCCAGTATTATTATTTCATAATGAATGGGGTCAAAATGATATTAAGAAAAACATGCTTCATATGAAGCTAGATTGTGTTATCTTTGAAAGTTAGTTAATATTTACTATGGTGATCTGTATTTGCTCTAAGGATATTTGCTAGAAATTGAGTGAAGCTCTCTTCTGTGAAGAGAATGAACTGAAATCAGAACTCTTAATAACATAAGCCCACTGCCAGAACCAGAGCCTGCCCTTTCATCTTCGACACAGGCAAAGACTAAGGAGAGAAAAGCCTCCACCAACATACCACAAAAGTCTTAACAAGAAAGGATCCAGGGCCTGGGACTTCTTTTGATTGAAAGGATGTAATTTCCGAGCACAGTGGATGGGTACACTAAAAACTAAAAGGGTCTTGAGGAGGCCCCAAAGGAGGAAGACTGGAGAGATACAGAAGAGAAAGTAAGACAGGGAAGGACATCCTATTCCCAAGACTGAAGCCTGTGAAGCTTATCCCTTTCCCCACACTGTATGATAAAATGGAAAGAGTTCATTAGGTAAAACTGTTTGTCTTTGATGATGGTGGTAGAGTAGGAGGATCCTAGGCTCACCTTATCCCCAAATACAACTTGATAACTAACAAATCATCCTAAATACCCCAGAAATCCATCTGAAGACTGGCAGAGCAAACTCTACAACTAAAGGGAGAGAAGAAGCCACACTGAAGAAGGTAGGAAAATGCAGAGAGGCAGTGAAAAAGATGGGCTGCTGCAGTGGGGAGGGAGCCCCAGTAGCAGAGACTGGCAAAAGACAGACTAGCACACAGGGGAGTCAAAGGGAAAACAAATCCCCATAGCAAATGGGCTTGGAAAGCAAGAGGGGCGAAATTTCATGAGTTCTGGCAATCAGCAGGGCTTAATGCCTGGAGTTCTAAAGATCGGCAGGTTTGGCTCAGGGAGAGCCCAGGGTCATTGGGGAAGAAGGCAGGGCAAACCTGTGGACACACAGTGTGGAAACAGTGATCCTGAAGAGCACCTGGGGCACAAAGTGGGGAGGTTATTTGCTCATCTCAGAGTGTATCCCAGAGAGACCCCACCAGGAACAAAGGCGCTGGTAGGCACCATTTCCCTCTCCCACCCCTCAGCCTAAGCACACAGCCATCTGCGGGAACAAGCACAGCCTCCACACTCGCTATCTAACTTGCTGACACCAAGCCCCACCCTCCTGTGCTCCAGAAGAACCACCATTCCCAGTCACATTTGTGTCAGTCCAAGGGTGATGGCCCCCCCGACCGCCCCAGAAAACCTGCCCAAACCCTTGCCCACACCACCTCTCCCAACCCAAGAGTCTTACAGGGCCTCAGTCCACTGGTGGTGGTGATAGGTCTCATTTCACAACAGGCGAAGAGAGCCTCTGCAGACGACGGGCCTGAAGGATAAAGTGGCCAGGACACAACAGCAGAGCACACACAGCACACATTAGAGATACTCCTGGAAGCGCCAGGCTCTGGAGAAGAGGTGACACTACCCAGGAGGGCACTACAAAACCTCTTCTTCATAAGGCCATTACCCTCAAGAACAGGAGATGAAACTGACTTTCCTAACACAAAGAAGCAGGCAGAGACTTAGACAAAATGAGAAGGCAGAGGAATTTGTCCCAAATGAAATAAAAGGACAAAGCCACAGACAGAGATCCAAATAAAACAGATATAAGTAACATGCCTGATAGAGAATTTTAAAGTAATGATCCTAAATACATTCACCGGACTTGAGAAAAGAGTGGAAGACATCAGTGAGACCCTCAACACAGAGATAAGGAATACATAGAAGAGATAAAGAGCTCAGTAAACAAAATGAGAAATACATCTGATGGAATGAACAGTAGAAAGGAAGAAGCAGAAGAATGAATTAATAACCTACAAGACAGAGTAATGGGAAGTAATCAAGCTGAAAAAAAGAGAGAAAAAAGAATAACACAAAATGAGAATAGACTTAGGAAACTCAGTGACTCCATCAAACACAGTACCATTCATATTATAGGAGTCCCAGAAGAAGAGGAGAGAGAAAAGGGGGCAGAAAATTTATTTGAAGAGATAACAGCTGAAAACTTCCCAAATCTGGGGAAGAAAACAGATATCCAGACCCAAGAGGCACAAAGAACCCCCAACAAAATAAAAAAAAGCAAATCCACACCAAGACACACTGTAATTAAAATGGCAAAATATAGTGATAAAGAAAAAAATTTAAAAGCAGCAAGACAGTTATATACAAGGGAAACCCCGTTAGACTAGCGGGGGATTTTTCAACAGAAACTTTCCAAGCCAGAAGGGAGTGGGCATGATATATTCAAAGTACTGAATGGGAAAAATCTGCAGCCAAGAATACTCTAGCCAACAAGGCTATCATTCAGAACAGAAGGAGAGAGAAAGAATTTCCCAGACGGAAAAAAAAGGTTTTCCCAGACAAACGAAACTAAAGGAGTTCATGACCACTAAACCAGCCCTGCAGGAAATATTAAAGGGGATTCTTTGAGTAGAAAAGAGAGACCAAAAGTGACAGTGTGAAGAAAGAAAACACAAGAGCAATAAAAATGAATATTTCTGTAAAATATCAGTCAAGGAACTTACAAAATAAGAGGATGTGAAATATGACACCATATACCTAAAACATGGGGAGGAGAGGTGTAAAGAATGCGTTCAAACTTAAGCAACCATCAACTTAATATAGACTGCTATAAGCAGAAGATGTTATACACAAACCTAATGATAACCACAGATCAAAAACCACTAATAAATATGCAAAGAATAAAGAAAAATACATCCAAATATATCACTACTGAAAACCAGCAAACCATCAAAAAGACAAGAAAGGATCAGAGAAAATCTTCAGAAACAACCACAAAACAGGTAATAAAATGGCAATAAATACATATCCATCGATAATTACTTTGAATGTAAATGGACTAAATGATCCAATCAAAAGACAAAGAGTGACAGGATGGATAAAAAAACAAGACCCATCTATATGCTGATTATAAGAGACTCATTTTAGACTTAAAGACACCTGCAGATTGAAAGTGAGGGGATGGCGAAATATTTATCATGCAAACATATGTCAAAAAAGAGGCAAACCAAGAAAAAAAGACTCTTAACTATAGAGAACAAACTGACGGTTACTGGAGGGGAGGTAGGGGGGTTGGGGAGGGTGGGTGCTAAACACATGATGGGCATTAAGAAGGGCACCTGTGATGACCACCGAGTGTTGTATGTAAGTGATGAGTAACTAAATTCTACACCTGAAACTAATACTGCACTATATGTTAACTAGCTGGAATTTAAATAAAAACTTGGAAGAAAAAAAAAGAAAGCCAGAATAGCAATACTTATATAAGACAAATTAGACTTTAAAACAAAGACAGGGGCAGCTTCCAAGATGGTGGAGGAGTAGGAGACCTTAATTTCATCAGGTCCCAGGAATTCAGCTAGATAGCTATCAAACCATTCTGAACACCTGCAAACTCAACTGGCGATCTAAGAAAAGAATAGCTACAGCTCCAGGAATAGAAAAGCAACCACTTTCTGTAAAGTAGGAGGTGCAGAGAAGTGAATCTGAGGTGATATATGGGAAGACAGACCGCAGGGGGAGAGAGCCTCTGTCAGCCAGCTACCAGCAAGTCATAGAGCAGCGGAGCACAAAATCAGAACTTTTAGAAGTCTGCTCTGCTGAGGGACTTCACTCAGGCGACTAACCAGGGGGTGGAACCCTTGCTGGGGCAGTGTGGTCTCAGGATCCTCAGGGGTCACAGGAAGACCGCAGGTGTCTGAGTGCAGCAGAGCTCCCAGGTATCAGAGCGGGGAAGCCGGCCGCAAAGAGTGAGCCCAGGAGTGGGTTCTCCGCTCAGGGCTGCCACAAACCATGATCCGGGGCACAGTTGGGCCCCTGCCAACAAATGGCAGAACTGTGGTGAGACCCCCCTCTTCCTCTCCCAGGAGGAGCGGCGCAGGAGCCCGCCACAGAAGTCTGCTGGGTTTGGAGACTCCAAATGGGGTCCTGTGCCAGAGACAGAAACACTCAGCCACAGGCCAGGTGAGCACGGAGTGCAGCCAGCCGAAGACTAGGGAAACAGGAGTGATTGACTGCTTTTGTCTGAGGGCGCACTGAGAAGTGGGGCCCCGAGCTCTAGGCTCCAGGGAGAGATGAGGAGGCCGCCATTTTCATTCTCATCCCCTAAAGCTACAGGGAAAGCCTTCAAGGAACAACAGCCACATAGAGCAAACCCGAGCACATTACTTAGCCCAGCCCCTGGCAAGGGCGGGGCAATTCAGCCTCCGGCAAAGACATCTGAGAGTCAATGCAACAGGTCCCTCCCCCAGAAGAACATCATCCAGCCAAGACCTAGTTTACCGATCAATGAGAACTGCACAACTCCAGCACAAGGGGAATACAGCACACAGAACTCATGGCTTTTTTCTCATGATTCTTTAGTCTTTCAACTTTAATTTTTTAAATTTTCTTTATTTTTCTTCTTCTTTAAAACTTCTCTTCTTTCCTTTTTCAACCAACTTATTTTATCAACCTTTTTTTAAAATCTTTTAATTTTCATTTTTACAGTCACATTCTAGCCCTTCATTGTATTTAACCTTATTTTTGTATATATAGAAGTTTTTCTTTCTTTAAAATCTTGGGATGCAGTTTCTTCTAATAGACCAAAATACACCCAAACTCATGTATGGCTCTGTTCTATTCACCTGCCTGATCATATTCTCATTTTTCTTCTTCTTTTTTCTTTTTTTTTTTTTAAATTTTCACCTTTACATTTACATTCTATCCTCTCAATGTAGTTTTATTTTTGTATATATAAGTTTCTCTTTCTTTACAATTTTGAGATGTGGTTTCCTCTAAAAAACTGACCAAAATACTC
Source organism: Halichoerus grypus (assembly GCF_964656455.1). Classification (NCBI taxonomy): domain Eukaryota; kingdom Metazoa; phylum Chordata; class Mammalia; order Carnivora; family Phocidae; genus Halichoerus; species Halichoerus grypus. Next base: position 43,479,704 of record NC_135714.1, read on the forward strand.
TCAGGAGATAGTATATTGCTCTCTTCTGTTCACCTGTCTGTTTATATTCTTTCCTTTTTTTTTTAATTGTTGTTGGTTTTTTTCTTTTGTTTTTTCTTGTTTTTTAATTTCCATTTTTACAGTTATATTCTATCCATTCACTGTATTTAATTTTATTATTGTACATATACAAGTTTTTCTTTTGTTACAATTTTGGGATCTAAGTTTTCTAAGAAAACAGACCAAACTACACACAGAATCCAGCATATTGCTCTATTTGGCTAACCTGTCTGATTATATTCTCCACCCCACCCCCTCTGGTTTTGGGTCTCTTCTGATTTGTTTAGGGTATATTTCTCTGGGGTTGTTGTTGCCCTTTCAGTATTTTGTTTTCTTGTTCATCAGTTCTCTGGACAGAATGACAAAACAGAAAAACTCACCTCAACAAAGAGAACAAGAGGCAGTACTGACTGCCAGGGACCTAATAAATATGGACATGAGTAAGATGTCAGAACTAGAGTTATTCAGAATAACGATTATAAAGAAACTAGCTAGGCTTGAGACACTAGAGAATCCCTTTCTGGAGAAATAAAAGAACTGAAATCTAGCCAAGTTGAAATCAAAAAGGCTATCACAAATGCAATAAAAAATGGAAGCTCTAACGGCTAGGATAAATGAGGCACAAAAGAGAATTAGTGATATAGAAGACCAAACAATGGAGAATAAAGAAGCTGAGAAAAAGAGATAAACTACTGGATCACAAGGGAAGAATTCGAGAGATAAGTGATAACATAAAGTGAAACAATATTAAAATAATTGGGATCCCAGAAGAAGAGGGGAGAGAGAGAGGGGCAGACGGTATATTGGAGCAAATTATAGCAGAGAACTTCCATAATCTGAGGAAGGGAACAGGCATCATAATCCAGGAGGCACAGAGAATCACCTCAAAATCAATAAAAATAGGTCAACACCTGAAAGCAGCTTGGACAAAAGTCTGTAACCTACAAAGGTAGAAACATTAGATTGGCAGCAGACCTATCCATGGAGACCTGGCAGGCCAGAAAGTACAGGTATGATAAATTCAAGGTGCTAAATGAGAAAAATATGCAACCAAGAATACTTTATCCAGCTAGGATCTCATTCAAAATAGAAGGAGAGATAAAAAGCTTCCAGGACAAATAGAAACTAAAAGAATTTGCAATCACTAAATCAACCCTGCAAGAAATATTGAAAGAGATCCTCTAAGAAAAGAAAGAGCCTAAAAGTAACACAGACAATATACAGTAACAGTCACCTTACAGGCAATACAATGGCACTAAATTCATCTTTCAATAGTTACCCCGATTGTAAATGGGCTAAATGCCTCAATCAAAAGACAGGGTATCAGACTGGATAAAAAAGCAAGACCCATGGATATGCTGTCTGCACAAGACTCATTTTAGACCCAAAGACACCTCCAGATTGAAAGTGAGGGCGTGGAAAACTATTTACCATGCTAATGGACACCAAAAGAAAGCTGGGGTGGCAATCCTTATATGAGACAAATTAGATTTTAAACCAAAGACTGTAATAAAAGATGAGAAAGGAGACTGTATCATACTTAAAGGGTCTATCCAACAAGAGCTAACAACTGTAAATATTTATGCCCTTAACATGGGAGCAGCCAATTATAGAAGCCAATTAATAACAAAATCAAAGAAACACATCAACAATAATACAATAATAGTAGGGGATTTTAACACCCCCCTCACTGAAATGGACAGATCATCTAACCAAAAGATCAACAAGGAAACAAGGGCTTTGAATGACACACACTGGACCAGATGGACTTCACAGATATATTCAGAGCATTCCATCCTAAAGCAACAGAATACACATTCTTCTCGAGTGCACATGGAACATTCTCTAGAATCGATCATATCCTGGGTCACAAATCAGGTCTCCACCAGTACCAAAAGACTGAGATCATTCCCTGTATATTTTCAGACCACAATGCTTTGAAACTGGAACTCAACCACAAGAGGAAAGTTGGAAAGAACTCAAATACATGGAGGCTAACGACCATCCTACTAAAGAATGAATGGGTCAACCAGGAAATTAAAAAAGAATTTAAAAAAAATTCATGGAAACAAATGAAAATGAAAACCCAACTGTTCGAAATCTTTGGGATGCAGCAAAGGCAGTCCTAAGAGGAAAGTATATAGCAATACAAGCCTTTTTCAAGAAACAAGAAAGGTCTCAAATACACAACCCAGGGGCGCCTGGGTGGCTCAGTCATTAAGTGTCTGCCTTCGGCTCAGGTCATGATCCCAGGGTCCTGCGATCCAGCCCCACACATCAGGCTCCCTGCTCCACGGGAAGCCTGCTTCTCCCTCTCCCACTCCCCCTGCTTGTGTTCCCTCTCTTGCTGTGTCTCTGTCAAATAAATAAATAAAATCTTAAAAAAAAAAAAAAAATACACAACCCAACCCTACACCTAAAGGAGCTGGAGAAAGAACAGCAAATAATGCCTAAACACAGCAGGAGGAGAGAAATAATAAAGATTGAGCAGAAATCAATGAAACAGAAACCAAAAGAACAGTAGAACAGACCAACGAAACTAGGAGCTGGTTCTGTGAAAGAATTAATAAGACTGATAAACCCCTGGCCAGACTTATCCAAAAGAAAAGAGTAAGGACCCAAAGAAACCATGAATGAAAGAGAAGAGATTACAACAAACACCGAAGAAATACAAACAATTGTAAGAACATATCATGAGCAACTATATGCCAACAAATCAGACAATCTGGAAGAAATGGATGCATTCCCAGAGACATATAAACTACCAAAACTGAAACAGAAAGAAACAGAAAACCTGAACGGACCCATAACCAGCAAGGAAATTGAAGCAGTAATCAAAAATCTCCCAACACACGAGAGTCCAGGGCTGGATGGCTTCCCAGAGGAACTCTACCAAACATTTAAAGAACAATTAATACCTATTCTGAAGATGTTTCAAAAAATCAAAATGGAAGAAGGAAAACTTCCAAACTCTTTCTATGAGGCCAGCATTACCTTGATCCCAAAACCAGACAAAGACCCCACCAAAAAGGAGAATTACAGACCAATATCCCTGATGAACATGGATGCCAAAAATCTCACCAAGATACTAGGCAATAGGATCCAATAGTACATTAAAAGGATTATTCACCACGACCAAGTGGGATTTATTCCTGAGCTGCAAGGTTGGTTCAACATCTGCAAATCAATCAATGTGATACACCACATTAATAAAAGGAAGGACAAGAACCATATGATCCTCTCAATAGATGCAGAAAAAGCACTGGACAAAGTACTGCATCCTTTCTTGATTAAAACTCTTCACAGTGTAGGGACAGAGGCAACATACTTCAATATCATAAAAGCCATATGCGAAAAGCCCACAGCCAATATCATTCTCAATGGGGAAAAACTGAGCGCTTTTCCCTTAAGGTCAGGAACACGGCACGGATGTCCACTCTCACCACTGTTGTTCAGCATAGTACTAGAAATCCTAGCCTCAGCAATCAGACAACAACAATGCCTTTTATTCAGAAATAAAAGGCGTCTGAAATTGGCAAAGAAGTCAAACTCTCACTCTTCACAGATGACATGATACTCTGTGGAAAACCCAAAAGACTCCACCCCAAAATTGCCAGAACTCATACAGGAATTCAGCAAAGTGGCAGGATATAAAATCAATGCACAGAAATCAGTTGCATCTCTATACACCAACAATGAGACCGAAGAAAGAGAATTTAAGGAGTCAATCCCATTTACAATTGCACCAAAAACCATAAGATACCTGGGAATAAACCTAGAATATCCAATGGGAAACAGTCTCTTCAACAAATGCTGTTGGAAAAACTGGACAACAACATGCAAAAGAATGAAACCAGACCACTTTCTTACACCATACCCAAAAAAAAATTTGAAATGGATTAAAGACCCAAATATGAGACCTGAAACCACAAAAATCCTAGAAGAGAGCATAGGTAGCAACTTCTCTGACATCAGCAATAGCAACTTTTTCTAGATAGGTCCCCTGAGGCAAGAGAAACAAAAGCAAAAATAAACTATTGTGACACACATACACACACACGCAGAAATACACAATGAAATATTACTCAGCCATAAAAAAGAATGAAATCTTGCCATTTGCAACAACATGGATGGAGCTGCAGAGTATAATGCTAAGTGAAGTAAGTCAGTCAAAGACAAACACCATAAGATTTCACTGACATGTGGTATTTAAGAAACAAAACAAATGAGCAAAGGAGAAAAAATGAGACAGACCAAGAAACAGACTCTTGAGAACAAACTGATGGTTACCAGAGGAGAGGTGGGTAGGGGGATGGGTTAAACAGGTGACAGCGACTAAGGAGTACACTTGTGATGAGTAATAGGTGATGTATGCAATTCCTGATTCACTATATTGTACACCTGAAACTAATATAACACTGTATGTTAACTAACTGGAATTAAAATAAAAACTTAAAATGGAAGTTCTAGAGAAAGGGACAGTACCTTTTTATGGATCTGTATCTAAGATAAGGCTGACAGGGCACTAGCCCTTCCCTTGTAAATTACTGGAGAGAGTGGCCAGCTGCCAAGGGGAATGAGCTACATACTAGGAAATTACTTCACACAGATAAAACTTTGTAGAAAGATCTGATGAGGATAAATCGTCCTGATTTCCCTGACTACTCTCAAGCTACCCCCTTCTCTCCCAAGGATAAAAAGGAATATTCCTCAGGCAAGAAAGATAAAAGGGAGCCAGACAGGTGGCAGGGGAGGAAAGGTGAGAAAGAGCCAACACATAAATTTTAAGTTTCCCACTTATTTCATTAATTAGCTACCTGACCTTTGGACAAGCTGCAACTTCTCTGGGCCTCATCCATAAAATGAGCTGAATGATTTAATACCTTCTACTATCAGCTCTAATATTCCAAGATAGAGCCTATATTTAAAATTCTGCTGAAAATGGTATCAGGACTGCCTATCTGTAATCTGATCAACACAAGTGGCCAACAGTAACACAACTAGGTTAGTTGGATCAAGGTTGTAATATATACACACATTTATACATATCCTCCTTGTATCTTGTACATATCTTGGCATATTAATGTTAGAATATATATAATATATAGCAGCTAATATATAGTAGTAGATATATTGTACATGTAGTTAATATATAGTAGAATATATAATAGTTGTTAATATTCATTAAAATGCAAAAATGTCCTCAACATATTAATAAATAAATAAATGTAACACTTTTTAGGAATGTAATCTTAAAAGCTGTAAGGATAATAAGACAATTTATATTTCCAAAATTTTTAATATGTTCAAGTTTTCTCTGTTGCATATTACAATGTTCTAATCCCTAGATTTATTTATTTTTTATAGTTATCTACATATGTACTACCTGTGTCTTGACAAATAGTAAAAAAAAAAAATTTGGAGACAATCCTTCTCTGTTTAGCCTATTAGTGAATTTACCTTCATTAAGGTATTAAGAAATAAGTGAAGATATTATACAAATCTGTGAATTTATAAGAAATTTTTCACACCAATAAAGCAGAGCGGGTAGTTTATGATTAACATATAAGATCTTATTAAACCACTGCACTGAGATTATAATCATAAAATAAAAATTAAGGAGTGATTAAACGAGCTATTTCCTTTCTCCGTTTAGACATTAGTTTGTGTGTACTCTTTCATACATTACTTATATCTAACAAGATAATTTTGGACAACGTCAATGAGTTTAGTGATGAGTAGATGATCAGAAGGCTATTATAGACCACTCTTTTATGAACTTTAGAAGTAATAAAATAATTTTGTTATAGAAGAACACTTACCTTTTAGAGGAAAAAACCTTAAAATCAGAACTATTATTTGGTTTATAACTAAAGCGTCCACTAATTTAAAGAGCTAATTGCTGGTTTTTAAGCTAAAAGGTCTGTTCTTTGGCTAGCTTTCACTAGTTTCATGAGTGGCAGTGTGCACAGAGGCGCAGGCCATGGAAATCAGAGGCTGCAGGGAATCCTAGCTGAGCTACTTACTCTGTTACTTTGGGTAACATAATCCCTTTGTTCCTCGATTTCCTCATCCAAGGAAAGTAAGAAAGGGATACTAACAGAATATACTTCATAAGATTATTGTGAGCATTCACTGAGTTAATATGTGAAAAGCGCTCAGTTATTTTTCAGATTTTAAGCACAGCTATAAATATATATATAGTCCAACAAATTTTCATATGGTAACATTTCTGCTGAATATGTATTTAATCATCCAGCAATTAACTGTTCCATCTAAAGTTAATAACTCGTTAATTTGCAAAATACTTTATGTTGCTTTAGACTTTAGTTGATATACAAAGACACTTGCTATATAGTCATTACACATACATACATGACACAGATAAATGCTTACAGTCTAAAATAATATATCCAAACAAACAGGGTAAGAGATGTAAATTATTTAACAACCTCTAACATCCCTACCTCGACTGCTTTCCTCAGCTCTATGGCTACTTTGTTAAGTGTTTATTTTTCTTATCCTTAACTGTTACTGCCAAAGTATACCACCTCTGTTTCCTAAGTTTTTCTGGAAATTTGATACGGATCTGTGTATTTTGTGTACAAAGATGATACCTATATTATTCTACAAAGGAAACGATTAAAAAGTAGAAAAGTAAAATTGATAGATATGAGTGACTCAAAACTTTTGTGAATTTTATAATTGACTGTATGAGGTATTAAGGGTTTTCAATTATAAGCAAGTATGTTCTGAATTGTTTTCAGAAATAATTTTGTTACAGAACATTTCCTTTTAAAAGTTTCTACTTGAATTAAGAAGGGTTGCCTTTCAATGTATATTTCAATGGTTTAGTATTTTCAAAATACTTCATTTATTATCATTTTATATTTGTATTTAGGTGAATTTCAATTTGTTAAAAAAGATCCTTGGGGAGCACCAGGGTGGCTCAATCTGCCTTCAGCTCAGGTCATGATCCCAGGGTCCTGGGTTCAAGCCCCACATCGGGCTCCCTGCTCTGCGGGAAGCCTGCTTCTCTCCCTCTCCCACTTCCCCTGCTTGTGTTCCCTCTCTTGCTGTGTCTCTCTCTCTCTAATAAATAAATAAATAAAAATCTTTAAAGATTTATTTTTAAGTAATCTCTACACCCAACATGGGGCTCGAACTCATGACCCTGAGATCAAGAGTCGCATGCTTTACTGACTGAGCCAGCCAGGTGCCCCTCATAAATAATATTTAACATGTGATGAATAAAATACACTATTCTTCATTTGAATGTTGTTAGTGGCCTCAGGTAAAGAACTTGATAGCTATAGGTTTCTGACTTTTATTAAGCCTCTCAAAAATCATATAATACTAAAAAATATGAAAATTTAACATTACCTTACCACATAGTACTATTTACTTATAATAATTTTAATTGAAGATATAGTTTATTGATTTACAATGAATCAAGACTTTTCAATATTAAATTAATATTGTTAAAACCATACTAAAATTCGTCACCTCAACGATATCTTTTTCAAGGAAAATAAAACTTTTCAAAAATTAAATGTAGACATACCTCTAACATTAATTGTGTAAATTCTTCATTACTAAGGAATGTAGGTTTCCAGTCCTGTCGAATTTCACTGGCATCTGACTGTGCAGTGATTTCTGTAAAGATTATTTGACACATTAGTGGCATACTCCAAACACAGGGTAGGGGTAAGGGGTGGTACCAAAGTCCAACAAGTTGCCTTCTCTCCTCCCTATTTAAGATGAGAACCACAGGCAATAACATTCATTGGTTTAGGTAGGTATCAGGAGGCACAGGCTTGGGTGTGATGAAATACATGGACTAATGTGGCAAGTTATCTCCTTGGATTTGGTCTCTTGGAAATAACCAGTCTCTGGTTTTTCTTTGGGGAGCTTTGACAGCCTGTATTGCTGAAAGCCTAAGACTGCTTCCTGCTTGACATAATGACCAAATAAGAACCAGAACAAGCATATTAGTATCAAGCATTAGAAAGAAATTCTTTCTTCTCATCCTTCTCTTGACAGTCAAATGGTGGAATGTAGCTACAGCAGTCATAAGGACATGACTCTGGAGGAAAGGAGCCAAGGAGGTCAGTCAGTCAGTCTGCTTTTAACTAAGACGACTTTAGGCTTGCCTAGTACCAGGCAGAAAGATGCCTTCCAATCTGAGGTGCTCTATTCTGAACTAATCAAGGAGACTAAAATTTGGGGAAAAACTTTAAAGTAATAATCCCAGAGTGATTTTGCTTCTTAGTGGTAGGGAACTGGTCAAAAATCTGGAAATCCCTGGCTTGGAGCACACATTTTAACAAAATTATTAGTTTATTTTGCAACATTTTTCTAATGGATTTAGTTATGAGAAAGCTATTTATAAATGATGAAACATGAACTATTTAGGTAACAAATATTTTTTCCATTTTTAAATGTAGACATACTCAACCAGGCAAAATAAAAATCTATACATAGATTTTACTTTACAAAATATATTCTACTTTGCAGTGAAAAGTAGGGACTAATAAGCTGTTTTGATTTTGTATTACCAGATATGTAAACACAGGATATTAAATTGTCACCCAACATTTGGCATATTGGAAATGCCTGTACTACAATATGATGAGTAACTAAGAAGTCTAGCTACTAATTCTGTGGAATATAGTCATGCTTTTCAAATTCACACCAATTATATACACTGAGAAAAAGAATTTAAATCCACAAGCAAATCCATCAAGTTTAGTTACACAGGCTTAGAGTACTAATAAAAGTATTTAAGAACTCCCTTTCAATTTAAGGTAAATTTTTCTTTTGTGAGAATTATATACCCAATTTTGAAAACAAAACAACTGACCTACTGAAATGCCAGAATTAATCCTCTATTATCAGGGGCAAATGCATTCATACAATTTCATTTCATTCAGCAATCATTTATTGAACTGCAATGTCTGAGGGGATTGAGTGTGCTAACAAGGGACACTAAGGTTAGTGAGAATACTATTTGCAGAAGTAAAATGTAATGATAATGGTGACAATAAAAATGAAGACAAGTGATTTTGACACATTTACAGAAGAATCAACAGAATTTGGCAACTGTGATACAGTACTAAGAAAGGTGAAAAAAATCTGAAAGTCTTTTCAGGCTTGAGTCCTAGGGCCTGAAAGGGTAGTGTTGTAAAAATGTAAAAAGGAAGTTGAAAGAAAGAGGTGACTTGACAAAATGAAAATGAATTCACAGTTTCAGATGCACAGAGTTTGAGCACATGCAAAAGAAAGATCTAGAAGTTATCTGGAAACAAAAGACTGACAAGTTTGCATCTAAAAATACAGATATGGTAGTTTAATAGAGAGGCAACAGTTGAAGCTATGGAATGAGATAACCAAGGAAAAGAGTCTAGAGAAAGCAAAAGCACAAAAGGTAACTGGGGGGGAAAAAAGAAAGAGTTCAGTTAGGAATGGGAGGTGAAAAAAGAAGTACAGTATAACACAGGCCAAGGGGGAAAAAAAGCCAGTGGCAGATGGATTAAAATTTCCAGTGCAGGGGCACCTGGGTGGCTCAATAGGTTAAGCTCAATGGGACTCCTGATTTCAGCTCAGGTCATGATCTCAGGATCCTAGGACTGAGCCCCGAATCTGGCTCCACGCTAAGCACGGAGCTTGCTTGGGATTCTCTCTCTCCGTCTGTGCCTCCCCCCCACTCACACACTCTCTCTCTGTAATAAATAAATAAATCCTTTAAAAAAAATTTCCAGTGCATTAGGTATAAGAAAAAGCTATTGCTACTGTTTGATTGGCAGCAGAACAGGTGGGGCTGCTGGCATTTGTGAAATTAACAAAAATAATTTCAAAGAGGTGGTGGAGCATAAACCAGCCTGGTAATGCATGACTCAGTAAGCCCTGGAGGAGTGAATAAAAGTACTAGTTACAAATTCTCCTTCGGAGAAGTTTTGCGGTTTCATTTGCATCTGGAAAAGGAAAGGTCCTTCTACACGTTTTTCATCTATTATCTCTGTTACCAAAATACTCAATGTTCTTTAAATTGTTCATGACTCATTTAGTCAAAATGATTTTCTTCGATTAATAATCACTTTATTTTATAAACAGTGTTTCTTTCCTAGACATACACTGAAATCATCTTTTAAAATGGCATACAAGGCCCTCATGATGCGGTTTTTGCCTTTCTTTGAAATATACCCATTAAGTTTCCAACTCAACTATGCTCCAATTACACTGAACCCTCCCTGCTTTTCTGCTTTTGCACACACTATTTCCTATTTCCTCCAGGTGAAATGCTGTTCTCCTTACTTAATCTAAAAGGAGGACTCAGCTGAAAAATCAACCATTTTTAAGGCTTTCCTGACACATATTTTTCCCTCTGTGTTCTCATGGCAAGTTTATGGTTTACAAACACTACTCATGTTTTAAGTATCTGCATTGTAAATTAGCTGTTTACATGTTTGTCTTCCTTGGCTTGAGTTAACTGAGGGCCAGGACTGCTACTCTGCACCCCAAGAATATAGGATTTAGTAGGCACTAAATAAATGTTTGTTGAATGAAATAAAGAACATCTCAGGAAACCTTTAAAAAGGCAATTGATTTCTTTCTCTCAAAAAAAGGTGAGGAAGCATCCAATTTTAAGAATCACTGTCAAGATTCTATCACATTATGCTTTAAGGGAGACTCTGTTATTTAAAAAAATCCGTCTTATAAAGTTAAAATTTTACCTTTATGTTTTCGTAAAAAATCAATGCTCTTCTGCAGAACAGTAGATTTGTCCATCTTCCTAGCATTACCAGGAAGCATGGATCCCAGTTCTTTAATGAGAACATTAAATTGATCTCTACGTTTCTTTTCAGATTTGTTTCTAGATACTCTGATGGAAAAAAAAAATTAAGCAGCTTTCAAACAATCCATTTGATTACACACATAGTTTAATACAATGCTCACTTTGGATACAACTACATACCATGTACTTCCATCAATATAGGTGGTAATAAGTATTTATCCACGGGTTACCAACAATGTACAGTTAATTTTCTTCTCAGCTTATCACTGAAGAACTTACATATTAAGCATTTGGGAAACATGTTCTTAGGAAAATGCCAGTAAGACAAACCTCATTCAAATCTCAGGTTTCATTTAATCTAATATTTACCAGGAATATGTATTTTCCTTATTAGGTTATTATGAATATTACTGAGATACATTTGTGGAACTGCATATAATGTATAAATACAAATTATTCAAAATTACTAGTTAGGAGAAAGTTACCCATCTCCTGTAAGTTTTAAATTACAAACAAATCTAAAAATGAAAATCTCTCTACCCTCAGGCTTATCCATATAGTCTTCCTCTTTATTCCTGTATGCCAGGCTCCAGCACGGAGCTATAACCATTTGTTTGCATATCTCTCTCTCTCCATTAGGCTGTGTACACCTTGATAACAGAGCCCCAATTTTTTCATCTAAGCACTTAAGGGTAACAACTAACAAACAGTAAGCACTCAAAATATGCATGCCAAATGAATAATGAGTACTGTTGTATGTGAAGCAGCTAACCAGTAAACCAATATCGAGTGGCACCAAGACCTTCAGACAGTAAATACAATTATTTATATAGTAATTAATCATTCTATAATACCTCTAATTGTCTACTTTGTGAAGTTAGATTTTCTAATTCAGTTTTTGTTTAAGCAATGTATACTCATTTCCCAAAAGGTCAGAGGATAATTTTATTTATTTTTTGGTTTTCGGTAACAAAGAAGCATTTATTCTATATTAGTACTGGGAAAAAAATACAATGGTTCAAACCTCTTAAGAAACATAATAGATTCACTCCTTCATCAAACAGTGAGTGCTTGCTATAACAACAGAGACTATGCTAATAAAGGCTAGGGATATTGGGAAAAGACAAGCTCTTTCAAGAAATTTACCCAATTCCTACGGAAATTCAGAGGAACCAGAGATGGCATTCTCATGCACTGAACTGAGTCATGAAGGCGGAGTGAGAAAAGGACAGTAGTGGAGTGTATGCAAGGCACCGCAGGTACAGGAAACTTGTACAGGAATGAAAACCTATCACAAGTAGTTCAATCTCGCTAACATGGCCAATGAGTAGGCTTTCTGTGCCCCAGTATGCTAGAGCTGGGGGGGAGGGGGTGGGAGACATAAATGCTGGAAAAAATCATGAAGTTTTTATCTTACATAAAAGGATTTTAATTTGGGGCGCCTGATTGGCTCAGTCGGTTAAGCGTCTGCCTTCGGCTCAGGTCATGATCCCGGGGTCCTGGGATCGAGTCCCACATCGGGCTCCCTGCTCTGCGGGAAGCCTGCTTCTCCTCCCTCTCCCACTCCCCCTGCTTGTGTTCCCTCTCTCACTGTGTCTCTCTCTGTCAAAAAAATAAATAAAATCTTTAAAAAAAAAAAAAAAGGATTTTAATTTAATCCTGAAAGTCATGGGAAGGCACTGAAATGTTTTAAAGCAAAAAAATGATGGGAACAGAACTGCTTGTTAGTAAGACCATTCTGGCATCAGAGTGATGAAAGGATCAATGCTTGGTGAAACACATTCATTTAGCAAATACTCTTGAAAACTTACTGTATGGCAAACAAGCCTGGACACCACATGACCATTTAGGAGGCAAGTGCAACATCCTAGCCTATAAACCATGGCAGTGTCAGTGTTAACAGAGTGGTGTGGGTTTGAGGGTTAAGACACAGAACTATCCGTTTTAGGTAAATCAGACCTGGTTTGCAGTGGGAAGCAAAAGGGAAACCTAAGAGGATTCCCAAGTTACTGATAATGCTGTTTATTAATGTGAAATAAAAACATGTGATACCGGTTTTGGTGGACAGATGGTTTGGAGAGAATTTAGATACAATGAAATTGCCTGTTTCACATTTTAAAAGATATACACAAGAGGCTTAGATATGCAGATCTACTTATATTCCTTTATAAAAGAGTAAGAAATAAGCATTTGAGAATTAGCACGTATGAAGTATCTGAACACATGAATTGGGATAAAAATAAAAGTCAATACTCACTGCATACTACTGATGTGCTAGGCACTACTACAAGCACTTATGAAATCTCATTTATTCCTACGAGGTAGACTTTCTTACCACTTTTCATTTTACAGGTGACAACTCAGGCACAAAGGAGAACATGCCCAGTGCCAAACAGCTACCATGAAGTAATAATTCAAATCAGCCATTTTTATTCCAGGGGAAGAAAACATACAGAAATCACATATTGCCAACTCTATCACTGGATCACAACCACTAAAGCCAACTTCACTTCATATTACATTTAGGCTGGAACTTCTCAGCCCTTGTGATGACTTCACTGAGAACAGGCCACAGATGTTTCATTTTGAGGATGGGTATAAAACCCCCTTTGTTCTTGATTCAATACTAAGGTACTTGAACTCATCATTGTTTTAGTCAGAGCTCACTGTGGTCCTCCTTAATTCTGACAGTATAGTGAGGTTCTTTCTTTTTCTCCAATGTCTTCCAGAGCCACAGTATTTCTGGTTCCCTAAAAACATTATCAAACTTTCAGAGTCTTCAAAAATAGAATACACTTAGCTTACCTTATCCATCTATAAACTTGGCCTTTAAGACTGTCCAAGTCAATTCCTTACAGTTCTACCTCTTCATTCAGGCAAGACTGAAGAACTTTCCTTCACCAGATTGAAGTTAAGGGATAAGGGGTTGTCCTACATATTTTTAGCTTCAAATCCAGGTCTTTTTATTTCCTTGAATACATTGTATAGTTTTCCTCAAAATCTTCTTAGATATATTTTAATCATTCATTAAAGTATTCAGCAACTTACCTGGTTATTGTATTTTTCATATCCCAGTCCCCCCCCATTTTTTTGCTAAATACAGACATGTAAGAACTATTACTTATTACATGTTTATATTTGTTATCTGTGTATAATACAACAACCACTACCCTTGTCTAAGCACCCACATAGTTCAACACAGCTGGAAAAAAACAAACCCAGAAAGTGTTTACTACTCATTCTGAGGGACTATAAACTTTGCTATGATGCTACCTGGACCCCTCCCCCTCCTAATACTCTAATTAACTGCCAACACTCCTATTTAAGGTAGAAGCCCCCATCAGTACCACCATGGCTCTAGATCCCATTCCCTCACCTACTTGAGGATACCTCTCCAACAAGTCTTCCCTCCCTTTCCCCACTGTCTACTTTCCCTTCTATGGGAGAATGGAGGCATGTGGAGGTCACAGGGGCCTAGCCTGAAAGAACTCCCAATCGCCAAAGCTGAAACAATTTGAGCAACAAACTAAGAGAGCAGTGGAGTATATAACCTAGAGTATAAAATAAACACATGAGTCCATACAGACATAAAAAAATGGGAAACAATGTTTTTACAGAAATATTCCAAATGTGTGTAGATACCCCCTCCTATGGGAGGTGGAGCTTAATTCCCTCCATTCCTACTCTGAAGGTGGGCTACACTAAATAACTTGCTACCAAAGAACAGAGTAAGTCAAGCAGAAAAGAGTAACTATAATGGTGAATCTGGCAAACCCTACCTTAGCCGAGTGATGAAAGTTAACATCCTTAGTGATGTCTTATAGATATTATATACTCATAATATGTGATGAGATGAGCACTTTTACAGGATACTTTTATTTAAATTATAAACTGCATACTGATAATTTAAGCTTTTCCACCTTGCTAATATATCTAAGTTCTTAAGACAGACAGCTTTTGGAAATCACTGATTTATGATTTATTTACTTTTACATTTACTTATTTATTCATTTATTTACTATTTTACATCTTAAGTTGAACTACCTTTTTGCTTTGTCCTTGTCATCTTCTTCCACCAACCCATCAAAAATACTACCATCTTCTCTAAAAGAAAAAAGAAAGTGGATAGAGAAAATAAGAGCAAACTCATTAAGCAACAGCAATTCCAAAATGACATGTGAATCAAATCAGTTATATCCTAGGATTTTTGTAGAGTTAAAGGACTGTACAAATTCAAACTCAATTAACTGCTAACCTGTTTTCTAACAAGTATTAGAAAATTAAAGTTTATCCATGTTTAATTACATTTTTTAAAAGTTTATCACAAATGTGAATTTTAAAACTACTTATGTACTATATATATGACATGCTAAACCAGAATTTAGTTTAATCAGAGGTTAATACCTTGTTTCAAACTGTTAGTAAGCAATGAAACCTACAGAAAGTCAGTGTATTTGTCATATAAGAGCACAGCTCAAAAAATTTATTTTGAGACATTCTGTTATAAAACCAGAAATCATTCATAAACAGCACAGTATCTAGCATTTAACTTATATTAACACATTTCATTCATTACTGATTCATTTGACAAATATTTATTAATACTCATGTCCCAGGCTCTGTTCTGGACAAGATTACAGAGCACTGAAGCAGTTAATCAAACACAGAAATCCCTGCTCTCCTACAGCTTATTTTCTAGTAGAACGAAAAAAATTAAGAAGGGAATATATGATGGAAAGTTTTATATTTTTAAAAAAGGGGTGATTTTTTATTTACTGCGATGTTACTTTAATCTGAGTGGTTAGAGAAGGACCTGCTGAGGTGCGGACATTTAAACTGAGATCTAAGTGACAAGAGGGGTTGGTTATGGGAAGATCTGGGGGAATAGCATTCTAACAAATGAAATCAAGAGCACTGGTGGCTAACTCCTTAACCTAAGTAGCAATATTAAATAATTTCATATGAATTCATAAATTCACTATTCACTACTTTAACCACACCTTTCTGTGGCCTATAAAGGCACATATAGTGCCTGCTGGACCAACTGCTGAGAACATCTGCAAATCTTGTATCATAGAGCTCCATGTCTGGACTTTCAGGGTTCCATGTGTGCTCTGTAATTTATGAAAACTTTTGTATGTATATGCATGTTATTGAGGAGAGAGTCCATAACTTTCATGATATTCCCAGAGATAATGAACTCATATTAAGAGTCACTGCTTCTGTCTGAACACAGATGTTATCTCTAGATATCATATTGTCTAGAATGGGAATTGGCAATCATCGAGAAGCATAATACCACATATTTAATCTCTTAGGAGCACTGAAGGAACACCCTTTCTGAGGAGACAACTATACATAGAGCCCACCTGAAGATATGGCATAGCCCCAATCTATGGCAGTGCTGCAGAAGGCCTCTCTAAGGAAACTCCTGGCCCCTTAGGTCTTAAGTTCTGGTAGAGTATATATCTTCACTGTTTATCTCACAGTCAAGGGAGATAGGCTGGCCCCAGACGTCAAAGGTCACTTCTGTATACAACTCTAGCTACAAAACTCTTAAAGAATCCCCTATGGAAGAATCACACAGTACACTACAATAAAAATAAAGGAACTTTATTGTCAGACAGACCAACACAGGTCATAATTCCAGCTCAACACTTAATTACGTGACCTTAAACAAGTTATTCAACCTCCCTGACCTATCATTTCCTCAGCTGTAAAATTTCATGGATTATTGTGAGGTTAAATGAAGTAACATATAAAAAGTACTTGACAACAAAGAGCTGTCAAAGAGTAAGAGCTTAAAATATGTTACTGTATTTCATCAAATTAAAAACACCATTGATCTTTATAAAGACTTATGAGTATTTTATATGCCACCAAGACGGAAAAAAAATGCTACCAATTAAACTACGATAAGGCAATTGTAAGATGAAGCTCAGTGTCAGAGGTGTTAAAATGTAAACAAACAAACAAAAAAGTCTTAAAATCAAAGAAACAAGGTTTATCCTCCTCGTAAGAGTATGATTTAAAGACTAGAATCTTAACTAATAAAATCCTAATTATAGTTACCACTTATCAATCACAAATGCTAAATGCTTAAAGGGATGGAGTTAGCACCAATAGATAAGGAGAAAAAAACAAGACATAAAGAGATAGAAGATTCCATAAGATGCCAAGGAAACATTTGCCACTGTCACAATTTCTTTCAGAGGAGCTCTGACCAAATACTCAAAATTACAGTTCAAGATCTGTTTAGGACACAAACCATATGCTGCTGACTTTGGCTATAGATAATATCAATATGTCTTACTATTACAATGTTTGCTCAATACGGAAATTGAATGTAATAGGAATTATGTTTAAACATGAAACTCCTTTTATCAGTTTGATACAGACCATTACTCTAATAATAAATTTTAAAATAGCTTTATAGGATTCATAGCGTCTTTAAAAACATACCTGTCAACAATCGAGCTCATTTTACTACAGCTTACGGTAAACAACATAACATAATACGTTTTCGTCTTGTGGTAGACATTTGTACTTCTCCTTGGGTGGAAGGAAAAATAAACAGTCATTAGTTTTCAAAAAATTTACTTCTACAAACATAGTAATGTTGAGGAACACTGTAGGTTATCATAGAGAATTCAAATGTTTTGGTTTGTACCCAGGGCTGAAACATTATTTTCAAGCAAATAGCTGGGGCACATGTGAGGCTTCCTTCTAAAAAAGGAACACGGGGGAAAAAAATTGAGGATTCATTTTCTATTATAAAGTAATAAAAAAGGCTACTCTTAATATTTAGTATATGTATTAATTAGACTATGTAACTGTGAATAGGTTACAATTCAAAAAGATATGTACACCCCTATGTTCATGCATCAGTATTTACAACAGCCAAGATAGAGAAACAACCTAGGGGCCTATCGATATAGATGAATGGATAAAGATGTGGTGTGTGTGTGTGTGTGTGTACAGTGAAATATTACTCAGCCATAAAAAAGAATGAAATCTTGCCAATCTTGACAACATGGATGAACCTAGAGGGTATCATGCTGGGTGAAATAAGTCAGACAAAGACAAATTCCGTATGATTACATTTATATGTGAAATCCAAAACACAAAACAAAACAGACTCATAAATACAAAGAATAAACTGGTAGTTGCCAGAGGGGAGGGGAATGGGAGGATGAGTGAGCTAGGTGACGGGAAGTAATGTGTACAAACTGCCAGTTACAAAATAAGTCATGGGAATAAAAAGTACAGGACAGGGGCACCTGGGTGGCTCAGTCGTTAAGCGTCTGCCTTCGGCTCAGGTCATGATCCCAGGGTCCTGGGATTGAGCCCTGCATCAGGCTCCGGGCTCAGTAGGAAGCCTGCTTCTCCCTCTCCCACTCCCCCTACTTGTGTTCCTTCTCTCACTATGTCTCTCTCTGTCAAATAAATAAATAAAATCTTAAAAAAAAAAAAAAAGAAAGTACAGCACAGGGAATATAGTCAATAATACTGTAATAACACTGTATGGTGACAGATGGTAACTACACTTATCATGGTGAGCATGTGTAATGTACAGAATTGCTCAGTCACTGTTTATACCTGAAACTAATATAACACTGTATGTCAACTATTCTTTAATTTAAAAAATCTAATCAACAACAAACATTTGTTGAAAGCCTATTTTCTATTAAATAGTAGGCTAAGCTTTAGGGATACAAGGATAAAAGACACAGTCCCTGTAGGTAAAAATCTGCAATTGAATAGGGAGACAGATACCTAAATAATAATAATAAAAGAGAGGATATAGAGTATATAGAGGATATAAAGTATATAGAGAGGAGTCAAAGGAAATATTCTTGATGACAATGAGTTTGTCAGGTAGTCTAGATTGTTACTAAAAATATGGTGCAAACTACTGGGTATTTACCCCAAAGATACAAATGTAGGGATCCGAAGGGGTACGTGCACCCCGATGTTTATAGCAGCAATGTCCACAATAGCCAAACTGTGGAAAGAGCCAAGATGTCCATCAACAGATGAATGGATAAAGAAGATGTGGTATATATATACAATGGAATATGATGCAGCTATCAAAAGGAATGAGATCTTGCCATTTGCAACGATGTGGATGGAACTGGAGGGTATTATGCTGAGCGAAATAAGTCAAACAGAGAAAGACATGTATCATATGACCTCACTATGAGGAATTCTTAATCTCAGGAAACAAACTGAGGGTTGCTGGAGTGGGGGGTGGGGTGGGAGGGATGGTGTGACTGGGTGATAGACACTGGGGAGGGTATGTGCTCTGGTAAGCACTGTGAATTGTGCAAGACTGTTGAATCTCAGATCTGTACCTCTGAAACAAATAATGTAATATATGTTAAGTAAAAAAAAAAAAAAAAGAAGATAGCAGGAGGGGAAGAATGAAGGGGGAGAAATCGGAGCGGGAGACGAACCATGAGAGACGATGGACTCTGAAAAACAAACTGAGGGTTCTAGAGGTGAGGGGGGTGGGAGGATGGGTTAGCTTGGTGATGGGTATTAAAGAGGGCACGTTCTGCATGGAGCACTGGGTGTTATGCACAAACAATGAATCATGGAACACTACATCTAAAACTAATGATGTAATGTATGGTGATTAACATAACAATAAAAAATTTTTTTAAAAAAATTGGTGCAAAGACCATCAGCACTGGCATCATCTGAGGCCTTGTTAAAAGACAGTCCTACCGAATCAGAATCTACATTTTAACAAAGTCCCCATGTGATTTGTATGACCATTTGAGTATGAGAAAAATAGACTAGAGGACAAGAAAAGGTAGTATCTGAAAGGATGCGAAGCCACAAGAATGGCAATTTGTAAAGGCACAGGCCTTTATGAGACAAGGGAGCACCCTATTTGAGAAACTTAAGAGGTTTAGCATTTTCTTTGGAGAAAAATCTAGTCGTGTTACAAGTTAAAGTTTAATTACTAGAGCATAAAATGAGAATAAGAGTGGATAGAAGGGTGAAGGCAAGACAAGTAGAAAAGAGCCTTATTGGGATGTGCCTGGCTGGCTCAGGCAGTACAGCATGCAACTCGGTCTAGGGGTTGTGGGTTCAAGCCCCACCTGGGTGTAGAGATTACTTGAAAAGAAAAGAGAGAAAAGCAAAGAAAAGGAGGGAGGGAAGAGCTTTTTTTGTAAGGAGTCTCATATCCACACTGAAGGAATTAAGACTTAGTACTTTAAAAAAGGAATCATAAGCCTAAAATTTGTCATCCTATATTCTATAGTTTTTCTAAAGTGTAAGGCAGGTTTTATTCACACAAGATACTTATATCCTATAGTAGCGAATTAAATATTGAACAATCACCTTAATGCTAATAAAAACCCTAACAGTTTTGAGGCATGAGATATTCACTGTTTTCAAATGTACAGGCACGATGGAGCGAGCGAATGGTCCTTGCTCAATGATACTGTAGAGCCCATGTGGTTATGGCTACAGAAGTAAGAATGCAAAGGGCTAAGAGCTCTTAAAAGAAAATGAGTGTGGAGTCAGAGGTAAAAATAAAAAGAACTAACACTAGATAAGATACCGGTTTTAGGGGTTTTTTTTTGGTTTTTTAAAGATATTATTTATTTGACAGAGACACAGCGAGAGAGGGAACACAAGCAGGGGGGAGTGGGAGAGGGAGAAGCAGGCTTCCCACAGAGCAGGGAGCCCGATGCGGGGCTCAATCCCAGGACCCTGGGATCATGACCTGAGCCGAAAGCAGACGCTTAACGGCTGCGCCACCCAGGCGCCCCTAAGATACCGGTTTTAAGTGTCTGGGTCAACGTCAGCAGATGGAACATGGAATTACACAATTTGAGAGTTAGAAGAGACTTTAAAGATGACCTAAGCAGAACAATCCGGTCTAAGAGACATGCCTATCATCACAGTATTAACACAGGCTGGTTCTGTTACAGAACAAAAAGAACAGTGCAAAGGTAACAGCAAAATAAAGTTTCACTTTAAAGTAAAAAGGCCAGATCTGAGCCTTATGTGGCACCAAATATATGCTTCTTTAATTATCAAAAGGTAGAATATAGGACAAACTAGGAGGAAAAAAAAAAAAAGACCCCAAGAATTAGGGTTTAGACTGTAGGAAGGGCCATCCTAACTGAACCCAAAATGGTTTAGAAGATACAGGCCAATGCTTTATTAGGCTATTTTACTAACGTTGTTAACAATATGCTTTCCAAACATTTACTGCGCTGCTAACTGAACAACTTAAGACTATATGTTTCTCTAACAGTCTAGTCCAAGATACTTTTTTCTCCTTTCTAGCCAACTGACAGGGTATATTTAAGGGAAAGGGAAGGGAAGAAGTGAAATAGGCCCAACTAAGTACTCTAGAGCCAACTGTAAGGAGTTTCCTCTTCACTTCTTTAAATGGTGCCAAATTAATTTTCTCAAAACACAATGGTAATGGGGGAACAGCCAAAAGGTCTTGTTTTGGAACTACCCTAGGCCTCACATTTTCAGTACCAAAAAAACTATCCAGAGTCACATTTCCCATGCTAGGGATTCTAAGCATTCAGTTTTAAAAAAATAAGTGATGTCCCTGTACACAGCATGGAATTTCAAGTATATAATCCAATACAGGTCAAATTTTATTATTAAATTAAATAATAATGTCTTTTTTCTTGGGGGCTCAGGTCATGATCTCAGGGTCGTGGGATGGAGTCCCACACAGGGTTCCATGCTCAGCACGGAGTCTGCTTGTCCCTCTGCCCCTCCCCCTGCTTGTGCACATGCTCTCTCCCTCCCTCTCTCTCTAATAAATAAATTCTTTAAAAATCTTCTTTCTTAAATACTGACATTACTAGGCCAGCATGGTATACAATAATGTCTTTGAAAGGATCAGTTACAGTTACTAGAATCCAAAGTTCACAAATTAAATTACCAAGGATCAACTTTCAGCTAGGAATCAACCGCTCCTTTACATAAGCAACTTGAGCTCTAAGTCACTCAGTGATGACTTCCCAGCTTTCCAGTGATATTACTATTTTATGATGTAAAGGGCAAGAATGGCAGAAGTCTTTTATAAATATCATTTTAAAAACAAGCTTTAAAAAATATTTATGAGGGACCCCTGGGTGGCTCAGTCGGCTAAGCGTCTGCCTTCACTCAGGTCATGATCCCAGGAGTCCTGCATGGGGCTCCCTGCTCACCGGGGAGCCCACTACTCCCTCTGTCTGCTGCTCCCCCTGCTCGTGCTCTCTCGCTCTCTCTCTGAAAAATAAAATCTTTCAAATATATATATATTTTAAAAATATTTATGAAATGGGGAGATATTAATAACTAAGAAACTTTGTAAAACATTCAAACTTCGCCAAATACAGAAGCAGATATGTTTTTAATTCAGTATGCAACATTAAACATAATTAACAGAAAATCTCAGTGCCTGGAAATCCATCTTTGGAAAAGAACCCTTATATATAAAACAACACATTCTATATTAAAAATAAACTGTGCAGTATCTAATGACATGATACTAGTCCTCTGAATCCCATCTGCCGTCACCTCTCAAGGCTTTCCATTCCTACATCACGAATTCCTCTCTTGATAACTGGATTTTTCTGATCAGCATCTTAGTATTTTACCTTAAAAAACAAAACAAAACAACCCTTGACCCACCAACCGCCTTCAGGTACTACCTCTCCTTTTCTGCTCCTTCTCACAGGAAAACTGCATGGCAGAGTACAGTTGCTGTTTCAACATCTTTAATTCCATTCTCTCCCTTCCTTTAAAATTTAGTGTTTATTTTCACCAATGTATACATGTTCAAAGTCTAAAGTGTCCACAAAGTTTTGCAAGACTTATTAAAAAATCAGAAGTCCTCTGTCTGATCCCCATTTCCCACTTTCCACCACTTTCACCTCCTGAACTGTTTCTTCTGGTAATCAATGCTCCAATATCCTTTATTTTGTTACTTCTTGATTCCTCCGTTTTAGGTAGGGTGCCTAAACAGTCCTAATTTATTCAAGTTGTCCCAATGTAATTATTAAAATGTCTCCTTTTGCTCTCAAAAGAGTCTTATATTTCAGGCATAATCTACTGAACTGCACTAAGAAAAATAAGAATTTAGTTCTCTTTGACTCCCCATCCTTACCTCATATACATGCATACTTGCCCAAATTCCCAGTATCATAATTTTGGCTAGGTGGTTATATTCAGAGTTAACATTACAATGACTCTCTAAATGCAATTCACAGCTGAGTCATACAGCATACTACAATTGCCTCCCCTTTCTAAATAATTTTCCCTAGAGTTGATCATTGTTTTATTATTGACTTACTTTTCTATACACTTATCACCAATTCAGCCCCAAACTCTTCCCTGTCTAAATTTCCTCTTAATATCTTCAAACACATTACACATTCTACCAATTTAATCTCATAGCTATTTATCTTGGTAGCTTCTGACCTATTCCTGTTGGGACTGGATGCTCTCTATAACCAGCAACCAGTGATCAAAATCTCAGTTTTACTTTTCCACTCTTCCACTGAGTTTTTCATTTCTAATTTAATTGTTTTTCTTTCATGTTTCATGGATTTAGCATCTCCTCTTACCTCTCTGAAACTATTAAACAATAGTTTCGTGTTTTAATTTTTACCTGCCTGCCTGGTCACCATTTCCCCTAACCTGGTATTTTCCTTTGGCATGGTATTTGGCTCTCACATAAGAGGTTTTCCTAAAATGTTTAGTGATCTCTGGCTACCAGCTCATTTAAGGGTGGGGTCTAAAAAGATCACTGAAGCTCTGTGTGATAGGGCTTGCTGACTATGAACTTTATTGCAGGGATACCAGGTTAGAATATTTCTTTGGGGAAATTCTTTAAGTCTGTATCTTCAGCCCTTTTCTCTTAGGCTGGTTACAATTTCCAGAAAAGAATCTTCTAAACTACTGACCGAAAATTATAAAAAAATGGTAGCCTAGGTTCTTAATCCCCCTATTTTCAATATGGTACTCCCATTCTCAACCACGTTTGGTGCATCTCTATTTTATCCTTGGTAGAGAATAAATCTTTAGCCTTCTGCTAAGATAGGGAAGGGGTAGTTGCTTGGAATTCCAAGGTCAAGAAAAGGATCTATGATTAGTCCCACTCTTACTCCTTTGCAGAAGTAAAGCGTGCTCTCAATTCCTGACATTTTAGAGGTTCTATAGTGCCATAAAAGTTTGTTTCTCATCATTCTCACAGCTGGCTCAGGATTCTAAGATCCATAAGATAGATATCACACTTCCTTTTGCTTTTCAGCTTCCAAAATTTTGTTGTAATTGTTTCTTCTCTTCTCTTTGTTCTTGTGAAGTTATGTCTTTTGTTAAAAAAAAAAAAATCCTTCTACTTTAGCTTTAATGGAGTTTCAAGAAGAAATAGAATTGTATTTTTTGCCATCTTTAACTGGAAATTCCCCATTTTTCTCTTCATCAATTTTAATCAGGCTTTCACCCTCACACACTCCCACTGAGATTGTTCACTCTTATTAGAGTTATAAAAGGCATTCATGTTGCCAAATCTAATGGCTCCTTTACTCTCTATTTTACCTCTTGGTAACATATGATGTAACTGATCACCTCTGCATTTATTACTTTTCTTTTTTTACCTTCTGTGACAGAACACTTTCCTGATTTTTTACACATCTCATTGGCTGTTCCTTCTCCTCTGATTAATACTGGCATGTCCTAAGGCTAAATCCTTCTTAATCTATGTACACTTCCTAGATAATTTCATCCAGACATACTCCTCTAAGTATCTCCCTATACCAATAAATCCCAAATCCACACCCCTAGACCAGATTCTCAACTTCAGAGTCTTATATCCAACTACCTTTGACATTTCTACAGATTTTACAGGTGTCTAAAATATTATACAGCAAGAGAACACCTGAGTTTCTTACAGAGAAAGCACTCTTACAGAGTACTTTCTTACAGAGCATTCTTTAATTCTGCTAATTTACAGAATTTGCTTCTCTCCCAGTTTTCTTCTCCAACCTAAATTCCATATACTCTTCCCCTCATCTATTATACTCCAGTCACATTTTCTCTCTCTGTTCCTCAAGTATTCCATGGTCATTTTTGTTTACTGCCTGTTAATCTCCTCTCTCAGATCTTCATAGGGCTGGCACATTCTTGCCATTCAGATCTTAATTGAAATATTCTTCTTCAATGAGAGCTTTCAAATATTTCATATTCTTTCAGTAATGAAGGCAGTCACCAGTCTCTATCACATTATCCATTTTAATTCTCTGCATTGAACAACAAATGTTTCATTGGTTTATTATTTGTCCTCCCTCCCTTTAGAATGCAATCCTAAGGAGAACAGGGACAACTTCTGTCTTGTTCATCACTGTATTCTCAGTATCTAAAGTAGCATCAAGTATTTGGAATAAATTAATACAACAGGAAAATTTTTAAAATAAAACATTCCTCAAATTAGTATGTCAAAATAAGTTTATGGATTCATTTATATATTTTGCTGGAAATACACTCTAAGATACCTTTTCATTACCTTTTGTATTTTTTGGATCTTTTGAACTGATTCTTCAGAAAACTATAGATTCAATGTATTCTTCTATATGGCTGACCATCACTCTCAGAATTCTGTTTAAACAACAAAAAAATTTATTAGATTTACTTAACTTATATAAAAGTTTATCATGAAAAAGTTTTAAAGTAATTTTTAAACAAAATTTAGAACTTAGTCACAAAGTGTACATAACAAACGTTAAACTCTACAAATTGTTTCTAAGACACAAAAACTTAAAGAATGAAAACAATTAACTTAATTCTACTATAGAAGTTAAAACACAAAGGTATAACTACAAAAATACATTAATAAGATACACAATAAAAAGATGTAATTTGTGATGTCGATAACAAAGTATGGAAGGGAGAGACATGTAAGAGAGTTCTGAAGCACCATCAATTTAATATAGATTGTCAAAACTATAAGATGTTTTATGTAAGACCTATGGTTAAGCACAAAGAAAACATCTATAGAGGATACACAAAAGGAAATGAGAGAGGAATCAAAGCATGTCACACACACACAAAAAAAACCCAAAAAAACCCAACAACAAAAACAAGAAAAACAAAGACAATAGGAGGAACAAAGTGACAAAAAACTACAAGACAGTCAAAAACAAATAACAAAATGGACACAGTAAGTCTTCCCTATCAGTAATTACTTTAAATATAAAAGGACTAAAGTCAGCAATCAAAAGAGTAGCTAAATGGATCAGAAAAAGTAAGATCCAACTATTTACTGTCTACAACAGAGTCAACTCTAGATTTAAAGACATACAGAGGATGAAAGTAAAAGTGAAAAGATATTCTATGCAAATGTAACCAAAAGAGAGCAGGAGTGACCATACTTCTATCCAACAAAATAAACTTTAAGTCAAAAACTGACAAGAGGCAAAAAAAGGACATTATATAATGATAAAAGGGTCAATTCATTAGGAAGATGTAAGAATGATATATACACCCAACATGAGAACACCCAAATATTTGAAACAAATACTGATGGAACTGAAGAGTGAAACAGATAGCAACACAATAATAATAGAGATTTCAATACCCCAGTATCAAAAAGGATAAAATATCTAGACAGAATATCAATAAGGAAACAGGCAACTTGAATAACATTACAGACCAAATCAACTTGACAGACATATACAGAACATTCCACCCAACAGCAGTAGAATACACATTCTTCTTAACTGCACATGGAACATTCTCCAGGACATACCACATTTTAGATCACAAAATAAGTCTTAACAAATTTAAGAAGACTAAAATCATACCAACTATCTTTTCTGCCAACAATGGAATGAAACTAGCGATCGATAACAAGGAGAACTGAAAAATTCACAAATGCATGAAAATTAAACAACACACACCCTTAAGCAGTGGATCAAAGAAGAAATCAAAAGGGAAATTAGAAACTTGGAGACAAACAAAAACATAACACATCAAAACTTATGGGATGCAGCAAAAGCAGTACTAACAGGGAAGTTTATAGTGGTAAATACTACATTAAAAAAGAAAAAATATCTTGGGGGCACCTGGGTGGCACAGTCAGTTAAGCATCCAACTATTGGTTTCGGTTCAGGTTATGATCTCAGGGACATGAAATCAAGCCCAGCATTGGGCTCCATGCTCAGCACGGAGTCTGTTTGAGATTCTCTCTAACCCCTCTGCCCCTTCCCCCAGCCCCACTCTCAATTAAAAATAAATAAATAAATCTCATAAATAAAACAGAATCCAGTTCTAAAAAAAAAAAAGAAGAAGAAATCTCAAAAATGAACCCTAACTTTACACCTCAAGGAACCAGAGAAAGAACAAACAAGCCCAAAGTTAGCAGAAGGAAGGAAATAATAAAGACTAAAGTAGCAGATGTAAACAAAACAGAGGATTAACAATAGGAAAAAAATTAAAAAAGGAGTTTTTAGAAAAGATCAACAAAATTGAGAAACCTTTAACTAGACTAAGAAAAACAGAAGAGAAAACTCAAATCAGAAGTGAAAGATGCAGGGACGCCTGGGTGGTTCAGGAGGTTAAGTGCCTGCCTTCGGCTCGGGTCATGATCCCAGGGTCCTGGGATCGAGTCCCATGTCAGGCTCCTTGCTCAGCGGGGAGCCTGCTTCTCCCTCTGCCTGCTGCTCCCCCTGCTTGTGCTCTCCCTCTCTCTCTCTCTGACAAATAAAAAAATCTTAAAAAAAAAAGTGAAAGATGCAGTACTACAACTGACACCACAGAAATACAAAGATTCATAAGAGACTACTTACTATGAACAATTAGACACCAACAAATTAGATAGCCTAGAAGAAATAAATTCTTAGAAATACACAACCTACCAAGACTGAGTCATGAAGAAGTAGAAAATCTGAACACACCTGTATGACTAGTAAGGATACTAAGTAATCAAAAACCTCTCAACAAAGAAAAGCCCAGGACCAAACAGATTCAACGGAAAATTCTACTAAACATGTAAAGAAGAATTAATTAACATCAATCTTTCCCAAACTCTTAGAAAAAATTGAAGAGGGAATACATCCAAACTCATTTTATGAAGCCAACATCACCTTGATACCAAAGCCAGACAGACTCTGCAAGTAAAGAAAACTACAGGTCAATATCCCTAATGAATATAGATGCAAAAATCCTCAACAATATACTAACAAACTAACAAACCAAACCCAAGAGCATATTAAAAGGGTAATACACCACGACCAAGTGGGATTTATCCCTGGGGTACAAGCATGTTTCAACATACAATAATCAATCAATATGATGCAGCAAATCAACAAAACAAAGCATAAAAATCACATGAATTTGTCAATGCAGAACAAGCATTTGACATAATTCAACACCCTTTCATGATAAAAAACACACAATAAACTAGGAACAAATAAAATTTCTCAAGATAACAAAGGCCATATATGAAAAGCCCAGAGCTAACATCATTATCAACAGTGAAAAACTGAAAGCTTTCCCTTGAAGATGAGGAACAAGGCAAGGATGCCCACTCTTACCACTTGTATTCAACACTGTACTGGAAATTCTAGCTAGAGTAATTAGGTAAGAAAAAAAAGGCTTACACAAATCAGAAAGTAAGAAGTAAAATTATCCCTGTTCACAGATGACATGATCTTATATGCAGAAAACCCTAAAGATTCCACAAAAAACCCATTAGAACTAACAAATGTCAAAGTTGCAAAACACAAGATCAACACAAAAATCAGTTGCACTTCTATATACACTAACAATAAACAATCTGAAAAGGAAATTAAAAAAAACAATGTCATTTACAATAGCATCAAAAAGAATAAAATAATTAGTAACAAACCTAACGAAAAAGGCAAAAGATTTGTACACTGAAAACTATAAAATAGTTTTCTGAAATAAGAAATAAGACACAAATAAATGGAGGGAAGTTTACAGTGGACATACAAAGGATGTTTATAGAAGATTTAGTATCATTAAAATTGCCCATATTACCCAATGTCATCTACAGATTCAATGTAATCTCTATCAAAATCCCAATGGCATTCTTTGCAGAAACTGAAAAAAAAATCCTAAAATTCATATGGAACAACAAAGGATCTCAACTAGTCAAAAACAATATTGAGAAAAAAGAACAAAGCTAGAACAAAGCTGAAGGCCTCACACTTCCTAACCTGTAAACGTATTACAAAGCTACAGTAATCAAATGGTATGAAGTGGCATAAAAACGAACACATTGATCAACGGTAAAGAAAAGAGAGCCCAGAAATAAACCTAGGCATATATGGTCAAATGATCTTCAACAAGTGTGCCAAGACTACATAATCAGAAAGCATAGTGTCTTTAACAAACAGTGCTGGGAAAACAGTATATCCACATGCAAAAAAAGACTGAAACTGGATGGACCCTACCTTACACCATACACAAAAACCAAATCAATATGGATTAAAGACTTAAATGTAAGACTTGAAACTATAAAACTCCTAGAGGAAAACAAAAGGGAAAGTTTCAGGACACAGGATTTGGAAATCATATCTTGGATATGACACCAAAAGGAAAGGAAACAAAAGCAAAAACTGACAAGTGGGACTCCTTCAAGTTAAACAACTTATGCGCAGCAGAAGAAACAAGAGTGAAAAGGTAATCTATGGAATGGGAGAAAATATCTGATAACCATATATATCTGATAAGGGATTAATATCCAAAATACATAAGAAACCCCTACAACTTAGCAAAACAACAAAACCCATAAATAACCCAATTTTTTAAAAAAAGGCAAATGACTTAAACATTTCTCCTAAGACATACAAATGGCCAACAGATATATGAAAAGATGCTCAAAATCCTTAATCATAAGAGAAATGCAAATCAAAACCACAATGAGATATCAGGGCATCCCTGTTAAAATGGCCATTATAAAAACAACAAAAATATAGAAAACAGAAATAAATAAGTTTGGCAAGGATGTAGAAAAATTGGTACTTTGTTCATGGTGGGTAGGAATGTAAAATAGTGCCACCACTATGGAAAAGAGCAAAGAAATTTCTCAAAAAACTAAAAATACAACTATCATATAATCCAGGAATTCCACTTCTGGGTATTTATGCAAAAGGAATGAGAACAGGATCTCGAAGAGATCACTGTACTCCTATATGTTCACTGCAGCATATTCACAATAGCCAAGAGGTGGAAACAACCTAAACAGTCCATGGACAAATAAATGGATAAAGGAATGGTATATACATACAATGGAATATTATTTAGTTCTGAAAAAGAAGGAAATCCTTTCATACTTAACAACATGGATGAATCTTGAGGACTTTATGCTAAGTGAAATAAGCCAGTCACATTAGAACAAATAATGCATGATTCCACTTAACATGAGGTGTCTAAAGTAGTCAAACTGATAGAAGCAGAAAGTAGAATGGTGGTTGTCAGGGGCTTGGGGGAGGGGGAAATCAGGAATTGCTGTTCAATGGATATAGAGCTTCATAGTCACGCAAGTTGAAAAAGTTTCAGAGATCTGCTATACAACAATGTACAAAGAGTTAACAGTACTATACACACTTAAAATTTTAAGAGAGCAGATTTCATATATGGTCTTTTCTCTCCATCCATTTAATCTATATATGTCTTTATATTTACAGTGGGTTTCTTGTAGACAACATATAGTTGGATCTTGTTTCTTAATCCACTCTGACAATCTCTGTCATTGAATTGGTACATTTAGGCTGATACTCAAAGTGATTATTGATATAGTTGGACTAATAGCTACCATATTGATTATTGCTTCTACTTGTTGCCCTTGTTCTTTGTTCCCATTTTTGTCTTCCACTCTGTCTTTTGCCGTTTTCAGCATCTTATATGATTTTCTGAGCAGTTTACAGGATTCCTATTCTCTCCTTCCTTAGCATATTGGTTACGTTTCTTTTTCTTTACCTTTTTTTAGTGGTTTAGTGGTTTTCACTTTTTTAGGTGGTTACCCTAGAGTTTATAATATCATTTTTGAAGTTTTTTTTCTTTTATACATAGATATATTTTTTAAGTAACCTCTACCCTCAACATGGGGCTCAAACTCATGACCAGGTGCCCCTATAATATACATTTACAACTAATCCAAGTTCACTTTCAAATAAACTATACCACTTGACAAGTAGTATACCTTATAACCAAATAATCCTAATTCCTCTCTCCTATCCCTTGTATTGTCATTCATTTCACTTATACATAAGTATGTACGTATGTGTGTGTGTGTATATATATATATACACATACACAAGTATATACAAATTCATTATTGCTATTACTATGAACAAACTGTTATGTGAGGTCAATTAAGAATAAAAATAGAAGTTTATTGTTGTTATTTTACCTTTACTTACTCCTTCTTCAATGCTCTATCTTATTTTACAAACTTCCAAGTTTCCAACCTATTCCATTTTCCTTCTCTCTAAAGAACTTCTTTTAATATTTCCTGCAAGGCAGGTCTACTACCAACAAATTCCCTCAATTTGTTTGAGAAAGTCTTTATTTCTTCTTCATTTTTCAAGAGTAATTTCATAAGAAAAAGAATTCTAGGTTGGTGAGTTTTTCTCTCAATACTTTAAATATTTCACTCTACTTTCTTCTTACTTGCACGGTTTCTGAGGGGAAGTCAAATGTAATTCTTTGTTCTTCTATAGGTAAGGTGTTTTCTTTCTCTAGCATCTTTCAGGATTTTTTTTCTTCCTATCTGATTTTCTATAGTTTGAAAATGATACGCCTAGGTGTTGTTTTGGGGGGGTACTTATTCTTCTTGGTGGTCTCTGAACTGGATCTGTGATTTGGGGTCTGACATTAACTTGGGGAAATTCTCAGTCATTATTATTTCAAAAGTTTCCTCTTTCTCCTGGTATTCCCATTACACACATGTTACAACTTTCATAGTTGTCCCACAGTCCGTGGATATTCTGTTCTTTTCGGTCTTTGTCCTCTTTGTTTTTCATTTTCAAGGATTCTACGAAGATATCCTCTAGCTCAGAGGTTCTTTACTCACGTGTCCGGTCTACTAATAAGCCCATCAAAGGTATTCTTAATTTCTGGTACAGTGTTTAACTCCTTATCTACCTTTTTAGGATTTCCATCTCTCCACTTACACTGCCCGCCTGTTCTTGCACATTGTCTATTTTATCCATTAGATCCCTGAGCACATTAATTATAGTTACTTTAAATTCCTGATCTGATAGCTGAAACATCCTTGTGCCATGTCTGGTTCTGATATTTGTTCTGTCCCCTCAAATTGTGTTGTCTTTTGGTATGCCTCGTAATTTTTTCTTGATTGCTGGACATGATGCACTAGGTAAAAGGAACTGCTATAAACAGGCCATTAGTAATGTGGTGGTGGGGTGTGGGGGGGGAGGGGAAGCATTCTATAGTCCCATGATTAGGTCTCAATCTTTCAGTAAGCCTGTGCATCTGGACTGTGAAGTTCATCAATGTTTCTCAGGTTTTTTTCTCCCTCCTTAAACTAACATGGTTAGAGTAGGTAGGCATTTGGTATTTCTCTTCTTCCGGATGAGTTAGACTCCCGTTAACTAGTTTCCCCTGAGAGTGGGTCTTGTTAAGAACACAGTACTCTGGTGTATTTCAAAATGGTTCTTTTTCCCTTACTCCTGCTGGAAGCAAGAGGAGATATTTCTGATATTCACTGTGGGAACCTGGTTGAGCTCTTAGAGGTAAATCTCACAATATTGTTGAGGCCCCCTATGATTGGGTCCCTTTGGAGTTTTCAATTGTCAAAGTTATATATAGTGAGCCTCCAGCAACTTGTCAATTACAGTTCTGGTTCTGCACTGGTTTCTGAGGTGGTTTCAGCTCCTCAGTCTCTGTTCTAGGAAGCTGTGACTTCCTCTATTTACCTGACTCTCTAATCTTAGGGAGATTGCCCTGTGATCAAATTTTCCCTGTGTGCCCCCCTTTCTTATGCATCCAAGAATTGATTTTTTCTGACCATTCACCTTTTTACTTGTTAGGACAAAGTGGTGGCTTTGTTATTTGTTTTCTTTTTTCCATATAATTTTTTTAAACCCTAAAAGTTAGTGTCACTTTAATAAAATAATTTTAATGTTTAAATCACCAAGTGTATTTTTACCTAGGAACTTTAAAGTAAAAAAAAAAAATTTATGACAGACTCAATTTTTTTCAATTTTTATTACAGTAAAAAAATTACAGAAAAATAAAGGTACAATAGATTAGATTAAGGCTGTCAATTACTCATTTTAAGTCAGTAAGTATTTAAGAATCGAGAGAAGTTCAAGCTCTATGTTAGAGATTATAGGTACTAAATAAATTGAAGTAACTAGTTAACAACAAGGAATTTCTTAGGCCTTTTCCTGTAATAGACCATGGCACAAATTAATGACATGATCTAAAGCATTATAACACCAACTGTACAGAGGCTGCCACAGTATTTACTATTTAATAGTTTTCCTGTGAATCAGTTCTCAATAGTTCAAATACTTGCTTTAAGAATGCCAATGAACAGGGGCGCCTGGGTGGCTCAGTCGTTAAGCGTCTGCCTTCGGCTCAGGTCATGATCCCAGGGTCCTGGGATCGAGCCCCACATCGGGCTCCCTGCTCGGCGGGAAGCTTGCTTCTCCCTCTCCCACTCACCCTGCTTGTGTTCCCTCTCTCGCTGTCTTTCTCTCTGTCAAATAAATCAATAAAATCTTAAAAAAAAAAAAAAAAAAAGATTCATGATAAACAGTGTAGGGAGCTCAAAAAAAAAAAAGAATGCCAATGAGCATATATGAATTACTTTCACGGAAGTCTCTGCCTCAGCTAATATGAAAATGGTCACGACCCAATAGTGACTGATAATCATCTTTACATAATATTTATTAAAGAGTCAACTATTCACATATAGCTGGTTCATATTTGGTTTCTCCCACTGTCTCCCTACTTTCTGTGTGTGTGTGTTTGCACGCACACGTGCATACTTTAGTTTTCATTTTCACCTTCAAGAAGGAAAATGAGGGTGAATTTTACTCAAATTTTTTGGTGCTGTAAACTTCAGGAAGCTGTCAATTTCAGTTATAAATGTTCTTTCACTGACAAGGAAAATTAGGAATTACTGTGTTCTTACTATTTTTCATTGTAGAAGTGGAATATCACTATAACATTCTCATTGACAATATTCTTCTAAATCATGAGTTTCTTCAAAACAGGAGTAATAATTTACTTATCCATCTATTACTAGGACCTGTCAGAGTATTCGACAAATCCTATTTCTCAACTGGCACTGGTGAATAACTGAATTAAATGAGACCAATTCAACCTTGCCACAAAATTAGTGCAAAACTTTACAGTCAAGTTTGCTTCTGACCCACCCAATGCCCATTCTAAATTTTTTTTATTTTTTAAAAGATTTTATTTATTTATTTGACAGAGAGGGAATGAGAGAGAGAGAGCATGAGAGGGGGTAGGGTCGGAGGGAGAAGCCAACTTCCTGTGGGACTCAATCCCAGGACTCTAGGATCATGATGTGAACCAAAGGCAGTCACCCAACCAACTGAGCCACCCAGGTGCCCCATTCTAAATTTTTTTGAATAAAGAATATAATTGTATATGCAAAATAACAGCAACAAAAAAGGATATTTTTTTTTTTTTAAGATTTTATTTATTTATTTGACAGAGAGAGAGAGATAGCGAGAGCAGGAACACAAGCAGGGGGAGTGGGAGAGGGAGAAGCAGGCTTCCTGCCGAGCAGGGAGCCCGATGTGGGACTCGATCCCAGGACCCTGGGATCATGACCTGAGCCGAAGGCAGACGCTTAACGACTGAGCCACCCAGGCGCCCAAAAAAGGATATTTTTTTATAGCAAAAGATATATTTTTGAGAAAAGGCGATTTTTGATAACAAAACAATACTCTGGGAAATTGAAGGAATCAAAAATAAGTGGTCTGAGTCAAAAGCACCAGAGCAACAGGACTGAGTTCCTAAAATGTGCATGAAACAAAATTCAGAAGCCAGATCCCTGTGTCCTAGTTAGTTTTAAGTACTTTGGGATAGTGCTACCCAGTCAGAATTACAGCAGCTAATAAACAGCATGCTGGAGGAGTCAGTATAAAACTTAAGATCTACGGAATTTAGAAAGGCATGGATGGAAATCTCTGGAAAATAACAAAACCACCCTAAGCCTCAGAATTCTTAGCTAAGAGGGTTCTTGTGAAGAATAAAAGATATAATGAATAGGGATACCTATTTTTATTAACAAAATAAACACAAATGGCAACTCCCCCTTGGAAAAAAACAAACGGCTTAAACATTTGCAGCATGACAAAGGGTTATTATCTTTACCACATAAGGATATTTAGAAGTTATTCAGAAAAATGTTAAAATCCAACCCCCCCACCCCCGAACCCCCCACCTTAGGCTTTCAATGGATTCACCAAAGCAGCTTTACCCAACCTGGGCCCCAGGATCATCTCAGATGCCCAGTGAAGAGAATTCCCAGGAAGGCTCAGCTGCCTCTCAAACTATCTCTGAAGTATTAATAAAGAACCTTAGTAAATTGACTCTCAACCCCAGTATCAAACTCCCTTCCCCTCTACCAGAATATCTACCCCAACAGCAGGACAGAGAGAAGAAACCACAGGGGCTTGTTGACCGCATCCTCAGCAGCAGGAGGAGGGGTGGAATAAGGACTTTGATAACTGCTTGGAAAGAAAGGATGGAAAGGATGATGCGACTGATTCAATACCAGCACTACCTCAACCAGTGGTCCATGCTTCAAAAAAATCTACAGCAGAAGGAAACTGAGTCTGAATCAAGAGTGGAAAGATTTAGACGAAGCCGTCATCACTGCCTGCAACATAAAGATCTTTCTGAGGACACCAGCATGGAGAATAATTATGACACAGAGCCTATGTAAACATAAACTTTATTCTTGTACTGTTTCTTCTTGCTAGTAATTTTAGGATCATTACGCAGCAGAGCTTACGAAAGCTGCTCTATGTTAGGACAAACTGCATAATATTTTACGAATCTATGATATAAGCTCTGTCTTTTTTTGTATCTTTTCTACCTTGATACCAGTAATTTGTGAGGAATCCCGTAGTTTGCATCTGAATGACCTTAATATACTTCCACGTTTTGATTTGACCTAAGGAAGCACTAATAGGTTTTGAATGTGGCCTGTGTGTTTGAGAAGCCTGAAGTCATTAAGATAAAACCTAGCATCAAAAATTGGAAGCTAAGTAACTTGTGCAGAAGGAATACACAGAAAACTTTGGGTGGTTTGGTTAGAGCATAATTAGGGCTGAGTGCACAGGCTAAATTTTCTGGTTTTCAAAAACTGAATTGTAATAAAAATTTTTTGATGTGCTATTTCAATTTTCAGTAGCAAATGTGTGTGTAGAGGATCTTATTAAAATCGAGACTTATTTGAAAAAAATAAAAATAAAATAAAATCCAACCCCCCAAAATGAGCAAAAAGTATAACCAAATGAGGCACAAAGAAAACAAATGGCTAATAAATATAAAATTATTCCTGGCTAAATATCAAAGAAGCTTTGTTATAAATATTAGTGATTCCTTAAAAATTATACTTCATATAGTTATCATTCAGCAAATATTTACTGAGCACCAATACAAGTGTCCAACACTGTGCTAATGGTAGTTTTAAAATGGCAAAACAGTCATATCAACTGCATTTGAGGCACTTCCCAAACGCATGCACAAAATGCTCTGTGAATACATAAGAGGGACACAGAGTCGTTGAGGAAGCCTCCTGGAAGAAGTAATCCTTAAGTTGAAATCTTTAGGATGAATAAAATTCACCAGGCCAAGAGACAGAGAACTGTGATGCCAAAAGAACAGTAAATGCAAAGGTCTGGACACACAAGCAAGAACTATAATTTTAGGGTACTCTAAGTAGTTCAGCATGATTAGAGCAAAAACCAAGGACAGGGTGGGGTAAAAACTGGGGGTAAGAGATAAGAATGATGAGGTGTGTATATCATGAAAGGCCACATGAAGGTTAAAAAAAAAATCACCTGCCCCTCAACGGCAACATGAAAACACTGAAGTAGCTTTAAGCAGGGAAGTAACATTAATAGTCTTGTTCTTTTGAAATATCATTCTGGCTACAATATAAAGAATGGAATGAAGAAGGCAAAACTAGAGTTAGGGAGACTAAGAGAAGAAGGTTATTATAGTAATTCAGGCAAAATAATACAGAGGCAGAGGTTATATAAAGAAATATAAGAATTTTAATAAATAAGGGTACTGGATCGCTCAGTCGGTTAAGTGTCTGACTTCAACTTAGGTCCTGGGATCGAGCCTCAGATCGGGCTCCTCACTCAGTGGGGAGTATACTTGTCTCTCTCCCTCTGCCCCAGCCCCCACTTGCACGCGTTCACTCACGCTCTCTCTCTCTAAATAAATAAATGAAATCTTAAAAAAAAAAAAAGAATTTTAATAAATGCTAAGATGACTAGACAGAACTTGTGATTAGTTATCAGAAGAAGTATGGTTCAGGAAGCAGTTGAGAATATCACCCAAATTTTGGCTTGGACATCTCTGTGGGTTGGATAGGAAACATAGGAAGAATAAGCTGGAGGAAAACGAGAGCTAATAATGACATTGAAAGCAGTGGCTACTATTTTTTGAACACTTAGTATGTGCCCAGCATTCCTTAAAGTCTTCTCTCATTTAAGACTCTCAACAATCAGATGAGGTAAGCTCTATTATTATCTCCATTTTACTGACGAGGAAACTGAAAAACAAAGAGTATAGGTAAGCTAAGGAAGGTCATCAATAAAGCTGAGATTTGAATGCTGATAGTTTAGCTTGAACTATACTCTTAATCACTCTGTTACAGATACCTCACATATATTTTAGATGATGGATTCAGTTTTAGACATGTTGTGTTTAAGATATCTAAGGGATATGCAAGAGGAAAAACATCCAGTAGATGGTTAGAAGTTAGCTTGGCACTCAAGAAAGAACTGGATGAAGATGTAAAGTGGGAGTCATCAACATAAATATATAAATTAAAGACAGTGATGGGATTTTCTAGGAAAAACATTTAAGAAAAAGAAAGGCTAAGATTGAAACTTGATGAAAAATTAGTATTTTAGAAACCAGAAGACAACTAATAAAATGGGAAGGAGGCAGAGCAAGGAACTTAAAGAAATGAACTCTGCCTATACTCTGAAAACTATAAAACATTAATGAAAGAAATTGAAGATGACACAAACAAATGGAATGATATTCCATGATCATGGGTTGGAAGAATTAATATTGTTAAAATGTCTGTACTACCCATAGCAATCTACAGATTCAGTTTAATACCCATCAAAATATCAGCAGTATTTTTCACAAAACTAGAACAAATAATGCCAACATTTGTATGGAACCACAAAAGACTCCAAATAGCCAGAGCAATCTTGAGAAAAGAACAAAGCTGGAGGTATCATAATCATAGATTTCAAGATATATTACAAAGCTATAGTTATCCAAACAATATGGTACCAACACAAAGACAGACAAAGAGATCAATGGAACAGAATGGAGAACACAGAAATAAACCCACACATATATGGTCAATTAATCTGTAACAAAGGAGGAGAGAATATAGACAGTGTCTTCAATAGATGGTACTGGGACATGGAATATTACTCAGCCATAAGAAAGATCTTGCTATTTGTGACAACATGGATGGACCAAGAAGGCATTAAACTAAGTGAAATAAGTCAGACAAATACCATATGATTTCACTTATATATGGAATCTTAAAAAAACAAATGGACAAATAAAAAGAACAGAAACAGACCCATAAATACAAAGAACTGGTGGTTGCCAGAGGTGGAGTGAGGGGAGTCAAGGGATGGGCAAAATGGGGGAAGGGGAGTGGGAGATACAGGCTTCCAGTTACAGAATGAATATAAGTCATGGGAATAAAAGGCACAGTACAGAGAATATAGTCAATGGTATTATAATAGTGTTGTATGGTGACCAATGGTAATTACTCTTTTGGTGAGCACAGCATAATGTATAGAGTTGTCCAATCACAATGCTGTACACCTGAAACTAATGTAACACTGTGTGTCAACCATACTTCAATAAAACAAAAATTTTTAAGTAATTTAAACAAGAATTAAACAAATAAAAAAAGAAATGGGCTCTGAAAACAGACTTCCTGGGTAGCATTATAGCTCAGTCCCTTTATTAGCTGTGGG
The DNA here is from genome assembly GCF_964656455.1 of Halichoerus grypus. NCBI lineage: Eukaryota > Metazoa > Chordata > Mammalia > Carnivora > Phocidae > Halichoerus > Halichoerus grypus. Next base: position 43,518,794 of record NC_135714.1, read on the forward strand.
TCTCAGACTAGTCACTTCATCTTTATGCATCATTTTTTCATTTTTAAAATGGATATAATAGTAGGTACATGCAGTTGTTCTGAGGATTAAATATGTTACATGTTTGGGATAGTACACAGAAAACAGCAAATGAATCTTAAATATGATTGGTGTATTAAATAGTATCAACTAGATGGCAAAGGATCAAAGAGAAGAAAGCCAAGAAGGATTAGCTGTCACTAAATTTAAAGGAAAAGAGTGTTTTGAGAAGTTGACAATGTTAATATTGCAGTGCAGACAAGATAATGACTGTAAAATGTCCATTGTATTTAATAACAAAGAATTTGATACCTTTGGTGAAGGAGCTATGAAACAGACACTGAGCACTGCTTTAAGATAGTAAATTAGAAATCCCTTTCTTAAAGTTTGGTGAGAAAAAGTTTAGTGAGATGTATCAATAGCTTGAAAATATTTATACCCTTTGACCCAGTAATTTTACTTTGAGAAAAAAGGAAACAATCAGAGGTGCAGCCAAAGTTTTATATTCATTGTACTATTGTGCACAATCTAGTAAAGTTAGAAAGAATTTAAGCATCTAATAGCAGTAACATTGGCATCAAGATATAGCAAATATAAATAGAAATAAGCCAAAAGTAAAACTGTAGTTATTCCTAAGTAGCTTATGAATTTTTAATTTTTTTAGTATGTTCTAAAATTTCTCGCATGAACATGCACTATTATTTTAGGAAAACTTAAGTGTTGCCTTTTTCTTTTTCTTTTAATTGTCCAACATTAGAGCCCTAGCTATACATAAGGAACATAAAATTACATGTTTATCCATTCCAGAAAACAAAATATGAGTAACAAAATAACATGTTACTGCTACAAAATAAGAGTAACAGAGGCTATTTTCCTATGTACTGTTGACATAATTTAAAGAAAAAACTCTTAATTTCATCTAATTATCAATAATCTTTAAATTATTAATTTAAAATGATTAAATCAGGAACCTGCATTTAAAAACTGGAAAACTACAATAAATCTTTTTCTAACCTAATAACCTACTGACCCACTGACCTACTTTGGAATTTAGTTTAGTTAAATCTGATATCACAGATTATTTCTGGAACTGATGGATCTATTAACATTAATTAAAAGTAGTGCTGAAATTTAATTGACTGGTATAATACAAAACCCAAGCATCAATCCTCAACTTCGTTTACCATCATTTATGAAAAATTCTAACTTGCTTCTGCAGAACGCTCAATGTTTGTATTATAACTAGAGAGATAATTATTCCTAAGAGAACAATTTTAACTTATAAAGAAAGATTCAAGTATTTTTTTTTTTTTAAGATTTTATTTATTTATTTGCGAGAGAGAGAATGAGGGACAGAGAGCACGAGAGGGAGGAGGGTCAGAGGGAGAAGCAGACTCCCCGCCGAGCGGGGAGCCCGATGCGGGACTCGATCCCGGGACTCCAGGATCATGACCTGAGCCGAAGGCAGTCGCTTAACCGACTGAGCCACCCAGGCGCCCGAAAGATTCAAGTATTTTTTTGTTTAACGTATGACTAAAGATGAAATTAAATAGTTCTTAACTTACTCAATACTAAATGGGAACATTAGCCTACCCCTACCTACAATGGATGTAAAATATTAGCAAGATGAAAAACATTCTTAACTCTATGTATAGGAGTTTCCAAAATTAACTGAAACTGCTCACAGTAAGAACAAGAAACATACCCCAAACCAAACTTTTATGAACCAGACAAAATTCTGGCTCAAGACAAACAACAAATGGCCAGAACTCTCGTCTTTCCAAGGTCTAAATGTGAAGTATTTTTGAAGCCTCATTAAATAAATACTAAAAAATTAGTACAACTTTCTTAGTAGGACACAAGACTATTCCAATGATTCAACTAATGTATTTTTTTTTTTTTTTTTTAACTAATGTATTTCTTCAAATAATGCCTGAGGTCCCAATTCATGTAATGGATTGATCTGGTCCACAGAATACAGGAGCACCTTATTCCTTTTTCAGAGATGAGAATGATGCCTGAACCTGTCCCCAGCCTCCATTGAGTCCCACAGAAGATCTGAAGGTGCAGAGCTGAAGCCTGAGTCTCAGAGTGAATTACACACTGAACCAGGTACCATAACCCTGAAGCTACACTCCACCCCCCCCACAGCCTTTTTACTAGGCTCAGCAGGAAGAAAGAGGGGGGCCCTGTGGTAGGCAAAATAATGGCACCACTAAAAGGATCATGCCCTAATCCCTGGAGTCTGTAAAATGTCACTTTACATGGCAAAAAGGGACTTTGCAGATGTGATTAAGGTTAAAGATCTTGAGATGGGGAGATTATCCTGAATCATCTGTGGGTATAGTACAATCATGTTGAGTCTTTAAAAGTAGAGGACCTTTCAGATACATGCACCCTTATGTTTACAGCAGCATTATTTACCATAGCCAAATTATGGAAGCAGCCCAAGTGTCCATTCATAGATGAATGGATAAAGAAAATGTAGTATATGTGTATGTATGTATATGTACACACACACACACACACACACACACACACACACACACACACAGGAATATTATTCAGCCATAAAAAAGAATGAAATCTTACCATTTACAACAACATGGATGGAGCTACAGAGTATAATGCACAGCAAAGTCAGTCAGAGAAAGACAAATAAATACCATATGATTTCACTCGTATGTGGAAACAAAACAAATGAGCAAAGGGAAAAAGGGCGGGGAAGAGGGCGGGGGGGGGGAAGGAAAGAGAGACAAACAAGAAACAGATCCTTAACTCTAGAGAACAAACTGATGGTTAGCTGGGGGGAGGTGGGGTGGAGATGGGTGAAATAGGCAAAGGGGATTAAGGAGTGCACTTGTGATGATGAGCACAGGTTGTTGTAGGGAAGTCTTGAATCACTCTATTGTACACCTGAAACTACTGTAACACTGTATGTTAACTAAACTGGAAATAAATTGAAAAAAATTAAAAAAAAAAAGAGAGACCTTTCCCGGTTGTGGTCAGAAAGATTATGAAACAGGGTCGCCTGGGTGGCTCAGTTGGTTAAGCGACTGCCTTCGGCTCAGGTCATGATCCTGGAGTCCCTGGATCAAGTCCCGCATCGGGCTCCCTGCTCAGTGGGGAGTCTGCTTCTCCCTCTGACCCTCCCCCCTCTCATGTACTCTCTCTCTCATTCTCTCTCAAATAAGTAAATAAAATCTTTAAAAAAAAAAAAAGAAAGATTATGAAACAGAAGGGTCAGAAAGATACAATGTTGTTGGTTTTGAAGGCAGAAGAAAGGGGCCATAAGACAAGGAATGTGAGGCCTCAAGAAGCTTGAAAACATAACAAACAGATTCTCCTCTGAAAAGAGAGAAAGGAATTTTCCAGAAAGGAATGCACCACCGCTGACACCTTGAATTTAGCCCAGTGAGACCCATGTGGCACTTCTGAGCTTCAGGACTGACTATAAGATAATACATTTTTATTGTTTTATGCCATTAAGTGGTAATTTGTAGGACAGCAATAGAAACTTAATGCAAGTCCAAATATCTCTGGCTGCTCTGGATAAATTTGCCTTTCTCAAATCTCTCTCCCTCAATATTTACAGTAACTTGCCTTGGAAACAATCAAGACTAATCCCATTATGCCCTACTTTCCTTTTATATCAGTCACCAAGAGAGGCCCAAGACCCCACACACACACACACACCATCACCTGGATTCTTGTCCTTATATACTCTTTATATCCCTACATTGATCCCTTTTCCCTTCCTTTCCCAATTTCCAAACTCCTTTAACTGTGTTCTCTGGAACTCACGGTGATATCATTAACAAAATCTCCTATTTCCTCAATTCGTTGCTGCACATTGTCTTCACCTTTCTTGCGCCAAATGAAACCCCACTCTCCTCTAGAAGTTCTGCTCTAACTCCAGTCCTTTCAAATGACAGCTATTTCCTTCTCCCATGTCACAAATGACTAGGTCCCGGCGGTGAGGCAGACCTCCTTGTTCCTCACTCTCATTGCCGAATTATTCCCCTTCCTCCCCTCCCTAAAATATCCAGTTTTGAACTCATGCCTCCAGATGATATCAGCTACTACCCTCTCCGTGTTATAATCATTCATAAACTCCCAGAACAAGCCCTCTTGTTCCCCCAGGGTTGTTACTCTCTTTAATACCTCTTCTGTCGTTGTTTTTCAATTTTAATATCTGTAACAACGATCCTCTCAACATGTTGGCCAGTCAGTTCCTTCACTTCCTCCCCTCCAAAATCCTGTGCACCATCCTACTTCCCACTCATTCCCCTGAATTATTCTAGAACTCACCATTAGAAATAATCACATGCCTCTCGATATTCTCTATTTCAAACACTGATCCCTCTATAGCTCACACAAGCAGAGATAGCTAGCATGTGATCTGCTTGATTCAAAAACCACAAAAAAACAGATTTTTTTTTTAAATTGGCAGTACAGCTCTAATTTATTTATTTATGCCTATGACTTTTTTTTTCCCCCCAACCTGTCCTAGCCTCCTAATCTTTGGTAGGCCCTCACAATTTCTCATCCCAGGAAAGGCACAAAGGAACAAGGCAAGTTTATCTGAGATGGTCAGGGAATATAAGAGACAGAAATGCTTTTTCTTTTTTGTGTTTGTCTAAATGCCTTCCTTTTTGCCACTGAATCCTTTGTACATTTATTATGGATAAGCCACTCCATAAGACATTCTACAGCAAAATGCAATGATTGCTTACAACTCTATACAGCTCAAGTCATACTGATAATAAAAACTTCTTATAATTCCAACTTACAGCATTTATTAACACAGGCACAAATAATACAAATACTGAAGAACACGTGGAGGGGAAACCAAGGCTTCTGAAGGTCACTTCTCTTGCCACATTGCACGGTACTGATTTTCCTTTCCAGCTTCATTCTATTTCTCTAGCCTCATCCCCCATTCCACCCTCACTGTAGACATACTCCTTACTCTCAACCACAATGAACTTCTCACCATTCCCATGAGGTAGTAAGCAAAGACCCCTGGGTAAACAAAGGTCCATTCATCAGTGCCTAACATATTACCAACACAAAAAAACTTAAATAAACTAGAATTAACATTCACAGGAAATCACACTGTCATTCACATCAGGATTCAATTAATCAGTATGCAAAATTCATGTTGTTAGTGAAAAACTAAACGGATGTACCATGTATTAGTCTCCTATGGCTTCTAAAACACATTACCACAAACTTAATGGAATGAAAAAAAAACACAAATTTATTCTCTCCCAGTTCTGCAGATCTGAGTCCAATATAGGTCTCACTGGGCTAAACTCAAAGGGTCAGCAGGGCTATGTTCCTCTCAGGAAACTTTAGCAAAAAATGTTTCCTTGCCTTTACAACCTTCTCAAGGCTGCTCACCTTCCTTGGCTTATGGCTCCCCTCCTCAATCTTCAAAACCAGCAGCAGGCCATGTGCTTCTCAAGCTGCCATCTCTTCTGCCTCCCTTTTCCCTTACAAAGACCCTAGTAATTGATCACATTGGGCCCACCCAGATAATCCAAGATAAACTTCCCAACTGTAATTCCTCTTTGCCACTTAACGTAACACAGTGACAAGGTTCTGGGAATTAGGGCATGGACATCTTGAAGGACCATTGTTCTGCCTACCACATTCCATGACCAAAGAAGTCTCTCTTTGGTGAAGACAAAATTAAGTTATCTTTGGTGAAGATAACACATTAAAGAATAATTTGATCTATCAATAGATAGGGACGCCTGGGTGGCTCAGTTGGTTAAGCGTCGCCTTCGGCTCAGGTCATGATCCCAGGGTCCTGGGATCAAGCCCCGCGTCGGGCTCCCTGCTGAGTGAGGAGCCTGCTTCTCCCTCTGCCTGCCACTCCCGCTGCTTGTGCTTTCTCTCTCCCTAATAAATAAATAAAATCTCTAAAAAAAAAAAAAAAATAGATAAACGACTACACCACCATGCCAAGTAGTTTGTAACCTTTTTTTTTTTGTATTATATTATTAAAGTATTATAACTTCTGAGCTATCTTTTCATGTTTCTTCAAGGGAACTGAAAAATAATGTGGATGATATTTCATGTTCCAGTTCAACTGCAACTTTCAAGCCTAACATTATTGCTATATGGCCCCAAGAGGCTCTATGTCTTTTTTTTTTTTTTTTTTAAAGATTTTATTTATTTATTTGAGAGAAAGAGAATGAGAGACAGAGAGCATGAGAGGGAGGAGGGTCAGAGGGAGAAGCAGACTCCCCGCTGAGCAGGGAGCCCCTTGCGGGACTCGATCCCGGTACTCCAGGATCATGACCTGAGCCGAAGGCAGTCACTTAACCAACTGAGCCACCCAGGCGTCCCTGTCTGTTTTTTTCTGAATGGCAAAAGTTATTTTAATGTCCAAAAGAATATGAAAGCATACTTTCCCTTTTGGACAACTAATTCATGTGTTATACTGCACTAAAAAAAAAGACATAATTGCATTAAAAAAAGACATAATTTTATAAGTGTCAAACAGATGTCCAAAGATTAATTAAATCCGATCCTTCATGGATTGGCCTGTTTTAAAAAGACAAGTGTATGTAAATTTCTTTCTTCCCCACAAGATTTTATCTATTTATCTGACAGAGCAAGCGAGCGAGTGAGGGAAGGAGCAGAACGACAAAATATCCAAGCAGACTCCTGCTGAGCGTGGAGCCTGATGCAGGGCTCGATCCCTTGACCCATGAGATCAGGACCTGAGCCAAAACCAAAAGTCAGTCGCTTAACCAACTGAGTCACCCAGGCACCCCTGGGTGTATGTAAATTTCTGAGATGGATCTGAGGGGGAGGGAGAAGGGAGGGAGGGAGAGGAATGGAGAGGAAAGGGAGGGTGAAAATGAATGAATAAATTATATCAACCCAGAAGTACAGAATTTCATTAGTGATAAAAAATCTCCAGGGACCTGTTAGGAATCTGATTATTAAGTAGTATTATGAAAATATTAGGCTTAGGGCTAGCTCATGCAATATTTAATAACTTAAAACTAGTATGTACAAATACGGTAACAATGCTTTGACATATTATATACTTCATCAATGAGGCCACCAGACCCATGTAAAATGCCACTAAAAATCTATCAATTTTTAAGGCCACAAGTATTCCTCTAATTTTTTGCAGTATAATTACTTTATAAAATAGGCAGTTGTTTTGACCTATTAAAACTTGGGTAAACTGCCAGGTTGCTTTTGTGTAGCCAAGTAGGCCAAGCAAGTTCACAACCATCTGAAAACTAGTTCAAATATGTTTAGATGCATCCTGAACCACAGATTATTCAGAAAACTACCATACAGCATTTCTTCACTAAAATAATCATTATATCCACACTTTAAGATAAAATTTACTCCCTTTACATTGTAAGATTTTGCAGTATGAATCATATATATGCTATCCATTTCCACTTTTCTGTCTTATCCCTATTTACTTTCAAAACTTTAAAATAAATATATGTGGGTCTCATAATTGACTATTAACTATTTTTTAAACCTGATGAAACTGATTTTTTTTTTAAGATTTTATTTATTTATTTGACAAAGAGAGACACAGCGAAAGAGGGAACACAAGCAGGGGGAGTGGGAGAGGGAGAAGCAGGCTTCCCGCAGAGCAGGGAGCCCGATGTGGGGCTCGATCCCAGGACCCTGGGACCATGACCTGAGCCGAAGGCAGACGCTTAACGACTGATCCACCCAGGTGCCCGATTAAACTGATTCAAACTGACTGCCGAATCCTCACCTGAAATGCTAAAGTCTTAGAAAATGGCAGATCAAGACACTATCTGAATCTGTGGAATAGGAAGGGAGATGGGGCTCACATTGCACAGACAAATCTTCCCAGTAGCATGCAAGTAGGAGTAATTAAGGACAAAAGAGGATGTGTGAGTGGCACACTAATTAACAGCCAGAAGGCCGATCACCAAGTTTCACAAAGTGCAACCTGGATTTGAGAAGTATTACAGAACAGAGACATACCCTTGACACAGAAGACACAGGATTTGAGATTTCTGTTGATTTATGTCTGCTATTGAGCCCAGACAGTGAATTTGTATTTCATATATTGTATTTTTTGGTTCTGAAATTTCCATTTCATTCTTTTACATGGTTTCTATTTTTCAGAGGAGAACTATGCTTCCATTCATTTCAAGAGTGTTCACTTTTACCTCAAGGAGCACAGATATAACAGGTGCTTTTAAGTCTTTTTCTAAAAACTCCATCACTGGATCATCTCAGGTTTGGCATCTATTTATTATCTTTTCCCTTAAAAAGTGGTCAGATTTTCCTGTTTCTTGGGATGTCAAGTAATTCTGGATTATATCCTAGACATTCTGAATATTAGGTTATAAAATCCCAGATTCTATTAACCCCTTCTGGATAATTTGATTTTTTTACTGAAGTTTACTGTAAGTCTGTATTGCCTTCTGTGGGTGGTCAGTTCAGTTTTTAAAGCCTTTACTTTTACTTTACTGACATAAAGCCTTTACTTTTACTATATTATTTGGGTTTATCCTTTATATGAAACACTAAGAGGCAAGTCTGGATCTGAATAGTGGTTTATAACATAGTTCAGTTCTCTAAGTCTTTGCTGTATTTCTTTGGGTCTGTTCTGTGCATGTATAGCTCACGAGTAAGGTAGGACCTTTGTGAGTTCATACTCACAATTACGGAATCTCCTCTCAGCTCTCTTCTCCCTGAGATTTTCCCAGCATGCTCCAGTTTCCAGCAGCCCCTTTCCCAATTCCTCTGGCCAGAGAAATTATTTTCTCTCAGAGTTTTAAGTGCTAGTGCTGCCATGGCAGTGCAATTTTAGAAGTGGAGATAGTCTTAGGGCAAGTTTGATAGAGAAAAAGGAAAATAAGGGGACCCCTCTTCCTTATTCTCTGGCTAGAAATGGGGGTTTCTCTTGAACTTTTTGCTAACTGCTACACCCACTGTGCAGTTCCACAATTCAGCCCACCATTTTGTCAAAGCTGGGTCATGGAAAGAAAAAACTGATAAACTCACAATTATACAGGCTACCCTTGACTTCCCTTCTCAATTTGCCTGTTACTAATTTTCAGTCTTCAAATAGTTGGTTTTTGTATTTCATTAGGAGTTTCTAGTTCTAATCAGTTGGGAGAATTGGGCTTACTCCAACTTGGGTCTACCCACTGTATTATATCCATGTCCCAACAGACTTTTCACCTAGTGGCTTTAGTAGTCATTGACTGATCATTATCTAGATCCATTATTTCATTAGAAGCTGCACTGTGGTGACTTTCTAAACCTATTATTTTCTCAGCATTTCTTACCAGCTATGATTCTTCTATAAAGGTAAACTTCCCTCTTAACTATTTGGTTATCCTGGAATAGAATCTGTGCAGAAAAACATTAAATGGTTGATTCTTTCATTTACAAATGATTTTCAGAGTAATGACCTGATACCTGTGAGAATTTTTTTTCAAATATTACGATAAACTTCTGGAATCTTATGTATTTGTGTATCAACCTACTGTAGTCATTACATTTTTTAAAACCCATTTTTTATGAAAACTTTCAAACACATACAAAAGTAAAAAGAATAATATAATTATTAACCCACATATTGCCTATTTTCAACAATTATCAAATCATGGCCAATCTGGTTACATCTAAAATGCCCCTTCTCCATTCCTTCCCACCCTCCTTTGCATTAGTAAAAGTAAACCCCCAAAACTGTATCATTGCATCTGTAAACACCCTAGTATGAATCTATAAATTACAAGGACTAATAAAAAACATAACCACAATATCATTATCCTACCTTAAAAAGTTAACAGAGATGTATAAGACCTCCACACACAAAATTCTGAGAGAAATTTTAAAAGGCCTAACTATATCAAGGTACTACCATAGTTAAGGTATTGAAACTCTTAATATTGAAAGATGTTTAATATATCTAATATGATCTACAGATTTCACATTAAGCTAGTCAATAATAATACTAAATAATATTAAACTTGCTTACTATTTTTTTAAACTTGCTTACTATAAAGCGGATTATCTATTTAGGAAAACTGACAGGTTGAATATAAAATTTTTATTGAAATTCAAAGGACCAATAAAAACCAAGGCAATTGTGAAGAACACAATTGGAGGATTTAAAGCTACAGTGATTAGAAGAGTATGGCACTGGCACAACAACAGCCCAATGGAACAGAAGAGTCCAAAAACAGACCCATGAACAAACACTCACCTGAATTACAACAAAGGCATTAGTGTATTACTTAGGGAAAGGATAGTCTTTTCAATAAATAATGTTTGACAAAATGGGTTTCCATATGAAAAATAAAATGCACTAGGAACCTTATCATATACCATGCATAAACCTAAATGTAAAGGTTAAAACAATCAAGTTTATAAGAGAAAACATACAAGAATACCTTCTTGGCTTTGGGATAGACAAAGATTTCTTAAAACACAAAAAGCACCAACCATAAAAGAACAGTTTGGTAAGATGGACTTTATTAAATTTAAGAAATTTTCTTAATAAAGACACACTATTAAAAGAGTAAAGAAGTAGGATAGATATCTTCAATACTTAATCCAACAAAAAACTTATCCTAGAAATAAAGAACTCCTACCAATCCATAGGATAGACAACTCAACAGAAAAATGGTCAAATGACATGAATAGGCATTTCTCAAAAGAGGATATCCAAATGGTCAATAGCATATAAATATGTGCTAAATCTTTAAAGTTAGCAAGGAATTACAAATTAAAACTCCAATAATTTTTCACCACATATACGGCAAAGAAGCTACTATTAAAAAAACACTAATAATTTTAAGTGTTGGTGAAGATGTAGAGCAGTGAGAACCATTGTACATTGTTGGTAGGTATAAACTGATTCAACCACTTTCAAAAACTAGGGGCATCTACTAAAGCTAAACAGCGAAATACCATGATCAACAATTTCACTCTTAGATATTTACTCAAAAAAACAAAAAAACCAAAAAACAGCATGCATATGTGCACCAAAAGACATGCTCAAGAATATTCACAGCAGCATTGTTTGTAATAGCCAAAAACTGATAATGATCCAAATGTTCACCAACAATAAAATGGATAAACTGTGGCAATATACAATGAAGTATTACAAAGCAATGAAAAGGAATAAATTAATGTTATATGAATCATCATGCATGACTCACATAAACAAGATGTTGATCAAAAAAGATAGTCAAAAGATGTTTAAAAATAGACAATACTAATTAGACAATACTAATGAATAGTAAATGAAGTGAGAAAAATAGTTACCTTTGGAAATGTGTGTTGACTGTCGGGGGCATGAAGGAGGCTCCTGGATTGATGAAAATATTCTATCTTTTGATCTTGGTATTGGTTAAACGGGTGCTGACTTCATAAAATTTCATCAAAAGGATATTCAAGATTTATCCACTTTATAAAAAGCATGGTTTAATTCAATGCAAAAAGTTTTAAAAGTTAGCAATACTATACCAGTCCCTTAATTTTTAAATTTTTAACTTTTTGGTTATTTTACTTGGTAAAATTCAAGTCTAGGAAAACTACATTTCTATTATCAGTTTGCTTAATTGGATACTAAAAGTCGTATTTACTTCCTTTTTCAGTACAATTACTGAAGAATTATCTTGATACATGGATCCTTCCCAAATTATGAAGGCAATAGAAAGTCTAGGCTGAAGTTAGACCCGTCCCATTATTTACAATCTAAAAATTCTAAAATGGCTTTTTTTTCTTCAGAGATAATGTGCGCGCGCAAGTGGAGGGAGGCAGAGGGAGATGGGGAAAGAATCCTCAAGCAGACTCCCCTTGGAGCACGGAGCCCAATGCCGGGCTCAATCCCAGAACCCTGAGACCATGATCTGAGCCAACACCAAGAGTTGGACACCCAACTGACTGAACCACCCAGGTGCCCCTATTGATCAATTTTTCTATATTAAGTTCCAAATCCTTAGTTTCCATAATTTGTATTTGGCCAAAAAAAAAAAAAAAATGAGGTAAGAAAACTTAAGACTCTGAGGCTTAGCAGCAGTTTTAGCTAGAATTGAATAGCAAATCAAGGCAAGGTGTTAGCATAAGGCTGTTGTGAAAATGAAATAAATTACTAAATGTAGAATGCTTAGAATATAATGTCTGGCACTAAATAAAAAGCTCAAAAAGGTCATCAATTATTAATACCAGTTTGAGAAATACTATAATAGATCCTAACTCTTGAATTTCCTTCAAAATATAATAAATTTAAGGTCAAAATAGAATAAATGTAAGACAGTAAAACCAGATCTACTTTTAAAAACCAAGCATATTTATGGAGCTAAGGGAACACAATAGATTTTTAATAAAACAAGCTATAGTGAACATTAAAGAAAAGTAGCAGGCAGAAGAAAATTTAACGCATTATACCTAAGATTTTTTTGAAGTTCTAAATTCTACCAATTGGTATTTAACTATGATCTTATGATTGAAAAAACTGATGAGATAATCAGCAAGAATACTTCTAATATAAAGACTTTGTCTTTGCATACCAGTTTTTACATTTGCAAAGTTCTATTTCATTTTATCTCCACATTACTATAAAGTAACTTAATTTTATAAAATATTTAGAAGTCAAACTTATTAAATCCAGTAAAGAATCACAGAACAGAGTATCTGCACTGACGACCACAAATTAATCATAAACCACCCAACAAACAAATACTGTTCAGAATAGTACCAACATGTAAACAGAGTATGTGTGAAAGCACTTTGAAAAAAGTACAAGTACTGTAAGTGTATTATTAATGAAAGTAAATAGTAATTTAAAAGCAACAGTATTTGGACATAATCTCTAGGTCTTTTGATAATTGCTAATGGCATTTCTTTAAACTTTCTACTTGGAAATACTTTCAAACTTTCAGAAAAGCGTACAAATAGTTAAAAAAACTCCTATGTATATTTTATCCAGATTTATCAATTAACATTCGCATTTTTTTTTATCATATATGGATAAACATTTGCTGAACCATTTGAGAATAAGTTGTATATATCATACCCTTTTACCCCTAAATACATCAACATATGCCTCTTAAGAACAAAGACATTCCCTTAAATAGCCATAATATAGTTACTAACTTCAGGAAATTTATTATACAAAATTTTTATTTAATGTCTATTTTCCAATTTTTTTTTTTTTAACTGAGCATATGAAGTCCTCTAAGGCTTTCCTCCTCCTCCAATACAGGATCTGTCCGATTAGCTGTCCGATCTCCATAGACTCCTTTAATCTGGAATAGTTTTCCTCAACTAAATGCCATTTAAACTATCTGATCTTTACAAGGTGTTCTGCAGGATAATATTTTAAAAGCTGGGTTCTTGAGCAAACTATACAGGGAAGGTTCATTTAAAAAAGAGTTTCAGTGGATAAGCTGGGGAAGTGTCAGAGGATATATGAATATATGAATATATGAATCTTCCTATCTAATACTAGCTTTTAGTACATTTTAAAGCTTTATAAGAAGGAGGCTTCTAAGTTTCTTTGAGATTGGTAATTTTTGAATTAGTGGTTTATCCTGTCTCTTAAGATTTCAAAAAATAACAATATATAATCATCTTAGACAAATAAATCTGGCCAATGATCTGATGGCTATCTATAAAGAATAGATCCAGAGAAAATTACTGTTTTCATCAAAATTCTCTCCTACAGTTTTTTTTGTTTTTGTTTTTAAATTCTCTCCTACAGTTAACAAAAAACACCCAGCCCCAATAAGCAAACCTTCATAGAAACTAGAATTATTGTGATCATACATACATATAATAGGTACTAGAGCTACAACAGATCTTGTTCTTTACTCAACACTGACTGTGTGCCAACCATGTGTCAGGCCTACAATAGCTATGGCAGCATCCATTGTTTAAAAAACAGGCCTGGTATCTACCCTTAGGAAACTTGTAATTTAGTAAACCCAAGACTCTTGCTTTCAGAGAGGAATGGTATTATTTTTCCCTATTTTGAAGATGAAGCTACTAGCACTCAACCTATAAATACTTCTCCAACCATGAAGAGCATAGGTCAGCTAACTTATTCTGTAAAAGGTTACATAGTAAATACTTTTGGCTTTCTGGGCCCTAAGGTCTCTGATGCAACTACTGTACTTAAATTAACTCTGCCACTAGAACATGAAAACAGCCATACACAATATGTAAAAAAAAGAATGGCTGTGTTACAATTAAGCTTTATTCACAGATGCTGAAATATGAATTTCATATCATTTTCACGTCACAAAATAGTATTCTTTTGAGATTTTCTTTTCCTCTAATCATTTCAAAATTTAAACACTATTCTTAGCTCATAGGTCATAGAAAAACAAGCAACAGGCTGGATTTGGTATTTTGCAGACTCCTGATAGACTTGCTTATAAGCTGGAGCTGCAGTGGGTGACTGGCCCTTCTTTACCTCATTAACTAATTCTTTATCGCTACACTTAAAATATAACAGGAAATAATTCTTATTTTATTTTTCAGTCATTTGCAAATCACCTTCATCTCAGAAAAAGATGTTATAAATCTTACTTCTGAGTAGTAACTGAAAAATTTTAAGAATTAGTGAAAATACTTTATATCTCCATACCAATTATCTTACCAATCAATAAGTCTTTACTCCTCAAAAAATTAAAATTCTAAAGACAAATTAAGGCTATCAAAACAAGTAGCAGATCATGCTCTAAATATTTTTATAATACTTTGTCCTATGCTTCTTGCCAGGAGAGTGCAAACATCACTATATCCAATAATTTTGAATTACGCAGAAAAAAAAAGAAAAAGAAAGAACACGGCATATTTCTGAGCTCAAAATGAAAACTGAAGGTATCTAGTGAAACTCACCAAGTTCTAAAGATTCATCTAAGAAGAATGCAGAATTTTCCAAAGGCATCTTAAACTGTGACAGAATCAGCTTCTAAGTTTCAGCGGCTTTACAGGAAAAAATAAAATAAAAATACTGTAAAACAAGGGCAGCTGTGGAGATGTTAGCCAAAGTCTAAGCAACAATATCTCTGGTAATTTTTTTCCATGCATGTATACAGCATTAATTGGGGCCTCCTATGTGCCAGGAACTGGGGATGAAGCAATGAACATGTCAGATCCCATCAACCCCTGTGGGAGCTCACTATGTAGGGCAACTCCAAATGGGATGAAAGGCTTTAAGAATCATGATGTTGTGAGGGGAAAGCATGGCAGAAATACAAACCAGTCTGGTGGGAATTGGTTAGGAATGGTCTCCTAAAGGAGGGGCATTTAATGTAAGCATGAATAGGATCTAGCCAGATAAAGCAAGGCAGGAGGGAAAAGAAAGTGTTTCATCCAAAGTGAACAGCATGTTCAAACGGCCAGATATAAGAGAGAATATTGCATTTGTGTGGAAGTAAAATAAGTGCAGTGTGGCTGCTCAGAGTAAGAAACGAGATAAAAAGAACATTCTCTGAGAGGAGATAGATAAGGTAGGAAATAGATGTGGCAATTTGCCTTGAGTCACAGAGTCACATGGGGTAAAAGGCAGAGCCCATTTTAAACCCTCATCACCTGACTGCAATATACTACCCATCTTGAAGTTCTTCCAGCCCACTAGCCTCAAGGGTTCAGAGGGGGGCCCTTGGGAAGGAAGCTGAGGAAAAAATCCTTGTGGAGGATGATCCTTTTAGGGAGTTTTTGCAAGGGCCTGAGGGAAGACTGCCTTGGGCCAACAGCCAGCCTCCCTATGAATGAACTGGACAACTAACCATCAAGAAATCCCCCTGCAGAATGATGGGAAAGAAGTCAGTCTCAGCATCATTTTTTTTTTTTAAGATTTTATTTATTTATTTATTTGAGAGACAGAGAGAGAGCAAACATGAACAGGGGGAGAGGGAGAAGAGGACTCCCCGCTGAGCACGGAGCACAACATCTTTAATTACTAACAGCTACCAAGCACTTTACTATGTGTGAAGCCCTGTTATAAGTGATTTACATATGTATTAACTAACTCAATCCTCACGTTCCTATGAAGTAGGTACTTTTATGACCCTGTATTTCCAGTATGATTTTATGAAACTATCCAATCATGGCCATTAATTCTTATTAACAATTAAAGTTAAAATGATCAGAAACATTAACATTTCTCACCACAATATTAAAAGCATTTTCATTACCCTTCTACCAGAGAAGTACCATTTTAAATATCAATTAACAAAAATAAAAGACATTAATTTGGTTATTTTTTTTTAAAACTAGCAGTTCTATTAGGGAAAGAGTTTGGGAAATCCAGTTCTTATTCATTCACTCACTATGGTATGTTCTACATATCCAGTAGTAAGAGAAACACACCAAATTCCTGCCCTCATGGAGTTTTAGGCATTGAAATACAATGATGTTTGACACTCCTGGGCAATTACATTTTTGCAACATATCCTAAGTTTTTTTGAATGAATGAAGAACCAACAACCACACAGACAAAATCTGATGCAACAGAAGAGAATCAAAACTTGAGGGAAGTGGATTGTGAGTAAAAATATACACATGTTAAAAGAGGGAGAGAGAGAATAAGAAACTGTTCCACTGAGGAGTATACTCAGGAAGAATGAAAAAGAATCCTCACTCAAAGAGAGCATAGAGAAATAGTAATAATCAGTGCACAGTGATAAAGGTCCTTAAGGAAGTTAACAGTAATGAAAATAAAATGTATATGAATATTATGCAGCATTAGACTCAAGACTATAATCTAGTGATGAAAGATTAAACCTTAATCCAGCAGTCTTCACACTGGGGACCAGATGGTTTTAAGGGAATCAATTTCCAGATCCTTAATTTCCAGAATTACCAACCATTTACTAGAATTAATATCAAGGTCAGAGCATTATACTTGTTTCTCCTTTCCTACACGCTACATTTCCTACACTCTACATTTTATAATCCTCCTTCTTCCAGTTCACAAGAGAAAGATCTCTCAAACATCTAAAATCTCACTACAATGCATTTCCTTGAATTGTAAAAACATCCAAAACACCAAAGAAGTAATCTGAAATACTGGTATCAGGGGAACACCCTTAATGGAAGCACCATATTTCTAAGGTGGTTTTGTCTTTCCCTATCCCTTACACTTCTGTTAATGATAATACCTGACATTAAAAAGGAGGTATTTTGGCCCAAATGGGCTGCTACAACTTTGGGAGGTGAGAATAAGAAAAACTTTTGATTAAGAAGCTCACATGAGAGAGAATCCAATGAAAACAGTGATGATAAATATTGAAGAGTGTTATAATTTAGTTCATCCAGGTAAAAAGCTTATGACTAGACTCCTTATATAACTTATCTAGAATTATTTAGAATTCAAGATCTGGAAAGCATCTTGAATTAGAATTCAAGATCTGTACTTTCACAATTTTCAAAAAAACGACAAAGAAATTAGTACACTCTGTCAGCCACCTGTGTCTTTTATCTGTGAACTGAAGATACTTTACATGGATTTAACGAGTTGAAAAGAGCACTTATCGAAAGAAAAGAAAAAGAGAGCTCTTACTTCTGTCAAATCAACAGCATGTTTTCAAGTAAAAGTAGCAAACACCAAAGTTAGTGTTTTATATTCTTTATTGAGAAACAGTTTTATTAACTTTTGTCGAAAGAATACTGGACACAGTAAATCCTTTTTTTTTTTTTTTTTTTAAGATTTTATTTATTTGACAGAGAGACACAGTGAGAGAGGGAACACAAGCAGGGGGAGTGGGAGAGGGAGAAGCAGGCTTCCTGCCCGATGTGGGGCTCTATCCCAGGACCCTGGGACCATGACCTAAGCCGAAGGCAGACACTTAAGGACTGTGCCACCCAGGCGCCCCCATATATTTTTTCTAATCTGGACAAGCCTTCATACTGTCACATATCAACCAATTCTTTGCTCAGTTTTTCATCCCTATGTGAACTTATTAGATACACATTAATTTATCAGGAATATGCTGTATATTCTATTATAAATGATATACTTAATAAAAAGTTATCAATAATCTTTTGTAAACCTCATAATATCCTAATATCTTTTCTTTTTATTATTAATTTCCACAAAAACCAGTCTCATTCTAACATAAGTAATATTCATCCGTGGATACATAAATTCCATGAAAAGAGAATCCCCTCTAAAGAGATGCATGTTTTTTTGTTTAAAAAGAGATTCATGTTGTTTTTATGTTTAAAAACTATTTAATAAGCAAAATCAAGAATATATTTATATCATAATCATAGTAATTATAATTTAGAAGAAAATTCTTTCTTTAACACTTAGACCATTATGGTAAAGTTAATAAACATTTTAAATTTCAATTTACATTCATATTTTTGATGCCCAGAAACACTTTTCAAGTGCTGAAAAAAAAAAAGAACTGCCAACCCAGAATCCTGTATCCAGACAAAATTTGCTTCAGGAAAGAGAGGGAAATTAAAACACCCACAAATGAAGGAAAACTAAGGAAATCTGTCACCAGTAGACCTACCCTAGAACAATAGCTACAGGAGGTTCTTCAAACATAAAAAAAATGATAAAAGAAGGAGTATTGGAAAATCAGGAAGAATGGAAAGAATAGAATATGGGTAAATACAATAGACTTTCCCTCTCTTTTATTATTTTTGATGGCTTAAGCAAAAATGATGACACTGTGTGATATGGTTCTCAAAATATGCAGAAAAAATATAAAAGGCAATATATTAGAAATGGAGGGGGGATAAAGGGACTTAACAACCAGCAGGCTACAATAAATTATGTATACATAAAATAATATCTAGAGCAACCACAAAAAAGCTATTCAAAGAGATACAATCAAAACATGATAGATCAATCAAGATGGAATCCCAAAAGTTCAACTAACCCACAGGTTTCTTTCTTTGTCCTTCTACTACTACTACTACTACTACTACTACTACTATCACTACTAAAAAGGTAGTTAAAGCACAAGATATTCTATTCCCAAGCAGGATGGGTGCCCATCAAGTTTGAGAACACTGATGAGTCACATCCTCTAGGAGTAGAATTTTGAAAGCACTTATCAGCTTTGACATTACCCTCATACATTGCTGGTGGGAGTATAAGTTGGTACAAATTTAGAACAATGTATCAGTATCTTAACAAAATTACAAATGTCTAACCCTTTGGTCCAGCAATATAGTGGGTTATAAACAACATTTTTAAAAATAAAACAGGATAAGGAAAAAAAAGTTAAAATATAAGACTCTGAGTAATGGTAAGGGTACTTACCAAAACTTTCGTTTCAGATATGTTTATGAGTATGTATGTGTGTACACACACACACGGTCATAAAATAAAATGTATTTCTTATTATAGGTTGTGGCCAAAGAAATTTAGAAGCCATTGTTTCAGCTCAAAAAAGACAGCCTTGGGGCGCCCGGGTGGCTCAGTCCTTAAGTGTCTGCCTTCGGCTTGGGTCATGATCCCAGGGTCCTGGGATCAAGCCCTGCATCCGGCTCCCTGCTCTGCAGGAAGTCTGCTTCTCCCTCTCCCACTCCCCCTGCTTGTGTTCCCTCTCTCGCTGTGTCTCTGTCAAATAAAATCTTAAAAAAAAAAAAAAAAAAAAGCCTTGGGCAAAGGTACAAGCTGACACTTTGGGAAGAAAGGGTTCATGCCAGGATATGAAGAAGTTAAAGGGAAGTAAGGCATATAAGGAGACAAAGCAAACACAAGCCAGTACATTAACAAGCTATATAGAGCCATGAGAAAACTTGGATTGTTCAAGGTAAATACATGGGAGAAGAGGAAAGGAGAGAATTTATCTGACCAAAGAGACAGAAGAATCCAGCAAAGTTGTCCCATGGGTGTTAATTTTTAAACAGAATTCCAAGTATTTCTTGTTTTCCTCAATGACATTATTTTCTTTGTTAACTTTTATAAAGCAAATTTTAAATTATCTATGTGGCTTACATCTGTGGTTCACATTACATTTCTCTCAGACAATGCTGGTTTGGACCTGAAGAGCTATTTTTCTCTTTGCATTCATCTGCTGATTTGTCAAAGGGATGTGAGACATCTTCCACTGTCATTTTTCTTCTCTTAACCATTTTGGACAGAAATGAAAACTTCTGAATTCTCAACTGCATTCAATGAAAATTAAAAGGGAGCCTACAAAGGATGGTGTGTCTTCAGGCTTCTTTTATAACTTGTTGAAATATGATGCAATAACTTGGGTAATACAAAAAAATTAAAATAAAAACTGAAAAAATGACAATTTCCTCCCATATTCTATCATCCAATGTGATTCCACCATTCTGATATTTTTCATATCTTTTTAGGAGAGATGGAAATAGCTGATAAGTCATAATGAAATAAATCTTAGAATGATGAAATAATAAATGTTTAAATATAAATGAATATAATGCAAGACAGAATAAGTTCTAGTTAACTTAAAAACAGTAAATTTTGCCTTTCTTCTTTGGAAGACCTCTAAGAAAGAGTAACACTCATGAAATACTAGTCCTTACAAATAGCTAGAAACGCTATTTAAAAAAGTATAAAATTAAAGCCAATGGATATTGATGATATATTAAGGGCCAATCAAAAATTGGTAAATAAAAGAGAATTAATCATGCACTTCTCTTGCCTGTCCTGTCAAACCATATCTCAAGGAAGCCAAAGAGACCTAACTGGTAAGAGGGCTAGTCCTTCAAAGAATTTCAGCTAATAAGAACAAAATAAATGACACAAATAGATGGGCAATAATCATGAATAGATTTTAAACAATTAGGAGAAAAAGTGATAGTGAATTTCACAATGGATCAGAGTGTCACCAACTGCATGCACTAATCAAACTAAGCATCTCCAAAAGTGAGACAACCAAATATTAAGTACCTCCTGATGTAATATGTAATACATAGTACTATTTATAAAATATTCTTGTTGAAAAAGAGTCAAAATAGGATCAAACCTTTAGATCATATATATTTTTTTTTAACATTTTTCTTTTCGTTTTTTTTTTTTTTAAAGATTTTGACAGAGAGAGCACAAGCAGAAGGAGAGAGAGGGAGAAGCAGGCTCCCTGCTGAGCAGGGAGCCCGATGTGGGACTCGATCCCAGGACCCTGGGATCATGACCTGGGCCGAAGGCAGCCGCTTAACCGACTGAGCCACCCAGGCATCCCTAGATCATATATTCTTAACTGGAGCAATATCACACTCAACAGGTAAAAAGATCTTAAATAATAAATTAAAACAGTTTCTTACCCTCCAAAGCACAACACTATGATCTGTCCCCTGGGTCTCAGGAGCTGGATAATTAAAAAAAAAAAAAAAAATTCTAAAAAGGCCCTTTTAAAGGGACAATAATGAAAAAAGAAAACAAAAAGTTAATAAACACTGCTTTGGATCAAACTTCCGGTTTACATTAATACTGGAAGAAAATAAATAAAATGACATCAGGAAAAAGCAATCAGACAAATCCAGAATGTGAAATATTCTATAGAACAACTGATCCAGTTCCTTCAACATGGAGGGAAAAAAGGTAAAGGCAGGGGGAGGAGAGGGCCCATCCGTTGTTCTAAAATTTAAAAAGACTCAAAGTCTTTAGTTTTAGAAATATACTTAGAAATACTTACAGATCAATGACACATGGAATATGCTTCAAGAAAATATTAGGAAAGAAGTGAGAGTATAGACGAAAAAAGACCCAATTATTAAAGCTGGGTGACACATTTCCATCTGTCATTTCATTATTCTATTCTGTATACTGTTGTATAGTTTAAAATATTCCATTTAAACAAAATCATGAATTATTTGAGGAAGATTTTACTTTCTTAAGAAATTAGAGAAAAAAATTAGAGAACTATATATACACAATAAAAAACAGCAGCTAAAAAAAGAACATAATAAATAAGTTTATCAATTAACCCTGGAAGAATCAGATTATTTAGGGTACAGAAGAAAAGTCAAAAACAAAACAAAATCTCAAGACATTCCTGAATAAACTGCACTGTGTGAAACAAAACCAGGATGCTATATATTTAACAAACAATAATACAGATTTTGCTACACCAATAACTGTTATAAACGCTTTACAAATATAAACTCCTTTACCCACAAACTAGTTATTATCTTCATTTTGGTCACATTAAGTGACCTAAGATTATTAACTGGTGGAGCTGGGATCTAAACCCAAACAGTCTGGCAGTCTAGTTCTATTGCATAAGCTTGTAACTACTCTACCATGTTGCCTTTTGAAATGATACAAGCAGAAAATAAATAAAGCTACTGGAGTATTAACAATGTGTTTACAGACATTCACAGAAAGGCAGAAAGATATAGTTGAAGCAATCTGTCAGGATACATAATAAAAAAGAAGAGGTAGAAAACATAAGAAGAGATGAAAGATGTAACATCAATCCAGAAAGCCAACATTCTATTGGCAGGCATTCAAAATGAGAGAACACAGAAAACCAAGAAATATTACCAAAGAAATAACAAAAGAACATTTCCCACCTGAAGGAAGACACATGCATTTTAACCACAAAGGGCCCACCAACTCCAAAGAGTCCAGTGAGAAGGACAAAAATAATTCACACCTAGACAAATAACTAAGATTCCAGAACTACAAAGATAAGATACTGAAGCTTCCAGAGAGGAAAGGAGTCCTTTAGAAAGTAACAAGTCTCAGAACAACATCAGACTTCTTACCATCTTGACCCAGAGAAAATAGAGCAAAACCCTCAAGGTCTGAGGGAAAATTAATCTGAATCTAAATTTCTACACCCAGCCAAACTATCAAGCAATTATGAGCCAGGCCAAAGCCGTTTGAAGACAGCAAGAATTTAGAACCTTGTACATTGAATTTAATTATAAGTACCTTGGATACAGAAGTTAATTTAGGATACATTCCAGCAAGAGGGAGAATGCCATGAAAGAGACATATGTGGGATATAAGAAACAGTAAATCTAACCCAGAATGCAGGAATACCTTTGAATGAAAGATATACAGACTTCCAAACCTATCAAGACTAAAGCAGGCAGGAGGAGGGCTCTAAAAGAGATGTCTCCAGGACAACTAGAGATTCCATCCAACAAATAATAGATATTATGATTCAAAGCAGGAAACATGTAAGGATATGGTGAAGGTATTGTTTTCTCTATCAAGGAAAAACACAATTAAAGATGATAATGGCAGAAGATGAACAATATAAAGCAAACTAGTAAGATAAAGTCAGATTATAAAGCAAACTAGTAGTATGATTTTCAAAAACTTACTATTTGTAAGTAAAGATAATCAATCTAACATAGATATCAAATATTTTATTTTTTGAGTTCCATTAGCATCGTGACCTTGGACCCACTGAGAACAAAATTAACCCTAGCTCAATAATTAACTACAGCTTACTGTATTTAAAATCAACCTGACAAGCCTGAATTCTTCTCATTACAAAACAGAACATAAATGTTACATTATAAACCTACCCAAATACAAAAGATAGGAATGGAAATGAAGGAGCAGAAGACACAAGATGAAGAAAGGGATAAAAGTCCTGATGTCCTTTTTTATTATTATTTAAAGATTTTATTTTTAAGTAATCTCTACACCCCATATGGGGCTCAAAATCACAACCTGCAAGAGTCACATGCTCTACCAACTGAGCCAGCCAGGTACCCCAGAAGTCCTAGTGTTCTTATCTTACATAGTAGGGATTTAAAATACAATATCTAAGGAATTCAAATATTTTATTTACAGTTGCAAAAATAATAAAAGAACTAAATATAGTAAGTTTTAAACTTTGGAATACAGAGAGAAAAGAGAAGATTAAAGACAGTATAAATAAGCTAAATCCTCATCTTTTTTTAGCAGGAAGTGAAGAGACACAACTGAAAGTTAATCAAGAAATAAAAGCAGATCCCAAAGGAAGAAAAGCCCAGGACCACATGGCTTCACAGGAAAATTCTCTAAAGCATTTAAAGATCCTCCTCAAACTCTTCCAAAGAATTAAAGAGGAGGCAACATTTCCAAACCCCTTCTATGAGGCCAGCATTACCCTGACACCAAAACCAGAAAAAGACACAACAAGAAAATTACAGAGTAATATCCCTGATGAATACGGATGTAAAAATCCTCAACAAAATACTAAGAAACCAAATTCAACAGCACATTAAAAGGATTATGTACTATGATCAAGTGGTATGTATACCTAGAATGCAAGGATGGTTCAACATATGAAAATCTATCAGTATAATACACATTAAGAGAATGAAGGGGAAAACACACATGAACATCTCAAGTGATGCAGAAAAAGCATCCAACAAAATTACCCTTTCCCAATAAAAACACTCAGTAAGCCAGGAATAGAACTACCTCAACATAATAAAGGCCTAATATGAAATGTCCATGGCTAACATCATACTCAACAATGAAAAACTGGAAGCTTTTCCTCTAAGATTAGGAACAAGGCATCCCTTCTATTCAACACAGTGCTGGAAGTCCTAGCTAGAGCAATTAGGCAAGAAAAGAAATAAAAGGCATCTAAATAGGGAAGGAAAAAATAAAAATTTACGTCTTTTCACAGTAACATATATGTACAAAACCCTAATGATCCTACACCCACCAGAAAACTGCTAACACCAATAAATGATTTCAGCAAAGCTGCATAATATAAAATTGACAAAAATCAGTTAGTTATGTTTCTACACACTACAATGAGCAATTTGGAAATTGGAAATTAAGAAAGCAACTACATTTACAAAAGCATCAAAACAAATAAAATACTTAAGAAATAAACTTAACCCAACTTGGAGAAAAACTTGTACACTGAAAACTACAAAATACAGCTGAAAGAAATCAAAAATACAAATAAATGGAAAGATACTCTAAATATTTATGAATTGCTTCCTATGACTAGTGGCTACTATTGTTCAGCACTGTTATGGTACTTCCATCACCACAGGAAGTGCTATAAAACAAGCCTGGTAGAAATTATAGTGTAACAAAACTAGAAAATTAACAATAAAAAATGTTAAAAGGCTCTCTACCTTGTAAATTATGTGTCTGTTTTCGTTTTCTATTTTTCATATTCCTTACTATTTCTTTGTTGCTATACTGTTGGTATTTATTGAGTGCAAAGTATATTTTGTCTATAAAGTTTCTTTCCATTTACTAAAATAAGTTTTATTCTGACTCATCTGCCCTTTCCATGTTACTTTTGTTTACTTTTTTGGCAGTTTTACCTAAAGCCTGTGCCAATTTTTTTTTTTTTAATTTTAATTTCACATCACTTTTTTTAATAGGAACTTGCATTAGTTTCCTAGGGCTGCCAAAACTAAGGACTACAAACTGGGTGGCTTAAAACAACAAATAGTTATTCTCTCACAGATGAGGTATGTGCCTTCTATACTTTGTTGAGAGTTTTTATCTTGAAAGAATGTTTAACTTTATCAAATGCTTTTCCTGTATCCAATAATAATCGTGATTTCTTTCATTCTATTAATGTTGGGTATCGCCTTCACTGACTCGTGTATGTTGAATCATTTTTTTTCTTAAGATTTTATTTATTTTTTTGACAGAGACACAGTGAAAGAGGGAACACAAGCAGGGGGAGGGGGAGAGGGAGAACAGGCTTCCCGCTGAGCAGGGAGCCGGATGCGGGGCTCGATCCTAGGACCCCGGGATCACGACCTGAGCCGAAGGCAGACACCTAACCAACTGAGCCACCCAGGCGCCCCTGTTGAATCATTCTTGTACCCCAAGGATATATCCCACTTGAAGATGGTATACGAACCTCTTAATGTGCCACTGAATTCAGTTTGCTAGGATTCTGTTGAGAATTTCTGCATCTATATTCCTCAAGAATATTGGGTTTTCTTGTAGTATCCTAATCCAGCTTTGGTATCAGGATAATGCTTGTCTTACGAGTTTTGGAGTGCTCACTCCTTCCTCTTCTATTTTTTGGAAGAGTGTTAAGCCTGGTGTTAATTATTCTTCAAATATTTGGTAGAACACACCAGTGAAACCTGATCCTGGGGTTTTCTTTATTGGCAGGTTTTTGATTACTATATTTCAGTCTCCCTACTTTCTACTTCATGATTCAATCTTAGTAGGTTATATGTTTCTAGGAACTTACCCATTTCTTCTAGGCTAACTGATTTGCTGGCATATAATTGTTCATAGTAGGCTCATGATCCTTTCCATTTCTGTTGTATCAGTTGTAATGTTTCATTTCTGATTTTGAGTCTTTTTTTCTTAGTCTAGCTAAAGGTCTGTCAAGTCTATCTTTTCAAAAAATCAACTATTAGTTTCCTTCATCTTTTATATTGTTGTCCCAGTCTCTAGTTCATTTATCTCTGCTCTCAACTTTGTTTTCTTCCTTCTGCTAACTTTGGGCCTAGTGTGTTCTTTTTCTAGTTCCTTGAAGTGTAATTATGTTGTTTATTTGTGTTTCTTAATCTAAGGTATTTATCACTATGAACTTCCCTATTAAAACTGCTTTTGCTACATCCCATGTGTTTTGGTGTGTTTCCATTTTTAAGGGATACAGTTTACTCTTGAACACCACAGATTTGAATTGCACAGGTCCATTTACACATGGGTTTATATATATATACGCATACATATATACACACACATATATAGTACTATAAATTTTCCATATAATTTTCTTAATAACATTTTTCCCTAGCTTACTTTATTGTAAGAATATAGTATATAACACACAAAACATACAAAATGTTTTTTACTTTAATTTTATTGTTATGTTAGTCACCATACAGTACATCATTAGTTTTTGATGTAATGACCCATGATTCATTCTTTTCGTATAACACCCAGTGCTCCATGCAATACGTGCCCTCCTTAATCTATACCTTCAAAGCCATCCCGATCAAAATTCCAATGACATTTTTCCAAGTGCTGGAACAAACAATCCTAAAATTTGTATGGAATCAGAAAAGACCCCGAATCACCAAGGAAATGTTGAAAAGGAAAAACAAAGCTGGGGGCATCATGCTGCCTGATTTCAAGCTGTATTACAAAACCGTGACTGCTAAGACAAAATATGTTTTAATCAACTGCTTATGTTGACCGGAAGGTTTCTTTTTGGTCAACAGTAGGCTATTAGTAATGTTTTTAGGAAGCCAAAAGTTATACCTGGATTTTGGACTATGCGGGATTTTCAACCCTGTGTTGTTCAAGGATCAACTGTATTTTGATTTCTCTTTTACTTTCTTTAACCCATTGATTGTTCAGGTGGGTGTTATTTCCACACAACTGTGAATTTTCCAGTTTTCCTCCTGTTGTTTCTGATTTTATTCCACCGTGGTTGGAAAAGATACTTGATATGAAATTAATCTTCCTACATTTGCTAAGGCTTATTTTGTGACTTAAGATATGCTCTAAAGAGTGTTCCATGTACACTTGAGAAAAATGTGTATCCTGCTGCTGTTGGGTGGAATGTTCTGTTCTACGTGTAAGGTATATTTCATGTCCAGTGTTTCCTTATTTTGTGTCAAGATGATCTAGCCACTGTTGAAAGTGGGGTATCGAAGTCCCCTACGATTATTGGATTGCTATTTCTCTCGATTATCTGTTATTTTCTTAATATGTTTAGATGCTCAAATGCTGAGTACATATATAATTGTGATATCCTCTTAATGAATCAACCCCTTTTTCATTTTATGACTTTGTCTCTTGATACAGTTTTTTACTTAAAATCTATTTTGCCTGATATAAGTATAGCTACCCCTGCTTTCTTTGGTTTCCATTTGCATAGATTATCTTTTTCCATCCCTTCAATTTGAGCCTACATGTGTCCCTAATGCCAAAACGAGTCTCTCGTAGGCAGCCTATAGTTGGGTCTTGTTTTTTAATCCAGTCAGCCACTCTATGCCTTTTGATTTGGAAATTTAATCCATTTGTATTAAATTACTGATAGGTAAGAACTTACTAATGCCATTTTATTGTTTTCTGGCTGTTTCGTGTAGTCCCCTCATTCCTTTCTTCCTCTTCTGCTGTCTTTGTGAACTGATTTTCTGTAGTGGTATGTTTTGAATCCCTTCTCTAGCTTCTGTGAATGTACTGCAAGTTTTGCTTTGTGGTTGCCACAAGGCTTACATAAAACATCTTACAGGCATAACAGTCTATTTTAAGCTAACAATTTCGGTCACATACAAAAAATCCATTCTTTCATGCCCCCTCCCATATTTTATTTTTGATGTTGAATTTACTTTTTATGTGTCCATATAAATTGCTGCAGCTATAATTTTTAATTTTGCCCTCTAAACCTTTATACTAGTTTAGTGATTAACACATATTTTATCGTAAGAATACTGAATTTGATTATATACTTACTTTACCAACATGTTCTGTAATTCTCTAAGTTTTTACATTACTAAGTAGCATCCTTTCATTTCAGCTTGAAGAACTCCTCTCAGCATTTCTTGTAGGTCAGGTCTAGTGGTGACACCCTCAACTTTTTGTCTGTTTGGGAAAGTCTTTAGCTCTCCTTCAATCTTGAACAATTTTGCTAGGTAGTTTTCTTGGTTGGCAGGTTTTTCCTTTTGGCACTTTGAATAGATCATCCCACTTTGTTCTCGTCTGCAAAGTTTCTGCTGAGAAATCTGCTGACAGCCTTCTGGGGGCTCCCTTACATGGAAGCAATTTTTTTTTCCCCCTTGATGCTTCTAAACTTTTATGTTTGACTTTAACAGTCTTATAATGTCTTGGAGAAGATGATTCTTGGTTTGAAATTTTGGGGGACCTATTAGCTTCATGAACTTGGATGGCCAAATCTCTCCCTAGTTTTGGGAAGTTCTTAGCCATTATTTCTTTAAAAATTAGCATTCAGCTCCTTTCTTCCTCTCTTCCTCCAAGACTTCAATAATGAATAGTTTAATAGTATCTCATCATTCCACAGGCTTTCTTCACTCATTTTCATTCCCCTTTACTTTTGCTCTATCAAGTGACCTGTCATCATCTTTCTTCTGCTTGGCTGAATCTACTGTTGAATCTATTGAAATCTTCAGTTCAATCACTGTATTCTTCAACTTTAGAATTTGTTTATTTTAATGGTTTCTATTTCTTTTTTGAATTTTCTTTTTGAGAATTTGTTGGGTAATACTGTTTCTCTAAGCTAAGTGTTTATATTTAATCCCCATATGTTTAATTTTCTTATTTAAGTGTAAAGCTTACTTGAATTGTCAAACTACAATATATTGATAATTTCAGACTGTCAAACTGTAAAACCTGGCTTAGCCAGTCTATCTGGGAAATTGGGAAACAAATACTGTACCCATTCAACAAGTGACACTGTCTTGATATAGTCTGCCTATGTGTTTTCTAGTAATATTCTCAGATTACAGGGCAAAACTTCTTTTATTTTTCACCCTAACCCTTACCTATATTTCCTCTCCTGTAGTGACTTCATAAAAAGATGTAATAATATATCTTGAAAAAATAGAATAACTACAGCAGTTGTGAATAAATTATACAAAGTGGTACCTTAAATAATAACCAGTACCTTCATTTTACAAATTCTAAAAATTTCATAATTATTTGTCCTGTGTCCTTATTAAAGATGTCATTCCTTATATTTAAAATATTCCCTAGAAATTCCAAGAGAAAAATGCCTTTGAAATATATCATAAATCTTTAGAGGCTATGAGTACATGTTTTGATTTTTATTTCCTAATCCATTTAAGTGTGCTTTTATTGTTTGAAAGGTATTTATTTAAATTAAAAATCTTAAGGTGCTCCCAATCTTTTATTGACTACTGAAATCAAAATTAAGTATTCTTGTCATGTAAAGATAAGCTGTATATGCCCATCACAGAGAACTACTTGCTATCCTCATAAGTAGAAGAGACGACTAGGCTACTGGTACCTGAAAAAAAAAAATTGTACTTTCAGTGTAAATTATCTGTAATCAAATCTTAAGAGAACTAGAGTATTTTTCACTTTATACAAAGGAATGAAATCATATTTATTGTTTAATGGATAAAAAACTATTGTACAAGACAGTTTCTAGAGTGCTTTTATTTATCCTACCAATTTCTCAAAACTTACATATGATTGATATAATACATATACATGGTTTAAAAAGAAAATAGGACAAAAAGGCTTCTAATGGAAAGGCAGCCAGCCTATCTGTCCCTTACCTGCAGTCCTGCTGCCTAGAAACAATCACTTTGTATTTCACTTTTTATATTTATCTCCATAATTATAGGTAACATATCCTTGTCTTTATTATCAAATTATGTCTACTGACTCCCTGCCATGCAAGTGAATGATTTAGTTCACTTACATTACCTTCAATCTGCATTCTTTTCTCCTCATTCCAAAGTCAATCGATCCTATTGAGGCGTGTGAGACTAAGAGCTGAATTTAATTTTTATTTCATGTTAATTAAATTGCTAGATGTAGCTAGTAGCTACCACATTAGGTGGACAGCTCTGTATTACTCCTATCTTCTGGCATGTATTAAAGTTTTCTTTACAATCTAGTATTAGAATCAATTTTTGTATATGTTCTATAGGTGCTTGAGAAGGTATGGTGCCTATTTTCAAGGTAGAATTCAGCTTAACCTACAAATTTTGCTTATTAATTGTGGTACTGAGGTGTTCTATTGCCTTAAGGTTTTGTTCATTTGACACACTATGGTCTTCTACCAGTTATGGTTTTTGTGAATAAAACTCTAGTGTGCTTTTTGCCTTCTGATTATTAATTTTTTAATTATTTTTGTACAGATATTTGGTACTTCATTATAAAATGAAATGTTACAATTAGAGTACTCATCTTTGTATTGCTTAATTCCATCCTCTTTGTATTTTACAGAACAGTTTTCTGTTACTTTTAATAAGATTTTTATTACTGTACTAATGGACATCTTTATAATCCTATCCATATATAATGAACTTAGTCCTCTATTTCTTTATATGTTACCTTTTAGTTCTCTACTACAAGCTATGATTCAATGTGTTTATTTTTCCTCCTCCCTTTCTCATCACTATATTTCAACCAAACACATTAGCTTTCTTACTGTTTACCTTTCTACTGTTAGGTATACTTCTATTACTACACTTACTGATTTTAAATGCTATTGACTTCTAGTTATTTCATAGGCAGTAATTAGCATACTTGGCACACTTACTCAAGCTCCCACATTCTTTCCCCTTCTCCTTCTGAAATTGATAGTTGTTTCATTATTCATGTATGTAGCAGACTAAGGTCTGCTCAAATACTGACTTCTCACTAAAGACTTCTCTGTTCACCCAATTTAAAATTGTAAACCCTGCCTACCCCCCTCACATTCATATACTACGACCCCCTACAGCCTGATGGGTTTTTCTCCAATAGTACTAATGACCATCTAACATACTTAATGGTTTCTCATTTAGCTTCCTCCAGTTGGAATATAAGCTCCCCAAAGGCAGGGCTTTTTGCCTACTTTGTTCACTGCTATAACACCAGCAACTAGAACAGTACCTGGCACACAACAGATGCTCAATAAATGCTTGCTGAATGAAAAAGATAAAGTCCACTACTAAAAGTATATTAAAAACTATAAAAGCAATGCTGAGAGAAATTACAGGCCTAAATGAATGGAGAGGTTATACTGTGTTTGTGGATCAAAAGACTTGGTATTAAGATATCATTTCTAAAATGATCCATAGAGTCAATATAACCAATCACAATCCCAGTAGCCATTTTTATATGAGTGGCCAAGTTAATCTTAAAGTTCATATGAAATGAAAGGAATCTAAACAAAAACAATTTTGAAAAAGAAGCACAGTGCTAGAGAACTTCCATTACTAGACTTAAAGCTACAATCATCAAGACATTAAGATACCGATATAAGGATAGACATATAGATCCCTACATAAGACAGATTTCATAAAGACCCACACAAAATGGTTAGTTGATTTTTGACAAAAGCAGAAAGGTAATTGAGCAGAAAAAAGGATGATCTTTTCTCAACAAATGGTGTTAGAACAACTTCCCTATGTGGGGGGAAAATTTTCTTTAAAGAATCTCAACCCTTTCTTCATACTATAAAAAAATAACTTGAAATGAATCAGACTTAAACACAAAAGCTAAAACTATAAAACTTCTATAAGAAAACATGAGAAAAATCTTTGAGGTAGATAAGTATTTCTTTGAACATAAAATCTGAAGCATAAAAGAATTGATAAATTATATTTCATCAAAATTTAAAACTTCTCAAAGGGGCACCTGGGTGGCTCAGTCATTAAGCATGTGCCTTCAGCTCAGGTCATGATCCCAGGGTCCTGGATCGAGCCCCACATCGGGCTCCCTGCTCAGTGGGAAGCCTGCTTATCTGCCTCCCACTCCCCCTGCTTGTGTTCCCTCTCTCGCTGTGTCTCTCTCTGTCGAATAAATAAATCTTTAAAAAAATTTAAAAATAAATAAATAAATAAATAAAACTTTTCAAAGGCACCATCAAGAAAATAAAGGAAGGCACAGGTTGGGAGGTAACTTTCACAATTCTAACATCTGATAAGAACTTCATATCAAAATATACTAGAGAAAAAGAAGCTTTT
Source organism: Halichoerus grypus (assembly GCF_964656455.1). Classification (NCBI taxonomy): domain Eukaryota; kingdom Metazoa; phylum Chordata; class Mammalia; order Carnivora; family Phocidae; genus Halichoerus; species Halichoerus grypus. Next base: position 43,551,365 of record NC_135714.1, read on the forward strand.
ATGTTTCAATAAGCAACCTATTTTTCTAAATGGGCAAAAGATTTGACCAGACATTTCACAAAAGAAAACACAGGAATGACCAATAAGCACATGAAAACATGCTCACTATCATTAGCTATTAGAAAAATGTAAATTGAAACCACAATGAGATATACCATTACACAATCACTAGAATGGCTAAAATTCAAAACAGTGACAATACCAAGTGTTGACAAAAATGTAGAGCAACAGAATCTCCTATTTCTGAGGAAGATATAAAGTTTCCCACTTGAGGAAACAGTTTGATGGTATCTTGTAAAGTTAAACATACAACCCAGCAATTCCATTCCTAGATGTTTGCCCAGGTGAAAAACCATGTCCAAAAATGTTTAGCAGTTTTGTTCAAGGACAAAAGTTGGAAGCAATCCAAACATCCACCAACTGACAGTTATAAACAAATTATGTCATATTCCATACAATGAAATAGTATTCAGCCATAAAAAGAAACAAACTATTGACAAGAGAAGTATCAAAAGCATTATGCTAAATGCAAGCCAGACCCAGAAGACAACATAAAGTATGACTTCTTTTATATTACGTTTGCAGAAAAGGCAAGAGTGTGTTAATAGAAAACAGATTAGTGGTTGCCAGTGGGGAGAGAATTTTTCAGGGTGACGGGAATTTTCGGTATCTTGATTGTGGTGGTGGATACAAGAACGCATCTGTCAAAATTCAGTAATACGTATACTTATATTGAGTAAACTTTACCACATATAAATAAATCCGAGCTTTAAGAAGTAAGCTAGGTCAAAAACTAAAATCCAACTACCTAATATACAATAAAATACTTAACACAAAATTGCTCATGGAAATTAAGTATTGTGTGTAGCTTTAAAAATAAGAAGTCCACATCCAGGTAAAATAGAATAGCTTACAGTAGGCTAATATTCTTGCCAAGAACAACTAGAAAAGCTACAAAAATCCTATTCTGCAGAAAGATGTGGAAAGAGAGAGAACAAGACAGTCTAAAATTCTAGGGAAGAAAGAATCTTTTAAAAGTGTTTAGATGATCTGCAGTTGTCACTGGGTATATTTCCTGATTATGAGCATGGGCTGGAGGCTGAAAACAGACTTGTCCTGTGCAAAACATTGATGCTAAAGAATCAAGAACTCAAAAGAGCTTTTCGTGTTCACACTGGGCTGGAGTAATAAAACTGGAAGACTGCAGGGACTTCAAGATCAAGGCTACTATCTCCACAAGGACATCTGCTTAATTTTAAAACTGTGTAGGGTAAGAAGGCTAAATAGTTAACTGAAAAAACTAAAAAACTTTGAAAAGCAAAGTGAAATTTCCCACCTTTGGCACTTCTAAGAGGACAAAGACCATCAGACTCTGAAGTGAAAGTCCTGGAAGACCATACTGTACAAATAAGGCAAATAAGAGGAAGAGTATCATCAAACTACTAAAATAGCAATCTAGCCTCCATATAAATTAAGATGATTGGCTCCCCATTCTACCTGCCTAGAAGAAAAAGGGGACCCTGTCTGGCAAAACATACTCAGTAATGCTTACTTTATTTTGTTTTTAATCACAACATCTGGTATTCAATAAAAGATTATAAAACAATCAACCAACTTGATCTAATTGCCATTTACATAACATCAGCCAATAACAACAGAAAATATATTCTTTTTCAAATGTACATATAACATTTACCAAGATAGACCATATTCTGGGCCATAAAACAAATCTCAATATAATTAAAAGGATCCAAGTCACATAAAGTATGTTCTCTAATCACAATGATACTAAATTAAAAATAACAGACCTCTGGAAAATCCTCAAATATCTAGAAACTAACACACTTCTAAATAATGTATTGGTCAAAGATGACACCAAAAAGCAAATTAGAGACTATTTTGAGCTGAATGAAAATGGAAAAATATATATACATAAAATTTTGTAAGCAGTACTTAGAGGGAAGTTCATAGCACACAGGGCACGGGGGAGGTGGAGAGGCAATCAATGACCTCAGCTTGTACCCTAAGAAACTAGAAAAAGAAAACAGACTAAAACCAAAATTAAAGAAAGAAAATAATGAAGTTCAGAGCAGAAGTAGGAAATAAACAACAACAAAATAGAGAAAACTGGCTAAACCAAAAGCAGATTCTTTGAGAACCTTAATAAAATTAATAAATCTCTAGCTAGACTGATCAAGTGAAAAAGAAGACACAGATTTAAAGTCCTACTGAATCTCTATGGATTATATATTTAATTCACTATAGATTCTATAGATATTTAAAGGATATTAAGATTATAAACAACTTTACCAATAAATTCTACAACAGAGATGAAATGGATAAGTTCCTTCAGAAACTTAGCATCGGGGGACACCTGGGTGCCTCTGTCAGTTAAGCATCTGCCTTCAGCTCAGGTCATGATCCCAGGGTCCTGGGATCGAGCCCCACATCGGGCTCCCTGCTTAGCAGAGAGCCTGCTTCTCCCTCTCCCTCTGCCTGCTGCTCTGCCTATCTGTGCTCCCTCGAACTCTGTGTCAAATAAATAAATAAAATCTTTAAAAAAAAAAAGAAAAAGAAAAAGACACTCAGCATGTGAAGAGCTACATACAACAACATGACCAATAACCAACAGAAAAACAAACCATATAAGCAGACCAGTAGAAGATGCAAATACTAGAACAGACAAGCATTTAAGTAACTAATCAATATATTCAGGAGAATTGGAGTATTAAAAATCTATAAAATAGGATTAATGCTCTAGCACTCAAAATCACAACGTAAAATTAAGAATACAATAGATCTGTTTCAACAAAAGAGAAAATAGTTTTACTAATGGAATAAGGGTCAATAGAAGATACCCAAGTAAAATACTGAGAAAAAATTTAAGAGATGTGTGGAACATGATCATTGACTTGTAATATGTCTAAATTAGAATCTGAAAAGAGGGAAACAGAAGCAATATTTGAAGAGGAATAACAGAACATCCTCAAATTAAAAGGCATCAAACTATTAATTCCAAAAGCTCTATGAACATAAAACAAAATACTATACAAAGCACACCTCAACACACTATAGTCAAACAGCTAAAACACTAAGACAAAATGTAAGAAACCTGCATTATTGGGGAATGATAGAAGTAGTCATTTGTACTATAAGTATACTTGTTATAATCTCTGGAATAACCACTAAAGATATAATGAAAAAAATATATAACTCACAAACAAATAGGAGGAAAAAAACAATAAAAATAACTCCAAAGAAAGCAAAACAGAAGGGATAAAAAGGAATGAAAGCAGATGATTCAAAGAAGTCAAAGTTGATGGTAGCAGCAAACTTAGCAGTAAAAAAGTAAATGAACTAAATATTCAAAGTAAAAGACTAACACTTGATTAAAATAAATATAATCTGTATTCACAAAGACATCCAGAAAACATGAAAGCTTAAAAAACTGCACATATCCCACTTACCATAAAATTGCAACAGGTACACACACACACACACACACACAAATGCCTCAGAAAATACTGAAAAAAAAAAATTTAACTGGGTTCATTCCTGAGATTTTAGGTGATTTTTTTCCATCATAGATTTTCTTTGTAGTTTCTGGCACTTTAATTCTTTTCTAAGGAGCAAGACCCATTTTCATAAAAACCACAACACTTTTCAAAAGGAAAAAAAAATCAGTTTACAAATTTTAATGATCAGCTCCAAGAAAGTACCAGACTTACAGAAAAAGAACATGATCAAGCCTAAAAAGTTAAACGATATAAACTTATTTCACACAACGAACTCTAATCTTGAAACTAAGAAACCTTTACACCTTTATAATTATAAATACATCATATCATCACCATCTCTGATGGAGACAAAAATTATCAGGTAAGAGTTGGAAATAGGTTTTCCCATTAACTAATGGTTCCCTCACCTCTCTTGCTTCTAATAAAAATCTGATATTTCCACTGTACTCTATGTTAAACTTGTAAAATAAAATTTAAGTCCTAACATTTTTCATTTTAATTTGTGGGTTGTTTCCTAAATAACTTTTTCTTATATTACCTCAACTAAAATTTAAGTGTCAACACAGAAGAAAACCAGTTACCAGTTTCATGAATCAAAACTTGGCAAAGGACGTCAAAAGAAAAATATACAACACCATGCATCTTGGAAGCATGCTCTAGTAACTTTATTATTCTAAGTCACATAAAAAGATCAAATATTCCCAAACTTTCTATATAAAAACAAAACTCTAAGCAACTTATTTAAATATATTTAAATTGGGAGGGGAAAAAAAGGTAAGAGTCCTGTCTGGTATACACTATGAAAATAACAAAACCGGAAAAACAACTAACATTTATTGACCACTTCACTATGGGATGCTCTTTGTTCTAAGTAATTTGCATGTGTTGCCTCATTTAATCCTCACATCATATTATAAACTAGTATTATCTTCCTTTTACAGATGAGAAATTGAAGTAACGTTTGTCCAAGGTCATACAACCACCTAGCAGTAAAGCCAGGATGTGAATGCCAAGCAAGCTAGCTCTAGAACCTTGCACTCTTAATCACTACACCATGCTATCAATGTTAGTAATTAAGATCTTGTTAAAGTAGTATGCTTTCTTTGTTATTAAGTTTCAGGCCATAAATAAGCTTTATTTAGAATAAATAAATAAATAAATAAATAAAACCAGATATTTTAACCATCTGGTCATATCACTGAGACAATACCATCTAAAAACTTCCTACTTTTCACAACAGAAAAAAGTAAAAAAGCAGTCACTATCTAAAGTATATTCATTAAACCTGAGAAACTTCCAAAAATAGACAATAGAAGGCACACTAAAAACTACTGCATTAAACTGTCTGTAAGATCTTATCTATTTTCTCTTGAAAGTAATTTAACTTAGTTTTTCTCCCCAACTTAAACTAGAAGATCCAGATACCTAGGAGTAGAATAAAATGTCACAGAAATCGTATATAAAGCTAATGTCAATTTTTTGGGTGATGAAGGAGTCTTTCTTAGTATTTACATTTTCCTTTTAAGGAAGTGTTTTGGAGCAAACAAAAAAACCTCTCTGTTGAACTTCATTTTAATCGTGTGTATGGACTGCTTCATAGATCCCCACCCTACTTAGAAGGCTTGTTATCCAGAAGAAAATTGTTATCCAAATGATTTATGCTCATGAAATGCAAAGTTAGTTTAATACAATTCAAAGTAAAACATACTTTAGAAATAAACATTATAAAAATCTTGGATTCACTATTATGGATCATTATTAGATAATTATATACTTATGGTATATTTTTCCAACAAAAAGCACAAAAGTTCGGTTTAATCTGGATAATACAAATTCAGTATCAATCTACTGAAATTCTTTTTTTTTTAAAGGAGAAAAAAAATCTCATTTTTATTATTAGAAAATAGAAGTAAAGAAAGCTTGCTATTCCTGATTTTTGTAGAGTCCCATTTACACATGACATACCTAAATCCACATGACTACTTAAAATCTAATTCAAAAGTGACACCGTTTTAAAAATTGATTAAGTGTCCAACTGAAAAAGATCAGTTAGTAAATTACTACACATAGATGAGAGTACTCCACACCCATTAAAAATAATCATGTTGTAGAAAAATACTGACATAAAAATGTTCAGGATTCATTGTTAAGTGAACAGAATAATTTGTACTACAGTAGATGCATTATGAGCCCATTTTGTAAATATCATATGTCTTTAAGTACATATATATTTATATAATGGCTAAACAAAATGCAGGAAGAAGATATTCCAGGTTAACAATGGCACCTCTTTGTAGTGGGATTTCCAGTGATATGTTAAAATTTTAATTCATGCTTTTTCATGTCTCCCAAATTTTCTACGTTAGGGATGTGCTATTTTTATAACTGGGGAAAGAGATTAAGAAAAAGACAAAGACACTATTTACATTAAAGCCGTATTTTAATACAAATAACAAATTCTTAACTAGAGATATGGCTTAACCCTTACTAGTAAAGCCCCCATCTGTGGTTTATTTTATTTTGTTTTGTTTTTAAATACAAAACCTCTTAACATGAACCAACCTGTATTCTTGTTTTCCACTACTCTGGGTGAGAATTAAAAATTAAAGTACCTGATTAAATGTGAACTCTGAAAAAAGATGGGAATTTCTTACTATTTGACCTCATAATTGTAGAAATTAAATAAAATAAATGTAAGTCACATCCTAAGCAATATAAGTCAAAAGCAAGTCACAAAAATTTATTTTTTTAAAAGTGATTTCTTTTTGCTGATTTCTAAGACTTAAAATAATAAGCAGAATTACATCTTTGTGAAATACACACCTAAAACAGGTAACAAAAAGAGTCGACAGTAAAGAGGATGGGTTTAGGTACTTTAAAGTTTGCATAACCAAAAACATGGAGAAAAACAGGAATCCTAATTCACAGAAGTTACACTAACAGAGCTATATAAATGACTAACAAGTGGTTGTAAAGCAACCTATAAATATGCCATAATAATTATAGTTAATTAGTAGGAAATAAATTGCTCTGACATTTTATTCTTTAAGTCATACAACTCCATCTAGAATTTTAGACTTGGTAAAGGGAAAATGCAATCTTTATTAGTACAGTGTCTATAAGAAATGACACATAAAAAAATTTATGCATCTGCAAAGAACTGGAAGGAAACAGACACAAAACAATAAAAGGTAATTTTTCTGTAACATGGAACTTCAATTTTCTACAATGTTGTTTGCTTTCATAGTTTAAAATATTTGCAGCAAACATATTTTAATTGACAGCACTAGAAGTAAAAAGTGGGCGAGAGGGTACATTAAATATGCGCTTTGAGAAAAGGAAACAAGAAGCAATTTACTCTTAATACTAACACTGCCTGACATACTAGATGATAGATAACAGTTAACTGAGAGAATTAAATTTCCTAATATTTCTAACAATCCTGAAATCTAAGAGACGTTGTATTATAATTATCAAATTAAACATCAAATGGCTCTTTCCTGTAGACTGTTCTAAAAACAAACAAAAAAAGCAACTATCAGTTAGTCTTATAAATGTCTGGTATAATGATACAACTTAACTCCTTACTTACTCGTTAAAAGCTAAGATTTGAGCTTTCTAAATTTGTTCTATCCTTTCTTAACTATTTAAAAGGTTGAGATATAAACTCTTCCTCCAAACGCCATGCCTGTAAAAATAAAAAGCTGGAAACAGTCTCACCCTTATAAACCTTATATATGTTTTTCTCCTGGAATCTATCATTTCCTATCCTGTGTTATAATCATTACATACGTGCTCTTTTAACTACACTAGATTTCAGACCCATAGAAAGCAGGGTCAGTCATACTGCATCTTTCTATGTATCTCACATAACTTAGTAAAGACTAAATAGTAAAGATTTAGTCTTGATTGATCCTCTGAACTTTCTGCACATTCTATCACCTGAAAAGAATTATTGGAAAGGTAGTGTTCTCTTGCAGGGGGAGAGAGGAGGTGGGTGAAGGTGTGCATACTCCTTGTCTGCTGTCAAGTAAGCACAAACCAGACAAAAAGGCCTTTTCTCTTCCTTTCCCCTTCAAAGGCTAGATTCCATCTAAGTCAATCAGCGTCTCTTAGTTAAGGACAGAGTCAGCCTTCAGAGGACCTGGAGAGGTTGATGTAATCTAGGGAGTTTCTAGCGGTCTGCAAGACCAGGTCAAAACCCAAAGAAAACCCTAGAATGGGGACTCTAAAGAGTCCTATAAAACCCAAGGAATCCAACTCTTTCACCTGAATACATTCTACAACCAGATAAATCTCACACCAGTACGATCTAACTGAAAATTGTAAATGTACCCCAAGCTGACTGGCCCCTAACAAGTGAAAAGATGAGTATGTTCTAAGGAGTATACCATATGTTAAACTTGCTGACATACTCCAAGTTGTTTTCCTGTCCCGTGAGTAGTAACAGAGCCCCATAGTAGAGGCAAACTGACAGAAGAAACAATTCAATTTTCAATATTAAAAAGTCTATGTTTGTAAATGCACAGAAAAAGATCTAGAAAGTTAAACAACAGTGTTAACAGCAGTTATCTCTGGGGAGGGATGTGAAATAAAAGTTTAAGTGTGGAAAGGAGGTTTTCATTTATATACATATTTTATTGTTTTCATCTTTCATGAGCATCAATTTACTTCTGTAATTTTAAAAATCGTATTAACTAAAATGCTAAAATGGGATTCTATTTTTTCAAAAAGGATTAATAAACCCAATGGAATTCAAATGAAAAATAAATGTCATTTTGCAGAAACTTGGCTACTATAGACCTACAGATCAAACAGAAATAATGCAATTATCCTATCCTACAAAATAAAAAGGAATACTGGTAACATAACAAAAATGCCCATAGCAACTGTCACCCACTACTCAACGTTCAATACTTTGATTATACAATATTAGCCACCAGAGGGAGTTTCAGTACCCTCCCCTCAAAATTACATCCACTCTAACAAAGCCCTTTTTCAATTTTAACCTAATTAAAAAGGTTACGCTAGCAGAAAAAAGAAATCTTAATACAATTTTTACAGCCATCCATAAATCATAAAAAGTTTTTATTTACTGCACCAATAGAACACTGCTTCTCAATTTTATTTTAATTTTTCATAAGAACTATATTTACAAATTGACATTTCATTGAGGTGCATGTCTGATTTCCTTAAGAGAAAAAAGTTTCCCAGTCTGAAAAGCAAACTACCTGGACAATCAAGTCTATCATCACTTTAATGGGGTGTTCATATTCTCCAATTATCACAACTTTGTGGTTAAAAAGTAAAATTTTATACAACTATGACTCCTAAAAAAAGGGGACACAAAACTAGCATCTGAAAACAGCATAACCCAGCCATAATGCCCAATGTAAATAATGCCATTATATATTTTAGCAAAGCAAAATACAACTAAGCATCTTTATAAGTTACTCTGTGATGTCAGCATCTTAAAAATTAAAGTAGAAAGAGCCCAGCTTATCTTAAACTTTCTTTCAATGTTAGTTCATTTTTCTAAAAAACATTAAGATAAATCACACTGAAAATGGCCCAAATCCCAAGTAATGGAACAGAGACAGGCAGACAGACAAAACCCACATAGCAAATTACTTTGTAGAGAAGGATTTTTGTTTAATCTAGTTTGAGTCTGTAACACAGTCACAAAAATTTTTAATACAAAGACATATACAGTGAACATCTCATTTCCCACCTCCCTTCATCAGGCTACTACTTCTCCCTCTCTCCCACTGTTATTACTTCCCCAGTATCCTCCCAGTTTCTTTATAATTGAAGAGCAAACACAAGTTCATATTCTTATTCCTCCCCAACATCTTTCTTAACACATAAAGTAGCACATTATTCACACTGTCCTACACCTTGGGGTTTTTTTTCCTCTTTAAAACATATTTTGGAGATCTTTCCATGCCAGTGCACAAAAAGCTTCCTCATTCTTTTTCTCATAGCTGATCATGACTAGCTCTACCACAACTTTCATCTGTCTTCTTCTGGCTAACCTTTAATGACATTCTGTTCATTCAAATACCTAATACCTGAGTTAGTTTCCTTCCACCAACAAGATTTTAAAACAAATCAGATTTGAGGTGTCCCAGGGGTTAACTTTCAAGAAAGCAACTCACTAGCTAAATTACATCCTTTTCAGAACGTTTGCTTTTGAAGCAGGTGAAGGGGCAAACATACCACAACTCTCTTATCACCAAAAATAAAGCTACAAATTAGAATGCAATCTTCAAGTGAAATTACCTTTTTTTTGATTTGGGGGATCAGCATAATAGTCATATCAACAGTGACTGTAAAACTTTCTTCTTGTGCTTTTCTTTCACTGTAAAAGAAAACATTGTTTTGATTTGGTTTTTTTTTTTTTTTTTTTTTTAAGGCTAGTAAGCCTTGAAGCCCTATAGCGTGGCATCCTAATAGCAAGAAAACGACCACCTGATTCGATCTTTCATCCGCCAGGTCAGAGGCCGAGGCATTTATCTTTCAGGATCCTGCTGACTATTACCAACAGGACGACTTCTACATCAACGAAAACACTTCGAAGAACATAGGCTCTGCGGCGCTACGTGTTGGAAATTACACACCAGGGGCCAGAGCGCCAGGGCAGACTCCAGCTTCGCGGGCGGAAAGGGATCTAGAACAGCCAGCCGCGGTGGTGACAGGGAGCGGGGAGGCGCGGGTCGCCAGAAGGAAGACCCGGCGCAGCGCCGCGAGCCCTCGAACCCGCGCAGTCGCCCGACCTGGGCGCGCGGAGCGGCGCGTTCCCCGGGAACCGAGCCCCGGAACCACGACCACTAACGGAACCAGCCCACGGGCGGCGGCCGCCGCTCGGACTGCGGACCGCGGCGGGCGGGCCGGGCGCCGGGAGGGTGGGGGTTCCCCGGAGGAGCTGGCCGCCCCGGCGCCCCATTGGGCGCCGCTCCAAACGTGCCCGAGTTGTGACAGGAATAAAGTGGGTCACAAGGCCTAGCGGGTCCCCAGCGAAAGCCCTCTCGGCACCGCGTCTCTGGCTTTCCCGGCCGCTGGAATGGCCCCAGCCCGGAGGCGCGCTCCGGCCACCGGCCCCTCCGTGCACCCCAATCCCGCCCCTGCCCCGCAGGTAACCCCAGGAGCCCCGGAGGGCCCCTCAACAAGGGCGCGACTCCACCCCAACTCCCGGGAAAAGGCACACTAGGACGATAAGCAAAACTTGGGCTTCAGCTCCCGCCTTCCCCTCCCTCGGCCGCCGCCCCCCGGCCCCATACACACACCGCCCCCCGCTCCCTCCCCTTCCCCGCGCCCTCACCGTGTGGCTTGCGGCGGCTCCGGCTTCTTCCCTCCCCCACCCTGGAGTCTGGCTGCGGTGACTCGGAACCACTAACCCGGAGCGTCCAGGAGACACCGCGGCTCCCAGCACAAGCAGCACCTGGGGCTGTGAGTGGCGCCCCCCCACCCACTTCCAAAAAAATTCCCCGCTACTGCCGCCCGCTGCTCCCCCTCCCTTCCCTTCCCCTCCTCCACCGGCACCGGGAGCACGCATGCGCCGCCGAGGCAAGCCTACCGGCGGACTTCAAGCCCCGGGCCCACCCGGTGGGGCGCCACTCACCGGGAGCGCGCACGCGTCGGCGGCCAGATTTCCTTCGCGCTCTCGCTCTCGGGGGTTTCCTTTTTAAGCCGGTAGCCGCAAGCCTAGTCTGTGATTGCGCTCGCTGCTGGCGCATGCGTCGTCAGTGACCCCCGCTGGCTCCGACGGCCGGCGCTCTGAATTTGCCCCTCCCCTCACTCTCCCTTTCCCCGGCGCAACCCGGTGCGCATGCGACTTGCCCCGTTAGGCAGCGCGGAGTCGCGGAGGGGATCCCGGGCGCCGAGGAGACTCCGGCTCCCTCGGGCCGTGCGTCTGCGCCGTCCGCGGAGGGAAACCAGGATCTCCCCGGCGCCCCCTTCCCCGTACTCATTACTGGAAAGCCGGGGAGGCGGGGCCTGGTCGGGTGGAGGGTACGGTCGGTCGGGGTAGCGTTGGCGTTAGGTCCGGGCGGCTTTGGCTTTCGCCCATTGCGGGGAGCGAGGAGGAGAAGGGAGACCTTCTTGCCGGGTGAGGCATCCGGGGGCCCGAAAGGGGACCCTCTCTCCTTTGAAAAGCAAATCGCTTTGCCAGCACGCCAGGGAAGATTTTCCGGGTGTTAGCAGGCGGAAGGCTTTTTTCATTATCTAGCGGTATCACTCGTGTTTTCTCTCTTGGGGCTGGGAGAGGTTTTTTTGCGAAGGTGGATGGACGTCCCGAGACATCTTTTCCTTCTCTCTGGAAGGAGCGCGGCTCCGGTCGCTTCTTATTGGTTGGGTGGGCCTGCGGAGACCGGATATGCGCCCGGGGCTGGAGGAGGGAGGCAGAAGAGGGTCAGGATGTGTTCATTTGGAGTTTTTCACCTGGGCTTAAAGGCTTGGTGACAGTGTAGTGGAAGATGGGGGATGAAGCACTGGGGATACACCAGGACCTGATTTGCTCGGCTTCCCTTGTTAGAAAAATGTGTGAATACTTTCTACTTACGTTAGGGGAAATTACTTCCTTGATGCTTAAAACACACTTGATCCCCATGGGAAAGCACGTTTCAGTAGTTGTAAATGATTGGAACAGAGGTCTCTACAGTCCTAATTCCTAGTAGTTTTCATGTTTTAATGAATGTCCTTTGGATTTAAAATAGAAGCCATCTTGTTTCAAAAAAATAAACAACCGTTTGGGCTATAAATTGCTCCCTTCGAGGTAACATTCACCTCAGTAAGCATTTTAAAATTCTTGCTGGGGGCGCCTGGATGGCTCAGTTAACCGTCTGCCTTCGGCTCAGGTCATGATCCCAGGGTCCTGGGATTGAGTCCCACGTGGGGCTCCTTGCTCAGTGGGGAACCTGCTTCTGCCCGCTGTCCGCCCCCCCCCCCACTTGTGTGCACTCTCTCTAACAAATAAAATCTTTAAAAAATAATAAAATAAAATTCTTGCTGAATGCTCAGAGAAAAAGAATATCAAAATTGAGGAACTGAGGATTTTTCTGTCAAGAGTGGGAAAAGAAGGATTTATTAAGCTACTCCATTATAAGAGCAGAAGGGATTTTAGTAGACATTTTTGTCCAGCATTCATTCCCTATTCTGATAATTTCCTTTGGAAAACTATTCACTAAGTCCACGTGGCTGCAGCAGGACTCCAGGGGGAAAGCATATTTGAGTTAATCCTCTGTCTTAGGCTGGGTTTACCAAGAAGGGTGATCTGTCTTTGACAATGGATTTAAATCTGGAAGAAGGATAGGCCCGAAGCCATCTCTTCACTCGTGGATTATTCTGAGAAAGAAGGTAACGTGGAAAAAAGCAGATTGAAAGATGGAGATTTGGCCTGGAAACATGTTTGACGCCCTGAATCCAATGTGGACTAAATAACTGGAAATTTCAGTTAAATTAGTCAGTTCTTTCATGTATTTGTTTTATTGTTTAAACCAGTGAGATGTTTTCTGTCACTTGCTACCATGAATCCTAAGGGATGCTGGTAGCAGGAGAGGAGGCAAGGTTAATAATACTGATAAGGTAGGTTGCAGACAGACCAGAGAGTCTGAATGCTTCCCCTATGACATGGATGTTTATATTCTGTTCTAGAGAAAGTGATCCCTCCTCAGTTCTACATCATCTAGACTTCGTATCTTCAAAAAATACCTTTGCCCCTTTTAATGGTTCCATTGTCCTCTTAGTCACTACTCTCAACGTTCATCTTTGACTCCTTCCTCTCTCACTTTCTGTATTTAATCATTTACCAAGCCCTGCTGATAATCCTGTTTCTCTGCTCAGTGTTCTGCCACTGCTTGAACATTTCCCACAGTTTGGTTCACATTTTATTTGTTCCTCCCATATTCTCTCCAAGAAGAAAACTATCAGATGTTTCTAATAACTTTTCCAATTTCCAGATTCTACTTTTCCCTTAAACATTCTGTCTCATAGTTTCATAGATCCTAAATTTATTTCCCCAGCCTAAACACAATTTATATATATAATTTAAATATTCTGTTAATTCCTTCTCATACACCTTGCTGTTACTTAAACTGGGCATTTCCAACGCTCTTTCAAACTGATTCTCCTAGCTGATGTCTTGATAGAGACAATATAGCTTAGTTGTTAAGAGTACAAAATTGGAAACTAAACTGCCTGGATTGAAATCCCACCTCTTAATATTTGCATGACTTGGAGCAAGTTATTTCTCTGTTCATTTTTCTCATCTGTAAAATGAGGATAATAGCAAACCTATCTCATGGGATAATTAAGGTATAGAAAATAGATGTAGTTGTGTACGTGTGTGTGTGTAAGTAATAGTACATGGTACATAAGAGATCTCATGTAAGTGTTGGCTAGTATTTTTTTTTAAGTAGGCTCCACACCCAGTGTGGGGCTCAACCTCATGATTCTGAGATCAAGAGTCACACGCTGTACGGACTCAGCCCGCCAGTTGCTCCTAAGTGTTGGCTATTATTGATGATATCCCCTTTTGTGTAATTCTTACGTCTCTTGCTCAAATTCTTCCCCTAGTTCCTGGGTCCCATCAGTTACAAAATCCTGTCTGTCCTTTCATAATACCTCTCTTATCCGTCCTTTCATTAGCATTACTAGTTTCACCATTATAGTTTAAAGTAAATTGGAACATAGGAAATTTAAGATATGTATAATAGGAAATATAAGGAAAGTTTGTGGGTTTTTTTATTTTTTTAAAGATTTTTATTTATTTGACAGAAAGAGCACAAGTAGGCAGAGTGGCAGGCAGAGGGAGAGGGAGAAGCAGGCTCTCCACTGAGCAGGGAGCCCGACGTTGGGCTTGATCCCAGGACCCTGGGATCATGACCTGAGTGGAAGGCAGCCGCCCAACCGGCTGAGCCACCCAGGCACCCCTGTGGGGTTTTTTTTGTTTTGTTTTGTTTTGTTTAAGAAATCTCCATGGTTTAGCCAATTACTAATACTGTTTCTAGACCCTTTAAAATAGAGGGAAGTACAATAATATGAGTTGGTATTACAGACTTTGTAGTCAAAGGTCTGGGCTTAAATCCTGGCTAATACTAAACTAAGAGACGCTGAACAAGTTAAATAATTTCTCTGAGCTTCAGAGCATTTATCTGTAAAGGTAGAAGAATAAGCATCTCAGAATTGTGATGATCAAATGTAAATTATAAACTGCTACATAAAGGTTGTGTGGTAAGGAATGGTGGTTTTAGATGTTTACAATTTGTTGTTGGAACCTAGGAATGGTTGAAACGACTCAAATTTGTAACTCCAGCCTACACCTCTCATTTGGGCTCCGTACATGTATGTCCAGTTGCCTACCTGATGTCTCCTCTTGGGTATCTCACATATCTTGCACGTCCCCTTCAATCTTTTCTCTACAGAGCAGCATGAATATTCTTTTGGAAATATGAATGAAATCACATGTTCCTACTTGAAACCCTTTTGTTTTCCATTTCATTCAAATTCCTAATCATGGTCATGATACCATTTCATCTAGCCCTTGCTATCTCTCCAATCTCATGTTCTCCATTTTCTCCTTTTCCCATAACACTCCCACCTAGAAATTTCCTTCAATTCCTTGCTAATCTCTCTATTCTCTGGCATTGGCACATGTTGTGCCCTTGCTGAACCACCTTCCTACCATTTCTCATGGCTGGTTCCTCAGTCTTCATGTCTCAAAGTCCTAACTACCCGATTTTTAAGTAGGTCTCTCTCCTACCTCTCTGCTGCCCCGTCCCCCCCACAGAGTACCCACAGTTACTGCCTATTGTTGTGCCCACTGTTTCCTCCATAATACTAAGTTTAAGTTACATGTATATTTGTTTGACATTTGTTTTCTTATTAACTAACATCCCCACCATCACATGGTAAACTCCAAGAGGCAAGAACTATGTGTTTTGTCCACCACTGAATTTGCAGCATCTGTTTCAGTGCCTGAGGTGAATGAATGAATGGATGAATGAATACATGAAAGGTAAAACATGCTAGAAAGAAGATTTTTAGGATTATCTTTATATCCTAGATTATGAATGCAGGTGGCAGATTATAATCCTATCAAAGCATTAGCCTTAATAATGTGTTTTAAAGTACAAAAGGGAGATAAACTGAAATCAAAAAGTGAAATATGATAACTCTTAATAACCAAGAGTGTGGAGGAAGAGCTAAAGAATGCATACAAGATATCTTTAAGGGGTTTGATATTGAGTGCTGCCCAATCACCTAAGGATCTCATTAAAACAAAAATTCTAACTCAGTTAGTCTGGGATGGGGCCTGAGATTCTGCATTTCTAACCAGCCTCCGGGAATGCTGCAAATTCCAGGACCATACTTTGACAAACAAGACACTGTAAAGTAGGGAAGGGAATTGCATGGTTGGGCAGCAAGGAATAGAGAAAAATATTAGGTTGGGATATATGAAATATCCATTTTTAATAGGTCCAAAACTGTTGAATATTGGCAATTAAAAAAAATTTTTAAGTTTGTATCCCATTAAAAATCATTCAATAAAATGGAAAACAAATATTAAATAATTTCTCTGCATTCTGACGAGTATTTATACCCTACTGAAATGGGAATGTGTAAATGAAATAACTATGGAAGTAACACTGACCTGCAATGGCAGGTGTGAAGACTTGCCGGAATAATGTGTGTGTTTAGGCATGTGCGCACACACGCATCATTTGAAAAAGACTGGCTGGAATCACAGCGACTTAAAACATGCTATAATTTTATGATTTTTACAAATGTTAAAGTCTTCATGAACTGTTCTTGTGCATAAAAACTTACTGCCACCTGGTGGATTTGAGTTAAGAGTTAGAAGGGAAATATATATCTTTTTTATTCAGGTGTCTTAAATACTATGATACTTCCTCTGTTAATTTTAACTTAAAAAAGAAAAGAAAATAAATATGTATTTACTAAAAAAATTACAATTAGGGGGACTTTTTGCATTTGGTTTTAACTGGAGATACGATAATATTTGTATTTATATGCATTACATGGTATTAAAGTTACATTTTAACTTTATAATATGGCTTTTCATTTCCACAACTTTTATCCTACTTAGAAACATATCCATCCATTTGTTAAAGAGAAGTTTAGGGGTTGGACCAGTATAGGTTATTATTTCTCTTACATGTGTGCATAATACTATAAAAAAAGACCATCTTGTGCAACCCTCAACTTTCCCTCCCTTCATCCCAAGATGTATGTTACCCTTCTTAGCTATCTCAGAGGAAAGGGATCTTCCTGATCCTTTGCAAAGTTAGATCATTTGGTTTTACCTTACCTGGTTACTGTATTCAAATCTGTATTTAACTTTCCTCCCACTTCCTCATTGTCTGCCGCCTCTATGATTCCTCCCCCCGACCCCTAAGAGCAGCAGTCTTTTCTTGACTCCATGTTGACTGTCTCAATTCTCGCCAATTTATTTTTGTAATTTAATCATTTAAACGTAGTCTAGATTCTCTCACAAACATCAGTGAACATCTGCAATCAGAATGATGGGTCATCAATACAAACAAAGTAGAAGAATAAAATGTTATTGAACTATTACATGCTGGATTTACCACCCCTTTTTCTAAAAGTGCTGTTCATTACTAAGCCAAAATAAAACATCCTATAGGTCTTCTGCAATGTCCTAATATTGTATACTTTTTCATGATGAATTCCTCTGTGATTAATATTAAAACATAGGTAAGCCTCACAATATATCACTTCTGATTTAGGAACTTCACAGGTCGGATGCCTGGGTGGCTCAGTCAGTTAAGCGTGTGCCTTCGGCTCAGGTCATGATCCTGGAGTCCTAGGATTGAGTCCCGAATCAGGCTCCCCGCTCAGCAGGGAGTCTGCTTATCCTTCTGACCCTCCCCTTTCTCATGCTCTCTCTTTCTCTCTCATTCTCTCTCTCTCTCAAATAAATAAAATAAAAAAATCACACTTGCAAAAAAAACACTTTACATATCATGTGCTTCTGATTCTGTAGTCTATCAGTGAGAGTACTTAGTAATTTTCTAACTTCATAACAGAACTATTAAAAACAATAATAATGAGTGCAGGTGTTTCTTATGTACTTTTCCGAATCCTTAAATTGTATTTTTCTATTGAGTTGTTAATTTTTTTTTTAACAGGTAAGAGGTTTCCAGGAAAAAATGTATGGTCATAAATTTAAGTATTTTCACTCAAGGCCCCTAAATAATAGATTTTAAAATCTATTGATATAGTGGCACCTGACTGGTTTAGTCAGTAGAGCATGTGACTCAATCTCAGGGTCATTAGTTCAAACCCCACATGGGGTGTGGAGCCTACTTAAAAAATAATAATAATAGGGGCATCTGGGTGGCTCAGTCGGTTAAGTGGCTGCTTTCGGCTCAGGTCATGTGGGATCAAGCCCCGCATCAGGCTCTCTGCTCAGCCGGGAGCCTGCTTCTCCCTCTCCCTCTGCCTACTTGTGCTCTCTCTCTCTCTCTCTGTCAAATAAATAAATAAATAAAATCTTAAAAAAAAAATAAAAAGAAGAAAATAAAAATAAAATCTATTGATGTGTAATGAAATTTCATGGTCATCTTTCAGTATATTCATTCATAGGCCTCTTTGGGAGTAAGCAACACAGAGGACTTGTAATATTGGTGCTCTTATCCAACATGGATCAAAAAGAGGATAAACCACAGGAAAATATTAAGGGTTCAGTACAAATTCTGGTTTGGTTGGAGGCAACAAATATTCTGAAATACCTGAAAGTTTTTGAAATGATATATAAGCTATCATTCTAATATAAATATGAAAATAAATCCATAAATTTTCTGACCTCTGATTATAAAGGCAGTGAAAAACATTCAGTAAATAATTTGAAGCTATTTATTAAATATTTCTATTTGGTATCATCATTATCACTGTTTGAACTATTAGTGTCATCATAAATAGAAGTGTTTCTAATTGAAGATACCATCACATCTACAATGCCTTTTTTGGGGTTTTCTTCTAAATCAGTCTGTATTGCTCCAACTTCTGCTAGTTTCCATTCAAGTTCTGCAATAAATAACCCATCATTAAATCAGATAAAAATCTTGGAAAAAGAAAATAACTCCTCATCTATATGAAATAGTAAGTGATGCTAATAAAATTAATGTGTAAATGAGGATATATTTAGAACTGAGTGACTATGAAAGTACTACAATATCAAAACACATATTGGATACAACAAAGTTATACTTAAAGGGAGAAATTATGGCTAAATGTTTATTTTAAATTGACTGAAAATAAGTGGCTTAAAAGTTCAAATCAAGAAGCTAGGAAAAGAACAATAAAGTATACCCAAGAAAAGCTGAAAGAGGAATATAATGAAGAAAAGACTTAGCAAAAGTAGAAAAACAAAATGAGTATAGGTGACCGACAAAATCAAAAGCTCATTCTTTGAAGAAACTAATAGACATACCTCAGCAAAAATGATCACAAAAGGAAAGAAATCCATTCATATAAAGAATTTACATGGGACATAACCAAGGTAAAGATTCTAATATGGCTATGACACTATGAAAAAGTTATGCCAAGACATGTGAAAACTTCAACGGGAAAATTTTAACAAAAATATAAATTACCAAAATATATCTGAGAGAGAAACCAAAAGAATTGAACTGATAGCCAAAAACCCCAGTCCCTGTAAATTCATAATTTTGTTAAATTTATTCCTAAGTACTGAATGGATGAACAGAACATTTATGAGGCAAATTACAAACACACTTCTGAGGAAAATTATAAAATATGTTACAAACTGTAATATATATATCTATGAGGAAAATTACCAAAAACAAAAGACCAAGATAAGTGATGAGATATATCTCATTCATGGATTGGAACATCCACTGTTATTGGATATCAAGTCTCCAACAAATCATCTATAAATATGATTCTAATAATCAACAGAATTTTTCATGTAAGTGGACTAATTCCAACATTCACATTAAATTTTGAAAAAGATTTGCCCTGCTGGAGACAATTGTAGATTTGTTATAAAGCTGTAGTAATAAACGCAGTGCTGTATTGATTCAGGGATAGACAAACAGTAAAGACTTCAGAAATAAATTGAAGCATTTTTGGAACCATGAAAAATGACATTAGGAAACATTAAAAATCAGTGGGGAAAACACCTCACATACATTAGGATTGTTACTATACAAAACACACACAGAGAAAACAAGTGTTGGTGAGGACGTGGAGAAACTGGCACTCCTGTGCACTGTTGGTGGGAGTGTAAAATGGGGCAGCCACTATGCAAAACTGTATGCTATTTCTCAAAAACTTAAAATAGAATTACTATATGATCCAGCAATTCTACTTCCAAATATATACCCAAAAGACTGGGACTAGAACAGATTATTTGTACATCTATGTTCATAGCAGCATGACTTACAAAAGCCTAAAGGTAGAAGCAACCCAAGTGTCCATGGACAGATGAATGGATAAACAAAATGTGGCCCAAACATAAAATGGAATATTATTCAGTCTTAAAAAGGAAGGAAATTCTGACAGATGCTATAAAATGAATGAAACTTAAGGACATTGTGCTAAGTGAAATAAGCCAGTCACAAAAGGATACTGTATGATTCACTTATATGAGGTATTGAGTGTAGTCAAATTCATGTAGTCAGAAACCTTGCCAAGACTGGAGGAGAAGGGAATGGGGAGCTATCGTTCAGTGGTATAGAGTTGCAGTTATGCAAGATGGAAAGAGTTCTAGAGATGGATAGTGGTGATGCTTGCACAACGGTGTGAATGTGCTTAGTGCAACTGAACTATATACTTAAAAATGATTAAATAAATAAGTCCTGGGTATGTAATGTACAGTGTGGTAACTATAGTTAAAAATAGTTAAGATGATAAATTTCATATTATGTGTATTTTACAACAATTTAAAAAATTGTTTAAATATACAAAAAAACACCAAACCCCCCCCACAAAACACAGACCAGATAATACGCTATTTATCATAGTGATTGCCTGTAAGGAGACAGGAAGGGGAATGGGACTAGGAATGAAACTATACATAACTTCAACTATATCTGTAATGTTTATTTGAACAACAAACAAACAAATAGCTCAAGCAAATGAATAAATGTTCACATTTGTTATTTTTGGCAGTATACAATTACATGAATGTTTGCTATATTATTGTTTGTACTCTTATGTATTAATTTTTTTAATTAAAAGGATGAGGTTCAATGGCTTTCACATGATGGTGTGAGAAGAAGATTTTAATAATATAGATTAAAGCAGTTCCAAGAAATGACTAGATCAAGGATATGGCCTTAGAAGTAGGTTAGCAAGTAAAAATTATTACAGAAGTTAAAATTATAAATACTGTGCTATGAAAAAAAGAAAATAAAGGGAATTAACTGACAAAATCAGATAGTACATGGACAAGTGAAAAATAAACTGTATAGAGAAAATATGCTATAGAAATTTAGTAGAGAAGAGGAAGACAAGATTATGAACTGGTCCAAAATGACATAATGAGAGAAATGGAAACCTAGGAGAACCACAAAAGAATAGGGTATGAAAGAGAGAATAAAGAATGGTAGAGTATTTTGGGTACAGGGAACGAGTATGAGACAAAGAATAAAGGCATAAATGAATAAGGGGTTTCTGCAGTAGTGGTTGAAGAACAGCTTGGCTGGAGCAGAAACTAGAAAGCATTGAGTAATATAGTTGGATAGGTGGGCTGAAATTTTCAAGCAGAAGATTCTGTATTTTTAACTTATTTCACACAAGGAACCATTAAGGCTTTAAGCAAGTAGATGTTGTAATAAGAGTATTATTATAGGAAAATTAATCTGGAGGCATACAAGAAGAGACTAGAAAGGAGGGAAAACACCTTATGTTTTATGGAAATAAACTTTCATGATACTTGTTAATTTATGGAAGTTTTCACCTGTTTTTTTAATAAACATTTTAAAAATAATATCCTTACCTTCCAGCTTGAGATTTATCCCTCCACATTCTATAATTCCAATGAATTTGCCTTCTATCTGACCGTTTTTATAAACAAAAATTGTTGGTAAACAATTGTCATGGTAGTGTTGAATACAGCTATTCACGATGGCTTTAACAAATTTAGTTTCTGGAAACTTTCTTGCTAGGAGACTAAGATGCTGGTTAACCAACAAACACATTGGGATGCTAAAAAGAGAAACAGTACACAATATCTTTAAAAGCCGACTACTTATCTCAGTCTAATGAAGTAAGTGAAACATCTCCATGACAAAAAATGTATCTTTGGATATGGGTTTTTTTTTAATTTATTTATTTGAGAAAGAGAAAGAGGGTGTGTGAGTGGTGGGAGGGGCAGAGGGAGAGAATCTTCAAGCAGACTCCCTGCTGAGTGCAGAGTCCAATCCCTTGACCCATAAGATCAAGACCTGGGTGGAAACCAAGAGTCCCGAAGCTTAACCAACTGAGCCACCCAGGTTCCCCTCTTTGGATATTCTTTTGATATAACAGCTTATCAGCTCTCATCCTCTATTGTTGCCTTTAGTAATGATAAACTTCAGAGTCCTCCCATATTTATTGTAAACACAATTATAGCCTGGGAGTGAAGCTTGCTATCATGGGAATTTGAGGCCTAACTAAGGCTATCTACATCTGACTTTGCATCAATTTAATCAAGTTAGTTCCCAGTTTATAGGACCCAGGAAAAACAAAACAAGACAGCACACTTCAAGGGAATCCTTGGCAGTTCTGAGTTGAAACAAGGGATTCCAACTCTTTCCACCACCCCACCACCTTGGCCTTATTTCCACATGAGATTATGACATCCAAAGTGTCTCATCTCAAACTTCCTTGAATTTTTTTTTAAGATTTTATTTATTTGACAGAGAGAGAGAGAGACAGCGAGAGAGGGAATACAAGCAGGAGGAGTGGGAGAGGGAGAAGCAGGCTTCCTGCTGAGCAGGGAGCCTGATGCGGGGCTCGATCCCAGGATCCTGGGATCATGACCTGAGCCGAAGACAGACGCTTAACCACTGAGCAACCCAGGCGCCCCACAAACTTCCTTGAATTTCTTGACTCTGACATACTTCACCCACACTTTTCTTTGACATCCCAGTCCATGCAGCATCTTGTTCCCGATTATCCAGAACTATTCCCCACAAGGTATTTAAGGGGCACCTGACTGGCTCATTTGGAAGAGCATGTGACTCTTGATCTTGGGGTCATAAGTTTGAGCCCCATGTTGGGTATAGAGATTACTAACAATAAATAAACTTAAAAAAAAAATTGATTGGAAGTCTCCAGAACCTACAATTCTTCCTGCTCTCTATCAATTTGACTCCCAATATATCCACTCTTCAATTAGTTCCTTTTCTCTATCATTCACTCACAGCCTTATCAAACTGTTTCAGAGCCAATCCTTTACTTCATCCCATACTCATTTCACATGGGACCTTTCTCTGTTTGTTATTTTGCTCTCTCTTTTCCTGTTTTTTTCAATCTTCTCCACTTTCTATAAATATATTTAAGTTAATTTTTTAAAAGTTCCTTACAACTCTGTGTCTCCTTCAAATAACTACTCTCCTGTTCATAGCCCAAATAAAAAGGAAAATAATAATCTCTATGTTCCATTCACTTCCTTTATTGAAAGGTTTTCCCTTTTTTTGGCTTTTTTGATTACACTTTTTTTTTCCCCCCAGTGCAAAAAAAAAGGTGGTTTTATTAAAGCACAGGGACAGGACCCGTGGGCAGGAAGAGCTGCTGCGATAGCACTTTCTATTAATTTCCTTTTTATTTCTTTGATTTCCTTCTTCTGTCTATGACTCAAATGTAGATGTTCTTTGTGATTGTGTCCTTCTTCTCATACTAGACACATTCACTGTGCAATCTTATCCATTCTGACATCAACACTGATGAATTTCATCTCCTCTCCTCCCTCAAAGGAAAAAAAATGTATATCTGTATATATTATACAATTCTTCTGTATTTTCTTAGTTTGGCACTGAGGCCAAAAATCTCCCTATTCTCTACAACATCTACTCGGTAATCACATCATGTTGCTTCTACTTCCTTATCTCATACCTAACCTCTCCTCTTTTTCTCCATTACCTTACTTCTTTCCTTTCTTATCTGAGCTTCATCAGATTATCCTAAGGGTCTGTTTCCAGACTTGGTTTCCCAAATTCATCCTTGATCCTGTTGACAAAGGGAGCTCAAAATGAAAATCTCACTATGTAACAACTGCCCTTCCTTCAAGCTTAAAATCCCTCAATGGCTCCTCGCTGCCTTCAGGATAAAGTCTGGGCTCTTCAGTATAGCTTTCAAGGTTCTCTGTAGTCTCTCTAGCATTCTTCTCTGACTGCTACCATATTACTTAAAGCCCTCCAAAGCAAGATGCCGTCTTATTTCTGTATCTTTCTTCAGCTGGACACTCCATCTAACACACTCCATTCATCCTGTCTACTTCCTCTTTGGGGAATCTTATTTTTTGAGGCCAAGACCAAGAATTACATACTCTGTAGAAAGTTCCATACTTCCTTCCTCCAAGCATAAAACTTACTACTCCCTCTTCATTGCTTCTACACTACTGTGTATAGAATTCAACTGTAGCACCTAAGAGACTTTATTATTATGTCTAGTTGTCTCTCTCTCTACTATATTGATGGCATAGACAGATGTTTTATATGCCTTTGCTTCTCCAGCATCTATAAAATCCTCAGAAATCCTCTTAATACTAGACAATGTTATATATCAATTCATAGAGCAAGAAATTAAATGCGTTATACATTTAACTTATATTTCAGAATATATAACATCATTTATTTTCATAATTACAACCTACTACAAATCTAGATACTGCTTTATTTTAGTGGGTGACCTACTTTAATATTAGAAAAGTATGTACTGCCTAACTTAAATATCAATTTTCCACACAAAGCAATTAACATAAATTGACTTTATAAGTTTCCATTTTCCTCAAATAGTGAAATGAATCCACTAATATCTAACTTAAAGGAATTTTATCATACTGTCAGAATGAGAGCTGAGTCAGTGGTATGACAGACACTTATGGGGTAGGTGGGGTGAATGGCAGAATGTAGGTGGACATTGATGGTGATAGTGAAAAGTGTAGAATTAAGAGAGTATGGTGTAACAGATTATGTGATTATGTGCAGAGACAAAGTGGTTGCCTGAAGACAATCTGATAGCAAGTGGTAAGGGAACAAATTTGGTATTGGGGTTCAGGGGCCAGAATTTAACCCCAGAAGAACTATAAAATATAAGGGAGACCTCTGCATCAGAACATGAGATAAGGGCCTAGTTATGGTGTTCAAGGCTCAAAATATACATTTGGCATGGGAATGATGTAAAAACCCAAAATTGGAATTTGGGCACAGGTGTAAGACTGAATAAAATCAGAATCAAGGCTGCCCTGAAGCTTAGCCACTAAGCTCACTGGCCCAGGGTGATTCGATCCCCCTAGGGGACACTAGGCAAGCTGAGCCTTCACTTGGATGAAGAGTTGGCCAAGTTCTATAATTTTAATGGCAAAAAGACATTAAAATTACAGAACATATGAACCTAGTTAAAAAACAAACTCTTGGGGTGCCTGGTTGGCTCAGTCGGTTAAGCATCTGCCTTGAGCTCAGGTCATGATCCCAGGGTCCTGGGTTGGAGCCCTGCCTCAGGCTCCCTGCTCAGTAGGGAGCTTGCTTCTCCCTCTCCCTCTGCATCTCCCCCCTGCTTATGCTCTATCACGCTCTCTTTCTCTCTTTCAAATAAATAAAATCTTTAAAAAAAAACCTCTTTTGTTCCTATAAAATTTATAGAAGGCAGCTAGAAACACAAATATATTTAACAGTTATACTCTACAATATGAAAAGTTATGAGTCAATCCATTATTAAAAACTAGACTTTTCTAAGGACTATTTGTCACACAAGTAATTATTTTCTGTTTTATAAATTTAATTATAGATTAATTTTCTTAAAATGTGTGTTTTATACCAACACATAAATGCATTTTCTTAATGTCAAGAAAACGAATATTTTAGGTAACTATCTTTGATTGCCCCTCAAAAAATCTTCTGGGGTCACAAATACTTAAAATATTATTTAGAAGATTCTTATTCTTTGAGTCCATCAGAGGAAATGAGAGTTTGAAACAGCCTAGCTGAAACTATAACACATTCAATCTCTTTCATGAATTTTTGAAAATTATTTGTCCAACCTAATCCTTTCTCTAGAAATAACCATTAAAGTAACTAATTTTGTGCTGTGGTATGGGCATTCAGAACCAACATCTATTCTGCTAATCATACTGGGTCCCAGAAAAGATATTCAGTGAATCACTTCAGTATACAACATTTCTCACACACAAATCCCATTATTGTAAATGTCAGTGTCTCTCATACTTACTTGTGAGGAACCAAAATCAGCAGCATTTACCAAGTGGTTTAACCAGATAAGTGGTATAGGAAAAATGGGAAATGATTCTTTTTAAGGCTTTAAACTACTCAAAAATTAGTTTCCAAGCATTTTAGTTACAATAACAGTAATGTCTTCTTTAATGGGACATGGTGTCCTCTCAAAATTTGTGTGAGGAACTGGTGAGCTGGTAAACAGCAGGGCTCTAATTTGCATAAATTGCTCTGTGCAGAGTTTCTGTGAGGACCTGAAGAGAGAAGAAATTTTTTATTCAGAGAACGAGATGAACACAAGGAGGAAACTGGCATGGCCTCTGTTCCTGGACTGGCGTGGAGCCCAGGCAGAGTAGCTGGGACCTAATGCTAGAGAGATTTGTGAAACCCTGGGAGCTTGCAGTGTGTCTGTGGCACAGAGTTGGGGAAAAGTCCACTCTACCCAATTATCGTATACCAGGCTGGTAAGGTCTGGGGACATTTGGGTTATGCTTAGTAAAGTAGGCACTATAAATTGTTTTAGGAGCACAGGGGAGTACAAGGGAATTGTTCTGTTAAAAGAGACTTAAAAGACACGATCTATCCAAATGCACTGCATTACCCTTGACTGGATCCTTCGTCAATTATTATTAATTTTGGAATTATTACTAATTTTGTTAGGTGAGAAAACAGTATTATGGTTATATAGAAAAATGCCCTTATATTTTGAAGATGCATGCTGAAGTACTCAGGAATAAAGGTTTATGCTGTGTATAATTTACTTTGAAATGATTCTGCAAATATATACACATGCACATAGCTACATACAAATAAAAACATACAAAAGTGGCAAAATGTTCATTATTGAATCTACCCAGCTAGTATTTAGGGTGTTCATCTTATCATTCTTTCTACTTTTTTGAATGTTTGAAATTTCCATAATAAGTTTAAAAAAATTAATGGCCAAAGAGTGTTTTTTTTTTTTTTAAAGATTATTTACTTAAGTAATCTCTACACCCAACATGGGGCTCGAACTCACAACCCTGAGATCAAGAGTTGAATGCTCTTTTGACTGAGTCAGGCAGGCACCCTGAAAGAATGCTATTTTTTGGGCACCTGGGTGGCTCAGTTGGTTAAGCGACTGCTTTCGGCTCAGGTCATGATCCCAGGGTCCTGGGATCGAGTCCCACATCGGGCTCCCGGCTCAGCGGGGAGCCTGCTTCTTCCTCTGACCCTCTCTTCTCTCATGCTGTTTCTCTCTCACTCGCTCTCCAATAAATAAATTAATTAAATCTTTAAAAAAAAAAAGAATGCTATTTTTCTAAAAAGTGTGACAAGTTCTTTAAATTAGACATGAAAACATAATAAAAAACCTAACTTAATCCCTGAAGCCCATTACTCTCTACATGTATGTATATGTTAAAAAGAAAGCCACAAGGCCCAAGGTGGAGTTACTTGCTCCCAGGACAGCAAAGGCTTAATTACAGTTTCAACCTCTCCAGGAGTGATATTTTAAGCCAATCAATCTGGAATTTTCTGGTCAGTACCAAATGAGGTAATCTGTCACATGAGCTCTCCATTCCCCAAAGGAAGATGAGGTGATCCATCTAATAAGAACTCCCCTCCCATTCCCCCCACTAAGAGAAGGTGACCTTGCCTGAATAATCCTTTCTTTTCTTTTACTAATAACTTCCTGTCCCACCCTCCTTGCTATAAAAACCTTCCATTTTGTACAACTCCTTGGAACTCCCCTCTACCTGGATAGGATGCTGCCTGATTCATTAATCACTTAATAAAACCAATTAGGTCTTCAAATTTACTTGGTTGGATTCTATTTTTTAACATTATATATGTATATATGTATATGTGTGTGTGTATATATATATATATATATATATATGCTTTCTTTTCTTGAATAATCTTTGTTATATGCTTTATAAAACCTCAAAACCAGACATAAATATCTTAAAACATTAGTATATTAACATTTTGCAAAAATGCGATGGTAATTACCTTGATCTGTATAAATGAATTATAACTGATACATCTTTTTCTGCATTTGTGACTTCATTCACGTACTGATTTCCAGAAATTTCTCTTAATTCCCCAAATTTTTGTTTTTTCCTAAGAGCTTTCCATTCCTGTAACCGCTTTTCTCTAATTAAAAAAATGAAATAAAAAAAAGAAAATTGTCATAGTCTTCAGGTCATCCCTATATATAGTAACAATTTAGGGCAATGAATGTAATGCTAGAACATATCAGAGACTTTAAAGAATGATAGAATAACTATTAATGGTCTTATAATGCCAATTTCTTTTTTTTTTTTAAGATTCTATTTATTTATTTGAGAGAGAGAGAGAGAGCACAAGCGGGGGAGGGAGGAGACAGAGGGAGAGGGAGAAGCAGACTCCCCGCTGAGCAGGGAGCCTGACGCAGGGCTCCATCCCAAGACCTGGGATCATGACATGAGCTGAAGGCAGACACTTAACCGACTGAGCCACACAGGCGCCCCCCAATTTCTCTTTTCATACGGGCATTTGTGTTACAGGTATTGCAAAGAATAAGGAGTTAGCTATTGACTTTTTGTTGTTGTAATATTTTATTTATTTGAGAGAGAGAATGAGAGAGAGAGAGAGAGCACAAGCAGGGTGAGGGGCGGAGGAAGAAGCAGACTCCC
The DNA here is from genome assembly GCF_964656455.1 of Halichoerus grypus. NCBI lineage: Eukaryota > Metazoa > Chordata > Mammalia > Carnivora > Phocidae > Halichoerus > Halichoerus grypus. The sequence goes on from NC_135714.1 coordinate 43,579,979, forward strand.
TGCTTAGCAGGGAGCCTTATGCAGGGCTCGATCCCAGGACTCTGGGATCATGACCTGAGCCAAAGGCAGATGCTTAACCAACTGAACCACCCAGGCGCCCCAGCTATTGACTTTTAAATTTATTTTTATTGAAGACTAGGTCTTAATCATAGCTATAGAGAGTTTATTTAGACATTGAGCCAACAAATTCTCATACACAGGTTAAACACTTACTAAGGAATATACATAATAATAGCTAATATTTATTGAGTGCTTACCATGGTACCAAGCACTGTTTTAAGTGCACTATATTAACTAATTTAACTTTATCAAGTTAGTACTATTATTATCCTGTTTACATGCTCTTAACTATCATGCTAAGCTGACCTTCAGTCCAAAGCCTTTGCAAATATGTGTAATTACTTGTTATAAATTTATTGCAGGAAGAGAAGTGGTAGAGAAGAGTGATTACTTAATAGTGTGATGGTCAACACTTCTCTTCCTCCTCTACTCGCACATTCTCCTCAGTTTTCTTTGTTATTTCAGTGGGTTGGGCAGGGAGAGTCACACCTAGTTTTGCCATCAGAAGGGGACATCATGTTCAACGGCCAGCATTTTTCCCCTAGCAATCATATCAATTGGGATTCAGTCAGAAAAACAGAAAGCCCTCCAGCTATCTTAAACAGGCTTAATCTGGGGGATTAAGTGCTTAACACACTTGATGTAAAAATGAAGACTATAGGCTGAGCTACCAGGAATGACTCCCAAAACAACATTGAAAACTGGTCTGCCAAGGGAGGAGCTTTCTCTGCTGCAATCCAGGAACTGGGGAATCTGGACCTACTGTTTCAATGTGTCCTACTATCAGCCTACACTGGGGATCAGAAAGCCACTGCAGCAACTGTTGTCTGTAGGGACCTATCTCCTTTGCAAAGACTGGAAGAAAATATTTGCAGAAGACATATTGGGTGAAGAACTATTATCCAAAATATACAAATAACTCTAAAACCTCAACAATAAGAAAACAAACAACCTGCTTTGAAATGGGACAAAGACCTTAACAGACAACTCACCAAAGAATATACTGATGACAAATAAGTGTATGAAAAAATGCTCTACATCCATGTCATCAGGGAAATGCAAACTGAAACAAGAGACAACTACATATCTATTAAAAGGGCCAAAATCCAGAACACTGACACCAAATGATTGAGAGGATGTGGAGTAATAGGAACTCTCATTCATTGCAGTGGGAATACAAAATGTACACCTTTTGGAAGACAGTTTGGAGTTTTCTTGTATAATTAAACATACTCTTACCATATGATCCAGCTGTCATGCTCCTTGGTATTTACTAAAAGGAGTGAAAACTATGTCTACACAGAAACTTGCACACAGGTGTTTAAAACAGCTCTAATATTTATCACTGCCAAAACTTGGAAGCAATCAAGATGTCCTTCAGTAAGTGAATGGATAAACTATGGTATATCCAGATAATGTAGTATTAGTCAGTGCTAAAAAGAAAGGAGCTATCAAGCCATGAGAAGACACAGAGGAACCTTAAATGCATATTACTAAGTGAATGAAGCCAATCTGAGAAGGCTACATGCTGTATGACCCCAACTATATGACAGTCTGGAAAAGGCAAGACTATGGAGACAAGATTATGGTTGCCAGGGATGGGGGGAGGGGCAGAGGCTGGCAAATAGGCAGACCATAGAGAATTTTTAGGGCAGTGAAAATACTTTGTATGATACTATAATGATGGTTACATGTCATGCATTTGTCCAAGCTCATAGAAAATACAACACTAAGGATGAATTGTAATGTACACCCTGGACTTTGGATGATTATGATGTATCGATGTGGAATCATCAGTTATAGTACATCTATCACTCTGGTGGGAGATGTTGATAATGGGGGCAACTATGCATGTGCTGGGGCAGGAGGTATATTGGAAATCTCTGTACCTTCCACTCAGTTTTGCTGTGAATGTAAAACTGCTTTAAAAAAAGTCTTAAGTGTGCCCTGGATGGCTCAGTTGGTTAAGCGTCTGCCTTTGGCTCAGGTCATGATCTCAGGGTCCTGGGATCGAGCCCATATTGGGCTCCCTACTCAGTGGGGAGGCTGCTTCTCCTTCTCCTCCTTCCCCTGCTTTCTCTCTCTCTCTCTCTCAAATAAGTGGATAAATAAAAAAAAACTTAAAGAAAAAAGTATTAAAATTTTTTGTTGTTTTTTTTGGCTGTAAATGAGGAATTTGCTTTAAATCACCACTATCAGGATGACTACAGAATTTTCCCTTGTTAATAACAACTTTTGAAAGGCTACAGGTTCCTTTTTCCTTAGATTCAAAGTGACAACAGAGATATGAAAGTAATGCCGTAAGTTGGTGGCAATTAGAGCTGGAGTTTTGATATGGAATATGGGAGTGAGAGAACTTCCCCATAGAGTATCTCTCTTTAATCTGTGTGGCAGAGATTGGTTGGGCGGTCACTGGTGTATTTTCCTCTTCCAGGGTTCACGGGAAGACTACATTAGCCAGCTTCCCTTGCAATTAGATTAGGCCCAGGAGCTTGGATTGTGGCCAATAGAACAAGAGTGAAAGTGTTATGTGCATTTCTGTGACTCAGCCCTGAAATCTCCTATGCTATCACTCACTCTATCTCCCTAGTCCCCAAGCCTGCAGGGAAAGGATTCTGACGTGATGAAGAGAACTTAACGAAAAGAGCCCATTAATCATCTCAATAAATTCTGCTGACACAAACGATTACATTAGTACGACTGCTATCCTTGAACAATCCTTGCATTCCTTGAATAACTAATTATTCATTATATGTGATTTTTTTTTAAAGATTTTATTTATTTATTTGAGAGAGAGAGAATGAGAGACAGAGAGCACGAGAAGGAAGAGGGTCAGAGGGAGAAGCAGACCCCCCGCTGAGCTGGGAGCCCGACGTGGGACTCGATCCCAGGACTCCAGGATCATGACCTGAGCCGAAGGCAGTTGCTTAACCAACTGAGCCACCCAGGCGCCCTATTCATTATATGTGATTATTTTAATACACTGTTTTATTTGCCAACGTGGTATTTAAGGTTTTGGCATCTATGTGTCAAAAGCGAGACTGGTCTAAAGCAATGTTTTTCAAGTTAAGGCACATGGACATTCTAATCACTTAGGTATAGCAGGTTCCAGAGATGGGCATATTCCTGAGATCCAACCCACACCTACTGAATATTACCTCTTGGTGCTGGTCTCAGGAATGAGCATTTTTAAACTTTATACTATGGACAGTTACTAACATATACAAGGAAAAGAGACCCAAGATGTACACATGGCCAATCTTCTTGCATCTACACCCCCATTATCTTCTCACCTCAAGGGCTATTCTGAAGCAAATATAAGACAGCATATAATTTCATCTGCAAATATTTCATTACATATCTCCAAAAGGTGAGGATACTTTAAAAAATGTAACTCACATGGCACAATCACACCAAAAACAGTAATTCCTTAATATATATTGAGATATTTTTCAAATAATCCTATTCTAAAATACATAAAATATCCATAAAATTTACCATGTTAACCATTTTCGAGTGTTCAGTGGCATTGAGTACTGTATCCATTTTTAAAAGTTTGTTTATTCAAATGAGGATCCAAATTAGATTTATAAAAATGGTTGTTATATATCTTAAATCTCATTTAATCTGCAGATTCCTTTCCATCTATTTTTTGCCCTTGCAATTTCTTTGTTTTTGAAGGAAACCAGATTGTTTGTCCAAGGTTTCCCACAGTCTGAATTTTGCTGGTTGCCTTATCAAAAAGTCAATTCACATGAGAAATATACATTTATTTATTTAAATATTTTATTTATTTATTTGACAGAGAGAGACAGCGAGAGAGGGAACACAAGCAGGGGGAGTGGGAAAGGGAGAAGCAGGCTTCCCACTGAGCAGGGAGCCCGATGCGGGGCTCGATCCCAGGACTCTGGGATCATGACCTGAGACGAAGGCAGTTGCTTAACCAACTAAGCCACCCAGGCGCCTGAGAAATATACATTTCTATTAACAATGTTGGGTGATTATTTTGACCAACCAACCTAAGAATCATGAGTCTTATTTCCTTTCTTATGAGTCTTGTCTGATTGTTACAGTCAGGTTACAGTATCAATTAATATAACAATGTTTTATGCAATAAGTTAGTAAGCTTTCCATCTTTATAAAAACATAGAGATTATCTGTACCTTGAAAATAGAGAAAAATCACCTAGAGAACAAATTTTAGGAAGCAGCCTAGCTTCTCTCTTATGCTTTTCTATCTCCTATTGAGTCAGTTTTGGAAATTTATATTTTCTTCAAAAAATCATATTTTTAAATGATGTATATACTCATATATCAAATATTCTCTTAGTCTGGCTTCTTTCATTTAGTATAATGCTTTTGAATTTCACCAAAGTTATTGTGTATATCAGTAGTTTGCTTTCTATTCTTACAGAATAGTATTCCATTTCATGAATATACTACAATTTGTTTATTCATTCACTTCGCATGTATTCATCATATCAATGGACTTTTAGGTTGTTTTGTTTTTAGCTATTATGAATATTCATGTACAATTCTTTGTATTGACATATATCTTCAATTCTCTCAGGAATGTGATTGCTGGTTTATATGTTAAATGTATATGTAACTTCGTAAGAAATTGTCAAACTGTTTTTTTTTTGTTTTTTTGTGTGTTTTTTTTAAATTTTATTATGTTATGTTAGTCACCATACAATACATCATTAGTTTTTGATGTGGTGATCCACAATCCATTGTTTTCGTATAACACCCAGTGCTCCATGCAGTACGTGCCCTCCTTAATACCCATCACCAGGCTAACCAATCCCCCCTCCCCCCTCCTCTCTAAAACCCTGTTTGTTTCTCAGAGTCCATAGTCTCTCATGGTTCATCTCTCCCTCCAATTCCCCCCCTCCTCATTTTTCCCTTCCTTCTCCTAACGTCTTCCATGCTATTCCTTATGTTCCACAAATGAGTGAAACCATATGATAATTGACTTTCTCTGCTTGACTTATTTCACTTAGCATAATCTCCTCCAGTCCCATCCATGTTGACATAAAAGTTGGGTATTCATCCTTTCTGATGGCTGAGTAATATTCCATTGTATATATGGACCACATCTTCTTTATCCATTCATCTGTTGAAGGGCATCTCGGCTCTTTCCACAGTTTGGCTATCGTGGACATTGCTGCTGTGAACATTGGGGTGCATATGGCCCTTCTATTCACTACATCTGTGTCTTTGGGGTAAATACCCAGGAGTGCAATTGCTGGGTCATAGGGTAGCTCTATTTTTAAATTTTTGAGGAACCTCCACACTGTTTTCCAAAGTGGCTGTACCAACTTGCATTCCCACCAACAGTGTAAGAGGGTTCCCCTTTCTCCACAACCTCTCCAACATTTGTTGTTTCTTTCCCTGTCCATTTTTGCCATTCTAACTGGTATAAGGTGGTAACGCAATGTGGTTTTGATTTGATTTCCCTGATGGCTAATGATGATGAACATTTTTTCATGTGTCTGTTAGTCATTTGTGTGTCTTTTCATATCTTCTGCCCACTTTTTGACTTGATTATTTGTTTTTTGGGTGTTGAGTTTGAGAAGTTCTTTATAGATCTTGGATACCAGCCATTTATCTGTAGTGTCATTTGCAAATATCTTCTCCCATTCTGTGGGTTGTCTCTTTGTTTTGTTGACTGTTTCCTTTGCTGTGCAGAAGCTTTTTATCTTGACGAAGTCCCAAAAGTTCATTTTTGCTTTGTTTCACTAGCTTTTGGAGATGTATCTTGAAAGAAGTTGCTGTGGGCCATGTCAAAGAGGTTACTGCCTATGTTCTCCTCTAGGATTTTGATGGATTCCTGTCTCACATTGAGGTCTTTCATCCACTTTGAGTTTATCTTTGTGAATGGTGTTAGAGAATGGTCGAGTTTCATTCTTCTGCATGTGGCTGTCCAATTTTCCCAGCACCATTTATTGAAAAGACTGTCTTTTTTCCATTGCATGTTTTTTCCTGCTTTGTCAAAGATTATTTGACCATAGAGTTGAGGGTCCATACCTGGGTTCTCTGTTCTGTTCCATTGGTCTATATGTCTGTTTTTGTGCCAGTACCATGCTGTCTTGGTGATCACAGCTTTGTAATATAGCTTGAAATCGGGCAACGTGATGCCCCCAGCTTTGCTTTTCTTTTTCAACATTTCCTTGGTGATTTGGGGTCTTTTCTGATTCCATACAAATTTTAGGATTGTTTGTTCCAGCACTTTGAAAAATGTCATTGAAATTTTGATCCGGATGGCATTGAAGGTATAGATTGTTCTGGGTAGCATAGACATTTTAACAATGTTTATTCTTCCGATCCATGAGCATGGAATATTTTTCCATCTTTTTGTGTCTTCTTCAATTTCTTTCATGAGTGTTCTGTAGTTCCTAGAGTATAGATCCTTTACCACTTTGGTTTGGTTTATTCCGAGGTATCTTATGCTTTTTGGTGCTATTGTAAATGGAATCGTTTCTCTAATTTCTCTTTCTACAGTTGCATTGTTAGTGTATAAGAAAGCAACTGATTTCTGTGCATTGATTTTGTATCCTGCCACATTACTGAATTGCTGTATGAGTTCCAGTAATTTGGGGGTGGAGTCTTTTCGGTTTTCCACATAAAGTATCATGTCATCTGTGAAAAGAGAGAGTTTGACTTCTTCTTTGCCAATTTGAATACCTTTTATTTCTTTTTGTTGTCTGATTGCTGTTGCTAGGACTTCTAGTACTATGTTGAACAACAGTGGTGAGAGTGGGCACCCTTGACGTGTTCCTGATCTTAAGGGAAAGGCTCTCAGCTTTTTCCCATTGAGGATGATATTCGCTGTGGGTTTTTCATAGATGGATTTTATGAACTTGAGGAATGTTCCCCCTATCCCTATACTCTGAAGAGTTTTAATCAGGAAAGGATGCTGTATTTTGTCAAATGCTTTTTCTGCATCAATTGAGAGGACCATATGGTTCTTCTCCCTCCTCTTATTAATGTGTTCTATCACATTGATTGATTTGCGAATGTTGAACCACCCTTGCATCCCGGGGATAAATCCCACTTGGTCATGGTGGATGATCCTTTTAATGTATTGTTGGATCCTATTAGCTAGGATTTTGTTGAAGATTTTGGAATCCATATTCATCAGGGATATCGGTCTGAAATTCTCCTTTTTGATGGGGTCTTTGCCTGGTTTGGGGATTAAGGTAATGCCGGCCTCATAGAATGAGTTTGGAAGTTTTCCTTCTGTTTCTCTTTTTTGAAACAGCTTCAGTAGAATAGGTATTATTTCTTCTTTGAATGTTTGGTAGAATTCCCCAGGGAATCCATCAGGCCCTGGACTCTTGTTTTTTGGGAGGTTTTTGATCACTGCTTCAATCTCAATACTGGTTATTGGCCTATTCAGGTTGTCAATTTCTTCCTGTTTCAGTCTTGGCAGCTTATAGGTTTCCAGGAAGGCCTCCATTTCATCCAGATTGCTCAGTTTATTGGCATATAGTTGTTGATAATAATTTCTAATAATTGTTTCTATTTCCTTGGTGTTAGTCGTGATCTCTCCCCTTTCATTCATAATTTTATTAATTTGGGTCCTTTCTCTTTTCTTTTGGATAAGTCTGGCCAGTGGTTTATCGACCTTATTAATTCTTTCGAAGAACCAACTTCTAGTTTCGTTGATCTGACCTACTGTGTTTCTGGTTTCTAATTCCTTGATTTCTGCTCTAATTTTAATTATTTCTCTTCTAATGTATGGCTTAGGCATCGTTTGTTGCTTTTTCTTTAGTTCTTTAAGGTGTAGAGTTAGTTGGTGAATTCGGGATTTTTCTGTATTTTTGAGTGAGGCTTGGATGGCTATGTATTTCCCCCTTAGGACTGCCTTTGCAGTATCCCATAGGTTTTGGACCGATGTGTTTTCGTTCTCCTTGATTTCCATGAATTGTTTAAGTTCTTCTTTGATTTCCTGGTTGACCCAAACATTCTTGAGCAGAGTGGTCTTTAGCTTCCAAGTGTTTGAATTTCTGCCAAATTTTTTCTTGTGATTGAGTTCCAGTTTTTTTTTTTTTAAAGATTTTATTTATTTGACAGAGAGAGACACAGCGAGAGAGGGAACACAAGCCGGGGGGGAGTGGGAGAGGGAGAAGCAGGCTCCTGGCTGAGCAGGGAGCCCGATGTGGGGCTTGAGCCCAGGACCCTGGGATCATAACCTGAGCCAAAGGCAGATGCTTAACGACTGAGTCACTCAGGCGCCCCTGAGTTCCAGTTTTAAAGCATTGTAGTCTGAGAATATGCAGGGAATAATCTCAATCTTTTGGTATCGGTTGAGACCTGATTTGTGACCCAGTATGTGGTCTATTCTGGAGAAAGTTCCATGTGCACTTGAGAAGAATGAGTATTCTGTTGTTTTAGGGTGGAATGTTCTGTAAATATCTATGAGGTCCATCTGGTCCAGTGTATCATTCAGAGCTCTTGTTTCCTTGTTGATTTTCCGCTTAGATGATCTGTCCATTGCTGAGAGTGGAGTATTGAGGTCTCCTACAATTAACGTATTGTTATCAATATGACTCTTTATTTTGGTTAACAGTTGGCTTATGTAGATGGCTGCTCCCATGTTGGGGGCATAGATATTTACAGTTGTTAGATCTTCTTGTTGGATAGACCCTTTAAGAATGATATAGTGTCCTTCTGTGTCTCTAATTACAGACTTTAGTTTAAAATCTAATTTGTCTGATATAAGAATTGCTATCCCAGCTTTCTTTTGAGGTCCGCTGGCATGGAAGATGGATCTCCATCCCTTCACTTTCAGTCTGGATGTATCTTTAGGTTCAAAATGAGTCTCTTGTAGACAGCATATGGATGGGTCCTGTCTTTTTGTCCAATCTGCAACCCTGTGCTGTTTTATGGGAGCGTTTAGGCCATTCCCGTTGAGAGTGATTATTGAAAGATATGAATTAATTGTCATCATGTTGCCTGTGAAGACGTTGTTTTTATAGATTGTCCCTATAAATTTCTTTCTTTTTTTTTTTTTAAAAGTTTCATTCATTCATTTGACAGAGAGAGCTCAAGTAGGCAGAGCAGTAGATAGAGGGAGATGGAGAAGCAGGCTCCCCACTGAGCAGGGAGCCCGATGCGGGGCTCGATCCCAGGACCCTGGGATCATGACCTGAGCTGAAGGCAGAGGCCCAACCAACTGAGCCACCCAGGCGCCCCTGTCCCTATAAATTTCGGTTGTATATCACTCTTGGGGTCTTTCTCCTTTTATAGAACCCCCCTTAATATTTCTTGCAGGGCCGGCTTAGTGGTCACATATTTTGTCAGTTTCTGCCGGTCATGGAAGCTCTGCACCTCTCCATCCATTCAAAATGACAGCCTTGCCGGATAAAGTATTCTTGGCTGCATGTTCTTCTCGTTTAGTACCCTGAATATGTCTTGCCAGGCCTTTCTGGCTTGCCAGGTCTCTGTGGATAGGTCTGACGTTATTCTGATGATCCTCCCTCTGTACGTAAGGAATCTCTTCCCCCTAACTGCCCTTAAGATGGTTTCCTTGGTTCTAAGATTTGCAAGTTTTACTATTACATGCCAGGGTGTTGGCCTGTTTTCCTTGATCTTAGGAGGGGTCCTCTCTGCCTCTAGGACTCAAATGTTTGTTTCATTCCCCAGATTAGGGAAGTTCTCAGCTACGATTCGCTCAAATACATCTTCTAGTCCTCTCTCGCTCTCCACTCCCTCCGGGATTCCAATTATTCTGACATTGGAACGCTTCATGGTGTCACTTATTTCTCTGATTCTGTTTTCATGGATTCTGAGTTGTTTTTCCCTGGCCTTCTCTTTTCCCTTTTTATCTATTATATTGTCTTCCAGGTCGCTTATTCGCTCTTCTGCCTCACTTACCCTAGCTGTTAGATTATCTAGATTGGATCCGATCTCATTGATAGCATTTTTAAGTTCTGCCAATTCACCTTTCATTTCTGCCCTTAGAGACCCTATGTTGCCATTAATTGATTTCTCCATTCTAGCCATTGTCTTCACAATTGCTAGCCTGAATTCCATCTCCGACATCTTGGTTATATCTGCATCCATTTGTAAATCTGCAGCATAAGTCATAATCTCTGAGTCTTTTCTGTTTTGGGGGCTCCTCCTCCTAGTCATTCTGTTGATGGGTGGTTGAGGGAATGTATAGAGTCCAAATTATTGACCAGAACCCAAGCAAGATGCACCTGTTTTCTTGGGACCTTAGAGTTGCTGGCCTCTTGTTTTCCCAGCCTGTCTTCTGGGGGCGGGGCCTGCCGTGCTGTTACTGGGGCAACCCTGTTTGGGCGGAGTTGCCCTGCCCCCCTGTGGCAGGGGATGGGCTCAGCGGGAATCAGTTTTTGGGGCTTTTGTTCTCTGGCAGCTTTCCGTGTCTCTTCCACGAGTCAGAGCAGAAGAGACCGTTTCCAACTCTCTGCCTCAGAGCCGAGAGACCGCAGTCTGTTCTTCAGTGAGCTCTCCAGGCCACACCGTCTCCATTTCTGTCTGCACTGCTATAAACTGCAGTGTCCTGGGTTGTGCACCCCTCCGCAGTGCCCCCACTCCTGCCTCCAGGCTGGGGCCGTCTCTGCCCTTTGTGCTTCTAAAACCACCAGCCACTCCCAGTTTGCACGTGTGACCCCTGGGCTCTGGGTTTCCGCCCCCGGGGCTGCCCTAAAGTCCTTTCCCCACCGCTACCGGTCTGCGAGTCTGTGCCCCATCTGCAGCGCGTGAGGCTGTCACTCGCCGGCAGTGTAGGATCCCCATGGCCAGGCACCCTCCCGCTGCCGTTTATCCTCCGATATCTGCTCGCTTCGAACCTCAAAACCAACCGCCTGAGATATTCTGTTTGTAGAGATCCAGATCTTCTTACATCTCAGGCTGGTTTCGTGGGTGCGCAGAGTGGTCTGGTAGATATCCAGCTCAATTCCGGGGACCAGTTGAAATTGGGTCCCCTACTCCTCCGCCATCTTTCCTTCTGTCAAACTGTTTTCCAGAGTGGTCATATGAAAATTTCAGTTCCTCCATTATATTTACATTTTAATTGCCATATAATTCATATATTAGCATGCCTTGAAGATATTGTGAGTTCGGTTCCAGCCCATTGCAATAAAGCCAATATCACAATAAAGTGAGTCAAATGAGTTTTTTGGTTTCCCAGTGTGTATAAAATTTATGTTTACACTATACTGTAGTCTGTTATGAGTGCAATAGCATTATGTCTAAAAACAACAATGTAGGGAACCTGGGTGGCTCAGTTGGTTAAATGTCTGCCTTCAGCTCAGATCATGATCCCAAAGTCCTGGGATTGAACTCTTGACTTTGACTCAGATCATAGTCTTAGGGTTGTGAGTTGGAGCCCCACTTCGGGCTCTGCTCTGCGCTCAGTGGGGAGCCTGCTTCTCCCTCTCCCTCTGTTCCTCCCCCTGCTTGTACTCACTCTCTCTCTCTCTGTCAAATAAACAAACAAACAAATAAATAAGTAAAATCTTTTTAAAAATCTCAATCCTATCTTAAAAAAATAAATAAAAATAAAAACAATAATGTACATACCTTCATAAAATACAAATACCAAAAAAAAAATACTTTGCTAAAAAAATGCTAACCATCATCTGAGCTTTCAGAGAGTCATACTCACTGAACTCAGATCCCATAACACATTTAATAGTAATAAAAAAGCTTAAAATATTGTGAGAATTACAAAAATGTGATAGCCCTGAAGTGAGCAAATGCTTTAGAAAAATGGCACCAAAGCCTTGCTCAAGGCAGGGTTGCCACAAACTTCCAATTTGTAGAAAGCACACTATCTGCAAAATGCAATAAAGTGAAGTACAATAAAGTGAGGCATGTCTGCACAATAAAATTCAACTATTTAAAGTTTACAAGTCAGTGATTTATTTTAAAATAAAGATTGATTGGGGCGCCTGGGTGGCTCAGTCATTAAGCGTCTGCCTTCGGCTCGGGTCATGAACCAAGAGTCCTGGGATCGAGTCCCGCATCAGCCTCCTGCTTGGCGGGAAGACTGCTTCTCCCTCTCCTACTCCCCCTGCTTGTGTTCCCTCTCTCGCTGTGTCTCTCTCTGTCAAAAAATAAATTAAAAATCTTAAAATAAAATAAAATAAAATAAAGATTGATTGATTCATTTTAGAGAGAGAGAAAAAGCACGAGCAGGGGAAAGGGCAGAGGGAGAGGGAAATGGAGATGGGGCTCTGAGTGCAGAGCAGAGCCCCAAATGAGTGCAGAGCAGAGCCCCAAATGGGGCTCCATCTCACCATCCTAAGACCATGATCTGAGCCAAAGTCAAGAGTCAGATGCTCAACAGACTGAGCCATCCAGGCGCTCCCAATTCAGTGATTTTTAAAATATTCAGAAAGTTGTGTATCCATCACCACTATCTAATTCTAGAATATTTTTACTGCCCCAAAGAAATCCCATCTGCAGTTATTCCCTATTCCCCCATCATAGGCCCTAGTAATTAATAATCTACTTTCTGTCTCTATAGATTTTCCTATCCTGGGACACTTCATATAAATGGAATCATATAAAATGTGGTCTTCTGTCACTGGTTAATTTCACTTGGCATAGTATTTTCAAGGTTCAATCATGTAGCATGTATCAGTACCACAATTCTTTACCTGGCTGAATAAAATTCCATTGTACTGATACATCACACTTTGTTTATCTACTACCCAGTTAGTTGATGGACATTCACGTTCTTTGTACTTTTGGGCTATTATAAATAATGCTGCTATGAACATTCATGTACATGTACAAGTTTTGTATACATATCTATCTCAGAGTAATTTCTGGATCATGTGGTAATTCTGTTTAACATTTGAGGAAATTCCAGACTGTTTTTCTTTTTTTTTTAAGATTTTATTTATTTGACAGAGAGAGACACAGCGAGAGAGGGAACAAGCAGGGGGAGTGGGAGAGGGAGAAGCAGGCTTCCCGCTGAGCAGGGAGCCCGATGTGGGGCTTGATCCCAGGACCCTGGGACCATGATCTGAGCCGAAGACAGACGCTTAACGACTGAGCCACCCAGGCGCCCCCCAGACTGTTTTTCAAAGCAGTGAACCATTTTACATTACCACCAGCAATGTCTGAGGGTTCCAATTTCTCCACATGCTCACCAACTCTTATTGTCTGTCTTCTTTATTATAACTACCCTAGTGAGAATGAAGTGGAATCTCATGGTTTTGATTTGCATTTCCCTAATGACTAATTAAGTTGATCATCTTTTCATGTACTTATTTTCCATTTGTATATCTGCTCTGGAGAAATGTCTATTTAAGTCCTTTTGCATGTTTTAATATTGGGTTATTTGTCTTTTATTGTTGAGTTCTAGGAATTCTTTATATATTCTGGTTAGTAATCCCGTATTATATATATAATTTGCAAATATTTTCTCCCATTCTGGGGGTTATCTTTTCACTCTCTTGACAGTGTCCTTTGCACAAAAGTTTTCAATTTTGATAAAGTCCAGTTTATCTATTTTTTCTTTTGTTGCCTGTGCTTTTGGTGTCATTTCCAAGAAATCATTGCCAAATCCAATGTCATGGACATTACTCCCCCTCCATGTTTTCTTCAAGGAGTTTTATAGTTTTAATTCTTACATTTAGGTCTTTCATCCACTTTATTTTTTGTTTATGGTATGAGGTAGAAGTCCAACTTTATTCTTCTACATGTAGAAATCCAGTTTTCCCAGTATCATTTGTTGAAAAGATGAAATGGTCTTGGCACCTTGTTGAACATCATTTGACTATATATTTGAGGGTTTCTTTCTAGGCTTTCTATTCTAGTCTAGTCTATTATTCATCTGTGTGTCTATCCTTATGTCACTGCTACATTGTTTTGATTACTGTCGCTTTGTAGTAAGTTTTAAAATCAGGAAGTTTGAGTCCTCCAACTTTTTTCTTTCTCAAGATATCTTTGGTTTTCAGGACATGGATTATGTTTCTTTGTATTCATTTTGCCAATTTCTGCTCTTAACTGGAGATCAATTGGATTAATTTAAAATACACTTAAACTATGCAATGTTAAGTGCTGACATGAAGCTTAATTTTAGTGTAAGTGCCTGACATTAAGCTTTTGATTGCTGAGGCATCCATTTCAAAAGATAGACATCTTGAAAAACATATCAACAGCTGTATGACACAGCTACTAGCAAAACAACCAGATAAGGAATTAGGCTGCCCCCACCCATGAAGATCCCTCTTTCAGACTTACTTCTGCCATTTAACTCTTTTTTGTATTTCTTATGTGCATTTTTCCCCTTAATTCTCCCATCACTGTTCCTTTTTGTATTTAGTTGATTTTTATAATGTGCCATTTTAATTTGCTTCTTTTCTTTTATTCTTTTAGTTTTTTCTTAGTGGTTACCTTAAGGATTAAAATTAATATCTTATAACGACCTACCTCGAATAATACCAACTTAGTTTGAATACCACACAAACACTCTACTGGTATACACCTCCATCCTTCCCCTTTTATACTGTTATTGTTACAGACTACATTGTTATATATTGTCTGTCCATTAACATCAACTTATAATTGTTGTTTTATATAATTGCCTTTTAAATCATACAGGGAAAAATAGAGTTAAGAACCAAAGTTGAGTAATTCTTTTATATTTACTTATGTAGTTATCTTTATCTATGTTACTTACTTCTTCAGAAGGCTTTGAGTTACTGTCTAGTGCTCTTTAATTTCAGCATAAAGGACCCCTTTAGCTAATTTTTTAGGGCAATTCTAGTAGGAACAAACTCACTTAGCTTTTATCTAGGAATATCTTCATTTCTCCTTTATTCTTATAGCACAGTTTTGCCAAATGAATAATTCTCAGTTGACAGTTGTGTGTTGTTGTTGTTGTTGTTGTTGTTGTTTTGCAGCACTTAAAATATATCAACTCGCTGCCTTCTGGCCTTCAAGATTTCTGATGAGAAATTGAATGACACTTTTATTAAACGTCCCTCATATGTGACAAGTCGCTTCTCTCTCACTGATTTCAAGTTTCTGTTTTTATTTTTTCATAGTTGATTATGATGTGTCTTTGTGTGGGTCTCTTTGAGTTTATCCTACCTGAAATTCATTGAGCATCTTGGATTTACAGATTTATGTCTCTTCTCAAATTTGGGAAGCTTTCAGACATTATTTTTTCAAATATTCTCTCTGCTCCTTTCTCTTTTCTTCTGCTGAGATTCTTACACTATATAAGTTGGCTCATTTAGTGTATCATAAGGCCAATTAGGCTCTGTTCACTTTTCTTCATTCTTTTACCTTCTGTTCCTCAGACTCAATAATTTCAATTGTCTTATCTTCAAATTTGATTTTTTTCTTCAGCTTGTTCAAATCTGCTTTTGAAGCCCTCATATATATTTCACTTCAATTTTTATTGTACTTTTTAGTTTCAGAATATTTTTTCATTCTTTTTTATAATTTCTATCTCTTTATTGCTATTCTCACTTTGTTCATATGATCCTTTCCTGTCTTTGTCCATGTCTTCCTTTAGCTCTTTAAGCAACTTTAACTTAGTTGGCTTAATGTTTTTGTCTAATAAGTCTGACATCTGGGCTTCCTCAGGTATATTTTGTATCAATTTATTTTGTTCTTTGAATGGGCCATACTTTTCTGTTTCTTTGTATGTCTTGTGATTTTTTTTGTTGAAAAGAACACTGGATTCTTATAATGTGGTAACTCTAGAAATCAGACCCCCTCCTCCTATGATTTCTTTTATTATCATATGGTGTCTCTGTGTCAGGGATCAGCCTGAGGTAAAAGCATTAAGGTCATCTCAGGTCTTTTTCTGAGCTTTCATCTTTCCCAAGCCTTTCTAAATTCCCTCATTTATTTGGTAGTTCTTGAATGTCCAAAAAACAAACAAACAAATGAACAGATATGGCTCCTTTAAATCTTCTGGAAGCCACCTGAGCCAGTGAAAGTTGATACCATGGCAACCACTCTTTGTGCCTATACCTCCACATTCAGAAGCAACAATTCATAATCAGAACATTAAATAATATTGAGGACAAAGTCTTTATTGTCCACTCTGGCTCCAGCAAGCTGTGCCAGAAACACAGGTTGCTGTCCAAACAGTTGCCTACCATGGGGCTGGGGATAAGGGATGGATAGCTATCACCACACTGAGGACTGAAATCAACCAATACTAAAGACAACTTACCAGCTAAACTTTATCTTAGAAGCTGCAAATGTTCAAATAGACTCCAGAGTTCCAAAGCTGTTGCTTGAGACAGTTTCTGCCAGTACAATAGTTATCTAGGTGGACAGACGGATTCCTGGAGCTTTCTACTCTGCCATCTTTCTTGATGTCAACCTACTCAGTTGTTTTTTGAAAGTCTCTCAAATTTGGGTTTCTCGCATGTATTTTTATAATTTGACAGAGATTATGAATTATTGACAAGGATACTACATAGGTAATGTGTCCTCCTCGGTGCATCATATCAGGAGTTACTTGATGTCAATATATATTATTGGTGGTGTTAACCTTGGTCACTTCTATAAAATGGGGTCTGCCAAAACTCTACACTGTAGACTTACTATTTCCTCCCTTATAATTACTAAATATTTTGAGGGAGACACTTTGAGATTATGAAAATATCTTGTTTCTATTTAAGCTTCCCCACTCATTTCAGTATCTGTCAGCAGGGCTGGCCCATGGAGATTATTACTCTGGTGTTTGATGGTGACTTTTCTTTCTTTCTTTCTTTCTTTTTTTAAAGATTTTATTTATTTGAGAGCGAGAAAGAGAGAGAGCACGAGTGGGGGAGGGGAGAGGCAGAAGGAGAGAGAGAGTGAGGAGCAGACTCCCCACTGAGCAGGGAGCCCGATGGGGGGCTTGATCCCAGGACCCTGAGATCATGACCTGAGCCAAAGGCAGACTTAACCAACTGAGCCACCCAGGCGCCCTTGATGGTGATTTTTCTATTTTCCTCATCCCATCTAACACTTATATATTGGAATTTTCAGTGAGGAAGAGGTGTTACTTTCTCTGAATTTGTTCATGTATTAAGTTATTGATTTATATCACTAGGGACTCCCGGATATTTATTTTGTCATTTAGTATTATGATTATTTATTTTGTTGTTCAAGTTGTTCCAACTCTGGCCATTTTCCAATCTTTAGTTTGGCTCCTATACCTTTAAAAGACATTTTTTCTTTAGTATTTCTTTACTTTCTGGTACCACAAGATGCTCCAGACTCATATTGTAATTACTCAACTCACATAGTGTTCTCCAAAGAACACTGGTTCCTGTTATTAAAGAATAGCATTTATAAAACAACAGCTAAGATCTAGGTATACTCATACTACCAGACTATTTCTGCTTCTAACTCAATTCACTGTTAGGTTTTTTTTCATTTTCATGTCAAAACAAAGCATTCTTGGGGCCAATCTCATTTGATCAGGATGTATTGTTCTTTTTTAATTGCTGGCCCTAATTTGCTAATATTTTGTTTAAAAATTTTGTGCCTATGTTCATAAGAGATATTTTTCTGTGATATTCTGTTTTTAAAATTTATCTGGCTTCAATATCAGGATAAGTTGGGAAATATACGTACTTGTTCTAATTTCTGAAAGAAATTTATTTATGACTGGTATTTATTTATTATATGATAGACATTATCTTAGAAGGAAAACTGTGGCTCTTATTGGTCTTTTATTGATATTTTCCACTTTACTTATATGTAACTTGATGAAGTTCCACTGTATATTATTGGATAGTTTTTTACTTAAGCAAAGGCAAAAATATTCAAGAAAAATATTCCACCTTATATAAAGTGAGTTGGCTTTAAAATGTTCTTAAAAGCACCTGACTGGTTCAGTTGGTAGAGCATGTGACTTTTGTTTTTGTTTTTGTTTTTAAAGACTTTATTTATTTATTTACTTGAGAGAGAGAGAGAGAGAGAGAAACAGCATGAGAGCAGAGAGGGTCAGAGGGAGAAGCAGGCTCCCAGCGGGGGTCCGATGTGGGACTCGATCCCAGGACTCCAGGATCATGACCTGAGCCGAAGGCAGTCGCTTAACCAACTGAGCCACCCAGGCGCCCGAGCATGTGACTTTTGATCTTGGGGTTGTGAGTTCAGACCTCATGTTGGGTGTAGAGCTTACTTAAAAAAAAAAAAACCTAAAATGTTCCTGGGGTGCCCGTGTGGCTCAGTCAGTTAAGCATCTGCCTTCGGCTCAGGTCATAATCCCGGGGTCCTTGGATCAAGGACCATTAGGCTCCCTGCTCACTGGGGAGTCTGCTTCTCCCTCTTCCTCTGACTGCCCCTGCTCATGTTCTCTTTCTCTCTCTCAAATAAATGAATAAAATCTTTTAAAAAAACTAAAATGTTCTTAAAAACTAGTTTTGTTCTCTTAAAATCTATTCTGTAGGCAAAAATAGGGCTTTTTTTTGTTTCATTCTTATACTTCTCCATTCAAAAACTCATAAGTTGCCCAAATAAATCACTGTACCTATATATTTCAATAGCTCTCATATCTTCTTCATCAAATTCATCTTCAGCTTCCTTCAACTGTGCAAGAGTCATCTTTTCATATGGTTTAACTAAAACAAAATAAATTTTAGATAATTGAATTATTTAAAAACCATTTTTTACTTTATAGTCACATGGCTAGAAAAAACAATGTATAGATAATTGGAGATAAAGAATATCTTTAATGTTGCAGGTTCTCCAATATATAAATCTATTCTGTGGCTGACTACTTCAGGTTTGTTTAAAGTGTGAATTTCCCTCCAAGTTCACAGAACTACCAAGCTACATTTAAAGTAGATGTGAACATCAATTAGACCCCATAAATTTAGATTTTCCAAGTACTTGAAATCTTGACAAATGAAACATACTATTTACACGATCAAAATAGAAGGTAATCATGAGCTAGAGGAATATGGCAGAGAAAAGTCTCACTAGGTTAGATACCAGGACATTTCAGCTCTGTTACTAACTAGTTTGTGACATTCAACACATCAGTTAAAATTTTTACGTGTCAGTACCCTAATTTCAAAAGTGTGGGTGGGATTTCTAATGTCCTTTCTCCCTCTAAGTTTATGAAATACATTTTCACTATCATTATCTCCTTCATCCAGCCCACTAAATGCATAACTGTACCCATTGCTTCTTTCTGTAAACGTAAAACCATTTCTTCAATTTCATCTTTTGGCTCTTCTTTTGGAGGAAGAATGCCAAAATCTCTTAAAATTTCATTCCATTCTGTATCTTCATTTGGATCCTATTTAAAAAAATAGAAAATCTCTTAACATAGTTGTGCATTTTAATATGTGTATGTGAAATTGATATATAGCATTTTTAATTATGCAATTGTTCATGAGCTCTATGATAACTAGATAATTAGTTTCAAAGACTAGAACAAAGTGGCCTACTTTTTCCTCATTTCCCAGCATTAGCAGTACTACATACTTCAATAAATAGGATACATCCTCTACCCTCAAAGTTACCCTGAAATGTTTAATAAAAAATCAATTTGGAACACATATATCAAATATTAATGAAGTAAACTCATAAATCATGGAAAATTCTCTGATGACTATAGAAGGCAAAACCAATTCACATCATGCACAAATACTGTTTTGTTTTTCTACATAGGCATTTAAGACCTCCATGTGAACATGTTTCTCTTTTCAACTATATAGCTTCAAGGGGCTCTTACTCCCAAGCTAAATGTTAAAAGAGGCTAGGAATTTTTCCATAGTTTAAATTCTGTCTAATCATAGTTTGCTTCTATGAAAGTTAACCTTGTTTTCCTTGTAAATTAGACTTTGATATTTTATTTGCTTCTTTTCCAGAAGTTGTAATATATTAACTCTTTTCTTTCTAGTCTGCTGTCCATTTTCTCTAATATTTCCAGAAGAAGAGAGAACTTTATATACATAAAGGAATACTGTAGCAAAGTATTTGATAACCTTGAATGATCTCCACATTCTGGTATTCACATCCCTCCATAGCCCGCTCTCCTTGATTATGGGTGGGAACTGTGACATGCTTCTAACCAAAAGAACATGGCAAAGATGAAGAAATGCCATTTCTGTGATTATACTCCATAATATTATAACTCCATCTTGCCAACACTCTTCTCACTGGCTGGCTTTGATAAAGCAAGCTGCCATGTTGTGAGGTGCCCTATGTGACTGTGCATAACCCACAATCAGCTAGAAATTGAGGTCCTTAGTCAAACAGCCCCAAAAGAACTGAATTCTGCCAAATACCATGTAAGTGAACTTAGAAGTGGATCCTTCCTCTGTTGTACCTTCAAATGAGACCCCAGCTTTGGCTGACCCCAGCCACCAAATTTGTGGTATTTTGTCATGTAACAATAAATTACAAATACAAGTATCACCTTCTCCTCTTCATTCTATTCTTTGGCCAAAGTTTTGGTTTTCTATACACTCTTTGTCTTTTACTGGTCTCTCTATCCATGAGATCTTCCAATCCCTATTCTTTCTATATGTCTCACAACAATAAAAAATCAACATCAGTAGGAGTTCTGCACTTGGTAATGGTAGACTAGATAATTTGAATCAAGCTTTTTTGCTGAGAACATCTAATAAAATTTGAAAGCATTGGAGAATCAACAAGGCAGTGAAGAGAATTATCAGGAGAACATCTTAGATGAGAAAGAGAACTAGATAAGAGTTCTACGTTTGGGGCCATTCCTCTTGGATCCACTACTAGTTCTGCAAGAGGCCAAGAAGCTGAGAAATCAAATAAAGGCTCACAGATTTGAACACGGTAACCAGAGACAGAAATCATTAAGAAAATGATAACTAGGAGATCATCGTATATTTGGAATTTAAGAAAACACTTTCTAAATAATTCATGGGTCAGAGAAAAAAATCACAATGGGAATTAAAAAGCATTAGGAATTGAACGATAACAATAAAGCCACATATCAAAAATATGTGCACTTCAACTAAAGCAGTTCATAAAAGAAATTTTATACTCTTAATTTGATATTTATATAAAATAAAAAAGGTTTAAATATTAAGAATCCAACCAAGGAAGTTGGAAAGTTTCAGAAAATCAAGATAAATGGTAAAAAAAATAAAATAAAAATAAAGATAGAAAGACTGAAAGTAGAAAATGATGCAATGAAAAGTAAATATATAATAAGATTAACAAATTGATTCTTAAAGATTAATGAAATTGATAAACACTTATAAACACTTACCAAGACTGATCAAAAAACAAAAAATGAGAAGGCACAAAACCCCAATACCCAGCAATGTAAAAGGGGAACTCTAGACAGGTGATACATTTTATACAAGGGTCCTATCTATTGTATTTTGCTCATCTTTTTTTTTTTTTTTCCTACTTTAAGGTGGAAGCTTAGATCATTGACTATGAACCTTTCTTTTCTAATATAACCACTTACAGCAATATATTTCCCCTTTACAAATTCTTTAGCTCCACCCTACAAATTTTGGTATGCTGTACCTTTATTATTATTCAATTAAAAATATTTCTAATTCTTTTGTAATTTTTTACTGACATTTAATTATTTGGAAGGATGCTCCTTAATTTTTAAATAATTTGAACTTTTCTAGATATCTTATTAATAATTTATAATTTAATTCTCTTTGGTTAGAGAACATACTTTGTTAAGATTTTGATTTTTTGAGGGGCGCCTGGGTGGCTCAGTCATTAAGCGTCTGCCTTCAGCTCAGGTCATGATCTCAGGGTCCTGGGATCGGGCCTCACATCTGGCTCCCTGCTTAGTGGGAAGCCTGCTTCTCCCTCTCCCACTCCCCCTGCTTGTGTTCCCTCTCTCACTGTGTATCTCTCTGTCAAATAAATAAATAAAATCTTTAAAAAAAAAAAAAAGATTTTGATTTTTTGAAATGTATTGACTTGTTTTATAACCCAGTATATGATGTATCTTCATGAATGCTTGAAAAAAGTGTGCATTCTGCCACTGATGGGCTTTCTCTAAAAATCAAAGGATGGTTGACAGATTTGTTCAAATCTTCTATTTTGTTAGCAATTTTTATATCTAGTTGTTCTATCAATTACTAAGAGGAGAGGTGTTAAAATCTCAAATTATGATTGTGGATTTGTCTATTTATCCCTTGAATTTGGTCAGATTTTGCTTTATGTATTAGAAGTCTAATTATTATGCAAATACACAGCTATATTTATAATATCTTCCAGATGAATTTCTCCTTCTATCATTATAAAATCTTCCTATTTCTAGTAGTAATCCTCTTTGCCTTCTCTTAAAATGTGAACAATTTTGGGGCACCTGGGTGGCTCAGTTTGTTAAGCGACTGCCTTCGGCTCAGGTCATGATCCCAGGATCCTGGGATCGAGCCCCGCATCAGGCTCCCTGCTTGGCGGGAAGCCTGCTTCTCCCTCTCCCACTCCTCCTGCTTGTGTTCTCTCTCTGTCTCTCTCTCTCTCCCCTCATCAATTAAATAAATAAATAAATAAAATCTTATAAAAAAAAATGTGAACAATTTTGTCCATTATTTCTTTCAATTTTTTCTGCCTTCTTTCTTCACCTTCTAGGATTCCAGTTACATGTATGTTAACCCATTTAATGTCTCCTCTGTTCATTAAATCTCTATTCACTTTTCTTTAATGTTTTTTTCTCTGTTCTTCAAATGGACACTTTCTACTGATGCATCTTCAAGTTCCCCGACTCTTCTGCTGACTCTGGTTTGTTGTTAAGCCTATTCAGTGAATTTTTTATTTCACTTGTTAATCTTCTCAGTTCTAGAATCCCACTTGAGTATTTTATTACCCTATTTCTCTGCTAAGGTTCTCCATCTGTTAATTCATTTTTCTTTAATTCCTTAATGATATTTACAATAGTTGTTTTAAATTCTTTGTTAACCCCAATATCTGGACAATCTCAGGATCAGTTTCTATTGATTGCTTTGCTTTTGAATATAGATCGTATTTTCATGTTCTCTTCCTTTTGCTTGTCTAATGTTATTGTATACTAGACATTGAGGATGATAGAGATTCATGATTCTGTTGCGTTGTTCCTCGTAAGTGTGTTGATTTTTATACTTTCAGGCAGTTAACTTGGCTGGGCTCAAATACCAAACTATTTCAACTGAAATAATCAGCAGCTGGAACCTCAGATCTGTTCAGTTCTTTCACCTTCCAGTGGCTACTTTTTATAGCCTCCTTAGAGTCTCCTACATACATATGGAGTTTAGCTGACAAAGAGCTGGGTGGATTTTATACATAGAATTTAAGGATCCTTTCTACATTACTTTCCTTTCTGAGACTTCCCCACAATTCTCTCACCACTCTAGTAGCCCAGAACTTTGCCCTCCAACAACTCAATCTATTAAGATGGTGATTTTCTATCCCCCTGTGTCAATGATTGTGGAACGCCCTCAGGTACCCAACTGTATGTGATCTTTTTAACCTATTGTGATAGTTTTAAAATAATCCACAAATTCACTCTCCTCTTTGGAGAGGTTAAGTTTCATCCCCCTCCCATTGAGTAGGCTGGACCCAGTGTCTCAATTCTAATAAACTGAAAACATGATGGAAGTAATACCACGTGATTTCTGAGACTAACTCATAAAAGGCACTGCTGCTGTTTTTTTTTTCTCTCAATCTCTTTCATCCCTTGCTCTGGGGAAAACCAGTTGCCACATTGTAAAGATGCTCAAGCCGACTAAGTCTGCTTGTGCTGCCACAACAGAATATAAGACTGCGTGGCTTAAATAGAATTTTATTTTCTCATAGTTCTGGAGACTGCAGGTCCCAGATCAAGGTACCAGGAAGGGTTAGTTTCTAGTGAGAAACCTGGCTTGCAGACGGCCACCTTCTTGCTGTATTCTCACATGAACTTTTCCTCTGTGCACAGAGAAAGATTGGGGAGTTGGGGAGGGGGAGAGAATGCTCTGGTGTCCCTTACTCATCTTATAAGGACACCAGACCTTTTGGATTGGGAACCTACTTTATGACTTCATTTAACCTTAATTACCTCCTTTTTTTTTTTAAAGATTTTATTTATTTTTTTAAGATTTTATTTATTTATTTGACAGAGAGAGAGTAAGAGAGCACAAGTGGGGGAGCAGCAGAGGGAGAGGGAGAAGCAGGCTCCCCACTGAGCAGGAAGTCCAATGCAGGGCTCGATTCCAGAACCCTGGGATCATGACCCCAGCTGAAGGCAGTCGTTTAACCAACGGAGCCACCCAGGAGCCCTCCCTTTATTACCTCCTTAAGCATCCTATTTCCAAATATAGTCACATTTGAGGTTAGGGTCTCAACATATGAATTTCGGGGAGACACAATTCATTCCATAAAACAGCCCTATTGAAAAGTCCAAATGGTGAGAAACTGAGGCCTCCTGCCAACAGTCATGTGAGTGAGCCATGTTGGAAGCAGATCCTGCAACCCCAGCTGATGTCTTAATGATGTACTCTCATTAGATATTTCGAGCCAGAGCCACCTGGCTAGGCAACTCACAAACTTCTGACCCCCAGAAACTTTGAGATAATAAATATTTGTTGTATTAAGCTGCTAGATTTGGGGCTATTTAGTTACACTGTAATAGATAACTAATATGCCTATCCATTCAGGGGCTTTTGTCTTAGTTTTTTTTTTTTTTAACTTCTAGAAATCTTAATTAAAAAAATAATCAGAGATGTAAAACAATATTCCTCTTCCCCTATTTACCACAGCAGTATTCATAATAGCAAAATTTAGAAATTTTAGTATTCAGCAAAGAAATTAGCGGTCCATTCAACTTTTTACTGCAATGATTATAGTTTCTATCTCTAGAAGTTCCTTTCCATTCCTTTATCTGTTCATTCTCTCTCTCTTTTTTTTTTTTTTTGGTATTTTAATAAAAGTATTTCACTTGTATTTTTGTTCATTCATTCATTCACTTAAAATTTTAATTCCAGTATAGTTAATATATAGTGTTATATTAATTTCAGGTATACATATAGTGATTCAACAATTCTATATATTACTTACACTGCTCATCATGATAAGTATACTCTTTTTTTGAAAAAGATTTTATTTATTTATTTGACAGAGAGAGAGAGAGCACAAGCAGGGAGAGCAGGAGAGGGAGAAGGAGGCTGAGCAAGGAGCCCGATGTGGGACTCAATCCCAGGACCCTAGGATCATGACCTGAGCTGAAGGCAGATGCTTAACTGACTGAGCCACCCAGGCGCCCCATGATAAGTATATTCTTAATCCCCATCACCTATTTCACTCATCTTCCCATTGACCTTCCCTTCACTTCCCACTGACCACCAATTTGTTCTCTATAGTTTAAAGTCTGTTTTTTTGATTTGTCTTTTCTTCTTTGCTTCTAACTTCCACGTATGAGTGAAATCATATATTTGTCTTTCTCTGACTTATTTCACTTAGCACTATATTCTAGATCCATCCATGTTGTTGCAAATGGCATGATTTCATTCTTTTTTATGGCTGAGTAATATTCCTGTGTGTGTGTGCGTGCACGCGTGCATGCACACGCACATGCATGTATCACATCTTCTTTATCCATTCATCTGTTGATGGATACTTGGGCTGTTTGTTCATTCTTAATAGTTTCCTATATAAACTCATCTTTGTAATCTCATTTTCTATTTCTTTGAACACTTCATGACAGGGATTTTGTATTGGGCAATTGCAAGTTATGCAATCCTTAGGAATCTAAATCTGTTGTTTCTTCCCTTTGTTTAACGTTCATAGTAGTCTTCTTGTGTGATTATTTTGAGATCATATTTCTTTTTAAATGTGAGATCATACTTCTTTTAAAATGTGGGTGTTTTCTGTCTAAACTGCAAATTTCCTTCAAAAAGAGTTTGCCCTGTTGTCAACCAGGAGTACTGTTTCTCAGTCACTAAATCTCTTATGTCTCCCTAGAGGACTTTTGATTATAGAGAGTTTCACCCTTAACTTCCATTGTTCCAAAGGTCAATGTGTGGCTTTGGTCTTCAGGCCTCAGGGAACCCTTTCTTGCTGCCTGCATGTCTCCAAGTTCTCTCCACCTCTTCAGCTTTTTGCTGTTCCAGCCCTGAATCCTGCTTCTGTTGATCTGACCCTGGTGACGCCTTAGCCTGGATCCTGGATATTCCCACCCACAACATAGTCTCTTTACCTTCCACTCAGGACTCAACCTTCATTTGTCTGTTCGGAGTGGAGAAGCTCCCAGAGACCTCTATGAGATCAGCAAGACTACATACAAGTTTTGTGGGTTGTTTTTTCTTTTTAATTCAATTAGCCAACATATTGTATATCATTAGTTTCAGATGTAGAGTTCAGTTAAACATCAGTTGCATAAAACACCCAGTGCTCATTACATCACATGCCCTCCT
Source organism: Halichoerus grypus (assembly GCF_964656455.1). Classification (NCBI taxonomy): domain Eukaryota; kingdom Metazoa; phylum Chordata; class Mammalia; order Carnivora; family Phocidae; genus Halichoerus; species Halichoerus grypus. The sequence goes on from NC_135714.1 coordinate 43,606,374, forward strand.
TAATGCCCATCACCCTGTTACCCCATCCCCCCAACCACCTCCCCTCCAACAACCCTCCATTTACATACAAGTATTTTTGCAGACTGTATTTGTAGTGAGTTTTTTTTGTGGATAGTGAGGGTTCCATAAAGCTCACAGTTACTTATAACTCAAAGGCAGAACTTCCTTTTCCCTTTTGTGGCTTATCCATCCATTTATGTTCAACTGTATCTACATGTTTTAGACATATCTCATAAATAGCATATAGTTAGGGTTTTTTGTTTTTAATCCAATCTAAAATAACTAGAGCAAAGAGTCCATTTACATTCTAGGTAAATACAAATCTATTAGGTTTAGATCTACCATTTTATTTTGTGCTTCTCTGTTGGTCCTTTCTCTTTTATGTTTATAATACATCAACTCCATTTACCCCTTTTCCAACTTATATGTTGGTGTCTTAATTCAGGCTGCTGTACCAAATTACTGTTCACTGGGTGGCTAATAAACAACAGAAATTTATTTCTCACAGTTCTAAAGGCTGTAAATCTGAGATCAGGATGCTAGCATAGTTGGGTCCTGCTGAAAGCCCTCTTCTGGGTTGCAGATGTCTGCCTTCTCCTTGCAGCATTTCATGGCTGAAAGACCACAAGCTAGCTCTCTGGCCTCTTCTTATGCGGGCAGTAATCCCATTCATGAGGGCCCCACCCTCATGACCTGTTTACCTCCCAAAGACTCCACCTCCAAATGCCATCACGTTGGGGATCATATTTCAACATGAATTTTGGGGGAGGGGCCATAAGTTACTCTTATGTAACTCGTTTTATTTCCATATTTTTTCTTAACAATACATTATCATTATTAATATTGCTATTGTATTTAGCCAACATTTCCTCAGGTTTACTCACATTATTTACCACTTTTTTCTTCATTCCTTGTTGAATCTCAGACCATCCATCTGGAAATACTCTTTCAGCCTGAAGTACAACCTTGAGAATTCCCCTTAGTCAGGACTTGCTCGGGCATTATTCTCTCAAATACCTAAAGCATGTTTTTATTTTGCTCTCTTCATAAAAATAATTTTTCTTTGCCCAGCCATAAAAAAGAATGAGATCTTGCCATTTGCAACAACACGGATGGACCTAGAGGCTATAATACTAAGTGAAGTAAGTCAATCAGAGAGACAAATACCCTATTATTTCATTCATATGTGGAATTTAAGAAACAAAACAAATGAACAAAGAAAAAAGAGACAGACAAAGAAAAAAACCCAGACTCTTAAATACAGATAACAAACTGGTGGTTGCCAGAGGGGTGGGGAGTGAGGGTTTGGGTGAAATAATTAAAGGGGATTGAGAGTACACTTATCTTGATGAGCACTGAAAAAATGTATAGAACTGTTGAATTATATTGTACACCAGAAGCTAATATAACACTGTATACTTATTATACTTCAATAAAAAATGATAGAATACAATCCAACAAACCTGGAAGCCTAAAAAATAATTTTTCTGAGTATAGTTTTTTTTTCTTTCAACACATTGTTTGCTACTTTTTAGATCCACTGTTGAGAAATCAGTTGTCAATCTCTTATACTTTTGAAGATAATGTCTTTTCTTTGCCTGCCTGCATTTGAGATTTTCTTTGTAGTTCTCTGCAGTTTGGCATGATGTATTCAGTTGCATATGTAGGGCCCAAGGGCAGGCTGCCTCAAGATGGGCCACTTTGGCACACTGGTTATTTTAAAGTTACTTAAGAGACAGCCTTATGCAAGAAGAACACTCAGACCCTCTTCTGGCCTCCTGAAAGCAGGAAATAAATCTTCCATGTGAAAAGTACCCTCCCTGCACCAGGAGGTAAAGAGACATCCTTACCACCAGAGATAGAAAATTTAGAGCCCAGAAGCCTGTATTAATAATAACCCTTGTTCCTGTTTACTAATTTACTACCACAGCTCAAACTCTGTTTAGAATTTCATACTAACTGAAGCTCCCAAAGTTTTGTTTTGTCAATTCCTCACAGATTTATTGTCTCTATCTAAAAAGTATAAGAACTGTCGGCTTTCGTCATTTCTTTAAATCTCAATATCATCATTGGGTTTCCATGTGCACATAATAAAACTTTAGTTTTTTTTCTCTTGTTACTATATCTCATGTAAATTTAATTTAGTCCAGCTGGAAGCCTTGAGGGTAGAGAAGAATTTTTCCTTCCCTTCACGTATTTCTTTCATCTATCCTGTGTGGATTCACTGGGCTTTTAGAAATTGTAGAATGGTATCTTTTAAAAATTCTGGAAAATTCACCTCTACAACTGAAATCAAACTTGGAATGCTAGATTTTCCCTAATTTATTAATTTTTGTATCTTTCCATATTTCTATACTGACCTGATAAACCTATCCACCGATATTTTTTCTTTTATTAAACATTTTCATTTCAAGAAGTTTCATTTAGCTCTTTACCAAAAATTTTTACTGTGGTAAATGTAAATAATATAAAATTTACTACCTTAACCATTTTTTAAGGGTACAGTTCAGTGGCATTAAGTACCTTCACACTGTGGTACAACCATCACCATTATTCATCTCCAGAATGTTTCATCATCCCAAACTGAAATTCTGTACCTATTAAACAATAACTCCCCACTCTTGAGCTGTACCCTTAGCCTTGGTAACCACTATTTTACTTTCTGTCTCTATGAATTTGACTGTTCTAGCTACCTCATATGAGTGGAATTGTACAGTATCTATCCTCTTGTGACTGGTGTATTTCACTTGGCATGTTTTCAAGATCACCCATGTGGAAACAAGTATCAGAATTCCCTTCCCTTGTAAGGCTGAATAATACTCCATTTTAAGTATCCACCACAGTTTATCCCTTCGTTCACTGATGGGACATTTGGGTTGTTTCCACCTTTTGGCTAATGTGAATAATGCTGCTATAAATATCGATGTACAAATATGTTTGCGTCCCTGCTTTCGAATCTTCTGACTATATACCTAGGAGTGGAATTGCTGGATCATATGATAATTCTATGCATAACTTTTTGAGGAACTACCGTAATGTTTTCCACAGCAGTTGCACTATTTTACATTTCCACCAGCAATGCACAAGGGTTTCAATTTCTCCACATCCTCATCAACCAACATTTGTCATTTCTGTTTTGGTAATTGTTATCCTATGAGTGTGGTCTCTCATTGTGATTTTGATTTATTTATTTTTATTTTTTTCAAAGATTTATTTATTTATTTTAGAGAGAGAGAGAGAGCACAAGCAGGAGGGGCAGAGGGCAAGGGAGAGAAAATCCCAGGCAGACTCTGTCCTGAGCATGAAGCTTGATATGGGGCTTAATCTCATGACTCTGAGATCATGACCAGAGCTGAAACCAAGATTTGGATGCTTAACTTACTATGCCACCCAGGTGCCCCTATTTATTTTTATTTTTAAATTTTTTAATGTATTTTTTTTTTACATAAGCTCTACACCCAATGTGGGGCTTGAACTCACAACCCCAAGATCAAGAGTCACAGGTTCTACCGACTGAGCTAGCTAGGTGCCCTTGTGATTTTGATTTATAGTTCTCTAACAATTAATGATATTGAGCAGCTTCTTATGTGCTTATTGGCCATTTGTGTATCTTCTTTGAAGAGATATATATTCAAATTCTTTGCCCATTTTTAAAAATCTTTTATTTAATTTTTTTATGAAGACAATTGTTTAAGAACAGTTTTAGGTTTACAACAAAATTTAGAGGAAGGTACAGAGATTTCCCATATACCCTTGTCCCCCACATATGCATAAACTCTCCCATTATCAACATCCTCCACCAGAGTCTTACCTTTGTTTATTTTTTTTTCCAAAGATTTTATTTATTTATTTGACAGAGAGAGACACAGCGAGAGAGGGAACACAAGTAGGGGGAGTGGGAGAGGGAGAAGCAGGCCTCCTGCCAAGCAGGGAGCCCAATGCAGGGCTCGATCCCAGGACCCTGGGATCATGACCTGAGCTGAAGGCAGACGTCCAATGACTGAGACACCCAGGCACCCCTGTTACCTTTGTTTAAAGCAAATTCTTCATTTAAAGCCAAAATAAGGGGCACCTGGCTGATTCAGTTGGTTGGGCGTCTGCCTTTGGCTTGGGTCGTGATCCCAGGGTCCTGGGATCAAGCCCCGAGTCAGGCTCCCTGCTTAGCAGGAAGTCTGCTTGTCCCTCTCCCTCTGTTGCTCCCCCTGCTTATGCTCTCTTGCTCTCATTCTCTCAAATAAATAAAATCTTTAATAAATAAGTAAATAAATAAAATGTTGTTTCAACATTTTTTAAAAAGCCAAAATAAAACAGCAACTATTTTTTTTTATTAAGACTTTATTTTTTAAGCAGTTTTAGGTTCACAGCAAAACTGAATGGAAGATACAGTGATTTCCAATATACCTTCTGCCCCACACATGCACAGCCTCCACCATTACCAACATCCTCCACTGAAATGACACGTTTGTTACATCAGCACATCAGAATCACCTGAAATCTATAGTGTATATTATGGTTCCCTTTGGGTATATATTCTGAGAGTTTGGGAAAATGCATGATGACATGTATTCATCATTATGGTATCATACAGTGTATTTTCCCTGCACTAAAAATCCTCTGTGCTCTGCCTACTCATCCCTTCCCCACTTTCAACCAGTGACCTTTTGAAAGTCTCCATAGTTTTCCAAAATGGTGTATAGTTGGGTTCATACAGTTTGTGGCCTTCTCAGATAGGCTTCTTTCACTTAGTAATATGCATTTAAGGTTCCTCTATGTCTTTTCATGGCTTGATAACTCATTTCCTTTTAAGCACTAAATAATGTTCTATTTTCTGGATATACCACATTTGTTTATTTATCCATTCACCTACTGAAGGACATCTTGGTTTGCTTCCAAGTTTTGGCAATGATGAATAAAGCTGTTATTAACACCCAAGTGCAGGTTTTTGTGTGGACATAACTTTTCAGCTCTTTTGGGTAAACACCAAGGAATGTGATTGCTGGGTTGAATGGTAAGAATATGTATAATTTTATAAGAAACTGTCTTCCAAAGGCTATATCACTTTGCATTCCCACCAGCCATAAATGAGAGTCCCTGTTGCTCCACATCTTTGCCAGCATTTAGTGTTGTCAGTGCTCCAGATTTTGGCCATTCTAATAGGTGTGTAGTGGTCTCTTATTTTAATTTACATTTCCTTGATGACATAGATGTGGAGCATCCTTTCATATGATTATTTTTAAATGCCTTGTCCTTTTGATATTGAATTTTAAGAGTTCTTTATATATTCTGGATATTAATATTTTATCAAATATATAATTTACAAATATTTTCTCCATTCTGTGGTTTGTATTTTTGCTCAATTGATAGAGCAATGTCCTCTGATGCATAAAAGTTTTAAATTTTTATGAAGTCCAATTTATTTATTTTTTCTTTGTTTGGTCTGTTTTTTTGGTGTCACATCCAAGAAATCATTGCCAATCCAATTTCACGGCAATTTCCCCCTGTTTTCTTCTAAGTGTTCTGTAGTTTTAGTTCTTACATCTAGGTCTTTGATCCTTTTTCAGTTAACTCTTGTTTATAATGTGAGTTAGAAGCCCAACTTCATTCGTTTGCATGTGGATATCCAGTTTTCCCAGCACCATTTGTCAAAAGACTATCCTTTCACTTGAATGACCTCAGCATTGTTGCAAATCATTTGACCAGTGAGGGTTTCTGTCTGGGCTAATTTATTCCATTGGTCTATATGTCTGTCTTCTGTCAGTACCACATGGTTTCGAATACTGCTGCTTTGCAGTATATTTTGAAATGCGAAATTGGGTCCTCCAACTTTGTTCACTGTTTAAAAGACTGTTTCAGCTATTCCGGGTCTCCTAAGATTTCATATGAATTTTAAGATGGGTTTCGACAAAAAATGTTATTGGGATTTTGGTAGGGATTACAATGAACCTGTAGACTGTTTGGGGAAGTATTGACACATTAACAATTTAAATCTTCCAATCTATGAAAATGGGTTGTTTTCTACTTATTTATGTCTTCTTTAATTTCTTTTAGCAGTGTTTTGTAGTTTTCAGTGTACAAGTCTTTTGCCTTCTTGGTTACATTTATTCCTAAGTATTTTATTTTTTTTAAAGATTTATTTATTTATTTGTCAGTGAGAGAGAGAGAGAGTACACAAACAGGGGGAGCAGCAGAGGGAGAGGGAGAAGCAGGCTCCAGCTAAGCAAGGAGCCCAATGCGGGAGTTGATCCCAGAATCTTGGGATCATGACCTAAGCCAAAGGCAGACGCTTAACAGACTGAGCCACCCAGGTGTCCCTATTCCTAAGTATTTTATTCTTTTTGATGCAAATATATAGGGAATTGCTTTCTTAATTTTTTTTTTGATTATTCATTGTAGTGTATAGATATGTCTTCACCAAATTTTTAAGCTCACTACTCCCTGCAGGTAATTTCAATCTAGTCTTTTACTTTTTTAAACTAAGAAACATAATTGTTTTATAACCTGAACAAAAGTCTTCTGTTGGTTCATGTTCATGGTGCCCTGTTTCCTTTGTGTGCTTGGTTACTTTTGATTGATTTCTGACAACTTACCTGAGGGAATTCTTTGAGGCCTAAGATAAAGATAGCTCCTACACAGAGGATTTTTTATTTCTTCCAGGCATTTATAGGCACTAAGTATATAACTAATATATATATATATATATATATAAATCAAATTCATAATTTGAGGCTTGCTAGACCCCAGACAATATGCCTTAGGTTGTAATCTATGTGAGAGTTGCCTTGGGCCACAACTTCTTGGGGACAGGTATTATTCCTTTTCTTTTTCTCTCCTGTTCCACTAAGCATCAAGACAACCTTCCCTGAGTTCCCGTAGACATGAGTTTATCTCTTGTTCCTACTCCTATTAGTCTACCATCCTTTGGTGGACCATAACCCTTTGATTCCTTCTCACCCTGTGACTATACCCAGGATCAAAACACAGACTGCTAATGCCTTCAGTATAAAAGTGGCTTTGGAACTGTGGAAATCCATTTACCTCATTTTCCAATTTCCCTTCAGTTTTGGTCTCATAGTTTCTTACTATCATGTCATCCCTTTGATGCTTTTAAGGAAATATGTTTTACATGTTAGCCAGCATTTTTACTTGTATGCAGCAGGAGTAGCTCACTAGCATCAAAAATTCCAGCACTACCTTTTTAAAAAACTCCCTCTGCACTTGACATCCCCTACCATCTTCTGTTTTCTCCTCCATGGTTAAACTTCTTGAAACAATTGTCTACATAAGCTGTAACCACTTCCACCTCCCATTAACTCTTCAACCCACTCCAAAGTTTGCTTCCAATACTTTCAAAAGTGCTCTAGCTAATGTCACCTACAAGCTGCATGTTGTTCATGTCAATGGATATTCGTTGTATTTGATCTCTTAAGCAGAACTGGAGAGACTTTGCCATTCCTTTCTTGTTAAAATGGTCTTTCTTGATATTCTTGATGCCACATTCTTATGGTTTTATACCTTCTCTGCTCTTCCTTAACTGATCTAGGAGTTCATTGCAATGGAATTTAACAGTAAATGCTCTATAGTCTATTTTTTCCTTCACTTTTAGAAATTATCTATGAAATTTTATCAGATAGAAATAAGTACCAGGGCGCCTGGGTGGCTCAGTCGGTTAAAGCGTCTGCCTTCGGCTCAGGTCATGATCCCAGAATCCTGGGATGGAGCCTTGCATCGGGCTCTCTGCTCAGCGGGGAGCCTGCTTCTCCCTCTGCCTCTGCTGCTCCCCCTGCTTGTGCTCTCTCCCTCTCTCTCTCAAATAAACAAATAAAATCTTAAAAAAAAAAAAATAGGTACCACAATCTATTTAAAACTATTATGGCTTTTATCATACTACAAATAGTTAACATCTGTCTCCCTTATATTCCCTCATAGTAAACTCTTTTAGGATAAGTCCATAACTAAACATAAACACTGAATAACTGGCTGTTGAATAAATCAATGAATAAATGAACAAAGGTTAACGTGCTGTTAAGTTCACTCTCAATTATATGTTGGCCTATTTCTTGAAGAGCAGGTATAAATCCAGACAAATTTGCAACGTTTTCACAGACTGGATAAAATGTACTTGCTAGGAATCTATTATTAACACAAAAGGACTATCCATTAAAAATTATATGTAATTTATGTTCAAAATATTCTAGTAAATTATACAGTATATGCAAATAAAAAATAAATATGTAGAACAAGAAAAATCACAGTGGTTTTAATTTGGGGGAGCAGGTGGGAAGAAGCTGTTTCTGAAAGTCAGAAAGAGAATTTTACTCTGACAAAAGAAGAAACAAAGGCACAGGCTTTTCTGGTTAATAAGGAAGCTTTAGACAGAGGAGCCTCCTCCTAAGGAATAAATGGAAGTCTAACAGAGCTTTTGCAATCAGGTAGGAGAACTCCAGGACAGTTGGTCTCTCTCAAGACAATGCAACTACTGGGTTTCCGTTCTGATTTTTTTTTAAGGTAAGGGAGCAGAATATTTAAATTGAATTACACTTGGGCTAAAGTTGCTGGTCTATTTCTCAAGTCAGAAACAGAGCAGCAGTCCAGCTCCAAGGACACAGGTGTGAAACACAATCCTCAAAAACTCTGAATGCTTCCCCCCAGTGACAAACCGAAGTCTTGAATGTTGAAAAATGGTGTTCTCCTGGAGTCAATCCGGACTTCCCTCAACCCTCGACAAAGACGCACGCAAAATTTAGCTCGTACCAGGACAAATGTTAGAAGCCACCCATTGCGGGCCGCCCCCCACCTTGGTGCTCACTGTAGGCCCAGACGGGGACTCCCCTGGGTGCCCACCTGCATGGTGTTCCCCTTCGCCCCTCACGTGCCGGCGTCGTCCTGCCCCTGGCGAAGGACTCCTGACTCACACCGAAGTCTCCTTCAAGCTGGAAGCCAGCCAGGTCTAGCGGTTGCCGCCGCCCAAGGGGAGGGGGAGGGGAGAGCAAGGGCCTCCTACGCATGCGCGCCACCGGGTGCAGCTTTGTTGCCAGGCAACGTGGAGGCGCGGCCTGGCGGGGTTGCTGTGGGTACAGATGCACCAGGTCCGGGGCATCTATCCTAAGCGGTGCCTCACCTGTTTGCAGTCTAGTACTGGTGCTCGTATTCTTCCCACCCTTCCTTCCACCACCACCAAATCAAGTTGTTCCAGAGTTGTTTCAGAGCCTCTGGCACCCTTCAACCCCGGAGTCCTATCTTCATGGAGAAATAACAAAATCCTGGGGACGCCTGGGTGGCGCAGTTGGTTAAGCAACTGCCTTCGGCTCAGGTCATGATCCTAGAATCCCTGGATCGAGTCCCACATCGGGCTCCCTGCTCGGCAGGGAGTCTGCTTCTCCCTCTGACCCTCCCCCCTCTCATGCTCTCTCTCTCTCATTCTCTCTCTCAAATAAATAAATAAGAATATTTAAAAAAAAAAAAAAAAAAAAAAGAAATAACAAAATCCTGGGGAGAGAACCCTCCAGAGGAGGGCTTCCTAACCTGGAGCCCATAGCCTATATTTGGATGGATTTTAAGGGATCCCTAGCCCACAGCCCCCAGTTGTACATAATTTTGTTGTATGTGTACATTTGTTGGTTGGGGGAGGGGGTAGGAATTGGGGGTTTAGGACCAGAACTTTCATCAGATGCTCAATGGCTTTCCACCCCCATATTAAAAACCCACTCACTGCCTTAGAAGACAGGAACTCTGGCTTTAGGTAGGAAACCTAGACAGTTGGGTTCCTTGGCGGTTAGGTTAAGTAAAGGATGTTTACTGGGAGCTGCCAGGAATGGGAGGAAAACATTTCATGTTATCACCAAATAAGGTTATATACATGGTCACAGAGATCTACTGACAGGATTTGGAAAAGAAGAAAAAAATGTTTTTAGTGACACAATTTTATTTTTTTATTTTTTTAAAGATTTTATTTATTTATTTGACAGAGAGAGACACAGCGAGAGAGAGAACACAAGCAGGGGGAGTGGGAGAGGGAGAAGCAAGCTTCCCGCTGAGCAGGGAGCCCGATGCGGGGCTGGATCCCAGGACCCTGGGATCATGACCTGAGCCGAAGGCAGACGCTTAACGACTGAGCCATCCAGGCACCCCTAGTGACACAATTTTAAACTTGGGTTCAGTATTGGACCACTTCATGTGTAGTGCCCAGTTAATATTTAATACAAATCCTGTACTCCTGGGAGCCTATATATTTTGTTGTGTTTGTATATAAAATATTAATTTGCTAAATGTAAAATATTTTAAAGCATCCCACAATTTTTGTAACCATGTTTTGGTATTTTTTCTGCCTTTTTTTTTTTTTTTAAATATCCTGGGAGCCCTGAAAAATGTAAATGACTTAAGTCTCTCTGTATTTCTAAGAGGCCCTGGGAACTGCTTAAATTAATATTTGATTCCCTTTTATTTTGACAATCCAAAATCCACGCTAGTTGAATTACCACTGTGTGTAGCACTAACTAATGTTGCCCTATATATTTGTGGCTTTAGAGCAGGAGGCCCTCGAGCCTCTCAAGTCCCCATCTTTCAAAGCAATTCATTTTTAAAACTTTTTGTCTTCTTTGCATGGGTTGACAAGAAGTGAAATTCAGGGACTTTGTTAGTAAAAGGCATAATTTAAGCTGTAATTATTTTTTTATTTTTTAAAGATTTTATTTATTTATTTGACAGAGAGAGACAGCGAGAGAGGGAACACAAGCAGGGAGAGTGGGAGAGGGAGAAGCAGGCTTCCCGCTGAGCAGGGAGCCCAATGTGGGACTCGATCCCAGGACCCGGGGATCATGACCTGAGCTGAAGGCAGACACTTAACGACTGAGCCACCCAGGCGCCCCTTAAGCTGTAATTATTGGTCGGCATTAGAAGATAAAGCTTTGTGAGGGTCTCTACCCTGAAGAAGTTAAGACAATCCTACCCACTCTAGAGCCAACCTCCCCTAATCAGCCAGCCTGCTTGGTGGTGGAGGAGGTTATCCAAGAGGGGAGTCAGAAGGGAAAAATCCAGGAGAACCTGAAGGGAGATAATCTCAGCATCCATCTGAGGTTAATTCTGTGTCCAATAAACACTGATTTTGATGTCAAAAGTTTTCCAAGTGTGTTCATGATCCTCTACTAGTGAGATTTTCTTTCTGGCAATGGACAAGACTGGTTGCCTTTCAGATATTGCAGGGTAAAGTGACTTTTTTTTAAGATAAATTGAACACTACTAGGTGGTAGAAAAAGCTAAACCCTGATATTTTTGTAGCAATCAGACATCTCTCGGTAGATAAATCAGAACTTGCTTATTGGACTATTTTGATGGATAATGGCCAAATTCTCCAACTAGTGTAGTTTTAGTGGGTAGTCACATTCTAAGATAGTTAGCTACTGGACTCTATAGGATTTATAAGAGCTGGTGATTTTGTCACTGATGAAATCCAAATAGGATGAACTAAAATAGCTCATTAAAACTCAACTCTCTTCTGAGTGCCTTTAATAAAAATTAAAAAAGAGCATGTGTGCCAGTACAGTTGACCCTGAACCACACAAGGGTTAGGAGGAACCCCTGCACAGTCAAAATCTCCCAGACTTAACTGCTAATAGCCTACTATTGACCAGAAACCTTACGAATAACATAGTCAATGAGCACATATTTTGTATATATATTATATGCTGTATTCTTACAATAAAGTAAGCTAGAGAAAAGAAAATGTTATTAACAAAATAATAAGAGGAAATAGGGGTACCTGGGTGGCTCCGTCAGTTGAGTGTTCCTTTGACTCTTGATTTTGGCTTAGGTCATGATCTCAGGGTTGTGGGATTGAGCCCCAAGTTGGGCTCCCCGCTCAGCAGGGAGTCTGCTTGAGATATTCTCTCTCCCTCCCCCTCCCCCCCCCCCCGCTTGTGTGCATGCTCTCTCCCTCTCTCTCAAAATAAATAATTTTAAAAAATAAGAGGAAATACACTTACTGTACTGTACTGTATTTTTTGAAAAAAGTCCATGTATAGGTGGATCTTGCAGTTCAAACCTGTGTTGTTCAAGGATCAACTGTACTGTCAAAAGCTGCAGGGATCTAAGGAACATCATTATTTAGAGCTTTATTACATAAGAAAAAATATTTTAAGATGCTTTTAAAATTGTCAACAAATTGGGGCGCCTGGGTGGCTCAGTCATTAAGCGTCTGCCTTCGGCTCGGGTCATGATCCCGGGGTCCTGGGATCAAGCCCCGCATCAGGCTCCCTGCTCGGCGGGAAGCCTGCTTCTCCCTCTCCCACTCCCCCTGCTTGTGTTCCCTCTCTCGCTGTCTCTCTCTCTCTGTCAAATAAATAAAACCTTTAAAAAAAAAATTGTCAACAAATTAAACATAATCTCAACCAACTTTTATTGAGAATGTTTACAACACAGGGATTCTCAAACATGATAAGTTTAACAAGGATTGTTTCTGAGAAGAAAAAAAAATGTTAACATTTTGCATTCCCTGGTGCCGCTTCTGTGGAAAATAGTTGGTTATCCTGTATAAAAAGAAAAATTAAATTTAGAGTCAAGTATAAGTGAGTATGTGAAGGTGTGTATGTAATGTTAGTATACAGACGTTTCTATAAAAATTTCTTCATGTATGATAAAATTGACATCAGAGAGATTTCTCAGCTATTCTTCAGTCTGTATATTTTTAGCTATTAATCTCTCTCTGATAGAACACTTATTCTATATGTCTGTATTTTCCAAAATTTTACAGTATTTAACTATAGAAAAGTGGTTTCCTAAAGTTCATTGATGCCAATAAGATTTATGAATAAAGGGCGCCTGGGTGGCTCAGTTGTTTAAGCAACTGCCTTCGGCTCAGGTCGTGATCCTGGAGTCCCGGAATCGAGCCCCACATCGGGCTCCCTGCTCAGCAGGGAGTCTGCTTCTCCCTCTGATTCTCCCCCCTCTCATGCTCTCTTTCTATCATTATCTCTCTCAAAAAAAAAAAAAACTTAAAAAAAAGATTTATGAATAAAATATTTCAAAAGTTGCAGTTACTCCTCATGTATTTATTTCCTTTTGTGCAATTAAATCATCCTATTTTATGTCTAACCATTTTCTAAGTAAGTATAAATCCTCAGGACAGAGTAAGACCTCAGATAATCAGATGAGAAAAACAAAGAAAAAATGATTATTGAACTGTTTCGCTACTGACAAAATAAAATGAAATCTTAAGTGGCTAGTCCGTGTAAGCCCTAATCTTGAAAAAAATCCAAATAAAGCTATTTTCCTCAAAGAGAAGTTTTTACTAAATTAACCAAATCGCGGATTAAATTCCATTTCACATTTGTGAGCACTCTACCACTTGGTTTGGTGTTACAAGCACAGACATTTTTTCCATTTAGTATTAAACTATTTTTTGGTTTCACATTTTATAAATGTCTCTACTTTGTAATATTATAAAAGATAGCTTCTTTTCCATTATCCTTTTGTTCTTAGTGCCTTAAAAAAAGGGAAAAAATTTAAAAATAAATAAATAAATAAAGGAAAAAATTAAGAATATATTTGCTCATATTTCTGATGTGAACAGGCCTTTGCTGAAACAGGAATTAATGCCAAATATAGTCTGAAAATTTAAGTTCCTAATTATGTCCCATGAACACATTAAATTTTTTCTTCACTTTTTCAATATATTTGTCTCTTTTATTTCTCTTATCTAACTGAGTTGGCTAATGAATAAGAACTGCATTAAATAAAAGGTGACAAATTATTTTTGTTTTGTTCCTGACAACAGAAATTCTCCATAGTGTTTTACTATCAAGACTGCTACTGACTTTGAGACCATTATATAAATAATGTTAATAAAGATTCACCTCTTTCTATAAGATGTTCTTTTAAAACAGCAGACATTAATGTGGAATTTTGAGATGATTAAATAATTTTTCTTCTAATAGTGAAAATATTTTAATAGATCTCCTAATGTTTAACCAACCTGAGTTGTTAGAACAAACTTCATTTCTATGGAGTTACATGATTTTAAAAATATACTGCTGAATACAATTTACTAATATTTCTTTAACATTTTTGCATTGATATTTATATAGGATTACTTACAGTTTCCTTTTTTATACTACTTTTATAAGGTTTTGGTATTAGTATTGCTGGCTTCATAAAAAATATTTTGAGATTTTCTTCTGTGTCTGAGCTATAAAAATTCAAAATCTATTGGTCTACTACTTTTAAGGGGGGAGTTTCTAGATAATGTTTTCAATTTTTTTCCATGGTCATTAGTCTGTTCAGAGGGTTTTTTTTTTTTTCTTTCTTTCTTCTGACATCAATTTTGGTAGTACCTACTTTACTAGACAATCTTCCATTTTATTCAGGTTTTCAAACTGATAGGCACAGAGATTTGCAAAGTACTGTTTTATGATTTCCATTTCTTCTATATCTGTTTTAATTTCCTTACTTTCATTTATATGTTTGTATATTTATGGTTTCTCTTTTTTCTTGATCAAGGTAGGCTAATTAGGTTAGTTTATTTTATTTTTTGCAAATAATTGGATTTTGCTTTACCAGTTCTTCTATTTTACTATTTTATAATGTATTAATTTCATTTTTCATTTTATAATTTTCTTCCTTTTGCTGTCCTGAGGTTCACCTTGTTCTTTTTTAACTTTTTGAACTACATCCTTAATTCACTCATCTTTCTTGCTTGATAGCATTTAAAGCCTTGAATTTTCTACTGAATATGGCTTTGGCAGAGTCCCATAAGTTTTAACATGCAATGTTTTTATTATCTCTTTATTTTCTGGATATTGTATAATTTTTGGTATTACCTTCATTAGTTAGAAATAGTGCATTTTGATTTTTGTTTCTATGAGAAAATACTAAGAATTTTAACATTCTTAAGCTAACTATGTATTTAAAGGTTGAGATAGTGATATGAAAAAAATATTTGCAAAAATATGTTAAGCATAGAATCTGCATTTAAGATTACATGAAGTTAATAGAATATTCTTTTATTTGTGTGGTATAAATTTATCAATCTGCATTTGGGTTTAATTTCAAAATTCACGGCTAATAAGATATTAGGATTAACATATTTATTAAATATGTAGGGCCACCCATATATCTACTATATCTCCAGACTTGATGTGGAAACTCTGTGAGTCCCAAAGTAGAAGTCATGTTCTTATGTCTTTCCACATTTTCTTAGTTCTCTAGAAGTGGTAAATCACAGCTTTTATAAAGAATCTTTGAATACAGGTCACTTGGAAGGCAGAAATGCATTCAATCTGTAAGTTCTGGCCCATTATTGTGGATACTGATTACCACAGTAAGAATACAATCCCTGACATATTACTTGCACGATAAATGATGATAAGGTCAATGTCTACAAAACCAGTGAGGACTATTGTGGCATAGTCCGAGGAACATGGACAAAGCAAATCTGGCCCTAAAATACTGACATTTTCCATCATATAAAGCCCCCATTGCCCCTATAACAGTAGTATGTATATAGAATATTAATGTACACATGCAATCAAGTAATAGAAATATACTGAGCATAGTTTAATTTGTGAATATCTGAAAATGACAGAAATTTTCAAACTGGGTTGAATTGGGAAGTACATACCATTTTAAATGTAACCTTCTGAACTTCTTCCATTGCGTGGCTAGAAAAATAATAAATAAGAAATAAATCAGTGTAACTAAGGAGTGAAGTTAACTTTCATACAAAGCAACCTAATGATTTTGATGGGTGTTATTATTTCTTCTTTTATCTAGTTTTGTTCTTCCTTCCATCCATTCTCCAATTTGTTGTTAGAATTCATTTCCAAAATGCAAATCTTACCATATGGCTCTTCTTAGCCTAACAATAAAGTTGAAATTCCTTAGTTAACTATTTCACTGGCTAATTCCTGTTGATTTTTCAAATTCGGCCCTTAAAGCCTTCTCTGTACTCCTCCACTCTCTGGCCTGGGTTAAATACCTTTCTTTTAGAAACCTCAGCCCCTGGAATGAAGGTGCATTTAACATAGTATTTTGTATTTGTTTATTTATCAATTTTCTCTATTAGACTGTAAACTCTTAGAGCATAAGAATGGAATCCTATCTATCTGTATGCTTCTAGTCTTTGCAACATTGCCTAGCACCCAGTAGAAATTCAAAAAACTTCTAAATGAATGAATAAAAAATCTCTGGTATTATAGTAAGGATACAAACGTTTTAGAAAGTAAAGCTCCTTAGAAAGAAACTCATATTTTGTACACAATTTGGACAAACAAAATACTAAATGCAATTACGAAGTTTTGTCTACTTACAGCCTCTAGTATAGTTGATTCTTTTACTTTTAAAAACTTATGAAAATAGTCATAACTCTTCCAGTCTCCTGAATCAAATATTTAGTAAATGATTCTTTGGAACTTAAGGAGTAATGCATCTTTAAGACACTCATTTCCTACACATGAAATTTTATAGAACTAAACTGTTTAATAGGTGAATGTCACTTGGGGTATTTACAAACATGAGTGGATTAGAGAAAAGATCAGAGATACCATAATATTAAAACAATACAGTGGGGGAAGAAGTGAATCTCAGACTAGAACACCTGATTTCAAATATCTATAAACAAACTTAAAAACTTAATGTAAATAAATGCACAGTCAGGGTATTTTTTCAATTTTAATGTTGAGTGATTTTTTTTTAAATACGGTATTTGCATACCCTGAACAAAAACTGTCTTCGAATTTGGATAGGACCTTGGAATTCTTCCTGGAAGAGAAAATGAGGGCATTACACATCAACTAACAGTAAAAATAAGTGCAAATTGTTATTGAATTCTTAGTGAAGCTCCAAGTTACTTTCATCTACCATAGTTTAAAAGGAGGGAATCAAGGACTTGAGTATATAATTCCTATCAATAAGGAATCTTTGAATGTATACCTGAGGAATTTTCACCTAGCAATATCACCAGAATGTTGTATTTTAAAATAATTTCCTAGGGGCAGCTGGCTGACTCAGCCGGTAGAGCATGCAACTCTTGATCTCAGGGTCATGAGTTCGAGCCCCATGTTGGGGGTAGAGTTCACTTAAAAAAATTTTTTTAAATAAAATAATAAAATAATTTCCTTATCAACATAACAGCTTCTAGGAAGTCTGTCAGTTGTATGTCTATTCATCAGTAAGTAGAATGAGAAATGACAGTTCATAGATAATTAGCTATATTTAAAATCTCCTCTCAGCATTTTGTTACAATGAAATAGTTTCCTTAAGATACATATTGTATGTGCTACCACATGAACAGGGAAAAATATAAAATAGAATCATGCCAGAGCTAAAACACATCTAAAACACTTCCTATATTTCTATAGGAATTGAAATTGAAATTGAGGGACAACTTTGGTAAACTATATTCAGGGAGATTTGAGTAGATTTTCCCAATATTCTCCATATTCACAGAAATGATAATGAAAAATATACCAAATAAGAACAAACCAATTTCTCATAATGGGTATATTTTGAAGTGGTTCTTTTCTTAAAACATTTCATTTTAAACAATGGAAAGATTTAACGTTTTATGGTTTCCACAAAATAGGTTCTTATAGTTTCCTATTTTCAACAACTACTTCTTATAGAAGTATCAAGTTGGCAGGGCGCCTGGGTGGCTCAGTCGTTAAGCGTCTGCCTTCGGCTCAGGTCATGATCCCAGGGTCCTGGGATCGAGCCCCGCATCAGGCTCCCTGCTCAGTGGGAAGCCTGCTTCTCCCTCTCCCACTCCCCCTGCTTGTGTTTCCTCTCTCACTGTGTCTCTCTCTGTCAAATAAATAAATAAATAAATACATCTTAAAAAAAAAAATCAGGATGGCAATCATTATGAAATTTGTCATCAAGGCCTTTTGAAATTATTCCATAATATAAGTATAATAAAATTTTTAAATTCTAAGAAATGGCTCTGACATCTATAAAATTCTGAAATTCCATATTAATTTGGGGTGCCTGGTTGGCTCAGTTGGAACAGCATGTGACTTGATCTCAGGGTCATGAGTTCGAGCCCCACATTAGGTGTAGAGATTACCTAAATAAATAAACTGAAAAAAAAAAAAACTTCAAAATCCTTGCTTTACAAGTAGTAGATCTTAAATTCTCAATATTTTGTACCTAATTCTCATCCTGACTATACACTCCCCAAATTACATAATATTTTAAAATGTACACTTAGAAACTATATATTTATATGCTTATATAAGAAAAGTTATATATGTTATTTTAAACAGGAAAAAAAGGCAGGGAAAAATGTAACTGAAATAGTGTCCAATTTTAAAACTTTCAAGCCCAAACATACAGGTCTTTTTAGTCTTCTTATTGGAGAAAGAATTTGGGAAGTAGGAATAAAAAAGCTGTGGGGATGGAAGTGAGGATGTCTAGCAAAGAACGTTTAAGAAAAGTGTCTGAATGCACTAAGATCTGAAAACTCATTTTCTTTAAGAACACAAAACATTTCACTATCAAAAATCTGTTTTAAAATTAGGTGACTTAGGCCCAGCAAAGCTAACACTCTACTGTAATTTTTTTCTATTTGTGTCTTACATTCTTTTCCTTCATCGGTTCCTATGAAACTTGGCTTGTTGCAAAATACTTTTAGGAGTTGTTTGTCCAACAGGATAGACTGCTAAGTCAGAGGTTATATATTCAGCTAGTTTTCTGGAAATATAGTCTCACTCAAAGTGGAACATTCAAAGACCCAAACAGGCCACAATACTGAGTGTTTAGCTCTAGTAAACAATGACACTGGAGTGATATAGTAAACTAATAATTTGTTGGTGTGTTTTAAGAAACTGGATCTTTAAATTGAAATCTTACACTTTTCATCAGTCAAGCAAAGTCTTCGGAAAGCAAAAGTTAATTCCAAAAAGCATATATTACTTCTAGGATGTTTGTTGACAACGAATTTTATTCATTTTTTCATACTGAAAATCCTAAAATTTTAGGAGGCTATTACAATTCCTCTTACATTTCTTATTCAAGTTGGCAGCAGATTTTGTCTTCCTTGATGGAAGCTTAGTTTAAGAATGTGAAGAAGAATTTAGTAAGGAAATAGTGACCATAAAAATAAATTTTGAGGAATTTATTTGCCTAAACTGTATGCATTTTTTAAAAGTACTTGAAGACCATTGGTAGTATTTTAAGAATAAAATTAACATGGTACTTAAATTAAGGGAAAATCTAACAATAAAGTAAGAGAAGCCTGGCTGGCTCAGTCGGTGGAGTGTGCCACTCTTGATTTCGGGGTTGTAAGCCCCATTGTGTGTAGAGATCACTTAAAATCTTTTAAAGAAATAATACAAGTATCCTAGATTAGACAATAAAAAGACAGCATAGTGAAAAAAGTATTTGCCTAGACTAGAAGTCAGAAAACTGCTGTAATCTCTAACCTCACTTACTAGCACGGTCTTGGGAAACACCTTTATTCTGAGTTGTTTCCCTTTTAGCAAACTGAGGATAACAATACTTGTTTGTTTGTTTGTTTGAAGATTTTATTTATTTATCTGACACAGAGAGAGAGAGTGAGCACAAGCAGGGAGAGCGGCAGGCAGAGGGAGAAGCAGGCTTCCCACTGAGCAGGGAGCCCGATGCAGGGCTCGATCCCGGGACCCTTGGATCATGACCTGAGCTGAAGGCAGACGCTTAACCTGCTGAGCCACCCAGGTGCCCCTGGGGATAACAATACTTGTATAAGTACTAACAGAGCTGCCAAAAGAATAAACTGAGGTAATGTAAGACTTAAAACTATAATGCATTACAACAATGTAAGGCATTACTTAGAAATAATACCTAGAAACTTTCATCAATGAAAGAGTTAAAAATTCTTTTTAAATGACAATAAAAACTCCACAATCTCTAGTTAAAAATGTGTTAAAACCCAGTTGTATTCCTCTTAAACAGATACTGGATTTGGGCCATATTTCTGTTTAATTGTGAAAAACCCAAAATGCCTGAGTTTAGTTTCTGATCTATTTACTTCACAAGCCTTACTCTTCCTAACATTTTAGTACTTGGATAGAAAGCTTACCATCCTAGCCAACAGCCAACCTGTTCACCGAGGGGCGGTAAATTGTCCTTCATCTTTTCTCCTGTTCTTACCTAAGGACTAGACACGTTGCTCTGTCCTTTCCTTAAGCCAAGAATAGGTTTCCTCACTGGGAGGGTCACGGCCCTTGGAAGGGAATGTAACCCCAGCTTCCCTCATTGCCCTCAGCTTGGATCTGAGGGGACGTAATATGGGGAGGGGGAACGAGATTCTCTTTTCTTCCTGAGTGAAAACACTTCTGCAAACAGATGCTCTTCTTTAGGGTGTTTATGTCAGGCTTATCCTGAAAAAGAGTGTCTTCTACATCACCACAACTGGGAATTAACGGCCCCACAAAGAGTGGCAAAGCAAGCATGCAGTTTGTGTTACATACGTCCAGTCTGAATCTCTTCATTCTTCTCTCATGCAGTTGAGGAACAAGCTGCAGTAACGGATGCACGACAGACGACTGAGAGACACGAACACACACACACGTGATGAGCACAAAATCTTCTCAGCATTGGGCATAAAGATGGTTTCCTATTTGTTTGGTTTTGGTTTTGGTTTTACCCACTCTACTTGCTCCAGACAAAAAAGAACAAGAAAGATGTTATGTAATGTAGCCCTTTGAGAGCACTTCAAAGAACATGGAGAATAAGCCAAGAGATTGAAAAAAATGTGGTAGCTCTATGCTAGGATCCTTGTCATTATGCTGAAGAAACACTTTCCTTAGGGCCTCAGCCCCATCATCAGCTGCCAGCAAGTAAATCAACCGCCTGCATCTCTCTGAGAGGCAAAAGGCTGTCTGCTTCCAGACTTACGCAAAATGGTTTGGACAGATGAAACTAACTCTGTGAGAATCAGTTTTCCGCTATGAAAATGTTTGTCTGGAAGATTATCCTGTACACACATCTGGGAATCTCCTTCACAAAATATATATTGTATTTAAAACTGAACATATGGAATAAGACAACAGGGGACACAAAAAGTGACAAATGTGTCATTGATAGTGAAAAATGTGACTAAGATACATTTTCTCAAAATGTAAAGATGTCAAGCAGAAGAAAATGAAAGTACATTTGAGACGTGTGGATACCTGATACAGTTTAATTTTAAAGGCATGGCTTGAATTGAACCTTCTCACAAATATTAAATTCAAATTTATCAAATGGATTACTTTGAGTCCTATATGATGGTTATTTGTTAACCAATTCATCCTAACATTCAACTCCTCATACATAAGAATATTCAATATGACAAACATTTAAAACTGAGTTTATATTACAGTTACCTTTTCATAGGTACACGTATATTTAAAATACACTATGCTCCTCATTCCCTAAATTGGTCCATGGGAGTGAGTCACAAGCATAGAAGGAATATTATAGTTGAATAATTACTAAGCATTCCAGATTGAAACACCAGAATAGCCTTTTAAAAATCCATGCATATAAAAACTACCACTAAAACCACACAATTTAGGAGTGAACTGAATTCACATTACTGGTATCTGGCTAATCTTAGTAAATTCTCACATTAAAAGCCTAATTACAAATAAGGAGAGCTGAAGAATAGAAGTGGATATTTCTAGTTATATTTAATGACATTTTTGGCAATCATCTTTCTTTTAAGATAATTCTTAAAATGACTTTGGTTAAATCTGTTTTTTCCTTGTACTAATTGATATCTAAAACAATATGTTTTACTTAATCATTTGTGCTTTTTTTTTGCACCTAGAATGTAAATTTCATAGCAGGAGGGATTTCTTTTTTAATTTCCTATTTCATTTACTGCTGTATTTCTAGTACCTAGACTTGTGCTTGGCACATAATAGGTACCCAGTAAATAACTGTTGAATGAATGAATAAACAATGTACATGTAGTTATTAAGATATAAAATAAATGTATAATAAATATTGAATTCCATTTATTTATCCACATATAAACTTTTAAAGGAAAAAGCATGAATTCTGATCTAGCTCTATTAAACTGCAAAAACAGATTTAAAAAAAATACTAGTGACTACTAATAAGAAGTAATTCTACACCTTACCACAACATTTGAATTGCCCAATTTCCGTGTCTTCGAATAATGAAATAAGAACTGTTAAAAAAAAAAGTAGTCAGATTTACTATAGATGGTTACTGGTTTCATTTATTATTTTTTAGTGTATGTATTTATGGAAATCACCTTACCCTTTTGGTATTATCTTTTTCATCTGTTTCCTGTTGAAAAAAGAGAGAAATAAATATCATACATATAACATATTATAAAATTATAATATATAATATATAAAATACTATATTATTATATTATTGTAGTATATTATAATCATATACTATATGTAGTATAAAGTTTATAACACTATAAAGTTTTTTAAACTGAAATTGGTTAAGCATATATTGCTCTAAAAATAAATGGGAAATTAATTAAATATTATTTATAAGTAAACAATAAAATTAGAAACATCCTAATAGTTCAACAGTAGTGAAACAGGAAATTATGATATGATCACATAATAAAATCCTGAGAGAAAAAGACTATAAGGAATCACATCAAAATCCTTGTAGTTGTTACCACTAAATAATAAGATTGAGTTATTTTTGTCTTTTCCATAAATTTTTTGATATTCCTCTCTCCATCCAAAAATCTGTTTTATTAAGAATGAGTCATATCATTCCTTTTTGTTGTTCTTTTTTGTTCTCATTTGCTTTTAATATAAAAAGAAACTCATGGGTGAACACCATTGTCATTCCTTTTATCTTTTTTTTTTTTTTAAGATTTTATTCATTTATTTGAGAGAGAGAGAATGAGAGAGAGCACATGAGAGGGGGGAGGGTCAGAGGGAGAAGCAGACTCCCTGCCGAGCAGGGAGCCCGATGCGGGACTCGATCCAGGGACTCCAGGATCATGACCTGAGTCGAAGGCAGTCGCTTAATCAACTGAGCCACCCAGGCGCCCTCCTTTTATCTTAATAAGGAAAAAAAGTCAATTAAGTGTTTTGGAAATAACACCACTAAAAACACTACAAAAATACAGTTGTAAACACTTGTTTTAGTTTCAGAAACATTTATACTTTTAAAATATCAAGGTTTCTTTGGATTATTAAATGTGAAAACTGTGTAAGTCAGAAGGCACCAATGATCATAGTTAGATTAGAATTATTAATGAAAAATGTAATCTAAGCCTGTGGCTCTTTTCCTTAATAAAGTAGTTTGAAAATAAGTTCATCTATAGGATACAGAATACAATCTAAGGTACAGTGCATTATGCTATTTTTCAAGTTCTCACTTATCCTCATTCCAGGACAAAAAGTTCCCCTAGATGAATCAAATAATTTTACTAAGAAACTAAGGCATCACAGTAAGAATAAAATTTTCTTTTTTTCTTTTCTTTCTTTTTTTCTATTTCCTTCTTTCCTTTTCTTTCTTTCTTTCTTTCTTTCTTTCTTTCTTTCTTTCTTTCTTTCTTTCTTTTCTTTCTTTCTTTCTTTCTTTCTTTCGTCTTTCTTTTTTTAGGGAGAGAGAGTGCAGGGAGGGGGCAGGAGGGACAGAGGGAGAGAGAGAATTTTAAGCAGGCTCCATGCCCAGCAAGGAGCCCGAGGAGCCCGATGCAGGGCTCAATCTCACAACCCTGAGATCATGACCTGAGCCGAAATCAAGAGTCCAACGCTTAACCGACTGAGCCACCCAGGAGCCCCAGTAAGAATATAATTTTCAAACTGATGTTGACAATAAGTTTGCTTTTTTCATATTCTAACAAAGTACAATGTTTTAACCTCTAAGCTGCGACACATCAGTTCTCCAATTGTAGTATAAATTAGGAAGACAAAAAGAGCCAAAATGATCCCAAATTTCTCTCACCAGAACTAGAATATGTCTTATGAGGGGAGCATATGATTTTCCAATTAGATGATTGTAAACTCCATTATTATTGACGCGAAATTCTCAAACATCTGAGAAGCTGAAGTATTTGTTTCTTATCCAAAATCAACTTAGGCTGTTTTAGCTCTTCATGAAATGCTTCCTAAATTGGGTATATTTTCTTCCAGAAGGAATTCCAAGGTATCACTGAGCAATTTTTTGCCTACAAATAAAATACTATTTCAACCTTACCTGGGGTTTTGGCAGAGTCCCCATAATTGTAATGCAAAGCTCCTCCAATGCATTGGATGCCTAATGAAAACGAGAAGATATATAGGCCAAGCTTTTGCTTTCACAACATTTACGTAGAAGATAGAACTGTCGAATGTTAGGAGCGCAAGGATATTCCAAAAACCCAGAATAGAATCCTTCTTGTGTCCCATTAAAACTCTGTAGGAATCCCTTGGTTTCTCTCATGACAAAAACTTGGCTCCTAAAAGTAAAACCTTCCTTGCAACCAGTGGGGGAGAATGTTGTATGCGGGACATATGCGTGGATCAAGGCTTCCACTGTGGTCCAGATACATAGTTCTCAGTACTTGCTAAGTGTCCATGAAATTCTATGACTGAGAGAAACTAGAACAGGGCCAAAAGAGGGATTATTCTTCCCGGCTTGTAGCAGAGTCTGAATCCACATGCCAAAGCTGTGAGCCTCACTGAATATTACTCATTATTGGCTAATTTGAAAGTCCTGCGATGGCTCGCAAACAATGGGAGTTGGAGGGGAAGAAGCCGCACACCGTGCACCTAATGTGAGTTACCACCCTTCCAGGCTGCTGACTGCACACCCCAGGATCAGGTTTTTCAAAGCATCTGAGCACAGAAGTAGGGCAGGGCTCCCTGTGGTTAGGAGCCAGCTGGGTGTGGTGAGGAGTAACACAAATGGACAAGCAGGGGCGAAACCTGCTTTGCACAGAATTCAGCACACTAGCACCATGAACAATTGATTACTGAATAAATGCATAGTAGAAGTACCAAGGAGCTGGAACAGTGCGGGGGGTGGGGAGCCATATAACTCGTAGTTAAAAACATGGGTTATGGAGCTGAGTAGCCAACTCTAAAGCAGTGCCAGTCCCAGTTCTGCTCTTCAGCTGTGACACCCTGGGCTGGTTACCTAACCTCTCTAAACTTCAGTGTCTTCAGCTGCAAGGCGGGGTTGACAACATCACTTCGGAGAGTTCTTGGAAGGATTAAGTGTAGGTAGAGCTCTTAGCACAGTGCCAGGTACATGGCAGTTAGTTAACAATAACAGCAATAAAGAATGTGTGGTCTGTAAAGCTGGATTTACAGCTGCAGTTACTCTTAATTTCGAAGACATGCCATAAAGGATTGTTTGGGGCCGCCGAGGGTCTCACCCTTGCAACAACAGTGCATGTTGACAGGGTGGCTTATAGCTAGGGATCCAGATGGAGTCCTGAACCGGCTTCTCTGAGCATCCTCCCTAGCGCATCAGAGGTCTGCTTTGTTCTCTTCCATTTGTTTGCCTGCCATGCACATTGTGGCGATATTTAGGAATAATATGATTTGGCTCCTATTTATGTAGTGCTTCAATAAATTGCAAAATACTTTCATATACCTAATTCGCATTCTGTCCTTAAAACACAGCTGTGAGATATACAGGACAGGAAGGGTTGTTCCCGTGTGTGAAGGAAGTGGCCAATAGTTGGTCCAGTGTAGACGTGGGAGCTTGGCCGTCGACATCCCTGTATTTCCTTGGCATTGACTGTTAAGCCTATGGCCAGGGAGTTGATGAGAGAAAGAGTAACACTGATACACTCCTTCCCACTTTTTCCCTTCAGGGTTGGGTACATAGGTCACCCCATAAAAATCTGGAAACGTTCCTGAAACCTTTTATGGCCCATCTAGAAATGCTGTAAAACACAAAACAATAAAAAAAAGTATCTAGTGATGTCATGTGTCTTTTAACACACAGAAGAATAAATTTAGTGTTTCCTGAGAACACAGCTTTGAAGCCAGACAAGGCTTGGCAACAAGACTGAAGTTTGATGGAAAAAGTTTCAAAACATGTTGCATTTTCTCCAGCTATTCTTCTCATGCAGCCATTATTCTCTGCGCTACAACTAACTTTTCTTTAAGGATTTTTCTTACACTAAGTTTTTAATATATTTTTTTAAATTTGTGGACCTTAAAGATCCTTTCTTCCCTATTCGGTAAAAATGTTTTGAATGTGAATGCTCTGTATGTGAATGTTCTCATAATCACATAAATAATAAAATTATAGTTAATGCGAAAAGTAATGATTTTTAAAAGTTGTATCAGTAAATGTAAACGGTTCCATAGTAAATTTACCAAAGCTCTCCTCAAAAGGTGCATAGTCTCCAAATTCGGTAAAAGCTTCATCTGGCTTCATGGTGTCTAGATGAGTGTTTTAAATTCATCCTTTTAGTCCTGAAGACATAAAATGATTCTGAGGGTGTTCCTGAATTTTAAATACAATGCAGAAGCTTATATGCTGATTAACATCCATCCTATGTTCTATAGCCATCAGTGCTCCTCCAGCGACTTGAAATATTGTTCAGAAACGTCATCTGTTGTGATCCTGGTCTTGCTTTTCCAGCCAATGCCACGAGCTGCTGCGCATGCTCGCCTGCAGACGGGACTGGGTTGAGGCAGGAGGAAGGTAGCACTTGCCCAAGGCTGCTTCTCCCCAGGGGCCGTGATGGCGCTCGGGGAGGACCACGGGACCGTGGCGTGGCTCCTCAGCCAGACCACGTAGGGCTTACGCCCCAGGCACACCGCTGACTGCTCGGAAAGAGGCTGAGCGGAGAGCCTCTGCTGAGCCCTCCTCTCGGTCCAGGAAACTTGTGATACGGATGAAGAAAGGCAACCCACTGACGCTGACTCTGCGCCACCCACACCAGGAAGTAGAGCCGCAGAGATGGCATCCAGAGGGCACGCTTACCGTCAACGCCTCACGCTTCCACATACAGGAGCTAGACGGACACTCCTCACGTCTCAACCCTCTCCGAACTCTTTCCTGGGGGAAGAGGAGGGGGTCCCCTGACCGATGACCGGGAGGAGGCAACCGGGCAGGCTCCGTTCAGCCCTTTCCTCCGAGGGAGCCAGCTCGCTGGCTGGCTGTTCTTGTTGGGTCTCTGCCCTGGGCCGGAAAACCTGACAGGTTGGGAGGCCTCGAATCACCCTCTAAGCCCCCGTTAAATTCTGGGAGTAGTTTTAGCAAACACACTTGGTATCCGATCGAAGGCCACATTCATAAATTGACTTTTCAGTTACAGTGATACTTTGATCTCCATAGGTCTGACTCCATGTTTCTCTCTCTATGGGTTTCAAACTCAGTCGAGGGAGAGGATATTAGCCTCCAAATGCAACAACAGATACATTATTTTTAATCTAACACAGAACTGATTCTGAAATCAGCATTTTCATTTCCAAAATATGTGCATATTATCTGCAAACCTATTTCCCTTAGAGCGAAAGGCCCCAGCACGACCTTACAACATAAACTCACAGCACTGATTATTACCTGCCAATGATGTAATAATTTCTAATGTGTTCACATGTTTTAATAAGTCCATAACGTCATGACAGGTCCGGAGGGAGAAATGGAGTGACACCTACTTATGTTACTACAAAACACCTCCAATTGGAATTACCTGAGGCTGAGAATCAAGGGACAGCAAGGTCGAACAAGCGTCATCTATCTGTAGAAAATAAAAATGCCAGTTACATCTTAGAATAGAAAGAATAGCCTCAAAATTAAGGGGCACTCTGTTATCATGTGGTTCTTTATTACATAAATCTGATCACATCATCTAAATTAACATGATAATAGCATAAGTGCTAAATGATAAACAGCACACAGAAAAAACTCTACACAACAGCAGTCTACCAGTTCTCTAGCAAGGAGCCAGCATTAGGAAAGAGTTCTAGTTCAGTGAAGGGTTACTGGGGAATCAGTAAAGGTTTTGCCACACTCTTCACATCAGTAAGTTTTCTCTCCAGTTCAGGTTGTCTTCTGTCTATTTAGACGTGACCACTGACTAAAGATTTTCCCAGATTTATTACATCTCTACGGGTTTTTCCAACATGAATTCTCTGATGTTCAGAGAGATTGGAGGACTGGTTAAAAGTTTTCCCCACATTCATTACATTTATAAGGATTCTCTCCAATATAGATACTCTTATGTATAATAAGATCTGGGCTTTCAGAAAAGACCTTCACACATTTATTACATTTATAATGGTTCTCTGGAAAGTGAGTCCTCAGATGTTTAATAGCATTTGAGCCTTGCTTAAACTTTTTTTCAGATTCACTGCATTGATCTATTCTCTCTCCATTATAAAGGCTCTGGTAGTTGTTTTAAAATTTTTTATTTAAAGTCAATTAACATATACTATATTATTAGTTTCAGAGGTGCAATTCAGTGATTCATCAGTTGCATACAACACCCAGTGCTCATTACTTCAGGTGCCCTCCTTAATGCCTATCACCCCGTTACCTCATCCCCCTAACCCCTCCCCTCTAGCAACCCTCAGTTTGTTTCCTATGGTTAAGAGTCTCTTATGGTTTGTCTCTCTCTCTGATTTCATCTTATTTTACTTTTCCTTCCCTTCCCCTACGGGCTCTGGTATTTTTTTATGTTTGATTCCTCTGTAAAGGCCTTTCTAATTTTACTACACAGGTAAAGTTCTTCCCGATGATTGATACTCTGATACTTATTGAGCACCGATGGATGGTTAAGCATCATCCCACATTTATCAAGTTTATACATTTCTGATTCTTTGCTGTTGAGTAAGGCATGAGTGCCAGTTAAAGAATGTGGCAAGACTTTAAACAATGCTAATCCTTGACTTGTTTTCAGAGAACTTATACTGGAGAGAAATTTTACAAATATAAAGAATTTGGAAGCCCTTTAATCAGTGGCGAAGCCTTATTCAATATCGTGGAGATCATACTAGAGAGAAGCCTTATTAATGTAAAGAATGTGGTAAAATCTTTAAGGACTTCTCAACCCTTATTCACCAACACAGAGTTCATACTGAGGAGAAACCTTACCAATAGAAAGAATGTGGCAAGCCTCTCACTGGAACTCACAACTGACTCACCATCATAGATCTTATACAGGAGAGAAACATAACATGTAAAGAAAGTGGCAAAGCCTTTAACTGGAATTCAGTCATTACTCAGTATCCCCAAAGTCACACTAGATTCAAGCTCTAGAAATGTAATGAAAGAGGAAAGACCTTTGTTTTAAAAAATACACCTCAGAAAACACCAGGGAGTGCATAAAGGAAAATAACTTTACAGATAGAAAAATTGAGAAAAGTATTTCATGGAACATCAAATGTCAATAAATGTCAAAATTGACAGTAGAAGTAAGTCAGTCACTCTCTTCAGACATTACTTCAAGTCAGAGTATTTATTATAGGGAATATGAGTTAAATGCTTACATAATGTATTTGCTAGTATGCTTCAAAAGATAAAGCGGATGGATTTTTGGACAGGTATAATTAATTACAACATGCTTTTTTATACTGACCCTATTTGGCATTTATAACTGGCAAATTTTAATGTGTATCTACTCTCCAATCACTTCATGAAATACCTGTATTCCTAGTGGGTGTGTGAAATCATGTGGATGATTGTGGGTGCAGCAAAGATAATGTGATGCAGCTTCTTCATTCAGTGGGACTTGTGCATATCTAATTTCCCTTTGAAGATTAACAATAATTTAATATACAATACATGATGAAAATCTAAACGGAGATATTGTTTGTGGCTTACTTATAACATGGATGTACGTTACCATGAAATAGATGTTCAGGGACTCGCCTGTGTTTTGTAGTACTAAGGAACATTTTGAATTTTATAAATAAAATGTGATATCAAATGATCTTTATGAAAAAGGAGGTGGCAGTACAACAAAATACTGTTGTATTTTTGTAACGGCGATAGTTAGAAGTAGGGAATATTAGCTCTTGTGGTTGAAATAAAGAAATCTTTACAGATTAAAAAAAAATAAAGGTTTATTGAACTATAGTTGACAGCAGTTTTCAGCCTTTATCCTAAAGAGAAAAACTGAAAGACTTTGAACTGCAGTATAAGAGATTTATATTAATCATTAAAAAACTGTGCTGCGAACTTAAGCACTAAAGCTGGATGTCTGGAGTAGTTTATGGCATTTATTTCTTTGGTGGCCTTTTAAAATGGGACTGGGAGAAATAGTCCTGATTTCTTGTCTGTCTGGGGTGATTTAAGTTGAGTTCTGTTTATTCTTTGTTGATTAGTTTAATTTAGTTTCCATTCTTACACTCTACCGAAGAGGGGATAATCATACTCTTTGGTCATAATTCCTCATGCTCCTTATTGATTCCAAGATGAACATGTACTATAACATATGATTCTCCAATTTAGAGAATAACGAAGGTATACAATATTATCCAAGACCAAAGGCTTAATGTCTCTTTCCTTTTTATCCTCACAGAGCCTGTCATATTCTCCATATGTCACAAATAGTTAGGGAATTTTTTTTTAATTCCTCTCATCCCTCGTGCCCACCCACCTGCCCCTCTTCCATGCCATACAAATCCAGAATCACGACTACAAAGACACCCACACATACGCATGCACACACATATATATGCACACAGGGCAGGAGCTATGCCATATCTGACTTGCCCAGAATCAGTGCTCAATAAATATTCTTTAAATTAAATTGCATTGAACTTGTGGAAAAATAAAAAGAGAAGTCAATTGAGAGGGGAAAGGCAAAAAGATACCTTTCTAAAGCTTTGAATTGTGACCAATGTTTTAATATATCACCCCTAAGTGTTACATAGTTTGCATCCGTAGGGTTGGAGGAAACTGGTTCCTCCCATAAGGTTTTTGTGGTCCTTAGGTATCTGAGATACCACATGCTCAAAGGCAAAGCTGTCCACCTGCAGACCAGGCTGCCCGCTGAGGTGAGGTGGCCTCGTCCAAGAACAGCGAACCATTGAATCTAAGGGCTAACTAATCAGTGCATCAATATTGTTTGAATAAAAATATCAGAATAAGAAAAAACACCAATTAATCAAATTAGGAGATAATTGCAAAGCTCTTCAGTCTTTGTTCTCTTTTCTTTAAAAGGCACAGCAACACTGCTCACCCACTTTCCATTTGGATAAGCATTTGTTCATTTTACTCAGCTGGTAGCCCTAATGGTTTTAAGTGCCCCTAATTGCTTCTGAGAACTCTGGAGAGCCCGTTGATGAATCTGTTTGAAAACGGTTAGGTTTCTGTATAAGGTCTGAAAAGGATGTGTTTCTAGTGTCTGAATAGCTCAGTCATTTTTAAAACCTCCAGCAGAAAAGTACATGTTTTAGCATCTTAATTTCTTCTTTTTTTTTTTTTAGATTTTATTGATTTATTTGACAGAGAGAGACAGCGAGAGGGAACACAAGCAGGGGGAGTGGGAGAGGGAGAAGCAGGCTTCCCGCTGAGCAAGGAGCCCGATGCGGGGCTCGATCCCAGGACCCTGGGATCATGACCTGAGCCAAAGGCAGCCGCTTAATGACTGAGCCACCCAGGCGCCCCTAGCGTCTTAATTTCTTTAAGTATCTTTTTCTGTAAAAGAATTTATCGTGTTTTACAACAATAGTTTTTTCCCAGCTTTATCATCTAAAATATTTCTTCAAAGATTTTCTACAGAAATATAGATAATTTCAAGCTAAAATAAATG
Organism: Halichoerus grypus; assembly: GCF_964656455.1. NCBI lineage: Eukaryota > Metazoa > Chordata > Mammalia > Carnivora > Phocidae > Halichoerus > Halichoerus grypus. Next base: position 43,638,043 of record NC_135714.1, read on the forward strand.
TTTCTGAATTATACATTAATGTCTGTTGTCTAAATTATTCTTCTTGTTTATATACCTCTAGCATGTATTTTGATATACCAAGGCAGAGAACCTTATAACAGACTTTATGAATTTCTATGCCATTAGAGATTGTGTAGTACTTGGCACTTACTATCCATCTTATCTCTTCCTTTATGTATTTTGTTAGAGGTGGCTTAGGTACACAGAATATTCTCCTCAGCTCCTAGTTCATGATCATCACTGAAATGGCTTTATTTATTTATTCTTTTATATTTCAATTTCCTACTCCTAGTTCATCCTCCCACGGGCAACTCTTCTAATTTATTTGATGAGTAGTCTCCATTTATTTATGTTCTTGTAAAATTTGTATTGCTATTTGGTGTGCATGTATGGTACTTTCTTACCTTTTTCACTTAACACTATACTTTGAGATCTATCCATGTTACTGGGGACATCTAGTATGTTGCTCCTAGCTGCTATAGAATACTCTAAAATGTGCACCTACTCTATGTCTGTTGCCTACCCATTCCCCAGTAATAGACAGCTGGGTTTCCTCCAATTCCATTAAAAGCAAAGCTGTAATCAACCTCCTTGTATCTATCCTCCACTTATGGATCTATAGGAGGACATCTTTGAGCTACATGCCCAGGAGATGGAATGCTAGATCAAGAGGATATCTAGGTTGCTTTCCAGATAGCTCCACCAGTTGACACTCTCACCAGCAATGAGTGAGGTTTGTACATCCCGCATCCTTGCTAACACTTGCCATTATCTAGATTCCATTTTTTTGCCAGTCTAATGGGTAGAGAGTCACACTTTGTTGTTGTCTTAATTTTCATTTCATTATTACTAATGAATCTGAGCATCTTGTTAGATGCTTGTTGGCCTTTAGGTTTCTTCTTTGTAAATTGTCTGTTCTTTTTGTCTACTTTTGCCTTGGATCCCTATCTTTATCCATTTGGTTTGATGGAATATCTTAGAGATTCTATAAATTATTCCTTTGTCAGTTTTAGACACAACCAACAACTTTCAAAGGCTCTTACTTTTTAAATGTAATCCTTTTGAAAGAAATCTTTACTTTTAATGTAATTCAATCCATCATCTTTTTGGCCTTATGATTTCTATTTGAAATTTTGTTTAAGAAGTCATTCCCTGCTCCTAGCTCACAAAGATATTTTCCTAATAGAAAAGATAGATTCTATTAACTCTATAATTTACCCTTTATATTTAGATCTTTAATCAACTTGGAGCCCACTTGTTAGTTTTTTTATTGAAGAATAATTGGCATATATTAGTTTCAGGTACACAACATAGTGATTTGATATTTACATATATTACAAAATCATCAGTGGAGTGTTAGCTTTATTTTTCTCCATACAGCGAGCCAGTTTCTCAACCTTCACTTGCCAAACAACCTGTGCTTTTCCCTCTGATTTTTAATGTTACTTTTATTGTAAGTTGTGCATTTCTGCCTTAGTTTGGGTTCTCCCAGAAACAGACCTTGAGATAGTGATGTGGATATGAGTAGATTATTAGGGAGATGATCCAAGAAGCACTGGCAGAATAGTGAAGAAGACAAACAGGGAAGAGAAGGAATCCCATAAAGTATATGTTATCAAGCAGATTACCACCATGAGTAACTGGGATCAATCTGTCTGGGGAATTCTAGGAGCCAATGCAGAAGACATCTGTTATCCCAACTGAGGGACGAAGCAGCTGAGGTATTTATCCACCAATTCCCTTGGGTCACCAACTGAGGGTTATTTTCAGTGTTGGGAGCATTTACTCTCAGGCACTTCTAGTCCACCTACACCCCACATGAGGCTTGAACTCATGACCCTGAGATCAAGAGTTGCATGCTCTACTGACTGAGCCAGCCAGGCCCCCCAAATTTTGATTTATAATGTTTTTATGTCATTTAATTCTAACTATTCTGTAATTTTCTCTTTAGCCTGGGATTACTTACCAAAATATTACTTATTTTCCAAACAGATGGGATATTGAAGTTATACTTTTGTTGTTAATTTCTCATTTTATTGCATTATGATCAGAAAACATTTAAAATGCTTCCTTTTTAACTTACTGAAATTTTCTTTGTGTCCTAACACATGGTCTATTTTTGTTTAATGTTCCATTTATACTCAAAAAAGAATGTGTATACTATTTAGTGTAGATTTTAAAAAATATTTCTAATAGACCAAACTTATTGTGTGGTTAAATCTTTGCTATATCTACTGATGTTATTTGTTTTAACTATCAGTTTTGAGAGCAGTGTATTAAAATCTCTAACTACAAATGTTCCCTGAAGTTCTATCAGTTATTAAGTAAATTTTGAGTTTTTAAAAATACATACTAATAATGGCTGTATCATTTACCCTGCTATTCTTTTATCAGCATAAGACACTGAGCATAATTTAAGATCTGAGCATACTGAGATACTTAGCATAATTTAATAAAAGCATAAAATAAGGTCCCTCTTTGCTAAGATGGTTTGTTTATTTGAATTCTATTTTATCAGATATTGAGACTGCTACTCCAATTTTCTTACAGTCATATTTGCTTGGTATGTCCTTTTCCACACTTTTTGCCTAGCCTTTGTTTTCTTTTTCAAGTGTGATTTTTATAGACAACCTATTGTTGGATCTTTAAAAGAAAATCCAATCTGAGAATCTCTGTCCTTACGTGGTATTTTTGGTACATTCACATTGTTGTAATTACTCTATTTAATTAGGGCTTATTTCTGCCATCTTACTTTACCATTTGCTATAATTGTTTTGTTTCTTTTTGTCTCTCCTTTTGTTTCAAAAGAATAATAATTCTGAATATTATGATATCAGAATGTTAGTAAAATCATAGTTGTCCCGAAACTCAATTATCTTATTTCATTTGATAATTTCAAAGAAGGTAAAGTTTCCACTAATTTGTATAAGGGCAATGCTTTACCTCATTCCACAGCTGTAGTTCTTCTTCAGGCTGTAATCCTTGAAATAATACTGGAGCACCTGAAAATAAAGTTATACGTACATGTTATTTTTATAGTATTTTTTCTAAAGTTAACTATTTATATATAATTCAGTTTTGGATGACATTTTTCATTTTCATTGTACATCATTACCCTCCTATTTCACCTAGATATTTCAGCATTTGACTTAGTATAAGAATACATAATTATTAAATAAACCTTAATAACACTTCAAAGACATTACTCTAAGAATGAATTTCTTTTTTTTTCTACACAAAAACATGTACATGAACATGCATAGCAGCATTATCCTAAGAGCCCCAGAGTGGAAACAATCCAAATGTCTTTTATCTGAAAATAGATAAACAAAATGTGGTGCGTGCACATAATGGAATACTATTTGGCAATAAAAAGGAACGAAGTACTGATATATGCTGCATCAAAGAGGAATCTCAGACATATTATGCTAAATCAAATACACCAGATGCAAAAGACCAAGTATTGTATGATTCCATTTATATGGAATGTCCAGAAAAGGCAAATATATAATAATAGAGACATTAGTGGTTTCCTGGAGCTGGGGGTAAGAATGGAGATTGACTGCAAATGGACATAACAGATTTTGGAGGGGTCATGCAAAATTGTATTATTGTGATAACTGCACAGTTCTTGAAGTCTACTTAAAACCCACTGAGTTGGGGTACCTGGGTGGCTCAGTCGGTTAAGTGTCTGACTCTTGGTTTCTGCTCAGGTCATGATCGAGGGGTCCTGGGATCGAGCCCTACGTCAGCCTCTGCACTCAGCGTGGAGATTGCTGGAGATGATTTCTCTCTCCCTCTCCCTCTGCTCTTCCCCCTGCTCTTGCACTCTCCGTCTCTTTCTATTTTTTTTTAAGATTTTATTTATTTGAGAGAGAGAGCACAAGAGGGGGGAGGGTGAGAGGGAGAGCTGACTCCCTCCCCAGCAGGGAGCCCGTTGCGGGGCTCAATCCCAGGACTCTGGGATCATGTCCTGAGCCAAAGGCAGACACTTAACCAACTGAGCCACCCAGGTGCCCCTCTCCGTCTCTTTCTAAAATAAATGAATAAAATCTTTAAACAAACCCCACTGAGTTGCATATAAAGTATATTTCAATAAAGGTCTTTAAAAAAAGAATTACTTGTTAGGCCTTTAATTACTATTGAAGTAAAATGTTAACTAGCTTACATCCTCCAAAATAATATTTTCTCCATAGATTCAATTTTCTAATTTATGCTATGTAAATTATCTCAGTAAAAACACTGAGAAAATATTTATTAATATTAAATGTAATTACTACTTATTTTCTTATATGTATACATTTATCTTCAATAAAATCAAGAAAACATCCTGTAGTAAAAGACTAAATTTTTCTAAGATCTCAAATGTAGCAAAATTAAGAACAGGCTTAAAGAAAAGAACTTTTTAAAAATAATAAGATAGCACCTACTAACACCGCTTAACCGGCTAAGCCACCCAGGTGCCCCTTAACCAGATTTTTGAAGTAGCTATTATACCTATTCCCACTTTAAGATGAGGAAACTGAAGGAAGGGAGGATGAAGTAATTTGTCTCAGGTCACCAAAATAGATACATAACACAGACTGATTTCTTTTTTTTTTTTTAAGATTTTATTTATTTATTTGAGAGAGAGAGAATGAGAGAGAGCCCATGAGAGGGGGGAGGGTCAGAGGGAGAAGCAGACTCCCTGCCGAGCAGGGAGCCTGATGCGGGACTCGATCCAGGGACTCAATTCAGGGACTCCAGGATCATGACCTGAGCCAAAGGCAGTCGCTTAACCAACTGAACCACTCAGGCGCCCCCAACACAGACTGATTTCAAACTAGGTCTGGCAGACTCCAAATCCTGACAGATTTTTTTCCTAATGTTGCCACTTTTCAGTCAAGTCTTACCTCGAGTTCACACAAATTTATACTATTATTTAAGTTCTAATAATATTAGTGGTTATCAGCTACATTTTCTGTGGCACCAAGTGTTAGAAGTAACTTACAGGACTCATGTGGTCCATAATAGAGAGATGATTTATCTCAGAACCTAACTGAATCCCCTTTCATAGGACAGCTGTTCAAGGTGGGTAAACTTCTCAATTACATATTTCTCACCATAGCAACGTACAAACGTGTATCTCAAAGTTTCTGTTGTCTGGTGGACATTACTCTGAGCTGATTCTGTTTTCAAGAAGGGATAAATCGGCGCTTTTCAACTTTTCATATAAAGCACCTGGTGGATCTTACTAAATGAGATTCTAACCCAGTCAGTCAGGGAAAAGCCCAAGAGTCTGCACGTCTAGCAAGCTCCCTGATGCTGATGCTGCTGGTCCATGGATAACACTGAATATCCAGAGTGATAGAGTACTGCATTGTAGAAAGAAACCGAGGATGCCTCTTTATTCAACAGAACTAAGCAGCTCCAACAAACATTCTGGGTCTAAGCTTCTCTTTAACAAGTCTGAACGTTTCCTAAAGGGGGATATGAATGTTCTCATGAAAACAGTCTAAAAGGCCATTGGCCCTTTCCTCACAACTTGGACGCGCACAGCTTGTCTACAGTTACTTAGACTAAATAATAGGAAGGTGAGAGGAAGAGGAATGGAGGGCGAGAGCAGGAGTTGACTGAAAAGAACAGAACCAGAGCCAACAACTGATGCAAAGGGGAAAACACAGAGATTTCCTCTCTTTGGATTCAATCTTCACCAGCATGTACTACTGATTTCTCCATTCACTCTACCGCTGTTCTGTTTGGCAGGGTGTTCCCATGTAAAGAATACAATTTTATATTCTTTCTACGCCTGCCTGTCTCCCACCCTCCTACCTCCACACTGCCTCAGCAGCAACCGTGAGCTTGCCTCCTTCCGTGCCCCCGTGCCTGCCTGGGCCACACAGAAATTGCCATTGTATCTAACTTAGTCCCAAGCACTTATATAATCAAAAAGGGGTACTTGGTGGCTCTTACACAACACATGTAAACGTAGTCTCAGGGTAAAAAGGTTAGAGGAGCCAACATTTTAAAATGCTTTTAACTTTAGAAACCCACCAATATCCTAGTACCAAACCCAAACCTTAAGGGGATTTTTCTTTCCTTTGTGTATCTGTTAACCCAAGTTGATGTGATCCCCCCCCCCACCCAAGATACCCTAGACGTGAGCTTTATATTGTGAAATAGCAGTACTAGATACTTTCTCAAATATAATCAGAAACATTGCCCTTATCTTCTAGATCATGAAAACGGCACTGTTTTTGATCAGTTTTGAGATATTTATACTCATGTACTATCTAGTGAAGTGAAACCTTTAGTCTGATATTGTACAGTATAACTAACTAATGCAAATAATATGGGTAGACAACTTTTATATCTGTAAATACACCATCTGTAAGAGAAAGAAAAAATGACCTTTTTATTGGGGTATAACTGACATGCAACATTATATTAGTTTCAGGTGTACAACATAATGATCCTAAATTTGTATATATTGTGAAATGATCACCACAAAAAGTCTAGTTAACATCCATCACCATACATAGTTACAGATTTTTCCTGTGATGAGAACTTTTAAGATTTACTCTTAGCAGCTTTCAAATATACCATATAGTCACCATGCTATACATTACATGCCCATGGCTTATCTATTTCATAACTGGAAGTTTGTACCTTTTGACTCCCTTTACCCATTTTACACACCCTCACCTCCCACCTCTGTGAACCACCCATCTGTTCTCTGTATTCACAAGCTTGGCTTGACTTTGTTTTGTTGGGGTTTTTTGTTTTCGTTTTTGTAGATTCCACATATAAGTCAGATCATATAGTATTTGTCTTTCTCTGAAAAACAGACTTTAAAAGTGGTGCTAATTTTCTTTTCTCATTGCTAGCACTTAAATAGTGTAGGGTTTGAAAGTGAGAAATTGTTCCTGCTGACTGAATTTTAAAAATTATTCAATGAGTAGGGTCTGAGTAGGAAAAAACACTTTTTTTTTTTTTTAAGATTTTATTTATTTATCAAAGAGAGAGAGAGCATGAGCAGGGGGAGGCTTCCACACTGAGCAAAGAGCCTGATGCGGGACTCAATCCCAGGACTCTGAGATCACGACCTGAGCTGAAGGCAGACACTTAACCGACTGAGCCACCCAGGTGTCCTGAAAAAAACACTTCTTAATTTAGTCTCGGGCATTTTGATCACTTACTATCACAAGCCAAATCAAGGTCTGTTGCAATTATCCAAAATGTGCCCTCTTTTAGGAAATTTCCTTCTTTATTTTGATAATGTTCTCTGAAGAGTAAACCATTTCCATCCACCAAACCTGTGGCTGACTCTTCATCTTCTCATTGCTGTTTCATGTTCTACTAACTCGTTTTGCCAAGGATGCTCCACTTACTGGCACTGTTTTATTTTCCTCTGGCTTTGTGACATATGTTTTGCTGTTTTTTAGATACATCCAGTTGCATCCTGCATAATGATTAATCTTGGTAGAGTATCTCCCATGTTTGGTTATATATGTCATGCTTCCCCTCCAGTACCATTTTTAGGGACTCAGGACTAGGGAACATCACACTATATGTCTCCCCTCTTCCCTTTCCCCTCACATCTTTAGAGAGATAAGATTAGGTTTTTTTAATATCAAGAGCAGGTCTACAGGGGAAAAAGATACAAAATGGTAGTCTAGGGGTCTCTGTGTAGTGAAAAAGGCATCTTGTCCCTTTGCTTGAGAAATATTGGGGATATATATGAGATGATTGGTCAGCCAGCAGACATGCTCTTTTTTGAAATAAAACCCAAGACTTGTCTTTTTTAGAAAGCAGCCTGAAAATTCCCCCGCCTCCCAAAAAAGCACGTATCTCCAACTGATGCAAATATCACTGTAAGCATATAACATGTAACATGCTTGGCAAGTACATTTGCTTTACGGAGAAAAAGACACCTTTAAAACTATAATTATCTGCTTCCTTAATAAGGTAGGTAAAGACTGCCATCCTAATTCTACCAATAACAAATTTAAAACAGAAAAATATTAACATTACTTTGCATAAGTTATGCTGTATCTAACTTGCTGCCTATGTGATGGAGAAGGTTTAGATCTAGCTAGCTTCTGACTGCTTAGATTCCATAACCAAATGACCTCATTTTTCAAGCAGGAGAGCCCCCCCCCCCGCCCCCTTCTCCAATGCCCCAGGAAAGGGGGGGAAAAAAAAACAATGAAAAGACAGCAATAAAAATAAATACATTGGAAAAGAAGACCAGCTTCAGTTTCTCCACCTCTAATTGAGGGCTGGCCTGCATGCTCTGAAAGGTCCCTGCAGTTAGGGATTCAAGTCCCCAGTGTTCTGAATAATGATGAGATGGTCTGCCCACCTCTGCCTCACTGACAGGAGAGCAGAAGGAAGCTAAGAGAAGCTGCTGTGGAGTTGGAAAATTCGTGGTCTTAGCAGGGTATTGGTTGGCCCTGGAGGGGACTCTGGGTTCAGAGGTGGGAGGTAAAGGATGGATCCCTCAAGGTATCTGGAAACATAACCTCTAGGGAATAGGGAAGGGATATCCCCATTGGAACATGCTGGGCTCGGCTCTACCTTGTCTTCCAATCTTCAGACATCCCTCCGTGATCTCGCTTTTGCTTTTCCCACTCTCTTCTCTAAGCCAAGCACAGGAAGTCTCTATTTTTTCAAATCACTTCTGCCTACACTGGCTTTAGCTGTGGCACGGACTGAAAGCCGGGCTTGCGCACTTGCCCCTCCAACTCTATGATTAAAAAAAAAAAGTCTCCATTTTTCTTGATCTGGTGCGTCAAAACCTAAAAGACACAGAGCCCACCATGTCCCCTTCTAAACGGCTAGAATGGGGCCTGTCAGAGTTATCTGGACGGAACAGGCGCTCACTCACTAAAGAAGATGCGCCCTCTCCAAGTTACCTGGCATCAGCAGGTGAAGTATCAAACTCTCGTTTGCTTTAGCCATCAATCCCTCTAGTAATTGCAACGAAAGGGAACGCATTTTAATTTTCACTATTTTTTTAAAAGATAGATTTATTTATTTATTTATTTGACAGAGACACAGCGAGAGAGGGAACACCTTCTCGACCTTCTTCAACAGATAACTGCATTTCCCTAAATGATCTCAGACCTTACGCACCGAGCTGGTGCTGAGAGCTGGGGATGAACGAGTGAGCAGGACAGAGGTGCTTCGACAGAGGTGGAGGCATGCACAGTCGGTGGGGCACAGAAAGCTTTCCCGAGCGGGTGAAGAAGGGGTGTCCCAGGCAGAGGGAGAGGGAGAAGCAGACTCCCCGCCGAGCAGGTGAAGAAGGGGTGTCCCAGGCAGAGGGAGAGGGAGAAGCAGACTCCCCGCCGAGCAGGGAGCCTGATGCGGGGCTCGATCCCAGGAATCTGGGATCATGACCTGAGCCGAAGGCAGACGCTTAACGACTGAGCCACCCAGGCGCCCCTAATTTTCACTATGTTAATTTATGGAAGTTTTCACGGCCACGGGCCAGGGACATCCCGAGTGTGAGGGAGCCCTACAAGTTTCTGCCCACCGCAGGCTGCCCGGGGCCTGGGGATTTCGGCCGGGCAGGGACTGCGCTCCAGCCGGGCCACTCGCGCCTGCGCCGCTCGCCGGTCGTCAAAGGCGAGAAGCTGGGGAGCCCCACAGCACGAGGGGAAGGAGAGAACCAGAAGCCAACAGAAGAGGCGGGAAAGGGAGGGAAGAGAGCGCGGCAGGTGGCCAGGGGAAAGGCGCAAGAAGCGGCGGGCGCGGGGCGGGACGGTGGCGCGGGAGCCCGGGAGGCGCGCGGGGCCCGCTTACCTAGGCAGGTGCCCGCGCAGCCCGCGAGCAGCAGCAGCAGCAGGGGCCGGGACGCGGCGGCCACCTGTCCGGGGGCCCGCGCGGGGCGGCGGTTGGCTGCTCCTGGCATCTCGGCGCTGGCGGGCGGCTCGGGGCTCGGACTCTGCGCTGCCCGGGCCACCACTCCACGCGGGGGGCCTGGCAGTGCCTCTGTGTCCCGGGCGCGCCGCTCGCGGGGCTCCGCGGCCAAGCTGACCTCCCCGCGCGCCGCCAACTTTTAAATCTCGCGTGGGCTGGGGCGGCGCGGTCCCCTCGCGCGTCACCTCGCAGCCCACCGCCCCCGGCCTCCGTCGCGTCACTCGCGACCTGCTGCCCGCCCCCCGGCCCCCCACCCGCAGCGGGATCCGCCCCCGCTCATAGTTCTGACTCAGGGCACCGCGCGTTTTCTTTCTGCCCGCCCTTGGGGCTCTGGGATGAGCAGGGAAACAAAACAGTGCAGGTCCGTTCGCTTCTTGGCAAGGATTTGATTGGGAGCCGAGGAGGATGGCAAACCAGGAGGTCCGGAGAGGCTGGGATCGGGGGTTTTTAAGCTTGGCGGTGGCGACGCTCTCTCGTTTCTCACGTCTGCCTGGGACGCCCCTTCTTCACCCGCTCGGGAAAGCTTTCTGTGCCCCACCGACTGTGCATGCCGCCACCTCTGTCGAAGTACCTCTGTCCTGCTCACTCGTTCATCCCCAGCTCTCAGCACCAGCTCGGTGCATATCAGAGCAGTGGTGTTGTTGGTGTGCCCCAAATTCCCGCAAAGTCTGAGATCATTTAGGGAAATGCAGTTATCTGTTGAAGAAGGTCGAGAAGAAAGGATCGCTGAGATTTGACCACACATACATTTCCAATAGGTCTGGAAGGTCTCTCTCTGGCTGTCCTATGGATTTCCAAGTCCAAGGTTACTCTTTTTTCTATGCGTTTCTCCTGCTGTCACTCCCTGGCCGTTGCCTTTTGATTTCTAGGGTGATCGGAGCTCTGCTATCCTCCTCCATACTTTCCTTCACTTCCTGAGTGGAAATGTCCAGGAAGCAGCCTCTTCCAGGAATACTGGCTGATACTGTTTTAATTTCCTTCTACAGAAAGAGGGAAGACTGATCTCATTTGACTTCCTTTCGAAAGGAACACAGAGGAAAGGGTAGAAAGGACGTACATTAACATTTCTTAAGGGACATCTTCCCATGCTATTTAATTTAACACTCATGGCATCTCTGGGATGTAAAAGTATTATGACTCTCATTTGATGATGCTTGGAGATACTAAACTGTCTGCCCAATGATACCAGCCTGTGAGGGAGGCCCCTCTGTGAAGACGTTTCTTTTCTAAGTCGGAGATTTTAATGCATTAGATATGCACTGTACCACCCACTATAGGCAAAGCATGGCCTTAAAGACTAGAACATTTAGTAACAGGAGGAACTTCCCTAAAGAAAATTAGAACTTGGTGAAGGACCCCAAATCCATACTCAAACAGCGGTATTACAAGGCAGGTTGGGATAGTGCTCTGTCAGAAATGGAGTGAGGGGCGCCTGGGTGGCTCAGTTGGTTAAGCGACTGCCTTCGGCTCAGGTCATGATCCCAGGGTCCTGGGATCGAGTCCCACCTCAGGCTCCCCTTGCTCTGCGGTGAGCCTGCTTCTCCCTCTGCCTCTGCCTGCTTGTGTTCTCTCTCTCTCTCTGTGTCAAATAAATAAATAAAATCTTTAAAAAAAAAAAAAAAAAGAAATGGAGTGAGGAAGGCATGTAATCCTGACAGGTAATGTGAAAAAAATAATCACTACCTTTTTTAAGTTCTTTATATTCATGCAGCATGCGAGCAAGTCATGGTTCCGAATCATGGTTCCAAATCAAGTATGGATGAGAGTAGATTTGATTCAAGATTGCTTATGCTTTGATTTATTCCCAAAGTAGTAAAAAGGTAGTGCAAAGGATGTCAGTGGGGGGGGAGGGGGCTCTGATTCCCCACTTCCCCACTGCCTTCTTTAGGTTTCCTGGAAGTGCACTGAAGGATGTCTAGCCTCAGCAGCCTGTGGGGAGTCTGGTGTCAGTGAGAACAGAGAACCCTGAAAATAGTGGCCTCAATGCTTTTTACACCCCTAGTAGGTCCGCAAAAGGAACAACTCATGCATTACAAGTGTTTTTCTGCATGAACCTGGCAGCTCTGAATGTCCTTGTACATGTCCCTCCGTGCACATGCACAGGAGTTTTCAAAGGTATATACTTAGAAGTAGAGGTATCATGGGAGAAAATCTGGTTAAACTCCACTTTAAATTGTTTTCCAGTATGTTATACCAATTTACACTCCACCAGCAGTGCATGAAATTTCCTTACAAAAAGCTTTGCCAGTCTGGTGGGTGTGGCATCTCATTATGGATTTAATTTACAGTTTCCAGCATTAATGAGGGTGAGTGTCTTTCCACAAATGTATTGGCCATCACTGTTTTCTCTTCAGTGCAATACCTATTTGTTATTTGTCCTCATTGGGTTGTTAGGTTTTTGGGTTTTTTTTTTTTTTATTACCCATTATAAGAATGCTTTCTGGAACTTTTATTGGTTAAATGTTTGGCAAATATCTTCTCCTTATTTATGGCTTATCCTCTACTCTCTGTATATGAGTTATTTTTGAAAAAATGTCTAAGACAAGATGTGCAGACTAATGGTCATGCCGTTGTGTGGCTTGGATGATAAGAGAAGACAGATGGGAGAATGAGGGAAGATAGGCACTTTATTTATCCAGGAGCAAAGACTGGGGATTCCACAATTGACTAAATGAAATGAAGCTGATGCCATAGGTCCCCTTTGTCTGAAGAAGTTAGATCCCAGAATCTCTGCAGGGGAGACTTAACAATTCAGTTACAAACATTCCAATCTGTACCTAGAAGTTCCCATTCATTTAAACGGAGTTATCCTAGCACACTGAGTAGTATAGCATCTAAAACACTCTTACTTACTGTGTTCAAGACTGACAGTTTGACCCTGGGTACCATGCTGATTCCTCTCACCCATTATCTCGTGCATTCTTGATTGCAAATGGGCAACTGAACTTTGCTTTCTGCCTACAACCTGTAAGAATGAAGGTTCAGTTTTATCATGGACCCACAGATTAACAAGACCTGCTAGCCTGTGATAGGGATGTCCAGAAGAGTCGTCATGGAGGGTGTTAGGGAAGGGTTGAATGTCAGACAATGAAAGAGCCAGCAATAGAGACAAATCCAGTGAAGCAGTAGTTGGCAATAGCAAAGTCTAGTAATAGGTAAAGAGACCCAGCTTTAGGAACTGAGAATCGGGGCAAGAGCTAGAAGCTTTATAAGCTCTAGGCAAGATAGTCATGCAATCCTTCAAGTATTAATTGAGCACCTCCTAGGCTCCCTTTTAGAAGCTTGGGATCCAGCAGTGACCAAATCAGTTAAAGTCTCTGCCTTTATGAAGTTGACAGATTTCCAAGGAGATAAAGATAATAATATGACAAAACAAAACAATTTCAGATAGTAGTAAATACTATAAAGAAATTAAAACAGGATAATGCAATAATAGGTGACTGGGAATTGAGGGAAAGATACTTGAGACAGGTTTATTTAGCCTTGCTTCTCTGAGGAGATGCTATGGGAGGCCTTAAAGATGAGAAGAAACCAGTCATGGGAAGAATTGTGAAAGAAGAGCCCCAGGTGAAGGGAGCATCAGGTACAAAGGCCCTGAGGCAGAAACAAGCCAGAGAGGTTAAAGAAGTAGGAGTAACTGGCACAGAGTGAGTGGGGTGTGGGAAGCTGAGGTCAGAGAAGTAGACAGGGTCAGATCCTGATCACTGAAGACTCTTGGAGCCCATGGCAAGGAGTTTGAATTTTTCTCTAAGTAAAATAGAAAGCCTTTAGAGGATTTTGAGTAACGAAGTGAGGTGATGTGATTTTACATTTGAAAAAGATCACTCTAGCTTCAATGGTGAGCAGGTTCTTGAGGACCGTAGTAAATGCAGGCAGGGTGACCAGGTGGGAGGACATTGCAGAAGTCCACAGCAGAGCCATAAAAAGGGATGAAGGACTGATACTTGCTACAACCTGGATGAACCTTGAAAATGTTTTGCTAAGTCAAAGAAGCCAGTCACAAAAGGCTACATATTGTATGAGGCAAGAAAAAAGATGAGTGGTTTCCAGGGCCTGGGGAGAGACAGGAGTGGTAGCTAATAAGTAAGGGGGGGTTCCTTTCAGGGTGATGAAAATGTTCTGGAATTAGACAACAGTGACGGCTTTACAATCTTGTAAATACTAAAGAGGATACATTTTATGGTATGTGAATTATACCTCAATTTTCGAAGAAGAAAGAAGTGCAGGTCAGATACGATGACGGTGACCTGTTGGACTAGATGGTGGCAGTCTTTGCTAAAAATTTAGCACAGGGAAATTTTACCTGTTTTTGGCATGAAATATCCAAAATTCGCTATTTAATTCCTGGATGTTCTTGGCAACTATAAGATCCTCCTCTTCCACTTGGTGAAGACATTAACCTAAGCCATGTTTGCATCAATGACTATGCTATAGGCACTAGCTTTGATTTTTTTTCAGGTCAGGAAATACTTCATTCCCCCCAGATAGAGAACCTTTGTCTTTATGGTCACTTTGATATAACTGTTAACTATGAATATCGTCATTATCTAAAACATGGAAAGTGGATACTATTTGCGAAATAATGATAACTTGAATGCTTTATAGGATGTTCATTCATTCATTCATTCATTCAGTGAGCATTTATTAAGCCAGTGTCAGCTGTAAGAGTTTACACTCACAAAATGCTGAAAAGTCTGTGTCCTGTTTTGTCTTCTCTAAGACCACCTGTCATCCATCTTCTTTACTTCCTGTTACTTACCGCCTATACTCATGTAGGATGAATCTTTTAGAAATACCAACCTAATATCAAATTTAAAATGTAGAGAAAAGTTTTTGCTTAAGAATTTCTAATATCTAAGAGTCAAAGCTCTACGGAGGTTATGGAAGTTGACAGGCAAAAATTCCCAGAGCACCTGGCTGACTCAGTTGGTAGAGCATGTGACTCTTTTTTTTTTTTAAAGATTTCATTTATGTATTTGACACAGAGAGAGCACAAGCAAGGAGAGCGGCAGGCAGAGGGAGAGGGAGAAGCAGACTCCCTGCTGAGCAGGGAGCCCGATGCGGGGCTCGATCCCAGAACCCTGGGATCATGACCTGAGCCGAAGGCAGCAGCTTAACCAACTGAGCCACCCAGACGCCCCGAGCATGTGACTCTTGATCTCAGGTTGGTGAGTTCAAGCCCCGTTTTGGGCGTTAGAGCTTACTTAAAAATAAATAAATAAAAATTTTTAAAAAGTAAATAAATAAGGGAACCTGGGTGGCTCAGTCGGTTAGGCATCTGACTCTTGATTTCAGCGCAGGTCTCAATCTCTGGGTCATGAGTTCGGGCCCTGCATTGGGCTCCACACTGGGCATATAGCCCACTTAAAAGAAAAAGAAAAAAGTAAATAGATAGTTTACTAAAATTTTTTTAAATTAATAAATAAAACAGCCAATGACTCCAAAGACCCAATTTAGCCTGTGGTCTTCAAGCAGGATTCAGGGTAGAAGCCAGTTGTGGAGCTACAGAGCTGAGGCTCAAGAGGAGATGGTCATTTGCAGCAGGAAAATGGATCTATTTGGTTCAGAAGATGGGTATTTATTATTTAGTGACAAGGATACCTTTCAGCTCTCTCCACAAACATCTTTGGCATCTGGATGAAATTCCCATTTTATAACTGAGTTTGCCTTCTCTTTGAGCACTAATATTGAATAAGTTTTATGGTAACTCCGATAATCCTAATTATTCCTTTTCCCATCTATCTCTTCAAACTATGTAGATATCAACCTCTCTGCTTCCAGGAAAATCTCTTGACTCAGAAGGACTTTTGGATAGACCATATTGTACTGAGAAATCACTCCAGGAGAAACTCCTCTAGAAGACAACAGAAGAACAATGAATACAAAAAAATGGAGGACCGACCAGAGACCAAATATATCTACATTTCTTAAGACTTTCTGTTGTAGGATAATTAACTGCCTTGATAATGACACAGCAGCTCACATAATTGTAAGAAATACAACATCTTTTACAAGAGAAGGAAGCTTTTTAAAATCTTCTCTAATTGATAAAATTAATTTAATTTTTTGATAAAATTCATTTTAAACAGTTTCAGAAAAAGTAAGCAACCTTATTATAAGTCCTTCCCCTTAAAGGTGTTTTCCAAAGCACATAGTGACTGATACGGACTTACAGCCAATAAGAAATATTTGTATGTCCAAGAGACATTCTTGCTAATGTTTGGGGGTTTTATTATTTTAAAAATGCTTTTGTTTTTGTTTTTGTTTTTTGCAAAAGGAACTAGGTTTCATCTCTTCAACCTCTTGAGATCAGGAGGCAGTGTGGGTGGAAATATTGTCTATGAATTCTCCCAGCACAGTCCAGGGAAGGTTAACATGCAGACTGCAAGCAGCCCAGGTTTATCTCAAAGACTTTAGAGATAAATTCCTTCCGAGAAAAGTAATAAGAGAATTTTTTAAAAAGCAAAAGTCAATAACTTTTTGCAGTTACATCAATGCCCACAGGGCTAGATTTTTCACATGATAGATGTTCTGAGGGCAAAGCCATTACAGAAAAGCAGCTAATTTGTCACTGCTAATTTGAAACATGATGATAAAAAAATTTCAATCAGTTGAAGGCAGAATCTCTTCTTTGTTCCTTAAATTGCAATTAAAATATTAATACATACTAATGAGAGATTTATTAGATTTTCTTGACGTATTTATGAATCACACCAGGGCAAAGCTGGCAAAAAAACAAACACTTCCAGACGTATGAGGCTTTACAAAAACAGAACCGACAAATAAATGATAGCTATAAAAATAAAAGGGCAGATAAAATAAACTTTATTATTTCTACACAGTAAACTGTAAAACCATTTTTTAATCACTAGATGGTTTTCAATCTATTTAAAAATGAATTAAAATGTTATTATATTTTCTAAAGATACCTGGTACTTATGAAAAAATACATCATTTCCTTACATAGACATGTTCAAATAAAAAATCTTATTGCTTGTCAAAGGTAACTGAAAGAAAGAACAAGAAGAAAATGGTATAATTTGATCTTTCTAAAAAGTGTTAAAATAATCAAAAGAGACCTGGAGTAAGTTTCTGAATATAAAAATAAGTGACATTTCAGTTAGTCTCATAAAAGGAGTTATCACTACTCATTTTTATCTTTAGTGTCTCAAATAATTTTAGCTCTGATTTTTTAAGTGGACCATGCAAATATGAAATGCTGCCAGTTGTATATATGTATGTCATACTGCTCTAAATTAAATACTAGTTGATATTATTTTAAGAAGTTTCTGAAAAGAATAAAATCAGCCAACACCGCATCTTTGTTCATTTGTAATCAAATCCCTTTCGCTCAAAAATGAATCACAGGTCCTTTTCCTATGTTTTCACCCATTAGTATGATTTCAGATATAAGCTACTTTCAATCTTACTGAGTTTCAACCCTAAGAGTTTTTAAACAGCTGAAGGGAAAAAGCAGAAATAGACAAGATAATGTATTTACTTCTTAGAGAAAACTGCAAAATAAAGTGAAAGCAATCACTGCCTTAACTGAGTAGGTTTCTAAGCAGGTCACCCTGGTATTCTCTGTCATGACATCTATATGTTTAATGTCTATTGCTCCAATTGCCAACAGTTGATTTGTGGCAATTGTCATTGGTCAATCAAAATCAACCCGAACTTCTTTTTCTCACCCTTCTATCTATTTGTACTTTCATTCTCTTAAAAATATATCAAGGGAATTGCCTCCAACTCCTGACCTATCCCACCACATCATCAATTCTATACTGGACAAAACATTGGAGGTGGATAAGATGCTGTCTAATTGATAAGTCTTCCTTCTCTGATCACTTGATAATAAATATCATACTTCTTCCTCTCAGCACTTCCTACCTCCTTTACACAGCTTGGCTGTTTCTCCTTAGCACTTACTACCATACTACCACCTGGACCATACTAGATAACTGGGTCAATATAGTTGTTGTTTTGTTTATTATCAGTCTCCCATTATGGGAGAGAGAACTCCAAGTCAGGATTTTAATCTCCTTTATTGTTTTAAAAAGACTTTAGGGACACCTGGGTGTCTCGGGTAAGCATCCAACTCTTTTTTTTTTCTTTTTAAAGATTTTATTTATTTATTTGACAGAGCGAGAGACAGCGAGAGAGGGAACACAAGCAGGGGGAGTGGGAGACGGAGAAGCAGGCTTCCCGCCGAGCAGGGAGCCCGATGCGGGACTCGATCCCAGGACCCTGGGATCATGACCTGAGCCGAAGGCAGATGCTTAACGATTGAGCCACCCAGGTGCCCCAGCATCTGATTCTTGATCTCAGTTCAGGTCTAATCTGAGGGTCATGAGTTTAAGCTCCATGTTGGGCATGGAGCTTACTTGAAAAAAAAAAAAAAGACACGCTTATTTTATATTCACTTTTGTATTGTTCTATTGTCTCTAGTTCTTGGTGTTAAGAGTGCTTGGCACATAGTGGGCACTAAAAATATATATATAAATGAATAAGGAAAAGAATCTAATTTATAAAACTTTTATTTATAATATTATACAATCTTTAAGCATATATCTGCTCTATAAATGGTGATACACCCTTAAATCATCTGGGAATAATGAAGAGGTCTTTCACTGTGTAAAACATCACTTAGAATCTTCCTGGGTTCTATTTCCTATTCTGTTTGGGAGACTTCAGAACCTGGATTTTTTTTTTTTAAGTCAATAAACATATGGTAGAAAATAAAAATAAATGTAGAGATCTCGTGTGGCACTGGGATTATCTAACCAGGAGAGCAAGAATTCTTGGAGGCAGTATGACCTCAGGATTGAGAACCAGAGCAGTGGAGCTGGACAAACTGGCTTTGAGTCATGGCTACACCACCTGCTAGCTGGAAGACCTGGGATGATAACTGACCTTTGGAAGGTCCAGTTTTTACTATTCATAAGAGTGTATAATTTTTTGCCCGCACAACATCCCTTCCTTTAGGAGACCAGCCCTTCCCTCTTCTGTAAGAATCTCATACCATTCAAGGGGCAATCGCTGGATTGGCACAGGGGCTATGGCAAAGGCTCTCTTTTTCTCTGGGAGTCTGACATATAAGGACCATGGAGCTACATGAAGACAGGCTCTCTTAGAATGATACCAAGTTGTGATGAGAAATGGAGAGAGAAAAAAAGAGAGAAGAGATCGAAAATTGTTATATGTGCTGACATTCAGTCATGCCTGAAGACAGGTTCATCCTTTGCAGTTCAGAATGAGGCAAATCGAAATTTTCCATTTTATTTAAGTTGGGTTTCTAAAAATTTCAATAGTGACTGGCACAAGATAAGTGTACCATAAGTTTTACTGTGTTGGATGATAAACAGAGGAGGAAGAGACATCTTCGAAGAGAAGAGAGGGTTTTGAAAACTTCTAAAGTTTTGCTCCATTTTAAAAAAATTTCACAATGAGGGGTGGCAATGTCGAGAATAGGAAGAACAGACATTAAAAAAAGGAGAATTCGTTTTCTTCCATGAAACTTTCAAGACCTAGACCCACCAATTCTTCAGGAATGCAGAAGAAGGAGATGGGACAAACTACTACAATGGTCTTTTACCATCCAGACTTCTCAATAAACACACGACTCAGGCCCCATAATTTTTTTAAACTTCCTATTTTGAAATAATTATAGATTCACATGAAGGTTTTATGAAAAAGTATACAGACAGGTCCTATGTGTCCTTTATTTAGTTTTCCCCAAAGGCAACATCTTGCATAACTATAGGACAATATTAAAATCAGGAAAGTGACATTAATACTGTCCTTAGGACTTATTTAAATATTCCCAGTTTTACATGTACTCGTGTGTGTGTGTTTGTAGTTTATGCAATTTTATCAAATGCATAAATTCTTTTAAGATTTTATTTATTTATTTGACAGAGAGAGACACAGCGCGAGAGAGAACACAAGCAGGGGGAGTGGGGGAGGGAGAGGCTTCCCGTGGAGCAGGAAGCCCCAATGTGGGACTCGATCCCAAGACCCTAGGATCATGACCTGAGCCAAAGGCAGACGCTCAGCGACTGAGCCACCCAGGCGCCCCTCAGATGCATAAATTCTTATAACCACCACCAGAATCAAGACAGGACAATTCCATCACCACAAGGCTCCCTATACTACCATTGTATAGTCAAACCCAGCCCCCCGCCCATCCTCATTCTTAATCCTAGCAACCATTTGCTCTCCCTCTGTATTGTTATTTTAAACATGGTATGTAAGTGGAATCGAATAGTATGTTACCTTTGGAGAATAGCTTTTTAAAAACTAAATAATTCTCCTGAGATCCTTCCAAGTTGTATCATTAGTTTGCTCCTTTTATTATATTCTATTTAACCATTCAACTGTTGAAGGGCATCCAGTTTTTGGTTATTCTGAATAAAGCTGCTATGAACATTTATGTACAGGTTTTTGTGTTGACATAACTTTTCACTTCTCTGGGATAAATGCCCAAGAATGCAGTTGCTGGGTCATATGGTAACTGCTTATTTGAGTTTTGTAAGAGATTGACAAACTATTTTCTAGAATGGCTGTACCACATTACTTCCCCATCAGCAGAGCGTGATAACAGTTTCTCTGTATCCTTTCTAGCATTTGGTGTTATCATTATGTTTTATTTTAGCTATTCTGATGGTGAATAGTGATATCTTCTTGTGGTTTTATTTATTTATTTTTTTTTAAAGATTTATTTATTTATTTGAGAGAGCGAGAATGAGAGAGAGAGTACATGAGAGGGGGGAGGGTTAGAGGGAGAAGCAGGCTCCTCGCCGAGCAGGGAGCCCGATGCGGGACTCGATCCAGGGACTCCAGGATCATGACCTGAGCCGAAGGCAGTCACTTAACCAACTGAGCCACCCAGGCGCCCCTCTTCTTGTGGTTTTAAAGTGCAATTCCCTAAGAGCTTTTGATGTTGGGTATCTTTTCATTTGCCTATTTGCCATCTGTATGTCCTCTTCAATGAAATGTATGTTCATGTCTTTTGCCTGTTTTCTAATAAATTTTTTTACTGTTGGGTTGTAAGTGTTTTTTATATATTCGAGATACAGGGTCTTATGTGGAATATGTGATTCACAAATATTTTCTTTCAGTCTGTAGCTTGGCTTCTCAGCCTCTTCACAAGATCCTTCACAGAGCATAAGTTTTAATTAAAAAAAAAATTTAAGTAAACTCTACACCACAGGTGGGGCTAAACTCACAACCCCGAGATCAAGAGTTGCATGCTCCACTGACTATCCCAGCCAGCTGCCCCACAAAAGTTTTAATTTTGATGAGGTCCAATTTATCACATTTTTTCCTTTTATGGATCATGCTTTTGGTGTCACATATGGAAGAAAGTTTTTCACCTACTCTAGGTTCTGAATGTTTTCTCCTATGTTTTTTCCTAAAAGTTTTGTAGTTTTATGTTTTATACTTAAGTCTGTGATTAATTGTAAGTTAAATTTTACATAAGGTATAAGGTTAACTCAAGGTTTTGTCCAATTTCATGGACGGATGGATGTTCAATTGCTCCTGCACCATTTTTTGAAAAGGCTCTCATAAACTTTTTTTTTTTTAATTTTTAAAAAGATTTTATTTACTTGTTTGAGATAGAGAAAGTGAGCATGAGCTTGGGAGGAGGGAGACAGAGGGAGAGGGAGACGCAGACTCCCAGCTGAGCATAGCCCGATACTGGGATCATGACCTGAGCTGAAGGAAGATGCTTAACCGACTGAGCCACCCAGGCGCCCAGCTCTCGTAAACTTTTAAAAACATTAAGTTACCTATGAATGTGTTTTCATCCTTTTAGTATTATTTTCAGAGCTACTTAGAAAGTAGGATAACCACTTTTATTCAAAAGTCACTTTCGGATAATCTTGTTTGTGTTGATTTGATTTTACTGTAGCCTCTGAAAGTCATTTTTGTTGACAGATCAATTGCATCTCATTACATTTCAGGAAAAGGAACAGCAGTGGCCCAGTCCCTCCCCCCACCCTCGCCCCACAGGAGCACACTTAGAAAAGCGATGACCTTTTCCAAACCAGGAAAAATTGCTGCTTGTAAAAGTAACACCCAAACCTCAAGGTTCCCATCATTTAACATAGTTTCTTCTTCCTCAGCAAAACCTGGCATTTACATGGGGAGTTAATGAAATTGCAGAAAGATCAATGCTTCAAGTGCTACACGGAAATTATTTTCAAAAAGCCCATGTAAGGAGTAAGTCAGCTTACAGTAAGAGATCAAGACATATGCTGGGACATGACTTCATTTTCAAGAAAACAGACTCAGTTGAGAACCTGAAAATGTCAAAGGAAAGACCTGTACGTTCATTCCTTCTATTGGAAAGTGAATATGGGCCTGTGTATGGGATAATTCAGTATCTTTTCCCGACACTAACACAAAGACCTTTGCAATCCTCAGGAAAATTTCAGCAGGTGTGTACACCCTAGAGAAAGAAATGAATCCCTCAGAAGGCAGGTGATGGTACAGGATACTGCCGCACACAAGTATATCCTTTCCCTGATTACCTCTTAGATATGACCATGATGGAGTAGCATCTGATAGTGGCCTGGAGCTCCAAATTCAATATGGTTGCATTACTAAGATTTTTTTTTTTTTTTTACAAGTTAGCATTTAGTACCCATTTATTATTTACCGTTCAGACTTCAGCAAAACTTGTTTTATAGAGGAAAGGGGATGAAAAGAGTACTGAGCGTTCACTAAAATTCTCTATGTCAACCAGATTTCCTTTAGAGAAGGCCACATCTGTGCGTGTGGGCTAGCAAATCAACGTCAGCTTTGCACTATAAGTCTATTAATAAATCCATCATTGGACTTTGATGGGTGTTTAGATTCTTTCTCAAAAAACGTTTTTGCATTTCTAGAAGTAACATTTTTATATTTCCAAATTACATGTGATTTCAATTAAGGCCAGTCCTTACAGAATAAATGCACTACTGAAATTATCCCTTTATAATTATAATCATTTTTTATCTTTGAGAATGATTACAATCTCTTGTCAAGCACATTGCTCTAATCAAGTGTATAGGTACATATAGAGGATTATCTCTACTTTTTTAAAAAAATAATTAAAAGTATTTGTTTTACATGGGTTGAATAGTAACTTCAGTTAGTGTCTCCAGCCAGAATTTGATACACATATAATGCCCAAAAAACCTTTAATTCCAACAGTTAAACTCATTGTATTCATTGCTTATTAATTTGATAAATGTCTGGGTGAGAGCAAATTTATGGTACTATAGATAAGAAGAATGCATTAAATGGAATTAATATTAAAACCTATAATCACTTGTCAAATTTCAAAAATTTATATTCCCATCTTGTAATGCAACCAAAGTTATAAGTTAAAAATTGTGTTTTATACATATTTTGATTTATTACACATGAAAGTATAATTATAAAACATGACTAATTCTAATGTGAAATAATAAAGTTATGGTTAATTAAAATATTGATAGTTGAAGTTTAAGGATTGAAGGACTAAAAGTGAAATGAGCTTGGATAGAGCTTTTTTTTCTTATTATGTAAATTTTTTAAAATTTTATTTTATTATGTTATGTTAATCACCATACAGTACACCATTAGTTTTTGATGTAGTGTTCCATGATTCATTGTTTGCTTATGACACCCAGTGCTCCATTCAGTACGTGCCCTCTTCAATACCCATCACCAGGCTAACCCATCCCCCAACTCCCTCCCCTCTAGAACCTTCAGTTTGTTTCTCAGAGTCCATAGTCTGTCATGGTTCATCTCCCCCTCCGATTCCCCCCCTTCATTCTTCCCTTCCTACTATCTTCTTCTTTTTTTTTTTTTTTAACATATAATGTATTATTTGTTTCAGAGGTACAGGTCTGTGATTCTTACCCATTACTAAGATTTATAGCTACAAATTTGACCATTTCCTCAGGAATATATGCCTGTGGAAGGAATAATAATAATAATAATAATAATAGATACTGTATTTTACATATATCATTTCACAGAAGAAGAGGTAGTTGCATAAAAAGATAGAAAGAAATAAACCACAATGGTAATTATGGTTGTTTTTATTTTATTTTCTCTCATTTTCATATATTGCACAATGTGGTTAAATTACTTTTCTAATTAGAAGTACATGTTCATATTATAAGATCATCAAGCTACATACCCTGAGCACTTTGGGTTTTTTTTTAAAGATTTTATTTATTTATTTGACAGAGAGAGAGAGAGAGAGAGCACACGCAGGGGGAGCAGCAGGCAGAAGGAGAGGGAGAAGCAGGCTCCCCGCTGAGCAGAAAGCCCACCCCGTGGGGCTCCACCTCAGGGTCCTGGGATCACGACCCTAGGGGAAGGCAGACACTTAATCAACTGAGCCACCCAGGCACCCCTATGCTGAACACTTTGAATTTTATTATATATAATTTCCCAAAAAAGGTACTAAAAATAGAGTAAATGAAATATATGTGCAAAACACACTACCAATAAATTAATTTTGTTATATTTCTTTTTCTTTTTAAGATTTTATTTTTAAGTAATCTCTATACCCAATGTGGGGCTTGAACTTATAACTCTGAGATCAAGAGTCTCATGCTGTGCTCACCTCGGCAGCACATATACTAAAACAAGAGTCTCATGCTCCAGCCAGGCACCCCTTGTTATTTTTCTTGCATAAAAAAAAAAAAAAAAAAGACTTGAGAAACATACCAATTAAAGGTAATGTGTGGAATTTGTTTAATACTAATTTTAAAAAATCACGTATATATAAATAAACAATTGGGGATTCAAAACTGGATATTTGGTAGTATTAAGGAATTATTGTTATACTTTTAATGAATATATAATTTGCATACAACAAAACACACAGATCTAAAGTGCTCAGTATGTCATGCTTTAACAATTGTATCCCCTTTAACAATTTGGGTATCTACCACCCAAAACAAGATGTAGATGTAGAGCATTCTCATCACTGCAGAAAGTTCTCTTCTGTTCCTTTCCAGTCAATAGTCCCCCAGTCTTACCTCAGGGCAACCAATTTCTGGCTCCTAATACCATTGACTAATTTTGCCTATTCTTAAACTTCATGTAAAAGGAATCATACATGAATATACTCTTCTACATCTGGCTTCTTTTACATATCATTACATTTACCCATTCAGAGTGTACAGTTGAATGACTTTCAGTAAATTTACCCAGATGATCAATTATATAATCTAGTTTTAGAATACTTTAGAATTTTTTTTTAATTTAATTTAATTTTATTATGTTATGTTAGTCACCATACAGTACATCATTAGTTTTTGATGTAGTGTTCCATGACTCATTGTTTTCATGTAACACTCAGTGCTCCATGCAATATGTGCCCTCCTTAATATCCATCACCGGCCTAACCCATCCCCCCATGCCCCTCCCCTCTAAAACCCTCAGTTTGTTACTCAGAGTCCATAGTCTCTCATGGTTCATCTCCCTCTCCGATTTCCCCCCCTTCATTTTTCCCTTCCTTCTGCTAATGTCCTCCATGCTATTCCTTATGTTCCACAAATAAGTGAAACCATATGATAATTGACTTTCTCTGCTTGACTGATTTCACTTAGCATAATCTCCTCCAGTCCCATCCATGTTGACGTAAAAGTTGGGTATTCATCCTTTCTGATGGCTGAGTAATATTCCATTGTATATATGGACCACATCTTTATCCATTCATCTGTTGAAGGGCATCTTGGCTCTTTCCACAGTTTGGCTATTGCGGACACTGCTGCTCATCTCAATAAGATCCTTCATGTTCATTTTTGAGTAATTCCCAAACCCACACCCAAGCCAGGCAACTCTTAATGTATTTTCTGTCTTCACACATTTGCCTTTTTTGGAAAATCCGTGTAAACTGAATCCTACAATATGTGGCCCTTTGTGTCTGGCTTCTTTCCCTTATCACAGTATTTTTGAGTTTCATTAATATTGTAGCATAGATCTGTACCTCATTCCCTTTTATCGGCTAAATAATAGTCCATTGTGTGGACATACTTTAATTTGTTTATTCATTCATTTTTTCAATCCATTCATTTGTTGATGAGCATTTTGGGTTGTTCCTGTTTTTTGACTAGCATGAAAAATGCTGCTATGAATACTCATATGTAAGTCTTTGTTTTCACATATGTTTTGATTTATCTTGGGTAGAGAAGTAAAAGATGAAAATACTGGCTCATATGGTACATTTATGTTTAACTTTTTAAGAAACAGTCAAACTATTTTCCAAAGTGGTTACATAATTTTACATTCCCACCAGCAATGTATGAGGGTTTTAGTTTCTTCATATCCTTGCCAACATTTGTTATTGTCTTTTTGATTACAGCCTTTCTAGTGGGCACTTTGATTATCCCAGGAGCATGGAAAACTCCTTAAAGACACTGTAATCAAATTTTATTAAATCAGTATTATTTTCAATCTCTTAAGGAGAATAAATAACTTGCCCAGGTAATAGATGTAAAAACAAGAAAGAAACATTATCTTTGGATATAGACTTCTAATGTATTATTTTTGTTCTCATTTGTTAGAAATTAGTTTTTATATTTATTAGTTATACCACAACTGCCAACTATTAACATTCTCATCTATAATGGTTGCCATTTTTAAAAACCACAGTAAGGACACTCCAGAAAGGACATCATCTAGACCCAGTCACACAAGATAACTGATCATTTTTTTTATGTCAGAGGACAGTCCAGAGAAAATAGTTCATTCTAAGTATCTTCTCTCAGAATTATTAACATTCTCTTGGGACAGAGAAGGGTCCCATTGCCTGTCAGTAGCTTTGATAGCCAGATTTTCATTTCCAGGTACACATAGTACTCATTTAAAACTTATAAAGATATCAAGTGGATAAAGTCTCTTTTCTTCCCAAGGCTTGATTGATTATTTAATCTGTGACTTTCTACTTGTGAGGATATGATTTCGTGAGAGTCATTTTAATTCCCTAAGTCTGAAATAGAATTGAAGTGTTGCTTTTTTTTTTGTTATTAATTGCAAAATCTTGAAATTAGTTTGACTCATTTCTGAATCTTATATACCAAAAATGATACACTCCAGGCAACCTGAATTATTTAACTCTATCCTGTACAACTCTAGATTTATGAACTGTACTTAAGCTCAGCTTAAGTTTACATTTACATTATGATAAATGTAAATGGCCCTAGACAGTCCCCAGATCCTGTATCTCCTTAAATGAAAGATTCTTAAACAACACAAAAGTACCTGAAATTACATACCTGTCATGCATTATATTAAAAATAACAACATTAGTGAAATGTCTATTTCCAGATGCCTTTTTTGTACAAGAAATACAAGTAACTTAAAAGTGAAATTTTAGGTTTTTAAAGGTTTGTTTTATGAATAAGCTTTCTGCAAACTTAAGTATTTAAATTTCCCTTGTTGTGGTAGCAATTATCTAAAAATTATTTACTATTTTTCCTCCATCTCTTGGTGGAAAATTTTAAGTTCAAATTATTGAATTACTACATGTCAATGACTATTCTTTTCAAAACTTTCCATACATTTTTTTTTTAAATAGAGACCTTCAAAAGCACTTTCTTTTCATGGTATCAAAAGTTTCAGATGGGGCACCTGGGTGGCTCAGTTGGCTAAGCGTCTGACTCGTGGTTTCAGCTCAGGTCATGATCTCAGGGTCATGAGATCAAGCCCCACGTTGGGCTCTGTGCCTGGAGCCTGCTTAAGATTCTCTCTCCCTCTCTTTCTGCCCCCCCCCCCCCCCGCTCACATGTACTCGCTCTCTCAAAATAAAATAAAATGAAAAAAAATAAAACATTTTAAAAAGTCCTAGTTAAGTCTTACATTTTATTTTCATATTTGGATGTTTCTCATGGATGTATCATTCCCAAGGCAAGATTCAGCTACATATAAAGAATAAAGCATGCCTCCACATAAATGATTAAGAGATGTTGTATGTGAGGTCGTGAAACAAACCAACAACAGTAATTTTTTTCCAACTGCTTTTTTGAATATTCATTTCTTAAAGCTCTATTTAGACTGTCTCACTACTTTTAAGTGGCAACAGATTAGCTAGTGGATAAGCAACTGGGTTCACTAAACATAGATTGAATTTTGTGAGGGAATTATCTTATCTAGTGAGATTCACAAGTTTGTAGTTTTATAAGATCTCAAGATACATCCTGTGGAATGTCAAGCATCCACAGAGTTACTATGCACATTTTATAGATGAGCAAAATGAAGTTCAGGGAAGGTAAGTGATTTTCTCAAGTCTGACTCAAACCAGGACAGTCTAACAAAAAAACCTATTTCCTTTCTGCCATATGTGGGGCTTTAAGCACTGACACTGAGCAAACATTCTGGACACAGGTGATATTTGCCCTTTTCAATCCAAGCTTGAGCTATAAAATGAAAATAATGGAAGAGTCCACAAACTCATAACTGCAATTTTAAAATCCAAAAAGCCCCAAGCTAGGTTTCCTAACTCATTTGGCAGTGAAACCTGACGTAAGCAAAATTAATTTGGTAGCAAAACTTGGCCTGAAATGTAAAGACTACTCATAGCTATTTATTTATATCATTTATACCATTTAGTGTGAATTCCCAACACTTTGTAGCATAAATATTCATTTGTTCATTATGGGATTCTTTCCCAGACCAAATGGCAGTTGTTTTGTAATACACTGTAAATATATGGTATTACTTTCCAAAAGTCTAAAAAATTTTGAACTGACCTACATCCAGCTTCAAGGGTTTTAGACAAGGAATTATAGACCTGCATAATGAATAATAATAATAATGATGATAACAATGATAGTAACGGTTAAGTTCTATAGTTTTATCTCACCTTATGGGTTTTTTTTAAAAAGATTTTATTTACTTATTTTTTAAGTCATCTCTACGCCCATCATGGGGCTCGAACTTACAACCCTGAGATCAAGAGTCTCATGCTCTACCGACTGAGCCAGCTGGGTACCCCTCACCTTATGTTTTTTTACAAAATGATTATATATACATATATATATGATTTATATATATGATTGTTATATATATAAGATTACATATATATAATTATATATAGCATTTGTCATCATAATGTGAATACTTCCTAACTTCTTTAAATAGGTTTGCCCTGATTACCTATTTAGAAGGAAGGAAAAACATGACTGAACTCTTGACTTCATGATGTTTTTTGGATAAATGTGTATCTGACATCAAACTGAGTTTTAACTTCTTAAATAGGAAATTGATCAAACAGAAATAGAGAATGCTGTTTTGTATATATGGGTATCTGTGTCTGTGTTTCTTTTTTCTGAGCTTTTCTTAAATCTAAGCCTCTCTGGTGATTTGATTTAAATAGAGATGGCATTAAATTTTTATTTTGTTGTCTAACACAATTAGATTACTGTAATAAATTAAGGACCTTAGTGACCAGTGTTATGAAACAGGATTCCAGCAGATACTAAGAAAATGACAGGGTATAATTCTCATATAAGCATAAAAAATGTTTCTTTGTCTCATAGATTATGGATGATCAGTTGTACATATTTAATCAAGGTATTTCTTTACTCTCTAGAAAATTTTAAATTTAAATCAAGTTTTCAAATATTAGCTGTTGTAAAAAAAAATATTAGCTGTTGTCTAGATCAGTAGTTTTTCAATCTCCTTTTTCCACCTCAGAACACAGTGAGGATACAGCATATTCCCTTCAGTAACAGCAATTCACAAAATAAATTATTATTTATATAACCAGCAATCATTCCCATGCATGGCATCCAGCAGAACCAGACAGTGTATCAGTTTGAGTTTTAATAATCATCCAACACATTTTATATATTTCCTTTTCAATGTTCCAGATGCTTACTTCCTACAGCTTGTACTTTGCTGGCCTTGGTTGCAGGCCTAAGGTGAGGGAAATCTAGAATGGACAATAGAGGAAGTAGGTCATAAATATCAGGTGTAGCCTCGAGACCGTTTGCAGCAGCAGTGACTTTGTTTGTTCCATTAACCTTCCTGAACTGAATCTTTTTTTTTTTTTTTTTCATTTCTGAACTGAATCTTTTATAGAGATTGTGGCCCGCCACTATCTTGAAGGTTCTGGACCAGACTTAACACAGGGCAACAAGTGGATCTTGTGGCACAAGGGGTGGACTGTCATAAACAGTTCTTATGCTCAGTCTCACATGCTTTCTGCCATCTTATACTCCAGCCATTACCGTGGCAACCAGCTTTGCACAGCTCTGACAAGACCCTGCCTAGGCTCTGCCAACTACCTCCTGCTTTCTGCTCTGGAGCCTCTTTGATGCCTCAGAGTGGGACCTACTCAGGAGTTTACAATCTAAGTGGTCAAAATTTAAAGGAGCCAATAGCCTTCTGGAAAAAAAAAAAAATCATTGTTGGGGAGTGGGTGGATAAATGTTCCAACCATGCTTTAGGAAGACAGTTCTAAGAGAGATTTTATAGCTCCTTGGAATGTTCCAGGAACATCAAGCCATAGGCACTTACAATGATGATCAACGCCATAACATGTACTTTGTTTCCTTTTTTCTCTTCTGTTCTCTAGATCACCTCCCAAATAAACTTCCTCATGGGGAGATCCAGGGTTAGTCTTACCTGTTCATGTTTTATCAATGGTTCCTAAGACCACACTCAAGCTTGATGATTTGCAAGAAAGACTCAACAGAACTAAGAAAAACTGTAATCCCATGGTTACGGTTATTACAGTGAGAAGCTACAGATTAAAATCAGCAAATGAGAAAGGTGCATGTGACGAAGTCCAGGAGAAATCAGGCACAAGTTTTCGGGTGTTTCTTCCTAATGGAGTTGCATGAGGTTGCACTTCATTCTCTATGCAAGGATATATGACAACACATGGGAAGTATTGCCAGCTAGAGAAACTCGCTCAAGCCTTGCTATCCAGGATTATTATTGTAAATCGGTCATGTACGCATGCAATGCCCACATGACAAACCTAAACTACTCAGACTGCAGCTCCCCAGAGGTCAAACTGATACAACATGGTCTAGGGCCTCAGGCATACAAAAACATGCTTAACAGGGCTGGATATTCTAAAGGCTCAGAGACTATCATCCAGGAGCTAACCCAGGGCCAGTCCTATAAAGATAGGCTTTCTTTGGAATGCACAGGGTTTGAGCAACCCAGACCTATGAGTTAACCCTTTACTGAACACATGTAGGTTTTTATTTCCCTAACTAGAGCACTAGAGCATAAGGTCCTCAAAGAAAAGGATCATACATATATATATATATATGATATATATGTATATGTATATGTATATATTTTTCCCCCAAGGGAAAACATACTTCGTTGTCCCTCTGCCCGAGTCAGAGCGAATAAGCATTCCTGAATTCCTGGACCTAGTTTTCTCCCCAAAACATGTTTTAGTATTATATTTTAAAAACCATTCTGGGGCTGCTGTATTAAAATGGTTTGACACCATGTTGACTACATGCAGTATTATTCACCTCCACAAAAAGCTCAAGGGTTCCCACTCTTGTTGACTCCCTACTCCAAGTCTGGATCAGCGTCAAGGGCAAGGTTATTTTATTAGATCACAATGCCAAGGGAGAATTTCATTGTTAATGCAGAGGGATGAAAAGTTCAACCTTTCCCAGAATCATCTCTTTTTGACTCTTCCTTTTTGGCTCTCTTCCATCCATGAACCCCAAACCAATTAAATTAGAACATCTGGAGGTGGGGACGAGGATCCCAGGTGACTGTAATGTGCAATTGGGACTGAGAACCACTAATGTAGAGTCAAGACTCGGGTGGGGGCTCAGGCAGGCAGTTGCAGAAGAATCCTTTTGACTTACTTAGATATAACCAGTTACAGCCTAATCCTCACTCAAAGCATGGTCCATGGACCAGCAGCATTGACTTCACCTGGGAGTTTGTTAGAAATGTAGAATCTCAGGTCCTACCCAGCTATCTCAGGCCCTACTCAGAATCTGCATTTTAACAAGATGTTTGGGTGATTTATTTGTATATTTTCAGAAGCAGTGACCTACACAATAGGATTTCTCCTTGTACTCTAGGGCTCCATGTTAGGGTTAGAGCCCAAATCTCTGGCTGGTGAGTGTTCCCGGGCCTGGCACATTTCTTTCTTATAGATGATTGGTGAAGGATGGAATCAGGTTCCTGTCATTTCCATTTCACTCAGTCTAATATCTTAATACTTAAATTATTTGCAGTGGGTAAAGAGAGGAATGGTGCCAGAATCAATTCCATCGATGACATCAATTTGTATAATAAGAAAATATATTAAGACTGGGCTTTCACTATACTCAAGAAGTTTGTTTTCTTGCCAAGTAGAGATAATAAGGTTTCAGGGAATTGGCTAAAAAATCTTCTGTCACTTTTAATGAATGGAATTTAGGGAAAGAGAGGTCAGTAATTAATATCCCATGGTCATTACACTTGGGCACTAAGCTATTAAATGGTAGTCTCATGCCAGACCTAGACCTGTCCTAAAGGAATTACAGACAAATCTGCTTATCTCAGGTTCTCCCAGCTGACCAGCCTTGTCTCTGGACCATTCAGCCAGCAGCCTTAAAGTAGAACATGAGGTTTTAAGATAATGGCTTACAAAACTCAGACCTTGATAATGATGTAAATGAATCTTTTTTGAGCACTTACTATGTGCTAAGCACTATTCTAAGAGGGTTTTTATTATTATTATTATTATTATTTTTTTTTTTTTTTAAGTAGCCTCCATGCCCAACATAGCCCAGGGCAGGGCTTGAACTCCCGACCCTGAGATCAAGACCTAAGCCAAGATCAAGAGTCAGACACTTAACCAACTGAGCCACCTAGGAGCCCCATAAGAGTTTTAAAAGTATTAACTTATTTAATCCTCACAACTATTTGAGATACTGTTATTGTTCATTTTATACAGGTGGGAAAACTGAGGTACAGAGAGGTTATACAAATGGTAAAGGCAGGATTCAACCCAAGGTAGTCTGCTATCTTCTACATGAAACAGTAGACCTTACTGCATAGAGAATCAATATGGGAAAGGAAAAGAGACCATCTGACTTTCTCTTTTGCCCATCTGGGGAGCATTTGTAAGCTCTACAATTAGATGGGAGAAAAAAATACTCTTTAGTACATATTTTACCTCCCAATGCAATGCCTTTAAAACTTTAATGTGCATACAAATGAGTCAGGGATCTTGTTAAAATGCATATTTGGACCTGAAGATCTAGAGTAGAGCCCAAGATTCTGAATTTCTAACAAGCTCCCAAGTAATACTGATGCTACTGGTCCAGAATCCACACTTTAAGGGGCAAGGCCATAGGATGCATAAATATTTTTTTAATGCATCAGGGTCACCTCTTGTTAAATAGTTTTTGTAAGAAGCATTTCACTCCAGAGGCCTGTGAGGCTGCTCCTATCTAATTGTTCATAGGATTTAGAAATGCTCTCCAGACGGGCAGAAGGAGAGTCAGATGGTTCCTGATGCTGTGTGGTGATAATTGTAATCTTTTTTATTCTTGTAATTTAGTATTGCTGATATGTTTAGGATGGAGGTATTCCGAAGTATGTTTCTACCTCACTGATGATAATAGTTGCTAATATTATTTCCTTGGTTGGTTGATTCATCACTTACATATAACACCCAATGCTTATCATAACAAGTGCCCTCCTTAATGTTTCAGATTTTACGTAAAATAATATAAACATATTAGCCAAATGGATAGTAAAGAACAGCAATTTAATTTAATTTCACTGTAGGCACAAGTAAATTTTATTGTTCTCTGTTATAAGGAAAACAAACAATAACAATATTAATATTTTATAACATTATTTTGAACAGATGCTGAGGTTTGGATTTAAAAAGTAGGACTACAGCATGTAGATTAAATACCATTTATTGCCTACATGGCACAAGAAAGCACACGTTGCAAAGTAATATCCTTTTTAAATTTAAAAGTTAGTGAACATCAAAGGTATTTTTGTAATCTGATGTTTTATTTAAAAAAAAAGAGGGGTGCCTGAGTGGCTCAGTTGGTTAAGCATCCAACTCTTGATTTCCACTCAGGTCATGATCTCAGGGTCATGTGATTGAGCCCCTAGCTGGGCTCTGCGCTGGGCGTGGAGCCTGCTTAAGATTCTCTCTTTCCCACCCTCGCTCGTGCTCTCTCTCTTAAAAAAAAAAAAAAAAAAAAAAGTGAACAGGTTTCACACCAGCATATATAATATGATGTCAATAATACACACATAAGAAAGAGACAAGGATATGTACTGAGATTATCAATAGTTATATATGGACAGTAGGGTTATGGATTATGGATTTCTATAATGTAATTTGTAGAAACTTTTTTCTACAACAAACATATAATCAAGGAAAAATACTAAATTTAATTTTAAAGAAAATAATGTGATCTAAAATCTTTTTATTTTAGTAGGCCAAGAAAAATATGTATATTCTGGCCAATAAGACTGACTTAGTTAACATCAGCAAATCAGTAGTAGAGTTTTTTCCCCCAACAATAACTCATTTGTCATCAAGCTAAAGATTTTTAAATTGTTCTTAGCAAACTCGTAGCACCTCAAATTTATTTTCAAATTCCACAGTTAATTCTGTGCTGCCATATTTTGCTTTTATTATGAAGCTTAAAAATTCCCCAACACCTTAAAATTTCCTGGGGAGGAGGGGAATATACCAACATAGACACAGACTATTAGCTGATTAACTTCTTTACTCTCCAATAGAGAGGCGTGAACATGAGATAGAAAATACTTATGATCAGGACACCTGGGTGGCTCAGTCAGTTAAGCGTCTGTCTTCGGCTCAGGTCATGATCCCAGGGTCCTGGGATTGAGTCCCACATTGGGCCTCCTGCTCAGCCGGGAGTCTACTTCTCCCCCTGTCTGCCACTCCCCCTGCTTTGTGCTCTCTCTCTGACAAATAAATAAATAAAACCTTAAAAAAAAAACAACTTATGACCAACTTTCTTACTTGTGAGAGTAAGAATTCTGAAGCCAATATAAAATAAATACTTTCTACATACTTACGGAAATTAACATTGGCCCTTTGTGTGTGGGTGCTAAACATTTATTTTTTTTTAATTAGAACATTTAGTCCATTTATTTAATGTAATTACTGAATATTTGTGGGGTTTTGGAGGTTTTTTTTGGAGTTTACATTCTTTTTTCCCCCAAATTTTTATTTAAATTATAGTTAGTTAACATATAGTATAATATTGGTTTCAGGATAGAATTTAAGTGATTCATCACTTACATATAACACCCAATGCTTATCATAACAAGTGCCCTCCATAATACCCATATGGGTGCTAAACATACCACTTTGTTCCAACTTTTTTTTTTTTTTGAGCACTGGGAAAAGCCTAGATTGATATGAAAAGGTGGTCATTGGTTCTTGATCTCCTTTCAATATTTAAATATTCCTAGTGAAAACTGCATAGGTCAAAGTCCATTTGTAGAGACAGAATTCACTCTAGCTAGATTAAGCAGCATGAGATATATTACAGGGTATTTAATGGCTCATGGAATTGTTGGGAGGGCTGAAATAACGGACTTCAGTATCATCCTGGGTCATCTCCTGAAGGCACATCACAAGAACTGGGCTGTCAAGGCAGCTGCTGCCCCTGACACAATCAGGGAGCTGCCTGTTGAATTGGGCAGCCTGATCCATGCTTCTCTAGTACAGTAGACACCATCCAATGGGTACTAGAACACCCTACTCTCTCCCTACTTATCTCCATTCCAATCCAAGTCTCTTTGAAAATGCATCTGCATGGCATAATCCAACTCACACCCAAATCCTCAGATGCAAGGAACTCTTAGGAATGTAGTTCATAACTTCTGAGCCTCTTCAGGGCAGGAAGACACACTAAAAAGATGTCAGAATGGATGGTGAGTTAGCCAATTGGGCTCTTTTACAGAATTTATATAGTCACCTATGATTGGGTTATACATAGTAATGAGACATCAAGTGTATTTGCTTTTGGCTATAATTGCATCAATTCTGTCTCCTTCATTTTAGATTTTTTTCCTCTGATCCATTAGGCGTTCATTTCAGATTCATTTTCCTTATTTCTAAATTCTTAGGATCCCTTACTATAATTCTCATGAGTCAACAATTATTATTTCTCAGTAGAAGCAGTTTGTTTGGTAGGCAAAATTGTCAAAACATGGAATCTGTGGAGGAAGGAGGATACAACAATAAAAGTTTTCCTTGATCTAAATTAAGGAACCATTGTATAAACACACACAATAAAATAGATAAATGGCCCAATTGATGGTAGTTTTCTCCCATTGTTTTAAAGAAACCAGAAAATGGCCCACCAGCTCCTCGTGAATATGACATTTCTTTTTTTAAGAGAGAGAGAGAGAGAGAGAGAGAGAGAGGGCTGGGGGGGAGGGGCAGAGGGAGAAAGAGAGAGAGAAACTTTTTTTTTTTTTAAGATTTTATTTATTTATTTGACAGAGAGAGACACAGTGAGAGAGGGAACACAAGCAGGGGAATGGGGGAGGGAGAAGTAGGCTTCCCGCCAAGCAGGGAGCCCGATGTGGGGCTCAATTCCAGACCCCGGGACCATGACCTGAGCCGAAGGCAGACGCTTAACGACTGAGCCACCCAGGCACCCCGGAGAGAGAGAATCTTAAGCAGGCTCCACACTGATGCAGAGCCCGATGTGAGGCTCATTGCAGGGCTCAATCTCACGATCTGGAGATCATGACCTGAGCCAAAATCAAGAATCAGTCACTTAACCGACTGAGCCACCCAGGCACCCCATGAACATGAAATTTCTTAAGATTCAAGTTCATCATGTTAATTGAGAAAGTTGAGTTCCACCCCTTCGACTTGCCTCAGGGTGGAAGAATTTAGTGAAAAGGACAAAATTAGGAAGGATACATACAAGCAAGCAACATGGTCATGCAATGCTTTTCCAAGAAAGTTAAAATTAGTTCAACTTATAAATATATAAAAACTAAATCACAATATCAGTGCACCTCTCTTTTTGCAAACCTCATTTGTTTCTAGAAATTTGAAAGCCAAGTTCTAATCCAAAATTATCATGGGTACCTAGAGCCCACATTCATAATTATGACTCTCAAATTTTCATAAGATGTCTGGGTAAGAAGCTTAATAACTTGTCACTCCATAGTCTCCATTGTCCCTCAAGATGTCATGCCTGATTCATTTGGGACATTTAGAACTATAACTGAAGCTTCAGGAGTAAGGTCCTTGCAGAAGGAAACTCTCTGCAGCCCTCTTCATAATCAAAGCTTGTGAATCTTCTCAGGGCTGGGCCGCTTACTAGTTGCTCACTGGAGGCTCTACAGACAGCTCCATAGACAATAGATCAGAAGCTCCTTGAAATCAAACACAGACAGACACTGCTCCAGGTTCTGATCCTGGAACTGACTTCCAATTTCATGCTTCTTTTATCTCCTAGATTCCAAAACCTAGAACACTGCTCACATGCCTTGGCTGTTTGAAAAACTTACTCTAACTCCTTCAGCACCTCCACTAATGGACAGCTCTCCAAAGGCTCTGATCTAGGAGGTATGCCAATTACCCGGTGGACAAAAATTCTTAGAACTGTGTAAGAAAAGTAAGGCTATGTAACATTACACCATATCATTCTCCCACCTGTTCTTTAAGTGGGGCATGTGCCTACCAGGGATACTATTCAGTCATGTCGGAACTCACATGTAGGGGAACTTAGCAAAGCCATGGATTCCCCTTAATATGAGCTCCTCTGCGAGCAGAGGGGCACATATAATAATAACAATAGCATTTATTAATCACATGCTACCTGCTATGTACCAGGCACTGGTCTAAGAGTTTTACACAAGTAAACTTATTTATGTAACTACTCTGCCAGACAGCCACATATAATATTGTCATTGAAATAATATCTCCATTGTATAGATGAGGAATCTGAAGGAAAAATTACTTAATAATTTTATATGTAAAGTACCTAAAACTGTGCCAAGCACTTAGTAGAATCAATAATTACCAAGTGGCAGAGCTGGGATTCAAACAAAAGCACTCCACATGTTTAACCACTTAACTTCTACTGTCCCATCTATGTAAACAGAGCACCAAGAACAGTCTTAAGCCCCATAGTTACTCCATAGATATCTGGAAGTAGGATTTTCTAATGCAAAGATCTGATCATAGTGCTCCTTTGCTTCATAACCTTTGATGTCTCACTATCACTTTCAGAAAGAGGCTGACTCCCCTTAGCATGACATTTGAAGCCTCTCTCCATCTCATCTCACTCACTGTTCCCCAAACACCCTGTGCTCGAGCCCACTATTCCCTTCACCATGACAGTACTCCCAACTTGTTTAAATCTGTCTCTCTGTTCATGCTCTTCCTTTTGAAATGTTCTTTCCCAACTTCCCTACCTAATGTCATCCCATCAATAAAACTTTCTCTGAAACCCCTCCTCCAGTCCCAATCCCATCCTGCTGAACTGTTGATTCATCTCTATTCTCCCACAGGAGGTTTCTCACACCTCCCTTATAGCACTAACTACATCATATTAAAGTCTCATAGTTTATATGTCAACCTCTCCCAGTGGGTTGGGTGCTCCTTGAAGGAGGACCACAAGCAATGATTGTTTGAAGAGTATGCATAAAACAGTTATTATTATATACCAGGGACTATGTCCATTATAGCTCATCAGCTTTGACTTGTGAATATTAATTTGATTGGTCCTACAGCTAGGGAGTTTCCTTTTCTCCATTATATCATGCCTCAGTTTGGGCTCAGAAGCAAACCCTGAGACAACGATTCAAGTGAAAGTAGTTTATATGTAAAGTGCAGGAAGCACTGGTAGGGGATGAGGAAGTGAGACAGGGGAAGGAAGGAAGCAATAAAGGGTATGTTATCAAGCTACCTATCATCGTGGACAACTGGAGCTTAGTGCTGCTAGGAACGCAGGGAAATGGTATAATATACACCTCAAAGTTGTCTACTCTAGAGGAAGTGTTATGTTGAGTATTTGTATACCATGTCCTATCAGTCCTTGGTTGAGGGAGCTCAGGTATTTTAATTCCCCATTCCTTCATTTTAGCCTGTGCCTCTTCATCTGGGCAGAGCCCTCAAAGAGGTGGAGATACCAGCAGCTGGAAGTGGGCTAGGGTGTGCTGAAGTGGCAGAAGGAGGAATCTGGGCAAGACACTGACAGACTGACAGCATGTGCAGCAATGCCACTCTGAAACTCCCTAGGGTTGTGCAGGGGGAACCTGAGTTAGAATTTTGAAAGGTTTTAAGTCATTCTCACTTGATAGTAAAGTTTCTTTACTCCTAGAACAGAACACAAATTCCCTGTCTATGGAGCTAGAGAACGTAGGTGGTTAGAAGCCTGAAAGTAATATGAGACTGAACCAGTGGATAGAATCTAATATGAATTGGTACTGGTATTGT
Source organism: Halichoerus grypus (assembly GCF_964656455.1). Lineage (NCBI taxonomy): Eukaryota > Metazoa > Chordata > Mammalia > Carnivora > Phocidae > Halichoerus > Halichoerus grypus. The sequence goes on from NC_135714.1 coordinate 43,677,389, forward strand.
TTGCATTATAGATGAGGTTATAACATCAAGGAATAGGTGAATATCCACTATAAATCAAGAAATTTTTAAAAAAGGTTTTAGTTAAAGAGCACAAATTGCAAATGGAGAGCATGGCCTTTACTCATAGATATACGCCAAATAAATATAAAGACATTTAAAGATCAGGTTAATAAAGGAGTTAGCAGATAGGATCTGGGAGAGTACACTCCAAAGGAAAAAAGTATTAAGAACTTGAATAGCCATCTGACACAACTGTGCTTGTGGCTTAAGTATCTCTTCTGGGTTTTGATAAGGGAGTTTTATGGAGAACAAACCAATATAGGAGCAAAATATAAATGGCTGGAATCTGTAATAATAGCTTAGGGGGAATAGTAGTGCTATGCTGTTTCTTTAATGTTCCCAGCAGTGTTCTTACAAGTATTTTACTAAGCAAAATGCAAGTTTTAAAAATAACTTCTTGCATGGAGCTCTCTGATTTACTCTGTTCAGAGCATGCCATGTCTGTGCAGGCCATACAGTGTAGACAGGTAGAGGGGGTAAAGAACTGAGTTGATTGAAAATATCAACCCATATGTAAAAGGTAGCCAAATTTAAAAAAAGGAGTCTAGCCCCCACATAGGATATGTGTGATCTAAACATCTCATAATAAAGAATGTTGCAGCAAGAGAGGGTAGTCTACATGAAAATATGAAAATCGGGGTCAGAACAACAGAGTTGGCAGTGTCCTTCTATCTAACATTGTCCAGGGGAACAAACACTGACGCTGGGGAAAGTAAATATGCTTCCTAAAGGCAGTACCCAGCTCTGAGTCAGAAATGACTCATTTAGCTTCCTGATATATCTGGCCATACTATCAACCTTCCTTTGTTCTGACTTTGTGCTCACAAAGCCACCAACTGATTTGTATCCACACAGGCTTGAAGATATCTTGAAACCAGGAAGAGCTTCGTGGAGGACAGTCGTGAACGTGTTGCTATAAAGAACAGCCCCCAGCATAAAATGATAATTTGGTGAGCATTGTGGTTGGTCTAAGTCAGATCACTTGAGTCAGCTGGCTTTTTTGGTAGGCTGGCTAAGTGAAGTTCCTGGGTCACAAAGCTAAGAACCAGACTTGGAAGGCTGGTGATTTCACCAAGATAGGGCCAATCTACAAGGTCTTCCTCACAGATTGGAAAACCAGCCAATCAACCCCTATTCAGATGACCTCCATACCTTCAAACTGGACAATATTACCCACACTGGCAGTAAATGTGGAAAAATATATACAAAAGAAAACTTTCTCAAAACACAGAGGCAAAGAGGGCCAGTACAGTATGAAGAGCCCACACTTTGGAGTGAGGATTCCAGGATACTCTGTACCTCTACCTCCACTGTAGAATGGAAATAGTTATAGTATCTGCTCCTGCCAGGGCACCAGAATTTATACAGACAAATAAACATTGTCTTCCAATGTCATCCTAAGAATCTATATATTCTTTCCAAAAAAAAAAAAAAAAGGTACTGTTCAAAATATTTTTTGGGGGGGGGGCACTTGGGTGGCTCAGTCGGTTAAGCATCCGACTCTTTTGGTTTCAGCATAGGTCTTGATCTCAGGGTTTTGAATTCGAGCCCCACATTAGGGTTCACATTAGGCATGGAGCCTACTTAAAAACAACAACAAAAAACAAAAACAAAAAACTTTTTTGGAACTTTACTTTGGTAATTTCCCTCAGAATCATTTTCCAGGCCACAAAACAAAATCTGTCTCACTTACCAGGATTCCACCTCATTTTGCAGCAAGAAATAACCTTTCCCTGTCTGGTCACCCATTTTGGCCATCATACTATGCTGTAAATGACAACTGTGTACAGTTTATAACTGCAAAACGAATCTCCCAAACTCATGGCTCCTTTCCCACAGCCCATGAACATGGCTAGATTCTCTGAACTTCATTGCACCTAGTTCTAGCTCCATTATTTCTACACTGCCACAAACCTAGAAAAGAGTAGTTTTCATTTCTGCTTCTTTATTCCTCCTTAACTATTCACTATCTGCAACCTGACTTCCAATTCCTCTACTCTACTCAATTCCTTTGTCAAAGTTCACCAATGGCTTTCTAAAAACTAAACCCAACAGCTTTTTCTCACACTTCATTCTGCATCTCTGGAGCATTTGATCCACAGCCCCTCCTGACACACCTTCCTCGGTATCTCTGCCAATCATTTCTTCTGATTCTCCTCCTCTTTCCCTGATTACAACTTGATATGTTCTGATTCTTTTTCCTTGAATGCATACTTTCTCAGAGTTCTGTTTTGGGGTCTCTTTTCACTTTATACTCTTTTCCTGGGAATATTCAGTCATCCCATGCCTTAACATAGTTGCCTCTTGAATCAATCTCTGTAGCCCTAATTCTTTTGGGTTTGAGAGTCAACAGCTTGCAGGACATCTAAATGTAGCTGTACTTAGACATTCAAATACCATGTGTCAAAACCTAAACTTATTGTCTCATCTCTCTACCCAGACCTTGGCCAGGTCTATTGGCTAGAACATCTAAACGTGGCCTCTCTATGTGATGACTCTTCTTCACAGCTTGGTGACTTAGTTCCAAAAGGGAGTGTCCAAAGAGGACCAAGTGGAAGCTGTATGCCTCTTATAACATAGGTTCAAAAGTCAGATAGTGTCACCTCTGGTATTCACAGGCCCACCCAAATTCTAAGGGAAGGGAACACAGAGCCTACCTTTGGATGGGAGAAACATTACCATCACATTCTAAGAATACCACTGGGTATGAGTGATCTTGTCACAGCCATCTAAAAAAATACAATTTGCCATATTACCTTTCTGCTCCTCCCACAGTGTTATACAGCTCTCAGGGATATCATTTACCTGGCAGGGTTTTGGGGAGCTACTCACATAAAATACATTTTTGTGGTTCAGGCCCTCCTCATCTCTCATCTGGATATTGTTCTCGATGCTTTTGCTTTTTCATTTCTAATCCACCCTTCTTACCATTCTCAACCCAAAATTCTTCCTAAAATCAAATCATCATCATAATTATAGCTAACTTTTATTGAATACTTACTATCAGACACTATGTTCAACTCCATATAAGCATTAACTCATATAATCTTTAGAGCAATGCTAAAAGCTAGGCCTTATTATCACTCCATTCCACAAATGAGGAAAATAAGAACTTGAAAGTTAAAGTAACTTGCTTAAGAGTTTACACTTAAATAATGGTGGATCTAGGGTTGGTACCAGAAAATCTTACTTCAGTGCATAAAATCTTAGCACCTATACTGGCTTCCCCAATTCCAATTATGTAATTTCTTGGGGTACCTGGCTGGCTTAGTCGGTGGAGCATGAGACTCGTGGTCTCTGATTTGTGAGTTTGAACCCCACATTGTGTGTAGAGATTACTTAAAAATAAAAAAGTCTTAAAAAAAAAAACTTCTCTAGATCTACATTGCCTTCATTAACATTATTTTATGTTGGTCCCTCCCCTCCCAGCCTAGTCATTCACCTTAGCTTTTTTGTCCCTTACAATCTGGTCATGCTTGACTTTTTCTTATTCCTCAGATATTCAGCTTAATGCACTTTGATTTTGCTCATCCTTATGCCTCTTCCTAAAATGCTATTATCCCATTTTTATGGCTTTTCAAGACCATCATAAGCCTCACCCCTACTATGGAAGACTTCATTCATCCCCCAATGCTAACACTCTGCCTTGTGCAAAGCAAGTGTTCAGTGGAAGCTTGTTAGGCTGAAGAGTATTATATACATACCTCTACATAGGAGATATTTTTTGCAAATAAACTAAAAAAGTATTTCTTGGACTTTTACTATCAAAAACTAGAGAACAGCAACTATGTGGCACCAGAGCTGGGATCTGGATCTGATTCTTCTGTAGAAGGACTCAATACCCTGTCCATTGGATCATTCAGATGTTGTGCCCATTTCATAGAGGCAAACAAAAATAAATAGAGTAAGTTAGATGTTTCAATAAATTACAATGTTTTGTATTATATAAAGTAAAAAGGAATGAAGGGAATGATTATTTTTGCTCTAGTGGGATCACTTCAGGAGAGCAAAGTAAAACAAATTTCAAGCAGAGGAAGAAGCAGGAGAGACAGTGTAATGGTGGGAATGTGCACAGGATGTCCAGGTAAATGACAGTGAGAAATATGGGGAAGGATGTATGTAGGCAAGTCTGGAGAAATGAGCTCAGCAAAATTGTAAAGGGCTTTTTTTATTTTAAAACTGTGTTAAGATGTACAGACTTCATTCAGAGGGCAATGAGAAGCCATCAAGAGTTTCAAGTGGGTAGATGCCATGGTAAGATCTGAGTTTTAGGAAGATCACTCTAATGTAGTGTGGGAGGTTGAATGGGAGAAGAATGAGCCAGGAGATAAGAACTGCTGGGCTGAGGGGCGCCTGGGTGGCTCAGTCATTAAGCGTCTGCCTTCGGCTCAGGTCACGATCCCAGGGTCCTGGGATCGAGCCCCGCATCGGGCTCCCTGCTCCGTGGGAAGCCTGCTTCTCTCTCTCCCACTCCCCCTGCTTGTGTTCCCTCTCTCGCTGTGTCTCTCTCTGTCAAATAAATAAATAAAATCTTTAAAAAAAAAAAAAAGAACTGCTGGGCTGATTCAGGCAGTGGGTGTGGAGAAGAGATGGATGTGAGAGACAGCCTAACAGAGCCTAGTAGCCTTATTATTCAGAGAGATTATAGTGACAAAATACAAGAGAAAAGGAATAGTATGCAAGAGTAAATGCATATTTGCCCATCCACATACTCAGTTTGTTACTTATTCTTTAAGCATAGTACCTTGAGAAACTGCAGATTATGAATTTTATCCAAGTTGCTCATGTTTTGTTAATACTCATTATTTTAGACTAGTTCAGAATTTGTAATGAAGATACTTGCTGGGTAAAATTTAACTTGGCACCATCTTTTAAAAAGAAAGGACGGAAGGAAGGGAAGGAGATACATTTGCTAAGCAAATTAGTATTATAAATCAGACTGTAAGAAAAATTTCTTCTGAAAATAGTAGTTTTGAGCCTTTCAAAATCCATATAAATACAAAGAAATATAATACAGTTCACTTCCAGTTCACACAAGGAGCCACATTGCTATGTTCCACCCTCTGTTCCTCACCCAAATATCTCTTCTATGGTTGCCTATAAACAACTGGGAATAATCTTAGAGTTATTAAAAAACTATGGGGCTGGAAGGAAAGAAAAAGAAGGAGCAGCGATAAGCAGTGACAGGGTGAGGAGCGGCCAACTCCTCACTGCAGTCTGCAAAACTTTAACTCTTTCTCCCTCACTATCTGGATCTTTAAAATTTGCTTTGTCATCTAGCCAGAAATTCTATCAATTAGCAGTTCTTTTGGGCTCATAAATATCTGTTTAAAAAAAAATCCAAATACTGTGGGGATTATTAAAGTCAGGTTAGTCATCCTTGGATTACTGAGAAGGGTGGGAATTTGGCTCAGATCCTTTAACAGGGCAGAAGTAGAACACAGTAGGACTGGTGAGGAGATGCATTAGAAAAAGGAGTAAGAGGCAAAAGACAGGTCAGAACTTTGTACTTTATTGCTCAGATAAGAGCAAGAAAACATCCTTTCTCTCCCTCTTCACTTCAGCATCTCATTTTTGTTCCTAGGACCAAAATTAGGATGAGGCTTCTTAGTATAAATTTGGGCACCATTATAACTTGAGTATGCTGCCATAATCAAGAATTATGGATTTCATCTTAAATGCCACTTCTTAGACCCTTTATTTGGGGTCTCAGAAGGAGAAGAAAGAGAGAAAGGTGTACAAAAATTATTTGAAGAAATAATAGCAGAAAACTTTCCTATCCTGGGGAAGCAAACAGACATCTAGGTTCAGAAAGCACTTAAACAATGTACCCAAGGAGGTCCACATCAAAACATATAATAATTAAAATGTTGAAAATAAAGGGTGCCTGGGTGGCTCAGTTGGGTAAGCAACTGACTCTTGGTTTGGGCTCAGGTCATGATCTCTGCGTCATGCAATTGAGCCCTGCGTCGGGCTCCGCACTCAGTGGGGAGTCTGTTCCAAGATTTTTCTCCCTCTGCCCCTCCCCCCACTCACATGCATGTGTGCTCTCTCTCAAATAAATAAATCTTCAAAAAAATTTAAAAATTAAATGTTGAAAATTAAAGATAAGGAGAGAATCTTAAAAGCAGTAAGAGAGAAGCAACTACTTAAGTACAAGGGAAAACCCATAAGGCTATCAGCTGATTTTTTAGCAGAAACTTTGCAAGCTAGAAGAAAGGGGCATGATATATTTAAAGTGCTGAAAGGAAAAAGTCTACAACCAGGAAGGCCCTACCCAGCAACGTTATCATTCAGAATTGAAGGAGAGATAAAATTTCCCAGAAAAATAAAAGTTAAAGGAACTCATCACCACTAAACCAGCCTTATGATATTAAAGGGACTTCTTTAAGCAGAAAAGGCCATAATTAGAAGAAAATTATGCAAGGAAAAAATGTCATAAGTAAAAGCAAGCATATAGAGTAAAAGTAGTAGATAACTTATAATGCTAGTAAGAAGGTTAAAAAACCAAAGTGGTAAAATCAATCAGATCTCAGAAAATTAGTAAAGAAGATGGGGTCCATATATACAATGGAATATTACTCAGCCATCAGAAAGGATGAATACCCAACTTTTACATCAACATGGATGGGACTGGAGGAGATTATGCTAAGTGAAATAACTCAAGCAGAGAAAGTCAATTATCATATGGTTTCACTTATTTGTGGAACATAAGGAATAGCATGGAGGACATTAGGAGAAGGAAGGGAAAAATGAAGGGGGGAATTGGAGGGGAGACGAACCATGAGAGACTATGGACTCTGAGAAACAAACTGAGGGTTTTAGAGGGGACGGGCGTGGGAGGATGGGTTAGCCCGGTGATGGGTATTAAGGAGGGCACGTACTGCATGGAGCACTGGGTGTTATATGAAAACAATGAATCATGGATCACTACATCAAAAACTAATGATGTATTGTATGGTGACTAACATAACATAATAAAATAAAAAAAAGAAAATTAGTTAAGAAGACTCACAGAATAAAAAGATGTAAAATATGACAACACATACATAAAACATGGAGGGGGGCAGTAAAAAATGAAGTTCTTTTAGAATGTGTTCAAACTTAAGTGACCATCAACTTAATAGAGCCTGCTAAATACTTAGGATGTTATATATGAACCTCAAGGTAACCACAAACAAAAACCCTATAATCGATGGATAAAAAGAGAGAGAGAGAGAGAGAGAAAGGAATCCAAGCATAAAACTAAAGAAAATCACCAGTCACTAGGAAAGAAAGCAAGACAGAAAGAAAGGAACAGAGAAGTACAAAACAACCAGAAAACAATTAACAAAATGGCAATAAGTACATACCTATCAATAATTACTTTAAATGTAAATGGTCTAAATGCTCCAATAAAAAGATATAGGGTGATGGAATGGTTAAAAAAACAAGACCCATCTATATCCTGCCTACAACCGACTCATTTCAGACCTAAAGACACATACAGACTGATAGAAAAGGAATGGAAAAACATTTACCATATAAATAGAAGTGAAAAAAAAAAAGCTAGAGTAGCAATATTTATATCAGACAAAATAAACTTTAAAACAAAGCCTGTAATAGGAGACAAAGAAGGGCATTACATGATAAAGGGATCAATCCAACAGGAAGATATAACAATTTTAAGTATCTATGCACCCAACATAGGAGCACCTAAATACATAAATCAAATATTAACAGACATAAAGGGAGAAACTGACAGTAATACAGTAATAGGAGGGGAATTTAACACTCCACTTACATCAATGGATTGATCACCTAGAGAGACAATGAATAAGGAAATAGTGGCTTTAAATGACACATTGGACCAGATGAACTTAACAGATATATACAGAACATTCCACCAAAACCAACAGAATGTACATTCATTTCAAGCGCACATGGAATATTTTCCAGGATAGTTCATATGTTAGGTCACAAAATAAATCTTGATAAATTTAAGAAGATTGAAATCATATCAAGCTTCTTTTCTGACCACAACAGTATGAAAGTTAGAAATCAACTACAAGAAAGAAAAAAATGGGAAAAACACAAAAACATAGAAGCTAAACAACATGCTACTACACAACCATTGGGTCAAAGAAGAAATCAAAGAATACATGGAGGCTAATGAAAATGAAAACACAACACTCTAAAATCTTTGGGACACAGCAAAAGCAATTCTAAAATGGAAGTCTATAGTAATATAGGCTTACCTCAAGAAGCAAGAAAAATCTCAAACAATCTAACCATATACCTAAAGAAACTAGAAAAAGAACAAACAAAATTAAAACCAATAGAATGAAGGAAATAAGAAAGATCAGAGCTCAAATAAATGAAATAGAGACTAAAAATATAATAGAAAAAAATCAATGAAACCAAGAGCAGCTTCTTTGAAAAGACAAACCAAGTTGATAAACCTTTAGCTGGACTCATCAAGAAATAAAGAGAAGACTCAAATAAATAAAATCAGAAATGAAAGAGAAGTAAAAGCTGATACCACAGAAACACAAAGGGTTGTAAGAGACTACTACAAAAAATTCATGCCAGAAAATTGCTGGAAACCTAGAAGAAATGAATAAACTTCTAGAAACATACAATCTTCCAAAACTGAATCAGGGAGAAATAACAAATCTGAACAGACTGACTACTAGTAATAAAATTGAATGGGTAGTCAGAAACTCCTTAAAACAAAAGTTTAGGATCAGATGGATTCACAGATAAATTCTACCAAACATTTTTTAAAGAAGCGTTAATACCTATTCTCAAACTATTCCAAAAAATAGAAGAGGAAGTAAAGCTTCCAAATTCATTCTATGAGGCCAGAATTACCTTGATTCTAAACCATCCAAAGACACTACAAAAAAAGAAAACTACAGGCCAATATTCCTGATGCACATAGATGAAAAAATCTTCAAAATATCAGCAAACTGAATTTAATAATACATTAAAAGGATCATTCACCAAGATCAATTGGGATTTATTCCAGGGATGCAAGAATGGTTCAATATCTGCAAATCAATGTGATATACCACATCAACAAAATGAAAGATAAAAATCATATGATATCTCAATAGTTGCAGAAAAAGCTTTTGACAAAATTCAACATCTGATATGATAAGAAAAATCTCAACAAAATTGGTTTAGAGAGAACGTATCTCAACACAATTAAGGCCACATCTGACAAACCCACAGCTAACATCATACTCAATGCAGAAAAACAAAACTTTTTCCTCTAAGATCAGGAACAAGAAAAGGATGTCTGTTCTTGCCGCTTTTATTCAACATAGTACTGGATGTCCTAGCCACAGCAATCAGGCAACAAAAATAAAAGAAAGGCATCCAAATTGGTTAAAAAAAAAAAAAAGTAAAACTGTCATTATTTGCAGATGATATGATACCATATATAGAAAACCCTAAAGACTCCACCAAAAAACTATTAGAACTAACAAATGAATTCAGTAAAGTCACAGGACACACAGGTAATATACAGAAATCTGCTGCATTTCTGTACACGAATAAAAGTAGCAAGAATGAAAAATTAAGAAAACAATTCTATTTACAATTGCACCAAAAAGAATAAAATACCTAGGTGTTCCTTAATACATAGGTATTAAACTTAACCGAGGAGATGAAAGACCTGTACTCTGAAAACTATAAAATATTAATGAAAGAAATTGAAGAGGACACAAACAAATGAAAAGATATTTTATGCTCATGGGTTGGAAGAATTAATATTGTCAAAATGTCTATACCACTCAAAGCAATCTACAGTTTCAATGAATCACTATCAAAATACCAATAGTACTTTTTACAGAACTAGAACAAATAATCTTAGAATTTGTATGGAACCACAAAAGACCCCAAATAGCCAAAGAAATCTTTAGAAAAAAAGAACAAAGTAGGAGGTATCACAATCCCAGATTTGAAGATATACTGCATAGCTATAGTAATCCAAAACAGTATTATACTGGCAAAAAATAGACATAAATCAATGGAACAGGATAGAAAACCCAGAAATAAACCCACACTTATATGGCCAATTAATCTATGACAAAGGAGGAAAGAATATCCAATGGGAAAAAGAGTCTCTTCAAGAATATCCAGTCTCTTCAAAAAGTGGTGTTGGGAAAACTGGATAGTGACATGCAAAATAATGAAACTGGATCACTTTCTTAAACTACACAAAAATGAACTCAAAATGAATAAAGAACTAAATGTGAGACCTGAACCATAAAGCTCTTAGAAGAAAACATAGGCAGTAATCTCTTGAGCATCAACTGTAAGCAACATTTTTCTAACTACGTCTCCTCAGGTAAGGGAAACAAAAGCAAAAATAAACCACTGGGACTATATCAGAATAAAATCTTCCACATGGTGAAGGAAACAATCAACAAAACTAAAAGGCAACCTACTGAATGAGAGAAGATATTCTCAAATGATATGCATGATAAGGGGTTAATATAAAAATATGTAAAGAGGGGCGCCTGGGTGGCTCCGTCGTTGAGCGTCTGCCTTCGGCTCAGGTCATGATACCAGGGTTCTGAGATGGAGCCCCACGTCAGGCTCCCTGCTCAACGGGAGGCCTGATTCTCCCTCTCCCACTCCCCCTGCTTGTGTTCCCTCTCTTGCTGTCTCTCTCTGTCAAATAAAATAAACAAAATCTTTTTAAAAAATTAAAAAATAAAAACATGTAAAGAATGTATACAACTCAACACACACACACAAACCAATCTAATTAAAAAAGAGGCAGAGGACCTGAATAGACATTTTTCTAGAGAAGACATACAGATGGCCAACAGACAAGTGAAAAATGCTCAACATTACTCATCCCCAGGGAAATGCAAATCAAAATCACAATGAGATATCACCTCATATCTGTCAGAAAGGCAAATACTAAAAAGACAAGAAATAACAAGTGTTGGTGAGGATGTGGAGAAAAGGGAACCCTCATGCACTGCTGGTAGGAATGTGAACTGGTGCAGCCACTGTGGAAAACAGTATTGAGGTTCCTCAAAAACCTAAAAATAGAATTACCATACAAACCAGTAATTCCAGGACTGGGTATTTATCCAAAGAAAATGAAAACACTAATTCAAAAACATATATGCATCCCTACGGAAAGCACTGTATACAATAGTCAAGATACGGAAGCAATGCAAGTGTCAAAACCTATAGATGAATGGATAAAGATGATGTGGTGTGTACACACACACACACACACACACACACACACACAGTGGAATATTATTCAGCCATAAAAAAGAATGCGATCTTGCCATTTGCAACAACATGGATGGATCTAGAGAATATAATGCTAAATGAAGTAAGTCAGGCAGAGAAAGACAAATGCTGTATGATTTCACTTATATGTGGAATCTAAAAAAACAAAACGAATGAACAAACAAAACAAAAACAGAATAATATAGAGAACAAACTGGTGATTGCCAGAGGGGAGGGTGTTGGGAAGATGGGAGAAATAGGTAAGTGGATTAAGAGGTCCAAACTTCCAGTTATAAAATAAATAAATCAGTAGGATGAAAAATACAGCATGGGGAATATAATCAATATTGTTGTCATAATGTTGGAGGAAAAAAAAAGAAAATGCCAAACTGCAGACTAACATAACTAGGGATCCAAAATATAAGACCTATGAAATATGAAGATCATATAGATTAAATCTTTCATGAATTACTAAAATTAAGTGTGCATATGGGCACACACACACACACACACACACAAACCCCATACTCCTATAAATGTATTCCTTTTAATTTTATGGTGACAGACATTCAGGATTATCATTTGCTACTTTTACTTTTTGGTGACTATTCAACTTAAAAGAACAGACTATAAATTATCTTCAATGCAACAATATAGTATATAGCTAGTTTTAAACAATTTCAGATTAGTTATAGTCTAACCAATAATATAATCACACAGAAATGGCAAATATATGGACTGCCTATGACCTTAATTTCAGGTGGAATTACTATGGATTTGGTATAAGATAAAAAACTTATCCCCATCATCATTATCACTAATATTTAACAAGTATATCAAGTTTGCCAGGAACTGTTCACTATCTCATTTAAACATCATTATCACTCTGTGAAGAAGTATCTTGCAACCCCTTATCACAGATGCAATAACCAAGACCTATGGATTATAGTAGATATTTGTGAAGGACCATGCTACATGTCCTGGTATGCTTGATTTCAGTGCATCTTGGATGCATAGTTGCATGCATGTTGGCAAGGTCCCACATCAATTCTGGGCCTCAGCACTTCTCTGCTTTGCTGCCTCAGGAGTTTCTTTGAAGCCTTGAGAAGCTGCTCAGCTACCCAGCAATCTAGAAGGGGGAGGGGTCAGGACAATGACCTTAGGGTCTACTCGCAACCAATGGGGGCAGGAATCAGTAGGTAAATGCACCAGTATCCCCATCTTGTGATGGACAGTTCTTACACAGGTCCTCAGAAGGTCCCAAGCACAAGTGAGTCTCATTTGCCCACAACAGCAACCAAATCATTAATACACCTCTCATTGGTTTTTCTCCTTTCCAAATCTCAATTTTCCCACCTTCGCTTCCTGGGATCACTTCTAAAGTAAATTATCTTCACCCAAGTTCTTATTTCAGGCTCTGCTTTCAGGAGAACCCAAAATAAGGCAAGTTGATTAAGTAATTTGCCCTAAACCAAACAGCAATTGGTAGAGCCAGGAATGAAAGCTCATAGTCTGTTTCTAATACCTACGGTCTTAGAGCCATTCCCACTATGCATTAATATTGTATCTATAAAACCAAGTAAAGAGAGAAAAAAGAGAAGGTGGATATCAAATACATTCTCCATTCTCTTAAAAAAAATCAGATATGGTTTTGCCATTCCACATTAAACGTCATGCTGAAAGAACAGCATAGCATGCACTTGGCCCCTGACCTGGGGAAGCTGGGATCTAATGCCCATATGCCCTGTTTTATGGACACCAGTGAACAATATGAAGAGGCAATTTACTAGGAGCACTGAGTGTAGTGATGAATGTGTGATATTCACATCTGTATCAGGGTCATAAATAAGAACTCATTCAGGCTGGAAGATAATACATAATTGGAGTGGCCAGGGAATCAGAGGAAATTTTAGACAATTTTAGACAATATTTTCAGGACTGTGTTCTGGTTCCATTACTAAATATACTGTGTGGTTTAGGACACATTACTGAACCCTTCTGAGCCAGTTTCCTCATTTGTTAAGTGAAGACAATACTTCTTACCCTGTTTCTTCCACAGGGCTGCTGGCAAACCCAAGTGAGATACTATACTTGAGACTTCTTTGAATCACATAAAGCAGTTGGCAAATATAAACTACTATTACTAACAATTTGACAAACCACCATCACCAATGTATAGGATTAGTTCTGCATTTATTGCATGACAAGCACCATGGACAAACTTTTCAGAGGACGTGTCATATGTGCAGCATATGACCTTCTATGACATTAGTTACAACAGAGTGGAATTAAATGCAGAACATATCTGATTTTGAGCCTCCCAAAGAAATGGTCTTTCACTAATGGGAGCTTCCATATTAGTGTAATATGGCATTGAGAATAATGCTGTGGCAACGTTTCAGCGTACTGCTTTCTTTTTCTTGAATGTATTCCAGGGTCAACATCACTTAGTCAGAGTTAGCTAATTGGTTAAAGACATGAGTTAACTCCTCCAGACCACTGGGTACCAATTAGTGCTAATTTTGGCTGTAGTGAAGTACAGGCTGGAACCAACCTAAAGACATTTAATGGGATAAATGCAAAGTCCTGTTTTTAGAGACAAGGAATTTTAGAAAATGAACATTGGTTATCTTCTCATTGTTTGGGAGGGCCCAATAAATAGCACTGTATCTGAACCAACTGAGAGATAGAACAATGACATAAGGCAGTTGGGGATAGAACTGTTATTTTATTACTGTTGAAGTTCATGATGAAATAACTGGCTTAAATCTGCAGGCAAGTGGGCCTCCCAATACAGAACCCCATTGGACTGCTGAGGCCTCCCTGGGGACTCACACTCCTTGTAAAACTTTTAGCACAGGGTAGCAGGCCAGGGCACATCCTTTCTGTGGGCCAGCTTGCTCCCAAAGAAAGAGGAGATAGAAAGGCATGAGCTACGGGTGTCCATGTTCTCCTTCCAAACTCACCTATCAGATTAAGTCACTCTTCTGGAGAGATTGAGTGAGAAGGATGGATACAGCCCAAGACTCATTCAGGAAAGGGGTTTTGTACCACACAGAATGATACATCAGGATTGGAGAGAGAAGTTCTCTGCTCTGTAAAGCAGAGAGGCCTGGAGAGAATATGTGACCTTTCCAGGATTATACAGCAAGTTGATGGCAGTGTCAGGGCTGAACCCCAGAGCTACTCTATTTATTTGTACTAAAAAAATGGAGCAAAAACAGAATGAGAGAGACCCTCTGATTTATAAGCTTTGCATCTTGAAAGGCTGGGGTTGGGGTTGCTTGGTAAACTACAAACTTAATATGAAACAGTTGGTGATAAATGTGTCTCTGGAATAGTGTCCTGATCACAGAAACTAACGTATTTGTTATTCTCCAAAACTTTCTGGAGGACTGTACTCAACTCCATGAGACCCATTTCATTAGGAAGATTGATACTATAGAAAATACAGAAGACTGTGATCAGGATAGTAAGACACTGAAACAGAACTGCAGTTTGAAAAGGCATCACTGAGAAGAGGGAGTGGATTTGTTTCTGGAGAGCTCCAGAAGAGAGACAGAACAAAGACCAGTGAGGCAAAGTTATATGGAAGCAGTTTTACATCAGTAGAGGGAAGAACTTTGTAACACACACACACACACACACACACACACACACACACACACACACACACACACACACACACAATCTAGCCTTGAGAGGGATGCCAACTTGATCATGTCACCCCCTTGTAAAAACCACTGGATGGTTTCCCAGTGCTCTTAGGATGAAGTCCAAGTTCCTTAGGAGAGTTTACAAGGCCCTTTGTGGCAGGCCCTCCTGTTGGTGCCCAGCCCCAGCTTGTCCCTGTTCCCCCCTCACTCAGTTGGCTGCAGCCACTCTGGCCTTCTTTCAGTCCCAGTGCATAATAAGGTCCTCCCCACCTCCCAGTCTCGAACATTCAGGTTCTTCTGCCTGGGTGGTCTTCCTTCTTTTCTATACCAAACCAACTGCCATTTATCTTTCTCCCATCTTCATGGAATCCTTCCTAACCTCCTGGAGGAGGCCACTTTGTCCTCTGTGCTCTCCATCTTAGCATTTATCTTTACTTTTCTCACTTGACCTTTTAATAAACGTTTGTCTTGGACGCCTGGTTGGCTCAGTCGGTTAAGCGTCTGCCTTCCGCTCAGGTCATGATCTCAGGATCCTGGGATCGAGTGCCACATCAGGCTCCCTGCTCAGTGGGGAGTCTGCTTCTCCCTCTCCCTCTGCCCCTCCCCCCTGCTTGTGTTCTCTCTCAAATAAATAAATAAAATCTTAAAAAAATAGATTTTATTTATTTATTTGACAGACAGAGACACAGCGAGAGAGGGAACACAAGCAGGGGGAGTGGGAGAGGGAGAAGCAGGCCTCCCGTGGAGCAGGGAGCCTGATGCGGGGCTCGATCCCAGGACCCTGGGATCATGACCTGAGCCGAAGGCAGACGCTTAACGACTGAGCCACCCAGGCACCCCAATAAATAAAATCTTTTAAAAAATATTTGTCTTCCCTACTCATCTGTGAATTCCATGAGGACAAGAAGCATATTTTCACTGTTAATATTCCAGAGCCCAACACAGTGCCCAGCACACATTTGCTTAACATAGATGTCCTGAGAGAGGGGGGAGTAGAGGTGGGAAGGAAGGAGAAAGGAAGAGACTCCCTGGAACCAGAAAGGTTCAAGCAGAAGGAAAATGGTTGAAAATATTCCTGCACTGAGTGGGAAGATGCACCCAGATAAAGCTATTCAGCAAATATTTCCTAGGCACAACGGTGTTCCAGATGCTACGTGCAGATGATACAGTACTGAATCAATCCCAACTCTGATGTATAAGGGACCTTTAGATTCTAAGAGCTGGTGATTAAATGAAGCAAATCCATTTAGTACAGTAAGATGGAAAAAAGCAAGAAAAAATGAAAATGTATGGCATTCTGCACCAGGTTTCCATCCCAAACTACAGTCATATCTAATTTCATTAAATACATATGATTGACTTTGAATATTGGAATTACGTATTTCCAGCAAGCCACAGCTATAGTTAACAGGGAACAGAGAGGGAGAATTAAGCTAATATCTTGTGCAAAACAACTGTGAGGACGAAAATAAGGAACCATCCCAGGGATTCAAACTAACCTTTCTTAGTAACCACTGAATACACACTTAAAACCCAACTGAGTTTGTTTCCATAGAGTCCTTCCAAAGAGTTCAAATATGTAAGGACAGAGATGAGAAAAATTTAAATTCCCCTTTTCCAGGATGTCATCAGCAGTGAAAGTCATCATTTAGAATCCATTGCTTTTTAAAATATCACTTTCATGTTTTTCTGATGAAAGAATGAAGTCAGACTTGCAGCTCCTTCTATGAGCAGGGCTAGGCAGAGCAGATCAGGGAGGTCGAGGCCAGAGCTGGTTCTGGGCTTAAAGAGGCAAAATTGAACCCTATGCTGATATTTCTTTGTGCAATTTGTTATTTTATTCTTTACTTGCTGGCCTATTCAGAGTTGCTTGGGAGCCTCATGTGATGTTATGAAACACATATCTGCTCTTATTTACCCTGGAACAAGCTGCCCAAAGATGGCCTTGTGAGGAGCAGCTTGAAGGAACCAGTGCCACAATTCATGTCCTCTGCCCTTGGGACACTGAGCAGCCACTGATTTCTCTGTCCACGATGTCTTAACACCTACAGCACATACTCTTGTCCTCTTCTGGCGCATCAGCAAGAGTTTGGTGCCTGGGAAGAGTCTTGTTGTATTTCAAGATAAGGAATACCAGACTAGACTAGTCCACGCAACCACCATAAGTAAGAACATGGAGAGAGACTGAAGAATCAGTTTGGGGAGGAGATAATTAATGGAGCAAGATTTTGGAGAAGGTGGGAAGAGTGGAACACACGTGTGTTCATCTGAAAAGTCATTTTCAGACCGAGTTCAAGAGGTTCACTAAAAATACTCAGGGATCTCTAACTTGGAAACTATTCAAGTTTACAACTTCTCTCGTTTATATTTGTTTCTTCTTATCCAAGTAGTAAAGCAAAATGATAATTCAAAAAAACTTTGCTGTTTGACTCTCAGAATACAGCCACCATAACACAAATTTAAACCATACCAGCTTCATTGCATGGAAGATGTTTGGGTTTCCATTGATTAGGGCCTAAATTAATCAGTAGATTTAAGAATCATATTTATAAATATAATCTTATAAATGCCTATGTAATGAAATAAACCTGATATAAGTAAACAATTTATTATTCAGGCATAGCCTATGGGTAAAATGCCTAGACATAATTTGTGCCAAAGCTCAATACTAAAATAATGTGGAAAACTGGCTGTCAAATTAATGGCGCAGGTACATGAAGCCAACTTCTGTGGCCGTCAGAAGCCGAAGATTCATTGTCTCATTTTACCATTTTTCAAACCAATTAAATGACCCAACTCTGAGAAAATGTGATATTTACTAGGCATTTGAGAGTGGTTAATTTGATTTGTATGTCTGTGTCTTTGTACTTTTTTTTCTAACTTTGTATTATGGAAAATTTCAAACACATACAAGAAAGAAGATAATATAATGAAACCTTATGTACCCATCATCCAGCTTCAAAATCGTGTTTCATCTACATCCCTACCCATTCCTCCTGCAAATTATTTTGAAGCAAAACTCCAATAGCAATTTATTTCATCTGTGTCAACGTACTATAATTTTAACTCTTATCACCAGTGCTTACCTCCTGGGATTGATTATTTATCAGTCATCAAAGATACACAACAAGAACAATAGCAACAACTTTCTCAATAAATACTTGTTAATAAAAATGAATGAATGAAGGTTAATATTTGTTGAGTGCCTATTGTGTGCGAGATCCTGGGCTGAGTGTTTTGTGTGCACTAGCTCACTTAACCCTTATAACAACCCTAACCCAAAAATGTTATTATCTTCACATTTCAGATGAGAAAAACAAATGTAAGGAGATCAGGGGACTTCCCCTGAGAAAGATACAAAATAAATGAAAATTAAATCATATTTTGAATATAGAATAAAAGCAAAGCAGGAATGACACTTGATATTTGACATGGGTTTAAATTGTAGGCCTTTCAGAATAAAGATAAATGTGGCAAAACATAAAAACTCTGGAATCTGGGTGAAGATATACGGAGGCTCATTGTACTATTATTGCAACTTGATGCTTTAAATTATTTCCAAATAAAAAGTTAAAAATTTGAAGTGAGGCCATTTTTTTCTAAACTAACAAAATTCAAGGAAGACCTTGACTGACATTTTGCATAATAAGATTTCTCCTATTTGGGGTCCCTCTGAAATGAGAACCTAAGTCAGACTTAGGTTTAGGTCAGTTTTCAGGGGGTCTTGGTTAGGGGGGAGGGTGATCTCAGGAAGCAGAAGGGAGGGAATGAGGAGGGTGACATGGAAGAAGAAAAAGACAACCCAGCAATGCATTACCTATTGATCTCTCAGTCCTGTTGGGACCTGTGGTAGCCAGCCTCCAAGATGGCCCCTGCTGATACCTACCTCTTTGTAGTCACCCCTGGGTGTGTCTTCCCAGACTCTACCAGGGTTGGTCTGAGTAACCAATAGCAAACAATAGAAGTGATGGTATGGGGGCGCCTGGGTGGCTCAGTCGTTAAGCGTCTGCCTTCAGCTCAGGTCATGATCCCAGGGTCCTGGGATTGAGCCCCACGTCGGGCTCCCTGCTCCGCGGGAAGCCTGCTTCTCCCTCTCCCACTCCCCCTGCTTGTGTTCCCTCTCTCGCTGTGTCTCTCTCTGTCAAATAAATAAATAAATAAAATAAAATCTTTAAAAAAAAAAAAAAAAGAAGTGATGGTATGTCACTTCTGAGATTAGGTCATAAAAAATGCTATGGCTTCCATTTTGGGCACTGGTCCTCATTCTTTCAGACCACTCACTCTGGGGGAAGCCATGTGGTGAGGAACCCCAAGAATAGGTCCATATGGCCACGTGAAGCCTCCTGCCAACAGCCACATGAGTGTGTTGGAAGTGAATCCTTCAGATCCATGCCTCAGATGACTGCAGCCTTGGCTGACACATTGATTGCAGCCTTCTGAAAGACTGAGCCAGAACCATCCAGCTAAGCTGCTCCCTGATTCCTGACCTATAGAAATTATGAAATAAGAAATGTTTATTATTTTAGACCAAGTTTAAGGCAGTTTGTCACACAGCAACAGGTAACTAATGCAGAACTCTTTGAGGAATACCTCAAAAACCTTCCACCGAAGATTGGGAGGCTAAGGCATTTATCTGCAAAATCCCAATACCAGAGTGGGCACTGGAGGTGGGACGCTGTGCACACGCCAGAGCTAACAGCTGAAATCAGAGGTGGGCTAGAGGTGGGGGCACCAATAAGCATCTACTAAAATGTCTTATGGTAGTAACATTTTTACCAGGACAAGATATGGGTCTCATATAAGAGGAAGCTCTCCTTAGGAACTTTTCCTCTTTATTTACTATGTTAGTCTTCCAAATTCTGCAAAGTTTATCTTTCAGAAACATTAACATAGGCAGAACTGCAATTTTTAAAGATGTTTTTCTGATTAAAAAAGTAATCTGTTATTAAAATATTTTTGAAAATACAAGAATACTCAAAGAATAAAACTTAAAAACACCAAAAAAATACATCAGTCATAGATGATCATTGTTAAAATTTTGTGCCATTTACTATGCTGTAAAAATGCATACACATCTTTATTGAAAACATATTAGTCACAGTTTTATAGACTGCTTTTATCACTAACAAATATATTGAGAACAATTTCTAATGTGAAGAGATATACTGCTTTACTAATTAAATCTTAAATACATAATTCAATGAAAAACAATGTATCTTATCAAGTTTCAATTATGTTTTCCCGTATGAGGAAGTTACCAGTTGGAGCTTTGAGCAAGTTAGGGTGTGGCATCATTTATTTAAGCAAACATTAAATAAACCCTATGCCTTGACCCCTACCAAGGCACTCCTAAGTACATACTGAAATACCTTCTAATCATGTTTTTCAATCTCTTTTAGGATTTTTCATTAAAAATAAAAATGACCCGAGCTAGTGGGTCAGCTTCCTATCTTCATTTGCTGAGCCGAGAGCCTGGCCTTATACTCGTTCCATACTTGTTTCTTGACCAGGTGCTCCCTAACGGCCACCTCTGTGGGGTAGGCACGTACCAGCTCTAAAGCAGTTCTCTTGAATTCAGTGCTGGCTTTCACTAGAAACAAATTTTGGGGAATAAAAATGCATTATACTTCACTAATCTAGGAGAGAGGAATAAATACAGGGATGTTCAGTTGTTTAATTCACAAAGAAAATGTATTTGAGGATCAAACGTTATTTTAAAGGGTTAGTGTGCCCCTCAATCCAAGGGTCTAATCAATCAACATGGGTGTGGTGGGTTTATGACTGGTCTACCCAATCTGGGAACCAGGATGGCAAGTGTAAAAGTCATTTGGGTCCATCCAGTCCTGACGTCCCTCCTTATCAAGATCTTAAGGGAATCTGCCTAAGGACTATCTATAAAAGGATTAGTTAAGAAAATATGAACTCTAAATGGGACAAACCATACACAATTCATATATAAGATAGGTAGTTAAACGAAAATTTTTAAGCAGCATAGAATGTGGGTCTTATGTTAACTGTCCTGTTAACAGAGGACATAGTGCTCTGTGCTTCTGTTCTGCTCCAAGTCCAAATCTTTTTTTTCTACTGGGTCAGGTTCTATGCCTCTGACTTCAGTTGTACGCTTCTATATTCTAGATGGGTCCATATATACTAGGAATAGAACTGTGAGTAAGAAACGCTCTCATAGGAGACTTCATTCTCACTTCAATTATTCAGAATTTCTGTCTCCCCAAGATTCATCAGGGTTATTTCTTTTGGTTTTGCAATTTCTGTTTTTCAAAATATTACTATTGCCCAATACCAATGTATCAGACTTTAGAGCCTCTTAAATAGTTTCTGTAGCATGGTAGGAGTGAATTAGAATCCGCTAAGATTTTAAAAGAAGTAAAGAGAATATTCTAGGATGGATATGCCTGGAATGTAGTCTCTTATTATTTAAGTGGCTTTTCTTCTAGCATTTTCCCTTTGTTCTGATACAAATTCTTCTATTGCAAATGACTGCTCAAGAGGACAGAGGTCAACCTCATAGTTCTGTAGGCTAACTCTGTATGGATTCTACAGGCAAGGCTCTGGTTATGTGAGTTTCAAAACTTTCTTGAGTGCTCTTACTTTATACTGTTTGAAAACTTTTGTGGATCTCAAAAAGTAAGAAAAAATCCCAAGACTTTTTAAGGTTTCAGTTAACACAGGATAAATCTCGAATATGTATATAGCATGGAAAATGTCAGATGAAAAAAAAAGATATTTACTCTTTTTTTTTTAAAGATTTTATTTATTCATTTGAGACACAGAGATACAGAGAGAGAGAGAGCATGAGCAGGGAGAGCGGCAGAGGGAGAAGGAGAAGCAGGCTCCCCACTGAGCCAGGAGCCTGATGTGGGCCTCGATCCCAGGACCCTGGGATCATGACCTCAGCTGAAAGCAGATGCTTAACCATCTGAGCCACCCAGGCGCCCAAGATATTTATTCTTGACAAAAAAAAAAAAAGTAAGACTAAATAAAATTCCAAGGCAAATTAAAAATTTTTAATTCTATTTAAATTGCTTCAATAATTCTGAAACTAAAGGTTTGATTCTCACGAGGTCATCCTCCTCTTTGGATTTCTACATTGTGGAATGCTGCTAAAAACTCCATCTTGTCTGTGAGCTCCTATGAACTGACCACATGGACTAAGCATATGATTTTTCTAAGAATGATTCAGAGGCTCCTTTGGAAAAAGCCATGCTCCCACCAAGCACAAATGAAGATGACACAAATTGTCCACTGTTTCTGCCAAGCCCCCAAATTGTAAGAGAACCCAAGTCGCTAAAATTAAAGGTATCTCTTTATCAATTAAATTAAGCAAGAGACAAGGAAAGTCAAATCAGAAACATGGATTTTGGACTAATTCTACTGTAGCAACAGAATTGCACACGGTTCTCCAGGAGTCAAACAAAATGGAAATCTAACCTATGTTTACAGTACTCTAAAATCCACAGAAAGCTGAGAATCATATGTTCCCAAGAAATGAGCCATACCACCAATGAAAACCTAATGTATCCAAAGCAGATAATCTATCTTTGTTAACTTTAGGAATTTCTTCCTAATGGCAAAAATGAATGATTATTACTTTTGGGGATAGTGGCGCTTGAGCTAGAACTGGCAAGTCTGAATAGTTTTTGCTCAGGAGGGCAGATGATCTAAATTAATTCCCATGTACCCAGTAACCAATATACATGAGTCTTATTTACCACCCACACAATTCTCATTCCTTAACACATAAGACAAACATATTCCTCTTAAGTTAGGGAACCCAGAACAAGACCATTTATTGGTAAACATCTGATCAATACTGAACTTCCACTTCCGCACAGGAAAGTAAACATCTGAAGTAAGTAGGAAACTGCAAATCAATTTGAGGAGCCAGCCCCTAGCAGCTAGGTGTCCCTAATGTCTCTGAAGGAAATGTTTGTGGAGAGAAAAATAGAACCTTTCAAAGTGCGAGTGTATGTCACTATACAACAAACAGTTTGGCTAGTCTAATGCAGGTATTATTAATTAAAACATCTTGGCCTTTTTCAACATTTCCAAATTATTAAAGAATATTTTTCTGATAAAATCTAGGTTTTGCAAAGGAAGAAGAGCAAGATGGCAGAGGAGTAGGAGACCTAAATTTTGTCTGGTCCCAGGAATTCAGCTGGATAGGGATCAAACCATTCTGAACACCTACGAACTCAATAGGAGATCGAAGAAAAGAATTAGCAGCAACTCTCTGAACAGAAAAGCGACCACTTTCTGGAAGGTAGGATGTGCGGAGAAGTGAATCTGAGGCGATATTTGGGAGGATAGACGGCAGGGGAGGGGGCCTCCATCGGCCACTTCTGGCAAATGATAGAGCAGCGGAGCACAAAATCGGAACTTTTAGAAGTCAGCTCCGCTGAGGGACGTCACTCCAGTGGCTAAGGGGGGTGGAACCCTCACGGGACAGTGTGGTCTCAGGACCCTCAGGGTCACAGAAAGACCAGGGGTGCCTGAGTGGGGCAGAGCTCCCAGGTATCGGAGTGGGGAAGCTGGCTGCAGAGACGGAGCCAAGGCGCGGGCTCTCAGCTCGGGGTTGCCATAAACCGTGATCCGCGGCACAGTCAGGACACTGCTACTCCAGCAGGGACCCAACAAGCGGCAGATCCAGGGAGACTCCCCTTCATCCCCCAGAGGAGCGGCGCGGGAGCGCACCGCAAGGATCTGCTGGGTTTGGAGACTCCACACGGGGTCATGTGCCAGAGATAGAAACGCTTGGTCACAGGCCGGGTGAGCATGGAGTGCGGCCGGAGACCAGGGAGATGGGAGTGACTGACTGCTTTTCTCTGGGGGCACACTGAGGAGCGGGCCCCAAGTTTTCGGCTCCTCCAGGGCGGAGATTGGGAGGCCGCCATTTTCACTCTCATACTCCAAAGCTGTACGGAAAGCTTGCAGGGAACAAAAGCTCCCGAGAGGGCGCCTGGGTGGCTCAGTTGGTTAAGCGACTGCCTTCGGCTCAGGTCATGATCCCAGAGTCCTGGGATCGAGTCCCACATCGGGCTCCTGGCTCAGCGGGGAGCCTGCTTCTCCCTCTGACCCTCTCCCCTCTCATGCTGTTTCTCTCTCGCTCGCTCTCCAATAAATAAATAAATAAAATCTTTAAAAAAAAAAAAAGCTCCCGAGAGCAAACCGGAGCAGATGACTTAGCCCGGAACCAGCAAGGGCGGGGCAATTCTGCCTCCGGCAAAGACATTTGGGAACCATGGCAACAGGCCGCTCCCCCAGAAGATCAGCAAGAACAGCAGCCAAGACCAAGTTTACCGATCAATGAGAACGGCAGAACGCCAGCACTAGGGGAATAATGCACATAGAATCCATGGCTTTTTTACCATAATTCTTTAGTCTTTCAAAGTTAATTTTTTTAATTTTCTTTTTCTATTTTTTTAAAATTTTTTTTCCCTTTTTCAGCCAACATTTTATCAATCCCTCTTTTAAAAATCTTTTTTATTTTTCATTTTTAGAGTCATATTCTATCCCTTCATAGTAGTTACCCTTATTTTTGGTATATATATATAAGTTGTTCTCTCTTTAAAATTTTGGGATATAGTTGCTTCTAACAGACCAAAATATACCCTAAATCTCTAGTGTATGGCTTTGTTCTAGTCTCCTGCCTGATCACATTCTCTCCCCCCCTTTTTTTTTAAATTTCTCTTCTTTCTTTTTTCAACCAACTTCTTATCTTATCAATTCCTTTTATAAAATCTTTTATAATTTTCATCTTTACAGTAGTATTCCATCCCTTCATTGTATTTACCCTTATTTTTGTACATACATAAGTTTTTCATTCTTTAAAATTTTGGGAGGCAGTTTTTTTCTAACAGACAAAAATATGCCCAAAATCTAGTGTGTGGCACTGATCTATTCACCACCCTGATCATATTTGATCATATTCTTTTTTTTTAATCTTTTTTCTTTTTCTTTTTTTTTCTTTTTTCTTTCTTTCCCTTAGATTTCCCCTGGTTTCAGGTCTCCTCTGATTTGTTTAGTGTATATTTTTCTGGGGTCGTTGTTACCCTGTTAGCATTTTGTTCTCTCATTCATCTATTCAACTCCGGACAAAATGACAAGACAGAAAAAATCACCTCAAAAAAAAAGAACAAGAGGCAGTACCGACTGCCAGGGACCTAATCAATACGGACATTAGTAAGATGTCAGAACTAGAGTTCAGAATGATGACTATAAAGATACTAGCTGGGCTTGAAAAAAGCATGGAAGATACTAGGGAAACCCTTTCTGGAGAAATAAAAGAACTAAAATCTAACCAAGTTGAAATCAAAAAGGCTATTAATGAGGTGCAATCAAAAATGGAGGCTCTAACTGCTAGGATAAATGAGGCAGAAGAGAGAATTAGTTATATATAAGACCAAATGATGGAAAATCAAGAAGCTGAGAAAAAGAGAGATAAACAACTAATGGATCACGAGGGCAGAATTCAAGAGAGAAGTGATACCATAAGATGAAACAATATTAGAATAATTGGGATCCCAGAAGAAGAAGAAAGAGAGAGAGGGGCAGAAGGTATATTGGAGCAAATTATAGCAGAGAACTTCCCTAATTTGGGGAAGGAAACAGGAATCAAAATCCAGGAGGCATAGAGAACCCCCCTCAAAATCAATAAAAACAGGTCAACACCCCGACATCTAATAGAAAAACTTACAAGTCTCAGAGACAAAGAGAAAATCCTGAAAGCTGCTCAGGACAAGAGGTCTTTAACCTACAATGGTAGAAACATTAGATTGGCAACAACCTATCCACAAAGACCTGGTAGGCCAGAAAGGACTGGCATGATATATTCAGAGCATTAAATGAGAAAAATGTGCAGCCAAGAATACTATATCCAACTCGGCTGTCATTGAAAATAGAAGGAGAGATAAAAAGCTTCCAGGACAAACAAAAACTAAAGGAATTTGCAAACACGAAACCAGCCCTACAAGAAATATTGAAATGGGTCCTCTAAGCAAAGAGAGAGCCTAAAAGTAACATAGACCAGAAAGGAACAGAGACAATATATAGTAATAGTCACCTTACAGGCAATACAATGGCACTAAATTCCTATCTTTCAATAGTTACCCTGAATGTAAATGGGCTAAATGCCCCAACCAAAAGACACAGGGTATCAGATTGGATAAAAAAACAAGACCCATCAATATGCTGTCTGCAAGAGACTCATTTTAGACCCAAAGACACCTCCAGATTGAAAGTGAGGGGGTGGAAAAATATTTACCATGCCAATGGACACCAAAAGAAAGCTGGGATGGCAATCCTCATATCAGACAAATTAGATTTTAAACCAAAGACTGTAATAGGAGATGAGGAAGGACACTATATCATACTTAAAGGGTTTATCCAACAAGAAGATCTAACAATTGTAAATGTCTATGCCCCAACATGGGAGCAGCCAATTATACAAGCCAATTATAACAAAATCAAAGAAACACATCACAACAATACAATAATAGTAGGGGACTTTAACACCCCCTTACTGAAATGGACAGATCAACTAAGCAAAAGATCAGCAAGGAAATACAGACTTTAAATGACACACTGGACCAAATGGATTTCACAGATATATTCAGAACATTCCATTCCAAAGCAACAGAATATACATTCTTCTCTAGTGCCCATGGAACATTCTCCAGAGTAGATCACATCCTCGGTCAAAAATCAGGTCTCAATTGGTACCAAAAGATTAGTATCATTCCCTGAATATTTTCGGACCACAATGCTGTGGAACTAGAACTCAATCACAAGAGGAAAGTCATAAAGAACTCAAATACATGGAGGCTAAAGAGCATCCTACTAAAGAATGAATGGGTCAACCAGGAAATTAAAGAATTAAAAAAATTCATGGAAACAAATGAAAATGAAAACACAACTGTTCAAAATCTTTGGGATGCAGCAAAGGCAGTCCTAAGAGGAAAGTATATAGCAATACAAGCCTTTCTCAAGAAACAAGAAAGGTCTCAAATACACAACCTAACCCTACACCTAAAGGAGCTGGAGAAAGAACAGCAAATAAAGCCTAAACCCAGCAGGAGAAGAGAAATAATAAAGATCAGAGCAGAAATCAATGAAATAGAAACCAAAAGAACAGTAGAACAGATCAACGAAACTAGGAGCTGGTTCTTTGAAAGAATTAACAAGATTGATAAACCCCTGGCCAGACTTATCAAAAAGAAAAGAGAAAGGACCCAAATAAATAAAATCATGAATGAAAGAGGGGAGATCACAACCAACACCAAAGAAATACAAACAATTATAAGAACATATTATGAGAAACTATATGCCAGCAAATTAGATAATCTGGAAGAAATGCATGCATTCCTAGAGATGTATAAACTACCAAATTGAACCAGGAAGAAATAGAAAACCTGAACCGACCTATAACCACTAAGGAAATTGAAGCAGTAATCAAAAATCTCCCAAGAAACAAGAGCCCAGGGCCAGATGGCTTCCCAGGGGAATGCTACCAAACATTTAAAGAAGAATTAATACCTATTCTTCTGAAACTGTTCCAAAAAATAGAAATGGAAGGAAAACTTCCAAACCCTTTCTATGAGTCCAGCATTACCTTGATCCCAAAACCAGAAAAAGACCCCATCAAAAAGGAGAATTACACACCAATATCCCTGATGAACATGGGTGCCAAAATTCTCACTTAAGACACTAGCCAATAGGATCTAATAGTACATTAAAATGATTATTTACCACGACCAAGTGGGATTTATTCCTGGGCTGCAAGGCTGGTTCAACATCTGCAAATCAATCAATGTGATACAGTACATTAATAAAAGAAAGAACAAGAACCATATGAACTTCTCAATAGATGCAGAAAAAGCATTTGACAAAGTACAGCATCTTTTCTTGATCAAAACTCTTCAGAGTATAGGGATGGAGGGTACATACTTCAATATCATAAAAGCCATATGCAAAAACCCCACAGCGAATATCATTCTCAATGGGGAAAAACTGAGAGCTTTCCCCCTAAGGTCAGGAACACGGCAGGGATGTCCACTATCACCACTGCTATTCAACATAGTACTAGAAGTCCTAGCCACAGCAATCAGACAACAGAAAGAAATAAAAGGCATCCAAATCGGCAAAGAAGAAGTCAAACTCTCACTCTTTGCAGATGATATGATACTTTATGTGGAAAACCCAAAAGACTCCACCCCAAAACTGCTAGAACTCATACAGGAATTCAGTAAAGTGGCAGGATAGAAAATCAATGCACAGGAATCAGTGGCATTCCTATACACCAACAACAAGACAGAAGAAAGAGAAATTAAGGAGTCGATCCCATTTACAATTGCACCCAAAACCATAAGATACTTAGGAATAAATCTAACCAAAGAGGCAAAGAATCTGTACTCAGAAAACTATAAAATACTCATGAAGGAAATTGAGGAAGACACAAAGAAATGGAAAAACGTTCCATGCTCATGGATTGGAAGAACAAATATTGTGAAGATGTCAGTGCTACCTAGAACAATCTACACATTTAATGCAATCCCTATCAAAATACCATCCACTATTTTCAAAGAAATGGAACAAATAATCCTAAAATTTGTATGGAACCAGAAAAGACCCCGAATAGCCAGAAGAATGTTGAAAAAGAAAAGCAAAGCTGGTGGCATCACAATTCCGGACTTCAAGCTCTATTACAAAGCTATCATCATCAAGACAGTATGGTACTGGCACAAAAACAGACACATAGATCAATGGAACAGAATAGAGAGCTCAGAAATGGACCCTCAACTCTATGGTCAAGTAATCTTTGACAAAGCAGGAAAGAATGTCCAATGGAAAAAAGCCAGTCTCTTCAACAAATGGTGTTGGGAAATTGGACAGCCACATGCAGAAGAATGAAACTGAACCATTTCCTTACACCACACACAAAAATAGACTCAAAATGGTTGAAAGACCTCAATGTGAGACAGGAGTCCATCAAAATCTTAGAGGAGAACACAGGCAGCAACCTCTTCGACCTCAGCTGCAGCAACTTCTTCCTAGAAACATCGCCAAAGGCAAGGGAAGCAAGGGCAAAAATGAACTATTGGGACTTCATCAAGATAAAAAGCTTTTGCACAGCAAAAGAAACAGTCAGCAAAACCAAAAGACAACCCACAGAATGGGAGAAGATATTTGCAAATGACATATCAGATAAAGGGCTAGTATCCAAAATCTATAAAGAACTTATCAAACTCAACACCCAAAGAACAAATGATCCAATCAAGAAATGGGCAGAAGACATGAACAGATATTTTTCCAAAGAAGACATCCAAATGGCCAACAGACACATGAAAAAGTGCTCAACATCGCTCGGCATCAGGGAAATCCAAATCAAAACCTCAATGAGATACCATGTCACACCAGTCAGAATGGCTAAAATTAACAAGTCAGGAAATGACAGATGTTGGCGGGGATGCAGAGAAAGGGGAACCCTCCTACACTGTTGGTGGGAATGCAAGCTGGTGCAGCCACTCTGGAAAACAGTATGGAGGTTCCTCAAAAAGTTGAAAATAGAGCTACCATATGACCCAGCAATTACCCCAAAGATACAAATGTAGAGATCCAAAGGGGTACGTACACCCCAATGTTAATAGCAGCAATGTCCACAATAGCCAAACTATGGAAAGAGCCAAGATGTCCATTGACAGATGAATGAATAAAGAAGATGTGGTGTATATATATATATATATATATATATATATATTCATACAATGGAATATTATGCAGCCATCAAAAAAACAAAATCTTGCCATTTGCAATGACGTGGATGGAACTAGAGGGTATTATGCTAAGCAAAATAAGGCAATTAAAGAAAGACATGTATCATATGATCTCACTGATAGGAGGAATTCTTAATCTCAGGAAACAAACTGAGGGTTGCTGGAGTGGTGGGGGGTGGGAGGGATGGGGTCGCTGGGTGGTAGACATTGGGGAGGGTATGTGCTATGGTGAGCGCTGTGAATTGTGTAAGACTGTTGAATCACAGACCTGTACCTCTGAAACAATTCATACATTATATGTTAAAAAAAAAAAAAGAAGAAGAAGAAGAAGATAGTAGGAAGGGAAAAATGAAGGGGGGGGGGAATCGAAGGGGGAGATGAACCATGAGAGACTATGGACTCTGAGAAACAAACTTAGGGTTCTAGAGGGGAGGAGGGTGGGGGGACGGGTCAGCCTGGTGATGGGTATTAAAGAGGGCACGTATTGAATGGAGCACTGGGTGTCATACGCAAACAATGAGTCATGGAACACTACATCAAAAACTAATGATGTAATGTATGGTGATTAACATAACATAATAAAATAAAATAAAATAAATAAATCTAGGTTTTGCCAAAAAGAAAGTTTTATAATTACTCTCTTCCACAAGAAACACTGCATCTTTCTGAAACATATATGTGAATTTGTTCAGTGATGTTTTATACTACCTGTGTCTATGATGGACCTTGTTCTTATTTATGTTTATGCACATCATCCCAGCTTGTTTCTGTATTCTTATTTTTTGTCTCTTCAGTGGAAAATATTGGTATCCTTGCAAGAGTAGGAGTTTTAGAATCAGATAGATAGATCTCGCTTTCAGTCCTGCAACTTACTACCTAAGGGACCTGAGCCAAATCCTTAACTTCATGGAGCCCTTTTTTTTTTTTTTAATTTGTAAAATGGGGATAATAATGAGCTTACAGGGTCATTGTAAGGATCAAATGAGAAAACATACAAGAAACCTCTAATGGTTTCAAATGTCCTTGTCTTAGTTACTCAACAAATGGGAGATTTTCCGTTTGTATGAGGTAGCTCAGACATCCTCAATCTAAAAATTAACAGTTGTCTAGACCATGAGGGAACATGTAAATATTCATTTGAAAATGACCATTTTAATTACATATATGCAAACTAAAAATTAAATACAGTATATATTAGACTTCTAATAGCAGGGTCTGAGAAGACTGTAATTTAATTTAAGCCTCATTTCTACAGAGCTTATCAAAAATGGAGTCAGTATAAAAACCAGATAATGTGAGGCCAAATGAGTTTTGTTTCTGATTCTCTGCCTGAGCCCCATCTAGAAAGACATAGCATGGTGACAACATACAAAGGTCATAATCTGTCATCTTCCTTCACTGGTCACCACCTGAAGTTCTAGGAAAAGGTGTTTCTTCTTTTGAAGCATACAGTGAATGATAATCCATAAAAGTTACTGAAAAGTATTTTATAAATATACATGCCTGATGAAAATGACGAGCAATCGGGAAATATTTATTTAGCATGTGTGAGAGACTGTAGGAAAGATGAATGAGATGTGATCTTTGCCTTGAAGAAACTTCAGTCTGCTTTGGAAGACAAAATTTGCTCTTCAAATTGATCTCATTGCATTCTGAAAAATACAATGATCTATTATTTTTTTTAATGAACTAAATTCATGTAAGGAGGGGATTGACATGTTTTGCATACCTAATATGTGTCAGGTAATGGGCATATACTATCTCACTTAATCTTCACAGCAGTGTTATGAAGTAGATATCATTCTTCTCATATTGTAAATAAGGAAAGGAAGGCAATACAGGCAAGATGACTTGGATAAGGTCATATAATCAGAAAGTGTCTCAAGAAGCCAGTACTAGACCAATGACTCTGGGTCCAATGTCCATGCTACTTTCATTACCACTGGGATGGAAAATGGGAGAAAAGAAATTGTGAGATCACTCTGAAAGAAAAAAGAATTTGCAAATGTTTATAACTGCTTGGATATGGATGATATTAAAGTCAAGACTTTATTAACAAGACCATATAGTGCCTTTACTAAATTTTAATGAAATCTTCCATAAATGAGACAAAGTAGGAGCATCAGGAAACAGAGATCCAATTAAATGTGTTGAAAGAATCAGATTAGTTTACCCACCTATTTAAAAAGACTCAATAATTGGAATAAATGTATTACTCTTCCTTTATACAATGTTTTTAATGTTCGCATTTTATATTTTCAAGGCCACACTGTGTGTGGGGGGGAAGCATTAGGCTAGAAGATATAGATTTGATTTGTAGCCCCCAAATTACTGTGGTATGATCTTGGGCAGCTCATTAATCACTTTGAATCTTATATGAATATTATTACCTACCTACTTCATAGAGCCAGCTACTCACCCACCCATCCATCCTTTAATTCAATTATTCATTCAATATACATTTATTGAACATTTACTAAGTGCCAGTCACTGGAGACACTTCAGAGTTAAACTAGACTCAGCCTCCCCCTTTAAGAAACCCACAGTCTTGAAAGAGAGACTGAGGGGAGTATAAAGGAATGTAATAAAATGTGGTGGGTCCTGTAAAGAAAACCTATCTGGCCACATTGGGCAGAAAAGAGAGGTCACTCCTACTTGGTAAGAGATGGACTGTAAGGACATCTCACCGGCACACTGAGAGAGGTAGGACAGAAATCATGAAAGAGGGGACACTTAAGCTGAGTATTGATAAAGTACAAGTAATTTTTCCCAGTGAATCCATGGTTTAATGTTGGGAAGGATGTTCCAGCCACAGGGAACCACATAAAGAAATACTCAAATATATGATATAGTGTGGTATTCAGCAAACTACATGCAGTTTGATTTCGCTGAAATGTAGTGTGGGAAGACGATGCAACTAGAGATGGGGCTAGAGAGGATAATTAGCCATGTTGAGAAGGTTTATTTTTATTCTATGGGTATTAGGAAATCTTTAGAAATCTACCAATTAGAGTGAAATGATCAGATTTGAGAAAGACTACAGCTATAAAGAATCAGTATGAAAATATTGTAAGAAAACACATGAAGACCCATTGTAAACTGCAGATCACTATGTAAATCACTTTATAAATATTTGACTTTAGGGGCGCCTGGGTGGCTCAGTCGGTTAAGCGTCTGCCTTCGGCTGAGGTCACGATCCCGGGGTCCTGGGATCGGGCTCCCTGCTCTGTGGGAAGCCTGCTTCTCCCTCTCCCACTCCCCCTGCTTGTGTTCCCTCTCTTGCTATGTCTCTCTCTGTCAAATAAATAAATAAAATCTTTAAAAAATAATAAAAAATAAATAAATATTTGACTTTATTCTTAGTTCAATAAAAGTCATGATTTGCTATATTATAGACCATGTGTGATTGATAAAAGATGAATTCTATGAAACTATGTGTTTATTTAAATAGATAAACTTATGAAACAAAGTATTTTTCTTTAATCAGAAATGAATTCATAATAAATAACTAAGGAAACTTACAAAAATTCTACCTTGTTCTAGAACACTTATCTCAACAAAACATGTTACTGGTGAAGGTCCCTAAAAAGAATAAATCAAAATATTGATGATCTTTGAAAATAACTAGTGTTGGTAAGGATATGGAGAAATTGGAACACTTGGGGTGCCTGGGTGGCTCAGTCCCGTTGAGCATCCAACTCTTGATTTCAGCTCGGGTCATGATCTCAGGGTCCTAGGATGGAGTCCCACATCAGGTTCTGCACTCAGCAGGGAGTCTGCTTGGGATTCTCTCTCTCCCTCTCATTCTGCCCTCCCCCTGCTCGTGCTCTCTCTCTCTCTCCCTCTCTCTAAAATAAATGAATACATCTTAACAAAAAAAAGAAAGAAAGAAAGAAATTGGAACCTTTGAGCAATGTTGGTAGGAATGTAAAATAGTGCAACCACTATGGGAAACATTAGGGCAGTTCCTCAGAAAATTAAAAATATAATTATCATATGATGTAGCAATTCTACTTCAGGGTATACATCCAAAAAATTTAAAAGCAGGGTCTTGTAGAAATAGTTGTACACCCACATTCATAGGAGCATTACTGACAATAGCCAAAAAGTAGAAGCAGTCAAAGTGTCCATCAATGGATGAATAGATAAAGTGTGGTGTATCCATACAATGAACTATTATTCACTTCCTTAAAAAAAAAAAAGGAATTTTTTTAAAAAGATTTTATTTATTTATTTGACAGAGAGAGAGAGAGACAGTGAGAGAGGGAACACAAACAGGGGGAGTGGGAGAGGGAGAAGCAGGCTTCCCGCGGAGCAGGGAGCCCGATGCGGGGCTTGATCCCGGGATTCTGGGATCACGACCTGAGCCGAAGGCAGATGCTTAACTGACTGAGCCACCCAGGCGCCCCCCCAAAAAAGGAAATTTTGACACATGCTACAATATGGATAAACCTTGAGGACATTATGTTAAATGAAATAAGGCCGTCACAAAAAGACAAATACTGTATGAATTCACTTATATGAGGTATATAAAGAAGTCAAATTCATGGAAACAGAAAGTAGAATGGTGTTGCCAGGTGCTACAGGGAGGGAGAAATAAAGAGTTGTTGTTTAATGGGCATAGAGTTTTAGTTTTACAAGATGAAAAAATTCTGGAGATTGGTTATACAACAATGTGAATATATTTACAACAACTATACACTTAAAAATAGTTAAGATGGTAAATTTTATCTTAAGCATATATATCATAATTAAAAAATATATTGATGATTGGTAATAGGTTAAAAATGCATTAAAGAGATGTATGAATAATGATCATCATATGAATGAGTTAGTTTAAAAACATTTATAGTGTGAAGAGTTTCTATTTCTGTGTTTTTTGGTTGGGGGAGATAGTGGTTTATAGTTAAAGAAAACATTATACACTATATTGCCACTAAATATTACATTAAACTAGTATGTACTTTTGAAATATTAAGAAGGGAATAAAATGATTTTATCTATTACCCTGAATTAAATAGCAGCTTTAAGGAGAAATACCACAAATCCTTTGTGTATTCACAATCATCTGAAAATAAATTCAAGAACAGAAATTAAAGAGAAAGATATGCAAATGAAATTATGTAAAGATGATATTACAAGACAAATCAGCCTGTTACATAGGTCAAGCTCATTTCCTTTCAGTATAATGATGTAGGATTTGCCCTAATAAGTTGTGTAGATCTACACTTTTAGCAGGATAGTTAGAGAGGAATTATTTCCAACTTATCAACATGATGGCTTCCAAACCTGAGTGTGAATAAGGATCACCTGGAGAATTTGTGAAACTTGCAGGTCCCTGGGCACCATCTCCTTCCCCCAGATTCTGATTCAGCAGGTCTGAGGTGAGGCCAAAGAATTTGCATGTTAGCCACACTGTAGGTGGCAGGGGGAGATTCTGATGCTTGAAATTCACAAACCATAATTTGAGATAAACTGCATTGCAAATGATTAGTAAAAACAACCTATCCTACATGTAGCTTGAATGTTCAGACACAGCTGAGAACCGGTCAATTTTAATAGACAGATTCTTTTTAACATCAAAAGAAGAATCCGTATCTTGTGATGTTTATCCTCTAAGCAAGGTCTCCAACAAATTGACCATGAGCCGCAGGTCAGACTTGAGGTCTAAGACAGCTGTGACTGTGACATGAACTTGAAGAGATTCCCAGCAGGCAGCAGTGTTGTCTATCAGCTCTTTTTCTGGAAACTCCTCTACTCTCCCCCAAACCCATAACAGATCATTTTAAGAAATTTAAATTAGTTTGGGGGTGTCTAGTGGTGTCCTCTGAAATGACCAAAGGAGATGGAAGAAAGAAGGGAGACCTGTCAATGAATTTCAGAGCTAGAAGTTGATGCTTAGGGGGGTCTAACCTCTAAGTTTACAGATAAAAAAACGGGTGGCAAAAGTAAACAAAAATATAAGCAACTTACTAAAAACCACATTAGTGGATTTCCCTGGACCCTACATCAAATAATAGTCTCACATCTTTTAATTCCTTCTATAATGTTGGATTGATCTCTTTCCACACACAATTATTTGCAAGAAGCAAACCAATTATATACACCTTTACTAATGGCAAAAGGAATTTTCACAGGGATCTGGGAACCTGGGATCTAGCAATCTGCCTTATAATTACATCATTTAAAATTTTTAATCTGACTTCTCTTTTTCCATGACTTCACTGGTCATGAATAATGACAGAGATGCAAATTTTCTTTCTTTTCTTTTTTTAGATTTTATTTATTTATTTGAGAGAGAGAGCGCACGAGCAGAGGGGAGGGGTAGAGGGAGAGGGAGAAGAAGACTCCGCGCTGAGCAGGGAGCCCAATGTGGGACTGGATCTCAGGACCCTGGGAACATGACCTGAGCCAAAAGGCAGACGCTTAACAGACTGAGCTACTCAGGTGCCCAAAGAGATGTAAATTTTCTAACTAAATTTTCACATATTATGGAAATAAGTCTGGCAGGTGAACAACAACAAAATATTGAGAAAATATTCTCACATTTGAAGGAAATTCATTGATCTTTTAAAATTTAAATTCAATTAATTAACATATAATGTATTATTAGTTTCAGAGGTAGAGGTCAGTGATTCATCAGTCTTATATAATATCCAGTGCTCATTATGTCATATGCCCTCCTTAATGACCATCGCCCAGTTACCTCATCTCCCTACCCTCCTCCCTTCCAGCAACCCTCAGTTTGTTTTCTATGATTAAGAGTCTCTTATGGTTTGTCTCCCTCTCTAATTTCATCTTGTTTCATTTTTTTCTCTCTTCCCCTATGATCCTGTTTTGTTTCTTAAATTCCTCATATCAGTGAGATCATATGATACTTGTCTTTCTCTGATTGACTTATTTGGCTTAGCATAATACACTCTAGTTCCATCCACGTGGTTGCAAATGGCAAGATTTCATGTTTCTGATGGCTGAGTAGTATTTCATTGTATTTATATACCACACCTTCTTTATCCATTCATCTGTCAATGGACATCTGGGCTCTTTCAATAGTTTGGCTATTGTGGACATTGCTGCTATAAACATTGGGAAGCAGGTGCCCCTTCAGATCACTACATTTGTATCTTTGGGGTAAATACCCAGTAGTGCAATTGCTAAGTCGTAAAGTAGCTCTATTTTCAATTTTTTGAGGAACTTCCATACTGTTTTCCAGAGTGCTGCACTATCTTGCATTCCCACCAACAGTGTAAGAGGATTCTCCTTTTTCCACATCCTGACCAATATCTGTCATTTCCTGACTTGTTAATTTTAGCCATTCTGACTGGTGTGAGGTGGTACCTCATTGTGGTTTTGACTCGGTTTTCCCTGATGCCGAGTGATGTTGAGCATTGTTTTATGTGTCTGTTGGCTATTTGGATGTCTTCTTTGGAAAAATGTCTGTTCATGTTTTCTGCCCATTTCTTGATTGGATTATTTGTTCTTTGGGTGTTGAGTTTGATAAGTTCTTTATAGGTTTTGGAGACTAGCCCTTTATCTGATAAGACATTTGCAAATATCTTCTCCCATTCTGTGGATTGTCTTTTGGTTTGTTGACTGTTTCCTTTGCTGTGCAAAAGCTTTTTATCTTGATGAAGTCCCAATAGTTCATTTTGCCTTGCCTTTGGCAATGTATCTACAAAGAAGTTGCTGTGGCTGAGGTCAAAGAGGTTGCTGCCTGTGTTCCCCTCAAGGATTTTGATGGATTCCTGTCTTACATTTAGGTCTTTCATCCATTTTGTGTCTATTTTTGTGTATGGTGTAAGGAAATGGTCCAGTTTCATTCTCCTGCATGTGGCTGTCCAATTTTCCTAAGACCATTTGTTGAAGAGACTGGCTTTTCTCCACTGGGTATTCTTTCCTGCTTGGTTGAAGATTACTTGACCATAGAGTTGAAGGTCCATTTCTGAGCTCTCTATTCTGTTCTATTGATCTATATGTCTGTTTTTGTGCCAGTACCATACTGTCTTGATGATTACATCTTTCTAATAGAGCTTGAAGTCCAGAATTGTGATGCCACCAGCTTTGGTTTTCTTTTTCAACGTTCCTTTGGCTATTCAGGGTCTTTTTTGGTTCCATACAAATTTTAGGATTATTTGTTCCAGCTCTGTGAAAAAAGTTGATGGTATTGATAGGAATTGCACTGAATATATAGATTATTCTAGGTAGCATAGACTTTTTAACAATATTTGATCTTCCAATCCAGGAGCATGGAACGTTTTTCCATTTCTTTGTGTCTTCCTCTATTTCTTTCAAGAGTATTCTATAGATTTCTGAGTACAGACCCCTTGCCTCTTTGGTTAGGTTTATTCCTAGGTATGTTATGGGTTTTGGTGCAATTGTAAATGAGATTGACTCTTTAAATTCTCTTTCTTCTGTCTCATTGTTAGTGTAGAGAAATGCAACTGATTTCTGTGCATTGATTTTATATCCTGCCACTTTACTGAATTCCTGTATGAGTTCTAGCAGTTTTGGGGTGAAGTCTTTTGGGTTTTCCACATAAAGTATCATAACATCTGCAAAGAGTGAGAATTTGACTTCTTTGCCAATTCAGATGCCTTTCATTTCTTTTTGTTGTCTGATTGCTGAGGCTAGGATTTCTAGTACTATGCTAAACAACAATGGTGAGAGTGGACATCCCTGCTGTGTTCCTGACCTTAGGGGAAAACTCTCAGTTTTTCCCCATTGAGAATGATATTCACTGTGGGCTTTTCGTATATGGCTTTTATGATATTGAAGTATGTTGCCTCTATCCCTACACTGTGAAGAGTTTTAATCTAGAAAGGTTGCTGTACTTTGTCAAGTGCTTTTTCTGCATAAATTGAGAGGATCATATGATTCTTGTCCTTTCTTTTATTAAAGTAGTGTATCACATTGATTGGTTTGTGGATGTTGAACCAACCTTGCAGCCCAGGAATAAATCCCACTTGGTCATGGTGAATAATTGTTTTAATGTACTGTTAAATCCTATTGGCTAGTGTCTTAGTGAGAATTTTGGCATCCATGTTAATCAGGGATATTGGTTTGTAATTCTCCTTTTTGGTGGGGTCTTTGTCTGGTTTTGGGATCAAGGTAATGCTGGACTCATAGAAAGGGTTTGGAAGTTTTCCTTCCATTTCTATTTTTTGAAACAGCTTCAGAAGAATAGGTATTAATTCTTCTTTAAATGTTTGGTAGAATTCCTCTGGGAAGCCATCCAGCCCTGGACTGTTGTTTGTTGGGAGATTTTTGATTTCTGCTTCAATTTCCTTGCTGCTTACGGGTCTGTTCAGGTTTTTTATTTCTTCCTGTTTCAGAAGCAAATTCCCCGCTGAGCAGGGAGCACAATGTGGGACTCGATCCGAGGATCCTGGGATAATGACCAGAGCTGAAGGCAGACACTTGACCAACTGAGCCCCCCAGGTG
Organism: Halichoerus grypus; assembly: GCF_964656455.1. Classification (NCBI taxonomy): domain Eukaryota; kingdom Metazoa; phylum Chordata; class Mammalia; order Carnivora; family Phocidae; genus Halichoerus; species Halichoerus grypus. The sequence continues at coordinate 43,716,579 of NC_135714.1, forward strand.
ACCCGAGCCTCCATTTTTTATTGTATCTCATTAATAGCCTTTATATTTTGACTTGATTAGATTTTAGTTCTTTTATTTCTCCAGAAAGGAATTCTCTAGTGTCTTCTATGCTTTTTTCAAGCCCAGCTAGTATCTTTATAGTCATTATTCTGAACTCTAGTTCCAATATCTTACTCATATCCATACTGATTAGGTCCCTGTTAGTCAGTACTGCCTCTTGTTCTCTTTTTTGAGGTGAGTTTTTCTGTCCTGTCATTCTGTCCAGAGAAGAATAGATGAACGAGAGAACAAAACACTAAAATGGCAACAACGACCCCAGAGAAATATACACTAAACAAATCAGAGGAGACCCAAAACCAGAAAAAAAAAAAAAAAGAGAGAGAGAGAGAATATAATCAGAAAGGTGAACAGAATACAGCAATTCACTGAATCCTGTGTGTATTTTGGTCTGTTTCTTAGAAAATTAGATCCCAAATTTGTAAAGAAAGAAAAACTTATATATGTACAAAAATAAAATTAAATACAATGAAAGGATAGAATGTAACTGTAAAGATGAAAATTAAAAACGACTTTAACAAAACAAAACAAAAAAAGAAGAAGAAGAAGAAGAAGAAAAAGAGAGAGAATATGATCAGACAGGTGAAGAGAACAGAGCCATACACTAGATTCTGGGCGTATTTTGATCTGTTTGTTAAAACAAACTGCATCCCAAAATTGTAAAGAAAGAAAAACTCATATATATGCAAAAATAAAATTAAATACAATGAAAGGATAGACCATAACTGTAAAAATGACTTAAAAAGATTTAAAGATTTAAAAAGATTTTAAAAAAGAGTTGATAAAATAAGAAATTGGTTCAAAAAGGAAAGAGAAAAAAATTAAAATTGAAAGACTAAAGAATCGTGAGAAGAAAAACCATGAATGCTATATACTATTTACCCCTGGCACTGAAGTTTTGCAGTTCTCTATGATTGGTAAACTTGGTCTTAGCAGGATGTTCTTGCTGATCTTCTGGGAGAGGGGCCTGTTGCTCTGATTCTCAAGTGTCTTTGCCCCAGGCGGAACAGCACTGCCCTTGTCAGGGAGCCAGGTTAAGTAAGCAGCTCTGGATTGCTCTATGTGGCTTTTGTTCACTGAAGGCTTTCCGTACTGCTTTAGAGGATGAGAATGAAAATGAAGGCCTCCCAATCTCCAGCCCCTGAACTAAATGCTCTGGGGCCCCTCTCCTCATTGCACCCTCAGGGAAAAACAGTCAATCATTCCTGTCTCCCTGGTCTCAGGCTGCACGCTGTGCTCACTCGGCCTGTGACGGAGCATTTCTATCTATCACATGACCCCGTTTGGAGTCTCCAAACCCTGCAGACTCCTGTGGCATGGGTGAGAGCATACTGGCACTGCTCCTCCTTGGGGGGAAGGCGGGGCTTGCTGGTTCCGCGGCTTGCTGGGCCCCTGCTTGGAGAGGGGTCGCCTGGCCTTCCCACGGTTTGCGGTATATGGCAAACCCGAGCTGAGAGCCCACTCCTGGGCTTGCTGACTGCAGCCGGCTTTCCCACTCCAAAGCCTGGGAACTCTGCTGCACTCAGGCACCCCCAGTCTCCTGTGACCCTGAGGATCCTGAGACACACTATCCCACCTAGGAATCTGCCCTGCTTGCCACCTGAACACCTTTCAGACAGGGATGTCCCTCACTGGAGCCAACTTCTAAAAGTTCTGATTTTGGGGGTGCCTGGGTGGCTCAGTCGGTTAAGCGTCAGCCTTCGGCTCAGGTCATGGTCCCAGGGCCCTGGGATCGAGCCCCACATCGGGATCCCCACTCTGTGGGAAGCCTGCTTCTCCCTCTCCCACTCCCCCTTCTTGTGTTCTCTCTCTCACTCTCTCTGTCAAATAAATAAATAAAATCTTAAAAAAAAAAAAAAAAAAAGAATTGCTTTAAAAGTTCTGATTTTGTGCTCTGCTGTTATATCAGTTTCTGGTAGCCAGCTGACAGAGGCTCCCTCCCCCCACGGTTTACCTTCCTATATACCTCCTGGTATTCACTTCTCCACACCTCCTACTTGCAGAAAGTGGTCGCTTTTCTATTTGTAGAGTTGTAGCTATTCTTTTCTTAGAACTCTGATTGAGTTCACAGGTGTTCAGAATGATTTGATAGCTGTCTAGCTAAATTTCTGGGACCACATGAAACTGAGGGTCCCCTACTCCTCCACCATCTTGGATCTCTTTGATCTTTTTGTTGATAAAGCATATCATTTGTTTTTCGTTGCTCCTAGATCTTTATTTTTATATTTTTTAAAGATTTTATTTATTTGAGAGAGAGCAAGAGAGCACAAGCAGGGGCAGTGGCAGAGGGAGCAGCAGAGGGAGAAGGAGAAGCAGGCTCCCCATAGGGCTTGATCCCAGGACCCTTGGATCATGACCTGAGCTGAAGGCAGATGCTTAATGACTGAGCCACCCGGGTGCCCCTAGTTGCTCCTAGATTTTTATACTATGTCAATCAGTGGCTGACTTGATAAATAACTCAATTGTAGCCATAGGTTAATAACAGTATGACAGGAAGAAAAGACGCAGCCATTTTATATAGTCAGTGAGGACCAGAAAATGAAATCTATGCCCTTTATTGCAAATGAATAAGCAGATCACAGTGAAAATGGCATAAGTATCAGTAAAATGAAAAATTAGTTGATTCCTAGATTCAAAGCTGGGTGCTTCTTGTAAGCCACTTCCTACCCTTTCATCGAATAAGTCAAAACATAAATAACTGCGTGTACACACATACACATGTATATAATTATTTGTCTCTTTCATTTCACTATCATTCATCCAATTCATTCAATAAACATTTACTGAGTGTCTACCAAGTGCCAGGCCCTGGTGTGAATAACACCGGAGCCAGCACGACATATCAGGTTTTTGGCCTGCAAAGCTGATAACCCAGAGGGAGCAAGACAGACAATGGCAAGAAAACAAATAGATACACAAGATAATGTCAGAAAGTAATAAGCTCTCTGAAAGGTTTGATAAAATCATGGGAGGGACTGGGTGGAACGAGGTCATTTCGATGGGAGGGCCTCCCTGAAGAGGTGGTATGTGAGCCTGAGATGGGAACAAAGAGAAAGGGCCTGCCAGCATAAAGTGTGTGGGAAGAACATCCGGGCAGAGTGAACAGTGAGTACAGTGGTGAGCCCAGAAACAAGAACCAACTAGCCAGTGAGCACGGAGTGGGCCAAGTAAGTGGGGGGTGAGGTTGGCAAGAGAGGCAGCTGCCAGATCATGCTGGGCTCTAGGGATTATTCTGATGCTACATAAAAGTAAGGGTCAGAGCTTGGATCTTTCATCTCAAAGTCCCTTTGTTCTCCCCCTTGCCACTCTGCTTCAGTGGGGAGCATGGGAGGGAAGAGCCACTCATCCACATAAAACACAGGCTGACCGAGCTCTGGAAGGCATGGAAGAGATGACCATGCCCCAACTCTCACTCTGCCTTCCTGGATGTGGCTGCTCCCTGGGGTTCTCTTGCTCTGATTTCTATCATTCCCATCTTGTCCAAGTCCTTAAAGTATGGTGGTCCATTCATGGACAAAGAAGTATTTCTCCCCTTGTTTCTCTTTAGCAAATACTTCTGTCCTTATACGAGATGAGCAAACATTTTTAAAGGAAAAATTTACTAAATGTGAAGAGGAAAATAGATTTCTAAAGAATAGGTTTCTAAACACAAGATCCATCTATGCTCACTTACCCAGCCTCAGTGGACTGGCACAGATCCTCAGATATCTTGCCCAGCTTTTTTTCTGACCCAAGTTCTACCTGTCATTTGGCATTGGGTAATGGGGACCTGTCTGGTTTCCTGATCCTGGAAGGTGGTCTAACTATTCAGTCTGTGTCATCCTGAGACAAGTTCCCAAAAGAGTTTAATTAAACTTTGATTATTTAGTAAAGGAAACTATTTCCTTCTAATATATAAAAGAAGAAATGCACCTACCCTTCAGAGTTTACTGTGGTGATAATAAATTAGATTAACTCCATAGACCTCTCAGGAAGATTGATCTCGTTGCATTATACTCAATTCCCATATTTATTGAGAAAACCTCTCCACCCTAGATAATGCAGTGACATGCAAACCCATTTGCTTCAAAGACCCTTGGCTCATAAAAAGCAAAAACCATTAGCTTCCAGGGGAAGAAAAGGAAATATTCCACCTCATGGTCCCAGACAAAGACCCGCTGCCACTGGAAAAGAGATAGGAAATCCTCCAACCTCCCACAGTCCAGGAGCATGCTCTCTACCACTGAGGAAGGGGGAGAAATACAGGCTATCTGCTGTTGGAAGAGGGGAAGAAAACTTACTCAGGCCCAGGATCCTGCACTGATATAAAGCAAAGGTCTTCAACTATTGGAGGTGAGGTGAGAAATTTGCTCCTACCAAAGTTCCCCACAAATACAAAGCAAAGTACCTTGCCATGAAAGGGCAGAAAGACTGAGAAAGCCTTAGCACGGAGGCCCAGGCACACAGCACGTATCCCTCACTGCAAACAGAGCAGGAGAACTGAGAAAACCCATGTTCCCATCAGAACTATTGCACTAAGCAACAAGCAGTATCAGTATGCCACTTTGTGGGGAGTAGAGAAATAAGAGCATGAAGAGAAAACTTTGTGGCACAAGTGTGCAGGGCCCACTGAAGGCTGAGGGTGGAGCAGGAAAATTAAGAAGAACCGTTTTTTCATGCCAGGTTACATACCAAGTACAAGTATCAGTCATCCTCTGATGGAAGAATTTGAAGTCTCTGTTGTACTTAAGGTAAGCAGAGCAACAATAAACCCAGCTAAACTACTGACTAACCTGACAGAAGAGGAAAACATGTCCATTTCCAGAGGCAACTACCTTTGACCTTAGTGTCTGATGTTGTTTTACACATTTCTGACATTCAATTAAAAAATAAGAGATGCAAAAAGCAACTAAAACCAAGTCATTGTCAAGAGCTAAAGCAGCCAATAGAGGTAGAAACAGATGTTAAAACTAACAGATAGAGATATAAATAATTATGATTAATGTTAAATCCTCTAGTAGAAACAATAGACAGCTTGAATGATAGATGGAGAATTTTAGAAAAGAAATGGAATAAATATATAAAACAATCAAATAGAAATTCTAGAAATATGGGGTACCTGGGTGGCTCAACTCTTGATTTCAGCTCAGGTCATGATCTCAGAGTTGTGATATTGAGCCCTGTGTCTGGTTCCTTGCTGAGCATGGACCCTGCTTAAGATTCTCTCTCTCCTTCTCCCTCTACTCCTTCTCCCCTTAGTCATGCACACACATGCTCTTCTCTAAAAAAAAAGAAAGAAAGAAAAAGAAAAGAAATTCTAGAAATAAAAAAAAGCACAGCATCAGAATTGAAGAATTCTCTCAATAGACTTATACGCAACTGGATGTAACAGAGAAAAGGATCAATGAACTTGAAAATAAATCAGCAGAAATTATCCCAACTGAAACACAAAATGAAAACAAAGTGGGGGAAGAACAAACAACAATAACAAAAACAATAAAAACCCAGAACATCTAAGAATTTGGGGGACAATATCAAATGGTTTAATATGGATGTAATTGGAGCACCAGAAGGAGAAGGAAGAGAGAACAGTTCAATAGAAATATCTGAAGGGATAATGGCTGAGAATTTTTCCGAGATTAATAACAACAACAAACACAAATCCAAAAAGTTCAGAAGAATCCCAAGTGAGAAAAATTAGGAAAAAAAATACATCCGATCATATTACAGTCAAACTGCTGAAAACCAAAGGGGGAAAAAAAATCTTGAACTGAGGAAGAAAAAAAAAGCATTACATATAGAGAACAGAGATACGAATGACAGCAGGCTGTCAGAAACTATGTAATCCAAAATACAATATAGAAATGTCTTTAAAATGCTTAAAGAAACAAATAACAATAACAAAAGTCAACCCATAATTCCAGAATTTTATATCCAGTGAAATATATTTCAAAATGAGCATGAGAAGTGGGACTTCTGGAATGATGGAGTAAGGAGCTCAATGGACTCTTTAGCAAAGCAATTCAACTAGTGAAAAATAATTTTTACTTATTTAAAGTCTCTAGAAATTGTCCTAAGGGCATAGAGCAAATGGAGAAACATTCATTCAAGATAATCTACTAAATATCAGTAAAAATAGTAGTATTTGAACCATAACCTACTTCACTACTCCCCCAGCTCTTCATTACAGAAACTCTATTCGTGTGCAGCCAAGAAAATGGGAGTTTCATCTCCCAGCCAGCTCCCAGGCTGGGACTATAGTTTCAGGCCAAGATGGGCAGGGTGCAGATGTTTCTCATCTTTTCTAGGAAGCTCTATTCTAGGCAAGTCCAGCTAAGAAGATCAGGTCTCTCCTCCTCCACCCAGCCCTCTATTCATAAGGCAGAAGCTCTACCCCAGACACAAAAGGCCAGATGTGACTGGGGCCCCAATCACCACCACTCCAGCTCACTCATAGGGTGGAGAGTCCACGCCTGGAGGGGCAAGTTGAGAAGACGAGGGGCTGCCAACTCCTTCCCTCTCCTCCCCCAGTGCATACTCATAGAGCAGGGGTGTCAGTCCAGGGAAAGCAGGTTCTCACATCCAAATAGGTAGAGTAGGGCAAGGGTTCTGCCCTGGAGAAAAGGCAGGCCATAGGGACAAAGAGCTTTGCGGCTCTGAGAAAACTGACTTTATTTGGAACTGAGAGTGAAGAACTCCATGCCTAAGGGCATTGTTGAAAAACAATACAGATTTTAGGGGAGGGCAATTAAGAAGTGGCTGGCAGCTCCTTGATATAGAAAAACAGCAGAGCAGCTAGAAGTTTAATGGAGAGAATCAAGGAAAGAGGCAGTCATCAAGAGGTGTCCTGGGTCAGAGTCAACTCTGGGGGTCAGGAAGGCTGTGCAAATACACTCAGCTGCCCCCACTCAGAGCCATAAGGACATGGGGCAATGCTGAAAGCACTCCCCAAGCTGGACACAGATTCATCAACACAGGAGAGAAGACTCACTGGCCCAAGGGGCTTAAATCCAACCTCTGACCAAACAGAATGAACAGTGAGCTGCTCTAAGGGCCAACTCCTAGAAAAACAGGCTTAAAAATAACATCACAGTCATCCCTGACAACCTGTGCATGCCAAAGTTTGCATCCCCTGTAAGAGCAAATGCAATTAGAAATAAGAGGCTTAATTCTCCCTGTTGAAAACAAGGGAAGAGATTTCCCTTGCTTCTCTTTTCTCAGGTCATTTACTTTAGAAAACTTTTAAGTGTAAGTACTTTCTCCTCTCTTTGAAATGTATACAAATCCCTTTGAAGACTAAATCAGCCTTTTTTTGCTGTGTGACCCCGTAATGTCTAGAAAGACCTGCGAGTCATCAAGAGAGAGACCACTCCTGTCTCCCAGTTTCTGCGGGAAGGTAGGAGTCTAAATTCAGTGGGGCCTTGTTCCAGGTTGCAAAACTACATCCTGTCATAAAGAGAAGTTTGTTTTCCTCCTGGATAAAGTCAACACAGATGGCCAGTCCAATTACCAGGTAAAACGAGTATGAACTACGTGTGCCAAAGGTGCTGCCGAGTCCTCTTACTTGACAAGACATTGTTTATCTGGAAAACATGCACATAATTTGTTGTATCTGCTTGGTTATATGTCAGGGTGAGATTTCTTTCGGTCTTGGCCATGTCTTAGCGGATTGCCTGTGATACACGTGACATACTGGTTTAAGGCTTATTCAATAACAAAACTGTTTTCTCTCTTTCCTACACCTGTGGTGAGGTTTTCTGGGTTGGGAGAAGAGTTTGCTTTTAATTCTATTGCCCCAGCACCTCTCAGGAGCCATCAGGGTAGGAAGCTCCAAGCTACTAGCTCCGGGCTGAAAAGGTACAACAAAAGTTAACTCCCTGAACTCGAAGCCACATCCCCCCAGTGGTAAAAGTTCAACCTCTAAGTGGCTAAGAAGGCTTAAGCACAAACTTTGACAAACTTTGTTCTTTTTCAAGATTGTTTTGGCTATTCTGAGTCCTTGGAATCTCTCAAGGAGATTTTGAAAACGACCCTAAGCAAAGCACCTATATTAGGGGATGATCTTATAACCTCAAACCTAACAGGACGTCAGCAAACACAGTTTGCACAGTAAATTTTAAAATAGTTTTAAAAACTACTTGCTTTGCTTATGAATGAGAAAACATTTACTCTCCCAGGAAGCTCTCTCTTTCTTCACTGCCTGTGCAAACCTTTTCCATTCATTAAGATTCAGTTCACATTCTCTCTGACCACTCCAGGTCACATTACTGCCCTTCCCTGAACAGTTACTTATCTACCATTTATATAAGGCAACAGAGTACTTATTTACATGTGGTTTTATTCTCAAATTGTGGCAGCAAAATTCCTCAAGGTTAGAAACAATGTCATAATCTTTTTTTTTTTTAATTCTTACCTGCTTTAATTTGAAACATCAATCTACATTTATTGGATTGAATACTACTCTTTAAAGTTTTTCTCAAACCTTGAGATACATTTATACCTTAAATAAATTAAAGAAAAAAATACATTTTCTTAGTTAGACAATCTAGTATAATGTTGGGCACAACGGTATGCGACTGACATCTTTGTTAAATTTAATTAGGAGGTGAGGGGTTACAGCCTAATATCCTGAACATTTTTCCTTGTGCCAGGCAAATGACCTTGGTGCTTTGCATGAATAATTTTATGTAATTAAATGTAATAAAATGTGAATCACATGTTAACATTATTACACGTTTGGGAGGTGAAAATAAGATATATTATTTTTATCAACTTATAAATGTTGGTTAAACTGATTTAACTACATAAGAGTCTATTCCTCAGAGTCCTAAATTACTGTCTTGACCCACCCCATCACCATAAAAATCTCAAACTTAAAATATTCAGTATATTTTATAATATTGCTAAGAATATTCTCCAATAATTTATAGTGATAAGTATTTTTTAAATATACTTACAAAAATTATCATAAGCATCTAAAAATGCTTTCATTTTATGCATTTAAATTATGCCATGGAATAAATAATAATTTACTGCAAAACAATTATTTTATCTCTTTCTGTGGTGTCTTCCCTTGTACCTGAGAGTTTGCTTTATTCATATTAAATTCACATGACTGTCAAAATATTTAACTGTGGATGCCAGAAATATTTTTCAGATCAGGGCAAATAGTTAGTGGAATTTTTTTTATTATTTTTCTACAAAAATAGTTACTGGAAAATATTTGCTAAAAATATTCATTGTGAAATGTGGTAGAATGATTTAATGTTGGAACCACAGCTTTAACTCAAATACTGTTGGCATCAGTAAGTACATGAGTCATTAAGTGGAATAAAAAAGGTATAGCACTTATCATTCTTGAATTATTAAAAAGATTTTAGAAAGATACAAATTTAAACAAAGTAGCTTATAGTATACTTGTATGCCTCATAATATTTGGCACATTGTAACAATAAGTGGAAACTTTTTTTTTAATCACATTACTGTATGTATGACTGTCAACATTTCCAATGGTGAGATTTAATGAGTGATGGGGATAAGTTACTTGTATGTTAGTCTTTTGTAACAGGCTCAACTATCACATATTTTAAATATTGACTCATGCATCTACCTATCATCTGGATCTCTGCCTTTATGTTCACATGGTATTCTCCCTGTGTGAGTGCCTGTCTCCAAATTTCCCCTTTTCATAAGGACACCAGTCATATTGAATTAGGGCCCACTCTAATAATCTCATTTTAACTTCATTACCACTATAAAGACTCTACATCCAAATAAGGTCATATTCTGAGATACTGGGGGTTAGGACTTCAATGTATAAATTTGAGGGGACCACAATTCAACCAATAACACTAGGATTATTGCCACTAGTAAAGCTTTCTGGATTTCCCAAATATCCTTGAATTTCATAAATGTCTTTCATACCAAGTATCTTTCATGCCAAGTCTATAAAATATTTTCATTAGTAATACCTCTAATTAAAGATAAGTATCTTAATTCAGTAAGTAAACAATTGAGATTTAGCATATCAATTCAAGGAGATAGTTATTAATCTAGTATAATTACTTTATGGGCACTAGTGGGGATAAATGCTCATCCAAGCTGTGGCATTGTGGAAAGACTTGCGGGCTGGAAGTTAGGAAATGCAGAACCAGGTCCTAACTCTGACATTCACTCACCAAGGGACCATTTACCATCTAGACTGCCACTGCCTCTTCTCATGGAGTTTATATGGTCTCTAAATTACAGAACATTCTCTGATTCCTATTCTATTTGTACTATTCTTTCCTATCCCCACACACCAGTATGAGCAACAGAGGTAATGACATAAATAGACAAGCAAATTTGCAGCATCCGCTGACAGACAGATTTTTAGAAGTGGAAGACTTTTATCTACTGCCCTCATTTAACAGACAAGAAAATGGAGGCCTCAGGAGGTTAAGTGACTAGTCCTAAGGCACTTATAACATCATTCCTAGCTTGAATGACTTCAAAGGGGCAGCGGTCCTTAAATTGAATCCACAGACCTAGGGGTCCCCATGGATGAACTTCAAAGGTCTATATACCTCTTGAGAGTTTGTGTGCAAAAACTGGTGTGAATATGCATGTATATATTTCATTTTTTTTTCTGTTGGAAGGAGTCCTTAGCCTTCACCAAATTCTCAAAAGGATCTACTTTGTTCAAATAAATCCTTAGCTCCTATGCTTCAATGCTTGGCATATAAGAGATAATTGGTAGCCATTAGTTGACTTATGTACACTGAATTCTTAACCAAGAAAAAGTTAATAACCACTGAAATAGAATAAAGTAGAATACAGTCATTCTCTGGAAATGATCCTCACTGTCTCCTGTTCTCATAATGTTCTCATAATGCTCCACCCGTGTGGAGTCTTTCATCGCCCTGCAGTTCCAAGTCCTAGATGAATTATGCAATATGTGCTTGTCTACTAAACCAATTAAGAAAGATATTTAAATCACAATTTCATCTCCTTTAGGAAATTATCCATCTTTTTATTTAACTTTACTATTCTATTTAATTAACAAGGGTTTAATGGTAGTTAATAAATGATATATTAATTAATTTAGGGAATTACTTTGTTATTTCAATTAATCTTAATTAATTAATTAATCTTAATTCAAATTTTTAAATGCCTGTAATTTTCATTGGTTCCATCAAGTAAATCTGAATCTACATTCAATTAAATCTGAGTTACCTTACTTTGCCATTAGTCCAAGTACTAGAGAAAATCCCCAGAGTATTCAGGACATGTGCTGGAACAATTATCAAAACAGGACTTTGAAAAAGGCAGGGTAATGCCTTAGGCACAAGGCATGTGGTATTATAAGCAGAGAGCAGCAACACCATAGATTAGGTGCTCAATAAATATTTGACAAATCAATGAAAGAAAGAAGTAGCTAATGCTCCCAAAAGGACAGAAGACCCTCTTGAACAGGTGATAGGACATCCATCAGTGGATGATGGAGGGTGATGTAATGGTTGAATCTCTATCAGAAAGAGCATGTGGTATTGTGGGACATTAATAAATGGCACCAAGTTAATGATGATCAATGTGGACATCAAATACAACTATCTGTATATAGTTATTAAACATTTCTTTTTGGTGATTTATTACTAAGAACTTGCAAATATGGAAGCAACCCAAAGTTCCAGAATGGGGCCTCAAGACAGAGGAAGTATAATACTCTGCAAGAAGCAGGCCAGGCCATTTGTGCTGCTGATGTGTATGATAATGAGTTACATTTTTCTTAAAAACCTACAAATGTTATTTGCAATAATTTATACTCTTCAGAAGCATTTACAAGTGATGATTCACTTTGTCAATGAAGATTAAAAGCTGTCTTCTTTACAAAATTAGGTCTTACTCATACTTGTTCCCCAATTCCAACAAAGAGTAGCTGCTTAAGAAATGACTGGATTTACACTTATAAATTTATTTATACTTATTTATTTATATACTTATAAACACTCTTTATTAAATATACTTACTTATGCTTTATTAAATATACTTATTTATACTTTATTAAATATACCTATTTAATAAAGAGTGTTATTAAATATAATCAAGAAAGATCCTACAAAATCTTGCTATTCATCTTATCTAGCTTGCTAGACTACCCTGTATCACAAAGAGTGGATTTCTCATCTTAGAAACTTCCCAAAAGAGTAAATTATCAGTTTAACATCTAGGTACCATCTAAAAATTAAAGAAATTAACACAGGAATTCTAGGTACTCCCTTGGTGAGTGCCAAGACAATAAGGATCTTCCTGTCTTTATACCCCCTGGAACAAAGATCCTTGATATTTTAGAGAGAAAAGAATCAGACTTTCAATGAGACATCAAATTTAAACCATTTATCTTATCTGAAGCTGACATTTCTTTGTGTTGAGTGTTATTTTCCTAGCAGCTGAGAATGAAGTCTTGGCAGAAACTGTGGATGCTCGAATAAGGTATTTTGTTGTTGCAAATTCTATTTTAAACTTATTCACATTATGACCCATTCCTTAGGTGGAAGACAAGGCACTTCTTGAAATGATGTTGTAGAAGGATATTTAATAAAAAAAGAAATGCCCGTTTTAATTTTTTTCTTTTTTATGGGATATTGAAAAAGATTTTATGTAATTAATAAAAACAAATATAATATGGTAGATATAAATTGCAGAATTGTGGACTGCAATTCAGAAATACATTCCAATATTTGTGCAACATCATTACACAAATATTCTTACTTTCTAAACTTCTTACAGCTACATCAAGAGTTGTTCTTGGTGGAAGAACAGTATGGAAATTTTTCAGGGTGGAAGAACCTGTCTTAATGACCACAGGAACGTATGGATATTTCCTCATAGTTAATCCGAGCAATTGCCAGCAACAACCCTAAAAAAAGACTATGGATAGCTGAGTATGAAAAAACGTGAAGTTCTTAAATGCACCATCTTCTATACTAACATATAAAGATTATTTAACTTACAACTTCAAAAAGGAGTTGATACTACTGAATCATTTCAGGTCACTGGGTAACCTGTGGTCAGGTTCAACTAGCCCCCTAGCTCTAGAGTCCATCACAAATATGAAAGTCATTTAGAGTATTTAATCATCGATTGTAGCTCTCTGCCAGAATTTTAACTGAAAAAGTTAATGCTTCTGTTGTGTACTTACACATGTGATGAATACAAGGAAATGAGAATTTAAGTTGTCAGAGATGATAGTTTTCCTGGCCCTGAAAGAAAAGAGGGTGTGGAATTCAGAGACCACTGAGAAAATTTATTTATTCATATAAAAATTATGACTATTGTGTGCTAGGCAAAGATAAAATGAGCAAGGCAGAGATAATCGCTAATTGTATGGAGTGACATATTTTCTCCCCACAGGTAATTTCTGAGCATCTTCTATGTATCAACATTGTAGATTTGGTGGTGGTGGGAGAGTGGGGGAGGGGAGGACCCATAGTGCCTAGTCTTGAAAAGCAACAATAAAATCTATTTGTGGTAGAGATATTGAGGACACACAGCATTAAAAAAATAAAAGGAGACAACTACAAGATATTATTTAAGTAAACGTTGCAGTGGCCTAGCCGAATCATTATTTAAGAGTAAGATTATTTAAGTAGAGAAGTTAGACTTCAGTGCTCTGACACATATTTCCTTTCTGTGGGTGTCTGGGAGGCTCCCCGGCACCCTCCTGAGGTCTCCCTTTGACATTCACCATCCACAGCCTCAGAGTCAATCCAAGGCCAAATAACTACAGTAATTTGATAAACTAATTTCTACTAAAGTGTCATGGGAAATCGTTTAGGGTATTCTCCTAAATAAAAAATAAGAATTTTAACTTCAGCCCTGTGGAAACACGGAATAACAACAATGCCTTGTATTCTCATTGTGCTAAGTTATTCAAACCTCAGTGCATGTTAGTGTGTCAGGCAGTAAAGGGCTATGAAGATGAGTAAGATGCTAACCCCATCTATGGGGGGCCTCATTGCTGTCCTCAGCTATTCATATCTGAAGCCAACACCTCTATAACTAACTTGTATTGATGTTAATTTCCCTGTTAATTGGTTGTTTCCATTTATTCTACTTTGTATGTGTCATATTTGGTTGTTTCACCTGTTACATTCCAACTTCCTTAGGAGCATCCCATCTCCTTAAAATCAGAAACCATGTCCTCCAGTCTTTTAGTCTTTTTTTTTTTTTTTTAACTCTCTTTATTCCATCTCCCCAGTCCCCAAGACAGTACGTTTTAAGCTATGGCTTTCTATCAATTAACAGATCATGAAAGCAATTTGTGTTGATAGGAGTATCAACATCTTTATTTAATTTTTTAAAAGATTTTTTACTTTTAAGTAATCTCTATACCCAACGTGGGGCTCGAACCCACAACCCCAAGATCAAGAACCGCTTGCTCCACTGACCAAGCCAGCCAGGCTCCCATCCTATCAACATCTTTAAATGAAATAGAATAGAACCTAAGAGAAATGAAAATTCCAGAGTGCCTCACCCAAGGTGAACGTAAAGATCTTTGTAGAACTCTGACACAGTGAGGGCTGTGTGTCAGTGTGTGTTAGGCTAAGATATAAAATGTAGTTCTTACTAAATTGTGGTCAGAACACTTGGGAAACATGGTCAGGTATTTAATAAATATTTGCCTGAAACCTTTTACAAATTTATTTGGATCCCCCTAGCAGTTGCTCCCAGGTTCCTGGCTTATTTCCCTTTGGCTTTGGCTGGTGGTTTCCCGTGTTGGTTCCAAGCATCACCTGATGACCTCCCAGTTTCGACTCTGCCTGCTCCTTGGATCATAGGCTGACCCCTGCACACTCTCATCTATATCAACCCAGCACGGTGGATGCCTCTTGACACCCTTCCCCCACCCCTGCACTATACCAGATGCAACGTTGCCCCAAGAAAAAGCCCAAAAATGATGCTGGCAAAGCTCCTGGTATACATAAATGCATACACTTGACTCTTTTGGGGGGCAGGGTCTAATATCTTCTTTCTATGTTAAAATAAAGACTTTACTATATACAGGGGAGAAGACTCAGGAAATTAACAGTTTTTAGAGCTGCCTAGGAGTAAAACTCTAATTCATGGAGGAGCACTTAAACTTATGATCTTAAATTAGCAACTCAGTCAAATTTTGAAACTAGAGCAGCAAAAAAATCAGCATTTTTGAAGAAATAAGTCCTGTGAGAGAAAAATTCTAATTACTAGTTATTATCTGAGGTGATAGTTATTATAATAAAAATACTATTTTAAAAGGTCAATTAGAATCAAAATTATACTGCAATTATACTTTTCCTTATTCTTGCTTCATACATAAAGATATAAATTGAAAATTAAATTAAGTATTCTTATATTTTTAAAAAAATTCCTAATGCAAATGTTTTGCTTTTAAAATGGCCTAGAATGGACTTTCCTCTACAATTATTTTGGTCAAAATACAGAAACTAGGTACTGATTCGGGGGAAATCTGTAGCTTTTTACATTGCTATGATAATAATCTACATTTTCACATATTTGTACAGTCATAACATTCTACCCATAGTTTGCCCTGGAGCCATAAATGACTATGTTGGTGCCATCAGTTGTTCTTATGACATCTGGAAAATGATCATTATCTTATTTGCTGCCATTTAGCCAATGTAGAGAAAACAACTTATAAAGGCTGTTTCTTTTACAAGAGGCAGCTGTAACTTGAGGAAAAACTGCCAAGGATTCCTTTTACTGGATAATCTATATTAAGTACACACAAGCTGGAATGGAGATTCCATGGAAAAATTGAGGGAAACCCTGTCTCCCCAGCATAACTATATGAATGGTCCTACTGCCTTGGCTTGGAAACCACTGAACCTTGAAGAAAGCTTGGTGAGGAGCTACCAAGGTATCTATGAAGTCAGAAAGGAAGTCCTTGAATAAAAAATACTAGCACAGTTGAGAATACACTGTTGCCCATTTTCTAGCATCAGTACTAGTAAGAGTGTGTAAATCAGTGAGAAGATAGGTAGGTAGGGGGCTAACTTACTAATACCAAACCTCTAGTGATGGTTTGAAGCTGATCCCTGAGTGCTTCTGAGGGTTGAACTGGTCTATAAGTCACAGCTCTGCCCTGACTCAGTTCTGCATTCCAGGAGAGCAGAGACTAGCATGTGGGACATGGCAAGTATCCACTAAATGTTTGTAACAATTGGCTTCATCTTATAGACCTATCTTTGTTCTCCTTTCATTACCATTTTCTCATTTATTTCCTATTTCTTCTATAGGTTTCCTTCATGGAAGGGACAGGAAGGATTATAAATAAATACTACAAAAAGAGAAGTGAAATGCTATTAAAGGTAAAAGGAAGAATGTAAATAGTGAGTGCCATAGAGGACTTATAAACCAATGTGCTATGGGGTCTCAAAGGATGTAGAAGTCACACACAGACAGAGCATCCAGGTGAGGTTTCATGAAGAAGTGATTTTGACATGGTTATAAGCAATGCAAAGGAGTGTGACCAGCAGAGAGGATTCTGAAAGATGTAGACAGCCAAGTGTAGTTCATTCAATAAATTTTACTCAGTGATTTACTGATTCTAAAAGAGAAGCTTAGAATGCAAACCCTGACAATATAACCTGTAGTATCGGCATAAACAACAGTGAACCAGAAAGTCTATCTTTTCTTTTGGCCATGAAGAGAATAATGAGAGATTCCTCTTGAGAGAGGAAAACAAATTTATCAGAATTTAGAAAGATACTCCAGGCTATTATCTGAATTTTTAAAAAGCATCTGTAATTTCTATTATTCATCTTACAGTTGTCTTAGTCTATTCAGGCTGCTATAATAGAGTATCATAGACTGGGTGGCTTATAAACAACACAAATTATTTCTCACAGTCTGGAGCCTGGAAAGTCCAAGATCAAGGTGCCAGTAGATTCAGTGTTTGGTAAGGACCCACTACCTTGTTCACATAGGCCATGTTTTTTGCTGCGTGGAATGGGGAAACTCTGATCTCTTGAGCACCTTATAAGGGTACCATTTCTATCCATGAGGACTCTACTCTCATGACCTAATACCTCCCAAAGGCCTCTACACACCATCACATTAGGGATTAGGTTTCAACATATGAATTTGGAGGGAGGGGAGAGACACAAACATTCAGTCTATAAAAATGATCAAAGTCAAATTGTATTACTTTCCAGTCTAACAGTTACTACTCTTGGTCCAATAGAACCCACTTATCATCTCCTTATATCTCATGCTCACCTCCACCTGACTGCTTGAACCTCACCTGAAAGTAATGTCCACTTCTAGGACATCTTCTGAGGTTGCAGAAAACTAAGGCTGTCTTGTGAGAAGGATTTCCTAGGCTTCACAGCACTACTCAAGTCCTCTGAGATTTGCCTTTACCTTATGGAGATCTGGCACATGATTATACCTGCCATGAACCTGATGAACTCCAGAGGCTGAAGCTTCAAGGACCTTCACCAGAAGCTTCACCAGACACTTTTATGTGTACACCCAAAGAATAAGGCCTTGAGGAAAAACTGGAGTCCCTTCACTGCCTGTCCAGCCTCCTTGGTGAAATTTGGTTTCCTGAGGACCATTCATTTGCCCCAGTGGCTGCCATACAGTACAAGATCCTTCTCAAGAGAGCCATCATCTGCTGCTTACCCACGAGGGTATGGCCATACCCCACGACTTCCATAGGCCGTCAGACAGGTATACCACACATGCCTAAATCTTTCATTTGCATCGAGAGAATAGGAGTTAACCACCACACTCATCTGTGGTCAGGGTGCTTGATTGATATCTTTTCTCTCAAGATCTCACCTCCTCTAGTTTCCCACAGCACTAGAGCCTTGCCTTTAATGGTGCAGTTCACTGGAGCCCTAATTTCCACACCTAGAACATGGCAGTCTTATTTCTCAAGACAGCATCTTGCTTCCTGAATCCCTTCCTGATACACTTTTTATACAACCCTTCTAAATCCTAAAAGCCCTGCTTCCCAGCCTTGTCTTGCCTCTTGAGTAAGAAAATTTTAATTCTGATTCCAGACTGGATTGCACTAAAGCAGTCTTCTCCAAAATTACTTAATCATAGTCATCAGGTGCATTCATTAAAAATACAGAATTCCAAGCCATCTCCTAGAAGTTCTGGTTCAGGACATCTGGGGTAGGGCCTGACAATGTATTTTTAACAAGTACCCTAGATGATCCCTACGAATTTTTTGGCATTTGGGAAAATACTGAATTGGGAGTTTGCTGTGCCTTTGTAGACCTGATAATTTCTAGTCTCTTTCTAGAGGGCTTGTCAACACTTTTGTCCCAATTAATTTCTCTGGTTCCAACCCCAGCCAGCCTCAGTCACACCCCTCTTTCTTACATACTCCCGGCATCTCTCACAGTCAGGGTCACCCTGACCATGACACTTCTTTTACCCAGAATGACCTCCTTGGCCTATGATTCTGTCACTTGCCTGAGAACCATCCCTACCAGAGAGCTCCTACCCATACCTCCCCAACCCCTTGGGTCAGTTTCCTTGGACAGTGTTACAGGGCCATAGCAGAAAGGAATTTTCCACACTTAATGGACATGGTGATTTTTATCTCTTCACCTTCCTCAGAGGGCACCAGCTCTTTATACCCATTACCTTCTTTTGGCCCTTGTTGGCAACTTCCTCTTTTCTGGACAGCCTGTGATGTAAGCAGCCTCTTTATAATTCTTACACTTCAATAAGAACAAAAATGCTAATTCAAAAAGATATATGCAGATATGGTGGAGTAGGAGGATCCTGAGCTCACCTCATCCCACAGATACAATGCAATAACACCCACATCAGTGTAAATAACCCAGAAAATGACCCAAAGACTGGCAGAACAGACTCTGCACAGCTAAATGTAGAGAAGAAGGCACTATGAAGACGGTAGGAAGGGCAGAGACACAGATGGGAGCCAAACTGTCTGCAGGAGGGATATCGAGAGGGGAGAGGAACAGACCTCATACTGGGCATCCCAGGCACAGAGGATCAACACTGGGAAGATGAATTCCCATAACATTTAGCTTTGAAAACCAGAATGACCTAACTTCATGAGTTCTTACAATCAATGGGGCTTAACACCTGGAACTTTAAAAATCAGTGGGCTTGGCTCTGGGAGAACCAGAGGGCAATATGAAAGTGAGTCCCCACCCTTAAAGAGATAGCACAACAAGTAGCTTGCCAAGATATAGCACAGAAGCCGCAAACTGAAAACCACCTGGGTATATGGGAGGGAGATTTGTTTACTAATATCAGAGCATGTGCTGGAGGGGCAGGGATCTTTGGGAGACTTCTCCAGAAACAAAGGAGTTGGTGGGCACCATTTCCCTCCCTGCCTGTCGCCTAGACACACAGACACTTGCAGGAACCAGAACAACCCAAATACTCTCCACCTAGCTTACTAACAGCATACTCTGACCTGTCCTTCTCTTACAGCCCCACCTCCTCCAATATACCCTTGGCAAGAGTCCATCCAAAGTAATGCCACAAGCCTGGCAGTGTGCAAGACTCCCAACAGGGACCAGCACCATTACAAAATGATTCCTACCCTGGGGAGAGGGAAGATAAACACACACACCAGTCTGACTGCAGCCCCAGCAGTGGGCTGGGGCAGACATCTGGTCTGACGGCAGGCCCCCCCACCAATGAAAACATCTCAGAGGATAACACAGGGAGAGTGATTCAGTGCTTCCACAGCTCTGACAAATGCCTGGTCTGACCCAACTCAAGTCCAGCATGGCCCCAAACTGGCCCACTAACAACATAAGGACAAAACCCTACCCACAACAGGCAAAGACAGCAATTGCAGATGACTGAAGGCAAACGTGGTTCAGCCACAATAGTAGGGTGCACATAACATACATAGGAGATACCTCTGAAGTACCAGGTTCTGGTGAACAGGGGATATTGCATTGCAGGACACTAGAGGACCTCTTCTTCATAAGGCCACTACTTTTAAGAGCAGGAGACATAGATGATGTTCCTAAACATAGAAACAGACACACAGAGAGTTAGACAAAATGAGAAGACAAAGGAATACATCCCAAATAAAAGAATAGGACAAAATCACAACAAGAGAGCTAAATGAAATGGAGATAAGTAATATGCCTGATAGAGAATTTAAAGTAATGGCCATAAAGATACTCACTGGACTTGAGAAAAGAGTGGAGGACCTCTTTTGAGACTCTCAACAAAGAAAATGTTGAAAAGAACCAGAAATGAAGAATTCAATAACTGAAATCAAAAATACACTGGAGGGTATAAACAGTAGACTAGAGGAAGTAGAACAGCTCAGCAACCTGGGGACAGAGTAATGGAAAGCAACCAAACTGAACAGGAGAGAATAAAAAGAATAATAAAAAATGGAAACAGATTAAGGGAAAGCAACAAAACCATCAACTGTAATAACATATGCATTATAGGGAGGGGAGAGAAAAGGGGGCAGAAAATGTATTTGAAGAAATAATACCTGAAAACTTACTGAATCTGGAGAAAGAAACAGAAATCCAGATCTAGGAAGGACAGAGATTCCTCAACAGAATCAATCCAAGGAGGTCCATACCAAGACATATAGTAACTAAAATGGCAAAAAGCAGTGATAAAGAGAGAATTTTAAAGGCAGCAAGAGAAAATAAAACAGTTACATACAAGGGAAATACCATAAGGCTATCAGTTGATTTTTCAGCAGGAAGTTTGCAGGCCAGAAGATAGTGGCATGATATATTCAAAGTGCTCAAAGAAAAAACTACAACCAAGAATGCTGTATCCAGCAAGGCTATCATTCAGAATAGAAGGAGAGATAGCGTTTCCCAGACAAATAAAAGTTAAATGAATTCATGAGTACTAAGCCAGCCCTACAAGAAATGTTAAAGAGGACTCTTTGAGTGGAAAGGAAAGACCATAAGCAGGAGTAAAAAAAAAAGTAGGAAGCACAAAAGCAGTAAAATTAAGTATATATATAAAAATGAGTCAAGGGGGCGCCTGGGTGGCTCAGTTGGTTAAGCGACTGCCTTCGGCTCAGGTCATGATCCTGGAGTCCCAGGATCGAGTCCTGCATCGGGCTCCCTGCTCAGCAGGGAGTCTGCTTCTTCCTCTGACCCTCCCCCCTCTCATGCTCTCTCTCTATCTCATTCTCTCTCTCAAATAAATAAATAAAATCTTTAAAAAATAAAAATAAAAAAATAAAATAAAATAAAATAAAAATGAGTCAAGGGATTCACAAAATAAAAGGATGCTAAACTATGATACCATATACCCAAACTGTGGCAGAGAGAGGAATAAAAATTTACTATTTTTAGAATTTCAAACTTAAGCAGCCATCAACTTAATACAGACTGCTATTATGCATAAGATGTTGTATATAAACCTAATGGTAACTACAAACCATTTGAGAAGAGAACAAAAGAAAGGAACAGAGAAGAACTATAAAAATAACCATAAAACAACTAACACGATAGCAAAAAATACATACCTATCAATAATTACTTTGAATATAAATAGACTAAATGCTCCAATCAAAAGACACAGGGTGATGGAATGGATAAAAAAAAAGCCAGACTGGGGTGCCTGGGTGGCTCAGTCATTAAGCGTCTGCCTTCGGCTCAGGTCATGATCCCAGGGTCCTGGGATCGAGCCCCGCATTGGGCTCTCTGCTCAGCAGGAAGCCTGCTTCTCCCTCTTCCATTCCCCCCTGCTTGTCTTCCCTCTCTCGCTGTCTCTCTCTCTGTCAAAATAAATAAATAAAATCTTTAAAAAAAAAAAAAGCCAGACCTATCTATATGGACCCAAATAGATAAAATCACAAATGAGAGAGGAAAAATAACAACCAACACCACAGAAATACAATTTATAAGAGAATATTATGAAAAACTATATGCCAACAAATTGGAAAACCTGGAAGAAATGGATAAATTCATAGAAACATATAAACTACCAAAACTGAAACAAGAACTAACAACTAACACGGTGGCAATAAATACATACTTATCAATAATTACTTTGAATGTAAATGGACTAAATGCTCCAATCAAAAGACACAGGGTGATGGAATGGATAAAAAAGTAAGACCTACCTATATGCTCCCAGAAGAGACTTGTTTCAGACCTAAAGACACATGCAGATTGAAAGTGAAGGGATGGAAAAGGGAAGTGAGAATAAAGCTGGGGTAGGAATATTTATATCAGACAAAATAGACTTTAAAACAAAGACTCTACAAAATACAAAGAAGGACACTATGTAATAATAAAGGGGACAATCCAACAAGAAGATATAACAATTGTAAATATTTATGCACCCAAGGTGGGAGCACCCAAATACATAAAGCAGCTAATAACAAACATAAAAGAAATAATCAATAGTAATACAATAATAGTAGGGGACTTCAGCACCCCACTTACATTAATGGATAGATCATACAAACAGAAAATCAACAAGAAACAGTGGCTTTGAACGATACATTAGACCAAATGGATCTAACAGATGTATTTACAACATTCTATCCTAAAACAGCAGAATATACATTTCTTTTCAAGTGCACATGGAACATTCTCTAGAATATATCACATGTTAGGCAACAAAACAAGTCTTAACAAATTCAAAAAGATCAAAGCCATACCATGCATCTTTTCTAACCACAACACTATGAAACTAGAAATCAACCACAAGAAAAAATCTGGAAAGACCACAAATACATGGAAGTTAAATAACATGCTACTAAACAATGAATGGGTCAACTAATAAAACAAAGAAGAAATAAAAAAAAAAACAGGGAGACAAATGAAAATGAAAACACAATGGTCGCAAATCTTTGGGATTCAGCAAAAGCTGTTCTTAGAGGGAAGCATATCACAATACAGGCCTACCTCAAGAAGCAAGAAAAATCTCAAATAAACTACTTAACCTTAACACCTAAGTTAAAGGCATTAGAAAAAGAACAAACAAAATTTCAAACCAGTAGAAGGAAGTAAATAGTAAAGATTAGAGCACAAGTAAATGAAATATAAACTTAAAAAAAAAACAAACCTAATAGGACAGATCAATGAAACCAGGAGCTGCTTCTTTGAAAAAATTACCAAAATTGATAAAACTCTAGCAAGACTTATAAAAAAGAAAAAAGAAAAGACCCAAATAAATAAAATCACAAATGAGAGAGGAAAAGTAACAGTCAACACCACAGAAATACAAACAGTTTATAAGAGAATATTATGAAAAACTATATGCCAACAAATTGGACAACTTAGAAGAAATGGATAAATTCCTAGAAACATATAAACTACCAAAACTGAAACAGGAAGAAATAGAAAGCTTGAACAGACCAGCAAAGAAACTAAATAACCAGCAAAGAAACTAAAGCAGTAATTAAAAATCTTTCAACAAACGAAAGTCCAGGGCCAGATGGCTTCACAGGCAAATTCTACCAAACATTTAAAGAAGAGTTAATACCTTTTCTTCTCAAACTATTCCAAAAAAATAGAAGAGGAAGGAAACCTTCCAAATTCATTCTATGAGGCCAGCATTTACCCTGATACCAAAACCAACTAAAAAACTACAAAAAAAAAAAAAAAAGAGAGAGAGAGAGAGAGAACTACAGAACAATATCCCTCATGAACATAGATGCAAAAATCCTCAACAAAAATTAGCAAACCAAATCCAACAATACATTTTATTTTATTTTTATTTTTTTTTTATTTTTTAAAGATTTTATTTATTTGACAGAGAGAGCACAAGCAGAGGGAGAGAGAGAGAGAAGCAGGCTCCCCGCTGAGCAAGGAGCCCGATGTGGGACTCGATCCCAGGACCCTGGGATCATGACCCGGGCCGAAGGCAGCCGCTTAACCGACTGAGCCACCCAGGCGTCCCTCCAACAATACATTTTAAAAAGCATTCATCACAATCAAGTGGGATTTATTTCTGGGCTGCCACTGTGGTTTCAATATTCACAAATCAATCAATGTGATACATCAAGTCAATAAGAGAATGGATACAACCCATATGATCATCTCAATAGATGCAGAAAAAGCATGTGACAAAGTGCAACATCCATTCATGATAAAAACTCTCAATAAAGTGGGTTTAGAGGTAACGTTCCTCAATATAATAAAGGTCTTATATGAAAAACACATAGCTAACATCGTACTCAATGGTGAAAAACCGAGAGCTTTTCCCCCCAAGGTCAGGAACAAGACAAGATGTCCACTCTCACCACTTTCATTCAACATAGCACTGGAAGTCTTAGCCACAGCAATTAGCCAAGAAAAAGAAATAAAACGCATCCAATTTGGTAAGAAAGAAGCAAAACTTTCACCATTTGCAGATGACATGATACTATGTATAGAAAACCCTTAAAGACCCAACAAGAAACTACTAGAACTGATACATGAATTCAGTAAGGTCGCAGGATACAAAATCAATAGGCAGAATCCATTGCATTTCTATACACTAATAATGAAGTAGAAGAAAGAGAAATTAAGAAAACAGTCTCATCTGTAATTGCACCGAAAAAAAAAAAAACAAAAAACCTAGGAATAAACTTTACCAAGGAGGTGAAAGTCCTGTACTCTGAAAGCCATAAAACATTAATGAAACAAATTGAAGATGACACAAACAAATAGAAAGATACTCCATACTCATGGACTGGGAGAACATTGTTAAAATATCCATAGTACTCAAAGCAATCTACAGATTTAATGAAACCCCTATCAAAATACAAGCAGCATTTTTCACAGAACTACAACAAATAATCCTAAAATTTTTATGGAACCACAAAACCCCGAATAGCCAAAGCAAACTTGAAAAAGAACAAAACTGGAGGTATCACAATCCCAGATTGCAAGATATACCACAAGGCTGTAGTAATGAAAATAGTATGGTCCTGGCACAAAAACAGACACACAGATCAGTAGAACAGAATAGAGAGCCCAGAAATAAACTCACAATCATATGGTCATTTTGGACAAAGGAGGCAAGAATACGAATTGGGAAAAAGACAGTCTCTTCAACAAATGGTGTTGGGAAAATGGAACAGTTACATGCAAAAGAATGAAACTGGACCACTTTCTTATGCCATATACAAAAATAAACTCAAAATGGATCAAGGACCTAAATGTTAGAGCATAAAAAGCCTAGAAGAGAGCACAGGCAGTAATTTCTCTGACATCAGCCATAAAAACATTTTTCTAGATATATTTCTGCAGACAAGGGAAAACAAAAGCAAACTATTGGGACTACATCAAAATAAAAAGCTCTTCACAGCAAAGGAAACAACCAACAAAACTAAAAGACAGCTTACTGAATAGGAGAAGGTATTTGCAAATGACATATCTGATAAGGGGTTAATATCCAAAATATATAAAAAGGTGATACAACTCAACAACAACAACAACAAAATAATCCAGTTAAAAAATGGGCAGAAGACATGAATAGGCATTTCTCCAAAGAAGACAGACAGCCAACAGGCACATGAAAAGATGTTCAACATCACTCATTATCAGGGAAATGCAAATCAAAACCACAATGAGATATCACCTCACACCTGTCAGAATGGCTAAAATTAACAACACAAGAAACAATAGGTGTTGGCGAGGATGTGGAGAAAAGGGAACCCTCCTGCACTGTTGGTGGGAATGTAAACTGGTGTAGCCACTATGGAAAACAGTATAGAGGTTTCTCAAAAACTTATAAATAGAACTACTATATGATCCAATAATTCCACTACTGGGTATTTACCCAAAGAACATGAAAATAATAATTTGAAAAGATGTATGCACCCCTATGTTTATTGCAGTATTACTTACAATAGCCAAATTATGGAAATAGCCCAAGTGTCCATTGATAAATGAATGGAAAAAGAAGATATCTGCATAAATGATATCTGCATATCATTTGCAACAACATCAATGGATTGAGAGGGTATAATACTAAGTGAGTAAGTCAGAGAAAGTCAAATACCATATGATTTCACACAAGTGTGGAATTTAATAAACAAATGAACAAAGATAAAAAGAGACAAGCCAAAAAACAGATTCTTAATAGAGAACAAACTGATGGTTACCAGAGGGGAGGTGGGTGGGGAATGGGTAAAATAGGTGAAGGGGATTAAGAGGACACATATCATGATGAGCACTGAGTAAGTATAGAATTGTTGAATCACTATATTGTACACCTGGAGCTAATATAACACTACACATTAAATTAAAATAAAAATTAAATTAAATTTAAAAACATACACATTCCATTTTTATTGCAGCATTATTTACAATAGCCAAGATATGGAAGCAACCTAAGTATCCATTAATAGATGAAATGATAAAGAAGATGTGGTGTGTGTGTGTATATACATATATAATGGAATATTACTCAGCCATCAAAAAGAATGAGAGCTTGCCATTTGTGACAACAGGGATGGACCTAGAGAGTATTATTTTAAGTGAAATAAGTCAGAAAAAGACAAATGCCATATGATTTCACTTATATGTGTAATCTCGAAAATAGAACAAGTTAACCAACAAACAGAAAGAGACTCATAAATACAGAGAGCAAACTGGTATTGCCAGAGGGGAGATGGCAGGGGGATGGGCTAAGTAGATAAAGGGGAAGAAGTATAAACTTTCTGTTATAAAATAAATAAGTCACAGAGATGAAAAGTTGCAGTAATGTTGTATGGTGTTGGATGGTAACTACATTTATTGTGGTGAGCATTATATAACATACAGACTTATCAAATCACTATTGATTTGAAACTACATATGTATGATACATATGTATGATATATTTGAACTACATATGTATGATATACATATGTATGATATATTTGTGTCAACTATACTTCAATAATTAAAACTTTTTAAAAACTATATATAAGGGACACCTTGGTGGCAGTCAGTGATCCACCAACTCTTGATTTCAGCTGGGGTCATGAGATCAAGTCCCACCTCTCCTCTGAGATCAGCCCAGAGTCTGCTTGGGATTCTTTCTCCTTCTCCCTCTGTCCCTCCTACTCATGCTCTCTCTGTCTCTCTCAAATGAATAAATAAATCTTTAAAAAAAAAACCACCAGTATATAAATATATGCTCTACCACACTGTTAAGTGTTTGCCTATATTCCCAAATAATTTTCCTAGTTGTCTAATGTATACAAGATTTGTCTTTTCAGTTTAACTATATCTAGTAATTATAATAATAATAACTTACCTGTATTTATGCAATCCATTTTGTAAACACATATAATACAATAAATATATTTAAATTTTTCTTTATAGCAATTTTCTCCCTGAGAATAGATCCCACACCCACAATTTGTTTCTTATTTTTAGTTATTCCTCACAGCACTAGAATGCACAGATACACAGTGAAGGATTTAAGGTATACCACAACTGAATGATAGGAAGAACTTGTG
The DNA here is from genome assembly GCF_964656455.1 of Halichoerus grypus. Lineage (NCBI taxonomy): Eukaryota > Metazoa > Chordata > Mammalia > Carnivora > Phocidae > Halichoerus > Halichoerus grypus. The sequence goes on from NC_135714.1 coordinate 43,744,039, forward strand.
ATCAACCTAAAAGACAAGAATGCTTGGAAATCACCTGTTTGAGGAATTTAATATGTCAACCATGAAATGTCAAAGGAGAAGAAAGTTCTGCATTTTTAGCTCCTTGGGTCATCCTAGACATCCAAGAGGTCCATTTATCAACCTACTTGATAAGTGGAAAATAAAATAGAACAAACAACTATACCCAAATTTCCCCTCCTGCCTGAAAATAACAAATGTGAAGGTTGATGAAAATCTAGAATGTGATGTGATGTTTTTCATGTTTACGCTGGCACAGATCCAAAGTGGAAGTGGCTAGTTGATTTAGGGTTAGTAAAGCAAAGGAAATCAGGAAGGAGTAAGTTCCTCTACCCAGAATTCAGCTTCTGGAGACTCCTTTTAGAAATCATGATGGTCTTCTCTGACGTACTTCCTTTTGAATCAATTGCATTTTGAAAAATAGAAAGCTCTAACAGAAAAAGTAAGGGATGGATGTGAGTTAATGAGGGAACAATCATCCACTAAGCACCTAGTACTTCCCAAGCTCTGTGCTCAGTACTTTGTGCATGCTATCTTGATTCGTCTGGACAGCACCTTATACACAAGAAAACTGAAGCTCTGGGAAGTGAGGTAACTTGTTCCAGGTCACCCAGTGGCAGAGTCAGGCTCCTAACCAAGGGTGGTCTGAGTGGAGAGACAAAGTTCTTTTCCCAATATCAAGTTACCAATTCAACTCAACCAAAGGCTATTGAGCACTTGTGTCAGGCACTGTTCCAGCACTGGGGACATGGCATAGAACACAAATAAAGTCACTGCCTGAGTGTAGAAAGTCTACATTCCAGGGGTTCCCAAATCATCATTCAGGATATTTAAGATTATTTAAGATATCTCTAGAATGTCTAGAGAGACACTGAGATAGGAATGACAATGCTAGCCAAGTTTTAAGTCAATGAGAACCCCACCCAGAGATTTTTTTATTCATTTTTATAAGGCTCTCTAGAACCAGGGTAATTTTTTTTCTTTATTTCAAAATCAATGAAGGGCAGAGAGGATATGCAGACACTGATGATATTTGAAAGGATTTGACTGATACCCATAAATGTTAATTTCATGATTCATCTGCTCCTACAATTACTCCACAACACCAAACTGTATTATATACCAGTAGACCCCAGGGTCCACTTTGGTAATTATTTCTTGTGTCATATTTAATAAAAGAAGTCATCTTCTCCATCCCACAGAGACACTCCATGTAGCTGCAATTGTAATTCTTATTCTGGCCTTCCTTTGACCCACAAATTTCCAAAGACTTTGGAGAAGAGTTTAGACTGGCCAAAATTATAAAGAAAATTGAATTTAGCAAGTCATTTCCAAGAATCTCTAAAGTTTGTTTACATAATTGAGCAATGTAGAATCATTCTTGAATATCAAACAGAAAACTTCTGCACCCACAATTTTTCCACTTTATTTATTTATTTATTTATTTATTTATTTATTTATTTATTTATTTATTATTGTTCAGGACTTTATTTTTTTTTTTAATTTCATTATGTTATGTTAGTCACCATACATCATTGGTTTTTGATGTGGTGATCCACGATCCATTGTTTTCGTATAACACCCAGTGCTCCATGCAGTACGTGCCCTCCTTAATACCCATCACCAGGCTAACCAATTACCCCTCCCCCCTCCCCTCTAAAACCCTGTTTGTTTCTCAGAGTCCATAGTCTCTCATGGTTCATCTCTCCCTCCAATTCCCACCCCCCATTTTTCCCTTCCTTCTCCTAATGTCCTCCATGCTATTCCTTATGTTCCACAAATAAGTGAAACCATATGATAATTGACTTTCTCTGCTTGACTTATTTTACTTAGCATAATCTCCTCCAGTCCCATCCATGTTGATGCGAAAGTTGGGTATTCATCCTTTCTGATGGCTGAGTAATATTCCATTGTATATATGGACCACATCTTCTTTATCCATTCATCTGTTGAAGGGTGTCTCGGCTCTTTCCACAGTTTGGCTATTGCGGACATTGCTGCTATGAACATTGGGGTGCATATGGCCATCTTTTCACTACATCTGTGTCTTTGGGGTAAATACCGAGGAGTGCAATTGCTGGGTCATAGGGTAGCTCTATTTTTAATTTTTTGAGGAACCTTCACACTGTTTTCCAAAGTGGCTGTACCAACTTGCATTCCCACCAACAGTGTAAGAGGGTTCCCCTTTCTCCACAACCTCTCCAACATTTGTTTCTTTCCCTGTCCATTTTTGCCATTCTAACTGGTGTAAGGTGGTATCTCAATGTGGTTTTGATTTGAATTTCCCTGATGGCTAATGATGATGAACATTTTTTCATGTGTCTGTTAGCCATTTGTATGTCTTCTTCAGAGAAGTGTCTTTTCATATCTTCTGCCCACTTTTTGACTTGATTATTTGTTTTTTGGGTGTTGAGTTTGAGAAGTTCTTTATAGATCTTGGATACCAGCCATTTATCTGTAGTGTCATTTGCAAATATCTTCTCCCATTCTGTGGGTTGCCTCTTTGTTTTGTTGACTGTTTCCTTTGCTGTGCAGAAGCTTTTTATCTTGATGAAGTCCCAAAAGTTCATTTTTGCTTTTGTTTCACTAGCTTTTGGAGACATATCTTGAAAGAAGTTGCTGTGGGCCATGTCAGAGAGGTTACTGCCTATGTTCTCTTCTAGGATTTTGATGGACTCCTGTCTCACATTGAGGTCTTTCATCCACTTTGAGTTTATCTTTGTGAACGGTGTTAGAGAATGGTCGAGTTTCATTCTTCTGCATGTGGCTGTCCAATTTTCCCAGCACCATTTATTGAAGAGACTGTCTTTTTTCCATTGCATGTTTTTTCCTGCTTTGTGAAAGATTATTTGACCATAGAGTTGAGGGTCCATATCTGGGTTCTCTGTTCTGTTCCATTGGTCTGTATGTCTGTTTTTGTGCCAGTACCATGCTGTCTTGGTGATCACAGCTTTGTAATATAGCTTGAAATCGGGCAATGTGATGCCCCCAGCTTTGTTTTTCTTTTTCAACATTTCCTTGGCGATTCGGGGTCTTTTCTGATTCCATACAAATTTTAGGATTGTTTGTTCCAGCACTTTGAAAAATGTCATTGGAATTTTGATCCAGATGGCATTGAAGGTATAGATTGCTCTGGGTAGCATAGACATTTTAACAACGTTTATTCTTCCGATCCATGAGCATGGAATATTTTTCCATCTTTTTGTGTCTTCTTCAATTTCTTTCATGAGTGTTCTGTAGTTCCTAGAGTATAGATCCTTTACCTCTTTGGTTAGGTTTATTCCGAGGTATCTTACGGTTTTTGGTGCTATTGTAAATGGAATCGTTTCTCTAATTTCTCTTTCTACAGTTGCATTGTTAGTGTATAAGAAAGCAACTGATTGCTGTGCATTGATTTTGTATCCTGCCACATTACTGAATTGCTGGATGAGTTCTAGTAATTTGGGGGTGGAGTCTTTTGGGTTTTCCACATAAAGTATCATGTCGTCTGCGAAGAGAGAGAGTTTGACTTCTTCTTTGCCAATTTGAATACATTTTATTTCTTTTTGTTGTCTGATTGCTGTTGCTAGGACTTCTAGTACTATGTTGAACAATAGTGGTGAGAGTGGGCATCCTTGACGTGTTCCTGATCTTAAGGGAAAGGCTCTCAGCTTTTCCCCATTGAGGATGATATTTGCTGTGGGTTTTTCACAGATAGATTTTATGAACTTGAGGAATGTTCCCCCATCCCTATACTCTGAAGATTTTTTTTTTTTTAAGATTTTATTTATTTATTTGACAGAGAGAGACACAGCGAGAGAGGGAACACAAGCAGGGGGAGTGCGAGAGGGAGAAGCAGGCTTCCCGCTGAGCAGGGAGCCCGATGCGGGGCTTGATCCCAGGACCCTGGGATCATGACCTGAGCCGAAGGCAGACGCTTAATGACTGAGCCACCCAGGCGCCCCTACTCTGAAGAGTTTTAATCAGGAAAGGATGCTGTATTTTGTCAAATGCTTTTTCTGCATCAATTGAGAGGACCATATGGTTCTTCTCCCTCCTCTTATTAATGTGTTCTATCACATTGATTGATTTGCGAATGTTGAACCACCCTTGCATCCCGGGGATAAATCCCACTTGGTCGTGGTGGATGATCTTTTTAATGTATTGTTGTATCCTATTAGCTAGGATTTTGTTGAGGATTTAGGAATCCATATTCATGAAGGATATCAGTCTGAAATTCTCCTTTTTGATGGGGTCTTTGCCTGGTTTGGGGATTAAGGTAATGCTGGCCTCATAGAATGAGTTTGGAAGTTTTCCTTCTGTTTCTATTTTTTGAAACAGCTTCAGTAGAATAGGTATTATTTCTTCTTTGAATGTTTGGTAGAATTCCCCAGGGAATCCATCAGGCCCTGGACTCTTGTTTTTTGGGAGGTTTTTGATCACTGCTTCAGTCTTGTTCCTGGTTATTGGCCTATTCAGGTTGTCAATTTCTTCCTGTTTCAGTCTTGGCAGCTTATAGGTTTCCAGGAAGGCCTCCATTTCATCCAGATTGCTCAGTTTATTGGCATATAGTTGTTGATAATAATTTCTAATAATTGTTTCTATTTCCTTGGTGTTAGTCGTGATCTCTCCCCTTTCATTCATAATTTTATTAATTTGGGTCCTTTCTCTTTTCTTTTGGATAAGTCTGGCCAGTGGTTTATTAATCTTATTAATTTCTTTCAAAGAACCAACTTCTAGTTTTGTTGATCTGATCTACTGTGTTTCTGGTTTCTAATTCCTTGATTTCTGCTCTAATTTTAATTATTTCTCTTCTAATGCGTGGCTTAGGCATCGTTTGTTGCTTTTTCTCTAGTTCTTTAAGGTGTAGAGTTAGTTGGTGAATTCGGGATTTTTCTATTTTTTTGAGTGAGGCTTGGATGGCTATGTATTTCCCCCTTAGCACCGCCTTTGCAGTATCCCATAGGTTTTGGACCGATGTGTTTTCGTTCTCATTGATTTCCATGAATTGTTTAAGTTCTTCTTTGATTTCCTGGTTGACCCAAACATTCTTGAGCAGAGTGGTCTTTAGCTTCCAAGTGTTTGAAGTTCTGCCAAATTTTTTCTTGTGATTGAGTTCCAGTTTTAGAGCATTGGGGTCTGAGAATACGCAGGGAATAATCTCAATCTTTTGGTATTGGTTGAGACCTGATTTGTGACCCTGTATGTGGTCTATTCTGGAGAAAGTTCCATGTGCGCTTGAGAAGAATGAGTATTCTGTTGTTTTAGGGTGGAATGTTCTGTAAATATCTATGAGGTCCATCTGGTCCAATGTATCATTCAAAGCTCTTGTTTCCTTGTTGATTTTCTGCTTAGATGATCTGTCCATTGCTGAGAGTGGAGTATTGAGGTCTCCTACAATTAACGTATTGTTATCAATATGACTCTTTATTTTGGTTAACAGTTGGCTTATGTAGATGGCTGCTCCCATGTTGGGGGCATAGATATTTACAGTTGTTAGATCTTCTTGTTGGATAGACCCTTTAAGAATGATATAGTGTCCTTCTGTGTCTCTAATTACAGACTTTGGTTTAAAATCTAATTTGTCTGATATAAGAATTGCTACCCCAGCTTTCTTTTGAGGTCTGCTGGCATGGAAGATGGATCTCCATCCCTTCACTTTCAGTCTGGATGTATCTTTAGGTTCAAAATGAGTCTCTTGTAGACAGCATATGGTGGGTCCTGTCTTTTTGTCCAATCTGCAACCCTGTGCCGTTTTATGGGAGTGTTTAGGCCATTCACGTTGAGAGCGATTATTGAAAGATATGAATTAATTGTCATCATGTTGCCTGTGAAGACGTTGTTTTTATAGATTGTCCCTTAAATTTCTGTTGTATATCACTCTTGGGGTCTTTCTCCTTTTATAGAACCCCCCTTAATATTTCTTGCAGGGCCGGCTTGGTGGTCACATATTCTTTCAGTTTCTGCCAGTCGTGGAAGCTCTGCATCTCTCCATCCATCCTAAATGAAAGCCTTGCCGGATAAAGTATTCTCGGCTGCATGTTCTTCTCGTTTAGTACCCTGAATATGTCTTGCCAGGCCTTTCTGGTTTGCCAGGTCTCTGTGGATAGGTCTGACGTTATTCTGATGTTCCTCCCTCTGTACGTAAGGAATCTCTTCCCCCTAACTCCCTTAAGATGGTTTCCTTGGTTCTAAGATTTGCAAGTTTTACTATTATATGCCGGGGTGTTGGCCTATTTTCCTTGATCTTAGGAGGGGTCCTCTCTGCCTCTAGGACTCGAATGTTTGTTTCATTCCCCAGATTAGGGAAGTTCTCAGCTACGATTCGCTCAAATACATCTTCTAGTCCTCTCTCGCTCTCCACTCCCTCCGGGATTCCAATTATTCTGACATTGGAACGCTTCATGGTGTCACTTATTTCTCTGATTCTATTTTCATGGATTCTGAGTTGTTTTTCCCTGGCCTCCTCTTTTCCCTTTTTATCTATTATATTGTCTTCCAGGTCGCTTATTCGCTCTTCTGCCTCACTTACCCTAGCTGTTAGATTATCTAGATTGGATTGGATCTCATTGATAGCATTTTTAAGTTCTGCCAATTCACCTTTCATTTCTGCCCTTAGAGACTCTATGTTGCCATTAATTGATTTCTCCATTCTAGCCATTGTCTTCACAATTGCTAGCCTGAATTCCATCTCCGACATCTTGGTTATATCTGCATCCATTTGTAAATCTGCAGCATAAATCATAATCTCTGAGTCTTTTCTGTTTTGGGGGCTCCTCCTCCTATTCATTCTGTTGATGGGTGGTTGAGGGAATGTATAGAGTCCAAATTATTGACTAGAACCCAAGAAAGGTGCACCTGTTTCCTTGGGACCTTAGAGTTGCTGACCTCTTGTTTTCCCAGCCTATCTTCTGGGGGAGGGGCCTGCCGTGCTGTTACTCAGGCAACCCTGTTTGGGTGGAGTTGCCCTGCCCCCCTGTGGTGGGGGATGGGCTCAGTGGGAATCAGTCTTTGGGGCTTTTGTTCTCTGGCGGCTTTCTGTGTCTCTTCCGCGAGTCAGAGCAGAAGAGACCGTTTCCAACTCTCTGCCTCAGAGCCGAGAGACCGCAGTCCGTCCTTCAGTGAGCTCTCCCGGCCACACCATCTCCATTTCTGTCCGTGCTGCTATAAACTGCAGCGTCCTGGGTTGTGCGCCCCTTCGCAGCGCTCCCAGTCCTGCCTCCAGGTCGGAGCACGTCTGTGCCCTTTGTGCTTCTAAAACCACCAGCCGCTCCCAGTTCCCCCGTGCCACCCCACCACTCTGGGTTTCCATCCCGGGGGCTGCAGTTTGCAGGCGCGACCCTGCCGCTCCAGGTTTCTGCCCGGGGGGCTGCAGTTTGCAGGCGCGACCCCGCTGCTCTGGGTTTCCGCCCGGGGGCTGCCCTAAAGTCCTTTCCCCGCTGCTACCCGGTCTGCGAGTCTGTGCCCGTCCACAGCGCACGAGGCTGTCGCTCACCGGCGGTGTAGGATCCCCACGGCCAGGCACCCTCCCGCTGCCGTTTATCCTCCAATATCTGCCGGCGGAATCACGGCTCCCCGCTTTGTACCTCGAAACCAACCTCTTGCGATATTCGGTTTGTAGAGATCCAGATCTTCTTACATCTCAGGCTGGTTTCGTGGGCGCTCAGAGTGGCCTGGTAGATATCCAGCTCAATTCCGGGGACCACTTGAAATAGGGTCCCCTACTCCTCTGCCATCTTTCCCCCCGCACAATTTTTCCCCTTTAAAGATAGAATAAAAATCTAGTACAGATTATTGTCTTGAGATTTGGTATCATATTGACTTAAAGATTCAGGTAAACATGAACCCTAAAACAATTCTGGAAAATCTGCTTTGACCTCAGCAGTACCAAGAAGTTTTGCATTGGAATGAGAAAATTAGCAATTTTGAGTGTGACCTTATATTGCCAATATTTTGACCAAGGCCAGTGTTACAGAAAATATTATCATCTTATTTCTTATTTATTCCAGTCCCTTCCCAGGTACCTCCTAAAGAGTATTTCTAAAAGTGAGCTATATAGGGACTTGGGGGCAGCTGGATGTACCTTTACTCACTTACAGTTTTATTTTTTTTAATCTAGACACATTCTTACCATGCAAAAAAAACCCTCAGGTTTAAATACTGAGGCTCTTACCCTTAGTAAAGTTTAAATAAAGAGAAATTCTCTTCTCTGCTCCACTACACCAGCTAGTCAAGATTCTTCCAACACCTCATCCTCTCTCCAGAAATACACATAGACTAGGGACCAAATTCATAACTATAAATGGAAGTTATTGACCTGGATTTGGGTTTTGTAGGATAATAAGGAGATTACATTTTGCATAAGAAATAGAAGATGGTGGGAGAGAGGGAAGCACAGGGTTTTCATGTGTTACAAAGGAGCATAGGAGATTGACAAAAATTGGATGAACAGGAGGGAGAGAAGAAATTATCACTAGAAGCAAACACTATTTAAGAAATCATTATTGGGAAATCGTTATGAATTATTGCAAACCTTCCTTTTTCCCTAAAGCATTTAGTGTCACTACCTTGTATGATTATTCTAAGAACTTACATGCTGGCATGAAGGAAGGAAGGAAGGAAGGAAGGGAGGGAGGGAGGGAGGGAGGGAGGGAGGGAGGAAGGAAGGAAGGAAGAAAGGAAGAAAGGAAGAAAGAAAAAGAAAGAAAGAAAAAGAAAGAAAGAAAGAAAGAAAGAAAGAAAGAGGGAGGGAGGGAGGGAGGGAGGAAGGAAGGAAGGAAGGAAGGAAGGAAGAGAGAGGGAGGGAGGGACGGAGGGGAGGGGGGAGGGGAGGGAAGGGGAGGGGAGAGGAGAGGACAGGAGAGAAGAGGAGAGAAGGAAGGAAGGAAGGAAGGAAGGAAGGAAGGAAGGAAGGAAGGAAGGAAGGAAGGAAAGACTTCATCTATCTAATTACTTCTTTCCACTGATTTTTAAAAAAAGTAATCTTTAGCTCCGAAATAGTTTAAGGGTCATAAGAAACTGTAAAAGTAGTAGAGTTCCCATGTACCCTTCACCCAGCTTCCCCCAATAAGATATTATATGGCCTTAGCACATTGTCAAAAACAGGACATTGGTGTTGTTCAATGTTATTAACTCAGCTATAGACCTTATTCAGATTTCACAGATTTTATATACACTTTTTTCTTTTTTTTCCTTTCCTTTTCTTTTTCTGGTCTATGAAGTTTTATCATATGTGTAGATTTGAGTAACCAATAGTTCGATCAAGATTTAAAATGGTTCAGGGGCGCCTGGGTGGCTCAGTTGGTTAAGCATCTGCCTTTGGCTCAGGTCATGATCCCAGGGTCCTGGGATCGAGCCCCACATTGGGCTCCCCACTCTGCGGGAAGCCTGTTTCTCCCTCTTCCACTCCCCCTGCTTGTGCTCTCTCTCTGTCAAATAAATCAATAAAAATCTCGGGGCGCCTGGGTGGCTCAGTTGGTTAAGCGACTGCCTTCGGCTCAGGTCATGATCCTGGAGACCCAGGATCGAGTCCCGCATCGGGCTCCCTGCTCAGCAGGGAGTCTGTTTCTCCCTCTGACCCTCCCCCCTCTCATGTGCTCTCTCTCTCTCATTCTCTCTCTCAAATAAATAAATAAAATCTTAAAAAAAAAATAAATAAATAAATAAATAAATAAAAATCTTAAAAAAAAAAAAAAGATTTAGAATGGTTCCATCACTACGGAGAAACTTCCCAGTGTTAATCCTTAATTGTCACATCCTTCCCCCAGCGCTAGACCCAGCACTAGCCCCAGCAACCACTGGTCTGTTCCTCCAGTACTATAACTTTGTCATTTGGAGGCTGTTATATAATCACACAATATATAACCCTTTGAGATTGGCTTCTGGAGCTTGCCCTTAAGATCCATCCTTTACATTGATTTTTAAAGTTCCTGTTAAGCAAAATTTAAAGTAAACCAACACCACCTTATGATCAAAACAGGATCAGGGAGAAAAAAGCATTCAGAATAATCAGGGTTTTGGTTTTTTTGGGTTTTTTTAGAGAGAGAATGGTTGCATGTACTATTTGGAATAAACTGCAGAGCTGCCAATGGTGTTACTTTTCGGAGGAGATAAAGAAGAAATGGCTTTGAAAACTTGAAGCATCTTATTTCAGCCTCCTTAAAACTATGACATTAGGTTCACAGGGACCATATGCATTTTGGGTTATTGCTCAAACAGTGTTATTGTTTGAGGAGAGCAGACTAAAGTTTTGGAGATAAAATTTGCATTAAGAACCAATTTCAAAGAATCCTGAGCTTGCCCAAATGCCAATTACTAGACTATTTCTGTGTCTGTAATTAGGAACACTATGAAAACTAGCAGATTCTCACAACCATTTCCACCATTAATAAAGTGGCACATTTGCAGAGTTTCTACTAAAATATGTTTATTACTTCTCTCAGAATCTTAAATGCTTGGTTTTAAGCATTGAATGTAAAAATCTGCATGAGGCTAAATTTTATATAAGTTGAGTCAATTCCTCATAGCAGAAAAAGCATTGGTGTTATTATACCAGTTTGGGGAATAAAAAATAATTCAGATAAATGGACTTTCTAAAGGGCACTTTTTAGCATAAAAACAGTTGCAGGAGTATGATAGAAAGTTGTATCCAGGAATTACTGGGTTGGTGTGTGTGTAAATAGTGCCCTGCTAAGCCGCCAGAGTAAGATAACATGTGTCCTAATGGGTTTTCCCAGCTGGCAGCTTTGTGTTCCACAGGTTCCTGTAACTCATCCTGTCCGTGTATTTGGCCTTGGGCCTGAACCACCTGTTCTGAGGACATACAGCTTCTGAGGTCTTTAACTGGTCTTCTGCTGATGACCTCACTTTGTCTTTCAGACTTCCTATTACAACCTTGGCATTGCTGCCTGGGGCTCCCCCAGGTGGACTCCTGTCTTGAAAGGACCCAGGCTTTATGATGATACAACACCCCAGGTGAAACTTTTGCAGATCCTCATGTTGTCCTAGCAGAGGCCAGCGCTCTCTGTCAGGACAGACAGACCATCTTCCACGTCCAATTTAAAAATCACCACCTGGGCGCCTGGGTGGCTCAGTTGGTTAAGCAACTGCCTTCGGCTCAGGTCATGATCCCGGAGTCCCTGGATCGAGTCCTACATCTGGCTCCCTGCTCAGTGGGGAGTCTGCTTCTCCCTCTGACTCTCTCTCATCTCATGCTCTCTCTCACTCTCTCTCTCAAATAAATAAAATCTTTAAATAAATAAATAAATAAATAAAAATCACCACCTTTCTGCACGTGCCCAGGTAGCAAAGATGCTGCGCCTCAGTCATCAAGCCCAGTGATTTAAAGGAGGCCTTCACGATAGGGCAGTTATTTAGGAGGTTAACCTGGCAGTCGGAATGCGGATCTTGCTGGGACTACAGGAGTGGTGGATATACCCAGGCAGCAGGCCGTTAGGGAGAACAGCCATTCTAGAAGGCAGGCAGGCCGCGGAGAGGTACAGCAAACCACATCGGGCGGTTGTTCCAGCAGCACAGAGCTCGAGGCCATGAGGAACTGGAAGCAGCAAGATGGTGGAGACCCAGGCAGTAGTCACATGAGGAAAATTTGGAAACCGATTACCAAGGCAAGAGCAGGGGAGCGTAGAAGTGCCCCTGTTACTGGCACTGAACAAATTTTGACTTGGAACACAGGAATAAGGTAAGAAAGGGAAAGGAAAGGGCATTGAAATTGGTAGACAGCCCACTAAACTAGATGCCTTAAGTTTGAGATTTCATTTAATCCCACAACAACTAAGCAAAATAAGAATCATTATTCCCATTATAGAGAAGAGAAAAATGAGGTTCAAAGTTTTGCCGTCATCACACAGGTGACACGTGGAGCAGTCAGGATTTGAACTCAGGACAGTCTGACTCCAAAGATATTGTTGCTATATTCACAATGTCATGTGCCATAATAATTATTATTTAATGTCAAATCTTTGAGAACATAGCCCCCAGTGCATATCTCCTCTTATCATTTCTTTTTTCCTCTTTAAATTATATTGTGCCTTAGACACTTTGAAAAAATAGCCTAAATTCACCTCCAGTGGCTATGCAAGGGGGAGTAGAGTCAGACCTATCTGGGAATTTGTGTTTGGAGGCAGCCAAGAGGAAACCAGGGTACCGGATGAACAAGCTGGACCTCAGCTTCTGCAGGGTCCCCACAGAGGTGTACCAAAAGAAGAGACCAAAACTTGGAGTATGGGGCCAGTGTGTTTGGTGATTCCAAATAGAATGCAGAAAATCAGACTCCTCTAATGAACTTTTCTCAGCATCCCACAACATCTACAGACACAATGGGGACTGAATGCTCTAATGGGGCCAACTTCAGCCCTAAGAAACTGGGAGGAGAATATGTAAACATATAGATTTCGGGGGGTACAAATATCCATTGCAATTCTTTTGATTTTCTTAAATTTATACTTTATAAAGTATAAAGACATTTTCAAGAAAAATGAAAATAATTTAAATGAATCTCTAATTTTTCTCCTAAATTTCATCTTTCTAATAAGAATATTTTATGTATTTATATAATAGAAATATTTTCAAATAAAGAGTAATCAGACATGTGTTTTTTCTCAGTTTTGATAAATGTCAACACTAGAAGGTCCAGGCGACATAAATTTTTAATTTAAGGACTGAAGTTTATTTGGTATTTCAGAGCACCACCTGGTGGATTAATTAACAATAACAATACAAAACAAAAGTGAATCAAAATGGCCCTGAAACAACAGGTAATGGAACCTATGAGGCTCATCTCTTTTCTTTTCTTCCTACTTTGGCTTGTGTTCCTTCTTTTCCTCTCCCTCTTTTCACTTTCTATCCAATCTCTCCTGCCTCTGTTTACTTTCAGTTTGTCCATACCACCTAGCTGTATTGCTGAGTCTTCAGAGTGGCTAAGAAGCTTGCTTACTTATGCCTGATTTAATAAAATCTATGAAGTTTCTAAAATTCAAGTAGAAAGGCAAATTTATTTGAAGTTACAAAACTGGATTAGCTTCCAGAGACTAAATCTTTCTGCCCAGGGATAGGTTTGTGTTTCCCCAGGAGGGGTTTTTGTTTGATTGACTTAGACAGAAACAATCATTCTAATGAAACCCCTCTTTCATAATTTACGTGTACATAATAAGTAAAGTTGACTCATTTACAGCGTTTTAGCCTATTGTTCTGATCCAGCAGCCAATGGCTTCTGAGAAAGAGGTGGGTGTAGAGCAACCTTCTTAAAGGTCTCTGATCTCAAATGACCCATATTATGAATGAGTGGAAAAGACAGGTCAAAGACATCAAGAAGTCATTAAGACTGGGGACCTGGAGACATCATGACTTATCTATAGGGATATATTATAATAATGTATAATAATATACATTATTCAGATCCAGTCAGTTCTTCCAGTTTTTAAAAACAAGCCAAGAAGCTTGATTTTTATGAGAGAGCTTCATGCGTTTAAAAATTAGCAAATTTTCATTAAAATGCCTATAGGCCAACCTGCAGTGGCCCACAGGCCAACCTCTGATTAAAAGTTGTAGTATGGGAAAATTAAAAAAATAAAATTAAAAAAAAAAAAAAAAGAATTCATGTGAGTAAAAGATCCTTAAAAAAAAAAAAAAAAAAAAAGTTGTAGTATGGGGGCACCTGGGTGGCTCAGTTGTTAAGCGTCTGCCTTCAGCTCAGGTCATGATCCCAGGGTCCTGGGATCAAGCTCCTGCATTGGGCTCCCTGCTCAGTGGGAAGCCTGCTTCTTCCTCTCCCACTCCCCCTGCTTGTGTTCCCTCTCTCACTGTGTCTCTCTCTGTCAAATAAATAAATAAGATCTTAAATAAATAAATAAATAAAAATAAAAAATAAAAGTTGTAGGATGGGTGCCTGGGTAGCTCAATCGGTTAAGTGTTTGACCCTTGATCTCAGCTCAGGTCTTAATCTCAGGGTCATGAGTTCAAGCCCCACGTTGGGCTCCATGCTGGGTGTGGAGCCTACTTAAAAAAAAAAAGTCATGGGAATTTGTAAAATAATGCTGCAATAAACATAGGGGTGCATATATCTTTTAAAATTCATTTCATTTCATTTCATTTTCTTTGATGAATGGATAAAGAAGATGCGGTACACACACACACACACACACACACACACACACACACACACACAGAGGAATATTACTCAGCCATAAAAAAGAATGAAACCTTCCATTTGCAACAACATGGATGGGTCTAGAGACCATAATGCTAAGTGAAATAAGTCAGAGAAAGACAAGTACCATATTATTTCACTCATATATGGAATTTAGGGAATGAAACAAATGAACAAAGGAAAGAGACAAACAAAAAAATAGGCTCTTAAATACGGAGAACAAACTGATAGTTGTCAGAGGGGAAGTTGACAAGGGGGATGGGGGGATGGGTGAAACAAGTGAAGGGGATTAAGAGTACACTTCTTGTGATGAGCACTGAACAATGTATAGAATTGCTGAATCGTTATATTGTACACCTAAAACTAATATAACACTGTCTATTAATTATATCCGAATTTTAAAAATAAATTTTAAAAAAAGGTGTGGGAATTTGGACTTCATTCACTGGATGATAGGATATGAATAAGTAAGCAGTCTGCAGCTAAAATCTGCCCCAGGTCCCCAACAAATCACTTTTGCCAAGCCGCAGGACTTCTAACCACCTCTCAATCAGCAACTCTATGTCATTACCCCCTGTTACTTCACACAGTCAGATTACAGGATCATGGAGAGTTAGGATGGCCTGGAAGTAGCCTTTCAATCCTGTGACTGTCCACATGCCCTGAAATAAGCCAGATTCAGACTTTGGCTCCAACTAGAAACCATTTAGCAGAGCTAAGAAAAACAGCTGTGGGGCTTAGGGGCTTGAAGTTTGCATTGCATTTCCAAACAAATTCATATGTAAGTTCTAAAATATATTTAAGTTAAAAATACCTTAACTCACATTTTGGCCATCTTCATCTCTACACGCCCTACTGGGGCAACCAGGGGCACTTTACTGCTAATTGATTTGTGAAAGATGCTGATACCATTTCCATATTTTAAAGAGAAAAATATTAGCTTCGTTCCTCAGAATTCTCCGGGAACCAGTGCAGGATTTTTTGGGTTTTGTTTCAGCATGGAAAAAACTCAGAGGATGTAACAGTGATATTTTAATAATAAATGTCATGGCCAAAAAGACTTGAAGGATGTCTGTCTGCTCAGGCTTTCATGACAGACGACCATAGATGGGGTGGCTTAAACAAAAGAAATTTATTTCTGGGATGCCTGGGTGGCTTAGTTGGTTAAGCGTCTGCCTTCGGCTCAGGTCATGATCCCAGGGTCCTGGAATCGAGCCCCACATCGGGCTCCTTGCTCATCGGGGAGCCTGCTTCTCCCTCTGCTCCTCCCCTCTGCTTGTGTTCTCTCTCTCTCTTTCAAATAAGTAAATAAAATCTTTTTTTTTTTTAATTTATTTCTTCACAGTGTTGGAGGTTAGAAGTCCAAGACCAAGGTGCCAGCTGACTCAGGCGCTGGTGAGGACTCTTGTCCTGCCTTGCTGACAGCCACCACCTCACCTGTCCTCCCGAGGCTTTTCCTTGTTGCACGCATGCGGGGAGAGAGAGGGAGCATAAGCAAGCTCTCCTTTGTCATTTCTTGTAGGACACTATTCCTGTTGGATCAGGGCCCCACCCTTATGACTTGGTTTAGTTTTCCTTCTATGAAGCCCTGTCTTAAAATACAGGCACGCTGGGGGTTAGGGCCAACATAGAAATTGGGGGAGGGGGGACACAAGCCTTCAGTCCATAACAAAGAAGCTGTACTGTACTTCTTTATCATTTGCATAGTATCTCTTGAAACTAAAATAATTAAAGCATCTCCTTTTTAAAAATTATAAGTCTTTATTTTATTGGATTTATTTTAACCAAATTACTTTAAACCCCATACCCGGACCTACAGTCCTTTTAAACTCTAATAAGCACACTCAATGTTTAATTTTTACATTTACTAGCCTTTCGTAATGTCTCAAATTAGTCTCTGAAACAATTATTCCTTTATTGTTAAATAATTTCCAAGTTTTAGCTTTCCACAGAACTCCAAGGCATCACTTATAATGTGAACAACAGGACGGCTTTTATCAGCACTTCCTTTAGAACTCTGAGGAGTCATCAGTTGATCATTTCTGCTAGGAGACTGGGCTCAGTCACGTTGCAGACCTCTCGATTTCACCTTTGTGCTTTGGGAAATGAGCTACCTGACTAAACAAATCTGGTTTTGAAGAATAACTTGTAATATTTTCAGTTATATGTAATTTTTAAAAATAGAATCCCTTTCTTTACATTTTTGAAATTATACTGAAAGATGCCCTCAGGTTCTGGGCATTAGTCCACGATCTTGTTCCTCCCACTTCCCCTCTGAAAGCCTCGCAGCCGTGTCTGTCCTACCTACTGGCTGCAGCTCGTTCAGGGGCAGCTTATTTAAGGCTGTACTGGCCTGATCAGATTTTTTTTTTCTCACAAGAATTCAGAAGAGAGAGAAAGCCTCAGGCAGTTAAGATATGGATGTTGGATTTGAACAGACTTGTCACCCAACGGCACCACTGCGGGCGACTCGGATGAGTCATCACCCGACAGCACAGGAAGCCAGCGCTCAGAAAGCAAGCAGAATGGAGCAGGTGTACAGAGCAAGGCCCCTTAACCCACAAAGACTTTCTCCACGGTTCCCAGTTCTCATCCTTCTGAGCCTCCACTGTAGTTAGGCAGACTTACAGTGGAATCAGTTCTTTACTGTTCTAAAATATAGTGCATTGGGGCACCTGGGTGGCTCAGTCGGTTAAGCATCTGAGTCTTGGTTTGGCTCAGGTCATGATCTCGGGGTCATGAGATCCAGCCCCGCATCGGGCTCCACACTCAGTGTGGAGTATGCTTATCCCTCTCCCTCTGCTCCTCCTCCCACTCACACACACACACTCTCTCTAAAATAAATAAATAAAATCTTTAAAATAAAATAAAATATAGTGCATTAATAGAAAATCTGAGTCCAACAGATCAAGAGACAACTGCCACGGCAAAGCTAGTTTGTTACTCACAGTTCCCAAGAGGAGGGGGCCACATGAGGAAACACCAGGCTTGGTCGTGAAGAAGAAAGAAGGGGGAACTGTGGGCAAAAGCCTCTATTGAGGCTTCCATGGGAAGGAACGGGTGAAGCAGGCAAATAGGTTTAGGATTATCCGAATAATTTCAGCAGGCTGTGGGGCACAGAAGCTGTCCCTAGTTGCCTAGTACTTGGCCCAGAGTGTAAGAGCCTGATAAAGGACATGGTTGGAGTGTGGATTTTGCATCAGTTGGTCAGTATTGGAAAAACATGCCCCTGGAGCGAGGACCCCTGAGGAGGCTGGGGAGGGAATGAGGGAGGCAGGAGGCCCAGGCGAGGTGACCAAGGCAGAGTATTGGGTTATCCAGAACAAGGCATGTCCAGCATACGCATGTAGGGCAGATGTTAAAGCATCAAATTTACAGAAACTAGGAATATGGCTAATACACTTATATCCGAACATGCTCTAAAATAGGTTCAGAAACTGGTCCAAAGTTGCAGGGCTGATCAGGGGCAACAGCAGGATGAAATAAGCCAAGTTCCTTGCTAACATGCCACCCTGCCTCTGTTGTGCTTTGATTAAACCTGGGGCTGGGCTGGGGCCTCCGGTCTCTTTGCAGGATAATATGGGGTGCGGGACCCCAACTCCACAGTAGCAAAAGCAAAACCCCACACAAAGAATTCTTTTGATCCTTCGTGGAAGGGGAAATGTCACTTTGGGGAGCAAACTCCCAAGCTAAAATAGCACTGTTCCCTTTAAGCAGTAACAGAATTCACACCTACCCAGAACATCAATGGTTCATTTTTCACATACCTGTCATTTGGAATTGATATTACATATCATGGTATGGTTAGTCTTTTGCAAAGATACATAGTGGTTTTCCTGTTTCTAAGATGCTATTAAGACTGATCTGAGTATGCCGCTGTAGGATCAATAGCCTTTACCTCAAGACTGATAGGTGAAGCCACTGCTGAAAATGCCCTTTCACCTCGGTTCTCCCCATGCTAACTTCTGAATTTGGTGCACTTAGACATATTATGTTCCTTTTTATCTACTCTCATGCTCCCATTGTCTGTGCTACACATTTTGGGACTTTACACAGTGCCTTATTAGAGCACTGATTGGACAATACATTTTTTGTGTCTGGTCTCTCCTTTTAGATTACAAACTTCTTACTGGCAAAAGTATGCCAAATTTCCTTTTCTTCTCTTTCTCTGAGCCTTTATCCCCCATATAAATGTCCGGGCTGCAAGAGGGAGGCATGAGCATGAATGAGTTATCAGAATATTACTATAATGAAACCAAAATAAATGAAATTTAAAAATCAATTGAGCTGCTTTTAAGCTATTCGGCTTTCCGCTAATTGGTGATTACTATCCTTGATTTTAAAAATGGTTCCATCTTTTGTCTTACAGTCTAGTTTAATTCGTGCATTTAATCGTAGGTAATGTAACATATGGCTGGTCTTATATCAGTTGGGGTGACTACATGAATCACATGTAAATTAAAAGCATGATGATGTATTTACCTCATTGGATGCATTTGTGTCACGAAATCTTAAAATGAACAGTATTCTAAAGAACGCACATGTGCACATACACAAACATATGCTACTGGTTTCTGATAGATGATTGCACTGCCTGATTTGGTGGTGTTCTAGAAATAGTGCAATAGAGAGAATAAAAAATCCAGAAATTGACACAAACTCATAAAGTTTATATACCTGTTTTAGTATTTTGACCCATGTTGTGCATTCATTCAATCATTCATTCATTCATTCATTCAACAAGTATTTATTGAATATGTGGTACTGGTCACTGTTCTAAGTATCCAGGTGAAAACAAACAGATGCAACAAGAAAAGATAAGACAATTCTCTCTTATTTTTTTAATCAATGGCATAGAGGACTATACTAATATGTCCATTTATATATAAAAAAAATAAGGGTAAAAGGGATATATGTACTTGCCCAAATACATATAAGTCGTAAGTGATAACATTAGGATTCAGATCCAGGTCTGTATGTCTAGTCCCATGTACTTTTCAACATACCCTGTTAATTTCAGCCCCAGTAAACATTTATAGGAGATTATCCTAAATTTCAAATAGAAGATGTTAAACGAATCTATTAATGACTTTCCTTTAAACTGTAAGAATTGTCTACAGAAAATGTGTACCTTAGAGAACTGCGTGTTTCTTGATATTGTTCTTGTACTCTGTGCAATAAAGCAAAAATCCTAAAAAAAAATTAAAAAGAATAAATCTTTCTCACCACTCACACACACATATATACAATACATACACACACACTCAGAAGACTATACATACACACTTATGAAGTAACCTTGTAAAGTCATTTGCTCTGTTTCTCCCTGGTCAAGTCAAATGATTATAATTTTTTTTAAAATATCATATACTTCTCCTGCAGTAAAGATTAATTAAAAAGTAGTTCATTATTTATCTCATGAAATAAATTTCAATGGCAGTAATGTTGTTAAAGTATTTCTCTTTTCACTTAAAAAGAAATGCCTGATAGTTTCAGGTAGACTTAATTTTTAAAAAATAGACCATTTCTTAATTTTTCGATTATATAATTTTTGTCAGTGGTGACATTACTAAGTACCCTTCAAACGGGCTGTTCTATTTCATAGATGATATTTTTCAACAAGCTGCACAATGCTACATAAAAAGATAGTGAAGTTCAAATATATAAAATGATTTTTAAATCAATAATCAGTTTTACCATATCTCCTAACACTAGTAGAAACCAAATTTGTGCACTGAAGGTAAAGAAATACACTGTACAAATGGTATTTTTGGCACACTGGGATATATATGGATATGCCAGTTAAAAACTGAACTCCAGCTAAAGACCAAAGCGCAAGATACAAAGAAAAATTTAAAAATATAACAATGAGTAAAAAGGAGTCTTTCTCTTCTGTTCAAACTGAAACCAAGGATTTTTCCTCAGCTTTTTCCTAAGTGTTTCGATCTTGGTTATAAATAGTAGCTTTACGTTTCCAGTAGCTAATTTCCAGAAACATCCTGACTTCCAGGGTTAGCTATGCATCATTTGGGCAAGGCGAGCCTATTCCGCAGCATCAAACAACCTGAGGACTCTCAGCAGTTTAAAACAGCATTATTCCTCACTCACGGGCATGCCCCGGGGCAGCAGCGGGCTTTGCCTGCTCTTGGAATCACTGCTAAGCTGACAAGAGGCTGCGTCCCGACGAAGGCAGAGGAGGGAAAGAGAATGTGGAGAACCACGTGCTAGTTCTTAAAACTTCTACCCAGAAATGACATACATCACTTCTGCTCACAGGCAATTGGCGAAAGCAAATCATAGGACCAAGCCTCTATCAACAGGGTAGGGATGAACAATTCTTCCACCGAGGGATACACCGAATGTTTATAAATAATACAGCTTGCCACAAGCTCTAAAAGTACCCTATGCCCAGGACCATAGTTTATTAAATAAGCTCTCTGCATTATTTCATTTGATTCTGATGACAACCCCTTGTGATACAAGGTGCAGGAAAGGTAGGGGTGGTGGGCTGCAAAACCTTTCAGCAGAACCAACTCATCAACGTTCACTGCTTCTGCTATTTCTGGTCTTCCACATCAGCCAATCAGACTGGCGTAAAGGGTGGGAGAAGGCCAAATCAAAGCCCCTTCTAAATGGCTCTGCTGCCCACCAGCTTCATGCATCCTACTTCCTGCCTTGGAGTGCTCCCAATTCCTTGTATTCTCTGCTATTCCCTGGAATGGAGTGGGTGGGTGAGGCTAGAGGGGCAATGACCAACAGGACAGACAGGCCCACAGAGATAGTGAAGCCTGGTCATCTGATCTGAGGACAGGGAGCCACCACCAGAGTGCAGCTATGTCCCTGGAGAGTGATCAAAGTGTTACATATCAAGAACACAGGGTGCCTGCTCCAGGTGAACCCTTCTGGATAAATGCTAATAAAGAACATGTTGAGATAGGTAATAGTGTACGTGAGCTGATGAAACTCAAAGGGCTTTCAAGGGTGTTAAATTCTTTGGTCTCTCACTGATATGAGGAATTCTTAATCTCAGGAAACAAACTGAGGGTTGCTGGAGTGGGGGGTGGGGTGGGAGGGATGGGGTGACTGGGTGATAGACACTGGGGAGGGTATGTCCTCTGGTAAGCGCTGTGAATTGTGCAAGACTGTTGAATCTCAGATCTGTACCTCTGAAACAAATAATGCAATATATGTTAAGGAAAAAAAAAAAGAAGAAGATAGCAGGAGGGGAAGAATGAAGGGGGGGAAATCAGAGGGGGAGATGAACCATGAGAGACGATGGACTCTGAAAAACAAACTGAGGGTTCTAGCGGGGAGGGGGGTGGGAGGATGGGTTAGCCTGGTGATGGGTATTAAAGAGGGCACGTTCTGCATGGAGCACTGCGTGTTATGCACAAACAATGAATCATGGAACACTACACCTAAAACGAATGATGTAACGTATGGTGATTAACATAATAATAAAAAATTAAAAAAAAAATTCTTTGGTCTCCAACAGGGGCCCTGGGTGACCCATAGATTTTTCCTGACCCATATGTCAATATGCTCACTGCTTCTGCCACAGTCATGGGTAGATCCTCACTTCTGGTCACTGCAGTCACGACACCTTTCCCTCCCACCATGGGTGAAATGCAGATAGTAGCAGCTTGTAGACAGCGTCCCTTGGTTCCTACGGGGCTTCTTACCTGGACTCTCTGCCCTCTGCTCTGGGCAGAGTGGTAGAGCAGTAAAGCACACGGGTGCCACCATCAGACAGACCTGAGCATAAATCTGACGTATCACTTGTCAGTCGAATGCCCTTCGAGAACTCTGCTCCTCCATTACCTCATCTTTAAAATGGAAATGATAATAGTACTTATTGCCCAGAGTTATTATTGTAAGGGTCAAATGGGTTCAGGTGTAAAGCATTCTTCATATTATCTGACCTGCAGAAAGCCCTCAATTATGCTAGCTACTATTATGTTAATCATGATTGTGATGATGATGTGCCGCTCAGCCATGCAGGACACACACACACACACACACACCTACCTACACACACACACACACACACACACACACCTACACACACACACCTACCTACCTACCTACACACACACACACACACCTACACACACACACCTACCTACCTACCTACCTACACACACACACACATACCTACACACACACACACCTACCTACACACACACACACACCTACACACACACACACACCTACCTACCTACCTACCTACCTACTTACCTACCCACCTACCTACCTACCTACCTCTGCTATTGGGCCCGGATCCACCCAGTGCTGCTGTAAACCATCCCCTTTCCTTCACCAGGAGGGTGGCTGCTTTCCCTAAGTCAGCAGAATAAGGAGGCAGCATGCCTTGTCCCCCAGGTCCCAAACCCCTCTCTTTTCCTTCTTCTGTCAGAAACACAAATTACAACACCTTGAATTCCGCCTCCATGAGGCCTTTTCATCCATGAAACTGCACAGAAGCGCCTCTGGGGCCAGCCCCAGCCCGAATCCTTCTATCCCTGCGGACTCCCCTCCTCAGGGTCACACAACACCCCACAAGCTGCCTGGTAGGCCCACTAGCAACAAAATGACCGCTAAAGATGTGGTAATGTGAATAAAGAAAATCAAAATTAGCTTATGAATACTGAGAAAATTATATCTATGAAATTCAGGGACTCACAAAATCCAAGTCCTCTCAACTCCCAAATTCTAAAGGTCCACTAAATTTGCTTTTTCCTCAGAGTTCTACCTACGGCCCACTACTCCTGTTGAGCAAATGGAGAGCAAATTAATTTGTTTCTCGTCTTTTGGCAGGTTTCACGGTATTAGAGGAAAAGAAAAGTGTTTTATTGACTTAATAGTGAATCTGAAAGGCTTTCAGATCTATCCTCGTCAATAAATGCTCTAAGGGTATAGATCATCAAAAATAAAATTAAGGGCTTAAAAAAATGAAGAAAAGGAATAGCTGTCATGTCGCTGGAATCCTCTGGAAATCAAACTTTAATGCCAAAGCAACCAGTAAATTTATAGCACAGTGTAACATAGTGCAAATAGCTCTAGAATGGGAAGGAATTTGTTGTGTTCGAGGAACAGAAAAGGCCCCATAGAGCTGGAGCACCGTGGGTGAGGAGGTCACTGGTGTGAGATGTCAGAGAATGGTGTGGTAAAATGAGTTATTAGCCCCAATGTCTCCCTCCCTCTCCCTTTCTCTCTCTCTTTCTCTCTCTCTCTCTCACACACACACACACACACACACACACACACACACACACACACACGTCCATGTCCTTTCCTTTGACATAGCACTGCAATTCCTCTCAAAGAGGAAGTAGATCTCCCTACCCTTGGAACTTGCCCTGAAATTGTCTTTGGTTGATAGGATGTCAGTTGCGTTAAGCGCTCGGGTCTGCCCTCTTGTGCCTCCATTGCCTGTTGGTGATTGGAGAAGAAGAGGCCCGTGAAGCAGACTGGCCCCAAGCAAGCTTGCAGCATGAAGCAGAACTACCCCGTCCATGCAGCCCGGATCAGCCAGCCCCCAGCCAACCTGCACACGCGTGAGCCAACCAGCCGGATCAGCAGAACGGCCCTGGCTGGCTAGCAGATCCATGAGAAAAAGAGTTGTTTTAAGCTTTTTTAGGGTGGTTCGTTCCTCAGTATCGCCCTGGCAATATCTAACCCATATTGATGGTGTAGGGCTTTGTTTGCCAGAAAAAGCGTCCATTTTACTCCTGGGAGAGGCTTCTAAGGAGTGCAGTGGCATTATCTGATTTACAATGAATGGCTCATAAAACCGTTGCAGCCATCCAGGTAAGAGAGGCTTGGACTAAAGTAAGACAACTGAAGGAAAAGAGAAGTGGATGGAATTGAGAAACTTTGTAGTTTGCAGGAGCAGAGAAACAGCGAGGTAGTGGTTGGGGCTGGGGAAATGTGAAGAGAAGAGAAAGTTCTGTTTATCTGTCTGTTGAAGACCCGAAATTACTAGAACATGTCCGCTTGCTGAAGGGAAGGATCCAGGAGAGGGAGGGGCTGGCCAGGGGCAGCGGGCGCAAGACAGAGCCCTCGCTGGGAGCCTCGCCTTGTCCTAAGCGGGTCACCGAATCCTCCCTTTTAACCTGCATGACACTGTGAAGTCAATAACATTAACACCGCATGTTACAGACAGGGCAACTGAGGTATACCTGGGAGGTGGCAGAGCCAAGATTCACATTCAGGCAGTCTGACTCAGGGTCCATGTACTTAGCCAAGAAGGCAAACTACTGCGGGAGCCCTGGACCCCAAGAAGTGTGAGGGGATGGGGAGCCCGGTACCAGAGGAGAGGTTGGTGTTCAATATGCTCAGGGATGCTTCACCCGCAGAGACAGGAGTGAAAGGGACACTCTGGTTACAGATAGAGAGAAGCTGTCTGCTGGCCTGGCGATGATGAGGAGGGGGTTCCTGCTTTCTTTTGTATCTTTATTAAGCTGTACACAAGGCAAGATTATCAAATGAATGTAAGTGAGGAGAAGAATCTAGGAGAAAGGAAAGGAAGTGAAATAGTCACATTAGGGAGGGAGGAGCTAATATACTGAGGAAATAAAGTACATTACGGCGCAGTAGCCAAGAATTTAAAGAGAGGCTGGCTAACACGCTTGAGTGCTTTTTCTCCATATGATTTAGCTGTTTGGGTTCAGGCTTGAGAGAGGGAGGGAGACAGGAGAGGGAGAGGATATTTGCAGGGGTGTGATTATAGTGAGAATGAAGGACCTAAGCTGGAAATGGAGGGAACCAATAATAAAAGCAGGAAGAATAGTAGTAAAATAAAAAAATATGCGAGAAAATTCAATGAATTAAAGGGCCAAATGCATCTGAAGGACTGCTGGATGGGGAGGACTAGAACAGGCAGGCTGGAACCATAGGAGATGCTGGTCAAGAGACAGAAACTTGGAAGTCAAGATGTGGACATAGTCCAGTTATGGGCACCAGGAATGTCAAAGTTAAGACAGCAGGAGTGGTGGCTCAGGTAGAAAGAATAATCCAGGATCAAAGAAGCCAAGGTGCTAGAGGCCAAACCTCCAGAAAAGATGCCAGGGACTTGTGACAGGAAGACAGCAAGGCAGGCTGGCCAGCCATGATTGAGGAGGGTCTACAGACCATAGATACAGCAACAGAGAGGGGTGGTAAAGTCTGAAGGCATAAAATCCAAAGGAGCTGGGTGTTTGAAGGAAGAAGGAAGAGAAATGAGCGGGGTGCTAGAAGGACACTCAACCCAATCTCCAGGGCCTGTAATACTTGCTATATGAATAATAATGATGATGATGATAGAACAGTGATAGTAAGCTGCTTCCACTGGAGACTACTGCAGGGGAGGTGATGTCCATAGCAAGCACCCAGGGTTCAGTCCAGTCAAGCAAGTGATAAGGACATTCGAAGCAGCTGGGGATCTGGAGGGTTTGCTGTGATAGCCCTACATTCCAAATGGCCTTGGAAAGAGTGTGGGAGGTTGGGGAAGAGCAGGAAATTGGGTCAGATGAGTGGAGGTAGAGAACAGTAGCAGAGGGTACAGGCAATGTGGAAGCCTGGGGGATGTGGCCTTCTGAGGGTATGTGAGGCATGATGGGATTAGTCCTGATAAGCCCACAGGGAGGCCTGGAGACCACATCAGACCAAACAGCATACAGTTACAGGGCCACATGCCTCTCCTGCTGACCACGGTGGTGGTGGCCCATGTTGGAAGCCAGAGTGTGAGACCTTTTTCATCTGTCCAGAGTTAGGGAGGGGCTAGCAGTACAGGCACAACAGAGTGGGAAAAAACAATTAGAAAATTAATTCATCATAGTTCTGCTTCTATTGTGTAACAAAGAATAATCATTTACCTGCTTAAATAGGACAGTGATTTAAAATAGTAGTTTTTTAAAAAAAATTTATTTTTTTATTTTTTATTTATTTATTTGACAGAGAGAGATAGCAAGAGAGGGAACACAAGCAGGGGGAGTGGGAGAGGGAGAAGCAGGCTTCCCGCCGAGCAGGGAGCCCAATGTGGGGCTCGATCCCAGGACCCTGGGATTATGACCTGAGCCGAAGGCAGACACTTAATGACTGAGCCATGCAGGTGCCCCTAAAATAGTAGTTATTAGAAAGTATTGAATCAGCCTCTCTCTTGCTATGAATTGTAAACTTGCAAAATCCCAAGCAAGCTTTTGAAATGAACTTATGCTCTTGACTACACTTAACACTAATGACTTAGTGAATCCAGACTTAAAACACACAAATGATTTACTTAGATGGGATAAGCATAAACAAGATCCTTCTTCAGGGTTCTTTCCTGCTGTGAACATTGATGAGTATCATCAGAACAGAAAGTATTCAGACTTGATTCTGCCAAAAAATGCACTGTGACATTGGTGGGCATTCAGGTGTTATTTATGACAGCTAATCTTATGACATATTGTTTTGTTTCTAAACATAATATTTCATAATTCAAGTGTCCACAAATGAGTGGCTAGTCGATGAGATTATAATACCACTACATAATGTATCATACAATATAGCTATAAAAAATGAGGTATATCTATATATGCTAGTAAAGTGAGAAAAAGGAAGATCTATTACACAACATACAGAATGACTGCCTGTGTGTGTTCAGAGAGAGACAGAAAGAATGCACACAGGAAAAAAGAGTTACTTCTGATAATTTTTTTTAGGGATTACTTCTTTAGAGTAGAAATATTGAATGTTTCGTTTTTAAGTTTCTTCCATCTTCATCTTTTTTACATTTTCAGCTGTAGCACAGAGGAACGGGGAATAAATAAATAAGGGTCTATCTATCATGGCCAGCAGAAAATCTCAAAGGTCAATCAAAAGGTACTCGTGTTCCTCAGAACATGTTCCTGTTTGTCAGTGAAGCTTGTCTGAACATTCACTATTGCACCGACTAGTGTTCTTCCGTAGCTCTTACATTTCCTGTTTTTTAAGTAAAACTGCATTTGCAGCAGGGTGTCCTGTATCCAAACTAGATTGTCTGTAATCCAGTTTCCAGAACTGGTGACCTAGAGATCTTTGTGAAAATCATCAGCACCAAGTCAGTCATCAAAAAGATCATTCTCTGACGGAAGAAAAAGCCTTTCTTTTCCAGGTTAGGAGGGGCGCCCAGAAGAGAAAGACAAGGAGATGAATGGAATGGGATAGAGTCTGCTCCCTTCATAGTCTATGGCTCTGGTTTCAAACTGTGATGAAGAGAAGGTCTAACCATGAACCCGAAGGGCATGGAGAGGAAGCCCTCCGCATCCTACAACAGACTGAGAGACCGCGTGTGGAATCAGCCCTGTGCCCAGCAACGTTCCCAGGGCAGCAGAAGGAGCTTGGTGAGGAAGCAAGAGAAAAATGTGAGTGCATAAATTTCTAAACACAAGCAGATACCACTTGGGGGATGCCTGAAATAAGGAGAAACGTTTCAGGGAGGGAATAAAATGGAGGCCAAGATTTCCCATGATTCGGGCAACAATGTTAATAGGGCTGCATTTGCACTGAAGCCCTGCGGGAGCTCCATTATATAAATTTCTTATTTCCATGCTCCTGGTGCCGTAGAAAACTATGGCCTACAGGACTACATTTGAATTTAAGTCATAACTTCTTTAGCCTATTGCTGAAGACTGCCAAAATACTTGGTTTCTCTTTTTAAACTCAAATTACTCTGTGCCCAGATCATAAAAACTCATGGAATCTTCAATTTACCTTTGAGCTCTGATCTACTTTTTTAGGACACATCTCCACTTGACATTGCGATGGAAACTGTCCTCTGAACATTTAATCAAACACTAACCACGTAAGGGTTCCTTACTTGAAGAACAGCCCTATGAAATCAGAATCCTTGAAGATGTATTTAATTTTAAGTTAAATCACTGAGTATTCCTAAATAAGAATAGCAGGGTAAAAAAAAAAAAAAGAAAAAAAGTAGAGACTCCATTGGCGCGAGCCAAGCTACTCATACTGTTTGACAAAGTCCAAGTATGGGGGACGATCCTGAAAACAGGAGACTCCACAGCTGGCTTCTGCTATTCTCTTTCATTTTGTTTATGGCAATCTTTATAATTGTGGGAATATTTCTGGGCTGGCTCCTGCTATTCTCTTTCATTTTGTTTATGGCAATCTTTAGAATTGTGGGAATATTTCTGGGGTTTCATGATAAAGTGACTACTCATCTTAGTTACGCCTATCTAAGCAATCATAATGAAACTAATTCCACAAAGAATTAGTTTCTTTTTTTTTTTTTAAAGGTTTTATTTATTTATTTGACAGAGAGAGACACAGTGAGAGAGGGAACACAAGCAGGGGGAGTGGGAGAGGGAGAAGCAGGCTTCCTGCAGAGCAGGGAGCCCGATGCAGGGCTCTATCCCCGGACCCTGGGATCATGACCTGAGCCGAAGGCAGACGCTTAACGACTGAGCCACCCAGGCGCCCTAAGAATTAGTTTCTATAGAACAAAATAACAAGATGGTCACGCTCTGTCTAGCACCTTTCTCTTTGCGTACTGTTTTTTAGTTTTAGCGAAAGCCAATAAGCAGAAATCAATAAAGGTCATGTTAATCATTACAAAGGAAAAATGAAAGAAGGCTATGGCTGTAATCCAGAAAATGATCTAAGATTTGGAAAAACAAAAATATCCTAACAAATAAATAAAGTTCCTCTGAGGCTGTCAGGAGGAGATGCCTGCAACCTGATCCTGTGTCTGTGTCTCCTCATTCGCCGACGCCGTCCTTTCCTACGAGAGACCCACCCCGGCTGGAGCTGGACTCCGGCACTCCATGGCATTCGCCACATGCCTCTATTGAGGCCCTAGTACTTTTAGCAAAGCTGTCTTTAAGAATGTGCCGTAGGCTCTATTGGAAAGAACATAAGTAATGGAAAGTGGAGGCTGGACAATGGCAAGCTGGCTCAACTTCTCGGAGCATCCTTCATTAGATCCAGCTGCAAAAGCTAGAAGCTATAAAAAATGTATGCGGGACTTCTTTTTAAGCATTAACACACCGCTACTTTAAATGCTGGTTCTGACTGAGAAATTCCTCTCTGCAGGTGCTTTTACCCCCATAACCTCCGCAAGCTGCCAGGGCCTCAGGAGACTAAACAAATTGCTAACTTAAAAATTCATTATAGTATCTATTCCCTTTCCAAGACATAAAATGTACTCTATAATTTGCTCTTCTGAATCCCCTGAGACCTTGGTCTTCAAGGCCCTGTGTGCTTGTATGACGCCATCTCTTGTCCATTATTAACATACTAGATAGGCTTTTTAAAAACACATCACACCCGAAAGTCCTAAAATGGGAAGTGAAAATGTCACTAGCCAGCACATTAATTTCCCTGAAGTAAGCAAGAGCAAAAGTGATGACAAAGGTGATACCAACACACTAGGTTCCTGGCAGGGAAGTGTGAACAGTTCAACTCTATAGTTTGCATTTACCAACAGATGGGGGCAAATGGATGATGAGGTCCAGGGGCAGGGAGTCACTGTTAGAAGTCCATGAACAAAAGAAGTTCAATTCTGTGCAGCTATGAAAAATAATATAAAATTATCAGGGATATAATATAAAGGTAGGAAGTTTAAATAGGCATTATTTAAAAAATATAAAGATTAGCCATATAACCAAAGGCCAAGACTTAGTACAGGTAAAGCAGATAGCTGCTTACCTTCTCACATTTCAAAGACTCTCATAAAAAGAGCACATAAATCCAAGATGGTTACAACTGAAAAAGGCCGAGTCAAGATGCTTCTAGAATGGACGCATGGGGAAAGATGGGAGACTAGACTCCAGAACCAGGGAAACAGACCCGGTCACAGAGCACAGTGAGAGCCCTGAGAAATTGAGGAGTGAAAAGTGGGTGTTATGGATATTATTCCAAACTAAGCCGTTGGAGTCTAGGTCATGATTAATAACCAGATTTTCTTTCTTGGAAAGCTTGGGTCTGCATTCAGTTTAAAGGACTTCCCTAAAATTTAGTCAACTGGCAAACATAGTAGATAGACATGGATTAAACGCATGAAAGAATGGAAAGGCCTAACTGAAGAAAAACCCATGGATTATTTAAAGATAATGTTTCTTTTTTTGAAATAGAGCACCTTTTGGAATGCAGTGATAGATGGAGGCAAAGAGAACAATTTGATTAGATGGGGGTACAAGAAAAGTCCAAGAACGCTAAGAGTTTGGCCAGTCATCATAATCCATTACGGATGAGATCAGAGATGAGCAAAGTCAATCTTGATGATACTGGCCTACATGATGAAAGAACGTGTCCCTCAGAACCCAGCATCTGTGTGACACACTGGTTCGCTCTAGAGGTGCTCTCAGCCACAGGACTTGGATTTATACCAGGCATCCCCTAGGCCTGGATAAAAGATCCCACAAGACTATTTACATAACATTACTTCAATTTTGTCTTCACTTAGCATCCCTCTGACCGTGAATTCAGCCTTTCAGTCACCCCGATACAGGAAGGATTCATTAAATGATAAAAATGAATTTTAGTGGCTGAAAAGGGATATTCCCCATCAAAATTAATAAATCAACATTCAGATATACACCATTCTCTTGAAAGTTAACATTGGTCTGTCCTCTTGTCTCAGGAGGCGTATCATGGGCACTGGCATGGAAACTTCTAGAACTGCAAATCAAACCTCGGACCTGGACAACAGGCATTTTACCACCTTGTGGGGCAGCTTGGCAGCCAGTTGGTTAGCCCCCCCTTAAGTGGCTCTACCCCCACATGTAAAAAAAAAAGAATACATGATCTACTTAATATCCTGGGAATTTAGCACCAGTGACTATGTGAATCAGAAATCAACTATATAAATCAATAACCAATTAAAGCCATTAGATTGTGTAAGAGTAGACACCATATCTATTTTGTTTGTTGTGGGCCCTAATGCACTTCCTGACATGTATTAGGAACTCAAGAGATATTTTTTTGAATAAATAAAAATTTAAGAAAATAAATATCTCCTTAGGGAGATAAGGGAGTGGGGGAAGAATCTAGGTTCTTTCCAGATTAAGCCGCTGAGTGAGATGTGATGACTTTTCATATGACTATTAAGCCAAGTGCTTTCCATCCTTCGGAGCAGCTATTCATAAAAATTTTTGGACGCAGAGAGAACTATGAATATATGTCAGTCATGTGATTGGTCTGTTCATTATAATACGACGCTGTGAAGATTCGAGTTGTTCCTGCTTTGTTGGGGGAGGTCACCGAGAAGACGTGACCTATGAGCTGGACCGCAGCAGTACAGAGACTCCTCACCGGTCCCCTGTCCTTGGAATGTGCATCCTGCTTGCCTTTCCTGCTCCCAGAAGCTGGCCCCAAGGACATAGCCTTGAGACAGTGATGTGGTGTTGAGTATTTGTGACTGAACCCAGTTAAGGCCTTTATGTAAACTTTTAAGACTTGGCAGGCAGGTATGGAGATCTACTCATCTTGAGACCACCCAAGACAGGTCTCGTATCTAAGTTCTCTTGCTTATTACACCTGCCACCTACCAATTTGGAGTAGACTGCCTCTTTCTTCAGTCTTTCTGCCCTCTGTGTATGGGGGCTAGTTTTGGATTACACCCGAGAAGCTCCCAAGAAGGTTGCAAACTAACATGCTTTAATATAAAGATAAACAGAGATTATTTAAAAATTATTTCCTGTTTATATTTACTATCTAGCTGGAAGATCAAAGAGACCCCTGAATGTCCCTGAATGAATAGAGAGAATAACAACCCATGAAAAATGGATAAACAACTACCTTTATGTTGTGCTTGTTATCTGAGGGAACAGAGTGTGATAAACCACAGCAGATAAGCCAGGACGTACCTGCCTTCGTCATGGAGGCTGGGCAGGTCTTCCGCACACACTGCGCAATGCGGCCTTGTCATCTTCTATTATGCTGTGTTGAAAGGTTATGAACTCCCTAACATCAAAGCTATTTCTAGCTTTTAAAATGTCAGAGTTTAGGGGCGCCTGGGTGGCTCAATCGTTAAGCGTCTGCCTTCGGCTCAGGTCATGATCCCAGGGTCCTGGGATCGAGCCCCGCACTGGGCTCCCTGCTCCACAGAAAGCCTGCTTCTCACTCTCCCTCTCCCACTCCCCCTGCTTGTGTTCCCTCTCCCGCTGTCTCTATCTGTCAAATAAATAAATAAAATCTTAAAAAGATAAAATAAAATAAAACGTCAGAGTTTAAGGCCCAAGCCAAAGACCCCAGGCCTTAGGAAAAGGAGGCTAAGACTTTTAAAATCTAGTGAGGACATTGTGTGAGTGCAATAAGCCAGACACAAATATTGGACAAATATTGTATGATTCCACTTACAGGAGGAACCTGGCATAATCAAATTCATAGAGACAGAAAGTAGAACAGAGGGTGCCAGGGCTGTGGGAAGGAGGGGTGGGAATGGGGAGTTAGTGTTTAGCGGTACAGAGTTTCATTCGGGGATGATGAAAAAGCTCTAGAGAAGGAGAGTGGCGATGGTTACACAACAGCGTGAATGTACTCAATGCCACTGAACTGTACACTTAAAAATGGTTAAAATGATAAATTTTATGTTATGTATATGTCACCACACATACACACAAAAAAATTCAGGGAGAAATGAGTTACTCACTAGACTCTGAAGGCACAATTTGAGCAGAGCAAAACCAGCAACCCAGACACGGCAACCTCTTCTTCCCACTCACGTGGCCGGTATATTGAAATGTTCTGAGAATTAATCTTCCATTAAGATCCTTGAGTGAACATAGAACAACCCTTGCCACCCCAGAAGTGAATGATTCTAAACGTCTGCTACTAATAGCCATCGTTACCATTTACTGAAGGCCTATTACGTGCCAGCACTGACCCCTTTACACCAGCCACTTCGTTAGAAGATACTTCAGAGACACTTGTACTCTGGCCCCAGCTGACCCCTCCTGCCTTTACTCCTCTTGGGCTCCATGTTCAACCCACACAGAATTATCTGCATTTCCCCAGAATGTATCACATTCTTTTACCCCTGCAGCTCTTCTCACACACACACACACACACACACACACACACACACACACACACACACACACACCTTTTCTTGTTCTCCATGCGGTTCCCTCCTCTCTACATGTGGCCAACTCTGGATCATGCTGCCAGCTTCAGCCTCGAGACCTCAGCTTCCTCTAATAACCCCCCTGATCACAGCCTGACCCAGTGCTTCTCAAACCTGGCTCCACATTAGAATCACCTGGGGGACTTAAAAATTACTGGTTCCCAAGTTACACCCCTAGCAATTCTGATTTAAGTAGTCTATGGTGTGACCAGGGTATTGGTCGTTTAAAAAAAAAAAACTCTCCAGGGGGTCCATTGACTCCTAATGAAGAGTCAATGCCGGGAACCATGGACCTAAAGTGAGTTACTTATTTTCCCCCGAAGCACCTGAGGCCCCTCAAGCTCCTCAGTGTCTCAGCCAGCATCTCATTTTGCTGTAATCAGTGGTTAGCTTGGCTCTCTCCCTTTTGAACACAAGCTCCTTGAAGGCAAGCTCAAGTTCACCACTGTAGCCATAAAACCTAGAACAGTGCCTGGCACATGGTAAGGGCTCAATAACCACTGTAATTGCTTTCTTGAATTAATTTTGCACCCATATGACAAGCATTATCATCCTCAACTTAAAAATTAGCCCATGGAGGCTTCAAGAGGCTAAGTCACTTATCCCAAGTTCACAGGAAGTGAGTGGCAGAGCCAGAATTAGAACTTTCACTCTCTCTGACGGCAAAACTATATTTACTGTACACTACCGTGCCTTCAAACTTCTTGAATAAGTTGCTCATATCAAATGAGTTGTTCCTGCTGAGCAAGTTAGAAATAAAGGCAAAACTGGAAACTGTAAGTGAGCTGTAAATAACTGTGTAAAATACAGCCAAAAATCGCTCAATTTGCTAAACTTGTTGGGAACAAGATTTTGCAAAATCTGGCCCTTGGATGAACCATCAGCAGTGCGCTGCTAGAGAGTCTTAATCACTGTTCTCGGAGGAACATCTATTTCTCGATGATTAGAACCCTTTTTTCTAGGACTCCCATCCAACAAAACCTGAAATGGTTTTGATGCACCAAGTTCCCACACAAACAACAAACAAAACAAAACCAGTGAACGAAAACTGTGAAATTGTAATGCCCACTGAAACTTTCTTAGGCAACCACCCCAGGTACTACGGCTCAATTTGAGGGCCAACCTGTCATGCGTGTGCTCAAAATGCAAAGCAAGGACTTCAGGCTTCCGGTGGCTACGCAGTCTCTGGCACGGTTTTTGTTTTCTCCAAACGGCGAACACTGCTGTGCCCCCTCCACCGCCTGGCTAGACCAGAGCACCCATCACCGTGCCAGACACACCTGCAGGGAATAATACACAGCAGTTGTTGACTTCTGAGGCTGCCTACTGTCCTGAGATGAACTTCCACTGCTCGGGGTTCCCTTACAGCTCAGGAGAGGAGCTTGGCTGCCAAGTGTCAGGTGGCGTAGGAGTGCCACATTCTTACTTCCCCCTACCCAACACCACTTTTTAGTATGGCAAATCTGAGGTATGTACAATAGCAAGTCAACATTTCTACCCACAGTAGAAGTCAACCAGGTGGTAAGCACCAGGTGCACAAGTCTGGGATTGAGACAGTGAGTCAGGCCGCAAGGCTGGGTTTGTATACATGTTCCCATGGCATATTATAGAATGGGCCACTCCTCAATCTTGGCACAAATGAATAAAGTGCCCTTTTTGATTATCCTGGAAGTCAGGGAGTTTCACAACTATCTCTCCAAGCTTGCCAGGACAATGTTTGGGAACTTGATGGGAGGCCTCTGCCTTTCCTTGCATGGCTCCCTGGGATTAATAGCAGAAACCACGGCGGTTAGCAGGGGAAGTTCTAGGGTCAGGTCCTCTGGGTGTGAGAGCCAGTTCTGTTATTAGTCTTGGTCCTTGGCACATCTTACTTCACATATTTTAGCTTTCTTTCTTCACTCTGTGAAGGGGGAATAAAATAGTAGCTAAAGGAGTTATTGTGAAAATTAAATGAGATACTGCAAGGAAAATAGTACAAATCTGTTTGTTGTTTTTTTTTAAGGTGTTCAGTAAATGGTAGAGTTTGATATTGTGAGTGACAACAGTGTTGGTTCCTCTAATCCTATCTTGCTTGGTCTTGGCTCTATTGATAACCTCTTTGTATTTCATTTGTTGTTGTTGTTTTTTTTAAGATTTTATTTATTTGACAGAGAGAGAGAGAGAGCACAAGCAGGGGGAGCGGCAGGCAGAGGGAGAAGTAGGCTCCCCGCTGAGCAGAGAGCCCAACGTGGGGCTCGATCCCAGGACCCTGAGACCGTGACCTGAGCCGAAGGCAGACACTTAACCAACTGAACCACTCAGGAACCCTATGGATGGCCTCTTTGGCAGCCGGCTCCCTGGAGTGCCCTACTACCTCATGGCCATAGCCACCTCCTCTAGACTCCCAGCTATAATATTCTAGAATTCTGTAAGTGGCCAAGCAAGTTATGAAATCAAAGCAGCTCTGAGGTCAGAAGACTGTGAAGTCCCTTCGCCTGAAGAGGCATGTGAAGGCTTGGTGCATGAAATGGGACTTCTAGATTTAATCAATTAATTTATATCTTACCCTAATCCCAAATACTAGTGAGATATTTATTTATTTACTTATTTATACTTTTGGCATTATTGATTTATATTTTATACAGAAATTTCTCACAATATAAAATATTACACATTCTATTTAGCTAGTGATCTTCAAGTTTGAGTGTGCTTCAGTATTGCCTGGGGTGCTTGTTAGAAAGTAGATTTCTGAGCCCCAACCCCATAAATTCTGAGTTTGTA
Source organism: Halichoerus grypus (assembly GCF_964656455.1). Classification (NCBI taxonomy): domain Eukaryota; kingdom Metazoa; phylum Chordata; class Mammalia; order Carnivora; family Phocidae; genus Halichoerus; species Halichoerus grypus. The sequence goes on from NC_135714.1 coordinate 43,780,044, forward strand.
TATCCTCATATTTATACTCTGAGGAAGGTTGTATGATTATTTGGTGGGATTTTTTTTTTAATGCATATAATCAATGGAGAAGAAGAAAGAGCTGAGGAAGTCAAAGGGAAGAGAGACAATGGCCATATGATTTCAGCTGATCATGTCTTGGGCCAGATAGGGGCAAACCTTAAAAATATCCTGTTACCAAAACAAAGAAGAAAAATATGATCAATTGCAAAATTCATATATGCCAATATATGTCTTCTATGCCAGCCACTGTGCTAAGCATTCGGTAGATGTTAACTCACTTAATGGTTCCAGCACTTCCATAAATTGATGCTTTGTTGTTGCCATTTACACAGATGGGAAACTGAGGTTCTGAAGGTCAAATAAATGGCAGTACTGAAACCAGAATGCTGGTTGCCTGGGTTCATCACCCAGGCTCTTTTTTTTTTTTAAAGATTTTATTTATTTATTTGAGAGAGAGAATGAGATAGAGAGAGCATGAGAGGGGGGAGGGTCAGAGGGAGAAGCAGACTCCCCGCTGAGCAGGGAGCCTGATGTGGGACTCGATCCCGGGACTCCAGGATCATGACCCGAGCTGAAGGCAGTCGCTTAACCAACTGAGCCACCCAGGCGCCCCATCACCCAGGCTCTTAAGGACTAAGCAATGTTGTTTTGAGAGACAACATAACAAATAGTAGCAAACCAGCAGTTTAGAGGAAGCATTTCCTAACATTGAGATTGGAGCCTTCAAAATGACAAAACAGTTTGACAAAGGAGTTAGTTTCCAGATTTGGGGATGTCCCAGGTCAGTTAAAAAATTTTTTTCTTAATTTTAAGGGTGGAGAAATAAGATGTACGCTGACACCTTTTTTGTTTGTGCATGCCCAGTAAGAACATTAAAACAACAAGTACCAAGGATAGTGAACATCATTTCATGAAATATTGACACTTCAGCACCAAAAAAAAAAAAAAGAAGGAAAGAAAGAAAGAGCACCACGTAAAACAGAGAGGACCTTGTTATAAAAATGTGAATAAATTCAGCTTTGTGAGAAAAATGTACACCATCTGTATATTTCTCATTTGCCTCTGACAGCTGAAGAACAGTCACAGAATACCAGTGGTGCATGAACTAGCAGAAGATGTGATCCAATCAGAAAACACAGAAGGTCTGTGGGAAGTGACCAGAGTGGGAGCCCTCGATTTACGATTTTCATCAAGATGCACATAGCCCTCATACATATGAACACATCACTGCAATCTTTGAGAAACCCCAAGTGACACTTACTGTAAGGCTCTAATTTCAGTCTTGAGTGAAACTGATAACTATTACTTTAAAAAGAAATTAATAGTTGTTAATATTATCCATTCTGACTGGTGTGACATGGTATCTCACTGAGGTTTTGATTTGGATTTCCCTGATGCTGAGTGATGTTGAGCACTTTTTCATGTGTCTGTTGGCCATTTGGATGTCTTCTTTGGAAAAATGTCTGTTCATGCCTTCTGCCCATTTCTTGATTGGATCATTTGTTCTTTGGGTGTTGAGTTTGATAAGTTCTTTATAGATTTTGGATACTAGCCCTTTATCTGATATGTCATTTGCAAATATCTTCTCTCATTCTGTGGGTTGTCTTTTGGTTTTGTTGACTGTTTCTTTTGCTGTGCAAAACCTTTTTATCTTGATGAGGTCCCAATAGTCCATTTTTGCCCTTGCTTCCCTTGCCTTTGGCAATGTTTCTAGGAAGAAGTTGCTGTGGCTGAGGTCAAAGAGGTTGCTGCCTGTGTTCTCCTTTAGGATATTGATGGATTCCTGTCTCACATTTAGGTCTTTCAACCATTTTGAGTCTATTTCTGTGTGTGGTGTAAGGAAATGGTCCAGTTTCATTCTTCTGCATGTGGCTGTCCAATTCTCCCAACACCATTTGTTGAAGAGACTGTCTTTTTTCCATTGGACATTCTTTCCGCTTCGTTGAAGATTACTTGACCATAGAGTTGAGGGTCCATTTCTGGGCTCTCTATTCTGTTCCATTGATCTATGTGTCTGTTTTTGTGCCAGTACCATACTGTCTTGATGATGACAGCTTTGTAATAGAGCTTGAAGTTCAGAATTGTGATGCCACCAGCTTTGCTTTTCTTTTTCAATATTCTTCTGGCTATTCGGGGTCTTTTCTGGTTCCATGCAAGTCAGGAAATGACAGATGTTGGTGGGGATGTGGAGAAAGGGGAACCCTCCTACACTGGTGGTGGGAATGCAAGCTGGTGCAGCCACTCTGGAAAACAGTATGCAGGTTCCTCAAAAAGTTGAAAATAGAGCTGCCATATGACCCAGCAATTGCATTACTGGGTATTTACCCCAAAGATACAAATGTAGGGATCTGAAGGGGTTCATGCACCCCGATGTTTATAGCAGCAATGTCCACAATAGCCAAACTATGGAAAGAGCCAAGATGTCCATTGACAGATGAATGGATAAAGAAGATGTGGTATATATATATATACACATATATATATATATATATGTGTATATATATATACACAATGGAATATTATGCAGCCATCAAAAGGAATGAACTCTTGCCATTTGCAACGATGTGGATGGAACTGGAGGGTATTATGCTGAGCGAAATAAGTCAATCAGAGAAAGACATGTATCACATGACCTCACTGATATGAGGAATTCTTAATCTCAGGAAACAAACTGAGGGTTGCTGGAGTGGTGGCGGGTGGGAGGGATGGGGTGGCTGGGTGATAGACATTGGGGAGGGTATGTGCTATGGTGAGTGCTGTGAATTGTGTAAGACTGTTAAATCACAGACCTATACCTCTGAAACAAATAATACATTATATGTTAAAAAAAAAAAAAGAAGAAGAAGATAGCAGGAGGGAAAGAATGAAGGGGGGGGAAATCGGAGGGGGAGACGAACCATGAGAGACTATGGACTCTGAGAAACAAACTGAGGGTTCTAGAGGGGAGGGGACTGGGGGGATGGGTTAGCCTGGTGATGGGTATTAAAGAGGGCACGTACTGAATGGAGCACTGGGTGTTATACGCAAACAATGAATCATGGAACACTACAACAAAAACTAATGATGTAATAAATGGTGATTAATATAACATAATAAAAATTTTTTAAAAAAGAACATAATAGCCTTAAAGAAAATATAAGATTAACACCAATGCTAACACATTTGGCGATACCAGATTTTCCCAATGCTAACACATTTGGCGGTATTTTTCTACTTTGGTAAAGAATTTGGGTTGCTTATAAATTTATGCTGAGCCCCGCTGGATGCTTTCAAGAGGCTGAAGCAAGCAGCCCCGCTCTTTCAGAGAGTTGTGTTTATAATACCTACTGTTCCTATATTTCCATTAGAATGCAATTATCCTTCTTGGGGAAAAATAAAGGTCACTGGGTTAATGGAGCTCACCTCTCTTTTTTAGTCCATTAAATCAAATATAATATTTAAAAAGGAAACCACATCCTGCATATTGCTGTATTGGTGATGCTTTTTTTTCATAGGATATTTGACTACATGGCACTTACTATGGCCATAATCATGGCTGTCCATCAAGTTCCCACAGTACTCGTTCAGTAAAGAAGTACACAGCATGCATCTATTAAATTGATATTCATCAATACTAAAACGTTGAAGAAATTTCCCATGACACTTTCAAATCCGATTACAGTACATTCCACTCTGAATTTTTCTTTTTTTAAGATTTTATTTATTTATTTGAGAGAGAGAGAATGAGAGAGAGCACATGAGAGGGGGGAGGGTCAGAGGGAGAAGCAGACTCCCTGCCGAGCAGGGAGCCCGATGCGGGACTCGATCCAGGGACTCCAGGATCATGACCTGAGCCGAAGGCAGTCGCTTAACCAACTGAGCCACCCAGGCGCCCCTATTCCACTCTGAATTTGAGAAACATATCACAGAATGATTTATCCTAGCAAATATACAGAAAATCTCATGAGCTTTATCTGATAAGCATTGACAAAGGTATCCATTTAAAATATTCTAAATAAATACTAATTGAAGCGCATTCCTCTGCTTCCAGATGGCTTACCAACAGTACTTGTGAGGAGACAGTAGACAGTGCTTATGACCACACTAATAATAATAAATATCTCCAGGCAAGATTCTGCTGCCACCAGTTTCCCTAATGAAAAAAGAAAGACTTTCTGCCAGCGAAATAGCTGAATAGGGCTCTCAGCCCAAAAGAGCCTAATCAATGCTTTCACTTCAGGCTTCCCAAGGGGTCAACTAAGCAATCGCTCCAGTACCTGGCACATCAAGATTTATAAGGCAGAGTAGGAACACATGGCCTAAATAGCTTTGGAAAGCCATTTGTTTTGAGTAATAATAAATTAAAAAAACAACAACTTAGGGCCACTAATGTTAAGTCACCATCCCCCTGAAACTAAGGCTCTGTGACTCATGAGATTTACCTAAGAAATATGTTTTAAATAAAAAGGAAATTATAATACACACCTGAGCCTGCTATAAGAACTGCTAAATACTTGTAAATCACATTCCCCCAAAATAATGAAAATGAAAAACTGCTTTCCACTTGACACAGGTTTGTATGACAAAATGCCCTTCGATTGCTAACCAGCAGAATTACACACAGCTCCCGCCTCATCAAGAATTTCAGCAGCATCGCAGAACAGCCCTGTGAATAGGCACTTTAACTTCAAATGATAAACCTGGCACTGAACAAGCCAACTGTTTTCCTAAGCAACACAGCACTTAGAGTGACAATTTTTTTAAAAGTTAATTTGAAGGGTATGTATCTGCCAACAGCACATAATTATTTTTGATTATAATTAGCAACAATAAAAGTCAAGACCACCATGTAGTGAGTGTTGCCCTGCCAGGCATGGATCTGATAGTTTCGTGAGGATTTTCTAATTTAATTCCTGAAAAATCCCTCTGGTCTGTGATGGGTGACAGGATGTATCCCACTAAATATACCAAAATATACCACTTTGGCATAAAGATTATTTGGAGCTAGGGACACTTAAAAAAACAGGCAGAGGGTTAGAATGCAAGAAGAGCATTCTAACATCCCTCTTTTCTTCCTGAAAATGGGAGATGAAAAACTCCCATGTGAACGATGCCCTCCCTGTACCAGGAACGAAGAAACAATCTGCAACAGGGACGCAAAGCCAAGAAATTCTGTACAAACAGAACTTGTTAAAATAATTCTTATCTTCCTTTAGCCTCACTCTATATTTTAGTGACTTTTCCACAATGTTGTGTCTCTGCCCAACCTCAAAGAAAAGTACTTTACAGAAGTTTGCTACTTCTTTGGGTCTTCATGTCATGGTGAGGGCTCCTACATCACATAAACCTTACATAAATTTGTATGCTTTTCTCCAGGTAATCTGTTGTATGTCAGTTTAATTTTCTGCCCCCAGATAAAAAAAATCCTAAGAAGGTAGAGAGAAAATTTTGCCTCCCCTACATCTGTGATGGTTTGTTATCTAATTAAGGCTACTGATCCATCAGCACAAAGTGTTCAGATCTAACATTTAAATATAGACACTTAATTTTCCCTAGTATTCATTCTCAATGTCAATATTTTGGGCTTTGAAATTTATTTAGGCTTCCCAAAAGGATTTTCTTAAAATATTAATCATTTTTATGAATATCATCAAATACTTACTTCTTTACTCATTGCCAGAAATTTTACATCTGTTTTACATAAAATTGAAGTACGCTGATTGGCATTAGTTAAAAGACAGATTTCCTGAAAAATAAGAACGAATGCATCTCTTTTAGAATTATTTTAGCTCTGACATTATTCTTACAATGAAATTCTAGGAACCTGTGGAATTATAAGTATGCACCATTTTAAGCAAATGACTTAAAAAAATAAATCTTAAACTTACAGAATTAATAAATAAGGATTGGCCTTGACTCTCCTTTTGGATAATCTATCAGCTCCAGCAGGATTAATTTGTACCAACTATAGTCTCAAAACAGAACCCCAGGTCGAATGAGTCTTTAGTCTGGAATAGTTCATGTGCTAAAATAGCAGCATGATCCATACACATACATAATGTCGTGTCCTAGCTCCATCCAACAACTTACTACTAAGAAAAAAAGAATGCTTTAAGAAAAGGGTGGGGGGAGGCTTCATTCTGAGGACAGTGGACTTGGAGTGGAGATGCTGACCTAGATCCCTGATGCTCAGTGAGGGAGGATGGTGTTAGTGTAAGTGTACACAAAGCTGTAACACTATTTTATGAATAGAATATTGAAAAAGACGTAGCAATAAAGAGTCAAGGTAGAATTATCTTAGAGAAGGAAGAGTGGCATGACTTTAAAATTAAAATCTCTCTTTGCTTGAGCTGGGACATCCATCTTCTCCTGCCCTCGGACTTTGGCTCTCCTGGTTCTCAGGCCCTTGGACTTGGACAGGGCCTTATGCCATCAGTCCCTCAATTCTTGGGCCTTTGGATTCCAGCTGGCACTCACACCATTGGCTCCCCTGGTTCTCAGGCCCTTGGACTTGGACTGAATTACACCACTAGCTTTCCTGGTTCTCCAGCTTGAAAGCAGCAGATTGTGGGACTTCTTGGCCTCCATAATAGCGTGAGGCAATTCCTATAATAAATCTCTTGTATATCTACATATATCCTGTTAGTCCTGTTTCTCTGGAGAACGCTGATGAATACGGACATTTTGAGAAACACCAGTACAGATGATCTGAGTTTCTTCCCTTTAGTTGAAAAACCAATGGATCCACACACAGTTGAGGCAGCAGGGTGAAATGAACAGGGCACTAAAATCAAGATTCTGCTCCCACTTCTGCCACTTTTGCCACTAACTGGCTGTGTCAACATGAGCAATCTGTTAGCTGACCTCTGAGGCTCCATCAGTGCAGTGGACTAACAGTCACTAATCCGGGGGAAGAGATTGGAGTCCACAGAGGGTCATAGGTTCTAAGAATGCCTCCAAAGCACCTCCAGCACTAGAATGTTCAGCCAGTCACTGGCGGGCTAACTCCTTGACCAAGGTTTAGTCTACCAAGAAATTTTTGACCCACCAATGATGAGTCATAAATTTAACAATGTGGATGCCATGCAAAAATAAAGTTTAATTTTTATTGAAAATTGTTGGAACTACATCTATTCTTTCTCCTTTGCCCTTCTTATTTACTTTATTGCCAGTAAAATACCTTGAATCCATCTCTTAATTGGTCCGCCCATGGCCAGTGCCTTGGTCCAAGATCTGCTCTTTGATCTCCCAACTGTTCTCCAAATCCATGTTGTCTTTTCTCTGCTAATACAGCCCTCACATCATCACACCAGTCACCTATCTAAATGTTAATCTGATCTATCTCCCTCCTACTTAAAGACCATCAATGAGCTCTACTGCCTGTAGAACTAAGTCCAGATTCTTTAGCATTGTTTCCAGTGTCATATCTGACCTCAAATGACATTTCCAAAATCAATCCCAGCAACTATTCTCACCTCCCAAGACCTTTATATTTAGGGACTTTTGGTTTCAAGAATCTTCAAATCCAATCTGCCCTCAGCTAAAAAAAAATGAAGCAAATTTTATTACTACACACAAACTGTTCTCTTGCCCTATATCCTATCCCTTTTGCATAAAGTTTTTTGCAAGCATAGGATTTCTTTAAAGAATCAAAAGGAGCTCCTTTAATCAATAACTGTTTTGGCACGCTTTATTTATTAATACGACTCAGCCTCCAAAGTGACATGGTTTGTAACTCACTCATTTAGCTGGTGAATCATATAACATATAACATATGTTATATATGTATATAACATATAACATAATCATATAACAACCACTTATGAATCTTGTGTGTCCCATATTTGACAAAATATACATTAGGCTATATGTTGGCTCTCCCTTAAGGAAAACCATGATTTGTCTAAGCATTTCAATTACTGAAATATTTCATACTGGCCTAAATCTTAGAACCATACTTTCAGCTTCAAATCTTGAAAGAAAAAATATTAAAAAAAAAATTTCTTCTGCAAAATGGAAGTTTGGAGTCACTGATGGCAAAAAAAATCCTTTTATCTTCCTCTGTAAAGAATTTTACTTTTTGTTAAGAAGCAATTATTATCCTCTTCTAGTATAGACCTTGAAGGCAGGGATCCTAGCCAACTTATCCACTACAGTAGCATCAGTGCATAGAATGGCGCTTGGCTCAGAAGGTAGGCACTCAATGAATATATATCGAATGGATTTATGAATAGGCAAAAGGAGGTGTTGTACAACCACACCACAGAAGATCTCCATACAAATGAATTCCTTAGATAAACCCTGCTATTTCACAAAATACAAGCATTTTTCAAACCACTACTGCTAAATTCATGATGTAAGGGAAGATTTTTGCCTTTCTGAGAGACATAAATTGGTGTTGATTTGCACTCCTTTTATCAAGATTTTTCGTAAGTCCTATATTCAGAAACAGTTTTGTAAATCTGCTACTTTGCTCTATTTGTAGGTATTTAGCCAAAGGATGGTGGTTTGCCCACTCCTAGTTTATAGAAACAATCTTGCCCTGGTAGTAATGCATGGTAAACTTTAATGGCCATAAAAAAAAATCACCTGGGAGATTTGATTTTAAAAAAAGATGCTCAAGATTCCTTTATACTCTAGAAATTCTAATGTGGTAGGTCTGGGGTACAACCTGTATTCTTAAAAAGCTCTCCAGATTATTTGGATGAGGACTACACTGTGAGAAACACTGTATTTGAGGCTAAGAACAAACATTATTTATTTAGTTTTTTATATGAGGAATGTTTGCGAATGCTGGAATGGAATATGTTTTATGAAATATTAGGAAGTCTAAATAACCTCAGATTTTCAGTTAGTAATTATACTACCAAGAGTTCTTCCTTCCTGGAAGAATACCAGTTATAAATTCTATGTTCTAAATTAGATAGGTATCATTACAAAGAATGTTAGTGAGGAGGAAGAAGACAGTATTATATATTACAAATACCCCATCCCTGTGTGATCAGTGAGAAGGCCTGAAATCTAGCATTTGATGTGTTATGAATTAATTAAGTGACCTTGAGAAAATCACTTAATCTCTACCCCTAATTCCTCATTTATAAAATGGGATTAACTTGTATTTACATACGTCATAAAAATGTTTTAGGGGGAAATAAAATATGTAACAGTGATTTGGATTGTTCAAAAGGAAGATATTTTATAAATAAAGTATTGGGATTTTGCCCTACTTCAGTAAGTTTGACGCAGTGAAGGAGAGTTAGAAGCAGGAAAGCTCCCACCAAAATAACTATTCAAACTAAGTAAGCCTGCCAGTTTCATGGATACTGACAGAAGATATGAAACTCTTGAGTCAGAGACAAAGGACGTTATTAGTTGCAGCAAAAGGAATAAGAGGAGTAGCAGTATGGTACCAGTGCCCAAGTCCCACAGGGCAATGTGGAGGGCCGGGGAGCCTATATATCCAGAGGGGTGGGTCACAGGGGAGAACCTAAGCTTAAGGAATCTGCTGCTTTTATAACAATCAGTAAGCAAGCTTGCTTGTCTGGGAGAAGACCAGGTGTAATACAAGAACTGCAATGTATTATCTCCTCAGGATTGCCAACTGTATAATCAATCCTGAAAAGTGGCCCAGGTGTAAGAATAGCCAAAGCCTTGGGATTTGGGCACATTCAGCAAGACACAGAGGAACACAAGAGGCTCATATCTGACTGTACCTAACATACAGGGCATAATAATACAAATGAATAAAATTTTAAAATAAAGTTCCATGTGTATTTAAAAAATTAGGATCCTAGGGGCGCCTGGGTGGCTCAGTCGTTAAGCGTCTGCCTTCGGCTCAGGTCATGATCCCAGGGTCCTGGGATCGAGTCCCGCATCGGGCTCCCTGCTCTGCGGGAAGCCTGCTTCTCCCTTTCCCACTCCCCCTGTTTGTGTTCCCTCTCTCACTGTGTCTCTCTCTGTCAAATAAATAAATAAAATCTTTAATAAATAAATAAATAAATAAAGAGTTAGGATCCTAGTTCCAAAGGAAGAAAATGCAAGGAGGAAATTTTACCATGCTATATTTTTCACTGTCTTTGGAAAGAAAATCACAAGATTAAAATGTGAAGACTCAGGGGTGCCTGGGTGGCTCAGATGGTTAAGTGTCTGTCTTTGGCTCAGGTCATGATCCCAGGGTCCTAGGATCGAGGCCCACATCGGGCTCCCTACTCAGCGGGGAGCCTGCTTCTCCCTCTCCCTCTCCCCCTGCTTGTGCTCTCTCTGCCTCTCTCTCTCACAAATGAATAAATAAAATCTTTAAAAATAAATAAATAAAATAAAATGTGAAGACTCCTGTCTTTCTATTGTTTATGTTAACAGGTAACAATTTGAAAAGCCACTACTTGAATCTATAGACTGGAAAAAATGATTAAAAATTGCTGAAGTAACTGCCACATCACAGAAATATCCTCAAGATAATGGTTAGTTTCTACGAACTAAAAAGAGGAGAAAGGTCAACATAACCACCATGGAATCATGAAAGTGAAGCCAAGAATAAGTATGGGATAGAAAAGGAAGGAGAAGGCATGTGGAAGGGAGAAGTAATATATGGATGACAAGCATTATAATAGAAAAGGTCTGGTTTTCAAGACTCAGTTAGACTTAAAGCAGCACAGAAAGAGCAGGAGGATTCCACATCCTGTTTTCTCTCCTTTATATTGTGAAAGTGTGGATGAGGGCCAGTCATTCTCAGCCAGGTTTTGAAGTGCATCATTTGGCTGCCAGATGCCCATTATACTAATTGGATCACCAGCCTCCTCTCTATCTCATTGACACAAGGATTCCAGGGCTACCCATTTCTTTTGCAGCATTAAAATTTAAGAATACCCACCCATACAACAAACTATAAAATATTCACATGGGCCTGTACTCTACTTTTGTATTAGACAGTAACTCCAGAATGATTCTTCAGTAGCCTGCTGGAGTGATGTGAAGGAATGCCAATACTAAATAGGTTTCTCATGCTAAAACATTTAATTTTATACTTCCAGAGCATATACTTGAAGCATTTGTGAATATCTACAGTTTTACTGGAATCATCATCTTCCTTAAGAATTTTTTTCTTGTTAAGCCTATACGTACAACTGCTCTAACTCAATAAAAACAAAAATTACTTTTGTTAGGAACACAAAAAGATTTAATACCTTCACACTCAGAAATCAAAATGTTCATAAAAATACACATATGGCCATATATGTATATTGTATTTTGCACTCTAAGAAGGATCTATGAACATCACAAACTAGTTATAGATACATTAATTCATTTTTTTATTTTATTCCCCACTTAAAAGGATAAATTTGAATAAATATTAATATCAATCTTCATTTAATGAAATGGTGCTTAATGAAAGGAACTTTCCATAAAATTTTCTAAATATTCATGATTTATAAAATGAGACTTTCTGTTAATGTGACACTATTTAACTTTTTCCAAGAAAGACTCACACACACAATGGATCTTATATTAAACAGGGTTCTGGGTTGCAGACAACAGAATCCACTTTTATTGGTTTAAGAAAGAAAGGATTTACTACAGGTATTAGTTTACAGAATCTTTGGAAAGGTTAGTGAAATAGTTCCTAGGCCAAACATCCAGGAACAACTTGGTGAAGATGCTGAACAGACCCCAAAACCATACTGTTCCCACCACATTCAGGTGGTGGGAGCCACCACATCTGAACAAAGAATCATGTGGTTTTTGCCAATTATTGCAGCACCAAAATGGATGCCCCATGTCCTACTTTCCCCCCCACATATATTAATATCAAGAAAATATATCTGTCAGAATCTAAATCATGTATCCATACCCTAAAAGAAAGGTGAGGGAAGGGGCTGGAAAAGGTAGATTTTTGTTTTACTGTTTTGTTTTGATTTTATATTCCTCATTGAGATGGTGGGGTTTACATTATTGGGGGCTATAAAAATGTAGCCATTTCAAAGTGTAGTCATGTCCAAAAGATTGTGGGCAACCTCAAATTGTAAATGTCAACTTCAGATCTTTATCACAAAATTTAGGGTACTTTACTTAATACATTTTGCATGTTTTTCTCATTCTAGATAAATAAGTGGACTGTTCCAGTGGTCCAGTCATTTTATTGTTTTGTTATTTTGTTTATAATAAATTTTGGTCTTCATCCTATTTTCAGTTTTAGTCTCCTTTAGATTGGTTTGAAAATTCATCATTATATTACAGAGTTCCAAGCACAAACCCCAAACTATTACATATTTCTTTTGGTCAATATTGAATTTGTAACATGCCTTTTGTCTTTGAAGTTCTGTTAAACTCTACATACCATCTACCACTGTTTTTCTTAGGGGATTGCTAAGACCTAGATAGAACATTTGTGTGTCACTTACTCTTGATAGACTGTTGTCTGCCAAAGTTGGAACTGTACTTCATTTTGCAAACTATGAAATGACCTATTCTTCTTTTTTTTTTTTTTTTTTTTTAAAGATTTTATTTATTTATTTGAGAGAGAGAATGAGACAGAGAGAGCATGAGAAGGTCAGAGGGAGAAGCAGACTCCCTGCCGAGCAGGGAGCCCGATGTGGGACTCGATCCCGGGACTCCAGGATCATGACCTGAGCCGAAGGCAGTGGCTTAACCAACTGAGCCACCCAGGCGCCCGACCTATTCTTCTTTATAGTTGAATCTTAAAAAAAAAAAAAAGAAAATTAATAAATAATAGCTTAGAGAAGAGCTAAAAGAAAATGATTATGAGGTTTTGTATTAGCTCAGATCCCTTCAAAGTTTCTGATAACCAAAACCAGAGTAGATTTTATGTGTTCTCCAAATTCTAGCCATTTTTTATGTGGTAGATGTTGGTAGTTATAATCTTCCTTATCGGGGGGGGGCACCTGGGTGGCTCAGTCAGTTAAGCATCTGCTTATTGATTTCAGCTCGGGTCATGATCTCAGGGTTGTGGGATTGAGCCTCACATCAGGCTCTGAGCTCAGTGTGGAGTCTGGGATTCTCTCTCTCCCTTTACCCCTTCCCCCTCTCTAAAATAATAAATAAATAAACCTTTAAAAAATAATCTTCCTTATCTGGATTCATGAGAACTTGGTATGATTCTAATAGAGCAAAACTTCTCCTAGGGAAGAGAAGGAGGAGACATTGATGGTGAGGAGATGGTCTTCCCCAACATTCATGAAATTGCATGCTGTTAGGTCCCCCACCTCTTTGATGAAATTGGCAAGGAACCCATCAGAACCTAGCTTGCTCAGCAAAGCAATCAGGATAAACCACAGGCCAGAAAAAATTAAATCTGATGGTGCCTGGCAGTCTTTCATTGGAAGATATTAGCAGTGAGAAATTCAAACATGCCTTTTTCCTCTCTTCCAAAATATTAGGTTTTAATAGACATTAATACTGCACCTGTCTGCTATCTTTAAGAAAAAACTATGATGTGACTACTAAATCTTTAAAATACTTGCATTTTCAAAAGGTCTAAAAACAAAGATGTGCTCATACCACCTCATACCATATACAAAGATTAACTCAAAATGGATCAATGACCTAAATATAAGACATAAACACTATTAAACCAGAAAACATAGGGGTAAACCTTGGGTGTGGTAATGGATTATCAGATAGAACACCAAAAGCACAAGCAGCAAAAAAAAAAAAAAAAAAATTGGGCTTCATCAAAATTAAAAACTTTTTGTATCAAAGGACATTATCAAGAAAATGAAAAGACAACACACAGAATGGGGAAAAATGTTTGCAAATCATATATCTGACAAGGGTTTAATATCCAGAATACATAAAGAATTCCTACAACAAGAAGATAAGTTAATTCAAAAATGGGTGAAGGACTTGAGTAGATATTTCTCCAAAGAAGATATGTAAATGGCCAATAAGTACATGAAAAGATGCTTTACATTCTTAGTCACTTGGGAAATGCAAATCAAAACCACAATGAGTTACTACATCATACCTACTAGGATGGCTGTAATTTAAAAAAGAAAAGAAAGAAAAACAAGTGTTTGTGAGGATGTGAAGAAATTGGAACAACTGGAACCCTTAGGCATTGCTGGTAGGAATGTAAAACAGTGCTAGCTGCTGTGGAAAACAGTTCAGCAGTTATTCAAAAAGCTATAGAATTATCATATGACCCAGCAATCCCACTCCTAGGTAACACATTCTCCAACTCCCAATTCTGGCAACCACTGATTTGTTTTCTTTCCCTATAGTTTTGCCTTCCACAATATCACATAAATAGAATCACAGAATCCATTGCTTTTTGTGTCTGACTTAGCAAAATGCATTTAAGATCTCCCTGTCTCACAGGAATCACTGGTTTCTTCCTTTTTATTGCCTAGTTGTATAGATGTATCAGTTTGTTTATCCACTCACCTGCTGATCCATAATTTTATGGATAAATAACTTTGTATAATAGAGTTTTGATACTATAAGGCTAAAGACAAAACACTGGACTCTAGTTGGTAAATATGTATCTCACATGGGTCCAGTTCAGCAATTCTGAAACTACTTTCCACACAGAGTTGAATAAATAAGTAAATATATTGTAGATCATGACAGCCAGGTTGGTATCTATGAAAGAAAGAAATTACAAACAAGCAAAGGGGAATGCCAGAATATACCCTATGGTAACAGGCTGGAGTTAAAGATACCAGTATGAACGAATGTTTTTGTTAGTATATATACAGATGGAGATATAAAGATAGCTCTACACACTGAGAAGGTCTAGAAACAATGACTCTCTAATTGCAATAAGAACACTGAGATGCCAGATTTGGGTTTCTAAATACCATTCTCCAATCAAAGGATCCACGATTCTTCAAAAATGACTAATTCATGGGCTAGGGCACAGAAAATATAAGATAAAAGCCAGGAAGAGCATCTTACAGTTCCAGAAAGTAAGCTAGTGCATAAGAAGGAAACAAGAAAAGAAACAAGATATGGGTTCCTCGAAGTGTCACAGGAACCAACTCTTAAGAGCTCCTGATGGCCAGAGCTGGGATAATTAGAGCAATACAATAAACAATGATAGTAATTAATTATAACCCCCCAAATAAAATATCCATAAGTCAATAAATATCCATGAGACCATACTGATATAAATACACAAATGAATGAATAAATGAAAAGAGGCAATTCTTCCTACAGAAGAACTATAATTACAGGAAGAAAGAGGAAAATGGAACATCATCATTAGAGTACTGTTGGCTTTAAAACAAACAAACAAAAAACCAGGCAGCCATTTTACCAGCAAAATGAGTTTATTCAAGAATAGCTGAAAATTGCAATGCAGGACAAGCAAACTATGGAGAACCATAGGCAAGTCCAGAAAACAAAAGAGAGGGGTTTGTTTTTATGGAGGAAAGGAAGAAGTTGGGAGGGGCTATTTCAAAGAATTCAGGGTGGTGACAGCTTCTCATTGGCGAAGTGTGGCAGTTTCTCAACGACTGGGCTGTTGCTGGACAAGGTTCTTTGTTCCTCATACTGGGGTATGTAAAGTAAGTTTCCTCCTGTTTAGGGTCTGTGAGAGCTTCCCCTTCAGGATTTCTGGACTCCATCTTTAATGAGGTTTCCATTATTTGTTTTCACAGTACCAAAGTAAAAATTGCTATAGGCAACATCCATTGATGAATGCTAAAATCTGGGAGTGAAACTCACAGGGTATCCATATTGCCTCATAATATCTCTCATCAAATATTTATTAATAACTGTGGTGTTTTTAACATATGTCTTCAATTTCTTAAATACTCCCTCCAGGAGATGGATCTCAGATCCCCTAGACTGGATTGAATAACTCCAGTGGTCTAGACTTAGTAATTTACCCCCAAAGAACGGAGTATGGAAAGAGGAAACTTGTAACTTTACATTGGGGAGACCTGGCACACAACCTAAACCAAGTGATCAAGGCTAAGATCACAATTATAAGATATATTGATCTCATGTACCCCAAATCTGCAACCTCAGTCTAATCTTGTGAAAAAAAGGCAAACCCAAACTGAAGAACATACTACAGAACATCTAACCAGTACTCTTCAAAAGTAATTAAAGACAGGGGCGCCTGGGTGGCTCAGATGGTTAAGCATCTGCCTTTGGCTCAGGTCATGATCCCAGAGTCCTGGGATTGAGCCCTGCATTGGGCTCCCTGCTTGGCAGGGAGCCTGCTTCTCCCTCTCCCTCTACTGTTCCCCCTGCTTGTGCTCTCTCGCTCTGTCAAATAAATAAATAAAATCTTTAGAAAAAAAGTAATTAAAGACAAAAACCTGAGGAGCTGTCACAGATTGAAGGAGACTAAGGAAACATGACAACGAAAGGCAGTGTGGTATCCTGACCTGAATTGTGGAACAGGAAAAAAAAAGCCATTTAGTGGAAATACCAGTGAAATCTAAATAGTCTGTAGTTAATTGCATTTGTTGAACCAATCTTAATTTCTTAGTTTTGACTACATGAGATGTTAACATTTGGAGAAGCTGGGTAGACAGTATATAGGAACTATCAATACTATCTTTAAAACTCTTCTGTAAATCTAGAATTATCAAAATAAAAAGTTTAAAAAAATTTTTTTAGCTTCAGGTAAACTTAGGGCTTACACTCAGTAACTTGGAATTAGTGGGTCTCACTCCCAGATGACTCAAACCAAAATAAAGACGTATCAGTAGTAATCAGTTATCACTATTCACCATATGCAATTTGAATGTGCAAGGTGCCCAAACTGAAATCTCCCTGGAGTCAGGCTGGGGTAGCTGTCTGATGGTTGCTCTGTGAGGTGGCCCTATTTCAACACACCAAGCTGCAGACCCCAGAGTACACTACGAAGAATCAATAACTTTCTCCTCCTAGCCGCAGCATCATGGATATAGATCAGCACTGGCGGGAGGATGGCTGAGGTGGGATGAAGCAAATGGAAGCTGGTAGTTGGCACTCACTTTGTAGAAAGGTGGTTAGAGCATAAGGAATGTAGTTACGTTCACCTCAGTGCTTTCTCCTTACCTAAAATGCATGTAGCATTCAGGTATGCATCTACCTTTAGGACAATGCAGAGGGTATTCTCTGGTTTACAATCCCTTGGTTCCCTGAATTATTCCTATTTGATTACATACAAATTACTCATCACTACCAGTGTCTTTCTGACAACAGCCAGAACAGGGATTTCCAATGTGTTACTTCTAGAGCTAAAGAATTAAAAGGGGTCTAAGGGTGAGTAGGGATTTTTGAACTTCGAATATTTTCAAAAATCTAATGAGATCACGAATTTACCTGTAATAAAGCTGCCCAGAATAATACTACTTTTATTTGCTATACTGGAATCATGGCAACTCAGCATGAACCAAAGTGCTGATTGATAGTAAAATACATTTTTGATTTGGAAAAGCAGAGAGATAAATTAACTATTAATAAATGACTTTTGTTAGTAGGCAAAAAAAACACAAAACCCACGGGGGGTTCATGGGTGGCAATGATGAGAAGCCAGTGTGCTACTTACTGCATAAGATACCCTGCCCTCAGCTCTTGCCCCTACAAGCCACCCACCATCAGAATCCTCAGCCTCTATCTCCCTAGCACTTCTTCCTACCCTGGAAAACCTTTTCTGGTGAGGTCTGCCAGTACATTACAAGTGCTCTGTAATTTAATGCCATCTTGATTGCCTTATGCATACTCAAGAAACTGTATACTTCATAGTATGTCTATGATTCATAAAGAGTGGAGTAAATATAGTGCCTATTTTTATAGCTTCAGGAACATAATTCTCCACTTAAAATAGGTTCCATGAGAAAGATAAATTTAACTTCCATCATGTTTGTTTATGCTACTTTTTCCAAGTTATATTTTCACTGTTGAGGACTATCTGTACCCACACGAGAATTTCAGCTCTTAGAAACAAGAACTTCCATGGCTATGATATTTACTAGGGTTAGATCCTCCCAGGCTAAAATGGCACAGGTGAATTCAAGATAATTTGACAAGCACAGAAAATATTGACCTTTAGAACTGTCTGATGCCAAAGATGATGAATACTTATAATACAGCACTTTATTTTTTAGGATACTCCGACATGCTTCATATCTTAAAATGTTTAAAAATCAATACCTCTTTTTACTTTATAGCTGGTTTACAAAACATCCTTTAAAGGCTAAAAAATGACAAATGTAAATCCAATTTACCTAAGTATATTAAAATCTCAATAGAAGCAGAGAAGTTCCACCTAATCTCTTAGAGGCAGAAATCCATATCTATATAACAGATCACTGAAGTTTGTTCAAAGATTAGTAAGTTAAAATTATAGAAAACATTTTCGTAGGCTTAAATTGATTTATATTCAAAATCAATTATCTCAAATACAGACCTCAAACATAACACACAGTAGCATCCCAATGATAAATATTTCTTTAATCAATGGATAAAATAAATGGAAAAAAAGAACAGCTTCACCAAACCAAAAGAAAATATAAATATCCCAACCCTCTTTATTTAATCCCATTTTGTTTTCTAAAACCCTAAAATTAAGACAAGGATTAGAAGAGTAGAAATATAAGAAAAATAATTTGGCATAATGTTTTTATAGTGTTAACCTGTATTTTCTTAAAATGATAGAAAAGCATAATGGATAACATATTAGAATAATATATTTCATATATTGGAATAATCATATATCAGGAAAAAATCTATTTCTTTACCTCTCTGAGATTTTTCTTGGTTTCTTTGTTTAGGTTGAATGAACAACAGTGTTTTCAGCTTTTTGAAATCTTTGCTCTGTTAAACAAAGTGGATTTACATTAATGCATTCTACCTGTCCCCATAGACACAATTTCTTCCAAAAATCTGGACAGGATTTATAGCCTAGGGAACATGTTATGTTTATGTAATTTTAA
The DNA here is from genome assembly GCF_964656455.1 of Halichoerus grypus. Lineage (NCBI taxonomy): Eukaryota > Metazoa > Chordata > Mammalia > Carnivora > Phocidae > Halichoerus > Halichoerus grypus. The sequence goes on from NC_135714.1 coordinate 43,798,928, forward strand.
CTTTACACATAAACTTTGTTGAAATAACTTTTAAAAACAGATTTACTTAAAAGAATTGAAGTACCAAGTACGGAATTCACTGGTCATAGACAGACAAGTTCGATTAAAACTAAGACAATAAAACCACTATAGCAAATTGAGAATTGCTTGCATGATGAAAAGCTATTGATATGAGTCACCCTATGAATGTAGTTGAATCTCATGTCAACTCAGTTAAATAGAGATCACAGTCCCCGAAAAGACTCCATGAACCTATTCAAGAGCATCAATAGTCCTTTTCATCTAGGGAATTCAATTTCAAAACAATGTTACAGACTAAGGGCTATGCTATAAGGTGAAATGCAACTCAGTTCAGTTGAGTTTATTTATCCCAATAGAGTATCTCTCTTTAACATTTTATTCCAGGTCTCAGGCATTAACATGAAATAGTATGACCACCCTCCAATATCTTGATAACAATTTACTCTTCACATCCCATACCCAATGATGAGAATCTGAATATAGATCTAAGATACTCCTAGATTATTCTGATAACTTGTTTGCTCTTCTTAACAGTAGTAGTAATTATAATAATTTATTGAGCACTTAGTATGTTTTAAGCCTTATTTCAAGCATTTTGCATGTATTAACTCAGAAAAGCAGTTCACATTTTTAGGCTTCCTATATAAGGAGGAAACTCTCCTAGTTATTTAACATACCTATGAATGACAGAATTTGCTGACTTAATTCTTTCTTCTGGTTTTTAGCAGCTATTTTTAAAAAAGGAATCAATGACAGCAGCACCATAGTCTACCAAAGCAATACAGCAGGGATGATGCAATACATAATCTTTAAATTAAGGAACTTTGCTCCATGATGCCTCCTGCCGACATTGGGAACTACATCGTACAGTGTGAAACAAATTAACACTCCCACCTTGGCTGGCAGTGTTCTAATGAGATCTCGTAATGTTATTCACATGAGCCCATGAAAAATGAACTTTCAACCAGTTTAATCCTATAATCTCAAATGAATGCCAGCAACCGGAAGAAAAATGTTATTGATATGATTAACATATAATAATTTAATTGCATCAAATCTCTTTAAAAAACAGAGAAAAGTGAATTGTTTTACTTGATGTCAATATATTCCCCAAATACATATAGGAATTTAGCTCTATAAAGCACAATAAACTATAATTTTCAGAATTAAATTTCACTCTGTGATAGAATACATACAAATAGTAAGTTCAAATTATTTTTGATATTATATTAAAATTCAAACAGATATATGAAATATGTATCATTGTGAAAAGAACCAATACATTCATATGTATATAAAGAATGGTAGAAAATATACCAAATTGTTACAACTGAACATCTGTCATCTTGGGGATGGAATTTTTAGTCATTTTATTTTCTTCTTTATATCCTTTATATCCTTTCTGTAACTGCCAAATTTCCTATACTAAACTTGTATTATTTTATTTCAAATTTTTAAAAAGCTACAATTCTTTTTGATTATATAACTAATATATTTATATTTAAAAGTGAAAATCTAGTGAAATTCTACTTACCATTATTCACCGCCTTACCAAGTCTGCATTTAGTTCCCTTTATATGCACTTCAGCCACAGTCTATACCATTAGCACTTCAATGCTAATGTTAATGAACGTTTAATTGGCTGTCTTCTTTCCTGTACCATAAACTACATGAAGGCAGGGACCAACTATATCTGCTTAATTATTATAGCCCCGTTCCTACGGCAATGCCCAGCAGAGGTAGGCACCCAATAGTTGTTGAAACATGTTGTTCTCCTTTAAAAATTATAAACTATAATAGGATCAACATTCCTGCACATATAAATTTGTGCACTTATCCAGGGTAAATTTCTAAAACTAAAGTTGCAGAGACAAAGGTATGCACATTTTGAATTTGAATATACATTGTCAAATTGCCCTCCACAATCCCTGGAAATATTTACATTCCCACCAAAATGGATGAAAATGTCCATTTCCCCATATCCTTGAGACACTGAGTATTGCCACCATAAAAACAAAATAAAAAAACAAAAAAAACCCCACTTTTTTGAAGGAGATATCATTACTACCCATCACTTTTATGTCAGAAAAAAATTTTTTAAGATGGCACAGATTTTGCTATTCTTAAAACTAGATAGCTATTAAGATGCAGATAAAAAATACTAACCAAATTATATTTAGAATGATTGCTCATGCTGAATACTAGTTCATTAGCTGAATGATTCTTTATGTTCAATAAAACAGTGCCCATTCTTCTGCTCAACTCTTTTCAATGTACCCAAAGGGTAGACAACACAAATATGTAGAAAAAAATAAATATAGAGTAAACGTGTAAGAAAACAATCTAACATGGAGATAAACTGTCTGGGGTAGAACATATACAGGTTCACGTGCATGTTAGGATCTGGGAATGAACTCTTAAGGTATGGTTTCAAAAAATAAGGTGAGGGGGAGGAGCAAGATGGTGGAGGAGTAGGAGACCTAAATTTCCTCTGGTCCCAGGAATTCAGCTAGATACGGATCAAACCATTCTGAACACCTACGAACTCAACAGGAGATCGAAGAAAAGAATAGCAGCAACTCTCTGAACAGAAAAGCGACCACTTTCTAGAAGCAGGGACCCAACAAGCGGCAGATCTGGGGAGACTCCCCTTCCTCCCCCGGGAGGAGTGGCGCGGGAGCACACCGCAGGGATCTGCTGGGTTTGGAGACTCCACACTGAGTCGGGTGCCAGAGATAGAAACGCTCAGTCACAGGCCGGGTGAGCACGGAGTGCGGCTGGAGACCGGGGAGACAGGAGTGACTGACTGCTTTTCTCTGGGGCTCATTGAGGAGCGGGGCCTGAGTTCTCGGCTCCTCTGGGGTGGAGACTGGGAAGCCACCATTTTCACTCTCGTCCTCCAAAGCTGTACGGAAAGCTTGCAGGGAACAAAAGCTCCCGAGAGCAAACCCAAGCAGATTACTTAGCCCTGACCGGCAAGGGCGGGGCAATTCTGCCTCCGGCAAAGACATTTGGGAACCACGGCAACAGGCCGCTCCCCCAGAAGATCAGCAAGAACAGCCAGCCAAGACCAAGTTTACTGATCAGTGAGAACGGCAGAACTCCAGCGCTAGGGGAATACTGCACATAGAATTCATGGCTTTTTTCCCATGATTCTTTAGTCTTTCAAAGTTAATTTTTTTAATTTTCTTTTTTTCTTTTTCTTTTCTTTTTCTTTTTCCCTTTCTCTCTTTCTTTTTTTTTTAGGTCACAGTCCAACTTTTTTTCTTTTTCCCTTTTTCAACCAACATCTTATCAATCCCTTTTTTAAAAACCTTTTTTATTTTTCATTTTTAAAGTCATATTCTATCCCTTCATAGTAGTTAACCTTATTTTTGGTATATATATAAGCTGTTCTCTTTCTAAAATTTTGGGATACAGTTTCTTCTAACAGACCAAAATATACTCTAAATCTCTAGTGTACGGCTTCGTTCTAGTCTCCTGCCTGATCACATTCTCTCCCTCTTTTTTTTTAATTTCTCTTCTTTCCTTTTTCAACCAACTTCTTATCTTATCAATTCCTTTTATAAAATCTTTTATAATTTTCATCTTCACAGTCATACTCCATCCCTTCATCGTATTAACCCTTATTGTTGTAAATATATAAGCTTTTCTTTCTTTAAAATTTTGGGAGGCAGTTTCTTCTAACAGACCAAAATACACCCAAAATCTAGTGGGTGGCACTGATCTATTCACCAGCCTGATCATATTTGATCATATTCTTTTTTTTTTTATCTTTTTCTTTTCCTTTCTTTTTCTCTTTTCTTTCTTTCCCTTTCTTTTCGCCTGGTTTCAGGTCTCTTCTGATTTGTTTAGTGTATATTTTTCTGGGGTCATTGTTACCCTGTTAGCATTTTGTTCTCTCATTCATCTATTCTCCTCTGGACAAAATGACAAGACGGAAAAAATCACCTCAAAAAAAAAGGACAAGAGGCAGTACCGACTGCCAGGGACCTAATCAATACGGACATTAGTAAGATGTCGGAACTAGAATTCAGAATAACGATTATAAAGATACTAGCTGGGCTTAAAAAAAACATAGAAGATACTAGAGAAACCCTTTCTGGAGAAATAAAAGAACTAAAATCTAACCAAGTTGAAATCAAAAAGGCAATTAATGAGGTACAATAAAAAATGGAGGATCTAACTGCTAGGATAAATTAGGCAGAGAGAATTAGTGAGATAGAAGACAAATGATGGAAAATAAAGAAGCTGAGAAGAAGAGAGGTAAACAACTACTGAATCTCGAGGGCAGAATTCGAGAGATAAGTGATACCATAAGACGAAACAATATTAGAATAATTGGGATCCCAGAAGAAGAAGAAAGAGAGAGAGGGGCAGAAGGTATATTGGAGCAAATTATAGCAGAGAACTTCCCTAATTTGGGGAAGGAAACAGGAATCAAAATCCAGGAGGCACAGAGAACCCCCCTCAAAATCAATAAAAACAGGTCAACACCCTGACATCTAATAGTAAAACTTACGAGTCTCAGAGACAAAGAGAAAATCCTGAAAGCAGCTTGGGACAAGAGGTCTGTAACCTATAATGGTAGAAACATTAGATTGGCAACAGACCTATCCACAGAGACCTGGTAGGCCAGAAAGGACCGGCATGATATATAAAGAGCACTAAATGAGAAAAATATGCAGCCAAGAATACTATATCCAGCTAGGCTGTCATTGAAAATAGGAGAGATAAAAAGCTTCCAGGACAAACAAAAACTAAAGGAATTTGCAAACACGAAACCAGCCCTACAAGAAATATTGAAAGGGGTCGTCTAAGCAAAGAGAGAGCCTAAAAGTAACATAGACCAGAAAGGAACAGAGACAATATACAGTAACAGTCCCCTTACAGGCAACACAATGGCACTAAATTCCTATCTTTCAATAGTTACCCTGAATGTAAATGGGCTAAATGCCCCAATCAAAAGACAAAGGGTATCAGATCGGATAAAAAAACAAGACCCATTGATATGCTGTCTGCAAGAGACTCATTTTAGACCCAAAGACACCTCCAGATTGAAAGTGAAGGGGTAAAAAACCATTTACCATGCTAATGGACACCAAAAGAAAGCTGGGGTGGCAATCCTTTTATCAGACAATTAGATTTTAAACCAAAGACTACAATAAGAGATGAGGAAGGACACTATATCATACTTAAAGGGTCTATCCAAAAAGAAGATGTAACAATTGTAAATATCTATGCCCCTAACATGGGAGCAGCCAATTATATAGCCAATTATTCACAAAAACAAAGAAACACATAGACAATAATACAATAATAGTAGGGGACTTTAACACCCCCTTCACTGAAATGGACAGATCATTGAAGCAAAAGATCAACACAGAAATAAAGACTTTAAATGACACATGGACCAAATGGACTTCACAGATATATTCAGAACATTCCATCCCAAAGCAAGAGAATACACATTCTTCTCTAGGGCCCAAAGAACATTCTCCAGAATAGATCACATCCTAGTCATAAATCAGGTCTCAACTGGTACCAAAAGACTGGGATCATTCCCTGCATATTTTCAGACCACAATGCTTTGAAACTAGAACTCAATCACAAGAGGAAAGTCAGAAAGAACTCAAATACATGAAGGCCAAATGCACCCTACTAAAGAATGAATGGGTCAACCAGGAAATTAAAGAAGAATTAAAAAAATTCATGGAAACCAATGAAAATGAAAACACAACTGTTCAAAATCTTTGGGATGCAGCAAAGGCAGTCCTAAGAAGAAAGTGTATAGCAATACAAGCCTTTCTCAAGAAATAAGAAAGGTCTCAAGTACACAACCTAACCCTACACCTAAAGGAGCTGGAGAAAGAACAGCAAATAAAGACTAAACCCAGAAGGAGAAGAGAAATAATAAAGATCAGAGCAGAAATCAATGAAATAGAAACCAAAAGAACAGTAGAACAGATCAACGAAACTAGGAGCTGGTGCTTTGAAAGAATTAACAAGACTGATAAACCTCTGGCCAGACTTATCAAAAAGAAAAGAGAAAGGACCCAAATAAATAAAATCATGAATGAAAGAGGAGAGATCATAACCAACACCGAAGAAATACAAACAATTATAAGAACATACCATGAGGAACTATATGCCAGCAAATTAGATTATCTGGAAGAAATGGATGCATTCCTAGAGATGTATAAACTACCAAAACTGAACCAGGAAGAAACAGAAAACCTGAACAGACCTATAACCACTAAGGAAATTGAAGCAGTAATCAAAAATCTCCCAAGAAACAAGAGCCCAGGGCCAGATGGCTTCCTAGGGGAATTCTACCAAACATTTAAAGAAGAATTAATACCTATTCTTCTGAAACTGTTCCAAAAAATAGAAATGGAAGGAAAACTTCCAAACCCTTTCTATGAGTCCACCATTACCTTGATCCCAAAATCGGACAAAGACCCCATCAAAAAGGAGAATTACACACCAATATCCCTGATCAACATGGATGCCAAAATTCTCACTAAGATACTAGCCAATAGGATCTAACAGTACATTAAAACGATTATTCACCACGACCAAGTGGGATTTATTCCTGGGCTGCAAGGTTGGTTCAACATCTGCAAATCAATCAATGTGATACAATACATTAATAAAAGAAAGAACAAGAACCATATGATCCTCACAATAGATGCAGAAAAAGCATTTGACAAAGTACAGCATCCTTTCTTGATCAAAACTCTTCAGAGTATAGGGATGGAGGGTACATACTTCAATATCATAAAAGCCATATGCAAAAACCCCACAGCGAATATCATTCTCAATGGGGAAAAACTGAGAGCTTTTCCCCTAAGGTCAGGAACACGGCAGGGATGTCCACTATCACCACTGCTATTCAACATAGTACTAGAAGTCCTAGCCATAGCAATCAGACAACAAAAAGAAATAAAAGGCATCCAAATCAGCAAAGAAGAAGTCAAACTCTCACTCTTTGCAGATGATATGATACTTTATGTGGAAAACCCAAAAGACTCCACCCCAAAACTGCTAGAACTCATACAGGAATTCGGTAAAGTGGCAGGATAGAAAATCAATACACAGGAATCAGTGGCATTCCTATACACCAACAACAAGACAGAAGAAAGAGAAATTAAGGAGTCGATCCCATTTTAATTGCACCCAAAACCATAAGATACCTAGGAATACATCTAACCAAATAGGCAAAGAATCTGTACTCAGAAAACTATAAAATACTCATGAAAGAAATTGAGAAAGACACATTGAAATGGAAAAAGGTTCCATGCTCATGGATTGGACAACAAATATTGTGAAGATGCCAATGCTACCTAGAGCAATCTACACATTTAATGCAATCCCTATCAAAATACCATCCACTTTTTTCAAAGAAATGGAACAAATAATCCTAAAATTTGTATGGAATCAGAGAGGACCCCGAAACCCAGAGGAATGTTGAAAAAAAAAAAGCAAAGCTGGTGGCATCACAATTCTGGACTTCAAGCTCTACTAGAAAGCTGTAATCATCAAGACAGTATGGTACTGGCACAAAAACAGACACATAGATCAATGGAACAGAATAGAGAGCCCAGAAATGGACCCTCAACTCTATGGTCAAGTAATCTTCAACAAAGCAGGAAAGAATGTCCAATGGAAAAAAGCCAGTCTCTTCAACAAATGGTGTTGGGAAAATTGGACAGCCACATGCAGAAGAATGAAACTGGACCATTTCCTTACACCACACACAGAAATAGACTCAAAATGGTTGAAAGACCTAAATGTGAGACAGGAGTCCATCAAAATCTTAGAGGAGAACACAGGCAGCAACCTCTTCGACCTCAGCTGCAGCAACTTCTTCCTAGAAACATCGCCAAAGGCAAGGGAAGCAAGGGCAAAAATGAACTACTGGGACTTCATCAAGATAAAAAGCTTTTGCACAGCAAAAGAAACAGTCAACAAAACCAAAAGACAACCCACAGAATGGGAGAAGATATTTGCAAATGACATATCAAATAAAGGGCTAGTATCCAAAATCTATAAAGAATTTATCAAACTCAACACCCAAAGAACAAATGATCCAATCAAGAAATGGGCAGAAGACATGAACAGACATTTTTCCAAAGAAGACATCCAAATGGCCAACAGACACATGAAAAAGTGCTCAACATCGCTCGGCATCAGGGAAATCCAAATCAAAACCTCAATGAGATTCCACCTCACACCAGTCAGAATGGCTAAAATTAACAAGTCAGGAAATGACAGATGTTGGCAGGGATGCAGAGAAAGGGGAACCCTCCTACACTGTTGGTGGGAATGCAAGCTGGTGCAGCCACAAGGAAAACAGTATCCGGGTTCCTCAAAAAGTTGAAATTAGAGCTACCATACGACCCAGCAATTGCACTACTGGGTATTTACCTCAAAGATACAAATGTAGGGATCCGAAGGGGTACATGCACCCTGATGTTTATAGCAGCAATGTCCACAATAGCCAAACTATGGAAAGAGCCAAGATGTCCATCAACAGATGAAATCAATAAAGAAGATGTGGTATATATATACAATGGAATATTATGCAGCCATCAAAAGGAATGAAATCTTGCCATTTGCAATGACGTGGGGGAACTGGAGGGTATTATGCTGAGCGAAATAAGTCAATCAGAGAAAGACATGTATCATATGACCTCACTGATATGAGGAATTCTTAATCTCAGGAAACAAACTGAGGGTTGCTGGAGTGGTGGGGGGTGGGAGAGATGGGGTGGCTGGGTGATAGACACTGGGGAGGGTATGTGCTATGGTGAGTGCTGTGAATTGTGTAAGACTGTTGAGTTGTTGTAAGACAACTGTGAATTGTTGTAAGACATACCTGTACCTCTGAAACAAATAATACATTATATGTTAAGAAAAAGAATAAGATAGTAGGAAGGGAAAAATGAAGGGGGGAAATTGGAGCGGGAGACAAACCATGAGAGACTATGGACTCTGAGAGACAAACTGACGGTTCTAGAGGGGGGGGGTGGGGGGATGGGTTAGCCTGGTGATGGGTATTAAAGAGGGCACATATTGAATGGAGCACTGGGTGTTATACGCAATGAATCATGGAACACTACATCAAAAACTAATGATGTAATGTATGGTGATTAACATAACATAAAAAAAATAAGATGAAATGGGTAACTTACTGTGAAGGCAGTTACATGTTGCTCTGACAAAGGAAGTTGGAAAATGCTCTGTCTTGCTGCTCTAGAACTGCATTTCCAAAAGCCTATTGCCACTGTCCACAGGAATGCTTACCCCCAAGTCAGTGTGTCCAAAATAAAACTCATATTCCTCCTCTATTCCCCAGAACACTTAGTTAATTTTGGATGCAGGCCATGACGCTATATCTAGACTGGCATGGTCCAAAATGTAAATAGGGCTAGTGCAAATTGAGGTGTGCTATAAGTGTAAAATATCCACTGGATTTCAAAAACTTAGTATAAAACAGAATGTAAAATATATCATCAGGGTCGCCTGGGTAGCTCCGTCGTTAAGCGTCTGCCTTCAGCTCAGGTCATGATCCTAGGGTTCTGGGATCGAGCCCCGCATCAGGCTCCCTGCTCAGTGGGAAGCCTGCTTCTCCCTCTCCCACTCCCCCTGCTTGTGTTCCTGCTCTCGCTATCTCTCTGTCAAATAAATAAAATCTTTAAAAAATAATAAAAATAAAAAATAAAATATGTCATCAATAATTTGTATATAGATTACCTGTTGAAATGATCACATTTTAGAGATACAGGGTTGAAAATACATTATTAAAAATAATTTCGCCTATTTCTTTTCTCCCCTTTTTAAGTGTGTCTACTAGAAAATTTAAAATTATATAAGTGGCTCCCATTTGCGGCTTGTGTTATATTTCTATTGGGCAGAAAGGGTCTAGACCATTGAGATCAGGGGCCAGATAAAGCTAAGCATCAATTGTTGAACCCTAAGAATCCTCCAGAAAGTAGCAAAGAAGTGAGAGGAGAAAGATACCTGTGAATTGGGTCTGGCTTGGATCTCAAGGAACTGATGAAGGAGATTTCTAGGCATGGGAGACAGTGCAGAAGCTGAGCAGGAGCATAAAGCAAAGATAACAAAACTATGTTTTGAATGCCAGATCATCTAAAACTATTGCTCTCATTGTGTTCTCTCTGGGTTGCTTTTGCCAGAGCCTTCAGCCGTGCCTCCGAATATTCTAACCACGTCTAACTACACCACAAGGTAGCAAACTTCGGCTGAAGAGTTGCAATGGGAAGGTGTGTCTCCCACAGTCAGGAATGACCAAGAAGAGAACCAAGAGGATGATGAACTTAAGGACAAAAATCAGCTGCCCCACCTACCAGGAGATTCCCTTTCCAGTGCCATCCTTGGAGTTCCAGGCTTTGGTGGCGAGTTTTATTTGTATGTTTTTATTTCGCTTGGGCATTACAAGGATGACATCACTCTCCCAAGGCCTCCTTTAACCTGAAACAAAACCCCAGACTGCCCTAATCCCGAAGTTTACTTGAACCTCATCTGCATTCACCTCACACTTTGGAGTATGCCAAAGTTGTCATCAGAGTCCAGCTTTGTACTTTGTATCTGTTTCCTTTCCCAAGAGCAGATGGCAGCCTGGACCCAGTTATTTCAACCTCCCTTGCGGTCTTATCCCATGGAAATCCTCATATGCCTCACGCCCAGGCAAGCTCAACAACTCAGTGACTGAAATGCATGGCTTCTAAGGTCTTTGTCAACCTTATATTACTCTAACAAAAGCAGATCAGTGATTGTGTAGGGGCAGGATAGGAGGTATTACAAAGGGGCTGAGGAAACTTTGAGGAGTAATGGATATTTTCATTATTTTGACTGTGATGATGGTTTATGGGTATATAATGGATCAACTTACCAAATGTACACTTTCATCCTGTCAACTATACTTCTACAAAGCTGTTAAAAACAATATTAACATGTTTCTTTCTCATAATCCATTTCCTGAATCAAGAAACCAATGAACAAACACTTATCTATCACCTACTCTGGCTATCTGCATCCCTGATAGGAATAAAGTATTCTTGGCCAAACAGCATCTCAGGGAAATCATTCTATCATTTCCTTTACACAAATGAAGCACTATTTTAGCAGCAAAGCTTCCATAATATATTTCATTATGTTAATCAGAAGAGAAAGTCATCTGATACATGTTTGAAAGCAGTGGATTGTCCATCTTTCCAGAGAAAAACATTTGTCTAGTGAATAAAGAATAAAACTCTGAAATCACAACCCAGTGTAGCAAAGTAGTTGTGTTAGGCTGGGTTTCACAGAAACAGCCTGAGAGCAAGTGATTTGAGGTTCTCAGGTAAAAACTGTTAAGTTGCTAAGCAGAACAAGAAAAAGGGAAGAAACAAGGGAAAGATGTGGGTCCAGCAGCAGTCCCACCCCACAGGGAGCTGCAGAGCAGAAATGACATGGCAAAAGGGTTCCTCTTTAAGGCAGGAGGTACCCCAATATCTGTCATCCTTTAGCTATAGGCCACACCTGGGAGTCTTGGGGTATAACCTCCTGGGCAGTTCTTGGCAGGGCAGCTTCCATCAACAGGCAATTCTCGAGAGAAGGTATAGCTGTGAGCTGTTGGCAGCCTATATTCACAGCACTGGCAGAATGGGGGCACCTACCTACCTGAAAAACTGTTTCAGTTTTCCTCCATAAAGTGCGACTAATGATAGCAGCTCTTTCATATGCTTGTCAAAACTAAGTAATAATGGATGAAAGCATTCAGAAGAGCACTTTATATTACATAGTATATGTAATTCACTTATAATCATGCATGGCACATTGTAAATGCTCAATAAATGTTATGTTACCATTGTTGCTGTTATTGTGTCCTCAGAAGTACCCATACCAGGTGTCTCATTGCCCAAGTGCTATCCAGGTGTCCATGAGTGAGATTTCTATTCAAACATTAATTAAGGGCAACCAAAAGATTCCACATCTAGGTGACTGCCTAGATAAATGTGTACATTATTTTCATCTGACATTTTCTCCAAGTTCAAAATCAAGTAAGCGTAACCTTTTCTGTGTTTGTCATTAAAGAATAGGGATGGGTGTGAAAAAGAGAGAGCTTTTCCTCTAAGATCAGGAAAAAGACAAGGATGTCTACTTTCACCACTTTTATTCAACATCATACTGGAAAGTCTAGCTGTAGCAATCAGACAAGAAAAAGAAATAAATGGTAATAAGTTGGTAAGAAATAAGTAAGATTCACTATCTGCAGATGACATGATGCTATATATAGAAAACACTGAAGACTCCACCAAAAAACTATTAGAACTGATAAATTCAGTAAAGTTACAGGACACAAAACTAATACACAGAAATCTGTTGCATTTCTATACACTAATATAGCAGCAGAAAAAGAAATTAAGAAAACAATCCCATTTACAATTTCCCCCAAAAGAACAAAATATCTAGGAAAAAACTTAATTAAATGAGGTGAAAGACTTATACTCCAAAAACTATAAAATACTGATGAAAGAAATTGAAGATGACACAAACAAATGGATTGAGAGAACAAATATTGTCCATACTACTCAAAGCAATCTAGAGATTTAATGAAACCCCTATCAAAATACCAACAGCATTTTTCACAGAATCAGAGCAAATAATACTAAAATTTGTATGGAACCACAAAAGACCCTGAATAGCCAAAGCAATCTGAGAAAGAGCAAAGCTGAAGGTATCACAATCCCAGATTTCAAAATATACTACAAAGCTATAGTAATCAAAACAGTATGGTACTGGCACAAAAATATACACATAGAACAATGGAACACAATAGAGAGCCCAGAATTAAACCCACATTTAATATGGCCTACTAATCCATGACAAAGGAGGCAAGGATATACAATAGGAAAAAGAGTCTTTTCAACAAATGGTTTTGGGATAACTGGACGGTTATATGTAAAAGAATAAAACTGGACCACTTTCTTATACCATACACAAAAATGAACTTAAAATGGATTACAGACCTAAATGTGAGGCCTGAATCCATAAAACTAGAAAAAGGCATAGGCAGTCATTTCTTTGATGTCAGCTATAGAAACATTTTTCTAGATTCATCGTCTCAGGCAAGGGAAACAAAAGCAAACATAAACTATTGGGTTACATCAAAATAGAAAGCTTTCACATAGAAAAGTAAACCATCAACCATCAAAAAGGCAATCTACTGAATGGGAGAAGATATTTGCAAATGATATGCCTGATAAGCAGTCAATATCAAAAATATATAAAGAACTTATACAACTCAACACCAAAAAAAAAAAAAATTCTGATTTTAAAAATGAGCAGAGGAGCTGAATAGATATTTTTCCAAAGAAGATATACAGATGGCCAACAGACACATGAAAAGATGGTCAACATCATTCATCCAGGGAAATGAAAATAAAACCACACTGAGCTATCACCTTACACCTGTCACAATGGCTAGAATCAAAAAGACAAGAAAAAACAAGTGTCAGCAAGAATGTGGAGGAAAAGCAACCCTTGTGCACTATTGGTGGGAATGCAAATTGGTGCAGTCATTGTAGAAAACAGTGTGGAAGTTCCTCAAAAACCAAAAACTTAAAAATAGAATTACCATACGATCCAGTAACCCCACTACTGGGTATTTACCCAAAGGAAAAAACCACTAATTCCAAAAGTTATATGCACCTCTATGTTTATTGCAGCATTATTTACAATAGCTAAGATATGGAAGCAACCCAAGTGTTCATTCATGGGTGAATGGATAAAGATGTGGTATATCTATACAATGGAATAATAGCCACAAAAAATGAGATCTTGCCTTTTGCAACATGGATGGACCTAGAGGGTATAATGCTAAGTGAAATAACTGAGACAGAGAAAGACAAATACCATATGATTTCACTCATATGTGGAATTTAAGAAATAAAACAAACAATTAAAGAAGACAAAAAAAAAAAACAGGCTCTTAAATACAGAGAAAAAGTTGGGGTTGCCAGAAGGGAGGCAGGAGTGGGTATGGATGAAATAGATAAAGGGGGTTAAGAGTACACTTACCTGGATGAGCACTGAGTAATGTACAGAATAGTTGAATTAGTACACTGTGCACCTGAAAGTAATATAACACTATATGTTAATTATACTTCATTTTTTTTAAAGGAAAGGGTAGCTGAATAAAAAAAGAGTGGGTGTTATCTCCACATTGGCTGAGATTTGCTTCTGTGGCAGACCCTCACTAGATGGATTCTTCACCTAGCTCCTGATAGAAAAACCAAAACCAAAAATAAAACCCCTCTCTCACCTATGCTGTGTGACCCCAATCACAAGACCAGAGTCTTCCTCAAGAGTTCCCACAAAGCTACACCCCATACTTGGAGAGACACTTAAAATCAGCCCCAGGGGCCAAATCTCTGATTCTCAGAGGCAAATATAGAAAATTTAGACTCTTCCTCCTCTTCTATCTCCTAGTTTTGGAAACCAAACTGACCTCTTAGTCATAGCTGACTAAAGAGGGTGGGATGGGGTCAGTGGCGAGTAGACACGGTTCCCAGCAGAGAGATGGCAGCGATTTTCCGGTCTAGGAATGCCAGCAAATTCGAGGAGGGGGCGGGCTTTCCCGCGATGGCTGCTTCTCCCCTGGTCCTGGCGAAGGAGCCCCGCGGTCCCGCTGGCTTTCGGAACCAGCACACCAAGGGGAGCCCCCACCCGAGCGGCGGCCCTGGCCGGGGCGCGCGGGCGCCTGGGCGGCTGTTACCTTTTCGTGTACCGCGTCAGTCCGCAGAGGAGTGCTAAGGTCCCGCCCGCCGGAGCCTTCCCTTCGCCCCCGCAGGCTTGGGACCGGCCATTGCCACCCGGGAGCCTCCGGGCTCGCCCTCCCCATGGACGCTGGGGGCTCCGCTACCTCCATCGAGGCTGCGAGTGGGGAGGGGGGACGGGGCGGGGCGCCGGGAGGACCTGCCTCCGGCCCCGCCCCTCGGACTGAGCAACGCTTTGGGTTTCCTCCCTTTTGGGCTCCTCAGATTAGGAAGCCCACCAGTTAGCCGGGGATGGGGAGGAAAGTGCTAGCGTGGCAATGTAGCGTGCATGGAGGTGGGGGTATTTGAACCTTTATTTGGAAACTACTAAGGATAAGCTGTGGAGGTAGATGTAATATTTACATTCGTTCTTAAAATAATGTGACTCTAAAATAAATTTAGCGGGAGTGAGGGAGATCCTCAGGGTGGCGACCAGCAGGGAGGTGCCCTTAGGTGCAAGTTTAAGAAGCGCCGTCGCGTATGCGGGTGCTTCTCTTAAGCACGAGTGCCCGCCTGGCGGGCTGCGCACGGGGTCCGGCTCTAGGACACGCCCTCGGCCTGCGCTCCTCGTGGAGCCCCGCCCCCGCCCCACAAGCCCAGGTCCGAAGAGCACCGCGGACCCGCCGCACGTCAACCTCCTTTACTGGAGAAGTCTGAATCTCGCATCTAGGCCCTTATGGAAAACACTGAAATGGTTGGGGGATAAAAAGCCATAAGCAGAACTTTAGGGAAGTGGGCGGTGCAAGCCGGCGTCTCTACTTCGGCTCCAGGATGAATGGTACTGATGGCTCAAAGGGGCCTGGAAGTTCTTTTCCTAGGCTGATTTATAAGTTATTGCTTCTAGTTTTGATGGGGGCACTTAACAACAAAATAAACCCATTTGCTTTCCATTTCATGGGAAACGAAGCTAAATACACTTTGGTTATTTTTAAGTACTTACAATGCCATCTAGCAAGGGTCGCATAATGAGCTGGTCCTCCGCAGTGTTCACGGGGTGTTCCATTAGAGAGGCCTCTAAATAGAATCATGCCAGAACTGTAGGAAATCGCGATGGCAATGTGCGTGACTGGGAGGAAATACAAATGTAGAAGGAGGTTGCCTTTTTATGTTCTCTTGGCAGAAAAGTGTAGCAAGTTTAAAGCTTCATGAAGAGTTAAGTTGTCTTTTGGAAGACCCTCCAAATGTGAAGGGCCCTAGGAGAGAAACACAGTGAATTGGAAAAACCTATCAGTTCTCTTCCTGTCTTCCTCCTGTGCTTCTCCTTTGGGACTCATACAAAACACTTCATTTCTGGTCACCAAATGTACGGAAGTTTCTCTCCACATCAAACAATTCTCTGTGACGCCAGCTGAGAGACCTACAATTTAACTGGATTTGAACACTATCTACGTGGACACGTGTCAGATCCCACAGGTGAAGGGCTTGGTTCTACAAGACTGCTCCCACCCTACTTCAGATGCCAATTGCAAATAGTAGGTTACCAACAATATCTGTCCAATCTGGCTGCAAACTGGAGTTTCCCATGATATTCTTCCCCTCGGATTTGATTATTTGCTAGAACAGCTCACAGAATTCAGGGGGAAACTTATTTACTTTTACATTTACTAAAGGATATGATAAAGGATACAGATAAACAGGCAGATGAAGAAGTACGGGGGGGGGGGGGAGGGAGGTCTGGAAGGGTGCTGACCACAGCAGATTCTGTTCCCTTGGAGTTGGGGTGCATCACCTTCTCTGGAAGCTGTCCAAACCCCATGCTATTGGCATTTTTATGGAAGCTTCCTCATGTAGACACAATCGATTATTAACTCCCATTTCTACCCCTCTCCCCTCTCTGGAGACGTGGGGGTAAGGCCTGAAAATTCCAAGCTTCTAATTATGGCTTGGTCTCTCTGGGCACCAGCCCCCATCCAGGAGCCATCTAAAAGCCTACTCAGAGTCACCTCAAAAAAACAGAGGATGCTTCTAGTGCTCTAAACACCTAGGAATGGACAGGTTTTTATGAGCCTTATGTCAGGAATGGTTCCTCATTGGCCTAGGATAAACTCCTAACTCTCTCATTAGATTTTAAAGGCTTTTTCTAGTTGGCCTCACTCCTTCCACTTTCTTCTTTAGCCTCTCCTCTTTTTACCCTCCCTGCCTCTCTATCTCCTGCCACACCTCCTTCCCGATGGCTCTTGTTAAAATACTGATTTCCTCTAGGTATAGGAATGCTTCTGTGATCGCTCAGCCTGAAATGCTCTCTGGCCCTTTTTTTCCCTGGCTGGCTCCTACTGTTCCATCAGGTCTCTGATTAGATGATTTTCTCCAGGTAGTTTCCCGGTCTCCACTCCAGAGGCTCTTATAAGCACACTGGACCTCCACCACAACACCTAACACAGTATTGTAACTGCCCATTTCCCCCTATTTCACCACCAGACTAACTACTAACCTGTGCCCAAAAGGAGGCTGCCCCTGTAAAGAGCTTGAGCTTTCAAGTTCAAGAACCTGGTTCCAACCCCAGTTCCTGCATTCCTAAGTTGTGTGCACTTCAGCAAGTTTCTTAACCTGTTTGGGTGTCAGTTTCCTATCTGTAGAGAAGGAGAATCACTATAAAGATTACTGAAATAATGCATGTGAAGCATTTGCATGTAGCCAGGCAATTAGTAGATGCTCATAATAGTCGTTATAAATGGTAACAGTTCTGCCCTAAAGTATCCATCCTAGACTGAACTCATCTCAAAAGAGTGGACACCTTCTCATCACCACTAAGTGGAGAGAGGAGAAGAAAACTATGATTTTCCTGACCCCCCCCAAAATCCTCATTAGCTATATATACTTAATGGAGGTTATTTGGTCTTTCATTCCTCAGTTTCTTTATCTGCATAATTAATATCATCATAGGATAGACATGAAAGCATTTTGAGCATTTTGAAACAACACCTTTCCCTATTTTTTTATTGAAAACAATGTGATTTTAGAACATTAAAACAGTGAAACCGGTTGGGGGCTAAGAGACCATAAATAATGTAAAACAACAAACCCCCACTTTTAGCCATGACTCTTAACATTTTCCTTCCTGCATCCTTTTTACCAGAAAAGACAAGAAAAGTTGTAAAACAAGTTGTTGGGAATTTCACCACATTTTCTGTCCCCACCTACCAAGACAGTAGTGAGTGAAGCCAAGCAAATGAGCAGCTCATATAAAAAGCCTCAATGGTCAGGAAAATGTATATCTTGCACAACACAGCCTTAGATCATTGAGATTAGATTTTTTTTATAATTTATCATCTATCTTAGACAAACTATTAGAAGTGGAAAATGCATTAGCGTTCTAAAAGAAAAGAGAAGATTAATCACACACATATCTAATTTTGCTTCTTGGAATTTCTATAAAAATGATAGTAAAGAGGTTGTTTTAAGACACACAGATAAAAAGAATAAGAGAGGAAACACCGCAACAAGATATAAGCAGCTGGTGAACAGTGAATGAGTGATAATTGATTCAGAGAGCTGATCTAGACCTAACTACTAAGCCTGCAGAGGAAAAGCGCAGAAACAACATCCCAGTTCTACTACAGAATCCCAGAAAGATCTAGAATTGGCGGCACGAGCTGCCTCTGAAAGTGGGGGCAAACATAGGGCTATCAAAGGACTGAGTATTGCCTGTTTCAGAAGCAGTTAAATCCTCAGATCACTTTCTCCCACTCTGTGCAGCAGATCAAATGTTTCTCCACCACCCCATCCAAATACTAGAAGTTTACTCTCTGAAGATAGAAATCAGAGTTTCTGAACGAGGTGACATTAGGCACAGATAAGGACAGAAGTATTGTACCAAAACCAGAAATATTAACAGGATATTTATATACTGAATATTGTAAAAAAAAAAAAAAAAAAAAACCACCCCTGTCCAATCTCTTTTTTTAATGAGCTCTGGAATGAACAGAACCAGGGCTATATCTTTCAAGCCGGGAATTAGAAAATACTTCTTTAGGGAACATGAGTAATCCAAATCAATATATCTAAAGATACCCACAAAATTTCCCTGCCAAATCACCCTTCAGTGAATTCCATTGTCAAAAGCCCAGAGATTCCAATCAGTTCAGGGCTCTCAAATATGAGCAGATGGTCAAAGATCACCAGATATCTGAAAGAAAGCCCTGTATCATAAAAGTCAGATGAAAACAAAAGGGAGACAACTTGGAGGAGCAGAGACCATGTAGGCAAAATAATGCCTTAAATAATTATTGTTAATGTGCTCAAATAGGAAAGTTATTTTACCCATACAGAAAGAACAAGACACTATGCCACTTCAAAACTTAGTATAAAGTTATAGTAATCAAGACAATGGGTATTGGCAAAAGAATAAACAGATATATCAATGGAACAAAATAGAGAACTCAGAAATAGACCTCCATAAATGTAGTCAACCAATCTTTGACAAAGAAGCAAAGATAGTCCCTTCAACAAATAGTGCTAAAACAACTGGACACTCACAGGCAAAAAAAAATGAATCTAGATGGAGACTTATACCCTTCACAAAAATTAATTCAAAATGGATCATAGGCCTAAATGTAAAAGACAAAACTATGAAAGTCCTAGAAGATAACATAGCAGAAAATCCAGATGACCTTGGGTAAGGAGAGGCCTTTTTAGGTACAACACCAAAGACACAATCCATGAAAGAAATAATTGATAAGCTAGACTTCATTAAAATTAAAAACTTCTGCTCTGTGAAAGGCAATATCAAGAGAACAAAAAGACAAGACACAGACTAGGAGAAGATAATCTGCAAAAGACACATCTTATAAGGAACTGTTATACAAAATACTTTTTAAAAAAAACTCTTAAAACTCAACAATAAGAAAACAAAAAACTTGGGGAACCTGGGTGGCTCAGTTGGTTAAGCGTCTGCCTTCAGCTCAGTTCATGATCCCAGGGTCCTGGGATCAAGCCCTGTGTCGGGCTCCCTGCTCAGTGGGGAGTTTGCTTCTCATCCTTCTTCTACCTCTGTCCCTCTCCCCCTGCCCGTATTCTCTCTCTCTCTCAGATAAATAAATAAATAAATAAATAAATAAATAAATAAATAAATAAAATCTTTTTAAAAAAAAACCTCAATTATAAAATAGGCCAAAGACCATAACAGACACCTCACCAAAGAAGATATGTAGATCACAAATAAGCACATGAAAAGATGCTCCACATCATATGTCATCAGGAAAATGTAAATTAAAACAAGATACTACTGCAAACCTATGAGAATGGCCAAAATCCAGAACACTGACAACACCAAATGCTGAAAAGAATGTGGAGCAACAGGAACTCTCATACATTGCAAGTGGGAATGCTCAATGGTACAGTCACTTTTGAAGACAGTTTAGCAGTTTCTTATAAAACTAAACATACTCTCACTATATAATCCAGCAATTGTGCTCCTTAGTATTTAAGCAAAAGGGTTGAAAACTTATGTCCACACAAAAACCTGCACATAGTGAGTATAGCAGTTTTATTCATACTGCTAAAACCTGGAAGCACCCAAGATGTCTTTCAGTAGGTGAGTGGGTAAATAAACTCTGGTACATCCAGACAATGGAATATTATTCAATGCTAAAAAGAAATGAGCTATCAAACCATGAAAAGACTCGGAGGAATATTAAATGCACATTACTAAGTGAAAGAAGCCAATCTAAGAAGGCTATGTACTGTATGATTCCAATGACTTGACATTCTGTAAAAGGTAAAAATAAGGAGACAATTAAAAAATCAGCGGTTTGGGGTGGGTGGAGGTTGGGGTGGGTGGGGAGAGGAATAGGCAGACTACAGAGAATTTTTAGGATAGTGAAAATACTGTGTATGATATTACAATGATGGATACATGTTATATATTTGTTTAGACCCATAGAATGCACAGCACCAAGACTGAATTCTAAGGTAAACTATGGACTTTCAGTGATTATGATGTGTCAATGTAGGTTCATCCTTGGTAAAAAAAAAAAGGGGGGGGGACACCATTGTGGTGAGTGGTGTTGATAATGAGAAAAGCAATGCAGGTGTGGGAGCAGGAGTTATATGGGAAATCTCTGTACCTCCCTCTCCATTTTGTCATAGACCTAAAATTGCCTTAAAAAATAAAATCTTTGAAAAAAAGCAGTCCTTAAAAAAAAGAATAAGATGTTCTTTTTAAAAAAGAACATTCAGAAAATCAAAAGTTCTTGGAAATTACATGTGTAAGAGCAGAAGTTAAAACTCAATAGAAGGATTGGGAGATAAAATTAAAGAAACCTTCCACAAAGTATAAAAAGCAAAAACACATAGAGTGCTCATTTCAGCAACACATATATTAAAAGTGTTTAAATTTAAATATAGGGAAGATCAGCATGGCCCCTCCCAAACATGACAATACATAAATTCACAAAGTATTCCAAATAATAATAATAATAATAATAATAACAATAATGGCAACAAGTACTAGTGAGGAGGTGGAGAAATCAGAACCCTTGTGCATTCCTGGCAGAAATTTTAAATGGTGCAGCCACTATGGAAAACAGTCTCACAGTTCCTCAAAAAAGTAGACACAGAGTTACCATGGGGCACCTGGGGGGCTGTCAGTTAAGCATCCGACTCCTGATTTTGGCTCAGGTCATAATCTCAGGGTTGTGGGATCAAGCCCCACATCAGGCTCCATGCTTAGCACAGAGTCTGCTTCTCCCTCTCCCTCTGCTCCTTCTCCCGCTTGTGTTCTCTCTCTCTCAAATAAATAAATAAAATCTTAAAAAAAAAAAAAGGTAGACACAGAGTTACTATATGATTCAGCAATTCTACCTCTGGGTATATATCCAAAAGAATTGAAAGCAAGGACTCCAACAGATATTTGTACACCCATGTTCATAGCAACTTTATTTACAATAGCCAAAATATAAAAGCACCCCGAATGCCTGTCAATGGATAAATGACAAACAAAACGTTGTATGTGCATGCAGTGGAGTATTATTCAGTCTTAAAAAGGAAGGAAATTCTGACACATGCTCCACCATGGATGAACCTTGAGGACATGATACTAAGTGAAGTAAGCCAGACAAAACGGACAAATATTGTATGATTCCACTTACATGAGGCACCTAGAGTAGTCAAATACCTAAAGACAGAGAGCGGAATGGAGGTTACCAGGACCTGGGGATAGGTGGTAATAAGGAGTTATTGTTAATGAGCCACAGAGTTTCAGTTTGGGATGATGAAAAAATTCTGGAGATGGGTTGTGATGACGATTCCACAACAATATGAATATCAATATGAATAAAAGATTTTATTTATTTATTTGACAGAGAGAGAGTGCACAAGCAGGGGGAGCAGCAGCAGAGGGAGAGGGAGAAGTAGGGTCCCCGCCAGGCAGAGAGTCCAACGCAGGGCTCAATCCCAGGACCCCAGGATCATGACCCGAGCCGAAGGCAGACGCTTAACCGACTGAGCCACCCAGGCGCCCAATATGAATATCTTTAATTCCACTTCACTGTATACTTAAAATGGTTAAAATGGCAAATTTCATGTTATGTATATTTTACCACAATTTTTAAAACTAGCAGTTCAAGCATATAACTTAGAGATACAGAGACAAATATTAAAAGTAACAACTCTGAGAGTTGCAAGTGTTTTCCTCTGATCATAGGAAAATGGTAGGGAATGGGATGTTGGTTTTCAAACAAGCTTTGTTAAACTACTTATCTCTTTAAATTATGTGCATGTGAAATTTTGATAACACTATAAACAAATAACAAAATAAGTTTGAAATAATTTTAAGTCTCTCAATTTTATAGATAACGGAATCATAGAGTGGGTAGGACCATTGGCCAAGGTAATCTAAAACAGTAAGTAGCAGATTAAGAAGTTGAACCAACGTGTTCTAAATCAAAGTTCAGCATCTTACCACAACATATTGCACCCCATAATAGCATCTTCCTGAATGTCCTAAAATAAACTTCTGGGAGTCCTGCCTTAAGCCTTCTTAAATTACTTTTCTTCATGTTTTATTAAATGCCTAATAATACTACAGATTTTTCCATTTTGCCTAGCACTATTCGTTAAAAATGAACTTTTTTCTAGTCCATACACACTTCTGAAGTAACATACTTTTCTCAATTTTCTTCTCTATCTTCATAATTCAAAGTGAAAGGAATTTTTGAGGCTGGCACATAATGTCGCTCCTTGAATAATTGGGGAGTCTTTGCTATTGATGAAGAAGACACTGTCCTTTATTTCTTGTGTGCAGTATTTCGTATTGAGTCTAAAAGCCTAACCATGGTAACCTTTATGGCAACAGAAAGCATTTCCATTTCAATTCAATGCAAGTCACCAATTTAATATTAATTTTAATGTTATTTTTTTCCTTTAGAAATATGATATCGTTATAAACAGCAGTTAGACTAAGCAATGATATATAATTTACCATGCTTCAGACTTCAGAATAAAACCCTGTGTGGATACTTCTTCCAATAATACTCCATTAGTTATCAGTTGAACATACACTGGGCATCTATAAAATAATTTTTTAAAGAACTGTAAGGACCTGTCATAAGCATATTCTTCAAAACTGACAAAGTGCTTTTTCCCAGAATAATGTGCTTGACAAGTCATCAATCTTAGAACTCTAAATGAGATTTATTATGCTTTTAAGATAGCACTCTCTAGTACAATAGTGCAGATTACTATGTATGGATTCTAATCTATGTGACAGTCTCAACCAGGTTTTGTGCTTCCTGAGGTCAAAGCAGCACAGGACTACATACATAATAAATGCTCATTAAGCATTGTAATAACTAAGTAATGAATCAGAGTATGGGATCATGGAATGTTAAAGCTGGAATGGGTCCCAGGGATCTATGGGTCTGACTACCCCTTTTTACAACTGAGGAAATACTAATGATCACTTGAGTATGCACTTGGGTCAGACATTTCATGTGCATTTGCTCACAGCAACCCCTCTAGACAGATAAGGAAAGAGAACTAGAGACTTCAAGTTATGTGACCAGGATCACTCACTTGGTCAGTGCTCACACTGCCACTCTAACCAAGGTGACAGGAGACCAGAGTTTGTGCTTTGATGAAGGGCAGAGATAGATGTTGACTGACTTAATGGAATCATATGGCTGGCTGCTGACAGTCAGGCCTAGACTTCAGATTGGCTGACTGCCCAGTACAGTAGCTCATTGTCAGATCCACTAGTGTATATATTAAGTTGAAAATGAGTTTCTGTCTGCTGATGTTCTTGACTATAATTCTTCATTTTTATATAGTGAAATTTGAGAAGACTGTACATGTACATTACTCCTGAAAATTGTTTCTTTGAAACATATATCTTAGCATGGAAAAACATCAGCTTTCATTCTTTTGCATTTCTTAAATAAAGCAACAGAGGCTCAGAGAGATGAAGAAACTAATCCAAGACCATGTCAAAATGCCACAGCTAAGGAGAGACAGGGAAGTGGGACCAGGTCTCCTGCCTCCTAACACAGGGCTGCACCTCATACCCACTCTGGTTCCATGTGTTGACAGAGATCTCTGACTCCCATGATCTATAAATCCATATTCCAGACATATCCTTCTGGAACTTTCCATTTCTCCAATGATATTCATTTGTACTTACAAATATTTCCAATCTCTGATTTACTCTTTACCCAATACTCTCTGTACCAGATCTAATTTATGCTCATCCTCACATTAGTTCTTTGCCACTTGCCACTTGCTCAGTGGAAAGTTCTGTCTACCTCCCCCACTGCCTCTCTCCCTCACACTGCTGAAATTCTCCTTCTTCCAAGGGGGAGACTGGAGCTGGCATGGCCTCCATCATGCTCAGAATGGCAGCAGCCACAGCGGCTCCAATTCCAAATCCAGTCTTAGCAGATCCAAAGAGAAACTCCGTGCTGCAAAGCATGGAATATGAGTTCCCATCAGCTGTCCAAAGGGGTCAGTTAACACAACAAAAATGGGGCAAACTTTTTACCAATGAGAGTCATAAGGCAGGAAGGAACCAAGTGTAAATTCATTTTCTTTCTTTCCTACAATGAATTGCCTCAGTGTACAGTGGTTCCCTAAAGCCTATCTGGAGACATCCTATTTGACCAAGTAGAAGCTGTGTTTTCTTTTGAAGCTTTGTCCAGTGCAGTAATGTTCCACCCTCCGTCTCTGCCTCACACTCCTTTCCCCCTCACTCCGGGTGCCCTGGGATTGCATTTCCCAAATAAAACATTCTCATGCACACTTTGTCTCAGGTTCTGTTTTCTATCCCACTCATATCATAAAAGCTTAATTTTTGGAGGAATAAAACTCTTACAAACTAAAAATATCCTTTCACAAATTCAGCTGGCAATTATTTAGATGAACACTTTTTTTTCTGAGGTCTCCTGAGTCCTGGCAACAGGGAGAGGAGACATACAGGAGGAAACAGAAGAAGTAGAAGATGGTGGTAATGCTCATCTCAGGCCTCACTTTTCTCTCCACTTTAAAAGCAGTTAAACATCTTTGCTATCAGCAGATATTTGATACTTATTAATGAACCTAGAGCCTTTAAGGTCTTCAAGTGAGGTGAGGAAATGGATGTGTACATTCCTCTAAAATATCTAGAATATCTAGGTTAGTGTGAGCTCTTTGGATTGTTGTTAGTTCAGTGACAAGGGCCAGAAACTCCCTTCCCTTTGAAAGCTAGATGTTCGCTACACCGTCTGAGCTTGGAGGAGGAAAGAAGTTTAATCTATGGGAAGAAAGGCCCAGGGAAGCAGCTGGTAACCCTCAGAACTCAAAAACACCAGCCTAGCTGTATTAATCATGGTTTCTATTTTCTCTATTTTATAATGTTTTGACATTGTGGGGGCCTTGCAGACTTCCCTCCTGTATTAGCTGATTTCTAAAGACTCTTTTTAATTTTTTTTTTTAAGATTTTATTTTTAAGGAATCTCTACATCCAACATGGGGCTCAAACTCACAACCCTGAGATGAACAGTTGCATGTTCCACCAACTGAGCCAGCCAGGTTCCCCAAGGTTAGTTAATTTTTAAAGATAGCAAACAACTCATCCCTGAGCATGCCCTTATATGCAAACCAACCAACTCAAAGCCCACACCCCAATCACTTTCTTTATCAACCTCTCATTCACCAAGCCAACATTCCCCCTGCCCTAAATCACTCCAGGGCCAGGTACTTGATAGCTAGAAACCACTTCCCACAGCCCAGAGCCTATAGAAACGATTCAAACTGTCTGATCCTAAAACATGCCCTGCCTTGCCTTTCCTGAAGATACCACAGCAAAGGCTTGTACCCATGCTTTCTCCTCCTTCCACCTCCTGACCCACCCTGGTGCTTCCCATGTTGTCCTGCATGGAATGCTATGTCTCCTTTTTCCAGAGGTCTGTGAATATGAACTTCTTCCTTCACGAAAGTCATGTCTGTGTCTGTGTGCTTTACCTTACCTGATTAAAAACAATCCCAAGTACATTTTTCAAGACACCAGCCAAACAGTGCTCCTCCTCAGAGACGTGATTATCAGTTGCATGGGGCCTCTTCTCTAAGTTTCTAAGTCTTAATAATTTCAGCCTCCTTCCTTTGCTTCCCCAGTCCCAGAAGGTGGTGGTTGCTTTCTGCAGCTGCTACATTTAGGACACAGAGCTTCTTTTAGCTTTTCAGTTAAAGATTCTTCTTACCTAGTCAACAGTTCTTCATATTAAATCTTCTCTGTCAAAATTACTGTTGTGTTTTTCAGCCTCTTGACTAGACCCTGATGAATACACAATTTTATGGTTAATCCTGGCACTTGGGTTTTCATCAGAGCTTAATAATTTATCAATAGCTCATGAGATATTGCCAAGGTAGGGGGGAGGTGTGTGTGGAATAAACCCAGCCAGTGAAAATTCTGGGAAATCAAAGAGATTCAGATCAACTTATGATGTGTCATTCTCAAGAAAAGAATGCTAAATTCTTCATACTTGCCAATTCCTCATCTTAGGCAGCAATGATATTCTAAATCTTCACCTTTTATTAAATCAATACAGGAGACATATCCAAGTCTCTATTGTCAACAAAGATCATGATACATTTGTAATCTTCTGAAAAGCAAGAGGGTTTCAAAAATATATGTCTTTGTCATTGGGCCGCTGTAACAAAATACTATAAACTGGGTGGTCTATCAACAATCACTTATTCTGCGCAGTTCAGGAGGCCAGAAGTGTGAGCTCAGAATGCCAGTGTGGTCAGGTTCTGGTGAGAGCCCTCTGCTGGGTTGCAGACTATAGACTTCTCTTTGTATCCTCACATGGACGAAAGAGAGTAAACTATCTCTATAGCTTCCTCTTATACGGGCATTATTCCCATCATGAGGGCTCTACCCTCATGACCTAAATACACCCCAAACACCCCACCTCCAAATACCATCAGATTGGGAGTGAGGATTTAACATATGAATTTGGGACATAAGCATTCAGTCCACAACCATGTGTATAATAGAGAACAAGATCTTGCCCTGTGACAAACTTCTCAATGACATCCTTATGTTCCTAGCCCATGAGAATCACTCAGTTATGCCACCTATTATTGTGATGATGGGTAATGGGAAATACAGGTATCCCCTGCTTATCAAAAGTTTGCATTAAGCCACTTTGCTTTTTATGAAAGACCTACATTATTGCCTGTTTTTGTTAACTGAGAGAAAGCCAAAGACCATTTTTGCTTTTATGCAAAGGGGGTGAAAGACCTTTTATGCAAAGGGGGCAAAAGAAAAATAGCATTCAGCATTTTTTGCAGCAAGCCATTACAGGGGCAGCTCACACCCCAAGCAGCAAAAGAGGAACCACCAACTCCTTCCCCAGGAACTACACTCAGCATCTCAGCTTCAAGCTGCGATGGTGTTGAACTGTGCCTGGGAACATCTGTGCTTTATCCTGATTTATTTTGTGTATCTGCCAGCAAGATGTGTCCTAAAGTATAAGAATGCCTAAGAGAGGTTAATTTTGGGGTCTGAGAATGCTCAAAAATTTTTCCATATGAATTAAAAACTGTCTCATTTCTTCTCACCATTTTGGCTTATAAAAGTTTTCATAGGAATGTTCTACTTCCAGGTGGGGGAGAGGTATCCTCTGGAGCAGGTGGCAAAGACCTGGGTTCTAATCCAGCCATACTACTGCATACTGACTTGATAACCTTGGGAAAAGCATGAATTTCTCTGAGCTTCAATTTCTTTATCTGTCACATGGGATTATTAACACTAATTATTCCACCTACATTATAAGCTTACTCAATTCACTAAATATTTATAGATCATCTATAGGTAAGATCTTATTCTAGGCATTCCATGACATACAGAGAAGTAAAAATGTTCCCTGCCCTCAAGGAGTTTATAATCCAGTATTTTTCTATCATTCAACAAACAGTTGTAAAATACCTCCTACCAGGCACTGTCCTGGAGCTAAGAATATAAAGCTGTCTAAAATATGGTTCTTTCCTTCAAGGGGCTTAAAATCTGATAGAGAGATAAAATAAAAGCACAGATAACTAGAACAAGAGGTAGAGTGGGCAATGAAAGTTTGAAACAAATCAGCGTGGCAGTTAAAGGAATCGAAGCTTACACCTAGTTGAGAAGGTCAGGAGAGGCTTGGTGGCTCTGGTGCCATTTGAATTGACCATGAACAAAAACCTGAAAGAAGAAAAGATGAAGGCAGTGACCAGAAGAGTGCCTAGTTAGCTGTTATAAGAGCCTGAAGTGGAGTGGAGGTGGTAGAAATAAGAGAGAAACAATGAATATGAGTGATATTTGTTGAACAATGCTTGGCAATCCACATAGGACAATTATAGTAGTAACTGAGAGTTATGGATAAGGATACAACAGTGAATAAGGTGGGTGTGGCCTCTGTTTTCAAGGAACTTTAGATTGGTTGGGAATATAAAAAAATTTTAAAGTTCCCCTAATACCATCTTTGTTTTAAAATAGAGTTTAGAAATAGAACATTGGAAGTTCAGTAAGGCTGACAGATCAGGAAACAATTGTTATATTCACAGATACCAAGAGGAGGGGCCATGCATGCCACACCACAGGGAGATGCACAGAGAAGCCCCGGGGTCTGTCAGGAGGCAGAGGAAGAGGGGGGACGCGTGTGCAAGAGTCTTTATTTTGGTTTGCACGGGGAGAAATGGGTGAGGCAGGATAAGCAGGTTTGGGATTGGCTAGTTTGATTAATTAAAGTGGGCTCTGGGGCTGAGGAGCTGTCCCCAGACGCCTGGTACTTGGCCCTGGGTGGATTATGACAGGTGGCCTGATAAGGAAGGTGATGGGGTTATGACCCCTCCAGGGTCAGCAAGGCTCCGGATGTCAATGTGTCAGAACACAGAAAATAAAACACACTGTTCATACAATCTCTTTAAAAGTAGGAAAGTTTATTTAGTTTTGTATCCCTGGCATCCACCACAATACTTTGTATATAATATGGAAAGACTCCATAAGTGTTTGTTGAATGATGAGGTTAATATATCCCTTCTTCGACTCTTTAACTTTATTGAAGTTGGACAACTGTAACATCCTTGGGCATCAGCTTGGTGGTCACTTTGTTCTGGAGGTCCTCCTTAGATTCCTCGGACTCAGCTGGGCACCCCTGCAGTGGGTACTACAATGCAGTACCCCAATCCCCCTCCAGCGAAGGAGGGCTGCTGGAGATTGCCCTCAGGAGATTGTGAATAAAAGCTAAATAAATAAATGATCCTTTTAAAAATTAAAGATACTATTAAAATAAAAAATGAAAAGTGAATAATATTTCTTTTGTGGCAAAGCTACTTTATATCCTGGTTAGTGCTCTTTCAATTTCAAGAGACAGAAATCCAACTTGAACTTGCTTAAGAAAAAAAAGGGAATTTAGTGGTAATATGACTAGAAAACCATTTTCAGTCATGGCTGCTCTCCACTTTCCCTTGTCTCTCATATCTATTTATCTCTACGTATGACCTCATCTTTTTTTTTTAACTGAAAATAGCCTCTCTGTGTTTGGGGACAATGGCCTCAAACAGCTCCAGCTTACTTTATGCTTATAGTACTTGATCCAGTAAGAGGAGAGAGAAACCATTTTTTTTTTTTTTTTTCCAGAATCTCTGCATAAATTTCAGAGGAAACTGTTGAATCCAGTCTGGAGATGGAGACCACACAGGTTCCTTAAACAGGGAACAGGTACAAAACAGCAGTTACTAAGTGTAGACTAAGGACGGGTAAACAATAAAATACTAAGGACTAAAGGAGTCCCCTCCCCATCAAGAATGAGATTCAGGCCTTTTGAAGGGGGCGTGGCTAACACAGGAACCAGACACTTACTGGTGGTACGAGAGACTTGCCACGGGGTGCTGGAGGCCGGTCTCCGGAAGCAGCTTGCCGTCGTGGGCGGGTGTGGACAGGCTGCAACTGGTCTGTGCAAGAAATCCACTGCTGCCAGAGGGTATGGACGGCTGCTGATGGGAAGAGCATGGCCTGAAGGTTGAGCTAGAATTCCCCTGTGTAGCCACTAGGCTTCCACCCTGAATATCAGTAATAATGGAGGACCAGAACCTGGAAGGGACTTGCCTTCCTGCTGCTATTGCCTCTCAGGGTCACTCCATTGCCCTCTGCTAATGCACTTTAACATTCCACCAGCTAGCGGGTGAAAGAGATACGTTTACAGGGCCCATCTGCAAGATCACAAAGCAAGGCAAAGAAGGGTGGATTTGAAGCCGAGAGACAATCGGTGAGGCCCTATCCTGCTTGGAGCATATGCACAGCCCTGCGCCAACCACTGAGACCAGGGGCAGGAGTGTTCTTATTCGCTAAGACGAGGCCAGGGTCATGTGCTCGTGCCTGTGCGGTGGTGAAGCAAATGGCAGGGCGGGCAGCCCACGGCCACACATGGAATGGCTCCTCCATGGAAAAGATGGATTCTGCTACCCGAAGAAAGGAGAGTGCGAGGCAAAGAGGAAACAAGTAGGTATCCTTTGTATGTTGTATGTTGACCTGTGTATGTCCAGTTCCATTTGGAGTTGTTGGTATAGGCAAGGGAAAACCATGGCCTTTCCCTAAGACTGATAACTGCATTTTAATTCATTTAAGAGACGTTTATTAAGCACCTACTATGAGAGGAGTCATCCTTCCTAGTCCCAAACTACTGGCATCTTTGTGGACACAGGTTGAATTGAAAGGCCTTAAAATGAAAAGGCAGTTAAAAAACAGGGTGAGACAAGAAAATAGTACCTTTATTTACAGATTAAAATGTCCTAAGAGGTAGATCTACAACTTCGTAGCGAAGTTTTTAAATACTACTCATGGTCAAGTTGGAACAAGGCAGTAAGGTCTAGTGGTCCAGAGCACAAATTATACAGCAAGACTGCCTGCATCCAAATCCAGCTCCACTACAGTGTGAGACTGGGCAAGTAACGGGCCACTGGTAGGAAAGTTTTCTCATACATAAAACTGGAATAACAATAATACACACCTCATAGGACTGTGGGAAAGATTTTTAAAAAGCCAACATCTGTAAAGTTTTTAGAACAGCACCTAGCACCTAGGAAGCGCTGTACAACTATTACACACTTATTATGATTGACTATTATTAGTTGGATATCCAAGTAATGTGAGGTTTTTTTTTTAAGATTTTTTTATTTATTTGACAGAGAGAGAGATAGCCAGAGAGGGAATACAAGCAGGGGGAGTGGGAGAGGGAGAAGCAGGCTTCCCGCGGAGCAGGGAGCCCGATGCGGGGCTCGATCCCAGGACTCTGGGATCATGACCTGAGCTGAAGGCAGTCGCTTAACAACTGAGCCACCCAGGCGCCCCAAGCAATGTGAGTTTAATGTGAATTTCTCTCTATTAACTAATTGGAAATCCTCTTATCTCCAAAATACAAAACAAACAAACAAACAAACAAACAAAAAACTTGCTTAAAAACATCTAAATGCTACATATATATATATACATATATATTAGCACCCATTCTGTAGAAATAATTTTATTATTTTCACTACCTTACAACATTGAGGTATTCTCCTTATGAATGTAAGTCATATATTCCTGGGAACCAAATAAAGCCAAACAAAAACTTGTTCTTGGTGTTATTCTGCAGCATACGAAGAAGATAGAAAACTTTTCTTTATAACCTTTCTTTAAATGTTTGTAAAAATGTATGAAAAGATGAAATCTTCCCCGAAAATAAATTTGTATATATATCTTGTCAAAAGAATATTTTTTATGAGTACTTTTAGAATTTCTTTTTCTTTTTCCCTTTTAATAGGAAACTGCTTCTATAAATCCAGTGTTTTAAAATGACACTAGAACATTCCGAGCAAGAAATGTACTCCATCTCTGGCTGAGTCAGAGAAACCCTTTCTTAATGAGGACTCTGGCACTGACTGTGAACCACTGAAGCCTTCCTATTGTGACATATTCGGCAATATTAGTGATAAACTGAAGTCCGAGATATCAAGTATCTCATCAAGTCCTCATCAGTGAGTGTTAGAATGTTGGGGAATGGCGGGCACCAAAAAAAAGAATTGCATTTCTTTTCCTTTCAGGGATAGGGCTGTATTCTCTAATAACTCTTACAACAGAGCTATGGGACTATGTGGAGCATCCATAACTGGAAAAAAAAATGGAAACCAGAGAAAACACTGGACGAAGTACATCTATTTGGAATTTATCCTAAATCACCAAAGTGATTTAGTCCATTTGGGACTCTATAACAGAATACCATAGGTTGGGTGGCTCAAACACAAAACATTTGTTTCTCACAGTTCTGGAGGCTTGGGAAGTCCAAGATCAAGGCACTACAGATTTGGTGTCTGGTGAGAGCCTGGTTCCTGGTTCTTTTCCCTGTGTCCTCCTCATGGAAGGAACAAGGGCGTTCTCTAGCATCTCTTTTATAAAAATAATCCATTCATGAGGACTCTACCCTCATGACCTAATCAACTCTCAAAGGCTGTACTTCCTAATTCTATCACATTGGCCGTTAGGATTTCAACATATGAATTTTGGGGGGAAGGACATACATTCTAGACCATTGCACACTCACATACATACACAGACACACACACACACACACACACACACAAAATATTTCTAGACTAGAATTACCAAGAACTACTTTGATTTAAGAACAAATATTTCTTGGATTGAGTAAAATATGATATGATATAGTAATAGAATTTTTTATGTGTAAAAAAGATTATTTTGATACCAACATTGTCCTGATTCCTACAAATAAAAGACTAAGAAATATAACACAGAACTGATAATTTTCAATCTGCATGTAAACTAACATAAAAAGGTATCATGTTCAGGACTCTCATAATGAAAAAGATTTAGTTACAATAACATATTATTACTAAAGACATTCTTACCAAAGGTAGAAGCAATAAATATGGGACAGAGATGCATTACCCTCCTTGTCAAGCATTAAGGAGGGCTACCGTGTTTCCACAGAATACCGTTTCCTCCTAGGGAAAATGGAGACAATCATATATCTTAGCTTTGCTGGAAGACTAAATTAAACAATGTATATTGCAATGGCCAACACTCAGAGTCTGGCATTGATTAGTGCTGATAAATAGTATTTTCTCTTCTCTCCTGGAGGCCATTCCAGGACTTAGTGATACGAGGGCATACACAACCACGGCCTTTTGCTTAACCAAAAGGTTGCGGGTCTAGAAAGAAGGCACAGAGTTGGGGCCTAGCCTGTATCCACAGTGTTTACCACCCTCTCATCATGCCCCTACAGAGCAGCCTTGAGAAGAGTAGAACTTTGGTCTACAAACTCCCAGGTAGGCCAACTCTGTAATTCCAAGGAACAATTACCTTAGCCCCCAGCTCTGTGCAAGCCTACACTCCTATAATTTGTGAATGTGCAAAAGGGAGAATGATATTATCACTTGTACACATTATTATCCTGTTACCTATGAACACTTACTCCTAGATACCTTAAGCAAATAAATTCTATTGTTGCAAGAGAGTGTAAAATTTTTACAGACTAGGTTGGGAAGTGATTAAAACAAAATTCCAAAACTGAAAATTGAAAGAAAAATAGTTCTTTGGTCTCTAAAAAAAAATTGTAAGAATAAAATAGATCTGGACTTTTTACAGACTTAGATATTATAGTCCACTCTTCTAGTTGTGGGTCGTGTGGAATCCAGGCTTCAGTTCCTCAGTTAACACAAAAGTTAATCTGTGAGTCTTTATAGGACTCACAAGGAGGCCTTTTCTTCTGAGTAATTTGCCTCCCTGTACACCAGCTGGGCTATAGCCACATAGACAAAATCTTCATTATTTTACCCAGGATGGTAGACTGGCTGGACCTCATAATGAAACAGTAGGTATTAAAAATTCCTTCTCTAGGGGCACCTGGGTGGCTCAGTAGGTTGAGTGTCTGACTCTTGATTTCAGCTCAGGTCATGATCTCAGGGTCATGGAATCGAGCTCTGCATCAGGCTCCACGTTTGGCGTCGAGTAGGCTTGGGATTCTCTCTCCCTCTCCCCCTGCCCCTCCCCCCCACTCTCTTTCTCTCTAAAATAAATAAATAAATCTTTTAAAAAAATGTTGCCTGTCTGTGGAAAATACATTTAGGGGATGCTGGAGTTTTAAATATAAGGGTTTCCAGAAAAACACCGTTTTTTTTCCAATGGTTTCCTCATCATCATCCCCATTGACAATTCCATAGCATTTTAGAAAATAAATTTACAGACTAGAATGATCTTTGACCATGAGGAAAGAATGTTTTTAGAGCTCCATTAAATACCTTTTTTAAAAAAAATTTTAAGTAATACCTACGCCCAGCATGGGGTTTGAACTCATGACCCCGAGATCAAGAGTCACATGCTCTACCAACTGAGCCAGCCAGGAACCCATTATAGTTCTCTTAAATATCTTAGTGAACACTTTTGGGGGTCTATTTGTTATTTTTCTATAACCTCTTCTGTTGATGTTAGTTTCTAAAGGTTTAGTACTGTATTCCTCTTCATTAACAAAGAAATTAGGGTTTCTAGAGATTTTCCTTGTTTCCATTTTTTGATGAATTGCCATTTGTAATTCTTTTAAGTTTGAATCCTTTGATTCTTTATAACTTAGATAATGTTTTGATAGATTGGTCTCATAGAATGATTTAGGATCTTAAAAAAGACATTTATTAGCACTTTAATATGACTTTCCCCTAGGACTGTCAAACAAATCAGTACAATAAGAATATTCAAACCAATTGGCAAATCGTTCCTGAACACATTTGTTGATAGCAAACATTTCAATTTGGAACTAAAAGGTCACTATGTCAGTTCCTGAACCTCTAATTTCAACATTACTTAAGACCATACCAGAATACATAGCCACTCTTAAGAACTTTCAGAGAAAGTTGTAGTAATTTCCTTCAGAAGTGCAGTTGAGACTATCACAACTAAAGTGCATGCATTCATGGCAACAAGAGCAAATGGATATTGATACAGGATAAGTCATTGGTAAGACTAATAACTGTCAAGTCCAGCTGTGAGGATATATAACAGTTATGAGGAAATATAAGCTGCAAAATCAGCCATTCAAAAAAAGAAAAAGTCATTATAAGACTGATTCACTTATTTGTTCTTTTGTAAATATTTACAAATAAAGTGAGTGAATAAATGAATGCAAGAATGTTGAGGATATGCTAGACACTGCATATCACATATCCTGGTTGTATGGTGAGCAGGAAAAACATGGTTCTTGCCCGCATAAAACTTACAGTCTAGCAGGAGAGAAAAACATTTTAAAAAATCACATAAATAAGTGTCTCATTAAATTTTTTTTTTTTTAAGATTTTATTTATTTGACAGAGAGAGACACAGCAAGAGAGGGAACACAAGCAGGGGGAGTGGGAGAGGGAGAAGCAGGCTTCCTGCAGAGCAGGGAGCCCGATGCAGGGCTCTATCCCAGGAGCCTGGGACCATGACCTGAGCCCAAGACAGCCGCTTAAGGACTGAGCCACCCAGGCGCCACTAAATTTCAATGACAATGCTGTTGATGAGTGTTCTGACTGTCATACCAGTTTTTTTGTTCTCCATAAGAGGACTAAAACACCCAGGAAATAATTTTTCAAGTGTAAAAGCTGGAAAGAACATCTTTTCTGAAAATCTCCCTCCTGTGATATGGGTCCATTATCTCATTCCCTCCGTGGAAGTGGAAAGTCTTTGTGTCACATTGACTTTCCCTTCCACCTTTCATATCCAAGTAGGTACCATGGCTTATTGATTTTATCATCCAAATATATCTTATAAGCATGCCCTCTTCTCCATTTCTTTTTAGAGAAGGGGGAGAGAGAGATGGGGGGCAGAGAGAGAAGGAGAGAGAATCTTAAGCAGGCTCCACACCCAGCACGGAGCCTGGTGTGGGGCTCAATCTCACAACCCTGAGATCTTGACCTAAGCTAAAACCGAGAGTCGAATGCTTAATCAACAGAGCACCCAGGTACCCCACCTTCTTCTCCATTTCCGTATCCAAAAGCATAGTACTAGTGCTCTGTTACTCTACCCAAATTGTTTTATCTTGACTCCCAGAATAGGAGATATTAAAGTAGGAAAGGACCCTAGAGATCATTCTTCAGATGGAGAAACTGAGGCTCAGAAAGACAAATGTCTCACCCAGGACCCCACAATTCAGCCTAGCCACAGCCATGCCAGTAATTTTTCTCTAGAGCAGCTAATATGGAAGCCATGGAACACTACTCATTGCCTGCTTCCTGTCATTCCCGGCCTCTTCTTCCTTGTTAGAAAATCCCCTTTCCCATGGTAGGAACCAAAAATGACATATACTTGTTTCCTAGGGATGGCCCTGTGACCCAGTTTTGGCCACCAAGATATAAAGGGAAGTCTCTGGCTGGTTTCTGAGAAAGAGTTTGCTCTGACATAAAGTGAAATCAACTAGAGCAACCAACCCCCTGATCCCCTGTCTTCCTGTCCTTGGAGCTGAACAACAACAGCCTAAGGACAAAAAGCCAACAGCTGAGAATTGAAAGAATCAAAGCACTTGGGACCCTCATCTATGAGCCCTGAGCTAATCTTGAAACTGCCTACTTGCAGACCTTTTATAATGAGAGACTGTTTGAAGTCTTTCCTACCTACAACTTTATGTCATGTGTTCTGTTACTTGCAGCTGAGTGCACCCTGAATGGTCACTGGTTTATTTCTTTATTTTCCCTCTACCCCTCTAAGCTCTACAGGAGCAAGGAATTGACCTTTTTTTTTTTTTTTTTTTTTTTTTTTTCATTGCGTGTTCCCAGTTCCTAGAACAGAGCCTGGCACAAAATCAGCCCTTGAGAAATAGTTGTTGAATGAATGAATGCCCAAAAATCTTCACTGGCTCTCTAATTCTGCAGAATAAAGTCCAAAGGATTAATCTGGCATTCAAGGCCCTTCCTGATCTGGCCCCAATCCATCTTTCCAGCCTTATCTTTTACTTTCACACATGCTACCACTCAGGAAAACTGACTACTTCCTGTCCTCCCAAACACCCACTGAGCTTTCTGATGCAGGGCTTTGGCTCACAGAGTCTGTCTGTGGAATAGGCTCCTTCCCCTCCTCCACTTTGATACTTTTCATTCGTTCTTCAAGCTCCAGATAGATCTCCTATAGCACTTCCTCTGATACTTTTCAGGTACAAATATCTTTTCTATGTTCCCTTTTCTTTTGTGCCATTTATCACTTTTAAACATTCATGCTAATTATTACGGTGTACTCATCTCTATCAGATTATAAACTCCTTGGGGATAGAAAATTCACCCTCCCAAGAAACAAACAGAAAGCTTTGCCCCAGTGGATACCTAGTACATTTTTCTTTGTGAGTAGGAGCATAAACAACATCAAAGTGAGCCCATTTAAACAATAATTCGGACCCAGGAATTGGTGCTGACTTTCATGGAAGCAGAGGTCTGATGAATTGCAGGAGGGGAAAGAAGGAGGGCAAGAGACTTGTTGGAAGCGTCAGGAGCTAGCACTGACGCTTTGTCTCCTGCCGATGATAGCAAAGTTCTTAACGGAAGATGATCCCAGTCAATAGAGCCAGACGTCTGATTTATATAATGGAGTCAAGCAGAAGCAGTGGTCTTCCTCCGCAGAGCGACGGAAAGGGAAAAGGCTACTAGACTAGAATAACCGAGGGACTCCACAAGTAGAGCTGCCGGTGTTCAGAAATGTGTTCCCCATCAGCAAACCACAGGAGAGCTCCCGAGAGCAGCCTCCTTGAGCCTGGATGCTGAGGAGTGACGGTGGGGCGAGTGTCGCTGCTGGATTTTGCCCGCCGCGCCGCAGCTGCCACGGGGCACGCTGCGCAGTGAGGGGTCTGACCGCGCACCGACCGCTCTCGGCTCTCCGCTCTCCGGAGCCTGGGTCTGGCTGGGAATGAGAAGTTAAAGAGAGCCAGGGCTGGGAGGCGCAAACCCCAACAAGAAATCTAGGGAGCGAAAGGAGAGCGACGGTGATCTTGAGCCAGGACATCAGGCCAAGTGGACCTGGAGGAAATGTCATCATTGGTAAAGGAGGACTTGGAGAAGAAACTGTTTAAGCCGCTCTCGCAGAATCTGTACGAGTTTATTGAGATCGAGTTCTCGGTCCAGGACAGGTATTACCTCTGTGTGTCAGGTAATCTGTTCTTTCTGTTACGACTTCAAAATGTAAATAACTCCAAGAGGCATGGGTGGTGGAAGGACATGTTTGTATGTATTTTCCGAAATAATAACAGCACGTGTATCTTCTGGTGATAGAGGTTAACTATGCCAAGTTTAGGAATTCAGATTCCACAGGATTTTATTTTCAGTGCTAAAATGGAAGACAGAAAAATAATATCATAGTAAGAATATCTTGGTTGGCTGTTCAGAATGGAACCGGGTATGTATTTTCCTGCTTTGATTATTTTGTCTCCAATCTTTTATTTAACTCACTTGCATGGTATACAATCTTTATGTGTAAGAGCTTATTTTTAAAAATTCAACAGAGAGCTTTCTTTATATTTTTAAATACACTAGAGAATTGAGTTATACAGCTCTATTTCCAACCAGCCTGGACAACTAGGAGATTCTCCTTTTTCATGCTAGGAAGGAAAAAAAGACCTTGGATTTTCTTCTAAGGGCTTATTTAGACTTCCTGGTGGTTTATTTTGAAAAGAGAAATGATCTTCTAAAAATTCTTTCTCTTCTAGGAAGTATGCTCACAGAAACAATACTTTAATCATAGAAATTAGTTCATGAAAATGGAACTTTAAGGATAAGGGGCTGCTCTCTAAACTACTTAACTAAAATACAGATTTTTCCCTCATGTTCTTAAAATTCACAAAAATTGTCCATACATGGGAATAGGCTTTTGTGCTTAATTATGATTTGCCTAAACCTGCCATGTTTGTGAATTTAGACAGAAATGTTTGTGCCATTATTGAATTTAATATATAGCATTCCCTTTTCCCAATCCATGCCTTTTGCTACTTCTCAGGGGCTTAGGAGGAAAGAGCTCAGAAACTCTAAGTGTTCATTGTGGACTTTCTTTTTTAAGGCACACACCTCAACATTTTCAGAAAACAACTTATTATAATTCTCTTCCTGATAATTGCCTCAGAAGGAATCTCTAAAGTTGTCAAGTTGGAGTACTATAAGGGAAGTAGAACAGCCTTAAATAAAGTGCTAAGAATTTTTAAAAATTCTATCATTCCTAATAAGAACAATGTTTACTCAATAATAAGCGTACTAATATTGATCTAACACTTTACCTAGCATATGTTGCTGTATATAAATACAAAGTATGAGGACTTGGCATATCAGCAAGGTAAAAAACTTAATTGGCCAGGAAAAAGAAAGAAATCAGATTATGGGAAAATGTCAAATGAAAGAATTTTAGAAACTTTATTGTATCCTAACCATGAAATCACTGTATGTTTAAGTATTTTGACTTAATATATTAGAGAAGATGTTTATTCCAACATTAATATTTAATCATTTTATTCCTCTCATGATCCTCTTTATAAAGTTAATTACTCATCATGTAACATTAGTAAACAAGTATTTTTAAGGAAAACTTATAAAAATAAAATAATCTGAACAATGTATATATATAACTTATCAAATATATTTTAATTCCTTTCTCCAATCATATAAATAACTAAACTTGTCCTATCTGGTATGAAAAAAAAAAAAGTCTCCTGGAATTAAACTTTTGGAAATGGATAATGTCTTTTTTTCTGCTGTCCTTGAGTTCTAAGAAAGATACTGTGGGCTGGGGTTACCTGCTGTCTTTTTTCATAAATGACCTGAATCCTTTTAACAATGATCAGAAGGTCAAGGGGTTAACATTCTTAATATGTGTGAAGGCAACCTCTTTAGGGTTCAATTTTCTCATCTGGAAAATGACAAGAGTAGGTGATCACTTTCATTAGTAAAATTCAATGATTCTCTTCTGTAAGAAGTAAGGAAGGAAAAAAAAAAAAAGGTCCTCTCAGATGTGAAGAGAAAGCAAGATTGTGTTATTTCAGATAAAAGTTAACATTATAAGTCATATTTATTCCTAATTTTTCATACTCTTCTCTGTATCACAGCCATCAATTGGAGAGCACTTTCCCTAAATGTAACATCTCTTTATGACCCTTTCAAATACATTTAGGCAGAGTGGTAATTTAAAATGAAGTCAGTGTGATGATTGATAGTCTTTAATCTTTGATCATGCTTTACTCAGAAGATTTCTATTGATATGAATCAAACAGGTCATATCACAGTTATTGAGGCAGGTAACTCCAAATTTTGAATGTTGGCCGCCTTCACAGAATAGAGACTGATGATTATAATTTTCCCTTTATTTCCTACAATCTAGCAGTTCTAAATTTGTAAGAATTGAAAGGCTAGACTAGCAGAATTCCATCAGGCACTTTTCAAACTAAAGAAGATATGTTTAGATAAGTTAAATTTTCTACGTATCTGATCAGAATCTGTCTTTTGTAGGGGTCTCACAACCAGATGATTCTGATTTACTGTTATCTTAATATTTTACCTGATTGATGTCAAAAATCAGATGACATAAACCCAATCTCCCTCTCTGTATTTTGCTAGGATTTACATTGAGGATTTCCTGGCACCTCAGTCTCCTCCCAACTCAGAGTTTGCATGGTCATTTCTCCTTGGGATTAGCTTCCCCTAGCCTAGAACATCATTATCCCTGTCAGTTAAAAGCAGCATCTTATAGAGGATAGAGGAGCCCTATTTTACGCAGTCACTAGAAAGGGATAAGTCACTGTGCAATGATGAGTGCAAATGAATTAAAGGAATTCTGAAGGACTTGAAATAGTATATCCAGCATTTTCCATAATTGAATGGGAAGTAGCAGGGCATGGTAGAATGGACCCTGGGATGCTCGCAATCAAGTCTGGTATAAAACGTGACTCTACTTTGTCCACCCGCCGGCTGTGAAATTTGGGGCAAGATAAATAACTTCTCTGGCCTCAGTGTTGGCATCTCTGAAATGGAAATAATAACACCTACATACGCACATAGTGCTCTCCTATTAAATCCTAACTGGGGAAAAAAAAAAAAACATGATAAATTATGTTCCAAAGAAATAAAATAAAAGATAGGGTTATATTTTTTAAATGTATAGAAAAATATATTTACTGTAAAAATATGCTGAAATATATTTGTATAAATTGTATATACCTTAAATATTTATAATAAAAATAAAATAGACACTAAGCATATATATTATATTTAATATATAATGAAAATTGAGATATTATATTATATATTTTACAAATATAAATTATATACATATTCAGATACAGAGTATTTTAAGTATTCTCATATTTTAGAAAAACATTCTTCACTCATAAATATTAATTTTAAAATAAATGGAATTGTCTAGAATTATGAAAACTGTGTGTATAAATTATCCATACATATTACATTTTAATGTCAGAACAGAACTTCTCTGTGAACCAGGAATCTAACCATTTTGTCAAACCATTTACAGTAAGAGTGGTAATAATAAGAGTTAAATAAGAATAAGAATAAATTAACAAGAAAAAGAAACAAAATATTAGAGACCAGGTGCCTTATAAACAATAAATATTTATTTCTCACAGTTTTGGAAACTGGGAAGTCCCAGATCATGGCACCAGTAGATTCAGTGTCTGGTGAGGACCACTTCCTCAGAGACCACCATCTTCCTGTAACCTTACGTGGTGGAAAGGGCAAGAGATTTCTCTGGAGTCTTTACATAAGGGGACAAATGCCACATCACCTCCCAGTGTGCCCACCTCCTAATACCGTCACTGTGGGGGTTAGGATTTCAAAAATGAATTTTTTGGGGGGGAACACAAACCTTCAATCTATAGTGCTCAGTATAGCCCCAAAATTGATTTTATAAAAATATTTCTAGAAAAAAATATGATTCGAAAATTGTTTTTTTAATGAAATCAATACTAGCATTCTCAACGACCCCAAGACATCACCCATACATTGAAACATTTTCACTGAGGCTTCCTATCTTTGATATCTCATGGTGATTTTTTCATATTATTTCATTTCAATGATGAAAACAATTATGTAATACTAGGATTGTAAAATAGCAGTCATTTGTTTATTTAAAGCATTTCTGTGTAGCTCATTTGTGAGCTATTGTTTTTCCTCTATTCTGCAAAATTATATTGGTTCAATTAGCCAACCTTCTTTCCATTTAGTCTTATGAATTATAGTGACTGTTTTACCATGATAACAGAGTCAGTTATTAATGAGTGTTTCTTTTGAAATTCAAAGTGAAAATAAATGGTTGGTGTGAAGTTAAGATTGTAATTCTGAAAATGCTAACGAAACCATTAATACTGGAGCAGGTTACTTTGAAATTCCCTGAGTCTATAGATTACTCACTGAATCAGCATTATATGACGGCGCCTCTGATGTTACTGAAACCAACTCTCTAACACTTTGACTATATAAACACATTTCTGTTTTAAGACAATGTGATAAGTTTCCACTTCGCCGCTGCATTAATGTGGATACGGCCATTTAATTTCAGCTGGCAGCACAGGGCAAGCATGGAAATTAGGGATTGGGTCCACTCCAGCGTGAGTAGACTTCTTTGACTCTTGGCTAAAGACAATTCGTGGAGGCTCCTTGACTCCAGAGGAGGCTCCTTTTGCCAAATTAAAGAATCTGCACTGTCTCTGTGCTGAATCATTGTATCAAAAGGTTGGCTTTTAAAGTGTGCTTGTTTCCTTAGTTTGGTGTTCCTGGGACAGTAGTCATTAATGTAAGAAAACTTGATAACTGGTAGGTCCTACCTTCTTAACATCTCTTTCCATCCTTTATAGAACTGCTCAAGAAAACTTTCTAGAATTTAAAGCTTAGCCT
This sequence comes from Halichoerus grypus, assembly GCF_964656455.1. Taxonomy (NCBI): domain Eukaryota; kingdom Metazoa; phylum Chordata; class Mammalia; order Carnivora; family Phocidae; genus Halichoerus; species Halichoerus grypus. The sequence continues at coordinate 43,842,121 of NC_135714.1, forward strand.
ATTAGTTAAAATCCTTCAGCGACAACCCTCCTCCCAAGGGACCCCTCCACACACACATAGCTTTTAGGATCGCATTTGAACTCCTTAGCCTAGCATTCTAGACCCTTCAGGAACTACCTCCTGCCTTACCTGGTTCCTACCACCTATCCACCCTCACACTTCATGCCAACAATACCTAATACCTATCATGACTCAAAAGGGTCAAGTACTTCATGCTTTTGTACACATGCTGTTCCAGAACTCCTTCTACTACTTTCTTTATTCTGCTAACTCTTACTGCCCTTTACAACTCAGATTACCCCCTTCAAGAAGCTCTCCCTGACCCCACCTTCTCCATTTTCCTATATTACCCTGTCTGTGCCTCCCTCATTCCCAGCACTGTGATCATGTGTGTTCTTTCTGAGCCCCTACTCCCCGTAATCTCAGGGAGAGCAGGAATGGTGCCTTATGGGAATTCATTGTTTTCATGCCTAGCATAGGGCTTTGTACAAAAGGGGAACTCAAATATTTATCAAAATAATGAAATGAATCCGTGGGCCTATAGGCAATCAGCTAACTATCATAACATGTAGATGAGGCAGTGGAATTTGCTTCAGATTACATTTTCATATAGTATCCAGTTATTTCTCCCCATACCCATCCTCTCCCACACCCTAAGTAGCGAGTGAGACAGCGAGCCGGAACAAGAACACTGTCCTTTGGTTCTGAGGTAGAGCCTTCGTCTGAACAGACACAGCTGCCTCCTGGTGGAAGGAACTGCCTCCAAGATCTTGTCCTTATTAAGTCTGACAGAATCAACTCGGCCTCCACGTCAACACGCCATCCTAATGGCTTCCTTTCTAATCCTTTCCTCTTCCCAAAGCTAACATCTAGACCAGTAGAAATGGAGAAATATACATAGGCAAAAACCCACCAATTTTTGGAGGCTCACAGACTCTGAGCCAGTTTGTTGATACTGAATTAAGATCTTCTGTTCTGGGTCTTCTCAAGGACATGCTCTTTAGTCACTCCCTTCATCCCCCAGAATACACGATCCCTCCTCTTCCAAACTCGTGGAATGTGTGATCTAAATCATAGCCTTTAATCTCCTCCTGTTTCTTTTTCTAATCCTACCTAACCTGGGAACTGGCACACAGTATGACTCAGTATTAGCTAGTGCATGGAGGAGTCCTCTGCAAGTTGTCTTCTGCCCTCACCATTCCAGAGAAACTGCCCTCGGCAAAGAAATCAATGATATTCCCCAAGTCAGATTCAGTGCCAGGTCTGAACTCTGCTTTACCCCACAAAGTGACCTCACGGGATGATCTCCAATTTTTTAAAATCCTCCGTCCTTTTGATTTCCATAGCATTGCCTTGTTGGGCTTGTCTCTTCCTGCGGCACCTTCTCAGACCTCTCTGCTGGCACCGTTATCTTCTCTGCTCTGTCTCACCTCTTTCCTCTGCTCTTTTCCCTATAAACTTGGTCTTGGAAACCTGTCCACACAGAAAAATCCCAAGCCCATATTTCCATTCCTAAACTATAAGCTTCCATCTCCTTCTTTTCTGAGATTGTTTATGGACACCTTGTCTGAATGTCAAAATCTAAACTCATTATTCTGCCCAACCAGCTCACCGTCCGGACTTTCCTGTTTGGGTTTCCATCCAGTGTTGTCAATGCCTCGTTTGAAATCTTACTTAGATTTGCCACAACTATTCTATTGCCCACATTCTGTGCCTAGATTACAACAACAGCCTCTTAAAACAAACACAATAAACTACTTTACCACTTACTGCAAACCAGGCACTATCCTACCTCATCTATATATTTTATCTTTAATCTTTATACCCTATGAGTTTGTACAACTCTGATGTGCACTTTACAACTTGAGCGAATGGAGATTTAATCTCTTTGGACATGAAGTAGTTTACTCAGACCACACTGTAAGAAGTGGTGTCATGATTTGAATCCAAACTGTCTAAAGCCAGAGCCCACTAAGCCTCGCTGCCTTTTCCAGGGATCTCCAGTCCTTCTTTGTTTTCTTCTCCAGTGTATCTTGTGCATCACTGCTCCCAGAAAAATACTCCTTTAACAGGGCACCACTGTACTAGCCTCCGGTTCAAGGAGGAAAGAGACTTATTGAATATGTATAACTGTATGAGCTTTCACTGAACACCTGACAGAGAGCCCTCTTCTTAGATTTGTGAACCTGCTCAGACTCCCTCCTCTAGAGGATTGAAGTCACTGAGCAACTCTAAAGTTCGACTGGTTGCCTTAATTTCAGTCTCACTTGCACCTTCAGAGGGTAATTACTCCCTTCACCAGCCCCAATTCTGGAGCCCTCACTGCCCAGGCCAGAATCCCATCCCTTCCACCAGAAGGAGGATTCGGGTATCACAGGTCCTCAGTGGTCTCTGTCCCTTTTCAAATCCAGAGGTTTTCAAAACATTTTCACAATCTTCTCAACCTAGTTAATCCTATTGCCCACCGTATCCTATCACCAACCAATCTACACAGTCCACTTGTTCTAATTCTATTGGTGAGGTTCAGCTTCTATTGTCATCCATTTCCTCATGCTGTCCTTCACCTAGAGATGCTTTCAGTATCATCCCTGCCTTCCCAAACAGGACTATTATAAATCTGTCTCAAATTCTGTTTCTCCCATAATTCCTTCCTTAACTATTCCATCCTCTCCGTCCTCAGAAATCCTGTTGAACATACAGTCTGCTGCACATTGCTTATCTAGCATTATGATTATATCTTAATTGCTTTATATCTTCTTAACCAGGAGGACATGCCAAAGGGCACCTTCCAGAACCAAAAGAAAGTTCCTCAAAGACAAATTCCAGTTTCACTCTTAGAGGACAGAACCAGTTTGCAACTCTCTAAGTGACATCATCCATCTTGAAAGAAGCTTTCAGAAATTCAATTCCTACTGCAACCTCTTTATAATATACCTACATACCATTGTATAATATACCTATATACCATTATGTACCATCACTATATATTTTGTGTGACTCATGTGTGTTAGCAACAAAACCATAGATTCTAGAGGGCATGGACTATGTCTCATACTTGTATCCCCTCTGGCATCTGTAATAGCTCTATCAGGTAAATAGCAGATACTCAGTAAATATACCTTTATTAATTCATTGATAATTTTCAATCCAAGAGCTCCAACATCAAATGTTGATTCCTCTGTCGTGTTCATCTGAGACCAAAGATTTTAAGTCCAGGAAATTATTTCCCTCATTTTGTTCACATCAAATAAGCAATGATTTTTCCCATGCCATTCAAGGTTTAGTACTAAAGCTTTTTGTCTTGATGGAACATTTTGAATGCTAAAATTTGGAAACATGCTAAAGAAGATTAAAAATCTCAAACAATACCAAGCAGGTCAACAGTAGCTGCGATGCAAGCACTTCTACATCAAAAATCTCACGGCGACTTTAAAAGAAAGCATGCAGAGTAGTATTCATATGGTCACTCTTCAACACTGTGTTGCTGTGTGAGCAGAACTGTTTGCTTTCCTGACCTCACTTTCTATATTGTCATAAATTAAAATTCCAATTTGTTCTGGTAAATACTTTGGCACTGACTGTATGCTAATGCTAAGCCTCTTATTTCCTGCCATGAGTCGAACCCCATTCTCCACCACAAAGCTCATAGCTGAAAGCCCGTAGCTCAGTGCACCATCCGACAGACATTACCAGGGCAGTATGTAACCACAGTTGTAGCAAAAAGTAAGTTAACATATGGAGCAAATTAGGGGGCATTGTCATGAAGGTTCAGATACATCAGGGTTCATCATTGGGGTACAGATACAATGAAGGCTCAAACTCGTTCTATGAAAAGGAGATACATAAATACCGAAAGGTATAAAAAGTATAACTTGATGAATAATTTATTATGTTCTAAGAGTTTATGAAAACTAAATGTTTTTCTGCCCTCCAGTGACCAAAAATGAAGAAGTAAAAATAATCATGGTGAAACACTACACAATAGGTTTAGATGAAAAATACGAAGTGACAAAAAAGTGGTCTTTGAACGATCTGCAGATGATTGATGGAAAAGAAGCAGATACTGTAAGTGTTATGTTTTGCAAGGGAGATGTGGGATCAATATGCTAGAAATCTTTGTGTTCAATATCCTACTTCATATTATTCTTGGCATATACTAAGTGTTAAGATGACATATTGTTCTTAAGTGCTATGGGTTTCTTCTGCTGGGATAATCCACAGGGTTTTTTGTTCCATTTTTCTGAGTTGGAGTTTGAATTTTTGTCCATTAAATTTAAAAGCATCTTTCCCAAGGGATTCTTAACAGGTTAAACACGATAATGCCAGTTAGTCCTAAAACTTTAAATGATGCTTCCACCACCGCCCTCTCCCCACCCCAAGTTCCTCCATTAAATTTTGGGGATTTCTTCCTCATCTTCTTCAAACTACTGTTAGTTAGCCACTTGATCCTCCAGAAAAACCAATAACTCCTGGAAATCCTACAACCTTAGAGTTGAAAGGTGGGGAGAGGGTGTACATGCCAATCTCTCCACATAACCTCTTGACAAGTGGTTTTCTCAGTCTTCCCTTGAACTTGCCCATTGATGGGGAACTCTTTGTCATGTGAGGAAGTCCATTCAATTTCTGAATTGCCATACTTTATTTTTAAATTTTCTGCTATGTTTAACCAAAAATCTGCTTCACTCTAACATCCACCCATCAGTCCTGGTTTTGCCATTTGGAGCAACTTAGAAAAACTCCAATCCTCCTTTCACATAGCAGCCTTTCTAATATTTGAAGATGATTATAATGTTCCCTCAAGTTCTCTATTTTCTAGGTTAAATGTAACCATTTCATTCTTTAAATAACTTTCACATGAAGATCAAATCAGATAATATGATGGGACAATACAAATGTTAAGAGGTAGTAGCATTGTTGTGGTTTCTTTCTCATGACATTGCTTCAACACCCTCACTACCCTGTTTTCTCTCCCCTGGAATGCTCCAGCTTTTCCAGAATTAAATACAATAATTTAGAATTAGTGTGGCTAGTTTGTATTTCCTTTGATCTGAATTCTTTATTTCTCTTAAACACTTACCTGAAACCTCAGGTCTTTTGTGCCTGAATTACCATTTAACCTGATCTGCCATTACTTACATAGCATAAAATTTAAATTAGGGCTCTTGGTGATTTGGCTCCTTTATTTCTGGTCATTCCCCCTTAAACTGTATACATCCACAGTGCTTAACTACTGACTCTTGAGGTTTAAAATGCCCAGTCACCTCCATCTCTCACCCCATTCCCAGATTCCCTATTGGGTAAAGTCCTACTCGTGTTTCCCTTCCCCAAAACCCCCATTGCATTGTGGATGTAAGTTACAGACATAATTCCAGAAACTGTGATTGTTGGCTTACTCTGTCTCTCCTCTGGATAGAAACCTCCTAAAAAACTGAGACCATGACTTTTGATCTCTTATCGTAGCCTTCTGCCTTATAGATATTAAGCATTCAATAAGTATTTGTGTTTTTGTTGGATCAATTAGAATTTAAGCTTATTTATTCTTTTTTTTATTATTATGTTCGATTTGCCAACATATAGTGCATCATTAGTTTTCGATGTAGTGTTCAATGATTCATTAGTTGCAGATAACATCCAGTGCTCATCACCACACGTGCCCTCCTTAATGCCCATCACCCGGTTACCCATCCCCACCCCCCTCCCTTCTGTAACCCTCAGTTTGGTTTCCAGAGTCCAAAGTCTCTCATGGTTTGTCTCCCTCTCTGATGTCTTCCCATTCAGTTTTCCCTCCCTTCGCCTGTGGTCCTCTGCTCTATTCCTTATGTTCCACGTATGAGTGAAACCATATGATAATTGTCTTTCTCTGTTTGACTTATTTCACTTAGCATAATCCCCTCCAGTTCCCATCCATGTCGATGCATTTATTCTTTATCTTAGTGAATACCATATTCTCAGTTTAGCTTATTATTCCCACCTATCAAATCTTTTTTTTAAAAAGATTTTATTTATTTATTTGACTGAGAGAGACACAGCAAGAGAGGGAACACAAGCAGGGGGAGTGGGAGGGGGAGAAGCAGGCTTCCCATGGAGCAGGGAGCCCAATGCGGGGCTCTATCCCAGGACCCTGGGATCATGACCTGAGCCGAAGGCAGACGCTTAACGACTGAGCCACCCAGGCGTCCCTATCAAATCTTTTAATACTTGATTTTTTAATATTCACTGTGGTATGATGCAGATTTAATGAGCACAACATGTAGGACTTGATTCAAGTCAATAATAAAAATGATGAAACAAGCAGAGCTAAGCGCCATCTGGGTAACCTCTAGGTAATTGATTGGTTACTATTACCACCACTTGCAATACCGATCCCTGCTACTATCTCACACTTAGTAAACTCTTATCAGATGCCAGGAACCACATGAAGCTCTTTTCATATATATTTCACATAATCATCACAAACCTTATAGAATTAGATTCTGTTATTACTTCCAATTTACAAATGAAGAAAACGAAACTTGAAGAGATTAATTGACTTGCCCAAGGTTACAAAGCTATTCAGTGCTGGAACTACACTTTGCCCAGAAACCTTCTTTGGACTGCTTGTTTAACATCTCTACAAATTCATATATTCATTCATTCATTCATTCATTCAGAATTTGTGGTATACCAGGTTCTACTAGGCTCTTAAGCTATGGTGGTGAAATAGACAGACATAAGCATTTAATCCTACCTGACTTACTTATTTACTTAATTATCTAGTCTGAATACATGAATTTTGCCCTTATGATCTTTACTGAAATCAATATATGCTATCTGCTATTATCTTGACATTACCTAGGAATCAATCCTATTTTAAAAATTTGGTATGTTTGGTATGACTTCTTGGTGAAAGCATGCTGGATTTCATTGCTTTTTTTTCCTGAGTATTCACATAGCATTTTTCTGATAATATATTCAACTTAAAAGTTCAACACTTAGGAAATAGTTATTATTGCATGTCAATATGGTGGAATGTTACATGTCATTAAAAATCATGTTTCCACAAGAATGACTCAGAACTCAATTGTTCACTACTTAATAAGTTTTTTAAAAGTCAGCCAAATACAAAATTTTTCTACTGTTATCTCATTTTGCATATTTAGAATATTTCATATTATTGAAAACTGAAATCTGAACCTTAAATTCAAATACAAAAAATACATATAGGTATATGTATTTATGCATGTCTATCTATATATGAAAGAAAGCAGTATTTTAACAATAATTATCTCTGTGTGATAGGATTACATATTTTTAAATTATTATTTTTTCTTTATACTTCTATGTAATTGTTAAAATTTCTTTTTTTTTTTAAAGATTTTATTTATTTATTCATGAGAGACAGAGAGAGACAGAGGCAGAGGGAGAAGCAGGCTCCCAAGGAGCAGGGAGCCCGATGCGGCACTCGATCCCAGGACTCTGGGATCATGACCTGAGCTGAAGGCAGACACTTAACCATCTGAGCCACCCAGGCGCCCCCGTAATTGTCAAAATACTATACTGCATTGAATTTTATCAGAAATCAATCTCAAGGTGCTCCTGGGTGGCTCAGTTGGTTAAACGTCTGACTCTTGATTTCAGCTCAGGTCATGATCTCGGGGTGTGAGATCAAGCCCTGTGTCAGGCTCTGCACTGATTGTGGACCTGCTTAAGATTCTCTCCCTCTCCTTCTGCCTCTCTCCACCGCCCACTTGTGCACTCTCTTTCACTCTCCACTCTCTCTCTCTAAAAAGGAAAAAAAAAAATCTTACTGTGCTGTTTAATAAATAAAAGAAATATTTTTTTAAAAAAAGAAGTCAGTGTCAAGTTCACTAATCTAGTTTCAGGAATTAACCATCCCTGCCTCTTTTTTGGCCCATTTTTCTTTTCTTATTTTTCTCTCAAGTTCTCAAATATTACTGATGTCCCTAATGATTTCCTACAAGTTTGGTCAGTGCCTGGGGTTGTATTCAGCAAGCCCGTCAACTTAGATTCCCTGGAAGCAGCTCGCTGTGCTCTATTTTCTCCTCACCTTCCTGGCCTTAATTCCATCCCAACCTTGTTGATTCTTCCCTTTCCTGTTGAAGATCATCATCTTTTATAGTGATCTAGATACAAAAGAGAAATTGAGTATTTCTAATTTTCTCATCACTTTAGGACCCAAAAATACTAAACTGCCAGAAAAAAAAAACCCTATAATATCCAAAGAGCAGTTCTTTTAAAGATTTATTTTCTGTGGATGAAACGAAAATATCCCAGTTGTTCTGGGAATTTCTATGTCTCCTCTCTCTTGGAATTGAATCCTCAGAAGTCAGCATCTATTATATTTTTCTCAATAGCAACAATACGGTTTTAAATAGAACAATTCCAAGCCAGAGAGTTGTCAACTTTAAAATGGAATGGAATTAAAACTGAAGTCAATCTATAAAGCAGAAATCAAAAGGACTGGGGATTTGGAGAGTGATGTGGTTGCTTTATCAGGAGGGCAGATGGTGTAGCAAAACTTCAGGCTGGGTTGATTGAGATCTTTGTTCTTGTCCTGGCTCTGCCAACAACTACGTGTGTGACCAGGGCTCTCCCTCTCTGGAAACTATTACCCCAGACATAAACAAGAGGTCACTGAGTGATCCGTGAAACCCCCTTCTAACTCTAGGATTCTATGGAAAGAAAGAACGAGAGAAGGGAGGGGGAGAGAAAGAAGAGGAAGGAAGCACTTGTATTCTATGTGCATGCCTGCTCAGGCTTCAATTATTAGGCTAAAGTAGAAAAGTAATCCTCTGTGAGTATATCAAAGGCATAACGGATATTATCTACAGGATAAAGAGCCAATGTTTTAGTGAGAAAACTATATAAAGAGCATGATTAGTATATGGTGATGGAATGGGTGTGATTTCCTTTTATTGAGATTTCCTGCAGAAGTGTCTTTCAAGCTGCAATTATGACAGCCAGGAAAAATTTTGCAAGGTGTGGCTCAAGGGAACACTGCATTTAAAATCATCACTTTTGAATCATGGAACACTACATCAAAAACTAATGATGTAATGTATGGTGATTAACATAACATGATAAAATAAATTAAAATAAATAAAAATAAATCACATCACTTTTGTACATTCTTGTTTGAAAGCATTGTTGTTGGTTTTTTTTAATTTACTGGCATGAAGCAAGGCAGTATTCACACCAATATCACAATCTTTGGGGGCAGATTCGGGGAAAAAGAGCTATTATTCATTAAACTCTACCCTTGCAGTTTTTTAAATTAATCTCATGTAAATTTCATAGCAACCATATCTAAAATGAGGAGAAGAGTGAAGGTCAGATCAGGTAAGTATTTTGCCTATGGTTACATCAGAGATTCAAAATGGTTATCTAACTTCAAAACTCATGTTCTTTTTCCTGCATCCTGCAAGAATTTTCCTATTTAAAAGAGAAATTGCAAATGCATAGCTGTTTCTTTATAATGTTTACACACTACCTGGTAACAAATTATTAATAGTCTGGTTTGGTCTCTCTCCACCTCCTTGTCATTTAGGGCAACGTTTACCTCCACCTCTCTTTTTATAGGACTACTTCTGATCAGTTCAACACACATTTGTTGAGAACTTAGTAGTTGCCAGGGATAAGCACTAGGAACTCAGAGATAAATAATTCAAAACCTCTGCCCTCAAAAAGAGTTAGGGGTTAGACAGTTAATGAATGTGGAAGCATTTTGTAAACTGAAAAGCATTTTATAAATGCAAAGCATTGTTGTTACTGCTCTTAGTAACAGCAATTATTATTATTTTAATATATAGGACCTAGATGAGGTTTGATGTTTTTTCCTCCAAACACCTCTGCTAGAAATATAGCAACAGCCTAGAGCAATCAATAGAGGCAGTCTTAAGTAATTTGACAATTTCAGTCAAATGATTTAATGATCCCAGCTGTTAACTTCAAAGGTAATTCCTTGCTATTAACTTCAAAGTCAGCAAGCTGGTGATCTGTAGCATGCTAAATGCTAATCTTGCCATCTTGTATTTCCCCCTTCTACCATTGGAGTAGCACAAAGGATCAACCTCCTAATAAAGAAAAGGAGAAATCTTTTCTCCCCTCCAGAACGGGGGTTTATTTCTCTTTTTCCATCCCAACTTATCCTCTCAAACTCACTACTGTGGGAAAACTTGATAACTGTGCATCCTGAAACATGTTTTGTTTGAATAATTGAAAAATCACAGAGGCTTCCAAAATAATCTTCCATATTATTCTCTTTAGAAGCAATATGTTCAAAGCAGATAGCTTTGGAAAGTTCATTTGTAGGTTTTAGAAATATGTTTGATACGATACTTTACAATAAATAAGCATATGTAAGAGAATATGAGAGAATCCCCAGGAAATCTAGCTACTTTCCTGGCTACAAGCAAAATCATGTCTCTCTTTTTCTTCTAGGACAATCCATTTTTTGATCTGCATTTCAAGAAAGTGTACAGTTTGGAAGCATACAGTTGTGCTTCTAAATATGCCTTTGCTCGAACTGTAAATAAGCTGAATCATGCATATCTTAAGAAGGACTTACAGATTGTGAACTTTGATTCTACTTACATTAATGATGATTCCATTTGGTCCTCCAACAACAAGGATTGCTTGGTTCTTATGAGAATATGCTTTTATGCTTTCAATCTAGTGTGCTTATCCCTGTGTCCCCTGCCACTCTGAAGATGTATACCATGTTCCTTCATCAGTATTCTATGAAGATGGTTCCCTAGGTAAATACCGATAATCATGATTTTGTTTTTCCCCTTCATCAGTGACTATGATTTATATGAAAATAAAGTGATTTGCAGTGAAATGTGTTTTAATGCAATCATTCAACATTTGGGACTTTGGCCTGTGCGTTGCTTGGTAACTTTAGAAGGAGCTGGATGGTTTTGCCTACATTTGTATTCTACCAAAAAGTATCAAGAAGTATCTTGAAAGGCCTAAGTAAGTGGAAAGACAACCATGTTCATGGATAAGAATTAATATTGTCAAGATGTCTGTACTACCCAAAGCAATCTACAGATTCAGTGCAATCTCTATTAAAATTTCAACAATATTTTTAGCAGAAATTGAAAAGTTGATCCTTAAAATCATATGAAATTGCAAGGGGGCCTGAATAGCCAAACAATCTTGAAACAGAAGTACAAAGCTGAAGGACTCATCTCCCAACTTCAAAACTTACTACAAAACTACAGTAATCAAAACAGTGTGGTACTGGCATAAGGATAGCCATATAGACCAGTGGGATAGAATTGAGAGTTCAGAAATAAATCCAAACATCTATGATCAGCAGATTTTTGACAAGAGTGCCAGATACATTCAAAGAGGAAAGAATAATCTCTTCACCAAATGGTGCTGGGACAGCTGGATATCCCCAAGCAAAGGAATGAAGCCCCTATCCTACACCATATACAAAAATCAACTTAAAATGGGTTAAAGACTTAAATATAAGACCTGACACCATAAAATTACTAAAAGAAAATATAGTGGTAAATCTTCAGGACCTTGGATTTGGCAATGGATTCTTATGAAGTCAAAAGTATGAGCAACAAAAGAAAAAATAGATTGGACTTCATCAACACTGCTTTTGTATCAAAGGACATTATCAAGAAAGTGAAAAACAAACCTACAGAGTGGGAGAAAATATTTGCAAATCATATACCTGTTAAGAGTTTAATACCCAGAATATATAAATAACTCCTACAACTCAGTATCAAAAAGACAAACAACCCAATTCAAAAATGACTCACATAGACATTTTTCCAAAGAAGATATACAATAAGCACAAGAAAAGATACTCAACATCTTTAGTCACAGGGAAATACAAGTTAAAGCCACAATGCGATACCACTTCACACCTATTAGGATGGCTTTAAAAACAAAAACAAAACCAGAAAATAACAAGTATTATCCAAGATGTGGAGGATTGGAGCCCTTATATGTTGTTGGTGGGAATGTAAAATGGCACAGTCACTGTAGAAAACAGTTTCACATTTCCTCAAAAAGCTAAACACCAAATTACCAAATGACCCAGAAATTCCACTCCTATGTATATACTCAAAGGAATTGAAAGCAGGGGCTTGAATAGATATTTGCACAGCGATGTTCTTTGCAGCATTATTCACAAGGGCCAAAAGATGGAAACACGCCAAGTATCCATAAACAGATGAATGGAGACACTAAATGCAGTCTATCCATACAGTGGAATATTTTTCTGCCGTAAAAAGCAATGATGTTCTGATACATACTACAATATGGATGAATGTTGAAAATATACTAAGTGAAATATCAGACACAAAAGAACAAATATTGTATGATTTTACTTACATGAAATATCTAGAATAGGCAAATCCAGAAACAGAAAGTAGGTAAGAGGTTATCAGGGGCTGGAAGGAGGCAAAAATGGGGAGTTGTTGCTGAATGATTACAGAGTTTCTGTTTGGGTTGAAGAAAAAGGTTTGAAATAGATGGTGGTCATGGCTGTACAACATTGAGCATGTAATTAATACTGCTGAATTGTACATTTACAAGATGGTCAGAAAGGTAAATTTAATGTTATATATATTTTACCATGATTAAAAAAAATAATAATGTAATATGCTAAAAGTCACTGAATTGTACACTTTAAATGAGTGAATTGTATGGTATGCAAATTAAATCTCAATAAAGCTGTTTAAAAAAAGGACTACGTTTAGTCTGTTAAAAGTCTACTAGAAGAAAACATGAGTGAATTTTTTTATAAACTGAGACTGGGAAAAACTGCTAGCTATCACTCAAATCCAGAAATAATAAAGAAAAAAGTGATTAACTACATAAATATAAGACTTTGCATGAAAAAATACTATAAATAATCAAATAACAAATGACAAAGTTGGAAAAAATGCAAATTATAACAATACACTAATATTTTTCATAAATGGAATTCTCCTACACTTGAGGGGTTAAAAAGACCAACAATGCAAGGGCACCTGGGTGGCTCAGTTGGTTCAGCATCTGACTCTTGGTTTCAGCTCAGGTCATGATCTCAGGGTCATGGGATTGAGCCCCACATCCAGCTTCATGTTCAGTGCTGAGTCTGCTTAAGTTTCTCTCCTTCTGCACCCCCTGCTCTCTCTCTCTCTCTCTCTAAAATAAATAAATCTTTTTTTATTTAAAGATTTTGTTTATTTATTTGACAGACACAGCGAGAGAGGGAACACAAGCAGGGAGAGTGGGAGAGGGAGAAGCAGGCTTCCGGCGGAGCAGGGAGCCCGATGCGGGGCTCGATCCCAGGACCCTGCGATCATGACCTGAGCCGAAGGCAGACGCCCAACAACTGAGCCACCCAGGCGCCCCCTAAAATAAATAAATCTTAAAAAAAAAGACCAACAATGCAATTTGCTAAAAAATTAGAAAATGATATGAACAGACATTTCATTAAGAACTGCAAATGACACTTAAACATATGAAAAGATGATTGACCTTGCCCATAATAAGAGAAATTTAAATTAAATCTACAGTATGATCCTGTTTCTCACCTATTAGATGGGTAAAAATCCAAAACTTTAACAGTATTTCACTGGAAGTGGGAAAACAGGCTCTCTCATTCATTGCTGTTGGAAATGCAAAAGGGTACAAATCCTATAGGAGAGGAATTCGACAATATCTTGTAAAACTACATATACATTTACTCTTTGGCCCAGCAATTTAATTTTTTCCTAGGACTCTATCCCAAAGATATTTTAGCAAAGATACAGAATGACACATGCACAGGCATGTGACACTGTTTACAAGAGCAAAATATTTCAAATAGCTCAACTAATCATCACTAGAGGATGAATGGAATAAACCGTGGCACACACACACAATACAATACTGTGCAGCAGTACAAAGTGGGAAATAGTGAAGGCGCCAGGTGTGCCCTGAGTGGAGGCTGTTGGCATGGAAAGCTGCAGGTGGGCTAACTAGAAGCAGGGTATCCTAGGTGATTGGTTAAAGACACATATTTGGCTTTCTCCAGTAGGTCCTAAGCTAGAAGTGGGGGCCAAAATTAAGGAAGTTGTCAATTATTAATCAAGTCCAGGCCACTTGGACCAGGCTATTTGACTTTCTAGGCTGATTGTTACAGATAGTAGTTTGACTTCCTGGACTGGTTATTGCACCTACTAGGTTGGCTTCCTAAGCTGATTGCTGCAGGTTGTGGGTCAGAGTTCTATTCCTGCATGTAGTCTGGCCATGGCCATTTGCATATTCAGAAATATCTTAATTATGGTGGTAGTCACATGACTGTGTATGCTTGTCAAAATCCACTGAATCTAAACCATATTCTGAAGTTTAATTGTTACTAGTAATACTGGTAATGTTATTTTGAAACAATTATGAGAGTATTGAGTATTGTAAGATAAAGCATATGTTATCATGTTAATGTCATTAGAAACTGAGATTTCAAACTTAAGAGAGAGAATACATAAGAATGAAATCAAAAAATTAAAGCCCTGAAGGAGTAATTTAACTGAAAATATTAATATAAACTCGTCTTTTAAAAAATAAGCATGCATTTTCTAGATTTGTCCACCAAGACCTTGAAGCAAAGACATCATGAGCAATGAGCATCTTAGCTTTCAAGAGTCGTCTATAAACACTATTCCTTACTGAAAAGAATGCAGATTCCTTAAAGAAATTACTGATTCTAAGTCTGGGGCAGAAAATGCACAAGATGAACATGGGACATCCTCATACACCAGGAAGAAAAGAAGCTATCAAAGTCAATTGGGATCAGTCAAAGGACAAAGGAGCCAATTTGAAGTAGCTCCCACTGGCCTAAGATGGAGAAATCTAAGCATAACAAAGAAAATGACTATAATAGAATGAAACACAGCAAATATATATATAAATCCATGAATTTCATAATATTAAAAATCTCATTTATCATCATTGGAATATCTGAAGATTGGTAGATAAAAGAAAGACTCAAGCATGTATCTTGCCTTTTCTGTAGGAACTGTATTCTGGGGAAGATTTAAAGAAGAATTCCAAGTAATAAATGCAGGAGGAATGATAGAAAGTTGCCATTTTGCAATCTCTAATGAAATAATGGATTTAGGCAACAATTATCAGTGAACGCTAAAACCATTAGGGGAAAGTTTATGGTGAACTTTATAATGAAGGGACCAGGCTGACACCATTTGAACCCAATGAGCCATCTTAGTATCACTAGAGGTGGGTGAGCCAACCTGAAGGACTCATGAGGCAATGAAGTAAGTACATGGCACCACCAGTGAAGGAGTCTCACCTAAAAAATGAACCTGAATCTAATCCATCTTCTAGGTCTAGCCACGGGAAATACGGAGAATGAAGGAATGAGCTAAATGACACCCAAATACAGAATGTGAAATTCTACAGCACCAGTGACTCAGTTTCCCTAACAAATCAATTTTTTAAAGCATGGAGGGTGGGGAGGAGCACTGTTTGTTATTATCTTATTTCATAAAAGAGACTTAAGAAATGTAGTGTCCAAATACTACATGTGGATCTGGTTTGGACCCTGATTTGAATACACCAAGTATAAAAAGATAGTTTTGAAATAGGGAAATATGAATTTGTAAAGTATTAGATATCGAGGAATGGGTTGTTAATTTTGTTAAGTGTGATAAGAATGTGGTGGGTTCGTTTTATTAAAAAGTCCTTATACACTAGATAAGATAGTTAGATACTGGGATATTTATTGGTAATATGTCATGAAGCAGGAATTTATTTTCAAATCCTCCAGGGAGGAAAAAATGGAAGACAATAAAAAATAGGATTGGCATAGTCATTATCAAAACTGGATGATTAATCCATGGGAGTTTATTATACCAGTCTCTCTACTTTTGTGTACATTTAAAATTTTCATAATAAAAAATTTAAAAGTACCACATCTATTGTCCTGAAACAAAGGTTGAAGATCATTTTGAAATACCATTGTCCTATAAAAGGAGCCAGAGTTCCTTGAGAAGGGGCTGGGCAGGGAAAATACTAGATAAGCCCAGAACATCTTGTTGTGCCAGAAGATGAGGAAGCACTCAAAAAAAAAAAAAAAAAAAACCATGGATGAGGAAAAAAGACTCAGGAGACAACTTGAAATAACTCCCAATGGCCAGGGCTGGAACAATTTGAGCAAAACTAATAATGGAAGTATTGGAACACAACCCAAAGAATAAAAAAAAAAAAAAAAAGAATAAAGTAAAGATGAGCACATACTGATGGAAATGAGTGAGGGAGGGGAGAAGGGAAAACTCTTCCTTACAGTACAATTCCAAATAATAAAAGCAGGAGGAATGAAGGAAATTAATAAATGTAGAAAATGAGAGAAATAGAAAATCACCAGTAAAACACCGCACAGTAATAACTGTTACAGGCAAGATCAACAGATGAATGCTAAAATTAGTGAGTGAAAGTGTAAAGAGAAATAGGATGTTTTCATAGCCTCAGAATGTTTCCCTTAAAATATTTGTTGACTAAAAGGGGGGAAAAATAGTAACTTTACAGTGGCAGATACCTGACAGACACCCCCTTAACCAGGGGGTCAAGGTTAATATCACCAGCAGTAATGGGACGTATCAATGTTGTGTGCCCCATGACATGATGCAGAGAGAAAGGCACATCACTTTTGTAGTATTCTTCCCCAAAATCCATAACCGTATATTAACCATGAGAAAACATCACACAAATCCAAATTAAGAGACATTCTACAAGGTAACACTCTTCCAAAGTGTCAAGGTCCCGCAAGATAAGGAAAGACTGAGTGCATTTGCTAGGGTTGCCATAACAGAGTACCACAAACTGGGAGAAGTAGCAGAAATGTATTATCTCACAGTTCTGGAGGTCACGCTAGCAGTTGGAAGTCAGCAGGATGGGTTCCTTCTGAGAGCTGTGAGGGAAGGATCTGTTCCAGGCTTCTCTCCTTGGGTTGTGGATGGCCACCTTCTCCTTTCTCCATATCATCTTCCCTCTGTACACATCTGGGTCCACATTTCCTCTTTTCACGAGAACAATAGTCATATCAGATTAAGTCCCTTCCTAATGAACCCATTTTAACTTGATTACCTCTAAAAGGATCCTATCTCCAAATAAAGTCACATTCTGAGGTGCTGGGGTTTAGGGCTTCAACAAATGAATTTGAGGTACAAGGGCGGACACAAATTCAACCTATAATAACACTGATGAACAGATGGAGGAGTCTTAAGGGGATATGACAACCCAATGCATTATAGGATCTTAGAATATATCCTGGAACAGAAAAGGAATATTGGTGGAAAAACTGGCAAAATCTGAATAAGATCTAAAATTTAGTTACTGATATTATCCTAAGGTTAATTTCTTAGTTTTGAAAATTGTACTATGGTTGTGTGAGATGTTAGCATTGGGGGAAGCTGGACAAGAAGTGTGGAGCTCCCTGTACTATCTTTGCATTTGCTCAGGAAGGCTAAATTTTTTCCAAAATAAATTTTTTTATATCAGAGAGTTGATTTTTAATCAACTGTATATGAGTTGATTTCTATGAAGTAGCTAAAAGATGAACAAGGCCATCATATACAAACAGCGTCAAAATGTGGAAAAATGAGTTAGTGGTGTCTCACTCCCTGAAACCAAGTTACCAAGTTATCTAGTTGCATTGAACATGGAAATGCCCTCTAGTTGAGTACAACCTTGAGTACACCTTTTAATCAAAGCAGGCAGTTCAAATGATGATATGCTAGAAAAATCTCATATATCCCATGCCAAGTCTTACGTCGCCCTTTCCAACTAATAAAAAACAATCCATATAGCTCACATGTTTGCTTCTCAGGTAAAGAGTCAGACTGTGGTTAGCAAAAGTGACCACTTCCTACATTGGAGTGATGTCTTTATACAGAGAATAAAGATAGTATCTTATCCCTTTTGGAATATACACAGGAGGCACTCAAGATACATGTATTTATTTTCTTGACATGTAATCCTTATAAAGGAAGTCTGACTCTTTAAGTACTTACTGAAAACCTCATCATATTACATTATTTTGTGTTTTTTCTCTCTCCCCTTTGCCTTTTCTGTGTTCTTTTTTCCAACTCGTTTTTAGTTTAATTCCTCTGCAAGCTAAAATGTCCTATTTCTCTATATTTTGTTCTTAAATATGTTTTCTTGTACTCCTTTTTACCCTAGCCACTGTAAGCAGTTTGAAACTCCCAGAACCTAGTTGCCAAGACCGGCAGAGTCACCCATGTAGGCATTCAGGTTGCAAACTACACAAGAGTGCCACATCTAAAGGGGAATTTTGGATCACCCAGCTGACTTCTGCAGCACTGGGGGAGAGCTCCCTCCTCCGTAAACCCTCATCCGCACTCATGGAGATTACCTAGCACACACTCTACTCTTGACAACATTCTGAGCATCAGTTGGTAATAGCTATTTTCACAATAATGCCATATAACAGACAACTACAAATTGGAATGCCTTAAAAACAACAAGTATTCAGCTCTTGCTCATGCATCTTTAGGTTTTACTGAAATATGGCTGATCTAGGCTAGGCCTGTCTGAACTGGGCCAAGGTGGCCTCCAAGCTTCAGATTGAGTTCAGATTTGCTCCACATCTCTCTTCCTCCTTGGACCAATGACTACCCAGACTTTTTTTTCTTATGGTCAAAGACAAGAAATTTTTGAAATTTTTAAAAAAGGGCAAGTCCAATTGTGCAAGCACATTTCAAAGTTCTGCTCATATAATGTCCACTAGCAAACCACTGGTCAAAGCAAGTCACCAGACCAAGCCCAAAGTCAAAGTACAGGGAAGTATACTCCACTCACCATGAGATCATCAAGAATGTAAATGTATAATAGGAATACAGGGGAGTAATAGAGACCAATTCCACAATCTAACAAACCCCTCATGTTGCTTCTCTTGCTCACCTTCTCTTGGAAGCCTGAGCAATTCTGGCTTTGTTTCCTCATCTAGATGGATATTGGAAGGATGAATGGTAGCACAGCATGCATTCTGCCTGCCTGGGCTCTGGAAATCTTTCTCAGGGGGAGTTATTCAGGTCGTACAATAATATACTACCTAAATTTTTTTTTGAGAGAGAGAGAAAGAGAATGCGCAAAAGCAGGGAGTGGGGTGGGCAGAGGGAGAGGCAGAGAGAGGCTCCATGCTCATTGCAGAGCCTGACACAGTGCTCGATCCCATGACCATGAGATCATGACCTGAGCCAAAATCAAGAGTCAGACACTTAACCAACTGAGCCATCCAGGCGCCCCATATACTATTAATTAAAATTTATTTTTTTATTTTCAATTAAGTAAAGTAAAATAAATTTAATTAAGTTCATATCAAGGCATTGCATGGGTGAGAAAGTGATAGCCTCACAGGGTAGATATGCCCAATGGTCATCAGTTTTCATTCCAAAGTCCTTGAAGACATGATAAAAACTGTTCATCTTTGGGTTCCTCATGGCACATAATACAGTGCCTGCCCCCGAGGAGGTTTTATAAATATAAAAGTGAGATTTTATTCTGAAAACCAGATTTATTTTTTATAATAAAGAGACCTAAATTTTAAAGGTATTTATATGATTGATTGTTGTCATACTTCCCATTTGCAAATGATACACATTTTTTTTTTATCCTTAAGCAAATGGCAAATAAGCCTATGATCCTGCAAGTCCAATAACATGTTACCACTGAAGGCTGGTTGTGGGAGAAACTTGGAAACTCTCAGTTCTTGAGTAAGTGGAGCCAAGTCCTGATAAAAGAGAAGTGATGGACACCTCAGCCACTTGTTTCCACAGCCTCTGAGAGTAGCTTATTTATGATATAAAAGCAGCCACTTTTCCCTTCTTGGGAAAGTCTGAGCCAGGAAATTATTTATTAACACAATTGTTCCCCAGATATTATATGTATGGGTGCTTAAAGAGATACATTTTTTAATCTTACATAATATTTTTAATCATCTAATTCTCTATTATAAAAAATCTTTTTTTTTTTTAAGATTTTATTTATTTATTTGACAGAGAGAGAGACAGCGAGAGAGGGAACTCAAGCAGGGGGAGTGGGAGAGTCAGAGAAGCAGGCTCCCTGCGGAGCAGGGAGCCCAATGAGGGGCTTGATCCCAGGACCCGGGGATCATGACCCGAGCAGAAGATAGACGCTTAATGACTAAGCCACTCAGGCTCCCCTATTTTTAAAAATCTTATTAAAAGAAAACATCAGTAAGAATAATGACGATTGGGGCACCTTGGTGGCTCAGTCGGTTAAGCATCTGCCTTCCCAGACGCCCCTATTTTAAAAAAACTTATTAAAAGAAAACATCTGGGGCGCCTGGGTGGCTCAGTCATTAAGCGTCTGCCTTTGGCTCAGGTCATGATCCCAGGGTCCTGGGATCGAGCCCCGCATCAGGCTCCCTGCTCCGTGGGAAGCCTGCTTCTGCCTCTCCCACTCCCCCTGCTTGTGTTCCCTCTCTCGCCTTGTCTCTCTCTGTCAAATAAATAAATAAAATCTTTAAAAAAAGAAAAAAGAAAAAAGAAAAGAAAACATCAGTAAGAATAATGAGAATTGGGGTGCCTGGGTAGCTCAGTCAGTTAAGCATCTGCCTTCACCATGCTGTCTTGGTGATCACAGCTTTGTAATATAGCTTGAAATCAGGCAACGTGATGCCCCCAGCTTTGTTTTTCTTTTTCAACATTTCCTTGGCGATTCGGGGTCTTTTCTGATTCCATACGAATTTTAGGATTGTTTGTTCCAGCACTTTGAAAAATGTCATTGGAATTTTGATCGGGATGGCGTTGAAGGTATAGATTGCTCTGGGTAGCATAGACATTTTAACAATGTTTATTCTTCCTATCCATGAGCACGGAATATTTTTCCATCTTTTTGTGTTTTATTCAATTTCTTTCATGAGTGTTCTGTAGTTCCTAGAGTATAGATCCTTTACCTCTTTGGTTAGGTTTATTCCGAGGTATCTTATGGTTTTTGGTGCTATTGTAAATGGAATCGTTTCTCTAATTTCTCTTTCTACAGTTGCGTTGTTAGTGTATAAGAAAGCAACTGATTTCTGTGCATTGATTTTGTATCCTGCCACATTACTGAATTGCTGGATGAGTTCTAGTAATTTGGGGGTGGAGTCTTTTGGGTTTTCCACATAAAGTATCATGTCATCTGCGAAGAGAGAGAGTTTGACTTCTTCTTTGCCAATTTGAATACCTTTTATTTCTTTTTGTTGTCTGATTGCTGTTGCTAGGACTTCTAGTACTAGGTGGACAATAGTGGTGAGACTGGGCATCCTTGACGTGTTCCAGATCTTAAGGGAAAGGCTCTCAGCTTTTCCCCGTTGAGGGTATTTGCTATAGGTTTTTCATAGATGGATTTTATGAACTTGAGGAATGTTCCCTCTAGCCCTATACTCTGAAGAGTTTTAATCAGGAAAGGATGCTGTATTTTGTCAACTGCTTTTTCTGCATCAATTGAGAGGACCATATGGTTCTTCTCTCTCCTCTTATTAATGTGTGTTGGTGGGAATGCAAGTTGGTACAGCCACTTTGGAAAACAGTGTGGAGGTTCTTCAAAAAATTAAAAATAGAGCTACCCTATGACCCAGCAATTGCACTACTGGGTATTTACCCCAAAGACACAGATGTAGTGAAAAGAAGGGCCATATGCACCCCAATGTTCATAGCAGCAATGTCCGCAATAGCCAAACTGTGGAAAGAGCCGAGATGCCCTTCAACAGATGAATGGATAAAGAAGATGTGGTCCATATATACAATGGAATATTACTCAGCCATCAGAAAGGATGAATACCCAACTTTTACATCAACATGGATGGGACTAGAGGAGATTATGCTAAGTGAAATAAGTCAAGCAGAGAAAGTCAATTATCATATGGTTTCACTTATTTGTGGAACATAAGGAATAGCATGGAGGACATTAGGAGAAGGAAGGGAAAAATGAAGGGGGGGGAATTGGAGGGGGAGACGAACCATGACAGACTATGGACTCTGAGAAACAAACTGAGGGTTTTAGAGGGGAGGGGCCTGGGGGGATGGGTTAGCCCAGTGATGGGTATTAAGGAGGGCACATACTGCATGGAGCACTGGGTGT
This sequence comes from Halichoerus grypus, assembly GCF_964656455.1. NCBI lineage: Eukaryota > Metazoa > Chordata > Mammalia > Carnivora > Phocidae > Halichoerus > Halichoerus grypus. Next base: position 43,864,234 of record NC_135714.1, read on the forward strand.
TATATGAAAACAATGGATCGTGGATCACCACATCAAAAACTAACGATGTATTGTATGGTGACCAACATAACATAATAAAATTAAATTAAATTTTTAAAAAAATGGGTCCCAGAGGAAATAAAAACCAGTGTTAACAGAAAAAAAAAAAAGCATCTGCCTTCAGCTCAGGTCATGATCTCAGGGTCCTGGGATCAAGCCCCATGTCAGGACTCTGCTCAGCAGGGACTCTGCTTCTCCTTCTCATTCTCCCTCTGTGCTCTCCCTTTCTCTCACTCTCTCTCTCTCAAATAAATAAATAAAACCTTAAAAAAAAAAGAATGATGATTGCCAGGGACTGGGGGACAGGGTGAGAGGGAGCTATTGTTTAATGGGTACAGAGTTTCAGTTTTGCAAGATGAAGTTATGGAGATGGATGGTGGTGCTGGTTGCAGAACAGTGTGAATGGACTTAATACCACTGAACTGTACATTTAAAATAAAAATGGTAAATTTTATGTTATGTAAATTTTTATCACAATGTTTAAATACTGGGAAAGAAAGAAAATGCTGAAAATGTTAAGAACATGAATAATCCACTGTGTTTTCAGAATTTTTCCCAGCCTTAAACAAATAACCAGACAATATAAAAACCATAAACTGTCCTGATAATTAACACTGATCAGAATATTAAGTCAAGTAAAAATACTTGTAATTTTCCACCAGTGCAGATATTAACAAGCTCCATTGTTTTACTGTCAAGAAAATAGAAAATAAATTTTGTAGGCATCCATAGATTTCAGAAACAAATCTTTGATTTCAACTACGCTGAGGGAAACTTAGTTCAGGTGAGCTCACTTTTCATTGGTGGCTAGTCCTCAGACCAAGTTTTTGTACTTTGTTCTTATATAACCATTCCAGGCTGGACAACTTCCTGGAGGCCACTTTTACTGAATTTCTCATAACTGTTGTGCTTTCCTATTTCACGGTTTGACTATCCCTTTTTGCTCACTACCAATTTTAAATATTCTGCTTGAAAGACTGAAGATACTGTAAAAAAAAAATAGGTAATAAGCTTACTGCAGAAGTACCAGATTTTATATACATTTCTAAGGGAAAAGCAGTCTTGGGGACTCATTTCATGCCTCTCCTAGGAAGTCCTTGATCTTCAAGGGACTTCATTAATGGTAAAAATTATCTACACTCCCTGCCACTAAGTAATGACAGTAAGAGCAGTCTTACCTTTGTACAGTGTAAGTGTTACTTACTAGAAAGTTACTTATTGACTGTTGTTTAAACACATTACTTAGTATATGTGAAAATATATCTTTCCATTGAATTTAATCCATACAAATGATAAACAGTTTAATAATGTCTTGGAATAAAGGAGGGATATAAGTTTGAAGCAGTTGGAGTACTCAACATTTAATCTGATTTTTAGCAAAAATGAATGTGGTCAAGCCCATGTATTCATTTATAGTCCTCTTAATTTGCTTACACTTCTAGGGTGCAGGTCTAGGCTTGCTAGTGGCATTGTTCCTGAATTCCCCACATGCAGAGAGGAGAAAAATCCTATGTCCAGTACTTAACTCAAGTATATTAACAAAGTCATGCTGAGAAACATTAACTTCAGCTTCAAGCCAAAATATGTATGGTGGCCATGGTGGCCAATTCCCAGAAGAGATTCAGAATTAGATGAGAGATGATCTCTGCACTTCTGAGAATCCCTCTGAATGTGTACAGGGAACTTAGCACCATGCCTTTTATTGTAATGTCACCCCACAATATGTACATTGAATAAGGCAGCTGCATAAAAGAAGCTTGAGAGCACAATGTGATTCTGCAAGCCAAATTTTGCCTTCCTTGTATCTGCACATCTTATTGTATTACTTTCTATGTTGTTCAAATGTGCATCTGTTACCTAGCTAATATTCATGTTTGATATTTACTTAATACTGATACAGGGAGTTATCACTCTCATTTAGTGGCTCTCTGACTTTCTTCTATAAAGCTGCAAAGAAATGAAAAGTAATACCATAGGATATTTACATCTATTTCTAATAAAGCTTAAAACAAACACCAATTATTACGTGCATAAGAGTAGACACTATTCTGTCATCCTGACACTTCTAAAGCCATTTATAAAGAAAGATTGTGGAAGGTGGAGCACTGCAATTCTCATTGTTCCAAAAAAAATTACTTGGTTTTCTTTGTATTCATACTAATGATCTGACAACTCTGAGAAATTGCTCTTCCTTCCTTAGACAGAAATGTGCATAATTGAATTGTGAAAAAACAATGCTAAGGGAAAGAAAAGAGGAAAATCCAAGTAACTGACATAACCAAAGTCCCCAAAAATTAGGAATAAGGAGAAAATGAAATTATATAAACTCATATGATTTCTTTAAACATATGAAGACCTCTTGGCCTTGTATGCAATTAAAATCAACCTGATTTCTCTTAAGGGACAGCTGGACTGCAGTATTAGCGGGTTATGTGAAAGTCCATTTCTGTGAGCCCTGTGGTTTCTCACTAAACAAAGTCCAAAGAGTCAGTTGTGGTTTCCACCCATTGGTGTTTCATCTGACAGCCCCGGAGACAGCAGGACACTTCTGTTCTTCCTCCCTCAGGGTTTCAAGCAGAGGAAAAATGATTCCCCTTCTGCCTCCAAAAGGTGGGAAATAAGTAAATGAGTTACTCCAATTTCTCCAAAATCATTAAGAATCCATGAGCTTCACACCTCTGCTTTATTGGAGAAAGGTATCAAGAGAGATTTCTCTGAGGAAGCAATTAACTTCAGTAATCCTGCCAATGTTGTCATCATTAATATTCGCTCGTCTTGGCTGTTTGGAAGAAGTTTCTCCCTTGGAGCTTTTTAACAGTGAAAAAATTATTTCATGCTATCCAAACATGACATTGCCTCATATGTGATGTATGTTAATATATGTGGCCTTCTGTCTATGAAAAGGAAGCAGGATCTGAGAGCCTGAGTGACTGTCATACATTTTTCAAGAACATCAATCTACCCAATCTAATCTTCGAAATCAACCTGCGTGTCATAACAGCTCTCAGTTATTGAGTGCTTACTATGCGCCAAGTTCTTTACAAGAAATACCTCAGCAAATTGCATGAGAGTCCCAAAAATTGGGGATTATTATTTTGAATTTACAGATGACGAAAGTGAGGCTCAGGAGAGTTAATTAAGTAACTTGCCTTGTGGTCATTGAACCAGTAAAGACCAGACTTAAACCCAGTTCTGCATGACCCAGTGATTATATATATCCACCATTTTATGTTGCAGAGGACTATAGTTACATAAAGAGATAGTCATTAAAATACTATTCTGGGGCGCCTGGGTGGCTCAGTTGGTTAAGCGACTGCCTTCGGCTCAGGTCATGATCCTGGAGTCCCGGGATCGAGTCCCACATCGGGCTCCCTGCTCGGCAGGGAGTCTGCTTCTCCTTCTGACCCTCCTCCCTCTCATGCTCTCTGTCTCTCATTCTCTCTCTCGCAAATAAATAAAATCTTAAAAATAAATAAATAAATAAAATAAAATAAAATAAAATACTATTCTGTGCTTACTATGCGTTTTTGGGCTAAATAATCTGTGCCTCCATTTTCTGGTCTTTAAAGTGAGTATCATAAAGATTCTTACCTCACAGGATTGTAGTGAAAACTGAATTAGTTAATACATGTAAAGTGCTTAGAATAGTATATAGAACAGGGGCGCCTGGGTGGCTCAGTTGTTAAGCATCCGCCTTCGGCTCAGGTCATGATCCCAGGGTCCTGGGATCGAGCCCCACATCGGGCTCCCTGCTCAGCAGGAAGCCTGCTTCTCCTTCTCCCACTCCCCCTGCTTGTGTTCCCTCTCTCGCTGTGTCTCTCTCTGTCAAATAAATAAATAAAATCTTTAAAAAAAGAGAGAAAGAATAGTATATAGAACACAATAAGTGCATTGGTATGAGTTTCAGGAACTGGGAATACATCTGTGAACAAAACAGATAAAAGTCTTTGCTTTCATAAAGCTTCATTCTAGAGAAAGAGAAAGAGCAAGTAGACAAATACCATATACGTTGGGATGTAATGTCATAGTATTCCAGGATGTAATAAGAACCATGAAGAGGAAAACAAAGCAAAAATGGAAGATAAAGAATACTAAGTTGGGACACTTATTTTATTTTATTTTTGGTTATTTTTTTTTTAAGTAATCTCTATACCCAATGTGGGGCTTGAACTCACAACCCTAAGATTAGGAGTCACGTGCTCTACCGACTGAGCCAGCCAAGCACCCCGGGACACTACTTTAAATAAGGCTATCGTGGGAACCCTCACTGAGATAACATTTGAGCAAAGACTTGAAAAGGATGCAGTTGTGAGCCATGCAGATACTTAATGGAAAATCATTCTAAGCAGAGGAAAAGGCAAGTGCCGAGGTCCAGTTTGCCTGGATTTTGAATGGAGTTTGTCTGGATTTTTCATGGAACAACAAGGAGGTCTAAGGAACTAGACTAGAGTGATCAAGCAGAGTAGTGGAAGATGAAGTCCTGGTGGGTGGAGAAAGGAGCAGATTGTTTAGAGCTACTGGATGATTCCGAGCAAAAGGTACATAATTTGACTTATCTTTTTAAAAGGATCACTCTGGAGGCTGTGTTAAGAATGGACTGTGAGGAGACAAGAGTAGAAAAGCAGAGCATAGGGGGCTGTAAGAGACAGTTTGGACAGCAGTAATTCAGGAGAGACATGATACTGGCAATAATCAAGGAAAGAGTAGCCATGGAGATGGTGAAAAGTGGTCAGATTCTGGATGTACTTTTGATAAGGGAAATCTGTGTTCTAAGGTGGCCGACCAACCCAGCAAAGGAATCCCAGTCCCGGCCCCAGGGCCATTCCGGGTTTTCCCTCCTGCCCCGCCTGCCGCGCCTGCCCGAAAGTATATACGTATATGTTTAAAAAGTGTATAAATCACCCCCTTTGTTTGTGCCGGGGCTCAGACCTTTGGAGATCACTCTCCTCTGAGCCCGCTGGCATTAAATAAACCTCCTATCCTCCAAGATCTCTGAGTGCCACTTGGTTCTTCCATTGGGTGATCCAGTCCAGGTTCCATAACATTTGGTTCCCTGACCGGGAAACCCAACCGCGCTGGCCCATTGTTGCCACCAGTTTGGGGCAATGGCGGGGCGGTGACAGAACGAGGGATCATATCGGAGAAGGCACGCCCTGCCTAATTTTTGGCAGTCTCTTGCCCGGGTCGCCTCGGGCCGGCCCTGCTCCGCTGTTCCTGCCAGACTCAAGGAGACTTGGCAGGTGAGGACCTGGTCATGATGTCAGATTCCGGTGCAGCCTGGGGCCCCAGGACCCAGACAGGCCCACCCACTGGGGTGATAGGGAAGCCTGATCACCTCCCAGAGACCTCTTAGAGGTCTCACAGGTGGGGATTCCCAGGGAGGGAATGTAATAACTTCTGGAGTGAATGTGTGAGTGAACGTGCAGTCCGACCTGACTTGCTCAAGTGGACTGATTCTGTGACTCCACGGGCGGGCACCCTTAAGGTCCCCAGAAGTTTACGGAGTCTGAGTGGGCCCGTCTGTGATTCCGTGGTGAATGCCATACGGTCTATGGCGGCATCGGAATAGTTTCGGATCATAAGTCACAATGCTGAGACAGCTATGGCTAAGCCTCACCTAAGCTCCTTCGGGACACGGCCAGACGGGCATCTGATTGGTCTCCTCACCACAGGAGGCACCCACCCCCTCTTGTCTGTCTCTGCGTCACCACACACGGGGACATCACCATGGGGTCAGGGCAGAGTAAACCTACGTTTCTAGAGACCATGACCAGTTTCCATACATTGACTCCTGGCTAGGAATTGCCCAGACCCTTCCCCCCTGGGTGTGATTCACTTGCAATAGGCAGGGACAGGCCAGGGTCTTATCGCCTCATCCAAGCGACCTAAGAAGATCCGCAAAAGCCCCAGTCTCCACAAATCCTAGCTGGAGATCCCGAGGACCAGGATATACACTCCATTTGACCCTGAGGCACGGGAAAGCCAACAGGTGGTAAACACCTCTTTCGTGGCTCAGGCCACCCTAGACATCAGAAAAAAAAACTTCAGAAACTAGAGGGTTTCACCGGGATAAAGATCACCCAGCTAATAGAGATTACCAATAAGGTCTACATGAACAGGGAGGTCGCAGCCTAATGGGACCCTGGCAAAAACATGAAAAAAAAAAAAGTCAGCCTCCTCGCCGCTGCCCTGAAAGAAAAGGACGACACAAAGGAAGGGAGACCTCAACCACCGAAAGGGGGGAGACCCAGAACCCCCTTGGCAAGGGATCAATGTGCCTACTGTAAGGAGAAAAGGCATTGGAAAAACGAATGTCCCAACCAGGGAAAGGCTCAGAAGCCCAGCCGCTACAAGGAAGAGACCCAAGAGGAGGACCTCATAGGCCTTGCAGGAATAAACTCAGACTGAGGGGGACCGGGCTCTTTCTTCCTTGGCCCCCATGAGCCCATGGTCAGAATGAAGGTGGGGGGCCAACCAGTGACTTTTATGGTTGATACTGGGGCCGAGCACTCTGTTGTCACCTCCCCAGTGACCCCTTTCAGCAAAAGGACTGCAACCATCCTTGGGGCCACCGGGATGTGGGCGATACAACAGCCCTTTTGCCAGGCTTGCCAGTGTGAACTCGGGGCCCACAAGGCCCGACATGAATTCCTTTATCTGCCTGACTGCCCCATCCCCCTCCTGGGCCGAGACATACTCTCCAAGCTTGGGGCTCAAATAACCTTTGAGCCCGTTGGGCACACTAGCCTCTGATTGAACCCAAGGCAAGAGGAGACGGGGTCTCTGGTACTAGCAATTACCACACCGAGGAGAAGAATGGAGGCTATTCTGTGCCCAGGCCCAACTGAGCAGCCCGCCGGAGTTCAAACTCGCCTTCCCTTCAGTATGGGCTAAAGACAACCCACCTGGACTAGCCCGGAATCGGGCCCCTATCATTGCTGAACTGATCCCAGGAGCCCAACCTCAAGGCAGTCAACATCTATACTGCCTCGGTATGCCTTCGCTACTGTACGTACACATGGAGCCATCCACAAGGAAAGGGGCCTCCTTACCGCCGCAGGAAAAGCTATCAAGAACAAGGAGGAGATACTAAAACTCCTCGAAGCCATCTGGCTTCCAAAGGAAGTAGCAATCCTGCACTGTAAGGGACACCAGAAAGGAGACGACCCCATAGCGTGGGGAAATCGTCTGGCAGATGAGGCGGCCAAGACTGCAGCCAGTGAGGACATGGACAGAGCCCCTTCCCTCACCATGGCCCTGACACCCCCGGAAGAAGTCCCTCCACCCAGTTACACTAAAAAGGAAAAAGAATGGGCCATGGCTGAGGGAGCCACCCTGACTGAAAAGGGATGGTGGATGATGCCGGACGCGTGCTTCTTTGTTCCAGCAGCAACTGGAGGGCATCTAGTCGAGGAACACCACTGACTCAGTCATCTGGGGAAAACTGCATTAGAGCCCTTCCAAAGAAGCACGACTACCTCAGTCACCTGCCAGCACTGTGCCGAGCAATGTGTGAACGATGCATAACGTGTGCTACAAATAATGCTCGGTATGCACCACGGCCCCCTCCAGGTGTCCAGAGGATGGGAGCAACCCCCTTCAAAGATCTAGAAGTAGACTTCACAGATGTGGAGCCGAGCAGGGGGTTCAGATATCTCCTAGTAATAGTATGCACATACTCTGGGTGGGTCGAAGCCTTCCCGACTTGGACAGAGCAAAGCCAGGAAGTAGCTAAAGTCCTCTTATGGGAGATCGTGCCCCGGTTTGGCCTGCCATTAACAATCCATAGTGACAATGGACCCGCATTTATAGCAGACATTATACAGATCTTGACCAAATGTCTCAACATCACCTGGAGACTCCACACCGCTTACCGGCCCCAAAGTTCAGGGAAAGTAGAGCGAATGAATTGCACCCTCAAGGGAACCTTAGCAAAGTTTTGTCAGGAGACTAACCTCCCAAGGCCGATCTGCTACCCCTAGCTCTCCTGCGTGCTCCCTGCACGCCTGGGACATTAGGTTTCTCCCCATTCAAATTAATATATGGACGGCCTCCCCTATGCTTGGGGAGCCTTCCAGGAAACTTACATCAGGTTGGAGATAAAGAAATAAAGAAGCAGCTTCAGGCCCTGGGGGTCACCCTAAATAAATTACAAAAGTACACCATTGAAAGGGCCCCAATCTCCTTAGGGTCTCAGGTACACTCTTTCCAGACAGGGGACTCAGTCTGGGTCAAAGTTTGAAAAAAAAAACAAAACCTTCAAACTGCAGTGGACAAGGCCCCACACTGTTGTTCTAACCACTCCTTCCGTCCTCAAGGTCTCAGGTGTCACCCCGTGGGTCCACCACTCAAGAGTAAAAAAAGCTCACCATTCGGACAAGGAGCCGTGCCAGTGGAGAGTCCAGCCAGACCTCATGAACCCGCTCCGGCTTCGCCTTCGACGAGACCCCACCGACTAATGGACACCTACTCACCGTGGTCCCTGGCTCTCATCAGCGTGATTTCCCTCATCTTGGGAGTCAGACTACACTGTTGCCCCTCCTGGCTGGACTTTCTCCCAGAGGCTTACTATTGTCATTGTTTATTGGGTGACCCTAGGGTGTATTACTGCACTTACTTGTCCACGGGTTTCATCTGCTGACGGGTTAGCCACAATGGCTCCCTCTGACTAAGGTCATAGACCCACTTGTACTGGCCCTCTGCTGTCTACTCCTCAGCACATTTCACCATGGTTTTCCTGGCCCCAGTCAGTCCCGGTTTTCTGCTGCCTGGTGTGCTGTTCCTCCTCACTGCCTCTAGCTGCCCGGCCAGGCAGGGGGGCAAACTCTTGTATCACCATTACTGGCAAATGGATTTTCCAGCTTATCCCCCTCAATCCCACACCAGCGCCCCCGCTGACTTCTTCCACCGGGGATGGGCACACACCAAAGGCTGACCTCCATTTTGATGGATGCCAACTTCTTGATACCTCCTGGGAACCTCATAGACAGCATTCCTACCATGGCCCTCACTCAGGTTACCGGCTGGTAGATATCTACTTCTGTGGGGGCCCTACGCCTCAACAGCCAAACACCTCCCCTCATTTCTGCTCTCAAGCCTGGGGATGCGAGTCATGGGTGGCGACTTGGCCAGGAATGGAATGATGGTCCACCAGCGGTGCCTCAAACAATGCAGTGACATCCGGATTTCCTTGTCACGCAACACCACCCCATCTTCTTGCCCTAACAATTACCATATACCGCTCACTCTCTCAGTCCTAGAACCCAATGCCACATCATGGGCCACGGGAATCATTCTCCTGTTGGACCAGTATCACCCTATAGGGACCGACCCCCTGGCCAAGTTTATGATTAAGTCCGTGTTCACCCCAAGCCTTGCAGTCAAACCCCCAGAGTCAGACAGAAAATAACTCGCCCTGGCGCATCCCTGGATCCCCCATCCACATGCAGCAAGCATCTATAGCGCAACTGTTAGGTATGATTAATGCCTCCCACCAAGCGCTTAACCACTCAAATCCACCCCTAACGTCTGACTGCTGGATCTGTATGAAGCCCGGTCCCGTCCAATACGTAGGTATCATCCTCAACCAATCCACCGTGTCACCTCCCACCTCGGCACCAGGGACCTCAGATTATCCCTTTCTGGCTCTGGTACCGCTGTATGGAAACTCTTCCTCTCCTGTCATGGGCCACAGTCAGGTCTGTGCGCCTAACAACACTTTTTTAGCTTGTGATCAAGGTGTATACATCTGCATCACCCCACACAATCAATCATGCACTCTTGTCAGTCTCATACCCGATCTTTCAGTCCTCCCTGGGAACAATGCCCCACTTATATGGAGACCTCCTAGCTGCCCCCGACGCTCCCCCGAGGCCATCCTCTTCTCATGACCCTGCTGGCTGCTTCAGGTGCTGCCCTCGGCACCACCGGCGTCGGGATGTCACAGGTTCAGTACCAGGGGTTAACTCAACAACTCACGGCCGATTTTTCCACCCTCACTCATTCGGCCCTGGCCCTGCAGCGCCAACTCGGTTCACTGGCCTCAGTGGTCCTCCAAAACAGGCGCAGGGCCTCGCAAGAGGGGCTCTGCCTCTTCTTACAAGAGGAATGTTGTTTCTAAGCTAATGTGTCAGGGGTGGTCCAAGAAACTCTGACCAATTACAGGAACGAGTACATCGCCAGTGGGAAGCACTCCAGCGGACAACGTGGTGGGATTCCCTCTCACAATGGTTCCCTTGGTTCGCCCCCCTTATTGGCTCCCTCCTAATGCTCCTCCTCATAGTAGCATTTGGTCCTTGTATTCTTAATGCCCTTACTAGGTTTATCACTGCTCAAATTGCTAAGATCAGACTCCAGTTGCTCCTTACTCACTATCGCCCCTTAGAGAATGAAAATGATGCCCTCTAAACTAGGTGTTTAAAGGGTCATCAAAGGGGGGAATGATAAGGGAAATCTGTGTTCTAAGGTGGCCCACCGAGCCAGCAAGGGACTCCCAGTCCCAGCTGCAGGACCGTTCCGGGTTTTCCCTCCAGCCCCACCTGCGTGCAAAAGTGCCACAGATATGGACGTAAACGTGTTTAAATTACCCCCTTTGTTTGTGCTCGGGGCTCAGACTTTTGGAGATCACTCTCCTCTGATCCCACCAGCGTTAAATAAACCTCCTATCCTCCAAGATCTCCGAATGCCGCTTGGTTCTTCCATCAGGCAATCCAGTCCAGGTTCTGTAACACTTTGAAGGTAGAACCGATAAGATTTCTTGAAAGATTGGATGTGGAATGTGAGAGAGAGAGAGCGAGAAAAGAGAGATACCATTAACCCAAATAGACAAAACTGAGGGAGAAGCTGTGTCTTTCATTAATCACTTTAAATCCTTCAAGAAGGATTGCAGGAAGCCTTTCATGCATCACTTTAAATGCTTCCAGCTTCACCTCCTATTCTAAGTGTTGGGCGGTGACCAATTCTGTGCAGTTATCAACCAGGTACCATAAGATCAATCAAAGTGGCCCATGGCATAGGTCACCTCAATAATGTACTCTTGTATTGGTTTTTCTCCCCTATTTTGTTTCCCCTGTGCCCTCATTCTGTTTCCTGAACTCATATTCTCAAATAAACTACAAGCATGTAAGCCTTCATCTTGGGCTCTGCTTTCAGGGGAAACCTGGGCACTAAAACTGGCTCTAGAAAGGAAACTTTCAATACGGGATTTTGGATCCTACAACACTGATCACAAGACAGTAAGGCCCCTGCTGGTGGTAAGTGGTTGGCAGTAAATCGCAAGTGGTGTTAACCCCTGGCATATAGTAACGTCACAATTACCAAGACTCTCAACTCTAGTAGATTAGAATGAGGGGCAGACAGAAGATGAAGCATTGCATTACGTGGTACATATGGCACTTCAGCATTATGGCAGCAATAATAATTATAAGATGGGCTGATGTCTGTTAACTGCTTTGGAGGTCTTAACAAAAGAAAATGACAGGCTGTGTTCAGTCCATCGTGGCACACTGTGAAAGCTATAAGGCCTCTAGGGCCGTGTAGCCACAGAGCAGACTGTGCTAAAAATCGGCTCCAACATATAATCATAAGGGTGGCAGAGCTACAAAGAAGTCTGAATGCACAGCCTTGAAACATCACCCATATCAAAGCCAGGTCCCTAATAGGAAAATAATGGGACCTTGAGATCCAGAAAGGGGACATTTGTGTAGACATGCCTTATACTCCTAAGCCTTCAGATTTTTTGTTATCCTCTGTGCCAACAGTCTCTTTCCTCCTGATAAAGGAAAGCAACCTCTCCTTGTCCAGATATTCTGCAAAGAATATATCTGAGGCAAGCGCTCCTAATATAATCTTATTTCCCTCAATATCCACCCCTATTACTCTCATTACCTCAAGCCTATAACCACAGTCAGATCTCAGCACAACCTATGTGGGGGATTGCAATTCTTGCCCTAAAGGTAACTAGACCAGGATTTCTCAATCTCAGCACTTGTGATATTTGGGCTGGATAATTCTTTGTTGTGGAGGGCTGTCCTATGTATTGTAGGTTGTTTATAGCATCCCTGGCATCTACCACTAGATTCTAGTAGAACCCCTCTAACAATGACAACCAAAAGTGTCTCCAGCCATTACTAAATGTCCCTTAGATGTCAAGATCACCCCTGGTATGGGCTACTGAATGAGACTAACTGATAAGGAATTTCAAGACTGCTACAACATATCAATATGAACCAGGGGAATATCTGTGAGAGTGAATATTTAGAGTGTTAAACCAGAGGGATCAGGTTATAAGGCTGTCCAGGGGAAAATTTATATCCTGGGGCCATTCGCCTGTGATTCTGAGTTTAATGTTTTGGCAATGACATCTGGAGTCAGTTCTAATACAAGACCTTGATATCTCCTTAAAACTTGGATATGATGGTGGCCTGTGCTAAATGAGATGTTAGAATAATTCTGAATGAGTATTGAAAAAGGAATCAGAAGACAGAAACAGGAATGTTAGAATTAATTTACCAAGGCGCCTGGGTGGCTCAGTCAATTAAGCGTCTGCCTTCGGCTCAGGTCATGAGCCCAGGGTCCTGGGATCAAGCCCCTCATCGGGCTCCCTGCCCAGCAGTGAGTCTGTTTCTCCCTCTCCCTCTGTGCCTCCAGCTGCTTGTGCGCTCTCTCTCTCTCTCAAATAAATAAATAAATAAATAAATAGAATCTTAAAAAAAAAAAAAGAATGAATTTATCACGTGAGACTAAAGAACCACCACTAGAATGTGTTTCTCAGAAGTCAGGATGTTGGAATGAACTTGTGAAACCAAGTACCCATCACTTGGATATGTTCCCACAAGGGCTCTAATGCAAGGTACTTAACGCTCAGTTCATTTGTTTGAGGAGATCTAATGGTGCTAGAGGGATCTATGATAGATAAAAAACACTTTGATATTTCTGGAAAGCCCCCAGTAAGAGAGTTGCAGTACAGGTCCCTCATGTTCTGCAAGGCCATGCCTTCTGAGTCAGAGAACTAGTCACTGGGAAAACTAGAGCTATTTATCGTGGGCCGCACAGGATCAGATCCTTCAAGTCATAAGCACATGGATACAGCAGGAATGTATGAAGTATGGAAATGGTATAGGATTGAGGCTGAGCACATCCAGCAGACACAAGTAAACTTGTGGGTGAATCTGATTCCTGGCACTTACTTCTACAGCACGGACATCTGTTCATCAACTCACTCCTACAGCCTTTTGCGAGGTCCCCATGACCACCTAACACAGAATGAAAAATTTAAACCTGGTTCACAGATGAGTTGACATATAACGTTGGTAGGCAGGCAAAACTGGACTGCTGTTGCACAATAGCTCCACGCAGGGATGGATCTAAAGAACAAAGGTGAAGGGGAATCTTCCCAGCTGGCAGAGCTTGGAGGAGTATTCTTCCTAGATTGCTTTATAGAGAGAAGTGGCCAGAAGAAAAGTCTTTACAGACGTCTAGGTTTTTCTGTCTTGCCTGCATGACTCTGCCAACATCCATGATCACCAGAGTTATAACATTCGTGATCAACATTATCTCAACCAAGGAATCCATTTCACAGCCAAAAACCAAACCAACCACAAAGTGACAATTATACACATCACCATGGAATCCACTGATATTGAAATATTCCTCATCATGCGGAAGCAGCCAGGCTCATAAAAATAGTGGAGTGGCTTGCTACAAACCCAGTTAACGTGCCTCTTGGGATTGAGGTGTTGTCCTACAAGATGTGGTAAATGCTCAAAACCAACCAATAAAGAGTATCCCTGAACAGTTAAAGACATGGCTCCAGAAACCCAGGAATTGGAGAAGGATTGGCCCATCTTATCAGTGACTCACTTATAGATTTATGTTTCCTGACTCTCAAATTTGGGGTTTGCTAGATAATAATAATTAGTTCTCCAGGGGTTGGGTGGAGGGATATTTCCACCAGAATACGCAGCATGGAATTCAGTGAACTTGAAACTCTATTACTTGGTCACCTTGGGCTTCGTTCTTGCCTTTAGTGGGCAGTTTTGAGACATCTCATGAAACTTCTCAGAAAGTCTTAAGAGATCAAGAGAGCATTCAAATGTGGTGATGACCAATGAAATAAAACATCATTATATTGCCTCTCCCACTTCCTTATTTTACTTTTCCTCCCCCTTCTCTTACTCTTGCTCCCTGGGGTCAAAACCCCGAATAAACTACTGTACATAAGCCTTTGTTTCAGCCTCTACTCTGAGGAAACCCAAGAGGGGAGAGGGGAGAGAAGAATTTAATTTTGGACCTATAAGGTTGAGATGCCTGACAAGACACACAAGTGGAAATGTTGGGGAGGCAGTCTATACACAAATCTGGAGTTTAAGGAAGAAGTCCAGACTTCTGAAATGCTGTTCACTTCACAGCTTTGAAGAGGGCCACAAACATACAGTTGTTAAAAAGAAAAAAAAAAGCATAATAGGACAAAATAGCACATGCAATTGTCACATAAATAGTGTCGACAGTAAGAGTTCTAGTACTGAGCACGAAGGGCCAAATGGGTCTTTTTAAAGATAGGACTAGGGGCGCCTGGGTGGCTCAGTTGTTAAGCGTCTGCCTTCGGCTCAGGTCATGATCCCAGGGTCCTGGGATCAAGCCCTGCATCGGGCTCCCTGTTAGTCAGGAAGCCTGCTTCTCCCTCTCCCACTCCCCCTGCTTGTGTTCCCTCTCTCGCTGTGTCTCTCTCTGTCAAATAAATAAATAAAATCTTTAAAAATAAATAAATAAATAAAGATAGGACTAGATACAGATCCTGCTCTTAAAAGGAAAATCATTTAATGAAATTGAAAACATTCCAAATAGCATTAACTAGAGCATATTAATCTCAGTAGCAAATAGGTCCTTATTAATTCTGATTTTTTCCAACAAATTATATATTCAGATAAACACTGAAAGATACTTTACAGAGCTTATTTTTCTCTTCCATCCCTGACAGAATGAGTCACTTCTTCTTTTGCAGTCCCATGGTAGTCTCTTTTGTCTACCTTTGTTGTTGGATATACCTCACCAAACTATAATTTATCCCTGTATTTCATTCTCTTTCCCCAATGAGAGTGTGCCCTCTTCTGAATGGGATCCCTGCCTTTGTATCTCCAGCACCTGACACAATGCCTAGTATAGAGGTGGTACCATTTGTCAAATAAATGAATGCACACTTGAATGGATCCCTGCAGAACATCTGCAAAGGGCAGAACATCTGCAAAGGGCTGTGTTGAGCAGGAGCAAAGAAGTCACACCTTTGAATTCCCAGCACACTTAACTGACCTGTACATCTCTTTGGTCCCTTATTTTGTATCTTATTTTATATGTATTTGTACCTACCAACCTGCGAACTTGTCAGGGTAAGATTTGTGTCTGAATCACCTCTGCACCTGGGTGAAGGTACCTGGCATAAAACCAGCGTCAGGAATATGGAATATGAATTATCTGTCTTGCAACCAGCAAACTTGGCATCATCTATGCTTCTCAAACTTAAATGTGCATAGGCGTCATTTTGTTAAGATGCAGATTCGGATTCAATAGATCTGAAGTGAGCCAGAGAGTCTGCAGTATCTAAAAAGCCCCCCCTGATGCCCAGCATCTGGTCTCAGGACCACGCTTTGACTGTCAAGGTCACTACATCAATGGTTCTCGACCTGAGCTGCATTTTAGGATCTTCTCGGAAGATATTGAGAGTACTGAAGTTGAGTCCCGCCCCTCAGTAATTCTGATTTAAGTTATTTAAACTCCCCATGCTATAAGTAGCAAGGACCTAGGGTTAACAGACCTTTACATATACAAAAAAAGAAAACAATCGGATAGCTTCTTTTTTTTTAAAGATTTATTTTATTTTATTTTATTCATTTGAGAGAGATATATACAGAGAGAGAGAACATGAGCAGGGGGAGAGGCAGGAGAGGGAGAAGCAGGCTCCCCGCTGAGCCAAGAGCCCAATGCGGGGCTCGATCCCAGAATCCTGGGATCATGACCTGAGCGGAAGGCAGATGTTTAACCGTCTGAGCCGCCCTGGTGCCGAAATCGGATAGCTTATTAAATGAAATTGCGGAAAATATCTCAATAAATGACTCTTCTAAAGAAAGTAATAGCATGCAACACCAGATTCCCGAGTGCCAAGTCAGTCTCCGAACGACAGAGGCCCCGCCCCTGCCTATCCTTGACACGCCCCTCCGGCGGGACCTAGCCCGCTTCGCCACGCCCATCACCTCCTCTCCTTCCTTTTCTACGGGGTCGACTTCCGGCGTGGAGTTTGTCACGTGCCCGGAAATGGGAAGTGGTGGCTGAACGGCTCAATTGAGCTCGTCCTAGTAGCGGTGGCCGTCCCGACCTTGTCCGGTCTCTGTCTTGGAGGACCCGCCTCGGCACAGCCGGGCTCGGTCCGGCCTTGCGGTAAGCCTTGGGTCGTGGCTGCCCAGTAGTTCCGGCGGCGGTGGACAGATGAGCAGACAGGCGGGCGCCAAGGTCTGAGGCGGCGCTTCAGTCCCGCTGCTGGCTCCGCGTCCGGGGTCGGGTACCTGTCGTCTCTCCGCCGCCTGGCCTCCCTTCCTTTCCCCGCCTGTCTGGGTAAGGCGCAGAGGCCGCTGGGAGCATCCACCAATTCCTCGTTGTTCTAGGGGCTGGGAGACCAATTCTGACGCGTCCCTTCCCGGTTTCACTCATAAGAACCAGATTGCATTGGTGCAAAACGGCCCTGGTCATTTGCTCTTTGGCGTGGACCAGGAGAGGAGGACGTGACAGTGCCTTCTTTGTCCAAATCCACATTTTCTTCTAGATCTCTGAAGCGCATTCCCCTGTCTCTGTGCACAGTTTTCTCTTGTGGTTGACAATGCTCCACTTGCTGAGTTGCCTCGATAGCATATAGGGCCCAACCCACGCGGACTCTCACAATGACAAGCTCTTTGTCACGCAGTGTAATGGTCCAACTGAGTTTAAGGTAACAAGAACCAGTGGCTGACTACTTCTGGAACGTGGTCAGACATGGATTCTTAAACCTGGAAAATAGTTTTAGAGGATCTCTAGTGATTTATTCACTGACTTAAACAAAAGTACTCTAAAGACTCAACCCTTAGAATGTAAATGCCACTGAGGCACGATGTTCTTGTCTTCCTGAACATGCCCGTCATATTCATCTCTAATGTAGTATAGTGCATGGCAGTAGGCATCAGTATTTGCTGAATGAATAAGGGTCACATAGTGCTTTCCATTATGCCTAACTCCTTTATGAGGTATAACCAGTCCTGTCTTGCTTTACACTTCCCATACACTCATTGTTGCTTTCGACCAAAGAGGGACTGTGTGGTAAAGGTTGGCCACTATTATTCATTTGACCAGTTTTTACTATTCAGTTCAGGTGATCTCAAGAGGTATTTGCTGAGTACCTGCTAAGAAAGAACACAGAACTATGCTGGAGCATCTTTTCTTCTCTCTCTCTCTTTCAAGCGAGTTCTTGAGATCTACAAGCTTATGATAACCAATTGGACAGCAAGTGCTTGATTATGTGGGAAATACAAAAAGTGCTCTAGCAATTGAGAGGAGAGATCAGTTTGGATTAAGATCATTACTGAATCAATTCTCATAAACCATGAAGTGTAATTAGGGTTTGGATAGATGATATTCCCTGCATGGAAAAGCACTAAGCAAAGATGCAAAGACTGCACCTAGAAGAGGGCTTGGACTGGAAGATCTGTATTTGGGAAACTTAGGAAAATGTTGAGCAGGGGCATGTGGTGATGAAAGCTATGTTTTAATATTATTTGTTTATCCAGGGTTTGGGGATTGTGGAAACTTGAAAAGAGATAACCAGATACTGAAATAATGGATATAGTTGATGTGAACCTGGATTAGTGTGTTAGCAGTGGGGACAGAAAGGAAGGGTAAATTATATGTAGATGAGGGAAAATCAGAAGAATGTGGCAGCAGATTTCATGTTGACAATGGAGGAGGAGAATCAAATATGACTGATTTTGAACCCAGACATTTGCTTACAGATGTGAGAGTTGGAAAGGGGAATCAGGGAAACTATAGTTGTCATGTCATTTGGTGCTATCATTTTGCTTAATTTTGAAATGCCTGCTATGTCTTTGCCAAGTTCTAGGAATACAAAGATGAAGAAGGTATGATCCTTTTGTACAAAGAGCTACTTATAATGGGAGAAAGACTACAACTAACTAGAAAATAGGGTTTGTAAGTGCTATGTTAGCAGAGTAGAGGGAATGTTTGAGAAGTATAAAAGAATTATTATTTGTGTGTGTATGACTACTTCACAGAAGAGGTGACATTTTAGCAGGATCCTGAAGAATGAGTTGGAATTTCCTAGGGGGAAAAGAATTACAGGAAAAGGAAATTGCATGAACAAAGCCCAGAGATAGAGAAGTAAAGTGGCCATTATCCAGTGTAACTTGATCATAGGGTGGAGTAAAGCTTTTAAATCAGTGTCTAGGCCCTAGAACATACTAAGTGATTAGGAACATGGGCACAAAATTTTGCAATAGGTGAAAAGGACGTTAGGATGGGTGAAGATGTAGAGATGGAGAAGAAAGCAACTGGGGAAAATTGTACTCCATGGCTTCTAAATCTTCTGCCGCATAGATGGTGACATCATTTGCTGATTGGGGATTGAAGAAGATAAATAAGATTTGCAACACACTGATGGGGAATAGGAAGAGGAGTCATCAAAGGAAATGTTAAAGGGTTGCTGAGCAACAGTGGAAGTCTAGCTTTGAACAGATTTAGCTATTTGTAATGAATGCAGTGAACATAGATACATGGCCTTCTTAAGTGGTGTATAGTAGCCCATAAGAAGTGGAGAAAAATACAGTTCATGGAGATTGATAAAACATGGTGAACAAGTCTACAAACAGTAAGATAATTGAAGGAGAGTGTGGGTGAACACTGCCTCCAGGCTAGGTTGGAAAAGAAATTAAGCTTGGAGAAGCCAGATAGATAATGAGAACAGGAAGGAGGGGGAGGTCAGAAGACTAGAGGCTAAGATGAGGTGGAAAAGGAATGGAAGTGGGAAGATGTGATTTTTTGTGAGAAAAGCAATTTTTTGACTTGGAGCAGAGATCAAAATTTCACAGATTGAGTAAAATATAAGAGATCCCTGGTTTCCAAAAGTGTCAATGTATTATAAAAATTTATTCTATGTCATTTATTTAAAATTCATAATTTCTTAATTTTCCCATAGAAAAAGTGTTAGAAGTTAATTTCCTAAGCAAGTTCACATGTAATAAATACCACACATTTGCACTGGAAAATAGCAATATACATACATACAAATATATATATTTAAAAATAAAGTTGAAAAGAGATTTTAAAAAGTATTTAACTTAAGGTGGTATTTGAAAAAAGACATTGAATTTAGTGAGAAAAAGGAGATAAGTGGAAACCTCTTTATAATAGCTTTATTGAGATATAATTCGTATACTATAAAATTCACCCTCTCAAGTGTATAATTCAGTAGTCTTTAGTATATTCACAAGGTTACACAACCATCACTACTATCAAATTCAAGGGCATTTTCATCACCCCAAAAGAAACCCCATACCCATTAACAGTCTTTCTTTCCCCTAGCCCCTGGCAGCCACAAATCATTTTGTCTTTATGCATTTGTCTACTCTGGACATTTCATGTAAGCAGAATCATAAAATATGTGGTCTTTTAACTGGCTTCTTTCACTTAGCATAATGTTTTCAAGTTTCATCAATGTTGTAGCATATATCAGTACTTCGTTCCTTTTTTATGGCCAAATAATATTCCACAGTATAGATGTACTTCGTTTTGTTGTATCAGTTCATTAATTGGTGGATATTTGAGTTGTTTCTGTTTTTTTGGCTATCGTCAATAACGCTGCTATGAACATTTATGTACAAGTTTTTGTGTGGACATATATTTTGAGTTCTCTTGAGTATATATCTAGGAATGGAATTGGTGGGTCATATGGTAATTTCATATTTAAGTTTTTGAGGAACTGTCAAACTGTTTTTCCAAAGTAGCTGCACCATTTTACAATCACCAACAATGTATGAAAGAGTTCTTTTTCTCCACATCTTTACCAACACTTGTCTTTTTAATGTTAGCCATTCTAGTGAGTGTAAAGTGATAGTTAGCACATTTGGTTTTGGTTTGCATTTCCCTAGTGGTTAATGATGTTGAGCATCTTTTCGTGTGCTTATTGGCCATTTGTATATTTTCTTTGGAGAAATGTCTATTCAAATCCTTTGCTCAGTTTTTAATTGTGTTATTTGTTTTTTTATTGTTGAGTTGTAAGAGCTCCTTATATAGGAAATTTATATTTAAAGATTGAGCATGGGTTTTTATTTTTTTTCATATCATAATATTTGGTAAGCACTTCCAGAGATTTTAGAGTTTGATAACGTTCATTCTCTAATTTCTTTTCCAATCATATGACTTTTTATTTTTATGATGTTGATGTGTTGATATATGAAATCATTCTTCCTATGCTTATTAGCCATAAAAAGATAATTTTTAAAATCATAAATGAAACAATATGAGATAGAATGATTTTGAGAATGAGCTTAATATCTATACTCTCCATTTTTTTCAGCTGATTAAGAATGACAGCAATCAAGCATGCATTACAAAGAGACATTTTTACACCAAATGATGAACGCCTGCTGAGTATTGTCAACGTTTGCAAAGCAGGAAAAAAGAAAAAGAACTGTTTTTTGTGTGCCACAGGTGGGTATTTAGTAAGAAAAAGGTCTTGTTTGGCATTCTTTTATTGTTTTATTCCCCAGGGGACTTTTCCCCCTTGTTTTTAATATTCTCATTGTCTCGGGATGCCTGGGTGGCTCAGTCAGTTAAGCATCTGCCTTCTGCTTAGGTCGTGATCCCAGGGTCGTGGGACCGGGTCCCACATCAGGCTCCTTGCTCAGCAGGGAGCCTGCTTCTCCCTCTGCCTGTCACTCCCCCTGCTTGTGCTCTCTCTCTCTCTGACAAAATAAATAAAATCTTTATATATATTCTCATTGTCTTTATAATTGGAAAAACTCTTGGGCCAACAAATTCATTTTTAAAGTTGTCTTTAATTATATATTGAGTAGATAAAACAGAATCTATAGTATATATAGGGTTCAAAGACTAACCATACAGGGAACACTCACATGCTTACCACCCAGTGTAAGAATATTACCATTACCTTTGAAGTGTCCTGTGTATCCTTCCCTAATCCCATTCCCTTCCCTCACTCATTAAGAGGTAACTAGTATCCTGAATTTTGGTTCAGTCTTTCCTTGCTTTTATCATTTTACTATATATGTTTGTAATCTCAAATAACATATTATTTAGTTTTGCATGTCTTTGAAATTTACACGAATTGAATCATAGTGCATATATCCTTTTGTGACTTTTTCCACTCAACATTATGTTCATGTTCATGAGTTTTCTCTTTTTTCATATAACCGTAATTCTTTCGTTTTCACTCCTATGGAGTTTTCTACTCTATGAGAGTACCAGTTTACTTACGCATCCTACCAGTGATGAACATTAGGTTTGTTTTCCAGTTTTAATGTTCAGACAGCACTTCTGTGAACATGTTTGTCCTTGTGTCCTCGTGTATACAGGCAAGAATTTTCTAGGGTAGATACTAAATGTAAAATTGCTGGGTCATAGGCATGTAAATGCTCAACACTACTCTAATACCAAATTATTTTCAAAAGTAGTTACACTGGTTTTCAATTCCACAAGCAGTGTTGTTTGGAGTTCTTTCTCTGGAGTTCTTTCTCTACATCCTACTTAAAACTTGGTTTTGACACTTGGTTTTGACAGACTTAATTGATTCCAACCTGGTGGAAATAGTACGTAAAATAGTATCTCTATGTGGTTTTAAATTTCACTTCCCTATTAATAATGAAATTAAGCATCTTTTCATGAATTTATTGGCCATTTAGTTTCCTTGTCTTAGAAATTTGCCTTAAAACCTTTTGCTCATTTCTCTCTTGTGTTGGTTGTCCTTTTACTGATTTGTACAAGTTCTATATATTTACTAATCCTGTGTTGGTTATATGCATCCCAGTTTGTGGCTTGTGTATTAGCTTTTTGATACTTTTTTTTTTTAAAGATTTTATTTATTTATCTGACAGAGAGAGACACAGCGAGAGAGGGAACACAAGCAGGGGGAATGGGAGAGGGAGAAGCAGGTTTCCTGCTGAGCAGGGAGCCTGATATGGGGCTCAATCCCAGGACCCCGGGATCATGACCTGAGCTGAAGGCAGACGCTTAATGATTAAGTCACCCAGGCACCCCAGCTTTTGATACTTTTTAATGAAATTTCTAATTCTAATGAAATCACATTAATCAATCTGATCCTTTATGGCTTCCACTTTTTTATCTTATTTAAGATATACTTTCCTAGAAGGGTGCCTCTCGGTTGGTTGAGCGTTCAACTCTTGATCTCAGCTCAGGTCTTGATCTCAGGGTTATGAATTCAGGCCCCACATTGGGCTTGATGCTGGGTGTGGAGCCTACTTAAAAAAAAAAAAAAAAGATGTACTTTCCTGGAGTAACAAAAGTATTCTCCTATACTATGTTCTAAAAGTTTTATAATTTTGCCATTCACATTCTAGTATTTAATTTACCTGTTTCCATGTTTGTAGTGATGAATGTGAATGTACCTATTTCTGGTCTCTCCTGTATCTGGTTTTTATTTTGTCTTGTTTTGATTCTTTATTCTTCTACCTAAATTTTAGAATCCACTTGGCAAGTGCCAGATTTTGTTGGGATTTTAATTGGAATTGTTTTGAATATGTAGTTCAGTTCAAAAAGAACTTGCAGGGCGCCTGGGTGGCTCAGATGGTTAAGCGTCTGCCTTCGGCTCAGGTCATGATCCCAGGGTCCTGGGATCGAGTCCCGCATCGGGCTCTCTGCTCCTTGGGAGCCTGCTTCTCCCTCTGCCTCTCTCTCTCTGTCTCTCATGAATAAATAAATAAAATCTTTAAAAAAAAAAAAAAGAACTTGCATTTTCATGAGTCTTCTTGTCCATGGACATGGTATAGTTCTCCATTTACCTAGGTCTTCTTTAATGCCTTTCAATAAGTTTTACAGTTTTAAAGGCTTTCAATAAGTTATATAGTGTTAAAGGTTTTGCCCATATGTTGTATTTATTCCTAGATTTTTGATACTATCATGAATAATAACTTATTAGCACTAATACATCTTTAAGACTTTAATTTTTTAAAGATTTATTTATTTATTTATTTGTCAGAGAGAGAGAGCACAAGCAGGGGGAGTGGCAGGCAGAGGGAGAAGCAGGCTCCCAGCTGAGCAAGGAGCCTGAGGTGGGTCTCGATCCCGGGACCCTGGAATCATGACCTAAGCCAAAGGCAGATGCTTAACCAACTGAGCCACCCAGGTGTCCAAGACTTTAATTTTTTAGAGCAGTTTAAGGTTTACAACAAAATTGAGGAAGGAGGTACACAGATTTCCCATATATCCCCTGCCCCCACATATGTGTAGTCTCCCCTTTTATCAGTACCACTGACAACAGTGGCAACAGTTTGTTACCAAGAATGAACCTACATTGACACACTGTAATCATCCAAAGTCCATAGTTTACCTTAGGGTTTACTTTTGGTGGTGTACATTTGTATGGGTTTCGACAAATGTATAATGAAATATATCCACCATTGTAGTAGGAAAATACTCTGTAGGAAAATACAGAGTATTTTCACTGCCTTAAAAATCCTGCATGTTCTGCCTATTCATCTCTCCCCCAACCCCTGCCCTTTTCAACCACAGTCCTTTTTACTGTTTGCATGGTTTAGCGTTTTCCAGGATGTCGTATAGTTGAAATCATACAGTATGTAGCCTGCTCAGTTTGGCTTCTTTCACTTAGTAGTACACATTTACATTTCCTCCATGCCTTTTCATGGCTTGATAGCTCATTTCTTTTTAGCACTGAATAATATTCCATGCCTGGATGTACCACAGTTTATCCACTCACCTACTGAAGGAATCTCAATTATCAATTTGAAAATTATGAATAAAGCTACTATAAACACCCATGTGTGGATTTTTGCATGGACATAAATTTGCACCTCCTTTGGGTAAATGCCAAGGAATGTGATTGCTGGATCATATGGTAAGAGTATCTTTGGTTTTGTAAAAAACCACCAAACTTTCTACCAAAGTGGCTGTATCATTTTGCAATCCCACCAGCAATGTTTGAGAGTTCCTGTTGCTACACATTTTTGTCAGCATTTGGTGTTGTCATATTCTGGAATTTGGCCAAACTAATAGGTGTATAGTGGTATCCCGTTGTTGTTTTAATTTGCATTGCCTTGATGAAATAGGATGTTGAGTATCTGTTCATATGCTTATTTGTTATCTATGTATCTTCTTTGGGGAAGCATCTGTTAATGTCTTTGGCCATGTTTTAATCAGGTTTTTTGTTTTCTTATTGTTGAGTTTTAAGAGTCCTTTGTATAGGGGCACCTGGGTGATGCAGTCAGTTAAGTGTCCAACTCGGTTTTAGCTCAGGTTGCGATCTTAGGGTTGTGAGACGGAGCCCATGTCAGCTCGCACTCAGCACAGAGTCTGCTGAGGACTCTCTCTTCTTCTGCCCCTCCCCTACCATGTGCGTGGGCGCTCTCTCGCAAATAAATGAATCTTAAAAAAAAAAAAGAGTCCTTTGTATATTTTGCATAACATTCCTTCATTAGATGTGTCTTTGGCAAATATTTTCTTGCAGTCTGGCTTATCTTCTCATTCTCTTGATGTTGTCTTTTGCAGAGCAGGAGCTTTTAATTTTATTGAACATTAATACATTTTAAAAATCATTTATTGTTAGAATCTAGAAATACAGTTGGTTTTTATGTGGATTTCTGTATCAATCTTGCTAGACTTTCTTATTAATTCTAATAATTTGTCCATAGGCTCTTTCTAAGTAGTGATATTTTTTTCCTTCCTTTATAGTCTTTATATTTTTTATTTATTTTTGTTGCTTTAGTCTGCTGGTTAGGACCATCAGTACAGTGTTGATCTCAAAGGGAATGGCTTTTTAGTATGATAATTGCTATTGTTTTTTTGTTTACAATATAAAGGAAGCTCACTTCTGTTCCTGACTTTTTTTTTTTTTTAAGACAGAGAAAGAGATAGAGCAGGAACACAAACAGGGGGAGTGGGAGGGGCGTCTTGGTGGCTCAGTTGTTAAGCGCCTGCCTTCGGCTCGGGTCATGATCCCAGGGTCCTGGGATAGAGCCCCACATTGGGCTCCCTGCTCTGCAGGAAGCCTGCTTCTCCCTCTTCTACTCCCCCTGCTTGTGTTCCCTCTCTCGCTGTGTCTCTCTCTGTCAAATAAATAAATAAAGTCTTAAAAAAAAAAAAAAAAAGGGCAGGGGGAGTGGGAGAGGGAGAAGCAGGCTTCCTGACGAGCAGGGAGCCCGATGTGGGACTCCATCCCAGGACTCTGGGATCATGACCTGAGCCAAAGGCAGACGCTTAACGACTGAGCCACCCAGGCGCTCTGTTCCTGATTTTTTACTTTTTTTTTCTTTTTGGTTTTTTATCACTGGATGTTCAATTTTATCAAATGCTTTTTCTTTTTTTTTTAAATTTTTTATTGTTATGTTAATCACCATACATTACATCATTAGTTTTTGTTTTTTTTTTTTTAAAGATTTTATTTATTTATTTGACAGAGAGAGAGAGACAGTGAGTGAGGGAACACAAGCAGGGGGAGTGGGAGAGGGAGAAGCAGGCTTCCAGCTGAACAGGGAGCCTGATGCGGGGCTCGATCCCAGGACCCTGGGATCATGACCTGAGCCAAAGGCAGACACTTAACGACTGAGCCACCCAGGCGCCCCACATCATTAGTTTTTGATGTAGTGTTCCATGATTCATTGTTTGCGTATAACACCCAGTGCTCCATTAAGAACGTGCCGTCTTTAATACCCATCACCAGGCTAACCCATCCTCCCACACCTCCTCCCCTCTAGAATGCTCAGTTTGTTTTTCAGAGTCCGTTGTCTCTCATGGTTCGTCTCCCCCTCCGATTTCCCCCCCTTCATTCTTCCCCTCCTGCTATCTTCTTCTTTTTTTTTTTTAAACGTATATTGTATTATTTGTTTCAGAGGTACAGATCTGTGATTCAACAGTTTTCCACAATTCACAGTGCTCACCATAGCACATACCCTCCCCAGTGTCTATCACCCAGCCACCCCATCCCTCCCACCCGCCACCACTCCAGCAACCCTCGTTTGTTTCCTGAGATTAAGAATTCCTCATATCAGTGAGGTCATATGATACATGTCTTTCTCTGATTGACGTATTTCGCTCAGCATAACACCCTCCAGTTCCATCCACGTCGTTGCAAATGGCAAGATCTCATTCCTTTTGATGGCTGCATAATATTCCATTGTGTATATATACCACATCTTCTTTATCCATTCATCTCTTGGTGGACATCTTGGCTCTTTCCATCTTGGCTATTGTGGACGTTGCTGCTATAAACATCGGGGTGCACGTACCCCTTCGGATCCCTACATTTGTATCTTTGGGGTAAATACCCAGTAGTGCAATTGCTGGATCATAGGGTAGCTCTATTTTCAACTTTGTGAAGAACCTCCATACTGTTTTCCAGAGTGGCTGCACCAGCTTGCATTCCCACCAACAGTGTAGGAGGGTTCCCCTTTCTCCACATCCCCGCCAACATCTGTCGTTTCCTGACTTGTTAATTTTAGCCATTCTGACTGGTGTGAGGTGATATCTCATTGAGGTTCTGATTTGGATTTCCCTGATGCCGAGCGATGTTGAGCACTTTTTCATGTGTCTGTTGGCCATTTGGATGTCTTCTTTGGAAAAATGTCTGTTCATGTCTTCTGCCCATTTCTTGATTGGATAATTTGTTCTTTGGGTGTTGAGTTTGACAAGTTCTTTATAGATTTTGGATACTAGCCCTTTATCTGATATGTCATTTATCAAATGCTTTTTCAAATCATTGAGATTATCATATACTTCCTTAATTTATTAGTGTGGTGAGTAATTGTACTTGGCTTTTCAAATGATAAATTGAGTTCTTGGGATAACCTAACTCAATCATGATGTACTATATGCCATCAATTATACCGTATATCATTTTATGTACCACTTAAAAAAATGCTATGATATTGCATCAATTGTTAAGACATATTCTGATTTCAGAGATGTTAAAATGTGGGAAAAAAATGTACATCTCAGAATTGGTGAAATGACGTACTATCTTTTGTATATGGCCTTGGATTAAGCTTGCCATTGCAGTATTTGTTTGTAGTTATTTGTATATTTGTAGTTACAAGATTTTTCACCCATGTTCATTAATGGCATGGTCCTATAATTTTCTTTTGTATACTATCTTTGTCCTTACGACCAAAGCAATAAAGTAAGTTGGGAGTGTTCCCTTGTTTTCTGTACAGTGGAATAGTTTTGTATGTTTGGAATGTTTCCTTGAAAACTTGGCAAAAGATACCAGTAAAACTGTGTTGGGCTAGGTTTTGGGGAAGAGATTTTTCACTTACTAATGCAATTTCTTTAATGCTTATAGAATTTTCTGTATTTTCTGTTCTTAAGTCAGTTTTGGTAAGTTATATTTTTTAGAGATTCAACCACTTCATCTAAATTTTTAAATGTACTGGTGTTCACTCCAATCCATCCACTATTCTGCTGACAGTGATTTTTAGAAACAAATTAGAGCATGTCATTTCCCTAATTAAAATCCTCTAAGAGCACCTCCACAACCTCAAAGGCCCTTTGTGATCTGAACTTTCATCTTTTTTTGTAACTTCATTTCCATCCACTTTATTGCATGAACAAGCCATACTGAACCACTTAGCGTGGTTCTGAAATGGTGTTAGGCTTTTTCAAGCCCCTTTGGCTTCACATATATCAGTCATTCTTTAGAGCTCATACTATTCTTTCAAAACTGGTCTGCAGCTTTACTTCACAAGGAACCTGCCTCTGACACTGTTATCTGACTTAGATGTTCCCTTTGATGCTCTGAGCATTCCTCAGTCATGGCAGATATTAGGAAATACTACTCCTGTTTTAGTGTCATGTACATGCACCTGACAGCTGTATTTGCAATGAGTGGATGAATGGATGAAAAATAAGTGAGTGAATATTTCTGATGAAAGTGTGTTTTACTCAACAGTGACAACTGAACGCCCTGTGCAGGTGAAGATGGTCAAAGTCAAGAAATCTGATAAAGGAGATTTCTACAAAAGGCAGATTGCTTGGGCCCTTCGAGACCTTGCTGTGGTAGATGCCAAGGATGCTATTAAAGTATGTTTTTCTTAGTTCTTTGACCTATGTTCAGAAAGTGTCTTTCATTTTCTAATGTAGTAGTATGTCTTCTAAGATGATCTAAACTTCTTGTTTTGTAACCCTCTCCTCTACCAACTCACCAAGAATTAGTCTAAAGTGTATTATTAAACCTTCCATTCTCCCACTCTTCAGTCTCAAGCTACTAAATAAATCTGTATGCATGTTGTTTCATTGTTTTTGCTTTTTTTGAGCTGTAGTTAATGTTTGTGCACAAATTATGTACACTGGAGCAAAATAACTATTTATTTTGGTATTTAGGTTAGGTATATTTAGTATAAAATCCATGTATTAGTACACATTTTAAAGTGTTGTGAGTAGTTTTTTAAAAGCCTTCATTGTTTTGGTAAAACCTAGTTCAACATCATGTGTAACACTATAACCAAAGTGAGTCTTCCTTAGTTCGTCTTCATGAATTAATGTAGAATCATCAGCTGAGGCAACCAGGCTAGACTTTTGAGGCCATGGTTTCATATTTGTGGCTCAAGTAAAGGAAGTGGTGGTGAGTTACACACCTTATTTTCAGGAACTTAAAGAATAAGATATAAGAATGTAAATACTATACTTTTCACTGAAGCCCCACTCAAACTTTAAGAAAATTGAATAATGTAATAATCATGTTAAAGGACCACGTTTATTTCTGACAAATCAAGGCTTTTCACAGCAATACCCTTTTTTCAAAAAAATTAAGTAGAGCTCCTCTGGTGAAATTCAGTCCTCCTTCCCTTCAGCCTCTCTAACCCTGCCCTGCATCTTCCTTCCGCAGGAATGTTTTGCATCACACCCACTTGTGATGGGGCTGATAGCAAGGCTTACATTAATGTAACTGCAGGTGCCCTTTGACTTAACCCTTGAAGTCTCACACGTTTACTTAAAAGGCACAAAGAAATAGAAGCTACCTTTGAGGAGCAATCCAATAAAATAAAAGTCTGACTTTACCGTTTTACCTGGTGCAGACTCTGGGGAACTAAAGGCTAGACAGATTGACAGGCAGTTGACTAGAGTGTAAAATATTTTTTAAATGAAGCAAAAACAAATTTAGGAGAGCTTTGCTTGTCTAGAATACACAATTCAGAATTCAGATTTCTAACAAATGTGGCGAATGCCTTTATTTTTTTTAAGATTTTATTTATTTATTTATTTATTTATTTATTTATTTATTTGACAGAGAAAGACACAGCGAGAGAGGGAACACAAGCAGGGGGAGTGGGAGAGAGAGAAGCAGGCTCCCCACCGAGCAGGGAGCCCGGCTCAATCCCAGGACTCTGGTTTCATGACCTGAGCCGAACGCAGACGCTTAAGGACTGAGTCACCCAGGCGCCCCTTTAAGTATTTTAGTCACACTGGACCACCGCTGCTTTATCCCTAAGGGGCACCCAAAACACTTTAATAAATTATTTAATAAATTCTGTTACCATGGGAAAAGATCAAGAGTAGAGACTTTTTTGGTAGGTTTCTGTTTTGGTTTTTTTGTTTTGTTTTGTTTTTTAATTTTATTTTATTATGTTAATCACCATACATTACATCATTAGTTTTTGATGTAGTGTTCCATGATTCATTGTGTATAACACCCAGTGCTCCATTCAATACGTGCCCTCTTTAATACCCATCCCAGGCTAACCCATCCCCCCACCCCCCTCCCTTCTAGAACCCTCAGTTTGTTTCTCAGAGTCCATAGTCTCTCATGGTTCATCTCCCCGTCCGATTTCCCCCCTTCATTTTTCCCTTCCTACTATCTTTTTTTTTTTTTAACATATATTGTATTATTTGTTTGAGAGGTACAGGTCTATGATTCATCAGTCTTCCATAATTCACAGCACTCACCATAGCACATACCCTCCCCAATGTCTATCACCCAGCCACCCCATCCCTCCCACCCGCCACCACTCCAGCAACCCTCGTTTGTTTCCTGAGATTAAGAATTCCTCATATCAGTAGGTCATATGATACATGTCTTTCTCTGATTGACTTATTTCGCTCAGCATAACACCCTCCAGTTCCATCCACGTCGTTGCAAATGGCAAGATCTCATTCCTTTTGATTGCTGCATAATATTCCATTGTATATATATACCACATCTTCTTTATTGATTTCATCTGTTGATGAACATCTTGGCTCTTTCCACAGTTTGGCTATTGTGGACATTGCTGCTGTAAACATCAGGGTGCACGTACCCCTTCGGATCCCTACATTTGTATCTTTGGGGTAAATACCCGGTAGTGCAATTGCTGGATTGTATGGTAGCTCTATTTTCAACTTTTTGAAGAACCTCCATACTATTTTCCAGAGTGGCTGCACCAGCTTGCATTCCCACCAACAGTGTAGGAGGGTTCCCCTTTCTCTGCATCCCCACTAACATCTGTCGTTTCCTGACTTGTTAATTTTAGCCATTCTGACTGGTGTGAGGTGGTATCTCATTGAGGTTTTGATTTGGATTTCCCTGATGCTGAGCAATGTTGAGCACTTTTTCATGTGTCTGTTGGCCATTTGGATATCTTTTTTGGAAAAATGTGTCTTCATATCTTTTGCCCATTTCTTGATTGGATAATTTGTTCTTTGGGTGTTGAATTTGATAAGTTCTTTATAGATTTTGGATACTAGCCCTTTATCTGATATGTCATTTACAAGTATCTTCTCCCATTCTGTCGGTTGTCTTTTGGTTTTGTGGACTGTTTCCTTTGCTGTGCAAAAGCTTTTTATCTTGATGAGGTCCCAATAGTTCATTTTTGCCCTTGCTTCCTTTGCCTTTGGCGATGTTTCTAGGAAGAAGTTGCTGCAGCTGAGGTCGAAGAGGTTGCTGCCTGTGTTCTCCTCTAAGATTTTGATGGACTCCTGTCTCACATTTAGGTCTTTCAACCATTTTGAGTCTATTTTTGTGTGTGGTGTAAGGAAATGGTCCAGTTTCATTCTTCTGCATGTGGCTGTCCAATTTTCCCAACACCATTTGTTGAAGAGACTGTCTTTTTCATTGGACATTCTTTCCTGCTTTGTCGAAGATTACTTGACCATAGAGTTGAGGGTCCATTTCTGAGCTCTCTATTCTGTTCCATTGATCTGTGTGTCTGTTTTTGTGCCAGTACCATACTGTCTTGATGATGACAGCTTTGTAATAGAGTTTGAAGTCCGGAATTGTGATGCCACCAGCTTTGCTTTTCTTTTTCAACATTCCTCTGGCTATGCAGGGTCTTTTTTGGTTCCATACAAATTTTAGGATTATTTGTTCCATTTCTTTGAAAATAGTTGATGGTATTTTGATGGGGATTGCATTAAATGTGTAGATTGCTCTAGGCAGCATTGACATCTTCACAATATTTGTTCTTCCAATCCATGAGCATGGAACGTTTTTCCATTTCATTGTGTCTTCCTCAATTTCTTTCATGAGTATTCTATAGTTTTCTGAGTACAGATCCTTTGCCTCTTTGGTTAGATTTATTCCTAAGTATCTTTTGGTTTTGGGTGCAATTGTAAATGGGATTTACTCCTTAATTTCTCTTTCTTCTGCCTTGTTGGTGTATATAAATGGAACTGATTTCTGTGCATTGATTTTCTATCCTGCCACTTTACTGAATTCCTGTATGAGTTCTAGCAGTTTTGGGGTGGAGTCTTTTGGGTTTTCCACATAAAGTATCATATCATATGCAAAAAGTGAGAGTTTCACTTCTTTGCCGATTCGGATTCCTTTTATTTCTTTTTGTTGTCTGATTGCTGTGGCTAGGACTTCTAGTACTATGTTGAATAGCAGTGGTGATAGTGGACATCCCTGCCGTGTTCCTGACCTTAGGGGAAAAGCTCTCAGTGTTTCCCCATTGAGGATGATATTCGCTGTGAGCTTTTCATAGATGGCTTTTATGATATTGAGGTATGTACCTTCTGTCCCTACACTCTGAAGAGTTTTAATCAAGAAAGGATGCTGTACTTTGTCAAATGCTATTTCTGCATCTATTGAGAGGATCATATGGTTCTTGTTCTTTCTTTTATTAATGTATTGTATCACATTGATTGATTTGTGGATGTTGAACCAATCTTGCAGCCCAGGAATAAATCCCAGTTGGTTGTGGTGAATAATTATTTTAATGTACTGTTGGATCCTATTGGCTAGTATTTTGGTGAGAATTTTTGCATCCATGTTCGTTAGGGATATTGGTCTGTAGTTCTGCTTTTTGATGGGGTGCTTTTCTGGTTTTGGGATCAAAGTAATGCTGGCCTTATTAAATGAGTTTGGAAGTTTTCCTTCCTATTCTATTCTTTGAAACAGCTTCAGAGAATAGGTATTAAGTCTTTAAATGCTTGGTAAAATTCCCCTGGGAAGCCATCTGGCCCTGGGCTCTTGTTCGTTGGGAGATTTTTGATTACTGCTTCAATTTTCTTAGTGGTTATAGGTCTGTTCAGGTTTTCTGTTTCTTCCTGGTTCAGTTTTGGTAGTTTATATGTGTCTAGGAATGCATGCATTTCTTCCAGATTATCTAATTTGCTGGCATATAGTTTCTCATAATATGTTCTTATAATTGTTTGTATTTCTTTGGTGGTGGTTGTGATCTCTCCTTTCATTCATGATTTTATTTATTTGGGTCCTTTCTCTTTTCTTTTTGATAAGTCTAGCCAGGGGTTTATCAATCTTATGAATTCTTTCAAAGAACCAGCTCCTAGTTTCGTTGATCTGTTCTACTGTTCTTTTGGTTTCTATTTCATTGATTTCTGCTCTGATCTTTACTATTTCTTTTCTCCTGCTGGGTTTAGGCTTTATTTGCTGTTCTTTCTCCAGCTCCTTTAGGTGTAGGGTTAGGTTGTGTATTTGAGACCTTTCTTGTTTCTTGAGAAAGGCTTGTATTGTTATATACTTTCCTCTCAGGACCGCCTTTGCTGCATCCCAAAGATTTTGAACAGTTGTGTTTTCATTTTCATTTGTTTCCATGAATTTTTTTAATTCTTCTTTAATTTCCTGGTTGACCCATTCATTCTTTAGTAGGATGCTCTTTAGCCTCCATGTATTTGAGCTCTTTCCGACTTTCCTCTTGTGACTGAGCTCTAGTTTCAAAGCATTGTGGTCCGAAAATATGCAGGGAATGATCCCAGTCTTTTGGTACCGGTTGAGACCTGATTTGTGACTAGGATGTGATCTATTTTGGAGTATGTTCCATGGGACTAGAGAAGAATGTGTATTCTTCTCTCTTTGGTCCAGTGTGTCATTTAAAGTCTGTATTTCCTTGTTCATCTTTGCTTAGATGATCTGTCCATTTCAGTGAGGGGGGTGTTAAAGTCCCCTACTATTATTTTTTCTTTTTTTTTTTTAATTTTATTTATTTTTAAAGATTTTATTTATTTGACAGAGAGAGACACAGCAAGAGAGGGAACACAAGCAGGGGGAGTGGGAGAGGGAGAAGCAGGCTTCCCACAGAGCAGGGAGCCTGATGCGGGGCTCGATCCCAGGACCCTGCGATCATGACCTGAGCCGAAGGCAGACGCTTAACGACTGAGCCACCCAGGCGCCCCAAGTCCCCTACTATTATTGTATTGTTATTGATGTGTTTCTTTGATTTTGTTATTAATTGGCTTATATAATTGGCTGATCCCATGTTAGGGGAATAGATATTTACAATTGTTAGATCTTCTTGTTGGATAGACCCTTTAAGTAGGATATTGTGTCTTCCTTATTTCTTGTTATAGTGTTTGGTTTAAAATCTAATTTGTCTGATATAAGGATTGCCACCCCAGCTTTCTTTTGATGTCCATTAGCATGGTAAATGGTTTTCCACCCCCTCACTTTCAATCTGGAGGTGTCTTTGGGTCTAAAATGAGTCTCTTGCAGACAGCATATCAGTGGATCTTGTTTTTTTATCCAATCTGATCCCCTGTCACTTTTGATTGGGGCATTTAGCCCATTTACATTCAGGGTAGCTACTGAAAGATATTAATTTAGTGCCATTGTATTGCTTGTGATGTGACTGTTCTGTCTATTGTCTGTGTTCCTTTCTGGTCTATGTTACTTTTAGGCTCTCTCTTTGCTTAGAGGACCCTTTTCAATATTTCCTGTAGGGCTGGTTTTGTGTTTGCAAATTCCTTTAGTTTTTGTTTGTCCTGGAAGCTTTTTATCTCTCCTTCTATTTTCAGTGACAGCCTGGCTGGATATAGTATTCTTAGCTGCATATTTTTCTCATTTAGTGCTCTGAATATATCATTCCAGTCCTTTCTGGCCTGCCAGGTCTCTGTGGATAGGTCTGTTGCCAATCTAATGTTTCTACCATTATAGGTTACAGACATCTTGTCCCAAGCTGCTTTCAGGATTTTCTCTTTGTCTCTGAGACTTGTAAGTTTTACTGTTAGATGTCAGGGTGTTCACCTCTTTTTATTGATTTTGAGGGGGGTTCTCTGTGCCTCCTGGATTTTGATGCCTGTTTCCTTCCCCAAATTAGGGAAGTTCTCTGCTATAATTTGCTCCAATATACCTTCTGCCCCTCTCTCTCTTTCTTCTTCTTCTGGGATCCCAATTATTCTAATATTGTTTCGTCTTATGGTATCACTTATCTCTCGAATTCTGCCCTCGAGATTCAGTAGTTGTTTACCTCTCTTCTTCTCAGCTTCTTTATTCTCCATCATTTGGTCTTATATATAACTAATTCTCTCTTCTGCCTCATTTATCCTAGCAGTTAGAGCCTCCATTTTTGATTGCACCTCATTAATAGCCTTTTTGATTTCGACTTGGTTAGATTTTAGTTCTTTTATTTCTCCAGAAAGGGTTTCTCTAGTAACTTCCATGCTTTTTTTAAGCCCAGCTGGTATCTTTATAATTGTCATTCTGAACTCTAGTTCCGACATCTTACTAATGTCCGTATTGATTAGGTCCCTGGCAGTCAGTACTGCCTCTTGTTCTTTTTTTTGAGGTGATTTTTTCCATCTTGTCATTTTGTCCAGAGGAGAATAGATGAATGAGAGAACAAAATGCTAACAGGGTAACAACGACCCCAGAAAAATACACACTAAGCAAATCAGAAGAGATCTGAAATCGGGGGGAAAGAAAGGGAAAGAAAAAAGGAAGAAAAAAAAGAGAATATGATCAAATATGATCAGGCTGGTGAATAGATCAGTGCCGCATGCTAGATTTTGGGCGTATTTTGGTCTTTTAGAAGAAACTGCCTCCCAAAATTTTAAAGAAAGAAAAGCTTATATATTTACAAAAATAAGGGTTAATATTATGAAGGGATGGAGTATGACTGTGAAGATGAAAATTATAAAAGATTTTGTAAAAGGAATTGATAAGATAAGAAGTTGGTTGAAAAAGGAAAGAAGAGAAATTTAAAAAAAAAAAGAGGGAGAGAATGTGATCAGGCAGGAGACTAGAACAAAGCTGTACACTAGAGATTTAGGGTATATTTTGGTCTGTTAGAAGAAACTGTATCCCAAAATTTTAAAGAGAGAACAACTTATATATATATCAAAAATAAGGTTACTACTACCTCTTTATTGGAAATACAGATTTTTAATCTTTTGATGTTTCAGTTCTGCTTATTGAGCTAATTAGTAGTTTCATGCAACCGTAACGTGATTATTGTACTGATCCCTAAATTATCCCAACTGTTCACAGTAGTAACCATAGAATATGACTCTAAAAATGAAAAATAAAAAAGATTTTTTAAAAAGGGATTGATAAGATGTTGGTTGAAAAAGGGAAAAAGAAAAAGCTGGACTGTGACCTAAAAAAAAAAAAGAAAATTAAAAAAATTAACTTTGAAAGACTAAAGAATCATGGGGAAAAAGCCATGAATTATATGTGCAGTATTCCCCTAGCACTTTTATAATTTTCATCTTTACAGTCATATTCCATCCCTTCATTGTATTTACCCTTATTTTTGTAAATGTGGTCCTGAGACCACATTGTCCCGCGAGGGTTCCATCCCCCGCTTAGCCACTGGAGCGACGTCCCTCAGCGGAGCCGACTTCTAATTAGAAGTTCCGATTTTGTGCTCCACTGCTCTATCACTTGCTGGTAGCCGCTGACTGAAGCCCCCTCCCCTGCTGTCTATCCTCCCAAATATCGCCTCGGATTCACTTCTCCACACGTCCTACCTTCCAGAAAGTGGTCGCTTTTCTGTTCAGAGAGTTGCTGCTATTCTTTTCTTCGATTTCCTGTTGAGTTCGTAGGTGTTCAGAATGGTTTGATCCCTATCCAGCTGAGTTCCTGGGACCAGACAAAATTTAGGTCTCCTACTCCTCCGCCATCTTGCTCCTCCTCCCTCAGTAGGTTTCTGTTTAAGAGAAAATACGGTAAGGGCTTTTTAGAAATGCGTATTTATTAAAGAGCCTTTTCCTTCAATAGTTTTGCACTTTATAACCCCATTGACTTGCATAATTCACTAACATTGCTGATGATTATTTGAATGCTTTCTCACGCTGATGCTTCATTGCTGGCTTTCTTAATGGATGTTGTTGTTTTCTTTTTTTCATTTTATGTAGGCACCTTGGCGTGTGCACACTATATATGGATATAAAACATAAAATTTTTATACATAGCCTAACATTAGCCATTTAGTGTCACACATTGATTTGTGTGAGTGTTGCCACTGGAGCACTCAGCTTCTTTTATGGCATTATGGGAAATATTCCCAGGGAAGAGATAATTTCCCATCAAGTTTTAGATTAGTTGCCAATACTCTTAGATTTTTTTTTGTAAGTGATAATGCAATTACCTCTTTATTGGAAATACAGATTTTTAATCTTTTGATGTTTCAGTTCTGCTTATTGAGCTAATTAGTAGTTTCATGCAACCGTAACGTGATTATTGTACTGATCCCTAAATTATCCCAACTGTTCACAGTAAAAGTCTGATATCCTCTCCCTTTCCTTTAAGGCATTTATTTACATTTTCCCCCCAAATGACACTTTGAATGAATCGGATATATTATTAGCCTTCCATTGGACATTAAGAACATTTTAATCTATTTTTAATTCCTTGGATGTGAAGAAAAGCATACAATACATTCATATGTTTTCATGTTTTAGATAGCAGTCAAGTGATTCTACATTCACGTGGGAAATATTAGCCTGGTATGAAATCATGGCTGCAAGGTGGCTTAAGAGACAGAGAGCATCCTGCACTTCTCCCACAGGTTGAGCTTCTTTGTCATTCGAAAGAACTTCGAGGCTAGCCAGCATTTTTTATTTTTGAGGCACCTTGATCATTCTCTTTTCAGAATTGAAAACAGAATCAGTCCCTGCTTTCACCTCATTTGTTCTTGGAAACCACACCAGGATGTAGGTTGTCTTTTTTCTCCTATGTTATAATTAGAAGATATCTTCTTTACTAAGGAGTTAGTGTCAGATCACAGTTACAAATAATAGTGCATCATCATCAAAGAATAGCTGTAACTCTAAAATCCCATATGCAATTTAAAAAGAAAAATTAGGTCCACGTCAAAACTGGAGACCATTGTCATCTTATAGACTAGGAAGACAGGACACAAAGTTTTTACCTAGACATCCTATACTTCTACTCATATACTTAAGGGGCATAGGAAGGAAATTACCGAAACACTGTGTTGTTTTTTTATCCAGCTTCTTTTGGGAGGTAAACAAGGTTTTTCCTATAAATTGAATTCTCTGAACCATTCTCTGTAAGTCAATTAGCTGATTTTTAATGGAGATTTTTTTTTAAAGAACAGCTTCAACTTCTTTTCATTTTATTGAAATATAGACTTTATAATAATGAAAAAGGGATATGATCCAAAACAATATCTTTTGTATATTTTTATTTCAGGAAAATCCTGAATTTGATTTACATTTTGAAAAAATATATAAATGGGTTGCCAGCAGCACCGCTGAAAAGAATGCATTTATTTCATGCATTTGGAAATTGAATCAGCGATATCTCCGGAAGAAAATTGATTTTGTCAATGTTAGCTCACAGCTCTTGGAAGGTAAAGTTAAATAGAAATGCTTATGTAAAATCAAGTATATCTACGAGTGAATATATAATTTGACGTTACTCAAAATGATTAGCACACTGATTTACCTTATATTGCAAAGGAGTTGAAAAATTTTTCTTATTGCGGAGTGATACTTGTTCATTATAGAAATTGATACATTAAACTAAATAAATAAAAATCACTTATAAACTTAATCCTCAGAGATAACTGCTGTTAATGTTTTGTTAGATAGTCTTCCAATCTTTTTTCTATGCATATTTAAATACTTTCTTAAAATAAATTCACATTCTGTTTTCTAACATACTTTTTCTTATAATGAACATTTTTCTTATAATGAACATTTTTCATGTTATTAAATACTTACCCCAACATTTTTTTTAGTGGTACCATAATATTCCATTATATGAATATACCTTAATTTATTTAACTAATCATTTATTTAAAAATTTCCAATCTTTGCTTATTTTAAATAATTTTGACATGAATATCCTTGTAGTTGTATTTTTGTGCAGAGTATAGGTATAGTGGTTAAAAATATAACTCAAGTCAGACTGCTTGGGTTCAAATCCTGGCTTTGTCGCTTACCAGTATGTGACCTTGGACTATTCTATGTTTCAGTTTTCTTTATCTCAGAAATAGAGATAATTAGTAGTATCCACTCCATAGGGTTGTTGTGAGGATTAAATTACTTAATATATGAAAGTGATGAGATCAATGCCAGGTATATAGTAAGTACTCAGTAAATATTAGCTCTTATTATATTATCAGGATAAAATCCTTAGATAGAAAGTTAAATAGGGTATTTTTGATCCGTATATCTTCAGGGATGTTACTATGGATTATTTTGTGTTATAAGACGAAAACTACTGTTATTTATTAAAAATGTACAATGAGATTTTATTCTTTAAAAATTTCTTTCATAAAGACATAAACATTGTAAGAAAATGGTTCTGTATGCCTTGTGGATACAATTTGTGTTGTATTCTTTATCTCAGAAAGCAGTTGAAATAACAGCTAGTATGCAGATGAATAGAGTTGTTGCTCCTCTTATTAATAAAAAAAGATTTATTCCAAATAATATATATTAGAAAGAAAACTTAGATTTGTCCTAAGTTGTATATTAGCATTTTAAAATAGGAGCTTCATTCTATTCCGTTAAAATGGAAATAGCCAATATTCAACCATTTTGACCTATAAAAATGGCCATTTCAGATGCTTCAGACTATTCATTTACTTAGCCAATTACCTCTGTCCTTTTTCTATTCTGTTTTACTTACTCCTTTTCTGTTTGCCTGTGGATATTTCCCTGAAATATAGTATTCCTTCCTAACACTTAGTAATCAGTAAGCCCATTATTGGTTTCAGGTTTGATGCTTGAAACTGGCAGAGGCAAGTCACATCTGTCAGGCCCTGTGCTACTCCCCCCAGTGGAGCCCTTGAGTAGCCCTCGGGGTTGACATCTCACCAACATTAGACCCCAGTGTCTTGGCAATTGAGTATGTTGAGGGAATGACCTCAAGAAATTGATGGTAATTTTTCATGCCTTGAATAGTGGTTTAATTTGTTTTGAACAGCTCTTATTTTATTTTACTTATTTATTTTTTTTACCATTTCGGGGTTGAACATTTTGATGAGGGAATGATTGCTATTCTGTTTTTAAATATTGTGTATCTCCAGATGTTACTCGTTGCCTATGATGTGTTTTAAACCAATATAGTTCATTGAGCCAACAGTATGGGAAAATACATACCCTACCTGGTTTCCCTCATTAAGAAATTTTACCCTAATCAATGAGAAGAATATTGCTGTTTTTAGAATGCCTAGCTTAAAAAAAAAAAAAATTTAATTTTATAAGGCCTAAAGCAATGTGTAGACATTTTCATGTTTATAAAAGTTACCCCTAATTCAGATCAATTTTAGGAATACTGTGAAGATCCTTAAGGATCTCACTGTGAAAATCATTTTCCATAAATCAATAACTGTTGTTTTGGTTTAGTGGAGTCCAGAGAATAGTTTTCTTAATATCTGCAAATTTGTTTAAATGTTTTAATGGATTTTGAAATCATAGCCGTTGATTCCCATTTAAAAAAACAATAAATGTGTCTAAGCTTTAGGTGATGTTAGAAAACAAATAAGAAATTATCCTTTTAAGAGATAAGTAATCGTCCCAGTAAGACTTCACTGTGAATGCTAACAGTGGCAACTTTAGTGGTTTTTATTGGTGACAACTGAATATTTATGCTAGTAAGTGGGGTTTCTCAGCAGAAGGCTTTTAAGGTTTTTAAAGGAGGATTTTGTTACCAGTTGAAGTAGAGTCAAGTTTTTGTTTGGCTTTTTCTTTTTCATTCTTATAACCAGATTTTAAAAAAGAAATCTTTGACTTAAATCCTTAAAAGCCAGCTTGAACAGATACACACGAGTGTGTGTTCTTTTTAAATTGTTTCAATCTCTTCCTTTCTAACAGTGTTTTATGACTAATCTATTGTGAGGGAATGTCTGGGTAAAGTTTTGGGGCCTTGAGTGAAAATAACTAGACTAAATGCATGAGTCACAGCTGACCTAAAAATAATTCTCAGGAAGTGATCTATTTCCCAGTTTTCTCCAAGGACTAGTTAGTGTTGTTTCTTAAAAGAAAGAAAAAATAGAAAGATAAATGTATTTTTAGTCATTGTCAGAAAAAGAATAAGAGAATTAACTCTGGAAATTTAGTTTCTGTGGATCTTTCCACTTTGTACTTGATTTGGACGTTGTCTTTTAAACTTTGATGTACCAGAAGTTCAAATGAAATATGGGTAGTATTTTAAAATTTTAAACCTGTATACTTTTCTACCCAGCTAATATTCTTTGCTTACTTTCCTCTGCTTTTTTCATACTTTTTACTCTCCAGAACTGCCTAAAGTTACAGAAGGTGCGTAACACCTTTTCTTTTTATTCTATTCCATATATTTTTTATTACTTGCCATTGTTATGTATTGTTGGTTGCATATTTTATGAAATTGTGCATAGGGACAAGTTTATTACCACAAAATCCATATAGTAATAAAGTTAACGATAGGATTCATTATTGACTTCCAAAGGACTGTTTCATGGAAGAGAAAATACTTCTGAAGCAGTTATGGTCGTTTAAAATATTTATTTATTTTAAATAATCTGCTTGTGTAAGGAGCTGTACAGAATTATTTGGGCAGTCCCTGCCCCCTAGTGGCTAATAAACTGTCAGATGTGAGCTAAAATGGACTCGTTCAAAGGCCAGGGAGCTAGGTGATAACCTGTCTAAAGAACTATTTATATACTGTAATCTGTAATTGCCTGTACCAAAAGTTTTGTTCCCCTCCTTTTTTTTTCTGGGACATTATCTAAATCTGCCTAATTATCATTCTTAAGAGTAAATTATTTATTACTTTGAGTTAGTTGTTTTTTTCCCTAGAACAAATTAACATATGTCAAGTCATGCTGAATGTAAGTATTTCATTTGCATACAAAATAATGAATATTTAAAGTTCCAGAGGTGGTGATTTAAATCGTGTCCCATTAAGTTTATGAAAATCAATAACTTTATTTAGAGTTTTAGTTAGGGGGTAAAAAAAAATTTTTTTTCACTTTACCTCTCCTAACCTCAAGCTTTATATAAAATCCCACAAACTAAATGTATTTTCTCAAAAAATTGAACTGAAACGTTTATCCAGAAGACACCTTACATTTGACCTCTTGGTCTTTTGTTAAGAAGCATGAAGACTAGTTAAATTTCTGTAATTTCAAACGTCCATGTTATTGTTGCTCTTCTTACTGTGTAGACTTGTTGAGAAAACTTTTATACTTGATCTTTAGAAATTTTATTAATGCATGTGAAATTGTTTTAAACAAAGAAATGGAAAATCCATTTAATATTTTTAATACCCAAAATAAATTGTGAATACATTTTTCATTTCAACTAAAAGTTACTTGGAAAAAAAAACATAACAAGGACAAAAAAGAACAGAAGAAAAATGTTACCTGTGGAAAAAAAGGAAAGCAAATTATTTTTTATGTGCCCTAAATTCATAGTCATTGTTTTGTTAGAGCAAAAACCACCTCAGATAGGAAAAAAAGATTAGGCTTGTTTCCACATGTTTTGTTTCTGGTTTTGCATTTGTTTTTGTAGTTTAATTATGTTTTGGGAAATTGTTCTAAAGCCTATTTTAACACTTAAAAGTGAGCGAATTAGACTGCATGCTTTGTATTTGTTATAATAAATGTTACAGTAAACATATTAACATATGCATTTTTTTCATAAAAATAAGGTTTTTTTTTTTAATATTCTGAATCATTCTTTCCTATTTTTCAGCCACTAAATGTGACCTGTGCTTATAACTGACTATAAGTACCATGTTATTGTCTTCCTACTTTTTTACTACTTTATTTTTAATTTTTACCCTCTTTAAGAGTCTGTTCCAAGTGGAGAAAATCAGAGTGTGACAGGAGGTGATGAAGAAGTAGTAGATGTATACCAAGAGTTAAATGCAAGAGAAGAGCAGGATATTGAAATAATGATGGAAGGCTGTGAATGTGCAATCTCTAATGCTGAGGCCTTTGCAGAAAGGTTGTCCAGAGAGCTGCAGGTGCTGGATGGGGTAAGACCTTTTTATAATCTGTAAATGAATGATGTGTAGTGGATTGAGAAGACCGGTGATGTTCAGATTTTACTGCCTCAGCACCTAAGCCTTT
The DNA here is from genome assembly GCF_964656455.1 of Halichoerus grypus. Taxonomy (NCBI): domain Eukaryota; kingdom Metazoa; phylum Chordata; class Mammalia; order Carnivora; family Phocidae; genus Halichoerus; species Halichoerus grypus. Next base: position 43,907,247 of record NC_135714.1, read on the forward strand.
ATAGTGTGATTATTGCCGTCTCTCTCTGTAAGCACATTACCAGATGCCTTATCTTTCACTGCTCTTGCTCAAAAGACAGAACCATTCCTGTTAATCAGGCCAGTGAAGGCAGTTGGGTGAGGTTGGGGATTTGGGGAGGTTCTTGACACAAAGTGATGGAAGTAAAAAGTAGCCGACCAGAAACCAACTTGGGGTTGCTTTCCCCCAGCCTCTGAAACATCACAGAATAATTCAGTGCAAAAGAATAGCATTTTTGTGGTTCAAAAAAAAAAAAAAAAAAATAGGTACAAATCAGAAATAGAAAAATTAGTTTGAAATAAGTGAATCATTTACTCAAATGGAGCAGAGTAAGTATAGTGAAAACAAGGAGCCAGGGGAAAAGGATGTTTGGCTCCCCTGCTCAAATGTTTTGGGATAGCTCTTTTTAATTTGTATGCACAGTTTCTGAGTCTACAAACTAAATGCACATCTTTAGAAAGTAAAAAGCTAAAAGACATAACTAAAAATAACACCACTAATGTGAGAAAAATCTAGAACAAGAACATGTGTTTTTTTGTTTTGTTTAAACAAAGTAAGCATTTAAGAAAAACCCTCAGAGAATGAGGAATATTTTAAAGACAAAGAATTTTGATATTTTATACATGAAAGGTACAGAATTTATGAGGTTGACCTCAGGCCCAGAGATTACACAAATAGTCCAAGTTTACAAGTTTATAAAACTCACTGGAAGCTAAGCCTAGAAGAAACTTCAAGTTGTTAAAGTGGAAATTGTCCTGGACAAGGTCGAGCCCCAGGTCTGCTACTTGAGAGATCTATTCAGTGGCCCAGAGGCCTGCTGACTCTTACGGTTGGGCTGCACTTACAGTTGACTTATTATGAATAGCATATAAAATAATGTGTGAAATTATAGCATCAACTGTCCAATGAAATTCTTTTCATTCCTGGTCTGGTCCAAGTTTTTTCCTCATACCCTGTTACCTGCCTTCTTAGTGTGGCTTAGTGGTTTATATTTTCTTTTCTAATGGATATTGCATGTATGTTACAAGTTATCACCTTGCTTCCCAGTTTTATGTTGGATTTGATAGCTTCCATATTTCAGGAAATTTAGAATCAATAGTCAGAATCACTTAGGAAACAATGATAAGGGGATGGTGGTTTGTTCCTGCTTTGCCTGGAAAAAAACATACAGTAGTTGCAAATGAAAGAGAAAAGAAAGAAGACAATAGAAGGAGCTATCTTGGGCGCCTGGGTGGCTCAGTCGTTAAGCGTCTGCCTTCGGCTCAGGTCATGATCCCAGGGTCCTGGGATCGAGTCCCACATCGGGCTCCCTGTTCGGCGGGAAGCCTTCTTCTCCCTCTCCCACTCCCCCGCTTCTGTTCCTGCTCTCGCTGTGTCTCTCTCTGTCAAATAAATAAATAAAATCTTTAAAAAAAAAAAAAAAAAGAAGGAGCAATCTTATGGATATATAGTCTGTGGCCATGTGGTCTTATGGTCGTGGCTCTTCCACATCATGTAAGTACCAATTGTACTACAGTTATAAATTAGTTCAGTGTATCTTTCAAACACTGATATACCACTGCTACCCTCTTGACTAAGGTATTACACGGGTGGTTATACTTTTTTTAGCATTTTACAACAATGTTAAGAAGTACAGGAAATTTTTATAGCTGGTAGAATTGGAAGTGTCAGAAATGGGAGTATATCAGGGTGCCTGGGTGGCTCAGATGGTTAAGCATCTGCCTTTCGGCTCGGGTCATAGTCCCAGGGTCCTGGGATCGAGCCCCACATTGGGCTCCCTGCTTGGTGGGGAGCCTGCTTCTCCCTATTCCTCTACTGTTCCCCCTGCTTGTGCACTCTTGCTCTCTCTGTCAAATAAATAAATAAAATCTTTAAAAAAAAAAAAAAAGAAATGGGAGTATATCAACACTAATGATACATTGTGGGGCAGAACCCTACTTGTACAGTCTGGGAAAATATAAAATACTGAGGCATAGTCCCTAACCTTCATAGGGAGGCAAGTGTATCTTCTTGAAATACTGTGTAAAAACAGAACATAAACATAAAGTGATAAACTGAAATAAATGTTTAGATGCATACCAATCTTTGTTACTCAGGTGTCAAAGGGATTTAGCAATATTTCATCTTACGCTTCTTTTATACATTTAAATAATATGAAGAGTTACTTTTGTTTTTCACTTTGTAGGCCAACATCCAATCAATCATGGCCTCTGAAAAGCAAGTGAACATCCTGATGAAGTTGCTGGATGAGGCTCTAAAGGAAGTAGATCAGATTGAGTTGAAACTGAGCAGTTATGAGGAAATGCTCCAAAGTGTAAAAGAACAAATGGATCAGATCTCTGAAAGCAACCACCTAATTCATCTTAGTAACACTAATAATGTAAAACTCCTGTCTGAAATAGAGTTTCTTGTGGTAAGTATGTTGGTAAATTGCTACCACCAACAAAAAAAAACAAAACAAAATATAATATATAAAACCCATTTGTAAACATTTTCTAAATTCCTTCTGAGAGTAAGATTTAAAATAATTCCAAAGACCTTATGATAGTATTGAGTAGCATCTTACCTGTAAATTTCCCAAAATTACATGTGCAAATGGTGTATTTATATATATTCCAGAACCACATGGACCTGGCCAAAGGTCACATAAAGGCCCTTCAGGAGGGAGATCTTGCTTCTTCTAGAGGCATCGAGGCCTGCACCAATGCCGCTGATGCCCTTCTGCAGTGCATGAATGTAGCTCTCCGTCCAGGTATGTTCATTAGAAATGATAAAATCTGACCAAGAATCTGAGACTAAACCTGTAACTTGGTATAAAGCTTTTAACAAGAAATACATGGGGTAAGTGGTTTAGGGTGACTGTAGTATTAGCTCCTCAAACCAGTTTCATTTCTTTCCAAACGTGTTTCTGTTGGCACTAAGAACTTTTTCATTTTAGTTCCTGTGATTGATCATCAGTGACTCTAGTTAACACCATGATTTTTCTCTAGTACAGTCTACAGAACCTAGCACAGAGTTGATGCTTTGATTAGACCAGAGAGCATGAGGAGGTTTTGTTAGGCAAGTGGTTCCAAAACTTGAGTTTGCTCAGAATCATGGAGATGGTTTGTTAAAACACATATTACTAGGGCCCAGCCCCAGATTGAGTAGGTGTGGACCAAAGCTCCAGTATCCACATTTCCAGCAGTTCCCAGATCATGCTGAGGCAGGACCACACTTGGAGAACCACTGTACTACACTGTTTTCTCCCCTTGCTTACCTTTCTTTTATAAAGCAGATGAATAAACCAATAAAACTTTGGGGTCTTCAAAACAGAAATGTGGATACTATTATAAATGTATTCATTGAAGATCGGAGAAATCTCTTTACCTGTTAAATCAGTCAAGAACTGTTCTGGTTTCAGGCCATGACATGCTCCTGGCAGTCAGACAGCAACAGCAGCGTTTCAGTGATTTGCGAGAGCAGTTTGCCCGGAGACTGGCCAGTCACCTCAACAACGTTTTTGTTCAACAGGTAATTTTATTTCATTAATAAAACTGGCATGTTTCTGTAGCTTTTTGATATATATGTTTCCACAAAAATTGTAATGTGTTTATTTGGGATCACATATTCTTTCACATGTTTATTCAATTTTGAGATCTTTAAATAAGATATTTAAGTATTTGCTCATAGGTGTATGTTGGGCCTCAACTGTCTCCTTAGGTAGACAGTCTAGTTCCTTCTAGCTAAAACTCTCTGATTCTAGAAATCGAATAAATAACTATGCTTACTTATTACATATACCATTTATATGTTCTTATTTATAAAAGTAAGTCCAAACTTGTTACATGTTTGCTGCTTAGCCTATTTTATTTTTCAGTATTTTGAGGTGAGAACCAGGACTTGACTCAAGTGTTTTAAATGTTTCATTGGCTGTATATATTTTTATATATGAGAAAAATGACTATGGCTCAGTTATAAATTCCATTTGATTTAATTTTATATAAACCCTTTGTCTACATTTTTATATGGAAAAGGAGGTTATAATTAACGTTGTGGCAATAATATTAATATTAACAATATTAAGAGTACCTTTGAGGGATTTGAATAGAAGACATTTTAATCTGGCATAATTAGGTTTCTTATGTTTTTCATCTCTTATTAAGGTTATTGGACAAAAAAAAATTGAGAGAAATTTTGTTCAAGAAATGCTGTCTGAAACATTAGATTCTTATCTTGTTTTCACTTTGCAGTATTCTAAAACAATTGTATTTACTTTATTTTATTTCTGATTAGTTTACTCAGGCCCTCCTTCAACTCTATAACAGGTCCTACTTTCTTTCGGTGCCTGTGAGTACATCAGATTTGGCTCAAGCTTTTCTCTTTTTTTTTTTTTTTTTTTCCCTATAAAGTTTGCTAAACTTAACAGCAGCAGAATCTTAAAAGATTATAACTTTACTGACTTAAGCTGCTTGTTAACCATATTTATAGCAGTTTTTTAATGTCCCATAGCAGAATGTTTATTTTGGCCAGAAAGGCATTTCATCTCCTTCTGCTTGCCTCTTTTTCTGTTATTCTTTCACTCACTCACTCCTTCATTTATTTAGAAACCTTTTACCAGGTGATTGGGATACATACCAGACATTTACTTGGGATAGGTGAGAGGCTGATCCTGTCCTCAAGTGGCTCACAGTCTAGGGGAGGGAGGGAGATACACTTAGGAAGGGTAAATATTATTGTAGCGGTCACACCTGTGAGCATAAAGGAAGCCTATCTAGCTAAGGGTGCAAGGGAGACATTGGGGAAGACTCTCTTAATGTTTCACTTGACCTGAAAAGTATCAATAAAAAAGTAAATCTAGAAGCCCCACAGGAAATAATAATCACATTTTTTTTTTTGCATTAGTATTTTAATATTTATTTCTGCCCAATTCCATAGTTTTTAAAAATGACATTGTTGATAGTGATGTTATCCACATTTGTAGAGGGCATTGGGAATGTTGGAATGTTGGAATGTTGGAATGTTACTGTAGGTAAACAGCAGTCCTTTCTGCACCCTTCATTGTTTGTTGTAACATGCAGTTAATTTATGATTTTGCTTCTTTGCCTTTTAAACTAATGGCTTTGTTTACTATGAATGCTTCCAGTTCTGAAAATCTAATATGTATTGTTACATGTGAGTGATGCATGTTGAAAAACCAGAATGTTGCAACAACCTAGGATATGCTGAAGAAAGTGGAGGAGGGTGTCCCAAGTACAGAAAAGAGATTTTTCTGTGTGTTGAATTCAGTGCATCAGGTCACCTGGCGAAAGAGTTGGGAAACATGGGTGTTTTCTATTCCCAGTTGTGAAACAAATGAGCTGGGAAAAGTTGATTACCATATTATAGTATATCTCTTTGTCAATCGGCAGATTTTCATTGTGTGCCTCTTAAATACTTGTTGTTTCCATATGTAAGAATAAGAAATGGCTTCTACACTCCAGATGCTTCTAAGAAGGCATTAAGACTAATGTGCTTAAAGCTCTACAGCAATGCATATATGAAACTGTTAATTGTATGACTACATATACATAGTTTATATATGTATATACAAGTGCTAAAAAGTTTTAATCAAAAGTAAGTTTACTGAGAATTTAGGTAGTCAAGTATGGCATCATGGATAAAATAAGACTTGAACAGAGTCTGCAATGCAGTTTCTGGCAAATGTATGTATATTCAACATATGTAACTACTGTATAGAAGAATACAGTGGAAATAATCTATTGATCACAACATAACAGTAATTTAAGAGCACCGATTCCCAGTCTTTTTAAAATTCATACATCAGTAAAATTAAAAGAAATAAAATTTGGAGACTTACTAAGTCACCAATTTTTTATTTTACCAAATAAAAACTTTAAAAAAGAAATCCTGCCATCCACTTTCACTATCTTTTTGTCTTGGCACTAAACGAAAAGAATATAACTTCAGATTTCCAGATTAAATACATTTCCCTTTATGAGAAACTCTCTGCCATCATTTTATTTGTTTCTTAGTGCCATAGGCCAGTAAAAAACATCTTCGCATTTGGGAATCACTGATCCAGAGCATGCTATGATACAGCTTTCATATTAGTACTTCCACATAGCTATATTACTTTAATGAAACCTGAAATGCATTTTTTTAATATTCACTTCTTACTATATATACATATAATAGAGTAATATTTTTAACAATTGACTAGATTCTTTTGACTCTTCTAGGTCTTCTTACACACTCAGCTTCCATTGAAATTATAGACTCTTACCTATAATTTTTACATTTACGAGGGATTTATATATCTAAGAAGATATTCAACTAGAGAATCAGGTCAGTTACACTAATTAGGATTCCAACATCAAAAACACACAGCCAAATTAAGGCTAACGAAATTGAGGAAATACTTGCATAAAATGTATGTATTTAAAAAAAACTATTTTGGTTGTCTTTTGAAAGATTCGGCTTGAAAGGATAACTCTTTTCTGCCTTTTTTGTCCCCCTTGGGTTCTTCAGAGACCTCATAATTCTGTACATTTTCTTTTGCAATATGATGAGAACTGATTATCCACCGAACTAAAAGTACAACTGGGAAAAACTGAAATTGTGGGGGTTTTGCTATACGCTTAAGCTTGGGAATTTTTCTTTCAATGTATTTTTATAGAAACATCCTATAGTAAAATAAAGCCTGTAAAATATACCACCAGTGTTCAGTTCATTTCACAAAAATTGTTTCCTTAAGCATGTTTCACCATTTCCTAAACATAGGTTAATGATCTGTAGTTAAAAGCTTAGAGTTAGGATTATTTAAGATCAGTTTTTGTGATGTTTGTTGGAACTGTGCTCAGACTTTCTTTTTTCTTTAAGAAAACCAAAATAAACATGCCATTACACAGAAAGAAAGAGTTCCCAAATCTTGAGAATTTATTCAGCATTTGAAATGAGTGTATCATTTCTGTTTGAAAATCAGTTACAGTGGTTAAGAGTACGGCGGCGGAGCCAAACTTCCTGGATTCAAAACCCTGACTCTGCTACCTCCTACCTGGGTGACCTTTAGCAAGTTAATTAACCTCCTTGTGCCACAAATCCTAGTAATATATACGCTAATGAAAATTTATAATGTACTAAGTTTGTAGAAAATGTGTCTGTCTTAGATTAGCTGAACAGAGCTCGACAGGGGGCTCAGTCCCACGACTGCAAGATCGTGACCCCAGCTAAAAGCAAGAGTCAGACGCTTAACCGACTGAGCCACGCAGGCACCCAAGTTTTGCTATTTTTTAAATGAGGAGCAAAGTACTTTACAAGGTTATTGTGAACATTAGAACTTATATATATAGAAAGAGCAAGAGAGCACACCCAACATGACCAAAGGCATTCAATAAATTGTTATTGTTACTAATTTATTATTATTTATAATAAGAAACTTTATTTTTTAATTTAAATTCCATTTAATTAGCATATAGTATATTATTAGCTTCAGAGGTAGAATTTAGTGATTCATCAGTTGCATACAACACCCAGTGCTCATTCCATCAAGTGCCCTCCTTAATGCCTATCACCCAGTTACTGCATCCCCCCACCCTCAGTTGTTTCCTATAGTTAAGATATAATAAGAAACTTTAAGCAATGTCTTAATTTTTTTAATATATAAAGAATAAAGTTGTGTGCACATGAGAATTCTAGAAGTGACCGTAACTTATATTAGTGATTGAATTAAACAGTTTAAATATGTAATTTTCCTATTTCCTATAGTTATTTTAGAACAGTTTCTCTAAAATTAAATCTTCTGTTAGCACTAATCACATTTAATCTATCTTGATAGTAATGGTTTGAAGATCATGATGTTCTTCATATTAGAAGGCAATTCTTCAGGTGATGGTGATCTTAAAATGCTGTTTGCAAAAGAAAGCTTTGAATAGTAACATGTGAAAGAGCTTTATAAATTGTAAAATCCTCTACAAACAATAATTAGTTCTTCCATTTTTAGGGGAGAAGGTTTTTAATTGAAGAACTTTCCTGACACTAAATTAAGTAATATAACTTAACATGTAATGGCCTGAGTAAACAGTTGCAGAAGAACATAAACAATAATTTTGAGTCTTGAATCATTGAGAAAAATTAATGAGAAAGACTGTTTGGGATGAAAGATTTCTAATATTATTATTAATAAAGAATTTTTAAAAATTAACCTTTGGCAACTATAATGAGAGTTGAAGTATAGTCCAGTGGTAATAACTGTGTGTTTTATTTAAAATGATTAATTATTTTCATATTTATTGTTAGTCTTTACCTCACAGAAAACATGTAGGTGACCAGGCATTGCAAATATATAGAATAGTTGCATTTTTCAACACTGTAGCTCTTAGTCCACAATGATTCTTTTGGAAGATGTGATTGTTTTATATTTAGCCATCCAAAAAAGAATGTTCACATAGGTCCATGCTCCCCTATCTAAAACTCTTGGGGTCAGCTGTGTTTTTAGAATTTTTCAGATTTTAGTAAAGTAATATAGTACATATACTATGTATTATATAACCACTCCAAGAGGGTCTGGAGCAGGGCCCTGTGATTAAGCACACAATGTTCCTACAGCAAAAAATATGAATAGTCATTCCAAACACTATAAATAGCCTCATGTCAGTTCAGGTCAAGTTTTGCCATTAAAATAGATTTGGCACTGAATTTAAACAGAGGTTTTAGAGCTTTTTGTATTTTAGAAGTACAGAAAGGGATTGTACACAGTATACCTTGTATATAACATCTATAATAGCTATGAGCTTGTGTTGCCTCTCCCTTTCTTTTTCTTATTTTAAATTGCTCAGTCTAGTTTTCTGATACTTTTCTGCTTTCTCTAGTCCAATGTCCTAAGTATCAGTAATCTTAATCTTAAGTAATATCAGTAATCTTAGTCTTTTTTTAGTAATCTTAATCTCAAATAATCCTTAATCTTAGAAATATATTGATTATTCTACATAGTTTTATATAGAATTTCTATATAATGGGTCCTTATTTTTCTTTTTATCTCCATTTTAAATTGGGGATATAATCTTACAAGAAGAAAGTTCTCCAACAGGCTGATTTGAAAGCTTTAATGAAGAAGGAACTCAACGATGGTTTTAGTACTTGGCATGTCTTATTCTCCTATTTTCTTGCTCTAAAGTACTTCTCAATTGCTAGAGAATTCTTCATTGCCTTAGATCAGGAATTTTTTTCTGGATACTCTGTAGTTAAAAGAAATTGTTTAAAAAATCCATAACCAAAGTTCTTATTTTGTGTCTGTAGTAAAGCATATAAATTAGATAGAGAAAAGAAACCTCTTTTAAATTAAAAGAATTTAAATTCAGGGGCACCTGAGTGGCTCAGTTGGTTTTGCATCCAACTCTTGATTTCAGCTCAGGTCATGATCTCAGTGTCGTGAAATTGAGCCCTGTATCAGGCTCCGCGCTCAACACAAGAGTCTGCTTGAGATTCTCTCTCCCTCCCTCTCCCTCTGCCCCTCACCCTGTGCTCTCTAAATAAATAAATAAATAAATAAATAAATAAATAAATAAAATCTTTAAAAAATAAAAATAAAATAATTTAAATTCAGGATATTTATAAGCTAATTTATGTCAGCTAGTATAATACACATATAATTAGGTTTAGGTAACTTTACTAGGAAATGAGTTAACCAGCACCAAAAGTCAATCACTGTGTCATTTTAACAGAATGCTAACAAATAAGTTCTGACTAAGCAAATTAGATTGAGTCAGAATTACATCAAATAAATCCATATTGTTTTTCCTTTTCCTTGTTCTTGGGAACTTATATTTTCAAGGGGAAATTTACTCCTTTAATCTTTCAACTCCTCATCTCTTAGACACTAGCTTTGAGTTCATGACAAATATTGACAAAGTAGCAGAGAGAGCTAGATTGTTTCCAAAGAGGGCTGGGAAGATTTTTATTGTGTTTGTTTTTTAGATACCAATAACTGGTAGGCATTTGCAGTTTTTGAGTCTGGTTAAAATGATTTTGTTAGATATGTTTTTTTGTTTTTGTTTTTGTTTTGTTTTGTTTTGTTTTTGCTGGTATTGTCTTTTTGTTGTTCCATGAGTCATTGTTTGCGTGTAACACCCAGTGCTCCATGCAGAACGTGCCCTCTTTAATACCCATCACCAGGCTAACCCATCCTCCCACCCCCCTCCCCTCTAGAACCCTCAGTTTGTTTTTCAGAGTCCATAGTCTCTCATGGTTCGTTAGATATGTTTTTAAAAGAAAATGGAAGTGTGACTCACATGACTAAGGTTCCAGTTCTTCCCTCCAGCATGACCTGAGTAAATCACTTAACCCTTTAAGTTTCAGTTTCTTCTAGAAAATAAGCTCATTGGAACAGATAATCTTCCAGGCCTATATTTTTCAAAACAAAAGTCAGGATGCATCATCTAAGACTAACTGATAACTTACTAATTTATTTACATAAAAGCCTTGTCAAGGTTTTTAAATAAAATCATGTGTAGTTATTTAACAAATTTCTAGAAAAACTAAAATTACACTATTATTAAGTATTATCCAGGAAAGCCCAGGATATCATCATCTGTGTTGCTTCCTAGTTCTAAAAGTTTATATCCTGTATGTCCTTATCTGTTGTTTTAAATATTGTAGACTCTAATAGTAGAAATACCATAGATGTAGACAATTTGTTTTGAATGACTTCCCTATTTGATGTGTTTCTCGGTACAGTTGTATCATGAGGTTTATTTGCTTAGTAAATAGTAAAATGTACGGTATGGGAGAGACAGGCTTGATTAAAACATTCATTGTCAACTCCTTTAGAAGATGAAATGGGTAGTTGATTTATCCCAGAGTGCCATTCTTGCATGTTTATGATTATTTTATGGTGATGAGGTTCAGTAGATTTACACAGGATGATAAAAGAAGACAAGTAAGTACTCAAGTTTTTATCCTTCTCTCTTCTTTTGCTTTTCTTTGGCTACATTTGGTCGTTGTTTAGACTTTTCAATTGCAACATGTTTCTTTTACTGTCAATGTATTTATTGACTTATTTACAATATCACTCTAGGGTCATGATCAGAGTTCAACTCTTGCTCAGCACTCTGTTGAACTGGCTTTACCCAACCATCATCCATTTCATAGAGACTTGCTTCGATATGCCAAGTTGATGGAGTGGCTGAAGAGTACAGATTATGGAAAATATGAGGGACTAACAAAGGTATGAGTTTGATATCAATTACTCACTGAGTATGGAATATAATCTTCTAGAATCAAGATGTCATGTATTCAGTTCCCCAAGTGACATTTGAAGTACTGTAGTACCTTCTTAGCAAAGCAGAAACTAATTGAATTTCTGAGTGCTCATTAACCAGGCAGAACACTTACTTTATTTACTTGGGTAAAGAAGAGCTAAATTTCGAACTTCAGCTTAATATAGTAATAGGCTGTACTGTGGCCTTAAGCATCATTCAGTTTAGTTAAATGCAATAATTATTTCCTGAGTTTCTTTACAAGCAATATAGAAACTAGAGACTAGAAGATATGTAAGTGAGGTGTTTGCCCTCTAAGAATTCATAACCTGTTTGATAAAGCAAGTGCAGAGTGCCTCTTTATTAAGCAAGCATTTCACTATTCCAGGCACACGGGGCCTACCAAACAAGCCCTACTTCTAGAGAGCCTCACATCTGACTGGGAAGAACAATTACACTTAAAACAATCAGCAAAACATTAAGTGCTAAACTGAAAATGAGTTTAAATGCATGGCAGTTTAGAAAAGAAAAATCCATGTCCTAAAAACTTCAGGGCAGAAATTGGACTTGAATTGAGTTTTAAATAATGAATGGGATTAGATAAACCAGAAAAGAGAGAAAGGGTATTCCAGGGATGAGGAGCAAGATGTGCAGACAGAGGTGGGAAAATATGCCCTTTTGTCCGGACAATGGAGAATGCAAGCCTATGAAGCAGAAATTTCATATTCTGGAGCAGTGAGAAATTATGTTGAAAAAGATGAGCCATGAGACCTAACAGCATTCCTCATACATGGGAAAAGACTAGATGAGGCAAATTCATAAGAACCTAATATAATAATTCAGATGAAATGAAATCTGACCCAGGAAGATAGTGGTAGGAATAGAGAATAGAAACCAAAAGAGAGACTCCAAGGATGGAAGGGACAGGATGATGCCAAACTTTCTAGGCTTGGAGATTAGAAGAGCAGTGCCAGAAACATCAGCAACTGGAGAAGATGAGTCATTCGTTCATATATGAATTGAGCACCTGTTATGTTCTAGAGATGCAGCACCAAAGGAAATGGGCAAATGCTTGCCTTCTCAAAGCGCATGTTTTGGTGGAGAAAGACTTGACAAAAAAGTCAGTTGTGTAGTATGTAAGAAGGTACTGCTGAGTGCTCTGGTGAAAATAAAGCAGGGAATGCTAGGACTGGGGGAAGACTATAGTTTGAAATAAGGCATCATGAGAAGATAACATCTGAGCGTAGATTTTTAAAATGAGCAAGGATGTAGGGCGCCTGGCGGGCTCAGTCGGTAGAACATTCAACTCTTGATCTCAGGGTTGTGAGTTCGAGCTTCATGTTGGGTGTAGAGATAATACTTAAAAATAAAATCTTAAAAAAAAAAAAAAAAGCAGGGCTGAGCAGTGCGAGTTTCTTGGGGAAAGCCTTCCAGGCACAGTACAACTGGTCTATGGCAAGAGCATGTCTGGTGTCCTGGGGGAGCAGCAAGGAAGGCACTGGGGTTGGAGCCCAGAGCACCAGGGCCTGGACCTTAGAAGGAAGGTAGGAGAGGTAAAGTGGGGGTGGGGCAGGGCAGATCTGGAAGGGACTGTGTGCCATGGTAAGGACTTGGCTTTTACTGTGAAGGAGCTGGGGGAGGGGGTTTTGGTAGGCTTTGAGCAGTAGAATGACATGATCTGATTTAGCTTTAATAAATGGCCGTTGTGGCGGGAAGCCATGGGTACAATACTTTTCTGGCATTTCTGCTGTGACCTTTAGTATTGGAATTGACCATGTCACTTAGGGAGCTGAAGAATTGCTACCTAATTCCAGTATATAAATAGCTATATTTATATATCAGGTATAAGAGCAGTTTACTTAAAATACTGAAATACCCTGAAAAACATGTAAACTCTTTTAAGTTTTTATGAATTTGGAGTTTAAAAATAAAAAAATTAAGTAATGCATAACTTAATTTTAATAATTAGTAATAATTTAATTATGTGGACAATATGACCTGAAAAGATGTTCTTGAATTGGAAAGAGTGATGTGTTTTGTTTCTTGGAGTGAAAACAAAAATATTGAGATTGTTAATATAAAAGCTCTTCCCCTCAACCCATGTGCTTGTGACAGAAAATTTCCTAACAGAATTTAGATAGCAAAATCATCTTATTTTTTGCTAGTTTTGCTAGCCAAAGTTTTTCCTAGTTTTACTCAAAAAGTGGTGTTATCTTTCAGAGTGTTTTATAATGAAGATTATTCTCTCTCAGGAAACTAATGTTTATACATGAACCCATTTTATTTTCATACTTACTGAAATAATTATTACAACTTCCTCTGGTGTTAGGTTCATACTTCATGAGAAGGCAGAGGATTAGGTAGAAATTTATGAGCACTATGACGATAAAAAAGCAGGTTGTACATTCCTATCAATGTATCAGTATGAACACACTTGGCATGAGGACATTCTTGGATATATCAGTCTTTATGTTTTCTCCTCAAAGTGCCTTTGCCTACTTAAAGTAAGATCTGGCTCCCTTTACTTCTAAACTGAGATAAGAAAGAGGACATAAACCTTGGTAAAATAAATAATATTTTTAAAGTATAATTTTAAAAATGCTTTTCAAAAAGAATATAAGTATCCTGGGGTATTTATATATATCTTATCTGGTCAGCTATTTTAGGTAAGACTACTTTTGTTTCTCAGAATTAGTCTTTTAAGTGTTCTGCAACTCTACTGTTATGTTATATTTTGTTTTGTTTTGTTTTGTTTTGTTTTCATTCAACAGAATTCTGATTTGGAGATATCTTAAGGAAAAATATTTACAATACTGGAATTCTTCTTTTGAAGTTTTAGGAGGATTAATATTTTGAATAATTAAACATTATTATATTTCCTTAAGAGTTTTGTGCCAACAAGTGCTTTGTCCCCTAGTGAATATTCAAATAAGTATAATCAATAAGCTTTTTGCCTAATTGTGTTCTCAGTGAGTATTATTGCCCTATCTTTATATATAATGCAGTACTCATGAATGTAATTTAAGTGAAGAAACAAGGCAATAGCCAACCTAGCAATGATTTATGGAATCATTCTCTGCTCACAGTATAGTTTTGATTGACAATATTAATGAGCTTTTTAAATGAAATTGACTTATTACCCAGGAATGTTACTTGATCCTGTGGTTTGAACTTTTGACAGACTATGTATTTTACCTCATAATCTAATTTGGTTGCTGAAGTTATCAAAAACAGGAATTTTATTAAAAAGGAAGAAGGAAGAGAGGAATGAAAGAAGGAAAGAAAGAAAGAAGGAAACAGACAAACCAGTACTTCTTTAGTAAGAAATAATAATTAAATGCAGATACTGTTTGCACTTGATTGGGTGTACACAGCTCTCATGCTTTCTGGCAGGAAAAAGAAAAGGCTTTTTCCATTCTTTAAGGAATAAGAATCAGTAGGCACTGCCCCAGCTCTGCTTAGGGCTGAATCTAAGCAAAGCCCCGAGTTTTAGTATACATAATTAGAGCTTAGGGAAATAGCTCAACTGCCCAGATTCCTTCCTCCCCAGGACTACAACCCCTATCTGTGGCTCTGGGTTATTCGTGTAGGGCAGTTAATAATAGAGATGTTCCATCCATGCTTGGGGAGGAAATGAGCTTTCCTCTCCCAGTAATCTTCCGAGGTTGACGGTCAGTCTTGAAGGTTACCCAGATTTCTTCTCTCAACCTCAGTTCTGCATTTGTGGAATTTACCGTTTGTGTAAAGAAAAAGTAAAATATAGAGATCTTGGTAAGACTGCACAGTCAACACAATGTAAAGTTGAAAAGACTGCCTGAAACAACAATATTTAAACTCCTAATAGTTAAATGTAAGGTGCTGTATTCAAGGTGCTAAGAGGCACCTCATAAGAGACATCCTTCAGAATTTGGTAAATAAATGAACTGATGGTTACACCTGTCTGTGGTCTTTCCCACCAATGAGTTCTGCTGTGCAGCTGGAAAAAAGGTATCCAGTCATTCAAGTTGCAGTGGAAAAGGGTGTGATTTTCAATAGTCTGCTCATGTCACTGTTTTCTAGATACCAAAGAGCTGTTTTGAAATTGTGTAAATTGCTTGGGTAGTAATGTGCACTTTAGACAATTCGGGTATTGGAATGCAATCTGTTATGTTGAATGATTTGAGTAAAAACCACAGATGAAGATTTCACAAATTATGTGAAACTCATTTTCTGTTTGTCAACTATTTACTGATTTGCAGTGATCAGTATTTTTATGAGAATTTAAACTTGAAAAAGTGAGACAGCCCAGTGAAATAGGAATTAATTTTAGGGTATATTTTAATTTATATTTGCTTTTAAATTTATGCAAAGATCATAGGAAAGAATTGCCCATTTGACTAAGTTTTCCTTACAGAGACTATGTGGGAGATATATATGGCCTACAAACTGAAAAGCCAAGGATTTATGTACTATGTTTCATCCAAATACTATTTTATAAGGATATATCTATAAACTAAGAAAATCAGTGGTAAACTATGAGTCAGCATGCAAATATTCACACAATATATACCTTTTGAAAGGTGCACCTGATGTTTAAAGCAACATAAACCTGCTCTAAAGCTGAATGTATTGGGGAGTCTAGGTGGCTCAGTTGGTTAAGTGTCTGCCTTCAGCTCAGGTCATGATCCCAGGGTCCTGGGATTGAGCCCCACATCGGGCTCCCTGCTCCTCAAGGAGCCTGCTTCTCTCTCCCTCTGCCTGCCGCTCCCCCTGCTTGTGCTCTCTCTCTCTGTCTCTGTCAAATAAATAAATAAAATCTTAAAAAAACTGAATATATTAATTTGAAATTATAAAGGAAGCTGAAGCTTAGATTCCATGATAAATTTAAAAGAATAACCAAGTACAGTTTTTTTCCTTTGGATTTATTTAAATTTAGTCAAACTGTGTATGGCATTTAACTTAGGACTTGGTAAAATATAGGGTCTCCCACTGGTGAAGAATCCTTCCTGAGAGCATAAAATATTTTTATGTGATAGTAAGCAGATATGATGAAATGAGTTTGTAAGCATACAAACAAAATTATAGATGTTTCCATTTGAGCTAGAATAAATCCAATTTGTTTTTAAAAAATGATTGTGAAAACTGCAAGATGTGCTAATTATAATTAAGTTCTTATTGAAAATAACTTATTTTGGTATACCTAAATACCCTAAGTTTATTGAAAATAGCCTATTTTTTTTAAAAGATTTTTATTTATTTGACAGAGAGAGAGACAGCGAGAGAGGGAACACAAGCAGGGGGAGTGGGAAGCAGACCTCCCGCTGAGCAGGGAGCCAGATATGGGGCTCGA
Organism: Halichoerus grypus; assembly: GCF_964656455.1. Lineage (NCBI taxonomy): Eukaryota > Metazoa > Chordata > Mammalia > Carnivora > Phocidae > Halichoerus > Halichoerus grypus. The sequence goes on from NC_135714.1 coordinate 43,923,828, forward strand.
TCCCAGGACCCTGGGACCATGACCTGAGCCGAAGGCAGTCGCTTAACGACTGAGCCACCCAGGCACCCCGAAAATAGCCTGTTTTGATATACTTTAATACCCTAAGTTGACAGGCGACACTGACTGAATGTGCTCCTTTGTTACCGTTGACAGTGTCTGTCGGTATGATTGTTTTTAAAAGCGACATGGCAGGATGGAGGAACAGTTATAAAGAGTCCCATATTCCTTGGCCCTGTATTTCCACCCTTAGGATATGATTCCAAGAAAACAATTCATTAAAGATGAAAAGGTTATTGTAACATTGTCTATCATAGCAAAACATTGAAACCACTTAAGTGGCCTCTGCTAGGGGATTGATTTGCTGAATTGCGGTACATCAACAAAGCATAACACTGTATAGTCATTAAAGTGTGAGACTGGAGAAACATGATTGCTCTGACCCAAATATCTTATATAGTATGAGTGCAACTCTATTTAAAATATATGAAAGATAATGCATAAAAATGAAAATATAAGTGTGATTATGTTCAACTTCATATTTTTGTGAATTGCTGTTTTGACGCCTGTTCAGTTTTTTTTTTTTTTGAGACAGAAAATAACCGACTTTTTATATCCTATGAAATACATCAGGATTTTAGGCCAGAAAATTTAAAGCAAGCACGAAGGATTTGGGGGGACTGAATTGTTATATTTGTTTTATTAATAAGAAGTACGTGTTACTTTTATTTTAAGAATTACATGGATTATTTATCACGACTTTATGAGAGAGAAATTAAAGATTTCTTTGAAGTTGCAAAGATCAAGATGACTGGCACAACTAAAGAAAGCAAGAAGTTTGGTAAGCTTAGACACCTCAGCTCATTGTTTTTATTCTATTAAAAGTGGTTTTATTTATGACAAATAATTCTAAGACTTTTCAGAGCAAGGTGGAAGAAGATACAGTAGAATTGATGAAAAAGTAAGTCTGATGCGTTGGTTTGATTTATAGTTACTTCACAGAACAAATATTTGTATCTGTAAATATGGCTTTTACTAAAATTCTGTAGTATATGAATCTGACAGCAATTGTGTATTCATGCCATAATTGAAAGCATCTATTCATAGGAAAAGCAGCTGGCCAGAAAATGAATTGCAGTCTGGTCGAGAAAGTACAAGGCTAAGAGACATGTTGAGAGTTCAGTTTCCAACTTCCTAAAAGGCCTTTTTTAGCAGTTGGTGGCAAGTCATTGATCTCTTAAGTCATTGCTCTTTATAGGGAAATGAAAGTAATTCCTGGCTTCTTACTTCTCACTGGCTATTTTGAATCAAAAAGAAAGTTTGTGTTTCCTCCCGGGTCAAGGGGCTGTAAAAATGTCACCCAAATTTCTCCTGTGATTATACCTTATTTTTCCTAAGAGATTTTTTCAAGCATGCTAAAGTTGTTGCTTCTAAATATGTTAAGTGGACAGACAAATATGATTTGAAAAGATAACCAGTGAAAGTATCAAGTTGCGAGGAAGGTGATTTGCCGAGGCCACATTCTGCTCTTGCATGTACCCATCTCTGGAGTTCCTTTTTGGATGGAGTTCTGTGCCTATTCAAGTCAAAACCTGGCCTTAAATGGCTACAATGTGTACTCCTCAGTGTGTCTGCATAGTTCCCCTTTAGAATAATGAGTTTAGCATTTGCTTGTTGAAATGAGCCTATGCCCTAAGCAACTTCTGGTAATCAGGAAACAGGATTGAAATTGATAGCACATCTTCCCCTTCTTTTCCTTTAGGACAGAGAAGACTGTCTTTAGTGGGTAGTTATTTAGTAATTCACTGTTGTTGTTGTTGTTGTTTAATTCAACACTAATATATTGATTATACTAGTCCAGACTTTTGAAATGTTTTGAATCTGTGTACAAATATGTTACATTTAGGTAAAGATACTGATAAGAATCTTGGGACCATAGGCTTTTGGAAACAGAAATGCTAACTCATCCTAAAGGTTATTGTTCTTAAACAGCAGTGTGTTTATATCCTTGTTAATGTTTCACTGTGGGTATGTTATGCTTTTTTTTAAGTAAGCAGCATATTAATTCAGTTACATGTTTAATGTTTTCATTTAGTATATTTGTCACCACTTGTTAGTGAACCATTGTATTTTGAGAGAACTCTTCTACAGTATATGAAAACTGGAGGCAAAAGGGAAATCTTTCTAAAATTATCTCCTCAGGAGGTCATTAATCCCAGTAGCATAAAAGTTTATCAAGCATAGGGTTCACATTGAGATAAATGACATAACAAAAATGTAATTTGAAATAAGTATAATAGTATCTTAATGGTATCATTGCATTAACCTGAAAATTAAATTTTTTCTTTTTCTTCCTCTTGGGAAGTTCTTAAATTATTTTGTTTAAAATATTTTTAAATTAGAAGTTTAGAAGGCACTTTTATAGTTTTAAAATAGCATTAAAATCATATTTCTTCTTATGTATCAAATAATAACAGGAGAGTAATTTGTATTCGTTGATGGCACCAGAAAATCATAGTTTCAGTTATTTTGATATCAGCTACAAGAGAAGAAAAACTAAATAATAAACAGAATTCAGAGGAAAAGTTAAATACAAATGACTTAAATTCTAAATAAGGTAGAATGGAAATTCTTTTAAATATCTTTTCAGTGATTCAAAATGTGTTTAAATCAGCTTTTAATAGTAATTATAATTAAAATAGAAACCTGAAATTTTGTAAAGATAACTTGTCCATGAATCAAAATGAAGTAATTATAAATAAAATTTAATTTTTTTTGTTTTTTACTTGCTCTGAAAATTCTGGGTCATAGATACTAATAAGAATAGAAAGTCAGATTGAATGTACTTTACAAAAGGAAATGTATAGTCAATATAGTCATAGAGATACAGGTGAATACTCTCTTTTTGAACCACTTTTTTTTTTTTAAGATTTTATTTATTTATTTGACCGAGAGAGGGAACACAAGCAGGGGGAGTGGGAGAGGGAGAAGCAGGCTTCCCGCTGAGCAGGGAGCCTGATGCAGGGCTCGATCCCAGGACCCCGGGATCATGACCTGAGCCAAAGGCAGACGCTTAACAACTGAGCCACCCAGGTGCCCCTTTTTGAACCACTTTTGACTCAACTTTAACATCACTTTAATTCACGTAATTCAGAATAATGTTAAAATACCAGCAAATATCTTTTCTTTGTGTTAAGGTTTTTACATAGGTAATTGCCTTTTTTAATTAATAGGTTTACTTTGATAAACTCAGAGGCATGGAATTTTCCCCTCAAGAATGATATTTTGGTGAGGTTTCTTCCCCTCATGTTCTACAAATGTACTTAATGAAATGGCAGGCAAACGAAATTTAGAAATTATTTTTAAAATCACCAATTTTTTCTTTCTATAGCTGAAATAACACACACACACACACATATTATTTTAGTCCCTTAACATATGCATTTATATAATTACTGCCTCCCTTGTATTTAATATTCCAAAACCTTAAAAGTGGTATGTCAAAATTATTTTTCATTCTATGTTTCTCCACTAAACTAAGAATCTTGTTGGTTCCTAGAAAATTCATTTAATAAATATTAATTACCTATTATATAATAAGCACTGCTAGGTACTGAGAATGCAGCAATAAGCAAAGACCCTACCTCATGAAGTATACAGTCTAATGGGGATTATTTAAAGATATTGAAAAGGTTACCTGAAGGGGCACCTGGGTGGCTCAGTAGGTTAGGCATTCAACTCTTGATCTCAGTTCAGGTCTTGATCTCAGGGTCATGAGTTCAAGCCCCTACTTTAAAAAAAAAAAAAAAAAAGGTTATCTGAATATTGCTTGTTGCTGATAAATAATATAGGCTTTGATGAGCCCCAAATTATAATTAATTGGCACTACTAGTAACTCTGTATTCTTTATTGGGTACAAAAAAAAGAAAAAAAAGTGTATGAAGTGTCAGGCTTTGCTCTGAAACTGGTGAATTTAGTATAGTGACACCTTAAGGCCTCCAGAAGGTACTGTTCAGATTGGACAGCTAGGAGCTCCAGCATGATCCCTGCTTACCACTTTAATGTCTAGCCTTGGTGTTTCATACTCCCTTAAGCTTCATGTAGCTAGGGCTGCACAGATAGGCATATCCCTGGTATGACAAGTTAGTAGCTTTTACTTGGGTTTTGCCTTAAAGTTTGGTAGGGATAGTGACAGTTGATACATTGTTCTCTGTTTTTAAAATATTTCCAGGTTATAGTTATATTCTTTATTTTTCTCTTTAATTCTATAATTTCTTTCTTTGCCTTTCACATTAACTTCTAATTTGAGTTTAGAATGTTTCACAAGATGATCTCTATAATTGATCTAATAAATATTATAGAGAGAGAAGTTTTAGAATAAAATGCCAAATGACCCTAAAAGAGCTCAAATTCCTGTATTAAGCCTGTTCCTTTGGCTTTAGCCTCCCATCCACCCATCTCCTGATAATTAGTATTTTGATATATACTTTCCATTCTAGGTGTTCATAAAGCCAGTTACTAAGTAGTTCAGCTTGATATTTTGAAATGAATTTAAAGCCCCACTCATGTAATTTTTTATCATATATGGTATAACATTGTTCAGTACAGTGGAGACTCCTCTCAGGAGTTTTCAGGGAGTGAGAATGTTGATGCGCTTAATGTCTAAGTCTACAACTTCATTCTAATAAATTTCCACTTTATTAAATTTTTACTTGACCATATGATCTCATTCATATGTGGAATTTAAGAATCAAAATGAATGAGCAAAGGAAAAAGAGAGAGAGACTAATCAAGAAACAGACACTTTAAAACTATAGAGAACAAACTGATGGTCACCAGAGAGCAGGGAGGGATTGGTTAAATAGGGGATGGGGATTAAAGAGTACACTTATTATGATCGAAATAAAATAAAATAAAATGACTTTTAAAAAATGTAAAAAACACTTTTACTTGAACTGTTTTTTTTTTTTCAGAAACCAAAACTTACAAATGTAGTCTTTTAAATTTTAAGCACACTAGCTCCATAAACTTAAAAAAAAAAAAAATCATTTAGAAGTATTGGGGGAGGGGTTGACAAATATAGATATTTTTACTTGAATATTTGATTAAAAACAAAACATTAGACTAGTAAAGTTTTTTCTCTCAGAATTTGTCAAACAGTAGCTGACCAACTAAACATATGTTGCACCTCTTGTTACTTGATGCTCATGGTTCTTTGCATGTGTCTTTTAAACTAGAGCTTTAACTTCCTCTTGTGCATGGTTTGTGCAAATTGCAGTTTATTAACTTGTCTTTGTCTTTGATGCTTGCAACCTAATCCATCACAGCTACACTGCCTCGAAAAGAAAGTGCTGTCAAACAGGAAACAGAGAGTGAGTATGCTTAGTGTATTAGTAGGTATTCTCAATGCATGTTTGTTTAATGTCTAGAAATTAGTTTTTGTCTTGAAAAAAGTTACACCAAAAAAGTTACACCAAAAATATTGATTGCTCTGAGTTGCCAGGTTCGATGAAAGAAAACCAACATCATGGTTGTGGTATGGCTACATTCAAGAAATGTAATTCAAAATCTATGGTGGGTATTCAGAAATTTATGAAAAGGCTTAACCATTAAACTTCTTTTCAGGCTGTGTTTAGAAATTATAAAAATTCTTTAAAAAAAAGAAATTATGAAAATTCTTATAGATATGGTCAGATTTTGCATAATGAAACAAAAGTTTATCTTTAGTTGTCCTTATTATGTCTTCATCTGTCCCTTCTGACCATCAGCAAATAATATAGGTTAACTGAGAAATATTTTAGAAGATTAAAAAAATTTATTGTTTATATTTAATTCTGAATAAAAATGTTACATTTTCTTGTAAAAATGAAAGCCTTTAATTCCTTGATGGATGTAGAATATTGTCCAGCCACATTGTTCTCATTTTTCCTCAAAGATGTCCCATATTATATAGTTCATGATGTATGTATTGTATTTTAGTTGTATTTTAAGTATAACAAGTTTTCAGGGTGGTTTTTTTCTCTTCATTTTGTATAGTTTTTAAAGAGCTGTAGTTAATCAGCTCACTTATTGTAAAAGCAGAGTTTCTGGGTTCAGGAATGTTTTAAGTTGAATCATATGTAATTGACTTTTTGTAGGGCAAGAATGATCGAGTATTGGCAGATTTGTATGGTTCACCCCAATATTTTCATTTAATGTGGAGGCGAGTAATATTGGGATATGGCCGTTTTCTTCAGAAATAAAAGAAGTCATTAAAAAATAAAAATAAAAAAGTCATGTTAGCTAGTACATTAAGGAGTCATTGGCCTTCATCCATATTTACGTCTTTAGGAAGGAAATCTTCATCTACTTTAGTCTAGAAATATGGCAACTTTGGTGGTACTGGGCAGGGTATAGATTATGTGATCTTTAAGACCCCTTTCAGTCCTATTCTGTAGATTGTAGTTTCACTACTCTTTGTAATATGCTCAAGAATAGGACACAAATGTTAATGAGAGAGCAGGACACTCTACAACCTGCCCCATGCAGTAGACTTGTGCGATAAGAGCACTGAAGACGAAGACAGTAGAAGACAACCCTCATTTACGCTATGGGCCTTTGATTCACGAAGGTCACAACTGTCAAAGTTTTATTATTTCTTAGGTCTTCATGGAAGTTCTGGGAAATTAACTGGATCTACTTCTAGTCTAAATAAACTCAGCGTTCAGAGTTCAGGGAATCGCAGATCTCAGTCATCTTCTTTGTTGGATATGGGAAACATGTCTGCCTCTGATCTCGATGTTGCCGACAGGACCAAATTTGATAAGGTAAAATAATATAACAAGTATGTCTTAAACATTAACATTAGTTTTCTAATAGCAGTTTGTTATTGCTTTAAGTGTGTTCAAGGACTTGGGCTATGTTGGTTCTCTGAATTCACCATATCTTTTGAATTCTGAATTTGAAAAAAATACTAGTCAAATGGCAACTGAAGTCTGTATTATCAATTCATTGACATAACAGCTTTATTAAAATTTATTATAAATCATTAAGAGCTTGTATCTCTAAGTTCTTTGAGCCAACTACAAAGTAAAGAGGAAATAACAGCTTTTATGAAGCTAAACTGTTGTCTGCGATGCATTAAGTTTAAAAAGTTTGTCTCTGTGTTCCTCTTTCCAGATTTCAAGTGAATAATTATTGTGAGTTTTATTTTAGGTATGTCTGACCCTGTTAAGCCTTGATACTTCTGCATCGTCCTATCAATCTTGGAATAGTTTCTTTTGGGATTCTATTAAGATTATACATAAAACATCTATGATCCCTACAGAAAAGTGAATTAAATGTAGAAGATTTTTTTAAGCATTTGGTGCAGTTCATTTTTGTTTTCTTCAGATCTTTGAACAGGTACTAAGTGAACTAGAGCCCTTGTGTCTGGCAGAACAGGACTTCATAAGTAAATTTTTCAAACTGCAGCAACATCAAAGTATGCCTGGAACCATGGTATGGCTCACATTTATTTATTGGCTAATATTGATAATCTGTAGGATAATTAGCCTAATTAATTGTCACACTTTCAGTCTCAGAACAGAAAAAGAAAAAATTTATGATGTAAGGATTTTTTTCAGTAATTTTTGTCATACCACAAGATAATAAAAACAGTGATAGTTGGAGTTGGAGCATCTTATTTAATACTCCAGATTGTCTTCGACCTAAATATCCTCTAACTTAGTGAGGGGGAAATGTCTGAATTTACTTTGTAAAAAATATTATTCAAAAAGAAATTTCAGCATTTTAGTAGTCACCAAGAAAAAATATAATTTTCAAAAGAAAAAAATATTTGAGTGTGTATACCATGGTCTAGCAAAAAAAAAAAAGAAGAAAGAAAGAAACAAGCCCAAATCTGAACCTTGCCTATGCCTTTGTTACTAACTAGCTCTGAGACCTTAAACCAAGTATTTAATCCCCAGTTTTCCTCATCTGTACAGTGAATATAGTCATACCTGTTCAGCATGCCTCTCAGGTGGCATAAATGTAAGAAAATAAAATGAGAGGCTGCTGCAATATTTTGAAAAACTTAAAAGCACAATGCAAATAAAATGATTTTTAAATTAAGGTCATCTTGGGCGCCTGGCTGGCTCAGTTGGTAGAGTATGCGTCTCTTGATCTCGGGGCCATGAGTTTGAACCCCATGTTGGGCATAAAGCTTACTTGAAAAAAAATGAGGTCATCTTAAAAAACAGAACCAACATATAAAAAGCAATCATAAAATGAATTTGTTGTTATAAGTGATGGTGATAGTAAATTTGCTTATTTGTTAGCCTAAGAATTTTTAATAGCATTTTTTAAATGCCAGAGTTTTATTTAAACATTGATGAAATTTCTTTAATTTTTGAAATTCTCTCTTAAAAGTTGTTTCTGGTTTTTTGAGCTGCCCTCCCCCATTCTCACACCCCCTCTGAACCTCCTGTACCTTCTCTGTCCCTGCTTTCCCCTCATGTGCATACACACAAGCACATCTTCTCAGCCCACAATAATTCTCAGATAAAATCTAAGAACAAAACATTTCATAACCATTCTTAAACAACATACTAAATTATGTAGTTTTATCAATAGTACTACCTTTAAAAATCATTATTTTTCATAATGTATTCTCTCCTAGGCATTTTAAGACTGAGCAGGCTTTTGCTATATAAACTAGTCAAATTGTTGGTCTTTTATTATGTAAAGTACCTGAATAATTTTTGCAGCCTGAAGCAGAGGACCTAGATGGAGGAACATTATCCCGGCAACATAATGCTGGCGTGCCACCGCCTGTCTCTTCTGAGTATGTGTTTGTTACTGTCATTTATCAGGGGTGGGGGGACTTTAAATTGAGCCTGAAGGAGTGTTGTTCAGTGAGGAGCCAGATGATTCTGGTAATGTGACAGCACTCAGAGCACTGACCTGTGTGCCCAGTGTCTTCTCAACCATCTTACTGAGTTAAAATTGGTCCTATTGTCTGACCCTTCTGCTCTTTTTGGCTCTAGTAATCACAGAAAGGTGCAATCAGTTTTAATGTTTGCTGGTAAGAAGTAGCATTTGAATTGCAGGGTATTTCTCAGAAATTACAAAAGCACATTTCATGATCCAGCTTTACAAATGACATGAAGTTGTATTTTGAGTAATAAAACTTAACTTCAGAAAATATTTTTATATTGGAAAAAAATATTTTTATGTTGGAAACTGCTGTAGAATCATTAGGTCATCATATTTGGACATTTTTCATTGAGAAATGTAAAATTTTAGTCGTTTTGTGTATTTGCAATGGATTAAAGTTAAAGATCAAGACAGGAAACCTGTAATAAATTCCTATACTTTCTATGTTTTCTGAACAGGAAAGATATGATCCGTCAGATGATGATTAAAATATTTCGCTGCATTGAGCCAGAACTGAACAACCTAATTGCATTGGGAGACAAAATTGATAGCTTTAACTCCCTCTACATGCTTGTCAAAATGAGTCATCATGTGTGGACCGCACAGAATGTGGACCCTGCTTCTTTTCTGAGTACTACATTAGGAAATGTTTTGGTGACTGTCAAAAGGAACTTTGACAAATGCATTGTAAGTTTTTTTTTTTAAATAAGAATTCTGATCATTGCAAAAAATAGGTAAATGTATTTATTTATTTTTTTAAATGTTTTATTTATTTATTCATGAGAGTCAGAGAGAGAGAGAGAGAGAGGCAGAGGCAGAGGGAGAAGCAGGCTCCCTGCCTAGCAGAGAGCCCAATGCGGGACTCGATCCCAGGACCCTGGGATCATGACCTGAGCCGAAGGCAGACGCTTAACCATCTGAGCCACCCAGGTGCCCCAAAAAATAGGTAAATGTATTTAAATCAAGAGGTTTCCAGGTTTTCCCTTGAGTGATCTACTATTCACATCTCTCAAAGCCCCGAAGCAGAGTGTTGGCTGCAATTTATAGGCACAGAGTTAGCTGGATGCTACTATGCCAGCTAGTTTCCCTTCTATACTGCATGTGAATCTTGGCAAGTTCTGGAGTAAGTGCCATACAGGCAGGCAACCCCTGCTTGAGAGATCCACTAGGTAACTGAAATCTCAGTTAACTGATGAGTGACCATAGATCACATAAAGCAATTGAAACTATCATTTGGATTTATTGTTGTTCTTTTTAAAATATGTTCTGATAAGAAAATTAATAATTGGATTAGTTTAATTGATTCTTTAAATTATTTAATTAGGTTTATTAGTTTACTAGTTTAACAGCTTTAATTAATGATCACATTGTTTTATTTTAAGAATACAGTGTTCTTTGGGGCGCCTGGGTGATGCAGTTGGTTAAGTGTCCGACTCTTGGTCTCCGCCCAGGTTATGGATCATGAGATGGAGCCCCACATCGGGCTCTGTGCTCAGTGAGAGCCTGTTTGTCCCTCTCCCTCCCCCGTTGCCCCCCCCGAATAAATAAATGAATCTTAAAAAAATTCTTTAAAAAAAAATAGAGAATATATTGTTCTTATGTTAACTTCCAGCAGTCATTATGTTCTTCCTTCTAATAGGAAGGAAAAATCATTAACAATTTTATTTTTGTCTGCTAGGTTTTGGTAAGCTTGTAGGTATGAATTGGGCTGGGCCAGGTTCTAAAATAAAAGCTTCATTTTATTAATGTAGTTAGCATGTCAACCATTTGAATATTTCTACTATGTAACTTCTAAATTATATCCAGCTCTTGAATATCCATAAAATAATAGGAGATAAAAATATTAAGGGCAATTAAAATCCACATCATTTTTGGGGCGCCTGGGTGGCTCAGTCGTTAAGCGTCTGCCTTCAGCTCAGGTCATGATCCCAGGGTCCTGGGATCGAGCCCCACATTGGGCTCCCTGCTCAGCGGGGAGCCTGCTTCTCCCTCTCCCACTCCCCCTGCTTATGTTCTCTCTCGCGCTGTGTCTCTCTCTGTCAAATAAATAAATAAAATCTTTAAAAAAAAAAAAAAAATCCACATCATTTTTGTACTCGTGAAAAATAATATTTATTGAGTTTTTAAAGTATAAAGGCAATCTACATTCACTATAGAAACTTAATGTTGCCTCAACAGGCTTGTTAATCCTCTTTCCTTGCCACATGACTTCACTTGGTATTTGAAATACTATGAAATTTGACCGCTTAAGGCTTACCCTCTTCCCTCTCCCACCTTCTCCCGCGGTGACGCTAAACCTAGAGGGTCTGCTGCAAGCTGAGAGCCAAAGAGAAAAGTAAGAGCTGCCAACAGCTAAGATAATGAGTCCTGTATGACATAGCAGGAACACTAAATCATGAGGACACTACATTTCCAGACTATGAAGGCTTTGTTGCTTTTATCAGTAAAATATAACTCTATGTAACACCTGTCAATCCAACAGAGCATAATTGTTAAAAGCATAGGATGTAGTGTCAGATAAATATAGATGTGCGTTCAGATGGAGTGCTAAGCACACTGCCTTGCACAGAAAAAAACCTTACTAACTGATGGCTCATAATGGTGGTAGTAATTAATAATAGTTCATTAAACAATGTTCATGTTATTCTCAAGACAGAACAGTGGAAAAAGAAAGTAAAATGAACTTAGACAAAGGTGTAAACTCAGTATTTTCTCATAAAATTGCATGTATTTCTTTTTTTTTTTTTTTTTTTTTTTTTTAAAGATTTTATTTATTTGAGAGAGAGAGAATGAGAGACAGAGAGCATGAGAGGGAGGAGGGTCAGAGGGAGAAGCAGACTCCCTGCCGAGCAGGGAGCCTGATGCGGGACTCGATCCCGGGACTCCAGGATCATGACCTGAGCCGAAGGCAGTCGCTTAACCAACTGAGCCACCCAGGCGTCCCAAATTGCATGTATTTCTGAAGTCTCTATCTTTTGTCACTAAAGGGACATCTCTCTGTCTCTTATTTTTAACTGATGTCTTCTCACAGTGTCTGGTGGATAGTGTGTACTCAGTACGTGTTATGTTTTGGTATTTGGGACAAGATTAGGACCTAAAGCATACCTTGAAAAGGTAATAGATGGGCCTGTTTGTCAGATGGCTGCAGAAAATGGAACCTGAGTTTGGCTCTTTGAACTGGTGGCCAAGCTCAGAGTATCTGCTGTTCTTCAAAGAACGGGACTAAGAAAGCTAGCCTAGCCTGAGCGAGAGCTGAAGTTAGGAAGTAAGTGACGTATCAGGTACTACCACGCTGGGCTCTGCAGTCCCATACATTTCTTATCTGCACTGAATTTGCTTTTCAGGACTCTTCACACTATAGTGATAAGGATTTGCGCTCTTAAACCTTTAAGAATGATACGATTTGGTTAAATTGCCATGGACAGAAGATGGATAAGTAATATAGTGATGTGTGCCTCACATCAAAGTTGTAGTTTTAGTCACTGAATAACCTCTGTGTCAAGCAATCAGCTGCAAATAATGTATACATTGAGCTTGAGAAAAAGTTTATTTCTATAAGATTTAATTCATTAATGGCTTTTTTTTTTTTGAGAGAGAGAGAGTGTACACGCACACATGCGTGTGAGCTGGGGGGAAGGGGCAGAGGGAGAGGAAGAGAATCTTAGGCTCCATGCCCAGCACGAAGTCAGTGCAGGGCTCAGTCTCAACAACCCTGAGATCATGACCTGAGCAGAAACTAAGAATCTGATGTTTAACCGACTGAGCCACACAGGCGCCCCCAATGGCTCTTTTCTTAAATGAATGCATTGTTTCTCTTCTACCAGTTACAATGCCAGAAAAGATAACTGTCATTTAGAATATGTCCTGTTGGGATGCCTGGGTGGCTCAGTCGGTTAAGCGGCTGCCTTCAGCCCAGGTCATGATCCCAGGGTCCTGGGATCGAGTCCCACATCCGGCTCCTTGCTCAGCAAGGAGCCTGCTTCTCCCTCTCTCTCCCTCTGCTTGTGGTGCTCTCTGTCAAATAAATAAAAAATCTTTAAAAAAATAAATAAGTAAAATATGTCCTGTTAATGTTTAAGTATATTCAGGCTATAATTATATCCTGTGCCTTTGTGTGCCACACTGAACAAAAATCTTCATGCAGCTTAATAACCACCATAGACCAGCATTCATAAATTAGTGTTTACTGTGTACCAGGCACAGGTCTAAGCACCTTGCACACATTATCTCATCTAATCTTCACGACCTCCTCCCGCCTCCATAAGGTAGACTCTCTGAGAGGTTATGTTACTTTGCCCAGGTCAACGGTAAAAAATGATGGCATTAGTATTCTTACCCAGACAGTCTGGTTCCAACACCTGCAGCCTTACGCTCCCCTCTCTACTGCATCCATTTTTACTTTTCACAATGATCAATACCGATGAAGTAAAATACAAGGATACCTCCAAGTTACTGCAAGCTCGGTTGGTCCAGGCTCCTGCAATAAAGCGAGTGTCACAATAAAGTGAGTTATTGAAATAAAGTGAATTCAGATGAATTTTTTGGTTTCCCAGTACATATAAAAGTTATGTCTATATTATACTATAGTCTCTTAGTGTTCAGTAGCATTATATTTAAAAAACAATGTCCGTAACTTAATTTAAAAATACTGTTGCTAAGAAATGCTAACCATCATCTGCGCTTTCAGCGAGTTCTAATCTTTTTGCTGATGGAGGGTCTTGACTCCATGTTTATGGCTGCTGATGATCAGGGTGGTGGTTGCTGAAGGTTGGGGTGGCTGTGGCCGTTTCTTAAAATAAGACAACAGTGAAGTTTGCCCTGTTAATCAACTCTTCTTTTCACAGTTTCTCTGTTTGATACTATTGTACCCACAGTAGAACTTCTTTCAAAATTGGAGACAGTCCTTTCAAACCCTGCCGCTGCTTTGTCATCTAAGTTTATGTAATATTCTCGATCTGTTGTCATTTCAACAGTCTTCACAGCATCTTCACCAGGCATCGGTTCCATCTCAAGAAACCACCTTCTTGACTCATCCATAAGAAGCAACTCCTCATCTATTAAAGTTTTATCATGAGATTGTAGCAATTCAGTCACATCTTCAGGCTCCACTCCTAATTCTCGTTCTCTCACCGTTTCTACCACATCCACATCTGCTACAGTTACTTCCTCCACTGAAGTCTTGAACCCCTCAAAGTCCTCTATGAGGGTTAGAATCCTGTTCATGGCTTACTTTTGTCCTCTTCCCATGAAGCACAAATGTTCCTAATGGCATGTAGAATGATGAATCCTTTCCAGAAGGTTTTCACTTTCTTTTGCCCAGATACATCAGAGGAATCACTATTTATGGCAGCTTAGCCTTACAAAATATTTTTCTTAAATAATAAGACTTGAAAGTTGAAATGAGTCCTTGGCCCATGGGCTACAGGATGGATGTTGTGTTAGCAAACACGTAAACAGCATTAATCTCATTGTCCATCTCCATCAGAGCTCTTAGGTGACTAGGTGCATTGTCAATGAGCAGTCATATTTTGAAAGGAATCTCTTCTTTTTTGGAATAGTAGGTCTCAACAGCGGGCTTAAAATAGTCAATCATGTTGTAAACAGATGAGCTGTCATCCATATTTTGTTCTATTTATAGAGCACAAGCAGAGTAAATTTAGCATAATTCTTAAGAGCCCTAGGATTTTTGGGATGGTAAATGAGCATTGGCTTCAACTTAAAGTCACCAGATGCATTAGCCCATAACAAGTGAGTCAGTCTGTCCCCTGAGGCTTTGAAGCCAGGCATTGCTGTCTCTAGCTAGGAAAGCCCTAGATGGCATCTTCTTCCAATAGAAGGCTGTTTTGTCTACACTGAAAATCTGTTGTTTAGTATGGCCACCTGTATGAATGATCTTAGCTGGATCTTCTGGGGAACTTGCTGCAGCTTCTCCATCAGCACCTGCTGCTTCACCTTGCACTTTATGTTATGGAGACGGCTTCTTTCCTTAAACCTCATGAACCAACAGAGGTTGGTAGCTTCACACTTCTGCACCTTCCTCACCTCTCTCAGCCTTCACAGAATAAGAGTTAGGGCCTTGCTCTGGATTAGGCTTTGGCTTAAGGGAATGTTGTGGCTGGTTTGATCTTCTATCCTGACCACTAAAACTTTCTCCGTATCAGCAGGAAGGCTATTCTGCTTTCTTACCGTTTGTGTGTTCACTGGAGTAGTACTTTTAATTTCCTTAAAAAAAAACTTTTCCTGTCCATTCCCAACTTGACTGTTTAGCACAAGAGGCCTAGCTTTCGGCCTGTCAGCTTTTCACATGCCTTCCTCACTAAACTTAATCATTTTTAGCTATTGATTTAAAGTGAGAGACGTGAGACCCTTCCTTTCACTTGAACACTTAATTGGCTGCATGTCAATATTGTGTCTCAGGGAATAAAACTGTGTCTGGACTTAAGGAGAGGGAGAGAGATGGGGGAATGGCTGGTTGATGGAGCAGTCAGAACACACACATTTATTGATTAAGTTTGCCATCTTATATGGGCATGGTTTGTGGCACCCCAAACGAAAGATCACTGATCACAGATCACCGTAACAAATATAAGAATAATGAAAAAGTTTGAAATATTGCCGAACAGTTACCACAGTGTGACACAGAGGCGTGAAATGAGCAAATGCTGTTGGAAAAATAGTACTGACAGACTTCCCAATACAGGGTTGCCACAGACCTTCGATTTGTTTAAAAAAAAAATGCAGTATCTGTGAAGTGCAATAAAGCAAAGTACAATAAAATGGGTATGCTGTGGCAGTAAAGATAGTCTCAAGTGGTTGACAGTATTCCACAGGACTTTCTAATAATAATGCCTATAGCCTACAAAGAATACTTTTCTAAGCCACATGTCCTAGGATTTTCAAGTTATGCCCCCAAAAGCATTTATGAAATTTTAGGTAGAAGTAAAAATGTCTAACAGTATTTGGCAGTGTAATTCTTATCTCGATCCTCTGAGAAGTACACAGAACCATAATTGAATTCATGGATCTTTTTGAACCCAAATATCTAGGTTTTGTCTATATGAGACATCCCTTTTGTACTTTGTCACCATCATACACAAGCACTTTGCTGAAATAAATAGAGAAAAAATGGGATAAGTAACTAATAGATACATGGCAAACTTATGTAGTGTAAATCCATTGTAGAAATGCCTGTTCTCCCTCTCTGTTCTCATATCCAGAAATGAAAGAACTGGTCTATCCAAACACAAATTTTAGGCTAATGAGAATTGGAAATGACTATGATTCTCAAACTTGGCCACATGGCCACCAACTAAAAATAACCTAGAGAAATCCTGTGCCTGCCCTGGTATCTACTCTGCCCCAAAATGAGCAATCACCTTATACTTATCTTTCATGAATGATAGAATTGTTTAGTGCTTGTTTTCACTTTGAACAAAAACTTGAGCTTCACAAAGTTTGATTGTATCTTGTTTTAAATAATATGTACTTTTTAATCTATAAAAGTAGTGTTTCTTGGTTATCCCTGTTGTATTAATCTGTAATTAGTAAACATCCAAAATGTTCTAGGTACTAAATTATGTCCTTCCCCTATAATATATACGTTTGCTTATGATTATATGTTGTTTCTAATGTGCTTGGCTATTTCTCTCCCTTGCTTTCTGCCTAACTGTAGAGTAACCAAATAAGGCAAATGGAAGAAGTAAAAATCTCAAAGAAGAGTAAAGTAGGAATTCTTCCATTTGTTGCTGAATTTGAAGAATTTGCTGGACTCGCAGAATCGATCTTTAAAAATGCTGAACGTCGTGGAGATCTAGATAAAGCATATACTAAACTTATCAGAGGAGTATTTGTTAATGGTAAGCTTTGTTATGTACTAAAGAATTTTTTGGTTGGTTGTTTTCACTATTTATGGTCACTTAAGTTGGGAGATAGATATGTTCATTATTTTCCATATTCTATAGTCTTATTTAAGTTTTCTGAAAGTAGGTATTTCTTGAACGTGAAAAAATAAGCAGTACGTAAAACCCATTCATATTCATCAGGAACCACTTCTATTTTAGTTCATATGGGATTATCACTATGCAAAATTGGAATTCCTTTTTTAATCACAAAAAAAACAACCTTTTTAAAAAATTTAAAAATGGGATTTTACATTTGCATTTTAGCAAGAGTCTTCGGGAGATGATAGGCAGTATAACATGAAGCAAATCAATTTACCTCTTTAGGCCTCAGTTTTCATATCTGTCACATAAGGTAGGGTAATGCTAAACTACTGTCTTCCTGTGGCAGATCCCACAATTAAGTTACAGAAACTGTATGATGTGCCATTTAACTTGAAATAAATGATCTGATTGCATATATTCAGGAACTTTAAAAGCTGAAACAATTGACAGGAAGTGGAATCATCTTACCAATTACATATGACATTTTCAGTGGAAGCATGTCTAGGGGAAAGATAGATAAATTACATGATTGAATGTTTGTATGGTAGATATTTCTTTTAAAATTCAAAGTAACTTTGGGGCGCCTAGGTGGCTCAGTTGATTAAGCATCCAACACTTGATCTCAGCTCAGCTCAGGTCTTCATCTCAGGGTCATGAGTTCAAACCCCAGGTTGGGCTCCACTCTGGGTATGGAGCCTAGTTAAAAAAAAAAAAAATTTAAATTCAAAGTAGCTTTGCTTTGTCTGACTGTAAAGTAATATATGCTCATTATACACCCCCAAAAATCAAAAAACAGATTTTAAAAATCAAGAAAAAACAAAAATAATTTGTAATTTCATCAGGAAAGATAACATTTAATTTTTATCTGTCCAAATTTTTCAGTATTTCTCCTTCATATATATGTGCATATTGTGTGTGTGTGTGTGTGTGTGTGTATGTGTGTGTGTGTGTGTTCTTGAATGTAAAAGTTTTTATCATACCTTACACTCTGTTTTGGAACATGCTACTCTATAAATTTTAATGCCTCTCCTTGTCAATTTATATTATAACTGTAATCATTTTTAATGATTGCGTAGTATTCCATGTATCATTATTTATTAAATCTCCTATTAATAGGCATTTAGTTTGTTTCCAGTTTTTTGCATATATTTTTGTATTCTTGTCCAATAGTTTCCTTGGGGTAAATTACTGGAAATGGAATTACGAGGT
The DNA here is from genome assembly GCF_964656455.1 of Halichoerus grypus. Classification (NCBI taxonomy): domain Eukaryota; kingdom Metazoa; phylum Chordata; class Mammalia; order Carnivora; family Phocidae; genus Halichoerus; species Halichoerus grypus. Next base: position 43,941,872 of record NC_135714.1, read on the forward strand.
CAAAAGGTTTACATATATCTCAAGGCCTTTGCCAAACTGCCTTAGAGAAAGGTTATACCAGTTTAGTGTTCTGAGCACTTGGTGAAAGTTTTCATCACATCTCATTAATACTGAATATCAGTCTTTTTTCTTTTTTTTTTTTTTAAGAGAGAGAGAGAGAGTGAGAGCAAGAACACAAGCAGGGGGAGTGGGAGAGGGAGAAGCAGGCTTCCCACCGAGCAGGGAGCCTGATGTGGAGCTCAATCCCAGGACCCTGGGATCATGACCTGAGCCGAAGGCAGACACTTAATGACTGAGCCACCCAGGCGCCCCTGAATATCAGACTTTTTATTCTTTGTCAACTTAATAGACTTAAATTGATTTTATTTATGGAATTTTTTTTTTTTACTATGCAAGAGCTTTGAAATTTCATGTCAGATTTATCCATCTCTCCCTTTATGATTTTTGGACCATCTGTAAAAAAGTCATGCTATCACAAAATTATTTTGTTTAAAGATTTTATTTATTTATTTATTTATTTATTTATTTGACACAGAGAGAGAGAGAGCACAAGCAGGGGGAGCTGGAGGCAGAGGGAGAAGCAGGCTCCCTGCTGAGCAGGGAGCCCGGTGGGGGACTTGATCTCAGGACCCTGGGATCATGACCTGAGCCGAAGGCAGACGCTTAACCAACTGAGCCACCAAGGCATCCCAAAATTATTTTTTTAATTAGCTTTATTTTCCTTAGTACTTGTGATTATATTTGTTTGCTTTTTACATTTTTAAGTACTTGAGCGATTTAGAATTTGTTTGGCTGAAAATGGGAAATAGGAATCCAGATTTATTAGTGTATTCAAAAGGACCAGCTGGTTGTCCTAACACATTTTGAATAATTCATCATTTCCCCCACTGATTTGAAAAGCCACCTTTATTATATACTACATTTCCATATATATATGTATATATGACTATTTTAGAGTGATTTTTTTATTAGGGTTAGGTGGATATGAAGACCCTTCAGAATATCTTAAGTCCAGAAATGTGCTTACTTGTTAAACTTACAAATGAAAAAAATCACATAAATATTTTTATAGCTAAATATGGTAATACTCAGGTCAGGATGTTATTATGTTTTTTCTTTTTTTATTTTAGTGGAGAAAGTAGCAAATGAAAGCCAGAAAACCCCCAGGGATGTAGTTATGATGGAAAATTTTCACCATATTTTTGCAACACTTTCTCGTTTGAAAATCTCATGTCTAGAAACTGAAAAAAAAGAAGCCAAACAAAAATACACAGATCACCTTCAGTCTTATGTCATTTACTCTTTAGGGCAACCTCTGGAAAAACTAAATGTAAGTATATATTCATTCAGTAGTATTTTCCTGATTTTGAACCTCTATACATATATTTACATATGAAAAACATAAGACATTCATCCTAAGTTTGCTCATGTATTGATGCAAAGGATAATGAAGGAGGGACCCAGTTATCAAAGGTTCCAGTGTACTAAGATACTGGTAGATGCTCTGTATGTTCTTATTTTAATTGCTGTAAACAATGATGTGGGGTGAGGTAGTGTCAACCCATTTTACAGATGAAGAAACTGAAAGTAAATAAACTTGCTTGAAGTTACAGTAACTGGCAAGTAGCAAAGCTGGTTGATGAACGCTAGATTAGGCTTTTCCATTATGCCACACTCTCTTATTTCATACCTCACAAATGGCTGATCTTTAACCTTAGTTCAGATGAAGATTTCGAAAACTTTATCAAGATAAAAGGAAAACCAAAAATTGTTTTTTTCATTGCCTTTTTCTTTCCCTTCCTTTCCTGAACTGAGTCATTCCCCACAGCATATTTGATCATTAAAATTAAGAAAGGATGGTTTTGGGGCACCTGGGTGGCTCAGTCGGTTGAGCCTCTGACTCTTGGTATCAGCTCAGGTCATGATCTCAGGGGTTGTGAGGTCAAGCCTCTCATCAGGCTCTGCACTCAGCAGGAGTCTGCTTGAGGATTCTCTCCCTCTGCCCCTCCCTCCGCTTGCGTGCTGTCTAAATAAATAAATATATAAATATATTTTTTAAAAGATTTTATTTATCTATCTGCTGTCAACAACAAATACTTAAAATATATTTAATCAAGTACAGAACCAATTCCTTCTAAAACTTAAGAACAGATATTCCTTTAGGGTAAAAGGCCTGTCTTAGACCTAAATCCTATGTGATACTTAACTGCAACATCAGAGGCATTCCCTGTGAAATCAAATTTAAAGCAGAAACATTGCTACATCCTTTAATATTTAACATTGTTATGGAAGCTCTAGCCAATGCAATAAGACCTGAAACATAAATAAAAGATATAGAAAGAAGAGTTAACGGGGCACCAGGGTGGCTCAGTCAGTTAAGCATCTGACTCTTGATTTCAGCTCAGGTCATGAGCTCAGGGTAATGAGCTCAAGTGCCCACATCAGGTTCTATGCTGAGAGTAGAGCCTACTTAAGATTCTCTCTCCCTCTCACCCTCCCCACCCTGCTCACATGCACTCTCTCCCTCTCTCTCTCTAAAGAAAAAGAGAGTCAAGATTATAATTACCTGTATATAATACATTGAAATTACTGATCCATGAAAATGTAGCAGGATTCAAAATAAATATATAAAAAAACAATTTATTTTCTGTGTGTCATAATCAATTAAAAGTTTATGTAGAAACAAAAATTTAAAAGCACCAGGAATAGACTTGTCAAAACAATTATTAGCAAAAACATAGTAATAATAATAATAATTTAATGAAGAACAAACAAATAGTAATTGCCAAGAAAATTTTAGAGAAAAATAATGAGAGGGGGATTGGCTTTTCAGTATTAGATCATATTGTATAGTGCTCAAATACAGGCATGCCAATCAATAAAACTACATATTTAAAAAACAAATATATTTCAAAGACAACCTGAGATGAATATTTATAACAATCCAGTAGTCAGTAATATAAAATATAAAATACCTTTTTAAAATCAATAAGAAAAGCAGTAGGATCCCAATGTATAAATGGGCAAGGGTTCTGAATATACTGTGAAACATATGAAAGCAGATTAACTTCATTTATAGCCAAAGAATTGTGAAATAAAAAAACAAATCTTTTTCACTCATCAAAATGCAATGATTTCTTTAAGTTGTGATAATGCTGATGATAATATGGTAAATAGCAGTCTCATGTACTCTTAACAGAAATATAAATTGATTGAACTTTCCTGGGAAGCAATTTATGTGTATGAAGAATCTTCAGAATACTTACCATTATTCTCCTCAGCTGAGGAATTGTAGTCATAGAAATTTGTGCTGAAAAGTAATCAGTAATATGGGTAAATAGTTATGTATGAAAGATACTTGTGACAGTTGTGTTTATAATAAATTTCTTTTAATCTGAGTAGATTTTATCAACTTTAAAAAAAAAGTGAAAAATGTTAAATATCCAATACTGGAGGAATGAATGTATAAATTATAGTTCAGTCATTAGATGGAATATTATGCAGCCATTAAAATTTATACTTTGGAAAAAAATATAAATATTACGTAGAAAATACAGCATGCAATATTATAATCTCACTTATGTACTCACATCAAAAGACGAGAAGGATGGGCACCTGGCTGGCTCAGTCAGTGGAGCATATAACTCTTGATCTCAGGGTTGTGAGTTCAAGCCCCGCTTTGGGTGTAGAGACTACTTAAAAAATAGAATCTTTAAAAAAAAAAAAGACTAGAAGGAAATCTAAAATGTTAACACTGGTTATCTCTGAGTAGTGGAATAATAGCTGATTGTTATTTTATCCTTCATACTTTTATATATTTTCTACAGTTTTACACAGTGAATAAATTTCACTGTTTTATAAGTAGGGTTTTTTAAATTTGATAATAAAAGCAGTGCTTAGCCATTATTAATTTTTTTTTACATTTTTATTTTTATTTATTTTAGTTTTTTTTTTTCTTTTTGTAGTTTCAAGTTTTTATTTAAATTCCAGTTAACATACAGTGTAATATTAGTTTCAGGTATAGAATTTAGTGATGCATTACTTACATACAACACCCAGTGTTTATCACAGCAAATGCCCTCCTTAATACCCATCACCCCTTGAGCCCATCCCCCCACGCACCTCCCTTCCAGCAACCCTCTGTGTTCTTTGTAATTAAGAGTCTCTTATGGTGGGGCACCTGCGCAGCTCAGTCGGTTAGGCATCTGATTTTGGCTCAGGTCACGATCCTGGGACCCTGGGATCAAGCCCCACATTGTACCCCCTGCTCAGTGGGGAGCCTGCTTCTCGCTCTCCCTCTGCCTGCTACTCCCCCTGCTTGTGTGCTCTCTCTCTCGCTCTCTGTCAAATAAATAAAATCTTTAAAAAAAAAAAGTCTCTTATGGTTTGCCTCTCTTTTCGCCCCCTCTGTTCATTTCTTAAATTCCACAGGAGTGAAATTATATGGTATTTATGTCTTTCTCTGACTTATTTCGCTTGGCATAATACTCTCTAGCTTCATCCACATTGTTGCAATGGCAAGATTTCTTTTTTTGATGACTGCATAATTGTATATGTATTCCACATGTTTTTTCATTTCCTTGAAGCATTTCTTTGAAGGCGTTGAAGCTCGAGTAGCACAGGGTATAAGAGAGGAGGAAGTAAGCTATCAACTTGCATTTAACAAACAAGAACTTCGTAAAGTCATTAAAGAGTATCCTGGAAAGGAAGTGAAAAAAGGTCTAGATAACCTCTACAAGAAGGTTGATAAACATTTATGTGAAGAGGAAAACTTACTTCAGGTATGCTTCGTTCTGTTAACCATCCTAGATTGCACATCTTAAAATGTTTTGCTTTTCTCCAAACGAGTCCTCTAGAAAGGCTACAGATTTTCTAATTTTAGTGCAGGAGGAAATTTCCATAAAGTGCCATAAAATACAGACCAGACTAATGAGTTGTGAGGAAGAAAGGAATAATATTTATAATATGTTTATATGGCTATTCCTATTTATTTTATATTTCTACTATATTGTTTTGAGGCATTTGTTTTTCTTTTGTTTGGGGGTGGGGCAGAGTTTTTTTAGGCTTTTTGTTTGTTTTTTAGATTTGAGGGGAGTAACTAAATGGAATAGAGTATAGTACAGTGGAGTAATTCTGAGCATGGGAGCCAGAGTTAGAAATGGGTTCATAATCTGGCTCAAGATTAAGCTGCATGACTTTGGGCAAGTCACTTAACCTCTCTGAGCCTCAGCTTTCTTATTTGAGAAGTGGAAATAATACCTCTGTCATAGAGTGGACACTACTAGTATTGTCATTGCCATTTTATAGGTAAGAAAATCAGAGCTTAGAGAGGTGGAGGAACATGACCAAGATCCCACAGTGAATGGATGGTAGAGCCAGATTTAAACCCCAAATTGGGCCATTTTTCTTTATGAACCATACTGAAAGGCCCAGAGATGAAGGAGAATAATTGACTTCAACATCATCAAAGCCTTTATTGCATTTGTGTTTGCCTCTGAAAGTCAGATAGTTACAGATAAAGTGAGAGGAGTTGCAGGTGAAAGAAACACCATGAGCTAAAAGATGTAAAGCAAAAAGTGTAATACTGTTTAGTACGTAGACTTAAGGTGACAGGAATTTAGGATTTATGAGATTAAGAGTTTACAAGGAAAAATGCTGGAAGAATACATTCCCTTATCTGTTGGGTAGTGATGACGGTCATAGCACCCACCCTCACCAGGTAGTCATGAGACTTAAATAGAATAATACATATGTAAAGTACTTTGTACTGTGCTGAGACAGAGTAAGCGTCAATAAATGTCACCTGTTAGTATTAGCTAATATGTCAGTGTATATATCAGATTCTGCCTTGATAGTTATCTACATAGTAGTTTCCACTGCTAAACCATAAATCACTGGATTATATATAATCTGTCTCATTTTAGTATCCCTTATGGCATCAAGCAATGTTTTGTATCATCAATTTTAGATAAATGTTTAAACTTTCATCTGGAATGAAATTTAAGCAGTAAGTGTTGCATTTCATCTAATTACTAGTCTTAGTTCCATGTATAATTGTGCATATACACATCTCTATTGGATATTGTAGTAGCTATAATAATAGCTAAAATGTAATGAGTGCATACCGTGTCAAACACTGTTCTAAGCACTTTATATACATGCACTCATTTAATCCTCACAAGAAACTTATGAGGAAGGTGTTATTGTTACTACCCTGTTTACAGATGAGGAACTTGAGGCCTAGAGCAGTGATGTAACATACTCAAGGTCACATATCTTGTAAGTAGAAGGAGCAAAGATGCATGTTCTTAACCATTACACTCTGCTAAAATCTTAGAATATATCTTGACATTATTTCTACGTACTTGATTATATATTTCCTTTCATAATGACTTGTATCTTCATTTTTATAATAGGTGGTGTGGCACTCTATGCAAGATGAATTTATACGCCAATACAAGCACTTTGAAGGTTTGATAGCTCGCTGTTATCCTGGGTCTGGTGTTACAATGGAATTCACTATTCAGGACATTCTAGATTATTGTTCCAGCATTGCACAGTCCCACTAAAAAAGAAGAGATAAATGAAAGAAGTGTCTACTATTTTATTTATATATATATATGGGAAAAGAAAAACAAAGATTTAGGTGCTAGGGAGCCCCTGTTGCTTTACGTCAACAGACTGGGTAGGAGGAATGGTTATATACAACTTGCCTTATCTGTGTGATTAATAACACGAGACCTACCTGTTGCAGGTGGTCACTTGGCCATATGTGCTAACAGAGGCATGTGAAAGGACGAACAGCAAATTAAGTGTCCCAGAAAGTGACAAAACCATACTTCTGACAAGTTTATTTAATCCATTGTGGTAGAAAAGGTACAACTCCAATAAATGTATCATTAAATGTTTAAAAATTAAAAAAACTTCTGAAAGAAGAAAAGATACATGAAAAAAGCACTCTGAGTACACCAGACATTATTCAAAATTATCAAGTAACTGTTTTGAGAACCCAGACTTAGAACTTTATGTATTATTAAATGTCAGATAAATGGGTAATACCATACTACAAATATTCAAGAGCAAAAGTACCAATTTATGTAGCAGTTTTATTTGCCCAATAGGTTGTGTACTAACTTAAAACATTTCTCTCATCACAAAATGCCGTTAGCATTTTTCTGTGACTGAACAGAAAGTTTTCTTTTATTGCCTACTTTCTTGTATTTGTCAGTGGTTGTCCTGTGTGTAAGGCATCGGGAGTTCTTCAGTTTTCACTAATTCACTATTGCCTACAAATCATGGAACTACTAAAATAATTGTACAGAATTTTTTTCCCCTCTGTCTAACTAATGTGTATATGGATTAAGGGATCTTGTGATGTTCAGTTGTAAACTTAGATTCTGAGAATTATGTGACTCTGTGTGGCAGTGAATATGAAATAAAGAAATTTTCAAAAAAATTTTTTTCAGAAAAGTTAGAATTTGATATTCTTAGATCTGTTCTATGCTATTTTTTTATAAAAGCAAATTCTTACAAAATCAGTATACAAAAATTAATTACATGTTCATTTACCACAAAACACTTAAAAGTGTAGTAAGAAAAATAATAATAGCATCAAAAATATTTAGTATTTAGGACTAAATCTCACAGAACACTGTACTATGGACTGAATTGTGCCTTCTCAAAATTCATACGTGGAACCCCTAACCCCCCCCCCAACAGTGTGACTGTATTAGAGAGAAGGCCTTTAAGGGGGTGATTAAGGTTAAGTGAGGTGATAAGGATAGAGCTGTGATCCAACAGAACTGGTGCTCTTCTAAGAAGACACCAGAGCTCTTTGTCTGCCATGTGAGGACACAGCAAAAAGGCAGCCATTTGCAGACCAGAAAGAGAGCTCACTAGAATCCAGCCATGTGGCACCCTGATCTTGGACTTCCAGCCTCCAAAACTGAGAAAATAAATTTCTGTTAGCTAGCCCACTCAATCTATGATATTTTGTTATGGCAGCCTGAGCTAAAAATACAAGATGTATAAGACCTTTAGGAAGAAAATTATAAAACTATTGAAAGATAATAAAGAAGGTCTAAATAAGTGGAAGACTACTTCATGCGCCCAGATAAGAACACGTAACAGTAGAAATGACAGTTATTCTCAAATTTAAAGATTCAGTACAGATTTCCAATTTCCAGTCCTATCCATAAGAAACTTAAGTCACCTCTCAATTCTAACAAGTGAAAAGCTGAACAAACTGAAAAATCAACTCTTCTTAGATCTGTAAGAGCAATGAGGTCACAGGGCAAACGACTGCCACAATCAGAGAGACCCAACAGGAGAATACAGAGAATAATGACTTACTGGACCAGAAACCCCCAAGCTGAAACATCCTCAGGAACCAGTGTCCAGGTAGGGAAAACTGAACTGTAATTGACAAATTGACAAATGGCTTGAGGCTGAGAGTTAAGTCTGAGAAATAACTCCTAGTCATTGGGAGTCCCTCGAATATTTGTGAGTTTTACCTCCTGTAGTTCTACCAGTGAACGTCAGAGAAAAATCCCCTTGTGCTTCTGGCAGGGAGATGAAGAAAGGATCCATTTGGAAATATGGCAGAGTATTCTGCTCCTGACAAATTGTGTTCTCAGGAGAAACATATTTAACCAGAGCTTAAGTGACCTAGGAGAAGGGAAGTACCCAGCTCCAGCTGGCTCTAGCCTTACACATGGAGGAAGAGAAATACCCAACTTCAGTCCATTCTATGTCATCTTTTCCCACATAAAGGGGGGAAGGAGGACTGAAAAACATAGGTAAAGTTGTGCCTGGAGGTACAGGCTCAGTAAAAGACCTATTCATAGGACTATATAACAGTTCCTCTCCCCCAACACCCCACCCCCACATTACTAATGGCCTATTTACAGCAGTTCCTTTTACCTAGCACATCACATCTGGCTATCAAGGAAAAAAATTACAAGACATATTAAAAGCAAAAAAACAATTTAAAGGGACAAGCATCAGAGCAAGACTCAGATATGACAGGGTTTGGGGAATTATCAGAGCAGCAGTTTAAAATAACTATAATTAATATGGTCAGTGCTCTAATGGATAAAGTAGAACACATGCAAGAACAGATGGGCAACGTAAGCAGAGACAGAAATTCTTTAAAGAAAACCCAAAGGAAATCATAGTGATCAAAGCACTGTAACAGAAATGAAGAATGCCCTTGATGAGCTGCTTAGTAGATTGGACACAGCCAAGGAAGGAATCTGAGCTCGAGGATATCTCAAAAGAAAACTCCAAAACCAAAAAGTAAAGAGAACAAAGACTAGAAGGGGAAAAAAACAAAAAACAACAGAATATCTAAGGCCTGGGACAACTACAAAAGGTATAACATGCATGTAATGGGAATACCAGGAGAAGAGAGAAAGGAACAGAAGAAATATTTGAAAAAAATAATGATTGAGAAATTCCCTGAGTTTGTGTCCAACACCAAACCACAGATCCAGGAAGTTGTTCCAAAAAACAAGCGGAATGAATGCCCGAAAAACTACACCTACACGTATCATTTTCAAGCCTCAGAAAATGAAAGGTTAAAAAAAAATCCTGAAAGAAGCCAGAGTAAAAAAAAGTCTTCACTTCTAGAAGAACAAGGATAAGAATTACATTCAACTTCTCAGAAACCAGTCAAGCAAGAAGAGAGTGGAGTGAAATATTTAAATTATTGAGAGAAAAAAAAACCCACCCACCTAGAATTCTATACCCTGTGAAATTATCCTTCAAAAGTGAGGACAGATAAAGTTTCTCAGATGAGCAAAAATTGAGGGAATTTGTTGCCAGTAGACTTGCCTTAAAACAAATATTAAAAGAACTTATTGGGGTGCCTGGGTGGCTCAGTGAGATAAGCGTCCAACTCTTGATTTCAGCTCAGGTCATGATCTCGGGGTCATGAGATTTGAGCCCCAAGTTGGGCTCTGCACTCAGCAGGGCGTCTGTTTGAGATTCTCTCCCTCTGCCCCTCCCCCCCACTCATGTGCTCACTCTCTGTCACTCTCTCTCAGATAAATAAATCTTAAAAAAAAAAAAAAACTTTGAAGAGAGGGAAAAATAAAATGAGATGAAACCAGAGAGGGAGACAAACCATAAGAAACTCTTAATCATAGGAAACAAACTGAAGGTTGCTGGATGGGAGAGAGGTGGGGGGATGGGGTAATTGGGTGATGGACATGAAGGAGAGTACATGATATAATGAGTACTGGGTATTACATAAGACTGATGAATCACAGACCTCTACCTCTGAAACCAACAATACATTATATGTTAATTAATTGAATTTAAGGGAAAAAAAAAAGCTTTTTTAGAAGGAAAATGATAGTGAAAATGAGTGAATTTTAGCTACATACAACATTGTAGATAAGTACCAGGAAAATAATGTCGGATGAAAAAAAATCACAGAAGAATGCATACAATATGATTATATTAATATAAAATTCAAAAACCTTCAAAATTAAACACTATGTTGTTTAGAGTCACAAATATGGTAAAACTAAGGAAAAGCAAGGGAATGATGGCAAAATTCTGGAGAGGTGATTAAGGGGCAGGAAGGGAAGGGTTGGTATCTCTCAGGTACACATAGGATTTTTTTTTTAAGATTTTATTTATTTATTTGAGAGAGAGAGCAGGGGGAGCAGCAGGGCAGAGGGAGAAGCAGGCTCCCCGCTGAGGAGGGAGCCCGATGTGGCACTCAATCCCAGGACCCCAAGATCATGACCTGAGCCGAAGGCAGACGCTTAACCGACTGAGCCACCCAGGCGCCCCCAGATACACATATGATTTTATTTTTTTTAATTTATTTTTTTTAATTTTATTATGTTATGTTAGTCACCATACAATACATCATTAGTTTTTGATGTAGTGATCCACGATCCATTGTTTTACACATATGATTTTAAAGGCATATTATAATATTCTTAAACTGGGCAGTGGGCACATGGATTTTATTGTATCATGATTCTTTATCCCTTACATATACCTTATAAATCTTATTTTATATCAGTTCAACATTTAACTTAAAAACACTAAATCAGGGGCACCTGGGTGGCTCAGTTGGTTAAGCAACTGCCTTCGGCTCAGGTCATGATCCCAGGGTCCTGGGATCGAGCCCCGCATTGGGCTCCCTGCTCAGCAGGAAGCCTGCTTCTCCCTCTCCCTCTACCTGCTGCTCCCCCTGCTTGTGAGCTCGCTCTCTCTGTCAAATAAATAAATAAATCTTTAAAAAAAAAAAACACTAAATCAGATTTGTATGTGTGCATTTTTATTGATATACAATAAAACCTGAACATTTAGAGGTAACAATCTGGCACCAAAAGAAATTCATTGACTTGATCAAGGTCCAAGCCAAGTATTAACAGAGCTGATACTCCACATGACACTGAACTCCCTCTCCAAGTGCTGGCCTTTCTTTTTCTCTAGGATAACAGGAATGATACAAATACACATTACATCCAAGGACCAAACACTGTCTAGTATCTCCACTAACAGGCAAAAGCAATGGATGACTCTCGCCAGCCACAGTTTTCTGGACCCTTATACTGCTGTTTGCTAGAAGGGAACACTGAACTTCTAAACAAAATGCTGAAAATGATAATTTAAAGAATAACTGTAGGTTAAAAAGTACTGAGAAAGTAAAAATAGCTTTACCGGGTTGAATATGTAATAGACTGGTGTCAAAGGAGTAAGATTATGAATCCTCATAGTTCATGTGCTTTGGGATCCTCTGCATCTGTGCTTTTCAAACTTTAATGTACATATGAAACAAATGGGGATCTTGTGAAATGCAGATTCTGATTCAAAAGGTTTTGTGTGGTCCAAGATTCTGCATTTCTTTTTTTTCCTTCAAATTTTATTTAAATTCTAGTTAATTAACATATAGTGTAATCCTGGTTTCAGGAGTAGAATTTAGTGATTCATCGCTAACACCCACTGCTCATCACAACAAGATTCTGCATTTCTGACAAGATCCCAAGTAACATCAACGCTGATGCTCTAAAGGCCACAGTTTGAACTACTAAGCTTTACGATGTAGAGTTATATCATGGCTACCTCTGAACAAATCAGGATTACTTGTGCTTTTCTTCCTGGGGAGACAGCTGACCATAAATGCCATGGTTTTAAGAGTTCTGTTTGTTAAATTTAGTGGCACTGTGCCATAATGTTCACTCACCTAAATTTCTAGGTGAGTACAGTACTGAGTGCATTTAGGACTAATTCGTGTTTTCAAGAGGATGGAGGAGCAGTCAAAAGGCAGTGGAGTAGACAGAAAGAGGGGAGAGAAATATGAAAAAGGTGGGGAAGGCACATACTAAGAGGCAATGGAGAATACAGCAAGCAAGACAAAGCAACCATCCATCTATAAGCAAATTGCTTGTCCAACAATCTTAAGAAAACAGCTTCTCTGAGCTCAACATCTCAATTAATTTCACTTGTCTATGGAAGATGGTGGGTCTTTCTAGAAGTTAAGTATTTGCCTAGTTGGCTAGAAGAAAGGTAGTGGAGAAGCAATTAAGAAATTGAAGGGATGTGCCCTAATCTGAATTTTATACTTGTCTCCATTTAATTCTGAACAGCCTTTCCTGATCTTCTTTAATTTAAATTACATTGCCCTATAATTCTCTGAGAAGAGCCTATTCTCTTCATGGCACTTATTGTAATTTGAAATATATTTGTCTTTTTACTTCTTGGTATCTTGTCTCCTCTACTTAGACTGCAAGCTTTATGACTCGGATCAAGACCGTTTTGTTTACGAGTATCCGTCTACCACATGTAAGTACTTAAGAAATATTGAGTTTAAAAAGTGAAAAGTGAATAGGTAAAGCCTGAATTGTTAATTCACAGAGGGAGGAAACCGTCACTCCTATTTCTTTACTATTCTCTTCAATATAGACAGCACAACCAATCTTCTGAAATACAAGTTCCATTAGGGCAGAGTCTCTACCTACTTGGTTCACTGATTGAGCTCAATGCCTAATTGGCTGCCTCGCCTTAAGTGCTCACTAACTAGATGTTGAAGACTAATACTCATTCTAGGTACTGAGTGAAGGAATTATTATAAGGAAACTGACCCGCAAGATAAAGAAAAATTGTGCTCTGCTCACCATTTAACTTTATACACATAGGGTCTTGCAAATATAATAATATAAATTCAACACATGCTTGATGAATTGAATTCATGGAGGACCTGTTAAAAAAACTGAACCAAGTAAATTTGGAGATCTATTTAGCTTTATTAAATGATTCATGAATCAGGGGCACCTGGGTGGCTCAGTCGTTAAGCGTCTGCCTTCAGCTCAGGTCATGATCCCAGGGTCCTGGGATCGAGCTCCGCATTGGGCTCCCTACTCAGCGGGAAGCCTGCTTCTCCCTCTCCCACTCCTCCTGCTTGTGTTCCTTCTCTCACTGTGTCTCTGTCAAATTAATAAATAAAATCTTTAAAAAAATAATAAATAAATGATTCATGAATCAGGCAGAATCCTATCTAGCAAGTGGCGGGGGGGAGGGGGGTCTGGCGCTCCAAAGGGCTACAGAAAGGGAAAGGTTTTTAAAGGCAGGACAAGGATGTCAGGATTGGGGGGGGGGAAGGATTATTTCATGTGAGGTCACTTTCATTTGGGGACAAAAGAGTTTTAGTAGATGGATTACCTCATCTCCCTTTGGGTGATGAGGAGGGTCTATGTGACAGATTCCTTATTAATGCTGACCAGAAAATTCCTGGCTGGTTAAAGGTTATATTCCTGGTGCAGAGGGGCGGGGCGGGGGGGGAGTGTTAAAACTGAAGTTAGGTTAGATATTAAGTCTTGGTTTGCTGATGTGGCTTAGGTGACACCATTTGGGGCCTGTGGTTTTCTTTTTAACAACCTAAATGAACGATACCTTCTATAGAATTCAGATATGCTCTCTTTAGGAGGGTTTTCTAGACCTACTTCTGTAAATTCCTCAGATAGCCACTGTGGGCTGTGGGGCCTTTCTACATTTTCTTGCTAACAGAACTCTACTTTTTACAGGATAGGAACATGGCAAACAAGGGCAAAAAAATCAAGATTAGCATAAACCTTTGGATCTCAACCTGCTATATATTAAAATCACTGGGGAAATGTTTAAAACTAATATCCTGCACCCCACCCCAGACAAATAAGTAAGAATTTCTGAAGGTGGGGCCCAGGTTTTTTACAAATCTCCTGGATGATTATAATGGGCAACCAGGGTTGCACTGGTCCAAGACAGCTATGACAATCCTGTTCTGCTTTGCCTGTGTTTGGTTTAGAGGTTATGCATCTATGTGACCCAGTTCTGGTCACTGAGATATAAGAGAAAATCTGCTAAGAAGTCCTAAAAAAGATTTCTACCTTGGTAAGCAGTTTATAAGATATGTAGGATCTTTTGCCTCTACCTCTTCTTCCATCTTGATGTATCATGATATGAGATCATTAGAGCTGCAGTCATGAAGAGACACGGCTGACACACTCAGATGACAGAGCACAAAATGCAAGAGTCTGGGGGCGCCTTGGTGGCTTAGTTGGTTGAGCCTCTGGACTCTTGGTTTGGGCTCAGGTCATGATCTCAGGGTCGTGAGATAGAGCCCCGCATCGGGCTCCGCGCTTGGCACGGAGTCCACTTGTTCCTCTCCCTCTGCTCCTCCCCCTGCTGGCTTGCTCTCTTTCTCTCAAATAAATAAATAAATGAAATTTAAAAAAAAAAAGGCAAGAGTCTGCTTAACTCTGAATTTGCCCAGCCTTCTTGTTATGTGAAATGATTCAATGTCTATTGTTTATGCCACAGTTTTTCTGTGACTTGCATATAATTCCCTTTCTCTTCCTACTTATAATATAACCCTTACTCATTCTTTCATTCATAAAATGCATTCATTTATCAAAATAAGTTGCATAACAGTTAAGAGCATGAGCTTTGCAATCAGACAGCTCTAGAGTCCTATTTACTTGTTACTAGTTGCATGTCTCTCTAAGCTTTGTTCCCTCTTCTATAAAAACAGTGGTGCCTACTTTATAATTTCATCATGAGAATTAAATGAAATAATATGCAGAAAGCTCTTAGCACAGAGCTGGCACCTAATCAATAATGGCCATTGCTGTTACATGTCTGCTCTGTACCGGAAGTTTCCTCTTGTTGCATTAAATTAAAAGAAAACAAAAAGCATACCTATTCCAAATGATATTCAGTAATGCATTTGATTATTAAATATTACCTCAGAACTTTCCAAGGCACAGTAATCCTAATTTAACATCTTGTTATTCACAATTTATACTTTAGAATCGCCACATACCTCTCTTGAGTATAAGATCTGTAACAGAATAGTGATTTGTTTGTTTTCTAGAAGCATTGTATGCAAAGAAAAACATATTCAGTCATCAGTAGTCTGGCTCCATTCATTTGCAATTAAAATTAGAAGGTGAGATGTGGTAGCAGACACTTTATTGCAGATTAGAAGACCAGTATTTCATTTCATGAATGGTTTTGTAACCTTGATTTTACTACTTAAGAGAAGTATCAAGTTATTGTTTTTGCACTAGATGAACTGGCATATTAGTTTTATAGTCATGTGCCCATTTCATAGTGTAAGGCTAAGTAAAGAATAGAAGATATGCCTTTGTTTGGAAAGGGAGGATGAACCTAAAATTTTGTTGGATTAATATGCGAATGCTCATGTGAACATTCTGAAGTGAGAGGTATTAGGTTGGTTTCTTGTCCAGTATGAGAAGAAAGTAGAAGGATTTTACTGAGGAATCAAAGAAAAATGTAGATCACAGAATGATATGAGTGCATGAATAGCAAATATGTAAAAATAACATGTATAAAACAGTAGAAAGAATAGGTGCAATTATCTGCAAATTGGGGGATCAGATTTAATTTCTTTAATGGTTATCTGTACGTTACTATTAATCATTAGGGTTTTCTATTCAACATTCATTGCATAATGGATTAAACATAGGGTGAAAAAATTCTTCCCCAAACTTTCACACTAATTTACTGGGTAACTTTAGGCAAGTGATTTAACATTTGGGGGTTTTGAACAGCACAATCATGATCCTTTTGTGTTTTGTAGATGATTTTGATAATGATATGTGCAGAAAGGTTTAAGGGTTCTTTTGGAAGAAATTTTACATTGTTTCATTAGAATTTAACATATTTTGCATTTGCCATAATTTTTTTAAAGCCCTTTATCTTTGGATGGTTTTTCTGGTCCAATAGCTCTTATTAGGTTACCTCCCAGGCTTTGCCAAGTTGTAACTAAGCCAATATTGATTCTCTGCAACTACTTTGAGCTCAGCACTGACCAGTCAATATTATAGCATTTAGACAAAGAGAACTTTCTAAAAGGATTTCTAAGTAGTGGAATAATACATTTAATCCAAAACATTATATGCTTTCATAAGAAAGTTTGTAGGCCCTAAAATTTAATTTGAAAAAAAATCTTTAAGTGATGTGTATTAAAATTTACTTATTATAACTTGTAATTTTATAAACCAAATTTACTTTGAATTAACTATAGCTATGAATGTACTATTTCTAACTTGTGCTCATAATAATTCATTTCCATGTTTGTTTATTCAGGAGGTGTAGTCTGCTGTAAGATTGATCAAACCATAAAATTCATCACAGTGAACAGTTCTGTAAATAGAAGAAAATGGGGGGACAGTTAATAAGAGTATAATAGACTAAGTACTTGGTTACTGATGAAGCCTGTAGTAATGTGCCTCTCCTTAGGGTATCAGCCTAAGAATGGTGATTTCTCCACTTATTCTCAGTATCCCTCTGCCTGAAAAATCATATTGTTCTTCATCAAGGGGTACACAATTTATCAAAATACTCTAGAAACAAATACAACTATTGCTCATTCTATATCACAGTAGAATCATTCTGGATCCTGGTCACTACCCATCACAGTCCCTGTGCTCTAGAAGGATTAGGCAGGTGACTATAGTAGTTGGACCAACCAGACTCTCCGTCTCTGCCAGGGATCTGAATCTTGAACAGAGTGACACTTGAGTGAAATGAAGGCCCTTGGAGTTAAATTATTCCAATGATCGGGGCACCTGGGTGGCTCAGTTGGTTAAGTGACTGCCTTCGGCTCAGGTCATGATCCTGGAGTCCCTGTATTGAGTCCCACATCAGGCTCCCTGCTTGGCAGGGAGTGTGCTTCTCCCTCTGGCCCTCCCCCCTCTCATGTGCTTTCTCTCTCTCATTCTCTCTCTCTCAAATAAATAAAATCTTTTAAAAAAAAATTATTCCAATGATCATACCAAAGAGACCATATGTAAATGTCTTCTCTAAAGATCCCCAGAGTTGTTCTGGTTTCCATTCCTCCCAAGGTCCAGTGGTTCTATTTTCCTTTGATTCTGTGAATCACCCAATGTTCTTCCCATATTGAGGGCAGGGAGTGGTAGGGAGCATTTCAGTTAGTTTCTATAACTTGCAATCAAAGATTCCCAACTGAAGCAGGCAAAACACGTATATACACAAAATCAAACACACTATATAAGACAATAAATGATAGATGCCAAGTGAATGATACAAACAGTGTTGTAATAACTCAGAGGAGCTAGATACATCTGTGGTCTGATAAAGTCAAGACAAGGAAGATTTTGTAAAGGAAATGAGACAGGTGTCATTGAGTTACTGCCACCTACCCATTGGACAATATCCATGAAGATCAGTGATAGTATAGCACTGAGCTAAGAGCTCAGACCCTGAAGCCAGAGAGAATTGGGTTCAAATTCTGGCTCTGTCTGGCTGTATGATCTTGTTTAAGTGAGTTAGCCTCTTTGTGCCTCGGTATCCTTTATTTGTAAAATGGAAATAGTAGTACTCCTCTCATAAGGTTCATTGTAAGGATTAAATCAAATAACATTTGTAAAATGTTTAGCACAACACTAATAAGCACTCAATTTTAAAAAGAAATGAATCAGGGCGCCTGGGTGGCTCAGTCGTTAAGCGTCTGCCTTCGGCTCAGGTCATGATCCCAGGGTCCTGGGATCGAGTCCCACATCGGGCTCCCTGCTCCGCGGGAAGCCTGCTTCTCCCTCTCCTACTCCTGCTGCTTGTGTTCCTGCTCTCACTATGTCTCTCTCTGTCAAATAAATAAATAAAATCTTTAAAAAAAAAATAAATAAATAAAATAAAAAGAAATGAATCAATCATGTATTTCTTGACAATGGTTGAGAAATCAAACTCAACTCTCCAGAGTGAATGGATGAAATGGAGCAACATAATTGGTCCGAGAAAATGACAACACATAAAAGGGATCCATTCCTTTTTCCCACCACCCATCCTATCTCCCTCCACACATGCACACATTTTCTCAGGCTAGAAGGAGTCTCATTGAGGTCTTTGCCTGAGAAGCCATTATCCACTATTAAATGTCTTTGATAACTTGCTAATGGTGTTTCATCAGCCCTCAGTAACCTGTGAGATAAGCATTATTGTTACTAATGCCCATAGAGAGGCACAATGAGTAAAATATCTTCACTCAAACAATCCAGAAGAGGAGCACCTGGGTCACTCAGTCGGTTAATCATCTGCCTTCAGCTCAGGTCATGATCTCAGGGTCCTGGGATCGAGCCCTGAGTCTGGCTCCCTGCTCAGCCTTCTCCCTCTCCCTCTGCCTCCTCCACCATGTTCATGCTCTCTCTCTCTCTCCCTCTCAAATAAATAAATAAATAAAATCTTAAAACAATCCAGAAGATTGAGAAATTGATTTTTATTAATTTGATGTTTTGCCTAATTCATAGTCTATGTTCCTTTAATATATGGCCAAATAAGACGAGGAAGGCAACTATTTTAATATTTCTTTTCATTAGGAAATCTTTCAGGATTTTCAAACAAAAATTACTTTCGCTTTCCTAAAGAGAAAAACTACTAAACTCTAAGCTCATTGAGGGAGATGTAGGCCAATGAATAAAATACATTTATAGGTGACATGCTAGAAGTAGGTCGAGATGAAGTAACGGATTCTAGCTGGGACACATTAGGGAGTCTTCATAAGTCTCTTTGCTTCTACTCTGTATAATTCATTCTCACAGAAATCTAAATGACATTTTAAACCATGAACAAATCACACAGACTTCCTGTTTGTACCTTTTGTCCCCGTTACTATAGCTATGTAACAAATGACCTCAGACTGTTGTGAGGGAAAAAAATGATTTTTTATGCTCATGAATTCTGTGTGTCAGGAATTCAGACAGGACACAGCAGAGATGACTTGTCTCTGCTCCATGGTGTCTGGAAGCTTAGCTGCTGCACTCAGAGGTGGAGGCTGGAATCATTTGAGGACTCACCCTCTCTCACCTGACGGGTGGTTGATGCGGGCTGTTGGCTGGGAGCTTCAGTAGCTCTCCACATGAACCCCTGCAGGTGATCTCTCTGTGAAGACGAGTTTGCATTTCATCACATCACGGTCGTTAGGTTCCAAGGGAAAATGTCCAGAGAGAGAGACAGAGTAAAACTGTATTTTTTATGACCTACCTGCAAAAGTCACATGGTTTCCCTTCTGCCATACTCTATTGGTCAGAGAAGGGATAAGCCCCAGGCCTAGGCTCAAATCGAGGTAACATAAACCCCACCTCACAATGGGAGAGTTTCAGGCCCTTTGTAAGAGGAGTGTGTGAATGGGATTTATACTGGTGCAGCTACCTTTGGAAAATTCCACTTGCCACACTTTTCAAAGGTGCCTGCTGCTCTTAGAAAAATTCAAACTCCTTGAATGGTCTATAAGGCCCTGTGTAGTCAGGATTCCCACCTCTCTCTCTGAACTCATCTCCTACCATTCTCATTTCCTGTACTCCAGTCACACTTTTGTCCGTTCCATGAATTGATTAAACCAAACGTTACCTAAAATACTCTGACCCCAGATCTTTATAAGCCTGCTTCCTTGACGCTCAGCTCCGGGCTCATATGCCACTCCTCACAGAGGCCTTTCCTGGCCAGCTCTCCTCCTACCATTATTCTCTGTCACTTTACCCCATCTCATTTTCTCAGTCACCTATCTTAAGCTGAAGTTAAACTATTCACTTATTTGTTTACTCGTTTATTTTCTACCTCCCACCTACATTCCCCACTGAAAGCAGGATCCTTACCTGGCTTATTCCCCTCTCTGTCTCCGAGCCTAGAACAAGGAGGCTTGGCACATCCTAGGTGCTCAGCACATATTTACTGAGGGAACTGAGTGCATAAGGGGGCATCGTGTTTGGGGTGCTTGGGTGGTGCAGTCAGTTAAGCATCTGACTCCTGGCTTCAGCTGAGGTCCTGATCTCAGGTCCACCGATCTCAGGGTCATGAGATCGAACCCCAGGCCTGGCTCTGTGCTCAGCACAGTCTGCTTCGGATTGTCTCTCCCTCTCCCTCTGCCCCTCCCCTCCACACCCGTGCTCTCTCTCTTTCTCTCTCTCTCAAATAAATACATCTTTAAAAAGAGGGGATGATGTTTGTTCCACACCTTAAAAGACAAACAAGTGGGTTGTTTTTTTTTTTAAATAGTTTTACCAAACTATAATTCACATATCATATAGTTTATCCATTTAAAGTTTACAATGCAATGGCGTTAATATATTCACAGAGTTATGCAACCATCACCACTATCTAATTTCAGAACATTTTTATCACCCCAAAATAAATGTCGTCCATACCCATTAGCAGCCATTCTCCATTCCCCCCAATCCCTGGCAACCACTAACCTGCTTTCTCTATATATTTAGATTTACCTATTCTGGACATTTCATATAAATAGAATCATACAATATGCAGTCTTTTATGATTGGATTATTTCACTTAACATAATCTTTTCAAGCTTCATCCATGTCGTAGCATGTATCAGAACTTCACTTCTCTTCATTGCCAAATAATATTCTATTCTATAGACATTTTATTCATCCATTTATCAGTTGATAGACACTTGAACTGCTTTCACATTTTGGTTATTGTGGATAATGCTGCTTCTGAACATTTGTGCACATGTTTTTGTGTGGTCAAATGTTTTTATTTCTCTTGGGTATATTATCTAGGAATGGAATTGTTGGGTCATAATGGTAACTTTTTTAAAATTTAAATTTAATTTTAAATTCCAGTATAGTTAGCATACAGTGTAATATTAGTTTCAGGTGTACAATACAGTACTTCCATACATCACCCGGTGCTCATCACAACAAATGCCCTCCTTATTCCCCATTGCTGATTTCACCCATCCCCTCACCCACCTCCCCTCTGGTAACCAGCAATTTGTTCTCTAGAGTTAAGAGTCTGTTTCTTGGTTTGTCTCTCTCTCTCTCTTTATTCCTTTGCTCATTTTTTGTTATTGTTTTTTCTTAAATTCCACATATGAGTGAAATCATATAGTATGTGTCTTTCTCTGACTGACTTATTTCACTTAGCATTACACTCTCTAGCTCCATCCACGGCATTGCAAATGGCAAGATTTTATTCTTTTTTATGGCTGAATGATATTCCATTGTATATATATACCACATCTTCTTTATCCATTCTTCTATCAACGGACACTTGGGCTGCTTCCATAATTTGGCTATTGTAAATAATGCTGCTGTAAACATAGTGGTGCATGTATCCCTTTGAATTAGTGGTTTTGTATTTGGGGGGTAAAACTGCACCCAGTAGTGCAATTATTGGATCCTACTCTATGTTTAACTTTTTGAGGAGCTGTCAAACTATTTTCCAAAGCGACTAAACTGTTTTACATTCCCACCAGCAATGTGAGAGGGTTCCAATTTTCCCACGTTCCTGCCAATACTTGTTATTATCTGTCTTTTGGATTATAGCCATCCTGGTGAATGTGAGGTTGTATTTCATTATGGTTTGTTCATATGGATGTTTATCCATTCCTGATGGAAAATGATGTTGAGCATCTTTTGAGGTATTTACTGGCCATTTGTATATCTTCTTCAGAGAAATATCTATCCTAATCTTTTGCCTATTTTTAGTTTATCTTTTTATGAATGTAGGTCCCACATCAGATATATGATGTGCAAAAATTTTCTTTTGTCACTTGTGTTTTTGGTGTTGTCCCTAAGAAACCATTTTCTAACAAGCAAATTTTCAGGAAAATTCAGTAGGAGAGAGATATAATAATGATGAGGGGAAGCCATCGGATAAAGTCGTGGGAGAATGAAAGCCCCAAGCAAGGTGTTTTCAGAATTCAGTGTATCTGGAGGCTGAGGGAGAGGGGGTTGTCTACAGTGCCTGGAACATGCAGAGGAGGGGTGAAGATTTGGGAGTCATTGCCATGGGGATAGTGGCTGAATTCACAGAAGCCCAGTGTACTGAGTAAGAAGGGAAGAGCTCTGAGGCTTGAATCTAGGAAGCACCAACATTTAATGGGATTAGGGAAGAAAGAAGCTCACAACAGAGGTTGACCAAAGAAGTGAGAGAAGGCCAAGAGATGTTGTGTCACAAGGATCAAGAGAGCAGCAGTTTCCAGAAAGAAAGTTATCATCAACCATGTCCAATAAGGCAGTGTCCAATGATGGTTAATAAGACAAGGGCTGAAAAAATCCACTGAATTTGGCATTTGGTGGGTCATGGCTGACCTTGGTCAAGGCATTTCAGTACTTTAGTAGCAGAGAGGAAGCCTGATTGTGGTAGAATTGAGTACAAATAAGAGATAAAGGACAGGTTTACAAGTAGAAGGATGAGTCTTTGCAGAAGCTTGATTATGAAGAAAGGAAGGATAATGTCCCAGACAGGGACCCAAGAACAAAGCTGGGACTTTATTAAAATGATCTTGAGTTTGTGTACCCATCAGAGTTCAGTGCAGGAAATAAAAAACATTCTAGGTATTTCAAAAAGAAGGGAATTTAATTCATGACATTATGTGCTTTAAAACTCAATGGAAGGGCAGGGGGTCAGAAGTCAGAAGCCACCAATGACTTTCAGCTTCAAGATCACATCAGCACAGCAGCAATCCATGGCTCCCACTGCTGCCACCACATAGCTTCCCTACTCTGAGATAGAACAGGGGAGGAGTTGGGTACTGGTTCAGATGACTATGGATGTGGATGCGGGAAGTGCAGGTTTGCTCCTTCTAGTGGCAACCCAAACACATCTTGGTTAGAAAGACAGCCCTAGTTTCTAGAATGGTGAGTAGTTTGTAGTTAACTTTGAGCATTATGTGCGAAGCACTATGGTAAGAACGTGTTTGTTTAGTTCTTATAACAAGCTCACTTAGTGAGATCAGTTTTCCCAAGGCCATGCTGCTAAGAAATGATGGAACAGGCCTGTCTAACTTCACATGGGCTTCTGTGACCGTGCAAGGACAGAGATGTCTGCTATCTGCCCACTTGGGACACAGCAGGGAAGAGGGGCTGCTAGCCTCAATTGATCTTCCAAGAAATTGATTTGGAATCCTCCAAAATGACCTGGGGAAGAACCCCATTACCAGTTCTGGGAATGAGACATAAACTTGGTCTTACTTCTTATTCATGCACCAATAATCTATTCACTAGATTGGTATGTCTCATCCCTATTTTAATCAGACTGCCAAAATTATTTCTTTTTTAACTTAAAAAAGAATCATATTACTGCCTTTTAAAACACTGATGAGGGCGCCTGGGTGGCTCAGTCGTTAAGCGTCTGCCTTCAGCTCAGGTCATGATCCCAGGGTCCTGGGATCGAGTCCCACATCGGGCTCTCTGCTCGGCAGGAAGCCTGCTTCTCCCTCTCCCACTCCCCCTGCTTGTGTTCCCTCTCTTGCTTTGTCTCTCTCTGTCAAATAAATAAAATCTTTAAAAAAAAAATAAAGATCTCATCTTTGAAAATAAATAAATAAATAAATAAATAAATAAATAAATAAATAAAACACTGATGAATCCAATTGATCAATCACCAGCACATTCCATTTTACCTTAGCACATTAGATAGCAGAGGCTGTATTGGCTATACTCTAGAACACATCAAAAATAAAATAAGCATGAAAGTTTTGGACATTATTGCTATGATATCAGATATTCACATAAAAGCACAAAAGCAGTGATGAAATGCCTTGTCATCATCCAATCTTCATTATTCGGTATAAGGTCTCTGAAGCATAATAGGAAGCATTTAAAAGAACACTGTAATCTCATAATTTAATCTCTGTTCTGTTTTAATCAGAAGCAATCCTATCAAGAAAGCTCAAAAAATGACTAAGCATCTTAACATATTTATATAACAGTAAATTTTTTCTTAAAGACATTTTATGTAATCTATATTATTTCATAATTCATTATTCAATTATTTATTCATTCATCAAGCATTTATTGGGGACCTCTGGTGCTACAGAGGCAAGCTCAAAAAGCTCATAGTGTAATAGGGGAGATGGACAAGTAAAGAAGATTCAATCAGACTGCTTACAGTTATCATCTTTAGGAAAAAGAGTAAAACAGGGGTCAGGTCAGGGAAAATATTAGCAGTTTCTTGGGGACTTTGACTTTGTAATCTCATATATTGTTTGAATTCCTCTACAAGCATATACTAGTTGATAATTTTGAAATGTGGTAAAATGTAGATGTTAGTTAATAAGGTTAGTATTATAGAAATTATCAGCATGATTTTTCTCTTTTGCTTTTCCTAGCACATATTTTTCCTAGTTTATACAAGACACCAACCAGTCTCAGAAGGAGATTAAGGGATTTGTTATAGAATGAGAACATTGATTGCTTACTGGGTGCCAGGCACTGTTCTAAACAATTTACCTGTAATGCAAAGAGAAAGATCAAATTAATACTCAGTTTCTGACCTTCAAATAAGATTATGTGGCCAAACAATAGCCTCAAAAATAGGTTATTGAATCTAGAGGTGATTTCCTAAATTCTTTTTTTTTTTTTTTAAGATTTTATTTATTTATTTGACAGAGAGAGAGACAGCAAGAAAGGGAACACAAGCAGGGGGAGTGGGAGAGGGAGAAGCAGGCTTCCCGCCGAGCAGGGAACCCGATGTGGGGCTTGATCCCAGGACCCCGGGACCATGACCTGAACCAAAGGCAGACGCTTAGAGACTGAGCCACCCAAGCGCCCCCCTAAATTCTTTTATTAAGCTTCATCTCCCATCCATTAGAAACCAGGCCTGGACGACTCGGCTCAGACAGCTCTTTCCTTGAGTACAGAAGACACTCAGTTGAGGAGCTCTAACTACTCTGTGGTAAAAGGAGAAAGTGAGGAGGAAGCCATTCCTCTTCAGCCCCAGAATTGTGGGACGAAGAGCAAGACAGGAACACAGCCATCAGACACTTGTCCTGAGTATGTAGTATGGGACTGGGGAAGATACGAAGGGCAAGAGGAGGTCCTTCTCCCTCCTTCCCCATCTGAGACTCTGAGAAGGGGCCTCATTGCAGGCTGCCTCATGTCACCCCAAGTAGGGCCAGCATGGCCAGGCAGAGAAAATCATGAGATTTAACTTTAGAGTCACCTATACTTTCCACATGAGGCCCTTGTAACTGAGAATATCTGAGAATCTGGCTGGGGATCCACAGTGCCTGTGAAGTAGGTGAGGGACTGCAAGATGGGATGGGATAAAATGGAAGTCACAGCCAGTCAGAGGAGGATGTAATGGTGGGAGGAGGCCAGGGAAGGCAGAGTGAGTCAGAAAGGGCCATCAGAAAGAACAACAGAGACAGAGAGATATCCATGCCTCACATCAGCCACAGGCTTCAGCCCAATGCCAGCAGTGCCAGAGCAACCGAGTGCACAAGAGCAGAAGAGGCTCCCAAGGACCAGAGTCTTCCCCTCAGCCACAAGGGCAGGCAACTCCACACCTCCCCACAGGCATCCACACAGTTAGCATCTTGGAGCTGAAAGGGTCAGAAATCTGACAGGCTAAGCTTTTATTTTCCAAGACAGACCAATATCACCTTTTAAAGGGTGTGTTTAAATTATTGGATCAGATTAAATTTAAACCAAGAAGGATGTAAATGTTCATTGTTTTTACTCCTCACCAGCAGGTGGGGATGGAGGAAGAAGGCTGGATTAGTTAACAAAGGGACTACAATTTCTCCATATTACGGAGATGTGGTGTGAGTTAAATTCACAATCCTGCTAAATAAATTTAAAAATCAATTACAATACAGAATATTAAATGCTATGAAATGAAGCATAGGGTGCTATGGGAGCTCTATGCAGCAAAATAATTGCTGTATTGGATCAGACCCATAGCACATCCAGCCCAGGATTTGGTCTTTCTAGTGAAACCTCATGTGCTGGGCGCTAGAGTAGGGAGCATGGCCAATTTTGACTTTGTATGTCATCAACTGGAAAATTGAGGGTATTCCTTGAAATATTACCAGATTTTCATAATATTCTACTATATATTTGGCATCCATTGATTTCTCCAACTCTTCTTTTTTTTAAATTTTATTGTTATGTTAATCACCATACATTACATCATTAGTTTTTGATGTAGTGTTCCATGATTCATTGTTTGTGCATAACACCCAGTGCTCCATGCAGAACGTGCCCTCTTTAATACCCATCACCAGGCTAACCCATCCTCCCACACCCTCCCCTCTAGAACCCTCAGTTTGTTTTTCAGAGTCTATCGTCTCTCATGGTTCGTCTCCCCCTCCGATTTCCCCCCCTTCATTCTTCCCCTCCTGCTATCTTCTTCTTCTTTTTTTTTTTAACATATAATGTATTATTTGTTTCAGAGGTACAGGTCTGTGATTCAACAGTCTTACACAATTCACAGTGCTCTCCATAGCACATACCCTCCCCAATGTCTATCACCCAGCCACCCCATCCCTCCCACCCACCACCACTCCAGCAACCCTCAGTTTGTTTCCTGAAATTAAGAATTCCTCATATCAGTGAGGTCATATGATACATGTCTTTCTCTGATTGACTTATTTCGCTCAGCATAACACCCTCCAGTTCCATCCACGTCGTTGCAAATGGCAAGATTTCATTCCTTTTGATGGCTACATAATATTCTTCTGTGTATATATACCACATCTTCTTTATCCATTCATCTGTCGATGGACATCTTGACTCTTTCCACAGTTTGGCTATTGTGGACATTGCTGCTATAAACATCAGGGTGCATGTACCCCTTCGGATCCCTACATTTGTATCTTTGGGGTAAACACCCAGTAGTGCAATTGCTGGATCGTAGGGTAGCTCTATTTTCAACTTTGTGAAGAAGCTCCATACTGTTTTCCAGAGTGGCTGCACCAGCTTGCATTCCCACCACCAGTGTAGGAGGGTTCCCCTTTCTCTGCATCCCCACCAACATCTGTCGTTTCCTGACTTGTTAATTTTAGCCATTCTGACTGGTGTGAAGTGATATCTCATTGAGGTTTTGATTTGGATTTCCCTGATGCCGAGCGATGTTGAGCACTTTTTCATGTGTCTGTTGGCCATTTGGATGTCTTCTTTGGAAAAATGTCTGTTCACGTCTTCTGCCCATTTCTTGATTGGATCATTTGTTCTTTGGGTGTTGAGTTTGATAAGTTCTTTATAGATTTTGGATACTAGCCCTTTATCTGATATGTCATTTGTAAATATCTTCTCCCATTCTGTGGGTTGTCTTTTGGTTTTGTTGACTGTTTCTTTTGCTGTGCAAAAGCTTTTTATCTTGATGAGGTCCCAATAGTTCATTTTTGCCCTTGCTTCCCTTGCCTTTGGCGATGTTTCTAGGAAGAAGTTGCTATGGCTGAGGTCGAAGAGGTTGCTGCCTGTGTTCTCCTTTAGGATTTTGATGGACTCCTGTCTCACATTGAGGTCTTTCAACCATTTTGAGTCTATTTTTGTGTGTGGTGTAAGGAAATGGTCCAGTTTCATTCTTCTGCATGTGGCTGTCCAATTTTCCCAACACCATTTGTTGAAGAGACTGTCTTTTTTCCATTGGACATTCTTTCCTGCTTTGTCGAAGACTACTTGACCATAGAGTTGAGGGTCCATTTCTGGGCTCTCTATTCTGTTCCACTGATCTGTGTGCCTGTTTTTGTGCCAGTACCATACTGTCTTGATGATGACAGCTTTGTAATAGAGCTTGAAGTCCGGAATTGTGATGCCGCCAGCTTTGCTTTTCTTTTTCAACATTCCTCTGGCTATTCGGGGTCTTTTCTGGTTCCATACAAATTTTAGGATTATTTGTTCCATTTCTTTGAAAATAGTGGATGGTATTTTGATAGGGATTGCATTGAATGTGTAGATTGCTCTAGGTAGCATTGACATCTTCACAATATTTGTTCTTCCAATCCATGAGCATGGAACATTTTTCCATTTCTTTGTGTCTTCCTCAATTTCTTTCATGAGTATTTTATAGTTTTCTGAGTACAGATTCTTTGCTTCATTGGTTAGATTTATTCCTAGGTATCTTATGGTTTTGGGTGCAATTGTAAATGGGATCGACTCCTTAATTTCTCTTTCTTCTGTCTTGTTGTTGGTGTATAGGAATGCCACTGATTTCTGTACATTGATTTTCTATCCTGCCACTTTACTGAATTCCTGTATGAGTTCTCGCAGTTTTGGGGTGGAGTCTTTTGGGTTTTCCACATAAAGTATCATATCATCTGCAAAGAGTGAGAGTTTGACTTCTTCTTTGCTGATTTGGGTGCCTTTTATTTCTTTTTGTTGTCTGATTGCTGTGACTAGGGCTTATAATACTATGTTGAATAGCAGTAACACCTAGTCTTCTTAAACATTTTTAACATCTGCACTGTCTTTCAGAGGCTTTAAGTCTCTGTAGAGGATATTTTTGGACATTCTGGGTTGGTTTTTTTTTAAGATTTATTTATTTATTTTGAGAGAGAAAGCATGGGTGAGAGGGAGAGGGAGAGAGAATCTGAAGCAGACTCCACACTGAACACAGAGCCCAACGTGGGGCTCAACCCACAACTGGGAGATCATGACCTGAGCTGAAACCAAGAGTCGGACGCTTACCCGACTGAGCCACCCAGATGCCCCTGAAACTTCTGTTTGTTATCATCCAATTTTGGTGAGTTAGGAAGAGTGAGGTGAGGCAAGTTCTGTGTATCAGAATCTTCCTCTTCAGATGGTTTTCCCCAACCCTGAGGAAAAAAAAAAAAAGAGAGAGAAACAACCAAAGTATGTTTGAAGTTTAGATAATACATATGGTTTGCTCAGAATGGCTCAAAACATAAATTTTATTTCCTCACATGCAGTTCTTCCTCTTGCCCCTATACTTGTCCAGTATAACCCATGACTTTTTTTGGTATCTCTGAAGTAGAGTAAGTCCCTGGTCAGTAACGAAAATATCCAGTTCCCTGTCATAAACAAAACTTTAAGCATGGCTGAATGGTCATTGTTTTCTCCCTTTTCTAGCATGGGCCTGCTGCAGGGAGAGAAGACAAAGGGAAGTGGTCACTTGCTTTCCTCTTTCCCATCCTCATTTCAATTCCTCCTCTAACCAAGTTGCTAAAGGAAGGAGAGGAGGGGAGGGGATAGGAAAGTTCTTACTTGACCAGTGTTGCTGTGAACTGATGTCTGCTCTCTGGCCCTGCCAGGTGTCTAAACCTCTTTCTTTGTTGTTATGGGTGCTTTGGAAACCACCTCCCTTCTTCCTGAGGGCTCTCTTACCTGCAGCTCAACTGCCAAGAGTCAAGGCATCCCTATTCCCGGAGGTCTCTTACTCCTTCTCTGCCCTGAAACTGGGACAATCTCCAACTTCCCTTCCTGTAGACCTTCCTAGACAGGCCGCTTTGCTGTTAGGGTTTAGTTGCAGCCCACAGAAATCCCTCTAGATCGGGGCGCCTGGGTGGCTCAGTCATTAAGCGTCTGCCTTCAGCTCGGGTCATGTTCCCAGGGTCCTGGGATCGAGCCCCGCATCAGGTTCCCTGCTCGGCAGGAGGCCTGCTTCTCCCTCTCCCACTCCCCCTGCTTGTGTTCCCTCTCTCGCTGTGTCTCTCTCTGTCAAATAAATAAATAAAATCTTAAAAAAAAAAAAGAAATCCCTCTAGATCATTTAAATGGAAAGAGCCTTACAACCAGGTTATAGGAGGCCAACAAAAATTGTTTGGAAGGGCTATGTTTGGAAGGGCTAGAAGAAGAGGCTCTAGGCAAAGCTTCTAGAAACAGCTACCAATGCCAGGATTACATCTCCCTTGTGGTCAGGAAAGCTTTCACCGGCAGGATGAAATCTCTCTTGATCTGAGATGAAGAGACAAACTCTCCAAAAATTCCTGGATCACTTTTAACATTCTGTTACACTGCTAATAAAACCCTAACTTGGTCTGGGAATGAATCAAAACTGATTCAGGCCTTCTTTACCAGGGACTGCTCTTGTGGGCATGGAACCCAGTTCTGGCCAATAAAGGGAACTCTACTACGGGATTTTTCTCCCTGATGACAAAGAAGCCTTTGAGGCAAAGTCCTCTTTTTTTTCTTGTCATGCAATCCCTGTCCTCTGCCCTCACTTTTTTTTTTTTTAAAGATTTTTATTTATTTGTGAGAAAGAGAGCACAGAGGGAGAGGGAGAACAGACTCCCTGCTGAGTGGAGAGTCCGACGTGGGGCTCGATCCCAGGACCCTGAGATCATGACCTGAGCCGAAGGCAGATGCCCAACTGACTGTGCCACTGGGGAGCCCTATCTGCCTTCACTTCTTGTATTTGGTGTTGTTGCATGTAGACCTGTTTCTTAGAGTTGTGACAGCCATCCCACGAAACAATGGGGCAAAATGTCTGAGGATAGAAGCCATCCACTGAGAAGAGAGAACGTGGATGGATGAGAAGTGATCAGGTCCTTGATGGCACTGCTGAACTGCACACCAAACTAGGACCAGCTACTGTCAGGGATGTTGTCAAGTGAGACCACGAAATGCTTTGATTACTTAACCAATTATTCATCAGGCATTCTGATACTTGCAACCAAAGACATGTTGACCAATACACAGTCTCCATCTCTGGAACCTGTGATAAGTTCTGAGAGAGGATGAGAGAGCCAGCCCGGGCCTGGGAAAAAGATGCAAAGGCAGCCCAATTCAGCAAGTAAGTATTTTCATGTTTCTGCACACTTGGGACTTTCTGAGCAAGTTTCACCAGAACCTGGGTTAAAGAACAAGCCGTAAAAGTTAATATATGACCGTGGCAGAATATAGTGAGAAAACTGAGAGCTTTCCCTCCTGGATGTATGTATTTACCTTTCAGAGTGGGACACAACCTGAAACCAGGGAGACATCCCAGGAGGTATAGACCAGGAGAGGCTTCTCTTGTCTTCCCCCTGGAGACATTTACAGTTGACCCTCGGACAATACAGGTTTGAACTATGCAGGTCCACTTACATGCAGATATTTTTCAATAAATACAGTACTGTAAATGTATTTTCTCTTATGATTTTCTTAATAGTATTTTCTTTTCTCTAGCTTACTTTGTTGTAAGAATACAATATATAATACATATAACATGCAAAATACGTGTTCATCGAGTTTATATTATCGGTAAGACTTCTGGTCAACAGTAGGCCATTAGTAAGTATTAAGGAAGTCAAAAGTTATATGTGGATTTTCAACTGTGCAGTGGTCCGTGCCCCAACCCCCCATGCTGTTCAAGGGTCTAACATATTTATATTCCAGAAGGTAAGAACCCAGGACCTTTCCCTTCTCTTTCTAAGGAAAATGAGTATACCATAGGCAGCAAACGTTTGTCTTCCTTTCTCAGGAAGGGAAGGGTGAGAGCTGTCCCTCTCATATATAAACTCTCAGATTCTTAATTTAGAGGGGCTTACTGTCCTGCAGTATAGAACCCAGAACATATTGGGTAACATCTGGCTTTCATCTTATCACTCTGGGGGGTTGGGCAAGTGAACCCATAGTTATTGATGTAATAATAACTTTGATCTCTGCTCCAAAAACTCATATTTGTCTTCAAGATAATTAAGTAAATATTAAAAATGTATCAGCCATAGAAAGAAGCTTATGTATGGTTCTTTACTGCTGAATATGTGACTCAGTTATAAAAAGGCTAAGGTGATACTAGATTGTGTTGATATACATTGAATGTGCTGTGCCAGATATACCAACAGAAACAAATATATCCCAGTCCTCAGTCCTAATCGGATACAATAATTTCTAGGTATAAATTACAATAAGAAAACAGAAAAACTAGAGTGTTTCTACTCCAGACGAGGTAGCCAGTTAAGTTATAGGCTTGGAGACCATGTCATGTGAGCAAAGGTTGAAGGATCTGGAGTATTTTGAAGGGTCATCACATGTATGAGGGAGAAAATTCACGTTCTTTTGATTGCTCAGAAAAAATTGCTCACGCTCAAGGAGAAGCAGATTTTAGCTTCATATAAAGAAGAATTTTTCTAACAAAGCTTTCAGCAATGCAATGAGCTGCTTTGAAAAGCAGTGAGTCCTCTTGTTGTTGCAAGTAGCTACAGGGTAGCTGGGGTGACCATCTGTTAGAGAAGTTGCACAGACATCTGTGTTTATGTGGGAGGGTGGTCTAATTAACCTTTTGGGACCCTGGCAACTCTATGTCTCCACAAAATTTAATTGATCATCATCTGAATATTGTCTTTTTTGGCCATTGTCCTATAGATTTCCTTTCCTTGACAGAATTGTTTTAACTTCCAGACTTGAAGCCAACACTCTTACCACTTACTCTGTGACTTCTAGTAAGTGAATCTTGTCAGTGTACTGGAGATACCAATACCCCCTACGTCATAGGGTTACTATAGTGATTAAATGAACTAGTACCTGTAAGTCACGCACAGCACTTAGAACATAACCTAATATGCACTCGATGCATTATGACTAATATTAGTTTATTTGTATCTTTGCTTATTGCCTTTTCCTACCTTTTACTTGGCTACGTACTCATCCTTCACACCTCCACTACTTTGAATTTACATGCCTCTTATTTTCAGTGAGTTTGAGTCCCTGTTCATACGGGTAAAGAGCCATGTGATGAATTACATGTTCATATTTTTGCTCATTTTAAAATTATTTTCCAACTATATTCTATTATTTGTTAGTCATTTTACTGTCGAGTTATAGGAGCTCTTTATATATAAGGTCTATGGTAATAGTTGTAAATATTTTTCCCAGCTATCCTTTGTCTTTTGACCATAGAACTTTTGAAGTGCAAGAAAAAGTTTTTAAAAATATATATTAGTGTTTATCAATCTTTTCATTCATGCAGAGCCCCTACTCTTCTCTCTATTCTTACTGACTCCAAATGGTGATTAAAAGGTGTAATCCCTTGCACTAGCATTATGCAATGAGAAGTTCTGATGTCTTTGTAGACACAAAAGAAGCTGCTATGTCATTAAGATGCTTTAGCATTGTGCTCTTAAAAGTGACCCTTTCTTGGAAATAATTTCCTAGTGTCTCTGCTGCTAAAGAATAGCTTCTCATAACATCTGATCACTTACACAGCTTGAGTGTCTTTTGTAGCCAAGTCACTACAGAGGCTCCACTGCAAGGCTCCAGACAGACGGGAACTATTGTAACCATTATCCTTATCTGCCAGTAAAAATCAGATTGCCAGCCAAACCACACACCTGTGGTAATAGGGAAACTGAGTCCCTGCTGCCTAAATAAAAGGACCTGAATTAGCTAGCGGTCATAGTGACATTTTAGCCCCATCTCTGGGCCAGTCACTGTAGGGAGGCAACTGTGTTGTATGGGACTCGGGGTCAGAAGATCTGGTTCATTCAGTTCTGTTCAATTCAATTCACCTTCCTGATCTTTTTTTTTTTTAAGATTTATTTATTTATTTGTTTGTTTGACAGAGAGAGAAAGAGCACAAGCAGAGGGAGCAGCAGGCAGAGGGAGAGGGAGAAGCAGGCTTCCCACCAAGCAGGGAGCCCGATGCGGGACTCGATCCCAGGACCCTGGAACCATGACCTGAGCCGAAGGCAGACGCCCAACCGACTGAGCCACCCAGGTGTCCCACCTTCCTCATCTTTTATTAAGTGCCAGTCACTCTGCTTGGTTATGGGCACAAAGAAGATCACATTAGTCTTCTGTGTAGTATGAGGAGCTCATGGTCTAACAGGGGAAATGGGATAATCAGTGACAACAGCAGAGTTAATGATATCCAGATATGCAGAATATGTTTTGAAAATACAGAGAAGAAATCTGAAAAAGAAACCTCAATTTATCTCTGTTAAGTTTCTCCTAAACATTATCTGCACATACCTAGTTGTTTCCTGGTGAGTTATTTTTATTCACAACACTTTTGACACCAGATGAGAGATTTTTTGTTTTTTTTGTTTTTCCCTCCTGACACCAAATACAGTGTCTTTTCCAAAATCACTTTTCCAAGCGGTCCAGACTTCAGTTAAGTTCAGACTCTAACTACCTAGAGTTACTGCAGACTCCACAGGTTAAGACTCTACAAGACTGGGTGCCTCGGTGCTCAGTTGGTTGGGTAACCAATTCTTGGTTTTCACTCAGGTCATGATCTCATGGGTCATGGAATCAAGCCCCTGGGGGGGGGCGGGGGGCAGGGGCTTGAAGATTCTCTCCCTCTGCCCCTCTCCCCATTTGCACGCATGCGCCTGCTCTCTCCCTCTCATTCTCTCAAATAAATAAATAAATCTTAAAAAAAAAAAAGACTATACAAGACTGCTCCTACTTGAGATGCCAGTCATAAGTCCTGGGCCTCCCATACTTCTGTTGGACCAGCTGTAAACTGGGGTTCCCATGACCTCTCTCAGGTTAGATAATTTACTAGAATGGCTCACAGAACTGAGAAAGGCACTTTACTTACTATTACCAGCTTCTTATAAAGGATAGAACTCAGGAACAGCCAAATAGAAGAGATGCACAGGGAAAGGAAGGGGGAAGGGGATGGAGCTTCCACGCCCTTTCCAGACATGTCACCCTCCCAGCACCTTGATGTGTTCACCAACCTGGAAACTCTCTGGATCCTGTTGTTTAGGGTTTTTACAGTGGTTCTATTACATAGTCATGATTGTTTGTTTTCCTGCTCACCCAGACTAAATGTCAAGAACTAAGGGAGTGTAGTGGGTTGAATGGTAGCCCTCCTAGAGATATGTATGTGTGTGCTAGGGACCCTGACCTTAGGCCCTGGAGTCCAGCAGTGAACCTGACTCTGGTCTTTCATGTCCCCTGGGGCAAAACAGGCCCATAACATCAGTGTTTCGCCCACCTTTTGAATTTGATTTTGATTTTTGTTTTAATTACTGTGTTTTGGGGGCAAAAGGAAGCCAAGCAGTCTTCTGGACTAGAGGCTGTTGCACAGCTATTTTATTATGTTATTAATTTATTTATGCCTCGCTGTTTCCAAAAGAGATATTTGTTCAGCAAAAAAAAATGTGTTTATTATATATGTTCAAGACTATGAAAGCCATTTACAGTAGTACCTAAGTCACTGTCTCCTAGAAATTCCATAAAACAACTCATTAAGACGTGGGGAAACCAAGTAGACATAATGGAAACGTATGTGTATGTCAATATATGAATGGGTACAAAGTTATTCACAAACCACAGAGCAGTTACATGACATGCAAAGATTAAGTACCTTTTCTGACTGTAAGGCCTACTCGGGAGAGTAGTGAACAGAAAGGAATTGAGCTCCTCTCTGATTATACAGAAATCTTCAGAGGAGACGTGGAATTCTAGGATTTGACCTATATGGTTTCTTTAAGTGAGCAAGCTCTCTACCCCACAACCAGTTTATTTCAATTGAATTCCCTTCACAAATGTTTATTGTGGTAGGTGCTAAAGAAACATAGCTGAGTAAAATAATCTCTGACTCAAAAAATTCAGTTGTGGGGTGGGGAGAGACATACAGCTAACTACGTTTTGATGGGATGAGCCATAATTCATGGAATCAAAACTTAATATTATACTCATGATGGGATGAGTATAATAAATGTGTCTACACCGCTTTACAGGGAGAGGGGTGTGGCAACAATAGTTAATTTTATTGGGCGGTCGTCAGGGAAAGTTGCAAAGCAACGTGATTATTAGGTTGGATTTTTCGTGGTCAGCAGGCGTTCACCTGACGGGTGAAGGCTTATCCGCTGCAGGGACCAAGGGCTGGACAGCGTTTTAACCCTGCGCGGGGTAGACAAGCAACGAATCCCGCAAAGGGGAGGGATCATTTCTGGCATCCGCTGAAGTGCGGGGTTTGCCGACCGGCAGGAGGCGCCGTGGCCGCGCGCTGTCCGGCCGTTGCGTTTCCGGCCACTTGGGCCCAGCGCCGCCATCGCCGCCGCGCGCGCCCCCGCCGCGCGCCGCACATCGCCTGCGCCGCTCCCGTTACCGAGGCAACCGCGGCGCCGACTCCGCGCCGGCTGGGATCGTCTGTCGGCGCCATTTTCAAACTGTCCTAGCGCCGGTGCCGGGGTCTGGGGCGGAAGGAGCCAGCGAGGGAGGCGACGCCCGAGGGGCGATGCGGCCGCAGGCGGAGGAAGCGGCGGCTGGAGCTGGGGGTGAGTGCCGCTGTGGGGGCGGGAGGCCCGGGCACGGCGGCGGCACCTCTCGCCGTAGCCTCCCGGGAGGTCCCCGCGGGCCGGGCCCGGGTGCTGCCGGGAGGGAGGCCGCGCGGCTGGGGAGGAAGTGGGGCCCGGCCGGGCGGGGCGGGGCGCGGCGCGGAGATTCCTCGCCGGCTCCGCGCCCGACACCCCTCCCCTTCGAAACCCGGCAGTAAAGCTGCGGCCCGGAGGTCGACCTGGGGCCGCTCGAGCCTCCCTATTTCCTTCCGCGCGGCTCGCTGCGGGAGTCTGTGCGGTGTGTGCACACCCGCCTACCGCCGACTGATGGGTTGATTTAAAAGTTAAAGTGCTCTCTCGTGTAAGAATCTTACAGGCTCTTTGTAAAAAACAAAGTACCCAAAAACGTAGGACGGGAGCCATTTGTTAACCTTTGCCCTGCATCTTCGAAAACATCCCCTTTACCTTCCAGTCACTACTATTTTAAGTTCAGTGTGGAAGGACTTCGAGACAACCTAAGTTAAGGTTGGTGTTTTGTTTTGTTTTGAGCCCCTGTGCATACATACACACAGGCTACTTTTGTAAAAATAAGATGTACTGGCTTTCAGACACCCACCTTCCCAGAGGTAAGCTAGTGAGTAGTTCTAAACACGTATGCGCGGGGGACCTCCAAACCTAAGCTTTCATGTTGTGCTAGAAACTTTCAGTATAGCCACAGTGTTTGGGTGATGTAGGTGGGGGAAGACAGCAGCCCGTCGGTGAGGATGTTTTTTGTTCTTCTTGGAGGGATTTTACTCTTTTCCATCTGTCCTGTGTTTCGATTATTTTTTTGATTCGTATTCATTCCCTGTTCAGCCAGATGTGAGGAAGTATTATTTCTGGGTAATCGAAGCTGGTACCAGACATAGAGGAGAAACGTTTGAGTGGTGAGGCCCTGCTAGTTCTTGACAGGTGTATTTCCGGTGTCTCCAGGAGTTTCTCTAAAACACCCTGCATCAGTCAGGTCACTCTTGTGGAAGGAACCTAGAAAGTCCATGGGGATGTCACTAAAAGAAAAGGTTAGCAAGAGTGTGGAGACAGAAAGGTTTGTAGAAAGGAGTAGATTAGAAGTGATGTGGTAAGTTGCTGCAGCTTGGTGCAGATACTACACTTAGATCTTAGCCAAAAGGCCAAGAAGCGATTGCAGCTTGGTACAGAAACCCGAGTACTGGACCAGGACTCAGGAGACGTGAATGCCCACCTTCTTTGTGGCCAAGTGGTTTGGGAAAAGTTGCTCTCTAGAGGCAGCCTTTCCTCAAGCCTTTGAATAGAGAGGATGTCTAGTATGCCCTGTCTCGCTTACAGGGTAAGTTGTGAGGATCACTTTTGCATGTATTCACATGCATTCACGTTTTATAAATTGTGAAAAACAGTAGAGATGTTAAAACAAAATTTTATTTGGCTTAGAAATATGAGTACTAGGACTATATTTACCTGGCAAAGGTTAGAAAAGAGCAAAGGTTCTACACAAGCAATCTTTAGAGAACTCCATTTTAGGGCACATTGATAGAGAATATATTCATAAATATTGAAAAAGACAAGGATAAAAATGTGTGTAGAGATTCATATGTGTTTGCGTCTTTTTTTTATAGAAGTAAAATTTACATGGCGAAATGCACAGATCTCAAGTGTACTATTTGAAAACCTTTGATAAATGCAATACACTTGTGTAACCAATATCCCAGTTAACATAATATTTTCATCACCCCAGAAGTTCACTCTTAACCCTTCCAGTCTCCACCCACTCCTGTTGACCCAGGCCACAGCTGTTCTGGTTTCTGTCTGCATAGTTTCATTTTGCCTGTTCTTGAATTTCATGTAAATAGAATCATACAGTATATGTGTCTGGCTTCTATTGCTCAAGTAATGTTTTCCAAATTAATTCATGTGATTGACATGTATCAGTATTTCCTTCTCTTTTATTCCTGAGTAGTAGTATATTGTACAACTATTTCATTGTTTGTTTATCCTTCTGCTGTTGATGGATATATACGTTGTTTCCAGTCTGGGGCTATTATGAATAAAGCTGTTATGAATATTCTTGTAGAGTCTGTGGATGTTTATTTTCATTTGCTTGAATAAATACCTAACCATAGAATTATAGAGTTCTAGGGTAGAAGTTTAACTTTATAAGAAACTGCCAAACTTTTTCCACAGTGCTTTTACATTTGCATCAGCAATGTAAAGATTCCAGTTGCCCCAAATCCTTGACAACATTTGGTCGTGTGCTTTAAATTTTAGCCATTCTAGTATGAGTGAAATTGTACTTCATTGTGGTTTTAATTCATATTTCCCATATAACTAATGGTGGTGAGCACCTTTTCATATGATTATTCCTGTTCAGTTATCTTTGCAAGGTGCCTGTTCAAGTCTTTAGCCCATTTTCTTACCGGATTGTAATTATTGAACTGTAAGTGTTCTTTATGTATTCCATATACAAATCCTTTGTCAGATATTTTCTCCCACTCTTTCATTTATCTTTTTGTTTTCTTAATGGAATATTTTGATGAGCAGACATTTTTAATTTGATGAAGTTTAAAAACTTATCAGGTTTTTCTTTTGTATTTAGTCTTTCAAAAGAGGCTTCTCTAAAGATCTTCTGCCTACCTCAGGCTTGGGAAAATATTCTTTGTTTTCTCCATTTTTTTTTTAACTTTTACGTATAGGTTTATTAATGTTTATTAATGCAGCAACATGACTATCATAAGCATTGCATTTAAGTCAAGTCTAAATATTCCAGAAGGCTGCCTACCTGAAGAGAAACAAAAAAAAAGTTGCTTCATATTGAAAGAATCTT
Organism: Halichoerus grypus; assembly: GCF_964656455.1. Taxonomy (NCBI): domain Eukaryota; kingdom Metazoa; phylum Chordata; class Mammalia; order Carnivora; family Phocidae; genus Halichoerus; species Halichoerus grypus. The sequence goes on from NC_135714.1 coordinate 43,981,111, forward strand.
TTCTTCTTATCATGAAATAGTAATAATAGCCATAATAACGGAATAATGTTTTACTCTTTTCTTTTAGGACTTTAATTTTGGGGAGTGAATAAAACTAGTTTTGGAAGACAAGATGACTGCAGCTGCAGAAAGAAAGTACATTAATATTAGAAAGAGATTGGATCAGTTGGGATACCGCCAGACTCTGACAGTGGAGTGTTTACCATTGGTAGAAAAACTTTTCAGGTAAAGATGAAAATACAGTTCTAAACCCATGTGATCCTTAATCCCATTTATCTAGTTTCTATTAAACTTCATGTTACAGTAAAGAAATGGGTAGGTTTTTTGTTGTTTTTTTTTAAGTCCTTCAGTCATCTGAAGCTCATCTATTCTTAGATCCTACTCCCAGATCATCAGTTCAGGGCCTCCACATTGCAAAACTCTAGGGGTCACCTTTCATACTCTACTGTTCAGAGTAGATGTTTCTGAGAGTTCTCCGTGAATAGAATTACGTGATTTTCTGATATCCTTGGGTATTCTATGTCTGCCTCACTAGTCTTTAATTGCTGTGATTTGATAAAGGTTCTCTCATATGTGGTTGGTCATTACTTTAGCAGTTACATGTTACTTTAACTGAAAGATTCTATGTGATTTTGTTCTTTTCCATTTTTTGTTCTTTCCTGGAGACTGGAGCAGGGAAATTGCTTAGAAAGCTTTTGCAGTAGGGCTACAAGCTATGATGATGGTAAGGAGAGAATGGAGGAAAGATATTTGGTGCTCTTTATTATGGCCTCCAGAACCCTTCATGATCTAGTTCTAGCTCTGTGATTCAAGGTTGGAGGGTGGGTGAAGTATGTTTAACTTTCTAAGAAACTGGCAGACTTTTTCCACAGTGATCTTATACTCCCGACACCTTCATCTCCCATGTATTTAACCATTTGGAGCTCCCTAAACATAAACACTCCCCACCAGTCTCTCCCCTTGGTCTCTCCATGTGCTATTCTATCTGCCTGGGAAGTCTGTCTGACCTCTCCCTCCTGCCCTATGCTTGTTTAGCTCTATGGCCTGCAAGATTGTCACATCTGCTACGTGTTACCTTCACTACTTATCATTGTTGGAAACTTGTTTTTGTGTTTCCTTTAGAATGCAAACTCCATAAGACTAGAGACTGACTTTATCCCTGCTCTATCTAGTACAGGCTGAACACATAGTTGTTGAGTTTATCACACAGTATTATAACTTTTGACAAACTGTCAGTAGGATATAAGCTCTATGATGCTGTGTTCTATATTGTGTTCCCTGCTCGGTAAATACTGATGGAGTGAATATTCTACTGGTCTGTGTTCTTAGAGGTAAGGAATCAATTCTTATTCTTATATGCTAGCATTTAGCATATAGCAGGCATTCAGTAAATCTTTGCTGAATGTACAGGTAAGTTTCACAGGTTCCACAGGATCAGGTGATTAATTGGACATGGGGGATGAATGAGAGGAGAGATTGAAAGATGATTCTTTTTTTTTTTTTTTTTTAAAGGTTTTATTTATTTATCTGAGAGAGAAAATGGGAGACAGAGAGCATGAGAGGGGGAGGGTCAGAGGGAGAAGCAGACTCCCCGCTGAGCGGGGAGCCCGATGTGGGACTCGATCCCGGGACTCCAGGATCATGACCTGAGCCGAAGGCAGTCGCTTAACCAACTGAGCCACCCAGGCGCCCGAAAGATGATTCTAACTATGTGTATGTTTCATAACTTTTAATCTTGTTTTGAGAAATTTTTGAGCACCTGGTACCTTGAAAGACTCCTAGTGTTTTTGTTTGTTTTTAGATTTGATCTCACTTAGTGTTAACATTTAAGTCTTTCTTGAAATATATTTTTAGTTATTAAAAGTTAATGGAATGTTTCCTTGTATTTACATTTTCTGTTCTTTAATTTCAGTGACCTAGTTCATACAACAGAAAGTCTTCGGAAATCAAAATTATCTACTGTGAAAGCTGAAAAAGAAAGTGCCAATTTTGATTTTGTTTTGGAACCTTATAAACTTGAAAATGCAAGATTGATCAAGGAAAATAATGAATTATACCTGGAATTAATGAAACTGAGAGAACAATCAGGTCAACACATTAAAGGTAAAATTTTGTGATTTTTTAAAATGCCGTATTTTTTGCCTAAAAAGTTTTTTCTGTAGGAAAAGCTTATATATAGTATTGTGATAGTCTTCCTGCTAACAGTCTTGAAATAATGTAGAGTGCATTGAAGAGTTCCCAATAAGGAAAATAAATTTACATTTCATAGCTATAATCATCCTCACTATAAGTAGATTAAATTTTTAGAATTAAAATTGCTGTAGAAAGATGCACAGCATAGGAAATATAGTCAATGATACTGTAATAGCGTTGCACGGTGACAGATGATAACTACGTTTGTGGTGTGCGTAACATAACTTACAGAGAAGTTGAATCACTATATTGTACACCTGAAATCAATATAACATGTGTCAACTATACTCAATAAATCTTTTAATTAATAAAAAAATTGCTCTAGGAAATATTAAATGCTGAAACTAAAGAAATGTCCTTGAAACAACTTTCATTTTTCCCTTACTAAAAGTAAGAGGACTAAAGTGAGGTGAAAGCCTTGTATCATTCTGATTCTTTAATACCCCCGTCTTCGAGCTGGAAGATTGAATAGAATGATTTCAAAGGTACTGGACAGAGGGTAATTGTATGGCTATCTTACTATAAATTTTTCTTTTATCAGTAGAAAGCCCTGTCTGATACCTGGCATGAATATATAATCCCTCAGCTACATACCCAGCTTACTGGATTGGAGCAAATGCCATAATTTATATTAAGCCATATAGCAGAAGAAAAATATGATTCCCTTTTTTGTTTAGTGACTGACTTGTAGTTTTGTTAATAGTGGTGGAAGAGGTAATAACCTTTCAGACAAAGGCTTGGGTAAGAATCAGATGGAGCCTTTCAAATTAATGTGACTTTTGTATTTTGTGAAATGGAAGGATTTGATAGATTTCCTGATCTGTAAAATGGTTTTTGAATCTTTTTCATTTTAAGAGTTGAAAACTACGTTGAAGAAGTGTGCACGTGAAACAGCTGATCTGAAATTTCTAAATAACCAATATGTTCATAAACTCAAACTTTTGGAGAAAGAGAGCAAAGCTAAGAATGAAAGAATTCAACAACTTCAAGAAAAGAATTTGCATGCTGTAGTACAAACTCCAGGTGAGTCTGCCCTGTCTCAAAACAAATTATACATGTCTAATCTTTTAAAGATATTAAAGCTGTTGACTAAAATAAGACTTTGGATTTTCATGCTTAGACTTTAGTATTTGTAAAGATGATTTTGGATTGTCACATAAACTTTTAAATTTATTTCTTAAGATCTAGGTAGTATTTTATACATGCACTTAGAAACTTTATAGTAGTTTCTTAGATACAAGTAGTCTAACTTCAGTGCCCAGAGTTTTATTTCCTTAATCGTTATTTTAACTTCTTTTTTAAATTATTATTATTATTTTAGTATTCTTTTTTTTCCAAGTCAAACTGTATTCAGCTTTATTAAAAATACTTGTCATAAACAATCCTGGTATTTCAGGGAGGACATGGGCACACAGCCACTAGCAGTATACAGCAGCTTTCAATCTCCGGTCTCCAGTGGACTACCAACATCAGAAAGCCACTCTAAAACCCAGTGAAGTCTTCATGTGGTGCTCTGAACAGGGGAGGTTTAGGGTGAGGGTTGACAGTTCACACTTAGGGTGTTGTTTAACAACTTCTTACAAGCTGGCCCTGACTTTCAGGAAATGAAATGAAAATGGCAGAATTATCAATCTGAAGATCCACAAGCTAAAATAGGAACTCTTTTGAGGGATGCCATCTCAATGTTATCATTATTATTTTAGTTTTAAAGGTAATCTATACTCATTAAAAAATTTGGAAATGTGTTTTCAGTATTTCTTAGTTTATTTTACTTTTTTTAGCTTTATGTTCGGTAGTTCTGTAGCAAGAGAAAAGAAAGGAAGGGTCATGTCCAGGGTTGAGGGTGGTCAAGGCATGAAGTTGGTGGAAGAATCCCCAGTACCAGTGACAAGATCGTCAGGATGTCTGAATTATGGGCTGAAGGTAATGGGAGTGAGTGAGGTGTAGGAAGGTGCTGGATTATGAGATGAGGTGGAGGCTGAGGGATTGGGAGCACGAAGACAGATCAGAAGGGAGTTGGAGTTCTAGACGCTGGCAGTTTGAAGTGGTGACGAAGGCCACCCGCAGTCATCTTACGGTGTGCCGGTAGCCAAGCGGAATCAGGGGAAGATGGAAATGTCAGGAAATGAGATGGAGAGGGGGACTGTGGGCTGAAGGCACAAGAGGTCAAGAAACATGGGAGACGGTCTTAGAAGCAACTAGAAGATTAAGGGGAAAAATGAGGATAATCAGGTTTCCTGAGAGAGGAATGGGTCAGATTCCAGAGAGATTCAGGTGGTGTAATCTATAGAATTCAGTGACTGAATGTGGAAGACTTGGGAGGTAGAGGAATTCCCAGATTTCTGTTTCAAGTGAATGAGCGGGTGAATGATGGTACTGTTTTTTAGAGAAGGTGGAAAGCAGAGCAGGAGTTCACTTTTGCATGTGTCAAATATTATACCCATGGAACATCCGCATTGAGATTTCTAGTACGCAGTAGGATATGTGGATCTGATTTAGATGTGTGGTCCCAGATGGAAATTCAAATTTGGGAGTCATTGGAGTATGGTGGGAATTGAAGCTATGGATGCGGTGGGAATTATCTAGTAAGATTATGTAGACTGGGAAGAGAGAACAGATCCTGAGGAGAGGTTGGTAATTAAAGGACTGGTGGAAGGAGAGGGTCTTTAAAAGAAACTGAGAAGGAACAACCATGGAGGAAAACCAGGAAGTAAGGGAAGGAGAAAATGGTTTACTTTCTTTAGGTGTGTAACTACAAGCAAATCATTTAAATACTTTTGATCCAGTTTTTTCATCCTCAAAACAAGAGATATATGTATACAAAATGTGTCAGGATTCTAATAAAGACACAATTGTAGATTATGTTTGTTCTTCGTGTGGATAAATTCATTTTTCAAGTGCATGTCTAATCTTGGCCAGGTGCTGGGAAAGGTAAATTATCCGTGTAATTTGGATGTATATGTCCATAAAAAGAAATTACTCCTGATGGTTTTAAGGATAATTAGGTAGACATTCCCCACTAATTCAGTTATAGCATCATTTTATATTACAGATGACATTCATTCATTGTATACTAATTTTGCTGCATAAAGTTTCTGTTACCTGCTCTTTTGGCATTGCTTAATAAACAAGTTTATTTTAGTTATCACTGCTTTAAGCTTCTCATTTGACAGTTTTCTGCTGGTGATGATTTCTTGAGTTCATAAGAGCAAATACCACAAGGCATGCTCAACTTTTAATCTTGCCAAAGTCTTGTTCCCATCTAATGGAGGAACAGATTGCATCTGGATATATGTACCAAGCATGCCAAAAATAAAACTTGTTTTATAACCATGTCTTGTTGAGGTTTTCAGGAAGGCATTGTTTAGTTAAAGATCAGGGTGTGAGTATATATAAGGGAGGAGGTATTTTATCGCTAGGTAATATGAGCTAGAGACACCCTTTATAACAAAAAGCCTAACCTTCTGGAATATTTAATTCTAGTATTTGTTTCTTTTAAATGTTTTTGAAACACACATTGTGTTTTAGGTGGCAAAAAAAGAAGTATTGCTTTCAGGCGCCAGCGTATGCAGATTGATGAACCAGTCCCTCCCTCCGAAGTCAGTTCATATCCAGTTCCGCAGCCTGATGACCCTTACATTGCAGACCTCCTGCAGGTGGCTGATAACAGGTGCATTAAATAATTTTTTGTTGGTTTCAGTTAATCACTTGATTAACTCTAATCAGTTTCTTGATGCTAGGGCTCCAGTCTTTGCTGTTGTATCTCCAGGGCCTAGGACAGAACTTTGCATGAGCACTGAGGAAGTACTTTCTGAATGTATCCTAAATATAGAATGTTTTTACTTGTTTTGGAACTTTGATCTCAGATAGATCATAAATCTGATGTTTCTGTCCATGTTTACTTTTTTTTTTTAATTTTTTTTTTTTTAAGATTTTATTTATTTGTGAGAGAGAGAATGAGAGACAGAGAGCATGAGAGGGAGGAGGGTCAGAGGGAGAAGCAGACTCTCTGCTGAGCAGGGAGCCTGATGTGGGACTCGATCCCAGGACTCCAGGATCATGACCTGAGCTGAAGGCAGTCGCTTAACCGGCTGAGCCACCCAGGCGCCCCTGTCCATGTTTACTTTAAAATAATTTAGTGCCATCTAGAACCTATTTTAGTAGAGTTGCTTTAATATTTAGTTTTATCACCCAATTCGTCTTTTTGCAGGACTCTCTCACTTCAGATATGTCAAATGCCAATGAACATGAATAGATTTGTAACTGGCTTTGAAATTCTTGCTTCATGATTCTCTAGCTCTGTGTGCTTGTTTTTCCTTAAATTGGAATCAGATATAAATTCTATTTTATATAGGAAAGGTCTCTGGGAAAGGCACTATGTAAGTGTCCTGGGGATGTAAAGATGAGTAAGATGGTACTGCTGCTCTTGAGAAACTTACATTCTAATAGTAAAGATGAGATAAATACACAGAATGCCATTAAGAAAATTTTAAGAGGTTCAAAGTAGCAAAAGAACACTCGTGACAGCATCTGTGGTCATAGCTAGAAAAGCATTCTAAAATATGTACTACACTAGTAAAAATGGTTAGTATGGATAACTTTTTATTTTGTAGATTATACAGAGAATATGGGGGAGTTTTTCCACTTCATTAATCTCATAACAATCTAAAGGAACATTGGTGGAGGTACTGATTAGGATCTCTTAGTTACTCTCACACAGTATTACATAACTATGTTTATACAGTTATCTGAACTTGTGAAATATTTTGTGGGGTTCTTTTTTTCTGTTACAGTTGTAATCTAGGACTTCTCAGCAGTGTGATAGTGTATTTAAGGAGTTTTTTGGTCTGCATGTTTGTCATTTTCTGTCTTTAATCTTTTTCCTTAACATTTTTCTTTTCTATCAAACCATCATAGGTGGCATTAGTCTCTTGATGATCTTGTTTGTTTCCTTTTGCATGTACACATTTTGTTTGTATTCAGAGTAATTCGTGTGCATACATATGAGTGCAGTCACATACCTACTTTTCTCCTAAACCTAGAATAGTAGAAAATACTGGTTCCAGTAACAGCACGGACAAGGTGTGCCAGCCTCACTTACTCTACTTCACAGAAAATCTCTCTTAAAAGCAGACCTGGCTTCAGGCTTTATTTTTCCAATATGAAAGTGGTTATGTCATATTTATGTTAATGTTTGGCAAAGTTTGATGTAATATAAATACATTTGGATAGTTGTAGAATTGAGATAATTTGGACAAATCTTGATTTTGTTAGAATTAACAAGTTCCAGAAAGGAGTAGGTTTTTGCTGTAGTTATTTGGTAAATTATAGTATTTCTTATATTTTTCTTTTCTCCAGGATTGCAGGGTAGTTCATTAGAAAATACAGGGTCATTTAGGGTCAGAAGACAAACTTTAGTCCCTTGTTTCACTTCAGAATGTGAATTCTGGGCTAGACCCTCTAGTTTCCTGAACCTAAGAATTGGCAGCAATACCTCAAAGAGTTTTAAGGATCAAAATGCAACAGTAGGCATAATGTATCTGAATTTCAAATTATTTAACACTCAGTTTCTTTATTCTTATAAAATTATATCTCCAAGATGATGTACTCTCCTTATGATGTGGTTTGGAACCCTTTGGTACAGTACTTCATACCTTATTGAGAAATAGAAAGTAGAGAATTTATAGGAGAACGTATCTAGTTTCATTTCTTGTTTTTTTTTTTGTATTTCTTAAAAAAGTATATTGACATTAGTTATACATGTGTTTCAGAATTCAAGAACTGCAGCTGGAAGTCCACCAGTTACAAGAAAAGTTAGCAATGATGGAAAGTGGACTGAGAGATTATACGGAGCAGGTAGGATTTTTATTTACTTCCATAACAGGGATGCATGACTGCATTGTTGAGATGGGTATGCCGTGATTGTAAATAAAGTTGGGTTATATTTGGTATTACTGATACTGAATTTTTATACAGCTTTTATCTTTTCCACCAATTTGTTAATAGAGATAATAGCTGGAGTGGCTTAGATGGCTTTAGAGCAAACAGTCCAGTCCATTATGCATTGAGGCAAATACTAGTTTTTTTTGGTTTCTTTAGGTGAATCATCTGTCTCCCCAAATATTGTAACCATATTACTTGTTTTCATCTTGGGAGGTATTTTACTGAAGTGTATTATGCTTTACAGTGGTAACATAAATAATTTTTTTACTGTTACTGTAGATTTTGTTATTTGGAACATAAGTCTTCTTGATAGTTACTCTTTTGTGGCACCATATTTGTTGTGTGTTTTCGCTAAAGAACTAGTAAAAGAGTTTTCTGAAGAAGCAGGGGAATTAATATATGCAGGGTTAGATCATAACCGTAATAAGCTTTATTCTTTCATACCTTCTGCTGGTGTTTGGCTAAATTCTGATTTGTATAATTACAGGCTTGCTTTCTTAAAATGCTTATTGAAGCTTAAATTGGGTAACACGTTTTTTCATTTTCTGCATGTGACTGCATTTTTTTTGGAGTGAAGTGATCTGCACATACAAATATAAATGTAACTTATGTGTTGGTATAACTGTTAAGTTTGTAAAGTACTTTGAAGATATTTGAATAAAAATGGAGTAAAAAGGAATTGTGATCACATCAACCAAAAAACTTATAATATGGAGAGAGATTGAAAATATCAAATATGCATAAGTTGAATATTGTTGGTATTTTTCAATTTATAATCACACTTTCATCACATTTTCCCCAAGTACTTTATGAACATAAGCTGACCAATCTTGGTAATCTCTGTGAGGTAGTTGAGGTGTTTGGAGAAAATAGCCTGATCATTCTCATTGAAACTCTGCTGCCTATCTGGGTGTTTGGTTTTTGTTTTTTGGGTTTTTTTGCTTAAGTTTGTTCTGTTTTTCTCAGTTTGTATTCCAAATGTTGCTGTTCTCTGCAAGCTCTTTCCCCAGCCTATAATAAATACCCTCCTCAAGATATCACCTTGTCTCAACTTTGTTTCTACCTTTAAAATTAGCAATGTTCACACTGAGGCTCTCCAGACTTAATGGGTAGTGTGGCATTCTTCCTATTTAAGGCTTAGTCTTTGTACCTGTGCTCTTGGCTCTATTTCCTCTCTTCTTTTTTTTTTTTTTTCAAGATTTTATTTATTTATTAGAGAGAGAGAGAAAGAGGGCACAAGCAGGAAGTGGCAGAGGGAGAGGGAGAAGCAGGCTACCCACTGAGCAGAGAGCCAGACCTGGGGCTTGATCCCAGAACACTGGGATCATGACCTGAGCCGAAGGCAGACGCCCAACAACTGAGCCACCCAGGCAGCCCTCTTCTTCTTTTTTTTGCTTTCATTGATATTTTTTCCTTCTTTAACAAACACTTAAATGGCCACTTTACAACTAGTAATGCTTTTAATCTCCCTAACTGTCCTAGAAAGAGGTGCTATTATGGTCGTTACTAACCTCCCCTAAAAAGATCTCCTTTAATTACCTCTCCCTCTTGCTGATGCCTTCTCCTCCCTCATGCAAACTTCTCTAAAGAGTATCTTACTCTTCTGTCTCCACTTCTTCACCTCCTGCTGTCCTATTGCGTTCTGGCTTCTGCCTCCCATTACATAAATTGGTCTAGTTAATGACACCAGTGACATTAATTGCTAGATCCAAAAGGATACTTTAGTCTTTATTTTCTTGACTCCTCTGTAGTATTTGTCATTATTGATAATTTCTCTTTAAAATGCTTTCATTTTCTTTCAATTTTCCCTTTTTTAAAAATCTATCATCATTTCTTCTTTGCTTATTTCCTGTACCTGTTCCCTGAAATGTTACTGTTTTTCAGGATCTTGTCTTTGACCCCTTCTCCTTTCCCGGTATATTTTCTCAGAAGGTTTCATTTACTCTCTTGGTTTAAGATATTCCCTGTAGTTAATGACTTTTCAGTCTTTCTGGCTCAAATCTCTATAGAGCTCCAGACCCATATATCCAATTTCATACTGGGCGTTTCCACTTGGATGAAAGCTCTTCATACCATATACCTAGTACTAAACTTGTTATCTTCTGCCTCAAATCTGTTTTCCCTCTTATATTCTCTACTTTGGTTGGTAGCATCACCATCTGCCCAAGCCAACATTCTATAGTCTTTCTAGATCTCATTCTCTTCCCTTCACATACCACTTACCAAGTTCTGTCACTTCTAAGTACTTTGTAAACTTACTTTTTCTGCTTTAACCTATCTACTGTTTTATGCCTTATTCATTTCTCATACATCCCTCCAGTAGGTTCCCTTCCTCTGGCTTTATTCTTATTCATCTTTTAATCCAGAGCAATCTTTCTCCTTAGCAAAGTATTCAGAGCTTAACATAATTAATTCCTGCCTGATTCTTCAGACCCACCATAAGTTCCCTTGCACGTTACAGTCGTCTTACTGATCGTCTTACTGAGCCATTTCTGCTCCTTCAATCATACCATGTGGCTTTATACTTCTGTGTCACTGCCTGAAACATTCCTCCTTTCTTCTCTTCATAGCATCATTTATAACCTTTTTGGGCACATGTATTTGATAAAGCCTTCACTAATTTCAATAGGCATATGAATATATCATGGAGAGTAAATCCTTTTATTCCTTTAACTTCTTTGGTGCCATATACCTCTTTACTTTATTCTACCATTGAACAACATATTATATAGCAATTATTGGTTTACTTGCTAGTTTTCCCTGTAAAGCTGTGTTCCTGAAAGTCAGAGACCATATTTTACTCATCTTCATATACCAAAAATTGTGCTCCATAATTGTTGAATTGAATGCTTGGTTTTAGTTTTCAATTTTTTTGAAAAAACAAAAGCTGCAAAACCCAAAGCTGTAAAGTGTTTGGGTTTTTCCAAATTCATGAATGTGAATAAGTGTGAATTCATGGTTGATAGTGCTCTCTGTGATTTTATGTGTGTTGTTTTCTAAATAATAATTAAATTCACCCCAACTTCCTATCCTTTTCCATATTGAGTTTCAGTAGCAATTCTTTGTGTCCTACATCCATTTGTTCATTCTACATTTATTCCGCCAGGCACTGAAGTAGCTCAGACTCAGTTCTCAAAACTACTGGCGCCCCCAGTAGTTTCTTTTTATATAAACATTGCCTAATCTATGGAGGAGGGAGGGGGAAAAAAAACAAAAATTAAAAATAATTGGGAAGAATCTATTCAATAGAAATACTTATGAGGGGCGCCTGGGTGGCTCAGTCGGTTAAGTGGCTGCCTTCGGCTCAGGTCATGATCCTGGGGTCCTGGGATCGAGCCCCACGTCTGGCTCCCTGCTCAGCAGAGAGCCTGCTTTTCCCTCTCCCTCTGCCTGCCACTCTGCCTACTTGTGCTATCTCTCTGTCAAATAAATAAATAAAATCTTTAAAAAAAAAAAAAAAAAGAAATACTTATGAAAGCTTTGTTGACATTTTGAAATTTTCTGTGTTTATTTTTGCTTGTGTATATGTATTTCATAATATGGTACATATATGAATGTTAATCTCTTGTACACACTGTGAAACATAAGAAAAATGAAAGTATATCCAAATAAGTGTTTGTACAGTGTTATTTCAGTTCAAAGCAGATTTTTTTAAGTGATAACATGACTTTATGTTTTCAGATTGAGCTAAGAGAACGAGAGATAGAACGACTATCAGTAGCATTGGACAGTGGCCGTTCCCCTGATATTCTCTCTCTGGAGACTAGAAATAAAACCAATGAAAAACTTATTGCTCATTTAAATATTCAGGTAATGACTTTTATAATTATTTCACTGAGTATATAAAATCATTAAGTGTTTATAACAGTCCATGGATTTGTAAAAGTGACAGAGTTGTTCAGTAGTGTATTATTTACAATAGGAAAATTTTGATAGAGCCAGAGTATCCAGAAATAGGATGCGGCTATTAAAAAATCATGTTTTTAAAGAATATATAATGAAAAAAAGGAATATTTAATGAGGCAGAAAAATACATACACCATAATGTTAAATATTTAAAAGAGGAGAATAAACTGTAGACACAAGTGATGTTCAGTTTGCTTTTTAAAAATGTGCATATGAACTTGGAGAGAGAAAACATTGGAAGAGAATACACCAAAGTATACTAACAGTTTATCTTTGTGTGATGAGATATTCTTTTTGATTTTATTTTCAAAACTTTTGTTTGTTTTATAAAAATGTAAAAAAAGAAAAGATTTTTAAAAAGAAATATAAAAGCTAAACATGTAATAGATTCCCTTGCCATGCGTTTGACCTAAGAGTAAAAGAACACGAGAGTTATATAAAGCATGTTATGTTACCTTTAGAAATTTAGACATGTTGTTGCTGCCTGGGCTGTAACCAAAATAGAGTAAATCACGAATATCAGCAGTAGCTCTAGAGCAGTGCTATCCAATACAAATACAATACAGATATGAGCCACATAATGTAATTTAAAATTTTCTAGGGGCACGTGGGTGACTCAGTTGGTTAAGTGTCTGACCGACTCTTGCTCTCAGCTCAGGTCTTGATCCCAGGGTCATGAGTTCAAGATTCTATGGAGCCCACTTAAAAAAAAGAAAAGAAAATGAATCTCAGATCAAAATGTAAAACATGAAACTATAAAATTTTCTAGTAACTAGATTAAGAAAGTAAAAAGAAACAGGTGAAATTAATTTTAATAATGTATTTATCTCAGTATATCCAAAATATAATTTCAATGTATAATTAATGTTGTAAAATTGATGTTGAGATCTTTTACATTCTTTCTTTTTTGCACCAAGTCTTTGGAATCTTGTGTCTATCTTATATTTATAGCGCATCTCAGTTCAGACGAGCCACAGTATGAACATGTGGATACTAGTGACTGCTGTATTGGACAGCACAGTCTAGAGTAGTAGTATCATGGTAGTGATATTCTTGTCGTAATTTTAGAACTCTCTGTTGGGAAAAAGTTCACACAAATGTTTTGCTTTTCCTTTCCTTCCACGTTTAAAAATTGGAAGCCAATGGCTAGTATTTTTATTACACCCCACATTGTCAGTTTTGTGAATCAAAGCAGTGTAAGATTACAAATGTAAAATAGCTCTGGTTTAAATGTTCAGTATTTTAAAAAATACGGTATTTTGAAATATTTTTGGAAGTCCAGTATTTAGGATAATTTTCCAATTCATATACCTGTGAATTACAAATTCAATTTAGGTTGACTTTCTTCAGCGAGCTAATAAAGACCTGGAAAAGCATATACAGGAACTTATGGAAACCAAGGAAACAGTGACTACTGAAGTTGTTAATCTAAGTAACAAAAATGAAAAACTCTGCCAGGAATTAACTGAAATAGATCAGTTAGCACAGCAGTTAGAAAGACATAAAGAAGAAGTGCTTGAGACTGCCGATAAAGAACTTGAGGAAGCAAAGGTATGTCTAGGTTGTGGGAGCATTTGTTAATCCTCCTGGAACATCGTGAGCTTAAGCCCCTTTGATATCTGATTTGGTCTTTTGGTTTGTTTGTTTCATAATTCCAGTTTTCCCAAAGTGTCGTTCACACTCTCTAAAATTGGGTATGTTTCTGAAGCACACCTTTTCTTAGGATAGCTCTCCAGATTTTGTCCTATTTTCCCTCAAGATTTTCATCTCTGCATTGTGAGTGAGCTTTGGAAGTTTGTCCTCTGTGTCATTCTGTGCTCATGTTCCCTTTAAAAGTATTTTCTGAAATAGTGTATGTCCTTACACATTTTTAAGTTGGTAGCTAACATTTTTCATCTTTAAGTTTAAATAGATATGAAAGGGGGCACCTGGCTGGTGTGGTGGGAGGAGCATGCAACTCTTGATCTCGGGATTGTGAGTTCGAGCCCCAAGTTGGGTGTAGAGATTACTTAAAAATAAAATCTTTTAAAAATAATAATGAGTAAATAAATAGATATGAAAGATGTAATTTCCAGTGTATTGTAAGTATTGATCTCTTAAACTGTCACATCGTTCTTTTAAATATAGCTAAATGACCCTTTCTTCTTGAAATCTTCACAAAGTTTTATCCTATTTTAATATATTTATGCTTGGATATCTTTTCATGATCACCCTATCAAACATCTCTGCAATAAAAAAATACATAAATTGAAAGCATTTATTTATTTAGAAATTTTTTTACTTTAAAAAATGTCCTTTGACTACAAGTTTCAAAGTGTTAACATTTTCCCTTGAATAGTGTTATCATTATAATTATTAGTAATTAGTGGATCAAAGTGACAAATACAGCACAAATGTTGATACTTACTGAATTAAAAAGTAAAATTTTATTGGAAATACATCTCTTAATAAGATACATATCTTATTAATACATTTCTTAATACATATCTTTCATAAACTTCGATTATCTTTTTGTTTGGTGCTTCAAAAATTTTTCATATTTTGAGTGACATTAGATGCATGACTTTGCTTTAAAAAGTGGGAGGAAAACAGTTGTGAAAGGGAAGGTGAGAGAGGAAAGATCATGAGATACTTAGACCACACATAGGTTTTCAGGTAGATAATTCTTAAAAAGGACTGTACATGCAAATTAAGAATCCAAATATGGATACATTAAAACTGCACGTATACAGTAGTTTTACATAATACTTGGGAAGTATTTATGTTATCCCAGGAATGGATATAAGCTAGTCTGAGGATCAGTACTCTACATCATTGAATCAATTTTGTACAATGTCATTTCCACTAATTAGTGGAATAAAAGTAGCATACCTCAACATAATGAAGGCCATATATGAAAAGCCCACAGTATATCATACCCGGTGGTGAAAGATTGAAGCTTTTCCTCTAGAATCAGCAGCAATGCAAGTATGCCCATTCTTACCAGTTCCGTTCAGTGTAGTACTGGAAGTCCTAGCCAAAGCAGTTAGGCAAGAAAAAGAAATAAAAGGCACCCAAATTGGAAAGAAAGAACTGAAATTATGTTTCCAGATGACATGATCTTGTATGTAGAAGATCCTAAAGATTTCACAAAAAAATAGAACTAATACATTCAGCAGAGTTGCAGGATACAAAATGCACAATAATCAGGTGTGTTTCAATATGCAAATAATTAAAATCCAAAAGGAAATTAAGAAAATAATCCCATTTGCAGTAGCATCAAAAAGAATAAAATAACTTAGGAATAAATGTAACCAAGGAGGTGAAAGACCGTATGCTGAAAACTATAAAACATTCTTGAAAAAAATTGAATAAGACAGAAATAAATGGAAAGACATCCTATGTTCATGGATTGGAGGACTTAATATTGTTCAAATGTCCATGGTACCCAAAGCAGTCTACAGATTCAGTACAATCCCTATCCAAATCCCAATGGCATTTTTTATAGAAATGGAAAAAAATTATAAAATCTCAAGGGGCCCCAGGATAGCCAAAAGAGTCTTGAAAATGAAGAATATAGGGGTGCCTGCCTAGCTCATTTGGAAGTACATGTGACTCTCGATCTCAGGGTCATGAGTTCCAGCCCCACATTGGGTATAGAGACTACTAAAAAAAATAAACTTAAAAAAAATGAAGAACATAATTAGTGCAGTTTTAATTTTTGGTGGCTCTAGTTTCATTGCAACATTCCTATATCTCATTCCTCTCTTTTTCCACTTCTTTTACATCTTCTCTGCTCATGCACACAACATACTGAACATAGCTTCTCAGGTCCCATTGGCAGTGCTCAAGAATGACAGTTTGGCTTGCAAAAGATTCCTGTTGGGTCAAAATATTTTAATATTGGCATTCGGTGCTCTTATTTGCTGTATAGAGGTTCCACATTGGTAGTAGCAGGTGGAGGGAAATCAAATAAGATAGGAAAATTAGGAAATGACAGTGCCATAAGAAGAGCCCAAAAATCAAGGTTCAAGGAAGGTCCTGCAAGTATATAGGCAAAATAGGTTTTTAAGTGGGCCCTCTTGTTTCAGATGTTATAAATAGCTCCCTATAAGCATTCAGGATACCAAGAAATTAAAGAGAAGCCTGGACTTTGTCTCCTCTTCACTGAAACTGAGCCTTAAAACAGCTAAAACCTCCCATCTCACTGCTGAGAAGGAAGACTACTCAAAAAAATGACTTGGTCTTATTTGCATTGTGACTTAGTGATAAATATTCTTGACTTTTAGGTCTGTACCTAATAAGTTTTTTATTCCTAGAAAGAGATTAAAAGAAAGCTTTCTGAAATGCGGGATCTTGAAGAAACAATGGCAAAACTTCAACTGGTAAGTAGATGTCATGTTAAATTGCCAGAACTTTTGGTAAGAAAATTTGCATGCTGTATTTTACATATATTTTTTAATTGAGATATAATTTACACATTATAATATTCACTCTTAAGCATTTATTTCATTGGTATTGGTGTAGTTATGAAGTACTGCAACCATTCTGACCATCAAGTAAAGGAACATTTTCATCACTCCAAAAAGAAACGTCATACCCATTTAGCAGTCCCTCCCCATTTTCCTCTGCTCAGCCTCTGACAACTACTAATCTTTCTGTTTCTATAGACTTGCATATTCTGGACAGTTTATACCAATGGAATCATACAATATGTGGCCTTTTGTGTCTGGCTTCTTTGATTTAGCACAGTGTTTTCTAGTTTCATGCTTGTTGTAGCATGTATCCAAGTACTTCCTTTTTATGGCTGGGTAATATTCCACTGTATGGATGTATTTAATTTCATTTCTATTTTTATAATTCTTTAATTTTATATACAGTAGATGGCAAGTTAAATTTGAATTTGGAAAACCTGTTAGGAATTTTATATTCTTTTAACTACTTCATGACTTGTAAGTTTACTAATATTAAAATTAGAAATTGGTAATTACTTGTTAAAATTGTTGACTTTTATTAAAAGCACTCAATCTGGGGTACCTGGCTGGCTCAGTTGAGGCATGCAACTTTTTTTTTTTAAGATTTTTTATTTATTTATTTTAGAGAAAGAGCACGTGTGTATGTGAGTGGGGGGAAGGATAGAGTCTGGGAGAGGATAACAAACAGATAGGAGCCCATTGCAGGGCTCAATCTCACAACCCTAAGATCATGACCTAAGCAAAAATCAAGAGTTGGACACTTAACTGACTGAGCTACCCAGGCGCCTCTAGAGCGCGCATGACTCTTGATCTCAGGATTGTGAGTTTGAGCCCCACGTCAGGTATAGAGATTACTTAAAAATAAAATCTTAAAAAAAACCATTCAGTCCTCTTTTATAAAAATAGCTTTGTTTGGTAGTGAAAACCATCTTTCTAGATAATATTTGTTCTGGTAGTCTTCTTCAAATAAGAAAAATAGTAATCGTCCCAGCATAAGCCTAGATGTAGCATATAGTTCTATAGTCATGCCTTGCTTCCAGTTAGAAACTCCTGGGTGGTCACCTAAAAGATGATTGGGGATTTTTTTTAAATAGCTTATTAAATTGGATGAGTTTCTTTTAAGATTGGAAACTAAGACTAATACTAATTTTCAAGTTTTCTTATTATTTATAGTCTTATACAGTATAGCAGCAATGTTCTGGTGGCATAAGGCAAATTAAAAAATGAAGCCATTGTGATATGCTGCCACACTGTAGGTGCTTGAATACTTGCTGACTTTTATATGCTCACTGTGAATCACAGTGGCTTCCTTTTTATTCACTTGCAGCTACTCAATTCAGTATTAAATAACTGAATTAACTAAACCTGATAAATGTCCACTCTTTTTTTTTTTTGATGTTGTCTACTCTTGAGTCTCATAGATATTGTGAAAATCTTCCATGAGGTCAGTAAACAGAAAGATGTTTTGATGATGTTTTTACTGACAGTGTAAACTCTGTGAGGGCAGGAATTTTTGTTCGCTGCATTGTATGTATGCTATAAACAGTTGAGTGTGATTCGTAATGCTTGTCTCGGACTCTGACCAAGTCTCAGTAGTATTGGATGACAGTCAGATGCTATAGTTACTTTCTGACCTTTCTTATTTTTTTCATTAGTATGATATTATGTATTTTTAAGATAAATACTAATGATATTAATAGCTAGCATTTATTAAGCACTTGCCATGTTCTAGACACTGTGCAGAGTGCTTCATATCCTTAGTTTCATCCTCACCAGTGAGTCCTCGGTCCAAATACTGCTCTTATCCCCATTGTGCAGATGAACCTGAGACAATAACCAGCATAGTTACTGATACCTATGATAGTCTGAAAGCACTATGGCTTCCTTCCGCCTTCTTTTAAAAATAAAAAGGCTTTAAAACTTTTTATTGCACAAGTACATATTCATTTTAAAAAGTAGACAGTATGCTAAACAAATTAAGAGAAAATAAAATCTAATAATTCTACTCAGAAAGGAGCCCTATTCATATTTGGGTTTTATGGTCCTTTTAGCCACAGTTGAGAATTAACTTTAGTTGAACCCATATATTTGACTAACTAAAAGTGTGTCTATGACTTACTCTTAATTAAATGTACTTACCAAAATATCTACTTTAAGTTCTATAATATTTTATCAAGTGGTTAGAAATCTTAATTATAGTATTAAAATTTGCAGGAATTAAACTTATGCCATAAAGAAAAGGAGAGACTGAGTGATGAACTACTTATAAAGTCAGACCTGGAAACTGTTGTTCATCAGCTTGAACAAGAAAAGCAAAGACTTAACAAAAAAATGGAAAGTTTTGCAGTTACAGGTAAAATATAAAATGTTGATAACTTAAAATGTGTTATTTCCTCTTGACATATTATTTTTCTTAGTAGATTATCTTTCATTCATTCATTCATTCAATAAATATTTGTAGAGTGCTTGTTAATATATCAGAAACCATACTGGATGCTGTAGATAGAGTGGAAAGTCTTCAATGACCTTACAGGATTCTTTTATATTTTGACTAGTTGGTACAGGGAACCCTGCTTGAGTATTTTCCAATAGAAGTATATGCTTTTTTGAAGCAGATAATAGAATTAATTAAGACTAAGAGGAAAACTTCTGAAATGGTGAAAAATTGAAATGCAGAATCTTTATAAGGAGATGCACTTGTATCACCTGAAAGAACACATTCTCTTTCTCTCTTTCTCCCAGTAGGGCAACTTTCTGCCAGGTATCAGCCCTAAATAAGTTAGTTTAAGAAACATGTAAGAATTCATCCACTCATCCATTCTATTTGACAAATGTTTATGAGCCTTTCGTGTGCCAGGCTCTGTTTTGGGTACTGGGGTATATGATGGTAAACAAAATACGCAAGGTCCCTGCTCTTGTGGAGCCTTTGTTCCATTTGTACAAATTAGTAGCACATAAGTGAAAAAGCCAATTTTAGATGATAAGAGGTATGAAAATGGGGGAAGATATGCTAGAGATTGACTAACCCAAGGTCTCAGAGACAAGACACCAGCCAAATGAAGATTTGGGGCAGTTTTTCCAGACAAAGGGAACGGCAAGAGCAGAAGCGCGGTGCTGTCAAGAGCAGAGCTCCCCCGTTGGGTGTAGAGATTACTTAAGAGCAGAAGCCCCATGCGTCTTCAGAAGTAAAAGAAAGCCAGTGTGCTGTGTTAAAAAGAGGCTATATCCTAGGCTCTTCAGCATCCATATGGATAATCTGTTTGACCCCTTCTCCACTCACTACCTTTATGACTTGAGCACATTACTTAACCTCTCTATGCTTTAGTTTCCCTGTCTATGGGGTTAATTATGGCACCTACCCAAAAGATTATTCTGAGGATTAAATGGGTTAATACATTAAAGTGCTTAGACCTATGTATAAAAGTTTGTAATTTACTTCCTTTCATACCTAGCTGTGACCTATCATTTCAGTGTGATCTTTCATATCTGAAACTCCCTGCTTCTCTGTGTTGCAAATGCACCAGCCTACCAAAAATCCAACCACAGGTCAACCAAAATATTTACCTTCTACACATTTGCACATGAGCAACTAAGTACTGCTTGTGTGTGCACCAAACACATCAGTAGCACTGTAAATTAGATGGTCCAGCACTCAGTGATGTATGGAAATCTTACTCTATATTTCTTACCACTTGATCTCCTACTCTCTGCAGGGAACATTTCAAATGTTTTCCATTCTCAATAAGCCTATGACTCTCATTCCACCTCCCATTCCGAGTGGGCGATCTTCAGGTTCCCTAAGAGAATGGAAGCCATCAGTGAGGCTTTCTGTCATTTTCCTGTCCCAAGATCTTAAACTGTCCATTTTTATCTTCCTTCCTGTTACTATGGAAGTATGTCCCTCTTAGGAAAGGCCACTGCCTCCGAATGTTCTCTGGGTCCTGTCCTTTCTAATTTTAAAACCTCGCATATTAATTATCTCTTTTCTATAACTTAAGTCTGTACTGTTTTTGTCCATTGGCATTTAAACATACTTACCCTGATATGTCTCTTGAGGCAAGGAAAACAAAAGCAAAAATAAACCACTGGGACTACATCAAAATAAAAAGCTTCTGCACAGCAAAGAAAACAATCAACAAAACTAAAAAGCAGCCTACAGAATGGGAGAAGATATTTATAAATGACATATCTGACAAAGGATTGGTATCTAAAATATATAAAGAACGTATAAAACTCAACACCTGAAAAAGAAATAATCCATTTAAAAAATGGGTAGAAGACATGAATAGACATCTTTCCAAAGAAGACATACAGATGGCCAATAGATGCATGAAAAGCTGCTCATCATCACTTGCCATCAGGAAAATGCAAGTCAAAACTACAGTGAGATATCACCTCACACCTGTCAGAATGGCTAAAATCAACAACAAAAGAAACAACAGGTGTTGGCGAGGATGTGAAGAAAGGGGAACCCTCTTGTACTGTTGATGGGAATGCAAACTGATGCAGCCACTGTGGAAAACAGTATGGAGCTTCCTCAAAAAGTTAAAAATAGAACTACCCTATAATCCAGCAATCGCACTACTAGGTATTTACCCAGAGAACACAAAAATACTAATTCAAAGGGATACATGCACCCTGATGTTTATAGCAGCATTATCTACAATAGCCAAATTATGGAAACAGCACAAGTGCCCCATCGACTGAAGAGTGGATGAGGAAAATGTGTATCTGTATACCATGGAATATTAGCCATAAAAAAGAATGAAATCTTGCCATTTGCAATGACATAGATGGAGCTAGAGAATATCATGCTAAGTGAAATAAGTCAGAGAAAGATGAATATATGATTTCACTCATGTGGGATTTTTTTTTTTAAGATTTTATTTACTTGAGAGAGAGCACAAGCAGGAGTGAGGGGTAGAAGGAAGAGGGAGAAGCAGACTCCCCGCTGAGCAGGGAGACCAATGCAGGACCCAATCCCAGGACGTTGGGATCATGACCTGAGCCAAAGGCAGACGCCCAACCGACTGAGCCCCCCAGGCGCCCCGCTTATGTGTGGAATTTAAGAAGACGAATGAGCAAAGGGAAAAAGAGAGAGAGAGGCAAAGAAACAGACTCTTGGGGCACCTCTCTGGCTCAGTCGGAAGAGCATGTGACTCTTGATCTCAGAGTTGTGAGTTAGAGCCCCCCCATTGGGTGTAGAGATTACTTAAAAAAATCTTTAAAGAAAAGAAAAAAGAAACAGACTCAACTCAAGAGAACAAACTGCTGGTTACCAGAGGGGAGGTAGGTGGAGGGATGGGTGAAATAGGTGATGGGGATTAAGGAGTGCACTTGTCTTGATGAGTGCTTGGTAATGTATGGAAGTGTTGAATCACTGTATTGTACACCTGAAACTAATATTACACTGTATGCTAACTAACTGAAATTTAAACAACAAATCCATGCTTACCCTTTTCCCATTCTATAACAAAAACTTTGACCCATTCCCCTCCAGCCACCCTTTTTCTTTTTCACAGTTTTAACATTTTGAAAGGTCATCCACATTTGCTGTTTCTGCTTGATCACTACTACCCTTTAGCTCCTCAATCTGCTCCAGTTGGCTTCCGTCCCCACCTGAGCTACTCTCGGAAGGGCTTCTCTCATCCCCATTATGCTAAATGCAGTGGACACTTTTCATTCATTACTTTATTTGACTTCTTAGCATTTAACCCAGTAGCCCATTCCTTCCCACTCTCCTACTTTCTTCTTACCTCTCTGGTCATTCCTTGGGATGAATTTGCCAATTCATCCTCCAGATTGCATTGCATGCTATTCTTTTGTAGATTTTATCCCACTACACAGAGTAACTGTTTGACCTTAGCTATATTTTTCATACGTGTATTCTTAGCTAGTGCTGGGCATAGAGTAAATGCTCCATAAATACCTGTCGAATGAAAGAAGAGATGAGTAAATCAAAATATGTCTTGAAAATCATTTCATGCCTCAGAGTTAAATTAGATTGAACCATGTGAAATTACCGGTATTAGTGTACTTGTGACTCATGAAAAGGTAACTTTTGTTGTAAAAGTTAGTAGTTGTACTTATTTGGAGAAAGATGAGTTGTTTTGGTCTCTTTGTGTAATATTATATTAAATTCAAACTTAATGTTAAAAATCATGCATATTATGATTAATTGCTTTTAGATAAATTTTCTTTTAATGCATTTTCAGGTCACCAGAAAGTACCATATGGTAGTTTATTCATTCTATAGTACTAAATGATACCAACCTTGTGAGAAGACAAAAGTAGGAGGACTTTGACTTATTAGATTTTATTTAAACTTTTAATGTAATTTGTGCTCTTTTTCTTCATTTTTCTCAATATTTACCTCTTTGATATCAGCCAGTGCTAGGTGATATACAAAAGTTAATGATTTTTAGTAGCTTGTATTCTAAAACTTATTGATATAATGTATTTGGGTAATTGTATAATTTATATGCAACACTTTTAATATTTAATTACTTTAATTTACAGAAAGAGAACTTACTCTGGAAGTTGAAAGGATGAGGCTAGAACATGGAATAAAACGTCGAGACAAGTCACCCTCTCGTTTAGATACATTTCTGAAAGGTATAGAAGAAGAACGAGATTTTTATAAGAAAGAACTAGAAAGACTCCAACATATAATACAGCGAAGATCTTGCTCTACAAATTATTCTACACGTGAAAAAATTCCAATATTTAAAACACTAGAAAAGGTAATATCTCTTTTTAAGGATGATTGATAATCAAAAGTGTGTCTTTATGAACAAACTTTTCTGATGTGACTATTATATTAAATATAACTTATAATATTTGTTTTTTAAAAGTTTTTCTTGGGGCGCCTGGGTGGCTCATTCAGTTAAACATCTGACTCTTGGTCTCAGCTCAGGTCTTGATCTCAGAGTCATGAGTTCAAGCCCTGCCTAGGGCTCTGTGCTGGATGTGGCGCTTACTTAAAAGTGTGGGGTGGTGCACCTGGGTGGCTCAGTTGGTTAAGCATCATCAGACTCTTGATTTTAAAGGCTCATGTCATAATCACGGCGTCGTGAGATTGAACCCCGAGTCGGGCTCCTCGCTGGGCATGGAGCCTGCTTAAGAGTCTTCCTCTCTATCCCTTTGCCCCTCCCCCTCGCTCATGTATGCACTTACTCTCTCTCAAAAAAAAGGTTTTTCTTAATTTTGATTTTTTTTTTACACGACCTGTACTGTAGAAACATTGCATTTATTAGGAAAACTACTTAAGAACAAAGCATAACATACTGATTTTTGGAAATTAAGGAAAGATGAATAGTTCATTACGTATGTAGGGTAAGTACAGGGACATCTGGGCTTCCAGAAACTGGAACTAGTAATTCATGCTACTGGACGTTTCCTTTCTTTCTATCCTTTACTCTTGGTATCAGCTGCATTTTCTCTCAAAGCAGAGTGGCTTCATCCACATGGCAGATGACATGGCTTCTTGCTATTCCCAGCCTTGGACCAGTCAGAAAGGCTGGTCACATTGTGCACACCAGACATCTTCCATGTTAACCACTCGACAGGAGCAGGTAGAGCGTGGAAGTGCGTGCAGGGCAGGTCTTCCCATTTGTCTGCTACAACACATTTATAAGTTGGTAGTCTAAAGATGTATATTAGGTAAAGTTAACCATGTTTCTTGAGAGATTAAAATCATGTATCTCTATTTTAGGTCTTAATTATTTTCAGTGTTTTGAGTATCATTTGACTTCTTCATTCATGTTTTTCTTTTTTTTTTTTTTAAGCTTCGGAGCTATAGGAGTCCTGGAGGCTTATGATTCTAACATTATCTACACACTAGATAAAATTAGAGGAAGTTGGGACTAAAATTAAAACTCAAAACATTTAATTTCAAATGTTTAAAAATATCAAGTCACTGTGACATATACATGAAGATAATAGGTTAGAAAAAATTCAGACTTGGCTGAGTTTACTAGTTTCATCATTTTTTTTCCTGAAGATCCTGTGTCCATTGTCAGATGGTTTGGGGTTGTTTTCTGATTGGACTGTTTTTTAACTTCATTGACTAATGGCTGAATTTGATTTACAGGTGTTAATAAAAACACTACCCTATGTTATCTGTTATAAGCCGAATGAATTGGTGGGAAAATGCTGTATAAGTTAATTTATGTGTTACTGAGTTATTTTTTAAGTCCCATATATACTTAGGACTCAGAAAAAATGAATCACTGAATTGATCACCTTTATTGCATAGGAGAATCTTCCATAAAATGGTTGATTAGTTTAATCACGTATTTATTCAGTAAAACTGAGTAGACAAATATCTCAAAGCTTTTAACCTAAATATTTGATTTAACTCCTCAGTATGGATTTGCAGTTGAAAAACAAATGAGGTATTTTTGAGGTACTGGTAAAATTAGAAGAGACTTTTATCCCTTTTCAACTTATGTATTTTCTTAAAATGTTCTAATGTTACCTGACACAGATCAAGAACTCCTTTTCTAAAGTTTAGAAAGGTAGGGTGTTCAGAGCATTTTAGAGTTCCAGTAATAAGTTGCAGGAATGGCAGGGAATAGTACGTGTGTACGTGAGTGAAATGGGTGCATCTGCACCTAAACTTGGGTATTTTAAGCATGTTTAGAAACTACATAGCAGGGCGACTGGGTGGCTCAGTTGGTTAAGCGACTGCCTTCGGCTCAGGTCATGATCCTGGAGTCCCGGGATCGAGTCCCACATCGGGCTCCCTGCTCAGCAGGGAGTCTGCTTCTCCCTCTGACCCTCCTCCCTCTCATGCTCTCTGTCTCTCATTGTCTCTCTCACAAATAAATAAAATCTTAAAAAAAAAAAAAAAAAAATTAAAAAAAAAAAAGAGGACTATATACTTTAAAAAAAAAAAAAAAAAAGAAACTACATAGCAAACAACAAAGTCCTCTAAAGCTGGATTTGGTACACATGAGTTTTCAAATCCTGCTTTATGGCAAACTGCTAGGCACAGTTTCCTTAGGATTGCAGTACTCAGAAAAAAATATTGGTATTTTTAATATCAATGATCTTTGTCAAAGATACACCCATTGATACTCTATTGTGTGTGTAGCGTGAGCACTGCCTCCTTCTCCTTGTGCTTATACTCACTATGGTTCCAATCATGAGTTTCAAGTATAGTAGAGTTGAAAGGGCTTTGGAGTTAGAGACACAAACTGCCTTTATGACCTTGGACAGGTTACCTCACTTCATGAAACCCGTTTCCAAAGGTTACATGAGATAATAAGGGCCCAGCATTACACCTCGTTCCTAGTAAATATTTCATGCCCTTATTATTTGCTGGTTCAAAACACATCAGGTCTAGGTACAAAGTTAAATTCAGTTCAACAGGTACATATTAAGTGCCCACTCTGAATGAGGCACTGGATGTGAGATAAAGAAGACATAGTTTCTGTGCTTGTAGCCTTTAATATTGTGCATGTATGTGCATGAGCTTGTGTGTGTGTGTGTCAGGAACAATGGAATGGTAAAAGGGAATTATTAACAATTACATATGAACACAAATATATCTGTATATTTATGTCTATATAGGATATATTTAGAAAAGAGCTACAGTTCCTGCTTAAGAAGGCCAGTCAGTAATGTTGGAGAATTCGTTCATTTTAGGTACCATGCTAGGCACTGAAGGTGTGGTCAGACCGGATACCTACTGTGTCTCTCATTGAGCTTACATTTTAGTGGTAAAGACGTATATTAAACACCTAATCATGTTAATAACTTTATAAGCTCGTTTATAGTAGGTGTTAGTGAAAAAAGGATACAAGGTTTCAGAATGCTCTTAAGAATACAAAGAGGGAGATCTAAATTAGACTGAAGAGTCAGAAACTCCTGAGAGAAAGTGACATTTAAGCTGAGACCTAGACAGTAATGAAAATAGACTGTCAAATCTTTTTTGTTTTTGTTTTTTTTTAGATTTTTTATTTATTTATTTGACACAGAGAGAGAGAGACAGTGAGAGAGGGAACACAGGCAGGGGGAGTGGGAGAGGGAGAAGCAGGCTTCCTGTGGAGCTGGGAGCCCGATGCGGGGCTCGATCCCAGGACCCTGGGATCATGACCTGAGCCGAAGGCAGACGCTTAACCGACTGAGCCACCCAGGTGCCCCTCTTTTTTGTTTTTTAATGTCCCAACTTTATTTATAACCAGACCCCCGGCTCTCACCCCATCCCAGGTCCTCAGCTTAGCTCTGGGGGAGAAGCTGGATGAGCAGTGACACTTCTGCCAAGCCTTGAGCCCAGGAGCCCCTCTGGGCTTTTGCCCTAGCCCGCTGAATTTTGTCAGCCATGGGCAAACTCTGTGATTCCAGGGCAGTGGGATAGTACAAGGCTCAGCTCTGCTTTGTTCCAGTGCTCAGTGACCACATCTGCACTACTGTCAAATCTTTATTCACTGAGTACTCCTTTTCTAAAATCTATGCAGACCATCTCCTTTTTGTAAGATATTTTTATGTAGATATAATTAGGTTACAGATTTTCTTTTATAGCTATCTAAGCCTTAAGTCCTCAAACCCTAATCTGCTTTTTTTTTTTTTTTAAGATTGTATTCATTTATTTGACAGAGAAAGACACAGCGAGAGAGGGAACACAAGCAGGGGGAGTGGGAAAGGGAGAAGCAGGCTTCCTGTGGAGCAGGGAGCCCGATGCGGGGCTTGATCCCAGGACCCTGGGATCATGACCTGAGCTGAAGACAGACACTTAACGACTGAGCCACCCAGGCACCCCCCTAATCTGCTTTTGTCCTATAAAATATCTTACCCTTTAAGGTGTCCTGATAACTGACCTCATCCATTATGCTTTGGTTTTGCTTGTTTACCAAGATGATAACTTACTTCCAAGTGGCAGGTTAAATTTACCTCACAGATACCAAGTCTACATTAGACATGGTTATGTGCACAGTAGATAATGAATAACATATATCAGGATGCTTAACATATATCAGATTATCTCTTCCTGGGGCTTCTGCATTTAGTACTTTAATATTAAGGTACCTTACATCCCCTCGGGGTTGTGAGATCAAGCCCTGCGTCAAGCTTGTGCTGGGCGTAGAACCTGCTTAAGATTCTCCCTCTCCCCTGATCGCTCGCTTACTTGCTCGCGCTCTAAAAAAAAAAGACCTAGATCCCAAGTCTACATTTATCACCTTTATTTTCCACATAGTTGTGAAGATAGTGGATCTGTTGAATCGGACTAAAATAATAAGCATCATCCTGTTTTAGAAATGTTGGAAGTATTTGCTTATTTGGTGAACATCCTTAATGTATACTGCCTGGTAGAAGTGTTTATATTTCTCTCATTGCAAAAATAGACTTCACATAGGTTGGGGCTGGGATGGTTGCGGAGGTTGGTGTGGCTGGGAAATTGATCTTAGATTCAATCAGAAAACACTGAAGAATGTGCTAGGCTATAATAGTTACTTATACTGGGTGAGCAGGCACACACATATCCTCCTAGTCTCTTCCCTGGAGAGGGTTGTAAACTAGTGGTTGCCAACAATTAGCATGCGTGAGAATCACCTGGACGGCTTGATAGACCGTGGTTACTGGCCCTATGCCCACAGTTTCTGATTTAGTATGTCTGGGGTGGGCCCACCAACTTGCATGTGTAACAAGTTCCTACATGTTGCTGATGCTTCTGCTCTGGGGATTACACTTTAGTTACTGCCATTATAACTCCAGGAGAATGACAGTTGAAGTGTTTGACAGGATCTGATCAAGTGGTATTATTGGCAGTGGGGGGTGGGGGTGGGGGGGTCCTTTCGGGCATTTGAAGGCTGGGAAGTTTGCCCCAGTACTGCCTGCACTCTATCATCTGCTGCTCTCGTTATGGATAAAAAAATTGTGTTCCTTTTGTCTGTTAACATTATTCAGTCACTGTCATTACCAACATCCTGTGACAACCATATGGTGATAATTATAACAATGATAACTTGTTTTTAAATTATGTTTCAGGGTGATTACAACTCAGAAATTCATCTGATCACAAGAGAAAGAGATGAACTTCAGCGTATGCTGGAAAGATTTGAAAAACATATGGAGGACATACAGTCCAATGTTAAATTATTGACAGCAGAAAGAGATAAACTAAGTGTCTTATATAATGAAGTAAGAAATTGATTAAGCCAACATTATATAGAACAAGTTAAATATAAGGGAACCAGTATAAATCTTTTAAATTACTGTAATATATGGACCTTGTTATATTCCTTCATAATTAGAGTTATCTAAGTATGGTAGTAGTTTCTGTTATTGTCCTGTTCCCAAAGCAGAGATTTCTATAATTTTTTCCATATTTATTCTTCTTCTCTTCCAGTTTATCTCTGTGTTAAGTCTGTTAGAAATAATCTCCTACTTCTAAAGCTACCTGAAACAGGTCTTAGCCTGACTCTGAGCCCAGTTTATCCTTGGGATTCAGACATGTTAGGAGTCTATCAAACAGTGGGTAGCACCCACGATTTGGAGATACTGGATATTAAGGACTTAGCCTGTAATTTGAGAATTGATACAGCTTGGCCCAGTTTCAAAGCCTCAGTTGTCAGAGAGCAAGGTGAATATAAACACAGCAAAGTGTCTAAATTTGTTCCATACCAATTTCCCATGAGGTTCTAATGCTACTTTGAGAGAGGGAGAAGGACATGTAAGTTAAAAGGTCAAGTTGAAAAAGCTGTTCTTACTTTTGGAGATTTTTCTTGGAATCTGCATTTGCAAATTGATTCATTTCTGGGCTTTCCCCACTATTGACTTGGATTTCAGCTTTCTTGAGTCTGCTTAGTTAATTACTCATTGCCCATCTGCTGTCTGGTTTCCAAAATTTTGTAGCTGGCGTTTCCCCTCAATCTCCTTGTCTTCTGGGATTTTGTTGTTGTTTTAATCCTTTTACTCATTTTGTTGGGATTTGGGAAGAGAGCAAAGGTAGTATGTGTTTAGTTTGCCTTTTTTTTTTTTTTTTTTTTTTTTTTTTACCTTTGGAGCATATCCAAAGTGTTTTTTATTTATATCTTTTAATTCTTTAAGGCTCAGGAACAGTTATGTGCACTAAGACAAGAGTCTACCAAAACCACAGTCTCCCATAATATTGTGAGTCTTATGGAAAAAGAAAAAGAACTTGCATTATCTGACTTAAGAAGGATTATGTCAGAAAAAGAAGCTTTAAAAGAAAAGTTAAAAGTAAGTAATAAGATTGACTTATTTTTGAAAGGTAATTTATAGGGAAAAGGGAGGCCTTTATGTTTTCCTGTGAAGTGACTATTTAGGATGTACAGCTAGATCAAGAGGTTGGCAAACAATGACACATGAACCAAATCTAGACCATTGTGTTTTTGTATGACCATGTGCTAAAAATGGTTTTTACATTTTAAGTCATTGAAAAAATAAAGAAAGGAGAGTATTTCATGACACATGAAAACTGTGAAATTCAAGTTGCATCTTCGGTCAGTGTTAATGGAATACCATGCTCATTTTGGACCATAGTTTTCTGTGTGGCTTCTGTCGTGCTGCAGTGGCAGAATTGAGTATTTGCAGCAGAAAGTGGCCCACAAATCCTAAAATCCTTATTATCTGGTTCTTTAGAGAAAATTACTGACCTCTGATCTCAATAGGAGGTTCCTTCGTCATGTGGAAGGACATTATCTTTTTTTTTAAATGTAAAACAACTTGACTGAGTTATTCACATAACATTCAGTTCACCCATTTATAGTGTACAGTTCAGTGCTTTTTAATATATTCATAGACCTGTTCAGCCTACCACCACAGTCAATTTTAGAGCATTTTCATTACCTCGAAAAGAAACCCTGAAACCCATTAGCAGCGGTTCTCCATTTCACCCTAGCCTCCTCAGGCCTAGGCAACCACGAAACTACTTTCTGTCTCTACAGATTTGCCTACTCTGAACATTTCATATAATTGAAACACTTAGTATGTAGTTTTTTATCTCTTGGCTTCTCTCACTTTGCATAATGTTTTCAAGTTCATCCATGTAGTATGTATCAATACTTTATTCCTTTTTATTGTAGAATAATATTCCATTCTATGGATAGATAGAAAACATTTTAATTTTCATTTATGTGGTTTTTACTTTTTGACTGTTTTGAAAAATGATGCTGTGAACATTCATGTACAACTTTTTGTTGATGTAGGTTTTCATTTATCTTGGGTATATACCTAGATTCATATGATAACCATAGCCATTTGAGCAACTGCCAGGCTGTTTTCCAAATCAGCTGTACCATATATATTCTCACCGGCAGTGTATAAGAGTTCTAGGTTCTCCACATCCTCACCAACACTTGTTATTATCTGTCTTCTTTGTTATCATCATGCTGGTGGGTATGAAGTAGTATCCACTGTGGTCTTGATTTGCATTTCCTTGATGGCTAATGACATCGGGCATCTATTCATGTGCTTATTTGGCCATTTGTGTATCTTCTTTGGAGAAATGTCTATTCAGATCCTTTGCCCATATTTACATTGGGTTATTGCCTCATTGTTACTGAACTGTAAGAGTATTTTATATATTCTTGATACAAGCTCCTTATCAGATACATGATTTACAAGGACTTGCCCCCATTCTGTGGGTTGCCTTTTCATTTTCTTAATGGAGTCCTTTAAAGCACAAGAGTTTTTAATTTTGATAAAGTCCAGTTTATGTATTTTTTTCTTTTGTCGCTTGTGCTTTTGGTGTGCTATTTAGTGGCAATATCTTATATTTTCTTTTATAATCTCCAAAAAAATGTGTGAATGTACATAAAGCACTTAATAGTGCTTGGAACATTATAAGAACTCAACGTTAGCTATTACTGTTACTATTATGGATTCATAGTTTGCTTCCAATAAGTATTATTGAATTAATGCTTAGAAATTAGCAGCTCAAGTTAGGAATAAGAATATTTAAGCATTATAAGGGTAGTCTTTATGTCATACATTTTCAGTTGAAATTTTACCCCAGCGGAATATTTTTAATTGGGATCTTTTGGAATACTGCCCTGCAGAATGTGCTTTCTTATAAAAATAAGTGTTAAAATTACCAAATGGAAAATTTCTGTGCAATATGGCAGCGTTTAGCACAAGCTACTGATTTATTCTTTTCCATATTTGTTGAAAGGACCAAGGACTGTAGAAACAGGATTTTAAAATGCAGTAGTACTGAAAGCTCAGAAAAAGTGAAATTCCTATTACCAGAATCTTTCTAGATTGTAGAAGGCAAGATTTATGAGTTTACAGTAGGTCTTTTACTTAAAAACTAAATTAATCATCTCAATCCTTAAGCCTCCTCTAGTAGTTTCCTGTTATTCAGCTATTTACCCTACCCAGTTGTCAAACCAGGCGTCATCACTGCTCCTCTCTCCTATAAAGCTCTTTTCTCTCAACTAATCACCAAGTCCTATGTGTGCTACCTCTTAAATAATATTTAACACTTATTAAGCTCTTTTCATGTGGGAGGCTCTGTTGTAAGTGCTTTTTACATGGGCTATCTCAGTAAATCTTCACAATTACCTTTTCAGATAGCTAATGCTTACAGATGTGGTCTCTGAGTTAGAGTTTAAATAATCTGCCCAAGATCACCTAACGGTGAAGTCAGATGGAGTCTGACTCCTGAGCTTATGTTAGTTTCTCTTGACTCTGTGTACTTTTTTCTGTTCCCCTGCTGCCATCCCATTCTGGCCATTATTCTCTCCCAACTGCATTAGTGTATCAGCAGCCTCTCAAATCTGTATTTTATACCAAAGGCAGAGTCTATCTTTCAGAGAGAGAAATCTGATCAGATTTAAAATCTATCAACTGGGGACGCTTGGGTAGCTTAGTCGGTTAAGCGTCTGCCTTCAGCTCAGGTCATGATCCCAGCGTCCTGGGATCGAGTCCCACATTGGGCTCCCTGCTCAGCGGGAAGCCTGCTTCTCCCTTTCCCTCTGCCTGCCGCTCCCCCTGCTTGTGCTCTCTCTGTCTCACACAAATAAATCTTTAAAAACATATAAAAATATGAACTGTTTTCAAAGACTTCAGTGATTGGCTTTTGCCTACTTCAAGGTCTAGCTTCTTTTCCCCAAACTCATCTCCCCCATTTCCCACATCTCATTTTCTCAACTCCAAGCATAATAGACTTTTTCTTACCCCCAATTTTCTGCATAGGCTATTGAAAAATCTTTCACCCCTTACAGTACTTTCACCTGGCTAATTCCTATACATCCTTTAGAGCCAGGTTAAACATCGTTTCCTCACACAAGCAATGAACCCAAGACTCTAGATTTCCTTCAGTATGTTGCCATAAAGTTCATTTTTTCTAGCAGAATATTCATGGTTTTATTATGGTATCTTGTTTAAGGTTTGTCTTTTCTACTAGGCTTTAGTAACTGTGATGTCAGAGGCTTTATCCATTTTACTCACTATGTTTTCCTAATACCTTGCTGGGTGCTTGATATGTAGTATGTACTCAATACTGGTTGAATGATCTAATAAAAAATGCATATAGCACAGTGACCCTTCCAACCAGATATATAATTCAAGTGTCCAGGTTTCTTAATTGATTTATTTTTAATGAATAACATGGATAGAAGTATGAATGCACTAGAAAAATTCTCAGGGAATACCAGCTTATATCATTTGTCCTACACTTAGCATCAGCAAGAGTTGGATAAGGTAACCTAACCAAAGAAATAGTGCTTGTGTTTACACTGTTGACCAGCCTATTCTTGAAATTCTCATCTCTTGCATGGCCCTGTAGTAGTCTTTCCTGTGTCTTTGTGACCTCATTTCTTCTTTGCCCTGTGCTCCTCTCACACTTCTCATGAGGGCATACTCCTGATCAGACTTAACCTGCTGCTTTTTCCTTTTATACTTGTACTAATGGATTGACCTGTATAAATCTTTAAAAACAAATCCATGCCATTCTGTGTCTTCTATTACAATCGCACATGGAAGTTGTATATAAAGGATAAGAAACTCTTGTCCCTTTTTTTTTTTCAACCAAAAGCATCATTATCATAAAATGTCTAATGATTTTCTTTCTAAAACATTTCCATGTTATTAAAAAGACAAATAGAATAATCCTGTAGACTTGTGTTGCTTACTTTGCTAATTTTGTTTTGTTATCTGCTGTGAATAAACATCTTCCATAAAATTCTTTTTCAGAATCTCCAGGAAATGAGTATTTTTGAAAAATCAAAATTAGAGAAAACTATTGAACATTTGACATGTATTAACCATCAGGTAATTTATCAAACTAGATTTGGGGTAAATTATGTTATATGAATTTCAATTATAGTTTCAATATGCTCTATGTTTTTAAAATTACAAAATAGTATGCTAGAGATGCTGGTTAGGAGTATATACTCTGAAGGCCGACTATGTGGGTTCATATCCTTCTCTGTCACCTATTACCTGTAGACAGGCTACTCAAACTTCCTATCCCTCGGTTTCTTTATTTGTAAAATGGAATGGTGGTAGTACTTCTAAAGTTTTTGTGACGATTAAACAAGTTAATACATGTCAAGAACTTAGAAGAGTTGCTGGCATGCTGTAGGCACTCAGTAGGTGTTAGTTATGATTATTGTTGTTTTGTTCTTGTTAAAAAATCATAATACAGACATAGTGGAAAAAATGAAATTCATTTTCATTCCTTATTGCTCTCTCTAGAGATAGAATTTTTTAATCAAATTGTTACGTGTTCTGAATCCTTTTTTTTTCTTGGTGTTTCATTTTGACTAGTTTCCTTTACTATGTCTTCACTGCTATTATTTACGTCTACATATACTATCATCTGTTTCTATCAACTTTGAGTCAGTTGATTTTTTTTTTTCCTCCTCCTCATGGGTTATATTTTCCTGATTCTCTGCATGCCTGGTAATTTTAGATGTCAGACATTGTGAGTTTTATCTTCTTGGTTGCTGGATGGCTTGTATCCCTATAAATACTCTTGAGGTTTGTTCTGGGATACAGTTAAGTCAGATGGAAGTAGCTTGAGCCCTTTCAGTTTTGCTTTTAAGCTTCATTAGGTGGGACCAGAGTAGCATTTAGTCCTGGACTAATTTTGTTTCATTACTGGGACAAAACTGTTTTGAGTATGCTATCTATTGCCCTATGAATTATGAGGTTTTCAAATGACTGATGGGAACAGGAGTTACTCCTGGCCTACATGAGCCCTGAGTATTATTCCCTTTAACTTTTTGATGGTTCTTTCTCTGGCCTTGGGTAACTTCCTCTGTGCTGAGCTCTGCTCAGCTGAACACTCAAGGGGCACCTTTTATAGATCTCTGGAGCTCTGTCTGTGTAGCTCTCCTCCAGTGTCTGCTCTGCAAACCCTAACTGCCTTGGCCTCCCTTGACTCTCAGTCGTCTTCTGAACTTAGGGGAACCACCAGGCTTCACCTGAGTTCCTTTCCCTGTGCCACAGCCTAGAAATTCTTGAAGCAGTAAGCTGGAGCAATCATAGGGCTCACCTCATTTATTTCTTGTCCGTCAGGGGTCACTGTCCATCACTACCTGATGCTCAGTGTCTTGAAAACCATTGTTTTATGTATCTTGTCCAATTTTTAATTATTTCAGGTAGAACGGTCCAGCTTGCCCAGAAGCTGAAAGTGAGAATTAATGAACTGAAAAATATAAAAAATATATCTAAAGTACTAGAAGTCATTGGAAAGAGACTAGGATATAGAAAATGTAAAATAAGTTAAAGCCTTAGAGAATAAAGTGAGAAAGTCTAACATATATTAGTCAAAATTCTAGGAGAATGTAATAGAATGTGTGAGAGAGGCAGTATTTGAAAAGATAATGACTGATAATTTTCTAGGTCTTATAAAAACACAGGAGTTCTCAGATTCAAAATGCACAATGAATGCTGGAAGTTTAACAGATCCCAAAGAAGAGAAAAAAAAAGAAAAATCCAAACCATTTACTAGAGATAAGCAATGTAAGATACTTATGTATGAATTTGCTGGATCTTAATAGAAAATATAATACAACCTTGGGGCACCTGGGTGGCTCAGTCGTTAAGCGTCTGCCTTCGGCTCAGGTCATGATTCCAGGTCCTGGGATTGAGCCCCGCATCGGGCTCCCTGCTCCGCGGGAAGCCTGCTTCTCCCTCTCCCACTCCCCCTGCTTGTGTTCCCTCTCTCGCTGTCTCTCTGTCAAATAAATAAATAAAATCTTTAAAAAAAAAAAAAAATAGAAAATATAATACAACCTTATTGAAAGACATTAAAGAAGACCTAAATAAGTGAAGAGATATATCAGGTTTATAAAAAAGGTGACAGACATGTTTATAAAAAGAATATAAATTCTCCCCAAATTGATCTGTAGAATTGATGTAGTTCCAGTTGAAATTCCAAGATGGTGTGTGTGTGTGTGTGTGTGTGTGTGTGTGTGTGTAAATTAACAATGGATTTTATTTATTTTATTGATTTATTTTTTTTAAGATTTTATATATTTATTTGACAGAGAGAGACAGCGAGAGAGGGAATACAAGCAGGGGGTGCGGGAGAGGGAGAAGCAGGCTTCCCGCTGAGCAGGGAGCCTGATGCGGGCTCTGGGATCCCAGGACCCTGGGATCATGACCTGAGCTGAAGGAGACTCTTAACGACTAAGCCACCCAGGTGCCCCTAACAATGGATTTAAATTTTACATGGAAACAGAGCTAAGAATCACAAAGAAATTTTAAAGAAGAACATGGTGTGGAACTTAGCCTACCAAGTATGAAAGCTTTAGAGTTAGTAATTAATATAGAGGGGTAGTTCACAAGGATTAAAGGAAAATGATAAAATCCAGTAGAGCGCAAACCCACAAAACCACAAATATATGGAAACTTGATCTATCAAGGACTCAGATCAATGGGAAAAGAAAGAATTATTCAATAATTATTTCTGGGAAAATTGGCTATTCATGTGTATGTATGTGTGTGTATATATATACACGCACACATATGTATATGTATATGTCTATATTAAGAAAAAATTGCATCCTACTTCAAATATACCATACCCAAAAATAGTTGCAACCTTGAATGTTCAAGAAATAGCTACAATTTTTTAAAGAAAATACAGGAGATGGGGCGCCTGGGTGGCTCAGTGGTTAAAGGTCCGCTCTTGATCTCAGCTCAAGTCTTGATCTCAGGTCGTGTGTTCACACCCCATATTGAGCTCCATGTCCAGCAGGAGAAAATCTTTGTGACCTTGGAGAAATAATAATAATAGCAATTCATATAGCATTTACTTTGTGTCAGGCACTTTCTCAACATTTTATATAATTTTAATTCTGATAACAATCATATGAAGTAAAGGCTAATATTATCCTTATTTCACACATAAAGAAACTGAGGGCGGGGGTGGGGGGGACAGTTTGCCTAGCATCACACAGCTAGCAAGTGTCTGTTGCCAGAATGTAAGCTCCTAAACACAATTGAAAGAAAACAGATAAATAGGACTATATTGACAAGAACTTCTTTGTTCATCAAATAGTCATAGGTTGAAAAAACAGGCCACTAACAGAGGATTTGCTATACATTTAACCTAAAAAAAAACTTACAGAAGATATGAATTGACACTTCATGGCAGAAGAAATTACAAATGGCTAATAAACATAAAAAGGTGTTCTACATCAATAATAGAGGAAATAAAAATTAAAACCATAGTAAAAACATTTCACATCCATCAGGGCATCAGAAATTAAAAAGTTAGGGGCTCCTGGCTGGCTCAGTCAGTAGAGCATGTGACTCTTGATCTCAGGGTTGTAGGTTCAACCCCATGTTGGGTGTACAGATTACTTTTAAAAAAATGTTTAAAAAAGAAATTAACAAGTTATAACACACAAATTTAGCAAATACATGTAGGGTCAGAGAATGCAAACTGGTACCTCCTTGGAGGATAATTTGGCATCGCCTAGCAAAGGCATATTCTGTGAGCCAGCAAATCCATTTCTAGGTAAGAACCCTGGTTGGAAGTCAGCAAACTGTGGCCCCCAGACCAAATCTGGCCTCTAGTTTGTCTTTGTAATAAAGTTTTTATTGGAACACAACCATGTTCATTTGTTACATATTGCCCATGGCTATTTTTATGTTACCACGGAGTGGTGGCAGCAGACCACAGGGCTCACAAAGCCTAAAATATTTAACTCCCTGGTAGAAAACAAGAAACAATCTTGATGTCAGTTATGAGGAAAATAGAGAAATAGTGGTAATAATTCATACAGTGAAGTATTACAGAGCAGTGAAAATGAGTGAGCAGTAGCTGCAAACATCAGTGTGCTTGAATCTTATAAATACAGTGTCAAAGAACATGCAATATGATTCTACTTGTGTAGAGTTCAAAAATATACAGACCTAAACTGTATATTATTTAGGGATTCATACGGATATGGTACACCAACAAAAAAGTAAGAAATGAGAAACACGAGACTCATGATGGTGGTTATTGTGGCAGGGTTTGGGGGATGTGATTGGTGATTGGAGACTGCTCACCAGTAGTTTCAAGGTTCAGGTAATAGGTAATATTTTTAAGCCAGGTAACTTTTGTTGTTGTTGTTCTTTATACTATACATATATTCTTGTTTGTACAAGGTATACCCAAGGAATTTTGGAAGATTTTTAATGCAAAAAACACCCAGTTTCATTTCCCACCTCTTTATCCCCGAAACTACTACCCACAATTCTAATTCCTCCCTGTTTCTAAATAATGTGCTTCTAACTGCTTAGTCTTACTTGTCTTACTTTATCGATTCAAGATTATTTGAGTATCTGTGATGTTAGATGATGACTTGGCACTCTTTCCTTTTTCTTCCTCCATTACTTCATAGTTTTATTGCATGTTATACTTACTTTAGTAGTAACTGTTTATATTATTATGACTTCTAGTGGCCCATGGGTCAGCCAAATGAGATAGTACTACTCTTGCCTTTTCTCTTACAGATCTTTTTCCTGGAATTAATAATTGCTTTTGTTTTGTTTCATTTTATTTTTTCTTTTCTGTTTTCATTAAACCCGTTGCTGATTTTTGTCAAGAACTCCAATATCTCTACCACATGCTCAAACCTATCAGTTCTTTTGTTTCCCACTGAAGACTTCCCTTCTTGAGCTTTCCATCATCTTGCTCCATTGTGGACTATGGAGAATTTCCTCTTAAGAATTTCTCTGTGCCTCTCTCCTGTATTGAATCTCGTGTTTTCTTTCCTTCATTCTGGTATAGCACCTTCTCCAATGGTTTCCTGGAAAAAAGTACATGGGAGGAGATTTTTTTGGTACACTACGTGTCTGAAAATGACTTTATTCAGATTTCATAATTGATTTATGATTTGGCTTGGTATATGGGAATCTAGATTAGTAAATTATTTTCCCTAAAAATTTTGAATACTGTCTTCCATTGTCTCTTAACTTTCTTTGAGAAGTCTGATGCTATTCTATATCCTAGTCCTTTGTACATGTTTTTATTTCTGAAAACTTTTAGAATTTCCTCCTTCTTATTCTCAATTTCTTGGGTAATTTACTGTACTATTCTATTTTCTCTCTCTGGAACTCTTTTTTTTTTTCTTTTTTTTTTTTTTAAGTAAGCTCTACACTCAGCATGGGGCTTGAATTCATGACCCCGAGATCAAGAGTCACATGCTCTACCTACTGAGCCAGCCAGGCACCCTTCTGGATCTTTTAGTTGGTTTTGGACCTCCTAAAGAGATCTGAGGTTCTTATCCTTTCTCCCTTATTTTCTCTTTGACTTTTTGTTCTTTCTGGGAGATTTCCTTAGCTTTATCTTCTAACTCTTCTATTGATTTAGTTTAAAATTTAGTTATATTTTTGGTTTCCAGGAGAATTTTCTAGAAAGAGATAGCTCTCTCGGGTGTGATGCTCCCAGTATAGATTTTCAGCCAGTCTCCTTGTTCTGTTCTTGACTCCAGCCCACCACCTGGTGCCTTCATGTGTTGAGTTTCTTCAAGGCAGATCAGCTAGTTGCTAACTGTGGTCACTTTAGATCAATGTTCCTCAGCTGGGGTCAGTTTTGCCTCCTAGGAGGTATTTGGCGATACCTGGAGAATGCGGTTGACACTAGAGGAAAAAGTGCTTTTCATACCTAGAAATTCTACTAGAGGGTCTTGCCTACTCAAGAGACTGGAATGCTGCTAAACATCCTACAGTGCACAATGCACAGGTCAGCCCCCCACAGCAAAGGATTATCTGGTCCCAAATATCAGTAGTTCCTAGGTTCAGAAGCTTTGCTTTAGATTGTATCCTTCCACTCTGCATCACTATTCTATCTACTCTTTGTCTTCCACAAGTTACTGACATCACTTACCCACTGTTGTTTTCTTTCTTGTTCTCTATGTCCTTATGAGTGTGTAACTTTCTATTCCTTTACTGTCATTTCAAGAGGGAGGGAAGATCAAATGTGTATAGTCAGTCTACAGTTTTAACTGGAAGACTTCTATTTAACACAAATATTTCTTTTTTTTTTTTTAAGGATTTATTTATTTATTTATTTGACAGAGAGAGAGACACAGCGAGAGAGGGAGCACAAGCAGAGGGGGTGGAAGAGGGAGAAGGAGGCCTCCTGCCGAGCAGGGAGCCCGATGTGGGGCATGATCCCAGGACTCTGGGATCATGACCTGAGCCGAAGGCAGGCACTTAACGACTGAGCCACCCAGGCGCCCCACAAATATTTCTTGATTTTGAGTTGTACATACAGATCATTATTCCATTTAGATTTTATTTTTGTATATAAAATAAAATAGAAATCTGGTTTTTTTCTTCAATGAGTGGCTGTCCCAACTCTGTTTTTAAAGAGCTTTTTCTTTTCCCACATCCCTTAAAATTCCACCTTTTCTGAATTTACATCTGTGTACTTGTATTTGCTCATTCATGTGAAATCCACACTGTTTAATAGTAGCTTGTAATTTATTCTGATATTTCATAAATCCCCCACAATTTTTCCTGTTTTCTTAACTTTTTTTCCTAAATGAACTTTAGAATGAATTCTGAGCCACCTTCCTTATTTAAAAAAGGTTCTGTTAGGATTCTTACTGAAATTTCATTGAATTTACAATTATTTCAGGAACTTTTAATACATTTCCAATATTGTGTTTCCATTCAGAAACGTGTTATGTCTTTACATTAAATCAGGTTGTGTTTTATGTCTTTCAGGAAAATTTTTGTTTCTTCATCTAAATCTTACCCATTTTTTGTTTGGGTTACAGTATTTTCTGCTCTGATTTTTCTTTTAGTCCTATGTACTTACTGTTTTTTAGAAATTCTTCACAATGTTTGCTCTGTTGACTAATTGTTTCCCTTCCTTTTTTCACTGCTGTTGTGGATATATTCTTTTCTTCCTTTCTTGTTTTTTTTTATTTTGTATCCTTTATTTTCATTTCACTGATATTGATAAGGAGGAATAAATGTGTATGCCCATTCTGACATCTAGAACCTAAACTGTACACATGACTTTTAAAGTATTGTTAAATAAATATAATTTATTTCTTTAGTTTTTCTCTAGAAATATTAAAGAGTGCTGAAGGAAGACAAAACTGAGACATCTATTAATTTTTTTAATTTAAATTATAGCTTGAAGATGAAAAATGTGATTTAAAGTCTAAAGTGTTAATAATGAAAGAAACAGTAGAGTCATTAGAGAATAAAGCAAAACTCCAAGCTCAAAAACTTAGCCATGTGGCTGGTGACTCATCTCATCGGAAGACAGAGATGAACTCGCTTAGGTAAGTTTATTGAAAGTTTTGTTATTTCACTTCTGGGAACAAATTAGTTGCTATGTAAGGTTCTTAGTGATGGCATTTTGGATTAGGCCTTTAAGCAGTGAGAGTTGGCCTTGCAGCAGAATCACCTGTGGAGATTTTGAAAAGTATGAATTTAAGGGCAGGTCTCTGGAGGTTCTTATTCACTGAGCAAACCTGGGTAG
This sequence comes from Halichoerus grypus, assembly GCF_964656455.1. NCBI lineage: Eukaryota > Metazoa > Chordata > Mammalia > Carnivora > Phocidae > Halichoerus > Halichoerus grypus. The sequence goes on from NC_135714.1 coordinate 44,022,523, forward strand.
GTGTTGAGTATCTATATTTTTAAAGACTCTCACAGATATGATTGCAGACAAGTTTTTATACCTACTTCCTTCAGAAATTCCCCTTAGATACTTAGGATTATTTGTACTCCCTACTGTAGGATTGCTGAAAATTACAGAATTCTTTGCTTGTCATTGTCCTTTCTCTTTTTTTTTTTTTTAAGAGAAGTAAGCCTTTATTTCCTTGTTTCACAAATAAACTTGGCTGAATTGGTTGCTTTTTGGTGATTAGTCAAAGAGACCAAATCCCATATCCTCGTCCAACTCCTCCAACTCCTCCTTTGCTTCAACCTTGCCTGGGGCCGTGGTGGCAACAGGTGCAGAAGTGGGGCAGCAGCCACAAACGCAGATGGATCAGCCAAGAAGGCCTTGACCTTTTCAGCAAGTGGGAAGGTGTAATCAGTCTCCGCAGACAAAGCCAGGACCCCTTGTATCCACTGATGATAGAATGGGGCACTGATGCAACAGTCGGGTAACCTATCTGCAGACATATGCTGGCAACACTGCGGACACCCTCCAGGAAGCAAGAATGCAGAGTCTGCTCTGTGATGTCAAGCACTTCAGGGTTGTAGATGCTGCCATTGTCAAACACCTGCTGGATGATCAGCCCAAAGGAGAAGGGGGAGATGTTCAGCATGTTCAGCAGTGTGGCTTCGCTGGCTCCCACTTTGTCTCTGGTCTTAATCAGCTGCACATCACTCAAGATTTCAGTGGTGCCTCTGGAGATTTTAGTGGTGATGCCTAAAGCCTGGAAGAAGGAGGTCTTCTCGGGCCCCAGACCAGCGTTCTGGGCTGGCACAGTGACTTCATAGGGGGCTATGGCACCAGCACGGGCGGCAGCTGGCACCTTATTGGCCAGCAGCATGTCCCTGATCTCAGTGAGGTCCTCCTTGGTGAACACAAAGCCCACATTCCCCCGGATATGAGGCAACAGTTTCTCCAGAGCTGGGTTGTTCTCCAGATGCCCTCGGATGGCCTTGCACATCATGGTGTTCTTGCCCATCAGCACGACAGCCTTCCCATGGAGGGACATGCAGATCTGCTGTATCTGCTATGAACCCACATTGTCTGCTCCCACAATGAAGCATATTGGATAATCATCCAAAAGTTGGATGATCTTAAGGAAGTAGTTGGACTTCCAGGTCGCCCTGTCTTCCCTGGGCATCACAGCGGTGCGTCAGGGATTGCCACAATGTCACTCTCACGAGGACGCCTGGAGAGTAGAGGGCTGTCCTTTCTCTTTTAAAAAATGTAAAATCAGAATATGCATATACAGAGTCTAAAAAGCTGAGGTGTCTGAAAGGTAAAACAGTCAGTATGGAAAAATAGGCTGTATCTATAGGTTAGAGTCAGGTTATGAAGAATATGGTATGATAACCAAGAGTGTCTGGATTTTACCTTATAAATATGGAGAACAAGTTTTTAACCAAAGAGGTAATGTTATTAACATGCCTTTTAGGATGAACTCTGGCAGAAATTGGGAAGATGGATTTGGAGTCTTAAGAGACTGATGGCAAACGATGGAGACCATGTGTCTGGACTAGAAACAGTGACAATGAACTTGAACAGAGGCTAGATTTAGGAAACATTTCTTCATAAAATCGAAAGGATTGGATGATTTATATGAGAATGAAAGAAAGATACAGAATGCAGAAAGTGTTTGCCTTAGGAGACGGGGTTGTTGGTTAGCCATTAGTAAATTTAAAATACAGAACATTGAAGGAAACAAAAATTCAACAGTTTTTCTCTGGACTGCGTAGCTGCAATAAGTAAAAAGACTTATGATCAGAAGAAGGAGATCACTGAAGAATCAGAAGAGAGATCCCTCTCTAAATTACATTTGCAGTAAAGATCAGGAAAAGATTTTCAGATGCCAACATGACCTTGCATATGTGAAACTAAATCAGTCATGAAATAATAACAACTTGAGATCAGAAAGGATTGTAGTAGTGATGATTAGAAAGAAGATTGGAAAAAAAATAGAAAGATTGACAGGGGCACCTGGGTGGCTCAGTCAGCTAAGCATCTGCCTTCAGCTCAGGTCATGATCCATGGCTCTGAGGACTGAGTCCTGCATGGGCTCCCTGTTGAACAGGGAGCCCGCTTCTCCCTCTCCCTCTGCCCCTCTCCCTTGTTCGTGCCCTCTTGTGCTTGCGTGCACGGAAGTGCTTTCTCTCTCTCTCTCTCAAATAGATAGAATCTTTAAAAAAAAGAAGAAGATTGATGAATTAGAACTGAAAGTGTAAGTGAACAGTAGAATGGATATTTCTGAAAACTGAGTTAGTGAAATAGAAAAACAAACTCAAGAAATTCATCTAGAATTCAGAACCAGGAAGAATAAAAAGAAATGATGAGAGAAAAGACACAGATCTAATATACAAATACTGAGAATTGCAAAATATATAGGAAAATAAACAGTAGGATTGAAAATCCGAGGAATAATTAGGAAAAAAAAGGCCTGAATTTGTTCATAAGGGGGTCTGTGATTATCAAACAAATTTAATGAAATAAGATCAAGAGCTCGTTGTGTCTGATTAATTAAGGGATACTATTTTAGGGACTCATATAGAGTATCTCTAATTTTTGCCCTTTTGCTGCTCTGACTACAAGTCTTGATAAGTTAGACTTTAGGAAGAACTAAAGTGAAAGCTGCATTTTTACTTTTTTCTTTTTGTGAGAGCTACATACATCCTCTGGAAAGCTAGCTGAATGGACCAGCCTCTCTTCTTCTGGTTCATGCCTATCCTCAGCTCCAAAGTATAGATACTATGGTATATTTCTGTCACCCAGAATTACTAGTCTACCTGTTTCCCTGTTGTGTTGAGCTGGCTGGATCTGCATTTAATCCATTTTGCTTTCTCCTTCAGACTGTAGCCGCAACTCTCCTTTCCTTTCCACAGAAGGCCCTTCTCAGTCTTGTAAGGCAGAGCTTTCAGTGCCCTTTCTTGGATCCCCTAGCCTACAGCTCCTTTCACATTTTCTGTTATAATAATGTCCTTTTCTCTTGTGAGCTCAATGTGCTGCTTCCCTCATAGACACTGTGTTATAGGAAGGGATTGTGAAGACTTTACTGTCTACCTTGTACCACCTGGGGAAATTGCATGGTTCCATAACTTTATTTTGCTCTGACAGAAAAAACTGACTTATCTCTGAGGAAAGTTTGTCAGTCACATTCTCCGTATCATTCTCCTAGTAGAACCATGAGCTCTAGCTTCAGGTCCAATCTAAATTGTAAACTGAATACAAACCATGATGGCAAGCACTCTGTGGAAGCAAAGCCACATTACCCAAACCTCATGCCACTTTCGATACCATTAGTAGAGATCTTTCTGCTCCTTTAATCACATAAAGTTATCTTACCCTGACATGGAGACATTTAAGAAGCTGATACTCAGGGGTGCTTGGGTGGCTCAGTTGGTAAAGCGTCTGCCTTCAGCTCAGGTCATGATCTCGGGTCCTGGGATCAAGTCCCACGTGGGGCTCTTCCCAGCTCAGTGGAGAGCCTACTTCTCCCTCTCCCCCTGCCCCTCCCCCTGCTTGTGTGCTTTCTCTCTCTGTATCAAATAAATAAATAAAATCTTTAAAAAAAAAAAAAGAAGAAGAAGCTGATACTCAGATAGATGAAGCATATGTTCCTTTTCATCCACCTGGTGACCCATTTTCTTTTCCCTGTCCTGGGTCAGGCATCTTTAAACAAATTTCAGTGCCACCAAACAGTCTTTTCTGTATCAAGCACAGTTTGTAATTGTTCAAATACAGCATCTGAGGATGTGATACAAAATCCCACTTTAAGACTGCCATTAACATTAAACAAATGATTCTTGTCTTCTTTGAATTTTAGCATTTAATGAGACCTGGCATTTAATGCCCCAATTCAAAACTCCATAGTGCTATAAAGCAACTTTGTTCTACCCAGGGAAATGGTCTTAGCCCCTCAGAGCATGTTAGGCATCCTCGGGAGCTAGGGTCAGTAAACTTTTTCTGTAAAGGAACAGAGAGTCAATGTTTCAGACTATACGCACCACCCAGTCCCTGCCTCATCTACTCAATCCCGCCTTTGTAGCACAAAAGCAACCACAGGCAATATATAACTGGAGGAGTGTGGCTCTGGTCAGTACGACTTTATGGGCACTGAAATTTGAACTTCATATAATTTTCATATGTCACACAATATCAGTCTTCTGTTGAAATTTTTGTCAATCATGTAAACATGTAAAAATCATTCTTACCTCTTGGGCCTTACAGAAACAGGTAGCAGGCTGTAGTTTTGCCAATCCCTGCTTGGGGATAGTTCCCAGCCCAATTAGACAACTGACTTTTCTCAATCAACCCCATAGTAAAAAGCCTTAGTTCCTACAACTGCTAGCAATGAGGCTCTAAACGTTTAGATTCTTACAGCTGAAAATACCCTCAGACTGTTTTCAGTTTACCTTAGTCTTTAGTTATCTCTGTACCTTTTTCAAAACCAGAAGGTTATATACTTATCCAGGATCAAATAAATGCATTAGCAGATTTTCCTGGAAAGGGCCCAGAAAACTCTGGTTGAAGTTAATATTATGGCAATGGGTATCAGTTGTTACAGGAGAATTTAGGTATATTCAGACAACCAAATATAACTGGTTTCCCTTGAGAAGTTTTTATTTGTTAAAGGAACTGAGAACCATTTTAGATATGGGAAGGAAGGTTCACAGACTCCTTTGAATGCCTACGAAGTGTCTTCTGGGCAAGATAACATTTTTTTCTGCAAAGACAGGAAGAGGAGCCAGAGCCCCAAGTGAGGACAATGAGCTCATTGAGATGGACTTGGAAGGGCCAAGGGAAATTAGGGTCACCGTATTCAAATCATCATCCCTTTGTAAAAAGGCAAAGAAAAGCCAGTGCTGATCCCTTTTCCCCTCTCTGGCTCACCAAGAGATGATACTTCATAGTAGCCAGCCTATCTCAATTAGTGGAGGGCCATAAACATAGACTCTTGGGAGACATCTGAAATAAAACAAAGGAGAGATCCCAATCAGTATGGCAGAGTAGGAGGATCTTGAGCTCACCTCCTCATACAGACACACCAGAGAAGAAAAGGATTAGTAAAAGGCATCCAGATTGGTAAGGAAGAAATACTCACTGTTTGCAGATGAAATAATGCTATACATAGAAAACCCTAAAGAAACCAAAAAACTATTAAAACTAATAAATGAGTTCAGGGGCGCCTGAGTGGTTCAGTCGGTTAAGCGTCTGCCTTCGGCTCAGGTCATGATCCCAGGGTCCTGGGATCGAGCCCCACATTGGGCTCCCTGCTCAGCGGGAAGCCTGCTTCTCCCTCTTCCTGCTTCTCCCCCTGCTTGTGCTTTCTCTCTCTTTCTCTGACAAATAAACTCTTAAAAAAAAAAAAAAACTAATAAATGAATTCAGTAATGTTGCAGGATACAAAATTAATATATAGAAATCTGTTGGGTTACTGTACACTAATACCAAACAAGCAGAAGGTGATATCAAGAAAACAATTCCTTTTATAGTTGCATCAGAAAGGATGAAATACCTAGGAATAAATTTAACCAAGGAGGTAAAAGACCTATACTCTGAAAATTGTAAGACTTTGATGAAGGAAATTGAAGATGACAGAATAAAGGGAAAGATACACTGTGTTCATGGATTTGAAGAATATTGTTAAAATGTTCATACTACCCAAATCAATGTACAGATTCAGTGCATCCTAATCAAAATACCACAAGCATCTTCTCACAGAACTAGAATGAATAATCTTAAAATTTGTACAGAACCGCAAAGCCCCCAAGTAGTCAAAGCAATTTTGAGAAAGAACAAAGCTGATGGTATCATGCTCCCAGATTTCAAACTATACTACAAAGCTATAGTAATCAAAACAGTATGGTACTGGCACAAAAACACATAGATCAATGGAACAGAATAGAAAGCCTGGAAATAAATCCACACTTCTATGGTCCATTAATCTATGGCAGAGGAGGCCAGAATATACAATGGAGAAAAGATAGTCTCTTTAATTAATGGTGTTGGGGAAACTGAACTGCTTTCCTATACCACATACAAAAAATAAAATTGATTAAAGACCTAAATGTAAGACCTGAAACCATAAAACTCTTAAAAGAAAACAGGAAACTCTTGGATATTGGTGTTAGCAGTATTTTTTTGGATCTGTGTGAGACAAGGGCAATAAAAGCAAAAATAAACACTTGGAACTATATCAGACAAAAGCTTTTGCACAGTAAAGGAAACCATCAACAAAATGAAAAGGCAGCCTACTGAATGGGAAAAATATCTGCAAATCATATATCTCATAAGCAGTTAATATCCAAAATAATATCAAGAACTCATACAACTGAACACCAAAAAAAGCAATCGATTAAAAAATGGGCAGAGGACATGAATAGACATTTTTCCAAAGAAGATACACAAGAAATACATAAAAAGATGCTCCACGTCACTAATCATCAGGGAAATGCAAATCAAAACCACAGTGAGATATCACCTCAGGCTAGTCAAAATGGCTAGAATCAAAAAGACAAGAAATAAGTGTTGGTGAGGATGCGGAGAAAAAAAGAATTCTCACGCACTGTTGGTGGGTATGTAAATTGATACAGCCACTGTGGAAAACAGTATGGTGGGTCCTCAAAAAACTAAAAACGACATACCATATGATCCAGTGATTCCCAAAGAAAACTGAAGCACTAATTCAAAAAGATATATGCATTCTTATGTTTATTGCAGCATTATTTACAGTAGCCAAGATAGGGAAGCAACCCAAGTGTCCATTGATAGATAAGTGGATAAAGAAAATATGGTTAAAAAAAAAGATATGGTATATACATATACAGTGGAATATTACCATAAAAAAGAATGAGATTTTGTCATTTTGTGACAACATGGATGGACCTAGAGGCTATTATACTAAGTGACAAAGGGCAGACAGAGAAAGAGAAATAAGTCACAAGAATGGAAAGTACAGCAGAGGGGATATAATCAGCAATATTGTAATAACTTTGGTAACAGGTGGTAACCAGACCTATTGTGGTCATTTTGTAATGTATAAACTGTCAAATCACTATGTTGTATACTTGAAGCTAATATACTATTGTATATCAAAAAGAAAAAAAGCGGGGTGCCTGGGTGGTTCAGTTGGTTAAGCGTCTGCCTTTGGCTCAGGTCATGATCCCAGGGGCCTGGAATCAAGCCCAATGTTGGGCTCCTTGCTCAGCAGGTCTGATTCTCCCTCTCCCTGACCCTCCCTCTGCTTGTGTGCTTTCTCTCTCTCTCTGTGTCAAATAAATAAATAAAATCTTTAAAAAAAAAAAAAAAGGTATAGTATTCAAAACAGTGTGGTAACTGGCAAAAAGATAGCCATAAAGATGGCCCAATTGAATAGAACTGAAAGTCCAGAAATAAACCCATGTATCTATGGCCAACTGATTTCAACAAGGGTGCCAAGAGCATTCAATAGAGAAAGAGTAGTCTCATCGATAAATGGTGCTAGAATAGCTGGATATCCACATGCAAAAGAATGAAACTGGACCCCTACCTCACACTAATTATAAAAATTAATTCAAAATGGATCAGTGACCTAAATAGAAGAGCTAAAGCCATAAAACTCTTAGAAGAAAACATAGGAATAAATCTTTATGACTTTGGGTTTGGCAATGGATTCTTAGATGGGACACTAATAAGAATGAGCAACAAAAGAAAAAGTAGGTAAATTAGACTTCCAACGAAATAAAAAATTTTGTGCATCAAAGGACCTTATCAAGAAAGTGACAACTTGCAGAATGGGAGAAAATATTTTCAAATCATATCTCTGATAAGGGTCTAGTGTCCAGAATGTATAAAGAACTCTTATAACTGAACAAAAAGACGCAACCAGTCTTTTTCAAATAGGCAAAGGACTTGGGGCGCCTGGGTGGCTCAGTCGTTAAGCGTCTGCCTTTGGCTCAGGTCATGATCCCAGGGTCCTGGGATCGAGCCCTGCATCGGGCTCTCCGCTTGGCAGGGAGCCTGCTTCTCGCTCTCCCTCTGCCTGCCGCTCCCCCTGCCTGTGCTCCCTCTCTCTCTGTCAAATAAATAAATAAAAAATCTTTAAAAAAATAAATGGGCAAAGGACTCAAACAAGCACTTCTCCAAAGAAGATATGTAAATAACCAGCAAGCATATGAAAAGATGCTCATTAGGAAAATGCAAACCAAAACCACAATGAGGTACCACTTCACATCCCCTAGCATGGCTATAAATGAGAAAGATAGAAAATACAAGTGTTGGCAAGGATGTAGAGAAACTAAAACTCTCATATTGCTGGTGGGAATATAAAATGGCTCAGCTGCTGTGGAAAACAATTTATCAGGTCTTTAAAAAGCTAAACACAGAATTACCATCTGACCCAGCAATTTTAGGTATATACCTAAAAGAATTAAAAACAGACCAGTGTATGTACACAAATGTTCTTAGCAGCGCTATTCACAATAGCCAAAAGAAAGAAACAGCCCAAATGTCCATCAACAGATGGATAAACAAATTGTGGTATATACATACATTGGATCGACCATAAAGAGAAAGGATATTCTGACACTTGCTACAACATAGATTAACCTTGAACACACTGTACTAAGTGCAGTAAACCAAATACAAAAGAACAAATATCATATGATTTTACTTATATGAGGTACCTAGTGTAGTCAAATTCATAGAGATAGGAAGTAGATTAGAGGTTACCAGGGAATGGGAAGAGAGGAGAAGGAGGAGTTATTGTTCAATGGGTACAGAGTTTATATTGGTGATAATGAAAAAGTTTTGGATAGATAGTGGTGATGGGTATACAGGATTGTGAATATATTTAATGCCACTGATTTACATTTACAGATGGTTAAATTGGTAAATATTCCACAAATTAAAAAAAAAAAACCCAAACCAGGGATATCATTACTGTTTCTCTTTCCTCTAATACACCATTAAAATTCCAAACCTACCCCTGTAAGATGGAGCTTCAGCTCCATTTTAGAACTTGAACCCTTGTTATGAATAAGGACTCTTTAAGATGCTGTCTTTAAAATATATTTCATTGGGCGCCTGGGTGGCTCAGTTGGTTAAGCGACTGCCTTCGGCTCAGGTCATGATCCCAGGGTCCTGGGATCGAGTCCCACATCGGGCTCCCGGCTCAGTGGGGAGCCTGCTTCTCCCTCTGACCCTCTCCTCTCTCATGCTGTTCCTCTCTCGCTCGCTCTCTAATAAATAAATAAATAAAATCTTTTAAAAATAAATAAATAAATAAAATAAAATAAAATATATTTCATCATGAAGGGAAGTAATCGTTTTTGCCCCCTAAAATGAAATCATGTATACCTCTATGTAATGTAGTATAACTAAGGAATTTGAGGCTCAGAGAGATGGTCCTATCCAGCCACATGGCTGGTAAGTAGAGAGCTAGAACTTTGATTTTAAGTTGTTTTACTGCTTCACTGTCTTGTGCTAAGTCATCACTCCCTGTGTTATGTTAATGACACTTTCAAAGCTAAGAAATTGGTTCATTTCTCCTAACAACCTAGTTCTCAAATTTTCCTTTCCAAATACCATGATGAACAAATAATATGATAGTCACTCAACTATTTGTCCTTAGGAAATTTATACCTTGGTTCTTTCATTAAGCAGACCTTTTTCTTAGCAGCAGTATTTCTGTCAGAAAAGTTACATCCAGGGTCAATTATAGAATCTCTATTGGCCCCTTCCTGGCTACACTGGAGTATGAAAAGGTAAAGCTATTTTTAGGACTCACCAAGGGCCTACTTTTTGTGTACAGTGAAGATGTTACTCTGTCTTCCTTTATCAGTCCTCCTTTTATTAGGAATTAACCTTCCTTATGAACCTTAAATGTGAAGACATCATTACCTTTCTACTTAGGACTTCAAACACTGCCAACCATTTGGTGTCCTTCATAGGGACTCTATGGGCCATTCCATTTTGAACATTTTCCCTTCCAGATAGAGGATATTGGTCTCCCTGAATTCTTCATAGAAGGCAATGTCATGTAGTAGAATAACATTGATATCAGGTTAGCCTACCTGGATTTACATCTTTGCTTTAATAGCTTTGTCACCTTGGACAAGTTATTAGTTTGTTTCTATAAAATTCGGATGATATTTCTAATTATGGAATTGTTCTAGGAATGAAAGAGCTAATGTGTATAAAGTATCAATACAATGAATATTAGCTTTCTTTTTTCTCTGCTCCCTGTGGTTATATCCCTCAGTGCCATAGCTGTAGCTTTCAGGAACAGCTTAAATACAGTGCAGTCACCTGGACCTCAAAGGTAATTTTTTTGAAATAAAATTCCTTGAACATAGAGTCCTTCTGACTTGGTTCTGTTTGATTGTGCAACCCTAAAGAAGCCAGTCTCAGTTCATCTTTCCTCTCTGCCTCTGGGCCATTATTCACCTGTGGTCAGAGCAATCAAGGTCATGTCTTTTGTCTTTCAGAATACTTCGTATTGCCGATAAAACGTCCTCATTTCTATCTGTATGTCCCATCTTACTTGTGGCTTCGGAAATTGAAAGCCCCTCCCCCTTAAGCAGTTCTAAACTGAGCCACCCTTGGTAGTTACTTCCTTGTCTTATCCTCAAAAGAACTCTAAAAAGGAACATTTGGGAGTTCCCAATAAATAGCCTGAGGTGAGAACTACTTCTTTCCAGCTGAGCAGGGTTGAGTACTCTAGGGCTAAAAGCATCCCAGAACTAGATGACAGGAGAGCAAATTCTTGTTACTTCTGAAAAATAATCTCACTGATGAGTAAGTCATTCCTCTGAAATTGTCTTTATTTCTTCTTTATTTTGTTCCCTGAAACAAGTCTTTACTCTTAAATATTCATTGCACTACAATAAATGTCCACTTTCCCTGTTTACTATGACCTCCAGTTGACTACCCACCAAAAAAGTCAAAATAGAAAGCAAAATTAAAAGCTCACTGGTCAGGATTTATGGATAATCCTTGGAAGTGCCAGGCGATACTATAAAAATGACTACACCTTTGCCTCCGCTATTGAAAATAGATTTTATAAGGGAAAATGTTGATATTAGGAAACTGAGGAGGGCTTTAAAACTACCAAGAAACCTCTAGAAAAGAGTATACAATTAATTTGATTTTCATACTATATTATTTTTAGGAAGTGGAACCATTTTGGAGAAGAATGGTGGACAGCAAGAAATATAATATAATATCATTGATTATACTGGAAGAGCTTTAAAATAAACTTTAAAAATAAGAAAATACTTTTTTCAGATCTCTCATTTTTAAAAAATTATTTCTACCAGAGATAAAGAATGGCATTTGTTTTTGTCCGTATACTTTAGGATAGTAAATGAGCAGCTACAGAGGTCACTTGATGATTGTCAGCACCGGCTGTCCAAGAAAAGAGGTGAACTTGAATCAGCCCAAGCCCAAATTAACATACTGGAGGAAAAAATAGGTAAGTGTTTTTAAATTTTGCTTTTGCTAAACCTAATTTACTTTGTCTAATGAACATTTCTCTTTATTCATAGGTAAACTACACCTTCAGATGACTTCGCAGAATGAAGAGGCTCATGTGATGAAAAAGACTATTGGTGTTATTGACAAAGAAAAAGACTTTCTTCAGGAGACTGTAGATGAGAAGACAGAAAAAATTGCAAACTTGCAAGAAAACCTGGCTAGTAAAGTATGTGACTGTTAAATACCTTTATCCGGCATCTCAGCAGAAACAATTTCATTCTCTCTCTCAAATACGCAATTCTTACCTCCATATGCAAGTTCCTAAGACCCAGAGCCATATCTTCTAATATGCTTAAATTTCATTTCATGCCAATAATTCGGATCTGCAAAAATTCTATTTATAGGGGTGCCTGGGTAGCTCAGTCAGTTAAGCATCGGACCCTTGATTTCGGCTCAGGTCATGATCTCAGGGTTGTGAGATTGAGCCCTGTGTTGGGCTCCGCACTGGGTGTGGACCCTGCTTGATATTCTCTTTCTCCCTCTGTCCCTGCTCCCCAGCTGTCATGGGTGCATGCACTTTCTCTCTCAAAAAAAAATTCTATTTATAGAACGTAATTTTATCAGATGTGATTATAGCAGACTCAAGGAAACAATTCAGATTCTTAGAGTGGGTAGAAACATGCCAATATGTGAAGTACAGTTGGGACATAGAAATGTTTACTTTGAAACTTTCTTTTATAGCGTAATTTATATAAATGTGATAAATTATAAATTCAAGCAAAGACATTTTTATATGAATGTTTAGAATCCTATATTTTCATAATTTCTGTAGGAAAAAGCTATTGCTCAGATGAAGAAGACAGTCTCAGAGTATGAATCTTCTATGAAGTAAGTAATCAATGAAATGGCATCCAGCTTTTTAAAGAAATTTTCAGTAAGTGCAGTTTATGTCTTTAAGTAGCAATTTGACAATAGGAAAATTTCCTTGTTCAGTTTTGCCTGTGACAGCCTCTGAATCTATTACATGAACATGCCATCCTCTTCAACTTTCTCCCCTCCTCCATCAACATCTCAACAGTTATGTCTGATTCATGATTCTTTTACATACCTATTTGCTTTTTATTTCTACTGTAATTACTCTGTTCAGACCCTAATCATTAAAACTTAGATTACTTTAGTAGCCAGTCTGGAATTTGTTCTACATCAAAGCCTATCTTGAACAGTTACAAAATTTTTCATTTTATGTCTCGTCTCTACTTAAGACAAAAGTCACTATTTTATATACCTTACACATTTCATAGTAGTGGGGACTTAAATAACATTTGCCAATTCAATCTATTATGTTTTGCTCCTATTTGAAAGCCCTCTATTTAAAAAGAAAAAAAAAAAGTCCTCTATTTTTCCTTGACTTTTGGAATTATAAATTTATTTTATGACTATTTCTAAATAATGTTTGGTAGAGATCTAAAATATCTGCTTTACCTAATCAGTATCTTAAGGCAGTGTGGTTTCTTGTATTCTTAGTATGCCTAATTCAGAGTACAACAGTTTTCTTTTAAATGATTTACAGTATTCCAAAGAGCTTTCTTTATTATTTCCACATCCCTCGTATTAACAGCCAGCTAAAGGAAACGTTGACTAATCGGGACCGAGAAATAAGCAGCCTCCGGCGCCAGCTTGATGCAGCTCACAAAGAACTTGATGAGGTAGGAAAATCTAAAGAAATGTCTTTTAAGGAAAACAGAAGATTACAAGATGATCTGGCTACAATGGCAAGAGAAAACCAGGTATGAGCACAATGCATAAACTTTGATTGTTTTACAGCATATTCATTCTTTGCTAAATTTTAAAGCTCTAAATATGTTTTTTAAACATATTAATGATCTAAATATCAACAACATAAATAATTCTTTGAGGAGAATGGAATTTATAAGAGTATTTAAAAAATGTGGTTTAGAACACTCCTGTATTTCACAGGGTGTCTAATTGATCAACTGTGGTCTCCTTACCATTTTGGTCTTTGTTACAGGGAATCCTAAAGCTGAGAGCTTGGTTTTCTCTGTGGCAGATACCATTGTCACCCTCAGCCTCACTCCAAGGGCAAAGTGATGTGTTTTAAAGACCCAGGATAGATTTTAATTTTTCATACTTCCTGCCAGCAGCTTAGGGATATACCTATAAGTAAATTAATGACTATTTTAGAATGGCAGATACTGAAAAGTATTGGTTTTGTTTGTGCTGGTTTATTAAAGGATTATACCTAGAAGATGAATGATTTTCCTGTTTTAAATATTTTAAATTTTTTAAAAATTACTTTTAGTATTCAGTATACAGCATATTGCCGATATGTGAATTTTTAAAAATGTCAACGCATGAGCATAGCTAGCCCCATAATACAAATGCCAGATACATGGTCAAGACTATTGTGGGAGATGGGTGGTAATATTTGATTAAAAAGTCGAGGTCAGGAAAAACATGTGAAAATAACTCTTAGGAACAGTTTTCATTTTTCCTACTCTTATTCCCCCAATTCAAAAGGAGCTATTTGAATATAAATATAATTCATTATTAAGTGCCACATTCATTGTAGATTTATCTGTCTTCAATTTTCTGATTTATAGGAAATCTCACTGGAATTGGAAGCAGCAGTGCAAGAAAAAGAAGAAATGAAGAGTAGAGTTCATAATTACATAACTGAGGTGTCGCGATGGGAGAGCTTAATGGCTGCTAAGGTAAAAAAACATGATTTAGGTTGGATTTAAGATTGATATCTAAAAAATATTTTCATGTGTATTTATTCTGTCTCATTTATATATTTATTTTTTCTGTCTCCTCTCTTAGATATTAAGATATGAGAGTGGAGATCTTGCCTACTGTATTTTTATATTTCCCCCTAGATCTTACTTAATATGCTAATAGTGTATGCTTCCTAATTAAAACAAAAATCCCAGTGTCTATATATGTTTATGATATGAGTATTCCAGTGGGTGACAGTCACTAATTTAGAAACAATTTAATTTTGCTTAAAACCAGGAAAAGGAAAATCAAGATTTGTTAGATAGATTTCAGATGCTTCATAACCGTGCTGAAGACTGGGAGGTCAAAGCCCATCAAGCTGAGGGAGAAAGCAGCTCAGTTCGACTGGAACTTCTTTCTATTGACACAGAGAGGAGACACCTTCGAGAAAGGGTGGAGCTATTAGAAAAAGAAATTCAGGAGGTAATATATTCATTTATCTTGTGATGACATTATTTACTAAAACAATAGCATTCAAAGATACTTTATTGAAGTGAGATTTAAGCATTGATAACATCAAGTTCAATGTAATCTTTTATCAATTCTGATAATTTGCTTAGGAGCCCCATTACTTTTTTTTTAAATTGTAGTAAAATATGCATAGCATCAAATTTACCATTTGAACCGTTTTTAAGAGTATAGTTCTCTGGCAGTGAGTAACTTCACCTTGTTATACAGCTGTCACCACCATCGCCAGAACGTCTTCATCTTCCTCACTGAAACTCTGTATCCATTAAACACTAACTCCCCATTCCTCCCCATTCCTCACTTGCACCCCGCCCTCTCTCCCCATCTCAGCCCCTGGCAACCAGCATCCTACTTTTTCTCTATGAATCTGACTATTCTTTGTACCTCATATAAGTGGAATCATACAATATTTGTCTTTCTGTGACTGGCTTATTTCACTTAGGCTTAAGGTTCAGTTAACCTCAAGGTTCATGTATGTTGTAGCATGTGTCCAAATTTCATTTCTTTTTAAGGCTGAATAATATTCCACTGTGTATATATCTCACATTTTCTTTATCCATTCATCTGTTAGTGGACATTTCATTTGTTTTCATCTGTGGCTACCAGGAATAATGCTGCTACGAACATGAATGTACAATATCTATTCAAGTTCTTGCTTTCAGTTATTTAGGATATACCTGGAAGTGAAACTTTTTATGTTTGATTTTTTTCAAAAATTGCCATACTTTTTTCCTTTTTTTTTTTTAAGATTTTACTTATTTATTTGACAGAGAGAGAGACAGCGAGATAGGGAACACAAGTAGGCAGAATGGGAGAGAGAGAAGCAGGCTTCCCACTGAGCATGGAGCCCAATGCAGGGCTCGATCCCAGGACCCTGGGATCATGACCTGAGCCAAAGGCAGCCGCTTAACTGACTGAGCCACCCAGGCGCCCCAGCCATACTTTTTTCTTTAAGGAAAATTATAACAAACGTAAAAATATTAAAGTGGCTTTGGAATTTGGTAATGGATACAGGCCAAAAGAATTTTGAGGTGCTTGATCGAAAAAGCCTAGATTGCTTTGAAAAACTTGTTGGTAGAAAGATGCATATTATAAAAGGGATTCTAGTAAGGGCTCAGAAAAAAGAAAGAAGAGCTATTGACAAAACTTCTGTCATTTACAAAATACATAAATTGTCAAGAACAGAATTTTTCCAGAAATCTTAATGTTTCTTCTAGTGAGGTCTCAGATGCAATTGAGGAACATGTTATTGGACACCGAAAGAAAGGTGATCCTTGTTATAAAATGGCAGAGAACTCGGCTGAATTAATTATGGTCTACTCTTGGAAGGAAAGTAGAATTTTTTTTTTTTTTTTATTTGAGAGAGAGAGAGTGAGCACAAGCAGGGGAGGAGCAGATCTGGTGTATGTATATACATATATATACAATGTGTGTGTGTATATATATATACACGCGTGCACACGTGCACACACACAATGAAATATTACTCAGCCGTAACAAAGAACAGATTTTTTCATTCTTGCCATTTACAACATGGATGGATCTAGAGGGTATAATGCTAAGCAAAATGAGAAAGACAAATACCATATGATTTCACTCAAATGTGGAATTTAAGAAATAAAACAAATGAACAAAGAAAAAAAGAGACAAACCAAGAAACAGACTCTTAACTCTAGAAAACAAACTGATGGTTACCAGAGGGGAGGTGGGTGGGGGGAGGGGTGAAATAGGTGAAGGGGATTTCGAGTACACATATCATGGTGAGCACTGAGTAGTATATAGAATTGTTGGGTCACTATATTGTACATCTGAAACTAATGTAACACTGTATGTTAAGTATACTAGACTTAAAATTCAGGAGGAAAAATGGAACCAGGTCTTGATGATTTGGAAAATTCTTAGCCTATCCAGACAGTGTGCTCTGGAGACAGGGCCAAGTGTGTGGCTCCACAGCCCCTCTGTGACCACATTAGGTCTGTGACTCACGTGGCCAGTAAGTCATCTCAGGAGAAATACTGCCAGCTTGTACTAAACAGGGACAGAAACAAGGTGAAGTGAAGGAAGGCTGTTGAACATCTGGGATCCTACCAGCAGAAAACAGGCTAGTAGAGTTACTTGACTAAAAATACCAGTTCTCCTTAGAGAAAAAGGAAGAGTGGCTCTGTAGGTATCTCAAAGGCTGACAGGGCAGCTGTTGTCACCACAGGCCCAGGGGATATTGCCTTCTTGTTCCAGAGTGCAGGGCCACTGCCCCTGAGGGCCAAGAGGGTGGGGCTGTAGCTGAGGGTTGAGAAGGTGGGGCCACTCTAGCAGGCCCAGAAGGCAGACCATCAGGGCACAGAAAATTATTCTTAGGCCTTAAAACCGAATGGAATTCTCCTTGCTTGGTTGCAAACTTACTTTGGACTAGTAACCCTTTCATTCCTTCTGTTTTCTCCCTTTCAGAGTGGGCATGTCTATTCTGTGCTTGTTTCGCTATTGTTTTTGGAAGCAAATAACTTGTTTACCAGTGTCACAGATCTCGGGAAGGAGAGTAGTTTTGCCCCTAGATGGACCATTCTCAGAGTCTTACCCATATCTAATTTAGATGATGCTTAGATGAGATGTTGGACTTAGAATTGATGCTAGAATGTTGGCATGGAGTGACTATATTTTGCACAAAGGAAGGACATGAATTTTGGGGAGCTAAAGGGTGGATAGAATTATGGGCCTTAAGTTATGTTGAAATCCTAACCTCCAGCACCTGTGAATGTGGCCTTTTTTGGAAATAGGGTTTTTGCAAGTATAATCAAGGTAAGATGAGGTCATACTGGACTACGGCAGGCCATAATCCAACGACTGGTGTCCTTTGTAAGAGAAATCTGGAACAGAAGATACAAGGGAGAACCCCAGATGAAGACAGAGGCAGAGACTGGAGTGAAGTGTCTACAAGGCAAGGAACACTAAGGATTGCTAGCAGCCACCAGAAGTTGGGAGAGAGGCATTGAATAGATTCTCTCTTAGAACCTCCAGAAGAAGCCAGCTCTGCTAACATCTAAATTTCAGACTTGTAACCTCCAGAATTGTGACAAGAAATTTCTGTTGTTTAAAACCACCCAGTAATTTGCAGGGATTGGTTGCAGCAGTGCTAGGAAACTACCCTATCTCTCTGAGTTTTCCTATTAAGAGTATAATAACTGAAGGAATGCTTTCAACCTTCAGAAAAATTCTCAGAAGAAACTGTTCTTTAATTTTTTTGTTCTATGTCATTGTTTATGTTTTTATGTGGTATATAAAATTGACTTTTACATATTTATATTTAGGTTTAGGGAACTTTGATTTTAAATTAATTAACTTGGAAAATCCAAATATTTACTTTTATGTAACTGTTGAAATTTATTAAATCTTCACAGCACAGTTAGATTTTTAATGTCAACTTATTTCATTATTACCTATTAAAATAATTTTATTTTTCAAGTATGGAAGTCTTATTAAACTCTATAGTAGAGTTTATATCAGTTTGTATTTATCACTCAGTTTAAATTGAGAAACTTAAAATGTGGACTATTCTAGAAAAAGCTGTATCAGTATTTATTATTTCAGTTATTAAAATCTTATAAAGTTGTTTATTACTGTTAGGTTAAATTAAGTTTAAGTACAACTTCAGGTATTTCGTTTTAAAGCAAACTCCATTTTGAAATTTAAAATTTAAAGACAGCTAAGGAGTGATTATATATGTTACTTTTTCTTGAGAGGGTATTATAACAATTTATAAAGATAAAATTTAACCTAACTGCAAAGATCCCTCTTGTTCACCCTAAAACAATAATTTTCATTTTTGCATCTTCCAAATATATACATGAGGTACTTAGGTACTGTGGCTAATAATTATATACAATTCATTTGGTTAAGGATTAAATAGGCCACCTTTAAATAGCAGGCAGCTTCCTGAGAGTATCTTAAAATATGCAAAAATTGGCTCTCATATTTGCATAAAGGGAGGTCGTGGCTGCACAGACTCAAGCCTTTAAAATTATTGGGTTATTTCAACTTTTTACCGGTTTCTTTTTCTACTTTCAGCACATAAATGCACATCATGCTTATGAATCTCAGATCTCATCAATGGCAAAAGCCATGTCTAGATTAGAAGAAGAGCTGAGACATCAAGAAGATGCAAAAGCGGCGGTGTTGAATGATCTGTCGTCTCTTAGAGAACTTTGCATTAAGCTTGATTCAGGCAAAGATATTATGACCCAACAACTGAATTCCAAAAGCCTGGAGTTAGAGAGGGTAGGAACTTAAAAGATTTTGTTTTGTAGCACATTATTTTATTAAGCCCTCCCCTCATTGTTTTACTTTATCATGCACTGCCCAATATATTTGTTCCCCTTTAAGGAGTTACTTTTGACTACAGGATTTTGACAACTAGATTCTTTGCCAGGATTTTTCTGGCAAACATGGTGATGAAACTAGGTGCTCTCCATTTTGGAGTAGATGGATATTTAGGAAAATAGGAGTCTTCTTATTATAGAATAGGAGGCTATCCCAGTACATTTCTTTTCTCCGTTTGAAGGTAAGATTTAAATGATGGATTGAGCAGTTTATTACTTCCTAAATGGAGTAGTTTTTCTGATAAAAATCCCAAGACATTTAGGGGTGCCTGGGAGGCTGAGTCGGTTAAGCGACTGCCTTCGGCTCAGGTCATGATCTCCGGGTCCTGGGATTGAGCCCCAAGTTGGCTTCCTGCTCTGCGGGGAGTCTGCTTCTCCCTCTCCCTTTGCCCCCACCTCCTCGCGCGCTCTCTCTCAAATAAATAAATAAAATCTTAAAAAAATCCGAAGGCATTTAAGTCTTAGTTAATTTTAAAAGTCTAGTTAGCTGGAACTTCCCATTCTCAAACTGAGGCATTACTTTAAACAACCCAGTGTGTGTTTTCAAACATAGGTGTTTTCAGTTTTCATTCATTTAGTAGTATGTTTATCTTCAGGTACTGAGAAACCCCAGTGCTGGTTTGACTGTTGTCAGAGGGCACAAAATAGATCAGAAGGGCTTATCCTTGCTGATAAGATTGGCCACATTTTAGGATTTTATGTTAATGACCGTCTCTTGACAAGGTAGTGTGAATGGAAACTATTTGAGGGCTGGAGTAGGTTTTGTAGCAAATAAGCCCTTACTGAAAATAGCAAAAATTATTTTGAAAATAAGATAATTTTCTTACACTTAAAAAAATGGTTCAAAATCTTTAACTGGTACCCAAAACAAATAACTGATGGGTGTATAGCTCTGCAAATAATTTTTTAGAATAAGTCTAAAATTCTACTGAAGTAATCTTCCTTTGTTTTCCCTGTAGGTCATGGCAGAATTAGAAAATGCAAAATCAGAAGCAGAACTGTTAAAAAAACAACTGTCAAGTGAGAGACATACAATTAAAAACCTTGAATCATTGTTGGCTACAAATAGAGATAAGGAATTTCATTCTCATTTAACATCCCACGAGAAGGATACAGAAATTCAGCTACTTAAAGAGAAGTTAACCCTTTCAGAAAGCAAATTGTAAGTGCCATAAATCAACCTATGTAAAGAAAACAGCTTGTCAAAAATAATTTTTCAATTTTTGGTGGGAGAGGGGGATGGAAGTGTATAATGTGGTACAAAACCAAAATATCTTACTTATGTGGTGACTGCTTTTGGAATTCAGGGGTTTAGTTCAGGAGAGACATTGTGTTTGGAAATGTAGATTTGTCTGTCTTCACCATAGAGATGGCACCCATGGAAGTGAATGAATGAACTTTAGAAAAATGTCTAAATTTGAGGAACAAAGAGGAGTCAGCAAAGGAGAGAGCATTTCAGGATGGGGAGAGCCGTCTGTGTCTCTTGCTGTGGACTAGGAAAAAGACTTCAAAAAGGCTGTGTGATATTACCTTTTAGGAGATTGATGATAGTCTTTTAGATGCACAGGTTTGGATATACTTGATGGAAGAGGGGGGGAAACCCAGAGCGGATAGTACAAGCGGAACAGTTTTAAAAGAAGTTAAGAAATATTTCTTTTTCGGGGCGCCTGGGTGGCTTAATCGGTTAAGCATGGCTCAGGTCATGATCCCAGGGTTCTGGGATCGAGCCCCACATCAGGCTCTCTGTTGGGCGGGGAGCCTGTTTCTCCCTCTGTCTGCCACTCCGCCTGCTTGTGCTCTCTCTCTCTGTCAAATAAATAAATAAAATCTTTAAAAAAAAAAAGAAAAAAAAATATTTCTCTTTCTGAGGCAGGAGTCAAGAAAGAGTCAACGAAGATACTTTACATCTTGATGTTATAATTCATGTCTTGTTCAAATTTATATTTCCAACATTGCTGCAGTGCCCAGCACATACTGGAAGCTCAGTTTAAATGTTTGTTAAATAAATAAGATGAATGAATGAATGAAAAGGAAAACTTAGTGATAGAAGCCCCTGAAAAAAATAAGCTCCTGAAGTTGAGAAAATTTGTGTTAAAATTTGTGTTAAAATTTGTGTTAAAAAGTCTTGTTCTTTTCTTTTTTTGTCCTTAAGTATCACCTCCATTTGTATTTATTAATAACAAAAACAAAAATCCATAGTACTTGATTACACATTTGTTATTTATTTCTTTGACTTTTAAAATTTGTTTTTAAGAACTAGTCAAGGCCGGGAAAACACCATGCTTCGGGCTAAAGTGACACAATTACAAACCGATCACGATGCTCTGAAAAGGCAGATTTCAACTGAAAGATACGAACGGTAAGAAAAATTCTTAGCACTGGACAGTGTTTTTATTTATTCCCTATCCTATTTCAAAAAGGATTTAATATAGCTTAAAAAGAGACAACTTCCGGGGTGCCTGGGTGGCTCAGTCGTTGGGCGTCTGCCTTCGGCTCAGGTCATGATCTCAGGGTCCTGGGATCCAGCCCTGCATCAGGCTCCCTGCTCCGCGGGAAGCCTGCTTCTCCCTCTCCCACTCCCCCTGCTTGTGTTCCCTCTCTCACTGTGTCTCTCTCTGTCAAATAAATAAAATCTTTAAAAAAAAAAGAGAGACAACTTCCTTTTAGCATTTATACAAAAGTAAATTTCTTCTGATATTTCTTCCTAAAAAGGCAACAAGTGTTGTGGAAGATAATATCCTTATAGTAAATAAAGTGGCAAGTGTTGTCTCAATGTTTTCTATAGCATTTCTCAGGGCCATATTAGGGCATTATTTGAAAGAGTATAGATAGGGAATCAGCAAGGTAGTAAGGATTCTACAAGAACCCAAAACAATATGGTCCAATAGGAAACTCTAAATATAGATCATCAACAAAAGTAATGATGATCATAAGAACAATTGATAAGGGACACCTGAGTGGTTCAGTCGGTTAAGTGTCTGCCTTTGGCTCAGGTCATGATTCCAGGGTCCTGGGATCAAGACCCTGGAGGGACTCAGCAGGGAGCCCGCTTCTCCCTC
Organism: Halichoerus grypus; assembly: GCF_964656455.1. Taxonomy (NCBI): domain Eukaryota; kingdom Metazoa; phylum Chordata; class Mammalia; order Carnivora; family Phocidae; genus Halichoerus; species Halichoerus grypus. Next base: position 44,044,706 of record NC_135714.1, read on the forward strand.
TGCCTGCCTCTTCCCCTGCTTGTGCTCTCTCTCTCTGACAAATAAGTAAATAAAATCTTAAAAAAAAAAAAATTGATAAATATGTGCCAGATACCATATACCAATAATCTATTATTATGCCTATATTAGAGGAAACCAAAGTCACACAAATAGTAAATGGTAGAACCAAAACTAAAATCAAGGTAGATCTTGTATACCTGAAACTAACATGTATGTTAATTATACTTGAATTAAAAAAATAAATACAAATTTAATGGGCACCTGGGTGGCTCGATCGGTTAAGCATCTGACTCTTGATCTCAGCTCAGATCTTGATCTCAGTGTTACGAGTTCAAGCTCTGCATTGGGCTCCATGCTGGATGTGGAGTCTACTTAAAAATTAATTAATTATAACTAATTAAAATGAAGGAAAGGCAGATCTAATTTTATATCCCATACTCTTATATACAGTATATTCCCTGTAGCTTAGTAATTTTCATACTCACTTATATTCCAGTTCATTTGCTTTGTTATATTGAAAATTTGAATCCCCAAGTGTTACAAAGAGAAATGAGACCTGCTTTCACAGCTAAAATCAAAATCTAGTTTGCAGATCACTTAAGTTACTTTTCTTCCATTACTCTTTTTTTTTTAAGATTTTATTTATTTATTTGACAGAGAGAAACACAGCGAGAGAGGGAACACAAGCAGGGGGAGTTGGGGAGGGAGAAGCAGGCTTCCCGTGGAACAAATTGCCCAATGCGGGACTCGATCCTAGGACCCTGGGATCATGACCTGAGCTGAAGGCAGATGCTTAATAACTGAGCCACCTAGGTGCCCCTCCATTACTCTTTCTTGCTATGTTAATACCATAGACATCAACATTCCTGAGATTTCATTCTCAAATAGTTGGTAAAATTGCTTATCAGGTCAATTTTTTGAGTTCTCTTATTATCCATTGACATCAGAACTTTGAGTGATATGCTATTTGGAGCATAGACAGAATTTGCTAGGAAATATTTATGATTTTAAAGAGAAATGAAGCCTGAGTAGTGAAGAAATGCATCAGTGTCATAAAAGCAGTGTTACTAATTTCTCGTAATTGGGAAGATTTAGTTTCTCAGTGTGCTAAACTGTACATACATGATGATTTCCATTTCCTAATGATGATTTAAATTTTCTTAAATCCAAGGGCCCTAAATCAAGCCCTCTTTTGCCTAGGGTTATAAAACCCCATTAATTCTTCTTTTTCCATTGCCCCTGGTCCCCAAAGAAACCTCGGCTGACATGACCATGTCTCCTTTTCCTTACCATCCAACTAGATGATACATTCTTACACCACCCAGGGAACAATATTGGTTCTTGGGGGAATAGAGAGTGGCAAAAAAAAACTTTAGGTATTACAATGATTTATAGCCCTCTAAAGGGCTTCAGTACATAAATAGCGTATCTATGTATTAAAATTTCAGGGGCAGAGGTAGCTAATTTGGGAGGAGGGAATATCTTTTTTTTTTTTTTTTAAGATTTTCTTTATTTATCAGAGAGAGAGAGACAGAGGCAGGCAGAGGGAGAAGCAGGCTCCTTGCTCAGCAAGGAGCCCGATGTGGGACTCAATCCCAGGACCCTGGGATCATGACCTGAGCCGAAGGCAGACGCTTAACCAACTGAGCCACCCAGGCGTCCCGGGAGGAGGGAATGTCTTAAAAAGTTTCTTTAGGGGGATAATAATGAGGGCGCCTGGGTGGCTCAGTTGGTTAAGCGACTGCCTTCGGCTCAGGTCATGATCCTGGAGTCCCGGGATCGAGTCCCGCATCGGGCTCCTTGCTCTGCAGGGAGTCTGCTCCTCCCTCTGACCCTCCCCCCTCTCATGTGCTCTCTCTCTCAAATAAATAAATAAAATCTTTAAAAAAAAAAAAAAAAAAAAAAGTTTCTTTAGGGGGATAATAATGAAAAAAAGTTTGTGAAACACCCAACTAGGTAGAAATCCTGGATACTGAAGAACATAAGGCAGAAAGTCTAGGCCAGAGACAGAATAGCCCACAAAAGAGGTAGCAACACAGTCACCATGCTTTGTGGGGCTGACTCAGACACAGGGAAGGAGACCATAACAGAGAAAATAGTGATTTCACTTCTGACGTTTGGCAGTTGTTAGGAAGGAGGCTAGGTTTATGTGCAAGAGGAGGTGGGAAAGGAAGCGGGGTGGGGTAGAGGAGGGAACCAGCCAACTTTGGAAATCTCTATTCAGGGAGGCTTTGAACAATCTCTTATGGTACATATTCCTTTAATTGAAATCTTTTATTCAGTACTTAAAAATTATATAAGGACATAGGATTTAAATTTAGTAGAAATACACATTAATTAATTGAGAAGTTATTTAATCACCCAGTAACAATTACAGCAGCTTATATTTGTATTTCACTTTTTGGTATAATCTCTTATTTGTTTTTTACTGACAGAGAACGAGCAATCCAAGAGATGCGTCGCCATGGCCTTCCCACACCACCCCTTTGTTCTACTCTGAGGTCTCCTTTACATTCTCCTGAACATATAAACTGTTAATTATCAGAAGGTATGTATGTAACACCAAGGACAGGCAAAACTAATCTGTAGTTATAAAAATTCAGAAAGTAGTTTTCCGCATGGGGGGAGGGGAAATTGCCTACAAGGTGGTCAGGAAGGGCATCTGGGTGGCTCAGTCGTTAAGCATCTGCCTTCGGCTCAGGTCATGATCCCAGGGTCCTGGGATCGAGCCCCCCATCAGGCTCCCTGCTCAGCAGGAGGCCTGCTTCTCCTCCCTCTCCCACTCCCTGTGCTTGTGTTCCCTCTCTCGCTCTCTCTCTCTCTGTCAAATAAATAAATAAATTAAAAAAAAAAAAAAAGAAAAGGTGGTCAGGGGAACTTTACGAGGTAATGGAATGTTCTGTATTTTGGTGATGATTACATGGGTATATATGATTGTAAAAACTCAGTGACCTGAACATTAGTTCATGCTTTTATTGTATGTAAATTATACCTCATTTTAAAAAAGAGAAGACCTCCACAACGGAACACTAAATGACAGTATGAGATATCACATTTGATGAAGTGCCAAATTCAAGGTACAAATAATAGGTAGTAAAAGTGTAGACAAAGATGTAAAAATAGGAATGCACATGTCACAGTAGACTCAATCTGACAGGATTGGCAGGTTGGAAAATGATGAGGGAAGAAGGCATGGAAGGTAGAGTGGAACATACAGGCTATATTGAATGTGAGGCAAAATTAGAGATTCTATGTAGTCTTGATTCTGTGAGTCAAGGGGAGCCGTTGAAGGTCCTTCTGTGTATAGGATGAATACAAGGGAGGGATTAAGATGAAAGAACTGCTCCTGGTGGATCAACTTCATATTTGGGCCGTATTGGGGAGGGTGGAAATCAGAAGGAGACCAGAAAGAGATACGAAATGAACAGTATACTCAGCTCAGGATCTGTATAATAATATTGAAAGCTAGGACAGATTTTAAAAAACAAATTGTAATATATATACAGAAAAGTGCCATATCCTAGTATACAGCTCAATGAGTTTTCACAAATAGAACACGCCTATGTATAACCTACACCCAGACCAAGAAACAAAATCTGTCTCTCTCGGGCTCTCTCCTGGTCGTAAGCCCTGCTCCAGAAGTAACTGTCCTGTCTATTAAAAACAGATTTCTTTTGCCTGTTTTTGGACATTTTTTAAATGAAATCATACATTTCTGGCTTCTTTTCTTCCACAGTATATTTGTGAGATTCATTCATACCGTTGTGTGTATTTGTAGGCTGTTCAGTCTTGTTGCCGCATTGTGTGTACTCATTCCATTGTTGATGGGCTCCTGGTAATTTCCAGTTTGGGCTCTTACAGAGTTATGATGAACATTCTGGTACCTGTAGGTGAACAGACGTGTGCATTTCCTTTGGGTATGCACTCAGGACTGAGGTGGTTTGGTCACTGGACATGCAGATGTTCAAACTTAAGTAGCTATAGCAAAGTGGTTGTAAAGAGCTAGGATACATTTGACAGAGGAAGGGCCAAAGGGATGTGCTGATTCACTGGAGATGGGAATGAATGGGAAAGAAGTATGTCAGACCCAGGGCTTGAAAGGTAGGTGACTGTGAAAAATGCAAGCTCCCTGACCAAAAGAGTAAAGTCAGTCTTTTTAAAAAATATGCATTTCTTCGTCTTTTTAAATAGAAGTATATAGAAGATAATTAAGCATTTCTTCAATGACTCAGAATCCTCATTATGTACATTAATTATGTGCTGTGCTTTAACATACTGATGCCCCCAGGGTTTATTGGTATTTGTAGGACCTAGGTTTGTTGTTTTTTTTGTTTTTTTTAAAGATTTTATTTATTTATTTGACAGAGACACAGCAAGAGAGGGAACACAAGAAGGGGGGAGTGGGAGAGGGAGAAGCAGGCTTCCCGTGGAGCAGGGAGCCTGATGTGGGGCTTGATCCCAGAACCCTGGGATCATGACCTGAGCCAAAGGCAGACGCTTAATGACTGAGCCACCCAGGCACCCCTGTTTTTTTTTTAAGATTTTATTTATTTATTTATTTGAGAGAGAGATAGCAAGAGCAGGAACACAAGCGGAGGGAGTGGGAGAGGGAGAAGCAGGCTTCCTGCCGAGTGGGGAGCCCGATGTGGGGCTCATTGTGGGGCTCATTGTGGGGCTTGATCCCAGGGTCCTGGGATCATGACCTGAGCTGAAGGCAGATGCTTAACGACAGAGCCACCTGTAAGACCTAGGTTTAAATGATGCCTGATTGCTGTGCTTTTGCTTTTGTGTTTGTTTGTTGTTCGTTTGATTAGAACGTGTATTTTCCTCTTTTCACTTTGAAGACCACTTCTCGATGCTGGCTGCAAACACTGTGTCCTCAGAACTTCAAAGCTCTGCTGTATTAATTTGAATGTGATTAGATGGAGGTTCAGCTTCTCCTTATAAAGCCTTGTAACAGCTGTGACGCATACATTTTCTCATACTAGATTCACAGCTACATATTAGATCAGGGATTGGTAAGCTAAGGTCTGTGAGCCAACTGTACTCCACTGCCTATTTTTGTAAATTTAGCTTTATTGGAGCATAGCCACAGCTGTTTATGTATCGTGTAAGACTGCTTTTCTACAGTGGCTGAATTGAGTAGTTGTAACGGAGACCCCATGGCCCACAAATCTAAAATATTTACTACCTGGCCTTTCACATCCTGTGGCCTCTAGAAAACTCCGCTGTACACCCGTGAGACAGTAGAGTGAAAAAACAAATCTTTAGTTTTATGAAAATAGGCTTTACCTTATAAGACCCCCAAAAAGGGTCTTGGGGACTCCCAGAGATCCCCAGATTCTACTTTAAGAACCACTGATATAGAACATACTGGATTTCAGCAATCTCTAAAGCTGAATTAGAAAACTTTTTGTTTTGTTTTTGTTTTTTTTTAAAGATTTTATTTATTTTTTGACAGAGAGAGACAGCGAGAGAGGGAACACAAGCAGGGGGAGTGGGAGAGAGAGAAGCAGGCTTCCTGCTGAGCAGGGAGCCCAATGCAGGGCTTGATCCCAGGACCCTGGGATCATGACCTGAGCCGAAGGCAGACACTTAATGACTGAGCCACCCAGGCACCCCTGTTTTGTTTTGCTTTAAAGATTTTTTATTTTTAAGTAATATCTACACCCAACATGGGGCTCAAACTCAGAACCCCGAGATCGAGAGTCACCTGTTCCACCGACTGAGCCAGCCAGGCATCCCAAAACTTTTTAATTGCGATAAAATATATATAACGTGAATTTTGCCGTCTTAACTATTTTGAAAGTGTACAACTCAGTGGCATTAAATTCACAATGTTGTACAGCCAAAACCACTATTTCCAAAACTTTTTCATCACCCCAACCAGAAACTCTATATCCATTAGGCAATAACTCTCCAGTCGCCTGACTTTACCTCCCTAGGCCCTGGAAATCTGTAATCTAATTTTCTATGAATTTGCCTATTCTGGATTTTCATGTAAGTGAAATCATACTATATTTGTCCTTTTGTGTTGGGCTTGTTTCACTTAGGATCATGTTTTCAAGGTTCCATCTATGTTGTAGTGTGTGTCAGAACTTGATTCTTTTTTATGGTTGAATAATATTCCTTGTGTGTTTGTGCCACATTTTGTTTATCTACTCATCAGTTGATGGACACCTGGATTGTTTTCACCTCCTAGCTATTGTGAATAATGCTGCTATGAACATTGGTGTATGGTATCTGTTTTAGTCCCTGTTTTCAAATCTTTTGGGAGTACCTAAGAATAGAGTTTCTGGGTCATATGGTAATTCTGTATTTAAATAATATATCCTCACTGAGAAAACATAAAATACAAAAATATAAAGAAGGAAACAAAATCACTTTTTTTAACATTTTTTTATTGTTATAAAATATATATAACATCAAATGTATCATTCTAACCATTTTTAAGTGTGCATTTCTCTGGCAATTAGTACATTCACATTATTATGCAAAAATAATGTCCACTGTCCATCTCCAGAACTTCTTTATCTTCTTCAACTGAAACTCTTTACCCATTAAACATTAACTCCCCATCCTTCCCTCCCCCCCAGCTCCTGGCAACCACCATTACAAATTTCTGTCTCTATGAATTTGACTACTCTGTTTACCTCATATAATTGGAATCATACAGTATTTGTCCTTTTTGTAACTTACAGTGTTTTCAGGGTTCATCCAAGTTGGAGCATGTGTCAGAATTTCTGTCTTTTTTGAGGCTGAACAATATTATTCTCTTGTATGAATACACCACGTTTTGTTTATCCATTCATGAGTTGATAGATACTTGAGTTGCTTCTGTCTTTTGGCTGTTGTGAAAATGGATGTACAAATCAAAATCACTTTTAATCCTACAACCCAGAGAAATTAGCAATTATCATTTTGGTATATACTTCCTTCGTGTGTTTGATGTGTAATAAATATACACACACATTCATAGACATATAATTCTAATAGAGATCATACTCGAAATAGTTTTTATCCTATTTTTTGTTTTGTTTTTTGGGGTTTTTCCCCCTTAATAAATTGTTGAGAGCATCTATTCTTACCATTAAAAGTATTTTCAAAAATGCCATTTTAAAATCATTATGTAACAGTTCATCACATGGATATTCCATGATTTACTTAGATTACTTTCTCAGTGTTTCCATTGTAGAATTTTTCATATTTGTGTGTGTGTGTGTTTGTGTGTGTGTGTGTGTGTTTTAATTGGGAGGCTGATTAAATAGCACATAAGGTTAAAATATTTGAAAAAATATTTGACTATCCATACTATGCTGTTTTAAGACTCAGAACACAATTTACAGTACTTGTATATTATCCTAAATGTCATATTGTTCCTCATTTTGAGTCATTTTTCTCAATTAACATGCTGTGTTATCCCTTTCTTTTCACTATTCATTTAGTCCTCATATACTTTGATGTACTTCGGTGGTTTGAGGGGAATATCTTTTTGAAGTGTAGAGCAGTACTTCTGAGCTATTAACTATAACTTGATTATGGGCAAAGGCTTTATTGGAGAATACAATTTCAGTTAAAACTGAAAACAATCTCAGTTTTTTGTGAATGTTCTAAGTAATTTTGTTTGTCGTTTTTATCTTAGCTCACCTATCTTGTCCCCTCTTTTTCAGAATGATGGCTATCAATGAGTTAGCTATATGGATTTTTTAAAGGACAGAACAGTAATGAAATATTTGAAGTACTTGTTCCTGAAAATCATGAACATTGACACAAATTCTACCTCTGTCAACTTTTATTTAGATCAGTGAATATTTATGTAAAAAATTTGGTTTAAAAGAGCCATATCTATGTGTATATTTTTATATATATGACAGAACAAAATATGTATTAATAGTGCTAATGTTCTACCTGTATTTATACTATTCCTGACTTAAATTACTCCTCAAAGTGTGTGTTTATACTGTGAATTAATATAATGTATTGTTCACATTATGCTTTAATAATCTTTTTCATAATGAATGTGTATATAAACATTCTTACAGTACTTCTAACAAAGTGTTTTTAGTTTTCATGCCTGTGTTTATAACCCATATCTTTAATGCATTCACATAAGGATTATCAACTTTGATGCTATGCTCTCTCACTTAACTTTTTTCTTCTAAATGTAAAATTATTCACCAGTATGTTGTCTGTCATCAAGGGTAATATATTCAGGTCTATTCTTAAAATAGTAGAGGTCTTGATAAAATAATGATTACCATATGTAGTTTGTTATTGCTCACTCGAAGAACTGTGATGGAAAAGATGCATTTATATATTATATACAGTATATTATTTTGGTTATCACATGGACTTTTCATATAATACAAATTCTATCAAAATCAAACTAAAAGCTGCATTCAGAATTTTGTAAGACAGTAGAACAGAAATTTGGGACACTTTTTCAGTAAATAAAATTCCTCCCTGTATTAATTGAAAATCTCAGAGTATAAAAGTATATGGAGTAAATATAGTATTCTGTTAAAATGCCAATATACATTCAATAATAGCAGCTTTTTGCTTCTAAACCTGTGTGTTGTAATTTATGAGTCTTGCAGAATAGTAGTAAACAACTGTGGCATGTTAAATAGAAAACAACTTTTTACAGTTAATTTTCAAAGTTGTAATTTTAAGGAATTTAAATATATACATACATCAATAGAAGAACAGAAGTACAAAATAGAATGTCAGATACAAAAACTAATCGTGTTTGAACCATACACATTTGAAGAAAATTCTGTTCTCTGTAGATTTCATTATGATTGAAAAAGAAGAACTTAAGAACTAACATAGGAAAGTTGAAGAGCAGTTATTTATGATACGTTTTGTTTCCTCTTGTGCTTTACTACAGTGGAGTTTGTGTGTGTGTGTGTGTGTGTGTGTGTGTGCGTGTACGTGTACCTGGGGGTGGGCACTGTTGTTTTTCCAAAACTAATATGCCTTATATGTTCGGGTTATGCTCTTTGCAATAATTCACTGTATATTTGGCTGTGATGTGGTTTACTTTTCTACCATCTTTGTAATTTTATGTATTCCACCTTCTTTGTGTGAATTCATGTATTATGTAGCAAAATACAAGAGAAATGGGACTATTTGCAATGTCATATGGAAAAATCTTTTAATAAATATGTCTGTCCCCACCTTTTCCCCCCAAGCAACAGCAAGACATACTGTGTTAATATTTTTAATGTTTTCTATAATTTAAAAATGTATAGCTTTAATTGTTATTTTCTTAACCATGTTACAATTTTTCTAAATTAGTTTTATCCTGGGGCGCCTGGGTGGCTCAGTCGTTAAGCATCTGCCTTCGGCTCAGGTCATGATCCCAGTGTCCTGGGATCAAGCCCCGCATTGGGCTCCCTGCTCCGCGGGAAGCCTGCTTCTCCCTCTCCCACTCCCCCTGCTTGTGTTCCCTCTCTTGCTGTGTCTCTCTCTGTCAAATAAATAAATAAAATCTTTAAAAAAATAATAAAAATAAAAAATAAATTAGTTTTATCCTAAAATACCGAATGTTCTGACCTTTTATAGATGTTTTTGTTTCAAGTAATTTTAAATTATGCTTGATACAGATTTTCCAATAAACTTTCCAGTCAATTTATTTTCTCTTTCTTACAAATAGTTTTTTCTTAAATTTTAGCAATATTCTTAATTCTAAAATTAAGTACAATTAATTCAAATCAAACTTTATCATGATAGGATATGGGGAAATTGCTGTGCTTATGTACCAGGTACTTTTTTTTTTTTTTACTGACTTTGATTTATCTCTAGGTAGTTCACATATAAGAAATGAAGTCAAAGGTTGTTTGAAATCCATCTACAAAATGATTAAACAGGCTCTCCCCAGTTCTTAGATTTTAGCACCTGACTTACTGTCTTTCTACCATTAGTTCTATGATCAGTCTTTTTTATGTATCTTCTTAGAACAGTGGTTATTGACCAGTCCTGCACATTAGAGTTACCTGGACAATTTTAATGAAAAACTGATTTCTGAGCCCTACACTAGTCCAAATAAGAATCTCTGGGGGTTAGGTGTGAGCACTTTGGTTTTGTTTGTTTGTTTAATTTTAGGTTCTCTAGGTGATTCTAATGTGTCACCAGATTTAAAATGCTAATTTAGAAACTGATCCACCAAACTGATTTCATGACCTACTAATGGGACTCAACCTATGGTTTGAAAACACTGCTCTAGATCTTATCATTACTTCCAAAAATCTCAACTTCCAGCATGCTACTTACCCCCCATTCTGGGTCACTCTGTCATGCCTAGCCTAACAATTCTTTGACTGTCCCAGGATCTCCAGACAATCGATTCTCTCACCTATCCTTTGTCTAGAAGTCCCTCGCTTTCCTTTTTATCTAGCATAGGCATCATTTTCTTTGCATATACCCTAAATTCTCTTATCCCTCTAAACTGAAAACTCAAATCTTGTTTGTAACCAACTATTCCAACTACGCTGCATCTGTACCTAAGCAGCTGAACGGGACTCGAGAAAAAACCAACCATGCGGACTCTTTTCACTTGAAACTTAAGGCCCTGAAAATCAAGGGCCCACAGCACTGTGTGAGGATGTGTACACATTTTCCTGGTCAATTCACAATCTCTCAACAAACATTTCACACCTTCTCCTCTCAGACCTTCAGTCCTCCCTCTTTCTTGCTCTCAGGTTGTTTCCTTTTTCACTGAGAAAATGGAAACAGTAAGGAAACTTTCTCACCCTCCCAAATCTATTAACAGTAGATTTGGAGACATCCGTATCTTTATAACTTCCTATTCTAACACAAACCATCTCTACCTCTAGCTATTTTATCTAGTTGTGATCAGCATTCATTCCTTCTACTACTCAAAAGACTCCTGCATTTAACCCCACGTTCCTGAGTCATTTTGGCTCTATTGGCTTGTTCGAACTTGTGTGCATACCTCCCATTTTTAATCTCCCATTTTAAAACCCTCCCAGACCCAACCATTCCATTTTTTGCACCCTTCAGAGCAAAAAAAAATCTTTAAAAGGTGTTATCTATACTCACTTCATCCCCTCTTTATACCCACCTTTCCTTCTTAAACTATCCAATCAAGCTTTATTCCCATTACTCCAAACCATTTTTGTCAAGGTACTAAGAACCCCTATGTGTTCTTTATTTCCTTTTTCACACATAATGTCTCCAGTTAGTGTTTTTTGCGATATTTTGTTCTTACTTGATACTGCTTCTGTCCTCCTTTGAGGAAGGATTGGGGACAGATAGAGCTTTAAAATAAACGCATGATTAAGGACTTCTTCCAGAAGGCATCAGAAAAAGAGATTGCAAATGTAAAAGAAAAGCATTATGGAGGATGTGTGTCAGAGTGCCAACATCTAGGTAATAGTGAGCCTTAGAAGAGAGAAATAATTAGGAATGCAAAAACTATTTTAAGAAATAATGGAAGTAAATGTCACTAAATCAAAGGATACAGTCTGAGGTCTTTATTAAAAGGGCTCAGAAAAAGCCAAGTAGGAGAGAAGGGAAAAACCCACATTTAGATACAATATTAAAGACAAGGAAAGAAATTTTAAAAGCCCCAGAGAGAAACAGTTCACCTGAAAAGGAACAAGGATTGTTGGTGAAGTCTATTTTACTAATAAAAAGAGAAGGAAGGACAAAACAAGAGAAAGGAAGGGAGGGAGGGAGGAAGGAAGGGAGGGAGGGGGGAAGGAAGGGAGGGAGGGAGGAAGGGAGGGAGGGAGGGAACAAGGGAAGGAAGGAAGGGAGGGAGGGAGGAAGGAAGGGAGGGAGGGAGGGAACAAGGGAAGGAAGGAAAATCCGTAACAATTGAGACCAAAACTGGATAATGACAACATGTTAGATGGAAGAACATGAGAAGTTGAATATTTGTGTTATTGGGAGAAGATACAAATACTAATATTTCAGAAGTCAACAGGGTGAAATAACACAGCTATGAGTCTTAAAAGCAACTATCATATTACAGTAATCACTTACCTAGAACTTTATTCTTCCCAGGTGCTATTCTGAGAATTTTACATATGTTAACTCCTTTAATTCCCACAACAATCATATTCTTCTTTATTCTCATTTTATAGACGAGAGCACAGGCAAGATTTGCCTGTGGACATATAACTATTAATGGTGAATTCACTTTTAGACAATTTGTTAAGTGATTTAACATTTAAACCAGCACAAGAAAACATGATCCCTGCAGTGGAAAGCAAGAAAACAGAAAAAAAGAAAGCATATTAGAAGATGTGAAACAAGATGGCAGAAGTAAATCTTTATATAAGAGTGGCCACAATAAATGTAAGTGGATGAATTTCTTCAATTAAATGGCAGAGTCAGATTGGGTTTAAAAAACAGTATGTCAGCTACAAGAGAGATGTTTAAAATAAAAAGACAAAAAATTTGAAAATAAAAGGAAAAGATTCACCAGGCACATGGGAACCAAAAGAAAACTAGAGTACTAATCTTATCTGACTAGATAGAATTTTAGGGAAAAGAAAAAAGAAAAAATCAAGGTGTTACATACTGGTGAACAAGAACAACAATAGAACATAAAGATACAGCCATTACAAACACACAACTATATGTGTATATGTACATATAGAAAGTTTCACACCCAACAAACAGAACACACATTTTCTTCAAGTACATCTCTTACATTTAAAAATAGACCATATAGGGGCGCCTGGGTGGCTCAGATGGTTAAGCGTCTGCCTTTGGCTCAGGTCATAATCTCAGGGTCCTGAGAACAAGTCCCACATCCGGCTCCTTGCTTAGCAAGGAGCCTGCTTCTCCCTCTGCCTGCCACTCCCCCTGCTTGTACTCTCCCTCTCTCTCTCTCTGGCAAATAAATAAATAAAATCTTTAAAAATAAATAAATAAATAAAAATAGACCATATAAAATAAGTCAATCAGAGAAAGACAAGTATCATATGATCTCACTGATATAAGGAATTTGAGAAACAAGACAGGATCATAGGGGAAGGGAGGGAAAAATGAAGCAAGATGAAACCAGAGAGGGAGACAAGCCATAAGAGACTCTTAATCTTAGGAAACAAACTGAGGGTTGCTGGAGAGGAGGGTGGTGGGAAGGATGGGGTGGCTGGGTGATGGACACTGGGGAGGGTATGTACTATGGTGAGCACTGTGAATTGTGTAAGACTGATGAATCACAGACCTGTACCCCTGAAACAAATAATACATTATATGTTAGAAAAAATAAAATTAAAATTAAAAAATAAAAATAGACAGTATATTAGCCTTTAAAGGAAGGCCTCAAATTCAAAAGGATTAAATCATATAAATCATTTATTTGACCATAGTGCATAAAATTAGAAAATCATTGTGTTTGGAAACTAAAAAATGTCTTTCTAAATTATCCTCTGATATAGATGAAAATCATAAAATGAAATAATTTAGACTGATAAGTAAATGATAACAAAGCCACTGGGATCAAAATTGTGGGACACAGCTAAAGTGGGAGTAGAGGGAAACTATAACTTAAATATGTTATTCAGGAAATAAAAACCTGTTAACAAATGAGCAAGGATTTAATTCAAGAGATTAGGAAGAGGTAACAGCAACCCTTGCTCTCTCCCCCTCCTCAAAATAATAGATAAATAATGAAGAACAGAAAACAATGTTAGAGAACAATAACATCAACCACAAAAGTTGAGATGAACAAACCAAGAGTTGGATCTATAAAAGGACTGATCAATAAACTTTATTTGAAATAAGACTTATCAAGAAAAATATTGCAAAATTCAAAACGAAAAGAAAAATAATTACAAATATGTCAGGTATCAAGAAAATGAAAGTATGAAGAATGGCTATATGCTAATATAATGTGTGAAATACATAAAATCCATGAAAATAAAAAATGCTGAAATTTGGTGCAGGAAATAATATAGAACTCAACTAGAACAATATGTGATAAAGAAATTGAGAGACAATCAAATATAAATGTGTGGGGTTGTATATTTCTTAGTTATAAGCTAATAAATTAACATATCTCTGTTTACTAGATGCTGGTAGAAAATAGGAGACTCCTGGGTCAGAGACAAAGGCCTTTATTACTTACGGCACAGCAAGCAGCATAAGCATCATGTCTGTACTGGTTCTCCTTAACTGCCCCCCAAACACCATGGGGGGAGGGAGTATGGCCCAGATGAATACCAACATGCAGAGTTTCCTGTCACAGCCCAGGAACACTAAGTTTAGGGAATCCATTTCTTTTACAACAAGCAATAAGTAAGCCTGCTCTTTGTCTGAGGAGACATTGCCGCATCCCTCTCTGTTGCTCACAGCAAACACAATGCTCACTGCAAACACAATGCTGAAACATGGTGTGGGTGAAGATCGATTAGGGCCTTGCATTCTTTGCATGCCCCCAGGAATATACAGGGATGTTCAGAATCCATGGCAGCCTCTCCCAAGGATAATCCCCCACCTAGACTGTATATGTTCTTGGCCAAACTTAAGTTTTTACGTAAGTATGCCACTCCATTGGCCATGCTGTTTAATCTGACCAACAGAGGCTGGGACCAAACCTATTCAATTTGTCGCATATAGTATTAGTTAAGGCTAATATCAATAAAGATTCTAAGCAGCAAGAAGAGGCTAACCAGCAGTACTGACATCAATCATGCTTCCCAGGATCCCACACACAGCCGACTGTGAATAAATATGGGGAGCAGTGGGTATTATTTTAGACATCCAGGATATAGTCTAAGGTCAATCTGTTACTCGTTATGACTCTTGCAATGTAGACTGATCTGCTAATCCCTGGTATCATTGTCAATGGGGCAATAGATGAGCCAAAAAAATAGATGAGCCTCATCCACAATGGAGAGATAGGCTGTGGCCATCTCCCCCCCACTTACAGATAGCCCAAAGAGTCACAAGTCACTCTAGTTTGGGGTTTATTTTGAAACTTGATTTGGATCATCATTACACTGGTTTGGTTAAGAAACATGGACCATGTCACTGAGTGGTTGGAACCTTGATAGGCATACATGGCATAAACCATGTCTGCTCAGCCGTCAGAAGCCTATGTATTTGCATCAATCAGATTTTTAAAAGATTGTACTAAAAAAAAAAAAAGAAGATTGTGCTGGTCTGTGTGTTTGTACATAGACAAGGCAGAGTCCATGTTTGGTATTAGGCATAACAAGACGGTTGAAGAGCAGCCATGCCCGTGTGAATTTTTCTGTTCTCATAGCACGTGGACAGGGATGACAGATACAGAAGCAGGTTAGATTGCCAGCCACTGCAGTTTCTTGATTCAGGCAGACCATACGATTTTTTGCCAGGCTGCAGTGTAGGCTCTTTGTAGGGGACAAAGAGAGCATTCATTGCTGTTGGTTTGGGCCCGCTCAAAGAATGCTGATTTGTGGATTAGCAGATATAAAGGACCTAATAGAATGCCCAATAGAGGCACATACTGTCTCCTGTTCCCAAAAAGTCCCACAAGATGCTCAACCTCCTTTTTGGTTGGGGCATGGCTGGAGATACAACACTTTTTCCTGAGGTGCCAGAGGAATTGAGCGTTGTGAATCTGCCCTTACAGTCCCAAGAAACTTTGCTTAGCAAATAGGCCTCTGAATTTTGTAGGGGGTTATCGGCCACCCCTGCTGGTGAAGGTGTGAGAGTCAGAGGCCTTGAAACAGAGGCTTCGGACTTGCCAACCAACGGGATATCATCCTCAGGTGGAAAACTGTGAAATCAGAGCGTAGAGGCACCCATGCTAAATCTTGGCTCGCCTGCTCGTGACAAATGGCAGCAAGTTTGTCCCACAAGCGTGTCTCTACTTTCTGCTCTTCCCTGATTCGGATAATCTCCTCTGACACTTACGGGATGGGAATATAAGCATATAACACCTCAATTCCTACTATTCATTCAGATGTGCAAGCAACAACGCTGCAGTGAATTACACCAAAAAGTCTCACTAATAAGTCATATTAGCTTCTCTTCCCCATGCAGAACCCTGTCCAAATCACATCCGTTAAATCTAAGCATCCTTTGGACCAGGTAGGATGGTGACTTGGATGCCTATATCCAAGGGAGCTATAGAAATTTGAGTCCCTCCCGTCCCTGAAGTTTCTCAGTATATTTGTACAGAGGGTGTATGGTCTTCAGTCTTCCATGGGAACAGGGAGACCTTGACCCAATCGTTTGGTTCCTTAAGGTAGCAGGACTTTCCTGAGGTCAGGACAGAGGAGGGAGAAATCAGAGGGCACAGAGAACAGCTCTCTTCATCAGGCAAAGGCTTGTGTTGGTTTTTACTTTCAAGGGGCTGATGGTGGCTCAGGCTCAACCAAACAAAACCAAAATTCTGGATCCTTCCTACTGACATCATTTATCTCAGCTTTGGAGCTCTCTTGACCTAGCAGCCAAAGTCAATTTGCCTTTTAACTGGGGCCCCAGGGCTTGCTGCTCCAGTGTCAAGATGACGTCTCGTTGCCCACCTGAGGAGAAGAACACCATTCAGACAGCTTGTTCCAAACCCACCTCTCATTGCTCAGACTCTAAATATTCATGAACAGGACTGAATAAAATACTATAGGACTGTTGGGTGAGAATATTCACTACCAGTTTCTGTGTAATCTCCTCATATCCCCTCACCTTGTCCTTTCTCTGCCAGGTAGCCACATCTGACAGCAGCCTATCCTTGCTGTGCAAACTGTGAAGAACAGTGAGTGGTCTGAGATTCTGTCCTGTTCACAACCTGGCAGGTTAGCCTTCACAGGTTCATGAGTGCCGGCAGAAGACACGAGACTTCTGGGTCAGAAACAAAGCTCTTTATTACTGCACACACAGCAGGCAGCAATTACACCAATTCCTCATGTCCCCACATCCCCCGGGGACCAACAGGAAGCTCATGTCCTCAAATCCCATGGGGACCACACAGGTAGACCTAGATGGGTGCTGCACATAGAGTGGGTTTATATCACAGCTGAGGAACGAGAATTTAGGAAACTTCCATCTTCTACATGAGGCTTCAAGCAAACCTGCCCAACCATTGCCCTGGGGGGGGAGACATTATCTTTTTTAAATTGGACAGCAAACAAATCTGCCCCCTGGTCTGGAGTGACACTATCTCTATCTTCCAAGGCTAGACAAACATCCCTGAAAGATAGTCTGGAACAAAAAACTGTCAGGGCCTCTGAGGCAGAGGCAGAAGGAAAGCTCCGTGGAAAATTACCTCCCAACACTTGTAATGTTAACTTCTTTTATTGTGGTAAAATATGCATAAAATTTACCATATTAACACATTTTAAGTGTACCATACAAACTCTGATTAATGCACTTTCAATTTTCTAGTATTTATTCAGATTTTTTTTTAATCTGTGCTTGTAAGTGGGACTGACCCATAGTCATCTTTTGTGTGAAAGCAGCATTGTCTGGCTTTGATATCATAGTTATATTGACTTCCTAGAATGAGTTATGAGATGTCTTTTTTCCCATGCTCTGGAATCCTTTGCATTACATGGGAATTGTTGGCTCCTTGAAAGTTTGTTAGAGCTGACTCATGAATTCACCTGGGCAGGCATCTTTTTTTGAGGAAAATGTTTGACCACCTTTTCAGTTTCTTCAACAAATATCGATCTATTCAGATATTCTCCCCCATCTTGAGTCAGTTTTGGTAATTCAGTTTTTCTGGAAAATCTGTTTCATCTAGATTTAAAAAAATCCATACCTTAGTAATTTCTCTTTTCTTGTGAAATGTGTGTGTGTGTGTCTTCACTGATTGACCAGAGATTGGCCATTTTTTTCCCTAAGAATCAACTTTTTGTTGATCAAATCTACTGCTTGATTTGTTTTCTGTTTCATTGACTTCTCTTTTCATTCCTTCCTTATTTCTGCTTTTTTTTTGTTTTCATTCTTGAGTTATATACTTCGTTCATTTTCTTTTTTTTTAAAGATTATTTATTTATTTATTTGACAGAGAAAGACACAGCGAGAGAGGGAACACAAGCAGGGGGAGAGGGAGAGGGAGAAGCAGGCTTCCTGTGGAGCAGGAAGCCTGATGCAGGGCTCGATCCCAGGACCCTGGGATCATGACCTGAGCCAAAGGCAGACGCTTAACGACTGAGCCACCCAGGCGCCCCTATTTAGTTCATTTTCAATCTTTCTTATTTTCTAATGTATTCATTAAAGACTACAACATTTCCTCTGAGAACTTCAGGCTGCACCCCTACAGGGTTTTTAATCATTATTTGTCATTGCTTTCTAAATAGATTCCAATTTCAGTTCTGAATTATTTCTTAACTGGGGTCACTACATAGTTTATCATCCAAATTGGGACACTTTTGCAATGAAATATATATATTATGTCAGGACAATAGGTAAAAGTCAGGACTATTTTGAGTGAACTGGGAAATATGGTCACATTTTTTTTTTTTAAAGATTTATTTATTTGAGAGAGAGAGAGAGAGAGCATGAGTGGGAGGGGCAGAGGAAAGGGGGAGAGAATCTCAGACTCCACGCTGAGTGTGGAGCCCAACCGGGGCGGGGGGGGGGGTGCGGCTTGATCTCGTAAGGCTGAGATTATGACCTGAGCCGAAACCAAGAGTGGGATGCTTAACCAACTGCGCCACCCAGGCGCCCCGTATGGTTACCCTATTTTTAACACAAGAGTTATTAAAAAGGAAGTTTTTAATTTTTCACATAGTAGTTACAAATTTTAAATTTAATAGAATTTTGATTAATGAATGTGGTCTGCATGGATCTTGTTTTTCGAAATTTATTGAGGTTTGGGTTTTTTTGGCCTAAAACTTGATTAGTCTTTGTGACTGTTTCCAATAGTTTTGTACAGAATGTGTATTTTCTGTCTGTCGGGTACACATCTCTTGATATCTTTTATTTTTATTATTATTATTTTTTTAAGATTTTATTTATTTGACAGACAGAGACATAGCGAGAGAGGGAACACAAGCAGGGGGAGTGAGAGAGGGAGAAGGAGGCTTCCCGCCGAGCAGGGAGCCCGATGTGGGGCTCGATCCCAGGACTCTGGGATCGTGACCTGAGCTGAAGGCAGATGCTTAACGACTGAGCCACCCAGGCGCCCCTATTTTTATTATTTTTTAAAAGATTTTATTTATTTATTTGAGATAGAGCGAGCTAATGAGAGAGAGAGAGAGCATGAGTGGGGTGGAGGGGCAGAGGCAGAGAGAGAAGCAGACTTCCCACTGAGCAGGGAGTCTGAAGTCAGACTCGATCCCAGGACCTGAGATCATGACCTGAGCCGAAGGCAGACACCTAACCACCTGAGCCACCCAAATTGTATGATTTAATGATTTTTATTATATTCACAGAGCTGTGCAACCCTTACCACAATCAATTTTAGAACATTTTCATCAACCTCCCTAAGAAACCTCATACCAAGGGTTACTCACCATTTCCCCCCAACTTTCCTTCTCCAGCCATGAATCTATTACTGTCTCTATAGATTAACCTGTCATACAGGTTAATTTGGTATAAATGGAACCATACAATATGTGGACCTCTGTCTGGCTTCTTTTACTTAGCATAAGGTTTTCAGGGTTCATCCATGCAGTATCATGTATCAGTATTTAATTTCTTTTAATGGCCAAATAATATTCCATTGTATGGCTAATAGCACATTTTGTTCGATCTGTTCATCAGTTGATGGACATTTGGATTGTTTCCACTTTTTGGCCATAAACATTCATGTACATGTTTTGTATGGATATGTTTTCATTTCTCTTGAGTGTATACTTTGGAGTGGAATTGCTGGGCCACATGATAACTCCATATTTAACATTTTAAGGAACTGCCAATTGTTTCCTAAAGTGGCTGCACCATCTTACATCATCACCAGCAATGTATGAGGGTTCCAATTTTTCTACAATCTCGCCAACACGTTATTATATTTTTTATTATAGCTATCTTAATAGGTATTTCACTGTGATTTCGATTTGCATATGCCTGATAGTTAATGGTGTTGAGCATCTTTTCATTTTCTTATTGGTTATTTGTGTATCTTCATTGGAGAAATATCTATTTAGATCCTTTGCTCATTTTAAAATTAGGATGTTTGCCTTTTTTTTTTTTTTAAGATTTTTTATTTATTTATTTGAGAGAGAGACAGTGCAGGGGGAGGGGCAGAAGGAGAGGGAGAAGCAGACTCTCCGGCGAGCAGGGAGCCCCACACGGGGTTCGATCCCAGGACCCCAGGCTCACACCCCGAGCTGAAGGCAGACACTAAACCGACTGAGCCACCCGGGCACCCCTGGATGTTTGCCCTTTTAATTATTGAGTCGTATGAGTTCTTTATATGTTCTGTATACAAGTCCCTTTATCAGACATATGATTTTCAAATATATTTTTACTCTCTCGATGGTATCATTTGTAGCACAAAAATTTTTAATTTTGATGTAGTTTAATTTTATTTTTTTGTTGTTGCTTGTGCTTTTGGGTGTCATCTAAGAAACTATTGTCTGACTCAGGGATGTAAAAATTTACTCTTATGTTTTTTCCTAAGAGTTTTATAATTTAACTCTTACCTTTAAGTTTATGATCCATTTTGAATTAATTTTTGTAAATGCTGTGAGATAGTTGTCCAGCTTCATTCTTTTGCATCTGGATATCCAGGTGTCCCATGTGGCTTTTTTAAAATTAATATTTGCCTAGTATACACACCTATTACTTTATTTTTAGATACCCTCATAACTTTTTTTTAAGATTTTTATTTATTTATTTGACAGAGAGAGACACAGCGAGAGAGGGAACACAAGCAGGGGGAGTGGGAGAGGGAGAAGCAGGCTTCCCGCCGAGCAGGGAGCCCGATGCAGGGCTCGATCCCAGGACCCTGGGATCATGACCTGAGCCGAAGGCAGATGCTTAACGACTGAGCCACCCAGGCGCCCCGAATACCCTCATAACTTTTTATTCAGATGTTAGATATGTGAGATACAACAGTTATCCCCATTTTACAGATTTGATGAAGTGTCTAGTTGAATGACAGACCCATGCAGAGAGACAGAAAGTCAGTACAATGGATAGGATAAGCGTTCTGATTTCACACCCCATCCCAGGAGTTATTGCCTACCCTCTGAGCCATTTAAATAAGCCCACCTCACTCACAATAAATTCTGAATATTCACAACAGCTCATCCCCTGGAGTGGTCAGGAGGTAATTAGTTACCTTATGCCTGATTAACGGAAACTTTCAAAATGATGATACACGTCAATTTTCTCACTTTGGAGGTCAAGGCTATTGGGCAGACACAAGAGGGCTCTGAAAAAGTTGCAAGGGACAGTTAAGATCCTCCTACACCCCAATATTTCTACTACCTCAGCTTTTTCCTATCTTTTGTCTTTATTTATTATCCATATGACTTTCGTTTGCACAATTATTTTTTGTCCCACTCAGTTCATTAGTCTCTCCACCCAGTGAAAGATTTTTTTATTGTACTCCTTTACTGAGCACTAAGAAAATTCGATGTTCGTATACAGGGAAAGGATTGACAAGCAGGCATGCTGGAGTACAGAATCAAGAGGCTTCGGGAGTCCATGGTCTAACTGAGGGTTTCTTAACCTTGGCACTACTGACATTTTGGACTAGATAATTGGTGGTTAAGGGGGCTGTCCTGTGCATTGCAGGATGTTCGCAGCATCTCTGGCCTCTCCCCACTAGATGCCCGTGCTGGTGCCTGCTAATCAGTTGTGACAACCAAAAATGTCTCCAGACTCTGCCAAATGTCTCCCAGAGGGCAAAATTCCCCACAATTGAGAACTACTGATTTAACTATATAATCTCTTTCTCACATCCTTTCCACACCCCGATACAGCAGTGAGTGGTTAAATATTTTAAAAAATTCCTAACATTCTTCATCTTTTGTATTATATTATGGTCTCTGAAAATCTATCTTAACTGAAAGGCAGTTATTTCAAAAGTGGAATAATGGGCTGATACCTGGTTTGGTGTGTCACACTATTATTATAGCCCCATATGTAGTAAGAGCCAATGTGTTTGAAAAGTGAGGGAAAAAACAGCACCTGTCAAAAGCGATGCCCGATAGCTTCTGATTTCTGAGGCCCATGAGACACAAAGTCCAACTAGAAGGCTCTATCATGAGCATTAAATTCTCTAGAACTCTTTCAATATTTGAAGGCTGTGTAATTTGGGGTATCTTGCCCTGCAAATTTAAAAGATAGCAGATCTATACTTCATTAATGCAAATTTGAATTTTTATAGAGTATGTTTTCATGTAGTTGGCAAGACTAAATATGTCAAGAAAAAGATCTCAGTTATATGTCCTACACAGGTTTAATTTTTGGCTCTGAGAAGTCCTAGTGCTACTGGTTCAAATCAGAAAGATTTTTTTTTTTTCGATTCCAGTATAGTTAACATACAGTGTTAGTTTCAGGTGTACAATATAGTGATTCTCAAATCAGAAGGCACTTGCTCAGCCCCTTGTAAAATTCTTCATTATGCTTACTTGGAATAAAGCAGACATCAATTAGAATATGCAAGCACTGAACAACTGAATTTTACCTATATTCACAAAAACACACAACCATATTTTATGCTGGTAATTAAAATATTTATTTTAAAAAAACCCAGTTGGATAAAGCAACATGCACTAGGTTCTCCCAGGATCAAAGTTTTTTCTTGGGGCACCTGGGTGGCTCAGTTCTTGGGCATCTGCCTTTGGCTCAGGTCATCATCCCAGGGTCCTGGGATCAAGCCCCGTGTCAGGCTCTCTGCTCGGTGGGAAGAATATTGAGTACCTCTGAGGGTTACCTGTTATCTTTAAAGATTTTATTTATTTATTTATTTGAGAGAGAGAGAGAGAGAGCACCTAGCAGGGGGGAGGGGCAGAGGGAGAGGGAGAAGCAGCTTCCCCGTTGAACAGGAAGCCCGACCTATCATCTTTTGTCACAGAGGATTTTTTTACTTTGTTTCCAATTTCCTGACTAATAATGATACTGAATTACTTTTAGCATCTTTGCATGCATGGTGAAGGAAAAGATCACTAGAAAATGATTTCCGAGTTCCATTGAAAACAGTCATAGCAAAAAGTATAGAGAAAGAGTCTCAGTGTTTCCAGTTAGGCCACAAAATTAAAAGTTAACATATTTTCCTTAAAATATCAAACTCAATCTTTAATTTCATTATGGCTGGGGACAATAATGCCCAACGTCAATGTCACTCTGTTCTGATGTACAGAGGCTCAGCAAAGCAATTTTGAGCCTTTCTATTTCTGTGGGGCATCTTTCAACTTGTTTGACTTCCAGGAGTCCCAGTGCTCTCTCTCACTGCTGGGGCTCTGCGGGGGAAGCTCCCTCTGGAGTCCCGGTGGCTCCCATTAGTCTCTGGCCCGCCCAGGTACCAGGGAGCGGCTTTGCCTGTCGCGGGGTGATGACTGATGGTCCCGGGTTCTGCCCCCACTCGAGCCTCCCTGCGAGCCCCCCCAGCCCCCAGCAACCTTAGACCCCAGGCGTTGGGTGGTCCCTCGAGCCATCCCCTGCAGTGCCGGGAAGGCTTTCATCAATCCCACGCCCTTCGCTCGGCCGGCTCGCGGTGCCCGGGCACCTCCAGGGAGGGGAGCTGTCCGATGCGCGCCCTTCCCGGCGGGCGCGAGAGCTCGGGCGCCCAGTGCCAGGCGGCTGCCGGCGCTTCGGGGCGAAGCCGGGCGGGGCGGCGGCGCGGGTCCGAGCGCCCGAGGCGCCGGCGGAACACGTGACCACGCCGCGCGGGGCTGGGCGCGCAGTGCCGCGCGGTGGCGGCGGCGGGGAGAGCAATGGAGGCCGCGGCCGCCTGATGGGCGGGTGCGCTGCTGGTGCTGCTGTGGAGGCTGCCGGTGCTGCGGGGCAGCCGCCGGCTTGCTCGCGTCCGCCGCCCGCACGGGACCGCCGGTCACCGTCCAGTCGCTCCGCCAGCCACGGCACCAGGCGGAGACTCAGGTGAGCGCCCTGTCGGCCCGCGGCCGGAGCCAGACAATGGGGGCAGCGGGCGGGTTTCTCCCCTGCACTCGCGATCCCCCAGGCTGCGTCCCCGCGACGCCCCGGGATTCCCGACCTTGCCCTTGCCCTGGGGACGTGGGCTCGGCGTGGCCGCCCCGGGGACTTTGGGGCGGTGTCCCCGCGGGTACGGTAGGGACCCTCCCCGAGGAACCGGCGCTGGGTGTGCGCCGCTTTGGATCTCACGCGAGGGAACCTGCGGACGGGCTGCGCCCCGGGAACTTGCCGAGAGCGTGGGACCTTCTAATTCCCTTTCTCCTTCCCGCGCAGCGGCATCCTGTCCCGGGGTCCCTGGGTCGGGTGCCTGCTGCGGCGGGGGCAGAGCGAGACCTCGCCGTCTGGGATCTCAGACGCCGGCCGTGCTCAGCCCTCTCCCCACGCCGGAGCTGCATTGCTTTGTTTAACCTCTGCCAAGCCATTTCGCACAAACTCTTGTTGCCCCAATTCTGATGAGCCACCAGTTTGATGGCTGAGGCAAGACAAAGGTTCTCCCTGTTTACCAAGGGCTGGAGCCGGGAGACTGCACACTGCCAGTGGTGTACAATGTGTTTTCCTTATCTTCTCCCAGGCGTTCTTGCGATGGTTTTCCTGGTCCTGTAACCGTCATTTCTTGCAGAGGTCTGTAGTGGTGAGATTGGACCTCCTAACCCTACGGATACGGTAGGTGGGGTATGGCTTTTATTCATGGTTATCAGTAAACAGAAGGGCAGACGTTTACATTTTATGTTTGTTGTTCTCAGAAAAGAGGCATCGTAATATTTTCTGAATTCTGGATTTTTAAGAAAGAATGTATATATAAAGACATATTGACTCAGTAGGTGGAGGGGGGCGGGGGGGGAACCTAGTAACTAGGACCATGTGTTGTGAAATTTTAATATGGTTTTACGAATAATGGCCTGGAAACTGATCTGGTGTAGGTGAGGGAGTGTGAGAATGTTGGGGGTGGTGGTGATGGAGAGGGAGTGGTTAGAATACAAAGGATAAGGCAATTTTAGTAAACGGTTCTTAGTAAATATCTTGTAGCAAATTTCAATTCATTAAGTTGTCAGTAAATCGATGTTCACCTGTAAAAATCACCTATCTTAGTTGTTGAATTATATATAAAATGCCTAACAATTATTTGGTATTGTATGTGACTCGGGAATCTGAATACAACAATCAATTTTGAGTTATTTTAAAATGTCAACAAGGGAAATACACCTTCACTACTGCCTCCTTTATTCTATGAGAAAACTGAATCCTAGTTCAATATATTCAACAGAAAGTTGCCTGTAAGAAAAGAAATTTCAAAGGCAGGTTTTTAAAAGAAAAATGCATCTTATGTAGGTGATATGGTTGCACTATAGATTACTTCAGCTCAGAAATGTGAAGGGAAAAAAATCATGCTACTAGATGGCCCCTTTCCAGTATTAAAATGTATTTTCTTCAAAACCTTATTTTTACAGTCATCTCTGACACTGAGAAACTTTCACTCTAAAGATTTAGTACTGGGGCGCCTGGGTGGCTCAGTCGTTAAGCGTCTGCCTTCGGCTCAGGTCATGATCCCAGGGTCCTGGGATCGAGCCCCACATCCGGCTCCCTGCTCTGTGGGGAGTCTGCTTCTCCCTCTCCCTCTGCCCCTGCTTGTGTTCCCTTTCTCGCTGTTTCTCTCTCTGTCAAATAAATGGATAAAATCTTAAAAAAAAAAAAAAAAAGATTTAGTACTTAGCACTAAATTTGGAGTCAAGAAAATAGTAATACTGACTTGACATACTTAGGCATTTGGTGCAGGAAACAAAAGCTACTGTGTAGTTTTTTCTAAACTATAACACACTATAATAAATGTAAGCTATTATTGCTGGATGAAGAAGTATTTTACAAAAATTAATTGAAATTAATTGAA
Source organism: Halichoerus grypus (assembly GCF_964656455.1). Taxonomy (NCBI): domain Eukaryota; kingdom Metazoa; phylum Chordata; class Mammalia; order Carnivora; family Phocidae; genus Halichoerus; species Halichoerus grypus. The sequence continues at coordinate 44,070,606 of NC_135714.1, forward strand.
ATTCTCCAGGGCAAGGGACAGTTGATAGTCTTTTTTTGTAGTCCACATTTCTAACGTGGCTTATAGTAGGTGTTCAATAAATAGTTACGGAAAGAATGATTAATGAAAAATAAAACAAAAATGGATAAAACATGCATGCAGATTGAATTGATTTGCTTCTTTTAGTTTAATGAACAATTACTGAAGGCTTACTGTGTGTCAAAATTGTGCACAATGTTTCCACATATAGTTTATAAAAGCCTGGTGACCTTCCTTTTTTTATCTTTTTTGATGTATGTTTCTATGAAGAATGGGGCCCCTTGGGTGGTATTAATGATCATCTCAGATAACTGCGTAGCACGCTGAAGCATTTCACTTGTTGTATGTACATGTGCTTTCTCACAATGGCCTATGGGAAGGCAGGCCAGATATTATCACTCCTGTTTTGTAGGTGAGGAAATCCAGACACGGTGAGATTAAATGACTTGCCAACTCCTTGCCACTGAAGCAGCAATACCAGGGACAGAAGCTGGATCTCATGCCTAGTGTTTTCACCTCTGAACCACACTGCCTTTTTCAAGATATAGTGTACTCCAGAAAATCACTCTCAAATTAGGCTTCATGAAAAAGTCAAACTTTTGAATAACTTTTATATAAGGAAAACTTATATTTTACAACCTAGTAATTACTGAAATGGTTAAATGTGCAAGTTCTAGAGTCGGGTGACTAAATTTGAACCCTGGATTAACAAGTTGCTAGCACTGCATCTTTGGCAAGTGACTAAATATCTCTAAGTCTCAGTTTCCTCATCTGTAAAATGGTGGAAGTCATAGTACCTATCTTATAGGGTCTGAGGAAGGATCAAGTGAAATCATGTATGTGCATAGCACAAACAAAGCATTCAGTGTCAACTAATTATTTTTATTCCCATTATTATAATGTAAAGCAGTGGCTTTTATTTATTTAAAAAAAGATTTTATTTATTTATTTTAGAGAGAGAGAGAGCACGCGCGAGGGGTCAGGAGGAGCAGAGAGGGAAGGAGGAGGGGGAAAGAATCTCAAGCAAACTTCTTGCCAAGCGGGGAGCCCCAGACAGGGCTCCATCTCATGACCCCGAGATCATGCCCCAGCCGAAACCAAGAGTCTGATGTTCAACTGACTAAGCCACCCAGGTGCCCTTAAAGCAGTGGCTTTTAATTTTTTTTTCTTGGCACAGTAAGAGGTGAATTTTATGTTGCCATCCAGTATACAGACACATTACAAATATGTTTAAAAGAAATTCATGAATCAAGCTTAAACTTCCTATGTGCAATTCATTCTTATATCTTACTTAAAAATGCTAGTTAAGAACCACTGAATGATTTCAGATTCCATTAATGGGTAGGACCTGAAGTTTGAAAAGCGTTCATGTAAAGGATGATCAAGTTAAATGAAAGAAAAATCTTTACATTTTTCCTTTTAATCATCTACATCATTTGGAAGGATTATTAAACTGACAATAGATTCTTAAATATTTCGTACTAATTACAGTCATCTATTGAGTATCATGATCTAGGTACTGTGCTAAGCAGTCTATTTATATATGTTATCTAATTTAGGGCTCACAGCAGCCTGTAATTTGGCCCTGTGTTTCCATTTGATAATTGAGATTAAGACCCAGAGAGGTTTTATTAACTTGCCCAGGGTCATAAAGTTAGTAGAGATGAAGCAAGAACTCATACTGAGTTCTGTTTGACCCCAGAGTTCTCTGCTGTCTTACCCTGTTCCGATATTCTGTCACAGTGATTGCTGTAGATCTATCATTCTTTTTATGTAAATTTGAATGGCAATATCAAGAATTTACCCCTTGTGGTACATCTTTTATAGTTTCCTTTGAAAGGACCCATTTGAAGAAAATTTTCAACTTAGTAAAGTAAGAAAACATATTGGGTAGACTAGTAACTCATTTTGACTTTGGCTGTTCTTTGTTGTAAATATTTGGGAATAGCTTCTCGGGTTTTTACAATAGAGTCAATTAATTGGTCAGTTTTATTGAGCACCCAAAGGTTTAATATGTCTTCAAAAGAGACATGAAATAGCTGTGTAACTATGAAAAGACTTCATTACGAATGAATGTCAGCTTTTGTTAAGGCACAAAATGAAGACTTAAGAGCCACGAAGAGTATTTTATAGTATATTGATTTGTCTCAAACTCACCGGGCAGTAAAAGTATTTATTTTGTAAAGTACTTATAAGGAAGCACAACTAACCACCCTATTAAATTTTTTTTTAAATTTCAGTTCTTTGCAAGTGTTTCTTTTTTTTTTTAAGATTTTATTTATTTATTTGACAGAGAGAGAGATAGTGAGAGCAGGAACACAAGCAGGGGGAGTGGGAGAGGGAGAAGCAGGCTTCCTGCAGAGCAGGGAGCCCGATGCGGAACTCGATCCCAGGACTCTGGGATCGTGACCTGAGCCGAAGGCAGACGCTTAACGACTGAGCCACCCAGGCGCCCTTTGCAAGTGTTTCTTAATTTTTAGCAGTATTTCAATTTTAATTTTTTGGTTTTTGGGACTTTCCTCTTTTAAAACTATCGTCAGGAAGAATTAAAGCATGTTGTAAGGGAATATATTTTATAAATAGTACTTAGAATTTACAGATAGGTGATTTTAAATGACAGTGGAAAAGCAGATTTCACTGTTTCTTTCACACTTGCATCTTCTAGATTCAGACTCTTGTAGTGTCTGGTCTGCCTATTGCTGTGGACATGTAGGAGTGTAATAACGAGATGATTACCGGGTGCTTAAGTATCTTCTCTACCTTTAAGTATAGAAATATGCTCCTGCTTTTGCATTAGAGTGTCTCTGTGCATGGAGCTTTTAACTTTTAACTCGATGTTTAAACAGTTTATTTGTTGAATTAAGGTGAGTCTTTTCAAATTTGATAATTTTAAACTCAGAGTTTGTGTAGATCATGATGATATATTAGACAAAGAACAGCAGTTTCATGGTTTATTTGGTTTGAAAATCTGTATGTTTCTGTTCATTAGTCTTCATTTTCTGTTAAGATTAGATAAAAGTGAATATATTGCTTTATTTATTTTTGGATATCAGATTTCATCCTTAGGTTAGCCCTCAAAAAATTGTTTTGCTACTAGTGAAAGGCGTACAGATTTAATAAGCTCACATCTTATGCTTAATTTATTAACATTCCTTTTGTCTAACACTTGACCCTTAGTGAATTGGTATAGTTTCTGAGAGCATCAAGGAACATTCCAGCTATCGAATGGTTATTGTAATTTGATACTAAACTTGGTTACCATTACATTTTGTACTCTTTTTTTAATTGAAGTATAATTGACATACAATGTTATTAGTTTTAGATGTATAACAAAATGATAGAACTATTACTCTCAATGTGAAAATTCTTAGAGATAAGAGTACAGTCAATTTAGATGTTTATGCTAGTGGCTTTGAGGCAGATCCATATGCATATATTAGATATACATACATGTGTGATTTCTACAGATATATGAGAAATGCAAGATTATAAACTCTTAATCCATAAATTTATTTATTTTTATTTATTTATTTTTAAAGATTTTATTTTTATTTGACAGAGAGACAGACAGTGAGAGAGGGAACACAAGCAGGGGGAGTGGGAGAGGGAGAGGCAGGCTCCCTGCAGAGCAGGGAGCCCGATGTGGGGCTCGATCCCAGGACCCTGGGATCATGATCTGAGCCGAAGGCAGTCGCTTAACCGACTGAGCCACCCAGGCGCCCCTTAATCCATAAATTTAAAAAATTCTTAAGTAACTTTGTGGAAATAAAAAAACAGAGTAAAAACCTTTAAAAGATGTTGAATGTCTTATAGTTATATGTTATCAGAAACATTTAAGAAGCCAAACAGCCCGACTGTGTGTAATAGCTTTTATATTGTAATAAGTTTGCATGTGAAAAGGTGATTCCATTTGAAATGTGAAAATGAAAAGCAGAAATATATTCAATCAGATTTAAAATCTTCACCAGTTCTTTTAGGTATTTGTAGAATTTTTCAAAAGCGTACTTTAAGGCTGAAGGGGAAATTTCAATAAACTTGCTTCTAAAACTCGTACTATAGTAAATATTAAGTGTTTGAGGAAAAGACACAGAAACTGCATCCCTGAAACGCTCTGGGAGATATTTAAATCAGAAGTAGGTACTCAGCTCATTAGAGACAGGTTGTTAGGATGTGAAACAGGTAGCAGCTGCTAGGAGGAATTATTCCCAGTAACAAGAAAGGAATGACAATTTACTAAAAAGGTGTCGGGCTTTTACCAGGGAAGGCAAGAACAATCCACCCAGATGCCCACTGGCCTCCCTGGTGAGGGACTGGCTGGCACTAAGGGGGAAAAAGGGGAACAGGCAGTGGGGGGGATGCAATAGAGAAATTCAGCTATTATTTAAATCTGAGATAAGTGGGATTCAATATGTAATCTGTGAAAATTCTTGTTAACCCATGGTTTATAACTGTTAACCAATGGTTTCCTCACACAGACATAGAAAGGAAAGGCCATAGTCCTATGATCACTGTTTTGGAAAAGGAAACATCAGTACACTGAACGCCCTTGACAGAGCCATTTGTGGTCTTAGATAGGGGCCACAGCTGATGTTCTTAGGGAAGCTTGTGACTAGTCGATCCAGCAGAGAAGACGCTGTTGGTGAATTCCAGACTGCTTCAATGATGCATGCAGGATTTTCTTCATTTTGAAAAGTTCTTCATAAATATAGAGTGACTTTTTCTCTACCAGTGCATTGTTGTGACAGACGCAGTGGACTTTCTTGGCACTCTTAGTGATGCAGCTGCCCAGGCATGTTTGTGATGGGTTAACTGTTTTCTAGAGTTAATGAGGTCAGGGTCACAGGTTCAGTTCTTGGGAAGGCCAGTTAGCTTTGCTTTGTTCTCTGATCTCATATTGTACTCTTAACCCAGACTAGCCATCTGGCGAAGGCAGATCATTGATCACAAAGGGACTAATAAACAAGACAGTGTGAGAGGAGCAGCATGACTCTTCCTAGAACAGTGGATGTTGAGTAATTAGAGAAACAAGCCCAAAAGCATGTGCAAATTGGTTTCATAGCATTATCTTAATATGTGGAAGATAACGTGTTGTCAGTTATTTTTCTTTGTCATTTCTGTTGAATTCTCATTTTAACAGTTGTTTTTTCCTAGTTAGGATTTTCTAAGAGTCTCATTTATTAAGTAGTTGTACACTTTCCTGAATGTTCTTAATGTCCCTTTAGGTTTGTAGGATGGTGGCTATGGTAGCGAGAAGAGGGTAAATCTGCAAGTAGTAGATCAAACCACCTAGTCTGTTGTTTACAGATCCAACTTCACTGAATTTAACAGGGGAACACTTACAGTTTTTCTAAGTCTCCTATGATGTACGTGTCTCTTCTTCCCTTTATTGAAATTACCTCCAATAACAAGAGAAATACCAAAGATCATCTGGATTTGTGCTGTCTCATATGGTCCATGTGGCTGCTGAGTATTTGAAATGTGGCTTGTCCAAAGGGAGATGTGGTGTAGATTTCAAATACTTGGTATGAAAAAAGAATGTAAAGTACCTTATTAATAATTTCAAAATAGACTATATGTTGAAATAATATTTTAGCTATGTTAGGTTCAATAAAACATTATTAAAATTAATTTTACCTGTTTCTTTTTACTTTTTTAAATATACCCACTAGAAAATTTAAAACTGCATATGCAGCTCACATTTGTGGCTTGCATTCTACTGGGCAGCACTGTTCTAAACCAGCCCCTCATTTTACAGATGAGAAGGCTAAGGTTCAGAGGTTAAGTAACTGAGCTGAGTTCTTTCCATTGCCTGTAATCTCTTCTTGCTAATAGGTTAGGTGCTCTGGAAGATGGAACTCTTTGAACCATTAGAAGACCATTTAGTGCATGGCAATTATCATTAAGTTGCAAGATCTGTGCTTGAGTCACTGTACATTAGGTGTTATGCCAATTTGTGTGTATGTGCACACGCTCATATATAGGAGGGAAAGTTTGTTTATAATGTTGATGTTTAGACTCAGTTTTAGCTTCCTATGTAGGTCAGAGGTCTTATAGCTTTATTTACTTCTGAGAAAAATGCATTAAGATATTAGACATTAACAGCTGTAACTTGGGTAAATAAGATGGTGCTCGTTAAAGAGGTACTTCACTATGTATTTCTTTTTTTTATTTATTTTTTAATTTTTTTTATTTTTTTAAAAGATTTTATTTATTTATTTGAGAGAGAGAGAATGAGAGAGAACACATGAGAGGGAGGAGGGTCAGAGGGAGAAGCAGACTCCCTGCCGAGCAGGGAGCCCGATGCGGGACTCGATCCAGGGACTCCAGGATCATGACCTGAGCCGAAGGCAGTCGCCCAACCAACTGAGCCACCCAGGCGCCCTATGTATTTCTTATTATAAAAATTTCAGGTAGTTTTGAGTGAACCTTGATGGACAAAGCAGCAAGATTTTCAGGCTGTACCCCTTTTGGAAGGAAAAGAGCTAAAGTGAAGAGACATTGCTTACTTAGCCTATGTTCTGAAGAAAGAGCTATGAGCTGTTAGTTATTCTCTCTTAACCATGAATGCTCCTGATGTGCCAGTTGAGGAAGAACTAGCCAGAGTTGGCTGGTACAAAGCCATGGCCCCAGAATGTGGGTTTTCTGTCAGTTTTGTGAACATTATGGTCTTTAATTGGCAATGATAAAAAGGGAGAAAACCTTAGGACCAAATTTGTTGTCTTTATTATTTCTGATTGAGATTTTTGCTTTTCAATCAGCACAGGCAGCTCAAATTAACATCTAAAAGATGTTCACTTTATGCACCTTTAGATCTAGTCTTTCTTTCTGGCCCACACAGTTCTAAGACACCATCAGTTTGTTATCAGTGACCTAATGACAGCTAGTGAACAGTGACTTTGTCAGGCAACCTCTGACACTTCAGTTAATCTCATCATCCATACGTCCATCCAGCTAAAAATGTGCAAGAATTTATCTTTGTTTTTTTTTTAAGATTTTATTTATTTGAGAGAGAGAGCATGAGCAGGGGGGAGAGGCAAAGGGAGAGCGGGAGAGGCAGAGGGAGAAGCAGGCTCCCCATGAGCAGGAAGCCTGACATGGGCCTTGATCCCAGGACCCTGGGATCATGACCTGAGCCAAAGCAGACTCTTAACTGACTGAGCCACCCAGGCGCCCCAGGAATTTGTCTTAAAAAGACAAATGTAAGGGTGTAAAAGTAAGGGTGGTGTGGAGGTTGAAAGAAGATACGTGATTACTTCCAGAAGACTGGCTTATAAAAAGATTTCCCGATTACCATTTTTCTATGCTTTTTGTCTGTTTACAAAAGCCTGGTTGATCCTGGGTCTAGAGAAACAAAACAAGATAGCAATCTCTTAATGGTTACCTTTGAGTAGGCCAAAATATGTAACAGTGCCCTGTGGTATGAAGCTTAATGAAAAGAATGTTAACCTTTTTTTTTTTAGATTTTATTTATTTATTTGAGAGAGAATGAGAGAGAGAGAGCATGAGAGGGGGGAGGGTCAAAGGGAGAAGCAGACTCCCTCTTGAACAGGGAGCCCAATGGGAGACTCAATCTTGGGACTCCAGGATCATGACCTGAGTGGAAGGCAGTCGCTTAACCAACTGAGCCATCCAGGTGCCCAAGGTTGTTAACCTTAAAAATAAAAGTGCCACTTATTTTATCAGCAAAAGATTTGCTTATTTGGGAATAGCAGAGAATGCAATTTGGGACATGGAAGCTATGGCAGAACTATAGACAAGACTGGAGAACAAAGCAGTGGACTGCTTTTTTATAGAGGAAAGGGGCAAGTTGGGAGGGGCTTCTCATTGGCTGAACTGTGACTGCCTCTCATTGGCTGGGCTGCTGGGATTGTAGAAGTAGTATCCACCTCCAATGTGCCACTTGCCCTTGGGCCTGAAATTGAGCAGGAGTGCTGGGTGTGAGCGCTCCCCCTGCTGGTCTCGAGACTTCATTCTAAATGAGGTATCCTTTTATTAATTTTCACAAGTACCATGACCATTCACATTCCATCCGGCCTGAGTCATCGGAAACCCACTTTATCTTATAGCACCAGACATGTATTGAGTACACACCATGTGCTGGGTACCATGGGTAAAGCATGAGAAGAACAAAGGTTGGGGGAGTGCAGATTACTTGAATGCAAAAATACTAATAACCTTGTCTCAGTCTAACTTAAGAATGTAGCATTTTTACACTGTTGCAGAACAAATGCATTATAATTTATGGTCTACATTTCACTATCTGATTTCATGTACTGTCATGTTTAATGTCACCTCTCGTTTTTAACAATAACTAAGTTTTTTCCTTTGTCATTGGGGCAGCCGGTTGGGATGCCGGGAGGCTGTTGTTGCATCAGGAGTCATATTGAGCATGGAAGGGGTAGTACACCTCCCCTGAATTCCCTCCCTTTCCCCCAATCCAGCTGTTTCTATCAGGCAGTGTGGAGTGGCTAGTGAGTATGAAAACGAAGGACTCACAGTCTAGTGAAGAAGAAACACAAGGCAGACTTTAAAGTGTGCTAGGATGCATCAAAATGCTATGGCAACTCAGAAGGAGTGATTATTCTGGTGAAGAAGGATTGAATAAAGAAAGATAAGGAGGTCGCTTACAGAGGAAGTGATATTTGAGCTGGGTCTTGAAGGATGGGGAGAATTTTGACAGATGGAGAGGGGGTGGAAAGTAAGCACGAAAGCCATGGTATATTGAGGTGGCAGGAACATCTGGCGTGGAAGGGAGTGGTAGAGGCAGGACTAGAAAAGTGGGTCAGGCAAAATTTGGAGAGATTTGAAAAAGGTAAGGAGCGTTGACATTTTTTTAGGCAATGGAGAGCTATCCTAAGCAGCGAGTGGCATGATTGCATTGACTTTGGAAGGATGACTGGGATTTAAGAGGCCTTATTCTAAGGGCAGCTTTCCCTCTAATTAGCCTGGTGACCTTGCGCAAGTCACTTCACTCCTCTGGGCCTCAGATCGTCTCATGTATAAAATCAAAGGGTATGGGGCAAGAATTATCCAGTCAGTCAGTAAACAGATACAGTAGTTACCAAGGGCTCGGTCTGTGCCAAGGGCTGTTGCTGTTGCTGGGATACAAGAGCAGACACACAGGGCCCTTTGTGATGGAGGCGATATTCCAGTGGGGGAGGGACAGTAAATAGTAAACATGTAAGTATATAATATAATGTCCTAAGTACTTGAAAGTAAAGCTGAGTGAGTGGAGTGAAACGTGGCACTGTTTCTGGATAGAGTAGCCCAGAGTACTTTGAAGTAGAAGAGCCGTGGGAATATTTGGAATCTCTTCCAGCTTTCAAATCATAGGTATAATTAAGTGAAAAGCTGTGGGAGTTCAGTCTCTTCAATATTGATTAAAATCAGTTTCCAGATAGATGTTGTTCTTACAGTTTTGATTAATTCCACCAATATGGTTATTGATGGGCAGGATCTTTTTAGCACTCCGTCTTTTAAATAGCTTGACTAGTACAGCATAATCTCATTTTAGAAAACAGTTTCTTTGGTGTCCTGAAAAAATGCCACTTGTGTTGGTAATTTGGATGCCTCCTCTCTCCCTCCTCACATGATCTATCTCAAACCTTGCGACTTATGGAAAGGGAAGATGCTAACATTTAACCAACTGGATTTGAGGAGGTTGTTCATATATTGAATAGCTCTTCTGAGTTATTTTAATATGAATTAAAATTAAGTGGGAGCTCTGGGACAGCCCTGTTTTAATTAGAGCTGGAACGCATCTTAGGAGACCATTTCTGCCAGTTATAATTGTAACAGTGGCATTATGATTTTTTTTAAAAGAATCATTAATAAGTTAGGTCTATCTTGACGTCTTCCAAGTTTGATGTATAGATAGATGATCCTTGTCAAATCAAGTGAAAGGCTGAAGAATGCAAACATTTTTCTTTGGCCCATAACCTTTTTCTTGGAGATGTGAAATAGTTGAGTAGTTATCAGCAGAAGAGTATGCATAAAACTGGCTTGTTCTTTATATGAGATATTAGGTTGGGAAATCTGGACTTACTATTTATTGAGGACCGTGAAGAGTTTTAAATTGATTTCCCACAAATGATGTCTGCAGTGTTGGGAAGCCAGGGTGGTAGGCTGTACTTTTCGAGATGGTGTAAGATGTGATCCCTGAACTCTGCTGGCCTGGAATCCAGGCTATGTGGTTTTGTTTCTTTCTCAGTACTTCACAGCCAGTGGAACTGGCCCTGCCTGAATTACTGAACTCATCTTATCCTTTAAGATAGTTACAAGCAGTTGTTACAGAACTGAATGATTTATAATTTGGGGCTGTATTTTTGTTCTTTCTTCATTTTCCCTTTTACTGAAGATAGAAGTACCTTCTGGGTCTTTGGTTTTGCCTGCTGGTTGTTTATAATCCCTGCTCTAGATTTCCTCATTCTGCCAGTCCCTGTTGTAATATGATTTATCAAGTCTCATTAAAATTCCCTCATGCATCTCTCTTCCTCAGAATGTTTAGCTGTTTGGTATAGAGGCGAGAAGGAAGGAAAGACCTAAGGAAGAAAGGAAAGAAGGAAGGAAGGAAGGGGAGGAAGGAGAGAGAAGGGAATTCTGTTTGGACACAGTACTAACAGGTCATGTTAGTATGTGATTATTATATTTGAATTTCCAATATTTTTTTTTCTCCTCAAATGTTTAAAAATATATTTATTGTGGCAAAATATATATAATATAAAATTTACCATTTTAAACTTTTTTTTTAAAGATTTATTTATTTATTTAGAGAAAGAGAAAGAAAGAGTGCGCTCACTGTGTGTGAGCAGGGGGAAGTACAGAGGGAGAGAAGCAGACTCCCTGCCGAGTGCAGATCCTAACATGGGGTGACCGACCTCACAACCCCAAGATTGTGACCTGAGCTGAAATCAAGAGTCAGATGCTTAACCGACTGAGCCACCCAGGGGCCCCACCATTTTAACCAGTTTAAGTATATAGTTCATTGGTATTAAGTACACTTAGAGTGTCATACAACCATCTCCACTGTTCAATTCCAGAACTTTTTCATTATCCCAAACAGAAACTTTGTGGCCTGTTAAACAGTAACTCCTCATTCCCCCATCCCCTGGTAACCTCTATTCTACTTTGTCTCTCTGATTTTGCCTATCCTAGGTACTTCATATTAATGGAATCACAGAATATTTGTCCTTTTGTGGCTAATTTACTTCACTTAGTATAATATTTTAAAGATTTACCCATGTTGTAGGATGTATCGGACCTTTATTCCTTTTTATGGCTGAATAAAATTACATCATATATATATATAATTCATTGATCTGTTGATAGACATTTGGGTTGTGAATAATACTGCTATGGACATTGTTGTGCATCTTTTTGAGTTGTTGCTTTCTATTCTTCTGGATATATACCTAGGAGTAAAATTGCTAGAATCATAGGGTAATTTTATGTTTAACTTTTTGAGGACTTGCCATACTGTTTTCTATAATGACCGTACCATTTTAAAATCCCACCAGCAATTGCACAAGGGTTCTGATTTCTCCACATCCTCACTCGTTATTACTTGTTATAATAGTAATATGGGTTTCTCCTGCTGTCCGAAAGTAGATTATTCCTATAAAACCCTTTGTAAGCTGAAATGGCATAAAATGAAGAGGCAATTACGATTAATTTGAAAATTATTTTGAGCATTCCCAGACCCCAAAAATAACCTTCTAGGTTTACTGTTACCTATGATACCTCTTGCTGACGGATGCACGCAATAAATCACGATAAACACGGATGCTCGCAGGCACAGCTCACAGCTATGGGGGTTTGATGCCGAGAGGCTGAGTGTAGCGCCTGGGGAAGGAGCTTGGCAGCACCACTCTCGCTGCTCAGGCTCTGCGCTGCCTCTCTAATGGCTCGCTGCACAACCGATGCTGAACACTATCTTTACTTTTTGCCTTTTTTTGGTAAAATAAAAAATCCTTCTCAGATTTCTTTCAGTTAGTGAAAACAGGCATTGATGTGAGTCTTTGGTAAAAGCAAAGTGGCATATCATAAACTTTTTGAAAAGCAGGGGAGGGGCACCTGGGTGGCTCAGTCCGTAAGCATCTGCCCTCAGCTCAGGTCATGATCCCGGGGTCCTGGGATCGAGCCCCGCATCGGGCTCCCTGCTCGGCGGGAAGCCTGCTTCTCCCTCTCCCACTCCCCCTGCTTCTGTTCCTTCTCTCACTGTGTTTCTCTCTGTCGAATAAATAAATAAAGTCTTTAAAAAAAAAAAGAAAGAAAGAAAAGCAGGGGAATAACTATTACATTGAATGTATATACCACATTTTGTTTATCCATTCATCTGTCAGTCAGTTCTTGGGTTGCTTCCATATTTTAGCTATTGTAAATAAGGCTGCTATGTACATGGGTGTACAAATATCTCTTCAAGACCCTGTTTTTTGTTCTTTTGGGCGTAGACCTCGAAGTGGAATTGCTGGATCAGACGGTAATTCCATTCTTTATTTTTCGAGGAACCACCAGACTGTTTTCTACAGTGGCTGTACTGTTGTACATTCTACCAACAGTGCACAGGGTTCCAGTTTCTGCACATCCTTGCCAACACTTGTTGTCTTTTGGGGCCGGGGTTGTTTGTTTTTTTCTTGTTTTTTGGTAATAGCCGTCCTGACAGGTGTGAGGTGATATCTAATTGCAGTTTTGATTTACATTTCTCTAATGATTAGTGATGTTGAGCATCTTTTCATGTGCTCATGGGCCATTCCTATATCTTCTTTGGAGAAATGTCTATCCAAGTCCTTTGCTTTTTATTTAGGTTGTTTGCTTTTGTATTGTTGAGTTTTAGAATTTCTCTGTGTATTCTAGGTATTAATCCCTCATCCAATATATGATTTGCAAATATTTTCTTCCATTCTGTGGTTGCTTTTTTATTCTATGAATACTGTCTTTTGATGTATAAAATTTAAAGATTTTTGTGAAATCCAGTTTATTTTCTCTTTTGTTACCTGTGCCTTTGGTGTTGAAATTGTTGCCAAACTCAATGTTGTGAAGCTTTTGTCCTGTGTTTTCTTTTAAGAGTTTTATTGTTTTAGGTCTTACATCCTGAAACATTTGGTCCTTGATCCATTTGGAGTTAATTTTTGTATATGGTGTTAGGTAAGGATCCAGTTTCTTTCTTTTGCATGTGGATATTAAGTTTTCCTAGCACCATTTGTTGGAAAGACTGTTTTCCCTCCATTGAATGGTCTTAGCACCCTTGCCAAAATCATTTGACCATATATGCAGGGGTTTATTTCTGGGCTTTCTGTTCTATTGTATTGGTTTCTAGGTCTCTCTTTATGCCAGTACTATACTGTTTTGATTACTGTAGCTTTGTAGTAAGTTTAGAAATTAGGAAATATGAGTCCTCCAGTTTTGTTCTTCTTTCTCAAGATTGTTTTGATTATTCTGGCCCCCAGAAATTCCATGTGAATTTTAGGATGAGTTTTTCAATTTCTGCCTAAAAACACCATTGGGATTTTAATGGGGAGTGCATTGAATCTGTAAATTACTTTGGGTAGTATTGACATTTTAACAATATCAAGTCTTCCAACCCTTGAACATGTGATGTGTTTCCATATATTTATGGCTTCCTTAATTTCTTTAAGTAATATTTTGTAGTTTTATTTTTATTTGTTTATTTTAAGTGATCTCTGTGCTCAACGTGGGGCTCAAGCTCATGATCCTGAGATCAAGAGTCATATGCTCTACTGACTCAGCCAGCCAGGCACCCCTGTTCTGTAGTTCTAATTGTACAAGTCTTTCACCTCTTTGGTTAAGTTATTTCCTAAGTATTTTATTCTTTTTTTTTTTTTTTTTGAGAGAGATATTGAGAGAGAGAGAGAGAGAGCAAGCACAGGCAGGGGCAGGGGGAAAGGGAGAAGCAGACTCCTCACTGAGCAGGGAGCCTGATGATGCTGGGCTCCATCCCAGGACCCTGGATCATGACCTGAGCCAAAGGCAGATGCTTAACTGACTGAGCCACCCAGGCGCCCCCTAAGTATTTTATTCTTCTTGATATGATTTTAAGTGGATTTGTTTTTGTAATTTCCTTTATACATGGTTAATTGTTTGTGTGTAGAAATACAACTGATTTTTGTGTGTTGACTTTGTATCCTGCTACTTTGCTGAATTCATGTATTCTAACACCTTTTCTTTGTGTGTGTGTGTGTCTGTGTGTGTGTGTAGTCTTTGGGGTTTTCTACATATAAGATCATATCATCTGCAAACAGAGATAATTGTACTTCTTCCTTTCCAATTTGGTTACTTTTTATTTCCTTTGCTTGCCTAATTGCTCTGGCTAGAATTCCCAGTACTTTGTTGAATAAACGTAATGAAAGCAAACATCTCGCCTTGTTCCTGATTTTAGAGGAAAGGCTTTCAGTCTTTCGCGATTGAGTATGATGTTTGCTGTGAGTTTGTTTTTTTTTAATGGAAATAAAAACACCACTTTATTTTTCTGAGTAAAGGCTAATCACTCTAAATTCAGAGTTCTAAAATCAAAACATAAGAATTCTCCCCTCCTTTCCCTCACCTTCATGGAGGGAGCCAGCTGAGGAGTTGTCAAGCACTCTTCATGGTCTTTGTCTCTATGAAACAAAAAACTCTGCTGTGGGTTTTTTTTTTTTTTTTTAATATTTATTTATTTGACAGAGAGAGAGAGAGACAGCGAGAGAGGGAACACAAGCAGGGGGAGTGGGAGAGGCAGAAGCAGGCTTCCCGCGGAGCAGGGAGCCCGATGCGGGACTTGATCCCAGGACCCTGGGATCATGACCTGAGCCGAAGGCAGACGCTTAACGACTGAGCCACCCAGGCGCCCCTGCTGTGGGTTTTTAATATATGACTTTTATTAAGTTGAGGTAGTTTCCTTCTGTTTCTGTTTGTTGAATATTTTTATCATGAAAGAATATTGAGTTTTGTTAGATATTTTTTCTGTATCAATTGAGATAATCATGTGGTATTTTTCCTTCATTTTATTGATAGGACATATTACATTGATAAATTTTTTTATGTTGGACCATCCTTGCAATCCAGGGATAAATCCTACTTGGTCAACGTATATAATCCTTTCAATATGCTGCTGAATTCTGTTTGCTAGTATTTTGGTGAAGATTTTTGCATCAGTGATTCTAAGGGATATTAGTCTGTAGTTTTCTTTTAATGTCTTTGTCTGGCTTTGGTATCAGGGTTATGCTGGCCTCATAGAATGAGTTATGAAGTGTTCCCTCCTCTTCAGTTCTTTTGAAAAGTTTGAGAAGGATTGGTATTAGTTCTTTACATGTTTGGTAGAATTCACCAGTGAAACTCTCAGGTCCAGGACTCTCCTTTGTTGGGAGATTTTTGATTACTGATTCTATTTCTTTCCCTGTCATAGTTCTCTTCAGATTTTCTCTTTCTTCATGATTTAATCTTGGTAGGTTTTGTGTTTTAAGGAATTTGCCCATTTTATGTAGGTCATTGAATTTTTTGGCATACAGTTCATAGTACTCTCTTAATCCTTTTCGTTTCTGTGGAGTCAGTAGTAATGTCTCCACTTTCATTTCTGATTTTAGTAATTTTGGGTCTTTTCTTTTTTTCTTAGTTTATTTAGCTAAAAGTTTGTCAATTTTATTCATATTTTCAAAGAACCAAATTTTGGTTTCATTTATTTTTTTTCAAATTTTCTGTTCTCCATTTCGTTTATCTCTGCTCTAATTTTTATTTTCTACCTTCTGGTAGCTTTGGGTTTAGTTTGTTCTTTTTCTAGTTCCTTAAGTTGTAAATTAAGTTGTCGATTTGAACTCTTTCTTGTTTTTTAATGTAAGTGTTTATAGCTATAAATTTCTCGTAGCACCTTTTGCTGTACCCCATAAGTTTTGGTGTCTTGTGTTATATTTTCATTTATCTCTTAAGTATTTTCTAATTTTTCTTGTTATTTCTTCTCTGGTCCATTGGTTGTTTAAAAAGTGTAGTGTTTAATTTCCACAATTTTGTGAATTTTCCAGTTTTATTTTGTTATTGATTTCTAACTTCATCTCATTGTGGTCAGAGAAGGTACTTTGTATGACATCTTTTTTTTTTTTTTTAAGATTTTATTTATTTGAGAAAGAGAAAGAGATTGAGTGGGAGGAGGGGAAGAGGGAGAAGCAGACTCCCTGCAGAGCAGGAACCCCGGTGTGGGACTTGATCCCAGGACCCTGGGATCATAACCTGAGCTGAAGGCAGATGCTTAACTGACTGAGCCACCCAGGTGCCCTGATATCTATCTTTCTGAATCTACTGAGACTTAATTTGTGGCCCAGCATATGGTCTGTACTGGAAAATGTCCCATGTGAAGTTTTTGCTTCATATATTTTGGTGGTCTGTCATTAGATATGTGTTTATAATTATTATATCTTCTTGCTGTATTGAACCTTTTATTAATGTTTAATATCCTTCTTTGTCTTCTGTAATATTTTTAAATTTAAAGTCTGTTTTGTCTAATACTAGTACAGCCACCATTGCACTCTTCTGGTTACTTTTTGTATGGAATATTTCTTCTGTTCTTTCACTTGTAACCTGTTTTTGTCTTTGGATCTCAACTGAGTCTTTCGTAGACAGCTTATAGTTGGGTCTTGTGTTTTTAACCACTCTGCCAATCTCTCTTTTATTAGGAGAGTTTAATCCAATTTTATTTAAAGTGATTACTGATAAGGAGGGACTTATGTCATTGTGCTATTTGTTTTCTATATGTCCTGTAGCTTTTTGTCCCTCATTTCCTATATTACTGTCTTCTTTTGTGTTTAGTTAATTTTTTTGGTATTAAAATGTTTAAATTCCTTTCTCATTTCTTCTATAGCTATTTTCTTTGTGATTACTATGAGGATTACATTTAACATTCTAAAGTTATAACATGTTAACATGATTTTATAGTTTAATAACATCCAAAAACATTTTTTTTTAGAGCTCTGTTTCCACCCCTTTTAGTTGTTGTCACAAAATTACATCTTTATACATTGTGTGCCCCAAATCATAAACTAATAATCCTTTTAAATGCATTAGTCTCCTAAGCTATGTAGAAAACAAGATTGGGAATCACATACTAAAGTTACAGTCATAGCAGCTCTCATGTTAATAATATCTTTTTTCTTTAAATGTATTAGTTTCTTAAATCATGTGGAAAACAAAGAATACAGATACAAACCGTTGTTACAATAATACTAGCTTTTATGATTGCCCATATATTTATTTTTATTGAGATCTTTATTTTTCCATACAGTTTTGAGTTACTGTGTAGTGTCTTTTATTTCACCTGTAGGACTCCCTTGAGCATTTCTTGCAAGCCTGGTCTAGTGGTCACAAACTCCCTCAACTTTTTTTATCTGGAAATGTCTTAATTTCTCCCACACCTTTGAAGATTTGCCAGATATAGGATTCTTACTTGACAGTTTTTTTCTTTTAGCACTTTGAATATATTAGTCTATTGTCTTCTTGCCTCCAAAGTTTCTGGTGAGATATCTGGTTATCTTATTGAGGATCCCTTGTATGTAGTGATTCACTTCTCTTGCTGTTTTCAAGATTTTCTCTTTCTCTTTGTGTTTTGAAAGTTTCATTATAATGTGTCTTGGTGTGGGTCTCTGAGTGTTCAAAGTACTTGGAGTTCATTGAAATTCTTGAGTGTTTATATTCATGTCTTCTATCAAATTTGGGAAGTTTCAGCCATTATTCAAATATTCTTTCTGCTCATTTCTGTCTCCTTCTTCTGGCGCTCCCATAATGTGTATGTTCATCTGTTCCGTGGTGACACACACACACACACACACACACACACACACACAGACACACACACATCCCTAAGCTCTGTTTCTTTCCTTTCAGCTCCCTTTTTTTGTTTCTCAGTGACAATAGTTTCCATTGTCCTATCTTCAAGTCCACTGATTCTTCTGCTTCCTGACAACTTCCTTTGAATACATCTTAGTGACGTTTTCATTTCTGTTATTGTACTTTTCAGCTCAAAATTTGTTTTGTTTCTTTTTAGGTTTTATCTCTCTTTAATATTTCCATTTTGTTAACACATCATTTTCTTGACTCTTTCCCCATCTCCCTTCAGTTCTTATAGCATCTTTAAGACACTTGCTTTAACGTCTTTGTCTAATATATCCGCCATTAGGTCTTTTTTCAGGGACAGTTTCTGTTGATTTGTTTTTTCCTTTGAATGTATCATGCTTTTCTGTTCCTTTGTATGACTTGTGATTTTTGTTTAGTTGGTTGGTTGAACACTGGACATTTTAATCTAATAATGTGGTAATTCTGGAAATCAGATTATCCCCTTTACCTAGGGTTTGCTCTTTTTTGTTTTTTTGATCGTTGTAGGCGGTGTCTGTGCTGAGGATTAACCTGAAGGTCTTTTCTGAGCCTTTCCCTGGGCATGTGTGATCATTTTCTAATTTTTCCCGTGTATGTGTTTTTTGTTTGTTTGTTTGTTTTGTTTTGTTTTCTTGGTGCAAAATGGTGGTTTTATTAAAGCATGGGGGCACGACCCGTGGTCAGAAAGAGCTGCTGCCCTGGCATTGTGTGGAGTAACTCACAGTTGTTTTTGAATGTCTTAGTCTTTAATGTCTAGCTCCTGGAGAAGGGGAAAGGGTGAAAAGTGAAGTGGGGGAAGGGTGGAGACACTGGCCCTTTAAATCCCCTGGAAGTCACTTCAGCCAGAGGGGGAGAGGCTTGCGGTACTAGGGGAAGGTGCAACAACAGTGGCTGCCAGCCTCCTTGTCTGCACTTACGTGGTCAGAAGCCGCAGTCAGCGATCAGAGCACAGATCCCCAATATTCGTAGGAGAGAGTCCTTTTTTGCCCACCCTAGCTCCTAGTTGTGCAAGCTGCTCTAGGAACACATGCAAGCACAGCTGCCTGCCACTCCTGGCTGGGGGTGGAGGATGGCTAGCTGCTACTGTGCTAAGAACTAAAATTGACCAAAATTAACTATGTTTTATAGTTCAGATTTACCCCTGGAAGTTTCAGGTCTTCAACAGACTCCAGAGTTGCAGAATAATTGCATCAGACAGGTTCTGCCACTGTGAGTTGTTTTCTAGGTGGGGAGACAGATTCCTCGTGCTTCCTCCTCTGCCATCCTCCCAGAATCCTTTCCCCTTTGGCCAATTTTGAATTGGGTTGTTTGCTTTTTTTGGTGTTGAGTTGTAGGAATTCTTTATATATTCTAGATATTAATATCTAGATCCATATCTAGATATCAGATCCATGATTTGCAGATATTTTCTTTCATTCTGTGAGTTGTCTTTTCACTTTCTTGATAGTGTTCACATGTTTCCCTAACTACAACAGTTATACATTAAGGTGAAAAGGGATTAATATAAAAAACAAGCAGCAAGCACAAACCTAGCTCTACAAGTAGATGGTAATATTGCCACTGTTTGATGAAGACTCCCAGGAGAAGACAAGATGACCAAAGTCTTTGAGTCACAGTCTGGATTCATGTTCCCTTAGAATTTACAAGTACTTCTTCTGGGAAGCCAGTGGGCAAGGCCAGGGGGAATCCTGAGAAATGTAGGGCTGCGTACAGTCCAGCCATCTGACATAGACAGGAGTTGAGTTAGTTAATTCAAGTATTTTTTCCTCCATGTTGCTTCCCAAAACTTTGCTAATAACCCCAGTACTTCTCATTTTCTTCCATATCTCTATCTACTTTGATTCAGCACTAATATTTTGCCTGTGGTATTCACCCTTTTCCCTATCATATCTTCTTCTTTGTTAGTTGTACATTTTGCTAATTGTATATTTGTCCTGGTATGCCCGTAGCTCATGTTGGTGAGAGAAAAACTACCCACTGTTTCAGTCCGTAGTCAGATAAGCTTTCCCTCTGGTTATTTCTTTTGGGGACAGGGTTGTGCACTACAGTTCCATCTACAAGATGTTTTTCATTAAGTCTTCTTTTTGCAACTGCTGTATCCAACTTTCTTGAGAAACTTGCCCTTTTGACCTGAGTTGTCACTGTTTATAAATTGAAGCTGCAGTAGTGTGCTTATAGTTTTCATTGTTAAAGAAAATTGCCATTACTACTCTACCCAAACCCATAGTTAGGAGAATGGGAAGAAAACACCAATGTGCACTTACTGGCTCTTTGAGTAAGTGAGCAAAAAACGTGCAGCACAGATTTTCAGGAAATTGTCTTTACAATGTGATAGATGGAGAAATAGCATGAGGTGATAGCATAAGTTTTCAGTACATGATCCTTCGTCTTTTAATTTTAGTAAGTAAAGCCAAAACAAAACAGAACAAATGCTCGGGGAGAGTGAAGGTCATTAAGAAGTTTAGAAATAGCCGTGGTTCCTGACGTTTCTCTGTAGCGGAGCAAACATGGAAGGTGGAAGGCTAGCCTCTGTAGTTATTTTTTTAATAAGATGGGTGCATGTAAGAACCCACTTTTTGTGTACCTGATCAACTCCAAGTGTGGTCTGCTGTAGATGACAAATTGACAAATAGGTTGACATCAAAGCAGGAACTATTAATCGCATCTTCTTTCCACTCCCAGAGTTCCATCTCAGTTCTTAAAAACAGATAAATTTCATGATGCCAGTATTACAAAAATAGATTCAACGAGTATAGATTTTTTTTTGGCAATTTTGTCTTTTTATAAGAGAACAAGAATTGTTCTCAGATGCAGTCAAATCTTCATTTTTAGTAAGTGAAATAATAACATCATAAAGCTGCTTTGCTAGAATACTTTTATAGTTACCAAATTTTTATATGTATAAATGTGTATGTATACATACAACTTAAAGAAATTTTCTTTAAGATTTATTTATTTTAGAGTGAGAGAGAGTGAACACAAGCAGGGGGAGGGGCAGAGGGAGAAGGAGAGAAGAAGACTCCCTGCTGAGCACAGAGCCTGACATGGGGCTCTATCTCAAGATCCTGAGATCACAACCTGAGTGGAAACCAAGAATCAGTCGCTTAACCAACAGAGCCACCTGGGCGCCCCTATGACTTTGTTTTTATGCAATCTTATTTATAAATAGTTTCTCAAAATTTAGTATTTGTATTTGATTAGTTAGAGAGCCAGTATCTTCAAAAAGATAATAAGGAAACAAGTATTTCTTCAGAGAACATTTCAGAGTTTTATTGCACTGAGTAGTGTTTCAGTATAAGACAATGAGCCATTTCTGTACCTAGCCTCAGGTTATTGAGTCTTGCAGTATTTTTTGGACTCCTTCCTTCAGCCATGACAAATGTGTTAGCATCTGTCTTAGAGCTAAGAATAGTTTAATATAAATTCCATACCACCCACCATACTTGCAACAAGAGAAGAAATAAATAAGGACTTTCCCATTCCCAGTAGATTGAAACTTCCAGACCCTGACTTCAGCAGATCTTATTTCCTGAACATCTCTAAGTATCTCTGCACTGTGTACAGGGTAGAAACAATAGATTTAGGCAATCAGGATTCAGGATTGAGCTGTGAACTCGTAGGGCATCTAATTCTACCTACCAGCATGCTATGGACTTCTTGCTCTAAATCCTACAGACTGGAGCTCCCTTCTCTGACTATAGTCTTCTTGCCTTTCAAACCTTTCTCAGGTATTGCAGTTCCTGTAAGATCTCAGTTCTTTTAACAGACACTTTTTTTGAGTGCCTGCTGTGTTGGCATTTGGTAGGTGCTGCATAATAATAACTTAAATTAGAGTGACATGACTTGAAAGGAGTAAGGGTGTCCTCAGCCTCACAGAATCCATTTAGAAGGTTATTCATAGCTTGTACTGGAGGGATAGTGGAGGGATAGTGATGGAGAAGTGTCAGGTTCTGGGTATGTTTTGGAGGGAGAGGACACAGAGAGACACGAGGGAGAAGGCCAGATGAAGATGGAGGTGGTGTTGTGCCGCCGCATGCCCAGGAATGCTGTGGTGAGAAGCTGGAAGAGGCCAAGAAGGATCCTCTCCTGGAGCCTTTGGAGGAAGCATGGCGCAGCTGACATCTTGATTTCACACTTCTGGCCTCCAGAACTGTGAGAGAATAAGTTTCTGTTGTTTTAAACCACCAAGTTTGTGGAAATTTGTTATGGCAGCCTTAGGAGACTAAGACAGGTGCCTGTTAGACATCGATGTCGTGATGTTGATGTGACAAATGAGTTCGAACTTCAGGGAAAAGATCTGGGCTGGAGATATAGAATTGCTAGTTTTTAGTATAGAGCTGATGTTTAAAGTGATGAGAGTAGGGGTGCCTGGTTGGTTCAGTTGGTGGATCAATGAATTCTTGATCTCAGGGTTGTGAGTTCAAGACGCACGTTGGGTGTGGAGATGACTTAAAAATAAAATCTTAAAAAGAAAAACAAAGCAGTGAAAATAGATGAGACCCCCAGGGAAAAGTGTCTCGAGAGAGTAGGTCCAAGGACTGAGCCCCAGGGTGCTTCTATGTTTAGAGGTTGGGCAGGTGAAGAGGATTTAGGAAGACTAGCTGGTGAGGTCCTTCGGGCAGAAGTCTGGGGGGAAGCTCTGACTCTATCCCTTTCTGAGTACCAAGGGGAAAAATGACGTATTGCATTGGAGACCTCCTACTTTTAAGGTGCTCGGTAAGCTTTTGTGCTATACTAACCTCAGATATCTTCCACCAGGGAACATTTTATATCATGAGAGGAAGAAAGGAGAGGGAGGACCCTTGATCCTGCTCAAGAAGGAGCTTGAGTAGAAAGCTGCCAGAATACTGCTGGAGCAGCAGGAAAGCTGTGTCTTTGGTCCCTCTCCTCCTACTCCAAAAGAATGTACCCGATCAAAGGGTGAATTAGAATCAATTAGAGAGATAGACTCTTTCAAGTAGTCAAAGCAGGTTGAGACTAGAAGGGGCTTAATTAATGTGGTAATGTGTGTATGAGCTCAGCATACAGCTTGACATATAATGGGTAAGCAACTTACGAAACTATTATTAATTGTTATTTTTTTTTTATTTTTTATTTTTTTATTTTTATTTTTTTTAAAGATTTTATTTATTTATTTGAGAGAGAGAGAATGAGAGAGAGAGAACACATGAGAGGGGATAGGGTCAGAGGACGAAGCAGACTCCCCGCCGAGCAGGGAGCCCGATGCGGGACTCGATCCAGGGACTCCAGGATCATGACCTGAGCCGAAGGCAGTCGCTTAACCAACTGAGCCACCCAGGCGCCCTAATTGTTATTTTTTAATACTAAACTTCCATTTTGCAGATAAGGAAATTGAGACTCAGATGTCCAGGAACCAACAGTGACTCTCAATCTACACAGAAAGGAGAAATTAGCAAAGAGTCCTTAGCTTGGCATCCAAGGCCCTCTGCTTTCTGGTTACAACTCCATTGCTGTTCCAACTCCTTACCCACTGCTCTCTCCTTACCCTCGACTCCGTGCATCCAGTCACCTCCCTCCCCTCTGTGCACATGTGCTTTCCTCTTGATTCCATGCCTTCAATCCTTTCCACTTTGCCTGCAATCCCTTCCACTTCTTCTCTCCCTCTCCAGTTCCTTGCCCATTTTCACAGCTCTAACAACACCTGTGAATTCTTTCCCGACCTACCTAGCCATCCTACTCTCTTCCTTTTCAAAATTCTCTAGCAGGATTCCCTGGACGCTGTCTGGATGCTGCTTAGCTTCTAGGCCCTCATACCTCTCCTGCAGACATTTCCAGCCTGTGTTGCAGAGCAGAGCTTGCTGGGTAAATCCTGAGGGAAGCAGCCCAGTGTGTGTGCGTGTGTGTGTGTGTGTGTGTGTGTACACGTGTGTGTTTGTGTACCTTTGGGCTCTTGAGGAGACGAGAACTGTCTTTTTTGCTTGGCAGCCCCTCTGCAGACGCCCTGCAAACAGAAGTTGTGTGCTGCATCTGGCACAGCTTGTGCGACATTTGCCATCAATTATTACCTTGTGAAAAGACCTTGTAAGGCTTTAAAGTTGGACCCTTTCATAATATTATTATGAATTGAAATAGCTAGTGTAATAGCCCTATTTGAACGGACAGCTTCTAAGAATCAAATAGGTTTCTTCTTTTGGTAAGACTCTTATTCTCCTAAAATTTTTGCACTAGGATAAACTTAGGGTAACCCAGAAAAAGAAAAACTTGATTCCTTGCAGGAAGATACAGATAACTGTGATATGCCCACAGTAACCAGAGTCTTTTCAGATGGACGCTTTCTTGCTTCAAGGGCAGACTAATAGCAGAGGTTCCTTGGTAACAATAATGACAGATCAGTCATAGTTACCTTAGCTCCTCTGTCTAAAATTGTATTTACCTTGTCAATAGATGATCTAAGTTGTTTTCCTCTACCTTAATATGTTGTTATTGTAACAATTACTCTTAGTGCAGGTTGCATTTATTTATTTCTTTAATTCTTATAAAAGTTTCAGAATTGGGATGTATTAAGTCCAGATAAAGTATGAACTCTTGGGGTGCCTGGGTGGCTCAGTTGGTTGGGCGTCTGCCTTTGGCTTGGGTCATGATCCTGGAGTCCTGAAATCGAGTCCCACATCGGGCTCCCTGCTCAGCAGGGAGACTGCTTCTCCCCCTGCCTCTGCTCCTTCCGCCGCTTGTTCTCTCTCTCTCTCTCTCAAATAAATGAATAAAATCTTTAAAAAAAAAAGGTATGAACTCTGACTAAGGAACATAGTATAAGAAACATAAATTATGCTTCTGTTTGTACTTTCACTTTCATAAATTATTTTTATTTAAGGCTTTCTATCTTGTGTACCTTAAAGGTGTTCATTTAAACTCTGAGTAAATGAATGGATACATTATATTTGATAGCATAGCACAGTTGTATTCCCTCACAATTTTTAACTTGAAGGTAATTCATTTGAAGTTGTTGACAGTAATGAAAGATGATTTATGGAAATGAAGACTTATTTGCTTTAATGTCAGTGATGCTTCATGTCTGGTAACAAGCAAGAGCAGAAAAGAAAATTCGCTTATGTTCTATCATGTAATTTCTACTTTTATCCCTTTAAAAAAAACTCAGCTTTTAAAGATTTAATTCACATACCATAAGATTCACTCTTTTATTTTTTATTTTTTTAAATTTTGGGGGGGAGGGGAGAGAGAGAGCGTGCATGAGGGGGGTGGGGGGGGGTAGAGGGAAAGAGAATCTTAAGCAGGTTCCACGCCCAGCTTGGAACCCGACAAGGGGCTCAATCTCATGACCCTGAGATCATGACTTGAGTCAAACCAAGAGTCAGACACTTAACTAACAGCCACCCAGGCACCCCTAACATTCACCTTTTAAAGAGCACAATTCAGTGGTTTTCAGTGTGTTTGCAGACTTGTGTGGCTATTAGCACTATCTAATTCCAGAATATCTTCATCACCAAAAAGAAACCTTTGGCAGTCATCCCTCGTTACTCTGTCCCTGCAGCCCCTGGCAACCACCAGTTTACTCTCTGTCTCTGGATTTGCCTATTCTGGACATTTCATACTACTGGTTTCTTTCACTTAGCATGATATTTTCAAGGTTTATCCATATTGTAGCAAAAGTCAGTAATCCAGTCTGTTTTATTGCTGAGTACTATTCCATCATGTGCATATACCACATTCTATTTATCTGTTTACCAGTTGGCAGATATTTGGGTTGTTTCCACTTTCTAGGTATTACAAATAGTGATGCAGTTAACATTTGTATACAGGTTTTGTATGGGCGTATATTTTCTGTCTCTTGGGAATATTCCTGAGAGTCAGTTCCTGGATCATATGATTAACCAAGTTTAATGTTTTGTTTTTTGTTTTTTTAAGATTTTATTTATTTATTTGACAGAGAGAGACACAGCGAGAGAGGGAACACAGCAGGGGGAGTGGGAGAGGGAGAAGCAGGCTTCCCGCCGAGCAGGGAGCCTGATGCGGGGCTCGATCCCAGGACCCTGGGATCATGACCTGAGCTGAAGGCAGACGCTTAATGACTGAGCCACCCAGGCGCCCCAACCATGTTTAATGTTTTGAAGAACTACCTGACTTCTTTCCATAGTGGCTGTACCATTTTACGTTCTTCCTAGTGGTATATGAAGGTTCTGATTTCTCTGTATCCTTGTTAACGGTAATTAGTATTGGTCTTTTTAATTATGACCATCCTAGTGGCTATGAAGTGGTATCTCAGTGCTTTTCATTTGTATTTCCCTGATGGCTAAGGATGCTGAGCATCTTTTGATAACTTGTATATCTTTTTTGGAGAAATATCTATTGAGATTCTTTAGCAGTTTTACGTTTGGTTTTTCAAAAATTATTTTGTAAGAGTTCTTTATTCTAGATATAAGCCCTTTGACAGACGATTTGCAAATATTTTCTTCCATGCTGTAGGTTGTCTTCTCATTTTCCTGATGGTGTCCTTTGAAGCACAAAATTTTAAATTGTGATGTATTTCAATTTGTCTATTTTTTATTCTGTTATTTGTGTTTTTGGTGTCATAGTTATGAAAGCATTGTCTAATTGTGATCAGAAAGATTTGTTCCTATGTTTTCTTCTAAGAACTATATAGTTTTAGGGGCACCTGGGTGGCTCAGTTGTTGAGCGTCTGCCTTCGGCTCAGGTCACGATCCCAGCTGGGGTCCTGGGATCGAGCCCCGCATCGGGCGCCCTGCTCCACGGGAAGCCTGCTTCTCCTTCTCCCACTCCCCCGCTTGTGTTCCCTCTCTCGCTGTGTCTCTCTCTGTCAAATAAATAAATAAAATCTTAAAAAAAAAAAGAACTATATAGTTTTAGCTTTTATCTTTAGGTCTTCGATCCACTCTTGTTAATTTTTGTGTGTGGTATAAGGAAGGGCTTCGACTTTATTCTTTTGCATGTGGGTATGTAGTTGTCTGGCACCGTTTGTTGAAAAGATTATTCTTTTCCTCAGTGAATTATCTTGAGACCTTGGTTGAAAATCAGTTGACCATAAATGTGAGGGTTTATTTCTAGACTGTCAGTTCCATTCCAATGTTCTGTATGTTTATTCTTATGTCAGGGCCACACTGTCTTGATTAATGTGGCTTTACTCCTCTCCTTTTAATACTCACGTTACAAAAAGGGGCATTTATATTGTGTACAGTGGAGTTGTCTCTTATTGGATTAGGTGATAAAGTTTGTGGGAAAGGCGCGAAACAAACACAGGTGCTATTACCCTTGCAAATACTTAGGAAGGTGCAATGTTGGAGATCAAGTGCCATTTTTCATTGGTCCAAACCAGGCAGTCTTTTTTTACCTAGCTGTTTCCTTAGTTGAGCACCAGCTGAAGGAATTGGCTTCCATTTAGAGGCTCTACTATTTGAAAAATACCTTTAGGCACGCCTGGGTGTCTCAATCAGTTAAGCGTCTGATCTTGATTTCAGCTCAGATCATGGTCTCAGGGTTGTGAGATGGAGCCCTTGGGCTCCTAGCTCATCAGGGAGTCTGCTGGAGATTCTCTCCCTCTCTCTTTGCCCCTCTCCCCCCCACTTGTGCTCTCTCTCTCAAATAAATAAATCTAAAAAAAAAAAAAAGAAAAGAAAGAAAAATGCTTACCTTTAAGCACTAGAATTTCAGTACACATAGAAATTGGGTCCCAGGCAGATTGCCATCTCCTTTCCCAAGCCCTCACTGTACATACATACTCATGGACTGGTTGGCTGGCTGAATTGATGACATGACCCATTTCAGTTGTTCCTTTCTCCCCTCTCTTCTATTCTCCCTTGCCTTCTGCCTTTCTCTACTTCCCTCTCTTCTTTCTTCCCCCTCCTTCTTTATCTTTCCTTCTTCCCCCTCCTTCTTTATCTTTCCTTCTTCTTCTCCTTTTTTCCTTTGGTCCCCTCCCCCCACCCCCCAGCCCACCTTGCTGGATTTCTGAATCTTCATATGGCAGTGATGTGACTTATTATAACCCCAAATTAAAATGTATACAAAATGAGCCAACTCTATCTCTTATGATCTTAGCAGTTTAACTCTTTGGCAAGCAGTCAAACTTTAGGCCATAGTAAATACTTTTGAGGGTTTCACTGCTGGTGGCTAGGCAGTGGAAGTGATGTTTTAATGATCTAATACTCTTTTTTTTTTTTAAGATTTTATTTTTAAGTAATCTCTGCACCCAACATGGGACTTGAACTCACAACCCCAAGATCAAGAGCTTACCTACTGAGCCAGCCAGGTGCCCCAACTACCTAGTACTCTTAAAGAAATAAACCCTAAGACTTGAAGACACACAATTAGCCAATGTGTTGGGGTTGCCCACCCTTCTCCAGTACCACACGCTTCTCTCGGGCTGCCTTTTGGTGACTTCTTTCCCAATGAATGACCTTGTTCATTTATCTTGATTTCACCAAGATGAGGCTCTTTTGAGAGGGGTAGGGTGGGGGCAGGAGAGTGTACAATGTGACCTCTCAGTGCAGCCCTTAGGATCAACTATTAAGCAGTTTTCCATACTTTAACATTTTTTTAGAGTTTAATTCCATTCCATCAACATTTATTGTGCCAGCATCAGATTACCAAGATTTTCAAGAAGATCACTGGCCAATGGGAGAAGGAAGAACAAATAGATAACAATAATAATAAAAAACAGTATGGAGATTCCTCAAACAGTTAAAAATAGGACTACCCTATGACCCATCAGTTGCACTACTGTGTATTTATCAAAAGGATACAAACGTAGTGATCCGAAGGGGCACCTGCACCCCAGTGTTTATAGCAGCAATGTCCACAATAGCCAAACTATGGAAAGAGCCCAGATGTCCATCGACAGATGAATGGATAAAGAAGAGGCAGTTTATATATACTGTGGAATATTACTCAGCCATCAAAAAGAATGAAATCTTGCCATTTGCAAGGATGTGGATGTGAATGGAGCTAGACAGTATTATGCTAAGTGAAATAAGTAAGTCAGTCAGAGAAAGTCAAATGCAATATGATTTCATTCATATGTGGAATTTAAGAAACAAAACAGATAAACATAGGGGAAGGGAAGGAAAAATAAGATAAAACCAGAGAGGGAGACAAACCATAAGAGACTCTTAACTATAGGGAACAAACTGAGGGTTTTGGGGGGAGAAGGGGAGGGGGAGGGGAATGGAGTAACTGGGTGATGGGCATTAAGGAGTGAGCTTGATGTACTGAGCACTGGGTGTTATATGCAACTGATGAATCACTAAATTCTACCCCTGAAACTAATAATACACTACATGTTAACTAACTTGAATTTAAATAAAATCTAAAAAAAATAGTTTGCTTATTTTCCTGATTAAAAGAAGATAACAGGGGCGCCTGGGTGGCTCAGTCGTTAAGCGTCTGCCTTCGGCTCAGGTCATGATCCCAGGGTCCTGGGATCGAGCCCCGCATCGGGCTCCCTGCTCGGCGGGAAGCCTGCTTCTCCCTCTCCCACTCCCCCTGCTTGTGTTCCCTCTCTCGCTGTGTCTCCCTCTGTCAAATAAATAAATAAAATCTTTAAAAAAAAAAAAAAAGAAGATAACATAATCATTGTAAAAAAAAATGTATGAAACTCAGAAAAGTTTTAACAAAAAAGTAAAACATGCATTCTCAGCAAGGGTGATGTTGCCTCCAAGGGGACAAAACATGTTTTCTTTGGGGTTGGGGGACTAAAATCTTAGATATAACCATGGTTTGTGGCCCTCTAAAGGGTCAGGTATTTAAATTCTATGGGGGAAGGATAGTTAGGAGAAAATGTCTAAAAAGGCTCATGGCTGGTGGGGCAGCGCTTCGTCCTCAAATTCATACGTTGAAGTCCTGACCTCTAATGCCTCAGAATGTTACTGTATTTGGAGACAGAGCCTTATAGAGGTAATTAAAGCAAAAATGAGGTCCTTAGCAGGGTTCCTAATTCAATACGACTGGTGTCTTTAGTAGAAGAAGAAATGAGAACAGAAACAAAATGGAAGACCATGTGAAGGCACTCGTCTTCAGTAAATTGTATGCTCCACATGAGCTGAGGCCTTTCTTATTCACTGTTCAGTTTTATAATCTTACTAATAAGTACCATTCACAAAGGAATTCATCCTTCTGTATCAATATCCAATTTGAACTTCAAAATTGCTCTGTACAGTGATTAGGTATTAAGATTCCTATAATATAGATGCGTCTGGGCCTTTATCATGTCGTTCCCTCTGCCTAGAAAGACACTTCCCTACACCTACCCCTTTTCTGTGTTAAAATCTTTTGGGACCTAGCTTCCTCCAGGAGTCTTTCCTCGACCCTCCAACATGTGTCCTTAGCACTCAGTATTTCCTACCATGGTGTCAACCATACAGGGCTGTGATTGCGTGTTTATTATCTATTTCCTCTGCCAGACTGGCTTCCTATGAGTGGGAACTCTTGTCTTCCATCATGTATTTCCGGCACCCAGCAGAATGCCAGGATATTTTGTTGATTGATGAATCAGATCATAGAGCTAATAACTTGAACTTAGTTTGTTTAGCGTCTAAATTTGGTTCTTTCTCAACTGTACCATGATGCTCTAATAATTCATCTGAGTTATTTGTCATAATGGATGTGGTTTTATGTCTGAATACAGAGGAATCCGGTGGGTTCTGCCCTCTGCACTATGCTAGAGGCCTCTGTCACATTGACAGTGTGCGGGGTGTGTGTGTGTGTGTGTGTGTGTGTGTGTGTGTGTGTGTGTGTGTGTGTAATGGGAGTAAAGTACACCTTGACTTGTTTAGTACCACAGTGAGAAAGCCTCCTGGAAGTCCTTTTATAGTTTTTCAGTAACCTCTTATTAGAGATTGTGATGCAAACAGATTCTTCCCTCCTTCCAGCAGTTGCTAGAGATGGGTATTGACACTATTTATGGTATAACACAAAGTTAACAAAGCTGAATTCATATTATATGTACACCTGGGTCTTAATTGTTTCATTTCTTTTTTTCACATAGACTTCGATGGTGTTAAGTCCTGGGATACAAGGGTGAATAGGAAAGGCCTCCACTCACATGGAGCATACAATTTATTGAAGGGTAGTTATGAAAACAGATGAATTCTACTGCAGTGGGGTAGTGCTGTAGCAGAGATAGGGACAGAATGCTGTGAGGCCTGATGGGCTCGGCAGCTGCTCTTCCCTGGGGGTATTTTGGGAAGTCATCATTTATGAGCTGGGTTTTGAAAGGAGAGTAGGAATTTGTCAGATGAAAAGAGGGAAAGAAATATACAAAGGCATGAATCTATGGAAAGATCTGGTCTAAAAATGAATATATATATGGTAAAGAGTTGAAAAAGGAATATCTCCAAATCAGTAGTTGGTGTTTTATGGTTGTGGAATTATGAGTAGGTTTCTCTCTTTCTTTTTCAGAATTAACTTTAATTTGTTGCTCTATTGTTTTTATAACAAAATAAAATGAAATAGAAGCCTGTGACTGTTGTAGCAGAGTATTAGAGTGAATTCGTTTATTTCCTATTGCTTGTATTTGTACTTAATTTTTAATATCCAGATTAAAAACCTAGTAATGCCCAATTGACTACATTGTTATTAGGTTTTTAGGAGAGGGCGCAGAACAGGATACCATTTGCTTCCTTTTTTGATAAACAGACCCCAAGTTTCCTTCTCTCTCGAGTTTCCATTGACTGGGTCTCATCTGGGAGGCCAGGATAGGCCTGGTGGTGGTGGGGGGAGGGCAGGGAAAAGGTGACTGTAGCCTTGCTGAGCAGAGAGCTTACCCTGCATTAAATTAGTAGAGTGCGTTCAACTTAGAAGGTGAGACGGAAAGGTCTGGCTGGGAGGGATCTGGGAGAGAGCAGATAATTTTAGTTATAAGAGAAGAATCCACAGACGGAACTTTCAGAGGCACCGCAGGTCCAGAGAGTGGAGCGAGAAACACTGAGCAGGTCAAGTCGGGCTGTGCAGGAAAGGAAGTCTGCAGACACTTGGCTGGTGGTGGGAGGTTCTTTTATGTGCAGTCCAGCGAGTCTTGCCAGGGCAGGGGAAGCCACTTATAGGCATCGTGCCGGATCTAACACTGGGCTCTGGAGGTTTTCCCAAAGCAACTTTAGAGTGAGGCTGGGTAGACCTCTCTTCAGTTTATTGATGATTACAACAGACTTGAAGGGTGTATATATATATATGTCTCT
This sequence comes from Halichoerus grypus, assembly GCF_964656455.1. Taxonomy (NCBI): domain Eukaryota; kingdom Metazoa; phylum Chordata; class Mammalia; order Carnivora; family Phocidae; genus Halichoerus; species Halichoerus grypus. The sequence continues at coordinate 44,102,639 of NC_135714.1, forward strand.
TTTCTGATTTTATTTGTGGAAGGAAGATTTTTTAAAAAGATTTTTAATTACTTCATATTTAAATCACATTTTTTTTCCCCCTTCAGAGGATATTTTTTTCTGTCCCTTTTGCCTAGCAATTGTTTATTTCATCTGGGTCAAAACCAAACTTACTTCTAATGTCTTTTTTTTTTTTGCACTTTTTTTTTTAAAGTAAGCTCTACACCCAACATGGGGCTCGAACTCATGACCCTAAGATCAAGAGTCACATGCTCTATGGACTGAGCCAGCCAGGTGTCCCTCTAATGTCCTTTTAATAATTTTTTATTTTAATCTTCTTTCTCTTTTTTATTTTTTAAAAGATTTTATTTATTTACTTGACAGAGAGAGACACAGCAAAGAGAGGGAACACAAGCAGGGGGAGAGGGAGAGGGAGAAGCAGGCTTCCCGCTGAGCAGGGAGCCCAACGTGGGGCTTGATCCCAGGACCCCGGGACCATGACCTGAGCCGAAGGCACATGCTTAACGACTGAGCTACCCAGGCGCCCCGTTCTTTCTCTTTTTTAAAAATGTAAAAACTTCAACTTTAACTATGCAATAGAAGAGTTTTCTTTTTCCCAGCAACAGAAGGCAAGTGTAGGTTTACCATTTGAATAGTTTAATAATCTGAATGATCAAATCATGAGTACTAGGAGAGTGTCATAGGTAGGGACAGGAGAGGCAGGGTAAGGACAATTGCAACCTGGAAGCACTGTTTTCTAATGACGTATAATTGGTGTTTTTAGATAAGTATTTAATATATTAAAATACTTTTCAGAACTACATTAAAAGAAATGGTAGTAAAGAACGGGAAGGAATTACCTCAAAATGGTAGCATTCCCATAAAATACTGTTTTTTTTTCAGAGATGGTTTAAAAATTCTAAATCATCTTACATTATTTGTAGGCAACCAAGTACATTGGATCCAATATTAAACTGCAGCAGATTTTCTCTTGTCTTAAGGGCCTGCTGTGGCATAAGTCCAAAGATCAGATGTCACCTCTGCCTGAGAAGTCCTACATAATTTTTAATTTTTCTACAGTGCTATTACAATGCACACATGTTACTACGTGGGTCATTAAAGATTGTTTGTCAGATACTCTCTGATTATAAACTGAAGAGTGGCTTCCACTTTCATAGAACCTCCTTTGAACTTGAGTATGGTGCATGCTCTGGTAAATAGTGGTAGTTTGCCAACTCATTAATAAGGTCAGTTTTCTAGATGATATAGTTACAAAATACAGGCCCTTCTCTCATCAACAGATAGTTTCAGTAGCAAAGTCAAAGTGATAGGACTTAAAATATTTATTACTTTTTTTATTTTTAAGTAGGCTCCATGCCCAGAGTGGAGCCCAGTGCGGGGCTTGAACTCATGACCCTAAGATCAAGACCTGAGTTGAGATCAACATTTGGATGCCTAACCAACTGAGCCACCCAGGCACCCCAACATTTATTACTTTTAAAAGCACCTATCCATGGGGCACTTAGGTGGCTCAGTTGGTAAAGCGTCTGACTCTTGATTTCGGCTTAGGTGATAATCTCAAGGTTGTGAGATTGAGCCCTGCATGAGGCTCTGCACTGGGCATGGAGCCTGCTTAAGATTCTCTCCTTTGTCTGCTCCCCCTTCCTCTCTAAAAAATAAAAAATAAAGCACCCATCCTATAATGACCAGCAACCAGCACACCACACCTTTTTAAACAAAGACAATGATATATTTAGAGATGCCCTTTTCTCAAAAAAAAAAAATCCTAAAATGTTTTATTTCTCAAGCTACATTAGATCTTTACAGCATTTTCTCTCTTATCCCAGTTATCTAATTTCCTTAGATCAAATTAAACCACTGCATGATGTCTTCTCTTCAAATTCTTTAATAACAACAACATTTTGTACTTAGCACTACTTTGCCTAAGACCCACCTAGATGAACTATGGAGAGTGTATCACATATAGTTTTATTTTTAATGATCACGGTACCTGTTCAGGGTGACAGCTAGAAATTCAAAGATCTCATTGAAATAGAATGCTCAGGTAAAAGGGCTGATTGGTTTTCTGATAAAAGCATTGTTTGTTTCCTGCCTTTATTCATTCAGCTGTAGGAGGTACATATTTAATATTTGTGGTATAATGATATCACGAAAAGTTAAATGATGTTAATTTAAAGCATCAGTATAATAGATTTAACAAGACATTAAGATTCAATGCTATGAAGTCATAAAGGAAAAATATTGTTGTTGGCTAGATGATAAGGGAGGGCTTTGGGAGGATTGTGGGATTTTTTTGTTCATCCATCCATTTATCATGTTTATTGAGAGCTTACTAAGTTCTTTTTTGGAACCTTTCTGTGTTGGGACTAGAGCAGTGGACAGGATTCAGTAGTTCCCTGCTCTTGAAGTGTTTACATTCTGGTGGGAGAACAAGACACAAAGAGAAAAAAATGAATTTAATAAGAAATATCTGAAAATGGCCCTGCAGGGGGCACCTGGGTGGTTCAGTCAGTTAAGCGTCTGCCTTAGGCTCAGGTCTTGATCCCAGGGTCCTTGGATCTAGCCCCATGTTGTCAGGCTCCCTGCTCAGTGGGGAGTCTGCTTCTCCCTCTCCTCCCTGCTTGTGCTCTCTCTTATTATCTCTGTCTCTCTCTCAAATAAATAAATAAAATCTTAAAAAAAAAAAAAAAAGAAAATGGCCCTGCAGAACTTTAATACAGCGTGCTCTGATAGAGTGTCTTGAGAGGACACTTTAGATTGTTGGCCAATATAGGCTGCTTTAAAGGGGTGACATTTAAGCTGAGACCTGAATGACAAGAAGAAACCAACCATCCTGTGATCTGGACATTACAGGCAGAGGGGCAGCCAGTGCCCAGACCCTTTGGCAGGAAGAAGCTTGATCTGTTGGAGGGACAAAAAGATGAGATCAGAAAGGGTGATAGGAACCAGATCATGTAGGACATGTAGGACTTTTTTTTTTTTTTTTTTTTGATGAGTTTGGATTTAATGCTAATTGTAGTGGTAAGGCATGGAAGGCCTTTAAGCAAAGGAGGGCCATGAACTGGTTAATTTTTAAAAATTTCATCCCAGATGCTGTGTAAAGAATGGATTTAAGGAAGGCAAGAGCAGAAGCAGGGATACTAAGGAGTCATGACTGTAGAAGTCTAAGCAAGAAACTTCGCTGTCTTTTATGAGGAGGGTGGTAGGGGGGATGCAGTGAAGTGGATAAACTTAGGATGTGTTTTGGTATAGAGTCTACAGGACCTGCTAATGGATTTGAAATGGGACATGGAGAAAATAGAAATCAGGGATGACTTGTAGGTTTCTGGCTAAGCAACTGGGTAAATGACGGTGAACTTTAAAGAAAGACTTGGATTTAGAGGGAAAGCCAGGAATTTCAGTTATGGAGGTACAATAGACATGGCTTATGGAGTAGGCGTTTTAGATTGGGTAAAAACAAAGTTTTTACTCAATGCTTCCAAGAACAGAGGACATCAAATTCTCCTTGATAAATTAAAAACTATTATAAATGAATAGTTTTTCTCTTACATCATGAGTTGTCAGGAGAAGTAGACCAGGAAGTTTGGGGAAATAAAAAAAGAGTGGAGAATAGAAACAAGAAGAATAAGCAGGTCAGGGAAAGACATAGAGATGGAGAGGTACAGAAAGAAAAATTACAGACAAAACAAGACAGACCCTCAGAATTACAGACACAAAGGACATGCATATCCACAGAGATTCTGCATTCTCCTGTGTTCTACACCTAGAGCTAAAGAGAGATAAAGGAGGCAGTTGGAAAGGAGGTCAGAACATTTTTCCTTTATTGTAATATACTATAGAAGTGATACCAAGATACTGGCCAAAAGCAAATGAGACCAAAACCTTTTCAAAAGTAGAAAAATTGCCTTTATTCCTTTTTTTTTTTGCTATTTAGAGAGGATCTTGCACCCTGAAATTTGTCCAGGATGAAAATGGTTTTTACAATTTGTTATTAGCTAAGTGGCAGGTTGAATAATGATCTGAAAAATGTATCAGTAGCAAAGCACAATTACTCACTTTTGTAAAGAAAAGAGACACCCAAAAGGGTTCTTTCTCCTTATGGAAAAAGTGACAAATTAACTTTCAATTATTGGGTAAAGTTGAGCTATGAGAAGAAACACAAATACACAGTGAATATGTACATACATTCTACACCATACCATACCCTAAGCCCACCTAAATTTCTTGATGTAATAGTCTCCATTTAGAATAGAAAAACACTTTGAGATTTTTGTTTGATTATTGTAAATAGGATCTCATTCATCCTAGACCCAAAGATTATTTTCTTTAAAATTGGTTATTGGTTAAAATGTGTTTACTGGAATTCCACAAGAACCTACAAATGAATCAGTTCAGCAGGAAGATATGAGTGACAAGATTTTAGATAAGTGTATTATTAGAAGGCTAAGAAAATAGAATGCTACGTGTACTGTAAGAGGAGGTATATCACCAGGACCTCCGCTCTCCTTCCCTCCAAAAGGCCTGTGAAACTCTATCACAAATAATAAAAATAATTGAGAGAGTTTAAGCTATGGAACTACATTGGGCTGAACAGTCAGGAACTATGTATGGCTGAGGATTTTCTTTCTTTGCTTTTTTTTTTTTTTTAAAGTAATCTCTACACCCAGTGTGGATCTGGAACTTAAAGCCCCAAGATCATCAGTCTCCTGCTCCACAGACTGAGCCAGCCAGGTGCCCCAGGATTTTTCTTTTTCTCTCTCCCCTTTCCTCCTTCTCTCTGTCCCTCCCTCTTTCTCTCTTTCTTCCTTCTTTTTTTTTTTTTAATTCTTAAATTTCCTCAAGAGGACAGGCAGAGGACACTTAATTAAAACATTACACATGGTTCTGTTATTCATGAATATGTCCTAGTATTTCTGTGAAAAAACTGGACTAGATTTCTAAAATCTGTTTTAACATTCTGAAATAATACTGTGAAACTTTCATTTATCCTCTTTTCCTGGCTTTTTGCCTTTTAGGATATTTATGACGATGTTAATACTATTAGCATCAGCGTCAGCTCTGCTGGCTTCAGGACAGAATGAAGCCATGGGCACTGAGAAATGTCTGACGAGATGACTGGGGATGTGTTATGATTTATAAAGACAGACAAATTATCACTACCTGTTGTTCGTGAATGAAATTAAATGTCTGCCACAGAGGAGTTCTGTATGAATGGTCATTCAGGATAGAGAGCTACAACAGACAGTAGTCTAGTTTGTTAGTATGGAAAGTTTTATGTAGGAAGTATTACTGTTTGAGTTTTCCTTGGAAGTTTCAAGGTGAGTTTTGATGATTACATATAACTTGTAATGGTGAATGGATTACATATGAGACAACTGTCTTAAGTATTGAAAGAGAGACGTTTGGACTTGAATTACCGCTCATCCCACACAGCAGCTGGTGCCTACAGGTCGTCACGTAGCTGGGCAGTTTGGCTTTATGCAACAATATGGGGGGCTAGAGTGGAGTGCTGGTGCTTTCTTGGCCAAGAACAAGGCATACTTCCTGACATACCTTCTCTGTAAACACTCTTATCCAGGTGACAGAGATTAGAATAGATTTTAGGAGGCACCTTAAGAGGAAAAGATGAGGGACGCCTGGGTGGCTCAGTGGGTTAAGTGTCTGCCTTCAGCTCAGGTCATGATCCTAGGGTCCTGGGATCGAGCCCCAAGTTGGGCTCCCTGCTCAGTGGGGAGTCTGCTTCTCCCTCTGCCCTTCCCCCACTTGTGCTCTCTAGCTAATAAAATCTTTAACAACAACAAAAAAAGAGGAAAATGTGAGAGTGGAGAGGGAGAATCTGAAAGATATGTTGCCCATCACTAAATATTTCCCTCCCATTTGATATTACTTAACCAGGAGTTCTTTTTTTTTTTTTTAAGATTTTTATTTATTTGACAGAGAGAGACACAGTGAGAGAGGGAACACAAGCAGGGGGAGTGGGAGAGGGAGAAGCAGGCTTCCCGCCAAGCAGGGAGCCCGATGCGGGGCTCAATCCGAGGACCCTGGGATCATGACCTGAGCCGAAGGCAGACGTTTAACGACTGAGCCACCCAGGCGCCCCTCAACCAGGAATTCTTAAAGAAAAAATAGTAGTAGTATTGTTATTTTAAAGTTTATTTATGTGGCTCTCGTGAATACCCTGACAACTCCCTTTTTACCTCCAAGTGGGAGTCACTGCCCGTCTGTGTGTCGCTGACGGTCGCACCCCCTCGGAGTGTGCTGGTTGGGAGAGCTCCCTGGACCCAAAGCCGAGGAGACGAGTGTTGTGGAAGCTCTCCTGCTCATCAGCTGTGTGCCCTCAAGACAGTCTCTGCCTTGCTGGCACTGGAGTCCAACAGAGTGTTAACAGGGGTTGACAGCCCTTTTCTATAATAGACCAGAAAGTAAATATTTTAAGCTGCCCAGGCCACATATGGTCTCTCTTGAATACTCTACTTTGGTTTTACTTGTTTGTTATAACCTTTATAAAATATAAAAACCATTCTTAGCTCCTGAGCCATACAAAAGCAGGTTGTGGGCTGCATTTGGTTCCCTTGCCTTAGTTTGCTTGACCCCTGATCTATATACTAGAAAAGGAGGGGGGAGAAAAGCAAAAAGGAAGAATTTGAACTGGCAATTTTTAGATGTAGGACTGTGAGCAACAGCAGGCTAAAGAGTAGATTCTGGGGGCAAGGGTTTTCGTTTGCTTGTTTTTTGTTTTAAATAAGTATTTTCATGATATAATTTCTCTTGTAATTTCCTTGGTTTTAAATTTGATTCCATTCTTATCTCCTATTCTTCTTCGGCTCTCCAGACATATTATTACTTACCGTTCTGTAGTATTCCCCAAATTTCTTTTTGCATACAGATTGCTGGGAGAAGAAAACCGGTTAGAGGAATGGCTTTCTTTGCAGATGGAGATGTGACCTTTCGCTTACAGAAAGGGAAGTAGCCATTGTATTGCTCCTGGAGGCCTAAGCAAAGAAAAGAATATTAAACAGGCAGACCCCAGCATCTCTGAATTCTGGGAGGGTCCTGGGAATGGCTGGGGGAGGCAGGGAGTGAATGTTAAGAAATACTCCAGTTCTTCCTTTCTGATAATGTTGAATGTTATTGCTCCACTTAACCAACAGTCCAAAGCTCTGTTTAGAGTCTCCTTAGCCCATTTTGGAATGTGATGACATTTTGGTTTCCTGAAAGACAAGACCCCAAAGAGGGCGCTATGGACCACACACCCCAGACCCCGTCACTTGCTCTCCACCTCCTCCCCCACCAATACACCCATGTCCTGTGCCCCCCTCCTACGTTTCTCCTCTTCTCTGCCCCCTTACATGATTTCCACAGCAGTCAGGAGCTGTCCAGCCACCTCACTTTCCCAGCATGGCGCACTGAGTTTCTCCACTGTGGCTTTTGGCAGGTGCAGTTGGTGACTTGCATGTGGTCCAATTACTGACTTTGGCGTTTTGATTCCAGAACCACTTTGAACATTTTCCTTCTATCCTCAGGCAGGCACAGTGGACGAGAAAGCCTACACCAAGCTCTACTTTTTCACCTCTGTTTACTTCTCCACTGCAGTAATTTGGTAATGGCTCCCTCCACTCCACAAAAATGCTCTCTCTGTCTCTTTTTTCCTTTGGAAGGCTCACTAGTGATCTTGGCACTGATGCATGGAATGGACACTTTTTCAGCCCTTTCCTAACTGAACATCTTTGTTGCAGGGACGCTGTTGGCCATTGGCACATGTTGAAATGCTTTATTACCAGGTTTCTTGGCTCCTTTTCATGCTTCTCGCTGCTCCTGCTCTTGCAGCAGTGCCCCTGTTTTACTCCCCACCCCTCTGTGATGTTGTGGTTTCCTGGGGTTCTTTCTAAAACCCTCTTCTCCTACGTGCTCCCTTGAGATCGTTTCGTTTATTTTTGAGGTGTTAACTGTCAGCTCCATGCTTGCAGCTGTCAAATGTGCATTCCATCCCTACCTTTTCCCATAACTTTACCCTTCTTTATCCAGATGCTTGGCAGACATAACGTCAAACTTACCCCAGTCCCTTCTCTTAAAACCTGAAGCTCCTCTTTTATTCCCCATCTTAGTTACCCAAGTCACTCAGCCAGAAAGTGTGAACATCTTCCTAGACCTACATGTTTCTCTTTTTTTAAAGAGCTTTCTAAAAAAATTTTTATTTATTATTTTTTTTAAGCTTTATTTATTAGCGTGAGAGCACGTGTGTATGCACAGGGGGAGGGGCAGAGGGGGAGGGAGAGAGAGAGAGAAAATCTCCAGCAGACTCCCTGCTGGGCGTGGAGCCCTATATGGGCTTGATCCCAGGACCCTGAGATCATGACCTGAGCCGAAATCAAGAGTCGGCCACTTAAACGACTGAGTCACCCAGGCGCCTCTACATGTTTCTCTTTTGTTCGCTTCTTTCCCCACCTAATCATTTGGCAAATTCTGCTGATTTTATCTCTTAACTGCTTCTCCTCTGCATCCCTCCTCTCTACTACCACATTACTAATTCAGGCTCTCATCACTCCTTTCCACATTTTATCCAGTTTTGTTTTTCTTAAATCCATCCTTCCGTGGGTAGCCATATCTGATATTCAAGCCTGTTGCCATGTCACACTCCTTCAGATTCTTCAGTGGCTAACAGAATAAAACCCAGACTCCTTATCATGCCTACCAGACTCTCTCTGATCTGGCTCCTCCACCTCTCCAGACCCATTTCCTTATAGTCTTTGTCCACTTTACCTTCTAGTCATGCCACATTCTTGGAGTTCCTGGAGCAGTACATTCACTTTCTTGTTTCCATGTCTTTTCTTGTGCTGCTCCTTTGTCCTGGCTCCTTCTATGTGTCCTTCAGCACTCAGCTGAGATTCGTGCCCACACGTTAGGTATCCCTTTCTCTTACCACATTTATTGAAGTTACTTGTTGATATCTAGGTCTCGGTGGACTGGCACTCCTCCAAGACAAAGGAATCCTGTTTGTCCCTCCTTGAATCCCAAAGCCTTCCTCTCATTTAGCTCTATGACAGCCCTGTGCAGTTGACATTATTATATGTGTTCTATGGGGGACGAAACTAAAGAGCAAAAGAAGCTAACTAAATATCTTCCTCTGTATCACGTAGCTGACGTAGCAGGAGCTCAGGGGTTCTGTCAGTATTTACACGGACTAGTTACACATTCAGAATGAAACAATAACTTGCAGTGATGGTAAGTTAAAGAAATACTGACATTATCTTGTGATTTTTGGGACAATGGAAAGAACAGTAATTTAGTGTCAAAGACCTAGGTTAAAATATTGTTTTAGCCATTTCTAGCCAAACTGATTGATGCCACGTTACCTCCTCTGAGCTTTGCCTCATCTTCAACGTGGGCATGGTAATAGTTGGACAAGTCCTGTGTGTGCAAGTGCTTTGTAAGGGCTGTACACATGTATGCAAATACGACTTCTTACTTAGCTTTTCACTGGAGTTTACAAATACAGATAACGCCTCAGAGAACAGATTCTGGCCAAGTTACTTTTGTTTTCTCATGGTATTGTACCTCAGCCTCTGCACTTACAAATTAGAGATATTTTCCTTTAGTTTTGAGGAGCAAATGAATTCATGTCTAGGATCACCAGGAGAGTGCAGCTTTTAGAATGCCCTGTACAAGTTTGGGAGTACAAACGTGCATGCCTTGGAAAGCTCCTGCCTTAACTTGAAGTCGGATGTCCTGTGCCAGATAAATTGGGTCAGTCTGTAAGCGAAAGCTTGTGTTGCTCCAGCCACAGAGCTTCTTATCCTGCCTTTTGTGCACAGTAAACATGATGCTTCCCTCTCCCTCTCTGCTCTGTTGCTGCTTTTGTTACCGGAGGGTTCACTTTGCGGATTTTTTTTTCCTGAACCCTATCACTTTTCTTGATAGAATGTCTGCTGAGGTTGCCACCTATGGGCATCATTTCCTGTAGGGAACCTAGCTGGTGTGCGTATAAGAGTCATTCAGACAAAGTCGTTTTGGTGAGGGTATTACAGGATTTTATGGTCTGCAACGCTGGATTCCCAATTGAATTGCTCCAAGTGCCTACCTGTAAAGGAGAAGGTTTTATTTCATGGGCTGATAGAATTTTAAGTTATCACTAATTTGTATAAAAAGCTCTTAATGAGAAGTTTTACATTTACAGTATGTCTTCACCTGAAAATTTCATTTTAAAATAGTCTCATTTGGGGCACCCGGTGGCTCAGTGGGTGAAGCGTCTGCCTTCAGCTCAGGTCCTGATCCCAGGGTCCTGGGATCCAGCCCCATGGAGGGAGTCTGCTTCTCCCTCTCTTTCTGCCCCTCTCCCCCACTCATGCTCATGCACTCGCTCGCTCTCAAATAAATAAATAAAATCTTTAAAAATAAATAAAAATAGTTTCATTTATTTAACAGAAGTATTTGGAACAGCACCTATGTGCCAGAAACTCCTCTGGTGAGGGGATTGAGTAGAGACACATATTCTGCCTTCCTTGAGTTTATGACTTAGTCTGGAAGGTGTACTTTAAATGGGTATAGTCACATGTGATGCCTATAGTGACAGGGGAAATGCAGGGCTCAGGGAAGCTGTAATGGACTGTAGCGGGGTCATCTGCCTGGCACCCCTTTTCTAGGATCACCACTTACACCCAGTCATCTACCCACTTATTGTTAAGGCAGACCCGTTGATGAGGTCACGCTTGATTGGTTCAAAGGTCAGGCCAATAACTTCTCCTCTGGGAATTTTTGAAATGTAACAGAGGCAGGAAAGCCAAAGAATTTCTGGATGTCTAAACAGTAATGTGAAAGCATGGGAGCTCTTAGGGTCACCCTCAGGCCTGGAGGAGGGGAAGAAGCCCCAGTAAGAGAATGGGAGGAAACGAATCTGAAACTCAGAGGTGTGGAAACCAGTGACAGATAGGAAGTTCTGGCAGCATTTGGGTTTCTGGTTAGAGTTCTTTGTGAGATCCAACCTGGGTACCCAGAATTTTTACAATAAGTTTCCCTTTTTTTGCTTAAGGTAGTTTGGGTTGAATTTCTGTTGTATGACACCAGAGCAGTTTTGTATGAAACAGACGTGTATGGCATGGGAACCTAACCCAAACTAAGGAATCAGGGAAAGCCACTGGCAGCATATGTTTACACAGTGTTTTATTTTTGGTTAGATTCCCTGGGTTGCCCACAAATGATTGTTTAACCCCTAGTGTAGCTAGAATTGGTTTTTGTTTCTCCTTATAATGGATGGATTCATTCATTCATATTGAAGGCCTACTACGTTCTAGGGGTTATACTAGGCATTGGGGAAGTAAAAATATTTACACTGGGCCTCTGAGGAGCATTTGCTCTCTACTAAACCTCTTACTGATGTCGTCATATGCTCTTGTATCATATGCTGCGTATGTCATATGCAGACATGGACTAGTCTGTGGAACTAACTTCTATATGACATTATGTCCATGGTAAATGCATTTCCTAGTTAGTGGGGAGCATTCGTGCCCTTTGGCTATTGCGGTTCGTTAATCCATGAATATTTTTTGAATACCTTCTGTGTGTCAGGTACTGTTCCAAGCTCTGGAAACAGTGATGAAGAAAAGGCTCTGCTGTCACGGAGCTTAAATTTTAGTTGGGGGGGATGGGCACTAAACAGTGAACAAATAAATGAACAGAAAATTTACTCAATGGCATATGCCATGAAGAAAAATAAAACAAGGGCCCCTGGGTGGTGCAGCCGGCTAAGCGTCTGACTCTTGGTTTCAGCTCAGGTTGTGATCTCAGGGTCGTGAGATCAAGCCCTGAGTCAGGCTTTGCTCCCAGCACAGACTCAGAGAGTCTGCTTCAGATTCTCTCTCTCCCTCTGCCCCTCCCACTTGTGCTCTCTCTCTAAAATAAACAAGCCTTTAAAAAGAAACAGAAAAGAGGATGCCGTGGACGAGGGTGACTGAGAAGGGGCAGTGGAGAGTGACTTTGTGGTCAGAAAAGACGTCACTATAGGGAGCTTTTCGGGTGAGATGCACCTGACTCAGGGAAAGCAGGAAATAGGGTGCTTCCAGAAAGGTGCCTCTCCATCCCACCAGCTGTGAGATGGGGAGGACTGGTTAGTCTTGGGCCCTGAGGAGCAGTCTCTTTGGTACAGGCCTGGACTGGCTAGGGGCTACACATGGCAGCTGAGCACTGAGTGTGACTCGTCCAGATGAAAATGTTCAGTGAGGGTAAAATGGACACTGGATTCTGAAGCCTTAGCATGAAAAAAAATGTATTCTTTTAATATTAATATCGATTACACAATGAATTGATAATATCTTGACATAATTCTTATATAAAATATATGATTAAATTTCACTTGTTTACTTTTACTTTTTTAATGTGACTGCTAGAAAAATTCAAAATTACGTCTGTGACTCATGTTGTTTTTCTGTTGGACAGCACTGGTATAGATGAATTAGCCAGTGCTTTGGACTTAGACTGATGGGGGTTTGAGTACTTACTAGGGTTTTGTAATAGTTTTCTGTATTTGTGTATCTTACTGTGGACAGTTTACTTGATTCTCCGCAGTCGGTTTTCATCTCTTCAGTGGAGCTAATCATACTGTCTTGTAGAGTTGTTTTGAGGATTAAATTGGATTTGGTAGAGGGCCTCCTGTGTGCCAGGCCTGGGAAATCATGCTGGCCGCTAATTTAGAAATGTTCGTTCCTTCCCCCAGTCTGTGATGTGATGTAAGTTAGTCATGTCTGCCTGTGGGTACTTGAATATATTTGGAACTAAGGAGTGTTGAGAATTGCTGTGCAGGTTTATGACACTATATTAATTTGCATTTTTGCCTTATAATTATTCTCATCTTACAAATAAAAAGATTATATGATAGCTAGGTAGGCCTTGTAGAGTTCCGTAGGCACGTAGAACCTGGCCTCATGTTTCCTGCCTCCCGGCTAACTATCCTTCCTTTAAATGACTGTGTTTTTCTCCACAAGGTAGGTGAGTTCTTCCATTAGAAGCCCTGACTAGGAATTCTGGTGCCAGAGTCCATGCCAAAGTGATGCCTTGTCTTCTGAATGTTTTTGATACTCTTGTTATACAGAAGTGACAATACCAGAATCTTGAAGACCTTGTTTATGCTTCAAGAGATTAGGTAACCAGAAGCCCTTCTGGCCCAAGGCCATGTGCGATAGTGATTGGTTGGAAGAAAATGCTGATGCCTTTTTTTGTGGCAGAAACACAAAGGCTTTTCCTTCCCAGGTGGTCTCTGTCTCTCAATAATGTATGCACTTTGGCTGGCAGGCCCTGGGCTTCAGGTTTGGGACACTGGCAATTAAGATGATTTGGTTCCAATAAAGAAACTTTAAAATTGTATCATTTGGAAGACTGAATTTGGCTCCTTGGTAAGATCAGAAGTCAGTTGCATAGCATGGAAAGGTTTGCTTAAATTTTAGTTCAAGTATTATTTATTGAGCCCAATATTAGAAAAATGGTTAGCTATCTTTTTTTTTTTTTTTAAGATTTATTTATTTATTTGAGAGAGAGAGCGCGCGCACGCAAGCACCGGGTAGGGAAGGAGCAGAGGGAGAGAGAGAGAGAAAATCTCAAGCAGACTCCCTGCTGAGCATGGAGACCCGCATGGGGCTTCATTTCACAACGCTGAGATCATGACCTGAGCCGAAATCAAGAGTTGGTTGCTTAACTGACTGAGCCACCCAGGCGCCCCAGTGGTTTGCTATCTTATTAAATATGTAAGGGATTTGAAAATTGTATTTGGAAGACAACTATTTTAAATGCAGTGAAAACTGTGCTGGTTTAGAGATATATGTTTTCTTCCAATGATTACTTGCTTCTTTTGAATCCTTGTGTCTCAAGTTGCTTACACCATCTTCCCCAACGGGTCATAATAATGTTTGCAACTCCACTCCATTGGCTACTGCAGTCTTTTGGTTGGAAATGTAGGCATAGGAAAATATAGAAGAAATTTATATAATGATCTATGTATGTATATTCACTTATATGTCTTCCAGAAGTCCATATACATTTAACAGAATTATCTGAAATCTTAAAAATTACATTTCTTGTAATAAAAGCAAAGAAATGTAATTTATTTTGTGTACCAATTTATATATCCACCAGTAAAGGAAGAGGTACAATTTATCTACATCATTACCACCACTCATTATTGACAGCTTGATTGTTGCCCATTTCATGAGTATAAAATTATATTTCTTAGGATTATTGACCTGTTGAATCTCCCCCTTTGTGAATTGCCCCATCATCAGTGCTGTTCATTTTCCAATTATTGTGTTTGGGTTTTGTTTTTTTCTTTTCAATTTCAAGGAAGTCTTTATATATTGTGGATCTTCTCTCTATTAGTTCTTTGTCTTTTAGCTTTGTTCATACTGTCTTCAGCCAGGAAGAAGTAAGGAAACTTAACAGTTTCATCCTTTGTGATTGGTACTTTCTGTTTCTTTTTTAAAAAATGGCATAAAGCTATATGTGCATTGAGAATGATATTTTAAACAAGATGTTAAAATGTATAAAATAAAAATAATCTAACTTATAAGGGATACTTTGATGTCTGCATGGAGAATAATAGTGAGGGGGCAGAGACCAGGTAGGAGGCTCTTGCTTATACAGTTGAAATATAATGGTGTTATGGAGTAGTGAGAAGTAGCCAGATTTTAGATATGTTTTTATATATTTCATATATTTCAAAGGTAGAACCAACAAAATTTGGTGATGGATTGGATGTGGAAGGTGAGAGAAAGAGAAGAGTCAAGGATGATGCTCCAGTTTTCTGTCTGAGCTATTGGAAAGTTGGAGTTGCTATTTATTGAGATGGGGAAGATTGTGGAAGGAGCCAAGTTTGGACAGGAAGGTCAAAGGTTCATCTTTGGACATATTACGTTTGAAATGTCTATTAGATATTCAAGTAGAGTTGGTAGAAGATGTAGAGAAATATGTGAGGCTGGGGTTCAGGGGAGAGAGCCAAGTTGGAAATATACATTCAGGAAGTATCAGCATATAGTTGGTATTTAAAGCTATGAGACTGGATGAAGTTACCCAGGGAATGAGTATAAATTATGAGAGGAAGAGACTCAAGGACTGAACCCTGGACTACTCCAATGTTTAGAGGCTTGGGATATGAGGACTCAGCAGAGACTGAGAAAGTCTCCAGTGAGGTAGTGATGATGCAGTTCTGGAGCCAAGAGAAGATAGTGTTTCAAGAAAGGAAGGAGCAATCCACTGCATGTGATGCTGCTGACAGGAAAAGGATGATGAGGACTGAGAGTTGACCATTGGATTTAGCCATATGAATGTCATTGGTGACACAGATAAGAGCAGTTCAGTGGAATGGTGGTGGAGACAGACTTATTGGAATGGGTTTAAGGGATAGTAGAAGGAGTTGAATTGGAGACAGCAAATAGAGATAGCTTTTTGAGTTTTGCTGTAATGTAGAGCAGAGAAATGGGACAGAAGCTATAAATGGAAACAAGAGAGTTTTTTTTAAGATGGGAAATATAACATGCTCATATGTTCCAACATATGCCAATGGAGGCTTGAGTGAGAAAATTAATGATGTAGGAAAAGCGGGAAGAATTGCTGGAGCTTTCCTCTTGAGTGGCCAAGAGTGGATGAAGTCTCATGTACAAAGTGGAGTGGTTGGCCCACGGAAAATGGAAACATCATTCACAGTAGTAGGAGGGAAGAAAGAATACCATACATGGGCCCAGCTACAGAGAGGTAAGTGGATGCAGTGGTGAGAGCTTGTGGAAGTTCTCGTCTGATTGTCTATTCCATCGGTCAAGGTCGGGGGGTGGGGTTCAGGGGAGGCCCTGTTGGAGGTTTGAGGAAAGAGAGTAAGGTAGGGAATAGAGGTCTAGGAGAGTGGAAGAATGGGTAGTATGGTAGTATATTAGGATTGTCTGACTCCGCCAGGGACTCTGTTGCTTGAGTTCTGTGGTCATGAATTGAAAAGGTAACCCATCTAGTTGAGTGTGTTTTTCTGGCCATATTCAGAAACACTGGTACAGTTGTGGGAGAGGTAAGGATTGGGTTTAGCTAGTTTAGTACTTTGACAGGTGAATAGGATGAAATGAGAAGTGGGGTTAGGGAGGTGAAAGTATATACAAGGAAGTGATGATTACAATGGGTCATGGATCTAAGCTGGCTAAGAAGAAATTAGAAGACAAGAAAGTAGTGAATGATGGTAAAAAAGGTATGGGATCAATGGCTTGCAGGAACGGGGTGGTGTGGGGGTCAAGGAATTGTTAGAGATATTTGAAGGGAGAAAAGGAAGTGATAGAGAATTGGATTGAAGGGTTGCTGTTGTTGATAATTTTAGGGAAGTGGCATTTTCATTTCTCATCTGATTTTTAGTTGGCAATTATTTTAAGGAATGATCTTTGACCTATTCTTCCCTCAGTTGTTAATATTCTATACATCAACACTTAAATTTCTCTAAAGGAACCTAAAAGAAAATTGTATGTTTGTTTAGTTTTCAAACCATGAACGTTTTGCTGGGCTTTGCTGGTCCTTTAAAATATTTTTTTTCTTTAGGTTTTATTTATTTATTTATTTGAGAGAGAGTGCATGTGCGCGTGCGCACACACACATGTGCACACGTTGAGTTGGGGGAAGGGCAAAGGCAGAGAATCTCAGGCAGATTGTGTGCTGAGCATGGAGCCTGATGCAGGGCTTGATCTCATGACCCTGAGATCATGACCTGGGCCGAAACCAAGAGTTGGATTCTTAATGACTGAGCCACCCAGGTGCCCCAAAATATTTTTTTAAATGGTCTTTAGCAAGTCTAGTGAACTTCCAGTTTAAAGTTCTGGTACTTTAAGCTGTCTTTGCACATTGACTTGATGAATGTTTTATTGCAGCACACATAGAGTCCCTTAGTAAAGTTACTTTGAAATTGAAGTATAATTAGCTGGTACCTATGTGAAAAAAATGTGAGAACCATGAAGGACATAAGGTTTTCTGGTGGAGCAGCATGATAGATTCTGCTATGGACAGGTTGTAAAATCTGCCTTGATTTTTCATATTTTCATAGATGAAATTTTGAAAAATTTTTGAAGTTTTTAATTTTTATATATGATGACATAAGTGTAATGTTAACTCTTTACATATGCGTATACTTATATTATTTTGATAAAAATGGAAGTAACTATTATTATGGTCTTGGGAAATTCTATGAAGTGTGATCAACTTCAAAAAAGAATATTAATTACTGAGGCTTATTCTGACCTACTCTTTAAGAATAATTTTAATTATCACAGCTTTAGAGCACTGTTGCTTCATTTTTAATAACTGATACAATTAACACTTCTTCTACTTAATAATAACAAGAACTGAAGGTGTCAGCAGGATAATTCCCAGAAGTCAAGAGCTAGCTTCCCAGGAGACCTTCATATTGACACTTGATGCCATCACCAATACCTATTCTTTACTGAGGTAAACAACATGAACTCTCTGCTGAATTTCTGCTCTGTTAATTACATTAAAAGCAGCATTTTCTTTTTAAAGATTTTTTTTACTTATGTGAGAGAGAGAGCATGAGAGGAGGAGCAGAGGGAGAGAGACAAGCAGTTGACTCCATGCTGAGCAGGGAGCCTGATGTGCGGCTCCATCCCAGGACCCTGAGATCACGACCTGAGCCAAAACCAAGAGTCAGTTGCTTAACTGACTGAGCCACCCAGGCGCCCCTGAAAAGAGCATTTGTGTTGATTTGGTGAGCATTGATTGAGGAGCAGGTGGCTGTTTACTTCCACTTGATGGTATATGTAATTGTGGACCTCTGTCTGAATTACCAGTCTGTTTTGAGAACTTGGATCTTCATCTTTCAAGAGTATTGAAGGTACCTTTAGAGTCACCCAGAAGACTTGGGGTAGGCTGGGCTTGTTTCCATCGGCTAGTGACTGCCTTATTCAAGTACCACATTTTTTAGGGCCAGGGTCTGACATTAGTATTTGATATTCTGTGTTTCCTCTTTCTCCTTTATTTTCTTGAATGAATTTGGACCTATAAATACCTGTTCTTTGAAACATGCTTTAATGCTGTATCCACCTGCAAAGCTTTGGTATGACTTTGGTCAAAACCACATTTTACCCAAGTTAAAAATAAGACGTGTCTGTGGCTTAAGAACAGTGTCCTTCAGCTGCCCACATTGGGCATTTTAGGTTTTGGCATATTAACTGTTCCCAAATGGCCAATTTCCATGATCCTCAGTGTCCTTTGATGGTTTTGCCCTAATGAGACCTGGCTCTCTTTCCTGTGACTTACAGGCTCAAGAAAGGAGGCTCTGTGTGGGTTAGCAAACATTGAGACTTTTGCAGGCCAAGCCAACAGAGTTCAATTTGTCACTCACTGGGCTAAATTAAGTGAGCAGCATGTTGGAAGCGGGACAGACTGGCCAACTGTGCATCATCAGTGCCATATGTGCTGCTATAGACTATGGAATGGTGATGTCTGTTGATTAGCGGAGCCTATTGAAGTAAATGCTGGGGAAATCATATGTATACCATTTTTGGCACCAGATGTTAGTCCATGGAAACCAGTTGTGTGGTGTTTTTCCAATCAGATTATTTCTAAACAATGATTTTTTGTTAGAAGACATAATTATTTATTTTTAATGTCAGAAAGAATTAACCTTGCTTGAATAGCATACCTCGATAAATGTAATAATTGATTTACCCAATTTTAAGCAGCCCTAGATACAAATTGTCCATAGGTTAATTATGAAAAAGTGTGACATTTTGAAGCAAACAGTTATAGAATTAGAGTGGTTAACAAATTTAAATTAGTTTAAGTTAGTAATTTTGTTATCTCTTCCCACAAACCTGTCAGTATGAAGATTTAAGGCTTTCCTATTATTATGGGTTCAGTTGTTCCCCAGCAAAGTTCATATGTTGAAATCCTATCCTGGTATCTCAGAATGTGACTATTTGGAGATAAGATCTTTACAGAGATAATTAAGTTAAAATGAGGATTTTTTGGTGGGCCCTAATCCAACGTGACTGGTATCCTTGTAAGAAGAGGAAAGCTGGACACATACACAGGTGAAAGACAATGTGAGGACACAGGGAAAAGATAAGCCACGGAGAGGGGCTTTCAGAAGAAACCGGCCCTGACACCTTGATCTTGGACTTCTAGCCTCCACACCTGTGAGAAAATATCAAGTTCTGTTGTTTAAGCCACCCAGTCTGGCAGTACTCTGTCATAGCAGCACTTGCAAACTAATAACGTGTGTCACATGTGAGCCAGAGAACAAAAACATAAGATTTTATAGGTAAATAAATAAATGCAAATTTTCAAACTTAATTTGGATTACAAATGATCCGAGTGGGGAAAACCCATCGCATGGGCCCTCTGTTGCCCAGTGCCAGAGCCCCTGCTGAGGTGGCAAGTGGGAGCACAGTAGAAAACCCTGAGGTTTCAGATCTGGTGAGGAAGGACCTTAGACATCATTTCTTGCAACCTCCCTAGTTACAAAGGAGGAAACTAACACCTGGAACACTAGCAGGTTCATGCAGGAGCACATGGTTACTTATTGACACATCCATGGCGGGAACGCGGCTCTCTTACTTTCTGGTTCCCCCTTTCTCCTCAAGGCTGTACCTGTATGTCATGAAGTTCTGCTGTTTTGGCAACTTGATTTGAGAAGCAATCTGTTTTTCTTCTATTCCTTCTGTCCTTTTTTTTGTTGTTGTTAAGAATATTTTCCACGTCAAAAAGGTATAAAGAATAGCATTAATTATTTAATTAAATAATTACCTGTGCATCCAGCACTCACTTTAAGTTATTAAAACATTACACATTGATTCAAAGCCCCTTCCCTGGTCATATTTCCCTCCCTATCCTCTAGAGGTGACTACTGTCTTGAATTTGTCATTTAGTTTTTCTGTGTATATCTCTGTACTCTTATTAAAAATGAGGGTATTGGGCGCCTGGGGGGCTCAGATGGTTAAGTGTCTGCCTTCAGCTCAGATCATGATCCCGGAGTCCTGGAATCGAGTCCTGCATCGGGCTCCCTGATCAGCGGGGAGCCTGCTTCTCCCTCTGCCTCTTTCTCTCTAATGAATAAATAAATAATAAAAAAAAAAATGAGGGTATTACTAAACAGTATATAGTATCATTGTGCAAAAATTAAACATCATATACAAGGTATATGAAATATATCCTTCTCAATTTGTTTTTATTCTACTCAGTCTTGTTTATGAGAGTCAGCCTTGTTGCTGTATATATCGCTCCATTTCACTCATTTCCACTGCTATGTAGTTTTCCATTTTATAAACATACTATATTTCTGTATTCTTTTGCTGATATTTAGGCTGTTTTTATAGTTTGTTCAGGAATGATGCTGCTATGAATATTCTTAAATATATTTCCTGTGCGTATGTGTGAAAGTTTATTTAGGGTATGCCTCTGTGGGTGGATTTGCGAAGTCATAGGTTGTGTACATTTTCAGTCTTTCCAGATGCTGCCAAATCGTTCTGCAAAGTGGTTGCACCAGTTTCCATTCCTAGTTAATAGTATGGGTTCCTGTTGCCCCACAGCCTTGCCAGCCATGATTTTGTGCCAGTCTAATGCATTTTAATTTCTGTCATTATGAATGAATATCAGCATCTCTTTCATGTTTATTGGCCACTTGGGTTTTTTAAAGTGTATTTTTTTTTCCTTTTTCTAATCAGAGTCCTAGAGACAGAATGGACTGAGTGGTCCTAGTGTCCATCTCCTCGTTTTACAAATGAGGAAACGGGCTAGAGAAATGTAGTGACTAATTTAAGGTGCCCAAACAGACAAAAACTCAGGGGCCATGCCTCCCAGTCATCTGTTCTGTTTTACCGAATAGTCAATTCATGCGTTTGGGTGAATTCCCTTTTTGGTATTGTTAAGAACAGGGTCTAGGGCTAAACTGATTGATCAGAAGAGTTTAATTAGTGAGTGTGTGGATGACATATGTGACATTGTTTTATCTGAACTTTCTGAAAACCCACACCATTATCTCCTTGTTTAAAACCCTTCTGGGTTTCTCATTGCTCCTTGGAAAGTCAAAACTGCTTAGCTCTCTCTACTGCATTGGGCCCCTCCTGCCTCTTTAGGCTCTTCTCGATCCCTCCTTGTCTGCCTTCCAGCCACACTGGCTTTCTTTTGGCTTCACACTTGCCATGCTCCCTTCCTCTCTCTGTCTGCAACTCTCTCTCCCTCCCTCCCTCTGGCTCATTCTTGTGCCTTTCTCGGGGCAGCCTTCCTGAGCACTCCTCCTAGCCCTCATCCCTACTCTCTCCTCACGAGGCCTCATACCTTTCATAGCACTCATCACAGTTGCAGGTTTACATTTAAGTGTACAGTTATTTATTTATTTTAAGATTTTTATTTATTTATTTTTGAGAGAGCGCGTGCATGCACGCACACGAGTAGGGGTGGGGGCAGAGGGAGAAGCAGCATCCCTACTGAGCAGGGAGCCTGATGTGGGACTCGATCCCAGGACCCCTGGGATCATGACCTGAGCTGAAGGCAGACGCTTAATCGACTGAGCTACCCAGGCGTCCTGGTATTGAAGATTTATATTCATGACTCAAAGTATATGGCAAGGGAGAGGTAGAAGGAGAGAAAAAGGAAAAAGGAGAATTAGACATTGGAAGGAGGAATGCTAGATCAGTAACTGCCTGATCAGGGAGCCTGCAGAATGGGCCATTTGAACTTTCTGGGCATTCCCAATACAGCTAGCTGGCTGAGTGAACTCCAAGTCTAAGAGAATCTGGACAGTGATGGACCACTTATTAACTTAGAGGGGAAAACTTCTGAATAGATCTTAGCTAGACCTTTCCTTCTAAGATTCTGGTTTGAAGAACTCAAAATGAGGGTACACTATAAGAATAAAAAGCAGTTTTGCTCCCTCCTTCAAATTATTACTTTTATTTGTACAAGACAAATATGGGTCTGTATATGACTAATCATTTTGTTACCTTAATCCTTAAAGGATAATAGAACTCCTAGCATAGTCCGGTGAGAGTCTGTGTCCAAGTAGAAATTTTGCTTTTATTATTAGATTTTTCTTATGTCTTTTGTACATCTCGGCATTGCCTCAGTAGAAGAAAAGAGGAGACATCTTTACCTTTTCATGAGTATGTCCATAATTCTTAAAACATTACGTTGCCATAATTACTCAAAGTTCTTCTTTTTTTTTAAAGATTTATTTATTTTAGAGAGAGAGCACAAGCAGTGGGGAGGGAGGGGCAGAGGGAGAGAGAGAATCCTAAGCAGACGCCCCGCTGAGCATGGAGCCCAACATGGGGCTCCATCTCACGACTCCAAGATCATGACCTGAGCTAAAATCAAGAGTTGGATGCTTAACTGACTGAGCCACCCAGGCGCCTCACTTCAATGTTGTTCTTAATTCACTGTCAAAAGAAATAAGTTATTTCTGGATTGTTCACTTAGCAGTAGGTAGCAAGCATATGTTTTCAGGATGGATGATAACAGACTGTCACATTTTCTGTTTAGTTTTGGTATCTCTTTCTTAGCCAGGGAGTTAAGAACTTCCTTTGTAAGTCTTCACTTCACTTCCTTCACTTCCTTTGTAAGTCTTCACTTCCTTTCCAACCTGTAATACCTTTGTTTTCTGTCCAAATTTATTGAGCCTAGAGATTAGCTAGAATATGATTCTAAATGTGGAATATCTATGATGTTTGTTGGGTATTTATTATAGCTAATCTTACTCCCAGCTTGGTCTTTAATAATTGGATCTCATTTGGGTTGTACAAGAACATGAGAATATTTAATGAGCACTACTGAGCTGTGATGGTTGTCCTGGTGGAAAAGCACTAATATATATTTACTAGCAAAGCACATGGGAACTCAGGGTTCTCAGTGGAACATGCTCCATGACCTCTATGTTTTCACTAAAGCAAAGAACAACTATGATGTTGCAAGAATGCCAAGTAGGAACATTGAAGCTAATAAACAAAACTACCTATGCCCAAAAAAGTATAATGTCTTTTGCTATAAAACAGAAGATATTTGCCTGTAGTATGTTACTGATCTTTCAAATGACTCTTTAAGGTAGTTACGAGCATCCACTTATTTTTATTTTTGACAAAGTAAAGATAACTGAAACTCTGAGCTTGGGTTGTTTGATATGGTAGGAGCAAGTGCAAACAAATCAATTCCCATTTTTATTTATTTTTATTTTTTATTTTTTTTCCCATTTTTAATAAAATAATAGGACTTAGCTGCAATTAAAAGGACCTATTTCATATGGTTGTATGAGAGTAAGATGAAATAAATGTGAGTTTATAGGTTTAGAGATTGCTTCCTACATAGTAAGTTCTATGTTAGGTGTTGGCTATTAATTATTTATTGTTATTAGTATTATCTGATGCCTTTCAATATTGCAAACTTAGGTTGTCTTTTTCAGTGAAGAGACATCATCCTTTCCAACCTGTAATACCTTTGTTTTCTGTCCAAATTTATTGAGCCTAGAGATTAGCTAGAATATGATTCTAAATGTGGAATATCTATGATGTTTGTTGGGTATTTATTATAGCTAATCTTACTCCCATCTTTTCATTCTTGATACTCTGCAATTCCAACCCTGGAAAATCTAATTGCTTCTTCCAGAGCTTTGGGCTAGTACCCTAAGTAATCCTTTTTGTGACCTCTACCTTCAGGATTCTTCCAACCCCAAGCTCTTGTCCTTATTAAAACCTATTTTCTGAAAAGTTGCTGGGTAGGTATTGAAGGTACTATGTTAGAGCTTGTTCTCCTATTGAAGGACTTTCAGGCCTACGTGGAATGGTGTGTAGAGCGGTTTTCTGGGGCAGTGTCCTTTCTGATATACCTTGATGCAGAGACAGAACTGTCCCTTCAAGTTGGGGCTTCTTGTCTTTTTAAAGCTCTTCATAAAAACCCATTTGTTCCCAGGCCACACTTCCTCAAGCCAAATCCTCCCCGTCCTTTAGACTTCTGCTGGAGTTGGGAAAGGCCCTAGGGGTTCTTAGAATTATAAACCCATAAATAGCTGACAGAGCACAGGAGATATGATAGAGGTGATATGAAGCTCATGTCCCCCGAATGGATCCTACTCTATAAAGAATTATAAGACTAAACTCTGGAGACTGCTAGTGTTTAAAAAGCACTCATCCTTATTGAAGGAGATTTGTACGTTTCTTGACCTTCTGACACTGTCAGTCTGAATAGTATATTTGGAAAGTTCCAAGGCTGGCAAGATTGATTTATTCCAATCTGCACACCTTTTCAGTATTAGCTGTGTGGAAATTTTCTCATCAGCCATAAGAAAGCTGTTTTATAGTCAGAGCAGGTCATATAGCTCCCTAAAGCAAATAGCAGGCTGGCTTATCTGAACATGATGAGGAACTCATTATTCTTTTTTCCTCTTTTTTCTTGGTTCCTCTGTAATAGCTTGGTCTTTAATAATTGGATCTCATTTGGGTTGTACAAGAACATGAGAATATTTAATGAGCACTATTGAGCTGTGATGGTTGTCCTGGTGGAAAAGCACTAATATATATTTACTAGCAAAGCACAAGGCATATTCAAGGCCAAGCTCTCTGTATTTATCCTAAGGCTATGCAACCTAGAATAGTGCCTTAGGTGGCACCAGAGATAATTGGTGACACTTGCCAGCCTTGCACATGAACTTCTAATGGAAGCAGTGTACATAATGTTTAATGAGCATTAGTACCTAAGACAAGCTGCCTGGGATCATATCCTGGACTGACCACTTACTGAATGACCTTGAACAGGTTATTTACCCTCTTAGTACCTCTGTTTTCCCCCTGTGTATAATGGGGGCAGTGATAATACTTACCTTAAAGGGCTGTTGTATTTATAATACATTTAGAACAATGTCCAGCACATATGTACTCAGTAAATTTTAGCTACTGTCATTCCTTTTCTTCTCTTTTCTTGTTTCTACCTGACACTCTTTTCATCCTTTCTTTCCTTCTTTTAGTTTTCCATCTTGTCGTTTCCTTAGCTTTTGTACCTGGCAGGGCCCACCAGCCCTGTCAGTCCCGTTGGTCTGTTCAGGGCTACTACCTCTTGTAGAAATGAGGTGTCTTTCTTTCTGTTTAGTAAGTTTCTAAGTTAGAATTTCCTCTTTAGAACATTGAATGGAGATGTTCATTCTGCCTTAGGGAAGGTGAACACAATTGGTTGTGCTAGCTGAGATAGGTGTTTATTGCCGGGAGGCAAGAAGAAGAGTGTGTTGATTCTGACAAAGAAGTTATTTTAGGCCATGGGTCTCACACATGTGCAAATGAATACTTTCCTCTTTAGGAAGGTACCTACATTTTAGTCTAAGTTAGGATTCAAACATTAGGCAGTTGCTAGTTGCTTGCCAAATTTTCAGTCTTACTTAATAAAAGGGACCATAAACACTGTGTATATAGATCTCCAGACTATGTTAGATCTAAAGATGCTGAGGGTCCTTTTGCTCTGGAAAGGTACTAATTTTTGAAGTTTTCAGAGGGAAAAGAGCTCTTTTCTGTTCGTTTTAGATAGAGTACATAAGAAATAGGTAACTATAATCCAGATCAGTTACTTTTGGCCAAAATGGGCTACTTAGCTTAGTTGGCTTCCTGCTTCTGTTTTTCAGTTACAAAGGGAAAAATATATTTATAGTTGAGAAATATGGCAGACACCACTGTAACCGAGTGATCAAGATTAACACTGCCAATAATACAATATATCAGTACCCCTGATACGATGCATGTGAAGGGCACAACAGCACTTCTCTGGTATTTTTGCCTAAAATGCATAGCCTCAGTCCAATCTTGAGAAAACACCAGACAGGGGTACCTGGGTGGCTCAGTCGGTTAAGCGTCTGTGTTCAGCTCAGGTCATGATCCCAGGGTCCTGGGATCGAGCCCCACATCAGGCTCCCTGCTCAGAAGGGAGCCTGCTTCTCACTCTCCCTCTGCCTGCTGCTCCCCTTGCTTGTGCTCTCCCTCTCTCTCTTGCTCGCTCGCTCTCTCTGACAAATAATTAAAATCTTAAAAAAAAAAAAAAACACTAGACAGATTAAAATTGAGAGAATATACAAATACAAATAACTCACCAGTACTCATCCGAAGTGTCAAGGTCATGAAGGATAAGGAAAGACTGAGGAGGACCTGTCATAGATTAGAGGATATCAAGTAGCCGTAACAACTAAATGCAGTGTGGGATTCTGGATTGGATCCTGAAAGAGAAGCAGGGTCATTAGGGGAACAGCTGGTGGAATTTGAATAAAGTATGTAAATTTGGTTAATATTGTTATACCAATGCTAATTTAATAATTGTACTGTGATTATATAGGTTGTTAACATTAGGAAATAGTGAGTGAAAGGTATATATGAACTCTAAAAAGTTTGCAACTTCAGGGGCACCTGGGTGGCTCAGTTGGTTAAGCATCTCCCTTCACCTCTCAGGTCATGATCCCAGGGTTCTGGGATCGAGCCCTGTATCAGGCTCCCTGCTCAGCAGGGAGTCTGTTTCTCCCTCTCCCTCTGCCCTTCCCCACCGTTCATGCTCTCTCTCTCTCAAATAAATAAATAAAATCTTTAAAAAAATGTTTGCAACTTTTATGTAAATTCAAAGTTATTTCAACATTAAATATAAGAAAAGAAATTTAAATAACATAGGTAAATTTTTAAATGTAATTAGATTTAGAAGATAAAGGTGAGGAAAACTCCCAGAAAGTAGAGAAAAAAGAGAGAAAATATAAGAAAATTAGAGTGTCAGTACTACAGATGCAACATCCCAATAACAGGAAATCCACAGAGAAGGAGAAATGGAAGGGAGAAAGTCATCAAAGATACAATTCAAGAAAATTTCACAGAATTGGAGAATGTCAGTTTCCATATTGAAAAGGCCCATTGAGAACTCAGCACAACAGATGCAAGTGAACCTACACTGAAGCTTAGGTGTGACATTGCAAAATATTTGGAATAAAGAGAGGATCTTAAAAGCTTTCAGAAAAATGGAGAGAACAGGTTACATACCCAATGTTAAGAATCAAACTGGCATCAGACTTCTCAGCAGCACTGTTGAAACACATGGGCACAGTAAAGCAGTAGAAAGAATACAGTAAGAAAATGAAGCAATGCCTTCAAAATTCTGAGGGAAGTATTTCTAGCCATCCCCTTTTGCCTGCAGTGTGCCTGCCCCCTCCCTGAAACCCTCAGTCAGGGTAGCAGAAGCAGAACTCCCGAATAGCCGCTCCATCAACTCTGCCCCTGCCCCCTCCTGTCCCCCTCCCATCCCTGCAGTCCTGCTTATTACCTGCTCCTTTCTGGCTGCTTCCTTTCGGTGATACTTTCTATGTCAGAACAGGAAAGGGAATAAAATAAAGTGAAGTCCAGTACCAAAAACAAAGAAACCACCTTCAGTGTATGAGGGTGAAATAAGTACATTTTCATACATTCAAGGTCTCGAAATTTTTACTTTCTAGCAAATTACTAGAAGAGTATTTTCATCAAAGTAAAGATGTTAAAGGGATGGGGGAGAGAGAGAAACCTGAAAAGCAGGAAATAGTGGCTTTAACACAAAAGTGAGATAAAGGGAATACACAGAGTATTGGTGAAGGAAAATCTCAAAGATGACAACTTTGTGGTTAGCCTAGAGAACAAAACAGTCCAATTTGAACAGGTCCAAAGTCTTCAGGGGCCATGTTGTCAAGAAGATGAAATTGACAGAATTTTTTGTTTAACTCATTAAGAGAAGATGTAAACAGTTTGTGGAGAATTTTCAAAATAATTGCAGTAAGTACATTTAAAAAATTAAAAACAAGACAGTCACTGAGTTTAGGGTTAGGGTAGGAACAGTAGCTGTTTAGGAAAATATAATCATTAGTGCAGCATGTGGTCAGCTGGAAATATTTATGTAGTAATAATGTAGACATTGAATATAGAGCCATACAAAATGATAATTGTAGTGGGAGGATGGGAAGGGTGGGTTTGCAGGTATGGATTGGGAAGGGTGGGTGAGTTCCATATGGAAGTCTAAAAGATAATAGACTTTTATACCTAAAAAATCGAAAGCAGCAATGTAACATTGTATTTGGAAATATGGAGGTCAGTGCCAAAATAAACAATTAAAAGATTTTAATGTGTTTGTCTCTGGGAAGTAGGGAAACAATGGGACGGGGAAGGCACTGCTATTTTGTTGTAATGAGCCATGTAGAACTATTCAGTTTTTAAAACTACTTGTGTATATAACTTTGCTACTAAAGGCAACATAAATATAAAAAAGCAAAGTAAGTAAAAATAAAAGTAAAAACTAACTCCCAAAATGTAAGTTTTTAAAAAATTTTAAGATATTTCATTTACCCTAAGAAAATGGAGTTTTTATGATCCCTGCATGGTAATCTTAAGAGGAGAGGATGAGAGAGAAAAAGTAACCAAAGGAGTTATTGTTAGAGGAAGCACTGACTTCGTATACATGACAGTTTGCCAGTTGTCCTGGTTATCTAAACCTTCTCAAAAACCTTTTGTTTTCTTTGAGAAAAAAGTTACTCATGAGCTAAAATAGAAATCAGACCTAGACCATATTGCTTAAATTCTGTGTTTGACACAGTCCTTTACTCTCCCCCACCCTCATTTCTTCTGGCCTGATGGGGATCAAGTATAGTGATTATTTATATCGGGTTATTGGCTTTTTAGGTTAGTTTCAATTTCAGCAGTTAGGCTCCATTAATTTTTGGTTTGAAATATGGTCACTGTAAGTAAAGGTGTTGCATCTAAGACCAAAAAAATAAAAAAATAAAAAAATAAAAACCCAAATAGTAGGCCTGTCTGTGTATCTGTTCAGTTTAGTTGTCATGTGAAACCACCATATTGAGGTCAATGGGATCCTAATGTGGATTTTGTTCTAATAGCTTGATTCGATTCACTTAGTCTCTCTGGATTAATAAAAATTCTTGTTTCTAAACTTGATCTTAGCCAAAAGGCCAGGAAGCAATAAAAGAAATTCTTGTTTCTACTATGTGTTATTTAAAATTTTGGTCTTTATGTTTTTATTTGACAAAATTTACTGTCTTGTTGTTCTAATCTACTGTCTATTCTAGTGTGTGTTGATGAATAAAAATATCAGTTATCTTTGGTTGCTAATCTTTTCTAAGTATTAAGTGAGTTAACACCCACAATTGCACCTAATTTAACTGACAAATGCAAAATAAATGTGATGTGAGATGGCATTAGGTTTTTTTCATAGTTTGTAAGAAGCTATTTGGAGGTTTAACTGAAAAAAATGAAGTTCTTTTTCATGGGACATTTCTGGTGATCATAGAAGAGTTTTATTGGAAGCCATGGGAACATGTTTCTCCATGTTATTCCATTTAAAAAGTAATCCTTTTTTTGCATCCTTTTAGAGGAGAAATGAAGTTGCTAAGATGGTTAAACAAAATTCGCTGTATTTCATTGCCTGTGACACTTTGAAAGGCATGTGAATCCTTTCTACCTCATCTCTGTTCCATCCCAGTACCCTGACAGCATCCTATCACAGCATTTATCTCAGGGGTATGTTTGCTTCTCACACCAAACTATAAGGCTCTTGGAGATTGGGGTTGGATTCTGTTCTTTATGGTATCCTCAGTGATTAGCGTTGTGCCTGGGGATGAAATTAAATTAATACATCATTAAAATTTTTACAAAAAGCATTTTTTTCTGTGAACTGATCACTGGAGGCATTTGCCATATTGGAGATCTCCAAAGCTGTTCTTGTATAAATAAAAGCATTAGAGACCCTCCATAATAAATTTCAGAAAAGACACTCTTCCCTTTTTAAAAATTTACCTCCCATGGAGGGTCATTGAGTACAAAAATGTTTATTGAGTATAGGATCAATTTGGAATATATTCAACTATAAATAACCAGAAACCTAACAGTGGCTTAAGCAGTAAGGACTTTATTTGTCTCACATAGTAGAATGTCTGGGGTAGGCAGCCCATGGCTGATCTGCTGGCTCAGCGAGGTTACCATAGACTTCGGCTCCTTCCGTTCTTCCATTAGTCCTTGTAGATCTTGTTCTCGTGCTTGGTCAGTAGATGCCTGTTGCAGCTCCTGGTATTGTCCCCACATTTCAGGCAAGAAGAAAGGGAAGAGTGGCAAAGGGCTGATGGGACGTATCAGGAGACTCTGGCCCCTTTAAAAGCCTTTCCTAGAAGACATACCAGTGACTTTTGCTTACATTTCATTTGCCAGAGAAAGCTGCAAGGGAGCCTGGTAAGATAAGTATTTAACTTTTCAGCAGCTGTAGGAAGGTGAAGAGTAAGTAGTTTGTGGATCATTTTCAGAAATGAATTTCAGAAACTAGATCTTCCCTTAAATGTTTGCTTCATTTTAAATAACTCTTCTGGAGCACTATTAAACTGTAGGGCGAGAGTCTTTAGAGATTCATAAACATCAGTCTGGTCAGTTGGTACCTTTATCAAAAAGAATGAAACAGAGTAAAATAAGAAATAGAGAATATCAGGATGTGTCTTACTTGGTTAGGGCAAGTATTTTGTGAAATACTGGGTCACAATGTATGCTATTTCTTACCTGTGCATTCCAAACAAAAAACCAGAAAACCGTTGTTCTGGAGAATCGTTGATTTTACAAGTATTTCCTACTATAATTATAAGCAACTTGGGAGTATATGAGGAACTTATAAAGGAGAGAAAAACGTGTGCACAAATACTCCTAAGACAGGAAGAAAGGTGTCTGAGCTATGAAGGATACTAATAAAGTGTGCGGAAGGTCAGTGAATTCAATTTATAGTAATTCTAACAGGGGTAGGGGATGTGGTGAGTAGAGGTTCTGAAAGGCCTTTGAATGAAGGGAATGGCCTTTGAACTGAGACTTGAGTCTTTTTTGTCTGCCCCTATAATGCACTGGGCATTGTTCATACCTTTGTTAGAGCTGATTGTGCATGTCATTTCAGAACCCTGCACTTTTACACAATCAAATTTTTTAGAGTTATGAAAATTTTAAGAGTATCTTTATTTCACTCTGGACCTATTAATTATGCCTTTTTCAGAAATGACTGCATTTTCTAAATCCCAGAATGTCAAGATGACTTTTGGACAAGACATCTTTATTTCCAGGTCTCGGGTAATAATTGGCCGTTCTAAGAAAAATGTGACCATACATGTGCTCCTTTATTTTTCCAGTAATAGCTTTGCTATTGTGGAAATAGAAGATTGGTGTTGCTAATAAAATAAAACAAAACTTGTTTAAAAAATCAAAGTGCTCCTAGACTCATAAGAGTCCTAAGTGTTGGAAGATGCTTTCAGAGATATGTGGCCCAGCCTCACCTAATTTATACTGAGGAAATAGAGATTCAAACACAAAGGAATGAAGCCTAACCCAGGAACCTGGCCTGGGTCATTGGCTTCTCAGTCCATTGCTGTTTTTACTGCCTCCAGTTAGTAATTTTAAGAAGGATAAGGAGGTAAGCCAGGAGAATGCTATTCCAGGACTCTCTATTCTTGCTAGATACAAGATGATTTCACACCTTGAAAATGATTTGGTAATAATATCGTCAGAACTACCAAGGTTAATTGTTTTCATCCCACTGCTCTGTTCCTCTGGTCAGCATTCTCTGGGTTCCACAGTCATTAGAATTCCGAGTTACTGCTGAGGATACAGTGACCCATTTTCAGAATCAAAAAGATCAGCTCATCTGTCTCCTTGCCAGTCAGTGTTAGGTGTTTGCTGCTCCTTGTTTTCTTCTGCCTCCGCTCTTGAATAATTGCTTCAATCAACAAGCTTAGTCATCTTCTCTGTGTGGTGCAGAAGGTGATGAAGTTGTACCAGTCCTGGGGCGCCTGGGTGGCTCAGTCATTAAGCATCTGCCTTCGGCTCAGGTCATGATCCCAGGGTCCCGGGATCGAGCCCCGCATTGGGCTCCCTGCTCCGCGGGAAGCCTGCTTCTCCCTCTCCCACTCCCCTTGCTTGTGTTCCTTCTCTCGCTGTGTCTCTCTCTGTCAAATAAATAAATAAAATCTTTACAAAAAAAAAAAAAGTTGTACCAGTCCTATCCAGTGAGAGATAGTAATAAATTTTCTTTCTCATGTGCACATATAGATCTTACCTAGTTCCTTGAGTCATAGGACTCCTGTTCTTTGACTCAGGAACATAGCAGTCATATTCTGGTTTCATAATAGCATAGGGGAAAAGGAACTTGTATAAGAAAAAAATTAAAAATTTTATCTAGAGCCTAGACATGGCAAGATAGACCCTTTACACAATCAATATGTATACACATATACTTTATTGTCTTCATTTCTATGGGGGTAGACATTCTTGTCTTCATTTTACAAGAAGTAAGTAACAGAGCTGTAATTCAATCCCAGATCCTTCTAATTCTACTTTGTACTGCACCATGGTGATCATATAGGATTAGAAAGGGATCTTTGCTTAATAGTAGATTTCTTAAAAGGACTGGATATTCACAGGCTTTGGTGCAGCAATTTCAGTTCTCATCATCAAGTTTGTCAAACCTCTGCCCTATCTTTTTTTAGCCTCCTTATTGTAAGTAAATTTATGCAATTAAAAAAAATGTACCAAACAGGGGCGCCTGGGTGGCTCAGTTGGTTAAGCGACTGCCTTCAGCTCAGGTCATGATCCTGGAGTCCCGGGATCGAGTCCCACATCGGGCTCCCTGCTCAGTAGGAAGTCTGCTTCTCCCTCTGATGCTCCCCCCTCTCATGCTCTCTCTGTCTCTATCTCATTCCTCTCTCAAATAAATAAATAAAATCTTAAAAAAAAAAAAAAATGTACCAAACAAACACTAACGTGAAAAGATATATGCACCCCCATGTTCATTGCAGCATCATTTATATAGC
Source organism: Halichoerus grypus (assembly GCF_964656455.1). Lineage (NCBI taxonomy): Eukaryota > Metazoa > Chordata > Mammalia > Carnivora > Phocidae > Halichoerus > Halichoerus grypus. The sequence goes on from NC_135714.1 coordinate 44,135,463, forward strand.
CAACATAGAGAAATAACATAAATGTCCATTGATGGATAAACAGATAAAGAAGTTGTGACTTATATACACAATGGAATATTAATTGTAAAAGAGAATGAAATCTTGCCATTTGCAACAACATAGATGGGCCTCAAGAGCATTACGCTAAGTGCAATAAGTTAGACAGGGAAAGACAAATACTGTAATACTATACGATCTCCCTTATATGTGGAATCTTAAAAAAAAAAAAAAAGGCAAGATCATAGATACAGAGAACAGAATGGTGGTTGCCAGAGGCAAGGGGTGGGAGAAATTGCTGGACTGGGTTTTTTATTGTTGTTTTTGTTGTTTAAATATATTGAATAAAAAATTTAAAAACATTTCTGCACTAGGGGAAAAAAAGATGTAAGATTAAGTCAGCGTGGGAGCTTCTGGGAAAGATTTTACTCTTTACTCTTTTACTCATTTTTATCACGTGGTAAAATTTTAAGCAATGATGTAAAACTGTATATAATCAAGTTCCATTCTCAGTCTTTTTTCTTCCATATGACATCCTCTTCCTAAGATCCAAAGCATCTTAAATAATATGGTTTCTTTTTGTAATGATACCTCTCAGAGAGATGTCCATCCCCAGAGGGTAACATTTTAAAAGATGTTATCTTTAACAAAAGTAGGGACCCGAAAGGGTACGTGCACCCCGATGTTTATAGCAGCAATGTCCACAATAGCCAAACTGTGGAAAGAGCCAAGATGTCCATCAACAGATGAATGGATAAAGAAGATGTGGTATATATATACAATGGAATATTATGCAGCCATCAAAAGGAATGAGATCTTGCCATTTGCAATGACGTGGATGGAACTGGAGGGTATTATGCTGAGCGAAATAAGTCAAACAGAGAAAAACATGTATCATATGACCTCACTGATATGAGGAATTCTTAATCTCAGGAAACAAACTGAGGGTTGCTGGAGTGGGGGGTGGGGTGGGAGGGATGGGGTGACTGGGTGATGGACACTGGGGAGGGCAGGTGCTCTGGTAAGCGCTGTGAATTGTGCAAGACTGTTGAATCTCAGATCTGTACCTCTGAAACAAATAATGCAATATATGTTAAGAAAGAAAAAAAGAAGAAGAAGAATGTAGCAGGAAGGGAAGAATGAAGGGGGGGAAATCGGAGGGGGAGAAGAAACATGAGAGACGATGGACTCTGAAAAACAAACTGAGGGTTAGAGGGGAGGGGGGTGGGAGGATGGGTTAGCCTGGTGATGGGTATTGAGGAGGGCACGTTCTGCATGAAGCACTGGGTGTTATGCACAAACAATGAATCATGGAACACTATATCTAAAACTAATGATGTAATGTATGGGGATTAACATAACAATAAAAAAATTAAAAAAAAAGATGTTATCTTTAATATGGGCAAAGGATCTGGGGTGCCTGAGTGACTCAGTCAGTTAAGCATCCAACTCTTGGTTTCAGCTCAGGTCATGATCTCATGGATTGTGGGATCAAGCCCTGTGGTGGGCTTCACTCTCAGTGGGGAGTCTGCTTGAAGATTCTCTCCCTCTGCCCCTTCCCCAACTTGCTCTTGCCCATGCACACGTGTGTGTGCGCTCTCTCTCTCAAATAAATAAATAAATCTTGTTTAAAAAATGGGCAAAGGGATCAGTTATTTAGAAACCTCTTCAATCTGGCATGATGTCTTTAACCCTAAGAGTTGACAGAGTACAATATTACTATATTTTATTGCACCCAGAGTCATATGATCTGTGACATATACCATCTCTGCATTTGCACACCAACTTAATGCTCATGATGTCCATTCACAGACAGTATTTCAGAATGGCACTTTGAGCCTCTTTCTTCCTCTTTGGTTGTCTGTCATCTTCACCCCTACACCAGGTGGAACTGGTTTATTTGCCTGGTGAGTACAGGGTAAAAAAACAATTTTTTTTTTAAGTACCATAGTACATCTTTGGCTTTTTCCAACTGAGTGGATTTTTAATTTTTAAAGTTGTTTTCCATAAGAATAGCAATACTTTATGAATATTGAAACTGTATCATTTATTTCTATCCAGCTGACAGATTTTCATCATTAATGACAACCATTACGATAAGATACATCAACCATAGACTAATCTTCAGCTGAATCGTAAGGAACTGCAGAGATCTGGCCCACCCTCTTTATTTTGTACAATCCAGATTATCCCTTTTCCTGTCCTGTATGCTCCTGAGTTCTTTCATTTGCTCATTTATTACTTCATTTGTTCATTCATTCCTTCCTTTCTTCCTTTATCCAGAATACTTACTGAGTATCTATCACATGCTATGCACTAGGTTGGATCCTGAGGATACAGTGATGAATACATTTTTTGACTTCACTGTGCCTATAAATCTATGGGAAGAAACAGACTCACATGTTGCTAACTATGATACAATTTAATAAGTGGAATAATGGAGCCATAATTATGGGAGCTTTGAGGACCCATTAGTTCATTCTGACTAAGCATTTTCATCCATTTCAGTGGGTGATTAGGAAACTTAGGGGTTTGTTTTGTTTTTATTCATAGATACTTAGAATGTTTAAAGTAGAAAAAAATCAGAAGCAGCAGGTTAATATCAACAGGGAAGGAATATAAGAGTGCAGTCATTTCTCAGTCAAGTTCTTTTGTATAGTGACAATTGTATGTATGTAATCAGAGAATGAGGTCAGTCTGTATTGTACAGTGAATTATTTCTTATTCAGCTCAACACAATACTCTCTAGATGGGTCATTCATTGAGAGGTGAAAGTAGATTTTAAAAACATGGAGCAATATAGCCAGGATTTATTAAGTTCCTGCCGTATGGCCAGAATTGTGGTAAGATTCATCACTGTCACCATTATGGTAGCTAACATTTATTGAGTGCTTTCTCTGTGCACTCACTGTAGGAAGCACTTCACGTGCCTCATCTCATCTAATTCTCACAAAAACCATACATGGTATGGTGGTTGCTATGATATCCTCATTATTCAGATAAGGAAACCGAGGCCTACAGATGTGTAACTTGCCCATGACATGACCACCCAGCTCCTGAGTGGCAGAGTTAGGACTCTCTCTCAGAGCCCATGTGTAGGAGAGCTGACAACAGCGACTCTCTGGCCCTCCATTTTGTTTGTGCCTACACAGTGAGCTCCCTTGGGGCTACGTGTTTCAGTCCCCGTGGAGGGTAACGAATGCCCTGACCAGAATGCAGAAAGGCTTGTTCTGATTGTCCCTACAGCGGTGCACAGAATGCCCCACTTTAGGTAACTAGTAGGGATGGCTGGCACACCTAAGGGGCCACTTTAGAGAAATACCCTGTGACCTCACCACCATGCCCCTTGCTCCATGAAAGCTGTGCTGTAAGGTGCGGACTGGGCAGGGCATGGGGCACTATACATTCTGCCTGGATTGACCGTCCCCTTGATTCCCCAGTGTATAGTGACCCTGAATGAAACTGTAAACGGTATGGAGTGCCTTGCTTCGTTTTTCTGTCCCAAAGTGCTTTCTCAGTCTGGAGGATACTTTACTGATCCTCCTCTACCTTCTAACACCATGTTCTTAACAACTTTTCTGGATAAAAGAAGTGAAAGATAGGGATCTATAGTTTAGGATGGTTTATGCTTTTTTATAACATGGTAAAATTTTAAGCAATGATGTGAAACTGTATATAATCAAGTTCCATTCTCAGTCTTTTTTCTTCCATATGACATCCTCTTCCTAAGCCGATCTCATCCGGTCCTCTGATTCTAATCCCCATCTCTCAAATGGTGACTTCTAAAACTGTATCAGCAAGCACCACCTTTCCTATGACTCCAAACTGCTTTTCCACCTTCTACTGGACGTCTGCATACAGTTGTCCTGTAGACATTTCATGCACAGGGTGTCTAAAGAGAAACTTAGGAGCTGCTCATCTGTGTTTGCTCATTCTGTTCCAGAATTCATTAATGGCCCACCATCTATGCCCCTCTCCAAAGCACAAGCATCCAGATGTTGCCCTCCTTTCTTCCACCATCCTGTAGCTATCTCCATTCTAATCTGTGATTTTCACTGCCCCCTGTCATTTATCTCAAGTATTCTGATTTCAGGATTTTGTGGTGAAATTAATTTAATAGATCTCTTGGAGATTAAACTACTTAAAATGATTGGACTGTTTGGATATGAAGAAAAAGTACACACTGAATGAACTTTGACTGGTTATATATTCAATTCTGACAAACATGTCAGAATTCTGTCTTGATTTCAAAGCATTTGAGGTTTGGAGCTTATTTCAAGCTATTCCTTTTTGCTTCTGTAGCACTTTGTATGTTTTTCTATGATCTCACTGGTCACATTTTTGTAAGTATTTGTTTATATTTATCATTCCATTGAATAGCAGAGACTTTGCTCCTTTGGTTTGGTCTGTGAGGCTCAGCCACCACCAAGCACACTGCTAGATGCAGCAAACATTTACCAGTGTTTGCCAGTTCAGGGAAAGAGTCACATAATATTAAAATCGAAAATTAACCACAAATAGGCTAGGAAAGCATAATTTTAATTTTCTAAGAAGTTATTGAATTGTTCTCTATTAGTAACTAGCAGCCGCTCAAATGGTTTTAGAAAATCTTAGCCTTTTTCACATGAATCCACACAATATGAGTTGTTAAATTCTGAGAATACAGTTTCTCTGCTTAAAAATCTTGAGTGCTATGTTACCTACTAATCAAGTATCCTTTCAAATCTGATTAGAAAGCTCCTGTTTATGATTTCACCCTGAAGGATTCTAAAACCTGATGTAAAAATAAGATAATATGTCACAATAACTAGGGGAATGGTTATAAATGAGCCATGATTCAGTAGCATTAATGTCAGCGATTCGCAGTTTGGTCTTTTTGCCTATTTCTTTTGTGAACGACCATTATCTGTTTGACTAGGGTTGTCTTGCCCGTTCTAAAACATGTTTGACTTCTAAAACGTGTGAATATCACAAAATAACAGGGATTTGTTTGTTCTTGCATTTGAAGGCTAGAACCCAGCACCAGTCAACACTACTAGTTCTGATACTTATTCTCAAGATCTTGGGTTTTTAAATGCTGCTAAGTGGGGTTAATCGCAGAACAGAAGAATATCTCAGAATGTGATATTGACTGATGAACACTGATAATAATAGCTGACATTTGCTGAATGTTTACTGTATGTGAGGCACTGTTCTGAGGACTTCACAGGTACTCTGAGGCAGTGCACTTACTATTCCCATTTTATAGATGAGGAAACTGAGAGATCAAGCAATTTTCTCCATCTCACACAGCCAATAGGTGGCAGAGCTGGGGACACCAGTGTGGGTGATCTGATTCCAGAGACCACACTATTAATCACTACATTCTTGGTGATACTTAAAAGTACCATTGGGTATCACCGAATTCTAGAGACACCAGAAACTAGCAGGTATTCAGTAAATGGATGCTGAAATAAAATCAATTATACATAGATCCAGAAGCTGGGCAACCATACATCTTAACTGATCACAATTTCTCCATACCTATTACTAATGGGGCTTCCTTACTTAAAAAAAATTCTTTAATGATGGAAATTTCCAAACATACACAGAAGTAGAGAGGGTAGTATAATGAACCCTTGTAAATTCATCACCCAGATTTGACAGTTTTATCAACACATAACCAATCTTGTTTGCTCTGTATCCCCTTACCACCACCCAGTTGTAATATTTGAAAGCAAATTCCAGACATCACACTATTTTATTCATAAATTCTTCAGTGTGTATCTTATCAAAAAAGGAGTCTTTAAAAATATAATCTCAATCACATCACACCTAAAAATTAAAAATAACATATCTATTCAGTGTTTAAATTTTCCTATTTAACAAATGTATTTTTATGGTTGGTTTGTTTGAATCAGAATCCAGCTAAGGTTCTTACATTGCATTTGGTTGATCTGTTTCCTAAGTCTCTTCCTCTGTGAACATTCCTTCTCTTCCCCCTTTTCTCTTACCATTTGTTGAAGAAACATGGTTATTTGTCCTGTAGAGTATTCTGCATCATCTCACCCTACCTTTGGGTGAGGAAGAGTTGCTTTTCATTTCCCGAAAGTCTAGGAAGGGACAGTAGAGCAGTTGTGGATTGAGATATCCCTACGGGAACCAGCGGCCCCTGGGAAGCCAAAAGGGACAACAGGCAGCCTGGCTGTCCTGGCGTACTGCGTGGGGGTCTCCTTTTGTGCAGTGGTCCTTTCATCTTTTATATTCATCTGATAATAACGAGGATGAGGCACAGGCGTGCCTTCTGAATCCTCAAATAATTATCAAATGATGCTGAATGTATATTAAGTGATATGTTCTAATTCTTTGAAAACTGTTAAGTTCATATATGTTTGAAAAAATTAATTCCCATTAACCGTGATATCATTTAATTAGAATATCCAATGCTATGTTCATTCTTAAAATATAGGTTCAGGGAATGGAAACTTTGGTAGTAAGGAATATGTTGGGTGATAAGTTTGAGACCATGTGAGTATCATACTCCCCAGTGGTTTTTTTACATCCATTGATGATCCTAAATCACCTGTTATATGGGGGTTGCAAAATGGTGATTTTTCTAATTTTATTGTGCCTTCTACATTATTAGTTGGCATTCTTCTGTAAAGAAGAGCTTCTCTTGTTTTTCTCCCTTGTCTTTTATTTGCTCTCTCATTATACCACCTCTCTTTCTCTTATCATTTTGTACTCACGGACTTTAAATTTTTAGAGTTTATGATACATTACTCTCATTTTTCTTTTTGATGTTCATATTGCACAAATTTGGTCAGTGGGAGACCTTTCAAACCTGTTCCCATTGACTTTTAACATGATCCTTTAGTCTTTGGTACTTCTTTGTTTACTAGCCCAGCGAGATGTCTCAGGGTCACCTTACTATCCCTGCCCCAGACTAAAACTCAGCCATTTCTTTAAGGATTCCCACCTCTGTCGTGGGGAATGGTATTTTAACAACCAAGATCTGGGCGCTAGGTGTATGCATATTGCTTTCTTCCATGCCCTTTTGGGCATGGCCCTGAGTCTTCAGCCGAGGGTGGAGGGAAGATATCTGGACTTTAAACCCTGCTAAGAGAATCCCTTAATCTCTCCCAGGTCCCTTACAATTGTTGACAGTTGAGTGAAGAGTATTTCCAGTTTTTCCATTCTCTGAGGATGAAAATTTGTAGGCTGTTTTCTATTCCAGTTGACTTAAAATTTTACTTACTCTGTTGTTACCAAGGAATCATAGAATTATAGACTCTTTACAACTTTTTACTTAAAAATTGTTTTAACCAGGGCTTCTTTACCAAGTTTGAAAATCTGGTATAAGTGAATTATAGTCCTAGAAAAATACTCATCCACAAAATATTTTTACATAGAATTTTATTGGGTTCTTGTACTTCTAGAGTTCAGTTGTCACTGTGAAACTGCACTTAAGATCCCAGTTGTGTTCCAGCCCTGCTGTGCTATGTGTAAGGGAGCTCGGGATCAATGAAGGTTTGGGTGGCTTCCTTAAGGTTACACACTAGCAGAAACAAGACGAGAACCTAGGGTATTTTGTCTGGTTTTTATTCTCATGAAAAATAACTACCCCCATTTGTTATCTCAGAGTAGGTTCTGGAATGTAGTGAGAAAAGGACCTCCAAATGAAAAGAATGGCCTTATGGAGTGAAAAAAGGAGGAATAACTTTTTATTTTAAGAACAACAGTCAATTAGAAGCAGGACACCTGAATTTTCCAGTTTAAAAAGAATAGAATTCTCTGTTATTGAAATCTTTTTTTCTCAAATTCCCTTTTCTTGCTTCCTCCACCCCTGATACTTAACATGAAAAGTGGCTGATATTTTTGGAGGTAGAGGCTACACATGGTGTTTTGGGAAATGAATGAACTGTGGAACTTTTCTACCCGTGAACCAGCGCTTTCCCTGTTGTATAGCATATGTTACCTTAGACTCTCTTAAGGTAGGTATCTGGGGTGTGTCTGGCTGGCTTTATGAAATACTGGTCATGGATTGTCTTTTATTAGTATGTCTTAGTTGTCCATTAGCCATATGTAGCTCTTTAGTTTTATTAATGTATGGTTCTCTGTGGAAACCCTCTTATTCAGTACACCATTGTAACCTTCAGTCTGGTAAGCCTCATTAGATCTCGGCTTTGCTCCAGAGAGCCAAAGCTAGCTCCAAGGCAGCACATATCGAAGCTGTCTGTAGGCTTTGTTTGCACAAAGGGACACTTCTATTATACTGTCCTTGGTATCACAATGGGTGGAAGAGGGAAATGTTACTGTCTTTTCTCCAGCATTTTCTTGTAGTGGAAGAGATTGATTGAGACACACAGGCAGGCACTAGAATTTGAGCGAAATAAAATGGGAGTTGTCACTGGGTCCCATCTTATCTCTTTTTCCTTGTGAGTGTATGGGGGGGGGGGTGTGGTATGGTACAGAAGGGGCTGGAAGTTAAACGATGCTGGAAAAATATAGGCTGCTTAAATTTTAGGCGAACCAGGGAATGATTTTAACCCAAACTCGCTTGACTGAAAGTCTATACAATAATAGATCACTTCAATTTATTGCTTTTCATAGAGTGTAAAGTAGTCTGCAAAGCATGACCTACAGACCACTGAGAACACTGATTGCAGAGCTTTTATCAGGATGAAACAGAGTTCCCATTTCTCTTTGTGTGTAAAGGAATCCTTAGTCACTGCTGATTCTGGAATTCTTTAGTCTGGTGCTTAATTAATTTGTGTGCTGGGCAGATCCTTCATGCCATCACTGTACATGCTTCTTAACAAGGGTGATCAGGTCATTTTCTGCTGTTTTGAGATGCACCCAAACTAGAAAGGCAATTAGGAACGTGTTTCAGTTTTTATTGTTATGAAATAGATGGATAAATAATAGTTCAAATAAGGTATAAAAAATATTCCTTAAGTTTCTGTACCTCCCACATAAAATGTTCTCTTTTACATTTTTTTAAAAAAATGAAAGGCCCTATTCTGTGATAACTGGAGAAGAGTTAAAGACACTTTAAAATAAACAATAGATTTGGCTACAGTGACTATCCTTGAAAAAATATTTCTGAGGTAAAATATTTTGAACTGGTATTTATTCAATAGCCAAGAAAATATGTCAACACAGTTATTTTGGGAATCTATTAAAAAAATCTAACAACACTACTAAATTGTTCTGTTTATAAAACTTCTTCTTGTAATGTTCATCACAAGTATTATTGGCTTGATTCTGAGGAAATGAAGATAAAGCATTAGAACTGTGTCTGGGGGCACCTGGGTGGCTCAGTCATTAAGCATCTGCCTTCGGCTCGGGTCATGATCCCAGGGTCCTGGGATCGAGCCCCGCATCGGGCTCCTTGCTCCGCGGGAAGCCTTCTTCTCCCTCTCCCACTCCCCTTGCTTGTGTTTCCTCTCTTACTGTGTCTCTCTCTGTCAAAAAATAAATAAAATCTTAAAAAAAAAAAACCTGTGTCTGAACTGGCTTTTTGTTGTATGGATATAGATATTTGGGGGGGAGTGGTGGAGGGAAAGTGGGAGGGGGTTGGAGTATGTGTGGATTTACTGTTACTTTACAGGTTTTGAGGCTTGTGAGACGAACTCTCCATAAACTGCCTCCTCCCTGGTGTGCTGCACCGTGGGGCTGCTGCCACGGGGGGAGGTTGATGCCTAGGAATGGCTACCTGGTCCACACTGGAAGGCATCTCAGTGATTCTTCAGTTCGAAAAGCGTTTATTCAACTTGATATGCATCAGGCGCTGTGCTACGCACTGGGGATACAAAGACGAATAAGGCACAAAACCAGTAAAGTGATAAAATTATGCCTACAGTTCTACAGAAGGACAAAAACAAAGCTAACCTTGATTTTATGGAAGATGTCCTGAAGGGAACTTTCATGTGAACTCTAGACCTTGAGGGATGACTATGAGTTTGGTTAAAGTAAGGATAGTCTTGCCGATAAGTGATTCCAAGAGAACGTAACTTACATAAAGTAATATGTAGCTAATACAAGTTATGTTTTCCTGTAAAACTGCAATTATAAATTCAAATAAAAAAGCCCTAAATCCTTATTACTAAAAATAATATTTAATTTAGAATACGTAGGAATATTATTTGGAGCAAGATTTAAAAGAATATAAATATTTTATTATACTTAATTATCTTCTTGTTAATCTCTTATTGTTAACAACCAATTCTTAGCCTAATTTGGTTTTAAGCCATCTTAAAATTACCCTAAATCTTTTAAGATCAAAATCCAGTGGATCCTCCCTTCCCCACGTCTTTTTGTCTATTTTATTTGTTTGTCTATTTATCTATATCTTATTATCTGTCAGAATTAAAGACTTCCAGGGAGCTCGGAATAAAAAAAAAGACTTCCTTCTGTTTAATTTTCTCACCTGCTAGTTGGTTAATGCATAATGCACTATAATTACACAGTTGTTTTTCTCTTTCTGTGCCTGAGACAAAATTGGCTTTCTGTCAACTCGACTTGCACTTTACCCCATGAAGCTGCTTTTGCCAGGGCACTATCTCCTTGTTACTAAATCCAGGGGATACCTCAAACACCTCATAGTGCACAGCTTGAAAAGATTATGTCACTTCTCTGCTTAAAACCATTCCATTTTCTCATTGCTTTTAAGATGAAGCTTAGGCTCTGTAAATGTGGCTTAGGCCACATTTGACCCCATTCTTGCCTCCAGCCTTGTCTCTTACTGCATTTCTCCACTCACTGTCAAGATCCCAAATAATTTATTTTCTTTCAGTTCTTTGAATGAAGCATGCTCTCTCTTGCCTCTGGGACCTGCTGTCCCTGTGTGTTTCTTTTTCTTCCCCTGTGCTGGTCAACTCTTACTCAGCCATTAGGCCTGAGTTCAGACCTGTGCTTTCTTTTTAAAGAAACAAAACCCCAATCATGTCCTTAAAAATCCATCCACTTCCTTCAATCTCAGTTTCAGTACCTCTTGTCTAAACAGTCATTCTTATATGTCACGACTACTCTGAAACCCCCCCACGTGCTGTTTCTTACTCTTGCCTCTCTGCATAATCCATTCCCCTCACAGTCACAAGTATGAGATCTTAAAAATATAAATCAGATTGTGTTGCTTTTATTTAAACCCTTCAGTGGCTTAGCATATAATTCAGCTCAGGTGATCAGGCATTTGACCACTTCGCAATTGCAAATCCCACTCTCATTCTTGTCTGCCACACTCAGTTATAAAGTGGGCATCCAGGTGATCCAGAATGTGCTTATATAATTTTTTAGGAATGTCACTAAAATAAAAATGCAAAAATTCTTACAGACAGTGTTCCAACTTTTGAGGCACCTTTCATCTTTAAGAAACACTAATTCAAGGGGCGCCTGGGTGGCTCAGTCAGTTAAGCATCTGACTCTTGGTTTCAGCTCAGGTCGTGGTCTCAGGGTCGTGGGATCAAGCCCTGCTTTAGGCTCTTCGCTTGGCGTGAAGTCTGCTGGAGATTATCTCCCTCTCTCTCTCCCTCTGCTGCTTCCCCTGCTCTCTCTCTCTCTCTCTAAAATAAATATATAAAAATCTTAAAAAAAAAACAAACAAAAGAAACACTAATTCAAGCGTTTCCCTGGAAAGTCTTTTCTGTCATCTTTGTGTGCCCGCCCCCCTCCCCCCTCCGGTGTGATGAACCTCTTTTCTGTGCTGGTTTCCTTAGGACTTATCATTTGTTGGGTAACTGTCTTTAAGCTCCTTGAGGAGTTCTAGATGATAGTAATGAAGAACGTGGCTATGAATTTAATTACATTTTAAAATATATTTTAAACATTAAAGACAGTAGTAATCATATATATTTGGAACATGGAGGGATCTTTATGTGAAACACATTATAGTGTTCAGACAAAGTTTGGTGTTTATATGAACTTACTGGGATCCTTGGAATAACTCTGTGTTTCCCACAAATGTGAAACTACTGCACTGGAGAATTAGCTTAGCTATGGATGTTCTATACAGACCAGTCACCCAAGGGTATGCAGTTTGTGGTAGTAACACCTTCCAGAAGCTGCAGTAAAGTGGTAATCATCTGATGGTTGTAATAAATGTGCTGTTAGATATGTCACAGCTGTGGGATGCCCTTTTCTTAGCCTTTAGTGATGACAGCAATTTTAGTGGCTCTTTTAAAAAACTGGGATGCACTCAAAAGCCACTCAGGAGGGTCTTAGGTTTGATTTTGCAACCCAGATCTGTCAATGGGTTGTTACCTACTCTGAGGGAGATTAGATTCAACATGGACTTTTGAAAGTATTCTCATTTCAGGTAGATTGTAACTTTTAAGATTGGCCCTCTTTCCTGAGCATCCCCATTCATCTACCACTTTAAATCCTATTTTTTTTCCTTCAAGATTCAGCTCATCCATGAAACATCTGATTAGCTATACCACAAACTCTCATACTTCTTTACGTTCCACTTTCTGTCGTTCTCTAATGGCTTCAGTATCAGTCAGTCATACTACAAGCTGTACTATTTCAGTATTAATCACTCATACTATAGGGCTTCTAGAGGACAGAAGTTTTTTTCCCAAAGAACCTGGTATAAGACTGGACAATCAGTAGTCACTTACTAAATACATACTTACTTAGGTTATTAGGCACTCACTGAACTTTAATTTTCTTCCTTCCCTTTCTAATCAATTAGCTAATAAATCTAAATCTGAGCATCTAAAATAAATGTATGCCGTAGTGCTATACTGAAGGAAAGTCAGGGGACCTCTATGAGGCCGAGATGCACCAATTGGCATGGGCTCTGGATAGCAGAGAGCTTGAATGTCTGACCCATTTTGCAATAGCAAAACACAGCAGAAAGCTATTGGATGTCTGGTTGCCCTTGTAGCTTGCACTCTTGCTGAGTCACTGTTTCAGAACTCTGTTAGATTGACTGGGTTCTATTTCCAAGACTTCCTTATATCTGCAATTTGAAAAACCTATTTTTCATTAGAAAGTGATCATTTAGAAACAAGAGCAATCAGTGATGATGCAAATTAGATTTTACCCTTTGTATTGAGTGTACTAAATAGATTAGTAATTTGTAGGTATGAAAACTCCAAAGGACAAAGTGTGGGTAAAGGAGAAATTTTCGTCATTTTACTGTTACCTTCAAAAGAAGTACATATTTGTTGTTGATGTTTTGATTTTAGTTATTCTGGAACTAAATAAGATGGCACTTTAATTTTATGTTCATCTCCCACATCTCACCCTCCTCCTGTCAATCAGTCAGCAAACAGATATTTATTAGGTGTAAATATAAACGTGTAAGAGAAAATGTAATTCAATTCAACAAATATTTACGGAGAATTTATTTTGTGTCAAGCTCCCTGCCAGTGGAAGACATACAGCATTACTAAGAAGCGACTCTCTGTCTCCTGGAATTTACAATCTGCCTAAAAACGAGCAGTAAACAATTACAAAGGTGATCCAGATTAAAGGTATATAAAAATTAAACTGAATTGATTGATACAAAAGAAATATTTGACATAGCCCCTTCTTTCTTTTATTTATTTATTTATTTATTTATTTATTTATTTATTTATTTATTTAAAAGATTTTATTTATTTATATGACAGAGAGAGACACAACGAGAGAGGGAACACAAGCAGAGGGAGTGGGGGAGGGAGAAGCAGGCTTCCCGCTGAGCAGGGAGCCCAATGCGGGGCTCGATCCCAGGACCCTGGGATCATGACCTGAACCGAAGGCAGACGCTCAGAGATTGAGCCACCCAGGCGCCCCTAGCCCCTTCTTTTAAAGAGCTTATAATTTAAGTGTCAAAAGAGTTATATACAACTTACTAGAATGACAAGCAGAATAAATATTGTAGAAGTAATAGTACTTCGGGGCAAAAGCTAGAAAATGATAAATCGGGACCTGGAGAATTATGAAAGACTCCACGAATAAGAAGGCACCCTGGAAAGGTAGACATTTTGACAGTCACATAAAGGAAGGTAAGGCATTCTGGATGTTGGTGCTATTAATTAGTCATACCCTTCATCCAATCCTATTGATGGTGGAGATTAAAATATATCATCAGCTATATTGCTGACCAAGCTGGATTGGGGAATGTGGCTTGGACCCAGGGCCAAAATGGGGGCTACCTCATTTCTCCCTTCTCCTTGGTGGCAAGTGTCTACTTTGTTGGAGGCATAACAGCTAGAAAACTGCATGCTGCCTTTGAGAGGAGGATGTGCTCTGCTGATGGGCAAGCCACTCTGTCCGAGAGAAGGGGCTAGTCAGAAGCTGGCTCATGCCTGAGCACTGACCTTCTCCTCAATCAGATTGTTTATCTCTTGGCTGGAGGAAATATAAGTAAAGAAAACGGGCAATTGGAATGATAAATAGCATGATACAAACCGAAAATGCTACAGAGATCAAAGACCGGCGGAGAGGAGGGATGTCAGCTGGTCCTAGAGTGGTCAGGGAAGGCTGATTGCCTGGAGAGGGTAGAACTTGAACTATATCTGTGATTCAGATGCAAAGAAGAGTCACACTGGCTTTTTCTTTTCTGAATAGCATGTAAGTACACCAATAGAAAACAAACTGAATTACATGTTTTTTGCTAAAAACCATGGGGCAACTCAGGCAGTTTCTTGGAACAGTGCATTATTTAGCAAAGAAAGATCGACTTGGGGAGCGCCAAAGCAATTCCACATAGGAGGGTACCCAGGTAGCATAAAAAGCAACAAGGAAATGCCAAATGAACATCTTCAGTGCTCCCTCTACTCCCCGGTTAGAGTTGACCAAGTATCTGCTTTATTTCCTGACCCTTTCACCTCCACCTATATTTTTTGGTAGAGGAAAATAGGTATCTTATTTTAAATTTCATGGGGATGCCTGAGTGTCTCAGTTAGTTAAGTGTCCAACTCTTGGTTTCGGCTCACGTCATGAGATCGAGCCCCCCATTGGGCTATGCACTGCGCATGGAGCCTGCTTGAGATTCTCTCTCTCCTTCTGCCCCTCCTGTCCTCTCTCCCCACTACTCACATGCTCTCTCTCTTAAAATAAAAGAATATAGTGTTTCATGGATAGATGCCAACACCATGAAGACAGCCTTCCCATCCTCTGTTAAAAGGTATTATTGAGTGGGTTGGGAATGAAGAAATATAAAATTACAGGTTGAAGGGACAGTGAATAGTTGAATGCTCAAGGTGCTTTCAAACATTTTTATTGATGTAAAATTGATATACAGTATTTAAAGTATGCAATTTGATGAGATTTGACATATGAATACACCTGAAATTTCCCTCTACACACTGCCTTAACATCTCTGAAATGTTGATATGTCATGTTTTCATTTTTATTCAGTTCAAAACATTTTCTGACTTCCTGGTTGATTTCTTCTTTGTCTCAGAGGTTATTTAGAAATGTATTTTTTAGTTTTCAGTTATTTGGATATTCCGGATATCTTCCTCCTAATAATATCTAATTAATTTTACTGTGGTTAGAGAACACTTTCTATGATTTCAATGCTTTGAAATTTATTTGGCCTGGTTTTTGTGGTCACTTAAGAAGAATGTATTTTTCTATCATTGAGTCAATAGACCCAATGAAGCCCGGTAAACTAGGCTAGTTTGTTGATAATGTTGTGCATGTTTTCTGTTGTCTTATTGATTTTCTGTCTACTTGTTCTATTAATTATTGGAAGAGGTATTGAAATCTCTGATTCTAATTATAAATTTATCTGTTTCTCCTTTCACTTTTATTAGTTTTTGCATCTTGTATTTTGAAGCTCTGTTATTAGGTACATAATTATATTATGAAATGACCTTCTTTATCTTTGGTAATAGTTATTGCTCTGAATTCTACTTTGTCTAATATTAATATAGCCATTCCAGCTTTTTTTTTTAAAAGTGTATTGTGGTATATCTTTCCCCATTTTTTTACTTTTAGCCCATCTTTGTATTTGAAATGAATTTTTATTATTTTTTGTATAACCCAACAAGCTCTCCTTTTTTATTTGGAATTAATTTGATTATTGATATGGTTAGGTTTAAAGCTACCATCTATTCGTTTTTTATTTGTCACATTTCTCTTTGTCCTCCTTTTCTTTTTTTCCTGCCTTTTTGGGGCAGGATTGAGTTTTTTTGGGGACTGAGTATTTTTTATGATTCCAGTTATTTCCAACATTGGCACGTTATATTATTTGTGGTTGTCTAGAATTTACAGTGTGCATCTTTAACTTATACTTCATATCCAAATAATATTATACCACTTTACTTATGTTATATGAATCTTACATTAGTATATTTCCATTTTTCCTTACTAACCTTTGTATATTGTTGTCGTATATTTTACTTCTACATGATTTTAGGTTATAAACCCTATAATTTACTATTATTGTTACTTTAAATAATTATCTTTTAAAGACATTTTAAATTTTAACAAGTAGGCCCATGTTTGCCGTTTTTGGTCATCTTCATGCTTTGTATAGATCCTGATTTCTTCTACCTAAAGACTTCCTTTAGAATTTTTTGTGTTTTATTGATGGTGATGAATTTCATTTCACCTTTGTTTTTGAAAGCAATTTTCACTGCATAGAAAATTCTAGGTTAGCGGGGTTTTTTTTTCTTTCAGATTTTACAAATATACTGCTGTTTTCTGGCCTTAATTGAAATCTGTCATTCTTATCTTTATTCTTCTGCATATACTGTATCTTTTCTCTCTGGCTATTTAAAGATTTTCTTCTTTTCCACTTGTTTTCAATAATTTGATTTTGTTATACCGTGGTATGGTTTTCTTTATATTTCTCATGCCTGAGGATTTGTTTAGCAAAATTGGGAAATATTCAGCTGTTATTTCTCTCTCTTTTTTTTTTTTTTTGCCATTATTTCTTCAAATTATTTTTCTTTCTTCTCACCTTTATCTTCTCCCTCTGAGACTCCAGTTATACTTACGTTAGGCCACTTGATGTAGTCCCACAGCTTCGTCAGTTCATTTCCTTCATTTCAGTAATTTTGCAGTCTTTCATTTTGGAGACTTTTTATTGCTCTGCCTTCACATTTATTCATTTTTTGTTCTATACTCTCTTATCTGCTATTAATCCCACCCAGAGTATTTTTTATCTTTAGAAATTTGATTTGGTCTTTATATCTTTTCTTTCTTTATCATGCTCATACTTTCTTTTACCTTCTGGAACAGATGGAGCATATTTTCTATATGCTCAGGTTCAAATAAACAGATTCTCAGGGTGTTAGCTGTTTTTAACACTTTTGTCTACCAAGTCTTTCATCCATGTCATTTCTGGGTCTATTTCTATTGATTGATTTTTCTTCTTCTTATTGGTTATGTTTTTTGCTTATTTACATGTCTGGAAATTTTTATTGGATGCTGGACATTGTGAGTTTTATGTTATTGGGTCCTGGATTTTTCTTTTTTTAATTCCTTGAAACAGTTTTGGATTTTGTACTCAGATGTAGTACCTGGAGAACAGTTTGATCTTATGGGAAAGTTGATGTGTTAAAGTTTTTCTCTTGACCTTTGTTAAGCAAACTGATTTACAGCCTTTAGTCTAGTGCTCCATTGTTCCCAGTACTCAGGCAATACCCTTGTGAGGATTGTATTCCTTGCCCTTATGTTAGAAAGTCTTTCCATTCTGGCTGGTGGGAACACGAACTAATCATGATCTTGTATGAACTCCACTTCTTGTGCCCTCTAATCCATGCTTTAGGTAGTTTTTTCACATGCATGTGCCAATCAGTACTCAGCTAAAGACTGAAGGATAATTCTCTGTAGATATACAGACCTCCCTCTTTGTGTAGCCCTCTCATTTTTTTTTTTTAAGATTTTATTTATTTATTTGACAGAGAGAGACACAGCGAGAGAGGGAACACAAGTGGGGGGAGTGGGAGAGGGAGAAGCAGGCTTCCTGCAGAGCAGGGAGCCCAATGTGGGGCTCGATCCCAGGACTCTGGGACCATGACCTGAGCTGAAGACAGACGCTTAACGACTGAGCCACCCAGGTGCCCCAAGCCCTCTCCTTATTACTACCCCGTCCCTGAATTCCAGCTGCCTTGGTTTCCCTAACTTTTAACTCGGTCATCAACTCAGATCAGTGGGCTGCACCTGGCCTCCTTCTACCTGCACTGTTGGCTATAAATTCTGCAGTCAGTAAACTGGGCTCGCCTCTTATTTCCCTTCTGTTAGGGCCTCCTGTCCTGCACTGACTGTTATCTAGTGTATGGAAAGCATTGCTTCATATATTTTATCCAAAACTTTTTTAGTTGTCTTAAGCTGAGAAGGAAAATCTGGTCCCACATGGCCACAATTCAGGTAACATTTTAAAGAATGAAAAAATGGAAACAACTGTATTTAAAGAGTGTGTTATTTCAGATATTCTTCTTTTTGATTTAATAGTGAGGGTAACCAATTGGATAGGCTGCTTTCTCCACTGAACTTCAATGGAAAACTTTTGCATTAAGCCCACTTTAGCTGATTAAGCCTTTCCTTTGAATATATCTCTCAAAGGATTAGACATTCTAGTCTAGGTTTAGGTGACAGTGACCCCCAGTTGTCCTATATTGGCCTTGGTGACTTTCTCTGAGATTATGATCTTGAGGTTTAAATCATTGATTTAGGAGATAGATATAGCATGATGAAGGAGTGTTATTAAATCCCTGACACTTCAGTTCTCTGATTTTAAATTCAGACTGTTTCTATTAACCCTGCACCAGTGAGTGACTGCACTTGAGCTCTCTGTGGTTAAAAGGACAGTTTATCATCCCTCTATCAGAAGAGTCTGAAACATGAGATTTGAAAAGGTTTGACCCTGCTTAATACTAGAAGAGATGCCTGTTCTAATTTCAAACCTTTTAACCTAGAAAACTGAAAATAACTTGTCACTCTTTTAATCAACAAAGAAAACACATTTGATGATTCCTGTTTCCCATCCTTTCCTGAAGATGTCTTCCTTTTTTTTAGCAGCTTTCAAAAAGCTCTGATTATTTGAGCCTCCAGTAATAAGTATAACTTCAGTAGGTTTCAGAATTAGGCCAATGTATTTAATAGATCTTCTGATGAAAGGCCTGCTGATGGCACGAAGAAAAGTGCTAGTGAAGTTGTTACAGCGTCTTTTTGTCAGTGGGTCCAAATGAAGCTGGAAAAGCCATTCTCAAGTTTGTTTTCACCAAAAGGTGCTTCCATGTACTCAATTACAAGTATCTTTAAGTGATAAAATCTCTTTTCCTCATGGTACGGGACTTGTGAAATCGCTCCAGTATTTAATAATTATCATTTGTCAGAGTATTACCATCATGCCTCTGAAGCTTTCTTAGGAGCAAGAAAAAAGCCCCTTGCTTTACCTTTCTTCTTTTTGAGTCCTCTCTGTCTTTCTGCCTCCGTCTCTCAGTCTCTGTCTTTTTTATGACCACCTGGGAAAGAGCCTTGTTCATTTCACCACATCCCTAGAGGCAAGGATATGGAGGAGAAAAGTGATCCTCTGTAAACCTTCTAACTGGAAAGCTTAGAGCATGTCCTTTGTTTTTTAATGGATAAAGAAAGACGAGGTTCTGGAAGGAAGGCTGAGGCCTCGTTCGCTCAGCAGAGTCGCTCAGCTCTGCCCCGTCTCACAGCCCCACATCCCCAGCCTCCCTCGGAAGGAGCACATGGCAGTGACTGTGTGAGGAGAGGCACTTCAGCACGCCGAGACGGTTGACACATACCTGAACATGGCTTACGTCCCTGGGGATACAGTGACGTAATTCTATGGAAGAGGTGAAAACTGAGGTGTCTTGCATTTTTCTTTTTTTGCACAAATATAACTATATATTAAAAAAAGGAGAAAAGTTCATAACCATTCCCACAATTTAAACTTTTCCCTTTCTTTTTTATTATTTTATTTTACTGTTCCATTTCAATATTTGCCCACCTGCATAATGAATTTGAAATACAATTCATAACATAAATAAAACTTGGTATGCATGTTTTTAAAGCCTGCTTTACCTATTACAGATTTTGTATGCTTTCAACAATTTTTTTTGGATTACTATACACTTGTTTTGCCTCGTTATGTGTATTTATAAAAGTATCATTACCAGAAGACACAATTAATTTTCTTCTCTTTTTTTGGGGAAATGTATGTTTTAACTCCGTTTAGCATTTTATGCCTCAGGTCCCTTGCCCTTTATCCCTTCTGTCCACAGATACAGGTACTCTCCGAAGTTCATTTTAACTGAGATCTAGAAGGACTAGAAGTCTCTCAGGCTCTGTCACTATGCATCAAATTTACCTTGTTCTTTAGCCTTTGCTCTGGATTATTGCTGAGACTGCAAATGATTCTGTGTGAATTTAGGAAGCTGTGTTGGCTAATACATACTGCTTAGTTATTAGCATGCTCTTTTTGGTGTCCCATGCACCAGCTACTGTAGTTACCCTTTGCTGTTTGTGTTTTTTAATAATCTCTGAAGCATGCATATATACATCAGTAAAAAAAGAGAAAAATCTTTCCTTTGTAAGTGTGATTGATGGAACTTCTCTCTTCTATTGAATTTCTATATTTCTTATTCCTAATAATATTTTATTAGACATAAATGTTCCTATATTATATAACTGCTGGGCACACAAACATTCCTATTCTCTGAAAATGTGTATTTATAGTCCCAGATAATGAAAGATAAATAAAAAACAATCCTGCACAGCCTAGTTAGCATTTCAAAGGGCTAGATCTCTGAAACATCCCATTTCCTCCCTGTCAGCTCTCTCTCATCTTCTTTTTTATCCCATTCACATTAAGTCCCTTCTAACGGCCACTGTCTTGGCAATATCCTTGCTCTTCCATAATGCACGCCCAGTTAAAAACTAAACCCTGGACAAATTTCAACTATTTGCTTTCTTCATGCCTGTTCCCAGGCTGCTGAATTCATCTGGAAAACAAAAAGTCATACAACCAAGCATGAATGAATGAATGAATGAGAGAAAAGTACTGCTCACTGGTATATAAAAAGTTAGGGTGGCACAGAATAATTGTTCTAGAAGTCAGAGAAAGAGATCATTGTGGATTGGGATAATCAGAGAAAGGATGAGGTTTAACTTTTCTTCAGTTTTCTGCCATTACTTCTGGTAGCTGCTACCAAGTGGGATTTTATGAAGAACCAAACCCAGACATTTAATGATAAAATTCAAATTGTTTAAACCCTACATACCATAGATAAATGCCAGATTTTTTGTTTTCCACCAAAGAAACAAAAGACTGACTTGACAGAAAGTTTACGTTGGGAGTAATGAGAGACTGGAAGATAAATTTGGGCCAGTTGATGGAAAGGAAGGTTTTGAAATACTAGACAGAGGATTTTAGAACATTGGAAATATTCTTTTGTAGTTACCTGTCATCCAACAGTGATTTACCTGTCACTAAATCTTTCAAGAAGATACTCCGGGGACGCCTGGGTGGCTCAGTCAGTTAAGCATCTGCCTTCAGCTCAGGTCATGGTCCTGGGATCCTGGGATCATGCTGCATCAGGCTCCCTGCTCAGGCGGGAGTCCGCTTCTCCCTCTCCCTCTGCTGTGCTCTCTCTTTCTTTGTCAGGTAAATAAATAAAATCTTGAAAAAAATAAAAGAGTCCCTTAAAGATAATTCTTTGACACTTTCGATATTTTACTTGAGATATGTTACGAGTTTCAAGTTCTCTTGTTTTGAACAAGTTTGCCTTAATGCCCTTCACTAATTACTTAAAGTAATAGATATTCATTGAAAAAAAATCAGAGTCTAAGAAAAATTTTAAAGAATAAAATAAAAATCATCCAATTTCCTATACCCAGAAATAGCCATTGTTAATATTCTATTGTCTATGTAAAATTTTTACAACAAAGGGATTATGCTACACAGATTATTTCTTCAACCCTTTTTCTTTTTAAAATATCATTAGTGTTCTTCCATATCAAAGAATATAGATCTATATTATGGTATTTAAGGGCTAGATAGTATTTTATTATATGGGTATGCTATAATTTAATCAATCACTTCTCTAATGATGGCATTTGTGGTTGGTTCTATTTCTTCATCTTTATTTTTTTTTTGGAAATATTTCCAGAATGCCCTTCTGAAAATTCATACCATTTTGTACTATTGACCTTGTAAGAAAAATATCCATTTCCCCATAACCTTGAGAAATCTGGGGATTATCAAATCTTTTCCCAATTTACCTTTTTTTTAAAAAAAACAAAACTTTTATGCTAGGTATTTTATGTTAGTTGGAATTGGAATTTTTATATAATTCTCTCTACTAGTCTTCTCTCTCATGATTTTGGCTTTGTTTTTATGCTTTTATAAAAGCCTGCTTCTTTCAGCATTGTAACATTTTCTTTTAGTATTCTAATGAGCTTTTAAAATATTCTTTTTAAAAAAATACTTGCTCTTTTAATCTACTTGTATATAAGAACTCATAAAATAGTCACCTTAGTTTTTCCCAAATGTTTACTTGGTTGTCAGAAGGAAATTTATTCAACAATACATTTCTTTCCATGTTAATTTAAAAGTCCAAATGTTACCTGAACTAAATTCTAGTAAATTCAGATCTATTCATGTATTTTTTAGTCTGTCCCCATGATTATTTTTGGATATTCCTCTTCTGGTAACACATTATTGAAATTTCATTGTTATATTCCATTTACCATCTGGTAAAGCAAGCCACTTTTCATTGATTTTCGCAATTTCTTTTTTACATATTGTCAATTGCTTATTTTATTAGAGGAATATCAGGGCGCGCCTAGGTGGCTCAGTCGGTTAAACATCTGCCTTCAGCTCAGGTCATGATCTCAGGGTTTTGGGATCGAGCCCCACCCCTGCTCAGCGGGGGTCTGCTTCTCCCTCTCCCTTTGCTCCTCCCCCTGGCTCATGCTCTCTCTCTCTCTCTCTCTCTCAAGTAAATAAATAAAAGTCTTAAAAAAAGAAGAATATCAGATTATAAAATCCAATTCCAGACATAAAAATTTCATTGACTTGGTTGGACTTGAGTTAGAGATTACTTGGGGAAATTTTTTCATTTAAGTTCTGTATTTTTTTGTTAAGTTTGTTTTCAGGAGTTTTATATATATTTTTTTTCATGAATGGTACCCTTTTTTTTTTCTATTATATTTTCTAACTAGTTTATATAACTGGAAAACTTACTAAAATTTGCAGTTAGTCAGTCCTAAGTAGTATCAAGGCAGATAACCATAAGCTGAAATAATTATAATTTTTGTTTCTTTTCCCAATATTTTTACTGTATCTTTCTTTTTTGTCTTACTGCCTTTCAGCTAAAATATACAAAACAGTGAGAGCAGTTTTCACAGGCCTCCTGTCTCATTTGATTCACCACTAAGGTTGAATTTTCTGTTCTTTTATAATAAATTCTTTATATAGTGTTAAATATTTTTCTATTTTAAATTTACTGAGTCAGTTCATGATGATGAATTTTGAAGCATATCAAATATTCTTTATCGGGGTGCCTGGGTGTCTCAGTCGGTTAAGCGTCTGCCTTCGGCTCAGGTCATGATCCCAGGGTTCTGGGATCGAGCTCCACATCGGGCTCCCTGCTCAGCAGTAAGCCTGCTTCTCCCTCTCCCACTCCCCCCTGCTTGTGTTCCTTCTCTCGCTGTGTCTCTGTCAAATAAATAAAATCTTAAAAAAAATATATTCTTTATCATCTATCAAAATGATTATATAATTTTTCTTTCCGGTTTCCTAATGCTGAGTCATCCTTGCAGTCTTAGAGTAAACCTATCTTGACCATGATGTATTATTATTAGACTGCTGGATTTGATTCACTAGCATTCTAATTCAGATTTTACATCTATACTCATAGATGAGATTAACCTACAGTTTTATTGTGGGTGCTATCTTTTTTATCTTTGGTGTCAATGTTAAACTTCATTTATTCTTTTAATAAACTTATGTTGAACTTCTGTTATGTGCCTGGACTGTTGTTAGGTACTGGGGATTAAATGGTAAACAAGATGATAAAATCTCTGCCATCTTGGAGTTTGTAGTCTGTTGAGGGATGGAGAGGAAATTAAAAGTCAGTGTTGTAAATGCTACAATAAGGAAAGTACATAGCCTATGGGAAAAAATAGGAGGAGCCTCTGCTTCAGATTTGGGGAAATCAGAAAATGCTTTCCAGAGGAAGTGGCACTTAAACTAACATTTAAGTAAGAATGTCCACTCAAAAGAGGTACTGGGGGGTGGAGAGGAGAGTGTCCTTGGGAGATGGAAGAGCTTGTGGAAAGACCTGAAAGTGAGCACATGGCGCTTCTGAGAAAAGGAAAAATGTTCAGTAGGACTGGAGCAAGAGTAGGAGAAGGGGAGAGTTGAGAGATGAGGCTAGAATGCTTCCCAGAGGCCAAAACTCGCAGAGCCTTTTAGAACATGTCCAGAGGTTTGGACTTTCTTCTTGAGATTAACGGGGACCCACTGAAGGATTTTAGAGAAGTGACATGATCAGATTCCTTTATTAGAGGAATCTCACTTGTTGGCTAAATAGGGAAGCAAGAATGGAGCCAGACCAGTTGGAAGGTCATTGTGGTAATCCTAGAGAGGGATAACAGTGGTGAGAACCAGAGTAACTGGATGCCAGAGGAGTAGAAAGCTCTTCTGTTCTAAGAAGATCTAATAGATTTTGACTGTACTTGGGCCACAGCCTATAAATGGGGTTTAAATCATATATTTTTGTATTTCTTTCATGGTTATTAGATTATTCCTTTTTCTACTTCTTTCTGAGTAAATTTTTGGTAATGCATATTTTTCTTAAAAATCATCCATTTTGTGGATGGATACAAAGCTTATATACAGTTCTCTTGCCATTTTAACCTCATCCATATATGTTATATCACATTTCTCATTCCAGATGTTTCATATTCATATTTTCTCATTTAGTTTTGGTTATACACACCAGAGATTTACCTGTGTCAGCCAAGTGGGTATTCCATGGAACATTATTACAAAGAATGCTCACAAGTAAGTCTTCATGCCTAAGTAAGTTTGTGAGACTGGATCATACTACTTAAAACAGTTTACAGGCTTTAGGACTTTTCGGTCTTTAAGATTTATTTATTTATTTGAGGGGGTGGCAGAGGAAGAAGGACAGAGAGATACCTTAAGCAGACTCCCCACTGAGCACAGAACCCAGTGTGGGGCTCAATCCCAGGACCCTGAGATCATGACCTGAGCCAAGATCAGGAGTGGGCTGCTCAACTGACTGAGTCACCCAGGTGCCCCAGGACTTTTCAGTGTTTTTTTTTTTTTTAAAGATTTTATTTATTTATTTGACAGAGGGAGACACAGCAAGAGACAGAACACAAGCAGGGGGAGTGGGAGAGGGAGAAGCAGGCTTCCTGCTGAGCAGGGGGCCTGATGCGGGGGCTCGATCCCAGGCCCCTGGGATCATGACCTGAGCTGAAGGCAGATGCTTAACGACTGAGCCACCCAGGCGCCCTGGACTTTTCAATCTTTAATAAACTAATGTGCATTATGAATTCTTAAGTGGAAGATTTTTTTTAAAAAGATTTATTTATTTATTTTTTTAGAGAGAGAGAGAGGGAGAGTGCAAGTGAGGAGAGGGGTAGAGGGAAAGAATCTCAAGCAGACTCCCCAATGAGTGTAGAGCCTGACTTGGGGCTCGGCTCTATCTCACGAACCTTGAAATCCATGACCTGAGCCAAAATCAAGAGTTGGAGTCTCAACTGACTGAGCCACCCAGGTGCCCCATTAAGTGGAAGATTTAGTGTGCAGTGTTTTTCATTTTTGCCACAAAAGGTTTTTCTCCCCACAGTGCACCTATCAATATCTCCTAGAATGACTGTTCAGTGGAATACTTCGATGATTTCAAAGAACCAGCTCTTAGTTTTATTTATTAATTCTATCTTTGTTTTCTAAATCATTAATGTAAGCTTTTTTATTGATTATTTTTCTCTACTTTTCTTTTCATTTATTTTGTCACTCTTTTTCTAGTTTCCCTAGAGTTAAGTGCTTAGCTTATTCATTAGTAGCTTTCAGGGTTATTTTAAGAACATTTTAAGGCTATTAATTTTCCTCTGCAATGTAGTTGTGATTGTATCCTATAGATTCTAGTATGAACCCTCTATTGTTAATTTCTGAATAATGTGTAATTTCAGGTTTGATTTGTGTTTTGACCCAGGAATTATTCAAAAGAATGCTTTTTAATATCCAGTGATTCATTAGACTTTGCTTGTGATTTTAGTTTATAGTTGATTAGATATAAATGTATTCAGTATTTTATTATTCTTTTGTAATAAGCATGATCAGAGAATATTTTATCTAATTGTAATATTGCCCCTGTTAGTTTTCTTTTTGCATTTTTCTGATATATATTTTGCCCAGACCTTTCTTTTTCAAAATTTCTTTGTGATTTTTCTCTCGTGTATTTCTTGTCCCTGATACATGATAAAATTTTTTTAACCCACGCTGAGGGTCCTGCTCTTTTAATAGAGGAACTTAATCCATTTACATATATGTTGCAATGATATATTTGTTCTTTTTTATCGGCTTTATTGAGATACTATTCACACATATAATTAATTCATTCAAAGTTTATAATTCAATGGTTTTTAGTATATTCACAGAATTTTGCAACTATTATCACAATTTTAGAACATTTCATCACCCTGAAAAGAAACCCTGTACCCACTAGCAGTCATTTTCTTTTTTCCCTCAACATCCCCTCTTCTCCCTAGTTCTAGGCAACTACTACTCTACTTTCTGTCTGTACAGATTTGCCTATTCTGGGCATCTTATATAAATAGGATCATATAATGGCTGGCTTATTTCACTTAGCATAACGTTTTCAAGCTTAATCCATATTGTAGTATGTATCAATACTTTATTCCTTTTTATCCCCAAACGATATTCCATTATATGGCTATTTCATATGTCATTTATCCATTCATCAGGGGATAGTCATTTGGGTTGTTTCAACTTTTTGGCTATTTTAAATAATACTATATGAACATCCATGTACATCCTTTTGTGTGGGCATGCATTTTCATTTCTTTTATATACCTAGGAGTGAAATTGCTGGGTCATATGGTAACTCTGTGTTTAACTTTTTGAGGAAATCACAGACTGTTTTCTAAAGTGGCTACACCATTTTACAGTCCCACCATCAATGAATGAAGGTTTTAATTTCTCCACATCCTCATAAACTCTCCTTATTGCAAGTCTTTTTTATTATAGCCATTTGGTATGGACTGAATTGTTTACCCACCCCTGCAAATTCATATGTTGAAGCCCTAGTCCCCCATTGTGACTGTATTTGGAGATAGGTCCTTTAAAGAGATAATTAAGGTTAAAATGAGATCATGAAGATGGGGTCATTACCCAATAGGACTGGTGTCCTTATAAGAAAAGGAAAAGAAACCTGGGGTGCACATTCACAGAAAAAGACCATGTGAGGTCACAGCAAGAAGGTGACCATCTGTAAGCCAAAGACAGAGCCTCAGGAGAAACTGTACCTGCCAACACCTTGATTTTGGACTTCCAGCCTCTAGAACTGTGTGAAAATAAAGTTCTGTTGTTTAGGCAGCTCCAGGCTGTGGTATTTTGTTATGGCAGCCCTAGCAAACTAATACACCACCCTGGTTGGTGAGAAGTGATATCTCATTGGGCTTTTGGTTTACATTTCCCTAACGACTAATGATATTGAGCATCCTTTTATATTTGTCATTATCCCTTGCATATTTTATGTCTTCTATTTATTAGGATTTAATGTTGTTCCTATGTTTTCTTTCCTATCATTTGCTCAGTTGATTAGGTTCGTAAGTTAAATATCCTATTTCAATTGTAGTAATGTTTATCCTTAGATTTTATAAATGTATTTAAACTTATTTTTGTCCATGGCAAGAATGAAACAGTGAGATCCTTAGCGATCTTTTTCTCCTCTTCAGTACCACAGCTGCCAGCTCTCCTTCCTGTTCACTTGCCAGTGCTGCTAGTTGATCTCAACTCAATTTTCTATGTCCTAAAACTGATGAGAGTTACACAGGAGATGATCCCATTGGTGGATTGTACTACGAATTTGGTAGAAAACGTCTAGCTTTTAGAGAAGAAATACACAATTTTCAAACTCTCAAATCCTACAGCTTGAGATTGGTAAATCTTTTTTACTAATACTTTTTTTTTAAAGATTTTATTTTATTTATTTATTTTTAAAGATTTTATTTATTTATTTGTCAGAGAGACAGAGGGAGAGCACAACCAGGGGCAGGGGCAGGCAGAAGGAGAAACAGGCTCCCCGCTGAGCAAGGAGGCCAATGCGGAACTTGATCCCAGGACCCTGGGATCATGACCTGAGCTGAAGGCAGACGCTTAAGGACTGAGCCACTCAGGCATCCCAAAGATTTTATTTTTAAGTAATTGCTACACTTAATGTTGGGCTCAGATTTACAACCCCAAGATCAAGAGTCACATGCTCTACCAACTGAGCCAGCCAGGCGCCCCCTTACCAATACTTTTTAAAGTTTCTTTTAAACGTTCTACATTTGTTTATCTGTAAATTTGGAAATAAAACTTCTGAAAACATGGGAAGTAAGTGGGATAATGTTTGAGTGAACAAAACGTAGAGGGTTTTTTTTTTTTTGAGAAAGACATTACATAAATCCAAAGCCAATAAAGAAAATTAAAAGCTATGATTTCTTTTAAAAATACAATTGGTGGGGGACACCTGGGTGGGTGGCTCAGTCGTTTGAGTGTGGAACTCCTGATTTTGGCTCAGGTCATGATCTCAGGGTCATGAGACCCAACCCGTAGCCAGCTCCCTGCCCAGCGGGGAGTCTGCTTCTCTCCCTCTGCTCCTCCCCCTGCTCATGTGCTCTCTCTTTCTCTCTCTAAAATAAATAAACAAATCTTTAAAAAAATATGTAAAATTGGCTTAGTAGAATTTTGTCAAGTACAAAAACATGGTTTTCAAAGTGAGTCTGAAATTTTATAGCTGCATATAATTTCTTCAAATGAGGATGGGTTAGCCTGGTGATGGGTATTAAAGAGGGCATGTTCTGCATGGAGCACTGGGTGTTATATGTAAACAATGAATCATGGAACACTACATCAAAAACTAATGATGTAATGTATGGGGATTAACATAACAAAAAAATTTCTTCAAATGAGCTGTACATGGAACACTATCTCAAGTCCATTGGTCTCTTTGAGATTGCTGTAATATGCTTATACTCATTCTTGTTGTCAAAGTCATGCAAACCTCTTGCCTTTGGTTTCAATATAAATATTTTCCTAGTTCAAATGTCTTTAACGTCTTTTGCCTTATAATTGAAAACTCAAGCTCTCGGCTCTGATTGATGGATTAAAAAATATCTCAGGACATTACACAACAGTTTATGGTTCCATTAGAAATAGCAAATTGTTGAGCTAGTCAGCAATACTTATCAAGCCTCAATTTTAAAGCACCATACTAAATAGTATGGGAATTTTTTTTTTAAACGTAAGTCTTTTATTTTTTTTAAGATTTTATTTATTTATTTGAGAGAGAGAGAGACACAGCAAGAGAGGGAACACAAGCAAGGGGAGTGAGAGAGGGAGAAGCAGGCTTCCCGCTGAGCAGGGAGCCAGATGCCAGGCTCTATCCCAGGCCCCTGGGAACATGACCTGAGCCGAAGGCAGACGCCTAACGACTGAGCCACCCAGGTGCCCCAATAGTATGGGAATTTATAGAGAAACCTCGTAAGAAGCCCAAATTCTAATAACATATATGGAAAAATAGAGAAGAATCAAAGCAATTCTTGAAAGCCCAGTTTAATGGCTAAATTTGCAAGCTGCACATGAGCCTGAATGAAGTCATGTCCCCATTTGTTAGTGTGGAAGTTAGATAATTTATGAAGCTTTAGTTTATACATATGTAAAATGGAGAATATAGTAATGGTACTGCTGCATAGGATGGGAAAGTTTAAATAGGATAAAATATGTATATGTGCTCAATATGGTAGCTGGCAAATTGTAATCTTTCAGTAAATGTAAACAATTGTTTTTAATAATTTTAAAATTGGGAAATGTATATATTCAGAATGTACACAAATCATATATGTACACTTTAACAAATAATGATAAAATGAGCACCAGTCTGATGGCAAGAAACGGAACACTGCCAGCATCCAGAAACCACCCCCACTCGCTGTGCATCTTCCCCCCCCCCATAACCCATTCCCTCTCACCTTCCCTGTCTTGACTTTTGTGACAGTTATTTCCTTACATTTCTTAAATTTTTACCACCTAAACAATGTAGTTTAGTCTATTTTGAACTTTGTTAAATGGCTGTATTTGCTTCTTTCAGATTCAACATTATATATGAGTCCATCCTTGTTGATGAGTGTTGCTCTAATTCATTCATTTTTGTTGTATGATATTTCACTATATAAATATCATAAACAATTTATTCATCTGTTCTATGATGAATATTTAATCTCTTTCCAGTTTTTGACTCTCACAAACAGTGCCACATGACCATCTTGGTACTCACATTTAGGAGATTCTGTAGGAATGCAGTCTCTGAGTCATAGGGGATATGATTTTTTCTAAAATGTTTTCTAAAATGATTGTTCCAGTCTTAACCCTCTCCAGCTCTGTATGGGGGTTTATGATACTTCATATCTTCACAAATACTTGCTATTGGTCAGTCTTTTAATGTTTACAATCTGATATGTAGGTATATTATTGCAATTCATTGCTTTTTAAAAAAATATCAAACTTACAGAAAAATTGCAAGTATAGTACAAATAACATTTTCTTTCTTGAACCGTTTGAGAATAAGTTACTAACATGGTACCCTAACATTCCAGAATACTTTAGTGTTTTCTACAAATAAGGATATTCTCCTTGGTATCTGTAAGATAACAAAATCAGGAAGTTTACATGATTATATTGTTACCATCTAATCTACAGATCCTATACAAGTTTTGCTAATTGTCTGAATCATGTCCTTTGTAATAGAATCCAGTTCAGATTGCATGTTGTGTTGGGTTGCTGTGTCCCTCTGGTGTCTAATCTGGAACCATTCCTCAGTCTTTCCTTGAATCTCATGACCTTAACTCTTTTATAGATTACAGGCCAGTTATTTTATTAAGTATCTCTCAATAATGGTTGTCTGTTGTTTCCTCACAATTAGATTCAAGTTGAATATCTTTCTAGGAATATCACAGGTGATTTTCTGTGTTCTTCTCATTGCATTCTATCCAGTGGCAGATGATTTGGATTGATCCCCCCCCCCAAAAAAAAGAAAAAAGAAAATTTGATTAAGGTGGTGACTAGTGAGCTTCTTCACTGTACAATTACTATTTTCCTTTCTGTAATAAATAAGTATTTCTGGCCAGTGAGAGCCACTTCAAGGGGACTTCTGTCTTTTTGACACATCACTCTCTTTCTTCTACTACCTCCTTACTTTCTGGCTTCGACTCCCCATGGTGAGTCATCCGCCAGTGGGAGTGCCCTCCTCACCTAATAGGTGATCACTTTCAAGTTTATTGCTTGCTCAGAGCTCTCCTCTGAATTCCGTCGGCAGCTATCCAATTCCCTTACCTGACATTTCAGTTGGATATCTCACAGGCATCTTAAATTGTACCTGTTCAAAATAGAATTCCTGACTTCACGCATTAAATGGATTCCTCCCTTAGTCATCTTCATCTCATTCAGTTGTAGTGCAAATTCCTCCTTCCTCAGGCTGGAAACCTACCATCAGCCTTTAGCCTTTGCTCTCTTCCCCACCAAAACCCAGTTTTAGTCTGTCAGCAGAATTTGTACGTTTCACCTCCAAAATATGCCGCATGTCTTTCCACTTTTCTCCAGTTCCTCTTGACTTGCTCTCCTCTTCCTCTTCATTGGTTTCTCTACTTTTATTCCTGCTTCTCTCTAGTTCATTTCCATACATCTTTTATTGATGCAAATCGGATCACAACACTTGCTTGCTTAAAACCCTGCAACATCTTCTCATTCTTCACAGAATACAATCCAAACCAGTGAAGCTCCCCATGATCTAACTTTGGCTTTGTTCATCAACTCCATTTCATGTTCCTCATTGTCTTGCTGAAATGTGAGAACAAGGGAAACATTCCCTTCTTTCCGTTCCTGAGCATTCTAGGCTCTCTTCTATCTCAGGGCCTCACCTGAGCAGTGTCCTCTTGCCTTTTACCCAGCTGTGCTTTCCTTATCCTACTCAGGTGAGAAAGGGTAACTGCCCCTAACTCAGATGGGTCTTCCCTCATTACCAGTTAAGTTCATCTCACTCCATGCCTCGTTATTCTCTATTAAAACACTCTCTTTTCTTCATAGTACTTAATGTAATTTGAAGGCATTTGGTTATTTACTTATTGCCTTATTTTCCCCATTAGACTCCAAGCCCATGAGAATGGCAGCTTGTGTCCAAAGTGCTTACAGTTTTAGAAGAGAAGAACAATAGTTCAGTACTTATTTTGCCAAAAATGAGCACAGTGCAGTTGCCTAGAAGAGGAAGTGCATCCTTTCTGAGATATGGAGAACATTAAATGCTATTGTTGATGGAAGAGAATAAAATGATTTTTAGAAGCTCCTTTTTCTAAAAACTACAAAAGACTGAGACAGGAAAACAGAATCAATGAGAATCTATTAATAAACCTTTATGAAATCTGCATTAATGAATTCTTTTTCAAATGAAAATTAGCTTGTCATACAAGGCCATAGTGCTTATAAGGGGAGGTCTTTGAAAGCCAGTCTCTCCTGTCTTCCATTTTGTAAATCATTGGCTCCCACAGAGGATGTATATGTAGAGTGGAAAAATGAGCTCAGCAGAGATGTTCATCATTATCTTTAAGGTTTGTCAGGGGATGTAGTTACTAGATAAAGGAAAAAAAGAAACAGTAGTAAGGAATAGGAAGTAAGTTACTCTCTTTTCTTTTTCTTTTTTTTTTTTTTTTTTTTGAGAGAGAGTGCCCGTGAGGATGCATGGAGGCGAAGGGGCAATGGGAGAGGGAGAGAGAATCTCAAGCAGACTCTACACTGAGTGTAGTGTCCACCACCGGGCTCAACCTCACAACCCTGAGACCATGACTTAAGCTGAAATCAAGAGTCAGAAGCTTAACTGACTGAGCCAATTAGATATATTCAGATATGTTGTGAGAATCTGTTGTGATGATTTGAGATACATACCTGTTGATTTTTAAAAGTTTTTCAAAACTGTTTTTGTTAAAATTGAAATAATAATGGCTGTTCTAGTCAGCTGTTCTGTGGTAACAGATAGCCCTGAAATTTCAGTGGCTTGCAAGAACAGAGGTTTGTTTCTTGTCTGCATTACATATCTTTGGCAGATTGGCATTAGATCTGTTACTGCTCCCTGTGCCTTTTTTTTTTTAAAGATTTTATTTATTTATTTATTTTAGAGAGAGTGCATGCGCGAATGGGGGGAGGAGCAGAGGGAGAGAGAAAATCCCAAGTAGACTCCATGCAGAGCCTAGAGCCGGATGTGGGGCTCGATCCCAGTACCCAGAGATCACGACCTGAGCTGAAACCAGGAGTCAGGTGCTCAATCAACTGAGCCACCCAGGTACCCCTCCCTGTGTCTTTTTATTCCATAATCCAGGCTGAAGGAGCAGCCCCTATTTGGGACACAGTGTACTCATACCAGAGGGAAAAGAGAGAGTCAGTGGAAGCATGCATCGGCTATTAAAACTTCTGCTCAGACAGTGTGTATATTATTTCTACTCATCTGCTAATGTCCAAGGCCAAGTCCATTGTCAGTGGGTTGGAGATAAATAATCCTCCTACAGGATCCTGCAAATGACATGGAACGAGTGAAGATACCAGAGGGTATCCTGGGGATACCTGAGGAACCAGGAAGGGGACTGAGTATTTGGAAACATTAGTACTGTGTCCTACACTGGCAAACATTGACTGAATACTATTTGCCAAGTACTGTTTTAGGTGCTTTACATTTATTAACTCATTGCATCCTTACAATTATCCTATCAGATAAGTATTATTAATTACTTCTCTCTTACAGATGAGGAAACTGAGGCTCAAGTTCACATAGTTAGGAAATAGCAGAGCTAGGCTTTAAACCTAGGCTATCCGGGAAACAAAAGACAAGCTGTGAAATCATGTAATCAGTGCTTTTAGTGAAGCATGGAAAATACTGTTCTTTGTCTCATCCCTTCTAAGTTGCCATGAAGAGTTACTGCAGAAAATTTGTGGAGAGAAGGTCCCTGATAAAAAATATCTTTGAAAATCAGACTTTACTAAATCATGAGTTCTTCAAGAATTGGGAATATGTCTTACCATACTTTCAAATCCTTAGCACATAACTTGATTCCTAGCATCTAGTAGAAGCTCCAGAAATGAATGACTGACTGAATGAGTATCTTCTCTGAAAGATTGCCTGAAAAAAATGTCCCCCATTCACTCATTTTTGAATTTCTGAGTCCTATCAGCCAGTCTGCTGGCAAATAAAATTGCTGAATAAAATCACCTTAGTCACTTAAAGATGTTCTTCACGAAGCTGGGTTTTAATGTCTGTCCTGTTGTTGTTGTTCTTGTGTGTGTGTGTATATTTTTTTTAATCAGAGGATGATTGGGAGGAAGAAAGAAATCAGTTATTGCATTTAACATAGAAGTTTTGAGGGCAGTGTCAATTTAGTGCCCCCCAAAGAATGCTCCATCTGAGAATTTCCTTTTAAAATTCAAGGCCGGGAAAACTTTGTTTTCCTGAGGTGTTCTAAGCCTTTTCCTTTCTACTAATGAGAATAATGGGACTAATTGTGCCTCTCTCTTCATTTTGACTTCTCAGGGCCCTAAAGTCTAACTCAAAGTTTAATTATGGCATGCATATTTGTGTCTTTCATTTCAGTGGTCTTGAATTTCTACTCTCACTTAACGTTTTCCCTGTCTGGACTTCAAAATTTCTATTAATATTTTACTGTTATTTAGTTACAACATGTACTTGCTGAAAGCCATTCCAAATTTCCATGGAATGAGGCAAATTGTAAATAAATACACATGCATGCATGCATTCTTATAGTTGTAAAACAACTCCTAGAAAGGCCTCGAAATGTGGTTGTTGACACTTAGTACAGATACTCTCTCTCTCTCTTTTTTAAAAGATTTTATTTATTTATTTGTCAGAGAGAGAGAGCACAAGCAAGGGGAGTGTCAGGCAGAGGGAGAAGCAGGCTCCCCGCTGAACAAGGAGCCAGATGTGGGGCTCTGTCCCAGGACCCTGAGATCATGACCTGAGCTGAAGGCAGACGCTTGACCAACTGAGCACCCCCAAATGCTCTCTTTTCCACAGATTAAGTAGAAATACCAAATGCTGTTTCTCTGTTGTTCCTATGGGATAAATATGTTCTTTAAAATGTTTGGATTATGCAAGTATAGCCTTCTGAAAATGAGTGGCCTGTTTTTGTGTTCTTTCAATTTGCGAAAATAGAGCTTTTGCCTGAAAGTCTCTTGGTCCTTATAGAAAATCCTATAAATAAATTGATGTCTTTTATAACTCCTTCGAAGGAGAGAACAAAGATCATCCAGCTCTTGCCTTCTTGGATTAAGGTAGACCTTGTTCGCATTCTGCTTGTTTCTCTCAGGAAAGGACATTTTGGGGAGCTATAATTATTTCAGTTCAGTTGGCAACTATTTCATTAGTATTTTGTAGAAGATGATAAATCTCTGCTTAAGACCCACAACTTGTCTACTTGATATTTGTTTTAGGTGAAAATAATACCTTATCTTTATGGCTGGCTATCACCTGTGTGATATGTCAACATGGAGAGAGAAGAATGTGTATCACAAGGTGACAGCAAACTGCCACATCATCAGGGTGATGTCACTGAACTGGCACCACCATCAATCAGCACTTTAAGGATTCTGTCTGAATTCTAATTTTGCATATTGATGGAAGCTGGAGAACTATTCCAGGACAGATCCTAGCACACAACTTCTTTTTCAGTATTGTTATTTCAACTCCAGAGAAACACAAGCTTGTGCTCTCACTCCTCTGAACCTTTAAATGCTCTTTTCTCTACTCTTTTCTTGCTTCCCCAGCTAACTGACTCTTTCTTCATATTCACTCCAAAGTCATTTTCTTTTCTTTTTCTTTTTTTTAAAGATTTTATGTTTTTATTTGACAGAGAGAGACACAGCGAGAGCGGGAACACAGCAGGGAGAGCGGGAGAGGGAGAAGCAGGCTTCCAGTGGAGCAGGGAGCCCGATGCGGGACTGGATCCCAGGACCCCAGGATCATGACCTGAGCCAAAGGCAGACGCTTAGTGAATGAGCCACCTGCCCCACAAAGACATTTTCTCTGTGGAACATTTCCCACCTGCCTTATGCAGAAGTGGTTACATGCTGTATGTGATGGGAGAGCAGTTACTACTCTATACTGTTGTAGTAGCTCACCCCCTGGGGAAGGTAATCACTCTTAAAGTCCTGGCATAGGGGCGCCTGGGTGGCCCAGTCAGTTGAGCGTCTTACTCTCAATTTCAGCTCCAGTCATGATCTTGGGGTTGTGAGATGGAGCCCCGCATCCCATCCGGCTCCTCACTCAGCGGGGAGTCAGCTTGAGATTCTCTCTCCCTCTGCCCCTCCCCCCACTCGCACTCTCTCTAAAATAAAGAAAGAAATCTTAAAAAAAAAAAAAGGTCCTGGTTTAAAGTTATCATGAAAAGGAAGAAAAAGTTATCATTAGTATCCACAGAGGAGAAAAAAAGTCCTAGCACTTATTTCTGTATCTCTAGTACATTTTCTCCTGTTTCTTGAGGGAGGATCTGTTTAGGAAAGCTGGGCAAAATCTTTCTAAGCCTTGGTCACATTGTGCAAATGCAGTCATCACCAGTGCTAACTAGTCCCAGTAGCCTCTCCTCCAGCCTGCCAGGGACATAGTATCTCGCCTCTTATCCTTGATTTAAAAAATCTTAAAATATTAAAATAACTTTCACTTATAAAAAATCTAGCAAAAATAACCATACCAGAGAACTCATACCTAAGTCACTCCCATATTTTGATATTTTAAACATCCCATAGTTTGAATAGGGTGAGGTTTCATACTATTTTGCTACCTGCTTTTTTAAAGCAAGCTACTTATAAAGTTCATGTTAATATGAACAGATTCTGCAGAAGACATATCCTCCTTCTGCAGAAGACAGGTGCTGCATGACAGATAATTAAGGACACCAGCTTAAAGTGACTGCACTGAAACCAGGTTTGAATTCTGCTTTTGCCCCTTGGCAGCTAAGTGACTTTAGGCAAGCTGCTTAAACCTTGGAAACCTCAATTTCTTCACCAGTAAAATGAGGACAATTATGCCTGCTTTTCTCAAGCAGGCATAAATTGATTTGTAAAAATAAAATGATTTGATGTGCATACATGCAGGATGAGTTTTAGTGTGTTCACCTTTGCCTACCTGTCCTGCTTCACTCTCAGTACCCTCTGCCCCATGTACTCTTGCCCTTTGAACCTCCTGCAGTTTGTAAGGTAGACCAGCATACCAGCAAGTATTTTCTCATTCCCTTTTCTCCTGAAGATGTGCACTAGAGCAGGAGGGAGACATAGAGGACTCCAGACAAAAGCTTTATTTGGGGGGTCTGGATAGGGTAAGAAAACCACAGAGATATTCCTCATCCTAGATAAGATCTGTAGTTTAAAAAAAAAAAATTAATGTCTGTAAGGAAAATAATTAGCTGAAAAATGTTCATTATCCCTGGTAATTGTAATAATTAGTTCTCAGTCTTTGAATTTGTAGGGGTAACTCAGTGTGAGATGTTTGTTTTTATAGGAAGATAACAATAAAAGTGATTCCGTCAGGAAGTACTAAAATAGCATTTTGTTTTTGCATAAATTTACATGTTTTGGCAATGTGTAAAATTAGGAGGGACTGTGGAAAGAAAAAACTCTATTCTCTTCTGGCATTTGGAGATGAGAAAAAAGAAAGAGTCCCACAGATTGATGTAATTTGGGGCCTTATACTGTTACATATGTCCACCAGACTCCTCATACTTCTGGCAAATGAAATCTCTTCCTTTTTAAAATCTTGATACCTGGGACGCCTGAGTGGCTCAGTCGTTAAGCGGCTGCCTTCGGCTCAGGTCATGATCCCAGGGTCCTGGGATCGAGTCCCACATTGGGCTCCCTGCTCAGCGGGGAGCCTGCTTCTCCCTCTGCCTCTGCTGCTCCCCCTGCTTGTGCTCTCTCTCTGACAAATAAATAAAATCTTTAAAAAAATAAAATAAAATCTTGATAACTATTTGGTGTTTTGGCACACTTCTGCTTATGCGTTCTTTTAGCTGATGTTAACCACAGCCTGACCAGAGGAGGTGAGACTACAAACACCTGCTTTGTTGAAAAGGACAAATTTGGATCAGAGGTGTGTAGGTTTTATTTTAATTTTTATTTTTAAGCTTGGATTTTTAAATTGTTTATATACTAAACTGTATAAATAATGAATATTGTTATAAATCTGTATCGCTTGCTGCAACAAAGATCTTTGCTGCACATAACTTTTTTCCGTATGTTAGATTATTTCCTAAAGTCATGTATTTTTTTTAAATTTTTATTTATTTATTTGAGAGAGAGTATGTAGGGGGGAGGGGAGAGAAGAAGACTCCCTTTGCAGTCTCCATCTGAATTCTTTGCTTGCTAATTTAATAAGCAAAATGTTAAATCTCATTTTGTTTTATTTCTTTGATTATAAGGTAAACGTTTTTCTGTATGTATCTTAATTTGTATTTCCTTTTGAAAAAAAATTATTAATGTTGCTTAACCTTATATCATGAAGTAACACTGTTTCTATATAAATGGGATAGCTTTCTTTAATGTTAAAGTCATTTCCTAGGCCTCTAGTACTGATTTTCTGGGACTATGTAAGTACAGCCTTTGTGCTGACCTGCAGTGTACGGAGACTGTAGCTAAGAGCATGGACTACGGAGCAGGTTGGCCTGGGCTTAAACCTGGTTCTGCTGCTTACTAGCTGACCTTGGACCTATGTGTGCTTACTTAACTCAGGGCTTCCGTCTCCTCACCTGTAAACGGGAATGATAGTAATAGCGTTTGCCCACCTCGGTAGCTGTATGAGTTAAATGAGTCGGCCCACATAGCAGCTAGCATATTGTAAGCACTCAATAACTGTGAGCTGTTAGCCATCCTTTGGAATGTAAGCTCCAGGAGAGCAGGCATCTGGCTCCTGTGAGCTGCTCTGTCACTGCCCAGCAGATGGTAGACTCCCAGTGGATGTTCTTGAAATGCTGGCTCTAGAAACATTTCTTTCTTTTTTTTTTTTTTTTTAAAGATTTTATTTATTTATTTGACAGAGAGAGACAGCGAGAGAGGGAACACAAGCCGGGGGAGTGGGAGAGGGAGAAGCAGGCCTCCCGCCAAGCAGGGAGCCCGATGTGGGGCTCGATCCCAGGACCTGGAATCATGACCTGAGTTGAAGACAGACACTTAACGACTGAGCCACCCAGGCGCCCCTCTAGAAACATTTCTGAATGCAGTAATACATAACCTAAGTTACAGTGTCAGCAGTGGGCACGTTCTATTTTCCCAGGCAGTTTGAGGCAAAGATACGGGTCAGACTGAATGTAGCAGAAAGGGATGTATTTTACCTAAGCTTCCTTCACACAGTGAAACAAGAACCTCTCAGGAGTTTGTGAAGAATGGCCAGACACTGCCATCTGGGTCAGGACATTCCAGCTGCCTGACTTATGTTCTCTTTCCTCCCACTTTCAGAGACCAGCCCTGCCCTGAAGTTCTCACCGGGTATGTCTTCGAGAGTAATCAGATGGAGTGCATTTGACCCAAATCACAATATAAGCTCCCATTCAGAACTTAGCCTGACCAGCAATTTATTGGAACCTCTTAGTCCTGTTTGTCTTTGCTTGAGGAATGCTCTATAACAGTTTGGACAGGCTTATTGAGGTCTAATTTACATACAGTAAACATTACCCTTTTTGAGGTACAGCTTGGGCCTGTGTATAGTCATGTTGACCATACCACAGTCAAAGTATAGGACATTTCCATCACTCCAAAGAGTTCCCTCACATCCCTTCCTCCTGGTCTCAGCCCCTGGCAACCACTGAAAAGAAATATGTCCTTGTAGTTTTGCCCTTTCCTAAATGTCATAGAAATGGAATCATATAGGACCTAGCCTTTTGTACTTCTTTCACTCAGCATAATGCTTTTGAGATTTGTCCCTGTTGTTACATGTAGCAGGAGTTCATTCCTTTTTATTTTTGAGTGTATAATTGTTTGAGCGATTTAAAAATTATCTTCTTTACTCCCTAAAAGTAAATGTCTGATTCTTCCTGCCTGTTTTTTTACAGAAGCTCCATGAGTGTCAAAATGCCCATGAGATACACTCAGAGAATTTTTAGAACTCAGAAAACCTAAATAACAGGAAGATACTGTGGATGTGTAATTTGCTGAGGACATAGTGCAGTGTTTCTGAATTATACAGATTTTTTTCTTTCCCATCATGTTAAAAAAATGAAAATGTAAAAGTTCTTTGGCCCCAAGAGAAAATGTAATGTAACATAAATTTTATTTTATTTTATTTTTATTTATTTATTTGAGAAAGATAGCACGAGTGGGGGGACGGGAGGGGCAGAGGGAGAGGGAGAAGCAGACTCCCCACTGAGCAGGGAACCCGACTCGGGGCTGGATCCCAGGACCCTGAGACCGTGACCTGAGCCGAAGGCAGACACCCAACCAACTGGGCCACCTAAATTTTAAAAGTGCTTTATAAAAATAAAGTATGTGGCAATTAAATCAGATAAAATTTTCTAGTTATTAACATACAGGGATTCCTATGTGAGCAAAGAACAGATTGATTTATTTACTCATCTCCTTTGGGACTGATAAAGACCAAGCATCAGTTTAACATTAAAAAGAAGTGACATTAAAGAGGGCACGTACTGAATGGAGCACTGGGTGTTATACGCAAACAATGAGTCATGGAACACTACCATCAAAAACTAATGGTGTAATGTATGGTGATTAACATAACAATAAAATTTTTTAAAAAGCAAAAAAAAAAAAATGAAATGACCACCGAGTAAATGATAATATATATAAACTGTCTCATTAATTTTCACAACATCCATATTGTATAAGGAAAAATATTATTTAACAATATTTGTAGCTTTAAAATTGAGTCATTGACAGAGGTTAAATGTCTTACTCAAAGTCATATTATCTTTTTCTCATCTTCAAACTTTTTGAGAGCAGACTCATTTTATAAATTTTACCACCTTGTATGTACCTAGCATGCTCAGTATATCAGACTGGCTGGATGAAACAGCATAATAGCATGGAGGTAAAAATATATGCCTTAGAGCAGGAGCTTGTTTTTGCAAGTAAATTTCATTGGAAGATAGCCATGCCCATTCATAAAAGTATTGTTGGGTACTTTTAACTCTGCAATACCAGAGTTGAATACTTGCATCAGTGACCATTTGATCCCAGAGCCTAAAATACATACCGTCTGGCCCTTTGTAGAAAAAGTTTGCTGATCTCTGCCTTAGAATCATACTGTTCAGGTACAAATCTCAGTTCTTCCACTTTGTGATGCTGGGTAAGCTGCTTGATCACCCTAAGCTTCAGTTTCTTCATCTGTAAAATAGAAATCATAAGAGTAGCTGTCTTAGAGGTATTAAAACTCAACCCCCTACCAAGACCAACAAATTAAAGAGAACTTTGGCTGATTGTTTCTAGATTGTAAACTGTCTATACTAGATTTTAAACTCAACAGGTCTAGAGTCTTGAATTCCTCATCTTAGTTGTCCCTAGTGAGACTTGGACTTGTTGGGCTTCAATAAACATGGCTTAAATGAAAGTAAAGTTGTATTAGGTGGGCACCTCGTGAAAAAAGAATTGTGAAGGTGAAATTTGAATGATTCTAAATGTCTAACAAAAAATGAAAAAATAAGTAAATTAAGAAATGCTTATTCAATGGAGTATTTATGCAGGCCCTTAAAATGATGATAGTGAAGACAATTTAGTAACATGGAAAGATGCTTATCATAAAACATTAGCTTTACAAATTGAAAAAAGTTGGGGGGTGCCTGGGTGGCTCAGCCAGTTAGACATCTGACTCTTGGTTTCAGCTCAGATCATGATCTCAGGGTCACGAATCAAGTTCCGTGGGCGGCTTTGTGCTCCGCACAGAGTCTGCTTGAGATATTCTGCCTCTCCCTCTGCCCCCCATGTGTGTGCACTCGCTCGTGCTTTCTCTCCCTCTCTCTCTCAAATAAATAACCCTTAAAAAAAAAAAGAGTGGGAATACAATAATGCATGTAAACTATAACTACAACTGTTTTTTAATTTTTAAAATTAAAAAATTTAATTCCAGTATGGTTAACATACAGTGTTATATTAGTTTCAGGTGTACAATATATCAACAACTCTGTACATTACTCAGTGCTGATTCACGATATGTGTCCTCTTAATCCCTTTCACCTATTTCACCCATCCCCCACCCACCTCCTTTCTGGGAACCACCAGTTTGTTCTCTGTTTTTAAGAATTTGGTTTCTTGTTTGTCTCTTTTTTTTCTTTGTAAAACTTTTTTTTAAGGTAGAGAAAAGGGCCTTCAAGTAATGGTTGTCAAACTTCACTTATAAATCTTGTAAGGCTAAGGCCCCATACTCAGAATTTCTTTTTTTTTTTTTTTTAAGATTTTATTTATTTGAGAGAGAGAGAGCATGAGTGAGGGGATGGGTAGAGGGAGAAGCAGACTCCTTGCTGAGCTGGGAGCCCGATGTGGGGCTTGATCCCAGGACCTGGAGATCATGACCTGAGCCGAAGGCAGACACTTAACTGTCTGAGCCACCCAGATGCCCCAGAATTTCTGATTTAATAAGTGTGGGACGGTGCCCTAGAATCTGCCTATTTGACAGCATGTTTGATGATTGTGGTGTAAACACTCCATTCACCAGACTTTAAGAATATTGTCTTGAAAGAACTATACCAACATAGTTTTAGTGACACTGTGGATAATTTTTTTCACTTCTTGATTTGCCTTTTGTGGTGATTGTTGTTACTAACTGCTTTTATGATGAAAAAAGGAAATTTTAAATTTACCTTAGACAATGAAATTATGTATAAATTTATAAACTTTTAATTTTTAAATAAAAGTAATTCATATTATATCCATAGAGCTATTAAAAAGAACATGGTTGATCTATTGCACTGATATGCAGTGATCACTAACATATCTTGTTAAGGGAAAACAAATGTGAAGGATGGTATGTAGTATATCTGATTTTTATGTTAAGAAAAAGGAGAGGAGAAAGGGTGAGGACATATACTTATGTGGTTGTATATGCAAGGGATCCCTGGAAAGACACAGAAGAAACTGGAACCATCCCT
Source organism: Halichoerus grypus (assembly GCF_964656455.1). Classification (NCBI taxonomy): domain Eukaryota; kingdom Metazoa; phylum Chordata; class Mammalia; order Carnivora; family Phocidae; genus Halichoerus; species Halichoerus grypus. The sequence goes on from NC_135714.1 coordinate 44,178,792, forward strand.
TCCTGGCCTTCCTTTAGATCAAGGGGATTCAGGAACACAGAAAGACTTTGGATCCTTCACATACATGGATAATTAGATGTGAGAGCTAGCCTGAAAACCTAACAATCATTTGTCAAATAGTTTCTGTAGGAAAAGACCATCAGCATTTCAACAATTGACCTTATAAACCAGCACATAAAACAAATCACGTTCTTTTTTTTTTTTTTAAAGATTTTATTTATTTATTTGAGAGAGAGAGAGAGAGCACATGAGAGGGGGGAGGGTCAGAGGGAGAAGCAGACTCCCTGCCGAGCAGGGAGCCCGATGCAGGACTCAATCCTGGGACTCCAGGATCATGATCTGAGCCGAAGGCAGTCGCTTAACCAACTGAGCCACCCAGGCGCCCATCACATTCTTTTTTAAAAAAATATTTTATTTATTTGTTTGAGAGAGAGAGAGCACAAGCAGGGGAGAGGGGTAGAGGGAGAAGCAGACTCCCCACGGAACAGAGAGCCTGATGTGGGACTTGATCCCAGGACCCTGAGATCATGACCTGAGCTGAAGGCAGACAGTTAACCAACTGAGCCACCCAGGCACCCAACAAATCACATTCTTTAAAAAAAGTTTTTATCATGAGATGACAGCAATTCAGTTATATCTTCAGGCTCCACTTTGCCCAGATCCATCAGAAGAATCACTGTCTATGAGAACTACAGCTTTATGAAATGTATCTCTTTTTTTTATGAAGTGTATTTCTTAAATAATAAGACTTGAAAGTAGAAATGACTCTTTCATCCATGGACTGCAGAATGGATGTTGTGTTAGCAGGCATGAAAACAACATTTATCTCATTGTCCATCTCCATCAGAGATCTTGGGTGACCAGGTACATTGTCAATGAGCAGTCATATTAAAAGACATTTTTTTTTCCTGAGCAGTAGTCTTAAGAGTGGGCTTAAAATAGTCAGTAAACCATGTTGTAAACAGATGTGCTGTTATCTAGGCTTTGTTGTACCATTTCTAGAGCACAGACAGTAGATTTAGCATAATTCTTTTTTTTATTAAAGATTTTATTTATTTATTTGACAGAGACAGACACAGCGAGAGAGGGAACACAAGCAGGGGAAGTGGGAGAGGGAGAAACAGGCTTCCTGCTGAGCAGGGAACCCGATGCAGGGCTCGATCCCAGGACCCTGAGATCATGACCTGAGCCGAAGGCATTCACTTAACCGACTGAGCCTCCCAGGCGCCCCGTTTAGCATAATTCTTAAGGACCCTAGGATTTTCAGAATGGTGAGCATTAGCTTCAACCTAAAGTCAGCAGCTGCATTAGCCTCTGGCAAGGGTCAGCCTATCCTTTGAAGGTTTGAAGCCAGGCATTGACTTCTCCTCTCCAGCCAGGAGAGCCCTAATTGGCATCTCCTTCCAATAGAAGGCTGTTTGTCTACACTGAAAATCTGTTGTTTAGTGTGGCCACCTTTATGAATGATCTTAGCTGGATCTTCTGGGAAACTTGCTGCAGCTTCTCCATCAGCACTTGCTGCTTCACCTTGCACTTTATGTTACGGAGACGGCTTCTTTCCTTAAACCTCATGAACCAACCTCTGCTAGCTTCACACTTTTCTTCTGGCCTTCTTCACCTCTCTCAGCCTTCCCAGAGTAAGAGTCAGGGCCTTGGTCTAGATTAGGCTTTGGCTTAAGGGAATGTGGCTGGTTTGATCTTTTATCCTGACCATTAAAACTTTCTCTATATCAGCAAGAAGGCTGTTCTGCTTTCTTACCGTTTGTGTGTTCACTGGAGTAGTACTTTTAATTTCCTTCAAGAACTTTTCCTTTGCATTCACATCTTGGCTATTTGGTGCAAGAAGCCTATGTTTCAGCCTTTGGCTTTTGGCACGCCTTCCTTACTAAACTTCATCATTTGTAGCGTTTGATTTAAAGTGAGAGTCATGTGACCCTTCCTTTCACTTGAACGCTTAGAGGCCAGTGTAGGCTTATTAATTGGCCTCATTTCAGTATTGTGTCTCAGGGACTAGGGAGGCCCCAGGAGAGGGAGAGAGTTGGGGGCACAACCGGTTGGTGGAGCGATCAGAACACACATGACATTTATCTATTAAGTTCGTCATCTTCTAAGGGCACAGCTCATGGCCCCCTAAGGGGGACAGTTACAGTACTAAGATTACAGATCACTGACCACGGGTCACCGAAACAAGGATAATAATAATGAAAAACTTTGAATTGCGAGGATGACCATAATGTGATAGACACGAAGTTTTGGATAAATGGCACCGATAGTCTCGCTCGACACGGGGTTGCCACAAACCTTCGATTTGTAAAAACTGCAGCCTTTGTCAAGTAAAAGGCAGGAGGACAGGGTGTGCCTGTACTCTCGAAGGGAAGGAGCATTGGCTGTCTGCTCAGAACTGTACCTTCCAGAGTTGGTGAACAGGTGTACCGGTTCATGACCCCCTACCAGACTCATCCTTTCATGCCTGCACCCTAGGTTTTTCTCTAAAAATATAGGAAATTAATAGCCATTTATTCTCCAACTATCAGGGAGGTGCAGTTTATTTCCTAAGATGTGCTTATAAACAGTTACCTTTGAGAAGTTGAAAAGAAAGCCATAGATTAGTTTACTCATCTGTAATTCGGACAACCAGCAGAAGTATGTATCTGGTGAGCTACTTTACTGCAAAGAATTGAATGAGTTCAGTCTCTGATACTCGGGTTCTGTTTGTACATTCACTGAACAACAGAACAAAAAACCCTCCCTTCCCCCTATTCTTCTTCCTCCTCCACCCTCCATAATGGGATAACCTCCTGATGCCAACATTACAAACATAGAGGACCCTTCGTCTCTCACATGGTTTCTGGTTTGAGTGGAATGGTGGTTCCTGGTGGAATCCAATTAGCCATGAAGAGTGAGGCTCTTTGTGGGTCTTATGCATATGCTGTTGCTCTGTTGGGAGTGGTGATCTTGAATCACAGTGGTGGTGGGAATGTTAATTGGAAGATCCAGGAAAAATCACTTTTTTTTCTATGTTGGTCATTGAAAGTAAGGAAGGCTTGGATTTGAGACTCATCATGGATACTTGTGGGATACAAGGACACTGATTTGCCCAGAGTAGGCAATTTGTGATAGCAGGTGGTAGGTGTAAGTAATAGGAAGGGGTTAGATGGGTTAAGTGGGGCCAGGTTTAGCGGGGAGGTCTTGAATGACAAACTAGAAATTTATTCTGTGAATAACAGGGAGTCATTGCATGTTTTATAGGAAGGGAGTAACTTAATGCAAGAAGAATTTCCCGAACTAATCTGGCAATAATATTTAAAACATAGAGCAGAGGCTGACTAACTAAATAGTATGATATTGCAGCAAGTCAGGCATGAAGAGATGAGAGCCTGGATTAGGATGGGGACAGAGAGAATAAAGAGACATTCAAGGAAAAAAACAAGATTTTTAAAAAACTAACCAGGCGTGGAGAATAACGGCGAATGAGTAACCGAAATGACCGGTGTTAGTCTTAGAAAAAACTGTGTTGTCATTACAGCTGGTAAGAAATAGATACTTGCTTTGCTTTGAACATTTATCAGAGAGAGGGGGAAAAATATGTAGAGTTAGAAGCAATGAGGAAGATACAGTTATCAAGGAAACTAAAGAAACAAAATTTTAAATAGTAGTGTCCAGTTAGCATCGTATAATAGGGGGCTGCAGATGAGAGAGTGTTGAGTGTCAAGAAACATAGGAAGTAAGCAAAGGCTTTTATTTGGGAGTCACAGGTCATTGTTGACTTTCAGAAGTGCAGTTAGATTGGCAGGATCAGGAATGATTTGGAGGGTTAAGGAGAGAACAGTGCTGAGATGATGGAGATAAAAGGTATAGACCACTTGCCTCTGAAATTTAATAGTGAAAAGAAGATGAGAAATGAAAATTAATACTAGCGGCAACCTTTCAGATTACTAAAACTTGTAGTTTGGCTAAGAGTATCTTCTGCGCAGAGGAACAGTAGAAAATTCTAAGATCTGGAAGGGGGTTAGATTTCAACCCTTCAGCCTGACTCTATGGATAAAGCATCTGTGGAGATGTTTCCATGTGCTCATGGCTTTAGATTTCCCTCTTTTATAGCTCCAACCACACAGTGTTGGGCAGATCTCTTGCACCTACACATTCCCAGAAGTTCTGTTGGAACATAAGAGGCAGAGGAAGGCAGGAGGTGAAGGAGCAGAATTTCTGTTCTCCTCTTGCTAGTGCATGCATGTAGAGAAGAAAGGGAAGGAGGTAATTTATATCCTTTTCCCTCCAACGTTGCAATATAATTTCATATCCAGCCAAAACTGGAATTTGGGGTTCTTGGCCCAAAGTCCAGATATTCCTACCAAACTGTGCTGTCAAATTGGAGGCCTTGAAGAAGGAAAAGGAGAAGAGTATCACAAGGTGGGTCCTGCTGTCCACTCTGAGCCACCCAAACTGGAGTCACAGCTTCTCTCTCCCCTTTTTTAAATTATTAACATATAGTGTATTGTTTCAGGGGTACAGATCTGTGATTTATCAGTCTTACACAATTCACGGTGCTCACCATAGCACATACCCTCCCCAATGTCCATCACCCAGCCACCCCATCCCTCCCACCCCCCTCCATTCCAGCAACTCTCAGTTTGTTTCCTGAGATTAAGAGTCTCTTATGGTTTGTCTCTCTCTCTGATTTCATCTTGTTTCATTTTTTCCTCTCTTCCCCTTAAGACCTCTGCCTTGTTTCTCAAATTCTATATATCAGTGAGATCATATGAAAATTGTCTTTCTTTGATTGACTTATTTCTCTTAGCATAATACCCTCTAGTTCCATCCACATCATAGCAAATGGCAAGGTTTCAATTTTTTGGTGGCTGCATAATATTCCATTGCATATATATACACCACATCTTTATCCATTCATCTGTTGATGGACATCTGGGCTCTTTCCATAGTTTGGCTATTGAGTCACAGCTTCTCTTGCCAATTGCTATTGAGAATGGGTCAAGAATACACTGCTCAGAGTGACTGGGTTGTATCTGCATGCAGAGTGGAAGCTGCCCAAGTAGAAACCTAATTCCACCTGGCCCAAACCAGCAGCACAGTTACTACTCCCAGGCAGAAACTTTCTGAGTAATTCAGCTGTAGTTTCTCTGTTACAGTCTGTTCTCAAGTGGCAAGTCATAGGCATCATGACTTGTAGAAGTAAATGAATCCTGGAGATGTGGTCCTGGCCCCTGGTCTTCCTCGCTGCTGGACTGATAGCTTGAACTACAAGCATCTGACTCTTAGCACTTGTTTTAGGGTGGACCCCCACAGACAGCAGGGGCTGGGGAATATCCTATTTGTGGCCATGACAAAAGGAAAAAGTCTATTTGTCAACTTGTTCAGAGGAATTTACCTGGATATACCTACTCTGGGCCCACTGAAGGATCCCATTGCTCTTCCCTCTACCTCTTCCCCATCAGTCCCCAGGGTGTGATACCAAACCTATATTGCCTCATTATTGCTGATTTTGTTGTATCTGAAAAAGAGACCCAGATATAGTTATTCTTGATTCACAAACTGTTAACATTTCAAGTATTCTGCAAAGTTCCCCCTGAAGATAATGAGAAAGGAAATGAATAGAGATGGGACTAGGGTTCCAAACCTGAGTGTTCAGCATAGGACAAGTTGTAGCTTGCTACCTCAACAGTAAGTGGGCTTATATGGAGCTAGTGTAGTTGAGCTGGGAGTCATACATGTAATGGAGTTTCACCAGGCTCCTTTTGTCTAAATGGGAAGAAATTTAAGAGAGGAAAACCAGATTTGGGACCTGGAACCATACATACAATGCAGTCAATACTCATTATTCATGGATTCTGTATTTGCCAATTTACCTGCTAGCTAAAATTTATTTGTAACCCTAAAATCAATACTTGGGGCACTTTAGTGGTCATTTGCAGACATGCATAGATCAGTGAAAAATTTTAGTTACCTGGTGTGCATGTTCCCAGCTGAGATCAAACAAGGCAATTGTCTGCCTTCTTGTTTCAGCTCCCATATTATAAACAAGTATCCTTTTCGTGGTCAATTCAGTACCATGGTTTTTTGCATTTTTGTGAGTTTTTGGTTGTTGGTGGTGATTGCACTGTTTTTAAAATGGCCCCCACGCATAGTGCCAATGTGCTGTTTAGTGTTCCCCGAGTGCAAGAAGGCTGTGATGTACTTTACAGAGAAATCTGTGTGTTAGATAAGCTTCATTCAGGCATGAGTTATAGTGCTGTTGGCCAGGAGTTCAGTCTTAACAGATCAACAAAATATATTAAATAAGATGTCTTTGTTTTTTTTTTTAAGGATTTTTATTTATTTAACAGAGAGAGAGCGAGATAGCACAAACAGGGTGAGCAGGAGAGGGAGAAGTAGGCTTCCCGCTGAGCAGGGAGCCTGATGTGGGGCTCGATCCCAGGACTCTGGGATCATGACCTGAGCCAAAGGCAGATGCTTAACCAACTGAGCCACTCAGGCGCCCCAAATAAGATGTCTTTAAATAGGAGCTCACATGAAATAAGATTATGTGTATATATTGATTGCTTGATCAAAATGTGGCCAGAGGCTCTCAGGAACTTAGCCATATATTTCCCCCAGGAGCAGTGGTTCCATGGTCACTAATTCAGTGTCCATGGCAACTTAACAGAGCATACCTACTGTGAATAATGAGAATCGACTGTACATAAAGCGAGTGCTTTCTTTAGAATGAGATATATTTCACAAATAATGTTGGGGTAATGGTGAATATCAAATGCCATCCCAATTGACTAACAAGAATTATAAACATCCTGAGATTTGAGCTGGGCTCCTGAAGCCTAAGCAGCACAGGTATTGGCATCACTGGTCAATGCCCAGGTCCTGGAGCCCTGTGAAAGAAGGGGACTTCTTTAGGAGAAAGGATGAGTTCATTTCAGCCCTTGGTAGGTTGGGGGAGGTCCTCTAGAAAGTTTTGCTTAATGATTTCATTTAAACTTAGTTCTCACTTGCCACTAAAAGGAGGATAAAGAGTTGAGAGAAAGAAAAAATTTTTGAGTGTCTTTTCTTCCTTTCTTGCTCTTTTGCTGCTTTCTTAGGGAAATCCATGTTAATAATTATTTTTGTTCCTAGCCACCCAGAAAATGGCATCCTATATTTTACCTGGCAACCCTAGATTGAAGCGAAGGGGTCCAGAATCAAGAATTGTGTATGGGAAATTACCAGAAGTTAGCTGTTGCTGGAGCATGAACTTTGTAAAGTTTGAGTCATTTAGGGAGTCATGAGGGACAGAGCTGCAGAGGAGGGCATCATAATACTTATCACACTGTGGTAATTATTGGATAGTTTTTATGTTTCTATCAACTGGAACAAGATGTGCCTCTTCCCTCCTTCCCAAGTCTTTAGCACAGTGGTTTCCAAGCTGTAAATGAAGATTTTTCCCCCAGGGTTGTTTGCTTGTTTATAAATGTTGAACATATGAATATTTTGAATACCATAAAACATTTACAAAATTGACATTTTTAAAGGGTGAGATAAGGATAAACTATTTAAATTTTTATTTTATTGATTAGTAGTATAAAAAATTCCCTTTGCTCCATGAGAGCACATTCATTGAATATGTCATTATTTATTGCTTTGTTTTGGTTTGGTTTAACACTATGTGACATAGACATTTGATGGTATGGTTATAAGTTCATTTTATTTTCATTATTTAAGTAGCTAAAAAAGATAATTCATAAAGAGATGCTGATCCAAATAGAAGAATGACATTATTGGTTGCACTTGGTAAATCATAATACATGTTTTTCAGCCATATCTACCAGCTATGCCAAAATTTTTGTTTCAATTCAGTAATAAGTTTTATTTTCCCATGTTATTCAGTTATTTTTGCTAATTATTATTAAGGTATTGCATTTTTATATTTCTAGCAAAGAGTTCAAAACTCATTAAAATTCATTTGGAAGATTTAGAAAAATTCGGTTTCCAAGCTTTTAAAGTGTGCAGATATGAAGGTTTTTACTGACTACTTGTTCTTTCAGCGTTCACATATTCAAGTATTAATGCTAGGCATCGTACTAGACTAAAACAGTAAGCACACAACAGACCAAAAATTCCTGACCTCATTCAGTGAGAGAGGGAGATAGGCAATAAGCTGATAAAAAAAGTATAGTTAAAATATGTTAGATGGTGAGACCATTAAAGAGAAAAAGCAAGGAAGGGGAATGGGGAGTGTTGGGAGTCGTTGCTATTTTAGATAGGGAGGCCAGGGAAGGCCTTGTGGAGAAGTGATCTTTAAGCAAAGACTTGAAGGAAGTGAGGGAAGATATCTGGGAACATATTCCAGGCAAAGGGAACAGCCAGTGGAAAGCCCTGAGGCAAAGTGTGCCTGGCTTCTGAGGCATAGCACCACTGGGGCTGGAGTGGAATTAGTAAAGACAAGGGTACTAGGAAATGATGTCAGTGAGATCATGATGAAATCACGTAATGACTTGTAGACCATTGTAGGGAATTTGGCTTTATGCTGAGACATACAGGAAATCATTAGATGACTTGGGGCAAATGAATGGTGTGATTTGACTTAGGTGTTAATAAGGTGACTGGCTGCTGGGGTCAGTGGTGTGGTGCAGGATTTGGGCGAGAAGAGTATTTGCAAGGAGGTCACCTGGGAAGCTGTAGTGTTAATCTGGGATGAGGTGGTTTTGGTTGGGACTAGCATGGTAGCATTATAGACAGTGAGAATTGTGTTCTTAACATATTTGGAAGGTAGACCAAGCAAGATTTGCTGACATTAGTTGTGGGAAATGTGAGAGAGAATTCAAGGATGGCTCCTAGGTGATGCTTTCATCATTTTCAACAACAACAAAATCACCTGATAAAAACCTCTCCGAACACCCATTTTCAAAATATTATTTCCATAGAATGAATTTCCTTGAAAAGTAATTATCACTTATTGTTAAAGCATCAACCTTATCAGAAAAGTAGATAACAACTGGCTATGAGCAGAATTGCTATTAAGGAATTATTTTTGAAAAAAATATTAGACATGCTTTTTTTTTTACATCAAAAATATCTCTTCTGAAGTATATAGCTGATAGTTGGCATCACTGAAGCAGTATGATATTTTAGAACACTTGTCTATTTGTAAAAGAAAAAATGTGAGGCAACTTAAAATTTGACAACTCTTCTTGGTGCAGGAGAATGGCAATAACCAAGCAACCACTGTGTCTCCAGTATAAAAAATTGTCATGATCACTCCCCATGTTATTACAAGGTTTTATAATGACTCTACCAAATTAACGATGCCAGTGACATTCTTGGTGCTCTTCTAGATTCAACTTCTTTTCAGTAATAGCTTGCCTGTGAGTGAGGCAATGAGTGCATTTCATGTGTGGTATTAACTTTTCCAGGACTCCTTTCTTCACTCCACTCGGTGCATATATGTGCTCCATAAAACATTGTTTTTAATAAAGAAGTCATTTGTTATTGGAACATATATTTTTTCCATGGTACTCCTTTCTTTAGTGGTTTACTAAAAAAGTAGTTCTTTATGTCTTTCATTATTGAGACAGAAACGTGTACTTTCATGAATAGTATGATAAATTTTGCATGGTGAGTAATTTTTGAATATTTATTTCCTTAGATCTCCACCAACGTTTTCTTTAACTCTTGACTAAGGAATGAGTTTGATTGCCATATTTTATCTGTGCATTATGTAATTATCCATAGATTACTAATACAAGTGGTTGATTTTGGTATATTATTTAAATCATTTTTCACAGTGGCAGAATATTTCACAGATGGTGTGTGGCCTTTTATCTTTTGTTTGAAAATACTTATTACTGTTTATTGTATTGAGTGTCAACATCAGTGTATATAGAGATTTATATTCACATTCTGGAGACTTAATGTGATTTTATTATTTTATTTTTCTTATTTCAAGTTTTATTTAAATTCTAGCTGGTTAACATGTAGAGTAATATTGGCTTCGGGTGTAGAATTTAGTGATTCATCACTTCCATACATCACCCAGTGCTCATCACAACAAGTGCTCCTTAATTCCCATCACCCATTTAGCCCATCCCCCCACCTCCCTCCAGCAACCCTCATCTTGTTCTCTGTAGTTAAGAGTCTCTTACGATTTGCTTCCCTCTCTGTTTTTTTCCTTCCCCTATGTTCATCTGTTTCGTTTCTTAAATTGCACATATGAGTGAGATCATATGGTTTGTGTCTTTCTCTGAGTTATTTCGCTTAGCATAATATCTCTAGCTCCATCATGTCATTGCAAATGGCAAGATTTCATTCTTTTTGGTGGCCGAGTAATATTCCATTGTGTGTGTGTGTGTGTGTGTGTGTGTGTGTGTGTGTGTGTGTGTGTGTGTGTGATGCATTCTTTATGCATTCATCAGTCGATGGACATTTGGGTTTTTTCCATAATTTGGCTATTGTTAATGCTGCTATAAACATTGGGGTGCATGTACCCCTTTGAATCAGTATTTTTCTATCCTTTGGGTAAATACCTAGTAATGGAATTGCTGGATTATAGGGCTGGAGACTTAATTTTAAAATATCTTGCTACTCACATTGGCTTTTTTGTGTTGTTTGTTGCCCTTTTAAGGCAGAATATGCACTAAGAATGTAGTTCACTCTTAATAATAGTGGATGTAAATCAGTATTTTAAATAGTTTTATTGATAGTTTCACATCTTGGGGACTGATGTCTTGTTAGGTATTAGGTCAGTATTGTTTTGACCTCATAATGGTGCTGGCAAAGAGCTCATATTTGAGATTCTGGGAACTTTGCAATGTCCCCCTGTTTATTTCTGTTATTCTGTAGTTGTTTCTCTATAAAAAATAAAAGCAAAACTTTCATGAGCAAAATAAACCCTGTGCTTGTCTTTGGGAACAACAACAGAGGAACTGAGGAGACTTTTTCTGAAATAGCATTGTGGGAAGAAGACTCAGGTAATAGAGTTGAGAATGAACAGCTTTGGCTCTTGAGTTTGCTGAAGGATTTATTAGTATTACTAGTCCTTTTCAAAGAACCAACTTTTTGCCTTTGATGACTTTTCTTTACTTATTCTAAAGTTCGTTGATGATTTCTGCTCTTATTTTTTATTATTTACTTCCTCTTTCTTTCTTTGGATTTATTTCTCTTCTTTCTCTAATTCCTTGAGATAGATATATAAACGATTGCTTTCTAAACTTTTTAAATATAACCATAGCTACATTTCACCATTTTTAATTTATCATTTCACTATTACTTACATCAAAAATTTTTTCTAATTCCCATTGTGATTTCTTCTCTGACCTATTGGTTATTTAGATATGTACTGCTTAATTGTCAAACACTTGAGGACTCTGGTTATCACTTATACATTGATTTCTAGTTTAATTGAAAACATACCATGCTGTATGTCAATTAATTGATGAGGGTGCTATGACAATTCAATTAGGGAGGGAAAGTCTTTTCAACAAGTGTTACTAGAACAAGTGGGAGGAAAATAAACCTCTTGCCTTTGCATTATGCCACAAACAAAAATCAATTTGAGATATATCATAAAGCTAAAACTGCAGAACTCCTGGAGAATATTTTTAGGCTTTTAAGTAGACTTTAAGCAAAGATTGTTAAAGGACACTGAAAGCACTAAACATAAAGAAAAAATAATAAATTGGAGTTCATCAACATTAAAAACTTCTGATCATCAAAAAGACAGACATCGTAAAGGAAAACCACAGATTGGGAGAAAAAATATGTAATACGTGTATCTGACAGAGGACTGGTATCAAAATATAAAAACTGTTAGTCAATAATGTAAGAACTACAATTTAAAAAATGGACAAAAGTCTTAGAACAGACACTGCATAAAAGAAGATTTTTAAAAAGCTACAACTATTAGTCACCAGGGAGTTGCAAATCAAAACCTCGCACTAGAATGGCTCAAATTGAAAGTCTGCCAACACCAAATGTCGATGAGGCTGTGTAAACTGGAACTCCTATGTGTTACTGATGGGAGTATAAAATGATACAGCCATTTTGGAAAAATGTTTGGCAGTTTCTTATAAAGTTAAACATTCATCAACTCTGTAACCTAGCAGTTCCACTCCTAGGTGTTTATCCAAGAGAAATGGAAATATATGTTCACAAAAAGGTTTGTACAAGAATGTTTATAGCAGTGTTATTCATAATAGCTCTAAAATGGAAACTACCAAATGTCCATTCATCAGGAGAATATATTATAAGTTGTGGTATTTTCATACAAAAGAGTACATTCTATATGAGCCCATTTGTATGAAGTTCAGAACTAATCTGTGGTGATAGAAATATAGAAATGAGAACGGTGATTGCCTTTGGGTTGTGGCAATTCACAAAAAGGGGCATGAGGGAACTTTCTGGCGTGATGGAAATGCTCTGTATTTTTATTTTGTTGGTGGTTACACAATTGGATTCCTTTATCAAAATATATTGAATTATACACTTAAAAGTAGCTTATTTTACCATATGTAAATTACATTTTGCTTTTAAAAAGTTACTATTTTTCCTATTTCCTGTGCATCTATATTATTTCAGAATGGTAAGTTCAAAAAAGTACTCTGTGGTTTCTATTTGTTGAAATTTCTTGAAAGTTCCTTTATGACCCACATGTGGTTAATTTCTGTAAATGTTTCATGTGTACCTTAAAAGAATATGTAGTGACAGTTGTTGGGGGCAGCCTATTCCACATAGGTTACTAAGGCTGAGTTTGTTAATTGTGTTACTCAAATCTTAGGTATTCTTATTTTTTGTCTTTTTTTTTTTTTGCTTGTTCTGTGACTTACTGAGAGATATGTGTTAAAATATTTTATAATCTTTATAATTTCAAATATACACATCGCAGTTATTTTAAAGACCATATTCTATGACTTGTCATCTCTGGGTCCTGTTTTCATTCTCTGTTTCTTCCTTGAATCTATGCCCTGAAATGCCTGGTATTGTTGATTGAATGCAGGACATTTTGTATAAAGAATCACAGATACTGTAGATGGTGGTATCTTCCTCTATGGGGCTTACTTTTGCTTCTGATAGGCAGTTAGAGTAGGGCAGACCTTCTTAATCCAAAGAGAGACCAAACTGATTTGGTACTCAGCTCTGGTATTTTTTGGTCTGCTCACTTTATGTGCCTCTAAGCAGCTGCTTTCTGCTTGGCTTCTCAGCAGTTTTGCCCTGTGCCTCTTTAAGATCAGTAAATGTCCTTTTTTTTTTTTTAGAGGGAGAGAGAGAGAGAGAAAGAAGGGGCAGAGGGAGAAAGAGAATCTTAAGCAGGCTCCATGCCCAGCATGGAGCCCAATGCGCAGCTTGATCTCACAACCCTGAGATCATGACCTGAGCCAAAATCAAGAGTTGGACGCTTAACCAATTGAGCCACCCAGGTGCCCCAAGATAAGTAGATGGCTTGAAAGGAAAAGCAGTATAATGATTTGTCTCAGTTTTGTTTTTCTTCTCCCAAAGGTCTTGGCCTCTTATGTCCTGGCTACCTTGGTAACACTCCAATGCCTTTAAACAGGTTTTTAAGTACTTATCCAGCTTTTCTAGTTGTGTTCGATGGAAAGTTGGTCTGATACAAGCTAGCCCCTTGTAGCCAGAGCTGGGAATCCTTCCCTAAGCCCATACAGTCAACTCCTCGTCAGGGCCAGGCACCCATTGTCATCCTGAGATTTGAAGAGATTTCTTTCTGTGTCATTGCCCCAGAGTGTTGTCTTCTTTCTTAGCTCTGCAAAAGGCATATTTGAATCAGGGGATGTCTCCTGGACATTTCCCACATCCATTCCAGTTAAAATCTACAATCACTATGTGACGGTTTTCATTCTGGCAAGCTTATAAAAGATTGTGCATGCCCTACCCACAGGGAGCCCATTAACCTAATTAACTCTGTGATTGGTATTTGAATAAAAAGGTGCCTTTGCTACCTCTGGGGGAGGAAACAATCTAATGATTACTGCCTTTAATTTTCTGCTAAGTTGAATTTGTGTCTTCTAGCTCCTTGAATTTTAGCTAAACTACCATGAAAAATAAATGTGATAATTCTGTATGTAAGAAAGATTGGGAGCCTCGGTATTCATGGATATGATTCTTTCAGTCCCTTCAAAAGTAGAAATAATTTATAATAAATGCTTTTAAGGCCCTAGAATAAATATAGGCTAAGGAATGCAAGTTTAATTTTATTAAACCTAATTTAAAACCTCAGAAAAAGCAAAAGCAAAAACAAAAAACACTCCTTTGTACTGACTTCTGCCAGAATGGCAAAGAGATTAATTTTGAAGGCTTCCCAAGAGGACTGAAGATATAAAGTTCTTGATGTTTTGTTTTTTCTCAACAGTTCACAAGAGCAGTGATTCCCAGGTCTTCTCAGCAATGTACTCCATTTCCTGGTACGCTTAACCACTGATCTCCTTTTTACAAGAAGAAAATTTTGGTGGAGAGTTACCCAGCAAGGAAAGGACGTGTGGCTGTTAAGATAGGTAAGTCGTTTGTTTAGAGGATGGAGAGGGAAGTAGCTTATGGAGAAAGTACTAAAGAAAATTTTATTTATTGTGAGTTGGACTCTAGAAATGGATAGAATGCATTTCACTGTCAAGTTAAAAGATCCTTGTTGCTGATGTCCTTCTAATTCTAGATTTAATTCTCAGCTCTTCTTAGCAGCTGTATAAACTTGACCACATCACTTAAATTCTCTGAGCCCCTTTCTTTCATCTGTATGAAAAAATTAATATGAAAAGCTTTTGCAAATGGGAGGATGTAATATAAAAATGTAATTATCACTGTTTATTGTTTTGTTACTGTTAGAAAATTCTATGAAATAGTTAGTGGCCTTGTGTCTCATGGTGCATTTGGGCTGTAGAGCTTGGTACTGTGAATTTGGGAACTCCATCTTGAGTGCCAGGTGTGGGAGACCTTCCCCACCTGCATCCCCTGTCAGAACAAATTATACCATTCTCTTGTCTACAAGTATCTGCTACTTTTTAGAAGTTGGGGCAAAGGATGAAAGTTAAAGACAAGATCAAAGGAAAGAAAAATACCTCTAGGAGTTGTTATGGCAAGCATTATATTAAGTGTTTGGATACATTATTTCATTTAATCCATGTACCAAGTCTTGTAAGGTGGATGTTATCCATACCATTTTCCTTAAGAGACAGAATTCCTTAGGCAGTCACTTAAAAGAATATAAAAACCGTTCTGATTTATCATAACTTGGAAGATATTATTGGATGGTGGGAACTTGAAGTTTTTCATTTTTTCTAATGTTTTACAGTACACATGTACAGCTTCATAAAGTGGTTAATTAAAAATAAATAATGGATTTTATTTTGTTTTGTTTATTTATTTATTTTTCAAAGATTTTATTTATTTGACAGAGACACAGCGAGAGAGGGAACACAAGCAGGGGGAGTGGGAGAGGGAGAAGCAGGCTTCCCGCAAAGCAGGGAGCCCAATACGGGGCTCGGTCCCAGACCCTGGGATCACGACCTGAGCCAAAGGCAGACGCTTAACGACTGAGCCACCCAGGTGCCCCAAATAATGGATTTTAAAGAATCTTTGTCAAGTACCTATTATGAACTAGGTACTGTTTTAGGTACCTTGATTTTAGACTTCTACATCAATGAGCAAAACATGAAGATCTCTGCCCTCATGGAGCTTATGTTCTAGCATAGAGGGAGACAGATAATAAATAATGCATGTAATAGAGAAATAATAAATTACTAGGCTATTAGAAGCTAATAAGAATATGGAAACAAGAAAAAGAAGAACTAAGGGGAACTGGGAGTGCTGGGTGGCACAGGAGTACACATTGCAATGTTAAATGCAGGAAATCAGGAGTTCACCGTGGGCATGTTCTAGGCAAAGGAAGCAGCTGAAGCAAAGACCCTAAGGAGTGAACAAGGTGGGATATTTCAGGCATAGCCAGGAGGCCGGTGAGCTGGAGCAGAGTGGACAGGACAGTAGTGGGAGGTGGATTTAGAGACGCAGTGTCAGCTTCAGAGAAAATAATGTCCCTTCCTTAGTTCAAATCCATAAGAAAAGTTACCTTTTCTCCTGCCTGCATGGTTGATTCTGTGTGTGTTTCTTCTGCATTTAAAACACACACATGTACACACAGACACCAAATAAATTATACCTCCACCACTATATTAGTTCTTAGGGCTACTGTAACAAAGTACCACAAACTGGGGGGCTCGAAATAACAGAAATATATTGTCTCACAGTTCTGTAGGCTAGAAGTCTAAAATCAAGACGGGCAAGAGAGGGTGTTTTATGCAACTAATGAATCGTTGAACACTACATCAAAAACTAGTGATGTACCAAATGCTGGCTAACTGAACATAATAAAAAAAAGAGAGAGAGAGGGCGATGCTCCCTCTGAGACATAAAGGGGAGAATCCTTCCTTGCCCCTTCATAGCTTCTGGTGGTGGCCATCAGTCCTTGGCTTTCCTAGGTTTGCCGCCACATCACATCAGTCTCTGCCTCTGTCCTCACATGTCATTCTCCCTGTGTGTTTGTGTCTTCACAGGGCTGTCTTTCCTTTTCTTAGAAGGACAGTAGGCATACTAGATTCAGCATCCTACTCCAGTATGATCTCACCTTAACTAATACACTTATAATGACCCTCTTTCCAAATAAGGTCACATTCTGAGGTACTGAGGGTTAGCACTTCAGTATACCTTTTGGGGGGCACAGTTTAACCCCTGACTATAATTAATAATGGGTGTTACTCTTCCCCTGGTACTAGTGGAGAAGCAGGCTCAGAGTCAGTAAGCAGAGGAGCTAAGAGTCAGTGCACCGCTGTGGTAGGGATATGCGGATGGAGAGACGGGGCGCTGTCCTGGCTGAGGACAGGAACTGCGCACATACAACCCTGCAGTCCCTGTCCATACTGCTTAATCTCAAGATAGCTCAAAACTGATGCTCTAGCTCAGCATTCCTATCAAAGGGAAAATAGATGCCTCGGTAACCCACTCCCCATTTTGCATTTCATTCCATAGCATGACAGACATAAGAAACAGACGCTATTTCCCTGTTTTCAGAATTTTTCCAGAAAAATAATACTGTAATTTCTGTGGTGTGTATAACATTTTGTGATGAGACCACATGGGTTTTTCTTACACAATACAGGAAAATATATGACTGAGTCAGTTGGCATATTGCAGTAGAATTAGGGGATTTTGAAAGCATTTAATATATTTTGCTTTCTCATTATATTTAAAAATTCTTTTTTAATATGGAGCTTGTCTGGCCATTTGTGAGCCTGAAATCAGCATTAGAGCTTTATTTTTAGTCTTAGTCTTGAGGGATGCACCTGAGAAAAGCAAGGGTACACCAAAACAGAACTGAACACTTTTCCATGAGTCACAGTGAAGGGTGACATCCCTGGGTCAGGCTAAAGGTGCACCAAGCCACCAAAGGCAGCATTCCCAGAGGAATGTCTAGATCTTGCTCAAGGAAAAACAAATCCCAAGGCTAACTGTTAAGTCTGGGTGGTGAGACAAAGTGTGGTTGGAAAAAAGGTCAGAAGGTCAAAACCAGAAAAATTAGAGCTATGTCAAGAAGTAGAATGTGAGACATACTGAATGGTTCAGAAAGTTGCTTGGGTGAGGGCCTAGGAGGCTTCCTTGTCCGTGGCCCTGATTGCATGGTGTGGGGTAAGAGAGGGGAGGTGTCAGGTAAGACTGGGCCGTCCCCTTCCTGCTTTTACAGAGACTTGTTAGTCATTGTTTGTTGTGACATACTCTTGTAGTTTCTTTTCAAAGCCCTTCTTTTTACCTCTGTTCTCAATGTGTTTTTATTCCTCCCAAGTTCTTGGGCTTCTATTTTCACTTCACAGCTGACTGCTTTGGATCTGTGTGTTGAAGCGTATATTCTTCTTAGAATCAAAAAAGGGAAAAACTGCGTCTCTCTTCCAAAGATGCTTCTACTCTGTTAAAATCGATTTTCTTTGATCCTGAAAGAGTGTGGCAAGAGCAAGGTCTTCATATTTTCCTACTGAATGAAAATGATTCGCAGTCTTTGCCTGCTGCCCCCCCCCACCCCCGGCTGGCCACTGCCCAGAAAGCAGCGAGGTCCCCTGGGTCTGGTGTGGGGGGGCGGGCTCAGAAGTTAGTCAGCGCAGGTGCACCCCATCGACTTTTGATGGCCTGGCTGGCGCTCTGCCCCGCAGGTAAACAGTTGCTGCTGCGACTTAATTGTCAAGGGCCAAGCAAGTCAGGGGTCGCTGGTTTGAATTACTTCCCTGCTACGCACATTCTGGGGAAGTACGAGGCTTGTCACAGGAAAGGCCTGAGGGTGACAAGTATTAGAACTTAGTGGCCTACTTAATCCCTCTTATCACTATGGAATGGGACTAGAATCCTCCTCATTTCCCAGTAGTGGTAGTTGGTTGAGCAATGAGAAATACTGAGGTCTTCAATTAGAAAACATTTAATTATAAAACATTTTTTTTTTATTCAGGTGAAATTCACATAGCGTAATATTAGCCATTTTAAAGATTTATTTATTTATTATTAGAGAGAGAGAGTGAGTGCTCATGAGCAGGAGGGGCAACGGGAGAGAGAATCTGAAGCAGACTCTGTCCCCTGAGCGCGGAGCCCGATGTGGGGCTGGTTGGGGGGGGGCTCGATCCCATGACCCTGAGATCATGGCCTGAGCCGAAACGAAGAGTCAGAAGCTTAGCCAACTGTACCACCCAGGTGCCCCCAAATTAGCCATTTTATTTTTTATTATTTTTAAAGATTTTATTTATTTATTTGATAGAGACACAACGAGAGAGGGAACACAAGCAGGGGGAGTGGGAGAGGGAGAAGCAGGCTTCCCGCCGAGCAGGGAGCCCGATGTGGGGCTCGATCCCAGGACCCCGGGATCATGACCTGAGCCGAAGGCAGACGCTTAACGACTGAGCCAGTGGCAATTAGTACATTCACAGTGTTGTGCAACTATCCCAGAACATTTTCACCGCCCTCCAAATTAAAACCCCGTACATGTTAAGCAGTTATTCCCCATTTTTCCTTCCCCTCAACCACTGACAACCACCGATCTGCTTTCTGTCTCTTAGGGATTTACCTATTCTACCTATTTAATATAAATGAAGTCATACAAGATGTGACTTTTTGTGTCTGGTAAAACATTTATTTTTAAACACAAGTCATTTTTATTTCAACCTCCTCTTGTCATAACACTGGGGGAGCTGGAGCGCTACAGCGGTGTTAACATCTCTCTAATTAGGCCCTCAAAGGAAAAGCCTCTTCAGGAATACCTGCTTCACTTCTGCTGCGGGTGGCTCTCTCTTCAGGAGACAACTAGCAGTTTAGGATTAAGTTACTTAATGTTACTTAATTTGCAAGGATATGAAGAATTCGGCTTTACTTCAGGATAGAGGTCAGTCCCCTCTGGCATCCTTTCCCCCCACCTCCAATTTGTGTCATTGTCTAGTGGTCTGAACACCAATTTATCCCATCATCCAAATGAACCTGTAATTGATACTTTGGCATCAGGATAGCTAGAGATTATATTGCCAGCTAAGCAACAAAGCATAGTCTGCCCCCAGGGAGTTGAATGATACCAGCCGTTGAAGATGAAAATTTGAGAAATACTTTATACTCTCATCTTTTGAGGCGGCTGATCATCCTGCCACCTCCCTTCGCTCCCCCGTGAAATAGAGGCTGCTCAGGGAGGGCTGTGGGATGCGGACAGCAGAGGCCTGAGATGAGACTCCTCTCTCTATCTGCCACACTACCCCAAGGTGGGTTGCACAGATGAAGCTGGCAGAGAAAGGGGCAGCTGGATGGCAAACAAGGTTCTGAGGGGACCAAAATTCTAGTTAAATCCTTTTGCAGGAGCAAAAGATCCTGCTGGTCTAGTGATGCAGAACCCAAGAATTAAATTGGCATAGAGCTAGTGCTTTCAGCAAATGCAAACTCTGTAAGTCTCTTTTCTGCAGACCCCCTGGGAGTGGGAGGACAGTTAAATACAGGACAAATTATGACTTGTTGCCCTCAGATGGTGATTATCATGAATGTATTATATGCCAGGTGTGGCTGATGCATCAACTGTTTGCCCCAAAATATCTCTTCCAGGGATCTGAGAATACCACCTGTAGAGTAACTGATGAGTTGACAACACCCAGCCGAGTGACAGGGATGAGAGGTGCGGCACTTTTGCTGATTTCCCTCCCTTCTCTCTCTCCCTCCCCCCTTCTTTCATCTCTGTCTATCTCCCTCCCTCCACTGACATGTATGGAGCTCGTTATGTGCCCGACACTGTGCTAAGGGCTGAGGATATGAACTATGCCCCTGCCATCCCTCCCATGATCTCCTCTCTACATATGTTCTCCTGCGGTTGCCGAGAATTAGAAGTAGTTGTATCCTTGTCTGTCTCCCAGAGAAGGAAGTAGCTTCTAAAGGCCAGAGTCCTTGCCCTGGAGCCTTTCAATCTAACATCGCCCTAGCAGAACTTTATGGAATTGAATTCAGATATGTAAGCAGATAACCGTATAAAATGTGATTAGTGATATTTGAGAGAGTTCTGCACAGAGTGCTGGGAAACACAAAGGGCAGAGTAAACAACTGCCAAAGTGAGCCACAGGGCCTCCCAGAGGTGTCATTTGAGCTGTCTTGAAAGATGAGAAGGTGTTTGGTAGACAAAGGGGGGGGCACATAATCTCCAGAGGTCACACCTATGTGAATATGTTTCTTGGGAGGAGCCTGTGATCCTCTAAATCCTGCCCTTTCTTTCTTTAATGAAACTTCAGAAAATAACTGCTTGATTCACCACTCTCTTTGGATCAAGCCCATGGACAGTATAGGCATCCCTTCCAGAAAGTGATAAGCCTGTTTCTTCTAGGGACTAAAGTCCCCACCCCCACCAAAAAATTCTGTTGAATTCCTTATCTCTAAACTGCCACACGCTTTAATCTTCCTTTTCCATGTTGAAATAAATGCTTTCTTCTAAATCGGTTTGAGTGGAGCCAAGATTTCACTTTGATAATCCTTTCACCATTTCAACAAACATATGCTGAATGCCTCCACTGCTCTGGAGTCTCAGCTTCCAAAGAACAAACAGTGAGATAGTTTCTGCTCCCAAGGAGACTAAAACTGACACCCAACAGGAAGCTAAAGTAGCACAGAAACGGTCCTCCTTTAGCATTTACTATTAAAGCATAGTCTTTGTGGACACAGAGTTGGTATTGAAACTTTTCGGAATAGGTGACTCCAATTCTGAACTGAAATTTAGGGGTCCAAGGAACAATAAAGAAAGCCATCCTTACCACTAGGAAGATTTACCAGGAAAAGCAAAAAACATCTTTAGTCTAAACTTTACCCGGGACATATTTTAAGGAGCCTGAGAAAGTCCATTCCATGCAGGAAGATACCCCAAAAGGAGCATATAAGATAAAGTTTTATATTAAGTATTTGGTCATGTATACTTATATATTTTTCTTGAAAGCTTTCATTTATTTGAGAGAGAGACAGAGCACAAGCAGGGGAGAGGCAGAGGGAGAAGGAGAAGCAGACTCCCCATAGAACAGGGAGCCCGACATGGGGCTCGATCCCAGGACCCTGGGATCATGACCTGAGCCGAAGGCAGATGCTTAACTGATTGAGCCACCCAGGTGTCCCTACTGTGTTTTACTTTATTTTTTTAAGGAGGTTCCACATCTAGCAAGGAGCCCAACATGGGGCCTGAACCCATGACACCAAGATCAAGACCTAAGCTGAGATCAAGAGTAAGGTGCCTAACCAACTGAGACACCCAGGCGCCCCTATACTTGTGTATTTTAAAAACACGTCATTTGATGTTCATTTATTTGCCATAAATTTTGGTGTTTTTGTAACAACTTCAGAATTTTCTGGAACTAGAACCCCAATTTATAATTCTGATTATTGCACACATAAAGACGTGGCTTACCAAGGCTTGTCTTACCTTCCCCAGTAGGGAACAACTTAGTTCTGGGGTCACATAGTGCCTGTAATTGGTAGGGCTGCTCACCCTGGTGCCACCACTCCAGAACGTCCTCCTTCTCTTCTCTCTCTTCCCCTCAGCCTCGCTGCCCCTAAAAGACAAAATCGAATGCCAGCTCTTCCACAGTTCATTCTCTGACACCCCCCACTTCCCAGAAATCATTCGTTTTCTTTCCTCCAGACTCCCACCACAGCTCATCCTGCCCCCATATATACACACAGAACCTAACATTTTCTACCCGGTTTATAGCTTTTGGTAAATATGTCATATCCCATATGAAATGATAATTTCCTTGGAATCACTAATATTTTCTTTTGTCTTTATATCTCATCCCTTCTTACCTCTTCCAGTACCTGTCACATGTAAAGCTGTAATGGACACTCAGTAATAATTCACTGAAATGCCATCAGTGGGTGGAATTTCATTCTAGATCAATGAATGTCTGCATCCTTCTGGATGCCATCATCCATAGCATAAATCCTTAAACCATTGTTTCCCAAAGTGGGTTCTGGTTAAATAGTCCTTAAAATGTCTATGGTTAAAACTTTTGGGAAATTCTAGTTAAACAAAGTTAAACAGGATTCTTTACTGTAGGACTTCTCAAATTGTAGGCACTGAGAGGGAGATAGAGTGAATAATGTTTCTCAAAATTGTTTGACCACAGAAACCTTGATAATTTTCTGAGGATGTATATGAGTTTCCTCTTACTGTTGTAACAAATTCCCTTGAAGATTGTGGATGAAAACAATGTAAGTTTATCATCCTACAGTTCTGGAGGTCAGAAGGCTAAAATGAGGGAGTAGGGCTGTGTTCCTTTTGGATGCTCAAGGGGAGAATCCCTTTCCTTGCCTTTTCTGGCTTCTAGAGACTGCCCACCTTCCTTGGCCTATGTCTCCTTCCTCCCATCTTCAAGGCCAGCAATGTAGTGTAGGGGTAGAAAAATGTTTCCTTCTAGGTTCTTTGCCTGGTATAATAATGAAATGGACATAAGATAGATTAACAGGAAAAAAAACAAATTTGATTTCATACATACAGGAGCCCCTTAAAAATATGAGACTCAAAGAAGTGACCAAAGCAGGAAGCTTCTGTCATCTTAAACAAACAATAAATTTGTGAAGAACTGACAGAACAAAAAGGTTTGGGTTTGGGGTACTAAATTAGTGAAAAAGTAACAAAGTTTGTTTATACATCCTCTTGGCCCTAACTTGCCTCTCTGGTAATAAGGATGCCTTCTACCCAACTGGCACAGGGAGGGTAGCTTTCACATGAGAGATTTATTTCCTGCTTTCAGCGGGGGACACACAAGAGAGTTAAGAATGTCCTTCTTGCACTGACTATCCCCCAAGTAACTTTAATTCAAAATAATCAATATGCCAAAATGGCCTATTTGCGGTGACATATTCTGCTCCCCTTCACTAGCATCTTCAGTTTTTTTCTGACCTCTGCTTCTGTCATCATACCTCTTCCTGTGACTCCTGACACTCTCGCCTCTCTTGTAAGGGTACTCGTGGTTGCAGTGGGCCTACCTGGGAAATCCAGAATAATCTTTTCATCTCAACATCCTTGTTTAATCACATCTGCAAAGCCCCTTTGCTACATAAGGTAACATATTTAAAGGTTCCGGAGATTAGAAAGTGGCCGTCTTGGGGCCTTGGGTGGTTCAGTCAGTTAAGCACCTGCTTTCTGCTCAGGTCATGATCCCAGGGTGTTGGGATTGAGCCCCACATCCGGCTCCCTGCTCAGCGGGGAGTCTGCTTGCCCCTCTCCCTCTGCCCCTCACTCCCACTCGTGCTCTCTCTCTCTCAAATAAATAAGTAAATAAAATCTAAAAAAAAAAAAAAAAGGAACAGATGATAAAAGCTGTACAAATTACAAAGACCAAAAGTTCAGGGGTGCCTGTGTAGCTCAGTCAGTTAAGCGTCTGACTCTTGATCTCAGGGTCATGAGTTCAAGCCCTGCATTGGGTTCCATGCTGGGCATGAAACCTACTTTAAAAAAATAAAAATAAGGGGCGCCTGGGTGGCTCAGATGGTTAAGCATCTGCCTTCGGCTCAGGTCATGATCCCAGAGTCCCAGGATCGAGCCCCGCATCAGGCTCCCTGCTCATCGGGGAGCCTGCTTTTCCCTTTCCTTCTCCTGCTCCCCCTGCTTGTGCTCTCTCGCTCTCTCTGTCAAATAAATAAATAAAATCTTTAAAAAAATAAAAAATAAGAAAAATAAGAAAAAACAAGTTTAAAGTTTACAGAAATGCAGAGAAAGTAATACTTAATAAAAAATGTGGTTGGTATTTCAAAAAGTATAAGAAAGTTTAAAAAAAAAGACATTATGGTATTAAGACAGTTTAGGTGATTACTTATACCAAGTAGGAAGATGGATGCCAAAAGAACCTATGGGCATAGCTAGAAAAGCACATGGAATTTGATTTTTCTAAAGAAATAGAACTTAAAATGGAAACTTGTTATACCTGGCAAAGCAGGAGAGTAAAACTCGACCTTTATATAAATTTAAATGTTTCAAAAATTATTTTTGCCTTAGTTTGTCAATCCAGGATAATTTTTTTCCTAATAACCTCTGAGAATGGATATTTGCAAAATATGTTGAGCTACTTGGAAAATAATACAGGAACAAAAGAAAACATCATCATGATTATTGTTACATTTTATAAACCTATTATTCTCTTAGCTTGAAAACATTACAAGAAATTAGACTATAATAACAGAATACAAATTTTGGATATCAGAGAGCATTTTGAAACAGAAGAGATAAGATGTGAGAGGGTTGTAAATTTGGCCAGATAGAGTTTTCTTCTTCATAGTTTGGGAATTATGTAGTTTCATCTAGTATAAACACTGACTCCATTAATACTGAAAGGGAACGCGTCTGTGAACTAATCTTACCTTTCCCTTTCAGGTAAGAGGAGTGCAGTAAATTTCTCCCTCTTGGCAGGGGTCAGCAGTTTGATGGAGACTGTAATTCTGTGAATGTGCCATTTTTATAGACTGTGAAATGCAGTAATAATTTCAGTGTTTTATTACAGATATCAGTTTGTTTCCCTCCATCTATTCCATTTTATTACAAATTCTATGCCTCTGTATGATGAAGGTAATGTGCTTGCTTTCACTGACGTGGAAGGTAAAGGACAGAATTGATAATATAAGTGTGGGGCACTTTTTTTTTTTTTACAATTTCATAAGCTTTGTGCTCACAGATTGCATGCTGTACTTTTTATTTCAGTAACATTTAACAAAACCTTGGCCATGGAGGAAATTAAACTTACACAGAATGTCCATAATGAGACTCTGGGTGCTGTTATTTCAGGTACGGTATGGAGGGGCTACTCTGAGTGGCAAATTAAAGAGACAAAAGCCATCTCTTCCTTAATGCTTCTAGTGTACAGAACTAGTTGGATTTAATCATAAATTACTTGTACAGTAACCTCAGCTGTCTGGGACACAGCAAAGTCGAGGCCCTGAAACATGCCATTCATCCTCCAAACTCCCGGGGGAGCTTCTTAGACTTTTGCTTGACACCTAATGATTCTCTCTATACTTATAAGTCTATCCTGCTTGATTATTTAACCTCCTCTATCACAGGCACAAGAAACATACACTTAAAAGAAGGAATTATGAGAATCAGACTCACTGACCTAATAAGAAGTGACAGTTAAACACATGAAAGAAGGAGGCAGAATACTTATTTTAAAATAGGCACGGAAATGTTTTAAGGCACAAGGGCATTGATAGGAACAGACCATCTTGAATACTTCCCTTAAGACATCATTTTATTGCACTGAAGCCTAATAGTAATGGCCCTGAGACCTCAAGAACAGTTTACATTCTATTCATGTGCAATATATTATGTAAAAATTTCTGTTCAAAATGCTTTTATTTTTGAAAATTTTGAAACTGAAACTCATCCTTCAATAATACCATATAAATAAGAACTGTCATAATGTATTGCATTGAATGAGCCCTAAAATACATCTATTTTTACTACTAGTGATCAGGACATTTTGATTTTAAACTCTCATTTCAATTTTTTTCCCCCAAAATTCCTTCCAATGACGTACATGGACACCAACAGTGATTGGATTTACCCCACCTTTCTTGGCAGAGATATAAAGGATTTGTGTATACTAATTCATTCTTGCTGGTTGATTTCCTGGGTGTTATTTCTTTTTGTTTTGTTTTATCTGGAGCAGTGTCTCTCCTTTAAAAAAAATAGGTTTAAAATAGCTTATTTGGATGTTATAAACTTTCCTCTTTGGGAAAGTAGAAATGAAAATCAGGACAAACGAGAGCTTTGGAAGACATTCTGCATTATGCCTGCAGTGAACTTCTCTTCTTCCCTTTTTGCCCCCACTCCACAACACAGACCCTCTGGCCAGTATGACTTCCCATTGTGTGAGAGCCTGGTCCCAGAGTAATTTTCTGGGACTCATGTTATGAAGGTTTAACTGTGTCCCTAAGGGAGGTTACAGAACACTCTATTAGACCTTCCTAGTTTCTTATTGTTTAGGGTGAATTTGGGGGGGGGCAGGGGAGAATGTTTTTCTTTTTCTCTTGATTATGTGGCTCCCTTGACTAACATTATCTTTCCTCGTTAGAAACCATAGCTTTACTTTGCTGTGTGGCCCATCTGCACAGTTCTATGATTATAGAGTTGATTTCTCAAGCATTTCTTATCCAAACCCCTAGTAAACCAGGTTTCATTTTAAGCTATTATGTCTTTGAATCATGAGAAATTGTGTAGCCCATTGACCACGAGCCTCAAACAGAAGGTAGGAGAAGGCACCTTCTCCAGAGCAAATTGGTGTTATCGTAGGTCTTTGACATTAGAAGTTGGATCTGGCATTTAATCAGGGAAGAAACAGACGCATAATGATCGATCTCATTCCTACCCTCCTGTGATACAGCAAGATATTTGTCTAAATGTCCTTAGATGGGGTAGGAGGTAGTATTTAATATGGAAATAGGAAAAAATAGTATGCACTGAACTGCTTTGCACCTGTGAAGAAGTAGATACAGAGAACCTTCAAAAAGCAGAGCTCTCGTTCTCTACGTAATGGGAACTTATTATGTACTTTGTGCCAGGCGCTGTACTCTATGTGACTTCACAAGTAACGCTTTTCTTAGAGCCATAGCCATGTCCTTTTAGTGCCCATAAGATAGAACAAGAAAATGTGTCCCTTCCCCATGCTGACTTTAAAAAAAAAAAGGCTGAATAGAGGATTTGTACCCTTAAAGTTGAAGGGGAAAATAAAAGGCATAGAGAAAATAATATACTTTAAAGTGAGGCCAAAGTATTAACCTTAGGTTACTAGTTTTTGTTTTGATGGGTGGTGATTCAAATTTAATAAAACCCAAGCAGCCATAGATCACTTAAGTTCAGTCAAAAATTTCCTACCTTCATTCATCAGGTGGATTCCTTTGTATTTTTTCAGCTTCTGGGTTATTATTTCTTTGTGTTTTCTTTGGCTCCTTCTCACCACTCTCAGAACACAGTGGCAGTTTGGGGAGGTCAGTCCCCACAGCTTGATGCATAACAGGCAAAACAAAGAAAGTCATCTCTAGTCACAGATGTTCCTCCTAAGTTACACTGTCATGGGAAGATGATCTGAAAACATAGTCACTGGAACGAGATATAGCCCCCAAAAAGACTTGTATCAGGGTAGCAAACTGAAAGAAGAAATGTGAAATTTTGTGGCAAATATTGTTTAAATCTTGTTTCATGTTTTTAGCAGTACCTTAATTTAGGTGTGAGGAATAGGCTTGGCTAGAAAGAACCTAACATTTCCTTATGCCCTTAGTTTGAAATCTAACCAGTATTCAGGGATTTCTTCCTAAGTATTTCTCAAGTTTCCTTTCAGGAAGAGGCATTCTCCTACCTGAGCTTTCAAGAACAGATTTTATAACACTTGGAGTTAACTTAAACTTTTAAGAGCCCAAGTTGGGGGTAGTGGCTTTTTCGTACCCCAGACTGCCATAACACAGAAATATTCTTTTGTTTCCATTCATCATTTGGGAATAAAAATGGATCTTATTTGTATGTATCTTCTTGAAGAACAGAAAAATTAAAGAAACACTCAGAAGTCTATTTTAACCAAATTCATTATAGTAGAACAGTTCACTTGTATCTTGATGATTATTATGGCTTCTTATTTAGCACTTTAGATGCAATATTTGTAAGTTCTCCCTTTTTGGCTTAACCTTCAAATAGAAAGTTCTAAAGAATAGCCAGCCCCCAGAGATACAGTACACTGGTGATAAATGGAATCAATTTATTCTTAGTGGCTTTTTAATTAACCTAGAACTTAATTTTTTTATATGAAATAGTTCAACGCAATGAAATTTTCAGCTGGGACTCCAGAAGCTGGGCCAGAATAGAAAGAGAAAGAATGAATATCTCTAAGATACTGGCCCTCTCAATATTAACATTGTTAATTCTACTAAGCATAATGGGAGCATAGATCACTCTACTACACAGGCTCAATAAGTTACCTTAGGATCAAAGTCACACAGAAGTTTTTGAATATACTGACACAAATTTCATTGATACTTTAAGAAGCCACATTAAAAAAAAAAAAAGAAGAAGAAGCCACATTCAACTGCTTATCAGATATCATTGCCAAGAACAAGGGGTTGCAAAAAGGTTTGTCTGTGCTGTAACTTTTATGTATTCTGCCTTCCAGAATTTTTAACATAAAATTAGTGGGAAATTAACAAAAACTGCATCGTAGTATTTTCTTAAGATACACTTTATTTTTTTAGAGCAGTTTTAGTTTTATAGCAAAATTGAGCAGAAAGCACAGAGTTCCCATATATTGCCTGCCCCTGCAATTCGGTATTTTAACTTTAGAATTTTAGTTTTATGAAGACCACAACTTTATTGAGAAATAATACACACATATCATCAAATTTACTTTTTTAAGGTGTACACCTCTGTGTTTTTAGTACATTCATGGGAGTTGTGCAACCATAACCATTCTAATTTCAGAATTAAAATTTACTTTTGAATGATGATATTAAAATACCATTTAGAGAATTTAAAGAAGAGAAAAAATATCTCCCAAACTCACCATTCTAACCAAATATTTGTCATTTTTTGGTAAATTTTATTCTAGTTGTTTTTTTAAAATACCCAGATATTTTTTTACAAAGGATGATCAGAGTGTTCTATGCAGTTATTTAAAGTTTTTCTGCTGAGAGTAGATGGCTCTGTCTCTTTAAGGCTGCTCACAGTGTGATGAGGTGTGCTGTGATTCTTACTGCTGTGTGTACACATGAAATTATTCAAATGAAAAAAACAACTTCATGTCTGTGTATGCTGTGGTGTGTTGCTTTCCACTAAGCCATCTCTTGGTATTTGAATATTCCAAAGCACTGTTAAAGCTTTATACTTTTGGTCATTAGTAGCAGGTAGACATCTTTTATTCTTTCGTGCTAGGATGTGAGAACAATAAAAGATTAGGTTAACTAATGAGGCTGCTGTGGCCTTAGATGCTGCTGTCCCCTCAGTCTAAGGGCAGCCTTGGCCCTGGGCCTCGTGAAGACGTGACTCAGCTAGCATTAGTGGGGGGTGCTGAGCAACAAAATGTATAAAAGTGAACAGTAAGAGAAAGACAATGAAAACATAGGCATGGATATGAGCACATTTACAGAAGTTTCACAAGTGGCCAAAAATTATATGAAAAGATGTTCTGGGATGTGAATGAAAATACTTTTTTAAGAATCAGATTAAGAACATTTGAAAAACATTGATAATGTTATATGCAATAAAGGATGTGAGAAATGGGGGACTCATATGCTATGAGAGTATAATTGATCAACCTTATATGAGGCTAATTTGATTGCATTTATTAAGATTTAAAATGTCTGTCCTCTTTAATTGAAGAATAGCACTCTTAAGAATTTTGCAGAAGTAGGGGCTCTGGGTGGCTTAGTCAGTTAAGCGTCCAACTCCATCTCAGCTCAAGTCTCGGTCTCAGAGTCATGGGTTCCAGCCCCACATTGGGCTCCTCGCTGGGCATGGAGCCTACTTAAAAAATAAAAAAAGAGTTTTGTAGAAGTAATAGCATTGTATATAAAAATACATATACAGAAATATTCACTGAAGCCATATTTACAATGGCAAGAAACAGTCTATTGCTCAGCAGTAGGAAAATTGGCTAAATAAATCATGGTTCAGATCGTCATTAAGAAGAACAAGGTTCATATGTATTTGTGTGTGTGTGTGTGTGTGTGTGTGTGTGTGTGTGTGTGTGATGCCCAATGTAGATGTGCATGATATACTTTCATGTGAAAAAAATCAAAATTTTTTATTTCCCTTTTATTTAAAAAAAGTGTATTGTAGATAAGTCTGTTCATGTGTAAGAAAACTGGGGTTGGGGAATATTTTGCTTTTTATTTTATATTATTTTTTTCAACCAACTGGATTATGAATGATTTTTACTTTTCTTTTTCCTGTGTTTTTCAATCCCCAATTTGAAAAATTAAGTGACATTCTTAAGGCTTTCAAAGATGAAAAGATGTAGCAATTTGAGCTAAGCTATCAAACTATTGCCAAGGAGAAGTTCTTAAGGAACCAGCTTTAATGAATAGGTAAAATTGATTTCTAATTAGTATACCAGCAGTTTAGGGGCTCCTGGCTGGCTCAGTCAGTAGAGCATGTGACTCCTGATCTCAGGGTCATGAGTTCAAGCCCCATGTTGGGAGTAGAGAATACTTAAAAAATAAAATCTTAAAAAAAATTAGTGTATCAGGGGGCGCCTGGGTGGCTCAGTCGTTAAGCGTCTGCCTTCGGCTCAGGTCATGATCCCAGGGTCCTGGGATCGAGCCCCGCATCGGGCTCCCTGCTCCGCAGGAAGCCTGCTTCTCCCTCTCCCACTCCCCCTGCTTGTGTTCCCTCTCTCGCTGTGTCTCTCTCTGTCAAATAAATAAATAAAATCTTAAAAAAAAAAAAAAAAAAAAATGGTATGAATCCCTTAAAAAAAAAAAAAAAAAAATTAGTGTATCAGTAGTTTATATGGAAAAAGATCTTTCTAAAATATGTGGAAATAGTTTTTACTCAGGTTAAACCTTTTGAAATTTTTATTTTTTCGAGTCATAAAATACTATGAAACATTTTGAAGATAAATAAGAGTATAAAGAAGATAAGAAATACTTTATAATCGGGGTACCTGGGTGGTTCAGTCAGTTAAGCATCTGCCTTCGGCTCAGGTCATGATCCCAGGGTCCTGGGATCGAGCCCCGAGTCTGGCTCCCTGCTCAGTGGGGAGCCTGTTTCTCCCTCTCCCTCTGCCACTCCCCCTGCTTGTGCTTGTGCTCTCTCTAATAAATAAATAAATCTTAAAAAAAAACATTTATTTATTTGAGAAAGAGAGAGTGCAAGCAGGGGGATGGGCAGAGGGAGAGGGAGAGCGGGAATCTCAAGCAGACTCCCCACTCAGCTTGGAGCCCGACCCACGACCCTGAGATCATGACCTGAGCCAAAATGAAGAGACTCTTAACCAACTGTGCCCCGTTTTTTTAAGATTCAAATAAATAAATAAAATCTTTTTAAAAATCCTTTATAATTCTATCACTTGGAGATAATAGTAGGCTAAGTCTTAAAACCTTATTTATGCTATCATTTTGAAATTTCAAAAGAATTTATTTTCACCCTAATCACTTGTCTCACTGCTGAATTAGTGGGGGAGGGTACATATGATCTTAATGAAATTTCCTGAATATTTCCTATAAAAAAATTAGCCTTGGTAATATTGCACATTGTAATAAAAGTTAAAAAAGTTAGAAGAGAAAGATAAAAATGCTGAAGGGTAATAAAGAAAGAGAGGAGGGCAGATGAGTAGGACAATCAGTTTTCCTATTATTAAAAGAAGTGTCTGTGCTCAAACTAGTCAATGAAGAAATTTCTCTTTGGTTCTCCCCCCTGCTGTCCTGGGCTAGTAGTTAACAGTAATCATCGAGAGGTTGTAGAGAATGGAAAGGACCATCACTGAGCTGGAGTACTTGTGTTATTTGGTACCTGGGAGTAATTCTCTGGGGGACTCGAATCTTCACAGTCTTCTCATACTTGCAGGAGGAGCAATTAGGTTACAAAATTAACCACCCTGAGGGGCGCCTGGGTGGCTCAGTTGGTTGGGCGACTGCCTTCGGCTCAGGTCACGATCCTGGAGTCCCGGGATCGAGTCCCGCATCGGGCTCCCTGCTCGGCAGGGAGTCTGCTTCTCCCTCTGACTCTCCTCCCTCTCATGCTCTCTGTCTCTCATTCTCTCTCTCTCAAATAAATAAATAAAATCTTTAAAAAAAAAAAAAAAAAAAAAATTAACCACCCTGAGCTGCTCACCCCTGGCAGCAGGCGCTGGGTGCTCTGTTGTTACCAGCCCATGGATTATAGGCGGGCCTGGTCCGTAGCTTCTTTAGGTCTCTTTGTCTCGTCACCCCCAAGTCCAGAATTGCATATTGAATTGTGCTCCCAGAGGCTGCAGCATTGAGTGGTTTCTAAATCCTCAGCCCTTTACTATGCCACCTTTACCTTAAGGAATGGCTACCTAATTTGTGGGGTCCAGTGCAAAATGAAAATGTGGGGCCCTTTGTTCAAAAACTAAGAATTTTAAAACAGTACAAGCAAAACATTAGAACAAGCACAGGGCTCTTTGGGACTGTATAGGTTACATTCCCACGACACTGGCTCTGCTCAGCTTAGCCTCACCTCCTGACCCAGGGGTACCCTGTTACTGAGAGAGAGTGCATACATAGTATCCCCAATCCTCCTTCTTCCCTTTTTTTGAGATCACCTAGTACTTAACTCCATACAGGGCTACAGAACTTCTAATCCTTGAAACAAAACTGCTCTTTGAGAATGAGGGACAGGTGTTGTAAGGGAGGAAAAATAATTTTTCCCACTATCTTCCTTTGTTCTCTACCTGGGGCTCTGTAAATTGGACTGACAAAAAAATAGATTAATGGGGGGAAAAAGGTTTTTTTAAAGATTTTATATATTTGAGCAAGAGGGAGAGAGGGAGAGCGAGCACTCAAGCCAGGGGAGGTGCAGAGGGAGAGGGAAAGGGACAAGCAGACCCTGCGCTGAGCACAAGCCCAACAGGGGGCTCGATCTCACAACCCCTGGGATGATGACCTGAGCCAAAACCAAGAGTCGGATGCTTAACTGACTGAGCCACCCAAGTGCCCTGAGAAAAAAGTTTGTGGGTTTTTTTGTTGATTTTTGTCTTTTTAAAAAGGTTTTATTTGTTTATTTGAGAGAGAGAGAGAGAGAGCATGAGTGGTGGGAGGGGCAGAGAGACAAGCAGACTCCCCGCGGAGTGTGGAGCCCAACACAGGGCTCAATCCCAGGACCCTGAGATCATGACCTGAGCTGAAATCAAGAGTCAGATGCTTAACCAATTGAGCCACCCAGGTGCCCCTGAAAAAAAAAGTTTTTTAATGTGTGCATCACACTTTGAATGGGAGTACTGAGAGATAGTAACTTCAAGGGATGGTTAGTATTTGATTTTCTATACCATCTTAGCAATGGGACAATAAATATTTAGAGACATGGTAAGACAAAAGAAAAGGACTCTGAATTTCTAGGGGTGGCAAATTGTGGGAAGGCAAATATAGAGAGAAACTAATGAAAGATAAAAGCTAGTTAGTAAGGTTTGTTACATAGATTCTTCTGGTGCCATCTCCAGGCTGATAATGGTTTAAGTTGTCTCCAGTCCTTAACTTTTGTCCTTCCTGGTAGAGAGGGGAGGGAGGATACCTTTGTAAATGTTTGTCCTGCTTCTAGGCAAATAAGGGAAGGATAGAGAGCTTTTCCTGTATCTGCTTCTCAGTTGCCTTCAGCTCAAAATAATCCTTATGCTAAAATGGCATATTCTGGAGTTGGCATAATCTACTATCCTACAGTGTCCTCTCTGGGCAGATGCAGCCCCATGGGCCCATGATTCAAAACCTTATGCGTGGTCAAAAAAATTGCCCCTCCTCCAGGCAGATGCAGCCCTGTGCTGGAGCCCCTGGCCTGGCACTTGATGGGTGATTTCGACTCTTGCAGCTTGGCTGGGCATCCTCATTCAGGAAACAGCCTGCATATTCCTACACAGTCACCTTGCCTGGGGGACCACTGGGCTGGTCCCTTGACACAGAGTGGCAAGATCGATAAGTTAGAATGTCCTTTCTTTTTTTTTTTTTTAAGATTTATTTATTTGAGGGAGAGCATGTGCACATGAGATGGAGGGGCAGAGGGAGAGAGAGTCTCAAGCAGACTTTGGGCTGAGCACAGAGTCTGATGCGGGCCTTGATCCCATGACCCTGAGATCACAACCTGAGCCAAAACCAAGAGTCGGACACTTAGCCGACTGTGCCACCCAGGCACCCTTGTCCTTTTTTCTTAGTATGATAATCCAAATCCCTTAATTTGGATTCCTTGAGTACCTAAGCTTCTCTTGTTTACACTCTAAGCTGTAGCTCTTTGCCCTTTTATTGGTTGTTTTTGCTCATATATATTTAAAATTCCTTTTCTTATGATTAAAATGGTCTATTATTGGGATCTGGCAATCCATCTCCCTAGCTTCACTGAATGAGGTGCTTTAGTAGTAGGCAAACAGATCCGTTAGACTCTTCTATCAATCTGTTCTAAGTTGGTGAGGTTTTAGGTCTCACTTCTAAGTGAGATGATACATGTTTAAAAAGAAAAATTTCGGGTGCCTGGGTGGCTCAGTCGTTAAGCGTCTGCCTTCGGCTCAGGTCATGATCCCAGGGTCCTGGGATCGAGTCCCACATCAGGCTCCCTGCTCGGCGGGAAGCCCGCTTCTCCCTCTCCCACTCCCCCTGCTTGTGTTCCTGCTCTCGCTGTCTCTCTCTGTCAAATAAATAAATAAAATCTTTAAAAAAAAGAAAAAAGAAAAAAATTTCAATGAAATATAAAAAGAGAAAAATGAATCATTATAATCCTTTTGGTCTTTTGTAATTATTGGCTAGCTTTGCTTGAGAATAATCCAGGGAAAGGTATAGATTGAGGTAAATAAAATCAGGTCTCAAGAGGGTTTTTTAAATTGGGTGCTGACATTAAAAATTAAAAGGACATTAGATTCCCTTGCTTTCCCACACCCACCAAAAATAAATAATGCACATACCAAGAGTTATGGGAGATGGAATCTGTTCATACTGGCCTTTGAACACCCTGCATTTGTTCCCACCGTGAAGTTATAGTGGGGTCGCAGAAGAGCCCATGCTGAGCTGCTATACCCCTGTCTCGCTTGCTATTCAGACTACAGTAACACCAAGGAATAGTTTGAAGTGGGGCAGAGACTGTGAGGATATACTTCATAAGAGTCAAAATCATCCAGCACCGATGACTAAGATCCCATATACTTTTCTAAACTCTTTTGTAACCTGTGTAAATGTTTTGTTTGTATGTATGTCTGTGTGTGAGTATAAGCATGCATGTGTTTGTGTGAGTGTGTGTGTATGCATGGGTGTGTGCATGTTGGGAAAAGGGCTGGAGGTTAAAAGTCCAGTACTCATTATAGAAAAACATACTTTATTTACTAGCGTAGATCCTCAGATTTGTTTGAGATGTGTTCACCATTTCTCATGGCAAAAAGTCAGGGTCTACGGTTTTGAAACAGATTTCAGTACTCCTGTGTCTCAGTATTGTGTCTATGAACTTCCATATGAGATATTCCATATGATCAGATTTATATGCAAAGATATATGAGATGTGTGCTTGCTCACCTTTTCCCTACATAAATACAGAATGTATAAGGATATGAGATTCTCACCCCTGAAAATATTTAAAGCAGATTGGAAGAATATGTCCTTTGATTTTTATTTGAAAGCAAAACTTCCTTTTACTCTTCCATATTACTTTGTTCCTAATAAAATAATTGGTTCTCTAGGTTAGTGTGAATTAATATGTGCTTTTTTACCAGTCAGGATATAAGCTTGACCATAAAGAGCAGTACTGAAAATAACATTAACTTAAATACAATAGAAATTTATTTCTCTCTTTTAACAGCTTAGGTTCAGGACAATATGGTGGCTCTCTCCATAAGGACATCTGGGACCTAAGTTCCTGCTCTTTGTTTCTTGGCCAAACCTGGTGTGTGTTCTCCACCCATTTAAACACACATCCTGGAAGTTGATTATATCCCATTATCTAGAACTTAGCTATAGACTTTTTTTACTGTTATGTTAATCACCATACATTACATCATTAGTTTTAGATGTAGTGTTCCATGATTCATTGTTTGTGCATAACACCCGGTGCTCCATTCAGTACGTGCCCTCTTTAATACCCATCACCAGGCTAACCCATCCCCCCACCCCCCTCCCCTTTAGAACCCTCAGTTTGTTTCTCAGAGTCCATCGTCTCTCATGGTTCATCTTGCCCTCCGATTTCCAAAAAAAAAAAAAAAAAATGATAGCTATAGACTTTTTAGCAGAGAGCCAGGTAGCCAGCTAAAATGAGAGTTTAACATTTCATTGAGGAAATGGAGAATGGATATTGGGGCATAGCTGTCCATCCCTGTCACACTTGTCTGTGAATCATGCTCTACTCATCACATTTTCAACCCAGAGCAGTAAATGTTGTAGCAGAATTAGCTTATTAAGAAGTTAGACACAAAAATCTGACTTTAATTGCAAATGGCTTCCGTTATCACAAGTCAATTTTGACCATTTACCAGTGACTTCCAGTGGCACCGTGATAAGAAAGATTGTAGAGCTGTATTTGCACTGAGCAGAAAAATAATTACATGATCAATAAGTGATACCTGCCCTTGGCACAGGATAGAGGAATAATGTCATGTGTTAATTATCCTTAGTCTTAATTCAGAGAACAACTCCTATAAAGTCATAGATTTTATCCTGTGTAGCACTGTTAAAGATGTTTTATTTTTTTCCCCAGTGATTCATTCCACTGCCACCAAGCAAGGGTCTAAAATGGGGGTGGGCTGGGACTTTATGTATAATGGAAATACCACTTACTAGTGGAAAGGAAGGTTTAATTGAATGACCAATTGAAATAAATTTTTAGAACACTCGGGAAACCTGAGGGTGCCAAGAAAGCCGCCGTTATATGATCATATGCAGGGAAGAAAGGGTGAAAAATAGATTGGTAAGAATCAATCAGTTTTCTCCTTGCTCTGAACTTATTCATATGACTGAGTTAATAGTTTAAAATACAGTACATGTGTTGCCTTGTTTTGCTTTATCTTTCTGTGTATCTTGTCTCTTTAACGAGACTAGGAGCTCTTGAGAAACAAGTCTAAACGTGACACCCCTCTGTGTCCCTGACAATCTCTAGCACATCTTGCACAAGGAGGGAACACAGTAGGTATTTGTTGATTGCTGGATTGCATGGTGATCTAGTTAGCAGGGATTTTTTTTTTGTATTCAAGGAGTTTTCTCACTGCATAAGCATTACTATCTTCAATTTATCTTTCAGACACTGAGGTTGAAGGTGACTAAGTGAATTGTACCATTCTTCCGGTGGTTCTGAATGCATTATTGATTAGTAACAGAATTGACTAGCATAAATGGCAGTTGAGGATTTTCTTCCCCTCTTTTACCTGTGTCATCTTGGCAAAAGTGAAGGACAATATTCAAGCTTCTCCAAGATCTGCATGATAAACAATTGCTGGATAAAATAATATCCTCTTCTAGATGAGAGCAAAACAAGGGGCCAAATCTGGCTGTCCTGATTTTGCTTTCCTTGCTCAGGCCACTGGCGGGAGTTACCCTTGCTCTTGGTTCAGGTCCCAGCTCCTCCCTTGCTTGTCTGTAACTGTGGGTGAGTCATGGCGACCTGGCTGGCCCTCCTTTGTCCAATTGGAAAAGAGAGATGCATCTCTACCAGATGATGGCTTAAAGCGCCTCTGACTTCTGCTATGGAGGACCCTCTGAAACACAAAGCATTGTTGTTGCTATGCTTGTTGCGTGATAACTAATTCATCTTCTCTTCTCCCCTCAACCAAATTTCCTGCTGAGGTAAGTAATGTGGAGTGGGTTTTTGGTTTTTTTTCCTTCAGCTTTTATTTCCTTTTGTGTATGTCTGGCCTTGTAAATGTGGTGAATGAATGCTATTATTATAACCCTTTTTGACAGCTCTGTAATTTAATTGTAATTCACTCTGAACGTCTTTTTAAGACAATGATGTGTATTGGAGATGCAGCTGTTCCAATCTCATCTGCTAAACTGACAGGAATTGTTGCAATCATAGTCCCAGCAACTGTGGGAACTTCCGATCTATTCAAAGCCAAATATAGGGATATACTCTGTGTGTGTGTGTGTGTGTGTGTGTGTGCGCACATGCGTGTGTGTGGGGGGGGGCACTCTCTGTACCCTGGTTTGGCAAAAAGTGTCAGTGTGGTATTTAGAGAGAAGCATCATTTAAAATTGGCCTTTGCATAAATACGTAAATTATTCTGAAGTAGAAGAACTCTTGGATTTGTTTTCTGTGGTGAGCTATAAGCTGTATAACTTCTGTTAACATTAAGAGGTAGTCCCTCCGGGGCGCCTGGGTGGCTCAGTCGTTAGGCGTCTGCCTTCGGCTCAGGTCATGATCCCAGGGTCCCGGGATCGAGCTCCACATCGGGCTCCCTGCTCCGCGGGAAGCCTGCTTCTCCCTCTCCCACTCCCCCTGCTTGTGTTCCCTCTCTCACTGTCTCCCTCTCTGTCAAATAAATAAATAAAATTAAAAAAAAAAAAAAAAAAAAAAGAGGTAGTCCCTCCATTCACCTGGAGTTGATTCCTGCCAGTGTTGGCTGGGTGTTAGTAGAACCCCACTGGTCACCAGCTGTTGTACTAGTTTGTTAGGATTGCCATAGGAGAGTACCGTGTACTGGGTGGCTTACACAACAGAAGTTGAAAACAAAAACCAGAAACTCATTTTTCTCACAGTTCTGGAGACTAGAAGTCCAAATCAAGGTGTTGGCAGGGTTGAATCCTTCTGAGGGCTGTGAGAGAGAATCTGCTTCATTCCTCACTCCTAGGTTCTGGTAGCCTGAGGTGTTCTCTGGCTAGATAGATGTGCTCCCTGTGTCTTCCAGTTGTCCTCCCTCTCTACACGTCTCTGTCCAAATTTCCCCTTTTTTTTTTTTTTTTAAGATTTTATTTATTCATTTATTTGAGAGAGTGAGAGAGAGAGAGAGCACATGAGAGGGGGGAAGGTCAGAGGGAGAAGCAGACTCCCTGCTGAGCAGGGAGCCCGATGCGGGACTCGATCCCGGGACTCCAGGATCATGACCTGAGCCGAAGGCAGTCGCTTAACCAACTGAGCCACCCAGGCGCCCCAAATTTCCCCTTTCTATAAGGACATGGATTAGGGCCCACCTCATGTGACTTCATTTTAACTTAATTTTACTTCTGTAAAGACCCTCTCTCTGAACAAGGTCACATTCTGAGGTACTGGGGGTTAGGACTCCAAGGTATTCTGGGAGGGACAAAGTTCAGTTCATAACAGATGTCTACTTGAATATGCAGGGATTTTCTTCTTATGATGACTACAAATAATTTGTTCCCTAAAAGGCTTTTGGGTGATTGCAGGAAGATTCTCACCGGAATTATTTATTTTATAATGATACTGTTCCTTTCATTTATTTTGGCCTATAAACACAGAGCAATTAAATCTACCATCTTTCTTGATATTTGGCCAAGTAGTTGCAGTGGAGCCTGGTCTGCCTTTTGACCTTCACTGCCCTGAATACAACTTACTCATATTATGAAAGAGGTACAGTACCAGGTCACTTCAGAACTATCTAACTGGTAGATGGATTGAAGATGAATTCGTCTAATTGAAGATGAATAACATGA
This sequence comes from Halichoerus grypus, assembly GCF_964656455.1. Classification (NCBI taxonomy): domain Eukaryota; kingdom Metazoa; phylum Chordata; class Mammalia; order Carnivora; family Phocidae; genus Halichoerus; species Halichoerus grypus. Next base: position 44,218,584 of record NC_135714.1, read on the forward strand.
GTCTCTCCCCCAGCTCCAGTTCTCTGTCCTCCTTCCCCCACCACTTCGACTCCCTGTTGCAAGAGGGAATTTGAGTATAATTCAAGAAGATGCTCCTGGTATCAGAAAATTCCTTCATTTGAGGATTCTGGTGGGCTAGACCACAGTTTGTTATGAAACAGAAATTTGAAACCAGTATCTAAGATTAAGGAAAAAAATGAAAGGAATGGAGATAGTTTGATGTGATAGAAATAGCAGTGAACTGGATGTTAGGAAAACAAACTCTGATCAAGGTTCTGCAATTAACTAGTGTGATCTTGGGCAAATACATTCACCTCTTGATCTCTCAGATGCCTTCCAGCTTAAAGTCCTGTGATTCCAGGGTTGCCACAGCGTAAGAAGGAGGTGGTCAGAGAGTAATGGTTTAGGTCAGAGCTCGAATGTTGTGTTCGGTGAAATCGTGAATGGTGTTGGGTCAGAGATTCGGCATAATCTGTGGAAACTTAAGTGACCGTTTGGTGGCACTGAAACTTGCAGTGTGATAACACTGCAGGGAAGTAAAATGAAGAACAGGGAAGTAAAATTAGGGCAGTTCGGTTGTAAGAAACATGAGAAAGGAGACCAAAAGATTACATTTGAGTAAAAGAAAAAAAAAAAAAAGGAGTAAAAGCTCCCAGAACCCTACCTATCCCTACCTATAGGTGGGGCAGGCAGCCGCTTGTCTGGAAGGCCATCTCCACTCCAGCACTTTGATCAGCAGCCGCCTCGGGAGTTTTCCTGCAGCCGCACACTCATCAGCTTAAATATCCTGTGCATGCAAGAAAAAAAAGTAGTGAGATTGATGGCTTCCTTTGCTTTCTAGGAGATTAGCACAGGGATCTAATTAGGAGTATGTGTGATTTCTGGTCTCTGCTCTTATGACCAACTCTTGGCTCTCCCTTAACAAGCTCTTCAGCTTCACTCTCCTCCCTAAGAAACTAGACAGTGGGGCTTTAGTTGGTATATGCCTAGGGGAAAGTTGTTCCGTTTTGAAGGAGTCATATAGGCTGCTGGAGCCTGTTGGAAGAAGGGTCCAAGCCTCGCTGCGGCTCTTGATGTGCTGTGTGAGTAATACAGGATATTGATTTCAAGGACCATCTGGAATGAAGACAAGCCAATAAATTCATTTCAGTGAACTAGTAATTTTTTTTTTTTTTTTTACAAGCCTGGCTTTTGATTCTTTTTTTGGAATCCCATTCTTTGAATTTAGGATCTTTGGAGAAGGAGTTGGGTTGGCTGTAAGGCATGATAATTCATTTATTAAATACTGACTAGAACAAATAATAGTTATGGCATGCTGTGACATGCACTATATTATACGTTTGAACGAAGGACTCTGTGAGCCTGATGAAAGAGGGAAATTAGTTCTATGAGGGGAGCATGGTCCCTGCAAGTTCTGCTTGGGGGAGTGAGGGCAGGGCCTCCTAAAGATGGAGCATTTTAGCTGGGTCTTAGCTGGAGAAGAGAAGACACAAGTTCAAAGCAGGGAGATTACCATGGACAGAGAAGAAAGTGCTTGATATATTCAGAATCCAGCCGGTAATCCAGTGTGTTTGGGGTTTAGGATTTGTAGTGAGAAGTTACAAGGCAAACCCCTGGAAAAGGGGTAAGTTAAAGCTAGACTATGAAAGATGTTGAATGTTGTGCCATGCGAGGGAGTTGAACTTGATCCTGTAGGTAAGAGAGAGACACTGAAAGTTTTTTGTTTAATTGAGGTATAATTGACATCTAACATTGTATTAGTTTCAGGTGTACAACTTGACATCTAACATTGTATTAGTTTCAGGTGTACAACGTAATGATTCCATATTTGTATATATTGGAAAATGATTACTACAATAAGTCTAGTTAACATTTGTCACCATATGTAGTTACGTATTATTTTCTTGTGATAAAAACTTTTAAGATCTCTCTTAGCAACTTTCAAATATGCAACACAGTATTATTAACTATAGTCACTATGCTGTACGTTATGTCCCCATAGCTTATTCATTTTATAACTGGAAGTTACCTTTTAATCCCCTTCACCCTTGTCTCCCTCCCCACCCCCTCACCTCTGACAACCACCCATCTGTTCTCTGTAAGAGCTCGGTTTTTTGGATTTTTATTTCACTTAGCAAAATGCCCTCAAGGTCCATCCATTTTGTTCCAGATGGCAAGTTTTCATTCTTTTTAATGGCTGAATAGTATTCCATTGTATACATATATACTATGTTTTCTTTATCCATTTATCAATCAGTGGACATCTAGGTTGTTTTCATGTCTTGGCCATTAGAATAATGCTGCAATGAACATCGAGGTGCAGGTATCTTTTTGAGTTAGTGTTTTCATTTTCTTCAGATAAATACCCAGAAGTGAAATTGCTGGATCATGTGGTGGTTCTACTTTTTTTTTTCCTGGTAGTTCTATTTTTAATTTTTTAGGAAACCTCCAAAAGTTTTTAAACATGATTAGATCTGCATTTTAGGAAGATCATTGCAACATTTACGAAGAAACTACAACAGCCCTATGGAGTATGGATTGGAACGTGCAAGACTGCGGTTAGGAAATTGAATTTGGAAACTATTGTAATACTCTAGTGAAAAAAGCAAGACACATTACCTTAATCCAGGTGCTCATTATCTCTTCCTGCTGTTAACCTCTTCAGGAACTTCTACTCAGGAGTTTTTATCATGGTCATTTCAAGGTTAAGAGCTGCTGTCCTTTTTTTTAAAAGTTCATTGGTACTTTAGTTTTGCTTTCTTTCTTTAATTTTTAAATAGATAATGAATTTCCAAAGGTCAAAATTTCAAGTTTAGAAGGTACAAAGTGAACTCTTCTTCCCATCCCATCCCTAATGCCAATTTCTTCCTTAAGATACCACTGTTTTTAGTTTTATGTGAATCTCTTTAGAGATTTTTAATGTATGTACAAGAAAATATTAATCTATATTCTTTCCACCCTTAAATATTTATGCATACTGTTCTTGCATTATTCACTAGAGTATTGCACCGAGTGTAGAGTCTCCCATAATACGGATTTTACTGATGGCATCCCTGCAGTGTAGTTTCTTTGTTCTTATGTTTCTGTAAATTGGTAATTGGACCAAGGCACAATCAGATTTAAGTTAGATTATTATTATTACTTTTTTTTTTTGAAGACTACTTCATAGGTGTCCTTCCACCAGGGGGCAGATAATGTCAGGTTCTCATTTTTTGTGTGTGTGGCTGCTGGTACTTCTATGGTTACATTTTCAGCATTTTAATCTTTGCTCAGCTTGGAGTTTATCTTGGTGTATGGTATGAATATTGGTTCCAAATTTATCTTTTTCCAGTTGGCTGTCCAGCTATGCAAAAACATATTGAACAGTCTTTCCCCACTGATTTAAGATGCCATTTTTATTATATATTAAATTCCAAAATGTATTTGGATATATTTTCTGGGCTTTTCTATTCTCATATGGATCTATCTGTGTATTCGTGCAATAGTTTCATACTGCTTCAATTATTGAGAGTCTGTAAAACATCTTAATATCTGGTAGGACTAGTTTTGCCTTATTACTCTCCTTTTTCAGAGCTTTTCCCACTACTCTTTTCTACTGAAATTGCATTTGACTTCTAGATGAAGTTCAAGGGAATGATGTCTTCATGATGTCACATTTTCCTATCCAAGACCATAGTGTGCTTTTCCATTGGTCACTTGCCTGTCCTTTAGAAGTGTCTTGAAGTTTTCTTCCTATATTCCTTCATATTCCTAATGAGCTTATTCCTTCGGCTTTTGTCTTGGCTATTATTATAATTGAGGTCTTTTCATCCATTATATCTTTTGTTTATTATTTATGAAAGCCGTTGATTCATACTCCATCAGACTTACTGAATTCTGTTCTGTTTTAGTAGTTTTTTAGGTGACTTTCTTGGGTTTTTCATCATATCATCTGTAAATAGTGATGGTTTAACCTACTCTATTCCAGCTTTTATTCATCATTCCTTTCTATTGTGTTGACTAAACCTTCCACTTACTTAATCCTGGTTCAAACCTGTTTTTTTTTCCTCAGTTGCTAGTACTGTTTTACCACATATTTGCTTTTGGCTTAAACCTAGCTTTTCCATCATTACCTGACAGCAGGTGACATACATGCTTCCTTTGCCCTGGAGCTGGGAGCTAGGTGTCATCAGCTGGTATCAGATCTAGAAAGGGTTAGGTGTCAGAGGGTACAAACCTTAGGCCATGTCCCTCAGTCTTCACCTTAGGCTCTTCACATTCTTATTCTTGTAAGATAAATAGCTCTTCATTTGTGATCTTCTCTCAATGTTGTAATTTTTTGAATAAAGACATCTTGATTGGGTATTAATCTTCCTTGTCTTTTTCTTCTTGATCTTCTTTTCTCTTGCCTCCATTTCTTTCTGCCTTCCTCAACTCTTTCCTTCTTTCTTCCCTTTTATTTCTCTCTTCTCTCTCTTCCATCCTTCTCTTACCTCAGGTACCCTTTATATTTTGTATTATATTTGATTTTGAGTCTTGAGGTGGTTAAAGTCTCCTTATAAAGGAAAAATCTTACAGTTAGATTTACCCCTGATCAGATAGAAATATTTAGGACTTTCCTTTAGTCCATCATTGTTAGATGGAGACAGGAAGTTTAGGTCAGTGCAATGGGAGAAACATGTTGAAATATACCTAACGTCCTCTTGGACCTTTAAGGTGTAATTTGAAGGCAGAACATTAGTTATTGTAAAACGAATCTTTGAGATATTTTTTAATACAAAGAAGTCTCCATTTTTTAGATAGAATTTATTCTTGGAAACCTCATCTTAAGGGGCGTTGTTGTAAGGCCAAATCATGACTATGGAAAGCAAGTGTTCTGACTGCTCTGACTGCTAAGAACTTTTTTCTTATCCATTTAGGTATTGTTCATTGTCATCAGAAAAATGAATGTGTGAGTGGAGCCCTGAAAGCAAAATAGATAGTATTGAATGAGCAAAATAGATACATGTGAAGCTGTAAGTGGGGCTTTCTTATCCACACACAATCTTATAGGAGAACATTGGGCTTTCTACCAAAGTTGGAATCTTATGTTTCATAAGCGCAGAAACCATGTCTTAATCACCTTTGAATTTAAGACTATAAATTGACCCAGAGGAAGCATATTGTAAATATTTGATTATTTGGGGTGCCTAGGTGGCTCGTTGGTTAAGCGAGCTTGGTTTCAGCTCAGGTCAGAATCTCATGGGTTGTGGGATCGAGCCCTGCATCAGGCTCCTCCTTCCTCAGGGGGAGTCTGCTTGAAAGATTCTCTCTCTCTGCCCCTCCCCCCACTCGTGTGAGCACGCGCATGCTTGCTTCCTTGCTCTCTCTCAAAATAAATAAATAAATCTTAAAAAAATATATATTTGATGATTTGGTGAACTAAACTAGATGAGACTGCTGTGGTTTCAATGTTTGTGTTCCCCAAAATTTGTATGTTGAAATCCTAATGCCCAAGGTGATGGTGTTAGGAGGTGGGGCCTTTGGGAGGTGACAAGGTCACGAGCGCAGAGCTTTCCTGAATGGGATTAGTGCTTTTATAAAAGAGACTCCAGAGAGCTCCCTGGCCCCCTCTACCATGTGAGGACAGAATGGGAAGTCTGTAGTCCAGAAGAGGGCCCTCACTGGACCTTGCTGGCACCTGATCTCTGACTTCTAGCCTCCAGAACTGTGAGAAGTAAATTTCTGTTGTTTATAAGCCACCCAGTCTGTGGCATTTTGTTATGGCAGCCTAAGTGGACTAAGACAGACCATCCCATTAGATGGGTACTTTTTTTTTTTTTTTTAATCTAGGAATTTCAGCATGAGATTGTTAGTTGATTTAGATCACCTTCCAATCCTAGCATTCCACTGCAGGATGGCTGCTGAGAATGAGGGAAGGAGAACAGCAGATACAAGAACTGCAAAATCTGTTTTCTTAGCTCTTTTGTGTTAGCTCAGTTAACCTCCATTCTCTAGTGGCCCCAGAGGGCTATAATGTAACAAATTTCATTACGATAATTCTGAGTCAGCAAAACAGGGTTAAAGTGTGTTTAATATACTCTGTTGCTATGACAAAATTTATGAGATGCATTCAAGAAAGGATTCCACTAAAAGTGATAAATATAATGTGAAGGATATACTTTTGCTAACTCAAAAAATCTACTCCTTCCTATGTGCAGATAAACAAGTTATTTTTACTGACTGTTGTATACTGACAATTCATTCTTTTTCTGCCCCATGAGCATTAGGAAATAATCATAGCTAGACACAGTACACAGGTGCTAGAAAATTTCAGTCCCAGGAGACAAGAGGAGGTAGAATAATCTCAGCTTCACAGAGAGATACACTAAGACAGAATGGTGAAATGATGGGGTTATAGACCAAAGCAAAGGATTGTCGGTAACAGAAATTTTCTGGCCTTTCTGAATCTATACACAGCTTCTGAGTCTCCCTTACCAAAGATTGCTTTGTGATCTCTATAAAATGCAGAACCAAATTTTACAGCAGAGGTAGGCAAACTTCTTTAAAAGGTAAAATAGTACATATTTTAGGCTTTGCAACAACTACTTGACTCCATCCTTGTAGTACAAAAGTAACCATAGGCAGGGTTTTAAAAAAGGGTGTGGTTGTGTTCCAATAAAACTTTATTTGCAAAAACAAGTGTGGGCTAGGCATTGTCTTAGAGAATTACCTGGATTTTTTAAAATGAGTGCTGCTTCCCATGATCAGCAACAAATGTGTTATATATCATACATACCAGCTGTCCTACAGAAGGCAACTATATTTTGGGACACAGCTTACACACTTCTTTTCTCTGTTCCTCTCTCCCTTTCTTTCTCTCTATCTCTTAAGAGCTACTTAATGTCCACCTAGTGTCCACTGTTGAAGCTAGTCTTTTTTTTTTTTTAAAGATTTTATTTAAGTATTTGAGAGGGAGAGAGAGAAAGAGCACAAGTGCACAAGCAGGGGGAGTGGCAGAGGGAGAGGGAGAAGCAGACTCCCCGCTGAGCAGGGAGCCCAATGTGGGGCTCGATCCCAGGACCCTGGGATGATGACCTGAGCCGAAGGCAGACGCTTAACCACTGAGCCGCCGAGGCGCCCTGCTAGTCTTCTTTCTTAAACAGGACATGTATAAGGAGCATCAAATCAAACTGCTGCTTGTTCTGCTTTCATTGTGTACCTAGTTTCAGGAGGTGGCTCCCTACCTTGGAGCCCTCCTGATACCCCAGCTCCTTCAAGACTGAAATTCTGCCTTCCTCACCCCAGTCATTTTGATGACCAGGTCCTCATATAATACTAGGGACTGTATTGAAACAAAAACAAAAAGCATCTACTTTTGTTACTGTGTGTCTCCTCTGTGCTAGACACTAGTGCATGTTCATGAGAAGAGTATCTTTTACCACTGAAGGATTTGGTCTTTCACAGAAACGAAACTTCAACACATTAAACAAATATAAAATAACTGATGTGGTGTAACAAGTAATTTGACAATTATGGTTTCCTACAAATTATATTGAATATAATGAAATGTCAAAATGTGTGGTTCAGGCATGAACTGCTTTTGATGGAAGATTATATCTGTCAGACACTCGTGCCGAGCCTTGAAGGCTGTATGGAATTTGGTGAAATGAAGAGAAAGGAGGATGTTCCAGGTGAGGCTCTTGTTTCGAGCAAACAGCTAGTGTGTATTGGACAGAAGTGTGAGAGAAGGTTAAACAGGAGAAGGCACCAAATAGGGAGGAACTGGAAAGCCATGCGGAGGCTGTGGTGGAGTTCATCAGAAGGACATTAGGAAACATCTGATGGTGTTATATGTGTTTTAGTAGAAAGTAAGTTGTAATAGAAGAATGATGGACTAAAAACTTGAAGTTCAAGGTTCTTGTTTCCACCCGGCCGCTTATTAACTATGAGACCTTGGAGTCATCACTCACAGTCTTAGAGCATTAGTTTCTTTCTTTCTTTCTTTCTTTTTTTAAGATTTTATTCATTTGTTAGAGAGAGAAAGTGCACAAGCAGGGGAAACGGCAGGCAGAGGGAGAAGCAGTCTCCCCACTGAGCAGGGAGCCTGATGTGGGACTCGATCCCAGGACTCTGGGATCATGACCTGAGCCGAAGACAGACGCTTAACCGACTGAGCTACTCAGGCATCCCTTCTTTTTTTTTTTTTTCTTTTTTAATTTAAATTTTAGTGAACATACAGTACAGTGTTGGTTTCTGGAGTAGATTTCAGTGATTCATCACTGACATACAACACCCAGCGCTCATCACGACAAGTGCCCTCTTTTCTTTTAATTTATTTTTTAAAAAGATTTATTTATTTATTTATTTGAGAGAGAGTGCGCACGTGTGCATGCACAAGAGAGAGTGCGCACGAGTAGGGTGAGAGGGAGAGAGAGAATTTCAAGCAGACTTCACAATGAGTGCGGAGCCCGATGCAGGGCTTGATCTCATGACCCTGAGATCATGACTTGAGCCGGAAGTCAAGAGTCAGACACTCCACCGACTGAGCCACGCAGGCGCCCACAAGTGCTGTCTTTAATACCCATCATCCATCTAACCTATCCTCCACTCACCTCCCTCCATCAACCCTCAGTTTGTTCTCTATTGTTAAGAGTCTCTAATGGTTTGGGGGCACCTGGGTTACTCAGCTGGTTAAGTGGCTGACTCTAGATGTCAGCTCAGGTCTTGATCTCAGGGTCATGAATTCAAGTCCCACGTTGGGCTCCATGCTGGGCATGGAGCCTACCTTAAAAAAAAAAAAAAGAGTCTTTTATGGTTTGTGCCCTCTCTCCTTTTTTTCTTTTCCCTTTCCCATATGTTCATCTGTTTTGTTTCTTAAATTCCACGTATGAGTGAGATCGTATGGTATTTATTCATCTTTCTCTGTCTGACTTAATGGCAAGATTTTATTCTTTTTGATGGCTGGGTAATATTCCATTCCACATCATCTTTATCCATTCATCAGTCGATGGACATTTGGGCTCTCTCCATAGTTTGGCTATTGTTGATAATGCAGAGCATAAGTTTATTTGTCCAATGGCAAGTACACATCACAGAGATGTCATGAGTGTAAAATGAGAAAACAGATGTGAAGAATGTTTTGAAAGTCATAAAGTTTTCAGCAAATGTCAGAAATTACGATGACATGGCAGTGGTGATGCAAGAGTATGCTTGCAGGTGTGAGCAAAATGAATTATCATGGGAGACACTGCACAAAGGACAAGCCTGTTCAGTAGCATGTGAATCGACAGAGGAGGGCCTGTGCTGTGTGTGGATTACCAATGGAGAAAAAACTCCCAACACAATAAAAAACCCACAGCAGAACTTCATTGAACATACACCCTGATCCTTTCTTGCTGATACAAATGCCACCTCATGATCCTCATTATAAGCATCAATTCCAGAAGTATTGCACACTACCTTATGAATAAAGGGAAGCTTGCCTTTGTATAAACCTAGCTCGGGGTAAGACACCTACCCGAATTTGGGAGCTCATTTTCATCCCTCTTGCTTCCATTGATGCCTCTGCTCTATGATTTCATTCTGGATTTTTTATTCTGTCGCTCTAGTACTCAGTTCCTTTATAATGATGGAAAAACAACTATAGGGTAATACTCTAAGCAGTTACTGTCAGCACTAAAAATATCTTTTGGAAAAAAGAAAAACATACCCTTGTGTTTGCCCCTGCACTGGGGGTTTACTGCTTATTATTTCTTCATATCTCTTATCTCCCCTTTAAAGCCTGAAAATAGTTTGCTTCCCTTCCCATCTGTTCACCACATTAATTGCTCTGGGCAGGAAGAAGTTTCTTCCGTACAGGTCTTTTTCCTGCTTTTGGTTTTAAGTCCATTACATACCCAGCTGCTTTATTGTTTAAGTTCTTAATCTACCCCTTACTGGTACTGGGAAATGTCCTTGGTGCCACTGAGGAGGTTGGGTATGGAGACTGAGATGACCCTTAGCTCCTTTTATAAAAAGCATGCATAGCTTTTTCTGGATATAATTAACCTTGGGTGGTAATCTGGCCTTTTCCAATTGAATAGCAGGTATATATCAATTGTTTGATTAAAAAAAAAAAAAAAAGATGTTCTGGGCACTGTTGTCTGTCTGTGCTGGCCTGGGTGGGAGATATAGGGGCGTAGGCATTGTTCCTGTGATTGGAGAGCATCAGGTCCCGTTGAAAAGCAGTGATGTGTTGGAAAACATTAGACTCCAAGTCAGAAAATCTGGTTCTGTAGCTAACTTGCTTTATGGCCTTGCTTCAGCTTCTTTTTCCAGAAAATGAAGGATTGAATTGGATCAATGGTTTTCAAACAGTATCTCTTAAAGATTCTTGACATTTCGGACCTGTTTACCTTAGAGGGCTAAGCCGGCAGGGCTCTGACTCCCAAAACCTCTTCAAAATGCTCCCATTCTCTTGCTTGTATATATTAGTTTTTCATATGAAATTTCAAATAAAGGTTTCCAGAGCTAAAAATATTTGAAAGCAAGAAGACCAGATGAGTCCTATCATTTTTTCCAATTCTGACTTTCTGTGAGTCGAAGACTTTGCCACAAAATATGAGGAGGGCACGTGACGTGATGAGCACTGTTATATGCAACTGATGAATCATTGAACACTACATCTGAAACTAATGATGTAGTATATGTGGGCTAATTGAATTTAAATTGAAAAAAAGAACATATATAAACATGGGCTAGGGGGCACCTGGGTGGCTCAGTCGTTAAGCATCTGCCTTCGGCTCAGGTCATGATCCCAGGTCCAGGGATCGAGCCCCACATCAGGCTCCCTGCTCGGCGGGAAGCCTGCTTCTCCCTCTCACACTCCCCCTGCTTGTGTTCCCTCTCTCACTGTCTCTCTCTGTGAAATAAATAAATAAAATCTTTAAAAACAAAACAAAACAAAACATGGGCTAGGTGTGTGACATAGAATTCTATATTAGTCGTTCAACAAACCTTCACAAAATTCCTTGCAGATTGGAGAAAGTCATAGCTTCTGAACATCATAACTATCTTCACTTTGGTACTCTGTGGATTTGGATCAAAATATATATGAGATTTAATATGCTTGAAATCCTAGAAAATATAGAAAAGTTGAGAAGAAGTTGTTAACAGATCTCTACTTAAAGACAGTCACTCTTACATTTCTGATTTATTTTCCTTCCAGGTTATTTTCCTGTGTGCTTTGATAGTTTATAGTTCTGGGGGTTTCTGGCTGGCCCAGTCAGTAGGACATGTGACTCTTGATCTCAGGGTCATGAGTTCGAGCACCACGTCGGGCATAGAGTTTACTTAAAAAAAAATTAAAAAGATTAAAAAAAAAACCCACATAGTTTTGAATATATATAGTTTTATATCCTGGCTTTTTCTTTAATCTTAGAGCGTGGATATTTTCTCAAGTGCTATTTCTGCTTTTCTTGTATGATATTAAAACTCCCATTGCCTCTCTTCCGAAGCTGAATGTATGCACACCCTAGGATCCAGCAGCTCCACTCCTACCTGAGTATCTAACAGAAATGCATGCATATATTCACTGAAACACATGTTCTGAAATGTTATAGGAGTCATACTAATAGTGGCCTCAAACCAGAAACCACCAAGATGGCTATATGTTGAAAAAAATATGTGGATTCACACAAACAATGCAAAACAGCAGTAATAATTAACAATCCACAACTAGACACAAAGCCAGACACAAAACGGTAGCATGCTCCATGATTCCATTAAAAAGTATAGGAAAACTGGGGCACCGGGATGGCTCAGTCGCTTAAGCGTCCAGCTCTTGATCTCAACTCAGGTCTTGATCTCAGGGTTGTGAGTTCAAGCCCTGCATTGGGCTTGATGCTGAGTGGGGAGCCCACTTTAAAAAAAAGTATAGGGAAAAAAAAAAGTACAGGAAAAACCAATCTGTGCTGTTATAAATCAGGATAAGGGAGCATGAGAAAGACTTCCAGGTGGTGGTGGTACTGTTGGATTTCTTGATCTGGGTGCTCGTTATACAGCGGCGTCAGTTTGCAAAAATTCATCAGGCTGTGCATTTAAGATATGTTCACTTCCTGTATGTATATTTTACTTTAAAATTTTGAAAGAACTCCTGTAGGGGCACCTGGCTGGCTTAGTCAGCTAAGCATTTGACCCTTGGTTTTGGCTCAGGTCGTGACTCGGGGTCGTGGGATCGAGCCCCGCGGCCAGCTCTGTGCTCACTGCAGAGTCTGCTCCAGATTCTCTCTCTCTCTCTCAAATACATAAATGACATCTTAAAAAAAAAAGAAAGAACTCCTATAGTTTTCTAAATTTTATGTGATTCAAAGTAATAGTAAAGTGCTGTTGAGTACCTTAAGGATTTGATCATATTTTACTCATAAAAGTAGAATTGAATCTCTTATGAGTTCACTTACTAAGCTACCCCTTGAATATACTCTAGTGTCACTCTGTACTTCCCCATTATAGCACTTACCACACTCTGTTATAACTTTCTACTTCTCTTTTTCCCACCTTGGACCAAAAGTTTCCTGGGAGGGATTTATTTATTTATTTATTTATTTATTTATTTATTTGGAAAGAGAGAGCGAGCGCACAGTGGGGGGCAGCGGCAGTGTCAGAGGAAGAGAGAGAGAAACCTAAGCAGGCTCCATGCGGGGCTCAATCTCACGACCCTGAGATCATGACCTGAGCTTGAAATCAAGAGTTGGATGCTTAACTGACTGAGCCACCCAAGCACCCCTTAATTTTATTTTTAATTGAAGTATAGTTGACATATAATATTAGTTTTAGATGTACAACATAGTGATTTGACAATTACATACATTATGTAGTGCTGACCATAAGTGTAGGTATTGCCTATTACCATACAAAGTTATTGTCACCATACAATATTATTGCTATATTCCTTATGCTGTACTTTTCATCCTTGTGAATTATTTATTTTATACTTCTTAATTCCCTTATATTTGTACCTCTTAATCCCCTTCATCTATTTCATCCATTCCACCACCCCAATCCCTCTGGCAACTACCAGTTTGTTCTTTGTAATTAAGAGTTTGTTTCTGGGGCGCCTGGGTGGCTCAGTTGGTTAAGCGACTGCCTTCGGCTCAGGTCATGATCCTGGAGTCCCTGGATCGAGTCCCGCATCGGGCTCCCTGTTCGGCAGGGAGTCTGCTTCTCCCTCTGACCCTCCCCCATCTCATGCTCTATCTCATTCTCTCTCTCTCAAATAAATAAATAAAACCTTTAAAAAAAAAAAAAAGTTTGTTTCTGTTTTGTTTTATTTTTTAGATTCCACATGTAAGTGAAATTGTCTGATTTATTTCACTTAGCATAATGTTCTTTAGGTCCATCCATGTTGTTGCAAATGACAAGATTTCATTATTTTTTATGGCTGAGTAATATTCCATTGTATATGTCACATCTTCTTTATTCATTCATCTGTTGATGGACACTCATCTGTTGACGCTTCTATATCTTGACTATTGTAAATGATGCTACGGCAAACATAGGGGTGCATATATCTTTCTGAATTACTGTTTTTGTTTTCTTTAGGTAAATACCCAGCCATGGAATTATTAGATTGTATGGTATTTTTCTTTCTGATTTTCTGAGGAACTTCCATACTGTTTTCCATAGTGGCTGCAACAATTTACATTTCCACCTACAGTGCCCAAGGGTTCCTTTTTTCTCTGCATTCTTGCCAACATCTGTTATTTCTTATCTTTTTGATACTAGTCATTCTGACTGGTGTGAAGTGATATCTCATTGTGGTTTTGATTTGCATTTCCCTGATGATTAGTGATGTTGAGCATCTTTTTATGTGTCTCTTGGCCATCTATATATGTCCTCTTTGGAAAATGTCTAGTCAGGTCATCTGCCCATGTTTTAAATTGGATTATTTGAGTTTTTTGGTGCCAAGTTGTGTAAGTTCTTTATATATTTTGGATATTAACCCCTTATCAGATATGTCATTTGCAGAAATCTTCTCCTATTCAGTAGGTTGCCTTTTCATTTTGTTGATGGTTTCCTTTGCTGCGCAAAGCTTTTTAGTTTGATGTAGTCCCAACAGTTTTATTTTTGTTTTTGTCTCCCTTGCCTAAAGAGACATATACAAACAAATATTGCTAAGACTGATCTCCAGGAAATTATTAGCTGTGTTTTCCTTTGGGAATTTTATGGTTTCAGGCTTCACATTTAGTTCTGTCATCAACTTTGGGTTTATTTTTGTGAAATGTGTAAGAGAGTGGTCCAGTTTCATTCTTTTGCATGTAGCTTTCCAGTTTTCCCTACATCATTTATTGAAGAGACGGTCTTTTCTCCATTGTGTATTTTTGCCTCCATTGTGATAGATTAATTGACCATGTAAATGTGGGATTATTTCTGGGCTCTCTGTTTCACTGCACTGATGTGTCTATTGTTGTGCCAGTAACTGCTTTCAGTCCCATAACTTTGTAGTGTATTTTGAAATCTGGGATTGTGATATCTTCTGCTTTGTTCTTCTTTCTCAAGATTGCTTTGGCTATTTGGGGTCTTTTGTGGTTCCATACAAATTTGTGATTATTTGTTCTAGTTATGTAAAAAATACTATTGGAGTTTTGATAATGACTACATTGAATCTATAGATTGCCTTGGGTAGTATGGACATTTTAACAATATTAATCCTTACCATTCAGAACATGGTATATCATTCCATTTATTTTTGTTGTCTTTAATTTCTTTTATCAGTATCTTATAGTTTTCAGAATACAGGTTTTTCACCTCCTTGGTTAAATTTATTCCTAGGCATTTCATTCTTTTCAATGCAATTGTAAGTGAGATTGTTTTCTTAATTTCCCTTTCTGCTGTTTTGTTATTCTTTTATATTTTCTTGCATAGGCACGCAACAGATTTCTGTATATTGATTTTGTGCCATATTTACTGAATTTACTTATTAGTTTTAATAGTTTTTTGATGGAGTCATTAGGGTTTTCTATATATAGTATCATGTCATTTGCACATAGTGACAGTTTTACTTCTTCTTACCAATTTGGATGCCTTTTTTTTTTTCTCTTGTGTAATTGCTGTTGCTAAGACTTCTAGTACCTCGTTGAATAATAGTGGCAGTAATAGACATCTTTGTCTTGTTCCTGATCTTAGAGGGAAAACTTTTAGCTTTTCACCATGGAGTACCTGTGGATTTTTATAAGGCCTTTCTTATGTTGAGATATATTCTCTCTAAGCCCACTTTGTTGAGAGTTTTTATTATGAATAGATATTGAAGTTTGTCACATGCTTTTTCTGTATCTATTGAGATAATTATACAATTTTTATCCTTTACTTTGTTAATATGGTGTATCACATTGATTGATTTATGGATAGTAAGCCATCCTTTCATCCCTGGAATAAATCCCGCCTTATTGTCACGAATGATCCTTGTAATGTATTGCTGAATTTGGTTTGCTAATATTTTGAACATATGCATCTATGTTCATCCAGGGAAATTGGGCTATGATTTTATTTTTTTATTTTTTTGTAGTCCCTTTGGTTTTGGTGTCAGGGTAAAGTGGGCCTCAAAGAATGAATTTGGAAGCATTCCTCTCTCTACAATTTTTTAGAATAGTTTGAGAAGAATGTGTATTAAGTCTTCTTCAGATGTTTGGTATAATTCACTTATGAAGCCATCTAGTCCTGGACTTTTGTTTGTTGGGAGTTTTTGATTACTGATTCAATTTCATTGCTAGGAATTAGTCTCTACTATATTTTCTATTCCTGTTACAGTTTTGGAAAACTGTATGTTTCTAGGAGTTTATCCGTTTCTTCTAAGTTGTTCATTTTGGCGGCATGTAACGTTTCATGGCAGTCTCTTCACTTTTTTCTGTTTCCATGCTGTCAGCTGTAACTCCTCTTTCATTTCTGATTTTATTTGCATCCTCTCTCTTCTTTTTTCTTCTTCTTTTTTTTTTTTTTTTAATGAGTCTGGATAAAGGTTTATCAATTTTGTTGATCTTTTCAGAGAACCAGCTCCTGATTTCATTGATCCATTCTATTGTGTTTTTAGTCTCTATTTCATTTATTTCCTCTCTGACCTGTATGACTCCTTTCCTTTTACTCACTTTGGGTTTTGTCTTTTTCTGGTTCCTTTAGGCGTGAGGTTAGATTGTTTGAGATTTTTCGTTTGTTTCTTGAGGTAGGCCTGTAACACTATAAACTTAACTCAGAACGGCTTTTGTTGCATCCCAAAGATTTTGAACAGCTATGTTTCCATTTTCGTTTGTCACCATGTATTTTTTTATGTCCTCTTTGATTTATTCATTGACCCCTGGTTGTTTAGTAGCATGTTGTTTAGCCTCCATATGTTTGCATTTTTCCAGGTTTTTTTTTTTTTTCTTGTAATTCATTCTAATTTCATAACCTTGTTTGGAAAAGATGCTTGATGTGATTTTAGTCTTCTTAAATTTATTGAGACTTGCTTTATGGCATAACTTGTGATCTCAAAGAAAATTCCATGTGTACTTGAAAAGAATCTGCATTCTGTTTTTGGATGGAATGCTCTATATATATGTCTGTTAAATTCATCCGGTCTGATGTGTTCAAAGCCAGTTTCCTATTGATTTTCTGTCTGGATGATCTATCCGTTGATATAGTAGAGTGCTAAAGTCCCCTACTGGTATTGTATTACTGTCGGTTTCTCCCTTTATGTCTGTTAATATTGCTTCATATATTTAGGTAGTCCCATTTGGGTGCATAGATACATAAAATTGTTATATCTTCTTGTTGGATTGATCTTTTTGTTACATAAAGCTGTTCTTTTTCTCTTGCTACAGTCTTTGTTTTAAAGTCTATTTTGTCTGATAAACAAGTATTGCTACCTTAGCTTTTTTTTAATTTAGCTTCCATTTGTGTGTAAAATCTTTTTACATCCCTTCATTTTCAATGTCTGTGTGTCTTTAGGTCTGAATTGAATCTCTTGTAGGCAGTATATAGATGAGTCTTGTTTTTTTATCCATTCAGTCACTCTGTGTCTTTTGATTGGGTCAGTTAGTTCATTTACATTTAAATTATTGACTGCCATTCGTTAATTATTTTCTGGGGTTTTCTGTAGTTGTTCTCTGTTCCTTTCTTCATCTCCTCCCCTGTGCTTTGATGACTTTTAGTGTTATGTTTGAATTCCTTTCTCTTTACATTTTGTGTATCCTATTACAGGTTTTTGGTTTGTAGTTACCATGGAGTTCATATATAGCATCCTGTGTATATGGCATCCTGTGTATATAGCAGTCTATATTAAGCTTATGGTCACTTAAATTCAAACATTCTAAAAGCACCACATTTTTACTTCCACCTCAATGTTTTATGTGTATGACATAATATTTTATATTTTTAAATTTTGTGTATCTCTTAACTAATTTTTGTAGATATAATTGATGTTACTACTTCTGTTTCTAACCTTCCGACTAGCTTTATAAATGATTGATCTACTACCTTTACTATATATGTGTGCTTTTACCAGTGAAATTTTTTTCTTTCATAATTTTCATAAATTCATAATTTTCTTACTTCTAGCTATAGCATTTTCTTTTTTGCTTAAAGAAGCTCTTTTAACATTTTTTGTAAGGCTGGTTTACTGGTAATAAACTTCTTTAACTTTTTTTTTGTCCTGGAAACTCTATTTCTCCTTCAATTCTTTTTTTTTTTTTTTTAAGTAGGCACCCAGTGTGGAGTGCAATGCAGGGCTTGAACTCACAACGCTGAGATCAAGAGCTGAGCTGAGATCAAGAGTCAGACACTTAACTGACAGCCCCTCAGGCACCCCCTCCTTCAATTCTTATTGAAATCTTGCAGAGTAGAGTATTTTTGGTGTAGGTTTTTTTTTTCCTTTCAGCATTTTGACTGTATTGTGCCACTCCTTTCTAGCCTGGAAAGTTTCTTCTGAAAAAAATCAGCGGTAGCATTATGGGGTTTCTTTCCTATGTACCTACTTGCTTCTCTCTTGCTGCTTTTAAGATTCTTTCTTCATCTTTAATTTTTGACATTTTAATTATTATGTGTCTTGGTGTGGACCTCCTTGGGTTCATCTTGTTTGGTGCTTTCTGGGCTTGGACTGAGATGTATGTTTCCTTCCCCAGGTTAGGGAATTTTTCAGCTATTATTTCTTCAAGCAACTTTTCTGCCTCTCTTTCTCTCTATTCTCCTCCTGGGACCCCAATAATGTGAATGTTCATACATTTGATATTGTCCCAGAGATTTATTAACCTATCCTCATTAAATTTTATTTTTCCTTTTTGCTGTTCAGAGCTTGGGTACTTTCCACTACACTGTCTTCTAGCTTGCTAATTCTTTCTTCTGCATCTTCTGATCTGCTATTGATTTACTCTAGTGTAGTTTTCATTTCAACCATTGTATTGTTGAGTTCTGATTAGTTCTTTTTTTTAAGTTTTTATTTAAGTAATCTCTACACCCAATATGGGGCTCAAACTCATGACCCAGGATTAAGGGTCACATACTCTTCTGACTGAGCCAGCTAGTGCCCCTGACTAGTTCTTTTTAATGTTTTCTATCTCTTTGTTCAAGTTCTCACTGAGTTCATCCACTCCTCTCTCAAGTCTGGTGAGCATGTTTATGACCATTGAACTCTTTATCAGATAGATCGCTTATCTCTGTTTTGTTTAGTTTTTTTTTCCCTGAAATTTGTCTTGTTCTTTCATTGGAACATACTCCTCTGTCTCTTCATTTTTTAAAAAATTTTTAATTAATTTTATTTTATTATGTTGGTCACCATACATTGTCTCTTCATTTTTTACTTTCTGTTTTTGTTCCTATGAATTCGGTGAAACAGCTACCACTCCCAGTCTCAAATGAGTGGCCTTGTGTAGGAAAGTGTTCTGTGTAGATTGCATGTGCCTGGCAACTTTGGTTGGATGGCTAGAGCTGGAGTAGGCAGGGCTGAGAGATCTTGGTGTACCCCATATCTGGGCCACCCTAATAAGACAGCTGGAGCTGGAGTCAGTGTGAGCTGAGGCAGTCTGTGCAGGGAGGGACAGTTAGGGTGGGTGTCCCCCGGAGGACAGCTAGGATGGGTGCAGGCAGGGGGCTGCATTGTGCGGACAGCTGGAACTGGTGTGGGCTTAAGGGCCCAAGGCTCACTGTGGTAGCCCTATCAGGCTGACTAGAGTGCCTAATTCTGCTCCCCTCTGTGTTTTAAGGGAGGAGAGGGTACGTCAGCAGTGGTGCTCACTAGTTCCTTTGATCCTGGAAAAAGTGAGAGTTCCAACAGTTTTCCCACTGTTTGGTAGATGCTCTAGGGTTTGTACCTGGATTTTCCTTTACTTATAGTTTCCCTTTAAACCACTGTTGGTTTCTTGGGGTTGTTTTGTTTCGTTTGGTTTTTTGTGTCCCACGTCAGGTGAATCTGTGCTTGGCTCCTCAGTGATATCCTTCCCTATTGTGGGTTGTAGCGTGGGGGGTGGTGTTCCTGCCATTACCATGTCTCCATCTCTCCTGCCCTTTTCTTTGTGGTCCCTCTATGTTGTGCAGAAACTGTTTAATCAGCCCTCAGTTCTTCAGGAGGCATTGCTGTATATGTAGGTAGAGATTCAGTGTGTCCATCGGAAGAGATGAGTTCAGGATGTTCCTATACTGCCATCTTGGGCCCAATTTCTGGAACACTGTCTTTCTTCTATCCTTAGCACCTAGTGGGTACTCAAGTATTTGTTGAATGCATACAATGAATAGTCCTTATGAGGAAGATCTGTGAATAGGGGCATTGTCCTGGGCTCCTGGTAGACATTCTGTTGTTTTATTTATGTTTTTCCAAGTTGATACCCTCCTTCTGAGTTTGTACACATTTTATGCAGGGGATAACTACAGCTAAAGAAATATCCTCTAAACCACATTAAAAATAATGGTGTAGGAACTACAGTCGGAATCCTGTCAGAGAAGCACTCTACCTTACCCTTTGATAATCTTTTATTTCTTGAATCAGATCATCCACTAATTATATATAACTGGATTATATCATCTGCCTTTACATTGGTAATGTATAATCAGTATGCTCCCTATATCAATTAACTTAAATTCAACTTAAAAATATGTAGGAAAATAAGGGAGAAAAAGGAAAAAAGAAAAATATCTTTCAAATATACCTGGGAAAAAAGCATTAGTAAATAATAGTATGCAGGGATTATAAAACCAACAGTGGGATCTTATCGGAGGCCTAGCCAAGTCTCCACATAAGCTACACAAATGACAACAGCAATGTACATAACCACATCATACATTAAGATGATAAGGTGTCAAATTGTTCAGTACAAATAAAAATTTATCATGGATTACTAATTGTGTGCTATACAAATTTGGTACAAAAAGAGCTAGAAGAAGCAATGAAAATGGCTAATAAACAAATAAACAAAAATCAAACTTATTTTTTTCAAGCTCATATATATATAGATAAATATTAACAAATTGAAACAGGGGTGAACATTTTCATCTACAAATCAGCAGCTGGTTTGTATGCATAAATAATGATATGGTATAGATAAATACAATCTCCCTTAACAGTTGGCATCTTTCTGGAGTAAAACTTGCCAGTATATAAAAAAGTATGAAAGTCTGGCTGTTCTTTGACCCAGAAATTTAGTTTTTCATACTTTATATTCAAGCAGCTATAAAATTGATGTTTCAGTGATTAAGTCATTAAAGAACATTTATTGAATAAACACCATATCTCATAGAGAAATACTTAAGGATATGCAAAAAAATTAGTAAGTAATGATATTTATTATACCCAGAGTAGTCAGATTCATAGAAAGTAGACTGGTGATGCCAGGGCTTGCAGGGGAGGTGGGAATGGGAAATTACTGTTTAATGGGTGCAGAATTTCAGTTTGAGATGATGAAAAGGTTCTGGAGATGGATGGCGGTAATGGTCATACAACAGTGTGCATGTGCTTAATGCCACTGACCTGCACATTTAGGTATGGTTAAAATGGTAAATTTTTATGTTACATGTATTTTACCATAATGAAAAATACGTAGTAGATCTGCAATAAATGTTTTCTGAATGAATAAATGGCTTAAAAATCAAGGGATTTGCTAGGGTGAAGACATGGTGGGGACAAAGGTGACTATCAGATTTAAAGTCCTAATGGTGCCATTGACAGAAATTGGGAAATGGTAGGGATGTTGATTGATTTGCTTTCATGGCATAATTGTATATGACATATATAATGTGACTGAGACATATATATATGAATCATAAACATATACGACTAAAGTAGAAAAGTTTTGGTGGACAATTAGAACTTAGGTGGAAGATAAAGGCTGAAAATATAGACGTAGAAATTATCATTGAAGTAGTATTAAAGTGAAGGGAGCCCTCTGATTTCCTCCCAAGCACTACATAGGGAATTAAGCACGTAATGCCCTTTGCTCTGCCCTCTGATCTTACTCACAGGGTAGAGTCCTATTCTGTTTAAGGGCTTGTTCTCAACAATTCATTGACATTTGTATACTTATGATAAAATTGACTTTTTAAGGTGTCTGCAAACTGTAGATTTTAAAATAATTAAAATACCTCACCCTACTTTCACTTGATAGAGAAAAATGCAAGATTATGTGCTTGAAAAATACAGTGGGAATAGATGAAGAAAATGTAAAAGCCCTTATTAATTCATAGCTGACCAGATGCCATAAAGCAATAAATCTTGGGGTATTTGTCAAGTCAAGGCTTTCATCAAAGACAGATGAGATATCTATCTAACGCTGGAGCCGCCCAGATTTGCATAAACCAAGTTTCTGTTTAGTAACAATGAAATAGTATAGAACTTAGAAACTTGCATTTTGTGAGATGGCTATAGAAAGACTATTTTGAAGGTTACTTTTATTTCCTTGAAGGAACAAGAAATGGATTAGCCTGTTTTATAGGGCTACAGACTCATTATATGCCAGCTCACATCTCCATCAGTAAAGCTGAGTTCGAGGAATGGAATTGCTTGTTTTGAACAAAGGTGTCAGACAAACCACTTGTCTAGAGCTCCCAGTCGCCCAGATATACTCTCTGGACAGGGGCAGCAAAGTAGTAATTTATGTTTGTACTTCAAGTGCTCAGTGTAGAAAGGATAGTCCTGTCCAGGTGAGTCTCTTCAACCACGCCCATACCCACAAATGCTAATCATTGACAGTGTACTGAGCTTTTAAGACAAAGGTCTCAGCAGCCATAAAGGAAAAGATTGATAGATTTGACATAAAAAATTTAAGACTTTTGCGCTGTAAAATATGCCACGAGAAAAGTCTAATGGCAAATGGAAAAAATACTTGCAGCATGTGACAAGTGGTTTGTATCCTAAATATATGAAAAGTATATAACATGGAGACAGTTTTCCACCCATGAGAGAGAGGAAGGGAGAAAGAGAGAATGTGTGGCTGGTAAGGGTGCAGGGAAGTTGCTGGTGGGAATATGAATTGCTGTATCCCTTTTGGGAAGTAATCTAACAATGTATATTAAAATTTACTGACCCAGCAAACCCACTCTTTAGAATTTATGTTATAGAAATAGGAGCATCAGTGCCTAAAGATACACGAACCAAAACATTTATTTGAGCATTGCTTGTAGTGATATATAAGAAAAATCTAGAACAACCTGAATATCCATCAATAGGAGAAAAGTTTGAATAAATTATGGTAAGCTATTAGAAAGAATGAGTTAAATCCAGATCTTTAACCTGGAGAGATATAATATGATATACATAATAAACCTATGATAATTATGAGATGAAAAAAGCAAATTGCAGAGTAATTTGTAGAATATAATTTTTGTTTAAAACAACCAATATGCTTTAATATCTTTGTATAAATAAATGAATAATTTAAGGAGAGCTGAGCATGAACCAATGATGAATATTCATGAACCAGTGAATATGAATACTAATCTAGTTTTTACACCTAAGGTCCATTTATTTGCACATAAGGTCCTATAAAAGATTATAAGAAAAATGGACCTTAAGTGCAAAGAATTGGATTAATTATAATTTTTGATTCATGACTTATGTTTCATTTACTTGTCAGTAAATGCATCACTTTTTTGTATTGCTGCCTAGTGATTGTATGAATATAAAATATTTAATAAGTTGCCAGTTGCTGAACATTTTAGATGGTTTCAGAATATTTGGTTTTATTAATAATGTTCTGTAGCTATTTTTGTATATTTTCTAAATATTTTTTTAGCACAGATTCCTAGAACTGAAACAGCTAGGTTAAAAGATATCTATATCTGTACCTGTATCTATCACTATCTGTACGTATTTATACATCTCTGTCATATACGTGTACATATATGTATAGATATAGATATCTTTTAACCCAGCAGTATATATAATGTTCTAGTTATCTATTGCTACATAACCAACTACCCCAAAACTTAGTACTTTTTTTTTTTTTAAGATTTTATTTATTTATTTGAGAGAGAGCGAGAGAGAGCTTAAGCAAGAGAGAACAGGAGTGGGGGTAGGAGCGGGAGTGGCAGAGGAAGAGGGAGAAGCAGGCTCTCTGCTGAACAGGGAGCCTGATGTGGGGCTCGATCCCAGGACCCCGGATCACAACCTGAGTCAAAGGCAGCTGCTTAATCGCCTGAGCCATCCAGGTGCCCCACCAAAACTTAGTACTTCTTCTTCTTTTTTTTTTTTTCAGTAACAATTCAGAATTCATCCTTATGTCCTACCTGCCCCATCAGTGGAAGTTTAACATCATGATTAAAACTTAGTACTTCTAACAACATTTATTTTACTCATGAATCTACAGATAATCATGTCTTACTTAGGATAACTTACTTCTGTTCCACTTGACATGGGCTGCGTTGGCTTGAGGATGGGAGGCTGGAATCTTCAAAGGCTCTTTTACTCGTGTATGTGATGCTAGGGCTGGGAAGAGTCAGCTAGCTGGGAGCTGGCACAGCTTGGACTCCTTAGACGCCATTCTCCATTTGTATGTGGTCTCTCTAGCATGTTGATTTTGGGGTAGCTAGACTTCTTCCATGTAGCTTGGGGCGTCCCAGTAGAGCGCCCAGTGGAAGCAATGTCACCGTTTCTAACTTAGTCTTGGAAGGCATGCACCATCACTTCTACTGTACAGGCCTGCCCAGGGCACATAGACTCCCACCTCTCAATGGAGGAGCATCAACATCACATTGTAGGAAAAGCAGATGAGATTATGGATTACATTGGTATGGCTGTCTTTGAAAAATATAATCTGCGTCACACTTTTTAAGACTTTTGATACATATTGCTAAATAGCCACTCCAAATAATGTACAGTGAAAAAATAATTTTTCTTGAAACTGCTAAACAAGGATATATTTTTTCCATCTTTGCCAATCTGATCTGCAAAGATAGTGTCTCATTTTTTTAATTTACTTTTTTGGTTACTACTGAAGTTTGTTGGCCATTTGTATATATGTGTGTGTGAGCTGCTTGTTCACATCTTTTGTAGAAATAATAATATAGTCTAGTATCTGAAATTTTGAATTAGAGTCTTCAAGAGCAATTAGTTCATACCCCTCCTTTTCCTGATAGGGAAACTGAGTCACAAAGAACCCCAAGTTCAAAGTTCTGTAAACTCAAGCAAAGCCTATGTAGATAATTCAGCACTTTGAATAGATACTAAACATTTTGGATAGATGTGGCAGTGATTAAAAATAATTTGTCATTGGGAACTGTAGTGAATTGAAAGTAACATTCTGATAGAAGTCTTATAATAAGGAAGCCTGTCTCTATAAAGAGGATCCTAACCATATAATATCTCTTCGAGAAGTTTTTAGTAATACTCCAGAGTATATCCCCAACAAAATTGTATATGATTAACAAATACTTTTTGCTTCCACTTACTCAGCAATGAATCAAGCACTGCATTGGGTCCTGTATATACAGTGGTGCACAAAACAGACTCTCTGGCTTCGTGGAGCCTTTTCTCTCCTGCTAGTGATGCACATTAAACAGTCAAATAAATATAAAACTGCAAGTTGCAATGAGTGTTGTGAAGAAGAAATGTAGGGTGCATGAGAGCACAAAGTAGGGAATCTGTTGAAGTACCCTTCAGGAAGTAACATTTCAGCTTATACCTGAAAGGTGAGTAGGAGATATCTAGGTGAAAATTAGGGGTAGGATTTTCATTGAGGAAGCAAAGACCTAAAGAAAGAAGGAAATGTGTGAGGAACCAAAAGAAACCAGTGTGACCCCAGTGGAGTGAGCAAAGGTGAGCTTGGAGAGGCAGGCCAGGCCAGAGCAGGTGAGCCAATAATAAGGATTCTGGACCTTCTCTGACTTATCTTGTTAAAAGATCCCTTAGCTACTCTGCAGAGAAAGGACTGGAGGTAGGTAAATGTGTAAATGGATTCCAGTCATCCAGCCAAACATGAGTGTCTTGATCAGGTGTGCTGATGTGGATAGGCAAAAATTTGACATGTGTTTTAAGGTAGAAGTTATTGGACTTCCATTTCACATTTCAGGACTGTCCTTGATTATGTTTCACAGGATGGTGGCGTGTTCGGCCTTCTTCTTAGTGTCCTCTTCTCATTTCATCCCTAACATGTCAAAGTGACTTCAGTATGGTCACACAGCTATCCAGAGTGGAATGTGGTTTTCTGGTCTGATGCTCCAGTAGGCAAGGAAGGAAAAGACACCTAACGTGTTTTCTGACTCCTCTTTTGCTTCTCATCACTTCCTGAAGCAGGGGAGAAACAGCATGATGAAGACCTAGGGTTTCTCAATGGAATAGAATTGAGTGGGGTTGGAGCAGTTCAGAGGGAAATGGGAATGATATCTAAGTGCTCTGTTTTTCAGACTTACATTCCCCATGTTGTATCAAAACTTCCTATTTTATCTGCTGTAGTCCCCTGAGAATGAAATTCTTTGTCAGAAAAGTTGCTTTCCACACATCTTTGGACTAGCACCCTTATTTAATTAAATTGATTCAGATCCCCAAACACCTATGGAGAACCTACTGTGTATCAGGCACTGTGGTGAACTGACATTATCCCATTTATTCCTCACCACGGCCTTGTGAGATAGGTATCATCATGCTCAATTTACAGATGTGGAAATTGACCTTTAATGTAAAAAGTCAATATCTGCTCTCTGTTTTCATCAAAGAATGATAGAGAGAGCCATCAACACATCCCTTTCCACCAAGTTTATCCAGAATGAGCAATGGCCCAAATGCCATCTAAATGCATTTAAGCAGAACTGAACCTGGAGCAAATTCAGGTCATCTTAACAGCTGAAAAAATAAAGAAATTTAGCAATAGGATGGATGCTGTCAGGTTAAATGGACCATTGTGGAAAAACAAAGTCAGCCACCATCAGAGTCAGTTAGCATTCAGCTTCAGGATATCTTGGACCTCACCCCACTCCCTGCCCCACTCTCCTAATGTGTTAAGAACACCAGACCCAAATAAAAGGCTTTACGTTATAATTACCTCAAAACTTATAGACTTATAGAATACAAACACTTTTAAAGGGCAAATGGACATCAGCTGTGCTGATATTTATGTGTGAAATAAATCAGATGAAAGTCATGAGAAATTTTTAAACCTACGACTCTGTAGGGGAGGAAAACTTTTTCTGTCTTCCTTTCTACATTCTTTGGCTGGTCTTATAATTAAATTACAATTAAGCAAATTAACAAGAGAAAAATTTAATTTTGTACATATGGGAGCCTATACAAATATGAAATTCAAAGAAGTGACCAAAGCATGCAGCTTTTATATCTTTTAGATAAGGAAACAATATATTTTTGAAGAAATAAAAAGAAAAGAAGTTTGGGCTTGGGATAATAAATTAGTGAGGAAGTAACAAGGTTTGTTTATATAGTCTTCTTGGTCTTAAATTCCCTATCTCTGGTGATAAGGATGCCTTCTGCCCACCTGTTACAGGGAGGGTACGTTTCACATGGAGATTTATTTCCTGCCTTCAGGAAGACAAAGGATGGTTGGCATGTCATTCTTGCACTGGCTGTTTCTTAAGTAACGGTAACTCAAAATAATATGCCAAAGTGGCATATTTTTCTCCCCTTCAACTCTTGCTATAGAACTTTTTTAAAGCAATTAAATTCTAGATATTTTAATTTAATTCATCCATTTAACATGACCCAGGCACATACTAGGTTCTAAGAATACAGAGCTATACAGCATTATATTCATTTGTTAAATATGTTTACCCTTCTTCATACCAAAAGGTATGTGAATGACATCATTCCCAACCTTAAGAAGTGGGGAAGATTGACAAGGCTTGGAAGTAAATACCCTGATAGAGATATGCCAAAGATCTACCATAGCATGTGATGACTGGGGAGGGAATAACACAGACTGGGTTGGGGAAGTAGGGCACCCCCAAAAGAGATTCCCTGGAGGAATAAATCAACTACACAAAAACCATCACTACAGTTTTGCTCAGTATGTGTGTCTTACGTTTTGCTCTGTTTGCCTCTCCTTTGCTAGCTTGGTCTCATAATTAAATTGACATATGGTTGGAGACCAACCATGATTTTAAGCAGGGTGTAGGTGGCTGGGCTCAGTCACAGAGTTGCTCTTCCTTTTAGCCAGCTGCATGCCTGACCTTCAAAAAGAAGATTCTTATGCTGTGTCTTCTGCTCCATCAGCCCATTCCTCTACTTCCATCTCGGAAACTTATTCATATGTTGCCCCCCAAGAGTTCCATTAGTGCAGCTGTGATGAAGTCCATCTGCACATCCAGCCTGGCTTGGGAGACATCCTGCCGCACTGTCAGCATGATGGATGGGCCTGCATCATGGCATCTGTGATGGATGAAAGCAGTGAAGGAGCTCAAATCTTCCAGTCAGCTGTTCAGCCTACAAGTCAAAGTCCATGTTGGAGTAGTTGCTGTTTTCTTCCATGGATCTGGTTGACATATGGAAAAGGGCAGATTGTAACCTAAAGTGCTCACAGAGTTTTCCCACCCTCTGTGGCTCTTCTCTCCAATGTGACTGCTCATTATAGGGCTTTTGTGTTTTCTTGGTCCACTAACCCCCATTTTTAAGAGGGTGGATTTCTGTCCATTAGCCCCAATTACTCAAAGCACAAATTTATGCATCTTTTTGTCCAACCAGCAATCCAATGGCTTAATTCTCCAAGGTAAATTTTTATCCCTGAAGTTTCATTTAATTGAGGCTTATAGAAAACATTTTCTGTGCTTGGCTTGGTTAATATTGAGTCACTAAGGGAAAGAGTGAATAAAAGTAACCAAGGTAAATGATCTCACTGGATTCCTCTGCTCTTGATTTCACTGAGGAACTTTTATTTCAAATTGGAAATCAGCATTTCTCTCATTCATTCAATAAGTGAATATATAACTAGCAACTGCTATGTTTCAGGCATGATTTATAGATGCTAGGAATGGGAAGATAAATAAGATGAACTTTGTCCTCCAGGAGCTCACAGTTTAGTGGGAGAGACTGACAACCAGTGATTATAATATAATAAATGCTATTTAGGGGGAACACTGGATGCTGTGGAAACACACAGGTACAGCACCTGATCAGCCTCTGGGAGAGCCTGGGAGCCAGCCAAGGAAGGCTTCTTGTAGGAGCTGACAACTGAAATGAGTCTTGAAGGATCAGTGTGAGTTAGCCAGAGAAAGAGGCTGAAGAGGGCATATTGTGTACATGGCATAACATGAGCACAACTGGGAAAAGAAAAGACAGTCTCGGGGTGCCTGGGTGGCTCAGTTGGTTAAGCATCTGCCTTTGGCTCAGGTCATGATCTCGGGGTCCTAAGATTGAGCCCCATGTGGGGACTCCCTGCTCCCTTTCCCTTTGTACCGTCTATCTCTCTCTTGCTCTCCCTCAAGTAAATAAATAAAAATTCTTAAAAAAAAAAAAAAAAAGACAAGACAGTCTAATTCTTCCATGCCAGATTACAAAGTTTTTATGTAAAGTTTTGTTCCCCGAAGTTATCTTTCCAAATAAACAGAGTTGCCTTATATTCGGGTCTTTAAAACCCTTTTATATTATAGAGCACCTTTCTTAACATTATTTTGAACCACAAATAGTTGTTTAAGAAAGACACAGTGGGGCGCCTGGGTGGCTTAGACTGTTAAGGGTCTGCCTTCGGCTCAGGTAATGATCCCAGGGTCCTGGGATCGAGCCCCACATCGGGCTCCCTGGTGAGCAGGGAGTCTGCTTCTCCCTCTCCCTCTGCCTGCCGCTCCCCCTGCTTGTACTGTCTCTCTCTCTCTGTCAAATAAATAATAAAAAATCTTTAAAAAAAAAAAAAAAGACACAATAGCCTGGAATTACCTCTGTCACTGCTGGCTTGTATACTTATAGAAGTCATTTGACAAAAGAAGCAAAGAAATTCAATATAGATTTAGTGTAAATATGGGAGGGCAGTGGGAAATGACTTCACAATTGCAAGTCTTAGATATCATTGCAAATAAGCCTTTTAAAGATCAGTTTAAAATGAAATGCAATTAGTGGTTACTTTGTGGAGATCATGAATATACTCCCACAGGATGAATGGAAAAATAAAGCTGTTCTTATTTTAAGCAAATGGACATTTGTGGCTTGAGATAAAATTTCCAGTGATAACATCACGTACAGACGAAAAAAATATTTCCATTTTCAAGATAGGAAAGCCATTTTCACTTTGTTCTCCTTTTTCAAATCCCCTAAATAATAAAGAGAACAAGAAACAGAAATTCAGACTTCATCTTTGATGAGGGAGATATGTTTAACCCTGAACTAGAATTTATGAAGACCAAAAAGTGGCAGAAGAATGGTAAGAGAACAGCAAGTTCAAATCTAAGTTCTTGCCATGCAGGCATTCGAAGGACCCCTGAACAGCTCAGAAATAAAGGCATCAGGGCCCACAGGAGACAAGGGCTGGGCAGGAGACCAAGAGGAGGGCTTTCAGGAGAAAGTCTGTCCAAGGAGCAGCTGTTCCCCACTCCCGTTCCACACAGACAGGTACCCAGGCCTCCTCTCCCCCCAGGAAGTCAACCAGAGCACCAGCAGACTCTGAGGTAGCAGGCACGGAGGTGGTAGGAGTGAGAAGCCCTAATGTGTGCACTAGACAGTGATTACCAGTAGCCTGCATGTGCCAGGTAAGGGGTTGGTAGATTCACTCCTGGAGAAAATGAACTACCCTGGAGAAAAACCTGGAGCTACTGACATTTGAGAGTCCCCTTTTACCAACAGACTCCTCCCAAGTTTTGGCAAGGAACATGGCTGCTGAGAGAGGGAGGCCTTGCAGGGAGGTATGACCACTAACTAAATTCTTTTCTCGTGTTTAATTTTTTTTTCTTTTTAAGATTTTATTTATTTATTTGTCAGAGAGAGAGAGAGCTCGCGCACAAGCAGGGGGAGCTGGAGGCAGAGGGAGAAACAGGCTCCCCGCTGAGCAGGGAGCCCCATGCAGGACTCGATCCCAGCACCCTGGGATCATGACCCGAGCCGAAGGCAGATGCTTCACCAACTGAGCCACCCAGGCGTCCCAACCACTAACTAAATTCTTATCAGCAGTGTGAGCAGCTTCTTTAACTCTCTTCAAAGAAAGTTGCTTTTCCTCCCCTTTCCCTCACTCCTTCTGATGGTAGGATGCGAATGTGCTGGTGCGGCAGCCCCAGCCGTGTGCACAAGGGAAAGACTCTGGGGGATGGTGGCGCAGCAAGGTAGGAAGAATAGAAAGAGCAGCAGCCTGTCCAGCACTAACCATCAACTGTGGAGTGTTAAAAGAGAAAGAAATGAACTCCTGACTTGTTTGAGCCACTGTATTTGGGGACCTCTTTGTTGTAGCAACTTAGCCTGTAAGCTAACTAATACATTATGTATGTTAAAAACAACAAAAAAGACCAATTTGTCTCTTTGCCCAAATACTCTGTAGTGAAGCCTACCAGTTCATATCATGGGCCAGCTTCAAAACGGCTTTTTAGTGCTTCATTATTAAATATGAATGGACAGCTAAGAATCAGTAGACATTTGATTAAAGCAACCAGCATGAAAGGCAGAACCCAGAGTGAAGAAACAGGAAAAGGGAACTCAAAGGAATCAGAAGCAATGCAAGGAGCCAAAGAAAACTTCAAAGAAAACATAGTTAAATCCTCGGGGAGATAAGAGAAAGAAACTGTCTCCATGAAAAAAGAGTAGGATGCTATTCATTCAGAGAATAAGAACAAACTCTTGGAAATTAATCATTTAAGAAGCAGATAGTTTCAATAAAAGTGTTGGAAGATGAAATTACAGAGGTTTCCTGGAAAGTAAAATTTTAAAAAAGAGCAAGATGGGCAATGGTGAGAAAAAAATAAGAAAAATGAAGATCATTGAGTCCAACATATTACTAATATGTTTCAGAAAGCCTGAGAGGAGAAAATAGTGAAGGGGACTATCAAAGAAATTATCAAAAACAATTTGAATATCACCGATATATAAAATGTCTGAGTTGAATAATACAGTATTTTCAGATTAACATATTAAATTAAATAAATGCATAATTCAATGAATATAATATTTTAAGAACACACTTGACTATATTTCAACTATATCCCTAAAATATTATACATGTAAATTGGCCAGGAAGCCTTATAAGGATTTTTGGCTGGGGACAAGAAGGCAGTCTTACTGGGAAAATGGGAGAGTGCCTGAGATTGAGGATCACCTTACATTTGATATGTTCTGGAAACTACAAGGTTCTGAGGGCAAAAACATAGAGTGTGAAGGGGAGAGATTGCCCTGGCTCCTATCAGAATTCACCCAGTGATGGTTTCCCAAAACTAGGAGGGGGCTTCATATGCTGGCCATGATGTTATAGGCCTAATAATGATTGCCAGGTTTCTGACATGAGTACCTGAGTAGCATCAGCTTATGGTGACATTTCCTGAAGTAATCATAAGATGTTACATGTTTGGGAAAGAATATGATGGTTTTTGTTATAGACATACTGAGTTTGAGGTATCTTTGGGGCATCCAAGTAGAGGTCCACTAATTAACTTTTTATTTTTTTTTTTATTATTACCTTAGACAGAACTGAAATTCAGCTAGTATACGTTGGTGTGGCTGTATTGGTTGCTAAAATTTTGAAATACTTTATACTCATTGGTGAATGGTCACTTCTCCTAAAACCCCAAATGCCACCCTTGCCCACACCCTGGCTGTTCTGTCCCATTCAATCCTGTTTACATGTTACTACCCCACAGTCCAGCAGCTAAAGGATTAACACCTGGCCCAGAAGTGGGCCTCCAAGACCCTGTTCCAGCCCTGCAGCTGTCCTGTCTGCTCTAATTGTGAAAGTTTTTAATTTCACTCCTCCTCACAGCTCATGGAGGCTGAACGCATTTCCCACATATCAACATGCTTAGTGTGTGTCGTGACCTTCCACAAGTCTGATCCCCACATCTGGGAGCACTTCTCTCAAGTCTCCTCACTCCTGGCGGTCTGAACTGCTCATTGCTTCCTGACTCCCTGCATTTTCTCACCTTCGTTTCTTTGTGCTCATGGCTCAGAAAACACTTTTCTCTGATTTTTGAACATTCTATGTTGTAGTCATCCTTCAAGGCCAGGCTGTCTTTGCCTTCTACCAGCAAGACTTCCGCATTTAGAAATGAGAATTCTCTCCTCAAGGTAACCATCCCGTTCCCGTGGGACATATCACTTCCTCTCTTATATTAGGGCTATCTTAGTCCTTTCTGTGAAGTCTTTTTCTTTTCTTTCTTTTTTTTTTTTTAAAGATTTTGTTTATTTGACAGAGACAGAGATAGCGAGAGCAGGAACACAAGCAGGGAGAGTGGGAGAGGGAGAAGCAGGCTTCCCGCCGAGCAGGGAGCCCAATGTGGGACTCGATCCCAGGACTCTGGGATCATGACCTGAGCCGAAGGCAGACGTTTAACGACTGAGCCACCCAGGTGCCCTGTGAAGTCTTTTTCTATCATGGCAGGGCAACAATAACTGTTGAGTAAAGGAGAGTGTAAGTTTGCATTAAAGAACTCTCTGCCAGTGGTCACTGGTGTGTAGTCGCTGGCAGTTTCACCATTTCTTTAGAACGTCTGTGTAGAATAATCTCAGACTCCCCCCCAAGTCTCCCTGAGTCCGTTTGCTATAATACAATATTTGGTTACACGTCAAAAAACAAAATTAAATCAGCAACAACCAAAAACAAACAAATGCAGAAATGTTTGCCAGTTTTCTGAACTGAAGTTTTTTTAGTCCATTCACACTGTGTTTCGGTCATCTCTCTTTAATGTAAAATGGTGACAGTAATTTTCCATTTTCCACACTTAATATAATTAATCTTTGAGAAATGCTGGAGCAGAGCTTTTTCTAAGGAGTGTTGCACTGTTTGCTGCAGCAAATGAAGTTCCCATTGTGACGCCGGCGGCAGCGGATGCGTCATTGCTTTGGCGGGGACAACGCGTTTCCGGAGGTCAGACACAGAGCAGCATACCTGATGGTGCCTTGCTACCTGTGACCTCTCTCCAGCCCTCACTCGCCTGTGCCCTTCACAGAGGTCAAGGAAAAATCACACTTCCCACGTTTGGTTGAGCTAGCAAATAATTTGCGCTTCTGGTCATTGGCATACAGACAAATATATTTTCCTGGCATACATCTACTTCATTTTTTTCTTTCTTCTTTTAAATAAGATTGAGGCAAAATACAGGCTATGCTGTGTTTCTCATGTGGTGCCTCGCTCTGTGGGACCCAGGACTGGTGTCTCTGCATGTGCCCTGGGTAGACAGTGATGGAGAGGAGGATGGGCAGGGGCACTGGCCAGGACCCGCGCCTGCCCGTCCTAGCCTGCTGGCCCGCCACGCAGCCAGGGCTCGCAGCTGCAGTGCGGTCCTCAGCGAATCTGCTTTTTCAGATGGAGGGGAAATGGAACTTCCTTGAGATGCCATTTTCCTCTCCTCTGAACCTGGAAAAGGCTGAATGGAACTAAGGCAGCTAATCTCTCTCATCTCCCTTACTTTTTCATTGATCTCTTTTAATGAGAAGATTACATATCTCCCCCTGGGGCCAAATGTGAGAGGTGAATGTAAATGAAATGAGCTGACGTACAGATAACGTCAGGGTCAGGAAGGAAAGCATGCGCAGTCGCGTGGGGGGCACTGTACTGTTTGACACATGGTTCTCAAAGCAACTGTCACGGGCAGAATCCTGAGGGGAATGCTCCATTGGCCGTTTTCTCCTTACTGGAATTAGAATCATGTCAAACGCCAACTCAACGGTACCTGAGTCCTGCTGTAGAAGTGTCTATCGTGACATAGCAAATGCCCTACTGGGCCGTGCATCCCCTGGATTGCAGTGTCTCTGACTGGGATAACTTACCAGGTAGAAGAATCTCATGTTTGATTGGGAAACTTTAGATTTCAGTCAGCCCAGAAGGTGTGTGGAATGTGAAGAAGAGGCTCTGGACTTAACTGGGAAATGGGAGGGAAAGGCAACCAACATTAACTGTAATGTGGTCGGAGCACAACCTCCAGCTTTTTACCTCTGTGGCAGCAACTTTACACAAACAGTGTATTTCCCAAGCACTCTTGTTATTAGTGAGGTACCTAAGTTCTCCAGAATGTTAGAGTGCATCTATAGATGATTCCCACTTACCTACATTTTAATATGCTTTGTTGAATGGGAGAGGAAAGGGTCCATTCTAGCTAGGGCAGAGGAGTTACACATATTCTAAGCTTTGTGCTCTGCAACCACCATCCGTCATGGAGGTTGTGGGAAAAGTGAAGCTAAAAACCACTGTGGCATGAGCCCCTTTGCGAACTATGTCTTCTCTTTTCTTCCTCATAAGAGTTGGAGCCCAGATATAGTCAGTATCTTTTGAAGCTCTTAATTCTCTCTTATTAGATCCATCTTATTCACTGAAGCACTATTCCCCTGATAGCCTTTTCTTACCTGGCTTATTTCTGTGTTGTGAGTGATTAATGACATAGTGGCCACTTTTCCAGCTGTGTGATCTGGCCATTATTGAGTGGCCACGGACAGTAACTTGGGAATCTGAAGAAAAGCCCATTTTCAGAGTTATGTGAGGGACCGCAGCTCCTTTCCTCTCTCCCCATAGCTGGAAGCCTTCAGTTAATAACCGGGAGGGAAACACTCACTGGAAAGTTGTATTGCGACACTTGGGAGAGGATCTTGCATGGGATGCTTCATACTTACAGCACTCCACGGTATTTTATCAAGATAAAATATATGAAAGAGTGAATTCTGCAAGGCAGAGGATAATTCAAAATGGTACCCCCCCAATAAATAAGTAAATGAATAAAACATCACAGCGGCACCAGAATGTAGACTTAATGTTTCAAGTGGCAAGGCTGTGGGGGCCCCGTTAGAGAATACTCAGCTGATTGTCCTCGTATAGGCTCTGTTGCAGACAGACCAGGAGCATGGTTTGTTTCCCACTGTAAAGGTGGGATCATCCTGGAGGATGGCACAGTGCAGTTTGTTTTCAGAGCTTCCGTCGTTCAACTTATTAGAGACTATTTCTTGAAATAACTTGTCCTGAGTCAGAGCTGGCGTCTTACTAGGAAAAATACACAGTTGAGGGACACAGTTTTCCTCACACATAAAAGACTCTGTGTTTTTAAACTTCTGGCAATTAATGTGCTCACTTTGAGTGAGTTGGAACTGCAGCCCAGCCAGAAGTATTTATGAGGTGTCTCTTTGCTCCCACCACAATTAGGTAGGTCACATAAGGGATGCAAGGAAACAGAGGACACTGCCCTCCTGGAGCTTGCCGTCTGCTTGCCGAGATAGCAAAGCTTGGATTTAAACAAATTAAGATGTAAGCAAGGCTCAGTGCATTATTGAGCGGCACTAAATTTCACTAAAACACCAGGCCCCGACCTTCACGGTTGTCTTTCAGGGTCTGCTAAAGCCTCCCCCTCCACAAAGTCCTCTTGGATCGTGTCGGAGGAAGGAAGATTCCTCTTGGAACGTGTCTGTTTGTTCTTGACCCCAGAGCCTTGCAGCTTCCCTATGGAGTCCAGTGACATTATCAGGATACAGATTGGTTTCTAGCCTGCCCAGAAAAAAGAAGAGAGCCTCATCTTGTGGTTCTTTGAATTCTAATTTTAAATTGTATATGTGTCTATTACTGTTTGTATATCTGGTATATCACAAATATTACTTACTTATGTGTTTGTCTAGAATTGTAGGCAGCTCGAAAGAGGGTTAACATTATTTTCTGGCTCTCTAGAATGTTACTACATGCCAGTGAGGTTTACTTGTTCTGGGATTGCACTAAAACAAAATAATGAAATTTTAGTTATATCTTCTGAGTAAACCTGAATTACTCTGAGAATATCTAAAGCTCTTAAACTTTCTTTCTTATACTTCCTGACATTCTTTTTTACTCTTCATTCTCTTCTGTCTCCCATTTTGCTTCCATATTTCCCATTCTTCTCTCCCCTCTCCTCTTCCTCATCTCTCTCTCTTTTTTTTTTTTTAAGATTTTATTTGTCAGAGAGAGAGAGAGAGAGCATATACAAGCAGAGGGAGCGGCGGGCAGAGGGAGAGGGACAGGCAGGCTCCCCACTGAGCAGGGAGCCCGTTGTGGGACTCTATCCCAGGATCCTGGGATCATGACCTGAGCCAAAGGCGACACCTAACTGACTGAGCCACCCAGGCGCCCCTCTTTTTCATAATATCTAAGAAATGCCACATAAAGGTCAATTACATACCCATTCATTAATTCAGTGAATTTCTTAATACTAACCAGCATTGTACTAGCTAATGTTTTTTGAGTACTTACTAGGTGCCAGATATTCTGCAAAATGATTTATATGAAGTATTTAATCAGTAAGCTACATATTATTATTATCCCTATTTTATAGACGAGAGAACAGAAACTTAAGAGATTATGGAACTTGCCCAAAGTCTCATAACTAGTAAGTAAGTGAACTGAGACTTAAACCCTTCAGAGGTCATATGCCTCATATAGAGTGAGGTCTCAGTCATGTAGTGTCTCCAAGACACACTTTTAGAATGCAGCAGAATGATTAAAAGCGTGGTATTTGGAATTAGACCGGTTTGAATCTCAACATGGCCACATATTAGCCATATTAACACTGGCTGGATAATTGTACCTCTCCGAGCCTCGGCTTCCTCACCTACAAATATGGAAAATAATAACTTACCAAGTGGTTGGGAAATATTACATGTAAAACTTCAAGCCCAGCACGTAGCCAAAGTTTAATAACGTTTGCTAGAATTATTATTTATGGGGAAAAATAGCATCTGCCCCTTCTGTGGGGTTGTCCTCAGTGGGACAATGAAATTGGGAATTTACTATTAACGAATGTGTCTAAATATTTCTTGAATCTATTCATGTCCTCATCAGGTGCAGTTGTTTTTTTTTAAGTTTTTATTTTAATTCCAGTTAGTTAACATACAGTGTAATATTAGTCTCAGGTGTACAATACAGTGATTCAACACTTCCATACATCACCCCATGCTCATCATGACAAGTGCACTCCTTAATCCCCATCACCTACTTCACCCATTCCCTACCCACCTCCCCCCTGGTAACCATCAGTTTGTTCTCTATAGTTAAGAGTCTGTTTCTTGGTTTGCCTCTCTCTCTCTTTTTTTTCCCCTTTGCTCATTTGTTTTGTTTCTTAAATTCCACATATGAGTGAAACAGTTTGGTATTTGTCTTTCTCTGACTGACTTACTTAGCGTAATATCTCTAGCTCCATGTTGTTGCAAATGGCTAGATTTCATTCTTTTTTATGGCTGAATAATATTCCTGTGTGTGTGTGTACCACATCTTCTTTATCCATTCATCAATTGATGGACACTTAGGCTGCCTCCATAATTTAGCTATTGTAAATAATGCTGCTATATACCGGGGTACATGTATCCCTTTGAATATCTTGTGCGGTTCTGGAGGTTAGTAACAAGCTCTAAAATTTCCCACATGTTGTGTGAGGGAGCATAATACAGTACTTCCAATTTATGGTTCCAGAATGATCTTCAGTCTTCTACCTAATACCCTGGTGCTTCATCAGTTATTTGGATGTTGGGCTAAAGGAAAGAAATCCATGAAAAACTGATGGAGAATAGAATATTCTGCAACAGTCTGCCTTCTGACCTGAGTGCCTGTCTAGCTATATGTCTGGAGATCAGGCTCAGAATACAGAGACCTGTTTCTTTACTCTTGGCATCTGACCTTGTTCAGCTAGCTTAGCTTCTCCAATCTGATGTGGAAAGCAGGTAGTGACTTCACCATCACTCCCAGCTCCTTGAAATTGTTATATGAAAGGCACTTGAAAAGTATCAATAATGCGATTCAGCAGAAATGAATCTGGTGCATACAGATTTGATTTCCTGCATGAAATTTTATATTGCAGGAATTTTCTGTCAAAGGTAAAGCAGAGTGCTTTTTTAAAGTTATGCCCCACATGATGAGTTTTTAAGTTATGCCCCAAACCAAGCTCAGCAGGCACAGAATCTCAGGTTTAGTAAAGCTTTCTTCTTTAATTAAGAAGTGTGAGGTTTTGTTCAACTCTGAGATAGTTCCAGTACTTGAGAAGTAGAATGATCAAAGCCTAAGTAGAGATTTCGACAGTATGCACAGCAGCTCTGGCTTTGGCGATGTCAGGCAGCTGATGGCTTTGGCAGCTCAGCTCTCAGCTTGTTTTTGCATGCAGTGCTTTCTCATCTTCCTTCAGCCACAGTGACTGCCATATGCAGTGGCTTGCGTTGACAAATAGTTGTTGACTCTTGCGTCTAAATTTCTAACTTACTGGGAAGTGTGGCAGTTTTTCTTGATTAGCATTTCTGAAATATTTTTGACTTGACCTAGAGAAAGAACTATGTTTTATATCAGAACATATGTGTGTATAAAGTTATGTATACAAACACACATAAACACACATATATAAACTAGAGACAAGTTTCATGAACTAGAGCTCACTGTATTTTCTATTCCACCTTATTCTCGTTTCTACTTAGTTTTAAAGGACTCTTGGTCATGGCCCACTAAATTGATTGGAGGATCTGCTAAATAGGCTGTCGCCCATTATTTGAAAGACACTGGCCTGAGGATTCCCCTTAGTCCAAGCCTCATTGATCTTCACTTGCCCTCGAGAGAAGACTTTACATCCTCTTCAGCTCATCCCCAATGTATACACATACCACCTTCATGACTGCCAACACTACCACTAGGCCCTTTGGACCTTCAGGTAGAGAGAGCATCATTAGCTGCTACCAGGGGGTTTTCTCCTAGTAAGACTCCAGCTTTTTCTCATAGGAGCCAGAATCTTAAAAACTTTGTAAATTTTGAAAAGCAACTTACTCTCCTAAATTTTGAGTACTAGCAGGTGTCAGGAACTCAAAGGTTCCTGTGATATGTCAGGTCTAGTTCAGTGCTCTGTACACAGTATTTGTTCATCAGTTGTGGTCTGTGATCTGCACTGAACACAATGGAAACAGGGCTCTTGCAGAGATAGCACTGACTTGTGCTGGACACAATAGTACTGCTTCTCCATAGATGGGTGGAGTTTAATAGACAGGATATAAAGTTGTAGGGTTATTAGATGGAGTAAGAGTCCAGGGAGGGCATACATTCCTGAATATATAAGACACCAAGAAAACCAGACAGGCCTTCTGCTCCGTGATCTGAGGCCCACACATTGGTCACTTTTCTTAGAAAACTTACTGAGTCATACCTCAGGATGGCAATGGGGTGATGGAGGTTGGGAATTCAAATTCTAGGTTCCTTCTCCGTCAGCATTGTCATTCCTAGCAATAGGGACCGGATCCTGACACAAAGAGAAGGAATGATTTGGTCCTCTTTTACTAACTTGCAGAATATGTTATTGCCTCTCCCAAGCCCCAGATGTCCTTAATATTGCTAAATAAACATGGTGGCAACAAAACTAGTACCATTTAGAGACAAACAAGGAGTAGAAAAAACATAATAGATAATTTATGAAAAGAGTTACAAATTTTATGAGCTAGAATATATTCCAAACTTGCCTTGCTTTTTAAGGAAATAGTTCATAGAATTTTAGAATGTTGGTGGTGGGGGGGAGACCTTAGATAGTATATGGTTTAGTCACCTCATTTTATAGATGTGGGACCTGAGGTCCCCAAAGCTAGTAAATGGCAAAGGTGACTAAATAAGCCCAGATCTTCAAGACTCTGAGGCTCGTTTCCCCATATTCACACAACCTCTTGAAGCGAAGAGCATTTGTCCTATGTCATAATTTTAGCCACTGTTGGACTTGGTGATGCTAAAATGTACAAACAGGCAGCAATATTTGCACAGAGGGGCTACATTTAGGTAACAAAATTCAAGCCTCAATGTTTGTGGTTTAGGAGTGACCTTTGCAAGGTTTCCTGATGTTAGTTATGGAGCTCCTGTGACTCCTTGAAGTGACTCACTTCAGGACATTGAGTTGCATGGCAAACATTTGCATTTCTAAGACATCTGTCACCACAGAATAGAGATTACCTCACAAAAGTGATTCCCAACCATGAAAGGACAAAGGGCAGCTTTGGTTTTCTCCCCTACTCCCACATCACACAGACCCAGTGGTTACTAGTCAAAGACATCACATCCAAGAAACAGGTGAAAATTTAAATCATGGACCCTTGGAGTCTGAGAACTGGATTGCCATTTATTCCACCAGTGTCTGGTGCATGAATTAATGGAAAGGTTCTACAAAACTGGTAGTGGTTTGTTTTTGTTAGTTAGTTTGTTTGTTTTTTGTTTTTACTTCTCCCTAGAATAGGACCGTTCCAGAATGAATCTGTTACCTGTCCAAGCTGTTGTCCAAGAGTTAGTCTGGGAATGAGAAATCCAGGGGGAGGACAGTGATTCTCAAAGAACTGTGTTGTCCTTGCCTAGTGCTCTCCAATGAGAACAGAATAAGGAGCAAAAGAAATAAACTTAGTATCAATACAGATCAAGGAAGAACAGCCTGACCCGACTGCCTGACATAATCTGGAACACTGAGACAGACTAGAATTTTTTTAAAAATCTTTCAAAACAGTATTTTCTTTTCTGTTCTCAGAAATGATAACAAGGCAGCTCTACCCATAGGTAGGCACAGAGGATCAGGTGAGTTCTTATTCCTTTCTTAGACCATCTGAACACTCATGGTTTCATTCTGCTACCCCTGGGGTCTGTTTTTCATAGGTTGTCTACGTAAGCAACAAGCACTTTGCCTGATGGGTCTATGACACGTTAGTGTCACTTTGACCTTGGTCCACTTGCGGCTGGTACCATCAGGAATTTCGGCTAAGTTTTGTTTTGTTTTGTTTTGTTTTTAGATTTTATTTATTTGACAGAGAGAGACACAGCGAGAGAGGGAACACAAGCAGGGGGAGTGGGAGAGGGAGAAGCAGGCTTCCCGCTTGAGCAGAGAGCCGGATGTGGGGCTTGATCCCAGGACCCTGGGATCATGACCTGAGCCGAAGGCAGACGCTTAACCAACTGAGCCACCCAGGCGCCCCTCTGCTAAGTTTAAAGATTTTATTTATTTGAGAGAGAGTGAGAGAGCGCGCACACGAGAGGGGGGAGGGTCAGAAGGAGAAGCAGACTCCCCGCTGAGCGGAGAGCCCGGTGCGGGGCTCAATCCTGGGACTCCGAGATCATGACCTGAGCCAAAGGCAGCTGCTTAACTGACTGAGCCACCCAGGTGCCCCTGAATTTTGGCTAAGTTTAATAAGAACTGTTGCTCACATAGTGGAACTAGTGACTTGTATCCTTTATTTCTAAGAACTTTTACGTATTCAGGCATGGTTTGAGAATTTGACCCCAAACTCACCTTCTATCCAACAGGAACTAAGATTGTACCTGCCCCTAGGTTAAAAAAAAATTATTAGTGAATCAAATCATTCTATAATCTGTAACTAAATAATTATTTCACTAACCTTTATAGAGTCTCTGTATTATCAATAATTACTACAATTTTTGTCACGATTTCCAGCTGTCTAACCACTGAGCTCCTTCACAGTTAAACCAGTCATAACCACCCATGTTCCAAATGTCCTCTACTCAATAGTCCTCAACAAACATTACATTCTTCAGGCCTTATTTCTGGTTTATCAGTGCCACCCAGCTCTCAATTTAATGAAGCTATTGATGTAAAAACACACAGACTTTGAAATTTTTACTAGTACAAGAGTACCAAACCAAGATACTGCATCTTTTAAAAATCAGCTTGTTTTTCAAAGAAATCCCTGACATGTAATAATATCACAGAGGCTAAAGACTTGTAAGCATGGTGATGGGACCTGGTGAGCAGGAGGTAGCAGTTACTCTAGACATCGTGGTAAGACACTTCCATGCCAGAGAATGGGAAATAAATCCCACTGAAATTCGGGGACCTTTCACATTAGCAAAATTCCTAGAAGTCTAGTGGTCTGGAGCGTGTTGTGATATCCCTCCTAGGGTTAAAGATAAGTTGTTGCATCTGGCCCGTCCTACCACCAGAAAGAGGCACAACACCTAGTAGGTCTCTTTAGATTTTGGAGGCAGCATATTCCTCTTTTGCATGTGCCCATTTACTGAGTGACCAAAAATCTGCTCATTTTGAGTAATGCCAGAACAAGAGAAGGTTCTGTAACAGGTCCAGGCTGCCATGTAAACTGCTCTGCCATTTGGTCCAGCAGATCCGGTGGTGCTTGAGTGTCACTGACAGAGAGGGATACTGTTTGGAGCCTTTGGCAGGCTCTATAGGAATCACAGGAAACACTCAGGATTTGGGGACAAAACCCTGCTATCCTCTGCTGATAACTATGTATCAAGATTTTGCGAAATAGCTTTTGGCTTGCTAAGGCTAGGCAGCTTTTGGCTTAGTAGACACTGAACACTTCACCATGCACCACCAATTTACTATGTGACCTGAGCTGCCCATCATGAACTGGGTGTTGTCTAAGCCACCAAGCCATAAAGCTGGGTGTGCACAGTATTCCATTATCAAAAGGAAAGTAGTGTATGCAAGATCAGGTTCGAGCA
The DNA here is from genome assembly GCF_964656455.1 of Halichoerus grypus. NCBI lineage: Eukaryota > Metazoa > Chordata > Mammalia > Carnivora > Phocidae > Halichoerus > Halichoerus grypus. The sequence goes on from NC_135714.1 coordinate 44,261,516, forward strand.
GGCCCAGAAGGCACAAAGTTATATGAAGAAGTGGCCTAATTGCCCACGGTCCCCATTCCTGCTACACTACCTTCTCTCTCCCATCCCGTACCTACGGCCTCATGGGGCGATCCCTATGACTAGTTAACTGAGGAAGAGAAAACTTAGGCCTGGTTTATGGACAGTTTTGCATGATATTGAGGCACCACTCAAAAGCTGTCATGCTGAAGCCCCATTCTGGGACAGCCCCAAAGGACAGTGGTGAAGGGGAGTCCTCCCAGTGGACAGAACTTCAATCAGTACATCTGATTGTTTGTTTTGCTTATAAGGAAAAATGGCCAGAGGTACAAGTCTATAACAGTTCGTAGGTGGTAAGTAGCCAGTGGTTTAGATGGTCAGAGACTTGGAAGGGTTGTGATTGGAAAATTGGTGACAAAGAGGTCTCTGGAAGAGGTAGGTGGGTAGACCTCTCTGAATGGGCAAAGGATTGCAGGATATTCATGTCCCATGTAAATGCTAACTAAAGGATGACCTCAGGAGGATTTTAATAATCAAGTGCATAGGATGACACATTTTGTGGATACTTATCAGCCTCTTGCCCCATCTACTTGTCAGTGGGCCTGTGAATACAATAGTGGCAGAGAGGGAAGTTATGCATGAGCTCAGCAACACTGACTTCCACCAGCCAAGGCCAACAGAGACCTACACTGAGTCCCCAATATGGCACCATGCCCTGAGATGAATAGCTACCTACCTGGTACAGATCCATTACATTGGACCACTTCCATCATGGAAGGAGCAGCACTTTGTTGTTCCTAGAACAGACACTTAACTCTGGACACAGATTTGCCCTTTTTGCACATAGTGCTTCTGCCAAAACTGTCGTCTGTGGACTTATCTGCTGTAATGGTATTTGACACACATCACTTCTGATCAAGGGACTTGATAGGCCTATGCTCATGGAGTTCACTTGTCTCACCATGTTCCCATCATTCTGAAGCGGCTGGCTTGATAGGATGGATGGTGGGATGGCCTTTAGAAGACTCAGTTACAGTGCCAGCTAGGTGGCAGTACTAGGGCTGGGACTGTTTCTCTCACAGCCAGACTCCATGGGTCGGAATAAAGGGCTAGAAATAGAAATGGTCCACCCTAACTCCTAGTAACCCCCTAGGGAAATTTTCACTTGCCATCCCCTTGACTTTAGGTTCTGCTTGTCTAGAGTTCTTAGTTCCAGTGGGAGGAGGGCTTCCACAAGGGAACCCAACAGTGATTCCATTGAACTGGTAGTTGAGACTGTCACCCAGCATCTGGGGCTGCTCATGCCTCTCCATGAACAGGTGAAGAAGGGGGTAATTGTACTGGCCAAAGTGATTGATCCTGACTACCCAGGGACAATTGGGCTGCTGCCATACCACAGAGGTAAGGAAGAGTATGTCTGGAATATAGGAGATCTTTTATGGGATCTCCTAGTACTCCTGGGTCCTATGGAGTAATAGAAAACTACAACAGCTCAGTTCAGGACGGCTAATGGCCCAGCTTTGTAGGAATGTAGGTTTGTGTCACCTTACCAGGCAAAGAACCATAGCCAGTTGATTTCCTTGCCAAGGATAAAAGGAATGTGGAATGGGTAGTGGCACAAGATGGCTACAAAGATTACATAGGAAGACCACATACGTGTATTCATGTAAATATACATATACATATAAAGAGAGCTATGACCACATGACCAGTTGTTAAAACAAGGACTCATAAGGGTATTTCTTCCTTATTTTGTTATGAATATGGTTGTATATATATTAACCAAATAATTTTGTTTTCTTCCCTCTTCTCTCCTTATCCTTTAATGTCAGATATATTAATAATAGCATTATGCCTCAGTATATAAGTTATAGGAGAAGTGTGAATATTACTCAAAGACTTTGCATCCTCTTCTGGGGAGTGGGTTAGTGTGTTTTCAAATGTATGTGGGATATTTGTATCACGTTAGTGGAAGTGTGACTTTGTTATATTGACTTTATTTGGAGATTAAGTATGATTAAAAAAGATGTATATAAGGGGCCAGGTTGACATAGGATGGAGTATGATGATAATTTTTTTTAAAGATTTTATTTGTTTGTGTAGAGAGTGCATGCGCGAGCAGAGCGAGGCAGGGGGAGAGGAAGAGAAAATCTCAAGCAGACTCAGAGCTCTGCGGGGTCCATCTCACGACCCTGAGATCACGACCTGAGCTGAAATCAAGAGTCAGACACTTAACCAGCTGAGCCACCCAGGTGCCCTGGAGCATGATAATCATTTTGATGTGTCAGCTTGGCTAGGCCATAGTCCTAGTTATTTAATCAAACACAAATACTGTTTAATTGCACTGTTGCTGTGAAGGTATTTTGTAGATGTAATGAAAGTCCATAATTCATTGACTTTATTTATTTATTTATTTTTAAGATTTTATTTATTTATTTGACAGAGAGAGACACAGCGCGAGAGGGAACACAAGCAGGGGGAGTGGGAGAGGGAGAAGAAGGCTTCCCTGATGAGCAGGGAGCCCGATGCGGGGCTCGATCCCAGGACTCTGGGATCATGACCTGAGCCGAAGGCAGACGCTTAACCGACTGAGCCACCCAGGCACCCCTCATTGACTTTAAATAGGGGAGATTATTCAAGATAATCTGAGTAGGCCTGAATCAATAAATTGAAAGGCCTTGGGGCACCTGGGTGGCTCAGTTGGTTAAGCATCTGACTCTCGATTTCGGCTCAGGTCATGATCTCAGGTCGTGAAATTGAGTCCCACATTGGGCTCTGTGCTGGGCGTGGAGCCTGCTTGGGATTCTCTTTCTCCCTCTCCATAGATAGAAAGATAGACAGAAAGGCCCCTTAAAAAGAGGACTGAAGCTTCCGTGAGAGCAGAAATTCCATCTGTGAATAGCAGCTTCAGTCCGTGCTCATGAATTCTTGCCTGCCCTTCCTGAGAACTTGCCCTGTGCATTTCAGACTTGCTTAGCCAGCCACCACCCAGTGTAAGCCAATTCCTTGCAGTAAATCCTTTAATATATCTTACACACACACATACACACATTTCTACCTCTATCTCCTACTGGTTCTGTTTCTCTGATTAAACCCTGATCAATACAGCCTCTGATGTCCCTAAAGCTTTTGTCCTACTGCACTAAATTTGCAGGGTAAGGGAGCAGGCAGCTCCCCCTGCCAATATTTCCCACTCAAAGTCAGCCTGATTTTTTATTCACAGCACTCTTTGAAACTCAAGTGGCACAATTTGGCAGTGAAAACAACCAGCACCCACACATTTTCTAGCATGTGGGAGAAATGTGGCCAGACACTGAGACTTAACATTAGCAATCATGTCTGCCTCTGTTACTATTTCTAAATATTATTTGGTGTTGCTTGTGAATTGTTGTAAGACATGTCAAAGGGGGTTCTGAGAGAAATCAATGGGAAAACAGAAAACCGAAAAATTGATGTGGTTTTGAAAAATAGTGGGCCCAAGAAACCTGCCAAGTCATTGTCATTTTAACTGATACATCTTTGCCTAGATCTAGGTTAAGTACACACATAATTCAGTAGGTTTTGCTTAGGTATTTACAGTCAGTGCTGCTATAATGTGACCTATACACTGCCCAAAATCAACATGCTGTGCAAAATCACAAAACGAAAACCAAGTCTAATGGGAAAAATGGGATATTAACACAACACACAAAAAATTATCAGTGACATATTTTAAAAGAATAAGAACCTAATAAAAATAGTAGCAGTTTTCCACATATTAAATGGTAATGAAATACATAAGTACTACAGTAAATATGGCAAAGCCTTGAAAAAGCCCCGCAGTTCGCTTGTGGACTGGTGCGTTGGAAGGTCTGTGGCTTGTGAGCTCTTGTGAGGTAGGGGAGGCAGGTTATCCAAGATGGCCAGACAGCTGCAATACGACATGTGTAACACACGTGCAGTCTGGGGGAACTGGTAGGTATTTGAGGGGTGTGCATGTGTGCATTTTGCTACGTACCTCACTTCAGCTGGGTGCACTATTCTGCATTCACCTAGTGTTTCTCATGGATGAGATACCTTGGATCAGTCACACTGGAACACATTTGCATTGTCAAAACAAGTGTGATTACAGGACCCACTGTACTACCTAAAGAGATCACCATCCTTTATCTATTTTCAAAAATCTCAAAAATTCTTTGGAAGTTTGGCACAGGTTTATTTATTAGCAAAACTTAAGGTGAATATAGATGTTTTCCAGGAATCCTGCATTTGATGATAAAGTGCTGTCACAGACCCCACTGGGGTCTAAATACACCTTTATACAATCTGAAAAATTCTGATTTCTGAAACACATGTGCCCCTGAGGGAATAGGGAACAGTAGATGCGTATGACTGAGTGCAGGCAGCATGGCGGGTGCTGTGGGTATAGAACGAACAAGGTGCAATCCCTGTCCCCAGGGACCTTGCAGTCTGGGAGCTGTAGCGTGCTCGGTGGTATCGTAGGAGATGTCTGCGCACGCACAAATGGAGAACAGAGGAGGGAGTCATTCTTTCGGGCCAGAGTGTTTAAGGACAGCTGTCCAGGGAACATGACACCTGGAATGTGTTTAGGGGAACAGCTAGGAGTTCTCTGGGCAAAGGCAGGAAGATATTCCAGGCAGAAGTATATGAGTGAAGGTGTGAAAGCACAGAGTCACAGACGATCCAGAGTGACTGCTTTAGTATCACACAACTATAATGTGGTCTATTCGTTGGCTAAGGCTGCATAACAAAGTACTACAGAATGGGGGACTTAAACTACACAGTTTGTTGACTCATGATCTGGAGGCTAGCAGTCTAAGATCAAGGTTTCGTTGTTGTTGGTTGAGGCTTCTTTCCTTGGCTTGTAAATGGCCATCTTGTCCTTGTGTCCTTACATGGTCCTCCCTTATGTGTGTCTGTCCCAATCTCTTTTTATGAGGATACCAGTCATATTGGAATACGACCTACCTGATGACCTCATTTTACCTTAATTATCTCTTTAAAGACTCTGTCTCCAAATACAGTCCTATTCTGAGGTACTTGGGGGTTCGGACTTTAACATACGCGTTTTGAGTGGACACAGTTCAGCAGTTCAGTCCATAACCCATGGTGTGGCACAGAAGAAGTGTGAGCAAAGCACTTGGAAGCCAGAGGCGGGTGTGGTCAGTTATCGCCGGGCTTGGTGACTTGGGAAAACTTCAAGGACATAGGTCTTGAAGGATGAATAGAAGTTCATCAGGTTGAGAAGGAAGAAGATGATGTTTCTGTCTGAGGAAACAGCAAATCCAAACTTTAGGCCTGCCCCAGAGGTCTAGAACATATACCATAGCCCGTCCACGTGCATGTGCAGGACCCCGGTAGTCCCTGATATGGGCTGGTCACCACACTCTCTGCTTGTGCCCCTGATTTGTGAATGCCAGTCACCACCACCCCTGGGCCTCTCATCGTTTGTTCCAGGGACCCCTGCCCTCTTCTAAAAGAGTATTATTGATCCTGTCTCTTCATTTTCTGAATCAACACAACAGCAAATATCTGCCACCCTCTGTGCTACCCCAGAAAAAGAGACAACACTTCCTTCCTTCCTCATGTAACTTGACAGCCACCGTGATACCCCTTCCCTCCTCTCTGGAAGTGGGATCTCAGTCCTTAGTCTTTTTATGACATGGCACCGGAGAGTGCGGCCTACCTACACATTGCCAAACGTACTGGGATTACTGGATGTGGTAAAAATGTGATAGCCACCGAGTGGATTGTGGATCACTGTACTTCTAGGAATCTTTTTTTTTTTTTTTCTAAGACAGGGAGAGACAGAGAATCTTAAGCAGTCTCCGTGCCCAGCGTGGGAGCCCAGTGCAGGGCTCGATCTCACAACCCTTAGATCATGACCTGAGCCAAAATCAAGAGTCGGATGCTTAGCTGACTGAGCTACCCAGATGCCCCTCCAGTAATCTTTTTTAACTGAACAGGTTCTTCTGAAAAGTACTCTGATGTTCCAGAGCTAAGAAAAATGTGGTGAAATTACCTTTAAATTAAATTACAGGATTCAGACAGTTGCGGTGTACTGTGTCCTAATATATGCTATTTACATGCACGCTTGAAATCAGAACTTGACGTAAACATTAGGTTTATTTAACCAAAATGTTTCAGTCAACTCACTCGAGTTTACTGAGCAGTGTACTCTGGATTGTAGGGGAGATGTATATACGAAATATATGGTACCTAAAGAAAATAAAAGATTTCTGAAAGAGGGGTGCCTGGCTGGCTTAGTCAGTACAGCATGCGACTCTGGATCTCAGGTTGTAAGTTTGAGCCCCGTGTTGGGTGTGGGAGTGACTTAAAAATAAAATTAAATTTAAAAAAGATTTTTGAAAGAAATAATGAAGACAAGTGATTCCCACGGTCTGTTCAGAGGGGGACTAGTCATGACAAATATCAGAAAGTCAACTCTGGGAAGCACCGCATTTTCTCTGCTCTTTTGGAAAGTGATGATGATGTCAGCATATTAAAGACTCTGAAAGGTCTCATAGTAAAGAAACATATTTAACTTTATTTACCTGGATTCTCAAATGTACTGGCCTTTGAATAAGAACCTGGCACCAACCATAGAGCACATTCTGAGAAACCCCAGACGAAGACATTTGTGATGCTTAAAATGAACTACCACAGGGAAATTCTGTTTCTCATTTGGAAGCGTACCATATAAATCCAGTGCAGATAAATTGTACACTTTTATTATTTTAGGTTTAGAAATGAAAATGTAAGAATTGCGTCCTTACGACAAATGGAAAATGAATCAGATTTGCTTGACTTAGTGATTTTTAATTTTTTAGAATCTTCTATATAAACTAGCAATTATGATGATGCAGCCATCAAATGGCATGTAATTATATCCATGACATAATGGATAATGTGCACCCTTTTAAATGAAAAAAAATTCCCTAAAGTAATTATTGGATGATGAAAATAAATTAATTCAGTACTTAAAGAATGAAAATTACTGTGATCCCTGAAGCAGTCTATATGCATATATAGATTCTTTCATGTGAAAAATTGCAACAGAAAATTGCTGAAATATTAAGAAAATGTAGCAGCCACTGCCTTTTCTACTATAAATTCAGTCTTACCACTTAAGATGGTAAATTTCCAGAGAGGCTGGTAAGCAGATGTTTCATGGCTAGTAAAAGTTGGATCAGGATTAGGGCCAAGTACCCTTTGTCTCTGGGGCCCACACACTTAACCCCTAACTAGAGCTGCAGCCAGTAAAAACAAATTTAGTAGGAATAACCTTTCTTCCTTCTCCCTCCCCTTTTCCCCCCACTGTCCCAACCACCCAGCGAAAATAGATTTGTGTTATAAAATTCTAAAACGCCAACTTAAATACGCTAATGTTGGAGATGACTTTGCTAAACTATACATACTTCTAATGCATGGCAGTTGTATCTTGGAATATTTCATATTACCATTGCAGAAGTGCTCTGTTTTACTACATTGTTAAAACTGCTTTGATCTTTTAGACCCCATCTGTACAAAAATATTCACAGTAAGGGTTGGTGTTACCTATGAAGGAAGATAGCTGCTAGTGATAACCATGCACTTAATCCAGTTGATTCTATGGAGACAAGGCAGCCCCCAAATCATAAACTGATCATAAAATAGTTTATTTAATGGATATTTGTAGACCCATGCTCAGGTTTTCATAATGGTTGTTGTGCCATAGAATTGCAAATGTTTCATAAAATTTATTAGCTACTTGCCTTTTTTTTTTTTAAGATTTTATTTATTTATTTATTTGACAGAGAGATAGTGAGAGCAGGAACACAAGCAGGGGGAGTGGGAGAGGGAGAAGCAGGCTTCCCGCGGAGCAGGGAGCCCAATGCGGGGCTTGATCCCAGGACTCTGGGATCATGACCTGAGCCGAAGGCAACGCTTAATGACTGAGCCACCCAGGCGCCCCTAAATAAAATCTTAAAAAAAAAAAAATGTTCCAAGAGGCAATGTTCATAATAGCAAAAAACTGAAAACAATCCAAATATCCACCAGCAGGAAAAGACATAAATAAATTATAGTATATTCACTTTCTGATGGCTGAGAAATATCCCATTGTATTTATAAACAATGAATATAATTAGTAGTCTTTGAAGACCATCAGAGAACATCAGGCAAGTGTTAAAAGAGCTGACCTTATATAAAATGAGTTAATTAAAAATTTTAAATTAAAGAAATTCTCTAAGATGGTACAGGTATCATTACATTGTATAACTGGTCTTTGGCACTAATGAAATAAATGAATATTTTCTGTGTGACTGTCCAAAGCTCAAAATATGTAACTGACACCTGATTTCTAGATTTGGCAGCATTATTATAAATGGTCAAACACTAATTTGTACTACATTTCACTTATTTCTGAGGTGAAACTCTTCCCTTTTCCTTTTATATTGATTGCCTTTTTCCCACTGCAGAAGTATCTAATCCCTAATTCTCTAATCAGAAATATTCTAAAAGACCATAGCAAAATTCTAAGAGCATCAGTTATGGCATCATTATCCCTGGTCTGGACCACATATCTAGCTTTTAAGCTAAGTAGAGAATTTTAGATTATGTCAGAATTTATTGATGGGGAAAAAATCATCACTTGCTCTGAAGTCAAGGTGGGTTTGGTGGTGTTCAATTGAGCTAGAACCAAGAGAGTTAACTATAATTAAAGATAAATTATGGGGAGCCTGGGTAGCTCCGTCAGTTAAGCATCTGCCTTTGGCTCAGGTCATGATCCCAGGGTCCTGGGATTGAGCCCCACATCGGGCTCCCTGCTTGGTAGGGAGCCTGCTTCTCCCTCTCCCTCTGCTGCTCCCCCTGCTTATGGGCTCTCTCTCTCTCTGTCAAATAATAAAATCTTTTTTTTTTTAAAGTAACTACTGAAAACATACAAACATTCTGAAATCAAACCCTCCAATTTGTTTTGTTTTTACCATTTTTAAATATTATGATTTAAATTGTATTGAACACACTTCCTATCTTTTTTTTATTTAAATTCAATTTGCCAGCATATAGTACATCATTAATTTCAGATGTAGTGTTCAATAATTCATCAGTTGCATATAATACCCAGTGCTCATCACATCACGTACCCTCCTTAATGCCTATCACCCAGCTGCCCCATACCCCCACCCACCGCCCTTTCCGCAACCCTCAGCTTGTTTCCCATAGTCAAGACTCTCTCATGGTTTGTCTTCATCTCTGATAACTTCCCATTCAGTTTTCCCTCCTTTCCCCTATGATCCTCTGCACTATTTCTTATATTCCACATATGAGTGAAACCATGTAATTGTCTTTCTCTGATTGACTTATTTCACTTAGCATAATACCCTCCAGTTCCAACCACGTTGATGTAAATGGTAGGTATTCATCCTTTCTAATGGCTGAGAAATATTCCATTGTATTTATAAACAACATCTTCTTTATCCATGCCTCTGTTGAAGGACATCTCAGTTCCTTCCACAGTTTGGCTAATGTGGCAGGATACAAAATCAATGCACAGAAATCAGTTGCATTTCCATACACTAACAATGTGACTGAAGAAAGAGAAATTAAGGAATCGATCCCATTTACAATTGCACCAAAAACCATAGGATACCAAGAATAAACCTAACCAAAGAGGTAAAGGATCTATACTCTAAAAACTACAGACCATTTATGAAAGAAATTGAGGAAGACACAAAAAGATGCAAAAACATTCCATGCTCATGGATTGGAAGAATAAGTATAGTTAAAATGTCTATGCTACCCAGAGCAATCTATATATGCAATGCAATCCCTATCAAAATACCATCAACATTTTTCACAGAGCTGGAATAATCCTAAAATTTGTATGGAACCAGAAAAGACCCCAAATAACCAGAGGAGTGTTGAAAAAGAAAACCAAATCACAATGCCTGACTTCAAGCTATATTACAAAGCTGTGATCATCAAGACTGCATGGTACTGTCTTTTAAATAATAAACATAGTGAAAAGAATTTAACCCTGGCTTAAGGACTGCATGCCTAGCACAAAGCCTTATTGATAGGAGGCATCTGATATACCAAGGGACCTTTCCTCTTAAGTGTGATAGAATACATTGTTGTTTCAGGGACCACTGAAGTTTGAAGGCCTCTTTGCACCTATAGTAAGGATCCCAGGCTGTTGTCTTTTTGTGATTGATCACTGTTCTATCTGCTTTCTTAGTATCTTACATCACAGTTCAGGGCAAAGTGGTTTAAACTACTTCTTCCCACTTCAGACTCTGTCTCAGAAAGGCTAGAACTGAAATCACCAGAAGAAATGAGATGACTACCTTGCACATCTTTAACCTCATTTCTATACCCAGATTTCTCCGTAGACTATGGTCAGCACAGGTCCGGGGGTTCTGATACTCAGATGGGGACTCATACCTGTGTGTTTTGTGCAGGTACTTTTCCATACACCTTGCGAGCTTTCATCTTTTCTTTTCCCTCAGAGCTCTTGACTCCAGCTTCAAAGATACATTTCCCATGACATAGACAAGTTAGTTCATCTCTCTATGCCTCAGGTTCCTCATCCGTAGTACGAGGATGCTAATAGTATCGACCTCATAGGGTCATTGTAAGGATTAATTGAGTTAATATTTGGACAGTTCTTAAAGCAGTGGTGCATAGTAAGGATTAAGAATTTAAAAGGGGGGGGCGCCTGGGTGGCTCAGTCGGTTAAGCATCTGCCTTCAGTCATGATCCCCCCTGTTCATGGGAAGCCTGCTTCTCCTGCTCCTCCCCATTCATGCTCTGTCTCGCTATCTCTCTCTCTCAAATAAATAAAATCTTTTAAAAAATAAATAAATAAATAAAATTTAAAAAGATTGACCACTGGTAAATGGTTTCTTAAAGAAAAGGAAGGATCTGAAAAGATGCTTCTTCTGGTTCGGGGTGATATACACTTTCTTTCCTGAGGTAGGAGCGGAGTGATATGGATGAATTTGTGATTGAAGAAACAGAACAGAATGGTATTACCTAAAATATCTGTCGGAAATGCTGGCCCTGAGCCTGGGTCCTGACTGGTTGAAGTAATATATGGAAAAATGTTCATAGCAACTCCTTTGGGGCTCTTCATAGTAGATTTTAAAAGGAGACAGGAGAAATAAACCGGAAATATATAGCGATGGAGGGAATTGGGGGCAAAGCTTATGCCAAGAGTTAGCAGTTATCTTCTGTATGTAACAAAGGCTAAAACAGGGTGATTCTCAGTGGAGAATATATATATACACACAAGAAAGTTACATATGTAAAGGTATATAAATTTTTTTAAGCACCTGTCTGACTTACGTGTTTTCTCAGCTTCTGTGGAGAAGGGCACCGGCCATCTGCTTTGTTAAAGAAAGCAGGTGCCACCTTTGTGTGGCATGTGCAGGGGGGTGCTGTGCGGCCACCATGAAGCTCGGAACCCCTCCGTGTCGCCCCAGGTGCTTCTTGGGAGCCCGGTGGCAGGAGGCTTCCTGTGCCCTTGGCATGTCTCTCCCTGACTGTGCCCAGCCAGGGACTGGCCCTGATATTCCTGGCACAGGGCTTGGTCGCTCATTCACTCTGATGGCCGCCCTTTGCCCCAGCTCCCTTGGCCAGAGGCAGCTCAGTTGTAATTTGCTCTCAGGCTCAGAGGTGCAGCCCTGTCAGACTGCAGTGTGTGTTTATCTTGTAATCCACAGACAAGAAGAAAGGAGGTAAATTCCAGCCTTTTAAGAAGTTGTTTGGCAGAAGGAAAAAGAAAGACACTTTGTGGTCCCAGGAGGCGTCAGCAGGGAGTAAGAGTCACTCTCCCCGGAGTGTCAGCAATGGGAACTTCTCTTCAGATGAGGAGACCCTGGAAGACAATCTAAGGTAACAATTCATACTTGTCCCCCCGGCCCAGATCTTTGGCAGAGTCCCAAGTGGGGAATGGGATCCCAGAGGAGGCGAGCATGGAATCACAGTTGTGTTGCATCTCTGGGAAGGCGGAAGACTTGGGGTTCTTTGTGCGTTCTATGTGGAGAAGGCACCTTGGGGAATTGGTAGTGAGCCTGGCCTCATTTTCCGGGAGAGCACAGGGATCTGTCCCTTCATTTGGCTGCCCTCACTGGTGGTAGAGGCAGCACCCCACTGGTTTGGTTCAGCAAGATCACCTGGATAGGAGACTGCATTCCCGTGTCCTGTTGCTTGGCAGAGAGAGTGGTCATAGATTAGATTGTACATCCACGTCGAGAACATAGACTGCTCAGGCACAGGGTGGTCACCCTTCATACCTCTGGCAATCTCCAGCGACTTCTGGAAACTGTCACGGAGCTTTTAACTTCTGCTCTTTGTTTTCTTTTTCTTTTCTTTAAAAATTTATTTATTTGAGAGAGCGTGAGCGTGCAAGCACGAGCAGGGGGAGGGGCAGAGGGAGAGGGAGAGACAGAATCGCAAGCAGGCTCCAGCTGAGTGTAGAACCCACTGGGGGCTCAATCCCACGACCCCGAGATCACCCCCTGAGCTGAAACCAAGAGCCGGATGCTTCACAAACCGAGCCACCCAGGCGCCCCTGCTCTGTTTTCAGTGTTTCTCCATCTCTCCCCCACCTTTTTCCTCACCCCTCCCCTTTCTCTTTCCCTCTCTCTCCCTCCTTCCCTCACTCTCCCTCCTTCCCTTCTTCAGCTTCTCCCTCTCCCCCTCTCTTTCCTTCTTAGAGCACAGGCACTAAATCTGGCCAAGACAGTGTCAAGAACTCAGAAAAGCAGGGTCAGGAGGTACTTTCTCACCTGAGTGCTGGGAACTGAAGTCGGAGTCAGAGGTGGTTAACTCTGCTACTGACAGCTTGGAAGTCAGCTCCTCTGAGAAGCCTTTTCCCACCACCTGATCTGATTTGTTTACCCTTGCTGGCATTCCCCGAGCATCACGCACCTGGCTCCAGCAAAGGACTTGTCACTTTCTATGGAAATTACTGAGTTGCCTGTCTGTCTCTCTCATTTGACTGCCAGTTCCATGAAGTCGGGGACCAGGTTTTATTCATCCTCGCATTAGGTGCTCAAAAAATGTTTCCTGTGTATTAGGGCAAGTTGCCCTAATACATATGGAAGGAATGGATGATGTAGTCTGTGATATATTTACTGTAGTTCAAAGACAGACAAGAACAAAAACATCCTCTGTGTTGTATGTCAGTAAGTAAATTCTAATACACACTACAGCTGAGCACAGCTTACAAAATTCTTAGGCAAGCAGGGCACATTCAACTTGGCCATGCTCGGAGACAGCATTTGTGGGTCCCAGCTAATACTGACTCTTTTCCTCGACAGGCCTGTGTTTGTTTTCCATTATCTTTAGTAAGAAAACTATCGAATTTAACTGAAGGAAATTATTTCACTGAAAGGAGAACACAGCTAGCGCTGAACTCACCCAGTTGTTGGAATGCCAGTACGGACTGATATATGCTTGAGTACTGTTCAGAATGAATGTTTTGATTTTACTTTAGTTTCTTCAGTTGTAAAACAGGAATGTGAACCTTTTTTTGCCTCACAGTGTCAGAGTGAGGTATAGGTGCTAAAGTGTGACCAGCTAGTAGTTTAAGGCAAAATGAGGTTGAGTCTAGAAAGTTCTCCTTTAGAAGGACTGTTCTGTGAAAACACAGCCTGTCCTTTTTATGCTTTTGCCAAGTCCCTGATTTCTTACTGAATGACTTGGGATTTTTAGAGGAGCCTGGATTCTGGGGGTTCTCCTCTCATTTAAGTTCTATTCCATCTACCCCCTTGGAGTTTTCCGTGGGTTTTAATTTGTACAAAGCCTTGGAATTCCATATTGGTTCAAATAGCTGCGTTGTTTTTTTTTTTTTAAGATTTTATTTATTTATTTGACAGAGAGAGAGACAGTGAGAGAGGGAACACAAGCAGAGGGAGTGGGAGAGGAAGAAGCAGACTCCCAGTTGAGCTGGGAGCCTGACGCGGGGCTCCATCCCAGGACCCCAGGATCATGACCTGAGCCGAAGGCAGACGCTTAACAACTGAGCCACGCAGGTGCCCCCAAACAGCTACATTTTTATGAAATACAGATAACGTCCCCTGTTCTTATTATTGGCTTTTGTTGATAAACCTATATTTATGAGACATACACTATATTTTAATTATTTAACAGTTGTTTTTATAATAAAGGAATCTGGAAGGTTACATTTTGGGTGAAGAGTTTTTTAAAATGTCTCTTTAAATATTTTTTAAATTAAAAAGACAAGAAAACAGGAGTCATTTAAAATATACATTCCCCTTTTCTTCTCAGAAATTGACAATTGCAAAATAACTCCACCTGCAAAGTAAATACTATATCCGTTGCTTACCTTGCTTACCGTATAGCTGAATTTCTGATTATTCGCCCTCTTTACAGATGGAGAAAATGTAAGTTGTTTCCAACACTTCTTTTTTTCACTGAAGTATGATTAACATGTTTCCAACAATTTTTATTTTCAGTTTACTGCTCAATGAATAATCATGTTACTTTAGATTGTGTAATGATTCACAAAATTTCTGTGCATTTTATTTGCTGTCTCCAAAATGGACAGCTCTCACTAAAACACAAACACTCAAAATTCTGCTAGCATGGTCTTGGGTGCAGGTTCCAAGGAGGCAAATTTCAGCCCAGGGTGAGGGAGAATTTCCTAAATACTGGAGCTGCTTCAAGCTGGGGAGGCTGGGTATGTGCCAGTGGGGGTTTGGACTGATGAAGGGGAAATTCTGCCCTGGGTGAGAATTTAAAGGAGTTGAACTTTAACATGCTGTCAAACTCCAAGAACCTGTAATTCTAGAAATGTCTCCATGGCCAAAAATAGCTCATTATTGATCTGCTCCTTCTGCTTGAAATTTCTCATTTCCTTTGGGCTTTTAAAGCATACTGTTCTTTCTCTAGGTTAGAAGCCTTTATTTCTCCTAGGCTGCTGCTTTTAAATTATACATGCCTGTGGGGAAAGCAAAATAGTAAAACATGGTCAGTTTTTAACAATTTAATGTGACTTCCTTTATTTATTAAATACAACTAAAATTGTGTTTCCCAAAATGTGTTAAGTTTAAAAAGAGGGAGAGGGTCAGCTTGGCAAATAGGTTTGGGAAATTCTTGGCCAAAACAAATAGGATCCTTTACATAGGACTTTTCAGACCTTTTACTATGCTAATGTGCCCTGGGAATCTCTGAGAAGGGGGATGTAGTATGAAACATTTCCAAGACTCCTTTAACCACAAACCTTTTTTTTCACAAAAAATATCCAATGGCGTATATTAAAGCTATCGCTTATTGAACTTAATGCAATGTGTTTTGCATAGGTGAACTCATAATGTTCACATGCTCTGAGATTCACATTATTATCCCTGTTTCTTTTTTTCAGAAATTGAGATTTAAAAAATTGAGATATAATGGACATACACCATTAGTTTCAGGTGTATAACCTAATGATTCAGTATTTGTATCTACTGTAAGATGATCACCACAATAAGTCTTATTACCATCTATCACCATACAAAGTTACAAAAAGAATTTTCTCTTGTGTTCACAACTTTTAAGATTTATCCTCTTAACATCTTTCAAATATATAATACAAATAATATATACAATACATAGAACAATATATACAGTACAATACAAATAATAGTATTATTAACTGTAGTCACCATGCTGTATATTACATCCCCATGACTTATTTTATAACTGGAAATTTTTGCCCCTTCACCCATTTCACCCACCCTTCAACCCCTCCCCTCTGGCAACCATCAGTCTGTTTCTGTATTTATTAGTTTTGTTTTGCATGTTCATTTCTTTTAAGTTTTAGATGCCACATATAAGTGAGATCATATGGTATTTGTCTTTCTCTTTCTGACTTAGCATAATACCTTCAAGGTCTGTCCATTATCACAAATGGCAAGATTTCATTCTTTTTTATGGCTGAATTGTATTCATGTGTGTGTGTGTGTGAGAGAGAGAGAGAGAGAGAGAAACATCTTTATTCATTCATCCATTGATGGACATTTAGGTTGTTTCTATATCTTGGCTAGTGTAAATAATGCTGCAGTGAACAAAGGGTGCATTATCTTTTCAAATTAGTGTTTTTGTTTTCTTCAGATAAATACCAGTAGTGGGGACACCTGGGGGGTTCAGTTGGTTAAGCATATGCCTTCAGCTCAGGTCATGATCCCAGGGTCGTGGGATCAAGTCCCGCATTAGGCTCTGTGCTCAGTGTGGAGTCTGCTTGAGATTCTCTCTCTTCCTCTGCCCCTTCCCCCATTCGCACTCTCTCTCAAAATAAATAAAGAAAATCTTAAAAAACAAAAAGAAGAAGAAGAAGAAGAAGTAAAACTATTCACAGATGCCCTGATCTTATATATAGAAAATCCTAAGGAATCTACAAGAAACTTACTAGGCTAATAAACAAGGTTGAACAAGGTTGCAGAATACAAGATTGGAGGTTTTTTGTGTTTCAGTTGTATTTCAGTACACTAGAAATGAACAATCTGAAAATGAACGTAGGAAAACAAGTCCATTTACAGTAGCATCAAAAGGAATAAAATACTTAGTAGTAAATTTAATAAAAGAAACACAAGGGGTGCCTGGCTGGCTCAGTCAGAAGAGCATGCAATTCTTGATTTCAGGGTTGTTAGTTTGAGCCCCATGTTGGGTGTAGAGATTACTAAAAAGAAAATAAATAAACTTAAAAAAAATAAAAGTAAAAAAATAAAAGAAACACAAGATTTGTACACTGAAAACAACAAAATACCATTGAAAGAATTTAAAAAGATCTAAATAGATGGAAAGACATCCCCATTCATGGATTGGAAAACAATATTGTTCAGATGGCAGTTCCCTCAAATTGATCTACAGATTCAGTGCAATTTTTATCAAAGTCACAACTGACGTTTTTACAAAAATTGGCTAGCAGGTTCTAAAATTCATATGGAAATGCAAGGTACCCCAAATAACCAAAACTATCTTGGAGGTCTCACACTTCTCAAGTTTAAAACTTACTACAAAGCTACAGTAGCCTATATCATGTGGGACTGGCATAAGGGTATATAGATCAATGGAATTTAAATGAGAGTACAAATGTAAACACTCACATTTGTGGTCAACTGATTGTTACCACATGTGCCAAGCGATTCAATGGGTAAAGAAGAGTCTTTTTCAACAAATGGTGCTGGGACAGTTGAATAGCCACCTGCCACAGAATGAAGTTGGACTCCTTTCTTACACCATTCACAAAAGTGAATTCAAAATCGATTACAGACCTAAATGTAAAAGCTAAAACTAAAATTCTTAAACAAAAACAAAGGAGTCAATCTTCATGATTAAGGTAGTGATTTCTTAGGTACCAAAAGCACAGGCGACAAAAGAAAAAATTGGTAAATTGGACTTCATCAAAACTAACTTTTGTGCTGCAAACAATACCATCAAGAAAATGAAAAGACAGGCACCTGGGCTCAGTTGGTTAAGCGTCTGCCTTTGGCTCAGGTCATGGTCCCCGGGTCCTGAGACTGAGTCCCACATTGGGCTCCCTGCTCAGCGGGAAGCCTGCTTCTCCCCTTCCCTCTGCCTGCCACTTTCCCCTGCTTGTGCTCTCTCTGTCTCTGTCAAATAAATAAATAAAATCTTAAAAAAAAAAAAATGAAAAGACAATCCACAGAATGGAAGAAAACATCTGCAAATCATACATCTGATAAGAGACATATTCAGAATAGGTAAAGAACTATTATAACTCAGTAATAAGATGACCAAAACAATTTTAAATAGATAAACCATTTGAATACACATGTCTCCAAAGAAGATATTAAAAGATCCATTAACATATGAAAAAATACTTGTTCAACATCATTAGTTATCCAGGAAATGCAAATCAAAACCACAATGAGATATCACTTGATGGCCATTAGGAAGGCTATAATTAATAATTTAAAAAAAAAGACAGGCAGTAACATGTGTTGGTGAGAATGTAGAGAAATTGGAACCCTTATACATTGTTGATGGTAATGTAAAATGGTACAGCCATTGTTTGACAGTTCCTCAAAATGTTAAACATGGAGTAACCATATGACCCAGCAATTCCAATCCTAGATATATACCCAAGAGAAATGAAAACACATGTCCCCACAAAAACTTGTACACAAATGTTCATAGCAGCATTATTCATGATAGCCAAAGAGTTGAAACAATCCAAAAGTCCATCAAAAGATGAATGGATAGGGGTGCCTGGCTGGCTCAGGCAGCAGAGCATGTGACTTTTGCTCTTGGGGTCTTGAGTTCCAGTCCCACGTTGGTATGCATGCCGACTTAAAAAAAAAGATGAATGGATAAATACAATGGGTTGTATAGCTATACAATGGAATATTATTTGGGAATAAAAAAGAATGAAATACTGATACATGGCATGATATGGATAAACTTTGAAAACATTATGCTAAGTGAAAGAAGGAAGTTAGAAAATACCACCTAATGTATGATTCCATTTATATGAATGACTCAAACAGGCAAGTTCATGGAGACAGAAAGATTAGTGGTTGCCAGGCATGGGGTGGGTTGGGGGGGTGACTGTTAATGGGTATGGAGTTTCTTTGGGGGATGATTAAAAACTAAACTTAGGTGGTGGTGCTGATAGTTGCCCAATTCCTTGAATATACTGAAAATCATTGAAATGTACCCTTTGAAAGGATGGATTTTATGACATGTGAATTATATCTCAATAAAGATTTTGTTTTAAAGTAATGAATGTGGCATTGATGAGGTCGTATCTGGCTGAGGGGATAAGTTCATATTGGCAGGGGAGATTCAGGGCTTATTCTCCTCTCCTAAATTCCCAAAATAGGAGGTAGAAATGTGGGGGAGAACAGAAAAGGTTAATTTTGAAGTTAGGACATCACTGCAGACTAGAGCAGGCTGGTTGGAAGGAGAGGCAGCAGCGCCCATTTGCTTGAGGGTGTTGAGTGCCCGGGACCGAGCGACGCATTTGGCTTGAAGGGACAGAGGACCTGGGGAGGAGCTGCGGGTCATGTTTGAGACTGCCTATTGGAAATGGTTGCCTGTGCCTTTTAGGACATGTAGAGTTGTTCCTTTGGCCACACACGTGTGGATCTACAAGAAAGGTGATAGTATAGACATCAAGGGAATGGGCTCCATCAAAAAGGACTGCCCCACACATGTCACCGTGACAAGACTGTTAGTGTCTGCAACGTTACCCAGAATGCTGTAGGTCCTGTTGGACAAGATGCTTGCCCAGAGAATTCATGTTATGTATTGAGCATATTAAGCCCTCTAATAGCCAAGATAGCTTCCTGAAACGTGTGAAGGGAAGTGATCAGAAAAAGAAGGAAGCAAAAGAGAAAGGTCCTTGGGTTCAAGTGCCAGCCTGCTCCACCCAGAAAAGCACACTTTTTTAGAACCAGTGGAAAGGGGCCTGAGCTGCTAGAATCCATTCCTTTGAATTCATGGCAGGATAGATGCTTTAAAAAAAAAAAAAAAAAAAAGACATCTGGACTGTAAAAAGAAGAAAAAATTGCCTGTGATTGACCCCATGCAGCCCCTCTGCACACACATACACACAAAAGGAAATATAAATCCTACTTTATACTTATATCCTTATTTAGTAGTCACACACACACACACACACACACACACACCAATGTTAAAAGTCTAAGGTAGTTTTTAGTCCTGATCCAATCCTTTCACTTTATAGATGGGGACACTGAGACTTGAAGAGATCACAGTGCGGTGCTGTTAGTGTTAGAGGTGTGACTAGAATCCAAGTCAGCTGATTTTGCACGTGGCTGGCCTTTTTTCTGGAACAACCCCATGCCCCATCTCCACTCGCTTCACCCAACTCATTACTCTTTATCCTTCATTTTTCTTCACAAATGTGCCTTCCTCAGGGAATAAGCTTACTCTGCCCCCCTCAGCCTAGATCAGGCCTCCCTGCCATTGTTCTCACAGTTTACCTTTCCATAAGGGTAGGCCTGCATGGGTATTCATTGTATTTCCAACCTCTAGAACTGTGCCTAGCACACAGCAGGCGTTCAGATCATTCATATACTGAATGTACAAATACTGCTCTTTTTTGCCATGCTGACTCTCCCCACTGTATGTTCAGTGTTCATGTAGGTCATCCTTTAGTTTCCCACCACGGTAAAGAGGCTCACTGTCCCCCTGAGCCACTGACATGGTGTAGTAAGACAACATGCCATCGGTGGGATTGCCGTGGAGCTTGGGCTCCCTGGTACCCGTGTGGTACCTTAGATCCCTCGGCCTTGCTGCTTTTCAGAAGGTGAAGTCAGAAAAGACTTAGTGACTTGAGCAGTTATGCTCTACCCTTAGGAACCTGGGATGTGCTGATTGAACAGGGACTAGAAAAGAGGCACAAGACCGTTCAATGCATGAAATTTAGGCACTAAGCCAGAGAACGAATGGGGCTGGGCGGAGTAAGTATAGAGGGGATGGAGGGTGATGGATCTGCAGTTCTTGGTGACACAGCGTGTGGGAGAGCAACAGAGCGGGAGTCAGGGTCTCTTGTGCACACGGTTTCTTTCACTCCTGAGCTGTGTGATCTTGACCAAGCCAGCCCCTTCATCTGTGAAGTGGACATGCTCTCTCCCCGGCTTATTATGAGGACCAAAAAACCCACATGTGATATTCCCACTCTCTGCTATAAAATAGCACTTTACAAATGCAGGGTAGTATTACTACTGAGATAAAGAGGGTGTTGGTGCTAGTTTTCTATTTCCAGAGCATAGACCAAGACTAAATTGATTCAGAAATGGTGACTAGAGAGGTTTCTGAAACGGTCTTTCTTCAGGAGGAGCAACTGAGTTGTGGAAACAGACCGCATGCAAACCTCACAGAACTTTACGGGCAGGTTAGACGATTGCTCGTCCTATGCGATGGAGACACAGGATTGAGCTCAGAGGCCGGAGTAAATGACCCTTTGACTTCCAGTTCTAAGAGCGTGTGTTTTAAGATTCCAAGATTCCCTCCTCTTCCTATCCTGTTTCTGTTGTAATTACGAGGTGATTGGTACTCCATTGCCTGTGGGGCACCATGTATTTTCACAGGATACCAAAGTCTGGCACGCGCCTTCAAGATGCCACACAAAATAGAATCTGACTCCAGTCTCTTCCAGCAACTCTGGTTTGTCTGATGAGGATCCTTAATTGCTCTTTAGCATTTCATTTGAATGAGACTCACGGATCTGTTTAGAAGAAAACTGCTGATCAATTGCAATTGCCCCTGTTGTCATGGCAACAAGCTGCAATGGGACTGTAATTATATTTCCTTATTCCTGAAGTGAATCCCTAATCATTGCTATGGTAATTACCCAATATCTGTGGTCCCAAATTACATGATGCTTGTCCAAAGAAGACAAAGGATAAGGAGTAGGGGGACTGGCCTGAGACGTGTGAATGGTGCAGCTGCAGAAAGTTTCTCCTTTGATGGGTGTGGAGAATTTCCGTGTAGGCTCACGCCCCGAGGTTAAATGTTGGCAGTGATCTTAGAATGTGCCTCGTGTGTCGAGTCATGGCTAGAAGGCTGCATCATCCTGTAGGATGATTTCAGCTGTAACAAAAAACACAACTAGTATCTTCAACAGTAAAGACATAGCTTATCTGCCGTACCTGAGAGTCTGGAGGCCCGGGGCTTGGGCATCCCAGTAGCCTGGGGAACAGCATCCCCGGCTCTCAGGCCGCAGCGCATGCCACCGAGAAAGAACGTCAGCCCTCTTGCGAGAGAAGCAGAGTCAAAACACCAGAGTGCTCTTCAGAGGCGTTGTCCATCCGGGTGGGCTAAGTTGGAAAGGAGAATCAAGACACAGCATCAGAAGCATGGTGCGGTGGCTGTTTTTTGTAATTAGCTGTCAACATCCAGTTTCCTTTCCCAATAATTTTTTTCCCCCAGTTTTAGTTTCCATGTCATCAAGTTTGCCTCTCTGTGTGTGCCTCTCATAAGACATCGTGCCTGCTTCCTAGGACAGAAGCCAAAGGGCCCGATCCTGCACTTTCCCCTAAGTGCAGCCTGGCATGAGCATGGGACCCACCTGGCCAGTTGGTCTTTCTGTCCTGGACTTTGACGTGGCCGGTGCTCAGGGATGTAGGGACCCCGGCTGCGGCTGTGCCCGTAAGCAGGCTCTTCCCGCGGGGCGGCGGCTGCTGGGCCTCCCCGTGCCTGCACCTCTGCAGTTCTACTCCTGTCTTTTTCAGGCTTGGACTCTAGCTTCCTTGGTTCTTCAAGCCCCCACTCTTCTTCCAGTAAATTTTCTTTTGGCCGAGTAGGACAGAGTTAGTTTCCGTTGCTTGCATCTGACAGAGCGTGAAACCAGGAAAGCTAGGTGAGAGAGAGAGGGTTTGACACAGAAGGTGGGAAGCAGAGTCTGGAGCACTTCCCTGATCTGAATCGAAAAGGAGGCCCAGAAGAAGCCTTTTCAGATGCTGCATGTCCTTCTCACTCGCCCACCCATTGGCATAGGCCCACCACAATGCATAGGCCTACCATACCTGAAAAATGCCCATGGTCTGAAAATCTTCCTCCTCCTCCCATCAGCATGTTTGCCTCAAGCTTTCCATTCCCTCAGTGACCTACCCGTCTAGGACATGGACTCTTCTACAGGATTAATCATTTACTCTTCCACTGAAAAAACTTACACATTTTATGGTACGAAGCTCTATGGGAGAAACAAAGGTAACAGACGTGATCTCTGCCCTCATGCAGCTCCTCGGACTGTGGTGGAGATAAGAGGACGCCATTATTGTTGGAATCACGTCTGTGTGGCACTTTACAGTATGCGCAGCACTTTTATCTTCTCTCTCATTTAAGGCATGATTAGAGTAGCCATACCCTAAGACAGCAAGAGAAATAGGCATGAGCGTGGGACCCACCTGGCCAGTTCGTCTTTCTCTCCTGGACTTTGATGTGGCCGGTGCTCAAGGATGTAGGGACCACGGCTGCGGCTGTGCCCGTAAGCAGGACATCACTTTCATATCCTCTACCCAAATTAAATAGTCACTCTCTGTAAAGATTAGTAGAGACTTTAACAGGACGAAAGAAGAAAAACGAGGAGAAGGAGAAGAGGGAGAAAGAAGAATTTCTTGACATTTGCCTAAAATTATGGGAAATTTGGAGGTGCAATGCTTGAAATGCTGACTGTGATATCTGAGTCACAGAGCCACAGCCCCTTGGGTTCCATCCTGACCCCATATGCCCCAGGAGGTTTAAACACCATGAACAGGACTACTAACTGGAGAGGAAGAAAGCGTTCTTCCTCCTTTCAGAGGAAGAAAAGACTCGTTTCTTCCAGGAAGCAGGAGGAGCTGTGTGGGGGCAATAAGATTTGAGCTGGACTTTGAAGGATGAGTAGGGCCTGAACTGAGAGGTTGGCACTGGGCAGTCCATGGACAGGAAGAGCCCAGAGAGGCTATTTGGGGAATGGAGCGGTGTGTCTTACAGGCTGCTTGAAGTAGGGTAACGCTTATGTGAGTGCTTGCAGATTCTCAGTGCTTTCCATATCCTGCCTCGTTTAATCCTAACAGAAGCTTCGTGAGGTAGGTCCGAATATCCCCCCCACTTACAGATGGGGAAACTGAGACACCTAGAGACGTAGTTCCTGCCCAAGGCCACACAGCAGGTTAGTGGGAGAACGAGGTTTGAGCAGTGGGCACCCGGGCTCGAGTGTGAGCACGAACTCCCAGCACTACCAACACGGCCTTCGATTCACGGAGCCAGAGTCGTTTGGAGCCCTGTCGTGCAGAGCTTTAAATGCCAGCAACCATTGCAGCTTCCTCTGGGGAGATTTTAACAAAAGGGAACTGCTGGAAGTTTCTGCGCTGGCAAGTTAACGGCTCTAAGGTTGATGCAGAGTTTGAGAGGAAGCGGAATTGGAGAGGACTTCAGTTGGAAATCATTTGCAGATGTCAGTCATATTCCCACAGGCCGGAGGTAAAACCAGGCCACAGTGACAATTATACCCTCACTGGCTCTTCAGCTGCCGTCAGGGCTTCTTCCACCTACTTCGGAGCTCTCCCACACACGTCTTTGTGTTCAAGAGCTGATCCTCGAGCGGCCGCTGTCCCCTGGGGGGGCGGGGGGGCAGGGCGGAGAGCACCATGCCAGCAACTTTCCTCCAGAGGTCCAGGAAAACAAAAGCTCTTCATACCATACTTGCAGTGACTTTAGAAGGCTGAAGTCATTTTAAAATTAAAAATAAATAAATTAATTAAAATAATAAAAATAAAAGCTTCTCCTGAGCAGAGGTTAAATGTGTGAACTTTATATTGTTTTTGGCGTGGTTACTAGCATAATCATCCAGGTCTGTGTATTATAGCACAATGGGACAAACCATTCAGGCCTCAGCTGAGTTTTCTGAAATCTTTGACAGCTTTAAGCGCAGAAATGGGCCCTTCAAAACAGCCCTGTATTTTGGTCTATGTGCTGCCAAAGTGCGCCCAAGAGTACTATATTATTTATCCTTAAATAGCCTTTTAGAGCTTCTAGGTAGAATTATGACAGTCAGTCCGGCTGACTCTGGGTAAATAAAAGAGAAGGAGGTAGAGTTGGGGAGGAACAGCAGTGTATCTTTCTTCCTCTCCTTCCAACCCATAATAACTTAGATCAAAGGGCTTAAATGTAATAAGATGTAGGTAAAACAGGACCCCCTAAGCCACTCCAAGTCTTTCTAAAGGCTAATAATCAATAGTCAATTCTGTTAGAATAGATTCAACGTATTAGAAGCCTCTGGCCTCCAGTAAGTAGTCCTGTTCATGGTGTTTAAGCCTCCTGGGGCGTATGGGGTCAGGATGGAACCCTAGGGGCTGTGGCTCTGTGACTCAGATATCACAGTCAGCATTTCAAGCATTGCACCTCCAAATTTCCCATGATTTTAGGCAAATGTCAAGAAATTCTTCTTTCTCCCTCTTCTCCTTCTCCTTTTTTTTTCTTCTTTCGTCCTGTTAAAGTCTCTACTAATCTTTACGGAGAGTGACTATTTAATTTGGGTAGAGGATATGAAAGTGATGTCAAATCTTTGGTGTGAAATGAGGACATAGGGAACACCTATTTATCTTTCAGCCATGTCTACACATAGTTATAAGTCATGATGCTATACTTACACATTTTTAAAAATCTTGATTAATACCAGTGTTCATAGAAGCATTATTCACACTGGCCAAAATGCTCATCCACAGATGAATGGGCATACAAAATGTGGTATTATACATCTTGTAGAATATTTTTCAGCCTTAAAAGATGAAATTCTGACACATGCTACGTGGGTGAACCTTGAAGACATTATGCTAGGTGAAATAAACCAGACACAAAAAGACAAATGTATGATTCCACTTGTATGAGGTGCCTGGAATAGTCAAATTCATAGACATAGAAAGGAGAATAATGAGGCACCAGGGTGGCTCAGTTGGTTAAGTGTCCAACTCTTGATTTCTTTTCTTTTTTAGAATTTATTTATTTATTTATTTATTTATTTATTTATTTATTTGAGAGAGAGAGATAGAGCACGAGGTGGTGGGAGAGGGAGAAGCAGGCCTCCCGCTCAGCAGGGAACCCGACATGGGGCTCGATCCCAGGACCCTGGGATCATGACCTGAGCCGAAGGCAGACACTTAACCAACTGAACCACCCAGGCGCCCCTCGACTCTTGATTTCAACTCAGGTCATGATCTTGGGGTCATGAGACTGAACCCTGCATTGGGCTGCATACTGGACATGGAGTCTGCTTGGATTCTCTCTCTCCCTCTCCCTCTGTCCCCACCCCCGTCTCTCTCTCTCTCTCTCTCTCAAATAAATAAATTTTTAGGGGCGCCTGGGTAGCTCAGTCGTTAAGCGTCTGCCTTCAGCTCAGGTCATGATCCCAGGGTCCTGGGATCGAGTCCCTAATTGGGCTCCCTGGTCTGCGGGGAGCCTGCTTCTCCTTCTGCCTGACGCTCTCCCTGCTTGTGTGCTCTCTCTGTCAAATGAATAAAAAAAAAAAACTTTAAAAAAAATTCCCGGATGCTGGGATCTCATTTGGTGTTCACAGATTTGGTATTTAAGCAATAAAATTGGTTCACCTTCTTTTGTGTAAGATTTGCAGTCGTGGGTGAACCAGGGAGTCTCTTACTTTCTTGTCATAGTCTAGCAGCTGTTGTTCACATAGCATCTTTGTTCCCAAAGAAATACAAACCTCTACAAACACCATGTTAAACTGATAAGAACAGATACTACACTTGATCTTAGCCAAAAGGCCGAGAAGCGATACAAATACCATGTTAAAATAGAAGGCTCCGTCAGCTGTGACCCAGGCTCCTGAGTTCTGGTTTCAGTTCTGTCTTGGTCAAGTCTCCCTCTCATCCGGGCCCTCAGCTTCTGTTGTCCAAAGAGAGTCAGGTCGTGGACTGCGTAGTCACAGAAGGGCCCGTGAGCAGTGACTTTCGGCTGTGCAAGGCCTGCCATCTGTTAGTGCGGACGGTGCCCTGGCTTAGCGCCCCCCGTCAGCTGCTGGTTCCCCTGCAGAGAGAGCCACCGGAGATGTGCAGAGCGGCAGCCCCAGCCTCCGAGCGGCAGGGGTGGGTGGAGGAGCGCGCGCAGGCAGAATGGGTGCAGGCTTGAAGTCGTCTGGGAGCTCAGGATTTTCAGTCCTACCCATTGATTCCTGCATTGTTTTTGAAGGATTTCTGATGTTATTCATTAAGGTCTAACGCACCACAGCTTTCCCCTAACCTGGACCCGACCTCACATAAAATCATACAGCACAGAGCCTGAGGGGTGATGGTAACAAAGAAACAGGAAAAAATGGGAGTTTTGTGGGAAACACTGATGACTTTGATTTCATTGATGTGGAGTTTGCAGACAGTGGGACAGCCAAGTAGCAGGGTCCACTATGTAGCTGGACATGGGGGGAGAGGAGAGCATAGTATTGGAGTCACACAGACCGTTTTAAAAAGCGATTGTTGAAATCAGAGGAGTGGCCTTGGGTTGTTCCACTGTCTATGCCTTTGAAAGGATAATGGTCGGAGTCAGCCAAGAGTGAACGGGAAAGACCAAAAGCTGGGCTCTGCGGGCTGATTGGAGGCCTCTGAAGAGATGTTTGAAACCTGAACCTCTCCACCAATAGCAATAACATCAGTGACAACAGCAACAAAGCCAGGACAGAGATACAGAAATGAGAGTTATGACATCTCAGCCATGCTTTCTGTCCCTAGGGCCCCAGGAACTTCTACTGCCCGGACCTCCAAGTCCAAAGGGACAATTTTTCTGCCCTCTTATAAGGCATGGCTGTGATTCTTCCCTGAACTAATGAAGACTTCCTCAGAGACCAGTGCTGTTATAAATTTCCCAAGTGGGCCTCTTTCTTTCCTTCTAGAGTTTGTTTTTACTATAGGTGCTTTGCGTTTGACTTTAGATCTTGTTTAAATGTAAAGGACTGTTAAATGTATTGACAGTCCTTCATTTAAAAGTTAAAAATCTGGGGGATTTTAGAGGTCTTTATACATCTCTTCTCATGATCAAGAGGCTGCTCTGTATTCTTGGCATGGGAAGAGAAGGTTCCCACACAGCAAGTGCCATTTTTTTCTTTTGAGAACATAAAGCCTGAAGGAAAGTTGCAGCTTTGAGGCTCAAGGTCCTGCCTCTAGGTTCACTCATAATAAAAGGAAGGGGGAGGATTGGCCTGATTCGCAGTCAATTGTGAAAGATCTTTAAATGTCAAGAATAAAGAAGTCCAGATGAACTCTGCTAAGGTACAATTTGTGTTAAATTGCCCCTCCACCTCCCAATCATGTAATTCCTAGTTCCCAGCTGTTAAGGACAATGATTCCACCAAACTCTTTGTTCATAAGAACATAGTTTCAAGCTGAGATCTCCACACGCGGCCTATTCAGTTTGATTTCCAGCCCTGTCTCAAATTCTGGAACTCTGGGCAGTGTTTTTACCTACTCTTTGTCTCAGCTTCCCCTTCAGATAAAAGGAAATAATCTACATTGTAGAGTTGTTTGGAACCGGAACTGGTAACCATGATCACCAAAGATTTAAAATTATACAAATTGCCAAGGATTTAATGTTAATTTGCATTATGTAAACTGAAATATTTAGAGGAGAGTGTTCATTCATATAATTAATAAACCAGTTACTATTCTCCTCCACTGTTTTTTCTCAGAGCTTTAAAATAGGACAAAAACTAGATCTAAGAAGAAAAAGGTAGAAATGTTTTTGCTCACTTTGAAAAGTAATCCTCTTAAGAGTCATAGCCATATAAATAAGTAGGTTCTGACAAATGTAGAAACTTCATAAATATCAAAAAGTTATTTAATCACTTCTGTTTCTGGCTGTGATGAAGTAGCATGTTGCAAATCAGTGCTCCCACCAAGAACAACTAGGAATGCAGATAGAATATTTAAACAAAGACATCTGTTTAAAGGCATCTGATTTCTGTGAATGCATCAGACTTGAACAACAAGATGCTGGAGAGAATGGAAGCCCACTGAATTGAGCCCAACTTTCTGCATATTGCTTCTCCCCTGTGGGCATTAGGTGACTCCTGGTGGAGAACAAGAGACCAAAAAGCCTGAGAGTGACTGCCAAGAGGAGAAGAGAGCAGAGCTGTAGGCAATCTTCTGGAGCCTGGAATAAAAAAACTGGAGTTTGTGGCTGCCGAGATAGCCAGGACTTGAAGGACTGAAATCCCCAAGAGAAGAGAAACTCAGAAGAAAGAATCTAAATCTAGGCAACAGTTTTCCTTCTGATGAATTTGTTGATAAAGCTGCACAAGGATAGAGGCTGAAAGGCAAGGCAGAGTTTTTGACAGTCTGTGATGTTGGAAAGATGAAAATTGGGGTCTACCAAGGAGGGGGACCTTAGGAAGCAACCCAGGCTGTCAGTTGAGACAACAGGAGACCTGTACCCTAGAAGTGAGGACAAAGCAGAGGTAGTCTGAGCCTTATAAAGATTGCTAACCAGCTGTGGTCAGTTCAGTCCCTAACAGGATTGAGGTGATCTGCTCCTCCACTAATGGCTGAAGGATTGGGTGAGTCCTCTCTGGGAGGAGAGAACCCAGCCTCTATAATGTTTCATTCTTGATATATAGAATTCAATCAAAAAATTACCAGTGGAGAAACAGACTATGAGAAAAACAAAATAATAGAAGTAGACCCAAAGATGATAAAAGATATTGGAGTTCCAGATATTTAAATAATTGTGATTAATACATTCAATAAAATAGTTGACAAGATAGAGAATTTTACCAGAGAACTGCAATCTATTAAAAAGAATCAAATGGAAATTCTAGATGTGAAAAACACTACTGAAATTAAGTGCTCAATAGATCATTTTAACAGCAGATTAGATACAACTAAAGAGAGAATTAATGAGCTGAAGTCTAGGTCAGTAGAAAAATCCATACTAGGGGACATCTGATTGGCTCTGTCGGTTAAGCGTCTGCCTTCAGCTCAGGTTATGATCCCAGAGTCCTGGGATCAAGTCCCTCATTGGGCTCCTTGCTCACTGGGGAGCCTCCTTCTCCCTCTGCCTGCCACTCCCCCTGCTTGTGCACCCTCTCTCTCTCTCTGACAAATAAATAAATAAAATCTTAAAAAAGTAAAAGAAAAATCCATACTAAGTCATACTGAGTAAAAAGAATTGACAGGTACAGAAAACAGCATGAGGACATATGGCTCATGGGGAGACATTCTAACATCAGAGAATCAGAGGAGGAATAAAGGAAAAAGGGGGTAGAGGCAATATTTGAAGGCTGAGAATTTTCCAGAACTGATGAAAGCCACAAGCAACAGGTTTAGGAAGTATTATGTATCCCCAGCTAGATAAATTAAAGGAAAATCACACTGGCCACAAGAGAGTAAAACTGCTGTAAACCAAGGCAAAGAGAAAAATCTTAATATCAGCTATAAATAAAAGATGATAGACTGCCTGTCTTTTTGAAGAAGCAGTGATATAACCTACAAAAACTCTATAGGTTACAGCATAACTTAATGGTAAAATATTGAATGCATTTTTGCTTAGTTCAAGAACATGTCAAGTCTACCATCGTGACTTCTCTTCAACTTTGTGAAGTTCCTAGATAATGAAATGTGACCAACAAAAGAGAGGAAGGGAGGGAAAAAAGAAGGAAGGAAGGATGGATTTAAAATAAAGAAACAAAACTGCCTTTTGTCACAGGCAACCTGCTTATATACATAGAAAATCCAAAAGAATCAAGTCATATTATTATAATTAATAAATTTAGCTAAGCTAAGAGCAATATGCAAAGATCAATTGTAATTTAATATTCCACCAATAAACAATTAAAAAATAAAAATTTTAGGCTATACAAACATCAAATATGTAGGAATAAATCTATCAAAATATGTATAAAGCCTCTACGCACAACACTACGAAACATTATTGAGGGAAAGTAAGTGGGATCTAAACAAATGAAGGGATATCTGATGTTCATGGATTAAAAGATCAAGTATTGTAAAGATGTTAGTTATCCCACAATTTATCTGTAGATCTAATGCCATCACAAAAGCAATTCTAGGAGTGTGTTGAAGTGTGTGTATGTATGTAAATTTATGCAGAGATAAGAATAGCCATCTTGACAAAAAAAAAATCAAAGCTGGAGAAGTTAAACTACTAGATACCAACAGTCATTAAAAAGCTGTAGTAATTGAGACAGCGTGGGATTATTGCAGTAAAAATAGATAAGTAGACCAATGGAAATGAGACCAGAAACAGATCCACATGTATGCAGTCACTTCATTCATTGCAAGTCACCCACTGTCTTCAAGCCTTAGTTTCCTCTTCTGTAAATAGGCTTCATACTAGTGCCTACCACATACGGCTTAAATATTATATGTCAAAAGGACTCAGATATTACCCTGCAGACGTTAGCACACACACAAGGGACACAGCAAGTGTCCGATAAAATCTAGCCAGGATTAATATTACCATTGTGACTGCCACTGTTATTGTAATTATCACTACTGCTATCATTACTGTTCATTTTTCTCTGTTTTTCAGTATGATTATCTGGAAGTGAGGAATGGATGGACATTCAGTTGTGGTTGGCACCAAGGAACATTTGGGGTAACACAGAAGAGTAGGAGTGTCGATTCTTAGCCTACCTGGAAAAAGAATGGGATCAGGGAGATGAAGTTCATGATTCAGTCAAGGTTGCCTTAGAAACTGGAATGGGCTTTGGCCTACCACCAGGGTGATGTGGCCACACAACCGTAGTACACATTTGTTAGTAAACATTTAGTAAGCTTCTAAAATGACTTGTGTATATATGTGTTTGTAAGGATATTTGAAAGCATGTATATGTGTCTAAGCCACTTGTAAAAACACTGTGTAGACATGAAGTTGGTTGTGTCTTCTCCCATCTGAATCATAGCCAGGAATCTGATAAGTTTAGACGGAATGTTAAAAGATTTGATTCTCTTCTGATGGCACTTCCTATAAAAGATTTGATTCTGTAACTAGATGAAAAGTTTATTTCATAGCTTCTTTAGGTAAACCTGGTTGTTCATCTTGTAACATAGACCATAGAGTCTCTGAAGACAGGGAGATAAGGAGATATTTAATTCTTTTCACATTCATATCCTAGACAGTGCCTCCTATTTCATAAAGTGCGTTGCCGCTGTATGGTGTCTGGTGTTATTTAGCTGAAAGCTTACCCGTTCTTCTAGCTATTTAGTATCTCTAATCCTCCCAGGTTCCAGCCCACGTGGCATTTGCGTCCTGTCTTCCCCTCCCATTGGCCCCCCCACACCCTCTTTCACTCACTAGAGGGAAGACTCTAAGACCTTCCGCTGCTTTGAAACACTTCCGCTGGCTGGTGAGAGACGGTTCTCCGCAGCTCATTTTCTCATCTATGACTTCTATTTGGACGACTTTAGATAAGGTTATTTGCCCCGAGTTCCATCTGCAACAAGGGGTTGGGGTTGAAATGACTGGAGTAAAACTCTCGGCGGTTTTTCATCAGGGTGGGGGTTGGAGGCAGCTATTAATGGTATTGATGAGGATCACCCAGCCAGGAGGCTCGCATCCAGGTCTTTCGTTTCTCAACCTCATATGCTTTTCGAAGACAAGATTTGGTACTCAGCCTTCCTCACTCCATCTAGATTTGGTCAGGACCCTGCCCGCTGCACGTCTGTGATTGAGTTCAGAAGGCCCAGCCGGAGGCGCCTTTCCCCCCAGTGCTGGCCTCGAGTCACTGATAAAAGCTCCAGGCCGGACCCCGCTCTAAGGGAGGGGCCCTCTCACCCGGGAGTCTGCCCGCGTGCCTGGCACCATGGGAATGTACCTGCCCTGCCTCCCGGAGAGGGTGTGGTTCTGCCTGCCCCTGGGAGCAGCCTTCCCAGAGAGCAGTTAGTACCCGAGGCTGAGTGAGGAACAGTGGGCTTCTGCTGCTCCTCTTCCTGCAGGCCCCCCCCCACTAGCCCCCCCGCCAGGTGGAAGTCCAGACTCCATGAAACACAACGCTTCAACTGAAACGTGCTTACTGTTGGGTACCTACCACTTACGAGCCGCTCAGTGTGCGTGAAGCCCATCGGGATTGCCCCAACTCTCGTTTCTCTTCAAGTCCAGCCCCAGAGACTCTACCTGTAGGCCCTACCAGCAATTCTGGGCTGTGTCAAGTCTTTGTTTTAGATGTACGGGTCTTTCTAACAATTTGGTTGTCATCTGAAAGAGAGAATCTCTTGCCTCTAACCTCTAGATCTGCATATGACTTCAAAAGGGCTGGCTGACAGGACTTACTGGGGGAAAACGGATAGTGGCAGCTCGTCAGGCTCGTCAGGACATGGGCTCCTCCAGTTACAATTCCTGCCAGGGCCTCAGGTACCAGGTCCTCTACAAGTCAAGAGCTGTCTTTGAGTTCTCTCCTTGAGTGGCTCTAAAACCTTGTGTTGGAGACATGCTCCCTTATTTCTGGGAGACCCTTTCTCCTACCCAGCTACTTGGCTGACCCCTCGCAGAAAAGGACACAATGCTGGAAGTGCTTTCTGAATGAGACAGGGATTGTAGGGGGAGTCCCCTAAATCAGGAGGAACAGGAAGCTGAATTGCCAGAAGAATTATTATCATCCTAATAAAATGAAGCACATGATTTGCATTCCAGGTCCTTCAACTATTCTATGGGAACCCGGGCATTTTCCCATGACAGTATTTTTATCCCTGATGGGGGAGCAGAAAGTGAGCAGACAGTTCAAGCAATGTCACAGGACAACATCCTGGGCAAAGTCAAAACTCTTCAGGTAAGACAGCTTGAGATTGGAAAGTCAGCCTTAGGAGGGGGCCCGGCGATGGTGGGAAGTGGGAACATCCTGAGAGTGGCCTTGAGTAAGGGATCGGGAGATCCAGGGGGAGCTTCTGGTGGGAATTTTTGCTCTCTCAACCCTGACTATGTTCTCTGGAAGCCTTCTGTCCACCTGGGAGAGGTACGTCGTCACCATTATACCCACCTGCATAACAACTCCACTCCTGTTCTGTCGAGTTGTTCCCTCATTTTTAACTGCATGTCATGAGGACAGGTACCCAAGAGAAGCTGCAGGACTTGGCGGGAGGGGAGAGTTGGAAATGTGGCCCATAATCCCTGAGCACAGGGTTAACTGTTAGCTGAGGGCATGCACAGCACGTCTCCATACTTGGACAGTGAATGGTAAGACTTTTTATTATTTGCCGTATTTGTAAATCTGGCTCCCCCTGAGCCACCCTGTGTTGGAGGAAGGCCACGCAGCTCTTAAACCTCCCTCCTGTTCATGCTGTGGAGCCGGGCAGTTTTCCTCTATAAAATTGACTCAGGTGGTAACTCCTTAATAATGAAGATATAATAAAACAATTACTCACTAAATGTGATTGAAATCATGGGAAATCCAGGGAAAGCAAGAGGAGCAGAGACATCTGGGATGCGACCATGTAGGTTTGCCTGATAGCCTGGTAGAATTCACTCACCTGACAGAAGTGCCCAAGCAAGCACTTCTCTGAGGTGGGAAGGCTTGGAGGCGATCCAGGTTACGAACGGGGGCTCTGGTTTGCTGGTTTCCATCTGTCTGTAAGTCTCCAATAACGAATGTATAAATGAATGAATGGGGGTGGGGGACAGCTGGCTTGAGTAGCTGCCAATACAATGAAGCAGTATACTCGAAGTTTTCTATTTTCTTGAAATGTTCTTGTTTCTACTGAACATTAGCTATGCATTTTGCGATCTGTGTTTGGTTACATGTCCACACACACTCAGCTGAATATAGCATATGGCAGGCGGGGAAATAGCTTACACTCTGGAACCACACCCAAACTTGCCCGGATCTTCATACCTATTGCCCGCCATGGCCCAGGGCCCCCGTCCTGCCCTCAGAGCTAACGTAGCCCTTCCTCCAGATACCAGCATGTCCTAACCAGGTTCTGCTCTTCGTGCT
Organism: Halichoerus grypus; assembly: GCF_964656455.1. Classification (NCBI taxonomy): domain Eukaryota; kingdom Metazoa; phylum Chordata; class Mammalia; order Carnivora; family Phocidae; genus Halichoerus; species Halichoerus grypus. Next base: position 44,295,921 of record NC_135714.1, read on the forward strand.
TGCTGGCTGTGCTGCTACATGGGTCTAGACTCAGAAGAAGAAGCAAGCTGTCACTTTTCCTAGGTTGGAGAAGAGGAAGGGGTGGTGATCGCCAAAGAAAACGGTGGACCCCCTCCCCGTATTACCTTTCCTTCGTGAAATCTTTTGATTCCTGGACTGTTATTCCTAAGAAGTTCTGAACTCCTGGCTCATAAATACGCCCTTTCCAAGTGGAGTGACTTCCAGAGTTCAGTCCATGAAACAGCTGTATTTTATAAGGGCTTTCGAGGAGTTCTTTAAAAATTAGATAATAGTGTGTTGTCTTAAATGCTGTCTGTGCTAACATCACACCGCATGCCACTGCCCCTCCAGGAAGTGGATTTGGAGTTGGGAAAAATATATAATTCTGCACTGTTGAAACTCAGTAAAAATATGTGAGTGCCTGTTATTCCGAGTCACACTGCAAGGCACAAGTTTAAAGAATCAGGTCTCACAATTAAAATGTAAAACAACCAACTTCCCTGAAGGAACAGTTCTATTAACAGAAAGGAAATTGTGAGGAAAGCAGAATAACTAACCTGAGTGCTCTCCTTTGGACAATATCTACTCATCCGAGGTCTGCCCAATTTTGCTTTTGCTGTGGATTTATAATCTTCCTTACAGCTCTCTAGTTACACTTTTAAAAAATAGAGGCTTTGCTCTTTGAGGAGGGAAATGGGGACCATTATCGTAGAAAATGTGATTTTTGGAGTGACATTAAGATATAACTGTATCACCCCCAAAAGACTGTGCTTTATTTTTCAGTCGACTAAGCAGTATGTTCCTGGTAAGTCATAGAAATAGTAGTTAACTTTATTAACTTGCATGAATGCTTTGCATTTTTCCATGACAACGTTATGCTGGTATTGATGCTTAGTAAGCAGCATAGAAGACCGCCCCCTCGTAGACTCCAGCATGGAATGAGGGTGTTAGTTATGTCAGACGCATGTATGTTTTTTATGTTCGATATCGTGTTTGTGTATGTATGTATGTTTATTAAAAACAGAGAGAAAAGTCACGGATACCTATTTGACAGTGGACGTCCTGGCAGGCTGATTAGCCACCATTATTAAGACATTCTTTTGAAATGAGATTTCTATCATAATGCCATTGGGGGGGGAAGCCATTTTTCTCTGGCCTAAGAAACTTCCCAGCCCTCGGAAACCCCCAGAACTGTGCGTGTACTGACTGCGTTTGGAAAGGTTGCCCTCTAGTGTCCACACATGGTCATCCCAGCTCGGCCGGCCGGCCTAACGTGGCACCGCGGTGGTCTGGAACCTATCTACTGAGTGCAGAATGAATGAATGCAGCGTGAATAAGCCTGCATTTTCTGAATCAAGTGAATCTATCACCTGCCAAAATTTCTGTGGCAAATCATTGAACCTTTACAAGAAAAATGACTCTTTTTTTTTCCTGAGTATAAAAATACTACATGTTTGTAGGGAGAACAAATTCTAATATACAGGAGAGTTATAGGGGCCAGAACAACAGTGATGCCCTTTTTGAAGACCCTACACATAACAGTCAGCTGTTCCATGGCCATGGGTGAAATAAAAACTCTGTGCCAGGCCTTCCCCACCACCTGGCTGTGTGGCCTCCAGGGAAGTCATTGGACCTCTCTGACCCTCATCATCCCCATCTGAAAAATAAGGGGATGAATATGATGGATGATCTGGCCCCTCCGTTCTTAAAGTCTGCCATCTGTACGAAATCACTGCTCACCTGCTCTAGCACGGAGTGGTTTGGTAAGCTTCACACGTGGTTGCATTTGGAGTGCAGTGACCTTGATGTTCCTTACAGCTGCCCAGATCACAGACCAGGGAGACGCCTGCTTATTTCAGATCAGACCCAGACTATGAAGTGGGTAACAACTGATGATAAAACTCAGGCAGGAACATCGGAGTCTAAGCCTGCAGGTGATTTTTAGAATTATACCACACCTTTGTCAGAAAATGCTAACTCTGTTAGTCCACGGACTATTTAGCCCGGGAGGGAAAGCCTCCATTTTCAGTAGCCGCTGACTCCTGCGGAGCTGGATTTCACTTAAAAATGCCGAAGTGTCATATGTTGGAGGATTTGGACACCTCATGCTGCTGTCAAGGACACAAAGACTAAATACCTGTTCTTAGCCGCTTCTGCATAGAGCAGATGTCTTTAAATCTATATGCTTTTTCTGTTGCCTCTCTTTAAAAATTCATTTTCACTATGGGTGTATCTGTAGTTCACTCAAGAGGACAGCAACTTCATTTTTCCTCGGCTTTGTTCTCACGGCCATGGTCTAAAGGGTGGCTGTGAGAGATCTGGGGGAACCTAAATACTGGCAGTGTGAGAGCTGCAGAATATGATGTGCTTGGAATTCCCACACCACAGGAAAAAGCCTCATAAATATGGATGTGCATTCCTATAACATCATTCTCTGGCATTCCATATTACAACAAAATGGCCCAATTTGAATGAGTAAAATATAGTCCCTTTTAGCTCACATTCCAGTCCTCACAGTAACCCCATTCACAGCAGCAGGCGGCGTGGCCCGTCGCTGTAGGCGCAGTGTCCCCGCTCCCGTCCGGCTGTGCTTGCAGTGTAGATAAAGGGCCCCTGGGTAGTAGAGAAGGTGGAGGGAGTGGTCGTCCGAACAGCCGGTTGTCAGGGATTGCTTCTATCAAAGTTCCTCTCATGACAATGCCTTGAGTAGTGGACAGAACTAAAGTCACAAAAAAAGTCACACTGATCCCTACATTCAAGTCACGTGACACCCGAGATTGCCAAATAGGTTTCAGCAGTCACCTTTTAATTGTCGTTAAGTCACACGGTGTCTCGACAGCCCTATCTCCTCTGAGTCAGCTGAAGGAAGCCTTTGGAGCAGGAACCGCAGGGAGGGAGAACACGCAGGTGCAGGAGCCTCGGCCTTGAGAGGCTGAGGCTCAGTCACCGTGGTCTTGGACCCTAAGGCCTACCCTGGCCTAGTTCTGCGGTCTCATCCCTGACAGCTGCAGGTGTGTGTGTCTAGGAAGGCAGTCCTTTGTCTGGACAGAGAGGCTGCAGCTCGATCCCTGAACGCGGCCAGCATTTCTGTGATGACCCGGGTCCCCCCCCCCCTCCATCCCCCGAAGCTCGTAGCCACCAGCCTGAATTTATTTTTTCTAGGATTTTAAATCAGCGGCTTTACAGAAATGCACACTGTTATTCTCAAAAACAACAGCATTGTGTTTCTTTTGCCAGGATGCACATCTCTGTGACATAAATCATCCCTTCGATACACACACATTCTCATTCCTGCCCTCCACTTTTTCTTCCCTCCCTCTCTCCCCACCCTCAGCTGGGTACCTGCCGCCAGGCCCACGCCCCACGCCCCTGCACCCTCTTCTCAGCTCGCCTCTTTGATATCGTTCTCCACTTAGCTCTTAACACCACCCTCTCCACTTCCCAGCTTCGTCCCGTGTGCCCTATTTCTCCTGTTCTTATTCCATCGATTTCCTCTTTCCATTCTCTCGTAGCTTTTCCATTGCTCACCATGACAGTCATCCTGTCTTTGGAGCTTATTTCCATCTAGGCTGCAATTACATTGTGTCATATGCTTGGTTGTCTCTTAAGCATCAGGGTGGACCAACATCAGTATTTTAAAAGGTGCCCTAATGAAGAAAAATATCAGCATATTCATTCTTTTTTTGTGATGGTGGCAAAAACCCCTAACTGGCATTGACTGTTAGGCCAAGTTCTCCTTGGAAACTCGTTAAAGAATTATTCTTTCTATTATAACTAGAAGAAATACCCTCATTTTAGTCGTTCAGGAGCACTGAGAGATGGCAGACCTGACAAAAGGAGGTCTCAGTCTAAGGGGATTTAGAACACTTTCCAGCTCTCGGCCAACCCTCCTAGAGCAGGGATAACTGGTAGACCGAAGGCTGGGCTGGGAGTCCCAGAGGGAGGTCCTGCTAGGGCTTTCGCTAGGACACAGGAACCATGCCACCTCCTCCGCCCAGGTCCCGACCCCCCCTCCCACAGGTCAGCAGAGTGAGACGGGCCTGTGACTCCGTTACACCGTGTCCTCTTGTCTGGCTCCATCGGCTGCTCTAACCGTGCCTGCTTATTGATCTGCTTAGAGTAGATACTAACTGCCGCTTCCTGCTAAACTGGTTTTGAGAAGACACCTTTTTCAGCCTTCTCCTCCCCAAAACCCTTTCAGGCTGCTCAAGCTGTACTTCACTGGCTGAACTTGGGGCTTTTGATGTGTGCTCCTTCCCTGGGGTGCCAGGGGAGCCAGGCTCAGGCTGAAATAGCAGCAGATCAAATACAAGTCCTCTGTCTTTCTGTGCTCCTGACTTGGCATGCTGGGGTGCCCTGGGGTGTGGGGAGGGCAGTCTTGGGCTCATCTTTTCCATGTCTCTGCAGTCTCACTGTCTACCATGCAGGGCCGAGGGGGAGCTGGGCACGAGTGGGTGGATTTAGTACCCTTGAGTTCAGAAGGGGCATTTCCCTCAAGGGATTCCCCTGCCAGGGAACTTGGACAAGGTCTTAAAAATGCTGCATCATCTTTATTTCCGCCCCTAGAGGAAGAAAGAAGCGCAATGTCAAATTTGTGAGAACCTGTGGGATGCGATGCAAATAACAATGACTGGTTTTAGGAGACCCGGCTTCAAATCCCTCTGGGGCCACACTTTCTTTCCATAAGCTTGGGCCAGTCACCTCTCCCCACTGGACCTCTGACATTTTTTATAAAATGAGGGGCTGGACTATGTGATTGCTAAGGCTCTTTGCGGCTCTATGGGATTAAATATTAGCCAGATTAAAGATAAATATCAGATAATGCATTCCCTTCCTTTCTTTCTTTTCTTTCTTTCTTTCTTTCTTTCTTTCTTTCTTTCTTTCTTTCTTTTTCTTTCTTTCCTTCCTCCCTCCCTCCCTTCCTTTCTTCTTTTTCTTTCTTTCTGTCCTGCCTTCTTTCCTTCCTTTCCTTCTTTCTTTCCTTCCTTCCTTCCTTTCTTTTTTCTTTCTTTTCTTTCTTTCTTTTCTTTTCTTTTCTTTCCATTTTTCCTTCTTTCCTTCCTTTCCTTCTTTCTTTCCTTCCTTCCTTCCTTCCCTCCTTCCTTCCTTCCTTCCTTCCGGCACAAAAGGACTATGAAGCCCAAGTCCGTAGGTCTAGAGCAGGAGCTCTCAGCCACAGCAGTTTTATCCTCACAGCGGACAGCGGGCAACTGACGGAGACATGTTTGGTTGTCTCAGCAGGGAAGGAATTGCTGCTGGCATCTAGTGCCTGGAGACCAGGGCGCTGCTGCTAAACATTTTACAACGCACAGGACAGCTCCCCACAGCAGAGAATGATGTGGCCGAAATGCCAGTAGTGCGAGGTTGAGAACCCTGCTGTAGAAAAAGGCAGGCGTTTCTACAGTATTTTTAATTCAGTGGTCCTTCAGGTGGCCATGGCATACCCTTTTTTCTTCCTGAATGTTCATTTTCTCTGCCACAACCCATTAAATATTTTGCCCTTTCTTTAATGTTATATTTATATATTTTTTCTTCAGAGAATATATTTCTTTTCTAATCTGGCTTTTCTCTAATTCTAAACACTATTGATCTTCCTAATTTCTACCCCGTTTCCCCCCCCACACCCTTCTAGCTACCTGCTACCAATAATGCATCCCTCCTTGGCCCTTTCCTCCTGCCTGCCTCTCCAGCCCTTCTGTCCCACAGCTCACAGTGTCTAGCTGCAGCAGGGCAAAAAGAGTCCTAAGGACAGGACAGGATTGTTCTGTGCCTTCCATGATTTCCGCATTGATTGTGGAAAGACTTGCCAGCACTGGGGCCTCCTTCACCTTGCTGCCCATTGTGAGAAGAACATGGTGTTCGAGTGAGGGGCTGGGGAGGAAGGTGGCTAAAGCGTAAATATTCAAGGAGAACATGTCCAAAAGAAGCTGGAGGGTTCCCCTGTTATAGCAACCACATGGGTCTTGATTTCCCCCAGTGGTTCCTGCATTTCACGTAACTATTTTCTGTACCATTTTTATACTTTTAAAAGACTTTTTAATAAATACATTTATAGGGTTAATCAAAAAATTTTTGTCATAACACGTATCCCCACTTTTGGTTCGGAAATGCGGTCTCTCTGCCCCCTGGGTAATGTTGGCATCTCCGGGAAAGAGGTGGCTGGATGAAAAAGCTCATGGCTTGAGGGTGGGAAAGGAAAAGAAACTAGAAGAATCCACTTGTTCCAGGACCGCATCATGGCTTACTGGCATGGTATTTAGTCTAGAAATGTGTGCAGAACATGCCTCGGTGCCCACTAGATATGCCGGGGCATCTGCTCGCGCTTCTCGTGACCCGCTTCCCTGCTTCAGAACATCTTTCTTTGGTTTTTCTCCAGCGGCAGTTGAGCAAAAACATCAAGTTTGGGCGGCCACCACCCAATGCCATTCCCATGAAGAAGGCAGACAGTGGTGAGGCTAGCTTAGAAGAGGATCTGTTCCTGACCAGTCCCATGGAAATTGTGACTCAAGAGGACATCATCCTCTCAGACACCGAGAACAAAGTAAGGCTCCTCCAAGGAATGACTTGGTTGCTGATCAGCGAGGGGAGGACGTTGGGCAGTGGCCAGGGGCATCCAGTAACTCTGGGGTCTGCTGTACAGGGAATATGTGAGAGGAGATGTTCTGATGAGTAGCCCTGGGCTGGAGGGCACTTCGTGGTCAGGCACCGTGAGCTGCAGGGAGGCGCACTTGGAGGGGCGGGCGGGGGTGGGCAAGAGGAGACGGGCCCTTCACCGGCGCTCCTCACGGCGTCTTCCACTTACTCCTCAAGACTCAGGTGGGTCCACCTTTTCTGGGAAGCCTTAGTTGGCCTTACCCCCACACGGTGCTCTCTCCTCTGTGTCTTTGCTATGCGTCCTTCGTGCTTCTCACACACCCGTACTCATCCGTGTCCGTGTAATTGTGTTCTCTCCATCTCTAAATGTGGCATTCCCTGAGGACAAACTGGGTCTTCCACATCTCTGTCTCCCCAGGACTCAGCTAGTGCCTTACTTAGTAGCACCAAGTAATTACTTGTCAAATTGGACTAATTTAAAGGGAGATGAGAAAAGAAAGAAGTAGGTGCCTAACGAGACAGAACATATCAAACAGGCCAGCTTGAAGTCTACTTAATGAGGGAAGAAAGTCACATTGGTTCAGCATTGTCCTTTCTGAATTTGGTCTTTTGACACTTGGAAAGAAACACCATGAGGGTATCCCAGAATGAGAGTCCTTCCAGCAGCAGAGGGGACATCCTCGGGCCCCTAGTGGGGAAGGAGGGAAGGCCCCACCAGCAGCTGGAGCAGGGAGGTCTCTAGGTGAGGCACTGAATCTTCCAGTCTCAACAGAAAGCATTTTCTGTGCTCTGCCTAGCAAGGCGCCTGAAATTACACTGCTGTTGTTAAAATGGACGTGCCCCCCGAAGTCATGCTTGCTATCAGCTAATGTGTCATAAGGGCAGTAAGAAAGAGAAGTGATTTGCAGGGCAAAGTGAGGAAGGAAAGAACAGGCCGTTCCCCCGCTGTTGCCCACGTCTGCCTCTGGCCCTCATGACTCCTGGTCCCCAGACATGTGGGTGGCGGGTGGTGTGGTGGGTAAAGTAGGATGGGGCCAGCCCTCCCACCAGGTCCAACGTCTCCAGGGCTAGGCGGCAGTGACGAAAATCAGCCTTCATGCACGGACTTCCCAAGGACTGAAGCAAATGTCCTCACTGTTCCTGAGGATCTAATAAGTGCCAGGGACCGTGGCCGGAGGGAGAAGGAGGCTCAGTTGGTCTGCAGGCGCTGTCCCAGCCGTGGGTATTGCAGAGATGAGCGAGATTAGCCTGGGGGCTGCCTCCGCGTAGCTTACATTCTAATGAGAGGAGAGTCACGTGGCAAGTCAACACATACGTATAAATATAATAACTTATTTATACAATAAATGTAATAACTCTGCTTCACGAAAAATGCTGCACAGGAGGTCAGGCAGAGTGATGGAAAAGTGAGTAACATGGTGGGTGAGGGGCCGCTCTCTAGACAAGGAGGTCAGAGCAGCCTGAGCAGACCTGGGGTGGGAGCCGTGTTCTCCGCAGAGGGAAGAGCAAGTACGGAGGCCCAGAGATGGGGCTGAAGGTGTCCCAAAAGAAAGGAGGTTGGTGCGGCCGGCCAGACCCTGGAGAGGGGCAAAGGGAGGATAGAGCAAGGTATAGAGGCCAGATTGTACAAACCACGGGAAAAGGTGAATTCTATTCTGAGAGAAGTAAAATTTTAAGCCTGTTGGTGACATAATCTGATTTGTGTTTTCTTCTTTTTTTTCTTTAAATTTTATTTTTATTTGAGGAAGAGTGAGAGAGCATGAGCAGGGGGGAGGGACAGAGGGAGGAGAGAGAGAGAGAATCCCAAGCAGGCTCCACGCTCAGCTCAGCACAGAGTCTGACGCGGGGCTCGATCCCACGACCGTGAGATCATGACCTGAGCCGAAACCAAGAGTCACACGCCCAACCGACTGAGCCACCCAAGCGCCCGATTTGTATTTTCTAAAGGTGCTTCTAAGTGTGGTGCAGAAAACAGGCTGAGGTACGGAAGCTGACACTCTTGCTCCGGAGGGGATCATAACACCTGTTTGTAGAGATGGGCCATGCCAGCTAGAAGGTACAGCGTGCCATCAGGGGCAGGCGACGTGGTGTGGGCCTTCCCGGGGCAGGTGAGGCAACTGGGCTGGGGATCTTCAGCCTTTTTCTTCTTCCTTCCATGCTGAGGGTTTTGCCTCCTCTGGTCATCCGCCTTCTCAGCCCAGCCCTTTGCGCGTAGCTTTGGTAGGGCCTTTCCTTCCCACAGAGAAAAGGCCTGGCGTAGAGGTGAGAGGTGTCGCAGGTGAAGGGGGTGAAGGCAGCGGGCACAGCCAAAAGCTCTGAGGTCGGAGGCCGGGTGTGTGACCCAGCCCTGCTTCCCAGGTGGGGTGGCGAGAGGCTGGCGCCTGGCCTCTCTCAGCCCTGGGGAAACGCAGCAAAGACGGAGGCTAGAGGCTGCCCAGACGGAGATGTGTTGAACTCAGGAAAAGAAGAAAGTGTACACTCCGTGCCGGGAATCCTAGTCGGGACATTAGCCGAGTCCCCACCGGGACGCCCACCTTTCCCACGCGCAGCAGGAGTCTGCTTATCTGCCCAGGACTTCCCGTTCCGGCATCTGACTGCAGCGTTCTCTTTACTGTTCCAGCCCAGTGACACTCCAAGTTCTCAGAGTCCTCCGAATCGGCCTGGAGCCAGAAGTGAGATGGAAGAGAAGGTAGTATGACTTCAACTTCTGTTTTTAGGGTCTTTACTTTAACTTCCATTTCGCGTCCCCCCCTTTTGTCGACCCACCATCTCATTTTTCCATTCGTAAATGCTGCCTTCACCCATTACCTTCAGTTCCTTCAGAACGTTACCAGTGGTAGATGTTAGAGTGTTCATTATGCACCTGCTGGTACTGAGCCCCGCTTGGAAAAACAGCCACCTCCCAGCCTGCACGTATTTGCACACTTAGACGTTGCTCATCTTCCTAACTGTGCCAGGTCCTTCCAGACACTGTTAAGCCATTGAAAAAGACATTCCAGAACACCTGTACCTTCAGGAAAAGAGTCTCCTTCTATTTAGAGATGCAAAAAAAAAAACCTAAGCTTTTCTCTACTTGTATGTTTTTTTGTTTTTTAACTTTTCTGGTGCTCAGTTGAACCCGGGACTGTGCCTACAGGAGTCTCGGGAATCCTGTAGAGGCCGGTCCACTCCCCTGAGCAGTCTGCACCTGCACGGGGCTCCAGGCCTCCTCATGGGGGCTGGTACAGTGAGCAGAGTATGTCCCTGAGTCTTGTGAAGGGGGATGGCTGCAGACAGTGCCACCAGCCGGACAATGAAGAAGCCCGGTTGGAATACACTAGAAATGCAACCTGGCATTTAAATCTCAGCTTCAAGTGCTGCTCTGTGCCTTCAGTCTGTCACATTTGGCTCAGACGCTTTTTATTCATCCATCTATTAGGGGATGGAAATCAATGTTTGATTCATCTCTTTTGAACCAGAGTTCAGAATTTGATAACTATTAGAAAGATAACTATAAAGAAATAAAAGCTAGGAACCCAGAGGCTGGAATTATTTTTCCTTACTTCTGTGCTTCTTAAGTTATTTACTGAGCATCCATTTTGCTCTTGGAGCTGGCTTGGTCCTTTATCTTTTGTGCATGAATATGGAAGGTAATTGCAAAAAGCAAAGCTGTCCGCGAAGCCCCACCGGCTCTGCATCGGTAGCATGAATGCTGACACACGGACCCCGGCCTCGGCTCCTGGGGCGCCTGTGCTGGGAGCTGCTGGCCCCGCAGGGAGGGCCGAGAGCGCCCTCTGCCGCGCGCTGGCGCCGTGCGGCTGGGAGCCGTTCCCTTGCTGCGGCCTGTAATTCTCAGTAGTTCCAGGTGTGGCTTCTCCTCCCATTCAGTGTGGCCTCCGGGAGCCGGCTGAGCTGGGGCTCTCTGACCTGTCTAACTGGTGGTGGTTTCTAAGTGCGCGCATCTACGTTACAGTGCTGCCGTTCGCCGTCTGAGGGACAGCCCTCACCCCTGGCTGGTACGTTGCTGCCCTTCCTTTTTCCACCAGGGCCTCCCCCTCTCAGCGGCTTGGTGCACTCAACCCAGTGCTCTGTGGCCTTGGAGTGATTGTGCTAGAACATTTTTGTGGGTAGCAATTTCATGCCCTAGGCATAGACGATCTACTTTTTTGTTGTTCCTTCATTCCTCCCAAAAATATGTATTGAGCACTTGCCAAATGAGATTTGCTACGTGGGCATAAAGAGGACTGAAAAGAGGAAAAAGATACGTTCCCTCCTCAAAGGGACTAAGGTAGAAGCTGAGGGATGTTTGCAGGTGTCTGAGGTCGTGTCTTAGATGATAGAGTCCGTAGTATAGAGATGAGCTGGTCCAGGGTTCAGCAAACTATGACTTATTTCAGGCTCTGTGGCCATAAGGTCCAACCAGGACACTCTCCTTTGTTGTGCTCTTCTTTGTAGCCCAAACGCAGCCGAAGACAATGGACAATGGGTGTGGCTGTGTGCTAGCAAAACTTTATTTACCAAAATAGGCTGTGGGCAGGATTGGGTCCCCTGGCTATGTTTTGTCACCCCCCATCTACTCTAACCTCCCCCCCAATATTATTCAGAGTAGGAAAACTAGCCCCTGAAAGGTTACCTGACCTTTATGAGTTAATGCAAATAGCACTGGCAGAACAGATCGTCAGTGTCCCCTTTTACTTCCCAAAGCCATGCTCATCTCACTGTCCCAGTGAGCCCCGCCCGCTCGAAGCCGTCCCTGGGCCGGGCCGGGCAACATGCAGGCTCCATCGAGCAAGGACGATGGCTCTGGGACTCCTCGCATGCGGTTCTCATCGGGACTGTGTGGTTTCCTCTCCATACAGGTGGCTCCAGTGAAACCGTCTCGGCCAAAAAGGCACTTCTCTTCTGCTGGAACCATCGAAAGTGTCAACCTAGATGCCATCCCCCTGGCCATCGCTTGCCTGGACAACAGTGCCGCCAAACACAAATTGTCCGTAAAGCCAAAAAACCAGAGGGTGTCCAAGAAGCACCGGCGGCTTGCCAGGGTATGTAGAGCCTGTCGCGGCTGACCAGGCAGCTGCCCGTGCTTGCTGGGCGCCCATTCTACCCAGTGGGGTGGTGCCGTGAGGGGCCAGTAGAACAAACTAGGTCCCTCAAATCGGGGACCTGGTGTGTTGCAGTGAACGAGGGCAAGCAGGCCCCTTTACTTTCCATCGCCCTTTCTAACATGTTGCCTGCCTGGGGGCTGGTGGACCCCCGAATGAGAGGCTGCCGTTTGAGGGCCTCTGGACACTTGGCGTTGGCTTCGCCCCGGCCAGGTGACCCAGCTCCCCTGCTGTGGCTCAGCCAGAGGTTCTTTGGTTTGACTGGGGTGGACTTTGAAGTCACAGGTTCCAGGGCACATCGATGAAGTGCAAATGTCATTTTTTCTCATCTTCCTCATGCTGGGCTATTGGTTCTCCTGTGATTCATTTGTATTAAGCAAAAGGAATTTGAGAATGACCAACAAAGGGGCTAGAGAGTCAACATGAAGTGGATGTGTTTTCCTGCACCCTGGCAATTTGCTCTTGGTGTTTACCAAGCTCTATACTTAGGAACAACTGCCCCTTCTTTTGAGATTAAGAGGGCCACCGACATTATGAATAAGGTGGGTAATGGTTGCCTGTGCTAAAGGAAAAGGCTAAGTCTTTCTTTCCTTAGGATCGACCAAATGAACACGGTGGCCTTCCGCGTCAGCCATCCCTGGACCAGAATGGACACGCTGGAGAAGACAAGCCAATTTGGCACGAAGAGGAACCAGAGCTGCTGGACTCCGAAGAAGAGAAGAGATGCCAAGAAGAATACTGGCTAGAACTTGAGGCCAAGTGCAAACGGCAGAAGGCTGAGGCAGCTGAGAGGAGACGGCTGGAAGAGCAGAGACTCCAGGCCCTGGAGAGGAGGCTTTGGGAAGAGAACAGAAGCCAAGAGCTCTTGGAGGAGGAAGGAGAGGACGAGCAGGGAGAGGAGACAGAACTGCAGCTGGAGGCAGAAAAAAGGCCACGCGAAGAGGAGAGGCAGGGACTGGGAGAGCAAGGTGGCCAAGGCCAAGAGCCGAGGGAGCAAGAAGAAGGAAGGCACCCGGAGGCCCAAGAGCAGGCGGTGTGCAGCGGGCAGGAGGCGGAGAAGCAGCGGCAGCTACAGGAGGAAAGCGAGCGGAAGGAGCTCAGGAGGCACGGGGAGGAGGAGCAGCGGCGGCGGGAGGAGGAGCAGCAGCAGCGGGAGGAGGAGCAGCAGCTGCGGGAAAGGGAGGAGCGGCGGCGGCGGGAGGAGCAGCAGCGGCGGCTGGAAGAGGAGCAGAGGCAGCGGGAGGAGGAGCAGCAGCGGAGGCTGGAAGAGGAGCAGCTGCGGCGGGAAGAGGAGCAGCTGCGGCGGGAAGAGGAGCAGCGGCGGCGGGAGGAGGAGCAGCGAGAATGGGAGGAGAAACGGCTGCTGGAAGAGGAACAGCGCCGGCGGGAGGAGGAGGAGCAGCGGGAAAGGGAGGAGCAGCGCCGGCGGGAGGAGGAGCAGCGAGAATGGGAGGAGCAGCGGCGGCGGGAGGAGGAGCAGCGGCGGGAGGCGGAGGCAGCGGCCGAGGAAAGGGCGGAGCTGGGAAAGCGGGAGGAAGTGGAGGCCGCGAGGCGGCAGGAAGCGGAGCGTCGGGAAGCCGCGAGAGTGCGCGAGGAGAGGTGGCAGCAGCTGGACGACAAAAGGGGCTTGAGCCCACATCAGGTGGACTTTGCAGAGAAACCTGGGAAACGAGAGCACCTGCAGCCCGAGAAGCAACGGGAAAGCTCCGAGGAATCCAGGATTTTCGAGAAGCAGAGTCAGGAGGCCGAGGCAGCCGGCGAGCTGCAGGGACGGCGCGGGGCTGGTCCTGGGCCTGGCCGTCGTGCACGTCCGGAAGAGAGACCAGAAACTAGCGCACAGCCTCCCCAGAAACACGAGGCGCAAGTGGAAGAGGCTCCCGGGGAGAGGAAGGACGCCGCCGCCCCAGAAAAAGACAGAAAGGGGGAGGAACTCCGGTGGCAGGAAGTGGACGAGAGGCAGAGCATGCCCAGGCCCTACACTTTCCAGGTGTCATCGGGAGGGAAACAGATTCTCTTCCCCAGAGTCAATTTGAGCCCAGTGACGCCCGTGAGAGATGCGGGACTGGCCTCAGCTCCCCACGCGCCGAAGACCCCCCGAGCCAGCGCGGCCGCCCACGCCCTGCACTCCTCCCTGAGTGTCCCCCACACAGCCATTCTGGTGACGGGCGCGCAGCTCTGCGGCGCGGCGGTCAACCTGAGCCAGATCAAGGACACGGCATGCAAGTCTCTCCTGGGCTTGTCAGAAGAAAAGAAGCACGTGGATGTCCCTGCCCTGGAGAGCGCAGCTCGCGGGCCTGTCGAGCCCCGGGCAGGCAGCGGGAAGGTCAGGGCCCCCCAGGAGTCTCCGAGCAGTGTGGCCGCGCTAGCCGAGTGGGCTTCCATTCGGTCCAGGATCCTGAAGAGCGCGGAGGGTGAGCCGCGCAGCGAGAGAGGCCGGTCTCGGCCGGGTGATGAGCACGCTCCCAGGGCCCGCAGTGATTCCCGCGGGAACCTCCGGAAGACCCCCCCAGTAAGTGCGAAGTTCTCTATTATGCCTGCCTGGCAGAAATTCTCTGATGGTGGCACCGAGACCTCCAAACAGAACACAGAAGCAGAGAGCATTAGAAAAAGACCCTCGCCGGGAGCCGGCGACGGCTCGGTGCCCCAGCCCCTGGCTACTAACGAGCTCCCCAAGGGTGCGGAGAAACCAGAGCCAGCAGACACCACAGAGGGGTGCAAATTTGCCAAAGACCTCCCGTCTTTCCTTGTCCCAAGCCCTGCCTACCCGCCTCACAAAGCCGTGGTCCATGCAGAAACCATGGCCGCTCCGGACAGTGAGACCACCAGCGGGAGAGGAAAGCCAGACCCCTCGATGCCTGGCCAGGAGGAAAAAGCCTCACCTTTCGGAATAAAATTGAGAAGGACCAACTACTCCTTGCGCTTCCACTGCGACCAACAGACAGAACAGAAGAAGAAGAAAAGGCACAGCAGCACCGGGGACGGTGCCGATGGCGGCCCACCCGCACCAGGGAGCGCAAAAGGAGAGGAGACGGAAGCCGTGGCCCCCAAGCACGGCCCGGCCCTGCCCCCCGAGAGGAAGCCAGCCCTGTCCGCCTGGAAGGACTCGGCCGCAAGAGCCCACCCTTCTCCCGCGGCCCCGCCGGCCGGCAGCCAGACCCCCGCCGCAGAGCACGACAAGGCGGCCACCAAAACGCCCCCGGCGCAGAAGCCAGCGCTGGCCCCCAAGCCCGCCGGCCAGACGCCCCCCTCGTCCCCACTCTCCAAACTGAGCAGGCCCTACCTGGTAGAGCTGCTGGCCCGCCGCGCGGGGAAGCCGGACCCGCCCGAGAGCAGTGACCCCCGGCCGCCGTCGCCGCCGCCGCCGCCCGCAGAGCCGAGGCGGGCGCACCAGAGGGAGGAGGAGGAGGAAGTGGTGGAACCGGAGCGCAAACCCGCTTCCCCGGCCCTGCCGGCCGCTCGGCCGGAGAAGCCTTCCCAAACCCCCGAGGCCGCGAGGAAAGGTAGGTTGGGG
Source organism: Halichoerus grypus (assembly GCF_964656455.1). Lineage (NCBI taxonomy): Eukaryota > Metazoa > Chordata > Mammalia > Carnivora > Phocidae > Halichoerus > Halichoerus grypus. The sequence goes on from NC_135714.1 coordinate 44,311,107, forward strand.
TGGATGGGATCGCTCGGCCTCTGCCGGGCGCCTCGTGTGGGTCACGGCGGAAGCCTGAGCTGCCCCGGGAGCCGAGCCGGGAGCGGCCGCGTGCCCGAGCAGCCCCTCCGGTGGAGGCCCTCTCCCGAGTCCCAGCCGGGCGCTTTTCTTGCTCTGCTTCGGAATTTTGGAGGTGCTGACAGCGACATGTGTGCCGCTCGCGCCGTTGGCCGTACTTAGGTCCAGGTGCTGACGCTGAGACGGACACGCTTTCGCTTGACAGCGGAAACTGCAATACGGTCCTAATGAGCCACGACGTCCTTAATCTGGGGCGGCCCCGGCGGGGACGGGGAAGACAGGTTTCCGGGACGAGTCGCGTTTTCCCTGGGCAGTAGCGGCGCCCCGCTGGGAGGTCGGGACTTGCAGCCGCCGCCGCCGCCTGAGGAGCTTGGGTGTGGATGACCCCGTTGGGCGCAGCTTCGCGCAAAGCGCTCTGCAGTTGCACCCCCCCCACCCCAGCAGCCTGGCCCGGCCAGGCCTCCTACGACGGATGGCCGAGCGGCCGCCCTCGCGCGGGGCCGCCGCTCGTCGTTCTTCGGGGTAGCCGTGAGCACTTGCATTGGCTTTGGGGCCCCCGAGAACCTTCAGCGAGTACTTTGTCTTCTCGGGTTCGTAGAGTTGGAGGTAAGGTTCGGGTCATAGTCCAAGAAGTTACTCCCATTTCTCAGAGAAATTCTCCCCTGAGGTTTATTAGGAAACCCGTAAGCCTTCTGTCTTGTTGAATTGTTTAGGTGGTCGGTGATTTTTGCCGAGAAAAGAGCTGTTCCCCCAGCAGTGCTGGTTTGGTTACTTGCCTTATGGAAGGGAGATCTCATTGTCCTTTTTAACCAAGCCTTAGACCGGCATGTAGCTCAGCAGTTGCCGGACCATTTCTCCCTAATTTTGTTTGTCCTGTTGATGAGTAGCCCGTTTTCAGTTTTTTTCTTTGTGTTGTTTTCCCCTGTGCTGGGCCCTGGGGGACGGCCACGGGGAGTCCTCCCACAAGCCCAGTAAGAGCTGTCCCTTAGTTCCCCATAGCCTCGCGGGACTCGTGCTGACAAGCCCCGTTGGCCTTCAGAGCTAGGTGTTTTGGGGGGCCTGGCTCTTAGGTAGAAGTCTTAAAAGTTGGGGTACCAGATGTGGAGTCCAAACCCTTTGCTCCTCAAGGAGAAGCTAGGAGTTGTGAGTTCCCTCCCAGTTGTGGGTTGTACAGGGAATGGGTTTATGGTGAGATGGCGTCTCAGCTTCTCCAGCCTCCTTCCATGTGGGGTTTTTCTCATTCATCCAATGTGTAGGAGTTGCTCAGCTAGTTTTTGGATTTCTTTTAAAGGGAATTGTTGCATATGTAGCTGTATATTGGGTGCGTCCCTGGGAGGAGAGAAGTTCGGGGTCCTTCTACGTCGCCATCTTGAACTGGAGCCTCATTTTCAGTTTTAACATTATGATCTCATCAAAGTCCCTCTCACTGTCTGGAGGACTCTACCACTCTCTTTAGCTTCTCCCCAGAGAAATAACTCTCTGTTGTGCTTCTTTCTCTAGAGAAGTCCCTTTATTACAATTTTCTACCAAAAACCATTACTGCTCCTTTTTCTTTCCCAGGGTCCAGATTCTGGGCTGTTAGGCTCTGCTAACTGAATTTTTCTTTATTTGCTAGAAAAGAAGCAATGGATGCAAGGTCCACATGCCTTGGGGGTGCTGTCTAAAGACCACTGGGATTTTCCCACCCCACACTAGGCCAGGCTGACCAGTGTGTTGGACTGAACACCCCCATCAGAATAAAAATGTTAAAGCCTAGATCTCCAGTTTCACTTGTTACTTGTGTACCTGTAGTGCTGTCCTCAGCTAAAACCCCTGGAGCGCCGCGTGCATTTAGGGTGAAGTTCATTGAGACAACAGGCGGACATAAATCTGTGTTGCAAATCCTGGTGCTGCCTCTTACTTTCTTTGGCCAGCTCCTTGACAGCTCTGCCTTCTTCATAAAGTGGCCCGCAGAGAGCTTGCAGCTCGGCTAGTTTCTTCTGTTTGTATTATTAGTGGCCACAGTATGCTCGAAGCAAAGGAGTGAGGATAGCGTCACTAGTTCTCTGCCCTCCCTGCACTTGGTGCTTCCAGCTTCCCTCGGGGGCTCTGTAAATACACTGTTCCATGTGGCCTTCTGGTATATGGCCTGAGTGAGGATGTCCGTGCCAGTCTAAATATTAAATATTAGAAAAGCTTAATTTCATTTTTCTTTTTAGATTTAAAAATATATCAGAAATTTTAATCTTTTCTTCCTTTAGCCCCAGTGACTTGCCTTGCACATCCCCTAGGGCACACACACCCTTTATTTTGTAGACCACTGCTGTAGAAAGAGATTTCCATCCCCAAGGCTGAGGCCAGTGAGAACCAGTCCATAGGGGGAGCCACTGGGAGGGCTTTGACTCTGAATCCACCCCGTGTTTGTCCTCTAGAGGTCATCTCATTCTGAAATTCCCACCTCCGTATGGTGGGTGGAATAGATATTTAAGTGGCCCTTTCTCCAAGAATTTACTTTTGGGAGCAGTGGTTCAAACTCTGTAGGGCCAGGATGTACTTGCTCGTATCCCCAGAACCCGAAGGAGGGAATCTCAGTGGCCTGTGGTTCCCCTCGTCCACTGTGTTTAGAATGAGAGAGAATAGGTTTAAACAAATGTTTTACCTTGGCTCCTTCTCTCCCATGATTTTTCTATGACCTTGTGGTGGCTGTCTGGGCCAGTCCGAAGTTGGTGATCTAGAACTTTACTTCAGGATATGAGAGTCGGAGCCATTATTTGTGGAAGGCCTTTGGGCAACCTGGGCTGAAATTCAAACAGGAGCCCCGTTTTAACATTCTCAAACGTTTTCTGTTTATTGATCCTCAGCTACAATCCAGACCTGTTAGACCCTTAAACATATTGTGTTACAGCCTTTTTAAAGTCTGGTCATAACTCTAGAATGTGCTATTCAAGGGCCACAGTTCTAAGGAAATAAAAAATCTGGCTAGCGATTTACCTTTTCAAATAAAAAAAAAATAGGCAATTCTACTTTAAAGGTATTTTGACCCTTGTGATAAAACACCAGTCAAAATTGTTGTCAGGAAACTGGCCAGTGGTTTTAATGACTTTCAGATGGAATGTTTAGTGTAGGATTCCCTTTTACATAATAGCTTCAAATGGAAATCATTTGGATCTTGGCAATTTGGTTTTCAGACATTTTACAAACAGGTGTTACACGGCCCTTGAGTAAAAAAAAACAATTTATTAAATTAGTTCCCGGGCGCCTGGGTGGCTCAGATGGTTAAGCGTCTGCCTTCGGCTCAGGTCATGATCCCGGGGTCCCGGGATCGAGTCCCGCATCGGGCTCCCTGCTAGGCAGGGAGCCTGCTTCTCCCTCTGCCTCTGCCTCTCTCTCTCTCTCTCTCTCTGACTCTCATGAATAAATAAATAAATAAATAAAAACATTTAAAAAAAAAAAAAGAAATTAGTTCCCATGTTAGGGCACCTGGGTGGCTCAGTCGTTAAGCGTCTGCCTTCAGCTCTCAGGTCATGATCCCAGGGTCCTGGGATCTAGCCCCTCATCGGGCTCCCTGCTCAGCGGGGAGCCTGCTTCTCCCTCTCCCTCTGCCTCTCCCCCTGCTCATGCTCTCTCTCTCTTTCTGTATCTGTGTCTCAAATGAATAAAATCTTTAAAAAATAAGTAAATAAATAAATAAATTAGTTCCCATGTATCTAAAGCGTATCTAAAACATAATGCTTGAATTGGTGAATACCAGTTGACCCTTGAACATCGTGGGGGTTAGGGGCGCCAACTTCCTGTGCAGTTGAAATCCGTGTATAACCTTTGACGCCCCAAAACTTAACTATTAATAGCCTATAGCTGACTGGAAGCCTTACTGATAATGTAAACAGTCGATTAATTCATATTTTGTACATTAAATACTGTATTCGTACAATAAAGTAAGCTGGAGAAAAAATGTTATTAAGAAAACCATAAGAAAGAGATAATACATTCAGAGTACTGGGCTCTGTTTATTAAAAAAAAAAATCCACGTAGAAGTAGACTTGGCGCAGTTCAAACCCATGTTCAAAGGTCAACTGTATTTTTAAATTTCTTTTGTTAATTAAAGATTCATTAAAAATACCTTTAATTGGGCACCTGGGTGGCTCAGATGGTTAAGCGTCTGCCTTTGGCTCAGGTCATGATCCCAGAGTCCTGGGATCGAGTTCCGCATCGGGCTCCCTGCTCCTTGGGAGCCTGCTTCTCCCTCTGCCTCTCTCTCTGTCTCTCATGAATAAACAAATAAAATTTAAAAAAAAATACCTTTAATTTTTTTTTTTAATACTTCTTAAGTGTGCCAGTTTTCTTTACTGTGTTAGATCATACCTGAATGTTTATTTGATGATTAGGGATAGTGTAACGACCAAGACCCATTATAAATAGGAATTCTCTTTGTACAGTGTTATAGATCTAAAAGGTATAGAAAAGCAGAACCTGCCCCTTTTTTTGTGCTTGAATTCCTAATTTGATTTTACTTTGGTTCTTTCTCCTCAATATAAAGTCGAGTTGACTGAGAGCCCTGTTTGGTAAGGTTTTGGATCATCAAAGTGTAAACTTTTATTGGATTTCTAAAGAACAGGACTATAGTGAGCCCTTTTCCTTTGAGATAGTAAAGCATTCAGTGCCAGAATGATCATCTCTAAAAGGGCATGATTTTTACTTGAGGGAAAAGAAGGGGATGATTCTCATAGACATAAACAGAACAGGTCTCTTGTGGAGCAGTTACTCTATGCCAAGCACTGTTGTGAATGTTCTGCCGTCCGGGATCTCTTCATCCTCGGGGCAGCCTGATGAGGCATGCACCATTATCATCTCTACTTAGGGATTAGAAGACCTTAGGGAGGTTCAAGTAGCTTTTGTTGGACATGAGGGCAAACCCAGGGCTGCTCAGTGTAAAAGTCTGATGACTCAGCCTGGGCGGCCCACCACCTGTGCAGCACGTCTGCCCCGGGTGCACGGGGGAGGCAGTCAGCCACAAGAAAAGCAGACTGGAAATCGGAAGTCCTAGGTTCAAACTTCGGCCAGGGCGCTAACTGCTGGGTGAGCTCGGGCACGGCACGCTCACACTCCCGTCTGTCAGAGGAGAGCACTGGGCCAAAGTCACAGTTTCCTGCTGCGTCCCTCAGAGCCCTGTGCCCCCAGCAGCCTCACTAGGTAGAGCAGCCTCCCTCGGACCTCTTTCATCCATTGGGGTTCCGCATAGGATGTTTGGGGTTAAAAAGCAATAAATAAGAACAATAAATCAGATAACAGCCTGGGTTACCTGTAGGCCTGAGATTTTCTGACACCGGAGATCTTATTTTTACTTCCATTTTGAGAGAGGGAAGATGCTTCTGTGTTTCTGTTCATCAAAGATGTTACCTCCCCACCCAGAGAAGTCTCTCAGGCATCGGTGCAGAGTTCAGGTCAGGAAAGGACGGTTGAATAGTTCACGTTACAAGTTGTAGGGGGTGCGGGATCAAGAGAAGTGAGCAGTCTCACTGCAAACCTGCTTTTGCCTTTCCCGGTTCTGATCACAGTTCCATCGGGGGGATGGCGGGGGGGTCTCCACACCACCAGACAGTCCTCAGACACTACGTTTCAGCTGTGTTCCGACGCGGTCTACTTGGAGATGGCATCAGGCCCCACAGGTTAAGGGCTCGGTCCCACAAGATTGTCCCCACTTCAGATGCCATTCCCAAGTCCAGGGCATCACCTGTGCTTCCAATCGACTTAAATCAGAGATGCTCATGACCCCCTCCTTGGGTTCAGTTAATTTGCTAGAGCAGCTCACAGAACTCAGAGAAACATTTTGCTTCCTAGATGACCAGTTTATTATAAAACGGTATAATTCAGGAATAGCCAGATGGAAATGACACAGAAGGGCAAGGTATGGGGAAGGGCATGGAGTTTCTCTGCCCCCAGAGCACACCTCTCCTTTCAAATCTCCATGTGTTCATCAAGCAGAAACTTCCTGAACCCCATCCTTTTGGGTTTTTATGGAGGCTTCATTACGTGGGCACGACTGATTAAATCATCAGCCACTGGCGACTGAACTCAGTCTCTAGTCCCTCTCCCCTCCCTGGAGGTTGGGGGTGGGAACAAAAGATCCAACCCCTCTAATCAGACATGCTTGGCTCCGCTGGCCACCAGCCGCATCCTTAGCGTTGGTCCCAGAGTCCTCTCATTAACAGAGTAAGAGACACCTTATGCTGTCATCACTTATGAAATCCCAAGGGTTTTAGGAGCTCTGAGCTCTAGAAATGGGCACAAAGACCAAATACATATTTCTTTTTAAAATTTTTTTGAAGTTTATTTAATCTCTACACCCAGTGTGGGGCTCGATCTCTACGACTCAGAGATCAAGAGCCACATGCTCTACCAACTGAGCCAGCCAGGTGCCCCCAAATATATATTTCTTCTAAATCACAATATCGGGGCGCCTGGGTGGCTCAGTCGGTTAAGCGTCTGCCTTTAGCTCAGGTCATGATCCCAGGGTCCTGGGATCGAGCCCCGCATCGGGCTCCCTGCTCAGCAGGGGAGTCTGCTTCTCTCAAATGAATAAATAAAATCTTTAAAAAAAGAAATCACAATACCACAATCTCTTTTTCCACAGAAAAGCCGGTTCTTCAGAGCAGGCACTCTTTAGACGGCTCCAAACTTGCGGAGAAGGTTGAAACCGTGCAGCCACTGTGGATAACATTAGCACTGCAGAAGCAGAAGGGGTTTCGAGAGCAGCAAGCAACTCGAGAGGAGAAGAAGCAAGCCAGGGAGGCCAAACAGGCCGAAAAGCTCGCCAAAGAGAACGTGAGTAGCCTGGTCTTCAGCTTTAACTTTGCCTTCCCTGAATTTGGCTCTCTTTTAGGTCACAAGGATTTAAAAAAAAAAAAAAAACGCTAGCTAGGAGTGGTGGAGAATACTTAGGTTTAGAGCCATAAATAAACTGACCACCGTTAAACCAGGGAAGTGTGTTCGATTAGTAATTTTGTTTGGTTTCCTTATTCTCTTAGGTTAGCCTGACTTGGTAGAATCCGTGACGACTAGCAGGAATCCATGCACATAGCAGTTACACAGGAAATAGGAGAGTGATTGTATTTGAGCAGGGAGTTGGGAGGAAAATCAGGAGTCTTGCACTGTGGCCCTGATTTTATGGTCTGTTCGACAGGCCTCTCCTTGGAAAGTGACTTTCCCTCTTTGAGACCTTTGAGCTGAGCTGCTCCACGGCTGGGGGTCATGGTTGGCCCCACTTTGCTCCCACGTGCAGTCCCCGCTGCTTCTTTAGGAGCAGAGGTTGGGGGCCGGCAGGCAGAAGCCCCCACGGCCTTGCACGGTCAGTCTTTCCACGTCCTTAGGTTGACAACACATGTGCCCTGACTCTGCCCACCCAGGTCAGTGTTGGCCCACAGCCCGGAAGCAGCAGCGTGAGCAGGGCGGGGTCCCTGCACAAGCCCACCGCCCAGCCGGAAGAGAAGAAGCCAGAGACGGCAGCGTCCAGGCTTGAGCGCAGAGAACAGCTGAAAAAGGCCAACACCCTTCCTACATCTGTGACAGGTAGGGAGAGCAGGTCCACGGCTGGTCTCGCAGCTGCTTTCCGTCCTTGAGTGTGAGCACAAGGTCAGCACACGCGGCCCTCCAGGGCCCAGGCTGCCTCAAACCCCACAAGGCCACCCTTTGAGAAAGCTCATCTGGTAAAGCCCACTGGGACTCCCCATCAGTGGTGTGATGATAAATGGCTAACAGTCACCCTTCAGGGAGTGGGGAGACCTGGGATTTGTAGCATTTGACAGTTTTCATGGGGTAAATCCTCCCACTGTGGCCAGTTTCAAGCTCCCGGTGTGCTATCAACTGGTCCGATCACTTCATGTTGAATGAGCCCTCTCCATGCCCCACTGCCTCTAGTCTAGCAACATGAGGTTCATTAACTTCCTCCTGCGAGGGAGACTAGAGACCGTGAGAATCATCTCAAGAAGGGAAGAGGCAAGGGCGCCTGGGTGGCTCAGTTGGTTAAGCGACTGCCTTCGGCTCAGGTCATGATCCTGGAGTCCCTGGATCGAGTCCCGCATCGGGCTCCCTGCTCAGCAGGGAGTCTGCTTCTCCCTCTGACCCTCCCCCCTCTCATGTGCTCTCTCTCAAATAAATAAATAAAATCTTTAAAAAAAAAAAAAAGGGAAGAGGCAAGATTATAATAGGATTTGGGGGAAAGGGTGAAGTTTAGGTAAAATGTAAGTGGAATGGGGTTTTGGCGGGTTCAGAACCGAGCAGGAGTTGTATATAAAGGGGTTGATTTCAAACCTGAGATCAAGAGTGGACTCGGTCCTGTTTCCAGGCAAAAGTGGGACGGTGTCTACTCACTGGTGGGATTTCAAATAGCAAGTTTCTGACCAGCAGGACTTCAGAGCAAGGTTTTTCAGCTGAGTCCTTTATGAAACACTGCTGTTAATATATTCATGACACATAAAAGACATTTTTAAAAGATTCTTTATTCTGTTAAAGTGATCCTGTAATGTTTCCAACTATTTCCTTGTTACAGATCACTTGAAGGATGGATAGGAGTTGGAACAAGCTTCCTCCCAGGGGTTAGCAGGGCGTCTGTTTTCCCTTCTGGGCCACCTGGGCCCTAGAGGGCACCCACCCTGGAGACCTAGGCTGTTTTATGCCTTTGTTACCTGCTAGCTTGGGTATGGAAATGTAAAGAGGTCTCACCCTTAAAGCTCTATATACTGTTTTGGTGAGGAGAAAAACAACTATATTTGAAAACCACTTTGGAGCACTATGTAATTTCTCAAGAACCTTCATGGGCATAATTTCATATGATCTTACACCCAAGACTTGAGGGTTCTAACCATCTGGGTGTGTCAGAGAGATCATTCTTTCACAATAAAATTCCAAAGTCAGAGATCACACCTTTCTCTGCCTGACTTCTGTGGCCGTGCCAGAGAGTGGCTCCAGCTCACTGAAGCAAACTTTTGTTCTGATGTATTTGTCTTTTCCATCAGTATTTCCTGAGTTCTTTTCATGTGTAGGCCATTGCCATGGGCAAAGTCCAGATCCCTCATCTTAAGAAGCCTCTAAGGTCTGGTACAGGAAGAATTGGGGGGCAAGCCTGAACGTGGTGAGGGCTGGCGGGAGCCGGGGCCTCGGGCAGGGGGCACCCCGGGCCTGCCTGGTGGAGAGGGTAAGTTTTGACCTCACCAGTTCAATAAATTCAGACTGCTGGTTTGATGTTTTTCTTCATGGAACTGACTGGTTGCAGCATTTACCTTTTATTTCTTATCATGTAGGCATAGCTTTTGTGCACAAAAAATTAGGCTTCTGCACTGTAATTCTGTATGCAGTAGTTCTGATCACATTGCTTTCTTTCCCTAATTCTCACTAAAGATGCCCAGTGTTTCACCGGGGTTTCCCTTCTGAATCTTGCACTCCTAATACATCAGAATGTGGCTCTGACTTACTCTTATCCTTTTCCTTCGAAACCCAATCCAGTGGAGATCTCGGATTCAGCCCCTGCCGCGCCGCTGGTGAAAGAAGTCACAAAGAGGTTCTCAACCCCAGATGCTGCCCCCGTGTCAACAGAACCAGCCTGGCTGGCTTTGGCCAAAAGGAAAGCCAAGGCCTGGAGCGACTGTCCACAGATCATTAAGTAGAGGGACTTTTATCCACTCCTACTGCCAGTTACTGGCTCTTCTCTTGCCCTTGTTATTTATTTTTTATATGAGGTAAAGAAACCACGCTAGGGAAAAAAGCAGCATGTTTTATAGGCTCTAAAATAATGTTCAGAAACTGAATCGGTGGCATTCCTTGTAAAGAGTGTATTTGCACAATCCTAGGTCCTGGTGCCTTGAGCTCTTCCTCGTTCTCAAGAGAAAATTCCATCCGAGGGACCACATGAAGCAAAATCTCCAAACTAAGAACTTTTCACAAGAGCCTACCATGCCCCTACCACAGCCCTTCCACACATACACATCCACACACCATTTAGAACAGGACGTTTGCCAATCTTTGTAATGACTTTTTGATTCTTCAACTTCTTTTATCTAGAACATTTACACTACCATATGTTTGGTGGTTTCTTTCCTTTTCTACAGTAATGGCGAAAGAAGGGGTCATAACAGACAGAAACAAGATGCCCGTTCTCCTGAATGCATTGAGTAACTGGGAATCCTAACAAACAGTCTGGCTGCCAACTCTGCCCACGTCTGCTTTTCTGAATCCTACCTATCTGAAACCGTAACACAGAAAGTGAATCTATTCACACTTCCACCACACTGATGTCCGACAGGTCCTGTCATACCGGTACTTTCCTTCAGGACATGCTAAACATTTGGCCTAGTTGGCTCCTAGGGAACATTTCTATTTAGGATCATGAAGAAAGGAAGCCATAGATTCTCTTCCCAGCTCTGAGAATTCCCACCTAGTGCAGTGGTTCTTAAGATGTCCTGGCCCCATCTCCTGCCTTCCGAATTCGATCCTGTGAGTCTGGGCTAGGAAGGTCTATTCTGGTAAAACTCTTCAGACCAATTCTGATACATCCCAAAGGAGAACCTTGGGATACACTGCTTCCAGGGTAATCTAGCTTTTAAAACTCTGAAGGGGAGGCTCATTTTACCCAAAGAAGTGAGAGGAAAAATTAAAAAACCAATCCACCAAACCAGACATTTACTACAAGATAGGGGAGGCTACTGACATTGAAGGTCTCAAGTATTCCCTTAGGTCTTTAGGGAAAATTTAACAGGAAGCCAAGATTTGGAGCCTTTGTACTAAGGACTTCTGTGGAAAGTTTCTTTACCATAATCGAGTAATTCATATTTAGAGTCAAATGTTCAATAGCATTTGTAATTTTGAGCATTCACCTTGCTATCTTTGAAAACATCTCCCGAGTCTTAAGTGGCCTTGCTACTCCAACCGTGTGGTCCAAAGAAGGGACACGGTGATTCAAAAGCATGAAGCACAGGCCTCCCAGCCAACCACACGTTGCCAGTACTGACTTTATATTTCATGGTGTTGGCATATTCTCCTTTTCTGAGATTCTGACTCCGTAATAGAAGTATACATCCTTTGCCCAATGCATGGGGAACTGCATTCCTTTTCCCTCTCATGCAAAAACCCATCTTATCAGTATCCATCATCATTTTCCTCTATGCGGAGCTCACCTGACAGGCGATGTATTGTTGCTTTCCTGCCATTCGCCACAGAGAAGGCATTTTCTTTTCTGGAAACCATGGCTCAGCCTCATGGTTAGCAGTGGCACGTACGGTCACGCGGACGGTTGTACTCCTGCAAGCTGGACTTAGTAGTCTATATACTGGACCTTCCAACTGTTAAGAATCAGTTAACTAATTTTCTTTTATTCCTGTGGGAAGCAATTAATATTCCACTGCATGTTTTCCACACTGATGTTCATTCCTAAATCAAACATATAGGCATTTGTCAGTTTTCAGTGATTTCATTACTAACATAACACACTTTTTAATGGGAATCTTTCCACCTAGAGCCCTGGTATTATAGTGCTACGATAATTCTTCTTAACTTTCTCTTTCATCCTGTCAGCTCTGGATAATACCCCAGTAAGGGTGGAGAACAGGGGAAGCAATCGGGTCACTGATGAAGAATCCTAGGTGAGCCCACCGCTCCTGGCTCACACAGCACCGAGCACATGCGAAGTAGGAGAAAATACCTCAGTTACAAAGTTTCTCTTAAACTCTGCAAAAGTAAAAGAGGACACTGAGGACAGGACAGTCACAGCACTTACTTCCAGCAACTTCTAAAGGGTACATGTTTAATATTTCATGTAAAATAACTCCACCAAATTTGCACTAAATACCAATGAAGTGTTATTTTGCTTTAGTTGTGTTGCCGTCTTTTCTGATCAACAAACTATGGGGGAAATTCTGTAAAAAGACTTTTTTTTAAATGAATAATTGCTATGTTAAATATATAAGTTTTTTTTTTAACTTAAACATACACTTCTCTTGGCAAAGGTAACAGATTAACCTCTGTTCATAAACTTATATATATAACTAGAGCTTTTTGTTTACTTTTTTAATTTTTCAAGTGCAATTCTTACACATTAATTACTATTAAGTTATTTTAGAGCCAGTTATCAGCAAATTACAGTATGTATTCATTGTCTCTTCTTGTGACATTTAGTTTGCTTATTTTAAAGCAGAAACATTAGTTACAAGTGTCTTGCCATATTTTTACCAATAATAAAATTAAGTAGAGACAACAATGAAAAATAGTGTGATTTTAATATTATTTTGAGATTTTTGGTTTTGGTATAAAGGTTTAATGTAAGATGTCCATTATTGAAGGAAATGATCTTTCAATAAAAAATACAAGATCTTCAGCATTGATGTAATTTCCTTTTCAAGTTGAAGTTTTTGCCAATTTCAATGACCATCTAAAAGCAAGCTCATATTTACATAACTTTTGTTGAGAAACATTTCAAGGCATTTTATGTGCTACCTTGTTATTTTTTACTAGATGTCGTAGAGAAAAGTAATGAATAGGGGCAAATAAAATGTTTATCTCAATCCTAAATTGGAATTGAATGGTCTGCATCTCAGAGAAAAGACCACCACACAGCCTCCTTACTCCACGTGTGGGCTGCAGAACCGCAGCGATGGCTGGAGCTGAAAGCCTGTGGGAAAGGCAGCTTCCGGCTCCACACCAGACCTGCTGACTGACTGACTTACAGGCCTATACACCAGGGCACAATGAGTGAGGTGAGTGAGGCCCTCACACCTTGGGTGCCACAAAACTGATTAAGATACTGTTCTATTTTAGTATTTTTTTAAAATAAAAATTAGTACTTGGGGCACTTGGCTAGCTCAGTTGGTAGAGCATGTGACTCAATCTCAGGATCGCTTAGTTCAAGCCCCATGTTGGGCTTAGAGATTACTTAATAAAATGTAAATTAGTACAAATTCCATTGTGAACAAATATCAAAATTTTAAGACGGGTCAGTATTACTGATTTGTCTGTCTTTGTGCCTCAGGATCCATATGGCTTAGCAAAGCACTCTTTCAGCCCTCTCAATTGGAATGTGCATTTTATTTTAGCAAGAGCTGCAGGTGGTTAATACACACATTAAGATTTAAGAAGCACTGATCTAAAACTTGGCAGAAGATGTGCTATTCTTTTGGCCAGTCTGTACCTCAGTCCCCTTTCTAGGTTTGGGGAAATCTCCCAGCTTATGGGTCTTGCACTCCCCTCCCACCACCCCAGATGAAATGCCTGATACATGCTTTGCTGTACTCTCTCACTGGCACGGAACCTGTTTCACTTGAAACTGGAAGAGACTCTGCATTGATCTCCCAATTCAACTGTGTGTGGAAGTCTGGCAGCGGCGGGGAACGGTGTCTAGTGTTAGCAGTTTGAGCATTTAGAGCTTCAAGGACAGCAGCTTGTGTCTTCCCCAGGCCAAAGTCATGGTGATTTCAGGCATAATTGTTTCTGGCTGTAGAGCTCTAGCCCTGCCCCAATTCTCTAAGCTATTCAATATTCTTTTTTAAAAATTCTTTTCTGCTTAGGGGCACCTGGGTGGGTCAGTTGAGCGTCTGCCTTCGGCTCAGGTCATGATCCCAGGGTCCTGGGATCGAGTCCCACATCGGGCTCCCTGCTCAGTGGGGAGTCTGCTTCTCCCTCTCCCCATCGCTCATGCTCTCTCTCTCAAATAAAATCCTAAAAAAAAAAATTCTTTTCTGCTTAAAATAGCCTAAGTTGACTTCTATAGCTTGCAGCTAAGAATTCTGGCATGTTTATATCTGGGACTTTACTGAAGAATAAATGGACAAATGAAATTGATACTACAGTTGACTAGAGATGAAGGGAAGGTAAACAATAGGAAACATTTCTGTTACTTTAAGTGCTTTAGCACAGTGTCTGATGTAATATGCTCTAAATAGTTACTACTACCACTAGTGGCTAAAATCCTAATATCCTAGCAAAAAAAAAAGGCTGCTTTATTACCTGAACTAGATCATGAAATTTCAAAGAAAACTGAGACATCTGTCCATCTATTTGAGTAATTTAAGTGATGTGGGAAAAAAGAACACATAACTTCTGTTCCAGTAATCTTCGCTACTACCACCCAAAACTTACTACCCTAACATACTACCCTAAAACTTAGTGGCTTCAAACAACTGCCATTTTATTATTTCTCAGGATCCTGTGGGTGGGGAATTAAACGTGTGGCATCAGGCATCAGCCTGAACAGCTGGGGGTTGGCTGGAATGCCGAAGGCAAATGTGTGGGGCCTCACCTGTCCCTGTGATCTGGCTTTCTCGGGTTTTATAGCGCAGTGTCAGGGCCGCTCCCTTCCCACGTGCCTCTCCATCTGGCCGCCAGACGTTTTAGGTGGCAGCTCAGGCATCCCATGAAAGCAGAAGCTGCCAGACCTTCTTAAAGCTTAGGCTCAGAAGTGACGATAATGTCACCTCCACTGCATTCTATTGGTTCAAGCAAACCATGGACTAAGTCCAAGTACAAGAGAACGAGGATGCAGAAAGGGCATGGCTCCCGGGAGGAGGTATAGTTCACTGGGGGCAACTTCATGCCAGGCAGATGCAGCTATGAGCAAAGTGCTCTGGGACTGGAGAAGTAGCTCCAGCCCCAAACCATACATATTATGAGAAATCAGGATACTGAAGAGTATATAGGGTTTTTTCCCTTCCTGGTTTTCGCTGTGTTCCCTTCCACCAAGCCAGTGAACAAAAAGAGACCTACAACCACAAAATCTAATAAATTGAGAAACAGAGGTACAAAAATATTCACTAAAGTTTGTGTATCAAAAAACTGAAAAAAGAGGGTAAATCACCTTAAAACTCTACATAGGAAGAGACAGATCTATAGATATAATACTGGTATTTTGTTCATTTAAAAATAGTGAATAAGGAACCTACTTTGACAAAAAGATCCTACCTTTGAGAACCTTTTGTTACGAATCTCACTGTAAATAGGTAAATGGTGCATAACATCATGGACTAAGTTTTTAACCCACCAGGTATACTCTGATCTTCTTTTCACAGAAGTCTTCTATGAAAAAGTAAAAGAAAAAAAACCCAAAGTAGGATATCTGTAGCCTAATTAAAAGAAATAAAAGAAAATTAAAAGAAAGTGGTACTAAATAAATTGATCTTTTTTGTCCTATAATACCTTTTAAAAGCATTTGTTGCTCCTACAGGAAGCAAAATATGATCATTCTCCAATAAAGTATAGTAAAGACAAGTTTCTTAGGCAAAATATAATCTTTAGTATAAAATAAGACTATCCAAATGCTCTATAATATTTTCAGATGTCTCAGATAATCCAATAAGGACCGAACTTGATTATATTTGATAGCCACCCAACAAATCCAGACAATAAACATAATTATTTCTGCATCCAATAAGAAGCATTGATTCCCAGATCACAGGAGAAGAGAAAACTTCCCCGGGAAGTTCATATACACTTTGCAATCGTCCACTCTTAGATTCCAAGATCCACAGTTTCCCATCAGTAGATGCTGCCGCCAGCAACATTCCATTGTTACCTTCTTGGTAACGGAAAGCAAACGGTGTTGCGTACACCCGCGAAGTAGTTTCAAATTTCCACTGGAGGTGACCTTTCATATTACAACAGTAGATAAAGCAATCATGGGAACCAAAAAATATTTCTTGCTCTGATGCTGAGGCACACGGGGATGAAAAGATTGGTTCACTGGTAGAGAACTGCCAAACCTGAAAGATGATAAAGACAAAAATAATTCATTCATCTAATTTCAATTCTCCTGTATAGTGAAGCTTTGTTCTTAATACAAATGTAAGTGGTGAAGGCTACTGAACAGTAGCTACACACACACAGAAGAAATAATGGCTTCTTCTGAAAAGCATTCTCAAATTAGACCTCTGTCCCAGGGGTAAAGTCTAGAACAAAATACACTGGAGTCTTATTACATGAGTCACTGCTATGCACAACAGAATGAAAATTAATTTTGAACCCCATTCAAGAAGGAGCTACTACTACTATGCTTAGAGATGCAAAGTTCAAAGACAAAACTGCACTCAGTTTTCAATGTATCTTTTTTTTTTTTTTAGATTATTTATTTGACAGAAAGAGACACAGCGAAGAGGGAACACAAGCAGGGGGAGTGGGAGAGGCAGGCTTCCCGCTGAGCAGGGAGCCCAACGCGGGGCTCGATCCCAGGACCCTGGGATCATGGACCTGAGCCGAAGGCAGACGCTTAACGACTGAGCCACCCAGACGCCCCTCAATGTATCTTATTAAAAACTGTACTTTATTCTATTCTCCCAATGTAAGGAAAAAGAAGTGGGCTGAAAGGAAGAGTTTCTGTGCAAGAATTGAAATTAAAGGTTTAAACAAAAAGCTAGGAGTTGTGGGTCTGCCCTGTGGATGTAGCCTATCTGCTTATTTTAAAGCTACCACAGACAAACCTGTCAGCCAATATTTTGAAGAAAAGATGAGGAGGAAAAGGCCTAAGTCAAGACCATGTTTGCAAATGCACAGTAACAGCAGCGTAAGAAAAACAAAATGAAGACAGTGGGCATCTTCACGAAATAGGATTTGTACTCCTAATTCTGTCCCTCACTTGGACAAAATCACTTTCATCTTTCTATGGTTCATCGAAAAAAAAAATATTTGCCTCTTCTTACTTCTTAGATAAGTAAAGGTGAGAATATATTCAAACTACTTTGTGAATAAAATATTAAGTGAACTATTATAAGATTTCATCACAAAGTAATTGTCACACAGCAAGAGGAACTGTTAGGCTATGAAGGCTGAAAGTAGAATGAAAAGCACCAGAATCCACTTGGCCACGAATGGGCTAACTCGGGTTGGAACTCGTGCGCTCAAGGCCACCAACCCCCCAGATCACACATCCAGCACCAGCTGTGTTGGCAGTGACAGTGGCCTGTGGATACAGAAGTGGAGATGATGCTCCCAACAAAAAAGATCTCATGTCGCCCAGAAGAAGTCTCTCTGCCGATCATGAAGTTGCAGATGGGACCTCCATTCAATGCAATTTGGGTTATGCAACCTATTTCCATTCTCATAGAAAAAGCAGGGGCTTCTTTAAATGTTCAAAACCGCAACAGAAGTTATAATAAAATTGGCTAAAAGCTGGTAAAGGTTTTAAAATTAGAGGAGGGCATGGCACAAGTAGAACAATGCTTGAGTAGAATCTTCAATCTACTATCCCATCATGCAAAAATTAAGAAACCCAATGCTTGACAGTTAAAATCAAACTAGTTTTCAACACTGAGTTGAAAGGTGATGTTTATAAAATTTTACTTCAGTTGTCACCAACTGTCATGACTTGGAGAAAGATACATAAAATAGAACCAGAAATTTTTCACCTGTTCTCCAAAGTGAGTAAAGCAGAGTAAATTCCCATCCACACAGCCAATACAAACATACTGCAGGCAACACCGTGGAGAAGAAAAGAGTGGTTTTCCACAGGAATGTTTCCAAACTCTGTTCCCAGTGGCCTGCCATGGGCAAAAAGCAATTCACAGCATTTAAGTCATTCTACTAATCAATTACCCTTTATAACAAACTCCTATATCTCCCAGAGGCAAAGCTATAAATATCAGAATAAGCTATAATGGCATGCTGATATCATAAATGAAGCTAGTACATATACACAGCTATAAAATTAATCAGTGCTCTTTATGAGAGCTGAAATAAAAATTTACAATAAAGCAGGGAAATAATTAGTATATAAGATCTATCCTCAAACCATTCTAAGTTCGAATATCACTGAGAAAATTCTGCCAATTTAAAAACCAGATAAAAGACACACATAGAACTTCTATTTTCTCATCTTTCTAGACTTCATGTCAATCATTTTTAATGAGATCTGGTTCAGAAGAGCTCGGCTATATCTAATTAAAAACTATCTCAAATTGCAAAAATAAAACATTTAAAAAATAGGTAATAAAATCAATACATATTTTATGCCTACAGGATTGATAGCCAGTAAATGTCCTCCCAGTGTAGCCACATATAAATGTTGTGGAATCAGGCTCAAACAAGGGGAAGAAAAGACAGTTCCTCCACATTTTAACTTCCAAACACACTTCTTTTTCTGCAAATAAGAAAGCAAATTAATTGGTTTCTATTGGTGGTTAACAAATCTACATGTCCTAATCCTTGTGATACTACATCTATTTAGTTAATGTAGCTTTTTATTCTTAGTATAAAAGTAATATAGTCTACTTGTAGAGATTCAAGTTAGTATAAAGAAGACAAGGACCACCCAGAGACAACCACTGTTAATAGTTTAACATTTTCCCTTTTGATCTTTTTGGGACATACACAGTTTAATATAGTTGAGATCATTTTGAATATGTACTTGGTATCTAATTTTTTTTAAAGATTTTATTTATTTGAGAGAGAGAGAGAGAGAGACAGAAAGAGAACAAGCAGGGAGGAGGGGCAGAGGGAGAGAGAGAAGCAAACTCTCCACTGAGCAGGGAGCCCAACGTGGGGCTCAATCCCAGGATCCCGGGACCATGACCTGGCTGAAGGCAGATGCTTAACTGACTGAGCCATCCAGGCGCCCCTACTTGGTATCTACTTTAGCTCACCTATTTGGTAAAATTCTTCAGATATTACTTTAATGCATAATATCCCATCTGAAGATAAAATAATTTCTCTATCACTGAAAATTGTTTGGAACTAATTTCCTGGTATTATGAACAACTTAGGAATAGACATCTTGGTGTACATATATGTCCATGTCTCTGATTCGTTTGCCAAGGACAGAAGAATTTTACTGAATCAAAGGATATGAGGGGCACCTGCGTGGCTCAGTCAGTTAAGCGTCTGCCTTCGGCTTAGGTCATGATCCTAGGGTCTTGGGATCAGCGGGGAGCCTGCTTCTCCCTCTGCCCCTCCCCCTGGCTTGCACTCTCTGTCAAATAAATGAATAAAATCTTAAAAAAAAAAGGGGGGGGTAATGAAAGTTACCTATAGCCAATCTGTTTTCCTCAGAGGTTTCACTAGTTACAACCTCCCCCTACTCTCACCAGCATTTACCATACCATTCTGATCTAATACTATCTGTTTCTTCATTACATAACTTTTCATTCCTTTGATTACTAAAGTATGAAACATTTAAATATATTTACTAGGCATTTCTTCTTTGGGGTTTTTTATGTTTATATCTCTTGTTTTTTTTCTATCTGGGTCTTTATAATTTGTTTTTGTTCTTTATTTCCATTTATTCTTATCAATGATTTTTAACCATCACATTTGCTTCAAATTATTTCCCCAACTTATCAGGTCTTACTGATATTTTCCTTTGTGACTCTTTTCTATTGTCAAGACAGTAATTCTAAGTTCTTTATATTTAAAAACTCTGAGTAGCAAATTTATTTGTGAAAATCTGGTTAGGAAGTTAAAAATGTCTTCAGATATTAAGACTGTTAATTAACTCATTCTTCCCAGACCACAATGCTAAACTTAGGGAATAGTTAATATCTGCTCCCTTAGTTAAGAGCACCTGACAGTTTCACACTCTTCTAAGCTTATGATAAGAAACTGATGAGGTGAGTTCTTACATAAATATCCAAGGCATATGCATGCTGGTCATGAGATCCAATGTAAAGGAGTCCTGTGGTTGGATCCACAGTTGCTGAGCTTTTGACAGCACCCTCAGTAGGAAACATCCAGTATTTTTCTCCACTATTACTTCTCAGAACATAGACTAACCCATTATAACAGCCTGTTGGGAAACAAAATAGAAAAGATGAGATTTAAATACGTCACTCGAAAATAATTCTTTAGCCTAAATCATGACAATTTATATTTGATGCTCTTCAGGTGTACATCTGTGTTCAGCTCAGATTTAAATTTCAGCAATGTAAAGCAGAAACCAAATAGTAACCACTTGTAAAAAATACTTATTTAGTAGGTATACCTTATTTTGTTTAAAGTACCCTAAAGTGCTTCACTACTGAGAAAACAAATCTCTTCATGGTCATCCTTGGGCAAATTACCCAGCATCACTGAGCCTCAGATTATTTTTCTGCAGCATGTGTATACATCTACTCCAGTGTTAATGCGATAATTAAGATAATATGGATAAGTACCCAGTGCATAGAAGGTGTTCAAGAAATGCTAACGTTAACAATAGCCAGCCTTTACTGAGCTTTTACCTTGTGAAGTGTTCTAAGAATTTTACATCTATTAATTCATGGAATCCTCCCAGTGAGGCAAGTGCTATTATATCTGCATTTTACAGATGACAAAAGGAAGCACAGAGAGCTTAAGTTACTAGGGTAAAACTATTCAGCTGACATGTGGCAGAGCCAGGATTGAATCCAAGAAGTCAAGCTCCAGAGCCCATGTACTTTACTACAGCAGACTGCTTCTCCCAAACTGCTGCAATGAATGGGAGGCTAGGGCAGCAGTCCCTAACTCTGGGCAGCCAGAGTAACCCAGGGGGAAGTGGGAATGCTGAAAACCTACAAAGTGAAGATCACTCAAGTTCCCTGCAGTGCGTGTAAATCAGGGGAAGTTGACTTTGGGCACTGGCCCACCATTCTCTCCTCGGCTCTGCCTATGCTTATTACCACAGCTGCTCACTTGAGGCCCAATTCCAGAATAACTGTGGTGCTGTTTTCTTTCGAGCAGTTACTACTTAGTAGCAAGAAAGTGACCTGCTTAGTGATGGTGAAGAGAAATGTCCTACACAGTGCAGTACCCCACGACTCAGCTGGGTAATGAAAAATTTCTTTCAGTTCAGTTCATTTCCAGAAGGAAATCTTTGTGACATTGGGTTTGGCAAAAATTTCTTGGATAGGACATCAAAAGCATGATCCATAAAAGAAAATAAATGACAAACTGGACTTCATTAAAATTAAGAACTTCTCAGGCACCTGGGTGGCTCAGTCGATAAGTGTCTGCCTTCAGCTCAGGTCATGATCCCAGAGTCCTGGGATCGAGCCCCACATCGGGCTCCCTGCTCAGCAGGAAGCCTGCTTCTCCCCTCCCACTCCCCCTGCTTGTGTTCCCTCTTTCGCTGTCAAATAAATAAAAATAAAATCTTTAAAAAAAAAAATTTTTTTTTTTAAATAAAATTAAGAACTTCTCTTCAAAAGACATAATGTTAGGGCGCCTGGGTGGCTCAGTTGGTTAAGCGACTGCCTTCAGCTCAGGTCATGATCCTGGAGTCCCTGGATCGAGTCCCGCATCGGGCTCCCTGCTCAGCAAGGAACCTGCTTCTCCCTCTGACCCTCCCCCCTCTCATGTGCTCTCTCTCTCTCATTCTCTCTGTCTCAAATAAATAAATAAAATCTTAAAAAAAAAAAAAAAGACATAATGTTAACGAAACAAAGGGGGGGGAAGCCACAGCCTAGGAGAAAATATGCAAAACATATATCTGATAAGGGACTTGTATCCAGAACACATAATATTCTCAGAACCCAATAAGAAAACAAACATAACAATAAAAAACTGGGCAAAAGATCTGAAGAGACAGGTCATAAAGGATACACAGATGGCAATTAAGTTCATAAAAAGAAACATCATTAGTCACTAGGGAAATGCAAATTAAAACCATAATGAAATACCACACCATAACAATCTGAATGGCTAAAATAAAAATATTTTCAAATTCACCATGCCAGGTGTTAGCAAGGATGTGGAACAACCTCTCACATATTGATGGTGGTAATGCAAAGTGGTTCAGTCAACTTGGAAAATATTTTGGGCATTTTTTACTAAGTTAAAATTATGCTTACTATATAATCTCCACCTCCTAGGTACTGACCCAAGTGAAATAAAAACTTATATTCACACAACATCCTATTCACAAATGCTACAGCAGTCTTATTCATAATTATCAAAAACCGGGGGGAAAAAAACTGGAAATAACCCACATGTGAATGGGACAAAATATGGTATATCCACACAACAGAATACTTCCAGCAATAAAAAAAAAAACCTCTTGGGGCGCCTGGGTGGCTCAGTCAGTGGAGCGTCCCACTCTTGATTTCGGCTCAGGTCATGATCTCAGGGCTGTGAGACTGAGCCCCATGTCTGCCTCTCTACCCTCCCCCCACCCCCGCTCACATGGGCTCTTTTGCTCAAAAAAAAAAAAAAAACAAGCCTGTTGATACATGCAACAATATGGATGAATCCAAACACATATTAAGTAAAAGAAGCCAGACTCAAAAGCAAAAACTAGAAAAAGCAAAACTAGAGGGACAGAAAACAGATCAGTGGTTGCCCGGGGTTAGGAGGAGGAGGAGAGATGACTACAGAGTGACACAGAACCTTCTGAGTAATGAACTCTTGATTGTGGTAGTGCCTACGTGACAGTACACATCTGTCAAAACACAGAGCTATAAAGAGGGTAAGTTTTACTGTATGTAAATTATATCTTAATTTAAAAATGTTGGGGCACCTGGGTGGCTCAGTCAGTTAAGCGTCTGACTTTGGCTCAGGTCATGATCTCAGGTCCTGGGATCAAGCCCCAGGTCGGGCTCCCTGCTCAGCACAGAGTCTGCACCTCCCTCTGCCCCTCCCCCTGCTCATGCCTGCTCTCCCTCTCAAATAAAGAAAGAAAATCTTAAAAAAAAAATGTTTGAAGTACTAAGTGACCACCATGTGCCACAGGCCTTGACTCCTGGGCTACAAACAGTAACTTACATGCGCTGACTTTCAGGATGGGAATGACACCTGCTCATGCACACAGATCACTAAAAGTTTCCTGTAGCATATGTTTCAAAATGTACATGGGCAAGAGGGAAGGATCAAACTCAGATTCTAGATACCAGCTAGGATACCACAAGTAGGGAGACATATTCCTAAGCACTTCGCACAAGATTCGATAAGCAGATAAAGTAAAAACTTCATGCAGCAGAGGGAGTAAAGAGAACGGTGGTCAAGGAGAGGCACTACACCTGGACCCCATATTCTTAGTAAAGTAAGTCACATACCTTAGTGAAACTGAATAGCAGCTAGTAGCTAACACTTAATGAGTCAGTACCTTGCAACGTACCAAAGGATTCATAAGCTTCTCCAAAGCTCCATGATGTATGTGGAATTTAAGAAACCAAATAAGGGTGGGGGGGTGGGGGTGGGGGGTGGAGAGACAAACCAAGAAACAGCTCTAGAGAACAAACTGATGGTTGGGGGGGGGTGAAACAGGTGATGGGGATTAAAGAGGACACTTGTCATGATAAGCACTGACTAATGTATAGAATTGCTGAGTCACTATATTGTACACCTGAAACTAATGTAACACTATGTTAACAACACTGGAATTAAAATAAACTAAAAAAAAAAGCTCTATGATGATTGTAGTGGTTTTAAAATCTGTCCACAAATTCTCTGATAGTCTTCCTTTCAAGAGCTGGAGCCTAAATTCCCCTCCCCTTGAGTATAGGCCAGGCTCAATGATGTGCTTCTAATGAACAGAAGCAAAAATGATGGTATGCAACTTTGGAGACTAAGGCATAAAAGTACTGCATTCCTCCTCTCCCCTTCCCTCCCCTCCGTCCTGCCCCCACCTCTCGGAGCACTCACTCTGAGGGAAGTTAGCTGCCAGGTTGTGAGGACGCTCAAGGTTGTGAGGCCCATGTGACAACAAACTGGAAAACTTCCTGTTGAGAACCAGCTCAGAACTGAAGCCTTCTGCTGGCTGTAGTGTGAGTCAGCTGTCCTGGAAGCAGATTTTCTAGCCCAAGTCAAGCCTTCAGATGACTGCAGCCACATGGGAAACCCTGAACCAGGACTTCCAGCTAAGCTGCTCCTTTCTGACCTCAGAAACTGGTACGTGTTTGTTACTTAATCTAAACCATTAAGTTTTGGGACAATTTACGATGCAACATGTTTTATTTATTATACCCATATACTCATAAGAACACATGAGGTCCTAAGAGGTTTCAGCAACTTGTCAAAGTTCACAGAGCTGAGAACAGTTTTAGAGCTAGGTTCAAATCCAGAGACTAGGACCCAAGGCCCACATTGTGAATTAGCATGTGGGTAACAATTATTCTTTTTTTTTTTTTTTAAAGATTTTATTTATTTGACAGAGAGAGAGACAGCCAGAAAGGGAACATAAACAGGGGGAGCAGGAGAGGGAGAAGCAGGCTTCCTGCAGAGCAGGGAGCCTGACACGGGGCTCAATCCCAGGACCCCGGAATCATGACCTGAGCCGAAGGCAGACACTTAACGACTAAGCCACCCAGGTGCCCCAACCATTACTCTTTAACAACCACCAAACCCACCATACATAAGTTTTTAAATTTAACTTGCTGGTACTAGCATTATCATATGGTAATTAAGTTTAACTCTATAAACCTCAAATTCAAAAACTTACCTACTACAATAAAGTTTCCACACTTAGATACACATGCTGAGGATTCAATTCGATCTCCCAAAATCTGTTCCCATTTCACCTTCCCAGAGTGAAGGTCAACTGCCATCATTCTGTGAGAATGGGAGCCAATGTACACAGTTGCGGATGACTTATCAACAGCGGGGATTACTACTAGAGGTGAAGCATCCACACATTTGCCTGTGTCTGACCTCCATCTCACATGTAGCTCCATTTTCTTGGCTGCTATTACATATGTTCCCTCTTCAGAAACTTCTGCAACATGGGATGGGTCATTCGACTTCCCAGTAAGAGCTGAAGGATTTAAGCTTTTCACATTTTGAATATTAGTTTGTGAAATTAATTCAGAAGAATGGGCTGAAGAGCAAAGTCCTAACTTAGTTAAAAATTTAGTATTCAGTGACAAAATCTGACTCCCTCTGCTCACTGCAGTAAAAGCAGTTAGCTCACTGTCACAACTTAACGTCATGACAGATTTCTGATGTAAAGATCTTCCACTGGTTTCTTCTTGATTAATGTCGCTGAATTTTCTTTTAGTGGCATAATTCTTGCTAAATACCAGATCTTCATCTGGAAACACTGTTTGAAGTACGTGATTGTAAATCTCTAAAATGGAACTGCTTAGAATAATTTCCAGAAGCCCAGGTACTGATGTGCCAACTAGTTTCTCAATCTCATTGAGGAGCCGTATGGACTTTAAGGAATCTCCACCACTATTTAAAAAGAGTGACTCATCAGGAACCTTCAAAGGATCTTCTGAGAGATTCAGAATAGACTGTAGATGAGAAAAGGGAGAAATATGGTGAAGTAAAGGCCCCAAACCAAAACAATTCAACCAATTTATAGGTAATATATACAGCATAGTATTTACATTAATGATATGAACAAAAGACACACAAAATAAATATTTTGTTAATTAAAATAAACTTTAAAGGTATTTTCTTTATAATAAAGGAGACGATCACTATGCTACCAATTTTGTCACAAACTCACTCTAAAACTACAAGTTTTATCTCCCTTTAGAGCACTCTTCCTACCCATAAAATAGCGAGCAGAATTATAAAAATATGATCTACTAATTATAGACTCCACAAAATACTAATATCTGATATTTCTATAATACGGGAACAATATTTATATTCATTTGCTTCACTAAATCAAAATTATATTCCAAGAATCTAAGAATGAAGTGAGACTTACCAAGCTATCCTTTACTTTCAAACAAGACTATATAATTACATCCTCTTTTCAGAACCCTTCAGAAAGCTCCACATTTTATCTAAGAAAAACTGTACTGACCTATGGTTGTAATATATACATATTTCAAATTTATTTATTTTTATTTTTTTTAAGATTATTTGAGAGAGAGAGAGAGAGAGAGAGAGAACATGGGGGGAGGGGCAAAGGGAGAAGGAGAAGCAGGCTCCCCGCTGAGCAGGGAGACCAATGCGGGGCTGCATCCTGGGACCCTGGGATCATGACCTGAGCCCAAGGCAGACGCTTAACCGACGGAGTCACCCAGGCATCCCTGTCTACCTCACTTCTAATAAATTTCTTTATGGGGAGCTTAATCTTACAGTAGAGAACCTAATCCTTATTTTAATACAAATTGAAAAAACAATGGTATATTACTTAACATTACTTAACATTTGGGCATCAATAACATTCTTAGAAAACTTTATCAGCCGTATTAGGATGTTAATAGTCCCAAAAGATATAACATGACTTCTTTATAATAACAAATTTGTATCTTAAAAGTTATACCTTCCACAAATACTGTAATTTTCCCCAGAGTTCCTCTTTTCCATTGAGTTTGCACTCAGACTTCAAGTTTAAATAGTTTAAATATATCTTGTTTAACTCTGAAACATCAATTTTGCCTAAAAAGAGAAATTATTTTAAAATTTCAGTTCAAACCCTTTCTATCTTCATTAGTCATAAGAATCTACACATTTTTCAGTGTCAAAGTTTGAAATCTTATAGAATAGTTTGTGAAAGATAATCAATTCTAAAGAACGTAAGCCCACGCTACCAAGAATGTAATGGGTAGTAAGAAAGGAAGAGCTAATGTTTATCTTATTTAAAGAGTTAAAAAATGGTCTTATTAACGGAACAATTACTGCATTTTGATGTAAATATTAAATAAAGATGAAACTGGGAAGGCAATATCGTCATTAAGAACATATATTTTGAAATCAAAAAGTCTTAGAATTTCAACTCTACCATGAACCAACAATGTAATTTTGTGAAAATTACTTAACCTCTTTAAGCCTTATTTTCCATATCTGTAAATGGGAATTATACTACCTACTCACAGGATTTTCTAGAGATAAAATGAGTTAATTATACAAAGCACTTAATAGAGGTCTACCACAATATATGCTAATATTACTTAGAATAATAAGGATTTAAAAGGCCTTTAAACTAGTTATGAATTAGTATTCATTTGGCACTGAAACATATCTGCTTCAAATGATTTTACCATGAGATGTAAATGGTAGAGAATCAATCAACAAAAGTTCATCCGGGATTGCATGACTTGGAAGATGTTTCTGCAGTTCTTTAAAGATGTATTCCTTTACTAAATCATTTTTGGACACCAAGAACAGAATTAATTTTTCCTGATTATACCATGTAACTGCACAAGACTCCACTTGCTGAAGTCCTTCAGCAACCTGTGAGAGAAATTATCCCAATTTGTCAGAGCACATTTAAAAGCAAACTTCATAAATGCTCAAACTTCTCATGTCTGAAATCAACACAGTCGAATTAAAATGTAAAATAACTAGACACTTAAAAAAAAAAAAATCGACTGCTACTACTGCTATTACCAGCACACTGGGTTCTTCCTGTTTTTCAAAAATAATTGCTCCCAGAGCAAAGTAAACCATTATTTTCACAGTTATCAAAATCCATTCTGTCACTTATTTAAAAAACAACTCTTTCTTCATGCTGGGAATTAAGGGCACACTGAATAACCCACACCTATTATCGTAATCCATCATTAATACAAAAAATCTTAGGTTTAAATAACATTAATAGAGAATGCTGGCACAGAAAACTGGTGGAGGCTACCTCTAAAACCTACATATGTTAGTAGACACTTAGTATTTAAATAGTTCTACCTGTTGCACAAGTTCAATGTTAAGACGTTTGCCATGTCGTTTGATCTGACTGTCCTTTCGTCCCAAGAAAAAAATCTCTCCATCTTTCACCATCACCAAGTCTCCTGTGGCTCGCATCATGCCAAGTGGTACTGTCATTTCATCATCAAGAAAACATACTCTGTTTCTGCCACCTTCACAAGATATAAACACCAATGTAATAAAAAAAAAAAAAAAAAAAATTCCATGGAAAATATATTAAAAACCATCAAATCAAGAACATCTTCAAAAGTTCAGTTACTAAGTTTCACATTTTGAATTATTTATAAGGAAAGGGGGCAGCACACTTTTAAATGTTACCTGGTAAAATTAAATATAATAACCTCAGTAAAATAAAGGAATAAAACAAGATTTCTAAAAACATATATGTGATTAAAAAAATTCTTAGAATACTGATTAGAGAGAATTTTGGCTATAAATATAAAGATCCAACCTGCAATTTCTACATTACTTTTATATTTTCCCTAAGGGTATCAAACATTGTTATCTGAAATAATTATGGTAACATATTAAATGTTTCATGACTGTGAGAATGAGATTAAAAATTATCATCATTGAAAAGAATACCAGACAGGGCGCCTGGGTGGCTCAGTTGGTTGGGCGACTGCCTTCGGCTCAGGTCATGATCCTGGAGTCCCTGGATCGAGTCCCGCATCGGGCTCCCTGCTCAGCGGGGAGTCTGCTTCTCCCTCTGACCCTCCCCCCTCTCATGTACTCTCTCTCTCTCATTCTCTCTCTCTCAAATAAATAAATAAAATCTTTAAAAAAAAAAAAAAAAAAAAGAAAAGAATACCAGACATAAGAAATTGATCAAAGAATAAAATTAACACAGATTATTTTCTTGGGGGGAAAAAAAAAGATATTCCCAATCAACAAATGTAAAACCACCTAAAAATACTTGGCCACGGCCTTCTTGAATTGTGAAACCATTAGTATCTCTGACTTCAACTACCGTTCCAAGCAGTGGAAATCCCAGTGGTACCGGCAATTCAGATCTATGAAAACACAACAACCCAAACCACATTTAAATTTTTCATTTGAATAGATTTTCCAATGTATTTAAATCACATCATACTAAATAAAGAAAAAAAGTTTTGGTTATGTTATAATTCAAAGACTGCCAAGAGGAAAAGGTTAGGTGGAAAGGTTATTATAGGTTATTTATTTTTGTTTAGTCACAAAAAAGTTATAGCAGGATCTGTAGCACCAGTTATAAGAAAGGTTCTGGATCCCCAGCTTAAAGTTCTAGATAAAACAGGGGCGCCTGGGTTGCTCGGTTAGTTAAGCAACTGACTCCTGATTTCGGCTCAGGTCATGATCTCAGGGTTGTGAGATTGGGCTCCGTGCTGGGCATGGAGCCTGCTTAGGATTCTCTCTCTCCCGGGGCACCTGGGTGGCTCAGGTCATGATCCTGGAGTCCTGGGACTAAGCCCCACATTGGGCTCCCTGCTCAGTGGGGAGCCTGTTTCTCTCTCTCCCTCTGCCCCCCACCCCTCGTGCTCTCTCTCTTGCTCGATCTCTCTCTCAAATAAATAAAATCTTTAAAAAAAAAGATCCTCTCTCCCTCTCCCTGTGCCCTCCCCCACCCTCCCTCTAAAAAAATTTAGAAAATAAAAATTCTAGGTAAAATAGTGTTTCTAAAATTATTACTGCAGTGCCTATCACAAACATTATTAGTGTTAATGTTAAGATACTGGAAAAATACAGTTTCTCTCTAGTCTATTTAGTAATTAAAACCCTTACTTCAAAGTAGAATTAAGAAACTCCTCTGGAATCCTGTAAAAAGTTGCCCAACTTGATACCTCTGTGATACCATAAACATTAAATATTTGTGTTTTATTGTCTATTCCTCTCCAGCTTTTGAGAACAGTCAATGATGGAAATGCTTCACCACCAAGGGCTAATACTCGAAGAGAAGTACCGGCTGATAAAACGGTTGACTTGATAAGCTGAGATCCAAATCTTCTAAGCAAAGTTGGTGTCGCCTGTGAATATATTAAAGATAATTTATTTCCCTTCACTTCTTTAAAAAAGTAAATACTGTAATAATTAGTTGAAAGCTTAACACTGGGCACCCACATGGAAATTAAGGTGGTGTTTATAAAATTATAAATCATTTTGGAAATCTCCTGAAGCAGCATTACCTTCTTAATGTAGATATCAATTTTGCTTTAGCAAAAAACTTAAGAAAAATATTAGTTATGCTTCATTGGATAGTTTAGACAAGACGGTTTAAACATAAAAAGGACAAAATATATAAAATCAGTTCATACTTCCTTTTCCATTATCTCTATGTAGAAAAAAGTATATAAAGGATTAAAAAAATGTTTCTAAACAATATGAAAAAAGATCTTTAAAAACAGCTTTAGTGAGGTATAATTGACATAAAATAAACTGAACATATTTAAAGCATACAATATAAATTGAGATACAGATATATAGATTTATCAGTGAAACTATCACCATAATCCAAATAATGAATATATTCTTCAGCCCTAAAATTACCACTGTTAACGCCCCCCTTCGACTGGACCCCTTTTCCAGACAACCACTGATCTATTTCCTAATGATCAGCTGGCATTTTCTAGAATTATATGAAAATGGAATCACACATCATGTATTGTTTTGACGTGACTTCTTTCACTCCATATAAATACTTTGTGATGCACCTATGTTGTATTTATCAATTCCCTTTTTGTCTCAGTTCAGGCTGATATAACAAAATACCACAGACTAGGTAGGTTACAAACAATAGAAATTTACTTCACAGTTCCGGAGGCTTTAAGTCCAAGATCAGGGTGCCATCATGGTCCGGTTCTGGTAAAAGTCTCTTTCAAGGTTACAGGCTGCCAACTTGTTGTATACTCACATGGTGGAAGGGGCTAGGGAGCTCTGTAGGGTCTCTTTTCTGAGAGCACTAATCCCTTTCATGAGGGCTCCACCCTCATGACCTAAAAACTCCCAAGGGCCACACCTCCTAATACTATTACGTTGTTCATTAGGATTTTAACAAATGAATGGGGGAGGCACAGACACTCAAGACCATGGGGCTCTTTATTGCTGAGTAGTAGTCCATTGAACAGATCAGGACTAGCGTTTGCATTTCCATACAAATTTAGGATCAATTTATCAATTTCTACCCCAAAAAGCCTACTAGGATTTTGATAGGAACCATGTTTAATTTATAGATCTTGACAATATTGAGACTTCAATCCACAAACATTTAATGTCTCTTCATTTACTGAACTCTTTAACTTCTATCAGTAACGTGTTGGGTTTTTTTTTTTTTCCTTTTTGCACTGCCTGGACCAACCAGAGTAATGATGAAGAGAAGTGACAAAAGCAAACATCCTTGTCTTGTTTACAATCTTAGGGTGAAAGCACGCAGTCAGTCTTTCACCAAACAGGATGTTAGCTGTAGTTTTTTGCAGATGCCCTTCATCATACTGGGAAAGTTCTTCTATTCCTACTTAAGGTTTTTTCCTTCATCACATGTGTTGGGTTTTGCCAAATACTTCTGCATTTGTTAATATATACTACATAAATAATGAACAAAAAGCATAATTATCAGTGGATTTTTGGATGTTAAACCAAGTGTGTCTTCCTGGAATAAATGCCACTTGGTCACATTTTAAATTTACTGAAACATGTTTTGTGGTTGAGAATATGATCTATCCTAGAAAATGTTCAATGTGCTTGCAAAGAATGCATATTCTGCATTTACTGGATATTGTGTTCTATAAATGGAATTTGGCTGAAAATGTTGTTCAAGTTTTCTATATTATATGTTCTGATTTCTGTTTAGTTTTTCATGACCTAGGGGTATTAAAATTGGGGTATTAAAAGTTAAAAGTGAGGTACTAAAATTTTGAACTACTGGGTTGCCTAGTTCTCATTTCAATCCTGTCCATTTTGCTTCACGTATTTGGAACCTCCATTTTTAGATGGATAATCGTTTATAATCGTTACATCTTCTTGATACAACAACGTACCTCTTTTTTTTTTTTTTTAAAGATTTTATTTATTCATTTGAGACACAGAGATACAGAGAGAGAGAGAGAGAGAAAGCATGAGCAGGGAGAGAGGCAGAGGGAGAGGGAGAAGCAGGTTCCTTGCCGAGCCAGGAGCCCGATGCGGGGCCTGATCCCAGGACCCTGGGATCATGACCTGAGCTGAAGGCAGACACTTAACCATCTGAGCCACCCAGGCGCCCCACAACAACGTACCTCTTTATGTACTGGCCATTTTATCATTATGAAATGTTCTTGTTGCTTTTTTGCTTGTTTCTTTGTTACTAATTAGCCTGGATTAAATCTGTAAAATCTGTCTTCCTGGTGATGTGTGGCCACTAATGTCATTGCTCAGTTGTTCTTTTAAATATGTATTTTTTTTTCTAAATTCATTTGAGAGAGAGAACACGAGTGGGGGGCCAGGGGGGAGGGAAGCAAGGAGCCCAGTGTGGGACTCGATCCCAGGACCCTGAGATCATAACCTGAACCACCCAGGTGCCCCTTAAATATATATTCTTTTCATTTTTAAGTCTTACTTCCTACGAGTCACCTTTTGTCTGCACAGCTCAGTAGTCGAGCAACGACTGGACAGACTGTCCACAGAGATGGATTTGTGTGTATAGATAATGAGCTCAAAGTTTAGGTCATTTTCAAGCCTAATCCAGCTTTTATTCTCCATGGGTCCTTTTGTGTCTCTAATGTACATGCACATACCCTCAAGGTCAGCCAGGAATGTGCTTGGGCCCTCTGGTCTGATTCCCAAGTGCAGCCTTAGCCAGAATGTGCTTTCCCTCCCTGTGACCACAACCTCAAACCAGTGGAGTTTTTGGCCCTCCATGCCGGCCTGCTTCAACATTTCCACAGACAGTGCTTTTGGGCATGGACATAACCTACCATTCCAAACTGAATAATCGCCCTTATGAGCAAAAGGCCCTGACAGAAAAGTCTGTTTTGACTGTGCTGGGGGAGGCAGGGAGAGCAGCTTAGTCTAGAATACCACGAATTCCATTTTTATGCAAAACACAACAGTTTTTAAAAACAAACACTCTTCAGGTAGTTGTAGGCCTTTGGTTATTTCCAAAGTGTTGACGTAGTTGCCTTCAATTTTCTCCAGCTTTATAGTTGCTTTCTATCAGGGAGAGGATCTGCCAATCTCTTTACTTGACCATAGAAAATTTCCATGTGAATCAAGATTTTTAAATGGTTTCTTTCAATAAAAGCTAGAAGCAGCCCTAATGGACAACTTGAATTTTAATTCAAAAAGATTAAAGTCCTGGTTTGTCAAAATATTTAAGTAATAGGATGACCCTACATCCCAGTACAAACTTACTATTCCAGATTCCTGTCTAGGAATTTAGCACCTCCATTCACTCTCAAGATTCTGGGTTTTTTGGTAATAAATTATAATGGCCACCCTATTTATAAGGCATCCTAAATCAAGTAAATTGTTCCACCAAGTTTTATCATAAGGAAAATCTCTTATCAAAATGAAATGGGGGCGCCTGGGTGGCTCAGTCGTTAAGCGTCTGCCTTCAGCTCAGGTCATGGTCCCAGGGTCCTGGGATCGAGCCCCGCATCGGGCTCCCTGCTCGGCGGGAAGCCTGCTTCTCCCTCTCCCACTCCCCCTGCTTGTGTTCCCTCTCTGTCTTTCTCTCTGTCAAATAAATAAAATCTTTAAAAAAAAAAAAAAAATGAAATGTTCTAGGCATGCCTGGGTGCTCAGTTGGTTGGTCATCTGACTCTTGGTTTCAACTCAGGTCGTGATCTCAGGGTCCTGAGATAAGAGTTCCGCGTTGAGGTTAGTGCTCAGCACAGAGTCTGCTTCTCCCTCTCCCTCTGCCCCTCCCCCTACGTGCACGTGATCACTTGTTCTCGCTCTCATAAATAAAATTAAAAAAAAAAAAAGAAATGTTCTGGCCTAATTTCTGGTGCTAAAGATAATTATTTCAACTTTGAACTCTACAAATGATTGCACAGCTATGAATATTCAGCATGATAAAGCATAGTAACACTCTTCAGATACTCAAACTGAAATAATAAAATTTAGTGGCAGAATTCTAGTCAATATGCTTTGTTACCAAATCATCCTAGGCACAGAAAAATAGGACTTAGTAAATAACAGATAAAACAGGGTATGTTAAGGTTCCTTCCAAAATTTCTAAGGAAAAATTCACATAAAACTGAAAAACATTATTTTGCTGACACTTTGGTAGCTAGCAACCTGAGATTTCACTCTAATTAAATGGTTGCACTTTTATTTATTTATTTTAAAGATTTTATTTATTTATTTGACAGAGAGAGACACAGCGAGAGAGGGAACACAAGCAGCGGGGGAGAGGGAGAAGCAGGCTTCCCGCGGAGCAGGGAGCCCAATGCGGGGCTCGATCCCAGCACCCTGGGATCATGATCTGAGCCAAAGGCAGATGCTTAACAACTGAGCCACCCAGGCGCCCCTAAATGGCTTCACTTTTAAA
The DNA here is from genome assembly GCF_964656455.1 of Halichoerus grypus. Taxonomy (NCBI): domain Eukaryota; kingdom Metazoa; phylum Chordata; class Mammalia; order Carnivora; family Phocidae; genus Halichoerus; species Halichoerus grypus. The sequence goes on from NC_135714.1 coordinate 44,345,158, forward strand.
GGGCATCAAGTTTAATATAACTTTGCTACCCAGAGCATTAAAAAAAAAAAAAAAAGCTCAAATGTATTTTAGGTTTGTAAAAAAACCAAAAAGGTCCTTATTCCTTATTCCTGAAACAAAGTCAGTCTTTAATTTCCTCAAAAGCTTAGTCCATTTCATTTTGGGGCCTTTCTCCCCCACAGTAAATCAAGATGTTCTTTTTTAATTTTTAAAACCTTAATAAAGGGGCACCTGGGTGGCTGTCGGTTAAGCATCTGCCTTCAGCTCAGGTCATGATCCCAGGATCCTGGGATCGAACCCCGCATCGGGCTCCTTGCTCAGTGGGGAGCCTGCTTCTCCCTCTCCCTCTGCCTGCCACTCCCCCTGCTTGTGCTCTCTCTCTCTCTGACAAATAAAATCTTAAAATAAATAAATAAAATAAAACCTTAATAAAGCATGTACTGTCTTTTAACCTGTTAAGATCCTTGCTTAATATCCATTTAGGGGGCACCTGCGTGGCTCAGTTGGTTAACCGTCTGCCTTGGGCTCAGGTCAAGATCCCGGAGTCCCGGGATCAAGCCCTGAATCAGGCTCCCTGCTCAGTGGGGAGTCTGCTTCTCCCTCTGTCCCTCACCCCTGTCACTCTCCCTCACTCTCAAACACAATCTTAAAATATATCCAATTAGGTTTTTAGGTAACATTATTATTTATAAATAAAATCTATACAGGAAGCTTTCTTTTTTAAGTATAGAATATCTATTATATAGGCAAAAAGGCAAAAATCCTTAATGACTTATATATCATTTGATAAGAAATTTGACTTTGGAAGGAAAAAATGAACCCTAACAACAAATGCCTCACTATGAGACATAAGAGACCCGACAATACTGAATCCATCTTAGCACTCCATCTTGTTCATGTGGGCAGTTAAATGAGATCTTGTTCACATAGGTGGCTAGGTGTTACAGGACCTTTGGAGATTAATATACGTAGCTTAGCAATACCCACTGAGGCCAGGATAGGGGGAGGGGGAGGCTTGCTTTGGCCCTCCATAAATTTGTTCAAGATAACACATTCTCTCCCCTTTCTGAGGCAGGGATTGTGCCACAAGATCTAATTAAAGATTAGCTGTCAGGTACATGTAGACCCTTTGATCTTACTATAGTGCCTTCCCCTACACATCCCTTTGGTCTATAAAATCTGTAGACTAAGGTCCGGTCTTTGCAGAGAATAGCTGCACCCCTCCATATCATCATCCATCCATCCCTCCCTGTCAGTATGTTACCGTGCATAAAACTATGTAAACTGTATGGAGTTGCCTGCTTCGTTTTTTTCATCTCAAAGTCCCTTCTCAGTTTGGAGGATACTTTACAGTTCTTCCTCCCCAACCTTCTAACAAGAGAGGACATGCCTTATAAAGAGGAAAGTATAGCCTGTCAGTTTGTGTACTTCTCTTCCTTCCTCAAACTCAAAATTTGGGGGCGCCTGGGTGGCACAGTCAGTTATGTGTCCGACTCAGTTTTGACTCAGGTTGTGATCTCACAATCATGAGCTGGAGCCCCAGGTTGGGCTCTGTGCTCAGCGAGGAGTCTGCTTGAGATTCTCTTTCCCTCTCCCTCTCCCCGTCCTGCTCATGCTCGTGCTCTATCTCTCTCAAATAAAGCTTTAAAAACAAAAATAACTCAAATTTCATCTGCTGATAATACTCCAAATTAAGTATTGTGAATTAAATAAAATCACCATGAAACTATATGCACAACTTGCTGTGTTCTGGGATCTGAGTTAGTAAATGTATATCCGTTTCTCAAAGATTTAGGACCCCAAAAAGGTTAAAACCCACTACTAGAGTAAATTTATCTGAGACTGTGCTAAAACATTAAGCAAGGGGATCGGATTTAAAGAGAAAGAACTCATTGATTTGACATAGAAGGAAAGTCTCCTTTCCTTTAGTAACTATCTCTCAAATCTACTAAGGTACTTTGCAAATGTTTCTTGAAAATTATACTCCTTGAATGTTGTAGGAAAATAAATTATATTAAAGTCTTGTCCAGACTGATAGAATGATCACCAGAGATTGAAAATTTATATGCATTGATATACCCATCAAGCCACATTACTATATATAAGTATTATATATATAATATATATACATATATATTTTTTTTAAGGATGAAAAACTTCCTAAAAACAAAGTCAATATCAAATTTTGCCTTTTGACTTACCTCAAGTCTCTTACACTAGATATAAATCTGCAATTTTTAGTTTATCATGATTTGCATATAATTTTGTTAATTCTCTTTAGTATCTTTAACCACTTGCAATTTAACATCAGTCACATACTTTCAGATAAATATTTTTTAAAATCTTTAAAAATGACAAACTTAAGTATTTGTTTCTGTAAGTTAATGTAACATATAGTGATATAAAAAGTCAGAAAATCTAAATTCCTAACTAATTATCATTTAACTTACTTCAACTTTGTGTTTTCCACTAAAAGCTAAAGTTTAAGATAGGAGAGGCAGTGTATCCCAAAAGATTTGAGTGAAGGTCAACTTCCTCTAGTCATTATTGTACCAAATGGGACAGTAAAATAATTTTCTAATTAACTTTTTTTTTCATTCTCAGGCAAATTAAGTGATATCATCAGGAGATAACCCATAATAATCTTACTAGATTATCATTAACCTACTGTGAAAAACTACAGGAATACAAAATATTCTCTAAAACTTTAAAAATGTTAAATAATAAAAGACAAAGCATTTCATTTGTCCCTGAAATGTACCTGCAAAATAGTTACTCTGTGATGGGAAAAGAGAACAGCAGCTAATTTTGATGGAAGCACTTTGACAGAAGTTGGTACAATAAGCAGACAGGCACCACTTGAGAGAGCAACAAATATTTCCACAACGGAAGGATCAAAGGTCAGAGGTGAAGCCAGAAACAAAACATCTTCCTGTGTGATCTCGAAAAGTACCCTAAGGCAAAACAGAATGCAGTTATGAGAAATGTCTAACATTTGGTAATCACATATCCTAAAGAATTAGGACCATTAAGTTTCTGGATGTTGGCCAGATTTTTACTCTTTTCTCGTCGATTAACCAAAATGGTGCTATTAATTCTAGAACTGTTCTTTATGAATATAAGGATTAAAAGCCATTTAAAGCAATATCTTGGGGCGCCTGGGTGGCTCAGTCGTTAAGTGTCTGCCTTCAGCTCAGGTCATGATCCCAGGGTCCTGGAATCGAGCCCCACATTGCGCTCCCTGCTCGGTAGGAAGCCTGCTTCTCCCTCTCCCACTCCCCCTGCTTGTGTTCCCTCTCTCGCTCTCTCCCTGTCAAATAAATAAAATCTTAAAAATAAATAAATAAATAAAAATATCCACTTCTTACCATGACATATTTTATCATCTGTGATGGCGTTCTGATGTGTAAGTGTGGCTGGATTAAATGACAGTCCCCAGAATTTCCTTTCTAGTATGTTTTCTGTTAGGGTAAAAAAGAAAGGACCTTCTCTCTCAAGACGTGGAGGACAGGGCGCCTGGGTGGCTCAGTTGGCTGGGTGACTGCCTTTGGCTCAGGTCATGATCCTGGAGTCTCTGGATCGAGTCCCACATCGGGCTCCCTGCTCGGCGGGGAGTCTGCTTCTCCCTCTGACTCCAACCCCTCTCATGTGCTCTCTCTCATTCTCTCTCTCTCAAATAAATAAATAAAAATTTTTTTTTTTTAATTTATTTATTTGAGAGAAAGAGTGGGAGAGAAAGAGAGAGTACAAGAGGGGGGAGCGGGAGAGGGAGAAGCAGACTCCCTGCTGAGCAGGTAGCCCGATGCGGGACTCGATCCCAGGACTCCAGGATCATGACCTGAGCCGAAGGCAGTCGCTTAACCAACTGAGCCACCCAGGCGCCCAATAAATAAAATCTTAAAAAAAAAAAAAAAAGACGTGGAGGACAGAGGGAGGCAGGTGCCATTTAGTAGAACACACACCTCTCTGTTATTCCGTCAAACACTAACCTAGGTGCACTAACCCAGGTGCTGCTGTGAAGGGATTTTGTAGACAGAGTCCCTACTCAGCTGACTTTAATCAAAAGGGAGATTATCCTGGCTTAACTCAATTTACTCAACTGGAAGGCCTTTAAAGAGTGTTAGGCCTTCTCTGAAAAAGAGACACAGCATCTGGGTCTACAATTACTCTCCCTTCCCCCTAGATCTTTCCTGACTTGCCTGTGAACAAACACATGCCTATGGGGTTCCAGTCTGCTCATGATCATCCCTTTCTATTTATACTACAGACTTGAGTCTTCCTTAGCCCCCACAAACATAAGCCAATTCCTTATAGCAAGTCCCTGATATATCCTCCTGGTTCTGCTTTTCTGGTAGAAACTTGACTTCTTCTATCCTACTTACTTAATGATGCTTAATAGAGACCTCTGACTCCCTTTTCCTACTATTTGGCCTTTTCTCTCAGCAGCTGAACAAAGAGCAGAATATATGTAGTTAGGATATTACGGAGTATTAGATAGGCAGTGGCAAGCCTATGGCATGGCTTCATTTTGAATACATAAAACCCACTCTATCTAAAAAGCAGGGATTACCTTAACTTCAAAATATCTTCAAGTATGGTATTGTGGGGACCCACTCAGAACCCCAGAGTTGATATGAAGATTACTTTGAGCTGAGGACATTTTGGATTTAACAGATGTGGAAAGAAGCCTTCTTAGAGCTTCCCTTATAGGACTACTCATAAAAACTTCTGGGAAATGAAGTTGCCATAAATTCCTTCTTCAGAGTGGCTTTTATTCCCAGGAAGGAAACCAAGTGTAAACCTACTATAAATCCCCTCTGCAGTGACTTTTATGGCCCTGAAAGTAAAGCAAAAAGGGATTTTTAACAGGTAAATGAATTTCATTAAATTCAAGCACAAATAGCAATCAAGAAATTCCTATAAAGATTTTTTATTTTTATTATTTATTTGACAGAGAGACACAGCGAGAGAGGGAACACAAGCAGGGGGAGTGGGAGAGGGAGAAGCAGGCTCCCCGCAGAGCAGGGAGCCCGATGTGGGACTCGATCCCAGGACCCTGGGATCATGACCTGAGCCGAAGGCAGTCGCTTAACCGACTGAGCCACCCAGGCGCCCCAAGAAATTCCTATACTTTAAATAAGCCCCTTGGGGCGCTTGGGTGGCTCAGTCGTTGAGCATCTGCCCTCAGCTCGCGTCATGATCCCAGAGTCCTGGGATCAAGCCCCACATGGGGCTCCCTGCTCAGAGGGAAGCCTGCTTCCCCCTTTCCCACTCCCCCTGCTTGTGTTCCCTCTCTCGTGCTGTCAAAAAATTTTTTTAAATAAAAAAATAAATCAGCCCCTTATCCCTCATTGGGCACAAACCTGTTCCCACTTTATACATAATTCCTGCCTCTGCTGGCCCAGTGCCTCTCCCACCTCCACTAGATTCCAAATCTGCTCCACTCTTCAAGTTCCCTGCATCTCCATCCCACCTCACCTCTCATACTCTTTAACACATGACTTTGCCTTCTGTTGCCTAGGAAGTTACGATCCATCAGCTTCCTCTAACATTCCTTACCCTTCCATCTCAAAGTATCTTACTCCTTTACAACACTACTTCTTGATTTTTCAAACCAATTTTCCCTACCAATTCTCTACCACCAGCCTATTAATGTCTCCCATCTTTTTTTTTTAAGATTGTATTTAATTTATTTGAGAGAGAGCAAGATTGTATTTAATTTATTTGAGAGAGAGCAAGATTGTATTTAATTTATTTGAGAGAGAGAGAGCACGCACACACAAGTAGGCAGAGTAGCAGGCAAAAGGAGAGGGAGAAGCAGGCTCGCCACTGAGCAGACCCTGGGATCATGACCTGAACGAAGGCAGCCGCTTAACTGACTGAGCCACCCAGGCGCCCCTCCTTTTTTTTTGGTTAAGATTTTATTTGAGAGAGAGAGAGACAGTGTGTGTGTGTGAAAAGGGACAGGGGAAGAAGGAGAAAAAGAATCTCAAGCAGACTCTATACTGAGTGGAGAGCCCAATATGGGACTCAATCTCACGACCCTCAGATCACGATCTGAGGGGAAATCGAGAGTGGGACACTCAACTGACTGAGCCACCCAGGCACCCCAGTCTCCCATCTTAAAGATAAACCTATACCCTCCCAGAATTCTTTCTTTCCCATTAAAACTAGCTCCTAGAAATGAACACTTTATTATCTCCATTTCCTTATTTCTCATTCCCTTATTCCCAGCCTAATGTACTCTGTCCTCAGTGTTGGGCACTCGGAAATAAAGTCACTAAAGACCAGATTATCAATTACAAGACTCCTCTCTGCCTCATTTCACCATTCCCTTCTTCTAGACCTGCACTGTCCAGTATGGTAGGCAGTAGAAACATGTGCCTATTGAGCACTAAAAATGTGGCTAATCCATATTGAGATGTGTAAGTGTAAAATACACGCTAGAATTAAGATAAGCATAAAAGGGTGTAAAATACCTCACTAATTTTCATATTGATTACATTATTGATATTTTAGATATACTGAATTAAATAAGGTATTGTTAAATTTTCTTATTTCTACCTTTTTTTTTTTTTTTCAGGGTAGGGGGGAGAGGGAGAGAGAGAGAGAAGCAGAGGGAGAGAAAGAATCTTAAGTAGGCTCCACACCCAGCACAGAGCCTGACTCGGGGCTCAATCTCACGACCCTGAGATCATGACCTGAGCTGAAATCAAGAGTTGGATGCTTAACTGACTGAGCTACCCGGGCACCCCTCTTATTTTTTTGTACTTTTAAAATGTGGTTGTTAGAAAGTTTTTAATTATATAAAACTTAAAATGACATAAAAATATATGTCACAAAGTTTCTATACTTGTTTGTTTCCCCTTTTGATTTCCTAAGACTACTCTCCTTTGGTTCCCTTCCTCTTCTCTTTCCTTCTCAATCTAAGAATCGACTTCATAGAGATTTCTCATCTCCTGATGAGCAAACCAAATTCTACAATGCTATAGAAACAAACGTAATGAACGCAAATCTTTTTACATCTACTAGATTTAAGTGCAAAATTCTTCAACAGGGCATACCAGGCTCCTGCCCCCTCAGGTCACATGGCTCCTGCCCTCCCACTCCTTCCTCAGCTCTGCCCTGATACACTCTAGCAAGCCAAACTTCTTTCTCCCATATGTCTGCTGTACCTCTACCAGGAATACACTTCCTTCTTATTAATAATTAAGAAGCAAAGCTTCAACCATCATTTGTTTGCTCCCTGTTTGGCTCCAGGTCTGGATCAGAGAGGTGAAGTCCTAGCCTGCAAAGAATTAAAGTTTAGATATAGCCAAAACAAGAGCCCCAATTACTTATGACTATCAATTTAGGAACAAGAGTTCTAAAAAACAGGGGCATCTGGGTGGCTCAGTCAGTTAAAGCATCCAACTCTTGATTTTGGCTCAGGTCATGATCTCAAGGTCATGAGATTGAGCCCCACGTTGGGCTCCGCACTCAGCGGGGAGTCTGCTTGAGATTCTCTCTCCCTCTGCCCCTCCCCCCTACTCAACGTGCGTGCTCTCTCAAATAAATGAATCAATCTTTAGAAAAAGTTATAAAGAATAGAGATTAAAATTTTTCCCTTGGGGGTGTCTGGGTGGCTCACTCAGTTAAGCATCTGCCTTCAGCTCAGGTCATGATCCCAGAGTCCTGGGATAAAGCCCGGTGTCAGGCTCCCTGCTCAGCAGGAAGTCTGCTCCTCCCTCTCCCTCTACTCCTCCCCACTGCTTGTTCTCTCTTTCTCTCAAATAATTTAAAAATAAATAAAAATTAAATTTTTCCCTTGGGTTGCCTGGCTAGCTCAGTTGGTAGAACATGCAATGAGTTCAACTCCCACATCGGGGGTAGTTTACTTATAAAAATGTTTTCGGGGTGCCTGGATGGCTCAGTTGGTTAAGTGTCTGCCTTCGGCTCGGGTCATGATCCCACAGACCTGCGGATAGAGGCCCACATCAGGCTCTCTGCTCAGCGGGGAGCCTGCTTCTCCCTCTCCTACTCCCCCTGCTTGTGCTCTCCCTCTCTGTCAAATAAATAAATAAAAATCCTTAAAAAAATGTTTTTCCCCTTTAAAATACAAGTTCTTTCTTTTTTTTATTTATTTTTTAATTTTATTATGTTAATCACCAAACATTACATTATTAGTTTTTGATGTAGTGTTCCATGATTCATTGTTTGCGTATAACACCCAGTGCTCCATTCAATACGTGCCCTCTTTAATACCCATCACCAGGCTGACCCATCCCCCCACACCCCCTCCCCTCTAGAACCCTCAGTTTGTTTCTCAGAGTCCATAGTCTCTCATGGTTCGTCTCCCCCTCCGATTTTCCCCCTTCATTTTTCCCTTCCTACTATCTTCTCCTTTTTCTTAACATATAATGTATTATTTGTTTCAGAGGTACAGGTCTGTGGAGCTCCAGTGGCGCAATCGGTTAGCGCGCGGTACTTATACAGAGGTACAGGTCTGTGATTCAACAGTCTTACACAATTCACAGCGCTCACCATAGCACATACCCTCCCCAATGTCTATCACCCAGCCACTCCATCCCCCCCACACCCCACCACTCCAGCAACCCTCAGTTTGTTTCCTGAGATTAAGAATTCCTCATATCAGTGAGATCATATGATACATGTCTTTCTCTGATTGACTTTAAAATACAAGTTTTGAAGAAGGATTTGAAGGACAGAACTCACCGAAAATGTTGGATGTTCAGCACTATACATGCATGAGGGACTCTGACAATCTTAGGTATCCCTGTAGTGCCTGATGTATGGAGAACATAGGCCAGGCAATGATTTAGCCTCACATCCAGGTGCTCATCTGACTTTTCTTCATTGCTGTTCCCAGAATTTGTGTTGTCTGCCGTTTTTTCTTTTTCATATTTCTGTTTTCTGTCATTTAGCATCAAGCTCCCTTCAACATTTTTCCAGTGAAGTCTGAAGAGTACTAGGTCATTATGTTCTTTAAGTGTATCATAATTCAATAATACTTCATAGGAAGATTTGAATTTCTGTTACATGGGGAACAAAGTTCACAGTATAAATATGTTAAAAGAGGTTCTTTTTTACATAGAAGTAATACAAAGTATTCATTTACTCCTTCAACATGGTTTTGAGTACTTCTATATAACTAGGGATTAAAAAAATAAATTAGAAACCTGCAAGAATAGGGGTGCCTGGGTGGCTCAGTCGTTAAGCCTTCGGCTCAGGTCATGATCCCAGGGTCCTGGGATTGAGCCCCACATCGGGCTCCCTGCTCGGCAGGAAGCCTGCTTCCCCCTCTCCCACTTCCCCTGCTTGTGTTCCCTCTCTTGTTGTCTCTGTCAAATAAATAAAATTAAAAAAAAACAAAACAAAACCTGCAAGAATAAAGTGCTGTCTTTATTTTCAATGTCACCTTCAAAATAAAAAGACATAAAAACATACAACTGTAGGGCAACTATGACAATGAATATGCTTGAAATGTTAATGGGAATAGGAGACTGAATTTAACTCTGTCTGGAAGGTCTGAGATTGCTACATCATATGTAATATTTGGGTTATAAGAAGCTTTTGTCCAAATGAAGAGGAGTACTTTATTATTCAAACACCTAATGCAGAGTATATGACCCGAGAAAGCTAATGTTGTGGAGAATGTTAACCATTCCAATAAGTTGAAGAACAGGGGGAGAGGGAGAAGGTAAGTAGAAGAGGAGATGCTATCCTTAATAACTTTGTATATACTCAATACTAATGAGTTTACACCTTAACCTTATAAGCACCTTATAAGCAATGAGATCCAACTGAAGGTGGCAACAGCATAGTCTAGACTTTACTCCATCAAGGACAGACTGGTAATTGGTAAGATTTTTGATAAGTGAGGGTCTTCTAATGAAACTTTTGCAACAATTGGGATATGCATATAAGGCCTGAACTAGTCTGTTGCAACAAGAGTGGACAGACAGAGCCTATGAGCAAGAGTCAATAGGGTTGCGTAACTCTCTGGATACAGAGTGAGTCTAAGAAGACTGCAGAGTTTCTGGCTCAGGTATTTGGTAGATGGAGATAGATTAATACAGATTTACTTAATTTGGATAAAAAGATGCTAAATTCAATTTTTACATGCTAAAAGTGAGGCTCCTTTGAATATACCTTTTTAGGTTGATAAAAAGCAGCTTAATGAAACATAACAAGTTTTCACATCAAAGAAATTACTATAAAAGACAAATGAGAGAAAAATAAGAGAAATGAGAGAAAAAGGTCACAATGCAAGAGCCTATAGTGTTTTGTTTGTTTGTTGTTGTATATTAGGGGTCAGGTGTGGTGTGACCGGCTTTCCTAACTGTTTACATTTGTCAAAACTCATCAAAATATACACATAAAATTGGTGATTTTTATTGTATGTCCAATAAACCTCAACAACTGATTTTTTTTTTTTAAGATTTTATTTATTTATTTATTTGACAGAGACACACACAGCGAGAGAGGGAACACTAGCAGGGGGAGTGGGAAAGGGAGAAGCAGGCTTCCCGCTGAGCAGGGAGCCCGATGCGGGGCTCGATCTCAGGACCCTGAGATCATGATCTGAGCAGAAGGCAGACGCTTAACCAACTCAGCCACCCAGGTGCCCCTACTGACAGCATTACAAAAAACTGAGAACCACTGCTCTAGTGGATGCTGAGCATATTATACATGCTCAATAAATATTTGATTGCTCATATGTTAAGGAGGAACACTTACATCAAAGTCATGGAACAGGAAGCAAGGTACTTTCTAGGGGATTTTCTATGTGCCCAACTCCATATAACCAGTTAGAAAGAATACCTGATACTGACAATTCTCATACCCAACCACCTATTTTATAAAACTTTCACCAAGGTTAAGAAAAATGAATGTCGGGGCGCCTGGGTGGCTCAGTCAGTTAAGAGTCTGCCTTTGTCTCGAGTCATGATCCCAGGGTCCTGGGATCGAGCCCCACATCGGGCTCCTCGCTCAGTGGGGAGTCTGCTTCTCTCTCTCCCTCTGCTGCTCCCCCTGCTTTTGTGCTCCTTCTCCCTCTGTTGAATAAATAAATAAAATCTTAAAAAAAAAAAAAAATGTCACATCCGTTTTAGTTTTGCTTACATCAAAAAAGAAATAACCAATCTGAGAAGAAAACTTTTGACTAGACACGAATAGGTTTATTTAGAGAATATTAACCCATTATATGTAGCCTATTATACCTCAGTTGTCTCTTTCTAGAGACTTTAATACCCGTGATTCTCTAGGAAGTCCTCCATATATCTCAAGCTCTTGATATTTTTTGCTATATATACAGATAGAGATGCACACACATACAGATACATAGGTGGATGTATTTAAGTTACCCTCAAATATAAATTGGTTCAGATAGGAAAAGGGTAAAAACAGGCTAAATTAAATATATGTTCTATAATGCTCTATTCCTCCTTGGTAAAAATATTTTACAAATAAAATAATGAAACATGGGATGCATTTTGCTGAACACCTAACACCAAATATTACCCATAAAGCAGTGTTCCTTGGCTAGGTATTTGGTTGGCAGTCATTTAAAAAATTAAAAAATAAATTTAGTTTTCCAGAGAAGTCTGGAAAGTGCTAATCTCTTTTTCAAAATTTAAGCCTGGTTATAATTCTTTAATGTTGCTGACCACTGTAAATTGAAACACTTATCTTTTATATTTGTGGCAAGTATTATAAAATTTTCCTAGTATAGAAACACCTTTGGAAAGAGAAAGGAAATTCGAAACAATGCAGTACCTTATTATACATCTAGAACACACGTTCATGCTATAGAGCAGTGTTTCTCAACAGATTGTAGGGGGTAAAGGGTGCCTCCAGGAGATATCTGGTAATTTCTGGAGACAATTTTGGCTGTCACAACTCGGGGGGGGAGGGTGCTACTGGCATCCAGGGGGTCGAAACCAGGGATGTTGCTAAAACAACCTATAATATACAGGACACTCCTCACAACAATTACCCAACCCAAATGTCAAAAGTGCTGAGACTGAAAAACTGCAGTTAGAAAAGGTGGACATGGATGGACAGACACACAACCTTCAACTGAAAAATAAACATAACACATAAAAAAAACAATTTAAATACACACACTTACATGAATTTGCTGTTTTTCAACAAGAATATAACTTAGATTACATTTTTTCATAAAATGAGTTGATAATGCTGGTGGTGCATCTGGATCAAGAGGAGCATAAGCAGCAGGGACTTGGAGAATTCTAAAGAAACAGTACAGAGTCAGCACAGAAGATCTGCTGAAAATCATCTAAGTATTTTTCTACGTACTTTACTGTTGACTATATCAGAAATGCCCAATATTTTTGTTGACACATCTTTGGTTATAGTTATTTTTATTTTGTCTTTAAGACCGAATATCCGTTATTAAATTTTTATCACTTAATATACAGAAATCCAAGATTTTTTTAAAGCTAATGTATTACAGTGGAATGTACTTGGTTAACACTACTACTAAAATACCAAATAGGTAGCAGAGTCTTGTTTCTTCATCTAACTAAGATAACATAAGCTAAATATCCATATGAAACTTACTAGTATGCAGATTAATACAATCTATACTAAAAATGACATTTCACCAAATCCAGGATACCTTAAGGGGGAGGGAAACAACTTTAAAACTGATTTTTAAGTGGCAATAAAGATCCAAAATTAGTTAGTTGTTTTAACTAAAAGTACTTTCAGGTAGGGGGACCTGCTGGCTCAGTTGGTAGAGCATAGGACTCTTGATCTTGGGGTTGTGGGTTTGAGCCCCACTTTGGATGCAAAGATTACTTCAAAATAAAATTTAAAAAAAGCACTTTGAGGTATACTTTGGAGACAATAGATTTTTGTAGGAAATTCTCAATAAAATTTTGTCAATGATTGGATGAAAGTAAAATTTTAACTTTTTTTGCTTTACATTTATACAATTAATCTACTAACACACATCCCATGGGATGAGTATCAACTTTTCTAATTCTTTAGCAGCTCTTATTTACTGCAGAACCCAAGTACAGAAATCACTATATAAGGATAATATTCTAGAACTTAATGAACATTTTGCAAATGATTTTTTGAATTAGTGTCTTCCTCAGTTCATAGCTCAATTTTTATGAACCATCATTCAAAACTTTCATTTATTAATTCATTCACTTACTGAATACCTGAGTACCTAGAACTTCAGTCTCGGGAAAAAAACAGTTACAATATTTCTGAAATACTTGTTTTCTCTAATATAACAGAATTTATGACTGTTTTCTTTTGGCAGACAAATGAAGCCCTTATATCTTGGAGATATTTAAGTGTTCTATTAGCGAAAACTTCTGGTCTCTCCTACATAAACTCAGATTAACTAACTTAAATGATTAAAAATAATCTTGGGGTAGGGGCACCTGGGTGGCTCAGTTGGTTAAGCATCTGCCTTCAGCTCAGGTCATGATCCCAGGGTCCTGGGAACCAGCCCCAAATCGGTCTCCCTGCTCAGCGGGGAGTCTGCTTCTCCCGTTCCCCTTGCTTGTGCTCTGTCAAATAAATCTTTTAAGAATTTAATAAATCCTTAAGAAAAATAATAATCTTGGGATAAATATGAATTCCTTTAGCCTAAAATCTAACAAGCAATACATAAAAATAAAATAGTAAACAGAATAGTAAGTTACAACATATTCTATGTATTAAAGAATTATAAGTTAGATTAGAAAACTAAAAATTTAATATTAAAACAATTACCCTAAAATCCAAGAGGGTAAGTTTATCCCAGGATGGCAGTAGAGACCAACTTCCCGAATTCCTTGAAAGGTACAGTGTAATTGCAGGAAATTTGATAATTCTGAAGCAGCATTAACCACAGTCTTATAGGTGTAATAAACTGGAGGCTGGTTGTTACACTCATCAAAACATACAGCTATTTTATCTGAATAAATGGAGGCAGCCTGATGCACCAATTCTTGAAGAGTCATTTCACTGGTTTCTCTAAACATCATTGGCAGCAGAGAACTCTACCTATATACAGAAATATTATGGGGACAGGGAGTTTTAGGGAACCTAGTAGGATGAGAAAGGGAAAGAGAAACTTCTATATAAATTATTCCTCACAAAAATAAATATATCAAAAACGTTATTAATCTCAGAAACCAGGAATGGTCTGTGGTGAGAACAATGAGGCTGAAAATTAATCTGATACCCCTGACCTAATACTGGGTCAGTGCTGGAAGAAAATTTGGGAGAGGAGCGGTATACACAGGGGAGAATGAAACAGGTACATATGTAGTCTCTCTCAACTGCCCACAATGGGAAAAAACAAAAAATTAACCAATAAAACTCAATTTAAAGCACTACATGCTTAATTTTTTCATTTTTCTTTGGTTATCGTTCCAGATTAAGATAAAGTGGTTAAAATCATGCACAAAAGACTAACTCAAATAAACTGTGCTTTTAGGAACTGAACTTAGGTGACAGCAAAACAAACCTTTGATAGGAAAAAGAAAACTACCTAAATCCACCCAATTTTAGTCCACTATATATAAACTATATTATTTATTATAATACTTCAGAGGTCACATCAAGTCACTTTTATAAATGTTGAATAACCTCTTTATTCTCTTTTTAAACTGCCAATAAATCCATTTAAATTTAAACCATAGTGTTATAACTCAAAGCACTGTATCAATACAATATTGTCTGGACTTCTCAATAAAAATATAAAGATTTTAAACAGTATTTCATCAAAAAAAACTTTAGGGATCATCGATTTAGAAGAAATAACTGCTAGTATTTCCTTGAGAATAAAGGTGATTTTTTTTTCTCTTCTGTGAACTCTTTTCTGTATTTCAAAAGCAGGTAAGATTTACCAAGTAGCCTACTTTAGTTTTTTTTTACTTGTGCATACATATTAGAACTGATTTCATTGATTCAAAATAAAATTAACTTTTACCTATATCATTTAATTTATATGAATTAGTAAACAAAATATTCGTAAAGAGAGCGAAATGAACCAACAACCATTGAGACCCATAAGGTTTGAAAATGCCACGTTATCTAAATATAAAATTTAAAAACATAACTGTGGTACTTAGTTTTTAATAAGCATTTCTATAAATATTTTGTAATGTACAAGATAAAAATTTTAAACTTTTCCTCATACACACAAATGATCATTATATAAAGACTGTCCATAGCACGCATTAATTATGCCAAATGCGTTTTTCACAGGAGGTATAGTCAGTGCAGAAGGATATCTTCTGCTACGCTCTCCTGCTAGAGAGACAAATGGCTTACACTCTAAGGCATTTTCACAAAAATGGTATATTGTATGTATCCCCCCAAAATGCATTTTTAATGCAAAAACAATTACAGCCATTAATTTTCCACATGAAGACATTCTGATTATACTCCAAAATACCTGACATCAAAGGGGCAAGATTATAAAGTTAACTTTAAAAAATACCATTTTTATGACAAATTACAACACTCACCACACATCTATGTAATTCAGATGTTTTTCTACTTTTAACTGCCAGTTTCCCAGTGGTTGCTACAGAGACTTAAGGCAAGATCTATTGCGTAACGTTTTTATTTTAACAATCAAATACATTCTCTCCAATAAAAAAAATACTATACTTAAAAAAATACTTATTGGACACCAAACATTTCTGAGACCTCATGGGGGGGGCAGCAAATCTGGTAAGCAGATTTTATATGTAATGGAATCATTAAGATATTCGCTACTTCATTTGTAACACTAGAGGCTATTTATGAAGTTATCAAAGGTCTTAAGAGTGTCAACAAATTCTCGCGCTCCAAGGGTTTCTCTTCCCAAGTTATCAGTTATTTTAAAGAGAGTTAAATAATCTAGAAACTTTATTTTGCTGTATCCACTGGCTTCTTAATTTACATTATGCAACTACATTTAATAACAATGCACTCTGTAGCTCCCACAACGCTTTTTCATTTGCTCTTCCAAACCAATAGGTGGAGCAGATTTATTTCCTTCAGAATGAAGGAGCCGAGGGTCTGAGGCTGGGTAACTCTGGAGAGATCACACAGGTCAGTTTAGTCTTTGCAGGACACCAACCTGCCAGACGCCACTGACACACATCCCAGGCGAGGCGGTGGCCTTGAGGCTGAACCAATCTGCACAGCCAGCCCGAGGCCTCACCCTACTTCACTTCCCTCACACAAGCCCCTGCTGGATGCTGCCTCCTGCGAGACTCAGAAGGCCTGACGACTGCGGCAGAGGCTTTAGCCCATCCGGACCCTCCAAAAGCCCGAACCCAGAATCTCCCCCAACACATATTAAAAAAACAGTTACCCGCAAGCCGTAAAGTGTACCCATCGCACTCGCCGCCGGGGTCTGAGAGGCACGGGCTCTCCCGTAATCTTCTGCGTCGCTGCATTGACGTCAGCTCGAGCGACCGGGGGCAGATAGTGTCCTAAAGCCCCGCCCCCTCCCAAAGGGCCTTGCGCCAACTCGGGCAACACCTGGCAGTGTTTTTGCCTACTGCTCTCAGCTCAGCCACCTGTTGTGGTCACGCTGGATTTTTGGACAGGGTTTGCATAGACTTTGGAGCAGCTTAGAGCTGTGCCCTTTCATATTTAAACTCGGGCGAGATACTTTAATTCGGAGCCCATAAAGTGCAAAGATACTGTCTAGGTTTGATGTGAAGGAAGGTGAAATAGCTGTGAAATGCAATAGTAAATGGACTTAATCCATCTGACAATTTCTCAGAGTAGAAATGGAGTTTGGAAGATTGTGAGTGCCGTGATGAAGCCTGCAAAGGAGGTCCCTGTCACAATTAGGCTGGCATTTTAATTGGAAGAGACCGATTTAAACGATGAGTAAGAAATTTTCAGCTTTCAGTAGGAGCAATAAATAAAATGGGGGGGGGGAGTTACCTAAGCTATACGCCTGAATAACAATTGGTTTCCAACTTATTACAGTTGGAGACATGTAAATTATTACAGATGTCAAGGGAAATAATTTTATTTTTAAGCTACTCTGCAATAGCAGAGGAAGTGATCAGGTTTTTAAATTTTTTGCTGTGGGGCACCTGGGTGGCTCAGTCGTTAAGCGTCTGCCTTCAGCTCGGGTCACGTTCCCAGGGTCCTGGCATCGAGCCCCGCATCGGGCTCCCTGCTCCGTGGGAGGCCTGCTTCTCCCTCTCCTACTCCCCCTGCTTGTGTTCCCTCTCTCGCTGTGTCTCTATCAAATAAATAAAAGCTTTAAAAATAAAATAAAATTTTTGCTGAAAGACTGAGAAGACCGCGCAGCATTGACAGCTATATATGAAAAGTCACAGGATATCTCCCTGTCCTTAGGGGTCAGTGGCAAGAAACTAGCAGTAATCCAAGCAAGAGATAGCTCCGTCTGCTCAGGATAGTTTCACCCAGATATATCACAGGCTACTAAAACGATTTGGGGGGGAGGGTGTGTCCCCCAACCTTTCTGTATTTGAGAATGACACCATCATCCACCCAGCAAAGAAACCTAGATACCACCCCCCTTTTTCTTTACCCTCCTATATCCAATTAGACCCTGTCTCCACTCCTCGATCTCAAAGTCAGCTGACTACATCAGAATCACCTATGGTGATGTTAAACACAGATTCCAGGTTCCTGGACCTCCATCCCCCCGGGTTCGGAATTAGTTTTCTGAGAGGCCTACAATCTGCATTTTTTAAAATGCTCTCATCTTCATTTCTGCTACTGCTACCTTAGTTCAGGTCTTCTTGGTCAGCTTTTCCTGAAAGCCTATTAGCTTCACTTGGCTCTAACTCTAAATTGCTGCTAGAGGGGTGCCTGGGTGGCTCAGTCGTTAGGCGTCTGCCCTCGGCTCAGGTCATGATACCAGGGTGCTGGGAACTAGCCCCGCATTGGGCTCCCTGCTCAGCGGGAGGCCTGCTTCTCCCTCTCCCTCACTTGTGTTCCCTCTCTTGCTGTGTCTCTGTCAAATAAATAAATAAAATCTTAAAAAAAATAAATTGCTGCTAGAGTGATGTTGGTTTTATTATAATCTTTCACCTCGGATATTAATGATAGTTTTAGTTGTTTTTCCCCTTGTACAATCTACTTTTTTTCTTCTGTTGGTTTTGGACTCTTTCATATTAGAGGCTTCCTGACGTGTCTGGTAGTCATGCATTATCTGCACATATTTAAAAGTGGGACATTTAAAACTTGATTGGAAACAGTCTGTGGGACAATTTGTTGAAAATCAAGTTGAGAGAAAAGGGCTGTGGTGTATGTTTCGGGGTGTATGTCTCAGAATGGAGTATAAAATTTATCACTTAATTCTATTTCAGGTGCCTAATATCCTCCAATATGAAGACATTGTTTTTGTGGGTTTTTTTTAAGATTTTATTTATTTGACAGAGACACAGCAAGAAAGGGAACACAAGCAGGGGGAGTGGGAGAGGGAGGGAGAAGCAGGCTTCCCGCCGAGCAAGGAGCCCAATGTGGGGCTTGATCCCAGGACCCTGGGACCATGACCTGAGCGAAAGGCAGACACTTAATGACTGAGCAACCCAGGCGCCGCAAGACATTGTTTTAGGGGCACCTGGGTGGCTCAGTCGGTTGAGTGTCCAACTCAATCTCAGCTCAGGTCTTGATCTCAGGGTCAAGAGTTCAAACCCCACATTGGTCTCCACGCTGCGTGTGGAGCCCACTTAAAATTAAGAAGAGACACCTGGGTGGTTCAGTCAGTTAAGTCTACCTTCAGCTCAGGTCATGATCCCAGGGTTCTGAGGGCTCCCTGCTGAGTGGGAAGTCTGCTTCTCCCTCTGCCCCTTCCCCACCAGTCATGCACGCTTTCTCAAATAAATACGATCTTTTAAAAAAGATTTTAAAAATTAAAAAAAAAAAAGAGGCGCCTGGGTGGTGCAGTTGGTTAAGTCCAACTCCTAGTTTCAGCCCAGGTCATGATCTCAGGGTCGTCAGGTTGAGCTCTCCATCAGTGGACAGTCTGCTTGAGATTCTTTCTCCCTCTGCCCCCCCCAGCTCATGCTCTCTCTCAAATCTTTAAAAAAATTTTAAAAAGAAAAAAACCATTATTTTACTTTCTCCTGAACACAGAAGCCTTCAGAATTAGGCTATACAGGGGTGACGGGTAGTGGCATAAGGATAGAACTCATTCCTAAATGAACTTCCAATCCTTTTAGTTACCCTTGTCACCCCTCTTTCCAGAAGCCAACTTCTCAGTTCCTTAAGGGGTTCCGTCATATAAATAGGATTGTTTATTGGCTTTGCTTCCTGCTGGTTTAGAATTTAGCTTTTCTAAATCAGCTGAGCCCTTTGCTTTTGACTCCAGAATCTTTTCCTCTATCCTTGAGAGTTTAGGACTCTTATATCCCTTTACTATCATTTTCAGGGGGTCTTAAGAGTAAACAAATGCAGAGGACTATGTTCAAAACACCATTTTTACCTGGTAATCTAGAGTGATCATTCTATAACATACACCAGATTAATCATAGCATTCTCCTGCTTAAGACCTCCTTCAGTGGTCCCTCATTGCCTACAGGATGACAGACTCTACCAAGGTAAACAAGATGGCTCATTATCTAACCCTGTTACAGTTAACCACTGCTCTCCTACCCTCCACATTCCTCATACCTGGTCCTGAAAGCTCCAGCTATGATAAGACCCTAGTAAATCTTCTGAGCATGCCAACCCCTTATCAAATTTCCATATCTGTGTTTTGGCAGGGTCTCAGGCTGAAATACCCTTTCTTCTCCCCATGTCTGCTCGATGAACATTTATCCCCTATGAAAACACAGTTTAAACATCACCTCCTTGGGATGCTTGGGTGGCTCAGTCAGTTAGCCGTCTGCCTCTGGCTCAGGTCATGATCCCAAGGTCCTGGGATCGAGTCCCACATCAGGCTCCTTGCTCTGCGGGGAGCCTGCTTCTCCCTCTGCTTGAGCAATCTTATGCTCTCTGACAAATAAACAAAATCTTTAAAAAAAAAAGTCACCTCCTTGGTCCCTTTCAAGCCTTGTATTAGAATTTACCCATCCTCCCCCCACCATCCCATGAACCCAACATACTGTTGGGAGGGACACTGCCATGACCCTTAATGTCCTTGCAAATTCTTGCTGGGTATGTCAAAAACACAAGGTATTGATTGCTCTTTATTCAGGTCATTTGTCAGGGTTGTTTGGGGTGATGGATCTTCAGAGCTGAGGTAATGTCTTTCCCAAGGAGCAGGTTTGCTTCCATTTACTATAAAAGCAAATCCCCCAAACTTAGTATTCCTTTCCTGTCACACAACCCACTGCATGTGCAGACATCCATCTCTGCCTGACTCCATCTCCCCAGTGGGACTTGGGATGCATGGTGAACTGACAAATGTGAAGCTCTGGCCACTGCTTTTGCCATGAGTAACAAATTTCTCTTTGACCCAGGAATCTCAGGTCTATTGCCACGAAACAGTAACAGGCTAGCATATTAGCTTTTCAGTAGGGTATAAGCCTACACCTTTCCCAAACGGTAACTTACACTTTTTTTTTTTTAAGATTTTATTTATTTATTTGATAGAGAGAGACACAGCGAGAGAGGGAACACAAGCTGGGGGAGTGGGAGGGAGAAGCAGGCTTCCCACGGAGCAGGGAGCCCGATGTGGGGCTCGATCCCAGAACCCTGGGACCATGACCTGAGCTGAAGGCAGACACTTAACGACTGAGCCACCCAGGCGCCCCGGTAACTTACACTTCTTACAGAACCTATCAACAGCTGCATTTAACTTCTTATACTAAGGTATCTTGAAAACAGTTTCATGTCTTATGCACCTGTTTCCCCAACTATCTTTTTACTCTTCTCCCATCCACTACATTAATTCCTGGGAAGTTTCAAATGCCTATCCCAGAACCTTGCTGATCCTTTGCACATTTATTGATGCATTCTAATTTCACTTCTTTTCACCTAATCCTCCACCTCATCTCAGTTGCCAACGTCATTTCTTTTAAAAATAAAAATGATTTCAAAAACAATTTTGAGTATCCTTGACCCTACCTCCAATGTGTGGGTTTTCCATCCATCACGCAATTAACTCAGGAACAGCTAGTTGGAAGGAACGCAGAGGACAAGGTATGTGGAAAGGGAGCATGGAGCTACCACGCTCTCCAAGCATACCACTCACCCCCGCGTCTCCATGTCACCAACCAGGAAGTTCTCCAGACCACGAGTCCTTCTGGGTTTTTATAGAGGCTTAATTATGAGGGCACAATTGATTAAATCACTGGCCATTCCCTGTTGATTCAACCTGTAGCTCCTCTCCCCTCCCTGAAAGTCAAGGAGGTGCGGCTGGAAGTTCTCTAATCACATGGTCAGTTCCCCTGGAAAAGAGTCCTTATTCTTTTTTTTTTTTAGATTTTATTTATTTATTTGACAGAGAGAGACATAGCGAGAGAGGGAACACAAGCAGGGTGAGTGGGAGAGGGAGAAGCAGGCTTCCCGCGGAGCAGGGAGCCCAATGCGGGGCTCGATCCCAGGACCCCGGGATCATGACCTGAGCCGAAGGCAGAAGCTTAATGACTGAGTCACCCAGGCGCCCCAAGAGTCCTTATTCT
Source organism: Halichoerus grypus (assembly GCF_964656455.1). NCBI lineage: Eukaryota > Metazoa > Chordata > Mammalia > Carnivora > Phocidae > Halichoerus > Halichoerus grypus. The sequence continues at coordinate 44,366,745 of NC_135714.1, forward strand.
TAGGTGTTTTCAGAAAGTCACCTCATTAACATAAACACAGGTGTGGCTGAAAGGAATTTGTTATGAATATCGACACCTTTATTAGAGGCAAAACAAAAAACACTCAACCATAGAGAACAAACAAATGGTTACGAGAGGGGAGGTGGGTGGGTGAGGGATGGGTTAAATAGTGATGGGGATTAAGAGTACACTTACCTTGATGAGCACTGAGTAATATATGGAACTGTTGAATCACTATATTGTACACCTGAAACTAATATAGCACTGTATGTTGACTACACTGGAATTTAAAAAAAAACACACCTTTATTGCTCTTATCACTTAGGAAATCTCAACGACTTTAAGGTATCTGTGCCAGAAATAGGATAAAGACCAAATATATATCTTATTATAAATCACAGTATCATACTACCCTGAAGACAAGGCTAGCTCCCTGTTGTGTGCTTTGCAGCATCACAGTTGGGATAATGGTGTGTTATATGATTTACTCTTTTTTTTTTAAGATTTTATTTATTTATTTGAGAGAGAGAGAATGAGAGAGAGAGCACATGAGAGGGGGGAGGGTCAGAAGGAGAAGCAGACTCCCTGCCGAGCAGGGAGCCCGATGCGGGACTCGATCCAGACACTCCAGGATCATGACCTGAGCCGAAGGCAGTCGCTTAACCAACTGAGCCACCCAGGCGCCCGATATGATTTACTCTTAACAGTGCTCAGCTGCCCAGTTGAAGGTGGAGAAAATTAGTGGTTGGGTTCACTCAGGCTTGTTTTGTCAGATGGCTAGGAAAGAATGGAGGGATGAGGAAGGTCCCACTGTTCGCAAGAGGGAGTCTATTGTATTAAAGTTCTGCATAGGAACAAAAACACATATAAACATACACATACCACATAAAATATATAAAAGTTTATGTTTGAAAGAGAGAGAGATACATGTATTTTAAGAAATTGGCTCACACATTTGTGAGGGCTGTCAAAGTTGAAATCTATAGAGCAGGCCAGCAGGCTGGAAACTCTGGCAGGGTTTCTATGTTGCAATTTTGAAAATTCTATCTCCAGGAAACCTTCATCTTTATTCTTAAGACCTACAACTGACTGGATGAGGTCCACTCACATTATGGAGAGTAATCTGCTTTATTCAAAGTCTACTGATGGGGCACCTGGGTGGCTCAGTCTGTTAAGTGTCCGACTCATTTCAGTTCACGTCATGGAATCGAGCCCCACGTGCACTGAGCGCTGCATCACGTGGGGCTCTATGCTCAGCAGGGAGTCTGCTTGAGAGTCTCCCTCGCCCTCTGCCCCTCCCTCTACTCACGCTCTAAAATCAATTTTTTTTTAAGTCTACTGATTTAAATGTTAATCAAATCTAAAAAATAACTTCACCACATCTAGACTGGTGTTTGAACAAACAACTGAGCACCACAGCCTAGCCAAGTTAACACAAAATTAATCATCACACTGAAGATATCCATCAGAATGTCAATATTGAAGCCAAACAATTTTCAATGAAGCAAATTCAAAGGCTGAGGAAGAGTACAGGACCCTTTTGGGCCTCTTTCGTGCAGTCATTTTCCATTTTGTCACAGTGCGAGGAGTTCGGTATTATGGTAGATCCTGAGAACTTCCAAAAAAGTTAAAAGCAGGGGCGCCTGGGTGGCTCAGTTATTAAGCGTCTGCCTTCGGCTCAGGTCATGATCCCAGGTCCTGGGATCGAGCCCCGCATCGGGCTCCCTGCTCCACGGGAAGCCTGCTTCTCCCTCTCCCATTCCCCCTGCTTGTGTTCCCTCTCTCGCTGTGTCGCTCTCTGTCAAATAAATAAATAAAATCTTTAAAAAAAAAAAAGTTAAAAGCACTGGTTCCTGCCATCTAACAACTTCTCAGCTACATAAGAAGAAAATTTATGCACACACAAAAAATGAGTTTACACTGCATACTATAGCTTAGTCTAAAATGTCGAAGGGGCATGCAGCTTTTCCTGAGAGGCTTGGATTTTCATTTTGACTTAAACAAGAAGGCAACTTTCCTTAGGAGTTGACTAAGCTCTATTTGAAATCCAAAGAAAGAAGGCATGAGAAGTGATGCCCTGGGGCAGGATTTTCAGAGGCAATAACATATATGCATATATTATTTTATTTTTTGCTTAGAGGTGGGACTTGGTATGTTTATTTTTATTTTTATTTATTTTTTTTAAAGATTTTATTTATTTATTTGACAGAGAGAGACACAGCGAGAGAGGGAACACAAGCAGGGGGAGTGGGAGAGGGAGAAGCAGGCTTCCCGCCGAGCAGGGAGCCCGATGCGGGGCTTGATCCCAGGACCCTGGGATCATGACCTGAGCCGAAGGCAGACGCTTAACGACTGAGCCACCCAGGCGCCCCTGGTATGTTTATTTTTAAAAGAGACTATATTTTAGAGCAGTTTTAGTTCACAGCAAAATTGAGCAGAAATACAGAGTTCTCACAAACCCCCTGCCCCCACACATGCATAGCCTCCTCCATTATCAACATCCCCCACCAGGATAGTACATTTGTTTCAACTGATAAACCTACATGGATACATCATTATCACCCAAAGTCTATAGTTTACATTAGGGTTTACTCTTGGTGATGTACACTATGGGTTGGAACAAATATATAATGACATGTATCCACCATTATAATATCACACAGAGCAGTTTCACTGTCCTAAAAATTCTCTGTGCCCCTCCTATTCATCCCTTCCTCCCCCACCACCCCTGGCAACCACTGATGTCTCCACAGTTTTGCCTTTTCCAGAATGGCATATAGTTGGACTCACACAGTAGGTAGCTTTCACAGATTGGCTTCTTTCACTCGGTAATATGCATTTAAGTTCCCTCCATGTCTTTCCATGGCCTGATAGCTCATTTCTTTTTAGGACTGAATAATATTCTATTCTCTGGATGTACCACAATTTGTTGATTTACCTACTTTAATTTGATTTTTAAAAAAATTCCCCCAACCACAAACACATGCACACACACATTTTGGAAATCTAAGACACCTCTTCTGTTACACTCCCCATTCCCACTAGTATTTTTACAGAACTTACTACTATTATAGTGCTTACTTAGCATTACATTTTAAATAACTTTATGTGTCCTTTCTACTCAGCCAGGAGTTTTTTCCTGTTCATAAGCAATGGCCTATTTATTGAAATGTCTGGATCAGAGAAATAAGATCTGACTAGCTGGTGTTAAGAAGGGAGCCTGGATGTGACTATTCCTGTGCTATTCATCATAATGCACTGAGTAAGGTCACTATTAAAAAAAAGCACACACACATATTTAAACATATTACATGTATTTGTCACCAATGCATCACAATGAAGTCACAAAAAAGTAGGCTTAGTTTAATTCACAACAAGATAGATCCTGTGAAAACACATTTTTCATCTTCTTTGTGATTTTCAATACTCTGCTTATTTTAATTTAAAGCAGTTAAACATTTGAGAGTATATGTATAAAACTGTAATTTAATTCAGACTTCAGAAACTTGGGAAATAAAAGGTCATGATGGAGAAACATTAAGAAATTTGTAGAATTACCAAACTCTCACAGTACCATATTCCTTTATAAAAGCAGCTCAGTAAAACAAAATAAAAACAATGGGAGACAAAAACTATGGAAAACACAAAAGTCAAATCAGAGATTTTGGTTTAGTACTTTCCCTGAGTCTCTTGTTTTTAAAAATCAAATGTAACTGAGGCCAATTCAAAATTGACCCACAGGTCTTGCCTCCTCCATGCTGACATGAGGAATACATTTAAGACAAGAGGCTATATACTCAAATGGTCCCAGGGCTTTATTCAAATGCCAATTTGCTTAAGTCACTGCCACAGGGTTATGTGACCTGCTGCTGCCTGCTGTGCATGGGCTTAAAGAGCTGTCAAGATTTTATCTTGGCCTGCCATAATATAACATATGAGACCATATACCAAATGAAGACAGAAGATTTCAGTTATTAATAAATATTAAATTTCTAAATGGATTTGGACACTATATACATCAAATTAAGGTAACTTAATAACACAGAAACAAACACTTTTATGTTTTAAAAAATCTTACATAAACAGGGGTTGGGGGCAGGTCAACTTAATATTTTAAATCTCAGATGTTACAAGAAAACACTTTTAAAAAATTGTTAAATCCCAATAAAATAAAGTAGAAAAAAGTGATAAGGTGATGCTTAGAATTAGATGGGCATGCTAATTCCGAAATAGTTGTCACCTTGATTCTTAAGCAAAATTGGCCCCTACAATGTTTCTACTTGATCATTTAATTCCAACTATGTATATATATTTATACATATATATGTGTATATGTTTGCAAATGATCAAGCAGCAGTTCATTAAAAGAAAATATAATTAATAAGGATAAAAGGGTTGTTAGAATCTAAAAATTTTTTACTTCAAATGTACTAGGTTACTTGCTGGGCTTATACTATAAGGGCACTAAGTAGTATGAATCAAATATACTTTATAATCAAATGTAGGAAAGCACCTTCCACAGACATGTTTTTAGAATCATTTTTAAGACATCTCAAAGACAGGTGGCAAAGCACTGCTAAACTGTCTCCCTTCATCATAATGAAATCTCAATTTCAGAGTAACAGCCAACATTTCAAAAACTAATAATCATGCGCTATCTTAAAATTGAGGGGTGAAATGATGGCTCTAACCACCAAAAGTATGACACTTTTTCACATTCCTATTAATTATTTAAGTAATATAAGTACCCGTTGCACAGGCGGGAAAAGTGAGGCACAAAAAGGTATTTGTTGTTCTTGTTTTAAGTTTTGTTAGACAGGGAAGCCAAGGTCAAAACCACACTGAGAACTCCAGGAGCCTGACACTTTTAGGATATAATGGATTCAAGGTTTGCATGAAATGTTATATTTAACTCATGTCCTGTTTACATCACACCACCTTAGTCTAACCTCTTGCAAACTCTTTAAAGCGTGGACCTGGCAAATGCCACTTACCCCACCTTCTCTGACCAGGTAAAAAAAGGCTAGCTGATGATTGTGCGTTAAAAAAAAAAAAAGAACAAAAAACAAAAGAAACACCAATGTTGTAGTATTATTTACGATTAGCAAGGTTTCAATTATGAAAATACTCCACAACTGAATTTCAATAACTTTCAAGAAACATTCCACAAAATTCTCTAAGAATCTGTGGGAAGGTACAGTGCTGACAATCCTCACTAAAACAGAAATTTACCTATTCTTTGCATTACTGTTGCTGTTGTGAAATTAAATGTATGTGACCTCGGAAGTGGTAGACTCAAAGTACTAAACTACTAAATAAAACTGAAAGGATCATCCAAATTCCTAGATAACACCAAAATATTTATCTAGGATTGTTAAGGAAAGCATAGCACTTTGGTACTCTTTTCAGAACTCTCAAAACTTATAAAGGTAAACATAAGCATGTGGCATTTTACATCGTTTCAAGGGAGTAACAGTAAATGGATAGGATGTTAACCACCACTAAAACTTCTTGACCAACTTTGTATCTTGAAAAATCTTATCTGTCCCTACCAGCTACCATTCCAATTCCACAGGGTATTTTCCAGTGAGACAAGCTGTACAATGACCATTCTTTTCAAAGCATTCCAGACCATTCCCATTCTCTTGAATCATAATATCCTGCTTTTCCACTTTCTGTTTTTTAAACTTTATCCTTTCTTGTACAGATGAAACCAGTCCTCCCACTGACAGATATACAACACTGTTTGCTCCTACAGGAGGAAAGAGAGAAAAAGGAAAAGGTCATTACACTTCCTTTGGAAAGGATGAACTGCCTCAAAAAATGACAGTTACAAACAGAAAAACTCAAGCCACGATAAAAATTCCTCCTTTAGCCTCTTTAAAAGGGGGCGGGGGAAGGAAGAAGTATGTAATAAAACTCTGGGCCTTTATTATTTTTTAAAATATGAAATTGGAATTTAAGGGAGAATGTAATTTAAAATAACAGTGGAGGCTTCAAATCTAGAATGGATTCAGTAAGCTTCAGGAGTAATTTTCTTGATAATGAAAATAGACTTTGAAGTCAGGAAAATCTGGGTTCAAATATAAGCTCAAGGTCACTTACTTTTCCTAAGTCTATTTTTTCATCTATAAGATAAGGGAAACATGGCCTAACTGTAGAGTAGCTGTGATATTATTACAATAATATAGATATGTTCCTGGCAAAGAGTAAATGTTCACAATAAGATATCAATTGGGTGATATTCAAAATATTTAACTGGTAAGGCACAGGCAGGTCAAAAGACGCACCCGCCGTAATCAAGCAGTGTGGAGGTACCAAGGTACACTGGCTAAACATCTGTGTGCTATTTAAATACTTTATCTCACCTAATTTGAAAAGCAAATGTTTTATCCAGGATAACCTAGATCTCCAATTCTGCTGACTTCATTATTAAAGATAACTCTACGGTAGCTTTTCACTTTTCGATTTGTACCCACCTCCAAATTATTCTATTAGAATCTGTGGTAAAATTATTTTTTTCTTGGGATCTGATCTTTGTGAGGCTTTAACTGATATGCCTGCAGTTCCCTCTACCTGGAAAGCCTTTCTTCCTTTCCACCTGATCTCACCTTGGCCTTGGTCTCCAATACAGCACTTACCACGGTGTCTATATACACCAGGCACTCTCATTATTCAGGATAGTGTTCAATATCGGCTCAACATGTCATACAATATGTATTTTTAACAAATACTGGACACTGTTTTTTTTTATTACAAGTGTAAAGACTGACAAGCTTTGGATTTTCTCTGTTAATAAATAAAGTTTAGGGGCGCCTGGGTGGCTCAGTCGTTAAGCGTCTGCTTTCGGCTCAGGTCATGATCCCAGGGTCCTGGGATCGAGCCCCACATTGGGCTCCCTGCTCGGCGGGAAGCCTCTTCTCCCTCTCCCACTCCCCCTGCTTGTGTTCCTGTTCTCGCTGTGCCTCTCTCTGTCAAATAAATAAAATCTTAAAAAAAATAAAAATAAAAATAAATAAAGTTTATAGAAATTTTAATACCTACCCAGATATTTTGCAAGATGTTCAAATTCAGGTTTATTGGCAATAAGCTCTTCTTTTGTTGGTATGTTTATTCCCATAAAGCATGGATATCTAATTGGTGGTGAAGCCACTCTAATGTGTACCTTGGAAAGAAATCATTTTCACATATTATTTTGACATGCATTTTAAGAATAATCGTGTAAGGGGCGCCTGGGTGGCTCAGTCAGTTAGGAGTCCAACTCTTCATTTTGGCTCAGTGTCATGACCTCAGGGTCATGAGACTGAGCCCCAATTCAGGCTCCATGCTCCTCATGTAGCCTGCTTAAGATTCCCTCTCCCTCTCCCTCTGCCCCTAACCCCCTCACACACTCACAAACTCTTAAAAAAAAAAAAAATCTGAAGAGATTATCATAATCATAATAACAGTCATAAAAAAGTTGGAAACTCATAATTGCAATTACTTTTTATTCATTTATTTACTTTTTAGAGAGAGAGAGCACACACACAAGCAGGCAGGGCAGAAGAGGCAGAAGGAGAGGGAGAGAGTCTCAAGCAGATTCTATGCTGAGCACGGAGCCCAAGGCCGGGCTTGATCTCATGACCCTGGGATCATGACCTGAGTGGAAACCAAGAGTCAGACTCTGAAATGACTGTACTGCCCAGGCGTCCCTCATAATTACAATTATCTTTAAAGCTTTGTAGAAAGACTGCCACTGCTTTCCATGCCACTTTCTCCTACAAGAGATTTTATTTTTGAATCCATTCAACTATTAGTTGTAAATTACATCTCTTCAGTAATTTTTATTTATTTTTTAAAATCACTTCTGTAATTTGAATTACTGAGATATTTAGAGTTAGAATAAGCTCTGAGATTTAAAAATATAACCCGATGTGGCAAATTTATTACAATAGGATTTGCTCTGCATCTTCAAAAAGAGAAATACTCTAAAAATTTAAAAAGCACTCTATTTTGTGGTTTTAGTTTTTAAAATTACATACATGTTTTCCAAGTTACTGCACAGTTATTACTAAACCAACTTATATGAAAGATGACAATTTATTATATTGAACTTCCCATTTTCATTCACTGTACTACATTGCAATTTTTATGCCAGTATCCTATTGTTAATTATCAGTACTTTAGGATATGTTTTAATATTACTTACCTCTTTTGCACCAGATTCTTTGAGCAATTTGATTATGGGTGAAATGGTATTGCCTCTTACAATTGAATCATCTACAAGAACAATTCTTTTGCCTTTAAAGTTGTCCGACAATACTCCAAATTTTTTTGCAACACCAAGTTGTCTTAACCTCATGTTTGGTTGAATGAAGGTTCTTCCTACATACCGGTTTTTACATAGCACTTCCACATATGGAAGCCCACACTGATAGACAAGAAATAAAAGGACAATGAGCAGCAATAAATAGAGAACCCTAGGTTCCTATTTTCTCTAGGTCATGCTTCCATTATAATATGTATACAAACATTTGAAATTGCTATTCTGAACACTCCATTAACAGATTACAATTTTCCTTCACTAATTAAATTGTAGGGAAAAAAGGCAAAAAGAAATATCATTCAAAGTAATATACTCAGTGGGAAAACCAATTCATTTTGCCAGGAGTTATACTGCTTTTAAACAAATATTTCTCTGTCCTGGAAGGGAACACTAAGCATGTGAAGACATGACAAAGAATAAATCACTGTCAGAAAAATTCACAGCAATTAAAAATTATCAGCAAGAAATGAATTAAAACCAGTATGCAAAGGATATACTTTCTGAGGGGGCAGGCGGGATTTATCCATCTTTCAAGGTAATACTAACCTAAAATGTATGCATATTATTTCTTTTAAAAACTAATAAGTTAAACTTTTCAACATAGTGAATATTGAGCAGGACACCCCAGGATCACTATAGTTATATTATCTACCTAGTCATGAAAAATGAAATTAAGCATAGTACTAAAAACATTACATTAAAAAAAAAAGTTTAAGAAAAAAGGGGCGCCTGGGTGGCTCAGTCGGTTAAACGACCGGCCCTTGATCTCAGCTCAGGTCTTGATCTCAGGGTCGTGAATTAGAACCCTTGCGTTGGGCTCTGCACTTGGCACGGAGCCTACTTAAAATAAATAAATTTAAAAACATTACACAAAATGAACATAAATTGCTTTATTATCACCCATACTAAATAGGGAACAGATATACCAGGGTACTTCAAGAAATAGGTTTTAATAAGTAAATATTACCACTAAATTCTATATATATTCATGATGTTACCTTTTTTTTTTCATGATGTTATCTTTTTAAATGAAGAGGATCATTCTGCTAATCTTTGGGTGGACTCCACTAAAATAGTGCCATTGAATGAAAAGGCTGGAAAATAACTCTTGTAAAGGACCCAGCATTTTCTTTTTCCTTACAATGTGTTGGTAAGTTTCTCTTTATATACAAGGATTTCTAATTTCAGTGCTCAAGAGCATTTCACTGCGTGTCCAAAGAAAATACCTTTCCTGCGTAACCAAGAGCAGCAGGTGTAGCAGATTCCGGAACAGTGCTAACCAAATCTGCATCCACAGGGGCTTCAATTGCGAGCTGCTGACCACAGCGATATCTTACTGTGTAAACCATTTGGTCTGGAAGGTTTGGAAAAGGAACGGATTATTTTTACTTAACATGATGTTATTATTCTACGAAAATTAGCTTGTTAGAATGCCATACATGGAGTATAAAAAGTAAAGTAAAATATATAAAACAACTAAAGTGGAAATATATAAACTGGGGAATTCACTATTCAAAAAAAACCCCTGGCCTTAATACACATCTGAACATCATAATCCTTACTCCTAAAAAGGAAAACAAAATCCAGGAGTCAAATGAAAGGGAAAAATAGTGATCATATGACTTGTAGATTCAGTCCCATATCCACAACATGTAAGCAATGTGCCTCTAAAGAGCCAGGTAAGCCTTCGAACCAAGAACTGCGACATTTCAGGGGCGCCTGGGTGGCTCAGTCGGCTAAGTGTCTGCCTTCGGCTCAGGTCATGATCCCAGAGTCCTGGGATTGAGCCCCGCATCAGGCTCTCTGCTCGGCGGGAAACCTGCTTCTCCCTCTCCCACTCCCCCTGCTTGTGTTCCCTCTCTCGCTGTGTCTCTCTCTGTCAAATAAATAAAATCTTTAAAAAAAAAAAAAAAGAACTGCCATGTTTCGATGAGATAAATACAACACTTATATAAAAAGTTAAAGATATTTTATTTACCTTCAAATATACTATCTGGTCTTGCAAAATAAACATATTCAAAGATACAAAAAGCCATCGGGTTTCCTTCAGACCTTGGTATAATGTCAAGAGTTTGGACACTACGTTTGGTTATTTCCACGATTTCTCCAGGCAAGACTTCACGGTAATATCTTGGGAAACAATGTTGAAGAAAGAAGACTTTAAATAAACCAGTCCTTAAGACCGATAATAACATCTATTGTAAAGTACACAGAGAGTCCCTGCCCTTATAAAGGAAAAGTGGTTCAGTTTAAGAGATGGCTTAAAAAATTAAAAAGTAATATTCCTCCAGCAGTAAATCTAATATGTATATTACCCCTAAATTCTAATTTTGAATTTTAAAAAATAAAAGCCCTAAGTTTTACTGAGTTTTGGAAGAATAGAGGCTAAAGAGAACATTTTTATTCTGGCTTAAATTTTTTGATCCTAACTATTCCTTGTTGAAGAGATTCTTGATTCTTGCTTTCTAAAAATAGGTCTCATGGGACTGTGAAAACAAGATGCCAGTTTCAGAATTAGAAGGTATTACAGGAACATTAAAGTCAGTACAACTGCTGAGTACAATGTACAAAAGAAACTGCATTTATAGATATGTCTTCTTGCAGACATCAGAAAGAAAACTTTCATTTAAAAAATTTTTTTATTGATGTGGAAAAAGTGAACATGCTGAGTGAAACAAAACTTACCTTGCACCAATTGATAAAAAGCTACAAGATTCTGAAGATACCACCCATCCTTCTATTTCTGAAGATTTTTTCTCTGTAAATCACAAGGCAATATAATTAATGGATTCAAGAAATTTTACAAGAGGCTACCTATTTCAAGTGAGCAGTTAAACACCAAATAGATAAATTTAAAAAATCCATTTCTACAACTTTTTTTTCCATTTCTACAACTTTAAGAGCACATGAATCTAACTAGAACTTAAATAAAAATTTGAGAAGAAAAAAACCACATCGATCTTCATTCAACTTGAGCCAAAGATAAAACTAATGATACCAAAATTCTTTCAAAAACTGATTTCAATGTCTCAAACAGACGTCTAGTGAGTCAAAAAGAAAATCACTGAAATCATACTACAATCAAATGAAAAAGCTGGGCAAAGGCAATTCAGACAAAACAGGAATGTCCATTAAATTCTTTAAAAATGGTTCATCCTCAGAAATACTCAAAGAAATGTACGTTAGAAATTGACATTTTTTTTTCTTTTTACATAGTTCCTTCTCACTTATAAGCTTCCTATGCCTCAAGATTTGAGGGTGTGCCAACAGTAGGACAATGACTTGGAAAAGCACTATGAGATTACATTTCTTCTGAGGTGCATTACCTTTATCATTTATATCAGATACAGGCATAAGACGTCCAATGCATAAAGGACGATTTCCATAAGGATCTCGTACTGCATAAATAACATCTCTGTGCATTATAAGCAGGGAGTATGCTGTGGGTGCTTCCTTCATTAAGTTTTTAATCCTGAAATTAATTAAATAATTGAATGAATAACTTCAGTTATAAACACCTGGAAGACAGAGCTCTTGTTACCAGAGCTATGAGCTTAGCCTAGTTTTACAATTACCTTGCTACCCAATCTGGGGTGCCATCTTGTTCCTGAGGAGGGGTATAGGCCAGTAACTGGGTAATCATTTCGCTATCAGAACTTGTTGACAAACCAATACCGTGCCGCAGAAGCTATTTAGAATGGAGAAAAGTGTAATCATTAGAGGGAAAGCTCCACCTGACCCTTCTTTACCCAACAGCCCACCATTATACAAAGAAATCAGAAAATCCTGCATTCTACTATTGACATGTATATAGTAATGGAGAAGCACAGCTGGAGGCAATGGGAAGTCTCTGAAGGTTTTTAAGCAAGAAAAAAAAAAGTGTTCTAAGAAGCATAAAGAATAGCTTTTGAAAACTAAGTTTGAAGGAATGTAGACCTACAATAAAGGTGGGAGATAGTAGAGAAGGCACAAGACTTTGGAATTATGATGCTAACATTTTCAGCCCTTGACAATCCTGACCAAGAGGACACATTCTCTTAAGAGTGGCACACTGCAGTGGGGACTCTCAAGCCAGGTTTGTTAGTGGTAGTGCTGGTGGCTACCCACCCTCACTGATTATCGCTGATCGAGTAGAATAAAGGAATTAACCATATTGAACAACTAAATGTAGAAGATGTAATAAAAATTGGTTGAACACTCTCATAATGATTACGAGGTTCTGAGCAAGACTGACCAGGATGAGAACATCACCACTGACATGTACAGGCTGAGTTTAAACTCATACTACACAACATTTTCAGTAGGCAGCTAAATGTATAGAAGTGAAATCCAGCATCTGGGTAAGGGGTTATGTCTACAAAGAATGAGCTAGGTATTGTTCAGAATTGAACTTTTGGTGGTTATCTCTAAGTGGGTGCGCTTTTTTTAAATTAATTTTTACTTCATATTTATACTTTTCTGATTGTATGAATTAAAAAATTATTTTTTCACTTGGGGGCAAAAAAACATTTTATTATCATTATAATACTAGAGCCCAAGAAGAGGGCAGAAGAAAGCTCTGGGAAATAACTAAAGCTAGAATTGAAAATAACAGGACAATGAGTGGTATGGAAGCATGGTTCTAGATATTTTCCACCCATCAAAATTCACCATAGTTTGACTTCTGTCACTAATTATGCCATGTAAAATGCCTGGTTCTAGAATGCTAAGGAGATAACTGTGTGTGTAGAACCATCCTGTTAATGAATACCACCTGAGGTTTTTATTTGCAATGTGACCAGATCAAGATTATTAGAATCCAATGGATGGAAGAAACTTGGTGTCAATAAATGAATGGCAAGAAAGGATAATTAAGCTATCAGGAATATAAATATACCAAGTAATTTTAAAAAAAGAAAGATGAAATGATGATGAATAAAGGTACAGGCACAAATTAACATAGAATGCTCCAAATAACATGCTGTGAACAAAAAGAACCTAAGTAAACTCTCTTTGCCCTTTCTCCAAGTGGTTTCCTGTAATTGTTTCCAAATCACTTTTTCTTATATTTGTTATCTTCAAGTTTATATTCTATTTTCTTCTTATGCTTTGAACATAAGGACAAAAGCTAAAGGGATAGGAAGAGTCCATAAACCCTAACTTCTCGTTTCTAACAACAACCATATATTAACTTTTCGAAATCTCTACCCTAAAGCAGTACATTAGAATCATCTTAGAAGCATATTAAAATGCTGACTGACCACCCTCCCACCCCAGACTCTGGGGTGATATCTTAGAATCTGCAAGTATAACAAGTACTCCAGGTAATTCTAATACAGTTGTCTTCTGCAGTAAGTAACAGGTGGCAACAATTAGAAAATATCCTGCACCAAGATCCCCAATAACTTCATTTCATTCATTTATCCTAATCATGATAAAAAGCATTAAAAACACTTACCTTTTTCCTTAATTGAGCAGCATTTACCAATTCGCCATTATGTGCCACAGCTATTTTCCCATGAAGTGTTTCAACAACAAAGGGCTGACAATTTTCTAATTCACAGTTTCCTGTAGTGGCGTATCTTGTGTGTCCAATTCCAAGGTTTGAAATATATAATTTCTTCAAATTGTCTTGAGTAAAGACATGATTTACAAGACCCATTCCCTTGCAAAGTCAAAGTAAAAGCTCATCTTAGAAAAAAAACAGACTTGTGGCCCTAGTCAGTAAAGGCTTTTATAAGTTTCTGCTCAGGCAATCCCAAATTAGACAATGCACTTCACTTAATTCCTCTGTACTCCAAATTCTAATGTTAAATAAGGACTAACCTAATTGTAAGAACCATAAAACATTTTTAGAAAAAAATTTGAGGTGAAATTCACATAACATAAAATTAACCATTTTAAGGTAAACAATTCAATGGCATTTAATACATTCACAATGTTGAAGTGCTTGTTTTATGAGAGTCTTTTCATTAAAACATTGAAGAACAGATGTAATAAACAATAAAATTTGTCAAATATAATAAACTAAATTGTATTTTAAAAATTCAAAGCATGTTAAAATATTTAAGTAAATGACCTGTTTCAATGAGTCAGTCTAGCAAACTACCACGCGGAAAGAAATGCACCCTCATTTGACAAATGGAAACGGCTGATCAAAGAGTATGACTTCTATATGCAAATTATTTACTCAAATTTCCTTTCCCCACCAACATACGAGTTATCACCTGGCTGTTGTTATCTTTATTATCAACATTTCATTATGTTCAAATATACCTTGTGTGTTTTGAATGTTGGTACTGAATTCCCATCGCTGGTCACAATACCAGCACTCTCCTGACCCCTGTGAATATAAAAAGGCATTAACTGTTAAGTATAAATTTACCTCATTGATAAGCTTCTCTAGGAAGCATACTTTTCTCAAGAGCATCCAGGAACTGACAACGCATTACATGCTAGTGCCACTTGACTCATGATGATGTGACTAGCAAGCAGCAGATGATAGTGTCTGAGTTCCAACTAACACACCAGGCACTGTCCTAAGCATTTACGTGAATGATCTAATTTATCAGGCTCTCACAATAATCCTTTGAAATAGATACTATGATTATCATTCCCATTTTACAGATAAGGACACTAAAGAAACGGAGGTTAAGTAACTTGCCCAATGTTACACAGAGAGCAGTGGCAGAGCCAGGATGAGAACACTGACTAGAGAACTTGTGCTTCTCATCTCTGTCCTATGTGACCTCTAAATAAAGTTGAGTATGTAGATATAAATGGAAATCTCCAAATAAATTAGCAGGTAAAATGCCTAGTGGTGGGTAATAGAACCATGAACAAAATTCATTTATTTTTGAGGTTTTTGCTTTGCTTTTCTGCACTTTCCACTTTTTTCTCAACACGTATCTATCACTTTAGTTATCACCAAAAAAATAAATGCTGCTTCTAAAAATCCTAAGCTGATCAGGCACTTTGTATTTCATTTCCTGTGTTAGTATTTTTAAGGTGACGATATAGATAGAGAAGAAAGCCAAAAGCTAGGCCAGAGGTGGCATAACACACGATAAGACTTAAGAGGATCTGTACTACTGTGGAGTATCAAATGATAAAATAAAGGTTCTAAATGCTCCACAATTTTTAATAGTTCTGAACAAATGCTCTAAATATTAACAAATTTTTGTTCCAAAGAATATATATCCCGGTAGAAATAAAAAGTAAATCTCTAATATATGTATGTATACATTAATAATTAATATATTGACTTATTTGGTAAAATGGATCTTTTTCTAAATTACATGCTGTAGTTGTTTAGGTATTTTAATAACAAGAAAAACTACAACATTAAGGATACCCACAAAGCAAAAATCTAAAAAAATTAAATTTGAAATTTTATTAAATCATCAGTACATTAAATAGACATGCATAATACTATACATCCTGTAAGACTGGGTCATTTGTGACATAGGATTTCTTTAGTGAAATGATGTGGTCTTTAATGTTAACCTATGCTAGAAGACTAAATGATTCGTATCAGAGGGGAAAAAAATTAACGTTAGCCATAAATCTTAGGGCAGAAAAAGCCTCTGTCAACCACTTCTAAAATAATTTTTCTAAAATCAACAATCATTTAGTAAACCAGAGTAAATTATGTAAGAAAAGAAATAAAAAAATGGTTTTCCTTCCCTTTCATCTCAAGGGTAATTTTCCCTTAAGGCTGAAATGAAAAACGTTAGGAATCATTTAGGTTCAGGCTTCTTTAATCACAAAGCCTGCTTATTTGGCAGTTTCTCAAGTTACTCCCCTCAGGCAGCTTGAACCAGTTAAACTAGATCTTTTCAGCTCTTTGGAGCTTATTGACAACCAGCCGTCTGGTTTCCTAGGAAACAAAACCTTGGCTAGAAATAGTGAATCATTTCCAGGTCACTTTCAACATGGAGAGTGGAGCAGGAAAGCACTGGACTGAAGAAGAGGTTAAAGCTTTGCTTAGTGTCTGGGCAGAAAAAAATATACGAGAACAACTTTATGGAACCCTGAGAAATAAAGGAATATTCATTTACATTGCTAAAAGGCTGCAAGCACTAGGAGTATACAGAGACTGGAAACAGTGCCGGGCAAAGTACAAAAATCTCAAATATGAATACAGAACAGTTAAATATGCTCATAACTCTGGAGACAGCTCTAAAACTATGAAGTTCTTCCATGATTTGGATGCAATCCTGCAGTATGAACCTGCCACACAATTAACAGAGGAAGATGCAAATGGCAGGTGCCTGGCAACGCTGAGCGAAAGTGCAGCTCCAGGGACCACTGAAGGTAAAAAGAAAAAGTAGCATTCTTTTGTTTTTACCTAACAAACTATAAGAGTAGGGACTTCTGAGTCCGTATGATAAACATAGCGTGGAATATCATGGTTGAGAAAAACAACTGACCTGTTATGCTATTTCGCACAAGGTAAAAATTTTAAAAAGATTAAATACCTCCACTTTTTAAATCCGTGAAATACTGAAAAAACACACGAAAATAACATTAACCGCTTAAAAAAAATAACATTAACCACTAATACCAACTCTCCTTAAGCATGCCTGATACGTTTTTTGGAAAATGGATTGGGTTTTGAAAATATTTTAGGTTTTAATTTTTTAAGAGTGGCAAAAGAAAAAAATCTAATATATTGCTCCACTGTTGTTTCTCCACAGCTCCAAACAAGACAGAACTTTCTGCTCTGTATTTACGTTCCCATTTTCCTAAATTTATCAATAAAAGCACTAAAATACTAGGAACTAATAAACAACTTCATTACTCATTTGGAAGAACAGTTCCATTTAAACAATCAGAAATAAAAATAGATTTGATAGATTAAATGATTTATGATTAAATGATTTAGATATTAAAACAAGGTTCTTGACCTGCTGTGTTAAGCCCAACTGTATTTACGTAGAATTTGTTCAGTCTGCGGAAGCTGAATGTATCACCAGGGAAAGCGGGGAAATCAGTGGCAGTGATGAGATTTCTCCCATAGCCAAAGTCTTACAGATGTTATTTTTAAGAGCAGAGCTGTTCAATTCAATTCAAAATCTCGAATACCTACTGTCTGCAAAGCACTGAGCTACTTGCACATGCATTCAGTGATGTGTAACCTCAGAAAGTAGGGCACCATGAATAAATGTAACATCCCAAAGAAAATGGTTTAAGTGGTAGAATATAAGATATCAAATGAGAAAGGGGGGTAGGGTAAAATGACAGAAGTTGAAGTTAGGTTAATTTGGCTAATTAGGTTAATCTGAACTTCATGTTTAAAGCTCAATAATAAATTTAGTAAAAAATCCACTCCACTTAACCTACTCCCTTTATGTTTCTGATAATTATACCAAATTCTGAGAAAGCTTTGCAGTCATTGTCAAGTTAAACAGCAATAACATTATTTTATTCAATTAATCATCCTGCACTCTTCATCATTTAAATGCTTTAAATATTGATTAATGATAAGTAAACCACTCAGCTTCTGAAAAGCTTTGAATTTAACCAGAGGTTGGTGTTGCTGTAATTAAGATGTGGGTGCTAATATCTCCACTTTTTTTGCCCCTCTCTTGTGTCTCTGTGTCTCTTCCTCCTCCTCCTTTTCTCTCTCTCTCTCTCCCTCTCGTGTGTGTGTGTGTGTGTGTGTGTGTGTGTGTGTGTGAGTGTGTGTGTGTTTAATCTCCACTAAACCAGATCTCCTTCTAACCCATTTAAGTACCCCTATGGCTCCAAATTCCCCACTTTCACCTACAAGGAGACGGCCCATAATTACAACTTAACCTTGTATGTTTAAGGTATCTCAAACCCCAATTCTAAAACCACACTCTCTTCCTTCATTCAGAACTGATCCTCCTACAAATTGCTTCCACCTTACGATCGTTGTATGTCCAGTCACTTAAATGGAAACATTTGAGATACCCTTGACCTTTGGTCAATCATTAAGTCCTTAAAAAAAAAAATCTACTGGGGCGCCTGGGTGGCTCAGTCGTTAAGCGTCTGCCTTCGGCTCAGGTCATGGTCCCAGGGTCCTGGGATCGAGCCCCACGTCTGGCTCCCTGCTCTGCGGGAAGCCTGCTTCTCCCTCTCCCACTCCCCCTGCTTGTGTTCCCTCTCTCGCTGTGTCTCTCTGTCAAATAAATAAATAAAATCTTTAAAAAAAAAAAAAAAAAAAATCTACTGACATGTTTCATAAATTTTTTCTCTGTTCCATTCTCATTACCACCATGCAGAACTTCATCTGTCACATGGAATATTAAGATAACCTCTTAAATGGTCTCCCTACTTTCTAGTCCCTTTCCACATATCATCCACAATGCCACTGGTTGTTATTCCTTAAACTTTTCAAATTATAAAATTGCAAGCATATTAGCATTTTGTTTGCTTTAATAATAATCTTTAAATTATACCCAGAACTAATTATAATTCAGGATTAAACGTTACTTAATGGTTCCATAATATTTGAGTGCATATATCAGAGTTTATATTTGCCCCCTTAGAGAAAGGTGCTACAATCAATACCTTTTGTCCATATTTAACATTATTACTTTAGGAGAGACTATCAGAAGTTCAATTATTGGTCAGAAAGGGTATGATTACTTTGAAAGTGTTTAAAAAAAACTACTTTCTAAAAGAATTGTACTTTACTAACAATAAGACTGTCCCTTTTTATAGAGAACTGTGTCATATCCGATCATAGGATGGGGTTGAAGTAGGGGAGAGACTTTGCTAATTTAACAAAAGTATGCTAATTTAATAAACAAATAACTATAACGGTATATGCAATAAATAACTTATTTTGCATTTGTTTAATTGCTAGCGATATGGAACAGTTTTCTATATGTTTATTTTTACAAATTAACTGTTTGTGTCAATTGAGGTCTTAGAAATTGCATGATCTCTTTTGCCTTACAATTTTGGCTGACTTTTATTTGACCTACAGAATTCAAAAGCTTTTAATGTAATCAAATAGTTTTTGATTTAAAAAACAGTTTTTGATTAAAGTTTTTAATGCAAACAGTCTTTTCTAAGGCTTAGAAAACCCTCCTTTCTCCAGGTCTGATTCATTTATAATGTCTTCTGGTTTTTCTATGGCGGAACCAGCAGAATTTTTATTGGTGTATGGTAAACCTTTGAAGAAGGGAAGAAAATCAATGTGCCTTTTCCACTGTTGGGATCAACCTCATGCAAGTGGTAAGGACAGAGGATCTGGTTCCCTCTGTTAGGCAGCAGGTAGCCTGACTGAGCCTTGGCAAAAGACTCAAATACAAACTCTTAAGAGGCTTCGTGTTCTGGAAATTGTAATCATCCTCAACCTCAGAATACCTTTGACCTACTGCTGCCACCGAATCACAGTCCTTCAGTGACCAAATTTCCACCCTATTTCCCTCCTCTTACTTGATACAAATGCATCAGGAGTAATGACTTAAGAGTTTCAGTTTATGGGCGCCTGGGTGGCTCAGTTGTTAAGCGTCTGCCTTCAGCTCAGGTCATGATCCCAGAGTCGCACGGGAAGCCTGCTTCTCCCTTCCCCACTCCCCCTGCTTGTGTTCCCTCTCTCACTGTGTCTCTGTCAAATAAATAAATACAAATCTTAAAAAAAAAAAAGTTTCAGTTTAAAATCTCCCGAGCATGGGACCCTGGCATACAATTTTGGGACTGATGCTAGGAATAATCAACCTAAGAAAAAAAATACCCCTGAAGAAGTTGGGAAGAGAGCTTTTCTTTTTCACTCTGGCCTATATGTTTAGCTCCAGGCTGTTTTCAACAAACATAAAACTAGGCCCTAAATCAGGTAACAGAATAGCAAACCATTACCTTTCCTTGTTGTTCTCATGACACTCACATGTTACATTAACTAGGTATATCATCTTCCACACTTCTCTTAAAGAGAATTCTTATGTAACTACAGATTTTTATTTTTCATATTCCCAACTATATGCCATTTGAAAACAGTAGTGCTTCCCATATTTTTCATTTGTTATTCTATTTTAAAATAGGAATCCCTAATATAATCTTTAAGATGACAAATACTCCTTTTCTTATTCTTTAATGGAATGCCTCTAAATAGTGAATTGTGATTTTAAATGTTCGTGCCATTAAAATCATGCCTAATATTTGATCTCCTAATGTAAAGTTAAATCGAATGCTATTTGTTACTCAGTAAACCAAAATTGAAAAAAACATATGGAAATGATATAAGCTGAATAATAATTCTTTGATTCAGAAAATTACAAAGAGTAATCAAAACGTACTGAACTACCTCCTGATCAGTCTTCAGCCTCATTGTAATTATAATTCATCTTCATGTGCCAACTGAATCCAAAATTCTATGTTGGGTTCCTTTGAAAGATATAAGTTTTTCCTCACTATTACCCACCTCTTTGGATTACTCTAAAAAGTAGTCTGTGCCTCATTTTATGAAAACATCCAAGCCATAAAACCAGGAGATCAAGAGGGGACCGATTTCATTTCTCAAGGTTGGCATGGTTCTTTTAAATGACACATTCCTTGGTCCATTTAAACATAACTTAGATTAATTTCTGGAAAGTTTAGTATTTACCAATCAGTTGATTATAAAAGATACATTTAAATTTTAGCTATTTGACCAAATACGCCAATTAAACAAGATTTTCTGATTATCTCATTACAAGACCTCTGTTTTACACTGCTAACTATCATTTACCAAGTGCCTATTATGTTAAAGTACCTAAATTACAGAAATAAAGAAAACACCTCATTTTTTTTTTTTTTTTCCAGAGAGAGCACGAGCGTAAGGGGGGGTTGGGGCAGAGAGAGAGAGAATCTTAAGCAGGCTCCATGCTCAGCGCAGAGCCTGGCCCAGGACTCCAGGATCTCACGACCCTGAGATCGTGACCTGAGCCAAAATCAAGAGTCAGATACTTAACTGACTGGGCCACCCAGGCCACCCCAAGAAAACATCTCATTTAAAAAATGTAATTTGATTTGAAAACGAACCACAATCATCTCTAGAAACATAAAATTAGCAAACAAATCTAGTGGAAGTTCAAAATCAACCATGTCAATGGATGGAAGAAATTAAATTTTCTTTATATAGATAAGTATTTAAACAACATTATACCGCTTTATTACAAAATGTGTCTCACAAATCTATAATCCTTCAAGAATATGAACAAATTTAGCTCAAGCTCTAGCATTCTCAGTCACTATTAATTCAATTTTTATCTTCTTTAGAACTTACTCTAAAAGGAATCTGTTCTCTTTTCAGGCAAAATGTCAGCTACGTTACAAGATAAGGAAGACCTCTCAGGAAATCCTTTACTTTTGGTTTCTCCTATCAGACCAATGGAACTAGGTACAGTATTGTGGGTCAAAAATACAATGAAACTGATCAAATTCCAAATCAGAAGATTGGTTTCTAAGAAAAATGCATGATTTTTCCTGATAGAAATGTTATGTTTCCCTCTTTTTTACCAATGTATACTAAAAAAAATCATTTCTAAAATAAATGATTTAACAAAACATAAATTGCCTAGTAATATTAGCCTTCATATTCACAACCTTTATTCTTTAAACATAATAGAGAATATAATGGTCAAAATTATACATAGTAGGTGCTTAATATTTAATGAACATGTCAGTTTAGCACTCCTGAGGTCTAAGACAAACAGAACTCTACATTTGAAAGTAAATACTATCAAATCAATAAGGTCAAGGATGGTTTTATTCACCCAATTAAAGTCAATATAAATCCCCATTTTGCTTCTAAATTTTTACTGAAAGTTGTTAATTCAAGTAAGGAAAAATACCGAAAAGCATTTCAAAACAAAGACATTAAACACACCACAAAATAAAAACAGCTCCCTAAACTTCAGGTAAGTGCTAAAAAGTGTTTTTTTAATGACTTACATTATAGATACTGCAGTCTGAACTACCTTTTTATTAAACATAAACATGAAATCTGAGAAAAACACAAGATAATGTGGCTGTTTAAATAACCAATATAACTTCAAGTAAAGTCATTACCATAAAATGAGTTGCAAAACTATGCTAGAGATGTAACATAAAGGTACCATGCTAGGATTTCTAAGTGGGGACATTCTGCCGAAGGCATTATGGAATTTGTGACACACTTCCTTGCATTAAAAAAATCTAATACTTCACTTAAAATGACATTTGGTCTTTGACCAATGGGACATCTTTTATTTTCATAAGGAGTAAGAAGGACCAGTTGTTTTAATGTGACTCTTCCCTTTATTCATGAATCGTCTTGGTTCTCAGACCTGACTGCACACTAGAATCATAATCTGGGGATGAGGGGTAGGAGTAATTGCAAAGTAGTCATTTACAAAAGTTCCCCAGGAGATACTGATATGTAGCCAATGGATCATTAGATTAAAAGAGGAGATAAATTGCTCCCACCGATCCTATCACAAAACAAAAAACAAACAAAAATTGCCCTCAATGAGCCACTTTCTAATTGTGTTGCTTTCTACAAGTAAGTAATACAAAGTTATATATTCAACATTCAGTATATACTGACATACACACCACATACCAAAGGAGCGGGATGGAAGAGTAAGAAATGATAGAAAAAAAAGATGATCAAAACGTGACTAATTAAAAACACAACTTTTTTAAAGCCAGTCACTGTCATGGTAAGAAACAGATTCAGGTTCTGTATTTCATTTCCCCATTAGCTTCAGAGAAAAGCTAAGCTATGATTTGTACTCCATCACCTAAGGAGAAAATTTGTTTACTAAGCTTGCATCCAATTACTTTACTTATCTTGTTTTATGTATGTAACCTATGTACATATCTCTTTCCCTCCCCACCCGATACAGGTAACTCTACATCAATTATGGAACCCTCTATTAATCCAACTTTTATTCCAACTATAGCAAATGAAGGAGGAAAACACTGGACTGTGCCAGAAGTCAGGGCTCTAATTGGCATCTGGTCTGATATAAGTATACAACAACAACTAGAAGGAACAGTGAGAAATAAAAGGATATTTGAACAAATTGCTGCCAAGCTTCAGAAATCTGGAATAGAGAGAGACTGGAAGCAGTGCAGAACAAAGTACAAAAACTTAAAACATGAATACAAGATTGTAAGAATGGCTCAAGACCAAGGCATGACTAAGAGTATGAAATTTTTTACTGAGTTGGATGCTATTCTGGGACATAATAAAACAGAAAACTCACAACAATGGGAATTCCAAGATGAAGAACAAGCCACTGGATATGCCAATGTAAAAACAGAAGAGGATCAGACAGGTAGGAAGGCAAAGAAAAGTAATCTAAACATCAGGTCACATCATATGAAAATGTTAGTAGCATGATAACGTGAATATAATCTAAGTTAAACAGGCTTCACTATATTCCAAAGCTAAAGGTTGAATTTATCATGAAACAGATTTAATGTATATGCAATTGCCTCCAGAACACAGAATAGTACAAAGTTATACATAAGGATGAAATAAAATTGATTTCCACAAGTTTAAAAATAGACCAATTTTACTAAAGTAAAACTGCAACTCTAAATGGCAGAAGTTAAAGTTTTCATATTAACTATAGTAAAATTGAGGGAACAGAAAAAGAACATTAAAGAACTTAGAAAAATAAAAAAACCCATGAGGATGTCCTTGAAGTGTAAGTTCATCTGGGACACATCATAAAGTTCTTTAAAACGAGTTTAACCCAAAGGATTGAGAAACAATACACACAGAGATATGACAGCATGAAATAAACTAGATGAGTTCTAGACCAAGAGTCAGGAAATCGAAGTTCTAGCTCAGTCTTTGTGGAATCTTGAACCACGTGTCTCCTCTAGACTTGACAAGATGTTCTTAAAGACCTCTACTAACCACAAAGTTTCTAGATCTTAATATCTGCCTTAAACAATGCAGTCCTAATTCTCAGAGTCTGAATGTGTATCTAGGGGAAACAGAGGCAATGACAGAGAGTTAGGATTGAGAAATGGTGGCGAGAAGGCCTGAAATCTTTCGCTGGTGGAGAAGAAACTGGTCTGCTAGAGAACTATACATCTGTCCCATTAAAATTAAGATGACTAGTGGTAAAGTTGCCCAACAGCAGCAGCATGATTATGTTCAGACAGTAATTGCTAGAGATACAGCTGACGGTGATTCTATCAGTTATATGTCAGAAGACCTCGTTAGAGACTTACAACACCAGATATCTATAGGAATCTAAGACTAAAGATGTTTAAGGGTGGGGAATGTAAGCTAGAGAAAAGCAAACAACCACAGTATTTAGCATTCAGTACTTTTTAATTTATGTTTAATTTTAAGATTTATTTATTTACTTGACAGAGAGAGAGAGACAGCGAGAGAGGGAACACAAGCAGGGGGAGTGGGAGAGGGAGAAGCAGGCTTCCTGCCAAGCAGGGAGCCTGATGCGGGGCTCGATCCCAGGACCCTGGGATCATGACCTGAGCCGAAGGCAGACGCTTAACCGACTGAGCCACCCAGGTGCCCCCCGGTTTGTTTTTTTTTAAAGATTTTATTTGAGAGAGAGAGAGAGAGAGAAACACGAGTGGGCGAGGGGCAGAGGGAGACAGAGAAGCAGACTCCCTACTGAGCAGGGAGCCTGACACAGAGCTCGATCCCAGGGCTCTGGAATCATGACCTGAGCTGAAGGCAGACACTTCACCAACTGAGCCATTCAGACACCCCCATCAGGTTCACTTTAAAAGGGATAATAACATATTAGAGTTTAAAACACTATCCTGAAGGTGAATAAAACTAAACCACCATATATCCCACTATATTCACACAGTCATTGCTGGAGATGCAGCTGAAGATGACTTTGTCAGTAGTATGTCAGAAGACCTAAGAGAGGGAGATGTAAAACAAAGTCCTGGTACAGGTAAAACAGTATTTTTTGTTTTTGTGTGTGTGAAAAAATACGTAAGATGTTATTATATGATGTTGCTATGGACTGAACTGTGTCACCTCTAAAGTCATATCAACATATGTAAGAGCATTTGGAGATGGGGCCTTCGGGAGATAATTAGGTTTAGAGGTCATGAGGGTGGGGACCTTATGATGGGTTTTATGATTCTATTACATTTGATGTATAATATATAATAATATAATAAGATGCTATAATAACTAATTTTATAAGAACATATACAAGCTTATGACATTATATGAAGAGTAACACTCATATTTACAAAATGCAGAAATGGAAGGTGAAAATTGTTAATGACAGTAACGTTCCCTATAGCTGTGGTTTTCAGAGTAAGCAGCATCAGCATCATCTGGGAACTTAGGCATGCTCAAGTTTGAGAAACACTGTCCTATGGTTCAGGATACTAAAGGGGTGAAGGAAAGTAAGTGCTTTCTACATGATGGTTTGCCTTTTACACAAACAAAATGAGCAATAGGGGGATCCCCCCAAGCAAAAGCCTAGCTAGCCATCACAGACCTCGTACGTAGTCTTTCAGTTTAAAGCTTCATATAGCCTTGGAAAATGTAAAGATCATATTGATTAACAAACTAGGTAATCAAATTCCCCACACTCTTGGCAAACTTCTTTGTCTGACTTATCAGATATGACAGATTAAAAGCTCAGTGGGAGAAAGGAAAGCTGCTAGAACAGTGAAAGGCAAAAACAGGGAGAAATTAAGGAGACTAATTCGATAGAACATTCAGCTGACTAGGGGTATGATAACAAAGGTAAACAAAACTCTGGGCTCCTAAGGTTTCTCAGGGCATCACAGTAACGACCCTGTTGTTAAAAGTAAAAAAGTTAAAATCAGATTGTGTTTAATAAGTCAGGAAGATTTCAAAGGAAATAATTAAGAACTTTAGCATCCAGATTTTAGCTTGTTAGTCCTCTGGACTCAAGTACAATACCTCAAGATAATTTTTTATATGTGAAAGGAAAACATTAAGTCAGATATAAACTGACAGGGTTTTTAAAAATTGTCTGGTATGTTTATATGTTAATTTGGAATATGTTTAAAAATATGAAACAGGAAATATTTACAGTCATTCTAGAAATTAAGCTATTTTAAACTTTCACGTGAAAATAAAAGCAAAGGTATAAACCCACAAGAGAAGAAATTCATTTTTTGAATTATTTATTAGAAGATTTTACTTTTATGTAATCTTTATACCCAATGTGGGGCTTGAACTCACAACCCCGAGATCAAGAGTTACATGCTCCATGAACTTAGCCAGCCAGGCACCCCAGGAAAAAAATTAAAATAGGAAAGGACTTTCGGCACATCTGCAATATACAACTATTGAGGCACAAATCGCCACTCCACTATTTAAAGAAGATTGTTGTATTGAGAAATAAAGATATGGATATTTATCCTCAGGAAAAAAATTCACATCAAATATTCTTTCTTTAAAAACAAAACACAGAGGGCGCCTGGGTGGCTCAGTCGTTAAGCGTCTGCCTTCGGCTCAGGTCATGATCCCAGGGTCCTGGGATCGAGCCCCACATCAGGCTCTCTGCTCAGCGGGGAGCCTGCTTCTCCCTCTCCCACTCCCCTTGCTTGTGTTCCCTCTCTTGCTGTCTTTCTGTCAAATAAATAAATAAAATCTTAAAAAACAAAACAAAACAAAACACAGAGGCACCTGGGTATGCTCACTAGGTTAAGTGTCCAACTCTTGATCTCAGCTCAGGTCTTGATCTCAGGGTCATGAGTTCAAGCCCTGCACTGGGCTCCACGCTGGGCATGGAGCCTACTAAACAAACAAACAAACAAATAAATAAATATAAGAACAACATAATAAACTGATGAACATTCATGTAAAAATAGGTAGAGGTTACTTCATTTTGATTTTATATTTTTACTAATGAAATATTGGAATCTGAGTTGCTATTGCCCCATATTGTTAACATTGACACTTGGTCATGAAACTGATCTCCCAAAAGTAATTTTTTTACCATCTTAAATGTATGCTATAAGATTCTTACTTTGGGCGCCTGGGTGGCTCAGTCGCTTAAGAGTCTGCCTTTGGCTCAGGTCATGATCCCAGGGTCCTGGGATCGAGTCCCGCATCGGGCTCCCTGCTCAGGGGGGGCCTGCTTCTCCCTCTCCCTGCCGTTCTGCCTCCTTGTGTTCTCTATCTCTCTGTCAAATAAATAAAATCTTTAAAAAAAAAAAGATTCTTACTTCAAATAAAAATCTAACTGGAGCTGTGGACCCCCTGGACTCTAGATAACTAATTAGTTCCCAATTTAGAACTCCTGGAGATTCTGGTATAGCCTGTCACAGGATGGGTTCAGGCACCTATATTTTTATAGAAGATCATCAAGCACAGCCAAGGTTGAAAACCACAGCTAGGTTGTCAAATTTAGAGAGTAAGGCCAGCAGAGGGCTGAAGAAAGTAAAACATAAAATCCAATTTGATTCCATTTAGGGGAGAAAAATTAGCCAATTCCAATTATCACTTTAAAAAATGCATGACTAAAGGGCATCTGGGTTCGGCTCAGGTCATGATCCCAGGGTCCTGGGATCAAGTCCCGCATCGGGCTCCCTGCTCGGCGGGAAGCCTGATTGGCCCTCTCCCATTCCCCCTGCTTGTGTTCCCTCTCTCGCTGTGTCTCTGTCAAAGAAATAAATAAAATCTTTTTTTTAAAGATTTTACTTATTTCTTTGACAGAGAACACAAGCAGGGGGAGTGGCAGGCAGAGGGAGAGGGAGAGGCAGACTCCCCGCTGAGCAAGGAGCCCAATGTGGGGCTCAATCCCAGGACCCTGGGATCATGACCTGAGCTGAAGGCAGACGCCCAAACAACTGAGCCACCCAGATGTCCCAGAAATAAATAAAACTTAAAAAAGAAAAAATGCATGACTAATGCAATATGAAAGAAGTTAATCACTGGGAAGAATCACAGAACTCCTGGGCTATGCCTACCTATTATAATAAGTAAAAAGAAATGGCCCATGAAAATTGAGTAACTACTTCTTTGGATCTAAAATAAATTTATTTTTCTCCCTGCCTGAGGCATGGGCAAGAGATGATAAAAGGAATCAAAGTTAGCAGGAAAAGGACTGTCTAAAGAGGAAATCTGTGTTCCACAGTCTTGTCAGTTTCCTCTCTTCTGAGTAAACCTAAAATTGACTTAATTCATTTCTAGTATCAGTTGCTATTTATATATGAGGTGGAATACTTCAATATCTTCGTATTCTCACAAGTCACTGCTTTCTAGTAGAGGCAGTCAAAGGTAGATCAATTTTGGCTCCCAGGGGTGGAGACGGGCATATATATATCCTATTGGAGGTTACTCTTAGCCTAAAAATCGCAAGTCAAAGACTACATTGTTCTTTTAAGAATAATCTTAAAACTGTCTATTTTCTTTTTGGCTGTGGTAAAATGTATTTCCAAAATTAAGATATTCACTATCCCCACGACTTCACAAAAATTAACATGATGGCCAGCAGAAGGCATAAAATTATCTATTGTTAGTACCTCAGAGGCTATGCCAAGTTTTTTTGTTTTCTCCAATTCATGTATTTCTCCAATTCATTTATTTTGGTTTATTTGTAACGAAAAATTGGAAATAATTTTCTTTTTTTTTTTTTTTAAGATTTTATTTATTTGAGAGAGAGAGAGAATGAGTGAGAGAGAGCACGCACATGAGAGAGGGGAGGGTCAGAGGGAGAAGCAGACTCCCGGCTCAGCAGGGAGCCCTATGCAGGACTCAATCCTGGGACTCCAGGATCATGACCTGAGCCGAAGGCAGTCTTAACCAACTGAGCCACCCAGGCGTCCCGGAAATAATTTTCTTTAAAATGAAATATTTAAACAGTTTTGTATATTTTGAATACAATTGGATAATCTTAGCAGTAAAATTATTATAAACTAATGCACTTTCATCACATGAACCATAATATTGAGAACTTTTAAATTTTTAATCCAACAGAAGATCCAAGTAAAGACTTGATTGTTAAAATTTCAGAAAACTCAAAAATTATAAATGTAAAAAAAAGTTGAGACTTAGGTAAGCTGATAAATTTAAATACAGGCAACTTGATAATTATAAAGGTATGACTTTTCTAATTCTTCCTGTTTATATTTTCACAAGCTCTTTAAGAAGCTGTGACATAATAAAGAATACAGATGCACCTGGCTGACTTAATTAAGTCAGTAGAGCATGTGGCTCTTGATCTCAGGGTTGTAAATTCAAGCCCCACATTGGGTGCAGAGATTGCTTAAAAATAAAATCACACAAAAAAAATTAAAATAAAAAAAGAATACATATATCTGGTTTTGTGCCCTGTTCCTGACACAGAGCTTCAAAAACCTTTGGAATTTCCAAAGTGGGTTTCTAGAGCTTCAGGATAGGACTGGTCACCATAAAGACCAACCTTGTGATTAAGAGGCTTGGAATTTTAGGCCAGCCTGACCTCTAGCAGGGAAGTAAGTCTGGAGACTGAATTCAGTCATGTGGCCAGCGATTTAATTAATCATGCCATAATCAATCATGTCAACAAAAACTTTGGCTTAGAAGAGCTTCCTAGTTGGTGAACACACTGACATGCTGGGAGAATGACAGGCTCTGATTCCACAGAGACCTAGAGGTTCTGTATCTAGGACCTTCTCAGACCTTACCCCATGTGGATTTCCATTTGGTTGTTTCTGAGTTCTATTTTTTTTTTAAGATTTTATTTATTTATTTGAGAGAGAGAGAGAGAGAGCACAAGAGGGGGGAGGGTCAGAGGGAGAAGCAGACTCCCCGCTGAGCAGGGAGCCCGATGCAGGACTCGATCCCAGGACTCCAGGATCATGACCTGAGCTGAAGGCAGTCGCTTAACCAACTGAGCCACCGAGGTGCCCTGAGTTCTATTTTTTATAATAAAACTGTCTCCTAGGGGCGCCTGGGTGGCTCAGTTAAGCGTCTGCCTTGGCTCAGGTCATGATCCCGGGGTCCTGGGATCGAGCCCCACATTGGGCTCCCTGCTCGGCGGGAAGCCTGCTTCTCCCTCTCCCACTCCCCCTGCTTGTGTTCCCTCTCTCTCTGTGTCTCTCTCTGTCAAATAAATAAATAAAACCTTAAAAAAAAAAAAAAAAAACTGCCTCCTAAGTATAGGGCTTTCCTAAGTTCTATGAGTTGTTCTAGCAAATGATCAAACCCGAGAGGGTCATGACACCTCCTGAAGTTGTAGCCAGTCAGCTGGAAGGGAGGCTAGCATCTGAATAAGGGCAGTGTTACGGAATATTGAGCCCTTATAGCTGTAGAGTCTAATGCTAGCTAACTCCAGGTATGAGTGTCAGAAATGAATTGCAGTATACCAGTTGGGACAGAAAGATAATAGAAACGAAATGCTTCTCTTTCCTTAAAATATGCTAAATTTAGGGATTTCCACACTGCCATCCTCCAATATACCTTATTCTCTAGCACTAACTACTCAAATTTTCTACAGAACATCTAATCTCTAAATATTTCTATTTCCCAGAAGTAGGACATGTGCCTGAGCCTAGAAGTGATAGTTTTAGTCACTTAGATAAAATGTTATAAATTCAGATTCTGCTGAAATAAGGTTTGCCAAAGTTTACCTTCGACTTGTGCTCTCCACTGGGATGAGGGTGGGGGAAGGGCTTGGGCATGGAAGGAAGTAAGTCTAGTTACAAAAGGGCAACCAGAGGGATCCTTATGGTGTTGGAACTGTGGAGTATCTTGACCTTGATGGGGGAGACATGAACTTACAAGGTGATAAAATTATTAGAGAACCTAATAAACACATATACACACTCAGAGTGAGTACAAGTATAACAGGAACTCTGAATCAGAGGCGTGAACTGTATCAGTGTAATATCCTTGATTTAATAGTATATTACAGTTTAACAAAATGTTACCATTGGAGAAAACTGGACCAAGTGTGAGATGGAACTCTAGTATTTCTAAAAACTGCACGTGAATCTACATTTATCTCAATAAAAATTTCAATTTTAAAAACATAACTTATAGGTAGCCTTATGTGGCTCCAAAGTACAACCTGTCATTTAAGGTATTTATATTTCTGGGGTGCCTGAGTGGCTCAGTCGATAAGCGTCTGCCTTCGGCTCAGGTCATGGTCCCAGGGTCCTGGGATCGAGCCCCACATCGGGCTCCCTGCTCGGCGGGAAGCCTGCTTCTCCCTCTCCCACTCCCTCTGCTTGTGTTCCCTCTTTCGCTGTGTCTCTCTCTGTCAAATAAATAAATAAAATCTTTAAAAAAAAAAAAAAGGTATTGATATTTCTAAAAGCTAAACGTCATTCTAGTCTCACTGTGCAAACACGTCCTTAAAATAAGATCTAATCCTATCCTAATGTAAATCTCCACATACCTATTGCTGCATAGGCTTATGGGCCCCCTAACCACCTCACCTTTTGCCTCACTGGTCTATTAATAATAACCAGTGTGTAGTTTTATAATAATCATTACAAGCAACTGCACAGACAATAGTAACACACACACACAAAATTTTTTTTTAAATAATGTCCCAGGGCACCTGGGTGGCACAGTCGGTTGTGTCCGACTGTTGGTTTCAGCTGGGTCTGATCTCATGGTCGTGACATTGAGCTCCTCATGGGGCTCCATGCTCTGCTTGAGTTTCTCTCTCTCCCTCTGGCCCTCCACCTCTCTCTCAAATAAATAAATAAATCTTTAAAAAAAAAATGTCCCAGTATATAAGAAAGTACAGCAGGGATGAAAGAATACTATCATAGCATTGTGATACTTCAGCACCGCAATCCAACATATGCATGAGGAAGAGCTTTCCCCGAACTACAAACAGCTGACTTGTAAACATTCTATACAATACTACACTATGATAAATGCATGTTACATTTACCACACTAGCACCATCAGTTCCTTTAAATGTTTATTATCTGTCTGCTATTAACAACTCAACATGAAAATTGCTAAGACCACTTAATCTTAAGGTCTTTTATCTATTTATGTGTATTGCAATAAGGATCATTCTCAGTTACAATGAGGATCAAATGAAAAAGAGATGTAAGAGCTCTTTGTCAAGCATTAAAATTAAAAAAGACATTATAAAATCAAGTCTAAAAATGCTATCATATTCATGCTCCCAAACAGAGAATACTGTGCCTTGGGACTTTTAAGGCAGAATACTTCCAAGATTTTGAAAGTGAATCCTACAAAGGCATTTTATTTTATTTTATTTTTAAAGATTTTATTTATTTATTTGAGAGAGAGAGAATGAGAGAGAGCACATGAGAGGGGGGAGGGTCAGAGGGAGAAGCAGACTCCCTGCCGAGCAGGGAGCCCGATGCGGGACTTGATTCAGGGACTCCAGGATCATGACCTGAGCCGAAGGCAGTAACTTAACCAACTGAGCCACCCAGGCGCCCCACTACAAAGGCATTTTAAAATTTGGTTAGAGATGACAAATGTTCTTGGCTAAGAGGTTACAGTTGGTTTTTTTTTTTTTTTCTAAAGATTTTTTTGTTTACTTGAGAGAGGGGGAGGAGGGGCAGAGGGAGAGGGAAAGAGAGTCTCAAGCAGACTCCATACTGAGCACAGAGCCCCATGTGGGACTCGATCTCACGACCCTGAGATCACAACCTGAGCTGAAACCAAGAGTCAAATGCTCAACTGACTGTGCCACCCAGGTGCCCCTAGGCTACAGTTTTGATGCTGGAATCCAACGTTACTAGTTTTTCAGTGTAATCTTCAACTGCAAAAGTAAATTTGAGTTCTGTGAACAGCAAATTTAAGCTGCTATTCTCTTTGTTTTCTGACAGAGGAAGATACCATAAGTACAGCCTCAGAAGAGGTGGGCGGCTCCAAAGCACCACAAAGTATCACTGTGTCAGGTACAGGGTCTAAATTGTTTAAAAAATGTTTTCGGGGCAATAGGGTGGCTCAGTCAGTTGAGCATTGGACTCCTGATCTCAGCTCAGGTCTTGATCTCAGGGTGGTGAGTTCAAGCCCTGCGTAGGGTTCCACACTGGGAGTGGAGCCTACTTAAAAAAGAAAAAAAAATTTTAGGCTAATATATACCAGTTGAAGTAGTTAAACCAAGACTCTCCACATCTATAAATATCCAATGAAGATACCTATTGATGAAAAGCAGCTAAATTATCTCACCAATATTGGAGATTAGTCTGCCTTTAATTTTTTAAATATCTTATTTGAATATGAACATAAGAGGAAATTTTGACCCTCATATTGAAGTTATTGTAATCTCAGTGCTTTATGTCAATCCAGGTTGTTTTAAATGAATGATATTTAAATACAAGATTTGTCTGTAAGTTTGTATAATTGTAAATCAAATTGATTTATAGGTAATCATATTCCTTTAGAAGATGCTAAAAATCATTTACAGATTGTAACAGTGAGCGACACAGAGGCTGGAAAACACTGGTGTGACAATGAGGTCAGAGCGCTTATACACATATGGTCTGATGAAAAAATTAAGCAAATGCTTGAAAGGGCCACAAGAAACAAAGAAATATTTGAGGAAATTGCCAGAAGACTAATGCAGTTTGGAATAGACAGAGACTGGAAACAATGTCGTACCAAATACAAAAATTTAAAATATGAATACAGAGTTTTACAAAAGAAAAATGGCAACCCTCAAAGAAAAATGAGATTTTATGAAGAAGTTGACTGCATCCTAAGAGGACCAACTCTCAGAACTGCCAAATGGAAACATGGTAACCTTGAAATTGACTTTTTAAAATAAAAATTCTATTAAGTTTTTTCTTTGCATTGTAATGTAGCAAGAGATTCCTCAAAAATAAAATCCTTACACTACTGTATGTTCAAATGACCCAAAAAATTATTATGAAGCACATACCTAATTTAAGAATTTCAATCTTTCCAAACCTTGTACCAAAACATTCTTAATTCTTCAACTCATTCTTTATCTGCCCAACCACCACTTTAATGTTTTTACTTCAATGTACTCGAATGCTTGAAGATGAATATATTTTAAATGATGTCATATAATGATTCTTTTCCTGTGTTCTTTTGTTTTAAGAATTATTTGAAGGTCATACCAAAAACCCAAGAACTTTGAGCGTCAAAAGAAAAGCACACGAAGATGGTAAGAGCCTGAGAAATGCCACGTTTTGGCACTGAAAAAAAACTTGCTGCTTTTTCCTGATAAGAGATGTTTATTCCTGTCCT
Source organism: Halichoerus grypus (assembly GCF_964656455.1). Classification (NCBI taxonomy): domain Eukaryota; kingdom Metazoa; phylum Chordata; class Mammalia; order Carnivora; family Phocidae; genus Halichoerus; species Halichoerus grypus. The sequence continues at coordinate 44,401,157 of NC_135714.1, forward strand.
TGACAAATTAGACTAAATATATTGTTTATAAGCTGTGAGAGCAAAAAATGCTGAGCAGTGATTTCTTTCATAGCTTATTAAAAGTAACAGAGTAAATGGAAACTTTCCCAGAGTCAGAAATTTCTCCACAACTGTCCATTCATCAGGAGCCTTTAAATTGCAATTTACAGTGATTGCTATCAGAAGACTGGGATGGAAAAGGAAAAAAACCCACAAAGTAGTAAGTTCTGGATTTTAGTTTTCTCCAAAGGTAGTTAGTAATGAATACAGCATTTTAGCAATCCTACAAATAAGTCAACCTAATTATGTAAGCCATAATTCCAAATTGACTCATTACAGATATCAGAAAAGGTAATACAACGTAATAGAGCAAATAGAAGAATAAAAATGCAGAACCGAAGAAAAAGCACTGAACTGAAACTCAGAAAACCTGAGTTCCAATCTCTCTCTGACCCCAATAACTCAACGCAGAGCAAATCACTACATCTCTCTGGATCTTTAGGATAATTCAATTTAAGCATTTTATGATTTATAATCTATCCAATTATTTTGAGTATACACAAGTAGTTGAAGAGCTTAATTTTTACAAAGTGAACACACCCATGAAACTACCACTCAAATCAAGATATAAAACATTACACCAGCACCCTTCAGGCCTCCCAGTCATAATCATCTTCCTAACCCTATAAAGGTTATGATTATTCTGACTTCTCTCACCATAAATTTGGAATCATACAAGATGTTCTTACTTTTTTGGTATGTGTTCTTTAATGTCATGCTTCTTTCACTCAACACTGTGAGATTCAACCATGCTATTACTTGTAGTAGGAGCTTGCTCTTTTTCACTGCAGAATATTCCATTATATGAATATACATACCACTACCTTCTTTAACCATTCCACTGTTGGACATTTCCATTATTTCCAGATGGGGACTATTATAAATAACACTATAAAAATTCTTGTGCATGTCTTCCAGTAAACATATGTATGCATTTCTGTAGAGTATAAACACAAGAGTGGGATGGAGGGTCATGGGGTACACATATATCCAGGTACAGTTCTAAGCACTTTACATATACTAATGCATTTACTTCCTATCACAACTCTATGATGTGGGTGTTATCATTATACCCAATTTTTAGAGGAGGAAATGGAGGCATAGAGAAGTCTGTGCTCTTGAGCCAGCTGGCTAATGTTGCCTCTCTGTGCGGTCCAGGGACTGTATCTGCCCTGTGCAATAAGTATTCCTAGTACTGACCAGTGTCTTATGTATATGCGATAGGAGCTAAACAAATATTTTTTGAATAAAGTATTAGATAATAACAGGAACATCCCTATCCTCAACAACCCTTATTATATCTCAAGTGAGCTGAAAATTTTATTCTCCATTTTTGGACCTAAAGTGCAAGTCAGATGAGTTACCCTGACCTTTGCCATCTCTTAATGCCCTATAGTGTATATGCTATTGAAAAGGAAAATTGCTAAGGGCTAACCACACAAAAGTATCATTCTCAACCCCCTGGATTTTGCCCGTTGAACCTTTAAATAACATAAGTCTAGCCCAACAGATGAGAAAACAGACTCTAAAGTTAGGAGACTTGCCCAAGATCAAACTGATGTTGGAAAACTGGACTAGGTTTCAAGTCTTATGTTAAGGAGCTATTTCCAATTTTGACCAGAATGACAAAGCAGTAGTACTCTGAAACTCTTTTGGGGATAGATAAGTCCTGCTTCAAACTAATGCAAAAAGCAAAGTTATAAATAATAGCTGTAACTTGGAAGAACTGAAAACACTTATGATTTAAAATTGAGAATCATTAAATTACAAAAGTAACTGAATTAAAAAGTCTTTCAAAGCTCAAGACTGGTACAATTAGCAAGGACAGTTTTAACATAAGTCACTTCCCCAACCAAGGGCATGGAAAACACTATAGAAATGGGACGTATTTGGTCATTATTACTAAGAGATGAAAATCAACAAAATAAAGTTATCCCAGCCTTAAATTTGGCAACTCCAAGCAAGTTCTCTGACAACCTATTCCTGTGTACTCCAACAAACTTAAATGAAGACAACTGGAAACTAATTCCATAGAGGTTGTCTGAGGGCATCTCTTTCTCACAACTACCTTTCTAGTGATAATATTATATACTCTATTTACAGGACCAGTGTCTGTATCTCTTAAGAAAACTGCTCCTGAGATCACTGCAAATAGGTTTCCTCAAAGCACAACAGAACGAAAAGATTCTACAGAATGTTTCTACAGAAAGGAAACCCCCTACATGATCCAACTTCATCAGGTAAATCTCAAAATTTTTAGAAGTATGAAAATGTTTATCAGTTGTAGGGTTCAATTCCTAACCCAGGGAAATAATTCACTTTTGGGGTGGGCATTTTCATCTCCTAATTAACCAAGGAAAGGCTAACTAGTTGATTCATGAGATAAATCTATGAAATTTTAATAATTCCTTTTATGGAATCTTCAAAATATGTCCATGTCATTCTAGTCTCCAAAAAATCCTGCCTGTAGTTGAAATGTGAAGATTTCTGATCTAAAAAGGTGTGTGGTTTGTTCAGGACTCTGCAAACCACTGAACCAAAGTTTTTAGGACTGAAAAAGCATGTGGTGATTATATGTATCTGTCGTGAACATGCATACACACAGAGTTTGCATCTAAATAGAGCTCACTGAAAATGTTAAATTCCCCAACAGAAAGTAGAGCTATGGAATAAATCTCCAAATCGCCAGAACTACCAGAAAGAAGTACTTCTGAATGAACCCATCTGGATTAAGTATCCAGCGCATGACTATCTAGTAATTGGTGTTCTATTTGTATTTAAATGAAATACATAATATAACTTTCAGGTACTCTATTATCCCTAAGGTGAGACTAAATTTTTTATTTATTTTTATTTTTAAAAAAGATTTTATTTATATGACAGAGAGAGAGAGAGCACAAGCAGGGGGAACGGCAGGCAGAGGGAGAGGGAGAAGCAGGCTTCCCACTGAGCGGGAAGCCCGATGTGGGGCTCCATCCCAGGACCCTCGGACCACGACCTGAGCCAAAGGCAGACGCTCAACTACTGAGCCACCCAGGCGCCCCGAGAGTAAATTTTTTAGATCAGATTATACCTAAGACAAATACAATGCAAAAGTGATAGCAATCTCACCTTCTAGATTCCATGTTTTAGGAAGATAATGTGTAAGAGGTAAATTCCTTTATCAAAAAGGAAAAAAAAACCCAACAGAATCCTGTTACTATTGTTTTAAAACAACTAAGTATTGAGTGGAAGGAGGTGAGGAGATAGAGACTTCTGCAACAGACCACCACTTACAAGTGTACAGCGCATTTAACTAACTCTACTGTATCTTAAGTTATGACAACCTATCTAGGTGTCCAGTTTTAACATTCCTTGATTCAATGCCATAGAAAAACATTAGTTTTTAACCTCTGAACCCTACGGACTAGTTCAGAGTAGCAGAAGATTTTTATCTTCGAGACATTAGGGAATTTCATCATTCTTCCAATCAGATCAGTTCCTCTAAAGGGTGAGGACTTTTGCTAATTCAAAATTTTTAATTGGATGAATTTATGGGAGAGAACCAGTCTTCTCAGTGCACCTTAATGATTCTATGTCTACAAAAGGAAAATCTTAAACAAATAGCTTTCCATTAATACATTTGTTCCCCAGAAACTACTGGGTTCCTTGCCGCTGTTATTGAAAACATCACAAGGTCAATTTTCAAAACCAGTTTAACAAAGACTTATTTGGTCAGATAAGCAGCCTCAGAGAATCCATTTATTATTGCTCTATTATCATATAATTACATTTTTATTGCTCTTGTACTGTCTAATCCTTAATTCTTTCACATAAAAGCAACTACAGAAAAGTGCATGTAGCTAGAAATCAAGTTGTATTCATTAAACAAACAAAACAAATCCTTTTTCTTCCAGCACATATTTAAAGGAGAGACTGAAGATCCTCTTCCCTTCACAGAATATCCAAAATAACTTATCCTAAGAATGTTATAAACTAATGTTGCTCTGAACTACCATATAAGTAGATTTTAGTTTGTTCTTGGATTATATATCTAATCTTCTCAAAAAATGTACAGCATTTTAAAACAAGATCTCTTTTAGGGTCAACCCACAATTATCCAGGACCAGAGTCATTCAAGTTAAAAATATTCTTTTTGATTCAACCCAGACTCTAAAGTTACTCTCAGCTCTTTAAAGAAGTACATAAGACGTGAAACTAAAGTATTTGCCACTCTGAAGAGATCAAAAAGACTACTTGCAATCCAAGTTTGGTGAGGGAAAGCAGATCATTTGGAATGCATTTATACTTGTAGCTCCCATATTGCTGATAAATGTTACTGCCAAGCTCCTTAAACTGTTCTAGAAGTTATTGCTGCAGCATTGCCTTATGAAAACTTTGTAATACTTTCAGTGATAATGTCCAACCTACGTTTATATCAAATGCCAGGTAATAAGAAATGGAAGGATCACGGAAGACAAGTTATTTTTTAACTCAAAGGGATCTACCAATTTTTCAAAAATCAGTATGTATCTAGTCATACAGGAACAGCTCCCCTTTCCCTCTTTTAAATAAGGGAGTTACTTTTTGGCATCTTCTTACTACAACCTTTTTCTTCATTATCTGAAATCCGTGACTCTTTTGCAGATGCACTATTTCCTGTGACTGGTTTATTTTCAGTTAGTTTGTATGAGAACTACAACCGGGACTTCCTTTTGAATATCAACTAGCTCTGTTTCCTGGGGTTTGAACTCTAGAATCCCTAAATCCTCATAGCTATGACTACGTTCACATCTACAATTTGCTCAAAAGCTCTGCCCTTGCAAACAAAAGCTTGTGGTGGTCGAAGGCTCCGCGAGAACACCCCAAGGTGTAGTAGGTCCTGGGCCAGCAGCCACCCCACACAAACCTTCACAAAAGCAGCTCCAGGCTCTGCAAGATTAAAACGGGCAAGTAGTGGGAGAAGTCCCGATTCGGCCAACCCTAGCGAACCGGAGCCTTACAAACTGGCCAGACTCATGAGGGGTGCACACAACAGGAGAAGTGGGGGGAAGCCCCTAAAGAGCATTAAGGGTTGGGGGGAGAAGCAAGTCCAGGGATGCAAGGTGGTGCCCGCGCACGCCTTGGCAACCTAGTTGATGCCACAAGCAGTTATCAATCCAGGCAATAGAGGTCGGTCTCCAGGCCCTCAGGCGCACAGGAGATCGCTAACTCGGGCCGCGGGAAACGGCTTGGGCTGAAGGAGAGAGAAGCACACGCACCGCCACCCCCACCCCTCAGCCGGTTGCTCACCGGTGCTGCAGCCCCACGAGTCCCAGAGTGATCACATGCGGCACATCTAGCTGCGTGGGCCACTCTCCTGAGGCGATGCATCCGAATACGCCACATTCCTCTCGGATTCCCGACTCCTCCAGCTCCATGTCGCTGCCGAAAACACGTGGAGGGACCTGCCGCCGCAGCAGGGGCCTGAGCACCAACCAGCTGCCCGCTCGGCCCGTACGCCTCAGAGGCTCGCTTCCTTCCCCAGCCGCTCGACCCTCGCTACTGCGACGGCGCGCGCTTTCCCAAAGCAAGCGTGATTAGCGCTTCCCCCGCTGCACACCCTGCCCCGCCCCCTCAGGATGCACCAATGAGCGAGGAGGGAGGGAGAGCCTCCGTGGCTGAGAGGAGGAGTCACAGACGCCTGGGGTGGAGCTAGTCCTCCGCCGGATCGCTACGGGAAACTACTTTTTCTGCACATGGAAATCTCCGTTATTTTCTAACACCCAAGACTGGGGTGATGAGAGTAGTAGTGTTAACGTCATTTCTGTCCCAGAGGATGTAAACTTTGTATGGCCCTCCTCACATGCTTTCCCCCGGCCGTCACTACTTGGTACGCTCCAACCTATGAACCGCTCTCGCAGCGGAGAAGGTAGCCGGTCAGCGAGCCTCTGTAGAATCGGGAGGGGCCGTCAGTGCGCGCCACTTTTCGCCTCTTCTGGAACAGCGCCCGCGTACAGGGTTGAAGGGGACGGCCTGTGTCTCTGCGCCTGCGCGGCGGGAAGCCTCGCGGGTAGAGCTAGGTCGCAGAATCGAAGTTGCTCTTAGGCGGCAGAGACCTCCCGGGTTCGGTGGCGGCTGTATTGCTAGCGGAGAGCGCGTGTGGGCGCTCAGGAATACTAGGCCTGGCCGGGGGTGTGTCTGTGGGCCGCTTTCCCTCCCCGCCACGTGAGCCACTGTGAGCACTCCTGTTTTCCAGAGTCTTGCCTGTCTTCCCAGCGCGGCCGCTGCCCCCAGCCCACGCAGGATAATGGCGACAGCTGAGGGTGAGTAACAGGCACCCCCAGGAATCTGCCGGGGACTCCTGCCCTCCTCGGTCTTCCAGCCGCCGCCTCCTTGCCTGGAGGTTGCGGACTCGCCGCCGACACCTGCACGCCCCACGGCCCTGCTGGCAGCCTCCTCCCGGGCTGTGCCTGGTCTCCTTGCTGCCGCCCCTCTAGGCCGCAGGGCGGGCGGACACGTGGCCCGGGCACCGCTAAGCGAGGCGTAGGAAACCCAGCGCTCCCGGGCCTCAACGAACTTTCTGAAATACTCGAACTGGCTCTGGGTTGGGGAAAAGAAACAAAGTAGAGGAAGAGGGTGATTAGAAAGAGAAATGGCCAGGGGTTGGAGAGGTGCCTGGAAATCATATTGGTAATCAATAGTTATTGCAAAACAGTCACAAGAACGTATGTGTTGATTCTTCTAAGTCTTGCTTTTCCTGTTAAGTCAGTAGCCTGCTATTTCCGGAACATTAATATTTGAACCTATTGAAAAATTTACTTTTATGGGTCCAGATTTTGTGTTTTATAGTCTTGATGCCATGATGACTTTGAAGAGCTCCAGAAGTACCAGGCAGAAAGTTGCCTTGATTCACTTTACATTTATCCTATTTACATAATCTTTTTATTTACGAGTGATTAGGTGCCCAGAAAAGATCACTTGTGACATTTATGCTGATAAAACAAACTTTTTTTTCCCCACACACCCAATTTCTAAATTTGTGGTGAACCAAATTGCTTGTGTTGGCTGATCAGTACATCGTCTTCCACAAAGAAAAATTGAATTTAGGTAAAATATTATAGACTTAATCTAATATAGATATCTGTCGTTTTGCTAAAGTGCTTAAAAGCCACATGGTTGTTCTTAGGATAAAATGGAAACACTATCAACATGATGTATGAGGCCTGAAGGATGAATAGTGAAATGCAAGGGAAGGAAACAGTGTTTGGGCCTAGGGAGAGCGTGTCAAAAGCCTGGGAGTGGGATATAGAAATTCAGTTACACAAATTAGAGTTCTGGAAAGGGAATAGAGAAATCTGAAGTTGGAGCACTAAGCTGAGGCTCTAACTTGAGGGGCCTTTTAAACCTTGTCAGTAAGTCAGGATGTTACGATAGGATGGGAATTCATCCTCTAGGTACCTTGCGGCGGTAACTATTAAATTGAATTATAACTGTTTGTTTAATGGTCACCTCCACTAGCTGGTGATCTGACCACTGCTCAGTTCTCCTGCCATTCTTTTCTACTCTGTAGCTGCTGCCCTCCCTCCCCTGCCCAATAGCAGTGCGTGCGCGCGTGCGCCCCCCCCCCCCCCACCTTTCCAACCATACTGAAGTCCTGCCATGCACTGTTAACCCCATGGTCTTTTTTCACCACCACTACTAACCCCTTTCCCTCTTTTGGCTAAATATTTATCCTGCCTCAGATCTCAACCTCAACCTCACTTTGTTTCAGACTTCCTTCTCTGGTGTCTAGACTAGGTTAGGTGGGCCTGCTATGAATGTGTGATCCCGTAGTCTCTGTATGTCTCACACCATACTTACTTTGATGTCCTGTTTAATTTTAGCTTCCCTCAGACTCAGGTTGCTTGAGAGCAGGAACTCTGTCTTGTTTACTGGTATATCCCTAGTGTACCTGGCACATGGACCCTAAAAAATGCCAATACTGAGAATGAGTCCCTGTTCTAGGAGCATGAGGGGTGATTTCTCCCCTTGGAAATTTTAAGTCCTTAAACTTCTGTTATCTCTGATCTTCATCTAAATCATTCTTTCTAATGACTACTTTTTTTTTTTAGTCTGTGACCTGCATCAAATTGGATTCCTTTGTCCTTACTTCCTCACAATTTCCCACATCTGTTAGTGTGGAGAAAGGATTAACACTGGGGAGTACGGAAGAAAGATTAAGAAATAGAGGTGCTTGGAAATGGGCTAACTTAAGTGGGTGGGGGTGCCTCCCCTTGCACTTTAAAAAAATCAAGAAACCCTTCAGGCTGAACTTTCCCATTTTGCCTGTCATGCCAGATGGAAGTCACAAAAAATAAGCATTTTTTTCCTCTACAAGCTAGTTCATTGTATTGTGAATATATATACGAAAATGCTGTTTTATTAACTTAATGTAAATTAGTCCTACTTCAGTTCTGCTATGAGAGAGGCAGGGTTGATAGTGGAAAGAGAAAAGAATATGATATCAGAAGACAAAGGATTTTGTCTGGCTCTGCCATTTCCTAACTGCATGGCCTCTACCTTTTTGATACTTAGTTTTCTAATCTCTACAGTTGACCCTTGAACAACATGGGTGTGAACTGCATGGGTCCACTTACCCGTGGATTTTCTTTTTTCCAATAAGTACCACACAGTACTGCAAATGTATTTTCTTTTTCTTAAGATTTTATTCTTTTCTCTAGTTTACTTTATTGTTAGAATACAGCATAGGGTACATATAACTTAGAAAATATGCCAATCAGCCATTTAATCTTATCAGCAAGGCTTCCAATTAGCAGTAGGCTATTAAGTTTTTGGGGAGTAAAAGTTCTATGCAGATTTTCAATCCTAGACCCCACATAGTTCAAGGGTCAACTATAATTATTTGCGTAATTAGAGTTTGTCACAAAATTATGTGAACCAAATACGATGCCTGTGAAAATACTTTGTAGAGTATAAGGTTCTATGCAGATGAGTGAATTTTTTATTAAAATTATTCCTTAACCACTCTTTATGTTCTCTGATTGATCAGAGATAACTTAGTCTTCCATTAGGAAATTTTTTCCTGAAATCTGATGTCTCCATTTTATCTCCACAGTATTGAATATTGGTAAAAAACTCAATGAGGGTAAAACAAAAGAAGTTTATGAATTGCCAGATAGTCCAGGAAAAGTCCTCCTGCAGTCCAAGGACCAGATAACAGCAGGAAATGCAGCCAGAAAGAATCACCTGGAAGGAAAAGCTGCAATCTCAAATAAAATTACCAGTTGTATTTTTCAGTTGTTAAAGGAAGCAGGTAAGTGGCTTTCCCGATAGCCTCCCCTTTCACATTCTCTCTCTCACGAACATATTGGTCCTTTCGTGGGGAAATGGCATTATTTGGATTAACAACATGTTGACTACCAGTTATATTTTTCAATTGTTATCGGAAAACAGGTAAGTGGCTCCCCTCACAATCTCCTCCCTTTTGAATATTGCCACACACAACCCCCCCCCCCACACACACACAGGGCACACTCTGATCTCTTTCATGGGGAGATGACATTTGGATTAAGAACATGTTTGGCAATGTCTCAAAAGGTAAGGTTACTGAAATCAAAACCAGGAACTCTTAAATTTCACTACAGCACTTAATTTGCAATTAGTAGGTAGTATCATTTAGTTAAGGAATCTTAACAGTTTGCTACAGTCTTTGTCTGGCATGCATATCTCCTCTGTAACTTTTCTCTCCTAGGAAGATGTCCTAGGAGAGACTTACCTATGAAGGAGTCCTGTTCTGGTATTAGGCAGCTCTAATTGAAGAGTTGAAATTTGGTACCTGCAATTCTATACAGTTATTCATTGCTCTGTCCCTTGGAGATAAGACAGAATTTCAAATCCCTTTTCCACTTGAAAGCCCTGAAAAGTATTTGAAGATTGCCACCACACTTTCTTATTCTGCCTCAAGTGAGGGATTTGAACTAGATCAAAGATCTCCAGGGTTACTCCCTACTCTAAAACTAAAAGAAGACTATTTCCTGTAGAGACATCTATTCAAAGAGACTAGATCAGAACATTCTGTGGAGGGCATTTGGAGTAAAGAAAGGGGAATTAAGATAACGGGCTTTTCTGCAGGGATTCAGTCAATGCTGATTTGTCTGTAGTATATGAAATCTCAGCTAATAAAAGATTTGAGCTCTTTTCCTTCAGTGTAAGAGGCCTCATTGCCTTGGATCACTCAACCTTTGAGGCCTCTGGTTCCTTAAGCTTTGTTTTTTACTATCCCAGTTCTAATTTTATAATTTAATAATTTTGTCTCCTTTTACTACCCAGTTACCCTTTCATTTCTTAGAGCTTCCCGTAAGCATTACAGGCATACCCTGTTTTATTGCACTTTGCTTTATTGTGTTTCATGGATATTGCCTTTTTTTTTTTTTTTTTTGTACAAATTGAAGGTTTGTGGCAGCCCTGCCCCTGCACTGAACAAGTCTGTTGGTGCCATTTTTCCAACAGCATTTGTTCTCTTCATGTTGCTGTCACATTTTGGCAAGTCTATCAATATTTCCAACTTTCTCATTATTTTATATGTTATGGTGAACTATGATCAGTGATCACAACTTGCTGAAAGCTCAGATGATAGTGTTTTTTAGCAATAAAGTATTTTTTAACTAAAGTTTTTTAGATAACATGCCATCACACACTTAATAGATCACAGTATTGTGTAAATATAACTTGTATGTGTACTGGGAAACCAAAAAGTTCATTTGATTTGCTTTATTGGGGCGTGGAACCAAACCTGCAATATCTTCAAGGTATGTCCATAATGTCTTAAATTAATCTTCTAAATCCAAAGGGGGATTTAATACCTTTGTTTCCAGTCAGGATAGATGTATCTACCTTCCACAAAATAACAAGGTAATTCAAATTAAATCAATTCTGTCAGTATAGAATGGGTTCTTGAATAGTTTTGCCTCTTTCCTAGTTTTCTGTTGAACATTTTTAAGGTAGTGTGGGGAAAAAATGTTTGCTAGCCTAATTTGTCATCTACATCATAAATCCCTCTATACGTTGAAAGTGAGTATGTTGTGATAAATTTAAAGGACCACCCACAGTTCCTAAGTAATACGATTTTAGGATTTTTATTTCAAGGCTTCCTTGATAGGTGGTTTCTCAGTGACTGAGTTGATTGTTATAGAGAGCATCAAACTAATTTTAGGTTCCTATTGCAGTACAGATAAGTGATCCATTTTTAACTTGCCAAGTTATTTCATTCTCCCTATACATACTAAAATTTTAAAAAGTTGCTTAATACTATAAATTTTTAACAAAAAAGATTAGCTCCTGTGTACCCATAGTAGTTATACATAGCTACGGGGCCTTATTTATTTATTTATTTATTTATTTATTTATTTATTTATATTTTTTTCAAATAATGGAAGATAAGTACAGGCCCAAGTTTTTATTTTCTTACTCAGTAAGGGACTATTCAGTGCATTTTGTGGGCTTAACAAAAATGAATTAAAGTGACCCAAATTATCTCTGTTTGTCCAGGACTTTCCCAGTTTGGACTGTGAAAGCCCTGAGTCTGAGAAAGCTGGGGAAGTTCGCAATCCTAAAAGAAGTACTCCAACAATTATCTTTAAACTACTGTATTGGCGGGGTTGCCTGGGTGGCTCAGTCGTTAAGCGTCTGCCTTCTGCTCAGGTCATGATCCGAGGGTTCTGGGATCGAGCCCCGCATCGGGCTCCTGCTCAGCGGGAAGCCTGCTTCTCCCTCTCTCACTCCCCCTGCTTGTGTTCCCTCTCTCACTGTCTCTCTCTCTGTCAAATAAATAAATAAAATCTTTTAAAAAATAAATAAATAAATAAACTACTATATTGGCACACTTAACTAAAACTTACTTGGTTCACATGAAATGTTGAAAGATGTTTTTCAGGTTTTATACACTGAAATTAAGGAAAACTTAAGTTTTAAAAAATTCTTAGATTTGTTTTAGAGGACAGATCAGGAGTTCTGTTGCCTTATCTAATTTTTACTTGCTGATAGTTAAATGCTATGTCTAGTTGACCACCAGTGATCTATTTAAAATTGCTTTCTTTATAACCAAGGCTATGTTCCTAATTAAGGTATTTCTAGAAGTTAGAATGGGAAGAGCACCAAATGAGATTTTGTACATCAGGATTCTGATTTTCTCACTGTCAATCACAAGCAAACTATAAAATACTGTACAAATAATAGGTATAGGTAATACTGTTTTTCCATGGAAATAATAATATACATGCTACACCTGAGTTATAAAATGTGTGGATTTGGTCTCAATACTTAATCTTTTAAGTCTCAGTTCTCTCACAGAAACCTACCGTAATTACATTTAGGTGTTAATAGTGATAATGGGTATAAGTCCTGCAGTTGTTAAACCACAGATGAGGAGCTGGGCAGCCTTGATACATAGGTGGCCCAAGGGATATGTGGGCTGATTAGCTGTCAGACACTGCCATTGTAATTCAGAGTATGAAGTGACATTTCCTTAGTAATCTTCATAGGAGTCCTAAATTCTGTAAACAGTGAGACATGGGGAGAGTTCTTTTGCTCATCCCCCCAGTCATGAAATTTGCTAAGATGATTAGCATGTATATTAGAAGCAATCATAATATCATTTAAACTGAATCTTTTTTTTTTTTTTGAAGCAATTCTTTTTTCCTGTACTAGATGATTACCGTAAATTGATTCTGTACTTTTGGTTCTCTTAGATGTGAGGAAGAGTTTTCCTCTGAGTAAAAGTAACTATTGTTTATATTTAAACAATAGATTGGGATATGAGTCTTTCAAGCTTGGTAGACAAATGAGCACATATATCTAATAATTAACAGATCTTAAAAGGAACTCTTAAAGCCAGGCATGTAGTTACCACCTGTAGTTAAGGATTGATTTAAATGATTTGCCTATCCATGAGCATGAGCCCAGTCATTCTTTAAGGGTTAAAATGACCATTTACTTAAACTCTTACTCTTTCCCAGAGTTCCTGTTCATGTAGCATGTCACAATTTCCTGTTTCAATTGAATCTTACTGGTCAAACCCAGAGGGAATACAGAGAAAACAGTGCAGGTTTGCAACTGGTCCAAGCACCATTACTGATTAGCAACATGTCCCAGCTTGTCAAATTACTTAACTTCTTTGAGCCTCTGTTTCTTTCACTGTAAAATGTAATGATACCTACCTGAAAAATTTTATATGTGGTTAAATGAGATATAAAACACTTAGAACAGTGCAGGTCTTACATAAATGTAGATTCCCTTCATGTAGGGTAATATATATGTATGTTATTATATGGCAGCACAAAGTAATCCTGTAGCATTAACATGATTAAAACGTCTCCTGGAAACCTTTATGTGTTAACATAGTATTCGTCTTCAAGCTGCAGTGTTAATACCTAGAATATCTAGGAGTGGAATTGCTGGATCATATGGTTCATGATATAACTATTATTAGGTTATTTTCCAACATCCCCAAATAAAATAGCTCCCATCACAAGCTAGCTTTTTTATCTTAGTTTTCCAATAACAGTTTGAGTAAAATAGAAGGGAAGGGAAGAACAAATGTTTTCTTTGCTCTTGGCCAAATTGGCCACTATGTTCTTGCTGCTACCTGTTGGATACTTTTTTTCAGGCATTATTTTCTTCAAATATTAAGAGAAAAGGGCAACCCAAAATGTAGGGCTGTACCTGATTGTGATAAATAGATATTTTATAAGACCCATTTAATACTGGACTGCCAAATATGAGAATTGTATAACCAAATCTAAAGATAATTTAGTACCCCACTTAGATGAGTTATATGCTTTATGCAAGGTAGGTAAGCAGTGGCAGGGGAATTTCTCAAAAGTCTTTTTTGAATGTATGAATGAATGAATGAATGGTAAAGACAATGGGACCCAGACTTTCTGATCCACTATATACTTTCCCATGCAACATTAAAATGAAATACTCCTACTAAATATTTTGATAAGCATTAAGAAAGCCATACTAATAATTTTGTTTTCCTACTTATACTTTTTCAAAAAAGTTAATATATTTTTGGTAGTATCATTTAGGGATAATACATTTGGCTAGATAGGGTTTTTGTTTCATTTTGTTTTTCATAAACAGCAATTTTATTATGCCTCAGATCTAACTTTTTTAATACAATTTTAATGCTTTTTAACACCTTTTTATCAATATGTAGGTATCAAAACTGCTTTCGCCACAAAATGTGGGGAGACAGCTTTCATTGCATCTAAGTGTGAAATGATTCCAATTGAATGGGTTTGTAGAAGAATAGCAACTGGTTCTTTTCTCAAAAGGAATCCTGGTGTCAAGGAGGGATATAAGTTTTACCCACCTAAAGTGGAGCTGTTTTTCAAGGTAATTATTCTCTGCTTCTGTGTCTTACTATAATATAGCAACAAACATAATTTCAAAGTCAAAAGATTTAAATGTTATTAAAGCTCAATAAAATCTTTAAAAAATAAATGTAAAAAATAAAATTATCAGTTATTAGGAAGAAAAGTAACAATTCAGAAACTTTAAATTTTTAAAGAGTTTGAAGTAAGGTGAATACAAGGGATCTTTTTATATTCAGATACAGAAAAACTATTACCAATATCTCTTATAAGCAAAAACATAAAAAAGATGTAGGAATCAGTGGTTATAAATTTGTATTGGTTTTCTTTATTGAAACTGCTTTTTGGGATGCCTGGGTGGCTCAGTCGTTTAAGCATCTGCCTAGGGCTCAGGTCATGATACCAGCTGCTGGGATTGAGTCCTGCATCGGGCTCCTTGCTCCCATCACAAGCTAGCTTTTTTATCTTAGTTTTATCCCTCTACCTGCTGCGCCCCCTGCTTGTTGCTCTGTTGCACAAATAAATAAACAAAATCTTAAAAAAAAAAAAAAATGCTTTTCTCTTTCCCTCTTTGTTTAGCTGTTAAGCATAGTTCTAATGTCAAGAGTAATGTCTATGTAGCATTTTTATTGTTCCCTTTTTTTTTTTTAAGATTTTATTTATTTATTGAGAGAGAAAGAGGGAGATGGCGAGTAAGCATGCAGTGAGAGGAACAAAGCTGGGGCGGGGGAGAGGAAGGCGGGGGAAGAATCCTAAGCAGACTCCACACTGAGCTGGGAGCCTGACAGGGGGCTCCATCACACAACCCTGAGATCATGACCTGAGCCGTAACCAAGAATCTGGACGCTCAACCAACCAAGCCACCCAGGCGCACCTTGTGTAGCTTTTTTTTTTTTTTTTAATTTAAAGATTTTATTTATTTATTTGACAGAGCGCACAGGCAGGGGGAGCAGCAGGCAGAGGGAGAGGGAGAAGCAGGCTCCCCGCTGAGCAGGGAGCCCTACGCAGGGTTCAGTCCTAGGAACCTGGGACCATGACCTGAGCTGAAGGCAGGTGGTCAGCCGACTGAGCCACCCAGACGTACCTTGTGTAGCATTTTTAAACTGAACTAAAATTGCGTCTCAGCCTTTTGGCCTAGTTCAAGTATAATCAGTGAACTGCATAGTTTAAAATGTTTATCTTATGGTTATAATACAAATCCAGAATTCATAAAAGAAAAATTTCATGTGAAATTGGGACACTACATAAAATGAATAAAATGAAAGTATTTTTTTCACTAATGCCTTTATATAAAGTCTCTTGAATTACTAAATAATATCCCTAAAGACTTACAGTCTTATATAAATTTTTATTAAAAATGAGGTCAAGAGCAGTGCCTGGCTGGCTCAGTCGGCAGAGCATGCGACTCTTGATCTCAGGATTGAGAGTTTGAGCCCCACGTTGGGTGTAGAGATTATTTAAAATCTTAAAAAAAAAAAAAAAAGGGTGGGGGCGCCGGGGTGGCTCAGTCATTAAGCGTCTGTCTTCGGCTCAGGTCATGATCCCAGGGTCCTGGGATCAAGCCCCGCATCGGGCTCTCTGCTCAGTGGGAAGCCTGATTGGCCCTCTCCCACTCCCCCTGCTTGTGTTCCCTCTCTCGCTGTGTCTCTCTCTGTCAAATAAATAAATAAAATATTTTTTTAAAAAAGGGGGTGTGCCTGGGTGGCTCAGTTGGTTAAGCATCTCCCTTTGGTCCAGGTCATGATCCCGGGGTCCTGGGATCAAGCCCCATATCGGGCTCTCTGCTCAACGGGGAGCCTGCTTCTCCTCTCCCTCTGCCTGCCCCTCTGTCTGCCACTCTGCCTACTTGTGCTCTCTATCAAATAAATAAAATCTTAAAAAAAAAAAAAAAAGGAGGTCAGGAGATTATGAAAACTGCATCCTAGAGAGATTTGGTGGACTAAAGTGTGTTTTGGCCTTCTTACTATCTCTATTGACTCAGATGAAGAAAAAATAAAAATCACAAACTTTTATTTAAATTAGTTTATAGAGAGAGCAAATTCTTTCAAATTACTTTATCACCTGGAGTAAGTTACTCACCGAATATCTTAAATTTTAAAGTAGCTATTAAAACTAGATAAATTAAAAATAATTGTGAGTTAAAGGGCATTTCAATGAAAAATTAAGTCTTTAGAGAAAATAAATATTTCTGAGGAATTCATGGTCAAGGAAAAAAGGACTTCAGTTTATCTCAAAAATTCAAAATTTTTATTTTTAAATTAATTGTACTCCTATACTTTATTTTCAGGACGATGCCAATAACGATCCACAGTGGTCTGAGGAACAGCTAATTGCTGCAAAATTTTGCTTTGCTGGACTTGTTATAGGCCAGACTGAAGTGGATATCATGAGTCATGCTACACAGGCTATTTTTGAAATACTGGAGAAATCCTGGTTGCCCCAGAACTGTACGCTGGTTGATATGAAGGTACAAATAAAATGGAGATTTGATAATAAAGATTATAACTGAGAAATGTCTTTAGTTGTAGAGTTCTGAAAACTTTTCTTTGGTGATATGCTATTTCTAGATTGAATTTGGTGTTGATGTAACCACCAAAGAAATTGTTCTTGCTGATGTTATTGATAATGATTCCTGGAGACTCTGGCCATCAGGAGATCGAAGCCAACAGAAAGATAAACAGGTAATGCCTCAGGATTTTTTTTTATCCTTTTCAAGATCAGGCGAGATAGAGGTGAGTAGGAAGATGGGAGGAAAAGAAAAGGCAACTATTGTTCTGTATGATAAGAACCAGAGTTGATTGCTGTTTACTTTTAGAGATAAATATCTCTTACATTTCGTATATCCTGAAGAAAAATAATAGGAACAGTACCTTGCATTTACAAAATAGATTATTCATTTATTATGACTATCACACAGAGCAAGGGTTATCCTTGTTTGGCCAATTGAAAACTACTGAGAGGATGATAGATATCTTCATAATTATATATATAAGAATAAGGGCAGATCTGGAACTCTATCCCAAGTGTTCTGGATCTTACCAGGTTCCATTTCTGCTTTGTCGTGTGAAAAACAAAATTAGGGCAGATGCTCTCTACTTAATACATAAGAATTGTCAGGGCAGTTAATTGTAGTTGCTAGTGTAGAAAGCACTTAAGCTTAAATGAAAATACAAGTGTACTTCACTATCTGAACTTCCTCTAGTCTAATTCAGGAAATGAATTTATAGGTTCGGATACATTTTCAGATATATTCCTTGCTATGCAAGCTCTTCATAGTCTACCCAAAACTCAGAAATTAAATAATTTCAGTTAGGAAGAATATTACTAATAGAATATCTGTATTCTAAACTTTCTATCTTATTTTCTAGTCCTATCGTGACCTCAAGGAAGTAACTCCCGAAGGGCTCCAGATGGTGAAGAAAAATTTTGAATGGGTTGCAGAAAGAGTGGAGGTAAAACTTTTGTAGTAAACCCATGCTGTTCTGTGTTTTTCTACAAGAAAATCTTGCTTCAAAAAGGACAAAACAGGGGCGCCTGGGTGGCTCAGATGGTTGAGTGTCTGCCTTCGGCTCGGGTCATGATCCCGGGGTCCTGGGATCGAGTTCCGCATCGGGCTCCCTGCTGGGCAGGGAGCCTGCTTCTCCCTCTACCTCTGCCTCTCTCTCTCTCTCTCTCTCTCTGGCTCTCATGAATAAATAAATAAAAAAAAAACATTTAAAAAAAAAAAAAGGACAAAACGCCCCTTCAATAGGGGCGTCTGGATGGCTCAGTCAGTTGAGCATCCGGCTCTTGATTTTAGCTTGAGTCAGGATCTCAATATCTCAGGATCATGGAGTTGAACCCCGCATTGGGCTCTCCGTTCACTGCAGATTCTGCTTGGGATTCTTTCTCCCTCCCTATGCCCATCCCCCTGCTTGCATGCTCTTTCTCTAAATAAATAAATAAATAAATAAATAAAACTATTTTTTAAAAAAAAGGAAAATAAAAGTGAGAAGGTGCAGTTATTTCTCTTCTCCAGTTTTTTTTTTTTTAATATTTATTATTTTAGGAAGAGTGTGTGTGTGTGTGCATGTGGACGCGTGTGCGCAAGTGGGGGGGGTGGCAGAGGGAGAGAGATAATCCTGAAGAAGACTCTCCACTGAACGCAGGGTCTGACACCGGGCTCAGTCTCAGGACCCCAAGATCATGACCTGAGCTAAAATGAGGAGTCATCCACTCAACCAGCGAAGCCACCCAGTGGTTTAAAAAAAAAAAAGGAACGCCCTTAAGAAATGTACCACCTGAGCTATCCTCAGTGACATACTGAAACCCCCTGTTGTTAAACTGGCCGGTACACTCCCAAATTCTGTTGGGGAAACCTAGAGTCCTTGTCTCCTCCCTGCCCCTTACATTTCCTACCCATCTCTCCACTGCTACTCAGAGTTGCATTAGCATAGGTTCCATAAGTAGAGTTCAGAATTAGAACTCTATGTGACATTAAAATGTCACTTTAAGATTTATGGTATTATTGGGGTGCCTGGGTGGTTCAGTCACGACATTAAGCATCCAACTCTTGATTTTGGCTCAGGTCATGATCTCAGGGTCCTGGGATCAAGCCCTGCATCAGGCTGTGCACTCAGTGGGGAGTATGCTTGAGATTCTCTCTCCCTCTTCCTTTGCCCCTCTCCCTCTCACTCTCTCAAATCTTTTAGATTTATGGTATTATCGTTACTATAATTCTGTGGAAATTGAATGGGATTTTGGTTATTCAAGGGTCATAGCCATTTTCAGAACATCATTTCCTTGGGAACATGCATTTTGAATTCTGAGTGACTTAAGGTTTATAATATGATCTCTTTATTTTGGCTGATTATGCCTTAAAACCTCCATTAAACACAATGGACTAAAATCTTAGGATGAAATATTTTATATTACAGCTTCCTGAATATTAATTAGAGGGTTGAGTATTTATTTTTGCTTTTTATTATGATAGTAAATACAATTTCTCTGATTAAAAATCTTACTCTCTAGGTCTTAATTATGAAGACCACTTTTCTTTATATACAGAGGTTATTTTGAAAAATAAATTACATTTTGTCCTGTTTGTCTCTGTCTTGAATTTGGTCTATTAAGAAAGAAAATATTCTGGGGCGCCTGGGTGGCTCAGTTGGTTAAGCGACTGCCTTCGGCTCAGGTCATGATCCTGGAGTCCCTGGATCGAGTCCCGCATCGGGCTCCCTGCTCGGCGGGGAGTCTGCTTCTCCCTCTGACCCTCCCCCCTCTCATGTGCTTGCTCTCTCTCATTCTCTCTCTCTCAAATAAATAAGTAAAATCTTAAAAAAAAAAAAAAACAACAACAACTTTAAAAAAAAAAAAAAAAAAAAAAGAAAGAAAATATTCTGTCCAGTTGTAATTTTACTCTGCTATAGCTTTGTAAACTGATTATTCTTATGATACTCAATTCTGTATTTATCCAGTTTTTGCCATTTTCTTTTCATATCCATGTTTTTCTTTTCCAGTTGCTTCTGAAATCAGAAAGTCAGTGCAGAGTTGTAGTATTGATGGGCTCAACTTCTGATTTCAGTCACTGTGAAAAAATCAAGAAGGCTTGTGGAAATTTTGGCATTCCATGTGAACTTCGGGTAACATCTGCCCATAAAGGACCAGATGAAACTCTGAGGATTAAAGCAGAGTATGAAGGTAAATGTCACATAACTAGAGCATTTCAGGAAATTCTCCTGATTTTGCCAAAAAATTTTATGTTTGGACTAATAATGCTGAAAAAGAATTTGCCACATTTCCAAGGGGGAAAATGTGATAATCTAGGCTTTCATTATACTCCCAAAGAGTATGAGATGCTCTAGGCACTTATAAAAGAATGGCTCGGGGGAAAAAGAATTGAAAATGCAACATGGGTACACTTGAAAATAATGCAACATTGTGTGTCAACAGCATTCAAGTTTTTTTAAAAATGTTAAAAATAAATAAGAGTAAAGGCCCCCACCCCCCAAAAGAAAGTGAAACATGGAAGGAAAATAAAGACTAGAATGAGTTTTTACCTAATAAGAAGCCCCTGAAGTATTGTTTCTAATATGCTCCAACAGAAGATAGGCCCCACATCAATTTTGGGAGGCCTGAGGTTGAAGCAGCAGATTCTTTGAGTATTGTTAGTGGTCAGCCTTTCCTAGGAGGTATTTGAATGTGAAATTAAGGAATAATTTTAGAATATAGTATATAAAAGAAATGTCTTGATGGGATAGTATTGATCTAAAATAATGGAGTCCTGGAGACATAACCAAATGTTTCTCAACTGGGAAAAATGTTGATCTGAATTTTCTTCCTAAAGGTAGTTGTTATAGGAGCATAGTTATTAAGGTTTGGGCCAGGGATAGGAGGAGGGGGCAGGGAACTGGAATAAGTTCCTAGACCTCTTTGTTAAACTTACGAAAGCCTGAACTCTTTCTCCAGAAAAGTGCAAATACATAAACTTTTGGATTCCAGGATAGGAGTCTGTGGTAAGAAAACAAAGGAATAATTTAAAAATTTATCGAAGAATGAAATATTTAAGAGATATGTTGGAAAATATATTGAAGGGTAATAAATATTTGGGTACTATATTGTTGAATTTGCCTTCCTTCATTCATACTGTGCCCCTGAACCTCTAGTCTCCATTAACAAGGTCTTCCTATACCGTTGTTTGAAGGAACCGAGGACAGACACTGGTTCAGGTGGTGTCATTCTTTGTTTCAGTGAGCCTAAGCAGCCATAGTAGAAGGGCCTTTGAGCCATTCCCTCACTAATACTCTGGTACCCTTTTTATACTATCGATCTCAAAGATGGCCAAACTTATTCTTGCTACTTTGTTACTTGAGATATAATAGGTGGTGAAGTGCAGTATATATTGAATATATATGTAATAATAGTGTCTTATTTATGCTTTTTCTGGAGACTGCAAATAAAGGAACTGAAGGAGTTAAGACACATAGGCATTTTGTTTTAACCTATCTTAAAATCTCTTTTCCAATTCAATTACAAATGTGTAATTTCCCTAGGGGATGGCATTCCTACTGTATTTGTGGCAGTGGCAGGCAGAAGCAATGGTTTAGGACCAGTGATGTCTGGTAACACTGCATACCCAGTTATCAGCTGCCCTCCACTCACTCCAGACTGGGGAGCTCAGGATGTGTGGTCTTCTCTTCGACTACCCAGTGGTAAGATACATGAATTTTAAAAAGTTGTTTATTAAAGGGGCACATGGGTGGCTCAGTCAGTTAAACATCTCACTCTTGATTTCGGCTCAAGTGATAATCTCAGGGTTGTGAGATCAAGCTCCATGTCGGGCTCCGTGAAGAGAGCCTGCTTGAGATTCTCTCTCTCTCCCTCTCCTTTTGCCCCTCCCCCCTACTTGGGCTGGCTTTCTCCAAAAAAAAAAAAATTGTTTATTGAAAAATTTCAAACATGCACAATAGTAGAGAGAATAACATGAAATCTCATGTACCCATTATTCAACTTTAACATTTAATATCTTATTACATCTGTAGCCCTTTCTGCTGGATTATTTTCAAGCAAACATAGCATTTTATACTTAAATATGCTTCTCTAAACAATAAGAACTCTAGTTTTTATTATTTTATTCTATTTTTTAAGATTTTATTTGTCGAGAGAGAGAGAGCATAAGCAGGGGGAACGGCAGGCAGAGCAGGCAAGAGGGAGAAGCAGGCTCCCCGCTAAGCGGGGAGCCTGATGTGGGCCTTGATCCCAGGACCCCAGGATCATGACCTGAGCCCAAGGCAGATGCTTAACCGACTGAGCCACCCAGGCATGCCAGAACTCTAGTTTTTAAATCACAATCATGGTGGCGCCTGGGTGGCTCAGTCAGTTAAGCATCTGCCTTCGGCTCAGGTCATGATCCCGGGGTCCTGGGATTAAACCCCACATCAGGCTCCCGGCTCAGCGGGGAGCCTGCTTCTCCCTTTCCCTCTGCTGTTCCCCCCACTGACTTCCCCTCCCCGTCACTCATGCTCTCAAATAAATAAATAAAATCGTTTTTTAAAAAAATCATAGGATACCATAATCACGCTTAAGAAAAATTAATGGGTAATTTCTTAAAATCATCTAATTTTCAGTTAGTGTTCAAGCTTTCCTGATCATCTCATTTGTTTTTACAGTTGGTTTGCTCAAATCAGGATCTAACACAGTCCTTATATTGCATTTAATTGCTGTCTCTCCTAAGTCTCTTTTAATCCTTCTTTATTCACTTTCATTTATCCTATAGAACTGTCCATATTTTGGATTTGGCTGATTATATTTCTGGATGATGTTTAACATGCTCTTCCTATATTTTTTATAAACTGGTGGTGAGATCTGTAGCTAGATCAAATCCAGATTTGGGTTCCCCCCCCCAAGAATACATCATTCATGGTTTTGAAGTTTTTAAAAAAATTTTTTTTTATTTCTTTATTAACATATAATGTATTATTTGGTTCAGGGGTACAGGTCTGTGATTCATCAGTCTTATACAATTTACAGCACTCACCATAGTACATACCCTCCCAAATGTCCATCACCCAGCCACCCCATCCCTCCCACCACCCTCCACTCCAGCAACCCTCAGTTTGTTTCCTATGATTAAGAGTCTCTTACGGTTTGTCTCCCCCTCTGGTTTTGTCTTGTTTCGGGGGCGCCTGGGTGGCTCAGTTGGTTAAGCGACTGCCTTCAGCTCAGGTCATGGTCCTGGAGTCCCTGGATTGAGTCCCACATCGGGCTCCCTGCTCGGCAGGGAGTCTGCTTCTCCCTCTGACCCTCCCCCCTCTCATGTGCTGTCTCTCTCATTCTCTCTCTCTCAAATAAATAAATAAAATCTTTAAAAAAAAATAAATAAATAAAATAAAATCTAATTTGATAAAAGGATTGCCACCCCAGCTTTCTTTTGATGTCCGTTAGCATGGTAAATGGTTTTCCCCCCCTCACTTTAAATCTTGAGGTGTCTTTTGTGTCTAAAGGGTCTCTTGCAGACAGCATATCGATGGGTCTTGCTTTTTTATCCAATTTGATACCCTGTGTCTTTTGATTGGGGCATTTAGTCCATTTACATTCAGGGTAACTATTGAAAGATATGAATTTAGTGCCACTGTATTGCCTGTAAGGTGACTGTTACTGTATATTGTCTCTGTTGCTTTCTGGTCTATGTTACTTTTCGGCTTTCTCTTTGCTTAGAGGACCCCTTTCAATATTTCTTATTGGGCTGGTTTGGTGTTTGCAAATGCTTTTAGTTTTTGTTTGTCCTGGAAGCTTTTTATCTCTCCTTCTATTTTCAGTGACAGCCTGGCTGGATATAGTATTCTTGGCTGCATATTTTTCTCATTTAGTGCTCTGAATATATCATGCCAGTCCTTTCTGGCCTGCCACGTCTCTGTGGATAGGTCTGCTGCCAATCTAATGTTTCTACCATTGTAGGTTACAGACCTCTTGTCCCGAGCTGCTTTCAGGATTTTCTGTTTGTCTCTGAGACTTGTTTTACTATGAGATGTCGGGGTGTTGACCTATTTTTATTGATTTTGAGGGCAGTTCTCTGTGCCTCCTGGATTTTGATGCCTGTTTCCTTCCCCAAATTAGGGAAGTTCTCTCCTGTAATTTGCTCCACTATACCTTCTGCCCCTCTCTCTCTTTCTTCTTCTTCTGGGATCCCAATTATTCAAATGTTGTTTCGCTTTATGGTATCACTTATTTCTCGAATTCTCCCCTCGTGATCTAGTAGTTGTTTATCTCTCTTTTTCTCAGCTTCTTTATTTTCCGTCATTGGTCTTCTTTATCACTAATTCTCTCTTTTGCCTCATTTATCCTAGCAGTTAGAGCCTCCATTTTTTATTGCACCTCATTAATAGCCTTTTTGATTTCGACTTGGCTAGATTTTATTTTGGTTCTCCAGAAAGGGATTCTCTAGTATCTTCTATACTTTTTTCAAGCCCAGCTAGTATCTTTATAATCGTCATTCTGAACTCTAGTTCCGACATTTTACTAATATCTGTATTGATTAGGTCCCTGGCAGTTGGTACTGCCTCTTGTTCTTTTTTTTGAGATGAGTTTTTCCATCTTGTCATTTTGTCCAGAGGAGAATAGATGAATGAGAAAACAAAATGCTAAATGGGTAACAACAACCCTAGAAAAATATACACTAAACAAATCAGAAGAGACCCGAAACCAGGGGGAAAAGAAAGGGAACAAAAAAAAAAAGAAAAGAAAGAATATGATCAGGCTGGTGAATATAACAGCCACACACTAGATTTTGGGTGTATTTTGGTCTGTTAGAAGAAACTGCCTCCCAAAATTTTAAAGAAAGAAAATCTTACATATATACAAAAATAAGGGTAGGGGCGCCTGGGTGGCTTAGTCATTAAGCGTCTGCCTTCAGCGCAGGTCATGATCCCGGGGTCCTGGGATCGAGCCCTGCATTGGGCTCCCTGCTTGGCGGGAAGCCTGCTTCTCCCTCTCCCACCCCCCCGCTTGTGTTCCCTTTCTCGCTGTGTCTCTGTCAAATAAATAAATAAAATAAATAAATAAGGGTAAATATGATGAAGGGATGGAATATGACTGTAAAGATGAAAATTTAAAAAGATTTTTAAAAAGGAATTGATAAGTTGGTTGAAAAAAGAATGAAAAAAAATTTTTTTTAAAGGAATGTGAGGGGCGCCTGGGTGGCTCAGTCATTAAGCGTCTGCCTTCAGCTCAGGTGATGATCCCGGGGTCCTGGGATCGAGCCCTGCATCAGGCTCCCTGCTCGGCGGGAAGCCTGCTTCTCCCTCTCCCACTCCCTCTGCTTGTGTTCCCTCTCTCACTGTCTCTCTCTCTGTCAAATAAATAAATAAAATCTTTTAAAAAAAAAAAAGAATGTGAATAGGCAGGAGGCTAGGACAATGTCATACCCTAGATTTAGGGTATATTTTGGTCCGTTAGAAGAAACTGTATCCCAAAATTTTAACAAAAGAAAAAAATATATATATAAAATAAGGTTAAGTACAATGAAGAGCTAGAATATTACTGTAAAAATGAAAAATTTTTAAAAGATTTTTAAAAAAGGAATTGACAAGATGTTGGTTGAAAAAGGAAAGAAGAAAAATTCAACTAAAAAAATAGAAAAAGAAAAAAATAAAGAAAATTTAAAAAATTAACTTTGAAAGACTAAACATCATGGGAAAACTATGAATTCTATGTGCGGTATTCCCCTAGCACTGTTGTTTTGCCGTTCTTATTGATCGGTAAACTTGGTCTTGGTGGGCTGTTCTTGCTGATCTTATGGGGGAGCAGCCTGTTGCCGTGGTTCCCAAATGTCTTTGCCGGAGGCGGAATTGCCCTGCCCTTGCAGGGGGCCGGGCTAAGTCATCTGCTCGGGTTTGCTCTCAGGAGCTTTTGTTCCCTGAAAGCTTTCCCTATGGCTTTGGAGGATGAGGGTGAAAATGGCAGCCTCCCAGTCTCTGGTCCCAGAGGAGCGGAGAGCTTGGGGCCCCACTCCTCAGTGAGCCCCCAGAGAAAAGCAGTCAATCACTCCCATCTCCCCCGTCTCCCATGCCCACTCCGTGCTCACCTGGCCTGTGACCGAGCATTTCTCTCTCTGGCACCCGACCCCGTGTGGAGTCTCCAAGTCCAGCAGATCCCTACGGTACGCTCCCATGCCGCTCCTCCCAGAGGAGGAAGGGGAGTCTCCCCAGATCTGCCGCTTGTTGGGTCCCTGCTAGAAGAACAGTGGCCCAACTGTGCCGCAGATCACAGTTTATGGCAGCCCTGAGCTGAGAGCCCGCTCCTCGGCTCCCTCTTTGCAGCAGGTTTCCCCGCTCCGATACCTGGGAGCTCTGCCGCACTCAGGCACCCCCATCTTTCTGTGACCCCAAGGGTCCTGAGACCACACTGTCCCAGTGAGGGTTCCACCCCCCCTGAGCCACTGGAGCAACGTCCCTCAGCAGAGCCGACTTCTAAAAGTTTCGACTTTGTGCTCCGCTGCTCTATCACTTGCCGGTAGCTGGCTGAGGAGGCTCCCCACCCCCGTCTATCTTCCCATATATTGCCTCAGATTCACTTCTCCTCACGTCCTACCTTCCAGAAAGTGGTTGCTTTTCTGTTCAGAGAGTTTCTGCTATTCTTTTCTTCCATCTCCTGTTGAGTTTATAGGTGTTCTGAATGGTTTGATAACTATCTAGCTGAATTCCTGGGACTAGACAAAATTTAGGTCTCCTACTCCTCCGCCATCTTGCTCCTCCCCCCGGTTTTGAGTTTTTTTAAAGTAAATGTGATTATGTTACTATTGTAAAGGAAATGAAATTTTATCTCTATAAATTAGGGACCAGAATAAATAACGTACAAGGAAATTTTATCAATTGGCTGAACAGAATCTCATAGAATAACAATATTGTGGTAAGCTCATCACAGTCCAAGATAATGATCTGATCTACCAGTCCTGAGAGTCCATATTGTTTCAGTAAGAGTTGATTGCTTGTAAATGCCAATTTTTTTTATTTTATTGTAAATCTGCTCGTGTTATGTGTCAAATATGTTAAGTACTTGAGCCTTCCACTATGGACTGGCTTCTCTCTAGGCCTACTGTACTGTCATTATCTTAGGATTTCTCTTTACCATCATCCTGACATGCATTTTGCCCTGTTACCTAGGTCCCATGTCTTCCCCTTTCTTTGTTTACTCCTTAATTTGTTGGAGAGCATTCGTAGTGAACTTCCTGAGGGAGGGGTACAGATGGTAAACTTTTTGAGACCTCATATATCTGAAATGTTTCCATCATAGCCTCACAATCAATAATTTAGGAATGGAATTCTAGATTGAAAATTATTTTCCTTCAGAAATGCCTTTTGAAGGCATTACTCCATTGTCTTCTATCTTCCAGAGTTACTGAAAACTCCAGTGCCTTTTTACCATTCTGATTCTAGGTCATTTGTGAATTGTTTTTTTTCTGGAAACTTTTAGGATCTTTTTCTATCCATTTTTCTTAAATTTCGCAAAGATGTGTCTTGATGATTATTTTCATCTTGGGCTTTCAGTGGACTCTTTAAATCTGGAACTCTGATTCTTTAGTCCTGGGAAATTTTCTTCAATTACTTAATACTTTCCTTCTCCCTCCATTTTCTTTCTTTTCTCATTTTTGGATTTACTATTTAAATTTGGAACTTTCTGGTTTCTATTTTTTCTTTCTCTTATTGCTATACTCTCTGGAATATTTCTCCAACCCTTCTATTGAGTTTTTCAATCTAGTCTCAGTCTCCTACCTGGAGGAATAAACCTGACTGCCAGCATTCTGGAATCTGGTGATCTTAATACATGTGTAAACTTAACCCCCTTTTTTCACTGTGGCATTCCTGTCTCAGCTATGCCTTGTACCCTCTGGTCCACAGAAGTCTGGACTAACAATCTGTTTTACCTTCACAAGAATTTATGACTCTGCTACAGTGCAGAAGGGCCAGTTGCTCAGGTACATAGAGTGGTGCAGGAGATCTGATGGCCTAACTGCTTCTTGACTTTAAGCCAGTCCTCTTTTTTGTTTAGCCCCATTTTCACCCCCACCTCTCCCTTCAAGGGTATCAGGTGCCACTAATTCCCCAATCTTTGCATGGGTTTTTTAACGTTGGTCACATTGCTTCTCATCTTTCCCTGCTTCCAGTTTAGGATAAAATTTTCTAGGTCTACCTTAGTTACCACTCCATTTCCTTTTCAGCTAACAAAAAGTTATCGCTGTTATCTCTTTGTTCTTATGTTTGTGACTGTTCTCTTTATTCCCTTTACTGCTGTTTTTTTTTTTTTTTAAAGCTTTGGCAGGTATCTTTCTTCAAGTATAGAAAAAAATAGGATATCATTAATTAAAATATTTTTTACAGCTGAGCATATTTGATTTATAGTCAGTAACCATATTGAACAAACTTTTTAATATAGCATTCAGCTACTTAATGCTATCTTTATACAGTTTAAGGGATACACCTTTGATTAATCCATGTTTAACTAGATCTTTAGCTGGACATCTGATTGTGTCAACTTCTCTAGTTAAACATTTACTATGGCTATAAATGAAAGTATAACTCAGTTTACGCCAGAGGAATAGTATAGGTATTATCAGTGGAGTTTAGAAAAGGGAGAATGTGATGAGCAAAAATTTGGCAGTTTTTTTCTAGTACTATCCAAGGAGAGAGAGGGAATCTGGAAGATCTGTACATTCTGATCGCTAGAGTTGGGGATAATCTTTTCAGGAAAAGTTTTACAGTGGCCTTTGTAAAATCCTGAAAACTACTTCTCTTTCTCTTATGGCATGCTCACTAGATAACCTAATTTTTTGCTAATTAAGCTTTCCTGATGTTAGAAAGGGAGTCCTGAGCAGTATAGGCACAGGTATTTCAGTTACTAGAGTAGAACCCTGTACCTAGAATACTACTACTCCTAACAGTTGACATTCATTGAGTACTTACTATGCACCAGGCACTGCTCCAAGCACTTTATATATATTAACTTGTTGAATACTCACATCTTAATAGATAAGGACACTAAAGTTAACATTAAGTACCTTGACCAATATCACATAGTAAGTGATGGAGCTGCATAAATTGATTTATTAATACAAACTAAAATAAATTTGCCTTGTGATTTATACTTGATTCTTATTGAAAGTAGCAGGAGTCAAAGAGCCTGATGAATTCCAAGAATATTGGGGAAATGGAGCTTTTGCATCTGTAAGCTAGTTAGTATTTCACTCGAGCGACACAGACATAATAGTACCACCCCATAATAGAAAGTCTGCCTGAGTAAACATGTGGCCCCCAAGGAGGTTACTTTCTTAGATCTTATTAATACTGAATTTACTTAGAACCTGGTACTTCATAAAATTATTCTTTGGTTTTAGCTTTTTTACTGCTTAAAGATGTTAGAATAGTTCAAGTGCAAAGACAAAAGTAGCAGCTAGGAAATTGTCAAAAAAATGTGCATACCTCAAATTTATCCAAGAACAGGTGCTTCTGTCCACTTGATCCTTGTTGTATTTCTATTGCCTTTCATCAGTGATTTAAAGATTTACTCTATGTGAAAAGAACTTCGAAAAAGGTGAATTTCTTTGCAGATGGCTTCAGTGAAAAAAGTGATAGATAGGGGTGCCTGGGTGGCTCAGTTGTTGGGCTTGGGTCATGATCCCAGGGTCCTAGAATCGGGCCTTACTTGAGCTCCCTGCTTGGCGAACCTGCTTCTCCCTCTCCCTCTGCCTGCTACTTCCCTTGCTCTATGTGTGCTCTCTCTCTGTCAAATAAATAAATAAAATCTAAAAAAAAAAGTGATAGATGTATATAAAATACCTGTTCGTGGTATATTACTTATCCTCTTAATAATCACTTTATCACTCCAGTTGTAGAGATGGAACTCCTTCTGCAGATTCTACTTTAGACAAGGATGATACAGTAGCTTTTTATTGTTTGTGAATAACAGGACTTTTCTGAGTATACAGTAGTTTACTAGGGGCCCCTGGCTGGCTCAGTTCGTAGAGCACGTGACTCTTGATCTCGGGGTCGTGAGTTTGAGCCCCATGTTGGGTGTAGAGATTACTTTAAAAAAAAAAGTTTACTAAGTGCTCTTTTCATTATTAATTGACAGCTTAATATTGTCTTTTCCTTTTGAACCAATAGGTCTTGGCTGTTCAACCATACTTTCTCCAGAAGGATCAGCTCAGTTTGCTGCTCAGATATTTGGATTAAACAACCATTTGGTATGGGCTAAACTGCGAGCAAGTGTATTGAACACATGGATTTCCTTGAAGCAGGCTGACAAGAAAATCCGAGAGGGCAATTTATAAAACATCATTGCTTTTTTTTTTTTTGAGAAAAACTACATTTCTTGTTTAGTTCCAGAAAAAAATCAAGATGAAAAGTTTTTAAATCAATCAAAGAAAACAATAAAATTTACTAGTGAATAAATGCTTCTCTAGATTCATGGATCAGTAGACTCTGGAGATACTAACATTTCTTTAGAGGAAGTGAAATTAGTATAAGGACACTTTTAAAATCTCTTAGCTACTATATGGTCCCAATTAGAGAACAATCAAATATATTTCTTAAATACTAATAATGTTTTGTTATACAGCTCTACAGTTACTACTTGACTTTCTGTATCTCAACCCATAAGTTTTGAAAAGTTAAAATGCTTGTATCTTAGAGTGCCAAGAGCAATATAATCCTCTTTTATATTATGATCTTTACAAAATCCTAAGGGTGTGGTGTTTTATTTACAGTCAGTATCTCAAAATAGATGTGTATTTATCCCCAGCTGTAGACCAAGATGCTGTTTTGTTTTGCTTTTATTTGTTTATAGTTGAGATTGGTGTTGGGGGTAGGGAAGACACATGAAATAAGATGAAGGGATACTGTGGAAGCCATAGAAAGGGGACTTTTCTGAGAACTTCTCTGATGGATGTCAGGGCAATTTCCCATGGAAAAAAAAAAAAGTAGAGTCACCTTTGTCATTCCAAATGAAAGATTTAGTTAATCTTACTTAGTTATAATGGGTGCCTCTGTGGATCATAAAATTCTTTTAATTCTGATAATACATGTTTTAGCCAAACTAAGAATCCTCAGCCTACCATGATTTTCTGAAATTGGAATCTCCTAGTTGATAACCATACTAGTTTCTTTCTTATAACAATAGAAGTCTGGGCAGGGTACCCAGTAAGATTCACCTCTAAAGGAGCAGTTGTTACTGAGAGGTGTTATAGTTCATCATCAATCTATAAACCATGTTTGGAAATCACTGTTACATTACGCAGACCTGAGGACTTTTTTTATAGATCACTAAACTTTAATCTGAATGTCTATGAACCCCTTAAACTTCCATGTAGAATTTTATGTATGTGTTCACTTTTATGGAAAGGGGGCAATCATCGTTTTTATCCAAAGGATTAAAATGTTAAGAGTCTCTGCTACAGGGATGTCTGGGTGGCTCAATCAGTTAAGTGTCTGCCTTCAGCTCAGGTCATGATCCCAGGGTCCTGGGATTGAGTCCTGCATCAGACTCCTCGCTTAGCGGGGAGCCTGCTTCTCTCCTTCTGCCTGCTGTTCCCCCTGCTTGTGCTCGCTCTCTCTCGCTCTCTCTCTCTCTTGACAAATAAAATCTTAAAAAAACAAAACCCACACTGTGTGTGAGGAAAAAAAATCTCTGCTACAGATGAAATCTTGGTAAGATCTTTGCCACTGGCTTACACTGTCTATACCTTTTCACCTCCCTCTGAACTGTTAACAAGCTAGCATCTCTTATCACAAGCTAGCATCTCTTATCACTTCTTTCACCTCATCTCATGGGGCAGGGTATGATTGTCCTCACCATTCCTTTCTTTGACTAGACACTAAGATATTCCAACCTCAATCCTGATGTTTTTCTTATATTCTTCTTTCCCTTTAAGTATTGATGTTTATTCTATTGAGTCTCTCCATTACTTACAAGTAATCATTGGAGTAACTCCTTCAGCTAAAACTAGCATTACTGACTCTTAGCTCTGTTTGTAGACTTGTAGTTTGAACTATACATTCCTCTCTGAATGCTCCAAACTTATTTCATCTGCCATCCAGCCTATTAACTGGCTGTACTCTGTGTCCCAAATCAGAAGTGTTAGTTCATCCTTAATATTTCTCTTACATTTTCACATCTCATTTATTAGAGTTCTGAATTTACCCGGTTTACCCATTCTCTGTTCAAAAGCCTCAAGTGGGGGTCAAATTCTACATTATTGGACTGATCTAGAAGGTCTTCATTCTCAACATTTTGAAGTTGTCCAAGGACTGACAACATAAACTGTTAACATCTCTTTTGCAACATAGACTCCTTTGAAAATATGAATGCCCTTGACTCTCTCCCTAGAGAATTGCACACAAAATTTACCAACAGATTCCATTGGTTTTTGCATTCTCTTGAAGCCTGTCATGGTTTGTAGTTTAAGAATAATTGATGCAACCCATCAAGGGACCTTGCTTTCCTCATAATTTTTGACTTTCACTTATCTGTACTTTTTTTTTTCTTTTTCCTTTTTTAAGTTTTTTAGTTTTAATTTAAATTCTAGTTAGTTCACATACAATGCAATATTGGTTTCAGGAGTAGAATTCAGTGATTCATTACTTAAATACAACACCCAGTGCACATCATAACAAGTGCCCTCCTTAATACCCATCACCCATCTAGCCCATCCCCCACCCACATCCCTCCATCAATCCTGTTTTTTTCTCTATCATTTAAGAGTCTTTTATGGTTTGTTTCCCTCTTCCCACCCCTCCATATGTTCATCTGTTTTGTTTCTTAAATTCCACATGAGTGAAATCATACGGTATTTGTCTTTCTCTGACTGATTTTGCTTAGCATAATACACTCTAGCTCCATGTTGTTACAAACGGCAAGAATTCATTCTTTTGATGGCTGAGTAATACTCCATTGTATATACATACCACATCTTTATCCATTCAATGTACTTTTAGTTCTTAGAATGAATTATTAAAATCTATTGTCATTAAAATCTGTTACTAGAGCTTCATCTTCACTCTCTCCATGAAACCTTCCCAAATCCCTTTTTCTTTGTTGGATTGGAAGCTGCAGGAGAGGAGAAAATATAATCTTACACTTTATTTCCTCACGTTGCCTTTTGCTTTGATGTGCTATGCCGCGTACTTCTTTGTTGGATTGGAAGCTGCAGTAGAGGAGAAAATATAATCTTACACTTTATTTCTTCACGTTGCCTTTTGCTTTGATGTGCCATGCCTAGCGGTCTGCTAGAGATGGGAGAATTGTAAAAATTATGTACTGCTTCATTCTCTTATGTTAGTCCACAAGAACAATTAAAAAGATATGATTTTAACACCTTTAAACTTTGGTTTTGTGGCCTCTGAATAGTCATTGGCTGCAATTTCAGCTTTTCTATCTCAACCTGCAAAAATTCCACCTGCTTTGGTGCAGTACATGAGAAATTTCAAACACTGATTTAGACTAGTAGATAGGACTGACCATTTCAATGGTCGTTATCATTTTCACTGTTAGTTTTCACTATTAGTTTTTTAGAGTATGTATATCCTCAGTAGGGTCGTTTCATTAATACTAGAGAAAATACTTGTTTGAAAGTATTTTAACTGTTACATTACCTTATACAAACCTACCTAGTTTGCCATCTTTGGGTGATTATACTTTCTTTGGGCTTGTAGGTGAACATAAAAAGAGGAAGAAAAATTTGTCCAAGTAATACAGTACTTAACTTTGTATCATAAAGGCATGCTTACAATGGCTGTTGCTTTAAAGCCTTCATTGAAATGTAAACACTGTAGTCAAATAAAAAACAAAGATAAGTTGTGTGAAGCTTTATTCATTCATCTACTCATGAAATAAAATGCTTTGCCTGGTTTTATTCTAGGCCCTAGGAAAGCAGCACTAAACAGAAACAAGGCTCCCACTGTCACAAAAATCTTATTGGGGATAACAAACCATAAAAGATGTCTTAGGTAGAGTTAGGGAAGTATAAGTGCATATGAAGAATAACCAAGGTGGTAGGACAGTGCTGGGGATAAGAGGAAGGTTTTTGCAAAGAGCAGAGCAATGATGTAAAAAGAGCAAGCCATACAAAAATGTGGGGAAGTACCCAGACTAGGGGCAGGAAGTAAAACAGCTCTGCCTTTTTGAGGACCTGCAAACATGCCACTATTGCTGGAGCTCTGGTGAGCAAAGGTAAGAATGGAAGATGATGTAAGCAAAGACTAGATCACTTAGGACCTACAGGCCATGCTAAAGTACGAAAGGAAAACCACTGGAAAGTTTGAGCAGGGTCATGACGTGACATATTTAACATGTTTTTAAAGTTCTCTGGCTATTGTGTGGACAAGCAAGGAGATTGGTTAAGGAGCTATATTATAGTCCAGGTGAAGGATGATGTGACCTTTGGTAAATTACTTTTCTTTATGCCTCTACTTCAAGTGTAAAATGAGACTAATAATACTCCCTCCCTCATCCTGTTATAATTAAATGAGTCAACATACGTGAAGTATATTCTGACACATGAATACATTATATAACATCCCCTTTGGCAGACTGTAGAAGATGGTATGAGTGGAATTGATTCGCCATGAAAATCACCTTGACTTTAATATTCCCTTCAGCTGATTTCATTTCTAAACAGGGAAAAAGGGGGCACCTAGGTGGCTCAGTCGTTAAGCGTCTGCCTTCAGCTCAGGTCATGATCCCAGGATTCTGGGATCAAGCCCTGCATTGGGCTCTCTGCTCAAGCGGGAAGCCTGCTTCTCCCTCTCCCACTCCCCCTGCTTGTGTTCCCTCTCTCGCTCTCTCTCTCAAATAAATGAAATCTTTAAATAAAAAACAGGGAAAAGGGGCAGAGAATCAGCATACTGTGGCTTATCCACAGTTCATCTTCAGCCCAGCAGTTCTTGGGAAGCCAAGTGAAAATGTTTTAATGGTGCTTTTTGCATTTAATTCCCCATGACCTTGAATTACTTGGCATGGAGGTGTTCATCTAACATTGTGGTACAGTGAAAATAGCAGTAGAATGGAAATGAAAAGATTTCCTTAGGCACATTACTGTGAGCTTCAGTTCTCATTTGTAAGGTACAACTAAATATTTCTTCTGCCTGCTTCACAGAGTGGATAAAACGACAAGATAACTATACATGGAAGCTTCTCAGAAATCACAAATGCTAAATCCACAAATGGTGCTAAAAAATAAGATTTTGAGTACCGGTGATGTGTAAGAAGATCCTGGGGATGCAGCAATGAACAAGATCCAATTTCTGCCCTCAATGAATCTTGCAGTATTGGAGGCAGACAATTTCAAAACACTACATTGTCTTAATACGGAGTAAATGATCAGGGATTCTGAGTACACAAAGAAGGGAGGAATTTAAAGAACAAGTATACATTGTGAATGAACATACTCTTTGCACTCTATTCTCAATCCCTCTTACCTTAATTTTCATTGAATTTATTACCACTGAACATAGTATATATTTGTTTATTGCCTATCTCCCAACTAGAAAATATATTCCATGAGTATACTGGGTTGTCTTATTTTTTTTGTTAATTGTATCCCTAGCAACCAGTATAATGCCAGACACCAACACATACGAAACATTTAGTAAATATTTGTTGAATGAATAAATGTGCAAATTCCCATAGGTACAGCAACATGGAACCACATATAACTGTTAGAGGAGTATAACATGCAAGGGGACTAGGGAGTGAGTAACAAAAGACCTATGTGGGTTGGGGAGATAGAAAGCAGAGGCCAAACTATAAAGGACGTTACATGATAGGCTTTTGGAATTCATCTTGAGGGTAGAAGAGCAGCATCAGATAAATGCTTTAAAAGACCACTCTGGAAGACTTGTCTCAAAAATGGCAGATAAAAAAAAGGGCAGAAAAAATTCATATACTTATATCCTGTTTGCAAGAAAGCCTGATGAAAATGACATAAGAAATAGAACTACAGGAATCCATACCAGAATTCTGAGGAATTTTTGGAAGCTACATAGTATATGGGATCAAGACTGATGCAGAAACTAAAACTGAATCCTTTTATAAAGTCAGTCTTATGAGAAGTTAACAGAATCACCACTAAGGTTGTGGTTCTTAACCTTGGGTGGGGTGGGGCTGTTGTATAAAAACACCTTTGGAGAATCCGATGAAAGCTACAAAAACTTTTCTCAGAAAAATTGACACAAAATTTTGGGTATATCAGATGTCATCTGGAACTGCCTTGCCCTGCTGAAATCTAGGCATAATTAGCTTAAAATCTGTGACAGTTCCACAGTCAATGAAAGTTCACAACTCTTTTCCATGATTTTTACTAATTCACAGAGATTGTATTGAGACAGAGTTCACTAGACCAGTAGTGCTGTTTTTACATTATACTATATTGACCAGACATGAAATGTACCAGGCACCACTGGACACAACTATGAGTTGGACATACCTTCTACCCTGAAGGAACTCAGATTAGGGGAGAAATAAGCAAAAATTCATGTTAAAAAGTTGAGTACCAACTATGTGCCAGGCAGTGTACTAGATCCTAGGGATACTGCGGTGAGTAAGGGTAAATATGGTCCCTGACCTCATGGAAATGATAGTCCATATAAAGAGATAGGCTTCAAACGATGAGTGCTCAGAAGTACAGAGCTGTATTAGAGAGTAATGGGGAATGTTGTCTAGTCTGCAAGGTCAAAGAAGTAATTTTTAAAATCTGGAACTAGGTACAGAAATATTGAGGGATAAAAAGAATAGAATGCTGGGAGAAAGAGAGGAAATGGCAGGAGTTAGTAGGATTTTGACAATATTTGGGTCTGCAGAGGCGTTCAATAAAATGTCCTGTCTTTTTTAAGAGCACTCAACAGGTACTCAGTTCTGACCTTCAAACATATCTTGATATTTAAGCTCTTACAAAAACCCTCAACCTCCTATGTCTTTGTATTGAGTGCCAGTAAATGCCAGGATGCATGAAGTCTATGTTATCCCCAGAACAATAATAATATTTTCCCTATTTTACAGTCGGGAAAACTGGGACTCTGGTAACTAACTTGCTCACAGTCAGACATCTAGGGTCGCAGAGCCAGGAA
Source organism: Halichoerus grypus (assembly GCF_964656455.1). Lineage (NCBI taxonomy): Eukaryota > Metazoa > Chordata > Mammalia > Carnivora > Phocidae > Halichoerus > Halichoerus grypus. The sequence goes on from NC_135714.1 coordinate 44,438,145, forward strand.
CTGAGCCTGGGCATTCTCACCGCTTACACGTCCTTTGGCCTTATTGCTGACTGTTCCTGAACTGGAGCTCACAGTGCAGCCAAGAGGGTTTCATCAAAAGTGCTTTGCACTTGTTCTTTTTTCTTCTGTGCCTTTCCTCATATTCGCTTCTCTGCTAGAATTTTACTCAGACCCAACCCCAGGTTCTCCTAAATCATCTTTCAAGATCCTTTTCAAATACAATTCCTCTATGAAGTACTCTCCAGCAGCAAAGAGAAGCCGTCTCTCTCCCCACTCTCCTTCAAAGGACTCCCTAAGGCTTCTAGTTGGTACTTTACCACCCTATAGACCTCTTACTCTCTTCCACAGATCGTCACTCAGCTCCGCCTCGTAGGAAGAGGGTGCTGCTTCGCCAGCAGCGGTAGCCCCAGAAAAGCAGGCTGCTTTGAGCCGAAACTATCTGGTGAACCCCTTCTCAACCCCCTCCCAGGGTCCGACACTTCGTTCCTTCAGACAAGTTTCAGGTAAGGTGTATCGATTCTATCTATCCACGCAAATTTCTAGCGAACACCGCTAAGATTACGATCTCCGACACAGACTCAGGGATAAGGGCGTTTCCGACTCCAAACCGCTTAGCAACCACCGGCTTCCTCCTCCGCTTGTCCACCTCCGAAATCCTCTTCCGGGGCAGAGGTCGGCCCGCCCCTCCCGCGTCTCCTCCAAGATGGCGAGCGGCGGCGGCGGGGGGGTTTCGGTGCCTGCGCTCTGGAGTGAAGTGAACCGTTATGGCCAGAACGGTGACTTCACGCGCGCTCTTAAGACCGTCAACAAGAGTAAGTGTCGGGGCGGGCGTTGGGGCGGGCCCAGGCCGCAGAGAGGACGCGGCCTCCTTCCGGCGCGCGCGACCACCTCCGAGTAGACGCGGGGATCGGAGATCGCCGCCCGCGGCTCGGGGGCCCGAACGCCCGATGGGCCTGGGTTGCAGCCCCTCTGCTCCACCCGATCAACCCAAGGTCCTGGGTTGCTTAGAGCCACGTGTACTTCTCTCTTTATCCGCCGCGGGGTAGCGAGCGTGGAATTTAAAGAGACCGCAGCTCCATGCGTCTCTTTCAAACTGTTTTCTTATCCGACTCCTCCGTTTTTGCTCCTTAATTCGGAAATATCTCACATCACCACCTTTTCTCCTTCCCTTTAGAGGAGTGATCAAGGCAGTGTTGCTGAGGGAGCTTTTTCTGCCGCATCGGAGGGAGGAATCTGCTAGGGACACGTAGTTTAGAAGCTGGTGCTGACAAGGTGGAAGCTGTACAGACTCCGGAGAGGGAAAAGGGCTGGATATGGATGTTAGGCCTGTCAGTCTCATAGATAAAATCTCTCTCCAGTGTCATTAGATCAGAAAATGTGTGTGTGAAAGCACATTTGAAATAACATTTGAAATTACGTCGGAAGAAAAGTTTGGCCTGGTTTTTTTTGTTTTTCGGTTTGGGGGGGCTTTTTGCCCCGTAACTGATAAATCTTGAGTCAACTGCCTTTGGTGTGAGGTTTACTCATTATACTCATTTATCCTTTACTATGTAATTGTAATAGGGCCATGCTTTTGTTTTGTTTTGTTTTTTAATGCTCTCTGTCATGGTAAATTCTTTATTGAAGATGCAGCCTGTACTTGGTAGATTTGAAAAGTGATTACCAAGACAGGGTTTGGCTGTTTAAAGCAGTAACATACAAAGTATGTCAGTAGCATACAGGATTATGTAATTTTCAATGTCCTATTGTTAATGTAAAAAGAAGTGATTATGCCACAGTGCACTTTTGGTAATTTCAGACATTAAGGAAAATAGCTGATTAGAGTTAATTTTATTCTTAAACTTGTTTTGAATTAACTTTAGCTTTTGGCTAAACCTGCAACCAGTACTATTCAGTAGCAGTATAATAAGTATTTGCAGGAATTCTTTAATCATTTTTTTTTTTCAGTTTGTTGATCAATACATATTTTCTTAATTGGTAAAAATTTATATGATTCTTACACAGAATTGGGTTCCTAATGTTACCCAGGGGCAGGGGGAGTGATTGTGGTCATTTTTACACTGAACAGCTGTTTAGCTTTCAAACTTTGCCACCTGAGTCTTTCCTTGTCCTCTTTTGTTCGGTCGTCTTAGGTGAGAAGGGAAATATTGAATGGTTTTTGGAAATACTGCCAGCAAAATAAGTTGCATTTGTATACTTTACAGCTTATAGATTTTTCTAAAGTATTCTCATTTAATCTTCTTTATAACTTTCATACTAGTTTTGCAGATCAGAAAACTGACATTTTGCTGTGAAATGATTTGCCCATGACCTCAAGACACTAATGACAAGCTTGTACTCAAACCTAAGTCATTTGCTTCCAAATTCTACATGAACTTTTTTCTTTCTTGGTGAACTAATGAAATATGTAGGATGTAGCATGTGTCCTAAGGTGAAAAAGCTGGAGGAGATAGCTCCTTTCTCCTTTATTTCATTATTTAAAAATTTATTTTTGCTACAAGCATCTTGGGAATCTATCTCATTGGAAATCTTACTAAATTATAACTGTCCTTTTGCCACTTCTTAAGTTAAAAATGAAGATCGGTCATTTTTTTTTTTTAAATGTTTCAACTGATTGTTCCTGCAATAAAATTGGAAACATAGCTTCTTGAAGCAGGGGGTGGGAAAATTTAGTAAAAATGTGAGAAGGGAATGGATTTTAACATTTTTTCCTAAAATTGTTCTCTAGTACTGCAGATCAACAAGGATGACGTAACTGCCCTACACTGTAAAGTGGTATGCCTTATCCAAAATGGAAGTTTCAAGGAAGCCTTGAATGTCATCAATACTCACACTAAAGTGTTAGCCAAGTAAGTGATTCAGTTAGTTTGTGCCATTATTAGAAATAATGGTTACCATAGCTATAAACATTTCCATGGGTTTTTTCTTCCTCACTATTCAGTGATTTTTTTACCTTTTTTGCTTAGCAATAGTATTTCTGAAACTGGAAGGAGCAATAGCACCTCTTTTTTTTTTTTTAAGATTTTATTTATTTACTTGACAGAAAGAGAGAGCACAAGCAGGGGGAGCAGCAGGGCAGAGGGAGAAGCAGGCTGCCCGCTGAGCAAGGAGCCTGATGTGGGCCTCGATCCCAGGACCCTGAGATCATGACCTGAGCCGAAGGCAGACGCTTAACCGACTGAGCCACCCAGGCGCCCAGGAGCAATAGTATCTTTGTTTTTTTTCTGCCTTAGGGAACATTTTTCTTTACCTCTGTCTTCCCTTTGAACCACTAAGAAACAGGTACACTGCTGAAGGATATGGGTCATAAATGTAATGAATTCTTGGAGGACATAAGGAGAACAACTCAGAAGTTTAATTAAAGAAAAAAAAAGGCAGAGAGGGAGGAACATGTAGGGTAGGGATGTATAAGTAGAGGCCTTTAGGATGGTGTGGCAGTCTTCGCCTGACTTCCATGCCTACCTCCTTTGAGAATTGTTGAGGTGAGTATGATTTTAGGTCAAGATCATTCAGTGTCAGAGTTCTTTATCAGTCTTTAGAATATCTAGCATTTGTTGTTGTTGTTAATCTTTTTCACTTATTTCATTTCACGAAATGTGAATTTATATTCTAAATTTTTACTGTAATATGATTTTTCTTTACAGTTATGCCTAAGCCGCAAAAGAAATGTGTATTGAAATAAAGTTTTTTGCAGCATATTTACTCTTTAATGAAATACTGGCTTATAAAGTTAAAAAAAGTGTACAGTTGACCCTTGAATATCTCAGGGGTTAGGGGCACCAACCCTCCGCGTAGTCGAAAATCTGTGTATAACTTTAGACTCCTCAAAAACTGTACTCATAGCCTACTATTGACTGGAGGCCTAACAGATGACATAAACAGTTGATTAACACATATTTTTTTGTCATATGTATTATATACTATATTTTTAGAATGAAGTAGGCTAGAGGAAAGAAAATGATACTAAAATCATAAGGAAGAGAAAATACATCTAAGATGCTATACTATATTTATTGAAAAAAATCCACATATAAGTGGGCTCATGCAGTTCAAACCCATGTTCAAAGGTCAACAACTATATAGTATACTTTTTGTATAAAAAAAGGAGGATATAAGAATTTATATGTGTATTTTCCTGTATTTGCAAAAACAAACACTAGGTGAAGAAACAGTGAATAAAAGTCACTTGGAGGTAAAGGAGAGCAGGATAGATGTGAATAGCAGTGGGAGTAAAACCTCTTAGCATATACCTTTTTGGTATGGGGGCAGTTAGAGCCATATCTATTGAAAGATTGAAAGAAAGATTGGAAACTAATTTTAAAACTTCAGTAAAAATAAAGTAAAGGGGACACTACTTTCTAGTAAACATGTTTATACTAAAATTCAGTATCTTGAATTTTGGTTATTTTGTGACATAGGGAGATTTTCAAATAATTTTTTTTAGGCAAGTAGATAAAGGATATTGTCATTTGCTTGATAAATATTCTTCCTCATGGGTTATGGTTAAAACTCCAAAATGAGGGTCGCCTGAGTGGCTTAGTTGGTTAAGCATCCGCCTTCGGCTCCGGTCATGATCCCAGGGTCCTGGGATCGAGCCCCACATCGGGGAGCCTGCTTCACCCTCTCCCCTTGCCTGCCGCTCCCCCTGCTTGTGCTCTCTCCCCTTCTGTCAAATAAATGAATAAAATCTTTAAAAATAAATAAATGAAACTCCAAAATGAGTTTCAAGTGTCACGTTAATGTGATGAGTTGTCAATGTAGATAGGTAATGTTTTTATTGTTGTGTATTTATCAGTTGTTTGGTTACAAGTACTATGTTCTTTTAAGATTTTAGTTACCTTTTCTTTGCTATTCATTTGTTTTTTGAACACATTTAAAGCAGCTTTATATGGCTTATTATTTGATTAGTAGATTTAAGAAACTTCTGTAATAACCCATTTAAAATAGTGTTCAGGGGCACCTGGCTGGCTCAGTCAGTGGAGCACATGACTCTTGATCTCAGGGTTGTGAGTTTGAGTCCCATGTTGGGTGTGAAGATTACTGAAAAACAAAATCTTGAAAAAATAAAATAGTGCTCAGATTGTTTTTTTTATCTAAGACAATTAGTTATTTAGCTGATTCATGATTTCATTCTTAAATGTTTGTTTCAAAGAATATCCATGAAAGCAAGAGAGGCAAGGGAAATGGATGTAATATTATCTGCCACTTGGGAACTGATTTTCAGGCATGTTACTACACTTTGTCAGTTTCCTCATCTGTTGTTAATGGAGATTAAATGACTTAATATGGATCAGGTACTTACAGCAGTGTCTGGCATACAGTGGATGCTTTGCAGTGTTAGCTAATGATTAGATATTGGTTTTTTTCTTTTTCAGTAACTCTCTTTCCTTTGAGAAGGCATATTGTGAGTACAGGCTGAACAGGATTGAAAATGCCTTGAAGACAATAGAAAGTGCCAATCAGCAGACAGACAAATTAAAGGAGCTTTATGGACAAGTGGTAATTACTGCTTTAAAATACATGTTGACAATCATCCTGAGTGGGCATGACTGTACCTGTAGTGAGGAGCAGGGATGAGGAACCTCAGCCCATCCTGATGCTCCACAAAACTTGCCACCAAACCAATTCTTGAGGTTTGAACATATTCCCTCTTCTTGATCTTCACACAAACAGTTGCATATATAATATTCTATGAATAAATTATTTCTTCAGGGCAATTAGAAAATTAGAATTAAAAACTATCCTATGAAATTTTGACTTTTTAGTTGGAAAGATGAAGGCCAGTTTTGATGGCCTTCACAGTTTTGAAATTATATTTCTAGTTTTTAACACATTTTGTTTTAAGGTTAAAATAAAGTAAATCGTGATAAATAAGAATTTGGATGAATTTAACTAGTTTATGAATTCCCTAAAACTCTTATTCTGAAAGGGTTTGAGACATTTAATTAAGCCTACTGTAAAAATAAAGCTATTAATGATGAGAGGACAAATGTTTTAGTAGAACTAACAAAACCCTCTTAAAGATTTTTAAAATGTCAGTAAGGGCAAATAATGTAATAAATGTATTGTCTCCAAGAGATACTAAGAGTTTAATAATACATACAGGTTGGAGAAAGATTTGGACAAGTTCATGGATTGTAGGTTTATAAAGAACTTTTAAGGTAAGCTGGGCAAATTTAGGGTAAATTCCAGCATTTTGAGTTTGATGAAGGGCATCAGTCTCTGTCATATAAAGTTGACTTGACTTAATTTACCCAGAGTGGCAGTTATTGCCCTTTGAGAACAACTTGAATGAAATAAGCAGGAATTATGTTTTGTGTACTTGATTATTAACCCTATATTAGCTGGTTTCTGGGTAAAGGAAATAAAGATTTAATATAGTGAACTCTTAGAAAATATTAAGTCCTGTTGTTAACATCTAATTTTGTTCCTATTCACGGGGGCTTAACAATCATTTTGTGGGTGGGAAAATTTTTTCATTGTAAGTCAGATTTAGGTAGCAGGGTGATTTCTTTGGAAATGTTTTCTTTCAAAACCCACTTAGGCATTTCCCTAACCTCAGGAAGGAAGTAAATACAATGACTTCTATCTGAATCATGACTACAAATCTACAGTATAGTAGAGATTCATTCATTGCAAGTTTTTGAAAGTATTAGTAGCACACAGAACTAATTGAAAAATTGTAAAGGAAGAACTGTTGATTGCCCGTATCATGCTGAATAAGGTTTCCTACTTAGTGATTCAAAAAAGGGTTTGTATGATGTTTGAGACATAATACTATGTTTGTCTTCTCCTCTGATCTCTTACTTGGTGTTTGTCTCCCTAGTTATACCGGTTAGAACGCTATGATGAATGCTTAGCGGTGTATAGAGATCTTGTCCGAAACTCCCAAGATGATTATGATGAAGAGAGAAAAACAAACCTTTCAGCAGTTGTTGCAGCTCAAAGCAATTGGGAAAAAGTAGTTCCAGTGAGTATCCCTGTGTACCCACACAGCTATGAAACAATATTCCTGTCTTGTGTTTGACTGGTATTTTGCTCCATGACAGGAGAACTTGGGCCTCCAAGAAGGGACGCACGAACTATGCTACAATGCTGCATGTGCTCTGATAGGACAAGGCCAGCTGAGCCAAGCAATGAAAATCCTACAAAAAGCTGAAGGTTGGAAGTTTATTAAAATTATGTGTAATTGTAATGTGCATATAACTTAAAACAGTATTTCCAAAAATTGAATTTGATTTTTGTGAGATTTATAATTGGAAATTATTGATGCAGTGGGAATTTCTCAAAATTCATCTAGCTTTTCTCTTGGCATTTTAGCATGTCTCCCCTATTTCTGTCTAATCCCTAAGCCAGAGTACTTGTCCATTTTCATCCATACCAGACCTTATTTTTGAGGAGGTTTTTTAATAAGTTACTGTGAGTATTAAATGTAAATTGAGTTAACATCAAGCATTTACAGCAGTACATGGTATATAACATAAGCATCCAATAAATATTGGTTATCATTATTAAACTAGGGTACTCAAGTTCAGTGATAATCAGTGTGCCTTTGTGTGTACGTGCATGCATGCACATACACTGCATTTATATTGGTAACACTATTCAAGCACAGTTTTAACTCCATTTAGTATGTTTTCATATATAACATTTATATGCTTTGAAGCTTTAATTAAGAAAAAAAGAAAAATAGTCTTATTAGCTTATGTTTGGTTTCAACTCCAGAAAGATGTAGACTTTTCTTCTGCATACATATTTCCCTGGAAGCTATAAAAGTGATGCAGGGACTGCAGTGATGGGGAGGGAAAAAAGGTGAAGCAGGGTCAATTTTTAATGTTGAAGGTTAAAATAAAAGCAGAAGTTGGAGCATCACGAGAAGAAAAGTATGTTTGAGATTTATAATTTCTTGATTATACCCGGTATTGACAGTGGTGTGGGAAAAGGACATTCTTTTTTTTTTTTTTTTAAAGATTTTATTTATTTATTTGAGAGAGAGAGAGAGAATGAGAGAGCATGAGGGTGGCAGGGTCAGAGGGAGAAGCAGACTCCCCGCCGAGCAGGGAGCCCGATGTGGGACTCGATCCCGGGACTCCAGGATCATGACCTGAGCCAAAGGCAGTCGCTTAACCAACTGAGCCACCCAGGCGCCCAAAAAGGACATTCTTATACATGGAAGTTTTGAGTGTAAAAGTAATACTGACTTTGCAGTGGGCAGTTTGGTGATGTGTGGCGGATTTAAAATTTGCATACCCTTTGATCCAAGGATTTCATTTTAAGGAAATAATTAGATTAATTAATAATAATAATTAGATAAATGAGAAATTTATTGTAAGGAAATAATTAGATAAATTCATATATGTATTTTTATGAGTGCTAATTGAAGGGATGGTCATAAGAAAAAAATTAGAAACATCATGAGTTTCTGTCCTATAAGAGGATTGGCTAAGTTTTACCATGACCACAAAATAGGTTACCATGCAGGCTCCATGCCCATCGGGGAGTCTGCTTCTCTCCTCGCTCCCTCACTCCCTCCCTCTCTAAAATAAATAAATCTTAAAAAAAAAAGCCTTGATTTTAAAAAAAAATTGTAGATCTATATTTATTATAATAGAAAGATGTCCACAATATATTAAATGGGGAAGGTAGGTTTCAAAATAGTATGTAGAATATCATATCACACTTTCATTTTAAAAGCGGCTGTGCATTTGCATTTAAAAAATAGTAATGACAATGCTAATAATGGTTATCTCTTGGTGGTGGGGTTATTGTCTTTACTACTTTTTTGTCATTGATTTCTTGCAATCAACATTTGTTACATTTATATTTTTTAAATGCCCTTAAAATTTTTTTTAACCTAGAGATTACAAATGAAAGAAAAATGCCAGAGAGCTAGAATAGTCAGGGACTGATGGTATTTATGTAATGTTTATTATTATTTATGTTGATGATAATAATAAATTTCCAAATTTGCTTGTTACTAAAATTATCTTGAAATCTTCTGCCCAAGAATTTACTTCTTGCTCTTGAGAATGGTGAAAGGAATGGGAGTTACCCTGCAATATTAATTTTAAAACCATTTTTTCCCCATAGATCTTTGCCGCCGTTCATTATCAGAAGATTCTGTAAGTATTCCACTCTTATTAAACCCAAATTTTACACTTCTGACTAATATAAATTTATAGGGCGCTTCATTGTAGTATTTATTGACTTGTTGGAATAGGTGGTGATTTATTAAATAATCACAGTAAAAATCCTCTTGATCAATTATTTGATGGAGTCTTAGGCTGGGAAATTACAATACTAGAATTTTTATATGCCATATATATTTTATTTTAAATTTATATTAATATAAATTCATTCTCTTATTTTAGATGCAAGGCTCAGATCTTTGAATATGGGTCCTTTCATAGGAATCCCATGCATATTTCTTAAATGAACCACAAATAATCCAACAGTCATGATTTCCAATTGTCTTAAAGACAGTTATGAAGTAGTTTCATTACAGAATCCTTACAGTTGTTAGCCTTTTCACCAATCTTTTATTGTTTTCTGGCGCTCATCTACACAGTAATTTGCTTTTGGAATCACCTTTATCAAATTCCTAAATTTTAACAAACTGATTCTAAGGGAAGTTTTCTGAAAATGATATGTTGTCTTTAAGATTGTGTACCTTTTGAATGTTTGGAATACTTGATAAATATGGAGATCGATTTGGAAAATTTACAAGGGAAAAAAAGTTTCTTTTTCTTCTTAGGATGGGACTGAGGAAGACCCACAGGCAGAACTGGCCATCATTCATGGGCAGATGGCCTATATTCTGCAGCTTCAGGGTTGTACAGAGGAGGCGTTGCAGCTTTACAATCAAATAATAAAACTAAAGTAAGTTTATTTTAAATGAAGTGTCTTTTATAGGGGGTGAAGTCTCTTTTTAAAGGTTTGTTTCTTTTTGACTGTTGCTTATTGTTCACAGGCCAACAGATGTGGGATTGCTAGCTGTGATTGCAAACAACATCATTACTATTAACAAGGTATGGGATATACATTGCTTTCTTACACTTATATTTTACATTGAAAACATTACCTTAGCTTTATCCCAGGTTAACTTCTTTTTTCCATGACACAGTCCAGTTGTAGCAAAATCACAATCACAGTTTAACTTTCATAATGATGATTCTGCAAGCTATATTCAGGTAATAGAACTTTTTTGCAGTTACAGTCTCTGGACTGTCTTACCCTTTTCCCAGTTTATAATAATGTGGAGAATCTATATATTGAAAAATAAATTGTTTTGATTTTATACTAAGCATGTGCATGTTTTATGTGTCATTTTCATCTAGTGAGTCTGAGTACAAGTTTTCTGTGTGTAATTCTTTTCTTTCCAGTGGTTTTTATTTTGGGGGAAGGGAGACATGCCCACCCTCAAAGCCACATGTAAAATATTACAAGTATGAATATAAACAATCCTAAAGACTACTGTACTAGTAAAATTAACCACCATTTAGAACATTGTTTTAATAGAAGTACATTTCAGATTTGAAATGGAAATCAGTAGAAAATAAGAAAAGTAACATTTGATTTCTTTTGATAAACTGTGTGATTTTTCAAGTGCCATTGTATTTCATATTCACAATTATAGTTTTATTTTTTTTAATTAATTTATTTTTTAATATTTTATTTGACAGAGACACAGCGAGAGAGGGAACACAAGCAGGGGGAGTGGGAGAGGGAGAAGCAGGCTTCCTGTGGAGCAGGGAGTCCGCTGCGGGGCTCGATCCCAGGACCCCAGGATCATGACCTGAGCCGAAGGCAGACGCTTAACGACTGAGCCACTCAGGCACCCCCACAATTATATTTTTAGGTGGCAGTACTTGCCGCCAATTTGTAGGAATATAATCTGAGGCTGAAAGGAGTTAAGTAATTTGTATAAGGTCACAGCCTGTTAGAGGTAGAACTTGGATTCAGATTCCAATCACTTGACTCCAGAGTCCTTCATGGTACTTCCTTCCTCCAATAGCAGAAATTCAGAGGGTCTCCAGAGCTGAGATAATAGCACTAGAAAGAGTAGTAGTTATAGGATGTTGTAGGCCTTTGGCATGGTTTAGGTTTTCAAAAATTGATTCTGGCATTTGAATCTTAGCAGCATTATATACTTGCCTGTGTTTGTGAATTATTTGAAGTGCCGGTGAGGATAAATTCTTTTTACCTGATATGGGAAGGAGAGTGTGTAAAACACTAGATATCTTTTTTTTTTTAAGATTTTATTTATTTATTTGACAGAGAGAGACAGTGAGAGAGGGAACACAAGCAGGGGGAGTGGGAGAGGGAGAAACAGGCTTCCCGCGGAGCAGGGAGCCCGATGCGGGGCTCGATTCCAGGATCCTGGGATCAGGACCTGAACCGAAGGCAGACGCTTAACGACTGAGCCTTCCAGGCACCCAATGCTAGATATCTTAATCTTGTTGTCATTATATACCAAACTTTTTTTTTAAGATTTTTTTTTTTTAATTTATTTATTTGAGAGAGATCACAGAGGGAGAGGGAGAAGCAGATTCGACACTACTCGACGCTGAGCAGGGAGCCCGATGGGAGGCTGCATCCTAGGACCCTGAGATCATGACCGGAGCTGGAGGCAGATGCTTAACTACTGAGCCACCCAGGCACCTCTATTTTTTAAAGATTTTTTTAAAATTTATTTGAGAGAGTGAGAGCAAGAGAGATCACAGAGGGAGAGGAATAGTCAACAGACTTTTTATTCAAAATAGTGCTGGATTCAATAGATAATGCAAAAGAAATATGAAACTCGGTGGTAATAATGATATCATTTAAAAGTCTCATTCTGGTATTGAAAAAAATTGTGCATGTTTAAATTTTTTACTTTTTAACTGCAGTATTGGTGAAAGAAAAGATCTCTGACCTGGCAAATTTGTAGCTGACCCTTGAAAAAGAGGGTTACGGTTTGAGGGTTAAACAACAGCATAAGCAAGTGAACATATGGAGAAATACTTATGACTTATGGGAAGAAAGAGAAAACAGAAGTTAAGAGGATACATACATGCTAGTTAAAAATTTTTAAAAGTTTAGATTGAATGGTACCAAGGTATGGAAGGCCTTGAAAATCAATTTTTTTTTTAATTTTTATTTATTAGAGAGCACAAGAGGGGGTAGGGTCAGAGGGAGAAGCAGACTCCCCGCTGAGCAGGGAGCCCGATGCGGGACTCGATCCCGGGACTCCGGGATCATGACCTGAGCCGAAGGCAATTGCTTAACCTACTGAGCCACCCAGGCACCTGAAAATCAAATTTTTGAGTAAGTGCCATGATAGCAAAGTTTAAGTGGCATGCAAGATGAATTGAAGTATTAAAATAGTACAGAGGAGAACCAACTAGAAATCTGGTTTCTTAAGAATTGATTTATGTGAGGGGTGCCTAGGTGGCTCAGTTGGTTAAGTGTCTGCCTTTGGCTCAGGTCATGGTCTTGGGGTCCTGGGATCGAGTCCTGCATTGGGCTCCCTGCTCAGCGGGGAGTCTGCTGCTCCCTCTCCCTCTGCCCTTCTCCACAGCTCGTGCTCTCTCTCTCTCAAGTAAATAAAATCTTAAAAAAAAAAAAAGGATTTATATAAAAGTTTTTTGCTGTACATTAATTTTACTTTGGTTTGAAGCTTCACACTCAGAAAAAGTATTTATTTTAGATTTCTTCTTTGTTTTCTTTTACTCTTCAAACTAGTAGAAGACCTGGTTTAAAAAACATAGGGTATTGGGGCGCCTGGGTGGCTCAGTCTTTAGCGTCTGCCTTTAGCTCAGGTCATGATCCCAGGGTTCTGGGATCGAGCCCCGCATTGGGCTCCCTGCTCAGCGGGAAGCCTGCTTCTCTCCCACTCCCCCTGCTTGTGTTCCCTCTTTCGCTGTGTCTCTCTCTGTCAAATAAGTAAATAGAATCTTAAAAAAAAACAAAAACAAAAACATAGGGTATCACTTATTTGCAGATATTTATTTACAGAGCTAGAATACTGTGCACACAGTAGGTATTCAGATGCTCAGTTTGTCCTCAAGATGCATGTAATTTAATTGTCTTCCTAGAAAGGTATGTGACATTCTGTAATTCTTAACAGGACTTTTTTAAGGCAGATAACATTGTGTTTGCTGCACACAGAAGTTTGAGAATTTGAGCTTCTTTGAGCTACTGCCTAGGTGAGAAGGACCTTAGGGAAAAGAAAAACAGTAGCTGTGTTACATTGGCATTTTTTTGCTAGAAATGCTTTCAAAAGAGGTGTGAATCTATTTCTGAATTTTATTGATTTGCTTACATAATGACTGTTTCAAAGAGGAAAGAATTACTTTCCTCATTTGTCATCTAAATTCTAAAGGGCATAGTGTGTAGATTCCAGATTTCTTTGTATCTTTGTAGTCCTGATTTCCACTGTAAGATTTGTTCTGTCAGTAAGTACTTTTCTTCAAAAAGCTCAAAACAAGCAGTTAATAGTGGAAGGATAAATCAAAAGAAAACCAAGAACCCAAGACAAATTTATATGCATCTTAGGGGTTTAAACAACATAACCAGGCAGATGTATTATCTTCCAAGCTCTCTTGTGTATAAAATAACTAAATGGAAGAGGAATAAAGCCTTGAAGTGTTAAAAGATTAAAGTCTGAGATTGCTGTTAATGGCAAATGAACTTTTCTTTTTCAGGACCAAAATGTCTTTGACTCCAAGAAGAAGGTGAAATTAACCAATGCAGAAGGAGTAGAGTTTAAGCTTTCTAAGAAACAGCTGCAAGCTATAGAATTTAACAAAGCTTTACTTGCTATGTACACAAACCAGGTAGGTAACAAATCTCTCATTGCTCTGGCTAAACCTTTTGGAGTATGGCATATGAGGCATAATGGGTGTAACAGTTCAATCTCTGTATATTTTTTGTCTTATACCAATGTATTTTTCAGAATGTCATATATCATAGATTTTGTTAAACAAGTAATTTGCTCAATTCTTTGTAAAGGTCTACAGCTGCCTTTTAAGAGGACGAGAACACTATTCACATTTGTAAATGAGATACTGTTCTCATTATCTTATTTCTAATGTCTCTGAATTAAAGTAGCAATCATCAAAGATGTCAACTGGAATTATAGGTTTAAGATCTGTCTTTCATTTTAGTTTGTGCATAATTATAAATGCTAAGGAGGTCCATTCTAATATGCATTAATTCTAAAGATTTCATACTTTTCCATAGCAGAGGTGTTCAGTGGGAAAGTGAGAATCAGTAACATTTTTATTATTTAGAACTGAGCTAAGTTATTCTTGAATACTTTAGCAAGAAATACCTATACATTTTGTTGCTTTTAAGCAAAGGGTGATACTTGTATTTTCATTTTTTAAACAAAACTCTGAAATTTAAGCGTCCAAATTAATATTTAGAACTAGTCCTTTCATGGGGCACCTGGGTGGCTCAGTGGGTTACACGTCCAACTCTTTTTTCTTTTTTAAAGATTTTTATTTATTTATTTATTTGACAGACAGCGAGAGAAGGAACACAAGCCAGGGGAGTGGGAGAGGGGTGAAGCAGGCTTCCCACCGAGCAGGGAGCCCGATGCGGGGCTCGATCCCAGGACCCTGGGATCATGACCTGAGCTGAAGGCAGATGCTTAACAACTGAGCCACCCAGGCGCCCCTACACGTCCAACTCTTGATTTTGGCTCAAGTCATAATCTCAGGGTTGTGAGATTGAGCCCATGTTGGGTGTCGGGCTCTAAGCTGGTCGTGGAGCCTGCTTAAGATTCTCTCTGTCCTTCTGCCCCCCCCATCCAAAGAAATAGTCCTTTCCTAAATGCTTTTGTAACTCATAGCTTAAATTGAGTAAATGGAAATCTTTTCTTACAGGAGAAAATTGAAAATAGATACTGTAAACCAGTTCTTTTACCCTAGATAGTTCTTCACTATTGTCTTTCAGCTGAGTTCCTTCCCCTTCCACCCCTTCCTTTTCTTTTTGGTTATTCACTTAATGTTTAATTGCATTAACCAGCTTATTTTTGTGGGGGGAAATACTGTTTTTTAGGCAGAACAGTGCCGCAAAATATCTGCCAGTTTACAGTCCCAAAGTCCTGAGCATCTCCTGCCTATATTAATCCAAGCTGCCCAGCTCTGCCGTGAAAAGCAGCACACAAAAGCAATAGAACTGCTTCAGGTAAAGAAATTGAGTTTTTAATGAGGTGTCATGTAGTTGCATCCTTTTTTCATTTTTATTAGAATAGCCTACAAACTTGTAAGTAAAGTGGGAAAACTAATAGGTAACATACCAGTAGACAAAATCCAGAGTGTCACTTTAGTTAATTCTTGAGCTACAGCTTTGTTTTATGTACATTTGCATTATGGGGCATCAGTCTGGCTCAGTTGGTTGAGTGTTGGACTCTTGATCTCAGTTCAGGTCTTGATATCAGGGTGATGAGTTCAGGCCCCGTGTTGGGCTCCACGCTGGGCCGGGAGCCTACTTTATTTATTTATTTTTTTAAATATTTTATTTATTTGACAGAGAGAGACAGCCAGCCAGAGAGGGAACACAAGCAGGGGGAGTGGGAGAGGGAGAAGCAGGCCCCCCACAGAGCAGGGAGCCAGATGCAGGCTTCATCCCAGGACCCTGGGATCGACCTGAGCTGAAGGCAGACGCTTAAGGACAGAGCCACCCAGGCGCCCCCTGGGAGCCTACTTTAAAAAAAAAAAAAATAAAGTTTGCATTAGTAAATGTTTACCATAAACCTGAAGAATGGTTTTCATTTGGAGATCAATTTAGGATGAGTTAAAGGTTTGTTTTAGGCTTATAATGCCAGAATATGCTTAACCTCTTTTTTCAATAATGTATTTTCCAATGAGTCCCAGTCCAAAACCTCAAACAATTACAGAGATACTAACTTGGTTTTTATCATCCTAAATCAGCTGTTAGATTACATGTTTGAAATTCCTGAGGGTACAGTACCCTGGAAAGTTGAACAGGGTGAAGTTAGGACCATCCTGAAGGGCAGAATTGCCTAGCAGGGATCCTCAGTAAGGAGACAGCATCTATTTGAGTATCTTATTTAAACAAACAAAACTATGTAGTAATCTTAATTATTATTTCTCTATTAGTGATTTCCTGGAACTTGATATTATTACACTTTCAGAGCATAATTTTATTATATTTTTATTTTATTTTATTTTTTAAGATTTTATTTATTTGACAGAGAGAGACAGCCAGAGAGGGAACACAAGCAGGGGGGAGTGGGAGAGGGAGAAGCAGACTCCCCGCTGAGCAGCGAGTCCGATGTGGGCTCCATCCCAGGATCCTGGGATCATGATCTGAGCTGAAGGCAGATACTTAACCGACTGAGCCACCCAGGTGCCCCTCAGAGCATAATTTTAAAACAAAATGGGAATCAAATTTTTTCCAGAATTAAAATTTTGACCTGAAACCAGAACTTTAATATTTTAAAACTGGATTTTAAATTCTGTGTAGAAGTGATAATTGAACTGTGTGTGGTTAGTTGTGTAAATTGTGATTTTTTTTTTTTTTCCTCCAACTGAAAACATTTTAGGAGTTTTCAGATCAGCATCCAGAAAATGCAGCTGAAATTAAGCTGACCATGGCACAGCTGAAGATTTCCCAAGGTATTAATAATTATTTCATCATGATTAAAATATTTTAATGGAAACATGGTTGAAATGTTTCTGAAGTAGTTGTGAGCTATGTGGTTTTAAAAATTTTGCAAAAAAATTTTTTTGCATAATGATGAAGCATAATTATTACTGTTTCAAACAGCCTTTTTTTCAGGTTATTCTTAAATTTTTAGAATGATTCTCAATCTATGCCTTGAAAGTGGGTAGAAGCAAAGGATTCCTATGTTTCAAAAGACCATACTTAAATTTCCTGGGTATGTCATATGTAGAAATGCTTATATCTGTCACTTGCTAGTATTTGCATGAAAGAAGGGTTACTTTGCGTTTAGCTTTCTTAACTTAACCCTTTATCCTTTGTTTATAGTTTATGACCCATATCTTTGGGGGAAAAGAGGCAAGGAAATTTAATGAAAACTGACATTTTTGAATCCTACAGAAAACTGCTAGTGGTTTTTGGCCATGATTTGAACTGGCCTTAAGTGATTATCTAGAGCTTTTGGTAACCATTATTTACATGTAGCTATTTTAACTTTAAAATAAAATGAAATTTGTTAAAAGTCAGTTCCTCCCTTGTGCTAGCCACATAGAAACTTCATAACCACATGAGGCTAGTTGAACAGCATAGATAAAGACATTTCCATCATAGGAAGTTGTATTTCTGGTGTAGACCATGCATTCTCAACATGGGGGTGGGGATCATTCGTTTGGTGGGTGGCCAAAAAAATTACAGATATTATGGCCAAAATGAAAATTTCATGGGTAATGATCAGGATACTTGATAATTAGAGAAAAAAAAAAGTCTTACGAGATTTCTTAGTGTTTAGTAACAAAAGCAAGGTTGAGAAACATTATTGGTTTTGGGGTACCTGGTTGGCTTAGTTGGTAGAGCATGCGACTCTTGATCTCAGGGTCATGAGTTTGAGCCTCAGAGCTCCACATTGGGGGTAAAGATTACCTAAAAAAAGAAAAAAAGAAACATTGTTGGTCTCCCATAATATTACCCATTCTCACATTTCCTTATCTTCTTCTCTTATTTCTTACTCCTTTTCCCACTTCTGCTTTTTCTTGCTCTTCCCTTATTTTCTTTTCTTATCCAGTTTTTAGTTTATTTTTGAGAGGAGTATTTATCCTACTAAAATTACTAAGAAAGAGCTGTCATTGGTTTCTATTTTGCTTTTAAAGACTTTGGAAGGTTACATTATTGATGTTTACAATGACTAGAAAATGGGTATTTTGACACTGTAGGAAATTTTCCATTGCACTCATATCTGCAGTAACATGTTTTAAAGTCTTTAAGGGTAGGATGTCCTTTAAGTTACAGTCTGAAAATGGAGAAAGACTGGGTGGGAGTTGGGAGACTTCTTTTCTGGTAGAATCTCTGCCATTAACTTTCTTTGTGGGTGTAAGCAAGGTATATTGTTTCTTGGGACCATTATCCCAAAGATCCCAAAGCTTGAGTATTTGGAGATACTACAAAATAGGACTTAAATTTCTTATTGTTGTTGTTTTTTAATAATATGTTTTCTTCAGTGTGATGATGATGTTTTTAATCTCTCAAGGTAATATATCTAAAGCATGTCTAATATTGAGAAGCATAGAAGAGTTAAAGCATAAGCCAGGCATGGTGAGTTTATAACTAAAATATTATAAAACTGAAAAAGTAGCGGAATTATAGTCTATTGGTATGTTTGATGTTTCTTTGTATTTAATTTCTGTTTATTCATAATGTAGGAGTAGTAGTTAAAATAAGTTACTGGTCTGCATTTAATGTCATTTTGTTTTCTGCTGTGCATTGGTTTATTATTTAGGCAAATATGCCAGGCACTATTTAAGCCTTACATTATCACTAAAAGCCAACCTTAAATAACCTAAAACCTGTATAGGGAATTTCTTAGCCTAATTTATTTTATCATGTCTTCAATGTGATATTTTGAGTTAAAAAAATTTAGTGATAGTGGCCAATAAATTTAGTTTTTAGTTCTGTGATGATTCAGTCATCACAGATTTAGATCACCGATATAGCTGTGAAAGCATCTATTTCAAAGTAGAGGCTAATGCTGTCATTGGTGGTATGTACATTTATTGAACAGGGACTTTTATTCATGTCTGTATCCTCTAACACAGCTTGTTTACAGTTGGCACTCAGTAAATGTATATTGGTAATGTATTATGGTAATGCTTTCTCCTTTGAAGATTCATATTTTCAAGACTGGACTACAATTACTCTGTATTAGAATCGAATATAAATTTCTAAAATTTCATATCTGGCCTTCTATTACCTTTCAAGAAATTTGTCCACTTCATCATTGTTGAACTTACTGGCATAAAAGTTGTTCAGGTATTTCCTATTTATCCCTTTAATATCTGTAGACCATCTCTCATTCCTGATACTGGTTATTCAGGTCTTCTTTTTTGTTTTCTGATCAATTTAGCCAGAGGTTCATCAGTTTTATTGATTTTCTTAAAGATCCAGTTTCTTGGGGCGCCTGGGTGGCTCAGTCGTTAGGCGTCTGCCTTCAGCTCAGGTCATGATCCCAGGGTTCTGGGATCTAGCCCTGCATTGGGCTCCCTGCTTGGCAGGAAGCCTGCTTCTCCTTCTCCCACTCCCCCTGCTTGTGTTCCTGTTCTCACTCTGTTTCTCTCTGTCAAATAAATAAATAAAATCTTAAAAAAAAAAAAAAGACCCAGTTTCTTGTTTCTGTTTCCTTTCTGTCCTCATCTCATGTTGCTTCTCCTATTCTCACTCTACTCTAGCGACATGGGTCTCCTTGCTGTCCCTCCAGCACACTAGGCAAGCTTTTCACTGGCCTTTTGTAGCTCAGGCCAGATAGAACTTATCATGGGAGTTTAGCCACGCTGGTGTGTACCTCACTATCACACGTTAGATGTCCCAGCAGTGTTTTATTATATAAACTAATTTTTAAGCACTATTCTCAACTATTATGCTTGCTACGCACTAGTAACAAACTGTGAACTGGCACTAGTTTAAGAGGAAAGTTATATTTTATAGATAACTACCTTTGTATTTGGGAACCACTGTTGTATATGGTATTTCTAGTTATTATGGTCTAGAAAGATAATTTTTTGTTTTAAAGATTTTATGTGTTTGACAGAGACACAGCGAGAGAGGGAACACAAGCAGGGGGAGTGGGAGAGGGAGAAGCAGGCTTCCCGTGGAGCGGGGAGCCCGACATGGGACTCAATCCCAGAACCCTGGGATGACCTGAGCCGAAGGCAGATGCTTAACGGCTGAGCCACCCAGGCACCCCAGAAAGATAATAATTTTTATGATGAATTTGGTACTGGCAGAGAGCCTAACAACTTTTATTTGCTGTTTTCTAATTTTTTCATTTTCAAAAAGCTTATTCTGGGAGAGAAGGGGGAATTTTACTCATTAATTTATACTTTCGGCTGGGTAGGTATCTGCATTAGTGACTATGTACAGCCATGAGGAGGATATTGATAGTGCCATTGAGGTCTTCACGCAAGCTATCCAGTGGTATCAAAACCATCAGGTAAGTAAATGGAGTAAATTGTATGAGGACATGTTTTTATGTAAAAATAAAAAGCTGCAGTAGTGAACTCAAGTTATGAGAATTGAAATATTCCAAGTCACTATTTAAAGAATGGAATACTGTTAGACTGTCAAATTAATTTTTTTAAGTATACCAGATCCAAATAAAGCTATTGGAAATAAGAATTATTTCAGAATGAAAAAAAAAAAAAAAAGCTCAGTTATGGTTTTGGAGGCCTTTTTGGTTCGTTGTGTGTATTTGTGTATAATCTCAAAAAATAATACGTGAGTGCATATGGGAGTGCTCATCTTTAGTGGCTGGAGAGCTCATGGTAGTAAGTGGTGAAACAATAAATATGTGCAATAATTGTGTCTCATGTTTTCCTGGAATAGGAACATCTTCATTTTTTTCCAGTATAAGTCTCTGCATAGGCAGTATCCAACTTATAAATATACATGCACACAGGTGGCATTTATACCGTTGGTACTAAAGGCAGTAGAGGGATATCCGTGTTCTGGGAAATACTGTGTTTGAGAACTGTGGTGACATATCTTTAAGATCTGATTATGAGGAAATATTTCTAGTTATAGGCAATCTTAAAAAAGATAGGTTGTGATCCAGATTCGATCCAGATTCATATATTGGTCATCACTTGTATAATTTGTCTACCTCCCTCCCTGTATGTTTGTGTGATTTTTGTTGTTGTTGTTTCATGTATTCAATAAAACTTTGAGGAATTTAATAGATAGGTCTATCTTAAAGGTCTAATGAATGTAGTAACTTCACAAACATGGTAGATATCTAGCTTAAAACTTTTTTTCCTTTTTTTTTTGAACCTGTAGCCCAAATCTTCTGCTCATTTGTCGTTGATAAGAGAAGCTGCAAACTTCAAACTCAAATATGGGCGGAAGAAAGAGGCAATTAGTGACCTAGAACAGCTATGGAAGTAAGTTCTGAAAGCTGGAGATGTAAAAATGCAAATTTTATTGCTGTTATTTGATACAAGAAGGTTATTTTGCTTGTTTATTTGTTCCATTTTCAAACTGTACACTAACTGTTCACTAACTTTTTTTTTTTTTTTAGACAAAATCCAAAAGATATCCACACCCTGGCGCAGCTTATTTCTGCTTACTCACTTGTAGATCCCGAGAAGGCAAAAGCGTATCCTTTTGACCTTTTGATTATTGTTCCAGACAGCTCCCAAGTAGCGTGCTAGATACCTTCCAATACCTATTTTGACCATGGCTTTTTCTGTTGTAAATTTCAACAAACAAACAGAATACTCTTCTAACTAGTAAAAGCAAAAATGAGAATTTATTGGTCAACATGAGTGAAAATATAGTAATAGATCCGACTTGGGGTACAATTTGATCCAGAAGCAGAAATGAAGTCAAGATGCAGCTTATATCTCTTCAGGTTCAAGTCCAGCAGCAAAAGAAAAAGTGTATTTTATTTGGGTAGTTGTGAAAGATTCTGAAATGTCATTCTCATTGAAATGTCTTAGATCACATGCCTAACAGTTACTGAAGATAAGAGATTCAGTGCCCTGATTGGCTAAGTTTGGATCATGTGCTACTGTAGTCAGGGTATGCTCCCAAACCCAAGGTGGAGTCGTGGATGCTGAGCAGCCACAAGTCAAAACCTTTGTAGTGAGCAAATCTATGTTTGATAGTTGTTTTGGAATAGAGATTTTATTAAGCCCCATCTTGAAGTACAGCACTGAGTTAAGGAATAGATGATTAGATTATGACCTCTTTTATTTTTTCAGGATATATAATATATAAATGACCTTATAATCTGATTTGTTACTATTATTATTTTTTAAGATTTTATTATTTGAGAGAGAGATAGCACAAGTGGGGGTGAGGGGCAGGGGGAGAAGCAGACTCCCTGCTGAGCAGGGAGCCCAATACAGGGCTCAATCCTGGAACTCTGGGATCACGACCTGAACTGAAGGCAGATGCTTAACTGACTGAGCCACGCAGGCGCCCCTAATTTGTTATTCTATAGAAGATTTAAGAACATTTTTTTACTTTTGAGAAAGGACATAAAAAAAAAGACTTTTTCTTTTGGCAGACATATATATGTGTATATATTGTGTTCCTGAACTCCTGTTCAATCCCAGCCTTAGTAAACATCTGCCCTCATCAGATAGTATGTCTCTAAAAGTAGATGTTGAGGCTCTTGAAAATTCTCCTGGTGCTACTTACATTCGGAAAAAGGGTGGAAAAGTTGCTGGAGATAGTCAACCAAAGGAGCAAGGGTAATGTTTTCATTGTAACATTCTCTAATGTGGACTTTAAATTACATAAGGAATGAAAAATACATTCTCTGAAAATTCCTCATGAATAAAGTTTAAGTCCCCCTTGTTTCTTTTTCCTTTCTTTTTTGCTATGCCCAGTTCTTAGTCCTTGTCCTGTTTACCACCTCCCCCCATCACACCCCCAAATTAACCTTTGGTGTTGAGTGTATATCCTTCAGGATCTTCTTTGTGTTTACACACAGAAGTGATTTAGAAATATTTTCCTTGGATTTATTTATTTATTTATTCATTTATTCATTTTTTACAGAAGGGGATTATATTGTACTTAACTGTTTTCCAGCTTGCTTTCATTTACTAAGTTGTGGAGATTTCTCCATATTCTTTTTTTTTTTTTTGAAGATTTTATTTATTTCTTAGAGCACAAGTGGGGGTGAGGGGTGGAGGGAGAAGCAGACTCCCTGCTGAGCAGGGAGCCCAATGAGGGGCTCAGTCCTAGGACCCTGAGATCATGACCTGAGCCTAAGTCAGACGCTTAATCAGCTGAGCCACCCAGGCTCCCCTTCTCCATATTCTTAGTATAGACATATTTCATTCCTTTTATGCATAGTATTCCATTAGCTGGTTGTCCCCTACTTTATTTACCTGTAAATGTTTTATGTATATTTAGTACTTAATTCTATACTGAGTTCAAATGAGGTTTATTTTGCTGATTTGGAGGAAAGATTAGCTAGCTTCATTAACTTATAAGAAGTCAAATTCTTACTCTTCTCCCACCTGGCCATCTCAGAAACACAGTGGAGGCCTACAGTGAAATGTTTAAGATTCCATGGATAGAGACTTGGGATGAATAGAGAATGGAAGAGATACAGCCCTTCCCCAAATTTGTGGCTTTCATGGTTTTTCACTGTTTTCTCTCTTTTTTTTTTAAGATTTTATTTATTTGAGAGAGAGCTAGAGAGAGCACAAATGGTGGGGAGGGGCAGAGGGAGAGGGAGAAGCAGACTCCCCGCTGAGCAAGGAGCCCCGATGTTGGGGCTCTATCTCAGGACGCTGAGCTCATGACCTCAGCCTGAAGGCAGGTTGCTTAATGACTGAGCCATTCAAGCGCCCGTTTTCTCCCTTTCTGAGTGCTTTTGAAATGTAAATTTTTTCCTAACTTACAAAAAAAATACATCAGCAACAGCATATGAGTAACGTTATTATGAACTCTGGTAAAAAAGCATTATCATCCTCATAATAGTTTGGTTTTTTTTTTTTTTTTTAAAGATTTTATTTATTTATTTGACAGAGAGCGAGAGAGGGAACACAAGCAGGGGGAGTGGGAGAGGGAGAAGCAGGCTTCCCGCGGAGCGGGGAGCCCGATGCGGGGCTCGATCCTAGGATCCTGGGATCATGACCTGAGCCGAAGGCAGACGCTTAACGACTGAGCCACTCAGGCGCCCCTTCATAATAGTTTTTTTTAAGATTTTTTTTTAAAGATTATTTATTTATTTATCTGACAGAGAGGGAACACAAGCAGGGGGAGTGGGAGAAGGAGAAGCAGGCTCCCCACGGAGCAGGGAGCCCGATGCGGGGCTCGATCCCAGGATCCTGGGATCATGACCTGAGCTGAAGGCAGACACTCAACGACTGAGCCACCCAGGCACCTCTTAATTTTTTTTTTAAAGATTTTATTTATCAGAGAGAGGGTGAGCAAGCACAAGCAGGGGTTGCTGCAGGCAGAGGGAGAAGCAGGCTCCCTACTAAGCAGGGAGCCCGATGCAGGACTCAATCTCAGGATCCCGGGATCACAACCCAAGCCAAAGGTAGACACTTAACCACTGAGCCACCCAGGCGTCCCACTCATAATAGATTTTTAAAATTAAATTAGGAATTGGAGTCTCAGAAATACTACCTTGTTCCAAATTCCATTTCATCATAAGAGTCCCACCTCAGACCTTATCAAGAACCCCAAAATTGAAAAATTCAAGCCACATCTTAAGGGGATTTTCAAATAATGCCTATTTAAAGGTCTTCCTTCCTTCCTCTCTCTCTCTCTGAACTGTCTCTCACTCTCTCTCCCCGCTCCCCCACCCATGCTCAGTGTGGAGCCCAGCGCAGGGCTTGAACTCACGATCCTGAGATCATGACCTGAGCCGAGATCAAGAGGTGGATGCCTAACTGACTGAGCCATCCAGGCGTCCCCTATTTAATTATTTTCAGTACTTTTTTCCTCTTTCAAAACAGAGTTTAGTAATTAGTAAGAATATAGTTCTTTTCTAGTCCTTTAATCCTCTCCTTTTCCTTAGACAATTATTAAGATATTGGCTTTTAGGCTTTTAAATTTCAGCACATTATTTTCATTAGGCATTATTAAAGCCTTTTATACTAACTTTTGGATACAGAGGTTTAGTTTCTTGGGTTTTTTTTAAGATTTTATTTTTAAGGAATCTCTACACCCCACGTGGGGCTTGAACTCACAACCCTGAGATCAAGAGTCACATGCTCTACTGACTGAGCCAGCCAGGCACCTCAAAGGTTTAGCTTCTTTTGAAGATAAACTATGTTGTTGACAAAAAATAAGTCATGGTCCTTGCCCTTAAAAGAACCTAAGTCTCGCAGAAGGAAGTATTGCAGTAATTGCAATAAAGGTTGCATGTTCTGTGATTGTGCAGGGCATAGAGGAGTACACCAGGGGGTATAGTCCTTCCTGGGGACAGTCGGGGGTTAGGAAATCACCTCATGGAAGAGGTGATTGTGTTGACTTTTGAGGAGGATAAATTAGGCCAAGTGTGAGCAAAGGCAAATAAGAAAGGGCAGAGGGGCACCTGGGTGGCTCAGTCGTTAAGCGTCTGCCTTTGGCTCAGGTCATGATCCCGGGGTCCTGGGATTGAGCCCCACATCGGGCTCCCTGCTCAGCGGGAAGCCTGCTTCTCCCTCTCCCTCTGCCCCTGCTTGTGTTCCCTCTCTCGCTGTGTCTCTCTCTGTCAAATAAATAAGTAAAATCTTAAAAAAAAAAAAGGGCAGAGAACCTTTGGGAAATAGCAGGTATGGCTGGAGAGTGATTTGTAGAGACAGTTTAGAAGACTGTTGCATAGTCTGGGTGAGAGATGAAGCTCTTTAAAGTACGACACTGTATGTTGCATTTCTTATTCTTCAGGATACCCTGAAAGAATTTTCACAATTGAATGACTTGGTAGAATGAATTTTTGGCAGAGATTGTTGCTGTCTCATCATTTTAATTCACTGTTTCATAGTTCCCATAGAGGCATATCATGTAGGATTATTTACAGAGATATTTTTGATGTCTTCCTCTTATAGCCATCAGAGTACTTAATTATTTTTGAAGTGTTTTATTTCTGATGCTCCTTTCAGCACCCCTTCCCTTTTTTTTTTAGTGTATTTAATAAAGATTTTACTTAAAAAATTCAGTAAACTCACCAGGTTCAAGATTTGGAAAATAAAAACGTAGAAAGTAAAAGCTTCCCATCCCTGTGTGCTCTCCTCTCTCCAAGGTCACTACCAATGTTACTTGTCTTACATACCCTCCCAGGGATAGTCTTGGCATGTATGATACCTATGCATGTTCTTGCCTAAGTGTTTAGTTATCTGTTCTCTAGTTTTGCCAAACATGTAACTTAACATAGTATTGTAGATTTTCATGCTTGTGCAGATTTCTTCTCTTTTTACATAGACTTAATGTATGGGAATGTAATTTGAAAACCTAGCTAATCCTCTTTTTTAAACAACTTTCCAAAAACTACAGTATGTGAAGCTTGATTAAACTTAACCAGTATTAATATCCCAGCTAGTTTATTAACTTTGGTGAGACAGTGCCACATCTTAAATGCTTAATGATAAAGTGCCCAGCTCACTCTTTTGCACATGTTTAAAGCTGTGTAAATATTTTATCATGACTATGGTAATGGTTTTTCTTCTTTTTATAGACAGGGAGATTTGAAAAAGAAGAAAAAGAAAAAGAAGGGTAAGGATTTTTTTTTATCTTTAGATTTTACAAGATAAAAGTTTGAATTTAGCCCAATATAAAAATCTTCAGACAAAAATACTGTTCTCTCTACTGTCTTTGAACACTGACTTTTGTCTTGACTATAAATTATTTTTTTTTACTTTAAAGACTATAGCTCTAGAGAGTTTGATTGCCTGAATTCAGATTGTTGCTCTAGTGAACGTTGCTCTTTTGCTGTGACTGAACAGATTACTTAATGTACCTGCCTGAGTTTTTCATCTATAAAATGGAATGTGATAGTTATATACTTCATAAGATTAAATGAGATACCACATGTAAAGATCTCAGAATGATGCCTGGCACATAGTAAGTCCTTTATTCATTAGGCTGCTTTCAGCTACAAACTGAACTCCATCAAACTGGCTGTTTATGAAAATGGCTGTGTATAGGAAAGGTTGACTGATCTAGAAGTTGTATCTCTTTGTTCATCTGTATACAAAACTGAATCCCATTAGAGTCATATGTTTGTTAGCAACGGTCTGGGCTTGTCTTTTTTTTTTTAAGATTTATTTAGAGAGTGCATGTGGGGGCTGGGGGGAGGGCAGGGGCAGAGGGAGAGAGAGTCCCAAGCAGACTCCATGCTGAGCACGGAGTGCAACACGAGGCTCAGTCTTACGACCCCAAGATCATGACCTGAGCCAAAACCAAAAGTTGGATGCTCAACTGACTGCACCACCCAGGCGCCTCTGGGGCTTGTCATTTATATCCAGCAGTTCAAAGAGGGCCTTTCTGCAGTTGTCATGTCTTTCCCATCAATCTCATGGGCCAACATAGGTCATTGTCCAAACCTGAGCCATTAACCAGGAGAATGACGTGCATTGATTGGCTTAGGCTGTGTTCTTAATTCCTGGCAAGAGTGGGTAGAATTACCATGTTTGGCTTCATCTAGTCAGAGGTTATCCCTGGAGCCACCTACCTGTTCCTGACTCTGGGAAATCTGTGGTATAAATCAGATTCATTCTGTCTTTCCTTCTTTCTTTCGTTTATTTTTAAGTAGGCTCCATGCCCAACATGGGTCTCGAACTCACAAACCTGAGATTGAGTTGCATGCTAAGTATTTGTTTTATGTATTAGTAGTACTGCAAGGGAACAGCTGGTAAGTACAGGTAGCAATAACCTGCAATATCACTTTTCTATTTTTTGTGGTTTCCAGACGAGTATTTTTTAAACTTAAAAGCGATATATGCTCATTCTAAGAACACACAAAACTTCTGTCATTATACAATGGCAATAAAGCATGGAAAATTCCCTACCCGAAATTCATACTCCCAGAGATAATTACAATATAACTTTTTTGTATATAGAAACATACATTATTATACATACATTTACATGCTCAGTCAATAAAAGTTTTTACAAAATTGGTATGAACAATGTCTTCAGGATAATTTGTTTTAATCTTCTACTTTAGACTGTATCGTGCAGACATTTCTCCAAATTATTAAATATGGATGTACTTTTTAACCCATAGCTATAGCTTTTTTCTTTTTTTTTTAAAGATTTTTTATTTATTTATTTGTCGGGCAGGGAGGAGAGAGGGAGAGTGCGCGCACAAGCAGGGGGAGCGGTAGGCAGAGGGAGAAGCAGGCCCCCCAGCTGAGCCAGGAGCCTGATGTGGGACTCAGTCCCAGGACCCTGGGATCATGACCTGAGCCAAAGGCAGATGCTTAACTGACTGAGCCACCCAGGTGTCCCCATAGCTATAGCTGCTTATAGTGTGGGCATACTGTAATTTATTTAATCAATCTCTTACTGATAGACACTTAAGTTAATTATTTTAAAGAAAACCATAGAGAATATCCTTTTTTTTTTTTAAAGATTTATTTATTTTAGAGAGAGAGTGCAAGCGGGGTTGGGGGGTAGAGAGAGAGAAAAGGAGACTTCCCACTCTGCATGTAGCCCAGTGTGGGGTTCAATCCCATGATCCTGAGATCATGACCTGAGCTGACATCAAGAATCAGATGCTCAACTGATTGAGCCACCCAGGCACCCCATGTTCTTATATATAACTTTGTGTCTTATGGGTATCTACAGGATAAATTTCTAGAAGTATTAATTTTGACTAGTACTGCCAAATTAAATTACTCTCTACAAAGGCTATACCATTGTACACTTCTGCCATAGTGTTTGATTGTTTCTCACTATCTCATCAACACTGGGTATTGTTACTGCTTTTAATATTTGTTAGTTTGATAGAATTTTGCTACCTTTTTCATTTATAATTAGTGAGGTGGAACATTTTTTCACATGATTAAGGACTTCTGTTTCTCCTGGCTTTTACCCTAATTACAACAGTGCCCATTTTTCTTTTAATGATTTATCTATTGATTATTAAGACCTCTTTCTATATTAAGAATATCAGTCCACTCTCTTATATAGTATGCAAATATTTTTTTGTTATTCCTCTTAAAAATGTATCTCTTACCAAATGAAATTAAACATTTTTTTTTTTTTAAAGATTTATTTATTTATTTATTTGAGAGAGAGAGAATGAGAGAGAGAGAGCACATGAGAGGGGGGAGGGTCAGAGGGAGGAGCAGACTCCCTGCAGAGCAGGGAGCCTGATGTGGGACTCGATCCAGGGACTCCAGGATCATGACCTGAGCCGAAGACAGCCGCCCAACCAACTGAGCCACCCAGGCGCCCGAAATTAAACATTTTTTATATAGCGGCACCTGGCTGGCTCAGTCAGAACTCCTGATCTTAGGGTTGTGAGTTTGGGCCTCATGTTAGGTACAGAGATTACTTAAAAATAAATAAAACTTAAAAAAAATTTTTTTTTTAATAGATACATATGTGAAGTCTTTTCCTTCATGGCTTCTGAATTTTGTATCATGCTTAATAAGGTCTTTTCCCTGGCTAGATTATACAAATAAAACTTTCTCAGATGAACTTGTTTCAGTTTTAATGTTATTTATTTCCAGGCCTTGGACACATTCTTTAAGCAAACTATCTTTTTTTTTTTTTTTTTTAAAGATTTTATTTATTTATTTGAGAGAGAGAGAATGAGAGAGAGAGAGCACATGAGAGGGGGGAAGATCAGAGGGAGAAGCAGACTCCCCGCTGAGCAGGGAGCCCGATGCGGGACTCGATCCTGGGACTCCAGGATCATAACCTGAGCTGAAGGCAGTCGCTTAACCAACTGAGCCATCCAGGCACCCTTAAGCAAACTATCTTGAAACCATTATAGACATATCTCATTTCTTTAACGCTTATTACACAGGAAAACTGCCTAAGAATTATGACCCAAAGGTGACCCCAGATCCAGAAAGATGGCTACCAATGCGAGAACGTTCTTACTACCGGGGGAGAAAGAAGGGTAAAAAGAAGGATCAGATTGGAAAAGGGACCCAGGGAGCAACTGCAGGAGCTTCATCTGAACTGTAAGTCATTGCTCCTCAGTTGAAGTCACTCAAAGCATAGGTTGATTCTTTCTCAGATGGACTCAGGATCATTAGTAAGAATTTTTAAAATATATTTCAAGTATAAGGAATACAGTCAGATATCTTTAATAAGTGTTTTTTGCCAATAAGCTTATGTAAAGGAAAGAAAATGTGTTTTGGTTTGATTATATTATAAATATTAGGATTATAGAATTGTATCGTAAATATTAGGATTCCAGTATCTTCAAAAGGAAGCTAAATACACTGAGTCATTCAACTAATTGAGTATAAAGAACAACAGATACTATAAATAAAATGATTAGGAAGAAGTATTAAAAATGTTACTAAAGTTATTCTTATAGGATTATGAGTCATTTAAATTTTTTTTCTCTTTTTCCTACGCTTTCTAAAAATTGGCATGAACCATATATTACATATATTACTTTTTCTTTATAAAGCAGTAAATGTATTCAAAAGAAAAATGGATAGGAAGTCGGGGAGCCCACTTTAAAAGAAACAGAATATGTGTGGGAGATTGTTAGGAGTAGAAAGTGAAATCCACGTACATATGTGTTTATAGTCTTTTCCTTTGTTGAATGTATGAATGACCAGCACTCTCCTGATCTGATTTCAGGGATGCCAGTAAAACTGTGAGCAGCCCACCAACCTCCCCAAGACCTGGCAGCGCAGCAACAGCATCTGCATCTACAAGTAATATCATACCCCCAAGACACCAGAAACCTGCAGGGGCTCCAGCCACAAAAAAGAAACAGCAACAGAAAAAGAAGAAAGGTGGAAAAGGTGGCTGGTGATTAGAACATTCTTGTTTGCAGGCTATTTTTAGTCGCACTGACACTAAGAACATAATAAAGGTAACACAGCAAGAAGCACAGAGCTACTCCCTCTCCCATCCCCACATTTCATGAAATGATTTTCTTGTGCGTCGTCACACAGGAAAACATCTTCCTCAACCTCTGCCTAGTCAAACTTGGCCTGCTTGTACCACCTAGCTTTGCACAGATGATAAGGACTCAAAATAATGGGGCATTTTCCCACCTTGATCTCTGTTGCATTCTTTCTCTTTGTGTGCTGTGATCTGGTGTTTCTTCAGTTTCACAAACAAGGCATGTTATCCAGTTTCCTAGGATTTAAACAGAACCTACTTCTGTTTCAACTAGAATCCGAAGATACTTGTTCCTAGCAAATCCCACTTTAAATTATGTCTTAGGAGGCCTTAGGAGACTGAAAGTGGAATCTTCTGAGCATTCCAAATATCTGCTTAGAAATATCATGTGATAAAGGGGACCTTATTAATACACTGGTGTTCTTCACTTCATTACATGAATGACCACAGGAAAACTAAAGTAAATGTCATGATCAATTTTAACCATAAATTCTCTGTCGTGTGATCCTGGAGTATGGGATACTATATATATGTAGTAATGAAATGTGTGTGTATGTACATATATACACACATATATATGTAAATATATACTCCTTTGCACCCTGTATTGTTTTCAGATTATGATGACATTATGCTGATTTAGCACCATTAACTCAAGGAAAATGTATCAATGTTGTAAGAAGTTGACTCTTAGACCCAGTGTTCTGAGGTCAGATGGGTTTGGAGTGTCTCAATCAGAAAGATTTAATGGCCCTGTCAAGAGCATGAACATTGACTTCTGAGGTAGAGAGGAAATCCTTCAGAGTTCAGTAGTGGGCAGTATTAGAACTTAACAGAACTGTTTGGCCCAATTAATAGATACTAAAATGACTCACCTTTGTCATTTGGGGTACAACTATTCATTACCCTTCTCAAAGTAATGAAGTATTGTACAGTCTGGTATCAGTGTTGCTCTGGTCTTCCTTGCTTACAAGCCACTTTCCCATTGAACAGCTGTGAGACAGGCACACTGGGATGCCACCTTTGTTAGTATTCATTTTGTGCTGCCCAAGATAGCATTGAATTTAGACTTTGAGTATTTCCTTGTGATCATATTACTTCATCCTTGTTAATAAAGTGCTGCTGTGTTTGACTCAGAACATATCTATTGAAACTTCTTCAAAGATAATTTTTTAAAAGGCTTTCCTCCTTTACAAGAGTAAGAAATGTGGTGCTGCCTAATCAGAATCTGCAGTAACACCTAATTAGACAAGAGACGACCCTCTTATATATGAATGACTTACTATGACATAATACTTTTTGAGCTTAGAGAATAATCTTTTGGTAAGAGTGTTGTACTTATTCCTTCTGAATATATACCCCATTACAGGAATAATTGTTCATAAATTTGTTATTTAGGATTCCATTAAATTTCCGTGGTGAAGGATAATCATTTTTAGGTTAACTGAGCTACAGAATTTTGGTGAAAGTTATTCATCGTTGAAAATTTTGACCCAAGGCACCAAGAGTGAAAGTTATATTTCTCTATTTAGTCATTGTGATTACTAGCCATTGTTATTATCAGTCATTACTAAGCAACTGAAACCTCAATTGAAATAAGTTATAATTGTCAAATGAAGTATAAGCATCTACATTAATTTTCTAGTAATTATTTCTTCTTTTGGACAGGTCTTTAATCAAGGACATATACTTTGTGTGTATGTGTGTGTGTACATTTATAAAAGCCAATATGGATACATCCATTCACTGTGGTACATTTTAAAATAAAATATTCTAGTAGTGAGTATGGATTAAGGTGTTTTGGGTTTTGGCATTTTATTGAGGACTTCCTGGTTGGTATACCTAAGAATTTTTTAGGCTAAATATCTAAAATTGTTTCTTGCCCCTTCCACAAAGCTTCAAACCTAATCTGATGGAACCGAGAGAACCCAGTTGTAACTTCACTGACAATTCATCATGTTCATATGTGTTTATAAACAAATTGAGGAGTAAACATTTTTTAAGTTACTAACCACAGCATTTTCAAGGCTGCTTGTAAACTGCTAACCTTAAACATTTGCATCACTCAAACCTGGAACAGCCTGTCATTCACTGTTCCTTACAAGCCTATCTGAACAGTAGATCTGATGAAAGAGAGTCAGTTTATTGCATTAAGATAATTTCATTAGATTGTGAAATATATTCTTGAGAGCAGTTTAACAAAATAATAAAAAGAACCATCCCTATACTTTTCAACCAGTTTAAGAAATGTTACCACCACCTTTGAAAAGCCCCATGGGTTACCTAATTTGCTACATACGGGATCATTGTTCGTGACTATTTTGTTTAGTTGTTTAATACCCATCATTACTAGTATCTATGTTCCTGGCGGACTACTAATTTAATCTCCAGGTAATTTTGTTTAAACGATACGTAGAGGGAATTTAAAATAAGCGAGCTGTTCATGTTTCTCTTAAGCGTCCTGGATAGCGGCCTCTAGACACTCCTAGTGGAGTTAACACGGGACGGAGGGCGGGAAGATACCCGCGTTCACTTTTCAGGCTTGTGATTACTGGCTGGGAGAGGCGGGGAAACCTCTGGAACGCTCTGGACGCTGGCTTCCGAAGTGTTCTTCCGATGGGAGACTCGAGGGTCGGGCGGCTCTAGGATGATGTGGGAGTGGTGACACGCTAGGAACTGGGCTGGCTTGGAAGGCCTTTCGGAGACACTGCGCCCAGCACAAGGGAATCGGGGCCATAGTGCGTCCTCCGGAGGAGGTGTCGCCTGGGGTGTTTTTCCTACTCGGAGGAGCAGTCCCGCGGGTCTCTCCCAACTCCCGCGGCTGGGCCTTCCCAACTCCCGCGGCTGGGCCTCCCCACCTCCCTGGGTCAACGCTTCCCCTAGCTCCCTCCGCTATCTCCCCTTCCCCGCCCCGGGATCGGCGAGGCCGCTGCGCCGCAGACCCCCGCTAGCGGGGGTCAGATGCCCCGCGGCACCCAGCGCGCCGGGGGACTGGCCTCGGCCGCGCAGTGACCGCGGGTGTTGTCTACGCCGCGTGGACCTACGTCTCCACCCTGCGTCCGTCACGGGGGCCACACCTGCCGGGACCCAAGGCCCAGGCTCCAGCGCGCGGGCGCGCGGAAGGAGTGAAGGAAATCAGGCCGGTGGGGATGGAGAAGGGAAGGGTGATGGAGAAGGGAAGGGTGATGGAGAAGGGGAAGGTGAGGAAGGGGAAGGAGCCAGAGAAAGAGAAAATTCGGGAAAAAGGAAAGGAGGAGAAAGAGAAAAAGAAGGAGGTGGAGAAGGAGAAAATTAAGGGAAAAGAAAAGGGAAAGGAGGAGAAAAGTAACTGTAAAGAGGAAAAGAGGAAAGAGCGGGAGACCGAGAAAGAGAAGGAACAACTTAAGGGAAAAGAAGAGAAAGAGAAGGACAACAGCGCCTTGACGAAGCCCCCGCTGGAGCCGCCGGTAAGGGACGGGCGCCTCGACCCGCTCTCCAAGGCCGCGGGGGGCGGTCAGGCCCGAGCGCCGCCGGCTCTGTTACGTCCGAGGCCCCGACCTGCGCGGGAGGGAATCAGGCCTCCTTTGAGGGCATTTTAATCTGTGGGTGGAAGTGGGTGTGCCACGCTTCGCAAGACCCGTCGCTAGCCCCTTCTCCCTGTCACCTGCCTTACCCTCACTCCTAACCCGGCCCCTGCGTCCCACCCTCGGCCGGGGTAGCGGTGAGGGAGAAGAGGTCCCGGTTGGTGTGCACGGGGCGGAAGCGGCCCTTCTCGGGCGCCGTCTCCGTGCAGCGCTCGGCGGCGCGGGCGCACACCCCGCCTACAGTGCCGAAACCAGCCCCGAGCCGTCGCCGCGCTCGGGCTCTCTATCCGACTCCTTTCCGTAGTGCAGGGTTCCTGAATTCGTGCAGATGTGTGTGAGGGCTGGACCTTCTCCGTGGTTACTGCTTCCGTTGTTTCCCGGCTACCAGCGCCCAGAGGGACGGTCACAAAGTTGTAACTGAGAGGTCTCTGCACTGCAATCACAAAAAGAAATACCTATGGTACTATTTATATGAGGTACCTAGAGTGGTCAGAATCGTGGAGTAGAATTGGTGGTTGCCTGAGGCTGAGGGGAGAGAGAATGGTAATGACTACAGAGTTTCAGTTTTACAGGATGAAGAGTTAGGGAGATGGAGGGTGGTGATGGCTGCACAGCATCATGAATGTATTTAATACCACTGAATTGTATGCTTAATAATGGGTAAGATGGTAAATTTTATATTATGTGTATTTTACCACAGTGAAAAAATTGAGGGGGTGGAGGATAAAAAGAAAGAAAAAACAGGCATTGTTTGGATCAGCTTAATAAGCTTCTTGCTCCTGGAGTTCCTGAGCTCACAGGTGCTTTGTGGTTCTAAACAATTTGAATTTTTTTTTTTTTTTTAAGATTTTATTTATTTGACAGAGAGACAGCGAGAGAGGGAACACAAGCAGGGGCGGGGCGCGGAGAGGGAGAAACAGGCTCTCCGCCGAGCAGGAGCCCGATGTGGGGCTACATCCCAGGACTCGGATCATGACCCTTGGGATCATGACCTGAGCCAAAGGTAGAGGCTTAACGACTGAGCCTCCTAGGCGCCCCTAAACAATTTGAATTATTAACTGCGATTTGATCTCTGGTAAAACACAGATTATTATAGATCCATATATTGTTAAAAGAATGACTATTGACAGGGAACAGTGGTGTTCAAAATCACAAATTGTGTCAGAACTTTTGGCTTAACAGTAATCCTAGCTTTCCTGAAGAGATGATAAACATGAGAAAGCATGTAGTTTAGCATGTGTTTTGCTAAAAAATAAAGTAAAATGTAAGCATCAGTGACTGCAGAATTCCTAGACAGGGTAGAGTAAGGACAGGCATGTGGTTGGAAAGAGAGTAGGGAACTGTTTTTACTCACAATATTTCATAGGATCTCAGATACCATTATTTTAGCACCACTGAGAAAGAAAAAAAAAGTGCTGCCAATCAAAATAAGACATACCCAGACACTTGGGTGGCTCAGTCGGTTAAGCATCCCACTCTTGATTTCAGCTCAGGTCATGATCTCAGGGTCCTGAGATCAAGTCCCACCTGGAGCTCTGCACTCAGCCAGGAGTCTTCTTGGGATTCTCTCTCCCTCCCTCTGCCCCTTCCCCTAATCCCACAGCCTACGCTCTTTCTCAAAAAAAAAAAGACATGAATTGTAAAACTCTCATTTTGGAGATGTTAAAATGGGGGGAGGAGTGCATCTTGGAATTGATAAAATATGTTGGGGTAGCCTTAAGTGGGGCCATTGGTAGAGACAGTAAGGGGGACACAATCCACACCCTACAGCCATTTCTTGGGCCCAACTTTGTTTTAAAGCATGCAATTTAAATCATCCTACGAAGTATTCTCTATCAATGAAGTCCTTCTTCCTCACCACCACACTCCCAGAATGACACTATAACGTTTAGATGCAGATGGGAGGGAATGGGGATGAAGATAGAAAATAACTATGGAGGGGTGCCTGGGTGGCTCAGTCGTTAAGCATCTGCCTTCTGCTCAGGTCATGATCCCAGGGTCCTGGGATCGAGTCCCACATTGGGCTCCCTGCTCAGCGGGAACCCTGCTTCTCCCTCTCCCACTCCCCCCTGCTTGTGTTCCCTCTCTCGCTGTGTCTCTCTCTGTCAAATAAATAAATAAAATCTTAAAAAAAGAAAAAGAAAATAACTATGGAAATACCATTTGCTTTGAGCCATCAAGAACTCCAAAAACAAACATGTACTTTTTCTAATTCTGTTATTCAAAAGACAGTTTTCATAAATCATGCTCTCTATACAACCATATTAGAGCAGATCTTCAAACATCTTACTTTCACATAGATCTTATTTTCAAAAAAAGTGGGATAGTGAAAAAAATTAACTTTCTATTAGAAACCCAGTCTAAATCTAATGTCAATATTTAGTATTCAAGTGCAAATGTAAAAGATTATTATTTCTAAACCAATGTCATTGAAGATAATTACTGGTGTTTTTGTGCATGAGAAACTTCTTCAGTAGGCAGTTTGGGAAATAGAATTGAATTCCTATGGGTAATCTGGCTGTATTGTTGGTCATTTATTACTGTTCACTTTAAATTGTGCACCCTAAAAGCCACCTTTGAACTTTTCATACCAGCCTGCCCTTCTTGTCTCTCAATCACTTGTCATAAAAATTTCTAAGTCTGGTATGTTGGTGGAATGCTTCTTTCTAAAGTTTATGTCAAGTTCAACAGGTTTTAACATCAGGTTCTAAAATAAATGTTCATTTGTGATAGGAACCTGTTTAACAATTTCTATAACCTTAGCCTTTTCATTTAATCATGATACTTATATTAAAAAGTATTCACTTGCCCTAAAGTCTTTTAATCTAGTTAGTGATCCAATTAGGAAAAGAAAACAGATCAATAATATGAGACCTTAGGTGCTTACATGCTGAATGGCATAGTCAGTACATGAACCATAGAGGTCCCAAGATCCCAAACAACAAACTGAATTCTGAAGCAATCCCCAGTGGACATGAACTCAAGAAGCAAAGTGAAGTCTGAAAATTGATCCTGCAATCTGTGGCACCTCCTATAAATCCTGATATATATATATATGAAGTCTATATTTAATAGATTAATCACCATCATTCCAGTTGGGGGTTGGAGGGATGTGGTATGATTAATACCACATAACTAATGGCTGGTTATAAAATACAAACTGTTTGGTACAGTTTGTTCTAGATCTATTAAATTTTTTTTAAGTAAGCTCTATGCCCAACATGGGGCTTGAACTCATGACCCCAAGACCAAGAGTCCCATGCTCTACCAACTGAGCCAGCCAGGTGCTCCTAGACATATTAAATGTTCTGTGAAGTTTTGTTCTGGTTTACAATTTCGCAATTATTATTGGGTCCTATCACAGGCAGGCACACTGCCAGGACCCAGGAAAACAAGGCCCTGGTTGCATAGGTTTATTGATTTGTCTTTTGTTTTCACAGGAGAAAAATAAGCAGATCCTTGTGTTGGGCCTGGATGGAGCAGGAAAGACCAGTGTTCTGCACTCTCTAGCTTTAAACAGAGTCCAGCACAGCGTGGCACCCACCCAAGGTTTCAATGCAGTGTGCATCAACACTGAAGATAGCCAGATGGAGTTTCTGGAGAGTAAGCCCTCTTTCTCATTAGTAACAGGATAGGCTTATCTTGTTATACCTTAAGCCAAGACATACTGTTAGCAACATTACACCCTTATGAAAAGTGACACTGGGTCAGGTTTTCCTACGCTTTTAGAATGCATATATAGTTTAATAGTGCACTGTGGAGGAAATCACTTCCTATTCTTATTTCCTCCTTTTTTCAGGGCTGGCATACGAAGGAGCTGCAAGGAAGGCTATAGCACCCCCTCCTATAATAGCCTCTCTTGTCCCTTACTACCCCCAATAAACATTCAATCTAAGTAAATACAACATACTTCCTTCTCTGCAAATGCAACTATAAACAAGCCCCAAACCTCTTTTTATAACCAGAGGGCAGCCCAGAAGTCTCTACGCTAAAGTAATTCTGGAGTCACCCCCCTCTAAATATTGCTATTCCCCAAAGTTGCATTAGATTCTGTTCTTTACATTCTCTCCTTGGATGATTTCCTCCATCCTATTGGCCTTAAATACCATCTCTATGCTAATGACTCCCAAATTTATCTATCCAGCCCAAGCATACCCAAATGTCACCTGACATCTTTACCTGGATATCTAATTTGGACTCTCAAACCTAAAATGGTCAAAACAAAGTGCTTGATTTATCTCCATATCTGTTCCTTTCCCTATAATCTACTGCTCAGTAAATGGTTCTTCACCTATCGTGTTACTCAAGCCAGAAAACTAGGAGTCACCCTTAATGTCTCCTTTTGCACCCCCAACTCCAGTCCACAAATAAAACACTATGAATTTTTCTACCCCTAAACAAAGCTTGAATTCATCAGCTATATCCTTTCCTACTGCACCTATTTCAGTTGGAACCTACACCATCTCTCCCTTAGATTACTGTAATCAACTTTTTATTTTTGCTTTCATCCAGTTACAAAAAGAACATATGGGCAGAGAAATTGGTCAACGTGTAGGCAAATCTTTCAGCTAACAACATAATCAGGAATAGAGGTTTTAATTTGTTCAGAAGCTATAGAAGAAATAATAATTTTAACCAAATAGATAGCTAAGAAAATAGTCTCAAAATATGAAAAGTGAAAAGAAAGGAAGGAAGGAACAAAGGAATGAAAAGAAAGGGAGAATCCAACTAGGGAAAAAAATAGACATATTTACCATTGGAGTCAGGGATTTCAACATATTGTCAATTATTAATAGAATCAAAGAGGAAAAAAATCAGCAAAGATACAAAGAATTTGAACACAATCAACAAGTTTCATCCAATGGACAATATAAGATTGTTCAATTAGACAATTTTAGCTACGTCCCAAAGCTAAAATACATGTTCTTCTCAAAGACTCATGGAATATTTACCAAAATTGACCACCTGGTGGACCATACAGCAAGTGTTAACAAATTTTTCAGAGCTTTGCGCAGTGG
The DNA here is from genome assembly GCF_964656455.1 of Halichoerus grypus. Taxonomy (NCBI): domain Eukaryota; kingdom Metazoa; phylum Chordata; class Mammalia; order Carnivora; family Phocidae; genus Halichoerus; species Halichoerus grypus. Next base: position 44,477,434 of record NC_135714.1, read on the forward strand.
CAGTATCGTAGCCAATGAGGTTTATCCGAGGCGCGATTATTGCTAATTGAAACAAATTTTTCAGAGAAGGGGCATCATACAAACCATGTTCTTTGAATACATTGCAATTAAGTTAGAAGTTAATAACAAAAAGATAAAAATCCCTATATAGGTGAAATGTCATGATGTCACAAAAAAAGTTGAGGAACAACCCAAATGTTCATTCATGCTTAAACTAAATATATTAAAACCATATGAATTACTTAGAAGATTACACAACATTCTTTTAAAAAGTGAATTACACAAAATACTTTAGGGAATTAGTCTAGCTCTGTAAAAGGAAAACAAAGGACAGACAAATCTTGAGACACTTTCCCAGTAGTATTTTAAATGTTTTTGTTAAATTCCTAAAACAAAGGTCTTCAAACTTTTTCTGTAAAGGGCTAGGTAGTAAATAATTTAGGCTTTGGGGGCCGCATGGTCTCTATGCAGCTACTAAACTCTGTTGTAGTTTGGAAGCAGCCATAGACAATATGTGAATAAGTCCACGTCTATGTTCTTATAAACCGTTATTTGTAGACACTGAAATACAGATGTGATATAATGTTCCAGTGTCATGAAATGTTATTCTTTCTCTTTTTTTTCCCCCAACACTTAAAAATGTAAAATCCATTCTTTGTTCCTGGGCTGTACAAAAATAGGCAGTGGGCCAGATTTAGACTTGGGCCATAGTTTGCCAGCCTCGTTCTAGGAGAAAAATAAAAATTAAATTCATTGTGTATATATTATTATCATTACCAGTAAGTTTCTTCTGGGGAGAATCAGCAGAATGAAATAATCCAAAGGCGTTTTTTTCTGAGCCAAGTATTCTTAAATGCCCACAGGATCCTATTAAATCTTAGTGCAATGTTAAGAGGAGAAATTAGTTCTGGGATTTTGACAAAGGAAAAAGATGGTGCAAGTGAGGCTGGCCAGTGAATTCAGTCTATTTAAAGCTTATTTTGGAGAAAGGTGTGTTTTAACCTATCACCCTGAATTATTTTAGTAACATATTCCCATTTTCTGAGCTTAAGTGATAGGCAGCGGCCCCCATGGCCGCTATGAATTACAGATCGGGGGTATCCACTGTATCCACTGTAGTGGATCTAGTGTCTTTATGCTGAGTCTTTGTGTCCCAGAATGACTGAACCACTTATGGAGGGTAAATATTCCCACCAGCCATTTCCCTAGGAACATGTCTCTGGCCATTCTCAGAATTGGATACAGTCTTACACAGTGGCATTTTATCAGAACACCCGTCCAGTGTTTGGAAATTATCTAAAAGTGCCTTTCCTGCCTCCTCAGTGGATGCTTCTGCAATGTTTTTTGGTGTCTTCTTTCTCTACTCTTCTCTGTAGTTGGTGGCAGTGAACCTTTCCGTTCCTATTGGGAAATGTACCTATCCAGAGGATTGCTGCTGATCTTTGTGGTGGATTCAGCTGATCACAACAGATTACCTGAAGCCAAGAAACACCTTCATCAATTAATCGGAACAAACCCAATCCTTCCTCTGGTTGTGTTTGCAAACAAACAGGTAAAAATTTGGGCATATGTAAATTTTACTCAATAGTTTTATTATTACTAAAAGAAATAGAAATGTCTACTTTTAATAGCTAGATATTTAAAAATATGCTGTATATTCAGTTTATTTTATACTTATAAGATCTCCTAGATTATAAACCCCTTGAGAATAAAGACCATCATTCATCTTTGTGTCCCTTATACTGAACAAGCATAGTAGAAATTCAACAAATATGCATTGAATTTAATTCAATAAACATTTACTGATGGTTGAATTGATTTCAACAAAATATTTGAGTGTCTACCATACATAAAGAAATAGTTTGCTTTAGATCAATTAGCCTGACCTGAATTTATTTCACATACATAAAAAATATTAAACAACCATGGAGAAATTGGAACCCTGTACAGTGTCGTTGGGAATGTAAAATGGTGCAGCCACTTTAGAAAACAGCATGGCAGTTCCTTAAAAAATTAAAAATGGAACTCACATATAATCCAGGAATTCCACATCTGGGTATATACTCAAAAGAATTGAAAGCAGGAACTCAAACAGATACTCATACATCCATGTTCACAGAAGAATTATTCACAATAGTCAAAAGGTAGAAGTAACCCAAGTGTCCCTCCATGGATGAATGGATAAACAAAATGTGATATATACATACAATGGAGTATCATTCAGCCTTAAAAAAGGAAATTCTGACACATGCTGTGATATGGATAAACCTTAAGGACATTATGCTAAGAGAAATAAGCCAGCAACGAAACAACTAATATTGTATAATTCCACGTTCATGAGGTACCTAGAATAGTCAAATTCATAGAGACAGAAAGTAGATTAGAGGTTACCAGGGAATGGGAGGAGAGGAGAAGGAGGAGTCATTGTTTAATGGGTACAGAGTTTATATTGGTGATGGTTGCCTTGGGTTGGGGGAAGGAGAAATGGGAGTTATTGCTTTGTGGGTACAGAGTTTCAGTTTTGCAAGATGAAAAGACTTCTGGAGGTGAATGGTTGCACAACAGTGTGAATGTACTGAACTGTACACTCATACATGGTTAAGATGGTAAATTTTGTTATGTGTATTTTACCACAATAAAAAAAAAGTTAAAAAAAATTAAACATCTATAGTATTGTAATACTAAAGCCCCTCCTTCAATTGCTAAGATTGCCAATCATTAAGGAACTTGATTCTTCCACTACTTCTAAGGGTGAATGCTTATGGCAGTAAACTAAGTAGTTAACAAATGATGACCTAAAGAAGGAGCCTATGTTACAGTTCAGCATGGACGCTAGTCCTGCAGATTATATTGAAAAGAAAGGCTGGAGCTTTTGTTTTGTTTTGTTTTGAACTGCAGCATCTTAAATACCACAAATTACAAAGACCATGGTACATGTAAGTGAGCTGTATGGTATTCCATTGGATGAATATACCACAATTATACCATTTTCATGCTGGGTGTTTGGGTTATTTCCAATTGTTTATTGTTCTAAACTGCCGCAGTGAATCTTCATGTATGTGTCTCCTTGTAGATGTGTATCAACATTTCTCTAGTGCATACACCTAAGAGAGGAATTGCTGGGTTTCTGGATTTGTACATATTCAGTTTTACTAGATCTTACCAAGTTGCTTTCCAAAGATATTGCACCAATTTATTCTTCCACCAGCAGAATATGATAGATTTTTGCAACTTCACATCCATCTCAATACTTGGTATTGTCAAACTTTTTCATTTTTGCCAATCTGATGGGGCTGAAATTTTATCCTGTATTTTAATTTGCATTTCCTTAATTACTAGTGAGCTTGAACATCTTTTCAGATGTGCATTGGTTATTAGTTTCAAATTCGTTTCATTCTTTGAAACTAATTTCCACATCTGTGAGTTGTCTTTTATTTATTTATTTTTATAAAGAGGGAGAGCAAGTGAGAGAGAGGGGAGGGGCAGAGGGAGAGGGAGAGAAAGAATCTCAAGCAGGCTCCCTGCCCAGTGCAGAGTCCGACATGGGGCTCGATCCCACAACCCCAAATCGTGACCCGAGTGGCAGTCAAGAGCCGGTTGCTCAACTGACTGAGCCACCCAGGCACCCCTGTGAATTGTCTTTTAATATCTCTTCCCAAATTTCTATTAGGGTATTTATCTTTTCTTATTTGAGTTGTAGAAATCTTTCATATCTTTGGGAAAAATAATCCTGTGTTACTTATATGCATTACATATATCTTCTTCAGCAGCCTGTTGACAATTATTTTACTTTGCTTATGGTTCTCTTCTTTATATATAGCTTTCCATTTATTTTTTTAAACCACCACATTTTGAAAAAATTATTTTCATTCCAATGTGGTTAACATACAGCAATATATTACTTTCAGGTGTATAATAATAGTGATTCAGTAGTTCCACATATTACTCAGTGCTCATCAAGAAAGTATACTCTTAACCCTCTTCACCTATTTCACCCACCCCCCACTCACCTCCCCTCTGGTAACTGTTTGTTCTCTATAGTTAAGAGTATGTTTTTTGGTATACCTCTTTTTATTTCCTTTGTTTCTTTTGTATCTTAAATTTCACATGGAGTGAAATCATATGGTATTTGTCTTTCTCTTACTGGCTTATTTCACTTAGCATTATACTCTCTAGATCCATCCATGTTGTTGCAAATGGCAAGATTTCATACTTTTTTATGGCTGAGTAATATTCCTCTGTGTGTGTGTGTGTGTGTGTGTGTGTGTGTGTGTGTGTGTATACCACATCTTCTTTAGCCATCTATTGATGGATACTTGGGTTGCTTCCATAGTTTGACAGTTGTAAATAATGCTTCAATAAACCCAGGGGTGCATATATCCCTTTGAATTAGTGTTTCCTTATTCTTTGGGAAAATACCCAATAGTGTGATTACTAGATTATAGGGTAGTTCTATTTTTTTTTTTTTTTTTTAAGTAAACTCTACACCCAGTGTGGGGCACGAACTCATGACTTTGATCAAGGGTCACATGCTCTACTGACTGAGTCAGCCAGACGTCCCAGGGTAGTTCTATTTTTAATCTTTGGAGGAACTATTTTCCACAATGGCTGCACCAGTTTACATTCCTACCAACAGTGCACGAGGGTTCCTTTTTCTCCACATTCTCACCAACACTTGTTATTTCTTGTGGTTTTGATTTTAGCCATTCTGAAAGGTGTGAGGTGATAACTCATTGTGGTTTTGATTTGCATTTCCCTGATGATGAGTGATTTGAGCATCTTTTCATGTGTCTGTTGGCCATTTGTATGTTGTCTTTAGAAAATGTCTGTTCATGTCTTCTGTCTGTTTTTTAATTGGATTATTTGGTTTTTTTGTGTGTTTTGAGTTGTGTAAGTTCTTTATATATTTTGGATACTAATTCTTTATTGGATATGTCATTTGTGAATATCTTCTCCCATTCAGGAGCTTGTCTTTTAATTTTGTTGGTTGTTTTTTGTTTTGTTTTGTTTTTGTTGTGGAGAAGCTTTTTATTTTCATATACTTCCAATAGTTTATTTTTGCTTTTGTTTCCCTTGCCTCAGCAGACATATCTAGAAAGATGTTGCTATGACCAATTTCAGAGAAATTACTGCCTGTGTCTCTTCTAGGATTTTTATGGTTTCAGGTCTCACATTTAAGTCCTTAATCCATTTTTAGTTTGTTTTCGTTATTGTGTAAGAAAATGATCCAGTTTCATTCTTTTGCATGTTGCTGTCCTGTTTTCCCAACACCACTTGTTTTTCCCATTACATATCCTTGCCTCCTTTGTCCTAGCTTAATTGACCATATAATTGTGAGTTTATTTCTGAGCTTTGTACTCTGTTCTGTTGATCTGTGTGTCTGTTTTTGTGCCAGTACCATACTGTTTTGATTACTACAGCTTTGTAATATAACTTGAAGTCTAGAATTGTGCTACCTCCAGTTTTGTTTTTCTTTTTCAAGATTGCTTTGGCTTTGGGGGGTCTTTTTTGGTTTTATACAAATTTTAGGATTGTTTGTTCTAGTTCTGTGAAAAATGCTGTTGGTATTTTGATAGCTATTGCATTAAATCTGTATATTGCTATGGGTTATATAGACATTTTAACAATCTTTGTTCTTTCAATCCATGAGCATGGGATGTCTTTCCATTTCCTTGTGTTGTCTTCAATTTCTTTCAACAGAGTTTCATAGTTTTCAGAATACATGTCTTTGGCTCCTTGGTTAGGTTTATTCCTAGGTATTTTATTATTTTTGGTGCCATTATAAATGAGATTTTTTTCTTAATTTCTCTTTCTGCTGCTTCATTATTAGCATATAAAAATGCAACAGATTTCTGTACATTGATTTTGTATCTTGCAACTTTACTGAATTCATTTATCAGTTCTAGTAGTTTTTTGGTGGAGTCTTTAGCGTTTTCTATATATTGTGCCATGTCATCTGCAAATAGTGAAAATTTGACTTCTTCCTTACTAACCCAAATTACTTGCTAAATTTCTTGGCTGATTGCTGTGGCTAGGACTTCCAGTACTATGTTGAATAATAGTGGTGAGAGTGGACATCCTTGTCTTGTTCCTTACCTTAGGGGAAAACTTTCGGTTTTTCCTCATTAAGTATGATGTTAGCTGGGGGTTTTTCATATAAGGTCTTTATTGTGTTGAGGTATGTTCTCTCTAAACCTACTTTGTGGAGGGTTTTTTATCATGAGTGGATTAATTACATTGTCAAATGCTTTTTCTGCAACTATTGAAATGATCATATGGTTTTTATCCTTTCTTTTATTGATGTGATGTATCATGTTGCTTGATTTGCAAATATTGAACCACTCTAGCATCCCAGGAATAAATCCCACTTGATCGTGGTGAATATATTTTTTAATGTATTGTTGGATTTTGTTTGCTAATATTTTGTTAAGGATTTTTGCATCTATGTTCATCAGAGATATTGGCTTGTAGTTCTCTTTTTTGTGGTGTCTTTCTCTGGTTTTGGTATCAGTATAATGCTGGCCTCATAGAATGAATTTGGAAGTTTTCCTGTTTTCTGAAATATTTTGAGAAGAATAGGTATTAACTCTTCTTTAAATGTTTGGTAGAATTCACCTATGAAGCCATATGGTCCTGGACTTTTGTTTGTTGGAAGTTTTTGATTACTGATTCGATTTCATTGCTGGTAATTGGCCTGTTCAGATTTTTATTTCTTCCTGATTCAGTTTTGGGAGGTTATATGTTTCTAGGAATTTATCCATTTCTTGTAGGTTGTCCAATTTGTTGGCATATAATTTTTCATGACATTCTTTTACAATCATTAGTATTTGTGTGGTGTCAGCTGTTATTTCTCCTCTTGTTTTTTATTTTGTTTGAGTCCTCTCTCTCCCTCTCTCTTTATGAGTCTGGCTAAAGGTTTATCAATTTTGTTGATCTTTTCACAGAACCAGCTTCTGGTTTCATTGATCTGTTCTATTGTTTTTTTGTTTTGTTTTGTTTTTGTTTGTTTTTTTAGTGTCCATGTCATTTATTTCTGCTCCAGTCTTTATTATTTCCTTCCTTCTGCTAGTTTGCGGTTTTGTTCTTTTTATAGCTCCTTTATGTGTACAGGTAGTTTGTTTACCTGAGATTTTTCTTGCTTCTTGAGGTGGGCCTGTATTGCTATAAACTTCCCTTCCCAAAGATTTTGGACCGTTGTGTTTTCATTTTCATTTTTCTCCATGTAATTTTTTATTTCTTGGTTGACCCACTCATTTTTAGTAGCATGTTATTTAGCCTCCATCTATTTGTGCTCTTTCCAGATTTTTTTTTCTTGTGGTTGATATCTAGTTTCATAGCATTGTGATCAGAAAAGATGCATGGTGGGCAAGTGAGAGTGAGAAACAGAGAGAGAGAGAGAGAGAGAGCGTGCATGAGTGGAGGGAGGGGCGGAGGGAGAAACAAACTCCCCGCTAGCGGGAACCCAAGGTGGGACTCCATTCTGGGACTCTGGGATCATGACCTGAGCCGAAGGCCGATGCCCCTTCATCTTCTTCTTCTTCTTCTTTTTTAAAGTAGACTCTACATCCAACGTGGGGCTCCAACTCATGAACCTGTGATCAAGAGTTCCATGCTCTAATGACTGAGCCAGCCAGGCACCCCATCCCTAATGGGCTTTTATCATTACAAGGAACCCCTCTTTTTATCCAACATTCTCCTTGTATTTTCTTCCTCTCCAGTTCTATCAGTGAATTTATTACCTTGAGACATTGTACACAGGTTACTGGATCCATTAACACAGTTCAAAAGTTAGTACAGGCTCTATGGGGCGCCTGGGTGGCTCAGTTGTTAAGAGTCTGCCTTCAGCTCAGGTCATAATCCCAGGGTCCTGGGATCGAGCCCCACATCGGCCTCTCTGCTCAAGCGGGAAGCCTGCTTCTCCCTCTCCCACTCTCCTTGCTTGTGTTCCCTCTCTCTCTGTGTCTCTCTCTGTCAAATAAATAAATAAAATCTTTTTTAAAAAAAGTTACTACAGGCTCTAAAAATAAATGAATTCTGATCTCAGACAGGCAATATATTGGGATGACCAACATCTAGAAATGTAATCAACTGCAGCCATATACCACCAGAAACATTTTTCTGGATATGTCTCCTGAGGCAAGGGAAATAAAAGCAAAAATAAACTTTTGGGACTACATAAAAATACAAAGCTTCTGCACATCAAAGGAATCCATCAACAAAACAAAAAGGCAAGGGGCGCCTCTGTGGTTCAGTTGGCTTAAGATCCTCAGGATCCTGTGGAATGGAGCCCCTAATTGGCTTCCTGCTCAGTGGGGAGCCTACTTCTCCCTCTTCCCTGCTGCTCCCCCGATCATGCTCTCTCTTGCTATCTCTCTCTCTCTCCCCCAAATAAATAAATAAAATCTTTTTTAAAAAAAGGCAAATACTGATTGGGAAAAGATATTTGCAAACGATATATCTGATAAGGATTTAATATCCAAAATATGTAGAGAACTTACACAACTCAACATTCAAAAAACAAATAATCCAATTTAAAAATAGGTAGAAGATATGATGAACAGACATTTCTCCAAAGAAGACATACAGATGTCCAACAGACACATGAGAAAGATGCTCAACACCATTAATCATCAGCAAAATGCAAGTTGAAACCACAATGAGCTATCACTTCACACCTGTCAGAATGGCTAGAATCAAAAAGACAAGAAATAACAAGTGTTGGTAAGGATGTGAAAAAAGGACCCTTGTGCATTGCTGACAGGAAAGTAAATTGGTACAGGCACTGTGGAAAACATTATGGTGGGTCCTCACAAAATTAAAAACAGAAATACCATATGATCCAATAATTCTATTACTGAGTATTTACCCAAAAAACAAAAAAAGCAAAAAACACACCAATTCGAAAAGGTATATGCATCCATGTGTTTATTGCAGCATTATTTACAGTAGCCACGATAAGGAAGCAACCCAAGTGTCCATAAACAGGTAAATGGATAAAGAAGATGTAGTATATATACATATATTGGAATATTACTCACCATAAAAAAGAATGAGATCTTGCCATTTGTGAGAACAGGGGTGGACCTAGAGGGTATTATGCTAAGTGAAATGAGACAAATACCATACGATTTCACTTACATCTGGAATCTAGACAACAAAAGAACAAACAAATAAAAAGGAGAAATAGACCCATAAATACAGAGAACAAACTGATGGTTGCCAGAGGGGAGAGTGGTAGAGGGATGGGCAAAAAGGAGTGAAAGGGAATGGGAGATACAGGCTTCCAGTTATGGAATGAATAGGTCACAGGGATGAAAGGTACAGTGTATAGTGGTATATGCTGAATATAATCAATGGTATCATAATAGCATTGTATGGTGAGAGATGGTAGCTACACTTATGGTGAGCATAGAGTAACATACAGAGTTGTCAAATTACTATGTTGTACACCGAAAACTAATGTAATATTGTATGTCAACTGTACTTCAATAAAAAAAAAATTGATCCTATTGAGTATGATTTTGGATAAATAAAAAAGAAATGGAAAAACAAAAATAGAAGCAGATTGACCAAAGTGTTTGTAAAACTGATTAAGGTATAGAATGGCTTAATTTCATTCCGAAAATTCTTTCTTGATGATAGCTCGTAACTGCTGGTATAATTCTGCTGCCCTTTATTTTTCTCTCATTTTTTTGGTAAGTAATCTCTATACCCAATATGGGGCTCAAACTCACAACCCCAAGATCAGGAGTTCTACCAACTAAGCCAGCCAGATGCCCCATTGCTGATGTAATTCTGATTAAAAAAGACAACCACTGGGGTCATAATAATGGGGTCACAATATCCTTCACATTAAAACAGAGGTTTTAATCATTGAGAGCAATAAATGAGAATAATAAATGTATCTATCCAAAAGGATTGCAAAATAACCAGCTTTTTCCTATCCTTTTTCTATTCTGGATGAAGGATCTTGAAGCAGCCTATCGTATTACAGATATCCATGAAGCTTTGGCATTGTCTGAGGTGGGAAATGACAGGAAGATGTTCTTGTTTGGAACCCAAGTGACTGAGAACGGCTCAGAAATACCCTCCGTCATGCAAGATGCCAAAGACTTGATTGCACACCTGGCTGCAGATGTGCAGGGACCATGCCCAGGCCCACTGTGCAGCTCTCAATCTAAATCTCCCTAGGGAGTGTTGAGTGACAGGTTTGAAGCCAAAGGTTTCCACTGTCCAATAAAAAATAAGCCATTTCCTATTTTCTTAGTGCATGACATATATAGAAAGATAATGTTAATTGATTAAGAGCCTCTCTATGTTTAGATTTTAAACTTTAAAAATATTGGTAAAATAATATATTCGGGGGGTATTTGGATTATCATCAACAAAATTAAAGTGAACATTAGTAAGCATTCAAACCATTTGCAGTTTTTTGATGACATGAGATTTATATTAAAATATTTTAATAAACTACCTCTTTTCAAGTAAAAATCGAGGTGTCTTTCCTTAAGTAGATTCACTTAACACTGTAAGGAAAGAAATATCAGGATAAGGCAATGAGAAAAGTGAGCACTATCAGACATACATAGAAATATAAATTAACAGCATTTAGAAAGATTTAGAAAAGCCTTCTCTTTCAGGAGCCTTATATACTAGAATAGGAACACTGAGGATTTGATTTTTAAATACTTGACATTTCACTTTTATACATAGATAAGCTTTCTTCACCAGAAATATTTTATGATAACTCTGTTTACCTACAAACATGATAAAAATCCAACTTTTAACCTTAGTGTCTTGTCTTGTTAAAAAACAAAAGGACTTCAATTTCTAGTCAGTATGTAAGAGGCTCAGAAGCTGTCACTCCATTCTAACAAGTGAAAAGCTAAACAGACTGAAAAATCAACCACTCTTCTAGGACCCATAAGAGCGGTGAGGACACAAGGCAAACTGCTGCCCCCCAAGATTGAAGAAACCAATAAAAGAATACAAAGAATGATAATTTACTGGCAAAGAGCTTCATGGGTGGAAACCAACTGTGGGAACCAGTGCCAGGGTAGGAAAACCAGAACTGTAATTGACGAATTGCTGGAGGTCCAGATGGATGACTATGAGTTAAAACTCCAGGGGATCCAGGCATAGTGGGGTCTTTAAAATTTTGTGAGACTTATCTCCAGGAGCTTGATGAGATTCCCACAGTAAATACCGGAGAAAAACCCCCTGGTGCTTCCAGAAGAGGGAGAAGGGAACCATTTTGAAATATACCAAAGCATTCTGTCTTTATTAACAAAGCCTGCCTTTAGGGGAAACTAGTTAACCAGAACCTACCCAACTTGCTGGGGTATTATCAAACCCTAACCTGGGGAAGAGAAATACCCAACTCCAGCCCATTCTAGCCATTTTGTCCCACATCAGCAAAGAAGAAAACAAAGGCACACATGTGAAATTCACAATCCAGAGGCAAAGGCTCAGTAAAAGACTAAGACCAATCATAGGACTATAGAACACTTCTCCCTCCCACATCTCATCACCACATTACTAAAGGTCTGTTTATAGCAGTTTCTTAATTAGTACATCATGCTTGGCTATCAAGGAAAAATTATAAGACATGCCATAAGCCACTGGGAGGCTCAGTTGGTTGATTGATTGACTCTTGATCTCAACTCAGGTCTTGATCTCAGGGTTGTGAGTTCAAGCCCTGTGTTGGGCTCTGTGCTGGGGGTGGAGCCTACTTAATAAAAAACAAAACAAAACAAAAAAACAACCATACAGAAGAGACATCAGAACCATATGCAGCATTGGAACCAGTATGGCAGAGATGTTAGGATTGTCAGAACAGGAATTTAAAACAACTTGATGATTAATATGATTAACGTGCTAAGAGTTCTAATGGATAAAGTAGACAGCATACAAAATCAGATGGGTAATGTAAGCAGAGATGAAATTTTAAGAAAGAACCAACAAGAAATCCGAAAGATTAAAAAAAATTTTGTAACAGAAATGAAGAATGCCTTTGATGAGCTTATTAGTAGACCAGACACAGCTGAGGAAAAAAAATCTCTTGAGTTTGAGAATATCTCAATAGAAACCTCCAAAACTGAAAAGCAAGAACAGACTGGGAAACAAACAAACAAACAACGACAACAACAACAAAAAAACCAGAACAGAATATCCAGGGACTGTAGGACCACTACAAAAGATATAAAATGCATGTAATGGGAATACCAGAAGGAGAAAAAAGAAAAAAAGAAATAGAAGAAATATTTGAAACAATAATGACTGTGCAGAATGCCCCAAATTAATGTTAGACTTCAAACCACAGATCCAAGAGGGTTAGAGAACACCAGTCAGGATAAATGCCCCAAAAAACTACATGTAGACATATCATTTTTAAGCTGCAGAAAATTAAAGATAAGAAAAAAAAATCATGAAAGAAGTCAGAGGAAAAAACACCTTACCTATAGAGGAACAAAGATAAGAATTACATTCGGCTTCTCCTCAGAAACCATGCAAGTAAGAAGAGAGTAAGTGAAACATTGAAAGGTTTGGAAGGGAAAACCCACTAACCTAGAATTCTGTACTCTGAGAAGTTATCCTTCAAAAATAAAGGAGAAAGACTTTTTTCTTTTTTTCTTTTTTTTAAAAGATTTTATTTATTTATTTGACCGAGAGAGACACAGCGAGAGAGGGAACACAAGCAGGGGGAGTGGGAGAGGGAGAAGCAGGCTTCCCGCTGAGCAGGGAGCCCGATGTGGGGCTCGATCCTAGGACCCTGGGATCATGACCTGAGCCGAAGGCAGACGCTCAATGACTGAGCCACCCAGGCGCCCCAAGGAAAAAGACTTTCTCAAATGAACAAAAATTGAGGGAATTTGTTGCCAATAGACCTGCCTTGCGAGAAATGTTAAAAGAAGTTCTTCAGAGAGAAGGAAAATTATACAGGTCAGAAATTCAGATCTTAAAGGAAGAATACTGGAAAAGAAATAAGTGAAGGTAAAATTAAAACTTGTATTTTTTTATTCCTTTTTTTTTAAAGATTTTATTTATTTATTTATTTGAGAGAGAGAGTGAGCATGGGGAGGAGCAGAGGGAGAAGCAGACTCCCCGCTGAGCAGGGAGCCTGGATCCGGGATCCCAGGACCTCTGGATCACGACCGGAGTGGAAGGCAGATGCTAAACTGACTGAGCCACCCAGGCACCCCATGAAAAGAGGATTTGTTCTGCAAATCCTTCCTTTTAAAATTTGGGATTTGTGGCACCAAAAAAAAAAAAAGTTTGGTGAAGATAATTAGCCCCTTTGAATGTTAGCACATAACCTCCACTGTCAAGTATTGGGTTGAAATGGAACATACTTGAACTTAGGCATACATGTGCAAAATGTTAGTTGCCCTCTGAGAGATGAGATGTTAGAGTGATACTTTAAGTTCACTGGCTTTCTCACCTTCAGACCTGCAGAATAATGTTGAACAGTATCATATCACAACAGCCACTTGGGTTTCTAATGTTAGTCAGACCTTCCTTTATCTGTCCTATGGAAGTTGGATCACACAATGATTCAGGATTGTCAGAAACCCTGGATTTCAGCCTCTGCCCTAAGGATTGCCAAGTACTGGTCTTTGGACAAATCCTTTAATCATACTGTGTCTTACTTGGTCTTCACTCTGGAAAAGGATTAAATCAAATACAGACTACTTCCAGCCCTAAACTCTGATTCTATCTCTTCCTTATGTTTTCTAAGGTAGTTGAGGGTATATATAAGTTCCTGGACACCTATTTCAAAGATGATGCCAAAAGCTTTTGGGATAGGGAATGATAACGCGGTTCAGTCTTGTTTTTCTCACATTCTGATTTTAGCTTCTGCATTTTGGTAGTAAGTGTTGTGGCTGGAGTTTTTCCCTCAGTGAAGAACTATTGAGTGCCAACATGGTGGTGGCTGCTTGATGCTGAGGATGATTAAAGCAGGGACTTGCGATGCTCTCAGGCTAGCAAGGGAGGTACATGACACAGGGGTTTCTGATGAAACGGCACTCAGCCAAGACATGTTGTCAGAGAGTCTGCCTGGCTGCCACTCTTCCCAACAGGCCTCATAGGTGGCACTCATTACCTTAGAATAAGGACCATTGCCAACCTTCCAGGCTCAGAAACTTTAAGTGTAGTTAGCACACTAAGAATGGATCTGTCTTCTCATTTATTGATTTAGTCAACATTTATTGAGCACCAGAATTCTTGCATTTAAAATGATGGAAATTCAACTTAAATTGGTGTGTGCCAAAAAGAGCGTGGTGGGGGGGGTGCTCCTTATACTGGGAAATCTAAGGCATGGGCAGATTCAAGAGTTTGAAGATAACAAGGCTGTCTCTCCATCTCTTGGTCCTGCTAACCTCTGTTTGGCTTCATTCTCAAACTCCCTCTGCAAGGAATTGCTCTCAACACCAAGCCTACAACATTCATATAGCTCATGATCCCTGAGTAAAATGGATCCTCTCTTTTAAAGCAGCCATCCAGCAAATCTCATGGAGGGGCAAGATTGGTTCTGCTGAGCTCACATATTGATCTCTGAACCAATCCCCGTGGCCAAATTGCCCAGACCTGGTGGTGGGGGCGGGGGGAGCAGGATTAACCCCCTCCAACCATATGGAATGAATTCCCCACAGAAAGAATGGGTTCTACTTTTAGAAGAAGGAAGGGATTCTAGGCAGGAAAACAACAGAAAGAATGATAGCTATTCATAGCCATCCACTGTGCTTAGCACTGGGCATATACCAGCCACCAGGATAGAGAATGTCCCTGTCATTAAGGAGCTTATATTCTGGGTGTGGAGGCACACACAAAAATAAAAAAGCAGATGAAATAATTATAAATTGTGTTGAAGCAAGGATCTGAGATAGAAAGTAATGGCAGGAACATTTTTAAAATTACTGTGGGTTGGAAAGACTTGAGTGGGTGATATTTAAGCCAAGCCCTGAAGGATAGAAAAGAGCCAGTATGTGAAGAGAGGGAGGAGTGGGCTCCAGGCAGTGGGGACAGGTATAGAAAGATGCTGAAATGGGAAAGAGTTTGACATGTTAGAGAAGATTGAGGAGGCTGGAATGTAGACAACAAGGGTGGAGCAGCCCACAGTAGACTGGAGAGAGAGAGAGGCAAGGACCAAGATCCTGGGGCATCTTATGGTGCAAAGCTTGAGATTTATTCTAAATAGTTTGGAGTGTCATGATTGTCATTACACTAGTTTGAGGGCATTTCAGAATCCAGAGAGATGGATGTGCCCTGGACTGGCATTGGTGAAAGGAGATGGAAAGAAAAGCGTGAGGGGCGCCTGGGTGGCTCAGTCGGTTTAGCTGCTGCCTTGGGCTCAGGTCATGATCCCAGGGTCCTGGGATCGAGCCCCACGTTGGGCTCCCTGCTCAGTGGAGAGCCTGCTTCTCCCTCTCCCTCTGCCTGCCTCTCTGCCTACTTGTGCTCTCTCTCTATCTCTCTGTCAAATAAATAAGTAAAATCTTAAAAAAAAAAAAAAAAGGAAAGAAAAGCATGGATTAAAAACACATTTGAAGGATGAACTGAAGTTGCTGATGTACTGGAGGGGAAGTGAGAGAAAGAGAGAATCCAGATCGATTCCTAAACTTCTCCTGGGAAAGACGTACGTCAGTTTCATGAGATTGGTGTATAAAATCAGAATGCCAATATGTAACTGTGATGTGGACCAGAATTAATTCTGTGTGATCCTAATCTCTCCCAGTAAGCAAAATCCCTGGGAAGCTGGGTTGTGTCAGAAAAGTTGCCTGGTGAGCATGGATCTGTGATGTATGGTGGCATCAGGTCACAGATCCATCTCAAGAGGGCCTGAAGAACCAGCTGTATGTAACATTTGCAGTCTGTTGGCTTTGGACTCTCTCCTCTTTGCAATTTTTGAATAAACATAACCAGTAGGATATGAAATTTGAAGGCATTCCATTTAGTGGTGGACTAGTACTCATTTAGGGGTGCCTTTTTAAGGTGAATCTACAGAACTCTTGCCTCATTGTTCACATGTTGAGTTAAAACTCTCTGATAGCTTTATTTCTCATTTCCCCAAGTATTTGGGATATAATTCTTGAATTTCCATACAGTACTGCACATGTCTATATCATGTCTGAGGGAGCAGATTTCCTGATTCATATGTGCCACTCTCTTCTCATTCTTCTAGATGACATCCACAATCCAAAATCTTTCTCTTTCAACTTTTTGCATCTGTGAGACAAAGTATATCCAAGGAATACCCATAGTGTGCAAAAAGTGTACTTGGGTTTACCATAACTTGGACAGATGACTTGTTCTTGAACACCTCTAGTGTCTTCTCCCAAACAAAAACAAAAACCCCACATCAGGGAAACCCTACCACTTCTTTTCTCCTCTACCACACCATCATGGCCATGAAAATTAGCTGAAAGCACTCCTCCAGATTGGGAGAGGTCCAGATCACTTACCTTTTAAAATCTCTTAGTATAATAATGATAAAAAAGAGAGTGGGTTGCCAAAAACAGGGTTATAAAAATTCTGGTATATTGTATTTAAATACAAATGTATTTAAATATAAGATGTCACATTTAACAAAGTAATGTTATCAACACACACATATCGCGAGATAATTACAGGGTTTATAAAAAAACAATGATTTATAGTGCACTTCAGTAGACAGGTGCCCTGTAACGAAACACAAGTTGTAGATGAGTGTATTGTTCTTAGTAATCCCGTCAATGTTTTTTTGTGACTGTGTGTAGAACTTCATGTGAAGAAAACTTTAAAAATCTAAATTTGAGATTTTTCCTGAATATTAACTTTGGACCAAATGACATATTGGTGTCGCCCATCTCCCACACCCACATTATGACTGTTGTGCATTTACTAGAAACTGATGGAAGTCAATCTTAGTGATCGAGGGCCTTAGAATATTACCCTTCCCAGCATGATTAGGGAACAAAGGCCCATGGAGAGCCTGCGCCACAGAACCTCTGAACCTAACAGGGACCTGGCTCTGCTGTCCGAGTGGTGCCATAATTAGACTGGAAGCTGCTATGTTGTCCCCAAGGCCTGGGCCACGGAAAGCGCTCCAGAGTCCTCGCCATTAACACAAGGAACAGGGGTCAGGAACCCGCCCGTTTCTCTCCGCCGCCGGGCGCCCGGAGCGAGGCGCGTCCCCTTGGCAACCGGAGAAAGCGCGAGGAGGGCCCCAGAGCCGGGCTGCTTGGGCCGGGGCGGGCCGGGGCGGGGCGTGGCCGCCCCCCAGCCCAAGCCGCTCGGGTCCGGCAGAAGACACACAGCGCGCCTGCGTCCCGCCTCGAGGATCGGCGCCGCGCGCAGCTGGAGCTTCTGGGCACCAATGGAGAACGAAGAATTTTCAGGCTCATCTGCGTTTACGGATGGGCATGGCGCGACAGAAGTATCCGCTCCCTCCGAAGCCTTTCAGAAGCCCTTAGTACTCAGGCTCCTCGACGTGCACAAGCTTGAGGGGCTTGAGGAGCCCGAGGAACCCGAGGAACCTCAGGAGCCGGAAGAAGCCAACAAGCAGAGCCAGAGAGACCAATGGAACGAGTTTGATGAGCCCCAGGAGACATCTGAACCCCATACGCCCTATGAGCCCCACGAACCCTATGAGCCCTACGAGCCTTATGAGCCCCACAAGCCCTATGAGCTCCACGAACCCCATGAGCCCCACAAAGCCTACGAGCCCCACGCACCCCGCAAGCCCCATAAGCTCCGCAAGCCCCGTAAACCCCAGGAGTCCCATGCTCCGCGAGAGCCCCACAAGCCCAGCGAAGCCGAGTTGCTTCCCAGAGCTGCCGCCGTGGTGATCTCCCCTTCTCTGATGACCAGGTTCCCGCTAAGGATTTCGCCATCTTCCCTGAGCGGTAGGTGTTGGGGCTCTTCCCAAGGCACTGAGCCACCCCGCCCTATCTGGAAACGGGGGGTCCGAATGTGAATATTTGCATGCAAGAGCTCACTTTCTTTTAATTTTTGTGTCATTTACCTGCTGCTTTGCAGTCATCTATCTTTGGACCGTATGTGACTCTGATGAGTAAATGAGACAAAGTGAATCTCTTCACTCTCTCCTCTCTTCACCTGATGACCTCCTAGCTATCCTTGATTATTCATTGTAACATCTTTTTGAAGCTCTTCTTCTTCTTTTTTTTTTCTCTATAGTCATTGCATTTACTCTGGGTTACCACTTTGAACGTTACCTCTATTATAGCACCTAAGATGCTATCTCTTTCTCTGCATTAAAGGGAGGGATCCTTTGTCAGTGTTTGGCACATGGTGGCACTCAATAAATGCTAGCTATTACATTATTAAAGTTGTAGGAATAAAATACTCATTGAGCAGGAATTCAAAGTATACTTACTAAATGTTTACAGTCCTCACCAAGCCCATTACAGTGCTAATGGGTCTTGGGTATAAACATCCTTTGCTCTAACCACACTGGTTCACTTAATGACTTTTCACTGATGATCCCCCCCAAAACAATTCTTTGTCCACATTGGGCTTCCAGTCCCTCAGCTGACCACTTTTAATCTCGTGTTCTCCTTGGCTCCTCTTTATCAGCTTCCATTCTATGGTTTGTTAGTGGCTCACTTACATATTCCACCACCCTGTTGACTCTGGCTATCCACCATACTTCTCCAAGCAAAACCTCAACCCTGGTTAAACCTAACCATCCATCTTCTGCCTACACCTGAGCAGCTGACTCTTGCTGAACAAAATCACACAATCATATGGTTTCTTTTATTTCAATTTTATGAGCACACATCTTACTGGTTACTTGATACTTCCTAGTAAGCCCACTTTATTCATCTAGTAAGTTAGTTCTCCTAATCTCTGAGAAGATAACTGTCTTCTTTACTCTCCTCCAAATGTTACACTTTTGACCCCCAAACAGCTGAAGACTTTGTCTCACATTTTATTGAGCAAATAGAAACAGTCATGAGCTCTCTTCTTTTCTTTTTTAAAAATGTATTTATTTATTTATTTGACAGAGAGAGAGAGCACAAGCAGGGGGAGCAGCAGAGGGAGAGGGAGAAGCAGGCTCCCCACTGAGCAGGGAGCCCGATGCGGGGCTGGATCCCAGGACCCTGGGATCATGACCTGAGCTGAAGACAGACCCTTAACCAACTGAGCCACCCAGGCACCCCAAGCTCTCTTATTTTCTTACCACTAATCTATTGCCTTACCCAAATCTACACTTATGTATTCTTTTTACATATTTCAAAGAAGAATTGTGCCTTTTTCTGTGAAAAGCAAAATCCTCCACTTGTGCTTTGGGTTCTGCTCTTGGCTCCTGAAGAATTTTGTTCTTGCCATATTCCCCCCTCCTACAGAATTAATTTCTCCATCTCTAATGAATCAGTCCCAAGAATGCACACATATACTCTATAAGCATATACTCAAGAACCTTTCATCTTGAAAAAACCCTTGACCCCATGTCTTCAACATGGAATCTACCAAATTACCAGCATCTGTACATATATTCTTTGCCTTTTCTCCTGTTAATAATGGACGAACTGTCTTTTTTCCTATTAAAGGCCATTCTCTCAACCTGTATGTTAGATACCATCCTATCTAACTTTAAACTCTTTCCTCCTAAAATTAGCCCCTCTCTCTCCTGCATCATTTTATTTTCTCTACTGGGTCATTCAGCACCTGAACATGAAGCAATAATTCCCATCTTAAAAACAAAACAAACAAAAAACCCTCCCTTAATCCCATGTACCACTCCTATTTCTCTGCTCCTCCTTAGAGAAAAATTCCTCAAAACAGTTGTTATTATCTCCATATCCTCACTTCTCATTCTCTTAAGAACCCACTTTAACATTCATCTCCTCTACTTGGTTGAAGTGCTCTTGTTGAGGTCATAATGATCTCTGCCTTGCCAAAATCAATGGTTAATTCTTCATTCTCATCTTACTCATTTAACACATTCACTTCCTCTTTCTTGGAAGCCCTTCTTTACTTGCCTTCATTGTCCTCCTGTCTTTAATTGTTCCTGACTCAGTTTTCTTTTGAGTCAGGAACTTCTCTTCCCAGCCTCTAGGTTGAAGTGAGTGATGGCTTTTCTCAGATTCTTTAGAACTTTCCTTGTTCCCTAGGCGATGTCATCACTTCCATGGCTTTAATTGTATGCTGGTAAATTCTCAAATTGTTCCCTTGAGTTCCAGAGTTTTATAACCGGTTGTCTATTTAATATCCCTACTTGAGTATCTAGTAGGCATGTAAAATTAAATGTGTCCATAACTGAACTCTTACTTCCACACCCAAACTTACTCTTCCTTCACTGTTCCTCATTTCAGCAAATGGTACCACCACTCATTCATCTAGGTGCTAGGATCAAAAAACCTTGTAGTCATTCTTGACACCTGTTTTCCTCTTACACTCAGCCTCCAAACCATCAGCAAACCTCAATTTTGAGATATATCATGACTGAGCACTTATTAACATCTAAAGCTTCATCATCTTTTTAAGCCACTATCATCTCTTGCTTGATCCACTATAATGGCTTTCTGCTTGCTCTTGCTTCCACTCTTGCCCCATTCCTCCTCCCACTCCAGTTTATTGTTCATCCAGTGGTCATGGGTCTTAGAACAGAAACTATATGCAACTCTCCAGAGGGGGTTCTCATCTCATATAGTTTGTAATCTAAAGTCCTTAGCAGGCCTGCAAGGCCCCACATGATCCCCATCCAGATATCTCACCATCTCCCCACCATCTCTGTTCTCCGACCACGTGGGCCTCCTTGCTCCCACCTCACAGTCATTTCATTTGACTTTTCCTCTGCCAGGACACCCTTCCCTCAAGTATATGTCACCTTATAAAGATATACCAGATCACTCTGTCAAAAAGAACACTTTCTAGCCTGCTCATTTTCTTTAAAGTACTTGTCTTATTGACTGTACAATATTATGTGTCTATTTGTTTACTGTTTATATTAAGCTCACAGAGGGCAAAACCTTTCTTTTCCACTGTTTCATCCTCAGTGCCTCAAGCAGTGCCTGGAACAAGTTAGGACTTAGCAATTATTGTTGAATGAAAGATTTCTTCATTCAGCCTCTGTTACCCAGTCCAGTGGTTCCTTCTCTATCCTTAGGGTTGTTAAGAAAATTAATTGAGTTAATACCTGTAAAGCATTTAGAGCAGATTGTGGTACTGGTAAGTGCTTAGTAGATGTTAGCCATTATTAGTAGTGGTGTTAGTATTTTTATCTTATTTGACCTCTGGGCAGCATTTAATACAACTGACCACTCCCTTCTTGAAATATATACCTCTTAGTCTTGGCCTCTGTGACACCACAGTCCCCCAGTTTATCACCTATGTGACTGCTTGCTTCTTGGGCTCATTTGCTGAGCCCTCCCTATTTTCCTGAACTCTGAAGAGCTCCATCTTGACCCCTTTTCTTTTTTTTTTTTTCACTTTTCCCTCCCAGGCTGTCTTATGTACACTTACGGCTTTAAATAGCATGTCTATACTGCTGCCTCCTACATTTATATATTCCAGCTCTACTCTCTTTCCTGAGTCCCACACTCATGTATTCAAACTGCCTACTGGACATCTCCATTTGGATATATCATAGGCATCGCAAAAATAATATACTTTGAAATAGAAGTCTTGATTTCTCTCCCAATCTTGTTCCTCCCTCACTCCTCCAACTGAGCGCTTTCAGAAAATGGCAAATAGATTGCAGAGGAAACAAGGGTAGAATCAGGGAGACTACTCGAGAGGCTCATCTAGAAATCCAGGTGAGAAATGGCCATAATTGGGATGAGGGTGTACCAATGGAAGTGAATGAATTCAAGAAATAGAAAAACTAGCAACTTGCATTGGATGCATTTGATTTGAAGGTGAAGGAAGAGGAGTCAGGGAAAAATAGTAGATTTTTTTTTTGGCTTGATCAAACTCAATGCTATCTTATAAAGTAAGGATGCCACCCTTACTATATAATCCTGCTTGTGGCTTCCCATTGCTCTTAGGATAAGCCAAACCTTTGCAGGGGTCTCTAGAGTTCTGTGGCCCTCTGACCTCAATGCCTTCCACTCCTTCCTGCTTACTCTGCCCCAGTCACATTGACTTCTTTTTTGTTCTCTAAAAGGCCAATCCCATACTTGCCCCTGCTTCAGAATCTGTATTTGTGGTTTCCTCTCCCTAGATGCTTATTATTTTTACAGGAGTGTCTCATGATTAATTCCTATTCAGGTCCCAGTCCACATTTTTCTTTTCTTTTTTCTTTTTAATTAATTAATTTATTTATCTTCCAAGTTTTTATTTAAACTCCAGTTATGGGGAGCCTGGCTGGCTCAGTTGGTGGAGCGTGTGACTCTTGATCTCTGGGTTGTGAGTTTGAGCCCCATATTGGGTATAGCAATTACTTAAAAAAATTTTTTTAGTCTTTAACAAAAATAAATTCCGGTTAGTTAACATACAGTGTAATATTAGTTTCAGGTGTAGAATTTAGTGATTTGACACTTACATACAACACCAGGAGCTCATCACAACAAGTGCACTCCTTAATTCCCATCACCTATTTAACCCATCCCCGCCCCCCCCCACCTCCCCTCTGGTAACCAGCAGTTTGTTCTCTATAGTTAAGAGTCTGTTTTATGGTTTTTCTCTCTCTCCCCACCCCATGTTCATCTGTTTTGTTTCTCAAATTCTGCATATGAGTGAAATCATATGTTACTGGTCTTTCTCTGCCAGTCCAAATTTTAAAAGGTGGGAAAGCCTAACTCTTAGGGGGCCTTCCCTGTCCATGATGCCTAAAGTAACCCCCTCATAAGTAGCTTGATGATGAGACTCTCTCTCAAAAGTTCTCAGACTCTGCTTTAGAAAATACTACTTTAAAATTTCCTATCTTATCAATTTGTTTTCTAGATTTTAGATTTTCCTTGTTAAAAATCCTATCTTTACATTAATTCCCTTAGTAAAGCTTAATAAGCATCCAGCATATTTATACAATATTTACATAAAATAGTGTAAATATTAGGAAATATTTAGTCAGCATGTCACCATGCTTCTGTTCACTCAATAAGATCCCTTCATCCAACAAACATTTGCTGAGCATCTGCCAAGGCACTCTTTGTGTCCTGTGGGGCTGTAAAGATGACTGACACATGGTGGTTTGGTTGGGTGCATATTTTTTTTTTTAAGATTTTATTTATTTGCGAGAGAGAGAATGAGAGACAGAGAGCATGAGAGGGAGGAGGGTCAGAGGGAGAAGCAGACTCCCTGCTGAGCAGGGAGCCCAATGTGGGACTCAATCCCGGGACTCCAGGATCATGACCTGAGCTGAAGGCAGTCGCCCAACCAACTGAGCCACCCAGGCACCCTGGGTGCATATTTTTAAAAGTTATATTATAGAATAGGGCCCATAATCTATCACCTTACCAATGTATTATCATCTAATCATCAGTGTCCTTGTTAAAATTTAATGAGCACTTACTATGTTCAGGGTGTAGACACTGAGCCATAGATGAGTAAGACAAGGTTTCCATCCTTGAAGGACTGTCAGTGTGGTTGGGGAGGCTGAACACATCCATAACAATAACACATCCACATAACATACAAAGTAAAGTGGATTGGAGTATCCCACAGCACAACCACTTCATTTTCCTGAGTTGAATGGCAATACTAACTAACCTCTATTTTTAATGGAGAAGAAAGACTCAGAAAAAAATAGGACCAAAGTATTCATTTAAGGTACTTACCTAAAATAGGCTGAAATAGAGATTAAATATTTAATCTCAAGTATACAGAACTAAGAGTACTTCATTTGGATTTTATGTATGTATGTATGTATTTATGTAGGCTCTGTGCCCAGCATAGAGCCCAATGTGGGGATTGAACTCCCGACTCTTACTTAGATCAAGATCTGAGCTGAGATCAAGAGTTGGATGCGCTTAACTGACCAAGCCACCCAGGCGCCCCTTAATTTGGGTTTATAAGGGATTAGGGAAGTGGTTTATTTTTTTAATTTTTTTTTTAAAGATTTTATTTATTTGACAGAGAGAGAGTACTAGCAGGGGGAGAGGCAGGCAGAGGGAGAGGGAGAAGCAGGCTTCCCGCTGAGCAGGGAGCCCGATGCGGGGCTCGATCCCAGGACCCCGGGATCATGACCTGAGCCGAAGGCAGCCGCTAAACCGACTGAGCCACCCAGGTGCCCCAGTTTCCTCATTTTTTTAAAAAAAGCAGATGCCTCATGTTTTATGACATAGTTGTGCCACTGTGAGTTTAACAGCTCATTTGTTCCAGGATGTTGCTATTATTACAAGCAATGCTGTAATAGATAAACCTGTACATGATGTCGTTTAGTACACATCATACAGGTGTACCTGTAGAATAAATTTCCAGAAGTGGGATACTGGAGGGTTAACACATCTGGAACTTTGATTTAACAAAATGGCCTTCCATGGGAGGTGATGCATTTTGTACGCCCAATGAAAGTGGCAATGGAAGTGTCTGTTCTCTATAGTCTCACCATTGTAATGTGTGGTTGAACTTCTGGCTTTTTGAAAATCTCATTGATGCGGGCGCCTGGGTAGCTCAGTCGGTTAAGCGGCTGCCTTCAGCTCAAGTCACGATCCCGGGGTCCTGGGATCCAGTCCCACATTGGGCTCCCTGCTCAGCAGTGAACCTGCTTCTCTCTCTCCCTCTGCCCCACTTGTGCTCTCTCTCTCTCAAATAAATAAATAAAATCTTAAAAAAAAAAAGAAAATCGAAATGATGAAAAACTAGTGTGTCAATTAAGTTTTAATTTGCATTTATCTTACTATCTGAACGACATTAAGCATTTTTTTGATATATATTTTTTCATGTCCTTTGCCTATTTTCTTTTGACTTGCTAGGTATTTTTCTTACTTATAAGGGGATTAGCCCTTTGGGGTATATATGACCTGTTTATTTCTGTTTGTTGGTGGTCTCCTTGTCTTTGCTTGTTTTTATTTCATTTTGTTTTGCCACAAAAATATTTTTATAGTAAAATTTATCAATCATTTCTTTTATGGCTTCTGTTTGGAATCATAATTAGGCCTTCTTCCACTTCTAGGTTATGAAGGAATTACCCATGTGTTTTCTTTTATAATCTTTTTTTTTTTAAACATTTAAATCTTTGACCCATTCAGAATTTATCCTGGGGTTTGGTGTGAGTTATGGATCCAGCTTTCTTAGCAGCTGCCCAAGTTACCAGTGCTGTCTTCACATAGATGAAATCGGGTAAAAATGAACATGAAAAATAGATTTGAAATTTGAGAAAAAGGGTCACAAAAGTATAGTTATGAGAGGAGGCACAGCTTAATAGCTTGAGGATGTAATAGTTTTGAGCTCTAGTTTGCGCAGAAGTCTCTGGTTTCTGTTGTTGTTGTCATTTAACTAGATGGAAGGACTTGCCCTTTTTCTGCCTCTGCTTTCTCAATCTCAAGCAAAAACCCTTCCCCACGCTCTCCTATCTCTTGCTTGATGACCCTGAGCTAAGGCACTGGGAAGCACAGTGTTCAGGAGCCGTGCCTAGGAGAAGAGCAAGAAGAATGAACAGTAGTGACGGATCACATAGCTTATTACATCATATCAAAGAACATCCCACTGTTTGTTTACATTGTCATACCCCATATAGAAGTGGACTGCTTTACGACCAATCTCTAAAACAATAGTGCACGTAAAACAAGCACAAATTTTACTTCAAAAAGCCTTGAAAACTAAAGTAGACCTTACTGAAGTATCTTACAGGCAACTCTACAATCGAACATAGAGTGCAACCTGCTAAAAATGTTCTTGAGGCATCACTCTTCCCAAGTCCCAATCCTCATGACAGCGAATCTCCAAAAATACCTCTCCTATTTCTCTCTAGTTCTAGCTTGCCTCTCTCTTACCTTCTCTTCCTGTGCCCCCTAGATCTATTCTGAGAGGTGCTCCCTGCCTTTTCTTTGTAGGTCAGTCGTATCCCATTCAGTACAACCCAGGACTAGAGGCTGAACATCTCAAACGTGGGCTCCTTAGGAGGCAGGGTAGAGGGCAAAGTGGAGAACAGTTATACTTAGACATTTCATCCTTATATGTTACAAAATGCTTTACTTGAGTTTACAGTGGGACTCACAGTGAACAAATGCCTCACTGCTGCCATCCAGGAAGAACAGGTTTAATCAGGCTCTCTCCCAGCAGATGGCAGCCTTCTCCATCAAATGGCCTGGATCATTGCATTTTTTAGCTGTAGGGGGCAACGTGAGTGATGTGGTTTGTGTGCTACAGAATAAAATACAGACATTTAAAGGGCCTACTGCAGCCATAATGTTCTGATTATCTCTTAGAGGGAGCTGGTGTTCATCATTTTGCTCAAAATCCTTTAGGGACTTACTTCTGGTAGCCTTTAAATAAAAGCCAGACTCCTGCAGGGCTCACTGGGATCTGGCCCAACCACAAATCCTACTGTCCTCTCTTGCTCCCTTCCCTCCAGCCACCCTGACCAACCGTCTTCCTGTGCCTTTTGCTTGATTTCACCTCAGGACCTTTACACTTGCTGTCTCCTCTGTCTGAAATGCTTTTCCTCTCTCTCTTGGTTAGAGCCAGGATTTGGTTTTAGCCTGTCTGATTCCAGAGCCAGGAGTCTTACCCATTAAATAATATTGTGGCAGAGCCCAAACTTATCTGCTTCAAAAAATACCAGTACCTGTGTTCCACCTCCAAAGACTGTGGATTTAATTGGTCTAGGGTGTGACCTGGGCTCCACAATTTTTAAAAGAGCCCCAAGTGATCTTTAATGTGCAGACAAGTTTGGAAACCATTGTGATAGTTCTTTGCTTGGGACATTAGCTAATAATAGCTGCCTGAGAGCTATTCTATCCCACCAATTGCTAAGATAACATCAAAAGTATTTCTAAAATAAAGAGTGCAAGGGGTGCCTGGGTGGCTCAGTCCGTTAAGCATCCAACTCTTGATTTCGGCTCAGGTCATGATCTCAGAGTCAAGAGATTGAGCCCTTCATCAGACTCCCGCTCTGGGCGTGGGCCTCCGAAGATTCTCTCTCCCCCTCTCCCTCTGCTCCTCTCTCTCTCTCCCTCTCTTAAAAAAAAAAAAAAAGGATAGAGTGCAACCTCTACCTGTGGGAGAAACTACCATGAAAGGGCAATAGGAAAAGTGTTATTCATTCATATTATCAGTATTTGTAGAAGGGTTTTTAGGATTGATTCAGTGTTATACTGACTTTCTGACCTGTGTATATAAAGCTGGGAACCAAGCTTGGTGACACACAAAAAAGCCACAAAACAAGTGTTGCATCTGTGATGGGTGACAGCATGACTGGGCACAAGGGGCGTATTTGTAGACTACTCTCCCCTTTTCCTTAGGTCTGAGTCAGTTTAGCCTTAAAAAGTAGAGTAATAGATGGGGCACCTGGGTGGCTCAGTTGGTTGGGCATCTGACTTTTGATTTCAGTCCAGGTCATGATCGTAGGGTCTTGAGATTGGGCTCCGCATCAGGTTCCACCCTCAGCGGGGAGTCTGCTCCTCTCTCTCTCTCCCCCTCTCCCTTGACCCTCCCCTGCCCATGATCTCTCTCTCTCTCTCTAAAACAAATAAATATTTTTTTAAAAAAGTAGAGTAATAGAAAATATCCGATTCAAAAATTCCATTTACTATTTTTTTTTAAGTTTGTAACCTATCTCCTACTATGCTGTAAACTCCTTGAGAGGTGAACTTACCTTACTTATTTTTGTTCTCTCCACACTGGCACCATGCTGCTCATAGTAGAAACCCAATCAGTACTGGGTTGCTGTGTTTCCTGCAGTGCTCACACATTGATACACTAAAATTGTAACTAATAATTCTGATCACCACTCACCTACTCTATGCAGGGTACTTTACATATATGTCACTAATCTTTATACAGGCATACCTATTACCCTCCTATCTGGGAAGGGAAACTGAGTCTCAGAGAAGTTAAGCAGTTTGCCCAAGGTTGTACGGCTGAGTAACAGAACGGGGGTTTGAGCTATATCTGTCTGATGCCAGAACACACCCACTTTCCTTTACCCAAAATACTTCAGAGGGTAGGCAGTGGTACTTCAGAACTCTCAGATGTGATTAAAAACTCCCAAGAAAAAACCGTCTGGAACAAACTGTCCTAATGAGGCCTATTATAGTAGGCCTTTGCATAACTTAGCCTGTATGATCTCCTACATTTTCCCACATTTAGCAAAGAACTAAACATGATTTTTTTTTTTTTTTCCCAAAGTGGGCTCCATGCCGGGCCCCGGTGAAGGGCCTTAACTCACGATCTTGAGATCAAGACCAGCCAAGAACAAGAGTCAGACACCTAACTGACTGAGCCACCCAGGCACCCCAAAACATGATTTCTTTTAAAGATTTTATTTATTTATTTGACAGAGAGAGAGAGTATGAGCAGGGGAAGGGGCAGAGAGAGAGGGAGAAGCAGACTTCCTGCTGAGTGGGGAGCCCAACGCAGGGCTGGATCCCAGGACCCCAAGATCACGACCTGAGCCGAAGTCAGACACTCAACTAGCTGAGCCACCCAGGTGCCCCTGAACCATGATTTTTAATTTGCTTAACCATTTCTTCTGTTTTGGATGTTTCAGGTGTATCCAATTTTCCACTGATACCACAATGAACATTTTTGTGCATACATTTTTGCTATGCTTGGAATAATTTCTTTAGGGTACATTTCTTTTTTTTTAAGATTTTATTTTATTTATTTGAGAGAGTGAGCGAGAGAGAGAGAGAGAGAGAACACAAGCTGAGGGAGAGACAGAGGGAGAGAGAGAAGCAGGTTCCCCACTGATCAGGGAGCCCGATTTAGGGCTCGATCCCAGGACCTTGGGATCATGACCTGAGCCAAAGGCAGATGCTTAACCGACTGATCCACCCAGGCACCCCTTTAGGGTACATTTCTACAGGTAGAATTAGATTAAGGAATTTGACTTATACTGCCAAATTATTTTTCATAAAGTATACTAGTTTAGGTTTCCACAGCAGTACAAAAGAGTATTCATCTCATCTTACCCATCTAGTCTCATTATCCTCTGCAAAATTTCTTTTTTGCTAATTTTATAGTTTACAAAAAATCTCATTCTTTACATGTTTTGATTACAAGCAAGCATGAATTTTTTCTTTTGTTTATATGTCTTTATATGTGTGTCTTCATATATGAATTCAGTTTCTGTCCTTTGTCCATTCAACTTTTGACACATACCTTGGTGTTTTTCTTATTCATCTATACTTTTATAATCTTCAGGTATTAAGACTATTAACCCTTTGTCATATTTGTTGCCAAATATTTTCATTTACTCTTCAAGTTTTAATTTTTGGCACATAGAAGTTTTAAGTTTTAAGAAGTTTTAATCTATATTATTCCTGTATATCTCTTGTCACCTTTAACTTAGATTAAAATCTAGTGAGTAAGTAGGTATTCTCTTATTTTTGCTCTAATTCAATTAAATATTTAACTCCTTGCTTTACCTGTGATTTATTTTGGTACATGGTGTGACATACTTAATTTCGCAATTCCCCTAGGTGGTTATTTTTCATAGTCTCTTTTTCTATTGATTTGTGACGCTATCTTTATAGTATCTTTGATTCTTATTGAATCTAATGTTTGCTTTTACTTTTCTTTTCGTAGATCCTGGTCCCTGTGGCATTGCAAGAAAATGGTAAGACTGTAGGTATAATACTATTCTCCCAGACTAACTAGCTGATGGGAAAGACTCAATCTGGGGCATCTGAAGGAAAAACCTATCATGGGGGTTCCTTTGCTTTTTCTTGGCCATAAGTCCATTTTCTAATGACAGTTCCTGTGTAAAAAGGAAATGAGAGATAAAGTGATTAAGAAGTGAGATGGGGAAAGAAGATTAAGATGTAGGAGAACTCTCCTTAGATTCACTTAGTGTTTTACTTGTTTGCTAAATACTAGGTGTATGTTACATGCCAGGTCTGAACCTTTAAGGGACTTGGGATGCTGCATTGACAATCTCATGTCACAGATTTTGTGAAGCTCCAGGTCAATATATCCCGATCTCTCCTCGTCTCTATTTCAAGTACAGTAGCTAATGAAATTTCAAGAAAGTGCTCTCTATGGAAAAAAGAAAGTGTGTACATACAGTACACAAAACAGATGCCCCCTGAAAATTGATGCTTACTCTTTCTTTGGCTAAGATGGAGTTAGAAGAGGTAACAGAGGAGAATCATTAAAGAGAAATACCAAAGATGAATATCAATGGCTCATATAGATGAGAAGTAAATAATAATATTTGTATCCATTCTTTGAAAATGGATTAAATCATTCATATTTATTGTTAAGTAAATAATAATTTTATTTGTATCCATTCTTTGAATAAATAGATTAAATCATTCATATTTATTGTTATTATTTAACATTTACATTTATTGTTATTATTTAGAATTTTTGGATTTTTTTTTAATTTTCCCTATCCTTGAGATAGGGAGAGATCTCTCTCTCTTTTTTAAGATTTATTTATTTGAGAGAGAGAGAGAGAGTGGGGGCACAGGGAGGGGGGAAGGGGTAGTGGGAGAGGGAGAAGCAGACTCCCTGCTGAGCTCGGAGCCCCATGAGGGGCTTGATCCCATGAACTGAGCCAAAACCAAGAATCCGATGCTCAACTGACTGAGCCACCCAGGCATCCCTAGAGTTTTTTGGATTTCTTATTTGCTATGCTTTCTAGTTTGTTTGTTTTTTCCTCTCAATTCTTTTAGGCAATAAATAGTACCACCTTATCTTTATGTAATGCTTTGCAGTTAAAAAAATTTCTTTTTTCTCACAAGAATCCTGAGAAGTTGATAGGGCAGATATAATCAACTAGATTTTACTGAGGGAAAATGAAATTCAGAGAAATTATATCACTTTCCCAAGGTTGTATGATGGCTGAGTTAGAAGAGCTGGTGGAACTAACATTTACTGAGTATTACCAAGTACCCACTTAAAATACCACATTACTTCAAATAAATGTATGCTGGGTGAGCAGACTCTCCTGTGGCTAAATAGACAGTGAAATAGTTTATACCTGATAAGTTTTATACTTAAAAAAGAGACTGTGAAGAGAGTGTTTTTTTTGTTTTGTTTTGTTTTTTTTAAGATTTTATTGAGAGAGAGAACAAGCATATGGGAGAGGCAGAGTGAGACAGAGAAGCAGGATCCCCGCTGAGCAGGGAGCCCGATGCGGGGCTCGATCCCAGGACCCTGGGATCATGACCTGAGCCGAAGGCAGATGCTTAACGACTGAGCCACCCAGGCGCCCCGAAGAGAGTGTTTTTTAAAAAAATATTTTTTCGGGGCGCCTGGGTGGCTCAGTCGTTACGCATCTGCCTTCGGCTCAGGTCATGATCCCAGGGTCCTGGGATCGAGCCCTGCATCAGGCTCCCTCTCCCACTCCCCCTGCTTGTGTTCCCTCTCTTGCTGTGTCTCTCTCTGTCAAATAAATAAAATCTGTTAAAAAATTAAAAAATATTTTTTCTCTTATTGTTATACCACTTCTTGCTCTTGTTTGAGTGGTTAATTTGGCTTGATTCTATGAGGAAGCTATGCTATCTTTATTATTTATCCCTGTCCCTGTTGTCTAAAAAAATTTAAAGGAATATGCTGTGCCTGATTGTTATGAAAGAAAATATTTTCTGAATATAAACAACATAGTTAAATGTAAAAGAGCATTTTGACTGAAGGAGAGACTTGTTTGTATTACCACAAAAGTTCAGACCTGCAATCATTTCCATAATTATTGATATATAAAGGTATATTTATTGTTCTAAAGGATTTCAAAAACTTTCTGAGCTATTGACAAACTATAGGAGACTAATAATCAATGAAGACATGGGACAGCAGTGTAATCCTCATTAAAAAAAAAAAATCTACTTTCAAGAGTGAAAATCCTTCAACCACATTCTTTTGTTTCTGCCCAGGACCCTGACTACACATTGTGAGGTAATGCCAGGTGTGGAAGAAGGGGGAAGCCTGTGTTAAGATGAAGAGACAGGTGGAGATGTAGTTGTGGTGACATAATAACACAAGAAGTGAATGAAGAGGATAGGTGTTAGACCTCCACACAGAATTAGCAAATGTTAATGAGATTATTTCCAGGTGAAGTAACAACTCAATGTGTCTACAGGAATAAACTAGGAAACTGTCATTGGTCTATAAAATGATACATTAAAAAAACATTATTTAGCTAGTGGAGAAAAGGTAGTGAGGGAAATCTTGGCTTGGAAGTGATGACAGAAGCCAGAAGCTCACTTGTTTTAAAAGATTAATGTATATAAGATGTTTTGTCAGCAACTCTGGCTTTCTTTTCTCTCCACTTAGCCATCCTCCCTGGAAAGTTGGCTCATGTGGTGCTTACATGATGAAGCCCTTCCTCTGTTGAATAAGGATGTAGATTTTTTCTTTTTTCTTTTTTTTGCCAAGGACAGTATCTTCATCGTTTCTAGATATTAACAGGCATGACTTGGGGGTTTCATCATATCAATTACGTAGCTGATCCCAAACATTTTACCACCAAAAAATATTTTGGTTATCTCTACCCACAACCACAATTTCATGTTTTGAAAGATTTTTGTTGTTGTTTACAAAACAAACTACATTTATTAATTTTTTTAAAATTAAGGGCATATAGTCAGAGCCTCCTATCAGCAGGAAGTAACATGGAGATGATATAATTCAGAAACAAATTTGGGGAAGCCTCTCCAGCCTGACTGTGGATGGTGTAGGATGCCATTTGATATTTTGAAATATTCTAAAGGTTGTGGACTTCCATTATTATCTTCATAGGTCCTTAAGGATTTGAGAACTTCGGACTGGGAACTCGTGAATTAAGCAGCAGAGTTCTGAGGGACAAAGTGCAGATAGGTTAACTGCAGTAGCAAAGGGGGAAATTAGAAGAGTCCAGAGTATTAGACATTAGGGAAAAAAGAGGGTGGAGGTGAGGTACCATTCTTACTAACTTTAAACCTGTATTTTGTCTAGAAACCTATTCAAGTGATAAAGGTTTGCTGATAGTTCCATGATTTTCCCTTATAAGGCACTTAAACTAAGCTTATATTTTCTTTATTTTTTAAAGGTTTATTTATTTTAGAGAGAGCACGTGCCTGTGCAAACCCGCGCACGCGTGTTGGTGGGGAGGCAAAGGGAGAGAATCTTGAAGCAGATTCCCCAGAACATGGAGCCTGATGCAGAGCTCGGTCTCTTGACCCATGAGATCATGACCTGAGCCAAAACCAAGAGTCAGGCGCTCAACCAACTGAGCCACCCAGGTGCCCTTAAGTTTGTATTTTAAACCATTAAATACCAATTCAATTCAAGTCAATTAGCATTTGCTGAGCATTGACTATATACAAAGTGTCATACCAGGTGTTGTGGGTGGGAAAGGAAAAAGGAGCTAACATTTATTGACTACTCACTCCATGGTTAGAAGTTGCTAGGCATGCAGCCCTTTGAGATGGACATATTTATAGATGAGGCTAACCACACTGGCCTCCTGTTATTTTTCTGGGGCATGCTTCTACCCTAGGGCCTTTGCTCTTGCTAATTAACCGTTGGAATGGAAAGATCTTTCCTTGAAAAATCTGTATAGGTAGCCATTGTGCAAATATAACCTGATCAGTAATGCCTTCTTGGACCACCCTATTAAAAATTGTAACCCTTTCCCCACCTCAGAGAGTTAAGTAACGTGCCCAAATATACGGAAATGACACTTCATTTAAAAATAATAAAAACCCAGGATCTCCAGTGTGGGTGCTGGAATAATAATTTCTTAGATGAGTAGAATTGTTGGACCGGGTGTTCCATGTCCCCAGGATTGGTTGCTGCCAGCACCACACTGGCCTCAGGGGAACTGTCCCACTGTTAACACTGTGGCCTGGTTTGTGTGCATAGAATCCCTACTTACGTTACCCCCCTTAGCCCACAGCTAAGGCAAGGTGTTAAAGGGCAAATAAATTGTAACTTAAAGGCTGAAGCAGCGCAAATGAATTAGACAGAGGAACATGGAAATAGGTAATCTGACTGAAGGATTTAATCCCCCTTGCCTCCTCCCACTTTTCTGAAAGGAGCTTCCTGAGGCATCAGTCACCATTTAATTAGGGAGGCCATGTCTTTCACAGAAGGATCTGCTTGCACTGTGTCAGGCCTGAATCCTACCTGACACCATGGCCAGGGCTTATGTTAAGACAAAAACCCCACTAAAAAAGAGAACTACAGGCCAATATCCCTGATGAACGTGGATGCAAAAATTCTCAACAAAATACTAGCAAATGGAATGCAACAGTACATTAAAAGAATCATTCACCACAATCAAGGGGGATTTATTCCTGGGCTGCAGGAATATATAAAACTATATTATAAGGCTCAATATCCACAAATTAATCAATGTGATACACCATATTAATAAAAGAAGGGATAAGAACCATATGATCCTCTCAATAGATGCAGAAAAAGCATTTGACAAAATACAGCATTCCATTCTTGATAAAAACCCTCAACAAAGTAGGGATAGAGGGAACATACCTCAACATCATAAAGGCCATAAACAAAAAACCCACAGCTAATATCATCCTCAGTGGGGAAAAACAGAGCTTTTCCTCTACAGTCAGGAACAATACAGGGATGTCCTTTCTCACCACTGTTATTTAACATGGTACTGGAAGTCCTAGCCTCAGCAATCAGACAACAAAAAGAAAAGACGTCCAAATAAGCAAGGAAGAAGTCAAACTTTCACTATTTGCAGATGACATGATACTCTGTGTAGAAAACCCAAAAGACCACCAAAAATTGCTAGAATTAACATAAATTCAGCAAAGTCATAGGATATAAAATCAATGTACAGAAATCTGTTGCATTTCTTTACACCAATGATGAAGCAGCAGAAAGAGAAATCAAGGAATTAATCCCATTTATAATTGCACTAAAAACTAAGATACCTAGGAATAAACCTAACCAAACAGGTTAAAGATCTGTACTCTGAAAACTATAAAACACTCATGAAAGAAATTGAAGATGACTCAAAGAAATGGAAAAACATTTCATGCTCATGGATTGGAAGAACAAATATTGTTAAAATGTCTGTATTACCCAAAGCAATCTACACATTTAATGCAATCCCTATCAAAATACCACCAGCATTTTTCCTAGAGCTAGAACAAACAATACTAAAATATGTATGGAACCACCAAAGCCTCCAAATAGCCAAAGAAATCTTGAAAAACAAAAGCAAAGCTGGAGGCATCACAATTCCAGACTTCAAGTTATATTTATTACAAAGCTGTAGTGATCAAGACAGTATGGTACTGGCACAAAAACAGACACATAAATCAGTGGAACAGAATAGAGAGCCCAGAAATGGACCCACAACTATATGCTCAACTAATTTTCAACAAAGCAGGTAAGAATATCCAGTGGAAAAAAGACAGTCTCTTCAATAAATGGTGTTGGGAAAACAGGACAGCAACATGCAGAAGAATGAAACTGGACCACTTTCTTTACACCATACTCAAAAATAAATTCAAAATGGATGAAAGACCTAAATGTAAGACAGGAAACCATCAAAATCCTAGAGGAGAGCACAGGCAGTAACCTCTTTGACATTGGATGTAGCAACTTCTTACTAAATATATCTCCTGAGGGAAGGGAAACAAAAGGAAAAATAAGCTATTGGGACTTCATGAAGAGAAAAAGCTTCTGCACAGCAAAGGAAACAACAAAACTAAAAGGCAGCCACTTTTAGAATGGGAGAAAATATTTACAAATGACATATCTGATAAAGGGTTAGTATCTAAAATCTATAAGGAACTTATCAAACTCAACACCCAAAAACAAATAACCCAGTTTAAAAATGGACAGAAAACGTAGACATTTTTCCAAAGAAGACATCCAGATGGCCAACAGACACATGAAAAGATGCTCAGCATCACTCATCATCAGGGAAATACAAATCAAAACTACAATGTAGATATCACCTCATACCTGTCAGAATGGCTAAAATCAACAACAGAGAAACAACAGATGTTGGCAAGGATGCAGATAAAGGGGATCCCTCCTACACTCTTGGTGGGAATGCAAACTGGTCTTGCCACTCTGGAGAACAGTTTAGAGGTTCCTCAAAAAGTTAAAAATAGAACTACCCTATGATCCAGCAACTGCACTACTGGGCACAAAAATGCTGATTCAAAGGGATACATGCCCCTTGATGTTTACTGCAGCATTATCAACAATAGCCAAACTATG
Organism: Halichoerus grypus; assembly: GCF_964656455.1. Classification (NCBI taxonomy): domain Eukaryota; kingdom Metazoa; phylum Chordata; class Mammalia; order Carnivora; family Phocidae; genus Halichoerus; species Halichoerus grypus. The sequence goes on from NC_135714.1 coordinate 44,513,677, forward strand.
GAGAGAACCCAAATGTCCATTGACTGATGAATGGATAAAGAAGATGTGGAATAATGGAATATTACTCAGCCATCAAAAAGAATGAAATCTTGGGAGGAGAGTTAATATGAAGGAGTAATGGGGGGACCCTGAGCTTGCCTCATCCCTTGAACACAGCTAGATCAACATATTTTTTGAAAAAAGATTTTATTTATTTATTTGACAGACAGAGAGAGAGACAGCGAGAGAGGGAACACAAGCAGGGGGAGTGGGAGAGGGAGAAGCAGGCTTCCCGCCGAGCAGGGAGCCCGATGCGGGGCTCGATCCCAGGACCCTGAGATCATGACCTGAGCCGAAGGCAGTCGCTTAACCGACTGAGCCACCCAGGCGCCCCTAGATCAACATATTTTTGAACAACTAGGAAATTGATCTAAGGATTAAGAAAACAATCTGCACAATTAGAGGGAGAGAAGGTGGCAGATGCGAGATTCGGAGACGTGAATTGGGGGAGAGAAAAGCCACAGTGCCACAGAGGGAAGGGAACCCTTTTCTCAGAGAGAAGACAGGGAGAGAGGGGAAGAGAGAGCAGCAGGTGGGGTTTGCACAAGACATCATGGGGTGGGGATCCCCTGAGTCACACTGAGAGAGAATGTTCCCCTTCCTGGAGTACATTTGGAAGAGAGTGTATTCTCTCTGCAAGAACAAAACACCGGCTGGGTGCCACTGAGTGGCTGTTCAACAGCAGGGGACAGAGGTGTGTGCAGAGGGCAGATAACCTGGCCGCAGCTTTTCCCTGTGCTTCACCATACACTCCAGACACCTGTGCGGCTGTGCACCCGCTTCTCTGGGACAGAGTGGTGCCAGGTGCGGGTGCAGCGCTGCGAGCCTCTTCTCTCGGGGAGGGGAGCAGGTCCGTGCCTTGCTGGGTCCTTTAAGATTTGGAGTTTTGAATCCCAGCCACAGGCCAGAGATAAAACACAGAACTGTGGTGCTGGGCATGCCAGCAGCCCAGGCACAGACAGGTTGAGGGTAGGGATCTGACGGAAACTTGAGACACAGGAGGGGAGATGATTTACTTTTCTGTGAGGGCCTCCTGAACAGCCATGGCTCGAGTTCCCCTTACCTGGGGATGAGAGGATGGGAAGATGCCATCTTCCATAACACGCAAAAGACAGAAACTTAGACAAAATGACAAGACAGAGGAATTCTCCCCCCAAAAAGACAAGAAGAAATCACAGCCAGGGATTTGCTCAAAACAGATATAAGAAATATACCTGAACAAGAATTTAGGAAAACAGTGTAAGAATCCTAGCTGGGCTTGCAAGAAGCATAAAAGACACCAGAGAAACCCTGGCTGCAGAGATAAAAGACCTAAAAACTAGTAAGGTGAAATAAAAAATGCTATAACTAAGATGCAAAACCGACGGGATGTAATCACAACACGGATGGAAAAAGCAGAGGATCCAATAGGTGATATAGAAGATAAAATTATGGAAAATGAAGCTGAAAAGAAGGAAAGAAAACTCTTAGATCATGAATATAGACTTAGGGAATTCCGCAATTCTACAAAGTGCAATAATACCCATATCCTAGGAGTCCCAGAAGAAGGGTGGGAAAAAGGGGCAGAAGGTTTATTTGAACATATGTATTTGAACATAACTTCCCTAATCTGGGGAAGGAAACAGGCACTCAAGTCCAAGAGACACAGAGAACTCCCCTCAAAATCAACAAAAACAGGTCACCACCAAGACATATAGTGAAACTTGCAAAATATAAAAAGAATGAAATATTGCCATTTGCAATGATGTGGATGGAGCTAGAGATTATTGTGCTAAGCAAAATAAGTCAGAGAAAGACAAATACCATATGATTTCACTCATACGGGGAATTAAAACAAATGCACATGGAAAAAAGAGGCAAACCTTAAAGCAGACTCTTAACTATAGAGAACAAACTAAGGGTTGCTGGAGGGGAGGTGGGTAGAGGATGGGTTAAATGGATGACGGGTATTAAGGAGGGCACTGGTTGTGATGAGCACTGGGTGTTGTATGTAGGTGATAAGTCACTGAATTCTACACCTGAAACTGATATTACACTGTATGTTAACTAACTAGAATTTAAATAAAAACTTGAAACTGGAAAAAAAATTCTATTGTTCAGGCGAGTTTTAGGGAGAATGCTTTTCCTTTTTTATATAAAAGCACTTACCTCGAGTAATTTTCCTGACCTCTTGCCTTATTATTCCTTTGTTAGACTCTCCAGGGGGGTGGGAATGACTTCTGTTTGATGGAGTTGGGAGAGAGAACTGGCCCCTCCTGGGTCCTATTTCTTTGGGACCTTCCTGTCTATGGTGAATCATCTTTGTCATAGGCTTTCTGTCACATAGGAAACAGCCCCTGCAGGGGGAGGCTTGCAGTTTGGGGGGACAAGTTCAATTCAGGGATATCAGGAATCCACACTACTCTCTTCGACACCATTTCATCAATAATAGAGAAAGTATTTTATTCTATTTATCTGACTCCTGTACCTATTTTTCAGTTAGTTCCTAATTGTGGGCAAAAAAGGGTTGTTATTTATTGGGCCCTTCAAACTCCAAGCAAGTACATAAATAACTACCATATGAGCTGCAGTAACATACGTGGTGTATTAATCTGCAGAGGATAAGCAATGCTGCAGTAACAAATAAGATCCAAAACTCTCAATGACTTAATGCAATAGAAGTTTATTTCTCCCTCATGTCACAGTCCAGTGTGAGATGGCTGGCCTCTTCTGTCTTTTAGCCGTGCCATCTGGAATATGTGGCTTCCAGAGTCGCTACAACAGGGGAGGAGGGAAATGGAGCAGGCACACTAGCTCTTAAGCTCTTAGCTTGCCCTGGAATTAATACTCAACACTTCTACTGAAGTTAGACATAACTGTTCACATGGCTCTAAACAAGGGAGGGGCGCCTGGGTGGCTCAGTCGGTTAAGCTTCTGACTCTTGATTTCAGCTCAGGTCATGATCCCAAGGTCATGAGACCGAGCCCCATGTAGGGCTCCACACTGGGCGTGGAGCCTGCTTAGATTCTCTCTCTCCCTCTCCCTCTGCTTCTCCCCCCTCCCAATCTAAATAAATAAATAAATAAAAATAAAAAATTAAACAACTGAAGGGAGGCTTGGCAATGTGGAGGAACACATGGATACCTGGTGAGCACAAACTGTGTCTGCTTTAGGTAGGTTCAGAACAATCAGGGAAGGTTCAAAGGAGCAGAGTAGGGAAGAAAGGGGGTTGAGTAGTACTCAAGGCATATTTTGCCTATTTCATAGCTTTCTCAAAGCCAAATACTCTGTCTGAAATTTATCTATGCATCTCTTCAGAGTCCAGTGCCATCAGGCCATTTACAAATTAACTTAATATGAGAATGGAGAATTTTTCCCATGAAGTGTGCATTTTATCTGGGGTCTTCTGGAGATAATAAGCTCTTGGTTTTATTGCATATTTATTGTCTTTGTTTCACTATGTTCTATATTATTCATGACTTTAGGAGTGAGAATTTTGGGTCCACAATATTTTTGAATACTGTGAGCTTTCAGTACTCTTCAAATCACATCAAGTAGGACTTTGGGTTTTTCCCCTCAAGATGGGATTTGTTTGAGTAGGAGTTATCTAATATAACCATATTTAAATATGGCTAAGCATTCTCTCTGAATTAATCAGTTGGTATTTGTTAGTTTTTTTTCTAGGAAGAGAATCCAAGATCTTTCTAGGCCTAAAAGACAATGGGGAACCCCAGATAGGTAAGGCAACATTACAGTCTTGTTTGTGAGGATTGTGTTAACTTAAATAGGTAAGTAAGATTCTTACTTGCCCACTGACCTTGCATCCCAGGTTTATCCACTCTGTGGTCAACTGAATCCACTGAACCAATATTGTCCCCTCAGTTAAGTCAACACATGAAAGGCTAATCTTAAGTCAGTAGTTTTCAAATTAATCTGTAAATGGAATCACCTGGGCACCTATTAAAACACTGATACCTGGGCCCCATCCCCAGAAATCCTGATTTACTTGGTCTAGAGTCCAGCCTAGGCTTTGGGAGTGTTAGAAGCCCCCAGATGATTCTAATAAGCAGACAGGTTTGAAAACCACTTCGAAGCTCTTGTGTCCATCCTTCGGGTTCACCTTTGCTGCTGCTAACGTACTGTCTGTAAGCCTCTGCTTAGAGCAAACCTGTTCTCTGGGTCTCCAGCCAGTAGGACCCACTGACCTCCCATCCTTCACCACACCTTTTCTTCTTTGGCTCCTGAGTAAAGCCTTAATTTTGTCCCTTTTTTCTGATATCCTATTGCTTAAAAAAAATAATAATACACTTTATTTGTAAAGCAGTTTTAGGTTTACAGAAAAATTGGCCAGAAGTACAGAGTTTCTGTATTACTACCACTCCTCTTGTTTCTCCCATTATTAACATCTTGTGTTTGTGTGGTACATTTATTATAATTGATGAAGAAATATTGACCCATTATTCACTAAAGTCTGTAGTTTACATTAGGGTTCACTTTTTGTGTTGTACACTTCTATAGATTTTGATAAATGCATGTCATGTATTCACCATTACAATATTTTTTTTAAAGATTTTATTTATTTATTACAGAGAGAGAGCATGGGGGCGGGGGGCTCAGAGGGAGAAGCAGACTCCCCGATGAGCAGAGAGCCCAATGCGGGACTTGATCCCAGGACCCTGGGATCATGACCTGAGCCGAAGGTGGACGCTTAATCGACTGAGCCACCCAGGTGCCCTCACCATTACAGTATTATGTAAAATAGTTTCCTTGCCCTAAAAATTACCTGTGCTCTACCTATTCATCCTTTTCCCTCTGTGCTCCCTTCTCCAAAACCCTGGCAACCACCAATCTTTTTACTATATCTATAGTTTTGCCTTTTCAAGAATGTCATATAGTTAAAATGATACAGTATATAACCTTTTTATATTGGTTTCTTTCACTTAGTAATATACATTTAAGGTTCTTCCATGTCTTTTCATTGCTTGGTAGCTCATTTCTTTTTAGCACTGACAAATATTCCATTGTCTGGTTGTACCATAGTTTGCTTATCCAGTCATCTATTGAAGGATATATTGTTTGCTTCCGATTTTTGGCGATTATGAATAAAGATGCTATAAACATTGATGTGCAGGTTTTCATGTAGATAAAAGTTTTCAGTTCATTTGGGTAAACACCTAGGAATGCAATTTCTGGATTATATGGTAAGAATATGTTTAGCTTTGTAAGAAATTGCTAAACATCTTCTAAAGTGTCTAGCAATCCCACCATCAATGGATAAAATAGTTCCTGTTGTTCTACATCCCCACCAGCATTTGGTGTTTTGTATTTTAGCCATTCTAAAGGTGTATAGTGGTATCTCTCTCATTGTTTTAATTTGTAATTCTCTAATGACCTGATGCTGAGCATATTTCATATGCTGATTTACCATCTGCATATTTTCTTTGGTGAAGTGTGTGTTCAACACTTTTGTTCACTTTTTAATTGGGTGTTTGTTTTCTTATTGTTGAAATGTAAGTGTTCTTTGTATATTTTGAATACCAATCTTTTATCAGATGCTATAGACTGAATGTTTATGTTCCCCTAAAATTTATAAATTGAAAACCTAATCCCCAATGTGATGGTATTAGGAGGTAAGGCCTTTGGGAGGTATTAAATCATGAGGATGGAGCACCCGTGAATGGGATTAATGTCCTTATGAAAGAGACCTCAGAGAACTCCCTTGCTCCTTCAGCAATTTGGGAACACAGAAAAAGATGCCTGACTATGAACCAGAGAGCAGGTCCTCACCAGGCACTGAATCTGCTGATGCTTTGATCTTGGACTTCCAAACTCCTAGAATTGTGAGAAATTTCTGTTGTTTATAGGCCCCCCATCTATGTTATTGGTATTGTAACCTGAATTGCAGGTTACAATATTGTAAGATTGTCAAACATCAAATATGTGTCTTGCAAGTATTTTTTCCTAGTCGGTGGCTCATCTTTTCATTCTCTTAGCAGTGTCTTTTGCAGAGCAAAAGTTTTTAATCTGAATGAGGTTCAACTTACCAATTTTTCTCTTTCATGGATCATGCTTTGGTCATATTTAAAAATGAATTGCTAAATCTAAGGTCACCTAGATTTTCTCTTACGTTACTTTCTAGAAGTTTTATAGTTTTGTATTTTACATTTAGGTCTATGATACATTTCAAGTTAATTTTTGTGAAAGGTGTCTCTAGATGTACTTTTTTGCACGTGGGTGTCCAGTTTTCTGACACCATTTGTTGAAAAGACTATCCTTTCTCTGTTGGATAACCTTCAATCCTTTGTCAAAGATCAGCTGACTGTATTTGTGTGGATCCATTTCTAGGATCTATATTTTCCCATTGATCTATTTGTCTATTCTTTCACTAATACTACTGTCTGATTACTATAGTGTTACAGTAAGTCTTGAAGTCAGCTAGTGGCAGTCCTCTGATTTTGTTCTTCTTTTTCAATATTGTGTTGTCTATTCTGGATCTTTTGCCTCTCCACACAAATTTTAGAATCAGTTTGTGAATGAATATCCACAAAGTAACTTGTTGGGATTTTGATTGAGATTGCACTGGATCTGTAGATCAAGTTGGAAAGAACTGACATCGTAACAATTATTGGCTCTTTGTATCTATGAACATGGACTGTCTCTCCATTTATTTAGTTCTACCTTGATTTCTTTCACCAGAGTTTTGTAGTTTTTTTAATAGAGATCTTATACTTATGTTGTTAGATTTACACCTATGTATTTACATTTTTTTGGTACTAATGTAAACAGTGTTCTGTTTTTAATTTCAAATTCCCATTGTTCATTGCTGGTGTATAAGAAATCAGTAGAATTTGAATATTAATGTTATATCCTGCAACTTTGCTATAACCTAAAAATTTAATTTTTAAAAGGCTTGTTTTTAAACATAAATAATATAATATGCTTTAAATTCTCTCTTTTTCATGGATGGGTACATACACATATACATTGATGAGAGGTATGCATTGATAAGAGATGTGTTAGTGAAAATTGCTAGAACTGTAAGTAATCTTAGAACACTCCTCTCCAACCTACTCCTATTTGAAACCATTAGAAAGTTTGAAGGAGTGATTTGATTAGGCAATTGAGCTCAAAAAAGTTAATTGCAGGTACCAAAACTGGGATTTGAATCTATGTTCATTGCACACAAAGCCCATTTACCTACATTATATCACAATGGCTGTTTTAGAAAGGCATGGTCCCTTTGATAGCATAGAGCATTAGAGTCAGGAAGATTGATTTGGGGCTATTACGATAATGCAGGAGAGAAATAATGAGGGTTTGTCTTAAGAGAGTGGCTTTAAGGGTTACAAGAAAGGTTAGAGTCAAGATAGAGATGGATAGGACTTAGTGACAAATGAAGAACCTGAAGGAGAGGAGGAATCAAATATGATTTCTAGGTTTCTGTTTTTAGAAATAAAGTGGAAAACATTATTGTAACTGCAAAAGGAAATATAAGAGGGGGACAGGTTTGGGAGGAAGGTACAGGTTTGTCATGTGGGATGCTTTTGAGACATCCAGTAAGCATTTGGAAATAAATATTTAACACTCAGGAGAATGCTTGAGAATTCTTGGAGATACTATTTTGGAAACATCAGTATTTAGTGATACTTTTTTTTTTATGATTTGTTGTTAATTTATTTTAAAGAGAAAGAGAGCATGGGAGGGAGGGGCCAAGGGAGAGGGAGAGAGAGAATCCCAAGCAGACTCCCCACCGAGTGTGGAGCCTAGCGCAGGGCTCTATCCCATGACCATGAGATCATGACCTAAGCCAAAGTCAAGAATCAGACACTTAACCCACTGAGCCACCCAGGCACACTTTTAATTTTTAAAAAATTTTTTAAAAATAGTGAGGAAGAGGGAACCTTGGGGCACATGCCGTTGTTTACGTTGCAAAAGAGACACTTCCTAAGGTAATTGAGAAGGAGTAGGCAAGAGAGAATTAGAAGAAGACAGATGTTAGCTGAACCTATTGTGGTAATCATTTCACAATATATGTAAATCAAACCATCATGCTGTATGCCTTAATCTTATACAGTGATGTATACCAATTATTTCTCAATAAAACTGGAAAAGAGGTGGGGGAAGGAAGGGGGGGAGAGAAAGAGAGTGTGAGCGGGAGAGAGAACCAGGAAAGAGAGGGCCTCAAAAACCAAGGAAGAAAATTATTAAAAGAAAAATGGTGGGGTGCCTGGGTGGCGCAGTTGGTTGAGTGTCTGACTCTTGGTTTTGGCTCAGGTCATGATCTGGTGGTTGTGGGATTGAGCCCTGGGTAGGGCTCCGTACTTAGTGCGGAGTCTGCTTCAGATTCTTTCTCCCTCTCCCACGCCTCTGCCCCTCCCTGCTCGCACACGTGTGCGTGCTGTCCCTAAAATGAATAAATAAAATCTTAAAAAAAAAGAAAAATGGAACTATGAGGATACATTCAAATAATTTGTGGTTGGCCAGACTGACAAAGAAAGATTAAAGACTGTCTCATAAATCTTCAAGTACATAGAGCAGTTTATAGAGATGAAAGCTAAATAAATACTTGTTACAATAAGAGAGGGTGTAAGAATTTCAGAACAATAACACTCTGGAGATAGACAAATGAAAGCTGTTTTGTGTTTTCTGACTCTGGAAATATGTAAGACTAGAGATTTAGCTGTTCAGAAAAGGATGACTGAACACAGAACTCTCAAAAACCCTTCTAGGTCCCTTATTCTAGAATTCTAGGGGTGTGATTGTGTCAGATATTGTTATATCTCATGGATCCATCAAACAGGTACAATATGGGTAAGAACCGTATGCTCTGAGGTCAAGTCCTCATATGGACTGTAAAAGATTAAACATTTGTTTCCCTGATATTGTTAGCTATGTAACAGCTAAACATAGGTGATTTTTAAATGCTGTCAGAGTAGAGTGAAGAGTCATCTGCATAATATGTTACTTTGACATGTCAGTTAGTCTCCCCACTTTCTGATGAACATTACATCCACATTTTTCTCAACTGTATAGTCTCTGCTCTTTCTCATCCCACTGATCCTTTCCTTCTAGCTTACTTTGGACTGGCTCTCCTGCCTTTTACATAATTCTCAATACTTTTCCTTCATACTATGTGTTTTCTAGTTTTTATGGCCAAAATTTTCTTTTTAAAAAAAATATTTATCTGAGAGAGAGAGAGAGCATGAAAGGGAAAGAGATCATGAGCAGGGGGAGGGGTAGAGGGAGAAGCAGACTGCCCACTGAGAAGAGAGCCTGATGTGGAACTCCATCCCAGGACCCTGGGATCATACCTGAGCTGAAGGCAGACACTTAACCAACTGAGCCACCCAGGTGCCCTGTGGACAAAATTTTCAAGCAGATAATGATCTCATAAAGGTTCAGTCCCTAGAAATCATCATCAGGACCATGTATTATGTACTAACATAATTGCCGTGTCTAAAGTACCTTTTGCTTTGAATTTGAAGCAATGAATACAAAACCAATATACACAGTTGAACATTGAACAACACAGGGTTGAACTGCATGAGTCCACTTATACCCAGATATTTTTTTTTCAATAAATACAGTACAGGTGATGGGTATTGAGGAGGGCACGTTCTGCATGGAGCACTGGGTGTTATGCACAAACAATGAATCATGGAACACTATATCTAAAACTAATGATGTAATGTATGGGGATTAACATAACAATAAAAAATTAAAATAAATAAATAAATAAATAAATACAGTACAGTAATTAAAAGTATTTTCTCTTCCTTATGATTTTCTTTATAACATTTTTTTGCTCTAGGTTATTTTATTATAAGAATACTGCATAGAATATATAAACAAAATATGTGTTCATTGGCTGTTTATGTTATCAGTAAGGCTTCTGGTCAACAGTAGGTTATTAGTAGTTAAGTTTTGGGGGGGTCAGAAGTTATATGCAGATTTTCAACTGTATGGGGTCAGTGCCCCTAACCCTTCATTGTTCAAGGGTCAACTGTATATATGTCACCTCTGCTTCCTAATCCCTGATTCCCTTAGCCTTTCTCCATCAGAGCTTTGATATTTATCCCTTAGATGCTCTTCACTTTTTCTATTACCACTGATATTTTCCTGGCCAAGTACCATTGTCTTTTGTTTTGTTTTAGTTTCCATTCTTGATGTCTAAGTTATATTTGATGCTTTCTGATATATTCGATGCATCTTGTCTTGAAATCTTCCTCTCCCATTCCATGATGCTTTTACCTCTATCCACCAGTCTTCTCTTTTGGAAACAGAGTTACTCTCTTCCCCAGTGTCACTCCCACTCTGGCCCTCATCACCTGAGGACCTGATTTCTGCTGTAGCCTCTTCTCCCTGTGGTCATTCTCTCCTCTCTGTTTTACATCACCCTCAGGTGAGTCCCCAGTTTTCACCATTCTTTCATTCATCAGACTGTGATGGAACACCTGTCATGTACAGCACTAAATTATCCTAGGGGGAAATCTCCAAAAGATTAAGTCATGCTCCTTCCCTTTGGATGAACTTATAGGCTGGAGTGGCAGGTGCTCTTTGTCAAAATTGTGGAGGACCTTGTAAGCCACAGTAAGGAGTTGGGAGTCCAGTGTAAAGCCAAGGGGGTGACTTGATCAGATTGGGGTTTAGAAAGATCACTCTGGCAGTGATGGGGGTGATGGGATCTGGACAAGGAAAGTAGCAACAGGAATAAGGAGAAATGGACAGATTTAAGCCATATTTAGGAAATGGAATCAGCAGAATGTAGGGGATGGGAATATTAATTCATTCATTAATATTTCTAATGGTGACTCTGGCTGATGTTTGCAAAGTAGAGAAATAAACATTGTATAAAAAAATATAGATAAGGTTAAAAAAAACCAGGGCCTTTTAAATAGTAAGCTCAATTAAGTGGCAATTTCAGTTATATGCAAAGTTAGGTTACTGAGGTACTTTCTTTTGACTCCTTCTGCCTTCCCTACCCATTGTAGCAATGTTAGTTAATTATTTACCAACATGTCCCTGACCAAACATGCCTTGACCCATACTTGATTATTCCCATTTCTCACAGTTACCCCAACATGGAATGTGCCTCATTTCTGGCAGCCTGTGCCTTTCACTTTCTTCCTGTGCCTTTCAGTTTCTTCCATGAAGCCTTTTCAGGTGAATCCCTTACTGATTCTCCTTTTCTCTTCACCCTCTGCTCAGGAATCATGCCTATTGTACAGACTAAAAGATCTGATGTCAGTAAACACTTAGCCCACTGCCTGGCCCACAGTATTTCACAAATAGGAGCTACTAATATTACCCTGATACTGTTTTATTTTCTGACCCCCTGGTATAGGGCTTCACGCATAGCGGGAACTCAGTGTTGGGTAGATGGCATGCCCATTTTACGTTGATCTGATTATAAATTACATTATACAATGGCAGAAACAGAACTCTTTCAGAAAACAGGTTCATTTTTGGTCACCGTGTTTTAGGACAGTAGGTGAAACAATCTTCTTTTATTTTAACTGCATAAGTAGTTGATCTGTTTCTGACGACTGGAAATTGTTAAATTCTGTAATAGAGATAGTTCTGGAAGTGAAGGAAAATCAGTGTGGAACCCATCAAGAGCCATTTCTAAGATGTCCATTAGTAGTGAATTCCTTACCATTTGATTTTTCTGCTTTTTAACAGAAAACTGTTTTGGGGGAATCAAGATCCTATTTGCCCTATTGCCCAGATTGCTTTGAAAGCTCAGCTGACCAAAAGACTGGAGGACCTTGCCCATCCCAAAGAAGTCTCCCACCGATATGTACCTAACAGGTTAGTGTTTGTGTGTTACCAGGTTACTTTATCAGGAGTCCCTAGGGAAAATGAACACAGAACCCAGCCCTTTTATCTGAAAGCCATAAATTGTCCAATCTGTAGTAAAAAAATTGTTGAGGATTAAAGATTCTATATATTTCCTAATCTGATGCTACAGTAAAACTTTTCTAGCACAAGACTAATATTTAGCTATTGCTAACTTGTATTATATCTTATAATGTTTTGGCTTACTAGGATTTTGAGGGTTTTTTTTTTTAAGAGTTTATTTATTAGAGAGAGAGAGAGAGAGAGCAAGTGGGGGGAGGGGGAGAGAGAATCTCAGGTAGACTCATGCTGAGCACAGAGCCCCCCGTGGGGCTCGATCCCATGGCCCGAGATCATGACTGGAGCCAAAATCAAGAGTTGGCCACTCAAGCCCCAGTCACCCAGGTGCCCCTTGAGTTTTTAATAAAGTGGCAGTATCATGCTGGGATACGTACCATCTATAACATTGTTGTGCATGAACTATTTATGCATGCAACTTCTCGTGGATTTTGTATACCACCACGGGCTTAATTACCATGAGTTAATTATTACATGTAGAGGTAAGAATATCGTTCAGACTTTTGATACCCATTGCCAATTTGCTTTTAGTGCATGTTTGTTGAATGACTAGACTTTCTGCTGGTTGGTTCTTTGAGGAAAGACTGTGGAGGGGGGAGGGGATGAGCACAAGTAGTGAGGGAGGTTAAAGTAACAGGAAAAAGGTGAAGATACCATTATTTATCTGAAGTTTGGTTTCCAAGATAATTGAGGTAGCCATTTCTCTATCTCTTTTCGATATACGACTTTAGTCAAAAGTCAGCAAACTTTTTCAGGAAGTGGGTAGATAGTAAAGTTGACTACAAAGTCTCCATTGCAACTACCAACTCCACTATTGTAGCAGGAAGCAGCCACAGCCGTTATGAAAACTGAGCATGCCTGTGTTCCAATAAAACTAAACTTTTTGCATCTGTGCTTATGAGGTGTATTAGTCTGGATTTTTCTTATAGTGTCTTTGTGGTAATGTCTTTGTTTCTTGTAATGTCTTTACTTGTTTTTGGTAATTCTGTCCTCACAGAATCAATTGGAAAATATATAGAATTGGCATTTCTTGTTTATGTATTTCATAGAATCCACAATGAAGTCATTTTGGGTCTGGAGTTTTATGGTGGGAAGGTTTTTTAAAAATTTTTTATTTAAATTCAATTTTTTTTTTTTAAAGATTTTATTTATTTATTTGACAGGGAGAGACACAGCGAGAGAGGGAACACAAGCAGGGGGAGTGGGAGAGGGAGAAGCAGGCTTCCCGTAGAGCAGAGAGCCTGATGCGGGGCTCGATCCCAGGACCCTGGGATCATGACCTGAGCCAAAGGCAGACGCTTAACGACTAAGCCACCCAGGCGCCTCTAAATTCAATTTTATGTATATGTTTATACTGTATTGTTAGTTTCAGAGGTAGAACTTAGTGATTCATCAGTTACATATAACACCCAGTGCTCATTACATCACGTGCCCTCCTTAATGCCCATCACCCAGTTACCCCATCTCCCCTCCAGCAACCCTCAGTTTGTTTCCTAGAGTTAAGAGTTTCTTACGGTTTGCCTCCCTCTCTGTTTTCCTTTTATTGTATTTTTCCTTCCCTTCCCCTATGTTCATTTGTTTTGTTTCTTAAATTCCACACATGGGTGAAATGATATGGTATTTGCCTTTCTGTGACTGACTTATTTCACTTAGCATAATACCCTCTAGTTCAGGTTTTTAACTATAAATTCAATTTATTTAATAGATATAGGGCTGTTATGAATTTGTCAGAATAACGCTTGTTAAGGGGAGCATGGGGTCACAGTTCAACAATAGACCATAACAGAAATTGAAATAGAGAAGTTTATTACTCACAGATCCTAGAAGTTCCTGGTATGCCTTGAGGAGTCACACGTGGAGGTTAAAGCATGGTGCAGAGAGAGGCAGGACCTGGGGCACATGCCTTATTAGGGTCTGCAGGTGAAGTGCTTTGGGGTTCCTAGGCCAAGACCAGATTGGTCAATTCAAATGAAAGAGCAGGGTTTTGGTAAGCTTCTTGGGACTTATATCTAAAGGATGCATAAAGAAAGGAAGGCATTGGGAGTCAGGAGACTGTTGGTCACAGGGCTATTGGCAAAGTCATATCAGGAATGTACATTTACTTATGACTTGGTGGACTGGTATCTAGGGCATGTGCTTATGAGATGGGGGCCAAGGTCAGTTTAAGGTCCCCGGAGGCTGCTTGGTCAAACAAAATGGGTGCTGTGGCAGCAAGACCATGGAATTGCTTTGTAAACTCTTGACAAGGGCTCTTCATATTATATCTTTCTGAATGAGCATCGGTAGTATGTGTCTTTCAAAGAATTTATGTATTTCACCTAAGTTTTAAAATTTGTTGGCATAAACTTGTTAATATAGCCTTTTATTTTCCTTTTATTATCTGTGCAATCTCTAGTAATTGTCTCTGAGAGACTAAGAAGGTATTTGGTTTTAAAAGAAGCAAATTTTCTCTTTTAATTAGTTATTTTTTGGTCTATTTAAAAGAACGCAATTTATTACAGAAAATTAATCTGTTTTGGAATGGGATATTAAAAGCCAGCTGGAACTTGATGGCTGCAACCATTTCTGATGTCTCTCCATGTGGAGAATAGCTCACAGTAAAGGGGTAAACTATCATACCTGCTCCTAGGCCTAGAGTTGGGGGTCAGCGTTGGAAATTACTGTTGCTGGAATTCATGCTCGTTTCACTCAGTTTTTTTCTCTTCTGTAACTTCCAGGGCTCAGTATTACAACAGCTGCGGTAGAGAGTCTGTTATCTGGGAGATCCCTTCTCCTGCACTGTTTAGCCAGCCCTCCAAAAGGATCCAGAAGCTGGCACTGCCCAACAGATTCAAGAAAGAATATCTAATAAAGAGGTAGAGTACCACGATAATCTCCATAAATCCTAATTTCATTAAACCTCACAATATTTTTCTTATTATAGTGTATGTAGTTTCATAAACTAAAAGTTCACTTGTGTTTCAAAGGATCAGGGTAAAAACTCAAATGTATGCAGCAATTGTAGGTAATCAGAGGGTCATCACCAGTAATTACATTAGTGGGGTTTTTTGTTTGTTTTTTGAGAGAGAGAGACACAGCATTCATGAGCAGGTTGGGGCAGGGCAGAGGGAGAGAGAATGTCAAGCAGGCTCCATGCCCAGCACAGAGCCTGACTTGGGGCTCAGTCTCACGACCCTGAGATCACGACCTGAGCTGAAATCAAGAGTCAGACACTTAACCAAATGAGCCACCCAGGTGCCCCACCAGTAATTACATTTGACTCAAATTGTGGTGAAACTAAAATTCACTCTGAACTTAACCATTGTCAGCCAATTCAAAGGAAATATGCAAATGAAACATTACATATGCAACATTACATATGAAACATATGCAAATGAAACAAATTTTTGCAGTTTGTAGAACTTGATGTTTCTCTTTTGTTTCTATGACTTTTCAAATGTTTTTCCTTTTGCTTTGAATGCTGAATTTCTCCTTGTCTTTAAAAGACAGCTGAGGTGATACTTCCACATGGGAGCTAAGATTGTGAGGGGGTTGTTGGAAAAATGTTAAGTCGATTAATGAAGTATGTATCGTGTACAATCACAGGGAGATGATAGTACCACTGTATAGTACTTTAGTCAAGACACCTTAAGTGTATGTGTCTACTTATGGATGTTATACCCTAAGAAACTGATAATAAACTTGAGACTATTCAGAAGGAGCTGAATGAAATGTTGAGGCCTCTGGAAACTATGTTACGTGAAAAATAGTTAAGAGAAATGACGTGCTTAGCCTAGAGAAAGACCAAGAAAGCAGCGATAGCTGTGCTCAGATATTGAAAGGGTCAGCGTCTGAACGAGGAAAAGGAGGAAAAGTAAAATTACTTTGTGTTGATCCTAGAACTAGGTCTAGAACAAGGAATTTACAGAGCAGCAGGCATCAGCTAGGTGTAGGAAAATCTTGCTGACTAGCTCTCCAGTACTGGAAATGTTTATCTGGAAAAGTCAACTGCCACCTCCACCCCAACCCCTGAAAATGCTTATTCAAGCACAGGCTGGAATGGTGAGTTTACATAGATTTTAGAAAAGATTCCTGCATTCAGAGAGAAATTGAACTGGACCCCTTGGGTCTTTTTCCATCACAGACTCCACATAAAATTTGTTTGCTTATTTATCAGTTCATTCAACAAAATCTGCTAATTTAGTTAAAATGTACATATAACCTGATAGTTATATAACTATATTCATTTATTTTATATTTTTTATATATCTGTATTTATAGTCCAGAGGAATGCTTTGTTAGTATATCACCACTTTTTAAAATTAATTTATTTTTTAAATTTAAATTCAGTTAATTCACATATAATGTGTTATTGGTTTCAGAGGTAGAGGTCAGTGATTCATCAGTCTTATATAACACCCAGTGCTCATTCTATCACGTGCCCTCCTTAATGCCTATCACCCAGTTACCCTGTCCCCCCACCCACCTCCCCTCCAGCAACCCTCAGTTTGTTTCCTATAGTTAAGAGTGTCTTATGGTTTGTCTCCCTCTCTGATTTCGTCTTGTTTTATTTTTCCCTCCCTTCCCCTATGATCCTCTGTTTTGTTTCTTAAATTCCACATATGAGTGAGATCATATGATAATTGTCTTTCTCTGATTAACTTATTTCGCTCAGCATAACACCCTCTAGTTCCATCCATGCTGTTGCAAATGGCAAGATTTTAGTTTTTTGATGGCTGAGTAATATTCCACTGCGTATATAAACCACATCATCTTTATCTGTTCATCTGCTGATGGACGACATCTGGGCTTTTTCCGTAGTTTGGCTGTTGTGGACATTGCTGCTGTAAACATTGGGGTGCAGGTGCCCCTTCGGATCACAACTTGTAACTTTGGGATAAATACCCAGTAGTAATATGTCACCACTTTTTGAGAGACCTGAGTTTGATGTTTCATATAGGTGAAACCCCCTTGAATGTTAAAACTTTCTGTGTTTTTAAGTTGTTTCCCTGCTTTCCTAAGCAGACTTCTCAGCTATTAAACATACATGTAACCTTTGTTCATTGGCTTGAATCTTTATTATGAACATCAACTCTTATACTTCAATACTGAAAACCTCCCAGGAGCTGTCTAAGTATGAAGCACAGTTTTTCTTTAGGCTAAGTATTCTGACTTCTATGCTTTTAGATTATTAAATATTTGCTTATAGTTTTCCTGTCTTTTTTTTTTTTTGGTCAGGGGAATGGTCTCTAGGCTCTTTTTTAAAAATTTAATTTAATTTCAATTCCAGTGTAGTTAGCATACAGTGTTATATAAGTTTCAGGTATACAATATAGTGATTCAGCAGTTCAATACATTACTCATTATTCATCAAGGTAAGTGTACTCTTAATCCCCTTTGCCTGTTTCACCCATCCCCCACCCACCTCCCCTCTGGTAACCATCAGTTTGTTCTCTATAGAGTTAAACATTTCTTGGTTTGCCTCTCTCTCGTTTTTGTTTTTGTTTTTTTACTTTATCCTTTGTTTTGTTTCTAAAATTCTGCATACGGGATAAGTCATATGGTATTTGTCTTTCTCTGACTGGTTTATTTCACTTAGCATTAAACTCTCTAGATCTATCCATGTTGTTGCAAGTGGCAAGATTTCATTCTTTTTTATGACTGAATAATATTCATTGTGTACATATACCACATCTTCTTTATCCATTCATATACTGATGGACACTTGGCTGCTTCCATAATTTTAACTAGCCTCTTTTTTCCCAATTCTGTGCATTAGGAACAGATAACTAAGCTTGTTAGAATTGTGTGAGGGGGGAAAAAAGCAAGTGTTTAATGAAGACACACAGGGCTCTCCAATAAATGTATTATATGAACTCGGACTTTGTGTCATATATTTTAGCTGATTCACTAGAGGAGCTCAACAGCAGACTTGAATAGTCAGAAGAAAGAATCAGCAAACTTAAGGATAGGTTAATTGAGGCTATCTGAGCAACAGAAGGAAAAAAGAATGAAATAAAATTAACAAAGCCTCATGAACAAGTTGAATTTATCCTAGAAATACAAGAGTATGTTGGAATCAATAGATTACAATCAATATAATACATCAAATTAATAGAATAAGAAAACCAAAACCATGTGATCACTTCAGTAGACTCAGAAAAATCATTTGACAAAATTCAACACACTTTCACAATAAAAATTCTTAACAAACTAGATACAGAAGGGAATTTCCTCAGCCTGATAAAGGGCATCTACAAAAAACCCACTGCTAACATAATAATTAATGGTGAAAGACTGAATGGTTTCTCCCTAGGATCAGGAATAAGACAAGGATGTCAGCTCTCCCAACTTTTGTTCAGCATCATACTGGAGATTCTAGTTAGGGCAATTAAGCAAGGAAAAGAAGTAAAAGGCATTCAGGTTGGAAAGGAAAAAGTAAAACTATGTCTATTAGGAAGGCACAGAATCCAAGAGCAATATACAAAAAACAATTGTATATCCATTAGCAATGAGCAATCTGAAAATGAAGGTAGGAAAACAATTCTATTTGCAGTAGCACCAAAAAGAACATTATAATACATGGAATGCCATATTACTCAGCCCTTAAAAGGAAGAAAATTCTGACACATGCTCCAACATGGATGGACCATGATGACATTAAGCTAAATGAAATAAGCCAGTCACAAAAAGACAAATACTGTATAATTGCATTTATATGTGGTACCAACTGTAGTCAAATTTGTAAAGAAAAAAGTAGTATGATGGCTGGCTGGGACCAGAGGGTGGGGGAAATTAATTGTTTAATTGCTGTAGAATTTCACAAGATCAAGAGTTCTGCAGATGGGTTATACGACAATGTGAATGCACTTAACACTACTATACTATACACTTAAGAATGGGTAAGATGAGGGTGTCTTGGTGGCTGAGTCGGTTAAGCACCCAACTGTTGATTTTGGCTCAGATCATGATCTCATGGGTCGTAAGATCGAGTCCCGTATTGGGCTCCATGCTCAGTGGGGAGTCTGAAGATTCTCTCCCTCTGCCCCCTGCTACTTGTGCTCTCTCTCTCTTTCTCTCAAATAAATAAATAAATCTTAAAAAAAGAATGGCTAAGATGGTAAATTTTATGTTATATGTATTTTACTAAAATTAAAAATAATAAAAGAACAAAATACTTAACAAAAGAAGTTCAAGGCATGAACACTGAAGACTACAAACATTGTTAAAAGAAATCGAAGACTTAAATAAATGGAAAGACATTTCCTGTTCATGGATTGGAAGTCTTAATTTTGTTATGATGGTAACTCTCCAGATTGATCTACATATTCAGTGCAATTCCTATTGATAACCGGCTGCAATTTTTGGTATAAATTGACAAGGCAATTCTAAAATTCATATAGAAAAGCAAGGGACCTAGCATAGCGAGAAACAATCTTGAGAAAAACATATTGAAAACTTACTTATTTATTTTTAAAGATTTTTTATTTATTTATTAGAGAGAGAGAGAGAGAGCATGAGTGGGGGGGGCAGAGGGAGAGAGAGAAGCAGATTCCCCACTGAGCAGGGAGCCCAATGTGGGGTGCTGTCCCAGGACCCTGGGATCATGACCTAAGCCGAAGGCAGACGCTCGACCAACTGAGCCACCCAGGTGCCCCTGAAAACTTATTTAAAAGCTACAGTAATCAAGACAGCATGATACTGGCATAACAATAGACATATAAATCTATGGAATAGAACTGAGAGTCCAGAAGTTAATCCTTATATTTATGGTCAATTTATTTTTGACAAGAATGCCAAGACTATTTATTTATTTATTTATTTATTTATTTATTTATTTTTAAGATTTTATTTATTTATTTGACAGAGAGAGACAGTGAGAGAGGGAACACAAGCGGGGGGGTGGGAGAGGGGAGAAGCAGGCTTCCCGCTGAGCAGGGAGCCTGATGCGGGTCTCAATCCCAGGACCCTGGGATCATGACCTGAGCTGAAGGCAGATGCTTAATGACTGAGCCACCCAGGAGCCCCGCCAAGACAATTTAATTGGGGGAAAATAGTCTTTTAAACAAATAGTGCTGGGATAATTGGACATCCAAATGAAATTGAACCCCTACTTCACATCATACAGAAAAATTCATTTAAAATGGATCACAGGCTGGCTCCGTCAGAAGAGCATGTGACTCTTTATCTCGGGGTTGTGAGTTTGAGTCCTACATTGAATGTGGAGATTACTGAAAAATAAAAAAATCTTAGGGGTGCCTGGGTAGCTCAGTCAGTTCAGTGTCAGACTCTTGATCTCAGCTCAGGTCTTGATCTCAGGTGGGCATGGAGCCTACTTAAAAAATAATAATAATAATAAAATAAAAAATTTAAAAATCTTAAAAAAAATAAAATGGATCACAGACCTATAAATATAAGAGATAAAATTATAAAAACCCTTAGAAAAACACAGACATCAATCTCTGTGACTTAGGCAATGGTTTCTTAGATATGACAACAAAAACACATGACAAAAAATAAATTGGATTTCATCAAAAGTAAAAACTTTTGTGCATCAAAGGACACTATCAAGAAAGTAAAAAGATAACCCACAAATTGGGAGAAAATATTTGAAAATCATATATCTGATAAGGGACTAGTATTCAGAATATATATATATATAATTTTTAGAACTATACAAAAAAAGTCAACACAATTTAGAAAATGGGCAAATTATTTGAATAGACATTTCTCCAAAGAAGACATACAGATGAACAGGAAACACATACGAAGATGCCAAATATCACTAGTCGTCTTCGAAATACACATTAAAATGACAAGATACTACTTTAAACCTTCTAGAATGGCAATAATAATAATAATTAATAGAAAATAATATGTATTGGTGAGGATGTGGAGAAACTGAAACCCTCCTACATTGCTGGTTAGAATGCAAAATGGTGCAGCTTAAGTGGAAAACCACTTTCTAGCTCCTCAAAATGTTAAGAATACAGTTATATGATCAGCATTCTATTTCTAGGCATGTACCCAAGAGAACTAAAAGTTTATGCTCACACAAAAACTTGTACATGAATATTCATAGCAGCATTTCATAATTGCCAGAAAGTGGAAACAACTCGAATATTTATCATGGATGAATGGTTAAACAAAATGTGGTAAATCATTTAATGGAATATTATTCAGCCATAAAAAAGAATGATGTGCTGCTACATGAATCTTGAAAATATGCTAAGTGAAGGAAGCCAGATACAAAAGGCTACATATTTGTATGATTCCATTTATTTGAAATTTCCAAAATAGGCAAATCCATAGAAACAGAAAATAGATAGTGGTTCTGGGGGCACAGGGTTGGGGAATGAAGTAATGGAGAGGGACTGTTAATCAGTATGGGGTTTCTCTTTGGGATGATGAAAACATTCTGAATTTAGATAGTGACAGTAGTTACATAACTTTGTGAATATGCTAGAAACCCCTGAATTGTACACTTTAAAAAGGTAAACTCTATGGTATGTTAATTGTGTATCATTTTTAAAAACTAACAGACTACCCCTAGAGGGTAATCATATATTTATTTGTGAAAAACTTTTTTCATATTAGGTTTGTAGGTTTGTGGTTGATAGGTTTTTGTACCAGGAAAGGAATATGTGGGGAACAGCCTATGAAAATTGGCCAAGCTGCTGGGAGTTATGAGCAGCACCATCTCAAACTGCACTGCAGAGGAGACTGGCTATCACAGAGGGGTCCTTGGTAGTGACTGGAATTTTTTATCTCAGGAATTTAATATGAGGTTTTGGTAGGAAGTAAAGTTTAAACTGCAAGTCTCAACCCATCAGTGGATCATGAAATTGATTCCAGTTTTTTTTTAATAAAATCAAATGAAATTTTAAAAATCAGAATACCTTGCTCAGGGCAAGCATTGTTTCATAATAATTTTGTTTCAGATACATGCGCGCGCACACACACACACAGATTTACATATACTGTATCACAATATAACTTCTTACTGTGGATCATAGTAAAAAAAACTTTAGGAAATACCAATCTGGTAGAAAAAAACACTAATGATTATGGGAAAAGAAGTTTCTGAGGTAGGAAAAATTATACATAATTGATCAGAGGTTGAGTACAGCAATGAAAAAATGCAATTATTTTTCCTCCAATGATTATAATATTTCATGTTCCATTTGCATATAGGCCTTACAATGATTACTTAACAAGAGATTCTCTTCAAATCTCTTATCCTTCTGCCCGGATATTACAACTCTCAATAGCCAAAGCCATAAATCCAAACTACGTTCCTCCAAAAAGGGTAAGTCCATCTGAAAGAAACAGTTCCTGATTGATTTTGTTAACAACACGTTTATAACTGTAACATGCTCTCCTCTTATTTCTAGGTATATTTCACTTTTCTCCCTGTTTATTTTCCCCTCTCATCATATGAACTTTTCTGCCTACCTCCTCTATGCCTATTGTGTCACCTAGGATTTGATCAGAGAAGCAGAACAACAATGCAGAATTAGACCGTAAGCAATTATGGAAGCTGATAGAGAAGTCCATGGAAAGCTGTTTTGGCAGTTGGAACTTGGGTCTGGTTATAAATCTAGAAGCAATGACAGATAGTAGGGATAGGTCAGCAGCTACCTGGAAGGTATCTACCTCAGGGGAAACTATTACAGGTTCTTCAGGCAAGGGAACTCTAACCCCTTCAGGCAGGGGAAGTATGGCTGATTGTATTGGTAAGGAAGGTTCAGCAGTACTTAGGGGCTTAAAGTCCCCAGCTTTGTTGGAATCTGCCCATATATCCCTATCCCAATTTCCAAGGTCCTATTCCTTCCCAATCATTGCTCTAACTTTAACATAGGAGACCATACAAATTTGATAATTCAGTTTGCACTGTAATTAACCCACTCACAGAATTCGATTGTGAGCTTGGTTTTCAGAATTTTCATCCCTATGACCATAGAATATAAAGGTTTCTTTTAGGGAAGTTACAGAAACTTTCTGGTCCCTTACCCAGACATTAAGGTGGGAACTTAGAGGCCCGAGCCAGTCATTTCTTAACTCACTTTCTCTAGTGCACTTAGAGACAACCAACTAGGGAAGCCTGGGTTTGCTCGGTTGGCTAAGCATCTGCCTTCAGTTCAGGTCATGATCCCAGGGTCCTGGGATCAAGTCCCACCTCGGGCTCCCTGCTCAGTGGAGAGCCTGCTTCTCTCTCTGCCTGCCGCTCCCCCTGCTTGTGCTCTCTCTCTCTTTCTCTGACGAATAAATAAATAAATAAAATCTTAAATAAAAAGAAACAACCAACTAATCCCATTATACTTGTTTATTTCACTAAAATAATTTCTGGCAGCAGCTGCTTGGTCACCCAAAGTCTTGCTTTTTATTTTGCCAATGCATGCTATGCACTACCAGTACTTTTTTTTTTTTTTTAACTACTGGCAAAAGTATCATTAATACCTTTAAATCTAATCAGCTCAGAAAACAAATTA
The DNA here is from genome assembly GCF_964656455.1 of Halichoerus grypus. Taxonomy (NCBI): domain Eukaryota; kingdom Metazoa; phylum Chordata; class Mammalia; order Carnivora; family Phocidae; genus Halichoerus; species Halichoerus grypus. The sequence continues at coordinate 44,537,082 of NC_135714.1, forward strand.
CAGATAATCTAGAATCAATACAGAGAACCAGTTCTTAAAGTTGTGAGTTGTGATTTGGTTATCTGTTGCTTCCTACCAAACTTAGTGGTGTAAAACAACAAGCATTTTATTACGCTCAAGGATTTTGTGAGTTAGAAATCTCTCAGTTGGGATATCTCTAATGGCTTGGTTGTCTGAAATGGTAGGGGGCTGAAAGTTCCTACCGTAGTCAGCTAGGGCTGCTATAACAAAATACCAAAGACTGGGTGGCTTGAAAGACATTTATTTCTCACAGTTCTGGAGACCAAGAAATCCAACATCAAGGTGCCACCAGATTCTCTTCTTGATGAAGATCCTATTCCTGGTTTGCAGCCAACCACCATCTTGCTGTGTGCTCCACATGACTTCTTCTTTGTGTGTGCACAGAGAAAGAGTTCTTATCTCTCATAAGGACACCAGTCCCACTATGAGGGTTCTACCCTCATGACCTCATCTAAACCTAATTACCTCCCAAAGGCCTCACCTCCTACTATTATCACATTGAGGATTAGGACTTCAACGTATGAATTTGAGGGGGACATAAACAGTCTGTCCATAGCAACAGATGTATGTGGTGCCCAGGCTGATGTGACTTAAAGGCTAGACTCAGTTGGGAATATTCACAGGAGCACTTTCATGGGGCCTCTCCATGTGGCTGAGACTTTTCTCCGCATAGCGGCTATATTCTGAGAAGGAATATTCTAAAATGGAGTGTTTCAAGGGTGAGCATTCCAAAACAACCACGTGGCAGCTGCATGTTTTTTTATGATTTGGTCTTGGAAGTCACATAATGTCACAGTCATACTCTGCAGTCATACTCTGTTGATTGATACAGTTCCAAGTCACCGGATTCAAGGGGGCAGGGACACAAACCCCACCTGTCAATGAGAGAAGTGGCAAAGAATTTATAGCCACTCAAGAAAAAAACCTTGGTATCCTTGAGCATGGTTTTGTATACAGAAAAGACTGTTCAGAGGTATGCTCTTGATTTAAATAATTAATAGTCCATTTTTAAAACTTTAAATTAAAAATCTCTTTCTTAGGCTTTTACGTTTAGCTTGCAAGTTTTATTACACTGTTTATAATTCTAGCAGTCTTTAACAATGACTTTGAAGAGTTCTGAATAATGTTTGATTTGGTTTCTAAATGTAATCAAATACCTTCAAATAATTTAAATTATATTTGTTAATATTTTAATTTGATTTCTTTTTTAAGCATTTTACTTCAACCATCTACATTAACAAACAAAATTTCAAATATTAAATACTATTTAAAAATCAAATATATCAAATTTATAAATATGGTGAACTTAAAGTTTCAATGTTATCAGAATGACATAAACTTAAGATTTCAACTTAATGTTATAATTCTAAGTCAAATACTCAATTATACGTTTCAAGTTGCAGTTGTAGGGTTAACACTCTAATAGACCAAATTCTCTTAAACATGGACATGCTTTTATTTTGTTTTGTTTTGTTTTGTTTTTTTTTAAAGGTTTTTTTATTTATTCATTCGAGACACAGAGATAGAGAATATGAGCAGGGGGAGAAGCAGAGGGAGGGGGAGAAGCAGGCCCCCCGCTGAGCAGGGAGCCCGATGCGGGGCTCGATGCGGGGCTGGATCCCAGGACCCTGGGATCATGACCTGAGCCGAAGGCAGATGCTTAACCATCTGAGCCACCCAGGCGCCCCTGTTTTGATTTGTTTTTAGTAAACTCTACACCCAATGTGGGGCTCAGACTCATGACCCCAGGATCAAGAGTCACATGCTCCACTGACTGAGCTAGCCAGGCGCCCTCATGCACATGCTTTTAACTTTAGTAATATACACGTACTTTTTATTTTAATAATTTCTAAGTTACTGAAAAAAATGCAAGAAGTAACATTTTGTTCCATTTGTTTTTTCATTCTCTCTCCTCCATGTAGGGTGTGTGTATGTGTGTGTGTCTGTGTGTGTATTTAATTTTTTTCCTGAATCATTTTTGAGAGGTACAGACATCATACACCCATTTTCCTAAATACTTCAGTGTGTATTTCTTAAGAACAAGATCATTATCTTATGTAACCACAGAATTATTATCAAAATCAGGAAGTTTAATTGATAAATACTCCATGGTCCATGTCCAAATTTCATCAATTGTTGCACTACTTATTCTTTTTTTTTTTTAAAGATTTATTTATTTATTTATTTGAGGGGGAGAGAGAGAGAGCAGGGGGAAGGGGCAGAGGGAGAGGGAGAGAGTTAAAATCTCAAGCAGACTTCCCACAGAATGCAGAGCTCGACACAGAGCTCCATCTCACAACCCCAAGATCATGACCTGAGCCAAAATCAAGAGTCAGACGCTTGACCAGCTGAGCCACCCAGGTGCTCCATTGCACATACTTATTCTTAACACAAAGTATTAATTCTATGATTTTGATTCTCTTAACTTTTTTACAGTTAATGCTGAATCTTCCCAGTTTTAAAATACACATTCCCACAAAGGAAGCCAAGTTACTGTTACAGGTACCTTAGGTTACTTGTCACCAGAGACTTTGGATGGATGAACTGTAGAGGTCTTTTTTTTTTTTAATTTTATTTATTTACTTGAGAGACAGAGAGTTCGAGAGAGAGAGAGAGCATGAGGAAGAGGGAGGGAGAAGCAGGCTCCCGGCTGAGCAGGGAGCCTGACGTGGGGCTTGATCCTAGGACCCCAGGATCATGACCTGAGCCGAAGGCAGACGCTTAACTGACTGAGCTACCCAGGCTCCCCTGTAGAAGGTCTTTTACCTCTGTGAATGTCATACTGAGTCTCTTTTTATGGTAACTTTGTCAGAGACTACAAAACTTAAAAAGTGTTGGTTTCATAACTCACTTAGTTCATATCTATCATTCTCTCTACTTATAGATGTCCGAAGCTCCTATTCAGACTAATCAACCTGTGTAGATTTTTTAAATCGTTGACTCAAGAGATTTTGACTTTGAAGACTCTTATTTTATATTTAGCAGATACCTTTGAGTATTGACCACCTGTACTCTGCATATCTCACATGGCTTTATCTAACTTACTGTCCTAATTTATAAGGTCATTTTACCAACATGTTCCTCCCCAATCATTCTCAATCTGATTATTTTCTGAGAACAAAAATTTGAGAAGTAAAGTTACCAGATTAAGTGTATGAACATTTTTGAGGTGATTCATATATTATCCCAAAATGTGTTCCAACAAAAGTGATTTTGATTTACATATTCACTTGCATTATTTGGGCTGACTTTTACACTGCACTCTTGCCAACATTAGATATTATTTATTTTACAAAATGTTAATTTTAAAAATGCTATCTCATTAATAAAAATGCTTTCATTTTTCTGATTACTAATAAATTTAATAGTTCCCAACATTTATTTACCTGTGTAGTTTTCTTTTGTAAACTTGTCTATTCGTGGCTTTATTTATTTTTCTACTGGTCTGTATATTTTTTATTGATTCATAACAGTTCTTTACATATTAGAGGTATTCTTCGTCATATGTCTATGTATTTTTCCCAGCTTATATTTTGAAATTCTGGAGTTATAATTGATATAAAATGCATAGATCTTAAGTGTATAGTTTAATGAGCTTTTAACAAATGTATATATCCATTCAATAACCACCTCAATCAATATACAAAACATTATCCCCAAAATTTTCCTCCTGTTTCTAGTCAATTCCACTCTACCCCTGCCCTAGAGTCAACCACTTCCAGATTCCTATCACCATAGATTAGTTGTATTTATTATTCTTTGTAGGTTTATATAAGATTTATATTATTTCTTCCTCTTAAATATTTGATAGAATTTACTATTGAAGCAATCTGCGCTTAGTGTCTGTACAATTCCATGAAGTACTAATTAATCATTTCCAATAAATAAAGCTTTGTCTCCTATCAGACTCTGGGAAAATCAAAGAAATATATGACAACCGCTGTTTTCAATTAAGGCTTATAATCAAAAAAGGAAATAAATCATTCATTTACTCAATTCATTAAACAAGTATTTCTTAATCAATTATATAATACAGGATACAACAAGAATAATAAAACCGTTCCTTAAAGTAAATTTCAATTTAGAAGAAACCATAGACCTATAGGTAAATAATTAAGATTATTTGATACTCATAAAAGAGAATAAATAAAGTATTGAGAGATATCAGAAGAAGAGTGGGAAAATCCAAGAAAGATTCTCTTATCATGGAATTGTGCAGACAGATAGGATCTTAGGTTTGAATCCCAGCTGTGCAACCTATTCACTATAAAAACTTAAGTAAATTTCTGAACTTCATATAGTACCTTAGTTTCTCCATGAGTGAAATGCAAATAAAAATGATACCCTAGGTGAGGAATAAATGAATTAGTACATGTAAAACACTGTCAGTATCATCACTGTCTTAACACAAAAAGGGATTTGCAACATACCTTCTATATTATTTTTCTGCCCACAGTTAAAACCTTATTTTATTTCCAATTATCGATTATATTCCCTCTCAAAGTCTTGTGGTAAGTTTTGAGTTTGAATACTAGTAATTGAAATAGAAGACCATGTAAATTGAACACATTTCCACAATTCAGACAGTGAGAAATGACTTGGGGGACTAACAGCATTGTCTATGGAGAATGTGATTCTGCCTTTCTTCCTCTTGGCTTTGGTTTCTTTTTCTTACCTGTTCCAATTAGAAGAGAACCACTTGAATTCACTTTAAGTATGGGGATTTGTGATAACGTGAGTCCCAGTTTCCAAAGGGCAAAAGCAGTTAAGAACAAAGCAGAGCTCCCCCACTTAGACTGTGTTCTCATGTAGTAGGCCTGAGCCTTCCCTCTTGGCTGAGTTTTTCATTCCACAAATCAGCATTACCATTTATCTCTTAGTCAATATGTAATGTTGCCATTTCCTCCCCATCTTTAGTTTAACAGTAAGTTCCTGAAAAGCTGGGTTGGATTCCATACAACCTAATTTGAGAAAGACTGAAATTGATCCTTTCAGCTATGATCATGGGTTACTGCAAGACTCTCATCCTTTCTGCTGGATTTGCTGAGAATTCTGGTCGAGGTCAGACAGTTCTTTGTAACCTTGATGGAGATGGTATTTATTATTTGATACTTACAGACCCTATTTTGTTTTTCTCCCCTAGATTGAAACCGAGATTTCAGTTCCTGCCCTGACTGCTGTTGCAACTCCAAGAACTGTAGACCTTGCCCATCCAAGGATCAAGATTGAGGGTCTGTGCTTTGAAAGAGAACGAACTGAACTGCCCATCCGTCCTGTAAGCCACCACTGCCTTGGCATCCTTCACCTCACTTTTTGGTTGTTCCTGGGGTGCTGTTTTGCTACTATAGTGCATAGGCCAAGGTCATTGGGAAAGATAATCTTGAAAGAGTGGTCTGTGGCATGAAGGAAGACCTAGCTGCAAGATATGTAGAGAGACTGGGGATAGAGGGCAAAGAGCATGGGCTTTGGAATCAGTAAGAGCTGGGTTCAAATTCCAGCCTCACCACTAGCTCTGTGATGTGACAGTGTTCCTGAGCCTTATTTATTCATTCAAGTATTTGAATGCCTACTGTGTGCCAGCCATCATTCCCAGTGAACAAGATGGAGAGAGACAAAAAATAAGGGTCGAAGGCGATGAAGAAAATAAAATAGGAAATGACTGACTATGGGTGAGGGTGGGGAATAAGCTACTTTGTATACGGTAGTCAGGGAAAGGCTCTCTAAGGATGGGATATCTGGTGTGAAACCTGAGTGACAAGAAGGAGTCAGCTAGGTGAAGGTCTGAGAAAAGAATATTCTAGTAAAGGGAAGAACATGTGCCAGAGTATTAAAGTGGGGATGACCTTGAAGTTGGGTGGAACAAGGTGAGCAAAGAGATTATAAAGTTAACAGTTCCCACTGGGAGGTCTGTTGTGATTTGAAATAATAGAGAAGGCATTGGTACTCAGCATAGAGCCTCACACATTCAGTGGCTTCCCTCCCTCTTCCTCCTTGACACTCCCCTCTATTCATTGTAGTGACAACTTGGTGCCCAATACAATTGAGTTTTCAGTAAATATCTAATGATCATGTTGCCAAGGAGGTTGGATAAATTTTACCCTCTAAGAACTGAGGATATGATATGGAATTCAGTTAGGAAATAAAACTAGCCTGGGATTCAAAACCCCTCAAGAAAGCATCTTGAGTTTGCTAAAGTGACTTGCCTTGTGACCCTTGGACAAATCACTTTATTTTCAGTTTTTTGGTATATAAAATGGGGGTTACAGTTATTTTTCTTTAGTTGCTAGGTTTGTTTGGGAGTTTATAAAAGATCTTTTTAAAAAGTGATACCACTGCAGATAATCATACTCTTAGAACCCCAAACAAGTCCATACCAGTGCAAAATAGTACTTTCAGGGCTACAGAGGGGTGTTTGTTATCCATCATGATTCTTGCGAGTGAGCATTTAAGAGAGAGAGAATAGGAGCTGTATGTCATCCTTCCAATTTTACCAATAAAGCAACATAATAGAAAAGCAACCTGGCAGGTGTGATTTTCAAAGACCAGAAGGAGTTGATCAATCAATCAACATATATTCCACACCAGTTATGCACTTACTCTAGCTTTTGGCAAACATGTATTTCTTTTTTTTTTTTAAGATTTTATTTATTTATTTGAGACAGAGAATGAGAGAGAGAGAGAGAGAGCACATGAGAGGGGGGAGGGTCAGAGGGAGAAGCAGGCTCCCTGCCGAGCAGGGAGCCTGATGCGGGACTCGATCCAGGGACTCCAGGATCATGACCTGAGCCGAAGGCAGTCGCTTAACCAACTGAGCCACCCAGGCACCCGCAAACATGTATTTCTTTCAAGAAGTTTATATTCTAGTGGGGAGAAGCAGACAATAAACATACCGACAAAGAGATAAGTGAGCAAAGTGAGGTGTTGGTAAATGCTATAAAGAAGACTGAATAAGTGTACTGTAGAGGAGGGTTATCAGAAAGGTTGATGTATCTTGGATGGTGAAGGAAGATGTCCTTGAGAACGTGATGTTTGAGTCTAGAGACTTGAATAATGAAGAGCAGCCATGACAAAGTTGAGGAAAGAAGCTTTCAAGCAGAGGAACTAGCAGGTGCAAAAGTCCCAAGGTGGAAAGAGCTGGATCAGAGGGGCTTTGTGTGGCAAGGATCATCGTGATCAAGGTGGGGAGGGGAGGCAGATGAGGTCAGAGCACTGGGATAGCAATCAGATCATGTAGGGCCTTCTAGGCCACAGTAGGGGGTCTAAATATTATTCATAGCAAAATGGGAAACCACTAGAAGGTTTTAAAGCCTGAGAGTGACATAATCTGACTTGGGCTTCAGAAAGTACATACCTCATAGGGTTATTATGATGATTAAGTGGGAATAATGTAGGTGCCCCACTTAGAACACTGTCTGGCTCATGGAATACACTCATTAAATGCTCATTCTCTTCCTCAGTAACTGGTATGTGAAGGCTAGATCGTACAGAGCAAAAATGGAAGCAGGGAGACTAGTGAGGAATCTGCTGCAGTAATCCAGGAGAGAATCCTGGATGGTGATTCAATTAGGGCCATCACTGTAAAGAGAGGGAGATGTGAAAATTGGGATATATTTTTGTATCTTTTTGCTTCCACTATAGATATCCCGTGCTGCCTTGCTATACAAACCTAGCCCTCGAATAATGGCTCTAGCTAAGGCCAGGCCTCTTCATCAAGATTATCTACCTGACCGTGATGCCCACTGGCCAGTATCTTATGCTGCTATCCATTGCAAAATATCTCCCAGAATTCAAGAACTAGCTAATCCAAATACAAGGTATGTCAATTTATTGCTAAGATGGGACAGGAAAGCTGGGGGTGCTAGGGAGAGGGAAAAATTAACCTAATAAGACCAATGAAAGTAATTGTAGAAATACAAGAAATTTTCAAAAACATCTCACTTGTTACATTAATTGTGACAAATCTATGGTCTTACCATAAATAGAAGGCAGCAGTTAAAGGGTTAGTGGACTAGTGAAACTTAGATATAGGAAACAATTCTGTAAGGGTGGATATGGGATTATTTATCTAACGTATTGTTAAGTGAAACAAGTACATAACAGAGCACACAATGCTAAGAATACTCTAAGAAAATAGATACGTGCCATATATTTGCTTGCAGGTGCCTATAATCTCAGAAGAGTATGCAAGAAGCTAGTAACAATGCTTACTTTTGGGGGGCCCGAGGGAACTTGGGTGGGAGGAAGATTTATTTTTTATTAAATAGGGCTTTTGTGTTTTTTCATGTTTTTGCATCATGTACATGTATGACCTACTTGAAGTAAATAATACATTCAACAAAGAAGAAATGGACTCTAATTCCTGTTTACTTTTTAGAAGATTTCTTAACTTGCCTGAACCTCAGTTCATATTGTTTCCTTCATGAGATAATGCCTGATTCCCCTTTTAAGCATCATCAGGAAAACCTAGGAGAAGCTGAAAAAGTCACAGAAGTCTTCAGCTCAGGGAACAGGGAATGTGTTCATTCTTAAATAATATTTTTAAATTTTTATAATGTGTTTTGCCTTTAAAAGAAATAAAGTTCAACAGCAATGAAACGAAGCTCATTCTCTGTTCATTGACAAAGGAAAGGGAAAAATAAGATCAAGTACTCAGGGTCTACCCCAGTGGCAAAGTTATTATTTGGCGGTAAGGTGCTAAGTGTGGGAACTTCAAAAATTTGATTTAAGTCCACCAGAGGACTACTGGGCTTGTTTTAACATTACCCAATTATTGAAAACTTTCCAGAATTAACTTTCTGTGGAAAGAGCCAAGGCTTTGGAATCTGATAGATACATGAATCTGGATTTGACCACAGGTCATTTTTATAACTTCCCGGAGCCTTCATGTCCTTCTCTATACAATGGGGGTCATGACACCTGTTTCATGGGGCACTTATGAAAAATCAAAACAGAATAATATCATAGAGCCTAACACACATAGTGGATGGTCGAGAAATGTTAGTTCCATTTTCTGTTCATTTTTTTTCAGGTCGCATTCTTTTTCCCCCATTTCAGGTCTCCCGTGCACATTATATATTATGATCCAGATGTCTTTAAAGTCAAGCCAGCTGCTTTGAAAACACAGTGTTCTCCAAGGATCCATGAGTTGGCAGAACCTCTTGTGCGTTAAATACAGAAAGCCACGTCAGTCAGACTCTAGTTATGTGTCTAGAAAACATATTAGGTGACTTAGTTCCCTACTCTGGTCCCATCACCTTATATTCCCACATCCCCCCGAAAACCATAGAGACCTCCAGGGAACACCACTGTGACCATCGAATAGCAATTCCTGCTGTTACCTGTAGTCATGTCTTTAGCAGATTTGGAGACTCGAGCACGCAATAAAAGAGAAACAGAGAGCCTGCCTTATCCTTACTATATCTCCTCACAAGCATCTTGGCCATCTCATTGCTCTGACTGACCTGAAGAAACACTTCCTTATGTTTGCTGGGTTTGTTTTTCTTTTCCTGGAGAAATCCATATTCCCCAGACTCTGCTCAGTCCCTGCTCTAATAAGTCCTGGGAATTGAAATAATTCTTTGTGTTGCTTTTCCAACCTCCCCTCCTTAACGGAGAAGTAACACTGAAATGGCGAAACCTTTTGGGATAACTTGAAATGCATTTCATAATCTGTAGATGAAGTTTAGGGAACAGGTTACCTTAAATAATCACCCCTGCCCCAATCTCTGTTCCTTCACTCAGGCTGCGTCGTTTATCAGGAATGACAGAGAAAGCAAGGTATTTGGTAAGCATTATAATTCTCTGTCAAATTACATCTGCCCAGAGGTTTTTTTTAATTTAATTGTTTTGTATTTACCCCAAAGATACAAATGTAGGGATCTGAAGGGGTACGTGCACCCCAATGTTTATAGCAGCAATGTCCACAATAGCCAAACTGTGGAAAGAGCCAAGATGTCCATCGACAGATGAATGGATAAAGAAGATGTGGTGTATATATATATATATATATATATATATATGATGGAATATTATGCAGCCATCAAAAGGAATGAGATCTTGCCATTTGCAACAACGTGGATGGAACCGGAGGGTGTTATGCTGAGCGAAGTACGTCAATCAGAGAAAGACATGTATCATATGACCTCACTGATATGAGGAATTCTTAATCTCAAGAAACAAACTGAGGGTTGCTGGAGTGGTGGTGGGTGGGAGGGATGGGGTGGCTGGGTGATAGACATTGGGGAGGGTATGTGCTATGGTGAGCACTGTGAATTGTGCAAGACTGTTGAATCACAGATCTGTACCTCTGAAACAAATAATGCAATATATGTTAAGAAAAAAAAAAAGAAGATAGCAGGAAGGGGAGAATGAAGGGGGAGAAATCGGAGGGGGAGACGAACCATGAGAGATGATGGACTCTGAAAAACAAACTGAGGGTTCTAGAGGGGAGGGGGGTGGGAGGATGGGTTAGCCGGGTGATGGGTATTAAAGAGGGCACGTTCTGCATGGAGCACTGGGTGTTATGCACAAACAATGAATCGTGGAACACTACATCAAAAACTAATGATATAATGTATGGTGATTAACATAACAATAAAAAAGTAAAAAATTTGTTTTATTCTCTCCATGGATCAGTATTTTACAAATGAAACTAAGTTTTATGACATATCTAGATTTACATGAAAATGAACTTATCTGAAAACCAATTTTACAGATGGATGAGTTCATCTCCATTGCTTTGTGTTAAGGAAATAACTAGTGTTATGGAGAGGCAATATTATATAGTAGTTTTGAACTTGCATTTTGGAATCAGGCAGACCTGGCTTAGTCTCCCCCATGGATCATTTATGCCAGGTATGTGATTTTTTTTTTTTCAAAGATTTTATTTATTTATTTGACAGAGAGAGACACAGTGAGAACACAAGCAGGGGGAGTGGGAGAGGGAGAAGAGGCTTCCCGCCGAGCAGGGAGCCCGATGCAGGGCTCGATCCCAGGACCCTGGGATCATGACCTGAGCCGAAGGCAGACGCTTAACGACTGAGCCACCCAGGCGCCCCTAGGTATGTGATTTTGAACAAATTTCCTACCCCCCTCCCCGTGCCTGTTTCTTTATGTGTAAAATGGGTTCTGCTGCATTATTATAAAGATTAAATAAGAAAATTATGGGGGCGCCTGAGTGGCTCAGTCAGTTAAGTGTCCGACTTGTGATTTCAGCTCAGGTCATGATCTCAGGGTTGTGAGATCAAGCCCCTCATCCAGCTCTGTGCTCAGTGGGGAGTCTGCTGCTTTCCCTCCCTTTGCCCTTCCCCTTACTTGCATTCCCTCTCTCTCTCTAAAATAAATAAATCTTTTTTTAAAAAATTATGTAAAATATGAATTGGAAAAAAAATTGTTTACAAATTTAGTTCCTTTGGTCTTCTGAGGGGGGGTGGCATAGTTCATATCAATGGGAAAATAAATATCTTTATGGCTTGATTGATACATTGAATGAATGTTTGTTGAGTGTCTTTGCTTTGCCAGGCACTGTGCCAGGCATTGGAGATAATCACACTAACCCCAACAGATGTGGGCTCTGCTTTCATGGACTATTAGCCAATTGGGAGAGATGGATGTAATTCAAATATTCATAAATGTAAAATTACAGCGGTGGCAAAGTGCCATGGCAGAGAGGTTATAATGCTATGAAATAGCAGAATAGAGAACTCTGACTCCCTTGGGAGGGCAAAGGAAGACCTCTTTAATGAAGGGACAATTGGGCTGGAATCTAAACATTGAGTAAGGTTAACTAACCAAATAGGGGATGGGAAGTCAGTCCAGGTAGTGAGAACATATGTTTAGTGGACATTTGTTGATTTGGGGGCCATCCTGCATCCATTTCTCCTCCTTCTGGTAAGAACTCCCAATTTTCTTTTGGAGAATTACTTTGTCTTCATTGTTTAAAGCTTTACTGGTACTTTTTTAAAAATATATTTATTTGAGAGAGAGAGAGCACACAAGCAGGGGGTAAGGGGCAGAGGGAGAAGGAGGAGCAGACACCCCACTGAGCAGGGAGCCCAAAGTAGGGCTCAATTCCAGGACCCTGAGATCATGACCTGAGCCAAAGGCAGACACTTAACTGACTGAGCCAGCCTGGGCTTTGGATCTTACGGAGAGTGGTGCAAGGGGTGGGGGGTATAGTCGGAGCTGATATTTCCCAGTAGTGGTGCCCTGATGAGACTTCCTTTTGCTCCTACCCTCTGTGTCCCTGGAGCTACTCTGACCCTTCACCTATTCCTTTGACTCAGAAGCTGCCCACAGCCATCTAGTAAATCCCCTGTGGCAGGTGGGCAGATGTATTGGGGACTGAAAGAAAGCCAGTTTCACTCAAACAGAGGTAAAACGGGGTTACACTAAGCAAGAGGAGCAGAAGGATGGGAGCCAGAACATGCAGGGCCCTGGAGGCCATGTTGAAGACTTTAGTTTTTATCCTAAAACCTGTGAGAGTTGTTGAAGTAATGTAAGCACAGGGATAATGTAATCAGGGTTGCTTTTTGAAAAAATCTCCTTGGACAAAAAAACTGGGGAGGAGACAGTAGAAGTAGGTAGACCAGGTAAGGAGGCTATTTAGTAGATCGGATGAAAGATGAAAATAGTTTGGTGGTACCGTAGTAGAGATGGAAAGAAGTGACAAACTTGAGATTTGAGGAAGTGATTTTTTTTTTTTAAAGATTTTATTTATTTGACAGAGAGAGACACAGCGAGAGAGGGAACACAAGCAGGGGGAGTGGGAGAGGGAGAAGCAGGCCTCTCGCAAAGCAGGAGCCCGGTACAGGGCTCGATCCCAGGACCCTGGGATCATGACCCGAGCTGAAGGCAGACGCTTAATGACTGAGCCACCCAGGTGCCCCGAGGAAGTGAATTTTTATAGGATTTGGTGATGGGTTGGATATGGTATGGGAGAGAGGGAAGCATTTAAGATAATCCCTGGATTTCTAAACTATGAAATAAGATAGAAGTGTCTTAATATACAAATGGACAATGGCCTGGTCATAAATGACAATAGAACTCTGACTTACAACCTTTGCAGCGACCACCAGGTCAGGAATCTAAACTACAACCTCTTTAGCAATTAGCCCAGAAGGGTCAGGATCTGGTCAATGGTCCTTACTGGTGCCTATTTTTGCCCCCACTTCCAAGTCAGGGCCAACCAGAGAGAGCCAAATATACTCCCTAAGCCAGTCACACAGGATGCCCTATTTCTAGTTAGCTTCTCTCCAACTTCCCCACGCCAGCAGCCTTTAATCAGAGCATACCCAAAGCCTCCTCCGTGTTCCCTCTAAAGCTTTAACACTCCTCTGCCTTTGAATCTCTGCCAGATGCAAGCGATGATGGCTGACTCACAATAGCAAGCCCTAAATAAATAGCCTGGTGTGTCTTCATTTGGGTAATCTTTATTTCCACAATTTATCCCTTCACTGGGAGAGGACCAGAAGAGGAAAGTAGAAAAGCATGTGTTTAGTTCTGGATACTTAGATTAGAGGATGCCTTTGAGATGCTTTGAGCTCAAAGGAGGTGCCAGGTGCAGGGCTATCTTATGACTTGCATGTCCCCTAGGCATTTTGCCTTTCTGGGTTCTTCCTTAAAATAATATGAAAAATTACATTTTATGACTGTGTTGGTATAAAGATGGACATATTAATATTATATATTAAAAATATTTTTTACTAGAAGTTTCTCTTTCCCTTCTCATTTAAAACTACATTTTTGTGAGCTCCTAAAAATACTATGAGCTATAGGCATTGGGCCTACTGTGCCTATCTGAGGAGGTCCTGGCCCGTGGCCTCCCTTGGCAGCAGAGACATACCACAGGCAGTAAGGAGAGGGAGCCTGAAGATACATGTTCTTTCGTAATTTGTGTTGGTTTTTCTTTTCCATCTGGGAGGGGCTGCCAGATGGGAAACTTCCCCACCCATAGCAGCATGCATCTGCCTGCCGGCTCTCTGTTGCCAAGGTGTGGTCGGTCAGCTAGAACTTCCAGGATGTTGAGCATCCTGAGCCGGATTGCAAGACAGGGCAGGCATAAGACTGGGGACAGAAAAAGGTGGCTGTGTGCAGTAAGGGAGCAGAAAGAAGCAGTTTGTTTTCAGTGTGAAGCGGTGGGCAAAGTCACCCCAGGCTAGGGACACAATGGTGGCTGTCAGGCAGCCACTCTGTGGAAAACGGCTGTGGCTCAGGCAGGTGGACATCAAAGGAAAGCAGTAACAGACCCCAGGTAACACACCTCTTTTTGTTTAACAATTTAAGCAGGTGGGAGTGCCTCGGGGTTTAGAGAGTTTGAAACCACCACATTCCTGGCTTCAGCAAGCTTAAAGCATAGCCTAGCTCAGGAAGCCATTTGAGTTCCAAGATCATCACCACGTGGTTGATGATTGGTGGAGAAAGAGTAAGTGACTTTATTGTATGATTTCAAATATACAGGGAGGAAGTGTAGACTTGTGACTGGATGTGTACTTTCTGGAAGAAGAATGCAGGATTTCAACCCTGGACCCACCACTCACTAGCTCTGTGTCTTCAGATAAATTAACTAACCTTTCTGGGCCTCAATTTCCTCACTTGTAAAATGGCGGTAAGAATAGTACGGTCAAATGTTTTCCCGCAAAGCACCACCAAAGAGCTTGTGAATGAGGCGAAGTTGAGTTTATAGCTTACTAAGATAAGGGAGATCGCTACCTTCATCGAATGTTGGCCACATCTGGTAAGGAAAGGGCAGTGGCGAGGTATTTATGAGTTTGGGAGCAGTTAGGACTGGGCAACGGATTGATAGAGATGGCAAGGCAAGAGTTTCTGAAGGAGCCTTCGAGAATTGAGACCAGTGAAATACTTTCAGGTCAATAACAAAAGTTATTTGCAACTTTATCTTTTTAGGCAAGAGTTTTCTAAAGCTATATCACTGAAGGCAGTAGCGTAGTGCAAGTCATGTTAAGGTAGAAGGTAAACCATGCTGGGGTACAGGCGCATCTCAGAGATGTTGCAGCTTTGGTTCCAGGCTGCCGCAATAAAGCGACTATTGCAGTAAAGTGAGACAGATTTTTTAGTTTCCCAGTGCACATAAAAGTTATGTTTATACTATACTGTATCTATTAACTATGCAGTAGCATTAATGTCTAAAAAACACTGTACATATCTTTTTAAAAATATTTTATTTATTTATTTGAGATAGTGACACAAGCAGGATTGAAGGGGAGAGGCAGAGGTAGAACCAGGCGTTCCTACATTGTACATATCTTAATTTAAAAATACTTGCGGGGGGCGCCTGGGTGGCTCAGTTGGTTAAGCGACTGCCTTCAGCTCAGGTCATGATCCTGGAGTCCCGGGATCGAGTCCCACATCGGGCTCCCTGCTCAGCAGGAAGTCTGCTTCTCCCTCTGATGCTCCCCCCTCTCATGCTCTCTCTGTCTCTATCTCATTCTCTCTCTCAAATAAATAAATAAAATCTTTAAAAAAAAAAAAAACACAGGTCCATCCTTAAAAAAAAAATAAATAAATAAATAAAAATACTTGCGGGGGGCGCCTGGGTGGCTCAGTCATTAAGCCTCTGCCTTCGGCTCAGGTCATGATCCCGGGGTCCTGGGATGGAAGCCTGCGTCGGGCTCCCTGCTCAGGGGGGAGCCTGCTTCTCCCTCTGCCTCTCCCCCTGCTTGTGTTCCCTCTCTCGCTGTGTCTCTCTCTGTCAAATAAATAAATAAAATCTTAAAAAAAAGTACTTGGGGGTGCCTAGGTGGCTCAGTTGGTTAAGCATCCAACTCTTGATCTCAGCTCAAGTCTTGATCTCAGGGTTGTGAGTTCAAGTCCCACATTGGGTTCCATGCTGGGTGTGGAGCCTGCCTTAAAAAAAAAAAAGTATTGCTAAAAAAAGTATTAGCATCATCTCAGCTTTCGGTGAGTTATAATCTTTTTGCTGGTGAAGGGTTTTGCCTTGATGGTGGAACACTGCCGTGGTTGTTGAAGGTTGGGGTGGCTGTGGCAATTGCTTAAAATAAGAAAACAACGAAGTTGCCACATCAATTGTCTTCCTTTTACAAACAATTTTTCTGTAGCAGTGATGCTCTTTGATAGCATTTTGCTCACAGTAGAACTTCTCTCAACATTGGAGTTAATCCTCTCAAACCCTGTTGCTTATTTATAAGTTCATGTAATATCCTAAATCCTTTGCTATCATTTCAACAGTCTTCACAGCATCTTCACCAGGAGTAGATTCCATCTCAAGAAACCACTTTCTTTGCTCATCCATAAGAAGTAACTCCTCATCCCTTCAGCTTTGTCATGAGATTGCAGCAATTCAGTCCCATCTTCAGGCTCCACTTCTCATTCTCGTTCTCCTGTTATTTCCACCACACCTGCACTTACTTCCTCCACTGAAGTCTGGAACCCCTCAAAGTCCTCCATGAGGGTCGAAATCCACTTCTTCCAGACTCCTATTCATGTTGATATTTGGATCTCTTCCCATGAATCACAAATGTTCTTAATGGCATCTAGAATGGTGAATCCTTTCCAGAAGGTTTTCAAATTACTTTGCTCAGATCCATCAGAGGAATCACTATCTGAGGCAGCTATAGTCTTATGAAATGTATTTCTTCAGTAATAAGACTTGAAAAAAGACCCACAATGATCCCTTGATCCATGGACTGCAGAATGGATGTTGTGTCAGCAGGCATGAAAGCAACATTAATCTCATTGTCCTCTCCATCAGAGCTCTTGGGTGACCAGGTGCATTGTCAATGAGCAGTGATATTTTCAAAGGAATCTGTTTTTCTGATCATTAGGTTTCAACAGGGGGCTTAAAATATTCAGTAAACTATGTTGGAAAAAGATGTGCTGTCATCCAGGCTTTGCTGTTCCATTATAGAACACAGACAGAGTTGATTTAGCATAATTCTTAAAGGCCCTAGAACTTTTGAAATGGTAAATGAGCACTGGCTTCAATTTAAAGTCGCCAGCTGCATTAGCCCCCAACAAAGGCCTGTTCTTTGAAGCTTTGAAGCCAGGCATTGACTTCTCCTCTTTGACTCTGAAAGTCCTAGAGGCGTCTTCTTCTAATATAAGGTTGTTTCATCTACATTAACAATCTGTTGTTCATTCTAGCCACCCTCATTCACTCTCTTAGCTGGATCTTCTGGGGAACTTGCTGCAGCTTCTAATCAGTACTTGCTGCTTCACCTTGTACTTTTACGTTGTAAAAACAGCTTCCTTCTTTAAACCTCATGGATCAACCTCTGCTAGCTTCAAACTTTTCTTCTGCAGCTTCTTCACCTCTCTCAGCCTTCATGAAATTGAAGAGTCTCAGGGCCTTGCTCTGGATTAGGTTTTGATTTAAGGGAATGTTGTGGCTGGTTTGATCATCTGTCCAGACCACTCACACTTTCTCCATGTCAGCAGTAAGGCTGTTTTGCTTTCTTAGCCGTTGTATGTTCACTAGAGTAACACTTTAAATTTCCTTCAAGAACTCTTCCTTTGCATTCACAACTTGACTGGTACAAGAGGCCCAGCTTTCAGCCCATTGGCTTTCAACAGGCCTTCCTCACTAAGCTTAATCATTCCTAACTTTTGATTTAAAGTGAGAGATGAGTGACTTGAATGCTTCGAGGACATTGTAGGGTTATTAATAGACCTAATTTCAAGGAATAAGGAGAGCTGAGGAGAGGGAGAGAAACTGGGGAATGGCTGATAGGTGGAACAGTCAGAACACACCAACATTTATTGGTTACGTTCACCATCCTACATGGGCACGGTTCACGGTGCCCCAAAAATTCCAATAGTGACATCAAAGATCACTCATCACAGATCATCCATAGCAATATAATAATAATGAAAAAGTTTGAAATATTGTGAATCTTACCAAAATGTGACACAAAGACACAAAGTGAGCAAGTATTGTTGGAAAAATGGCACCAATAGACTTGCTCAGGGCTGCCACAAACCTCCAACTGGTGAAAAACACAATATCTGCAAAGCTCAGTAAAGGGAAGCTCAATAAAAGGAAGTATGCCTGTACATGGGAACTCTCTACTTCCCCTCAATTTTTCTGAAAACCTAAAACTGCCCCCAAAATTAAAATATTAATTAAAAAGAAAAAAGTAAACTGGTGGAAGAGGAGATTGCTGCACGATAGGTGCATTCTTGGGGAAATCTTGAATCATCCAACACAAATCAGGCTAAAACATGCTTTTGGTTCTTCATTTACTCTGTATAAAGGAGCATTGTTTATTTTGCAAGGGCATAAAAGAACAAAATGAGAGCAATAGCATGTCTCACACCCATTGCCAAAATAAGCTCTCTCATTAGGTTAACAATCATGAACATTAAATCAATCTCCTCAGAGAAGTAAATCTCAGCCTTATAGGAAAGGTTCCAAATCTCCCTCAGTTTATTCAGTAAATAAAGGCTGTATCTTAGTGATTCTTATTAAAGGATTCACCACATCAACAAATATACATGAAGGTGTTTAACAAAGTGCTTTATTGTTAGTATCTCGTTGATCAGCAATCCCTCATTTAACTTTATCATCAGAACACACAGCTTTTGCTCAGGCAGAGAACCAGCTCCTTAACGCCCTCCCTGCGATGGAAGTTTGGTCATCCAGGAGAATTCAAACGCATCCCCCACAACCAGACCCCAATCTCCTCCAGCCCTGGGACCACTCACCTTCTCTGCCTTCAATCATGGACATAAACTCAGGTCTGTGTAAAACATGCTTTTCTTCTCTGTAACTCACTTGCTTTCTAACCTTGAGCCTTGTACCACTGAGCTGGTGGAAAAAATAGCCTCACACCTTTCTGGGGTTCCAGGAGCCTCCCCAGTGCCAAGATGTTGAGTAGTGGGGCTTGAGGATGGGGTGGGGTGGGGAAGGTCCTCTGCGCTTGGTCCACATAGTTTCTGCCAAGACATGTCATCCCTTTTCCATATGTGCCCTGCAGGTCCTCCAGCTTTCTGCTGCTTTTCTGCTGTGATGGGGATGTGGGAGTCTCTGGCGGGGCTGCCTTTGATCCTGCCTGCCTGGACACAGCCATTTTCTCTGGGATTTTCTTTCCTCAGTAGTGCCTATTTTGCAAAGCCAGACACAGATGCTTTCTGCTCCTGGAATCCATGACCTCTCATTTTTGCCGCTTTACTCCCACCTATGAACAAACATTTCCAGTCTGGGGATGACACAGATTCTCTTTCTTTCATCTCCCCTACAGTGCCCCACCCCAAGGATTCCCTAAGGGCTTAAGCTTTTTGAACAAGGAGCAAAATTACTTTCAAACGGTATCTCTTCTCTCCCTTGCTACATCCCTACCCCAAGGCAATGAGACTGGAGCCTACCGGGATGGAAAGGAGCCCTACAGAGAGGAAAAGGAAGAAATCCACATTTCAAAATATTATTTGGCTATATATTTTAGTTGTATGTAGGTCTTACTTCCCCTAGTATATTTTAAGCGACCTGATGGTAGGAATTGTTTTCTTGTGTCCTCCACAATACCTATGGAGAGAGAAGGTGTATCCTCTGACAAACTCTGGTTTTTCTTCCCTAAGCCTTGGCCAGTTTTGAGGAAAGCTCTGGAGCTCTCCTGTGGGCTGTGATGGTCACATTGCTGATGCTGAATCACAAGACTTCCCTTCTCAGTCATTGACAACTGTTACATTTTTGGTCACATTTGGAGATATTGGATATATCTGAACATAGTTCATCAGAATGGATGGAACTTTAAAACTGTTTTTCATCAGGTGGAAAGGTTTTGGTCCAAATCATTAAATAGGGTGGGAATATAAATCATCACATTACTATTAGGGTGTGGGGGGTGGGGAGGGAAGAGGCAGAAACCTTAATACAGTGACTCTCCTACCCCCAAATGCTGCAGTGTTGATTCAAAATTTTCACATCTGATACTCCTTTAAGCTGAGGCGCCAAAGGCCTGTCTTAAAATGTAAACGTGTTATTTGATGATGGTCTTAGATTACCTTGGTAGTTACTCAGCAGAGCACAAACCCTGAAGGAATGAGACACAGGTTAGGTAAGCTGTGATGGAAAAGGGTGAAAATTTGAAAAGGAAAAGGCCGCCGTCTCCCATGGGTGACTGGAATTAGAAATGAAGTATGAAAGGGGCTCAGAAACCAGGACAAAAGTTCATAATCTTGTCCAGGATACAGAGGCCCTATTTCTGGGGCAAGGGGATTGTATGAGCCTATCGACTTTCTTTTATGTGAGTTATCCAATGAGAGCTTTTTCGTTCTCCACTCAGTAGGGGTGTTTAGCTCCCCAGGCTGGGTGGGCTGGGGTCCCAGGGCCCCAGGGGGGTGGCTCACCACTGGCAGCCCCATGCAGAGAAGGGAGAACGAGCTCCTTGCACCAGCTGTCCAGTCTGTCACCAGTTCTCGCTTGCTTCCACCAGCAGGGCTGAAGTTGTTCTCCATGGCACCCTGCCGCCCGAAACCTCGTCAAGGCCATTAACGCTTTCATTCCAAACTTTTCTGTTCCTCTAGTGTTTTCCTCTCTAGAGACGGGTCCATACTGTCACAGCTGGATCGCAACAAGTGATTTCGGGGCCCAGCCTTCTGCTGCGTGCTGAAAATGGAGAACCCGGTACTTGGAGCGATCACCTGCCCCTCTCCAGTTCCCATTTAAGTAGCTCTGGGGTGATCCCTGATCCCAAAATGAGCTGAAAAGCGGCTAAGAAGGCCCTGCTGGGACATCTCACAACGGGCTGAGCTTATACACTTCTGGCCATTTGCACCTCCTAAAAGCAAGGAAGGCAAAGACCCTTATTGGAACCCTGTCTGAGCTTCTGCCTGATCCTGAAGCTGAGTTCAGTTCTGAAGCTGCATGCGGACTCGGGGCGGGGGAGGGCAATTGTACTATGTGAGGCCAGAGTACAAGGCCCTTGGGACTCAGCTGCAGTGCCCATGCTGGATGCTGAGCGATCTGTGAGAGCAGGTCCAGGGGCATTCATTCCTGCACCCCAGTTTCCAAACCCGGGTCTGCCACCCCGGAGCCACTCAGTAGATGTATACCGTCCTGCAATGAAACTGCCTTTAGTCTACATTTATGGAATCTGGTTCTATTTGACCAAACTTTTTAACATCCCCCAAATTCTCTGGCTCTAAAAAAGATAAAATAATTTTATTAATTGACTCAGAAGATTCAAATCCTTTGTCTCTGCTTTTCTTATTGCTCTGCCCTCCCCCCCACCCCCAGCAGTAAGGAGTGCATCGTGTGAAGGAGTAGAAAGTGAAGGGAAAGGCCTCTTCTTATTGCCAGACCAGACACTCATGTGCTTTTAAGGAATAAGTATTTTGCATCAGGACTGGACAACATAGCGGATTCCTGATGAGAGAAGATGAAAGGAATGACAGTTGGCCAGGACAGGAATGCCAAAGTTTCTCTCTTCCCTCCAGCCAGCAGCTCAGCTCCTCAGAGAAAACAACCTTCTGTCTGGGATTTGTGTTAGACATGACCCTGCCGTGGCTTTTCCCCCAGACAGTGTAAGGCAAGTTCCTTTATTATTATCCTTGTTTAGACTCAGCTAAATCCACACACAGGACCCCTTAGGTTGCTGCTACGGTTTTGGAACTTTCTGGGGCTTTGAAGATGGTCTATGACCTATTTATGAATTACAGAATCTCAAATTCTTGGTAAAGTTTTCACTCATGAACCCCCACAGCTCCCAATTTTTGGTGCAAATGGAACGAGTTAGTTGAAATAGAAGTGAATTATATAAACCTGTAGGACATTCCAAATGGTTACCGTTTGACGGTATATGTGTATTTGTCCTATTTTCTTTTTTAAAGATTTTATTTATTCATGTAAGAGAGAAAAAGATTGCTTTCCAGGGCAGGAGCAGAGGGAGAAGGACAAGCAGACTCCATGCTGAGTGCAGAGCCCAATGGGGGGGGGGGGCAGGGAGGGGCTCTATCCCACAACCCTGAGATCATGACCTGAGCCGAAATCAAGAGTTGGATGCTCAACCAACTGAGCCACCCACTTGCCACTGTAGCCCTATTTTCTGAACCCCAAACATGACACATTCAGACCATGAGAAAGATTTGAAATCAAGACTGCCCTGGGAGCAAGAGATATAGTCACTTTATGAATGTTGCATATTATTTAAATAACTAAGTCATTTCTCTAACCTTGTCTTGCTTAGACAGGTAGTATAATTACTTGTATTCTGTGACCTCACACCAGTTTGAAGGTAGTGAAAACAGCTGTGCGTGAGGGGAAACAGGGACGAGAGAAAATGGTTCAGATGTTCTGAATGAGTGTTTCAGAAATACAGGTGCTACTGAGCTGAAACTAGTTACGTATAGTTTATTATATTATTTCTATTATGCATATCATATATTATATTAAATACACAATATAGATTTATTTGGCTGGAAATCCCTTTAGTAAATAAAACCACGTGTGCAGTAATGGCTCAGTGACTAGTTGGCAAACCAGCTGAATTCCATTCACTTTACCTTTACAGGCAAGAGTGCTTAGCTGCTAGGCCTTTAGTTTAGCTTAGTAATTTCCCTCACTTTGCCTTTGCAAAAAGTCATTGTATGAGTATCTATTGCTGTGTAGCAAACTATCCCAAACCTCAGTGGCTTAACGTATTTATCAGCTCAGTTTCTGTGAGTCTGAAATCTGGGTGCAGCTGAGGTGAGTGATTTAGCTCCTCGCTGGCTGTTGGCCAGAGGCTTCCCTCACAGTTTTGACATGTGGGCCTCTCCAGAAGGCAGCTCACAACACAGCAGCAGCCTCCCTCAGAGTGAATAAGAGGGTAAACAAGAGAGAGCAAGACAGAAGTCATAGTCTTTTTGTCACCTAATCTTGGAAGTGACATCCCATCACTTTTGCCATAGGGTCCTGCCCACAGTCAAGGGAAGGGGATTCCACAACAGAATGAATATCGGGTGATAGGGATCATTGGCCCCATCTTAGATGCTGCCTACCACAGCTAAAGAGAAAAAAAGCAACCATTTTATTTGTAATCAAAGTAGTATGACCTAAATATGACACAAAACACACAAGCAATCAAAGAAAAGGTAGGTGAATTGGACTTCATCAAAATTGAAGACTTTTATGCATCAAGCAAGTGAAAAGCCAACCCACAGAATGGGAGAAAAGAATTGCAAACCATATATGTGACAGGGTATCATATCCAGAATATATAGAGTTCTTACAACTCAACAATAGAAAGACAAATAATCTCACATAAAAGTATGCAAAAGAGGGGGGCCTGGGTGGCTCAGTTGGTTAAGTAGCCACCTTTGGCTCAGGTCATGATCTCAGGGTCCTGGGATCGAGTCCCAGATTGGGCTCCCTGGTCAGTGGGGAGTCTGCTTTTCCCTCTCTCCCTCTCCCTCTGCTCTTGTGCACGCTCTCTCTCTCTCAAATAAATAAAATCTTTATGTTAAAAAAATATGCAAAAGATTTAAAAAGACATTTCTCAAAAGAAGGTATACACATGGCCAATAAGTACATGAAAAGATGCTCGACATCATTAATCATTAGGAAAACGCAAACAAAACCACAATGAATACCACTGCATTCACATTATGTTTATAAAAAAATGCGAAATAACAAGTTTTAGCAAGGATATGGAAAAGCTGGAATTCTTATACGCTGCTGGTGTAAAACAGTGTAGCCACTATGGTGGTTCCTCAAAAAAGTTAAATATAGCATTCCTACATGACCCAGCAATGCCACTCCCAGGTATATCCCCAAGAAAAATGAAACTACACATTTGCAAAAAAAAAACTTGTATGCGAATGTTCATAGCCACATTATTCGTAAGAGCCAAAAAGTAGAAAACATAAAAATGCCCATCAACTGGTGAATGGAAAAACAAAATGTGTTCTCTCCATACAATGGAATATTATTCAGCCATAAAAAGGCATGAAGTAGTGGTATGGGCTACAACATGGATGAACTCTGGAAACATTTTGATGCGTGAAAAAAGCCTGGTACAAAAGGCCACATGGCATATAATTCCATTTAAATAGGTGAAATGTCTAGGATAGGTAAATCCAGAAAGACAGAAAATAGATTGTTTGCCAGGGGGAAACACTGAAGGAAGGGAGAAGAGGCACTGACCGCTCATCAGTACCAAGGCTCCTTTGGGGGTGATGGAAATGTTCTGGAATTATACAGTGGTGCTGGCTGAATATATTAAAAACCACTGAACTGTATGCTTTAAATCAGTGAATTTCATATGCGAGTTCTATCTCAATAAAAACTTTTTCTAGATTACTATGACCCACAGCAACAAATATTATTGAATGTTTGGTAGCCCGCTATGTACCCTGCTGGGTCTAGGGTCTCAAACCTAGATCAGTGGTTTTTAACCTCAGCTGCACATTAAAATCATGTGGGAGATCTAAAACATCCCGATGCTCGGGGGACACCCAGACCCACTCAGTGAGAATCTCGGCAGTGGGATCCAGACCGCAGGGGTTTTCAAAACTCCACACAGGGTTCCAGTGTGTAGCCAAGGTTGAGAAGCAGCAGCCTGGAGAATCATGACTGCTTAGCAAGTCGGGTTCACTCAAGAAGTGACCGCTCTCCCGCTCTATCTCCTTTCCAATAACAGTAATCAGCAAAGAAAGCTGCGTGGCCCTCAAGGACAGGTTCCTCTTCCAAGTCAAGATGGCTCCTAATCTCTCCTCTAGTTCACCGCCATTTTCCTTTCTGTGGGTGACTTGGAATGTTCAGTACTTCAAAGAGGACATATTTTGTGCTTTACAGTTTTTTTCTCACTTTGGGTTAGGTTGCTGGGATTCAACTGTGGGCAGAGCATCACTTGTTCCAGTTTGGAACAAAAGTTGGATTCTGTCCAAATGGGTTGGCACTTCTGCCCTGAAAAATCTGGATGTTATAGTGTGTGAAGTTCTGAACAAAAAATGAAGATGCAAGGAGCTGGAAAATGTGAAGACTTTTACACTGGGCCTCTGCTCGCTCTTTTGTATTTTTTTACCTAACTGTAACACTCGGGTTTATTTAACCATCTTTAATCTTGGCCTTTCAGAGTCCCAGCCTTTGGTGTTCTAAATCCTCCACTGCCTAGCAAATCACCAAGTTGCTTTGGCACCACATCCACTGTGTTTGGCAAAACTATCTGGGCTTGTGTCCCAGATCACAGTGGTCCTAATTAAATCCACCGACCAAAGTGTTAACATTTTTTTTCATTCATCCCCAGAAACTGGAGGCAATTTGTGAAAAAGAAATTGGTGAAGAAATAAAAATTAGAAAATTTAAAAGAACTATTAAAAAAGGATCATCAGCAGCTGCTTTTTAGGCTCTAAAGTCCAAGCCTGTGCAATTCTAGTTGGTAACCCACTCTTGTGGTGGGTGATGGCGGTAAACACACAGGATCAGCCTTGGCGCCACTTACAGCAATAGCAATGAGAGGAAACTCTAGAAGGGAGACTAAGCAGAGATGGACAACTTCAGGAAACTTCTGGTAAGAACACAAAAAATTGCAGAGGCCTGTGGAATGCAGGAATAGTAGACAAGAAAGGGTAGGGAAATGGGAAATGCAGACATGTGGATCTGCTTATTGAGAGCCATGGAAACCAGCTATCTTTCTAGAATTAAGGTAGAAAGCACACGTCTTAATCTAGCTGAGTCATTTTTTTATATATATATAAATCTGTGAAACCACTGGCCAAATCAATATGTAGAATGTTTCCCTCTTCCCAGAAAATCCTCTTATAACCCTTCCTGGTCAATTGCCCCCTCCTCTCACTCAGAAGTAACCCTGTTCTGGGGCGCCTGGGTGGCTCAGTGGTTAAGCGTCTGCCTTCGGCTCAGGTTGTGATCCCGGGATCCTGGGATCGAGCCCTGCGGGCTCCCTGCTCAGTGGGGAGCCTGCTTCTCCCTCTGCCGCTCCCCCTGCTGTGTGCTCTCTCTGTGTCAAAGAAGTAGCCCTGTTCTTATTTATATCACTATAGATTAGTTTTGCCTGTTCTTGAACTTCGTATGAATGGAATTAGACAGCATGTATTGGTTTGTGTATGGCTTCTTTTGCATAGGATAATGTTTGGGGGGTCTATGCATATTGTTATATGTATCTATAGTTTGTTCTTTTGATATTGCTGTATAGTATTTCATAATATAAATATGCCATAATGCTTATCCATTGTCCTGCCAGAAGGTTTTTTTCCGAAATGGTCGTATCGTTTTTCACTCATCAACAGTGAGAATTCCAATGGTCAGGTTTTTTTGTTTTTTTTTTTTTAAGATTTTATTTGCTTATTTATTTGAGAGACAGAGAGGGAATGAGAGAGAGAGAAAGGACAAGCTGGGTAGGGGGGAGAGGCAGAGGGAGAAGCAGACACCCCACTGAGCAGGGAAACCAATGCGGGGCCCGATCCCAGGACCCCAGGATCATGACCTGAGCCGAAGGCAGACGCCCAGCCCAACCGACCTAGCCACCCAGGCGCCCCTCCAATGGTCAGTTTTGAGATGAAAGAACAGTCAGCAAACTATCTTAACCTGAGCCAACCTCCTGGCAGCATGAAATTTGCAAGGATTTGTAAGATAGGGAACAAGTAATGCTTTGCAGCTGAGGGATGAAAGAAAAATAATAAAAACAGAGGCCAGAGGGGGCACCTGTACCCGTCCCACCCCATCCAGTGCCAGCAGGAAGGAAACCCTGAAGTTATTTTGGGGTCTGTTTCCTAGCATGGACATTAGCTAAAGGGATTTGATGGAATGGGAGAAGCTAAAATTTTTTCCAATTAACATAGTGAAAAACAATAATACAAGAAAGAAAAAGCAGGGTAGGTAGTAGCAATGTTTCTCATATTCCACTGAGCAGGAGAGCTGGTTAAAAACACAGAATTTACACTTTTAAAGAGACACTCCAGGTGATACCATTGGTGTTTCAAAAACCATTGAGAGGGATGCCTGGGTGGCTCAGTTGGTTAAGTGGTTAAGCATGAGTCCCACAGGGAGCCTGCTTCTCCCTCTGCCTGACGCTTCCCTTGCTTGGGCTCTCTCTCTGACAAATAAATAAATAAAATCTTAAAAAAAACCTACTAAGAAACACTGTTTAGAGGTTCAGCAATGCTTGCACATGATGTGTGCTGGGGATAACAGCAAGAATAGTCCCACCTAACTTGACTTTATATTAGAACACCTTGTTGACACTGTCCTTTTGATCTTTAAATGTTTTGAGTGTCCCTTTCAACACATAAAAATGAAGGAAAAGCTTCCACCATTCCCTTTTTCCCTGGGGCTGAGGATGGGCGGGTTCTTCTTCCCTGTAATGCAACAGGCAGCCTTTTCTCTCTCTTTCTTGTTGCCAAGGAGGACAATCACCTCAGGTAACCCCACCCCCCTTTTAAAAGGATTTACTGTTAGTTTCAATGTTGAGCTATGAGGAGCTACAAAAAATTACCAAGATAGCATTACAAAGTTAAAACAATTTTGGCACATAGTAGCTACTTGATTACATTTATTTCATTTAAAAATATACTGAGTGCCAATTAGGTGACAGGTCCTACTCTAGGACAAGGAATACCCATACAAAGTGCCTGTAAAATCCATGCAAAACGTGGGAGACAAACACCCCTCCTCCGAGCTAGCTGAAACCCTGGTAAAGCTTTCTTCCTCCACCCACCTCAGGTTGACCTTCTGCTCCTAAGGCCACTGGAGGCCTTTAGGGCCAAGGCCCCTCTTCAGCCACCTGACTCTCTGCCCCTGACCCCTCCCTTTGGACCCCAGCCCGCTTCACCCATCTCTGAAGCCAAACAAACAAACAAACAAACAAAAAAACAAGATGGAAGAGACTTCTATTTTCGAGAGATTTTCATTCTAATGGGGAATTGTATTAGGGGGTGTGGGGGGGCGGGGGGGTTAACGTATAACAAAAGTGCACGTGTGCGCACACACACACACACACACTCAAACACCTGATTCTCAGTAGCTTAGCACAGTAAAAAACTATACTGTTCGGCATCTCATCTCAGTCCAATTCAGGTTGGTAAGAGGAGAGGTACTCTGTTCCAGGCAGCCATTCCAGGTCCCAGTCTCCTTCCACATTCCCCTGTGCCCACAGAGCCCTCTCTGTTCAGCCAGCAAGTGGGAAGGAGAGAGCCAGGAGATCACATGGCTAGTTTTTATGGCCAAGCCTGCAAGTGGCGCACACCACTTTACCCACATCACATCAACCTGACTGAGGCAATGGCCACACCCAGCTGCAAGGGAGGTTGGGAAATGTAGCTGGGTGGAAAAGGAAAGAAAAGGAAACCGAGTTTGGTGAACCCTTAACAGCTGCTACTGAAGGGGTGAAGAAGAAACAGGAAGTATAATGCGTGTGTAAGTGCTGTACTATGGGGAGGTAGACAGTGCTTTGATAATAATAATAACCCAGCCTGGGTTTGGGCAAAGAGAACATCCTGAAGGAAATGATGCCTAAGCTGGGGCAAAAAAATAGAAGATTAATTTCTTTTTAGAATATGGTAACTTGTCTGCTAATGAGATACCTCTTTGCATGAATGATTTGTTTAAATCCCAAAACATTTTTTCCCCAAATATAACTATTAGAAAATAATAAGCCCTTTCCTGGGTTTCTCTCATTCTTGCTTTAAGAAGAAATAGCCTAATGTGGCATTTGCTATTGGCTGACTGCCCAAGAGCCACTCATTCCATCTTCCTTGATAAGAAAATGCCTATTTTCCTGATCCATCAAGCGACAATGTGTGCTAGGAACATGGATTCCAGGAGATGGACTGTAATTAGTCTAAGGCAACCATGGTAATCCAATTCACCTTTCATTCATTCAACAAATATTTAATGAGCTCCTGCTATGTGTTATTCTGTTCTAAGTGCTGACTATTTTCACCAATTACAAGCATGGGGTGGATGGAGCTTGGGACCCAATTCTAGATAATGAGGGGAAGGGGGAAGACTGCTGGGTGCTTCTGGGAAAAGGCTTTCCTCCCTGATAAACTAAAATGAGAGTTGCCTAAAGAGAAAACCAGGATTTTTCCTTCTTACATTTGGAGGATATTATGTGGGATGTGATGCTTGCAACTGGAGCAGTATCTTGCGACCAGGAAGAGATGGACAAGAGATCCCAGAGAGGATAACCTAGAGATCTGGCCTAGTTAGGCGGCTGAATTAGGCAAACCTGGAATCACCTACCTTTTTTATATGAGACAATAGAAAGCCTGATAAACTACTTTCCGCTGGATATTCAGTCACTTAGAGCCAGAAGCATTTAAACAGATACACGTGATTTTGTCTGCATTGTTTGTTTTGGGTTAGAATGGGGAAATATTTTAATAAATGAATGAAGAATCTGATATTTTTCATTTTCTTCTCAGCTGTGTTATTTGATCATAGAGACGTTTCTATCCCAGATGTCTTTCTGGATAAAAATCATCTTCCATGGGGTGCCTGGGTGGTTCAGTCGCTTAAGCGTCTGACCCTTGATCTCGGCTCAGGTCTTGATCTCAGGGTTGAGAATCGATCCCCAATTTGGGCTCCGTGCTGGTATGGAGCCTGCTTAGGATTCTCTTTCTCCCTTTCCCTCTGCCCCCGCCTCCACCTTGTACTCTCTCTCCCCACCCCCCCCAAAAAAGGAAAGAAAAATCATCTTCCATGATTTAATTGGCCACTTCTTTGGCCACTGCAGATACCCCATTGGAAGCAGATGTGTTTGGAAGCAAAACCACATTTTATTCTAGGCCCCCTACTTTGTGCCCTTTGGGGAGCACTCCCAAGTGAGAGGGTTTTTTGTTTCTGTTTCTGTTGTGTGTGTGTGTGTGTGTGTGTGTGTGTGTTTGGTTGGTTTTTTTAATGTAGAAGAGGCAGCTCCTTGTTTGATGATGATGAATTTGATAGGCAGATTTCTTCCTCCCTTCCTCTTTCTTTGCCTCTTCTCTTTCTAAAGATTTTATTTATTTGTCAGAGAGTGCATGCACGCACAAACGGGGAGCAGCAGGCAGAGGGAGAGAGAGAAGCAGGCTTCCTGCCAAGCAGGGAGCCCAATGCGGGGCTCTTTCCCAGGACCCCGGGATCATGACCTGAGCCAAAGGCATACGCTTAACCAACTGAGCCACCCAGGTGTCCCTCTTTCTTTTTTTCCTTTCTTTCTTTCTTTCCTTCCCTCCTTCCTTTTTCCTCTCCCTCTTTCTCTTCATCTCTCCCTCCCTCCCCTTCTCTCTCTCATTCTCTCTCTCTCTCTTTCTTCTCTCACCATGGAATGAGTTGGGCTGCAAACAGTATTCTTTGTGGCCTGTGGGATTTTTGCAGGCTCCCTGAATCTTGTTCAAAGAGAAACCTGGCAAATTCCATCCTAATTCAGAGCTTCCTGGCTGAACTCAATGGAACTCCAGCTAAAGAATTAAGTTGGTAAGCCAGTGATATTTGAAATGAATAATGGAGATATTTGGGGATCAGCTTTAATTTTGGAATAAGTATGTCAGATAGCTTTTTGCTAGAATGACTTGGGATAGAGTCACAAATATTTAAGATGTCACTTGGCTTCTCACCATGTTGATGATGCCAATAATGGGATAGCTTTCCCATGCACCATGAGATTTGGGTGCTAATGCCTGTTTGCTTTGATTATTACGTTGTTGATCCAAAAGGTCATCATCATCGTTTTGAGACTTTCATGTCTGCCCATTTTTTTATGTCATTGGTTGTTTTGACTAATAGCTATAATTTGAGGGAGAAGTATTGTATTGGTAGGCTACTGACAGGAAATAGATGGCAGAGGTCATTGCAGATGATTAATGAAAGGGCTCTACAGGGCACCTGGGTGGCTCAGTCGGTTAAGCGACTGCCTTCAGCTCAGGTCATGATCCCGGGGTCCTGGGATTGAGTCCCGCATCGGGCTCCCTGCTCTGTGGGGAGCCTGCTTCTCCCTCTCCCACTCCCCCTGCTTGTGTTCCCTCTCTGGCTGTGTCTCTCTCTGTCAAATGAATGGATAAAAATCTTAAAAAAAAAAAAAAAGAAAGGGCTCTACAAAGATGTGAGAGTATTACGGGAAACCAACGAGGGATAGTGAAACATTAAGGCTAATATCAATTACTACTTCTAGGCTTGGAATGGGCCAAGGGAAGGGAGATGTTATTGGAAACTGGAGAGATTGATAGCTTTGGGGAGGGCCTCCTGGCAGAAGCTATGGCCTTGGCTAGAAGAACATTGTCACTGTCAAATCATGACTCTGGATAGACATAGATGGCAAAAATACACTGACATTACTCTACTCTTATCCTCTGATCTTCCCTCTAGTGAGTATCATTGGGTAAACTCAACCAGCAGTCAGAGGGAAGGGAGCTTGGTTGAGACTGTAAATGTCACCCTCGTTGGCCACAGAATAGGGTAGAAAAGGATGGAGAGTGGATCTGGAAAAGCAAATAGGATTATCCATTTGTGTGCCTTCACTTTCCTTGTCAATAACTTTAAAACCAGTTAATAGATAGGCAGGTCCTAGATCCATTCTTTAATAGCTATATGCTTTTATTGTTTAGGAAACAGGCTAGGCTCTATAATGAGATCCCCAAATGCTGTGACTTCACCAAAATAAAAGTTTATTTCTCTATTAGGCTCCCTCCTGGATAGGAGTCCAGGGCTGACGTGATGACTTGATGGTGTTCAGTGCTTTGGTAGATATTAGTTCTGTTGAAAAAAATATCTCCAGTCTTCTTTCTCTGGAAATAAGGGAGGATTGTACGTCTCTGCCCTATTGGGGTTAGACAGGGTCATGCAATTTGCTTTGGTCGGTGAAATGTGAGAAGCATTTAGTGGCCCACATTTTCCCTTTCACTGATGTTTGCGTGGAAGCACTATGAATATGAAGGATAGCCATCCTGAAAAACTTCTCAGAGCTGCAGCAGATTTGTGGGAGAAATAAAGCATTGCTTTTAAGCCACTGATTGGAGGTTGGTTGTTAATGCAGCTAAACCTGGTATTTCTGAATAATACAGAGACCTAGGCCCTTTCCGTTTTGTGGCCCTCCAAACCCTAAGGTATTACTGTCATCTACATGATCTACATGATCTGAGACAGCTCGTTCACGTAGTCCTATTCTAGTTCAGAGGAAGTGGGAAGAGGAACAAGAGGGCGCATTATTCTTTTTAGAGGCATGACCCACAAGTAGCACACATCACTTCCTTAGCCACACCTAGTGCTTTAGTTATCTGTTGCTCCAAGACCAATTGTCCCAAAGCTCAGCCCATTAGAACAACAAACAGCTTAGCTGGGTAGGTTGTATCTCAAGGGCTGCTGTTAGCTGAAGGCTTGACGGGGGCTGGTGGATGCACTTCCGAGCTCACGTGGTTGCTGGCAGACCTCTGTCCCGACTAGCTGCCGTCAGGAGGCCTTGGTTGCTTGCCGTGTGGGCGTCTCCATAGGGCTGCTCCACATGGCAGCTGGCTTCCCCCAGAGGGAAGACAACCCCAAAGAGAGACAGACACCAAGAAGCTGCAGTGTCTTAACCTAATCTCAGAAGTGACACATCATCATTTCTGTTTCTTTACTAGTCACACAGACCAACCCTGGTACAATGTGGGAAGGGACTATGCAAAGGTGTGAATACCAGGAGGCAGAGATCATTAGAGGCATCCTGGAGGCTGGCTAAAAAACCTAACTAGAAGAGAGGTGAGAAAAGCTAGTCTTTAGCTGGGCAGCCATCTCCTCGGATAAAACTATAGGAAGAAGGGGAGAAGGGCTAAGGAGACATACAGAATTCTCTGCTCTGGCGTCTAGCCACACACATATACCTGGGCACTCTCCTTCTCATACATGAATATACATTCTATATCCTAAAAAGATTCTAGGCTTCTGAATTGTAGTTCACAGCTGTGCCCGAGGATTCTCATCCTTAGGGTCACTATCCCCAGAAACTTGCCTTCTTCCCTCCCAGACAATGCCAAATTCCCACATAAAAAGCTTTTTAAGAAAGGAGTGGGGAAAGGGAGCTTCCAACTGGAAGAAAGAATAAGAAAATCCTTCTCGGGGCACCTGGGTGGTTCAGTCGGTTAAGTAACTGACTCTTGATTTCAGCTCAGGTCATGATCTCAGGGTCCTGAGATAGAGCCCCATGTTGGGCTCCCTGCTCAGCAGGGAGTCTGCTTGGGATTCTCTCTCTCCCTCTCCCTGCTCATGTTCTTTCTCTCTCTCTGTGTATTTAAAAAAAAGAAGAAAAATAAATCCTTCTACATTGCTGATCTGGAACTCCAAGGATGAGTCATATGAACTATGAGTCATTTTACCATTGTATGTAAGTAGTTGGATGAGTTACATAAGTTGAGATTCAAATCTACTGTTTCTTATGTTTTTCTAAGTTAAGGTGGTAAACTCTTATAAGAAACCACATCGAAATCTATATTTACAGGAGCATTTCCCCAGTGTGACAGCACTTAAATACTTTAAAGTGTACAAATGACGGTGAAGGAGAAGGGAGAAAATCTCTAGAAGCCTCTACTTCTTCCTGCCTATAATTGTTTATGTAGGGCACAGCAACATAGCACTGGGCTTCATCAAACCCCCAAATCTTCTGCTTTCCTGCCAACAGAAGCAGTGGCTCATGTCCCAGATCTTTGCCTGACTTATGTCCACTTCACTACCTCTCAGTACTTCCATCATGGGAAAAGAATGTGAAGGTTCAAATTATTTTTTGTATTTCCATTGTTATGGCTAGATACTTTGGCATTGAATTTGGGCAGGGATACATTTGAAAGAGTTGGTATCAGGTTTTAAAATGACCTTTTAGTGGACAGTGGATTCTGTGGAGCAAAATTCTACGTGGAGGTGGCAAGGGTTAAGAGAGAGTAGCAAAATGTCACCCATGACATTCTGTCAGTTCAAAGAAGTATGTCCTTGATGTCCATAAATTATCTACTTGTCATCTTGTCCTTTAATGTGCAAAACTAAGTTTTTTCTCTAGTCTCCATCAATTGAGAAAAATCTGGTACTCTGCCCAACTATTTCCAAGGTTTGTTAGCCTGTAAATTCCTCGTTTTTTTTTTTTTTTTTTTTGCTTGGATTCCCTGCTTCTCCTGGATTCTTAATTACTCTAGTAGCTAAAAGTCCTCCTTCCATGCATTCCTCTCTTCCTTTCTTTACTCTGACATTAGTCAGGGCTCCTTTTGCTGCAAATGACAGATGCACAGCAAGAAGAGAATTCCTTAGTTTACAGAGCCAGGAAGGCTGGGCTAGCCCAAGGGAAGAGTGGGAACCGGAGCCTCAGGACCTGACCTCTCTTTCTCTTCTCTTTGAAACTCCCATCTCTGCCTGGCTTCATTCTCTTCCACGACAGAGAGCCCTTCTCTATGTGGTTGGGTAGATAGCTGCCTGCACCCCCAGGCCTCTATCCTCCTAACTCTCCATGCAAGCGCACAATAGAGAATTACCCCTCTAGTTCCAACTGGGAAAACATTGGTGAAGGACTTTGGCCCACATGAGGTCGAGAGCCCATACCTTGTTTCAGTCCCAGTGTGTGCAGTGTGGCATTGTGATCAGCCAGCCTGGGTCCTGGTCTCATTCTGAGCGGGGTGGAGAATGTGTGGTGTTGTAACTGTTCTACCAGGATCACACAAAGTGGGAGGAGCTCCCCAAACGTAAAGGGGTGCTGTCACCCCTTTACAAGAAGAGAGCAGACAGAAACAAACATTTCTTCAGTCCGCTATGTGCCACAAACATGGCTCCAGCAGTTCCTTCCCCACCCCCTGAAGGATCACCAAGGCAAGGCCATTGTGGACTACAGCTTTCCTGAAGGTTGAAGATTTCATCAATCGTGTCTACATAAGGAAGCCTCCATAAAAGCCCCAAAGTACAGGATTCACAGAGCTCCCGGGAGGTGCTGGGAAGTGTGGTGTGCCCAGAATGGGCATGGAAGCTCAGCACCCCTACCCTCATATCTTCCATGAGCTATATCCTTTATAATAGACTGGTCATCCTGTGAGTAAACTGTTTTCCTGAATTCTGTGAACTGTTCTAGCCAATTAAGCACACCCAAGGAGGGGGTCCTGGGAACTTTTGATATAAAACATCAAAAACGTGCATCCCCTCAATATATTATACTGGTTACCTCTGGGTAGTGGGATCATGGGTAATTGTTATGGATTTTGTTGGTTTTATTGTTTCCCTTTTTTGCTTATCTCTAGTTCTACAATTAACAAATGAAACTGGTTCAAGGTAAGCAAGGAAAAACAGACAGAGCCTGCTGCCCTCATCCTCTTTACCAAGAAATGCGAACCCCCTTCCCAAAGCCTCCCACCTCCCCACACCCACCCAGGTCTTCATCCTAAGCCTCTGTGGCAGAACCATGTCACCAGACCACCACAGCTTCCAGTGAGGATGGAAAAGGTAGTATTTCCGTTTTTTAGCCTCTACAGCCTTGCTAGAGAAAGGTGGCAAGAGAGAAAGGGGCTGGGCATAGTGATCAATCCAAGCAGTCAGTACCATCTGCAACAGCAGAACTGGGACACAAGGGAAGAAAGAGGGTTTGGGCAGTTGTTCTCGGTCTGGGGTGGGTGTTACTACTCCGGTGTGTGGCCCTGGGTGTCCAGAAGAGACTCCTGATCATAAAATGTAGGGCTCTGGGTTCTCCTTAAGACTTCTCTCAGGCATCACAATGATCCTTGTCCCATTCTCATTAGTACTTTGAGCAGTAGTAATTATTATTCCTATTTACAAAGAGCTTTTTTCGAGGTGGAGTATTGTCATCCTCGTTAATATTACAGTTGAAAAAGTCAA
This sequence comes from Halichoerus grypus, assembly GCF_964656455.1. Classification (NCBI taxonomy): domain Eukaryota; kingdom Metazoa; phylum Chordata; class Mammalia; order Carnivora; family Phocidae; genus Halichoerus; species Halichoerus grypus. The sequence continues at coordinate 44,572,822 of NC_135714.1, forward strand.
CTCAGGAAGGTTAGTATTGTGAACAAATCCACACTGAAAAGGCCACCGGCTCCTTCCTTGCCATTGCTGAGCCTTCGAGATTCGCCTTCACCCCATCCCCCGCCAGCAGGGGCAAGGAGGGCCCTGCAGCTGGCCATGTAATAGCGCTTAAGTCAGCTGTACCAGGAGTGCTGAAGACCCGCCTCATCTGCGAAGGCCTACCACGGGGATGCCCGAGCTGCCAAAGTCCGAGGCAAACGCCAAGCCCATCCATCTTTGTGTGCTGGCATCCGACTGTGATGAGCCTGTGTGTGTCAGGTTGGTGGTGGCCCTTTGCACCTAATTAAGGCTGATGACAGCACCACACTAGGGGAATGGCTAGGCTTCTGTAAAACTGTTAGGGAAAACTGGAAAATGGGGGGTTGTGGTTGGGTGGTAGTTAAGGATGACAGCAAAGACTCTCAAGCCAAGGACGTCATTAAGGAGTACTTCAAATGCAAGAAATGAATAAATACAAAACTTGGCACTTGTTTAAACAAACCAGTTAATTAATTAAAAGGACACAGAATCTCATTTTCTCCCAGCGTGTGCCAATCAAGGACTCTTGACTCTTGGGCCTGACAAGCTCAGGAAGTGATCCTTCTGTCACAAACGGTGTTTCTTGGTCCCAAGGGAGACTCTCTGCCCAGCTGGTTAACTCTTCGTGTCCTGGATGGATTGTTCCTGAAACATGTCTCTGGTGTGCTCGCAAGACATCTGACGTGGGTCTTAGACCTGGTTTACCATCTCTCTCAGGGCCTGATATGGGTCAATCACTGTGCTCTGCCATCTGCCTTGCCCAGTTATTTTCTCCCTGTTAGCCAGTGTCTATGAAAGTGCTTTGAAAGGTAAAGAACGTTCTCTCTATGCACGTATTTATTATGGGCACACATTCCTTCCTCGTCTCACCTTTTCCCTTCTTTCTTTCCAGAAAGTGATGTCAGCATCCAGCCCTGGGTGCTGAGAGATGCTCAGGGCACCTCTAATTAGGTTGCAGGGGAGCATGCCCGACGAGGTTCTTCTTTCAGACCCTGGGTCACTGTGTGTTGTTTACAGAAGAAATGTTTTAAGGTATAGGGAGAGGAAGCTTGCCAATGATGTTTAATGGGTTCTTGTAAACATTTGTATTCTGAATAACCTGTTAGTGTTTCTTATTCTGGACTCTTTATTTTAAAGATCTAAAAAAAATTGTGCCCGCATTGTAGGTCAGAGTTCAGAACTGTAGACCAGTGATGGGGTGCCTGGGTGGCTCAGTCAGTTAAGCGTCGGACTCTTCATCTCAACTCAGGTCTTGATCTCAGGGTCCTGAGTTCAAGCCCCACATTGGGCTCCATGTTGGGCTCCATGTTGGGCTCCATGCTGGGTGTGGAGACCACTTAAAAAAAAAAAAGTGTAGACCGTGTCATTCCAGGCTGGGTTGACGGACACTGCTAGTGGCCTTTCTAATACCCATCCTCCCCCGCTTTTTTTAAAATTTTACTTATTTATTTGAGAGAGAGTGCCAGAGAGAGAGCATGAGTGGGGCATGCGGGGGGGGGGGGGTGAGGAGGGACAGAGGGAGAGGGAGAAGCAGACTCCCCACTGAGCAGGGAGCCCGATGCGGGGCTCGATCCCAGGACCCCGGGATCATGACCTGAGCCGAAGGCAGACACTTAACAACTGAGCCACCCAGGTGCTCCTCTCCCCTTCTTTCTTACCAACAGAACCCTGATTTTGCTCAAGGCAGCAATATGCCCAATTAAAAATATTCATTTTCCTAGGCTCCCTTGCAGTTAGAAATAGTCATGGGACTCGGTTCTGGCCAATGAGATGTAGGTTGACAGTTGCCAGGTGAGGGACTCCAGGAAACTTTTTTTGAAGGTCAGAGACTTTGCTCGCATTTTCCCCTACCCCCTTTTTTTTTGCTTGAAATGTAGACTCAATGGCCAATGAGTATCCATGAACACAAAAGCTACAAGTTAAAGATCGCAAAGTAAGAGACAGAATGACCATAGGTCCTTGACAACATTCGAGAGACACTTACCGGCTGATGCCTCAAGTAAAAACAGTCAATTAGCCAATTAAAGAAACAAAAAGCCTGTTTGGTTAATCCATTATGATCAAGTTATTGTCCCATGCAGTGAAACACAATTTTTAAGGAAAGATTTATTTGTTTATTTGGGGGGGAGCGGGAGGGGTAGAGGGAGAATCATCCAGCAGACTCCCCGCCTGAGTGCAGAGCCTGACTCGGGTTCTATCTCTGACCTGTGAGACCATGACCGGAGCCAAAACCCAGAGTCGGACGCTCAACTGACCGAGCCACCCAGGTGCCCCAAACACAGTTTTAACTAGTAAGACCATTAAGACATTTAATGTGCTTATAATAGGGGATGCCTGGGTGGCTCAGTCGGTTAAGCATCTGCCTTCGGCTCAGGTCATGATCCCAGAGTCCTGGGATTGAGCCCCGCATCGGGCTCCCTGCTCATCAGGGAAGCCTTCTTCTCCCTCTCCCACTCCCCCTGCTTGTGTTCCCTCTCGCGCTGTGTCTCTCTCTGTCAAATAAATAAATAAAATCTTTTTAAAAAAAATAATGTGCTATAATAGAAGATGGATGCAAACTGCCTGTCGGGTCTGTAAGACAATAGTGCTGCTCACACTTCCCTATATAACACTTGGGGACCTTGTTAAAAATGCAGATTCTGATTCAGTTGGTCTGGATTGGAGTCTGAGATTCTGCCTTTCTCAGATGCCAGTCCGGGACCACACTTTGGTAGCAAGGATTTGAAAAATGACAGCTCTTTTGTCAGTCTGCTCCTATGTTGGAGCTATTCTGTTTTTCTTTGGCACATGTATTATTCAGTTAAAAATCTGCACAGGACCCAGTGCATTTTCAACAAAAAAGGTTTTTATTTAGAATATCATTTCAGAGACAAAAAGCAGTTCATTTTGTTTAGTAAAATAAATTTAACAAATACATTTAAATACGGTAAATTGAAGACTTCTGTGGATCTTTTTCTTAGTTACTTGGTTTTCTGCCAGTTGGAGTTTCTGTCTCCCAGCCTAACTGGGTTCTTTCCAAGTGAATGCAGCTAATAATCCAAGGAACTGCTTTATGAAATCGGACTCAAATATACCTCTGTATTCTCACTCAATCTCAGTGTATTACTGCAACATAAGGAAAACAACTTAGGGAAGTAGAATCAGAAGGAAATGCTTCCCCCTCATGTTATCTTTTCAACAGAGGCCTTGGCCACTCTGAAATGGATGGTAAAAATAAACTGGTACTGGGAGGTGATGGTCAAAAGCAAACTTAGATGATTTTCACACCATCTATTATCAAGACCTGAAAGGAAAGGCAAGCCCCAAGACTTCCCAGCCAAGCCACTGCTTTATACAGAAGCCATATATAGCTTCCTAGGGTTACTTTCTTTTCTGGTTATGTACATTAAAAAAATACAACATTGTGTTAAATAGCAGGATAGCTAACAATGAAACACACAGCACTACACTGAAAAACCAAAAAGCTTGGTTAAGCCGAGGAGAGAAATGGCAGACGGTCTTCATGGAGGGAAGCTGCCAGCATCCACCATCTCCTCAGTCTGTCACGGATCTGCACTCTGAGGGTAGGCCTTCCGACCGCCGCCACTGAGCCAGACGCTGCTTAAACCATTTCTGGAGGAGGGAAATGTGCAAAATTACCTGTCACATACTGGCAAACTGGAACATCCCTTCCTTTTCTAAAAGGTAGCCCCTGTGGCCCAACCGGAAAGGAATGTGTCCACAGGGATGGTTTTTCTCACAGTGACACTTACCTTCCCTGCCCCAGGACCTTTGCACATGCTATTTCCTATGCTTAGCGTGTTCTGTCTTCATTCTTTATCTGATGATCTCCCTCTCATGCTCAGGTCTCAGCTTAAATAGAACTTTCTCAATCAAGTCTTCCCTAACCACTTTGTGAGAACCTAAAGCAGGTTCTCCATCCAACTCCTTATTCTCTATTTTAATACTTTGTTACCTTCACAGAACTTTTACTATCTGTAATTACTATGTTTATTCACTTGCTTTTAGTCTACATTTCTTTCTAGAATATAAGATCCATGAAAGCAGAGACTGTATTCATCTTATCATCACTGATTGCATCCTTTGCCCCTCCCACAAGGGATAACATAGATTAATCAGTGTTTGTTGAACGAATGAAAGAAATTGAAGCATCTCCCTGATGCCCCAGATAAATCTCTATGGCTACTATGTCTCACCAATGTGTGGTGATCTCATCAAGAGCCCTGGTCATTGGTAGTGCTTAGTAAGTATTTGTTAAGTAAAATGAATGGAAAACTGAGCCTGGACAACCTCCAGGCACTCCTTCCTGGGAATCTATGGGGCAGGCTAGCCCAAACTCTCCTACTGCAGGGCTGCTGAACAGTGAGAAAAGAAACAGTGGGCCTTCCAGTTTACTCAGAATCTTCTAGCTCTCTATGCCCCAAATAGTCACATCCCACAAAAGAGACCATGGATTTAGGGAAGGCCCCAGATGGGATGCTTCTAGACATGGCACCTTGTGAGGGCTAAAACACTTTTCTATGTCGTGGGGCTGCCCTTACTATGCTACGAGGGGTGGGGATTCTGCACACGGGAGACAAGGAGACCCACGCTGGTGAATAGGCTGGGGTGTGGATCAGGTCGGCCAGGAGGAAACTGGGGATTTTAAAAAACAATGTTGAAGAGGGACTAGTGAGAAAACAGAAGAGGCAGGCACTGATCCTCATGGGAGAAGATGAGTCAGAGGGCCCTGTGGGAAGTCAGACCTCAGGCTTTATTCTCTTGTGTTTCCCAGCCTTTCACACATCATGACAAACATTGGGAATGATGATATTTTCATGTCACACTGGGACAAACAGGCAAGTTGCTTGGGTAGGTGACCACCAGGGACTCTGCAGTCCTGGACCCTGCCAGTAGGAAGCTCTATGGTGATCAGTTGGCTACAGGAACTTGAAGAAACCCCTTAAATACAGCACCAGTCAGCTCAACTGTACCTGAAGAGGAAAGCTTAGGGGGTCTTTACTGTCCCTTCTGGGGTTTTTATAATTCACCTATTCCAGAGCTAAGCACATGATGGGGGCAGAAAAGCAGCAGAAAGAACACAGCTATGGGATGGACCCCACACCTGGGATGTGCTGATGGAGATGGTTAGAAACATCCAGAGGGCTGTGACTTAGTATGGCCAGCTGCAGATTCAACCTGGGGACAAAGAGGGTGGACTCTAGGGTCCTGCTGGGGAAGGTCTCATCTCTGCAGAGATCTAGGGAGATGACAGGCAGTGCAGCCGAAGCCCAAGATCAGAAGAAAGGGTGAGAACCACAGGGAAGGAGTGCTTCTAGGGATCGAGGTCTGTAGAGCCAGAAGGGAGTGGGGCCAAAGGGCCATTTAGGGCTCTGCACCAATGCCAAGCTGGCTAAAGAGCATGGGACCATATTTACAACTTGCCGTAACTGTAACAGAGTTTCCACACTGAAATGCCTTACGTGGCTGTCAAGGTCAGTTGTCTTGTACTGTGAGGTGGCAACAGAGACAATAACCTAAAGCCAAGGGCAGCAGACTACCTGTCTGGGGTAGTGGATCTCCAGGTGCCATATTCTACTCCTGGAAATCACTAGCCCTAAGGAGAAGAGAGCTCACGTTAACTTCGGTGGCTTTAACCAAAGTTCCACTGCTAAAGGCAGGTGCATTTTCTTCTGTAATCCGTGTGTGTCTCGGTAACTCTGGAGTCTGGTGTGAGAGCAGCGTGGTTCCAGTTTCACTAACGAGGTAGCTCCGAGGGGGTTTTGAGACTACAAAGTCTGATTCAATAGGACTTCCAGTTACTAGAGCTGAATACATGGCAAAGTTTTAAAGACTGACTAATTAAAACTTGGAGGAGGAAAGTCTCATTTTCTACCAGGATTCATTTAAGACAAAATGCTTGAGCTGGCCTCATTCAGAAGAGCCACCCATATCTTTATACTAGTAATGAATATTAATGTACAGTTACCAAAAATAACTTCAGCAAGGACCACATTTGTGAACTGGAGAGTTGGCGTCCAAATGCCTAACATGGTGAGCCCTAGTGCTGGGGGGTGGGACGAGATTCAAGAAAAGCAGAACGATTTTCTAAAGATACATATTTTAAATCAGGTATGTATATATGACAGTTTGGCAAACCAGGTGCTGTCCAACAAAAACCATTAAACACCTTGCTTGCTTCTTTTCCCCTCCAGAGCTGAATCTTATCACATCTCACTCACATCAATACGAATTTTCCACCTGGCTTTATTCTTCTCTTCCTTGTTCCAGTCATCCCCTGAGAAAGACATTCATCCCTCACTGGCTTATAAATGAATGCCCTCATTACCTCACCCCATTGATGGAGATTTATTTACTCTGAGTGAACAGATGATAATTAGACACTGTGATGGGGAGGGCTGGAGGCAAAATAACATTGTTCCTGTCCTTTTCTCTAGTAGCTAACATTTTATTCTTTTCAGGGGGAGACCTTTAGAGGTCTTTATTCCACTGATAAAATGTCCAACAACTAAAACCATGGAGTTCTGGGAATAGTCCCAGGGCATTAAGAAGAGATAAAGATACTGGGAACCAACACTGGCTACACGGGGCTTGAGTTTGTGATTCTAGAAAATGCCAGATCTGCCCGACCTCCCCAGGGATTGATAAAAGACCTTTCCCAGCCCCTTCTAACACTGACTTCAAAATAATAAAAGACACAGGGGTTGGGTCTATCTATATCTAGGTTTATCTAATGCAAATGTAGGAGATAGCTTATTACTGTCATGAGAAAAAAAAAAAAAAAGAACTCATTCTAGGATCCCAGCAAATGCAACTTAGAAAGTTCTTAACATTAAAGCTCTGTTCCCCTCACTCCCGGTTCCTACAGGTGTCCCCCCAATAGCAGAGAACACTGTCCTACCGTGGGACAGTCACAAAGAGGTCATCAAAGCCCCCAGAGAATGTTTCAAACTTCCAGTCTCTCCTGCCCCTGCCAAAGTATCAGCAATGTGAATCAGCTCTTGTTCATTATCTCAAAGGAGCATCTCGTGCTTATTTTTTTCTACTAAAGTATTACTTGTTCTAGGACAATGAAGAATATCACTCCAATCCTGGAGGTGGGTGGTGTTAGGGGTGAGGGATCAGGCATAAGAAATAAATATTATTTTGGCTTTGGAGATCTCTCCCTGTGAAAAAGGGGCAACACAGATAGAGACTAGAAACGGGATGTGCTGATACCAGGCACAGCTTCTACGCAGGTCCAGCAGACCCTGGCCTTCCTGGAGTTATTTGAAGACGCCCTGCAAAGCCTGCTATAAATTAAAATAATTTTATTTATGCCTGAAAGTTCACCATTGGCCATTAGATCTCCAGAAGACACTTTTAAAAATATAAATGTTATTTGAGGGGGCGCCTGGGTGGCTCAGTCGAGTAAGCATCCAACTCTTGATTTCAGTTCAGGTCATGATCTCAGGGTTGTGAGATCAAGCCCCACGTTGGGCTCCTCGCTGGGCATGGAGCCTGCTTAAGATTCTCTCCCCTTCCCTGTCCTTCTGCCCCTCCCGCTCTCTAAAATAGATATATGTTGCCTGAGAAGATTAAAGAAGAAACCATTCTTACGAAGCAGTGCACATGGGGGTGGGGTGAGCTGGAAAAGAGTTTGGGTGGAAAGGATGGGAAGTTGGAAAATGGGACCCAACCAAGTAAGGAGTGACACCCTGAGGCAGCTTCTTCCCCTGAACTTGCTAAACCTGGCCTCCCTCTGAGCTCTGGGGTCTCTGACGCTTCCCTGCGGGCCTACACAGGAAGGCAGAGGGGCAAGCAGAACTGTGGCAGCCTCAGAGAGGAAGAAGGTGTTGGCCCCATGGCAGGAAAAGGAAGCCAGGGGCCCTGCTCTGAGGCTGACTCACCCCTACACCCACTCATTTCAGGATTGCATCCATCATTTGTTCATCTGAGGACGATGGCAGAGGGGCAATGGGGAGAGCCTGCCAGGGGGAGGGGGGCAGGTGAACCTGCTGTCAGAAGTCTGAATTGGTGGACCTCAATCACAAAAAGAATCAGGTGCCTTTTCTTCCTGCACCTCACCTGATTTCATTCCAGTTCTTTAATAGAAGGTGAATCTCAAGAAAAGATTGAACATAGCTGGGATGCTGTCACGTAATACATGTATTTTTTTTTCTGGGAAAAAATACAACAGAAATGGAATGTTCAGTCGTCCCCTCCATCCCCTAGTTGTTCCCATCCTTTCTATCTATGAAGAAAACAAGGTAGTGAGAGGAGTCTGGATTGTGACCCAGACTGCCATGGTTCAAATCCTAGCTCTGCTACTTCCTAGTTGTGGCCTTGGGCCCGTTATTCAACCTTTCTGTGCCTTGGTTCTCTTATCTGTCCAACTGGGCTAATGCTACCTACCGCATAGCCCTGGTGTGACAAATGATTTACTTGGAGGGTGCCCTGCACAATACCTGGCAAGTATTGGCCATCACAGAGGGCAACATAAGTATTCTGCCTCACAGGTAAGGGGGATTCACCATGGGAGAAGCAGAGGCTGAGAGGAGCTTAGACCCCTAGCTGGTACTGTGCCCACAGTAAACCCACAGCCTTTTTAAATGACAAGTTATTATTATCTGTCTGATCACTCCTCTTTTCTAAATATAGTGTGGGCTTTTAAGTGAGAAAGCTTCAGCAAGATGCCTCCTCAGGGGGTTCCAAGAAACATGAACTGCTGGACTTGGGTTACATTAAATCACCTTCCATTAAGTTCTGGTTCTGGTTAGTCTGACAGCTGTTCCCTTTGCTAAAACCAGATATGCCTGACTTTCTATTTGACCTAGGAATGAGAGGATTTTCTATGGGCAAATTCTCCAAAGTGCATCTGGCTTAATTAGTAAAAATCATTTTAGGCTTGGGGTCCAGGGTCTTGGTTCTAGGATATCCTGGAGCACCCATTACAAGCTCGTAAGCCTCAGCTGAGTATGGTTCAAGGCGAGGAGAGGCCAAAGTGCCTGATGCTCTGATCTATAAAATGGGAAAAATAAGAACATCTCTGCTTTAGAGCTGAGACTAGAGGTGTGGAAGTGCTTTGGGCTCCCGTGGGAGAGATGCTAGGGCAGTTCCAAATAGTACTATCATCCATAACTAATTGTCTTTCAACGACCAAGGGGAAAATAGAAGTCAGAGTAAACTCTGGATAGGGTTTGTTTGTTTGTTTTAAGTCAGCTGAAGGAGCCAACATTGCACCTGGAGGTTAATAATCATGGGCAGTGTTGCATTCTCTACCCTAAACAATATTCGGAATAACATAGGAGCTTTTAAAAAATCAGCGCTCTTAAGGGGACATCTGCTTCCACTCCCTTCAGTTGTGATGTCAGATGATTTCCTTCTTGGAAAACTCCAGAAAAAAGACTACATCTTAGAGCCCGGGAATTTTTTAAAACGTGAAATCTCCCTGGCTGTCTGCAGCTAAGGGGAAGCTGCAGCGTGCTATGGTGGGAAGAGCAAGCTATCAAGGAGCAAGCTATACCCTTGCTGTCCTGGCAACTCTCTCCCTCTTGGCCTCAGGCTCCTCATTTGCCAAACCGAGGACTGAATTTACAACTGATCGCTAAAGTCCCTTCCAGCCCTGACACTCTCCCTCGGGAAAAGATTTGAGAGCGGGGGTGCTCAGAGAGCGCACAAGGCACCTCTTCCGAAGGTTTCGCTCACAGCCCAGGGGAGTAATTGAGCGGGGGGAAGGAGGAGGCAGCGAGACGAGAGTGGACCAGGGACGCGGCTCCCGAGCCGGAGGGAGGATAGCGCGCTTCTCCCGGCCCACGGGGAGAGCAGCTTAGCGCGGAGAAGGAAGGGTGATCGTGAGGGTTCTGAATGGTTCCTGGGGGAGCCACCGCGGGCTGGGGCTGGAGGGGCAGACGGGGGGCGCGGAGCCGGGACGCTGGGATGCGGCGGTGGGAGCGCCGCGGCGTCCGGGCTCCCGGGGTGCGGGCAGAAGCGATGGAAGATCGCGGGAGGGCGAGCGGGACCCCGCGTGCGGGAGACGGCCCCGGCCACAGGGGTCGGGTTGGGGGGTGGGGTGGCGTGCCGGGCTCACCTGGGTCTCCTCCTCGGACAGGCCGGCCTCGGCCGCGATGAGGCACAGCGTGGTGGGGTCCGGGTGCTTGTTGACCTTGTTGAAGTTGTACTCCAGGATCTCCACCTGGTCCTGGGTGGGGCCGCTCGCGGTGTCCGCCGACATGGTCTCGGGGCGGCTGCGGGGAAGAAAGCAGCGGCGGCCGTGAGCTCGGCGGCGGGCGGGGAGGGACGGAGAGATCCGGGGCGCGGCCGGCCGTGCACCTCCGTGCGCGGGGCCGTCCCTCCCGCGGGCGCACGGTCGCGCGAGTCCCCGGCGGCTGCAGGCGGCGGCGGGCGCCTCCCCGGGCTCCCGGCCGAGCGCTCCCGAGGGTCTCACGGCTGAGCCGCGCGTCTCCGGGCCTCTGGGCCTGCCCGGGGCCGGTTCTCGCGGCAACTTTCCCGCTGGGGCCGGGGCCCGGGGCGGCGGCGGGAGGAAGATGACGCGGCGCGCCCTCTTGGCCCCGAGGCTCTAAGGAAGGAGTGCAGGAAGCGCGGCGGCGATTTTGGAAAATCGCCTTCAAAGCTTCCCCCCACCCCCGGGAGAGGGAGCTGTCCTGGGACAGTCCCGACAGGTCGCAGGGGTGGGAACACACCTCACCGGTCCGCGCGTCGTTCTGCCTCTAAAGTGGTTTATATAGCCAAGGAGGGCAGTACACCCCACCCCCACTTCAAAGAAATGACCCCAAGGACGGAAGTTACTTTTTAAAGTTGGGGAACTGCAGCGGCACTTTTCATCTCTCCCTCTTACAGAGGTGGAGATAGCGTCCACCGAGCTGTCGGTTACTCCTGGAGTTGCTAAGACCGGGAACTGAGCATCAGGAGAAGTGTCCACCGGAGGGCTGGTGTGAGTCACTCTGCAATCTGCAAGCTCCTCTGCCATCCCTCCCGCGCCGCCACCCCCATTTTTCCGAAGCCCAGAATCCACAGCCTCCAGTCAGCGCGGCTCGTCGCCGCCCTGCGTTGTCTGGACATTGTTGCGTAGCTACCGCAGAGAGCCCACTTCACTACCAGCTTCAAGGTCTCTTGTATTTCCTTACTTCAGAGCCAAACATCGCTCTAGCAGATTTTGGGTAACATGACTTCCTGCTGCATCCTCTCCATATCTAAATAGCCTCGGAACTGGGCAAAAAAAAAAAAAAAAGGCTGGGGCGCCTGGGTGGCTCAGTCGCTACGAGTTTGCCTTCCGCTCAGGTCCTGATCCCAGGGTGCTGGGATCGAGCCCCGTATTGGGCTCCCTGCTCCGCGGGAAGTCTGCTTCTCCCTCTCCCACTCCCCCTACTTGTGTTCCCTCTCTCGCTCTCTCTGTCAAATAAATCAATAAAATCTAAAAAAAAAAAAAAAAAAGGCAGATGTGCATCCGTCCTCCACTTTAAGATGTATTGAGGTATCCGAAGTTACAGTCTTGAAGATCCTGGTGGAGGATTTGGCATAGACAGGTCAGGACTCGACTTGGCTGACAGTAAAAGAGAAGCACAAGTGTGGGAATCAGGTTGGTTTGTTGTTGAAACAAACAATTGCAAAACCATCAGGCATAATCCTGAGTAGGTTTTGATGTGGTTTGTGCCTGGGGAGGAGCCACACTCCACCGATGAGCCTGCATAATGTCCCTGATGCTGTTAGGACCTTTTCTACTGTGACCTGCCTCCCGTGCTCCCTAACAAATGTCTTTACCTCTCTGAGTCACTTGAAGGGGCTTGCGGGGAGGCCAAGAAGCCATTCTACTGCGAGGGAGTCTTGGGCTCAAGGCACTTGTCAGGTCATCAGGAAATCCCTGTTTTTAGATGAGTTATATGCCCCCTCCCCCATTTAAAAATCTGTACCAGTGATTCCTATCGCAGTGCTCACAAGATCAGGCCAGGACAGAAACGCCTCCTCTCCTCTTGACACGTATCTCCCCTTTTCTTTGACCCAGAAGTTCAGAGCCGGAAAGAACCTTGGAGATGAACGTTTTCAGTCCTCTCCTGGAACAGCCCAGGAGAATGAGGCACAGGAAGACTTACTGTCCCAGCGTTGCCCAGTTAATGACCAGCACCCTAGAAGGGAAAGCCTTAGCTTTGGTTTCAGTCCTGCGCTCGGCAGGACCCTTCTCAGCAGGCCTTTCTGTCTTTAGTTTGGCAGAAAAGATCAGGAGGGCAACAGTTTATAAAGGCGGGACTTTTGAATGAGCACTGATTGTCCTCATAGGATACCAACTCCAGCCAAAGCTGCCCCCTGGAACCACCCACCACTGCTCATTTTGCCTAAAAGAATATAGGAGGGCACACTACTACTGCTGATTCTATTTTTTGGAAAGTTTCGATCTAATTCCATGGACACAGTTATGCTGCCTCTTTTCAGTGAAAATTTTTGCTTTGTAGAATTCTCAGTCCTTCAGAAATATTAACCAAGTGGGTAGATTTCTAAACTGGACTCAGATTCAAGGACTGTTCTGCATGTACTTCTTTATCTCTTTTTGTTACATACTTACTATTACATAACTCAAGGGCTACTACTGTCCTTACATTTAATCAGGTGCATTTTCTGTTCTATTTGTGTGGCTTCCTGTTACAGGACTTTGAGGTTTCACGGGTAGCTTCCGGTTGCCTTTAAAGTCCTCCTTGGGTTAGTTGGCTGACGGCCACTGGACTCGTTTGGCTGCTAAGGAGACTTGTGGGAGGTCCATTCGAAAGTACCTACTTCTCCAAGGTACACCAAACAAACAAGCTTGATTTCTAGACATGAGGATGAAAGATCTGACCTCTAGAGTGAGAACTATCTGTTGTTTCTTCACAAAACTCAGTTTCTGTTCTTTCAGCCCTCTTCGGTTGACAGGTGTTTACAGTTGTTGCTTCATTTCTTCTCTCCTTCGCTCTCTTTTCGAGGAAATTTAAAAACCAAATCACCCTGGTAACCTTGCCCTTATAAAGCTTCTCAACTCTTTCCAGTAAGGAAACTGTTGAAAAGCCTCTCTGAAGGTAAACACTTTTAGATGAAAAGAACTACAAATATTTTAAAGGTCCTTAAACTTTAATCTCAGCACAAGTTCTGTTGTTCCTGTGGTTATATTCATAACTTACAGAACATTCAAAGAGTAATTTGTCCTGTGGTTGTGTTTTCTTTTGTGGTTGGGGGAAGACAATGCATAAACCTTTTCAAGAGGTTAAATGAAAACAGCTGTCTTTTTCCTAAATTAAACCCAATACCTGGTTAGGCAGTTTTACCCTTGTCCCCTAACCCTAGAGTTATTTTAAGGGTATTTCCCTGTATGAACTAGCTCATGGAGAGTGCTACAAACTAGTAACCTGCAGAGATTGCTATGAGCTCACATTTACTATCATCTCCCTCTCCCAGCCATCTGACCTCTAGTATCAAACCAAATGGTTATCGGTGGTAGATACTCCTCATCAACAGTCCCGTGATGAGGGGCGCTTGGATGGCTCAGTCGTTAAGCAGCTGCCTTCAGCTCAGGTCATGGTCCCAGGGTCCTGGGATCGAGCCCTGCATTCGGCTCCCTGCTCAGCAGGAAGCCTGCTTCTCCCTCTCCCACTCCCCCTGCTTGTGTTCCTGCTCTCGCTGTCTCTGTCAAATAAATAAATAAAATCTTTAAAAAACAAAACCAAAAAAAAAAAAAAAAAAACAGTCCCATGGTGAGCTGGCCAAAAGAGAAAAAAGCAGTGGAATCATTTTTTAGGGCCATCTCCCAGTTTTCTTTAGTCCAAATTTCCTTCATGTTCACTCCGGACTTCCACGAAGCAATGGGCTCTTGAAGCATTGTATTTTCTTAAGTGAGGAAAATACTGTGCTTCCTTATCCCCAAGAGAAGTGGAGGCTCTTCATTCATCACTTACTGAACTACTCTAGACAGGGTGCAAGGGGCACCACCCAAGCTGTCAGTGTGTCTCAGAATTGACAAATAGGGGGCACCTGGATGGCTCAGTGGGTTGAACGTCTGACTCTTGATTTCCCCTCCGGTCATGATCTCAGGATCCTGGGATCTGGCTCCACACTCAGCGCAGAGTCTGCTTGGGATTCTCTCTCCCTTTCCCTCTGCCTCTGCCCCACCCTCTCTCTCTCTCTCAAAAAAATGAATAAATCTTAAAAAAAAATTAACAACTACGAGTAGAATATTGATCTGCCTCTCTAGGCTAACAGGAGGTCTGTTTTCAAAAGAGAGCTTTGTTTGTATGTGTTTTTTATTTGTGTGTTTTTGTTTTTTGTTTGATTAATGTCCTTAAGCTTAGAGCAGTAGCTCTCATGCCTGGCTGAGCCTCAGAATCACCTGTAGAAATGTCCAGGCCCCCCACAGTCCCCCTGAGTCAGAAACCACTTTAGGAATCCAGTGGGGAAGGGATATAAAAAGTATCTCAGCTCTTACAAGATTTTGTAATTTAATCATTAAAATCAGTGATAAATGTTTAGAACTTCTTATACTTTATACCTGTAAAAATGCATTAAAATATCTTCTACCTCTGATGCTGTATATCCTCTCAACATTGAGTAGATGGTAGGTTGAGGGTTTTAAAGGAATAAAGGTGTTTTTTTTTTAAAAAGATTTTATTTATTTACTTGAGAGAGAGAGATTGGGGGCAGGTGCAGAGGGAGAGGAAGAGAGAGAATCCCAAGCAGACTCCTTGCTGAGCGTGGAGCCTGATGCAGAGCTCGATCCCACAACCCTGAGATCATGACCTGAGCCAAAACCGAGTTAGATGCTTAATGAACTGAGCCACCTAGGCGCCCTTAAAGGAATAAAGTTTTTAAAATATACAAATACACAGCAGAAAAAAAAACCACTTAGACACCATGTTATTAATCTTTTTGTATGAATGGTCAGGAATGGGGAAATTGCCCTTAAAATTATGAATTATTGGGGCACCTAGGTGGCTCAGTCAGTTAAGTTTCTGACTTTGGCTCAGGTTGTGATCTCAGGGTCCTGGGATCAAGCCCCACCTTGGGCTCCATGCTCAGCGGGGAGTCTGCTTGTCCCTCTGTCTCTCCCTCTGCCCCTTCCCCTGCTGTGCTCTCTCTGTCTCTCTCACACAAATAAATAAAATCTTAATAAAATTATGAATTATCAAGAGAAATTTTCCCCTGCTTTCAAAAATTTAGAAATAATATAAAACCCTTTAAAAATCTTTCAGAAAAATGTATTTTTATATTGAAATCAGAGTTTAAGAAAGCAGGACATCAGAAGAAAAACTCCACTTCTTCGTACAAATACCTGTAATTGATTTAGAAGCCAAAAATTATAGTGGAAAATATTTGACAAACTTGACAAATGATTGTCCTTCTCCTATTTCTTAAAGTCTCCAGTGAGAGAACTGCTAAAATTTAAGTTATTTATATGGGCAACTTGTATAATAGAACTTAAAACTGAACATTAGACTATGAATACACCATATACACATAGCATCATTACTGTCTTCAGGGAAAGAAGATTCCAAACAGAAATAGAAAAATATATTTTTAAATGCTATTGTCAACTCCAGCTTTACATATTTAAAAAACTAAAGAAAAATACAACAAAATGCTAACAGTGATTATATCTAAATTAGGGGACTACAGATGATGTAAAATTTTTTCTTTATATTTTTTTCTGGTTTTCTCCATTTTCTATAATGAGCATTTATTATTTTGAAATTAGGAAGTTTATTTTTTCTCAAAAAGATATCCCTGATCAGACCAATGATCCATCTTGCCCAGAGTTTCATCTGATTATTGGGACCAAATTACATTTTCAGGGAAAGCATGGAAGTTGTTTTCCATCAAGTCCACCTAGAAGATTAGGGAAGTACGCACTTTCATTTTCAAAGATCATTAGGTATTAAAAGGATATTTGTAATATACATGTAAGTTATGAAGAATAAATTAACACTAGTGAACCCCACCCAAGTTAAAAATTAAATCATTACCAAGACTATGGAAGCTACTTGTATTTCTTTCCCAATCCCACCCTTACGGCTTATTTGCTCCCAGAAGAAATCAAGATTCTGACTTTTGTATTAATTATTCCTTTGATTTTTAAATTAGCTCTATCACATATGTATGGATCCCTAAAAGAACTTATTATTTTAGCTTTGTATATTTTTGAATTGTGTAAAGTAGTATTATATGTAATTATTCTGTGAATTGCTTTTTTTTCTATCAACATGTTTCCAAGATTCAACCATATTTCTGCATATAGAGAAGTTCATTCATATTCAGTGCTGCTTCCATTTTGTGAATATACTATAATTTATTTATGTCTTTTCCTGCTGGTGGATATTTGGATTGTTTTCAGTTTTTTGCTATTATGAACATTGCCTCTTGGAATATTTTTTTTTTTAAAGATTTTATTTATTTGAGAGAGAGAGAGCACGAACAGGGGCAGAAGGAGAGGGAGAAGCAGGCTTCCCGCTGAGCAGAGAGCCTGCCACGGGGTTCGATCCCAGGACCCTGGGATCATGACCTGAGCCAAAGACAGATGCTTAACCGACTAAGCCACCCAGGTGTCCTGGAACATTTTGCCTTCTGAAGTGCATCTAGGAGGGTTTCTCTAGGGTATACACGAGTGGAACAGGTTCATAAGATATGTGATTTTTTTTTAAAGATTTATTTATTTTATATATAGAGAGTGTGTGTGTGAGTGGGGAAAGGGGCAGAGGGAGAGAGAATCTCAAGCAGAATCCCTGCTGAGCAGGAAGCCCTACTTGGGGCTTGATCTCAAACTCTGAGATCATGACCTGAGCCAAAAATCAAGAGTCAGCTGCTTAACCAACTGAGTTACCCAGGTGCCCCAAGATACGCGGGTTTTAACTTTACAACATAATATCAACTTCTTTTCCAAAGTTGTTGAACAAAACTATACAAACAATGTATATCATTTCCTTTGCCCCACATCCTCATCAATACTGTCAAACTTTTTAATTTTTGCCAAAATTGTTATGTATTCTTTTCATTCATGAGTAATACCTAAACCTCTTTCAGCTATTTATATATTCAGCTTGCATAAGTTTTGGGGGCTAAAAGATTCCATATGTTTACTATTTACTGTATGAAAGTATTTCCTGTTCCAGCCCAGCAGGAGATTTGAGGTATTTTTTGAGAGTTTAGGGTCTGTCTCTAGGCTAGCTTGCTCTTTCCATGGGTCACCAAAAACAATACAAAAGATGTATGGAAAACCAATTTTAGTAGATCTTTTGTCTGTCTGATGCTAAAAATGTTCCTATTTTCCCTTTTACAGAATTCCTGGAAGTCAGGACTTGATTCTGCACTCAAAAAAAAAAAAAAAAGTTAAAAAAAATAACATGTTAACCATATCAATTTTCTACCCTCTCATCCCCACCCCTGCAAAGTGAATATCAAAATCTTTGAATGAAAACAACAGGTATGGATTTAAAATGACTGAGTAAAAGAAGAAGAAAGGATGTAGGGATAGACAGGAAGTGTAAAAGAGACTATTAGGTTGTGGGTTTAAAACAGGTATAAACATGTAAAACCAAATAATGTGCTCAAGTGTTTGCACATGAGCACGGGGTGCTGCATTCCAGTTCAGAAGCAGGTTGCTATTAGTTCTTTGGGTCTCTCACAATCCTCTCAAAGTAATCAGAATGGAACTGGTCCTGTTTTACGGTTGAGAAAGGTTAACTAACTTGTCTCTAGCATCACAGGAAGACTCAGAATCTTACCTTTTATTCTGGAATTAGCAGTAAAGGCAGTTTGTGGTACCTTGAGCAACAAGATTAATTTATACCTTTAAAATATATTCTCCTCGGGGTGCCTGGGTGGCTCAGCCGGTTAAGCATCTGACTTGATTTGGGCTCAGGTCATGATCTCAGGGTCATGAGATCAAGCCCTGCATCAGGCTCCAAGCTCAGCGTGGAGTCTGCTTGTCCTTCTCCCTCTGCTTTTCCCCCCACTTGCTTGTGCTTGTTCATTCTCTCTCTCTCTCAAATAAATAAAATCTTTAAAAAATATATATTCTCCTTATGCTCTACTGATGTCAGAGATTCTAAGATATCACTGGATCACCTGTTCGGATTGTTGAGCTCTAATTGGAGTTGTCCATTATTTTAGTGAAGGGCTGGCGCTGGTGGCAGCCAGTCTTTCCCAGTGTGGGGCAGGCATTGCTGACCTCTCCAGCCTCATTCCCTTAGCTGCTTCTGCAGTCTTCTTGCAGACCTCCCCATGTCTCCTGGAAAAGCCTGGTATCTGCTTGACACCAAGGTCACAGGGATAATGGACTTGCCCCTCTAAAGTTTTGTTCTGACTCCATCGTTTGAGGTACTGATAAATTGGGGAGATTTGTTTAAGTTTGTCCAGTAAGATCTGAGCTCTTAATTTTGGACTCAGTGTAACAGCTTCAGGCGCATGCAGAAGCCCCTGGCAGCTCACAATGACAAGCACCTGTCCTCCCATAACATGCTGCACTTGACTCAACGAGGCAGGAAGACTGAGAGGCCAGCTCGTCCTTGAATACGTGCCAGCCCAGCCGGCTGCCAGTGCCCACGCCATCCCAAGGACCTCTCGTGCCCCCGGGGTTTTGTCAGGCACAGGTGTCATCAGGTTTGGTTTTCGAGGCTTCAGCCCTGTTCTGGGATGGCATCTCTCTTGGCAGTTGGAAATCCAAGGCTTAAAAATATGAAGTGCTGCCTTCTTTTAAGTTCTGCATATCTGATGTGCGCTGTTAGGTATGCTGTGTGGAGTTGCTAATTCAGTGCACTGCTTCCCAGGCATTCCTCTTTCAGTTTGCTTTCCTCTTGCCTTAGAAGTCCCTCTATTCCAGGAAACCCAGCAGAATTAAGAGCAAAATGAAATTTGAGTTAATACAGTCCTGAGTACAAACAATTAGATGTCCCAAGTACTGATTATTCAAGATATCACTTTGGGGGCACCTGGGTGGCTCAGTTGGTAAAGCGTCTGCCTTCGACTCAGATCATGATCTCAGGGTCCTGGGATCGAGGCCCACATCAGGCTTCCTGCTCGGCAGGGAGGTTGCTTGTCCCTCTCCCTCTCCCTGCCTCTCCCCCTGCTTGTGCTCTCTCTCTCTCTCAAATAAAGACATAGAGATATATATATAGAGAGAGAGAGCATGAGCAGAGGAAGAAGCAGAGGGAGAGGGAGAAGCAGGCTCCCCGCTGAGCCGGGAGCCCGATGTGGGGCTCGATCCCAGGACCCTGGGATCATGACCTAAGCCAAAGGCAGACGCTTCACCATCTGAGCCACCTAGTTGCCCCTAAATATAATAAAATCTTTTAAAATTTTTTTAAAAACAACAACAGAAAACATCACTTTGCCAAGCCTCCATTTCTCTCAATGGGAAGAAGGGATACAATACACACCTTCACCTAGCTCACAGCTTTGTGGTAAAGTTCATATGATATTTAATTGTAGGGAAGTATTTCTAAACAGTAATGTGCTTGCTTACAGAAGATATTATTGTTCTTTCAATGACTGTGAGCTAGGCATTCAGTTGGGCGTCTCCTGGGTGGCAAACTGGTAAGAATAGTTTATAGTTTCAGTCTTTCTGGGCTGCAATTTATTTAAAAAAATTTTTTTTCTGGAATGGTAAAGTATGAGGTTTAAATCAGAACCTTTTTAAAAAAAAATCAAATGCTGCCTGTGTTGCTTCGTCATAAGATGTATCCCTGGATGGAATTTCTCAAAACTAATGAGGTGGGGGGGCACCTGGGTGGCTCAGTCGTTAAGCGTCTGCCTTCAGCTCAGGTCATGGTCCCAGGGTCCTGGGATGGAGCCCCTCATCGGGCTCCCTGCTCCGCGGGAAGCCTGCTTCTCCCTCTCCCACTCCCCCTGCTTGTGTTCCCTCTCTCACTGTGTCTCTCTCTGTCAAATAAATAAAATCTTTAAAAAAACCCAAAAACTAATGAGGTGGGGATGGGTGGGGGTGAGGATGTCCTATCTTTAGCATGTTTTCTCATTAGCACTTCTACACTGTGTGTTGACTTGAATTTAGTTGTTGGTATTTTTTTTCTCATTTCTTACACTTCTCAATTTATCCTTTCATCTATTAATGACGAAGCATTAATAGGGCAGAAGATGAGTAGTGAGGAGTCAAAAATAAGCAGGAACAGATACTCTATGAGTTGGTGAGTAGATTTTTCTAGGTGGTCTTGGCCTGTGAGAATAATGACCAAATTGAAATTGTTTTAAAATAATTTGTTCCCCGAGCCTGTCTTCCCCACTAAGTGATATGCTCTTCTGTGGGGGATAGGTCTTATACATTTATATCTCACCAGCATTCATTAGGAGTATCTGGCACTGAATAAGTGCTCGTAACTAATGTGCTGAACTGAAATTAACCAATGGCGTCTGGTATGACTTGATTTAGGACATAAGTTGGAAAGGCATTGTTTTCAACAACCAGGACTGACTAAGTTCAAAACCAAAACATTACATTGGAAAAAATAACTTTCCAGCCTTCTAATATGTTTTAGTCCCCACTGCCTGAAACAACACAGAGCTGATTCCTATTTTTGAATTGCATACAGAAACCTCATCCCTGCTAGCACAATAACAACATATTTATTGAGCAATTACTCTGTGCCTGGCACAGTTCTTCGTCTTAGACGAGTTAGTTCATGTAACCATCAGAGGAAGCAGCATTATGGGACAGGCACTCTTCTTGTTTCCATTTTATACACATAGTAAATGATGTAAATGGAAACTTATATACCTTTCCCCAGGCGATGTATATAACTTTCCCCAAATACAAACCTAGTGAGTGGTAGAGCAGGGATTCAAACCCATGAAGTCTAGCTTCTGCATCCATGTTCTTAGCCACTACACTAGATTTCCTCTTTGCATGAAGTAGCCATGTAGACCCAAGAGCCTCGAAGGGTGGTTGTGGAAAGAGGAGAAGTAAAGCCTGGTGGTGCCTCCTGGGACAAAAGGAAGGCAGTGTCCTGCATCTATGCCGGCTCCCCTGCGGGGCGGAGCCAGTCTGGCCGCAATGTCTCCCTCCCTGTAGCATGTTTCAAAACAGAAACATGGTGACCAGACATGGCTCTGACCCAGCGAAATGGATTAGCTAGTGATTTCAGTGAATACTACCAACACCATCAGCCGGGCTGGCTTTCTTCTCCCCACATCCTCTTCTTTAATTGGTACAGACATAATTGAATGATGACATTATGTGAATAATATAGTGGACAAATGAGAAAAGGTGTCAGCATCTGACAGAATGGAACAGAAAGGTTGGCTTCAACCAGATCAGCTGGATCTTAGTGATTATGGCTGCTACTCACTCCCTAGATTTACAGAGTTTTGTCGAATTGATTAAGGAATCTCCTGAGACAGTTCTTGAACCAGGTCCCTCAGTGGTCTAGACTTTCTATGGCTACTTACAGAAAATAGCAAGATATGAAAAGGGAGGGGGCGGTGTCTGGGAAGGACTTCCAGGAGTGAATTAATCATTAATTAACCCTGGACATAAAATTCTTTGTATACTGGCTGAGTTCTTTTCATTGGTAGCCCAACTCATGCTCAAAGTCGAAACTTTGTACGTAGAAACATGGGGGAAATGATTAAAGACAATAATAAAACCTTGGGCACCTTTGTGCTATGAAATAAGTGGAGGATTTAGTCAACCTCCTTAGAAATAAATGGGCAAATGAAAGAAGGCAACCCCACTTCCATAATCTCCTCATGGGAGATCTACCTATTGTTCAGGTTGCTTTTCCAAAAGCCTGTCTCTATAGTGATTGTTACGAATTCAGAAAAAGTTTTCTCTAAACACAACATTATACATTGTAGATAGAATACTAAGCTAACCCACAGGAGGGAATGTATCTAAAATGCTATGTATTTGTTACAGAACAAAAAGAAGTAGAAAAATCATCCTGTTGAAGTATCCTAGGGAAATTTAATAAGCTATCATTTCACTTTGAAGGCAAATGCTTAAGAAACAGCAGTTTTAATTAAGCCTTGGCTCAGGGAAATGAGGTTCTGGTGCAGATATTGAAGGGGGTTCAGGAAACTTGGAGGAGGCTAAAGGTTTAAAGCCCAAGTCTAATGTATCCCAAGAGTCAGGAACAGTCCCTGACACACTGTGGGATGTGCAGTGAATATATATTGGATGCAGGGTGATTGAACTTTATTTTCACTTCAAGAAGTAGGACTTCGCCATATCGTATAAAGGCATAATCATTAGAGCTGTCTTCGGGTCAGAGATGAAATAAAGAGGGGGAAGGAGGGAGAAGGGGAATGCCGAGAAGCACTGATGTGAGAAGCAAGCTGTCTGAGACATAATTAATGAACGATAAAGAAAAAGCCAGAGATTACTTGGCGCAGTCCTCACGTCCTCATTCTTCTACCCAAGGGCCAAGGAAGAAGGAGATAGGAAAGGTTTGGGGCCTTGCATTTCCTGGTCCAGCCACCAAGAGGCGCTGTCAGGCCGGAGCAGTTCAGTTGCTGGCCAGAGCTCTTTGCAGGTGGGAGGAGAAAGAGAGAAGCAGAAATAAAATTATTTTGAGTGTACAGCATTAGTTACAGAGGGAGTGTTGTGTATCTTTATTGTATTATATGGAGGGGACATATTTTAAATCTTCATTAATGAATGAAAATATTAAACTGGTATGGGATATTGGAAAGAGCACTGGGCAAAGAGTCAGACCTGCATTTCAATTTTAGCTCCTCTACTTAATAGTCACATGACCTTGGCTGAGGTGTTTAGTTTTTTGTTTGTTTGTTTGTTTTAACTTATTTGAAACTGAGTTTTCTTCTCTATAAAATGTGGCTAAAACCTTCCTTGCCTACTTCAATTGTGATCCAGTGAGATTTTGCTCAGGAAATAACTTAGAAAACTATAAAATGACATTCACGTTTCCAGGAGTGTAATAATTTATTCATCCAGAAAAGTGAAGATGTTGGGCCAGATGACCTCTGAGATCATTTCTCCTCTAAAACTCTAACGCTCAGCTTGGCCTGGGTTTAAATGATCATGCTATTCCTCGACAACAGCTTACCAATGTCACTGGCCTGAGAAAGGGAAACACAGGGGCCTATTCCAGGTTTGCTGAACACTTTGTTCCTAGTTTCTACTTCAAAGGACCCCTAAGGAGCCCATGAAACATTTTGAACCAAGGTCCTTTTTAATTTCAGCCTGTCTGTTAATGTGACCAAATAATTTGCCATCTAACCTGGAACATCTATGTGTAAAGGGGGTGCTATGATTAATTACACCACGACAACAGCATACATCAGAAGCATCCCAGGCAAACCTGGATATCTGGTCCCCTTATTATAGGTAAAACATTCAATTTCTCACTTACATGTGGGATAGTAAAAATATTCCTGTTGGAGTTAGGTATCCGTACTGCTGTTACAGATTAGCAAGGCGCAGTTCTGTTAGAATCTTGGAGGACAGAAACTCATACTCCTAACCTTGGTAGTGAACAGGAGGCTGCTTTTTGCTCCTAAGAAATCATATAGTTGCAGCTTTGTGGTTACAGATCAGAGAATACACTATAGCTTCAAATTTCCTGACCTTTCATTTTTTATTCCACTTTGAATAGGTAGGATAGAAATTTGTCTGATGGGGTGAATGTGCTTGGGTCTCTGCCTGCTTTGGGTATTGTTAGTATGGTTGTGCTAATGCTTAGTAAGTGTGAATATTCATTACATCTCAAACAGAGTTTGGTCCTATGATCAAATATAAACAAAGGAACAAAAACGGCTTGTACTAGAGATTTCCACAGGCCCAGCCATGTGCTCAGGGCCTTTCAAACCAGATAATCCAGGAGGGGTGAAACTTGTGAAGTAAATTGAATTATCAAATCTCTCTGAAAATGTCTCATGCCCTAATACACCAAGAAATCAGACAAGCAGATTTCTGCTATGGGGGAAAAAAATCGCAATATTTTCTAAAGAAAACCATTGAACACAAAGAAAAATTCACACTACTAAGGCTAGAAGCAAATAACATAAAGACCAACTTTCTAAATAGTTTATGGAGAGGAAAAATGGCACAAGTCAAAATGGCAGGTTATAAATACCCTTTTTTATTTTCTAAATTTTTAAAAAAGATTTTATTTATTTATTTGAGAGACAGAGACAGAGATAGTGAAAGCGAGCACAAGCAGAGAGGAGAGGGAGAAGCAGGGTCCCTGCTAAGCTGGGAGCCCGACGTGGGGCTTGATCCCAGGCCCCTGGGATCATGACCTGAGCTGAAGGCAGACGCTTAACCGACTGAGCCACCCAGGTGCCCCAATATCCTTTTATAAAAAGAGATTTATTCATTTATTTTAGAGAGAGAGAGGCGGGGGGGGGGGGGGGGCAGAGGAAGAGGGAAAGAGAATCTCCAGCTGATTGAGGAGCACAACTCCAGGCTTAATTCCAGGACCCTGAGATCATGACCTGAGCCAGAATCAAGAGTCAGATGCTTAACCGACTAAGCCACCCAGGCACCCCTATAAATATCCTATGTTTTAAGTTAATTCATTTTGGGTAACCCATTTAGTGTCCTAATTCTGCTTGATTTAGGAGAACATTAATTAAATTAGATCAATAGGCTGCAGGGTAGGGAGAAATAGGTTTCTTTCTTAGAAGAGAAGGGGACCTTCAAAACTTAAACACTGATGATAGAAATCAGTCTGGTATTTTAAAAATCGAGTCCAGTGAAGCCACACGCAGATAACCGAGAGTCAAGTAGAACTGTCATAGTGCGCTGTAGCCATTTACTCACTTTAGGATGTCAAAAAAAAATTAGAGTTTTTTTCTGAAGATGTTCGTATTCTCAGTGCCTGGCTCTGAAAAAGGCTGTTCATTTGTCATTCTGGGGACATTTCATCAGGATTTATTTTTTAAAAACTGTATAGTGGGTTCTATGATATTTTTGCCTGAGCCCTAATTACACAGTAAGAAACAGGAGTTAGGGACTGTCCTGGTACTGTGCACGTGTGACGGGTAGATGGTTAGGCGGCCTGTCTGTAGGCCGTTGTAACCTAATGCAAGCAGGCATGACCTCCTCAGGCCGTTAGTGCATTTTGAAATGTCTAGAAAAGACTCTTTGAAGAATGGAATTATCTCTACACAAATATACTTGAATCAATTATTACTTTTTATGGTCCAGCCACCATTCTTATTTTATGACTGTAATTAGGTAATGAATAAGATGACATGCACCTGGTACTTTGTAGTGCTCCAAATTATGCCAAAGTCCAACCAGGCGTGCTGCTTGTTGCCATGAGACTCAGTTATATGGGCCTTATTTTTTTACCCAGTTGTCTTTATGAACAGGTGTTCAACTAATGGGATACACCGAGCCTGTGCAGCTAGATCCTTCTTATTAACATCACACAATAATTGAAAAGGACAGATACTTTACAAAGTCCAGCTCAGGGGATAACTCTGAACTTACTATAGGTCGTTTCTCTGAGCATTAGAGAGATGTTGCAGAAAGGCTGGATAGGGGGGCGCCTGGGTGGCTCAGTCAGTTAAGCGTGTGCCTTTGGCTCAGGTCATGATCCCAGGGTCCTGGGATCCAGCCCCTCGGAGGGCTCCCTGCTCAGCCGGGGAGTCTGCTTCTGCCCCTCCCCCTGACTCATGCTCTTTCGCGGGTGCACTCTCTCTCTCTTTCTCAAAAAAGTCTTAAAAAAGAAAAGAAAAGAAACGTTGGATGGAGCCTCAGAAGACCCTCACTTTGCTTCTAGCGATGTCACTTAAATCTCCAAGTGACCTTGGACAACTTAATTGCTTTGAACCTCCATTTCTTCATCTACCATTGAAGTTACCCCCACCTGCTACAGTAATCCTACCCCCACCTATCTCACAGGGTTGTTGTAGGATTTGATAAGATGGATTATGTTTATGAATAGCACTATAAATTATAAACACTATATATGGTTTTATTATTATTCAGTCATCTAGGAGCTCTTCTGAGCTAGTTCCAAGGACTAGAAGACTCTTTTAAATTGTGGAAACTGAACCAGGTATAATACTAATGAAAGAGGAGATGACATCCCCCTTTCTTTAGTCCTGCTTCATTCACCCCAATGCCAGACACCTCCAAAGGATGCCATTCTACTCCCCAGGAAGAGCATGAAGAACACATAATAAAGGGACAGACACTTCCAAGCACAAGTTATCGAATTAGAGTATTTTCTAAAATAGATTTCACTCCTGGGCACCAGTAGACTAGAAATTTGGAAAGGAGTGAGGGGCATAAGAGCTAGGGACTTGTTTATATAAATTTTCTTAGGGAGAAACCACACAAGAAGGAGACAAAAATACAGCAGTGAAGACTAGACTATCCAAAGCAGATCCGTTGTGTCCTCAAGAATTCCAGGAAACTTCCATTGTGATCCTCTAGATCTAGTGGCTACAATGGCAGCCATTAGTTTACTGCCCAGGACACACTAAGAGATTAGAACTGATCAATGTCTGCCTTAGATTGTTTCTGGTTTTGTTTTCAACATCAAAGAACAGAGTAGTTCTGAAAGATCTGGAGGGTTTTCATGTTTGGCCACATTTTATCAAAACTACCAGAAGCAAATTACAAGAAATTATATGAGGATGGGTAAAAATTAACTTCTCTACTTTTTTTTAAAAGATTTTATTCATTCACCTGAGTGAGAGAGAGCACGAGTTGGGTGAGGGGCAGAGGGAGAAGCAGACTTCCCACCAAGGAGGGAGCCCAATGTGGGGCTCGATCCCAGGACTGGGGGATCGAGACCTGAGCCAAAGGTAGACGCCCAACCAACTGAGCCATGAAGGCACCCCACTTCTCTACTTTTAAAAGAGGTTCTATCATTATCCAAACATGGCCATAAGCTAACATTAGAACCTGAAGCAAATAGAGTAATTTGACCTTGTCCTTGAACCCCTAGCATTCACGTTGAACTTCTGTTTGGCAAGCCAATATAAATATACCAGCTCTCCAACTGGGCTATACGGATACAATGCTTCCCACTGGGAACCTGAGTCACAGAGGGAGTGAGTGACTTGGCAGAGAGACCGGAATAAAGGGTGGGGAGGCCTTAGTTCCAGAGCTCAGCCACCAACTAATCCTAAGATGCAAGACAATTCACTTTACTCTTGAACCTTTATGTATTATATGGTATTCATAAACCGTGTAGCTTATGGCTCAGGCCAAGTATTTTTTAAAATGAAAGGGGGTACTATCATAATCTACCGGGACAACTGATATTTTGGGCTTCCTCTGCTTTAAAATTCCATTACAGGGGTGCCTGGTGGCTCAGTCATTAAGCATCTGCCTTCGGCTCAGGTCATGGTCCCAGGGTCCTGGGATCGAGCCCCACATCAGGCTCCCTGCTCTGCGGGAAGCCTGCTTCTCCCTCTCCCACTCCCCCTGCTTGTGTTACCTCTCTCGCTGTGTCTCTCTCTGTCAAATAAATAAATAAAAAATCTTTAAAAAAAATAATAAAATTCCATTACAGCTGAAGGAGAACTGAAAATAGGACCCAGGTTCCTGAACATTAGACCCGTATTCTGCTTCCTAGGCTAGACTGCTGTCTGCTGGGACTTATCTACACTGGGATTCTGTGGAAGAGTGTTTAACATATCACTTGAAGAGTGATGAAGGGAGTTTCCCAGCAAATAGAAAGGACAGCATGACCTGTACCTGTTTGGTCACGTATCCACACAGCCAAACCCCACGTGTGTTCAAAATCAACAGCACTGGAATGCCAAATCCACATTGGGGTCATTGAAAGGTGGGGCGGTCAAGGGAGCCAGGGCCAGGAAGAGGGCAGGTACACACACACCCTGCATCAGGAGAATCCCTCATATTTGCAGCCTCAAGCCAGTTCTCCACTAGCCTGCCCAGGGCGAGCAGACAGGATGGCTGTGGTCCAGGGGCTGGCTGCCTTGGGATCCTCAGGTGCTGGCTCTTAAATGGGCAGGTAAGTACTTTATAAATTACTGTGGGCCATACATTATCCTTCTGCCAACAGTTTCATCTTTGCATAGTTCTGTTGACCATCCCCATTCACTTGGCTTTGTAAAAGTTTGAGGGAGCCATCGACAACATCTAAAAATTAATCTAGGTTAGGTCATGACACAGCCTTAAAAAAATGTCCAAGTGACAGCCACATGCAGAAGAGTGAAACTGGACCATTTCCTTACACCACACAAAAAATAGACTCCAAATGGTTGAAAGACCTAAATCTGAGACAGGAGTCCATCAAAATCCTAAAGGAGAACACAGGCAGCAACCTCTTTGACCTCAGCCGCAGCAACTTCTTCCTAGAAACATCGCCAAAGGCAAGGGAAGCAAGGGCAAAAATGAACTATTGGGACTTCATCAAGATAAAAAGCTTTTGCACAGCAAAGGAAACAGTCAACAAAACCAAAAGACAACCCACAGAATGGGAGAAGATATTTGCAAATGACATATCAGATAAAGGGCTAGTATCCAAAATCTATAAAGAACTTATCAAACTCAACACCCAAAGAACAAAGAATCCAATCAAGAAATGGGCAGAAGACATGAACAGACATTTTTCTAAAGAAGACATCCAAATGGCCAACAGACACATGAAAAAGTGCTCAACATCGCTTGGCATCAGGGAAATCCAAATCAAAACCTCAATGAGATACCACCTCACACCAGTCAGAATGGCTAAAATTAACAAGTCAGGAAACGACAGATGTTGGCGGGGATGCAGAGAAAGGGGAACTCTCCTACACTGTTGGTGGGAATGCAAGCTGGTGCAACCACTCTGGAAAACAGTATGGAGGTTCCTCAAAAAGTTGAAAATAGAGCTACCATACGATCCAGCAATTGCACTACTGGGTATTCACCCCAAAGATACAAATATAGGGATCCAAAGGGGTACGTGCACCCTGATGTTTATAGCAGCAATGTCCACAATAGCCAAACTATGGAAAGAGCCAAGATGTCCATCAACAGATGAATGGATAAAGAAGATGTGGTATATACACACACACACACACACACACACACACACACACACACACACACACAATGGAATATTATGCAGCCATCAAAAGGAATGAGATCTTGCCATTTGCAACGACATGGATGGAACTGGAGGGTGTTATGCTGAGCGAAATAAGTCAATCAGAGAAAGACATGTATCATATGACCTCACTGATATGAGGAATTCTTAATCTTAGGAAACAAACTGAGGGTTGCTGGAGTGGGGGTTGGGGTGGGAGGGATGGGGTGGCTGGGTGATAGACACTGGGGAGGGTATGTGCTATGGTGAGCGCTGTGAATTGTGCAAGACTGTTGAATCTCAGACCTGTACCTCTGAAACAAATAATGCAATATATGTTAAGAAAAAAAAAAAAAGAAGAAGATAGCAGGAGGGGAAGAATGAAGGGGGGGAAATCGGAGGGGGAGACAAACCATGAGAGACGATGGACTCTGAAAAACAAACTGAGGGTTCTAGAGGGGAGGGAGGTGGGAGGATGAGTTAGCCTGGTGATGGGTAGTAAAGAGGGCACGTTCTGCGTGGAGCCCTGGGTGTTATGCACAAACAATGAATCATGGAACACTACATCAAAAACTAATGATGTAATGTATGGTGATTAATATAACAATAAAAAAAATTTTTTTAAATGTCCAAGTGAACTAAACCATTCCATAACTAAGAGAATTTGAAAACATGGGGCACCTGAGTAGCTCAGTCAGTTAAGCGTCTGCCTTCGGCTCAGGTCATGATCCCGGGGTCCTGGGATCGAGTCCCACATCGGGCTCCCTGCTCAACAGGAGGCCTGCTTCTCCCTCTCCCACTCCCCCTGCTTGTGTTCTCTCCCTCCCCCTCTCTCTCTCTGTCAAATAAATAAAATCTTAAAAAAAAAAAAAGAAAGAAAGAAAACAAAGGGGAGAGGGACATGTTCAAAGAAAAGCCATCCAAAGAAGGCAGAAATTCTGTCACTGTTCTACAAATCTATTTTATCAGCTGTGCAATCATGCCACTCATTTTTCAAAAAATTATTTGTGGTGACGCTCTGAATGGCCAGAGGAAGAATCAGGCTTCCCGACAGCAGCTTTAAACCAGTGTGGGCTGGCCACCTGATGCCAACAGCCTAATCCTTTCCTCTGAACTTGAGGGACTTGAGGGCCCGTCTCCCCTGAGCCAGGACGGTGTTTACTTTCTCCCTCCTCTCCTCAATGCTACGCTCACCAGGGAAGACTCTGTGCCCTCGGGCTGCCCAGCTGCTCTGGGCTCCCGGCCACCTGCAGACTCTGCTTCCCTAATGGGGGTGGGGGGCGTTAATCACACACCTGGCCACACCCCTCTTCACAGGCAGGACGCGCCACACGCAACTGGCACTTGCCAACGACCGACCGCTGCAGCAATCTCAGCCTTCGGATGGAGACAGGGCTGTCAAGGACCCAGAGTCCCAGGAACTGAGGGGGCCCCTTGTCCCCGGCTGCAGGCCTGGGTCCCCGAGGAAGGAGGCTCCTTGTCACGGAGGCTAGGCCGGCTGCCCTGCCAGAGCCAGCGTCCACACAGGAGGGGGAACCAGGTAATTTCTCTAAAGCCCTGTGAGCAGAATTTCTTGACGTTTTATCTCCACTGTAGTGTTCTTAAGGTGGCGCTCCGTTTTTCACAAAGGTAAATGCAGCGGTCTCCAATAAGTACAAATGCATTTAACACAAAATAGACCAATTCAGACAAAGCATTCTGTCAGGCCCCACAGTCCATAGGGAATTCCGTGAGGGATGGGATTTGAGGAATTCTACTCCAAACCCCCAATCCTGGTATATTATCCCCCAGCAAGTTGCTTGGAATTTTTACCAGTTGGGATTATACATTTGGCCTAAAACTTTGATCCTCCTGATTGCCCCAAATGGTAATTCCTATTTAGATAACATTTCAAAGAATTCCCAGATACGTTATCTTGCTGGAACCTATTTAATATCCTGGGACATAACTCATTAAACAATTATTGTCTATTAATACCATAACTTTAATGAGTTTTCCAGAGATGGAGAAGCAAAGCCCCGAGGGGATGAGACCCTGAAAATCAGATGTGTTTAGACTGGAAGGGAGCTGAGAAACCACCTAACACGTAGAGCCGGCACAGGCAGGGCAGGGGGGGTGGGTGGTCCCGTGGGCACCCCTGCCCCCAGACAGGGGCCACAGTGAGGGGCAGACAGGAACAGCAGTAGCCACAGAAACAAATGTCACCCCGTCACGCTGCTGCCCAGAACCGACCTAGAACTCACAATGAAAAGCCCCTGTGGTGCCGAATCGACTCATTCCAGGGCTGAGAACTCGCGCTCAATCCTACAAGAACAACTTGGCCGTCCCGGGCATCTCAGCAGAGAGCCTGGTGTGTCTGCTGCGATTCTCCCAAGGCATATAATCCTCTGGCTTATCCCAGATATTTTTGGAGGGAACAAAAGGAAGCCTTCATTTTGAAACATCCCTTCTCACGTGTTAGCACAATCCTTCAATAATGCACCTTTGAGGTTCTGAGTAATTCTTCCCGCTGGCTGCCCCGAGCATGTCTGAGTTCCAAGAATTTGCTTGAAATGAGCCAGATGCCTTGTCCTAGCTAGAGCCACACGTGTGGTTTGGAGGACCCAGTAGCGTGGTCTCAGGGGTTCCTCTTCCTCTGAGATCCTGCTGCTGTCTTCCCCGGGCCATGGGACATGGTGGTTGTATGGTCAGGGGCAGACCCACCTTCTGTCTGGGCTTCCCTAGCCTCATGTGTCAAGGGAGAGGTTGGGGTTTCACTGGTTCTCATCCCTGGCGGTGTGTTAGAATCCCCTGGGGAGCTTTAAAAAACAATGCCAGGATCCTTATTTAATTGGTCAGGGCGGGGCCAGTCCTGGGTATTTTTAAAAACAGTTTTCCAGATCGGCAGTTGCTGAGCTAGATGATCTCTGGAACCTTCGAGGTTCTATACAAGCCCGCAATCCTGACAGTCTGATCCTCCATTTTATTTATTGAATTAATTTTTTCCCAAACCTACTTTTTATTTTCAGTATGTTGCATAGGCTGACGTTTAGAAATGCCTTTAATTATATAGAAAAGATGGATTGTTAAAGAATTGTTTGTTGGAGCATAATTGGCATAGAATACTGCATGTGTCTAAAGTGTATGATCGGATAAATTTTCACCCGTAAGAAATGGTTACCACAATCGCAATAGTGAACATATCCATCACCCCCAAAATGTCCCGTGCCCCTTGATAACCCCCCGCCCCTTTTCTCCCCTCTCCTCTTCCCCAGGTAACCACTGATCTGCTTTCTGTTACTATAGTTTGCATTTTCTATCACTTTATACCAATGGAATCATACAATATGTTCTATTTTCCACCTGGCTTCTTATTATGTCCTTAAACTTTAGATATCAAGCTCTTTGAGAACAGGAGCCCACCTTGTATTTCTTTTCTCTTCCTCCAGGCCCCCAACTTATCTTTGCCCAGAGAAACCCCTTAATCATTTTTTGCTTGATGGGAATCAGACCTTGGTGACCTTGCAAGCGAGCTTCAGTTGGGTGGCCCACTCCCCACTCCTCTGCAGGTTCCTAGCCAGCAGTTTCAGCTCAGTTTAAAAATAATATGTTAGCTTAAATGTATCCATTGGGGGTCCGTGGAGTTCTAGGGCTCCAGAAAATGAGTGTCAAGGTATATGTTGGGGGCAGGGCGAACTACCTGGGAAAGGTCCTTGGTTTTCGCCAGATTCTTAAAAACCAGGTTCTTGACCCCAAAGGAGGAACTATGGAATTTATGTTGTGCTTTATTCCTATGATATCCTACATGTATTTTATTAATATGATGCCCAATTGTAACTCCTCTACTGTCTGCTCCCTCTCCTCCTCCCTCCCCCTCTCCTCAGTACCTTTATTTTGTTCTCTCCCTGCTCCACTAAAGGCCTGTGGAGTTGGCAGTGCTGTCCCCCGGGAAATTTTCGCATTCCTCTTCTCTTCAAGACCTTCTCACCTAAGTTATGTGGAGTGCTGTGCCTCTTTATTTAATGATTCCTATCCCACCTTACCTAACACTTCACCTAAATACCTGGATACCACTGTGTTCCATTGCCTCAAAACCCCGGAGCATGGGATTCCTTTTTATCTTAAACAAGATCAATGTTTGCATTGTTGTAAATAAGTATTATAAGAACCAGACATAACAAGAAATAGCACTGCAGATTCTCCACTGAGCAGCCTCTGCTTCATCCAGAGATACCTCCTCTTATTCCCCTCTACCAAACACAAAAAAATATTAAAAAAAATAATACACTGTCTGATTTGAGACCGAGATGAGTAATAGCAACATCAGCTTCTAAATGATAGATTCATACGCATCTGGCACAGTCACACAAACACGGGTTTCAAAGTGTCTTCCAGAGAGAGGAGAGAGCAAGAAAGACATCTCATCTGCTGGCCAAAAGGCCAAAATGGGCTCCACCTTGCCCGCAGTCCCCCTAACCCCTTGCATGTTTGCAAGGGTCTGCTATCTTCCACCCGGCCGGGCTGTCTGGCTCCCTGCTCGGGACCAGCTCTTCACTTTTATTCTGCCTTTCAGCCCTGCCTTTTCCCCAGCAGACTAGCACATACGGCAACTACAGCACTGCAGTCCAGTGTCTACACGATTTCATTCTTCTGCAATAAAGGCAAGCCTCTGAAAGTTACTTACGTGGAAATGGCAAAGGCAAGCTCTGGATTTGGAAGCCGAGTCTGCTGATGCCAGCCCACTTAAATAGCTGGGTTGGCTGACGCGGGTTGTTGATAGCACGTTTATTTACGCCTATGAGTGCACGCTCAAGCAAGGACCTGAAAAACCTGCAGTGTGGGCAGCAGGGGAACAGCTGAAAGTATGCCCAGGTTACATCTCTCCCGGTTCTTCGAGTCTGATAGGCAGGCGGCGACTTCTGAGTTTCATGGAAGTTTCTCGGCACCACCTTCTTGTCCCTGATCTCTTTCTTTGCCAGGCAAGACTCTTCACCAAGATAACATGAAAGATGCAGCTGGGAGAGGAAGGAACAAAGGACTCTGACCGTTGCACCAAGTTCCTTATTTTGAATGGGCTTCCAGCTAGATGTTGCCGTATTTTAAACCCTAGGCTTGGTGAGGTTGATTTCACAGCTCTGTGGGCTGGATGCCAAGTTAAGCGCCTGGACAGTTGCCCAATCAATGAAAAGTTGTGGTGTATGTGTGTGTGGGTTTTTTTTTTTTCCAGGCACAGAACGTACAAATAAAGAACAGTTATAGGGGAGGTCCAGGCTAGGATGATACAATTTTAGGTCCCCTTCAAAAACGATTTTAGTTTCTTTCTTCTGTGTCTGTACTTTCCTCCTGACTTCCCCTCCCCTTCCTTTGTTAATGAAATTCCTATCTAAGAGTTGAAAGATTCCCCATGAAAGCTCAAATAAAAAGCCAGTGTGTGAGCCAGCCTGTGGGAAGATGCACTCCAAACGTGAGAAGTGTTCCGTGGTTCATGTGATCGTCAGTGGAAACGTTTCTGAGGGTGAGGGTATGTGTGTGGGTGTGGGGACCCAGTTAGCCGATGTTTATCTGTTTTTTATAGCTAGATATGGCAGTTAATAGTCAATTGCAGCATTGCTAAACACATTAGCTGGGTATGATTTTGAGAGGATGAAGGAAGAGAGACAGGGTTTGGTGAGATCATTTATGGGAGTATCTGTGTGTATTTGCTGGTACGTAGTGCAGACTGGTAAGTTCCACCCAGATTACACAGCCTATATTCTTCACTTCACTGGACAAAGAAAAAGCCCACTTGATTCTCTCGGGAACAGTGGCTCTATATGAAAGAAGAGCAATCATTAAGAATATTTCTTTCTCTCTTGAGAAAGGGGGGGAATGGTTATAAAACATGTGTGGGAGAATTGTAGAGACAGGGGGCCTGGCCTATCCCAACCCTGGTTACCAGAAGAATTCTTTTGTTGCCGAATTCATTGCCTAACTTCTGACTGTTCTATGGCCAAATCTGGACTCTTGCCTCTCAGATTTCTTGAATGCAGGGTCTATGTCTTGTTTATCATTTGACGCCTACAGAGCTGGCACGAATGATGAGGACAATGACAATGACGATGGTGATGATGATGTCTGGGTTTACACTCAGGACTGATTGGACTCAATATTTAGAAAGTTGCTTCAGAATGTTTTCAACTATTCTTATTTGTTTGTTTATCATCTGTCTTCTGGAATGTGACTTCCACGACCTCAGTGACCTTGCCCACCTTGCCCACTCTTGTAACCCCAACACCCAGCACGGCATCTGGCCCATAGTAGGTGTTCAACAGATATGTGCTGTCTGCTTAGTTTCTAAATTCCTTTGAAGCATGTGCAACCCAACAGAAAGAAGTTCTGGAATCAGCAGTCCCATCTTGGTTCACACATGTTTCTTTCACTCTCGCATAATGCGTTGGCTTCAGGCGATTCCTCTTTATCCAGTGTATCATGGAGATGAAACTGAAAGTGGCAGAAATCACAGGGCAGTTTGACATCACTTAAAAACTCTGTGGGTATGTGGTTTCAGGTTGCTCAGTGGTGCAATGAGGCTACCCAGAACGCAGGTATTTTCTGTGTTCCATTTTGAAGTCTTCGGTGTGATAGCATTGCCTCCTGTCATGGCGGCAAGGTTGATGCGGTAGCTTGGTATATGCCATCCTTAAATGAAAAAAATCAAAGACAAGTAGGAGGGCAGATGGGCTTTCTCCTTAGTATCCCTCTATGTTAGAAAAGTCTGTCCAGAAGCCATCAGCAGACTTCCAGTTATGTCTCCTTGCAGAGAACGGGGTCAAATGGCCACCACACTGGCTAAATCCATCATGGCCACTCCAGGCCATGAGAATTTTGCTTCACTCTAGCAGCTCTCTTTGGCTGTGGCACGTGTTTTTTGTTTTTTTGTTTTTAAATGAAAAAAAGCTTACTTCAACTCTCAGCAAAATTAAAACTATTTCAACAACCCACAAATAAGGGAAGTAGCTGGCTACAGTGATTTTTTTTGTCTATGGGCTTAGATTATAAGTCTCTATCACCACTGATTTTCTGCATATCCAAGGAATAGCATATAATCTAGCAGCCTCTTATCTTCTCCTATGTCTGATGGGATTGATGATGCTGTTAGTTCTCAGAAACACCAAGCCTAATACTGCAACTAAGCATAAAAATGTTGCCAAACAGTCTCTAAGGGTTTAAGACTCATTTTCCTGCTCCTCTTCTTGTCTCTTATAGGTCAGTGGAGTCCCGTCTTCCCACGTTTGCATCTGGGAGCTCCAGCTACTGCTTCGGATTTGTAAGCTGGAAACAGATGGCTGATACAGTAATTCTCACCTAGTTTGTATTTTCTCCTGGTGATGAGCAAACTTCAAATTAACACGCAGATAGGCAATTTTGTTTTCCTTCTCTTCACTGTTCTAGACCTTTTCCTTGTGGTGGGCTTCAGGAACTCTCCTCTCCATTGTCACAGATCAAGAGAATTAGGATGAAAGATGTGGTGGAAAGAACAGTATCTGGGGGACACCTGGGTGGTTCAGTTAGGCGTCTGCCTTCGGCTCGGGTTGTGATCCCGGGGTCCTGGAATTGAGTCCCACATCCGGCTCCCTGCTCAGCGGGGAGTCAGGTTCTCCCTCTCCATCCACCTCTCCCCCTGCTCATGCTTTCTCTCCCTCTCTAAGGAAAAAAAAAAAAAGAGAGAGCAGTATCTGGGTGCTCAATAAGTGTGTGTTGAGTGCCTGGAAGAATGGTGGAAAGGAAAGAGTATGGACTTCTGAATCATGCAGGCTTTCATTCAAGTCCCACCTCTGCCACTTCCCTTCGATGTGAGCCAAGGCAAGTTACACAACTTCTCTCAGATTCAGTTTCCTCATCTATAAAATAGGTTTGCCAAAAGGACTAGAGATAATATATGTAAAGCACTTAGCATAATGCCTAGAACATAGTATATGCTCAATAAATGGTAGTTGCTGCTAATAGTTACAATAATAAGCCCAATTTTCCTTAGTCATCTTTGTGGAGCCCACACGTGGTGGGCACAAAATAGTGAACCTAAAGCCCAGGGTGCTACAGCAAACGGGAGTGTTTGGAAGAGCTACATAGAAGGCGGTGATATCTGGACCGTGGGCAGCAGTTTCTTTCCTGCTCTAAGCCAGAGATCACTGAAGTGCAGGAGGCCACTTTATGTATAAGGAGCATGCAATGGTGAAGGGGGAGAAAAGCCATTCCCTGGGAAACAGAAAACTGCCAAAGACATTTAAGAAAAGTGCTCATGAGGGATATAAACCTCCCCAGGGCCAAACTCTGACTTGGACAGAAGCAAATTAGGAAGAAGGGTGACCAGAGTATAGAAGCATATACCAGCTGAAAGTTCTACCCCCCAAGGTGTGAACTTGCAGAGATAGTGTGGAAATGCTGACTCCCAGCGGGCCCTTCCTGGGCCCAGCCTGGCTGGGAGGCAAACCAGCGTGGCCAGTAGCAGAGGATCAGCAATGACAGAGAACCTGGATGCAGAAAAGGATGTCAGCTAACCTGGGTTGGAGATGTTTCCCTTGGCTGCTCCTGGCAGAGGGTTTCACACGCTCCCTGGGGAGGAGGGACTGAGAGTTATAACAGAACCACACTCTAGCTTGTTGTGAACTGGTAGTGATTAGGTCATTCTTTCTGTGAACTGCAGGTATTTATTTCCAAGTGTGGATTCCATCATTTTACCTAATCCCTCAGCTGTCCTGGTGGCTTCCTGAGTCAGTGGATGCCTAGGAGTGAGGACGCTGTGGCCCGTGCCCAGTGCTCACTGTGGAAGGTGCTGCGGAAGGCTGTTCTGACTGGTGTGGTCCATGTCGCCTTTGCTCTTTGACTTAAAAGTCATAGTCTCCTCTCATTCCATTTTGTTTCATCCAGAGTCTAATGAACGGGGA
The DNA here is from genome assembly GCF_964656455.1 of Halichoerus grypus. Taxonomy (NCBI): domain Eukaryota; kingdom Metazoa; phylum Chordata; class Mammalia; order Carnivora; family Phocidae; genus Halichoerus; species Halichoerus grypus. The sequence continues at coordinate 44,610,764 of NC_135714.1, forward strand.
GGTCACAAAGCATCGTTTTCCCTAGAAACCCCATTCATGCTCTTGATCAGAGGAGGGGAAGGGCCTTGGTAATGGGGAGCATCAGCCATCTGTGGAAGGAGGGAGGGGGAGGGGGCATCTGTCTTCACCCACGAACACCTCCAAACGCGTCCACTGCTCTCCCTCAGCATGAGGACTCACGGCTGGCAGCAGGAGTTGCGGGGTGACATTCTCAAGAGGGGTGGAGCCTCACCTAAGAGGCTAACCTTCCATGAGTGACAGGAAAGTATTGCAGGTTGGGGCCACCTCAGCCTGATTGTCATCCCCTAATACACAGGGTGAGGAAAGAGAGTCCCCACACCCATGAAATTTCAGGGATGGGCCCTGTGCTTTTAGAAAGCAGCAGGTGGGGAGCTGGAGTGAAGAAAAACAAAATCCTTTGGTAAAAACTTGCCTGACTGGGTGTCAAACCCAGGCCCAGTCCATGCTACCAATCACCACACAGCATGACCTTTGCGGCCACTTGTCAGGGTGACTCACTGGAGCTCCAAGGAGGGGAGCAAGAGCAGGTCCCACCTCCTCCCCAGGGGTACGCCCTCCCAAGCTCCCTCTATTTAAGATACTTGACTTCTTCTGTGAGTGATTTTGCCTGGAAACACAGAGGAAGAAGAAAGGAAAAAGGGGAGCTAACAAAAATATAAAGCTTGCAGACAAACCAAAAAACAAACAAACAAAATGTATGTCTGATACTGTGGGAAAAGGGTTGCACATATTTTGGGCTAAAATTGTGGATCAGCTGAAGGGAGAGAAAAGTTTTGATTAACAGCTACAGACCTTTTCCTTCCTGTCTCTTCCCCTCCACCTCCAAGGCCACAGGGTGGACTCAGCATGTGACTCCAGAAGCTCCCATGCCCTCTCCATGCCTCAGTCTGCATGAGGAGGGAGTTGAACTAGATGATCCCTCTGAGGTCCTTTCCATTTTAATCTTCTGCCCTCCAAGGGGAGAGGGTCAGGGGCCACTGGGTGGAGAGGAGGGACCCCCAGCAGCCACAGGGGAGGATGGACCCCCCACTTCGGGCTGAGAGAAATGAGAGGAAGCATCAGGTACAATGTGAGCAACTATTGTGACACTGAAACCCTCCACACACTACCATTGGTAAGGATCCGCTCCCTGAGGCTCCCTAGTCCCCCTCCTCAACAACCCGAGCCTCCCCAAACCTCCCGGGATCCAGTAATTAGAGGTAACACCTGGCTGTGTGTATATGTGCGCATGCGTGAGCGTGCGCATGTGTGCATTCATGCGTGTGTGTGTGTGTGTGTGTGTGTAGCAGAGAGAACAACCAGGACTCAGCTCCAGTTACAATGCTTCAAGCATGTGTTTGGTCAGTGCCTGACTTTCCACTACAGTCTAGAGACATCTTAAAAGAGAAACCCCCGAGGTGGGGGACTTTAGGGGGATGGGGCTGGGGGGGTTGTGGGTGAAGAAGGGAGGGAGGGAGCACTGTACATACATTATCCCTGAAAAAAATGTCTAAAGTTCTTACTTTCTGCTTTTGGCAAAAATATGCTCTGGTCTGATTTTGTTAACTAATTCAGCGCAATTCTGCTCTGCACATTTCAGCAAAAACCTCCCTCCTCTATGGCCTTCTCTGAGGTTTCTGTAACGAGGCCCTGGCAGGGCAGTGAGCAATGATTTAAGGTCTCTTGTACAACGGCTTCTGTTGTGGTGAATTACATAAATGGTGGTGCACACTCTCGCATATGACTTTTACCTCTCTGGAGAGTCAGCTCCCAGACTAGTCTTTCCAGTGGGTTCTGAATAACCTACAAGAGGGCCTGGTGTCCTGAGTTGACTTCCCAAAGATGAACTGATGAGGGAGCAAAAGGCAGGCTGAGGGCAAAGCACAAGAGAACACCCCACACCCCCCTCCCAGGTGGGATATTTGTGATATTCTGCAGGCACTCCTGACTGCCCAAGAACAAAGGAAGGGGAAAAACCAATGGTCAACTAATAGAGATCACAGTCACGCAGGATATGAGCCTCCAACGCTTTACAACAGTCTTAATGATTTACAAGGAAAAAAAAAAAGCAGTCTTACCAACAGCCAGACCTCCAGAAACCTACAGACTCAATTTCCTGAGGACCTAACATCACCCTCCCCTCCATAGGATAGAAAACCTTATATGATCAGTCACTCCTCACAACCCCAGCCAGGTCTTTCTGCCCATAGGTCCTGTCCCTGTGTCATAATAAAACTACCTTTTACCTTTTAGCACTGAAGATGTCTCCAGAATTTTCTTGACTGTTCGTTCACATTTCACATCAATACCACTGACTCTGTTCCCTGACTCAAAGGGAAATAAACTCTGCATTTTTCATGATGCTGCCCGTAGTTACCCCATCTGTCCCAAGGCCAAATCTCAGGCTGAAGAGAATTTAGGGTGGTACCAGGATTCAGAGGGAAGGCTCTGGAGACAGTGTGGACCTGGCTCAGACCTATGGTGACCAATGGTCCTGGTTTTCCCAGAACTGTCCTGGTTTAGCACTGGATATCCCATGTCCTAGAAAACCCCCCAGTCCTGGGCAAACTGGGATGGTTTGTCACCCTGTCCTAGTTTTCTTACATCGTAGTCAGTAATTTAAACTCTTTTTTTTTTTTTTTTTAAGATTTATTTATTTATTTGAAGGGGAAGGGGCTGAGAGAGAGGGAGAGAGAGTCTTAAGCAGACTCCACACTGAGCACAGACCCCAATGTGGGGCTGGATCTCACAACCCTGAGATCACGACTGGAGCCGAAACCAAGAGTCTGACACTTAACCGACTGAGCCACCCAGGCACCCCAGTAATTTGACCTCTTTGAACCTTAGTTTCCTCATATGTGAAATGAAGATAATGATCACCACCTCATGTGATATTTGAGGAGTAGGGTTGATATCCACCCAAAGATTGTTCAGGAAGAAAAGAGAGGATTAGGTGACAAAAGTAATGTGTTTGTGCCTCTGTTCCAAGGAGGAGAGGGCTCCTCTCCCCCATGTGTTTTGACCTTTCCAAGTGTAGGTGTGAGCACAACACTTGAGGATTCTGGAATAATCCAGAACCTTGCAGGCCCTGGCTAACGCAGAAAGCTGGGTTAAGGTCTCTCCCAGCCCTGTGATTATCTGACTAAGTGTAAATGGCAGAGGCTTGCAGAAGTCACTTTTAGCAGCCACTACTTAGGAGTCACAAATAAGGGATTATGAAGCCTTTTCTTTTCAGCATCCTTGTTGCCCCTCAGCTATTGTGCGCAGAGATTCTTAACTAATAGCTGTGTTCTGAGTGACTATTTCCCAGTAACTATTGCTTCAGGGCTGAAAAAGGAAAAGAAGTTAATGTTTTCCAGAGACTCCCTTGCAAGCCTTTTGCAGCCCAAGGGTGAATTTCACAGGCGTCTTGATCCCTGGCAGTAGAGGCTGAGGGCTGTCTTGGAGACCAGAGGCAGCAAGCAAGAACTCCCACAACAAAAGAGAGGCAAGGGAATTATATATTCAAATGTCCTGATAGAAGAAGGCTTTAATCAAAGACACCATAGAAAACAAGCCGCAGGCTGATAGGGAGTATTTGGAACATGACGGTGTCAAAGGGACCCAGGCTTATTCTGAACAGAACAAAATGACTGGGGAAAATGGTCCTTCCTAGTTGAGCAGAGCTATGTCAGCACTAACAACACGAGGGGGCTCCTATGAGGAAGGTGCCAAGGGTTGGAGATTATTCCAAGTGTGACCGTCTTTGCCATCCCAGCCCTCCCACCCCCACCACAAATGAAGTCAGAAACATCAGAATTAGTGCCAGATCCTGATTGAAAATAGAATTTTGCAGAAGTGGAAAATTCAACATGCAAGACTCTGGCACCTGGGATAACTAACTAGTCCAAGGCAGTGGATGGCACAATTTTGCGTAATTAAGACACATTTGGGAGGAGAGAAAAAAAGAACTCTCCAATCAGGAATTTACTGATTTAGGGAGGGGGGAAAGATGGCGGAGGAGTAGGGGACCCTTTCAACTGGTCCCCGGAATTGAGCTGGATATCTACCAGACCACTCTGAGCACCCACGAAACCAGCCTGAGAAGTAAAAAGATCTGGATCTCTACAAACAGAGTATCACAAGAGGTTGGTTTGGAGGTACGAAGTGGGGAGCACTGATTCCGCGGGCAGATATCGGAGGATAAACGGCAGCGGGAGGGTGCCTGGCCGTGGGGATCCTACACCACCGGTGAGCGACAGCCTCGCGTGCTGTGGATGGGGCACAGACTCACAAACCAGTAGCAGCGGGGAAAGGACTTTAGGGCAGTCCCCGGGACGGAAACCCAGAGCTGCGGGGTCGCGCCTGCGAACTGCAGCCCCCGGGGCAGAAACCCAGAGCGGTGGGGTCGCCCCCGCGAACTGGGTGCAGCTGGCGGTTTCAGAAGCACAAAGGGCAGAGACGTGCCCCGACCTGGAGGCAGGACTGGGGGCGCTGCGGAGGGGTGCACAACCCAGGACGCTGCAGTTTATAGCAGCACGGACAGAAATGGAGATGGTGTGGCTTGGAGAGCTCACTGAAGGACAGACTGCGGTCTCTCTGCTCTGAGGCAGAGGGTTGGAAACGGTCTCTTCTGCTCTGACTCACGGAAAAGACGTGGAAAGCCGCCAGGGAAAGGCGCCAGAGAACAGAAGCCCCAAAAACTGATTCCCGCTGAGGCCATCCCCCGCCACAGGGGCGCAGGGCAACTCCGCCCAAACAGGGTTGCCTGAGTAACAGCGCAGCAGGCCCCTCCCGCAGAAGACAGGCTGGGAAAACAAGAGGCCAGCAACCCTAAGGTCCCAAGAAAACACGTGCATCTTGCTTGGGTTCTGGTCAATAATTTGGACTATACATTCCCTCAAACACCCATCAACAGAATGACTAGGAGGAGGAGCCCCCAAAATAGAAAAGACTCAGAGATTATGACTTATGCTGCAGATTTACAAATGGATGCAGATATAACCAAGATGTCAGAGATGGAATTCAGGCTAGCAATTGTGAAGACAATGGCTAGAATGGAGAAATCAATTAATGGCAACATAGAGTCTCTAAGGGCAGAAATGAAAGGTGAATTGGCAGAACTTAAAAATGCTATCAATGAGATCCAATCCAATCTAGATAATCTAACAGCTAGGGTAACTGAGGCAGAAGAGCGAATAAGCGACCTGGAAGACAGTATAATAGATAAAAAGGGAAAAGAGGAGGCCAGGGAAAAACAACTCAGAATCCATGAAAATAGAATCAGAGAAATAAGTGACACCATGAGGCGTTCCAATGTCAGAATAATTGGAATCCCAGAGGGAGTGGAGAGAGAGGACTAGAAGATGTATTTGAGCAAATCGTAGCTGAGAACTTCCCTAATCTGGGGAATGAAACAAACATTCGTGTCCTAGAGGCAGAGAGGACCCCTCCCAAGATCAAGGAAAACAGGCCAACACTCCGGCATGTAATAGTAAAACTTGCAAATCTTAGAACCAAGGAAACCATCTTAAGGGCAGTTAGGGGGAAGAGATTCCTTACGTACAGAGGGAGGAACATCAGAATAACATCAGACCTATCCACAGAGACCTGGCAAGCCAGAAAGGCCTGGCAAGACATATGCAGGGTACTAAATGAGAAGAACATGCAGCCGAGAATACTTTATCCGGCAAGGCTTTCATTTAGAATGGATGGAGAGATGCAGAGCTTCCACGACCGGCAGAAACTGAAAGAATATGTGACCACTAAGCTGGCCCTGCAAGAAATATTAAGGGGGGTTCTATAAAAGGAGAAAGACCCCAAGAGTGATATACAACAGAAATTTACAGGGACAATTTATAAAAACAACGTCTTCACAGGCAACATGATGACAATTAATTCATATCTTTCAATAATCACTCTCAATGTGAATGGCCTAAATGCTCCCATAAAACGGCACAGGGTTGCAGATTGGATAAAAAGACAGGACCCATCCATATGCTGCCTACAAGAGACTCATTTTGAACCTAAAGATACATCCAGACTGAAAGTGAAGGGATGGAGATCTATCTTCCATGCCAGCGGACCTCAAAGGAAAGCTGGGGTAGCAATTCTTATATCAGACAAATTAGATTTTAAACTAAAGTCTGTAATTAGAGACACAGAAGGACACTATATCATTCTTAAAGGGTCTATCCAACAAGAAGATCTAACAATTGTAAATATCTATGCCCCCAACATGGGAGCAGCCATCTACATAAGCCAACTGTTAACCAAAATGAAGAGTCATATTGATAACAATACGTTAATTGTAGGAGACCTCGAGACTCCACTCTCAGAAATGGACAGATCATCTAAGCAGAAAATCAACAAGGAAACAAGAGCTTTGAATGATACATTGGACCAGATGGACCTCATAGATATTTACAGAACATTCCACCCTAAAACAACAGAATACTCATTCTTCTCGAGTGCACATGGAACTTTCTCCAGAATAGACCACATACTGGGTCACAAATCAGGTCTCAACCGATACTAAAAGATTGAGATTATTCCCTGCATATTCTCAGACCACAATGCTTTAAAACTGGAACTCAGTCACAAGAAAAAATTTGGCAGAAATTCAAACACTTGGAAGCTAAAGACCACTCTGCTCAAGAATGTTTGGGTCAACCAGGAAATCAAAGAAGAACTTAAACAATTCATGGAAATCAATGAGAACGAAAACACATCGGTCCAAAACCTATGGGATACTGCAAAGGTGGTCCTAAGGGGGAAATACATAGCCATCCAAGCCTCACTCAAAAAAATAGAAAAATCCCGAATTCACCAACTAACTCTACACCTTAAAGAACTAGAGAAAAAGCAACAAACGACGCCTAAGCCATGCATTAGAAGAGAAATAATTAAAATTAGAGCAGAAATCAATGAATTAGAAACCAGAAACACAGTAGATCAGATCAACGAAACTAGAAGTTGGTTCTTTGAAAGAATTAATAAGATCGATAAACCACTGGCCAGACTTATCCAAAAGAAAAGAGAAAGGACCCAAATTAATAAAATTATGAATGAAAGGGGAGAGATCACGACTAACACCAAGGAAATAGAAACAATTATTAGAAATTATTATCAACAACTATATGACAATAAACTGAGCAATCTGGATGAAATGGAGACCTTCCTGGAAACCTATAAGCTGCCAAGACTGAAACAGGAAGAAATGGACAACCTGAATAGGCCAATAACCAGTAACGAGATTGAAGCAGTGATCAAAAACCTCCCAAAAAACAAGAGTCCAGGGCCTGATGGATTCCCTGGGGAATTCTACCAAACATTCAAAGAAGAAATAATACATATTCTACTGAAGCTGTTTCAAAAAATAGAAACAGAAGGAAAACTTCCAAACTCATTCTATGAGGCCAGCATTACCTTAATCCCCAAACCAGACAAAGACCCCATTAAAAAGGAGAATTTCAGACCGATATCCCTGATGAATATGGATTCCAAAATCCTCAACAAAATCCTAGCTAATAGGATCCAACAATACATTAGAAGGATCATCCACCACGACCAAGTGGGATTTATCCCCGGGATGCAAGGGTGGTTCAACATTCGTAAATCAATCGATGTGATAGAACACATTAATAAGAGGAGGGAGAAGAACCATAGGGTCCTCTCAGTTGATGCAGAAAAAGCATTTGACAAAATACAACATCCTTTCCTGATTAAAACTCTCCAGAGTATAGGGATAGAGGGAACATTCCTCAAGTTCATAAAATCCATCTATGAAAAACCCACAGCGAATATCATCCTCAATGGGGAAAAGCTGAGAGCCTTTCCCTTAAGATCAGGAACACGTCAAGGATGCCCACTCTTGCCACTATTGTTCAACATAGTACTAGAAGTCCTAGCAACAGCAATCAGACAACAAAAAGAAATAAAAGGTATTCAAATTGGCAAAGAAGAAGTCAAACTCTCTCTTTTCGCAGATGACATGATACTTTATGTGGAAAACCCAAAAGACTCCACCCCCAAATTACTAGAACTTGTACAGCAATTCAGTAATGTGGCCATATAGACCAATGGCACAAGATCAATGCACAGAAATCAGTTGCTTTCTTATACAGTAACAACGCAACTGTAGAAAGAGAAATTAGAGAAACGATTCCATTTACAATAGCACCAAAAACCATAAGATACCTCGGAATAAACCTAACCAAAGAGATAAAGGATCTATACTCTAGGAACTACAGAACACTCATGAAAGAAATTGAAGAAGACACAAAAAGATGGAAAAATATTCCATGCTCATGGATCGGAAGAATAAACATTGTTAAAATGTCTATGCTACCCAGAGCAATCTATACCTTCAATGCCATCTGGATCAAAATTCCAATGACATTTTTCAAAGTGCTGGAACAAACAATCCTAAAATTTGTATGGAATCAGAAAAGTCCCTGAATCGCCAAGGAAATGTTGAAAAAGAAAAACAAAGCTGGGGGCATCACGTTGCCTGATTTCAAGCTATATTACAAAGCTGTGATCACCAAGATAGCATAGTACTGGCACAAAAACAAACATATAGACCAATGGAACAGAATAGAGAACCCAGATATGGACCCTCAACTCTATGGTCAAATAATCTTTGACAAAGCAGGAAAAAACATGCAATGGAAAAAAGACAGTCTCTTCAATAAATGGTGCTGGGAAAATTGGACAGCCACATGCAGAAAAATGAAACTCAACCATTCTCTAACACCATTCACAAAGATAAACTCAAAGTGGATGAAAGACCTCAATGTGAGACAGGAATCCATCAAAATCCTAGAGGAGAACATAGGCAGTAACCCCTTTGACATGGCCCACAGCAACTTCTTTCAAGATACATCTCCAAAAGCTAGTGAAACAAAAGCAAAAATGAACTTTTGGGACTTCATCAAGATAAAAAGCTTCTGCACAGCAAAGGAAACAGTCAACAAAACAAAGAGGCAACCCACAGAATGGGAGAAGATATTTGCAAATGACACTACAGATAAAGGGCTGGTATCCAAGATCTATAAAGAACTTCTCAAACTCAACACCCAAAAAACAAATAATCAAGTCAAAAAGTGGGCAGAAGATATGAAAAGACACTTCTCTGAAGAAGACATACAGATGGCTAACAGACACATGAAAAAATGTTCATCATCATTAGCCATCAGGGAAATCCAAATCAAAACCACATTGAGATACCACCTTACACCAGTTAGAATGGCAGAAATGGACAGGGAGAGAAACAACAAATGTTGGAGAGGTTGTGGAGAAAGGGGAACCCTCTTACACTGTTGGTGGGAATGCAAGTTGGTACAGCCACTTTGGAAAACAGTGTGGAAGTTCCTCAAAATTTAAAAATAGAGCTACCCTATGACCCAGCAATTGCACTCCTGGGTATTTACCCCAAAGACACAGATGTAGTGAAAAGAAGGGCCATATGCACCCCAATGTTCATAGCAGCAACGTCCGCAATAGCCAAACTGTGGAAAGAGCCGAGATGCCCTTCAACAGATGAATGGATAAAGAAGATGTGGTCCATATCTACAATGGAATATTACTCAGCCATCAGAAAGGATGAATACCCAACTTTTACATCAACATGGATGAGACTGGAGGAGATTATGCTAAGTGAAATAAGTCAAGCAGAGAAAGTCAATTATCATATGGTTTCACTTATTTGTGGAACATAAGGAATAGCATGGAGGACATTAGGAGAAGGAAGGGAAAAATGGGGGGGGAATTGGAGGGAGAGATGAACCATGAGAGACTATGGACTCTGAGAAACAAACAGGGTTTTAGAGGGGAGGGGGGAGGGGTGATTGGTTAGCCTGGTGATGGGTATTAAGGGGGGCACGTACTGCATGGAGCACTGGGTGTTATATGAAAACAATGAATCGTGGATCACCACATCAAAAACCAATGATGTATTGTATGGTGACTAACATAACATAATAAAATTTAAAAAAAAAAAAAGGAATTTACTGATTTACATAAATATTAGTGTAATCGTTGGTTTCAAATCCAATGGTGCCTCCCTCATATTTACATCCTAAATTAATGACAGGCAGGATGCCAAGGACAGTGATATTGCTGGCTTTCGGTGGCACACAAAACTGTCCACCAGACTCTGGGGAAACCTGCAAAGTAGATGTTTCTAGGTTACCAAGTTATTTTTCTCCTGTGTTTCCCACCGCTTTCTAAAGAAAATTAAAGTCTGGAACAATTAATTCAAAAGTCAAGAAATTTGATTATCTGAGTAATGCCTTAAGCCATGACCATTAACTAGTACTGCATGATAAATCACTCCAAAGCTTAGTGACTTAAATTAACCACAATCGTTTTATTATCTCTTCCAGTTTCTGTGGTCTGGAATGCAGGGAGGGTTCAGTGGGGAGATTCTGGTCTGGGGCCCCTCATATGATTGCAGTCAGACAGTGGCTGGAGCTAGAACAGCAGAGGAGCTGGAGAAGCTGCAGTCTTACTGGGGGTCTCCCTCATGTAGTCTCAAGGTCTCTCCATGCAGTCTCTCCACAAGTGCTGGTTGAGCTTCCTCACAACATGGCGGCCAAGTGCACCAGTGCAAGTAATTCAGCTCCCAAGGCAGCAGCATCAACTTTTATGACACGGCCTTCGAAGTCATGTGGCATCACTTCTATCACATTCTCACATTGGTTACAAGTGAGTCACAAGGCCACCTAACTCAAGGGGAATTAGTGGAGAATTCTTAATTCCTACTAGAGAAACAGCAAGCTTCCAGAAGAGCGATGTGGGGTGGGAGATATTGTGGCCATCTTTGGAAAATACAATACGCCATAAGATATGAATAACTGATGATCCTAACCTTTAAAAGAAATTTTTGTATTTTAAGAAAATGATGTTAACCCAATAGATCTCTAAATTAGTGAAATATGTACTGAAAAACCTAGTGTTCACTACCTTCGACCCCTTCTTCTCCACGTTACCTCTGATTCTTCAGGGTCAAACAATAGGGTGTAATGTGATGTATTAGTTTGTTGGGGCCCCCATAACAAAGTACCACAGACTGGGGGGCTTATACAACAGAAATGTATGTCTCCCAGTTCTGGAGGCTAGAAGTCTCAGATAACGGTGTCAGTGGGGCTGATTCTTCCTGAGAACTGTAAGAGAACAACTGATCCATGCCTCCCCTTTAGTTTCTGGCAGTTTGCTGGGACTCTCTGTTGTCCCTTCTCTTGTGGAAGCATCCCTCCCATCTCTGCCTTCATCTTCACATGGCATTCTCCCTGATGCATGTGTCTCTGTCCAAATTTCCCCTTTTTTATAAGGACACCAGTCCTATTGGGTTAGGGGCCCATCCTACTCCAGTGTGACCTCATCTTAACTAATTATATCTGCAATGACCTTATTTCCAAATAAGGTTACATGCTGAGCTACTGGGGTTAGGACTTCGACATGTGAATTTGGGGGGGCGGGGGCGGCATTCAACCCACAGCATGTCTCTTATTTTCTGAAGGAAAGAGCTTCTTTTGATATGGTTTCTAAGAGTATGAATGGGAGAGTAGCACCCAATTGCAAGTAACATTTTCAAATTTTCTATCTTCTTTCCATGGCCCTTGCCATTCTCTCCTATCTCCTAAACACCTTCAAATTTTAAGGAAAGGTTTTCATTAAAGCTATTAATGTCATTAGAATATTTTAGGATTAACGGTGTTTTTTATTAAAATGTCCATAAATAAATAAATAAATATTTTTAAATGTCATTATCAGATGTTGGTTATGGAACCTCATTCCCTCCCAAATTCTCTATAATCCTAATGTTGCTAGTTATAGAACTTCAAATTGCCTAAGATTTTTCAAGACCTTATCCTCTTTGGAACCTGGGCCTCATATCTATGCAGCAACTTAGTTCATTTAAGGAGGCTCAGAGAACAATTTCTTGACTTGGGCAATGTGAAATTGTTCTCTCTTAATATTATGCAGACATTTAAAAATGTATTTCCTTTGGATGTTGGAAGCAAAAAGAAAGACAGTCACCTCCCGCTGCCTCATTAGGGAAGCCGCATGTCTTTGGTTTTCCTGACCGAGCACTTATCTTGTGCTTGATGTTTTCAAAATACCGTCCAAGCCTTAAATAGCCAGTTTCCGCTGCATCTTTATGAGATGTGAGGTTTCTTGCCATTTTTAGTAAAGGAATTTGAAGCAAAAAGCGCCAAGGTGACCTGTAGAGCAAAGGCGGTATAACAAATCAGGACTAGAGCCAAGTGTCTGCCATGTCATGAACTAAAACTTTATTTTGTGCAAATCCAGGGACAGATTCTCACAACCGCATCCCTTTCCCGTCTTCCCAGAAGCCAGATGCCCACTTTCCCCTCTGCTCTGCAGTCACTGGGGAAGCAGCAGATGAGGCAGGAATTAGCAGATGCCCAGCAAACAAGGCCAAGGCCTAGCAGATACCACTTGAAGCAGGCCTGTTCTCAGTGTTTCTAAAACACCCCCTGGAGAGTCTCCGAAATCAGAAGAGGAACCTTTGGGATATGAAGCCCCAGTCAGCAGGTGGGCATCCCAATGCAATCAATCTCTTTACCCACTGGGTGGTGAGGTCTGGGAAAATCAGGACATGTATCAATACTAAAAATGGTATAGGAGGTGTTCCTTCTAGTCTTAGAAACCTGTGATCTTCTTGATCAGAGACTCCACTGGAAACAAGCCCTCTGAAATTCTTTGGTCTAGTCTTAAGCCAGCAAACAATAATAGCAAACTTTACGGTCTTTCCTAAATTAGGAAGGTGCTGCCAGACAGACTCCCAGACATCTTATGTGGCTGCTTCCCCAGGAAGACTTGTAGGCCCCATAACACTCTGTAGTATTTGCAGAGTTCTTGGTTTTTCCTCTGATGAGAGAAGATTGCATATCATTGGCTGGTCCTATACTTGAGTGCAGGAAAATTAGTGGCGTGCAAATTATCTTATTTAAGGTAATTCAAGACTCCACCCAGACCAGCATTTTACTCTTAGGCAGGCCATTAAAGCAAAAAGCAAATGCAAATTACAAGCTCCCCTGCCGAGGTACCAAGCATACCCTTTCCCTTCTTTTCTCTTTAGTCATTCACTTTAAAGCCGTGATTGCCTCTTTACTTGGCAGAAGTATAGCTAGTAAGGTATATTTTGCTTTGATTGTAGGATACTCGGGTGGAATAGCATATGATGTGGACCTCTTTCTAAGCAAGAAAATAAGTTCAGGCTTCGCATCTTCATATCAAAATGCCATGTTGGTCCTGCACACCTGAATTCTAAGCACAGGGATCTAAGCATTTAGGTCTATTTTCCTAATCAATACTAGGAAACTCATCCCATTTCTCAGTTCATCTTAGTTTAGGTTTTCAGGTATAAAACTTTTACATTCACAATGTTTATTATTTATACATGTCTTAATGATTTTATTTTTAAAGAGTTTTTACTACAATCACCTCAAATCTTTTTTTTTAAATAATGTAAACATGCTATTAATAATAAATAAAACACATAATATTCAACACTGAGAATTTCCTTAAAAATCATTGTGTTTTGGGGTGCCTGGGTAGCTCAGTCGTTGGGCGTCTGCCTTCAGCTCGGGTCGTGATCCCGGGGTCCTGGGTCCTGGGATCAAGCTCCGCATCGGGCTCTCTGCTCAGTGGAAAGCCTGCTTCTCCCTCCCCCACTCCCACTGCTTGTGTTCCCTCTCTCACTGTGTCTCTCTCTCTGTCAAATAAATAAATAAAATCTTTTTAAAAAAATCATTGTGTTTTGTTCACAGGTTGACTAGAGAACACTGGTAAAAGATAACCAGTTCTGTTATTTTGCTGGACACACTCATACTGTCATACTGGAAGTTAAGATACTGAAATCTCTGTATGAATTGTTTAAAGCCACTGTCCTAAGTCTCCTGAGGACCTACCACAGGCACTGAACTCTGCACCTCCCCTGGGACCTCTCCCTTATTCACCTTCTCCAGGATCCAGCAACCAAAGGGGCCCTAAAGGACCAACTCCAAACTATGACCAGTTGCCATTCTCTCATGTTGGTAGTCTTGTCGTTCTGGCTATGTATTTAAATATTCCCCTTAGAGGGAAGGTTTTTGCTACTCTTGCATCCCTTTAGTGCTAACAATAGCTTCGCACTAATTTTTTGCAAACAATATTCTTTTTTTAAAAAATTTTTATTGTTATGTTAATCACCATACATTACGTTAGTTTTAGATGTAGTGTTCCATGATTCATTGTTTGTGCATAACACCCAGTGCTCCATGCAGAACGTGCCCTCCTCAATACCCATCACCAGGCTAACCCATCCTCCCACCCCCCCTCCCCTCTAGAACCCTCAGTTTGTTTTTCAGAGTCCATCGTCTCTCATGGTTCGTCTCCCCCTCCGATATCCCCCCCTTCATTCTTCCCCTCCCGCTATCTTCTTCTTTTTTTTTTTCTTAACATATATTGCATTATTTGTTTCAGAGGTACAGATCTGAGATTCAACAGTCTTGCACAATTCACAGTGCTTACCAGAGCACATACCCTCCCCAGTGTCTATCACCCAGTCACCCCATCCCTCCCACCCCAACCCCCACTCCAGCAACCCTCAGTTTGTTTCCTGAGATTAAGAATTCCTCATATCACTGAGGTCATATGATACATGTCTTTCTCTGATTGACTTATTTCGCTCAGCATAACACCCTCCAGTTCCATCCATGTCGTTGCAAATGGCAAGATCTCATTCCTTTTGATGGCTGCATAATATTCCGTTGTATATATATACCACATCTTCTTTATCCATTCATCTGTCGATGGACATCTTGGCTCTTTCCACAGTTTGGCTATTGTGGACATTGCTGCTATATACATCGGGGTGCACGTACCCTTTCGGATCCCTACATTTGTATCTTTGGGGTAAATACCCAGTAGTGCAATTGCTGGCTTGTATGGTAGCTCTATTTTCAACTTTTTGAGGAACCTCCATACTGTTTTCCAGAATGGCTGCACCAGCTTGCATTCCCACCAACAGTGTAGGAGGGTTCCCCTTTCTCCGCATCCCCGCCAACATCTGTCATTTCCTGACTTGTTAATTTTAGCCATTCTGACTGGTGTGAGGTGGTATCTCATTGAGGTTTTGATTTGGATTTCCCTGATGCCAAGCGATTGCAAACAATATTCTTAATCGACTGAGCCACCCAGGCATCCCATAAACAATATTCTTTTAAAGGCAGGGTAGTGGTGAAGAATACAGATTCTGAAGCTGGACTGCTTGGGTTCAAACCCTGGTTCAGCCTCATATTTGTCCCTGTGACCTTAGTGCGTTCTGTATCTTCTCCATACCTCATTTCTTTCTCTGTGAGTTGGAGGTAATGGTGGTATCTCCTCATAGGATTGTTGTGAGTAATGAACAGTGAAGATAAGTCAAGTGGTTAGAACATGCCCATAGTAAGCTCAGCACATTGGCCATTATTACTGAGCATCTACCATGTGTCAGGCACAGTACTAAATGCTTTCTGTTATCTTATCCCCCCCAGCACCCCATCAAGTAGGTATTATCACCCCTATTTTAAAGAGAACTGAATCTCAAAGAAATTAAGAAAGGTTACCATGCTGGTGATGGATAGAGCGGATTTAAATTCCTATCTCTGGGGCACCTGGGTGGCTCAGATGGTTAAGTGTCTGCCTTTGGCTCAGGTCATGATCCCAGGATCCTGGGATTGAACCCCACATCGGGCTCCCTGCTCAGCGGGGAGCCTACTTCTCCCTCTCCCTCTGCCTGCCACTCCCCCTGCTCGTTCTCAATCTCTCTCTGTCAAATACATAAATAAAATCTTAAACAAAAAAAGAAAAAGTACGTTCATTTAAAAAAATAATAAATTAAAAATAAATTCCTATCTCTTTGACCCAAAGTCTATGCTTTCCCCTCTGATTTAGAGTCTTCCCTGGTAGAAGTAACATTTGGCAGCAAAGAAGAAAGAGAAGATGCCATCTGCTCCAGGTACCTTTGTTAAATGCCAAGTATGTGAAGATGCTAAGTGGATACAGACACCTTGCAGAGGATGGATGGCAAATGGAGTTCCCGCCTAACTAGAAGAGTTAGAGCTCCTATTAACAACAATGTTCTCCCACCACCCCAGCTTTGGCAGGCATCCTCGACCCCTCCTGTTCCCTCACTCCCAGACCTAGTCAGTAAGCCCCTCAATTCTGTTCCAGTGGTGTCTCTCACATCCCTGCCATTCCATTCATGCTTTGTGCTAACACTCCATTTCAAGTTCTCATTACCTCATGTCTAGATCATTTCAAAAGCCTCTTAACTAGAGTCCCAGCCTCCATGTCTCTAAGTCACCCCTCCTGCAATCACCACATTATCCCTAAAGAAACTGCTTCTATCACATGATTTCACCACTCAAACCCCCCCGCCCCTGCCGCCGCCACACACACCCTGTGACTGCCCAGTGTCTACTGACTATAGTTCAGCTATTTAGAATGACCTTCAAATTCCTTCTTAATCTAATTCCAATCTTTATTTCCAAACTGCTCTCCCAGGATTCTTCTGTAAGAATCCTATGATTTAGGGTGCCTGGGTGGCTCAGTCGTTAAGCGTCTGCCTTCGGCTCAGGTCATGATCCCAGGGTCCTGGGATCGAGTCCCACATCGGGCTCCCTCCTCGAGGGGAAGCCTGCTTCTCCCTCTCCCACTCCCGCTGCTTGTGTTCCTGCTCTCGCTATCTCTGTCTCTGTCAAATAAATAAATAAAATCTTTAAAAAAAAAAAAAAAAGAATCCTATGATTTAGCCAAGATTGTTTCCTTGTTATTCCTTAACCATGCTATTTCCTTTCCCACCTCCAAGTCTTACCCACTCCATTCCTCATGCCTGGCCCATCCTCCTCCACTCTTCTAAATCCTGTATGTCCATCATAACCCAACTTGACCACCCTCTCCACTGTGACACCTTCCATGCCCACTCCAGGGAAGTGAATCTTCTCCTTTGTCTGACTTATACCCCTCATTTGACACCTAGATCCCACTGCCTTATATTATAAATTTGCTCTTTGTTTGTACATGCTCTGTTTTCCCAAGTACCTTGTGACTGCCTTACAGCCAGGGGAGTGAAGGAGATGGATGGTGGGAGGGTTTTGACAGGGACGTGGTGGTATAGCCTGGTGGTTAGGCCTTTGGGCTCAGGAATCAGACAGCCTGGGTTTGAATCACAGCTCTGCATTAACTACCTAACTAGGCAATCTTTATCAAGACAGCTAATCTCTCAGTGTCCCCATCTATAAAACTAGGACAATGACTGCTCCTTCCTCATAGAGCTATTGTGAAGACTAATGAGCTGGTATGTAGAGAGCCCTTATCCAGGGCCTGGCACATAGATAAAGCTCAATCAATATTATTTGTTATTACTTTTATTATCGAACCAAAAGAGAGAGTGCATGATGTGCTAGACACCAAATAAATTACCTTATTTAATTTGTATGACAACCCTATAAGGTAATAGATCATGCCTTAGCTCTGCCCTAGCTCTGGAGCCTTCTCACCAGCCCTGAATCAGGACTTTTCCATGAGAGAGAAGCTCACCCCAGTCACGTGTAAGCCATGTTTAATATCCCTGTTGCAGCTGAACTTAATTCTAACAGGCACGATTCCTGTCACTCTGGTGCTGGAAATAGCAGCACTTCTCTCTAGTGACCGCTAGGAACTTCATTTCTAGTATTCAAAAAATTCTATTAGGAGGGAATAACCCAATTTAAGTCTTTCCTACATTGGTCAGCTTTTCTTTAGAGTGAGCAGGAGGATATGAGATTGAAGAATAATGAGAGAGAAACAGAAACAGATACAGATTCTTTCCAAAAAGGCGGGGAGGAGGCGGGATTGGACTAAACTCAGGGACCCTAGGCTGCCGCCACCATAACCCCCTGGGGACGCTGGGGCAGATGTGGTTTCACTGTTGACACAGTCTCTTCAGAGAATAACGTGGCTGTTTCAAGCTGTGTAGATCTTAAGTCCAGCCTCAGGTCAGAAACGTGCCTGGAGCTAGCTATGGGTTGTTTTGGCTATGATTTAGCAATTTGCATTAAGTCATGACCTTGGTCTGTCCTTTGTGCATCTACCTAAGAAATGAAGGAAAGTAAAACATAAAAACACTAAGTAGGTGCCCAAATCAGTGGCACAACACCCCCTCATCCCACCTCCTTCTTGCTTGTTGGAAGAGTTTGTCCTTTCACCAGAGCTGTGAGTTCTAGCTACTCGCATTCTCAGATTCCTTGTAGTTGGAGCATAGATATGAGACCCAGCTTAGTCCAATTAACCTGTAAAGTCTGCTAAGAGTCTGATGGGAAACTCTTTCTCCACTGGTTATAATCTTGTTGACATGGGGTGCCTGGAACTGCTGCAGCTATCTTGTTAGTATGAGGCAGACAGGATTGACATACTGAAGAAGGACAAAGCCAAGAGATGGAAGATATCTGGTTCCTGATGACATCATTGACCCAATCTTTTAAAATTGGACTGAATCCAACTTATTGGTATATGAAGTAATAAATGTCTTTATTGTTTAATTAATTTTGGTTAGATATGCCGTTACTTGTCACCAAAAGCATCCTTACTGGTGCAGTGGCCAAAAACATTTCAACCTTCAAAGTTGTAATGCTATAGGTTACCCTAGTCAAAACAAATGTATCTCGCCCTTGCTAGCATGTTCTTCCCCATTTTCTAACTGGAGACAGGTTAGGGAAATATGCTATACCCACTTCATGGAATATTATACAGTTAAGTAACCCGTATTTGAAACCTGGTTTACCTCTGTGACCTTGGGCAAATTAACTTCTCTATGCCTCAGTTACATCATTCATTAAATGGGAAAATAATCATCCTGCCTCCTAAAATTGGATCCAATGAGCTAATACATTGAAAATACTTAGAACAGTGCCTGGCCCACAGCAAGTCATCAATCAAACATTAGCTTTGTTTTCATCCTCCCAGCAATGTGCCCTTCCCCAGGTTTCCAAGGCATTTTGCTGTCACACTTTCCACCTACATTTTCCTTTGCCAAGCATTTCTGGGAATAGCTGAAATGTGGGACAGACACAGTCAGCTCAATCCTCTTGTTAGCGCGCATATCACAAGATCATCAGAAAAGGAGTTTAAGAGAAAGTAACAAATATCTTATCTGGAAACACCGTATAGAAGCCCAAATTCCCTTCACTCCCCAGATCCCACGCTCTGGATGTCCTTTACCCTATGCACTGAGATAGAGGTGGCAAGGACTCTGGGGGTTGCTTGTCCCACAGGCCCCTGGGGTGTGCCCTTAGCATGGGGTGTGTCTCTCATACATCTATAGCCCTAGTAGAAAGAAAACCCCACAGATCTTCTTATATCTTTGCTACTTGCCATTTCTCCTCTTCCTGAGCTTGTTTGCTGGGCCAAGAATCTCATCTTGTCTCTTTCTCTTGGGAGACTTCTTTTTCCATGAAACCATGATTGTACATCCTTTGTCTGGCTACCACCCACCAGGGACTCAGAGTCTGCTTCAGCTTCTTACATCTGCATTATGCTTGTCCATCTAGGTTGGCTTTCAGCCAATACTTCTGTATATCTAATCTGTAGAGCCCTTGGCTGCTTCCAAAATATTTTGACCCAAGTTATTTAATCCTCACAAAAATCTTGTGTGGTGCATGTTTTCATTCCAAACCTGACTCCTTGGGGGCTTTTTCCTTTTCCTGTAGAGATCAAGGTCAGGGGGCAATGGGACAAAAATTTTTCACTTTCTTTGCAGTATGGGTCTGAGGTGATAAGGACTTCATCTGGTTTTACCTCAGCCAGTGAACGTTTGAGGAGAGAGAAAGCAAAGACCCTGCAGGAATCACCGGAAGTCCACCAGAAACTCGAGAACTTGGCTTTTGAAGGAACAACAAATACCTGATACTTCTCTGGGAGGAAGGATCAGGTCTGACTAGTGGTGGGCCAATACAGAAGAGAGGGAGAAGGAGGAAGAGGCTCTGGAAACTAGCTGGCATAACCAAGTACTTCCTGACATGAAATCTTTTGCCTTTTGTATGAAACCAAAGAAGCACAATATTTGGCCCTCTTCGGATTAAAGATGCTCTGTTGGTTTACTTATCAGAGAGCCCCTCAAACATTTATATTGGCAATGACTAGGCTAGAAACTGACCCCACCCTGCCCCCTTCAGGGGTGGGGGTTCAGATTCTCTGTGAACAGTTGATGCACAGTGGAGGTTTGCCTGAACAGGATTGCAGATTCGTGGAGCCCTGGTTGCTGCGTTCTGGAAGGTAGGAGGAAATGGGGGCCTCTGCGTGTGGGCTGGTACCACACAGCTCTGCTACCTCAGTATCTGTCTGAGCTGCCAGACTCTTGGAAAAGTTCTTTTCATTTCTTCAATTTTATTCAGTGCCAGGTTGGGAGGCCTGGAGAGGGGTCAGGGACTCAACCATTGTGTTAACCAGAGCAGTACCAAGTGACAAATAAATGTTGTTCTTTCCTTTTTATCTTTTTCTTTTCTGCCTTCCAGGAAGATTAAAAAAAAAAAAACCCAACTCACTTTTTACTTTCAAGCACACCCTGTTCCTTCACAAGGAAAAAAGAAGCCCACAGAGCAACATTTATTCATAAAGTCTCTATTCAGCTCTCCTTGCTTGTTTTTGGCTCAGGGTTTAGCTAACTGGTTCCCACAGAGCAAAAACCAGCGGGGGAGGTGAGGTTCAGAGTAGAGAACAGTAAAGAGACCTGCTCTTCCAGAATGCAATGGAAAACCACAATATTTCTGGATGAGTGGCATGAGCACAGCGGTGACTTTATTCTCTATTTCCCCCTTTGGATGGGAGCCTGCCTACCTCAGGGCTGGCCAGGCTCACCTACCCATTCCTGCCTGTGCATGTCCTCTCTCTGAAAGGGGCCGCCTTGGGGGGAAATTGAATGGGCTCTTGGAGTGGCTTTCATGATGGAGTGATTCCCTATCTTAGAAGGAGACAAGTGAGCCATCCTTCTAGCTGCTCAGGGAGAAAACCCTGGAATCATCCCTGATTCCTCTCTTTCTCCCTTCCTACTTCCAGTCCACTAGCATATCCCGTCGGCTCCACATTCAAAATTTCTTCAGTATCTGTATCAGTAGGTATCTATATCAATAACCACCTAAATCATAAAAGTCAGTATCTATACCCACATGTGGTTCAACAAGAGAAATAGAACCAGTTGGAGAGGCATAGTAAGAGATTCATTGCAAGGAGTCGGCTTATATAATTGTGGGGCTGGTTAGGAGAGTCTGAAGTCCGCAGGGTGGGCCCTCAGGCAAGGCAAGCAAGAATGCTGAGGCGCCAGGTGAAGCTGTTGTCCACTGGCAGAGTTGGTTCCTCATCCGGGAACCTGCTCAGGTTCTGAGGTCTGCTCAGAGGGATCTTCACTGATTGAATCAGGCCCACCCTGAATCTAGGATAATTTCGCTTACTTCAAGTCAACCCACTAGGGACTTTCATCACATCTACAAAATATCTTCACAGCAACACCCAGATTAGTGTTTGATTGAGTAACTGCTGACTGTAGCCTAATTAAGTTGACCCGTAACACCTGCCACCCCGTTGTCGAAGCCACCATCATTTCTCCTCTGAATTACCACTGCGTCAGCGTCTCTACCAGTTTCCCTGTTTCGGCTCTGATCCTCCCTGCCCTTCCCCCTCCCCCAACTGTTTTCAGCAGAGTAGCTGGAGGGATCATTGCTCCATTGCTCAAAGCCCTGTTGATGGGCAGAATGATGGTTCCCCAAAGATGTCCACGTCCTAATCCCCAGTACCTGTGAGTATGGTATCTTGAATGGCAAAAGGGACTTTGCAGGTGTGTTTATGGGATGGGAGGCGGGGAAATGGTCCTGGATTACCAGGTGGGCCCAATCTAATCACATGGGTCCTTAAAAGTGGAAGAGGAAAGCCGAAGACTGAGAGAACTTGACCCTCCACTACTGGCTTTGAAAATGCAGGAAGGGGCCACCAAGCCCCCAGCAAGAACAGGGGACCTCAGGTGTACAACTTCATGGAACTGAATTCCTCTAGCACCCCTCAGAGAGCAACGAAACAGAATCTCCCACGGAGCTTCCAGGGTAAGGAATGCAGCCCTGCCGATAGCTTGGTTTTATCCTGGCAAGACAGTGTTAGGCTTCTGATCTATAGAACTGTAAGATACAAATGTATGTTGTTTAAGCCACTAGATTTGTAGCAATATGTTTTGGCAGCAACTTTCAGTCCCACTCTGTAAAAACCAAGCTCCTCAGAATCCCCACCTCCCCTTCTCTCTGACCTCATTTCCTACTACTCTCCCCCAGGCTCCCCTCACCCCCTCCATCCACTCCAGGGCCTGGACCAGACTGAAGCTCATGAGGCATCAGCCTTGAGGTGCCAAGAAATTCAGTAATCAAGATAAAGAACATTTTAATGAAATACCAAAATTAATGCAAAATAATCCATGGTACACAAAGTATAAAAACTTGGACACAAGGCAGGATTCAACCCTGCATTTGTACAGCCCGCCTCCTGCTAATGCCAGGTCTGATCTTTGTTGCTCTCAAACTCCCAGCACTTTCCTATTTGCTTTTGCCCCAAATACCGGCAAGCCTTTCTCCCCCTCACCTGCTGTAGGCTTTGCTCAAGTATCCCCTTCTTATGAGCCTTCCCTGACCCTCTATTTAAAGTCGTAGTGTCCCTCCCCAGCACTCCCTGGCCCCTCCCTTGCTTTATATTTCCCCAAACATGTTACACATCTAATATTCTAGTTTGTTTATTTACTACTGTAGGGGGTAAAATTTCTATCCTCCTAGGGCTTTGGCTGGGATTGTCTTTTATAGATTAAGAGGAGAAGAGCATACAAATTTCATTTTAATAAAAGTTTGCCTGTACACAGGAGTCTTCACAGGAAAACACAGACCCAAAGAAGTATCTAGGCCCAAGTGCACTTCTATACTAAGTTGGAAAAAAGAGTGACAATTGTGGAAAAGTAACTAAAATATATGGAGAGACTAGAAGAAGATAAGAGTTATTTTAATAAGTCCTGTGTGTACAAATTTCCCTCAACCTCGACGCCGTCTTTGGTAATAAAAATTTTCTTTTTCCTCACGGTATTAGGAGGGCATCTTTCACACTGGGAGTTTCATCTCCTGTTTTCAGGAAGAAAAGGAAAGGTCAGAGTGCTTTCCTTGCACCTGTCGTTTTTCAAGTGACTTCAGCTCAAAATAATATTCTAAAGCAGCATATTTTGAGGTGGTCTGTTCTGAACCCCTTTGTTACTTATTGTTTGCTGGTATTTCATCAAAACCTAAGAGTATGCGGCATGTGGTAGGCCCTCAGGTAGGAGTGAAGGAGAAGGAGGGAGGGAGAGACAGAGGAAGTGTGGAAAGTGTCAATGGCAGAACAGGGTGTGTAAGTACATTCAATGAAGAACTTTCTTGTTGGTTTATTGAAGCCTTAAATCCCTGAAGAACTGTAGTAAATTTCAGTCTGTCTGTTTAAGGAAACATTGATTTATAAGCAGGGTTATTTTTTCCTCTCCCAAAGGGGAAAACCATCAAAAGCCAGTATGTTCTATTAGATTAATTAGCAGATTTGGATTAGCTGTGGACTTTCTTTTCTAGGACATTAGCTCAATTCTGTTTCCACTGAAATTCTGGGAAATGTTTGAATCCCATGCAGTTTCCCCAAAATCCTTTGAGATAGTCTCCGCAAGCTATATTTAACAATCCCTAGAGATTTTATTCTTGTCTAGTTTACCCTCAATTAAAAATTCCATTTTGATCCCTTTTCTCTATTTTTTGAGTGGATTCTAATGGATCTATTGTCAAAGATTAGTGATAACTTGCATTATAAATTGTTTTTTTTATGCCACAGTAAACAGAACATTGTAATAAATGTCTTACAAGGTTGATTAGGTTGGAAAGGAGACCCAAGTTTTACCACCATTCATTGACTGACTAGCACCCATGAGAGTCAGGGTTTAGCTGGAATATATGAGCTGGAGTTTAATTGGAGTGAATTACAATTGGTGGCACAGGCTGAATCCTGAGGATTGTGGGCCCAGATGGCTAATGTGGGTATTTGTAGGACAATTACGCTGAGGAAGTGGGTTAGGAGAGAGAAGGGAGGGGTGGAAGGAGGCAAAGATGGGGAGGTGGGGAGCAGGGGGGAGAGAGAGACTCAGAGACAAACCGGAATAATGGACTCCATTCCTGAGTGCTCTTCCAGTCCCCAGCCTTGAGTCTTTGCTGCCTGTCCATGAACCCCCATGAGCTCTCCCCCACAGCCTTCCTTGAGCTAAGCTGAGGGGTTCTTTGTTCCTTGTACTTGGAAGAGCTGACTGGATTGTATATTCTTGAAGATGGCTATTGAAAAAGCAAAAATTTCCTTGAGCACACTTGGGAAACCACAGGCAGGTTCATGCAGTCTTTTCCACTGGAATTAAAGAGTGGGTTTTGATGGTTTTAGTGTATGAAAGAAAAATTAGAAGAGAAAAAAAAATTAGTTCAACTAAATGTAGTATCTTGAAATGGATCCTAGAACAGAAAAAGGATCTTGGTAGGAAAACTGGTGAAATCTGAATAAAGTCTGGAGTTTGGTTAATAATCATAGTAACAGCGATTTCTTAAATTTGACCTGTGCCATGGTTACGAAGGATGTTAACGTTAAGGTAACCTGGGTGATGGGTATACAGAACCTGTGCTATCTTTGCAGCTTTCCTGGAGGTCCAGACTTAGCCCAAAATAAAAAGTATATTTAAAAAAAAAAAAAAAACTTTCGGGGCACCTGGATGGCTCAGTCAGTTAAGTGACCAACTTTTGGTTTCAGCTCAAGTCATGATTTCAGAGTCGTGAGATCGAGCCCCACGTCAGGCTCCGAGCTGGGTATGGAGTCTGCTTAAGATTCTCTCTCTCTCCCTCTGCCCCTCCGCTGCTTGTGCGTGCTTTGTGCACAAGCTTGCTCGCTCGCTCTCAAAAACTCTCAATTCCTAGAGTGAGAAGGAAGTGGTATGATGAAATGGAAACCGCAACTATAATAGGGGTCAGAAAAACTAGAGTGAAACCTGGAGAAGCTCGGTTTAAGTCCATGCTTGCTTCTTCCTAGCTGTGCAGCCTTGGCCAAGATACTTCACCTCTCTGATACTCAGTTCCCTCACAAATTCCTAGTGGACTTTGGGGGAAGTGAACAATGACCCTGACCATGATAGATAGCATGGCAGGATGAGCCGGCAGGGTGGGGTGGGGGGGTTGGTGGTGGTATAGGAAGGAGAGGGAGCTGGTCTAGGCTGGACACTGGGACTGCATATAAACGGATTCAACCCTTGGCTTGTGGTACTTACTATATGCACTTTGACAAAGAGAAAAGATCACTGTCTTCCATGTCATGATGAGAGCCTCTTCAGAGATGTATGTTATGTATGTAGAAAATTACATATCACTATGTACACACATTTCGTGGGTCACCTTTCAGGTAATATGATGTCATTGGCATTTTTAATGTCTATAGTTGTCGTCATAAATATTTTAACTGCAAATTAAAACACATATGTTTATATATATGCCTCCAGTGATAGAATGTTTTATAGATAAATATATTTATAGATAAATATATATAAAACATATATATATAAAATATACAATGGTGAATATGCTGCTTTGGCATATATAATATATGCCAATGTAACATACTGGTCAAAACAGAGGCTAGAGTGCGGTTCTGGGTATGAATTCTAACTCTACCACTAACTGTGGTGCCCTGTGCTTCATTTTTCTCACACAGGGAAAAGATAGAATGTGCTTCCAAAGACCATTGAGACAAGCTGATGTAGTTTATGCAAATAGAATGTAATGTCTGACCGTAAACACTCAATAAAAGACTGGCTTTGATTATAACTAAATTGTGACAGTTTGTAATAACTTGAACATTACAGAAATGTAAAAATCTTCCATAATTCCACCCCCACCACCCAAGATATTCACTACAACTGTTTGGTGCCCATTTCTCCTCTCTCGCTTCCCGTTTGGGGTCTTTGAAATTTTCTAGTCCATTTGTGTGGACTCCTTCCATTAAAAATAGTAGTCCTTTGTCTTTATTTGTTGAATATTTCCCCCAATCTGTTGTTTATTTTTTGTTTTGATTGTTGGCTTGGAGGTTGCATGGAGGTTTGATAAACATGATTTCATAGCTTATGTGAGTGATATTTCTTTTTTTAAGCTTTTATTTATTTGAGAGAGTGCGAGCGAGCATGAGCAGGGGCAGGAGAGAGGGAGAAGCAGACTCCCCGCTGAGCAGGGAGACCGATGCGGGGCTCGATCCCAGGAACCTGGGATCATGACCGGAGCCGAAGGCAGACACTTAACTGACTGAGCCACCCAGGTGCTCCTGTGAGTGATATTTCTGTTCATACCCAGCCTGATTTCCTTTTCTTGAGGAAGTTCAGGGGGGTGTAGATAGAATCAAGACCTTGAGGAAAGGGGCTGGATTTGGGTGCTCTGTGTCGCGTCCATCATGGTGGCACCTTCTGAGATGTCCTTGTTCCCATCTGGTCTTCAGTTCTGTGTCCATGCAGATCCTAACCCGAGGCCTCTTCAGGTCCACTGTCTGCCAGTGCCATGACTGGGACCCTCCTGGCCACATCACTGATCCTGTCCTGTTCTGGCAGATGTTTGGGCCAGCTCGGGCCTTCTCAACCTATATGAGCCACACACCATTTCTCCCCTCCTCTCCTCTCCTGCATGAGGCTGAGCTTCAGGAACTCTGGGGTCTTCTTCCTGTTCCTTTCATTCTTTAGTTTACAGGTGTATCTTCCTAGGAAGCCCTATCTGAACAACCTTCATAGGTGGATGAATATTTGTGCGCCAGGAGCTGGTGGGGATGGGGGTTTTTTCGGAACGACAGCTGTGATGGAGCTTGAATTGGGGTATGGATGCAGCGGAGGCCTCTTCCAGCTCCTAAGGGGGCTCTGAAGGTGGATGACCCCTCAGAGTCCTAAGGTAAAGCTAGTAGGCCAGAAGAATCATTATTGGTTTTCTCTAGGGAGGGAGTGTAATCTTGGGCTAGGCAGCCTCTTGCGTGCCCTGGGGAGGGACTCCTGGTGAGATGTCCGTGCTCCTGGAAGCTGGAGGGAATGAGTGTTCAGTCCTGAAGGGGGTATGTGGGCAGCCACCACGGCATCCCCCACTGGCCTCTGAGCTTTCTTTGTGCCCCTGGCCCCTCTCTCTCCTCACTCATCGGACTGTAGACTCTTTATCGAGTCTAGAAGGGATAGCCTGGCTTTTGTATATTCTCTTCCCAATTTATTGTGTTTGCCCTGAGGCCTGGGATTTTGAAATTCCAAAGCCAAAAATGAGTGTCCTTTGTTCACATTCTGCTGTGTCATCGTTTCCCTGAGACAACGGAACAAAATGCCTGGCCGCCTAAACAGTGGGGCCGGGAAAGAGTGACAGGAAATACCAGGACAAAGGTTCAATGTATTATCCCGCCACACTCGGAAAACAGTACACAACGTGTATTTAAGGTTTACGTGAAGCAAACGACCCAAAATGATGCTCCACAGATCCTTACCTGGTGAGGACATAGAGCAGAGAAAGGGATTCTGAAAAAGGCGCCAGAGCACACGTTGTGAGAGAAAATCTTTCAGAATCCTCAGGGGTTGGGATAAGAAGGGATTGGTAAACGCTTCAGCCAAAGGGAGCATAGATGGATTTAGAAATCTGAGAGCCTTGTGAAAGCGGGATCTTTTCAGACGCTGGAAGAGGTGGGATCCAGAGAACAGAATGCTTCTTGACGGGAGGGAAGTCTCTTCCATTTGAACTAAAGGGGAAGAGGAGGGTGAGAGTTGCACTGGGGGAATGGCAGGGAACCATGGGGTTTCCCTCAAATGGTGTCTTTTCACTAAGAAGCTGGAGGCAAGGTCATTCCATGCAAGCAAAGGAGGAAATGCTCTCACGGAATGAATTTTGACAAGAGAACCTTGAAATAGCTCCAGGGGAGCAAAAGAAAGCCCTTCCCAGGGACATAGGGAAGAAGTGTCACTGGACAGCTCAAGAACCCCACAGAAATAGGCGTTACTCACTGAGGTTGGGAGTGTTTCTCTGTTCATATTCAGAACAGCACAGGTGTGGGCTCAGATAAGGAAGGGTGCTGATGGATTGATTAGTTGATTTTTTTTTAACTTAAAATTTAAAAAAAATTGAGCTATAACTGACATATATTAGTTTCAGATGTACAACATAATGATTCTAGGGGCGCCTGGGTGGCTCCGTCAGTTAAGCATCGGACTCTTGGTTTCAGCTCAGGTCATGATCTCCAGGTTGGGAGATCAAGCCCCCTGTTGGGCTCTGCACTCTTCGGGGGAGTTTGCTTCTCCTTCTCCCTCTCTCTCTGCCCCTCCCCTTGCTCTCTCACTCTCTCTTTCCCTCTGAAATAAATCTTTTTTTTTTTTTAAGATTTTATTTGTCAGAGAGAGCATAAGCAGGGGGAGTGGCAGGCAGAGGGAGAAGCAGACTCCCCTGCCAAGCTAGGAGCCCAATGCCCGGACTCAATCCCAGGACCCTGGGATCATGACCTGAGCCGAAGGCAGGCATTTAACAGACTGAGCCACCCAGGCATCCCTGAAATAAATAAATCTTGAAAAAAAAAAAAAGACAAGGCTGTGAACATAAAAAGAAATAAGTACTGCTACACCCTACAGCACGGATGAGCCTTGAAAATATTACGCCAAGTAGGAAAGACCAGACAAGAAAGACCACATACTGTATGATTCTATTTATGTGAAATGTTCAGAATAGGCAGATCCATAGAGAAAAAGCAGTTTTTGCCAGGGGCTGGGGAGAGCGGGAAATGAAGAGTGACTTTTTTTTTTTTTTTTTTAAGATTTTATTTATTTACTTAGAGAGTGAGAGAGTCCATGCGAGTCAGGGTAGGGGCAGAGAGAGAGGGAGACAGAATCTCAAGCAGACTCTGCACTGAGCATGGAGCCGGAAGTGGGGCTCGATCCCATGACCCTGAGATCATAACCTGAGCTGAAACCAAAAGTCAGATGCTTAACCAACTGAGTCACCCAGGTGCCCCAAGAGTGACTTCTTCAGTGACTTCTTCAGCTCACAAAGGAAGTGAGCTTCCTTGTGGCAAGATAAAAATGTTCTGGAACTCGATAGTGGTGATTGTTGCACAATACTATGAATGCCACTGAATTATACACTATAAAATGGTTAAAATGGTGAATTCTATTCTGTGTATTTGTGTGCAAGTGTGCACGTACACACACACACACACACACAACTCGAGGCTGTGGAAAAATTCGGGGAAAGCCAGCACAGGTGTTTCATTTATTATAATTGCCACCACCACCACCACCACCACCTGCCCAGGACTTAGGCCCAGCCCTACATCCTGGCCAGCCTCCTTCCCCTGATTCTTGACCTGCCCGCAGCTCTGCAGACCCATGTGTCCTGCCCATAGGTATGGATAGATGGCCTCTAAACTTCCTTCCAAGTCTGAGACCCTCTGATCTTCTGATTCATCTGTGGGACACTCCTTCCTTTTCTCCTTCCCATAGACTCTCTTACTTAGAGAGATACCAGTATGACCTACAGAGGGAGGAGCAAGAAATCTGGAATCCACTGAATCCACAGTCAGATCTCTGCTTTGTCAATGTACTTGCCATACGACCAGAGGCTCCGTGAGCTTCCTGCTTCCTTGGCTATAAGGGGGAGATTATGACTACCCCCTTGCCAGAACGCGGCAGGGATTAGCAATGTCAGTGGGGCTGGCACAGAGTAAAAGCTAAATACATATTTCTAATTGTTGCCTTTTTTTTTTAATCAGAGAAACTCGGAAATTCCTATCAAGAAGTAGCTTTTTAACCACCACCAACGTAGTGGGATCTAAATTTTTAAATCTACTTGGCAAAGCCCAGAAACTTCTAGGCCCTATTAGATACTCATGGGATCAGAATTACCTTTGAGGCAAGCCTTGCCAAAGTTAGATAACAGCTAAGTAATAATAATTAGACTTTATATGTGTCAACCAGATTTGCTATAGATTAGGGATGAAATGAGGGCATAATCTTATGTAAAAATCAAAGCCACATGATCACATTATCTCAACAGGAAAGAAAACAACAGAATTACAACATACCACTGCCCTTTATGTGAAGGAACTAAGCCCTGGGCTGCCCTCTCAGCAAAAATCTGCTTTAACATAAGCCAATAAGACAATAAATGGGAATCCAAAATAAATTTGGAGTAAAATCTAAGATGTATCCATGAAGGAGGGAGGCTAAGGTGTTGTGGTACTGCTGCCCCTCCTAAGGACTCTCTAAACCCCTGAGGCCTAACTGGTCATTCTGTAAGAGGTTCCCACGTCTCCAAACCTTTCTTTACTTATGTTGGCAAAACGCTGCAGACTGCTGGTTGAGAAAAGTTAGTGCTCCCCAGATTTTCCATGAGCTCTTAGTTTGAGCCCCCCTCCACCCCAAAGCAGAATCTGACAGAAGCACTTGGCGTAGGGAATTTACCAGAGAGATCATCTGAAGTAGGAGTGCTGGAGCAGGGAAGGTGATGTCAGAAGGAAAGTGTGTTGTCAAGGTGAAAAAGTACAGGTTTCCCACCACTATACCTAAAGGTGAGCCTTGATCACCAGCTTCCATCTCCCAGGGATTGGAAGTTACTGAGAGGGACATGAATTCTCCTGTACCTGGGTTATTCTTACCTGTGGGCTGAGCAAGGTCTCATGGTGTTGGAGAAGGCCCTGGGGCAGGATGCTGAAGGACAAGACCTCACGCTTACAAGAGGGATGCTGTTGGTGAGAGTAGCCATGGCTGAGCTCAGAGGTGGCCAACACAACATAACGTGGGCCACCAAATATGTTTGTTTCAACACTCTTACATTGCCCAGCCTCTCTTGCAGCAAGGTTGTGGTCATGTGATCCTTGAGTCTTCATGGAGGCATCTGACAAACCCACAAACCGTACTCTTTCTACTCCTATCCACTTCACCAGGGAGGCAACAACCTCAAGGCAAGTGAAGGATGGACATAGGGAGTTTCCTCAAAGTCAGGCAATAGCTTCAGCATGGGAACCGTGAGGATTAGGAGATCCTTTTTCTGTTCTTTTCCCTCTGAGGAGCTAGATCTAACAACAGGAAGCTGACATGTTTTGATAGAACTTCTCATCTTCTTGTAAATGTATATGTAAACTTAGGATATGTTTAAAAAGTTCTGGGTTTGAGGCACCTGCGTGGTGCAGTCGGTTGGGCGACCAACTCTTGGTTTCAGCTCAGGTCCTGATCATCAGGGTTGTGAGGTTTAGCCCTGTGGAGGAGCTCCGTGCTCAGCAGGGAGTCTGCTTGGGATTTTTTTTTCTCCCTCTCCCTCTGCCCCTCCCACTCATATTCTCTCTCTCTCTCTCTCTCTCTCAAATAAGTCTTTTTAAAAAAAAGTTCTGCAGGGCGCCTGGGTGGCTCAGATGGTTAAGCGTCTGCCTTTAGCTCAGGTCATGATCCCAGGGTCCTGGGATCGAGCCCTACATTGGGCTCCTGGCTCAGTGGGGAGCCTGCTTCTCCCTCTGCCTCTCTCCCTGCTCATTCTCTCTCTCTCTCTCCCTATCTCTGTGTCTCAAATGAATAAATAAAATCTTTTAAAAAATTAAAAAAATTTAAAAAGTTCTGCATTTGAATTTCATTGGTTTGGTTAAAATCACATGTCCATCCCTGAACCAGTTACTGTGGCTGGGGTGTGGAAGATTCTGATTGAAGAGTCCTAGATCATGTGACCTATACATATCAGCCTTGTCTACAACCCCTGAAGGTGAAGCCCAATGGTAAATCAGGGTGAAATTACTTTAAGAAAAGAATAAATAAATGCTGGATAGTAAAAGCAACATATCTACAGCACACTCTTGTTTTTTAACTCTTTATTGAGGTATCACTTAAAGCAGGTGAACTATACCAACCTTAACCATACAACCTGATAACTTTTTACATACACACTTGGATAATCACCACCCAAATCAGTATTATTTTCAGAAACTTCAAAGTCTCTCTTGTGCCCTTTCCTCATCATAACTCCCCAAAGATAACCACTACTCTGACCTCTAACACCATAGATTATTTTGCCTGTACTTGAACTTCATATAAGTGGAATCTTTTGTGTTTGGCTTCTTTCTCTCAACATTATGTCTGTGAATATACAATGGGATAGTATTCAGCCGAAAAAGATGAGATCTTGCCATTTGCAGCAACATGGATGGCCCTGGAGGACATTATGTTAAGTGAAATAAATCAGAGAAAGACAAATACCATACGATTTCACTTATACGTGGAACTTAAAAAACAAAACAAATGAACAAAAGAAAAGCAGAAACAGACACATGAATATAGAAAACAAATGGGTGGTTGCCAGAGAGGAGGGGCGTGGAGGGATGGGCAAAAGGGTTAACAGGAGTGGGAGTACAGGCTTCCACTTATGGAATGAATAAGCCACAGGGATGAAAGGTACCGCATAGGGAATATAGTCAGTGGTATTATAATAGCATTGCATTTTGAGAGATGACAGCTATACTTGTAAGCCCAGCATAACAAATAGACTTGTCAAATCACTGTTGTACACCTGAAACTAATGTAACATTGTCAGCTATACTTTAATTTAAAAAAATGGTTAAGATGAAAATAGAGTACACAAAGAATTAGGCCACCTAAAGAATAATTACATTTAAAAACAAAAATAAAAACAAAAATTACATCCGTGAGATCCCTCCATGTTGTTGTGTGTAGGAGTAGTTTATTCTTTTTCTTTGCTGTGTAACATTTCATTCTATAGAATATTATCTAAGCCACTATTGACAGACATTTGAGTTATTTCCAGTTTTTGACTATTAAGAATAAAGTTGGCATGAATATGCTTGTACATGTGTTTTGGTGGACATGAGCACTCCTTTCTCTTGGGTGTGTATACCCAAGAATGGCATTGCTGGGTCAAAGGATATATAAATATTTAGCTTTAATAAGTATTGCCAAACAGTTTTCACTCCCACTAGCAGGGTATGAGAGTTTCAGTTGCTACATAGTCTTGCCAATGGGGGTTTTATCAGTCCTTCTAATTCTCTACTCTTTTTGATTTGTCAAATACCCTTCTCAAAGAGATACAGACATTTGTGAGTGGACTGCAAGACTCCTAGCCATGGAAAAGATTCCACAGACCAATAGTTAAAGTCTTAACTTAAATGCTCAGTCCTGACCCTAAGGGCAACAGGAACTCAGAAATGGGAGAGATCAGCACCGACATGGGAGAGAGAAAGCTTGGGAGAGGTTGAAATGTGTGGGGCTTTGACCTGTCGGTGGGATTTGAATGAAGGAAGGGGCACAAGAGGCCTCCTGTCAGAGTGCACAGCTTGAACAAAGACAGAAACATAGGAAAGAGCTTTGAGAGCGATCTGGGGGAACACTGACCTCACTTGAGCAGAGAGTACTTCTTGAGAGAAGCAGTTCACATGGCTGAGTTGGTCAGGAGAGGCCAGGCCTAGAGAGGGGATTTGAGGTCAAGAAGTGGACTTGGACTTGGGTGGCTGAAGTAGGGAGGCGAGTAGGGTGTTAACCTAGTACATGCAGTCCTGAGAGGAAGCAAGGTATGTGGGATGAGGGTCAACTGGTCTCATTCAGTCTCTCGTTTTCTCCTACTTCTTGCAGTGAGGAGCATCTTACCATGATGAGGAGGATAATCATTTATCTTTCAACAAGGCCCCTGAATGTAAGCCAACTTCTTCATTTGGTTCTCAACTGAAGAGATAGATCTGTTCCTGTGCTAGGGAAAAAACCAGATGTACTGGATTGAGAAATGGTATAACCACACAATGTACTTTAGAGGCATTTTAAGGGATTCTCTAGAGGCTAATTTTGACTTTATGTGATTCATACCATATGGGCTGAATTCACTAGATTAGAAGGCTTGTGGCAGGTGTATTTGTATAAGGGAGTGAACACAAGTCTGGGCTATGGGCCCTGAGAATGGAGAGGAATAGCTCCACTTCCTCTGCTCTCCTTCTAGAACTCCCCATGGCTGGGCCCATTTATCTCCCCACCTGCAGACCCAGGCCTGCACTGATCAGTTGATTCATTTGTTCATTCATTCACTTATTCATTTAGCAATCTTTCACTAGATGCCTAGTAAAAGACCAGTACTGGAGTTGAAGATGAAAACACAGGGTTTCTGCCTTCAAGGAGCTCACAAGCAGGGAACACTGACATGAAATAATTGAACGCAAATAAGATATGAAAAAGGCTATAATAAAGATAATGTAGAGGATAGTAGGGGACATCAATTCTACCTGAAGAAGTCCAAGAAATATTTGAACCTGAGTCTTGAAGGATGACTTGGAACTCACCTGATAGACAAGATCAGGGGATGGCCTCTCAAGCGAGAGAGAGTGAGCCACAGCATGTGAGGAAGACAGCAAATGGTGTGGCTAGCGCACAGAGTTTATGTGCGGAAGTAGCTGGAGATGAGGCTGAGACTGTGAAGGGCTGCAAACGGCAAGCTAATGAATATGGACTTCACCCTGTGGACAATGGGGAATCATTGTAGGGTTTGAGCCAGAACTACATAGTCCAGCATTTAGAAAGCTCACCCTGAAGCTTTGTGCTGGCAGTACTGTAGCCGATGAGGTTTATCTGAGGCGTGATTATTACTCATTGGAACCTCATGCTGGCACTAGTGTGAAAGGTGAGGCAGAAGGAGTGAGCATAGAGACAGGAAATCAATGTAAGCATTATTGCATCAGACCCACTAAAAGAAGATACAAGCTTAGGGGCGCCTGGGTGGCTCAGTCATTAAGCGTCTGCCTTCGGCTCAGGTCATGATCCCAGGGTCCTGGGATCGAGCCCCACGTTGGGCTCCTTGCTCGGCAGGGAGTCTGCTTCTCCCTCTCTCTCTGCCTACTTGTGTTCTCTATCTCTCTGTCAAATAAATAAATAAAATCTTTGGGAAAAAAAATTAAAAGATACAAGCTTAAAATGGGCCCATCCCAGACATGATGGAGAACAGGAAATGGCTCTTGAGGAGGTAAAAATCTATAAGACTTAGTGAGATTGGAGGAGGAAGGGGAAGGCCAGGAGGAAAGAATTGGGAGGACGTCCATATTCCGTCTGGGTGGATGATGGGGCTGTTATTTAGGAGAGGACATGTTGGAGAAAAGGAAGGTTTGGGCAGGAGAGGGAAGGGGTAGAGAAAATTAATTTTGGTCATTTTTGTACTTGAAGTATCTATGGGATAGAAATAACACATATAGTCGGATGTCCAATCTGGCATTCGGAGTTCTGAGCTAGATATGTAGATTTAGGATCATCAACACATAAGTGCTAGAGAAAGCCTGGAGTCCATTCAGAGAGACATGTAAAATGAGAAGAAAAGAGAGGACTATGCCATGGAGAGCACCAGACTTTAAGAGGAATGTGATCAAATGCGCCCCCCCCCGCCCCCCGCCAGTGAAGGAGACAGAGGAGCAGTTTAAAAGATAGGAATAGGGACACCTGGGTGGCTCAGTCATTAAGCGTCTGCCTGTTCAGCTGCTCAGGTCATGATCCCAGGGTCTTGGGATCGAGCCCCGCATCGGGCTCCCTGCTCAGCGGGAAGCCTGCTTCTCCCTCTCCCACTCCCCCTGCTTGTGTTCCCTATCTTGCTGAGGTCTCTCTCTGTCAAATAAAGAAAATCTTTAAAAAAATAAAAGATAGGAATAAAGCTAAAAGAAACTGCAAAGTGTGTGCGGACCATTTCTTCTTGTTCCTGGTGTATCCGTACCACATAGAAGTTTCCAGCTCATAGTTGTTGCATGAATTAATAAACAAATGGAGTGGTTCCATAAAGATAAGGAGGCATTTCCAGAAGAATCTACCTGCAAGTGCTCTGAAGAGGTCACTGATGCAAGATGAGAACTACGTGTTCCCAGACTGCTGTGCACCTGAAGCGGGAAGCATTAGGACAGCCCCAGCTACCCCAACCCCAAGGGCTCAGCCTGAGTCACTCCCCTGCACATAGACCTGGGGTATGGTTTCTCCAGTGCTGACCATAGGATGCTCCTTCTATCGTGACTGTCCTCCCCAAGCCCTCCCCAACCACCTGATGTCCTACAGCTGGATCGCTGCCCTTGGCTCAGTTCCCAAGTTCCTACTTTAGCACATGACTGTGTTAGTTATCGATTGCTATGTAACAAATCACTCTAAGACTTAGCGGTTTAAAACAACACATATTATCTCACAGTTTCTGCGGTTATGAATCTGGACATAGCTGAGCTGGGATCTTTGTTTCAGGATCTCAAAAAGCTACAATCAAGTTTCAAATGAGTCAGGATCCATTTCCAACTCACTCAGTGGGTATTGGCCGTTCCTCACAGGCTTCTGGATTGAGGGCCTCAGGTCCTTACCGGCTGTGGGCCATAGGCTTCCCTCAGTTACTTGCTGTATATGCCTCTCCAACAAGGCATCTGACATCATCAAAAACAGTAAGAGAGAGTCTGCTAGCAAAACCCAAGTCACAACCTTTTGTAACCTAATCACAGGGGTGGCATCCCATCATTGTTGCCATATTCTATGAGTTACAGACAAGTCACCGGGTCCAGCCCACAATCAAGGGGAGTGGAATTACACAAAAGTGTGAATGCCCAGAGGAAGGAATCACTGGGAGTCATTTTATTTTTTTCTTCCAAATTTTTATTTAAATTCTAGTTAGTTAACATATAGTATAATACTAGTTTCAGGAGTAGAATTTAGCAATTCATCACTTACACCTAACACCCAGTGCTCATCACAAGTGCCCTTCTTAATCCACATCACCCATTTAGCCCATCCCCCACCCACCTCCCTCCATCAACCCTCAGTTTGTTCTCTATCATTAAAAGTCTCTTATGGTTTGCCTCCATTGGGGGTCATTTTAGAAATCTGCCTATCACAACCACCTAGAACCTCTATTCTTCCCCTAAACTTAGGATCTGTTTTGCTGAGGATAATTCTCTGGTAGTCATCTTCACCATCTTGGTTGAACTAAAGCAGAAAAATCTTATAATCTTAAATTTTGCTATACTAATAATAGCTAATGCTTATCTGGTGCTAACTACATGCCAGGATTTACGTGAGCATTATATGAGCTTTATAAATATTAACTCACTTAATCCTCATAACAACAGTGAATCCTCTTGTTAACTCATTTTATAGACAAAGCACCTGAGTCACAGGAAGTCTCTAGCCAAAGGTCACACAGCTATTAAGTGGTAGAAATGGGATTTGAGATTCCAGAGTTTGGTTCCAGAATTCCTACTGGTAACCATTCTGCTAGTCTACAACTTGAATATAAGCTGGGGGGTGCGATGTTGTCCAGTCTCAGCATGTTATGATATTAAAACAAAACATTAAAAACATAAAACATTGAGTAACCAAAACAAATTCCAACATTTAATTATCATTAAAAGATTCTGTTGAAACTCTCCAGCAACATGTTTTGTGTCTCAGAGCCCTTCATTTGCCAAGTCTCCCCTCCATATGTTCTCTGAAACCCAGCCCAGGCTATTTTTCATTTTCTTTTTCCCTATTTCTCACTTAGCTACTTATTATATAGGTTGACTTGGTCTTCTGGCTTCATTCTTTATTATATTGTTTATTTAGCCCATGACCTGAATTTTACAGAGCAAAGGGTAATCCTGGAATTAACCAAGCCACCAGGAATTTACCTCCTTTCTTCCTAGTTGTCCCATCTGGTTTCTCTTTCCCTATTTCTATGTCAGAAGGAAAACACAGAACATGTAGACAGAATTCTCCTAAGTGAGGAGAGGAGAGGGAGAAGCTGAGCAATCAAGAGAAAATTCTCTTTAGGTGGTGGAGGATGTGGAGGGGAGAGAGGACTGGAGGCTAGGAACACATAAGCTGATAATCCTGGTCCTTGTCACATTCCAAGAGATACGTGACTATTGTGCAATGTTCTGTCACAGATGAGGCTGCCAAGCGGAGAACCTTCCTTCTCAGATCTCACTCATCTAGCTCTTTCCTCTGAGGCTGTGAATTGGGTTAAAGCACGTGGAGAATCAGGGAGAATGGGAGATGCTTCCAGTTCTCCAACCCACTCTGCCAACCAACAGACCCCGGGTCCCCACTTTGCTTCCAAGCCTGGAGTCTGTTCACCAGAAGCTTGCAAGAACTGATTCGGGAAAGATGAAGTAGCCATGCTTCATTTTCTCTCAAAGTAAAACAGGACTGTTAAATCCTACAGTAGCTTCCTCTGCAAAGTCCCTCCTCCAATGGTCCTTCTTATCTGTTCCTGCTGCCAACACCTCCATTCATTCATAACTTCTGCACTGATCTCTTCAACTGTCCCCTAAGTCATACCCCACTTCCTGTCTTTTTCTCCACCTCAATCCATTTTACCTACCACTGCCAGTTTAACCTTCCCCAATGCCAATCTAATCTTACGACCCCTTTGCTCAAAATCTCAGTTGCTCCCCTTTCTCTGTAAATTCTCATCAGAACCTTCAAGATCCCCAAAGCTCTCTTTCTAGACATATTCTTCTACATGTATTGTATGATCCATCTAAAATAGATGACTCACTGATTGCCAAGCACTCTGTACTTTTCTGCCCCATGCCTCCTACCCCTATCATTCCTCCCACCTCCGAAACCTTCCCTCCCACCCTCCCATGGTAACAAATTCAAAGACCATCAGAAATGACCACCTCCCTTAAGAAACATACCCAGATAATTACAACTTAATATGATTTCTCCCTTCTTTCATTTCCCATATCATTCATTTTATCTACTTTATGGCATTATTCTCATACTTATACCATAATCCATATGCCACTTAATTATTAGAAAGTACATGCTTTGAGAGAAGTGTTTTCTTGTTGAACTTCAAATATCCTACAATGCCCAGCAAGAAGTCTTAAATATGTACATGTTAAACATTCAGTAAGTAGTATTTGAATTGAAGTTTGGACTTCTCTGGTCCTAATTTATTATCTAATTTATCATTTTACATCTTTTGTTGGAATAAGCAAGACACATTCCTTTAAAGAGGGAGGGCATGAAGAGAAGAACTGTAGAGGCCCTTGACCTGGGCAGTCACGGTTATGTACATTACATAGCTTACATTTCATCAAAGCCCATGAGCATTTAGTCTCTGGGTGTTACCTAGTGAGCAATGCTTTTAACTAACCTGACCTCATGCTTTTCAACCCTGTCACCTACCACTCTCAGAGGGAATGTGGCACAGGACATGTCAAACAGGAAAGACAGTTACAACAAGTCAAGTCTACAAATACCCATTCAACACCTACTATGAACCAGCATTCTGCTAAGTGCTGGGGACAGAGAAATGAACAAGAATGATATGGCATGGGTGCCTCTGAAATATAATTCCAATAGGAGTAGCTACCAGGTACTGAGAGCTTATAGACCAGGCCCTGGACTCATGTCTGACATGCATTATTTCACTTAATACTCACAGCAATCCCTAGCATCACCCTCATTTATAGTTGGGAAAATGGAGGCTTAAAGAGGTTAAGTATTTTGCCCTGGATTAGCAGGCAGTGGAACTAGGATTTAAACTTAGGGTTTATGACTTGGGTGCATTCTTAGAAGCACTTACTCTGCTTCCTCAATATGTTTCTGTTCTGCTCAGAATAGATTCTTGCTCCTTTTATTCTTTGAGTCTTGCAATGTAGCTTTGGGTGAAGGTATGTATAACATAAACAATCTTGCCTTGCTTTGCCCCTGGAGATTCCATATGTCCATAGAGAAACCTCCCCCTGGATTTCTCCAACATTCCTTCATCTATAACACTCAGACTGAGGGAGCCTGTGGGCGGAGGGAGTGCAGGCTCATAGATCTATCTTAAAGATACCCCTTCCACATTCCTCTACCCTGATACCCTTGACCATGTGTTTCATCCATTTCTACTGTATGAGTTTTTGTAAATCTCTTCAAATCCTTTGTGGAGCAGGTAATGCATAAGTAAATCAAATATGCCTAACGCCTGCTCAGTATGTCACATTAATGCAGGCTAAAAATGCCTGATGTGTGAAGAAGCCTGAGAGGATGTCTTCTATGGTTTTCATTTCACTTCACAGAAATGTTTCTTTGGAGTTATTGGGCTCCTCACCCCCACTGCTTCTGGACTACTCCCCTATAATTCTTTTGCATATAGAGCTTTCTGGAACATTTCCTCTGAAGAATGGATTCTCTGACTAACAAAAGTTCAGTTTCTCATTGGGAGAAATGAAATTACTGATGGGAATGTAAAATGGTACAACCACTGTGGAAAATGGTATGGTGGTTCCTCAAGACATTAAACATAGAAGCACCATATGATTCAACAGTTCCACTTCTGGGTATATACCCAAAAGAAGTGAAAGCAGGGACTCAGATACTTGCACACTCGTATTCACAACAGCATTATTCACAACAGCCAAAAGGTGGAAGCAACCCAAGTGTCTATCAGTGGATAAATAAAATGGAGCAAACATATAAAAAATATTATTCAGACTTAAAAAGGAGGAAATTCTGACACATGCTACAATAAGGATGAACCTTGAAGACATTATGATAAGTGAAATGAACCAGGCAAAAAGGGACAAATGCGATATGATTCCACTTATATGAGGTGCCTATAATAGTCAAATTCATAGAGTCAGAAAATAGAATGGTGAGTGTCAGGGGCTGAGGAATGAGAAGTTGCTGTTTAATAGGTACATAATTTCAATTTGGGAAAATGAAAAAGTTCTGGAGATGAATGGTGGTAATGGTTGCACAACAGTATGAATATATTTAATGCCACTGAACTATGTATCCTTAAAAGTAGGTAAAATGGTAAATTGTATGTTATATTTTGCCACATTTTTTTAAGTTCAATTTCTCACTTAATGAAAGAGGAATCTGAGTTTCAAGGTGAAGTGGCTTGTCGGAGGTCACTTGGCAAAATGAGTGGCACAGTTGGAAAGTAGAACTCAGGGCTGCTGGCTATCAGGCCATGGCTCTCCCTGTTGTAATAGTCCTCTTTGTGGGGACAAAGGGTCCAGAGGAGACTCCAGGGAAACTCCAGAAATCAACATCCTCTAGAGTCAGGAAGTGTTCCCACAGCAGCCCATTTTCCTCCTCTGTGGCCTTGCTATCTTCCTTCCATATTTTTTTTCTTCATTCCATTTTTGTCTCCTTTTTCTCCCTGAACCAAATGTTCTTGATGGTCAAAGCAAGCAAGGTCCTCCTGGCAAGGTCCTGAAGAAGCAAATGCAGATGGAATGGGCTCCAGTGGAAAATGTATGTATAGATGGGGATTTTTGTTTCCTCCAACTCTCTTGGCTCTGAACTGTTGGGATTTCATTCAAAGTGGAATTTCCTGCCCTAGGTAGGCACCTCATGCAAGAGTTTTGTTTTTCCACGTGTGTCTCTTCTGAGCTTGCTGGTTGTCTCCCATGGATGCTCCTGGCTGCTGTGCTCTTGCTGCCCTGCCCATTGAACTTGAACAGCACCTCCTTTATTGGAAAAGCATGCCCTGGCAAGTTCTGAGGGCACATCCTGTCCAACCAGAGAGAGGGCACACTCTTGGGAAACAGGTTGTTTCACCCACTGCAAAAACATCTCCCTTGGAGTGCTCAGTATACAAGGAGAGAGGCCTCAGAGCAAACAAAGTCAAGATTTTATTTGGTCTTTAGATGGACCAAAGACTTAACCTAGGGTAGGAAGGCAAAGAAAGGTGTTGAAGGGCACCTGGGTGGCTCAGTTGGTTAAGCATCTACCTTTGGCTCAGGTCATGATCCCAGGGTCCTGCTTCTCCCTCTGCTCCTCCCCCTGGCTTGTGCTCACTCTTGCTCACTCACTCTTGCTCTTAAATAAATAAATAAATAAATAAATAAATAAATAAATAAATAAAATATTGAAAGAAAGAAAGAAAGGTGTTGAGAGTTTGAAAACCACCCTAAAGCTAAGATGAACCTTCCACCAGTAGGTCAGCTAATGCTGTGAAGGGAAACAATTTTTTTTCAACCTCTAGTCAATAAATATGTATTGAGCATCTCTCATGGGCTAGACACTGTA
Organism: Halichoerus grypus; assembly: GCF_964656455.1. Taxonomy (NCBI): domain Eukaryota; kingdom Metazoa; phylum Chordata; class Mammalia; order Carnivora; family Phocidae; genus Halichoerus; species Halichoerus grypus. Next base: position 44,652,837 of record NC_135714.1, read on the forward strand.
GTAGGAGCTGGGGATATCTGATGAATGACAGAAATAAGTTCTCTGCCCTCATGGAGATTATAGTCTAGTGGAGGAAGCAGAGAAGTAAGGAAACAACTAAATAAGAACATGTTAGACTGTGAAGTGCTAGGGAGAAAGCAGTGAAATGATGATGGGTAAGGGCAGTAGTGGAGGTGGTTAGGCCGCTGCTTTAGACAAGGTGGTTGGAGAAGGCCACCATGAGAAAGCAAATCTAAGCTGACCTGAAAGACGATAGGAATATATGAAAAGCCAAAGCAACATATGCAAAGGCTACAAGACAGAAAGAGGGTGGCGTGTGTGAAGACCAGAAGGGCCACTGGTGTGGCAGGAGGATGGGGAGTGACGGAGATAAGAGGCCACGTCAAATGGGTCTTGGTGGGGACCCTACAGTAGGGAGTTTGGCTTTTATTCAAAGGGGAATAAAAGGAGGCCTTTGAAGGTTTTAACATAGATGGAAGTGATTCAGAACAGACCTCACCTCCTTGGCTGAGACCTCCCTACTCTGATCATTCAATTCTCCAAATTACTGGGTCTCAGTTTTAAATAAGCCCATCTCTGCTCTCATGCTGAAGGGTAGAAATTGGGCTGTCAGAAATTCCAGGGACCCACGAGATTCCTGAATGGACTGGGCCATGTTAAATCAACTTGAATATGTTTCCATCCCTTCATCTGCTTTTAAGGTGTTGGAATTCAGCATTAAAAGCCTCCTCCTGTCTGAGGCCTGACAAAGCAGAAGGAAGCTCAAGAGTAATCATTGATCTCACTGCATCTGGAGTAAAGATCAGGCCAGCTGATCTTTAAATTAAAAGTACAGATTTCTTTTCATGCCTCCTCACACTTAACAACTGAAATTAAGCAACAGGCATTGAACTGGTGAATGATGAGTTCATCAAAAATCTATCTAGACATATTTATGTATCAGAGCTACAATTAACCTTAATTGAGGCTCACCCATCTGCTCCCCATTGCCCTGCCCTCACCCCCACCTACAGAGGAAAACCCAACCCACTCCCCACCTGTAACCAGGAAAAATAGAAACTGTTTTACGAGAACATATGGACCCAGAGCCCTTTTATAGAGTAATTAGTTATGTCCATCTATGTTCCCTATAACTCTGGACTGGACTATGGGGTATGGAAACAGGTTGACATCTGGAAGAAATGTAGGGAAAGTATACGTTCCAGATGGAAAGGTAGGATTCTGGCCCGTTTTCCTTTCCACTGAAGGATTGTCTTTCCTTGGTCACTTAAATTATTCCTGGCTCCTGCTTGACTTCTTTCTTTTCTTTCATTTGTCCCACAGATATTTTTTGAGCAGTTAATATATGTCATGCAAAAATGTCTTTATGAGTCTTTTCTGGAATGATATAGTAGAAGAGCTTGAATTCTGAAGTCAGAAGACCTCAGTTTTAAGTCCAGGGAGATTTTGCTTGCCTGGAGCAAATAATTTTACTTCCCAAAATTTTGGTATCTGCTTTGGCAACCTAAAGGCTGCCCTGGGGCTCAAATATAATAATGAGTGTGAGAGTTCTGTAAATCATAAAGTGCTTCAAAATGATAGTTGGGTTTTGAGGATATTGCATTTGTTTTAAGACTGATCTTGTGGTCACTCACAACCTCTAGCCAGAAGAAGCTAATGGAGGTAAAGCTTCACTTGTACATGCTCCATCCAGGGCCCAGTGAGCAGTCCTAACGATGTATTCTGATGGTCATATGTCTTTGTAAAGTTTGGGAAATAATGATATTTTAACAGCAATTGGTTAAGACCACTATGTCTTTCCTCTCTGACTTTTTCACCACCAATCTTTCCCTATTGAACAATGATGAGTGGCAATAGGCATTTTTGGTATCTGGCCAAAGAGAAGTTGAGTTGGGGATACATGAAGTTTGGACTGAGTGGCACATATTTCTGTAGTTGGCAGTCACTTCCATGAGTAGTGAGGTTATCACCAGGCATCCTAGTATAGGAATGGCTTCCAGGAATTCTCCTGACTCTACAACGTCAACTCATTTGGCACCATAACATCAAAGTTCAGGGCCAAGGGCAAAATGGTGGTATGAACAGGTCCCATGGTACCCAGCGCCCAGTAATGGAAGAGCAGTAAGTTTTGGAACATATGGAACCAAAAGCTAGTCTTCAGAAAGTTCTTTGAATTATTAAATATATAAAATTGTAAGTAGAAGATTCAGTGCTCACTTACATCTAGTTAAAAGTTTGCTACTATCAGAAATATACTTGATAGTACAGCGTACACAATTATTAAACCATCAATTTTTTTTCTTTTTTGATGGTAATCTTGCAAAATCGAATTGATCACAATCCCTAGGCTTATAGGTCATGAACCTGTGGGCAGTATTACCAATGGCAAGCATATGTGTGTATGAAGTCAGATGTTTATGAATCACATCAAATCAGATCACCTCTTAGCATATCTGATGCTCCTTGCACTAACAAAATCTGTTGAAGCAAAAGTTCTGTCCAAACTCCCACACATATTCATTCATAAATCAATGTAAGTCATATATAAAAATAATTTGATTACATGATTTTGCAGGTCAATACAACAAGAAGCAAGTTAAAATTGCTCTTCTGTATGCCTTAATTTCAGATTAATTTTGTATATTTTTTGGAATTACTGATCATATAAAAATTACCCCAAAACTTTAGAGAGGCATGTTGGACAGTACATAAATAAAAATAATGTTATATTTTTAAATTTGATGTTGTAATATTTGCCAGCTTTTTTACAGTTGAAAATTGCTATGATTTCTTTTTCTCATTCTGAATATTTATTTTGTGTTTTTTATGCATACTTAATTTAGTACTCTTTTTTTTTAAAGAGGGCCCCCAAATTGTATAAACTCCAGGCCCATCAAAGCCTGGATCCAACCTGCCTGATGTGGGGACACAAGTCTAGGATCCCCACCCCACTCACGGCTCCACCCTTCATGGAAGAACTCTGAAGCCAAGAGGGCACACTGCAGATGGTAGGACCTGCCACCCAGGACAAGAAGCAGAGCATCCCAGAGTCTGCCAATGAAAAGATTTTAACTAATGGGTTCCTGGAATTTAGCATTGGGATAGGATGCCAAGAGAGGGAAGGAAGGAAGGAAACTGAAGTGGTTCCCAAGGCAAATGTGTCTCCAATAAAAGCCATACAGAGCCAGCTCACAGTGAAGATAGTAAAAGATATTAAAACACATCTCACCCCACACTACTATTTCAGCAACAATAACTAACCAGAGGGAAATACCTCTGTGGTGGAGAATGTTAGTTGTCTGCCAAAATCCATCTCCCTCCTTCCATAGATGTCGATTTTCAGCCAAGCATAAAGACACTCATGTAAAGATTTCTGGTCCCACCTTCCTTTGTGACTGGCTGTGGCCACGTAACTAAGTTCACCAATGGGATGTGAGCGGGAGAGCTGTGTGTGACTTGTGCCTGGCTTGCTTTGGAAAAGAAATTGCTTCCTTGGACTTCTTTTCCCCTCCCTGCCAGCTGGAAAGTGACGAGTCTTATTTTCAAACATGCAGATGAAAACAATGAATTGAGCCAGAAGTTTCCAACTTTTCAGTTCATAGTACCCTTAGTATCTCAGTAATTTTATCACAATGCTCCTGGGCCAAAAGAAAGAACTAATAGTTCTGTTCCTTAAGTAGCTTTGTCCAAACAACCTAATAAGTACTTATGTCCTAACAACTCAGTGTCAAGAACTGTGAAGGATCTGAGATTTCATCCTATTTGCAAACTAATGAGTTAGCCAGCCACATTTCAGGGAGGTTGGCAAAAGACATGAGACTCCTGGGTCAGAGAGAAAAGAATGCATTACTCAGGGGCGCCTGGGTGGCTCAGTTGGTTAAGCGACTGCCTTCGGCTCGGGTCATGATCCTGGAGTCCCAGGATCGAGTCCCGCATCGGGCTCCTTGCTCAGCGGGGGGGTCTGCTTCTCCCTCTGATCCTCTTCCCTCTTGTGCTCTCTGTCCCTCATTCTCTCTCTCTCAAATAAATAAATAAAATCTTAAAAAAAAAAAAAAAGAATGCATTACTCAGGGCAGTAGCAGTACTCCGTGCGACAGAATTAGCTCTGGTTTCCTGAGCCTCCATTCCATGGGGCTACGTGGCGGAAGCTGTGTGACGCCTGCGCACACAGGGGATTGTGTTACAGGAGAGGTAACCTGAATCTCAGGTTGCCACACTTTGGCAATCTGAATCTTTTATAATGGGCGGTAAGCCTGCTTGATCTCTGCCCTAGAGGGAGACGTTATTTCTGTTAAACTAGACAGTAAGTTGACCTGCTCTTTGTTCCAGAGAAAGTAATTATTTCTGTCTTCTAAGACTATTAACTATACAAACATCCTTGAAAAGTTTGGATCAAAGGCAATAAGTGCCTCTGCTTACAATATATGCAAAACCATGAGAGATACATGGAGCATTGTCTCCCAACATTTAGAAGCCATTTGCAAAAAAAAAAAAAAAAAAATAGTATACATAAATCAAAAGAAAAAATATTTTTACTTCAAAACAACTGCAATCCCTTGGTAATGGGCTGTGTGCACCTGCTGGGCACTGCACAACTCCTCAAACCTTAGAATCAGATTGGACACCACCACCCCATTCCCTGTTCCACGATGATTTTCTCATAATACTTGCTTTTTATCATAGCAACCACCAAAAACCTAACTTCCCAAAGGTATGATGTCATCAAAGGGAAGTGGTGTATTTCTTTCTCAGTGTTGAAACTGTGAACCAACTAAAATTGTTAGCGTATGTGGTGTCTGTCAGATGTTGAAGATCCTCTGTTGTCCTCAAAAGTGGAGTACATCCTGTGGTTCTCCTGTGAGTTCACTGAGGCTCTCTGGGACAATCTGGTGCATGGTTTGGGAACTATAGCACTAAGCAATGGTGGGAGAAGCACTTGATTCTGAGTGGCCTTGCAGAGTAGTGTGGTCTTGCTAGCCTACACTACATGGATTGTTCTGTCAAAGAGGAAAAAACTTCTATCGTCTTTCAGTTGAATTTGTGGGGGTTTCGTTGCAGTAGGCACAGCTTGTACCCTAACTAATACAGTCTCCTACGTAACTGTGGCCATGCCTCACAATGTAGTGTTTGATGATATATCTTCTTTCATTATGAAAAAAAATATTTCCTCTGTGTTTATTTTGTCTTTCTAACCTCAATCATCACTTCAATCAACATTTCTTGAACCTCCTTACTATGCCCTGGCTCTGGGCTAAGCATCCGTTCAAAATCCAAGTCCACCTATGTTCCTCAGGCTCCTCGGCAGCAAGCTCAGCTGCTCTTCAGCCAAGTCGAAAGCGAGGCCCCTTCCCATCCAGCGAGTAGAGTCTGGAAGTCACACTGATGCTTTATTCCCAGGAGTAGCTGGTGGGCCTTCGCTGCTGGCCAGGCTTGGGCCTGGAACCCAATGACTGAGCTGAACAGAACCACATGGATTAGTCTTTTTTTTGCCAATCTGATTAAGACTAAGACACTCCAGACCAAAACCCAACCTGACACACCCAGCAAGACACAAAAGAAGCCGCACGATAGAGATGCTCATATGTTCTCGTGCTGAGCTGGCCTGGTTGGCTACTGGGGTAGTGAGCCCCATGTGTCTGAGAAAAGGGGGCAGGAAAGAGAGCAGACTCAGGCCCATCAGCAGCTAAAGGGGAAAAAGGAAGAGGAGTGCCCAGGCTGGCCTTGGGTAGCACTGAGAGAAGCAGGCCCCGTGTCCACTTCTGTAACGTGTAAGGTGTGTGTGTGTCTCTCTCTCTCTCTCTCTCTCTCTCTCACACACACACACACACACACTCACACAGAGCTAGGAGTGAGCCCCGACACCCTCCAACTCTGCAGCATGGAGAGAGAAGAGAGTGTTGTAGAGCGCCAATCCTCCTACACCCAAAATGAATGACACTTTAATGCACATTGATTACTAGTAAATTTGACCCAATAAGAATCCTAGAATTTGAAAAATCCATGACAATTTTTCCTCTTGAGGGCAGCACAGAGAAGAGAAGAGAGATGAAGGATAGCAGAGCTTGGCTCCCCTAAAGCCTACACTGTGTAATACTGATGTTTTGACTACTACAGGAAGAATTCATTTACCTAAAGATCTCAGAGGGGTTGAAATAAACCAAGATTTGTGGTAAACTTTAAATAATCTGGAGAATTTATCAAGATCTGAGACCAGATCTCTGGTATTGTTATTTTTAACTTGTAGATTTGCTTAAACCATTATCTTATTGAAAATAATACTATTGCTTTATTGAAAGAGAAATATATACCTGGTGAGAGAATCAAACAGTACAACTCTTAGCCAATATGATGGGTGAAAAATGGTACCTTGTTTTTTATTTTTTTGTACCTATTTAACTATTTAATGATGAATGACGTTGAGCATCTCTTCCAATGTTTAAAATTTTTTTCTGCGAGTTGTCTATTCACATATTCACCTGTTTTTTTTTCTTTGTATATTGTTGGCATTTTTCTTATTGTTTTGTAAGTTATTCATATATGAAGGAAATTAGCATTTTGTCTATCATTACTGTTCTAAGTATTTTTCTGGGGTTCTTCTACTTTGTTAAAGACATTTTTTTTCCATGCAGAAATTTTTAATCATTTAATATTCTTTTTTTATGAATTCAGGGTTTCATGTCTTTTTCTATTTTGAGATTTTTAATAATTTGGATCACCCTTTTTAGATTTGCATATTTTCTCTACTTGACATTTGTTTTGGTCAGAATTAACTAAAGATCCAGCTCTCTTTTTTTCTGGATGGCCAGCCAATTTTCCCAGCAATATTTATTAACAAACTCCTATCCTCTTCTGACTTGAAATGTCCCCTTTACCTTGCCCTATATTTTCAGTTATTAGGATGATTTCTAAGTTCTGTTTTCCGAGTCATTGATTTGACACTCTGTTCATGGTCCAATACTAACCTATTTTAACTAGATAGCAGCTATATTAAATTGAAAGTACCCTATTATTTGTCTCCTATCAGATCTGCAAAGATTATAATAACTTACATGTGTTGGTGCTTGCATTGAACCCTATGCAATTGCTGATTTTTTTTTTTACACTACTCTTGAACCTTAAAACTGTTGATTTCATTTGGCTTAGCCTGAGATATTTAGATACTTTGCTAAGCACTTTACAAATATTAATTCACTGAATCTACACAACCACCAATCAGGTTAATATTATTGTGATCCCATTTTAGAGATGATGGAACTGAAGCACAGAAAAATTAAGTAATTTGCTCAAGGTTACACACAGGTGGAAAGTGGCAGACTGTGATTTTAATTTAGGTACCCTGATGTCATAGTCTGTACTCTTAATTACCATACTTTGTACACTGTACAAAAAGGGTGTGGGTAGGGGAAGAAGCTGTCAATGAGCAGTGTTTGGCAAGGGTGTGAGAAAAAACATGCACTCTTCCTAAATGTATAAGTTGCTACACGTTTACTAGAAAATAATTTGTTAAGGTGCATCAACATTTTAAACATACCTTCCTTTTGACAGCAACTCAACTTCTAAGAATTTATCCTAATGATCTCAGAGGTCAGAAAGGTAGAAGAGTGTCTATTAGAATGTTCACCACTGCAGCGTCTTTACCAGTGAAACATTGGAAGTACCTAAACGTCTGTCAAGAGGGGATTACTACTTCTATATGGTGTGGCCAACGAACAGGATCATGGCTATCGAAATCCTCTGACACGAACCACTTGGGTCCCTGATGGACCAGGATAATGCTTTTCCAGTCATAGGGCTGGGCTTTTATGGAGGTGAAGTTGGTGCTTGCCTCTTAATGACACTTGAGACACAGAGAAGCTCCCTGCCCACTTTCGCTTTAAAATACCATTCCCACTCATGCCTGATACTCTCCCACACATCCCTTTCGGTTGATCCTTGCTCCCTGTGCTCTCCACTGAAGTGATACCCTGGGAAGCTATAACCAGCCATCTTTAACTGCTTATGATAAAGGGATTAGATGATTCCCTTTCACAAGAGTTGAGTGTGGTAGCATGAGAACATTAAGTACTTCTTTAAGAGTCTAAAACATAGACGCAAATACAGGCAAAAGGAGGAAAAGGCGCTGAAGTTTGCTGAGCACCTCCTGAGGACAATGAGACCCATCTCATGTGTGGATGAGATCCTAAAACAAGCATGTCAAGCAAAAGTTGCATATGATCAAAATGAATCTTGAAAACACCTTAAGTCGCTCAGAAAACCCTGTATATAGAAAGCCATGTATATATTTCATCAATGTGAAACATACATCTTGCATATATGGTCAGCATTACATATAAAAATATTTCAGGATGTTTTATTACATAAAAAAGAGAAGCACAGGGGCACATGAGTGGCTCAGTGGTTTAAGCATCTGACTTCAGCTCAGATCATGATCTCAGAGTCCTGGGATCAAGCCCCACATCAGCCTCCTCACTCAGCAGGGAGTCTGGTTGTCCCTCTGCTCCTTCCCCAATTCATACTCTCTCTCTCAAATAAATAAATAAAATCTTTTTTAAAAAAAGAGAAATGTATAAAAAGGGCAAGTGTTGAATTTACATAAGTTACTTGTGTATGTGATATAGTTCCTACTGTATGTAACTTAGTACTTTCAACGACACTGAAAGGTGATCGCTATTAGCCTCATTTTGTAGAAAAGTAACTGGGGCTCAGAAAGGTTAACTGATTTTCCCAAAGTCACACAGCTAGTAAGTGCCAAACAGAAGACTTGAACCCAGATTTTCCTGCTCCAAGGTCAGTTTTATCCACTTCATCACAGTGTAATTCTTCTTGATCCCTGCTCCAAGGGTCAGGAGCCCCCTCAACTTATGAACTTCATGATTTTGCCCTAAATTGGCTCTGGCCTCGACCATATGAATGGTAGTGCGATTACTGGATCATTTGGTGATTCTATTTTTAATTTTTTTGCGGAACTTCCATACTATTTTCCGCAGTGGCTGCACGAGTTTGCATTCCCACCATCCCCACCAACAGTGTATGAAAAATCTTTTTTCTCCACATCCTCTTGTTGTTTCTTGTTTTTGATTTTATTTTATTTTTTTTTTATTTTTTTTAAAGATTTTATTTATTTATTTGACAGAGAGAGACACAGCGAGAGAGGGAACACAAGCAAGGGGGAGTGGGAGAGGGAGAAGCAGGCTTCCCGCGGAGCAGAGAGCCCGATATGGGACTCGATCCCAGGACCCTGGGACCATGACTTGAGCCGAAGGCAGTTGCTTAACAACTGAGCCACCCAGGCGCCCTCTTGTTTTTGATTTTAGCCTTTCTGACAGATGTGAGGTGATATCTCATTGTGGCTTTGATTTGCATTTCCCTGGTAATGAGTAATGCTGAGCATCTTTTCATGTGTCTGTTAGCCTATGTGTGTCTTCTTTGGATAAATAGCTGTTCATGTTTTTGCCCATTTTTAATTGGATTATTTGGGTTTTTTATGTTGAGTTCTATAAGTTCTCGATATATTTTGGATCCTAACTCTTGATCGAATATGTCATTTGCAAATATCTTCTCCCATTCAGATTGTCTTTTAATTTTGTTGATTATTTCCTTTGCTGTGCAGAAGGTTTTTATTTTGATGTAGTCCCAATAGATTATTTTTGCTTTTGTTTCTCTTGCCTCACCTCAGGAGACATACCTAGAAAAATGTAGCTACAGCTGATGTCAGAGAAATTACAGCCTGTGCTCTCTTCTAGGAGAGAAGTTTCAGGGCTCACATTTAGGTCTTTAATCTATTTTTAGTTTATTTTTGTGTATCGTGTGAGAAAGTGGTCCAGTTTCATTCTTTTGAATGTTGCTGTCCAGTTTTCCCAACACCGTTTGTTGAAGAGACTTTTTCCCTTTGCATATTCTTGAGTCTTTTATTGAAAATTAATTGACCATACAATTGTCAGTTTATTTCTGGACTCTGTTCTGTTGATCTATGTGTCTATTTTCGTGCCAGTACCGTACTGTTTTGATTACTACAGCTCTGTAGTGTGTCTTGATAACTGGGATTGTGATACCTCCAGTTTTGTTCTTTTCCAAGATTGCTTTGGCTCTTTGGGGTCTTTTGTGATTCAATACAAATTTCAAGATTATTTGTTCTAGTTCTGTGGAAAATGCTGGTGGTATTTTGATAGGAATTGCATTAAATGTGTAGGCTGCTTTGGGTAGTATAGACATCTTAACAATATTTTTTCTTCCAATCCATGAGCATGGAATATCTTTCCATTTCTTTGTGTCGTCTTCAGTTTCTTTCATCAAAGTTTTAGTTTTCAGAGTACAAGACTTTCATCTCCCTGGTTAAGCTTATTCATAGGTATTTTATTAATTTTGGTGCCGTTATAAATAGGACTATTTTCTTCATTTCTCTTTCTGCTGTTTCATTATTAGTGTATAGAATTGCAACAGATTTCTGTACATTGATTTTGCATCCTGTGACAGTGAATTCATTTATCAGTTCTAATGCATTTTTTGGTGGAGTCTTTAGGGTTTTCTATATGTAGTATCATGTCATCTGCCAATAGTGAAAGTTTTCTTCTTCCTTACCAATTTGGATCCCTTTTATTTCTCTTTGTTATCTGATTGCTCTGGTTAGGACTTCCAGTACTATGTTAAATAAAAGTGGTGAGAGTGGACATCCTTGCCTTGTTCCTCATCTTAGGGGAAAACCTCTCAGTTTTTCCCCATTGAATATGATGTTAGCTGTGGGTTTTTCATATAAGGCCTTTATTATGTTGAGGTATGTTCCCTCTAAACCTATTTTGTTGAGGGTTTTTATCATGAATGGATGTTGTACCTTGTCAAATGCTTTTCCTGTATGTACTAACATGATCACATGGTTTTATCCTTTCTTTTATTGATGTGATGTATCACATTGATTAATTTGTGAATAAATCCCACTTGATCATGGTGAATGATTTTTTTAATGTGTTGTTGGATTTGGTGTGCTAATATTTTGTTGAGGATTTTTGCATCTATGTTCATCAGAGATATTGGCTTGTAGTTCTCTTTTTTTTTGTAGTGTCTTTATCTGGTTTTGGTATTGGTATAAAGCTGGCCTCATAGAATGAATTTGGAAGTTTTCCTTCCTCTTCTATTTTTTGGGATAGTTTGAGAAGATGGTATTAACTCTTCTTTAAATGTTGGGTAGAGTTCACCTGTGAAGCCATCTGGCCCTGGACTTTTATTTCTTGGGAGTTTTTTTTTTTTTAAGATTTTATTTATTTGTCAAAGAGAGAGGGAAAGAGAGGGGGAGAGAGAGAGAGAAAGAGCACAAGCAGGGAGAGCAGCAGAGGCAGTGGGAGAAGCAGGCTCCCCGCTGAGCCCGGAGCCCGATGCGAGACTCGATCCCAGGACCCTGAGATCATGACATGAGCTGAAGGCAGACGCTTAACCAACTGAACCACCCAGGCGCCCCTCTTGGGAGTTTTTTGATCACTGATTCAATTTCATGCACTTTTCTTCATGGATATTATACTTCAATTAACAAGTTTTTAAAGTGTATGTAGGATGCTACCATTTGTGTAGAAAACATCTCTGCAAGCACAGTAAGAAACAAATTGCCTCTCTATTTCCTGTGAACAAGTAAACTGTAAACTGTAGGGAGAGAGACTGGGTGGCTGGAGGATAGAAATGGAAGGAAATTTTCACATTATACCGCTTCATACTTTTGAATCATTTTAATGTATTCAAAAAATTAACTTCTTTTCTGATAGTTTTTAAAAATTATTTTTAAGAGTAAGTTTACACTGGGCATGCTGCCCAGTACAATTATGTTTTTGTAAATATAATGTTTTATTGAGGAATTACCTAGAACACTCAAAAGTGCATCATCATAAGCTGTGGCTTTATTTAAAATTTGCCGCACTCTGAGGTAACTTGTTCTCCAGGTGAAAAATATACAACAATGTAAACTGTCAACATAAAAAAGATTTTCACAGCAGAGTCTTGAGCATCTTGAAACTGAGGAAGGGATGGTTCAGGAAGTACAGACTGTTTAAAAAAACTGAAAGGCAATTGGGATTCAGTTTGTAATGGAATTTTATATTATGCCCTCTAAAAAGAAAAGCTTGTCCTGCTCTCCATATGCATTTGAATCCATTAGAAAGCCTGGTAGACAAGTTTTGTACACTGTGTGTACACATGTCTGTGTATCTGTGTTACTTCCAATTTGAGTCCGAGACCCTTCTATCAGCAAGATCTTCACGTGTCATATGAGTTGGTGGGAGTGAGCCATCCAAAGTCTCCATGACTTCCATGCAGGGCTGAGAAAACTTTTGGAGAGAACTCTTCCTAAAGGAAGAAGAACCCGATGGAACAAGTTTGTGCAGAGGAGAGATGTGCTCTCAAGTAGAGTTTGGTGGCCGCTACTTGGCTTAGTTTCTCAGCCCGGGATCCCCATATATTTATTTGTGTCTGAGTCCTGTGGGGGGAAATAACCAAAAGAGCTTTCAATGAAAGAACACTCACCCAATTTAAAAAACAAAACAAAAAACCTCTGTTGGATGGTAGGAGAATATAAGCAACACTGTTTGTATTTGTTTCCTGAGATTGCTATAAAAAATTACCTCAAACTGGGTGGCTTAACACAACAGAAAGTTATTGTCTCACCGTTCTGGAGTCCAGAAGTCTGAAATCAAGATCTCATCAGGAATGCACTCCCTCCAGGGGCCTTAGGAGACCATCCATCCCTTGTCTCTTCTATCTTCTGATGGCTGCCCTAGCATTTCTGGGCTTGTGGCCACATCGTTCCAAATCTCTCTGTCTTCACATCACTTTCTTATCTGTATGTCTGCAATTTCTTTCTATGTCTATCTTATAAGGATACAAATGATTGTATTTGGGGGTGCCTGGGTGGCTCAGTCAGTTAAACGTCTGCCTTTGGCTCATGTCATGATATCAGGGTCCTGGGATCAAGCCCCACGTCAGGCTCCCTACTTAGTGGGGAGCCTGCTTCTCCCCCTCCCTCTGCCCCTCTCCCCGCACGTGCGTGCTCTCTATCTCAAATAAATGAATAAAATCTTTAAAACAAACAAAAAACTCCCCAAAGCCCCCAAATGATTGTATTTAGGGCTCACTAGGTTAGTGCAGGATGAGCACTTCCTCTCAAAATTTTTCCTTAGTCATATCTATAAAAACTTTTTTTTTTTGGGGTGCCCGGATGGCTCAGTTGGACATGTGTGACTCTTGACCCCAGGGTTGTGAGTTCAAACCCCATGTGTGGTGTAGAGATTACTTTAAAAAAAATAAAATCTTAGGGGTGCCTGGGTGGCTCAGTCGTTAAGCGTCTGCCTTCGGCTCAGGTCTGATCTCAGGGTCCTGGGATCCAGCCCCGCATAGGGCTCCGTGCTCCACGGGAAGCCTGCTTCTCCCTCTCCCACTCCCCCTGCTTGTGTTCTCTCTCTCACTGTGTCTCAAATAAATAAATAAAATATTTTTAAAATAAATAAATAATTTAAAAATCTTAAAAAATAATAAAATAAAAATATAAGCCTTTTTTCTCAATAAGGTAACATTCACGGATACCATTCCCTCCATGGCCATTTTGGGGGGGGGGCCTACCACATGACTGTCACATGCTAATAACGAAGTAAAATCTAAAGGGGGGGCTGGTAGACAAGGTGCTCTCCCCTGCTTTCCCCTGCACTCAGCAGCACAGGGTAACAGCGCAGGACCTTGGCGGCAGAGTTCAGGGACATGCACTGTGACTGAACTGGCTGAATCATAAGGGCCCAAGAGAAACTCCCCGCGGTTGGCCAGAATGTTTTAAGATCACAAGCGTGGAGGACTTCGCAGGGAGCTGGGATCCTGCATTCGCAGGAGGGGGCGAGAACATCCGGTGACCTCGCTATGTGAACAGCTTTGTATCCAGACCAGTACACACAGCCCGTGGCTGACTCGGAGGAAGCAGGGAAGAGACTCCTGCCACCTCTAGTTGTGGCCGTGAATCTGACAGGTCAACCCATTCCAGGGGACCCAACTCCTGCCCCTTGAGGAATAGCCAGCTTAGTGCTTGTTGAGGCTTCACCACTCAACCCCAGGCAGCTCCATCCCTCAGGTCATTCTGGGTCTCCATGATATGTTCCAGGCCCAGCCTGGGGCCAGTTTCAAAGGTCATGCCTGGTGTGTCTCAAGCAAGCTTGGGCTCTATGGGAGGTGAATGACCAAAGACCCGGAAGGGATACTAGGTCAGAGGCAGAATCTTGGCAGTTTGGGGGCTTATAGCATAAGTACAGACTAAGACACAGGCCAGCAGGTCCCTTGGACCAAGGCCTTCCATGCAGCACCAGCATATCAAGCTCTCCAAGAGCTACGGGCAGGGAAAGGGATGCAGGCAGGGCTGGACGGAGCTTTGATGTTGTTGAACAGCTAGCTGAGTATCTTTGGGCAAGTCCTGAGATCTCTAAGCAGAACCTGAGCTTTGTTTTGTTTCGTTTCATTTTGTTTTGTCTTTAAGGAAGTACCAGTACAAATTATGTTATTGTCTTTTTCCCTGCTGACCTGCCTTATTGATCTGCTACTTGATAGAAACCAACGTACTACCTCAAACACTCAAGTAGATGGGGAATGTCCTGCCTCCCTGACCGTTCTCCTTCAGCGTGTCGGTGTGAGGACCCTGCTCAGGCCGTCAAAGGCTGGCCCCCCCGGAGCCTTGCTTTGGCGCTGAAGTAGGAGAGGGCGTTACAGTGGAAAGCCTGGGGTGGAGGGCCAGGGGCTCACTGCCAGGGTTTGATGTTCTGTGATAAGATAGAGAGGTGGGTGCGTTTGCTGCAAAGAATTAGGTTTTTCTTGCTGGGAGCCTGTTCAGCAATTCATGGGCTGAACCCAAGTGCTTCCTTTAAAAAAAAAAAAAAAAAAAAAAAAAAATATATATATATATATATATATATATATATATATATATATATGGTTGTTTGCTTTGGGCTTTGGGCTCCAGCTTCCTGCAGTATCAGTTTCTGTCAGACCAGTTTGTTAAAAAAGCACTTTGAGTAAGTACCAGAGGCCAGGCTGAAACTAAAATAGGGAGACCTAAAAAAATGTTTTGTTTTTTTATAACTTGAATTTAATTCCCTCTCAGGGTTAAACAAAGTTCTCTTCAGAATAAAGACTGCCCACTGGCTGAGAGGGAGTTTCGGAGCTGGGGGAGAAGCTGGAGTTGGAGACCAGACCCTGAGGCACTGGAGGCATTAGATTGCATCTAGGAGCTGTAAACCACCGAAAAAGAAAACAGAGGAGTTGACCTTTTGTATACTAGCTATGTTCCTGAAATTTTTTTTTTTTTAAAGATTTTATTTATTTGACAGAGAGAGACGCAGCGAGAGAGGGAACACAAGCAGGGGAGTGGGAGAGGGAGAAGCAGGCTTCCCGCGGAGCAGGGAGCCCGATGTGGGACTCGATCCCAGCACCCTGGGATCATGACCTGAGCCGAAGGCAGACGCTTAACGACTGAGCCACCCAGGCGCCCCTATGTTCCTGAAAATTTATGTGAAAAATTTCCAAAGCTGATTCCCATTCACAGTGCAACAGGCAAGGTCACTGAAGGACGTTTCCCAGAAAGTTTTATAAAATGCAGTCCCTGTAGGGCTCAGACTAAGGTGAGGCAAGTAAGATGCCCAAACCCTCGGCAATCAAGATGAATAATGATGTGGTATTTTACCAAATCAATTAATGCAAAAAAAAAAAAAAAAATCCATGAACAAATTATCATTTTTTACAGAAAGGAAGGATCTGTCCCTGCCTCGATCTTCTCTGAGGTTTCAAGCACCTACACCTGCAATTGCATCAAATAGAGATCAGGCCACTTCTCTGGGTGAGAGATGGAGAGAAATTTGTAGGTAACAGCCCCCATGGTGCCCTCATCATTCCCCACTTTGCTCAAAATTACCCCATCCCTTTGTCTGCATAGAAACACCTTAATGACTGCTTATGTATTCAGTGACTGTCTAGAGGTTTTTCTTACATGTTCTTAATATCTCTATCAGTTGTCTGAATTAATTTGAAAGCCTCTCTGAGATGGACTTTCAAATGACGTTGATGGTCCCTCGCAAACAGATATTTGGGCTGGATGACAGTGATGATGATCAGCGGCATCCTAGTAGCCACCAGAAATAGAGTAAAATTGTTTTCATCAAACCTACACGTGGGACACTGTGTGATGAGCAGTGTGGGGACCCAGGGAGTACAGCAGCAGGAAAGAAAATGGAGGTTAAATCCACTTTGACCCTCTGTGTGAGCCTGGATTAACATTCTCAAGGAGTACCACTGACAAATTTACTTTCTTCCTTGGTTCTTTTTCCCAAGCGGGTAGGAAGTCCCCCTCCCCGGGCAGACAGTGCTCCCCTGGAATAGCAGCTAGCCATGATGAACGAAAGAGTGGTGTGCTGCGTATTTTCCACTCCATCCCACCAGATCTGCTTTCGGTCCCACTCTGTGCTTTAGTGGGATGATCTTTATTAACTGTATCAACAAGGATCTCTGGTGTCATGACTTTGAGTTGGGTTAGGAAAACGGGAGGCAACGGCAGAAGATCAGAAGTGGGAGAAGAGAGAGGTTGAGGTATGTAGTCCCGGGCTCCCTTCCTGCTGGGCTTCCGACTGGCTGTGTTGCCCTGCTAAAGGCCCAGGCTGGTCAGTTAGTCAGTTCCTCTTCTGGACCCCTCTGTCTGAGCTCTGTAATCATCCCCTTCCACAGTCTCTTTAGACCTAAGGGTGAAGTTCTAGGCTTGGGGGAACGGGGGCAGGGTGGGGGTGGGAGTGGTCCTCAGCATCCCTTGTTGGTTTCCCTAACCCTACCCACACCTTTGTAAATAGCCTTTTATTAAACCCACCTCCATTGTTCTTTGCTGGTGCTGCATCTATCTGTTGCAGGACCCCGACTGATTTAAATCATAGGTGCCTCTCCCTCAGCAAAGGTGATGCACAGTCCAGTCCTTGGCTCTGGCAGTTGCCTTTCCATTTGGAAAATAAAGCAACCCTGCCCTTAGGTTCTGTGCACAGTCAAGAGCACCTGTGAATGAGTGAGCTGCAGGAAGTTTTACAAATGGGCAATTCCCGTTAGCATCTCTGCCTCTTTGGACTTAAAATATTTGTTCAAGAGGCTCCTGGGTGGCTCAGTCCATTAAATGTCTGCCTTCGGCTCAGGTCATGATTCCAGAGTCCTGAGATTGAGCCCCATGGCAGGCTCCCTGCTCAGCTGGGAATCTGCTTCTCCCTCTCCCTCTGCCCTGCTCATGCTCTCTCTCTCAGTCTCTCTCTCAACTAAATAAATCAAATCTTTAAAATATTTCTTCAAGATTGAGAAGTTTGACCTCTTGCCCTAGGATATCCAATCACATGACACTGAGAGAGGAAAGCCCCTAGTCAGCAGAAATAAATGCATCTTGAGCAATTTGGTTACCATTAAGCTTTCTGCCATGTTTTAAAACACTGAGAAGAGCAGAGATCTCAGGCCCCAGACAAGGCACTCTGTACCTTTGCAGATGAGAAGATGACAGGAGGTAACAAAAGACCAGAGGTACTGTCTGCCTCCACCTACCTCTTCCACTTGGTCTCTCATGCCTAGTGTCTCTTGGAATGTGCTCAACACTCTTACGTACTGCCTCTCCTGCTGGTTGAGGAATCTATACAATCAACTTTTTATACTGGGTGCATTAAAAGAAAAAGTGGAGCAGTAAGTGTGACATGGCACAGGGACCGTGGGCACCGGCCAGCACTGGAAAGCAGTGGCGTCAAAGCTGCAGGTACAAGCCTGGTGTGAGGCTCAACCTGGATGAAGGCAGCTCTTCCAGAACAGGAGGCAAGGAGATTCCGATCTCCTTTGAGAAAGAGGGCCACTTCTTAGGTTGTTTTCTCTCTTGCTTGCTTGCTTTTTAGCCAGAGTTCTACAAGCAACAATATCAATAGACTTGTTTTCTATTTCTTTCCTAGGCTAGCACGGAAAGTAATAATGAATATAAATACAAATTTGGGACCATTTGATAAAATTAATCTATGTGATAGCAGTCAGAATAGTGAATACCTCTAGCTGGTAAAGAGCATGTGTAAATTCAAGCTACACTAGATTTTTGCACTTTACTGTATGTAGATTATACCTCAATTTCTTTTTTTTTCAAAAGGGTCAAATGAGATAAGCTACCTGTTACCGATACTCTATATAAACAAGTCCTTCTACTCCTAGATCTGCTGTGGATCTCCCTTCCATACTGCTGATCATTGCCTAAAACTCCAATATGTAATCCACTTGATATAATTTTTAAAACATAGTTATGGATTCATAGGAAATCACCAAAAAAATTGTATAGGGATGTCTGTGCACCCTTCCCCCATCTTCCCCCAATGTTAGCATCTTGCATAACTATAAGATAATATCAAAACCATGAAATTTATATTGGTACAAGCCACAAATCTCATTTAGATTTTATCAGTTATACATGCATTCTTGTATGTGTGTGTGTGTGTGTGTTTCTGTGCAATTTTATTACATGTATAGATTCATGTAACCACCATCACAAGCAAATACAGAACGGTTCCACCACAACACTTGATAGGATTTAATAGGAGAAAAAGTAGTATTTATAGTGCTCCTCCATCTCCCTCAAAGGAGAATGTCCCGTGGCTTGTTTCCTGTTCTGTAATATACTGAGAAGAGTGATGACTGGGGAAATCAGAGACATCTTGTTTTCCCTGATGACTGTTATTGATCCAGGGGTGGGTGTGCAAACTAACGGGGTATTTGGCCCAATTAAATGGAGCAGAGGATCAAGAGTCTATGTTTGGGAGAGATATTTTCTCTCCCTTTCTCCCTGTGTCTCCCTCACAGCCCTCTGTAAGGTAAGCCAGGTGAGCCTCAATATGGAAGCACTGCAGTGTAGTTCTGATGATCCCGGCAGGTGACTTACAACCCTAAGGAAAATCAACATTAGGATGAAGCTGAGGACAGCAGAGTGGAGGAGTGGAAAGAGCCTAAATTCTTGAAGACATCATTGAGAAACTGATCCACACCATTACTGGAGCCCATCCTAACTCTAGACCTACCCGCCAGTGACACAGTGAGATCTCTTACTGTTTTAGTCAGTTTAAGTCAGGATGATCTGTATCTTACAGTTAAAAGCAAGATAGGGCACCTGGCTGGCTCAGTTGGAAGAACATGCAACTCTTGATCTCAGTTTGAGCTTCATGTTGGGTGTAGAGATTACTTACACAAACAAACAAACAAACATTTTTAAAAACAAAACCAAATTAATGCAAGAGTATTACAAAACAACCCACAGCTAACATTATATTTAATAGTGAAAAACTGAATGCTATCAGGAATAAGAGAAGGATGTCTGTTCTCACTACCTCTACTCAACATCATACCGGAGGTTCTAGCCAAGAAAAAGAAATAAAATAATCTTGACTAAAAAGAAAGACATTAACTATCTCTATTCAAAGTTGACATGATCTTGTATATAGAAAATCCTAAGAAATACACATGCACAAAAAAACTATTTGAACTAATAAGTTCAACAAGGTTACTGGACACAAGCTCAATATACAAAAATCAATTGTATTTCTATACACTAGCATGAACAATGCAAAAATGAAGTTAAGAAAACAATTCCATTTACAATAACACTAAAAAGGATAAAATATCTAGGAATAAATTGAACAAAAGAGGTGCAAGATCCGTATACTGAAAACCACAAAACATTGTTAAAGAAATTAAAGATTTAAATAAATGGAAAGACATCTATGGTTATGGATCAGGACACTTAATATTGTTAAGATGGCAATATTCCCCCAAATTGATCTACAGATTCCACACATTCCCTATCAGAATCTTGGGTCCCTTCTTGCAGAAATTGGTAGGCTGATCTTAAAAATGCATATGAAAATTCAAGGGACTCAAAGTAGCCAAACAACCTTGAAAAAGAAGAACAAAGTTAGAAGACTTGCTGATTTAAAAACTTACTACACTTTCTAGATATGTCTCCTGAGGCAAGGGAAACAAAAACAAAAATAAACTATTGGGACTTCATCAAAATAAAAAATTCCTGCACAGCAAAGGAAGCAGTCAACAAAACTAAAAGGCAACCTAAGGAATGGGAGAAGATATTTGCAAATGACATGTCTGATAAAGGGTTAAAATCCAAAATATATAAAGAACTTATAAAACCCAACACCCAAAAAATGAATAATCCAGTTAAAAATGGGCAGAAGGCATGAATAGACATTTTTCCAAGGACATACAGATGGCCAGTAGACACATAAAAAGATGCTCAACATCACTGGTAATCAGGGAAATACAAATCAAAACTATAATGAGATATCATCTCACACCTGTCAAAAATGGCTAAAATCAACAACTTAAGAAACAACAGATGCTGGTGAGGATGTAGAGAAGGGGGAACCCTCTTGCACTGTTGGTGGGTATGCAAACTGGTGCAGCCATTGTGGAAAACAGTATGGAGTTTCCTCAGAAAGTTAAAAATAAAACTACCCTAAGATCCAGCAACTGCACTACTAGGTATTTACCCAAAGAATACAAAAATACTAATTCAAAGGGATACATGCACTCCAATGTTTATAGAAACATTATCTACAATAGCCAAATTATGGGAAAAGCCCAAGCGTCCACTGACTGAAGAATGGATAAGGAAGATGTGGTACACACACACACACACACACACTGGAATATTGCTCAGCCATGAAAAAGAATGAAATCTTGCCATTTGCAACAATGTAGTTGGAGCTAGAGAGTATTATGCTAAGCGAAATAAGTCAGTCAGAGAAAGACAAATACCATATGATTTCACTCATATGTGGAATTTAAGAAACAAAATAAATGAGCAAAGTGGGGAAAAAGAGAGAGAGAGAGGCAAACCAAGAAACAGACTCTTAACTACAGAGAACAAACTAATGATACCAAAAGGGAGGTGGGTGGGGGATGGGTGAAATAGGTGATGGGGATTAAGGAGGGCACTTGTTGTGATGAGCACCACGTGTTATATGGAAGTGTTGAATCACTATATTGTACCCCTGAAACTAATATTATACTGTATGTTAACTAACTGGAATTTGAATTAAAAACTTTTAAAAAACTACTACAATCTTCAGTAATCTAGATAGTGCAATACTAACATAAAGATTGATATATAGATTGAGGAAATTGAATTGAGAATCCAGCAAAAAACCCTTACATCTATGGTCAATTGATTTTCAACAAGGGTGCTGAGACAATTCAATGGTAATAAAGTTCACCTGATCAGGCTGGGACAAATGGATATCCACATGCTAAAGAACTAAGTTGAACCCCAGCATGGTACCATATACAAATATTAATTCAAAATTGGTCAAAGACCTGAATGTAAGAGCTAAAATTATAAAACTTTAGAAAAAAAACTGGTGTGTATCTTCATGACCTTGGATTTGGCAATGATTTCTTATATATATACACCAAAGACACAAATAACAAAAGAGAAAAATAAATGCACTGGACTTCATCAAAATTAAGAACTCTTGCGTCCTGTTGAGCCAGTTCCAGCCCTGTGAGCTTTGCCATAGCCGACATGGAGCACCCTTTCATTGCCATCAAGCCCGTCTGCATGCAGACCCCTGGAGTTCACTGCTCCACATTCAGTGCATTAAAATCTCCTATCTGGGGGAAAACAAAAACAAAAACAAAAATAAAACAAAACAAAACAACAACAACAAAAAACCAACTTCCTATCTGGAAATGTACCACCTGGGTCCTCTACTGGAATGAAGGACTTAGTCTCCCAGCTGCTGGAAATGTGGGGAGAAGACAGTGCTCAACTGTCAGCCGTCTCTGGGCACTGCCTTTGATGATAAAAACTGCCTTGCCCAAAGTCAACTTCTTTAAAGGATGCCCACATTCTTCAATGACTCGTCAACACAGGGGCATAAAGGCCCAACCCCTCACTCCAACTTGGGGCAACTCTGCAGAGCCATTTCAGATCCAGATCTCCCTGTGGGATTAATTTGAAGCCTTTTGCTGGGTCTACATCACAACTCAACTTCTCCCTTTGTTCAATCCTGCTTCCTTTCCTTCCCTTTGCCAGGTATTGGGACCAATTGCAAAACATCAAGGGCATTGAGGGGTAGATAGCTGAGGCCTCTAGATGCCAAAGTCAGTGGGACCTAGCTGGTCCTTATAGGATTTTCTCTTACAGTATCCCACCAGCGTAAGCTGCATGCACACTGGTTCCTTTACCGGGGAATACATGAATTAAACCAATAACATTTACACCCACACTAGAAAAGCAACATTCCTCTTTCAACAACTCTTTTCATCTAGATCCTTATTATCAGGGAAGGGAACACTTTCTTTATTCTTTGGAAGAGAATTCTTTCCTCCTCTGTAAAGGGGAATAAATAAACTCTTCAAATAGTTGTAGATTCAATGAGTTAGTGTATGTGAAGACACTTAGAGCAGGGCCCAGGATGTGGTAAGTACTATGCTTACCAAAATAAGAAATCAGAGTATTTCTGAATAGCAGCTTCCTTTGTTATCCCAGAAGAACTCCCAGACTTAATGGTAAAGTTCTGCTGTTTCTCTCTGTGGGAGGAGAGTTGCCAATTCTTTCATCGTCCTTTGAGACACTTACCTGCATGTGTGGGAGGGGCTCTCTCCCATAAATGTGTCAGAACACTCTCTGTGCTCTATGATAATGCATCTTGCATTCCTCCGTGACGGGACCTATTGCAACACCATCATAGAGGTATGTGCCTTGTGATTCCTGAAAGGGGTGGATTACAGTACATGGTGTCTCTTAGGCTTATTAGTCCATGAAATCCACCTTCTCCCTTTGTTGTTGAGTCATATCTGGGAAATATTTCGTACCTGTTGACCACATTTTTGGAAACCCTGATCTCTTCAAGGTGACTATTCTAAGAGAATATTTTTCCCAAATAACAGCAGGCTAGAAGTTACACAGAGCCAGTTTGTGGCCTTGACACTAACAGTCATAACTACTCTTTACTGAGCACCTACTAGGTGCCAAGTATTATCCTGAGAGCTTTACAAGCATCACTTCATTTAACTCTCTTAACAGTCCTTATAGAGATGGCCATTTTATTTTATTTTTTAAAAAAGATTTTATTTATTTATTTGCCAGAGAGAGAGAGAGAGCACAATCAGGGGGAGTGGCAGGCAGAAGGAGAAGCAGACTCCGCGCTGAACAAGGAGCCCAATGTGGGACTTGATCCCAAGACCCTGGAACCATGACCTGAGCCAAAGGCAAACGCTTAACCAACAGAGCCACCCAGGCATCCTGAGATGGCCATTTTAAAGATAAGGAAATTGAAGAACAAAAAGGTTAAATAGCTTGCCAAGGTCACACAACAAGTAGTGGATTCAAATCCAAGTCTGTCTGACTTGAAAGCCCATGAGTTTCTATTTCTGGTTTGAACATGGTAGCATTTCTCTTCTCTTCATTGAAATCAGCCAAAAGGAACAAAAAGATGGAAAAACAAAGACACAAATTCTTTTTCCTAGAAAGTAGGAGATAGCTAAAGCCCCAGGTCTTCACTTCGTTGGAAGGATGGCCCAAAGCAGTAAAGATGAAGTAAGGGGGCATGTAGGAGCAAGCAGAGAGGAAAACCTACAGCAAGGGGACACAGTGGCTGTGTATCTCATAAAGAGCTGGGTACAACTCTTGAAATCGAGGGGCAAAATCTAATTCCCCTTATTCACAGTATTGGGGCCAGTGTGCATTCACTGGTACCAAGAATTTCCCTGGACCCTGTTTGGTATTAAAAGACAGAGATGAGTCTTCCAAGGAACCAGAGACTAGCCATGTTTGCAAGAAACTCTGTCTCTGCAGTAGCACAAAAGTGTCTTTGGGTTCTAAAAACTTCACTGCTGCTTACCTTTGTTGCTTAGGGAGAAGCAAAACTCAACAAACTCACTTAAAACCCCAAATCAGGGGCGCCCTGGGTGGTGCAGTCAGTTAAACGTCTGACTCTTGGTTTTGGCTCAGGTAGTGATCTCAGGGTCGTGAGATTGGACCTCAGCACCCAGCTTAAGACTCTCTCTCCCTCTCCCTCTGCCCCTCCCCCTTAAAATAAATAAATAAATCCTGTTTTCTTTTTTATTTAAATTCAATTAATTAACATATAGTATATTAGTTTCAGAGGTAGAGTTCAGTGATTCATCAGTTGTATATGACACCGAGTCCTCATTACATCACATGCCCTCCTTAATGCCCGTCACCCAGTTACCCCATCCGCCCACCCCTCTCCCCTCCAGCAACCCTCAGTTTGTTTCCTATAGTTAAGAGTCTCTCATGGTTTGTCTCCCTCTCTGATTACGTCTTGTTTTATTCCCTCCCTTCCTCTATGCTCCTCTGTTTTGACCCAAATCAGGAAAAATTTCAGGTAGCCTGACACTTCCCCTTAAAAACTTTCTATAAAGAGCTCATCAAGGAAAAAAATCATCTCCTGCAATGATGAAAAATAGAAAAAAAAAACAGTGCAAGGTGGGGCACCTGGGTGGTTCAGTCGGTTAGGCGTCTGCCTTCAGCTCAGGTCATGATCCCGGGGTCCTGGGATGGAGCCCCGCATTGGGCTCCTTGCTCAGTGGGGAGTCTGCTTCTCCCTCTCCCTTTACCCCTCCCCCCTGCTCATGCTCTCTCTCTCTCTCTCTGTTAAATCAATAAATAAAATCTTTAAAAAAAAAGAAAGAAAGAAAGAAAGAAACCAGTTCAAGGAACTATACAAAGATCCTCTAAGGAAAAAAAAAAGTGAAAAAGAGCAAGAAACCAAATGGTAGACAAAGAATATGCACTAGAATAATGTCTCTATGAAGCAGGTAATAATTGTGATCAAATATTCCGTCATGGCTCTTGAGAGCATAAATGAAGCAATTGCCTCTATGAAACCAAAACATAAGGCAAACAAGGCTAAGGTTCAGGAAGGATGCAGGGAGATGATAGGATGACATGAAGTGGCGGCCCTCGGACGTCAGTGCCAGCCCAGAGACAAAGCTCACGCATTCATCTACATGTAACACTAGTAGGAGCCAAAAAGGATGATGACAGAAAATGCAAACAGCGTAGGTTTTTCTCGTGACCAGAGCATGATTGGAAGGGATATTTAGAGCTAGGTGAGCTTATCTCCAGAAATCCAAGGTGGTCTGCTATAGTTTTGGGTCAGCTTAAGAGCTGATTCTAACTACAACTTTCAACAGAGATCATGTATTCATGGAGCTCAAAGTTCAAAACAATAGATTGTGCTAAAGTCTCTGTTGGCTGTCAGACTGTTGCATGGAGAATTTAAAAGAATCATGACTGGAAAAAAAAAGAATCATGCCTGGGGCACCTGGCTGGCTTAGTCAGTAGAGCACGCAACTCTCCATCTTGGGGTCATGAGGTCAAGGCCCACGCTGGGCATAGATTACTTGAAAAAAAAACCATGCCAAAGAATGATTATTATAGGTAAATATTATAGTAATTTTTAAATCCCTTTACATATACACATATGATAGATAGGTAGGTAGATAGATGATAGATAGATAGATAGATAGATAGATAGATAGATAGATAGATAGACAGACAGACATAGGTCTTATGTATCCTGTAAACTAAATACATAGCTAGGCCTTTCCCACCAGAGACATAAATAAGGCTGCCTTTCCTTCTCATTGCCTAATTATTTTAGCTTAAGCCCTCATTTAGTTTGTTTTTAGGAAATCTAATTTTGATACACACCGAAGTATCATGGAAATTCCTAGAAAATTTTACTTACTTCCAAAATCCATCCCGGTTGTCCCCTGCCTCCTCAGCTATGATCAGGCCACCTCTGAGCTATCTTGGGCCACCATTTGCCCTGCAGATCCTTCCCCCAGAGATTCCTGAAATGCCCTCCCTCTGGTTGCTGCTATTTTCCCTTGTGCTGCTTCATCCCAACCCGGCACACCCCTCCCTTATTGCTACAGAGCACTAGCTGAAACTAGCCTGTGATGTTTATTTTTTTTTACTTTTAACTTATTTTTTTAATTTTAATTTTAATTTTTTAATTTTAATTCAATCAATTAACATATAATATATTATTAATTTCAGAGATACAGGTCTGTGATTCATCAGTCTTATGTAACACCCAGTGCTCATTATATCACATGCCCTCCTTAATGTCTCTCACCCAGTTACCCCATGCCCTTACATCTGTCCCCTCCAGCAGCCCTCAGTTTGTTTCCTATGATTAAGAGTCTCTTATGGTTTGTTTCCCTCTCTGATTTCATCTTGTTTTATATTTCTCTCTCTTCCCCTATGATCCTATTTTGTTTCTTAAATTCCACATATAAGTGAGATCATATAGTTGTCTTTCTCTGATTGACTTATTTCGCTTACAGCCTGTGATGTTTAACAAAGATTTTCTGGAAGCTGGTGGTTAACGTGAAGGAATTATGACATAGGCCTAGAATCTTCACAGGTCTTGAACCTTCCACACAACTCCCTTGTAGAGCATAGCTTTGCTTAAACCCCAGCCTGCAATCATGTAGTGAGGCCACTAAACTTTACTTCTTTCCTGACCTCATGAGTGAGTCTTTGGTCACACCTTCTTTGCCAAGAATTCAAACCCAAGCAGAGGAAAGAATTGCGCCCACTCACACCTGTATTACGCCCCCTTCCAGCAGCCTTGTCTTAAGTTCCAGGACCTAACTTTTCCCAGAATGATTAACAGCAGAAATGTCCCATTCCCAACCAACAGGGTTAAACATGCCCCAACTGGGTAAAGATTCTCAGGAGGTTGAGGTAATTCAGTCTTCTTTAGGATTACAGTCTGTCTAGCACCAGGTGAGGTATAGCAAACCCAATCCAGTTTGGTTTTCATAATCTCCTTTCATTCAAGAGAGAACCTTCCAGCTATTTTCAGACTCTTGTGTCCTGATCTCCTATTTGCACAGCAATACACATGCATCCCTTTACCAAAAATTAAAAATAATATACTGTCTATCCCTTACACATTATCATTCAGGGCAATTTAGCTCCTTGGACACACATATATCAAATCCATCCATTCTAGAAGAAGATGTGGTAGCCAGTCTCTGAAGATAGCCCCCAAAGAACCACACCTCCTGGTATTAAATACTTGTGTAGTCCTCTCTGACATGAAATCTGAGCTAGTCCTGGGACTCACGTATCCAGTAGAAGGTGCCAGAAGTGACATTGTGCCTGATCTAGCCTAGGCCTAAAGAAGACCTAGCAGCTTCTGCTTGAACCTGTGGGAGCTCTGAGCCACCACATAAGAAGTCAAGCTGCACTACTAAGAGACCACATAGAAGGAGAGGTCATGTCGATAGAGGTCCCAGCCTTTCAGTCAAATCTGCCACGGCTCCAGACATATGAATGACACCATCTTGAAGGTTCCAGCAAGGTCACTATCTGACTGCAGCTGCTTAGAGGCCCCAAACCACTATGCTTTAAAGTACACTGTTACACAACTATATATAACGGAAATATAGCCCGTTGTCCTACATGAAATTCACAGGAAAAAAAAAAAAAAAGGATAGTTTACCCCAAAGAAGTACTTTCTATCCCTCATCTTTTATCTGCTTGAAGATGTAAAATTGTATTTGTTTTCCTTTTGATATTTCAGATATGTCAGGGTCAGTTTATAGTTAAGGCTCAAGCCCAAAGTACCATCATTCTCTCATCCCTTAGACATCTCACTATAGCTCATAACCTTCACAGGACAGTTTAGGCCTGAAATTAGGGTACAAGGAGATCTCTCTCCTCCTTCCATGCTTAACTCTAAGGGTCAGGGCCTTTCTCTACTACA
Source organism: Halichoerus grypus (assembly GCF_964656455.1). NCBI lineage: Eukaryota > Metazoa > Chordata > Mammalia > Carnivora > Phocidae > Halichoerus > Halichoerus grypus. Next base: position 44,680,649 of record NC_135714.1, read on the forward strand.
GCAAATGAATTAAATTAAACAAACCCACTTATGAAAGAGCATGAATTACATTAAAGGTGTTACAAGCATAAAAAAAAAGAAAGAAAAGCACACATACATGAAATTTGAAAATATTAAGCATGAAATGAGATGTTAACGTAGTAGAACAGAATGTACTGTACAGCTAGATGCAAATTAAAATTTTGTTCTAATCTGACCTTACAACACTGCATTTGGTATAAGGTGAGTGCATCTTGACCACTGCCTAAGGGAATCATTACTGAGGCAATGGTTATATTGTGTGCTGTCTTACCTAAAATATGTTCTTGCAACATAGAACAAGAGGATAGTATTTTATCACCACTTACCCAAATAACCAGTTCTTAATTCCCTAAAAACAATAGCAAGGGTACACAATAGGTTGCTGACAAATTGTCTTCTGCCAGTTAGCAACCTCTCATCATCCCTCAGTTGACTATCTTAGTTTTCATAATGGCCTTCTACTCTTATCCCACAATTCACAAGGTCTTAGGAAGACAATTTATATCTATTCATTCAATCAACCATTTGTTCAACAAATATTCAGTGGTACTCACTGTAGGATAGATACTCTTCAAAACACTGAAAACAGGGTAAAAACGCAATTCTAGCTGCCTTATAACTGCCACAATTATAGAACATTTTGTAGGTTCACAAAGTATATTCAAACACATTCTCTCCTCTGCTACGTTAAATTGGTCACCAAACACTTAGACCGCTCAGAGATGAGGCTAATTCCACCCACTCATCTCTAGGTTGGTAGGATTTGTTTTCATAATTTCAGCACCGTTTAATAAGGGCTATGTGGCCCTGCATTATTCCAAACATAAACAATGACCATGACATCTCTGCAGAGAGAGACCTAATTGCAATTTCTTATCGACAAGTGGTCATAAATGTAGGTGATGATGCCATTGCAAAATTCCCATTTATAAATAATACAGTGCTCTGAAAAACTAAATGCACCTCTGAATAACAGAAATGATACAAGCTGACATAAAGAAATAAATGGACAGTGTGCTATGATAGGAAATGTTTTATAAATACCTACTTACATCATCCTAAACTTGGGTGGAAAATTAGGCAGAAGAAACTATACTCACATGTGTCTCTCTCTGGTTCCTGATTACTTCTCAGAATTTTCCTCAAAAGGTGGTCAGACAGTTTTATACTACAGGCCTTAGGACAATGTCCAGATATCTTTAGATGGACCTACTAAATTATTGAATAAGCTCAGGCAAATGATATTACTAAATATTTTATCAGTACCAAGAGAAGCATTTTGAACACATGGCAATATTTTCTAAAAATAGGTGCATTCTAGGAGCTTCAGGGCTAAAAAACAAAACTATTCAAAGAGTAGTGTGGATTTCTCATAATTAAAATGTGGGCATGAGATTCATATTTGCTAGAATTTGATTGTCTCAATATGTGAAAAATAATTTAAACACATTTGATATGGGTGGCTGAATGATAGTGGTCATTTGAAACTTGTTTCTCGGAGGCTATATCTAGAGGTCAAGAAATTTAAGATCTAGTTTTATTTTTCAGACCAGAGTGAAGTTAACAAATGTTGAAAGCTATTCATCTTACAGATGATGGAAAAATGATGGAAAAGAAAATGAGAATGCCCTGTTTCCCTATGACTTCAAAGAATCCTACAGATATAACTTCATTCATCTAAGAAAACAACCCTGCTAATTATATTCTATATAATTATATTATTATACATAATAAGATAATCTCATAGTTAGTTGCCTGTTTTATAGAAAGAGAATTCACGCCTTGGGAGAAGAATTGTACCAAAGTGGAAAAACCAGAAAGAAACCCCTAGATTGTCTCTTTGGCTCAGACTACACCCTCCTTGTAATTTGAGATGCATTTTCCTCCTGCTCCGACTGGCTCAGTGGATTGGGAGCTCCTCCATAGTGGGAATATATCTCCTTCACGTCCCCATGTGTCTCCTTCATGTCTCCCCTATCCCCCTGCATGTCTCCATGCAATTCTCTTCCTATCTCTCTGGTCACTTCTCAGTCTTCGGTAGGCTTCTCTTCGACCAGATACCTCCTAAGTCTTGTAGGTTTTGGTCCTTCCCTTTTCCAAGCCCTGGCCATCAGCCCCTGTTATCTTTCTCAGATCTACATTTGCTTCTCCATTCCTACTGTTGCTGCCTTCTTTTTTTTCGAGTTTTCATCATGTCTTTCATGGACAAGACACCAGCCTCCTTTATTGGTCTCTCCGACTTCAGACACAGTTCCTGGCCACCCATCGACCGCAATGCCCCCAAAGCAGCTCTATACGTCAATCCTTTGTTCACCTTCAGTGTGTCCACATCCAGGACATTATAACTGGGTCTGCCCTCTTTATGTAAATAGTCTTTTTTTTTTTTTTAAGATTTTATTTATTTATTTGACAGAGAGAGAGAGAGACAGCGAGAGAGGGAACACAAGCAGGGGGAGTGGGAGAGGGAGAAGCAGGCTTCCCACTGAGCAGGAAGCCCGATGTGGGGCTTGATCCCAGGACCCTGGGATCATGACCTGAGCCAAAGGCAGACGCATAACGACCGAGCCACCCAGGCGCCCCTGTGTAAATAGTCTTATCCTACACCATTTTCATACTTTTGCAAATCTCTCCTTGTTGCATTTTATGCTCTAGAAATACCAAACCCTGCAACCTCCAAATATGCTAGGCCTCCCTGCCTTTCCATGTTCTATTCTCTCTGCCCTACTCTGATGTCTAGCTGCCAACGTCTGCAAGCCCTTCAGGTCCTGCTTCCGGCATTCCTTCCTCTGTGAAAGCCTCCCCTGACTCCCCCAGGCAGGTGTTGTCCTTCCTCCTCCATGTCCGTTGCACCATCCGTACACAACTCTTTGAGCATTGACAACACAGATTGTGAGGCAGGATCGTTTTTTAATGAATTGGAAAAACTCAATCTTTCCCTCCTGTGTGTCTCCTTTACTACTCATAAAATACTTCTGGTCACAAAATGTATGGCGATTACTCCCCACCCCATGCAATTCTCTGTAATACCAGTGGAGTTCCCTACAATTCATTTTTTTAAGATTTTTTTTTTTTTTTTAAGTAATCTCTACACCCAACATGGGGCTCGAACTCACAACCCCTCCCCCTGGGATAAAAAGTCGCAGGCTCTACTGACTGAGCCAGCCAGGCACCTCGCCCCACTACAATCTAATTCAATTCTAACACTATCTACCTGAACATAGTGTTAGATCCCAGAGGTTAAAGGCTCAGTCCTGTAAGACTGCTCCCTTCCTGCTTCAGATGCTAATCACAAGTAGTAGATCCCCTACAACCAAGTAGTAGTTTACCTATAATGTCTGCCTGATTTGGCTACAAATCAAAGGTTCCACAACCCCCTCCTCAGGTTCAATTAATTTGCTAGAACAGCTCACAGAACTCAGGGGTACATTTACTTAGGTTCATCAATTTATTAAAAGATACAGATGAACAGCCAGATGAAGAGATACATAGGGCGAGGTCCGGGAGGGTCCTGAATCCAGGAGCTTCTGTCCCTGTGGAGTTGGAGAGCATCACCCTCCCTGTGCGTAGATATGTTCACCAACCTGGAAGCTCATCAAATTTGTGCTGTTGGGATTTTTATGGAGGTTTCATTGTGTAGACATGATTGATCATTAACTCCATTTTCAGTCCTTTTCCCTTCTCAAAATGGGGAGTGTGGCTGAAAATTCCAAGTTTCTAATTGTGGTTTGGTCTTTCGAGTGATTAGTCCCCATCCAGGAGCCATCCAGGAGCCCATCCAGAATTGCCTCATTAGGACAAAAGACACTCTTATCCCTTAGGAAATTGCAAGGGTTTCAGGAGCACCGTGCCTGTACCCAGGGCAGACAACATTATGTTTTTTATTATCTCACATATATTAAATTACATAATTTTTTCCTTTGATAGCAAGATATAACTTGCAGCTAGGGAAGTGCACAAATCTTAAAGCGTGCAGCTCAGTGGATTTTTATATGTGTCACTACGGTAGCACGACTATCCAGCGTGAATGCAAGCTCTCTTATGCCCCTCCCACCCAGACAATGACCCCTAAAGGAGACCACTAATCTTTTATTACCACGGATTAGTTTTGCCTGCTTTTGGACTTCATATAAATGGAATCATATAAAATCATATCTTTTTACGTCTAACTCCTTTTTTCCCCAACATTATATCTTTAAGTTTATCTATGTTATTACATGCAGATGTAATTTTTTTTAATTGTTGAGTAGTATTCCACTGTGGGACTACCATAATTTATCAATTCTACTGCTGATGCGTATCAGGATTTTTCCAGGGTGGTGGTGGTGGTTGTTGTTGTTGCTGCTGCTGTTGTTGTTGTATTAACTATCATGAATAATACTACTGTGAAAATTCTTGCACTATCTTTTGGTGAATCTAAAGATTCAGTTGATTTAGACCTGAGTGGAATTGCTGGTTCATGAAATATGCCTATGCTTAGATTTAGTAGAAAATAAGCAGTTTCCAATTTATACTCCCCAAAGAAGTATAGACAGATGGATAATCATCTATCTATTTCTCTATTTATCTGTTGGCTATGATTCCACATCCTCAGCAACTCAGTATTGTCAGTCTTTTTAATTTTAGCTCTTCTAGTGGAGGTGTTATTGGATCTCACTGTGGTTATCTGGCATTTTCTGTTTCTAGGATCTCCTGCCACCTCCATCCATTTCCCATTTGGGCAGTAGTAAGCATATTCTGTATTCACTGCCCTCAGCATAGGTTTTGTAGAGTAGAAATGCAGACAAGAGAAGAGAGAATAGGGGCGCTTGGGTGGCTCAGTCATTAAGCGTCTGCCTTCGGCTCAGGTCATGATCCCAGGGTCCTGGGATCGACCCCCACATCGGGCTCCCTGCTCCACGGGAAGCCTGCTTCTCCCTCTCCCACTCCCCCTGCTTGTGTTCCCTCTCGCTGTGTCTCTCTCTGTCAAATAAATAAATAAAATCTTAAAAAAAAAAAAAATAGACTATGAAATTCATGCTAGAGGCAGTAGCTTGAGAGAAAATATTTTTAGTCTCAAAAGCCTTTCTTTGGAGCATCAGTATCTAGATTTTGAGTACCAGAAGCTAAAATCTAAAAGAATTTAGGGCAGTAAGTATTTTTTCATCAATAAATTTGGGAGAATGCATGCTTGAATAAGACTTCTGTATAAGACCGCTTAGAGTTGGTAAAGATCCTTGGAACGGAGGTGAGGATCAAGAACAATTCTGATGAGTGTCCTGCTCCAGACCAAGTCTGAGGGCGGAGTAAGGAGAAATGACAGAACCTCCATGTTGGTTGAGGTCTCCCAGAAGAGAAGGAACTTGTTCCTAAACACCAGTATCATAGGACCTGCCTGCACCCAGCATGGAATGGGCACAGAGTATAAATGGCTTGAAGGTACATTGAAACCAAGAGCACCTGAGACAGTTCCACTGACATTCCCAGAGCCATACAGTCAGTTGAACAAGAGCCAAACATTTCCCATGCCCTGAAAGAGATGTAAAGGTAACTGAGAGAGCAGATGAGCCTGAGGAAATCTTATGTGATTACAAGGAAAAAACATAGCAACAGATAATTGCCTGGACCTTCTCATCAATGATCTGATAAGAAAATAAAGTCACCTCAGGAGATTCCAGTGAGAAAGATGAAGAACAACCAAAAACCAGGTAGAAAATGGCCATTGAGGGGCACCTGGGTGGCTCAGTCGTTAAGCATCTGCCTTCAGCTCAGGTCATGATCCCAGGGTCCTGGGATCGAGCCCCACATCGGGCTCCCTGCTTGGCAGGAGGCCTGCTTCTCCCTCTCCCAGTCCCCCTGCTTGTGTTCCCTCTCTCACTGTGTCTCTCTCTGTCAAATAAATAAATAAAATCTTAAAAAAAAAAGAAAAAAGAAAATGGCCATTGAGTCCCAGACACCAACTACTCTTCCCCCTCTTCATCAGAATGCCCTGACTTAGCCCTCAGACTTGAGATGCAACCCTAGCATGAAGAAGAGAGAGAAAAGGGTCTGATTGGCTGAGAAAGCTTGATTGATTAAGATTACATTTCTGCCACCTGCCAGAATGGAGGCTTAAAGCTAAAAGTTAAGTTTGGTTACAGCAAAAACTAGAAAAGTTTTGTGGCTTGCACACCCTAGAATGTATACTAAAATTTGTTGGGGCTATATATTAGTCTGGGCTCTCCGGAGAAACAGAACCAACAAGATATAAATAAAGAGATTTACTGTAAGGAAGTACCTTACATGATTGTGGAGGCTGAGAAACCTAAGATCTGCAGTCTGCAAGCTGGAGACCCAGGAGCCGATGGTAATAGTACAGCTCCAGTCTGAGTCTAAAGGCCTCAGAACCAGAAGAGCTGATGGTGTAAGTTCCAATTCAAGTTCAAAGGCAGAAGAAGAACAATGTTCCAGGTCAAAGACAGGCAGAGAGAGCAAATTCTCCCTTCCTCTCAGCCTTTTGTTCTACTTAAGCCGTCAGTGATTGGATGAGGTCCGCTCCCATTGGAGAGAGCAGTGTGCTTTACTCCATCTACTGATTCAAATGTTATTCTCTTATGGAAACACGCTCACAGACCCAAAAGTAATGTTTATTTTAACCAAATATCTGGGCATCCCATGGCCCAGTCAGGTTGACACACAATATGAACCATCACAGGCTACGATAGTTTTTACCTGTTCATGTACCTCTCTACCCAGTGGACTATATACTCCTTGTGGTAAGGACCATGTCTTTTCATCTCTGACTCCCCAGCACTTATCACAGGGCTTGAAATACAGAGTGCCTCAGTATATGTTCAATGGATTCATCCATTTGATGCCTAGCTGAGCTTCATATTCAATGATGACAAACACCCTGGGGTAAACTGATCCATTGAGTCCAATCCGTTTAGCCAGGACTTCATTTGTATTTGGGACAGAGATGAAGAGATGATGAGGGTAAGGGGGAGACAGCCTGTGGAAAATCCCAATAGACACCTTTGTTCATTAATCACCAGAAATTATAAGGTTACAAGATCACAGAGAAATCCTTTAAGGGCTGAGGAATCAGTGCAGGATCTAACCCAAGACAAAGTCAGACATTTTTGCCCCAAAGCCTGAAGACAGGGCTGGTTTTAGTGCAGGTGGATTATACCTTTGCCTCCATGGTGTGATTTTAGGGACTCCAGCAGCCCCTTCCGTCCCATCTGCTCCTGCTGGGTGAGGCCTGCTATTCAATTGTCAGTTCGCTGTTCCTTTAACTTGAGATTTTGATCCTTGCTAAAATGGAGGCACATTTGGGAGATATAATATTTTGAATTGCTATCAATGCTTGGAGTGACCAAAAGAGTTGAGGAATCTTTTAAATAAGAGGCAGTAAGGTGGAGAAGAAGAGAGTAACAAGTACCTGGAGATCGAGAAAGGGGCTCCAGGAGTACAGAAAAGAGACAGAATGGAAAAACCTGGAATGCAGATTGCTTGTGGACTTTGCAGTTCTGCCTTTGACCTACTGTACCTCTGCGAGAATGGAATTTGGCTCTGGATCTGGGAAGACGGGAGTAAGAGAACAGAGATGACTGCCCCTCCCCCTCCCCCTTCTTTACAATAGTCATTGGCACTGTAGGAATTGCCCTGGCTGGCTTGGCAGTAGTTTTCTGTCTTAGATTAATTTGGTGCTTTTCTTTTCTTTTCTTTTCTTTTCTTTTTTAAATTTATTTATTTAAGTAATCTCTACACACAATGTTGGACTCAAACTTGAGACCCCAAGATCAAGGGTCACATGCTCCCCTGACTGAGGCAGCCACGTGTCCCTACTTGGTGCTTTTCTAAGGAAGAAGAGAACTGAGTTGGACTACAGTAGAAGTAAACCCTGGGACACGTGCCAACTCGCCAAATTATTTCCTGGGCTTGGGATGCAGAGAACTATGTAATTATGAGACTGTGATACATAGAAGTTGGCTTAAAGAAATTAGATACATACACCCAATTGCCAAGAGCAAGGAGAAAAGATAGATTTGTTGGAGCCAAATGGATTTTGTGGAGGCAAGCAACTTAGAGGCCTGGGTTTTCTGATGAGAAGATATTGCTGAACTAAATCCAATTATTGTAAGAAGTCGCTCTCACCAAAGCAAAGAAATAGTGATAACTCTGGCAGGGCTGTGACAGGCAGGATCTGAAGGTGTGTCCCAGAATTTCCTGAAAGGATTGACTGCCAGAGCAGTCCATTGTTCTCATTTAATTGGGTCTTCTCAAATGGGGTAAAGAGGATCTGTCTCTCTCCAAGTTTGTCTCAGCTGTGCTTCTGTCCAATTATTGAACAAGTTATGTACCTGCTTGGGGTAGCTTAGAAACAGGTGTGCAGTCATTGATTGTAATTTAAGTGTCTTTGGAAACTTAGCACCTTAGAATGACATGGAGTCAGGAAGATTTAAGAGATGTAACTTTCGGGCGCCTGGGTGGCTCAGTTGGTTAAGCGACTGCCTTCGGCTCAGGTCATGATCCCGGAGTCCCGGAATCGAGTCCCACATCGGGCTCCCTGCTCGGCGGGGAGTCTACTTCTCCCTCTAACCCTACCCCCTCTTGCGCTCTCTCTCTCTCTCAAATAAATAAATAAAATCTTAAAAAAAAAAAAAAAAAAGAGATGTAACTTTCTACTTCCTCTTTGATCTTCACCCTTTCTGCCAATGGCTCTGCCAGCTGGTCAGCCTCTTGGTTAGCATGGTAAAGTAGGTAGCTCTTGCCCGGAGCCAAGGAAATCCTTATAGAGTCCTCATCACCAGGTTATCTCAATATAAGGTTAGCAGGCCTTTAGTGCTAGAGCTTAAGTGCAGTGGGTGAGTATGCCCCCAGGGATTCCCCTTGGCAATTTTCACAGGGGGAGAAACTGCACCGGGGTGCAACGTCCCTTCCCTGTGCCTGAGAGACAAGAATAAATAAATGTGTAAGAATAAATCCACACTAATGTCAAGACTGAAAAAACACTGAAAAGAAATCAAGAGTCATTTGCAATGCTGGAATTGGTATTTTTTGAATCAGGGTAATGGAAATATCAGCAGTTTCCCCCAAAGATCACTGTATTAGAGTTCTCCAGAGAAACAAAACCAGTAAGACAGATATTGTTAGAAATTTGTGGAAATTTCTCACGAGGAATTGGCTCACATGATTATGGAGGCTGAGAAGTCCCGTCTGCTGTCTGCAAACTGGAGACTGAAAGCCAGGGGCATAATTTAGCTGGAGTTCAAAGGCCTAGAACCTGGGGAGCCAATGATGTAAACCCAGTCCATGGACAGGAGAAGATGAATGAGATGTCCCAGATTAATCAGTGAGGCAGAAAAAATAAAAGGTAAATTCCTCCTTCCTCTGCCTCTTATCCTATTCAGGCCCTCAACAGATTGGATGATGTTCACCGCACTGGGGAGAGCAGTTTACTGAGTCAATGAACTCAAATGCTAATCTCATCCAGACACACCCAGACACACCCAGAAATAGATTTAATCTCGGCCACCCATGGCCAGTCGAGTGGACACATAAAATGAACCATCACAATCACAATCACATGTCATACACGTGTATATTTAATGCACATGTGTATTTTTCTCTTTTAGTTTAGCACCTTGAAATGTTTAGCTGTTTCCTCCTTCACACGGGTTTACTTGGTGGCTTTTACAAAGTATTCATCAAAAGTTTCTTTATTATCTTTCAATTGGGATTTAATTTAGAAACATTTTCATTTAAACAACACTCAGGGGATATTTTTCAGTGTAGGCAAGCTGCGCTTGTAAGGAAGGTAGAAAGCAAGTGAAATGTGAAGGGAAGTCGCCCTTCCCCCTCACGGTTCATGTTCATAAATTGTCCATCCTACCACTTCCCTGCTCTTCTCTTGCTTTTAAAATTATCTCACAATCATCTGGCCATGTTCCCCCTAGGATGAAAACACATTTATAGTGAATGTCTTTTGTGGTCACTTTTTATCATCTCCGCTCCTAAGGAAGTGAATGCAGATGGAATGAAGCCGAGCCAGCCTTCTTTCCCCAGCCTTCCTGTTTCCTTGCTTCTGTCCCTGCATAGGGACCCCCGAGACCGGGAAATCTCCGACAGTCCTGTCTTCATTCCTACAGAAGGAGCTACATGGCTACCCACAGCCATTTCCCCCTTCTTCCTCACTAATAAGCATTGATTTTACTGCAAACGTCAATATGTTCTGTTCAGTAAATGTGGTCAGTTACTTTTCCCAGCCTCTCAGGGGGATGCATAGGAGTGGGTGAGTGGCAAAGTTTTGCCTGGCGAGCCAGAAGCGGAAGTTGAGCAGGACATCTACAAAGTTCATAAAAAGGGGGAAAGGGCTCACCTGGCAGTCCCCTTAATACTCCCCCCACCCCTTTCGTGCTTGTGTGTATTCAGCACACACAACACACTACATGTGTTTCGAGGATATATGTGTATTCAGGAACACATCTCAATCACATCAGAGTGGGAGGCCTGCAATTAGGCACAAGAAGTGGCTGGTGTGGGTGGGGAAAAGTAAATTTTAAAAAGAGAAGGGCCCTGTGTAGACGGCTGATGAGAATGTATTCTGAGATTGGTGTTTATTTAACTCGACCCTGCACCTGGTATCTTGAATAAAAGGGGAGGGAGATGGAGGAGGAAGACCAAAAAAAAAGGAGCCAGTGCAGAAAGTTCTTGTCCATGATCTTACAGAATTCTGCAATATGACATATGGAAAACATTCACCTGGCATCGACTGACTTGGGAAACCATGACGACTCTTCTAGCCTCCCATCTTAAGTCTTGTGGAGTCTGACTCCACACCTGGGAGCTCTCAAATGTCTAGTGGTCCAGCAACCAGGGCTCCGGCATGACTAAGGCGAAGTTTCTGCTTGCGGCACCTTTCCCTGCAGATGTGAACAGGAACCCTGGGGTTCAAGTCCAAACACTGGATTCCCTCCCCGGATACCCTGTCCTGGCTTTGGGCACCTACCCAGCTTCAGGCCTTGACCACAGTCTTTAAACAGCTGTCCCTTTTAGGACTCAACAGACCTAACTTCCTGTTTAGGTTCTGTCCTCCCTGGGGGGAAATTGCTGACTGGCTTCTTCCTCCAAGCAGAAATGCATAAACTTAAATGTTAAGTAAAACCTCTGGGCTGTGAAAAAGGTTTTTGACTGAAGAACCTTGCAGTAGAAGCCTAAGGAGGAGTGTGTAGGCTGTTGTATTCGTAACCCACCGTGAGCCATGCCTGCTGGCATTCATACCCTTGTAGAGTCCCTTCTCCCTGATTTTTTTTTTTTAATTCAATTAATTAACATATAGTGTGTTGTTCGTTTCAGAGGTAGAGGTTAGTGATTCATCAGTCTTATATAACACCCAGTACTCATTACATCACGTGCCCTCCTTAATGCTAGTCACCCGGTTACCCCATCCGCCCAATGCACCTCCCCTCCAGCAACCTTCAGTTTGTTTCCTATGATTAAGAGTCTCCTATGGTTTGTCTCCCTGATTACGTCTTATTTTATTTTTCCCTCCTTTACCCTATGCTCCTCTGTTTTGTTTCTTAAATGCCACATATGAGTGAGATCATATGACGATTGTCTTTCTCTGATTGACTTATTTCGCTTAGCATAATACCCTCTAGTTCCATCCATGTCGTTGTAAATGGACACATTTCTTTCTTTCTTTTTTTTTTTTTAAAGATTTATTTATTTATTTGACAGAGAGAGACACAGCAAGAGAGGGAACACAAGCAGGGGAGGGGGAGAGGGAGAAGCAGGCTTCCCGCCGAGCAGGGAGCCCGATGCGGGCCTCGATCCCAGAACCCTGGGATCATGACCTGAGCCAAAGGCAGATGCTTAACAACTAAGCCACCCAGGCGCCCCAAGACACATTTCTTTTTTGATGGCTAAGTAATATTCCATTGCATGTATATGTGTGTGTGTGTGTGTGTGTGTATATACACATACCACCTCTTCTTTATCCATTCATCTGTCAGTGGACATCTGGGTTCTTTCCATAGTTTGACTATTGCGGACATTGCTGCTATAAACATTGGGGTGCAGGTGCCCCTTCGGATCACTACATTTGTATCTTTAGGGTAAATACCTACCCTCTCCTTGACTCTTGATGGCTCTGTGACCTGCTTTAACCAACAGAATGAGGCAGAAGCGATGTTGGGCCAATTTGTGACCTAGAACTTAAGAAGGCCTGGAAGCTTCTGCTTTCACCCTTCACAATCTGGGAGAAGCCAGCTGCCACGTAGGAAGGCTGGCCACCCTGAGACCACCATGCTGTGAGGAAGTTCACGGCAAGTTACCAAAACAAAGAGTAACTCTACCCATACTATATTTAGGGCTTCAAAAATAGAAAAACTTAGAAATAGAAAGATTTCGAGGAAAAGGTAGTATTTCTTCACACAGGGAGACTGGTCTTTTGACAGATGATCTTCCAATCAAAGCTTAGGAGCGGTATGTGTTAATGCAGAATTTTGTGTGACTCCTAACTTCATCTCATGCCATGTCTCCTCTTCTGTCCTCTCCTCTCCCTGCACTGCCTCCCATCCCCTGGATTTGCCTTAGGCTTCTCCCAGTCCTGTGGGTTTGCCTGTGCTGTACCATCTCTGTGTGATGGCTCCTCCCTTCATCTCCGTGGATCAAACTCCCACCAGTTGTCCCAGACCATCGTGAAATAGAACCACTCTGTGGAGTTTCCCATGAATGTTGCAGCCCCTATGAGGGCTCGTCCTTTCCTCTCACCTCCATTCCCAAAGCATTTCTAGAATGGAAAACTCATTTGGCCATTAACCATCTTGTAACATCATTTCTCTTATTACCTTGAACAGATATGTAAATGTATTTTGATTTAACTATATACCAGTTTATTTCCTGCTCCCCGAATCAGATTGTAGCTTCTCAGGCACAGGAACACATGTGTGTCCCCCCAGCAGAAAGCCAGTAAATGTCTGTCGGTTTCTACTGCACTTTCCAGTTATCTCCAATCCAAAGGACCTAAGAGTTATATTTTCTTTCTTCTTTCTTTCTTTCTTTCTTTCTTTCTTTCTTTCTTTCTTTCTTTCTTTCTTTCTTTCTTTCTTTTTCTCTTTCTTTCTTTCTTTCTTTTCTTTCTTTCATCTTTCTTTCTTTCTTCTTTCTTTCTTCTTTTTGTATGAAGTCTGAAATAATGCTTTTGCAACATGCATTTTTTAATTTAATTTTTATTGAGATACAATTGACATATAACATTATGTTAATTTTGTATTTCTTCTTTAAAGCTTTCATTTCCTATCAGAAGGGTTGTAATGATTTTAAATTTTTGTCCAAGACTGAAAAGGTTCCTAGGAAGTGGAACCTTCTGTTTTAAAACTGATGTCGAGTGGGCGCCTGGGTGGCTTGGTCAGCTGGGTGTCTGACTCTTGATTTTGGCTCACGTCGTAATCTCAGGGTCATGGGATCAAACCCTGCATCTGCTGAACAGTGTCTGCTTGTCCCTCTCCCTCTCCTCCTCTCTGTGCTCATGTGCACTCTATCTCTAAAATAAATAAAATCTTTAAAAAATAAAAATAGGGCGCCTGGGTGGCTCAGTCGTTAAGCGTCTGCCTTCGGCTCAGTTCATGATCCCAGGGTCCTGGGATCGAGTCCCACATCGGGCTCCCTCCTTGGGGGGAAGCCTGCTTCTCCCTCTCCCACTCCCCCTGCTTGCGTTCCTGCTCTCGCTATCTCTGTCTCTGTCAAATAAATAAATAAAATATTTTTTAAAAACATAAATAAATAAATAAATAATAAAAATAAAAAATAAATAAATCTGATGTCAGGGAGCAAGAATTCCTGTCCCATTCAAGGCTCCTTCTAGCTGGACTAAGAATCAAATTGACACGAGACAGATTAACAGGAGAAAATCAAATTTAATAGCATACATTCAGGGAATCCACACAGACATGGAAGTTCCAAAGACAGACAAAAAGATATATATGTGGGGGAGGGGGTGGGAGGATGGGTTAGCCTGGTGATGGGTATTAAAGAGGGCACGTTCTGCATGGAGCACTGGGTGTTATGCATCCCATGAATCATTAACATAACAATAAAAAATTTTTTTAAAAAGGTATGTATGTGATTCTGAACTAAGGAGAAGGAGGTGGGGGTCTGGGACTTCAGAGGAAAGGAATGCATTTCACAGGACAAGAGCAGATGTTTGTCCTGCCATAGAGATGGGTCACTCAGATAAAATCTATCCCTGCCGATAACCCTTATTCTGGGAAAGACTCCCAGTTTAGATTCTTCTATGTAGTTAAGGAAAAGAAAACTTTCTCTTGAGCCCGTGGGGCCTCGATTGCCTTCAGCTCAAAATGATCTTCATGCCGAAGTGGCTCATCTTGGGGCGGCCTGCCTTCAACCTCTACACGGCGAGCGTCTCATGCAAACTGGCATCAGTGGGCCACCGTTCTGCTGCGGCTCGTTACCACAGCGAATGCGCCCGGTGCCCCACCCAGGGTTCCAACTGCGGAACCTGCGGAGCAGCTGCCCAAGCCTGTTTTCACACAAACGGCACCTGTGCCCTGTGAAGTTCAAGCGGGTGGTCTCCTAAACTAGTTTCACAATCATTTAAATTTGATAGAAAGGGTTTTGAAAACCATTTGTGGTAATTACACATTAGCATAATGGAGGTTGCTGTCATGGTAGCAGCTATAAAAGGGAAGAATAAAAACTTGCTGGATTTTCTCCAGCGTGGTTCTACAGAAGGAAGCGATATGTAACCAGTACATGCCATCCAGACCCCAGAGGGTTTACTGTATTCCATCCTGCAGCAAAGAAGTCCAGCTCTTCACTATATGTCTTTATTTATTACATATACGGTAACTTGCTTTCTTACAGGTCCCTCTTTATTTGCCACTACTTTGAGCTGCTCAGAGACAAAGACTGGTGTGTTTGACAACATATATGTTCACTGACTGTGTTCACTGCTTTTTAGTGAATGTGAACCCATTTCATTCTTACATCTCTCCTATTAGATAGATGCAATTTTTATTCCCATTTTATAGATGAGGAAACTGAGGCACAAAGTAGTTAAGTAACTTGCCGAGCTAGTAAGTGACAGAGTTGGGATTTGTTGTGTTTTTTTTTTTTTAAGATTTTTATATATTTGACAGAGAGAGAGCGTGAGAGCACAAGCAGGGGGAGCAGCAGAGGGAGAGGGAGAAGCAGGCTCCCCACTGAGCAGGGAGCCCTACATGGGGCTCGATCCCAGGACCCTGGGATCATGACCTGAACCAAAGGCAGTTGCTTAACCAACTGAGCCACCCAGGTACCCCCAGAGTTGGAATTTGAATCCAGGCAATCTGGCTCCAGAATATGCTCCAAGCATGACACAATCCGGTTTAGTCTTTATTCATAACAATGAATATCCATGGCACCTAGCCCCATCCCTGGCATGAAACTCAATAAATATTTACTAAAAAATGAATAAGTGATTAACTCCCATATGTAAGACAATCATATGTCCAGGATACTCTTGGAGAGTTATAATTTTAAACATTCTATTAGGTTTTCAAAATATGTATTAAACCATGCATCACATGATGCATCTAGATTGGGGGGTCAGACTCTGGCAAAGTTTCTGTAAGATTATCAATTGCATTTACTCTGATTTTTTGTTCAAATTGATCATTCTTAGTCCGATAAATCTTGATACCAGGAAGGGGGTGCTCTGGATAATAGGCTTCAACTACCAGGCATTGCAAAAATGTCAAGTGTCCTTGGTTTTATAAGGTGATTAAGTTTGAAGCTGGAACACTCCTAACAATATCCATTATATATGGTTTTGTCAGGTTTGAGTCAAACAAAGGATTTGAGGGAAGGTATAAGAAGGAGTCTTCTTAGACCTGTTATCACTAGATGTAAAAACCCTTGGAAAATCTTAGAAAGGTTGCCTCACCAGGAATGCACCTTGTTAAGACAAGATACTATTTTATGAGAAGAACCATGAGAGACGATGGACTCTGAAAAACAAACTAAGGGTTCTAGAGGGGAGGGGGGTGGGAGGATGGGTTAGCCTGGTGATGGGTATTGAGGAGGGCACGTTCTGCATGGAGCACTGGGTGTTATGCACAAACAATGAATCATGGAACACTATATCTAAAACTAATGATGTAATGTATGGGGATTAACATAACAATAAAAATTTTAAAATTAAAAAAAAAAAGCTTACATTTTACAGATGAAGAGAAAAAAAAAAGATACTATTATATGAAAGAGGTCACTATCTCATGTTACAATCTAGTTCCCCGAATATTTCCAGCTAAGGACTGTCAGGTCCAGAAAATCATCTATAGCGGTGATTCTCAAAGTATGGTCCCTGACCAGCAGAACCAGCATCTCCAAAGAACTTATTAGAAATACAAATTCTTGGGGCATCTGGGTGGCTCAGTCGTTAAGCATCTGCCTTCGGCTCAGGTCATGATCCCAGGGTCCTGGGATCGAGCCCCACGTCGGGCTCCTTGCTCGGCAGGAAGCCTGCTTCTCCCTCTCCCACTCCCCCTGCTTGAGTTTCCTCTCTCGCTGTGTCTCTCTCTGTCAAATAAATAAATAAAATCTTAAAAAAAAAAAAAAAACAGAGATAACTTAAGAATAAGTGAACGGATACCGTGAAATGAACTAAATACAGGATTGGTAATTAATAACTAAAGAAACATGTACGCACACTTACATGTGACAAGTGTGATCCAATTTCCAGAAGTCCCCGTAGGGTCAAGAACATGTTCGTCTCACATTTAATCAGAGACTGCAGCAAACCTTCCATCTATTTCAACGGTCCTATTACGTTCTGCTCTCCCGCCACGGAGAAGAGTTCCCAAGACAAAGCTCGTGGCTCCTGGTGACATGGTCCTTTTTTTCCTTTCCTTTACACCATGGCACCCTTCCCTCAGGCACATGTGATGTCTCTGAAGGGGCTGGAGGCCAAGGTGGCCAAGACCAGCCCCCTAGAACACTGTCCCGTTGGGACGGTCTCAAGTCCCCAGGCTCAGTCCAGCCGGTTCTATGAGAAGGTCCTACTGCCCCCATAAGTCTGATTTCTACATATGTGAACTGTGGCTCTGGACTGGAGTCCATTCCGTTCCCATAGGATTTCTGGACCCCGTGTGAAGCTGGGGGTGTGTTTGGACCTTGGTGTCAGTCAGTATCCCTGAGCATGACAAAATGGCTTAAAAGCTCTCAGAATATTTTCTAATGGTCGGTAAACTGACCTGTCTAAACTTCACAGAGGTCTTGTAGAGTGCTGTAGGGCATAGGGTGAAGAGTGGTGTTGCCTAATGTCACATGCTGGCCTTCACTGACCTGACCTAAATGATGTCAGACATATTCATCCATTCATCCGTCCCTCCATCCGAAATCACATGTAGGCACATGCATATCCAGGTGCTTTAAATCCTTCCTGGAAGAGGCAGAAAATACCGGCATTTTAAAACATTGGTATGTATAAATGTGTCGGGTGTATGAAAAAAAAATGAGTACTATAAAATATGACTCAAAAATATGATTTTGATACACTATAAAATATGACTACCCATCACTAAGCAATAAATGAAACTTTAGTTAGCTGAAGATAATGTAAATATTCCTGCCTTGATCCAGTATGGGCCCCCCCTCCCATTTTCTGTCACCTCAAGTCTATAATTTTTGTTAATACTCTTCAGTGGCTACATCAAAATCTTCTTTTGGAAAGAACGATTCGAGCCTTTTCTGCTCATCCCTGACAATTTTTTCTCTCAATAGGTCAAATGTCAGACCAAGACCAGAAATGACCATACCTTCGCAGCGTTACCGTAATCCTGCTGTTATCATTTATTAGGAGCTTTATTCACTTTCAGGGTGCTTTATGTAATGGGCCAGCTCCAGCTGTCACTCTCTTAGAAGGACTTCTCTCTTTCTGTATGATTTTTCCTTTGCTTCTCTATAATGGGGATTGTGCCGACTGACTTTTGTGTAGGGGGAGAAGAAATTCAAGGCAGCTCTTCGAGCGACACTGAAGCACCTGGAAAGTCTCCCCCAGGGTGCAGGAGACATTTATTTGTTATTTGCTGGGTGAAACTATCAAAGTCCCCTTAGTGGTAGCTGTTTAACATTTTCCCACTTAACAATTTCAGGCCCAGGCACCTGGGTGGCTCAGTCTGTTAAGCATTTGCCTTCAGTTCAGGTCACGGTCCCAGGGTCCTGGGATCAAGTCCCGCATCAGGCTCCCTGCTCAGCAGGGAGTCTGCTTCTCCTTCTGCCCCTCCCCACACTCGTGCTCACTCTCTCTCTATCTCTCTTGAAAAAAATAAATAAATAAAATCTTTAAAAAAAAAAAAACAATTTCAGGCCCACTGTGTGTGGTCTTCACTTGGCTTAGAGATCGGTGAATTTCTGTGCACAAGACTTGATGAATGAGCTATCTGGAGATGGACAGTTACCCATTTAGGTAGGCCGGAAAATATTCCACTATTATAAAGTGTGTGTTTCTAAAAGTATTATGTTGTAGATCGGCCACCCTGATTTCTTATTTCTGCTACTAAGTGGTATCAGGCAAAGAGCCTGGGGTGAAATTGTGATGTAGAACAAGCCTGACCTTAGTAGCTGCTCTCATGCCCTTATTATTCACAGTTTTCTGGTTTCTAGAACCCTGACCAAGGGGATATTATATTAGCAACTCATTCAGATCACACTGCTAAGTAAGCTAGGGATGCCAAATGGGCTTCAACTCCTGTGCCAACTTTGATTAGCCTGCAGAGGCTGCCAGCAGCACTGTGCTGAGGATTCTAAGTCCAGACTCCATGAGAAAGCATGCTAGGATGGATTAGTAACAACCCCCATGGGTTGGGAGCACACCACAACACTTGCCTAGAACTTGCCATCCCTGCGCTAAGAATTTAACACATTACATTTCTGTGGGATGTTTGCACATTAGAAGAGGAATGTGAAAGAGACAACACTTGATACTGATGACAAATGGAGGTTCAGACATTTGTAGAAGGCTGGTGAGATATATATTTGGGGGAAGCCATAGAGAGAGAACAAAAGAAAGTGAAAGGAAGATCTGTTCCAGAAGAGACCCTCAGGGGCCTCTGGGTGGCTCAGTCAGTTAAGCATCTGACTCTTGGTTTTGGCTCAAGTCAGGAGATGGAGCACTGGGGTCGGGCTCTATGCTCAGCAGGGAGTCTGCTTGAGATTCTCTCCCTCTGCTCCCTCCTCCTACCACTCATGCTCTCTCTCAAATAAATAAAGCTTTAAAAAAAACAAACAGCCAAAGAAAAAAGCAAGAGGGAGACTCAATTTGAAAGAGCACAGAAAAAGTGCCAATCCTAGCTTTACAAGCTATCATTCTATGGACCTAACAATAAATCTAAATTTTAGTTAAATGTATAAAATGTGCCCAAGGTGCTGTGATTTATTTTGCTGCTAATATGGTTTCTATATAACAACAGCAACAACTTTCCATGCTTCACATCACACTCCTTGGTCTGTTGCTTATTTTATTCTCTGTCTGTGATTTGAGCCAAGGAGTCTGAGAAAGTGGGCTCACAGAAGGCACAGAGGTACCATATGCTGTGATCAATACACCCTCGGCATTCAACAGATACAACCCACCCAAGGGCTGCCACTTATTTGTACACCAACTTTTTTCCCAGCAGGGTCTAAGTAAGAATCTCCTCACTCAGCAGCACTGCAAACGCCAAATTCTTTCAGGGCCTTAGTTTTGTATGTTCAAAATGGAAAACGGCGGCTACGAAATCCACCATAGAGAGATGAAACAAAGGTGGTCTGCCAAAAGGACTCCCTTAACTGAGTTAGATATTTTGAGAGCACAATGATTTAACAAAAAATAAAATAAGGACTCCAAATTTGGAGTCAGGAGACATGCTGTGTCCTTTAGTTGACCAGGAGCAAGGTCATTTAACCTGTTTCAGGCTGTTTCCTAAACCATAAAACAGAGACACAACAATCCCTAACTTAGAACCAAATGCTGGTTGACAATCAAGAGAGAAGCCATCATGAATTGAACCCTGATTTCCTACAAACACAATGCTATTTCCTATCACAAACATTATGAAGCTGATCATAAAAAGTAGAACAAGAAAATTCAAATATAGTTACAGGCATTTATTAAATATGTAAAACCACACAGCCCTAAAAACTTCATAGCAAATGCTCCTTTTGAGAGGTTTTCTGCATGGCTTAGGCTTGTTGCAGCTTATCAAAATATATGGCTTATAAGGACAGCTCTTCTTAAGAAATCACCCTATGGCAAACAATCACTCCTCCAAAGACTAACATACCACGTGGAAAGTTAGGGTCATCTGTCTCCCAAATATTCTTTGCCAATTTCATGTGCATGGGTGCCTCTGAAAGTCTTTGAGTGGAACATACTCTGCTCTTCCTTTGCAGAGAAGAATCCGTTGCTGAGCTCCGTAACCAAGATTCTAGCATTTCCATTCTGTCTGTATCTGGACCTTTAATCTTCAGCTTGGTCCGTGTTGCCAGGCCAATGCAATGTCCATGGCACTTGGTCCCCAGACTTTCACGTTGTTTTTTTTTTGTAATATATATTAGGTTTGGTCACTGTGGTGAAGTTCTTATTTCCAGTAATAAAATTCACTAAAGTGAGGGTCAAAAGTCAAAACATTTCAAATTGTGGGTGAAAACATACACAAAAGTGCTTAATAAACTATAAAAGACTGTTTTATTTTATATATATATATATATATATATATATATATATATATATATATTTTTTTTTTTTTTAGCAATCTCTACACCCAACATGGGGCTTGAATTCGTGACCCTGAGATCAAGAGTCACATGCTCTTCCAACTGAGCCAGCCAGGCTCCCCTAAAATATAGAAGACTTTGTAAACTGAAAATAGCCAAGCAAATACTATATATTGTGCCTTATCAGAAGTAATGCAAAAGCTCACAAAGGTAGAAGTTCTAATCAGGATGAAGACAACCAGAAGCGGGCAGTGGAGCAGAAAGGCGTGGGGAGAAAGGTTGGAAGCTTCCTCATAAACTTGCCCACCACAGAGAAGGGGTCTCCTAAATTCTCTTAGGCTGGTTTCTGTGTCAGAGTTGTTTGCTCGGGTCAGCTAAGCTTGGTCAACTAACCTTCCTTCTCTGGCATCTTTTCAAATTCCAGCTTTTCCAGATAATCTGAGTATGTTTCCCTAACTCCTACTCCAGAGGGGAAAACTGTTTCTATTTGTCTTTATTTCCCATCTTTTCACTTAGGTCCTTGACCCCATGTTGATCCCAACTGGACCATTCGCTTAGTTTTGTGTTTTGTTTTCGTAGAAATAGTGTCTTCAAAGAATCAAAGCAAAGGAGTCTTTAATAGGTTGTTTGCAAGTGAAATGTGACTCTCCCAGGCCAGGGGCACCGCAAGAGACGCGTCACGACGTAGCTGGTTTCTGGCTGAGCTCCCGAGCTGCTTGCCATTCCCAGGAAGCCACTGCCCCCTTGCGTCTCAGCGCTGGCCAGGCTTACCCCGAGATGCGGAAGAACACTTGGCCAAAAAGTCTGTAAAAGATTATTGGTGGGCTATTTCTGGCTCTTAGATTTGTTGGTTCAAATAAGATTTCCTTTCATCTCATGGCTTTTTAAGTTTAATCATTCTTCCTCCCCATGAATTTTTAAAAGGCATATTTTGTTATAATTATCAAAGTAGTGTATACTTCTTGAAGAAAAATTCATGTAGAATGATTTAACTTTGTTAACGTTTTGATGTATTTCTTCCATGGTTTTTTTTTTTTCTTTCTCCATATAAGGAAACCTAATTTTACTTGGGGATAGGAAAAAAAGCCACACAACTATGAAATCTAATTTTATCATAAATGTTATGTAAACATGATCTCTTCTCCACAACAAGAAAATCAACTTTTGAGATTGCTAGAGTACCAAGAAACAGATTGCCCTTTTCTCTCAAAAAATATGACACAAAGGATAGCACTTTAGATCATAGAGCCTTATAAAATTTGCCTATAGTTCCAATCCTGTGAATTATACTGTGGTGAATGCAACTATTAGACACATTAAATTGAATATTATCTCATTTTCAAGACAAAAAAATAAAATCCTCTGCTCTAAAGTTGGCCTGTGGAATTGGGAAATTTGGCAGTCTAAATGATCCAGTGTGATGTATCATATTTCTAAATGTTGTGTAGATTTGTTGCTTCCTCCCCACTTTGGAGAATGTAGAAACAAAGGGTTAGATCTGGGCATGCCAGGAGGAGCTGAGAAGGAGTCCTTTGTTTCTCCAAGTTCCTTTTCTTCTATATCTTAATTGCTGTCTGTACCATCTAGATGTGCATACAATACAACATAAATATGAATGTATGGTGTCAGAGTGAGTCTGTGGCTAAGAACTGGAATGGGCTAAGAGGAAATTTAATGTCGCTTTAGCTACTTTATATGATCCTTTATTCTCTTTGGAGACCTTGTGACTAAGAGGATATTTCAAAAGAGCCCTGGGACAGGAGTTCTCCATTACTTTGACTCATAGATCACTTTAATTCTACAGGAATAAAGTTCCATAGGCCACCTGTATGTCATACAGTTCCATAGGCCTTCCTGTATGTCACTTAAGTGAAATGTAGATAGGGGCACCTATGTGGCTCAGTCAGCTGAGCATCCAACTCTTGATCTCAACTCAGGTCTTGATCTCAGGATTCTGAATTCAAGCCCTGCGTTGGGCTCCATGCTGGGCATGGAGTCTACTTAAAAAAAAAAAAAAGGGGGGATGTAGACATTTTACCATTTTCAACACAGAAAAATAAAACTTCCTTCTGTAAATATGACCTATGGGAATTATGTAATTTGGTCTTTTAAATGATCCAGTTATTGGGGATTGCAAATGGTCATTATTATGCACACACACAAAATAATAATGCACAAACCTGAACAACTTTACCAAAAAAGTCTGTTGAATATTAAACTGTTAATTATGGTATCTCAAAGTCTCTGATCACTGTTATTACACATTTTTATTTGTTAATATGCTTGTAATCTGTGCCCTGTTTTTTGTGCTCTGTTTTTTATTTTTTAAAAAGATTTTATTTATTTGAGAGAGAGACAGAGATAGTGAGAAAGCGGGAGTGGGGAGGAGAGGGAGAAGCAGGCTCCCCACTGAGCAGGGAGCCTGATGCAGGACTCAATCCCAGGTCCCCGGGATCATGACCTAAGCCGAAGGCAGATGCCCAACCGATTGAGCCACCCAGGCGTCCCGAGGTTCATAGCTTTAACTGTTCTGGCTTGTGGTTTCTCTTACCTTCTCAGTTGACTGCCTGCACTCTGATAGAGACTGTTCGAATGAATTCCTCATGCCCTAAGGAAATTTGGCAATTGTATTTCTCATCTATCTACTCTAGCTCTCTCGCATCTTTGCCTGCTTCCAAAGTGGGGAGGGCAAATTACAAAGCTGAAAGCTAATGCCAAGCTAGGATTTAGTGATAATTATTATCTTGATCTCCACCTATCAGACCCAGAGAGACAATGTCATTTTGAGTATTGCTCCTCAGTTTTTTCCACCTGTAAAATGAGAACATTGGACCAGTTACATACCTAAGTCGGCCCCAGTTCAAACACTAGGAGTCTGTATTTTATACGTGGGCTCCATAGACAGAAAAAGTGTTTGATTTAGCCAAGAAAAAAACATTCAGTGTGTCAAAACAACTTTATACCTTAAAAAATAAATAAGAAAAACAAAGTGCTTTCTCTTTTTTTAAGATTTTTTTTTAAGATTTTATTTATTCATTTAAGAGAGAGAGAGAGCACAAGCAGGGAGGAGGGGCAGAGGGAGAGGGAGAAGCAGGCTCCCCGCCGAGCAGGGAACCCTATGTGGGGCTGGATCCCAGGACCCTGAGATCATGACCTGAGCTGAAAACAGTCACTTAACCAACTGAGCCACCCAGGTGCCCCAAAACAAAGTGATTTCTTAAAAATAAGTATTATTCAGGAAATATTCCAATAAGCAAGGATGCAGACCCCCTTATTTCAAGGCTCACCACCTGGGAGAGCTTGCCTCCAGCCCCTAGTGAGAAAGTGGCTTGTCCCTGAAGTTGAATGAGAATGATCAATGTCGAACCGTTCAACCTGCTTTGCTGTCTGACTTTCAGATTCTCCTCTTCAGAATACTCTTGCCATCCTAAATCTGGCCACGGAATGCAGAAGCCAACAGAACAGAACTGACTTTAGCTAGTGAGCCCATAGCACTCTTTAAGCACTACTGTGTGCCAGACCGGGACTATAGTGGAGAACATAACCTTGTGGAATTTATAGTCTACAGTAGACATCAGAATCTTGGTTTCTAGAACTTTGACTTGTTCTGCTTTTCAAAGAAACTTAAAAAAGTGATCCTGTAGACTCTGCATGAACGGGGTATGTTTTATTCATCACTGTATACCCAGTGCTCGGCATGTAATAGATACCCACAGATGTTCACAGCATACATGAGTGCATGATCAGATATGAAGTGGATACTTAATAAAAAGCCTAAACCAAGTTTAAGGCATGCTCCTAGAATTGCTCAAGATTACCTGGGCATTTAATGCTGTTCTCTTTTTCAGAGTAACATAGGAATACAAATGAAATTCCATGCTGGGCAAGAGTCAAAAAGCTTATTTTTCTTGTGCTGTGTGGGTTGTGTGTTTGAATTATCTTGCCCATTTGCGGGGGGAGGGAAGGAAATTCGGGGAGGTTAGTGGTTTTGTTGTCATTATTTTGTGAGGCCTCCCAAACATTCCTTCTATCAACAGATATGCCCTGTGCTAAGCACTGTCCCAAGCATAGAAGATACCATGATGAGTAAGCATGATGACTGGCAAGATCTCTATCCTCTGGGAGCTTCTATTCTAGAACTCTCCATAGACTGTTGTACCATTCTTTTCACTGCTTACTGTGGGTGACTATAATTACTACATATCACTTCTATAATCAGAACATTTTTTAAGAGGGGAATTACTTAATAAAGGGTGGATACAAATCTGAATTTGTAATACAACTCTGAACATATTTGGGGCAGCACTGCTTCTATTACACAACGATGGCAGTGAAAAAAGACCAGGCACTCCCTTTACCACAAAAAGCACATAAATAAGTACAACCTTTTCAGAAAGAAATTTTGCAGTCTCTTTCAACATTTTTTTTAAGTAGGCTCCACACCCAACATGGAGCTTAAATGCACAACACCAAGATCTAGAGTCACATGCTCTACCAACTGAGCCAGACAGGCATCCCTCTTTCAACATTTTAAATCTGTCTGTCTTCTAACCAAGTAATTCCAGTCTTATAAGTTTATCCTAAAGATTGCTTGCACAGGGGCGTCTGGGTGGCTCAGATGGTTAAGTGTCTGCCTTCAGCTCAGGTCATGATCTCAGGGTCCTGGGATCGAGCCCCGCGGCGGCTCCCTGCTCAGCCCTCTCCCACTGCCTCTACCCCTGCTTGTGCTCTCTCTGTCTCTCTCTCTCAAATGAATAAAAAAAAATCTTAAAAAAAAAAAGATTGCTTGCACAAATAAAGAAGGATACATGGACCAAGATGGTACTGCAACATTATTTGTGATGGTGGGAAATGGCAACCTTAATGTCCATCACTAGGGGATTGCATAAATAAATTCTGGTATGCCCATATAATAGAATACAATGCAGGTCTTTTTTAAATGAATTAGATCTATATGTAATGACTTGGGAAAATATACATGATATATCGTTATAGGGCCAGGGATAAGTCAAAAAAGCAGGCTGGTTGGTTGTTTTTTTTTTAATTTTATTTATTTATTTGACAAAGAGAGAGAGCACGAGCAGGGGGAGGGGCAGGGGGAGAAGCAGGCTCCCTGCCAAGCAGGGAGCCCAATGCGGGACTCGATCCCAGGACCCCAAGATCATGACCTGAGCCGAAGGCAGACGCTTAACCAACTGAGCCACCCAGGCGTCCCCAGGCTGGTTTTTTTTTAAAGTATAGTTTTCTATAAAATAGCCAATAGCACCTTACATAAACAGTTACAACAACATTGTGAAATAGGTGTTGTTATCATCCTCACTTTACAGATGAGGAAACAGAGTTATATCATAACTTGCTCAATGAATACAGACATGTGACTTTGACCTCATGTGCTTAGTCACTGCTATATCCAAGAATCACTTCTCCCTTTAATTAGACTTGTTTAAGTTGGGGTTTTTCCACTTTCAACCAAGAAAATCCTAATAAACAATCCAAATATAGCTCAGTAGAGACTAGATAAATAATAGCACAATAATATAATGGAATACTAGGTAGCTTTTAAAAAAAAGAAACTACGGGGCACCTGGGTGGCTCAGTTGGTTGAGCATCTGCCTTCAGCTCAGGTCATGATCTTGGGTCTCAGGGTCCTGGGATCGAGCCCTGCATCAGGCTCCCTGCTCAGCAGGGAGTCTGCTTCTCCCTCTCCTCCCTCCCCGCCACTCGTGCTCACTCTCTTGCTCTCTCAATAAATAAATAAAATCTTAAAACAATAATAAAAAGAAATAAACAGAAGAAACTACATATATTAATATTAAAATAAACCTAATATAAGATAGAAAAGCAAGTTTATAGAAGATATATGTAAGTATATATATGTTTTAAGATAATAAGACAAAAGTTTATACAAAAAAGGTTGGAAGTATTAACAGTTAAATGTCATAAAAACAATACTAAAGCAAAATTCTTCTAATACATATTTACACTTGTGAATCTCTTTTGAAATATCATTATTATTATTTTTTTTTTTTAAAGATTTTATTTATTTATTCATGAGAGACAGAGAGAGAGAGAGGCAGAGGGAGAAGCAGGCTCCCAAGGAGCAGGGAGCCCGATGCGGGACTCGATCCCGGGTCTCTGGGATCATGACCTGAGCCGAAGGCAGACACTCAACCATCTGAGCCACCCAGGCGCCCCTGAAATATCATTATTATTAATTCTTTCTGACTATAAACGCCTTCCATTTCATTGTAGTAGGGAGTGGACAGGAGAAGAATGAGACTAAAACAGAGAGACCCTTTTACTTTACATGCTTCCAAATTGCTTGAATTTATTAGAAGAGTTTATGTGATAACAACCCAACACAAACTGCTATAAGCAAAAAAAAAAAAAAAAAGTGTGTAGGGAGGGAATATTGAATGGACAGTGGGCCAGCTCACAAAATCCAAGGAAAAGCTATCCAACTAAGCCTAAGCCACGGCAAGGTGGGCAACAGGAGCCCTCAGCCCTAGAACCAGAATATCGACTTTCACCAAGAGCCTCTGGGTCTTTTGTCTCCGCTTCCCTAGGCATGTCGGCCTCATGCCCTCCTACTATAGTCTTTCTCCATGGTGAGGGGTCACGACTTCCGGCAGCTTCCCCAGGCACAGCCTCTCAATCTCACCACCGAGAAGGAAACAGGCTCTTCTCCGAGGATGGACTCTGAATGGTCACAAACCCACTGCAGACCAACCCTGTGAGCAGGGTAGTGGGAATTATGACTTCAGCTTACCTCCAGAGTCGGCAGCTCTATTCAGCCAGAAGTTGGGAGTGGAGTGGAAAAGGAGAGGGGAAGACAGAAGCAATGTTTCTTTAGGGCAGAAGGGAGAGGTGCTGGGTACACCAAATGATTAATGTGTACTACACAAGCATAGATTTCTCTCAGAAAAAAATTTTAGAGCTATTTTCACCTTGTGTATGTGTAAATATGTATTTTTTTCAAGTGACAAGGAGTGTGTATAACAACGTTCTCTGAAACAGTTTTACAATCATTAGAAGTTGTAAACAACCTATAGTTAACATCTGTTGATTTTTTTTCCTCTTGGATTGTCCCCTTTCCTCCCTCCGGACACAATGCACCCAATGTCCCATGTCAGCTGAACCAATCCTACACCACCGTACTTCCTGTGACCACAACAACCAGCCTGAAGCGTGGATGTGTAATCTAACATGAACCAATCAGGGTCTTTGTCCAGGACATTTTCTTTTCAGGTAGTACTAGTGTTGGGGCTGTGACTCTAGAAGATTTTTTTCACCTGGAGCTGGTAGAAAAGCATTATTTCCTGTCAGGTCAGGAAGCTGCCAAGATAGAATCTGGAACTTCCAATTTTGTCTCTTACACATGAGGTGAAGCCACCTAAGAATGAAGCTGTTTATGCCAAAATAAACAGAGATGAGGGGCGCCTGGACGGCTCAGTTGGTTGAGGGTCTGCCTTGGGCTCAGGTCATGGTCCCAGGGTCCTGGGATCGAGTCCCACATCGGGCTCCCTGCTCAGCGGGGAGTCTGCTTCTCCCTCTCCCTCTGCCCCTCCACCCCGCTTAAGTTCTGTCTCTCTCTCTCTCTCAAATAAATAAATAAATCTTTTTTAAAAATTACAAAAAATAAAATAAAACAAAACAAAAAACCCAGAAATGAGACATGAGGACATGGGGACTCCTGATGCATTAGAGTCCCCAGTTGCCTCTGAGGCAAGTAAATAATAAATCCAGCCTCTGACACTAACACTACCCTGCTCTTCTGCAAATATGACTACATGGGCCAATTAACTCCCTCTTTAGCCTAAGGCTGTTTGAGTTGGGATTCTTCCAGCTTCAACCAAGAGAATCCTAATAAACAATCTGAATATAGATCAATAGAAGCTGGAAAACTTATGGCACAATAATAAAATACTATGTAGCTTTGGAAAAGAACAATCTATATTCACGTTTAAAAAATCCCCGCATCAGGCTCCCTGCTCCACGGGAAGCCTGCTTCTTCTCCCTCCCCCACTCCCCCTGCTTGTGTTCCCTCTCTCGCTGTGTCTCTCTCTGTCAAATAAATAATTAAAATCTCTAATATAAGGAGAAAAGCGAGTTTATAGGACAGGAGTATGTGTGTATACGTGTGTGTGTGCCTGTGTTTCTGTGTGTCTATATGGCTTGGGAGTGTGAAACTTAGGGAGAGTGAAAAGGACACAATGTTCCAAAAGGTTAATACTGGTTACCTCTGGAGGCTTGTATGGGCATGACTTTCACTTTTTAAATATACTTGTGCATTTCTTAATTTTCCAAAGAGTATATACTTTTATAAAATGAAAATTTTAAGCCAAAAATAACTACAGAACATGAATTGTAGCCCATGTATGTTATACAACTTCCCGCTTTGTTGCTTCTGTTCCATTTAAGAAACAGAGGACTGGGAATTTGGAGACCCAGGCTTCTAGTCCAAACTTTCACTGTGTTCTATAACCTTGGGCAAGGTGGTTTGCCTCTGTGGGCCTCAGTTTCTTTCTCTCTAAGAGGGATACTAGAAATAACAGCAGCTACTATTTCAGTGGTTTCTATGTCCAAGCACTGTGCTAAATACCTTCCTCTCAACAGCTCCCTGAGTTGAGCATTACCCCGTTTTCCATATATGAAAAACAAAGCACAAGTGTTGGAATCAGAATTCGAACTCAGGTTTAGCTGATGCCGAAGCCGTATTCTTTCCACTACACACTCTCTTA
Organism: Halichoerus grypus; assembly: GCF_964656455.1. Taxonomy (NCBI): domain Eukaryota; kingdom Metazoa; phylum Chordata; class Mammalia; order Carnivora; family Phocidae; genus Halichoerus; species Halichoerus grypus. Next base: position 44,710,129 of record NC_135714.1, read on the forward strand.
GCCACCTCTTGCCTCGTGGCTCATGGTTTCCTGGTGCTAGAAGCTAGCACTTACACCCAGGACTTGACCAAAATCCTCCACCTGGAAACATCATTCTAAAGTAATCCCCGTCACCTTTATCATTGCTAACGTTTATTCTTATGTTGTATCAAACTCGAAAACAGGATGTTGCAACCTCAGTACTACTGATATTTTGGACTGAAAAATTCTTTGTTGTTAGGAGCTGTCCTGGGTGCTGTAGGATGTTGGCAACATCTCTGGCATCTACCCACTAGATGTCAGTGGTGCCCACCCTTCAACTGTGACACCAGAAATGCCTCCAGACACAGTGCCAGATGTCCCCTGGGGGGGAAATCGCCCTGGGGTTGAGAACCCTGCTCTAAAAGGAGGAAAAAGCCAAGTACCTGCATTAACCCTGATGGGGAACTATTGAAAGAAGACACTGAATCTAGGAAATATTTCTACCCACATGATTCTGTGACTTTACCAGCTCGCGTTACAATCTCACGCTCCAAGTGTCTCATGGGTGTGTGTCCTGTGCAGAACACTGTCCCACGTACCTATACATTAACTATGAAAGATGTGCAGGAAAGGGGAAGGAGAATAAATCTTGCTCTCAATAATGACTCCACTTCGCCATTATGAAATTCACCTTTGCCTGAGAGAAGAGCCACCAGGAGCCTGCTGAGTAAGAATGGGTATTCAACAGAGAACAGCACTACTTGAAGACAATGCGGATTTTATTCCAGCTAAATAAAGCAATGCACAAGGCACCTGGGTAATAAGCTTAACTCAAGGGGCAAAAGCCAAGAAACAAGGATTTTTTTGTGTTTGTTTTAATTATCAGTCACTGCAGATAGCTCTCTTCCACACCTCCTCTCAGAAAATGTGGGCTAACAAATCCCATGCAAAGGAACATAGGAAAGAGAAAAGGGGAAATGGAATTCATCCAGCATACTGTTGAAGGTGGTTTCTCCAAGTTCTCTTCTATAAACTGCTCCATCAACACGGTCCACTCCGGATTATTTTAATATCATGACCATCTTCCCTGCAAATTGAACAACCATAAAGACACACTTATTACCCACCATACTGAAACTGTCCCGCTCTTTGTACCCAAAAGACCCATGTCATTACACATTAGATTCCTTCTAAGGGGATGCTGACTTAATCATTTTTAGAGCTAAACCTGGTAAACAATGAATGTGAAAGCCTCAACTCTGCCATTTTTTCCCTATGAGTGACATGAAGGGAATCAGGTGTAACACATACTACTTAGTATTCTCCTAGGCAGAATTATCAAGACCTATGTCCCAACTTGTAATGAAGGTTGTACAGGTTACCTGCACATGCCCTCTGAATTTAAAAGAATATTCGAGGGAACATTCGGTGGAACATACAACTCTTGATCTCAGAGTGGTGAGTTCAAACCCCACACTGGGTATGGAGCCTACTTAAAAAAAATTTTTTAATAAAAAATATAGATAAATAAATAAATAAATAAAAGACTATTAGATATTTCACACAGTTTAACTATTAGACATACTCTTAATTTGGGGAAACTGCCCATCCATGGATAGTAACATAACCTGATTATCTGGTCTATAGTTGGTTAATCACAAACGCCATTCTCTAACTTTGACCTGGAAAATGCACTGAAGGAGTCTGTCTTTCTAAATGTCAGTCTGAAAACAGATAATGTCACATTTGATTCTGACATCCAAGAAAAGAGTTGCTACTTCCTAAGTAATCAAAAATCAAGAAAAGGACTAAAGAAAACTTGACTAGTCTATACTGTAAAATTATGATTTTACCTGATTTTCAAACACAGAGTACACTCGTTGGGATAAGTGGACATGTCGCTTCCACACACGGGGCTAAAGTCTCTGGGACATCCTGGTAATTTATACTGATTGCAGTTTGGCTAGAAAAGAGAAAGGAGGACAGAAATTACAGAACTAAGACATTCTCATCACAAAATAGCTGAGGGGAAGACAAAGTCCCAAGTCTCCTAGATTTCCTAGAAACATCCTACAAAAATATTTGTTTTCCACACACAAAATGATTTTTCTAATGCAAAAACCAGATGCAACATTGAAGCAATGATTTAATACCTATTATGTAAGAAAAGGACCTCCCCAGTCTGGCTGATTTTTATTTATTCATTATTTTTTAATTTTATTTTATTTATTTGTTTAGAAAGGGAGGGGAGATAGGAGGGAGAGACGGAGAGAGAGACAGAGAAAATCTCAAGCAGACTCCACACCCAGAGCAGTGCCCGATGCAGGACTCGATCTCACGACCCTGAGATCATGACCTGAGCCAAAATCAAAAGTCAGACGCCCAACTGACTGAGCCACCCAAGTGCCCCAGTCTGGCTGATTTTTAAATGAAAGTCCAAGACAGGCCACCATACCACTTTCCAATCCTCTAGCTTTGTAATTTGCACTCTACTACTATCTCCACATTAATGTTGTTACATTCCACCTTAATCCCTTGACATAATGTCAAGACAAACTCAGGAATCTAATCTTTTATTCTGGACCTTTAAGATAGTGGCATGTAACCAAGAGCACCCAAAGAAAGCAACAGGTTCATAACTGGACCTTCCTTAGGGGTTGTTATGGGTTGAATTGTACCCACTCAAAAAGTGATGTTAAAGTCATAACCACCAGTACCTCAGAAAGTGACCTTATTGGACATAGGGTCTTTATATAAGGAATTGAGTTAAAATGAGATTAGTAGAATGGACCCTAATCCAATATGACTGGTGTCCTTATAAAAAGGGAAAATTTGGACATAGAGTCACAAACAGAGAGAAGATCACGTGAAGGCACAGAGAATGCCATTTACAAGCCAAGGAACCCTTGGGACTACCAGAACCTAGGGGAAAGGCATGGAACAGATTCCCCTCCCCTCCACCCAGCCCTCAGGAGGAACCAATTCTACCACCACCTTGATGTAGGACCTCTACCCTCCAGAACTGGGGGACAATCAATTTCTGCTGTTTAAGCCCCCCAGTTTGTGGTGCTTTATGACAGCAGCCCCAGGAAACTGATGGGGGTCATGGCACTCAATCCTGTGATTAGATGGATTTGAGGCCAGACAGATAAAATATCTTGCTCATAGCTGCTCATCTCCAGCAGGGCCAGGACTAGACGTGGTCACGGTGATCAGACTATGGTGTGCAGAGTCTCACTTTAACAAAGGTCAAACATATGGCCCGCTACCTTTCTGTTTTATATATTCACATGTATATATATATATTTGTTTTAGTAAATGGTGATCACTTTTCCTCACTTCAGAATAAAAGAGTCACCCTGTTTTAGCACTGAATAAATGCAATACATGTTTCTATTGATATTATCTGGATTTATAAAGACCTAAACAGTGCTGGCCAGGGGCCAACCTCTAAAGTACAAGAGGTTTTTTTGACCCTTTCCATCCTCCGTTCAGCCCTCATTTCGGAGTCTGATGTGCTCCCCAGGGCTCAGCAAGATGATGCCTTGTAGGGCCGCTCTCACAGGCCACATTGCAGGATGGCAGCACCATGCACTCCTATTTTAAGTCTTTGTTACTTGCAGCCAAATCTAATCCTGATACAAGAGATAGGACCTTTCCTTTGAATGTTTCAACTGCAGCTGACCCTTGAACAACATGGGTTTAAATGTATTTTCTCTTCCTTATGATTTTCTTAATAACATTTTCTTTTCTCTAACTTATAAGAATACAGGTAAGATAAGGATGTAACACACACACAAAATGTGTATTAATCAACTCTTTTTTAAATTTTTTTGTAGAGAAGGAGAGAGAGGGAGGAGTGCAGGAGGGGCAGAGGGAAAGAGAGAATCTTAAGCAGACTCCACACCCAGGTCAGAGCCCAAGGCGGGACTTGATCTCATGACCCTGAGGTCATGGCCTGAGCCGAAATCAAGAGTCAGATGATTAACCAACTGAGCCACCCAGGTGCCTCTAATCAACTCTTTATGTTATCAGTAAGGCTTCTGGTGAACAGTAGGCTATGAGCAGTTAAATTTTAGAGTCAAAAGTTACACTCAGATTTTTGACTATGGGAGGGGGGATCAGTACTCCCTAACCCCCACATTATTCAAGGGTCAACTGTAATTAAGAGTTCTTTGTGCTATCACTACAAAAATGATACCCATAATAAGTCCACACATAATAAGTCCGTGATTTCCTGTTTTGGTTTCTTTAAAACAGGATTTCTCGGGGCGCCTGGGTGGCTCCGTCGTTAAGCATCTGCCTTCAGCTTAGGTCATGATCCCAGGGTCCTGGGATTGAGCCCCACATCAGGCTCCCTGCTCCGTGGGGAAGCCTGCTTCTCCCTCTCCCTCTGCTTGTGTTCCCTCTCTCGCTGTGTCTCTCTCTGTCAAATAAATAAATAAAATCTTTAAAAAAAATAAAATAAAACAGGATTTCTCAACCATAATTCACATTCTGGACCAGATAATTCTTTGGGGTGGGAGGTTATCCTGTCTGTTGTAGGATATTCTCTATCCACTAGATGCCAGTGTCATCCCCCCTATCATGAGAATCAAAAATAACAGTCTAAATGTCTGCTAGAGGGCAAAATTGCCCCCGGCTGAGAATCACTATTTTTTTTTTTAAAGATTTTATTTATTTATTTGTCAGAGAGAGAGAGATCACAAGCAGGGGGAGCAGCAGGCAGAGGGAGAGGGAGAAGAAGGCTCCCCGCCGAGCAAGGAGCCCGATGTGGGACTCGATCCCAGGACAATGGGATCATGACCTAAGCTGAAGGCAGATGCCCAACCAACTGAGCCACCCAGGCATCCCTGAGAATCACTATTTTAAAATACAGTGAAAATTTAAGGGACACCTGGCTGTCTCCGTCGGTAAAGCATGTGACTCTTGATCTTGGCGTTGTAGATTCGAGCCCCACGTTGGGTATAGAAATTATTTAAAAATAAAATCTTAAAAAAAGTACAGTGAGAATTTAAAACAACGTAATATACAATAGTTGTTTCACCTACACCTAATTCAACAGCAATTTTGTTTAGCAATTTGTCTTTTAGCAAGTCTTTCAAAAGCATTCAATTCAGTCCTCATATAAACTATGACTTTATTTCTTTACACTCATGTTTATGTTGTCCTTACATTTTTGGTTCAAATAAGGCTGGTAACTGCCGTAACAGGCTTGTGAACTCACACACTTAAGTATGGGTAGGAATACAACTATACCGATGGGAAAAAGCCTACTGGCATACAAGAGAGTAGGCTATCTGTAGCCAGTAAGTGATCATGATGCTGTGGGGATTGTTCAGAGAGAAAGGAGAGGGTCATTTGTGAGTTGCTTAAGTGGAAGGTGTTCAGTGAGTGTTTAGTGTTAACAACTAGCCCCGGTGGACCCAGAGAGGGCTACCTGTGCACGTCACCTCAGAAGCTTAAAAACACTGACTTAGTACCATTTGCAATGACAAGGATGGAGCTAGAGAGCTAAGCAAAAGGAGTCAGAGAAAGACAAATACCATATGATTTCACTCATATGTGGAAATTAAGAAACAAAACAAACAAGCAAAGGGAAAACAAAACTGAGAGGGAGGCAAACCAAGAAACAGACTCAACTATAGAGAACAATCTGATGGTTACCAGAGGGGATGTGTGTTGGGGGGGGGGAATGGGTGAAATAGGTGATGGGGATTAAGGAGAGCATTTGCTGTGATGAGCACCAGGTGATGTATGGAAGTGTTGAATCACTATATTGTACACCTGAGAGTAGTATTACACTGTATGTTAACTAACTGGAATTTAAATAAAAACTTTTTAAAAACTTAAAAAAAAACAAAACAAGAAAACACTGATTTGGGGCCTCATGCCAGACCTACTCAATTAGAATCTCCAGGGTTAGAATCCATGTGTCTAGAGGCCCCTGAATTCTGATTCAGCTAGGACTGGGTTTAGGAACTGCTGTTCCCAATCATCTTGACATCCAGTCCACTTAGACTATGTATGGAACCTAAGGAGAATACACTGAGACACACAATTTGGCACACGATTTCAGGGAACCCCAGCTCTAGACCTTTCTTGCCTCCCCATTTTTAACCAAAACATATCTTGCCTATGCCCACTCTCTGACTGACTAGATAAACAACTAATCAAAATCAATCTATTTAGCCTGCAGGTCTTAGGGTTTTTTATATTCAACAGAAGCTTTCAAATGCTTTCATCTCAAAGAATGACTAATATATGGATTTTGAGGAGGACTAACAGGCTGGTAAGGAAGTTTTGTTTGTTTTGTTGTTTAAGCAGAAGACCTTTGATGTCTCTCAGATCCCCAAGGGATCTACCCAGCTGGAAGACAATGTTGGTATTCCAGGCTGTTTCCAGTCTAATTCTCATGATTTCAAAGCTAGCTTTGGCTATCCACCATTTAACTTTATTAAATTCAGGTTACTCACTTCCTGGATTTACTCTGAGCTGAGACATGAGGCTGTATGAACAAATACTTTTCACTCTTATCAATGAGGTCAAATAATTTCATTAATAAATTATGCCCCCACATGGAAATCTTAGTTTTATAATAAAAAATTTTATATATATATACGTTATATATGTTATATATATATTTATATATATATAAAATTCATAACAAGTCCACCATCTAGGGAGGCTCTAAATTACACCCCACAACATGCCAACTATAGAGGAGAGTTTACCCATGGTAGACTGCTCCTCAGAGCTTTAGAAGACACTCTCATTCTGGAAGAGGGCCACATCACATTTTTTTTTTTTAAGATTTTTATTTATTTATTTATTTGTCAGAGAGAGACAAGCAGGGGAAGCAGCAGGCAGAGGGAGAAGCAGGCTCCCCACTGAGCAACGACCCCAATATGGTACTTGATCCCAGGACGTCGGTATCATGGCCTGAGCCTAAGGCAGATGCTTAACCAACCGAGCCACCCAGGCATCCCAGTCACATCATATTTTTACTTATTCCTTAGAATCAATTTAATTTTTGTAGAAGGATGTGATATGCTTCTAAGTAATTCTCTGAGCTTTATACTCTGAATCTTTTCTTTTGAAAGGTTCTCAAATACTTTACCAGATATATCCCCTCATTTGTTTATTCAATAAATGAAAAAGATTTTAAGATAGATGTTAGAGAAGTACAAAGACAAACTGAGTCCTGCCTGTAAGAAGTTCAGTGTATAGGGTGCCTGGGTGGCTCAGTTGGTTAAGCGACTGCCTTTGGCTCAGGTCATGATCCTGGAGTTCCGGGATCGAGTCCCACGTCGGGCTCCCTGCTCAGCAGGGAGTCTGCTTCTCCCTCTGACCCTCCCCCCTCTCATGTGCCTTCTCTCTCTCAAATAAATAAAATCTTTAAAAAAAAAAAAAAGTTCAGTGTATAGTAAGAAAATAAAAAATACACATGGAAAAAAATAAAATAAAATAATTTTGAAAAAAGAAAAATACATGGTGGTAGATAGAATTTAGATTAGAGAGGTTTGAGAGAATGTCTACCTCAAGGAAATAAAGCAGACTAACCAAAGGCACAGTGGTGAGGGAAGTGTTTGACCTGAGAGCAAAGCAGTTTAATTTAAAGGAGCTTCCAACACTCTTTCATAATAAAAACACTCAACGAACTAAGCAGAAAAGAGAACTTCCTCAACCTGATAAAGAACATCTATAAAACCCCCACAGCTAACATTATACTTAATGGTGAAAGACTGAATGCTTTTCCCCCAAATTAGGAATAAGACAAGGATGTCCATATTCATTTGTTTTATTCAAGATGGCATAGAATATTCTAGCAAAGACAATTAGGCAATAAAATAAATAAAAGGCATCAGATTGGAAAGGAAGAAATAAAACTATTTCTGGTTTATATAAAATTTCTCTTTATATAGACAGGTCTGAGGAATACAAAAGGAACTATTACAACTAAAAAACAAATCCAACAAGACTGCAGGATACAAGATCAATATACAAAAATCAATTGTATTTCTATACACTTGCAGTGAAACATCTGAAAATGAAATTAAGAAAAAGATCCATTTATAACAGCATTAAAAAGAATAAAATATTTAGGAATATATTTAACAAAAGAAGTATAAGAATTAAACACCGGGCGCCTGGGTGGCTCAGTTGGTTAAGCGACTGCCTTCGGTTCAGGTCATGATCCTGGAGTCCCTGGATCGAGTCCCGCATCGGGCTCCCTGCTCAGCAGGGAGTCTGCTTCTCCTCTGACCCTCCCGACCCTCCCCCCTCTCATGTGCTCTCTCTCTCTCAGTCTCTCTCTCTCAAATAAATAAATAAAATCTTAAAAAAAAAAAAAGAATTAAACACCAACAACTACAAAACATTGTTGAAAGAAATTAAAGACCTAAATAAGTGAAAAGGCATCCCATATTCATGGATCAAAAGATTTAACTTTCTTAAGATAGCAATACTCCCTAAATGGTTCTACAGGTTCAATGCAATCCCTATCAAAAATCCCAACTGCCCTTTTTGCAGCAGAAATTGGCAAACTGATCTTTAAATTCATATGGAAAGGCAAGTGACCCTGAAAAGCCAAGACACTCTTGAAGAAAAAGTTGGAGGATTCACACTTTCCCATTTTGAAACTTACTACAAAGCTACAGTAATTAAAACAGTGTGGCACTAACATCTGAAACTAATATAACACTGTATGTTAACTACTCTGGAATTAAAATAAAAACAAAACAAAATAGGGGCGCCTGGGCGGCTCAGTCAGTTAAGCATCCAACTCTTGGTTTCGGCTTACGTCATGATCTCAGAGTTGTGAGATGGAGCCCCACATTGGGCTTCCCACTCAACAGGGAGTCTGCTTTCCCTCTCTCTCTCTCTCGGCCTGCCCCTCCCTGCACCATGCCCTCTCTCTCTCTCTCTAAAATGAATAAATAGGCATGCCTGGGTGGCTCAGTCGGTTAAGTGGTTAAGTGGTTAAGCATCTGCCTTCAGTTCAGGTCATGATCCCAGGGTCCTGGGATTGAGTCCCGCATCCAGCTCCTTGCTCAGCAGGGAGCCTGCTTCTCCCTCTGCCTGCCGCTTCCCCTGCTTGCACGCTTGCTCTCTTTCTTTCCTTCTCTCTCTCTCTGACAAATAAGTAAATAATATCTTTAAAATGAATAAATCTTAAAAAATAATAAAATAATAAAACAAAAAACAATGTGGCAATAGCATAAGGATAGAAGAGCACAAGCTATGGGAAAGCAGTGGAAAGTACAGGCAGAAAGATAGGCTGCAGTAAGGACACTCTGTGAACATTATTATCTAGATAATGTTCATAAAATGTCTAGTACAAGATATAACCATTAGACCAAGGACCTTTTGAATCATCAAAGAAACTATTAAAGGAAACAAAGTGCTGAGGCCTTCAAGGACTGAGCTATTTTCAACCAAAATTTACAATTTTGATCTGCATCAAAAGGTCTGCCTTAGAATCTGATTTCTGAAGAGACAGTCAACAGTTTCAAAAGTGGCAGGTCAAAAAAAAAAAAAAAAAAAAACAGGTGGCAGGCCAGACTTGAAAACCAGCCCCAACCCAAACCATCTGGACTTCACTATATTAGTGGAAACAATACAGGTGGTTTCCTACTTACTGTTCTGTATTCTGAATGTTGGTCAAACTCAGAGCTCAAAGAGTCCAAAGAGACTGCAAGAAGAAAACAGACATTAAAGTATATGATTAAGGTCAATTCTTATTCATAAGGAGCTTTTAGAATCCAGCCTGTGATTTATCCCGGCCACACCCTCTCCCGTTCTCTTAGATGCCTAGCTTCTTTGATCAGCCCCCATTGCCCAGCCCCACGCCCCCAAAGAAGGGTATTGTTTTCTGGCACCTCTCCTGGCAGACACACAGAAGGAACACTTGGTCCAGGGTCTGTAATTGACCACCCTAACAGGCTTGCTTGAGAAAGAACTTCGGAGCTATGGAATAAAAGAGAAGGAACTCTTAATAATTCACGATATTCTTCTCTGTGGCTCAGAGTAACAAACGCAAAACTTAACGTTAGGTGCTATCGTTTTAACTCCCATTTTCGAGTGGGCGTCAAATCTGGCTGGACTTAAAGCCCCTTTCTCATAAGCCTCAGCGTGCCTGGCGCGCTTGGCATTCCCAAGCCCTATTCCTGTTCATTTCCCGCAGAGGTTCGTTAGGGCCACTGTGTCCATAAAAAAACAACTTCTGATCTTGGGTTCCAGATAATCTGCTTCAAGGGAGAAAGAGCAGACAGCAGGGTGTCGCTACGAAGGAGCCAGGAGCCAAGGCCAAGCAAGAACGAAAGAGTATCACTGCCTCCACCGCCACCCCCCAGCCCTGCACGCCCCGCACGTTCGCGCTCTCTAGACGACCGCAGGCGGCGGGAACCGCCAGTAACGTGTGTGCCGAGGGCCGCCAGGGGGCCGGGATCCGGGGGTGGGTAGCCAGGGGGCCAGACCCACCCTCTGATACTCCTCCGCGCCACCCCCCACCCCGTCCTGGCCGACCAGGCCCGGTGAGCGGTGAGCGTTACCTGCCAAGTCCCCGGCCAGGAGCAACAGCACCAAACGCACGGCCAAGAGCGCCATGCTCCCTCTGTGGCCAGCCGTCCGATCACCGCCCGCTCCCGCGATGCGCGACAAGCACCGCGCGACCAGGTCGGAGGGGCGACAGGCTGGCTGGGGGGAAGGGGGGCGGGGGGCGGGGCTACGGGGGGAGGGGCCGTTGTTACCCCCTACCTCCCATCCCGCCGAGGATGGGAGTGAGCAATTAAGGGCAAGATCTCTCCCTGCCGCAAACAAGAACCTCGTGAGAGCCCTGGGGAGCAACTCTGGGGGCTCTGCCAGCCAACCCCTACTTCTTCAGCATCTACTCTGTCCGAGGCAGTGTTTTGGCGCTCGACTAAACAAAGGAGGTCCCCGCTCTCGGAAAGTTTTCTGGTGTAGGTGTTGGGGATGGGGTGACGCAGGAAACACCAGGTGAATGCACGCAATAATGTCTCAAATTAGGTGCTAGAGAGTGTTGGGAGAAGGGGAAGACTTTCAGAGGCGGCATTTGAACTAAAAACCGAAGGGTGAGAGAAAGGAAGCCCGGTGAAGAGGAAAGGCTCAAGGAAAAGCCAGTACAGAGATCCCGAAGCAGGAACCAGCTCAGGGTTTCAGCTGGAGCCGCTGGTGAGGGACAGGGAAGGGGGAGGGAGGTGGAAGCCAAGGCCAGTAGCCCGTGTGATGGTGTAGGCCATGATAAGGAATTTGGACTTGTTCTGGTTGCAGAAGAAAACATCAGCATATCAAAGGTATTTGCGAATCATGGATCCAACGCCCAGTGAGACAGTATAGCAGAGGTCCAGATCAGAGCCCTGGGACACTCCTGGATGCGGAGGAGTGACCCATGTGGAGAAGAAAGCTGTGAAGGAGGAAGAAAACCAGGCTAGAGTCGGGTTAGGGAACACTGGGGAGGTAATGTGAGGATGTCACTAGCTGCCGTGAGGCTGAGAATTTGGCAGACTGAGCATGGTCATGGGCTTTAGTAAGATGTAGTCACTAATGGCCCTAAGAAGGACTAGTTCAGAGAAGTGATGGGGTCCAGGGCCCAAATGGCAAGGGTTGAAAGGGATGAAGTGAGAAAGTGGAGACAGAAAGTTTAGATAACTCTTGGGAGTTTGCTATAAAAAGGAAGCAAGATATGGGCAGGAGGTAGCCTACGAGACTTCCAAAATGTCTTTTGAGGGTCACGTCAAAGCTCTCCAATGTCTTCCCACCTTGCTAGGAGTAAAAACGAAAGTCCTTACTATGGCCTCTAAAACCTCTGCTGGTCTCTTACTGTTCCTCCCTGACTCACTCTTCCCAGCTACACTGGCCTCCTTGCTCCCATCCAGGGGCCTTAGCATTTGCTGTTCCCTCTGCCTAGATATCTACATAGCTTCTTCCTTCCCTTCCTTTTTTGTCTCTGTGCAAACAGCCCCATACCAGAAATGCCTTCCCTGACCATAAATAATAAGTTAGTAGGGGCGCCTGGGTGGCTCAGTTGGTTAAGCGTCCGACTTCAGCTCAGGTCATGATCTCGGGATCCTGGGATTGTGCCCCTTCCCCTCAGGTTCTCCACTCGGTGGGAAGCCTGCTTCTCCCTCTCCCTCTGCCCCTCGACCCACTTGTGCTCTCTCTCTCTCTCAAATAAATAAATAAAATCTTAAAAAAAAAAAGTTAGTACTCCCCCCTTCCTATTCCCCTTACCGTCCTTTGTTTTCCCTCCCCCATGGAATTTATCTTGACTTTTTTTTTTTTTAAACTTTGTGACACTCTCTACTTGTTTAAGCTCCAAAAGGGGAGTAATTCTTTTTTGGTTTACTGGTTTATCTCCAGCACCTAGAAGAGTGCCTCACATGAATCTCAGCAGCTCAACAAGTATTAAATGAATAAGTGAGGGATTCCTAGGGAATCAGGACCTTACCTAAAAGGACGGTCAGAATAAAACAAATCACTAGTGTGCATAAGCAAAATGACTCTTTGGGTTAAGGAGGAGTTAAACCTTAATTCCTGGGTTTGTATGCATTCATTTTTGCAGCATCGCATAACATGGCTGTGAAGAGTTTTGCAGTTGAAGACTCGGCTCTGCAAGTCACCAAATGAGCTCTGAACCTCAGAGCTTCCACTTCCGCCTTCTCCTTGTAAAATGGTAGTATAATCGTAGAATCTTGTGAGTATGAAATGAGGTAATGTACATAAATGTGCTGAGACATGGCAGAACTCAATACATTTTAGTCCCTTTCTATTTTCTCCATGATGACATTTGTCAAGAGGGCAGTAACTCTGTTCCTAGGCAGTCGGGCGTCTGCTCCTATTTCAGGTCACATTGGCCATTGTGTTGTCACAGGGCCATTGCAGTCTGGAGGCAGCAACATTGTCTGTCTCTCTTTCTTGCCTATCCCTAGTGCCTAGCACTGGGCCTGGCGCATGCGCAGTAAATGTTTGCTGAATTAGTGAATCTCAGAAATGTTAAACTGACATCACAAAAATAGACCAGAAAGGGGGAGACATAGGATCCAGGAAACAAGAAATCAAACCCAAGAAAGAGTTGTTAGGGTAGATCCTAATCCAATATGACTGGTGTCCTTACAAGAAGAGGAGATTAGGACACAAACGAAACAGAGGGATAACCTTGTGAGGATCCAGAAGACAGCCATCTGCAGTCCAAGGAGCATGGCCTAGAAGAAAGCAAACCTGTCAACACTGTGGTCTTGGACTTCCAGCTTCTGGAACTGCAAGAAAATACATTTCTGTTAGTTAAGCCACTCAGCCTGTGGTACTTTGTTATGGCAGCCCTAGCAAACTAGTATATGAATGTGATAAAAATAAATAAGTAAATAAATACATGCATGCATCATTTCATATTAAAAGATTTCATTTTAAGAAATTTAACAAAAGAAAGCTTATTTTGACAGAAACACATACATTAATGCTCTCTAACAATAACTCATATAGTATTGGAGAATAATATTGATTTACTGATTTTTTTTTTCTCCCTAGACAAGCACCCTTTGAGATATTTGCTAATTCTGAATACAAATTTTGGTAACTGTTCAGCAAATCTTAATGAGAAGTTTGGAGAAAGAGAAATAATTTTGCTAAAGAGGCACAGCAAGTTAGTGAATTGGCAGATCCATTTCTTTTCTGCTTCCTACGCCTCTATGTCAAATGCTGACCCTGTGAAATATTCCCTGTATCAGTCAGGGTCCAGTCTAGAAAACAGGAGCCTCACTAGGAATTCTCCCAAAGGGAATTGAACATAAGGGATAAGCCAGGCCAGTATTGGAAAACTCAAAAAAGCAGAAAGGGAACAATGAGGTAACACACAAAGATGGCAACCTCAAGCCATAGGTATCACCCCTAGGTCTGGGGAGAAAGAAGAGGTTGAGATTATCTAGAAATTCGGAGGAGAGTCGCCAGAAAGTGGAGACTCAGACCTCTGAGCAGGGATGTTGCGAGCCTAGTACTGATGGGTCTGAGGGAGCACAGTGAGGCCGTCTGAGACGTGTGACAAAGCCAGAGACTGGAAGCAGCTGCTACAGCCAGTGAGGGGACATTTGGGGGGGGGCGGGGGACCCTGCTGGAAGAAATAGCCAGCATGCAGGATCAAGTCTCTCCTCAGTCCTGCCTTGCAGGGTCCCCCTAACACATCCTATTGGAAACCTCAGGAAGCCAGCTGGCAAAGCAGAAATGAATTCTAGCCTCACAGAGTCCGGAAGGGTGGTTTTAGAGCTGATATGGGATAATCTAATGACTGGCACAGTCTCGTATCCCACCCTTTGATTTTAGCAAGCTCAAGTACTGGGATGAGAAGACAATTATGCAGTTTTAAACTCCATCTGGCACCATGCCTGGCTGAGTTCTGACTAGTGTCATGTTTGAGGCCAGAGGGTAGATTTGGAATGAGTTGTGTTAATACATTTCTGAGTCACATAATGTAAGTTCTTGGAATAAAGGCCATAAAATGAAGATGGCTTATTTTGCCAAAGACTTTCATCAAGGAGTATATATGTTATATATATTATACACACACACACACACTCTCTCTCTCTCAACTTTGTTAGATTTCTATTACCAAATAACAAATACTTGCTTAGAAACACCTTTGTCTCTGATGCTTCAGGAATACAAACTGAAATCTGAGCATAGACTCAGGAACGATGCTTAGAGTTGTGTTAGTAGGAATTTCAGCTTCAAAAAGAAAGCCATTGGGGCACCTGGGAGGCTCAGTCGGTTAAGTGCCTGCCTTCGGCTCGGGTTGTGATCCCAGAGTTCTGGGATTGAGCCCCGCATCAGGCTCCTTGCTCAGCGGGGAGCCTGCTTCTCCCTCTGCCTGCTGCTCCCCCTGCTTGTGCTCTTTCTCTGACAAATAAATAAATAAAAATTTAAAAAATATTAAAAATAAAAAAGAAAGCCATTTACCCCTCAAGATAGATTTGTTATAAATGTATGTGGGTGGATGCTGCTGCCTTCATGTAATTTGGTTCCAAACAGTGATATTGCAACTTAGAAATATTTTACACCATGGTGTTTTCATATAGTCGTCTCAGCATTTGTTAACCAGAAACAAGAGTCAACATGTTTTGTAAAGGGCCAGAGAGTGAATACTTGAGACCTTGTGGATCAGGCAGTCTGTCCCAACAAGGCAGCACTGCCATATTATAGTACAAAAGCAGACATAGACCATAATTCAAAGAAAGGGCATGGCTGTGTTCCAGTGAAATATGAATTTAAGTGTAAAATGTGAAACTGTTAGATTTTAAATTGCATCAAAAAGAATTTAAAAAGCACAAAAAGCATAAAATATGTAGGAATAAATTTAACCAAGGAAGTAAAAGACCAGTACTCTGAAAACTATAACATATTGATGAAAGAAATTGAAGATGACACAAAGAAATGGAAAGATAGTCTGTACTCATTGACTGGAAGTTCATATCGTTAAAACGTCCATACTACCCAAAGCAGTCTACATACTAGGTATTTATCCAAAGAAAACAAAAACACTAACTCAAAAAACATATGCACCGCTATGTTCATACCAGCAT
Source organism: Halichoerus grypus (assembly GCF_964656455.1). Taxonomy (NCBI): domain Eukaryota; kingdom Metazoa; phylum Chordata; class Mammalia; order Carnivora; family Phocidae; genus Halichoerus; species Halichoerus grypus. Next base: position 44,725,680 of record NC_135714.1, read on the forward strand.
TATTTACAATAGCCAAGGTATGAAAGCCACCTAAATGTCCATAAGTAGATGAATGGATAAAGAAGATGTAATACACATGATAGAATATTATTCAGCTATAAAAAAGAATGAAATATAGGGGCGCCTGGGTGGCTCAGTTGGTTAGCGTCTGACTCTTGATTTTGGCTCAGGTCGTGATCTCAGGGTCCTGAGATCGAGCCCCATGTCAGGCTCCCTGCTGGGCCTGGAGTCTGCTTAGAATTCTCTCTCTCCCTCTTCCTCTGCCCTCCCCCTGCTTGAGCTCTCTCCCCCCGAAAAAATTAAAATTAAAAAAGAGAAGAAAAGAAAAAAGAATGAAATCTTGCCATTTGTAATAACATGGGTGGACCTAGAAGGTATTATGCTAAGTGGAATAAGCTAGACAGAGAAAGACAAATATATATGATTTCACTTATATGTGGAATTTAAAAAACAAAACAAGTGAACAAACAAAACAAAACAGACTCATAAATACAGAGAACAAGCAGAGGAGCGCAGCGGAAGTGTGCTGAGCCCATAAATACAGAGAACAAACTGGTGGTTGCCAGAGGGGAGGGGGGTGGGAAGATGGGTGAAATAGGTGATGGGGATTAAGAGGTTCAATCCTCCAGTTATAAAATAAACAAGATACAAGGATGTAATGTATACATTACATAGGGAATTTAGTCAATAGTATTATAACAACTTTGTATGGTGACAGAGGGTAACCGGTCTTATTGTGGTGACCATTTTTTATAAAGTTTTTTTTTTAAGTTTATTTATTTATAATCTCTAAACCCAATATGGGGTTCGAACTCACAACCCTGAGATCAAGAGTTGCACGTTCCACCGACTGACCTTGTAAACCTGAAACCAATACAATATTGTATGTCAATCATTCTTCAAAAAAGAAAAAAATCTTCAAAAAAAGATTTTAGAGAAAAATATAGCAGAAAACCTTTATGGTCTAGGGAAAGTGTTCTTAGACTTGACATGAAGAGCATGATTTACAAAAAGAAAAATTGGTTAATTGGTCCTCATCAAAATTAAAAACCTTTGCTCTGTAAAAGACCTTGTGATGAGGGGGCGCCTGGGTGGCTCAGTTGGTTAAGTGTCTCCCTTCAGCTCAGGTCATGATTTCAGGGTCCTGGGATCAAGCCCTGCCTCAGGCTTCCTGCTCAGCAGGGAGTCTGCTTGTCTCTCTGCACCTTCCCCGATTCATTCTCTCTCTCTCTCTCAAATAAATAAAATCTTTAGGGGTGCCTGGGTGGCTCAGTCGGTTAAGCGGCTGCCTTCGGCTCAGGTCATGATCCCAGCGTCCTGGGATCAAGCCCCACGTCAGGCTCCCTGCTCAGTGGGGAGTCTGCTTCTCCCTCTCCCTCTGCCTGCCTCTCTGCCTACTTGTGCTTTCTCTCTATCTCTCTGTCAAATAAATAAAATCTTTTAAAAAACAAATAAATAAATAAATAAAATCTTTATTAAAAAAATAGACCTTGTAAAAAAATTTAAAAAATTAAAAATATACCTTGTAATGAGGATGAAAAGACAAATATAGACTGGGAGAAAATGTTTGCAAACCACATATCCAGCAAAAGACTTTTATCTAGAATATATAAGGAGATCTCATAACTCCAGAGTAAAAAAAAAAAAAAAGCTGATTAGAAAATAGACAAATTTATGAGCAGACATTACACGAGAGAGGATATATAGATGGCGAATAAACACAGGAAAAGATGTTCAACATCATTAGCCATTAGGGAAATGCAAATCACAATGAAATACCATTACATAGCCATCAGGATGGCTAAAATAAAAAATATTAGTAACATCAAATGCTGTCAAGGTTGTGGAGAAACTGGATCATTCATTGTTGGCAGGAATGTCAAACTGTACAACTATTCTGGAATACAGTTTGGTAGTTTCTTAAAAAAACTAAGCATGCAGGGGCGCCTGGGTGGCTCAGTCGTTATGCGTCTGCCTTCGGCTCAGGTCATGATCCCGGGGTCCTAGGATCGAGCCCCGCATCGGGCTCCCTGCTCAGTGGGAGGCCAGTTTCTCCCTCTCCCACTCCCCCTGCTTGTGTTCCCTCTCTTGCTGTGTCTCTCTCTGTCAAATAAATAAATAAAATCTTAAAAAAAAAAAAAAACTAAGCATGCAAATACCATATGACCCAGCAATTGTACTCTTAGGCATTTCTCCCACAGAAATGAAAGCTTGTGTTTGCACAAAAGCCTGAACATGAATGTTCATTGCAGCTTTTTTTTTTTTAAAGATTTTATTTATTTTTATTTATTTATTTGACACAGAGAGAGAGACAGCTAGAGAGGGAACACAAGCAGGGGGAGTGGGAGAGGGAGAAGCAGGCTTCCCGCCGAGCAGGGAGCCCGATGCGGGGCTCGATCCCAGGACCCTGGGATCATGACCTGAGCCGAAGGCAGACGCTTAATGACTGAGCCACCCAGGCGCCCCTGCAGCTTTATTTCTTTTTTTTTTTTTTAATTTTTTTATTGTTATCTTAATCCCCATACATTACATCATTAGTTTTAGATATAGTGTTCCATGATTCATTGTTTGTGCATAACACCCAGTGCTCCATGCAGAACGTGCCCTCCTCAATACCCATCACCAGGCTAACCCATCCTCCCACCCCCCTCCCCTCTAGAACCCTCAGTTTGTTTTTCAGAGTCCATCGTCTCTCATGGTTCTTCTCCCCCTCCGATTTCCTCCCCTTCATTCTTCCCCTCCTGCTACATTCTTCTTCTTCTTTTTTTCTTTCTTAACATGTATTGCATTATTTGTTGCAGCTTTATTTCTAATAGCCAAAACCTGGAAACAACCTAAGTATCCTTTATCAAGTGAACAGTTAAACTATGGTAATTCATACCAGAGTACTACTCAACAGTAAACATGAATCAACAATTGATTCATGCAACAATGTGGGTGGATCTCAAGGGCATTACGCTGAGTTAAAGAAACCCAATCTCAAAAAGCCAAAAAACAGAAAAATAGTGGTCAAAACTCAGAGTTTACTGAAAGCATTTTTTGCTAGCTCATTACATATGGTTCTCAGAATTTTAACTTACCAGCAAATTTAAATTATACTAATTTGGGAAGAATTATCAAGAAGTATTTATGACTCTTACCACAAAGAAATGTTTAGAGCCCTCTTTGAAATATAGGTAGGTAACCTCCAAGGTCACAATTTGGAAGTTAAAAAAAAAGTTTTTAAGGGGCACCTGGGTCCTGGAATGGAGTCCCGCATCGGGCTCCTTGCTCGGCAGGGAGCCTGCTTCTCCCTCCCCCTACTTGTAATGTCTCTCTCTCTCCGTGTCAAATAAATAAATAAAATCTTTAAAAATAAAAAAAAATAAAAATTTAAAAAATTTGTTAAGATAATTATTCTTTTTTTTTTTTTAAGGTTTTTATTTATTTATTTGATAGAGAGAGAGACTGAGAGTGGGAACACAAGCAGGAGTGGAAGAGGGAGAAGCAGGCTTCCAGCCGAGCAGGGAGCCTGATGAGGGGCTTGATCCCAGGATCCCAGGACATTGGGATCATGAACTGAGCCTAAGGCAGACGCTTAATGACTGAGCCACCCAGGCGCCCCAAGAGAATTATTCTTTAAGTGAAACCATACTCACTATCCAGAAGGATATGTGATTCTAGAAACGTCATTTATTTTATTCATTCATCCATTCCACAAATATTTCAAAACGCTATAAATGCACTGTCCCAGGAACCAGATTAGCAGTGAGCAAAGCCTACTAAAAATCCCTGCCCCCTGGGGCGCCTGGGTGGCTCAGTCAGTTAAAGGGCTGCCTTCGGCCCAGGTCACTGATTCCAGGGTCCTGGGATCGAGCCCCACATGGGGCTCCCCACTGAGCGAGGAGCCTGCTTCTCCCTCTCCCTCTACCTGCCACTCGCCCTGCTTGTACTCTCCCTCTCTCTCTAATAAAAAATAAAAAATCCTTGGGCGCCTGGGTGGCTCAGTTGGTTAAGCAACTGCCTTCGGCTCAGGTCATGATCCTGGAGTCCCTGGATCGAGTCCCGCATCGGGCTCCCTGCTCGGCAGGGAGTCTGCTTCTCCCTCTGACCCTCCTCCCTCTCATGCTCTCTGTCTCTCATTCTCTCTCTCTCAAATAAATAAATAAAAAATCTTTAAAAAAAAAAAAGTTTAAAAAAATAAAAAATCCTTAAAAAAAAAAAAATCCCTGCCCTCAAAAAGCAGGGATTAATTCTAGTATCTAGTGATATTACTATAATAAAAGGCCCTTAAAAAAACAACTACAAACTGTTCAAGTAATGGTCACCATCAATGTATATATAGCCCACTCCTAAATGATTACAGAAGACCCATGGGTCAGAGAATGTTTTTATAAAAATTTAGTCAGTATAGTAAATCAAACCATATAAATACCATAAGTATATGTTGTCATTCCTAGGCTTGTCTTGGACCAGCATGTTATCAAATCTCATCTAAATAGAAATTACTGAGAGGCATCTGGCTGGCTCAGTTGGTGGAGCATGAGACTCTTGATCTCAGGGTCATGAGTTCAAGCCCCATGGTGGGTGTAGAGATTACTAAAAATAAAATGTTTAAAAAAAAATTATTGAAGTACTAAAGGCACTGTGGAAACTTTAACTGGGTCCTCTGAATCCAAGCCAAATCTTTGTGGGGCTTTCGAGAACATAGTTTCTTTTCTTAAAAATTGTTATTAACGTTAACAAAAAATGAGTTTATTCTTATTATTTAAATGAGAATGTTTTCTAAATTTCTCAGCTTTAATTTCTAATCTGATTAAGCATTGATAGACATAACAGGAAACACTCTTTGAGATCTTCAATAATGTTTAAGAGTATTAAAATTTGGTATAGGGGCCACCTGAGTGGCTCAGTCGGTTAAGCATCTGCCTTCAGCTCAGGTCATGATCCCAGGGTCCTGGGACTGAGTCCCGCATCAGTCTCCCTGCTCCGTGGAGAGCCTGCTTCTCCCTCTCCCTCTGCCTGCCGCTCCCCCTGCTTGTGCTCTCTTCTCTCTCTCTGTCAAATAAATAAATAAAATATTTTTTAAAAATGTGCTTGCAACAATGTGGATGGAACTAGAGAGTATTATGCTAAGCGAAATAAGTCAATCAGAGGAAGACAATTATTATATGATCTCACTGATACATGGAATTTAAGAAACAAAACCTGAGGATCATAGGGGAAGAGAGGAAAAAATAAAACAAGACGTAATCAGAGAGGGAGACAAACCATGAGACTCTTAGTCATAGGAAACAAACATTGTGGCTGGAGGAGAGGTGGGTGGAGGAATGGGGTAACTGGATGACGGACATTAAGGAGGGCACATGATGTAATGAGCACTGGGTGTTATATAAGACTGATGAATCACTGACCTCTACCTCTGAAACCAATAATACATTATATGTTAATTAATTGGATTTAAATTAAAAAAATAAAAAATAAATTTAGTCTAGGTCTCCAAGACCAAAATATTTGAGATCATCTGCTGTATGAAACAGATATTATGGGGCGCCTGGGTGGCTCAGTCATTAAGCGTCTGCCTTCAGCTCAGGTCATGATCCCAGGGTCCTGGGACCGAGCCCCACATCGGGCTCCCTGCTCAGCGGGAAGCCTGCTTCTCCCTCTCCCACTCCCCCTGCTTGTGTTCCCTCTCTCGCTGTGTCTCTCTCTGTCAAATAAATTTTAAAAATCTTTAAAAAAAATAGATGTTATGCCCATTTTATGGTTTGTGTAGTGGGGCCCAAAGAAGATCAAGAAGATATCTTTTAAAAGACAAATCTAATTCTATCTCCTTTTCCTTTCTATTCAGCTCTGTGATGTAGATACTCACTTCATCCTCTGAAACGAACATATCTTACTGTATTAAGTTTGACAGCACAACATGTATATTCCTTATTACCTCTGTCATAAAGTTTAAACTTTTAAGAAAAATTATTGAAAACCTGGAAATAAGGCAAAGTATTACTATGTACCTTTTCAAAGTCTGGACTGGAGTATTGTCTAAGAAGCCCGAGTGGGGCTCATCCGACTCTACATCTTATTTGGCTTGTTATTTACTGTCGACAGGGCCTAGAGTCTGTAAAGTCAGATATTAACCTGTGGGAGATAAGTGCAAATGATACTGTCAGGTAGAAAGGGTAACTCCAAAGGTCACCACGTTCTTCCTCTGACGATAGAAAGCAGTGCTGGTTGCCTGTGATTTTGCAGTCTTATTCCCAAGTTCTTTTCCCCACAGACTGTGTATTTACTAGTGTTTCCCATTCTCCTTGGAACTGGGTTTCCTGTCCTGCTGGTTCCCTCACTAATGGGTTAAGTAAGAAGAACAAGTAAGAGGCCAGTTTGCATCACACACGGGGAAGGAGGTGGTTCTGATTTGGGAAGACCAGCGTGTAGGACGGCCAGCGTGACTTCTCGAGAGAAAGCCAAGAGTTCAGTTCGCTTCTTCAGCGAATCTAGGGTGAGGCCCAGGATTCCGCACTTCTGCGAGTGCAGTAGAAAGAGATGCTGGTCCACGGACCACACCCTGGGTAGCAAGGGGGTGGGCCAGAGCATAAGTGCGTGTGGGAATGGCCAGAGCTCAAAATGGAAGCCGACGGAGATGAATGTGGAATTAGAACAGGCTCCCTAGGACGCCTGGGTGGCTCGGTTGGTTAAGCATCTGCCTTCCGCTCAGGTCATGATCCTGGAGTCGCTGAATCAAGTCCCACATCGGGCTCCCTGCTCAGTCGGGAGCCTGCTTCTCCCTCTGCCTCTGATGCTCCCCCTGCTGTGCTCGCTCTCTGTCAAATAAATAAACTTAAAAAAAAAAAAAAAAGAACAGGCTCCCTAGTAAAAATCATCATTTTTTTTTTCTAACAATCTACATCAAACAAAACAATTCCTAAGCAGGTAGTTCACTCATTTGAGATACTATATGCACTCACTGAATTCCAGTATAATCACAGACATGAGACTAAGCCTGGTAAGGAATTTCCTGAAAACTGTCCTCTAACTGTTCTCCCTTAGCTCTGGATTTAGGTAAGCCAAGCTGTATTTGGTGGTGTCTACTGCCATCTAGTGGGATTGAATTGACCTAACTAGTGCCTCATAGAGGAGTTTTCAACATGCTCCCACTTTATCCTCACAATAACCTATGAGGTAGATATTGTTATTCCAATTTGTTTAAATTTTTTTTAAAGACTTTATTTATTTATTTGACAGAGAGAGAGACAGTGAGAGAGAGAGCACAAGTAGGGGGAGTGGGAGAGGGAGAAGCAGGCTTCCCATGCAGCAGGGAGCCCGACATGAGGCTCAATCCCAGGACCCTGGGATCATGACCTGAGCCGAAGGCAGACCCTTAACGACTGAACCACCCAGGCGCCCCTAAATTTTTTAAATTAATATTGAGCTTACTGTGAGCCAGGCACTATACACGAATGATCTTATTTATTCCCCATGTGTTTTTGTTTTTTTTTTAAGATTGTATTTATTTCAGAGAGAGAGAGAGAGAAAGCACGCGCGGGGAGCACGAGCAAGGAGGGGGAAGAGGCAGAGGGAGAAAAAGACTCCCTGCTAAGCAGGGAGCCCGATACATGGTTCCATCTCAGGAACCTGGGATCATGACCTGAGCCGAAGGCAGACGCTTAAGGCGACTGAGCCACCCAGGCACCCCTATTCCCATTTGAAAAAGAAAAAAATTCAATGGAGTAAATGTGAAGATGTAATTGGCTTTTTAAGTGAGCCACGATCCGGCTGCATCCCATCTAGCAAGAAGAGGGAAGCCCTGAGGAGTTGTACAAAATGGAAAAGGGATTTTCCCGGGGAAGGTCACCTTCCCTTAAGGGGAAGGGCTAAGGTCTTACCATGTAGATTGCCTCATCTTCCCTTGCAGAAGCAGGTGGAGGACAGAAAGGGTCCATGTGACAGGTTACCGTGTGGGGGCTGATCAGAAAAGTCCTGACAGACCAGTTAGGACCACGTTTCTGGGGGAGGTTGAAACTGCAATTAAATCAGGTAGTAAGCCCCAGTTTGGTGACTTGGCCTGGCAAAAGTGACTCAACTTTGGGCCTGTGGTTTTCTTTTTTAACACCCATAACAATCTTATTTGATACTATTACCTGTGTTATTATTCCCATTGACAGATGAAGAAGCTGAGGCTTAGTGAGTGTAAGAAACATGCCCACACTCCAATAGCTACTAAGTGGAAATACCAGGATTCAAACCCAGAGGATGCACACGTCATCAACACAAACCATCATCATCACTTTCTTCTTCATCATCATCACAAAACATGGTGATTATGTGCCAGGCATTTTCCTAAACCCTTTACAGGTATTACATAATTTAATCCTTACAATTCTTATGAGTTAAGTATAATTATTATTCCCATTTTTCTAGATAAGGAAATCAAGGCACAGAGGAGTTAAGCAAGTTATCCAGTCATCAGTAGTGAAAAGCATAGCCAGAATTGGAGCTTAGGGAATTTATTTTATTTTTTTAAAGATTTTATTTCCAAGCAATCTCTACACCCAAAGTGGGGCTCGAACTCACAACCCCGAGCTCAAGAGTCGCATACTCTTCTTCTGACTGAGCCAGCCAGATGCCCCGGGAATTTCTTTATTTTAATATTTTACTTAAAGTTAAAATTTGCTTCTCTGACATCTGTGAAAGGAATCTTTTATCCCCCATTTCTTTGTTTTTTCAGGTTTATTGAGATATAATCGATGCATAACGTTGTGTAAGTTTAAGGCATACAATGTGATGACTTGATACATATATATTGAGAAATGATTACTGCAATGAAGTTAGTTAACACATCCATCGCCTCACATAACTACAATTTTTTTTGTGTGGTGAGAACATTTAAGAACTACTCTTAGTGGGTGCCTGGGTGGCTCAGTCATTGAGCGTCTGCCTTCAGTTCAGGTCATGGTCCCAGGGTCCTGGGATCGAGCCCCGCATTGGGCTCCCTGCTCAGTGGGGAGCCTGCTTCTCCTTCCCCCTCTGCCCCTGCTTGTGTTCCTGCTCTTACTCTCTCTCTCTCTGTCAAATAAATGAATAAAATCTTAAAAAAAAAAAAAAAAAGAACAACTCTTAGCAACTTTCTAGTATATATTTTTTAAAGATTTATTTATCTATTTGAGAAAGAGAGCACGAGCAGGAGGGGCAGAAGGAGAGAGAATCTCAAGCAGACTCTGTTGATGAATGCGGAGCCCAATGTGAGGCTCCATCTCACGACCCTGAGATCAGGACCTGAGCCAAAACCAAGGGTCGGCCACTTTACCAACTATGCCACCCAGACGCCCCACAACTTTCTAGTATTTTAACATAGTATCGTTAATTATAGTCACCATGCTGAATATTAGATCCCCACAACTTGTTTATCTTATAACTACAAGTTTGTACTCTGACGGTTGTCCCCTTTCCTCCACATCAGAGCCCCTGGCAACCACTATTCTAGTCTCTGTTTCTATGAGTTTGGCTTTTTTTAGATTCCACATATAAGTGAGATCTTACAGTACTTGTCCATTCTCTGTCTGAACTATGTCACTTAACATAATGCCCTCAAGGGAACCCGGGGAGTTTTATTCCAGAGCCCATTCTCTTAACCAGTAAACAATTTAAGAAATAAAGGTAATTCAGTTCTCCTTGTTACAAAATCAATGCGTATTTAGAAAAGCAGAAAGAAAAAAATCACTCAAAATTCTATCTCTCAAACACAACCACAGTTAACATTTAGTGTCTCACTCCTAGCCATAACTCTAAGCTACTTCGTTTTAAATATGGGTGTGATCATACTATAAGAACTATTTTGTGTTCTGTTTCTTTTATTTAACATCATAACAGGCATTTCCAATATCCCCAAACTCTTCATAATTGTTATTGTTAATGAGTCCTTTATTATTGTTATAATTGGTAGTGCCTACTATGGGTCAGGTACTAGTGTAAGGAATTTCTATGTATTTAATCTTCACAAAAACTCCATAGTACATAGACTATTATAAGCTCTATTTTAGATGAGGAAGCAGGCACAGCTGGGAAGTGACATACCTAGGATTTGAACCTAGGAAGTCTGGCTTCAGAGTCTGCCATCATATAACTTTGGAAAGCAAGGATTTAAAATTGTTTAAATTTTGATACGTTAACTAACTAGAATTTAAATAAAAACTTAAAAAAATAAATTGTTTACATTTTGAATCAGCCACTGAGAACCACATGAAAAAGCACTAAAACAATCTTTTAATAACCATTTAATTTTTTAACAACCTTTTGCAAAGAATAATGATAATTAACGGGACGCCTGGGTGACTCAGTCGGTTAAGCGTCTGCCTTCAGCTCAGGTCATGATCCCAGGGTCCTGGGATCGAGTCCCACATCGGGCTCCCTGCTCTGCGGGGAGCCTGCTTCTCCCTCTGCCTTTGCCTCTCTCTCTTTCATGAATAAATAAATAAAATCTTTAAAAAAAAGGATAATGATGATTAACATGTTGCTAATCAAGGAGGCAAACCTGGCATATAATTAAAGCTCCAAAAATAGAGAAAAGTATTAATAGTCACCATTTATCAAGTGCTATGTACTTTTTTTTTAAGATTTTATATATTCATGGGGCGCCTGGGTGGCTCAGTTGTTAAGCGTCTGCCTTCGGCTCAGGTCATGATCCCAGGGTCCTGGGATCGAGCCCCACATCGGGCTTCTTGCTTGGCGGAGAGCCTGCTTCTCCCTCTCCCTCTGCCTGCCTGCCACTCCCCCTGCTTATGCTCTCTCTCTCACTATCTTTGTCTCTGTGTCAAATAAAAATAAATAAAATATTTTTTAAAAGATTTTATATATTCATTTGAGAGAGAGAGAGAGAGAACAAACTGAGGGAGAGGGAGAAGCAGACTCCCCGCTGAGCTGGGAGCCTGACGTGGGGCTCGATCCCAGGACCTGGAGATCATGACCTGAGCTGAAGGCAGATGCTTAACCATCTGAGCCACTCAGGCACCCCAACTTTTTATATACATTATCTCTAATCTTCACTGAGACCGGATAGGATAGTGAATATTATTCCCTGCTAACATGGTGAGGAAAGGAGGTGCAGAGTGGGAAATTTGCCCAAGATCACAAAGCTAGTAAGTGCTGAAGTCAGGTTCATACACAAATTTGTTTCACTCTAAACCCTAAGTTCTTATATTCCGGCTAAACTCTACAGCTGCATTGTCTAATACTGTAGCCGTTAGTCATGTGGCTATTGAGTACTTAAAATATGGTGGGGTGAATCCAGGTGTGCTGTAAATGTAAAATAGTCACCGAATTTCAAAAACTTACTACAAAAGAAGCAGCATAAAATACTGCAATAATTTTTATATGTGTTACACGTTGAAGTTATAACAGTGTGGATATAGTGAGTTAAATGTATGATTACAATTGATTTCACTTGTTTCTCTTCACTTTTTTAAAAGATTTATTTATTTATTTTGGCGGGGAGGGGCAGAGGGTGAGAAAGAGTCTGAAGCAGACTCCATGCTGAGCGCAGAGCCCGACATGGGGCTCTGTCCCATGACCCCGAGCCCCAACTAAGATTCGGATGCTTAACCGACTGTGCCACCCAGGTGCCCCTTCTTCTCTCTACCTTTTTAAGTGTCGTTACTAGACATATTAAATTACACATGTGGGGGGCACCTGGGTGGCTCCGTTGGTTAAGCGACGGCCTTCGGCTCAGGTCATGATCCTAGAGTCCCGGGATCAGTCACCATCCGGCTCTCTGCTCAGCAGGGAGTCTGCTTCTCCCTCTGACCCTCCCCTCTGTCATGTGTTCTCTCTCTCATTCTCTCTCTCAAATAAATAAAATCTTTAAAAAATAAATAAATAAATTACACATGTGGCCCTCCATTATATTTCTATTGGCCAGTGCTGCTAGAGACCAGCAATCCTTCAACTTTCACGTGCAGATGAGTCACTTGGTAAAAATGCAGATTCCGATGCAGGAAGGCCAAGGTAGGAGCGAAGATTCTGCATTTCTCCCAAGCTCTCAGTGATGCCAATGTTGGAGGTCGAGGTGGAGCACGTTTGGGAGCAATGCTCTAGATGGGAGGGAGCGGGGGGAGGGGGAGATCAGCATTAGACTCCTTGGCAGCACCTGTGTTCATGAGGCAGGGGATCAAAATTAAGAGACTCTGAAGTGGAGGAGGCGAGAAGTGGCCTGATGGGGTCCCGGGAGAACCGGAAGTGCATGCCGTGAGGGCGGCCACGGTGGAGTCATGCCCAGGTGAAACCGTCAACAGCCGCACATGCTAAGAGACCAAACAGGGGCCAACGGGTTTCTCAGTGAAGAGGCTCCTGACGAATGTGGTGGGTACAGTTTCTGTGAGTAATGGACGCTCGAGGCAGATTTCACAGGGTTGGGGGACAGGGAGTGAAGAGAAGTAGGGCTAATCACGCTCTTTTTTTCTACCAAGGCAAAAGGCAGTAGCTAAGGCCCGATGGCAGGGACCAGTGAGAGGGAGTGGGGTGAGGCGGTGGGGGGGAGGGTTATGGGGATACTTGTTTGGTTTGGTTTTGCAGGGGTGAGACGTGAGTCTGTGATTTATGCAGAAAGGGAGGGCCATGAGGGAGAAGTCAGGCCGGAGAATACTGGTGGCTTCTCTCCTAAATATACCAACGTGTTTACTGAATGTCAGCTGTGGGTCAGCTCCCGGAATAAATGACAGAGCCTCGAACCGCAAGCATCCCACAATCTTGGCTACTAAGGGATTTGTATGCCTCTCCTGTAAGACTTTGAGAAGGCAGTAAACCAAGCATGGATTAGTGATGAGCAATCTTTTCTTTTCTTTTTTAAGACTTATGTATTTATTTGAGAGAGAGAGAGAACATGGGGGGTGGGCAGAGGGAGAGCGAGAACTGGGGGGGGGGCAGAAGGAGAGAGAGAGAATCCCAAGCAGACTCCCTGCTGAGCACAAAGCCGCGAACCTGAGATCATGACCTGAGCGGAAATCAAGAGTAGGACGCTTAACCAACTGAGCCACCCAGGCGCCCCTTGATGAGCAATCTTTTCTACACAAGACCCAATTCGGGAGAGATATATATGTACATATGGTCCTCAATTTTTTTGAAATTAGGTTTAAACATTTTTTTATTTCTCAGTCACTGAAGGGTTCCGTTTTTAGGCTAAAATTCCACAAATAATGTCACTAGTAGCTACCACTGCAGTATGAGCTGACGACACCAGGTCTTTGGAGAAATGTTGAGTGAGATGACACCACGTGGGGTTGGTGAAGGGTCAAGACGCAGACATGGGGAAGAGATTTGGCACCAGGACACAGTTACAGACCAGGAACAAGCACACAGATGCTAGCCTCTTGGAAAATTCTACATCTGGTGGCAACTGGAGGAGGGCACCTTTTTGTGGGGGCTGTGGAGTAAACCTGTAGAGTGCAGGGCCGGAGTAAGGGGGAGCTGGGCTGCCGGTCTAAGACAGAAATTTCATCCTCTCTTACCTCCTCTCAGCCTAAAAACAGTTAAAAGAGAATACAAGCTCAGGCCCCACCCAGCCCAGCTTCTGAATCCGCTCCGCAGTCCATTAAGTTGCCGTCGCGATTCCCAGAAGAGTTGAAGGTCAATCTTCCTTCAATTCTGGTCCTGAAACCAGCCCTCCTGGGGGTTTGTGTAACTATTGTCCCATTGTGTCTAATTCATATGTAAATATTTTAAAGCACGGCAATCAAAGAACCAGCCCCAGGGGAGTAAACAAGCTTTAGACACACAATGAAAATGCCCCCCCCTTCCCGCTTTTTAAAAGTGCCCAGAGATCACAAAACCAACCCACTGAACATTCTGGGGTGCCTCTGGCGGCTTGGCTTCCCTGAGTCTCAAAACTGCCTCCTATCGGAGACTTCTTCCTCCTCCCTTTTTCCTCTTCCTCCCCAGGGAGGCAGTCGGAGCCATCTTCAAGCAGCCGGGCCCAAATGAAGGAAGAAGCGTTCCAGCTCTTTCCTGCAAGGATGACATGTGCGTTCACAAGTGGTGCTTTGTAACACATTTCTGGAGAAGGGCCTCCTAATGGTCAATTCCCAAAGCCCAACAACATATCTGCCTGGGACAGTTTTCTGACACCTGAGTCATTAAGACCCACGCCCCTCACTAAGGTGGACTGAAAAACCTTTCTGTTTTCTTCCAACTTCCCTGCCGGCAGCCCTGGGTAAGCTTCTTCCCCTCGGCCTCCTCCCCAGCCTTCTCTAGCTTAGCTTCATCTCCAAAAACCCGCTCCAGCTTGCCAGCATGGGGATGCCCTGCCAAGCCTTGGCCCTTCCGCGAAGCATGTCTGAAATTTCACATTCTCTGAAAGGCACACCTAGCCCTCATGAATGACTTCTTTCTCTTCACTCCCATGGTTAGATTTGTGAAACCTCCCCCCTCAGACTTGTTCCTTCAGGAAATGTTTGGGAGGGCTTCCTGTGTACCTGGAGATAAGGCACACCCACCATTCCAAAGTGGGCAGTCCCATTCCCCAAGGAGCTTGTTGTTCATTGAGGAATGACAGCATGTATAGATACCGCTATACGGCGAGTGCTCTGTGTGGGATGTTCCCCAGGTACCTTGGAAAGGCAACCCAAACTGGGGGATCCTGGAAAGGCTTTCTGAAAGAGGCATGGGCAAGGGCATCCTCAGCAGGCAAGTGGGCAGGCAAAGGCCTAGAGAAGGGTCCTGGCCTAGTTAGGGAACACCAGTGGGTCAGCTGGGCTCGGGGGACAAGGTCAGGCCCAGCAAGGGGAGAGTGGGATGAGGCTGGAGTGAGGGGCGGAGACCAAAGCCAAAAAGATCTTGAGCCATGCTAAGGAGTTTGGTCATGATTCCTCAGGGCTGATGGACCATTTAAGAAAATAACTCTGGGGGACCCCTGGGTGGCTCAGTTGGTTAAGCGTCTGCCTTCAGCTCACAGGTCATGATCCCAGGGTCCTCGGGCTCCTTGCTCAGCAGGGAGCCTGCTTCTCCCTCTGCCTGCTGCTCCCCCTGCTTGTGCACTTGCTCTCTTTCTGTCTCTAACAAATAAACGTCTAAAAAAAGAAAAAAAGAGGGGCGCCTGGGTGGCTCAGTCGGTTAAGCGTCTGCCTTCGGCTCAGGTCATGATCCCGGGGTCCTGGGATCGAGCCCCGCATCAGGCTCCCTGCTCCGCGGGAAGCCTGCTTCTCCCTCTCCCACTCCCCCTGCTTGTGTTCCCTCGCTCGCTGTCTCTCTCTGTCAAATAAATAAATAAATAAAATCTTTAAAAAAATAAATAAAAGAAAGAAAGAAAATAACTGGGGGTTCCTGGCTGGCTCAGTCAGTGGAACGTGTGACTCTTGATCTCGGGGTCATGAGTTCAAGCCCCATGTTGGGCGTGGAGATTACGTAAAAAAATGGAAAAGACCTCTGTGGTGTGGTGAATGCATTGGTTGGGGTGGGGCGGGGCACAAGGGTGAAGGTGCCTCATGGTGATCTGACTCACAAAGAAACTGGACAAGGATGTCTTTTGTGAGGAGGCAGGTAGAAGGCTGTGAGGTTACCCAGGTGAGCAATGACTGAGGCCTAAACTAAACAAATTACTGTCTTCAGAAAATGTATGGTCTCTCTCCTTCATTGGAATGGAAACTGTGAGGTAGCACTTTTGTCTTGTTCACTGCGTATTAAAAGCTCAGGACTTCTAGTAGTGCCTAGACCGTAAGAGGCACTCCGGAAATACGTGAATGAAGGAATGGAAGCCGCTAGCATGTGATTGGACAGATGACTGATGGGGGGGGTGCAGGGTCGAGGGGGGCAGAATTACCTGTAATCCCTGCCCTAATGCCATGACCCCTGAAAGGAGGCACCCTCAGAGCTGGTGACTATTACTGGTTTCCTATCGTTGCTGTAACAAATGACCACAAATTTAGTGGCTTAAAAAACTCACAGGTTTGTATTCTTATACTTCTTGAGGTCAGAAGTCTGAAATCAGCTTTGCTGAGCTAAAGTCAAGGTGTAGGCAGAGTGACTCTTTCTGGAGGTGTAGGAGAGAATCCATTTTCTTGCCTTTTCTAACTTTTTTTTTTTCTAACTTTCTTAACTCCTGACCTTCCTAGAATCACTCTTCTTGCTTCCATCTTCAGGTCTCCTACTTGCTCTTTTGTTCTCAAATCCCCCTCTGGCTCCCTGTTAGAAGGGCACTTGTGATTATAGTTAGTGCCCCCCTGGATAATCTGGGATAATCTCTGTCTTTCAGAATCTTCTATTTAATCACATCTGCAAAGTCCTTTTTGCCATATAAGGTAACATTCACAGGTTTTGGACATTAGGACATGGGTTATCTTTGGGGGCCATTATTCAGCCGACCATAGTGACCAGCACATAAGGTGATTACTGGGCACTTCAGTGAGCCTGCCTAGAGGTAGGTAGGACTGAACCACTTCACCTGAGAAAAAGGGAAACCTAGTGGTTAGGAGAATAATCTGGAGCCAGACTGCCCCAATTCAAAGCTTCTATTCACTAGCTGTGTGACCTTGGGTAAGTTACTTAACCTCTCTGTGCTTCAGTTTCCTCATGGATAAGATAGAGCTAATAATAAGGTACCCCATAAGGTTGCTGGCATGAGTTAATGCACAGAAAACATGTGGGTAATTAGTGCCAATGACACAGTAAGCCCTCAGGAAGTGTTAACCATTCAGGATAGCCCCCTGGGAAAACCTGGGGATGCCCTGATCCCACCTCTCAGTACCAGGTTTGTCAGCAGCCCAACCCTGAAGAAGCAGACTACACTGGGAATCTGATGTCTCACCCATGCAGGGGAGACTGAATGACTTGGGGGTGGTGAAGCAGGACTCCTATTCAAAATGCTCCCATTGAATCTCCATCTTCAGTGCCAACAACTCCCAATTTTAGAGCATCTTTCTCTAAGTTTCCCTAAAAGCAATGGGGAAAGGAGCCCCCTTTCTCTTATATCCCCTTCCACTTTTTCAGTATGAGTTCCAATCCTGGCAAATTACTTCTCTGGGCCTTCATTTTCTCGTGTATAAAATAATGATAAAAATCAACATTAAAATAGCTCTTACTGTATGCCAGGTGCTGACCTAAGCACTTTATTGGAATCCGTGTAATCCTCACAACACCCCTCCCTTCCTTATAGGGACAAACTGTTACTGTCTCCATTTTACAGATAGGGAAACTGAGGACCATAGACAAGGGACAGTCTGGCTGGGAAGTTGCTATTGGTACCTCTGCTGCGGAACCCTCAGGGCAGCCACTGTGAAGAATCATTTCTCACCCATCCCTACGTCTTTAGGGGTTTAGGTCACTAAATCCCAGGCCATTCCTGGATAGGCTGAGCTGGGTTATGTGCCCACATGTGTCCATATTCATCAGGAATTAAGGACAGATCATACCTGGCTCCTTTCAACACCCCTGACAGAGGCTGAGCGATGCCTCCAACAAGGCTCAGACAATCAGTGACTTGCCCTGTATTCATTATCTTTGGGGTGTAACAAATTACCCCAAATCATACCAACTGAAAACAAACGTTATCTCAGTGGGTCAAGAATCTGGATATAGCTTTGCTGGGTCCTTTGGCTTAGGGTCTCTTACAAGGAAGCAATTATGTTATCAACCAGGAGAATAGTCGTCTCAAGGCTCAACGAGGTGAGGATCCACTTCCAAGCTCACTCATGTGGCTGTTGTCAGACCTCAGATCTTTGCTGGCTGTTAGCCAGCCTTCAGTTCCCTGCCACATAGGCCTTTCCAGAGGGCTGCTTACACCATGGCAGCCCCTCCCCCAGAGTGCAGGTGGAGAGAGAGGAATGCCGATGCCTTTTCAATGCAATATTTAGGAGTAAAGCAGAGGAGAGCAGGAAGAAGGAATTAAGGTAGGAAGTAAGGGCAACCCAAAGGACTGGTGAAATGGTTTGATCTTCAGTGTATTCCTTTTGTTTTTCCATATGTTAGGCAGATAGATTCCATATGGAAAAAAATATAACTTAAAACTAAAGGAAAAATAACATAAAGGTCAGGAGTCCACCATGTAGCAAGAAATGAATGAATTTTCGATATAAAAAACATGCAAACATTTTAAAATGGATAAAACCGAGGAAGTCTTAACAGTTGCCATGAAATACAAGATCATTGGAACAGATGGAAATCGCCAATGCTATTACACAGCAGGTAGAAAAAAGAAAGTTGACCCCTGGAAAAAATGAGTCACAGTTTGAAACCTGTAAGGTTGTGGCACACATTTTAATGGAGAAAAGTACCATCGTGTTTTGTGTTGGGGCTCCCCATTAAAGATACTCTTGGGAGCGCTCTGTGTGTACAGAATTACTTTCCATATACCCTGAGTCCTGCACTAGTGGCTTTCAAATGCTTTTGACCTGGACAAAGAGTAAGAAATACATTTTTATATAGCAACTAATGTGCACGCATTCACCCACACGTAACTGAAGTACAAGTTTTATGAAAGCACTTATCCCTATTATGTTTTATTAATAGTATGTATTACACTCCAGTTTTTATATTCTATTGTACGTCATTTTAAAATTCTGGTCAAGGGGCGCCTGGGTGGCTCAGTCGTTAAGCGTCTGCCTTCCGCTCACGTCATGATCCCAGGGTCCTGGGATCGAGTCCCGCATCGGGCTCCCTGCTCTGCGGGAAGCCTGCTTCTCCCTCTCCCACTCCCCCTGCTTGTGTTCCCTCTCTTGCTGTGTCTCTCTCTGTCAAATAAATAAATAAAATCTTAAAAAAATAAATAAAATTCTGGTCAAGAGTCACTACACGGATTTCATGACCATTAATAGGTTGTGACATGCTGGTAGATAAATACTGTTTTGTAAGATTTTCACCCAGTTTTACTCTGAATTACAGAGAATAGTCAGGATAAAGACATAAAGCCCAAATTTACATCATCTGACTACCCCATAGGGAAAAGGAAGGGAGTCGGGTATGAAATATTTTCTTTTAAAATTTTAGTAATTGGGGCGCCTAGGTGGCTCAGTCGTTAAGCATCTGCCTTCGGCTCAGGTCCTGATCCCAGGGTCCTGGAATCGAGCCCCGCATCGGGCTCTCTGCTCCGTGGGAAGCCTGCTTCTCCCTCTTCCACTCCCCCTGCCTGTGTTCCCTCTCTCGCCGTGTCTCTCTTTGTCAAATAAATAAAATCTTTAAATAAATAAATAAATAAAATCTTAGTAATTAATAAAGTTGAATCAAGTACTTTTTCTTTCTTTCTCTTTTCCAAAGGTGAAGGCAAGGGTTTCTTGGGGCTATGGCTCAAGCTAAAGGGAGACACAGCCCCAACAGAGAGTAGTTAGACTGGCCTCTCAACCAATTACTTTTAAATTTCTTTATATATCTGTGCTTATTTCCCCGTTCTCATTTCTTATTTTGTTTTTGTTTTTTTTAAAGATTTTTATTTATTTATTTGACAGAAAGAGACACAGCGAGAGCGGGAACACAAGCAGGGGAAGTGGGAGAGGGAGAAGCAGGCTTCCCGCTGAGCAGGGAGCCCGATGTGGGGCTCCATCCCAGGACCCTGGCATCATGACCTGAGCTGAAGGCAGACGCTTAACGACTGAGCCACCCAGGTGCCCCTCATTTCTTATTTTGTATATTCATGTTTTCTCCCTTTTTATTTCTTAGGTAAGTTAGTAGTTTACTGCATTTCAAAGAGTCAGTTCTTGGATTTATTCGTTCTACCATTTTTAATATCTCTAACTTGTTAATTTTTATATTTGATCTTTGCTTTTCTTATGTTTTGGTCATTTAAAATTTTTTATATTCTGTGCTTAATTTGTTTGCTTCAATTTTTCTTATTGTATTAGTTGCCTATTGCTAATTGTTGCTAATAAATTACCTTAAAAGTTGGTAATGTAAAACAACATACATTTTTTATTTTTTTATTTATTTTTTTAAAGATTTTATTTACTTGTCAGAGAGAGAGCGAGAACAAGCAGGGGGAGCGCCAGGCAGAGGAAGAAGCAGGCTCCCCATTGAGCATGGAGCCGGATGTGGGACTCGATCCCAGGACCCTGGGATCATGACCTGAGCCAAAGGCAGATGCTTAACTGACTGAGCCACCCAGGCATCCCCAATATACTTTTTTTAAATCAAATCATAGTGGATACACAATGCTACATTTGCTTCAGGTGTACACCATAGTGATTTGCCATGCTATGCTGACCACAAGCATAGCTACCATCTGTCACGATACAACACTATCCCAGTACCATTGGCTGTGTTCCCTATGCTGTCCCTTTCATCCCCATGACTTATTCATTCTACAACTGGAAGCCTGTACCTTCCACTGCCCTTCACTCCTTTTTGCCTATCCTCTCATCCCCCTTTCCCTCTGGCAACTATCAAGTTTGTCCTCTGTATTTATGGGTCTGTTTCTACTTTTTATTTGTTTGTTCATGTGTTTTGTTTTTTCAATTCCACATATAAGTGAAATCATATGGTATTTGTCTTTCTCTGACTTATTTCACTAAGCATAATACCCTCTAGGTCCATCCATGTTGTCACAAATGGCAAGATTTCCTTCTTTTCTATGGCTGAATAATATCCATTGTTTTTATATACCACATATTCTTTATCCATTCATTCATAAGCAGACATTTAGGGTTGCTTCCATGTCTTGGCTATTGTATATAATGCTGCAGTAAACATAGGGTTACATATGCCTTTTCAAGTTAGTGTTTTAGTTTCCTTTGGATAAATACCCAGAAGTGGAATTGCTGGATCATATGGTAGTTCTGTTTTAATTTTTTGAGGAAATTCCACGTTATTTTCCATAGTGGCTGCACCAATTTAAATTCTCACTAACAGTGTACAAGAATTCTCTTTTCTCCATATCCTCACCAACACTTGTTATTTCTTGTCTTTTTGGTAATAGCCAGTCTGACAGGTATGAGGTGGTATACCACTGTGATTTTGATTTGCATTTCCCTGAATATTAGTGATGTTGAATATCTTTCCATATGTCTGTAAAACAACATACAGTTACTATCTCATAGTTTCTGTGGGTCAAAAATCCCAGCTACACTGGGCCCCCTGCTTCAGGATCTACAGTGAGGCTGCAATCAAGGTATTAGCCAATGAAGGGTGCCTGGCTGGCTCAGTCAATGGAGCATGCAGCTCTTGAACTCGGATCATGGGTTCAAGCCCCATGTTGTGTGTAGAGATTACCTAAATAAATAAACTTAAAAAAAAAAAAAGGTACAGGCCAATAACACAGTCATCTCTAGATTCAACTGGGACAGAACCACTTCCAAACTCACTCGGTGGCTCAGTTCCTCTTTGGCTCGTGGTCTGAGGTCGGCTGTTAGTTCCTTGACAGCTGGCCTTCACCATCAGAGCAGGCATGAGAGAAGAGCCAAGGATAAAAAGGACCAGTAAGATGAAGATAGCAGTATTTTATAATGAAGGAAACCAAAATATGTTACCCCAAAATATGCCTCTTTTTTTTTTTTAAAGATTTTATTTATTTATTTGAGAGAGAGAAAGAAAACACGCATGAGCAGGGGGAGGGGCAGAGGGAGAAGCAGGCTCCCCACTGAGCAGGTAACCTGATGTGGGGCTCAATCCCAAGACCCTGGGATCGTGACCTGAGCTGAAGGCAGATGCTTAACTGACTGAGCCACCCAAGCACCCCTAAAATATGCCTCTTTGATATAAAAATTAATTTGAGCTAAAGACAATTGAGAAGAAGCAGATACAAAAAAGTCTCCCTGCCCTCCCCCTATTCGCCTAAAAGTAGGACATAAATATTAAAAGGTGTTCCCCCTCCTCTTTCTACCAGGAAGGACAAAAGTTAATTATCAGAGACAACCTTAGATAGACCTATAGCAGCCTGAAGATGGCACTAGAGGAATCTACATAACAAAGTTTACTAACTAGCTTTTATTTCTATGTTTTTAAGATTTTATTTTTGGGGCACCTGGGTGGCTCAGTTGGTTAAGCATCTGACTCTTGATTTTGGCTCAGGTCATGATCTCAGGGTCATGAGATCAATCCCTGAGTCAGGCTCGGTACTGGGTATGGACCCTGCTTAGGATCCTCTCTCTCCCTCTCCCCCTCCCTGCCCTGCTCCCGTGCTTCTCTCTCTCTCTCTCTCTCTCTCTCTCTCTCTCTCTCAGGAAAAAAAAAAAAAGTTTTAAGTAACCTCTACACCCAACATGGGGCTGGAACTCACAACCCCAAGATCAAGAGTCGTACTTTTCCAACTGAACCAGCCAGGTGCCCCCTAACTAGCTTTTATTTGCCACTAGTTTTCCATATATTTACCTTCCTACAGTTTGCCACCTTTGGAAGTCTAAAACTACTTTCCTTTGTCCTGTCATTTCTCTACAGATTTATTGTTGTTTGTTGAAGATACTGTATAAGCCAGAGCTCTAAGCCACCTCTTTGAGTTACTCTGAGTCCCATGCATGTATGAGATATACATGCTAATGATGTCATTTTGTTTTTCTCTTGTTAATATATCTTTTGTTACAGAGGCCGCAGCTGAGGACTTAGAAAGGTAGAAGGAAAAGGATTCTCTTTCTTCCCTGCAGTAATCTGCTTAAAGAAGTTTCAATCCATCACTACTGCTGTATTCTATCCATTAGAAGGAAATCATTAGGTCTAGTCCATGCTCAAGGGAAAGAGATTTCACAAGGGTGTGAATACAGGAATTAGGGATCACTAGAGCCATTTCAGTTCTGCTTACCACACTTACATACAGTCAATCTTTGGGTGCTTTTGCAGTTATTCTCAGACATGTGTAGAACGGCAAAAAAAATTGAATTGGCTGATGTGCCTATTCCTAGCTGAATTGAATAAGGTTGAATAAGGTGACACTCTGCCTTTTTACCTCAGCTCTCATACTATAAACAAATGTCCTTCCACAGTCTATTTAATGTCACATTTTCCACATTTTTAAAAAGATGTTATTTATTCATTTGAGAGAGAGACAGACAGACAGAGAGAACATGAGCAGGGGAGAGTGGCAGAGGCAGAGGGAGAAGCAGACTCGCTGCTGACCTGGGAGCCCAACGTGGGGCTCAATCCCAGGACCCTGGGATCATGACCTGAGCCGAAGGCAGATGCTTAACCATCTGAGCCACCCAGGCACCCCCATTTTCCACATTTTTGTGTGGCTCTTTATTTATTTGTGATTTCACTGTTTATACCACTACATTAAGTACTGAAGGGCTGCCAAGTGTTCCTAAGTGCAAGAATGTTGTGATATGCCATAAGGAGAAAATACATGTGTTAGATAAGCTTCACTTAGACATGTGTTATAGTGCTATTGGACATGAGTTCAATGTTAATCTATCAATAATTATGTAATAAATAAGCTGTCTTTAAGCAGAAACAGCCATAAAACAAAGTTATGTATTGATTGTTTGACAAAAATATTATGACCAGAGGGTCATAGGAAGCTAACCCTCTCTTTTCCACAGGAGCAGTGATTCAGTATTTGTTAAATTAGTGTTTGTACCAACTTTAAAGAATTTACAAATAGAAAAAAAAAAAAGAATTTACAAATAGGGGTGCCTGGGTGGCTCAGTCCATTAAGTGTCCAACTCTTGATCTCAGCTCAGGCCTTTTTTTTTTTTTTTTTAAGATTTTATTTATTTGAGAGAGAGAGAGACAGAGTATGAGCAGTGGGGAGGAGTCAGAGGGAGGGGGAGACGCAGACTCCCTGCTGAGCAGGGAGTCCATCGCAGGGCTGGATCCCAGGGCCCTGAGATCATGACCTGAGCCAAAGGCAGACATTTAACCATCTGAGACACCCAGGCACCCCTTAGCTCAGGTCTGGCTCTCAGGATCATAAGTTCAAGCCCCATGTTGGGCTCCACGCCCCTACTTTAAAAAAAAAAAAAAAGAATTTACAAATAATAATACTACTACAAATAACATGAATCAAGCTGTATTAGTGTTAGTATTTAAGACTGTGACTTTTCTTTCAAGCTGGGCTTTATGTGCATCTCAGCATTCTGACGTGTAAAGTGTGTCTTTTGTTAAGCTATTATTTGTCAAACACAAACCCAGAAAGAATTGCTTTCCAAGTACCTTGAGTCCTATATGCTAGCGGTTTTGAATCCTCCTTGCTAGGCTCTGTGAGGTGGGGTGGAACTCTATAAGCTGCTTTCCTTTTCTGTCCCCTGGCTACTGCTGGGTTCTACCAGTAGGGGGCACTCGAGGGGGCCCTTTAGGGCAGGAGGAGGAAGCCAGAACTTAGGCCAGCAATGCCTTTTTACCTTGGTGGCGACAGCAGCAGCTGGTTTTAGCCTGCAGATTCTTTTCCATCCTTGCTTCCTAAATGAGCCCCACCGTAGCCTTCAGAGGCCTGAGTGTCAGTTCGCTGACCTCTGCTAGAGCATGGCAGCTACCTGCAGACACTACTTGGAGTTACCTCAGTGTCTCTTTGCTTTTTTCTGACCTTTAAGATCTGTATAAGGGATTCAATTTCCAAATTAAATCCTCTCTGCAGAGCCACCTACTAGGGTGTCCATTTTCCTGGAACCTAACTGACATACAGAAATTCTTTAACTTTTTATTTTGAAATAATTTCTAGCTTATAGAAACACTGCAAGAAGAGTACACAGAAATTCTCAATACCCTTATACCCTTTGCTGAAATCCATCAATTTTTTTCATTTGAGGTGAAATTCACATAATATAAAATTAACCATTTTAAAGTGAACAATTGAGGGACGCCCAGGTGGCTCAGTTGGCTAAGCATCTGCCTTTGGCTCAAGTCATGATCCTAGGATCCTGGGATCAAATCTCTCATCAGGCTCCTTGCTCAGTGGGGAGCCTGCTTCTCCCTCTGTCTGCAACTCCCCCTGCTTGTGCACTCTCTCTCTGACAAATAAATAAAATCTTTTTTAAAAATTAAGTAGACAATTGAGTGGCAATCAGTACATTTACAATAAATCTATCAGCTTTTGATATTTTGCTACATTTGCTTTTTTAAAGATTTTATTTATTTTAAAGAGAGCGTGAGCGAGAGAGCGAGAGAAAAAGAGAGAGCGTGAGCAGGGGGGAGGGGGGAGGGAGAGGGAGAAGCAGACTCTCCACTGAGCAGGGAGCCCAACTGGGATCAATCCCAGGAACCCGGGATCATGACCTGAGCCAAAGGCAGACACTTAACAGACTGAGCCACCCAGGCACCCCTGCTTTATTTTTTTTTTTTTTTAAGATTTATTTGAGAGACAGTGTGTGCATGTGCACTGGGGGGAGGGGCAGGAGGAGAGGGAGAGAGAAACCCAGGCAGACTCCCCACTGAGTGCAGAGCCGGTCATGGGGCTCAACCTCACGACCCTGAGATCAGACCTGAGCTGAAACCAAGAGCCAGACACTTAACTGACTGTACCACCCAGGCACCCACCACATTTGCTTTATAATTCACTGTCTCTGTAGATACATACCTATGCATGCATATTTATGCATTATTTTTTTTTTTATCAACCATTTGAGAGTAAATTGCATATGTCACATTCCTTTACCTCTTACTACAACTACATGAACTTCTGAAGAACAACATTTCATATAAAACCTTTGGTACATTACTTTTACCTATAATCTGTAATCCCACTTTGTGAATTGTCTCAATAATGTCCTTTATAATATTATTTTTCCTATTAGTTCCAGACCCAGTCCAGGAAGACGTTTAGTTGAATTTAGTTGTCGTGTCTGTTTAGTCTCTTTTAATGTGGAATAGTCAGTGTTTCATAGCACTGACATTTTTAAAAGAATACAGGTCAGTTATTAGAGTGTTCTTCAGTTTGGGTTTCCTTTTGAGTACAGTCTGGTTTTACATTCCCATAAGTGATTTGTGACCTTTTCAGGATATCACAAAATATCTGTCTGTCTCTGATGGTGATGTTAATTTCGATCATCCAGTCAAGGTGTTGTCCAGTTTCTTCACTGTATACTCTTTTGCTCCTTGCAACTAATAAACAATCTGTGAGGAGACACTTTGAAACCATGAAAATATCTAGAAATTTCATAATATTTACCTTCTGTACAGTTTGCAGTTCCATCTTGGATCCTCTCTTGGATTTTTCTTTGAGTCAAAGTTATTGTAAAGAGAGCTTTCAAATTGACAAGGCAAGAAACAACAAATGTTGGAGAGGTTATGGAGAAAGGGGAACCCTCTTACA
Source organism: Halichoerus grypus (assembly GCF_964656455.1). Lineage (NCBI taxonomy): Eukaryota > Metazoa > Chordata > Mammalia > Carnivora > Phocidae > Halichoerus > Halichoerus grypus. The sequence goes on from NC_135714.1 coordinate 44,751,799, forward strand.
CTGTTGGTGGGAATGCAGGTTGGTACAGCCACTTTGGAAAACAGTGTGGAGGTGCCTCAAAAAATTAAAAATAGAGCTACCCTATGACCCAGCAATTGCACTCCTGGGTATTTACCCCAAAGACACAGATGTAGTGAAAAGAAGGGCCATATGCACCCCAATGTTCATAGCAGCAATGTCCGCAATAGCCAAACTGTGGAAAGAGCTGAGATGCCCTTCAACAGATGAATGGATAAAGAAGATGTGGTCCATATACACAATGGATTATTACTCAGCCATCAGAAAGGATGAATACCCAACTTTCGCATCAACATGGATGGGACTGGAGGAGATTATGCTAAGTGAAATAAGTCAAGCAGAGAAAGTCAATTATCATATGGTTTTACTTATTTGTGGAACATAAGGAATAGCATGGAGGACATTAGGAGAAGGAAGGGAAAAATGAAGGGGGGAAATCAGAAGGGGAGATGAACCATGAGAGACTATGGACTCTGAGAAACAAACTGAGGGTTTTAGAGGGGAGGGGGGTGGGGGGATGGGGGGATGGATTAGCCCAGTGATGGGTATTAAGGAGGGCACGTACTGCATGGAGCACTGGGTGTTATACGCAAACAATGAATCATGGAACACTACATCAAAAACTAATGATGTATTGTATGGTGACTAACATAACATAATAAAATTTAATTTAATTTAAAAAAAAGAGAGAGCTTTCAAATGTCCAGGTCTTAGGGTATAAAATAGAACTCCACAATTTGTCATTTATTATTTTTTAAAGGAAAAATAAATATTATTAAAGAAACTATTAGTTATTCTTATTTTGTAATGTGTTTTCATTCTGAACCTTTCCAATTAAAAAATCATCCTTTTAAATTGTTGATATAGTTCAAAACTCAAAAGATACAAAGAGCATACAGTAAAGTCTCTCACCAGCTACCCAGTTCTCTGAAGTAACCAATGTTACAAGTTTCTCTGTGTCCTTCTAGATCTAGTCTCTGCATATAAAGCAAAAATATACATATCCCCCACCCATACAAATTAATTTTTGTCTATGCTTGCACCACTGTCCACAGTTGGCTTTTTTCATTTAACAATATATCCTGGAGCTCCTTAAATATTAGCTTCCTTATTCATCCTGATGGCTGCATGCTATTTTTTTAAGATTTTATTTTATTTTACTTTTAAGATTTTATTTATTTATTTGAGAGAGAGCATGAGCAGGGGGAGAGGTAGATGGAAAGGGAGAGGGAGACTTCCCCACTGAGCAGGGAGCCCGATGTAGGACTCGATCCCAGGACTCTGGGATCATCACCTGAGCCGAAGGCAGATGCTTAACCAACTGAGCCACCCAGGCGCCCCTTAAGATTTTATTTCTAAGTAATTATCTACAACCAACGTGGAGCCCTAACTCATAACCCCGAGAATAAGAGTTGCTGCATCGACCGAGCCAGCCAGACAGCCCCTGATGGCTGCATACTGTTGTATGCACGTACTATTATTTATTCAGCTAGTCCTCTTGACTTTTAGGTTGTTTCCATCCTTTTGCCTTGTATAAAGTGTGGTGCAGAATAACCATGTATATATATCAGTACACGTGCAAGTATATCTATAATATAAATTCCTGGATATGGTATTTCTGAGTCAAAAAGTATGTAATTTTGTACTGCAATTTTGATAAATGTTGCCAATGTATGCTTCATCAAGATTCCAGAGACTGTACCAATTTACAGGGAATGAGTCTTAGCACAGTTATTCCTTTACATGCAGTAGCTGTGAGAAAGGAAATTTGAAAATGGTATCAATCCAAGAAGATTCTAAAGGAGTGGCTTTTCCAAAAATGGTACATACATTCCATTTTGCAAAATGTAATTCTTAGGATTCAAAAACTTACCTCATAGATAAGGCTGGAATTTTAGCTTCATTCTTAGACTTGTAAAGACTGCTGTTTCTCCCAATCTGAAGTTTTGCTATTTGGCTTAATTTTTTACTTTAATGATGTATATATTTCCAGGTCTGCATGAAACAGCTGAGTACAAACTCAGAAAGGTAGCAAATAGTTCAGCTGTTTTACAGACAAAGGGGAAGAGGAAAAAGGGCTCTCAGCTGAACCTCTTCTGCAGGCTTTTACCGTCCCTGAGGCATTTTCCTTGCCCAAATAAGAAGGAAAATTATTTTCCAGTCTTGAATTGAACGCCAAAATTATTCTTGGAATTGCACCCTTAATCTGTCAGTTTCATTTTTCCCATGGAGGCGTGATCAGAGTGGCCAAAACTTCCCAGTCAGAATCAGGGTTGGAACTTGATTGCTCCCGCAGACAGCTACTTTGGAAAAACTCCTGGCGAGGTGATTTTAATAGGTGACTACGAACATCAGAGAGCTGGTCCTGGGATCTGAAACTCTTACTGCACAGGTGACTTCCATCTTCTTACAGTGTAGGGGCTAACAGAGATACAAAGGAATTCATCATCTCGAGGAAAGAAAAGACCGAGGAATCAAATTCCAGGGCTCTTTAGTGTTGATCTCTAGCTCATATCTTAAGTTCTTCATTTTCTTTCTCTTTCCCAGTCTGGTCGAGTCAAGAATTTGGGCTTTGGAGCCAGACCCACCTCAGCTCACATCCGGGCTTTGTCCCTTGCTGTCATGGGATCGCAGGTGAGTTAGATAGCCTCCCAGAGACAAAGGGTCCTCACCAATAAATCTGGGATCCCACTACCTTCCTTGCAATGTCAATGCGAGGATTACTGGAAGTCAAGTGCATGGGCATAGTGCCTAGCACAGTCCTGAGAAGCCTCCGTAGATGTTTTTTTTCTTTCCTAGTATCCCCTTTCTAGCCCCTCTGACCAATGGCCTGAAACTCATTCTTTCAGAGCTTATAGTCTTGACCAATATTAAATTAGTAAAGAAACTTTATAGTAAGGCAATCAGTGGAAACACCAGGCTTCACCTGGGCCTAAATTAGAATTTGGAAATTTTAAAAATATCCATTCTTGGGGCGCCTGGGTGGCTCAGTCGTTAAGCGTCTGCCTTCGGCTCAGGTCATGATCCCAGGGTCCTGGGATCAAGCCCCACATCGGGCTCCCTGCTCTGCGGGAAGCCTGCTTCTCCCTCTCTCACTCCCCCTGCTTGTGTTCCCTCTCTCGCTCTGTCTCTCTCTGTCAAATAAATAAATAAAATCTTTAAAAAATAAAAATAAAAATAAATAAATAAATAAATAAAAATATCCATTCTTTCTGGGTGGTAAGATTTCAGACCCTTGGAAATGTATTTTGCAGTGCTGACAGCCACACTGTTAGAAAATCCATACCTTTGGGAGCAACTCTGGCAGGTTTTGTAATCAAGTCAAAACTATAGCTTATATTTAAACATTTCACAATCTTATAAGGCAATTTAGATACAAACAAAGTTTTTACAAAAATCAAGTTCAAGTTTCTCCTTTCTTTCCTCTCCCCAGGGAATATAAAAGACAGCTCTCAAAAATAAGGAATGGTTTTATCATAGATGGAGACTTTGGATATTCTCTGAAACAAATGGTTTCCAGATTTCATAAATACAAATACACAGTAGTGAATTATTTTACTCTAAACTCTTTATTTGCAGATACCTAACAGGGACCAACTTATTTAACCACAGCAGCAAAGATAGGCTAGCTGTTCAGCAGACCTGTTTCCTTCTCCTCCTAGGCATGCAGCTAGACTGTACTCCCCAGCCTCCCTTGCACGTAGCTATACCAAGTGCAATGTGGTCAAAAGTGATAGGGAGCACTTGCCCGCCTGGCCTGGCCCATTAGAACTCCCATGCCTCATCCTCTGTGCCCTTGAACCCTCCCAGCTGACAGGAATAGAGATGACTCCAAGGCAAGCTTGGGAGCCACATTTTTAATATGGAAGGAGCCTGGATCCCCAACTGAATCACTACTTAGAGGAGAACTGCCCAACCAGGAACATCTGCATTAGACTATTTTGTGAGTAAGAAATCAGCTTTTTTGAATTAAGCCAGTGAGATTTTGAGGAATTTATCTCTTATAGCAGCTAGTATTACCAATATAGTCTTAAACATAAAATGCTATCTCAAAGTCCTTAAAATGTCTTTATACCAGTCTCCTTCTCTCCTTCCCTCTCTTCCTCCTTCCCTCTCTTCCTCCTTCCCTTCCATTCTTCCTTCCTTCCCTCCTTCCTTCCTTCCTTCCTTCCTGCCTTCCTTCCTGGTTCCTTCCTGCCTTCCGGCCCTCCCTCCTTCCTTTTCCAATGAGCATCCAGTACACTCCTTCTAGGCTCTATTCTAGGCATTGGGGTTGTTGGGTAAACAAAGCAGACAAATCTTTGCCCTTGTGAAGCTCACATTATAATGGAGGAGACAGGCAATAAACAAATAATATGGTTTCAAGCATTGATAATTGCTTAGAAGAAAACTAAAGAATAATAATAGGAGTGGGAAAGTGGCAAGGAGGATCTTTTAGACAAGGTTAGGAAAAGGCTTTCTGAGGAAATGGAATTGAGCAGAGACCTGATGATACAAAGAAGCTAATCATACAAATATCCAAAGGGACAAAGATCTTGATCATTTCTCTAAAGGTAGTGATTTGCAGGGACGCCTGGGTGGCTCCGTTGGTTAAGCATCGGCCTTTGGCTCAGGTCATGATCCCAGGGTCCTGGGATCCTGGGATCCTGGGATTGAGTCCTGCATTGGGCTCCCTGCTCAGCAGGGAGCCTGCTTCTCCCTCTGCCTGTTGTTCCCCTTGCTTGTGCACGTGTGCTCTCTCTCTCTCTGGCAAATAAATAAATAAAATCTTTAAAAAAAAGTGGTGATTTGTAGAAGGGGAAAAAACAACAGCACTACAAAAAGAAAAACTGAAGTGACTCAACTTAGTCAAAGATGAATCCAAGGGAGATGAAACTCAAACCCCAGATTCATGTGTTCCTAACCTGATGTTGCCCTTGACCAAGAATCTTTAGCATCTTCAGTAAGCTCTTTCTTTCATTCTTGGCCGACTAGTTTCATACTTTACAGTCCTTCAATTTGAAGTTTGCCCATATATTCAAGCAACTCAGAAAATATAGTAATATGTCAGGCTCTATCCTTAAACATTTTCTTTCTTTTTTTTTTTTAGGGGGTGGAGATGCAGAGGGAGAATCTCAAGCAGGCTCCACACCCAGCGCAGAGCCCAATGTGGGGCTCAATCTCAAGACCCTGAGATCATGACCTGAGCTGAAATTGAGTTGGATGTTTAACTGACTGAGCCATCCAGGTGCCCCAATCCTTAGATATTTCTTTTTTTTTTTTTTTTTAAAGATTTTATTTATTTATTTGACAGAGAGAGAGACAGCGAGAGCAGGAACACAAGCAGGGGGAGTGGGAGAGGGAGAAGCAGGCTTCCTGCTGAGCAGGGAGCCCGATGCGGGACTCGATCCCAGGACCCTGGGATCATGACCTGAGCCGAAGGCAGACGCTTAACGACTGAGCCACCCAGGCGCCCAATCCTTAGACATTTCTAACCCATCGAAATGAACTTAACTGTGGAAACCTGAGCAGGTTATGTAACTCTCCAGTCCTTAACTGCCTCATCTTTCAAAATGGAGAGAGTCCTAGTAACTAAGTTACTTCATAGATTTGTTCTGATAATGAATGAGATTGTACATGTAAAATGCTAGCTCAGAGTAAGTGCTAAAGAAATATTTTTAAGGGGGAACCTGGTTGGCTCAGTCAGTAATGCATGTGACTCTTGATCTCAGGGTTGGGAATTCAAACCCCATGTTGGGCATAGAGCTTGCTAAAAAAAAGAAAATATATATCTTTAAGATTAAATTAACCTGCTGCTTGCCATTCAAAGCCTGTCTATCAAATCCCCAAGTCCATGTTCTTAAAACGCCAAGATGTTTCTGTTTTCTTTAGGGTCACACTCCAATTCAAACCTGATCTGAAGGGAAAGGATAATATTCCCCACAGCCTTTGTAGGCAGGAACAGCCAGCAGTTGGCTCTGATATTCAGGAGGCTTTGTGTTGGGACATTTATTTACAAACCTGAGACACCCATCTGGCTGGCTGAGGCAAGATCACCGCCGGTCACTGTCCCATACATCTCCATATAGGGCACCACTTACATAGAACTGTGAGTTGTAATCTGTGGGTTGGGAAATCAATTTGTAGGTCATGGCCAGCATCTTTAAAAGTTTTTATTGAAGGGGCGCCTGGGTGGCTCAGTCGTTAAGCGTCTGCCTTCGGCTCAGGTCATGATCCCAGGGTCCTGGGATCGAGCCCCACATCGGGCTCCCTGCTCCGCGGGAAGCCTGCTTCTCCCTCTCCCATTCCCCCTGCTTGTATTCCCTCTCTCGCTGTGTCTCTCTCTGCCAAATAAATAAATAAAATCTTTAAAAAAAAAAGTTTTTATTGAAGTTTAACCTACAAGCAGAAAAGTACACACATCAAAAGTAAAGAGCTCAATAAATTTTTATAGAATGGACACACCCACGTAGCCAGCCTGACCTGAAGAAACAGAATATTGGTAGCATCTCAGAAATGCTCCTCATATGCCTTCCTAGTCACTACTTCCCTCCGAAGCTAACCACTAGCCTGATTTCTAGCACTAGAGATAAGTTTTGCCTTTTTAAAAGATTTTATTTGTAAGTCATCTCCACACCCAACATGGAGCTTGAACTAACAACCCCAAGATCAAGACTCGCACTATTGACTGAGCCAGCTGGGCACCCCAAGTTTTGCCTTATTGAAGTTTCATACACATAAAATCATATGGTACATCTTCTTTTATATTTGATTTCTTTTGCTCGGCATTATTGTTTGTGAAATTCATTGATGTTGTTGTGTGTATCTTTAGTTCTCATTGCCCTAGAATATTCTATTATTTGAATATACTGCAATTTATCCATTCTGCTCTCAGTAGACATTTGGGGTGTTTTCAGGTTTCGGCCATTATAGATAGTGGTATATAAGAATGGCCATTTATCATGTTCACAGATTCTGTGAGTCAGGAATTTGGAAAGGGCACTGGGGGGATAGCTTATCTCTGCTCTAGTGAGGTCTGGGGCTCTGGATGAAAAGACCCAGTGGTTGGAGGTGAATTGATGGTGGTGCAGGGTACATGCCTGGCACGTGGGTTGAGAGGACTCTTAAGACTAAGTAAGTTAAGGGGCGCCTGGGTGGCTCAGTCATTTGGGTGTCTGCCTTCAGCTTGGGTCGTGATCCCAGGGTGGTCCTGGGATTGAGCCCTGCATCAGGCTCCCTCCTCAGCGGAGAGCCTGCTTCTCTCTCTGCCTGCCATTCCCCCCTGCTTGTGCTCGCACACATGTGCTCTCTCTCTCTGTCAAATAAATAAATAAAAATCTTAAAAAATAAAAAGGACTAAGTAGGTCAATTAGGTAACCTATAAGTGGATTCTTCTGGTCGTTGGCTTCCTTACAGCATGGTGGCCTCAGGGCAGTTGGACCTCTTACAGAAGAGCTCAGAGTTCCAAGCCCGAGTGTTCCCAGGAACGAGGTAGAAGCCGCAAGCCTTTTTCTGATAGAGTAGAGAAAAACTGTTTTCCCTCCACCCATGTTAGTTGATTGGCTGAGGTCCTGTAAATTAGATTGACAAAAAAACAGATTAACAAGAGAACAACAGTTGATTAACATGTACACTGCCCATACACACGGGAACACTCTGTGATGAGAAACACAAAGGGCGGTTAGAACTTGGGCTTATATAGCATCTTAACAAAAGAATAACAAAGTTTTCGAGAAATGACAAGACAGATGAAGAGGACTTCAAGTTTTTAGGATGTCACATTGTGGGAAGGGAAATATTTGGGGGAACTCTGGGGAGATAAGGCTCGGGTTAGAAGGTTTGTTATGTAGATTCCTCTAGTACCATCTCTGGGCTGATAAGATCTACAGTTGAACCTGATGATTAACTTATGTTCTTCCTGGTAGAGAGGGGAAGAGGGATGCCTTTACAAACTATGCCCTGCATTTGGGCACATAGGGGGAAGGCAGAGGGCTTTTCTTATACATGTTTTTTCTCAATTGCCTTCAGCTCAAAAGAATCCTAATGCCAGAATGGCATATTTTTGGGTGGTGTGTTCTTCTACCGTCCATTGACTTGACTTTGCGTTTGACGTAACACAGCATTACTTCCACACCATTTTATTTGTTACAAATGAGTCACAAGCTTGTTTAGTTTCAAAGGGTAGAGACACAGATCCTACCCTTCCTAGTGAAGAGTCTCTAGGTTACATGGTAGGAAAGGATTATGAGACAGGAGAGACTGTTGCAGCCCTTTTGTAATACACTATATGCCCTAGCTGCTAAGACCATTCTTAGATATTTTTCATGGCCACATGTGCGTTTTTGTTGTGTATGTACCTTGGAGTGCAATTGCTAAGTCGAAATGTGTATGTATGCTTAGCTTTAGTAGACAATGCTAAATAGTTTTTTTGTTTGTTTTTGGGTTTTTTTAGCTTGCGCCAATTTATACTCCCATAAATGATCTATGAAAGTTCCAGTTACTCCATAGCCTTACTAACAATTGGCATTGTTTTTCTCAGTTTAGCCATTTGTCTGGGTATACAGTGGTATTGCGTTGTGGTTTAAATTTGCCTTTCTCTGATGACTAATGAAGTTAAGGACCTTTTCATATGGCTATTTGTTTATTGGCTATTTGAATATCTTTTGTGAAGTACCTGTTCAGAGGGCCAGTATATTTTTTCAGATGGAACAGAATAGAAAATATCAGAGTACATTATACATAGCAAGAGTAGGTATTTTTTTCCTGAAACATTTGTTTAGTTTTATATATTATAGTAGATGCTGTGGTATCCTACCCTGATGACCCCCTACAGGATTAAGACACACACTCCCCAGCTCCCAGGAATGTTGCCTACTGCTGACTGAGTGCTCAAAATGAGCCTCTCCCAACAAATTGCCCTTGGTCTGAGGGAACTGAGTCACTCAGGCTTAAGATCCCTCCCCAGGGAAAACGCACATCCAATGGCGGGTCGATTTGGAAAGTGGGTACTAAGGTCTAGCCCGCCTAGAGGCACCAATTTATCCTGGTTTGCCTGGAATTCCTAACTTTAAAACTGAAAGTCCTGTATTCTGGCAGACTGCTCAGTCCTAGACAAAGTGGGATGGTGGGTCACCATACTCTGGCCACAATTTGGGACACCAGTGATGAGCCAACTTCAGAACTCTGTAGAATCAAATGAAGCTTCATGTAGGTTGCAAGATAGGTTACAATTCAACTTCTCCCTCTGCCCAGTCCTGCGTCCTTAGTTCTTTCACAGGTGCTGATCCCAGAGTACTCCCCAATAAACAAGTTGCATGCAGTTCTCCACCCAGAATCTGCTTCCCAGGTAACCCAAAGTACTGTATACAGGTAGTAGGTCCTAATGATAAAACTCCTTTTCTTTCGGGGCATCAAGGTCAAAAAGATATGGAAGCCACTGTTAGAATAGACATTATTACCACTGTCCACCCAGTACTCCTCTCTTCCATTAGTGATAGCATTCCAGTTCTTTTGGGGAAGTACAACTCCTCTGACTCAAGTCAGGGGTTCTTGTGGGCACCTCCAATTTAAGTACCCCATCCTTTGCCAACTCTCAACCACCGTCACAGGAGTGGGCCTAGGACTCAACCCAGCATCCTTTCCTAGAATTTCTCTCTTCAGCATTAGAGAAAAAGAGTCCTTTGTCCTTTCCTGGGTCAGTCTCTTCCATTACAATACCAAACGAGAGGCCATGTAACCTACACACCGGCAGAGAAGCAGGGCAAATATGGAGAAAGGGATTCCTGTGACATTATATTCTGGTTCCAGGACAGCCCTGAGACCCACTTACACCTCTACACCTCCCTGATTCTCCTCCAGTGCAGCTTCTGCCATTTGCAGCCAAAAAGTTCCTGACTCATGCACAGGCTTTTAAGAAGGGCAGATTATGATAATTCATCAGACAAATAATAGCTATACTGCTATCTAATTTTTTTTTCAGTCTTCTGTTTATCTGTCTTCCCTTCTTTTGCCTTGTTTTCTCTAAATCAAATCAGACCCATCCTTCAAGATTTGTTCAAAAGCCCCCTGCCCAGTGAAGTCAAACCTTCCTGCCACCCCCAGTTCCCATGCAGGCCGAACCCAAACATTATTGAGCTCTTGCAGCTATTATGTGGAAAGCTGCTGCTGTGCTAACTCAAAAGCCCAAAGATGGAACAGTGCGCAGCCCAGGCCTCCGGGTGCTTGAGGACTGTAGTGAGAGAGGCTGACCCATGGACAGATAGTTGCCATATTGAGATGGTAAGTGCAATGATAGAGATATTAGCCTCTAGGAGGGGAAGTGTGTGGCAGCTAGCCTCCAGGATGGTCACCAAAGATGCCCACCTCCTGGTATGCATACTCTGTGTAGTCCCCTCCCCACCAGATCAGGGTTTAATCTCTGTAATCAGTAGAATACCATGAAAGTAATGGTGTGTGACTTCCAAGGCTAGGCCAGAGGTTGGCAAATTTTTTTTGCAAAAGGCCAGATAGTAAATATTTTAAGCTTTGTAGGCTATCTGGTTTCTTTTTTAAGATTTTATTTATTTATTTGACAGAGAAAGAGAGAACATAAGCAGGGGGGAGCGGCAGAGGGAGAGGGAGAAACAGGCTCCTCACTGAGCAGGGAGCCCGATGCGGGGACTTGATCCCAGGACCCTGGGATCATGACTTGAGCCGAAGGCAGACGCTTAACCAACTCAGCCACCCAGGCATCCCAGGTGCTCCCAATTTTCTGAAATTCTTGGAGCTAGTTAGTGTTTATTATTGTTTTAAGCCACTAAGTTTTGACTTTGAAATAGAAAACTAATACTGAGATTTGTTTCCCTCCTGACTCCTGAGATAAGCATTAAGAAACAATAAGCTAGGGGTGCCTGGCTGGCTCAATCAGTGGAGCATGCAACTCTTGACCTCGGGGTTGTGAGTTTAAGCCCCGCGCTGGGTGTGAAGATTACTTAAAAATAAATCTGAAAAAGAAAGAAGGAAAGAAACCATAAGCTGTAGCCTAGGTTCTTTGCTAAGTCATTTATTTAAATTACAAATACATAAATACATAAACTCATTATAAAAGATTCAAACAATAGAGCAGTACAGAGACCAAACAAGGAAATCTCCCTGTATCAACTCCCGACCCTACTCAGCTTCACGTCCACTGCCCTTGGAGGAGGTATTGACTTTTTTGGTATAATCTTTTGGCCCCTTTCTACGGGACGCCTGCGTGGCTCAGTTGGTTAAGTGTCTGCCTTCAGCTTGGGTCATGATTCCAGGGTCCTGGCATCGAGTCCTGCATTGGGCTCCTTGCTCAGCGGGAAGCCTCCTTCTCTCTCTGCTTGCCGCTCTCTCTCTGACAAATAAATAAATAAAATCCTTAACTAAAAAAAAAAAAAAGAATACCTAATGGCTTTTTCCTTTGTTTGTTTCCTTAGCACCTTGTGTATTTTCTAGTGTTTATTTCACTCTTTTTGGTCTTAACGGTTTGTTGTTTTCTTCAGGGACCACTTCACGGGCGTGTGATCTGTGCGGTGAACGGAGCCCTGCAATTAGAAGGGCTCTGTGTATGATTTAATGCTCTGTTGTCACCTTCTTGAAAATCCTAAAAAAATTTTTTTTTTTTTTTAAGATTTTATTTATTTATTTGAGAGAAAGAGAATGAGAGAGATCACATGAGAGTGGGGAGGGTCAGAGGGAGAAGCAGACTCCCCGCCGAGCAGGGAGCCTGATGCGGGACTCGATCCAGGGACTCCAGGATCATGACCTGAGCCGAAGGCAGTCGCTTAACCAACTGAGCCACCCAGGCGCCCAATCCTAAAAAATTTTTAAGAAGGGCCCCCACATTTTCATTTTATACTGGGCCTGGGTTTTAGATTTATCTTCCCCAAGATTGTAAAGACGGGCCAAGGGCTGCAATCCTGTCACAGACATCTTCGAATTTCCCATAGCACCTTGAGAATGTGCCCAGTAAACATCTGTTAATATGAAGGGAAAATATCTCTAAAGGGCTTTTTTCTTGTTTTTGTTTTGTTTGGAGAAGCCATCCACAGATATCTTTAATAATGATCAACAAACATAGAATAATCCAGAGTTTTTATTATTATGGTTCAGTCTCATTTTCTCTCAGATTTTTGCATATTACTCAGGTTCATTTGTTCCGTGCAAGGAACAAAGGAAGAATACCGTTCTCTGTTTCTCATTCAGAGAAATCTATAAACACATTCTTAAGAAGCAACAACTTTGGGGCGCCTGGGTGGCTCAGATGGTTAAGTGTCTGCCTTTGGCTCGGGTCATGATCCCAGGGTCCTGGTCTCGAGCCCCACATCAGGCTCCTGACTCAGTGGGGAGTCTGCTTCTTCCTCTCCCTCTGCCTCTCCTGCTGCTCATGCTCTCTCTCTCTCTCTCTGTATCTCTGTGTCTCAAATGAATAAATAAAATCTTAAAAAAAAAAAAAAGCAACAACTTTAGCCCCTTGCAGCCTACAAGTGCCATGTTTCAAAAATATCCATCCTCAAAGAAGGATTGTGAAACCAGGCATAAAGAAGTGCATATTTTCAGGCAAGCTCAGTAGGAGCAAGTGAATATATAATGGAGCATGTAACTATGATATTTTAAATTTTTCATCTAAAATAAAAAATAAAAAATAAAAAAATAAAATAAATAAAATAAATTTTCCTCTGTCCATGCTCCAGTCAGTGATTCTTCCGGTCATTTCAGGTGTTCAATGTTCCTCGAATTTCAGTCATGGAAAGATTTATCATGACTTCTTGAAAAGGATGTATTAGATTTCAGATTATTCTGGTTAACTTTTTCAAAGGTTAAGGTTATTTAAAATCAAATTCTCTACTTTTACAGATTTATATTTGGAGGTAGTTCAGGCCTTTCTGTAAGCATGTTCCCCAAATATTAAGAGAAAATTTCCCCCGGAAAAAAAAAGAAAGAAAATTTCCCCCGATTTTTATTTTACTACTTAAAGTTTTTTAGAGTTTTTAAGTTTTTAAGTTAAGTTTTACTACTTAAAGCTTTTAAGAGTATGTTCCATGATTTTTTTTGTTTGTTTTCATTTAAATTCCAGTTAGTTAACACACAGTATAATATTAGTTTCAGGTGTACAATTCAGTGATTTCCATGATTATTTTATTTATTTATTTTTTTAAGATTTTTTTTTTAACTTATTTGACAGAGAGAGACACAGCGAGAGAGGGAACACAAGCAGGGGAAGAAGGAGAGGGAGAAGCAGGCCTCTTGCCAAGCAGGGAGCCCAATGTGGGGCTCAATCCCAGGACCCCAGGATCATGACCTAAGCCGAAGGCAGACGCTTAACGACTGAGCCACCCAGGCGCCCCTCCATGATTATTTTTAAATGAAGTAAATAACAACTTCAGGAAAGTAAAATAGTAAAAATTTAATAAAATAATAGTTATATCTTAACATTTAAAGTAAAATATTTTTTGTTATTCGTTTAATCATTCATTTATCAAATATCTATGAAGTTTCTACTAGGTGCCTGGCATTCAGATACAGAATACTGCAGACAAGTTCTCTGCATGCTGGAGGTTGCATTACGGTGTGAGAACATGACAATCAACAGAAATAAGTGGAGGATTATTCTGTGTTTCTTGATCATTATTAAAGACAATCAACAGAAATTACTGGATAAGTAATAATAATAATAGAATGTTTAATTTTAGCTATTACTGTGTAGTAAGAAGAAAAATACAAATTTGAGGGGGAGCCTGGCTGGCTCGGTCAGAGGAGCATGTGACTCTTGATCTCAGGGTCATGAGTTCAAGCCCCACGTTGGGTGTAGGGATTACTAAAAGAAAATAAAATTAAAAAAATACAAATTTGGGTATTTATTGATATGTAAGATCTTTAGGGTATATTGCTAAGTGAAAAATGGGAATTGCAAAATAATAAGGTATAGGGATCTCAGTTTTAGGGATATGTAGGTATATTACCCCAAATTAATAATAATAATAACAAAGTTGAGAATTATATACACTAAAATATAAGTGTATAAAATACTTAAAAAAAGAGAGAGAGAGAGAGAGACCATTAGAATTTGGGATCTATTTCCCAATATTAAGAACAAGAAGAATATGGGAAGCTTAATTCTCTGGGACCATCAAAAACACTGGCTCTATCAGATTTTATGGCCAACTGGAGAGGAATTTTTCCTGATGGCCAGGAGCCAATACTGACAAAAATAACTGACAGGGTGATAATCATTGTAAGATCTCTGGTTTGTGTTAATGTGCTCCCCTGCCCACCTCTATGGCCAGATTGTCATATTACCCGAAGCAATGCTATGCACATAGTAGGTGCTGCATGACTATGTGCTGCAAACTAGGAGGAAGGAATGTAGGACCGTACTGCACGATGGAAAACAGATGCGACTACTTTGGAAATGTAATCAAACAGCTTTTGAGGTACTGGGAAGGAGTGTGTTTGCAAACCAGGGAATACCCAACCCCAGGAAGCAGATGCTGGTATGCTTTTGGTCAAAACATCTTTTTCATAGAAAGCTCCTGGGTCTCGTTTTTACTTTGGGGATGATCAGAATTTTTAATCTGTCTGGGGAGTTTAGTTCCAGAATGAGATTCTGAGTGACTGCCTCCATTCACAGCAAGCTGGGTTTTGTGATAATTGCCTTTGATGTCTGTTCTTTGGCCTTTCTACCTCTCCTAACCCCTGTCGCTGTCAATTACCCTGGGAGGCTGCCCACAACAATGGAGACTATTGCCTCAGTAACAGTGGTATCAGCAGGACTGAAGGCCACACTGAGAGCCAAGGGAATTTCCAAGGGTTCGCTCACACTGAAGTCTGTGGCTTCTCTTCCTACAGTGTATGTTCACCATCGTAGTTTGGGGTGGCAACTCCATCTCGGATCTCCACTGGATCCCCAAGCTGCCTCTGCCGTGGTCACAGTGATTCTTACTATTGCAAGGCTGCAGCTGGGGGACTCTGAGGACAGGTAGGGAGAAGAGACCCTGCCCTAAGGGGCTGGCTTCCATCAACCATTTTGCCTTCTACACTCAGCAATCTTTGCCAAAGGATTAAGACATTTTAGGCAGTGCCAGAGCGAGGAACTAACATTTATTGAGTAGCGGCTATGGGCCACAGGTTTACAGATTTGTCTTAATCTTACCACATTTAAGACATACTATCAGTGGGGCGCCTGGGTGGCTTGGTCGGTTGAGTGTCCAACTCTTGATTTCAGCGCAGGTCCTGATCTCAGAGTTGTGAGATCGAGCCCTGCGTCAGGGTTTGTGCTCAGCAGGGAGTCTGCTGGAGAGTCTCTCTCTCCCTCTGCCCCTCCCCCTACTCTCTCTCCTCTCTCAAATAAGTACATATTTAAGTTAAAAAAAAAAAAAAAAAAGAGGTACTATCAGTCCCACTTTACAGATGAGAAAAATGAATTTCTGTTTGGGGTCTAAACTTATATCTCTTGAATCTAAAATCATGTTGTTTTAGGGCACCTGGCAGACTTAGTTGGTGGAGTATGCAGCTCTTGATCTTGGGGTATTAAGTTCGAGCCCCACATTGGGTGTAGAGATTGCTTAAATAAACTTAAATAAATTAAATTAAATCATGTTCTTTCCACTACAAGGAGCTTTGAGGGAGTGGGGAATGGGATTCAAGATTACTGGCTTGTTTGGAGCAGTATGCTCAGTAAATGGCACCAGGACAGTTCTTCACAGGGACTGGCATAAAATAGGCTAATCCAACATAGTAGTTTATTTTATTTTGTTTGTATTTTTATTTATTTATCTTTTTTTGTAAGTAGGCTTCTCAATCCTGAGATCAAGACCTGAGCTGAGATCAAGAGTCAGATGCTTAACCAGCTGAGCCACCCAGGTGCCCCCCAACATATTAGTTTAATTAAGTTAGAGTAAAATGTTCACCTTTAAACAGTTTAACAGGTGTCTTGATTCCCAGACCATCACACTCCAAGGATTAGTCAAGGATGAGAGGCTCCTTTTTTAATTCCTTTCTTTCCCGGGTCCCACTCTTGGCCATTTCCTTATAAGATAAACTAAGGACGCCAGGCATACTGGATAAAGTTGTACTTTGGGCTCCCAATGTCTTCCATAATCAAAAACATTTTTTTTCGAAATCAAAGTTACTTTATCATCATGAATTTGTCCATGTCTTTCTTTTTTCTTAAGATTTTATTTATTTATTTATTAGATTTTATTTATTTATTTGAGAGAAAGAGAGAACGAGCGGTGGAGAAGGGCAGAGAGAGAGAAGCAGACTCACTGCTGAGCAGGAGGCCCGACTTGGGGCTCCAACCCAGGACACGGAGCTCATGACCTGAGCCGAAGGCAGATGCAGAACTGACTGAGCCACCCAGGTGCCCCTAAAGATTTTATTTATTTACTTTAGGGAGGGAAAGAGCACACGAGCGCGCGCATGCACAAGTGAGGGAAGGGCAGAGGGAGAAGGGGAGAGGCAGAGAATTTCAAGTGAAGCAGACTTCGGGTTCAGCACGGAGTTCCACACAGGGCTTGATCTCACAATCCCAAGATCATGACCTGAGCCAAAATCAAGAGTCAGACACTTAACTGACCGAGCCACCCAGGCGCTCCTCTCCATGTCTTTCTGAGCCCAGTCCTAACATTATTTAAAATTGATAAATTCTTTCCTATAAGTGATATTAAAATGTACCTGCAAACCTGGCAAATAGAATTACAGGTAGAAGTGGTTACAAAAAATTCCATAAAGCCAAGAAGTTCACAGAAAGGAAAAGGTAGCTTCTCATAATAAAAAATTATCAAATTCTTGACTGTGTGGAAATAGAACAAGAACAAATTGAACAAACTGTCACGGAAAATGCTAGGTTGTCTATAAGCAGTGTAAGATGAGTTCTTAAGAAATAGAAAAAAAAAAAAGATTTTAAACAAGTGGCTACACTTGATTCTGGAAGGGAAAGAAAAAAGATACGGCAAGAGTAGCTATTTCACCTCTTCTATCTGACCTGTGTTCTTAGAGATGACTTTGTCCCAGGACTGAGTCTAAAATAAGAAATTTGTCTTTTTCATTGTCATCAGATAAGTTCTACTTATCAATATAAAATTCCAGCTCTCTGAAAAATGTTGAGTACTTACAAAGAAGCTTAAACTCTGTGGCAATTCACTTGAATGAGTATACTAAACATCACAAAATTTATTTTGAACTTATAAATCTGATTTTAGAAAACATTTCCATGTTAGATTTAGTTTTAATTTATCCTACTTCTGTGCAAAAAATCTCTTGGTGTCCTGAAGTTTTCCTAAGTTCCTTTTACCTATTTTATAATAGTGCTTCTTAAATTTTAATGTGCACGGACAGCTTGTCAGAATGCAATTTCTGATTCAGTAGGTCTGGGATTCTGCATTTTTAACAAGTTCTCAGGTGATGACAGTGTTGTTGGTCCATGGACTATACTCTGTGTAGAAAGATTTTAGATCACAGAATTCTTAAAACCGAGTGAAACCAGCTCAAAAGCAGAGACTCAATGTGTCAGTAGAGGAAGACTTTTCATAAAGGGACATTCAAGAATGAAAAGAACATGAATAGAAACTTATCTTAAACCAGGACTTGTTGAGGGCTTGACCATGGAGAAACATGGACAGGTTTTAAACAAAAGGGACTTGGTCAGATTGGTTTACTATAACTCCTTTCTTATTAACTAAGCACTAAATTTTAGTACCAGAGTCAATAATGAAGGAGAGTTGGAAGAAAGGCAGGCAGGAACAAGGCGTCCCTGCCCTAAGAGGAACCACCCTGAAAAGGATTTTACACCACCCTGGAAGGAGCCCTCCACCCTTTCCCATGTGATAGGTAGATGACAAAAACCTGATTGGATGACAGGGGCATGGGGGGTGGTTAATCAGATTAAAACAGCCCGCCCACAAGCCCATAAAAACCCCTAGACTTAGAAACTGGTGGCAACCCTCTGGGGTCCCCTCCCTCTTTGGGAACTTTGTACTATTATCACTCAGTAAACTTTGCTTTGCTACCCACCACTCTTTGTCTGGTCTACCTCTTCATTCTTCGAAGCTGTATGACTGAGAACCACGGGCACTAAAGGAAAAGAAATCCTGCAACATCAGTATTAACACACAAGTCACCACTGGAGAAAGAAGCCATATAACAGAGCAACAAAGCCTCGGCCAAGTCTTTCTCTCTCCTTGTCTCCCGCCCTCCCTCATAGCTGTTTAACGCAAGTTGAGAAATTTAATTCATCAAGCAAAGGATAGGAGATGCAGTCTTTGTTCAAGATACATATGATCTCAAAGCTACAGATTCCTAGGCCTTCACAGTTTTGCAGAATACCGAAATCAATCAGGCTTTAAAGCAGCTTTCTGGATTCTTCATCATCTGTTCTCTGATATTTCTAAGCTACAATTCCTTTGTTAAATGTAGTATGTCCTCCTTATAGGGTCATGATGAGAAAAAAACGATATAGTCCAGATGGTTTATACCTCACGTCAATGAGACTCTTTCCTGGGCTCCTATTAGGCTAAGCAACTCCTGTGGCTTCCATAGCCCCAATGCATGCTTCGATCATGACACTTAATACCTTGTATTTATAAGTCTCTTTATTTTCTTACTTAAACTACCTCCTTGAAAAAGATAATGAAAGTAATCTTTATTGAGCACTTACTATGTGCCAGGCATCTTCTAAACACTTTGTATCTCTACAACAGCCTTATGATATAGGTACTGCCCGTTCTACAGATGAAGAAACCGAGACTCATATTATGGTAATGTTGAAATTCATTGAGCTAGTTAGCGACAGGGCTGGGATTTGAGCTCAGGCAGTTGGGCTGTAGAACCCACATTCTACTTGAGTGGAAGCTTCCTCAGGTGTTCCTCTCAATAATTCTAACATAACAGTGTGGTGTGTAGTAGGCATCCAATTGTGTTGGATTTCACATTGGTGAAATCATCAGGATCCTGCTAGAAATGTAATAAATGGTTGTTAGGGTGCCTGGGTGGCTCAGTCAGTTAAGCATCTGGTTCTTGAGGGTCATGGGATCCAGCCCTGCCTTTGGGCCCCAAGCTCTGAGCTCAGCAGGGAGTCTGCTTGAAGATTCTCTCCCTCTGCCCCTCCCCTAACTCATGCTCACATGCTCTCTCTCGATAAAATAAATAAATAAATATTTTTTAAAGAAATATAAGAAATCATTGTAGAGTCTAGATCTCTGCCAGAAGTCACAGATTTATCTGTAATACAAGTTTTCTTTTTTTTTTTTTTTAAAGATTTTATTTATTTATTTGACAGAGAGATAGAGCCAGAGAGCACAAGCAGAGAGAATGGCAGAGGGAGAGGGAGAAGCAGGCTCTGCCCTGAGCAGGGAGCCCGATGCGTGGGACTCGATCCTAGGACCCTGGGATCGTGACCTGAGCTGAAGGCAGACACCCAACCATCGGAGCTACCCAGGTGCCCCTGTAATATAAGTTTTCCACTTGTGCTATCTTCACATCTCCAACTTCCCTTCACCCTTAACCCATTTGAATCTAGCTAGGCCTCTGTCTCATTACTCCACACGAAGTGACCTTCTCAAGTCACTGCCATCTTCCATGTTACCATATCTAATATATGCACTCTAGTCCCTGCTGACACCGCTGCTCAGCAGCATTTCACCCGGATCAGCCCTCTGGTTTCTCTGACACTAAACTGTTTTTTCTCTGATGTCTTCGTTCCCTCTCCAGTGTCCTTTGCTACTTCTTCATCTTCCATGAGTCTCCAAATATCGGAGTTCCAATTTGATGTTACATCAAGTAAACTGTCTTCATTGCTTCTCTCATTCCTTTTCCTCCTCCTTCATCCCTCCCCATTTAGCCTTATGCCTTTAAATATCTTCTTGATTGGGACGCCTGGGTGACTCAGTCGGTTAAGCAGCTGCCTTCGGCCCAGGTCATGATCCCAGGGTCCTGGGATCGAGTCCCACATCGGGCTCCTTGCTCAGCGGGGAACCTGCTTCTCCCTCTCTCTCCCTCTGCTTGTGCTCTCTCTGTCAAATAAATAAAATCTTTAAAAAAAAAAAAAGGGAAACATAATAAATAAATAAATAAATAAATAAATACCTTCTTGATGATGTTAATGACTTCCAAACTTATATTGTCAGCCCAGGCTCCTCTCTCAATGAGAAGCTCAGAACTTCTGACATCTCCACTGGCATGAGTCATGGACGTCTCCAACCTCACGTGTTTAAAACTAAACTTGATAGTAAGGTATAAGCAGAAAAAATAAACCCCACAAGCTGTGGAGACGGGGTGAGTCTCTTGCCAAAGGAAAGGTCTTGTCACATGACATTAACTACAAAGAGGAAACTAAGGGGTAAGGAAAATATTTATTAGTAACTTGCCCAAAATTAAAATATGGCTCCCAGACATACATGTGTGTGTGTGCGCGCTCGCACAATGGTAAAGCCAGTTCAGAGACCCTTTGAAGAATAAGGATTTATAAAGTCTTCCAGGAAAGACATTCTGAAATAAATGTGCTAGGTGAGAGAGAAAACTAGTTGATGTCTTACAGAACAGTAAGATTGGAGAGAAATTATTTGCTTCTCTACCAGACAAAAATCTGCAAGTTATCATGTAACTTCATGTTAACTCTTCCCTGAGTCTGGGCCTAATCAGTTGTAAATAGCATAGCAAAAGTGGTCATTTTCCTAGAGAATTAAATCATTCTTGGGCAGGCCGGTTAAGATAGAATTCAAGTATGACACTGAGAAGATACACAGCCTTCTTTTTGCCTATTTCCAAATTTTGGATAATTTTTCTTAACAAATGTCAGAGTCCTCACACACTTTTTCCTTGAGCACACAGTTTATAATGGACTGAGCTGGGATGTTGACTCCAAAGCTCATGTTCCTTCTAACCATACTCCACTGACACATGGTATCTTTTTTTGGGAGGAGTGCAGTTGATTTCCAGGCTCTACAGCTGACACTGAATATCCGTTACAAGGACTGAGTGTTCTTTTTTTTTTTTTTTTTTTTAGGACTGAGTGTTCTTCTAACTTGGAAGGTGAAATCTTGTTTCTAGATTTCCTCAAAGGCTACTCTGTTAGTCCCATTGAATTCTCTGCTCCCAGAGACCTAGTATATACTTTAGGGTTAAATCATTCATTTGCCGGTTTATCCAATGTTTTCTTAGTTTATTTATATTTATGTACGTGCCCAGTCTCCTCATGTAGATTATAAGCCTCTCAAAAGGAGTTAGGTTTTCTTTAAAAAACAGAAAAAAGAAAAAAAAGGAGGCTTGCTTTCTTAATACATTGCTATAGTAACAGCTCCTTGAATATACTCTATAATGCTGTGGATTAGCAAGTAATAAAGCCATATGTAGGTGACAAAATGAATGTTAAAAAAATAGGTAGAGGAGATACATTGTAAAATAAAATAATATGGAAAAACTTAATGGAAAGGAGGAATCTGGAATTCAACCAGAAAAAGGGATAGGATTTGTACTGATATACTAACGTCATACTTAGCCTCAAGGAGAATTCCTATGAGTGGGAATTTCCAGTAATGACCGCTGCACAAATTGTTTCACGAGCAAATAATTTATTCATCCAGCAATTTATATTGAGTGTCTGCTATGTGTTAATCACTGGGGATACAGCTATGCATAAATCAGACATGACCCTAACCTTCATGAAGATTATGGTGTCCTGGGAAAAACTGATACTAATTGCACCACAGAGAATTAAATTACTGTTGGGAAGTTATACTTAAATAGAAAGTTTACTTGAAAAAATAACATCCAACAATATACCTCACCAGGACTCCTCAAAACTGTCAAGGTTATCAAAAATAAGGCAAGTCTGAGAAACTGTCATAGCCTAAGGAGACATGATGACTAAATGTAATGTGGTATTCTGCATAGGATGCTGGAACAGAAAAAGGACATTAGGTAAAAACTAAAAACATCTAAATAAACTATAGACTTTAGTTAATAATAATGTATGGGAAGTAATGAGCGCATATTGGTTCATCAACTATAACAGATGCACCATTTTAATATAAGATTATCAAAAGCACACTATGACAGCACACACGTGAGTTGTGTCTTTCCGTAATATCAGCTTTATTTAATCATAAAGCAAGGTTAACATAATTGTAAAGCAGGTTCAGGATTCCAAACTCAAATGACATTTCACTACGCATTTAACTTGGTGTCAGGGGCACCTGGCTGACTCAGTCGGTAGAGAGCCTGCGACTCTTGATCTTGGGGCTGTAAGTTCAAGCTGCACATTGGGTGTAGAGATTCCTTAAAAATAAAAAATAAAATAAAATAAAAATCTTTAACTTGAAAAACAAACTGAGGGTTCTAGAGGGGAGGGGGGTGGGAGGATGGGTTAGCCTGGTGACGGGTATTGAGGAGGGCACGTTCTGCATGGAGCACTGGGTGTTATGCACAAACAATGAATCATGGAACACTATATCTAAAACTAATGATGTAATGTATGGGGATTAACATAACAATAAAAAAATTTAAAAAAAAATCTTTAACTTGGCTTCCTACATGTCAAAAAGCAAAGCACGGTACAAAGTCACGCAACAAACAAGATACAACAAGGGATAGGAAGTTAACCAAATGCAAAATCAGTGCATGAGCCCACAGTTGAGATGAGGACTCAGTCCAGTTCGGGTCAGCTCTTGGCACATGCTGCTTCTTACGTTCAAGCAGTGGTTCAGAGATCAGTTGGGCAGAGCCTTTGGTGGCCGCTGCGTTTTGGACGTGGGCAGGCTCAAGAGGGTCAATGTCTGAAGGCTGACAGTTTGCTGCAAAAGTCCTCCCTTTTAAAGCAGTTTAATCAGTCTTGGGCCTTTGCAGGCCTCTTCTGGTTCTGCTAGTTATCAGTTCTGGGCATCGTCAGCCCGTGCTGGCTCTGGCGATATCTGGTCTTAGCTGTGCTGTCCTCAGCTGCTTAACTCACAACTTGACATGAGTGACTCCATCTTGCTCTCCACACAGATGTTAACAAGAGGGGAAACTGTGTGTGTGTTGGGGATGTTAAAAAACAATACTCAACCAAGTAAGTTTGAAGATCTAATTGGCTTTATTAAGGGATTCATGAATCAGGCAGCATCCCATCTGGCAAGGAGAGAGGAGCTCTGAAGGGGGGTTGTGCAAAATGGAAGCTTTTTACAGGAAGGAGGGTGGGCAAGAAAATTATTAGTAAAAGAAAAGAAAGGATTGTTCCAGGTAAGATCACCTTCCCTTTGGGTGTGAGGGGGAGAAGGCAGGAGATCTTGGATTACCTCATCATCCTTTGGGGTCTCAAAAGGGCCCCCATATGACAGATTACCTCACTGGTACTTATCAGAAAATTCCTGACTGACAGGTTAAGACTATATTATTTTGGGGGAAGTTGAATCTGCAATTAGGTTTGGGATTAAACCCAGGTTTGGCAACTTGGCCCCCAAGTGATGCCGTTTGGGCCTGTGGTTTTCTTTTTAACAGGAGAAAAAGTATATGGGAACTGTGTACTATCTGCTCAGTTTTTCTATAAATCTTAAACGGTTCTAAAAAAAAAAAAATAAGGTCTAGAAGTTTTAAAAAACACTGTTTTCACTGTCAATAAAAACAGAATTTATCTGTGATAAACACCAAGAAGGCAAAAAAACCGGGTGTTTGTTATTAGAGTCTATAAAGGTCACAAGCAACTGTTTTCCTGAAAAATCACATACAAGCTGAGACTTGAAGTTTGAAAAGGAGTTGGCTAAGAGAAGAGGAAGTCAGGATCCTTCTAGACAGAGGCCACAGGGCATTCTCAGACTGTGAAAAAGGTAAAAGTGAGGTCTGTGTGGCTACAACAAGAGCCCTAGACATTAATGATAAGATGGGGCTGTGACTGCCCTAAATAGACCTTGGATACCAAATCAAGAATTTTAAAATTTATTCTAAAGACAAAGGAGAACCATGCACTCGATGACCAGTACTATCAACACTAGTATGTGGAGCTCTGCTAAGTATTGGCCCTCTAGCAGTGAAGAAAACAAAACCGCTGCTCTCATGAAGCCCCCAGTGCCTGGGGGGGGGGGTGGGGGA
Organism: Halichoerus grypus; assembly: GCF_964656455.1. NCBI lineage: Eukaryota > Metazoa > Chordata > Mammalia > Carnivora > Phocidae > Halichoerus > Halichoerus grypus. Next base: position 44,775,859 of record NC_135714.1, read on the forward strand.
GGGGGTATGCAAGAGGGAAGAAGACGGGCAAGGGGACAGAGCACCAAAAGGCTTTTGGTTTTACTCTGAGATGAAGGCTTTTGAGCCAAGGAATGACTTGACCTATAGAACCTCACTTAGGCTGCTACACGTCTCTATAGTCCATTCCTCCACGTCAGCCAAAGGGACCTTTTGCAAACAGAATCAGATCTGCTCCTTCTCCTGCTTTGAACCCCCTATTGTTTCTGCTTGCACAGAGACAAAAATCCAAACTCCTAAAATACTTGAAGAAACTAAACACTTAAACACTGAAGAAATTTCAGCAAAATATGTCTGTCTGAAAAGAAAATATGATTTTTTTTTCAGGTACATTTTACCTACAGTGATTGCGGGGCGGGGCAGAGGGGGGGTGGTAATTCCCTCGCCAGATTAAACCAAGTCCCAGAGGAATTTTAGACATCAGTCTGCAATGACCTGAATATGCAAACCAATGTTCCTTATCTATTCTACCAAAATCCTTATCTCTATTTAAAGACTTCCCTCTATGAAAAATGGGGGGGAAAGTTTTCATTGTATCCTGAAACTGTATATCACAAATGCACAAATAAACAGGTTTGTGAAACATCCTCTTTATTTCTTCCATACTGACTTCTACCCTTCTATCCACCAGACTCTACTTTTGGGAGATTTTCTCCAACAAATTCAATTTGATCTTTCAATTTGATTTGGTGGGTTTTATATCTCAGCAACTTTTGCTATAATCTTTCTCGGGTACACAATCCAGGCAAAATGATAAGTGAGTATATTTCATTTGTACAACCTAATATAGACTTAATTTCAGTATGCAAACGTTTAATTTTGTTTTGGGAGTGCTTTAAAATTTTTAATTAATGGAATTCTGGGAAGTTATTAAAAAGAACTTGATAGGGATGCCTGGGTGGCTCAGTCAGTTAAGTGTCCAACTTTTTGATTTCGGCTCAGGTCATGATCTCAGGGACATGAGATTGAGCCCCGCAGTGGGTTTGTGCTCAGTGCAGAGTCTGCTTGGGATTCTCTCTCCCTTTCCCTCTCTCTCTGCCCCTCGCCCTCCCTCTCTCTCTCAAAAACAAATACATAAATAAAATCTCATTTAAAAAAAAAGAACCAGATAGATCTGCATAAAATAACAGGTTCAAGATGTATTATTAAAAGGAAAAAAAACGGGTGCCTGGGTGGTTCAGTCGGTTAAGCGGCTGCCTTCGGCTCAGGTCATGATCCCAGGGTCCTGGGATCGAGTCCCGCATCGGGCTCCCTGCTCTGCGGGGAGCCTGCTTCTCCCTCTCCCTCTGCCTACTTGTGTTCTCTCTCTATCTCTCTGTCAAATAAATAAATAAAATCTTTAAAAAAAATAAAATAAAATAAAAAAATAAAAGGAAAAAAATAAAAAGAAAAAAGTTTCAGGACAATACAAAATAATTTTAATCAAAAATGTTTATTCAGGGGTGCCTGGGTGGCTCAGTCGGTTAAGCATCTGCCTTCAGCTGAGTTCCATATCAGGCTCCCCACTCAGTGGGGAGACTGCTTCTCCCTCTGCCCCTCCTCTCTGCTTGTGCTCTCTCTCGCAAAAATAAATAAATCTTTAAAAAAAATGTTATTCTGTATGTATATTTATATATGGTTAGAAAAAAGCCTATGTAACTTAAGTGTGTAACTATTGACAGTACTTATTCTTGAGCATGAGTAATATAGAAGATTTTAGTTTTCAGGTGCACATTTCTGAAATGTTTGATATTTCCTACAACCTTGTTTCTTTTTTTTTTTTTAAGATTTCATTTACTTATTTATTTGAGAGAGAGAGCGTGTAAGCACACAAGTGAGCAGGGGGAGGGACGGAAGAGGGAGGGGGAGAGAATCCCAAGCAGACTCCAAGCTAAGCATGGAGCTGGACATGGGGCTCAATCTCAAGACCCTGAGATCATGACCTGAGCAGAAATCAAGAGTGGTCTGCTTAGCTGACTGAGCCACCCAGGTGCCCTGAGACAGCGAGAAAGGGAACACAAGCAGGGGGAGTGGGAGAGGGAGAAGCAGGCTCTCCACAGAGTAGGGAGCCCGATGTGGGGCTTGATCCCAGGACCCTGGGATCATGACCTGAGCCGAAGGCAGACACTTAACGACTGAGCCATCCAGGCACCCCTGGTGATTATTCTTTTTTTTTTTTTTTTTAAGATTTTATTTATTTATTTGAGAGAGAATGGGATAGAGAGAGACAGCATAAGAGGGGAGAGGGTCAGAGGGATAAGCCGACTCCCCGCCGAGCAGGGAGCCCGATGTGGGACTCGATCCCAGGACTCTAGGATCATGACCTGAGCCGAAGGCAGTCGCTTAACCAACTGAGCCACCCAGGCACCCCCCTTGGTGATTATTCTTGAAAAAAAAGAAAGTTATGCTGGCATTTTGCAGCTTAAATAAAGGAAAAGTGTACCGCCTTAACTGTAATTCCCACTTCCTTCTTTGGGAAAAAAAAGGGCTTACCCAGTTCTTACTCATTTACTAACCAAGCCCAACTTAGTACTGATGAATAGTTGCTCTGCTTCCAGCCCTGTTACTGAAAAAGGGTGGACCGCACCTGACCACAGGCCAAATAAGTCTGGGGGAGTATCACGTGGGCATGTCAGCATCCGAACATTCCCAAAAGGTCACTGAGACTGTCCCCCTCTCTCACTGCATCTCTGCCCCCATAGAGACTCTGTATCTAGGCTTGTTGAATGGATTTCCCCCCCCAAAGTCACTGTCTCCCCCGCCAATCCTGGCCAAGAACTTTGTTAGGTGTCTCTTGAATGGATCTGAGCTGGCTTACATCTGTTCCCTCATCCTAGCACTTCTAGTAATGCATTGCCATTTGTCTATCACTTCTCAGTCTGTCCTCCCCACTAAGCTATGAGTGTCTTTTTATCCCTAAGGTCTCGCAGGGAACAAGTCATTTAACCACAAATATGTATTTGAATGGCTATTCTGTACCAGGCCCTGTGCTAGGTGCTGGAATTACAGTGATGGCCAAAATAGTAAAAACGACCTTATGGAATTTATAGTATGGTGAGGGTAAGTAGCAGTTAAGTAAATACACAAGTAACTAACTAATACGGTGTTTAAGGCCACTACACCCAAGTACTAACAGAGCATACACAGACTTCGTAGGACTTGGTCCAGTTCAGGTGAAGGCTTTCTGAAGGATGTAATCCTTAAGCAGATTCCTGAAGAATGAGAACAGGTAGCCCAAGCAGAATGTGTCTGTGTTGGGATGGAGGGAGGTGGAGTGCTGAGGCCCAGAGGAACCCTCCACGTAGTTGGAACAGCACACAGAGGGAGCCTGAGCTGGAAATGGCCAGTGTGGTGGAGTCAGTGAGAAGAGAGGCAGACCAGGCCTAGGCCAGATCTGGCAGCTCCTCAAGCATCTTGTTGAGCAGCTTGAATATCGCCCTACAAGAAATGGGAAGGCACGAAGGGGACTTTAGTGGAGGAATGATGTGATCAGGTGATCAGATCTGCATTTTAGAAGTTAACTTTTTTAGGCCACCAGAGGGAAAATGGAATGTAGAGGAACAGGAATGGGCAAAGGGAGATGAATTAAGGCAAAAGGTAATGGTGGCTTAATGAGTGTAAATTGAGTGAATGAACTTTAGGATCAAAGTATAGGATAGACGGCCTGGAAAGTCCCCAAAAATCCCATCCAAGTTTTATTGTCTCAGTTAAAGAGAAAACGGAGTTCCAAAGTGGCACCATGAAGTATTCAATGCTGCACAGTTTATTCATAGCAGAGCTAGGACTGTAAACCAGTTAGGCATTTTGTCTCTTTCCATGGACCTCCTTATGTGACTCAACAAGTTTCTGAGTGGGGGAAAAAAAAAAGCAGTGCTTCACTAAGTGATGGGTATATGGAGTTCATTGCACTATTCTTTTTTTTAGAGAGAGAGTGCAGGAGCGGCAGTGGGGGTGGGGTGGGGACGGATGGGCAAAGGGAGAGGGAGAGAATCTTAAGCAGGGCATGGAGCCTGACTCGGGGCTTGATCTCATGACCTGAGCCAAAATCAAGAGTCAGATGCTCTACCAACTGAGCCACCCAGGCGCCCCTCATTGCACTATTCATTACTTCAATGTTTGAAAACGTTGATGATAAGCAGTTTTATAAGTATTGCTTTAAAACTGTTGGGGCATAGGTCAAATTCAAAGCCTTTGAAACAATTTGGCAAAGGAAACCAGTCCAAGGGGACTCCTGGGTGGCCCAGTTGGTTAAGCGTCTGCCTTCAGCTCAGGTCATGATCCCAGGGTCCTGGGACTGAGTCCCACATCGGGCTCCTTGCTCAGCGGGGAGCCTGCTTCTTCCTCTGCCTGCCGCTCCCCCTGCTTGTGCTCTCTCTCTCTCTGACAAATAAATAAATAAAATCTTAAAAAAAAAAAAGGAAACCCATCCAAGGCTTCCTGGCTCTATTGTACTTATATAGTACCCTCAGGTTCCCAACCTGGTAGGCTCAGCAGGGTGATATGAGGACTGATTTCCATGTCATAGATAATGATAGATTGCTGGACTCCATGGCACTTGCCTAGAGACACCCAACCCCTCCTTCGCTCTTCTGTAAAATTGGGAGTCCATGCTGTCAAATGACAAAAATGATACAATTTCATAACAAGTTTTATGTCCTTTGTTCAAGGTAAAACAACCCATGGATTGGGGAAGTACAGTGCCTAACAAGCAGTGAGCACTCTTCCCAAGGGATTTTGGGCAAGAGTGAGTCCTACAGAGTGTTAGAGGAGGGAACATAGGAGCAGGGAGTGATTGGCTAGGAGGTTGGGGGTTTCCTTATAAGACTAGCAGGTCCTTAGGGCAGGGCCAAAAAAAAAAAACCCCAAAAATTAGCAGGTCCTATTTTGTAGAGTAAGCTAGCTGAGTTGGAGGATTATGATTGGTTTATGTTAGGTTTCCTTGACAGTGAGGCATTTCTTGTAAATGCAGGCTATCAACCTGAATAAGGAGGTAAACTGGGGCAAGTTTGAATTATCTGGAATTGAGTTTATTTGGAAATCGCAGAGTTGAGATTCAAGAAACACATGCTGTAGCAAGCTAGGGTGTGTTGAGGGTTTGGGATAGGCTGTGTTAATGTGTAGGGAATGTAAAGTGGGGGAAGTCCAGCCAGAGTCCCAGGAGTCAGTTAGGTGGCTTGAGGATGAGGAGAGATTCTTGGCAGATGTCCCTCAGTCTTTCATAAATTAGGCATTTATTGGAAATCAGTCTCTTGGTTCTTAAATTTCATTCTTCTGAAAACATGGTCATGAGCTTCTCCATTTCATATCCCCTGGTTCCATTTTATTTATTTTATTTTTTAAATTTTTTAAAAGATTTTATTTATTTATTTGACAGAGAGGGAGAGAGCGAGAGAGAGAGAGCACAAGCAGGGGGAGGAACAGAGGGAGAAGCAGACTCCCCGCTGAGCAGGGAGCCTGACTCAGGGCTTGATCCCAGGACCCCAGGATCATGATCTGAGTTGAAGGCAGAGGCTTAACCAACTGAGCCACCCAGGTGCCCCTCCCTTGGTTCCATTTTAGATTGAAATCCTTTCACGGGGTTTACTTAGGTTTGTGACCTGGGCTGGGGCTACAGGGGAAGCTTCCATTTAATGGGTCCCCATATATGAATCACTTTTACCAATACTTTTTATAGAGTGGATGTTGTGAAACTAAAGTGAGTCCATGTATGTCCCCTTTACCTGATCCATGAATGCTATTTTTTTTCCTTAACTTTTCCTTGAAACTGAGTAATCAATGTCTCCATGGCTATCTGCATAAACCACTGAGAGTGACCAAATAGTGGTCTATTTATAATTTATACTGCATGTTAAAAATAAACTTGAAGAAGGTCTGTTTTTATTTTTTATTTATTTATTTTTTTAAAGATTTTATTTATTTATTTGAGAGAGAGAATGAGAGAGAGAGCACATGAGAGGGGGGAGGGTCAGAGGGAGAAGCAGACTCCCTGCTGAGCAGGGAGCCCGATGCGGGACTCGATCCCAGGACTCCAGGATCATGACCTGAGCCGAAGGCAGTCACTTAACCAACTGAGCCACCCAGGCGCCCCAGAAGGTCTGTTTTTAATTTCTCATTTAAGCTGGGGATTGTTACTCATTTAATAGCTTCAGAGTATAGAAAGCAAAGATAAGAGTTTATATTCACTGAAACAATTTCATGGAAGGTAGGTGAGTGGGTGGGTGAGGTCATCCCATTTGCTTTGTCTGAAATCTCTGGGTTTTGGAGGGTGGCGGTTGACCCTTAAAGGGATTAATTAGCTTTAGCTATCAGTTTCTCTTCTAAAGTGACTGGTGAGTTGGGCCTTCTTTGGAGGATGTGATCAAGAACTCTTGAGATAACACCCTCTGTTTACCTTCTTCCCAGTCTTTCTGTACCACATGGATTCTCTGGTATCCAGAAAACAAGCACCTAATCATCTCCCTATTTTGTCTCCTTTTAAAATTATTTTTTCAGGGGTGCCTGGGTGGCTCAGTCGGTTAAGCGTCTGCCTTCGGCTCAGGTCATGATGCCAGGGTCCTGGGATCAAGCCCACATCGGGCTCCCTGCTCCGCGGGAAGCCTGCTTCTCCCTCTCCCACTCCCCCTGCTTGTGTTCTCTCTCTCGCTCTCTCTCTCTATCAAATAAATAAATAAAATCTTTAAAAAAAAAAATAAATAAATAAAATTATTTTTTCACCCCAATCTTATACTGGTGAAGGCAGATTCAAAGGGGCAAACCTTGGGGTTAAGTGTCTGCCTTCGGCTCAGGTCATGATCTCGGGGTCCTGGGATCGAGCCCCATGTCATCCGGCTCCCTGCTCAGCGGAGAGCCTGTTTCTCCCTCTCCCTCTGCCCCTCCCCTGTTCATGCTCATGCATTCTCTCTTTGTCTCAAATAAATAATTAAATCTTAAAAAAACCAAAAACAAAAACAAAGGGGCAAACTTGGTAACACATTGTAAGTACCAAATAGTTGTTGAGTGAATGAAGCAATTCATAAGCAAACTTGAACCCTAGAATTTAAATATAGCTTAGAAGATGCATATTATAGAAATGCATATTATAGAAAGTGAAAGTACCCTCCCATAAGCCTGTTCCACAAAATAATCCTGGCTAATATTTTGACCAGTAGCTTTACTAAAAACACTGGACTGAACACTCTTGTGTATCTCTGTGCGCCGTGGAAGGTCATGTTGGGTCAAAACTGTGTCTATGGTGTGTGTGTTTATTTTGGCTGTGCCATTTCATTCTCCAAAAAAGTTGCAAAGTTTATATTCCCCAAACATAGTATTGTGAGATGGCCCATGATTATTTTATTTTATTTTAACAATCCTTATTTTCTAGATTATAAAAGTGATACATTCGTTCAAAAAGAGGTGGAACAATTTGGAAGCATACAAAGTAGAAAATTAAATTTTACAAACCATAAGAGACTCTTAACCATAGGAAACAAACTGAGGGTTGCTGGAGGGGAGGTGGGTAGGGGGATGGGGTAACTGGGTGATGGGCATTAAGGAGGGCACATGATGTAATGAGCACTGGGTGTTATATGCAATTGATGAATCACTGAACTCTACCTCTGAAACCAATAATACATTATATGTTAATTAATTGAATTTAAATTAAAAAGAAAATTAAATTTTGCTACATCCATTTTTTGAGATTATTAAGAATAAGACAACAATATGGTCAATAGAGTCACTTCCCAAAACCAGTTTTACTCTATCTTTTCTTCTTTTTCCCCAGCATATGTAAACAACCTATGTCACTGCTAAGAAATTCTGGGACAGACATGCCTCAACCTTCTAGGCCTTGATTACCCTTACATTTTGAGGCTCCACTTTACATCCTACCAATCATCTTCAGATGTACACCATCAAATATTATATGCATGTGTGTGCAATATATAAAAGAGCAATAAGTTAAATCTTAACTTTTTTATCTTAAAAATACTTGACCATAAGTAACTAATTTATCAGCTATAATTTCTCAATAATTTCTCTGCATATTTAGGGTTTCTTAGGAGGTGAGAAAATCAAGCCTATAAGCTTTTTAAAAAATGACATTTTAATAAATGCTAAGTTATTAAGTTATTTCAACTTAATGTATCTGTAGACATTTCATTAAACCTTTATCGATGTCTGTCTTACGATTTATTTTTCAAAGTTTGGAGCATAAGCCTTTGTAGGCATAGCTGATCCAGCTTAAAAAGGATCATACCAGGTGCCTGAGTGGCTCAGTCAGTTAAGCGTCTGCCTTCGGCTCACGTCATGATCCTAGGGTCCTGGGATCGAGTCCTACATCAGGCTCCCTGCTCAGTGGCGGGGGGGGGGTCTGCTTGCCCATCTCTCTCTCCCTCTCCCACCGCCCCTCCCCTTCTTGTGTGTTCTCACTCTCTCAAATAAATAAATAAAATCTTTTTTTTAAAGATTTTTATTTATTTATTGAGAGAGATAATGATAGAGAGCATGAGAAGGGGGAGAGTCAGAGGGAGAAGCAGACTCCCCGCTGAGCAGGGAGCCCGATGTGGGACTCGATTCTGGGACTCCAGGATCATGACCTGAGCCTAAGGCAGTCCCTTAAACAACTGAGCCACCCAGGTGCCCAATAAATAAAATCTTTTAAAAAAAACATATTGCAGGGCTTAGTTCAGGTGAGAGAATTTTCTGGAAGATACTATTGATTGTTTGGTGGCAGACAGTATAAAGGAATAAGAGAATAGAACAGGAAAATGACTTAGTTTTTTACAGGTTTCCAATCAGCATTCTGGCCATGTCTATTTCACAGTGAAGAAAGGGACAAACAGGTGGATTTTCCATACAAAGACTGCTGTTCAGAAAAGCAATGAAGCAGCATAACACCTAGGCTAGTGGGTCTCAACCAGGGCAATTTGCTCCCCAGGTAGGGCTGCCAGATTTAACAAGTAAAAACATAGGATGCAACACAAATATTACATGGGACATACTTATAAAAAACTATTTGTTGTCTATCCGAAATTCAAATTTAACTGAGTCACTGTGTGAGGCAACCATATCCATAGAAGACATTTGTCAATCTCTGCAGTTACAACTCAGGGTAAGGGTGTGTGCTACTGGCATCTAGTGGGGAGAGGCCAGGATGCTGCTAACACCCTAGAATGCAAGGTCAATGCCTCTACAATGCGGAATTATCCAGTCCAAATGTCAGTACCGAAATTGAGAAACTGATCTAGGCTAACTGACATGTAAGGTATTTGTTGGGTTGAATGTATTTCAAGTTATAAAATAATAAAACTCATTATGATTAAAAAAAACTCTGGGACCCCTGGGTGGCTCAGTCGGTTAAGTGTCTGCCTTCGGCTCAGGTCATGATCCCAGGGTCCCAGGATCTAGCCCCGCATCGGGCTCCCTGCAAGGCGGGAAGCCTGCTTCTCCCTCTGCCTGCCGCTCCCCCTGCTTGTGCTTTCTCTCTCTTTCTCTGACAAATAAATGAATAAAACCTTAAAAAAAAAACAACCCTCACACAGCAAGAAAAGTATTATTTGAAAGCTGAAGTCTCCTCAGCCTACTTCCTAAATCACCACAAATAGTTTGAATGTTATTCCAGATATTTTTCCATACTAGTATATACCCTTTTTAAAAAATTAAAAAGTGGCTCATACGCTATATTCTGTCCTAAACCTGCTTTTTAAAAATGGCACAATGTGGGGCGCCTGGGTGGCTCAGTCGTTAAGTGTCTGCCTTCGGCTCAGGTCATGGTCCCAGGGTCCTGGGATGGAGCCCCGCACCGGGCTCCCTGCTCCGCGGGAAGCCTGCTTCTCCCTCTCCCACTCCCCCTGCTTGTGTTCCCTCTCTCGCTGTCTCTCTCTCTGTCAAATAAATAAATAAAATCTTAAAAAAAAATAAAAACAATTTCCTATTGACGGACACTTGGGCAGGTTTTTTTTTGCAATTGCAAACAGTGCTACAATTACCATCCATATATGTATAACACTATATACATATTTGTAAATATTTCCGTAGAGTAAATTCTTAGAGATGGAATTGCTGGGACAAAGGATAAGTACAATGAAATCTTTGAGCATCATAGCCAAATTACCCTCTCAAGAGGTGATACCCATTTACACAGTAACTTACAGTGTAAGAGACTGCTTAGAGTTTTCTTTCTGAGAAAAATTAATTTATTTACTTTACATCCCCCCCCAGCCCCCCCACCCCCACTGGAATTGAAGGAGCAATATAACCCTAGCAAATACACATATTTGAAAGCCAGGGAAAAGCTCTTGTTGGGGTCTCAGATCTATTTCTGCTCTTCTGTGTTCCTCTGCCTCTGAAGGAGGCTGGCCTTTGCCAGCTAGTTCCCAGGCTTCCTGGAAGCCGGTATCTGACTGGGTTTGGCTAATAGGAAGCCCGGGCAAGAGACTGCAGCGATGAGGAAGTGAGAAGTCTGGCATTTTTTCCCTTTCTCTCTGTCCGGAGAAGTGTGTTCACCAGGCCAGTGATCTCTCCCTTTGCTCCACCTCTTGCAAGACTAGAACCTCCACAGTGGGCCTCCTGCTAAACAGGCCTACTGTGGAGGTTCCAGCAATTGTTGCATACCCCTAGCTCTTTAGCTGCCCTGTTGGGCTTCTCAGCTCTTCCACTGCCTCTGTAAATAACCCCTTGCCTCCAATTCCCTCTGTTTTAAATACTTAGTAACGGATTCTGTTTCCCGGTAGGACCGTGATTGCTACGCTCACCTCACCATCCTGGCATTATTTTCTTAGCATACTTTCTTCCAAATCCTCACATATTTTGACATTGTCACAACCACGTAACTTAATATTTTGTCTTCTGTTCCTTCATTTTTTTAAAGCAAAATTTTTTTTTTTAAGATTTTATTTATTTATTTGACAGAGATTGAGAGAGAGAGAGAGAGAGCACAAGCAGGTGGAGAGGGAGAGGCCTGACGCAGGGCTTGATCCCAGGATCCTGGGATCATGACCTGAGCTGAAGGCAGCTGCTTAACCAACTGAGCCACCCAGGCGCCCCTTTGTTTCCTTCATTTAACATTATATCATCAACATACAATATTAACATATTTTCGAGTACTTTTAATAATTACATTTAATGACTGCAGAGTATCTTTTCTTGTTGATGTACCATGAATCATTAACCTAATCATTTAATGTGTTTGTACCATAAAATTGTTAGCCATGAGAACTGAAACTCACTCGCTTTCTTGTCCCTGGGCTAAAGAGTTCGGGGATCAGACAGAAATAACTTAGCTATTTGCTCTGTGAAATTCTTATTCTTGAAAGATACCACTATGAACCAACTAAAATAGTTTACTAATCAAGATTAACAACTTGCTCATTATTCCTTATTTTAATACCCTCACCTTGCTATGCTCGCTAATCCTAAACTATTATATTATAAATTCTGCTTATTCCCAACCAGTTTCCTGTCCTCCGAGACCTGCTTAAGTCATCTAACCTGGGCTTAAAGCCCTATAAGTATCCTCCTCTGACTCCTAAGATTCTGTCAAGGTGTTGCTCCCTCTCCCTGCAGTATCCTAATAAACTTAGATTTGCTTGATCAGCAAGTTTTCCTGGTGGTCTTTTGGGAAGTTAATGACTGACAGCAATAATCTATATCACAGGATTATCATGAGCAGTGAATGAAATCAAGTATCTGAAAGCATCTTGGGGTGCCTGGGTGGCTCAGTCATTAAGCGTCTGCCTTCGGCTCAGGTCATGATCCCAGGGTCCTGGGATCAAGCCCCACATGGAGCTCCCTGCTTGGCGGGAAGCCTGCTTCTCCCTCCCCCACTCTCCCTGCTTGTGTTCCCTCTCTCGCTGTGTCTCTCTCTGTCAAATAAATAAATAAATGAAATCTTAAAAAAAAAAAAGTATCTGAAAGCATCTCTAGACAATAATGTGCTTTCCCATGCATGGCAGACCGCCTCTAAGATGGCCCTAATTATCACTTCCCTCCTCTTCCCTTTTCTGGAAACATCAAGATCTAATGTGACATGAGAAACTTGGAGCAGAAAGGCAACAAACAGACATTTAATGAACACTCAATATGTGTCAGGCACTTCTGTGATCTCATTTTGTCCTCACATGAGTCCTGCCAAAACGGCCTTATTATTCTGATTGTCTAGACAAAGAGAGGTAGGCTGAGGGAGGCTAGAGGATTGGCTTGAGGTCTGACTCTAAATGATAAAGCCAGGATTCCACCCAGGTCTGTCTGACTCAGTCTGTACTTTCCCTCCTGTTATGAGTTTACTTCCCAGACTTGTATTGTTTTTATTGCAATTATAGAAGGTGAGGCTGAGATTTCAGGGCAGGAGGCTGTTCGGCTCCTTTATAGAACCCCAAAGGGGAAAATAACATTCTAGAGCAGCCCTGATCAAATAGAAATATAATGCAAGCCACATATGTAATTAAAAGTTTTCTAGTAGCTGCAACTGAAAATAGTAAAAAGAAAGAAGTGAAATTGCTTCTTTAAACTCTTCATTTTAAGGTAATTACAGAGTCACAGGAAGTTGCAAAAATAATACAGAGGGGTCCTGTGTTCTTCCTACTTTTCTCTAATCAGAGTATCTTATATAATTATAATATAAAATCGAAGCAAGGAAATTGACATTGGTACAATCCACAGACCTTATTATCCAGATTTCATCAGATTTACATGCAGACAGGGGCACCTGGGTGGCTCAGTCCATTAAGCGTCTGCCTTCGGCTCGGGTCATGATCCCCGGGTCCTGGGTTTGAGTCCCATGTAGGGTTCCCTGCTCAGTGGGGAGCCTGCTTTTCCCTCTGCCTCTGCCTCTCCCCTCCTCCCCCCACCGCTTGGGCCCTCTCTCTCAAATAAATAAAAATAAAATCTTTTTTTAAAATTAATTTATTTGTCAGAGAGAGAGAGAGAGCACAAGCAAAGTGAGAAGCAGGCTCCCCGCTGAGCAAGGAGTCCGATGCGGGACTCGATGCCAGGACCCCGGGATCATGACCTCAGCCGAAGGCAGACACTTAACTGAATGAGCCACCCAGGTGTCCCAATAAAAATAAAATCTTAAAAAAAGAAAGATTGACATGCAGACAGAAGTGTCCCATCTCGACGAAGATTTCCTTTGTGATACCCCTTTATACTCAGCAAGCCATCACCCCACATCCCATTCTTAACACTTGGCCACATCTAATCTATTCTCCGTGTCTATAACTCTGTCAGTTGATGATACATAGATGGAATCATGCAGTGTAGTAGTTTCCCAGGCCTGCTATAACAAATTGCTACAAAATAGAAATTTATTTTCCCACAGTTCTAGAGTCAGAGGTCCAAAATCAAGGTGTCAGCAGGGCCAGGCTCCCTTTGAAAGGCCTCTAGGGAAAGCTCCAGTCCCGGTCTCTTTTAGCCTCTGGTGGTTGCCAGCCTCTTCAGCTTGTGGCCAGATCACTCCAACCTCTGCCTCAGTCTTCACATTGCCTTCTCCTCCGTGTGTCTTTTATAAGAATACATGTCAATGGATGTAGGACACACCCAGATAATCCAGGATAATCTCCTCATTTCAAGATCCTTAATTTAATGACATCTGCAAAGGTCTTGAGACAGGAGTATGCCTGCCATGTGTGCTGGAGTTCAGCGAGTGAGGGCGAGAAAAGGAGGAGATGTAGTAGATGTTAGGGGGGAATAGTAGGAGAAAATGCAAAAATCAGAATACCAGTTAATAACTTAATTGTGTCTTGAAGTCAAAGTACGGAGTGAATATTATTACTATTAAGTTGTTTTGTGAGCATGAACTCAATGTCAGGAGAGATTAAATAAGTTTGACATCTATGCTAAGTAATGGAAAATCCAAGTGAACTGTCCTTTGTCCTAAATCTAGAATTCTAGAAATCTAGTTTCTAACTGCCACATTCAGTGTCTCAATTCCCTCTGGACAGCGTGAAGTAAAGCCAATTTCTTCCCCCTGCATTTTCCTCCTTTCCAGATTACCGACAGACTAGCTTCTCAGGGAAACATTCTTTCTTCTGAGCACACTACAGGTATTTACATTTCCTCTTCATCCAAATCAATATACTTGATTTGATTTTATTTGATTGTGTGACCATCTTAAGTGTGATTAGATTGTAGTGCTGATGGGGCGCCTGGGTGGCTCAGTCGTTGGGTGTCTGCCTTCGGCTTGGGTCGTGGTCCCAGGGTCCTGGGATCGAGCCCCGCATCGGGCTCCTTGCTCGGCGGGAGGCCTGCTTCTCCCTCTCCCACTCCCCCTGCTTGTGTTCCCTCTCTCGTTGTCTCTCTCTCTCTGTGTCAAATAAATAAATAAATAAATAAATCTTTAAAAAAACAAAAAAAAAGATTGTAGTGCTGATTCTGTTCGCGTTTCTGTTTGTCTGTTTTTCTGAGAGAATCCATTACTGCTTATTTAAGACATTGTTGGTAGAAAGCCAAGCCCACACTTAAAAGGGTGCCAGACGTAAACTGATGCCATGCACTTCACCTTTAGTCCTGTTTTGCTCCAGCCCCAGCTGGTTTGCTATTCTGGTTTACCTTTCTTTCCTGCATCTCTGTTGCTGTTTCTTCATGTTTCACCAGAGAACCAGTCTCTCCTCCTGGATGACACATTAGGCGTGACCTTAAGGTAACTGCTCTCTAGACTTCGAACTCTTTCCTTATGAGCTATATCCATGGGCTGCTTCCCTTCCTGCAAGACATCCTGTGCTGCATTGTGGAAGCTATGCCCTAGCTGAAAGCACTTTCTCTTCCAAACTCGAAAAGCTCTTACTGTCTGTTCTTTAACTAAAGCAGGGTTTTATTTTCCCAGCTAAATTGTAAGCTGGTGAAGGTCAAAACCTAGTTTATACTTCTTTACCTGCCTCCTACCCCCCAACCCCACCCTTGTGCCCTGAACAGACGAGGTGCTTAGTAAATATCTGTAGAATAAAATAGCTTTAGGGATAAAAAGTGATTTCTTAGTATAAATTGGAAGAGACTCTATTAGGAGAAAAGTCATCATTCTCAGATGTAACATTTGGTGAAAGGATTTCAGACACTTTTCAAAATAACTCAAATAACCCAACACCTAGACAAAGAAAAACTAATTTC
The DNA here is from genome assembly GCF_964656455.1 of Halichoerus grypus. NCBI lineage: Eukaryota > Metazoa > Chordata > Mammalia > Carnivora > Phocidae > Halichoerus > Halichoerus grypus. The sequence continues at coordinate 44,790,937 of NC_135714.1, forward strand.
TATTCTCTACAGCTATATTTCTGAAAAGTCAGGCTTATTAAGGTATACTTTGCATTCAGTAAAATTTGCCCCTTTAGGTTGCTCATTTCTATGGATTTTGAGTTTGTACAGTTGTGTAGCCATCACCGTAGACAAGGTATAAGCACTAGCATCACCCCCACAATTCCCTAAGCCCTTTTGAAGTCACTTCCCTTCCCTAACCACCAGCCCCTGGCAAACACTGATCTGATTTGTGTCTCTGTTGGCTTGCCTTTCCCACAATGTTATACAAATGGAATCATAAGGGAAGTGGCCTTTTGTATCTGGCTCCTTTCACTTGGCATAATGCTCTCCAGATTCATCTATGCAGTTGCCTTATAGCTAATTCCTTTTTATTGCTATTGGAAGAGTCCAGAATATGCCACTCACTGTGGCATAAAAATTTTTAGAAGAAGGGGCACCTGGCTGGCTCAGCCAGTGGAGCACGTCACTCTTGGTCTCGAGGTTGTGAGTTTGAGCCCACCATTAGGTGTAGAGATTACTTAAAAATAAAATCTTAAGGGGCACATGGGTGGCTCAGTTGTTAAGCGTCTGCCTTCGGCTCAGGTCATGATCCCAGGGTCCTGGGATCAAGCCTCACATCGGGCTCCCTGCTCAGCGGGAAGCCTGCTTCTCCCTCGCCCACTCCCCCTGCTTGTGTTCCCTCTCTCGCTATCTCTCTCTCTGTCAAATAAATAAATAAAATCTTTAAACTAACAAACAAACTCTCACACTTCCCATCTCTTCTCCTGAAGCCCATTTATCTTTCCAAAAACTCATTTGTCAGGGTGCCTCGGTGGCTCAGCCGTTAAGCGTCTGCCTTTGGCTCGGGTCATGATCCCAGGGTCCTGGGATCGAGCCCCACATCAGGCTCCCTGCTCAGCGGGGAGCCTGCTTCTCCCTCTCCCTCTGCCCCTGCTTGTGTTCCCTTTCTTGCTGTCTCTCTCTCTCTGTCAAATAAATAAAATCTAAAAAGAAAAACAACAAAAAAAAAACCTCATTTGTCTTCCCATAAGTGCTCTTTCATCCTCCACCTTCCCTTATTAGAAGTCATTAGTTTTCCCCTAAGTGTCCTTCTCCTCCTCCCCTGCCTCTGTTAGGATGGTGTATAAGCCCCAAATGCTAACAGCCCCTTTGTGTCACATTTTACTGTGTACCCTTCTATATACCTTAACAAAAACAATGATTAAATTTGATCTTTTGCTAATCTGTCTTTGTTAGTCTAATTTGCAGGGCCCCACTCACTTAAACTGAGAGTACAGGGAAAGTTTTAGTTCCCTGACACTATTATTCCATTGTATGGGTGTATCAAAATTTGTTTACCCATTTACCAGTTGACTTTTGGGTTGTTCCCAGTTTTTGGACACTTTCCTACAGGGTCTTTGCATGGATGGCATATATTTTCAGTTCTCTTGCATTAGTACTGTTAAACAAAATTCAACCAAGTGAATTTGAAATTCTAATTGGCTTTATTAATCATTTCATGAATTGGGCAGCATCCCCCCTAGGAGGTAGAGGGGAGTTCTGAGGAGTTGTCAAAAATGGAATGTTTTTATAGGAAGGAGGGTGGGGCAAGGAAGTTATTAGCAAAAGGAAAGAAAAGGTTGTTTCAGACAAGGTCACCTTCCCTTAGGGGGAAGAGCAGGAATCTTATCAGGCAGATTACCTCATCTTTTTTTGGAGGGGGAAGTGGGTGAAGAGGGCCCATGTGACAGATTACCTCATTGATGTGATCAGAAAATTCCTGGTTGAAACTTGGTTTAAGTGATGCTATTTTGGGCCTGTGGTTTTCTTTTTAACAATAGAATACCTAGATTATATGCTAAGTGTCTCTATAGGAAACTAGATAGACCGATTCCAACGTGCATGTCTTTTTTTTTTTTTTAAGATTTCATTTATTTATTTGACAGAGACAGACACAGCGGGAGAGGTTACACAAGCAGGGGGAGTGGAGGGAGAAGCAGGCGTCCCGCTGAGCGGGGAGCCTGATGCTGGGCTCGATCCCAGGACGCTGGGATCATGACGCGAGCCGAAGGCAGATGCTTAACTGACTGAGCCACCCAGGCGTCCCAAGGGAGAGTCTTAAGCAGACTCGCCTGCTGCGGGGCTTGATCTCAAGACCCTGAGATCAGGACCTGAGCCAAAACCAAGAGTCAAACGGCTTAACTGACTGCACCACCCCGCTGCCCCGGGTCTGGAGTATTTTAAGTGTAATAGGATACAATAAGGGCTTCCCTAGCTTTCCCTTTTAAGCCTATTTTCATGTGAAAATTTTAATATGAAAATAGGCTTAAAAGTAAGGAAAATATGGATCTGAAAAGATTTCTTACCTCAAATATACATTGTTTGTACAGCCATTGAACAAAGTGGCTCATCAGGTCCAGAGGAGTAAAAGATGTTTTTGGGAACGGGGCCACTGGGGCCAGAGGAAAAACCAAAGGAAGACTGGAGATTTTGAGAGATGTGGAAAGAGCACCAGACTGGCTGGAAATCTGAGCCTCTGGATCCTCATTCCAGCTGTACCCTAACTTGAGTGCAAACCTGTGCGAGCCAAATACTTGCAGGCCTATCTTCTTTCATCCATAAAATGAGAGCTTGGACCCCTAAGATCTCTTCTAGTTGTGAGATTTTGTGGTCTGCATATCATCCCGAAGGAGAACTCTGGGAGGAAGAACAATGACAAAGGCCAGAGGAAAGAGATAGAATGCAGGGGAGGGGCAGGGCAATGGAGATGACAGCTTTGCAGGGAGGGGTGTGTGGCTTATATTTAAACCACGGGCAAACGGAGCGCCACTGGAGGCTCAACAGACTGTTAGGGGCGCCAAGGAAAATCCAACTAGAGACTGGTGTGTGAAACTAGGGGTGTGCTAGGAATACAATATGCAGAAGAGGTGGAAGGGAGATTTCCAACAAGAAGGCAGATCACAGGGACCAGGGATCCAGGAGTATTTCTTTATTCCTTCAACAAATAATTATTGAAAAGGGAATATTTTAGGGGAGATTCAAAGAGGCAGGCTAGCATTTAGCATGAGGGAAGTCTGTCATGGGTACTGAACTGGGGGTACTGATATGTGTAAGGGGTGTCCCCACTTTGAAAGTCTGCAAAAACCAAGCTGAGATCCCCCAATCATTCATTTCACAAACTGTTGTTGAACAATGACCGTATTATAGGCACTGGAGATAAAGAACAATTTCTCTTCTGGAGCTTAAGTTCTAGTAAGGAAAGAAAATAAATAAGGTAAATAAAATGCATAACATGCTAGTTAGTGATAAATGCTAATAAGAAAAACACCAGGGAAGGACAACAGGATTGGATGCAAAGGGGAGGAGGCTGTAATTCTAAAAGCTTGGTAAATGAGGAGATGACATCTGAATCAGGAGGGGCAGGAATGAGCAGCATGGATAGAGGGTACTGGACAGTGCTTCCGAAGAGGAACAGCAAGCAGAACAAGGAACCGCAATTGGGCTTCAAGGAGGCCAGTGGTGCTGAAGGGAAGAGGAACAAGGGGAGAGTAGTTCAAAGTATGTTCTGGGCTCTGGGAGAGGGCAGGAGGGAGCCCAGCTCATTCTGGAGTTCCCTTGTTCACCTCCCTCCCTTCTCTCAGCATTTAGGAGACATCTCTGTGCCTCAAGCTGCAGATACTGTAGTGGGTAAGACATTGCGTTCCAGTTGTCAGAACCAGAACAGAAGGTCAGGGTCCAGCTGGAAGCAAGGATAGATGATCCTGCACTGAGTAGAGCTAGACCAGACTTCAGATCCCTGTCTTCAGACAACATCAATCTTTAAGCCAGTATGACTCAAGGCTACTGGTGGGTCTCCATGGAGGGCAAAAGAGAACCATAGAGAAGAAACTAGGGACGCCAGTACATTGAACTTAAAATATATATGATTGTACTAGGAAAAACTACACATGATTTGAAATTTCAAACAGAATAAAAAGTACCCTAGGCTTCTAAGCTGCTGAGAACTTTTGAGACATCACAATCCAACCTCTTCATTTTACAGGGAAAACTCAAGAGAAGTGATTTATTAAAGCGATAGAGGGGAGAAACAGTTCTCTAGCCTATCTGGTCTGTGCTCACTCACTCTTTTTCTTCTTTTCCTTCCTTCCTTCCTCTCTCACTCTCTCTCTCTTTTTTTTAACTTGATGAAACACGGACTCAAAAAATTGGCTTAAGACTCAAAGTTGTTCCTTTCCACGGAAATCTTTAGTAAAAGGCAAAACATTTCTATGATCTGAAGAGAAACCAAGAGTATCCAGTGCACTTTCTATCACACACAAAAAATCTTTTTTTACTCTCACTAAAAGTTTCAGAATAAGGTTATAGAGAAAGTAAAGCAGTATTTTTTAAATTGTCTTCTAAGTTCACTTGAACTCAATGTGAAATAGAAATTGGGCTAACTCACAGCAAAAACTTCAGAGCCAGAGTTCAGTCCCTGCAGAATTAATTACATGGGGAGGAGATTCCTGGAAGGGTGAACAGTGACAGGTACTACTGAAAATGCAGAGAGAGTGGGAGAAACACCCAAAACGTTAGTCCTTGACACACCAATGTCTTCCCTTTGGCTGGTGACCCCAAATGAGTAGAAGTGAAATCTTTTAACATCATAATGGAGATGTTGTACCCCAATTTTCAGTCACAAAACCTTGAGTTATGTAACATGTAAAGCAGATAATTGAACTTCAGTGTAACATTCATGTGGGTTCAGCCAAACTAAGCTCTTTTCTAGAGGGAAAAAAAATGAAACATGGTTAGGAATAAAAAGCACACGAAAGCAGAAAAACATTATACCAAACTTTTGAAGTAAATCTCCAGAGAAAACATTATTAAGAACATATGATAATTAAAATTTAAAAATTGATGAATTAACTATATAGGAAAGAATCCATAGTCTCAAAATAAGAAAACCAGAACTCATTCACGTGTCAAAGTCTTTATCTTGCAAAGATCTTAAATTTTGGATGCAGCAAATTATACAGTCTCTTGAAAAACAATTAAGAATTCAAGTTCATAGCACTAGCTTCCACCCACCCCCCCAAGGAAATTTTCTATTGATTTGTAACTTGGCCTTGAATTTGACCTGTGGCCTTCATGTCTTGATAATTTGGGTCACTCTGAATATGCCATCTCTTGAACAAGGGCCTCTGCTAATTTTAAATGAATGCAGCTGCCAATTTGCCATTCTTTTTTTTGCATCACAATATGTGGGAATAAATTCTCAATTAATAAAACATTTCCAGGAAGCAGTCAGGCAGAGGAAATGAAGGACATTTATCTAGTAAGTTTAAGAAGAGATGTTTCATTTTTGCCTTTTTGTATATAAAAAAAGGAAAGAAAACAGTTTATGCCTTTGAGGGCTTTGACAGAAGCCAGAATTATTCCCTGGGCTACAGCATCTAAAAAAGCCATGCAACTCAAATTAGATTTTAGTTAAAAAGAAAAAAAAAAAAAGAAAGAAATAAAAAAGAAAGAATAAATGCAGACAAGTTCGTAGCAGTTTTCTTTCTTTCTTTTTCTTTCTTTCTTTCTTTTCTTTCTTTCTTCTTTCTTTCTTTCTCCTTCCTTCCTTCTTCCCTCCCTTCCTCCTTTCCCTCCCTCTCTTCCTCTCCTCTCTGTCTCTCTCCCTCCCTCCTTCCCTTTCTTCATTTCTTTCTGTTTGGTTCAATGAAAATGAATACCTCTCAAGTTTGATTGACAGGGGAGGGCTTGCATTTGATATTAAATAACCAGACCCATGGTGATTAAGCCCCTAGGGCCTTTAAAACATTTTGCATCTGAAGCTGCATTAATTAATAATATACTGTCCTAATATGGGGAGACAAGGGTCCTACTGGGGTGTAGACTAGGAAAGTGAAGAGTGTGGAAGCTGTGTCATAAGAGAAACAAGTGAAGGAACTTGAAAGAGAAGGAACTGGGGGAGCTGGAGGAGGAGTTAGGCAAGTCTCAGCTGATGGGTTTTTGAGCTTGCTGTTTTCACTGTGTAGAATGTTCCTTCCCCTACTTTCCACCTGTTGAAATTCTACTAATTCTGTAAGGGCAGATTGGATAATCATCTACTATGAGAAGTATCTAGATCCTCTTAGCTAGGGACCATCTCCCTACTCTGAACCTCCGTAGCACTTGCTGCTACCTCTATTTTAATGCTAGTGATAGTACAGCTTATCTAGATCAGGTTGGTCAGGGCCTTGAATGCTACACTAAGTGGCTTAACACTAAGTGGTTTAAGGAAGCCATTAAATTTTTGAGGATGGGCATGATTTAGAGTTCAAAGGCAGACTAATAAGGCATTTCTGGTGTAAATAGAAGGTAAGGGGTACATGAGACTACGTTCTCTCTCTCTCTTTCTCTTTTAAAAGCATATTACTGTGCACCAGGTATTATGCATGGTTACTCCACTTTATAAACGGGGAAACCAGGTTACTCTCCCACAGGTGGTGACCAGACTGCCTCCATGTCCTCACCACCTGCTTTACCGTCCTGTAAATCTGAGGATAATTGCTCCACTGAAATCATGTTTTGTTTTTTTTTTTAAAGATTTTATTTATTTATTTGACAGAGAGAGACACAGCGAGAGAGGGAACACAAGCAGGGGGAGTGGGAGAGGGAAAAGCAGGCTTCCCGTGGAGCAGGGAGCCCGATGCGGGGCTCGATTCCAGGACCCTGGGATCATGACCTGAGCCGAAGGCAGACACTTAATGACTGAGCCACCCAGGCGCCCCTGAAATCGTGTTTTGAAGGCTCAGGAATTACCTGCTACCTGCCATGTCTATGGACTTGGACTTGTCCCCACAGTTCTGAGTCCATGATCTTCCCGAGACATTTTCTTCTCACAACTCACGAACTGACTGCATTTTCCTCTCTTATTGTTTAAAATTTGGGATGCATTTTTACCGCGTGAGCTTAACGAAGCTTAATTAGTTAAGGGTGGCTATGGGTGGAGATTTCAAGAGATTCTAAAGGGTATTTTCGAGCGCTTTAGACTTGAAAGGCGGGTGACAATAGTTCTAAAGAGAACGGTCAAAGCCTGCAGATTTTTCTTTTAACAGCTCTATTCTCATCCTTGCACGCCAGGGCTAGGGGGCAACTCTTCTGTTGTTTGTTTATGAAAGAAATCAAGAAAGGGACCGGGGCTCGTCTCTTCTTTGACCTAAGGGCAAGAGTGAGGGGCCGGGCGGATTAGGTGCGGCTCCCCCTAGGCGCGCCCACAGCCCAGCCAGGGCCCAGAGCAACCCCCTTCGCCAAGGGGCGGGGCGCGCCGGACGGCCACGCGCGCGGGCGGCGGAGTGGGCGTGTCCCGCGGGCGCGCGCGGGCGGTGGAGGAGGCGTGTCCCGCGGGCGGCGGCGGCGGCGGCGGCGGCGGCGGCGCGGGCTGGGTGCGCGGCGCAGCCTCCTGTGCTGGAATGTGCGGCTCCCGCGAGCTCGCGGCGCAGCAGCAGAGCAAGCGCCGCCGAGGCCCCGGGCCACAAACCCCGGCGGCGGCGGCGGCGGCGGCGGCGGCGGTGGCCGGGACGGCGGGGCGAGAGCCGGCGGCCTGAGTACTCTCTGCACTCCCACTCCTGGGCCTTCGCGGGCCTCGACGTCCCCAGCGCCCAACTTTTCCATCCTCCCCCACCCCTCCCCCCGAAACTCCAGCAACAAAGAAAAGTAGTCGGAGAAGGAGCGGCGACGCCGTGTCTCCCGCCCCTCCTCGCCTAGGAAGGCCGGTAAGCGCGGCGCAGGACTGGGGGCTCGGTCGGGGTGGGGGAGGGCCGGGCGGCGGCGGCGGCGGCGGCAGTGGCAGGGGGAGGGCGCGGAAGGACGCGGAGCGAGGCGCTGTCCAGGGCTGATTTGCAGATACTGTGGCTCCGGCGGCGGCCGCAGCGCGGGGCGGAGGCGGGCGGCCGAGCGGGATCGGGTTACACCGGCGCGGCCCGGGGGCTGGGCCGGGGGCGTCCTTGGGGAGCGGCTTGGAGCCAGGACCCCCTCCCCAGTCGAGGCCGGGCCGCCGCCTCCGCGCGGGCCTGGGCGCCCTTCGAGTCGGGTCCTGAGGAGTGGAGCTGCTTGTGGCCCTGGTCCTGAAACTTCCTCCCCGTCCTCCTGCTCCCAGGTCCCGCCGCAGCCCCTCGTCGGCCCGCGGCCCTCGCGTCCCCCTCCCTCTCCGGCCTCTCCCTTTCGCCGGAAGGCGCCGTTGAGTGCGGCCGGGCGGGTTGAGTCAGCCCCGCGGCCCGGGCGGTTCCTCCAATGGGGCTGGACAGCGATTTCTGCTCTCGGGCCGCCCCGCCGCCGCGGCCCTCCGCACCCGGCCACCTCGGCGCCCTAGCTGGCGGGGCCGGGGCGCGCGTCTCGCGGGGCGCCGTGGGGGAGTGAGTTCGCAAACTTCCGGGGCGCGGGGGAGGTGGCCGGCGCGCGTGGGGGCCCCCTCCGGCGCTAGGGGCCCGACGCCTCCGGAGGGCGCCCGCGGAGCCTCCCGGGCCCTCTGCGGAGGGTGAGCCCAGGGGCCGTGAGAGGAGCCGGGACGCCGGCAACGCGGTAACTTTCCTTCCTCTTCCCAGACTCGGGCCCGCGGACCGGGGAGGGGGCAGCCCCGAATGGGGAAGACTTGGTCTGGCCCAACGGCGCCCCGAGTTTGCCCACCTTGCTTTTTCTTAGTGCTGGGGAACTCAGGAAAAGCTTCAGGACGAGTGTTGGGGCAACTCCCGCGAGTTGGTGTGGAAATGTGTGCAGTGAGCGGGCCCAGCCGAGAGGAAGCGAGAGCGCCCGAGTTTGCAAAGAGCTGCTTTGTGTTTGGTATTTTGAGAAAATGGCCGAATGCCTATTTCAGTCAGGAATGCCGCCGCCGAGGCAGGCGCTGGTGGCAGCCGCACATAGGAATTCGTGCAACACGTTGGGTTTCGGGCTGTGCATAGACGGCCTTCCTGACAAACGTGAAAATTCCTTTAGGGACGGTAGTTAGGGTTGGGGGGTATTAGAAAAGTCGATGTTTGGGTAAATTGCCGAGTAGCTTGGGCTGTTAAGCCCTGGGACAGTTATGGCCCTCAGTTTGTTTTCTGTGATGGCATTTGATTCCAACTTTTGGTACATTATAACTCAGTCGGTTTGTGTTTATGCACCTGGGTGAAACGGACTGCTTTTTGTGTTTGGGGTTTGATTTGATTTTTTGAGTGCTTGCCACTTATTTTGCTTTTTCTAATTTGCAAGACAGCGCTCAGTTTGAGAATAGCACCATTTAGATTGGAAAGTAACGTGCTTAAGGCGACTTTAAAAGCCCAACATGTTTTCAAGAAGGTGATCTTGTAATGGCTTCCACTAAGCAAGTAGGCCAAGTCAAGCACAATGCAAGAAAGTTGCTGATTGTCGGGTTAAGTTGTACGATTATTAGCGGTTTTGAAAGTTTCTTTATTTTCATTTGTGAAGTTTTGAATACACGGAGTTTCCTTTTTTTACAGAAAAGGTCCGATTTTTTTTTTCTTTTAAACAGGTCGAGTCATTAAAAAAAAAAACAAAACTGGGTACTTTTTCACAGTAGTTTATTCTTCTGGAGTTAGTTGAGTTCATATGAAATTCAGTTCAGTTGACCAATTACTACGGGCTTCTACTTTCCAGACATGTTTGTACGTAACAAATGCACAGTATGGTTTTTGGAGTTCTCCATTTTCTGACCAGTAAACTGTTGAAGGGGGGAATTGGGAGAACAGCAATTTACTATTCATGTGTTGAATCGAAAAATAATTTTAATTAATATTAAAAATGAAGTTACTTTTTTTTTCCCACCAAAAAAATTAAAAGTGCTTGAGGGAAGGCATGCCAGTGGTAGGCCTAGTTGATGGATGAGTTATGTCATAGAATTGATAGAATTTTTTGTAGGGATAATAGAAATTTTTTTGGTGACTGCAGTGAAGAAAATCTGGTAGTACAAAAATATTTCAAAGCTTAATTTTAGCAATTAACAAAGCTCATTGAATTTAAAGATTATATTTGAAAAGAATTTTTTAGGTTATGAAGAATTACAGCACTGTTTTGGATGTTGTGTTTAAACTGGTACTTTTTGCATTTTTTTGTCTTATTTTGAATTCAGAGTACAGTCATGGCCACCCAGGTAATGGGGCAGTCTTCTGGAGGAGGAGGCCTGTTCACGGGCAGTGGCAACATTGGCATGGCCTTGCCTAACGACATGTATGACTTGCATGACCTCTCCAAAGCTGAATTGGCTGCGCCTCAGCTTATCATGTTGGCAAATGTGGCCTTAACTGGGGAAGTAAGTGGCAGCTGCTGTGATTACCTGGTTGGTGAAGAAAGACAGATGGCAGAATTGATGCCTGTTGGAGATAACAACTTTTCAGATAGTGATGGAGAAGGACTTGAGGAGTCCCCTGAAATAAAAGGTGAACCCAGTGGACTGGAAAACATGGAACTGGAAAGTTTGGAACTCAGTGTTGTAGAACCACAGCCTGTGTTTGAGGTCTCAGCTGCTGCCCCAGAAATTTACAGCTCCAGTAAAGATCTTCCCCCTGAGACACCTGGAGCAGAGGACAAATGCAAGAACTTGAAGAGCAAACCTTTTCGCTGTAAGCCATGCCAGTATGAAGCCGAATCTGAAGAACAGTTTGTGCATCACATCAGAGTTCATAGTGCCAAGAAATTTTTTGTGGAAGAAAGTGCAGAGAAGCAAGCAAAAGCCAGGGAATCTGGGTCTTCCACTGCAGAGGAGGGAGATTTCTCCAAGGGCCCCATTCGCTGTGACCGCTGTGGCTATAATACCAATCGATACGATCACTATACTGCTCACCTGAAACACCACACCAGAGCTGGGGATAATGAGCGAGTCTACAAGTGTATCATTTGCACATACACCACAGTAAGCGAATATCACTGGAGGAAACACTTGAGAAACCATTTTCCAAGGAAAGTATACACATGTGGAAAATGCAACTATTTTTCAGACAGAAAAAATAATTATGTTCAACATGTTCGAACTCATACAGGTAAGAGTACCTTGTAGTCCCTAAATTCAGCTCACTTTTGATAGTTAATTCAGTAGGCAGTTAAAGTAGTACTGAAGAAAGGGGATTCTGGGGTCAAGTTCTGGTTCCATTATTTGCTGTCTTTGTGACCTTGGATAAGTCATTTAACCTCTTTGTGCTTCAGTTTCTCTCTCCATGGGGGTAATACCTATATGGGATTGGAGGATAAGTGAAGAACACTTATTTCAAAGAATGGCCAAGACAAATATTATCCATGTTCTTGTTAAAATTTGTATTCTAACAACTTGGGATAGATATTTAGCTAAATTGGACTACCTTTTTTTTTTTGGAAGATGTATTTAGTTGATAGTGACTACATCTAAGATGCAGTATAGTTTCCCAAAGGAATTAAGGACTTAGGCAAAAAGGAAAACTCAATGATTAACCTTTGCATAGATCCATTTCACAGAAGCCTTAAACTTTTAAAAAAATTTGTCTTGGTATTGAGTTCCTAAGTGGAACAACTTAACCTTGTCTCCGAAACATAGAAATGTGAAAAGTTAGTTTTTAAAAGATTGGTGGGATTACCACACTTGAAATCATTTTCCTGAGAAAGCAAACACATGTGGAAAACGAAGCTATTTTTCAGACAAAAAATAATGTCCTTCAGCATGTTTGAACTCATACAGGTAAGAGAATGTTTCTAGTATGTAAGTATAGTCTATCAAAAAAATGGAACAGTGTTAAAAATATGAAAAATTTCAAACATCTCAAATACCAACATGTACCCATTACCTATATTCATTAGTTAATGATATTTCATCACATTTGGCAATTTTTTTGGTAAATATCAGCTTTATTGAGATATAGTCTACTACCACAGAATACATCTGCTTAAAGTTAAGATTCACTGGTTTTGGTATATTCACAAAGGTTGTGTAACTGTCACCACAGTCACTTTTTAGGACATCTTCAACCCAAAAAGAAACCCTGTTGGTGGTTGCTCCCCATTTCTCCTCAGCACCCCTTAATCATTCAGTTTTTTTTATTTTAAGTAAGCTCTAGGCCCATTGTGGGGCTAGAACTCACGACCCTGAGATGAAGAGTTGCATGCCCCACTGAACTGACTGAGCCAGCCAGGAGCCCCAAGGAGTCTGATTTTTTAAGGAAATGTTTGCAACTTATTGGTAGTTTTCTCACGTTACATTTTTCTGCTAATTGGTACTTTGAGGACTGATTAGTGGTCTGAACAAAATGGTTAGGGTAATCTAGTACAGTAGTCTGGATCACAAGTAAAAAGGGGTTGTAGGATGCTGTTTGCGTAAGATCCCTTTTGCAAGCGTTGTCACTCTGTAGGACTGAACCCCACCGGTAAAGTAGGGCACCGTGGGGAGGGCAATCAGTAGTGCTTTACTGAAGTGATAGACTTAATAAAACTTGCGGGTGAAATTCAATTACAAGAAAGATGTCAGGGCACCTGGGTGGCTCAGTCAGTTGAGCGCCTGACTTGATTTCAGCTCAGGTCACAATCTCTGCTGGTGGGATCAAGCCCTGCTTGGGCAGAGTCCGTTTGTCCCTCTCCCTCTGTCCTCCTGTTCCCCCCCCACCCCCTTCGTGTGGGCGTGCGTGCATGCGCGCTCTCTCTCAAACTCAGAAAAAAAAGAGGAAGAAAAGATGTCTGCAGCAAGATTTCTAAGCTCCAGGAGAATGCTCCAGTATTATGTGTGTGTGTGTATGTGTATATATATATATATATATATATATATATATATATATATATATTTATGTATATATATGGCTTTAAAATCTAGTCAAGTAAAAAAGTTTGTAAATCCTTTGGAATTTGTTGTAATCTGTGATTGTCTTCATGCTTTGAAACCATTTTAGTTTCAAAAGTCTAGAAGTTCAAACATTACAAAATTACATGGCATACGAAGTCAAGTTACTTGGAAATCCTACCCCATTAATCACTTAATAGTTTGAATTAAACAGACTAAACTAACCTCATGTATAATATCTTAAAATAAATCCTAGCCACTATATATACTTAAGCCATAATTATTTTCATATTCATTTAACATTTCTTTGAAAACCTTGGGGATTAGTTTAGATTGGCTGTGATCTGTAGAGCTTTCAGGTAGTAGCCATAGCATAACTTTTATCTGTACACTTCGATGAATTGTTTTAATTAATTAAGTATAATAGATGACTTTTACAAATATATGTACTCATAACCACCATGCAAGTCAACATAGAGAATATGACCAGCACCCCAGTGCTTTTGTCTTAATACATTTTGATTTTTTTTGTCAGTTGTATTTTGATAATTCATGTTTCCCAAAACTAAAAATGTTTTCAACTGTAAATCTAAATTTGTCAACTTAAGAGTATTTCTAGAACCAAAAAGAAAATGGAGAGAACTGGAAAACCTTTTTAGTATTTTGTGTGTATTTCCAATTTTTTTTTTTTTTTTTTGTATTTCCAATTTTCTTATGTAAAGTGTTTTCATTTTGTTTTGTTTTAAACAAGATCTCTTGGGGTGCTTGGGTGGCTCAGTCGGTGAAACCTCTGACTCAACTCTCAATTTGGGCTCAGGTCATGATCTCAGGGTCCTGGAATGGAGCCGTGCATAGATGCTCCGTGCTCGGAGGGGGAGTCTGCTTCTCTCCCATTTCCTCTACCCCTACCCCTGCTTGCGGGTGCGTGTGCTTTTACTCTCTCTAAAATAAATAAGTCTTTAAAAAACAAACAAACAAACACACACACCACAGTGGGGGAAAAAAACCTAAGAACTTTTGGCCATTTAAAAATTTTTTAGTAGAGTGATTTATTTTATTTTAATTTTTTTTAGAGTAGTTTATTTTAATTGCAGTTTAGGTGACTGATTTTTAATGGGTATATTTTTTATGCGTAACTGTACCATCCATAAGTTTTTGTCCCCATTAATTTAAGGTTGATATTTTCACAGCAAGCTAACATTGGTTGTATGTATCTCATTTCACATTTTAGTGCCCCCCCCCCCCCAGTTTAGTGTTAAACTTGTGTGGTCTTAATACTTTTTGAAAATAATTTTTTTCTTCCTAATGTTATCTTTGTCATTTTTTATTTTTGGTAAGCTTTTTAAAACAATTTGGTAGTGCATACATTGGGAGGATAATATTTGAATGTTGTAAATTCTGAGTATCTCTGGTGATAAATGCATGGTTCTGAAAATTGTGTTTATAGAAACATAAATTCATTTAATGCTGAAGAGTAGAGATAAGAAGTAATAGAATCACTTCTCATTTAAGTACCCTAGTTTTCACATTCACTTAATGGGTTTCTTCTGTTCTTTGAGTGGCCAGTGTTGGGTACTTCTGTGCTAATCTGCAGAACAATCTATTGAGGAACTAAGTTATAATAGCCCACGTTTACTGAGAGGAAACCCTGAAGTGATGTGTCCAAGGTCATACATATACAACTAAGAGTCAAAGTTCAGTTCTCTTTTTATGGGTAATTACCATGGTGGTGGGCTGAGGATTACTTTCATTTGAGTCTTCAATCAAAAGATTTTTAATTTTGTGGGTTTGATATTTAACCAGTTCACAAATTCTGGGCACCTGGGTGGCTAAGTTGGTTAAGCATCTGCCTTTGGCCCGGGTCATGATCCCAGGTTCATGGGATCGGTTCCTTGCTCAGCAGGGAGTCGGCTTCTCCCTCTCCCTCTGTCCCTCCCCCTGCTTGTTCCCTCTCTCTCTCTCTCTCAAATAAAAAAAATCTTTAAAAAAAAAAAAAGTTCACAAATTCTAAAGGATGACATTTTTGCCGCTATGTGTGACTGAAAATTCACTGAGTTTTCTAGAGTATTTATGCCTGTTTTGTAGAATTGCACAGATAGAAGCAATCTTTTATAAAGAATCCTTTATGTTTATCTATAATGGTATTTGATTTTTCTTCCATTAACTTTTCTTTCTGTGACAGCTTAATTGAGATACATTTTATATACCATACAATTCACTGTGGATTGGCTCATTCTAGACATTTCACATAAATAGAATCATACAATAATATATGGTCCTTTGTGACTGCCTTCTTTCACTTAGCATAATGTTTTCAAGGTTCCTCCATGTTCTATGTACAGTACTTGTTTTCCTTTTGTTGCCAAAAATAATCTCTTGTAGGAATATAGCACATTTTGTTTATCCATTCATCAGTTAGAATATTTGGATTGTTTTCCATTTTTTTGGCTATTGTGAATAATTCTGCAGCTATTGTGAATAATTCTGTGAACATTCGTATGCAAGTTTGTGTGAACACATGTTTTTATTTCTCTTGGATATATACAGTTGACCCTTGAACAATGCAGGGATTAGGGGCAGTCGAAAATCTGCACATACCTTTTGACTCCCCCAAAACTTAACCACTAATAGCCTACTGTTGACCAGATGCCTTACCAATAACATAGCTGATTAACACATTTTATATGTTGTATGTATTATATACTGTATTCTTTTTTTTTTTTAAGATTTTATTTATTTGACAGAGAGGCACAGTGAGAGAGGGAACAGAAGCAGAGGGAGAAGCAGGCCCCCCGCCAAGCCTGGAGCCCGATGTGGGGCTCAATCCCAGGACCCTGGGATCATGACCTGAGCCGAAGGCAGGCGCTTAACGACTGAGCCACCCAGGCGCCCCTATATACTGTATTCTTAAGCTAGAAAAAAGAAAATGAAGAAAATCCATGAGGGGGGCACCTTGAGTGGCTCAGTCGGTTAAGCATCTGACTTGATTTCGGTAGAGGTTCTGATCTCAGGCCCAAGGGTTCTGCACTCTGCCGGGAGGCTGCTTGGCATTCTCTCCCTCTGCCCTGCTCATTCTCTCTTTCAAATAAATAAATAAATGTTTTTAAAAGAAGAAAAAAATCCATGAGGAAGAGAAAATAAATTTACAGAACTGTATTGTGTTTATTGAAAAAAACCCAAAACATGTATAAAGGGACCTACACAGTTGAAACCCATGTTGTTCAAGGGTCAACTGTTCATACCTAGGAGTGGAATTGCTAGGCCATGTGGTAACTATGTTTAGTCATTTGAGGAACTGCTAAACTATTTTCCAAAGTGGCTGCACGATTTTACAGTTTCACATTGTATGAGTGTTCCGATTTTTCCATATTCTCACCAATACTCTTTAACATCTGTCCTTTTGATTATAGCCATCCTCATGGATGTAAAGTCTTCATCTCATTGTGGTTTTGATATGCATTTCCGTCATGGGTAAAGATATTGTGAATCTTTTCATGTGCTTATCTGTCACTTATATGTATATTTATAGGAATACATTCAACATTTTTTAAGCTAAAATTCTTCCAGGTTGAAGTAGGAATTCTTTTGGTGTGACCTATTTATAGCTAATCTATAGCTACCAACTAATAACAGCTGTATAGGTACTAGGAACACATTTCCTACTCATTACAGTATTCTTCCTCTTTTTTCACTTTGTATTTTCTTTCCCTTGTCCATTTTACTAGACACATCTGTTACTGTAACTTACTGTATAGACAAAATAATAACTGGTATTTATTGAGGGCTTTACTGTGTGCCAGGCACAATGTCAAATGTTCTGTATTATCTTAAATTTAAATTCTCACAATTCTAGGAAGTGAAGGCGCTTTTACTTTTACTGAGGAAACTTGCCCAAGGTTGTAATTATTATCTTGTGGCCAAAGACAGATGAAAACAAATTACAAATTGTCAAGCTTTTTTTTTAATAGCCAAGCTTTTTAAAAAAAACCTGTTTTGTGGTTGACAAACCATACCCAAAAAATATACATTTCCTGCCGTTATTATCCTCTCATCTTCAGTTGCTGTCAGTCCTAATGGCTTTATGAGCATCATTTGCCTTAACCAGTACTGATCTATTTCATGAAAGGGCTGTTACTTGAAATTTTTAGCTTAAGCATCCCCACTCAAGTTTTCTTGCTTTTAAGCTAACAATTTCAAATGATAGATTTATCCTTCACAAGAATAAAAAATTCCAAGTGACAGCATGAGAAAATTTGGGTAGATTTTTTTCCTAAGGGTAATTCTAATTAAAAAAGAAAAAAAGAATGCTCCTTGATAACTTATCAAGATAATTATTTAGTTCTTAATATTTAATGTGATAGTATGTAGCATTACTGTGAAAATTAAAAGGGCTATGAGAATTCAGAAAGCCAGTGATCTTTTTTTTTTTTTTAAAGATTTTATTTATTTATTTGACAGAGAGATAGCGAGAGCAGGAACACAAGCAGGGGGAGTGGGAGAGGGAGAAGCGGGCTTCCTGCCGAGCAGGGAGCCCGATGTGGGACTCGATCCCAGGACCCTGGGATCATGACCTGAGCCGGAGGCAGACGCTTAACAACTGAGCCACCCAGGCGCCCACCAGTGATCTTTTTTGTCAGCAAAGGTGAAATGTAGTTATGTGAATTCTGAATTAAATCATTTACATGTCTAACACCTGATAAAAAATTGACCATTTTGCCAGGAATAGGAAAAGAATCCTTATCAAAAAATGCTCAGTACTGAGTATTATGTATATTGTTAGTGAGAATTGTATTTCCCTTATTTTATCATAATTAAACCCTAATCATTATATTTTTGCAGGGGAACGCCCATATAAATGTGAACTTTGTCCTTACTCAAGTTCTCAGAAGACTCATCTAACTAGACATATGCGTACTCATTCAGGTTGGTAAGAAATGGTAACCCTTCTATGATTTTTAGTAAACAATACTTATCAGTATAAGGAAGTTCTTCTAGACCTGGAACTGGGTCATTATTTACGATTTATTTATTTAAAAATCAATTTATGATTTATTTTTAACATAATTTAGAAATTAGAGTGAAAAATCAGTGTCGTATTCATGTGGCGCTGTATCTAAATGTAGGCTCTTAATGAGGAATCCATAGGTGGAACTCTTGAAACTGAATATAAATGTATGCATGCACTGTTTCTGGGTGGAAGGTCCATAATTTTCATCAGATCTTAAAGTTCTATGACTAATAAAACTTGAAATGCTGTTATAGACCAACACTGGTTTGTACGTTTTGAGCAACCCCTTACCTTCTCACCCTCTCCCCCACTCCCAACACAATATAACACGAAGTTTCATAGTGTGGGGTTTCCAGGTTACAGAGATCCTTCTTAACTTCTCAGGTCCTGAAATGTGGGTTTGTCCTCTTTTGAGAGCTGATAGGGCTTCTGTGGACTGATTTACAAAAGCCAAACTTTAAAGAATAATAGATAATCCAGGATCTCAGTTTATTAACCTATAATAGATAAAATGCAGGGCTAGAAATGCACTCCAGTGAGTGAAATAATTGTGATCACTAGCCAGAATTGGTCCCCATTATCAAGGTAGGTAGATGGCAGAGTTAAAAAGTAAATATAGCATAGGTGGTCTTGAAAGGATAATTCATTTTGGCTACAATTGACACTTGACCCTTGGTGAACCACCACAACTGATCAGAATACTCTCCTTACAAATTTGGAATATATACTCCTGTAGGGAAACTATGCCAAAATCTTGGTGTTAACAGAAGTCTATGTAGACTCATCTATCTTAGGTTAATTAATTGCCTGAAATTTGTATAGTCTGCTTGTGTATCCACTAGCCATGTGGTTATTAAGCTTGTGAAATGTAATTTGAAAAGTATAAAATACATAGCAGAATTCAAACAACATAAATAAAAGCACGTAAAATACCTATTTTGGGGTGCCTGGCTGGCTCAGTTGGAGGAGCATGTGATTCTTGATCTCGGGGTCATGAGTTAGAGCCCCATTTTGGGGGTAGAGATGACTTAAATAAACTTAAATTTTTTTTTAAAGTATTGATTACATGTTGACATGACATTAGTTATATTGGGTTAAATAAGTAGTAAAATTTAATTTTACCTGTTTTTTACCTTTGTAAATGTGACTACCAGAAAATTTAAAATTACATACATTGCTTGCATTTTATTTCTATTGGATATCACTGTTTTGAGTCAGTGATTGAGTAACATTTGATTATAGTACAGATTCTGATTTGAGCAGCTATGAAGGGGTCACATAATATGTTTGCTAGCTTTTCCTCACCCTAAAGCTTGTCATTTTAATATACTTTGAGTGTTCTTTCTAAATCTCCTAAGCTATTGAGTTGAGTCACTTAACCAGAAACCTGAGTTTATTGCTTAGGTACTTCCTGGTTTCATTTTCTGAGGGTAATTTGGATGCTCTCTCAGGCTTCGTTGAGGGTAGGCATCGTGTTCTATTGATAGTTGTGTTCTAGTCCTTAAAACATTTAAGAGTTTTATGTGAGTTAACTAAATTTAGTCCTTTATAACTAACTATCCAATAATGTATAAGTTCTATTGCTGTCCCCATTTTACCAATGGGGAAACTAAACTAGGCATTGAAGAAATGTGGCCATTTTTCCTGTAGAATATCCCCCTTTCTGGATTTGTCTTACTTGCTTTCTTACGGTGTCATTTGGTTTTTCCTCTGTCCCTGTGCCTTGTATTACTTGTACACTGGAAATTAAATATGAATGCTTGAATTCTACTTAATGTGTCTCATTTGAAGTCCTATCTGGTTGACCCACTATTAGTGTTGCTGGGTTACTGGATTAGAATGATGACATACTTGTATCTTTTTCATTGAATGGATAATACTTTTGTCACTGTTTAAGTGTCTGGTGTTTTACACCAGTCAGTAACTTCTGCTTGAATAATTTTGTGTTTGCTATTGTCTTTTGAATCTCTTTGCTGTATTAAAAGATGATATTCAGTACTGTTACAGTACAGCAAGTATTTTAAAAGTCTCTTAATGAGTAGTAGCTACTATTTTTAAAGATTTTCTTTTTCTTTTTTTTTTTTTAAAGATTTTATTTATTTATTTGAGAGAGCGAGAATGAGAGAGAGAGAGAGCACATAAGAGGGGGGAACGGCCAGAGGGAGAAGCAGACTCCCTCTGAGCAGGGAGCCCAATGCGGGACTCATCCCGGGACTCCAGGATCATGACCAGAGCCGAAGGCAGTTGGTTAACCAACTGAGCCACCCAGGCGCCCCATAAAGATTTTATTTTTCTAAATAATCTCTACACCCAGTGTGGGTCTTAAACTCACAACCCCAAGATCAAGAGTCACATGCCCTATCGACTGAACCAGCCAGGCACCCCAATAGTAGCTACTATTTATTATATGCCAGGTACTGAGAAATTGGGATTTGTTATCTCTAATCTTAGTAGTCCTTAAATACTTAATCCTAGTTTATGGATTAGGACACAGACTTAGGATAAATGCTTTTATTGTGGTTAATTGTCATTCCTTTAAATTAGAAGAGCTGGGATTTAGCTTAAACTCACCCCTCCAATTTTCAGTTATCAGCATGGTTAAAACAAAATTATGGCTCAGAAAGTGGCTCAGGAAGCTACAGCATAACGAAATTGGAACCACAGAGTATGGAGAGAGCAGAGACATGTCTTTTATTGGGTGCCAGTAGTTTGAGTTGCAAACAGGAAGCAAACATGGTTAGTTTGTTTTGTGTATGAGTGTGCAATTATTTACAGAAGATCTTATGTTTTAATACTTTTAATCGAAGTTACTGATAGCACTTGTAAGTAAAGTGAGGCTAAATTAGGTCAAATTGGATCAGTGAGGCTAAATTAGGTCAAACTGGATCGGTAGTCTTTTTGAATGGGTTGCATGGAGTGAATATCTTGGGTGCCTTCTCTGTGGTCTGGAGTCTGATCTTTAAGGTCCCCAGGGGCTTGTTTGTTCCTGGTTCATGTGAGTGTATTTTAGAGAAGAAAAGTATGTGCTCATTCTCTTATTTTTGGAAGAGATTAGGCTCTGTGGAGTTGATACATTTTAGCTTAACTGACAGATTCGTTTATAAAGCAAAACGACAATGGTTATTTACTTAGAGCATTTCCAACCATAGGGTGAGGTTTTTTTAGGCCAAATTAGGAAGTGATCAGAATGTTGATGAGGTGAAAAATTGACACCCTAAACTAATCTAACCTTATCTGGTGTTATTCTCCATTTTATTGGTGTTTCTCCCTAATGGTATTAAAGTATCCTTCACCTGGCTGACATTATCCACAGCTCTCCCTTTCTTATTCTCAATGGAGATGCTACCATTTCATCTTGGATGAAATATTTTGTTCTAGATGAAATACATCCAGTTTGTATTTGCTGTTAATGATAATATTTTATATAATGGCTAGTTCCCCATTCTGCTTGCATAGGAATTCATTTTGAATATTTTTCCACAATGAGTGTAATGGATGCTTTTGTTAAAGGAGATTAACAACTTGCCAAGTTCTGCCTCATTTATTACTCTTTTTAAGATGGAAAAGTATTTTTTTCAACCCTAAGTTTATTTTCCTTTCACCAAGTATTTGATAATTATTATGGAGGCACTATTTTAATGGCTGGGCTTATTTGAAAGACGTTATGGTTTGAGAGTCTTCATGAATTCTAGAATAAGTTTTCTTCCCTGTGTCTTTGCTATTTTATTTCTCATTTTAGTATGTCATGTCAAATTGAACTTACTATGCAGTTTGGGCTTTTTTTGTTCAGTAAACGTAGTTTTTATTGAAGTATAGTTGATACACAGTGTTACATTAGTTTCAGGTGTATAGAATAAATTTTTAAACAGTATTCTATTGAGGTTCAATTAACACACATGAAAATGCATACACGTATCTGAAGCACACAGGTTAGTGACTTCACATGGTTTCTCCTGTTTGACTGCCCCCTAGAGGAAGACCTGAAACATTTTTACACCCTCAGAAAAGTTCCCTCCTTACCCTTTCCAGTCTACCCCCAACCGAGAGTCTGACTTCTATCAAAAAGAGTATTATGACAGTCTTCTGTAAGATGTTTTTGACATTCATCCCATGCTGCTTTATAAGAACTTTGTGGTTTTTTGCTAAGTAGTAATCAATTGTATGCCCCATTACACTTTAAATAAAGTCCCCTTGCTGTTCTTTCTGGATTCTTCTTTTTTTTTTTTTTTAAAGATTTTATTTATTTTTATTTGAGAGAGAGAGAGAATGAGAGAGCGAGTACATGAGAGGGGGGAGGGTCAGAGGGAGAAGCAGACTCCCTGCCGAGCAGGGAGCCCGATGCGGGACTCGATCCAGGGACTCCAGGATCATGACCTGAGCCGAAGGCAGTCGCTTAACCAACTGAGCCACCCAGGCGCCCTTTCTGGATTCTTCTTGATAAAAACATGTAAAGTGCTCTTTTGAATTTGCTATATACCTTTAAGTTAATTTGGGAAGAATAAAATAGACATCTGACATGTTTATAAAGATGAAAAACATAAATACTAGAATTGGAAAAGAATTAAAATCATTGATAAAAGGCAAAAAATGTATATTTAACTAGATACTAATAACCTGTATAGTTTTAATGCCTAGGTCTAATACACAAGATTTAAGGCAAGAAAATAAAATTGAGGGGGGGAATGAATGGAGCAAGTAAATTTTGCCATCAAAATTTAAATAGATTTTTGTGAACTCCCATTCTCTGACCATTTCATAGGTGGAGGCTTGCACTTTGATTGATGCTTGCTGTGTAAATACCTGCATTTATTAGGGGTTATACAATGGCAATATTTCCATTGTAATTCTTTTATTAGCACAAATATTTTCTTAAAGAGATAAACTTCATTCATCAGCTACTTGTTTACTCAGAGGTAGGGTTTAAAATGGAAAGGCAAAATGAATCTTGCCTTTTGTTTACCCATACTAAAAGTACCTGTTCCAAAAGTGATGATTTATAGGGAATGTATATGGACTGCTTGGCTCTCTGTTCCATGCTAAGTGCTTTATATGGATTAAATTATTTATAGCTCATAACACTTAAAAGTATTTTTACAGGTGAAGAAATTGAGCCTTAGAGAGTTTTCGGTACCTTACTCAGGATCTCACATTGAGTTGGAGAAGAGCCCATATTTGATCCCCCAGATAGTTCTTAATCATTATGCCACCTATTTTTTCCCCATTCTTTGTCTATATATGTTAAGCAAATGTTTGTCTCCACTGAGGTAATTCACTAGAGAAGACAAGATAGAGGCATTACTCTATTTGTGAATCTGTTAGTAGTCTAACGTGGAAAAGAGTTGTCCAGTTAGCTACATAACCAATCTAACCAATCTGATATACCTGAATAAGTTGTTTCTGCGATTATTTTATCATCAGACATTTTCTAATCATGTAAAGCTTACCATGGTTTTACTTAATGTCTGAGACATTTGCTTTATGAAAAAATTAGATTTGATATGAATTTGAGAATGTTTCAGAGATGAATTTTCATAAATGTCAATTTCCATTTTTCTACTATGCATTCCATTGGACCAGTGGGGTATGGATACCATTTGGTAATATTTACTAGAGTGTGATCTAGATGGGTATGTATTCAGGTAGAATGTGTTAATCTTGTACCTTTAATTTGGGGGTGGGGGTGGTTTTGGTTTTGTATGTACCTATGATCTGTGATCATGACTTTGTTCGATTATTTTACATACCATATCTATTTGTATGCCCTTTCTTATCTATGTTGTTTCTTTACCCATTTGTTAAAAGAAGGTAGGGAAAAATCAAAAAGTTTCTGGCTTTGCTATATTTTTGCCTTAAAATAGCAATTCTGGCATTGGACGAGTTTTTCTGAGTGAAGCTTGACTCTACTCCTGCTAGGATGGACAAAAGGGTTAAATTTAAAGAAAAGGCCTTTTGTTCCCTGAGGCTAAAACTTTTACAACTTCTACATTTAAGGTCTGAGAGTATAACCTGGAGTGTAAGATATTTCTTTTGAAGTCTCAAGATTTATCTTAAAAATGTATGGGAATTACATATTCTACTCCATTGTCATTTGTTTTAACTAAACATAAAACATTTAAAATTATCTTTTCTCAAAAAAATAAAATAATAAAATAAAATTATTTTTTCTCTTTGAGTGCCCTTGCCCCAAAATTCACATCTAGAGCCCAGCCAACTTTGCCAGTAATTGTCGTGTACTTCTTGATGATTCATTGTTCTCTTACAGTGTTTGAGAGCTCTAGCTTGATGAACTTTTTAGGAGAGCATGGTTAAATGAGGTCATTGTTCCTCCATTTGGTATGAGAGTCATTGTCAAGGGGTAGAGAAAAGATCTACAAATAAATATGGTAAATGTAAAGTGCATGATACAGTCTTTTCAATGAATAGCTTGTGTGTGTGTTTGTTTTAACATATCCAATTCCTTATATTTTAATAAAAGCTTGATTTCATTTCTTAATCTATGTTCTAACATCTCTTGTTTACCTTCAGGTGAGAAGCCATTTAAATGTGATCAGTGCAGTTACGTGGCCTCTAATCAACATGAAGTAACCCGCCATGCAAGACAGGTTCATAATGGGCCTAAACCTCTTAACTGTCCACATTGTGACTACAAAACAGCAGATAGAAGTAACTTCAAAAAACATGTAGAGCTACATGTTAATCCACGGCAGTTCAATTGCCCTGTATGCGACTATGCAGCTTCCAAGAAGTGTAATCTGCAGTATCACTTCAAATCCAAGCATCCTACTTGTCCTAATAAAACAATGGATGTCTCAAAAGTGAAACTAAAGAAAACCAAAAAGCGAGAGGCTGACCTGCCTGATAACAATATTACCAATGAAAAAAAAGAAACAGAACAGACAAAAATAAAGGGGGATGTGGCTGGAAAGAAGAATGAGAGGTCTGTAAAAGTGGAGAAAAAAGATAATGTTTCTAAAGAGAAAAAGTCCTGTAGTAATGCTTCAACTCAAGTGACTACCAGAACTCGCAAATCCGCAATGGAAACTAAAGAAATGGATGTGCATACAGGAAATAATTCAGAAACAACCTGTAAAACCAAGAAAAGCAAAAGGAGGATGGAAGCTGAAGCCCATTCCTTAAAAGATCCTGTTAATGATGAGGAACCTATGACAAAAAAGAAAAAGAAGGCAGAAAGCAAATCCAAAAATAGTCAGGAAGTGCCAAAAGCTGATAGCAAAGTAGAGGATACTAAAAAGCAAAATACTTGCACAAAAAAAAGTACAAAGAAGAAAAGTCTGAAAAATAAGTCAAGTAAAAAAGGCAGCAAGCCTGCTCAAAAGGAGCCTGCTCAGAAGGGGCCTGCTCAGATGGAGCCCTCTCCTTCCAAGGGGCCTGCTCAGATGGAGCCCTCTCCTTCCAGGGGGCCTGCTCAGATGGAGCCCTCTCCTTCCAGGGGGCCTGCTCAGATGGAGCCCTCTCCTTCCAGGGGGCCTGCTCAGATGGAGCCCTCTCCTTCCAGGGGGCCTGCTCAGATGGAGCCCTCTCCTTCCAGGGGGCCTTCTCAGATGGAGCCCTCTCCTTCCAAGGGGCCTTCTCAGATGGAGCCTTCCCCTTCCAAGGGGCCTTCTCATTCGGAGCCTTCTCCCAGGGGGCCTGCTCAGATGGAGCCGCCCCCTGCCATGGAGTCTGCTCAGATGGATGTTGGTCAGATGGAGCCGCCTCCTCCAATGGAGTCTGCTCAGATAGGGCCTGCTCAGACAGAGCCACCTCCTCCCATGGGGCCCGCTCAGCTGGAGGTTGATCAGATGGAGCCTCCTCCTCCCACAGAGCCTCCTCTTCACATGGAGCCAAGTCCCAAAAAGTCTCCTCGAAAAGATAAAAAGGAAAAGTCCAACACGCAGAGTGAAATGGCACGGAAGGAGCAAGTCCTTATTGAAGTTGGCTTAGTGCCTGTCAAAGATAGCCAGCCTCTGAAGGAAAGTGCAGGTGCACAGGATCTCTCACCACCATCAACACCACCGCCAAAGGAAAACTTAAAAGAAGAGGAGTCAAAAGACCAAAAATTATTCACTGAAGGCGAAGGAAGCAAAGAAGCCCCTCTTCAAAAAGTAGAAGAGGCAGAGAAGAGTCTAGCTGGTCTTGCTGCTATTATCAAGGAATCTGCCAATATTTCATCCTCTGAACAAAACTTGACTATGCCAGAGGGTGAAATTTTAGATGTTAAGTGTCAGGCTGACACTGTGCTTTGTGAAATGGAAATGGACACTGATGAGAACAAAACAGAGAATCCCCCTGGCAAAGACCCAGCAGTTGAAGAACCAGTTTCACCAGTGCTGCTTCCCCTACCAGTAGAAAACCACGAAGCAGTGTCCAAAACTGCTGTGACATCACCTCCTGTCATTGTAGCAGTAAATGAGTCTCAGGAAATGGATGAAGATGAAGGCATCCACAGTCATGATGGAAGTGATCTAAGTGACAACATGTCAGAGGGTAGTGATGACTCTGGATTGAATGGGGCCCGGCCAGTTCCACAAGAAACCAACAGGAAAAATGCAAAGGAAGCCTTGGCAGTCAAAGTGGCTGAGGGAGATTTTGTTTGTATCTTCTGTGATCGCTCTTTTAGAAAGGAAAAAGATTACAGCAAGCACCTCAATCGCCATTTGGTTAATGTATACTTCCTTGAAAAAGCAGCTAAAGGGCAGGAGTAATTCAACTTAGGATAAGGCTTTAGTTCTTAGTTTATAAGATCTATTACATTTAATATTCATTTATAGTTGTAGACAACCTTTTATTTTTTAAATTGCTTTAATTAGTGTCCGATGTTGATTTTTAAGTGGCACTCTTTTCCTTAGGACTCTATACCTATTGATGGATAAATTTTAGCAAATCCAAGGAAGTTAGTGTACTAAACCAGCAGACACCTAAATCTGTTAGCTTATACATTTAATTGAAATGAGAAGGCCAAGGTGGTATTGTAGCATTCTATTGCTTTGTCTGGCTGTAACTTGTCACTTTTCTTGCCATGTCTGTCTTCTTGTTTCACATTAGTTTTTTTCTTAGTTCTTTGTTTAGTTCTATAAAAATTGGCATACTTAAATAGCAAATTACTTGAAGAATTTGCCTGCTTTATATAAAGTTAGCACTTTAAAATTTTTTTAGAGATGAGAAGAGACATTTAAATTGAAGAAAAATTCTCCCAACAGTGGACATTGTATCAGTCCAGGTATTTACTTCCTGAGTTTTGATCAATATTTCTTATTTGTTTATGTTAATCGTCATTATGATTTTGGTGTGGTTTTTTTTGTTTTGTTTTTTCGTGGTTTTTTTTGGTGCTTTAATGGCTTAAGATGTTGCACATTGTTGTTTTTTTTTTTTTTAACCTATGCAGTTCAATTTTTTTCTAGAAATAGTATTTGTTGAACAGTAACACTTTATACATATATATGCATGTTTATTTTGTCCTCTTTGGAGGGATGCTTTTTAGTCTTGTTTGCAAAAGGGCAGTTTTCTTTTTCCTTTGCTGCAATTGTCTTTTTTGCAGAATATTATTAGTGTTTGCAAATTTGTGAGCAAATGAAACATGCAGGTTCAATCCATTGATTCTGAATTTCACATCTTATATCTATGCCGAATCTGTATTTCACATAAGTTATTTATTTTAAAAGGATATAGTGAGTTCACAGCTCTCATTTTGACCTTTACAATAAATAAACCACTAGGCTCTATATTAAATGGGTTTTTATCTCAGATACCAACCATAAGTAAAAATTTTTGGCTTGTTTTAGTATAACTACTTCCTAGATGTACAGTGTTAAATCATATATATCTTTGAGGAAGACCTTTTTCCATAGATGGTTGGTGTCCATATGGCTACTCAGCTGAAAAGAACTGTAAGTGATATTTGGAAACTGCAAACCTGGAATTAGGAGACATAATTACTCCTTCAAGTTATACAGAATTATCAGTTGTGAGATTCCAAAGCCATAGCAATTTTACAGCAAACTAGGTTGAGAGAGGTAGTATGAGTGCTGGTAGACCAGCTGCTACTTACTTTCTATGAATACAATGAAAAAGGCAGGTGAAACTTAAGTACAGTCCAGATTTAAAAAAATCACACTTTCTCAGGGATCTCCACAAACTAGTGGGTGTCCTGGCTGTCCCTGTGACAGCCTCTTTCTACAGGTGAGGCCTCAAATGAATTGCAGCTATCCTGGTGTTCCTGTGGGGGCACTTTGTATTAAGAAAGAGTGTACTTCTAAAACTTTCTTGGTAGGTTCTTTGGCCAGTTGCCAAAGAATATGAAAGAATCCAACGGGATTTTCCTTGCTGATAGCAGTTAATTCATTTCAGTCAAAGTATGATCCCAGTAGGGAATCTTGGACAATTCTGATCCTCCCATGTTCTGTTCTGAAATAACCACTTTATATTTCATTTATTTTCTTTTATCTGGTGATCTCTTTGAGGCAGGTATGAGTTTGGCAATGCAACATGAAAGATTAGGAAAAGCATTGATGAAGTGTGGGTGGAAAACTTGTTAAAAATCTGAGAGTGAAGTTTGAGTTAAAAGACATTTGAACTTGGAATTGACTGGGAGGCCAAAGATATAAAGAAGAGAAGATTCTCTCAAGACATGAGGAGTAAGTTGTGTGTTAATGGTGTATGTTTTGTGTGCATGAATGGGAATTTATAAATGATGTTGAATTCTAGATGAATTCACGGCTCCGACAATCATTGTCAACAGAAGATCAAGCTGCAAATATTTATGTTTTAAAACTTAAATTATAAAGCTAGTTAAATCTTTCTAACAACTAGTTTTAATGTTCATGGGTACATTTTATGTAAGTTACCTTTTACATTCTATATGAAAACACTCATGTTAAGTACAGATTGGAGATTGGGAATCAGTTTGGGGAAGAGGTTTTGTGGATTCTTTCATGCTACAAAAGAAAAAAATTAGACTTCTGGGGAATTGGACTAATTTTCTTAATCTAGTTTTAAGACTAGAATGCTAAAAACAAAATATGAAGGAAATTAAAACCCCTTATTATTAAATTGATCTGTGAAAACATTGTTACTGGAAATTGAGTGGGACTTGAGGCCTTTCTTCCAGAAAACAAGGACTTGATTTTCAGGCCTATATTAGGTTCTGAACCTTAATGCCATGTATTGTACTTGTTAAAAATTGTTTCAATGAAAAATATATTAGTAATTTGAACTTCTGGTTTAGTTGGGAGTTCTTCCATTTGAAAAATGTGATATTTGCATGGAACTGTTTGAATCTTTGTTTTCTCAGTTTCCCCTCCACTGGATAGAATTGAAACTAGAATTTTCCCTTTTGTTAAAGGAATAAAAAGTGAATATGTTATTTGTAAATTGATGTTTAGTAACTAGAGATAAACTTGAAATACTAGAATACATTATAAGCCTAATCCTAGGTAGTCTTATGAAAATGTATCTCTTTTATCTTCTGAACCTATATTCACATTGGTTTTCAAGATATCTTAAGTTATATTTTTTCCTCTTTTCAGAGCTGCTTCTTTGGGGCTACTTTTTTTTATTGAGGTATAATTCATAAGGGGCTACATTTCTGATAAGCCTTCTTATAACTATGGCTGGATGTTTTGTTCTAGTCTTCCAAGAAGGGCCATTTTATTTTTTAGAGTTACTTCTAAAGTCATGTGGTCTTTAACTTTGGGGACTATTTTGCATATAAGTGCTAATGCAAATAAATTTAAACCCAAGTAGACCTCATCACATGTCACCCCATGAATGTTGACAATGGAAGGAATACCTTGCCTGTAGTATAATAACAGTTCTGGACTGAAAAGCTGGGGAAGAAACTTAATATTGCATAAACCAGAAAAACACTTAGTGTGTGCAGTTTCCTTGTTGACCTCAGCAGATGAACTGATCTGATAGTGTTAATTCAGATTCAATAAATTATCTGAATCTTGGTTTGTGTAGACTTGCAATCTACATGCAATTTTAACTAAATCAGATAGCTTTTACATTTTCACTTGTGTACATAGGCTCTCCCCACTCTTTTCAACATCCATTAGTTAATTGATCTTTGTAAACTGGCATTGAAACATTACAACGATGTTTTGTTGCACCAATTTTATAAACTTTTACAGTGCAATACGTGTTATTTTTCCGAGACAAACCAAAGGTTAATATCTCAAGGTTCTTGCTGCCTGCTTTAGCAGCATTTGATGGGAGGATCTTTTATATACATTTGTAATAGATGAAAAATAAACCAGATTGCAAATCCTTTTTTTTTTTTTTTAAGCTTAAACCATGTACCAAGTCTTTGGTCCAAATTGTGTAGGATAAGTTAAACTTAAATTGCATTCTATTAACCAGTATGAGTGTATTTCTGTAAGCATAGTTATGTTGAAATAAAGTTTTAAAAAGCATTTTATGCCTTTGTTTATTATTGGTACGTCAAGTATCAAACCAAATTTATTTTGCTAGAATTGCAAGTATATTAATTCTAAAAGTATTACGTCTGATAACCCATGGTAGGTAGAAAGATCATGGCAATCTCTTGTTTGGGGTAACAGTCCAGTGGGTAGTAGTCCAGAGCGTATCTTCCCATACTGTACTTTTCTGGGACATGGAGGTCAGGGAGAAACAACCTGAAGACAGTTCATAGCATGCTTTGCATAGTAATTACTTCCCAATCACAGGTTCCCTTAACAGCTATGACATAAATACCCTTTCTCAGTAGCAGGCCTGGTGTTAGTACATTTTGACTCACAATTGGAAAAAGATGCATTGAAGGGAAAATAAGTTGAGTTACACTGAGTGTTGACTGCCAAGGTACTGTTTTAAGCATTTTACTGTATTTAATTAAACTCTGAGAAAAAAATGAAACTCAAGGGATAGTGATAAACCATCTTCTTAATAAGAGTCTACTTTTTTTGTTAATGGAGAAATGTGTTTTAATGTGTTTTTGTTGAGTTGAAAGAAAGGGGGGAGGGTGATGGAGAAACCTCTGGCTATGCAAAGCATCAAAACAAGTGGATTGCATTCTGTCCGGATACAGCGAATGACCTGGAAGGTCCTGAGTCCTAAAGAATGGGTATTTCATATTGAGAGTGATTCACCCTCCATCCTCTTTTGTAAGACTCTTTATCGGCAAAAGGCAAAATGAATTTCCAAGCATTCATTCATTCATTCATTTATTTATTTATAAATAAAGAATTTATTTATTTATTTGACAGAGAAAGACACAGCGAGAGAGGGAACACAAACGGGGAGTGGGAGAGGGAGAAGCAGGCTTCCCGCCGAGCAGGGAGCCCGATGCGGGACTCGATCCAGGGACTCCAGGATCATGACGTGAGCCGAAGGCAGTCGCTTAACCAACTGAGCCACCTAGGCGCCCGGTTTGTTATCTTTAATGAGTGAAGGAATGGTTACAAGTGTCTTTCTTCAGCCCCTTTCTACTTCTTTCCCAGGGGCTTACCCTTGTTGTGATGTTTACATATGCCATACATTTACACTTGACCTCTTGGCCATCTTTTTTTCTCCCCAGGTCTCAGTGAGGGCTTGACTCTCATTTGTAGGTAGAGTTACAGTGTAGTTGTGTGAGCGTCCACCTAGGGTACTCCACAGCACTCATGCTCAGCTTCATAAAGGCAGATTGGTGAAGGTACTAAGAACAATGCACTAGTGTTTGGTAATAAGGGAAAGTTTCAGTGTTAAGAAATTGCCTTTTCAAAAGAGCACTGCATCAAGTGCTCTGTGGGCCTTTGAGTTAGAGCTGGGTTCACAATGGGCCTCTCTTCCTTACCACTATAAAATGGGCAAACCATTTTACCTTTACTGAACCTATTTCTTCATCTATAAAAGGGACATGGAATTTCTATCCAGAGAGACTTTGAGTGTTAAGTGCTTATTAAGCATTTAGCCTGGTGCTTGGTATATAGTTTTACTGGGACCTCTTTCATTACATGACAAACCAAGTAACTATCCTTAAATATATGAAGTCCTTCCTCTATATTTGGGCATGATTAAGTTGTGTAATTCACCTGCTTGTCTTGCAAAACAGCTTTTAATGTTAAAGTAGTACGTGGGCTTTTGTGTCAAACTATATTGTAATATATTAGGAGTCAGAATGCTTTTATGTTCACTGCTTTATTAAGCAACCAAAATAGTATGTGGTCCTTGGTAGAATAGTTACCTGGGCCAAGAATTGCTTGTGGTGTGTATTTCTGTGTGTTTCTCCTTGATTTTAGCTAATTAATGATGGTAGGTTTACTGTAATTTTTAAGTTCTGATAATGCAGGGGCGCCTGGGTGGCTCAGTCGTTAAGCGTCTGCCTTCAGCTCAGGTCATGATCCCAGGGTCCTGGGATCGAGCCCCGCATTGGGCTCCCTGCTCCGTGGGAACCCTGCTTCTCCCTCTCTCACTCCCCCTGCTTGTGTTCCCTCTCTCGCTGTGTCTCTGTCAAATAAGTAAATCTTTAAAAAAAAATTCTGATAATGCAGAAATCTCTTGGTTCCTAGAGGAGGGTATTTTTCTGGATGCAAGGAGAGTCAACCCAAGTAGCAGGAAATAGTAAATGTTGAGAAAGAGACTTTGTTAAGAAATTTTATTTTGAGGGCGCCTGGGTGGCTCAGTTGGTTAGGCGACTGCCTTCGGCTCAGGTCATGATCCTGGAGTCCCTGGATCGAGTCCCGCATCGGGCTCCCTGCTCGGCAGGGAGTCTGCTTCTCCCTCTGACCCTCACCCCTCTCATGTGCTCTCTCTCTCTCTCATTCTCTCTCAAATAAAACCTTTAAAACAAAACAAAAAAAAAATTAAAAAAAAAAATTTATTTTGAGTAAGGTTCAAACTTAGAAATTGCAGCAATGGTACCTTGAAATTTTGTGTATCCTCATTTGGATTCACTCACATTTGCTTTCTATATGTTATGTATGTATTATTTGCTGAACCACCAGAAATTAAGTGGCATACCTTTTTATCTCTGAATGTTTCAGTTTGTGTCTCCTAAGGATAAGGGCGTTCTCTTGCACAACCACACTCCAGTTATCAAATTTAGGACTTTTAAGATTGATAGAGTATTTCTATTACAATCTATGTTCAAATTATGCCAAATGTCTTAATACTAACCTTTAACAATTCCCCTGTTCCTATTACCCATTGCATTTAGTTGTCTCATCTCTTCAATTTCCTCTAATTTACTCTGGTTTCTCTTCAGATCGCATAAATCTAATTTAGAACAATTCCCTAGCTTGTTCTTCACAACAGTGAGAGTTTGAAGAGTTCATGCCAGCTGTTTAAGGAGTGTTTCTTAATTTAGATTATTCTACTACTATTTCCTCAGACCTCAATTCAGGTTACGCATTTTGGCAGGAATACTAAATATTGGTGCATTACACCAGATGGCATACATTGTGTCAGTTTATCCCATTATTGGTGTTAACTCTTACTTGGTTAAGGTGTTGTCCACCAAATTTCTCTTACTTTTTTTTTCCCCTTCATAATATTCTGTGGGAGGATAATTTTTTTTTTTTTAAGATTTTATTTATTTGACAGAGACACAGTGAGAGAGGGAACACAAGCAGGGGGAGTGGGAGAGGGAGAAGCAGGCCTCCTGCCGAGCAGGGAGCCCGATGCGGTGCTCGATCCCAGGACCCTGGGACCATGACCTTAGCCGAAGGCAGATGCTTAACGACTGAGCCACCCAGGCACCCCTCTGTGGGAGGATATACTGAAAGTATCAACAAAACCAGTGATTTTAGCATATAATTATTTTTGCTTGAATCAGTTATACCTTCTGTGTTCGCTGGTGTTCTGTCAGGAAGAGCTTTTCATTCTGGTAGAGCCCAGTTCTTGTTTCCTGTGTTATCTGGCAGTCATTCACTTTACTCCAATTCAGCCAGTGGGGGGCGCCCTTTCTGGCTCCCTTCATGAGACGTACTCTTAATACACTGAAGATTCTTACTTATGACCAAATACTTTGAAACTCAGATATATCAAATTTCTCTCTGCTTAAGTCATAACAGTACTATAAAATTATGGAAGCTTTCTGGAATGTCTTAAGGTATAAACTCAGGTGGAAATTTACCAGTGGTCAAGATTCTACCACTAGAAGGGGCAATTTTAAAGAACAGTATCCTAATTCTTATATTAATTTTGAAATACCACACCTTTTATTTCTTAGTGTATGTGTCCTAGTTGCTGTTTAAAAATCACATAATGCATGTGAAACTAAATTCTCATTAAAAATGTTAAAATCCATCTTGACTAGCTCTCTTCCTGTTAACCCTCTTACTCTTATTTGTTCTCTAGACTTAACTACTTTTAATGGTTTACTGTTAACTTTTTACCTCCATATCTATATACACATTAAAATATTTGATTTTTTTGCTTTTGACAAATGGGATTATTGATATTTTGCAATTTGCAGAATTTGGGGATCTTTGTCAGTAGTTAGGAACTTAACTCATTCTTTGTAACTATTGCATAATGTTCCAAAGGGTGAATGTGTCATGTTTTAATCTCTTTAATGCCTATTTCTCTGACATCCTTATGCCAAAATTGGTTGATAACCTGCAAGTATTCTGAGAATGGAAACCATATGAAGTAAGGTTCAGAGGACCCGTTATTTATCTTACAGTCTTACAAATTATGTTAGTTTGTGCTTGTGTTTTCTTTTTTTTTTTTAAGATTTTATTTATTTGACAGAGAGTGACACAGCAAGAGAGGGAACACAAGCAGGGGGAGTGGGAGAGGGAGAAGCAGGCTTCCTGCGGAGCAGGTAGCCCGATGTGGGGCTTGATCCCAGGACCCTGGGATCATGACCCGAGCTGAAAGCAGACGCTTAACAACTGAGCCACCCAGGCGCCCCTGTGCTTGTTTTCTTAAGATAGAATTTCCTTCAGGTTTTCTAGTAGTAATCAAGTCTTGCACTTTTTACGTTAAAGCTTTTTTTTTTTTTAAACACAGAAGATGTATATATTTGGAATGTTTAATTTAGTGTTGCTTAAAATAACAGAATGATGAATAATATTCCCAGCATTTAATGTTCAGCATAGATGCAGGTAGGCAATAGCACCTCACACTCAGCTAACATACTGGTGTGAATGTATTATCCATATAATGGCATATTAAGGAATTGTAATTTGAGCATAAGATATAACTAGCTGGGCCATGTCTATTTGACCTGTGTGGGGAGCCCAACGGGAGTCTTATTGGCATAAAAGAATGATTTTTCTGATGAGATGTTCTGTGCCCTGTGCACAGAAGTATGAAATTCCATTAAAGGAAGCTGTTGGAGAGAAATAAAATGGCTGATCTCATGTACGAGTAGGTAGGACTTAACTCATCCATGTGAAACAACTCAGCTCATTGGGAAACACTGCATGGGCTTAGAGATCCTGCATTAGCATCTAGGAGTGTAAGTACTTTCATGAGCACCAAGCACAGTTCTAAGCACATCACATTAACTGAACCCCCCCTGAGCATCACTAACAAGTAGGTTGTTACCCCCACATTGCATCCTACAGACAAGTACGTTGCTTGATGTCACAGTAGGAAGTGGCAGGTTTGTGCCACACTGCCTTCTTGATTAAGTGAAGAATATGTGGGGGAATATGGCTGTTACAAAAATAAAAGGAGCAATTAGGAGTGATCAAAGGGATATCCGCCTAATCTGAATGTTCTCAATTTACAGTGCCCCATTAACATGATAAAAAGGGCACTCTTTAAACAGGCTTCCCTCTATCATAACTTCTAATCAGTTTATATTTATTAAAGACCTTATGAGAAGCTTACCATCAGTAGTCAGATTAATTTCACCTTTTTGAAATACAAGTAAACTAGGATAAAAGAACTGTGCCCTAATCCTACTTAATCCTAGTTCTGAGATAGCATAAACTGGCATTTTTTTTTTAAGCTGGCATTTTTAGATAAGCCACTATATTATGTGGATAGCCATATATATATATTTTTTTTTTATTTTTTAAAGATTTTATTTATTTGAGAGAATGAGAGCGAGCACATGAGAGGAAGGAGGGTCAGAGGGAGAAGCAGACTCCCTGCTGAGCAGGGAGCCCGATGTGGGACTCGATCCAGGGACTCCAGGATCATGACCTGAGCCGAAGGCAGTTGCTTAACCAACTGAGCCACCCAGGCGCCCGCCATATACATATTTTAAAGATTTATTTTATTTTTTAAATTTTTTTTTAAAAATAGAAACATCACTTTTACTGACAAGTTAGGGCCACAACAGACAGCTTCCAGAACAGAAATAAGACAGTCCCAAGACAATGGAGTGTAAAATTGGAGCAGACAGGTTAATACTCTTCACCCTCATCCTCTCCCTCAGCACTATCCGCTCCAACCTCCTCATAATCCTTCTCAAGGGCAGCCATGTCTTCACGGGCCTCAGAAAACTCCTTCCTCCATGCCCTCCCCCACATACCAGTGAACAAAGGCATGCTTGGCATACATCAGGTCAAACTTGTGGTCCAGGCGAGCCCAGGCCTCAGCGATGGCTGTGGTGTTGCTCAGCATGCACACAGCTTGCTGTACTTTGGCCAGGTCTCCACCAGGCACCACAGTGAGAGGCTGGTAGTTAATGCCCACTTTGAAGCCAGTGGGGCACCAGTCCACAAACTGGATGGTACACTTGGTCTTGATGGTGGCAATGGCAGCATTGACATCTTTGGGAACCACGTCGCCACAGTACAACAGGCAGCAAGCCATGTATTTACCATGCTGAGGGTCACATTTCACCATCTGGTTGGCTGACTCAAAGCCTGCATTGGTGATCTCTGCTACAGTCAGCTGTCCATGGTAGCTTTCTCAGCAGAGATTAAGGGGGTGTCGGTGGCCAGAGGGAAGTGGATGCGGGGATAGGGCACCAGGTTGGTCTGGAATTCTGTCAGATCAACATGCGGGGCTCCATCAAATCTGAGGGAAGCAGTGATGGAGGACACAATTTGACCTATCAGCCTATTTAGATTAGTGTAGGTTGGGCATTCAATATTGAGGTTTCTACGACAGATGTCATAGATGGCCTCATTGTCTACCATGAAGGCACAGAGTGCTCCAGGGTGTGTGGGTAGTGAGGATAGAGTTGTAGGGCTCAACTACAGCTGTGGAAACCTGGGGGCTGAGTAAATGGAGAGCTCCAGCTTGGACTTCTTGCAGAGAAGACATTCCATCAGCAGGGAGGTGAACCCGGAACCAGTCCCCCCTCCAAAGCTGTGGAAAACCAAGAAGCCCTGAAGACCTGTGCACTCGTCAGCCAGCTTCCGAATGCAGTCCAAGACAAGGTCAATGATCTCCTTGCCGATGGTGTAGTGCCCTTGGGCGTAGTTGTTGGCAGCGTCCTCCTTGCCAGTGATGAGCTGCTCAGGGTGGAAGAGCTGCCAATAGGTGCTGGTGTGAACTTCATTAATGACCGTGGGTTCCAGCTCTGCAAACACGGCCGTGGGCACATGCTTGCCAGCGCCAGTCTCACTGAAGAAGGTTTTGAAGGAATCATCTCCTCCCCCGATGGTCTTGTCACTTGGCATCTGGCCATCGGGCTGGATGCCGTGTTCCAGGCAATAGAGCTCCCGGCAGGCATTACCGATCTGGACACCAGCCTGGCCCACGTGGATGGAGATGCACTCACGCATGACTGAGACTTATAGGGTTCCTCGGGGCTGGAGGAGGCGAGGGGACGGTGACAAGGATCTCCCGCTGACAGACTACCAAGGAGTCCGGGGGAGAAGTAAGAGCTAAAGATTTATTTTAGAAAATGAGCATGAGGGCGCCTGGGTGGCTCAGATGGTTAAGCGTCTGCCTTCGGCTCAGGTCATGATCCCAGAGTCCTGGGATCAAGTCCCGCATCAGGCTCCCTGCTCCTTGGGAGCCTGCTTCTCCCTCTGCCTCTCTCTCTCTCTGTCTCTCATGAATAAATAAATAAAATCTTTAAAAAAAAAAAAAGAAAATGAGCATGAGCTGGGGAAGGAGCGGAGGGGGAGGGAGAGGGGAGGGGAAAGAATGTTAAGCAGACTCCCGAGCTGATCCCAGAGACCGACACAGGGCTTAATCCCATGACCCTGAGATCATGACCTGAGCCAACACGAAGAGCTGGATGCTTAACCCACTGAGCCACCCAGGTGCCCCTGTGGGTAGCTATTTGTTTTGTTTTTTTTTTTAAGATTTTATTTGAGGGGCACCTGGGTGGCTCAGTCAGTTAAATGTCTGTCTTTGGCTCGGGTCATGATCCCAAGGTCCTGGGATCGAGCCCCACGTCGGGCTCCCTGCTCTGCAGGAAGCCTGCTTCTCCCTCTCCCACTCCCCCTGCTTGTGTTCCCTCTCTCGCTGTGTCTCTCTCTGTCAAAACAGATAAATAAAATCTTTAAAAAAAAAGATTTTATTTGAGAGTGAGAGAAAGAGAACACACAAGCAGGGGAGAGGGGTAGAGGGAGAAGCAGATTCCCCGCCAAGTAGGGAGCCCGATGTGGGACTCTATCCCAGGACCCCGGGATCATGACCCCAGCCGAAGGCAGACCTTAACCAACTGAGCCACCCAGGCATCCTCTTTTTTTTTAAAAAAGATTTTATTTATTTATTTGAGAGAGAGAGAGTGAGAGGGAGCACAAGCAGGGGTAATGGCAGAGTGAGAGGGAGAAGCAGGCTTCCCCACTAAGCATTAGGGAACCCAACGCAGGTCTTGATCCCGATGCGGGTCTTGATCCCAGGACCCCAAGATCATGACCCAAGCCAAAGGCAGACGCCCAACTGACTGAGCCACCCAGGTGCCCCAGGGATATTGTTTTAAACTGTGCATGTATTACTTTCATAAACTTAAAGTGAAAAAAAAAATCCATTCAGATTCAAATCTAGCCTGTCTCCACCCCCATGCATCCCGGGGTCCTGGGATCAAGTCCCACATGGGGCTCCTTGCTTAGCGGGGAGCCTGCTTCTCCTTCTATCCCCCCCTCCTCTCTCTTTGACAAATAAAATCTTTAAAAAAAACTTAAAAAAAACCCCAATATTCCTGAAAGATTTATGATGGCATCAACATTCCATAGCCTTTTCCTCCCTCCTTTCCTCAGTCACATAGCTGCTATTTGTACCTGACATATAGGTACATATAGCAGGTAAATTTAAACTAGCACCAAATTCCTTATTTTGCAGATTTACAGTGGATTCTCTTCATAAGGTTGTTAGAATAGATAGCATGTTACACGGCATTTTCCTCAAGGTGATGAACATGCCTGATACTTGTGGATAAAATCTGGTGCACAGATTCTTTGTAGCCCTTCCAGTCAGCTTGAATCTGTGCTGCCATTTTGATTTGCTTTGACCAATAGAATGCAGCGGAATGACGTGTCGCTTCTGAGCTTCAGCTCCTGGAGGCCTTGCCTCTTCTCTCATGCTCTTTCTGAACACTGTCACAGGTTTGTAAACAAGCTTTAGGGTGAGACCCAGTAGATAGAGTGACTGCTGGAAAAAGGCCTGGGCCCGGGCTCCCAGCTGGAGCTCCTGATGTAGAGTGAACTCTGCAAGTGCATGTCCCTGTAGAGCAGAAGAGTCCCTGAGCTGAGCCTAGATTAAACTGCCAAACTAAGGAATGGGAGCAAATAAATGCTTGTGTAAAGCC
The DNA here is from genome assembly GCF_964656455.1 of Halichoerus grypus. Taxonomy (NCBI): domain Eukaryota; kingdom Metazoa; phylum Chordata; class Mammalia; order Carnivora; family Phocidae; genus Halichoerus; species Halichoerus grypus. The sequence goes on from NC_135714.1 coordinate 44,830,294, forward strand.
ACTTAGTTTTGGTTTGTCACTTAGTTTGTTACCCAGCAATAGATAAGGATACAAACCTAATAATGTCCTCAATCTGGTTAATAAAAAAGCATTTCTGGGGCGCCTGGGTGGCTCAGTCGGTTAAGCGTCTGCCTTCGGCTCGGGTCATGATCCCACATCGGGCTCCCTGCTCAGCGGGGAGTGTGCTTCTCCCTCTCCCTCTACCTGCCGCTCCCCCTGCTTGTGCTCTGTCAAATAAATAAAATCTTAAAAAAAAAAAAAAAGCATTTCCAATGAACAAATGAGCAACTACCTAGAAGTGACTTAACCCGTGCCTATTGGAGGAGTTAGCGGGTAAATGGGACCATTAAGCATAGTTTTCCTTTGTTGAACAGTCTCATCCAAGTTCCCATGCTGAAAATTTTCACATTTCTCAGAATTAGCTTTACATAATAGCTTTATTTGTTCAGTGAAAAAGACATTTTCTTTAGCTAGTGTTTCAGCAAAATACATCTTTTATCTGGCATTTTAGAGAAAAGTAGTCCCATTTCTCTAATTTTCCTTCCTGTTGTGTAATCATGGAGTTTTAAAGTCAAAGATGGGAAGAAAAAAACTTCTTTTAAGCCTGATGTTAAATGCTGAGAAAAACTGGAGATAATAGAAAGTTTTTAGTTGGGCAACCAGGATTCCCTTTTAGTGAAAGTAAGATGTAAAAATGAACAGGAACAGGATGAGTGCTAAACAAGTAGAAAAGGCAAGTCCATTTACACAAGTTCAGGACCAGATCAATTTGGTATTCGAAGCTATTTGATTTGTGAATAGAGTTCTTCTGTTCTAATACAGTTCTAATTCTATGTCACTAGTAGAGTCAGGACTTAAAAATCAGTTTCTTTTCTGTGGTAATTTAGTGGTATAATTCTTTGGATGTTTGCATTCCAGATTTCCTGTGTATTTAATTTACTATTTTCTTAATCAGAACTGTGGTTCAGGATCTCCACTCATGCTGTGATCTGTCCGTGGTACTTGGCAAAGCTCACTAGCACTGTGGAAAGATTCCCAGCCAGCCACGAAAGCGCAGTTGATTTAAAGCTATCTGAGATGGTAAGAGAGCAAGGAAATCACACTGGGACACTTGACGTTTGTTCAGCATTGCTGAAGTAAGACAGCAAGAGAATAATAGCACATCACACACACACTCTGCCCTAGCCCTGAGAAATACTCTTCTCACAGTAGAATTGTGCATAGTAGAGTTCAAAGGAAGCCAGAAAGAACTAACATGGCAGTTACAGAGTTTCCATGGAAATTGTGTCATTGCCTTCGGAGGTCTTCAAAGTGGCCTTTCTGAGATAACATGTTTCCCCCTTGAGGTTGAAAAGTTCTCTCCTTTAGACTTATGATGCGTTCCCATATATAGGGGACATACCGTGTAGTGGTTAGAAACCTGGGTGCTATCGGATGGGACTGTTCTGTATCTTAATTGTGGTGGTCGGTACACAGACATATCTATATTGAAATCCATAGAACTGTATAATGAAAGGGAAAAAAGTCAGTTTCCCTGCATAATTAAACCCACAGGGGTGCTGCACCTAGACTGCTTGGGTTTGTTTGAATCACAGCTCCATTGTTCATTAGTTGTGTGACCCTGGGCAAATTACTTGTGCCTTAGTTTTCCCATCTGTAAATGCAGGTAATAATAGTATCTCCTGCATGGAGTTTGCTGTAGGGATTCAGCTAATATATGTAAAACACTTAAAACAGTGCCTGGCTCATTGTATGTGCTATATAAGAGATAGCTATTATTATTATAATGTAAAGGAATAAAAAGATGTATGGGCTATCATATGATCATAGCAACCATGAACAGTCTAAAATACAACTACCATGAGGTGGTGCCCTTATGCAGGAAAGGAAGAAACCCTAAAAGAATGCAAATGCTACTAAGCAAAAAAAAAAAAATTTTTTTTAAATGCACATGTGTGTGTGCATGTGTGCCCTGTTGGAGGGTAGGGGCAGAGAGAGAGTGAAAGAGAATCCTAAGCAGGCTCCACACCCACCCAGTGCGGAGCCTAGTTCGGTGCTCCAACTCACAACCCTGAGATCATGACCTGAGCCGAAATCAAGAGTCAGATGCTTAACCGACTGAGCCTGAGGTGCCCCTCTACTAAGGAAATTTAAGTCTGCTCTGTTGCTATTTTCCAGGGAAGGCAAAACCCAACCAATCAAACAAGAAAATCCCCTCATTCTCCTAATTCATTCAATTATGCATTGAATGCCTGTTATTTTCCAGGGACTTACTGAAAAGTTAGAAAGGATCTTGGCAGTCTTTCACTTCCCAGATCACCTGATGATGTGTTCTCCAGTGCATGTGTATCTTTGTGTGTGTGTGTGTGTGGTCTGGCTTTTCAGATTTACCACAGCAAATGGCTAGAAGTACTGATAATGTCTACGACTAAGCATCGTATCTATGGCATCTACCAGTGAGAATATTAAGACCAAAGAAATTCTTCCACTAGGTTGATTACCTACAAGGTAAATTCTGAGAATTATTTGGGAGAGAAAAGGAAGCTTTTGAAAAACAGGAACCTGGGGGTCCAAGCCGTGGGTTTTTTAAGGATGCTCTAGACAGACTTAGGAATATTCAGATCATGAATCTCTTGTACAAAATGAGAGAATAACAATGCTCTTCGACATGAAGGGAAAAACGAGGCATCATTCCTATATGGTGTTCAATTAATCTTGAACCGTTCCCCTATCACTACAGCAGGACATTAATGGGACAGACAACATGACACAGAGACATTAAGAGCAGGCAGAGGTGCTCTCTATTCGATTCACATGAGTGTGAGGTCTTGTTTTTAATGTTTAAGCATTACTCTTTGACAGTTGAGAAAACAATCCCCCTGGGAGGAGGAAAGCAGCCAAGAGAAAATGGAACAGTCTGAGAAAGAATGGAAATGATTCTATTGCTCCACAAGGCAGAGCCAAGTGGGAGGGAAGCCAGGATAAATGATCAGAGGCTGTCTACGAACCAGCTCGCCCCAGCTTGGGCGCTGGGTGCCTACTCAGTGAAGCAATAACAGCTCTACCATGGCTGGCACAGCGGGAGCTCCAAGTTAGTCATCTGCAGGAAACTGGCCTTGATCTCCATTTTGTAAGCAGTGTCTGAACGATCCAGAAACGCAAGCCCACAGGATTGCATCTGGGCTCTACTTCTCCTTGGTTGTCATGGGAAGTGAGCGTTGCAAGTAACATCAACAAATTTAGACTTTGGGGGAACTACACAGTAAAGTTATTATTATTTTTTTAATATTTTATTTATTTATTTGACAGAGATAGCGAGAGAGGGAACACAAGCAGGGGGAGTGGGAGAGGGAGAAGCAGGCTTCCCACGGAGCAGGGAGCCCGATGCGGGACTTGATCCCAGGACCCTGGGATCATGACCTGAGCTGAAGGCAGATGTTTAACCGACTGAGCCACCCAGGCGCCCCCACAGTAAAGTTCTAATGGCCATTTATGGTGATTAAAAATTCAAAATGTGTTAAACTGTTCCGGGACCTTGGAAGGAAATGCTGCTGTTTCAAGAAGGGGAGGAGATAAGGTGTAACTTAAAAAAAAACAACTTTGAGTTTAATGTTACATAGAAGTCAAAAACCTTTGATGGCACATATTTTACTTCCTTTAGGTGTCAGGAATACAAAAGAGGTGACATGCTGAACGTCACACAGCTGCAGAAATTGTAAATGATCTAGTATAAACTTGCTTAATTGTTTTCTAGCCCCTCGAAACCATCTCTGTTTTGTGGAAAAGTGAGTGGGCTGTCCGGACACTTTGCCATTAATCTCCCCTCGTTACTTATTCCTGCATAATTACTGATTCAAGGGAGCTCTTCATACTTAGATTACTAGATTAAGAAGTATCATTAAGCTGACTAATGCTTAGAAACCAACACAGTAACAACTTTCTTAAAGTTACATCCACTGTGGAGCAGTTGAATATACCAGCAGTGATCCTGGGCTGCATGAGGTTGGCAGAATATGGAGTAAGTTAACACGGATCCTAGCAGAAGTCCTCGACTATCTAGGCACGGGGCATCATTTTTGTCTGCGGTATTGGAACCACTCTCCCTGGCTTTCCTGCCTGTTTTTGCTGAGAATTATACAAGTACTGAGAAAAATCTAATGTCTTTCCCTCCTGTTATAGGTGAGAAAATGAAGACCTGAAGACATTAACTAATATAACCAGGGAAACTAAACTTGCCGAGTAAACTGTACTGTTTGAAACTTCTAGCAAGGTACACTGGAACATCTGCTTCAGTCAAGCTTTATAAAACAAAACCATTGAATTTTAGAGTTAAAGGAGATCTGAGAGTCTAAATTAAGAACATTGAAAAACTGGATCTTTGTTAGTCAGGAGGCCTAAAAGCTTAGAGACAGACGATAAGGAGGAATGCTTTGCTTTCTAAAATATTCAGAAGTTATCGGGGTAATGACAGCAGCATCAGTTCGTAGGTTCTATATTTTTATACAAATGCCAGGTTTTTAACTTGTAAAATTAATGGTATTTCCTTTTTTCCAAAATAAAAACAACTAGAAATTGATTTTCTCAATTTGGGAAGCTACCGCCCTCTAGAGGGTGGGCTTGGAAATGTAAGAGGTACTTTTTTTTTTTCTTAAAGATTTTTATTTTTGAGAACGAGCGAGCACAAACCCCGGGAGAGGAGCAGAGGGAGAAACAGACTCCCTGCTGAACAGAGAGAGCCCGATGCAGGACTCGATCCCAGGACCCTGGGATCATGACCTGAGCCCCAGGTAGACCTTTAACTGACTGAGCCACCCAGGTGCCTGAGAGGTGCTTTTTCTTTGTCACAATGACTAATGGGGCAGGGGGAGCTGTTACTGACTGGCATTTACTATCTGGGGATGAGGGATGCTGGCATACTGAAATGCAGTTTTACACATAAAGAGCTCCTTTCCCCAAGATGCCAATAGTATTTTCTTTGAAACATGATGAAAGCGAGATCTAGTTTTTACAGGTTGCATCTTAAAATGCTAACCATTTATTCTAAGCTGTCTTAGTGAGATGGGGGCTGGGGGATACCCATTGACTGAGAACATAGGTGTGTTTATTAATTTTATGGTAAACCTTAGTCTACAGGAAATGCATGGATCTGACTGCATTTCAGTCCAGCTAATCCCACTAGCATTCATCTCAACATTGGGATCTGGGACTTGACTTGCCAATTGTTCACTGTACACAGCTACAGTGCTACTTACTCAGCTAGGAATAAAAGGCAGACATCTGACCGATGGAATGTTACACAGTATATACAGGCAGATGTTGATAAAATGGTTGTAAGTGCTCTGATAACTGCAGAATAGGCTTTGGATGCCACAAAGATATAACCTGAATCTTTTCTTAAGATTTTCAGGTAGGATTATGTAAGGTATCTACTTGATTCTCCAGTGTTCATTCTCCCCTAAGTAATAAAAACCCCAAATGGTCTCCATTTCCCCCAACATCTTTCAGCTCTGTTGTGGGTGGGTGTGACCATTGTGACTTGACCAATGGATGGTATGGAATGTGTGCAATTTCCAACCTTTTCGCCGCCTTTGAAATAGGGAAACTGTGTGTTCTTACTCACTTTCCCTCTTGCCACTTGCTGGGAAGGGTTGACAACCTGAGCAACCACCTTAGACCTAGAGAGGAAGCCACGGAGTGTTCCACCAGTTGGATACTTGGATGACTATACGGAGCAGAGGAACCTATTCACTTCTATCTTACTTAAGCCAATATATTTTGGACAAATTCATTTTTTGCCATTTTTTCATATGCCAACTGTTGTGTTGCTCTCTCAATCAGGCTGCAAATAAGAAATGACATCTGGTCTTTTTTTTTTTAAGTTTATTTATTTTTTTGTAATCTCTATCCCCAACATGGGGCTCAAACTCATGACCCTGAGATCAAGAGTTGAATGCTTCTCTGACTGAGCCAGCTTGGTGCCCCAACAACTGTTTTTGTTTTTTTTTTTTAAGATTTTATTTATTTATTTTACAGAGAGAGACATAGCAAGAGAGGGAACACAAGCAGGGGGAATGGGAGAGGGAGAAGCAGGCTTCCCGCTGAGCAGGGAGCCCGATGTGGGGCTCGATCCCAGGACCCTGGGATCATGACCTTAGCCGAAGGCAGACGCTTAACGACGGAGCCACCCAGGTGCCCCCAACTGGTCTTAATAAATAAGTAGTGCGAGAAACCTGAATGTGGCTGAACTCCTTTTTAGGTCTATTTGGGTCACAAATATATACATATACATACCTTACAAAAAAATAACTTGTATTTACAAATTCAATACATTACAAACAGGCACAGTCTTGGGTGGTTTAAAAAGGGTGGGAGCAAAGAGAGCTTTATTATAGTTATATTTAATACAATTCAATGTATGTAGTTATGTCTAATATAGTTAATATTCAGTGTGAACAAGATCAACTTCACCTATTTATTTTTTCTTCTTCTGCAGATTGTACACAAGGGAAGGAGGCTTCTTGGTTTTATAGGCCACACTTCTCTTGAGACGCTCTCCTTTGATGTTAACAATATGTGGCAAGAGAGGGGGCCGGACTGTCAGAACCGTTCCTTGAGGTGTGTAGCCTCGGAGATGCAGTGTGTCCTTACACTGAGGTGTTACTGCAACCCAACCTATGCAGGCATGCGACAGAACACAAAATGGTGTTAGCAACCATCTTACTACAAACACTAAGCTCAAGCTCAAAATGGAGCACCAAAGGAGGCTACTGCTCTTTTTTGCCTTTTTTTTTTTTTAAAGGATTTTATTTATTTGACAGAGAGCGAGCACAAGCAGGGGGAGTGGCAGGAAGAGGGAGAGGGAGAAGCAGGCTTCCCGCCAAGCAGGGAGCCTGATGCAGGGCTCGATCCCAGGACCCTGGGATCATGACCTGAGCTGAAGGCAGACGCTTAATGACTGAGCCACCCAAGTGTCCCTCTTTTGCTCTAGTTTTATTTATTTTATTTTATTTTATTTTTTTTAAAGATTTTATTTATTTATTTGAGAGAGAGAATGAGATAGAGAGATCATGAGGGTCAGAGGGAGAAGCAGACTCCCTGCTGAGCAGGGAGCCCGATGCGGGACTCGATCCCGGGACTCCAGGATCATGACCTGAGCCGAAGGCAGTCGCTTAACCAACTGAGCCACCCAGGCGCCCCTCTTTTGCTCTAGTTTTAAAGAAAGCATGCAATGCATTTGTGAAAAGGTACAAATTTATTTTTACAGTAGGTTGCATTTAATGAATAAACTAGTACATATTTCCTAAAATCCTCAGTTTATGTCAGTTAAATGCACATTTCTATAAAAATATACTGTAAGTCAGTAAGGGTACTTTATTCACCTTTTAAAAAGTGCCTGGGGGGCGCCTGGGTGGCTCAGTCGGTTGGGCGTCTGCCTTTGGCTCAGGTCGTGATCTCAGGGTCCTGGGATCGAGTCCCGCATCGGGCTCTCTGCTTTGCGGGGAGCCTGTTTCTCCCTCTCCTACTCCCCGTGCTCTTCTGTCAAATAAATAAAATCTTAAAAAAAAAAAAAAAAAGTGCCTGGTGTAAAATTACCTGCAGAGGAAAACTTGATGTCAGCCACTGCTTCAGATTCCCCAAGTCCTTCTTTTAATGTAATGTCTTCACCAACAAGAGGAGGAAATCCTGCCATTCGTTCTTCTCCACCCATTGGAACCTGCCATTGAGATAAATATTCTCAGCTACTGAAAACCCCAAATCACTTCTAGTTCAAATGAAAAGCATGGGAGAGCTCTGTAGGGAGATGAAGCCTATAGAGATCCCAGTGACAAAATCTGCATGTGAGCATGCGTCTGGTGGTAACCTCCTGATAGCATCATCTTGTTTTATTAGTTTACACTATTTTTACAGCCCTCCATTAAGCTTTACAGAGTAATGTTTGGCAATTACGGTAACATCCTTCAAAATACCTTAGTTCTCATAGGCCTGGCTGGCCTCAAAGATTAATCCCTCCCTGCCTCATTACAAGTGAAGCGTACATGTACAATGGGTAAGGTTCAGCTTCTGCTTACAGATATGTCCATGAATGGGAAGTAACTGGGTAATTACTAATAGATCTGTGTTTAACATGAGGGACACAAGATAGATGTTACAGTATGGTCCCTGCGCCCACAGGGGTCAGAAGGTGGAGATAACATGTAGACAAATTACAAGGTAAGAAGTGTGATGGGAAGCGTCTATTAAGTACTATGGTTGTGGAGGAAGAAGTAATGAACGTGTTTTGGTCGAGGAAAACATTAAGGAAGAAGCAGTATCTGAGCAGCATTTTGAGAAATAGGTTAAAGTTACTTACTGGAATGGTATTCTGGGTTAGCATATGTATAGACACAAAAACCGGAAAAAGGATGAGGTCAGGGAACTGCAGTTGAACTGTAGAGGGTACATTAAGTCTGTGTATGAGTGTGCATTAGTGATGAGGCTATCAGTTTGGACTTCTCAGTAATGTGGAACTACCAAGGAATTAGAAGCAGGAAAAAGAATAGAGATAGGAATAAAAAAATACTGTGGCCTGCTTTGTATTTTTGAAAGATCTCTGTAGTGCAGGGTGTCTTAACTTTGGCACTATTGACATTTTAGGCTGAATAATTCTTTGGGGGTGGGGTGGGGAGGCTGTCCTGTGCATTGTAGAATTTTTAGCAGCATCCCCGGCATCTACTCAGTATCCACCAAGTTGTGAAAAACAAAAATGTCTTCAGTCGTTGTCAGATGGCCCCTGGGGGCAAAAGTCAACCCTGGTTGAGAAGCACTGCTGTAGTGGCCATGGAGGTATATTTGGGGTGGAGGTGGGAGGAGGGCAAAAGCTGGAAGCTAAGAAAATACTTCAGGATCTCAAAAACAGCCTACTGACATCAGATTACAGCCTGAATTGGGAGGCTGGATTCAGTGATAATTAGGAGGCAGGGCTGACTTTCATTTGGGAGGTAAGAAAACCAGGAGGCAAGAATGAGTCTCAGAGTAGCCCCCAAAACACGTTTCTGTTACGGTGGGAGAGAAGGCTGGGACTGTTGCTTTGGAAAGTATCAGTGATGTCCACTCTGAAAACTACACAGATGAGTGGGGGTAGAGAACCACAGAGTTCATTTTTATGAGAGCCATATTAAACAAACTCAGGAAGTTTTCTTTCCTGTAAGTCTCCAGCTGTATTTCAACTCATGTATTATGTTTTGCCTAAAAAGTGAGCAAATGTAACAGGACAACCAAAGGCTTTTTAAGTGTAGAAAAATCAACAGATCCTATATTGCTGATTGCCTTTATATGCTCACCCACCCTGCAAATCCTACAAGTCTCTGGAATATTCACTTTAGGGCAATTATTTCAATAGAGTTTTAATTTCAGTCTGGCTTTCTTAGGAAATACAGAAAGAAAAAAGCATTTACTTCTCAAGTTAGGTTTATCTTTAGCCTCTTTGAAGGGCAGGTGTATATTTTGGGTTTTGGCTTATATTCAGTTGCATAAGCATTAATTAATACTGAATCACCTCTGCTGGATGCACCTGGTATTTTTGTGGATGTGTTCCATCATCATCATCATCATCACCACAAACACTTACATAGCACTTACAGCAGTGCCCTGGAACTCAGTCCTCGCCACAACCTCGTGATGTAGGTATGACACACAGTCACACAGCTTTGTGAAGTGGTGGAAAAGAGCATTTGCACAGTCTGGCTGTGGCGATCTTAAACATTGTACAGACACTGTACATTAACCGTGTGTATGCAATGCCTTATTAAGCTGAAAACAGTTCTCACACAGTATTTGGTGAACTTAGAACAATTTCAGTGACACAGTAAGGACCAAACAGGGACTGCAGAGGACGGGACATGAGGAGCACGAGAAGTATTGACTGTAAAAGAAGGAATAAGCACGACACTGAGTTTTGTTTTGTTTTTTAAAGATGAAACTGTAGCATACTTACAGGGGGAAGGAAGGAACTAGTAGAGCAGAAGTAAAAAGCCAGGATAATCTGTAAGTGTCTGGGAGTTAGAACCTGGGAGGAGAGCTTTTCCACTCGGACCAGGACTTCTCAGCCTTGGCCTTATGGACATTTTGGACCAGATAATTCTTCGTTGTGAGGGTCTGTCTTGTGCACAGCAGGATGTTCAGCATTATCCCTGGCCTCTGTCCACTGGACGCCAGTAACGCCCCCAGCTGTGAGGAAACGTGTGCCTTCTCTTCGCTCAGCATTAATCCAATACAACTTTCTGCAATGATGACTGCTGGGCAGTTGGAAAGTAGCTAGTGCAACTGAAAAGCTAAATTTTCGATTGTATTTAAATTGAAATAGCCACTCGTGGCTACGGTATTGGCCAGTGTAGTTCAGAGAAAACACAAGTCTGTAGCTATTCTAGATCAGTCCAAACAACATCCCTTTTCTTATAGGGTCCATTTTACTTTATAGCCCAAATCCTCAAGCAGAACAGGGAAGGAGAGAGCTAGCTGATCATATAACAAAAATGGTATGTCCAACAAAGGCTTCCTTAGCAGGGCTGCGGGACTGTCACAGTGTAGGTTAACCCAACTGTGCGATCTTCCAAGTGTGCTGCCTCACCTTGAGTAATGTATGACCTGCATGCTTCTGATACATAGTATCTGCCCTGTCAGAGGAAGTAATATGCACAGGGAGGAGGTTGGAAGCCACAACTGTAAACCAAGCCGACTGATTTCCCTTAAGAAAGGAAGAAAATAAGTTATTTTACAGACTGAAAAACTTGCAAAACCAACATATCACAAATTACAATCAATTACCATCCCCCTCAAAAAAAACCAAGCTCCCTTTATAAGTAAATGGAAATGTAAATAAATATAATTAAAGGAAAAACATAAGAAGGGGTGCCTGGGTGGCTCAGTCGGTTAAAGCGGCTGACTCTTGATCTCAGGGTCATGAGTTCAAGCCCTGTGTTGGGCTCCACACTGGGCGTGAAGCCTACTTAAAAGAAAAAAGAAAAAAAGTATATATATGGGAATATAAGTAAAAGGAAATGCTTTAATTGTGCCAGTATAAAGTTAGGTTTAACATTCTGTGGGCTTTAATGAAACATATAAGGGTTTTAAGTGTGTAAGGCTAAATTGCCAAAAAATTATGAGAAAACACAAAACCCAAGAAATATGCTATAGCAATGGCCTGCAAGTTACATTTACTGTTGCTAGATACATCCATGTTACATTTCCTTTTTCTCCTCACTTTGAGAAAACAGGGAGCAATTCTATAAATACTCTAAAATCACCAGAATGATGCTATGTAAATGAATATCAAACAAAAAAGTACATATGTAATGTATATGTATCTTGGAATATAAACAGGCGTGGGAGGGGCGCCTGGCTGCCTCGGTCAGTGGAGCATGTGACTCTTGATCAGGAGTTGTGAGTTCAAGCTCCACGCTGGGTGTAGAGATGACTTAAAAATAAAAACTTAAAAAGTGTGGGATTTATTTAATGCACACTAACCCTGTACCTAAAGGTTGGACCTATTTTTTTTTAACCTATGATTTCCATGTGAAACAATACCACAGGATAGGGGCAGTATCTTTTCCTCATGCCAAGCTGTATGGGGCATTCAATATCCTAATGAAGATCTAGCTTTTGAGACCTACTACTTGTTTTTCCTCCCCATTTCTTTTTCCCAAGTTTTCATTATGGACAATTTCAAACAAACAAACAAAAAAGTATCAACTTCCTACACAGTCATGAACTAGTTATCAACAATTTGCCAATCTTCTTCATATATCTGCATCCTTAAAGTAATCCTAAGTCATTTTTTAACAGTACAGACTTGCCTTACCTGCAGAAAATCTAGGCGGCCTATGGCACCCAAAAACAGAACCATTCCTGGTTTAAGCACGAAAGTTCTTGGAACAATGGAATGTGTTGGCAAAACAATATTTACTTCTTTTTCTGTTAGAAGGTTTAAAATCTGTAAAGCGGAGGGCAGATATTTTAGAGAATTACTTTTATTGAAGATATGATATATTGTGATTTACCTTTAAGGTAAAAAGTGATAGGGACGCCTGGGTGGCTCCGTCATTAAGCGTCTGCCTTTGGCTCGGGTCATGATCTCAGGGTACTGGGATCGAGTCCCACACTGGGCTCCCTGCTCAGCGGGAAGTCTGCTTCTCCCTCTCCCACTCCCCCTGCTTGTGTTTCCTCTCTCTCTGTCCCTTCTCTGTCAAATAAATAAATAAAATCTTAAAAAAAAGTGATAATTTTTTTCCAGACTTCAAAATAAACCAAAGTATGTCAGAATTTGCTGCATATAAAATTGCTACGTTCTGTCTAAATCAATCAATTTATGGATGGCTCTACTCTTGTTTCACAACTTAATACTGAGCAAAACAACTTATATGGGAGTATAAGACTTTGTATGTCAGTAGCATCCCTCAAATGTCAAAATTGGTGTGAACTGAAAACAGTGATGTGTCAATCCCAAAACAGCACATACGTTCTCTCTACCAAGGCTTCTAGGGACCAGTAGTTCTCAGCTAAAGGTAAGGCAATATGCCAACTGCTAGCCCACTGGCAAGTATGCATGCATTAAATGCAAAATGGTCACCTCATTCTAGGAGCAGTTATAGAGCTTTGAAGAACCCTTTTCTGAAGTCTGGTCTTCAGTTTTCTTATGTCCCCCAAACACTCAGCAAAAAACGAGAGAGAAAGTTATGAATCCTCTGGCTTCTAAGGATGAAGAGTTCCTAAAGAGACTAGAGAAAATAGAAAAGGCAAGCCAGGAAGCACAAGATTCTGGTAGGATTTAAGGAATCAAAATATTAAAAAAAAGAAATATTATGGGACATCCGACTGGCTCAGCTGGTAGAGCATGTGACTCTTGATCTCAGGGTTCTGAATTTGAGCCCCACACCGGGTGTAGAGATTACTTAAAAAAATTTTTTTTAAAAAAAGAAGTATTAGAGAAGGTAAAAAAGTGGATTAAAAAACTTTTATGAACTTGATTCTTAAGAAAAATAACAAGGAGGGGTGCTTGGGTGGCTTAGTCGGTTAAGCATCTGACTTGGTTTCAGCTCAGGTCATGATCTCAGGGTTGTGGGATCGAGTCCCACATTGGGCTCTGCGCTGAGATTCTTTCCCTCTCCCTCTGCCTCCCCCCCGCCCCCCCCCGCTTTCTCTCTTCTCAAATAAATAAAATCTTAAAAACAACAAAAAAAAGAAAAATAACAAGGAAATAGAGAATACGTGAAACCTAGAAAGCTTCACAAGAAAATATATAACAAGGGGATACAAGTACTTTCCTCAGCATTTGTGTTTTAAAAAGCACATTAAAAGCCACCTGCAGTAGAAGCCTTTTAACCCCTTTTAGCAGAGACCCTAATTTATTTCTCAACAGAGTTCCTTGATGTGGTTTGGGAAAACACTGGTTTAAGGCATCTAATAAATGTATCATTAAACTGACACAGAAACAAACTGCCAGAGCCCTTTTAGATCTAAAAACTTAGGGTCTCATTTTGCTGGCTACAATATTTAGCAAATTCTTGCTTTTCTGACTATTTGACAAGAAGGTACAGATGACTAAAGTAACTGCTATCCTTGACTTGATTCTAAAAGGGAAGAATAAGTTGGTGAATGGTGAAGTTCAAGTGCTGGAACATTATTAGAAAGCAGTCCAGTTACTCTGAAGCTACGGACTGCTAAGGAAGAGACAGGACACAAGCAATTATTCCAGGAGCGCAAAAAAAGTTAAAAATATCTATATGATTCTATGACATGAGACACTAAATAGAGTATAATTCTGAGACTGAAACTAAGTGATCCAGATAAGGCAAAGAGTGAAAAGAAGCTAAGACACCACTGTTGTTTAATAGGCATATACAGACATAATTAGGCAAATCAGGAACTTGCGTCAGTAACCAGATTCAAAGGAAACTGATTAATGGATCTGTTGTAAGGCTGTATCCTGGATGCATTCTTCAGTCAATCCGTGACTTGGATGATAACCAAAATTGCAAATGAATAAAAAGTTGTGAAATTTAATGAGTGTGTAGGATATGGGCTTAATTTAATGATATAAAAGAAAGTTGCCCAGAAGATTGTAATTGGAGTAAAAAGACATATAAGGGCAAGACAGGTGGAGTTAATCTTATTCTAAGTTGTGCTCATCAGAGGGCACTTACACAAGAAATTTAGTTCTTAGTGTCATATATATTTTTAAAGATTTTATTTATTTGAGAGGGGGAGAGAGAGCGCGAGAGCACACACAAGCAGTGGGGAGGGGCAGAGGAAGAGAGAGAAGCAGACTCCCCGCTAAGCAGGGAGCCCGATGCGGGGCTAGATCCCAGGACCCTGGGATCATGACCTGAGCTGAAGGCAGATGCTTAACCGACTGAGCCACCCAGCTGCCCTTTAGTGTCGTATTTTAAGGACGAAAACAAATTAAGAAAATATTCTGAAAAGAGGCCTGAGTTGATGAAAAGCCTCTCAGAGAGAACAGCTGCAAGAAACAAAGAGAAATCATCTGGATTATGTCAGCACAGTAAATGTTCAATGTTTGTTGGATGAACTAATGAAAGAGTAGAGTGAGGAAGAGATAGGATATTAAACTTAAAATAGTTCAAAGTCTAGCAAGGGAAAGAGGCATTATGTTCATTCCATAGGACCATTTGGAGGAACAATGGGTACAAGTTACAGGGAGACTGTTCAGCTCCACACAAACAGCAGGTCAAAGGCCAGATGGGTTACCATGGGAGACAAGGGGACACTGCTTCAGCTGATGGTGAGTCACTCCTTATTTCAGTTCAAGCTGGATGGATATGTTTAGAGGGAATTCAAGTATAGAATAGGTGGCTGGACTGCAGCGATAGTTGTTTTCTTCCAGCCTCAAAATCTAGGATTTTATAAATGTCTCCCAACGAAGGTAACCACCACACTAACACAAAGAGGTTGTGGGCAGTGAAGCCTACCAAACAGAACACAGATCTTGATGGCACATAGCTCACCCTGAACTGCCTCTATGAATGAATCAGAACTGAGTCTAAAGTGAAAGGATACGCCTTTCCTGTGTTCTGCCAATGAAGATGGCACTCGTGCAACTGAAAGTTAATAGTTCCAAAAGACATCAAATACATACACAATTTTCTTTTGTAATTCCAGGGGTGTCATGAAACCAGTGGGCATCTTTCACATCTTGCGGGGTCAATTCTACTCGTTTGGTGGATTTATCTGCAACCATAACAGGTTCATTTTCCATGTCAAAGGCAAGTGCATCAGCATCAAACTCAAAGGCAGCTTCATCTTTCCGTTCTTCTGAATACAAGAATGTTCTTCTAACTCTTCCTAGAACAAGTTATATTTAAGCTATTAGTCACTCCTTTGAAACTTTTGATTCCAGACAGATAATTCTTATTCTCCTCACTTGCCTCAAAAACAAGTTATTGAGACTAACTATGGTGTCCGGAAGCAAGACTACAATACCTTTGCCCTTTTTTTCAAAGGCAGTGGAGGTCAGACTCTTGCAATGGTCAAATATGTCGCTAGCTGGGTACACTGGGCAAGGGGCTGGGTGGTTGGGGAAAAAGTGCTGGCAACCAAACTGTTTTCAGTGAAGGAAGGTTGAAAAAAGATACCAAGGAGAGAGAGGGACAATCTAATATAAAGCTACGGCATGGAGTCCACAACTTGTGCTCATCTGCAAGGACAGGGTGCTGTTTCTCAGTGAAAATGCTTCCACCCCGACAATGGCTAGGTGGACAGTTTTGCAGGTTTCCCCTCCTGGATTTCTCCAAGTATCTACTGTTTCAGTTTTCTTAGCACAATGAACTCTGGGTTTCCAAACAGCAGCCTTGCCTCTCAAGGGCCTCTTTGTTCCAGAACAAGGAGAGTAGTCTCTCCCCACAAAAACTGGCTAGCCCTAGACAGCTGTATTTCAGGTTCAACAAAAAATTTTAGCATAGCCCCAACGAGAGTTCTCCTATAGAAGATGCTTACCTACTACGTAACCATGCTTTTTCAAGAGATTAAGTTGATTTTGTTCTTGCTGACTAAGATCTTCTTCAGCTTCAGCTGCAGTTTTTTTAAGCCTTTTTTGTCTTTCAAACATCCTGTAAGGTGTTGGGTTGCAAATAGGAAACTTCAAAAGGTTTAATGTAGTACCTGAAATACCAAAGAGTAAATATGTTCTTATAAACATTGTACAAGAAAAGGGAATACGGGGAGGAAAACTAACATGTTTTCTTTTAAAGATTTTTAATTTATTATTTAGAGAGAGAGAGAGAGAGAGAGGATGAGCAGAGGCAGAGAAGCAGACTCCCTGCTGAGCAGGGGACCAGATGCGGGACTCGATCCCAGGACCCTGGGATCATGACCTGAGCCGAAGGCAGACGCTTAACAGACTGAGCCACCCAGGTGCCCCGGAAAACTAACATTTTTGAGGAGCTACACTGACTTGGGTACTGCGATTTACTTCACTTAACCTTCATGACAACCCTCTACAAGATCATTCTTATTTTATAGATGAGGAAACAGGCTCAGAGATTGGCCCACAGGCTCAACCTGGATTTGAATCCCAAATCTGCAGACCTGCTTTCTTTCCATTTTCACTGTACTACCATTCAGCATAAAAGCACTTCTGTGTATAATTTAACCAAAGTCCTGGACAGAGAAGAAGAGCTTATCAAAGTTAAACACTGGTTTCAAAGGAACAAATGAGGCAGTTTTGCCAACTGTTAAATACCAACATGGTCACAGAAGGACCCATTTTGCAATTACAAAGTTTCTTAAAACCAAAGCCTGGGTAGCTCAGTGGGTTAAGCGTCTGCCTTCAGCTCAGGTCATGATCCCAGGCTCCTGGGATGGAGTCCCGAATCTGGCTCCTTGCTCAGCAGGGAGCCTGCTTCTCCCTCTACCTGCTGCTCCCCCTGCTTGTGCTCTCTCTCTGACAAATAAATAAATAAAGGGGCGCCTGGGTGGCTCAGTCGGTTAAGCGTCTGCCTTCGGCTCAGGTCATGATCCCAGTGTCCTGGGATCGAGTCCCGCGTCGGGCTCCCTGCTCATCGGGGAGTCTGCTTCTCCCTCTCCCTCTGCCTGCCACTCTGCCTACTTGTGCTCTCTATCCCTCTGTTAAATAAATAAATAAAATTTTTAAAAAAACAAATAAATAAAATCTTAAAAAACAAAACCCACAAAGTTGACTTTTTTTCTCAAAGCCACAAATCATATAGCATTAGTGAATTATTCAAATGCTAAATGTGTATAGTATACTGATCTTATGAATAAACTTAAGATATGAAGAGTAAGACTGAGGGGTGGAAGTTTAGAAAGTAAAAGAAGGAAAAAAAGAAAGTAAAAAGAACGACTTTCCAGAGAAACATACAAAGAAGTAAAGCTCCCAGGGAAACCTCCAAGAGAGCAGGAACTCTTGCTTTGTTTCCTAGTTCATCTACAGTGCCTAAAGAACAGTGACTGGAACATAGAAGTGCTCCATATATATGCCCATGAGAAAATGACTCTATCATGTACTAAATTTCCAAGAACTAGGCTGACACAAAAGAGAGGTGTGACCAAAGTACGGAGAGAATTTTTAAACGGAAGACTCCAGACAGCCCCTGGTGGACATTAAGGAAGGATATACGAGGTGCCTGGGCTGCAACCAGACTTTCAGCATCTCAGAAAAGGAAGGAAGCGGGACTCCTAAGGCTCACCAGGCCAAGGGGAGATGGTGGCTCTGTCGATAGCCTCAGCGCCCTTGGCGATGCAGTAGTCGGATTCTAGGAGCGTGTTGAAGAGAGTGGACTTGCCAGCGTTGGTGGCGCCAACCAGGTACACGTCGCCGCGGTAACGCCAGGAGCGCTGAAGCGCTGTGATCAATTCTTCCACCCCATAGCCAGTCTTGGCGCTAATGAGCCGTACATCCCTGAGCACCGTGCGAGTCCTAGCGGAAGGAATCGAATTCTCCCTCCCGTCTTGCTGCGGGTCCTCACCGGCGTGTTGTGGTCCTCGGTGGCCAGAGGGCCGCGGGAGCCCTGCGCGGGTACAGTCGTCCCACAGTCGCTCCCGGAGCCGCTGCAGGTAGCCGGGCGCGTCCCGGGGCAGCAGGTCCACCTTGTTCCCCAGCACGATCAGCTGCCTGGGGCCCACCAGCGCGGGCAGGTCGGGCAGCAGGGCGTCGGGCAGATCGAGCAGGTCCACCATGTAGAGCACCAGGGCGGGCCCCGGGCGACGCAGCGCGGCGCTCACCAGCTCCAGATACTGCTCGCGGCTCATCTGCACGCGCAGGGCGCGCCGGTAGTGCACCAGCAGCCAGCAGCGCTGGCACACAGTTCGCGCCAGCCCGCCGTCAGTCTGCGCCGCTGCGCTGAGGAACTTCTCGCGGGGCAGGTAGCCGGGCACGCCGGGGTCCTGGCAGTGCAGCTCCGCTCCGCAGCCCGAGCAGTTCAGGCCGCTGGGCGGCACCGTCGGGTCCGGGTGTCCCACGATCGGGTGTAGCCGGCTCCTGGCCCGTACCTTCTGCTGCTGCCGCTCTTCCCGCCGCTGCTGCTTCTGTCGCTCCTCCTCCTCCTGCCGCTGCTGCAGCTCTCGCAGCTGCTTTTCGAGGATCGGTGCAGGCTCGGGCTCCGAGACGTACTCGGGGAACAGAAAATGCTCCTCCATGTCAGTCCTCCCTTCGTAACCCCCAGTCGCCGTTGAGCCGTGGGAAAGCCTATGTCCCAGGCCCGATGGGTGCTGGGAGGAGGAGGCGACCGCACATCTCTCGAGAAGCGGCTCCCGAGGGACATGGCACGCTACGGCGGGAACTGATCCCCGTAGGAAGGGCCACAGCAGCTGGCGGGTGAGGCGTGAAGGCAGCATGGAGAACGCTACCCCTGGTATGGCGGGGGCGGAGTCACAAGCGCGCAGGCGCACTGGGATCCGGGATGCGCGTTAAACCTGACTTAAACCCGGGACTACTGGTGGGCTGTCATTTATCGGAAAGCGCACTTCGGCTTCTTTCGCGTCTAATTCTGTGAGTTCTCGCGATGAAGGATCTGAGGCCGGAGAACCCATTCAAAGCTACGTCAAAAGCATCGGCGACCTAGGCTGAGCTGGGTGGGCGGGAGAGGCTAATGAGGGTTTGTGTACTTTCAGGCTTCTTCAACGCGCCATCGCTGGCACAACTCGCTTTTAGTGAATCACATTTTTTAAAAGCTTCATGTTTTTAGTCTCTAGAAGTGCAAAAAAAACCCCCATCAAATGCCGCATACCCACGGCCTCAATTAAAATCTTTTATTAATAAATCTTTCTGGTTTTTTTTTCAGGTGTATTATTTGTGCAACAATATTGAAAAAACAAAACATTTAATTGGCGGGATCCTACCCTCACTAGTGGAACAGTCCTCGCTATCAGCACCGGAGGCGGCGGTCTACGATTTGCGCGTGCGCAATTCTAACTCTCACCAAACCGTAGCCTCCCACTTGCGCAGGCGCAGATCTTACGTAGGCTGCTTTGTGGGTGGCCTTTGGCCTGAGAAGCAGAGCATTCTGGGAACGCCGGAGACGGAAATTACTTCTCTTCACGCTGCGGGTGTTGTAGGCTGCTGCGCGATTTTCTCTGATTCCAAGAGTTAAGAACTTGGGAACCGTTTGCCAATATGTATGACGCGGACGAGGGTAGGTAACTCCTCAGAACACTCCGCGACGACCTAAGGAGGGAAGAGTGGGGAGCTGAACCAATTGAGGATTTGCGGCCTCCCCCTTACTCGCCGCTCAAGTGTTCCCAGTCGTGCCCCCAACATTCCCCAGGCCGGGAACGAAGCTGGGATTGTGAGAGATGGAGGGTGCAGGGAACCTTAGCATTAATGCTCCTAGTCAGGTGATTCTTGTTCTCTCCACTTTCTGCTCCTGGCTGAGTCTGATACCGCCTTCCCGGATTGAAATGGCGTGCGGAGCAGTAAGACAGTTTCCGTTGTTTTGACTTTGAAGCAAAGGGCTTCTTTCTTGATTTCCCCCAAGGCCAGAGTGAATTTATTGAATAGTTGAATTGTTGAGTGTTATCCTGTGCCAAGCATTGTGTTAGGTTTTACAGCCGGGTCAAAGAATCTAGTATCTGTGTCGGGCGTTCCTTCATGCTGTCATATGTCTAAGTAAATTGTCTTAAAAGATGACCTTTAGGGCGCTTGGGTGGCTCAGTCGGCTAAGCGTCTGCCTTCGGCTCAGGTCATGATCCCAGGGTCCTGGGATCGAGCCCCGCATCGGGCTCCCTGCTCAGCAGGGAGTCTACTTCTCCCTCTGCCCCTCTCCCCCTCCCCGGCTTGTACTCTTTCTCTCACTCACTCTCTCAAATAAATAAAATCTTGAAAAAAAAAAAAAAAGATGACCTTTAAATTTCGTCTCCCCACAGATGGAAGAGTTTTCAGGTCTTATGTATCCTATTGAATAGGGCCAATATGTCTTTGTTTTTTCCTTTCACATGTAGAATTCTTAGCCGTGTCTAGTGTATATTATGTATTTTTAATGCTGGGTCTTCCATTCTCCATAGCTACTATTTCAAACCACTTTTTTCTGACTCCCAGTCTTGTGGCCACCTCTCACGTTTCTCCTTATTCCCAGGCCACTCCATGGAGAAAAAGAAGAAAAAGCGTAAACTCTACTGTTTAAACTTCTCTGTCTCATATCTTGAGTCTGGAAATTTGTTAGCATCGTTAGATTTCTTAACTCCTATCTCAGAAAAAAAATTAGAAGTTTTCTTAGCTTAAATTTTGAGTGGGTAGAATATTCTCATGGCTCACAAGGTAGAAAATATTAAAATGTTAAAGCATAAGGTTTTATTCTTGTCCACCATCTGTGTAGAGTGGGCCTCCTCCACAGTAAGTTACCTCTGTTCTTAGGTTCTCTCTCGAGTGCTTTATGCATATTCAGGCAAATAGAAATGGGATTCTGTTTTCCATCCTTTTACAGAAAAAAGGTAACACACTTTTCTGCACTTTTATTTTTTCATATATATATATTTATATTTAGGAGATTTTCTTGAGCACCTCATTTTTTTTCACACGTACCTAGTTTGTATGGATGTACCTTAAGTAGTGTTTTATTGATGGGTATTTGGGTTATATCCGGTCTTTTTCTGGTTCAAATAGTGCTGTTATTAATTATCTTGTACATGTCATTTTGTCCAGTGTAGGTATGTCTGTAGGAGAAATTCCTATAGAATTGTCAGCTCAAATGATATACATGTTTAACATTTTGCAGATGGTGCCAAGTGACCTTTATAGTGATTGTACTAGTTTATATTCTTTTTTTTTTTAAGATTTTATTTATTTGAGAGATAGAGCACGAGTGGGGAGGGGAGGGAGAAGCAGGCTCCCCGCGAGTAGGAAGCTTGACATGGGGCTCGATCCCAGGACCCCACATCATGACCTGAGCTGAAGGCAGACACTCAACTGACTGAGCCACCCAGGCGCCCCAGTATATTCTCATTAGCAATGTATAATAATCCTGTGGAAAGAGAGTTAAAGTTACTTCTCTTTTCAAGTCTACTCCAACACTGAGTCTACATTCCATTCCTGCCTGTGTCCTTTGATATCTTTTTTTTTTTTTTGAGATTTTATGTATTTGAGAGGCAGAGACAGAGACAGCGACAGCACGAGTCGGGGGGAGAGGGAGAAGCAGGCTCCCCACGGAGTAGGGAGTCCGACTTGGGGTCGATCCCAGGATCCTGGGATCATGACCTGAGTCGAACGTAGATGCTTAACCGACTGAGCCACCGAGGCACCCCCCCCCTTTTTTTTTTTTAAAGATTTTATTTATTTATTTGAGAGAGCACAAGCATGAGTTGTGGGGGGAGAAGTGGACTCCCCGCTGAGCAGGGAGCCAAACACGGGGCTCGATCCCAGGACCCCAAGATCATGACTTGAGCTGAAGGCAGATGCTTAACTGACTGAGCCACCCAGGGCCCCGTTTTGATAGCTTTATTAGATATGCCCTCATCAGTTTTTCAGACACTCCTCTTCACCAGTCTTCTTTTTCTTTGTGAAATATTAGATCTCTTGTCCTCAAAAAAACAAACTGTTTTTTGTTGTTAAACTTTACTTTTTCTTCCAATATTTAGCCTTTCTCCTTTTATTCACAGCCAAACTTCTTTTTTTTTATTATTTTTTATTATTTTTTAAAGATTTTATTTATTTATTTGACAGAGAGATAGAGAACACAAGTAGGCAGAGAAGCAGGCAGAGGGAGAGGGAGAAGCAGGCTCCCTGCAGAGCAGGGAGCCCGATGCGGGACTCGATCCCAGGACCCTGGGATCATGACCTGAGCCGAAGGCAGCCGCTTAACCGACTGAGCCACCCAGCTGCCCCACTTCTTTTTTTTTTTTTTAAAGATTTTATTTATTTATTTGAGAAAGAGAGAATGAGAGTGAGCACATGAGAGGAGGGAGGGTCAGAGGGAGAAGCAGACTCCCTGCCGAGCAGGGAGCCCAATGCGGGACTCGATCCAGGGACTCCAGGATCATGACCTGAGCTGAAGGCAGTCGCTTAACCAACTGAGCCACCCAGGCGCCCACAGCCAAGCTTCTTAAAAAAAAAAAAAAAATAGGCTCTTTGTTGTTTCCAATTCCTATTTTCCAGTTTCTCCTCAACCTATTATAATCTAATTGTGTTCTAGCCACTACATAAAAACAGCTCTTTTTTTTTTTTTTTTTAACAGTCTTGAGGTCTTCTTTTTCTTTACATTTATCATGCAATGAATTCATAGGGAATGGGTTCCAGCAGTTCCAGCTCCTTTCCATTGGTTCTCACAAAGTATGCTTCTCTGGGTGGGGCATGCTGGTGCTTCAGTTGAACCCAAGTACCTTTCTCTTTGGCTTCCTTCTTTTTCTGATCATTTTCCTTCACACACTTCAGGAAGCTATCTCGGCTCTTTGAGTGTTTAATATGCTCAATGCGTACATTAATTCTCTTGGCAAGAATCTTGCCCTTAACTTGTTTGTTTACAACAATGCCAACAGCATGCTGAGTAACATTGTAGACTCTTCAGTTTTGCCATGGTAACATTTGTGGGGTGTTCCTTTTTGAACAGTGCCCATTCCCTTGATGTCCACAATATCACCTTTCTTATAGATTCTCATGTATGAGGCTAAAGGAACAACTCCATGTTTTCTAAAAGGCCTAGAGAACATATAGCAGGTACCTCTCCTCTTTCCCTTTGTGTTGGTCATTTTGGCGAATTGCTGGAAGATGCGGTTCTGGCCGAAAGGTAAAACAGCTCTTAATAAGAATGTCAGTCACTTCGGGCGCCTGGGTGGCTCAGTTGATTAGGCGACTGCTTTCAGCCCAGGTCATGATCCCGGAGTCCCAGGATCGAGTCCCACATCGGGCTCCCAGCTCAGCAGGGAGTCTGCTTCTCCCTCTGACCCTCTCTCCTCTCATGCTCTCTCTCTCTCTCAAATAAATAAATAAAATCTTAAAAAAAAAAAAAAAAGAATGTTAGTTACTTCTCAGTTGATAGATCAGAGGGACATTTTTCAAACCTTATCCAGACCCTGTGGTAGTCAGCATTGTTGATTACTTCCTCTTGGAAACTCACTCCTTCCTTCTGCCACATAACTCTCACGTAATTCTTCTTACCTGTCTGACATTTCTTCTCATTCTCTTCTATTCGTATTATTTCTGGAGGATTCCATCTCTTCTCCATGGCTTCAGGTACTATTTGTATGTGGATGACTTCGAATTTATACTTCCAGTCCAGATGTCTTACATATCTAACTGCCACTGGACAACTTCACTTGGATGTGCTCTAAGCGACTCAAACTTGTCACTGCCCAGACTGAGCTATTTTCCTTTACTCATCCACCTTCCTAATCTGCTTTGTCCTGTGTTCTCCATCTCAGTGAGTGGTATCCCCCCTTGTGTTGTTGAAGCCAGATGCCTGGGCATCATTCTTGATTCCTCTCTTCTGCCCCCATTATCTCATAAGCCACCAAGTCCTGAGGGTTCTGTCTCCTAAGTATGTCAAATCTGGTCAGTTGTCTGTCACCTCTGCCACAATTTTTAGTTCGGGCCACTACCATCTCTTACCTAGATTACTTCTCCAGATTCTTAACTGGTTTGTGTGCTCCAGGTTTCTTTCCTTTCCATTCACTGTCCATACTATGGCCATAGTGATCTTTCAGAAATGAAAATCTGATCTAGCCACACCCTTGTTAAAATCTTAGGGTGGTTCCTCAAAGCTGTATTGGTAAAGACCTGTCTCTTGAACCACTCCAACTTCACACTTCATGCTTCAGCTACATTAGCCTTCTTTCATTCCTTCAATAGCTTTCATTTTTTGGAGTCTTTTGTGCAAATTGTTTTTTCTTTTTGAAAGACTCCTTTCTCTACCCCTCCCATCCTCACCCTTTCCTTTTGCCTGGTTTACTCCTATTTATTCATACATGAGGTCTCTGCTCAGCTCAGCTTTTGGGAAGTCTACCCTAACCTCCTCAGGTCTTGGTTAGGACTGCCCATTCACGTTGTTCTTCCTCTTAATTGACTTCATCTTGTTTGTATCCCTCCAGTAGGTGATAATCTCCCTGAGGATACAGCCATCTTTTATCTTATTGAAGGTTGTGTTTCCAATGCCTGGGATATAGTAAATACATTCAATAAATATTTGATGAATGGGAATGGATGAATGAGTAAATGAGTCTCCTTCATGGATTCATTTTTTTTTTCACATGACTCTAATAGAGGTATTCCTTAATATCCTGCCTTTAGTCTTCTTCTCTATGGAAGCTCTCCGTATGCTACCAACCACTTGTTAATGATTCTTAGCTTTTTGTAATTTAGACCCCTTATTTGAGTTTTATATTTATATCCAGTTGTTTACTGCAGGTATTTAAAGGGATAAATGATTCACAAGTGTACCTAAAGCTAACCTCCTCATTTCTCTCTTTTTCCCACCTTCTTGCTTCTCTATGTGGCTGTGATATTAACCTCTAATCTGTCATCAAAGCTAGATATCTCTGAGCTATTTTAGATACCTTTGTTTTTCTTACCACCCCCCCCCCGTGTATAGGAATCAGTAATTCCAATTTGTTCAAGAAGCATTTATTATATAATTTGTTTTGAACATGTATTAAATTTTGAATTGAAAGCTCTTAAGTTTTACAGGCTATATAAGTTAGAATATAAAAACAAAAATACAGCACACTTCTCTTTTACATAAGATGATGCGACCAATAGCAGAGGAACAGTGCACTCTGATTTTTCAAATCCCCTATTGTTCAGATTACTATTGCTGCATAACTACCCTAAAATTTGGCTGCTTAAAAATTAATGTGCTCATGGATTCGGTGGGTTAGGAATTTGGATAGAGCATAGTAGGAATGATTTGTTTGCTCCGTGATGTCAGTGGTTCAATGCAAAGACTCAAAGTTTGGGTGTTGACAACTGGGGCCTTGAAGATCTAGAGTGTTTATTACTCAGATGTCTGGCACCTAGCCTAGCAGGACTCAAGGACCAGGATTGACGGGAGCATCTGTAAGTGTCCTCTCCATATGATTTGGGCTTCCTTGTACTATATAAGCCTTAGAGTAGTAGGACTTAACTAATGGCCACTCAGAGTTCCAGAAACACATGTTTCAGTAAACAAGGTGGAATTGCATTGCCTTTTCTTACCTAGCTTTTTAAGTCATGTAGTGTGGCTTCAGCTGCTTTCTTTTAGTTATGGCAGTGTCAGAGACCCACCCAGATTTAAGGGGAGGAAAAATAGACCCCTGTATCTTGATGGTAGGCATATCAAGATGACATTATAAAAGAACATGTGAAATGAAGCTATAGTTGTGGCCATCTTCGGAAAATACAGTCTGTCATACCTTTACCTGTATTAAATGTTGCTGTAATAAACCACTGTACCTTAAGGTATTGCCCAGCTATTGGAACCCTTCTCTGGCTTTACTTCCTTACCCTAATCTTTCTCTCCAGTCCCTGAAGAGGACTACATGCTTGTTCCTAGTTATCATTATAGTTAGCTATTAATGAGAATTACATGGACTTTCTGCAGAAGATGGAATATTAACAAATTCACACAACTTATACTAAACCTTTGTAGTGTATACTGGGAGAATACCTATGTGACGTAGACCTTTGTATACATAGATGTGTACCTGTGTATATTGTAATATATTAGTAATAATTCAATTAAGTGAAAGTTTAGAAAAGTGGGGTAAAAGGATTGCTTTTTATTTAACAGAGAGTAAATATGTTTCTGCTACTTCAAATCATAGCGAGATGTTAACTGCTAGCATTTTATTGCACGTGGGTACAATATTTTTGGTTTTTGCAGACATGCAATATGATGAAGATGATGATGAAATCACCCCAGACTTGTGGCAAGAAGCATGCTGGATTGTAATCAGGTAACTTTTGAGACCAAACTTAGTAAGCCTTAAAAGGCACAATAACCTATAAAGGGATTTCCTGCTTATTCTGTTCTTGAAAATTAGATGTTTATATGAATATGCTACATGAGAACTGGTTTCTCTATTTATGTATTTAACTTGAACTTTTAAAGTATTTCAGACTTAAGTAAAGTTACACAAAGAATTCATATATACATTTCACTCAGGTTCCCTAGATGTTAACCTTACATACTTTCTTTGCCTTTTTTCCCCTTTCTGTGAATATTTTTTTCCTGAGACATTTGAGAGTAAGTTGCAGACCTAAGGATGTTCTTTTACATAATCATAAGTCATCAAAATCAGAAAACTGATATTAATACAATAATTTAATCTACAGATCTTACCCAAATTTTGCCAGTTGTCCCACTAATGTTGTTCATAGCAAAATACATTTTTTTCTCATCCTGGATCCATCCTAGGATTACATACTGCATTTAGTTTTCATGACTTATTTTTTTGTCTCCTGTAATTTAGAACAGTTCCTCAGTTTTCCTCTTTTTTTTTTTTTTTTTTTTTTGACCTTGGCATTTTTGAAGAATACAGGCCAGTTGCTTTTTAGAATGCCCCTCAGTTTGGGTTTTTCTGATGTTTCCTCATAATTAGATTCAAATGATTACTTTTGGCAGCAGTGATGTTCTCTCTGCAGTCTATCAGGAGGCACGTGATGCCCATTTTTTTCCATTACTGGTGTTAATTTTATTTTTGGGTTTTCTTATTATTTTAAATGGATAAAGTTACATTAGGTTGTATTTCAGCCGAAATTCCCATCCAATTCTAAGTGTAATTAAAATGTAACAAAACTCAGAAGCCTTACATGTAGGTAAGAAAAATAACTTTCTAAGTATTGAAGTAACATCTTGCTGTGTTAGGATATAAAATGCTACAACTCTGCTCTTTTATCAAACTGACAATTGCTGTCTATAAAGTAACGGAATGCTGTCTCTTTGAGCCCCTCAATCTCCAAGATACACATCCTCTTGGTTGACAGTCTCTTCCTTTTCAAAGAACATATGCTTCCAACATTGTACCAGTTGTATTTGGAGTATAACTGAACCTTCTTGAACCTTGTTTTATTAAAAATGTATTGAGATTTTGAGATGTAGATGTATATTTTTACTGCTAAACATGGGCTATAAAAACTTCGTATTAAGGGGCTCCTGGGTGGCTCAGTCATTAAGCGTCTGCCTTCGGCTCAGGTCATGATCCCAGGGTCCTGGGATCGAGCCCCGCATCGGGCTCCCTGCTCTGTGGGAAGCCTGCTTCTCCCTCCCCCACTCTCCCTGCTTGTGTTCCCTCTTTTTGCTCTCTCTCTGTCAGATAAATAAATAAAATCTTGGGGGAAAAAAAAGAAACTTCGTATTAAGACATTTGTATCTTCTATGATCTTTGAGTATTAAACACCAAGGGGCATCTTACTAGGAAAAATTAACTAGGTAGATATTCTGTGGGTATGCCTTATTCTACAATGTCCAGGGAGAAAAGATATTTTGATCTTAAAGAATTGTTTTCAACATATGTGATTGGTTGTTCAAGGTAAACTGTTGTGAATAGTCACCCTATTTAACATTTGTTACAAAATATTTGATTTTTTTTTTTTCGGTTTTATACCTTATTTGACAATCAGTGATTAGTTCTCATCCACATTAACTATTTGTAGATTTTTGAAAGTGGTGACAGGTACATAGGTAACCAGTGTGTAGAGCTTGTTTGGTGAATCTTCATCCTCATTACGTTTTCTGGACAACTGCACACGGATACAGTATGGAACATTCCTTATTCCTTTGGCCCAGACAGCTTTGTTGAGCCTGGTGTCAGTGCACACATCTGGAGTTCCCGTCTCCTTCGTGGCAAATTTCCGGATCTCTTTGAGTGCCCGAGGGGCACGCTTCTTGAAACCCACTCCATGGATGTGCTTGTGAATGTTGGTGGTGTATTCTCTGGTCACTACCTCGTTGATGGCAGAACGGCCCTTCTTCTTCTCGCCACCCTTCTTCGCGGGAGCCATTCTGCCAGGCCCTGGTTGGAAAAACAAAATATTTGATTTTTATATTTTAATTGACTATAGGTGCTTTGTCTATTGTGAGATGATGCTTTTTTTTTTTTTCACTTTTTCACATCAAAGTGATTTTTTTCCCAAGCATTGTGGCTATGATGTTACTTAATATTATCAGGGACTTCAGTAAGATGACTTCTGGTAAAATAATCAAGATAGATATAAATATGAGATATTTATATAGTTTAGGTATATAAAGAACAACTTTTTTTTCCCCAAAGATTTATTTATTAGAGCGCATGCTTGTGCCTGCACATGTGAGCGGGGGGAAGGGCAGAGGGAGAAGGAGAGAAACAGACTCCTTGCTTGAGCATGGAGCCCCACATGGGGCTCCATCCCAACACATTGAGATCATGACTTGAGCTGAAATCAAGAGTTGGACGCTTAACTAACTGAGCCACCAGGTGCCCCAAGGATAACATTCTAATGAAGCCGTGTTCTAATGATCTTGGGAAGTCTTCCTGGGGGAATGAAACTTATCCATAGTTTTGTGAAGATTTTTTTTTGTTGAAGATTTTTCGTTGTTAATTGTCTATAAAAACCATTGTTACTTAAATTACAGACAGTGCCTTTTTCCATGTGTTTCTTACATATCAGTGGTGGACTCAAATGGTTGTGAGAAATTTCTTTCCTGTTAGCTCACAGTCTCTACTGAAGGAAATTGCCCTATCCATTCTTTCGGCTGTACCTTGTACAAGGATGATTGTGTGCACTGTTGTCTGCCATAGGACCTAACTTCTAGTATTGATATCCATGATTAATTGAATCAGGGTGAGATCTTGACGCAAAGCCAGCCAGTTAATTGGCCTGCTGGTGACCCGTGAAGTGACCTGGTGATGCCAAAATGGGAGACTGGTGATTAGTTGGGCTTTGCATATTGCCTCAGAAAATTGATGTGAGGATAAGGGAGTTGGGGAGCAGAAGCTAAGAAAGTGTCAGAGATACAAGATGCAAGGGTCACAAGGTGAAGGAATTGAGACATGGGGGTGTGCTCATGGGACATTTCCTGAGGGCTGATGAGATAATCCAGTCCTTAGGGTTGTGGTAAATCTCAGAGCTCTTACAGTCTCACTGAAGCCCAGCTATATAACTGTTTCTGGGTGGTGGTGAGGAGTGAGATTGCTCTTGTACTTATATCGTCTTGTACCTTTATTATATATATTCTTCTTCCTTCCCTCATGTGAACAAGAGTCTGTTCCTTGTAAACCGTATGTCTCTTTTTTTAGATTCTTCATTCTTCTTTAGGGCTTCATTATGTGATTTCTGTATCTATTGGTAACTCCCATCTCTTACCCATACTTCATTTTTTATCATCAGTCATTTGATGAGTATTTTCACTTGAATGACTTACTCTCATCCCACCTTTAACATATACAAATTAGAACTAATCTTAAACTTAAAATTGAAGTTTTTATACCTTCCATATTTTAGTCATGGGTATCATCATCTTCCCTGTTACTCAAATTAGAGTTCTTTTATCTTTGACTATACATTTTCTTTAGTTTAAGATTTATTTATTTTAGAGAGAGCAAGCATGGTGGGGAGGGGCAGAGGGAGAGAGAATTTTAAGCAGACTCCTCGCTGACTGCAGAGCCCCACCTGGGCTCGATCTCATCAACCTGAGATCATGACCCGAGCCGAAACCAAGAGTCAGACGCTTAATTGACTGTGCCACTCAAGTATCCACATTTTCTTTAGTTTGAAGAAATGTTTCAAAGGGGTTGGATGAAGGGCGCCTGGCTGGCTCAGTCAGAGGAGTATGCAGCTCTTGATCTTGGGGTCATGAGTTTGAGCCCCACATGGGCTGTAGAGATTACTTAAATAAATAAATAAAACTTAGAAAAAGAGGTTGGATAAAACTTATAAAGGACATTTATATTAGTGCTTCCTTATAGTTTTTTTGTTGTGCTTTAATTATTTTACCCATAAGTCTTGTTTCCTGAAACTTAACAAATTCTACAAAGAAACCTGGTCTCACCCTGTTTTTGGATAACTCATAGTATCTGTATAATGATGGGCTTATAGTGGTTGGTATTTAACAATTAATTATTTGTTGGATTTAATTATAATGAAAATGAGGAAATATGCTAGAAAATCACTGACTTGTAACTGGTTATAAACTCCAATATTTTCCCAGTTCCTATTTTGATGAGAAAGGCTTGGTCAGACAACAGCTGGATTCTTTTGATGAGTTTATTCAGATGTCTGTTCAAAGAATTGTGGAAGATGCCCCACCTATAGACCTACAAGCCGAAGCTCAGCATGCTAGCGGAGAAGTTGAAGAACCGGTAAGATGGTTATTCTAATAAAGTAACATATGTGAAAGAAGAGTTTTGATTTTGGAACTTCAGTCCTTTTCTCACCTGGCCTACAGGTAAAAGAAAAAAAAGTAGGTGTTTTTAGCAGGGTACTTACAGCATCTTTTACCTTACAGTTTCTGATTTATTCTTTTTTTTTTTTTTTTAAGATTTTATTTATTTATTTGAGAAAGAGAGAGAGAGCATTGGGGGGGGAGGGTCAGAGGGAGAAGCAGACTCCCCGCCGAGCAGGGAGCCTGATGTGGGACTCGATCCCAGGACTCCAGGATCATGACCCCAGCCGAAGGCAGTCGCTTAACCAACTGAGCCACCCAGGTGCCCCCCCTGATTTATTCTTACTAATGAAGAGATACATTTTTGCAAGTAATCCAAAACCCTAATCCTTATTCAGATAGTAGGGATTTAGTAGTTGGGGAGAGAGAACTTAGAAATACGATGAACTAGTAGGAGAAGCAAGCCACAAATAGTCATATTGCTTCAGAAAGCCTCCCTTTTTTCTTTCACAATAAGTAATCATGAAAGAAAATGTATTTGAAGGACTTTTCTCCTTCTTATCTTTTGTAAGGAATACATTACTATAACAATATAAGAGATAATAAAAGAAAATCACCCAAACATACCAGCTATTTTAGTTTTTCTAAATTCCTCACAGTCTTTGTTTACACATGTGTATGTTCTTAGCATTGTTAAACTCATAACAAGGGTATAATTTTTTTTTTTTTTCATATTCATTTATCTTTTTTTTTTTTTTAATTTTTTAATTGTTATGTTAATCCCCATACATTACATCATTAGTTTTAGATTTAGTGTTCCATGATTCATTGTTTGTGCATAACACCCAGTGCTCCATGCAGAACGTGCCCTCCTCAATACCCATCACCAGGCTAACCCATCCTCCCAACCCCCTCCCCTCTAGAACCCTCAGTTTGTTTTTCAGAGTCCATCGTCTCTCATGGTTCTTCTCCCCCTCCGATTTCCCCCCCTTCATTCTTCCCCTCCTGCTACATTCTTCTTCTTCTTTTTTTCTTTCTTAACATATATTGCATTATTTGTTTCAGAGGTCCAGATCTGAGATTCAACAGTCTTGCACAATTCACAGCGCTTACCAGAACACATACCCTCCCCAGTGTCCATCACCCAGTCACCCCATCCCTCCCACCCCACCCCCCACTCCAGCAACCCTCAGTTTGTTTCCTGAGATTAAGAATTCCTCATATCAGTGAGGTCATATGATACATGTCTTTCTCTGTTTGACTTATTTCGCTCAGCATAATACCCTCCAGTTCCATCCACGTCGTTGCAAATGGTAAGATCTTATTCCTTTTGATGGCTGCATAATATTCCATTGTATATATATACCACATCTTCTTTATCCATTCATCTGTTGATGGACATCTTGGCTCTTTCCACAGTTTGGCTATTGTGGACATTGCTGCTATAAACATCGGGGTGCACGTAGCCTTTCGGGTCCCTACTTTTGTATCTTTGGGGTAAATACCCAGTAGTGCAATTGCTGGATCATATGGTAGCTCTATTTTCAACTTTTTGAGGAACCTCCATACTGTTTTCCAGAGTGGCTGCACCAGCTTGCATTCCCACCAACAGTGTAGGAGGGTTCCCCTTTCTCCGCATCCCCGCCAACATCTGTCATTTCCTGACTTGTTAATTTTAGCCATTCTGACTGGTGTGAGGTGGTATCTCATTGAGGTTTTGATTTGGATTTCCCTGATGCCGAGCGATATTGAACACTTTTTCATGTGTCTGTTGGCCATTTGGATGTCTTCTTTGGAAAAATGTCTGTTCATGTCTTCTGCCCATTTCTTGATTGGATTCTTTGTTCTTTTGGTGTTGAGTTTGATGAGTTCTTTATAGATTTTGGATACTAGCCCTTTATCTGATATGTCATTTGCAAATACAAGGGTATAATTTTATAATCTGGTTTTACA
Source organism: Halichoerus grypus (assembly GCF_964656455.1). Lineage (NCBI taxonomy): Eukaryota > Metazoa > Chordata > Mammalia > Carnivora > Phocidae > Halichoerus > Halichoerus grypus. Next base: position 44,863,020 of record NC_135714.1, read on the forward strand.
TGAGTGATTGTAAAGAAGTATATAGTCCAAAGTAATAGCTGTCCCCAGTTTTTGAGAAGAGAGATGGAGAAACTGAAAAACAAAGTGAGTCAGGGAGAGCCCCAGTTCAGTCTTTTTTTTTATTTCTAGTTAAGTTCAGTCCTTTTCTGTAGCTAATTTCCTAAGGGCTGATCTGTTCTCATTCTGGTTCGAGATGCTGCATAGACTTTTGCTCTTAAGAACAAAAATAATCAGCTCTTCTGGCATTGTGCTGGAAAAATGGGCTTTTTTTTTTTAATGGCATTTTCTCTTCCTCGTATTTGCAAAACAAAAGAGATAATAATATAACAGACTCAAAGTGCCACTACTATTAAGTAAAATCGAGGAAGAGATCTGAAGCTGGAGTATCAGAACTTGGTGGAGGGGCGCCTGGGTGGCTCAGTTGTTAAGCGTCTGCCTTCAGCTCAGGTCATGATCCCAGGGTCCTGGGATCGAGCCCCGCATCGGGCTCCCTGCTCCGTGGGAAGCCTGCTTCTCCCTCTCCCACTCCCCCTGCTTGTGTTCCCTCTCTGGCTGTGTCTCTCTGTCAAATAAATAAATAAAATCTTTAAAAAAAGAAAAGAACTTGGTGGAAAAGATGGGGGGAGACTTAAGCTGACCACGAAGGGCAAGGTAGGACTTGTCCTAGTAGAGAAAAGATACTTAGGAGGTTCAGCAAGAGACTACTTGGTATTATTTGGCTTGGGGATGGAATGACCACAATAGTCAGTATATGATTTTTGGCTTGATCTGTTTTTGATAGGTGTTAGTGGAAGTTAAGATAGAATGAGATTGTCACAGGCTTTGGATGTCATTAGGAATTGTTGAAAGATGGTCAAAGAATGTGCATAAAGCATTATTTTAGGAAGGTTACTTTGGAAATGGTTTTTAGTTGGGAGTGGGAAGAGGCTAGAGACAGATAAAAACCTTTGAATAGCCTAGGCTTAAGATAATAGTGTTCTAGGGGCGCCTGGGTGGCTCAGTCGTTAAGTGACTGCCTTCGGCTCAGGTCATGATCCCAGGGTCCTGGGATCGAGCCCTGCATCGGGCTCCCTGCTCCACGGGAAGCCTGCTTCTCCCTCTCCCACTCCCCCGCTTGTGTTCCCTCTCTCGCTGTGTCTCTCTCTGTCAAATAAATAAATAAAATCTTTAAAAAAAAAAAAAAGATAATAGTGTTCTAGACTAGGGTGATGGTAGAAATAAGGAGTAGAGGGATGGCTTCCCTTTGGTTCATTATCACCACCAGTTCTTTCTGCCCTTTATGTACTCCAGTTTGGGGAACTTGGGTGTTAATTACGGTTACTGGTCTGTTTAGTCCCATTGTCTCTTTGTCTGAGATTTGGCTTAGAGAGAAACCTACTATCCATTTATTTCTGGAAAGTTCTCATGGATCTTGTTTTGGGGAGTGAATAGATATTAACTGAAAACTTTTTTTTTTTTTTTTTTTGAGTAGGCTGAGCTATAGTCAGGGTTGGAAGTTGGAAGTTCTCAGTCCTTTATAGAGTAATTAGGGTTTTTTTGTATATTGAAGAGTTAGGTTATTTTTTTGGTGTTTTGTTGAATAGATTAGAGCATGGTCCTAATTGTCTGAATTTATCTTTTCTGGTAACTTTCTAGTTATGGTCTTAACCAAGGAGAGGGCACATAAAACTATATAGATTATTTACACAAATCCTTTTAACTATTTGACACAGAGCATATGAGATATGTGCATCGTCTTTATTTACTTGGGATATTTTAAGACTGTCTTTTGCCTTAAGAAAGCAATTAAGTATTCAACTTGACATCTATGGAATATGGATATTGGCTTTGGAGAGTCCTTGTATTAGTAAAGTGGGTTAAGTTCAGCAGTTTCTAGAGCTGCTTCTAGTCAAAATGTTAATGTTGATTAAGATGGAATTATTAAAACTTTTATGGAAAAAAGTTACCCTTTTCATGTTTTTTGGTTTCCTTTTAGCCAAGATACTTGCTGAAGTTTGAACAAATTTACCTCTCCAAACCTACCCATTGGGAAAGAGATGGTGCTCCTTCACCAATGATGCCAAATGAGGCCAGATTAAGAAATCTCACGTAAGAATTTTTCCAACAATTGATATTGAAATACAGTTCAGAAAATGTAATTTTGACCAGTTCAATTGAGAGTTTAGCAAATACGTTACTATAACTTGTGATCTTACTTTTGTTTCTAAAGGTATTCTGCTCCACTTTATGTTGATATAACAAAAACAGTCATTAAGGAAGGTGAAGAACAACTTCAAACTCAGCATCAGAAAACTTTTATAGGAAAAATTCCAATTATGTTGCGTTCAACTTATTGCCTGTTGAATGGCTTAACAGATCGTGATCTTTGTGAGTTAAATGAATGCCCCTTGGATCCTGGTGGATATTTCATTATTAATGGATCAGAAAAGGTATAAGCATTATTTAAAGAAAATTACAATATCGTAATTAAGATTTAAGTTATGAAAGTTCAAATTAAAAAGTAAATTTGGATACAGAATAACGTGGAAGTGGTAATTGAATTATTTAGGGGGTGATAGCTAAACTTACGTAAACCAGAATTTTATTTAGCTGTATATGATAAACACTAGAAATTTGGTGTTGTTTGAGCTTATGTGTTTCTGTGAAGCATTTATGTAAAATGGAGTTTGTAAAGTTTAAGAATTGATGTTTCAGTGAGCCCAGGTGATCAGATTAAATTAAGATGCAGATTTTACTCTTCTTTCTACTTCAAAGACCTGTGGGTTTTATGGCATAACTTTTTTGTTGTCCATATAGGTTCTGATTGCTCAAGAGAAAATGGCAACAAACACAGTCTATGTGTTTGCCAAAAAGGATTCTAAATATGCCTACACGGGAGAGTGTAGATCATGTCTGGAGAATTCTTCGCGACCCACCAGTACTATTTGGGTTAGCATGCTGGCAAGAGGGGGACAGGTATGGACTGGAATATGATACTGTTTGGATTTATTTTTTTTTGTCTAGTCTTATAATTTATCAGACTGCATTCTTAGTCAAAAAAGTTTTTCTGGAGTATATTGTCAGTGTTATATGTAGGTGTTTTATTATTTACTTATTGCTAGTAGCAAATTACTCCAGTAGCAACATTTATCATCTCACAGTTTCTGTGAATCCAGAATGGGGGTGTGGCTTCACTGGGTCCTCTGGCTGAGCATCTCTTACAAGGCTGCAGTCAAGGTGTTTGCCTGACCTGCAGTCATCTTAATGCTCATTTCACATGGTTGTCTGCAGGATTCAGTTCTCTGTGGGCTGTTGAACTGAGAGACTCAGTTCTTTGCTGACTGTTGGCTGGAACCCTCAGTTCTTGGCCATGTGGTTCTCCTCCATGTAGCTGCTGACAGCATGGCAGCTTGCTTCATCAGGGAGAGTAATTGACAGGAGCCATAGAGAGAACAAGCAAGATGGAAATCACAGGCTTTTATAACTTAATCTTAGAAGCAACGTCCTATCATTTTTACCATATTCTCTTTGTTAAATGTAAGCCGGTATGTTCATCCCATTGTCAAGGGGAGGGAATTGCACAAGGCAATAATAGTAGTAGGTGGGAGTCCTTGGGCACCATCTTAGAAGCTGCCTACCATGGGTATGTCACTTGTAATAATAATACCTGGCCTTGGGGCGCCTGGGTGGCTCAGTCGGTTGAGCGTCCTACTCTTGATTTTGGCTCAGGTCATGATCTCAGGGTTGTGAGATTGAGCCCCGTGTCGGGCTCCCTGCTCATTGTGGTCTCTGTGCTCAATGCGGAGTCTACTGGACATTTCCTCTCCCTCTCCCACTGCCCCTCTGCACACTACTGGAGCATGCTCTCTCTCTCTCTCTCTCAAATAAATAAATAAATAAAGTCTTTTTTTTTTTAAGGTTTTATTTATTTGACAGGGAGAGCACAAGCATGGGGAGCTGCAGAGGGAGAGAGAGAAGCAGGCTCCCCACTGAGCAGGGAGCCGGACTGGGGCTTGATCCCAGAACCTTGGGCTCATGACCTGAATAGAAGGGAGACGCTTAACCAACTGAGCCACCCAGGCGCCCCAATAAATAAAATCTTTATAAAAAAAAAATAGGGTAGCCTTTCTTGAATATTTGCTGTGTGCCTGTTTTGTTACTCAGATTGCTTGATTTTATGTTTACAACTATCTTCTAAAGTAGTTGTAATTGCCTCTTTAATTTCAGGTACGGTTTTTATTATATTTTGTTTTGAATAAGTCATACATGCACATTAAAATAGTTCAAAAGTAGAAAAAAAGAGTATACTATCAAAAGTAGTCTTCCTTTGACCCTTCCTTTCCCCAGAGGCAGCTGCTTTTGATAATTTCTCATGAATCAGTTCAGAAATAATCTTAATGCAAAAAATACAAATGGGAGCATGTGATACACACTGTTTGAACTTTGCTGGTATCCTTTAAAAACATGTTTAGATGAGCACTTGATCATTATTTTGGAGCTGTTATATTCCATATGTAGATGTAGCATAATTTATTTAACCTTTTCCCTTTTGATGGACATTTAGGTTTCTACTCTTGTGCCTTGCAAACAGTTTTGTAGAGCCTAATACCACCTTTTTAAGTCTTACAAAAATGAAAAACTTGAAGATTAGAGCATTTTAACTACCTGAAGTTAAACATATATGTAGAATAGGTGTTTTAAAGAATTAAAATGATTTTTACTTGTAAATAGAGGTAGAATGGGGCCCAAGTACAAGTGTTTGGAAAAGATCTCAGATGTTATTGATGTACATTCTTTGTTGAGAAGCATTGGCCTAGATCATGAGCGCAAAGAAATGAAAACAGTATATTAAATTATCGTGGCAGCTATGGGCAAAATGAATGAATTAGAGGCAGAGAAAGGAAAATCATCTGGCGCACCTGACTGGCTCAGTCGGTAGAGCCTACAACTTTTTTTTTTTTAATTTTTTATTGTTATGTTAATCACCATACATTATATCATTAGTTTTAGATGTAGTGTTCCATGATTCATTGTTTCTGCATAACACCCAGTGCTCCATGCAGAACGTGCCCTCTTTAATACCCATCACCCGGCTAACCCATCCTCCCACCCCCCTCCCCTCTAGAACCCTCAGTTTGTTTTTCAGAGTCCATCGTCTCTCATGGTTCGTCTCCCCCTCCGATTTCCCCCCCTTCATTCTTCCCCTCCTGCTATCTTCTTCTTTTTTCTTTTCTTAACATATATTGCATTATTTGTTTCAGAGGTACAGATCTGTGATTCAGCAGTCTTGCACAATTCACAGTGCTTACCAGAGCACATACCCTCCCCAGTGTCTATCACCCAGTCACCCCATCCCTCCCACCCCACCCCCCACTCCAGCAACCCTCAGTTTGTTTCCTGAGATTAAGAATTCCTCATATCAGTGAGGTCATATGATACATGTCTTTCTCTGTTTGACTTATTTCGCTCAGCATAACACCCTCCAGTTCCATCCACGTCGTTGCAAATGGCAAGATCTCATTCCTTTTGATGGCTGCATAATATTCCATTGTATATATATACACCACATCTTCTTTATCCATTCATCTGTTGATGGACATCTTGGCTCTTTCCACAGTTTGGCTATTGTGGACATTGCTGCTATAAACATCGGGGTGCACATACCCCTTTTGATCCCTTTTTTTTTTTTGTAAATTTTATTTATTTGAGAAAGAGAGAATGAGAGACAGCACGAGAGGGAAGAGGGTCAGAGGGAGAAGCAGACTCCCGGCTGAGCAGGGAGCCCGATGTGGGACTTGATCCCAGGACTCCAAGATCATGACCTGAGCCGAAGGCAGTCGCTTAACCAACTGAGCCACCCAGGCACCCAAGCATACAACTCTTGATCTCAGGGTTGTAGGTTTGAGTCCCACGTTGGGTGTAGAGATTATTTAAAAATCAAATCTTAAAAAAAAAAAATCTGGATTTAGTGATAAGTTTGATATATGAATCAATTAAGATTCTGTGGCTTCTGTTCTCAAGTTCTGGATAAAATAGAAGACTTCCAAGAATTGATTTTTAGAATGTAGTGAGTTCATTTTTTAGACAAAAGATTTTGTGGGAGTACGTGTTGTGTGCATTATTTTCTTATGTTTTGCTTATTCTGAAAAAGATCTATGATGAAACAAATAATAGACTGAATGGAATAATTGACCTCTAAGTAGAAACAGCCAAATGGCATTTGGAGTTAATGAGGGCAGAGGGTACAGGAAAAAGAGCAAGATGAAGGTTTGGATATCATTTATGAAGAGTGGTTAACTGAAAACCTGTAAGATGGAATAAGGTGTCTAAGGACCGAGACCTGAATAGGAGGAGAGAGATGACAGAAATTGTTATTAGAGGGACCATGATAACATAGGGTTATGAGGCCAAGAGAAGATAGAGCTTAATATTAAAGAAGTATAATTGAAATGGAGAAGCCAGTTGTTTGTATGAAAGTGTAGGTTAGTAACTTATTTCTGTATGTGTGTACAATTAAAGAGAAATTGGAAAAAATAAACTTGTGTGAAAGAGGCTGTTTGTTAATTTTGAAATATTATTCAAATGAGAGATATCTTACAGACCAGCTCTGAGTTTGTTTTTCATTTGTTGCTTAGCTTTTTTCCCATATTTGTCCATATATATATATACCCCTCATGTCTGTCTTCCAGAGAGTTTGTGTGGCCTGTTTTTGTGTGTGTGTGTGTGTGTGTGTGTGTGTGTTTTGTGGGGGTTTTTTGGCCAGGGGAGAGGGTGTGGGATCAGTGTTCATATTCTTCTGTAGCCAGATGTCAATTCCAAATACAGTATTGGGTAATTCTAAGAGAATCTTGGCAGGCAGATAGTAGAGGATGGAAGTTCTCTCATGCCTAAATGATCAGCCTGTTCATAAAATTAGTAAACCTGTTCCAGTGGTTTTGAAAAGCAGCCGTAGGATGTTCCTTAAAGTATGGAGGTATATTTCCCTTGAAATACATATAATGAACATGTATATGAAATGATTCTCATGGTGTTTGTATGTGGCTCTGATCTCTTTGTACTGATATTCTAATGGTGTTTTATTTTATGTTTATTAGGGTGCAAAAAAGAGTGCTATTGGTCAACGCATTGTGGCAACCCTACCATATATCAAGCAGGAAGTTCCCATCATTATTGTGTTCAGAGCATTAGGTTTTGTGTCTGACAGAGATATTTTAGAGCATATTATTTATGATTTTGAAGACCCAGAGATGATGGAAATGGTAATGTGAAAGCAAAATGTATTTGCAGTGTTTTACAAGAGGTTTAAAGTTATTGTTGCTAATCTTAAAACATACTAGAAAGATGCTCCGAAGAGTAATTTAGCTGTCACAAATCCCATGCCATTTACTGTGTAGTGAAAGCCTAAATAGACATAAAAACTAGAGGCAGCCAGAGTTCACTGACAGTAGCAAGAAGAAACTAGTAAGGAAAATCATAAAAGCATACCAGTCTGGTGCAATTTAGTAAAAAAGGAAAATGAATAGTTGAACCTTCTTCTTTTTTATTTTGAGATAATTTCAAACTTACAGAAAAGTTGACAAAGAACTCTTACATACTCTTCACCCAGATTCACTAGTTGTTACCTGTGCTACGTTTGATTTAGCATTCTATCTGTATACACACATTATTTTTTTCTAGACCATTTGAGAGTAAGTTTTAGGCATTGTGCCTTTTACTCCTAAATACTTCAGTGTGTATTTCCTGAGAACCAAGACATTCATTACATATTCAGAATACAGTTAGCAAAATCAGAACCTTTCACTTACCTTCAGAATTATTAAGCCATAGATCTTTAGGTTTTTGCCAGTTGTCTTGATAATGTCCTTAATGGCATTTTTTTCCTGGTTCAGAATCCATTCCAGGATTGTGTATTGCATGTCATTTTTATGTCTTTTCACACTCTAAGTCTTTTGTTGCCTTTTTCCTCAGTGTTTCATAACATTGAAGTTTTTGGAGAGGATAGACCAGTTACTTTGTAGAATTTCCCTCTAAAAACAAAGGAATTTTTGTTTTGCAATTGTTCATTAAAATGTAAAAACCAAAAACCACTACTTTTTTTTTTTTATAATAGAATTATTTGTATTTTTTTTTAGGAAGTATAATTGCCTGTATTGATGAGTGGATTTTGTCAGAGATCTCTAGATCCTGAAGTGTATTCAAGTTCTAAGATTTTGTGGTTCTTTGGTTTAAAAAAAAATATTTGCATTTTCTGTTAGGTACATAGGGATATTTAACATGTTATAAATTAAAGTTACAGTTGACTTATTTTAGGGTGAAAATGTGAATTTGAAAGTAACTTTCATTTGAATTATCTGATAGGTGAAACCTTCTCTCGATGAAGCTTTTGTCATCCAGGAACAGAATGTTGCACTAAATTTCATTGGCTCAAGAGGGGCAAAGCCTGGTGTCACTAAAGAGAAAAGAATTAAATATGCAAAAGAAGTCTTACAAAAAGAAATGCTCCCTCATGTTGGTGTCAGTGATTTTTGTGAGACCAAAAAAGCTTATTTCTTGGGGTATGTTAAATATTGTTTTAAGATTTTTGCCAAGATACCATTGAGATACAGTTTTTCTTAAAGTTAAAAATGTCAGAAATGTGTTTTTAACATATGAGTTTTTTTAAAAGCCAAAAGCCATATGTTTTGTTTTTCACTTTTTTTTATTTTAAAGGTACATGGTTCATAGGTTGCTTCTAGCAGCCTTGGGTCGAAGAGAATTAGATGACAGGGATCACTATGGGAACAAAAGATTGGATCTTGCTGGGCCACTGCTTGCATTCTTATTTAGAGGGTAAGGAATGATAGAATGATATTGTTAAAAGTAGAGAGATTGCACTTTAGATTGATCATTGCACTAATGGAGGTACTAAACTATCTTGGTATCCATATTGGGTACATATGAAGTTAGCTACATTCTTTTTGCCACTTGTCCAGATTTTGTTCTGCTTCATATTTGAGAATTTCAAGTTTGTGAGGACAGTTTATTACATTTTCTTTATTCCTCTGGTAGCTTTATAAGGTATTTGTCTTGATTTTCTAAGTACTGCTGATATTGGAATTTTTAGTTCTGCTTTTGTGTTTTTGTTTTTTTAAGATTTTTATTTATTTATTTGACAGAGAGAGACACAGCGAGAGAGGGAACACAGGCAGGGGGAGTGGGAGAGGGAGAAGCAGGCTTCCCTCCGAGCAGGGAGCCCAATGCAGGGCTCAATTCCAGGACCCTGGGATCATGACCTGAGCCGAAGGCAGACTCTTAACGACTGAGCCACCCAGGGGCCCCCTGCTTTTGCGTTTTATAAAAACACAAAAACTGGAGGGAAATCTATCAAAATATTAGCAGTATTGGTGTAATGTGAGTTTTATTTTTTTCATATGTCTTTGTTTTCCATATTTCCTATAATGAACAAGTAACACTTTTATAATCAGAAAAGTTATTTTTAAAAACAATATGTAGACAATTTAATAAAAAAAGATAGCAATGTTTCTACATACTGTTTTGTTTTTTTGGTAAAACATTTATTTGGGGCAGGTAGAGAGAGAGTGCACGAGCATGGGGTTGGGGGGAGGAAGGGCAGAGGGAGAGGGAGAAGCAGATTCCCCACTGAGCAGGTAGCCCCATGTGGGGCTTGATCCCAGGACCCTGAGATCATGACCTAAGTTGAAGGCAGACGCTTAACTGACTGAGCCACCCAGCCACCCCTACATATTCTGTTATTTAGTGTGTTGTAGATTAGTGTTTTTCAGCCTTTTGTTTTCACCCTACTGAGGAGTCTCTTTTGACATTTTTTCCCCTAGTTGCTCCCCTCATATATGTTTATGTACTGTAAGTACATCAGTGCTTTTTACATAAAAAGAGTATTAATACTTCCCTTCCTCCAACTACTTTCCTTCCCATTGTGGGCCATATTGTCCATACTGAGAATGCATGTTGTTGACCTTTACATATTTAAAACGATACCAATTTTATTTGGCAGTATGTTTAAGAATTTGCTTAAAGAAGTGCGGATCTATGCACAGAAGTTTATTGATCGAGGAAAGGATTTTAACTTGGAATTGGCAATTAAAACAAGGATTATATCTGATGGCCTAAAATATTCTTTAGCTACGGGAAACTGGGGTGACCAAAAGAAAGCTCATCAAGCCAGAGCTGGAGTATCTCAGGTAGGACATTGACTATGACCGCAGGTTTTATAGGAAAATGTTGTGCGACTAATAGATCCTTTCATTCATTGAATATAAGTTATTTTGCTTTTTTTTTTCTCTCAGGTATAGTAGCACTGGGCGATTTTGAATTACGAAAATGGAATTTTTCTTAAATTAGCTGTTAGCACTGCTTAAGAGAGATTAAGGTTTTGGTTTGCATTAAGATAGTTAATAAAGTAGTGTAGCTGCTTGGGAGATAAGATGGCCCATGTCAGTGAAATTTTTATGTTTCTAGAGCTCCATGTTAGATGCTGACCGGAGAATAAATGGGTATTCCCTTCCTTTGATGAAAAGTACAGTACAATGTTGACCCGTGAACAGTGTGGGGGTTTGGGGCGTCAGCTCCTATGGAACTAACATCCTGGTGATTGGAGGTGATCGTAAACAAAGTATTTATGTGGCATGTTAGAACTATACATCACATATTTGCCATCCCTGCTGTAAGGGGCACTAAAGTTATGGGGTGAATGATACTATTCAGGGAAAGGGTGGAGAAAAGAGGGATAGGGAAAGTTTGACAGTTGATTATAGGTAAAAATGTGACTTTGCCTCATTCTAGTATTTGCCAAAAATGTGATAATATGAGTAACAGAAATGCCCAAACTTAAAGATTTGCTATTGTTTTCTAGGTGTTAAACCGCCTGACTTTTGCATCTACTCTTTCTCACCTACGTCGTTTAAATTCACCTATTGGTAGAGATGGCAAGCTAGCAAAACCAAGACAGTTGCATAATACATTGTGGGGAATGGTGTGTCCTGCTGAGACTCCAGAGGTAATACATTAGAATTTACATTCAGGACAAAAAGTCTACCAATAATTCTGTAGGGTATGTAATTACTTGTAGGAGTAAGTATTTAATTATGCTATGTGGTTTTGGAACTAATGTTTATTTATGATTTTGTTTTCAGAAAGTGAGAGTAAATCCTGAAATCAAATTGAAGGAAAAATGTTTATGGAAAAGAATTTTGATAGGCATGTTAAATCAGTGTGATTTATTTATTTGTTTATTCGTAGGGCCATGCTGTAGGACTTGTGAAGAATTTAGCCCTGATGGCTTATATTTCGGTTGGATCTCAACCTTCTCCCATTCTGGAATTTTTAGAAGAGTGGAGTATGGAAAATTTAGAAGAAATTTCTCCTGCAGCTATTGCTGAGTGTGTATAGATGTGATTTCTTTCTTTCTTCCTTTCCTTTCCTTTCCTTTTTTTTTTCTTTTTTAAGATTTTATTTATTTAACAGAGTGAGAGAGCACAAGCAGGGGGAGCAGTAGAGGGAGAGGGAGAAGTAGGCTCCCTGCAGGGCAGGGAGCCCTGTGCAGGGCTCAATCCCAGGACCCTGGGATCATGACCTGAACTGAAGGCAGATGCTTAACCGACTGAGCCAGCCAGGCGCCCAAATGTGATTTCTTTTTTGAAACTATTGTTAATCTTTGGTTGTTGCTTAATATAGAGTTACTAACTGCAAAATGCTTTTGGTTTCACATTTTAGTGCAACCAAGATTTTTGTTAATGGCTGCTGGGTTGGAATACATAAAGATCCTGAACAACTTATGAACACCCTAAGGAAACTGCGGCGTCAGATGGACATCATTGTGTCTGAAGTGAGTCTTAATTAAGAGTGCATGATCCTATGGGATTGCTAAAAAAGGCATAAGACTAGTGACAGTTTTCTTTGCATTGGCATCTTTAACTGCTTTTCCTTGTAGAATGCATTGTCAAAAGTCTAGGTTATGTTTTGAGCTAAATTTAATTATAAGGTATTGCTTGCTTTAATGCTTTAGGTATATGCTTCTAAAAATTTGACATGTAATTTAAATTATATTTTAGAACTCAAATTATATTTTAAAGTAAAAGGAATTCTTTTGAGGATCTTCTTGTAAAGCCGACAATAATGCTTTTGAAAAGAGAATAATGATCTCTGATTTTTCCTTTTGTCTGAATCTAGAGATTTTTTTGTTTTAAGATTTTTAAAATTTATTTGACAGAGAGAAACAAAGCGAGAGAGGGAACACAAGTAGGGGGAGTGGGAGAGGGAGAAGCAGGCTCCTTGCTGAGCAGGGAGCCCAATGCTGGGCTCGATCTCAGGACCCTGGGATCATGACCTGAGCTGAAGGCAGACCCTTAACAACTGAACCACCCAGGTGCCCCTCCTTTTTTTTTTTTTTTAAGATTTTATTTATTTGAGAGAGCGCACAAGTGGGGTGGAAGGGTAGAGGGAGAAGGAGAAGCAGACTCCCCGCTGAGCAGGGAGCCTGTCTTGGGGCTCAGTCCTAGGACTCTGGGATCATGACCTGAACTGAAATCAAGAGTTGGACGCTCAACTAACTGAGCCACCCAGGCACCCAGAGATTCATTCTTAAAATGTGATAAACCTCTATAAAGATTTTTATATTTAGGTGGATATTGAAGTGCTTTGGGATTAGGATAGTTTTTTTTTTAAAGCGTTAATATATATTATATGAGCTTTATTACTACCCCAAATAGGGCTTTTGCTTTTAGTGTACTGTATTAAGGGATATGGCTTGGTCTTTTGATTCCCTTAAATCTCTACTGTGGATTCTGTCTAGGTGTCTAGGTGTCTAGGTGAAAGTGGGTGTTTGGAGAGAAACGGTAACACACTTAAGCCAGTAGCTGATCTCTTTTCTACGTAGCTGAGCAGGGAAGAGTTTGGTTGCTCCAGGCTTTCCTGTAGCAGACAGACCCTGGGTTTTGAACCAGGAGTGTTCACAGCTTGAAGGCAGCAACAGCATGCTTCACTTGAGAGCAGGCAGGTCTAAGAGAAAGCCTAAGAACCAAAATTGGCTGTATTTTTTATGATTGAGAACTTTGGTAATACCATGTTTTTCTGCTAAGAGCCTTCTTCAGCTTTTCTGTGTTTTCTAGGGTAAAATTAAATTCTTCATGCTGTTTTAGGTCTCTCTACCTTTCCATGGTCCCATTCCCTTAACCTGGAATGTTTGTGCTCCTTGTGCCCCATTCCTCCTCAAAAATGAGCAATAGGGAAAAGGATTCTTACTACCTTTTTTTTAGGTAAATCTCACTTATTCTGCAAAACTTCTCTTTTTTTTTTTTAAGATTTTATTGATTTGACAGAGAGAGACAGTGAGAGAGGGAACACCGGCAAGGGGAGTGGGAGAGGGAGAAGCAGGTTTCCCGTTGAGCAGAGAGCCCGATGTGGGGCTCGATCCCAGGACCCTGGGATCATGACCTGAGCTGAAGGCAGACGCTTAACGACTGAGCCACCCAGGCACCCCTGTAAAACTTCTCTTAACTCTCATCTCTTTCAGGATACCTTATCTGAACAACCCCCCTCCTGCCAGTTTAATTAGATCACAACTTGGCAAAGATTTTCTGGAAAGGGCCAGATACTAAATTAGGCTTTGTTTCCATATACTCTCTGTTGTGTATTCACCTCTGCTGTTGTAGTGAAAAGCAGCCATAGGCAGTGTATAAACCAATAAAACAATTTATTTACAAAAATATATGGCAAGTGAGAGTAGAGTTGGCCTTTGACTCCCTGATTTAGATCTCTATGACTGTATATAGTGTATATTTTACTTAAATGTTTTTGACAGAATGCTTGTCCCAGATAGTACCTATTGACTTACTTGCCTTCCTCACTCACCACACCATTAGCTCCCCAGGGGCAGGGAACATGTATTAATATGACTTTGTATTTTCAGCTGTGAGCATGGTACCGGACATATAGTAGACATTGTTTATTAAACATAGAAACTGACCCTGTGTCCTTGGACTAGGCACTTTAATATCCTGTTAGTGATTTTGGGAGCCTCTAAGTAAGTGGGAGAATTGTGTATATTTTCCTGAAGGAGTCTGGCACTTTTTCTTTTCCTTCATATTTTCGAACTACCAGAGGTCCTCATTTTACCCATTTCTGACTTTAGCCTTCTGTTGGACCTGTTAGGCTGTTCTGTCAGTAGTCCTCTCTGGACCTGCTAAAGTATACCTGTTTCCTTTGGGGCTTTGAGGAGACACAGCTCACAATTTATGTTGTCCTGTTAAGACAACGAAACTATTTTATTAGGAATTCTCTAAGGATTCAAGGCAATGCATTTGAAAGCAACGTCTTTTCTAGGAATGGATAGTACCACTGATGGTGTTTCTGCTCAAAGACATAGTGTTTCTCCTCAGATTGTTTTTTAAGGACAGGAAGTGAGCTAAAGGTATAGAACATTTTCTATATAATGGCTTTCGACTTACTAATTTTGGAGACCTTGATGTTTCTGATGAAGCTTTTATGATTTACTCTTATTTTTAAACCCAGTAATCTAAATCTTTTCCTTTCTTAAATAAACCCAGTCTTTAATAAAAGTATCAAGGTGTGATTTTACTCTCTTAAAGTACTTTTGTTGGAGAAATACCAATCTGTTTTTCCATTTCCTAACTCATTGTCAATTCATTTCTCTAGTTGACTTCCAAGATTATATATTAGATCTAGATAATCCGTTGGAAATTCTTATTTCCTTTTTGACTTATTTCTTTGTAAATAGGTACTTCAAATTCTACAGTGCTTTTAGTAATTATTCTGTTTTTTATTGTAAATTTCCCATTTTTTTTTTTTTTTAAAGCTGTACACCCCACATGGGGCTTGAACTCATGACCCCGAGATCAAGAGCTGCATGCTCTTCTGACTGAGCCAGCCAGGTGCCCCTGCCCAAAATATATTTTTATATTTTCTGGGAATATATTTTCTAGTTCTGCTCAGTAGAAATATCACATGAGATACATATGTAATTTAAATTTTTCTAGTAGCCTTGTTAAAAAAATTAGAAACATGAAAGTAATTTTATTTATTTATTTATTTATTTATTTTTAAGATTTTTATTTATTTATTGAGAGAGAGAGAGAATGATAGCATGAGAGGGAGGAGGGTCAGAGGGAGAAGCAGACTCCCTGCTGAGCAAGGAGCCCGATGCGGGACTCGATCCTGGGACTCCAGGATCATGACCTGAGCCGAAGGCAGTCGCTTAACCAACTGAGTGAGCTACCCAGGCGCCCCCATGAAAGTAATTTTAATGATATATCTTACTTAACCTGATATATCCAAAATATTACAATTTCAACATCTACTCAGTATGAAGGATTATTTATGAGAAATTTTACATTCTTTATTTTTGTGTGGTACTTTTTTTTTTATTATTATAGTTAACATTCAGTATTACATTAGTTTCAGGTGTACAACAGTGATATGACAACTCTATACATTATGCTGTGCTCACCACAAATGTAGCTACCATCTGTCACCATACACGCTATTATAATGCCATTGACTATATTCCCTGCACTGTACCATTTATCCCTGTGACTTAATCATTCCATAACTGGAAGCCTGTACCTCTTACTTCCCTTTACCCTTTCCTGCCCATCCCCCCAGCTCCCTCACCTCTGGCAACCACCAATTTGTTCTCTGTCTTTATGGGTCTGTTTCTGCTTTGTTTATGTGGTATTGCCTTTGAAATCCACTTTGTAGTTTGTACATGTTGTACACTGCAGCCTATCTCAGTTCAGAATGAATGGCCACATTTCAAGTGTTAATAGTGACATGTAGCTAGTGACTGCTGTGTTGGACAGATAGACTGTAATCCATTTGTTGGATAGGTAAGTGTCAGAAGTTGGGCTTATTACTGAGAAAGTATGATCAATGCAAAGTGATATAGGGTTGGTTACTGAAAGGTTGCAAAGTGAAGTCTATGTTATTATCAAAGAGGCAAAATAAGGTGTTATATGCTAGTGTTTGTGATGCCAAAAATATATTTTCTTCATTTTACTTTATCTTGCATGACATTGCCAGATATTATTCAGCTTTATAATTATCAGGGTTAAATATTTGTTCTTTAAAAATTTTAAATTATACCTAGGTTTTTAGTATATTGAACAATGATAAACTAAGAAAGATTTGTCCATTTTATTTGATAATTGTTTGCTCTAGAAATTTATTAGGAATTTTATTGTATTTTTAGCTAAGTCGTAATGATACAGAGAAAATAAATTCATGAGACTTGACTGTTTTGTCTTTTTACTTATAGGTTTCTATGATTAGAGATATTCGAGAGAGGGAGATTCGGATCTATACAGATGCAGGCCGTATTTGTAGGCCACTTCTGATTGTAGAAAAACAAAAGCTACTTTTGAAGAAGAGACATATTGATCAATTGAAAGAGAGAGAATATAACAATTACAGGTAAGAACATGCAGTGAGAAAAAAATTGAGATATAATTCACACGCCATAAAATTAACTATTTTAAAATATTACAGTTCAGTGGTTTAGTATATTCATAAGATTGTGCATCTGTCACCACTACCTAATTCCAGAACATTCTTATTGCCCCCAAAAAGAAACTATTAGCAGTCACATTTGTTTTTCTTGATTTTTGTCATCAAGTAAGGGACTTGTAGGGTTTTGTTTAAGAATAAAAGTCTTTGTGACCTGTTAAAGTCTAATAATAAGAAATAACATATAATATAAATTATGTATATGTAACATGGATAATATAATAGTAAGTAAAAAACTTAATAAAAAGATGAACCTGCTTTAAAACTTATTTTTAATAGTTGAATGTATATGTTTTATTGTAAAAAAATTTCAAACAACATATATAATGAAAAATATATAAAAGCCCCCAATTCATATTTTCCTCTTAAAAAGTAAGTAACCCATACCCATATATTCACAAATAATTCCCTTTATTTATTTATTTAAAAAGATTTTAATTAATCTCTACACTAGTGTGGAGCTTGAACTCAAAATCCCAAGATAAGAGTTGTATGGTCCACTGACAGAGCCAGCCAGGCACCCCCAAATAGTTCCCTCTAGGACAAAGCAAGACAAACTGATAGTAATATTTATAGGACCACACTTCATGTGTATTGTTTAGTAATTTGCTTTTTTTTTTCCCACTATTAATAATAATATACCTATTTTGGAACTCTTTCTGTATCTGTACATGTAGATATGGGAATACTCTTTGTTAAGTAGTAAGCTTAGTTAAAATACTTCAGTAAATAAGGAAATAAAAGTGAATTCTTCTCTTTTAGTTGGCAGGATCTTGTGGCCAGTGGGGTAGTAGAATACATTGATACTCTGGAAGAAGAAACAGTGATGCTCGCAATGACTCCAGATGATTTACAGGAGAAAGAAGTAGCTTATTGTTCCACATATACACACTGCGAGATTCATCCGTCAATGATTCTTGGTGTCTGTGCATCTATTATTCCCTTTCCTGATCATAACCAGGTTGGTAGCAGTTTTTAACTTCTTGTTTGTGAGGAATTGGGGGAAGTAGATAAAAACTAGATTGATCTGTAGTTTTTCCTAAAGAAAAGCATGCTGATGAAAGGACTATGAACTCCTATGAAATCTGCATTAAATATACTTACTTTTTGTTTCACTGTTAGGAGCCAGAGTTGATTATTCCAAATGGTTATCACTTACCTTTCAGAAAAAAAGCATAACCTTTTCCAACCATATTCCCGATTTACGTAGTACCCTGAAGTTTGTTCCTTTAGAAATAATTAAATTTTCATTGATTCTGCTTTTCATTTCTACTTTAGTCCCCTAGAAACACATATCAGTCTGCTATGGGTAAGCAGGCTATGGGAGTTTATATCACCAACTTCCATGTTCGTATGGATACATTGGCCCATGTTCTGTATTATCCTCAAAAACCACTTGTGACTACACGGTCTATGGAATATCTACGATTTAGAGAGCTGCCAGCAGGTATGTTCAGTTTTGCTCTTCAGTTATTAAGATCCTGTCTTAAAAGTGCTTAAGGCACTTTTCTGGGTGCTTGGGAGGGTTAATAAAATACATATGACACAGCATCTATTCTCTCAGAATTTATAATGTGGGAAACAACACAATAAAGAGATAGATACGTGGAAAGTGTTAACGATGAAGTACAGGAAATGATTGATTCCTATTGGAAATCTAGAGCCAGTTTCACAGGGGAGGTGGCGTTGTAGACTAGCATAAAGTTGATGAAAGGGCGTTTGAATTTGAGAGATGGGTTGAGGAAGGGCTTAGATGCATGAATGTATGAGATAGGGGAATAGCAGTAGTCATGGCACTTTAGTATGACTGGAGTGTAAGTGCACGAGTCTCTCATAGTGTGGAGAGAGCAGGTTGAATTTTGAGAATGAAGACTCATCCAGCCTTTTGGAGCAAGGAAGTAATACAAATAGAAATTTATTTTAGGAATATCATTCTGGCAGTTGATGCAGATTACAGTCAGGTATGGTATTGGAAGGGGATAATTTAGAGGTTTTTGCTGTGGTCTAAATAAGAATTGGTAAGGTCCTTAAGAAATGAAGAGTAGAGGATGAGTGCCTGTTGGAATACCCTTGATGGGACTTGATTAATTGGATGTGGAGTGATGAAGGGAGGGAAGATAGGAATTGGAAATATTGTTGGCATTCATGGCTTGGGTGATCAGGAAGAGAGTGATACTCTTAATAAGATTAGGAGCACATTAGAAGGAAGAGGTTTTAGAGGTAAGATAATAAATTCAGTTTTCAGCATGTTGATTTTGAATTGCTGCCCTAAGAAAATTTTTTTTTAAGATTATTTATTTATTTATTTGTGAGAGAGTCAGAGTGTGCGCACATGAGCAGGAGGGAGGGGCAGAAGCAGAGGGAGAAGCAGCAGCACACTCCCCCCTGAGCAGGGGCGGGGCTGGATTCCAGGACCTGAAATCATGACCTGAGCTGAAGGCAGACGCTTAACCAACTGAGTCACCCAGGTGCCCCAGAAAAGATTTTCTTTTTTTTTTTTTTAAAGATTTTTTTTATCTGAGAGAGAGAATGAGCAGGGAGAGGAGCAGAGGGAGAGGGAGAAGCAGACTCCCCGCTGAGCAGGGAGCCCCATGCAGGGCTTGATCCCAGCACCCTGGGATCATGACCTGAGCTGAAGGCAGATGCTTAACTGACTGAGCCACCCAGGTGCCCCCAGAAAAGATTTTCTAATAGTTGTAAATGTGGTTTGGAAGAAGGTCAAATCTAGAGCTGCGAAGTTATTGTTATATTAGTGATAAGTTTGGAATACCATGAAATTGTTGCGGGAAATTCAAAGTGAGAATAAACGCAGAAACAGAACTTTAGGCACCAGGAAAAGAAACGAGAAGAGATTTGAGATATAACTGATTAGGAGAACCAGGAATTTGCAGGAGGAGATTCTTAAGGAGACTGGACAACAGGTAAAATGGTGCAGAGAAATCTAAAGGGTAGGGAAGCGTTGAATGTTAAAGGAGGCAGCATAGTTCTTTGGCATAACTGTTTTCTTACCTTATTATTAATAGGATTTTGGCTTTAACTGTGCGTAATGTTATTTATTTAGTAGAATTTGCTTTGTAAATAGTAGCCTTAAATTATTAACTGTACTAGGGGATCTAACATTTTGATGGCAAATTCTCATAGGTTAGAATGATTTATTTTCATAGTCCTCCACAAGGGGTTACTCTTGTCTAGGAAAACACAGTCTGTTAGGTTGCCTACAATATGCTCCTGTCTTTGGAGGATGCTCGCACTGTTGTGTTTTCTTCAACATTTAGCTAATAGTTTCTTTATGGCTAGAGGAAAAAAAGAAATACAGGTAAAGGATTAGATTTGAAATAAAATGTTCTTCTGATACTGGAAGAAGTGCATGCAGTCATGGCTGGTAGGGACTACACATGCTTTTCAGTTCTGTTATGGCTTCATGCCTTAATCACATTATCTATTCTAAAAACTGTATTTTGAGATAATTTCAAACTGATAGAAAAGTTGTGAGATTAGTACAAAGAACTTCTGTATACTCTTCATCCAGATTTCCTATTTCACATTTTACCACATTTGCCTTATTCTTTCCCTTTTTCTTCCTGAACCATTGGAGAGTAAGTTGTAGATGTGAAGCCACATCACTTTTTAATTCTGCAGTGAATGTTCCCTAAAAACAAGGACATTCTCCACAGTACCACAGTCAGAATCAGGAGGTTAACATTGATATCCATCTAGTGAGCAATCCTTAGTTCAAATTTTGCCAGTTGTCCTGATAATGTCCTTTATGGGTCTAGGATCTAATCCAGGATTGTGCATTGCATTTAGTTGCATGTCTCTTTAGTCTCCTCAGGTTGGAACAATTCTTTAATTTTTCCTTGTCTCTTATGACCTTGATGTTTTTGAAGCATTTAGGCAAGTTATACTTTGTACATTGTCTCTCAGTTTGGCTTTGACTGTTTCCCCATGATTGTATTCAGGTTATGAATTTTTGGCAGGACTAGCAAAGAAGTGTGCTGTTTTATCATTGCATCATATCAGGAAGCACATGCTGTCTATATGTCCCATTAATAGTGACTTTTAACTTTTATCATGTGATTAAGATGGTGTCTGTCAGATTTTTCCATTTTTTGTTAATTATAAGTATTTTGTAAGTCATAGTAAATAAGTCACAGTAAATAAGTCTTTTGTGAAGAGATACTTTGAGACGATATAAATATTCTGTTCCTTGTCAGTCACTAGTTTAGCATGATGATTGTTGCCAAATGATGAATTTTCTAATTCCATCATTCCTTCCATTTTGATGCTAAAATTTTCCCAGATTTTCCGGTGGGAACAGCTTCAAGATGACTCCTGATAGGTCCTTCATCCTTCTTTACATACTTGTATTTTGTGCTTTCCTTAAACCTGGACTCAGCCATTTCTCCTTTCAGTGAGGATAGTATTTGGAAACCAAAGTGTGGGTGCTAAGTGTGCTTCTTGCTATTAGAATATCATCATTTCTAGGCCCTCTCAGCTGATAACCTAGGAAAACCATGTATGCACATACTGCCCCCCCCCCCCGCCACTTTGTCTATTTTTATGACTACATTTCAAAGAAACATTAATTCACACTAGTATCTCCTATCTCAGTCCAACACCGGAGTGTTTATTTTAGAACTCCGTTTTCTGATAAGGAGAAATCTGGTTCCCACTGGCCTCAGTTTCTTTACTTATTTGCTCACTCTGTTGATGTAACCAATTTCCTGACCTCCTGGCTGAATTATTGGCCCTGGCCTTGTCTTATATGCCAGCTACATTGGCCAAATTCTGAGCCCTGACCGAGGGGTTGGGGCTAATCAAGTTATCTTAAGGAATGTCTTTTTGATGAGTATCATTCCTGTTTCTGTAGTGTACTGTTACGTTGGTTGACATCATCTGGGAGCAAAAATCCTTGTGACAGAATCTCATCTTGACTTAAAGTATGTCTAGAGATTTAGAGCCTCCTCGGTGCTGAGCTGAGGTTTGAAGTGGGTGAGAACAAAGTGGCAGGAAGGGTGTGAACCTGTCTTAACAGGTGGATTGTAATCCTAGATTTCACATTTTTATAGTCCTTTAGCTCACAGATATTTTCTTTTTTTTTAAGATTTATTTATTTTAGAGAGTGAGTGAAGGGGGGCAGAGGGAGAGAGAATCCTGAAGCAGACTCCTTGCTGAGTGCGGAGCCAGACTTGGGGCTCGATCCCAGGACCCTGACATCTTGACCTGAGCTGAAATCAAGAGTCAGCTGCTCAACCGACTGAGCCACCCAAGAGCCCCTTAGCTCACAGATATTTTTATCGAAGTTACTAATATTTATTGAGCATTGAGTTTGTGTGAAACACCATCCAGGTGCTTTACACATGTTATTTCTAAGCATCATAAAAGCATTTTGGTATTTTTTCACCTGCAAAATGAAAATAATAGTAGTATCTACCTCATAAAGCTTTTGTGATGATTAAATGGTTAAATCCACTTGAAACCCATGGCTTAGTGCCTGGTAGTTAATAAGGGAGGAATAAATGTTAACTGATTAGAAATACCAGTTGGTGGTATCATCTCTGTTTTACAATTGTGGAGACAGGATTCGAAAGGTTAAGTTATTTGCCCAAAGTTACACAACTTAAGAAATATAAGTCCAGAATTTAGACTCTGGCCTATGTTTTTCCTTTTTGACCAAATGTAGACCTTTTCCTCCCATCTGTCTCTCTTGTGCCTTTTCTATTACATTGCATCTTGATTTGGGGCTTTTAAGAAAAAACTATAAGAAGCATAATTAAGAAGTTAACTGTTTTTAGCTAAATTTAGCTGATCTCTTAGTCTTGCCCAGATACCTTGGATAAAGGTTCTGGGAAGGAAGCGGCTGTCTCCTGGGCTCTAGTTGATGTAGCATATGTGGGTGATCCAGGAATTGTCACAGAAGAGACAGGAAAGCCTCACAAGGCCAAGACAGTTGAGCACCTATAGGCTGCATCACCTGGAAAAAGGTGCGGGGCATAGGTGGTGCTCCACCAAAATGTGAGGACGTGCTGGGGAAGTCTTGCCTGTTTAATGTATCACAGATGTGATATATGCCCTACTACTGGCTTCCTTAGTAGTAGGATCATATCACATCTCCCAAGACCCTGAGATTTCTGCAAATTCTTCACTTTTCAGAGCCTCCCCTGCCTTTAGGAACCTGCATCTTTATGTATTTTCCTTGCATTATGCTGCTTGATCATTTGTGAAACTTAAAATTCTTCTAGTTATCCCAAAGAATCCACACAAAAGCATGGTGACCAATGTGGATGCTACTAAAGATTTCATAGAGGAAATCATTTAGATTTCAGGAGGAGCTTTCATTGCACACCTGAGGAGTGACTATGTATTTGACTTTTCTGATTCTCTGAAGGCCTTGCCTGCTACTAGGGTTTTATCCAGTGTCCACTTCCCTGACATTGCCCTTTCCTTGGAGAATTTCACACTCCTTTTCCTCCCCAAGCAGAGCATTTTAGCTTCAAATTTAAATATACAAACCCAGCAAGGTGCTCAGAAGAACAAATGCCCTCTTGTTAGTATGATTCTTCTTTTGTAGAGAGCAGTCAAGGTTATATTTAGCACAAAGTATTTAGTGTTATTTTTTAAAAGGGCTTGCAGCCACAAACTCCTACACGGTTAGGCAGGATTGGTGAGTTAAAGAGAGGTTTGCCTTTCCATTGGGGTTAGCTCTGTTCAGCTTCAGCTGTGGTTGTGATGTGTATAAGTGGGCCCAGTGATGCCAGATCGGATTTTGTAAGAAAAGTTTGAATTCTAAGCTTTTGTGTAGATTTACTTTTTAAAGTGTTAGAAATGAATTCAAGTTAAATACAAAACTCTGGGGGCACCTGGGTGGCTCAGTTGGAGGAGCGTGCAACTCTTGATCCCAGGGTTGTGAGTTTGAGTCCCCTGTTGGGTATAGATACTACTTAAATATTTAAAAAAAAAAAAAAAAAAAGTATGGCAAGATTGAAACCATAGAAGTTATGGAAGACAGGAAGAGATGAAAAAGGAGAGGATTTGCTTTTGTAACTTTTTGTTTTTTATTTATTTATTTTTTCTCCATGTTTATTTATTTTTAATTTTATTGTTATGTTAATCACCATACATTACATCATTAGTTTTTGATGTAGTGTTCCATGATTCATTGTTTGTGCATAACACCCAGTGCTCCATGCAGAGTGTGCCCTCTTTAATACCCATCACCAGGCTAACCCATCCCCCCACCCCCCTCCCCTCTAGAACCCTCAGTTTGTTTCTCAGAGTCCATAGTCTCTCATGGTTCGTCTCCCCCTCCGATTTCCCCCCTCCTGCTATCTTCTTCTTCTTCTTCTTTTTTTTTTTTAACATACATTGTATTATTTGTTTCAGAGGTACAGATCTGTGATTCAACAGTCTTGCATAATTCACAGTGCTCACCATAGCACATACACTCCTCAGTGTGTATCACCCAGCCACCCCATCCCTCCCACCCCCTACCACTGTCCATCGACAGATGAATGGATAAAGAAGATGTGGTATATATATACAATGGAATATTATGCAGCCATCAAAAGGAATGAGATCTTGCCATTTGCAACGATGTGGTTGGAACTGGAGGGTGTTATGCTGAGCAAAATATGTCAATCAGAGAAAGACATGTATCATATGACCTCACTGATATGAGGAATTCTTAATCTCAGGAAACTTTTTTGTTTTTTAAAGATTTTACTTATTTATTTGACAGAGAGAGACATAGTGAGAGAGGGAACACAAGCAGGGGGAGTGGGAGAGGGAGAAGCAGGCTTCCCGCTGAGCAGGGAGCCTGATGCGGGGCTCGATCCCAGGACTCTGGGATCATGACCTGAGCAGAAGGCAGACGCTTAACGACTGAGCCACCCAGGCACCCCTGGTTTTGTAACTTTTGATGATCATGATACAGTTGATGACAAAATTGTAGTTCGGAAATACCACACTATTAACATGCATAATTGTGAAGTGAAAAAGGCCCTTTCTAAACAAGAAATGCAGTCTGCTGGATCACAAAGAGGTCATAGAGGTGGATGTGGCTACTTCACGGGTGATAGAGGAAACTTCGGTGGAAAAGGAAGCTGTGGTGGTGGCAGCAGAGGTAGTTATAGAGGATGGTGGCGACGGTGGTGGTGGTCCTGGTTATAGCAGTAGAGGAGGCTGTGGTGGCAGTGGGCCCAGGATATGGACACCAAAGGAGGTGGTTATGGTGGCGTTGGTGGAGGAAATGGTGGTTACAGTGAAGGGGGATATTTTGGAGGAGGTAACTATGGTGGTGGTGGGAACTACAGTGATTTTGGAATTTACAGTGGACAACAGCAGTCAAATATGGACCCGTGAAGGGGGGCAGTTTTGGTGGAAGAAGCTTGGGTAGCCCCTATGGTAGTGGTTATGGATCTGGTGGTGGAAGTGGTGGATATGGTAGCAGAAGGTTCTAAAAGAACTCAGAAGAAAAGGGCTACAGTTCTTAGCAGGAGAGAGAGTGAGTTGTCAGGAAAGCTGCAGGTTACTTTGAGATAGTTGTCCCAAATGCATTAAAGGAATTGTAAAAATCTGCCACAGAAGGAATGATGATCCACTGTCAGAAAAGTTACTGCAGCTTAAATAGGAAACCTTTCTTGTTCAGGACCATCATAGCCATAGTTTGCAAAACGTGCAGCTATTGCTTAATGCAATCTAGTGTCAATTAGATGTACATTCCTCTTTTGTTGTTTTTTTTTTTTTTTTTTTAAAGATTTTATTTATTTATTTGAGAGAGAGAGAATGAGAGACAGAGAGCATGAGAGGGAGGAGGGTCAGAGGGAGAAGCAGACTCCCTGCCGAGCAGGGAGCCCGATGCGGGACTCGATCCCGGGACTCCAGGATCATGACCTGAGCCGAAGGCAGTCGCTTAACCAACTGAGCCACCCAGGCGTCCCTTTTGTTGTTTTTTTTAAGATTTTAAGTAATCTCTACACCCAACGTGGGGCTTGAACTCATGACCCTGAAATCAATTCGCTTGCTCTACTGACTGAGCCAGCCAGGTGCCCCTAGATGTACATTCCTGAGGTCTTTTATCTCTTGTAGCTTTGCCTTTTTCTTCTTCTTTTCATTATATCAGGTATATTGCCCTGTAAATTGTGGTAGTGGTACCAGGAATAAAAAACTTAAGGAATTTTTAACTTTTCAGAAATAAATAAATAAAAGAAAGGAACAATCTTTTCTTTGTTTCCCAGATGAGGCTTATAATGTATGCTCTTATGTGCACTTACAGGTATCAACTCCATTGTGGCCATTGCATCATACACGGGATATAACCAAGAAGACTCTGTTATCATGAATCGTTCAGCTGTAGACAGAGGCTTTTTCAGGTCAGCTGTTGACGGTAGTTGTCAAAACACAGATACGGTGCAAACATTAATACTTTAATAAAAAAAAGTTCTTAAAAAAGAAAAAAGTTCTTTAAAAATAGGTTTGGCTTGTATGTATCCAAACTTTTTGGTGGTTTTGAAGGTCAGGCTGGAGGAAATTTTGATCCGACAACAGAGAAAATTTTCTGTTAAGGTATTTACTCTTTTGCCTCCATTCATGAAGCTTTGTGGATATCTGGCAAGCACATACTGTTCTATAGATATCTGTATAGAGTTTAGTGTGGTGAAATCAGTGCCTTGCTCCAGAAAACAGGAGGCCTGGTTGATGTCATGAATGACTGAAGACACTATTTCTTGTGTCTCAGGATTTTCAGATGCTAATATTTTGAGGTCCTTACCCCCCACTTTTTTGGTAAGCAAATACGTGTTTGCATTCATATAATACAGAAATGTCTAAAGAAATAAAAATAAGCCTATTAATCTTAGGACCCATAAATAACTATTGGTTTTTTTTTTTTTTTTTTTTTTTTTTTAAAGATTTTATTTATTTATTTGAGACAGAGAGAATGAGAGAGAGAGAGCACATGAGAGGGGAGAGGGTCAGAGGGAGAAGCAGGCTCCTTGCTGAGCAGGGAGCCCGATGCGGGACTCGATCCAGGGACTCCAGGATCATGACCTGAGCCGAAGGCAGTCGCTTAACCAACTGAGCCACCCAGGCGCCCAATAACTATTGGTTTTTTTCAATCTTTTAAAAATTATCCTTCAATTATTTTATTGACAATCTCAAATACATAGCATATGAAGATTGGTTAAAAACTGGAAATTTAGAAGATGGATTTCTTTCTGTATAGTGTCAGAGGATAGCACTAGGACCAGAGGGTGGGCATGATAGCTTAGTATCATAAATTTCTCACTAGAAATATTGGAGCAGATCCTGAGTGACCATCTCTGAGGGTTATTATGGAAGGGATCCTTATTTTAAGTAGGAGGTTGCAGTTAATGACCTCAGGTTCTTCCTGTTCTCACATATAATCCAGCTGTTAAGATTACAGGTCAAATGCTACATGTGTGGCCCATGTAATAGCATTTAAGACTTAACTTTCAATGTAGTAAACTCTTGTCCTAGATTAATGGTTTAAATTGTCTCCCAAGTATCAATTAAGTGAAAATTATCGGTATGTTCTAAGCTCTTTTATAAAGAGGAAAATAGAAGTTACCTTTATAACCATGTGTTTTTAGGTCTGTCTTCTATCGATCATATAAAGAACAGGAATCTAAAAAAGGATTTGATCAAGAAGAAGTTTTTGAGAAGCCAACTCGTGAAACATGCCAGGGTAAGTGATACTGACATTTAAATTATGGAATTTAAAGTCAACATTCATGGTTGTCCTAATTAATACCTTCCCCTGCCCCCTGTCACATGGGAGTATGATTTCATGTTATTCTTAGAGCTCATATATAAGAAAATGTGTGTTTGCCAAAAGTCTTTGCACATAGGAGTTGGCTTGTTATGGTCCTTCCATCCTGGTAGATCCTGCATTGAAGAGGGTATTTAGGAGATCAGAGAGGTCATGTAATTTCATGGGGTACACTACAGCCCTTCTTACTTGTACTCTGAACTCTCCCTCCATTTATGTGTTTGCATGGGAACTTCCCCCCTCTCCACACTGTAGTGTGACCATAATATTTGTCTAGCCACAATATTTGTATACATTTAACAGATAAACGAGGTGATACCTAGCACTTTTTGTTTCTTCTAGAAAACTCAAACTTATTATCTAGTTACAATTTTCACAGACACTTAAAAACTGTGTATGCAGTGGGATGGATGGGATGTCCCAGGGAAATATGTGTATCTGCTAGTTTTGACTTCTAATGGTATTGTGTGAAGTAAAATATGTTTTGTTTTTTAAGTCATCTTTCTATTACTCCGTTTCCTGTGGGTGGTTCTGTGTAGTAGTGAATTGATGTCCAGTGGAGTTAAGATTACATAAGATGAAATTCAAAATTTCTGTGTGAGGATATGCGTGGAGGAAATTCAAAATTTCTGTGTGAGGATATGCATAACTCTCAACCAGGAAGGATATATATTCTTTTTCTTTTCTTTTTTAAAGATTTATTTATTTATTTCAGTAAGAGAGAGCATGAGCACAGGGGGGAGGGGCAGAAGAAAAGGGAGAGAGAAACCCAAGGCGACTCCCCACAGAGCAGGACTCACGGCTTGATCTCATGACCCTGAGATCAGAACTGAGCTGAAACCAAGAGTCAGATACTTAACCAACTGTGCCACCTAGGCCCTCTGAGGGCATATTCTTTTTTTTTAAAGATTTTATTTATTTATTTGACAGAGATACAGTGAGAGAGGAAACACAAGCAGGGGAGTGGGAGGGGGAAGCAGGCTTCCCTTGGAGCAGGGAGCCCGATGCGGGGCTCGATCCCAGGACCCTGGGATCATGACCTGAGCTGAAGGCAGACGCTTAAAAACTGAGCCACCCAGGCGCCCTGGGCATATTCTTTTTCATGTAAAAAAGAGATCAGAAGATGGCAACACCCTTATCCAAAATCACCCAGCATATAGATAATCTGATTTTCCAGTGCTCAGTCCAGTGGTTTTTTAGAATTTCATAATAGTTTGTAGTATTTGGAATAAGAGCATTGTATTATTACTACAAATGGTTCATGGTGTTAAAGGTTCCTATGAACTTCTCTCTGACTTGGAACTGATTTATATATTTGGTTTTAATCTTTTGGAGGGTTTATGTGACTTTTTTAAGATTTTATTTATTTGAGAAAGAGCATGCACACGCACAAGTGGCGGGGAGGGCCAGAGGGAGAAGCAGACTCCCCACTGAGCCGGGAGCCCGACGCAGGGCTCAATCCCAGGACCCTGAGATCATGACCTGAGCTGAAGGCAGACGCTTAACCAACTGAGCCACCCAGGGGCCCCGGATTATGTGACATCTTAAGTACTTTATATAGTAGTACCATTTCAGAAAATTCCATGTCTGTTTCCTCATAGGTATGAGGCATGCCATTTATGACAAGCTGGACGATGATGGTTTGATAGCTCCTGGAGTCCGCGTATCAGGAGATGATGTTATTATAGGCAAAACAGTCACCTTGCCTGAAAATGAAGATGAATTGGAGGGCACTAATAGACGCTATACCAAGAGAGACTGTAGCACATTTCTGAGAACTAGTGAGACGGGCATTGTGGATCAGGTTATGGTAACTCTCAACCAGGAAGGATATAAATTTTGTAAAATAAGGGTGAGTGTAGCTTTTTCAAATTGCTGTTTATAAAAAGTAAACCAGGGCAACCTTCTCAGGTCCCCTCCCTCTTTGGGAGCTTCGTACTATCACTCAATAAACTTGCTTTGCTGCCTACCAAAAAAAAAAAAAGTAAACCAGTTTGGCTTAAGTTAATTAATCTATTTTTATGTGAATTCAGGTCCGCTCTGTTAGAATTCCACAAATTGGAGACAAATTTGCTAGTCGACATGGTCAAAAGGGTACTTGTGGTATTCAGTACAGACAAGAGGTAGGTATCTTGTATCTCCCTTACCCCAACCCAAAGTTCTGTTTAACATTTTATTGAATCAAAATTTGCTTTAACTTAAAAGTGCAAAGGTGATAGAGGCTTGACTTTTTAGTGTTGAATAAGAATATGAGCAGAGCATGTTGAACAGAATTGAGGACATAGAAAACTTCGGAGGAGGGGGGATCAGTTCCAGTTTTGTAGTTAAGGGAGTTGTCTCCTTTTAAAAATTTCTTTCTAGGATATGCCTTTCACCTGTGAGGGTATCACCCCTGATATCATCATAAATCCCCATGCCATTCCCTCTCGCATGACTATTGGTCACTTGATTGAATGTCTTCAAGGGAAGGTAAGAAAATCTCTTAAAAATATATGTTCCAAACTGGTGTTTCTTCCAAAATGATGATAGGTGATTTCTCTCATATTTGAGTCTGGGTTCTTTGTTGGAAAAAGCTAGTATGATACTTATTTTCCTGCTTTTAAGTTGGTTATGATTGTGGTGTTTTTTTTTCCCCCAGCAAAAACTTGTGAAGTTTTGGCTAAGTCAGAATTTTTGTAAAATTTACTACATCCAATCTCTGCATACATATATGGTTATCCTTTTGACTGGTTCAAAAAGAACCAGTAGATGGGGAAAAGAATCTGTAGATGAAGAGTTAATTCATTGGTGGTTAGTTCAGTGTGAACTTAATAATTGTATAGCTATATTATTAGCTATATTCATGCATCTTTCAGTGGAGGTTATCTATTTTTAAGTATCTTGTTCAGGTAGAATGGCTATATCCTAACACGTGGGAGACTTGGTTTTACGGCATTAAAATGTCATTTTCTTTGAGCCATAGGAAATAGTTGGGAGTCTCATTCTTTTTTTATCTGGTCTTATGGATAGCTTCCTTTTTGAAAGCTTATAATTGAGTTGTTTTAATTTTTCCAGTAGATTAGTTTGTTATAAATAGTATTTCATTTAAGATGTTAATAAAATGAAACTTAAAATATTACGGCTTTCCATAACATAGATTTTTATGTTCAAAATCTTCCCTATATAGAAAGGCTTTTTAAAATTGAATATATTTTTATTGATAAAGACTTATAAGAGACGACAGAAGGATTCAGCTTTTAAAGACTACTTTTTTTAAAAAAAGGTATCCGCTAACAAGGGTGAAATTGGTGATGCCACTCCATTTAATGATGCTGTTAATGTGCAGAAGATTTCTAATCTATTATCTGATTATGGCTACCATCTTAGAGGAAATGAGGTATGTTTGCTCTTACATTAGTCGCTGTGTCTATTTTTTATATGTGTGTAGTTTCATTTTTAAAAAAAATAAATTTTTATTGAAGTATGATGCATGCTTTAAATATGTGCACAAATCATAATTGTACAGCTTGATGAATTTATTTCACACAAAGTGAACACACCTGTGTGACTGGCACCCAGATCTCGAAAATTACCAGAACGCTTTTAGGCCTAGATGCCCCCTCATGTCTCCTTCCATTTACTATCCCCACCCCAACCCCAAGGTAAACAGTCTCTTGATTTTATATTAATTTTGTCTTTCAGTTTTCATATAAATGAAATCATATAGTCTGTGCACATATATTTAATATTTTTAAGTCTACTTCAAAATCTGTTTCAGGTCCTGTACAATGGGTTCACTGGTCGAAAAATCACATCACAGATTTTTATTGGCCCCACATATTACCAGCGTTTGAAGCATATGGTGGATGATAAGATTCATTCTCGTGCCAGGGGACCTATTCAGATCCTTAATAGACAGCCCATGGAGGGTAGATCTCGGTAAGAGAGCTGCATCACCATCATTGTTATTATTAACTAGCCTTTTTTTAATGAAAAATGTCAAACACATACAAAAATAGAGATAATGGTATAATGAAACCCCCCATGTGCCTGTCACTCCACATCAATAATTATGAATGGCCAACCTTACTACATTTACCTCCCCACTCCTACCAACTCCTGATTATTTTTGAGCAAAGCCTAGGCATCAGTTTCTTCTATAAATATATTTCGGCATGTATTTACGAAAGAGTGGTTCTCAAATTTCTTGGTTCCAGGACCCCTCAGAGCTTTTGTTTGAGTTGTATCTATTGATGTTAATCATGTTAGAAGTTAAAACTAAGACTTAAAATATTAATTTATTAAAAAATAACACTAATAAGGGGGCACCTGGTGGCTTGGTCGGCTGAGCATCTGACTCTTTTCAGCTCAGGTCATGATCTCAGGGTCCTGGGATCGAGCCCTGCCTTGGGCTCTGTGCTCAGTGGAGAGTCTGCTTGAGGATTCTCTCTCCTTCTACCCCTCCCCCTGCTTGTGTGCATGTGCATGCTCTCTCTCTCTCGCAAATAAATCTTAAAAAAATAAGCCCATTGCACATTGACATAAATAACTTTTAATGGAAAATATATTTACCAAATAAATTTAGTGACGAGTGACATTGGTTTACCTTTTTGCAAATCTTTAAATTTTTTTATGTAAATTCAATTATCCAACATATAGTACATCATTAATTTCAGATGTAGAGTTCAGTAATTCATCAGTTGCATATAACACTCATCATATCACATGCCCTCCTTAATGCCCTTAAAAGGCAGACTCTCTGCTGAGCAGGGAGCCTGATGTGGGACTCATTCCCAGGACCCCGAGATCATGACTGAGCTGAAGGCAGTCTCTTAACCAACTGAGCCCCCCAGGTGCCCCTGGGATACAAATACGTCTGTGCTTTGCAGTTGAAGGGTTTTGTTTTGTTTTTAAATCTATAGGTTGCCCTCCAACCTTTTTTCCTTGCAGTTGATTTGTTGAAGAAACTGGATTGTTTGCCCTGGAGGGTTTCTCACACTCTGGATTTTGCTGATTGCATTCGTGGGCTGTACATTTCTATTTTTCTTATAAACAGCTAATTAGGTCTTGAGCTTTGATGAAATGGAAGGATTGCATTCTTTTGTAGTAATACTTATAGGCAGTGTTGTATATTTCCAGTATCTGGTTGTGTCTTATAATTTTAGCAGCTATGTATGATCATTACTTGAAGCCCTTAATTAAATAGGGACTGCAAATTGTTGAGATTCTAATTTTATCATTTCTTCACTTAATAGCTGGAATACTGCTGGAGAGAGAAACTTTGTTTCCTCAACTGCTTATCTTGTGACATAGTTCATATAGGCAGGATAAATGCTTGATTCTTTCTCTTTTACCAGTTTTCAAAATAATGTTGTCTGTCATCCTCCAAAGTTAACCGATAAGTTTTTTGGTATTAGAAAATCATTGGTTTTATGTATTTTGTATACTGAGACTGTTAAGGAAGCCATCACCATCCACTTTTTGGCCATTTGAACAATGCATTTCATTTCACTTCCATACTGGCGAAACCTGTTATCATTCACCTATTCTTTCCATTACTTTTGCCACTGTACATTTATTTCAGGCTTGATTGCCTAGGAGACTCATTCATGGAGAAGCTGCTTTATAAAAATAATCTGTTCTTTGTTCCTTAACAGTGATGGTGGCCTGCGGTTTGGAGAAATGGAACGAGATTGTCAGATTGCCCATGGAGCAGCCCAGTTTTTAAGGGAAAGATTGTTTGAGGCATCAGATCCATATCAGGTTCATGTTTGCAATCTTTGTGGAATAATGGCGATTGCTAACACGAGGACCCATACGTATGAATGCCGGGGCTGCCGCAATAAAACCCAGGTGTGTAGACCTTATTGGCAGTTGAGACTTGTTTAGGATATAACCATGTTGGTCTCATCATCCAGGCAGGTTCATTGTGGTGGAACAGATTGGCATTTTCACAATTTTGATTAACACCTGTATAAGATTCCTAGTTTAAAATGAGGAAAAAGATAATTTGCTTTTTCTAAAAACCAGTTTTGGTGGGATAATTTCTCTAAGCTGGTCATCTTTTGGAAATAATAAGGATGTGTACAAGGGAATTTAAACATTTTAAATTAAGGAGTTTAAATCTTTTGAGAAGGGTGAATATAAATTATGTCTGGCAGGAAGGCTGAAATACCAAAGCCTCTCAGGAGAAAGAACCACAAGCCCAGGTAGCAGGATGAGTGTTACCAGCCCTTATTTATCATCTACAATACCAAGACCTTATATCTTTCTGGGGTAGGGAAGTGGGGTCATTTCAAATACAGTTTTGCTAATTACCTTTTTCTCCTCCCCCCAGATTTCTTTGGTGCGAATGCCTTACGCGTGCAAACTGCTGTTTCAGGAACTTATGTCTATGAGTATTGCACCTCGAATGATGAGTGTTTAGCTCTTTTAAGAGAGTCTCAAGATAACTTGTAAATATTTGTTTCTTCAAGATTTTTTTTTTTTAAAAAAACATACTGCATTGTGAAAGCATTTTATTGATTTTAATTACATGCATGCTTTTCTTCTGTAAATAGACAATAAATTTTTGTAGATAGTCTTGATGTGTTATCTTTATTTTGGATTTCCTCTATGTGAAACCAGTGAATATAACTAAGCGTTAGTGGGTTGGAGGAAAAGAAACTGGTTATTAGGCAAGAACAGGGCTGTAGTTATCCAGGACTTTCAGTGATGCAGATGGGTATATCTTGCAGGTTTATAGGTCAGCACCTTCACCTAGTTAAAGAAAAAGATGAAAATTAGTTACAGATATGGATGTGGCTGACTTTCTGATCGTTAGGTACTTTTTAGTATTTCCAAATAAACGAAGATGTTAAAATGTGGAGATAAAGGGTATGTGAGCAACTGTACAAATGAGAGGGTGGAATGCTCTTTGGAATGTGAGCTATGGGATTTTGTTGTACTGGGCTATGCATAAGCCATGGACCTTGTTAACAGAAGTGGAAGAGCTTGTTTCACAGACAAGCAAGTTGAGATGGAGAGAGGCTTAGGAACTTCCTCGGCCATGAAGCCTTCACTCAGCATTCCAAGTGGAGGATAATTAGGGGCAGAGCTGAGACGCAAACATGACTTGACGCTGAGCTCCTGCTGTTTCATCACCTGGCTTTACACAGCCTGGCCGGGGAGAGTCTGACCAAGCCTGTGTTTACTTGATACTTCCTCCTTCCATACCACAGGTGAGAGATCTGCACAGGGGGATGGGCCGGCAGATGCAGATAGTAAATTTTGTTCAGTTTTTGGTTTACGAGAAGCCAGTTCAGACATCGGTCTAAGAGAAGTATATAAATGTAAAATAGCATTTCCCTGACGCTGCTAGGAGAGGTGCTTGAGAGGAAGCTTTTTTGATGGTGAAGAAGAGAGTTGGGTCCTTGCCAGTATACTCTCCCTTCTGGCTGTTCTTGTAAAAGCTCAAAGTGAAGGACCAGAATTGCTCACAATCATTTATGTTTATTTATTTTTTTTTTTACAATCAATCATTTACTTTAAAATGGAAATTTAATGTAATAGTTGCAACACCAAGGAAGACTGCCATGTGGATAGAGAGGGGAAATAGAAGCCATTCCGTTCAAGACTGAGATGTGAGAGAAGGTGAAAGCATCATCGTCCTAACAGTAGCATTCCATTAACCATCCGAATGTTCTTTTAGAGCCCTGTGCTCTCCATTTTGATGGCATGCCTTTGTGAATAACAATTTCATAAGAGCCATGATGTCGGACACTCTCATCCTTGGTTCTGTTCTGTTCTTAAACAAAAGCACTAGTCCTTAAATGGTTGTGAGATTTATTACCTACCTTTTTCCACTGGTATTTCATTGTGAGGGATCAAACACTGTAATTTTTGCCGATGCTGAAGCCTGTCCTTGAGAATTGGATGCATGGCACTCATATTCTCCAGCATCTTCCTTACTGAGAGGAGATACCTGTGAAAAAAAGCATCTTTAGCTCCTCTATGGCAGTCCTCTCTTCCCTGTGGCTTCAGTTAGGTCATTATTTCTTAGGATGAATCGGGGATTCACAGCAAAGATACTGCCAGAAAGAGTGCAGGTTCTGTGCTGCAAGACGGACAGCTTGCCCCCGGTGTTCTGCCGGGAGGATTCACACTCTGAGGACACAGCACGGACAGCTTTTGATCACACTACATAGCTTAAGAACTGTGAACAGGTGCACATACCAGTTTGAGGAAGACCTTGATAGGGTATAAGTACAATTTCGAAGTATCAGAGGTCAAATAAAAATAACTATTAATTAAAATAATTAATGCTCAGGCCATTTAGTACCCTGTAAGGATTTTGCTTTGAATTTTTTTTGTGTTTTAAAGTAAGCTCTAGGCCCAACATGGGGCTTGAGTTCATGACTCTGAGATCAAGAGTCACATGCTCTACCGACTGTGCCAGCCCCTGCTTTGAATTTATTTTTTTAAGATTTTATTTATTTGGGGGAGCTGCAGGCAGAGGGAGCAGGAGAAGGAGGGTCCCTCGATGTGGGGCTCAATCCCAGGACTCTGGGATCATGACCTGAGCCGAAGGCAGAAGCTTAACCTGCTAAGCCAGCCAGGGGCCCCCTGCTTTGAATTCTTAAAAGAAAAAAATTAGTTCTTATTTGTTGGTTTTTTCCAAAACGTTCAACCAATCTCAGCTCTTTTTTAAGTTCCCTCCGAAAGAGGAGTAGCAGTTTCCTGGTAGGCCTGTTCCAAAGTGGTGTGGCTGCCAGGGCACATACTTTCAGCTTGGCAGGACGTCTGGCACCTTTGCCAGGTTTGCTGTGTCTAATCCTAGGAATGAAATCCTTGCCAACCCTTGGTACTCACCAGCACCCAGCCAGTGACTTCATGCTTTTCTGGGCCACCCCGGGTCTGAATAGCCAGGTTGTCCCGGTCACCAGGCAAGAGTTCTGTCCTTTGAACTCCATAGTTACCCCTTTTTACCTACAAAAACAAAAGGAAATAGTCTGGAGTTTTCTGCACTGAATTATCAACTTGGAAGTAGCCACATTCTTAGAGCTGTACAGGGCATACATCAGACTTTCTAACTGGATTAAACCCAGCAATTTCCATATTATTCTTTCCTGAATAATTAAATAAAGATCTTCTTTTATTTCTTCCTATCAGTTTCCCTCTAAAGTTTATATATTTTAAACTAATGTATTTCTCTGCATGCTTGGGGAATACACACCATCGTACTTTGCTGCCACTGACTACCATCATTCACTCATGCCCCTGTAAATTCTGCCTGTCTTTGCTGTGCTTTTTCTTGCTTGCCACGCCGTGTTTGACAAACTGTGTCACCAAGTGCTAGGTTTGATTCTTGGGACCTTGTGTCGGAGCCCAAGTCCTACAACCACCTCTGTAATGGAAAACAGTAGGTTGAGTCCAAAACGTTCCTTTTGTTCTGAGGGCTAAGCGTTCATTCTAACGATTTACTAAGGACCAGTGAGCAAAAACGCCTGTCAAGTACACGCTGTCACCGTTCTCTTATGACAAAAGCTGCTTGCTGCCCACCCCTGTGCGTCATGACGAGAATAGGGATGGGTTGTTAAGACATTCAGTTTCCTTGGTTTGAGGGTAATAGTGAACACTGTCCTAATTTCCCCCCTCATGAACTGTTCATAATATAAACTCTGGAAAATACACAAAAACCTATGGAAAAATAAAATTTACTTGTAAAACTTCTGTACATACACACTTAGCATAAATTTCTAGAAGTGGAATTGCTGAGTCACAGAGTACAAGTATTTTAAAGCTTGTGACAAGGATGGGTTTAAAAAAGATCAAAGGGATACACGAAGCAGTGCTTGTTTATTCCATCCCAGGCCACCTCCCCGCCCCGCCCGCCCTGCCCAGGCCACCTTTAAGAGCTAGGTTGATGTTTACCGATATTACTTGTAATTAGAAAAAAGGATTTGCAATCTCACAGGTAGTTCTCATTTTCTTTCATTATTAAGTAAATTCTGAGTCCCAGAAGCCCAGCTGACAGTGTGGACACTCCCCATGCGTGTTACTTCTTCCTGCATGATCCCACTCTCACCACAGGCTGTTAAGCTGCTTGTCTCAACTTCAAACCTACTCTTTATTTTTTCTGCGGCGTGACACCAGGGCTGGGGCTCTGAAAACCACGAGGGATCTAGGCCAACTCCTACTCTATAAAAAAAAAAAAAAAACCTCTAGCATTATTTATTTCGAATGCCTGGATTTTGCTTACTTGCTTTTTTCCCCTGGGATTTCCCTCTATTGCAACTATTAGAGAAAACCAGGTATCTTAGTGTTTTTCGCACAGAAGTGCTAGCAAGACAAAACAGATAAACTTAGTAGGCATCTTTTTTCCTTCCGTTTCCCCAGTAGCTGGCAAAAACAGTTCATGCTAGTGCATGATTCTGAAATATTTGAAAATGGTTTTAGGGGCGCCTGGGTGGCTCAGTCGGTTAAGCGGCTGCCTTCGGCTCAGGTCATGATCCCAGGGTCCTGGGATCGAGCCCCACGTCAGGCTCCCAGCGCCGCAGGAAGCCTGCTTCTCCCTCTCCCTCTGCCTGCCACTCTGCCTGCTTGTGCTCTCTCTCTGTCAAATAAAATCTTTAAAAAAAAAAAAAGAAAATGGTTTTAACAGTGGTGTAAGTATTGATTTAATGGCCACAGTAACGTATCTCTGGTCTTAAGTGAGTTTCAGAATTCTCTAAGAGCTTTGTGTGGGACCAGAGCAGAAAAACACTACTGCATGAAGTACTGAATCTCAGCAACTGAACTGTTGGTCCTCAGATTATGTCACTCCTGGTAAGGAGCGTTCTGTGCCAGTTAACCTGATCCACTTCATACAGAGAAACTGTTTTCGTCAAGCATTTGATTGGGAAGTGAATATTTATATATAACAGAGCTCATATTTTAATATATTGTAAAAAGCTACACACCACATAGAAAACATGTAGAAATGTCAAGAATTATTACATGGTAAACTTTTATATGGCACATTCTGTTGCTCCCTTATGTGAGGGGAGTTTGTTGATCAATATGTTTTATAGTTTGGAAAAAAAAAAAGGATGCAGGCTGAGAAAAGTGGCTTCTGAGACAATTTGACAGATGTGCAATGGGCTGGAAGTGCTTCAGAGTTTGAACCTTAGAAATCTAGGCAGAAAAAAATGCCTAGCAGTCACTGCTTGCCATGAGAGTTCAACTAGGGGGACAATCAGAGGGAGATCCAGGAAGTCATTTCAGCTCTCTCTGCTTGTATTTTAGCTGCAACAACATCTTCCTAAATCCTGCTATTGCAGATAAGCAATTAATAATGAAAAGTGCTAGTGGTTACAGAAGCAGGATGAAATAGTGTGATTCTTACAGGTGAATATATTTCAAGGGGTTCACTGAATTTCAGGAAACCATTAAAGGACATTTATGCAGTATAGAACATATTTGCTGTGCCTTTTTGGTGAAGTTTCAGAAGAGGTTTATGACGAAATAAATACATGTCTGTTGAAACTTTAAGATCCCCAGCCACTGTAACCCATTAAAGACAAAATGTCTAGGAAAAAAATATTTGTAATACGCAAGAAAGGGTCAATATCTCTCATGTACAAAAAGCCACAGACACTAATAATTAGAAACAACCTAACAGAAAAATGGGTAAAGGATATTTGAACAGGCAATTCATATAACACAAATATGAAAATATTCTCTTCAAAATATATAAAGAACTTCTACAACTCCACACCCAAAAACCAAGTAATCCAATTAAAAATGAGCAGAAGACATGAACAGTATTTCTGTAAAAAAGACATGGATGGCCAACAGACACATGAAAGATGCTCAACATCACTCATCATCAGGGAAATACAAATCAAAACTACAATGAGATGCCACCTGACATGTCAGAAGGCCTCAAGTCAAACCCACAAGAAACAAGTGTTGGCGAGGATGTGGAGAAAATGGAACCCTCATGCGCTGCTGGTAGAAATGCAGACTGGTGCAGCCACTGTGGAAAACAGTATGGAGGGTCCTCAAAAAGTTAAAAAAAGAACTACCCTATGATCCAGTAAGTGCACTGCTAGATATTTACCCCCCAAATACAGAAACACTAATTCAAGGGGATGCACACACCCCTATCTTTATAGCAGCATTATTTACAATAGCCAAATTATAGAAGCAGCCCAAGTGTCCATTGATAAATGGATAAAGATGTGGTGTATACACCTACACACACAATGGAATATTATTCAGTCATAAAAAGAATGAAATCTTGCCATTTGCAATGACGTGGATGGAGCTAGAGGGTATTATGCTAAGCGAAATAAGTCAGAGAAAGACAAATACCATATAATTTCACTTGTATGTGGAATTTAAGAAACCAAAGGAACAAAGGAAAAAAAAAAGACAAATTGAAACAGACTATTTTTTTACAGTAGGTTCCATGCCCAGCATGGAGCCCAACGCAGGGCTTGAAATCACGATCCTGAGATCAAGACCTGAGGTGCAATCAAGAGTCGGATGCTTAACCAACTGAGCCGCGCAGGTACCCCTACAGACCCTTAACTACAAAGAACTGATGGTTCCCAGAGGGGAGGTGGTGGTGGTGGGGGGAATGGGTAAAACAGGTGACAGGGATTAAGGAATGTATTTGTGATAAGCACCGGGTGATGACTGGAACTGATGAATCACTATATTGCACACCTGAAACTAATATACACCGTACGTCTGCCTACGGCTCAGGTCATGATCTCAGCGTCCTGGGATCGAGCCCAGCTTGGGCTCCCTGCTCAATGGGAGTCTGCTTCTCCCTCTCCCTCTGCACCCCACCCCCCTTGCACTCAGTCTGTCTCTCAAATAAATAAAATCTTTAAAAAATTTTTAAATTAAAAAAAAAGATTGCCAAACCACAAAGAAATTTAAATACTACAATGTGAAAAAAAAAATATCCTCAACGTAGTCAAGGAAATTAAAGCAATAATGAAAGGATATTTTTACCCATCATTAACAAAAATTAAAAAGTTGGGCAATATTCAGTGCTGGTGAGGATGCAGGATAATGGTTCCCATACACTACCAGGGAGAGTGTGAACTGCTACAGTCTATTTAGAAAGTAATCTGAGAACATCTATTAAAACTAGCATGAAACAAATATTTTGACCTACCTAGTCATGTATCTTTTGGGGGAAACTATCCTCTACGGGGGGAAAAAATAAAAGCACTTGCATATAGGATACATATATACTTGTATATTATTTAAGGTGGTCAAAAACCGAAAACAACAAAAACAATACAGGAATGGTTTAATAATTATGGTACCCCCGTACCTGGAATCTCATGTAGTTATTAAGAAGCAGACCTGGAGGGATGCTCATGAAGTATTTATCGAGAACAGCAAATTTCACAGTAATATGCTGTCTATTCCTATCTCACCGCACATACTGGGGATATGTGTTGGTGTATGGGCACAAGTAAGGGCATAGAAAGATAAAACCCAGGGCAGTTAACGCTGGTTATTTCAGGGAGTGGAAGAAGGTGGGAGATTCTGAACTCTCTCTTTTTACACATTTTTGGAGAGTTTCTCCTAATATTACCATTATCATTTACTGTTTTTATTTTATTTTTTTAATTTTTAAAAAAGATTTTATTTATTTATTTGACAGAGAGAGACACAGCGAGAGAGGGAACACAAGCAGGGGGAGTGGGAGAGGGAGAAGCAGGCTTCCCACTGAGCAGGGAGCCCGATGCGAGACTCGATCCCAGGACCCTGGGATCATGACCTGAGCTGAAGGCAGACGCTTAACCGACTGAACCACCCAGGCGCCCCTTCACTGTCCTAACAGAAGTTATAGCTGTAAAGGTCAGTTGGCTGGTGGTGTCTCTGCCCACCCCTACTCCCAGGCATTTTTTGGAATCACCCTGATTTCACTCCCACCAGACGGCCCCATGCGGATAATGCACCCTCGGGCCACACGGGGGACCCAGAGGCTGGCAGGTGACCCAACCTGGGTGCGAGTCCTTTTAGGGGATTGACAGTGCAGCAGGGAGAAGGGAAGCCCTCTCTCTGCTCTGGAGTCTTCAAGGGGCGATAATAATGTGAGCCTGGAGCTGCCAAGGACAGCGCTGCCTAAGGTGTGGCGGCAGCTTTCGGAGGTAGAAGGAAAAAAAAATGAGCCCAACACATTGAGAGCCAAGAGTCAAGAACAGAGTCCTGACCACACTGTGTGCCTAGATCCAGGTGCCCTAGAGGCTGGAATCACCACTCCTCACCCTCCCTTTCTCTTGCTCAAGGTACCTGAAGGGAGCTTCTATAACTTGCAACAACATAAAGATTCTGACCATGGGAGCCAAGATCCCTCTGGAATTCCAGAAGTTGATCCTCTGGTCAGATACCAGCAAACAAAATAATCGAGAGAGAGCATCTGAGAGCTTGCTGGAGGGCGAACCAGCTGAAAAGGGGTATCTGGTGACGCCTTTTCACTTAAACTCTATTTCCTTTTTGTTAGCGCAAGTTTGATGACATTTACTCCATAGCGCTGTTGTGAGGCTTGACCGAGTCGAAATGCGCAAAAAGGGAAAGCATGGAAAATAATGTACAGTATGACTGTGAGGTATCATTGGATCTGGCAAATGAATGTTTTCTATTCCCTTCCACAGACAGACATGCTGGGACTAGGTCATCCTTCAAATGTGAAGACAGTTCCACAAGATAATGGCACATGAAGGGAAACATTTCCAGGACCAGCAGCGAACATCAAGGGAGCATTAACTGTACCTGAGCACAAGCCAAGGGCCTTCACCTGCATCGCTCTATGCAATCTTTACAGAAATTATATGCTACCTTCATCATACAGAGGAGGAAACGGAGGTTTAGAGCATCCGTTCTCATTCTAGGCGGACCTGTCCCCCAGGAGACATTTGCCTCCTTTTGGACTGGCCACCACTGGGGGTGGCCCATGGCATAGAGCCGCTTGAGGCCAGGAACGCCGCTAAACCTCTTACAGTGCACAGGGCAGCCCCACAACAAAGCATTGTCTGGTTCGAAGTGCTAACAGTGCTCAGGGTAAGAAGCCCTGGGCTTAGAACTCTAGCGATGTGCTTAGGGAACCCACATTCTTACCACTATGCTCTACTGTCTCCGACAGGAACACACACACTCCCGCACACACATGCTCACACTCCCACGCACACACACTCGCAGGGTGGGTTTGGGTGTTCAGCATTAGTTTTCTAGTTCCTAAGGCTCCATGCTCAGGCACTGACCACGAAAGCAGAGCGGAGACCGTTCTGGAGGTCAGTAAAATTGTTCAGTAGATCCAGGGGAGGTGTCTGGAAGATCACCACAGGGCTTCACCTTCGAGGAGCAGCAGGAAATAGAAGAGGCTAAAGGTTTTAGATTATTGCCATCGCTGGATGGCGAGAGAGGAGCTCGTCAGTCTAGGGGATCTTCCTGAAATCCGTGCCACTGACCTTGTTCCAGATGAGGACAGGGGTTGGGATTCCGATGACCTCACAGCTCAAGTACACCTGGGCGCCAGTGACATTCCGGATGTCCTTGGGGGGTGTCACAATGGAAGGACCTACAAGAGAGAACGCAAAGCCAAACGCATCTTTTTAAACAGTCTGTAACATTAGTCAGCATACTAGGAAGTAAATACTCGATTCTGTTTATGAGGCCGTCCCTCCTGTGCCTTATCTAAAGCAAATTGCAAAGACCAGCCTGGCATCCCCCTGCCACCAGCATGATTTTTAAGCTCTGCTTTGGAAATGCACACATCTAAACAAACAAAAATCAGTAGAAGAAAAATGTATTGTTTACGAAATTTTCTGCTCCCTTAAATCATGTTTAATGATTTAAATTTACCAGTTGTTCTGCATTATTGGGGATGTTCCAATTAATATAATGAAATTTAGTTCCAAAATGTTTGTTTTTCCTTTTTGCTACCAGAATTCCTCCCCCCACCCTTTTTTTTAAGTAGGCTTCACACCCCGTGTGGAGCCCAATGCAGGGCTCGAACTCCCGACCCTGAGATCAAGACGTGAGCTGAGATCAAGAGTGGGACACTTAACCGACTGAGCCACCCAGGCGCCCGTTTACCAGAATTGCTATTTTTTTGGCGGGGAGGGTAATAACCAACTGCTCCTTAGGTAATGAAAGAAAAAAATCTAAGAAGATATTTGAAAATGTGCTGAGCACTTAGAAAAGATGGCAGTCCCAATTTTAAGAAGCCTTAGGATCTGAGATTGACAAGTCAAGGTGATCAGGGAGGAATGCCGACTTTCATCTCAGACAGAAACGCAGAGTGCCGCGTGCCCTGGGAGACTGCAAGGAGATACCTTTGAACAGAAGTGGCCTGGGGCTCCAGGAGGAAGGGGGAAAGAGCTTTCTTCTCAGTTGGGGGAGGCAGTGGGTTAAACAGCAGCAGTGACAGGTCTATCGTGTGTGACAAGGGTGTCCAAGGACACAGCTCTTTCCCAGGCTCTAAGTGTCTAGGTCCCTGGCAGGGGCCACTGGCAAGTGGGGGAACGTGTCTAGGCCCTGCCTCCCTAGCCTCAGCGGGTAGGAGACCACCCAGCGAGAGCCCAGGGCCATACCTGCCCGTCCCCCCAATTCTGGAACACCTCTCTAGGACTTTTTTGTCCTACCTATCCCGTCTGGTAGGAAGGTCCTTACACAGGACCAACATCAATGGGATGCATTTTTTTGCTACTAAAAGGCTGGCCAAAACTATGGCTCATGGGCCAAACTGGGCCTGCCATTTGTTTTGGCCTGGCACTTAAGAGGTCTTTGTGTTTTTAAATGGTTGGGGGCGAGGGGCAGGGGGAGAATGGATATTTTATGACGCGAACATTATAAGAAAGTCACATTTCAGTGTCCATAAATTAAGTTTTATTGGAACACAGTCATGCCTCGAGTCTGGCCACTGTGGCCGGGGCCGTATGGCCTAAAACATTTACAATGGGGCCTTTTGTGGAAGAAGTGCTGACCAGCTCTAATCAGCCAACCAATGCCTAAATACGATGTCACGGGAAACTCTCAGGACTTCGATCCTTTACACATTACCTGGAGCTCACGCAAGTAACCCCACCTGCGGGTCCAGCTCTGAAATGCAGCACTTTTGAAACCAACAGACAGAGAGAGCGGTGTGCTCGCTTACTGCTGGGGGGGACCCCTGCCAGTTCTTGAATGAATGAGTTAATCATTCCCTCTGAATTTCAGCTCTCCATTGCCTTGGGTCTTCCAGCCAAATAAAACATCTAACTGTGGGTCATCTTGCATCAGTGTCCTGGGAAAGGGACGACTTCCCCTTTAGGCCTGGAAAATTTTCTGGCACAATCAGCATTCAAAGGACACAAAATCTCCCCTTTTGCAACAGGCTATTTCCAGCACACTAA
Source organism: Halichoerus grypus (assembly GCF_964656455.1). Taxonomy (NCBI): domain Eukaryota; kingdom Metazoa; phylum Chordata; class Mammalia; order Carnivora; family Phocidae; genus Halichoerus; species Halichoerus grypus. The sequence continues at coordinate 44,907,687 of NC_135714.1, forward strand.
TAATTTTTTGAAACAGAAAGGAAATGACTCCAGCCTATAAGATTTTTCCCACTCATCTAAAGTATTAGATGCTGATTTTTTTTCTAATCCCCTGGGGTATTTTTATTTTTTCCCCTTTGTAAGAATGTGCAAAACAATCAAAGTTCCGAAAGCTCTAAATATATTTTGCGCTTCCTTTCCTCTGACCCGGTAGGTCCGAAGAGGAAGTGTCTATCTTGGTCAGGGGTCTTTCTTGGCTTTTCAGTTGCAAATGTGGATGGGGTGAGCGTGGTCATGCTGTGTTTGTGTGTGTTTCTGGTTCTGTCTCCCATGCTTCCTAGTCTGACTGAACCAACACAGGACCCCGCAAAGGGCTGGGCCTGGCCTGACTGCACCTCAGGCTTCCTCCAGGGTCCTGGGACCCAGGGGTGGGGCTCCCGGAGAACTGGATCTGGCTGGCATCTGAACTCCTTTCGCTCACCTCTTTGCGGGCCTCTGCGTGGCTCTGTCCTCCTTCCCACACACAGACTCGTCAGGATGACCTCAAAGCCCAGGGGGTCTCAAGAGATTGTTCCGAGAAGAATACTCTAGTGTTCTGTTGTGGAGGGGCTCGGGAACAAAGCTGCCTCTCATGTATTAAAAACACACAGGGAATGTAAGACTTTTTTTTTTTTTTTTTTTAATGTGAGGTCTCAGTGCCTGAGCCTCACAACCAACTACTTATTTTAACTTGCATCCATCTCCCTATCGTCAGAACGGGTAGTGGAGTCCTCGGTCTTTGTCAGGGGGCACATTCTGGAGAGCACCTGGAGGATTTCCAGCCTGCTTTTCTGTTACAGGCCTTGAAGACATGCTATGAATTCTTCCCGTGGCATAATTTAAAAACTAAGATATTCTTAGTTTGCACATGGTCCAATTTATCACATTTTTCTTTCATGATTAGTGCTTTTTTTTTTTTTAAGATTTTATTTATTTATTTGAGAGAGAGAGAGAATGAGAGACAGAGAGCATGAGAAGGAGGAGGGTCAGAGGGAGAAGCAGACTCCCCGCCAAGCAGGGAGCCCGATGCAGGACTCGATCCCGGGACTCCAGGATCATGACCTGAGCCGAAGGCAGTCGCTTAACCAATTGAGCCACCCAGGCGCCCAATGATTAGTGCTTTATGTGTCCTGTTAAAAGAAATTTTTGCCTAGCCCAAGGTCATAAAGACCTCCTATTTTCTTCTACAAACTTTATAGTTTTACCTTTCCCATTAGGTCTGTGGGCCATCTTGAATTAATTTTTGTGCATGCTATGAAGTAGAGGCCAAAGTTCATCCCATCCTCCCCCCCCCCCCCCACCAAGGACATCAGCTGCTTTGGCATCATTTGTTGAAAAGGCCATCCTTTTCTTGCTGAATCATAAAGGTAAATCCATTGATCATACATATATGAGTGAGTCTACTTCTGAATTCTTTATTCTGTTCCGTTGGTCTATGTGTCTGTCCTTGCACCAATAATGTCTGTGGTATAATTTAGAAATGTATTAAAAGTATAGCATTGTCTAGGATCTGCTTTTTAAATCTTCTATCCCCTGTAGTTATCAACTGCATGTACCAGGCCTCTAGAAACTAGTAGTTAAACTGAACCAACTGGATGGGAGTAACTATGTATAGGGCTTGTTTTCCAAAGAAGAACGTAGTTTAGAGTAGCGAAATTCTAAGCCTATTTAGGCATGTTGTAAAGCTGTTCAAGAAGTAACACAGCAAGTTCTGTGAGTGGAAATGTAGTGCTCAAGTCACATTCTGCTTTAAAAGGTTGTAACAAATACAAACAAATTAAAAAAAAAAAGTATAGCACTGAATAGAGGGCAGATCCATTACATCCATCCTTTCCAGCCCTCTCCTTATTCCAAGAAGCATTACATTTCAGGAAGGGCAAGAATTCTTTCAAAACCTCTCAAGCCAGAAATACTTTGAAAGAGAGCCATCACTAGGAGATTCAAGATTAGGACAAATCAATCTGTGGGTTCCTCTTTCTCTCTCCCAACCCTTGGAATACATATTAAACCTGAGGTCAATGGGCTGAGTCAATATTTAGACCATTCTAAGAATATAAATGATCCCATCAATTCTGCTAACAGCCTATCCCAAGATTCCACACTATAAATTTTGTATTACTCAGTGAATCCGGTTGAGTTGATGGGGTGGAGGAGCAGAGGGGCCATTAGGACCCGCTTGCTGCACAACATTTACAAAAACCCTTGTATATTTCATATGTCCTTGAACAAATGTTAGATTCAAGAAAACTTAATAAACAGTATCTACAACACTAGAAAGTGCGGACCTACAGAATGCCCTTTAGGTTTTGATACGCAGTCTCTTGCAAAGCCAAGTCAGATCAATTAATGATTAGACTAATAGTCAAGAGATCGACCAACTTCCCAGAGTTGGTGGAGGCGGGCTGGCTTCGACCTGATTTCCTGTGTTGGAAGGATCCACAGTTTCAGATTCTTCCTGTTTATGCTGTTCAGTGCTGATACCCACTGGGTCACCTACTTACTAACCTCTGCCTGGTTCTTTGCCACTCACTGGTCTGGAAATTCCCTCAGAGGATGAAGAGGGAATGGACAAACTCACGATGAAGGCAGACCACAGTGGCAGTATAGAAAGATGAGTGAGGATCCACCGTGAGAAAGAGTAAGAAAGGGACTTTATGGTGACCCACAGGGACACCAAGTGGACAGGTTTTGTATGGAAGTGAAGGGATACTGAAAATATTTTGGGCTAATGCAATGGCAGATCCAACAACACTGTACCCCTCTCCCCTGATCTAAATCACCATCACCCCACATATTCCACTGATAAGCAGTTTCACCGCCAACCATCATCTTGAACTGCATGTCCATCATGCAGTTCAGTTCCTGAAGGTTCTGTCCTACCTCAGAAGCGAGCTCAGCAAGATGACTCTTGACCAGATAGCTTCTCTTTCCACTCTGCCTTTTTTCCAAGAAGTCCTAAGCAGATCCAGAATTTATTTCTGTTTTTAAGGGTAAAGGAAGTTTTGGCTCCCTCTGAGCTTGTTTTCAGTCAGAAAGCTCAAAATCAGTTCCCGAGGCCGGGCCAAGGGTACCAACGTGACCGTCTAAATCATGCTCAGTGTTTAGATTCCATTTGAAACAAGTTGAAGAATATTTAAATGTATGGGGACAGACACCAGGATAGGTTTGGTTATTTATCCTTGCCTTTGTTCCAGTAAGCACTTCAGGCTGCTCAAACATCTGTCCAGAGAATAACCGACTTGCCCAACACCTGTCTCCTCCCCTTCCCCACCCTGGGCAACTCCACACGCCAACCAAGTTGCCCACAGCACTGCCCGGTGGCTGGCATGGGGCATCTACCCCAGTGCTTCCCTGCCTCAGAGACACTTATCTTTCTCAGATGACTAGACCCAAATCAGCCTACTCCATTTTCCTTTCTTACCTCTCACTTCGTTCTCATCCAATCGCTCTTCATCTTAGCTAAGTTCATTTTCTTGCCCCCCCCTTTTAAGAACTCTTGCCTAGTGACTTTACATGGCCTCTTCTCTTTAATGGTTCTTTGAAGGGAAGGAAGAAGAAGAAGGGAGGGAGGAGTGGAGGAGAAGCAGAAGATAGCCAGATCCTAAATGAAGTTGTAGCAAGGGAGAAGAAAGTCCTAAGTTTGGAAGAAAACTAAAATTCAATTTAATGAGTCAGTGTCACCTTAAAAGTACCTCAGAGGAGTTAGAAGTCTCCCACAGAATTTCCACCTAGATGTATATCCTTTTCCTGAGCTCTTTTAAATTAAGTTCTAGACAAATGACCCACAGATTACCAGATTATTTTAGGATTATTCAATTATAACCTAGAAAGAGCTATGTTCTGAGAAACCATGAAAAATGTAGAAAAGAATTGTGGATGGATGGATTTAAATCTGGAATATTTCAATTTGATTCTGAAGAGGCTAAGAAGGGCAGTTCTCACAAAACACACAAATGTCATAGGAGAAGATCCTGAGGTGGAGTTTTTAATTTGACCCACATTTTGTTCAAACCGATTTACATGAAGTTGCAGTAGAACAGAGTTAAAATTTGTTATCCTATAAAAAGCATGAAGATAATGTAAAAGAAATATGTGAACAATTTCCTAGTGTCTTACAGAGCATAAAACACTCCCCCGACTTGATCTGAGGGGTCCTCACCATGTCACCATTAAAAAAACACAAAACCAAAAACAAAGCATTCTGGGAGACAGAACACTTGGCTCTGGATCCTTGTCTGGGGCTGACAGCCAAGAGACCCCAGACAAGCCACTTACCCACTGTTACAGAAGAAACCAGGACAGGCCTGAGAAGTGAACGTACTTCTGAAATGTGTCCTAGAGCACAGCCATATGGCATCTTCAACATCCATGAGCTTTTGCAGTTCCTCTGCCTGGCTCTGGAGCTCGCATGGCCCGAAATCAGCCCAGTGACCTCCCCACCTACCTAAATGCAATGTCTGTTGGGGTTAATGCAGAACATGAAATCAGCCATAATACCTGGCTTGCTAAAATGTAACACGGGGGGCTGCTGGAGGCGAGGGAAGGTTTCGGAGAAGGGCGTGGGCCTTTGTGATGCCAGGGCCCGCGTGACCACTCTGCCATTGGAATGCCCCACGGAGTTGCCTTGCCCGAAGCTTTCTCAGCGCAAACAGCCGCCCTGTGATCTAGGACATGTATGCATTGTCCCTTAGGCTATGTTTAGCAGAACTCGTAGAGCATATCGTATCTTTCCTGTAAACAGATCCTCCCAGTTTCAGTAAGACCCCTTGTCACACATCACATGCTTGAGACACAGTGATAAGGATTTGTGATTATCTTGAAGGACCCAATAAAAGCGGGAGCAAAGAAGAGCAAAGGGTCTTTGTCTCTGAGCGTTGACCCCCTTGCCTTCTCCTCTCTTTCACGGCAAAGTTTGGAGTCATCTTTCATCCGTCGGCACAGGGATTGCTGGCCATTCTCGGCACATGTACGCGACTCATGACAAAGTTCATTCTCCCAGGAATGAATAAAATAGAGCTTATAAGGTTTCAACTGTTACCTAGTGAGCCAATATTTTAATCTGAAAGAGCTGCATAGAAGATGTCAGGAGAGGTCATGTTCTGAAGCTGAATATATTCCACTGGAAAATAGTCAAAAGTCAAATTTTCCCCAATAGTCAATTTTTGTCCCATTTTATTGCTATTACATTCAATCACGTATTTTTTCTTCATTGCTTTCATTTCCCTCATCATCTCTTCCATTTTCACCCTCCAAATCCGCTTTTCTTACTTCTACCCAAACTCATTCCCATGCTCACCCACCGTTACATGCTCATTACTACTTTGAAGCTTTACTTACGATGATGTGCTGGCCTACTTGGGATGTCCTTCCTCTCATCTATTATCTATGCCCTATCCTTTATTTGAAGCTCTACGGCTGAATTGTCACCCTCCTTTGGCATTAATGATGGCTAAGATTCCCATTTACTTCTCTGAAATCCTGTTGCGTTCACAGTTAGTGCCACATAGCTTAACGCATCATCATCTCTCGTGCTTACCCCAGCAGGGCTAACTGAAGATGCCAGTGCCCAGATGGAGTCAGAACGGAGCCAGAAACTCTGGAATCAGATGTTCTTTGTGTTCACTGGAAGGAGGGACAGCCCAGATTGTATGCAGTGGGTAAAGGGCAGCAGTAAATTCAGAACATAAAGGGATTGGCCATATGGAACTGAGTAGATAGCCACTGTCTTGAAAATGCACCAGTGTACGTGCTGCTGAGACACCTAACCAAAGTGATGCTAGAACCACTTCTTGTAGCTGGCAGATTATTTATCATGATTTTCTGTAATCCTCCACTTGACTTTCTCTTCCATCAGCAATGCTTCTTGGCTACTGCCCACACACTAACCTGTTTGTGTATGATCAGGAGATGCAAATTAATTTGTATATATTAGTCACGAAGTCCCACCAAGGAGGGTAGGTCTGCTGGGGGGAAAAGATCATCAATCATCCTCACGTGAAGAAAAAAAAAAAAGGGTTTCTGTATCATGTTGGGTTATATGATGGACATTATAGCTCTGAGTACTTACCAACATGGCTAAGACAGCTGAGTATAAAGACTTCGCTACATTACAGTAGATTTGCAAACCACGCTCATCTTGACTCTTAAAGATGCCAAATCTTGGAATAGTTCATACACAGTATGTGCATTCATACCAAAAAAGGAGAGTTTAAGAAAGAACTGTGATACCACATATGGAGATGAAGAGTTCAGACACCTTGGCAAAAATCCCCAGATTAGATTCTGATAACACATTGAAGGGAAAAACACTAAACAAAAGTACAAACTAGGAAAAGAATAGTAGGAAGGCACTATGGCCAAGAGGGGGAAGGGGATGAAACACGTGAAAACTTCCTGATATTAAATAAGGGGAAGCAGTAGCTCTATGGCTAATTAAAGAGCAGAGCCATCTGCCAAGGCAAGTCATTTTGGGAACTTCCAGAGGTGGGGTGATGTAGCAGCTGAACCTGGATATGGGAATCTAGCACACAGTCAAGGGTGTCAGCGGAGGACTGCAAGGGCAGGAAGAAAAAGTACTAAATCTCAAGCAGCATAGGCCAGGTTTCATTTCAGGGTTTTAGTTTAAGGCAAAGTCATCTGGTTATGGTAGCTACTGTCAGTCATTTATACTTTAGCGTGAACGAAGACCCAATAGTTTATAATGATGGGGCCCTGTCAAACATTGCTGGGGGCAAGAGTGTGTAAGAATTGCTTCCTCTCCTCCAAATATAATCTACTGGGATAGGATGGGGGATGCTGAACAGTTTAGACTAAGAACAAAATGCTGGGGAGGTAACAGACTATATAGTGAGTTTGGAGCACGGACCTTGGAATCAGGGATTCTGTTCGAGCACTTCAAGTCATGTGACACTGCTCAAGTTATTTAACTTCTCCCAGTTTGTTCATCTTGAAATGGGATAACAATATCAAAATCATTAGATTATTGGAAGGATCAAACAAGATACAGCAATGAGCCTGGTACCCGGGGCACGGGGTAAACGGTAAGTATTAGTTCTCGCTTCTGTTTCAATGTAAATTCCTTATGACTGGAGCTGATAAAAATCATTTATTCAGAATGACGACAACACAGCACTTGGACGTGGGATGGCTAGGGGAAGGAAACGGCATCTGGGCAGGCCCTGAAGTTCAGAAGTAGGGCTCTGTCAAGGCAGAGGTGTGGAGGCAGGGAAACAGCTGCTTTTGCAGGCAGAAGAGCGGGCACAGCGGCGTGGCTCCGGGACAGCGTGCTGCACCGAAGGGCAGCGGCGGCAATCTGGTGCGGGGCACCGCGGAAGGTGGAGGGCATGGGGCTTCACGGGCTAGCGTGGCTCTGAATGTCGGAGAGGCAGGATTCAAAGGGCATTTCAGGACATGGTTTTGAAGGCCTCTGCAGGAGGATTAGGACAGGGTGGCGGTTAGGGGGCTAAGTCAGGGTTGCAGCTATGGGAACAGAGAGGAGAGCGGCAGCCTGGAGAGAGTATTCGGGAGGAACTAATTCCATCCATCCAGTAACTGACCGGGTGCAGGGAAGTGGGGGCTGAGCCCTAAGCTGTGGGGCTAAGAGGAGGCTCCTACACGTGAGCAGGAGCAGGCTGGGGAAGGCGCCGGCCTGGAGAAGGGGGAAAGGACGGATTTGAGGTCCAATTTGCTGAAGTTGAGGTACCATCTGGGCACTACGGTCTGAACCCTATGGAAAGAGAAGAAAGGATACAGACTGTGGGGACCAGCAGTGCCAGGTCAATGCCATCCAGTTTACATTTTAGCCCTGGGAAGGCTAGGCAGTAGGTTCCTTCGTAGAGAAGAAGACAGCTTTGGCTCCCCCTCCCATGGGCAGCTTCTCTGCGAGCATTAGCTGGCTGCTGACCACGTGACCATCCCCTCCTCACCCAGGGCAGAGCAGTAGACAGCTAAGGTATAGTTTAGCCATGAGCCACTCTGAGAGCAGACCGCCCAATGACAGAACCCTGGTGACGGCGTACACAGATCCTGGGAATGACATTTCCTGACTCATAGTTACCTCTGGGCTTTAATGAGACACTCCATTATGGCTCTAATCTTCGATGCTAAAAATCTTCTTAGAGTGTATTAGTCCCCCCCCGCCTTTTTTTTTTTTACTATAGTAAATATCATAGTATTCACAAGTCATTCTATGATGATTGTAAATCTTGCAGGGTCTCACAATTTTCACTGTAAGTCTGACCATGGAACATGAACAGAAAGTTCCTTCTTGCAATCTGCTGCTTACAAACAAATCTCTTATTTTGACAATGTTTTCTTATTCCTTTCCCCTAACTTGGGTCTCGCACAAGAAGGAGTCGGGTACTGACCAAGGGTGTGACCCCAGGGAGGGGGACTGCCACCCACAGGTGATTCTGGTATACATGGGATGGGGTGACCTCGGAGGGACCCTGCACGACGGGTTCATATGTGTAAGGTGGGGCGATCACTGTGGTAGCCACGCGGTAGGTTATCTAACCTGGGCTGGGTCGGCAATGATGCCAAGGGATGAGTTCGTGGATTCAGCGGGGCTCACACAGAAGTTGGAATACCTGAACTACCATCATACTACCAGACTGACTGATGTCCATACAAGTTAAATTAGCGGGCCAGATTTTTATTTGGTTGGAGCACATGGAAGGACTGACTTTATATGGAGTACCATGATAAAGGGCAACTCCCTAGTTATGTGGGTGTCTCTTGTTAATGTGGTCTTGGAAATACTTTTTCTCCACATTTCACGGGCCTGTCCTGTCCAGACTATGACTCACCTTAAATCCAACATATGAAAAATGTTGGTTGCTTGTTCCTATTTCATAAGCACAGAAATGGGTGGGAAGTTTCCATCGGGGTGGGGGGGGGTCTTTTTTGCCACCTGATTCTGGGATTCCTAGAAACCTAGACAGTGAGCTCCCCCAGGATGCTTCACCTTTGAGCCCCTGCCCACTCCCTTTCCCCTCCATACACACCCAGGGCCTGGCACTGTCAGGCATCAGGAAATGTTTCCTGAGCCAAGGTGTGAGGAAAAAGTCTTTCGGACCCTGGAGGTCACCCTCCCTCAAAGCTTTGCCTTTGCTCACAGGCCCTGCGCTAACAAGGGCTACCGTCTGGTCCGTCCCGAAGAAACAGATGTTCTTGATCCATGCCGTTAGCTCCGCTCTGCCCAAGAAGAGGCTGACACTGGAGAAGTCCCAGCAACCCCCCCCAGCCAGGCTGACCGCTCTGGAAGCAGCCTGGGGGGCGGACAGGCCAGCACAAGAGTCACCCGTTCAGACTAGGAATTATCAAAAAGAGCAGACGGGTTCCATCCGCACAGCTGACCTCACAGAGGGCCGTCTGCAGAAAGCAGCCAGACACACGGAGCCGACGGGGTGAGCTCCAGCCGCCAGGACCTGGCCTTGGGAAGGCTTCCAGCACCTTCCCCGGGCTTGCCGATCCTGGCTGCACACTGCACTTTCCCCGCTCCCGGGAAGAGTCAGCACCCACGCCCGGGCGCGCTCCCAGAGCTTCTCACTGGTCTGGGCGTGGGGTCTGGCACTGGTGTGTGCAGAAAACTCCCCAGGCAGGAGCACTCGGTTACAACACAGCTTCCGAGCCGGAGGCACTCAGAGGAGGAGGCAGACAGGAAGGCGGGAAGTGAGAGGAGAGGCCAGGAGGACAGACTTGAAGACAGACCGCTACCAAGCCTCTTCAGGGAGAGGCCGAGGACCCCTGGGAGGTGCAAGTGTTGGGGAGAGAGACAGTCTGGGGAGTCGGCTCGGTGAAGGGCACGGAAACTGGAGAGTAGCGACAGTCTGGCTGCGGTTACTACTGTTCTAGCCATACTGGCGGGGTGGGCAATGGGCCGTGTCTGAAGCTTTGTCAGAAGCTCCGGGTTGCCCAGGCTCCTAGCAGTTCTCCTTCTATGTCATTTTCCTAAAACAAAGCAGCTGGTTCTCAGCCCCGCCCCTGCCCCTCTGCTGCCTCCTAACTCCTTACCCTTCCCGGCAGGCGGCGCCCTTAGCTGTGGGTCCTACTGAAAATCCCACTAAAACGGGGCCCTTGCCCTTTGCTCGGCTCCGTTAAGACACATTGGCCTTGGTCTGAAGAGGGCCAGGAGCAGGGTCCCAGGGCCCCGTGTGTGAGAAAAGAGCCCCCTGCGGGAGGGGCCGGGGGGAGGGGGCTGCCAAGGAACGGAGCACAGGGCATGCTGTGCCCGCGGCTGGCGGTTTTACCTGGTGAGGTTTTTGCCCTTTAGGCCCCAGCCTCGCTCTGTCTTACAGCTCATGGTTACAGTTGCCTCCTTGGCCGACAGCCCCAGACGTTCATCAGCCACCCACAAACAGCTCCCCCTGTTCTTTCTCAGTGTTCTTGCCTTGCACGGCGCCCTCTGGCTATTTTCTGTACTCCACTGTGATGTCCACAGACTGGAAAGCTCTTAGCTATTTGCCCCAAGACTCCGCCTTTGTTTATAGCTGCTTTGCTGAGTGTTCTCAGATTTCCTGCGAGCTTCCTGATGTTCTGCATGTTCTAGTGCTGCCCCTAAGGCTCAAGCTAGAGCAGAACACTCCTCCAACCTTGTGGGCTAGTTCTTGTCCGTGTGTCTTGGGTACTTGGTACGTGTGCCACTGTGTACTTGCTTTCTGTGTTCCGGCGCGAGTGCAAGACATTCTTCCTGCCCGCTGGGAGGAAGTTCACATCATAGAAGGTGCTAGATGTGGATGCAGTGCACCATCTGGACTTGGAGGAGCTAGACTGTTCGATGGGGCCCAGAAGTGCCAAACAACACTACTCTGAAAATCAGAGAAATGGGTATGTCTCGCTGATCTCAGAGTAGGAGGAGTGGGAGAACTTTGAATAAGGATTTCGAATTTTTCATTAGTGAGGCAAATCATGTTTGCTCTTACCGGCTGGAGGACAACCTGGAGCCCTCTGGGTGGGTGTGAGCTGTGACATATGGGAAGCAGGTAAAACAAAGCTATGCCAATGCACAGGGGAGTAATTACTCCAGAAGAAGGGACCCTTGGGACACGGGAATGCTCTTTGCTGCTCTTACCAGTAGTTATAGGACCAGACATCTCTACTTTCGCACGTTGATTATTTGTAGGCAGTGATTATTTTTCTGTAATTAGTGGTGTTATTTTTTTTTTTTCTTGAGTTGAATTTTTCTTCTTTTGTTTTCCTTAAGTTGTTAATTCTTTTTACAATGAAGGAAAAAACAAGGAGAGTTTTCATGGTTTCAATAGTAGATTTGGTTTTAAAAGTGAGGATACTGTATCTTTGTGAGGACTGGGAGCAACGGCATGCCAAGTATCCTACAGGTGAGGTGACACCAGGGAAAAGCCTTGCCCCTTGGACCCAGCCTTTTCCTCCACAGGTGCTCCTTCTAGAACCACCACCAGGTCTAGGCTTGGAGAGCTTAGTCTTTTTGTTTCAGTAGAGAAAAATAATTTCCTCATTGAGCAGCTGGGACTTCAGATTTGGCACCTCTTCAGAGTGACCACACATAAAAGTAGGAAAACTCATTCTTTATAAACTTGGGGAAGAAAATGGCCTTAATCTTCCTGAAATTGACGTAAAAGCTGCAGTTTATGTGCCCTCAGTCCCTGCCTTTTGAATACATTGTCGGGAAATCTCTCCAGCAAATCGTGTGACCTCTTAGGAAGCTGGAGTCTTCAAAGACGAGGCCTGTTCACAAGGGAGTTCATGCTTGTTCTGCTTGTGAACAATGCGGAGGAGATGGAAAAGTAATCCAAGGCTCATCTAGTCCATGGGAAAAGATTATGGTTTTTTGAGCCTATCAGTCAGTTAAACTGACACTTGAATAGAAGAAAACTCAAAGGAGACTCAAATAAATAAGTATGATGTTGGCTAATCATGCAACCTCTCTCCATATTTCCACCCACATATTCACGCGAGCTTGGCCTGTGAAGACTGAGGGTCATGATCTCTGGAGCGGAGAGAGATTAATCCCATTCAGACAGTTCTAATTTTTCTTTTTTAAATGAGCAAGCAGCCTTTTAACCTACACAATAATACTGAGGAATAACAATTCCACAAATATTCTGTAGTGTCAGCACTAGATAGCTTTCCCAATGTCATGTTAACACACTCAGAAGATGTTTAAAGAACAGATCTTTCTGGAATACACTAATCATCAGATGTAAAATTGGGCTGGCCAGAAGTTTAATTCCTAATAATTAGGTGATATCAAAAGAAAAATGTCATCTAATCATCAACTTTAATATCCATCCCTGTAATTAGACCACTAAGTTCTACTATTGCCTAGTTGAGTTTATTCTCTAAAGGAAAATCCCTATGGAAAACGGCATAAAAGATGAGAATGATCCACAATGATATTAACTAAACCTAATTTGAGCATTGCATTGGCACAAAACAGGTAAAAACATGGAGTTGATTAATTCTTTCAGGCCCCCCACGAACTGAGTGTTGTACTGGCGACATGGGTAGAAAGATGGTTGGGTTGGACTCCTGCCTGATATGGGTTTACAATACAGAAAGTGTAGACGAGTATACAAGTAGATAAGCAATTATAATATGGATGGAGTGTGACTGGTCCTATGAATGTAAAGAACTGAATTCATAGAAGATGAAAGGGGCTTTCAAAAGTTAAAGGTGGTAGGTGGGGTAGGTGAGGAGACTTCAGGCAAAGGGATTAAGGTGCTCAAAAAAAGGAGGTGTCATTTGCAGGAAAAATAATTTATATTGGTATTGGGCTTTCCACCCCACAAAGAGCCTTTATATCTATTACTTTCATTTTGATCTTCCCAAAAATCTTGTGAGATAAGCTGGTCATTTTACAGATACAAAAGCTGAGGTTCAGTAAGGTTCAGTGGCTTGTGCAAAGTCACCCAGATTGAGAGTAGTGTGGCCAGGACGTGAATCTAGTTTTTCTGAGTGCAAACCCAGTGGTTTCCCTAGGCTACCATTTTACCTCTCAACATAATCCACGATGGCAAAAATGTTCCATCTTGCTTTGTTTTGTTGGGAGAGAAGGAAAAGAAATCTTGAGAATTGGAGGCCAGACTAGACTGCAGAGGTTTTCAATGTCAACCAATGAGATAAGTTATGTCTACAAGTTATACTGAGGAAAAGGCAACCAAGAGAATAAAAACATTAATATATTTTGGAGAAAAGGTCACACAGTCGCTAGAATCCTAAAGAGAGATCATGGCTCACCATTCACACTCTGGCCTGAAATGTTTCAGAGGTGATATCTGAATGGTTCTGGGTAGTTTAGATCTACAACTCCAGATAGGTGAAAATTATATTCCTTATACTGAATGCTGGGCAGACATTACCCCTACTACAACTATATGGTTAGAGTCCTGTCCATATCTTGGAGTAAAACAATCTGGAAACTCCAGCCGTTTTTATTGGATTTTAATGGTTTCAATAAATGTCTAATGTGACAATCAGTATTAGAAAATATACTTCATGGTATGTCTTACAAATCATTAAGAAGATGCCATATTCTTGGAAAGTACCTTACATATGCAGGAATCCTATGAGAACTTTAAAAAGTCAATGTTAACACTTAGTAAACATTCCTGGGCAGAGCCAAGCAATCCTTATCTCAGTGAAAATGTTGTCTCTCTGGGATTAGATATGTTTTAGATTTACATCTTCATCTTGAGAAAAACTTTTTGATTGCCAGAAAGAGGATAGATAAGGGCCCTCATGAAAACATTTACTAAACTAGAAAATCCAGAATAAATAAGATCTGGCCCTAAGTATCTTCCCAGCCTCATTTCTTGCCACATCCCTCCTGAACTCTGAGCTCCAGCCATAAAGAACTTTTTATGTTCCTTGAATGTCCTGCTCTCCGCTAATCTTTGCACATATCATTCCTTTTTCTGGAACAATCTCCCCCCCCCCCCCCATTTCCCATTCCTCCCCACTTTTGCTTGGTTAATTCCTAGATATCCTTTGGGTCTCAGCTATCTTTTCGTTTAACGAATCTTCCTTGACCCTTTCTTCCTCATCTCCCTCCATTCCTTATCACCCCCTGCACCCAATTTAGAATGGGGGCCTTCTTTCTGGTTTCTACATGGCTCTCTATATCTACCCTTATCCTAGCATTTTCACAAGGCATTCTGATTGTGTCTACATAGCCCGTCAGACTGTGAGCTCAGTGCGGATAAGGACCTGTCAATTTACTCTAGTTCTTGCCTGTGTCCCACCGCCCAGCACAGAGGATGATCAGTACACTGCTGAGTAGTTGAGCGAAACAACGCCTCTATCAAATCATACACCAGGTTTCATATTTTTAGTATTTTCATGTGAAGGTTTAAATAGCATGAGTTTAGGAACCATTCCAAGAGACTGGCCTTCTTTGTGTTGCTGCTTATTAAAACCACTTTGAGGGGCTAGCTGGCTCTGTGTAACTGCTCCTATCCCCGAGTTGGTACAGGGCATGTCTGAGCATCTGGGAAGGGTTAAAGTGCAGAGATTTTGTTAACTGCGGCCTTAAAAGTCGGTCCTCAGCCATTCGTAGGTACAAACCCGTCAATGTTTAGGTATGCCTTTCTTATGTTCCTGACTCAGCTACTCCACAGAGCAATCAAATGGCCAGAAGTGCTGATTCTGTATTTCTACTTATACTAACATAGATCATATGTTAAAAAATCTATAAAAAAGTAGCAATCTCATTTAAAAACTTAGATAAAACCTAGGAGACAAGAGATATAGACTGACTCTATAGCAAAATGCTGCCATACTAGTCAATTTAGAAGATTTAAAAATCCGGGGTCACTGGTCAGACTTCTGGTGGGAGAAACCAGAGTGAAGGTGGGGCAAATACTTTCAAAGTGCAAAAGTGCAAGTCCACTCTGACCAACAATATTATTATATTAGAAAGGATGGATTAAAAAAAAAAAAACAGCAAAGCATAAACCCCGGTTACCCAAAGATGTTAAAACATTTATACCAGGTTTTAAGTGAAAAGGTCAACTTAAAAATCTGTTTCCAAACATAAAAGAAGAATTACTGATTCCTCATGGAGAGGAAAGGTTCCAGTGGCGACAGGCCCGTTCTAGTGGGACGGGAAGCAGTGGGGAGATTTACCTCTTCTAGTAAGTAAATCCTTTTCTACTAATACTTTCAGACTCTTGAGGCACCTGGGTGGCTCAGTTGGTCAAGCTCTCCCTTCGGCTCAGGTCATGATCATGGAGTCCTGGGATCAAACCCCACCTCAGGCTCCCTGCTCCACAGAAAGCTTGCTTCTCCCTCTCCCTCTGTCTGCCGCTCCCCCTGCTTGTGCTGTCAAATAAATAAAATGTTTAAAAAATATATATTAAAAAAATACTTTCATACTCTTAAACTATCATATAGGCACTGAACTTTAGACCTAGAAGGACCCTAAGATCCATCTCGTCCAGATCCTCATTTTACAGGTGAGCCTGGGGGTGGGGGTGTCAGCCATTCGCCTTAGCTCATTACTGGATGCTGGCACCAACGAAAACTATGTGAATTCATCTCCTTGCACTTTATTATTAACTGAGAAAAAACCAGCTATTCTCAATCAGCTGGCCACCATTAAACGGTGTGAAGCTGAGAGATTAGAAAGGTGTTGAGCAAAGCCATTAAGCATCCATCCGCTACATTTCTTAGGCAGATGGGCAGCACACAGTTTAGTTGTGGGAATACTTCTAATTCGCATCAGTAGAACATGGACAAACAAGAGAAGGCTGGCTCCAGGAAAGTAATTCCCCCCAGTCCCCTGAGTCTTGAATTTGGAAAACCACAGACGCCTCCGGAATTCAGGAACATCACAAATGGTTCTACTGGGTAGAACTCCACATGTGACCTCAGCCCACGCATGGAGGCTTGTCAAGGTCCCAGGTGCTGGCTCACCCACGGGCTATGGCTGAGACAGAATAACAGAAAAAAATCCTCCCCAAGCATACACATAAGCAAAAACCATCTTCCCGTGTCCTCTGCCAAGAGAGCTGGAGCCAAAGAGATGGGTTCGAAACTCTGATTCATCCCTCAAGACAAATAAACTCAGTCTATGGAGGCAATTTAGGCAACTTTCTTCTAAGTAAACAAAAGTTAAATTTTGGAAAGGGGCTTTGGAGAAAACATCGAGGCCACCCCAGAATTGAACTTCACAGGGAAAACAGAGAAGGGCTCACTCTTAAGCTCTGAAAATGCCATCAGATGGACATGGACAAAGGGGCAAGTCCAGAGGCAAATGGCATCAAGATGTCAGCCCTCCTCCTTTTTCACAGAACCGTGGAGTCTGGGTTCAGAGCCAGCTCCTTGCTGAGCTGAGAAAGCATCTTTAGTGCACTGTTCAATTTCAGCAACGGCAAACAGGAGTCTGATTGGAAAAAGTACTTCTTCCATCCAGGAGCGCCAAGCTCCTGGGCTAGCCCAGGGCATCTACCTTTGCTCGCTGGTCAAAGCCGCTGCCCTAACCTGTAGCACTTCTCTCGTCTGGCTAGCCAGCTGCGCCCCTGGTTCTCTCCGCCCCACACCAGCCCCACGTCAACCACAGATGTGAGTTTGTGTCCAATCCTGTCTGTCTTGCAGCCTCACTAGAATATCCAGTCAAGGTCCTACGTATACCTCCCACTGCATGGGTCTCCCTGTCCCCTTATCAAATCCTCCCTTTCTAGGCAGGGCCTAATTCTCCTCCCCCTGACTGTGGGTTGGACTTCTCACAAATAGAATGCAGTAGAAGTGACAAAGTAGGACTTCTGAGACTAGGTCATTAAAGGCATAGCAGCTTCCGTCATGCTTTTTCTTGGGCCACTTGCTCTGGGAGAAGCCAGCTGACATGTTGTTAGGATGCTCAAGCAGTGCAGTGGAGAGGTCCATCTGACGAGGAGCTGCGCCCTCCTAACTACAGTCATTGAGTGAGCCAGTGTGGAAACACACCCTACCAACCCAGTCAAACCTTCAGATGACAGCAGTGCTCACGGACATCGTGACTGGAACCTCATGAGAGGTCCCAAGCCAGAACTTCTGGAAAAGCCAGGCCCAAATTTCTGACCCAGAGAAAATGTGTGAGTTAACAAATATTCATTGTTGTTTTAGGCTGTTAAGTTTTGGACTAATTCATTATGTAGCAAAAATAACTAATACAACATCTTTAAAACCTTCTCTACCATCAACTACAGTTGTTCCTTAATTAATCATAATCTTTGGGCACCTGGGTGGCTCAGTCAGTTAAGCGTCTGCCTCCGCCTCAGGTCATGATCCTGGGATCGAGCCTCATGTCGCCTCATTTTGGGCTCTCTGCTCCATGGGGAGCCTGCTTCTCCCTTTCCCTCTGCCCCTCCCCCTGCCTGTGCTCTCTCTCTCTCTGCCAAATAAACAAAATCTTTTTAAAAAATCATAATCCTTTTTGGAGAATGAGTTTTTTGTTTGTTTTGTTTTTGTCATAAAGTCCTTTCCCCAAGGGTTAGGGTAAAAAAAAACCCCACATATACAGAGTCCTCATGGATGGATATTTATTTATTGCTCAATCCCAAGGAGATGACTGCAAAGATGACTATTCTTAACATGCTCTTTGTACCTATCTTAGAATCTTTTATGTTACTTCATCATGATAGAATAAAGAATCAGAACTTATATCACCCTAGGATCTCTAAAACAGAAGCCCCAACTGTGGCATTTGTAATCTTAAAACAGCCCTTAAGAGGTCCCCCTTAAGAGTCTTGTATTTACACTTTAATAGTGAGGGAAATTAACCTACCATATACAACAACATGGATGAGCCTTGAGGACATTATGCTAAGTGAAATAAGCCAGTCACAGGGCAAATACTGCATGATTTTATGTACATGAGGAGCCAAACTCACAGAGGCAGAAAGTAGAATGGTGCTTACCAGGGGCTGGGGGGAAGGGGAATTGGGGAATATAGAATTTCAGTCACGCAACATGAAATTTCTCAAGATTTGCTGCACAGCAATGTGCACATAGTTAACAATATTGTCTGTACACTTAAATTGTTAAGAGGGTAGATTTCATGTTATGTGTTTTCTTCCAAAATAAAAATTAAAAAAAAAAAAGGAATCATGAGATTAAAATGACCTTATTCTAAGATTTATGGCAGTGATTCCTTTTTTGCAACATTCCAGAACTTCTCCAGTATGTAAGTGTCAGACTGTCTCAAAAACCCCTCAAAGTTAAACAAAGTTTTACTTGTTTTTACATTAACAGACACAAACATCGCTCTCTTCTTCTGAGAGGATTGGCGGGGTGGGAAAGGAGGAAGGATGTCATATAAACCAAATGTAAGGCTAGGACATTGCAATTCCAACAAGTTTGGGAATTACTGATCTGGAGATGTATTGAGGTTTCAAAATAAGTGGGCTTAAAAAAAATACCCGAGCATTTGAAGAGCTAAACTTCAAATCAAAGGCCTGAGGTCACCAGTTCACTACCTCATTCTCCCTGCATCAAAGACTTGTAGACACAATACCCAAGAGAACAGGGAAAAACAGACCCAGTGAAGGCTCAGATAAGCAACAAGCTAAAGCACAGATAAGAGGAGCCTGGTAATACAGCAATAATGGCAGAGAAAAATAAAGATGGAAATACTTCCTGTTATTCATACATAATTGCGGTAAGAAATGAAGAACATACAGATTTTTTTCACCTGGTTTTCCACAGGAAGAAGGAAAGAAAATATTTAAAGGAAGGAAATGGCATATTAAGGATTGAATTTTCACAGTGCAAATACCAGGAATGGGATTAAAGTCAGGCATGGAGGGAAGTGAAAGGAAACTTCATGTCTTCGAAGGACAAGGAGAAAGGGACAAACTATGTTTACATTGAGAACATCTGTTAATGCTCTCAAAATTGACTGACAGCGCGGTATGCTCTCTTCAGTCGTTCCTCAACATGCTACTTCTTTTTACATTAAAAGCGAATTCCCTGAAGCTTTTCAGTTGCTACTCTTGGGTGTAGAACCCTTCTTAAGGACACAAGAGAAAAAAAAGCCATGGCAGGAAGACTCTTTGGCCGAGACTAGAGAAATGTTCTGAGCCCCTTGCCCAGACATTAGGGCAGGTTCGGGGTGGGTGCCTGGATGATGGGCTGGATCCCCCGCGAGGCCTTCCTCCAGTGTGCTCCCATGAGTCGGGATGAAGGAGACCATGACACCCTCCCACTGCACTGTTTCAAGACAGTACTTGACCATCAAGACACACTGGCTTGCCTGTGAGGGAAACTCAAATTGATGTGGGAACCCAAATGCCCTTTTGTGTCCCTTGGCCATTTTGGGCTGGACGGAGCAGAAGACAAAAATATAGAAAGCAAAAAAGCAGAGAGAAGTTGGGCAGGAACCACAGGTCGGGCTATCGTGGGAACTTCCAAACACTGAGATTTCTATCTCTCGAGGTTGTCTATGGCCCCTCCAACAAAACACAAATGCAAGTTCGTCCATCAGGAGACCTTCAGCACCAGAGTTCTCTTTAGATCTCCCATAGGAATCTTAGGTGAGTCTCTCTTTCTTCCAGAAATACTCCTTTCACATTTGACAGAAGTTTTCCCAGCTTTGTTTCCTCTATCCTACCCTCCTCTCCAACACCCCACCCAAAAATGTCTGATGGTCTTATTATATTAACCGAGATTCTGTTTATTTATACATTTCCATTATGGCTAACATCAAAAAAAAGCACATTTCCTGCTGAAAATCACATTTAACAAATCCCTTTGGGGACAGAAAAAAAGTGCAAGCCATTTAAAAAGATTAGTTTGTGGGAAGAAGAAGTCAGTCCCAAATCACTCCTCTGCATTATGGTCTAGTTAAATGAGGTGGGCGTCCCAGGACACATTTATAATGATGGAAAGTTCTCAGTCTCTTACTGCAGGCCTAAACCTCTCTGAGACTATAACTGTTCTCAAATCAAAACATGTGCATGTAAAACCAAAAGCTTAAATAAGAACACCTTTGTTTTCTCTTATGGATGTCGGAGACATCTCAACCCAGCCAACAATTTGGGGGGAGGGCTAATAAACAATGAACACCAGGGTCGGGGGAAGCCTTGGTGCATTTTCCTATTGGATTAAGTTGGATAAATCCTGAAAAATGACAAAGATCAATCCTCTGGATCAATGTTGAATGGAACAACACACACATTTCAATTTATTAACTAGTTTACTGAAATAAAACTGCTAGTTACAAAGGCCAATTTATCTGGAGATGGGCCATCCCGGCATGTGTTCATCCTACAGTAGCTCCTATTTCTTCCACTCTGCACACACTGGCTCACTGGGTTAACCAAGTCCCTCGGGCCCGTGTGCATATGGTGGTGGCCAAGTCGGGCTGAAGGAAGGATGTGCATCCATTCAGGCTGCAGCATGAGTGGATCATGGCCACAGGTGATGCCTGGCAGTGCACAATCCTAGGTCCTATGGAAGGCATGGATTTTTGACACATCTGGAGTGTGAAACACCAGCTGGAATGTACAAAGAGCGCCCCTCCGGTTCTGGCCTCCAGAAAGCCTCCCCTAGTCACACGGTACATCCCATACCGTCACGGAGCGCACGCGGGTCTCATCACATCAGCAGAGTTCTGCGAGCGTGGGGATGAGAGTCGGTCGGTAGGAGGCCTCTCTGGGACTCTCGCATCCAGCATCTCCTTCCTCCATCTGTGCTGACACAGATTCGCTTCTGTGCACTGTAAACGTCTGGCACTCATCACTCAGGCTTAGACGAAGCAACCCCAGGTCCCCAACACACAGGGCAGGAAAGCCACCCTTTCTTCTTCCTGGTTGGTCACTGAGTGGGTGGGGGTCCTCTAAGGGCACACACTGGGGGCCCGGCCCACAGACCCAGTGCTCAGCCCAGCAGAGGGGGCTGGCCTTGGCTAGTATCCTAACAGGTCCGCAAGGGAGCCACGCCGGCATGGTGGCCCTCGTGGCAGGGCGGACATCAGGGTCATCAGGAAGGCAGGTCCACAGGGGCTTTCAAAAGTTTGGGTTTGCTTAGGAGGGCTTGTCTTGAACAGCTATTCTAGGTGGATTGGGAACGCTGGCTGGGGGGGAGGGAGGTGGTCGTAAGAATGTCCCAGAACTGCCCGAGATGACCAGGGTCTCTGGATCATGAGGACCAGACTAGGACAGGCACGGGCTTTTTCTGGGGTAGCCCCATACACCCCCATGAGTATGCAGTCACTGGCCAGGCTGTAAGCCAGCCCGGATACAACACCAAAGTCATCACCACCACCTCCAACTTGGCCCACCATCACTGCCCATTTGTGGAGAACTTTCCGAAGTTAGTTATCTCAGCCAACGCACAGCGCAGTCCTGCAGAGTTGACTGGGACCCGAAGTGAGCACCGGTGCAGAGGTGAGTAACTTACCTGAGGCCAGTGCTCCCACCGCCACTCCCCTGCTGTGCGCACACAGGGCTCCAAACTGCCTGACCGGCTCTCCTCTTTGGAAACTGCACCTCTCACCCAGAACACCACCATTTTATGGTTTGACTCCTGCTTTCTTCCTCCAACCCGCCTCTGAAGGTGTTTCAAGGTCAAAGTGAGCTGTAAGTGGCATCTGGGGTCTGCTTCTCACTCAGGCAAGTACGAGAGCCCCACAGGCGTCACTCACTCCTCCCTCGCACTCTGTGGGACGCTCAAGTTTACTCTCCAGCCTTACTCTGGGGGCCTACATCACTCCTGCCAAAACTCTCCCTTCTTTCTCCTTTATCTCTGGAAGTGCTTTCTTAATACCCCATTTGCTTTCTGGCCTATTCTGAACATTCTAATAACCGAGTCCTCTTCTTAAAAAACACCTTTCTGGACATCTTGCTTCTTTCAAGCCTTTCATTTAAAAGAAAAAAGATACAGCTCCCCAGTAAAAAAAGTTACCAGCGCCCAAGTACCGTTATGCTTCAGGAACTTCGATTGTACTTCATTTGGTATCATCTGTGTTAAAACAATATAGCATTACCTACTTTGAATGCACTAAGAGACCTCAGGGTAGAGTTGTGTTTTGTGTGAGAGATATTAAATCTGGCTAGAACCCAACAAGAAACAGCCTCATGTGGGGCAATCCATGCCTATTGGACTCTTGACTGATCACATTTCAAAGCCTAGTGCTTTGCTAAAGGGCATCTGACTTTAAGAATAAGCAATCCTATTACTCAGAGCCTTCTCTGCACACCATAGCCTTGAAGGAATTTGATAGTTTGCAAATTCAAAGTTGAAAATTAAAAGCCCCCGAATAAGACTTGAATCCATTTATTCATGGTAAAATGAATATAGCTTTGAAAAGTCTATCCTCATTAGGATCAGTTCAGTGTAATCTGTGATCTGGTGTGAGGCTGTTTAACTAGCTTCTTGCTCACGACAGGAAAACCATTTTCCTAAAACAAACTCTGTCTTCAGCAGACTCAGGAGATGCCACAGAATACTATTAACTTAAGGACATTTCTTCTTCAATAATGTTTCATTGTTTTTCTTAATCACTGTTATTTTCATTTTGCCAGATTTAGAGCACCTCTTCCTCTACTCCCAAAATGCATTAAAATCCTGGCCCCCGCAGGAGTGATCAAAGCTTCCCTGTTCACAGAGGAATGTCCATTCCTACAAGCTTGGGGAGGTTTCCTAACTAATGAACTAGAACACTGTCAGATGTCTGGTTGCCAAGTAATATATTAAAGTGCTTTTCTAATGAGATTTCTGCAAGGTAACTATAAAACCATAAAAAGCACACTAAGCTTCAGTGAAGCAAAAACATTAAAAAAAAAAAAAACCCTAACAACAAATGCCTTTAAAGGAAAGAGTTCAACGCAGCAACTAAAAAGCTACAGAGAATTTGACACACAGAAAAATAAAGTCCAATTTTCAATCTGAGAGAAAGGGTGGGCATAAAGCAAAGCAGCGTAGTAGTTAGATCATAAAGGAGCCACCTGAGTACCTGGATATCTAGATCTTTAAATCTCTCCCTTTCCTGCATCCTGGTCTATTTGTAATACAGATCTCTGATAAACATAGCTACAGATGTCCTCTAGCAAAAAAAAGAAGGGGACATTTTTTCATTGTTTGAACTTATGCCTGAGAATTTAGGAATAGTCTATAAAAATTTTGAATGCCAGGTGCCTGGGTGGCTCAGTCAGTTGAGCATCTGACTCGTGATTTCAGCTCCGGTCATGATCTCAGGGTCGTGAGATCGGGCCCTATGTTGGGCTCCGCGCTCAGCGGGGAGTCTGCTTCTCTCCCTTTCCCTCTCCCTCTGCCCCTCCCCCTGCCTGTGTGCTCTCTAAAATAAATAAATCTTAAGAAAACATCTTGAATGCCAAGGATCTCTTTGTTAGAAGCAATATAATGAAGAATTCTCATTTGAAATACAAACAATAGCAATGATACCAAGACTATTATGGATCACCCTGAAAGAGTTTGGGAAAGCTCTTTCCTCGGCTCCTGCTTGCCCCTCTGCCTTATTTAACCCTGGAGCCCACCATGACATCAGTGAGGCTCCGAGGCTAGAGGCCAGCCCTCTTGGTCTGCATTCGTGTGAGCCTATGGTTCTCCTGTGTTCTGCACTGATCCTTGCAGTCCTGCAGCCCGGGGTCCCATCTAAGAGGTTAAGAATGGAACAGACCCATCAAAGAATGAATGGTGTAGGGTCTGAAAAGCAACATAGAAGGTGATGTGGGTGTTTAAAGAAGAGACGACTGGAATGGGGAAGCACCTGTTACTTATCTTCTAACATCTGAAGGAATGACATATCAGGAAATGAGAAGTCTTGATTTTAGTTACCCCAGAAGAAAACAATAAGATCAAAGTCACATTACATGTTTAAGGTCAAGGTTAACAAAGTGCCAGCACTTAAATATGTCCAACAATAAAAAGACTTGCTTAAAATGCAGTCCTGTAGATATGAGCGAAGGCTGAGAGTTATTAGGGATGGATTCTTCATTTTATTCAGTTTCAACCAAATCCAATCAAATGATAGATTGATTCCAAAGGATATTTTTAAATTACTTATCATTTTATTTATTTATTTAAAAGATTTATTTGAGAGAGAGACAGAGAGAGAGAGTGCGTGCGTTTCAGCTCAGGTCATCATTTCAGGGTAATGGGATCGAGCCCCGCGTGGGCTCCATGCTCAGCCCAGAGTCTGCCTGAGGTTCTTTCCCCCTCTGTTTCCTTCCCCCTTTGCTCCTCCCCCTGCTCACACTCTCTCTCAAATAATAAATAAATCAAATCTTAAAAAAAATTAAAATGGAATAGGATTTGTTTTCCTGGTTAAGGAGGAGGCTGGACTAAATGACTTTTATAGTTCCTTGCATCCCCCATACTCTGTTACCCTATTCCACATGACTTTCCCTGCCCTTCCACTCACTCCTGCCCCCCACCTCCCCACCAACGGCCATAACAAAACAACAGCAAGCCCTATTCATTGACTGCTCACTATGGACAGATATGTAACTAATTTAACCCTCTCAACAACCCTGTGAGGTTGGGGCTGTCTCCCATCTTACAGAAAACTGAGGCAAATAAAGGTTCAATAGTTTGCCCAAAGTCAGAAGGCTCATAAGTAGGTGTGCTGGGATTCAAAATGAAGTAATTTGGTTCTAGAACCCAGGCTCCCAACCACCATCCCGTATTATCTTAGAGGTGACCTAAAAGTCTGCCTCGACAAATCAGCGAACAGAAATACAAGCAAAGTACTCGTTGCAGTGGATGGAAAAGTGGTTAAAGGTCCAGGGTTTGCTTTCCTTTTCTCAGTCTTCAACGATTCCTCTAGCTCTAAATGCCAGAGCTTCATTTGTGATAATCAATTTCTTTCCCTCTCTTTCCACAAAACACCCTTACCCTTGATGGGTCAGTGATATAAATATGAATTCCCATTAACCTGTGGGTTTAGGGCTTTAAAAAAAAAATTGACTCGGTCACATTCCCTTGATCCCTGCTTGTAATACAGACCGGGTACATGGAAGGCTGGCTAATCCTGAGCTTACCAAGGCCTGAGCACAGTCAGGCATTTCAGAAATGCACTTGGATGATGACTAGGAGGTTTCTCTAATAATGGAAAGTTCCCAACAGAACTGTTAGAGCTCAAGAGCACCAGCTCCAACACCCACCCCCGCCAGCCTGGGAGGGGCCACCTGGGCAGATTCTACTCCCAGCCGCAGGGTCACCAACCTCCCGGCTGGACACAATGCCTCCTGCTACAGTTGCTCATTTCCTCTTGTCCCTCATGTTGTTCTCCAGTCCCAACGATCAATGCCTTCTATTTAGGGTGAGAAAAATGACCTTGCTGCCCATGCCAAGTGAGAATCACTCATTCATCCCATCTACAAGGGAGCACACAGCTCCTTGGCTCAACTCAGAGTATTCCTATTTGCTGTCTTCTTGCTAAATACCATCACTTCTTCAAGCAAGGTATTACATTGTCTTGTAATTTCCTTTTTTCTGAAAACAGAAAACAAATTGCAGGTGACTCACTGCATCCTGTGTTGCTAAAATTTACGCCCCAGTGTAGTACATTAGTAAAAGCCCTTTTTCTCCCCCACCTTTCAACACTGCTCGATGAGATGCAAATAAAACCATTTCAGTTTTCCAGTTGAATAGCCATGAAAAAGAGAGAGAGAGAGAGAGAGAGCGGCTCCTTGCTTATCTCTGTGTTACACATTAACATGGTCCTCCTTTGCAGAGGTTCTTCAAGGTAAGCACACTCTAAAAAGTCAAATAATTGACAAAATAATTACCCTGGTACTCCAAGGTCAATGCAAATACTGGGATGTGACCTTCAGCTGAATGCTGTACTAAAGCTTCAGTCTTCGGGAATGTAATAGAAAGTGAAATGCAAACGGAAAGGAATTTCCCAATTTCTCCATGAAGATGTGATTGAAAAAAATAAGTGAGCTCAAGGGAAAGCAAGTTAGCAAGTCAAGTTCGATAAGGAATCTTCACAGGCATTCCTGTCCAGCAATCTCTCCCCAACCTTGACATCTAACAGTGCTTTGCCCTGTCACTCTTGTGCTGTTGGTCTCATTAATAATAAGAATAAAAATAAAAATTGCCACCAGCCTTAAGGCTACCACGAATCCTGTCCCTACCACCATTTACTGAGCTTACAGGCCAGGTAACGTGCAGGCTCTTCCTCTTATTTCAGGTAATTCTCATAAAAATCCAATGAAGGGCTTATGCTTTTTAGCCCCATTTTACAGATGAGAAATCAGAGGCTCTGAGAGGTTAAATGACTTGCACAAAGTCGCAGAGCTTATCAGTAGCAGGGCCAAGATTTCAGAGTAGGTTTAACTCCACAACTTTCATCTTAATCATGACTCCCAGTTTTCGGAGTCATGGCCTACTGGCATGATGGCCCTTTCCATCCTTACAGAGCTTATTGTAGGTTTTGGCGGACACGTGAATGAATGCATGAATGAATGAATGACTACATAAATGAATAAACCAACAAACAAGTGAACGTGCTTTCTAAAAAGAAAGTACTCTCAGAAGAGCAAGAAATGTCTGAAACTGAGTATGGGAATACTTAGGATTTCCAAATGAAATAATTTCTTCATCCCCTTAAAATTCAAAGGAGAGGAACTGATATGACTGCATGCTATCTCTATGGGTCCTGAGTGCTCCTGGCTGTGGGGGTAATGGGTAAAAGAATGGCAGCAGACATATTCAGAAGAATACGGACTTCAGATACATGAAGGGTTTTACTAAAGCTAACAATGCTTTTTCTTCCAATACTGAACTTCCCTCCTCTCCATTTAGAGGGAGTCGGCTGAATAACATTATTTTTCTTACTTTTTATTTAGAATTAAGCAGAAAGGGGTGCCTGGGTGGCTCAGTCGTTAAGTATCTGCCTTCGGCTCAGGTCATGATCCCAGGGTCCTGGGATCAAGCCTCACATCTGGCTCCCTGCTCAGCGGGAAGCCTGCTTCTCCCTCTCCCACTCCCTCTGCTTGTGTTCCCTCTCTCACTGTGTCTCTCTCTGTCAAATAAATAAATAAAATCTTAAAAAAAAAAAAAAAAAGATTTAGAATCAATCAGAAAAAGTACCATTCTTATCCACACCCCCTTCCCCAACACACACCATCCAGGAAACAGGAGGAGATAAACCAAAGAGCCCAGGAGGAGAAAGTGCTCAAAGACATTAGCTGGCTCAGTACTACCGACAGAAGTGCTTTGCGTCCAGAACTAGGCTGCTTTCCTTTCCCCTACCCACCAGATAACGGTGTTGGCTCTCTCCTCCCTGTCCTGGACCAGTGTTCCCAGAGTTCCCTGGGTGGGCAGAGGATGCCGAGAGGTGCCATCTGGTCCACCTCACCTTTCCCTAAAGTCAACACCCATTTCCTCTACAGAGCTTCCCCCTTTTGTCAGCATAGGAAGTGAGGGTCCCAACCAGGGAACTTCAAGTGTGCCTTGAGTGGACACCTTTGGGAGCATTCCCAGACTCAGGGTGGGAACCAGGGAAACTGGACTCAATGTCCAGCTTATTTTTAAACCTGCCTGGTCATCACTTTGGAATTGGCTGGTCTTCATAGATCCCATCCCCCTTCTCTTTTGGCCGGCACCCAGTTATGGCTTCTAACCAGGAAAGCCTGTCAGGGAATTAAAAATGGCTGCTGCTAAAATGCCTAAAAATCATGAAAAGAGGAAGCTGATGTTTAGATTTATTCCCCTCTGCCCCTACCCCCTCACACCATAAAATGCATAGTTTCCCTTCAGAAAAGAAAACATTCTTAACCTCTGTTTAAATGTTTATCAGAAGTTGTCTGGACGTGCAGAGTCTCTGAAGTCACATTCTTTATTAGTCACATCCTTCTTGGTGTGACCGTCCTATCAGGCCAGGAGGAATGCTTGGCCCTTGTGCAGGAACCACTTGGTGCTGGAAGCATCCACTACCACCCACAGGTTTTCACTTAGCCCAAACATAAGCAGATGCTGAGCCAAGAACCTCAGCTTCCTAATGGCAGTAGGGCCTCAGTTTTGAATAGATAGGGGGAAAAAATCCTCTTGGTTCCTAATCCTGTGAGGCTTTGACTTTAAAATAAAACCTCAGCATGGGGCCTGAACCGGAGAGGGAAAAGCAGAGGTTCTAGGTCCTCAGCCCAAAATGAGTGGTGATTCAGAGTTTCATCCTTGCTCTGAAACACTCCTAGTTTGGTGTGGGATGGCAAATCCCAACGTTGAGAGATTAGTTTCTGCTTCAAAAGGTCTTAAGTAGTCTGTACCTAAGCGACCTTGCCTCAGTGGGTGAAAGGCACCGAGCGTAGAACCAAGTGGGTGATGCTGGTGTGTGTCGGAGAGAAAGGCAGGACGAGGGCAGCACGAGTGCACTCGGCCGGCAGGGAGGATGAGTGGGGTTTGGTACCAGTTCTCCCACAGGCAGGTTCCACATGCTACTTGGTCCTCAGTTTTTTCACCTCTGAGATGGGAAGGTTGAAGCAATCCTCCAGGATGTCCTTTAGAGGCCCAGAATAATTTCTGATTTTTCGTTTCTCATCATTGAAATGGAGAAAACAGGTGTAAGCTTCAGTCCAAAGGATGGCACTCACAATAAGAAAGACCTTCCTGAGAGTGAAACTGAGTTTGCAAAGGATACTGTGAAATTTTCCATTCTAGACCAGTGCGGATAGCAAACTGTGATTGGAGAGAACTCTCCTATTACTGGTGTTTTTGGAGCAGTCATGTCCGAAATCTAGACTGGGATGATATGGGGAAGAGGGCAGGGGATGGTTAATGGTGAACTGAAGTATTACTTGATAATCATTCTAGATCTATGAGTCTCCACTTTAAATCTATTAATTTGTTTTGTACCTAAAGGAAGGGAGGGAAAATACCTCAGAATTTTAGTGACTTTTATTATGTTACATGGGGAATACCAATGCTGTAATGATACAATGTTTTAAAAAATATTTTGTTGGTATTTAAAAAAACACACAAGTACCTAATCATCAAATCCATATACGATAAAAAATTTCAACAAAGTGGCTATACAGAGAATGTACTTCAACATAATAAGGGCCATGCACAACAAACCCACAGCTAAGATCGTGCTCAACAGTGAAAAGCTAAAAGCTTTTCCTCTAAGACGAGGAACAAGACAAAGATACCCAGTCTTGCCACTTTTATTCAACATAGTATTGGAAGTTCTAGTTAGGGCAATTAAGCAAGAAAAAGAAATAAAAATACATCCAAATTGGAAAGGAAGAAGTAAAACTGCCATTATTTACAGATGACATGAAATTATATATTGAAAACCCTAACAACTCAGTCAAAAAGTGTTAGAACTAATCAACAAATTCAGTAAATCTGCAGGACACAAAATCAGTACATAAAAATCTGTATGTTTCTATACACTAATAACAAACTATCAGAGAAATTAAGACAACATTCCCATTTAAAATTGCATCAAAAAGAATAAAATACCTAGGAATAAACTTAACCAAGGAGGTGAAAAACCTGTACAAGGAAAACTATAAGACATTGATGAAAGAAACTGAAGAAGACACACACACACAAAAAATGGAAAGATATTCCATGCTCATGGATTGGAAGAATTAATATTGTTAAAATGTCTATAACTACCCAAAGCAATCTACAGATTCAATGCAATCCCTACTGCAATGGCATTTTTCACAGAAAATAAAAACCTAAAATTTGTATGGAAACATAAAAGACCCCAAACAGTCAAAGCGATCTTGAGAAAGAACAAAGCTGGAGGCAACAAGCTCCCTGATTTCAAACTATATTACAAAACAGTATGGTACTGGCATAAAAATGTCAGACACATAGATCAACAGAACAGAATACTGAGCCCAGAAATAAACCCATGTATATGTTTATGACAAAGGTACCAAGAATACACAATGGGAAAAGGATAGTCTCTTCAATAAATGGTGCTGGGAAAACCGGACCACCATCTTACACCACCCAGAAAATTCAACTTAAAATGGATTAAAGACTCAAATGTAAGACCCTGAAACCACAAAACTCCTAGAATAAAACACAGATGATAAGCTCCTTGACATTGGTCTTGGCAATGATTTTTTGGATTTGATACCAAAAGCAAAGGCAATAAAAGCAAAAATAAACAAATGGGACTATATCAAACTAAAAAGCTACTGCACAGCAATCATCAACAGAATGAAAAGGCAACCTACCAAATGGCAGAAAATATTTGCAAATCACATCTGGTAAGAGGTTAATATTCAAAATATATAAAGAACTCTTACAACTCAATAGCAAAGAAACAATCTAATTAAAAAAATGGACAGAGAATCTGCATAGGCATTTTTGCAAAAACAACAAACAGATGGCCAACGACACAAGTACATGAAGAGGTACTGAACATCATTAATCATCAGGGAAATGCAAATCAAAACTACAATGAGATATCATATCTGACCAGTCTGAATGGCTATTATCAAAAAGACAAGGGGCACCTGGGTGGCTCAGTCAGTTGAACATCCAACTCTTGATTTTGGCTCAGGTCATGATCTTGGGGTTGTGAGATCGAGCTCTGTGTGGGCTCTTTTCGCAGTGGGGAGCATGCTTGGGATTCTCTCTCTCCCTCTCCCTCTGCTCCTCCCCACCCCCTCAAAAAAAAAAAAAAAAAAAGACAAGACATAAATGTTGGTGAAGATATGGAGAAAAGGGAACTCTTGCGCACTACTGGTGGGAATTTAAATTGGTGCGGCCACTATGGAAAACAGTATGGAGTTTCCTCAAAAACTTAAAAATACAACTACCCTATGATCCAGTAATTCCACTTCTGGGTATTTATGTGAAGGAAACTGAAACACTAACTTGAAAAGATATATACACCTCCAAGTTTACTGCAGCATTATATACAATAGCCATGACATGGAAGCAACCTTAGTGCCCACTGATGGATGAATGGATAAAGAATATGTGGCATATAACAATGGAATATTACTTAGCCATAAGAAGGAAGGAAATCTTGCCATTTGCTACAATAGAGATGGACCTTGAGGGCATTCTGCAAAGTGAAATAAGTCAGACAAAAAAGGGCAAATATCTCATTTATATGTGAAACTAAAACAAAAAAAAATGCAACAGAGAACAGATTGGTGGTTGCCAGAGGTGGGGGTAGGTGGTGGGTGAAGAAGGTAAAAAAGTATATATCTCCGGTTAGAAAATAAGTCAGAGGGATGTAACGTACAGCATGGTGACTATAGTTAATAATACCGTATTATATATTTGAAAACTGTTGAGGGTAGATCTTATTAAAAGTTCTCATCACAAGAAAAACACTGTATGTGCGGTGATGGATGTTAAGTAGACTTATTACAGTCTGTTTCACAATATATATATATATATAAAAAAAACCAATCATGTTGCACACATGAAACTAATATAATGTCATAATGTCAATTATGTCTCAAACGACAAGAGTAACAAGAAAAAGAGTAAAAGTCTCACTATGTAATACTATTAAACTATTATAAAAAACTATCAGGGTTGGAAGGAATCTTAGAGACATCTAGTCCAATCCTCAAAACCAGATACAAAAGTTTTCTCTCTAACAGCTTATGGCTCTCTGCCTGAATATTTCCAGAGACCCTCACCCAAGGTTCTCGAGTCCACTGTTGAATCACTGTTGTGGCAAAGTGCTTCCTTAGATGAGCTAAAATCAGCCTT
This sequence comes from Halichoerus grypus, assembly GCF_964656455.1. Lineage (NCBI taxonomy): Eukaryota > Metazoa > Chordata > Mammalia > Carnivora > Phocidae > Halichoerus > Halichoerus grypus. Next base: position 44,939,328 of record NC_135714.1, read on the forward strand.
CCTGCAACTTTCACCACTGATTACAGTTCCACCTTCCAAAACATCATGAAGTTAAAAGGTTTTCCCATATGATATTAAAAAACAAAAAAAGTACATGCTCATTGTAAGAATTCAAACATTATCAAGTATAATGTATAAAGAGGCAGTAAATCGTCTAATCTCACAGTAATGCTAAGCCTCCACTAACCTATTTAGCTGTTTATACATCCATATATTTTTCTTTTCTTTTTTTTTTTTTAAAGATTTTTTATTTATTTATTTGACAGAGAGAGACAGCGAGAGCAGGAACACAAGCAGGGGGAGTGGGAGAGGGAGAAGCAGGCTTCCTGCAGAGCAGGGAGCCCGATGTGGGACTCGATCCCAGGACCCTGGGATCATGACCTGAGCCGAAGGCAGACGCTTAACGACTGAGCCACCCAGGCGCCCTATACATCCATATATTTTTCATTTTTTAATTAAAAATTTTGTATCTATTACCCAACAAATTGCTTTTTGTCATTGAACAATCAATACATCATATATGTTCTTGGTAGGTCAATACAATATACACAAATCAAATTCATTCTTTTCAACAGCTGCAAAAATTCCATAACATGGGTAAACTTCTTTAAGAATATTTGGGATGTTTCCATTTTTTTTCTATATACAAAACAAACTATGATACTGTAAATACTCTTATACATGCCCTTATGCATTAGTGCTTTTATAGCTATAGGATAAGTTCCAGGAAATGTGCTTTCAGGGTCAAAGGGTACGAGAATGTTTCATTTTAATAGACACTCCTAGATTACTTTCAAAAAGGCTAGAAATTCTTGGACTTGTGTTCATTTCCTCACACATTTCCCAGGAGTGGGAATTAGGAATTTTCAGAAATTAGGCCAAGCTGAAGGGAGAAACACTATCTGCCGTGTTTGCTCTAACTGCATTTTCAGAACTACTTTCAGGCTGAGCAAGTCTTCACACGTTTGTTGGCCATTTCCAGTCGCTTCTCCTTTTAATTCACTGCCTTTAACTTTTGCTTATTTGTCTATTGGGTTACTTGTTTAGTATTTTATACGAGCGCTTGTTTTTTATAGTATTTATCACATATTTTGTGAATAATCTCTCCAGGTCATGGTCTTTTTTTTTTTTCCCCCACAGCCATTTATTTACGGTACGGGTTGCCATATAGCATGTAATATAAGCTCTTTGTGAGCAGTGACTGCTGCTTAGGACACCGCCATGTCTTTAGCACCAAGAACAGTGCCTGGTAAATAGTACGTTCTCAATAAAAATAATGAATGAAAAATATAGAAGCCTAGAATTTTTACGTAACCCATTCAGTCAATCTTCTCCTTTATGGTTTCTGGGCCATCAGAATAGCATCAGAACTACTTTATTAGTAAAACTAATATTTAATTTTTTTTTTTGCAATTAATCCATCTTGATTTTGTTTTTAATGTGGTATGAAGCAGGCTAAACTGTTTGACTCTGAACTTTGGCCACTACTTTGTATAAAAGCATTACATAACGCAAATTCAGGGCACCTGGCTGGCTCAGTTGGTACAGCATGCAACTCTTGATCTTGGGGTTATGAGTTTGAGCCCCATGTTTGGTGTAGAGATTTTTTTTTTAAAGCTTTTTTTTTTTTTTAAAGATTTTATTTATTTATTTCACAGAAAGAGACACAGCGAGAGAGGAAACACAAGCAGGGGGAGTAGGAGAGGGAGAAGCAGGCTTCCCGCGGAGCAGGGAGCCCGATGCGGGGCTTGGTTCTAGGACCGGGCTCGATTCCAGGACCCTGGGACCATGACCTGAGCGGAAGGCAGACGCTTAACGACTGAGCCACCCAGGCGCCCCTGGTGTAGAGATTATTTAAAAAATATTTTTTAAAAAATCCAAATTCCCTTTAGATTTTAAGGTATTCTATATAGAATACCTTCTATTTTGTGTGCCATTAAAATAAATTAACCAAAAAAATAACGATACTTTATTAACAGTTAATTTTGCTTAGAATTGTTTAACTATATATCATTACTTTTGTCTTAATTATCAACCAACTCAAAAGCTGGATTATCAAGGTTTCCACTTATAAAAAATTTAAGTATGCTGTTTATCACATCTACTCTAAAAAAATCACTGAATTGTATGTAATTCTTAAAATAGTAGCATATTCTGGATTCACAGAATTACTCAAATTCCAGTATTAAAAAAAAAACCCTTTTAGCCAGAAATTATGTACTTTTTGTAAAAATAATTAAGAAAAATATGGACATGGGGTGGTATGCAATGAATCCAATATTATACATAGTTGAACACTGAGGATAAATCATATTTATGTATAATGTTATAATTCTGAAATATGTTAGTTTAAAAAATTTCCAAGATTTATTTAAGGTACAAACACTTCTACCTCTTCCATGAAGCCTTCCTAATTGAAAGTGATGGCTTTTTTTCTGGACTCTTCTAGTGATTCTTGTTTACACTCATAGGGCACCACTCACAAAATAGATCGCAAGTAAACCTAAATTGCCTCCATTACTCAGTGGTTAAACTATTTCCCCCTGGCATAAAGAGCTGCTGTGAGAGGTCTGATAATTTATTTTTTCTCCCTTATAAGTCACTTTCTCTTTTTACTCAGATCTCTAAAGGATTTCTTTCTTTTAAAGTCCAGTAATGTTTCTAGAATGACTTGCTGTCTACCATTCTACAACAATATTCTTAGGTAGGCTGTCTGCTCTTCCAAAATGTGGTTTTAATTTTTTTGTATTTCAGGAAAGTTTTCTAGAATATAGCCTTAAGTGTTTATTCTGTTCTGCTTCAGTTTTCTTCTTCAGCGACTTCTATTATCTGTATGCTAGATCTGCTTTACACATTTTCCAATAGTTACTTTTATCTCTTCATTTCTTTTTTAAAAAAATTCCTCTTTTGGGGCACCTGGGTGGCTCAGTTGGTTAAGCGTCAGAGTCTTGATTTCGGCTAAGGTTGTGATCTGAGGATTGTGAGACCAGAATGCCACGTCGATGGAGGCTGCTTAAGATTCTCTCTCTCCCTCTGTCTCTGCCCCTCCGCCTCAAAAAAATTCCATCTTTTGACCTTTCTACTTCTTTCAAGGAATTATTTGTTGTTTATTTGCTACTGGGTTTCTTTGGGGTTTTGCCTCTAATTCTGAAGTAATTGCTTATTTGTAATGAGAACTATTCACCTCATTTTTGAGTTCTTCTAAGTCTGATTTCTATTGTTATTTCATATCTTTTATTTGTTTAAAACATGTCTCTGAGCTCATTTTGAATAGCAGGTTATAGTTTTATCTGTTTTGAGCACATGCCTTTGGGGATGGTTTCATTATCTGCAGGGATGTTACTCTCTCTTCTGTCCTTATAGGAGATTTCTTTCTAATATGGCATCAACCTTAATCTTTTCCGTGCTTATTTTCATGTAAAATTGGTTTTCCTAAACTTTTAGAAGGAGGTATTCCAAGATACCTTTTTCTAACTTCTCAAGAGCCCCATTTTGTGCTATTTTCACTCAGTGTTAAAAATATGGTGACTGGCTTTGTGTGACTTCCTTGCTGTTTCCCTCCCCAGCAATTTTTTTTTAACTGGAAGAATTTTATTTTTATGTAAGTGGTGCTGAGTTACTTCGTAGGTGAACTGCTTGACAAGAGATCCAGGTACTTCTTGAGACTTATTCTACTTACACAATAAAATTATATCGTAGGCTTAAATGATGATGATCTTTATACTAATTACAGTGTAAGAACCTCAAAGACAGAAATCGTATCTTATTCATTTATATCCCACCACAATTCACAGATGACTTTCATCTATTAGGTAGTCAGTAATACTTAAATTAACACTACGGCAGTAGAGCATGTACCTATTTTATCCAAGAGAATTAAGGATATTTTGAAAAGAGGCTCACACACAACTGCCAAAGTCCCCCCCTGAAGACTCATTTTGCATGTGATAACATGTCTACCAAATGCAATTAACAGGAGGATTCCCCCAGACTGAGTGTGATCACAATATCTGAAGCTACAACATAACTGGGCATGAGAGCAAATTGTTGCAAATACTGTTGATCATATACCCAACGGGTAGGCCCCTTCTTCCTTAATGGCAAACCAGACTGCATTTGGGTCTTCAGGCTCTCATGTGCTAAGAGATGGTTCATTCTCAAGAGGTGGATTATGACTGGGCGTCAGCCCATCATGGTGTCTCATTCTCCTTGACAGTCACTGGTTCAGGCCTGGGGGTGTGACCCAATTCTGGCTGATGAGACCTACAGATAAATCTACTGGAGCACTTCTTAGAAAAGTTTTCTCTCATGATGATAATGTGGAATGCAGGAGAAGACATGACTGTTTTCTTTGTCTCTGGCTGTTGCTGAGCAGTCCTGCAATCATAAGGAGCTAAATCCCTCCTCACTTTTATCTGGCCTCCTCTTTCCTTCATCTCTGTTGTCTCTTTCCTGCCCAATTCTGATCCTACTCCTAGAAGTTTCTCCTTAGTGAGGGACCCTTGGAAGGGAGTCTGGGCTGGTCAGTTTTGAGAGCTCATGGGGTCCAGACTGCTCCAGCTCCTTGGACCCTTCTGGGGGTCCCTTGCACTCACCCACAAATGGACTTGGTGGACCACACTTGCCAGTGAGTGCCCGCTGGTTGTGTTGGGATTTGCCTATAATCGGGTCCATGACCTCATGACTTTCCTCTGCTTCCTCACAAAAGCTGTCGACATCATGCAGACCTTGCGGCATAAGTAGTTTAACACACTTGCTTTTGGGGATTCTTTTTAGGGGATAGCTTGTCACCTCTGTGTGGTAAATGTTGTCCATGGGGTTTGGGCCTTGGTATCTAGTGGCTAATATTAAAAAATTAAAATTTACCATAAAATTTACCATCTTAACTATTTTTAAGTGTATAGTTCAATAGTGTTGAGTAGATTGCGGTCCAATCTCCAGAACTTTTTCCATCTTTCAAAAATAAAACTTACTACCCATTAAACAACTCCCATTCCTCCCTTCCCCAACCTCTGGCAACCACCCTTGTATGGCTCTGTTTTTATGAGGAGATTGAATTCAGGGGACCAACAAAGTCTGCTGCCACAGCCCCATTACTAAACTAGAACTCCTAGAGACTGGAGTCTGTTTTATGCCCACAGCACCAAGATAGCACCCAACACAGAGAAAACACATATTTAACCACTGAATGAGTCACTCTTAATTCCCGCATCTTCTGGCAGGGTGACAGGATGCATTCTTGTACTCATTAAAGTGATTGATGGTTAACATAAAAGTTGCCATCGTTACCTGGACTAATACCTTTCCAGGTCAATATGCAACATGAGGTTCTGGAAAGATCACTGCCAACTCTTGATTACCGGACTAATGAAGGGCAGGAGAGGAACAGACTATCTCAAATTGATGCTGATTTTAAAAGTACTTTATATTTTCTTGTGTATGAATTTGTTGCGGCAGATTTCCTTACTAATTATGCTTGGTTCAGGCTAACACTATAACATCAGTAGTCCCTGGGCACCACTTGCCGGTAGTGATTTGAAGGGAAGGAGGTGGGCAATCTATTAAAAAGTAAACATTTGACACAAAGGTACACAAGATAGTTAACTAAGTGGGCATATTTGAGAGCTGTTGCTATAACAATTGGTAAAACCACAAGGAATAAAATCTTGCGTTTGCATCAAGCTTTACCATTACAAAGGGCTTTCAATCCCACTACCTCGCTTATTTCCCACAACCCCACCCCTTTATTTTTATTTTTTTAAAGATTTATTTATTTGAGAGAGCATGAACAGGAGGGGCAGAGGAAGAGGGAGAGAGAACCTCCAGCCGACTCCACGCTCAGCCTGGACCCCGAGGTGGGCTTGATCTCACAACACTGAGATCACAACCTGAGCCAAAACAAAGAGCTGGATGCTCTTAACTGACTGCGCCACCCAGGCATCCCAACCCTACACCTTTTTAATACAGGCCCTGCTAACTCCACTTTACAGGTAAGAAAATGGAGGGGCCCGGGACACTAAGTAATGTGCCCATACAACACACTTAGTCAATGTATAATCTGGACTCTCTTCTAAGCTCTTTAAGTTTTTTACAACACTATTGTTACACCTGAAGAGCATGGGGACACACACTACTCACATCCCATGTTGGAAGAAGGCAGGGTATAAATTATACATATGTAAAAACAGAGAGGTTCTGGACTAGTTTGGGCAAGAATAACCCTAATTTTCTCCCCACAATCCCTAAAACCACTCCTACCACTCAGTTTCTGCCTCCATCCTCAATCACCACATCTCTAGGAAAAGGGAAGAACAAGGATAAAAGTACCAAGGTACGACATTTGGGGGCTGTTCCAGAAGCATCAGCACTACCACCAATGATGAGGGCAGCGAGCAGACTGTGCGTCCCTACTGTGCGCCAGGCACCTCATCTCACCAGCCCGGCTGGGTAGGCAGTATGGTCACCATCTTACAGAGAGCTTCTCTGAACCTCCGCTGTGTCAAGTAACTTGCCCAAATCATGCATTTAGTAACTAGAGGAGCAGGGACTTGAACTCCATGCTCTCTAAACAAACACCTCTGTAATATGTAGGATTTAAATAAGCATACAAACACAACAATTAGGAATTCATCACACCTAGACCTGGGGATGAACTGAAGTTTGATTTTCTAAATTGCATAAAGTATGCTTGTTTCCTAAGCATTTTCATAGCACATATCTGCATACAACTAAAAAAAAACTTTTCTTGTTGTTTACCTTCAAGGTATCCCTTTCCACGTAATAAAAGCAAATTAGGCAGGAATCCTCAAATCTGCTAGCCATCCCTTCTGTAAAGTAAACCATTCTAAGAGCGAAATGTCATTTCTTTCATAATGGTCTCTGTTAAAAGATCTTTGGCACCTTTTCCATAGAACCTCTTCCCACTGAATTTAGGAATGACATATTTTGCTATAAATAAGCTTGTCTCATTTTTTTCCAGACATGATCTATTTTTATCATCTGGTTTTCAAAAGCGACTAGTTACTGTTCAGTGAAGTCTGATGGGGTCTGTGGACTCCAAAACACTAAACTTCCAGGCATCCTTTGAATTTGCCTTAACACCTGTTTTGGGATTCTTGCATTTTGGGATTCTTTTTAGGGGATAGCTTGTCACCTCTGTGTGGTAAATGTTGTCCATGGGGTTTTGGCTTTGTTATCTAGTGGCTAATATTAAAAAATTAAAATTTACCATAAATTTTACCATCTTAACTATTTTTAAGCGTATAGGGCTCTGGCAGACACAGAAGGGTTGACTCTGCCCCAAACTCCACCCTCCTTCTTCTCAGTCTTTCCTGCTGCTAGGGTAGCCAACTGACCCATTTTTGGCCAATGAGATTAGATAGGCACTTGCTGAGAGGAGAGCTTCTGGGAAACTTTTGCTTACCTAATAAAACAGGACATACAACTGGCATTGCTCTTTTCCCTGTTCCTGCTCACCACCCTGAATTAAGACTCAATGGTCGGAGGCACAGCAGCCTTCTTGAAGCTATTAAACAGGAAGACGAAAGCCAACAAAAGGCAAAGGATGATAGAACAGAAAGAACCTGGGTCTTTGGGGGCAGTTAAACCCACACCAGGACTCCTTGTTGTGCAAGCAAATAAACCCCCTGTTGGATGAACCACTGTAGTCAGGTTTTCTGCCACTTGCAGCTGAATGCATTCCTTACTGAGACACTAGCTGTTGCCCTCTTTTGGTGATTGTTCTGGTCCCCCCCGCCCCCCCCAAATCCAATCATCCCTTTATATGTTGAAGGAACTGGTACAGAATAGCATATTCTCATCAGGCACAGACTTACATAACCTAAAAGTATTTACAAACTAAAAAATAATACAAACTACATACAAAGTAAATTACATAACTGATTCAAAAAATTGCTGATAAATATTCCTTCACCTCTTTGCCTAAGAACTTCTTGAGTCTGAGATAAATGTCATACTAAACCTATTTCCTGCTTTCTTTGGCAGTGTTCAAAGTTAGGCCTTTTGGTTGTTATGATACACCCTGTTGGTTTCAAGGACTTCTGAGTGGGTCACATTCCCATTCCGTAGAGATCACACACACACACACACGCACACGATAAATCTCCCAGGACTCAATTTTATTCAAATTGGCTGAAAATTTAATTTGTTCTTCACAAAGTTCTTCTGCTTTTATTTTTAAAATTTTATTTTAGAGAAAGAGAAAGAGAGGGCGTGCGCGTGTGTGCACATGGGGGGGGAAGGGCAGAGGGAGAGGGAGAGAAGCAGACTTTCCACTAAACATGGAGCCCAGCTCAGGGCTCGATCCCATGACCCCGAGATCATGACCAGAGCCAAAATCAAGAGTCAGACGCTTAACCAACTCAGCCACCCAGGCGCCCCAAGTTCTTCTGCTTTTTAGTGATAATATTTAGAAAATACATGTGAAAGCAGTGATTTACCTAATTACCTTTTTAAACTTATTTTGCATTTCCCTCAGAAAATTGAATGACACACTGGTGATTGAGCAAAACTGACAATGCAGGCAGCGCGCCCAACTGGGAGTTGGACTACTTGTAATTAACCAAGTTAATCATGGGCACTTAGGGAATAATTTTATCACGCTGTACTAGGCAACAGCCACTGCCAAAACCTTGACTTCAGGTTATTTTAACTTACTAAAACAACAGCTTTAGATTTTCTGGATATTTTTCTTCAAAAAGACACATATGGTTTAACCAAAGAGCAACCAACACAAACACATGCATTTCCATACACTGGTGATAATCAGAGTCACTGGAGGTTGTGGAAATGTGGCATCAGTACAAGAAATTGCAGTTTAGGAATGGAAACTGAAATCCACAGATTAGGAACAAGAATGAAGCATCTCTTGTGCTTAACTGGTCCTGAGACTCAATTTTCGCTTCCCGTGGCTTTCGCCCGCGTACACACCTGCCTACGCAAAATCCTTGCTCCAGCTTCAAGCAATTCCCATTAATTAGGGCTCTGCTTGGGCACTCGAACACACTGAGCCTCAGTTGTCTCATTTATAATGTAAGGATAACACACCACAGGCATCCTGTGAGGATTATAAAGGTGACATACATATGTGCATATGTAAAAATTCTTATAAACTGTGCTATTCTCTGTTGATTTAGGATATTGGTCCTATTCCTAACTCCTGGTCAAATATGGGAAAAATTTCTGCTGGAAAAATCCCGTGCACTTCTCCATTTTATAAGTCTATCCTCAGCACTCTTTAGTTACTACTGTATCTGCCTCACAGAGAGGACTATTGTCGCTGAATTGCTGAAGGTGAAGAATTTGAGGAAAAAGGAAACGGGGCTTTGCCAATCTCTAAGGACCCGAGGAGAGCTGCAAGGACACGTGCAATAAAATGTAAGCAGATTCTTTTCCAGTTGTAATCAGTGGAAGAGGCCACAGGCTGCCCGAGAGCTGGAGTGTAACAGTACCTCTCACAGAAGTGAGATGAAACAGGTGGCCGAGCCCCGGGCTCACTATTATGCACGGAACTTGTATTTAACGAGATGCTGAGAATCAATAGTTTAACGAGATGCTGAGAATCGATAGTGTGTTTGTGGTCAAATAGAGTTATAAAGGCTCTTATTTTTCTTCTGTGAAAAAACACTAAAGACAAAACCTCCAAAGTTCACGAAGTGTTGGCCGTTTAGATCTCACGGAGGTGGCTGCCATTACAACAGACATTTCAAGCTACTCTAGCAGAGAGGAACATGCTTTTAATGAATCCTTTTTTTTTTTTTTTAAGATTTTATTTGACAGAGAGAGACACAGCGAGAGAGGGAACACAAGCCGGGGGAGCGGGAGAGGGAGAAGCAGGCTTCCCGCTGAGCAGGGAGCCCGATTTGGGGCTCGATCCCAGGACCCTGGGATCATGACCTGAGCCGAAGGCAGACGCCTAACGACTGAGCTCCCAGGAGCCCCGCTTTTAATGAATCCTAATACAATGATGTATAAAGGCATACTCTCTCCAGCTCCCTATTATTTTGAAATGTATGATTGACCAAACTGGTCTTTAACAAAAGCAAGGCATTACAGCAAACTCCTGATGGAGGAGTTCTAGCTGATCTCGGTCTATTCCCAATGCCTGGCAAGCCTGGGAGCAAACTGGATGACGGGCTGAGCGCCTGGCTGTTGTCAGTCACTGCACATTTTATCAACGGGCACTGGGGTGAAGGTACTATTCTCATCGGTGTCTAGGCCACTGGAGAGGGACAGTCCCAGTATAATTCAAGTCTGAAGATAATTCAAAAGTAGTTTTGACTGCATATTGGGATGCTTTGTTTGTGGTCTTTTGTTTTTTGGAGAAAATATGTCTAATTGAGAAGAGGCTAATTTTTTTTTTAAAGATTTTATTTGTTTATTTGAGAGAGAGAGAGTGCATGAGTAGGGGGCAGAGGGAGAGGGAGAAGCAGGCTCCCTGCTGAGCGGGGAGCCTGATGCGGGGCAGCTGCATCCCAGGACTCTGGGCCAAAGGCAGACGCTTAACCAACTGAGCCACCTAGGTGCCCCAAGAAGAGGCTAATTGTTAAAATGGAATCACCAATGTCAGTATGTATTAAAAATTTTTTTTGAAATGTCCATACCTTTGAATCAGTAACTCCAGTGTGAGGGTCTAAAGACGTAATGCAGAAGAAGACCTTTATGTCCAAAGATGTGAATTTTAAGGTTATTTATGACAAAGGAAAACTGGAGTAAATTAGGATTCACTCAAATGAACATGTAGCATTATAAAATTTATGAAATATTTTAAACACATGGAGAATAGTTATAAATGAAAATAAGATAAAAATATGAATAACACTATTTAAATAATTATATAGTAAATGCCTAGAAAAACACTAGAATGAAATACAATAAAATATGAAATGAGTACAATACAAAAATTAACAATGATGGTCTTTGATTTCCATGAATTCTACAAGTTTCCATAACGTTTTTCTTCAGTAATGAAAACATTGAAAAAACTGAAAACAAAATTAAATGAGCTCACATTCCCAGAACACACAAACTGCACGCCAACTGAAATGAATTAACAAAGATAAGTAAAGTCTAGAATTTAAAACCCACTGTAGTTTGTCCAAAAAGCTAAACATCTGACAATGGGTCACTAACTGCTAAATAGTATCCTCATGATCTCAGTAGGTCATTTGCACCTATTTAAAATTTTGCTTTTATACATTTGTCAGGGTAACTAGGTACAACAAAGTGAATTTGCTACATTTTTTTTCTTAGTGTTTACCAAGGTAAACATAATCTTTGAGATTCTTTTGGATCAATAGTCTATCGTCAGCTCAATTTTTTTTTTTTAAAGATTTTATTTATTTATTTGACAGAGAGAGAGACAGCGAGAGCAGGAACACAAGCAGGGGGAGTGGGAGAGAGAGAAGCAGGCTTCCCGTGGAGCAGGGAGCCAGATGTGGGACTCGATCCCAGGACCCTGGGATCATGACCTGAGCCGAAGGCAGACGCTTAACGACTGAGCCACCCAGGCACCCTATCCTTAGCTCAATTCTGAGCAAACAAACAAAAAACACACGCATTTGTCTCCACTCTGGAATGTCACTTTGGGCAAAGTAATAACTAGTCATTTGTATACTACACACCTAGCCATAGTTACATTATTTATAAGCTCATGAAGTCTGTAATTAAATTATAATGTATTTATAGATGACAAATGTGAATGTACCTTTGTTCGTTTTTTTTCCTTTTAGTGGAAATTGCATTGAAAATATAGGCCTCTAATTATTAAAAATAAAGAGTTGAGGGGTAGATTGTGTGTATGTTCTTTGTTGCTACACATTTTTAATGACCTGACTTACGAGGGGCTCTTTTATATTAGTCTAACTGCCTCTTCTGCCTTCCTCTATTTCAGAAACCATCAGACCACAAGTTTGCAGGCTCTTCAGAGAAGGGGCACGATCTTTCTCATCACTGCAAATTTCCTTATTACGGCACCTAGCACAGCATTTACAAAAAGGTACTTGACATGATTCATAGGGAATCATTAGAATTTTCTACTTCTAATGTCAGGTGATGATCCAGGTAACCTTCGTTTCCTGAGCGAAGTGATGGATGAATCCGGAGGAGCCAGAACAAAGCCTAAAATTGCCGAGTGTCTCTAGACAGAGAGGAGAGGGCTGGTTTGGGGGAAGGTGAAGAGTGGTGCCTGCCAACCGGCTGTGTGTGAGGGAAGAGCCACACAGGAGACTCCAGCTGGTGGGAAGGCTGCAGAGAGAATGGGAGGGACCCTCCTGCTGTCCCTATAAAAACGCAGTAAAATCTATCCTTCTACCACCTGGGGAATGGGAACCCTGCTTGCAGATGAGTGCAGGGCAAAAACAGAAGTTTGTCACTGGGACAGCCGCCATAGGGATAAGACATGTGTTTGTTAAATTGGATCAAGAATCCCACAATTAGCTACTAAGTACCTGCTCTGTGCCCTGAACTGTTCTAGCTTTGGGGCACACCAAGGAAGCACAACCCATAATGGGCTCTGCCCTCAGAAACCTGTAGTTCCCTAATGTTTGTCACTGACCTCTGTCCAACAGTTGATCCTTATTATTCATGAATTCCATATCTGTGGAGCCACCCATTCACTAAAATTTGTAACCCCCAAATCAAATGTTCTTGTACATGGAGAGTGGCAGATAAATAAATAAAGGTCCCAGCTGAGGTCAAACAAGGTCAAACTGCCTTGCTTCAGCTCTCCTCCTACTGTAAACTAGAATCCCTTTCGCAGTTGATTATTGCCACTTTTTTTTTTTTTTTGCATTTTTTTTTTTCCTGCTGGTGATTTCACGGTTTAAAATGGTCCCCAAGTGTAGTGCTGAAGTGCTGTCTAGTGTTCCAAGCAAAAAAAGGCTGTGTGTCTTACAGGGAAAATGTGTCTTAGATAAGCTTCATTCAGGCAGGAGTTATAGGTTGTTGGCCATGAGCTCAATGTGAACAAATCAATAGTATAAATTAAATAAGTTGTGTTTAAGCAAAAACTCACATAAAACAAAGTTATGTACTGACTGGTTGACAAGCGTGTGATCAGGGACTTAACTGTGTTGCCCCTCAGAGCAATGGTTCAGTACTCATAACTCAGGGTTTGCAGTACTGCAAATAAGGAGAATGAAGCGAATCTGTGCCTTCCTCTATTGCTGTTTAACTGAAGGAGAAAGCAGACCAGAGTAATCTTTATTAAGGGCCAATTGTGGGCCAAACATGGTGCTAAACATTTAAAATACATTCACTCACGTAACTCTCACAACCAACTTGTGAGGTAGGTAGCAGCTTCATTTTACAGATGAGAAAACTGATGCTGAGAGAGGTTAAGTAAATTTTCCAAGGTCACACAGCCAGTGGTAGAATACTATCCCCTACTACCTCCTGGGAGATGACTGGGGGAGATGATAAAATTGAACGGAACATTTATTCTCAGTCTCAGTTGCTGTGATGGTAGGATGGGAGGGGCAATTTGAGAAGATGACAATTAGGACGATCTCAGCCAAGTGACAAAAAGATTCTCCTCAAGGCTGGGGGACCTATAAGCTGGATAGTCACCTCTCCCTGTTGGAGACCCCGAGGGGATGGGTGACAGGGAGAGGGTGGGTTTCTACCAGTGTGAAGGGTCCCCTTCCCCACAGGGCACATTATAATCTATTCTTAATTATTCATTCATTTACTCAACATGTGTTGAATACCTACTATCTTATCCCAAGTGTAGACACTGGGGGATTCAAAACAGATTAAAAAGCACTAGGCTCACGGAACTTACTTCTAGTGACAGGATCAAAAGATTGGAGTTGTGTAGCTTTAGGTTAATACTTTTCCTAAAGTATTGTGGTATTCCAACTTTCATGATACCAACAAATACCGATGTAGAAATATTTCCATTCTGTCTGACTCCGATAACAGCACCAAAGCTGCCAAGCAGATAGGAGGCAGCCAAGCCACCCTGCTGCTTGCACAGGACTGAGTGCTCAGTTTCCTAGGGCTCCCTCTTCCCATGGTGAACTAGATAGTCTGAAAAGTTGTCCTGCTGCGAGACATTACCTGCTGGATAAACGGAACAAAACTGGCCCATCGTTATTATAATTATCCTAAGGAAATGATGCACCCTCAAAGTCGCTTGAAGTCTTTTCAGAACAATGGTTCTGAACCCGGCCTGCACACTAAATCGTCTAGGAGCTTTTAAAAGTCCTGCTGCCCAGGTCACGAGCAAACCAATTAAATCAGAATCTTGCAGGAGAACTCGGGCATCAGAATTTTATAAAACTCCTCAGGGGATTCTGATGTCCAGCCAAGGTCAAGAACCACTGCTTTAGAATGTGACAGAGCACATGGTGTGCAGGGAGAGTGGGTGGTTCCAGTGTTCTGTAAATTTCACTCAAAATTGCTGAAACTGGTGTATCTCAAAAGTTACCTAGCTTCTTGAATTTCCTCTCTATTCCCTCCTTTCTTCTGCTCTCCACCCTATGCTGGGAGGTTGATGGCACCACTTTTCAAGTAGATGCAAAGAACCAACCTAAGTGGGTACCTTTCTGAGTCTAAATATGTCCGTTTATAGTTAAATGTTTTGATTTTTTTTAAACAAGTTCCTGCTAAGCTGAGACTACATGTGAAAGCCAAAGAGGAGATACATGAATTGCAGGCTAAGGGCTTTATGATTTCCACCAATAAGTCTCTAGGAGTCAAGGATAATACCCAATATGTACCTAATAAATACCAATCATACTCTTTGCCAATCTCTGATTTGGGTTCATATTCTTTGGAGCCAATATCTGATTTTTTCGTTTTAAATGAATGAACCAACAAACCCCCAAAACATTTCCTATATATGCAGGGAAGAAACAGACCAATAATTACTTAATTTGAGTATCCTTTGGGTGCCTGGGTGGCTCAGTCAGTTAAGCATCTACCTTCAGCTCAGGTCATGACCTCAGGGTCCTGGGATCGAGCCCCACGTCAGGCTCCCTGCTCAGTGGAGAGTCTGCTCCCTCTTTCTGCTCATTCTCTCTCAAACAAACAACAAATAAATATAAAAAATATTTTAAAAAATATTATGAGTGTCCTTTGAATCTAAAATGTCCTCTATACCTGAAAGGTGCTATTAGAAAAAAAAGCGTGGGACACAGAAGACGGAAATATTCCATGCCGTAAAGCAAAGTGAACCCTCTGGCCAGTATCCTGGGGGTTTCCCATGTAACTGTTTGCATTAGGCTCTGGGATCTCTCAGAGATGGAGCAGGACTCCCTGTCCTGAAATCCTTGAAGAGCAAGAACAAGAACTAGATGAAAGTTTTCAGGGATTTGTTTATAAGAACATCATGCTGCCATTTTGTTTGCATAGACCTAAACACAGGTTTTGGATCTAACTTGGAGATATACAGGGCAGTATTACGTTTGGACTGGTCAAAGACATCATGTCAGAGGCGCCTGGGTGGCTCAGTCGGTTGAGCATCTGACTCTTGATTTCGGCTCAGGTCATGATCTCAGGGTTGTGAGATGGAGGCCCTGTTGGGATCTACACTGAATGTGGAGCCTGCTTAAGATTCTTTCTCTCTCTCCGCGCCCCCCCCCCACCAAAGACATCAACATGTCACAGTCAAGGTGCTTATAATAAAATAACTCATACCAGGGTTTATAATGCCAGTAACAATAAAAACTGAAATGAAACAGCATTTACTGAAACTTTTCTATGTTCCAGGTACCAATGCTTTTCATGTATTAGCTCACTTAAGATCCCAACAATCCCAAGTGGCAGACTTTAATATTATACCTGCTTTGCAATCAAGAAAACTATGAATCAAGGAGGTTAGGGTCATACCAGTAGTTGAGTGGCAAAGAGGGATTTGACTCATGTGGTCTGACTCCAAAGTTCGCATCCTTAACCATTCTCTGCTGTATTTCCTCACTTGTATTGGTCAGATTTTGGCTGCTGGGGGCCCAGAAGTCATAAGAGTTGAAGACAATTGGTAGGGTCAGGCCTGGGGTCAGCCTCGGAGACCTATCAAGCCCATGGTCACCAGTGGGTTATGGCTATCGCCCCTACCTTCTGGACTGGACCTGGGAGGGGCCACTAGGCTTGGGCTGATGCATGGAATAATAAATCAGGATCCTAACGCATCTGAAAAAACTTCACCCCAAAGAAGCATCAAGAAAAGAAGGCCAACCAACTCCTGGATAACACAGACCTTTCAGAGGTGGCATGCCAACTTTTTGCTTATTCACTCTCTATGGGGGCATGCCAGATGTGGCTCAGAAGTCTGGGGATGGAACTGGGGGCGCAGACCGAGCAGAGTTCACCATTTATAAAGTTGCTGGCCAAGCTCTGTGACTAGCAGAGGGTTGGGGTTGCGGAGAGAAAACCAGATTTCTTTGCGCTCAGGCAGGAGAAAAGGGCAGCATGCAAGGACAGGCCAGGCAGAGCAAGTGAAAAGAAAGAGGCCTCCAAGGAAGCAGGAATGAAGGAGGGGCCGTTCACGTTCCCACGTCACAACTGGGTCCCAACAGGCCTGCCCTGGCCCTGACAGTTATCTTCCAGTGATCCAAAGGCTTGGTGGTGCACAAAGAGCCAAGCTGCATCAGCAGCTCTGATCTGAGACATACCTGAGCAGAGAGGGGCCCCTGGCTCCGAAGCTCTAGCCCGTCAAACCCGGGCAGCTTCTTGCTCTCTGCCCCAGCATGCCCTCTCCAGCTGGGCTGGGCATCTCTAATAAGCAGCTTCGCTGCATGAATCCCCTCGCCTCGCCTCGCCTCACCTCCTCTAACTGGGAGCAGCACTGCTGCCTAAGCATTTCATTCTCGGTCCCATGCTGCACAGCTTCCGGAGCGGGGCGGGGGGGGGGGGGTGGGGGGTCCTTTGGAAGCCAGGGCTGTGGGGTAATTGTTGCAGCTGCTACTGAAATTCACTTTCGGATTTCTGTTCCCTGAGCACAAAGTTCTGAAAGCTCCCATGGAGAAGGAGCAGGCTTTGCATCCTGCAGGCTCGGGCTACCCAGACAAATTCCTAAAGCCTCATTTCTGTGTGGTCTCTTTCAAAACCTTCTGAATGTTCCAGGAGGTCTACTTCTTGATAAAATTTTCTCCCTCACTTGCGGTCAGGCCAGAAGAGAGCAGAACAGATGTTAGATCTAAAGCTTTCCCCATTCAACCACTTGACCGCTGGCTGGCTAATCTGCCGTGATGTAAATGAAATGTCTTTGAGCCTTTCTCATTCAGGGAAAAGACAAGCCTCCAAAAAAGCTGGAGACATCCCTTCTTCAAGAAAAACAACATGAAAGGACAGGGTGATTGAAGTCAGCTGCATTTCTGCCTGTTAGAATATTAAAGTGCTTGCTCTTTCCCTCTCAGAAAGTCAAAATGGATTATGCTTGAGTTCTCAACCCCCTACAAGGATTTTCCTTCTTTTCCAAGTCATCACCCGACAGACCAAAAAAAAAAAAAAAAGCTTCAATCCCCTAAGAGAGGAGCCCTACAACGAATCACAGTTTAGATGTGGAGTAAATATTATGATCCCAGCTGGGAAAATTGATGCCAGAGTGGTGCTGGGGGAGCAGGGCTCAGTCAGCACTCAGAGCTCAAACTTCAGGGGAAAGGAACACTGGAGTGTGCTGACAGTTGTCTTAGAGGTTTTTCTCCTTCTTCACCCTACTCGGAGTTACCAGGAAGCCTGGCAAATGATCAAACACCACACACAAATGTTATGCCCCAAGAGGCCCTGCTTGGGCAACTATTCAGGCCAGGTTCTCCCAGGACACCGGCCCTTCCAGAGCCTCTTGGCTGCAACTGAGGAGACGTCCCCATCTGGCCCTGGAAGGACTGACACTAGACGGAGCTCAGGTATCTGTACCAGGGCCCCCTTAGATACATTCATTTAAGAAATACCATCCTTCCCTGAATGTAATATGTGACATTTTATTATAAGGTGCATCCCTGTTACCACAAAAAGCCAAGTAAACTAGGGCATTACCTTTGTTATCATAACGAATTTATAGTTTATGCTCATTGAAAGAGCTCTTTTAGAGCTATTTACACTGGAACGTATCATCTATCCCCTGTCAATTCGTCAAAGAGAAAATACAAGCAAGATAAATTCATTAAGGTATTCTTAAAACTTTTTCCACACTGAAGAGTTTTTTTTTTTTTTTAAGACTTTATTTTTAAGTCATCTCTACACCCAACTTGGGGCTCGAACTTATAACCCGGAGATCAAGAGTTGCCTGCTCCACCGACTGAGCCAGTCAGTGCCCCTTAATTGTTTATTTTGAAATAATTTTAGGTTTACAGAGGAGAAAGACAGTGCAGAGAGCTGAGGCTGCGGGTCTAGGTGCCACACTTTGAACAGCAAGCCTGGAGAATACCCAGATTTACACACCAGAAACGCCGTTTACTGGCTGTGTGGATGGCGGACCTGCAGTTTCCTTTGGTGGAAGCTGGGATAACTCCCCTTACCTTCCAAGGCTGCCAACTCCCCTTACCTTCCAAGGCTGCCGTGAGTAGCAAAGGAGCAAACATGCACAGAAGCCCTCAGTTAACCATCAACTACCCACGAACATCAGTTATTCTCACTACCTACAAGGTACCATGTAGCGTTGTTGCCCCAAAGGAGCTCAGAGTCAAGAATGGCCCTACATTGATCTGGTGCTGCACAGCCTACGGTGACATCATACCCGTTCCACAGTTTGACCTTCGCAATAATCCTGTGCAGCAGGTACACTAAGCTGTTCCTTCACTTATTACATGGGTTATCCTGAAGCTCTGAGGGTGTTGCTTTGTCACAGTAAACTCTACTTTGGACCTGTGGGCTTGTCCTTGGCCCCCTCACTGTACGTACTTGTAACTTCATCCCGTATGAAGGCAGGTCTGTCAGCACTGGGTTACTAGGTCTGTTTCACCAGGTCTGAACCAGTCTTACTTTTCGGACCCGGAACTTCCCTGCAATCTCAGCCTGCTTTGCGGCCCAGGCCCTTCCACAGCCGGCTCCTCTCCCGGGTGACCCACGGAGGAACTAAGGGAGGCGGGGCTAGTGCGTGCTCCAGCTGGTCCGAATCAGCCGCACCCACCTCTTTTGTAGAACTGTAAAGTCAATTCAACACATTAGCTTTTTCAAAGGCGCCAGATCATTTTGCCATTAACCCAACTTGAGATAAAAGAGTTCAACTATTTAACACATCAGTTTGAAGTAAAAACAAAACAAAAACAAAAGGTCTCCTGACCTCGTCACTTTCTTTTGTAGGCTTTGTGGGGTAGTGGGGTGGTGGGTCTTATCGACCTGAAAAACCCACCCAGAACAGGTTTGGGAAAAGCTGTCCTTAGACATTTCTAGTACTTCCCACCCACCTTCCTGAAGAGTAAAGGTCTCACGGGGAAATCTTTAGAACTGCCTAAAATAAGCTGACATTCATTTATACATTCACAAGTCTTCTCCTGCCTGGAATCTAACAGCGCCACTCCTGGATCTAATTTTTTTTTAAAAAGGTTACATTCGTATGCTCTCTGGCTTAAAAGTTCTTTTGACGACAATTTAGGGTTCCTTCTTAAAATAGCTGCTAAAGGCAAGAGGCTGCCTTACAATTAAAAACAGATGAGGTGAGATCATTTGTGGGGTAGCTTGAGGTGAAGGAAGCACCATAATCTTATCCGCTGTGGGGAGGAATTTAGAATGAAGGAAGGCTGGCTGGCCTTGGGCTCCATCCAAGAGAGTGTTGTCACTAAACTACTCAAAGAGAGCCTTATAAGGCAGCTTCTTGTAGAAGGCAAGTCTGCAGTAAACCCGGAGGGCAGGCTCTAGGGGAAGGATAGAAATCATATTTAGTGGTGCCAACAGATGCTGCTTAGCTCAATCATTCCATCTCATAGGTCTAGAGTATCAAAGACTTTAAAACTTTTAACAGTCTCTTCCACAGGCTTCCCCTCCTCACTTAGGTTCTCTCTCAGCTCTCCACAAGAGAATCTTTGAGACAGAATTCTCTGGACTCCCACAGGAGCATGTTACGGTATTCCACATTTTTTTTTTTTTTTTTTTACCAGCAAGTTCTTCCTACTGTGTAATCTAAATGTGCCTCATGGCTACTTAATTCCAGGCCCTTTACTTCCATCTCCTGAGGAATTGTAGAACTTAAGGTCAGGCACCTTTCATTTAATAACTCATTCCCAACCATGAAGAAACATTAACTTGTTTTTTGGATTACTTTCCTTGAAAAGAATCTTAAGTCCTTTAAGTCCCCTTTCCAAGGCTGCCTATTCTCTTTTCTAAACCTTCTTCAGGTTTTCAAATCTTCCCTGAAATGCAGTGATTAAAACTAGGTAAAGTAAGAATGAGCTAAGGTCCTGAAGTTTCTGTGCTCAAGAAAGGCAAAGGAGGCCAGAAAAGTTTTAAAAGCTGGGGTAGACTTTTTTGGGATGTGACTTTTTCTGTGTCTGATCTGAAGGCAGAGAGAGGAATGGGGATTGTGGGAGAGAAAGGAAGAGCTTCCCGAAATGAGCAAGTGGCTGTAATTCAGGAGCAGGGCTGGCTAATGAGCAAGCGATGTGAGGATACTTTGTAAGGGGTCATTTATAAGAAAAAAGCACAGCACAATGGGCTCGTCTCTCCCAAGTAACACACAGCTTGCCCCCAAGGGTTAGGAATCCGGATTTGACAATGCTTCTAAGATCTGAGAAACTGAACGTCTTGTGAAGAAGTCTAGGCATCCTTTGCTGGGATTATTTTAAACAGCTTCCTAATGGGAGTCTCTGACCGCAGTCTTGCCCCTTTCCAATCCATTCTAAGGGTGGCCAATAGATTTTTTAAAAAGCATAAATCCAATGATATCACTCACTAGGTCCCACTGCTCTTGTGATCGCCTCTAAACCTCGATGCATCTAAACTTCTCCCTCCATCAGTGGGCTCTGTCAGGTGTCCAGCTGCCACCGCTGCTCCCTCTCTCTGCAAGGCAGCCCCATGGGATCACGTGCTAGTCCTTCTGCTGCCAAGACTCGTCTCCTCTCCCTTCTAAGTCCATTCCAATTCCCGGGCTAGCTTTGCTGCAGCCAATTCCTTCACATCCCTGTCTCAGGACCTTATTCTCCCAGCAAGTCATTTCTGGCTCTTTTTCTACAAATCCGGGTGAAGGATCCCCCTCCTCTGGGCTCTGTGACCATCTTATGGTATAACTGTGTTAGCTTAACAAGTATTGCACGGACTTCCATTCCCCCCCATCCCTGGAGATAAACCAGACCATTAATAATTTCATTTAATTCTCAAATCGCTGTTTCAACTTCCAGTAAAGTTCTACAATTCTGACACTAGTTGCAACGTATTTTTCCCACGCCACCAAGCTAGTCTTTGACGCCAGCTGGGTGTCCTTTTCTGACAGCGGAGATAGCGTTAACTCGCACAGCTCAGTCCCTCCAGACTGCACCCCCAACCCTTCAAATGCCCATCACAAGTCCAGTTTGCCACCTGTGCCTCTGACTTGGGCACAGACTGGAGGTTCCAACCACTCCCTCCTTAGGTTGAATTAATTTGTTAGAGTGGCTCACAGAACTCAGAGAAACATTTTACTTACAAAATTACCAGTTTATTACAAAAGGATACAACTCAGGAAGAGCCAGACAGAAGAGCTGTGTAGGGCAATGTACGGGAAAGGGGCATGGTTGGAGTTTCCATGCCCTGTCTGGGAGCGCCACTCTGCCAGCACCTCCAATGTTCACCAACCCAGAAGCTCTCTGAACCCATCCTTCTGGGTATTTGTGGAGGCTTCATTACATAAATCTGATTTAATGATTCGATGACAATCATTGGTCTCCAGCCCGTCTCCCCTCCCAGGAGGTGGGGGTGGGCCTGAAAGTTCCCACCCAATAATCAAGTGGTTGGTTCAACTGGCAGGCAACCTGCCCCCTCCTCAGTCCCAAAGTCACTCATTAACACAGCAAAAGCTATCCCATCACGCTCTACTTAGGAAATTCCAAGGGCTTTAGGAGCTTCGCCCTAAATGGAGTTAAGATCACATATATACTTATTGTAAATCACAATATCACAAATTCATAACTCATTAGTGGATAGTAATACAACAAAGACATTTAAATGATAGGCTCATTTTTATGTTGATAACCTAAAATGAGCTTCTCAAAGAGCAAATGTTTAAAATCCATCAAATGAAATGAGTTTCTGAAAACCAAATTCTTTTACTGAAGCTTTTTCTATTTACAGAACAGTTTCTGCAGCTCTGAACCTAATTCTTACCAAAAAGGGGATGGAGAAATGTTGGGATTTGGAGGGAAAAGTGACCACCTAATGTTAGAATTCAGGATAGCAGAGGAAGGGAAGATGAGTCAATGGTCCGATATATTCCTTGGCCTAGACTTCAGGAAGACAGAATATACAAGGAGAAAAGAGAACAGACAGGCAGGAGAGTCCACAGCCTGCATTTCCAAATGGGAAGGCCCCTTCTTACATGGATTCCTTTGTCTAATCAACAAATATTTACCAAGTGTCCAACTAATCACCAGCCACTGTATTTATAAATAATTATAAGATGGAGTCCCTCTTTTTGGATGCTCCTAGTCTAGTGGGGAAGACAGACATTCAAAGAGCCCTTTGGAGGCAATGGGGAGTGCTATACTGACCAGCAGAGCTTGTTTTTCCCTCAGGAATTCTGGTCCCTTGGCCGAAATCCCCACATGGATCCTCTGCATGGCTTGGCCCGCCCTCACTTAATACTGTTCCTTCCATCCCTAGCCTCCATCCCATTTCCCTGTTGTACATTCTTCACAGCACATGCTATTAAATAAAAATGTTTCTGTCCAAAGCTTACAGTAAAAGCCATGAGAAAGGGGCCTTATTTTATTCAAGGCTGCTTGCCCTGAGACTAGAAGAACGCCTGGCAAATTTCATTCAACGTATGTTTAAAGCATCTACTAGTGCCAGGCACTGATGTAGGCATAGATCAGGAAGCAAAAGTTCCCTTTCCTCATAGAGCTTACTTTCAAGTTCCATAATGACAATGCCTATTTATTGTGTGCTTTCTATGGATGATCTCCACAACACTGAATCTTAACAGCAACTCTGAGACAGGTATGATTATAATCCCTCTATTACAGGTGAGGAAACCCAGTTCCAAGAGGTCAAGTGACTTGCCTAAGCATAAGGGGCAGGGTTAAGATGCATACCCAGGGATCTGGCTCTAGAGCTCAGTGTCTCACCATTCCGCTAGAACCCCTCTTGCTTACATATACACAGTATGTGTGCAATAAATATTGCTGAAAAATGGCTGGAAGCCTACAGAGAACTGGAGGAGGACAAGGACACCATTATGGGGTACAGGGTAGGTGGAACGCAGCAGGGTGGGGGGAGATTAAGGAGCTTCCCAGAGAAAGGGACATGGGCTGATTCTTGAAGGCCTGGAGTTCAAAGAGTGGAAAGATAGTGAGGGTGTGACTGCAAACAATAGCAAACAGCAACACTTACTGTGACTGGACCATAAGGGGGTTGAAGAAAAGAGGAGAAAAAAAAAATAAACGATCAACATAACCTCAAAGGCATTCCTGCTGAACAGTGCATCCTGGGGACGAATTACACAGAACTTCTCTGAGTTCCAGTTTTAGGGAAGGAACTTTCAGGCCCACCCCCCACCTCCTGGGAGGGGAGACAGGCTGGAGACCAATGATTGTCATCGAATCATTAAATCAGGTTTATGTAATCATACATATACAAATCATATAGTTATGGAAAACAGCCTTGTATGCCCAGCTAGGCAGTTTGAACTTGATCCTAAAAGTACTAAACACAGAGACCCAAGGTGGCTGAAATGGAATCGCTAAGAAGCTCGGATTTAAAGGACCACGAACAAAAGGTGTTAAGCAAGAATCAGAATAAAGGAGCACCATATTCTCTTCTAACTGTGTGTTATAGCTCTCAGCACCTCTATAACTTTTTATTAAACTGAATTGTCAAATCCCCTCTTCCACTTACTCATGACATCAGGGACCTCAATAAGATCTAATGGCACTAAACTCATGATGGCAGTTCCAAGGTTTGAGATGATTAGCTCATTACCTTTTGGACATAATTTTGAGAAGATGGCTTTGCCTCTTACCACAGGTTCAGAAAACAGGCAGACCAAGATCTTTCCCCAGATGGTAGGTAAGTGGTGATCTCAGAAAAGAAGGGGACAATTGGGAGGGTCTCCCAGGGAAGGCACTCAGGGAGGTGAGATTGCAACTTGTATGGATACTTTTTTATTGTTATGTTAATCACCATACATTACATCATCAGTCTTTGATGTAGTGTTCCACGATTCATTGTTTGTGCATAACACCCAGTGCTCCATGCAGAGCGTGCCCCCCCCAACACCCATCACCCGGCTAACTCATCCTCCCACCCCCGTCCCCTCTAGAACCCTCAGTTTGTTTTTCAGAGTCCATCATCTCTCATGGTTCGTCTCCCCCTCCTATCTTTTTTTTTTTTTTCTTAACATATATTGCATTATTTGTTTCAGAGGTACAGGTCTGTGATTCAGCTATGGATACTTTCTTAATCAGCAAGACCAGATCTGTTTGTGCATCCTTGGCTATAAAACACCGAGCACAGGGCTGACATGTGCTATATGCTCAATAAGTGTTGGTTACCGAGATGAACAAGAATGCCCCCTTTCTCTCAATACCTGAGGAAGCATAACTCAAGTTTCTCCTCAGGGTAGAAATAACTGGAGGAACCTAGAAAATGCATTTCCTATTCTTTGCAGAGTCCCAGTACTAAATGGCACAGAAATAAATGGCACTGTCAGGTTTGCCTCTGTCATTGTCAAAACACTTCCACATCAGGAGAAATATATTAGGAGATCTGGTTTTGGCCCCATTTGTCTCTGTTGTAGAAAAGTACACTGGTAGACCTCATGTTCTTTTCTGCTTACTCTGGCATAATAAATGCTCCCAGGCATTAGACCCCATATCTCTAAATTTAGATTGGGAAGAAAAGGCTAATTTATGTCAAGGTTTCCAGTTTTAGATGCTATTTCCCTTAACATTTTCCCAAACAAAAAGAAAAACCAGGTCCACATCTTCATGGGGTTTACAGTCTGGAAAGATGCTGAGGAACTGAGTGTTGATGGCAATGAGGTGATAGGACTAGTTCTATAGGACTATCCGTCTCAAGATTTTATAATCCCACTGTGTGTTTAGAGACACACATAGCAGGAGAGAAAAAGGGATAAAACCAGCTACAGGCTAGAATTGGCAACAATGCCTAAATAATCATCCAGCTAACCTTCTGCTCTGATAAGCAAGTACCAGTGATTTGGAAAGACTATGGGGAAAAATTCCCCTTGGAATGCTTATAAGAAAAATCTCAGTATTTGGAATGAGTTTTTAAACTGCATACATTTCTCTTTTCAGGAAATGACTGATAAGTTAGATCCAAAAGAACAAATGACTATTTCTGTTGGAAAAGTCTATGAATTATTTTGGGTTATGATTTTCTAAGTTTAAGGTGACAATAATCTAAACAGTCAACAGTTAAGTTACACGATTTAACGCTTTCAGTAGTGAACTCTGAAATTAGTGACATACGACCTATCAGAATATGGACTTCTGGGAAAAGCTCTAAAAAAAGAAATTATTTGGAAAGTGTGGAGAAAGTCTGAGGTGTGCTTAAAGAAGCAACTGTCTCTGTCATTTCAAGAGAACTGCCTCCCTCCTTTTTTCTACATTGGCTGGGGCCAGGAGAGGGACTGCCAAGGTTGGATCTCTAACTTTCCCTTTAACATTTTCCGTAGGCAGTAATTTCATTTCAGGCAGAGTTAAAATCTCTGAGGTTTCTTCCCCCTTACAAGTCCAGACTCTTATTTATTTTCCCTTTTCATTTATGGCAAGTTTGGACCTGTCTGGAAAAAAAAAAAAATAATAAACGATCAAACATAACCTCAAAGGCATTCCTGCTGAACGGTGCATCCTGGGGACGAATTACACAAAAATGGGACAAGAAAAACAAAATGGTCGTAAGGTTCACAATATAAACTACCTCATAAAAACGTTCTTCAAAGAGTTTGTACTTTTTGCCCACAAATAATTAGCTACATTATTGTTTGAGAATCTTTAATTTCCAGTAAGTGAATTACTTTCTCTAATATTAAGAAACCATGAAATCCAATTTTTAAAATTCTTACAGTCTAGCCAATTAAACGTAGGACAAAGAACTTCTCTGAAAGTCCTTACTTTGTACTTCATCGTCAAACTCTTTCCCCCTCTCTCTTGACTTCACTTGCACCTATCCACCGGAGCCAAGAAAGAAGGACGAGGAAACGACATCTTGGGTTTCCAAAAAAGTGGGGGCAGCACTGTGCCGGCTGAGCCTTTGGGACGCGGGAGCCTGTGGTATCGGAAAATGTTTTCTATATATACCCTCGCCCCGCCAGTCCTCACTTCTCGGCGCACGCAACAAGCTTTCAAAATAAAACCACCAAAAAAAGAGGAGGGCGTCGCCCATGCCTCCCGGCGGCTGCCAGCCCCTCCCCGCCCCCCGAATCCGTCTCCCGGGATGCCCACTGGAGTCCTCGCGGGACAGCGCAGCGCTACCGCGGACGCCCTGTCGGGTCTGATCCGCCAGGGGGCGCGCGGCCGCCGGGGCGGGGTCGGAAGGGAAAGCGCTCGTGCCCACCTTGCTCGCAGGTGCCCTTGCTGACCTGGGTGATGGCCTTCTCCCCGCGGCTCTCGGCCCTCAGGCTGGCGGCGCGCAGCTGGCACCCGCTGGGGTAGGTGACGTCGTCGCTGCCGCACACCGGGTAGCGGCTCTTGCACACGCACACGCCGCTCACCCCCGGGCCGCCGGCTGCTGCCCCGGCTTTACCCTTCCGCCTCTTGCGGCTCTTCACGCACTCCATGCCCGGCGCGCAGTGCCCCCTGCCGGCGCCGCCGCCCCCGCACGGCTCGCCCTCGCCGCGGGCGCACACCGGGCAGCAGCCGCACGCGTCGCGGGTCTCGCCCAGCTGGCAGCCCCGCGGGGGCAGGGGCGGGCAGGCGGCCGGCTCGCAGGGGCCGCAGGCGTCCGAAGAGGAGGAAGAGGAGAGGGGCAGGAGCAGGAGCAGCAACCCGGCGGCGCCGAGGAGCAGGACGCTCAGCGGCGGCCGCTCCATGGCTGGGTGCGGAGGCGGCGGGAGCGCGAGTGAGTCGGGGCTCGCAGCCCGGCGCTTTAAACCCGGCGCCCCGCCCGGCCCGGCCGCGGGAACCACACCCCGGGGCGGTGAGAGTTCGGCCGCCCCGCCCGCGCCGCGCCTCCCGGGACCGCCCGGCTCGAGCGCCCCTGCCGACGGGGCGGGGCATCCGCGCGGGCCCTGGGCGCTCGGTCTCGCGTCCGCTTCCCAGCGCGCCCCGCCGGCTCCGCTCGGGCCCCTGCCCTCAGCCCCGCGGACTGCTCCCCAGTCCCTCGGGGTCGCCCGCGGGGACGGCGCCTCTCCCTGCCCAGGTATTTATACTTCTTAAGGACTTTGAGACGACCCTGTGTTTAATCTATTAAATTCTCCGTGGGCCTGGGAGACCTGAGTACTGACTACTCTTTTAAGAACAATTCGTGTTTAAAACCCCACGTGGGGATTTGTGTCCCCGTTGGCCACAGGCCCGGTGTGGTCTTGGGTGCCGGGCTAAGAGGACAAATCATTGCCAACCACTCCTCGTTTTTGGAACTTCATAATGGACCCCTGCCCCTGTGCTCTCTTACGCCAAGTCAAGTTTTAAGTGTGAGTTCTGAATTCATGAGAGCTGTTGCATTGCCTTAAGTTCATACTAAATTGTGTTGGATCTCCAACAAACCTCTCCGGAGAACAGGGCATAGCTGGGTGTGCCATTGAGGCACCCGAAGCAATTTTCACCAGTAGTCCCGTGAGGTTTTTGGTATAAACGACTGACATTTCCTCCTCCGTCTCTCTAAAGTGCTCTGCAGACTTACCCTTAAAGCCTCTTTTTCCCGAGAGTATGTCCTTCAAATCCCTCCTATCCAGACATTTAAATTCTTTCCATTTTTATTGAACATACAACATTGCAATGTGCATCATTCTGCATGTCACCTTTTAGTTCTTTAGAAAAGTTTTTTTCTTAGCATAAATCCAAGGATTTATAGGATTGCTAACACGATATATTGCCACCAGCAATATATGATGTCACTCATCAGCCTTCCTAGGATTCCTGTAAACTTTTTTGAAAATTATACAATCACAAAATTTATTCAGGGAATAAAAAAACCAAGCATCCTCCTATCCGGAAAACCTAGCACTGCTTTTTGGCCTCTCCTTAGATATTCTGGGAAAGTGACACTTTTCTTTACAAGGTCATATGTTGACATGACAATTGTTTGTAAAACGATGAAAAGTCTTTGGAGCAGAGTTTTCCTAAATATTCTTGCCTTTGTCCCACTTGAGATACAGTTTACATGAACCCAGTATACAGTCCCAAATTGAAACAAATGCAGAGTGCACTCTGATATTTCCTATTCTGTTGTAACATTATGAATTGGTCAAGGTCAGCTAAGTTGAGATGACCCACTATGACTATCCTGTCATAGGTTTAGCCTCCCCACAACCTGACCCCTAGAACAAGGAGTCCAGTGCAAGTAGTTTACTTGAGAGGCCACATAAGGACACACCAGTTCCACGGGGTTTGGTGGTGGTGGTGGGGAGTGGACAGAAAGGGAAGACAGTCAGTTAAGGTGCTTATCAAGTTAGCTCCCAGGTGGGTGTGCAGCCAGATGAAGCCCTCAGGCTCTACAAGTTTGGGGGGGTGGCATAGGGACACTGACAGCAGCTGTGTGGTGTTCTGAAACCCTGCACCAAAGCCAGCAGTAGGCATGCAAGCGCGTGGGACAGTAGAGTTCCTTTGGGGTTCCTCACCACCCGGGAAGCAGAAGAACAGCGGCCTTCTCGTCACTGAAGGGGGCGCTTGCGCGGTGTGAGAGCACCAACGAGGAGCACCTGGAGCACCTGGAAATAGGAACAGATGCGCTTATTCAGAGGAAGGAGAAACGGCAGGAAAATGGAGCCTTGACAAATTTGACAACTCCTTGCTTCCAAGAAAGAAGATATTGTCACCTATTCAGCTTTAGTTCTAGTGAGATGAAAAGCCTGGGTGTGGAGAAAGGACTATGTCATTTGCAAATAGAATTTTATACTTCTTCCTGTTTAATCTTGATGCCATTGATTGATTGATTGATTGATTTTTGGCCATTGTCCTGGGTAGAACCTCCAGTATAATGAAAAGAAGTGGTGAGAGTGGGCATCATTTTCTTGCTCCTGACCTTAACCTTAGAAGGAACGCTTTCAGTCTTTCACCACTAAGGATGATGTTACCTGTGAGTGTTTCATAGATGGTCTTTTCGGGTTGAGGAAATTCTTTTCTATCCCCCATTTTGTTGAGTGCTTTTATCATCAAGAGTTGGAATTTTAACTTTTGAATTGTCAAATGGCTTTTTTGCATCTGTTGAGAGGATCAGTGTTGATAATGGCATAGTACATTAATTGATTTTTTTTATTTTTTAAAGATTTTTATTTATTTATTTATTTGACAGAGAGAGACACAGTGAGAGAAGGAACACAAGCAGGGGGAGTGGGAGCGGGAGAAGAAGGCTTCCTGCTGAGCAGGGAGCCTGATGCGGGGCTCGATCCCAGGACCCTGGGACCATGACCTGAGCCGAAGGCAGACGCTTAACGACTGAGCCACCTAGGCGCCCCATTAATTGATTTTTGAACGTTAAACCAAACTTGCGTGCTTGGAATAAAATCCCACTTAGTCATGATGTATAGTCCTTTTTTTTTTTTTTTTTTTTTTTTTGTATGTTTCTGGGTTTGGTCTGCTAACAGGCTGTTGCAGGTTTTTGGCATCTGTATTCATTGGTGATACTGGACCACAGTTTTCTTTGTTGTCTTTGGTTTTGGTGTTAGGGTGACAGTGGCCTCAGAGTGAGTTAGGAAGTATTCTCTCATCTTCTGTTATTTGTTTGTTTGTTTGAAGAGTTTCTGAAAAATTGGTATTAATTTTTCTTCAGATGTTTAGTAGACTTCACCAGTGAAGTCATCTCGGCCCCAGCTTTTCTTCATGGACCGTGTTTTGTTACTGATTTAATCTCTTTATTTGTTATAGGTCTGTATTAGTTTGTGGGGCTGCCATAATCAAATACTACAGATGAGGCGGCTTAAACAACAGACAATTATTTTCTTACAGTTCTGGAGTCTTGAAGCCCCAGATCAAGGTGCTGGGAACGTTGGTTTCCTCTGAGGGCTATAAGGGCAAGATCCTCTCCCTACTCCAGACAAGGTGCCAGCTACAAAATACTAAGCAGCCCCTCCCTCACTAAACAAGACTGCTACTTTACCTAAATAAAAACTTAAAAAAAAAAGACTGCAGCTTTACCAATTATTTCTATTACTCGAGTCTGCCTTCCCTATAGATAAGAGTTATTGAGATAATCATAGAATTGTTCCATCCAGAGTGAACTCCTGATTCCTTAAATCGTCCCCAGAATTACTCAACCAGAGTCCAAATCCTGTAATAGGTTCTTTCTAACACGCTCTTAACTTCGGGAACTCCGCAGTTCCATGTGGAGCCCATTCTCTCTTGCTACAGTAAGAAAGCCAACGGGTTGGCACACCAGGTGTGTTCCTGGTGGCCTTTGGATGAAGGGCAATGGCACATGAGAGATTTGCCCACCAGCTCCTTCTTTTTCTATTCTCTTTCAGCTCAACATTCCCCCACCCCAACCCACAGCACATTCCCAAACTTTGTCAGTGGGTCCATGTACCTGGCAAACACCCTTCTTGGTGGGGAGGGGCATCTCCAAGACTTCCCAGGCCAGCAAACTTCGATGGCATCTGTGGGAGGCTGAGGGTGCCATGTGGCCTTCCCTGCTGTATCCCTCTGTGCCCTCCTCCCCAGCAGACATCTAACTGGAAAATGGACTATTTGTCTCCCATTTTTGCAAACACCACAGAGATGTTGGCTGCTCCCCCCCTCACTTGGCTTCTTCGGGTGGGAGCGGGCAGGCATGAAGGGGAGGAGAACCCCACTGTGTCCTCCACTGGGCTCTCACTCGCCCCCAACCAGCTTATGTAGAGCAGGGGTGAATATGCTGGGAGGGGTTGATTGTTGTAGGCCCTTTAGCACTGGGGAACATTCTGCTCCAGTTCTTGGTGGCTCTTTTTTAGAATGTGGGAACATGTGGCATCTGTAGTTTTGGGTTGTGGATCCTAGCTCCATTTCCAGGCACAGGAAGAGTTGTTCTATCTAACAGTCTGTTATGATAGTTATTCATCATCTTTATCATCACTTCATTTTCTCCTCCTCTCCCTCCTCCTCCTTCATCATCATCAGTAAATAGATTGTCAGGTGGTGGGATGGGGTATGGATGATGATCCCAGCCCAGATAAACAGCACATGAAAAGGACGAAGCCAGTGCAAAGGATTTTGGCACATCCCAACAACTGGAAAAAGTCCAGCATAGCTGAAGCAAGGTGTGTATGGGGAGAATTGGGGAAAGCTGACTCTGGAGAGAAGGCAGATACGAGACGACCAAGGGTTTTGCACACCATGCCCACGACTTTGGACTGGAGCTTATAGATGACAGTGAGCTGTTGAAGGATGCTGCGGAGAGGCAAGATCAGGGTTGCAGCATAGGAAGGTCAGTACAGAAGAGGGGAATGGATTGGAACAGGGACAGACTTGAAGAAGGAGTGTAATTTCTACAAAGTAGGGGCTACCTTTAGCTTTTGTAGTGTCTTTATATAGATTAGGAAAAAGCCCCCCCCCCCCCCCCGGGCAGATGCAGCACAGAGGGTACAAGACTTGGCAAGTAGATGATGCCTTTGTGCCAAGAAGAAGTCGCCTCTTCCTCCTGGGAGGAGAACCGAGCCCGCACCAAACACATGGCCTAGCAGGTGAAGGGAGGGCTGAATTTCAGCCTCACTCGCTTCCTGTGCACGCCCCTCACAGCCTTACAGGGAAGCCTGACCGGGTGCCAACATTGGGCCTGATACAGAGCTGGCACTGAGTTAAAATTTTTTAAAAGTCAGCTGGGCAACTACTCCCGCCCACTACAACTCCCATCCAGGCAGGAATCAAGGAGGACTTGACGTGAGTTGTGGTGATGGGAAGGCAGGACCTTCCCAAATGGACCACGTCATTTGTTGTCCATTCTGACACTTTCGTGAGCAAAAGGGAGTACTGTTTATACTTGTGCCGGGACAACAGGCATAAATCAAGATTGTCCTGGACAGCAGGGACATGCGGTCACCCTAAATAGAGGGGAAAGGATGGATGAGAGGTTTTTTTCAAGATGAAGAACATACAGGCCTTTGAAAGTAACTGTGAGAAGGAGTAAAGAGAAAACCTTGAAACTTCTGGCCTGGGAGACTTGGTGAAATTGCTGCTGAGGCAGGTTTGTGTTGGGAGAAGATGAGCTTGGTTTTGGCTGTGCTGATTCTTTATAAAACCAGGTTCATCCTTTTTGGACAGTTCTAGAAAGGTGGGGAGGGGCTCTGTAGTGATCCTGTCACATTGTCGTAGAGACATGGCAGGAAAGTTGACTCAGAGTCAGCCCTTGATGCTGCTTCTCTCTATATATGTGAAGTCCCTCAATGATAAAATCTCATTGTTTAATAAAGGACAGAAACCGATTTCTTATCAGCGTTCTACATCTGATCTCTTAAAAGAGCTACAGCTATGCAGGGAAATAGCTAATGGTATAATTGAAAAGGCATTAAAAGCCTATAAAATTCCATATTAGAGACACAGAACTGGAAGGACTCTCTAGAGGTCATTGAAAGCTAGGTGATGCTGGAGCGTTTAGCCCCGATTGTAAGTCATCAGGGGCACGGAGATATCTGAAGGACTTTTAGAGATCATCAAGGAAGATGGTCTCTCTCACATTCTGCTCTATTATTTGACAACCTTTCAAGATTTCTGAAGGTCACTGAATAATAAGCTAACTTCCAAATATACACAATTGCAAAGAAAATTTAGGTTTATGCTCTAATCCTCACTATCCCAGATATATCACATGAGGCTGTTAAATCTCTGGGGGCTTCATTTCCTGGCTTAAAATTCATTATTTTACACTTTAACTTTGAATTAACACAGACTTTTACATTTGCATCCCCCTAAAAATTAAATTAGAGAAGCATTGCTTCTTGTGACAACAAGTAGAAAGAAATCTCCTTGGGTTAGTCCGTAATTAGGCTCCATCCTTTTTTGTTATGGGGGAAATGATATGATCATTTGGTGGTAAATGATGCAGTGCCCCCATATTAATCTTCCAGTTGCCCGATTCCATAATTCACCTTGGCAAAGTAGAAAAATAAAAAATAAAGAATGTCTCCTCATCGTTGTAAGAGGCCTGGGAGAATATCAAACCAGGATGAATAAAATATTTTCAGGGAATAAGTGATTCGGTCACAAACTTAACTGTGAGGAAAACTTTGTGCTTATGAAGGGGTTATATAGGTGTCCTGAAAGTCTGTGAGGATATTTATCCTGAGAGCTTTGATCCCTTCCCTTCTGAGCAGATCATCAGCTAGGGTGTTAAGATGTTGAGTAACAAGTTTTCTTTCACTGTTACTGCTTTTTTCTTTTCTTTTCTTTCTTTTTTAAAGCTTTTTAAGGGAGTAGAATAACAACATTCCTTTCACTGGTGCTAAAGATTCACTTTTTTAAAAGCTGATAACGGAATGACGGGATTGTTACTTTATCTACTACAATGTAGCTACCTGGCTGGTGTGTCAGCCTCCGGGGTGAGTAACAAGGTAATTCCAGTATTGTCACCATCTATAGCTATCAAGTTTCAGATCCAAATCCCTAAAGCCAAGGCACGTCCCTCATTACTGCCTTCTCATAGCATTAATGTTTTAATAAAAATGCTTGCTTTTTAAGAGAAATGTTGATGTGCCAGAACAGAGGGAATACTGGAAAAAGTCCCTCTTCTTTTGATTCTTGTTGAGTGGAATTCTCTTGGGTCATTTGAGTCTATTCCTATGCCTAATTGAGAAGTAACAGTTTTAGGTTTTCTTCAAGGTTAAGAGGTGACATTTTTATCCTCATGGTATACTCGGCCTTGGGTTCTGGAAGCCCATGAGATGTGCGGGTGGTTGGCTTCACAGTCAAGGCCTTCAGGGGTAGGGGAGGTTCCCCAGTGATTTTCTTACTGGAGAAAAAGTGATTTGGGGATGAGATATTCAAGAGAGGGGAGAGAGGATACAACTTTAAGAGAAGGGAGCTCATGTCTCCTGGGCCTTTGGTGAAATCGCTCATGTTCTGTGTGTGATACTAGGTCTCAGACTTTTGTCGACAGGCTAGCCCACAGCTGGATGGGGGGGGGTTGTCTATTGGAGGCTTGAACAGCCCCCAGGATGGGAAACAGACCCAACTGAGGTGTCCTGTTAGTACACAGGGGGAGTATCAGGAGGGGCTTTGACAATGTGGCGACGATGCCTGTCTGGGAAACCTTCCGTATTTTCAGCCATGGCTTGTCCCTGTGGTGATGGACATTCGTAAGTCCAGGAAATTGGCTTAATGTGGGAAAGCAACACTTTCCAGCTTCGTGTGCCTCTCAGAAGACAGCCCGATAAATCTTTTTTGGTTGCATTCTTAATGTAATTCTATACCACAAGCATTTGCTAGAAGAGGCTCATTGGGGACCCAATTAAAGCTATTCTCTGGTATAATTGCATCAAACCAATTAGAACATATAAAATTTTTAATCTGGGCCTCTTGAGGCAGCTCCGGTCAATCGAAGGTTTATACCTAAATAAATACTGCTGATTAACCACCCAAAGTTGATAAGAAAAATGCTAGACTTCGTAGAAAATTTTTAATAAAGTATTTTAAAACGTATCCTCCAGCTGCATCACTTGACCTTTCCCCTTTGACCTCGCTGACCTGCCAAACCAAAAGACTTCCAGTTCCCTGAATGTGCCATCCTCCCGTGCACATTCTTCTTTCTGGAATTCCCTAGAGAAGCCGAGCATTTATCTCATTCCCAAGATCCTATTCTCTCTCTCTGGGACTGAACCCTGCCTGCCTCCTTTGCCCCGGTTCCCTTCTGAAAGTTGAGCTTCCGAACCCCAGCCAAGCCCCGACTAGCGCGGGCTGTAGCCAGGTCCGGCTGACGCCCGCCTGCGGCGGTAGACCTCTGCAGTCCTCTGCGGTCCTGAGCTGCAGGAGTCTCAGTTCCTTCTTCCTGGGCTGTCCTGGGTTGGCTGCTCGCCGGGACTACTTTCACTCTTCTGAGTTGTATCCTTCATGCCCATGTCCACACCACAGGTGTGCTCCCCACAGCATCTGTAGCTGGATTTGACCTCGAGAGCTTCCTTCTGTTCTGCAAGGACATCGCATTCCAGCCTCCAGCCTTTCCCGGTCCGTCCACCCTGTCCTGCTCTGCCTTTGCCAAGCCCTTTCTCTCTCCCCGGGGGCTTTCGGGGTAGGAGGAAATGACTGGGCTCCTTTGGAATTTGGCTGCCACAGTCTCTTCCTCTCTTCTTTTCGGGCCTATTTTTAAAACATTCAGCGCTGGAGGGGTTGCAGTGGGGGAAACAAAAACCGTTCTGGAAGGGCTGAGGCAATCTGTTCTGACTCCCAGAGCATCCTTGTTCATACTTCAGGTCTCCGCTCACACATTGCTGTCGGTGGGAAGAGCCTTCTCTAACCCTCAGGTCTGGCAGTGAGGTCTCTCCTGGGCACATTTTCCATCTTAGCTTTACTGCCGTGGATCCAACCACCAGACTGTGCAATCGCAAGGATAATGGGTGCCTTTAAAAAAGTGATTTACTATTGCTGTATCTCTAGCACTCAGGCCAATAGGTGCATGCATTCATGAATGAATGAACGAATTTCTCTGTACATCTCCCACTGGTTAGCTCTCTGTTATCTAAGACATCTCAGCACCATACATTATATGCATATATATATTTAAATATAAATACATATAATTTTTTTTTGGATCCCTTTCTTCTCTTATTCCATTTCCAGCACTTTCTAGGTTTATGAGCTTGAGTAAGTAACTTAACCTTTCTGTGCCTCAGTTTTCTCATCCTTTTTTTAATTAAAAAATTTTTGAATTTTATTTTATTATGTTATGTTAGTTACCATACAAAAAAAATTTTTTTTAAGATTTTATTTATTTATTTGACAGAGAGAGAGATGGCGAGAGCAGGAACAGAAGCAGAGGGAGCGGGAGAATGAGAAGCAAGCTTCCTGTGGAGCAGGGAGACCGATGTGGGGCTCGATCCCAGGACTCTGGGACCATGACCTGAGCCGAAGGCAGACGCTTAACAACTGAGCCACCCAGGTGCCCCAATTTTTAAAAAAATTTAAAAATTATTTTTTAGAGAGTGGGGAGGGGCAGAGGGAGAGAGAGAAAGAGAATCTCAAGCAGGCTCCACGCCCAGCATGGAGTCCGACATAGGGCTTGATCTCACAGCCCTGAGATCATGACCTGCACTGAAATCAAGAGTAGGATGCTTAACCAAATGAGCCACCCAGGCGCCCCCAGTTTTCTCATCTGTAACATGAGGATGAGAATAGTACCTACCTTAAAAAGTTGGAGGGAAATTAAATGAACTAATACACATAGAGCACTTGGAACAGTGCTTAGGACATAATTAACCCTCAATAAATGTTATTATTTAATTATTTCCTGTGCATTCCTCAGTGTTTTTGTAGGATTACTAAACCAATGATTTTGTCAAAATTGATGAATAGACTAAAATAGATCACTGTTGGACCTTCCCCTCTCACTGGGTTGGGGGGGATTATGTAAACACAGCTTTATTTTCCTTTTTCTTTACTCCTCCATTTGATTCCTCTCATATTTTTTGGAGGGACTCGGGATGTGAGGGGGCTGGGTGGGTAGCTCTGTTGGTGTCCCTTAGGGCTAAATGACTGCGGGCGACACTTAGAATATTAGAGATACCTAATGTTTGCCTTAAGTTTGAAGATCTTTCAGTAGTTTTATAAGCTGCCCACCCCTCACCTTTTATTTATTTATTTTTATTTTATTATGTTATGTTAATCACCATACATTACATCATTAGTTTTCGATGTAGTGTTCCATGATTCAATGTTTTTGTATAACACCCAGTGCTCCATTCAATACATGCCCTCTTTAATACCCATCACCAGGCTAACACATCCCCCTACCCCCTCCCCTCTAGAACCCTCAGTTTGTTTCTCAGAGTCCATAGTCTCTCATGGTTCGTCTCCCCCTCCGATTTCCCCCCCTTCATTCACCCCTCACCTTTTAAACAACCCTGTGTGAACACTGGTGAAGTTAAAATGGTGAGTGGGACAAAATGGAAACTGGTCTTTCTAGCCAAACTGGTACAACTTACAAGCTGGATCTCCGAGCCATCTGCTGATGAGAAGGTCTCTAGGAGAATAGTAGTATTTAGTCTTGAAAAGCAGAGCATCCTCTGCACCCAAGGAGTTCTTCAGTTTCCTGGTTGCTGCTTTAGAACTTACCGAGGTTTGGGGATTCTCAGTCCTCATTCTTTTAAAATAAGCAATAAGGCAGAGGTTGGTTACAAGGCAACAGAGGGGTTTCCTATTGCTCTTTAATTCTCTATCTCAAAGAACAGTAAATGACATTTGAATATTCCCCACGCTGGTTGCAGCCCCCTGCTGGTGAGATACATTTTTTCAAAAGGCTAAACAGTAATAGTCCTCATTTTTTTTTTTTAAGATTTTATTTATCCATTTGTTAGAGAGAGTACATGCACAAGCAGAGGGAGCAGGCAGAGGGAGAAGCAGGCTCCCTGCTGAGCAAGGAGTCCTGTGTGGGGCTCAATCCCAGGACCCCGGGATCATGACCTGAGCCCAAGGCAGTTGCTTAACCAACAGCCATCCAGGTGCCCCTCTAGTCCTTCAGTTTTAAGGACAAAGTGGACACAGAGGATTCTGCTCACAAGCAGGGGCTGATTTGGAGGGCTTGGGGGAGGGACCCTTTTTATTACCTCCCATGTAGCAGAAGTGTTAATACCCAACCTGAATTTAATCATTGCATTGGAAGCAGGTTCATAGTTACGTCGGCCTCTGAGGGATGGTAGCAGAATTGAATGGCAAACTGGCCCAACTCTTCTGGGTAGAGGGGTCTCCCAGGATCTCAGAGACGTTAGCAGCCTTCCCCGGTACAGTATTTGTCTTTTTGGAAAAGGTGCTTGAAGATCTTGGTATAACTTGCTTAATATTTGTAGATTCTCAGTTCCATCTTTTCTTCCAGAGAGAGGAAGTTTTATTAATGTCATGGTGAGTGTCAAGGGGGCCTTAGGAATTTGATCAAGCAGAGTCTGAGTAAGAAAAGCCAATAGATGCTTTGGAAACGCCTGGTCATTCTGGCCTTCATAATGGAGGGGATGGTGGTATCCATTTTCTGTCACTGCTTAACAAATTAACACAAGTTTGGCAGCTTGCAGATTGACTGGGTTCTTTACTGAGGCTGAAATGAGAGTGTGGGCTGGATTGGGTTCTTATCTGGAGGCTCTGAGGGAAGACTCCACTTCCAAGACCATTTTGATGGTTGGCAAAATTTAGTTTCTGTGGTTGTAGGACTGAAGTCCCCGTTTTCTTGCTGGCTGTCGGGCAGACAGCTCTCTGATCCTTGTATGTGGCCCCCTCCATCTTCAGAGAGGTAATAGCATTGTTGAATCTTTCTAGAGCCTCAGATCTCTCGGACTTCCTCTTCTGCCACCAGCCATGAGGACTCTCTGCCTTTAGAAGGTTCGTGTGATTAGACTAGGCTCACCTGGTTAATCTCCCTTCTGATTAACTACAAGTCAATTGATCAGTAATAGTTTAATTCTATCTGCAACATCTCTTCTGCCATGTAAGTAACATAATCATGGGCATGATATATCATCATATTTATAGTCCTGGAGATTAGAGTGGGAAATCTTGGGTAGTCAGCTGAGAATTCTGCCTACCAAAATTGTCAAATACTGTTTTCTGAAATTAAGTCTTTCCTGAAGCCAAGGTCTGTGACTGCCCTTCCTTGCTCTTGTGTGCCTGTGAACCTTGCAGTGTGTTACCTATGCCCTATATCTTATCAATGGAATTTTTCTTGGGGTTCAAAGAGGGTGCCCATCTCCCAGGGCACTGATACTCGGGGCTCATCTGTTGCCTTGGACTTTGAGGTTTGGTGTCGCAAGCACGCATCTTTGCTTGGACCACACAAGGAGAGATACGAGAAGCAGACAACAGTTAACAGAACCTCGGCTAGCCTCCAAACCTATGTGTTGTAGTGTTATAAGTAAATAAGAAATTGCTGCTGTATTCACAGACCAACAATTATCTCATTAAATAACTTCTTAGACCTAGATTTAGCCATTATGAAAGATGTTTTGATAAAGAACATCTGGTGGTGTTTTCAATTAAATATTATACTACTAAACTTTGATTAAAAACTGATTTAAAATTTTAACAGCCCCTTCTTTAGACAATGGCTAAATGCAAAAAAGAAAAATGTTACTTATTTAAATTGTTTATTTCCTCCTTTGTTGCTCTATTTTAACCAGATTCCCATTAATGACTGTTTAAAACCCACACAATCTTGGATGCAGTAAATCTAGATGCATAAATAAGATTACCATACCAATACTGCTGTTCTCACTCTTTTACTATTGATACCTCATTTTATTTTTATGCTTTAATTAAATTGAGTATATTTTATGTTTCAGTTTGCTTTAAAACAACTGCAGTGCATATAATTGACACTATTTCATCCTTGTTAGAAAGTGCTGAGTTGAATTAAACACACCAGCTCCATTTCCTTTTACATTTAATCTGTGGAAAAACTAAGACAGAAATAATATGAACTGTATTTCTTTTCCAAGTTGCCCTGATAGGTGAAAATAACTAACCATCTAGTAATTACTAATAAAGACTGAAATGAAATCTTTACTGTTAGCATAACTTTTATCTATATAAAAATAGATATTTAGTGGTATAAGGTAATTTTACTTAGTAATTTTTCCCAAATGGTATGTAACAAATAATAAACACATTATTGCTATTCTGTGTACTCCATATAAAGAGTAAATCTTCAAGCATATATTTTAATATGTTTTTACTGAAGCTATCATGGTTAGCCTAAGTATTTTTTGTAGGGAGATGATCATTTGCCATGTTTTAACAGAGCAGGGCTTGGCAAAATTCCCAAAATGTAAGGGGTCGCATAGGAAATATTTTAAATTTTTCAGGCTATACAATCACAAAACTCTACAACTCTGTTGTGGCAGCATGAAAACAGCCATAGATGATATGTAAATAAGTGATTATGGCTGTGTACCAATAA
Source organism: Halichoerus grypus (assembly GCF_964656455.1). Classification (NCBI taxonomy): domain Eukaryota; kingdom Metazoa; phylum Chordata; class Mammalia; order Carnivora; family Phocidae; genus Halichoerus; species Halichoerus grypus. Next base: position 44,979,651 of record NC_135714.1, read on the forward strand.
AACTTTATTTACAAAAATAGGTGGTGGGCTGGCTTTGACTCATGGGCCATAGTTTGTTCATCCTCGACTATGGAGGAAAACAACCAAGCACTGGCTAATGTACACAGCTGAGAAAAATCAATAGGTTAATTCATGAATTAGGGTCCTGATCAGGATACTTTTGTTATCATAGATATTTTTTGTTTCTTGCAATTGTCTGTCTTAATTTAATCTGTATATTTCCACGTTGGAATTTCTTCCCATTTCTTATGTTTTAAAGTAGGGACCTAGGCTCATCAACATTTCCACAGTCTAAATTAAGTCAGCAAATAATTATCCTGATTACAAAGCGCATTTTCTCTTCTCTAGCGGTCCAGACTTTAATGACATGTGTATCTTACCCACAAACTTGGTTTAAGTCAAGCCAGACTTCTCAAGCTCTCAGCTTCATACCATTGCATTATAGATTTAGTTCCAGTTTTGGGTGGGAAGAGGGTCAAGTACAGAGAAAAAGCCAGGAAGTATTTCCCTCATGGAATTTGGAAACTGGATACTATCATTTTGTTAATAAAAAAACAGGAAATGTGTTTCTTCTTGTCTTTTGTGCATGGTGACGGTTTTCCCTCCATATACGAATGTGCCTGAAAAATGTGATAGATGCCCGGCCCACATTCATGTGATGTTCCCGCAGTGCCTTTGCCACCCATAGCTTTCTGTAAGCACAGCATTCTTATTCAAGGGCAGTTACTGACTTCTGTGTCAGTTGCTTTGTGGCAAAATCGCTGCCTCCTGGGCTGGAGTTGCTGACATGAATGTTACTTATTAATGGCATATTGCCTCCATGAAAAGTCAGTCTGGACCACGTTACTTTTCAGAGAAGAGTACATCTGGCCTGCCAATCAGCTTTCTTCTATGACTGGCCTATATAAAGACAAAGCAACCCTCTTCCTTAAAGCACTAGTATTTTCTTGTGGAGGCAACACTACCTTATATGTTTAAACCATAGTATGTTAAATATTATTCTGTGGCAGGTTGTTGGGAGAGGCTTTAATAATACTTATACCCAGCATTCATTGAGGGTCTATTATGTTCTAGGAATTTTAAACATGTTTTCTCTAATCCTTACAATAATCATATGAGGTAAGCATTACTAGCATCACTTTATTTGTATGTATGAAAAGGGAGGCTCAGACGTTGTAAGTGACTTGCAGAAGACGGTGAAGCTGGTAAAGGGTGGAGTTGGGATTCATGCTCAGTCCACTTTGGACCCGGAGCCCTTGTCTTTCTCTTCTGATATTTGTTTTGATATAGTTTAAGTGGTACTCATTGACCACGGCCCACCTCAGAGCAATTAAGTCACAGTCTCTAGAGTAGGGTCTGGACATGGATAGTTTTCAAAAGCATCCCAGGTGACCTTAATATGCAGCCAAAGTTGATGACCATTGGTCTCAGGGGTAAAATCTAAAGACAGCCTGCATCTGGGCGAAGACTGGGCTTGTCCTTATTGTTAAGTAGGCAAAATGTAACCTCATCACCCTTGAAGCCTCTTTCCAATGGCCTTCTTCAAGGACCTGTGTCCTCTGTGTGAACACACTCATAGTGGCCTCTTGTACCTGGCATGGATGTCACGCTTTACTTCTGTCTTACTGTGAATAAGTCTTTGGGTTATCACTGCTAGGGGTCTTTGTGTGGCATTTTATTAGCTGATTCTTACCTTTCTCTTGGAAAGAAGCCTGGAATAAGTCCCTAATAGAGGTTGCGACAAGTTGGTTACTGAGTTTGGGGAAAGGAGCGGCTACTTCTGAATGGCAGAATCTGGGCAAGGGACGGAATCCGAGTTGATTTCTGAAATAAGGTTATAACATCTGTAGACTGATAGTGGAGGCTGGACTAGTTGGGGTGAGCCTTTCTGGCAGAGAGGAAATAGCTTGAGGCAAGATCTGGGAGCAGGGAATACAGGGTGGTCTAACATCAAGTTTGAGTGTCTGATCTGAACTGGGCATCTTCTTGGTGGGTGACCCACGTGCATGGGGTAGGGAAGTGGGTTGCCCACACGCTTGTGTACATTCACGTGTAGTGGGAGGTAACTCTGCAAAGGTGGCCAGTCCGCTCTGAGAACAAGTTTCAGTGTCTTCTAAACCCACAGACCCCTTAGAGACCTTGCACCTTTCAGTCCCTTGGAAAGGGTGTCTATGACCCCTCCCCCTGGCCCTGGCCGATTGGACTAAGGGCACAAGTCCCTTTGCTGGATAGAGAACCCATCAGATGCTCTCTCTTGGGAATTTGAACCCATTATCACAGAAATTCCATAGCAGAGGGCTCTGGGTGTGAAAGATCATGCATTTCCTGAGAGCTACCGCTCGTGCTATTTGAGGGTCTAGGGCTGTGGTGTACAAGACAAAGTCCTGCTCTCACCGCGCATATGTTAAAGCGGGGAAAAGAATAGCAAATAAAAAAATTCAGGTGGTAATTGTCTTAGTTCCGGTTTCTAAACAAAGTACCATAAACTGGGTGCTCAATAAATAAACAACAGAAATTTATTCCTCACAGTTCTAGCGGCCGGAAGTCCAAGATCAGCACAGTCACGTTCTGGTGAGGTCCTGCTTCCTAGTTGTAGACAGCCAGCTTTTTGTTACATATTCTCACATGACGGAAAGAGAGCAAGTAGCTCTTTGGCCTCTTCTTAGAGGACATTAATCCCATTCATGAAGGTTCCACCTAATTATGACCTGGTCATGACCTAATTACCTCCCAAAGGCCTTACCTCCAAATAATATCACACTGGGGATCAGATTTCAACATATGAATTTGGGGAATAATGACATTCAATCCATTGCAGTGGTAAAGGCAATGGAATGATAAAACTGGGTGATCTGACAGAATTGGGAGAGACAGCAGCAAAGAGGGGGTCAGGGAAGGCCTTTCCAGGAGGCCGACACAGACTTGGGGGCTCGGGGGCCATGGCCAACAAGAACATAGTTGACAGGGGAGGAGTCTGTGAGGGAACTGGAGATGGGAGGGTCTACATGGTCCCTGAGAGATTTGATTCCTGCAGGATTTCTAGCTCCTTTGAGCCCCAGAACTATTTCTTCCCTGGTGTTCCTTCAATACCACCTCCACACACACACATACCCTCTTGAGCTAGCTTGAGTGGGTTGCTCATTTTACAAGCCAAAATGCTTCAGCTAAAATCAGGGATAAAATGAGGATGATTCTGCATGGCAGTCTGCAGTTTTGGACTTTGTTCTGTCTCAGAAAGGGCTTTTGAGCAGTGTAGAGTGTGTCTTCACACACTGGTGTCGGGGAAAACATTCCTTTTTCGAGGATGGAAAGCTACTGATTGTACTGAAGCATGCATTCCTCTGCCAACTTCTGGAACAAGAAAAACACCCGCCACCACCCGACTGCCAGCAATCTGGCGGGCCACCACCTGTTCTCAGAGCCTGGTGCATTGTGTTTAGCTTAGCTCAGCAGCTCCAACAGCACCTGGGATGCAAAAACATCCTGAATCTCTCCAAACACCACAGCAGGGCTGTTTAAGCAGCACGATATTCAGGAAATAGTCATTATCTCCATACCTCCTGCATCCAGTGGGGGGATTATTGGATGAGCTTCAGAGGGCAGCTCCAGCAAGTGCCAAGTCCTAGCGGCCCTGATCTCCCGTCCATGTGGGTACGCTTGCCAGAGGGGCAGAGGAGCCGGGCTGCTCCCCAGGATGCTGGAGAGGAATCTGGTCTTGATTCTCTCCCTCTGGGTGGGGTCCTCTCTGCACATCGGATGAGCTGTCTGCATCGGCACGAAACAATGGGTGCAGATTTGCAAGGGGAAAGGGAAGAGATTGCTGCTGTTGAACATATTTTCCACAGGGGACACTGGCCAATTGTAGGGGGGAAAGATGGACATAGACGGAACAGACTCATCTCTCTTCACTTGCCTGGGAAAGAGAGAGGATACACTGTCAGCCATCACCTGGGGTGTTCTTCTCTTCATTTCCCCTTTTCTTCCCAAATCTGGCAGCAGTCATAGCTAATTACTTCAAAGGTAAAGCAATTGTTATCATTTTGGGCCTGGATGAGATGCGCATCAGGGAAACAGGTAGGTAGTCAATAACCAGGTGGGACTTTAAAAATTCTCTTCATTTTACAACTACAAATTGTAACTCTCTGGCGTACCCTGATGTGTGTGCCTATTCTTCTGTGGTTTTTAAACTGTACTTAAAAGTCAAACCCATTATCCAGGTGAATTTTGTAGGGCTGGATTAAGAAGCAGGTCAGCTGAGCTACTTCCTAGGGAGGCAACTATAAGGGATGCTGGTGTGATCAGAAATATGTTTTTGTTTTGTTTTTGAGGGAGAGAGAGAAAGAGTGAGTGCAAGTGGGGGCGTGGAGAGGGAGGAGGGCAGAGGGAGAGGGAGAGAGAGACTCTTAAGCAGGTTCCATGCTCAGCCTGATGCGGGGCTTGATCTCTCGACCGTGAGATCATGACTTGAACCCAAATCGAGTCAGACGCTTAACCGACCGAGCCACCCAGGTGCCCCAGAAATACGGTTCTTTTTAACTCAGGTTTTCCCCTGCCATAATTTTCAAAAGCATTAAAAAGTATATTGTTCCTAATCCTAATGAAGTATAGAGGCCCTCATGTGGAAGAAAAACAAAAACAAAAGCAAACACAAAGCACTCTCCGATGGCGGTGGCCAATTTCGTCTGAGTATTTTTGATGCCAGCATGCATGAAGTTCAGTCAGCCCCAGCCAGCGGCCTGAGCTTGATTGCTAACATCCTGAAACCCAACAATGCATTCCTTAGCCCCACTTACTGTGAACAAGTGATTTATTTTATCATATACAGTTTAAGCCCCTAATGTCTCCTAAAATGTATCTGGTTTGGAAACGTCCAGATTTACATCCTAAATAAGAACACACATTTCAGAAAAGGGAATGTTTTGTTAACAAGAAAGACAAAGCAAAAGAGTATAAAGGCCTGTTGAAAAAGCTATGTAAGCTGCTTCTATCCAGTGAGTCCGAGGGGCTGGGTATGAGTGCATAGTGCTTTGTAGTTAGGAATAATGGGAAATCAGTGAAATGAAAAACAATTGCAAATAAGTTCAAATATTATGTTAATGATAAGTGTATGTAATTGTCTCTTGTTCTGAACATAAAAGGGTATCTAATTTTTATCAACAGAAGTCAATTTCTTTCTATTCTCACTGAATACTTAAAGAATTTGTCCAAACTATTAGCCAGTCGGCAGAATCCATGCCTACTCACAGGTTGTTAAAATACTGTCTTGATGGTAGCAGATTTAAAAAATAATCCTTTTGGGGGGGGCAAAATATAAAATTATTAGCCCCGTGTTAATCCCTAGGATTTTTTTTATTAAAGATTTTATTTCTTTATCTGACAGAGACACAGCGAGAGAGAGCGCCCCAACCCCCAGGATTTTGGTGGTTGTTGTTGTTTTTGTGTTTTTGTTTTTGTTTTTTTTAATCCTCAGGATTTTTATTAAAATTGTACTTGATTATAAAATTCTAAAATCTGGCCACCACTGTTTTAGGATACTCTATTTTAAAAACACTCTATGTTTGGGCGCCTGGGTGGCTCAGTAGTTAAGCGTCTGACTTCGGCTCAGGTCATGATCCCAGGGTCCTGGGATCGAGTCCCACATCGGGCTCCCTGCTCAGCGGGGAGCCTGTTTCTCCTTCTCCCACTCCCCCTGCTGTGTTCCTGCTCTCGCTGTGTCTCTCTCTGTCAAATAAATAAATAAAATCTTAAAAAAATAAAAACACTCTATGTTTTACCGAAAAAAGGAAACATGGCTTTTTTTTTTTCTGATTGCAAAGTTATACATGTTCATTAAAAAATTTTTAGAAAGTACAGGTATGATAGAGTCGGTGACATTAAAAAGTATTAATGTATAAATAATCGCAGATTTCCCTGTGCCTCTCCTTTTCTAAGGAGGCTAGATCTAGTGTTTGTTGTGCTAATTGTGGAAATGGGAGGCCAGTAGAGCTGGAAGGAAGAGAGAGACAGGTCAGACCTGTGGTGGAAAGAGCCCGGAGCTATTGGAAGAACAACAGATCTCCGAGCAAGTGGTCAGGTCGGAGGGAGAGGAAGAAAGATGGAGTTTTTGCGTGGAGCTGCTGAGGAGAAATAGAAAAAAACCCCAAAAACTCAAAGGAGCTTTCCCTAGCATCATGCCACCTAATACCCTTTCCTTTCTCTTCAGGAGAATTCTATAAAGATTTAAATTGCTTTTCAATATCTTCTTTTGGATTCTTTTTGTGCAAAGCTGTATCGAGACTGACCGCAAAGTACCCCATTTTATTTGGGTCACAAAGAGGAAAAACCAAGAAGAGGATTTTAAAAATTCATATTCCTATCTTCAGAATCTATTGTTTTTTTCCCCTGCAGAATGTATTGTTTTTAAAACATGGTAACCAATAGTATTTCAGATTTATTATCTTTTGTTCCTCCAAGGAGAGCAAGCACTTCAGAAAATGTCATGTTCTTTTCACGCAGGTGGAAACTTGCTAGCCACTTGCTTCTCCTGACAATGGCACTCTAGTGTCATCATTAACTTTGTCTCTGTGATGATGATTCTTTCTGATCAAGGCCTTCTTTCTGGCTGTGGGAACTTGTGATGGATGCTTTAGGTGCAGTCTCAGAGGCCCTGAGTTACTAAAGCTTTCCTTCCTTCTGTGACAGGGAATTCTCTTCCACATGGAGAGTGTTGATCAGCCATCTTTTGCTTAATAATCATATGGAGCTTCTAGTTTCTAATAATATATGGACTCTTTTCTGCAACTCTCTATACACTCTCTCACCAAAACAAATAACTGCTAAAATTATGGAGTATAAAATGCTACACGATTTCAAAACCTCCAAGGCAGAGAGGCAGAGCCTCACTCAAGGACGCCTTTTCAAAAGGGTTGGAAGGAACCTTCCCTGGGGAAACTTACATCTGTCTTCAATCTGGACCTAAGATGAGATGCCGTTTAGTTTCTGGAATTCCATGCCTGAATATGTTTCCTTGATGTTCTTTCAGATAATTAATTCTCCTTTAGTTTCTTCCATCTCTTCTCCATCTACCCAACCAAATAAGTTTAAAATTCTTGCTCATTTTTGACAAAAGGGAGGATTGACATAAAAAAACATTTTATGACTAAAAATGCCTATATCACTATTGTAGAGTCATTCAAAAAGTTTTTAATAGGAATCTCTCTCTTTTTCTGTGGTGATCATGGCACTCCCTGCCTTACCCTTTTCCCTCTTGTCCATTTCTGGACAGTTGCTCTTGACTTCCAGGGATTTCTTGGCACTTCTGAAAACCTTGTGTTTGCTCCCTCCCATATGTCTATGGGGTCTGGTATCAGTTATGTTGCATGTTAGCGTGTTAGTGCAACAAACACATAGTAAGTGGCTTCTATAAACCAGGTGTGTCTCTTGGGACTGGAGATAGATGCAATGATCACTGAGATCATGGTTCCCACCCTTGATGGTGGGAGAGGGAAAAATCCCACATTGATTCTTTATGCACAATCCCACCAAATTGTCAACGCCCCGCACCATTATTTGGATACAATGGTAAGTGGGAGAGCTCGGAGGTACACCTCGATCTGCCTGACTCTGAAGATCTGCCTTTGCCCTTCCCACTCCGCTGTACCATCCAGCTTGGCTGGAAGGCTGAGGAGCAAATCCAACACAGCTGGTGGAAAGAATGACCACATTTGAGTGTCCACGATGTGACTGGCACTTTTGAAATATGGTCTAAGGGACATAAAGTTTAGTCTTTAAGAGTTAATCTTTCTCTTTCTACATGGAAAGAGAATTGAGATGTTCTTTTAATTTGGGGAGCCAGGTGAACATTTAGAGTATAAGAGTAAGTAGGTGGAGGAAAGTGAGTATTATGATGAGGGTAAGGGTAGAAAGTTAATATTTCAAGATATAGTAGGAGGCAAAATAGACAAGACTAAGAGAAAGTTGAGGTGGTTTTCTCAGAAGGGAGGTGGCATAGCATTTATCCTGAGATGATTTGAAGGAATGATGGATAATGAGGTAAGTACATCCAAAGATTGAGAGGAGGGAGTTTGGAGGATTTATCCCTAGGCAGGTTTCCTCAGAGGCCAGTGAGTACTGTGATAGCTGGATAATCTCAGATGAATTTGGCTGTCCTAAAATGCAAGAAGTAAATTGTTTCAATTAGTATTAGAAACCAGAGTAACATAGATACACATAAGTAGGTGGGGTGGGAGTACATACATGTTTGGTATGACCTCTATCTATAATGGTCACATAAAACAAGCCATAAAAGAAAGTTAGTGAATGTGCCCTCTCTGGGCAATTACAGGATCCATAAAGAGTAGAAGAATTTCAGTCAGTAGAGATTTTTCCTGGAAAGAGATGATAAAGAGGCCATGACTACATGCATAGCCTAAGTCTCAGTTGAGTAAGGGGTAAATGACTCCATTCTAACTTGGGGGAAGGAGAAAGATGATTAAGTCATTAGTTAGACAAAGCAAGAACTGACAACAATGATAAAGCATTGGTATATCTAAGGGGATTTTTTTTTGTGTGTGTGCTGCTCTAACTGCAATATTTTATACTTTTAAAAAAAGAAGGGGAAGTCAACTAATTTGTCTTGCTGACTATATAAAGCATTAAAACCCTTTTTAATGACACTTGATTATATTGAAAGGTATGTTTCTCCTCTTCAAATCCTCCATGTGTCCCCGCTGGTCCTGTTTCCCTCATTAGGCACCAGGAGAAAGTAACGAAGTGAGTTACCGGGCAGGAAAGGTATGAAAAACCTCTTCTGGGACTTCTTGAGGTTCCAGGAATGTCCTCTGGAATTTTACTACTGCTATCTTCAGAGCATTTCTCTGGGACTGATTTCTCTTATAAACTGGATTGGTGTGTTCCTCGAGCTGATCCTGGGCTAAATTGGAAATCTGTGGTATCTTTCTGCATTTCCGTTCTGTGACTCTCTTGCTGTCCCCCCGTGTGTCTCCCCAATCTGGATGTTTCATATCTTCATAAAGCCTTTTGCTCAGTGCCTGTCGACTTAGAAGACATCTCTGCTAAGGTGGAGATAATATTTAGTCCTCTTAGTGGTCCTAGAATTTTTACAAAGGCCACTTAGAGACCCTAATTTGATAGAACTCTAATGAAGCAGATCTGTAATGGTGAGATTTTAGATATCCTAATAGGCTGTTGGGGAAGGATTTTAGGTTAGGGGAAACTTTTAGGAGCCCTTGAATTCTATACCATAAGAAACTTCTTACTTAGAATCTCTGAGCTCACTGGACTCTGATGTCTTAGAGTTGTGAGTAGCATGAAACTGATGCTCAGGCAGACTGCTCTCTTCCTCAGTTGACCAAGAATGACCAGCCAACTACCTTCTGCAGGAATTTTGGTAGCCAAATTAGTCAGCAAAGCCTAATGCTTTTTAAGCATCAGAAAGTGATACAAACAAAGAACTAGTGGCTGCATTTGAGCAGCAAGGATGAAGTTTGGTCTGGCTCAGGGAGAGATGATGACCCTTGGCATCTGTGCTGGTTTCTATTTGGTCCCATTCACAGGCCAGCAGAAAGTAGGCTAGGTCAGGCCACTAGAGATTTAAGTTGTTAAATGGTGGCTTGGCCTGGGAATATGGGGTGATTTTTTAAGGAATCCAGTTCTGCAAAAGATTTTAAAGAATACCAGGGCCCCTCCATCTTAGTCAAATGCAGGCAATCAATCTGCCCTTCACGTGCAATAAACTGGGACCTTAGAAGTGAAGATCAAATAATCCAGGATGGAAAATTGGCTGGAGAATGTCCAGCCTGACCTGGATGTAGACATTTCTCCTGCTTTGTCTTGTCTTTTGCTACAAATCATCCTGCAAGGAATAGGCAACAACAACTTCAATTCACACACATTTGAAGGATGGTGACTTCCGCATTAAACATGGTGAAATTCACAGCCAACGATCAATATGTATTTTCAGGCAAAGAACCATCATTCATTTCTGTTATCGGACAATCTCAGGGAGAAATCATATCATTTGTGACTTGAATGCACAGCATTTTCAACTGCTTTATTCCTGTGGCTGAGAATAGGGCTTTGCTCTGACTAGCATTCCGCTGCTGAAGCTTTCTGAATTGCCACTTGCATTGGTGTATCCAGGACAAGTGTGAGTTTGGTGGGCAGAAGAGAAGGAAAAGAAAGGGAAAGAAAAAGTTGTATGCATAGAAAAAGCTATTTTTGTTGAGCTTAAAGCAGCTTAATTTGTTATCATTGACACTGAGCATAATGTTGATTTAACTTTTGCATTGGGATATTGATTTTACAGTGAAAGGCCAGATGCCAGCCATTTTCTGACAATGACTCGCACAATCAGAATTTTAGACCTGGCATGATTTAGAGGAGGAATGGCAGCCAGAAGATAAAGGGTCTTCTCTTGGCTCTTTGAAGAATTTTCTGGGTGACACCAGACTTTGCATCTATCAGGTGATAGAGGCAATACTTGACCGAGGTCCTTTCTAGCTCTCAGAGTCTTTGACTCCATGATTGGGGTTGTGCTTTTCTCTTTGTTAATATCATAAATGCACAAATGAGGCATGTTTCTAAAAATACATAAACAAAAACATACTTTAGCCCATGTATTGAAGTGTTTACTGCTCCACAATCTTTATTTTTTTTTCTTTTTTTTTTTTTTTAAAGATTTTTATTTATTTATTGAGAGAGATAGTGATAGAGAGAGAGCATGAGAGGGGGAGAGTCAGAGGGAGAAGCAGACTCCCCGCCGAGCAGGGAGCCCGATGCGGGACTCGATCCCGGGACTCCAGGATCATGACCCGAGCTGAAGGCAGTCGCTTAAACAACTGAGCCACCCAGGCGCCCGACAATCTTTATTTTCAAAATCAGCTATTAAGTTGGGAATATGATGGAGCCATTCCTTAGAAGTTAACCAGTTTCCTGAGCATTACTCACCAAGATTTGTATGGGACTCTGAAGTTTACAGAAGGTTCCATATGTACCATCTCATTTGCTTCTTCCTTAATTTATAATTCTTAGTCTTGTAGTACAGCTCAGAGAAGGGAAGTGAAAATACTGTACTTCACATTAAAAATCTTCAAAAATGGTTTGACTAAAGAACAGGTTATTAATTCAACAATGTCCATTGAGCCCCTGTATGTGTCAGACCCTGTTCTAGAGAAGGGATATAAGGATAGACAGGGTCCTACTCTCTCTCTTTTTTTTAAGATTTCATTTATTTACTTGACAGAGAGAGAGAGAGAGAGAACACATGCAGAGGGAGCAGCAGAGGGAGAGGGAGAAGAAGGCTCCCTGCTCAATGGGGACCCCGATGTGGGGCTTGATCCCAGGACCTGGGATCATGACCTGAGCCAAAGGCAGATGCTTAACTGACTGAGCCACCCAGGCGCCCCTACCTCATTCATTTTAGTGACATCACAGTGTCCCATGGTACAGATGCAACATGATTTATTGGTCCATTTCTCTATCAAATGACAGTAGGTTGCTTCCAACTCTTTGGTGTGAAAACAATACTTCAATGAACTTCATGAATGTGTGTGTGTGTGTGTGTGTGTGTGTGTGTGTGTGTGTCTATTTCCAAAATTGTGAGAGCATTTCTGAAGAGTATGTTTCTGGAAGTAGAATTTCTAGGACAAGAATTATGCACATGGAAATTTTTTTATAGGCACTGACAAGTTGCCTAACAAAAGATGTATTAATTTATACTATGTACCCATTAAAATGTTTTTGGTGCCAGGTGATAGGAAAGTCAACCCAAAGTGAGTAAAGGAAATTTAATGGGCCTTGTAGCAGAAGGTCCGGAGAGGGGAGCTGGTTTCAGGCATTGTTGGATACAGGCTCAGAAATGATATCTGGCCCCACTTCCACTCTCCTGGCCTCACAGTTCTACTGTTCAGTGGCTGCATCTCAGACAGGTCTCCCGTCATGGGATTAAAACAGCTGTGGAGTTCTAGGTATCATCATTTCAGGCTCTAGTCCAGTGAGAAATATCACATGTGTATATCCCAGAAGTTTCAGTCAACATCTCGTTGGCTTCGATGGGTCATGTTCCTACCTCTGAATGACATGGGTCTTGTGTCCAGGGCCAGGAAGGCTTTTATGGGCCAAACCTGGAGCTGGGTGCAGAATCAGTTGCACCAGAAATTCATGGTCTGAGAAGGGGGGAGGGTGGCTCACCAATTAGAGTTGGCAGCTATTTCTGGAAGTAGGGTCAGTGGATAGAGTGTGAAATCAATAATGGTGTGTGGAATACTATTATGGAGACAGATTCTTTCCTGCAGATTTAGGAGCTTAGATTGTGTTCCATCTGGAGTTGGCCTTTAGAAGAGCGGGCATATAGGATCAATTAAGGGATAGGATTTAAATGACATTCTTTGTGCTGCTGGTTGGGACTATAATTATGTACTACAGAGATGTTTTTAAGAGATATCCTTACATAAGATTGGATTTGTAGCTGAAAAAGGAACACAGCCCCTTTAAAAGAAGTAGCAGGTATATTAAAGAACAAAAGCATCTTAGTAGTTTTGTTAAGGTTGCTATGGAAATGACTGAATGCAAATTTTATTTTAAGTCCCTTGAAGTTAGTAGTCTGTAGAGAGAGAAGTTTGGAGCAGGTTTTTTTGTTTTGTTTTGTTTTGTTCTTAAGAGAAAGAAAGAGGGAGGGAGCGAGATCTTAAAGTTGGGGTAAAAAGAGTTTAAGGGTTTCTAATCTGGAAGAGCACTGTGAAATCATTCCTGCCAGTGGTTCTTGAATTTGAGTGAGAATCACCTGAAAAGTTTTCTAAAACAGACTTCTGGGTTGCATCCCAGAGATTCTGACTTAGTAGGTAGGGCTCAGCAAGGCCATACATTTGCATTTCTAATAAATTCCGAATGCCGCTGCTGGGTGGGGTGGTGGTTGTGGTGGGGGAGGAGGACCACAGCTTGGCAAGTGCTGATCTAGTCACCTTCCTTTCCCCTCAGTTTACAGATGGGGAAACTGAAACTTGGAGAGGTGAGGGGCTGGAGCGACTCTGGGAGTGAGCAGAGGAACTGGGGTTAGAGTCAACTCTTCTGCTTCCCTTCCCTCTGTAAGGAAACTGGGCTCCAGACTGGTTATTGCAAAGATCATAGAACAGAGTGAGGAAAGGACCCAAACCTCTTAACTTCCAGGCTTGCACTTTCTCCATATGTCTCAAGGGTTTCTACTCCTAGAGAAAACCCAGGAGATGATGGGCTTTCCCCTTCAGTAGACAGATGATTCAGAAAGTGTTTTCCTTTGAAGTAGAGAAAAGGAGAGCCTGCATTGTTAGGTAGAATAAATCTTGAGCTCAGGCAGAGGGAAACTGAATAGTAACCAAAAGGGCTCTTTGGCTTGAATAAAAAGATTCCTGTAGCTGATGTTGATGTGGGGTGGGGGGAAGAACTTTCCCCTACCCTCTTAAGTTCAGTAACTGAAGGTCTGTGAATTAAACTAACAAAAGAGAGGGGCACCTGGGTGGCTCAGTAAGTTAAGCATTTGACTCTTGATTTCAGCTCAGGTCATGATCTCAGGGTTGTGGGATCAAACCCCGTGTTGGGCTCTGCACTCAGCAGGCAGTCTGCTTGAGATTCTCTCTCTTCCTCTGCCCCTCCTCCCACTCTCTCTCTCTCTCCAAATAAATAAATAAATCTTACAAAAATAAAGTAACAAAAGACAGATTGACAAGAGAAAAGAGCATAAATTTTTACCAAATTTTATTAGCACAGAAGTTCACAGAAAAGAAATGAAACTCAAAGAAGTGGTTAGACAACCCTCTGGGGAGCTTCCCTGATGTAATCTGAAACTGGCCCCCATAGAGATGGAAGAAAGAGGCAGGCCACTCCAGGTTGGTAGGTGGCAGGTTTTATTTTTTATTTTTTATTTTTTAAAGATTTTATTTTTATTTGAGAGAGAGAGAGAGCACATGAGAGCGGGGAGGGTCAGAGGGAGAAGCAGGCTCCCTGCTGAGCCGGGAGCCCGATGTGGGACTCGATCCTGGGACTCCAGGATCATGACCTGAGCCGAAGGCAGCCGCCCAACCAACTGAGCCACCCAGGCGCCCCGGTGGCAGGTTTTAATAAGCTTGTCTTTTTTTTCTTTTTTTAAGATTTTATTTATTTATTTGACAGAGAGAGACAGAGCGAGAGAGGGAACACAAGCAGGGGGAGTGGGAGAGGGAGAGGGAGAAGCAGGCTCTCCGCCGACCAGGGAGCCCGATGCGGGACTGGATCCCAGGACCCTGGGACCATGACCTGAGCCAAAGGCAGACGCCTAACGACTGAGCCACCCAGGCACCCCTTAATAAGCTTGTCTTGTGCAGCAACAAGAACGGATGGATCCCTGCACCTGCCCACCAAATCTTTAAAGTTATAAAGAGGCCTTAACTGGGTTTAGTCACGTATACTATGCAGGTGTTCTCAACATGACATCACTATCTAAAGGCTGTGTCCTTGGAGCAGCCTCTGGGAATGGGAAAGGCAATCAGAACCTACCTTCCAAGGACAGGGGAGGGGGCACAGAGCCTCCAAAGGCTTGGGTCCAGCTCATGGGTCATCTGGCGGTCACATCTTTTCGATGACTTTCCCCAACAGGCTTCAAGGCATGACAAATTGTGGGGGAGTGACTAGGAAAGATATGGGGGAACTAATGGAACATAAAGGTTATTTAATAAGATACGTTTATGCAAACTCGTCTCTGTGATTTTTCTCAGCTCTTCTCAAAAATCATATGTCAACTATACTTCAATAAAAAAAATAGAGAATTCTCTTCCTGGTGGGGGTGGCGGTTGGCGGGGGGGATACACTCACAAAGGGAAATTTATGCCCTGCTTTTAGGCAGCAGGTAAGGGGAGGGCAGAGAACTCTTCTTACATCTTTTGACTCTCAGTTTGCCTTTAGCTCAAAATAACCCCGTGCCAAAGTGGCACATTTTGGGGTGGCACATTTTGGACCTTTTCACTGGATAGAGGATTCTGAGACGTGCCAACAACTGGGCTGGAGAAACTCAGATGTGTGCTCGAGCAGTGTTGGAGGGTGAAAGAGTCAGAGTGATAGTCATCAAGCCTGAGGGAAGAAGCTACACTTAGATTAAGCACTTACTGAAAGGACTAGTAAAATTGGGTTTCAAGTGATTGCATTTATTTGTATTAAAAAGACTTCCCTTAATTGTTGTATTTAGAGACTAGTGTTTGTTTCATGCTGTTGCTTAATGAAGAATTCTACTTTGGCTTTTAGAAAATATCTATGTTAACTGTGTCCGTGTAAAGAATAGCTATTTTTACCACTAGACCATTTCTAAAGGGCCATTGTCTACCTTATCTCAATTATGGGCAACATAACCAGGAAGAGATAAACAGCTTTGGGAGTATTGGACTTCCAGACACAAATCTGCAAAGTGACAGCAAATGTCATGATCCTCCTGCCTTAAAATAGCTTTCCAATCTGGAACCCCAGTGCTCAGGTTAAACATTAGCTGCGTCCTGAATTATCTCGCAAAATGTACACACATTGTCATTTGTGTGTCACTCTGAAGGAGGTAGTTTATCAGATCACTTCTCTCATGATAGCGGGGATCTGGGGCAACATGGGAGTGGGAGGCAAAGCAGAGGATGATGGCGAGCGGCAGAGAGTGAGGGTGCTGGAGGCTTGCTGACTTAACCATGTGAATATATTAAGTGGAAGCAATTCTCAGGATTTATATGTTAATTTTTCTCTCCGATTTTGGAAAGAAAGGGATTGTAGTCAGCAGTTGGCCAGGTAGGAGGAGTATTTTGTGTGCAGGGTACGTTCCAAAAGTCTCCAAAAGGTGACTGCAGTTTTTCTCCCATCTCTGCTCTTTCCCTGACTTTCTGGTACACTTTAGGTCATCAGCAATTCACTCGGAGGGTCTTCTGAAAGCCCACTTCTGCCACCGTGCGAGCCAAGGGCAAGTTACTAACATTCTCAGAGTGCTGGTTTCCTTAGTTGTAAAAGGGGACTGATAATATGTATCTATATATTATATATACATGCACTATACAATATTATAGCATATACAATATTATATATACAGTATACTATATATTATGTATTACTATATACAATGTGCTATATACACACACACACTCTATATACAACCGTGCACATTAAGAGGGGCAACATGTGTAAAATATCTAGTATGATCAAATCCAGGCCACTGCAGTTTGGGTT
Organism: Halichoerus grypus; assembly: GCF_964656455.1. Lineage (NCBI taxonomy): Eukaryota > Metazoa > Chordata > Mammalia > Carnivora > Phocidae > Halichoerus > Halichoerus grypus. Next base: position 44,995,851 of record NC_135714.1, read on the forward strand.
TTCAGAAGCAGAGGCTGAGGTACAGGCATATATTAGGGATCAGCTCCTGGGCGATACAAGAGGAGGAAGCAGCACCGGGCAGAAGGAGAGGCTGAGACCCAATGCAAGCCCCACAAAGCCTCAGGCAACCCAGGAGTCCTGCGGTGAGTGCCGCCCAGATGAGTTGTCCCACAAGGGGCCATGATGGCGGGCCCTTCAGATCCAGCCGCATTCAGCCCCACCGAGGTGGTTGCCCCGGGAAGGCCCCCCGCCTTGTGTGAGGCAGTCCTGCAGCAGAGGCAGAGCCCGCGCCCGTATCTGGAGGCGGTCTGCCGGCAGCATTCCTGCAGCGAAGCAGCGAGCACGTTCCCGAAGGCTGGGTGGCTCACCTACACGTCTCCCACGTAGGCGTTCAACAAACACGTCTCCTCCCTGCCACCAGAACCATCCTCTTTTTTACCTTTTCTCCAACTTCTTTCCATCCTCCATCTGTCTGCTTGTCTTGTACCTGCTTCCTCTGATCCTGCCCTGCCCGGCAGTCCTGAGAGCCTGTGGCTGCCCTAGGACGGGGCTTAGAAAGGGTACCTGGGGCGCCTGGGTGGCTCAGTCGTTAAGTGTCTGCCTTCAGCTCAGGTCATGATCCCAGGGTCCTGGGATCGAGCCCCGCATCGGGCTCCCTGCTCAGTGGGAGGCCTGCTTCTCCCTCTCCCACTCCCCCTGCTTGTGTTCCCTCTCTCGCTCTGTCTCTCTCTGTCAAATAAATAAATAAAATCTTAAAAAAAAAAAAGGGTACCTGCTTCAACGGCCCTCCTGTAAGGGTCTATTTAAACAGGAAGTATCTTAAACATTTTTTTAAAAATCTCATTCAGATAATTTCCCAGTTACCCACGACTCCTCTTTTACTTCGGTAGAGAGCAGAAAGCCGCCAGGCTCGATTCTGCAGTAGAGAGCAACGTAGATGCCGGCCAGCTGGTGCTAACAATAGGGGAGAAGGCATTGGATGCCTTGCTAACAGATTTCCAAGAACACTATGGGCAGCCAAAAAAACCAAAAAACAAAAAACCAAAAACCACCATTTGGGCTTGTTTCTTTTCCCTCTGTTACCTTTCTAAGAGATAAAGAGGCTGACATCAATGAACGGGGATATGAATTTGGTAACATCTGGGAGGAGGTTAATGTCAAGGGCTCTAGGAAACCAATGTATAAATTAGAGAATAGGAGAACGTTTAGCTTTCTCCATGGCTAAGACATGCAGAAGCTGCTCTGATAGAAATTTGAAGGGGTGCAGGCGATGGGCAACCAGATGATGGGCAGAGGATGGGAAGCAGCTGTGAGGGCTCCCGCTGAGTTTGGGATTGTCTTCCTGCTATGACTGATCCTGGCATCATTCCCTGGAGATGCCGACATGTATAAGTGTCCCAGTCCACAGGTCTCTGAGCTTCTGGGATGGTGCGAATGGCAGAGAGAGTATGAGCATGTGTGTCGCTTGGCCGCCTTAGAGAGAGTGCCCCGATTCTGTGTTCTGGCAGTTGATTGGCTCTTTGTGAAATCTCTTTTGTCTGGGCTGGAAAGGACCACCAGCTCCCTCCATGGACTGCAACCCTGAAATCCACTGCATAGTGGCCTCTCGTGAGCCAGCCTCCTACAGGGGTCTCATGAAGTCCTGGGGAAGTGGGAGCTCCCTTTCAAGCCTCAGCCATTGAAAGAAAAATCTAATTTTGGCAAAAAGTCTAACTTATTCATTAACTGAAATTTTATGCCTATTGATTACTAATGATCCATTTCTCCCTTCCTCTAGCTCCTGGCAACCACCATTCCAGTCTTGGGGTTTTAGGAATCTGACAATTTTAGATACTTCATGTAAGTGGACTCATGTCGTACTTGGCTTTCTGTGTCTGGCTTATGTCACTTAGCATAACGTCCTCAAGATCCATCCATATTGTCACATATTGTAGAATTTCCTTCCTTTTTTAAAGTTTTTATTTATTTTATTTTTAGAGAGAGAGAGAGAGCTCGCACGATTAAGCAGGGAGAGGGGCAGAGGGAGAGGGAGACAGAATCTCCAGCAGACTCCCTACTGAGTGCAAAGCCCAACGCAGGGCTCGATCTCATGACCCTGAGATCATGACCTGAGCTGAAATCAAGAGTCAGTCACTTAACCAATTGAGCCACCCAGGTGCCCCAATTTCCTTCTTTCTTAAAGTTCAACCTCATCCATTCTGCAGAAGCAGCCAGTAGTAGGACCCCAAACTAGTGTCATGTTTGGGGAGTTCAGGCTGGCGTCCCGGAGTTCCCTGTGCAGGATCTACATTTCATTTGGGAGCATATCAGCCCCCGGAGAGACTGAGTGGTTTGCCCCAAGTCTTGCCAGTTGTGAATAGCAGGTCCTGAGTCTTGGCCCCATCTGGCTCCATGGACTCCGGGTACATAGTGACCCTGGTTCTGATTTTTCTCAAATCAGAGAAGACACGGGGACATGGACATTAGTCCCATGGAGACTCAAGTCAGGCTCATGGAATAAGCAGGGCTTCAGAGGACGCCACTCATCCTTACTTGCAAGTGGTCGGACATCATGCTGCTCCTGCCTCTAGATGGCGCTGGCATGAGCCGCGTGTGGCCGTCCAGCACCGGAAATGCAGCTAGTCGAGGGGTGAGTGTGAATTTCAAAAGCTCAGTATGAAAGAAGAAGGTAAACTACCTCACTCATAATTTCTATATGGATTATATTTTGAAATGATATTTTGGATATGTTGGGTAAAATAATTATATTTAAAAATCATAATTTATAAAATGTTATTAAAATGAAATTGACCTGCGGCTTCTTAAATTTTTTTAAAAGATTTTATTTATTTATTTGACAGAGAGAGAGGGAGAGAGAGCACAAGCAGGGGGAGCAGCAGGCAGAGGGAGAAGCAGGCTCCCCGCTGAGCAGGGAGCTGATGCAGGGCTTGATCCCAGGACCCCGGGATCATGACCCAAGGACCCCGGGATCATGACCCAAGGACCCCGGGATCATGACCCAAGCTGAAGGCAGCCGCTTAACTGACTGGGCCATCCAGGAGCCCCTGTTTCTTAATTTTTAAAATTGCTGCTACTAGACCATTAAACATCCCCACATGGTTCACGTTACATTTCTGTTGGATTATTCTAGATTCACCTGCATCCCTAAATGCCTTTATTTTTAGCTTCTCCTTCTTCATTTGATATCACTGTTCTAGTGGCAATGGGGCAGGTCATCTGCTTTGGACCTTGACATGTATTTTTTGTTTTTATTTTTTTTTTAAGTTTTATTTAAGTCACCTCTATATCCAATGTGGGGCTCGAAATTACAACCCCGAAATCAAGATTCACATGCTCTTCTGACTGAGCCAGCCAGGTGCCTCTGGACCTTGACATTTAACAGGTAGTTCACAGCATGGGTACTATTTCATACTCAGGTAAGCACGGTCATAATTGAGTGCTCACAGCGGACTTGGCAGCTTAATGTCAATGAAAAAGTCTCCTGGGGTCATGCTTCATTCATTCAACAAATATTTATGTAATGTTTTCTTTTTCATTTTTTGAGAGAGTGCACACACACACACATGCACATGCGAGCTTGGGGCAGGGAGGGGAAGGGAAGAGAGGGAGGGAGAGAAATCTTAAGCAGATTCCAAGCCCAGCACAGAGCTCAGTCTCACAACCCTGAGATCATGACCTGAGCCGAAATCAAGAGTTGGACACCTAACCAACTGAGCCACCCACTTGCCCCCAAATTACAAGTTAAAATTTAAGTCCAATTTATCTATTTTTACTTTTGTTGCTTATGCTTTTGATGTCATAGCTAAGAAGTCTTTGCCTAACTTGAGTTCACAAAGATTTACTCCTCTGTTTTCTTCTAAGAGTTTTATAGTTTTGGCTGTGATGTTTAAGTCTATAATCCATATGGGGTTAATTTTTGCATATAGTGTGACTAAAGGGTCCAATTTCATTCTTTTACATGTGGATATCCAGTTTTCCCAGCATCATTTGTTGAAAAGACTATTTTCCCTCCCATTGAATTGTCTTGGCATCCTGGTCAAAAATCAATTGACCATAAATGTTAAGGTTTATTTCCGACTCTCAATTTTATTCTATTTATCTCTATGTTAATCCTTGTGCCAGTACCACACTTATGCTATGATTACTGTAGTTTTCCAGTAAGTGTTGAAATGAGGGAATGTGAGTCCTCCAACTTTGTTGTTTTCAGTCTATGATGTTTTGGCACCAAAAACAGTTCCTATCGTCAAAGCCAAAATTCTAGGTAAAATAGTGAAATAGGCAATTTGGGGCAACCTGCCTCCCTTTTTGTGTTCCTTTGTATTCAGACTCTCCACATGCTTTTCATCTATCTCTTCATCAAAAGTTTCTCTCTGGGGAAGAATACAATAAACTTTTTCTTATGCAGGTACAAATCACTAAAAAAGCTTAAAGTTATTAGCATTCTCAGGAGAATTTGCTTTGCAAAAGAGGGGAACAAAAATGTCTTAAACCTGAAGAATAATTCTCTAATGGTAACATTTTCTTTATAAGTAGGCAGAGAAATTGCTTTTTATCAGCAGGGAAGTCCTCATATTGCATCTGAAATGACATTATGGATGGGCTGGTATATTGCCTATGCTCAAGGCTGGATTTATCCAAAGTTAATTGATTTTTCTCTCCCCCAGTTGTGAGTTTTATACCCATTGCTTACTTGCTTGGTGACCTTGGAAAATTAACCTCTATGAACCTCAGTATTCTCTTAAGTAATATGGGGAAAATCATGCTCACTGCAAAAATGTCTAGCATTTAACTGTCGAAAATAAGACTGACATACATTTTTTTCTCTTTTTTTTTTTTAAAAGATTTTATTTATTTATTTGACAGAGAGAGACACAGCAAGAGAGGGAACACAAGCAGAGGGAGTGGGAGAGGGAGAAGCAGGCTTCCCACTGAGCAGGAGCCCGATGCGGGGCTCAATGCGGGGCTCGATGCGGGGCTCAATGCGGGGCTCGATGCGGGGCTCGATGCGGGGCTCAATGCAGGGCTCAATGCGGGGCTCAATGCGGGGCTCGATCCCAGAACCCTGGGATCATGACCTGAGCTGGAGGCAGATGCTTAACGACTGAGCCAACCAGGCGCCCCAAGACTGACATACATTTTGACTCGACAGATACAACTCCAAAAAGCAAATGCCCTCATCATTCTCTCTTCAGGGAGAGGTACGTTTTTTATTAAAGTGATTTAATTTCTTCCTTACAACCTCCCTAGTGATGGCATGGGAGAACCATTTAGGAAAGACAGGTTTTATTAAAAACAGTATCTGCCAAAATGGAATGGAGATTCTTAAATTCTCCCTTCAACACCAACAACAACTCCTGATTGTGGGACATTTTGCTAAGTCACCTCTGATAGGGAACCAGAGTTCCCATTTTATCACATTTGTGATGACATGTAGCTTTATACTTGCCACACTCTTTCCAAGGATCAGTATATCTGATCCTCAAAACATTCCTTTGAGGCCAACATTATTGCCATGTTAGAGATGAAGAAACTGAGCTCAGAGAAACAGACTCGAGACCCAAGCCTTCTTTCCACGCACTCCACCGATCTGTAAGGCTGAGAACGACCTTGGACCCTAAGACTGCCACCCACACCATTCCAGACCCCAGATACTGATCTACTCTTCGTTGTATACATTTTATTGGAGATTTTATTTGGCCAGGGGAGTTTTTCTCTTTCTAGTAGCTTCTTTGTTGTTGTTGTTATTTTTTAGAATTTTAATTCCAGTTCGTTAACAAACATTGTTATGTTTCAGGTGTATAATTTTTCTTTGTTATTTTAGGATGGAAAATACAAAACACCTGCATATTTTCCCGAGTTGCTGTGTGAGCCAGGTGAGTCTCAGTGTCGCTAAGCCTGAAAACCTCCCCATCCTGATACTGCTGTAGAGCAGGACCGGGCTCCCTCTGCCTCAAAGTGCCCGGGGAACCTGGGCGAGAGCCGGGCGGGCCGCGCATTCCTGGACCTGTCCGGTAGATGGCAGCATTGTGCAGCCGATGCAGCCTCTCCCCGGACGAGCCCTTCTGTCTCCCTCCCCCACTTCCCGGGGCTTGGCTTCGAGGTGCAGGTAGCAGAGCCTCCGCGACTCCCCTGATGCTGCTGTGCTGCACTAGCTACAGATGGTCTGCGCCTGGCAGGTCACAACAGGTCTGAATCCACAGCACGGGGCGAACTCAGACTTCCGTGTTTTTGTGGCTCGGGGCGTAACCGTTGCTTTGGCTAATTGGCCCAGACCGTTTTCTATCCCCCCTCCTCTCTAGGAGAAACGTAGGGAAGGCTGATAGATGTCCCCCAATCTAAATGGTTTCCTCCCCCCACTCCTTTTGTGCTGTGAACTTTATCCTTAGAGGCCACCGTGTCCCCCCCACCCACCTCCCCCGCCGCCGCCGCCGCTCACCGGCCCGGGTCGCGCCTCTTGCTCAGGGTCTTCTGCCAACAGAGGCTCCGTGTGCCCTACGATGCCGACTATAAGCCACTAGAGGGCACCATCGTCACGCGCTGCGCTGGAGCCGTGCTAGGAAGGCGGCGGGCTGGGTCCGGTGTGGTCCCTGTCCTAAACTTGACCTTGGGACCCGCAACTGCCTGTGGTGGAGGAGGTCCCTCTTCCTGACCAAGTGGGGTCTTTCACAGGGTGCTCCGGATCCCATACCCTCAGAAATCTCATTCAAACTATCCTCCCCCTTCTCGCTTGTTTCTCAACCTCTCTGAATAGATTGACTCCCACCAGCTTTTAAACATCTTCAAGTAAACTTTATCTTGGAGAAAAAAAATCTCTAACACCAAGTTCCTCTCCGCTGTTCACCTCTATCTCTCAGGGCACCCCCCACGCCCACCCCAACCAACTGGTGGTTTGCTAATCCTCAATCCTCTTCCACCCTCTCCTCTCCCCGTTTCAGAAGCTCATCCTTGTCGTATTTGATCTCTTTAGATTTGACACACTCTCCCTTCCTCCAAACTCTATCCCACCTTGGCTAGGTCTTGGTTTTAAGACTTCCACTGCTCTGGCTGTTCCTTCCTCTTCTTCAGGAATTTTCTTCCTTTGCCAACTCTTTCCATGTCCCCGGTCCCAGCATTCTGTCTTTAGGCCTCCTCACTTTCCTCAACCTCCCAGAACCCATTTATGTGCATAGAGCCAAAGCCCACCTCCACCTCTCTACTACCACCATTTATTGCTCACTAATCCTGATGATGACCACATTTTCATCTCCAGTCAAAATTTCTCTTTTAAGCTACAGACCCATGTCTTCATTTTGCCAGACTAACAGGGGCTGCTTGGAATAATGTTGAGAAAGCAGTCTCCGGGCTATTCCGTTGAGGATGGTGGGCAATATTTGTCTCCTATATAGCAATGCTTGACCTCCAGACAGCTGGTGCTTCTCTTTCAAGGCTTGTCTGAGATTGAAAAATGTCCTTACCTTGTGCTTAACTAAAGATGCAGCCGCTGAATCTAAACATCCCTTCTCCTTCCACCATCCTATTGAGGGAACCTGGCCACATGATCTGAACCTCTATCTTAGTCCTGGCTGGTTGGCCTGGGACAGGACACCTGATCCAAAGCTACAAAACTGGGTGGCAATGGGATGACCAGAGCCTTCTTTTGAGATTTTTAGGACTGGAACACTGAAAGAAATGTTCTAGTTAAATATGGAGAGCTCAGCTGAAAAGTCACATAAATTAGGGGAGGGGGCATGTGAAAGATAAGCAATCTGAGGCAGCGAGCTGAGTAGAAGGAGGAAGAAAGAGGTGAGGGTCAGAGCCCCAGAATGTCCCCATTTCAGTTTTTCAAGAAACCTAGCAGTCTTCTCTGCCCTTGATTTCTGAACACAGGTTTTTCTGTATTCTTTCAGTAGCTGCTTCACCTTGAGCCAGTCCAGAACTGTAGCTAATTGGTGAAGTAGAGGGCCAAAAAGCACAGAAAGAACAGACGGGCAGCAGAGAGGGCTGGCAGGGTTGAGCAGGCCTCCCTGATGGACTGACAGAAGCTGGGGGGGTTAGTGGCTGGTGGTGATGGTGGCGGAAGCAGAGGCTGAGGTCCCCATGGGGAACTTACCACTTCTGTTGCTGAGAATCTCCTCATCCCACCTACCCCTGGATCTTAGGCAGGTTGGTCAGCAATGGCTCTAAAAGTCTGTTTTTCGAAAGTATCACAAGGCTTGTGGCATGGGGTAATACCCAAAGACACAGCAGCGTGAACATTTATTGACTGTTTTGTGTCAGGAACAGAGGTGGTTTCTGGGGAGATCGAGGTGAATGATATGGTCCCTGCCCTCAAGGAGCTCACAGTCCCTCAGAGAACACAAACATCTACATGTAACACAGGGTGAAAATACTAAAGTAGAAGTATGTACAAAATGCTACAAGAATTTAAGAGAAGGAATCATTAGTTCTGCATTTGATGGGGGTGGGAAGGAGACAGGGAGACTTTCAAAGGGGAAGTGACTTTTGACCTGGACCTTGAAGGATGAGTAGGAGTTTGTCAGAGTTGAGGGGTTTGCATTCTGGGGACAGAGAGCAAAGGCTCAGGGATATATAAGCACATGGTGTATAGGAAGACTTGTGGTATTGCACTATGTGGGGTGGGGGTGGCCGTGTTAGGGGCAGCAGACAATAGGGAAAAGGCAGGTGAGGGCCAAAATGTGAAGGGCCTTGAATGTCATGATTAGGAGCTTGGACTTCATCCTGAGGACACTGTGGACCCAAAAAGGTTTTTAATCAGGGAGTTGTGTGATCAGAGCTGCCTTAGGAAGGAAAACTGGAGGCTGTATAGAGGTTGTCTGCAGGGAGGAGAGAGTAGAGAAGGTCAATCACAGGATGGCCTGGTCTCAGCTGTGTCCGACACTCTCTACAGTATCCTGGAGCTAGGATGGGAACGTGTGTAGGTCATAAATTATAACTGATTAGAATGCCATACTCAAAGAAAGCTGATGAATCCAGGCATGTTATTATCAACATGGAAGGTCAGTGGTTCTATTGATATGCCATGGGATGCTGTATTCATTCATTCATTCATTCATTCTTCATTCATTCATTCAGCAAATATGCATTGACTATCACTCCAGACTAAGTGCAGCACTGGGTACCATGATGAGAAAGCAGGTGTGGCCCTTGCTGTCATGGAATCTTTCAGTGAATAAGGGAGACAGCTATTAATCAGATAATTTCATGACCGAGTACGAGTTTCCCACTTGGAAGGAAAAGAATATGTTCTGTGAGTACATAACAAGGAATTCACCCTGGCCTCAGCTTGAGCGAGATGTGAAGGACTGTTGGGAGTTCACCCGAGGAAGGCAGGAGGTTTCAGGAAAGGGAGCAGAATGTGGCAAGGCCCTGTGGCCCAAGAGAGCATGGTATGGCTGACAAAGTGGGAGCCTGAGTGTGAGAGGAACTGCTGGGAGAGACAGGGACCAAGCCATGGGAACTTGTTTTGTCGGGGTCAAGCTTAAGATAAAGTATTTGTCAGTGTCTGGCTGGCTTAGTCGGGAGAGCATGCAACTCTTGATTGCAGGGTTGTTTGAGCCCCATGTTGGGAGTGGAGCCTACTTAAAGAAATGATTTCTAAAAAAAAAAAAAGATAAAGTATTTGTTTGAGGAGAACAGGTCAGTTAACTAAGAATGACATAGAGGTTGGGGGGAAAGTGGAAAATCTGAATTGCAGAATCAAGATCCAAGAAAATCTCACAGGTCTAAATGAAAAGTGCTGGAATTCAAAGAAATAACCAGTGTTGGCGAGGATGTGGAGAAAAAGGAACCCTCCTGCACTGTTGGTGGGACTAAAAATTGATACAGCAACTGTTGAAAACAGTATGGAGATTCCTCAAAAAATTGAAAAACTATATGATCCAATAATTCCACTACTGGGTATTTACCCAAAGAAAACAAAAAGATTGAAAAGATCTATGCACCCCTGTGTTTATTGCAGCATTATTTACAATAGTCAAGATATGGAAGCAACCCAAGTGTCCATGAATAGATGAACAGATAAAGAAGATGTGGTGTGTACAACACACACACACAGACACACACAGAGAGAGAGAGAGAGAGAGAGAGAGAGAGAGAGGAATATTACAGAGCCATAAAGAAGGATGAGATTTTTGCCAGTTGTGATAACATTAATGAACCTAGAGGGTATTTTATGCCAAGTGAAATAAGTTAGACTGAGAAAGACAAACACTATATGATTTCACTCATATGTGGAATCTAAAAAACAAATGAATAAACAAACAAACAAAAAGCAGAATCAGACCTATAAATACAGAGAACAAACTGTGGTTGCCAGGGGGATGAGGGGATGGGCAAAATGGGTGAGGGGCAATGGGAGACATAGGCTTCCAGTTATGGAATGAATAAGTTAGGGGAATAAGAAGGAAAATGGAGGGAATATAGTCAATGATATTGTAATAGCGATGTTTGGTGGCAGGTGGTAGACAACTTGTGAGCAGAGCATGTAGAGAAGTTGAGACACTATGTTGCACATCTGAAATGAATGTAACATTGTGGGTCAACTGTACCCAAAAACATTTTTTTAAAAGTGATAGAGTTCAACACATGTGAAGTTCTACAGTTAGGTTAAAATTTTTAATTGACTTTCAAAGATTTATGTTTAAGATGTTTATCTCTGCATATCTATAATAGTGAAAAAATGTGGAAAACGAACTCTCACTATAGGAAAATGTTTATATATCCTATGTATACAAAATTGGGTTCAAATGCTAGCTTCTCCATTTACTAGCCATGTCATTAACAAGTTACACAACCTCTTTATGCCTCAGTTTCCTTATCTAGCTATCTTATCTAGCTACATAAGCACTACACAAGTCTTAGTTGTTATTATTACCTACTAATATTATGTTTCCAAATGTGTGTAATGTCAGAAAATGCTCAGTATATGGTTGGCTCTTGAATAACATGGGTGTTATAACTTCCCCGTGCAGCTGAAAATCCACATATCACTTTTGACTCCCCAAAACTTACTAGTAGAACCTGTGGTTGACCAGAAGCCCTACTGATAACATAATCAGTTAACACATATTTTGTATTATATGCTCTATTCTTACAAAAAGTAAGCTAAAGAAAAGAAAATATTATTAATTATAAGAAAGATAAAATATATTTATAGTGCTGGACTATATTTATTGAAAAAAATCCATATGTAAGTGGACCCACGCAGTTCAAACCTGTGTTATTCAAGGGTCAACTGTATAATGTTTAGTGGGAACAAAATCTACATTATGAAGTTTAATCCCCTTTTGTTACACACCATGTGGGTTTATATATTTTTTTTTTTTTTAAAGATTTTATTTATTTATTTGACAGAGAGACACAGTGAGAGAGGGAACAGAAGCAGCGGGAGTGGGAGAGGGAGAAGCAGGCTTCCCGCGGAGCAGGGAGCCCGACGCGGGGCTCGATCCCAGGACTCCGGGATCATGACCTGAGCCGAAGGCAGACGCTTAACGACTGAGCCACCCAGGCGCCCCTGTGGGTTTATATTTTTGTATAGTGTGTAGCTTCTGCTTTGTCAGCTTGGGGTATAAAATATGGTCATGTCTCCAGTGAACCCAGCAGAGGCCCTATCTCACTCAGCATGAAAATGTTCTTTTCTTTTTCAGTGATCCCCTTCTTGTGATGTACTTAAGGCTCCTCTGCCCACTTTATTCAGACTAAAGAATACGTGCCTTGTGGAGAGTGCCCTGGAGAATCTTATTAGTCCATTGTGGGCTGGATTTGCTTCTTCCAACACTGGTGTCTAGTGACCACTCCCTGGGGCCATCCCTGGCTATGGATCACAGCTGGTCAGGGGATAGTTCTCACTGTGCTGGGAAGAGGAGATTTCTTCTCATGGTTCTGTGCCAATAATGGCCTGGGCTCCCAGGGTTTCTGTTTCTTAGTGTGCCCTCATACACAGTATTCTCAAACCCATGGTGCCCGGGTGACTGCTGCAGTAGAGGGTTCCTGTCTAGGCCACGTGTTATGTCTAAACTAAAACACCAACACTTTGGTAATCTGGGTTCCTATATAAGACTAACTGACTCATCAGAGATGTTGAAAACTAGTGAAGCCAAGAAGAAGTAGTTGGGGTCTTGATTTCTTTTCTCCTAGGAAGCTTCTAGGCTCCCTCTCAGATTGGCTCACCTACTTTCCAGTGACATTTGGCTTTACTAGCAGCGGGGTGAGATGGGCAGCCTTTGTCAAGAAACATGTTCCATGACAAAGAACATTGTTGCCTTATGATGAGTGCCTCTGCCTTACATCTGCAAAACTAAAAGACACTGTCCATGTGATTGTTTCCAGAGCAAAAATGTGTCCCAAGATGACTTGTTAGACATGGAAGTGGCTGGCAACTTTTAACTTGCAGATTTTCTTGCTAACAAAAAATTTTAAATTCTGTCTCATCAGGGACACTGCTGCATATTCATGAAAAAGAAATTGACTGGAAAGAGCTGTACCACAGTATTAACCGTGCTTACCTCTGGGTGGTGGGATTCCAGTGGCCTGTTTTCTTTTTAATATATTTTGTTTTGTTTTCCAGATTTTTGACAATGAATATGTATTACTTTCACAATTAGAGTCATAGATTCTGCCAATACATTTATTTAAAAAAAAAAACATAGTCATTTGAACGGATACCAGATGGGGACATCTGTGTGAATTTTTACCCCTAGACCCATCCCAGTTATTCCAAATGACAAGCCCACTTTCTGCAGGCAGATATGGGTCTCCCATGCTACCACTGAGAGGTCAGTGGGTCTGTTATATAAGGGTTGCATATGGCAGCAAAGAGGGAGGTTTCGCATTAGCCTTTGTGTTGGGCTCTGCCTCTGAGCTCCAAGCCCTTCAACCGCTCCTCTACATATTCTGCCATTGGGAGGTATGGATGAGATCCCCAAGACTACTGTTTGGAGATTTGCTTGAAGGACTCACAGAACTCAGAAAAGCTATTATATTCATAGGTACGGTTACTTAGAGGGAAAGGATACCACAAAGGAAACCTGCAAAGGAAAAAGGTGTATAGGGTGCAGTTCGGGAGAAACCAGGTGTGAGCTTCTAGTTGTCCTCATCCAGTGGAGTTGCATGGATACCACTCAATCCCCCCAGCAGTGATTCATAACAACACACATGAAGTGTTGCCAACTTGAGCCTTGGTGTGCACAGTTTGAGGGGTCAGTCACGTAGGCATAGAGTGCTTGTGTAACTGACCTTAGCTACTCAGTCTCCAGCCTCCCCAGAGTATGGCCCTGGATCCCAGGCAAACAAAAATAGGCATTTACCATATATCACATTGTTAACATAGACGGTCATGGCCCTGGGCCCCAGGTATGCAAAGATACTCTTCTTAGGTAGGATATTCCAAGGGCTTACAGGTTCTCTCTCCATAACTGGTTAAGGATGAATCCTTTCTTTCTTCCTTTCTTTTCTTTCTTTTTTTAAATTTTATTTATTTATTTGAGAGAGAGAGAGAGAGAGAGAGAGGACATGCGGCATGTGAGCACAAGCAGGGGAAGGGGTAGAGAGAGAGGGAGAAGCAGACTCCCCACTGAGCAGGAGCCCAGGGAATGGGGGCTCCATCCCAGTAAGAGTGAGTCCTTTCTTTGAAATGTGCAGAGTTTGAACACCCCAAGCCTGCCTAGTTAACCTTTTACTGCACAGGAGATGAGGTTTTACAAGCTTGGGCCTAGTTCACTTTTGTCTGAATCTCTTGGATACTTAGAGTTTTCCTATTTTTCACCCCTTTTCTAGATCATGGGGCAAAGCCTGGTTTTGTTCTCCTCATGACTTTATACACTCTCTGAGGGCCTGGTGGAGGCAGGATTCCACGTAGGACCTTCGGTTAGCTTGACATTCTCATGGTAAATATTTTATATCTCTGAAGCTGTGTCCCTGCTCTTGTCTTCCCACATGTCTCTGTGAGACCCCTGGAGATGGGCTGCATTGGCTATGTGTCTGCTTGGGTTAGGGTTTGGACAAGTGATGGCCTATACTGGGTGCCACAGCTCTGCCCACACAGTCCCGTGTCCCTCCCACAGCTCTGCCCACACAGCCCCGTATCCCTCCCACAGCTCTGCCCACACAGTCCCGTGTCCCTCCCACAGCTCTGCCCACACAGTCCCGTGTCCCTCCAAACCTGGGCCCAGTTCCTTTCTCCTAGCATGCCTTGTGATGAATGCCACTATCTTGTAAAGTAACTTACTCCCTGCTGGGTACAAATCTTTAACATACATGAAAGTGCTGTGTGAGGTTGATCAGAAGTTTTTTTTTTTAACAAGTATGCAGATGCCATTTATTTGGTTCATAAGTACAATATAGTCGTAATTGAGTTTTACGAAACATCAAATATAAATAACCCAAAACTGTAACAATACACAAAAAATGGCTTCGTACACAGACACGCCAAGCAGTACAAGCTGAAAACTTGAGTAAAATTAACATTGTTTTACATGAATATACATAGTGCCAGCTAACATTTAAAAACAAGTTTTCAGTGCATAGCACTTGATACTTTTTTGAATCTGTTTCAGTCAGTTAAGATTATGAAAATGGTTAGATCTAGGCTAAAAAAAAAAATTCTTCTAACCAAAAATAAAGGCATACTATTTATAACCGAGTATCAACTTTACTAAACTAATATATTTTAAAACTGTTAAATGATACCTAAGGGTATTGACATTAAAAGGCCACATGCATTGGGTTGTTTCATCTCATGACTGGTCAGGCATACACTTTGTTCAAAGGGTTTTAAAACTATATTCCTACTTTCAATACAGCATACTGCAATGTTTCTAATTGTTCTAGCAAAATGAATGCTTTTTCAAAGGGAGCAGAATCATCTTTAAGTCACTGGTGTCAATTTTTTCCCTTTGGAACAGAGCACATGACAAATAATCTGGTTCTGCCCAGATGATCTACTACAGCAAGAGGGTTCTGTTTAGAGGCATTTCTGTTCAATCTAAACCTATAACATCATCAGGCTCTTCTGTCTGTTCTTTTTTTTTTTTTTTTTTAAAGACTTTATTTATTTATTTATTGGAGAGCGAGCGAGAGAGAAACAGCATGAGAGAGGAGAGGGTCAGAGGGAGAAGCAGGCTCCCCGCTGAGCCAGGAGCCCGATGTGGGACTCGATCCCAGGACCCTGGGATCATGACCTGAGCCGAAGGCAGTCGCTTAACCAACTGAGCCACCCAGGCACCCTCTTCTGTCTGTTCTGTATGTGACCTCTCTGCACTGATATTCTTTTTCTCATCTAATTTCCTCTCTCGACTTCTCTCTTCTTCACTGATGTCAACAGCATCTGAAGGACCTTCTTCATCTGAATCAACCATGAGCACATCATCTTGCTCTTGTGCAGTGGATGTGGGTGTGGAAGGCTGAGCTCCAATGTCACTGCCATTGGTTATGCTTTTGGCAGCATCTTCAGCTTGTTTGGGCCCCATGTTTTCTGGGGTATCACCAACAACTTCAAATTCAACACCCTTCCCTAGGTCCTCACTATGAGGGACGTTGCTCAATGAAGCATAGTCCTGAAGGAAGTCATCTGCTTGAAGCAGGCTCCCATTTCCAATTCCAAATTCTGACAGCTTTTTGTGATTATTAGCTTCTGTCTCTCCCTCTTCTGAAGATATTAGGATTGTTCCTCTCCCGTCTTCAATGTGGACATCTGGTGCTACCATAGCAAAATTTTCTTTTACTATCTTATCCTGTAATGTGAGGAAAAACAGTCACCTCTGGCTTGCTGGCACGTAATGTGACAATTAGGGTTGGGAGGATCTGGTGCACAGGGCACAAGAAACTTCTTTCTAGGGTTTGGTTGATTATTCAAACAAATTGTTCTACACTGGTCTATTTTTCCTGAAAATATCTTGAATCCCTCTAATACTATTAACCCAGCAATCACTGCATTAGTTGTAGAGATGGCAGGAATAATGTCCCCTGCCATTGATTTTATATCAAATCTGCTCTTCATATTCACACTGAAAATATGCATCCTGAGGTTTGCAGCAGAGGTGACAAAAAGCATTGCAGATGGGTCATCCTTGTCCCATATGAGCTCAGCTCCATCCCTTTTCTGCTAAATTAACTCTCGAAGTCTCAGTGCTCTTTGAAAAAAGATGTGCATAGCTCTTTACATCTAGAACCTGCTGGTCTTTCAGACCTAACTGGGGTTCATTTTGTTGATCTGATGCATTGGTTTCTTGTCCTTGACTTTGTACTTCAACCCTGTCCAATGGAGGCTTCCTTTTCCACCATAGTTTGTCCAATGTCGAGAGATACTGGGTATCATCTTTAAAAAGTGTGGTAAAAAGTTTAACCAGATCATAGCCCATTCCTTAGTGGAAATATGTTTAATGTCACCATCTTCATTAGATACTCTGGCTCTGGCTTCAGCTTCCACTGGTTCCCAGGAAGCTTCAGGTCAGCTCTGTCAGGGGCTACTTCTTGATCAGCATCTTCTTCTCCAAACAGCTGGTTGAACAAATACTTTACCCAAACGATGCAACAAATAGGTTCTGAAGGTATATTGTGAATTTTACAGCCAGGAAAATTTCTCTGGGTAGGTTTGGGCTGACATTTATAACACTCAGTTACACCCTTTTTGATGGTCATTACTTGCCCAAGGTAACCCACTTTCAAGAAGAACATCAGCTGCCAGACACATCCTATTAACATGGTTGTGGGCAGCTCTGTTGTCTAAAGCATTCATAGCCAATATTCAACAATATAAATTGTTGAAAAAATTCCACATTATAGTCAGGGTTCATGATGCTGTTGGGTAAAACTGCAGTACACTTTCTTTGGCAACCTGGGCCTTTGAACTTCCAACACGTTTCTTTTGAAACAAAAGCTGTCTGTTGAGGTTGCTAACATTGATAGCATCCAGGTCGTAGTGGGAGAAGCTGGTGAGCACGTGGCTTTTGAGGAGCTCGCAGCCACCCACATCCACCAACAGCACCTGGCCCCTGGCCACGGCCTTGACCGGCTCCTGGGGCCTGATCACAAATTGTTTTTTTGAGAGGGACAGAGAGACAGAGTGAGTGCGAGCGTGTGTGAGCAGGGAGGGGAGGGGCAGGGGAGAGGGAGAGAGAGAATCTTAAGCAGGTTCTATGCCCAGTGTGGAGCCTGACTCACAACCCTGAGATCATGACCTGAGCCAAAACCAAGAGTCGGACACTTAACTGACTGAACCCCCCAGGGGCCCCCTGATCATGTTTTAATGAAAGAACCGGGAGGTAGTCATTAAGAAAATATTAGGCAGTATCGCATTTTGGGAAGAATTACAGCTTTGAATTCAAACAGGGCTGAATTTGAATCCTTGCTTAGCTATTTCCTAGTTCTATGAACTTGAGCAAGTTGTTTGCTTTCTGAATTTTTTCATCTATAAAATGGGATTATTAAAATTGGCTGTGGTTATGATTAGAAATAACATATGCGAAGTGGCTAGCCCAGTATCTGGCATATGGTAGGCTGCAGTGAATAGTAGTTACTACTACTATTATTTTGCCATGATAACAGAGTAGGCATTTCTAGATCAAAGAAGGTAGTTTCATCTGGGACACATGTTCAATTTCGAGCATTCCACTCTAAGATTCTAAGATGTGTGTGTGTGTTTGTGTGTATTCATGTGAGTGTGTATGATTGAACATTAGCAGTTTTCCAAAGATGGTGGTCAGGAGGGCAAAGAGTCTGGAAAATATGTCATATGAAGGAAATGGGGGTATTTAACTTCGAAAAAAGAAAGCTTAGCTTGCACTGCCTTTAAATATTTGCTAGTTATCATTTAGAAGCAGAAGTAGACACGTATGGTGTAGAGATCCAAAGGAGCTGCCCAATAGGTAAACTCTAGGAAGGCCAGACCCTGCAAGAAACCATTCTGGCTGTCTAACAACTAGAGCTGCCCAGTAGCAGAGTGGGTTGTCTCAGCGTTGTCCTGGCCCTGGAATTATGCGTTGGCAGATGTGTGATTTGTGTGTACACAGAAATTTCCACTTTGGATGGGAGCCTGGCTGAGAATGAACTCCAAGGCTCCATGTCTTTAGTGGTTGTCTTGCTCATTTTTCTTGTTACGATCCTGCAGGAGGCACCACTCACAAAAGGCCCCTTGATATTAAATACCATTATAACTTTGAAGGAACTGCAAATGCTCACGGAATGTGGAAAGTGAAGTCTTCTTCCCTTATACCTAGTTGTCTCCCGAGAATGAAATTTCAACTTGGTTTAGGAGAGAGTGTCCCAGCAAGTGTTTCTTTTCAGAATGATTAAAGTCTCTGGGCCTATCCGGACTCATTCATTTTAACTATTCCATTTCCCAAGAATATCATCTCATTACTTTTTCAATGACCCAATATTTTCTGTACAAGTGAATGAGTCCAGAAAGTCATTTGAGCCATTGATTATTTTTGGTGACCTTCTGATCTGTTCTGAATCCCTTTTCTTTTAATTTCCATTTATGTCCTCCTGTCTTGTCATCTGTTCTGAGCTGAAAATAGTAACTTGGCATGACCTTATTATCTACCATTTAAGATTTTATGGTCTTTGGTTAAATCTCATCTTAATAAGTGTTGCTATGATAGACTGTAGTTGTTTTGTTTTGTTTTTTTTGTTTTTAAGGCAGCACTTTGCAGCTCAAATCTGTTACCACAGGACTGATTTTACCACCCTTCTGTAAATATGCCAAAATTTCACTTCATCTTTTTGATAAGAGCTGGCTTCAAAGTCAGCCTTTAGAAGGTATACCTATTTGCTTAGAAACAAAGAACACTCCTATTTGAACCTGTCTCCAAATCTGTTTGTGAAAAAATTTGATTTACATGGGATTTAAAATGCCACTGGGCAGGGCAACATACTAAGTGGTGTTAGTTAGATCTTAAGGTGGCTGAAGTGATCCGTTCCTTTGCTAGGAGTACATTTTAATGTGGGAGAAGAGATAGGGCAATAGGATAACTCTGGGCACTTATTTGGCCAAACAGTATTCTTTTAGCAAATATTTATGGAATGCTGGGTATGATTTGGCAGTAGGATATGGAAATACACACCAAAAAGACACAATAGTTGACTTCAAGGACCCCCTTTGCAGGGGAATGGGGCTGTACATTAAGACACATGGGAAAACATAGAAATGCAAGTTTCAGAGCCTAGAAGACAGACTTCAGATTTTAAGAAGAACAGGATCTGGGTGGCCCAAAGTTGCTTTTATACTCAGAAGTGGGGAGAATGAAGACAAAGTGGTAGAAAAGAATAATTTTCCTCCAGTTCTCTTGGATTTTTTCACTGAGGAGTAACAGTTTTAGACTTTTTAAAAAGATTTATTTATTTATTTATTTGACACAGAGAGAGAGAGAGAGAGAGAGAGAGAGGGTGGGGGGAGAGTGTACAAGCAGGGGGAGCAGCAGAGGGAGAGGAAGAAGCAGGCTTCCCGCTGACAGGGAGCCCGATGTGGGGCTCAATTCTAGGGTCCTGGGATCATGACCTGAGCAGAAGGCAGACGTTTAACCGACTGAGCCACCCAGGCACCCCCTCTTTAGATTTTTTTTAAAGATTTACTTATTTGAGAGAGAGAGAGAGAGAGACAAAGAGCAAGAGCAAGCACAGCGGGGATGGGGAGAGGGAGGGAGAATCGCAAGCAGACTCCCCACTGAGCATGGAGTTGTCATGGGGCTCAATCTTACAACCTTGAGATCATGACCTGAGCTACAGCCAAGAGTCAGAGTCTTAACCGACTGCGCCACCCAGGCTCCCCTAGATTTTTAATTATCTATTATGTTCTATCTGATTGGGCATTACTCAAAACCCATGCAGTCCTTTGAGGTTTGGGCAGGACTTCTGATGTCCTCAGAGCCTGTGTTTGTTGGCAAATCCAGTTTAAGAGAACAGACATCGGCAGGAAAGGAAAAGACTCCCCTTTCTTCACGGCTAAAGCCCTTCTCCATGTCACCAAGTCCTTTTAATGTTTCCAGGCCCAGGTCACATTCCACCTTCCCTGACACCATCTCTGAACACCCAGCTGGACTTGAGCTCTGCTTAGCTGCAGTGCATTCAAGCATCATTCTCCAAAGCTCTTCTGTTGTGCTTGGTACTCCCTGCCTGGCATTGGGAGCTGTCCATTCCTATTTAGGGTGGAGGTTGGCCATGATCATGTCACCCTCATCACTCTCAAATAGTGGGAGAAAAACTACAAGGTGACGGTGCTGAGGATATCAGAAAAGACAACATTCAGACCTGCCCTCTGTCAAGGGCTTGTAATCTAGTACAGTTTCTCTCCAAATGAGGTTGGCTGGTATTAACTGAGATCTATGAATTCTATAAGAATTGTGTTTTTCTTTCAATAATAATAAAGTATTTTTATCAACTATAAGGACTGAAATTTTATTTTGCAATGATAATTTGCTACTGATAGATATTTCAAAGAATAAGAATGAAGCTTAATACCCATGTATGTAACATAATAAAATAAAATTAAAAAAAAAAGAATGAAGCTTAAATTGAGGTTTTGTAGATAACCTCTGGGGTCAAGAGACTATCATTTCTCCAAAAGAAGTCCTTATATTACTCAAGTTTGAAGGACGTTGGTTTAGTTGATTTCATTCATTCATTCATTCAATAAACATTTATTGTATGCCTATGTGTTATGTGCCAGGCACTGTGTCAGGCACATGAACAAGTGGTTAAGACATGTTCTAGGCTCCAGAATCCTAAGTGCTGTTACTGACTGAGTAACACCTTCCACATGGGCCAAACCATCAATTTCTCTATGCTTTGCTTTCTCCATCAGTACAATAAAGGTAAGAGTATCTTACCTATTTCTGTCCTGCAGAGGTGTAGAAAAGCACTCTGGGATTAAAAAAAAAAACCCTACAAAGAATTACTTGTATCCAAACTTGGTGTTTCCAAGTCAGCTGCAAGTGCTAAATCCACATTTCTTCCTACCTCCCGCTAGTCTCAGTGGGAGGGATCTGGGGCCCATGGAAGGTCTCAACCAGCTCTAGCAGAAGTGGGTTCTACACTGCAGAGCAGGTTTTTCACAAGAGCTATTTTCAGATTTGTTTATGCTGTCACCGACCTCCAATTTCACATTTCACAAACTCCCATGGGGCTGAGGAGTTACTCCCTAGGAATCTTCTCTGCTTTAGCAGGAACTCAAGGGCAGCGTGCTCATGGGTCTGGTGTTTAAAGAACAATCTGTCACAAAGCTAAGGGGCTTTTTACTCATTCTAACACCGAACACTAAATAAACGCCAGACTAGACGGAGACATAACCTGGGACCTTTTTACACAGAGTTAATATGAATAGCCATTAAAGTGGCACATTTGCAAACTCACACCCACTGAATCAGTTCTTGTTAAATATGCCTAACTATCAGCATTCAGTGGCAATGCAGGACTACAGCAAGGACTACAGCATGACACTTGGACATGTCAGAGTCGATCTCTAACAGGGCCACTGCCCTGCGAGGCCTCTACTCCTGGAGTAGCAGGTGGGATGAATTCCCTTTTAAATATTCTGACAGATGTGGATATAGGATCATTCACTCCAGTTGTGCAAGTTTTTCTGATCCCGAGCATCATAACCAGCAGTTTCCAAAGCCTCCATGCCTGGAGCCAGACCTCCGGGAGTAACTAAAATACATCATTTGTGGACACAGTGGTAAACACTGGGTGGTCCTATCAGTGGCTGCTCTGTGTGGAGCAAGAACTGCTAGGGACTTTGGGTGGGGGTGGGGGTCATCAGACTTTTATTTATTCAGCCAGTATTTATTGAGGGTCTACGTTGTGCCGGACACCACACTACATGCCAGAGAAACAGGTGGATCAGAGACAGTCCCCGCCTTGTAGAAGCTTATGTCCAGGTGGAGAGCTTGGACAAGCGAAAAGAGGCAATTCTGATAAAGGGCAGTCGGAGCGATACAGGCTGCCTGACCCAGTCTTGGACGGTCAGAAAAGGCTTATTGGAGCGTGGGTGTTCAAACTGAGAGCCTGAGGATGTATAGGAGTTAATAGGTCAGTTTGAGGGAATGGTAAAGTGTGCCATGTCCCAAGGTGTGGACAGCATGTCAGGTTGGAAACTTATTTTATCTTTATTGTTTTAAAGATTTATTTATATATATGAGAGAGAGAGAGGGAGAGAGAGAATGAGAATCCCAAGAAGACTCCCTGCTGAGTGAGGAGCCTCATGCAGGGCTTGATCCCTGAGATCATGACCTGAGGTGAACCCAAAAGTCACACACTTAAGCAACTGAGCCATCCAGGTGCCCCTGAAAACTTATTTTAGATTGGCTGGTCAGAGAGTACAAGATGGTAGGATAAGAAATGAGATAGAAGGAATGAAATCCTTGATTACATTGCCTCCTAGTTATTTTTCCCTGCACTCCTTCCCCCCAAAAGACATGGCAGGTACATCTGTGTGAGTGTGTGTGTGTGTGTGTGCGTGCACACGCACAATAAAAAAAAACACAAAACCTCAAGTAACCTTTTCAAATGAAATGTTTAGTTTGCTTGGTTGGAGGCTATTTAGAAGTGAAGTGATGATCTCTTTGCTTGCTCCAAGTCAGGTTGGGGAAAACATCACCTGTGAGGCTAGTTATCACAGGGGCTGTGACCTGGTATTTGCCAAGCTTCCAAATTCTCAACCAAAAATTCAGTTTTTAAAGAAAGAAAATTACCATTTCTATACCTCTGTATAGAAACAGAAGGAACTATGCTGGAGGGATGCTAGGAGCCAGTCTCATATGTGAATGCAAGAACAATGGGAGGGATGGTGATAATAATGCAGATGGGCCTGAATTCCAACCTGGACCTGAGGCCAAGGGTGGGTGTGAATGTGACTTTGGGGCCTCTTGGCAAAGAAATGATTAGCAGGGAGGTTTTACTGTACAAATATTATAAATAAAAAATTACATTCTATTTTCTTTCTCTCTGATTAGAAAAGATACATGTCCAGTATAGATGATTTAGAAAAATATAAAGGGAATTAAAGGTTACCCATAACGTTCATCCAGAGGCAACCATCGATAACAGTAAGTGCATTTATGTTTGGTCATATTTAAGTGTAGGTATGTTTTAAAAACAAAATTGGGAACCATATACTTTATGTACTGTTTTCTGATTTGCTTTTTCACCTAAACTGTATTAGGAATATTCCACATATCTTTATGGATTTTTTGATGACCTGATATGTAGTGGATGTATGGCATTCTGTTATATACTATAATCCAGCCAATTAATGATTTTTTGGACTTTCAGGCTATTTCCAAATTTTGACCCTTATTTATTTTCTTGTGATGAATATCCTTTTTATTAATCTTTCTGCACATTCCTTAGCCTTTTCTTTTTTTTTTTTTTAAGATTTTATTTATTTATTTGACAGAGAGAGACACAGCGAGAGAGGGAACACAAGCAGGGAGAGTGTGAGAGGGAGAAGCAGGCTTCCCGCTGAGCAGGGAGCCTGATGCTGGACTCGATCCCAGGACCCTGGGACCATGACCTGAGCCGAAGGCAGACGCTTAATGACTGAGCCACCCAGGTGCCCCTCCTCAGCCTTTTCTTAAGACAGTACTAGAAGCAGAGTTACTGGATCAAAGAATGTGGTTTTTTAAAACTTTTATTACTAAATTATTGTTCAGAAAGTTCATGCCACATGGCATGTTCAGCCAGGTGTAAGAGAATCCTCAACAACACTGCATGTTATTAAAGTTTGTTTCACTGGTTTGTTTCTGTTAGAAATAACATGCAATTATGGGTCTGTGCACTGGGTATGAGGAGCTAGGATTTGAGGTCTAAAGATTCCAGACCCTACTTTTTTACAACACACTCTAAATTAACTGCTAGATGTGAAAGTGCTTCGTTAACTCTACGAGACACACAAATACAAGGATATGACTGTGGTTGTCGTGTCCAGCTGAGTTGGGTCGAGCAAAGCTGCTGCTGAGATGCAGTCTGGTGTAGTAGAAAGAGTACTGACTTGTACCAAGTCTTTGCTCCAGTATTTACTAGGTGTGTGATTATGTAAGTCAGCTTAAAATGCTATTAAAGATTAGGTGGCTTAAACAATAGACATTTATTTCTTACAGTTCTAGAGGCTGGGAGATCCAAGGTGTTGGGCTGATCCAATTCCTGATGAGGGCTCTCTTCTTGTTTTGTGGGGGGGCTGCCTTCTTGCTGAGCCCTCATGTGGCTGTCTCCTATCTCTTCTTGTGAGGGTACCAATCCCATTCATGAGGGCTCCACCATCATGCCAAATTCCCTTCTAAAAGTCTCACCTCCTACTATCATCACATTGGGGGTTAAGGGCTTCAACATATGAATTTTGGGGAGACACAAACATTTAATCCATACTGGTAAACTTGGGCAATTTATTTAACACCCAGAGGCTCAGTTCCTTCATTTGTGAACTGGGAGAATAATGCCCACTCAGAGGGTTTTTGTAAAAATTACATTATATAATGTGTGTACATGTAACAGGTACTCAATCAAAGAGAGTTATCAGCCCTAATTACCAATAGGTAATCACTTTTTATGTTTCTGGATATTACTTAGAGGGATAATCTGTTTAGAAACAAAAGTGGAGTCCACCCCTGCACAAACAAAGCCTTTAAAAATTATTGAGAAATGTATACACACACACACACACACACACACACTTAGCTGATATAAGAACAATAAAGGGGAAAGGGATTTCAGCCTTTGTTGAAGGTGTACTGTTTTAGGTTCCTGGACCTAATTCCTGTGTGTGTGTGTGTGTGTGTGTGTGTGTGTGGTGGGGGGAGAGGGCGGGAGGCCTCCCACAGAACACCAAGAAATTGTTGGGACACCAGGAGGGTGTCCAAGAATTCAGCTTAATTCTGACATTATCTACCTGGAGATAGCATCAGATTCCACAGGCTAAGGGGTCAGTCCTATAAGACTGGCTCCCCCCACCTGCACGCCCCTCCACCCCAGGGGTGGGTGGTCAGATGACAGACGCACGTGCTGGTTGTCACCTGGACTTCTGACTGACTGGCTGTAAATCAGAGGCTCCCATGACCTCCTCTTTGCGTTTGATTAATTTGGTAGAGTGGCTCACAGAACTCAGAGAAATATTTTACTTCCTAGATGACCGTTTTATTATAAAAGGAACTGCCAGATGGAAGAGATGCCCAGGGCAAGGTGTGGGGAAGAGGTGTGGAGCTTCCACTCTTCTTGAATCTCCACGTGTTCACCAGCCTGTAGACTCTCCAAACCCTATCCGTTTGGGATTTTACGGAGGCTTCATTCCACAGGCATGACTGATGAACTCACTGGCCATTGGGGATTGAGCCAAGCTCCACTACTTCTCCTCTCCCCGGAGGTTAGGGGGATTGAACTAAAGATTCCAAACCTCTCCTCACCACGTTGGTTCCTCTGCCAACCAGGCCCTATCCTTAGGTGGCCAAGGGGCATTCCGGAAGTCACCACATTAACGTAACAAAAAAAGCCTTGATCACTCTTATCACTTAAGAAATTCCTAGGGTTGGGGCACCTGGGTGGCTCAGTCGGTTGGGCAGCTACCTTCGGCTCAGGTCATGATCCCAGGGTCCTGGGATCGAGCCCCGCATCGGGCTCCCTGCTCAGCAGGGAGCCTGCTTCTCCCTCTCCCTCTGCCTGCCGCTCTGCCTACTTGTGCTCTCTCTCTGTTAAGTAAGTAAATAAAAATCTTAAAAAAAAAAAAGAAGAAATTCCTAGGGTTTTAGAAGCTCTGTGCCAGAAACAGGAGCAAGACCAAATATGTATTTCTTATTATAAATCACAATATCACATGTACCCTGGGGTGTAGTGAGGGTCCAGTGGTTGATTATCATTGTCATTTCTCCAATGACTCCTGTGTTTTGCTTTAGTATTTTTTTAAAGACACTGAAGAAATCTAGAACTCTGAGGGTTCAGTCTAATCCTTGGCGAACACTGCTCACGGGCACACAAAGCAACATGATTTCAGTTTCTACATTCATTTTCATATTCATTTTCAATGACCCTGATTTAAAAATTCCTTCCTAGAACTTCATTTGGGCCTTACCTCTGACCTGATTCAGTGCTCAATGTCCAGACTCTCTCCTTTGCCCCTTTCCCCGTCCACTCACCCGCTGCCGCTTCTCCTTGCTTTCCTGATGCCTCAGCTGCAGCTAACTCCAGAAACATTTTTCCTCTTTAAGTCTCTGCTCCACAGGCCGCCCTCTTCCCCTCATCATTTCTCATTTCTCACCACGAAAATCTCTCCTCTCTCTCTTTATGGCTTCCTGAGACCTGAAAATAGAAGTAATTTAAATTTGGCAATTATGACGACAATGAAACACCTTTTGTGAAAAGTAGAGTTTAAAATGCAGGGGTTTGCTGCTCTGGAAACCTTACTCTCTTTCTGCCTTCATTTTGTGGACACCCCTGCGGGGTGCTTCTAAGGGCACTCCTGACCCACTTGCTGAAACCCGAACAGGCAAAGAAAGGGTGACTTCTCCACCTGCAGGGGTGAGGTGGGGTCAGCCAGAGGTACGAGGTTCAGGTTCAGCCTAGCCTCTTCTACCTAAAATGAGCTTCCTAGCCCCCCTGTGGAATCTTTGCCCTCCCACACTCCACACCCTGCACCCGGACTGTTCCTTGCTCCAGTCACGTGGTGGCATTAGGTCGCTGGAATCACGGAGTGGGGGGGTTGAGGGTGTAATTTCTCCTCTGCCAACGACGAGATGAGTCACCTCCTATGGGCTGCTCATGGCAACCTTCTTCTCCATCCTTGAAGCTGGGCCTCCTGAGGTCTTCACCCCCTCTGTTATGAAGTGCCTTGAGCTCTCCAAAAGTCAGCAGCAAATGTATTAGTGCATATTAACATCCTACTTTCCTGGCACACAACTAGGCTACCACTTAAACAACCGGCTCCAAATCTGCTAAAATCAGGTTTCAGGAGGAGGACATGGGAAGCATGTAATGTGGAGCCCATCTCCCGACAGGTGCCATCTGTTCTCATTAGAGTGATCTAGCAGCTTCAGCTGGGGAGGGAGGGGCCTCCAGGTGCTCAGAAGGAAGCCTGCTCGTGCATTATCCTTTCAGAGACTTTACTTTTATGTTTGGTTTAGTTTTGTTTTTGTCTGGCAGGCTGAAAGAGAGCCTATCCTACTTTCCAAGAGAACAATTGCTCCAACATTGTAAGAAATTAAGTCCCTGGGGGAAAAAATCTCATTTGAGAGGGCTTGTAATGGCTCCTTGACCACATGCTGTGCTGCCCGATTTATAACAGAGAAATATTACGCAAGTTGGGAACCGAAGTTGGTGTGCGCAGCCATTGCTTAAAAAGGGATGGATGCTTCTGGGGTATAGTGATCCTCCCCCACGCCCCCCAGCATTTATTCAGTCTGTAGAAAATCTGTCTGCCAGGCTCCCACTCCTCCAGTCAAGGAAGAGCTAGGCCCATTCATTGTCCTCTGCATGCAGAAAGTGATAATAATTCCTCTGAGACTTAACGGGGCTCAGGAGAATGTGATTGAAGTCCCGCTGGTGATTGGAACTGCCTTTTATGCATCTGTGCAGGGTTATCCATTTCACAGTTGTTTTCTATTGCCAGCCTGTGGGGATGCCCACTGAGTCAAAAATACATGACCACGAAGGTAGGCCTTTTGGAGGTGTCTTAGATCACATTTTGGGAAAAGCAGGGGAAATAACATGAGCATTTGGCCTCAAATTTGAAATGATCTTTTCCCAGATCTTTTATTAAAGACTTTGCCTGCAAGGTCGATCTGAGAACTAAAGCATGACCCCAGGTCTCCCGCATATCTTCCTCCTCCCTTGGGGTCTCTTTCCTGCCTGTCCCCTCCACCTCTTCCCAGGCTGCTCTTCTGCCTCCCGTCAAGTGCTTGGTTTGTGTCTCATGTCCCGTCCGCTGATTCCTGTTAAAATGTTAGCCCATGTTAGGACAGCCTCTAGGGGGGATATTTGCATTTTAATAGGTAGCTTGAATATGGAAGAGCTTCAGACTAAAGCAGTGAATCCTCACGGGGGAAGAGAAAGGCAATTTTGGATGGGGTGAGGGTGTGTGAGATCTGAAACAGGATCAAATCCTACTGTGTATGTTCTAAGATGCATTGATGTAGCCTCTGAGCAGAAGTCAAAGACTGAATGAAAGGTGTTTCTTTCTGTTCCTAACCCTGGGAACAAACAGGGAGTGCTGTGGGAGCACCATCAGCAGTGACCGTACTATTGTGAGTTCAGATTTAGCAAATAAAAGTACAAGACGCCCAGCTATGTGTGCATGTCCAATAAACAATGTATACCTTTTTTTTTTTAGCATGAATATGTCCCATGTGATACTTGGGACATATTTATGCAAAAAAATTCTTGTTTATCTGAATTCAGATTTAACTGGGTATCCTGTAGGTTATGTGGCAGCCCACTACCACACTAGCCTGTTGTTAAAAAATAATTTCTAAAAGAGATAAAATCATAACTCTTATACAAACATAAAATAAACATGTGCCAAAGGCTTTTATTTTATTTTATTTTTTTGGAGGGGGGTATGAGGGGTAGAGGTAGAGGGAGAGAGAAAGAGAATCTTAAGTAGGCTCCATATGCAGAGCCTGACACGAGGCTTGATCTCAAAATCCTGAGATCATGACCTGAGCTGAAATCAAGAGTTGGATGCTTGGGGCACCTGGGTGGCGCAGTTGGTTAAGTGTCCAGCTCTTGGTTTTGGCCCAGGTTGTGATCTCAGGGTCCTAAGGTGGAGCCCCTTGTCAGGCTCTGTGCATAGTGCTGTGCTCAGTGCTGCTCAGCATAGAGTCTGCTTAAGACTCTCTCTCTCTCTCTAAAATAAATAAATAAATCTTTGAAAAAAAAAGAGTTGGATGCTTAACAGACTGAGCCACCCAGATGCCCCTGTCAAAGGTTTTTTTTTTTAACTCATTGATTAATGAGAGAACCAGTAAGATGTGACAATTGGTTCAAAAGAGAATTCAGCACCCACATAGACACACACATATATACAGACAATCAGAAAATGCTGAAATGAATTAGTTAATAGAGGCAAAGCTAGCCATATTCATAGGGCAACAATCAATTGCACATTGGGCAAAATTAATTTGCATTTCTCTGGACAAGAGACTTGGGCATTACTCTCAGTTTTCTACAATTTGCGATAGCTATAAAACAGGTCAAAGATAATGAAGGCACAGAAAACTAGGAAAGGTGTGTTAGAATATCCAGTACTCACTTTTGCCTATTTTAAAGTCTTTTACAATTTCTCCTGACAGTATCATGATCTTTCCTATCTCAGGGCCTTTGCACATGACGGTTCCTTAGTAATCTTGTATTTGTCGTTGATTATCTCAAAGATCATTACCTCTGGGAATTGCTTTCTGACCCTCAATCTGGGTTAGATTCATGCTTTACAACATAGGAGCACGTGTCTTTCATTAGAGCATTTATGTCAGTTTTGAATTTGTGCTTTTTACGGAGGTCTATAATTCCTTGCAGGAGCTAGCCTCTGTTCTCATCAGCTTCCTCTTTAATAATTATGCTCTGGTTGTACTTTTCTTCTTTCTGTTACTTGACCATAACAAGTTCTTCCCTGCCACAGGGACTTTGCACCTGCTGTTCTCTGTGCCTGGAATTTTTTTTCTCTTGGCTTTTGCATGGCATGTTTCTTTTTCATCGCTCAGGCCTCAGTCTGAATACCACAGAAGCCTATCCTGATCATCTTATCTAAAGATGTTTCCCTCCCCACCCTTACTTTCTATCCCAATGGAACCTTAGCACAAATCAGAATCCCCTCACAGGCTTGTTAAAACACAGATTGCTGGGGGGCGCCTGGGTGGCTCAGTTGGTTAAGCGACTGCCTTAGGCTCAGGTCATGATCCTGGAGTCCTGGGATCGAGTCCCACGTCGGGCTCCCTGCTCAGCGGGGAGTCTGCTTCTCCCACTGACCCTCCTCCCTCTCATGCTCTCTGTCTCTCATTCTCTCTCAAATAAATAAATAAATAAATCTTAAAAAAAAAAAAAAAAAACACAGATTGCTGGGGTCTATGCCCAGGGTTGTGATTCAGTAGGTCTGGGGAGAGGCATGAGGACCTGTGTTTTAATAAGTTCTTGGGTGATGCTGCTGCTGGTTTGTGCACCACTCCTGGAGAAACAATGCTCTGATTATTTTCTTTCAAAACATAACATTATTTCCTCCCTTTTACTGATTTTCTTTCTGTCTCCCACACAACTGAAAGCTCCACATGGGGAGGGCACATTGATGACACTATTCTCTGCTTTATCTCTGGTACCAAGGGCAGTGCCTGGTTTATAAAAGATGTTCGATAAATCCTTGTTGAATGAATGAACCATTTTCTCTCTTCTTGTTCTGTCTCATTACAAAGGGTTTGTTCACCAAAGAACTGCCAAATTCAGGTGCTGACACTAAGCCTAAGGGATTGGCTTTCATCACTAAGATAAGTTTGTGGAGGAGTGGTCTTGATAAACCACACCGATATCTGATCAGTAACTTGTATAAAGACCAGTGTGTGTTGGGACCTGTGTTGTCACATGCACTTTCCCACCTCTCTAGGGTCAATGTCACTAACCCACAGTTGGTTGGATGACATCAGGGCTTTGGGTCTTGTTGGCAGGGTCTAGACTGACGTGGGTTTTGCTAAGACCAGTGCTATGGTGAGCAATCAGAAGATGTGGGCAGGTAAGTGTGGGGAGGGCCTTGTGCATTGGCCTCAGGTGTGTCTCCCCATTGAGGCAGCTTGGGAAAAATAACAGGGAGTAGGGAGCAGGGTCATCCCTCCTCTAAGCTGGGCTATAAGGAGGTGCTCTTTCATCTTTTGTCTTGGCATCTTCTTAAATGTATTAAGGTCCTTTGCCCTTCTGGTCCTAACTCCTGGGCCTCCTGATGCCAATATTTTGTTCCAAAGCCCCCAGTCCAGGCCTTAGAGCCCAGCCTCAGGCTCTTCCTCCCCAGCAGCCCTCCAGGTTCTGGCTCATTCTCTTCTACTCTCTTCTTTATCATTCCTCTAGGCTTTCATCTTACCAGGTTAGTGGTAAACTCATGCACACTCGAGAGTGAGAGAGAGACAATATGGCATAGTGCTTAGTCCTTGAAAGTATGTGCTTTGAAGTGAGCCCTAGATTCTATTCTTATTCCTGCTAAATACTGTGTGTCCTTGAGAAAGTCACTTAACCATTCTGTACTTCAGATGATGGGGATGAAAATAGCACTAAATCAGAGGGTCGTTGCAGGTATAAAAGAGATGATACTTGTAAAAAGTTTAGTACCTGTGCCTTGTAGCTACCAGGATAATGGCCTAATACTCCTTTAGGAAAATAGCTTTCCATTTTAATGATGGACTTTGGTTGATGCATGCTTTGACTGCAAGAGGCTTTGCAGGTCAGATGTCTGGGGGCCTTCAGACGATAGCATGCTAGCAGATGCTCATTCTCTGTGTGGGTTAAAAGAACCCTCTGCAGACCTCACTGGAGGACAGAGCACTAGGGGACTTGGCCATTAGCTCTGGTCCTAAGAAAGAAGCCCTCGCAACTGAGGATAAGATAATAATAGCAATGTTGTATTCAGGAGCATTGCTTTAAATAATCCTTCTCCTTAATAGCTTTGCCCCTGGCGTGTGACAGGTGTTTACATTATTAAGTAAAAGCGTTTAAACAGCGACCTCCTTGGTATAAGGGTGAAGGAGATTAAAATCCAAGCAGTGTTCCAGCCATTTAAATCAATGAGACTTGTCAGATCTGTAACACATGAGCTACTTAGAGGGCGCAGGCACCTATTGTTTTTGAGGTTCAACTAATATCTCAATATGCTAGTTCCTTCAAATCCTGGCCAGGCCCTCGGTTGCTCATTAAAGGCTGGTCTAGCCCCAGCTTCTCTGCCTTTGGAACCAGCATTATTTTATAGTTGCCTAAATGTGCACCAAGTAGTTATGCTATTAGGGAAGATCAGAACTTGGGTTGATTTCTGCTTAGAGAAATGACCTTTCAAGGAATCCCAATGCTCAAGACCCTTAGCTCATCAGAAGCAAAGACCATGAATGCTATCTCCTCCTCTGCTTGACTTCACCCAGTCTCCCTCTCTTGAGCTGGGTTCTCGTCTTTAGCCAGAGCACTGGCAACCTCACGTCCACCAGCAGGATTGGGGAACCAAGTCTCTGAGACCTAAATCTTGTTTGTTTTTGTTTTTAAACTTCATGCTACCACCTTGCATTGGAAATTTTTTTTCTAAAATTAGACTTTGTTTCAGTTTCTAAGGAACATTTACACATGCATGTGTGTGATGGGAAGAACATGGTCCAGCCCAGTTCATAGCCATGGGTTTCACCTGATTTTGGCAGACACTGAGTCAACACAAACATAATCGAGCATGGCCCCGGGGCCCAGAAGGGCTGCACAGATGCTAGGTTATAAACATGTGACCAGGAGTGACTGACTATGCACACAGGGGATGCCTGGGGCTCAAGCCCCATGTAGGGCCACCCCAACCTGGGGCCCGTGTCTGTGTCCCCCCCAGTGGGTGGCAAGCACCTGCTGGCACATATGCAAACTGGTGGGTCCTGGAGACACGTGTCATCTGTCCACTGAGAGTTGCAGCAAACCCACCATATGACTCAACATTGAGTCAGGCTGGCCACGAAAGGAACTACGTGAAGGTAGGGCTACATGGCAGAGTTTACTTACTCCTTCCAGTTGCTGCCTCATGTGTAGGCCTATCCCTGATACCTGAGGGACTGACTGCTCAAGCCTTGGCTTTGGATGTGCAGGTCCCGCAGAGTGTGAGGAATTTCCTTTCCGGATGGTCTGAAGGGCTTTTTCCCAGGTGACCTGACTTGAGGAGTGTTCTCTGCTTCAGAGGAAAGCCCTCCTTCTACTCATAGCAATGACATAAGGCCACGGCCTCTAGTCTTTACAGAACTTCTTTGTCAAAATGCGACATCAAAGACTTCACCATGAAAACGTGATATGTGCAAAGGAAACCTGGCCACTCTCAGTGTCGGGACCAGCAGTGTGGGCATCGCCTCGGAGCATACTAGAATCGTAGCATCTCAGGACCCCAGAACAGCTGAAACAGAATCTGCATCCTTTTTTTTTTTTTTTTAAAGATTTTATCCATTTATTTGAGAGAGAGAATGAGATAGAGAGAGAGAGCATGAGAGGGGGGAAGGGTCAGGGGGAGAAGCAGACTCCCCGCTGAGCAGGGAGCCCGATGTGGGACTCGATCCTGGGACTCCAGGATCATGACCTGAGCCGAAGGCAGTCGCTCAACCAACTGAGCCACCCAGGTGCCCCAGAATCTGCATCTTAACAAGCTCCCCAGTGATTCATGTGTATGCCAAAGCCCGAGAAGCACTGATACACACAAAAAGGCTCTTTTTGTCCACATCATCCTCTTGTCCACACAGCTCTCTCCACCATAGGAGACAACTCTGTCGAAGCCTGGCTCAGGGAAGAAAGTCTTGTAACATCCCTGTTCCCTGGAGCTGAGGAGGCAACATGACCTCTGTGGGGTTTTTCTGGATTGTGGGCAGAATGACGGGGACCTTCTGCTCAGATAGAGCAAGGGGATAATGAGACCATGTCATGACTTGGAGACCACCGCACAAATTAATTTGCTTCTTTCCATCATCAGGGTCAGTACCTCTGACATCATCCTACCAAGAGTGTGTAGGCCTCCAGGGGGCCTGAGCAAGACCATTGCTGAGGCAGCAGCCTCCTTTAGGAAAAAGCCCTAGTGAAGTAGTACAGGGAAAAGTACAGGGAAGTCTCCCAGACAAGGCAACACTTACTCAGGTTATTTCTGTCAAAAGTCCATTCACTGAAAACAATACCTCGTGGATGTTCGATTGCTTAGTCAGTTTAGTCTCCACAGCTGCTTGGAGGCCACTGGTGAATGCAGTCTTGGGTGCTAAAGGAATTCAGGTATTTATTCATAGAGGCAGTAGAGACCCTCATATCCTCCACTTGCTAGCTCTGACTGGAGGCAAGGGATTTCACTTCCCCAACCTTAGTTTCTGGATTTTAAAATTGATTATCAGAATGGTACTATCTTATGGGTGTGTTGTAAATACTAAGCTTATATTCACTCTGTTCACAGGAGGTAAGAATTATATTTCATGGCCTGGGTGGCTCAGTCAGTTAAGCTTCTGCCTTTGGCTCAGGTCACGATCCCAGGGTCCTGGGATCGAGTCCTGCATTGGGCTCCCTGCTCAGCGGGAAACCTGCTTCTCCCTCAGCCTGCTGCTCCCCCTGCTTGTGCTCTCTCTCTCTCTCTCCCAATCTCTGACAAATAAATAAATAAAATCTTTAAAAAAAAATAATTATATTTCAGGAGTGGAAGGAATCTCGAAGTCGCCGTATGGAAAGGGGATGAGAACAGAAGAACCACAAAGAGAAAAGCCTCCTTTCATTTTGCCAGAGCCCCAGATTCCAGCTCTAGGTCTGTCAGGGCGGTCCCGAACAAGTGTAACTTCCCAGGGCCTGTGAGGAACTCTAGACAAAATGTGAGCGAGGAGCAGGCGTGTGATGGTGCAGGTCAGAGTGAATGGAGGGGAGAGATGTATATACTTATTGTGGCAAAGTATCAGAAGATCTGAGGTATCATATCAATAGAGTGGGAAAATAATATGATGGTTGATTCTTGATGATCACTATTGTTGGGAAGGAGAGCCACACAGCCAAATACCATGGCGTGTATTATACATACCACGTTGTGGCTTGGAAAGGTGGCTCACTCAGATGGGCTCATGTGCCCCCATGTGCTGCCCCTCTGTTGCTTGACCCTGCCTTTACCTCCCATGGCTGGCAGGGTGCCAGGGGCAGAAGAGGTCCCATCACAGAGAGGATTTTCAAGAGCCACCAATACACTTGCCAAGTACACGTACTTTCTAAGGAATATTCATTCTTGCTGCTCAATTCCTGGTGCTTAAGTAGAGCAGTGTTTTCTACCAACAAATCATTTCAGAGGGGGAGATCTTATGACCTTGTAAATATGGCATCAGGCATTTGAATATTTTATTCTGGAAGCTAACTGCTGAAAGCAAAAGTTAAAAAATTTTTTTATCTCCCCTCTGTTTTATCTCTGGGAGAAGCTAAAAATATGGAGAGGGTTTTCATTTGGCAGCGTTGAGCTTCCCTTTTCTCATCACTGTCCCTTTGATCTTTTATTCTCTGTGTTCAGGTTCCCCTTTGTGCCCACCTGAACCACGTGAAACAAATCATCTTAATTGCTTCGGGCCTGGCTTCTTCCTCCAGTTCTCATTTTTTGAAATTCCTGCGATGGTTACCAAATAAATCTGTGAAGGGCTCTAGCCCTTGGAAAAAGCACGGGAGGCAGCAGCAAGAGGAATTTCAAAGTTAGTTAAAAGGCACAGGAGGAGTGAGGGAATTGAATGAACCTCTCTGGTTTTCAGCCTGTAGATGTAGTGCTGACTATACTCCAAGTCCGTGTTCATAGCAGGGCACAACCTCACACCTTTGCTTGTAGAAGAGAGAATAATTAATGCTGTGTCTCCTTGGCTTGGTACCCAGAGCTCTGCTTCCATCAGCTGTGTCCTCAATACTGGAGGAACACATACCCTGTGAGAAAGCCCAGGTGGGCAGAGAAAGGGGAAGGAGATGGTAGTGTGCTTTCACCGGCTGGGGCTCCCTGGCTTAGCCAGTAGGAGGCCCCAAGCAAGGCCTGGGTAGCAGGAAGGTGGGCAACTCCAGGGACCTGTCACTGAGTCGGAGCCGAGTTTCGTGGGGCTGCATTTTAAGTGGGCCATTCTGAATGAAGACCCTCTGGCAGAGAGGTGCTGAGGCAGGCCAAGCTGTTGATCCTGTGCACTGGGGGGGTCCAAGGGGAGGTAATTAGGAGCAACGAGCTGAAACTGCTGAAAAGAAAATGTAAGCTGTGCAGCATAAAAACCTTCCTGACAGTGATGTCTATTAGCCCATGGCATCCTCTCCTAAGGGAAGTTGCAAAAGACCCATTACTGGAGGCATTCGAGGGGGCCTGGTAACACCCGGGAAGAGGGGAGGGGGTATGCTGGGAATGGCATTGCTCCTTCTCAGGGCTGGGGCCCTACCAGAGGGGCCTGAGGTGAATTGCTTGGACCCCCACCCCTTCAGTCCTGTTGGAAGAGCCACTTAACACAAGCTCTTTCAGCAGGTCATTTCACCTTGAAGTGATTTTTGCCTCTGCAAAAGGAAGGTGCTGTGCATGCATGTCTGCAAATACACGCAGCACAGCCCACAGACCCTCAGGTGTGTGTGTGGGGGACTGCTGGGTCCAATCAGAGAAATTTTGAAAACAAAATTTTCACTGGTTGGGTGATAGTTTGCAAAATATTTTTGAGGGAGTCTTGTTTGAGGCAGATAGATTTACTCATCTAGCACACTTAATTTTTAAATCACAGTGATGGGGCGCCTGGGTGGCTCAGTCGGTTAAGTGTCTGCCTTCGGCTCAGGTCATGATTCTGGGGTCCTGGGATCGAGCCCCGCATCGGGGTTTGTGCTCAGTGGGGAGCCTGCTTCTCCCTCTCCTTCTGCCTGCCTGTCTGTCTACTTGTGATCTCTTTCTCTCTCTAAAATAAGATCTTAAAAAAAAAAAAATCACAGTGATGAAACAGCTTTGTGTCTACCAAATAGAAGGTGTCACTCCTCTACTCCCTCTCCCTGATGGCCCCGGGGTCCTGGAGGACTTTGGAGGTCACTCAAGTGACCAGGAAGTCGCTTTTCCTGACACAACCATCACTGCTCTCTTTCTTTACATGGTTCTAGTCACAAAACACAGTAGTGCGTGAAGCACCCTAGGTTGATGAAATGATTAGACTTGCCCCCACCCCCAGGTCAATGCTTTATACTCTCTTCCTTTATACCCCTCCTTCCCCTCTTTTTTTTTTTTTTTTTAAAGATTTTATTTATTTTTTGACAGAGAGAGAGAGACAGTGAGAGAGGGAACACAAGCAGGGGGAGTGGGAGAGGGAGAAGCAGGCTTCCCGCCAAGCCCGATGCGGGGCTCGATCCCAGGACCCTGGGATCATGACCTGAGCCGAAGGCAGACGCTTAACGACTGAGCCACCCAGGCGCCCCTCTCCTTCCCCTCCTTTAGAAGGGCTTCTGGCAGCTCCAGGCCAGGCAATTGCTTAGAATGCAAAGCTGGACTAAGTAAATAGCTGGAACTTGTCGTTGCTTTGGGCGCCAGCTCACAGTTGATTCTCCAAGGCCAACAGTCCTGAAGCCTTGTTGATAGCTTTATGCAATACTGCTCATGTTCACCATCTCCATCTTATGTTGGATGATCAAGGGCTCATTTCAGGATAATAGCCATTGCGTGACCTCCCTGTCTTTCTACTTGTTCATTCAAACCAATCCTTCCACCATAGCCGGGTCCATCTCTGCAAACTACCTTTTCACCACGATACTTGTGCAAAACTTTTCAATGGCTCCCCATGGCTTTCAAGGCAGAGTACTGGGCTGAATACACATCCTTTTCTGCCTATAAAAACAGTTGGTTCTGGTAATATTTTGAGAGATTCACACCTATTCATTTCAGGAATTGACTAGGATTGACATTAAGAACTGGCTATTTGTTTTTTCATGATTTTTTAAATTTTAAAATATATCTAAACATTCACATTGATAATCAAGTTACATTCTGAATCCTTTATCTTTTTAAGCACAGCCTCTTCTAAAGGATGAGTGGTTGGAGTAGAACAGTGGTTCTCAGCCCAGGCTGCATGTCAGAATCATTTGGGAACTATTGCAAATTATGGATTCCTGGGTCTGAATCTTTGGAAGTGGGGTCTGGGTATCTCATTTTCTAAAGAGATCCCCAAGTGTTTTAGACATGCAGCCATTGTTGGGAATTATATTAAGTTACCTGTAAGACTATCATTTCAGATATTCTTGGTTCTCTAATTCTTACACTCTTCCAGGTCAGCTGAATACTTCCTAGCTGGCATGAAATTGGATCCTTTTAGTTAGGGTCGAGATACAATATTAGATCCAAATTGACACTACTTTTTTGTGGCCACTATAACTCTAAACAAGATTTTAATTTCCTCTGATTCCTCCCCTGCCTCTCCACCCAATTTAGCCAATCTACAAACATTCATTGAGCACCTACTATATGCCAGAGGCCACATTCTAGACACTGGGGAAAGATACAAGGGTGAGCAGGGAAGACAAGGAACCTGCTCTCATAAAACATATTCTAGAATCAGGTCCAGATCAATATGAATCTCCTCTTTGTCTTGTTCGACTCTTTTCCCTAAGCTTTCAACCATATTCTTCTGGCTACTCATTCTCATTTCATACCAGGGCATCAATATAAAGTCCACTTTTATACTTGGTTAACTTTCATCTATAGAAAAACACTAAATTAGATAAGAAACAATAATTGTGGAGTACAGTATCTAAAAGGATTCATGGTGTTTTCATAACAGGAGGGATCAATATCCTTTTATAACTAAAAAGGTTAAGGAATCTAACCATTTGGATGCATATATTTTGTTCTATGTATCTATATATTTAACACTAAGTCTTACTTTCTACTGGTCATCTGTTGTTGCTATCAGCATTCACGTAGTCTCTTGTTAAATGTTAGGAGACATTTATTCTCTATTCCTATATTATGTGTGTGAAATTTTTCAGTGTAATAATCCTAGCTCTTCTACCTCCTAGTTCCTCTCCCTTTACCCCAAGTGGGGGAAGAGTGACTTACCCGATAGGTGAGTTTTGGTGCAGTGGCTGAGTTCTTTTTCCTCTTCTGATGTCACCTATCAGTATGCAGAGAAGATTCCGTGCTTCTCCTTCTCATAAATCTGATAGGGACAGGCCCCTGTGGGAGACTGCATGTCTGTGATGGGGCAGATTCATCTAGTTCAGGAATGAGCAAGCCCACTTGGTTAACAGACCTAAACTCATGTAATAAAGGTAATCTTTTGGTGCTTATCTGGCTCCTGGGTCCTTCAACTGGTTCCAAGGGTGGGGCATTGAGCCTCCTCAAACCCCAAAAGTAACCGTACATTTCCCCTCTAAAGAACCACCTTCTCCCACTTAGTTTGGATTAAGTGAAACTGATTCCACACATGACACCAAAATTAGTTCCCCCTGGCTACAATGATTAGTTTAAGGATGAGCATATGACCCCCTAATCAATTCCAATGAGCCACAGTGATGTTTTCCTCTTAGAGGTACTCTTGATCTG
The DNA here is from genome assembly GCF_964656455.1 of Halichoerus grypus. Classification (NCBI taxonomy): domain Eukaryota; kingdom Metazoa; phylum Chordata; class Mammalia; order Carnivora; family Phocidae; genus Halichoerus; species Halichoerus grypus. The sequence continues at coordinate 45,035,047 of NC_135714.1, forward strand.
CTGGGACCTAAAGAGGGTACAGGGGTTAGAACTGTCATTGCCATTCTGTCCACCATGAAGCTGAGAGATGGAGAAAAACAGTCCTGATGACATTGGTTGAATTCAGAATTCAGCCGTGACTGAAGCTAAGTATGCCTTTAGACTTTTTATTCTAAGTGAAACAATAAATTCTCTTTTTGCTTAAGCTAGTTTGGGTAGTTTTATGCTACTTGCAATGGTAAATGAGCCACACTTCATTTTATTATCACATTGTTAGTTTTGATTGATTTTAGAAGCCCACAGATCACCTCTATAACTCACTTTAGATCCCAGGAGCTAGAGATGACTTTAGAAAGTATTAATTTACTACAGGAAGAATAGTTAGTTTATAATGTCACAATTATTTTAGGCACTTTTCATTACTTATTTCCTTTGTCTATTTTTTTTTAATTTTTTTATTGTTACGTTAATCCCCATACATTACATCATTAGTTTTAGATGTAGTGTTCCATGATTCATTGTTTGTGCATAACACCCAGTGCTCCATGCAGAACGTGCCCTCCTCAATACCCATCACCAGGCTAACCCATCCTCCCACCCCCCTCCCCTCTAGAACCCTCAGTTTGTTTTTCAGAGTCCATTGTCTCTCATGGTTCGTCTACCCCTCCGATTTCCCCCCCTTCATTCTTCCCCTCCTGCTATCTTCTTCTTTTTTTTTTTCCTTAACATATATTGCATTATTTGTTTCAGAGGTACTGATCTGAGATTCAACAGTCTTGCACAATTCACACCGCTTACCAGAGCACATATCCTTTGTCTATTTCTTTGAAACATAATTTGATGTGGTATTTGACTCTGGTAAGTCTTAATCTAAAACTTTCAAAATGAAAACACCTTATATTTTCCTTCTGATTAACTGGAGAAGAATGAATCTTGTTTTCAAGTTATAATTATCAAAATAAATATCCTCAAAGAAACAACAAACTCTTTGCGGGAAGTTACTTTAGCTACTTATCAAGATAAAAGACTAGAATTTTTTTTTTTTTACTGGGAATTCTGGTGAAGGTTAAATATAATCAAAAGGGTGTTGAGATTTGGATGAGCAAGAAGAAGGGAGAAGAGTCCTCTGGTAATGGGGAAGGAAGTTAGCAGAGGAAGAGTGAGCCACATTCATAGCTGCTGAGATGCAGATGTACACAAAAATAGGTGTTCTCCCTTCCATTTTGTAGAATTTTTAGTGGGAAGTGGATGTCCTGCCAGGGACTATGTTTCCCAGCATTCTCTTCATGTAGATATTATCACATGGCTAGTTTTCACCAATAAAATGTTGAATGGAAGTGATATGTGACACTTCTATGACAAGGCTTTTATTTTATTTTTTTATTTTTTTAAGATTTTATTTATTTATTTGACACAGAGAGAGAGCGAGAGAAGGAACACAAGCAGGGGGAGTGGGAGAGGGAGAAGCAGGCTTCCTGCGGAGCAGGGAGCCCTACGCGGGGCTCGATCCTAGGACCCCGGGATCATGACCTAAACCGAAGGCAGATGCTTAATGACTGAGCCACCCAGGTGCCCCAAGGCTTTTAAAAAGTAGACTGATCAGCTGTACAAACATTTTTCTAGATACATCTCCTTTGGCAAGCAAAAATGAACTATTGGGACTACACCAAAATAAAAAGCTTTTGCACAGTAAAGGAAACCATCAACAAAACAAAAAGACAACGCACTGAATGGGAGAAGATATCTGCAAATGATATATCCAATAAGGAGTTAATACCCAAAATATATAAAGAAATTGTACAACTTAACATCAAAAAACAAATAATCCGATTAAAATGGGTAGAAGACATGAACAGACATTTTTCCAAAGAAGACATACAGATGGCCAACAGACACATGAAAAGATGCTCAACATCACTAATCATCAGGGAAATGCAAATCAAAACCACAAAATAATTTCAGAATGGCTAAAATCAGAACAGAAGAAACAACAAGTGTTGGAGAGGCTGTGGAGAAAAAGGGACTCTTGTGCACTGTTAGTGGGAATACCAATTGGTGGCAAACAGTATAGAGATTCCTCAAAATGTTAAAATAGAATTACCATATGACTCAGTAATAACACTACTGGGTATTTACCCAAAGAAAATGAAAACGTGAATTTGAAAAGATATAAGCACTCCTATGTTTACTGCAGCATTATTTACAATAGCCAAGATACAGAAGTCCACCCACAGAGGAATGGACAAAGAAGAATATATATATAATGGAATATTACTGAGTCATAAAAAAGAATGAACCTTTGCCATTTACAGCAACATGGATGGGTCTAGACAGTATAATGCTAAGTTAGTAAGAGAAAGATAAATACCATATGATTTCACTCACATGTAGAATTTAAGAAAAAAAATGAACAAGGAAAAAAAGAGACAAACCAAAAAAAGACTCTTAAATGTAGAGAACAAACTGGTTGTTGCCAGAGGGGAAGTGGGTAGGGAGATGGGTGAAATAGGTAAAGGGGATTAAGAGTACATCTATTATGATGAGCACTGAGTAATTTGTAGAATTATTGAATCATTATATTATATACCTGAAACTAATATAACACTGTATGTTAATTATGCTTGAATTAAGAAAAAAAAGTGGTCTGATTTCTGGATACCTTTCCTCTCTTCCAACTGTATATAACAACTTCTAGTTGTTAGTAGAGATGTAAGCTCAAAGGAGCTTGGGTCCCTCACTCAATGAATGAAAGAAAACTTGCTATGGATTATTTTGTGAAAGAGAAATAAACTTCTTTTGTGTTTGGCCACTATTCATTTACAGATATATTTGATACAGCAAGAAATTGGTGATGCTCAAAGTATGATTGTCAGACCAGGCACATCAGCATCACTAGAGCTTGTTAGAAATGCAAATTCCCTAGACCTCCTGAATCAGAAACTCAGATCCAGAAATCTGAGCACAGAGCCTGAAGAGGGCTCTATCTCAAGACCTTGAGATCATGACCTGAGCCGAAATCAAGAATTGGACACAACCGACTGAGCCACCCAGGCGCCCTGAGAAATCTGTTTTAACAAGCTCTCCAGGTGATTCTAATGCATGTTTCAGTTTGAAGACCACTGCCTACTTTACCAACTTCACTGCCACTCTAAATGATCAGTGGACATGAGTTATTTCAACTTTGCCTTTTCTTGTTTAAACCCTCAAAGTATGTTATATTGCTGGCTATTATTAGGAATAGTGGTAAAAAGTTAAGGATAATGTTAGAAAACCTGGTGTACTTGGGAAGACATTTGGTGAGTTTGAAGTTCCTTTGAATTTTGAGAAAGAAACATTTTTTTTTTATTAACATATAATGTATTATTTGTATCAGGGATACAGTTCTGTAATTCATCAGTCTTACACAATTCACAGTGGTCACCATTGCACATACCCTCCCCAATGTCCCTCACTCAGCCACCCCATCCCTGCACCCCCCTCCACTCCAGCAACCCTCAGTTTGTTTCCTGAGATTAAGAGTCTCTTATGGTTTGTCTCCCTCTCTGGTTTCGCCTTGTTTCATTTTTCCCTCCCTTCCCCTGTGATCCTCTGTCTTATTTCTCAAATTCCTCATATCAGTGACATCATATGATAATTGTCTGAGGAAGAGGATTATCTTTGCTTAGAAACAACTTTTGTTCTGTTCTGAATATTTTCATTTTTAAAAGGGCATATATCTTCAAACAGGGGTCACAACCTAAATGCCCACCAGGTAATCTAATCAAAGGAAGGGGCCTGAGTGCAGGGAAGCAACCAGTACTAAGCCACAACTGATTGTTGAGAATGTGGTTGCAGTGTTTTCAGGTCTAAATATTTTTAAAGCCAACTGGAATATTGGATAATACATGTTATCTTGCATTAAAAAAATAAGAAAAAACACAAAACCCAAAAAACTTTGTGTGGTCAAACACACCATTTGGACCCTAGGCTACCAGTTTTCTAACTTTGTCTGGAAGAACCAGGGAACCAGTCAGGCTGGCTGATGTCTTATCTTAGTCATTAGGAGGCAAAGTAAATTTTACATAAATGATGAGCTTCAGGGGAGGGAGGAATAAGAGCTCTACCAAGTAGTTGCCAAGGTAACATCTTGCTGATCAGAAAGGGACGGCAATTGGGTTTTATGTAGACGCAGTGGGAGAATGAAACATAATCTTTCTCTGTATTCTTTCTGTTTAAGATCAGTGAGCAAATGGATGTGGATGCAATGCGGCTGCCTGAGATTAGCAGGAAGCAATTCTTTTCCCATTTGGAGAGACCCCAGTGAGACCTGATCACCAACCAGCAACATATGGAAGTCACACCATTAAATCTTCCAATTTGCGAGGAGCAAATCAATGGAATCTGATAGCTGCTGCCCTAAGCTAGCATTCCGGGAACTGTGACCAAGCTATTTGATACCTGAACTTCAATGAAGTAAAGTTGAAGCTTTTTCTTAAAGCAGGGGGAAGAAAGAGATTATATTAAGCAATGAGAGAAGAGAATTGAAGTTTTATGAAAGAGGGTTGGTTGTCTTAAATTTTTATTTACTGAAATGTATTGGCAAACTATTGGCAACTAGTGTTTTGTTGTATATTTTAACAAATTAATAAGAAAAGCTTTTATATTCTATTTCATTGAATTGAAGCTTAACTGTTTGTTTATTTTTTAATTATGAAAAGAAAACCTTATTTCAGGGCTTGCCAAACTTAGGCATTCTTTTCATTCTGGGCAAGATCATTCTTTGGTATATTTTCAGCACAGTGAAATGGAAATTTTAAGACACCCAGAGACAGACACTTGCCCAAGAGTTTTATTTTACCTTTAATCCTTATCATATTACCTGTACTGCCTTGGCATGCTGCCTGAAGGTGGGCTTCTTTGATTGTATAAAGAGTTCAGGGCCATGGGGGTGACCTTGCTTACTTTGTGATGTGTTGTGTGGCAGTCAAACCTCTTTGTCACATAGGCAGTTTTGGACCCTTTTGGTAGAGATCCACCTCATTCATTTTAATAACTGCATAGACTCTTGGACATTTGGAGGTCTCCAAATACCAGTTTTCATCTTTGGTATATTGTTTTTGTTATGCTAATATTGCCATGAATCTCCTCACAACTCATTTTAGTTTATGTGCAATATAGTATTTTTGAAGGATAAATTCTTGCATAGGAAAATGCTCGAAGTATATATGTATTTAAAATTTCAAGTTATTACTTAATTGCCCTATAATGAGATTATAATAATTTATACTTCCATCAATAGTTTACGAACCTGGTTTCCCTGATATTTTTACTATATATTTTAAAATTTCTGATCTTTTCCAATCTGATATGGAAAAAAGTGTTTCACTCTTCTAATTTTTCTTTCATTATAAAAAAGTTTGAAAGACTTAATAAGAGGCAGGTTTTCTTTTGACTACCCTGTGTGGTCCCCCTCATGAGACTTTCCCTCATTTTGGGCCCCAGGCTGGCCTAAGGTCTTTGTTAAAGCTAAATAGTAAAACCACAATCAGGGTTACCCAATTTTTCTCCTTTGGTATTTATAAAAAGCAACACTTAAAAACCTTGGAAATTTACTTAACCCACAACAAAAGCCATTGCTCTGTTAATTCCTTCCTGGAGATGGTTCTTTCTTCTCAAATAGGCCAATTTCCAGACTGGAAATCACCCCAAATCCTCAAATAGCCTGATGTTTTTCACGTGTGATTCCAGAAAATTGCTGTTTGCATGATGCCTTGGTGGGGACTCATTTAGGAGCTAGATTTGTTACTGTATTTACTGACATTTTAGCATGACGTTTTCAGCTGCTTAAATAATTGTAATATTTACCAGAAAAAAGAAATCAAAGTAATGAAAGGTACCTAAAATTATTCCTATCTCAACATTACAAGTCTTAATTTCCTGCCTGGAGCATGGTGAATGACTCATTTTTAAAGTTATCTCTAGCTACTGGGAGTCTATGGTGATGTTTATAGATGGTTTGTAGATTGGAAAAATCAATGAATACCATGGATTGTCAAGATAGGCAGTGTGATTATAGAATAATGAGATCAGGTAAACAAGATCAGATTTCAGACATCCAAATCGTAAGAAGAAACTGAGGACTGGCAAGGGGGAAGTATCTTGGTCAGTTCTTGTGGGTACCAAACAATAGAGCAGCATCTCCCCTTATATGTAAGATCTGCTCATACCCACACATTGCTCTTTTTCCCCTTACTGCAGGCTTAGCCAGGCCAGGAGATGGATTTGCAGGAGTAGAGGACCATGGACTGGGCTTTGGGGGATGAGTACTCTGGTTTTGCCCTGGCCATACCTACTCTGGCAGAGGCCTGTGACACTATTGTTGTTCTTGGTGGCCTAGCATCTAGCTTAGCCAACCCGCAGACAGAGTGGGAAGGCCTTGTAAATGGAATAAACAGAAAAATGCTTACTTGATAAAACCCTACTGATTTCTCCTGATAGAAACTGCTATTATTAGAGTCACTCCTTAAGGGCTCATCAGTGTAAAGTTGCATTTTAATAGGTTAACTATTCTTTTAACTGGGAGGGATAGTGTAGGAATAGGAAAACAAATCTATCAGTGTTAGATCCTCCCTTCCTCTGGATCTGGTCTCATAAACGCACGTGGATTTTTATGCTTCTAAGTCTCTGTTTATGTTATTCTTCTGGTTTGGGAAGATCTCAGACTGGGTAAGTGTCATAATTTTCCAAGATTCAGATCAAATATCATTTCCTTCTATGATTTTCTCAATTCCTCCTCCCAAGTAGAACACCATACATACACACCTGCATGGTTCATTTGTAATCAACATAAACCTTCTCATTCTATAGAGTTTGAGCTATCTTACCAACATACCTACAAAAGGATAAAGGAGGATTTGGGGTCAAGGGGAAATAAGTGCCGCAAAACAAATGCCTACCACCCACTCTTGTACAGTTGTTAGAGGAGAACTACAATTTGATCTTAGCTTCCAGCCGCTACGCCAAAAATGGAGACCCAATGACTTATAAGATTTTACTGTATCCATAAGACAAAAACAAACGAGGTGTTCTGAGGACTCTTCCTGAATCTGAGATCTGAGAAAAACTTCTCTATGGGGTCCTTAAAAAATGGAAACAGTGGGGCACCTGTGTGGTTCAGTTGGTTAAGTGTCTGTCTTCGGCTCAGGTCATGATTCCAGAGTCCTGGGATCGAGTCCCGCATCAGGCTCCCTGCTCAGCAGGGAGTCTGCTTCTCTCTCTGCCACCCCACCCTGCTTGTGCTCTGTCTCTTGCTTTCTCTATCTCTCAAATTAGAAAAAAAACTTAAAAAAAAATGGACACAGGGATGTAGAGGAAGATCCTCTTAACATTCCTACATTGGGTACGTATTTAATTTCGTTCAGCAGTGTTTAAAATGTTGCTTGATCTAGGCAGATGAGGAGAAACCAACATACAGCTGAGTAAAAGCAGTTCCCTGAAGTAGGAAAATAAGGCCATGGATCATGTTTTTTTAGTTTTTTATAGATTTCTTTAAAAAAACTGAATTATGCTTCTGTGTACATGAACAGTAAAATTTAGGATATCTAAAGTAATAGATGGTCGTTTATCTTTTAGGCAACCTCCATAAATTATTTATTATAAGTTTATTTGATAAGGATATATGACTGAGAATTCAAGGTTGCATTTTTTTCCCAGCAAGAACCAAGGATGCAGATAACCTGAAGCCAGTTGAGGACAGATCTGTATGGTTTGTCAATCAATCTGCCAGAAAATACCTATATTGTAGCACTTATCACTTTGTTTTATAGACATCTGTGTCCCTGGCATAACTGCATACTCTTCAAGGGCAGGAACTATTTCTTTTTTGTCTTTGCATCCCTACCTCCTAGCATAATGCCTGAAACATAGCATCTGCATTATAGATTTTTTTTGAACTGAATAAATCTCAAAGCTTTCCATTATCATCCAGTGCTGATTGGCAATAAAAGAGCCCTGAGGAGCCAAGGTCAGGGAACATAGGATAGCTGAGCTTTGAAGAAAGGGAAGAGGCAGGACAGATGGGAACTTGGAGTATAGTCTGAGAAAGGAAGTCTAGAGGAGAGGTTCCAGTGAAGAGTGGTGAGTGGGATATTATATGTAGAGCAGACAACATTGGGGCATCAGCTGATTCAATGAGGAGGACCAAGAGGGGTTCTAAAAGAGCAGTTGGGGTGGGAGGTAGTAAATGTTTGTTGTTTCATTACATTTTGAAGTTATTTGTTACATAATAGCAATAGATAACTAATACGAGGGCAGATACATCATCTTCAACAGGGGCAGCAAGTGTATACTGATGGACTCCGGGTAGCACCATATTCACCCCTTTGCTCCTCCAGCTACTGGGGCAATGGCGACTTCCTGCAGTTGCTAACTTCCTTTCCCTTAGCCAGCATTTTCAACACCTCTGTCACTCTTTTCCTATATTAAATCCCTCTCTCTTAAATATCGGAATGGGGCCTGACACATCCACATAACTATTTTTTCCTGAGAAGGAGATACACAGGAGCATCACATTATTCTAAATGCAGTCATGTCTTTTTAGATGTTAAAAAATATGATGCAAGTTTTGATATCTTTCTTTCTTTTTTTTTTTTTTTTAAAGCTAATAGAGGTTTGCTTCTCTGCAGGTCCTGGTTTCTGGGGAAGGTCAACTTCAAAAAGTAGAGTCATCTGTACCTCCTTCCTGGGTGTAGTTGGTATACATCCCTGCCCTACAGGAAGCAAAGGCAATGCATAAGGGATTGTGAAGGACACAGTGGCTTCTTCTTCATTTTCATGTGAGAGTCCATGGAAGTGCAATCACTGCATGCTCCCTGGAACTAGAATAAAATAACATGGCATGTGTATGAGGGCAAACTCTTAACTCAGCAGGTGAACAACCATATTGACTCCATTTCCCTTGGAGACAGTAAAACTAGAAAGAAACCTACATATCAGGCCAGAGCAGCTCTTGATAAGGCTCAAAAGAGAGGTGGCAAACTCATAACTACACAGCAAAAGCCAAGTTAGAGGCAGCAAAAGCTGTAGCTTGAGAACAAAGGGAGACAAAAAGCCTAGTTAAAGAGGCCATATCTACCCACCCACAGAACACCCAGTGAAGAAAACGAGCTACACTTCTGCCCCTGCAAGGCTTGAGGGGAGGAGACATTCAGGAAAACCACAGGCAAAGAAGATTTGTTCATGTGAAACAAGAAAAATAAATGAAAGTAAGCTTTTGATAATATGGCTGACAGTGAGGACAAAGGCAAAACACCAACATATACTTGGCATTGGAAGAATGCCTTTTACCAAAGATCTCAAAGCAGTTTGAGTGTATTAATCGACTTGTGAGACAGTTAAATTATTACTTCTTTATTTTTATGTGGCATTTTATTCTATTTGCTAAGCATTTTATAACCCAAGTACATTGGTTATTCCCCAAACACTTTGATCCATGCAGTGCAGCCATTTCTGTTTGACACATGTGGAAACTGACCCTCAAAGAAGTTGGGTAGTGTATTAAAGGTCAGGGGAAGACAGAAGATCAGAAATGAATGTTTAAACACTGAATAAGGAATGGGGAACTCAGCAGAGACAACTCAGTGTTTTCTATAGCTAGTTCTTCAGGGCATCTGTGTTGGGCAGAATAATGGTCCCCCAAAGATATCCACGTTCTAACCTCTGGAAACTGTAAGTTACCTTATGTGGCAAAAGAGACTTTGCAAATAATTAAGGATCTTGAGATGGCAATATTACCCTTATTATCTGGATGGTCCCAACATAATCACAAAGGTCTTCGTAAGGGAAAGAGGAAGGTGGAAGAGTCATAGGAGATGTGGTAGAGATTGGATGTGATGAAGCAGAGACTAGAGTGATGGGAGGTTATGAACCAAGGACTGTGGGCGACCTCTGGAAGCTAGAAAGAACAAGAAGCATTTTCTCCCCTACAGCCACCTGATAACCCACTTTAGACTTCTGACTTTCAGAACCATAAGATAATAATAACTTTGTGTTGTTTTAAAGCCATTAAGTTTGTGATCATTTGTTACAGCAGCAATGGGAGGCTAATACAGTGTCTTTGAGGAATGGAGGTCTGGATGATTCTCTGACACTATAGACCTGAAATTTTATTTTCTGAGTTATTTTGGGTAACACAGTTAAAGATCTTTGGGGGGCAGGAATTACTTGGATATTTACTCACAACAATAATGGATTTTATGGTTTGAAGAAAGAATAATGGCAGTAATCTCAGTAATAGTAGTGGATAATAGTCATTGAGGCTTAACATGTGCCAAGTGCTGGATCAGGCTTTTGATGTATCTTCTCTTTTGTTTTTTGTAACAGCTCTAAGAGGTAATAATTATCCTCATTTTAGAGAGAAGGAAACTGAGTCTAAGAAAGCCACACAGTTAGCAAGAGAGCTGACATTTGCACACTAGCTTACCTGACTCCTAATCACTACTTGAAATGGCCATTTTAGAGACACCTTAATTCATCAAAGGGAAAGAATGAGTCATGTGTGAAGGTAGGTTGTGACAGAAAGTCAAGGACAGGCCTCTTTCTGGCATTGAAGAGGTGTGATGACTCTGTCTCAACCAAGAGGGAGGTGAGGGACAACTTCTCCTTTCCCTCTTTTCCTTCTACTGCTCTAGCCAACCACCTTATAACATACCCACCATCGGAAGGCAACACTTTTCTCCCACTTTTTTTAGCCAAGAGTGACATCTTTATTGAAAGCAAGTAAGCGATTTCACATTGCATCACAAATGTCTTTCCCACTAGAAGCAACAAGCACACAGAGGGTCTGGGGCTTCAGCTTCTGTGAGTGGAAGCAGGGGGAGGGGGGAGGCTTCAGTGAATGGGATCTGGGGATTGGAGACGGGAGGACCACAGTCTTAGTGAGATGTCGCTGGAACTAGCATAACCAAGTTTGGTATCAGTTAGAACTGAAATAATTCAAAATGTTATAGGCACTATTGTAAAACAGACATTTGTAATGAGCCCTAACTTCACAGGGTAGTTGTGTGAATTGAGTTAATAAGTGTAAAGTGCTCTGAATAGTGCTATAAAAACAGAGTAGCTGTGACTTTGCTGCACCCACCACTGCAACTACTCCTGCTACTACAAGTGCTGTGGTATGATCCCCACTGCTTCCATGCCTGCTAAACCATCACTGCTACTACTGCTCTGCTCCTACTCCCGCCACTGCGACCATTACATCCCTGCTCTCACCACTGCTCTATCACTGCCATTACCACTGCCATGATTACTACTATACCGTTGCTATGGCCACAGTTATGATTTCTACTCTGCTGGTGCTATGATTATTACTAGTACCACAGTTACTATTACTGCTATTACTATTGACTACCTCTGCTACCATCACTCTTATTTCAAATACTACCATTATTGTTATGACTACCATAGTTACTACAACAATTACAATCACTATCACTATCACTACTATTAATGTCCAGGCATGGCAAATGCTTCCTTTACAATAAATATGCAACACGGACTTACGTATCTTCAAAAAGGGGTGGCTACAGCAAATCTTCAGGTCATCCTGGGTTTGCCTGGCAATACTTCCTCATCTGGATCTTTTCTTTGGGTTATTTCCATCCTTTTGCTACTGCTCAGGCTTGGACAAAGTGGCTGTCATTGCCCTGAGCTCTCTGAGGTAGCAACTCTGCTTGCTTCACTAATCCTTGTCAGTGACAAATGCTCCTCAAATTCATTCCCAATGGCCCTTTGAAGTGGACCAACAACTCCACAGGCATGAAATATCATGTTTTATATAGAAGGCACTGTGTCAAATGTCATCAGTGGCTCAGCCATGGGGCTGCTGATTTCAGACTAATTCAGATAGTTTGGGGATAATAGTAAGAACTAACATTTATCTAGTGCCTATCAGGTCTTATGTGCTTTTAGAGGCACTAACCACAGACTGACTTATTTAACCCTTCACTAAACTTTATAAAGTGGTTCTTATTATTAACCACACTTTACAAGTGAGAACACTGAGGCGCAGAGAAGTTAAGACACTTGTTCATGATTACACAGAAAATGGGAGAGCTGAGATTTGAACTCAGGCAGTCTAACTCCACGGAAGATGCTACTACCTACCACAAACCAACACACCGGCTTCACTATACAAGGAGATCAAGGCCTAGTGAAAACAGCTGCCCATAGTAGTTGCTCAGTAAAAGCTAGACAAGCAAATAAATGAATAAACAAAGACTGGAAGAACAAGAATAACCTAGCATGTCGTTTGCATGAGTGAAGAAAGGAGGAAGCATTTGAATGTTCTAAACCAAAGGGGCAACTCAGTTATTGGGTAAACAGATTGATAAGGGAGTTATGGAGGTCAAGAAGAAACTGATGAGAAGGGACGGGTAGATACCTACTTTGCTAGAGATCTAATTTGTCACCAGGTTTTCACACTCTTAAGGATTTTCCTGGGCTCCCTGGGTCCCCTAGTGGCTGGGTAAGAGGAAGGAACTTGAGTAGTGGGAGGCAGGAGGATTTCTGGATGCTTGACCTGTCCTTGGACCTGTGTGGAATGACGCCATGATGTGGTTCCATCCTCTACAACAAATCAGCACCTTTCTCTGATGTGGAGAGTGATTTGTTTGCTTCTCTTATGTATAAAAATTGTGTGCCATAGAATTTTAGTGCTGAAAAACTCCTTAAAGGTCAACCCCATTCATTTTACTGATTAGAAAAGTGAGTCCCAAGGGGTCAAGTAACTTGACAAGGCCACGAAACCAGAGAGGGGCAAATTGCCCTGATTCTCCAGGCACTAAACCATACCTTTAATTATGGTTTGTTTGCCCTGATCTGGTGACAGTCCCTTGTGTTGACTTAAAATGCCTTGGTGTTTTACATAAAAAGGTTGGCTTGAACCGGGGCCACAGGCACATTTTTGCCTTTCATAACACTGGATACAACAAAGATCTAATTAGCTAATTAATCTACACTGCATTCCCTTGATACAAGGTCATACAACTTTCATTTTTAAGATGGACAAACTAAGGTAGTTTGCATTTTCCTTCATTTAATATTTAAAACCTCTTTATAAGAGGAAAGAACCCCAAAGAATTCTATTTGCACTTACATTAATATCACTTAATTAAAAACATTTTTCAGCATTATAACAAATAGAACTACCTTAACTCTAATACATGTTCTTCTAGCAGCAAAATTTTGCCTCTTTACATAGTTAACAAATGTGCGCATCATAAGATTGTAATAAATTATTTAGAGGGTATTTACTTTTAATTATTATTTTCTCAATAAATTCTAAAATTCAATTCCAAAGAAAGGAAGATGACTTAGTTACATACAAATGTTTCACACTGGACTCATTTTGGCTTTCTGGAACTGACTATATTACTTTATTAAAAATTTCTTTTGCTTTTAATAAGGGAGAAAGGGAGAGACCACTGTGTCATTTAATTGCTCACTCTGTCCTGCCTGCCATGTTAACTTCTTCATAATTGTACTTCACCATAGTTCCTCCTCCTGAATAGAAAATATCAAATCTTCTCTCCAAATCTTCACTTTAATTATTACTCCTATATGATATGAAACAGTGATTAAAGTAACTCATGTCTGGAGTCAATTTGATATATGACAATAAAAATTTCTTGTCAAATTCCAATGTGATTTAGGTATATACAGAGTCTGTTACTGATTTTTCCTACTTTGATAATTCAGCATTATTCATCTTTGGGTTTTCTCTGGCTTGAAAGGAAAAAAAAATGCTGTTTCTATTCTTACTGTCACCAAACATTTTTATTTATAAGCGACCATTTTGTAGAGCCATATAGATTCTGCCGTACTATAATCCAGGTGAGTAATCTAATTCTAATACCTTTGAATTGTGGATGGGCACACACATTTTTGTTGGTTCAGTGGCTTACAATTTAATGTGATCCCAAGATTGTCTGTTCCCTTTCTCTCTAATATTTCTCACTTCCATTATTCTACTATTTGATTCTTGTAGGATTGATAGGAATTAGCACAGAAAATGGAACTCAAGTGTCTGGTTTGAAGTCCTTTCTTCCTTTGTAGAGCTCACAGCAGAGAAAAATGTAGCTCCAGGAATCTCTTCCTTTTATTTGTGACCTCAATAAGGAGCCACTATTATTCTTCCATTTTATAGATGGAGATATTAAGACAGAATCAGCTTGGGGACATGCTTCAGGTTGCGCAGTGAATCAAGGCTGCAGTCAAGAGGAGCAAAACATAGGAATGAGAATTGGTTAAATAGATAAACTCATCGCCACATACACAGTATTATTTGGAAATGCTAATAACTCAAGGAGAGTTTAAGTAAAGTTGTGGATGATAGAGCATTAGTAGGAATTTAAGGACATTTAGGAGTTGTTTCTAAGCTTGTGAAGCCATGATTGTTGGAGGAAGTTGCAACTCTTTCCTACAGAATGTCTCCTGGTACTATTGTCAGACAGTTGGTCTAAGCCAGTGTGGCAATTCTTATTTTGTTATGTTTCCCAAAACCCCTTTTGGTATTTTATCTACTGGAGCGTTCATTTGAGACAAACAACTTATGTACTCTTTCTAGCCAAGCAGAAACCAGAATGAATGAGAACATTGCCTAAGAAAATCTGTCCTCCTGATTTCCCACATGAAGCCGGCTGGAGAGTCACTGTTCCCCTGACAGAGCCTTCTGCAGGTTCCACCAATACTTGTCAACTGCCTGGCCTGTCATGGGGATGGTGGCAGCTGTTCCTTCTACTTCTTCACAATAAAAACTGCAAATAAGTATTATTTAAAAAGTGTGTCCATCCTCCTTCATCTTCCCAGCTATTTTCCTGGTGGAATGAGGTTAGTGGTGTAAGTGAGATCTTTTCTGAGCTTCATTGAAATCCAGACTTGCCTAGTCAGTGGCTTCACCTAATTATTTTCAATTTATCTATATTCTTATTTGCATATTTTTCCTATTTTTCCGAACATTTACTGTGTACTAAGAAGGATGCAAAAAGCTTTATATTCTGTCTTAGTCAATTCAGGCTGCTATAACAAGATACCATAGACTGGATGGCTGAAAACAGAAGTTTATTTTTCACAGTACTGGAAGCCGGGAGGTTCAAGATCAGTGTGTCAGCAGATTCAGTGTCTGGTGAAGCTCTTCTTCCTGGTTTGCAGACAGCTATCTTCTCACTCTGTCCTCACATGGTAGAGAGAGTGAGCCCTGGTCTCTTTCTCTTCTCATAAGGCGACCATCTCATCACTGGGGCTCCGCTGTCATGACCCCATGTAAACCTAATTACCTCCTAAAGGCCCCACGTCCTAATGTCATCAAACTGGGAATTAGGATTTCAACATATGGATTTTTTTTTTTTTTTGAGACACAAACATGCAGTCCACAACACATGTAACATTTAATCTTAAACAGCCCTTACAAAGTGGATGTTATTACCCGCAGATGACAATACTAAGTTTAAGTGACTTGTGGAGGTCACCCAGCTGAGGACCCAGGTCCTCAGGTCTGGCTGACTCTGGATCCTATGTTTCTAGTCAGGATACCCCACGACCCCAGCAGGGCATTTTACTTAATAGTCTATAGGCTTGCAGAGGTGAACCTCTTTAGTGGTCTTTGCAGATGCATCAACTTGAAGATGAGTTCTTAAAAGATCATTAGCACTTAGTTTTTGTACACTTCTACGGACTGGTAGTAATGACTTAGGCTTTCTGTGGGCTCAATTTTCACGTGCATAATTTGGCTTCAGTGAGTATTGATTTAGCCAGACTTCCTGGTTTGCATATGTGCATGTGTGTGTGTGTGTGTGTGTGTATGTATGTGTGTGTACATGTGTGTGTTCTCTGGCTTGGAGAGTCAGCAATTATTGATGATCAGGGTTTCCCTCATCTTCTTTTTAGAAAGACTTCTTAGTATTCTTTTATTTGGAGGTCAAATTGAGTATGGTTAGTTCTTCCAGGGATCTTTTACTCTTAATTCAGCGAACACGAGTGAAATATTTTAGAAAACAATGGGAAAAACTATCAATACTAATCTCCAAACACCTACACACATGCACCCAAAGAATATATACAACATAGATGGAGATGCATTTTCAGAGCACAGATTATCTGAAGCAAGGTAGACTGATAGTTTCTTGTTGGCATTGCTCAGACTTACTTCTGAGCCTTTAATTGTGCATATGAGCCTCAAGGTCATTCCCTTTGGCTCTGGCTAGGCTCTCCTTCATCTGTACAGTCTCTCTGCTTCCTAGGCAAGTCTTGCCTGAATGTGGAAGGCTTTCTCTCTGTAGTTCCACAATTCCTGCCCAGAATATAGGCTATCTGGTGCTCTGATCTCACTTTTCCTGATTTACATACTCTCCATTTGCAGCGACACTTAACTTCTTTACTCACTGAGCTAGAGCAGTGGCTGGGCTTGCTTTCCCTTAAGGCTCTGGAGCTTCCATGGTTGAAGGATCCATCCTGAGAAGCTCTTCACCACAGTTCAGCTTCCTGCCAGTGTAAGCAAAGCCTACTTTTCTTTTGGCTTCAAAACTTTGCATCCCCTGCTGTATTTCTTACTATGTTTCTACTTCAGTCCTAAGGTATATCTCTTATGCTCATTTACAGAGCTGGGATTATTGAAAGAACTCCGCCATGTTACCAATCATTCCATTTCCGTAGTTACTTTTGGGGATTCACCCAACCAGAGGAATAGGTAACAATAGAAAAATGTCTCACACATACAGTGGCAATAATAAAAATGTAAGAGAAAGAGTATTCATTTTCTGTATGCCTTTCTTATATTAGAGATATGAGACATAAGATATAAAATAGGTACCTTAAGTAATAATGAGTTTTTTGGAAAGCATATATTTTTTCCCCCTTAAGGTGTCCCCCATTCTGGGCCTCAGTCTCACATTTATGGAAATCTCATAATGATGTGTATCAGTTATGATGCTTTGGGTTGCAAGTAACTGAGAACAGCTCTGACTCTAAGGCAAATAAGGGGCACAGTGGCGGTTGGGAGATCATGTTTGGAAAATGAACAAGAATCAGAGAGTCAAGAAACAAGAGAATCTGGTCATGCCTCTGTGTGATCATGCCACTGCTGTGAGTACATTTAACCAACTTTTTATCTTTGCTTCACTTGCTCAAAATTCAGGTGAGTGAGAGTATCTGAGACTGAGCCTTGATTGTGTGCTAGCATAGCCTACTAGGGAATGGGGAAAGGAAGGATTCAGTCTCTGGAGCTTCCTCTGTGGGAGCTTGTGGGAACCCTCTAAGACTATGCTCAAGGAGGTAGGTATTCCTTAAAACCAGGAAAGGGGCAGGTTGGATGCTAGACTGGCATTAAAAAAAAACCCCACAAGGGGCACCTGGTGGCTCAGTCAGTTAAGCGACTGACTCTTGATTTTAGCTCAGGTCATGATCTCTGGGTCGTTGGATCAAGCTCCACACCCAGTGGAGAGTCTGCTTGAGATTCTCTCTCCCTCTGCCCCTCCCCCCACTCTCGTGCATGTGCTCTTTCTTTCTCTCTCTCTTTCTAAAATAAATTAATCTTAAAAAAAAAAACCCACAAAAAACATAAAAAAGACAAAGAAGCCAAAGGACTACAATGGAAAAAAAAAAAATCCAATGGCCAGTCCAGTGTACTTCCTCAGTACTGTTTTTTAAAAATATCAATTAGTATTCTTAACAGTGTTCTGAATCTCTAGAGCCCTCCCTCTTGTTCTCTTTCTTAAACACACACTTTTTAGGTTAGCAATTGCCTTAATATCATCAACATTTTATAGTGAGACTATACAGTCACTGCTAAAATGTATAGTCAGAATTGGATTCAGAAGATTGATGTCCTCTTCAGGCTGCAGACCATCTGATTACTGGATCTCCTCTGGGCAATGAAGCTGCCTCCTTTTTCTCCTCTCTCGACCGTCAAGCTTGCACCATAGTAATAATATTTAATAAGAGCAGCAGTAAAACTATGTCATTGCTTCTCTGATGGTCAGAGTGGAACGCAGCTCCAAATAAAACAGGAGTGATTGTCATACAGATAATACAGTTGTTTTAGTTCTTTCACCTTGAGAAAAGATGAGGTAGCCTGAATGTTGATTGATGTTTGTCTCTCACAGCCAACTGGAATAACACATTGGGTGTTTGGGTGAAATTGTGAGGTGCACTTGATCATGTATTAAACATTTGTGAGCTATTTGTTGCTGCACATACTGACTCGATCTTGAAAAACAGCCTTGCTAGTTCAGGGTAAAGGAAATAAAGCCTTTGTATTTTTGCCTGCTCTACCTGAATCAGGTGACTCTTTCTGAGGCTATCCAAGCACTATGCCACATTTATCTGCCTTTTTCACATATCATACCAGAATAAATAATGTAGAATATGTAATACAGGGGAACCTCATTTAAAGGAAACGTCTATATACAGAAATCTGAATTTACGAAACAGAAAAATTGTAAGCTTACTTACATTAGAAAATATTTTCTTTTTGGTTTTACAGAAGGATTCACGTTAGGATTTCTTTAAATACCACAGTCCCTTAAAAAAAAAAAAATACCACAGTCCCTTATTGGATTAAGATTGTGAATGAGACTCTCTCTCAGAAATACATTTATTTTGAAAACAAGCCACGTTTTATGTCATCCAATTATATAACTGAAGAATTGGGAATAATCCAGAAAAAAAAAAACAATAGAAACTTTGTGTAGCTCTAGAGAGGATCTAGGATACATGATTTTCATTTCCTTACTCTCCTAGAAAGAGAATAGCTTCCATGGAAATAAAAACTGGGACCTTTCTTTCCAAAAACCTGGAACATTCCTGCATTAAGTCATGACATAAAGGTAAGGTCATTCTACTAGTAATGGTGACATTTTCAAACTATGTTGTGAATAAGATACCACATTGATGGTTCAGATTTTCTGCTTTGGAAAAAAGAATTTTTAACAAGTATGATTTCTAAAAATAAAATACATTCCAAGGAAATACTGTCTTCAGATACCATAGTTGTAACTTAGGGAAAGACATTTCACTGTAACCTTTCTGGGCCTTAGTTTCCTCACCCATAAAATAAAATGTTTAAAAATTGAGATATATGTGACATATAACATTATATTAGTGTTGGATGTACTACATAATGATTTGATATTTGTATATATTGTGAAGTGATCACCACAATAAGTCTAGTTAACATCCAAAATGAAGGTTTTGCATTAGATTATCTCAGAGGTTTTTATAGCTCTCAAATTTGCTACTTAGTTCTTTATAACAGTAACATAAATCCTATGATTCTAAGATTCTAGTCCCTTTCCTTTGCTTAACTCAAATCCACATTAAATCACTGAATCAATCTATATTATGCTTTATCTTCTAATCTTATAAATATACTTAGCTTTTTTTTTTTTTAAAGAGTTTATTTCTTTGAGAGAGACAAAGAAAGAGAGATCACAGAGGGAGAGGGAGAAGCAGACTCGCCGCTGACCGAGAGGAGAGCCTGATGTGGGGCTCCATTCCAGGACCCTGAGATCATGATCTGAGCCAAAGGCAGCCGCCTAACTGACTGAGCCACCCAGGCGCCTCACTTATTTAGTGTTTTTAAAGTCTGTGTCCAGACTTATAGCTAGTTAGAGGTCTGAAGAACAGTGCAAAAGAATGTTAGGTGCACCCAAGTACTGTTCTTTTTTATTTTAACGAGGAACAAAATCTTAGATTCTTTTTCTGTGAGAGACAGAGATTTGAGTGCACGTGCATGAGGTGGGGAGGGGCAGGCGGAGGGAGAGAGAATCTTCAGTCGGCTCCATGCCTACCATGGAGCCCCATGTGGGGCTCGATCTTGACCCTGAGATCATGAGCTGAGCAGAAATCGAGTCAGAGGCTGAACCGATTGAGCAACCCAAGATATAGCTTGGGAAACTCACCCAAGTATAGTCTGTGTCGTTTTTAACAGGGGCTTCATTAACTAGGCATGAAAGACACTTCTATTACTGGAAATTCCAAGGATTTAGAGGCTCCCTTCCAGGAACTCAGGACAAAGGCCACCCCAATTTTTTGTTATAGAACACCCTGCTTTTGTTTTGTAGTCTTCGTACGGAGTACAAGTTGCTAGTTCTTTCTCTGTCAGGAGCTTCAGGAATGGGTGAGGTCATTAACTGGGTTAGAGACTGAGTAACAGACTGGTACACAGCACGGGCTGTTTGGGGTTGCTGCGTCCTTGGGCCGTAGCAGAGGCCGGTATGGTGCCGCGGGAGCCCGCGCCCATAGGCCCTGCTTCCCTGCCTCCCGCAGGCTAGACACCTTTGGCCGCATACGCGCAGTTCACTGACCCGCCGCACCTCTGGCGGTCCCACCCCTTCACCTCCGTGAGCCGGGGCACAACCTCCACACCCAGAGGAGCCCCTGGGGTGAGCCCCGGCAGCACTGTGGCTCTGACGGGGGTGGAGGCTGCGCTGAGTGGGGAGGTGTCCGTGAGGACTGGGGTTTACCTGAAAAGTGGCAGGAACCAGAATCCATACCGACTGTCTAAAGGAAGGGACACGCCTCTCGCACTTGGTGTGTTTCTCATCCCGGGATCCTCCGGACAGCCCCGGGAAAACTTCCGAGATCTCGCGAGATCAGCCTGCCGCTAGGAGGTGGCGGCGACTTGGGGCTGCTTTCTTCCGCCATCCTAAGCGCTCCTCATGGTCACGGTATCCGAGCCCATCCTCTTCCTGCTCCAGTATTTGGACTTGGCCTTACTTCTCCACTCTGCACCTCGGCTAAGCCACAAGGTGAACGTCCCAAAGGCTTCAGCCATGTCCTGCTTCCCTTCCTGGGAAACCTCTCATTTTACCTCCCAGACCAGGCCGGGGGGTATCCTCAATGGTGTTCCCAAGAGAACATTTCCTGGTTGAGGGGCTTGGATGAAGAGGCCAGCTGCCCCGCTGCAGAGTGCTGGCACTTGGACGGAGTCAGAGAGGGAGAGAGAGGGAGAGCGCGTGCGCGCCCTTGCGCACAATGCCCTGGAGCTGTACTTTGTGGAAAGGCTCCAGGGACAACTTTTGGGCCTTTGGCTGCTGCCAGGCCCTGCCGGGAGGGTAGCGGACCCCCAGGGCGATGGAACGGAGTGTTTTGGTTGCTGCAGCCTCGTACCTTGGCAGACTCAGATTGACACCACAGGAGCCCGCGCTCGGAGCCCCTGAAGTAAAGGAGCTTAAACTGCTTGGCTTCGTCCTGGTTCCACCACTTGCTAGCTTGATGATCATAGGCAAGTTACTTTTCTAAGCTTCAGTTTCTTCATCAGTAAAATGATAGTTTACCATGATGAAATGTTAATACCTGTAATGTGCTCATAGAGGCTCAGAGTTTGTCATTAGCGATTGCTTTTGGACTTGTAGAATAGCCATTGACTATTACTAAATGTTTATTTGTTAAACGTGGTATACCCTATCTCCAGGTCAGTGGTTTTATCAGATTTTTAGATGTCAATACCTTTGTTAAAAGGAAATCTTTCACAAAATCCTAATCAGTAAAGCAGATAAAATCTATGCAAAGCCCAGCTCTTCTAGTTGAAGAGGGTCCTGCCCAAGTGCCACCCTTTTATCTCCAGGGTATTGAGCCATGTTTGATGAAGTCGTTTGAAAACTGGTCTAGACCACTGCTAGTCTCCCTCTCCCCCAACTTCCTCCCAGCCAGCTCCTGTAACAGGGTCAACAGAAGCATCTCTGTCCAGTGCCAAAGTCATATAATTTCCTTATTTCAGTTTCTCCATAAGCAAAATGGAGAGGATAATGCTAGCTTTGTTGTGACAGTGAATTTGATAATGTCTGTAAACTGTTTTGAGTCTTTGTAGATCAGCTTTAGGGACAAAGGTCCTTGCTCTCTCTAATTTTTAGCTTGCTTTTAAAAATATGGTATTCTGAATATAGTACTTAAAAATGGGTCAGACCCTTATTCTGTGTAATCTTAAGATAGGGTGGAAGCAATGACTTAGTCATCAGGGAAAAAAATGTGCTCTGTTTAATTGAAAAGAGAGTTTTGAATTAGAGCTATTCAGAAAGTGCCCAGAAACCAGCAGAGAGAAGGGATATGTGGCAGCCTCTATAGAAAGCTGTTGATGAAGCTGGGTTATAACTGGGCCATTCTAGTCCTTCTTGTAACTTAATGTCCTTTACTGAGACCTGAGACAGATCTTTACTAGGGTTCCGGTCCCAGTATGACTAGTTTCATAGCCAGGCCTAATGTCATTCTGCACTGCAGTAATGGGAGGTGAGAAGGCATGGCTGTTAACAGCATGGGCTCTGCTGTTAGTCTTGAGTTTGGTCCTGTTCCCATCATATTGCCAGAGGAAAGTCTGTAATTTATTTGAGCATTGGAAATAATAACACCTATTTCAATGGTTTGCTGTAAAGATTACATGAGATAATACATGGAACGCACAATTCCTGATGCATAGTAAATGATAATTAGATAGCTATTTTAAATGTCATCTGAATTTTTTAGATTATTTTTAAGCCTTTTTTTTGTTGAGGAAGAACTGAAATAACACTATATTAGTTTTATGTGTACAGTGTAATAACTCGATATTTGTATATATAACAAATGATCCATTTTACATCCAAAATGTAAGTCAACATTGATTGCCATGCATAGTTACAAATTTTTTTTCTCGTAATGAGAGTTTTCAGGATCCACTATCCATATTTCATTTCAGATCCATATTGCAAGTATGCAATTTAGTATTATTAACTCTAGTCACCATGCTATATAATTACATCCCCATGGCTACTCATTTTATAACTGGAAATTTGTACCTTTCAACCCTCTTCCTCCCCCTTTCTCCCCCTCACCCCACTCCAGACAACCATAATCTCTTCTCTGTATCCATGAACTTGGTTCCACATGTGAGGTCATATGGTATACTTATCTTTCTCTGTTTAACTTATTTCACTTAGCATAATGCCCTCCAAGTCTATCCATGTTGTCTCAAATGACAAGATTTCATTCTTTTTAAAGAATAGTACCCTGCCCCCCCACACACAATCTACATCTTCTTTATTCATTCTTCCATAGATGGACGTGTAGGTTGTTTCCATGTCTTGGCTATTGTGAATAATGCTGCAGTGAATGTGGGGGATCTTTTAAATTCGTGTTTTCATTTTCTTTGGGTAAATACCCAGAGGTGGAATTGCTGGATAACGTGGTAGTTCTATTTTTATTTTTTTGAGGAACCTCCATACTGCTTTCCATAGTGGCTGCATCAATTTACATTCCTACCAACAGTGCACAAATGTTCCCCTTTCTCCACATCCTTACCAAGACTTGTTATTTCTTGTCTTTTTGATAATAGCCATTCTGAGTGGTAGGAAGTGATACCTTATTGTGGTTTTGATTTGCATTTCCCTCATGATTAGTGATGTTTACCATATTTTCATATGCCTGCTGTCTATCTGTATGTCTTTGGAAAAATGTCTATTCAGATCCTTTGCCCATTTTTTAATTGGAATGTTTTTTTTTTTTTTTTTTTGCTATTGAGTTGTATGAGTTCTTCATATATTTTGGATACTAACCCTTTATTAGATATATGATTTGTGAATATTTTCTCTAATTTGGTAGGTTGCCTTTTCATTTTATTGATGGTTTCCTTTTTTAGTTTGATGTAGTCCAACCAGTTTATTTTTGTGTTTGTTGCCATTACTTTTGGTATCAGATCCAAAAAATCATCACAAAGACCAGTGTCAAAGAGTTTACTACCTATGTTTTCTTCTAGGAGTTTTATGATTTCAAGTCTTACATTCCAATCTTTAATCATTTTGAGTTGATTTTTGTGTATGGTGTATGATAGTGGTCCAGTTGCATCCTATTGCATGTATCTGTCCAGTTTCCCCAATACCATTTAATGAAGAGAATGTCCTTTCCCATTGTATATTCTTGGCTTTTTTATTGTAAACTAATTGACCATATATGTTTGGGTTTATTTCTGGGCTCTGTTTTCTGTTGCGTTGAGCTATATGTCTGTTTTTATGCTAACACCATTGTGTTATGATTACTATAGCATTGAAATATAGTTTGAAATCAGAGAACTTGATGCTGACTAGCGTTAATTATAACTTTGTTATTATAGATAATAAATATCTGTCCATCTATATCTTTGACCCTGGCCTAAAATTCTAAGTTCTAAAATCATCAAAAAGCTAAAACTTGGGAGGTATTGCCCTTCTGCAACTGGAAAGCCTGAAGTGACAAGAGATTTTGACTTGCTGAAAGGTATTCTGAGAGTCCTTGTTATTTAAGTCTTCATTATTTGGGCTCTTGCAATTATGAGCTTTCATGTGGGGAACAGAGCTCCTTATGTTCCCCTGCAAAATGAAGTGACCACTTAAAATATTAATCCCCATTTCAATATCTTTGGGTAGTATTAGTTTTATCTCTGCGAATCAACATTTTTTGAAACTAGTCTCTTGCTGATTGCCTCAAGTTGTTAACTTCAGATAATACAGTACAATGACAAGGAAAACTAGTTGTAAAGTAAAATTGCAAGTCATATAAAGGATGCAGGATTTCATGAGGTGACTAAATTAATACTGGATAACTGTTGAGTCAGTCATTAATCAACAAATATTTATTGGGCACCTTACATGTAGCAGGTATCGGAGACTGGCCCTGAATAAAAGAGATTGAAATCCCAGCTGTTATGGACCTGATGCCAAATTTACACAGAACCAATGACATATGGATCTGGCAGAACTGAATCAGTCAAAAATCAGAAGAGAAAGTCAACAAAGAAGATGACATGATAGACACTTTTGGTAATTTTAAAACATGTCCACAAATTCTTTGACACCCCTCTCATAAAAGGTAGACCTTAATTCATCTCTTCTTGAAAATAGGCTGGCTTTAGAGGTTTGCTTCTAAGGAATGGAAGAATATGATAGAACGGTAATTCTGTGTGACTTCCCAGCTTAGGTCATAAAGAGTGATATGGCTTCGGCCTTCTCTCTCAGGGGCTCTGAGGTGCCATGTGTAAAATCCAGCCTCCTGAAGCCATTATGTTGGATAGACCATGTGGTGAGACCAGTGAGAGAGAGGAAGAAGCCTGAGGAGTCCTTGCTGTTTTGGCTTTCAGCTGAGTCTTCCCAGCCCAGGTGCCAGACATATGAATGGCAGGCTGGCAGATGATCCTAGCCCCCAGTCTTTGACTGCTCCAGCTGATGACAAGTGGAGCAGTGACAAGCTGTCCCCACTGTGCCCTGCTCAGATTGCTTATTAAGGAGTCAACCATTTAAGTTTTGGTACTGAGCTGCTTCTAGGTAGAAGAGAGAATTTTTGCAGAATGTGGAATTTAGTGGAGGGAGAATATATTAACAAGGTAGGTGTTGTTATTTTAAGCGATTAAGTTTTGGGGGTAATCTGTTACATAGCCATAATAAGTAGAAAAATGACTCAAAAGAATGATCAAAGAATATCAAAGGAAAATAGAGACCCCTGAGAAAACTGAAGAAACCTTTGAATATTTTTGCAAAAATAACCCTCTTTATGATCATTCTGTAAAAGTCAAACGGGAAGTGATGGATCTTAAATTGGATTTTCATTCAGTTCTTTTTGGGGGAACATAAATGAAAAAATTCCTCCACATTAAGACTTAGTGTTTAAAGGTGTTTAGAACCTATATTCTGTTAAATATAAATATATACGTATTCTCTCAATACATACTTCCATTTTTCTAAATAAAGTCCTACTCAAACCCTCCCTGCCCACCATGACTTATTCCTCAAATTTGGTGTCTACAGTAAGTGTTTAGCAGTCCTTTCTCACTTACCTATTTTCTCAGGACATCTGATAGCAGTGGCAGGAAGGGCAGTGGGACTAATGAGGCTTTCGATTTATTAGGATTGTTATATAGTGGCTTTCCTTCAGTGTGCTCTCAGAAAGTGTGGAGCGCTTTCTTATAATCAACCTGAAACATAAACAGTGGATTAGTTAATAGGAGGAAGAGTACATCTAGAGTCACTGTTATATGTAGTTGTTGTAGAGAGGTGATGGTCTTATTGGAGGGTGCTGTAGACCTAAACCAGTCCTTCTTGAAGATTTCTGATTGGATGGTCCTCCAATTGGTGACAAAGGCTTTCTGATTGGATGGTCCTCCAATTGGTGACAAAGGCCTTGCCTCACATCAGACTGTAACAACATAATCCATGGTTCATTAGGAAAAGCTTTCACTTTGAAAACCAAGAGTGCACGAGTATTTCTAAGAGGGTGCCACACAGAGAATAAGGGGTCAGCCATTTAAGTTTTGGTACTGAACTGCTTAGAGTTTTTGTTCTGCAGTCAGGATCCCTTAGGATGAACCTGGCATTTTCGAATTGATTGCCTTCTGCACTAATGTAGTTATGTAGGAGAGAGAATTTTTGCAGAATGTGGAATTTAGCAGAGGGAGAATGTATTAGACTGGCTGTGTTTCCTTGCCTCTGGGCATGGTTTGCTCCTTGAAGGTTAGAGCCAGGGGGATTCTTTATCTTCCAACATTTTCATTTAGGGCAATCAAACACCACAATTTTCAGTCTTCAGCTTTAGGGAATCTCAGACTTCAATAAAGAGGATGGTATTTTATTATCTCCTCTGGTTGTTTTCAGAACTTTGAAAAAAATCACACAAACACTTCTACTGACTGGGACGACTATAACAGGGCAGAACAAACCACTCGAGTCTAGTTTCACTTAGGAAAGCAATTTTCATTGTTCAAGACACTTGTAGTAAGGGTACTACTACAAGTAAGGTTTTGGATTTCCTAGAAGCCTCTTCTTTAAGTAGCAAGCACTTCCATTTTATTGAGTGCACAGAGAGGGGAAGTGGCAAGTCAAAGGAATTATTGATGGTACACAAATGGAGGGTTCCAGAACTTTGTTTTTCAAGTTGTTATTGGCCAGGACAAACCTGATCTACCCACTGAGATTTTGGGGTGAATGTAGGGAATCTGCTGGTATGGCTAAATGTGGAGTCAAAGGTGTCTGTTCCAGCCACAGCTCTCTGAATGCTACATGACTGTACTTGAGCCACTCAGCCTCTTGAATCTGAGTTTCCACATCTCTGAATCAGGGGCAAGTAATAACTTCCTTGCTGCTAGGATCAGAGGTTTACATGAGGTAGCTTGTGTAATGGCCTCAGACAGTACCTGGCATAGCAGATGCTCCATGAGTATTAATTAGCAAACTACATACTCTGAGTCTTACCTTTCCTATCTTTATCATCACTTCAGGAGGCTGAGGGGATCAGATGTGTTTGAAAGGGAAATTGTGATGCAAGAGACAAATATAAGGCATGTAGCTATTCACTTCCATCTAGGAAGGAAGAAGGGTGTCAGTAAAGGACATGGAGAGAGTGCCTTAAATGAGCAGTCTTTGAGGTGATCTATACTATAGCCAGGAGCTAGATCTCTGGAAGAGTCAGTCATCAGGCTTTTAGGACTTGAACTCAAGGACTAATGTTCCCACCACAAATGTGGGTCCTACCTTTCACCTTTAAAGCAGAAGGGAACATTACTGTCATTCTTCAGAAGTAGGCTTATCATTCTTGAGACTGTGACAGGTTGATAGTCTTCATGGTCTTAATGTAAACACTGGCCAGAGAGTTTGGGCTCTCATCACCAAGTTATCTGGTGCAGTCCAGCCTCATTTAGTGAGCCCCAAGCTGGCCAACACATTATTGCCCAGGGTCTGGTAACAACAGTGAGGGTAAGATGCTGAGCAGGGAATGCTCCAGGAGACCCAGGTGGGAAAATGCTGAGTCACAAGCCAGGTGCAACTGAAATGCTTCTTTACTTGGCAATACGGCTTTTCTAAACAGGACCCTACTCCTGCTTGATACATACTTAAGTGATTAGTTGATGTGGGTTGAGTACTGTTGTGCAGTAGAGGGACAACTAAAGAGGAGGAAATTCAACATCAACCAGTTGGGGAAAGAAAGAATTCAAGTTATTAAAATTAGGTTTGTGCCCAATCTTGGAGGCAATTTGCTTATTGCGTCTAAAGGAATAGACATGAAACTTTGTCTTAGCTTTGGGT
This sequence comes from Halichoerus grypus, assembly GCF_964656455.1. Lineage (NCBI taxonomy): Eukaryota > Metazoa > Chordata > Mammalia > Carnivora > Phocidae > Halichoerus > Halichoerus grypus. The sequence goes on from NC_135714.1 coordinate 45,063,075, forward strand.
CCTCTGTCTCCTCTCTCTGTCTCTATCTTTAGCCCTCTGCCTCTGTCTCTTTGGCTCTGATTCTGTCTCAGTCCTCCCTCCCTGTCTCATTGCCTGTGTCCCATCTCTGTTGCCTTTCTCCTCTCTGTCTCTCATTCTCTTTTTCTGTCTCTGTGTCTCTTTCTTAGAAAGGAGGTTTGCTTCCTTGCTCCTTTTTATTAGATACAGAAGATAAGTGAATAAAAGCAATTCAGCTCCATTGCCTAAATAAGAGTCATTGGATCCCAGCACTATCTCATCATTGGCAGAGAGTACAACAGGATATTCAAAGTGCTCTCATTTATAGTGGCCGTTAGGCAGTCTTCATGGAAAGTAGTCCAGGAAAAATGCAGGGCAGGAATGATTATCTTCATGTTTTTTTGTTTTTTTTTTAAAGATTTTATTTATTTATCTGACAGAGAGGGAGAGAACAAGTAGGCAGAGAGACAGGCAGAGGGAGAGGGAGAAGCAGGCTCCCCGCTGAGCAGGGAGCCCAATGCGGGGCTCGATCCCAGGACCCTGGGATCATGACCTGAGCCGAAGGCAGCCGCTTAACTGGCTGAGCCACCCAGGTGCCCCTATCTTCATGTTTTAAATAGGTCTCAGAGAAGCTGGAAACTTGTCCAAGGTCAGCTGGGCTGTGGGCCTGAGGCCGAATTGGGGCTGGAGTATATGCTTCCACCAGAGGGGCCTCTCCCTCCACCACAGAGATGGATTCTGATCAAGACCAAGATGTTCCAACCTAGGTCCATCTGGTCTGATCTGAAATATAAGAGTTGAGTGTGGGTTTAGGTTCAGTACTGAGGGTCCTGTGTATTCTACCTTCCAGCCATTTTTATTTAGGTGTAAAGTTAATGATAAAGAGCACCAAGGGGAAAAGAGGGCTGGGGAAGAGGTAGAATCACAAAATGGAAAAATGGAACTTGCATCTTGAGTGGAGGTGTGTTTAATTTAATGCAAGCTGGAATCAAATTTCCTGGTTTCAAATCCCAGCTCAGGTCACTAATTGCATGATCTTGGACAAGTTACTTAACCCTTCTGAGCTTTCATTTCCTCATCTGTAAAATAAGAATAATTATGTTATTTATATAATTAGGTTGCTTGTAAGTATAAAATGAGACAACCATTGAACATAATAATAAAAATAATTAAAAAAATAAAATCATTAACAACAACAACAAAATGAGACAATCCATCAAAATATCTGCTATAGTGACATAAGCGCTCAATGAGGGTGATGAAAATGAGCCCCCATTTTTTTGGTCTTGTTTTATTTATTTATTTATTTATTTTTGAGTTTATAGGAATAGATTTCTCCCTCCCTCCCTCCCTTCCTCCCTCCCTCCTTTCCTTCCTTCCTTTTTTCTTTCAGTTCAAGTTAGTTAACATACAGTGCAGCTCTGGTTTCAGGAGCAGAATCCAGTGATTCATCACCCATGTACAATACCCAGTGCTCATCCAAACAAGTGCCCTCCTTAATGCCCATCACCCATTTAGCCCATCCCCCACCCACCTCCCCTCCAGCAAACCTCAGTTTGTTCTCTATATTTAAGAGTCTCCTATGGTTTGCCTCCCTCTCTGTTTTTATTTTATTTTTCCTTCCCTTCCCTTCATCTGTTTTATTTCTTAAATTCCACATATGAATGAAATCATATGATATTTGTCTTTCTCTGACTGACATGTTTTGCTTAGCATAATACACTGTAGTTCCATCCAGGTTGTTGCAAATGACAAGATTTCATTCTTTTTGATCACTGAGTAATATTCCAGTTTGTGTGTGTATGTGTGTATACACCACATCTTCTTTATCCAGTAATCTGTTGATGGACATTTGGGCTTTTTCCATAATTGGGCTGTTGTTGATGGTGCTGCTGTAAACATTGGGGTGCATATGTTCCTTCAATCAGCATTTTTGTATCCTTTGGATGAATACCTAGTAGTGCAATTGCTGGGCCATACAATAGTTCTTTTAGCTTTTTGAGGTACCGCCATACTGTTTTTCAGAGTAGCTACACCAGTTTGCGTTCCTACCAACAGTGTAGGAGGGTTTCCCTTTCTCCACATCCTCACCAACACCTGTTGTTTCCTGAGTTGTTAATTTTAGCCATTCTGACAGGTGTGAGGTGGTATCTTGTTGTGGTTTTGATTTGTATTTCCCTGATGATGAGTGACGTTGAGCATCTTTTCATGTGTCTGTTAGCCATCTGGATGTCTTCGTTGGAGAAGTGTCTATTCATGTCTTCTGCCCATTTCTTAACTAGATTATTTGTTTTTGGGTGTTGAGTTTAATAAGTTCTTTTTTTTAAAAATAAGTTCTGTATAGATTTTGAATACTAACCCTTTATCTGATATGTTATTGCAAATATCTTCTCCCATTCCATTGGTTGCCTTTTAGTTTTGTTGATTGTTTCCTTTGCTGTGCAGAAGCTTTTTAACTTGATGAGATCCCAATCATTTATTTTTGCTTTTGTTTCCCTTGCCCCAGGCAGTGTGTCTAGTAAGAAATTGCTACGGCTGAGGTCAAAGAGGTTGCTGCCTGTTTTCTCCTCTAGGATTTTGATGGTTTCATGTCTTACATTTAAGTCTTTCATCAATTTTGAATTTATTTTTGTGTATGGTGTAAGAAAGTGGTCCAGTTTCATTCTTTTGCATGTTGCTGTCCAGTTTTCTGAACACCATTTGTTGAGGAGACGGTCTTTTTTCCATTGGGTATTCTTCCCTGCCTTGTTGAAGATTAGTTGACCATACAGTTGTGGGTCCATTTCTGGGTTCTCTATTCTATTCCATTGATCTATGTGTCTGTTTTTGTACCAGTACCATACTGTCTTGATGATTACAGCTTTGTAATACAGCTTGAAGTCCACAACTGTGATGCCTGCTGCTTTGCTTTTCGTTTTCCACATTAATTTGGCTATTCGGTGTCTTTTCTGGTCTGTTACAAATTTTAAGATTGTTGTTCTAGCTCTGTGAAAAATGCTGGTGGTATTTTGATAGCAATTGCTTTGAATGTGTAGATTGCTTTGGGGAGTATAGATATTTTAACAATATTTGTTCTTCCAATCCATGAGCATGGAATGTCTTTCCATTTCTTTGTGTCTTCTACAGTTTCTTTCATAAGTGTTCTATGGTTTTCAGAGTACAGATCTTTTACCTCTTTGGTTAGGTTTATTCCTAGGTATCTTATGGTTTTAGGTGCAATTGTAAATGGGATCGGTTCTTTGATATCTTTTTCTGCTGCTTCATTATTGGTGTATAGAAATGCAACAGATTTTTGTTCATTGATTTTATATCTTGCAGCTTCTCTGAATTCATATATCAATTCTGGTAAATCTGGTGGACTCTTTTGGGTTTTCTACATAGAGTATCATGTCGTCTGCTAATAGGAAAGTTTGACTTCTTTTTTGCCAATTTGGATGCCTTTTATTTCTTTTTGTTGTCTGATTGCTGAGGCTAGGACCTCCAGTACAGTGTTCAACAACAGTGGTGAGAGTGGACCTCCCTGTTGTGTTCCTGACCCTGGGGGGGAAAGCTCTCAGTTTTTCCCCATTGAGGATGAGATTAGCTGTGGGCCTTTCATATATAGCCTTTATGATGTTGAGGCATGTTCCTTCCATCCCTACTTTCTTGAGAGTTTTTATCAAGAAATGATGCTGTATTTTGTCAAATGCTTTTTTGCATCTATTGAGAGGATCATACGGTTCTTATTCTTTCTTTTATTAATGTGGTATATCACATTGATTTGCAGATATTGAACCACCCCTGCAGCCTAGGGATAAATCCTACTTGATCATGGTGAATGATCCTTTTAATGCACTGTTGGATTCAATTAGCTAGTATCTTGTTGAGCGTTTTTTTTTTTTTTTTTACAAACCCTTGTGTCGAGGGCTGACTTTCAATAGATCGCAGCGAGGGAGCTGCTCTGCTACGTACGAAACCCCGACCCAGAAGCAGGTCGTCTACGAATGGTTTAGCACCAGGTTCCCCATTGTTGAGCATTTTTGCATCCGTGTTCATCAGGGATATTGGTCTGTAATTCTCCTTTTTAGTGGGGTCTTTGGTTTTGAAATCAAGGTAATGCTGACATCAAAGAATGAGTTTGGAAGTTTGTCTTCCGTTTCTATTTTGTGGAACAGCTTCAGCAGAATAGGTATTAATTCTTCTTTAAATGTTTGGCAGAATTTCTCTGGGAAGCCATCTGGCCCTGGGCTCTTGTTTGTTGGGATATTTTTGATTACTGATTCAATTTCTTTGCTGGTTATGGGTCTGTTCAAATTTTCTATTTCTTCCTGCTTCAGTTTTGGTAGTTTATATGTTTCTAGGAATTTATCTGTTTCTTCCAGATTGTCCAATTTGTTGTCATATAATTGCTCATAATATTTTCTCATAATTGTTTGTATTTCTGAGGTATTCATTATGATCTCTTTCATTTGTGATTTTATTTACTTGGATCCTTTCTCTTTTCTTTTTGATAAGTCTGGCTAGGGGTTTATCAGTTTTATTAAGTCTTTCATGAACCAGCTCCTAGTTTTGTTGATCTGTTTTTTTAAATTTCTATATCATTTATTTCTGCTGTAACCTTAATTATTTCCTTTCTTCTACTGGTTTTAGAGTTTATTTGCTGTTCTTTTTCCAGCTCTTTTAGGTGTAAGCCTAGGTTGTATATTTGAGACTTTTCTTGCTCCTTCTTTTTTTTTTTTTTTAAAGAATTTATTTATTTATTTGACAGAGAGAGCCACAGCGAGAGAGGGAACACAAGCAGGGGGAGCGGGAGAGGGAGAAGCAGGCTTCCCGCTGAGCAGGGAACCTGATGTGGGACTCGATCCCAGGACCCTGGGATCATGACCTGAGCTGAAGGCAGACGCTTAACGACTGAGCCACCCAGGCGCCCGTGTTTTTGTTGATTTTAAGGGGAGTTCTCTGTGCCTCTTGGACTTGAATGCCTGTTTCCTTCCCCAGATTAGGGAAGTTCTAAGCTATAATTTGTTCAAGTAAACCTTCTGCCCCTTTTCCCCACTCTTCTTTTTCTGGGACTCCTATGATAACTGGTATTACTGTGCTTTGTGGAAACACTGAGTTCCCTAAGTCTGTATTCATGATCTAATAGTTTTCTTTCCTTCTTCTTTTCAGCTTTATTATTTTCCGTAATTTTATCTTCTGTATCACTTGTTCGATCCTCTGCTTTTTCCATCCTCATTGTGATTACATCTAGTTGGTTTTACATCTCAGGTATAGCATTTTTTATTTCAGCCTGACTAGCTTTTAGGTCTTTTATTTATGCAGCCAGGGTTTCTCTGGTGTCTTCTATGCTTCTTTCAAGCCCAGCTAGGATTCTTATGACTGTTGTTCTAAATTCTTGTTCAGATATATTGTTTATATCTGTTTTGAGCAAATCCCTGGCTGTGATTTCTTCTTCTTTCTTTTGGGGAGAATTCCTTTGTCTTGTCATTATGTCTGAGTTTCTGTCTTTTGCGTATTATGAAAGCTTGTTATGTTCCCTGCTCCTGAGAGTAATACTGTATTAAGAAGGGGTCATACACTGTCCTGTGCCTCGTGCTTCAGAAGTGTTTCTGGTGTACGCTGTGTGCACTCTGCTGCTGTGTTTTGGCTGCTCTTTCCCACAGGTCAGTCCTCTACAGAGTTCCTCCTTGCTTACAGTGGGGAGTGTTTGGACCTTTAACTAGGTGTGCTTTTATTTGCTTGTTAAGGTAAGCCTGATTAGGGGCACCTGGGTGGCTCATTCGGTTGAGCATTTGCCTTCGGCTCAGGTCATGATCCCAGGGTCCTGGGATCAGGCCCCACATTAGGCTCTCTGCTTGGTGGGAAGTCTGCTTCACTCTTTCACTCTCCCTCTGTGCTCTCTCTCTCTCAAATGAATAAATAAATCTTTTTTTTTAAAAATATAAGCCTGATTAAAAAAAAAACACCTGATCCGAGAAAAGGAAAAGGAACAAAACAGCAAAAAACAAACAAAAAACTATAAGCCTGATTCCAAAGAATAAAAAAGAAAGAAGGAAAAAAGAAAAGGAAGGAAAAAAGAAAAGGAAGGAAAAAAAAGAAGCCTGATCCAAAAAACAAGGAAAGAAGCCAACAAATGGACAAAAAACTATAAACCTGATACCAAAGAAAAAAGAAAGAAAGAAAAAAAAATGCTTGGTCCTATTTCCATCAGAACAGAAGCTGACACTTTGGAGCACTCTATGATCAGCAGATCTGGTACATACGGGGTGACCTGTGTTGGTCTTCAGAGGGAATGGCTCACTGCACTGGCTCACAGTCAGGCCTGCCCTTACAAAGATGCACCTGCTGGGCACCGAGTGGAGGTGGGGGTAGGGTTTGGTGTAAGTGACTCCAGCCTCCACTGGGGGCGCCGTGTTTCTCTATGAAATTCTACCATACTGGTGGTGGGGGTGGAAGATGACCTCTTTGTCCCAGGGGGAGGGGAACTCACAGCCACTGCTGTTCAGGAGGCCCTCACAGAAAAGCGAACAATCTCTCCTGTGTCCCAGGCTTTCGTCAGATCGCTGTCCTCCACCTGTCTGTGCCCAGCTGTCAGCATGCCTGGTACCACAGTTCTCCTGTGTTTAATCTCTGGCTGGTGGCTGGGATTCAAAACTCTAAATCTTAAAGGGCCTGGCAAAATGTGGACCTGCTCCCCTCCCCTGGAGGAGAGCCTTGTGGTGTGCGCAGCACCATCCTGTCCCAGAAAAGCAGTTGCATGGCGCGTGCATGGTGACTGGAGTCTTTTGTGACGCAGAGCGAAAAGCTGTGACCAGGTTATCTGCCCTCTGCATGTGCCTCTGTCCTCTGCTGCTGAACAGCCACTCGCTGGCTCCGGCACGCCCTTTGTCCTCGGAGAAGCAAAAATACCCTCTTACAGATGTTCACCGGGGAGGGGAACTATCTCTCCCAGTGTTCCTGGGGGGATCCCCTCGCTGTGGCATATTGTGCGAACCCTATGTGCTGCTCTCTCTTGCTGTCTCCCTCTCTCCCTGACTTTGTTCCATGAAAAGGGCTCCCTTCCCTTCATGGCATCATGGCTTTTCTCTCCCCCAGTTCATGGCTCCTAACCTCCCATCTGCCATGTTCTCTCCCTCCAATTGTGGGGATTGTTTCCTTAAACCTCAGATCAATTTCCTAGTTGTTCAAAATGATTTGATGTTGATCTAGCTGTGTTTGAGGGACCAGGCAAGCTCAGGGTCTCCCTACTATGCCACCATTTTAACTCCTTCCTTTTTGGTTTTGTTTTAACGTAGCTCAGACTGGCACTACCCCTATAGGCTGCCTCCTGTGTCACTATATTTATTGAGTGCTTTTATCAGCTAGGTATAATTTTAAGTTCTGCAGAAACAAAAGTAAACTAAACCTATTTTCTGGTCACAGAGAAATTACTGCCTATTGGGTGAGACACGCCGTCATGTTCCTGGGCAGTTTCAAAACTGTGTGATTGATGTATGTTGAGATGAGGTAAACATAGGGTTGTGTGGGAATCCAGAAAGAGGCATCTAATTGAGGTCCCTTAAATATGGGCCCGGTGCTACTCCTTTGATTTACAGATCCCAGGCATACTTTGGAGAAGACTTCCATGTTAGCAGGTTTAGCAGATAGGAATCACTGATGAGAATGGGAAGGTCTCAAAAGTATGAGTCACCCGCTGGGTCAAAAGCTTTGTCTTGTGGGACAGACACTGCCACTGGAGGATAGGGGCTTTTCTGGAGTTGAGAACATTAATAAAAATGGGGACTAGTCCTTTGCAGCCGTTTTGTTTGATCTTTGGCGACTGCCTCTCCACAGTACACTGTGCAGATGGAGATGTTTTAGCAGAGGGGAGAGCAGGCGGCGCTCATACCTCTGGAGGGCCTCCCATCGGCACAGTTAGTACGGGCAGGCATATCCACATTCTGTGAGTAGCTACAAAACGTATTTTCAACAGGCCAGCATCTCTCAACTTTATCTCCTTATGGGTCTCTTTACACAATAGCATTTATAGAAAAGACCAGCAGGGTATAGAAAAAATAAAATGAAGTCATGGCCTGCTCTCCAAAGGCAGAGAGAATGCAGGAGTGGAACTGCTGTTCTAGTTACTTGTGGGCGGCATCAACAGTTGTGATGGCTTTGCTCCCCAAAGAGAGGGGTTTGCTCTTTGGGGTGGAAATGGCAGGTGCTTGGGCTGCAGCATGTCCTGTCTTTGCATCTTGCCATAGTTTGTGGTATAGCACCGTGCTTCTGCATATGTTCATATGTTTTCTCTTTCATGGGAACAAGATTTTCTCCCAGTTTTAAAAGGAATTGTTGGCATTGAGACATAATGATGATGTGAATACCCTTCTGTGATAAGATGAGGCTTCAGAAGGAAATTCCCTGCTGTCGCTGATTTCTTTTTCACCATTATCGATCGTCATGTTCAACACGGCCTCAAAACATCATTCTTAGACAGGAGAGCAGGGTGGTTAAAAACAGATTCTAAATGGTCTCGCTCAACTACTTACTAGTGACTCTGTGTCAGGCATGTTGCCTGTTTGAGTTAGCGCATCTGTAAAATGGGCATAATATACTCTTTTCCCCAGAGGGATATTGTAAGGATAAGTTAATTATTAAAAACAGTCCCTGGCCCACAGTGAGTTCTATGTAAGGATTTCCTATTATTATTACTATGAAAACCAAACTTTTCATGCTAGATAGTCCTTGTGGTGAATTTAAACATATTTCATGCAGCAACCAGCATGTTAGTACCAGCTCTGGGGTCGGGTGGATGTCTCTGAGCCCTAGTTGAGTAGCTATTAAATGTGTGACCTTGGCCAAATTACTAAACTCTCTGTGCTTTACTTTTCTTAACTATGAAATGGTTACTCCCTCAAAGCATTGTAGTGAGGATTAAATGAGGTAATATATGAAAAATAAGTCCCTTAACCTCCCTGAGGTTAAGTCACTAACCTCAGTTCCCTCAAATGCAAAATAGGGATTATTGTGGAAGCTGCCTTGTGGGGCTGTTGTGAGGCTTAAATGAGGATTAGACATGGGTAAAGTGCTTAGGACAGTGCCGTGAATGTAGTAAGCACATGATACACTTTAGCCGTTATTTTTATTAAATGACCACTTCGCTCCATCACTTCATTATAATATCACTACTACCATTTATTTAATGTGCGTTGTATTTTTTTTTTAAAGATTTTATTTATTTATTTGACAGAGAGAGACACAGCAAGAGAGGGAACACAAGCAGGGGGGTGGGAGAGGGAGAAGCAGGCTCCCCGCTGAGCAGGGAGCCCGATGTGGGGCTCAATCCCAGGACCCTGGGATCGACCTGAGCCGAAGGCAGACGCCCAACGACTGAGCCACCCAGGTGCCCCTTAATGTGCATTGTATTTAAGATACTGATATAGTGACGCATATATTCCAACTTGTCTCACTCTGTATTTCCTCGGCAACTGGCAGTTTCACCCCCACCCTCCTCCCATTTTGGCCTGTTTATCCACTCTGATTTTTTATTGACTCAATTACTGCTTCACTGAGTACCATTCACACACACCAAGTTAATGGCATGTTATTTGCTGAGTGAGGCTTTTTCCCCATCTTGCTTCAGTCTGTGAACGGTCTCTTGAGCTCCCTCCTGACATAAAGAGCTCAGGTGTAATGTTATTAAAGCTCCCAGTGGACTCCTGGTGTACCTTGGTTTTGTGACTATAACTGCTTTTAAGCAATTTCAGAATGTTATTAGCCTGAGGCCTTCGCACAGGCAGGAAGAGTTAGCATTAATTAATTAATGCTCCCATTCTTGGGCTACTTGGAATCTTTGAATGTTTTACCTTCTGTGGTAGTTGTCAGAACATATAAACTCTGACTCATATAATTAATTTCTCAACCACCTCAAATCCTTTCTGGAAGCAGCAGAATATAAAAAGTGAATAATAATAGCTTAAATCTTCCTTGCATCATTCATTTATTCATTCACTATTTGAAGCGTTTATTGAGCTTCTACAGAACTGTACTTGTTCCCTGCCCCTGTCTGGCACCCCCCACCCCATCATCAATACTACAAGGAATTTGGTTCTACTGCTTTGTCAATTTTTTCAGCCAGAAAAATGTTCTGCCATGTGTCTTTTGTTCTTTTTCTGAGGCAGCTACAAAGTTATAATTTACTGGCATGTAGAGAAAAGGGGATTTTTTTTTCACTGCAACTCCATTTCCCCCTCCTTTGGGATTCTTGGGAAAACCTGATTAAAATGTCAGCCAGAAGAATGGCTGGTGATTCTTTAAATGGACTGATTAAACCAAGATGACCCATAGCACTAACAGGAGAAGAAAGCCCTGTGGGGATCTGAGCATGTAACTTTTTAGTTGTTTGGGTATAGCAAAAAAAGTCAGAAAGAAACAAGAAGCTTTGATAGAGCGGAAGAGTGGTATTAAAATTATTATTATTAACCATGCTAATAATAAATGCCCCTTGAGTAATTTCTGTCCTAGGCCCTGTCTTAAACCTTTGTCTGTGTTATCTCCAATATCTATATCCTTGGGGATGGGTAGGATTGCCCCCATTCTCTATATAAGTGTAAGTAATGTGTCCACAGTCATACAGCCAGGACCTGTATGGTCATACTTACATGAGTATAAAGGGCTTTAATGGGAGGAGACTGTCACTTCCAGGGTGGCACCATACCAGACTTGAAGACTTGATTCCTTCAGCCTGGGATTTGAACCCTAACTCTTGCCCTGCTCTTCTGGAACCTGGTCCCTTTGCCCTGATCTTGTACCTGCTTTCAAAATATTTTTGTTGTTTCCTATTTTAAATTCTCACATTGGAGAAAAGCTGATCAAAAATAAGTGCATAGGGGCACCTGGGTGGCTCAGTTGGTTAAGCGACTGCCTTCGGCTCAGGTCATGGTCCTGGAGTCCCGGGATCGAGTCCCACATCCAGCTCCCTGCTCGGCGGGGAGTCTGCTTCTCCCTCTGACCCTACCCCCTCTCGTGTTCTCTCTCTCATTCTCTCTCTCGCTCGCTCTCAAATAAATAAATTAAAAAAAAAATCTAAAAAAAAAAAAAATAAGTGCACAGAATGGTTCTCTGTAGAAAGGGAAGAATTTTCTGACTTAGTCATAGTATTTTAATTTTGTGTTTTATGAGAATTGGGTTCTATGTGTTGAACAATCCTAAAGGGGGACATAAAGTGAGACCAAAATCTATGGCCTATTTATGGGTTAAATAGGTGATGGAAATTAAGGAGTGCATTTGTGATGATGAGCACAGGGTGATGTATGGAACTATTGAATTACTATATTGTCCACCTGAAACTAAAATAACACTGTATATTAGTAAACTGGAATTAAAAACATAAAAAAAACCCCCAAAACTATGGCCTGTTTGATTTCCCCTGAGGTTATTTGTGGCCCCCAATGCCCTATATGGCTACATTGTGGAAGGGAGGCCCATAGGAGGGACAGAGTGGGTTGTCTGATTGACTTTGGCCAGGTTTATCTAGAGACTGACCTCCACTATCTTCTCTGTTTCTTTCTCCTACCATTCAAGACCTAGTCCAGGTTAAACCACAAGGAATTTGGTCTCCTCCAGTGCTAAATATGCTATTGTTTCTATGGCATGAAACACCGTATTATATTACTTGTTAACTTATAGTAATAATCTTGTCAGTCCAATGGATCGTGAGCTCCATGTGGTTACAAACAGATCTCTCTTTACTGTGCTTGCCTTTCCTCATTCCCCTTGCCCCCTAATCTTCACCTCTTACTGATCACAATGCTAGGCATGCAGAAGTCGCTCAGAATCTACCCTTGAATAACTATTTAAAACATTTTTCTTTTAGGGTATCAATTTCTATAATAAAACATATGTTCTGCAGAATGAACAATGCTCTTATCAGGAAGGGAGAGGATTTGGGGAGGGTAAAAGAAAATCTCAGGAAGAGGCCCAGTGACCCTGTAGACCACTATTCAGCCCAGTGTTGGGGAACTCCCTTTAAAAATCCCGTGAGAATAAAAAATCAGAGTACAGAAGTCTGTTGCATTTCTATACACCAATAATGAAGCAGCAGAAAGAGAAATCAACGAATCAATCCCATTTATAATTGCACCTAAAACCATAAGATACCTAGGAATAAACCTAACCAAAGAGGTAAAAGATCAGTACTCTGAAAACTATAGAACACTTATGAAAGAAATTGAAGAAGACACAAAGAAATGGAAAAGCATTCCTTGCTCATGGATTGGAAGAACAAATATTGTTAAAATGTCTGTATTCCCAAAGCAATCTGCACATTTGATGCAATCCCTATCAAAATACCACCAGCATCTTTCACAAAGCTAGAACAAACAATCCTAAAGTTTGTATAGAACCACAAAAGACCCTGAATAGCCAAAGCAATCTTGAAAAAGAAAAGCAAAGCTGGAGGCATCACAATTCCAGACTTCAAGCTATATTACAAAGCTTTAGTGATGAAGACAGTATGATATTGGCACAAAAACAGACACATAGATCAATAGAACAGAATGGAAAACCCAGAAATGAACCCACAACTATATGGTCAGTGAATCTTTGACAAAGCAGGAAAGGATATCCAATGGGAAAAAATCTCTTCAACAAACAATGTTGGGAAAACTGGACCACTTTCTTACACTATATACAAAAATAAATTCAAAATGGGTGAAAGACCTAAATGTGAGACAGGAAACCAACCATTAAAACCCTAGAGCAGAGCACAGGCCGTAACCTCTTTGACACTGGCTGTAGCAACTTCTTAATAGATATGTGTCCCGAAGCAAGGGAAACAAAAGCAAAAATAAACTCTTGGTAAAAGGCAAAAGATTTATACGATCTGAAGTGAAACCAGAGTATATTAAAAGTAAACTCTTGGGACTGCATCAAAATAAAACGCTTCTGCACAGTGAAGGAAACAATCAACAAACTAAAAGGCAACTGATGGAATGGAAGAAGATATTGGCAAATGACATATCTGATAAAAGGTTAGTATCCAAAAACTATAAAGAACTTATCAAATTCAACACCCAAAAAACAAATAATCCAGTTAAGAAATGGGCAGAAGATATGAACAGACATTTTTCCAAAGAAAACATACCGATGGCTAGCAGACGCATAAAAAGATGTTCAACATCACTCATCATCAGGGAAATACAAATCACAACTATAGTGAATATCACCTCACCCCTGTCAGAATGGCCAGAATTAGCAACACAGGAAACAACAGGTATTGGAGAGGATGCAGGGAAAGGGGAACCCTCCTACACTGTTGATGGGAACGCAAACTGGTGCAGCTACTCTGGAAAACAGTATGGAGGTTCCTCAAAAAGTTAAGGATAGAACTACCCTATTACCCAGCAATTGTACTACTAGGTATTTACCCAAGGGACACAAAAATACTGATTTGAAGGGATACATGCACCACAATGTTTATAGCAGCATTATCCACAATTTCTAGATTATGGAAAGAGCCTAAATGTCCATCAAGTGATGAATGGATAAAGAAAAGGTGGTGTGTGTGTACACACACACACACACACACACACACACAGTGGAATATTACTCAGCCATCAAAAAGAATGAAATCTTGCCATTTGCAATGATGTGGATGGAGCTAGAGAATATTATGCTAAGTGAAATTAGAGAAAGACGAGTATCATGATTTCATTCGTATGTGGAGTTTAAGAAACAAAACAGATGGACTTAGGGGGGAACAAGAAAAGAAAAACAAAGAAACAGACTCTTAGCTATAGAGAACAAACTGATGGTTAGCAGAAGGGAGGTGGGGGGGAATGGGTAAAATAGGTGATGGGGATTAAGGAGTGCACTTGTGATGAGCACTGGGTATTGTATGGAAGTGTTGAATCACTATATTGCACACCCGAAACTAATATTACACCGTCTGTTAACTAACTGGAGTTTAAATAAAAACTTGAAAAAAAAATCCCCTGAGATATCCTTGCCCTGACAAGGAATGTGATGAACAAATGGTAATCACTGGCTCCTATTCTTACTTGTGGTACACTTGTGGGCTCCTTTCCAGAAATAGACTACATAATAGCAACAGGTGGGAGAGTGTGTATTACCTGAAAAAATCCCAAACTCAAAACTCCTTTGTTTAGGAAGGACAGATTTCTGTAAAAGTGGTGGGATAAACCTGCCCCTCTCTGCTGTAAATGGATATCCTTATGGGTCCCCAATCTCTGTGCTGGGGAAAGCTGTAAGCAGGGATGGAACACACCTATTCTGCTCTGAAGAGTTTCCAGGTTGGTTTCAGAATTTTTACTTCCAGGAGCAGAGGGCCACTCTTATTGCTATCATTTAGTTACTCGTAGGATCCCTGGACTGTTTATACAACTGGAGAGTCCCATCTACTAGCAGAGGGCAGAGGAAATGCAGGAAATATTTGGACCTTACTTTAGCCTGCATTTAATTGATTCTAAAGCAGGGTCTCTATCTCTTGGGTACTGCAATTTTCTCATCACTGTAAAAGATACACACACACACACACACACATACACACACAAAGTATTTTCTTCCCTGGAGGGCAGCGATGTCACTAATTTGTGTGGTCCCTAGAACATTCATTTTCTTCTTTTTTGGTCTTTCCACATAGGCTTTCGACCTTCTTATCATGCATACATCAAGAGACTCTATAGAAGAAATCTCAACTATCAGTCATTCTGTTCCTCTTTTTAATCCTTCCATGTTTTTGTTTTAAAATCTATCCCAAAGGGAAGAACTGAACTAATTTTAGGCAGACTTTTTAATGCAAAAATATACATAAGGGAGCAAAGGGCAAGAATTTAAATTACGTGAGATGATGAATTTTTTCAGATAATACAGTTATTTGATAACACTAGCTTGTCCTGAAATTTCTCATTTGCAATTAGATGTATGCTGCTTTTTTGTATTCAGGAGAAAATGTTACCAAATAGACTCATGGGGTTTAAAAGATTAAAAATGAAACAAAACAAAACAGACCCAAACTGCTGGTGCTCAGTTCACTAGGTATAGGAGGCTGGAAATATGATCCTGGTTTCTTAAGCATTTGCTGACCTCCTAAGGTCCAGTTTTAGGAGTCTAAGCATTTTATTTTAGCATTTTTGTGGTGGTTCACAGAACCATGGTATTTCAGGGTTGGCAGGAGCTTGGATTAATATCTGGTCCAATCAAATGCCCAGTGCTTGATTCTTCAGTGTCTTTACAAAAAGGTCACTTATCCTTTGCTTGAATACCTCCAGGGATGGGGAGCTCATTTTCTTATGAGATATCTCATTTCATTAATGGACAATTCTATAGGAAGTTTTTTATGTTGAACAAAAATCAATTAAAATATATTTATGGAGTGCATACCACATATGGAGTGCAAAGATTTATGGAGTGCATCCAGATACTGTTTAAATTCTGAGGATACAGCAGTGAACAAAATAGACAGAAATCCCTATGCTCCTGAGCTTGTTTTCTACAGGAAGGGGTTAGTGAATAAGGCAAGTAAAATTAAGAGCATGACAGGAGATAATTAAGAAAGGAAGAAAGACAGTGTTGGGGTGGGCACTTGCAATTTTTAACTAGAGTTGTAGGGAAAGACCTTACTGACAAGTGACTTTCAAGTGGAGTCCTGAATGAGCCATATGAATGTCTGGAGTTTGAGCATTCCAGGCAGTGGAAATAGTAAGTGCATAGGCCCTGGGACAGGTGTGTGCTTAGTGTGTTCATGGAGCACCAAGGAGGCCAGTGTAGTTGGACAGGGGAATACCAAGGAGAGAGTAGTGGGATAGGAGATTAAAAAGGGAATGGGAGCCAAGTCACGTGGACCATTGTAAGGCTACTGGATTTTACTCTGAAGAAGGTGGGGAGTCACTGGAGTGTGTTGAAGTAGGGACTAATACGATCTGATCTGTGCTTTAAAAGATTTGCTCTGCAAATAGACTGTACAGAGAAAAGTGTGGACTTAGAGCAGTTAGAGGGCGTGGCCATAGTTCAGACCAGAGATGATGGTGTATTGGACAAGGAGAGGTGTGAAAAGTGGTTGGGTGCTGTATATGTTTTGCACAGTGCTTTTCAAGTTTTACCTGCTGATCCTAGCATTATCATCTGGGGCTTATTTAGCACATGGATTTCTCCGTATATTTGGACTAAAATAAATACAGGAGAAATCTTCCCTTTGATTCCCCCTCCTCACTCCTCACAGGCAGCAGTCCTAATATGTGTGATGTGTGTCTTTCTATTTGTATGAGTTCTTGTAAAACAGGCATTATTGTTTTGCCATAGATTTTTAATTTAAATAGATGGCATTGTGCTACAGCTCACATTTTGTTTCTTCCTATATTTTAAAGATTTATTTGTGTTGCTGAATGTACCAAGAGTCTGCTGCTTCTGGCTGAAGCAACTTCTTCAAATGAGACCACTGAACTATGAAAAGACTATGCTAGCATCTGTTTCCCCTGAGTTTTTTCTTCTCCAGTCCAAACCTACCCACTTCTTCCAAGTGTCCCCAGATAACATGGCTTTGAGCCTTCTCTTGGCCTGGCTACTGAACTTCCCGAGGTCTATCTCTGCTCACAGACCTGGACTTCTGAGAGCAATATCTAAGCCTGGAAATTCCTTGCCATTTGTCAGACCTGGAAACAAGGTTTAGTAGCTGAGAAATGGCTGGAGGGACTCTGGGGTCCAAGAAAATAGAAGCCAAAGGACAAAGTGAGGCTCCATTGTTCAGATGTGCCCAGAGTAGACCTTTGCCTTAGTATTTGTGGGTAGTGGTTGAGAACTTGGGCTCTCGGATCACATAAATGTAGGTTTGCTTTCTTGTTCGTCTCCCTGCTGGTTGGGTGACTTGGGATTATCCCTTAGCCTTTCTGAGCTGCATTTCCCCCATCTATAAGATGGTGATAACCATACTACTGATTTCATGGGGTTATTGTTAGTATTAGATACAATACTGTGTGTAAACCTTTTGGCATAGAGCCTGAGTCAGAGTGGTCCCGTGGTAAATACTGGCTGTAATTTTAAAAAATAAATTCATATAAACCCACATTATCACAAAAATGAAATATGGGGTGTTTACTTATATCACAAAAGATATTAAAGGATTCTCTTTAATAGCAATTTCTGTAGTGCACTTACAATATGCTTTAAATGACCAAAATTTGGTTTACATGCTACTTTTTAACAGTATATACTATATAAAGTGTATGGTGACAAGGAGGGAGATGAAGCCATGACAGTAAGAACCGTGTTAAAAGCCGTGTGCAGACATGATGACATTATTGTGGGTTCTCTCTCTCTCTGTCTCCTCTGTTTCTTTCTCTTGCTTTCCTTTCTGTCTTAGACTCTGTATGATGGTAGTCTCAGTAGTGGGCTATACTTCTGAAAAAATCTTGAGGATAACCCTGTACTTTCAGAAGTTTTTTCTGGTGAAAACCTATAATAATGAAAATATAGAAGTGCAGGACTTGAAGAGACCAGAAGAGTTTAGTGTCACTGAAATCATAGGACTGGAAGGGAACCCAGAGGTCACCAAACACTCTTTTCTTTCTACAGATGAGGACACTGGGACTTATAGGGGTGGGGTGACTTCCCCAAGGTCACCAGCTTATAAATGGTACAGCAGGGGCTCTGATTCCCTATCCAGTGTTTTTTTTTTTCTTATGGTTCCTAGTAAGAATTGGATTTTAATAATTTTATATAACTTAATCATTTTAATAATTTTTTGGATTATTTATTTTGTTTTAAAAACTCAAGAGAATGGAATTTGTGCCTTCCCATAGTAATCTATCTCAGTGAGAAAGTTTTTCCTTAAACACAGTCTAACTGCCTTTTGGAGCAATTTATTAATTTTTATATATTTTTAAAAGATTTTATTCATTTGAGAGAGAGAGATGCAGAGAGAGCACAAGTAGGGGGAGAGGCAGAGGGAGAGGGAGAAGCAGGCTCCCCACTGAGCAGGGAGTCTGACATGGGGCTTAATCCCAGGACCCTGAGATCATGACCTGAGCCAAAGACAGACACTTAACCATTTGAGCCACCCAGGCACCCCTTTTGGAGAATTTAAATACCCAAAGTTAAGCTGCCATAGAACTATGATGGTTCCATAACATTCTCGATATGGTTAAGAGAAAGAATACTCAATGTAAGCTGCACACATTTAGTTTGCTTTTTCCTCATTTTGTCTCCAGCTTGAACTTTTTAAAGGCTCCACCTTCTTTCATCTCCCCTTCTATTTAATGTCTCCTCCACTGGAATGTGAGCATCATGAGTGACATGGTCTTTATGCGTTTTATTCCCTGTTGTATGAAGAGGCCTGGCACGACTTAAGTGCTAAGTGGATGTTTGCTGAGGAACTAATGAATTTATTGAGTACCTATGATGTGCCAGGCACTCTTCTTGGCACACTGGGTGCATAGCCACCTTTAGTACTTAGTACTCAGAGAAGGGAAGAGGAGAAAGAAAAGATACCTGTCTGTGATAGAGAAGCAAGGTTTAAGTTCACCCTATTTGTCCCTGGCAAACTCAGGAAATCTTTTGTTTTTCTCTTTGTTTTTTTGTTTTGTTTTGTTTTGCTTTGTTTTGTTTTTTGTTTGTTTGCTTTTTTTGGGAAATCTTTTGATTAAAGAGCAAGCAAGGCAACTTCTCTCCCTAACATCATAATACCATAAAACACCATGTCTCAAATGCCACCACTGAGCACATGCATGCACATTTGCGCATACTCACATATTTGTGGGTTAGTTTGCTGTGATTTAAGCAGCACTTAAATTTTATCTGTCTCCCTAATATATATTTCTCATAGTCTTACATGGTACCAAAATCTTCACTATCAGAATGTTTTTCTGGGTTAAGGAATATCTATAATAGACCCATTTTAAATGATAAATATTTTACCCAAAGCCACCAAACATTAACTGTTAGCGACTCCAATACCTTCACATGAATTAGCTTTTCAGGTTAGTCACAGAAAACAGCAGAGCATAGTGGAAATGAGCATAAAAACTGTTACGTTCTTTTGGGGAAAGAAAAAAGAGGGTTCTGAGAATGTTGTAGGACACTGCTACTCATAGTGTGGTCTGGGGAATGCTGCTGGTCCACCATGAGATAAGTGGTTTACAGGTCACTAAGCACTCTTAATTTAAGCTATTTTTTTTTTTTTTTTTGTTATCAAGGCTTTCTCATTGAAGGAAGCAGCATCTTAATTTCCATTCTAGTGCAAACCCCTTATTTCAACATTGTTTGCTAACAAACAGCTTATGGACCAACTATTTTGAGTAGCATTGATCTAGAGGACAGGCCAATGTCTGGGTAGGTAGACCTAGTGAGGCATTGTGAGAAGATCCTTGGGCTTATGGGAGCAACATGAGGACTCTGTTCCCTGGTGGGCAGCAAGGATAGAGATCAGTTTGGCTTACTTGATGCCTTTGCCTAGAGATCAAGCCAACTTAAGACTTTTTTTCTTTCTTTTATTTTTTAATTTGTTTCAGCATCTTGGCAAATGTATGTTATAGGAGACACTCAACACATTTTGTTGAACACCAGTGTGGTGCCATGGAAAGACGAAGAGGCAAATAGAAAAGAGTTCAAATTCATAGTACTCTATTTATTAGCTGGGTGAACTTGGGCAAGTTTCTTAACTTATCTGTTCTCTCATTTATAAAAATTGGAATGACGAAGCCACCATATAAGTGTCATAATAATGATTAAGTGCAGTAGCATCCCTAAAAGCAGAGTTCCAGGCTCACAGATGCCTTTTTGAATAAATGTATTGAATGATATTTCCCATACATTATCTCATTGACTCCTCTCAACAGCTCTGTAAGGAGAATAAGCCCATTTTGTAGATGAGGAAACAGAGGCTTAAAAAACAGCCCGAGAAAAGTAAAATGTTTGCCTAAAGTAGGAGCTGAAGCCAAGATGACTCATAGAGAAGAGAACTGCTGTAAAACAGCACCCACGATTTTCCTAAAGATATCTTTGTTACGTCTGATACTAATGACTTGGCTGTGTGGGAAGTGGCTTGATAAAGAAACATGAAGTGAATCCTTAAGACTCCGCTTTGTTTCCACTTTACAGACTACAAAACTGACTTGGGTCAGGAAATTTTGTTAATATGAAGGAAAAGAAAAAAAAAGGTGAGATTCCTTTAAATAGCTTTGCAAAGGTCAATAGGATTAATATACCCTTTGAACATGGTTATTTTAGCTGCAATAAGGAAACAGCTCGGGGGAGACTTCACAGACTCCTTGTGCAATAGAAATGTAATATATTTGCCCTCTTTTTTCCCTTTATTTGTGGTGAATGTGTGATTACATGAAGCAAGTTGGTAGGATAAATGGTTAAACCAAGAATTTTTGCTCTGAAAATGGGTTGATTATCTATAAATGTTATTTTTCATTCTGAGATTCATCAAAATCATTAACTCAAGGTACCTTGAAAAGAATGAGTAGATTATGGGCAGCTAAAATTGATGGATTGGAAGCCTGGAGAAAATGTATGCTCTTGGGGACATTTGCAATTGCCTCCTAAGTTTTATATAATTTAAACAAACTACCTCTAACTCACTTTATAGGTCAAACTTAATTTTTAACCTCCTGTGAAATGAAAATTAACCTTGAGGTAAATTCATGGAATTTCCCAAGTAGAAATTAGAGTCCTAGCAGACATTAATAAAAGTGTTCCCAGAAAAAAAGGTTATGTGGTTAAAAAGTTCTGAAGCCACTGGGTTCAGCAGAGTTCATAGAT
This sequence comes from Halichoerus grypus, assembly GCF_964656455.1. Lineage (NCBI taxonomy): Eukaryota > Metazoa > Chordata > Mammalia > Carnivora > Phocidae > Halichoerus > Halichoerus grypus. The sequence goes on from NC_135714.1 coordinate 45,083,811, forward strand.
TTCTTTAGTGCAGAACTTCTCAGAGCCTCTAAGTGCTAATGTGGACATCAGCCTCCCAGAGGGCTGCTAAGAGCATACACTTATTTGACCATACAAACCCTCCTTCCCCATGCTTTTTTTTTCCTCCCCCAAACATGTTTTAATGTCTTGTGGGGTTAGTGTTCTCTGGAACATACTTTGAGAAATATTGATCTTTTCCAACCCTCATTTTATAGTATAGGAAATTGAGTTTCACAGAGTTATATACCTTGTATTCACTAACTTATTTTTGTGTTAGCTTATGAGTTGTACCTGTAAAATTTGTGTTGGCTTATGAGATGTGGTGATTATAATTTTATGATCATAGAAATACTGTTGGAGTTGAGTGTTATCTTTCAAAATGGAACCCTTGAGTGTGTTTACATTGAGTGTCTGGATGATGGTTTCTTCATTCAAAACTGTTTCAGAGATTCTCTTTTAGATATTGCCCCACCCTGGTTACCAGACTGCCCACAAAGCAGTTAGCCTCAGGACTTCAGAGCAACAACTAACTGGTGTTCACATGGTAGAAAGAGCACTGGCTTAGGGGCAGCAATGAAACTCTGGTTCTTTTAGGCTCTACTTGGCTGTTAATAAGTTAAATGACTTAATCTCTTAAACTCTCAAAGCCCCAATTTCTTTATCAGTAACACTAGAATAGCTCTTTTTTTTAAAGATTTTATTTCTTTATTTTACAGAGAGAGACACAGCGAGAGAGGGGAACACAAGCAGGGGGAGTGGGAGAGGGAGAAGCAGGCTTCCCGCGGAGCAGGGAGCCCGATGCGGGGCTCCATCCCAGGACCCAGGGATCATGACCTGAGCCGAAGGCAGACACTTAACGACTGAGCCACCCAGGCGCCCCCTCCCTTTTTTTAATAGGGACCTCAAATGAGCTAATGCTTGTGCACATCCTTTATAGGAAAGATGTTAATTGTGTAAACTCTTGAAGTTGATTGCTTGAGTTAGATTCTCAGCACTGCTGTTCACTAGCTTTTTGACCTTGGGAAATTTATTTTATTCCGTTTCCTCACTTTTAGAATGGGAATATAACAAACTATAGAAATGATCCCTGAATGTAAGAATTTCTAACTTACAGGGTTGTGTGGATTAATAAAATATGTAAATTGCTTAGGACAGTGCCTGACACATAGTAAATGTCCTATAAATGCTAGATGCCATTAATCTAACGTATAAAGTATTAGGTAGATTCGAAAGTGGTTCCCTTTCCAGAGAATTCTTGATTTTCTTAGGAGTGAATAGGTAGAAAACAAGGTAAGGAAAAGGTAATTAAGAGGATAAGACTTAAGAATGGTATATTCGGTAAAAAAAAAAAAAAATTACATATTATATTGACTAGTGCTGGCTCAGAATGACCAAAGTTTTCACATTAGTTATCTATTACTGCATAATAGCATTACGACAAGCTTAGTGGCTTAAAACAATCTCACCTATTATCTCAGTTTCTATGGGTCAGGAGTCTGGGCATGGCTTAGTTGGGTCCTTCATAAGGTTGCAAAGTATTAGCCAGGGCTGGGTCTCATTTGAATGTTTGGCTGGAGAAGGGTTTACTTCTCAGTTCACATGGTTGTTGGCAACATTCAGTTCTTTGTAGGCTGTTGGCTGAGGGCTTCAATTTCTTGCTGTCTAGGCTACCCTCAGCTCCTTGCTCTGCGGACCTTCCCAGCATGACTACTTGCTTCCTCAAAGCCAGCAAGGGAGAGAGAATGTCTACTAGCAAGATAGGTTATAATCTTAGATAATGTAATTTTATATATGTAATTATATATATACTGTCATCTTTGCCATCTTCTATTGGCTGGAAGGAAGTTACGAACCACACTCACACTTGAGGAAGGGGGATCACACAAAAGCATGAACACCAGGAGGCAGAGGGCATGGGGGCACCTCAGAGTCCGCCTACAGCAGGTTGTTTTCCAAAAGTCAACCCAGCTTAAAAGCCCAGATGAAGATTTTGATAGAATGTGTCCTGAAACTAATTTTTAAAGATGACATATTTGGAATGAGAGTAGCATAGTTAGAGTATATATTATCTCCCAAGATGGCCATTTTGAATGGACAGTACCTGTTTGAACCAGAATTTACATCTTATCATGCTGTTAGAAGCCATTTATATTATTTCATGGTCAAATATCATCAATTCCAAAACTAAAAGCATTTTTCTTATAGTCCACATTTATTCATGTACTTTATATAATCTTTTGGCATTCTACCTTGCATAGACTTTCCCCTAAAGACCTGTCCGGGATGACAGATAGGTTGACTGAAGGTGCTTTTACTATGCAGCAAATCTTTAATATGACCTCTCATTACTTACAGAGATCTGAAAAGATAAATCTGCCTTTATCAAAATTTCCTTGATTTTGTGTGTGCCAAGCTCTGAATTTACCACATAATTGTACAAGTATTTGCTTCTCTTTGGCTATGTAACCCTGTGGGAGTTTGTGTTAAATAGTTCCAATGGCCTCTATTATAATTAGATAGAATCACCAGGCATTTAGTATTGAACCTCACGATATGGAAGAAGTGTTGTATAGGACTGTGTTATGCTCACCTATGTGATAATCACCCTGAGGAGAATGACGTACACAGGCATCATAAAGAAACTGAAACTAGATAACTTTCCAAACATGGTCTTGGGGCATAAGGTCATCTTAACTTTGGGGTATAAGGAAGCTATAAAATCACAAATCATAGGGTGTAAAAATCTTTTAATTTAGCCTGATTAAGACAGGTTGTAGGTTGTGCTTAAACTTGGGAATATGAGGTTATAGCCAACCACATGAAAAATGGAAGTGAACAGGAAGGGTCTTGCTTAGTTTCTGCTCCATAGAAATTGCAGTGAGCCAATAATAAATGCATTTGGATGCTGCAGAAGCTCCCTGGAAGAAAATCTTTTGTGAAGATTTTTTTCAGAACTCTGATCCATTCTCCAGAATTTGTCAGTCATGTTATTGATTCATTATTTTCACTTCATTTGAAGCATTATTCATCTATGACTTTGGTTTGTGGTTGAGTTCTACTGAAAATAAAATCATCAAAACATTTCTACCTGAACTTCATTTTTCTTTGGATGTTCTCGGTGGTACAAACAGATCCTGAAGTGTTTTTGTCATAAGCAAGTACATGCTTATGTGTATTTAAATCTGATATACTTGTCATTGAAACGTTGGATCAGGGTAGAGCATGCCAGCTGTACATGTAAATTTATAAGTAAGGCCAAGGTTTCTTATTATTATTGTTTTGGCAAATTAATATTCTTAAGCTTATACTAAAAAAAATTACATTCCTGGAATGAATGAGCTCAAGACCATACAAGAGAAAAGCTCTAACCCAATCTATGACAACAGTATTGAACAACAAAATATCTCATCCTTATATTAGATTTTAGTCCTAGGTTTGCTCCATATGTGACATTGGGCAGTTCACTTAACCCCAGACTCAGATATTATTTAAAGAGTATTTGAGCCCTAGAATCCCATAACTCCTAGGAAGTCAGAAGGGTAGCAACCTTTCATAAACAGTGTCAGATATCTAACCTTCAATCTTCTGGTATTTTCAAGGGATAGCTGAGGTCACTTTGTGCTGACTCCTATGAGCAGAGGAAGTACGGGGATGATAAAAGGTGAATAGTGAGTTCCGAACTGCCAAAGGGAAAGTGTTATTGATAAACCCAGCCACATTTATTGAACATTTCAAGTTCAGGGCACAGTGTCAGGTACTGAAGAAGACCCAAAGAGGATTAAGACATAGTCATTGCCTTAGAATGCTTACAAGATAAAGGAAAATAAATGTTATAAATAAAAATAAGCCAAGGCAAGACAGGCAAGAATAATTATTGCTACAAGGGAGATTCAGGGTAAGTGTTATTAAAGTTTACATGGAATGATCATGTCTAATTTGGGTAGGGTGGGCCTAGAACAACTTTTATTAAAAGAGGACATTGAAATAGACCTTAAAGGATGGAGAGGAGTTTGTCTGATGAAAATGGAAGAGGGATGGCAGCTCTGGTTACAGGGAAGATGAATAAGCTATGGTTTGGAAATGGGAGAACATGGGCTTTGGGATAAAACTGGATAGTTCCTCTTGGTTGAACATTGGGCAGTTGTGTTGAAAGAGAAGGCGGTGGGCTCATGACTTTATCAAAAACAAAATTATGAAAGCCCAGATAGGTTATGTGATTGGGCATTCTGGCTTATCAGCATGCCAGCTTTCTAAGACAAACTCATTTTTATCTTTATGTCAATACAGTGCATTTTAAGGATACAACTGCCATTCCAACAACATCTTGTCTTTTGCACTGACCCACTGTAGTTACACAACCTTTATCTGTATAATGCAATGCTTTCTAACAGCATTAGAGAAACAGATAACATCTTCATTATTCAACAGCATCAAGCATCATCCAACATTCATTTTGGCAGGAGCATTAAAAATCTTCAAGGCTTCTGTGTGGATAAAACTACTCTGTATTTATTGTATCATCTTGAAAATGAGAATGGTCTGGTTTTTGACGGGACCATTTCCAAACCTGGCTAAAGAATATAGTACCTCTTTTATGTTTATCGCCTGGCGGCTGTCACCTTCACATTGCTTTTGGGTTTAACTTTTCTTTAAATATTGTCTTTCTTCTTTGGAGCACTTAATTTTTTTTTCCAGCAGTACTGAATTCTATGCTAGCATCCTGTGTTATCAAAGACCACGTGTAGGCGTGTAAGGAATAAGCTGCTCTTATGCAATTTGCCTTGTCTTTGTCAATTTCAGGTACAACTCTCATGAATTATTTAAACAACCACTGTCCTGGAGTGAGCCCAGGAGTACTTCAAGTATTCATAAAGAAGTCTCTTGAAGCTTCCTTTAAGGAATCATACTCTAAGTGGTAGCAAGTAAAGTGAGGTGGCAGCAGCAGGTGTAGGACTGAAATAAACAATGGGCCAAAGTCCTGAACTGAGATTTGGCACTTCCATAACCTATGTCCGTTGGTATCTGACTTTAAAGCCCTTTTTATTCATGGAAGAAGCTGGTAAGGAGGGAGCAAAGCAAAAGTAAGAAAAACATAGCAACAGGAAACCTTTTCCAGGTGCTTAGGTGCCAGGAGCTATATTCTGAAAAACCCCATGTTGTGATTAGTATTTTCGTATTTCAGATGAGGAAATTAAAGTACCAAGAGATTAAGTTACTGATTCAAAATCACATAGTAAGTCGTGGAGCTGAAATGAGCAATAGTTTTTTTCTAGGGACAGAGGATTTAACCTTGTCAGTACAGCTAGGGAGAGCAAACATGGGGGGCTTGTGTTCTCTGATGTGGTGGATGCTGTAGGACCCTGCCCAATTTTCTTTGTGGGTCTAAGGCACTCCTTCCCTCAGCTGCTGGGAGCATTGGCAGCTGACTCTTGGATGAGTCCTTCTTTGCCATTGTCCTCCCCATAAGAAGGCTACTTCACCTAAGGTCATACTCTCTCCTTGGGGAAGCCAGAATCTAGGCTAGTCTACAAGAGAGTGGGATATGGAGGCCCAGTTCCCTTGCCTTAAGGCCGGATGACTCTGAAAGGCCATCTCAGCTCCAGAGCCCTGTACGGGACCTTAGGGTCAGCATCCCAATCATATTTCTCTCCCACACAGGTGTTGAAGCTCGCCCCGATAATCTTCTGCACACACATCTCAAGCTCAGAGTCTGTCGAACTAAGAGATCAGTGTGATGGAAAGAGCTTGGGCTTTAGAGCCTGGAGCCTTGGATTTTCCGCTTGGCTCTGATACTTCTTTCCTAGACATGAGATCTTGGGTATGCTGTATTATTTTCCTGAGCCTCAGTTCATCATCTGTTCAACTGAAATGCTATTCCAGGGTGATTGTTAGGACTAAGTAAGATAAATGTATAAAATATATATTGCGTGATACTTAGCCCATGGGTGGCCCCCAGTTAGCACTATTTAGGGACTAATGAGTGGCTGGTCCTGCAGTCTTGGCAAGATTGGCTAGGAAAGAGAGAAGCCAGGAGGTTCTCTGGTGAAGGTCAGTTGGACTGGTGCTAGAAGGCCCCTGGCCTAATCAGTGCTCATCATCCTCTCTAGTGTGAGAACCATAGTCATGACTGATAGTCTCAGCAGCTTTGCTTAATGGCCTGGCTTCAGGGGAGTTTTCTAAGCTTGGTTTGTGCTGACATTCCCATCAACTTATATATATATTATATATGTTTTAGTAGATAAATCTTCTATTTTGATTCTCCTGCATAAATGCATATGGGTATTGGTGTGGGGAAAGAAGGAGGGAGGAAGGGAGAGAGAGACTCTGAAGTTCATGACTTCAAACTCTTTGATCATGACCCTCAGTAAGAAGTATATTTTACCTCACTACCTGGTACACACATGCACACACACAATCAAAATATAAGTTTCAGGAGCTAATGTGTGCTTTTAGTATGTGCAATGCACTGTGATCCCTACTGTTCACTCCATACCATTACATTCCCTTTTGGAGGAGAGACCAATCTGCATGTTTCTGGAGGCTCATTTTCCTTCGTCTTGGCTTAGTTGAGACCTTGGCTCTGTAGGTCTGAGTCACTCAGTGGAAGAACAGGGCGGAGCTCTGGAGTGTCCCTATCACTTTCTGAAGGAGGAAGGCCCTGCAGTTACAGTTTGCCTCAGTATAGGTGTGTGGGTGCCTCTCTATCGATTTGCTTACTGTGTGCATCCGGTCTAGTCAGCCTAGTAGGATGAGAGCTTGGTGATCTTATGCACACTGCTCTTTCTCTACTTATCGGGGGCCTGTCTTATACATTGTGGGATGTCCAGTGGTGTCCTTGGCCTCTATCCGCCAGATACTAGTAGCACCGCCCCCTCTCCCTCCCCCGCCCCGTTGTGACAATCAAGTCTCCAGACATTGCCAAATGTCCCCTAGGGGCAAACTTGTCCTCATTTTAGAACTACTGCTTTAGTTGGACCCTAAACATCATTGATGCTTTCTTGTATACCTATCATGTTCTTTTTTTTTGTAAAAAGGGCAAAACATTCCTACTTTGAACACATGATGCCAAACATTTAATACTGTTCCTACTTATTATTGAATACAGAGACATCACATTCTCATATGTATGTTTGACATACTTTTACAGTTGCTTTTAAAAATGCTGTGGGCTACCATTAAGCATAGTAATGAATGAACATAACTATTTTTCCCCCTTTGTTTGATTGATAGGGTCACCAGGAAGAATACTGTTAGAAAGACTTACTAGGAAATGAAAAATGGAGGTTCTCCTGTATATTGATTAAAGAGCAGTGTTTCAACAGTAAGTCCCATGATTAACTCTACAACTTATTAATAAATAAATGTCAATAAAGTATAAGTGTTAGTTGTTTCCAAGGCAAATGTTAATAATAGAGTCCACAGTGAGACCTTTTTAGAAATGAAATACAGAAAAGTTCATGTGGTATCATTTAAGACACACTGTGAATTTAGTTTCGGCTTGCCCCTGTTCTTGGCTAGGTTTCTCTTTCCTCCTCCCAAACAATATTAATGTGTGCTAGGAAATGCAAAATTCTTTAACCTAAGCAAAACATAAGGAAGGAAAGGGTAACAACTGGGAAAATAATAATAATCATACCACATGTTCCAAAGCTTTTGGATTCTCTGGTCTTTTGAATATACCCTGCTATGGTGCTTCTCCCCTAGCAGAGCGATTGTGAGCTGACTGGGCAGGGGCAGTTGCTCGCCTTAGGAGAAGCACAGAATCACTTGGAGAGAACTGAACATTTTTTGTATCCAAGAAACAAACAGTAGTTAGCCTCTCAGCATTTAATAGCCGCGGCAAGGTGAAGGTCACCAGAGAAAGCTGAGAAAATATTGTAGGACTTGCCTGTGAAACCTCAATTATCAAGGCTGTTTGGCTTACAGAAAAAGGAACTAATTGCTTTTGAGTAGTGCTATTTTTCTTTCCTTCATTGTTCCTTCATCACATCTTTTATTTGCATTCATCTTTTGTTGCCCCTTTGCTCTATTAAACATGTACAAGCATGTGTGTATACACATACCGGGCACACATAGACAGACATACGCACACACAGTGACATTTCTGCTGGATCTGCATTTCCTTTCCTAAAAGTTGTGGAAATAGAAGAGGGACTTACATAGGTTCTCTCTGCTTAGGGTGAGCTCTACCTTATCAGATATCTCTTTGTCTACATTTTGCTTACTTTTGATATCTCTTACAAAAGAGAACAGGAATTTGAAAATATATTTTATTTTATTTACTTTTAAAAGATTTATTTATTTATTTGAGAGAGAGCAAGCATGAGCAAGTAAGATTGGGGAGGGGCAGAGGGAAAGAGAGCAAATCTCAAGCAGGCTAGTGCTGAGCTCAGAGCCCAACATGGGGCTCAATCTCACGACCCTGAGCCGAAACCAAGAGTTGGTTGCTGAACTGCCTGCCACCCACATGCTCCTGAAAGTATATTTTAAAAAAAGTTTTTAAAAATAATGCTTTTTATAGGGTTTACTTTTTTCCTCCATTATGAGAGTATTACATACTTAGAAAAATTTGAATTTAAACAAAAGAGATTGCAAAGGAGAAAGGGAAAAATGGGAAGGGGTGGTAGAGACAGACAGAGACAGAGAGAGGGAAAGAAAGACCTCTGTATATTCCTGTCACCCAAAGGTGGCCATCAATAGGCTTCTGATCAACATTATATAGGACCCCGTATAATGTTTTGCAGCTGATAGCTTGTAAGCTCCATGAATAAGGAAGAAGGCTGGCCTGCTTTTATCTTTGTTCCCTTTGTATTCCTAGCAGAGGCTAGCACAAAGTAAGACCTCTATAAATATTTGTTAAATGTTAACTATTTTTCCTTTACTCTTACGTTGCACATAGTGAAGAGAACTGGCTAGCAAAAAGTGAAAACATGTGGGAATGCTACAAGCAATCATTTTGGCTAAACCCCTCATTTTATGGACTAGGGACATCAAGCTCAGAATGCTTTAGGAACTAGCCCAAAGTCTAACAGTAGCAGAGCCAGGAGATAATCCAGTCCTACATTCTCATAATCTTTTATAATCTAAAATCCTTGTGATTAAGGTTACTCAGAAAAGTCCAACAATATTTATTTTTTTAAAATAAGTCTTTTTAGTTTAACCTTTCAGGTAAGTTTGAATATTTATCTTTGAGTTTATTTTATTCATTTTTTAAAATTTATTTTTTTAAGTTTTTTTTTTAAAGATTATATTTATTTGACAGAGAGAGAGAGAGAGAACATAAGCAGGGGGAGTGACAGGCAGAGGGAGAAGCAGGCTCCCCAATGAGCAGGGAGCCCGATTGGGGCTTGATCCCAGGACACTGGGATCATGACCTGAAGTGAAGGCAGACGCTTACCTGACTGAGCCACCCAGGCGCCCCTTTGTCATTGATTTTAGCCCCAACATCCTATTCACTCTTGGGGACTTAAAATATTTTAGATGTCCAGGCCCCTATCCAGATTTAGAATGTGTAGGACTCAGGCATTGATATTTTAAAATAATTTTCACGGTGATCTTGATATTCAGTGACATCGATCACTAGTGATCCTGTGACATACAGTGATGTTGGGAATAATTGCTTTGGATAGTATACTTCTCATCCTTGAGTATTTCTGGAGTCCATTTCCAATGGAGGTGAATTTGAGGCTCTTATTCTCCATGAAAGGGTCGCACCATCCTATGATTTTCTACTGGGCTGATAAATTATTAGTATTAGGAGTTTCATTCTATAAATGGGAACTTATTTTGGCTTTTTTTGAAGTTAACAAGTGTTGACTTGCAGTATCTATTCATCTTCCCCTTCTTTTTAATCACAGTAACCGTTTCTGCTTCTACATATGGCTGCTCAGCAAAAGACCAAAATTCTCAGCTGCCTTTGCTGCTAGGTTTGGCCACGTGACTTGGTTTTGGCCACTGGGATGTGAGAGGAAGTAATACGTGTAAATTTGGATCATGCCTTTTAAAGGAAAGGACTTTGTCCTTCCCAACATTCTTCCCTTCCTGCTGGAAAGCCACCACACCAACTCTGATCCAGACTATTATGTGACAGAAATAAACTACTGTCTTGTTTAAGCCTCTGTATTTTTGTCCTTTGTTACAGAAGCTCAACCAGTGTAACAAAGCTGATAAAATATAAATAATAACTTTGGCTTTCCTGGATCTTATTTCCTTTGTTTATAATCAAATAACTGGGATGAAGTCTCATATAACCTTTCCAGTTCTGAAAGTTTAACAATGCTAGCTACGCCTGTTTACTCAATAGCTATATGTTGATCAGTGCAAGTCTGTCTGCACTCTAAAATAGAAAAAGAGATAGACAATTTCATTCTGAGACAAGTGGATTAGCAAAGTGATAGAATCATGGAAGAACATGGTGACAGAGACTGACACTTGCTCATGAAAATCTGTATTCTTTTCTTCCAAAGCAGTTTTCCCTGGGGTTAGGTATGATCACATGACTGAGTTCTTGATTCATTCTGTTAGATCACTCTATCTTGAAATCTCCTTACCTGCTTCACATTGTCTGCCACTCTAACTTCTCTTCCTGCCTTCCACTTCCCCATTCAGACTAACTTCTCTTGGAGTCTACCAAAATTTGTGCTCTCAAAATCTACTTCATGCTTCCTCTGAATTGTGAAACAGTTTTTCCCCTGCCTCCTCTCACTCTATCACAATATTTCAGCCATGTCAAACATTGATCTTGAAGGTTGCATTTAGAGAGAAACTGTTCATTCAGAAAAGTAAGATTGCACTAACGTGCTTGTTTTCTGCTTCAAATTAATTTTTTTATTGTTCCTTCTTGCAGTATTGTTTTTGTATACTTCTTATTTCCTGTCTTTCTTGGGCAATGTGCCACCTTTCTGGCTTTGGGAAAAGTATGCCTGAAAGAGCATAGAAATATCTTTTATAACATTTCGTTTTCTCTGACAGCATAATGCCAGCTGCAATCTTTGTTTCTCTGTTTGTTCTTCGATTGTCCTTAAAGTAGGAGCATTTATGTATTTCTAACTTGGGTGTCCTCTTCCCTTGTCAGGTGCTTATTATAGCATGTGTTGGTGGAACTGAAACTAAAACTTGTAACAGTTTAGTGAGTGCTCATTAATGGAATGGCAAGTGGAAAAATTAAAACATGGGCATCATTTCAAGAGGCTTACTTCTCTGCAAAATAAAAGAGTGACAGTATAAGAAGGTACTCATGTTAATGCCCAAAGTATAGTTTTAAATGTCAAATGCTCATAAAGATGGTCTTCAAAATATAATTTACTTGCATACAGTTTAATTTCATCAGAGTGGGTTTATTTTGACTTGCTGCTAACAGAAGAAATCTCAGTTCTTTTTTTTTTTTTTTTTTTTTAAGATTTAGTTCTTTATTTTAGAGAGAGAGTGCACATGTGCTCGCACCTGAGTGAGGGAAGGGGCAGAGGAGGGAAAGGGGGAGAGAGAGAGAGTGTCTTAAGCAGACTCCCCGCTGAGCCCAGAGCCCAACACTACACACGACATAGGGTGCTCGATCCCAGGACCCTGAGATCATGACCTGAGCTGAAACCAAGAGTCAGACACTTAACCAACTGAGCCACCCAGGCACCCCAGAAGAAACCTCAGTTCTTTAATGTGATCCATCTCAGTATAGCTACCAGTTAGGTTTCCAGTTAACCCCACTTTATTCCCTGCATGCCTCTCTATTCACCTTTGCCTGAATATACCACCTGCATTAGTTAGGGTAACACTACCTCCTGTAACAGGTAGACCCAAAATGCATAAAGGGTTCAAACACAAAAGAAGTTTATATATTTCTCACTGAACAGTCCAAGGTGGGTGCTCCTGGTGGGCAGGAGGGTTCTCATCCATGAGGCGATACATAGAATTGAACTGCTGAAGGGTGTGCCATCTTTATCACACAGCTTCCAGAGTTGCCCTTGTCATCTTCGTTCCAGCCAGCCAGGGGGGTAAAAGGGATAGAGAAGCACACGAGAGGTTTCTATTGGCAAGGCCTCTCAGTCTTCACTTCTGTTCATATTCTAATAGTTAGAAATTTACTCCTGTGGCCCCCCTGAAGTGCACAAGAGTTTTGGGAAATATAATCTGTCCAGGTCCAGGAGGAAAAAGAAATGGATGTTCATGAAAAGCTGATAGTCTCTGCCACACGCCCTGCTATGAGTCTGTCCTTAGGCTCATACAACTTCTTTAACCTATCAAAAATTTTACTTAGTTTTCAAGATTTAGCTCAAAAGCAACCTCCTTGTCCTATATTGCTAGTTGCAAAGACTTGTTCCTTCCTCTGCTTCCATTTTCAATATTTATTATATCCCTATTTTGTCAGTGTTCTGGATTTTGGCCATTCTAATAGGTGTGTAGTGGTATCTCATTGTTTTCATTTACATTTCCCTAATGAGAAATGACGTGGAACATCTTTTCATATGCTTTTTTGCCATCTGTATATCTTTTTAGGTGAGGTGTCTGTTAAGGTCTTTGGCCTATTTTTTAATTGGGATGTGTGTTTTCTTATTGTTGAGTTTTAAGAGTTCTCTGTATATTTTGGGTAACAGCCTTTATTAGATGTGTCTATTGCAAAGATTTTCTCTCCGTCTGTGGCTTATCTTCTCAATCTCTCTCTTTCTCTCTTTTTTAAATCATTTCTGTCTATAACGTAAGTTGAATATAAAGATGAATAAACTTAGGTGGAAAAAATACATAAATTCCATCCTCAACATGAGATGAAAGTTCTTCCTTTACGTAATACACGTGGACACTCTTGTGTTCTCTAAGACGTGAATTGATCGTGCTGGTTTCTCTGACTCATACTGCATTGCTCTCTCTCATTCACTGTACTCCAGCAGCTGCTCTTCTGATTGACCTTCAGGCATACCATGCTCGTTCACTTTTAGGACCTCTATGCTTATTCTTCCCGCAGGGCTTTTCTTTGTCTGATTCCCTTAGTATTGTCTTTTGCAGAGCAGACCTTTTTAATTTTAATGAAGTCTAACTTGACAGTTATTTCTTTCATGGATTAGGCCTTTGATGTTGTACCTAAAAAGGCTTTTCCTTACCCAAGGTCATCTTTTTCCTATGTTATCTTCTAGGAGTTTTATAGTTTTGTGTTTTACATTTAGGTGATCAATTTTGAATTTATTTTTGTGAAGGATGTAAGGTGTGTGTCTAGATTCAGTTTTTTGCCTGTGGATGTCTGGTTGTTCTAGCACCATTTGTTGAAGATACTATCTTCACTCCATTGAATTGTCTTTGCTCCCTTGTCAAAGATCAGTTGACTCTATTTATGGGGTTCTGTTTCTGGGCTGTTTTGTAACATTGATCTATTTGTTCTTTTGCCAGTACCACTCTGTCTTGATTATTGTAGCTTTGTAGTAAGTGTGGAAGTTGGGTAGTGTCAAATCTCCAACTTTGTTCTTCACCTTCAATATTGTGTTGGTTATTCCGGATCTTTGCCTTTCCGTACGAACTTTACAATCATTTTGTCAGTATCCATAAAATAACTTGCTGGGATTTTGATTGGTGGTTAGCTCTTTATACATTGGTAAGCTCTTTTAGCAAATCACTATAGTGTGTTGGGAGAGAGCAGAGGCCTGGAGTCAGATAGGCCTGGATTTACATTAGCTTTGCTACTTTTAGCCGGGAGATCTTGATCAAATCACTTTCCTCTCTTCTTATTGCCTCATCATAAAAACAGTCGTAGTACTGCATACGGTTGTGGTAACGGTAACTGAGATAAGATATTTGAAATTTTCTGTATAATAGATGCTCAATAAATGTTAATGTTGTTGCCTTTTATCTCGTGCAGAATGATTTGCCATTAGTCAGTTAAAGTAACTGAATTGAACTGTAAGTTTTCCCAGCATTACAGTAGTAGAAGTTCAAATTAAGAGTGTGAACTCCTGGTATATACATCATGGGCAGCAGAGACCAGGACAGAAGGAAATCGTTTGGAATAGTATCAATATGTTGGTTGTGGAGGTGTTCCCTAAGCTCTAGAGGACTCATTGCCTGCCTACGAATTCCATTAACTCTAGCCAAGCTTGCTCTTGCCTCAGACAGCCTCTGAGAATTGTGTCATGCTGAGCAATGGCTGCTTTGTCGCACATAAGGCCAGAGGCAGTAGGTAGGGCTGAGGCCAGAGCTGCCCCCACCTGACCCACTGAAGCCTACCCCAAGGGCTGCTGGGGTATTGGTGTGAGAGGAGAGGCTGAGGGGAAATCAGATTTCAAGAGAATGGCCTGAAATATGTTATAGATGATTCTACTCGGTATAGATTTATTCTGATGTCAACAGCTTTTCAGCCACTTGGGAAGTAAGATTTTAGCCTTGGCCATTTGCCTGAGTGAGATGGAGACAAGGAGACCAAGGGATGTAGACTTTTTACTGTTCTTACATCTTCAGTTCTCTCTCAGTGGAATATTATCACTGTCATAACAGAGTGGGGATCCAGCCTGGGCTGGGGGGCTCTGTCGCATAATGATTAAGAATAGGGCCTTAGAGCCAGAGCATCCTCAAAACTTACTTGTTATATAACCTCAAGTCACCAAATCTGTATGTGCCTTAGTTTCCTTGTGTGTAAGGTGGGTCTAATTACCTTGTAAGGCTGCTTTTGGATTGCATGAGTTAATATATATATATAAAAGCTTTAGAACAGTGCCAATGGTAACTGTGACGTGTTTGTTAAATAAATACTCATATATGTGTAGAACTGAAAAATCATTTCCCTTTCTTCCTTGTGCTCCACAGTAGTATTTATTATACTCATTGAAGATGAGGAGCCTCCAAACCCTTCAGCATTTACTACAGTTGGATTCAGACCCATTTGGTAGGTTAAATGTGCTTATGTGTCTATAAACTAAAGCTACATTTCAAGAAGGGTATGGTGGAGATGTTGGGAGAGAGTTTATCGCAAAGAAAGCCTGAGTCTTGCGTGACTAGGAAGACAGATTTCTGAGGCTTGGAGAGGGGTAGATTCCAGGTACATGATGGTGGCTGGTAATGAAGCCTATCCTACCTGCCTATGTGGCGTGTCTTCCTGTCTTGGGGAGAAAACAAAACTGTGTCTGTGAACTGAGAGACATTCCTGGTGGAGCATAACACAGAGGAAGGGAGGTCCTTTCCATATCACAGGGGACCATAGAGCACTCACAAGGCATTGAGGACTGAGGGACTGGTTTTTGGGGTGACCAGCAGAGATATGTATTGGAGCAGGGGGGTAGAATTTCACTGCCCCCTCTAGTCACCTGTTCCCTTTTGGGCTGTATCAAGATATGTCTGTAACTTTTATAGAGTCCAGTTTTATCTTGTTTTTATGCAGATTCAAGGACTTAGATCTGAATGTCTAAACACCATGTAGGAAAATGGTCTGGGCAGTAATGAAAGGGGTGTAACATGGGCAGCATGGGTGAGGAGATGTGGCATACATCATTGCTTAGCCCAGGCATTCAGTAAAGAATCTGCCTGAGGAAATACTCTTATAGCTCTGACTAAGAGCTCCACCCCTCCTTTTAGAGAAATTAATCTTTATGATTAAATGGTGATGTTGATATCAAGAGCAATGTTCTTAATATCTTATAGCAGCCTGTTCTTCTGAGTCATCAGTACAGTTTTCATGAGCTTGTTAGTTTTTCCGTGGTGGCCTCATAATAGGCAGCTGCATTTTGGGTTGATTATTTGCATTTTAAAAAATAGGCTACTCACATTGCATTAAATTTTTATAGCTACTGTGTTCATTGATCAGATCACTCTGTTAGCAGTTACTATTCTAGTTGTATATTTTAATTACACTTGAAACAATCAGCCTTTCGTAGTCCTTGAGTAATTTGCTGAGTTTAATTTGTTCTTTTGTCTAATTCTGACTTAAATTATTTCATTAGTGTTGGCAGTCCTGTATTACACACCCTTTCTGGTCTTTTAAAATCAGTTTCTTGGGGTTTTAATTATGTGGAACAGTCAATAAAATTTGATGCCAACAAAAGAACTACTGAGGCAAATGATCAAGAAAAATATATGCCCACGAGATATATTTTATTAATGAGAATCCTTATCATTTATGCCGAAACATTAACTAATTAATTCATAACATACCTCATAAGAATGGTCAGCAATGTTATTTTTCATTTACTTAATGACAGACTATGGCACAGAGAAATTATACAAACTATTGAAAGCTACACAGCAAGCTAGAGGAAAATGATTAGATCTTTCTGGATCATGGGAGCATTAAAATGAATGATTTATTTGAAGATAATCATAACATATTAGACTCTGATCAAAACATTGACTTCTGATAACTATTTTATTTTCATACCCCAAAAACTGTAGGAAAAAGGGACGTAAACATCTAGTTCTGAGGTGTTAAATTGCTTGACTGTGGGCTACATTTGAATCATAGCCCTGTCTTCTGGGGTCTACACAATTTTATTTTTTTTAAATTTGTGTTTGAATGCCTTTAAAAGGGACATGAGCTCCTCATCCCCCCCCCCCCGCCTCTGCTCTGTAGTCTTATATTCGGCCTGCTTTACCCATATTTAAGTTACCTTCTTGATTGTTTGAGGCACTTGAGTTTGTTACACCTGATTATAATTCAGTGTCCTTACTTTCAGCCAGAAAACTAGGACCTAGAGGGCTGAAGTTTGAAGGCGCCCGTAAAAATACTAGTGTAGCTCAGCCTAGAACCCTCGTTTCATGGATCTACTCCAATATTTTTTTCCATTACACTGAGCAGCCTCTATAAATTTCCTTCCGAGAATTAAAGAAAGACAAGTATTTCATTACATCTTTTTGGATTATGGAAATAAGGCCTTAAAGCTATAATACAGATCCATGCAGTACATCATAAGTTTCCTAATGCTTAAAAAGTATGTTAGTGTGGTGTGGCATAGAGAATGTTAGCTATGAGTCAAAAGACGCAGTTCCAGTCTCAGCTATGTCACTAACTAGAGGCTATTTGACGCCACAGTCTTCAGTTTCCTTAGGGTATTGTACTAGATGAGCTCTAAGTTCCCTTCCAGCCCTAGGATCCTATGATTCTTTCATGAACTCCAAAAAAGAATACAGAGGAGGCAGAGATAGATAAGCCATTTGATTAAAATGCCACTGTTTCAGGCAGTCACTTGTCTTCTGGAAGTATTTTGAATCTGAGCCTTAATGTCCTCACCCACCTTTTCAGATGGGGAGGAAATTCAGAACTAGGTAGTCCAGGAAGGTGGTTGTTAGTGAATATTCATATTAACACTTACAAGATCTCTGGAAGAAACTAAATAGATAAATCAGAAACCTTGAGACTCTGATCCCTTTGAAGAAGGTATTGCTAAGCCACTGACTGTCATGTCAGCTGGCCCATGAGCTCTTTGAAAATGAGGGCTCTCTTTCATCTTTGTTTTCTGTGTGCTCAGTACATTGTCTTGTACATAGTAGGTGCTCAATGAATAACGACTAAATTTCAACATTCAGAGGAGGACCATGGAGTCCTGGTGCTGGGAGGGATCTTAGAAACTGAATCCAGCCCCTTGCCAAGGCAGAAATCTTCTCTACAGGATCCTAGGAGGCTGCTTACCAGGCTGCACTAGTTCATCCAGTCATTCATTCCATGAATATTTAGAGTGTCTCCTATGTACAGGAATGATTCTAGGCTACAGTAGTGAATCACAGGAGATATAGTCCCTGTACCAGGAAGCCTGCTATTTCAGCAATAGTGCTCACAGTGACTTGCACTATGTGTGACAGCTTTCCGTTCTATCAGTGGCCAGCTCTCAGCTCCACCACCCTTCCTCTGGGGCATGAAACCCCCTCTCTTAGGACACCAACATCAGTTCTCCCTGATGCTTGGTCCATGTGTCCTCTGCTCCAGTATTCCTGATTTGTCTGCATTTGTGCCAATTGTCTGTCACCCACCCTTCACCTTGAGCTCCGCTTCAGCCACCATTTAACATGTCTTAAACCACCAGCACATGGGAATGTACCTGTGCCAGTGGCCACATTCCCCTTCAGAGCAACTGGGCTCGTACTTGGTCCTGAGAGCGAGGGGAGGAGATGATATTCTAGTCTGGTCATATTTTTGCTCGTTGGGCAGAAAAGGCAATAGTGACCAGTCATGTTAGCAAACACTGCCTTGTACTCGGCCTGGAGTTTTCTTGCTTGGTTGACAGAGGAAATTCAGTCCTTTCTCTAAAGCCTCAATGCAGACTTGGTTGAAAACTTATCTTTTTGGAGTCAGAATTAAGGAAAATCTGAGTGAGTTTGGGGAGGCAGCAATATTGCTGAGGGGCAGGCTGGGTCTGAACACAGAGTCATGAAACTTGTCCTGTTTTAGGAACACGCTGTTCAAAATCTTTGATCTCCATTTGCATCCTTCACAATTGATTGTTGAATCAAATCCAAGGTCTTTTGCATGGAATTCCCAGCTCACCATGGTTTGCTTATAGCCTACCTTTCTAACTTTATCTCCTATTAGTTGCCCTCATAGAGTCTTTACTTAAACAGAATCACTCACTATTTACTGAATCATTCCTTCATTTTTTTCCTCCTACTCTTTGCTTAGGCTTTTCTTTCAGTTCGGAATTCCCTCACCTCTGCCTAGAAAACCCTTCCCTCCCATCTCTGCATGCTCAAAGCCTGTCCACCATTTAAGGCCCATCTATGATGCTGCCTCCCCAATGGAGCCTTCTGTAGTTTATGATGGTTCTCCCTCTCCCACGACTTCCTCCCCAGCTGGAAGTGTTCTCTCCCTATTTTGAGCTTCTATAGCGCTTATTTCTGCTGCTCCTTCAGAGAGTATGTGCTTTTAAATTGAATATAATTATCATAGCCATTAAGTGGTAATTACACCAGGTTGAGCTCTTGGAAACAGAGTCCTTGTCTGATATCTTTGAGTTTTCTGCAGGCCAGGTTGAGTGTTTTTGCACTCAACAAATACTAAATAAATGGAATAAATTCCTCTCAGAAAATGCCAAACAGATATAAATATCTAAACATAACTGTATAAGATGAAGTCACTATATAGGCTAGTCTCAACATAGTCTTTTTTAGAAAAAGACTCCTGTCTGGAATTCCAAAAATATTTGAAAAGCAATTTAAATCTTTAAAAAAGCAATCTCTCAAAAATAGAGCAAACAAGCAACCTCAAAACAAACACAAAACCAAACAAAAAGGATTTACCTTCACAATGTATAGCATAACTTCTTAAAATATCTTTTTCCATCTTCCTCTTTAAAAATGTCTCAGAGGCTTTAGCTGCCCCCACCTAAGCACCCCCTCACTCTCTCACCTCAGCGTTAGCAGTCTCTCCAGGCTCCCTGATTTCTTCTCTCTGGTCTTACCAGCATAAATCCAACTAGTCTTTTTGGGTTTTCCAGTTCTCCCCTGTCTTTGCCCCTAACAAGGTCACAAAAGCGAGGGTTGATGGGGCTGGGTAAGCCACAAATCCCCTTGGCGGGGGGAGTTGTGTTTATGTAAGTTGTATGGCGCTTTTAACCTCACTGTCAAGACAGCCCCAATGGGTGTTGTACTAAGGATTTCTGAGACAGAGAATTGTCATCATTTCCTTGTTAAGAAAGAGCATGTGAGAGCATACTTTGGGGCAAGTGCCTGACAGGTCTTTCTGAGCTGGGCCTTTGGATCAAGCAACTGCAAATCCAGGTAGGTGCGAACATGGACAGGTAGAAAACTGATCTTGCCCCTGGTTGGCAGCCATCAGCTCCCGAGCCGCAAATGGGAAAGTGAAGAGCCAGAGCCTCCTAAGCCATTTGTTACCGATGATGGCAGGCCTCCCTCTCCCCTTGTATGAGGTGACAGTAAGTGTTTTTTAGCTTGTGCTTTCAGAATGTAACCAGTGTAGTATTTTTTATTCCATTGCTGCTTGACTTGCTTCATTTGCTTTTATGACAGTGCTTGGGTATGATTAAATGACAATTTAATGTGTATAATAACTCATTTAAAGTTTTAGTGAGGGCTTGAATGAAGGTGATGGGGTTTGAGCACATTTTAGAGCAAACTGTACAGTTTAAACCTAAGCCAGGGGCAACTTAGAACGATTTCTTATCTTGGCAGAAAACAGCTCCGTTTTCTACATTCTTTCCCTTCTCCTCAGCTCCTTTTTCTTTATATGTGGTTCTGCTTTTCAACTGTATAGGAGACAGTGCTGGGGAATCTGGGCTTAATCCCCCACGCTATGTATTTTAATTCCCTCTGGGAATTCACAGATACCTGAAAAATATCTTGAGTCAGTGAAATTCTTCTTAGCCGTGGCTTTATTAACCAAGATAAATATAGGGAAGTTAGGAGGTTTGGGACACAGACGAAGGCTCTAGATTCTTTCAGTTCCTGTAAGAACATGAGGAAAGTGTAACTTGTCATTTGCTTGCCTCATATGTGTCTTCTTCAGAAGATACATCAGAAGATGTTTGGTGACTTATTTTGTCACCATCCAACGAACAGCTGGTAGAGAGAGGGACAATGGGAATTGAGTTCTCTGTCCTCTGCAGGAGATCCCAGGCTGAACCCAGGGGTTTGGCTGAGGGCAACAGGCACTGTGACCCCAGATTGGATGGCTCATCCCCTGTACTACTGTCCTAGGCTCACCATTATGGTTGTGACCCAGGAGGAGTGGAGGGCAAGGGGAATCCTGACCCAATACCTTTTTTCTAGCTTTAAACATTCCCTGCAAATGGAAGTGGGTGGAATGGGTTGAAGGGTAGGGCCAGAGCTTTGAGTCTTGAGCCTGCTGATGACCATGTGTTGACACTAGGTTTGGCACCAATATCATTACCTCCTGGGAGTGGGGGACTACCAAGTTGCTTAAGGAGTGATGAAATGGCCCAGATCAGAAATGGAGCAGGTCAAAACTCCTGTGTTACCATGACTGATTTCACACTATCGAGCTGTGTGAAGAAATGTTTACAATCCACTCTTGAGAGAGATATGAACTGGTTTAACACCATCACTGGAGAAGGTGTATAGGTTAAAAAGGTTGGTCAAGAGTTGATAAGTTGTTCACCTCAGTGTTGGGTACAGGCAACTTCATTACATTATCCTATATGTTTGAAATTCTCTATAATAAAGCATTTTAAAATGAAAAAAAAAAAAAAACCCCAAAAATCAAAACCAGAACATCCATGCTGATCAGGTATTTGGGAATAAAAAGTTCTTTTTTCTTTGTTTCATTGTTTTACCTTTTCACATTTTTGAAATGGCAATTCACAGAGTACACTAAATATTTATAGCAGTTTTACATAACTACTAGCAGGTCTCCTTAGGTCCAGAACTCAGCTTGCTAGAACCTGGGACACCTGCCACTTCAGGAGGCAGAACTGTTAGACTTTAGCACAGGTTAGAGCAAAATGGCAGAAATTTCAGAGCCATTGCTCTTCAACCTCGATGTTCTTAATCCTGATTCCAGAAATGCTGTGCTGTGTTGTCTGCCCTTAGGAGGCATTCTGGGATTCCTTATCTTCTTTTAGCCGCTTTGTACCAAAGAGAGTCAAAGCTGTGCCAGAATGGCATGGATAGAAATGACCCAGTTTCTAGAAATGTGGCCCATCATGGTGGGTTTTTTTTTCTTTTGAAATTATTAGATTGTGGTGTGTGTGTGTATGTGTGATAAGACACTTAACATGAAATCTACCTTCTTACACATTCTTAAGTGTACCATGTAGTATTGTTAACTCTAGGCATTATGTTATACAGCAGATTTCTAGAACTTACTCATTTTGCATTCATCTTACTCACTATAAACTGAAACTTCATATCTATTGAATAGTAAGTCCCCATTTCCCTCTCCCCCTAGTCCCTGCCAATCACCACTCTAACTCTGTGTTTCTATGAGTTTATAGATATCTCATATAAGTGGAATCATGCAGTATTTGTCCTGTGACTGACTTATTTCACTTAGCATAGTGCCCTCCAGGTTCATCCATGTTGTTACATATTGTGGATTTCCTTCTTTCTTTTTAAGGCTGTATAATACTCCACTGTATTTATATACCACATTTTCTTTATCCATTCATCTGTTGATGGACATTTAGGTTGTTTCCAAGTCTTGACTATTGTAAATATATGCTGCAATGAACATGGGGGTGCAGATATGTCTTTGAGATACTGATTTTGTTTCTTTTGGATATATACTCAGAAGTGGGATTGCTGGATCATATGGTAGTTCTAGTTCTAATCTTTTGCAGATTTTTTTTTCATAATGGCTGTGTAATTTACATTCCCACCAACATTGCACAAGTGTTCCCTTTTCTCTACATTCTCCCCAACACTTGTTACCTCTGGTCTTTTTTTTTTTTTTTAAAGATTTTATTTATTTATTTATTTGAGAGAGAGAGTGAGAGAGAGCAAGAGAGAACACACGGGGGGCGGGGAGCAGAGGGAGAGGGTGAAGCAGACTGATCTGCTGATCCCAGGATCCCCTCAATCACGACCTGAGCTGAAGGCAGATCCTTAGATCCTTAACTGACCAAGCCACCCAGGCGTCCCTCTTATCTTTTTGATAAAAGCCATCCTAATAATCATATGGGGTGATACCTCATTGTGGTTTTGATTTGCATTTCCCTGGTGGTTAGTGATGTTGAACACCTTTTCAAGGACCTGTTGCCAATTTGGATGTTTTCTTTGGAAGAAATGTTTATTCAGGTCCTTTGCCCATTTTATAATTGGGTTATTTGTTTTTTATTGAATTGTGTAAGTTTCTTATATATTTTAGATATTAATCCCCCCCTTTTTTAAAGATTTTATTTATTTATTTGAGAGAGAGAATGAGATAGAGCATGAGAGGGGGGAGGGTCAGAGGGAGAAGCAGACTCCCTGCTGAGCAGGGAGCCTGATGTGGGACTCGATCCCAGGACTCCAGGATCATGACCTGAGCCGAAGGCAGTTGCTTAACCAACTGAGCTACCCAGGCGCCCGATATTAATCCCTTTTTTTTTGGCTCTGTACCAATTAATGTTTCCAGTTTAATCTAAGCTTTACTAATGTCTCTACTTCACTGCCAATCAGAAGGTTCTTGCAGAAGGTGGAGGAAGTCAGGTTTTGGTGGCTCATTTCCTTCCTCTTCAGGAAGTGCCTGAACAGGAGGAGTGCCTTGGCACAGCTGACCTTGAAGGGTGCTGTTGGCGTAGCTCCCAAGAGAAGCTTGAGTGAGCAAAGACAGTGAGGCTGATTCTCTTTTTGTGGAAACCTTTCAGATCCAACTGGAAATGGGTATCTTAGTTACATATGCTTTTTTATTTGTTTGTTTTGTTTTTTCCTACACAAAGAGACAGTTAATTTCCACAAAGCACAACAACCATATTTTGGAATGTCAAGTTTTAAAGTCATTTTGTTTGTATCTCAATGGCCATTTTCAAAATAGGGGCAAGGAGGGTGATTTGAATGCTCTGAGAATAACAGGGTAGCCAGAATACCAGTGGGGGTGCCACTTCATAGGGCAATCAGAAGGAGAGCTGAAATCACAACCTCTCATTTATCCACTGGTAATAATGCCAAGTGAATTACAGGGTGTTTTTCTGGCAGGAGCCTTTGTTTCTATAGAGCAGGACTAGGTTTGAAAATGCAATTTGCGTTAGCAACCCCATTTCCCCCTGACTGAGGGATAAAAGATTTGATTACCACTTTTGTGCTCACTGACTAATTGTGTGCACGCCTGCACATGTGTGTGTGCGTGCATGGGTACACACACACATGCACCCACACATGATGGGGGAGCAGGGGAAGGTGGGAGAGAGCTATGCCAGAGGAATGTGAGAAATAGGTCGAAATATCCATATACTCCTAGTTACCTGGCTTTTGTTCCTATGTCTTTTTCCTGGTGCCAAATCCAAGCAGTAGTTGCTAGGATAGAGAAGTGGGCACATGGTGGGAAAATGATGGAGAAGCTGGAGGATGGGAAGGGGGGCATCTGCTCTCTGTCTTTATCACCAGTGCCTAATATTTGACTCTGGGGCTGAAATTCAATTCTTTAAAAAAAAATTCAACATTAATTTTAATTCTTATCGTAGAGGACTTAGCCGAATGGCGATCATTTAATCTAATCAAGATCACACTCAGCACTGCTTTTAGTCCTTGCTAGGAGCTCTGTTAGGTCATTTGTTAACTCAATGACTTCAGCAGAATTTACAGGACAGCCACAAACCTGAGAGAGGAGGCCAGACCTAGACAGGAAAGGAGAAGAGAGTTGGCTTATTTCACACTGGGGCTGGAAGGCCTTGGACAATGTGACAGTGGCCTCTAGACCCAGGGATGTTTACAGTGAGAGGATGGAGACCACTTTGTCGTAATGTAGAATGGACAAATAGTTCATGAGTTTTAGAAACTGTAAAGGCTGTTCCTGGTCAAGGAGAGCTTGCTACATGGAGGATATGTCCCTGTGTACCAGTGGAAGTCTCTGAAGAGAGAGTGTCCCCTTCACTACTTGCCCCCCTAGCAATACATGGTCCGCTCACTGATGGTTGCCCCAAATGTCCAACCTAGCCTTTGAGGCCCACTGAACAGGGATGCATGTCCCAGGAAACATGTGTCCCACTGAACCTGGATGTGGTTCAAGTTGTCTTAGACATGAAAGTGATATGAGGAGGTCCAGCTATTGGTATGGGAGGAGAAGATCTTGGAATCATTTCAGGATGGTACTTTAGGTGATTTCTACAGTTCTTATTTTCCTAACAATTCTTTTCTGAGCCTGTTACTTCTCCTCGCTGATTGCAGGTGGACACATCTGTCCATTATACTCTCCCTTTTCCACTTCTGATATCTTCCTTTATTTTTGATGCTCTCCACTATGGTGGAGAAGAGGTCCCCCTTCTCTGTAATGAGTCTATGGCCCTTTCACTACCAATATCTCTGTGAAGATGTAGCCACAGTGGCTTGTCTAGATCACAGGGTGAGATGTGATAAACTGGATATGGTAGCTCCTGAGTCCTCCAATCAAACACTCTGGCACATGTAAGTATTTGATTATGACAGTTAAAATTTCAACATCTCTTTGCCTCATGTGTCTCTAAGAACAAGAGCTGAGGTACTGGATGTTTATATATTAGTCTGTGGTACCAAACATTTTCCAGAGGGGAAGGATGCCCAGGCTTAAATGACATCCTATCCATTAAGCTTTAGTCTGAGCTAATCAACCCCACTTCCAGCAAAGTAGGTTAGTTGTTTTCATTTTCAGAATGAAATGAGGCCTTTACCCCTGAAACAAATAATACATTATATGTTAATTAAAAACATTAAAAAAAGGAATGAAATGAGGAATTTATAAACCAGTCCCTAAGTTTGACCACTGCGTCCTAGATTTTCTCAACAAAGCTTTCACAGTGGGTATAGGTACGAAGACACTGGGTGAAGGATGACAGAGTGCTGTTGTCCTGTGTTTGAGAGCAGAGCTACTCTATAGTTTGGCAGGTATGGGTAGGGGCTGAAATCTTGCCTGTGTTCAAGACAGTGTCAGTCTTGAGGAAAGTGTACTTTATTTTTAATTTGCAAAATGACACTGTCTGCCAAACTCTTGCACCATCATAGGAGTGACTTTTTCTTTTTTGCACAAAGATCCCATATATGCCATGACCCTTCTGCATGCCACAACTTATTGCACAGGGGCTGACAGAAAATTTAATGGCAGTCCATTTGGTCAAGTTATTCCATTAGCACCAAAGCATTTGACACACTCAGATTGTGAAGGAATGTAATTGTCTTATGGGAGGGCCTCCTGGAAGCAGGACAAACAGAGGTAGGATGGGGGGAGAGTCTACTCCCCCCCCTTTCTTTTGTATGTGGGTCTCACAGTTGTCTAATAAAGGGGGAGGGAAGCTGAATTACAAAAAAAAGCAGGGTAGATTTCAGGGAATTGATACACTCTTACAAAGAGAAATGCAATGTAAAATGTCCCCCAAATGTAAATGCAAGCCGTGGAGTTTGTCTTTGGGCTGTCTTCAAGAAACGGGCTTAAATCCAATTGCTATGGCTACATGAGACTCATCTGATCAGCAGGCCTTCCATTCCACAGAGGCTAAAACTGTTTTGTTTTCAAAGGGAAAAACGTATCTGTGTTTGCCCTCCTTTGCTTTGTAAAATTGAATTGCAGAGAACTCATGAATAATAGAAAGAATACTAAGGACTGTGAAATTAACACTGGCATGAAACAGAATTCCTAAAAGGGGAAACTACTGGAGGAAGGCTCACTTCAACCTCCCCCAGACAGGGGTTTGGAAACTGGGACATCTTAGCATTGGAGGGTGAAATAAGTTCTTAAGAGGTCTTTTTGGTTCCTGCTTTCAGGATGGTGACTATTTTCAAAACCTTTAGGTCAGAGAGAGATTTATTTTTATTTTATGAAGATCTTCAAATGTGGGAACTACAGTGGTTTATGGCTCCAATGAAGACCGTAGGTCACATTGTAACATTTGTCCATGGGAACTACCATCTCACTCTTTAATAAACAGGATAGTTAACTTTTATTGAGCACTTACTATGTGTTGGTCACTGTGCTTTACACACATTTTCTCACATGATTTCATGACTATCTGGTAAAGTAGGTTCAATGAGCCCCATTTTACAGATGCAGAAACTGAGGTGCAGAATGGTTAAGTCACACAGCTATTAAGAGATGGGGCTGGCTAGCAGCCAAGTCTGAGTGACTCTGGAGCCTACCCTTTTAACCACCACAGGAGCGTTTCATCTTTATGTGTCTCAGCCTTTTGTCTGCAAAGTCCTCACCCAACTTACTGGGATAGCCTAGTCGCCCCCCTTCCTTCTCCTTTCTGTTCCCCACAAGGCAACACCCTGCCCTGTGTATTCCTCATGTTCCAGATTCTCTCCAGGTTCTCTTGGAGTCATACTGAATAAGCTGGGGGAAGAGGAAGTATCTTACAAGAGGTGCTTTATTGGGAGAAATACCACTTTGGGTGGTTTCTACCCAAGTTACCACAGCATATGGGCAAGTGCTTAAAAACTATAAACCGTTAAATAAATGCACATAGGTAAGAGTCTGAGCTTTGGAATCAGATAGATCTGGTTTCATTCATTCATTCATTTGTGGATTATTTAGCACCTACTATGTGCTAAGCACTGCGTTAAGTGCTGGGTTTGAATTCTAGATTCACACTTACAGCTTTGGACCTTGGGAGATTTACTCAACTTCTTTAATGAGAATAATAATAGTAACCTCTGGGCTCTTCTAAGATTAGAAGCTGGCACATAGTAAAAGCTCAATAAATGGTATTATTAATGGAAGGATAAAAAAGTGCTGTTGTTGGGCCAGTGCCCACTTATATTACTTTCCCTCAGGGCCCTGCTTGCCAAGGTTTCAGTTAGCTAGTGTGCATCTCCAGGGGCTGAGAAGTTAATGTGCTTAACTATGCATTAGCCTTTGCAAAGGCCTTTTAGTGAGATAATGACTTAGCCCAAAGGAATACCTAATTCTGGGCACAATGGCAGGCTCAGATGGAGGTCATTTCAGCAAGGGACTTGCGCATCAAACCATCAAATATCTGTCTGCCTCTTTATTTTAAGTAACTGCCTTCTGACTGAGGAGAAGCTTTTCTCTTGTATGATCAAAGGAATAGGTAGTTGCTTAGGAAATATGGATAAATTTATTTTAAATAATGAAATAATTTCCATTTGTCCTTCTAGGTGTTAGTATCTCACCTCTATTTAATGCATAGTCCTCTGACGTTAGCACTTGACGTTTTTTCAGATGCCCTCAATAACACTACTTGGCTAATCTAATGTGATTCAGCTAATAAGATTTCTATCAGTGTTTATGGACCATCTCATCCATCCACCTTCTGCCTAAGAGAAGTATGTATATGCAGTAGGCCCGAGCTAGCCTTTCTCCCAAAGCAGGTAATTCTGTTTGAAGATCAGTGTGTTGAATTTGGGCTTCCCTAGTGTGTTCTCTGCAACAGAATGGAAGCCAGTTTCTCTCCAATAGATTCACAAAAGTATAAAGATTGAGTCTTGAAACAGTCCTGTTTTTAGAATAAGTCCTTTTTTTTTTTTTTCTTTAAAGATTTTATTTATTTATTTGACAGAGACACAGTGAGAGAGGAAACATAAGCAGGGAGAGTGGGAGAGGAAGAAGCAGGCGCCCCGCGGAGCAGGGAGCCCGATGCGGGGCTCCATCCCAGGACCCGGGGATCATGACCTGAGCTGAAGGCAGACGCTTAACGACTGAGCCACCCAGGCGCCCCCCCCCCTTTTTTTTTTCTATCTGTAAAACCTGAGGGTTAGTAATAGTAACTGCTTGAAAATGATTTAAGTTATGAGGAAATAAAAGTGTTCCTTCTCTCCCCGACTCAGTAGCCTCCAATGACTTTCCATCCCACTAACTCTTGAGTTCCAGCCAGACAGAGCCAGGATGACTGCAAAGCCAGTCCTGTCTGGCCTCTTGTTCTCTCTGACTCTATTTTGTACCAGCCTGTCCTTGCCCACTTGGGTACAGCCACATTAGCTTTTACGCTACTCCTGGTCTCAATCATAGCGAGGATGCTTCTGGCACAGGTTAACCTGCTTTAGGGCTCTGCTTGCGTGTCGTTTGTCAGTGCTGCTGCCCCTACTCTCTCTGCCCTTTCCAGGCATTCCTCTTGTATTTTTCTTCCTAGCACTTACGCCCATCTCATATACTCCTTACTTTCTGTTTTAATCATTTATTATGTCTCTCTCTGGTACAATGTAAGCTCCTTGAGAGCCATCATTTTTTTTCTGTCTTTGTTCACTGCTCAATCCCTAGGGTCCAGAAAGGTGCCTGGCATGTAGTAGACACTCAATACATATATGTGGAATTCAAGTGTGATTATGGATAGATTATTTAGTTTTTAGTTTGTTGAGTCCACTCTTGGTGTTTTAGATAGAACAACAATAATATTTTACTGTCGTATAGGAATTTAGAGGTTCTCAGACACTTTCAATCTAGGCTGTTGAAAAGCCAGTATTCAAAATATCTAGAGAGCAGCAACAGTCTAGCTGGCATTTCAGATAACTCAAAATATGGGGGTTGTTGTAAAACCAGGTGAGATTAGAAATCTACATGCTAAGAGAAGTCTTTGTGTAAATGAAAAATGCATTAAAGACCCAGATCGAAGGACTAATGGGGGTGGGGGTGGGGGCAGGAAGAGAAAGCAACTGGTTTGCAATCTTAGCTTCCTTCCTAAGTCACTTTCTGACCAATGGCAATTTTTCTAACATCTGGGACTCTTTAATTGTTTTATAGAGGGAGATGACTTTTCCCCCTTTCTTTATTATATTTTATTGTTTCAGTCATTTGCTTTGATATCTTTAAGCCATGGCATGTTATTTGTAATGAGCTAAGGAAGGCACATTGGCTCCTTTGAAACTTTGATTATTGTTAAAACTACTGCAGTGAAGTTGAGCCGTTCTCCAGGGCTTCCCTATAGTCATTGCTTGCAATCAGTAAATATTCATAAATCTGCTATCATGGAAATGAAATAGAATGCCTCAAAATTACTTTGGAGGCATAAGGAAGGCCCTGAAGAATGAACTGGGAGGATGCATTTCACTTTCAGATTTGGAATGAGGAAAATACTCTTTTTGTCAGCAGAGGACATGCTCTGCCCTGAAATTCCAAGGACCTGAGCAGATCTTGTTCAAGGTAACACTTGAACAGTGGGAGCGGCAAGTTCTATCCATACCCGAATGGGGGACCTCTGAAGGGGCTGGGTGCAACTTCTTTGGAGTTGTCGTCAGTAAAAAGGGACTCTTGGCACCAATTTACATTATGTATTACACTTTCTTAAAACTCCTTGATGCCTTTTCTTGCTAATTAGAGGATTTTCTTTAGGCCAGTACACATTTTCTAAATACCTCCAGTGAGCAAGGCATCCCAAAGGGTTGCCCTAGGTCTAAAACTCCCCTGGGGAAGGTCCAGCCCCATCTATAAAGAGTTGATAACTTAAGCAATTTCTGATGGTGGCCATACTATTTAGGACACCTTTAACTGTAGTGTTGAATTTCCCCTTCTACTGTCTCTCTTTTGTTATCTTCCTGTGGGCAAATTTAGGTTCTGGGGTCAAGGGCAGAATGATTCAGTGATTCTGGTGAACTGATGAAGGTGGTGTATTTAATCAGAGGCTGTTTCCGGAGAGAGACTTCTGTTCTTTGGAATCACTTAAAGGAGAACTATAATCTAGTAAATTAAAAGCATCAGCAATATTTGCAGTTTGGGAACGTCAAGGTCAGGAGAAAAAAAAAAAAAAGCCCGAGAGGGCACTCTTGTCACTGATTTCAAAGGAGCTAATTCTTAGGGTTATTAGCTACCTCAATTTATAACGCTATATACTCTTGAACACCAAATGCTCATTATCAAAAATTAAAGAAGCGTGGAGCTGAGATTTGAAGTATATTTTAGATAATAGATTTTGGAACATGTCTCATATTGTTAGGATTGACCTGACCTTACAACTAATAAGTGTTTCCAGTAGGCATGGAATCTCAGTAATAATACCTTGTTTCCATGAGTGTGAGAAAAGCAAAGAAAAGGACGCAGGCAAAATTGTTAAAGTTATTAAAACCTGGCTTTGGAATCTATAGCCTCTATTCTCCTTGGGCTCTCTGTGTCTGCAAGATCTTACCCACCCACTCAGTCTTAACCTTTGCTTTCCTAAGGAAACAGAAACATCCTCAGTTTTACTATTTTTTAATTTTTTAAAATATTTTATTTATTTGAGAGAGCATGAGCTGGGGGAGGAGCAGAGGGAAAGGCAGAAGCAGACTCCTTACTGAGCAGGGAGCCTGTCTCGGGCCTGGATCCCAGTACCCTGGAATCATGACCTGAGCTGAAGGCAGATGCTTAACCAACTGAACCACCCAGGCATCCCTACTCAGTTTTAAAAGATGGATAGTAACACTGCATTTACAGGAAGTCAGAGAAAAATGTTCTAATCCTGAGTTTTCAGGCTTCTGCTGTCTGTATGGGGGATCTGTGAGGGGTGGTTACATACGGAGTCCATGGTAAGGCTGGCTTATTGCATTGACTCTAGCTGGCCTCCCTACTCCTGCTCTTTACTTATTCCAAGCCAACTGACTTGTAAGTGCCAGGAAAAAAAATTCCTTACATATGATTTTTGTCACAATAATTCTCTAATTAGGAATGACTGCCCATTATATGCTGTCACCATCACAGACACATCTGTCTGGCTTCAGTAATCAGACTTCTGCTCTTGACATTTCACCTCCAAGGTGCTTTTTGTCTGTTGTTCCACCAGGCCATATATCTTACCTCAAAAAAAAATTGCCTAAAAGCCCACTTCCCAGTCGAGCACATTCTGCCCACATCTTTGGAGAGACTCATGAACCATTCTGAATAATTTTTAAAGGTATTTCTAGGCAGAAAAAAATTACTTTTGGCTAAATTAAAGCCCTGACTTTATGGTTTAAATTCATGTGCTTTTTTTTCTTCTTTTGTTTTCTTAGAATATAATAAAAAATCTTGTCACCGTCTTCCACTTAAGGGTTCTCATAAACTTAAAGTTTGTTATAAAATTGCCTTTTAACCTTTTCTTCCAGCTAAGTGCTCTCAGTTTTCTTTAGCCCTTTCTTACTGGACATATTTTCCAAACTTTTTTTTTTTTTTTTTTTTTTAAAGATTATTTATTTATTTATTTGAGAGAGAGAGAATGAGAGAGAGCAAGCACATGAGAGGGAGGAGGGTCAGAGGGAGAAGCAGGCTCCCTGCCGAGCAGGGAGCCTGATGCGGGACTCGATCCAGGGACTCCGGGGTCATGACCTGAGCCGAAGGCAGTCGCTTAACCAACTGAGCCACCCAGGCGCCCTATTTTCCAAACTTTTGATTATTATCTGTCACTTTGTCTTTACATCAAATCTAGACAGAAATATCATATTTCATCGATCCTAGGAAGTACTTTTTTTCTCGTATTTTAACATATCAAATTTCAACATTTAACAGCATTCATCATATAATTGATGACATTTTATAGTTATAAATGGCAGTACTTTTTTTCCTTAGCAGTAATTAAAATGAAAGTATATCTTGATTAAAAAAAGCAGGGGACTTAGTTTAGATTAAAGGAGATTAAAGAGAAATGACAACTAAATACAATGTATAATTTCTTGGTGAGGATGTGGGTTAAAAAATCAAAGAGCGATATAAGTTTCATTAGTCTTAGAATTATTACAGAGATAATAATTAAGAAATAAAATTATAATATATTTAAAGTGCACAGTGTGATGATTTGATGTATATATACATGTGAAAGGATTTCCACCATTGAGTTAAGTAGCATATCCATCACCTCACATATTTACCTTTTTTTGTTGTTGTTGAGAACATTTCTTTACTCCATTAGCAAATTTCATGTTATCAACCATAGTTGCCATACATTAGATCCTCATACCTTATTTGTCTTATAACTAAAAATTTGTACCCTTTTACCAGTCTCCCCCTATTTCCCTCATCTCCTAAACCCTTGGTAACCACCATTCTAGTGATACCATGTAGTATTTGTCTTTCTCTGTCTGGCTCATTTCATTTAGCATAATGTTCTCCAGCTTTATCTATGTCATCACAAATGGCAGAATTTCTTTCTTTTTATTTATTTTATATTTATTTTATTTAAAATCAGCTAATTAACATATAGTGTATTACTAGTTTGAGAGGTAGAGTTCAGTGATTCATCAATTGCATATAACATCCAGTGCTCATTACAGCAAATGCCCTCCTTAATGCCCATCACCCAGTTACCCCATCCTCCCACCCACCTCCCTTCCAGCAACCCTCAGTTTGTTTCCTATACTTAAGATTCTCTTATGGTTTGTCTCCTTCTCTGATTTTGTCTTATTTTATTTTCCCCTCCCTCCCCCTATGTTCATCTGTTTTGTTTCTTAAATTCCACATGTGAATGAAATCATATAATTGTCTTTTTCTGATTGACTTATTTCGCTTAGCATAATACCCTCTCGTTCCATCCATGTCGTTGCAAATGGTAAGATTTCATTTTTTTTAAAAAAGATTTTATTTATTTGAGAGAGAGAGAGAGCACGAGCAGGGGTCAGGGAGAGGTGGAAGCAGTCTCCCCACTGACCAGGGAGCCCCATGCAGGGCTTACTCTCAGGACTCCAGGATCATGACCCCAGCCAAAGACAGACGCCCAACCAACTGAGCCACCCAGGTGCCCCAAGATTTCATTTTTTTAGATGGCTGAGTAATATTCCATTGTATCTATGTACCACATCTTCTTTATCCGTTCATCTGTTGATGGACATCTAGGCTCTTTCCATAGTTTGGCTATTGTAGATGTTGCTGCTATAAACACTGAGGTGTATGTGCCCCTTCAAATAAGTATTTTTGTATCTTTTTTTTTTTTTAAAGATTTTATTTATTTATTTGACAGAGAGAGACACAGCAAGAGAGGAAACACAAGCAGGGGGAGTGGGAGAGGGAGAAGCAGGCTTCCTGCAGAGCAGGGAGCCCAATGCGGGGCTCGATCCCAGGACTCTGGGATCATAACCGGAGCCGAAGGCAGACGCTTAATGACTGAGCCACCCAGGCACCCCTATTTTTGTATCTTTTGGATACATAGTGCAATTGCTAGGTCATAGGGTAACTCTATTTTTAACTTTCTGAAGAACCTCCATACTGTTTTGCAGAGTGGCTGTACCAGTTTGCATTCCCACCAACAGTGTAAGAGGGTTCTCTTTTTTCTGCATCCTCGCCAACATCTGTTTTTTCCTGACTTATTAATTTTAGCCATTTTGACTGGTGTGAGGCGGTATCTTACTGATTTGTATTTCCCTGATGCTGAGTGATGTTGAGCATTTTTTCATGTGTCTTTTGGCCATTTGTATGTCTTCTTTGGAGAAATATCTGTTCATGTCTTCTGGCAGAATTCCTTCTTTTTAAAGACTGGATAGGGTGCCTGGGTGGCTCAGTCATTAAGTGTCTGCCTTCAGCTCAGGTCATGATCCCAGGGTCCTGGGATCGAGTCCCACATCGGGCTCCCTGCTCGGCAGGAAGCCTGCTTCTCCCTCTCCCGCTCCCCCTGCTTGTGTTCCTGCTCTCGCTATCTCTCTCTCTGTCAAATAAATAAATAAAATCTTAAAAAAAAAAAAAAAGACTGGGTAATATTCCATTGTATATGCATACCACATTCTCTTTATCCATTCATCTATTGATGGACACTTAGGTTGTTTCCTTATCTTAGCTATTGTGAATAATGCTGCAGTGAACATAGGAGTGCAGATATCTCTTTGAGATACTGGGTTTGTTTCATTTGGACATATATCCAGAAGTGGGATTGCTGGAACATATGGTCATTCTATTTTTAATTTCTAGAGGAACTTCCATACCATTTTCCATAGCAACTGCACCAATTTACATTCCTACCAGCAGTGTACAAGGCTTCCCTTTTCTCCACATGTTCTCCAACAGTTGTTATCTATTATCTTTTTGGTGATAGCTATTCTAATGAATAGAAAGTAGGTGGTAGTTGTGAGGTGATATCTTTCAAGAATTTTTGATTTCTGTTTTTTATTTCTTCTATGACTTGTTTGTTGTTCTGGAGTGTGTTGTTTAATGCCTACATATTTGTGAGCTTCCCAGTTTTCTTTTTATAATTGATTACTAGTTTTATACCATTGTGGTTATAAAAGATGCTTGATACGATTTCAATCTTCTTAAATTTGTTAAGACTTGTTTTGTGGCCTAACATATGAACTATCCCAGAGAATATTCCATGGGTGCTTGAGAAGAATGTATATCCTTCTGTAGGATGGAGTGTTCTGTATATGTCTTTTAGGTTCATCTGGTCTAATGTGTAGCTTAAGTCCAATGTGTCATTATTGATTTTCTGTCTGGATGTGTTCTCTTCAGTGTTGAAAGTGGGGTCCTGAAGTCCCCTATTATTACTGTATTGCTGTCTTATTTCTCCTTTCTATTTATTTAGGTGTTCTGATGTTTGGTACATAAATATTTATAATTATATCCTTTTAATGAGGATTATAATTCTATAATGACTTTTTTGTCTCTTGTTACAGTTTTTGGCTTAAGGTCTGTTTTGTCTGGTAAGAATATAGCTACCCCTTATTTTTTTGTTTCCATTTGTATAGAATATATTTTTCCATCCTATCACTTTCATTCTATGTGTGTACTTAAAGCTAAAGTGAGTCTCTTATAGGCAGCATATAGTTAGGTCTTTCTTTTTCCTTTCCTTTCCTTTTCTTTTCTTTTCTTTTCTTTTCTTTCTATCCATTCAACCACTCTATGTCTTTTGACTGGAGTATTGAGTCCATTTACATTTAGCATAATTATTAATAGGTAAGGACTACTATTGCCATTTTGTTAATTGTTTTCTGACTTTTTTAGTTCCTCCTTCTCTTGCTCTCTTCTTTTGTGTTTTGATGATTTTATATAGAATATGCTTTGATTCTTTTCTCTTTATCTTTCGTGTATTTATTATAGGTTATTGCTTAGTGGTTACCTTGAGGCTTACATAAAAATCTTACATTTATAATAGTCTATTTTAAGCTAATAACAACTTAACTTCAAATGCATATGCAAGTTCTACATTTTTGTACCCTTCCCACATATTTTGTTTTTGATGTCACAGTTTACATCTTTTTACATTGTGCATCCATTAACAAATTGTTGAAGTTATATTTATTTGGATACAACTTTTATACTAGAGTTATAAGGGATAGAACCACTGCCATTATGATATTAGAGTATTCTGTATTTAACTATATATTTACTTTTAAGTAAATTTTTTACTGTCATATGTTTTCTTGTTACCAATTAGTGTCCTTTTATTTCAGCTTGAAGAATTTAACATGTAACATTTCTTGTAAGGCCAGTCTAGTTGTGAAGAACTCTATCAGCTCTTGTTTGTCTAGGAAACTCTTTATCTCTTCTTCAACTTTGAAGGACAACTTTGCCAGGTAGAATATTTTTGGTTGGCAGTTTCCCCCCCCAGCACTTTGAGAATATCATCCCACTTCCTTCCTACCTGTTAAGCTTTCTGCTGAAAAATCCACTGATAGCCTTATGGGGTTTCTTCTTGTTAGTAACAAGTTGCTTTTCTCTTGCTGCTTTTAAGATGCTCTCTTTGTCTTTAACTTTTGATCACTTGATTATACTGTGTTTCAGTGTGGGTCTATTGAGATTCATCATATTTGGTTCTTTTTAGACTTCCTAGTTCTGGGTGTCTGGTTTTTCCCCAGGGTAAGGAAGATTTCAGCCATTATTTCTTTGAATAAGCTTTCTGCCTCCTTCTCTTTTCTCCTTCTGGGACCTCTATAATGCTTATATTGCTTTGTTTTATGGTGTCCTATAATTCCCTTAAGCTATCTTCACTCTTTTTCATTCTTTTTTTCTTTTTGCTCCTCTGATTAGATGACTTCCACTGCCCTGTCTTTAAGTATACTGATCCTTTCTTCTGCTTGATCTAGTTTGGTATTGAACCCCTCTATTCAAGTTTTCAGGTCAGCAATGATATTCTTCAGCTCTATGATTTCTGTTTGGAACTTTTTAATATTTTCTTTATTGAAATTCTCATGTTGTTTTTGTGTTACTCTCCTCACTTTGGTGAGCATCTTTGTGATCATTATTTTCAACTTTCTACTGGATAAATCACTTCTTTCCATTTCATGAGATCTGTTTCTGGAGATTTATTTTGTTGTGTTGTTAGGAACATATTTACCTATTTCTTCATTTTCCTTGGCTCTCTGTGTTGGTTTCTGTGTATTAGACAAAACAGCTGCCTCTTCTAGTCTTATAGACTGGTCTTGTATAGGAGATGAACCTTGTCAATCAACCTGGCTCAAGTGTCTGGTTGCCTCTCAAACGTTTATAATTATTCAAGCCACTATATCTGTTCTGGGTGACTCCCAGGAGTTGAAGCTGTGCCAAGACCCATCGTTATTTTAAAGGAGAGAACATTGGTAAGGATCTAGGTGTAGGCTGATTAGAAGGTAGGTGGACTTTCAGGAAGCAGGTAGAAAGGTATGTAGGGAGTTCCTTCCAAGGAGAAACTAGGAGATGAGCATTTTTCTTGTTCCATCTGTGCTGAGCCTGGGTGTATAGCTGTTGGGTGGTCCTCCTGCACCCATTTAAAAACTGCTTCTTTGTTTGCTATAGTCCTGTGGGACTTGTGAACACAAGACCTATTGGCTTTCAGAGCTATATGTTTTGGGGTTCTGTCCCTTGGGTAAGAGCTTTAAACTCCTGTGTGGCACGCTAGTTGTATGATCAAACTGTAGGGAGAAGCTGGGAGTTGGGGGTTCCCTCCAGATTGTATGGTGCTGTGCTGAGGGTGGGGCTTAGTGGTGAACCTTTCCTACATGTTTTGATGTGGATATTTTCTTGTTCACCCAGTGTGTAGGAGACACTCATCTAGTTTCTGGATTTCTCTTTTAGGGAATTATTCTTTGTGTAGCTGTACATTCAGTGCATCAGTGGGAGGAGGCTCCTATGTCACCATCTTGGTCCAGAGTCAACTGTAGGAATATGAATATGAACTGCATGTTAGATAAAATTTTTGGGTATGATAATGTTATTGTGTTATGCAGGAGCTTATTCTTGTTCATAGGAGATGTCTGCTAAAGTGTTTAGGAGTGTGGTCTCCTTGCAACTTACTTTCAGGTTAGGAGAAAAAGTAGATTGGTGTGTTTATATAAGCACATATCATACATACATATAACATGTGGTAAAATGTTAACAACTGAATTTACTTAAAATGAATTCAGGTAAAAAGGATGAGAGTTAATTGTACTATATTATCAACCTCTTTTATGTTTGAAATTTTTCAAAATAAAATGGGGGAATATGAAAAAATATGAAAAAATAATGATGGTTTCTGATAATTGAGAACATCTTAGATTTGATGATATTTGTGAGCTTTGTAAAAATAGGAGTTTGTAAGATGTGGTCTTGGCTTGTTTCTTCTCAGTTTGTATACTGGATTCTTTTTTAAAAATTTATTTTATTTTTTAAATGTGAATTCTAGTTAGTTGACATGCAGTTCAATATTGGTTTCAGGAGTAGAGTTCAGTGGTTCGTCACTTACATATAACACCCACTGCTCATCATAACAAGTGCCCTTCTTTTTTTTTTTTTCTTTTTTTAATTTTATTATGTTATGTTAGTCACCATACAATACATCATTAGTTTTTGATGTAGTGATCCACGATCCATTGTTTTCGTATAACACCCAGTGCTCCATGCAGTACGTGCCCTCCTTAATACCCATCACCGGGGTAACCAATCCCCCCTCCTCCCTCCCCTCTAAAACCCTGTTTCTCAGGTCCATAGTCTCTCATGGTTCATCTCTCCCTCCAATTCGCCCCCCCCCATTTTTCCCTTCCTTCTCCTAATGTCCTCCATGTTATTCCTTATGTTCCACAAATAAGTGAAACCATATGATAATTGACTTTCTCTGCTTGACTTATTTCACTTAGCATAATCTCCTGCAGTCCCATCCATGTTGATGTAAAAGTTGGGTATTCATCTTTTCTGATGGCTGAGTAATATTCCATTGTAAATATGGACCACATCTTCTTTATCCATTCATCTGTTGAAGGGCATCTCGGCTCTTTCCACAGTTTGGCTATTGCGGACATTGCTGCTCTGAACATTGGGGTGCATATGGCCCTTCTTTTCACTACATCTGTGTCTTTGGGGTAAATACCCAGTAGTGCAATTGCTGGGTCATAGGGTAGCTCTATTTTTAAATTTTTGAGGCACCTCCACACTGTTTTCCAAAGTGGCTGTACCAACTTGCATTCCCACCAACAGTGTAAGAGGGTTCCCCTTTCTCCACAACCTCTCCAACATTTGTTGTTTCTTTCCCTGTCCATTTTTGCCATTCTAACTGGTGTAAGGTGGTATCTCAGTGTGGTTTTGATTTGGATTTCCCTGATGGCTAATGATGATGAACATTTTTTCATGTGTCTGTTAGCCATTTGTATGTCTTCTTCAGAGAAGTGTCTGTTCCTCTCTTCTGCCCACTTTTTGACTTGATTATTTGTTTTTTGGGTGTTGAGTTTGAGAAGTTCTTTATAGATCTTGGATACCAGCCCTTTATCTGTAGTGTCATTTGCAAATATCTTCTCCCATTCTGTGGGTTACCTCTTTGTTTTGTTGACTGTTTCCTTTGCTGTGCAGAAGCTTTTTATCTTGTTGAAGTCCCAAAAGTTCATTTTTGCTTTTGTTTCACTAGCTTTTGGAGATGTATCTTGAAAGAAGTTGCTGTGGCCGATGTCAAAGAGGTTACTGCCTATGTTCTCCTCTAGGATTTTGATGGATTCCTGTCTCACATTGAGGTCTTTCATCCACTTTGAGTTTATCTTTGTGAATGGTGTTAGAGAATGGTCGAGTTTCATTCTTCTGCACGTGGCTGTCCAATTTTCCCAGCACCATTTACTGAAGAGACTGTCTTTTTTCCATTGCATGTTTTTTCCTGCTTTGTCAAAGATTATTTGACCATAGAGTTGAGGGTCCATATCTGGGTTCTCTATTCTGTTCCATTGGTCTGTATGTCTGTTTTTGTGCCAGTACCATGCTGTCTCGGTGATCACTGCTTTGTAATATAGCTTAAAATCGGGCAACGTGATGCCCTCAGCTTTGTTTTTCTTTTTCAACATCTCCTTGGCGATTCGGGGTCTTTTCTGATTCCATACAAATTTTAGGATTGTTTGTTCCAGCACTTTGAAAAATGTCATTGGAATTTTGATCGGGATGGCATTGAAGGTATAGATTGCTCTGGGTAGCATAGACATTTTAACAATGTTTATTCTTCCGATCCATGAGCATGGAATATTTTTCCATCTTTTTGTGTCTTCTTCAATTTCTTTCCTGAGTGTTTTTGTAGTTCCTAGAGTATAGATCCTTTACCTCTTTGGTTAGGTTTATTCCGTGTTATCTTATGTTTTTTGGTGCTATTGTAAATGGAATCGTTTCTCTAATTTCTCTTTCTACAGTTGCGTTGTTAGTGTATAAGGAAGCAACTGATTTCTGTGCATTGATTTTGTATCCTGCCACATTACTGAATTGCTGGATGAGTTCTAGTAATTTGGGGGTGGAGTCTTTTGGGTTTTCCACATAAAGTATCATGTCGTCTGGGAAAAGAGAGAGTTTGACTTCTTCTTTGCCAATTTGAATACCTTTTATTTCTTTTTGTTGTCTGATTGCTGTTGCTAGGACTTCTAGTACTATGTTGAACAACAGTGGTGAGAGTGGGCACCCTTGACGTGTTCCTGATCTTAAGGGAAAGGCTTTAAGCTTTTCCTCATTGAGGATGATATTCGCTGTGGGTTTTTCGTAGATGGATTTTATGAGCTTGAGGAATGTTCCTTCTATCCCTATACTCTGGAGAGTTTTAATCAGGAAAGGATGTTGTATTTTGTCAAATGCTTTTTCTGCATCAATTGAGAGGACCCTATGGTTCTTCTCCCTCCTCTTATTAATGTGTTCTATCACATTGATTGATTTGCGAATGTTGAACCCCCCTTGCATCCCGGGGATAAATCCCACTTGGTCGTGGTGGATGATCCTTTTAATGTATTGTTGGATCCTATTAGCTAGGATTTTGTGGAGGATTTTGGAATCCATATTCATCAGGGATATCGGTCTGAAATTCTCCTTCTTGGTGGGGTCTTTTTCTGGTTTGGGGATTAAGGTAATGCTGGCCTCATAGAATGAGTCTGGAAGTTTTCCTTCTGTTTCTATTTTTTGAAACAGCTTCAGTAGAATAGGTATTATTTCTTCTTTGAATGTTTGGTAGAATTCCCCAGGGAATCCATCAGGCCCTGGACTCTTGTTTTTTGGGAGGTTTTTGATCACTGCTTCAATCTCGTTACTGGTTATTGGCCTATTCAGGTTGTCCATTTCTTCCTGTTTCAGTCTTGGCAGCTTATAGGTTTCCAGGAAGGCCTCCATTTCATTCAGATTGCTCAGTTTATTGGCATATAGTTGTTGATAATAATTTCTAATAATTGTTTCTATTTCCTTGGTGTTAGTCGTGATCTCTCCCCTTTCATTCATAATTTTATTAATTTGGGTCCTTTCTCTTTTCTTTTGGATAAGTCTGGCCAGGGGTTTATCGATCTTATTAAGTCTTTCAAAGAACCAACTTCTAGTTTCATTGATCTGATCTACTGTGTTTCTGGTTTCTAATTCATTGATTTCTGCTCTAATTTTAATTATTTCTCTTCTAATGCGTGGCTTAGGCGTTGTTTGTTGCTTTTTCTCTAATTCTTGAAGGTGTAGAGTTAGTTGGTGAATATGGGATTTTTCTACTTTTTTGAGTGAGGCTTAGATGGCTATGTATTTCCCCCTTATGACCGCCTTTGCAGTATCCCATAGGTTTTGGACCGATTTGTTTTTGTTCTCATTGATTTCCATGAATTGTTTAAGTTCTTCTTTGATTTCCTGGTTGACCCAAACATTCTTGAGCAGAGTGGTCTTTAGCTTCTAAGTGTTTGAATTTCTGCCAAATTTTTTCTTGTGATTGAGTTCCAGTTTTAGAGCATTGTGGTCTGAGAATATGCAGGGAATAATCTCAATCTTTTGGTATCAGTTGAGACCTGATTTGTGACCCAGTATATGGTCTATTCTGGAGAAAGTTCTGTGTGCGCTCGAGAAGAATGAGTATTCTGTTGTTTTAGGGTGGAATGTTCTGTAAATATCTATGAGGTCCATCTGGTCCAATGTATCATTCAAAGCTCTTGTTTCCTTGTTGATTTTCTGCTTAGATGATCTGTCCATTGCTGAGAGTGGAGTATTGAGGTCTCCTATAATTAACGTATTGTTATCAATATGACTCTTTATTTTGGTTAACAGTTGGCTTATATAGATGGCTGCTCCCATGTTGGGGGCATAGATATTTACAATTGTTAGATCTTCTTGTTGGATAGACCCTTTAAGAATGATATAGTGTCCTTCTGTGTCTCTTATTACAGACTTTAGTTTAAAATCTAATTTGTCTGATATAAGAATTGCTACCCCAGCTTTCTTTTGAGGTCTGCTGGCATGGAAGATGGATCTCCATCCCTTCACTTTCAGTCTGGATGTATCTTTAGGTTCAACATGAGTCTCTTGTAGGCAGCATATGGATGGGTCCTGTCTTTTTATCCAATCTGCAACCCTGTGCCGTTTTATGGGAGCGTTTAGGCCATTCCCGTTGAGAGTGATTATTGAAAGATATGAATTAATTGTCATCATGTTGCCTGTGAAGACATTGTTTTTATAGATTGCCCCTGTAAATTTCTGTTGTAGATCACTCTTGGGGTCTTTCTCCTTTTATAGAACCCCCCTTAATATTTCTTGCAGGGCCGGCTTAGTGGTCACATATTCTTTCAGCTTCTGCTGGTCGTGGAAGCTCTGTATCTCTCCATCCATTCTAAATGAAAGCCTTGCCGGATAAAGTATTCTTGGCTGCATGTTCTTCTCATTTAGTACCCTGCATATGTCTTGCCAGGCCTTTCTGGCTTGCCAGGTCTCTGTGGATAGGTCTGACGTTATTCTGATGTTCCTCCCTCTGTACGTAAGGAATCTCTTCCCCCTAACTGCCCTTAAGATGGTTTCCTTGGTTCTAAGATTTGCAAGTTTTACTATTACATGCTGGGGTGTTGGCCTGTTTTCCTTGATCTTAGGAGGGGTCCTCTCTGCCTCTAGGACTCGAATGTTTGTTTCATTCCCCAGTTTAGGGAAGTTCTCAGCTACGATTTGCTCAAATACATCTTCTAGTCCTCTCTCTCTCTCCACTCCCTCCGGGATTCCAATTATTCTGACATTGGAACGCTGAATGGTGTCTCTTATTTCTCTGATTCTATTTTCATGGATTCTGAGTTGTTTTTCCCTGGCCTCCTCTTTTCCCTTTTTATCTATTATATTGTCTTCTAGGTCGCTTATTCTCTCTTCTGTCTCAGTTACCCTAGCTGTTAGATTATCTAGATTGGATTGGATCTCATTGATCGCATTTTTAAGTTCTGCCAATTCACCTTTTATTTCTGCCCTTAGAGACTCTATGTTGCCATTAATTGATTTCTGCATTCTAGCCATTGTCTTCACAATTGCTAGCCTGAATTCCATCTCCGACATCTTGGTTATATCTGCATCCATTTGTAAATCTGCAGCATAAGTCATAATCTCTGAGTCTTTTCTGTTTTGGGGGCTCCTCGTCCTAGTCATTCTGTTGATGGGTGTTTGAGGGAATGTATAGAGTCGAAATTATTGACCAGAACCCAAGCAAGATGCACATGTTTTCTTGGGACCTTAGGGTTGCTGGCCTCTTGTTTTCCCAGCCTGTCTTCTGCGGGAGGGGCCTGCCGCGCTGTTAGTCAGGCAACCCTGTTTGGGCGGAGTTGCCCTGCGCCACTGTGGCGGGGGATGGGCTCAGTGGGGATCAGTCTTTGGGGCTTTTGTTCTCTGGCGCCTTTCCCTGGCGGCTTTCCGCGTCTCTTCCGCGAGTCAGAGCAGAAGAGACCGTTTCCAACCCTCTGCCTCAGAGCAGAGAGACCGCAGTCTGTTCTTTAGTGAGCCCTCCAGGCCACACTGTCTCCGTTTCTGTCCGTGCTGCTATAAACTGCAGCGTCCTGGGTTGTGCGCCCCTCCGCAGCGCTCCCAGTCCTACCTCCAGGTCGGGGCATATCTCTGCCCTTTGTGCTTCTAAAACCGCCAGCCGCTCCCAGTTTGCATGCGAGTGACTCCGCCAGTTCGGTTTCCGTCCAGGGGACTGCAGTTCGCGTGCGCCCGACTCCGCTGCTCCGGGTTTCTGTCCGGGGGGGCTGCAGTTCGCGTGCATGCGACCCCGCAGCTCTGGGTTTCCGTCCCGGGGACTCCCCTAAAATCCTTTCCCAGACCCTACCGGTCTGCAAGTCTGTGCCCCTCCGCAGCGCGCGACGCTGTCACTCACCAGCGGTGCAGGATCCCCACGGCCATGCACCCTCCCACTGCTGTTTATCCTCCGATATCTGCCTGCAGAATCATGTGTCTCCACTTCATACCTGAAAACCAACCGCCTGCGATATTGTTTGTAGAGATTCAGATCTTCTTACATCTCAGGCTGGTTTCGTGGGTGCTCAGAGTGGCCTGGTAGATATCCAGCTCAATTCCGGGGACCAGCTGAAATAGGGTCCCCTACTCCTCCGCCATCTTTCCCCACTCCCTAACAAGTGCCCTTCTTTTTTTTTTTTTAAATTTAAAAAAAAATTTTTTTTAAAAAGATTTTATTTGAGAGAGAGAGAGAATGAGAGAGAGAGCATGAGAGGGGGGAGGGTCAGAGGGAGAAGCAGACTCCCCGCTGAGCAGGGAGCCTGATGCGGGACTCGATCCTGGGACTCCAGGATTATGACCTGAGCCGAAGGCAGTCGCTTAACCAACTGAGCCACCCAGGCGCCCCACAAGTGCCCTTCTTAATACCCGTCACCCATCTCGTCCATCCCCCACCCACCTCCCTCCATCAACCCTCAGTTTGTTTTCTATAGTTAAGAGTCTCTCATGATTTGTTTCCACCTATCTCTTTCTCCCCCTCCTGTATATTCATCCATTTTGTTTCTTAAATTCCACATATGAGTGAAATCATATGATATTTGTCTTTCTCTGACTGACTTATTTTGCTTAGCATAATACACTCTAGCTCCATCCACATCATAGCAAATGGCTATATTTCATTCCTTTTGATGGCTGAATAGTATTCCATTGTGTGTGTGTGTGTGTGTGTGTGTGTGTGTGTGTGTGTGTGTGTGTGTATATACACCACATCTTCTTTATCTGTTTATCAGTCGATGAGCATTTGGGCTCTTTCCATAATTTGTCTATTGTTGATAATGCTGCTATAAACATCGGAGTGCAGGTACTCCT
Source organism: Halichoerus grypus (assembly GCF_964656455.1). NCBI lineage: Eukaryota > Metazoa > Chordata > Mammalia > Carnivora > Phocidae > Halichoerus > Halichoerus grypus. Next base: position 45,128,659 of record NC_135714.1, read on the forward strand.
TCGAATGTGTATTTTTGCATGCTTTGGGTGAATATCTAGTAGTGCAATTGCTGGATTGTAGGGTAGTTCTATTTTTAGCTTTTTGAGGAACCACCATACTATTCTTCAGAGTGGCTGTACCAGTTTGCATTCCCACCAACAGTGTAAGAGGGTTCCCTTTCTCTGCATCCTTGCCAACACCTATTGTCTCCTGTGTTGTTAATTTTAGTCATTCTGACAGGTGTGAGGTGATATCTTATTATGGTTTTGATTTGTATTTCCTGGTGATGAGTGATGTTGAGCACCTTTTCATGTGTCTGTTAGCCATCTGGATGTCTTCTTTGGAAAAGTGTCTATTCATGTCTTCTGCCCATTTTTTAACTGGATTATTTGTTTTTTGGGTGTTGAGTTTAATAAGTTCTTTATAGATTTTGGATACTAACCTTTTAACAGATATGTCATTTGCAAATGTCTTCTCCCATTCCATTGGTTGCCTTTAGTTTTGTTGATTGTTTCCTTCATTGTGCAGAAGCTTTTTATCTTGATGAAGTCCCAATAGTTCATTTTTGCTATTGTTTCCCTTGCCCCTGGCAATGTGTCTGGGTAAGAAATTGCTATAGCTGAGGTCAGAGAGGTTGCTGCCTATTTTCTCCTCTAGAATTTTGATGGTTTTCTGTCTCACATTTAGGTCTTTGATCCATTTTGAATTTATTTTTGTGTATGGTGTAAGAAAGTGGTCCAGTTTCATTCTTTTGCATGTTGCTGTCCTGTTTTCCCAACACTGTTGAAGAGACTGTCTTTTTCCCATTGGATATTCTTGCCTTGTTTGTCAAAGATTAATTGACCATTAAATTGTGAGTTTATTTCTGGGTTGTCTGGTCTGTTCTGTTGATCTATGAGTCTATTTTTGTGCCAGTACCATACTGTTTTGATTACTACAGCTTTGTAATATAAGCTGAAGTTGAGAATTGTGATGCCTGCAGCTTTGCGTTTCTTTTTCATGATTGCTTTGGCTATTCAGGGTCTTCTGTGGTTCCATACAAATTTTAGGATTGTTTGTTCTAGTTCTGTGAAAAATACTGTTGGTATTTTGATAGGAATTGCATTAAATGTGTAAATTGCTTTGGGTAGTATAGACATTTTACCAATGTCTGTTTTTCCAATCCATGAGCATGGAATGTTTTTCCATTTCTTTGTGTCTTCTCCAATTTCTTTTATAAGTATTCTGTAGTTTTCAGAGTACAGATCTTTTACCTCTTTGGGTAGGTTTATTCCTGGCCATCTTTTGGTTTTAGGTGCAATTATAAATGGGATCAATTCCTTGATTTCTGTTTCTGTTGCTTCATTATTGGTGTGTAGAAATGCAACAGATTTCTGTTCATTGATTTTATATCCTGCGACTTTGCTGAATTTATGAATGAGTTCTTGCAATTTTTTGGTAGAGTCTTTCAGGTTTCTACATAGAGTATCATGTTGGCTGCAAATGGTGAAAGTTTGACTTCTTTCTTACTGATTTGGATACCTTTTATTTCTTTTTTTTGTCTGATTGCTGAGGCTAGGACCTCCAGTAGTATGTTGAACAACAGTGGTGAGAGTGGACCCCCTGTCATGTTCCTGACCTTAGTGGAAAAGGTTTTTCCCCATTGAGGATGATATTAGCTGTGGGCCTTTCGTATATAGCCTTTATAATGTTGAGGTATGTTCCCTCAATCCCTACTTTCTTGAGGGTTTTTATCAAGAAAGATGCTATATTTTGTCAAATGCTTTTTCTGCATCCATTGAGAGAATCATATGGTTCATATCCTTTCTTTTACTAATGTGGTGTGCACATTGATTGACTGGTGGATACTGAACCACCCTTGCAGACCAGGAATAAATCCCACTTGACTGTGGTGAATAATTCTTTCAGTGTACTGTTGGATTCAGTTTGCAGGTAACTTTTTTAGGATTTTTTGCATTCATATTCATCAGGGATATTGGTCTGTAATTCTCCTTTTTAGTGGGGTCTTTGGTTTTGGGATTAAGGTAATGCTTGCCTCATAGAAGGAGTTTGGGAGTTTTCCTTCCATTTCTATTTTTTGGAACAATTTGAGAAGAATAGGTATCAACTCTTCTTTAAATGTCTGGTAGAATTCCCTTGGGAAGGCACCTGGCCCTGAACTTTTGTTTGTTAGGAGATTTTTGATTACTGATTGAATATTTTTGTTAGCTATGGGCCTGTTCAAATTCTGTATTTCTTCCTGTTTCAGCTTTGGTAGTTTGTATGTTTCTATGAATTTGTCCGTTTCTTCTAGATTGCCCAATTTATTGACATATAATTTTTCATTATATTCTCTTATAATTGTTTGTATTTATGTGGTGTTGGTTATGATCTCTCTTCTTTTATTTATGATTTTATTCATTTGGGTCCTTTCTCTTTTTTTTTTTTTTTTTAAAGATTTTATTTATTTATTGATTGGAGAGCGAGCGAGAGAGAAACAGCATGAGAGAGGAGAGGGTCAGAGGGAGAAGCAGGCTCCCCGCTGAGCCGGGAGCCCGATGTGGGACTCGATCCCAGGACCCTGGGATCATGACCTGAGCCGAAGGCAGTCGCTTAACCAACTGAGCCACCCAGGCGCCTGGGTCCTTTCTCTTTTTGATAAATCTGGTTAGGGGTTTATCAATTTTATTAATTCTTTCAAAGAATCAGCTCTTAGTTTCGTTGATCTGTTCTACAATTTTTTTTTTTTTAATTTCAATATTGTTTATTTGAGCTCTAATTTTTATTATTTTCCTTCTTCGGACTTTAGGCTTTATTTGCTGTTCTTTTTCTAGCTTCTTTAGGTGTAAAGTTAGGTTGTGTATTTCAGATTTTTCTTGCTTCTTGCGGTAGGCCTGTATTGCCATATACTTCCCTCTTAGGACTACCTTTGCTGTGTCCCAAAGGTTTTGGACTGCTGTGCTCTCATTTTCATTTGTTTCCATGTACTTTTTAATTTTTTAAAAATTTCCAGGTTAACCCACTCATCCTTTAGTAGGATGTTCTTTAATCTCAATGTGTTTGTGGTCTTTCCAGTTTTTTTCTTGTGGTTGACTTCAAGTTTCATAGCGTTGTTCTCTGAAAATATGCATCATATGATCTCAGTCTTTTTGCACTTGTTGAAGGCTGATTTCTGACCCAGTATGTGATCTGTTCTGGAGAATGCTCCACATCTCTATTCTGCTGCTTTAGGATGAAATGCTCGGAATATATCTGTTAAGTCCATCTGGTCCAGTGTGTCATTCAATGCTATTGTTTCCTTATTGATTTTCTGCTTAGATGATATATCCATTGCTGTAAGTGGGGTGTTAAAGTCCCCTACTATTATTGTATTATTATCAATGAGTTTCTTTATGCTGTTTATTAATTGATTCATATATTTGAGTGCTCCCAGGTTGGGGCATAGATATTAAAAAAATAATATTAATAAAATTAGTAATATTAAAAATTGTTCGATCTTCTTGGTGGATAGACCCCTTAATTATGATATAATTTGTTACAGGCTTTGTTACAGGCTTTGTTTTAAAATCTAGTTTGTCTGATATAAGTATGGCTACTCTGGCTTTCTTTTGTTGTCCGTTGGCATGATGAATAGTTCTCCATCGCTTACTTTCAATCTACAGGTGTCTTTAAAAAATTTTTTATTTAAATTAGCCAACATATAGAATATCATTAGTTTCAGATGTAGAGTTCAGTAATTCTTCAGTTGCATATAACACACAGTGCTCATCACATCACATGCCCTCCTTAATGCCTGTCACCCAGTTACCCCATCCCTACACCCACTTCCCCTCCAGCAACCCTCAATTTCTTTCCCATAGTTAAAATTCTCTCATGGTTTGTCTCCTTCTCTGATTTCTTCCCATTCTGTTTTTCCCTCCCTTCCCCTATGATCCTCTGCCACTTACGTCTTCTTTGGAGAAATGTCTGTTTATGTCTTCTGCCCATTTCTTGACTGGATTATTTGTTTTTTGGGTGTTGAGTTTGATAAATTCTTTACAGATCTTGGATACTAGCCCTTTATTTGATAAGTCATTTACAAATATCTTCTCCAGTTCTGTAGGTTGCCTTTTAGTTTTTTTGACTCTTTCCTTTGCTGTGCAAAAGCTTTTTATCTTGATGAAATCCCAGTAGTTCATTTTTGTTTTGTTTCCGTTGCCTTTGGAGACGTGTCTAAGAAGAAGTTCTGCAGGTGTCTTTAGGTCTAAAATGAGTCCCTTGTAGGCAAATTACAGATGGGTCTTTTTTTTTTTTTTTATCGATTCTGATACCTGATGTCTTTTGATTGGAATATTTAGTCCATTTACATTCAGAGTGATTATTGAAATATATGAGTTTACTGCCATTGTTACCTGTAAAGTTGTTGCTTCTGGTGATGTTCTCTGTTTCTTTATAGTCTTTGTTGCTTTTGGTCTTTTTCCTTCCCCACTCAGAGTCCCCTTTGGTATTTCTTGCAGGGCTGGTTTAGTGGTCATGAACTCTAATTGTTTTTGCTTGTGTTGGAAACTCCTTTATCCCTCCTTCTATTCAGAATGACAGTCTTGCTGGTTAAAATATTATTGGCTGCATATATTTCCCATTTAGCATGTTGAGTATATCATGTCATTTCTTTCTGGCCTGCTAGATTTCTGTGGATAGGTCTGCTGCTAACCTTATGTGTATGCTGGATTTTTCACCAAAATAGTCATATAGGCTCTACCAATTCAGAAATTGTACCTGGAATGGGTTATGAGTATTCTCAAGCATTTAAGTTCTACATGTTCTATAATAAAATGGGGGTAATAATATCAACTTCATAGATTTGGCGTGAGAATTAAATGAAAAAAAATATGTGTAGAGTGTTTTAGAGAGAGTTTGGGACATAGTAAGCACCCATCATTGCTATCATCATTTTAGTCATCATCTTAGGACTTAGAAAGGATATAAACTAACCTTTACAAACTTAAATAAAAAGAGAAGGGATTTATTACAAGAGTGCATGAGAACTCAAGAGACTTAAGACCAGGAACTGCAATCAGTTCTCGGGAAAAATGGAACTCAGGAACTGGAGAGCTGGCAGGATTCAAGGCAATCATCCCCTGAGTTTCACTCTTTTTCTCTGAAGCTAGAGACTCCTCCTTTCATGCATTTACTTCATTTTTTTCTGACTACAGACTAAATTTTTCAGCTGCACATGCATAGATTAGAGCACAGAGACACCACAACTCTGAGTCTTCATGTCCTCAGTCCACAAGACCAGTTACAGTGGTATAATATTTTTAAGCTGTTACTTAGACACCCATTTTTCAAATTCTTAAAATTTGATTGGCACAGCTTGGGTCAGATGTCTGTTACTGGTGCAGTCTGTTGCCAAAGTGGGACTATCAGATGTATGCAAGGGCCCTGTGTGTCATTTTTCCACACACAAACCAATTCTGACACCAAGTGGGTGTCCAACAATTAAATTCTCTAAGAGTTAGTGCAGACCCTACAAGTTAAGGACTGGTCTCATAGGACTACTGCAAATTCAGATAGCATTCAATAATATGGTGCCCAGGCTACCTACTCTTCTGCCAGGCCTACTATCCTATGACCCCCTCAGTTTCAATAATATATTAGAATGACCCCCATAACTCAGGAAAGTGCTGTTCTTAGTATTACTCTTTATTATAAAAAATAGAAATGGACAGCCAGATTAAGAGGTACAAAGGGCAAGACCTGGAAGGGACCTGAGCACAGGAACCTCTGTCCCAGTAGAGTTGGGGTGTGTTATCCTTATGGTACATGAATGTGTTCACTGACTTGGTATCACTCCAAAGTTCAGGATTTTTTATCTACATTTCCTTGTGTGGGCATGATTGATTAAACCAATGGCCATTGGTGACTGAACTCAATTTCCAGCCTATCTTTGTTTCCAGAAATCAGAGGCTATAGCTGAGTGTTCTAACCTTCTAATCATCTGGTTGGCTTTTATGACAATTAGCCCCCATCCTGAAGCTATCTTGGACTTCTTCCACCAAGTGTCACCATTACTGTACAAAAGACACTCATCACTCAGGAAATTCCAAGAGTTTTATGAGCTCTGTAACGGGAACTTGGGACAAAAGACCAAATACTTACTTTTTATTATACTGCAGGCCCATGATGTGAGTGGACTCTAGGAGTTCCCAGAAAGTGGTGTGTGATATGGCTTAAACAAACATTCCCAATAGTGATTTCCACATGACCTTGGAATACCATGTTTCTCCTTGCCTTATCATCCCTTCTCTTAATCACCTCAGGCTGGCACACAAAATACCACAGACTGAGTGGCCTAAGCAACAGGAATTAATTTCTCAAGGTTCTGGATGCAGGGTAGGTTTCATTATGAGACCTCTTCTCGTGGTTTGCAGGCAGTTGCCATCTTGCCATCTGCTCATATGATTTCTTTGTGCTTGTGAGGAGAAAGAGAGATAAAAGAAAGAGGGAGAGAGCAAGAAAACACTCTTTGGTGTCTCTTCCTATAAGGACATTATTCCTGTTCCTAGGGTGCCACCCTTATGATTTTATTTAACTTCTTTATAGGCTCTATCTTTAAATACAGTCACATTAGGGGTTAGGGCTCCAACATATGAATTTTCTAGGGGGACACCATTCAGTCCATAGCATTTTCTGTTCTTATTACTAATCCAAGAGCCCAGCACCCTGTTCCTAGAGAATTTGCTTTATAAAAGACCACCAAAGGGGGACTAACCCAAGGGAATTGATTACTAATGGTAAAGTTTTAGTTATAAGCAGGGAAGAGATTTGTGGGATAAGGTTGGAAATAGGGAGTTGGGAGGGGAAATGAGCAGGTCTGTTAAATGTAAAATCATGCTTTCTGGGCAACTTGTATTTTTTTTTTTTTTTTTAAAGATTTTATTTATTTATTTGACAGAGACAGACACAGTGAGAGAGGGAACACAAGCAGTGGGAATGAGAGAGGGAGAAGCAGGCTTCCTGTGGAGCATGGAGCCCGATGTGGGGCTCGATCCCAGGACCCTGGGATCATGACCTGAGCTGAAGGCAGACACTTAACGACTGAGCCACCCAGGCGCCCCTGGGCAACTTGTATTTTAACTGTTATCAAGGCTAAGTCTTTATTCTTCCACCAAACTTTGTAACTAATCTGTTGAACCTGGAATTAGTGTTCGTTAAAATTCATTTTGAATTTCTGACTTTCTCCTTTTTTTTTTACTAGCTCTTGGCCACTTTTTGGAACTATTTTTCTTTTTCCTTGAAGAATTCTCTCATTAGAACAGTTTCTGAGTTCAACCCTTTGAGACACATCATAGATAGGAACAGCTCACTCTGTATGTCTGGATATTTTTGTATTGGCCCCATTCCTCCTCTGCCTGCTCACTCCATGGAGCTGATTCAAGCCCAGAGCTCCCACTGACTTCAAAGAGCTCTGAAGTAAAGTGAGAAATAGTCTCACAGAAATTTCCCAAAATTATTTTGGATTTATAAAATAGCATTGATATTATTTTTAAAAGATGTGAATACTAGTTCTGGAAAATGAATGCATATTATGATTACCAGTTAGACAAAGTTAAGAAATTCACCTTTGGAGAGGAGGTGAAGATGGCAGTGGAATAGTAGGACCCTAGGCTCACCTTGTCCCATGAAAACAACTAGATAACTATCATATCATCCTAAATGCTCCAGAAATTGACCTGAAGAGTGCCAGAACAAACTCCACAACTAAAGGTAGAGAAGAGGCCATATGAAGAAGGTGGGAAGTGTGGGGACATGGTTTGGGAGAGAAACAGATCATGGCCAATGTGGTAGGGAGGGAATTGTGGTTGCAGAGAAGGGAAAGAGACAGACTAACACGTGGGGGAGTATATGGGGAAAACGAATCCCCATAACAATTGGCTTGGAAGGTGAGAAGGCCCAAATTTTGTGAGATCTTGCAACAAGTGGGGGGGCTTAAAGCCTGGTGTTCTAAAGATTAGCAGGTTTGGCTTGTGGAGAGCCTGGAGGCATTGGGACTACTCTTGGAGAGAAGGCAGGGAAAACTAACTGTGGACAATGGAAACAGCAATTTGAAGAGTGCCTGGGACACATAGTGGGGAAGTTATTTGCTTATCTAAAAGCCTGTCTCAGAGAGGCAACATTGAGGGAGAGACCCCTCTGGGAACAAAGGAACTGGCAGGCACCATTTCTATCCCCTGGCCCTCAGTTTAAGTACAGAGCCCTGGCTAAACCAGTGCAGTGCCAACACTTGCTACTTAACTTGCTTACACCCACCCCTCCTTCTCTCTGTGCTCCAATGGAACTGTCCTTCCCAGTCGTGCTTGCCTCAGTCCCATTGTGGCAGCCCCTCCCCAGAAGACCCTTCCCAAACCCCTACCCACACTGCATCTCCCCAACCTGGGAATTTCGCAAGGCCTTGGTTCTGGTAGAGGTGGTGACAGGTCTCATTTCACAAGCAGACCAGGGCACACCTAGTTTTAAAACTTGCTACATTCAGGCCAGGGACCAAACACTGCCCACAACAGGCAAAGAGAGCTTCTGCAGATGACTGGCCTGATGGATAAAGTGGCCAGGACACAACAGCAGAGTACATGCAGCGCACATTGGAGACATTTACTGAAGTGCCAGGTCCTGGGGGACACTATGCTGGGGCACTATAGGACCTCTGCCCATACCTGGGGGACACTACACTGCAGGGCACTGTAGGACCTCTACTTCATAAGGCTGTTACCCTTAAGAACAAGAGACATAGCTGACTTTCCTAACACACAGAACCAAGCACAAAGACTTAGACAAAATGAGAAGACAGAGAAATTTATCCCAAATGAAAGAACAGGACAAGGCCACAGCCATAGATGTAAGCAAAACAGATGCAAGTAACATGCCTGATAGAGAATTTAAAGTAATGATCATAAAGATACTCACTGGACTTGAGAAAAGAGTAGAAGACATGAGTGTGACCCTTCATAGAGATAAGGAATAACATAGCAAAGATAAAGGGCTCAATAAATGAAATGAGAAACATGCTTGATGGAATTAACAGTAGGATGGAAGCAGAGGAATGAATTAGTAGACAGAGTATTGGGAAGTAATCAAGCTGAACAAAAGAGAGAAAAAAGAATTATGCAAAACGAGAATAGACTTAGGGAATTCAGTGACTCCATCAAACATAACATTTGCATTAAAGGAGTCCCAGAAGAAGAGAGGGAAAAGGGAGTAGAAAATTTATTTGAAGAGATAATAGCTGAAAACTTCCCAAATCTGGGAAAGGAAACAGATATCCAGATCTAGGAGGCAGTGAGAACTCCCACCAAAATCAGCAAAAGCAGATCCACACCCAGATATATTATAATTAAAATGGCAAAATATAGTGATAAAGAAAGAATTTTAAAGCAGCAAGACGAAAGAAGACAGTTACATACAAGGGAAACCATGTAAGGTTATCAGGGGTTTTTCAGCAGAAACATTCCAAGCCAGAAGGGAGTGGCATGATATATTCAAAGTGCTGAATGGGAAAAATCAGCAGCTAAGAATACTTTATCTAGCAAGGCTATCATTCAGAATAGAGGGAGAGATAAAGAGTTTCCAAGACAAACCAAATATAAGGGAATTTATGACCACTAAACCAGCCCTGCAAGAAATATTAAAGGGGACTCTTTAAGTAGAAAGAAAAGACCAAAAGTGACAGTATGAAGGTAGGAAATACAAAGGCAGTAAAAATGAATATTTTTGTAAAATATCATTCAGGGAACTCACAAAATAAAAGGATGTAAAATATGATACCATATTATGCACAAACAATGAATCATGGAACACTATATCTAAAACTAATGATGTAATGTATGGGGATTAACATAACAATAAAAAAATTAAAAAAAAATATGATACCATATACCTAAAATGTGGGGAGGAGAGTAGTAAAGAATAGGTTTGAACTTAAATGACCATCAACTTAAGATAGAGTGCTATATGCAAAAGATGTTATATACAAACCTAATGGTAACCACAAATCAAAAACCACTAATAAATATGCAAAGAATAAAGAGGAAGCAATCCAAATATATCACTAAAGAAAACCAGCAAACCATGAAAAGGAGAAAGACAAGAAAGGATCAGAAAAAATCTCCAGAAACAATCACAGTACAGGTAATAAAATGGCAATAAATACATATCTATCAATAATTACTTTTTAAAAAAAAATTTATTTTATTATGTTATGTTAATCACCATACATTACATCATTAGTTTTTGATGTAGTGTTCCATGATTCATTGTTTGTGTATAACACCCAGTGCTCCATTCAATACATGCCCTCTTTAATACCCATCACCAGGCTAACCCATCTCCTCACCCTCCTCCCCTCTAGAACCCTCAGTTTGTTTCTCAGAGTCCATAGTCTCTCATGGTTCGTCTCCCCCTCCGATTTCCCCCCTTCATTTTTCCCTTCCTACTATCTTCTTCTTTTTTTAATTTATTTATTTGAGAGAGAGAGAGAGCATGAGAGGCGGAAGGGTCAGAGGGAGAAGCAGACTCCCTGCCAAACAGGGAGCCCGATGCGGGACTCGATCCCGGGACTCCAGGATCATGACCTGAGCCAAAGGCAGTTGCTCAACCAACTGAGCGACCCAGGCGCCCCTCAATAATTCCTTTGAATGTAAATGGACTAAATGCTCCAATCAAAAGACATAGGGTGACAGAATGGATAAAAAAAAAAAAAGACCCGTTTATATGCTGCCTACAAGAGACTCATTTTAGACCTAAAGACACCTGCAGATTGAAAGTGAGGGAATGGAGAAACATTTATCATGCAAATATATGTCAAAAGTAAGATGGAGTAGCAATACTTAGACAAAATCAATTTTAAAACAGGGGCGCCTGGGTGGCTTAGTTAAGCATCTGCAATTGGCTTGGGTCATGATCCCAGGGTCCTGCCCCAAGCCCCACATTGGGCTCCCTGCTTAGCGGAGAGCCTGCTTCTCCCGCTCCCTCTGCTGCATCCCGTGCTTGTGTGCTCTCTCTGTCAAATAAACAAACAAACAAACAAAGCAAAACAAAAACAAACCAGAGACGTAACAAGAGTCAAAGAAGGACACTATATAATAATAAAGGGACAATCCAACAAGAAGTTATAATAATTGTAAATATTTTTTCACGCAACGTTGCAGCACCCAAATACATAGAACGGTTAATAACAAACATAAAGGAACTAATCAATAATAGCACAATAATAGTAGGGGACTTTAACACCCCACTCACATCAATGGACAGATCATCTAAACAGAAAATCAACAAGGAAACAATGGTTTTGAATGATATACTCGACCAGAGGGATTTAACAGACATATTCAGAACATTTCATCCTAAAACAGGGGAATACACATTCTTTTCAAGTGCACGTGGAACATTCTCCACAACAGACCACATATTAGGTCACAAGTCAGGCCTCACCAAGTACAAAAAGGCTTGAAATTGTACCATGCATCTTTTCTGACCATAATGCTATCAAACTGGAAGTCAAGCACAAGAAAAAGTCTGGAAAGAGCACAAATACATGGAGGTCAAATAACATGCTACTTAACAATGAATGGGTCAACCAAGAAATAAAAAAAGAAAAAAATACTAGGAAACAAATGAAGACACAGTGCTCCAAAACCTTTGGAATGCAGCAGAAGTGGTTCTAAGAGGGAAGTTTATCACAATAGAAGCCTACCTCAAGAAGCAAGAAAAATCTCAAACAACCTAACCTTACATCTAAAGGAGCTAGAGAAAGAACAACAAACAAAGCCTAAACCAGCAGAAGGAAGGAAATAATAAAGATTAGAGCAGAAATAAATATTATAGAAACTAAAAGAATAGAACAGAACAATGAACCAGGAGCTGGTTCTTTGAAGAGATCAACAAAATTGATAAACCTGTAGTCAGATTTATCAAGAAAAAAAGAGAAGGACTCAAATAAAATCACAAATGAGAGAGGAAAAATAATAAACACCACAGAAATACAATTTTAAGAAAATATTATGAAAAACAAAATGCCAACAAATTGGACAACCTAGAAGAAATGGATACATTCCTAGAAACATATAAAGTACCAAAACTGAAATAGGAAGAAATGGAAAATTTGAACAGACTGATAACCAGTAAAGAAATTGAATAAAAATTTAACTACCAACAAACAACAGTCCAGTGCCAGATGGTTTCACATGCTAATTGTCCCAAACATTTAAAGAAGAGTTAATACCTATTCTTCTCAAACCATTCCAAAAAATAGAAAAGGAAGGAAAGTTTCCAAAATCATTGTATGAGGCCAACATTACCCTGATACCAAACCAGATAAAGACACAACAAAAAAGAGAACTATAGGCCAATATCCTTGATGAACATAGACGCAGAAATCCTCAACAAAATAGTAGCAAACTGAATTCAACAATATATTAAAAAAATCATTCACCACAATCAGGTGGGATTTATTCCTGGGATGCAAGTGTGGTTCAATATTTGCAAATCAATCAACATGATACATTACCTCAATAAGAGAAAGGATAAGAACCATATGATTATTTCAGTAGATGGAGAAAAAGCATTTGATGAAGTAAAATATCTATTTATGATTTAAAAAATCAACAAAATAGGTTTAAAGGGAACATGCCTGAACATAATAAAGGCCTTACATGAAAAACACACAGCTCACATCATATTCAGTGGTGAAAAACAGAGCTTCCCCTCTAAGGTCAGGAACAAGACAAGGATGCCCACTCTCACCACTTTTATTCAATATAATACTGGAAGTCCTCGCCACAGCAATCACAACAAAAGGAAATAAAAGGCATCCAAACTGGTAAGGAAGAAAACTTTCACTATTTGCAGATGACATGATAGTGTATATAGAAAACACTAAAGATTCCACTAAAAAACTACTAGAACTGATAAATGATTCAGTAAGGTTGCAGGATACAAAATCAATGTATAGAAATCTGTTGTATTTTTATACACCAATAATGATGTAGCAGAAAAATTAAGAAAACAATCCCATTTACAGTTGCGATAATATATCTAGTAATAAACCTAACCAAAGAGGTGAAAGACCTATACTCTGAAAACTATACAGCACTGATGAAAGAAACTGAAGATCACACAAAGAAAAGAAAACACTGAAGAAAGTAATTAAAGACGACACAAAGAAATTCCATGCTCGTGGATTGGAAGAACAAATATTGTTAAAATATCTATACTGCCCAAAGCAGTCTATACATTCAGTGCCATCCCTGTCAAAATATCAGCAGCATTTTTCACAGAAGTAGAACAAACAATCCTAAAATTTGTATGGAACCACAGAAGACCCTTAATAGCCAAAGCAATCATGAAAAAGAAAAGCAAAGCTGGAGGCATCACGATTCTCAGCTTCAACTTATATTACAAGCTGTAGTAATCAAAACAGTATGGTACTGGCACAAAAACAGACTCAAAGATCAACAGAACAGACTAGACAACCCAGAAATAAACTCACAATTTAATGGTCAATTAATCTTTGACAAACAAGGCAAGAAAATCCAATGGGAAAAAGACAGTCTCTTCAACAGTGTTGGGAAAACTGGACAGGAACATGCAAAAGAATGAAACTGGACCAACTTTCTTACACTATACACAAAAATAAATTCAAAATGGATTAAGGACCCAAGTATGAGACCTGAAATCATAAAAGACCTAGGAGAGAGCACAAGCAGTAATTTCTCTGACATGCCATAGAAACTTTTTTTCTAGCTAGGTCCCCAAGACAAGGGAAACAAAAGCAAAAATAAAGTATTGGGACTGCATCAAAATAAAAAGCTTCTGCACAATGAAGGCAATAATCAGCAAAACTAAAAGGTAACGTATGGAATGGGGGAAGATATTTGCAAATGACATATCTGTTAAAAGGTTAGTATCCAAAATCTATAAAGAACTTATGAAGCCCAACACCCCCAAAACAAATAATCCAGTTAAAAAATGGGCAGAAGACATGAACAAACATTTCTCCAAAGAAGATATACAAATGGCTAACAGATACATGAAAAGATGCTCGTTATCACTTACAATCAGGGAACTACAAATGAAAACCACAACGAGATACCACCTCACACGTTTCAGAATGGCTAAAATTGACAACGCAAGAAACAACAGGTATTGGTGAGGATGTAGAAAAAAAGGAACCCTCTTGCACTGTTGGTGGGAATGCTAACTGGTGCTGTCACTGTGGAAAAGAGTTTGGAGGTTCCTCAAGATGTTAAAAATATAACTACTCTATGATCCAGCAATTCCACCCCTGGGTATTTACCCAAAGAATACAAAAACACTATTCAAAGGGATACATGTTACCCCTATGTTTATGTCAACATTATTTATAATAGTCAAGAAGATATGGAAGCAACCTAAGTGTCCATCAATTGATGAACGGATAAAGAAGTGGTGTATATATACGGTGGAATATTATTCAGCCATAAAAAAGAATGAAATCTTGCCATTTGCAACAACATGGGTAGAGCTGAAGAATATAATGCTAAATGAAATAATTCAGTCAGAGAAAGACAAATACCATATGATTTCACTCATATGTGGAATTTAAGAAACAAAACAAGGGATCAAAGGGAAAAGAGGGAGTGAGACCAGGAAATAGATTCTTAACTCTAGAGAAGAAACTGATGGTTGCCAGAGGGGATGTGGGGGGGGGGGTTGGGTGAAATAGGCGATGGGGTGCTAGGAGTGCACTTGTGAGATGAGCACCCGGTGATGTATGAAAGTGTTGAATCACTATATTGTACACCTGAAACTAATCTAACACTGTATGTTAACTAACTGGAATTAAAATAAAAACTTAAAAAAAGAAATTCTCCATTGATAGGAGGAAAAAAGCTCTTGTAAATTCATAATACTTGGTTAATGCATTCATTCTGGAGAGGAGTTTTAGGTTCTGTTATGGTTTCAAAACCATAAATATGAAATCCTTTAAATCAAATCTCTACAGATGTCAAATACGAACCACACCATCTTCGTAACATGAATATAAAAATTATAAACTATTTTGAGAGAGATATACAGTACATTTAAAGTAGATGTTTTCTGAATTCCTCTAAACTTTTCAAATTTCTCAGGAACACCTGTGTTAAATTTCAAGTAGGATCTGGACAGGTACTAGTTGTATTTGTAATGTTGTTTACAGATTGGAGAATATCACTCATCTATATGAGACTCACTCAGACACCTCCAGAAGAAAGGAAATATTGTCAAGATAGAAGGGTACATGCAGACTGGAGCTGGAAATAGGGTCAGCAAGTATATGGGGAGTAACTTTTTGCAATCTCTTCCTTATTGAGTTCAGAAACCTCTCTAGTGATATTTTTTGTGTGTGTTTTCTCCAGTGTACTTTCTGTGCTAACTGGTCAGTTGTAGACACCATACTTGATATGTGCAGTTCAATATTCTTTTATCCTGTTTTCCAGCATTCTTTATTTTTTTCCACTGGGCCAGCAACTCTGGCAGAGCAGTGCAGAAATGATGGGTGTCCTGGATGTTCCTCTCAATGCAGAGACAAATACAGTAGATGAGATTAAGAGTAGAAATGAGAAGAAAAGGCCAAGATTCCAACCTATAGAAAGAATGCTGTGAGCATAATAAAAAAAATCACATAACTCAAAAAAAAATGGGTTTCTTTGATTAGGAAGTGGATAGATATATTTCTTTGATCAGAAAGGCCTGTCATTTCTGTCCTGCTCCCAATTTGTCATTCTTTTCATTGCTCATATGCTCATTCATAGTGAATGACCACTGCCACCACCCCAACCCCACAAGGGAAAAGGACCAAGGTGGTTTTATGATAAACTAGTCATTAATGCCTTTCATTTTCATGAACCTGTGGCTAGAGTTTCATTGACAAAGTAAATATCTAACCTTGATCTCCTGAATTAGCATGTAAATATTTAGCATTTTCACTGTCAGATATGTAGCTTTCTTGGCATACTAAAAGACAAGATATCGGGAAGATACAGCATCTTTTTAGGGAAGGAATAACTTCTTCTCTAAGTCTAACAGAGAGCATGGTCTTTGTGCTTTGTGTCGATCTATTCACCAACTCTTCTTTTTTTTTTTTTTTTTTTTTTTTTTATTTTTTAAAGATTTTATTTATTTATTTGACAGAGAGATAGACAGAAGAGCACAAGCAGAGGGAGTGGCAGAGGGAGAGGGAGAAGCAGGCTCTGCACTGAGCAGGGAACCTGATGCGGGACTCGATCCCAGGACCCTGAGATCATGACCTGAGCCGAAGGCAGATGCTTAACCATCTGAGCCACCCAGGCGCCCTTCACCAACTCTTCTTATCAGGTATAATATATTCCTGTTGGCAGCTTGATTTAATTGGACTTGTAACTGATTCAGTTGAGCACTTTAATTAGGTAATTATTTTGTTATAAGAACCACTTTTCAGCTTACTAGAGAGAGGAAATTTTCCATTTTTTCTCAGGCTAAAACTGGAACCTGGATTCTTTTCTTTTATAACAAAGTGGAATAATAATGATCAGATATAGAATTAGGTTGAGATTGAGCTGTAGAATGAAGAAAAATATCCTTGACTTAACGTATTGATAAGAGACAAGTATACATTTGAGAAATGATTACAGAATTAGATTTTCTTAGACCGTAAGTAGTACTGCCACCACATATTCGTCACTTTTGAATGGAGTGATTATTTGTCCTCTGCCTCAGTTTCCTTTCAGAAGTATGGATTTCTTTTTCAGACCTAATGCAAGAAGATAACTGCTGGAAAAAGAAAATAGAACATAAAGAAGTACCCTTGACTCTTGACTCTAAACAGATGTCCGTGATCTAGGGAATTTTTTAAAACAAGTTAATTAAATATTGTCTTCTCTGAAAATTTTTTATGAAAGTTAGTTATTTATTAACTTCAGAAAGAGACTTTGTCTTGAAGAAAAGGCTCAGGCCCTGAAAATTTTGCCTGAGATTAAGCATATAGGATAAAAGCTGTTCTCTAATTCCCACATACTTGTGAGATTCAATCTTATTATCTTTTGTTGGTTGGCAAGAATGATAGTAAATAATCTAAGGATACCTCGGATCAGACAAACAAATAATTAGAGTTGATACTAGAAAAGCCAACAAGACCCTAATTAATTGATTTGTTAATAGCTACTCTCCATTTACAGACATTAGCCCAAATTGGGTTTTAAGTTGTGACAAGGACCACAAGATAAACATTTTCTTTCTAAATTCCTGATTTCCTGCCAACTTTCCAGTTTCACCATCAACTAGTCTTTGCAGGTTTTTGTTCACTAAAAGATTGAGGGTAATTCCAACCAGCTTCTATCTGAAACATAATATTCATATATTGGCTCTTTGTGAAATGGTTAGTCAATATAGGAATTATGTTTTGCTTTAGAATTTTTTAGCGTTACCTTTTCAGTGTGAAAATAGAACAAAAGGAAACATTTCTCAATTAAATCCTCATTTAAACAAATGATGTTGCAAGTGAAGCCTTCCCTAGTGGATGATAAGAACAATAACAATTCTGTTCCAGAAACCCAGGGGCCAGAGAGGGGCTGTGTTCCAATCACCACTGTGCAACAAACCATCCCCAAATCTACTGGTGAAAAATAACAAACATTTTATTATCTGTAACAACTTTGTAGGTTGACTAGTCTCAGCGGGCTGTTCTTCTGTTCCATATGATATCAACTGGACCGCAGTTCTAGGGGCTGGAATACCCAAGTTGGTGCATTTACGTGACTGGCAGCAGGTGCTGGCCATCTGCAGGGAGCTCAGCAGGTGACAGGAGGACCTTAGTTTTCTCCATGTGAGCTTCTTAAATCCTCTCCTTTGCTGCCAGCTTCGTGTGATGTGAGTTGTGGTTTTGAAAGGGGGCTGCAACTGGGAGGGGACCAGGAAGCAGTGAATGGAAGCAGACCAGGAATACATGTGTTCAGACTCCTGTGATCTTTACCTGGCTTTTATGATATTAGAACCTCTTGCATTGTATGAGACTGTGGTTTTTGTATTTTAAATTATTCAACAGCTCCTGCAAAGGATTGTGTATTAGCTATCAGCTACTTATCAGAAACAGAGAATGGTGATTTGCATCAGTTATATCACCTGGAAAAGCAAACTTAACATATTTCATTTTCTGCTCTCTCCTGCATTCATTTGCCATATACTGTGCTGTGACCTAATGGTTGGAAAAGAGATATGGGAGGGCTTCTCTTTTTCTCTGGCCTCCTTGTTTCCATGTGCAGGGATTTAGAGTAACCCTTTGGCGTCTTCTCCTACCCATTATTTCTTGTGAGTTTCCTCAGTTACCTGAGTAACATCACTGGTCCATGATTCTCAAGGCCCCAAACTCTGGGGATATGTTCTCTTACTTTCTGCACTACCCTAGATACAAGGAAGAAATACTTGCTTTAAGTGTATGTGTCCTGCAGAACCAGTCCTTCCTTTAGATGGGCTTTCTCAGGGTTTATTATGGATGGAATGAGGAGCAGGAATGAGTCATGAATTACTTGGGTTACAGATTGAAAGGCTCATTTTTCAGTGGACCTGTCAATACTGATACCAAAATTATCAGTATATCACCTTTATTTATCCGTTGGTCCTAAATTAGGAGAAAGAAGAAATGGGTGTTACCTATTGGCTCCCTAAATCTTCAACAGTGACGTTTTCTAACCCCCACTCAGCTGAGGTTCTCTGAATCACTGAGACCAATCTGATTGAACTGAACTCATATCATAGTATAGAGCAGTAAAAAACTTTTCTTTTTAAAAGTGACATTTTCAGAACTCTTAAAAAGAAATCTTTCTTGTATACTCTTGCATATTCTTTCTTGTATAGTACTACCTCCTTTAATGAGACATTTGTGTTTCTCTTTACTTATCCAACAAATATTTATTTAGCACCTTCTTCATGCCAAGCACTGTCAGGTGTTGGAGCTATCACTGGGAAGCAAAAACAGATGGGGCCCCTACTCTTCTTGTTGGTCTTATATTGTACTGGGGGAGACAGGCATGAATCTAAAAATAAATCATAGAAATTGTTTGTGTAAGAATGAGCTGAGATCAGTGGTAAGAAGTCCATGATTCTGTGATATTGTTTAATAGACAGCCTCACTTAGATTTTTGTCCCTTGTTTATTTTTAATTTTAATTAAAAATATTTTATTTTTAATTTATTCACTCATTCACTCTTCCCATCCGTTCATCCATTTGCTCACCCATCCATCCACTTATCAATCCATTCCAAGCACATATTTATCAAATGTCTGTATGTGCCTAGTACCATGCTAGGAAATGGGTTGTAGAAGGGCATAAGAATGACATCATGGTATTTGACATTGGTTATATCTTTCCCTGGGTTCCTGTGCTATTATGTTTCTCTCTCTGCCCTTTAAGTGTTGTATTTATTAACTTTCATGTTTGTCTTTTTCATGAGACTCAGCTCTGCAGTCAGATACTTTGTCTCATGCATGTTTGGATTTCTAATGCCCAATATGGTGACTGGCATACAGTATTTAAGAAGTACTTGTTAAATGAATGAATTTACTGTATCACTGTTATTGAGTAATATCAAATTAAATATCAGATGAATCATCACTGTTATGTGTAGGCTAAAATTGGAGTAACCAGTTTGATGTTCTGATATGTTAAAAGATGAACTCAGGTACATTAAAATTTTCAATTATGAATTGGGTTGTGCCAAGCCTAAAGTAGTTAGGAGTGCTCCACCAGGGAAGAGATTTTTTTATAGAGAAGATGTGACAGTAGAGCAAAGAAATTATTTGATTGGTTGTATTTTAAGCAGTTGTATTTTTTTTTTTTAAAGATTTTATTTATTTATTTGACAGAGAGAGACACGAGAGAGGGAACACAAGCAGTGGGAGTGGGAGAGGGAGAAGCAGGCTTCCCGTGGAGCAGGGAGCCCGATGCGGGGCTCGATCCCAGGACCCTGCGATCATGACCTGAGCCGAAGGCAGCCGCTTAACGACTGAGCCACCCAGGCGCCCCTTAAGCAATTGTATTTTAAGCAGGAAAGTCTAGCTGGCTGTTGTGATTGGTTGTTCTTAAGTTTCACTTTCTTGGATTCAAGTGCATTGACTCTGGCTTATGTTTTGGTTTCCTTACATAACCAAGGCATTAGACCCATCTCAATCTAATAGCCTCTTTTTTTTTTTTTTGGGAGAGAGAGAGCGAGTGAGAGAGTGCGCATGTGCACGTGAGCACAGGGCACACATGCGAGTGGGGATGGGGGGATGGAGGGAGCGACAGAGGGAGAGAAAGAGAGAGAATCTTAAGCAGGCTCCATGCCAAGGCCAAGCCAGACATGGGGTTTGATCTCACAACCCTGAGATCATGACCTGAGCCAAAATCAAGAGTCCTTCGCCCAACTGACTGAGCCACCAAGACGCCTCTGATAGCCTCCTTGTTTAAATATGTCAACAGTAGAAACCAATAATGCTACACTTTGAAGTGGATGGCTTCTGATGAGACCTGAACAGGTATGGCCAAGAGCCATCAGTACTGGTCCCTCTGCCATTTTCCTAATTGGATCCCTCAGCCAAGCACTTTGCCCCTTATTACATCAAGTCTTGGAATCTTCCAGGGAGCAAGAGCAATAACACATTGCCCTGTTCCTTGAGAAGATGAACAAAATGAGATTAATAAAGGGACCCTCTTCCTTGGACACAAGCGCTGCATAACCAAGGGTTTAATGATTATGGCAACCTACGAATTGGTGTATCTTTTTTTTTTTAATTTTTAAAAATTTTTTTGATGTCAATTTATTATTTATCTCTTTGCCAATATTCACACAGGCAGGCAGTCATAAAACAATCAAAAAGATCCTCTAAAATAGTCAAGGCATCTGTTTTACCTCAGTTCCTTTTTAGAAACCTGGAAATCAGGAGCCGTGGCATTTATAAAAAAGTTGTGTTAAAAATATCTGCCATATCAAAAATATTGTTTGAGGGTCACTCCTTAGAAAGATTTTAAATTGTATCTACAGCTTAGGCAGGCAGACGGTGATTCTTGAGGGAAGATTCGATGTAAATCGGCAAAGGACTGCTTCCAAATTTTTGACTCCTCAATTATTATTTTGTTGGAATAAGCCATTGACAAAGCCCACTGTTCAGTAATTAGCATCCTGTCCAGTCTCTCCAATCAAGACCATCATGTTTCACCTGGCCTTAGTTAAAAAAATGCGTGTGGGCAGTTCTGATCTGACCCTCAGGGGCCCTGCCTTGTGTGCAACTGCCTTCAGTGCGCATGCCCGAGTCACTATTTACCGAATAAGCAGGCCTGTGCAGCGAGAGGTTCTGAGAGCTGTGGTCTAGTTCTAGTGACCTGTGCCATTTTAACTTCTTTGGTAAATGTCCATTCTTGAGATGTAGGCACTTGCTCCTCCTTCCAAAAGAAGGTATCTCTTCCTGGGACAGAAGACTCCTCTGAAATAAACTCATTGCCTAAAAAAACAAATGAAAAATGAAAAAGAAAAAAAAAGCCAAAGACCTTAACTGCCCTTTCCTCCAGAGGAGCTCTGTGGAGTGGCTGGCTCTCCCCAGCTTGTCTTTCCTTCATTCGTCTGAGTGCTACTGCCTTGCCTGGAACTGTCCCTGGTGTAGAGGTTGTGGTCCTTGATGTAGGTGATGACAGCGTCTGGGAGCAGGGCCAGCCAGGCCATGGCCACCCAGTGGTGGGCAGCCACGAGGTCTTTCTTCCTGTAATTGTCATTGACAGGAGAGATGATACCCCTGATCACCTGGTACATTCCTGTTTGATGTAGGTGGTCTCAGGCCACCTCAAACAAGCGCAGGTGCATGTTGGGGATGGGACTGAAGGAGCCACAGGCCAGGAGCACCACTGGGATGCGGATCTTCATCTTGTCAGGCACATCCACACCCTTGGCAGTGGCCACCCTGCCTGCGCATGGCGGGGCTCTGCAGAGGTTCTCTGCGAGCCTCGGGGGACTGCCAAGGACTGGGGTATCCGTTGTACCGAACCCAGGCTCCTGGCCTGCAGATAGATTATTTCGCTAAACTCTTCTAGAGTCTAAAGACACAATGTGGTGTGGGATTAAGATATGCCAATTCAGGGACAGGGCAGGCTCGTCCTGGGGCCTTGCGTCGCCAGAGCAGGAGCCATCCCACGCGGATGAGCCTGCCCTGTCCCTGAATTGGCATATCTTAATCCCACACCACATTGTGTCTTTAGATTCTAGAAGAGTTTAGCGAAATAATCAAAAGCAAAGGAATTTGAACTTTTTTCTTAGCTTCAGAAAGAATTTCTATAAATTTCACAGTTGAGTTCTCTTAAAGTAAAGGCTGTTTTAAAAGAGTGAACAAGGTACTTTACACAGATCTCTCAGCTCTCAAAATAGACCTGTGAGATTCAGATGCAAAAAGGAGCCATAATTTCTTCTCTCACAGGTGCAGTACAAATAAAATGATTTCCACTTGTTTTTCTTGTCACTTTAGCCACTACCATAGCTTTATTTTAGCTATGTGTTTCCCTCCTCTTTGCCCTGCCAATTGCTCCTAAGATTTCCCACAGTTCTTGTCTGAGAAGTAAACTTATAAATTACCTGACAGTAAAGTCAGGGGATAAGTAAATCACCATCCAGTCATCACAAAATCAAAATGTTTGTGATATGTCAAACCTTTAACAAGTCAATTGCTTCTTTTGAAAAATGTGTCTGTTCTCCTTCATGCTGAGAACAACCGAGTCACTTCATGAATTTTGCTCTTGATAGAAGACTAAAGGCACAATGTCTTCAGGTGATAAATTATGTCAAACATCTAATAAGATGGCTAAGCAGCATTAATGTCTTTTTATTTTTAAGAATCTTATTTCATAGTTTAATTCCCTATAGAACAGAGTTGAGCTCTGTGTCTTTGGTAACTCAAGTAGATAATGTAAAATTTGTCCTGAAGTTTCAGGGAGGAAA
Organism: Halichoerus grypus; assembly: GCF_964656455.1. Taxonomy (NCBI): domain Eukaryota; kingdom Metazoa; phylum Chordata; class Mammalia; order Carnivora; family Phocidae; genus Halichoerus; species Halichoerus grypus. The sequence goes on from NC_135714.1 coordinate 45,151,600, forward strand.
AGTTTAGGCCCTACAGGCCCTGAGCCATTTATGCTGTCACCAGACATTTTCCTCCTAAGTAGTCTTCAGAATTATGCTGTATGTGCGTGTGTATGTATATGTGTGTCCATCTGTTCTAAGAGTTGTTCATCAGACCCCAGTTTGTTAATGACTGTTGTTCCTGCTTGACTTCAGTGAATTTTGCTCACGGATGACAAACTGGGGAGCATATTTGTCAAACCCAAGTTCTTTTACAAAGCCAAAAGTAGAGAGCTTGAAAAAAGATTTCAAAGAAGTATTTGGACATTAGAGTTGAGCAAGAATGTTCAAATTTGCTGAGAGTGATAGTCACTGCAAACAGTGGGCTCATTGAGCCTTCAGGAACTCAAGCAAGGCTACCAATTTCCAGATGAAGAATTTAATACTAGAGGAACATGTTGGCCTATTAAATATAGAAATCCATTTCTGAGAATGGTTGATAATTGGATCCTTACAAAAAGGCAGTTTCTACAGGAAGTTTCAAAATGACTAAAGAAAACATTCCCGAGCCTTTCCAAATGGTATAACTAGTAATCAGATGTAATGTGAATACTCTTTGTTGAACTGAAAATAAAGAAGAAAAATATTCTTTTAACCCCGCCTCCCCATCTCTATCTCTCTCTCTCTCTCTTTCTCTCTCATGCACACACACACATACACACACGCCCTACATATGTACATGTAGAGTCCACATAATGCTTTTTCAAACTTAGGTATTTCTGTGGATGAGAGTTTAAGAATAAAATATCCTATCTGGCCATGTCTCATCCTGTTTCCTATCTCAAACAGCTCTTCCCCAGCTTACGAATAAGCTCCAAATAGAACTTCAGTATTTTTGGGTTGTCCAACTAACTAATAATCATTTCTTTTTAAGATTTATTTATTTGTTTTACAGAGAGAGAGAGAGCATGCATGCACGTGCAGAGGGAGAGAATTTCAAGCAGACTCCCTGTTGAGCATGGAGCCCCACTCAGGGCCGGAGATCATGACCTGAGCTGAAGCCGAGAGTTGGACGCTTAACTGACTGCGCCACCCAGGCTCCCCTAATCATTTATTTTTCTTGTGTATGAGTATTGCTAAAGAAAGTTGATTAATTCTCTCAAAGATTAGATTCATCTTGACATCTTTATTTTAGCTCTAAACGCAAGGTGAAGGGCCAAAAAGACTTTGGTGAGTGTAGCTGGGAGATGAGCAGTCTTTTAACGCCCTCCGTTTAGAACCTCCATTATCATTTTTCTCATACAATGAATCAGATCATCCTCTTTTCATTAGCCAGCCCTCCCAATGGCTTGGTCTGCTTCAAATGGATTGCTAGCTGCAGATCATGCATGCTCAAATATCTCATCATTTCCACATAATTCCCCTAATTGAGAAACTTGTACTTTCATTGCGTCCTCAAAAAGCAATTTTCTAATGACTTATTAAAATAATGCCATTTGCCAGCCTTTTAAAAAGTCCCACTTTTGCATGGTGTCATGCTATAATTAGTAATACAGCATCAGTGATTAAGCTGAATACCAATTTGAGGCATTTGCACAGCCTTAACGCCTTAACGGAGTTTGGTCACTAATGGGGTATGGCACTTTGCTTGTTCCTTGATACCTGAATGCTGCAACAATATCTAGATCCTCGGATTACCTTGAAATGTTGATTTCAGACTCTTGAAACCATGGCAACAGTTGGTTCAAATGAATCCCGGAGCTTTAAAAAACCAAGATTTTGTTGTTGAATTTCTTTGCTTTTTTTTTTAACCCCTTGGTCATAAAACTCATGAGAAAATAGTTACAGCCAGACTTTGTATAAATGTGTTATCCGTTCACCTTTCTATAGAAAAGGGCAGACCACAGGTATGATTACTTTCCCACCAGGGAGAGAAGGGAAAACTGATATGGGGGTCCCATGACTGGTGTTTAAAGGTTACATGATAATACAGTAGCAGAGTAGTAAAGAAAACAGTGTAGTATTAGAATCCACCTAGTTGTTTAAGCTTAGAAATCTCCCCTCCCATATCCACCTCGATACCAAAACCTCAAATTCTAGTGACAAAATATTTTTTATATTTCTTCCCTCCTCCTCATTCTCGTTACCACTTCCCTAATCTAGGCAATAGCCCATTAGCCCAGCTTCCTGCCTCTCATCTGGCACCTTTTATTTTATTTTATTTTATTATTTTTTAAAATTTAAATTCAAGTTAGTTAACATATAGTATAGTACTGGTTTCAGGAGTAGAATTTAGTGATTCATCACTTATAACCCCCAGTGCTCATCCCAACAGAGTGCCCTCTTTAATACTCATCACCCACTTAGCCTATCCCCATCCACCTCCCCTCTAGCAACTCTCTAGTTTGCTAACTAATATAGTTTGTTCTCTATATTTGAGAGTCTTCTATGGTTTGCCTCCCTCTCTGTTTTTATCTTATTTTATTTTTCCTTCCCTTCCCCTATGTTCATCTGTTTTGTTTCTTAAATTCCACATGAGTGAAAGCAAATGGTATTTGTCTTTCTCTGGTTGACTTATTTTGCTTAGCATAATGCACTCTAGTTCCATCCACATTGTTGTAAATGGCAAGATTTCATTCTTTTTGATGGCTGAGTAATATTCTATTATATATGTAAATATTCATGCATGCGCACACACACACACACACACACACATCTTCTTTATCCATTTATCAGTTGATGGTGGGCATTTGGGCTCTTTTCATATTTTGGCATTGTGGATAGTGCTGCTGTAAACATTGTGGTGATTATGTCCCTTTGAATCAGCACTTTTGTATCCTTTGGATAAAGACCTAGTAATGTAATTTCTGGGTTGTAGGGTAGATCTATTTTTATTTTTATTTTTTGAAAGATTTTTATTTATTTTTTTATTTATTTGACAGAGAGAGAGAGAGAGAGAGAGAGGGAACACAAGCAGGGGGAGTGGGAGAGGGAGAAGCAGGCTTCCCGCTGAGCAGGAGCCCGATGCGGGGCTCGATCCCAGGACCCTGGGATCATGACCTGAGCCGAAGGCAGACGCTTAACGACTGAGCCACCCAGGCACCCAAGGGTAGTTCTATTTTTAACTTTTTGAGGAACCCCCATACTGTTTTTCAGAGTGGCTAAACCAGTTTGCATTTCCACCAACAGTGCAAAAGTGTTCCCCTTTCTCCACATTCTCCCCTGTCCAGTGGACCTCCCTGTCATGTTCCTGACCAATATCTGTTGTTTCCTGAGTTGTTAATTGTAGTCATTCTGACAGGTGTGAGGTAGTATCTCATTGTGGTTTTGATTTGTATTTCTGTGATGAAGAGTGATGTTGAGCATCTTTTCATGTGTCTCTTAGCCATTTGTATATATATCTTCTTTGGAGAAATGTCTGTTCATGTCTTCTGCCCATTTCTTAACTGGATTATTTACTTTTGGGGTGTTGATTTTGATGAGTTCTTTATAGATTCCAGATACTAGCCCTTTATCTGATATGTTATTTGTAGATATCTTCTCTCATTCCATCGGTTGCTTTTTAGTTTTATTGATTGTTTCTTTCACTGTGCAGAAGCCTTTATCTTGATGAAGTTCCAGTAGTTCATTTTTACTTTTTTTTCACTTGCCCCTGGTGACGTGTCTAGTAAGAAGTTGCTGTGGCTGAGATCAAAGAGGTTATTGCCTGTTTTCTCCTTGAGGATTTTGATGGTTTCCTGTCTTATAGTTAGGTCTTTTCATCCATTTTGAATATATTTTTGTGTATGGTATAAAAAAGTGGTCCAGTGTCATTCTTTTGCCTGTTGCTGTCTGGTTTTCCCAACATCATTTGTTGAAGAGACTGTCCTTTCCCCATTGGATATTCTTTCTTGCTTTGTTAAAGATTAACTGACCATATAGTTATGGGTCTATCTCTGGATTCTCTGTTCTTTTCTATTGATCTATATGTCTGTTTTTGTGCCAGTACCATACTGTCTCAATGATTACAGCTTTATAATACAGTTAAAGTCTGGGATTGTGATGCCTCCCACTTTGCTTTTCTCTTTCAACATTACTTTGGCTATTCGGAGTCTTTTAAGATCTGTTACAAATTTTAGGATTGTTTGTTCTAGCTCTGTGAAAAATGCTGGTGTTATTTTGATTGGGATTGTATTAAAGGTGTAGATTGCTCAGATAGTGTAGATGTTTTAACAATATTTGTTCTTCCAATCCATGAGCATGGAATGTTTTTCCATTTCTTTGTGTCTTCTCCAGTTTCTTTCATAAGTGTTCTATAGTTTTCAGAGTACAGATCTTTTACCTCTTTGGTTAGGTTTAATCCTAGGTATCTTATGGTTTTAGGTACAATTATAAAAGGGATTGATTCCTTGATTTATCTTTCTGCTGTTTCATTATTGGTGTATAGAAATGCAACAGATTTCTGTTCATTGATTTAATATCCTGCAACTTTGCCTAATTCATGGATGAGTTCTAGCAATTTTTTGATGGAGTCTTTTGGGTTTTTCTACTTAGAGTATCATCTAGACTGCAATTGGTGAAAAATTGACTTCTTCCTTGCCGATTTGGATGTCTTTTATTTCTTTTTATTGTCTGATTGATGAGGCTAGGACTTCTAGTACAGTATTGAATGACAATGGTGAGAGTGGACCTCCCTGTCATGTTCCTGACCTTGGGGGAAAAGTTCTCAGTTTTTTCCCATTGAGGGTGATATTCGCTGTGGGTGTTTCATATATGGCCTTTATGATGTTGAGGTATGTTTCTTCAATCCCTATTTTCTTGAGGTTTTTTTTATCAAGAAAGGATACTGTGTTTTGCCAAATGCTTTTTCTGCATCTATTAGGAGGATCATATGGTTCTTATTCTTTCTTTTATTTATTTTTTTTTATATTTAAAGATTTTATTTATTTTGAGAGAGACAGAGTGTACACATGCCAGCATGGAGAGAAGCAGAGGGGGAGGGAGATGAAGGGGGAAAGAATCCCAAGTAGACTCCGTGCTGAGCATAGAGTTCAATATGGGGCTTGATCTCAAGACCCTGAGATCATGACCTGAGCTGAAACCAAGAGTAGGATGCTTAATTGACTGAGTCACCCAGGCGACCCTATCTTTCATTAATGTGGTGTATCACATTGATTGATTTGTAGATACTGAACCACCCCTGCAGCCCAGGAATAAGTCCCACTTGATCATGGTGAATAATCCTTTTAATGTACTATTGGATTCAGTTAGTATCTTGTTGAGAATTTTTCTGTTCATGTTCATCAGGTATATTGGTCTGTATTTCTCCTTTTTAGTGGGGTCTTTGTCTGGTTTTGGAATTCTGGCCTCATAGAATGAGTTTGGAAGTTTTCCTTCCAATTCTATTTTGTGGAACAGCTTCAGCAGAGTAGGTATTACTTCTTCATTAAATGTTTGATAGAATTCTCTTGGGAAGCCTGGACTCTTGTTTGTTGGGATATTTTTGATTACTGATTCAATTTCTTTGCTGGTTATGGGTCTGTTCAAGTATTCTACTTCTTCCTGCTTCAGTTTTGGTAGTTTATGTGTTTCTAGGAATTTATCCATTTCTTCCAGACTGCCCAATTTGTTGCCATATAATTGTTCATTATATTTTCTTATAGTTGTTTATATTTCTGCGTTGTTGGTTGTGATCTCTCCTCTTTCATTCATGATTTTATTTATTTGGGTCCTTTGTCCCTTCTTTTTGATAAGTCTGGCTAAGGGTTTATCAATTTAATTCTTTCAGAAAACCAGCTCTTTGTTTCATTGATCTATTCTACTGTTTTTTTTTTTTTTATTTCTGTATCATTTATTTCAGCTCTAATCTTAATTATTTCCTTTCTTCTGCTGGTTTTAGGCTTTATGTGCTGTTCTTTTTCTAGCTCCTTTAGGTGTAAGGTTTAATCTGGCACCTTTTAAATCCATCATCATGTTTAGTTGATGCCTGAGTGATTTTGCTACTTGAAAACCCATAATGGATCTCCATTACCTTTAGAATAAAATCTGAATTTTTGACATGATTCAAGGCTTTCTAAAAACTGGCTCAAGCCTAACTTTTTAAGCTTTCTCTGTTCATTTCTCCTTATGCATCCCAAATTCTAGATGTATCAGATTATTAATATTTCCTGAATAGAACTTGTCATTTCTTTTCTTTCTGACTTTGTTTTTACTATTCCATCTAGGATATCCTTTCCTCATCTGGTCCATCTGATAGCCATCAAGAATTCTTCAAGTCTTACTTCAAATGTCCTCTCTTTTCTAAGTTTTCTCTGACATCCCTGCCTCTTTCTGTACTTCCCAGCAAACCGTGGGCCATATTAATATTACATCCATATTAGATTTCATTTTAATGCACATTTCTACTTTTTTCTGCTGCATTTACTCTTTGAAGTCTAGGAACTTGCCACATTTACCCCTTTGTGCCTAACATTTAGTACAATGCTTGTCAGATGATAAAATTCTGGTGTTTATTGAGATGAGCTGAATTATCACTAAAACTGATTCTATAGCCATCCCTCATTGAAATAGCTCAAGACAAAATGGTGAAGAAGTAAAAACTTGTTTTTATTGTCTTCTTTCTTCTTTTCAGACCTAACCTTCTTATCAGTCTAATTCCAACATTGTTCTTGTAGCTTTGATCAGCATGAAGAGACCACAGTTGGACTGCCTTCAGAATAATCTCCACAGTTTGTACACAACCTGAGCAAATGCAAAAGGAGAGGAGTCCAATACAAAGGTTAGGAAAGCATAAAAAGGACAAGTCAGGGTTAATGTTTTGACGCTAAGATTGGATGAACCCTCCTCAAGGACCTCTGCCGTATTCTTCTTCTTACCCCTCTTCTTTGTCTTTAATGTCCTGGACAAGTGCAAACTTCATGTCTTTACAGACTGTTACATTCAACAACTCTCTCAGACTCTATATAGAATCCTTTTCCTTCTCCCTTTTGGAGAATTTTTCTTCTTTTTTTTTCCTTCTAGATTTCTGATGCCTCATGGTAAATAGGTAAATTAATATGATCACTTGAGAACAGGAGGTGGTCATGGTCCACTAGCAGTTATCTGATCTTCAATAGCATCTGAAAATAGAAGAGATTAAATTCCAGGGCTACATTTTTCCCCCTTGAGAAGGTGCCTACATATACTTATTAAAGAACCTTAATCATTTTACCCTGGAATCCCCAGTGCTATATTGTCTCATCCCAGGGGTCAGAAAGTTGTCCAGCAGAAGCAAAATCTTCATCTCAGGATCTTCTCTGTTTATGAATTTTATTTTATTTTTATTTTTTATTTTTTAAAGATTTTTATTTATTTATTGAGAGAGAGAGAATGATAGAGAGAGAGCATGAGAGGGAGGAGGGTCAGAGGGAGAAGCAGACTCCCTGCTGAGCAGGAAGCCCGATGTGGGACTCGATCCTGGGACTCCAGGATCATGACCTGAGCCAAAGGCAGTCGCTTAACCAACTGAGCCACCCAGGTGCCCCTGTGAATTTTATTTTTATTAAAGATTTATTTATTTGTGAGACAGAGAGAGAGAGAGCAGGCACATGCAAGTGTGGGGGGTGGGCAAAGGGAGAGGGAGAGAGTAACTCAATCAGACTCCATGCTCAGTGTGAAGCCTGCTGAGTCCCACACAGGGCTTGATCTCAAGACCCTGAGATCAGGACTTGAGCCAAAACCAAGAATTGGATGCTTAACTGACTGTGCCACCCAGGCGCCCCTGAATTTTTTTTTAAAGCTATTTGGCAAAAGAAGGGTAGAGAGAGAACAATAACAGGAAAAGTTAATTCTTTTTCCAGCTGGGGCAGGTCCAGAACTAGTAGGGATGCTTCACACAGTTTGCATTTTCCTATGCTTTGTCTTCTGTCTAGGCTTCTTTAACTCTTAAATCCATGTTGTTCTATTGTTAGTTTTACCCTTCCTGCTCATCAGTTCCATCATCTTTACTTAAATATTTCTTAGTTAATTTTTGAGTGATTCATTTATTCAGTCATTGATTTCAATAAAATTTAATTGAACATCTACCGTATTAGTTAAGATGAATAATACTAACTATTGTAACAAGAATCTCAGTAGCCTAGCACAGTGGTTTGTTTCTTGGTCACCTGAAGTCCGGTCTGAATGTTGCTGCTGAGACTGCTCACCTTATAAGGGTGATTCAGGGATTTGATCTCTTCCATCTTATGGCATTGCCATATTCAGCGATATAACAGTTCTTTGCTTTAGCCACATGGATAGAGAACCTTTGAAAGGTTGCTTGGGATGTGATATGGGCAGGTTTGGTAGTGCGGTATACTACATGCATTCACATTCTATTGGATGGAACTCGGTCACATGCTTACATGTTCCAGGCTGGCAGTGGGCAGATTCAAGAGGGGTGTGGGAAATCTCTAATTGTATGTCAATAATGGAGAGGAGAACTGATGAATACAATGTCAGACACTTTGCTAAGTATTGGAAATTTAAAAAAATGAGTAAGAAACAATTGTAGTATGAGGAGCTCACGTCCAGGCCACCAGACACATATAAACAGAAAATTAAATATAATATGGCATTAATAGTTACTGAGTGTATACTTTCCTCCATGTACTATATTAAGCCTTTAATATGGTGGCCCTTAATTAATTTATTCCTTATAATAGTCCCATGAGGTAGGTACTTTTATTATCCCTATTTCATAGATAAGGAAACCGAAGCACAAGGGTTTAAGAAATTTGCCTAGAGTCATACTACAAATAAGTGGCTGAGCTAAGTTTCAAAACTAGGCAGTCTATCTTTAAAGTTTGAATACTTAATAATTACATTATACTACAATAAAGAGATGCACAGGAGGTTAGAGGACTACAAGGGAGACCCAGCTGGTTGTGGGATTAAGAAAAGGCTTTATGTAGCAGGCACTACCTGAACTGAGGTGTAATGGTGGAGTTGGAATTAATCCAGTTTCTGGGCAGGAAGAATTAAAGCAGAGGAAAAAGGGTGGATAAAGGTAGTGCAGTGACAGATATCTTGGTGTATTTTAAGATCTGTAGGTGGTTTGATGCCATAGGTCAAGATCCAGGCTGGAAGTTGCGAGAGACTAGCTGTAGAGATAGATGAGGCCAGGTCATTGAAGGCATTTTATGCAGTGTTAAGGAGCTCACCACTTAACCTAAGTGATTGCAGCTCTTGAAAATTTCATTTAGAGGATTTAAATAATCAAATTTACATTTTACTTACAATCCACTGGTGGCTATGTGAAGGATGGGTTGGAGTGGACCAAAAGTGCTGGCTGAAAGATCAGTTAAGAGGGTTTTAAAGTAGTCCAGGAAAGCCAAATTTTAATACATTTTGTTTTCTTTCTTATTACACAGAGAATATAAAATAATAATAAATGGCTGAGTATCACTTACCATACCACTCATTTGTCCTCATAACAACCATGTGAAAGAGGTATTGTTATTATCCCCGTCTTACAGTTGAGGAAATTGAGGCACAGGTTGTGTATATGAGTGGCTAGTAATTAATGGCACCAAAATTCAACCGTCTGTGATCTGGCTCAAGGGCTGACCTCTAGTATATGGTCTATAAACTAGTATATAGTATACAATTAACCCCTAGTATATAGTCTCCTCATATGAAGTAATGTTACAATTTATTAAAGTTACAAAAAGCTGGATGTGTTACATGGGTAAGGGGAGAAAGGTGGGATTGGGAAGCAGAATCAACAAGAAGTAAGCCAGTTAGAGGGTACAGGGACCTTCTCCTGAGGGGCCAGAAAGCCTGAGTCTTGGAGGCAAGATTGAATGGTTAGGTGTGCTTTATTCTACAGAAGAAAAAACTTAGGCACAGAAGGATTAAGTGACTCACCCAAGGTCCCATAACTAGTAAGTCACAGAAAGAGGATTAAACTCAGGTAGTTATTGGGGCGCCTGGGTGGCTCAGTTGTTAAGCATCTGCCTTCGACTCAGGTCATGATCCCAGGGTCCTGGGATCGAGCCCCGCATCGGGCTCCCCGCTCGGTGGGAAGCCTGCTTCTCCCTCTCCCACTCCCCCTGCTTGTGTTCCCTCTCTCGCTGTCTCTCTCTCTGTCAAATAAATAAATAAAATCTTAAAAAAATTTTAATAAAAAAAATAAACTCAGGTAGTTATTAATGGAGTCCATATTCTGTATCACCATGCATTGTTGCCTCTCTTTGTTCCATACCCAATAAGTTATTGAGAGTGAAAAGCATTTCCTAGAATATGAGGAAGTCTTGGGTCAATACAAAATTTAGCAAGCCTACTTTCACAGTTATCAGTAAACACTTTTCTATCAATGATAAAACAGGAGTAGCTGTAGAATATACATATTCTTGGTAAGAGTGGGAGCCATTTTTCACAGTTTGCTAATGAATTACTCCTCCCAGATATCATAAGGTCTTTAAAAATATATATTTATGTCTAATCTGGTGGTGTATGGCAGTGTCCTAACTCTCTCAGAGCTCTCTTGGGGCTTCCTTGTGTTCATTTTCTATTATCCTGGGGGTATGCAGCCCCTTGCTCTGAGCCACCATAAATAGGGCTGACTATAGAATATGTGGGGCCCAGGGCAATATGAAAATGGGGGCTCCTTGTTCAAAAATTGGTAAGGACTTCAAGATGGCAAGAACAGGGCGCCTGGGTGGCTCAGTTGGTTAAGCAACTGCCTTCGGCTCAGGTCATGATCCTGGAGTCCCGGGATCGAGTCCCACATCGGGCTCCCTGCTCGGCAGGGAGTCTGCTTCTCCCTCTGACCCTCCTCCCTCTCACTCCCTCTCATGCTCTCTGTCTCTCGTTCTCTCTCTCGCAAATAAATAAAATCTTAAAAAAAAAAAAAAAATTAAAAAAAAAAAAAAAAAAAGATGGCAAGAACAGAAAACTAAACCAAGCTTGGGGATCTCCTGAGTGTGGGGCCTTGTGTGGCCACACAGAGCACACACCTATGAAGTAAGCCCTGGCAGTGTCCCTGTCCAGCACTTAGCTTCGTAGTTCCTGAAGGCATTGTCTGGGGTGCCTCGTTCTGTGGATCCCTAAATTCATGGTGTTTGTGTCTCCAAAATGCTCATTCTGCTCACTGGGGGGCTCGTCATCTTTAAGGCTTTCTCAGTTTCCTTCATTGTCCAGGGATGTAGATGAGAATGACCCTGAGAGGACCCTGTTCTTTCTCCTGGAAGGCAGGCTGCCCATCTTAGTCAGATCCTGCCTCTCTGCCTGATGGCGTCTTGGCGCACAGTTAAGATGATGGGTGGGAGGAAAGATTGGAACTCAGTGGCCTTTGGGTTTTAAGAATATGATAAAGAGTGAGAAGAAAATATATTTTCAGTACATGTAACTGTCACAGGGTAAGTGTCCAGAATATATACAGAACCCCTATAAAATCAATAAGAGAAAGGCAACTCAGTAGAAAAATAGGTAAAAAACTTAAGCACTTCACTCAAGAGAAATTATGAATAGCCAACAATCTTATACACATTATAAACATTCTTTTGTATATATTTAATAAAAACAGCAGCAGCAAAGATTAAGGAAAGGCTTAACATCAAAGCAATTAGGAACATAGCTTCCAAAAAAAATACTTTCTTTAAAAATAAGTTAAAAGAACCAGTAAATTTTTGTATAAAAAGCATCTGCCCTCCCCTGACGTGAGTTGCATGATAAGATGAAAGCATGCAGGGGCGCCTGGGTGCCTCTGTTGTTGAGCGTCTGATTTTGGCTCGTGTCATAACCCCAGGGTCCTGGGATCGAGCCCTGCATCTGGTTCCCTGCTCCGCGGGAAGCCTGCTTCTCCCTCTCCCACTCCCACTGCTTGTGTTCCCTCTCTGGCTGTGTCTCTATCAAATAAATAAATAAAATCTTTAAAAAAAAAGATGAAAGCATGCAAAATTGATTTAGAAACCACTCCTGTAGCATAAATATCCCTTTATTCACTGTGTTGGTCAAAATATTTAATTGTGGCACTTTATTCTTCCATTTCAGTGTAAGAAAAGCATCATTTTGCTGGTGAAGTTATGCTCTCATATTACAATGGGGGCAGATGTCTGCACTTAATCCGAGAAATTATTGACATTTCAGTATCGCAAATACCCTTCATAGTACTTGATAACGGACTGTGTAAGTGGACCCTTCGACCTCTCTGACAAATTCGGCCGAATCGGTAATACGTACCCATCTACAAACTGAGATGCTGTACGCTCCATGTAGCTTTCCCCTTGGGGCTGGATGCTAACTAGTCAAGCTTTATTAGGCCCTCATTGCTTACTGAGTCTACCATTTCTTTATTATTTATTCTTTACCAGTCCTGAAGACTAGGGCTCGACTGCAGCTCCCATTTTGCAGGGAAGGCGGTGAGAGGCAAGGTCGTTTGCTAAAGGTGGACGAGTGTGGCAGTGACAGGCCTGAGATTAGAGCCTACAGTCCTGGGGGGTAATTTGGATTCCACCGCCTCTGTGAGTGGATGCTGGCTCTGTGTTCATCACGCGCTCTCATTGAGGTTGCTGAAGCATTTCATGAACAGAAATCTTTTTCCTCCTGGGTCTCTCTGGCCCTTACAGGATGTATTGTACCACTTAGCACCTATATTACTCTTGTATGTTTCTGGTTTCTTCTTTAAATGTTCCATTTGTGCAAAGGAGTTGAGTCCCTAATAAAATTGTGAGTGCCTTAACATCAAAAAACATGTTTTTTTAATTTCTTTTGGTATCCTCTCTATCAGCACAATGTTAGGCATGTTTGGTAAACCCTCAATAAATAGGGTTATTGTTCTCTGATCCCTTTGTAAATTAGGTGACCAAAACACAGGATTCCAATTTGCTTTACAAAATTAAATTTTGCTTTTATCACAAGGGATCTGTGTTTGGGCTGCTTTTGAAATAGGACTATATTTAACACAGCTCAGTTTGGACATAATTTCATGTGTATGCATTTAGCAGGGATGGTATATGGAGTAATCAACTTAGGGGATCATTTGATCCTGTAAAAAAATACAGAAAATGTGCTCTGTACTCCCCATGAATATTTGCTTGGGAAGCTGAAATGGTGTAAAGTACCATCATCCCTTGTCAATTCTAATGTTAGATTTCTTATTTAACTAAATGTGTCTGGCCTATATGACTTCCAGGTTTGAAAGGAAAATGAAGGAAAGGACAAGGGAATTGGACTGCTTACCCATGGATAGTGGGAATAAATGTGAAAAATACTAATCCTGAGTTTGAATTATTTAAAAAAATGATTAGTCATGTAAGATGATCTCTGTCCTTCCCTCTTTTGCTTTCTTCTTTTCTTCTTCAAGCTTTTCAAGTATTTCATTTTGTTTGATATGGAAACTCCTAAGTATCAAATCCATCAACCCCAGCCTGACAAGTTGCACAGCTTCCCCAGGCAGGGCTGATATGCACCAATTCCCACTGATCGACATAGCAGTTGGCATCCATACTGAGTTGTCAGTCTCTGTACCATACTGGTTGTTAAAGATTTTGACTATAACCCATCCCCTGTCATACATGATATAGGCTGACCACATATTTGGGTTCTCTTCTATCACAGTGTTCTTGCCGAACCTTTCTCTTCAGCTCTACTTTGGGTTTCCAAAGTTGAAGATGAACAGACTGTAGTGGAACTTTATTATTTTTGCTTGCCCAGCCTCTATTGATCGTGCTTCTGGTAACAGGACTCAGATTTTGTTTGGGGCTCATTCCTCCTCATCTCAGCCCATGTGAGGTCCCAGTAGACCTGACTCCATTCCCAGCATGTGTTCCAGACGTGGTCCCATTGGTTCAGTATGATGTGATCCCCTCATGCTTATTAGATGCTCTGAATTATTTCCTGGGATCACTGGTCCAGAAGTAAATCTTCACTTTCACTGGTCTTGGAGATTAAGGATGGAGGATCTGGGGCTGCTGCAGCCAACATGGTAGAAGTGGAGTCCAAGAGGATGGAGTCAGCACAAAGGCCCAGAACCAGATAATGGAGAGCGAGACAAACCTAGGCCTTACATACTGGTTGAAGCTCTGTATCCAGGTACTCCTAAAGCCAGTTCTACTCTTGGAGGTTTGCTGTTGTTTTTGTTTGTTTTTAAAGTACAGAGAGTTCCCATATACCTCTTCCCCCTATGCTTTCCTTCAACCTCCTTCATTGTCATCTTTCATGTACCCAGAGTGGTACATTTGTTGTAGTGGATGAACCTACATTGACACATCATTATCACCCCACATCCATAGTTTACTTTAGGGTTCACTCTTTGTGTTGTGCATTCTATAGGTTTTGATAAGTGTATAATGACATGTATCCACATTATATTATTGTACAGAATAGTTTCACTGCCGTATTCATCACTCCCTTACCCCTAACCCTTGGTAACCAGTGATCTTTTTGCTCTCACCATAGTTTTGCCTTTTCCAGAATGCCATGTATTTGGAATCATACAGTATGTAGCTTTTTCAGATTGGCTTCTTTCACTTAGTAATATATATTTAAGTCTTTTCTTCCATGTCTTTTTGTGGCTTATAATACCTCACTTCTTTTTAGCACTGAATAATATTCCATTGTTTGGATGTACCACAGTTTATCCATTCATTTACTAAAGGATAGCTTGGTTGTTTTACAAGTTTTGGCAGTTATGAATAAAGCAGCTATAAACATTTGTGTGTAGGTTTTTGTGTGGACGTAAGTCCCTTGGAATTTTTAGACATAAATTTCCCCCTTTGCTTCAACCATTTTGGATTAGGTTTTCTCTTATAAGCAAGTAGAAGATACTAATGATATACAGAGGCAGGATTATAAACTGTCCAAGATGTTCTTGATGTTCTTTTCTGCCTGACCTCATTTCAGGTACCCACTCTTAATCTTTTTTTTTAAGATTTTATTTATTTATTTGACAGAGAGCGAGAGAGCACAAGCAGGGGGAAGGGGCAGAAGAAGAGGGAGAAACAGGCCCCCCCGCTGAGCAGGGAGCCCTATATGGGGGTTAATCTTTTCATCCTCCCTTTTATTAAGTAAGTAAGGAAGTGTAATCTACATATTATTACTGTCATCTTTAGACTAATTATTCTGTCTCCAAAACTGGCCTCTCTGTCTTCAGTCTTGTTTTCCTTCCAATTTTTCTTCTACCATGCAGTCAGAGGGATTTTTCTGATTTGTGAAATAAATCACTCTTCTGCTTATCTTTGCCCTTCTAGCCCATGTTATACTACTGTTCTTGGGGTAAAAATCCAGTTACCAACCATGGCCCATAGGCCCTTGGATGATCTAGTCTCCCCCTTTTTAAATAAAAAAATTTAAATTCAATTAGCTAAGATATAGTACATCATTAGTTTTGATATAATGTTCAGTGATTCATTAGTTGAATATGACACCCAGTGCTCATCATATCACGTGCCCTCTTTAATTCCCATCACCCAGTTACCCCTTCCCCCTCTCCCCATCCCTTTCTACAACCCTCAGTTTGTTTCCTGGAGTCAAGAGTCTCATATGGTTTGTCTTCCTCTCTGATTCCTTCCCATTCGGTTTTCCGTCCCTTCCCCTATTGTCCTCTGCACTATTTTTTATGTTCCACATGTGAGTGAAACCATATAATTGTCTTTCTCTGATTGACTTATTTCACTTAGCATAATCCCCTCCAGTACCATCCATGTCGATGTAAATGGTAGATATTCATCCTTTCTGATGGCTGAGTAATATTTCATTGTATATATGAACCACATCTTTATCCATTCATCTGTTGAAGGACATCTCGGCTCCTTCCACAGTTTGGCTGTTGTGGACATTGCTGCTATGAACATTGGGGTGTATGTGCCCCTTCTTTTTACTACATCTGTATCTTTGGGGTAAATACCGAGTAGTGTAATTGCTGGGTTGTAAGGTAGCTCTATTTTTAACATCCTGAGGAACCTCCATACTGTTTTCCAGAGTGGCTGTACCAGTTTGCATTCCTACCAACAGTGTAAGAGGGTTTCCCTTTCTCTGCATCCTTGCCAACATTTGTTCCCTGTCTTGTTAATTTTTGCCATTCTAACTGGTGTAAGGTGGTATCTCATGGTTTTGATTTGTATTAGTCTGATGCTGAGTGATGTTGAGCATTTTTTCATGTATCTGTTGGCCATTTGAATGTCTTCTTTGGAGAAGTGTCTGTTCATGTCTTCTGCCCATTTCTTGACTGGATTTTTGTTTTTTGGGTGTTGAGTTTGGGAAGCTCTTTATAGATCTTGGATACCAGCCCTTTATCTGTAATGTCATTTGCAAATATCTTCTCCCATTCCATAGGGGGCCTTTTAGTTTTGTTGATTGTTTCATTTGCTGTACAAAGGCTTTTTAGTCCCCTTCTCTCAGCACTTTGCTCTCTTGGTTCTCTTGTCAATTCCATGACAGTTGCAGTACCACTGAGTCTTTGTATATGCTGTTATCTTTGCCTTGAAGACATGTACCTGTGACCCTCCTCCCCTCTTGGCCAACTCTCACTATCCTTCACTTCTCAATTCAGATATTACATCTTTCAGAAGGCCTTCCCTGATTCCTTACTCTGGGTTAGGTCTCTCTACTATAAGTATCTCATAATGTGTGTACTTAGCATTCAGTAGCACAATGAATTATTGAGGTATCCCAGCTGCTCTGGAGATAGCCCCTGATGTGAAACACTTCCTGAAACCAAACCTCAAACTCATAAATGCATGGGTAGGTGGGTGGGTGGGGAGCTGGGTTGGGAGTCCCAGATTTATTAAAGGCAAGACGGGGAGAAAGTGGGTGGTCCTCAGAGCTGAGGGGGTGGAGTAGGTAAGGGAGAGGAGAAGACTATGAAACAACATGGAGGAATGGAGGAGGGCAAACTTAATGTACTAGGTACTTTTATGCATCTCTCTGGGAAGTATGTTTATCACGTGAGATGGACATGATTCTCTTCATTTTCCAGAAGAGGTTGGGAGATGTATGACAATTACCCAAGTCTAACAAGCAATTAGCAAGAGGCAGAGTTGATAGGATTGCCAGATTTAGGAAGTAAAAACACAGGATGCCTAGGTAAATGTGAATTTCAGATAAACAACAAATACTTTTTTAGTGTAAGTATGTCCTAATTATTAATTGTTTATCTGAAATTAAAATTTAACTGGGTGTCCAGTATTTCACTGAGCAACTCTAAAAGGTAGGGCAGTCTCTACTATAGTAATGGCAGATAACTTCACAGGCAGGATAAACCGGCTACGTTAGTCTAATCGGTAGTTGAGAATATTGAATATGAGAAAGCAGTGGCAGACCAATAGTATCAAAGTGATAATGGAACTGTGCAATTCTCATATCCTTAGTGTCAGTAAAGTGTCCTGTCAAAAAACCACTAGGTGATAAGTTTCCAGAAAGGTCACACATTTTGACCTGCATCACAGTTACAGGAATTTTAGGAAACAGCCTTAAATCCTTTTGGAACAAACTGAGATGTCAGTTAATCTGAAATTGATCTCCCAAGGAAGTATTCCAAAATGTGGAAATTTTTTTGAAAAGATGCCCGTAATTTATAAGTATATATCCTCACAAATGTGGAAATAACACCAGAAAGATGATTATATCCACTCCTTGGAATATTTTGCAGTTGTGATGACAAAGGGTCATTAATAACATGAGAAATGCAACAAGGTAGGATACATAACTGTATATACCGAATGATCACAGCTGTTTGAAAGGGAAAAAAATGAAGAAAGAATGAAAACTTAAGAGAAAAGATTGACAAGAATTACCCCAGATGTTGAAAGTGCTTTTCTGTGGGCAGTGATAAGAGATCTGTTCCCTTTTTTCAACTTTTCTGTATTTTTCAAGATTTTAATCAATGGCATATATTACTTTTGTAGTGAAAACTGTCAGTGTTTTATTTTAAAAGAGAGAAAGGGGATACTGTTATTAATTATTTGTTGTTACATCTGTTTTCCACAGTAGATACAAACTTTTCGCATTGTATTTGGCATATAGTAGACATGCAGTAAGTAATTATTGAATGAATGATGACAGGTAGTATGTCTGTGTTCTTTGTTACTGTATTTGCTATATCCAATTAAAGAGAGTTGAATGAATGGGAGATTTTGGCTCTTGGTGGTTTTGGACAAGCCTCCTAGACTTTCTGGGACTCTGTTTCCTCACTCGTAAATTCAGAGCTTGGACTGTGAGCTCTATGGTGGTCTCCAGAAGCTGAAAAATGTCATGATTATTTGATTATACAAGGTACAGACTGTCAGGCAGCAAGGGTAGCAGCCAGTTCCGGATCTCATAATTCCAGGCCACTTCTTTTCTCGAGATGTCTCTACTTTAGGATCAGGCAAGCCTTTTATGATGGACTATTTTATGAGACTTCAGAACTGCCCAGTTTGTACAGGGATCACTCATGATTAAATCCACTGCTTTCTGTATTTCAAAGATTTTATTTTACATCGCTCCTATGCTTTCTGAATTATTGCTTTGTCCGGTAAGGGTAGCAGCGTCTGGCCTATTTAAAATTGGTGGTAGTTGTCAGCTGCTCTCTAGAGTTGGCTAGACAGTTTGGATGTTGAGCTGACCAGGTTCTTCTATTGATAGAATTGCTATTTTGCATTTGGACACTCAAAGAGGTATTTCATACAAAAACAAATTACCAAGAAAAAAGGGAAACTCAGAAACCCTTTATATTCAGGATTTTGTTTACCCATTTGAGGCACATTCATAGATAAAATGGAAACGTACTCAGCTGAGCTGGTTACATTAGGGAGGCCATTTCTGGGTTAAGCAATTTTTATGGTGGGTAAGGCCTTCTTATTTTTAGATTGTTGATGTCACTCTCAAAAAATTGTCTTCCAAACTCTTTGCTTATAATAAGAGATGGTTAGCAGCTATTTACTACCTTAGGTCAACAGCCCTTAAAATATTTTCTTAGTTTTTAATAATATATAATATTATTTTTACCTTTTCCTAAAAACTTCTTGGTTTCCTTGACAGAAATAATTTAAATTTTTATGTGGATAGTTTATTTTTCAAGAAAACAAGAATGCTCCCAAACATGGGTAAGATAATTCTACTTACAACAGTAATCAGCTGAAAATGACATTGGTCCAAGGTTAAGTCAGTTGTGGAAGTATAAGGAAGGTTGTGTTACCAAAGCAACATGTTGTAGCTTCCTCCATAGTCTCCCAAGGTTTACTCTCTAGTTCCTCTAGGAGAGGTTCAAATAGAGATAAAGACATAGCAGTAAAGTAATAAATTCGTGAAAAAAATCCAAATATACAAAGTAAGGAAAATTTTTTTCTTTAACCATAAATTTAAAACATCTTTGCTTGAGGCACCTGGGTGGCTCAGTCAGTTAAGCATCTGCCTTCGGCTCAGGTCATGATCCCAGGGTCCTGGGATCGAGCCCCACTTTGGGCTGAGCAGGGAGCCTCCTTCTCCCTCTCCTCCCCCGCTAGTGCTCTCTCTTGCTATCTCTGTCACTATCTCTTTCTCTCTCAAATTAATAAATAAAATCTTAAAAAAAATCTGTGTTTATAGCATACAAACACAAATGCACATGAAAAACCAGCAATAGTTTGATCTTATAAAAGAACACCCTGTTTTTTGAAACCTTGCATCAACATCAAATTTGCTCCCTCCAATTAGTACCTAACTCTCTAACGTGTTTAGCCTTCCCCTCACAAAAGTTTATTGACTTTTTCCCACAAACATTCCATTATTTCAGAAAAAGAGAATATCAGATATTGAACTAGCATAAACATTCATATAGCTGGATACTTGGCTATTCCAGTCCTTCCTCTTCAGCTATTGGGTTTTGACTGTAATTGTTAGAAACCGAATATAAAGGAAGAGGAGGCATCAATATCTATTGCAGGAGCAGTTTCTTCCAATCTCCTCACTCGCAAATTAGGGGAAAAAATAAAAATGAAAGAACCCATTTCTACTTTCTCTAATAAGGATGTGGATGTTGAATTTAAATTTATCCATTGGAGGAGGGATAGTTGGCTTGAGAGGATTTGGAGAATGAGGTGGGAAAACATTCCTCAGTTCAGTGAAGGCCCACAAAACCCATAGGCTTTTATGGGAAAAATATGGAATGAGATAGTGTGTTCTTCAATAGGCCAGGAGGTAGGTCAGTAATTTATGCACATATTCATAATTGTTTCTTTGTTTTGTGACTTTCGGACATAATTCCAGTTCATGTCTTAGCTCTAAATGTCCCAACTATAGATAAGGCAAGCCTTTTATGAGAGACTATTTTATGAGACTTCAGAATTATACAGGAATTGTACAGGGATCACTTATATTAAATATGGTCACAACCTATTTTTTCATGCTCTCACCTCTCTCCCTGATCTCCCCTGAATTTTAGACTCTAGCACTGTTCTACTTGAGAGTCTATAAATATATCACGTGGTTCCATCCTTTTATGGTGTGCATATATGGTTCGCCATCCCACTGTCTTCATTCCCCCATCTCCAAATCATGCTTGAAGACGTGGTTGAAATGTCATTTCTCTCTGAGATCTTTTCAGATTCCTTCAGGCAGAAATAACTGCATCCAATCTGTGACCCCACTGCAATTTCAAAATTCTTTTTAAAGAGTACTCATTATATTTTTGGTAGATATTTGTATCAATCTTGTCCACTAGACTGTGAGCTCCTTGAGAACATGCTAATATGTTAATTCATAAAACACTGGATACAAAGTAGGCAACTAACTTTTATCTTCCATTTCCTTTCTGCCTGTGTGTGGCAGGATGGGATTTTTCTCCCCCTTCTTCTTTGTTAACCACAGTAAAGAAACAGTGACTTTGCATAACATATATCCAACTTAAACTATAAGAGGCTGTCAATATTAGCAAGATAAAGATTTGTCTTGTTCTACTCTGAAAGATGTAGAAGATCTAAGCTTTCTCCTTTGGTGAACTGTAGGGTTCTTTTCCTACCTGACAAGGACAGAGCCTTGATTGGCATTCATGGTTTCAGGGACATTGCAAAATATCTGTGAGATGAAAATGAGACAAAAGTGGACCTTGGGGAATTGAGGGAAATGGAAGGGATCCATAGAAAGCAGGAATTCTTGGATTTTTTTTTTTTTTATGAGATACCCATATGGAGAGAAATATGACTTAGAGAAAAGATTGAATAGATCCTTTCTAATTTCTTTAGGATTTTGTTTGTTCATGGTTATCTAAAAAGGGATTGTTTTAATGTACTATGCTTTACATGGGAGTCTGAGAGTCTCTCTTAATGGTGTCTTTTCCTCTTCTTTTCCTTGTCCGCACCACATGCAATTCTTGGCCTTGTCTTTTCCATTTCCTTTCCTACACCCGGAGTCTCAGCTCCATCTTCATGGCTCAACCCTGACTTAGCACTTGTGCCATAAGAAATAAGCATAGGTCCAATCTGTGTGAACTGGTGTCCCCTTACCTGCCCCCACCCCCATTCTTCTAGTACCAGGGGTTAAAATTTCTACCTGTCCAGTGAAAAGGGGCCTTGGAGTCAGAATGTAAGTTGAGTTATAGAAAATAAAGTATTATTTTTTTGCACATTTATGTTTGTGGATTATGAAGCATCCTTGCCAACTTTTTAACATTTATTTCTTTTTTGGATTACAGAGCAAACATATCTGTTATATACATGTTAAGAATATAGAAAAACATAAAAAAAACCCATTAATAATTCTATTATTTTATCCATATTTTGAGGTATAAAAAGCAAATAAATGGAAGTTTCCCTCCTCCACTCATGTCCTCATCCATAACACCTATTTATTGCTATCCAGTCCGTAATTTCTTTTAATATATTTAATACATTTATTTACTTCTATAATTGAACAGTTCCAAAATATTAATGGAATACCTTGAGTGTAGAACATTGTAGTGGATTCTATGAAGCTGTGTGTATGTAATGGAAAGCTTGATTCTTACCCTTGAGGAATCAGTTAACCGCTTGTCAGAAAGATAGATGTGAAAAAGATGAAAATATTTTAAAAAGAAATATGTAACTACACACAAACAGTTTCAGTAAAACAGATTGAGTTATTTCTTAGGAATAGGTTAAGATTTTAGGGAAAAGAAATCTATCTTTTTTTCAGGTCCTCCAGTGACATTTAGTACTTATTATATCTTTGAAGTTACTGCACTGAGTCACGCACTCAGAAATCTAATCAACTGAAATACTATGTGGCTTTATAAAGAAAATGAAAAATCTCTTTTTTTCTAGGCCGACTATAGGAATCACCCCTTATCTTTTTGGCTCAATCTGCCTTCCCAACAGCACTGTTTGAGACCGGGCATAAAGAATGATTGGGAAGACAAGCCCCTCTGTGGTACTGACAGGAAGTGGGTAAATACAGTGGTCTTTCATCTTACAAAAATAAATAACATTTCCTCATTCCCTCACCTTGATTTAGGCTTGATTGAGCATGAAAGGGGAATTTTCTTTCTCCTTTCAGAATAGCATTTATGAACCTCTAAATGGAAGTCCCTCTATCTGCTTCTTCGCTCAGATGAGGGGCCTCGCTTCCATATCCTCAGAGTATACTACATGGACCATGGACTGCCAGGCGGGAGATGCAGATCCTATTTCTGGCACTGCCCCCTGGCTTGCTCTGTGACCTGGTATAAATCACTTACATCTCTCCATTTCCCCTATGGCAAGACAGCTGCTGAAACATTCACTACTGTCTCCAGTGTCACAGCCCCTCTCTTGCTACAGGCTTGAGAACAGGACAGAGTTGTGTCACTTGTCAGAGGAATCAGGCAGTCAGTTACTCATTTTTTCTGATATGATTGAATCGCTCTGGATAAATCCACCAGAGGCTTGGAAGCAGATGGTGTGATTTTTCACTTTACCCAATTAAAAAAACTGAAAAAAAAAATTCTCAAAACCTACAAAACATCCACAAAACACTCAAGTAAAGTTTTGGGAAGTTTTAAGAATTAGATCTTTGGTCCTCCCTGGAATATATATATTTGGCTTTGAAATGAGAATTTTGGAAATTCTTTGAATCATAAAACTTGAGGATTAGAAGTCTTGGAAATAATCACAATCTGCTGATTAGAATCAACCAAGGAACTTTAACAAGAATAAAGATCCCCATATTCTAAATGAAATGTATTTTTTTATTCAGGAGGTCCAGGCATCTGCCTTCTGAGGAAACTCCTCAGAAAAGTCTGATGATCAGATAGGTTAGGGAACCATGGATCAAGTCCACTAAATTGGACACTTATGTTCTATTTCCGTGTGTTTGAATACTTCCAGATTTGGGGAAATCATTACTTATAGAGAGAGTAAATTCTATTTTGGAATTGTTTGGGAAATTATTTATTATCTCCTTTGATTAGGAACTAAAACAGTATTTCTACCTCAATTGCTGCTACCACTGGTAAATGTTAATATTTATTGAGTACTTTCTGTATATCAGATACTCTTTTAAAGAGTGACCAACCATCCCGGTGTGTTTGGTACTGTTACAGTTTGTCTTTATCCCTTTTAATTCTCACAGTCAGGTTATGAGATAAATCCTGTTCTTGACCTCCCTTAACATTTGAGGAAACCAAGGTACAAATAAAAGAAAAGTTTGCCTTAGGTGACTCAGCATGTAAGTTGAGACGTGGGCTTAGAACCCAGACAGTGCAATTCAAGAGCCCCTTTTCTTTTATCATTGTTCATTCACCAAGAGTCATTCTTCCATCTTTATTTCTCGACAGATTCACTGTCGCTTGTGCAATGGGCCCTTTCAAGCAGTCCTGTGTAGTGCTCTGTGGTTGGACCTGCTTAATACTGGCCTTTCTGGATGACAAAATCTAACTTGCTGTAGTGCTGTGGGAATTAATATGAGTCTTCCTCCCAGTTTTTTATACAGGTAAAAATTGGTTATAAAATAAATACCATATGCAATGGCCTCAAAGGAGAAGATAAGCCACGGCAGAATAAACCTGAGTTGAGAGGCTTAGGGCATGTGTGGAAGGAGACATGTGCCTGGCTGCCAACTAGGCTGTTGGCTTAGGAGTGTTTATGATGTAATTGTGTATGAGTCTCAAGGTTAGAGGTTTTATTTTACTATTACTATTCTTCTTCTTTAGCATCAGTTGGTAGTGCTCTCAGCTTGTGTTCTTTTTTTTTTTTTTTTAAGATTTTATTTATTTATTTGACAGAGAGAGACACAGCGAGAGCAGGAACACAAGCAGGGGGAGTGGGAGAGGGAGAAGCAGGCTTCTCACTGAGCAGGGAGCCCGATGCGGGGCTCGATCCCAGGACCCTGGGATCATGACCTGAGCCGAAGGCAGACGCTTAACGACTGAGCCACTCAGGCGCCCCTCTCAGCTTGTGTTCTATTACCTGACCCTAACTGTTTTAAAAAAATACCCCGAAGAAATTTGAATGCTGGCTGAATATTTTACGATTAAGGAATTATTGTTATTTTTTGAGTTATGACAGTGATATTGTGATTATGTTAAGAAATACAGGAGATCTTAGAGAAAAGTACCAAAATATCTATGGATGAAATAATTTGCTCTGTGGATTTGCTTTAAAACAGTGGAGGAAAGGGGAAACTGGGGAGGTATGCAGGTAAAACAAAATTGGCCATATTATTGAAGCAGAATGATGGCTACATGTGGGCTCATTTTTTTATTCCCTCTATTTTGGGTTAAAATTTTCCATAATAAAAAGTAAAAAGTCCCCAAAGCAGGATCAGGGAGGAATCCCACTATGTTTCTGGGTGATTATATGGCTTAATATCATTCTAAGTTTCTTTTGGTTGATGTTCCACTTGAGATGCCTTCTTTACTTAATGTGACCTGACTCATACCGAACAGACTTCAGAAGGCAGTACATTAAATATGATTTTATTTTAAAATGACTTTGTCACATGTACATTTCCTCTGTGTGCAGAGAGGGCAAAGCCCTAGGGAAGGGAGCAGGGGTAGACTTGCAGTTAGGTCACTGGCTTCTGGGGTAGGACAGGGTTCCAGGAATGATCATAACAGAAATGAATCAGATGGGGATGGAGTAGGGATGGAGAAGAGATTTGATTTTGCTTCCTGTCAGCTTCAGGACTCCCTTATTAGGTTTTGCATCCCTCCCTCCTGCTCATCTCATTTTGCGTTGTAATTTCCTCCTTTTCCCCATTTCTTAAAAAATTCCTTTGCTTCCAAACACCTTATTAAATCTACTCTCTTCTGAGTGTTTGAGTTAAGAATCTGTCAGCAATTTCTGTTAAACACTTCTCTCAGCTGACACTCTATTCCTAATTGGCACTGTTGTAGCAGGGGGAAAAAAAGACAAAAAGCTTTACTTAATGCTGGGGACTAGGCTAGGTTTTCAATCTTAACTCTGCATTTTCTGGATTAGTGTATGTTGACTTTAGTCCTTTCATTTACTTGAGTATCTTTTATTCCCAGGTGACCTCTTTGTTATTTGCAGTGAGGTGTCAACTGACAACCAGAGGGAAGTTACTTTGCCAGAAAGAATGGGTTCTTCACTTAAATTTAACCTTGATCTCAATAGGTTTTCAAATAGGCCAGTTCTTAAAGGCGAATGGTAACACTGCAGAGTATACCAATTGGAAGCACACGTAGAAAATATCTTGTGTACTCTCCTCATTTTGTGGATTTAAAAAATTGTCCAAAATATTTGCATGACTTTTCCAAGTCAGTAATCCATTTAGTGCAATACAGTTTTCTGACTTCCATTTAAAAATGGAGTCAGCCATGGGTTCACTTTTAAAATAAGAATTTTCATCATGAGTTAGAGAATTAAAAAATATAAATATCCTAAATATGTATTTTACCTTAAACCATGTCACATATAGCTTCATTTGCCAGGTATTGGAATTTTCTGACACCCATGATGTAGCATTTTTGATGCTACTCTCTTTAAAGGACTTGTGGTAGAGTGAAACTTAAAGACATTTGTTCAGCAGTCTGGCTGCAGAATTCTTCTAAATTTTTAAGAAACCCCAGCACTTTAACAGTTTTGTAATTCATAGCCAGTTTTTAGCAACTCACCTTTATGGAGTCTTTCCAAAGAATTCAAGCTGTTTCCATAGAAACAATACATCCCTCTCTTTTCACACTCATGTTACATCAGTCACCTTGATATTTAATTAAATTCTGGTGTTAAAGTTACAAGTACACAGTCAGTGACAGGTGTAGGAACCAATACTATTGACTCTTGGTAAACATAGTAACCAATGAAAGAGGAAGTATATGGTTATACCAGGAAATTACTTAGCCAAGACAGGGGCGTTAGTCAGTAGGTTTGCAAAGGTAATGAAGGGTTTTGGCTTACCTGGCCAGATGGCTAAGTGGTGGTTGTTTAAAAGATGATTTTTTAATGTTTTTTTTTTTTTCCCTACATGCTTTGGGGCTTGTGGCCTAATGGAGGGGGCCTGGTTCCATCTTCCCTGCCTCCTGGGACCCTTGCCTTGTCCTAGCCCTGGACCAAAGACCCACATCTCAGGAGGACAGCTCTGCCGGAAG
This sequence comes from Halichoerus grypus, assembly GCF_964656455.1. Classification (NCBI taxonomy): domain Eukaryota; kingdom Metazoa; phylum Chordata; class Mammalia; order Carnivora; family Phocidae; genus Halichoerus; species Halichoerus grypus. The sequence continues at coordinate 45,178,016 of NC_135714.1, forward strand.
GCTGTGTTAGCTCACACATCTTGCTCTGTGAAATCTCCTTTTGTTTTTAAGCACTTCTATATTTCAAACTCAGTTATGTATATATTTTTTGGCCGTATTTTATCCAGAATATCTGTCTGTTTTTGGAGGAGGTGACTCACCCACATCAGTTTGGTTCATTTATCAGAAGTCCTCTAGAAGAACTTTCTATTCTAAAAATTGGTTCCAGAAGGAAGAGCTGTGATTCTGTCAGTGAAATGTTGCAGATCTTTGTTTTCAAGAAGGCAGACACATGTCTCCTACTGGGGGAGTCTCCTTTGCTTATATCCACTCCATATTAGAGCCTCCTTTGTTCTAGCATGCTCCTCACCCCCACACATTACTCCCATGTTACCTTGGAAGCACTCCAAGTTATCATTGCTTTTTGTCTCCCTGGAAGCCAAGTTTTAATTCTACTTCCTATTATCCCATCACTCTGTCTCTTGGACATTCTTCCTTTGATATAGATCTGTCAGGCCCCTTTGTAAAAATGTAAACCTATTACATTCCCTTTATTCACCCTGGCACTAATGTCCTGACTTCAAATAAATGTCCTGAAGCTCTGTTGGCTGGCCTTTACAGAGCAGCACATTTTTAAGTTACCTTCCATCTACTGCCCTCTTTTACTTTGTTTAAGATGTAAAATGAGGGCAAAGAATCACAGGGCTTAACTAATGCTCTGCAATTTCCTGCTGTCTCTATACCTTTTTTATGACATTAATTCATTGCCATTTCTCTGACCTGTGGAATCTCTTCTGGATAGAAATGACTAGGAGTTAAAATGAAGTTTAAAAAAATGCCAATTTGATTCAGTGATCTTGTCAGAGTTCTTGTCACTGCATCTTTGGGACAGGATACACTATTGTAATCATTTTAACAACTGCTGTCTGTGTTAAAACACCTGTCTTAATTACTCAGTCGAAGGTTAGGGTTTTGATTTAGCTTCCTTTGGTTAAAAAAGAAGTGTTATCCACTTAAAGTACTTTAAGTCATCTAAATTCACCCCCCCCCCACTAGCTTCTCTATTCTGTCAATTTCCTCCAAACAGATCATTATGGTACAAGTACTAACAAAAACATTCAGCTTTTTTATGTTCTCAGTATTATCATTTGATATTCCATTCTTTGAGTTTCTCAAAGTTTTTATAGTTAGTATAACCAGGTAGGTTGTTTGAATTGCAAGTAATAGAAACTGGATTTTAATTCATTTAAGCACAGTAGGAATTTATTGGAGATGCCTAGTGCCTCAGAAAAATCAAGGGGTTTCTCATGGGTCTGCAGGTTGACTGTGGTTTGGTGGATCCTGGATAGGCTTGGCTGGTGTGGCAGGCTGAGTGATGGCCCCCTCAAAATATCCAGGTCCTATTTCCTGTAACCTGTGAATGTTGCCTTATGTGGCAAAAGAGACTTTGCAGATGTGACTCACTTAAGGACCTTGAGGTGGAGAGGCTATCCTGGATTATCCTAGTGGGCCCTAAATGCAATCATAAGTGTCCTTATAAGAGGGAGGCTGAGGGGAATTTTATACAGAAGGCAGACAGTGATATGCAGTGGCAACAGAGAGGGATTCAAAGATGCTATGCTGCTGGCTTTGAAGATGAAGGAAGGGGCCCTAAGCCAAGGAATGCAGCTCTAGAATCTGGAAATGTCAAGGAAATACATTCTCTCCTAGGGCTTCTGGATGGATCATGCTTCTACTGACACCTTGATTTTGGCCCACTGAAATTCATTTTGGGCCTCCCAAACTGTAAGATTTTAAATTTTTTCTTGTTTTAAGCCACATAGCCACAGGAAACTAATACAACTGGGTATCTCTGCTTTGAGGTGCATATTGGCTGGGCTAACCTCCAGGCTTTGAGTTGGGTTCTGATGTGCTGCATGTGTGTCCTTCCTCAGGCTCAGGGTAAGGGTAGAGGCTTCCTGAGGTATGCTCTTCTTGTTGCATATCTCTGGAGTTTAAATGGTCAAGCCAAATGACCAAGTGTATGTAAGCCTCTGTGCATCATGTCAGCTAATGTTTTTGACCAAAGCATGTCATGTGGCCAAGCTCACCATCAGTGGGGCGGGGAGGTGTACTGGGCCTACAGTGGAAGACAGGAGATGGGTAGAGTAAGTATTTGCTGAACCATAATCTAGCCCATCACAGGCAGGGGTCAAGTGATTCTGTGGTCCTGAAGCACAGCTGAGGTGGCCACACATCACAGGAACAGCAGGTAGTAGTTACTAGATACTAGGTGGTGCTGCTGGCTGTTAAGTTAGCTGTTAGGCATCCAGACACAGGATGCTGCCATTTCCACTTTATGAATGCCAAACTGTCCCTTGCTTTTTAAAATTTTTATTTTATCACTTGATCTAGAGTCACTGTCTGAGGGTCCCAGGTACAAACATTTGATTGGCCAATTCTAGGTTAATAGTTCTATGAGAGCAATTGTCTAGCCTTTCCAACTCCATATTGGTGGGGGGCATTGCTTACTGCCAAGTCTCACATAATGGCAGAACTCCCTCAATGTAGGAAGGGGATTTATTTATTTTTTTTTGTTTTAAAAAAATTTTGGGGGCGCCTGGGTGGCTCAATCATTAAGCGTCTGCCTTCGGCTCAGGTCATGATCCCAGGGTTCTGGGATGGAGTTCCGCAAGGGGCTCCCTGCTCAGCGGGAAGCCTGCTTCTCCCTCTCCCACTCCCCCTGCTTGTGTTCCCTCTCTTGCTGTCTCTCTCTGTCTGTCAAATAAATAAATAAAATCTTTAAAAAAATTTTATTAAAGATTTTATTTCTTTAATTTTTTTTGAGAGAGCAAGCATGAGCGTGGGGGGGCAGCAGAGGGAGAAGCCGACTCCCCCCTGAGCAGGGAGCCCATTGCGGGATTCGATCCCAGGACCTGGGATCACGTACCGCCTGCCTGAGCCAAAGGCAGACACCCAACGGACAGGCACCCAGGAAAGGGATTTACATGCTGGGCAGGCAGCAAAACACATGATAAAAATCTTCCAAGGGGAATTGTGATACAGTGGAAACAGAAAGGGTTTGGGGCAAATTCCTTAAATGTTCTGAAACTTCGTTTCCTCATCTCTAACAGGGAAAAAAATAACCATAAACTTTTCATGAATAATAGAACTCAAGTACTTGACACATTTGATGCTTAATAAATGGCAGGCATTTTCTTTTTTCTTTTTTTTTTTTAGGAGACAACTCATTTTTCCAACTTCATTTTTATGAGGAAATTTCCATTTCATTGCTTAGGCAGGAACAGTATTTTATGTGTGTTTGTCAGCCATATAAGACAGATTCCCTTTTCAGTCTCCATTCTCTGTCTCTTATTTCTCCAGGAGTGGTTTACCTTTTCACTGAGGTGGCAAGAGTTGGATGCCCACTGTCCACATTCTTCTGGGTGAGGTTCAGGTGATGAGTATTGCTCTTCTCCTGTGGTCTGCCCTTCTTCATTCCCTTGGCCCTGTGCTTTGTACATTCATGCTTTCCTTCTCTACCTGTAGGTGTTAACTTTGTTCCTGCAGTGAAACTCAATGTTGTAAAGGGTAGATGGGTTTGTTCTGTAGGGAAAGTGTTAGGAAAACCATATGGGAGTGGGTCCAGGTATAATCTCAAATCTGGCACTACCAGCAGGTATTTTTTTTAAAATTTTATTTATTATGTTAATGCTAGTCACCATACATTACATCATTAGTTTTTGATGTAGTGTTCCATGATTCATTGTTTGCGTATAACACCCAGTGCTCCATTCAATACGTGCCCTCTTTAATAACCATCACTGGGCTAACCCATTCCCCCACCCCTCTCCCCTCTAAATCCCTCAGTTTGTTTCTCAGAGTCCATAGTCTCTCATGGTTCGTCTCCCCCTCCGATTTCCCCCCCTTCATTCTTCCCCTCCTGCTATCTTCTTCTTCTTCCTCTTTTTTTTTTTTTTTTTTTTTAACATATAATGTATTATTTGTTTCAGAGGTACAGGTCTGTGATTCATCAGTCTTAAACAATTCACAGAGTTCACCATAGCACGAATCCTCCCCGGTGTCCATCACCGAGCCACCCCATCCCTTCCACCCCCCACCACTCCAGCAACCCTCAGTTTGTTTCCTGAGATTAAGAATTCCTCATATCAGTGAGATCATATGATACTTGTCTTTCTCTGATTGACTTATTTTGCTTAGCATAATACCCTCTAGTTCCATCCGCATCGTTACCAGAAGTATTTTGATATCTAGTTGACCACTCTGTTTCTCAACTGTCCAAATCCATAATATGAAGGTATGTAATTGGCAACCTCAGACTCACCAACATTCTTTTAAAGTTAGTCAAAGAATAAAGCCTAAAGTGGAGAGCTGTTATCCAGAACTCTCATTTCTAGTCTCATTTTATTGGGCTAGTTTCATGTCCTATAAAATAGTTTATTTTTGTATACATAAATGGCTGAATTCCAAATGTCAAAAATAACTTGAGAAGGCAAATACAAATAGTTGAGTGGTAATGACAGTGAAGAACAACTTTAAGTGTTTATAGTCATCAGGGTTGGCTTAGATAAGCAGACCATGGAGGTAGCGTATAATTGGGAGCCAGAACAGATCTGTTGCTGACTCTGCCACTGCTTATTCCAGTGTCTTTACTTTTGGACCATGTGGGCTTCATGTTCTCTGCTAAGTGCATAGGATACTGAATGGACCTCACCACAGCTCTCTCCATCTGGGTGTGGGGATGCTCACAGAAAGTAGTCCAGGCTGGGAAGTCATCGTGGCCTTTTCAAAGTGATAATAGTTACTTCTTTCCAAAGGAGCAGATGGTGGATAGAAGAGTCATCAATGCAAGATAATCCTTTTCTTCATTTTCCCAATCCTGACCCAGATCATCACTTTCAGATCTGAGTATCCTGGCTAGATCTAAGACGAAGCTCCACTTTCCTATCTGTTTGGAGAGCATGAAAGCCATAAAAGCTTATCCTTAACTATACTTCTGTGTAATTCAGAGAAATTATACTTGAAAACAGTTGCTCGGCTGTATATATAGTCATGCAGACTTGTCTTTAATTGGAACTTTTCCAAAGTGAATCCTGTAGATCAAAGCAAAGTTATAACCCAAGAATGAAGGTATGTAAGTTAATGAAACCTTGATACAAATGTCAGACCATAGAGACGGGGCTATTTAAGAGTAGCATGGATATCAGATTTTTTTGCCTGCCTAGCATCCATTTTCCATTCTAATGTCAGCATCCTGAACTTCCTTGGGTAGAACCATCCTTTCTCTACCCTCATTCTATGTAGTATGGGTGGGGCTAACTCTACTTTGTAGATACTGAGAATTGCCCCATGACCCAAAATGATCCAATAAGATACAATCCCAGGAATTTTGATAGAGCAACTGGAAGTCCTTACATGTGACTGTGAGGGGAGAAACTACTCGAGAATGACACCACAGAGATAAGCAAAATCAAGAGATGAAGAGAGTAATACCCAAGCAGACAACATAAATCGAGGCCCTGGATTCAGCCATGCCTGAATCCCAGCTGCCCCTGGACTTTTTGGCTTACTAAAGTAAGCCAATAAATCTCTTTATATCAAGTTTGGGTTGGACTTTTGTTACAAATGAAGAAGTTCCTACTCATATAAGGCACTGACAGCAGATCAAAAATAGAGGCAGCCTGAAGTAGCAAGTAGAAAGTGCATGGGCCCAGGTTATTAGGCCTGGTTTAATCACTAAACATTTGTGGGCTTTCTTCACCTATGAAATTAAACTGCAATTTTATAAATGATATTTATTTTATTGAGGATCTAAAGATTACATGGCCATAAAGCTAGTTACCAGCACAGTCACGTGGTGGGTAGCTGACCTATGGTTTCATTCTAGGGCTCTATTCACAAGATTTTTTCTCGAGACAAGTACCCTTTTATGCTATTGGATTGACATTCTCCCCATTCTTTGGAAATCCATATGGATAAAATGGTATTGATTGTGGACCATGAGTGAATCTTTTTCCTATGGCAGAAAAATATTTAGTATACAAGAGGGGGATTGGAATACTGACCCACACTTTTTATGTATTAAACCAACGATTGATGAATTAGAGGTTTTTTTCTCTATTATATTTTTTGAGCTATGTTCGAGGAGGATTTAAGTCAGTTATTTATTGGATCCCCAGTGCCTTACTAATGTGTCTGGTACATAATGAGTACTCAAGAAATATTTAGCAAGTGGTTGAGGACTTGGGGTTATTTCTGCTTATATTACAAAGTCTTTCATTTTATTTATTTATTTATTTATTTATTTATTTATTTATTTATTTATTAAAATGTTTTATTTATTTATTCATGAGAGTCAGAGAGAGAGAGAGAGAGGCAGAGGCAGAGGGAGAAGCAGGCTCCCCGCCTAGCAGGGAGCCCGATGCGGGACTCGATCCCAGGACCCCGGGATCATGACCTGAGCTGAAGGCAGACGTTTAACCATCTGAGCCACCCAGGTGCCCTTAAAGATTGTATTTGTTTGAGAGACAGAGAGCAGGAGTGAGAGGAAGCTGCAGAGGGAGAGGGAGAAGCAGACTCCCTGCTGAGCAGGGAGCCTGATGCAGGACTCAATCCCAGGACCCTGAGATCATGGCCTGAGCTGAAGGCAGCCGCTTAACAGACTGAGCCACCCAGGCGCCCCCAAAGTCTTTCATTTTAATCTAATAACACTTCCAAAAGAAGGAGATTTCTAGAAGTCTATTCCCTTTGTTATTACTAATGAATGTTTAAAAGTGGTATTTTCTTATACACATTAACAATGAAAAAAATGGACATTTATGTACAGTGACTTGCATTATTTTTAAAAATATAGCTTCCTTAAGGACTTTATATTTTTTCTACAGAATTCTACATTTTGCCTCATACTAGCTTTCTTAAAATTGTTCGACTTACTTTTCATGTTGCTTTAAAAGATTAGCTTCCTCTTTCCTAAATAAATCAATATTATTCGACTTGAAATCATATTTTCTTAAATGTTAACACATTCTACCCCCTTCCATCTTATTTGCCATGTTAGTTCCTTCACTGCACACAGAATATGAAATAGATTTAGATATAATTGGGTCACAGATTATTAAATAACCAGCCTCTCAACTTTGTCCTGTAAAATTTCCAGATGCACACACACATTTCCATTTCTGACTGCCACTGTAGAGAATTTCTCCCCACTGAAATGAACTAAATGGAAATTTGTTCATGATCTGAATTTATTCCCGTGGTAGATACCTCTTATTTGTAGCCCCTCTTTGAAGTCCTTTTTAAGCCCCCAAACTGGATTTATAATTGGTTTCCTATTTTCAGCTGTTTATTTTTTCATTTACCCTTTCTTACTCACACACACTGGCCTTAGATCGCTTCAACTATTCCATTATTATTAATAAGCTATTACCTTTCATCCTTCCTTCCTTACTTTTTTTCCTCTTTCTCTTTCTCCCTTCCTCTCTCCTTCCCTCCTTCTTTCCTTGCTTCTTCCTTTAAAAAATTATTTAAATAAATGCTTTGAAACGGATTTACCAATAGACTCCTTTATTGTGGAAATTTTTGGTCAATTACTTAGGTCTATGCATAAGTGTTTCATTTCTACGTTTTTGCTTTTATCATTATTATTTTTAAATTATTTATTTGTGAGAGAGAGAGAGCAAGAGAGAGCGTGTGCACAAGCAGGGGAAGTGGCAGGCAGAGAGAGAAGCAGACTCCCCGCTGAGCAGGGAGCCTGATGCAGGACTCGATCCCAGGACCCTGGGATCATGACCTGAGCTGAAGGCAGACGCTTAACCTACTGAGCCACCCAGGCATCCCTGCTTTTATTATTTTCTTTGTTCTCCTTTAATTTATGTAGCTTTGGGTCTCTGGATTTTTTTTTTTTTTTTTTGTCTTTTCCACAAGAAATAGTAGTAACATAGCAACATGATAAGGGGCAGAGCTATGAGATTACTGGCCTGTGTCCACAGCTAGCTCTGAGATGTGTATTTCCTAGTAGCTTAACTTTTCTGTATGTTGAGCAGAAAGAGAGAAAGAGAGGGAATTTAGTTCAGTTATATAAAGCAGTTTCTGGCTACAAACTACCTGGGTTGAATCCTGGCTTTGTCATTTACCAGTGTATGACCTTAGGTAAGTTACTTTACTTCTCTGTGCTCAACTTGCTTTAAAATGAGAAGATACCAATAGATGAAAATATTGGGAGGTTTAAAGTCAATAATAGATGAAAATTCTTGAAAATCTTTTATATATGCTAGATTTTATTACTAAGTGGGAATTATATTCAAATAGCTGGAAGAGGAAGATTAACATTTTTATCATTATCAAAATGCCTAACTTAGAAACAAATGTTAAAACAATCCTATCAGTGAATCGTTGAAGCAATGAATAAAGAACTATAAAACTTCAAAGGTACTAGTTGCAAGTGCAAAACTCCTGAAAAATTTTTCTATATTAAGAAACATCTTATTGATGATTTATTAAAAGATCGTGTATATGTATAAATAGGAGAAAGTTGTTTCACTTATCTATTGCTGGGTAATAATCACCCCCCCAAATCTAGAGGCATAACACAACACCATTTTATTTGCTCATGGATTCTGTGAGTTAGTAATGTGGACAGAGCACAGTGCATATCTTTCTCTGCTCTACAATGTCTGGGGTCTCACCTGGGAAGACTGATGCCTGAGGATTGGAATTGTCCAGAGCTTCCTCACTTACATGTATGGTGATAGATGAATGGATTGGGCTGGGATAAATGAAGGCGTGGGTCAGCTGGGATGGTTGACTGGTCTGTCTACCTATGTCCTTTCCATGTGATTTGACTTCTTTACAACATGGTGGTCTCACGGTAGTCAGACTCCTTACTTGGCAGCTCAAGGCTCCAAGAGTAAGTATTCCAGAGAAGAAAGAGAAAACTGCTATATCTTTTATGACCTAGCTTTGCAAGTACATATTATCACTCCCACAAGCTCTATTTATTTATTTATTTATTTATTTTTTATTTTTATTTTTATTTTTTTTAAAGATTTTATTTATTTATTTGAGAGAGAGAGAATGAGAGAGAGCACATGAGAGGGGGGAGGGTCAGAGAGAGAAGCAGACTCCCTGCCGAGCAGGGAGCCTGATGCGGGACTCGATCCAGGGACTCCAGGATCATGACCTGAGCCGAAGGCAGTCGCTTAACCAACTGAGCCACCCAGGCGCCCCACAAGCTCTATTTATTGAAATAGTCACAAGCCAGACCAGATTCAAGTGATGGGGACATAGATCCCACATTAAAGAGAGAAGTATCAAAGAATTTGTGACTATATTTTAAAAACACCACAAGGGGCTATAGAGAAATTCATTGTATATCATTCTAATTGCAAGTGGTCTTATTTATTTACATAAAAACATAGGATTGAAAAATAGATGACTTAATGGAAGGAAGGGCTTTTAAAAAGGAGCATCTATAGGAAAAATACTGCTGTCTCCTTGATCCTTTCTGATTTATGCTAACCTTGATGTTTTTTCTTGTTTAAATACTTGTTTCTGGTTTTTTTAGCCCTCTCCCATTCCCTAATTACACAGTTACCATGGTTTGTAGTAAATGCAAAATGCACATAAAAATATAGGAAGCAGAACCGTGCCTCTATACATCCTCCCACCAGTAGTCTTACTACTAGGAAAGTACTGTTAATATTCTGACATATTATCTCTCTCCACTTTTTACTATGACAGTTTTACACATTTTCCATAATACTATGCACACAATATATATTGACTATTTTTTCAGTTTAAGATTTTGCTATAGGCATTTTTTAAATATCACTAAAAGTTATCTGTAACCTTTTCTCTTTTTCTCTCTAAATATTATTTTTAGGCTTTAAAATGAAAAATTTAAACTTAAGCTAAAACAACACATGGTCATGATAAAACACCAATGTACACAGGTGTATAAAATTAAAGGAAAGCCACTTCCCTAGCCAAACCCAACTTACTGGTCTATAAATAGAGAACAGTTTTTTTAAAATGTAATTTTTGATGTATTTATTATTTTACAACTTATTTTCTCTTAACATTAGTAAATTTTGAACTTTCTCTGTTAGCATTTGTAGATTTACCTTTATTTAGATAATCTCCAATCCAGGTTTTCTGGTGTTTGACACTATCAAAATGCTGCCACAAACATCATTTTTTTTTACATTGTTGCACATTTGTAAAAGCTTTTCTGTAGGTTAGACACCTAGGGGTAAAAATATTGGCTCAAAGGATTGATCATTTAAATTTTTGATAGATAATGCAGAATTTGCAATCATCTGTTCTTTTAAGATTTTATTTATTTATTTGAGAGAGAGAGAATGAGGGAGCATGAGATGGGGGAGGGTCATTTGGAGAAGCAGACTCCCCGCTGAGCCAGGAGCCCGATGTGGGACTCGACCTTGGGACTCCAGGATCATGACCTGAGCCGAAGGCAGTCGCTTAACCAACTGAGCCGCCCAGGAGCCCTGCAATCATCTGTTTTAATTGTTGCATAATATTCCCATATACGAACGTAATTTTATTTGCTTAATCTTTTCCCCAGAATTGGACATTTAGGCTTTTGAAGTGATAAATAATGCTGCATGAATATTCTCATGATGAAATCTTTGTCACTATTGCCTTAAGATTGACTTTTATAAAGGAAATTTGTTGTCATAACGTGAATATTTTAAAGACTCGTCATTCATATTGCTAAATTGATTTTTCAGAAATGTATGAGCTTACATAACTAGTTTCTGCAAACCTTTGAACTTGAGATCAGGCTAAAATGTTGCTATAAAATGTTATGGCTAGTTCTTAATTTCCTATGCTTAAGGTTGATAATACTGTGTAAAATAGTAATGTGGACTGTGAGAGTAGAAGAAACAGGGACCAAAATGTTGCCATAAAATGTTATGGCTAGTTCTTAATTTCCTATGCTTAAGGTTAATAATACTGTGTAAAATAGGGCCAGCATTTGTCCAGAAAATGATGAATACTTTTCAGATGATTCATATATTATTCAAAATTTCATGGAATTCTTATGAAGAATGTCCTCTGTTGTCCCTTGGCAGTCACTTCCTATTGCTACAACAGTTGGGGAGTCTGGATATGTATTAATGGGGGTCAAGATAGTTGCCCTGGTATGGGACTATTGTACAGGAATATGAAATAGAAAATGCTCAGCTACAGAAATATTGTTTCTTTACAGGAAAAAAATGTTAGAAATGATCCCTAAACATGGTCCCCATGTTTGCAACTAAATTCCAAACTCTGAAAGTTGTATTTTATTACTTCACATTTTTTCTTGTCCTTTGGATAAAACAAAGGCAAATGACTTTTGGATCTTTTGAGAGAAATATTTTTAGTTCAGGATATAAATAAAAAGAGGATTGGATTTCTAACCATCGTAAATCTTGACTTCTTTTTCCTTTTATCTTGAGATCACTCACTTGTCATTTAGTCCCCATTGCTGTGGATGGTTAATTTTATTCAATTTGGGTGTGTAATAGTATTTAATTTCACAGTTAGGTTCTCAGCTCCATGAGCACTGGAATTATTCCTTGTATATCTTTGTATCCCCTGATAGTACTAAAAAAGGACCTTGACTGTAGTGGGTTCTTCATTCATTCAGTATATCCTTGTTAGGCACATATTCTGCACGATGCATAGTGCTGGTTCTGGACATTCTATGAGAAGACATAGTCTTAGTGCTCATCAGATATTCATATATTTCCTTGTTTTTTCCATCTTCCATTGCATTTGCGTTGCGGCCATGTGACTAGTTCCGACCAGTGGATTGTGAACATTTAACTGGGCTGAGACACTTAAGAGTTGGTGTGGCACTTCTGTCTCTGACCCTGATGTGGCAACCTAGGGAGCCAGATATTGAGATAATGACATGAGAAGGTAGAGTCTTAATCCCTGAGTCATTCAGGAAGCAGAAGTCCTCACCATGTACACCAGACTTAGTGTGAGTGAAAAATGAGCTTTTGTTGCTTTAAGCCACTGTGATTTTTTTGGTTTTATTTGTTTCTATAGCAAAACCAATTCTGTCTTGAAACACTTCCCTTAAGCAGCTTGTAGTCTATGTGAAATAAGGATATGTATGGTTTAACTTTTGATTATGTGGTTGGGAAATAGAGTGACCTATGGACTTTGAGGTTCTCAGTTAAATAAGAATTCAACATGATTAGTTTCTCTGGGTTTTGGACCTACTTTAACTATCTGTGAGTTTGAGAAAAAACACAACCTCCCAGGGCTGTAATTTTCTCATTTGTAAGGGGGGCAGGCCATTTTTCTTGCTCTAACTGCATCTCTGTTTTGTAAGCAGCTGTGAGAGTAGAAGAAACAGGGACCAGAAGGACGTTCATATCTTTATAAAAAGAGGTACTTTTCTGTGATTTACTGGGTAGGCCCTCACAACACTCACTTGAAGTAGCAGATGGAGGCAGGAAGGGCCATTATCTTCTAACTCAAACATAGATCTTTCAGTCTGTCTTCAGGGCAGCCATGAAAATTTGTCGCAATACATTCTTTACTATCAACAAGGATACCTTTTCTTCAGAAAGAGAATACTCACAACACTGTCAGACTCCTACTCAACGTTCCATGCCAGACATTGCATCTTAGGGCAATCTTTTCTTGAACATCTTTCCATTCCCTCACACAAAGAAAGTTATCTACCACCTCCTACATGTTATGTCTACATTCCAGACACACTTTCATTATTTTACTTATTACATGGTATTTTATTGTTGTTTTTTAAAGAGCTATTTCTGCTCGACTGGACTGTACATTCCATAAGGAAAGGACTTTTCTGCATTATATCCCCAGGGTCTAAGCTAGTACCCAACATCTTGTTGCCACCCAATAAATACTTCTTAAAATAATTGAATGACAGGGAAGTGAATCCTTCACTGTTAATCAAACATTTCCTGGTAAACTTGACTGGAAATGGATACAACAGTGGACTAGTAGTGCTACTACTCCAGTCAGTTTGCTATTACCATAATCCCCTCCCCACCACCTTTTTCCTTTTAAGAGATGGGCCATTTCCAGGTGACCTACCATGCAGCTGAATTATAGAATCATGTTTTAGCTCTGACTTCTTAGCTTGTTTTGCAAGGGAATTAGGAGATTTAATACATTTATGTTGCTAAAGAGCTTGAGATCTGTTCAGGAAAGTAACTTTAGAATGCCTAAGTGCTTAGTATCATAATATTTATTGAGAACTGAAGAATAGAATTCTTAAAATAGTCTTGCTCATTGCGGTATCACTGAAAGCATGTTATACTAAATCCCATTTGTCTTGGATATAGGATTTCTGGAAGATGAATGGAAAGAGGAAATTAGTGGATTTTGGACTGGATTGTGTAAGAATGAACACTTTCTTTAAAGGGTCCCTTTTCTTTTTTTTTTTTTTAAGATTATTTATTTATTTATTTGACAGAGAAAGAGACACCGAGAGAGGGAACACAAGCAGGGGGAGTGGGAGAGGGAGAAGCAGGCTTCCCGCTGAGCAGGGAGCCCATTTCAGGACTCCATCCCAGGACCCTGGGATCATGACCTGAGCCAAAGGTAAACGCTTAATGACTGAGCCACCCAGGCACCCCTGAAGTGTCCCTTTTCTTAAAGTAACAAATGTTAGAAAAAAAATGCCTTTAGCTGCACCTACTCAGGCCTGGTAGTTACAAGTCTAAGAAATGGGCAAATCCCATATGCTGGCAGATGGAGAGTGTGAAAAGAACCTCTGCTTTGAATTCTGTCCTGGGATGGGGCAGAAGAACCACTGAAGGTCATTCCTTACACAGGGTCTCTAAAATTAGGTATGTCATTTATGGATATGTTCATTCTCTGGGAGAAGGAAGGCTTCATTCTTATGCTGTGTGGAGTTTGATGGCCTTTGTATTTATGTCAGGTATAGGTTTAAAAAAATGAACAAACATATCTTCAAAGCCGAGGAAAGATTTGGTGGTCAGAGCACTTGCTGGCTGAGGTGGGATAGTCACCTTCATTTGGAAGAACTTGAGGACAGCGATACAGGGAGATGGCTAGAGGGGCAGGAGATTGACTTCACCTGATGGTGCTAAAAAATTCTCTGAAGTGTGTTTCAGACATCTAGTCTAAAATATGTCATTCTCTCCTCCATACAGCCAATGAAAAGGGTAGGGCTGCACTTTTGCTTTTCTTATACCCATTCTTTGCACTGCCTTCTGGTTACTCAGTTTTCTCTACAGAAGTTCTCTTGATATTCATTTAAATTTCACTTTACTTCTATAAAAATATATAGTTTTTTTTTTTTTGTCCAGTGCCTCCCGAAGACTTGCCTTCTCCCAATATTAAGAAATGAATACTCAAAAACAGAGAAGCTAGCCCAGTTTTTGTTGTAGGAGAGCACTTGCCACCATCATCATTCACAAACTCCTATAGACTACCCATTCTGTATAATATTAGCTATAACAATAGTAACAGTTATGAAAAGCTTACATAGAGTTTCTCACACTGGGACCATTCAGGGGACTTTCATAGTTACAGTATAGCAGAAGCAAAAATAGCATCTAAGTCTTACAGAATCAGTTTAGAACTACATCAAAATGATTGCTCAGTAGCCCTCTATGCTTAGCACTTCTCTTAGAAAGACAGGTTTTGATGACCATTAGCTCTTCTGATTGTAGGAAGGGAAACTTACCCACCAACAGGAGAGTAGTAGGTATGACTGGGTGTGGATGCACATAGGTTTGTCATGGTTGCCTGTTAAGTGTGTACTGGAGATTCAAGTAGAAAATAAATTAGCTGGATGACCTTGACATTATTCTCTCTAAAGTAGAAGGTGAAGTTTTCTACTGAGAGTGGGCAAAAATGGGGGCTTAAAGAGTGTGGTTAATTACTCAAACTTATCTGTAGGTTTTCTCATGTATCTTCAAATCACAACAAATGTCAACTCCAGGAAATTATAGACCTCAGTTTTATTCTCCATCATTATGATCATAAAATCCTCTGGATCTGTGACTTCATCTGTACATATGCTTATGGAATGGTGGAGAACTGGCTGATATTGAGATATACTTTTGAAAGCAACATTTAATGTAGCACTGGGATGCATGGGCCCTAATACCACCTGCAATTGGAAAAGTTGTGGGTAAAGATCTCCCTGGGCCTCAGTGAATTCTCATTAACTCTGAGAAGGCAGAGGGAAGATAGAAGAGGTTGACACCTACTGCTGCACCTCTTAGTGCTGCAAATCATTCTTCTTCAACTGCCCCATAAGAATTGGGCAGGGCACCCATTTCTACATTCTTCATAGAACTTCAGGGATGATTGCATCAGAATAAAACAATTTTTTTACCTTTTAATTTTGTTGCATTTTTTTCCCTTGGGAAGATTTACATTGAAAAGACTCTTTGTACATAGCTTATCAATAAGCTCATGATTTCAGCAATTTGTCTGCATTTCTATTCTGAATTTAAACTATTACCCTTTAGAAGCTTTTCATGTCATATTAAAAAAAAAACCCCTTCTCTTTTTTACAGCCATAAAAAGAGCAGAGTAGGTATTGCTATTCAGTAAGGAGTGGGTATCATTAGCTCAGCACATCAGAAATCCTCTGAATATAGAAAGATTTCTTCTGAAATGATATAAAAATTAGAGTATTTAGCAAAGAATACCATTGTCATAAGCATTTATTACAAAGAAGAATTTGAACCTTTAATTTCTTACTTCTCTTTTCTGAAGTGCTAAGCAGGGAAAGTTTAGTGTCAATACTTAAAAAAGTACATTTTCCTTACTAAAGCAGTAGCATGGCCTTCTGGGTAATGAGGCAAATTAAAATTTAGGAGGACTGGGTTCTTTCAAACTCAACTATTACTTGCCCTTGATAATGCTGTTTACCCTCTCCAAGCCTCAAGCTCCCCATCTATAAAGTTGGACTCATAATAATCTTGCATTTACACACTCCTTTGAGGATTATAAAGGGAAGGTACTACATAAACCAGGAGCTTTTTATTCTTTGTAGTTTTCAACTGAGAATATTATTTAGCTAGGGTTCAGAACAGATCAATGAAGAGGCAGGAAGTAGGATTTTTAAAGAAAGGTTAAGCTAAAAGTTTTGCAGAGAGCAAATATTTATATATTATTTAATGTAATCCCATTGACTTTCAATATATGTTTGGAAATGTTTCTATAGGAAAAACCAAATGGCCCTAACTCATAAGAAGAAATTTCACTTGAGAATCCTGCTACTTAGCTTTAGGGAATATTTAGCCTTTGTCAAAAATATAGTCTGATTATATTTACAGCTCCTACTCATACTGGTAAGAAGTTAGATGACCAACCTATATGACCACATGTATATTTAAAAAATACACTGGACACTAATTATTATCTCCTGCATGTCCTCACTATCTCGACTAAAGTTCTGAGTTATGAGATATCTGTAGTTGATTAGTATACATCTTTAGTAAGAGGAAACAAAGGAAGGTGTATTTTCAGAGCAGATGTCTGTCTGTGTTTAGCATAATAATAGACCTCTTTAGTATCCCTGGATGGTGGTTCCAGAACTAGACCAAAAGAAGATTCTGACAATGGCAGTGTTGATCAAACCAGCAAGAGTCCTATTATCTTTGGAGGCAACTGTGACTGCATATCTAAAATAGATCATTGTTTAATAAAATTGACCTAAACCAGATGTGAGCAAGGTGAGAGGATTGTTATTTGGAGGAGATTAGATAAACCTAAATGAAAAGAATTTAATAAGGCCTCTGGATATGTGATGGTAAATTGCAAACAGATGGTCCAACTGTCTATCTTCTCAACAGTTATGGTAAGGAACAGCACTAGATACTTGGTAGTAAGTAAAAAGCAAACCATCTGTATATACAAAGGAGTTTCTTAAGAGAAGGATAAGCAAAATAAGAACAACAACGATAGAATCATAATTTGGGAATTAAAGATCTTTGGGGTAGTAGAACTACACAGGCCTTTAAATGGGTAAAATATGACAGGAGAAATAATCGCTTAAAGGATAAAGCAAATTATGGGAAAGATGAAGGGAAAGAAAGAGAATGGGAAACATGTTAGAGTTTATCATTTATGAAAGACTGACAGCACCATGTTGAAGACTTCTGGGATATTTTCGTGTTACTTGGTAATGGAAAAATGATTTTATGTGTATTGTGCAATCATATTTTATAATGAAAACTTGTGGAATTTCCTTTCTAACATTTTGAGGGAGAGGATGTTGAGCTGTCTTCTGTCCTCAGTGGCTCCAAACATAAATGATTACTTGGCTTGAGGCATTAGGGAATGGTGGAGACCAGTGAAGTGTCAGATGCTGGTTATATTTAGAGGAAAGAGGATGGACACTCTGACCCCTTCAATTCTAAGTTCTTGCCTATAAGTAAATGTATTTACACTATATTGAGGACAAAATTAAATTTGGTTTCCTTGACTAACAGATCACCTAAGAGAAGCTGGTCTCATGTGAACAAAGGTATTTCAAAACCTAAAAAAGTAACAACTCATTTCCACAATGGCACTTTTCTCTATGAGCATGTGGTGCCATATTGCTGATTCCAGGCAGCATAAACTTTGTACAGCTGACATTTTCTGACTCAACTCCCACTATAATTGAAGTTACTTTATTAAACAAGCTTGAATCATTTCAATTACTTCGTGGCCTGGAGTGCTGGTGGCATACATGATGACTACATGCTGATTAAATTAGAGCTCATACACCCCAGAAAGATGTGCATACCAGAAAACGGCTTTCTCTTTCTTCAATATAAAAAAGCCCTCTCTAATTCATATTCACTGGCTAGATCCCTTTGGGTTGTATATTAATATTCATAATATAAACCACATAGCTAAGCAGAAGATTAAAGTCAAGTCTCTTAATAAAGAAGCAAGAGTAATGACTACAGTAAAATCTCCAAAAATGCCATTATCCCCCTGAAGAGTGAACACTACTACTGTACATGTGTTGAAGCTGAGCAAGAGAACAATAAAAAATGAATTACTGCAGTGATTTGGATTTTAAAATACGCTAGAGAGGAATGAGCAAACACAAACACTTAGACCAGTAGAAAAGAATATCAGGATCGGATGGTTGTATAAAGCACCAGCTTAAGAGTAGAGTGTACAGTTCACCTTATTTTGATATGAGAATAGATGTGTGCTCTAGGAGATAGCACTAAAAATTATTTTTCCTTTAAGTAGACTATATGATTTTCTCTTGGATTCAGTACTGAATTCTGAGGGCTGAGGTAAACTAAATCACTAACCATAGAGCTGCCCAGTTAATTCTTTCTAGTTTATCTACTACTATACTTTTGCTCTGCTTTGCCTATCTGTGTTGATCTCTTCTTGGTAAGATGAGGAAATTATACTTGCATAGATACTGCCTTCCCTTGTTTCCTCCTTCCCTTCCTTCCTTAGATATTTACTGAGTGCCCATTTTGAGCTGGATACTTTCTTAGGAGCTGGGGATCCAGCAATTGGCAGACAAAGCTTCTGCCCTCAGGAAACGTATAAGCGGGAAAACAATAAACATTGAAACCAGTTATAAGTAATTTCAGAGAGTGAGAAGTGCTGTGAGAAAAGCAAAACTGGGTATTTGCATATTAGGGGTGATATGGGTACTAGGGGTGACTTGTTTGTTTTTGATCAGAGTTGCTATTTTAGATGGGGTTACTAGGGAAGACCTCTTTGAGGAGGGGGCATTTGAGAAGAGAATATTTGCATATTAATGCCATTATAATAATAAAATTTTATTTTTGTATCATGCATTAGAGTTTATAGGCCACTTTCAAATAAAAAATATTTAATGGTCATATCAATCTTGTGATATCAGAATTAGGATCTCAGTTTTCTAAAAGAAGCTAAGAAACTTAAGTGACTTGTCCCAAATTTATATAGCCAATGTGTGGCAGGACTTAGGTCCATGGCTTACATTACAAAGATAATTTTACTATGACAGAGAAAACTATGGGATTTAAATAAAACCTAAAATCCTACTACCACAAAAATATTATTTTTGCATAACTCTTTTCCATCCGTGTGTGTATGTAGGTAAGTGTGTGTGTGTGTGTCTGCCTGCATGCAAGAGCGTGTGTAGTGATTCAAAAAGAACTGAACTCTTTCAAAAATTTACCATTCAGTAACTAGGTTATACATTTACATTTGGTCAAAACCAATTTATGTAGGAATCATGACAGTCATTTCTATAAGTTGCAAGTATGAAGATGTGCCTCTCATGTCACAAGGCATATATTAATCTTAAAGTCTAGTTCATCCCAAACACTTTTTAGCTTATCCTAGTTAGAGGGTAAAATGGCAGCCTCAGTGCAGTCCTTTATTTCCTCATGGCTACAAAACGAGGTTCTTGACATAATCTACATGCAAACCACATGTTTCTATAATCTGGTTGATTGAGTAATATAATTTAAAAAAATGTCCAATTCTTTTTGAATTACAATCAGTTTCTCCCTTTGTGTATTTTTAATTAACTGTACATGCCATAATTTGCTAAGTGGTTCAATTGTTGAAACCTGTTAGGGCAGGTTTTCTTGCCCTAAACTGTTAGTACAATTTCCATTTATTAAAACAATCCCCTCACTTCAAAAAGCGCATCTTGCTTCTGCCAGAGCTTGAAGGAGTTGCATCTTCATTTTTTGTTTCTTTGAAGGAAGCTTTACTATAAGGACCTGTGCCAGGAAGAGGGAACAGCATACACCAAAGCCTGGAGACTGATACTTAGAGAGGGGAGGAGGAGGGTGACAAAAGATGAAGACTGAGTAGCATGCAGAGAGAGGCCCTATCTGGAGGGGCATTGACGCCATGCTGAGAGTGTGCACTTTCTCAGGATGATGGGGAGTCATGGAGAGGTTTTAAGCAGGGAATGGACAAATTTACTTAGTTCCTTTGATTATTTTTCAAGTGTCATTGTCTTTTTAAACTTTCTATAAATTTCATGAGAAACTGGCTGTGTTTATTATGTGGGAGGGTGTTTTTGTCCTCAGTCCTTGAAGCATATTAATAGACATAACCAAAATATTTTTTCCCTTTTCTTCTGAGCATAGTTTTTGTTGCTACTGGAGGAATTTGGTAAGCTCTGAAAAAATATATATTCATATTTTCAAATGGGCTTTTCAACTAAAGACTTTGGTGCATCCATGTTCATGTGTTTGGGAATGTTCATTCCATCATCTAGACAGCTCCGTTTCTCCTTTTTATTTTCTTATCTCCTTCTTGGAAAGCAGCAATTAAATTCAGTGCTGTATCAGAATTAGAAAGTAGCAAAAATATCCCTGGTATTATCATTTGGGTTCACACTGTTTTAAACCATGGTCTTGAAGAAGATTGAAAAATTGGATTTTGGGATTGAATACTGACTGACTCACCAGTAGTTACCTTCCTGTGGAGATGAATATTTTCTTCTGTGTGAAGAAAAAAATGACTTATAAGCTATATTTGACTGAGGATGAGAGCTCCTAAAATGGCCTTACTACGTAATAATAGCTGTAATGTATTGTTTCTCTCTCTCTCTCTCTCTCTCTCTCTCTCACACACACACACACACACACACACACACACACACACAAACGTAATTTGCAAAACAACTCTATAAAGTAGGTATTATCCCTATTCCAAAGTGAGGAAACCAAGGACTAGGGAAATTAAGACTCTTGTTCCTGGTCACACACCAGAGGTAGAACCTGGCTTTGAACCAGGTTCTGACTTCTGAGATGCTGCTTCTAACCATGTCATTCAGCCTCTCCCATTTCAGCAAGCCAACTTTAGGCAAAGTAACCTCTGTGGATCTCAGTTTTCTATAAATTATAGAAGTTGGACTAGATAAAGAGATTGGGCTAAATTATCTCCAAACTTTGTAGCTTAGACATTCCATAAGTGGTCTTCTTCTAGGACATTGCCAATTATGAGCAATAGTATTATTTAGATAAAGTCATTACTTTATATTTGGTTTTCAGAAACCACTTTATTATAGGAAGCAATAAGGAATCAAGGCTGCTGATAGTCCAACAGTGAATGATGAGGATAGGAGTTTTAACAAGTGCAGGCATGGGAGCTTTGAGGTATTTGGATGTCAGTCCCGGCTCTGACCAACACTCACTAGCCAAGTCACATAACATTTCTGAACTCCTTATCTGTATAACTGTGATGATGATACCTAACTTGTAGAGTTGTATGAAAATTAGAGGTAATGTTTGTTTTTAGATTATCATTGATGTTCAGTAAATATTATCATCTACATTATTATCATTGACATCACTGTCCTTATCAGAAGCCACAACATTAATGATAGAAAAGGGAGAACTTGCTATGATTTCCTTTGATACCTACTCAAAAAAGGGTCCGAATTAAAGAATTGGTTCACACTCAAAACTCTGGGTTAGAGCGGAGTGGATAGAGAATACGTTGAATATAATATTTATTCATTCAACAAATATTAATTGAACACCTACTTTATAGCTATGTGGCTATTTAATTATTATTATTTTTTTTAGAGAGGGAGAGAGGGAGAAAGAGTGCAGAGGAGGAGTAAGGGGAGAGGAAGAGGTAGAATCTTAAGCAGGCTCCACACCCTGTGCAGAGCCCAACATGGGGCTCGATCTCACGACCCTGAGATCATGACCTGAGCTAAAATCAAGAGTTGGATGCTTAACCAACTGAGCCACCCAGGCGCCCCTGCTGCACTGCTTTTTAAACCATGGATTTAACAATAAGCAAAACAGTTCCTGTGCTCACAGAACAAGATTTAAGTGGGCATGACAGAAATAAACACAAGCTAAGTCCATAGTGATTAGGGCAATGATGAAGAATAAAGTAGGGTAAGTGGAGAGAGTATAAGTTTCTGTGTAAGGAACTTTGTTTTATATATACAGTCATGAGGGGTGAACTCTCTCATTAGGTGACATTTGAGGAAAGACCCAAAGGGAGTGAAGGAGCAAATGATGCGGACATCTGAGGAACATTCCAGGCAAAGGGAACAGCATGTGCTAAGACTCTGAGGTGGAAATGTACTTCAGTGCTTAAAGAAGAGTAAGGAAGCCAGTGTGTCTAGAGCAGAGTGCAGAGAGCAGAGTGAAGAGATGATAGAGTGATGGCAAGAGCCCATCACCATTATTTCTATCATTACTATTTACAACAATCCAAATTGTGGGGAGAGGAGTAAAATGTAAGGCAAGGAGTTTTTAGATGGATCAGAGCCCTAGATATGAGCTCCCTCTGCTTATTACCTGCTCTGAGATTTGGGGCAGGACCCTTAGGTTTCTGAGCCTCAGAGTCCTCTGCTATAAATGATCATAATACCTGTCCTATTGACCTTACAGATTACTGTGAAGAGCAGATGAAAATGCTTGGAAAAAGATGAAGTAGATGCTCCTTTGCTGGGGTACCTGGCCAGGCTTCAGATGTGTTTAGGAACTTCCTGAAATTGAATGTGAAATTTGCCTTTATTATTTTCTCCCTAGATTCTCAAAGATTTGTCATCAGATTCTCAAAGGGTTTTGTGACAATGTTGCTGGAAAGCAATTAACATCAGAGACAGTAGAGTTGGAATTATTTGCTCTGACCGAGTGTGGTAAGCCTAAATCACAATAATGTTTTCTGTGCTCAAATGAGGATTAGAAATAGCCCTGCCTATAGTAGCGGTTCTCAGAGTTGAGCATGCATCAGGATCACCTGGAGTATTTGCTGGTCCTCACCCCCAGGGGTTTCTGATTCAGTAGGTCTGAGGTAGAAACTGTGAATCTGCATTTTTTTTTTCATTTTGGCATTTACTTTATTTACATGGCATCTGTTATCACCTGTGTCATTAAAGAAAGGATATCACACACACAGAAGTATAGTTGACAACAATGTTACGTTAGTTTCAGGTGTACAGCATTGTGATTTGACAGGTTTATACGTTATGCTACACTCACAATCTGCATTTCTAATAAGTCCCCGGGTGATGCTGCTTCAGCTGGTCTGGGGCCCACATTTTAAGAGTCACTAGCATACAGTATAGGTAAGCTCTAGATATTTAGTAGGCAGGTTATTGGAGAAGCTGCTAATGTCCCTGAATAGATAACAGTAATGGCCTCTCCTTCAGACTTCTCTGTTGAAAAGAAAAATAAATCTCTTTACATTTTGGGCAGTGTGTATGAATTCATTACTAGAGCTGTCTTCTTTCTTGAGCAGCATGCCACAGCTCAACAACTCTTAACATCTTTTTGGGGGGCCAAAATGGTGTAATATTCCATCTGACAATACGCCTCCTATTTCCCTGCTAATCTCACAGAGTGGCAGAGTAAGAGCCTTGCTGTCTCAAGCCCAGGAACTGGCAATGGCTGCCGTGTGGGCTGAATGGGCCCTTTAATTGAGGAAGTCACAGGGTTCTCTGTAAAGCCTTTCCAAGAATTTGAAAATACATTTTCTTTTGAAAGAGAAGGAAAGAGGCTTTTGGAAATAAGTACTTTTTGAAGATGTTTACATCAGTGGTGAATAGGGAGGAATTGAAATATAAGTACCATTTGTATCTTGGATTCTGTATTTTTTTATTGTGGAACGTGGTCCAAAGCCACCTGCCCTATTCCTTCTTTAGGAGAATGATGCACACACATTTTACATGGTGGTCCTGGACAGCAACAAATAACACTGGTGAATAGCATTGAAATAACAAGTGCTATCTAGCAGCACCCAGGATGAGAAACACTTGGGCAAAATGTCACTGCAAAGCAGGAGAAGAACATATTTTAAACATGCTGAAAATGTGCTCTATGATAGATAGAGTTAAATTTGGCTAATTTCATTTGTCCTTACAAATGCCATTTTTCAAAAATCTTACTTCATTGCTATTTTAATTTTTTCTGTCCTGCCCTCATCTTCATTTTCTCTTTGCCCTTAATCCTTTAATACATTCTTCTTATCTTTCCTTGACTGTTCTGAATACTTAATGTTTGGAGAAACTCTTTTTCAATCAGATCTGGTACCTGTCAAGGAACAGTAAATAAGCATAGTATTATAGATTCAATTTTAAAAAGGGTATTTAAGTCACATCGGTGTGAGCCATATTAATATCTGAGATACTAAAGGACCGTCACAGCCCTGGAACTTGGAGGACATGGAAATGTCTTAATCCTTGAAATGTGGAAGAGGAAGAAAGAGAGAACACCTTCACTTTTACACAAGCAGAACTTGTTTGTCCAAGGACATGCAGACTCTTAGAAACACAAAGCAGAAAGAACTGATGGACCGTTTGCTGGTTGGGGGGCAATTTCGTATGTTTGCCTGTACAGATTTCTTCAGTACCCCCAACACCTATCCCCTTCAAAATCAAATGGGACTTACTCTCAAGCACATGCGAACTATTTTTAAACAAGCCAGAGCTAGGGCATTAAAAATGGGGAATAGCTGTAAATCCCAGAAAAATAGTGTATGGGTAAAACTGCAGATATTTATGCAGTAGTTTTGGTTCCGAACATCCCCATTTCTCAAGGCATTTGAATATTTTTGGTTTACAAAATACTTCACTTGTTTTTTTAATGTTAGAAGTGTCTACATTTTTATAACTCCTACTAAGGTATCTTATGTTCATTACTGTCTCCATAAAAGCTAGTGATTTGGTGGCGGTGGTGTACTTTATGAGCTGTCAGGGGATATGCTACATATTATGTTAAGGTGAGGAGGGAGAAGATGACAAACAAATCATAAAGTTGTTCGTTTTCCTAGACAATTTTACATCTGTTTTCCTCATTTTTTAACATTTTAAATGATCTATATGTTTGGCAAAGTAAGATGTTTGTGTTGCTTCTTCATGTTTGGTGCAATTAAGGATTGTGTTCTTAGCAAAACATACATGTCACAGTTTTTTTTTTTTTTTTAACCAAACAGTGAAGAGGAGATTTTGATGCTCATTTTGGTTATGCTGTTAACAAAGTCAGTCACTTCTGAGTCTCTTTCTCTGTTACAAAGGGATAACAACAGCAAGTTCTGCAGGTCCAGATATAATATGGACTCCACCTTATAGGAGAATGGGACAAAGTTATTTGTACTTACCAAATTGCCTATGTGGTATTTGAGTTACTATTGGAGTATAGTCCTCATTATAAATTAATACATTGATACTTTAGTTTGTCAATCCATTTATGGAATTTGTTTAATGCAGTGTAATCCCACTTGGACCTGACTGCTTTTGCAGTAATTTGGTACAAAGATAAAGGTACAGTGTACGTAAAGCTGAATCTAAAGACAGATTTAATTGTGTAGGTATTCTAAACTTTTGCACATAAATGATCACCATAATCAAAATTAAAAGAAAAATGATACATTGGGATAAAATGTTTATAATGAATATGATGGCTACATGATTAATGGCCTCAGTATATAAAGAGGTTTTAAAAATTGATAAGAAAAACTTAAATCACAATAGAAAAAAGAACGAAGGACATGAACAGGCAATTCATAAAAGAAGAAAATTAATGGCCAATAAGAATAAAAAAGTCAAATTTCATTCATAATCAAAGAAATATGAGCTAAAATCAAACCATTCCTCTTGATCAAATTGGCAAAGATCTAAAAAGATAATATTTAATTCCTAATCATTTACTCAGTACAAATGGCTGCCCTTGCACCCTTAGGGTGGCCCTGACATTTTACTATGCACCATTGTAGCACACTGTCATTTCCTTCCTGGGCAGTGTAACAATGGGGATTGAATCCAAGCTTTGGATTCAGGCACTTCCAGGTTAGATTCCCAGTGCTCCTACTTAACGTTTGACCTTGAAGAGGCTGCCAGTTTCTTAAACCTTCTGAGCTTCTGTAAAATGTGGATAATGCCTAATTTGCAAAGTTTTTGTGAAGTGGCAGTGAAATGAGTAATGTTTCTAGAAAAAAAGTAGCACTTAATCGGTGGTGGCTATTCTATCATTTTAGACTATTTTCTATAGTTTTACACACAAAATTTCAAAATTTGTGTTTTGTAATGTAAAAGACTTGACCCTTCAGAATACATGTTAGATGCATATTTGGGCAGGAACTGCCTCATCAGTAAATCCCAGGCTGCTTTGTCCTATGAGATAATGAATGGTGTGACTCCGGGTATCACTTGCTTCTACGTAACAGGGAAGTTTTTTTAAAGTATTTGAACCTAAACCTGGAACTTTTTTCTTTCCACCAAAATCCATACTGGATTTTGCAGCATGGAACATAAAGTTTATTCAGAACAGAGTGGGACACAAAAAGACATCATACAAAAAGAGAAAAACTATTCCCTGGGTGACAGGCCTATTCCCTAGAGGGAATTTTACTGAGTACACACAGGAGGAGAATCCAATCTGTTACATAGATACCTGCAGTAGGAAGTCAGGAATGAGTCTCTCTAGGGGTAGGGAGATGCAGCTGATGAAGCTACTGTATTTAAAATGTGAACACTGAACAATTGAGGACAGAGAAACAGAGAAAGGTTCTGATACTGATAAGCAGCCTATGCATGTGGTCATGGAAGAGCGTGGAGCACAGAACAAGAAGACTCCGGCAAGACCAAGTCAGAAAAGCAACTGGCAACTTCTGCCCAGGAGAGGTTTCTCTAATTGTACAGTGATGAGCAATTGGAACTAACAATTAATAAGACAGGTATGGTTTATTCTGTATGTGTGTAGCCCTCATATCTGCCAGTTTCATATCTATTCTGCCTGGGAAATAACAAGACTTTAGGTCTCCCTCATCCAAAATGCGTCTTTTCCCTTATTTGGGGGCATTTTTACAGAATGTCAGTGAGGTGACTAAAGGCGCTAGCTAGCATTAACTTCTGTCCATCAGTTTCTTCTCCAGTGCTGGCTCCCACCAGTCCGTACTTGCTGCCCTCTTTGGAGAGGCACTTCTTGTGGCACTGACGTCATGAGAATCCAGTGTCTACATGGAGGGTAACGTCTCTGGCGCACCAGAATTAAGCCGGCTTCCAGCAGAAGCTGAGCAAAGGACCTCCTCATCTCAGCCATACTCATCCAGGTCCCTGAAGTTGATCTACCTGTGCCCAGGGGACAAGGGGACCTGTCCAGGGGACCACAATGGACAATGCCCAGTTCTGGTCAAAGCATCTTCCTTATCTTCCTTTATGGTTTTCTCACTCCATCAAAATGTCCTCTCTCCTTTCCCAAGTATAACCATTTCCCTCTCCCCTTCTCATCCCAAAGTGGCCCTGCAGGAGTCCAGTGATACTGCCTGTGAGTGGGAGTGTGGTCTACAGCTCCTATGCTTACCTAGCTAGTTCTAAGCCTACTTAAGTTAACTCTTAAAAGCGTCTTCATTCACTCCACTGTTTAAAAGGCAGTCATCCTCAATGTCTGTCTGTCCTTATAAAGTTTTCAGGAAAAGAATCTGCATCCCGGTGGAACAAACTGAATAAATTTGAAATTAAAAGGAACATTGTACTTCCTGGAGTTGGCTAACCAGTTTGGCAGGTCCCTACCCCTTCCAGCAGGGGCTGAGCAAAGCTTGGTTTGGCCTGGGTGTGCCTCACATTCTCTATGCTTCTGAATAGGTTATGCTTTCTGATGCTCCCGTTTTATCAGCTTACAATTTTCCTCGGAAAACAGCAAGCAGTTTCTCATTTCCTTCCTCCTTTGATGTATGATCTTTCAAATATTCATAGATGTTTTCCCTGCCTTTTTGTTGTGAACCTGGGGTATTTATCTTCAGTCCTTCAGTCACATCAGTTTTGCTATTCTGAGTTCTTACCCAAATGTATGGCAGCTAGAGGTTTCTAGAGTCTGGTTCCCAGCGTGGAATAAGAAAGCAAAAGATTTTGGGCAAATGGCCTTGGGCCTTGTAGCCAGAAGCAATGATGATATACTCCTGCCTGGACTGGACCCTGTGTCATTTCTCTGAGGCGGAACCACAGTTCAGGTTTTCCTGTTCTTCCTACTCCAGCAGGAGCACAACTGGCACCCAAGGGAAGGGAACCAGTCTTTTGTTTTTTTTTTTCTTGGGTGGAGTGAAAACATTAAATTTAGGAAGCCCTGTGTTCTCTTCTGAGTAGAGTGGGTTTCAGGTGCAGGTGTCACAGGAGTGAGAGAACAGAGATGCAAGGAGCCAGCTCCATAGCCTTGGGTAAGTGACTTAAGGTCTCTAAGCTCAGTTCTCTTAACTGTAGAAAGTGACAATTTTGGGGATAATTGAGATGTTTGAACAAGGCTCTGACCATTTGGAGCATACAGTAGGCTTGAAATAACAAAGAAAGAATGCTGCTATTATTATGCATCTTGGAACTAGACAAACTTGGTATTATATTCTACCTCTGCTACTCTCTTGCCATGTGACCTTCTGTCAAGGGTCAGCAAGCTTTCTGTAAAAGGCCAGATAGTAAATATTTTATACTTTACATGCCACATAGTCTCTGTTGCAACTATTTGACTGCCATTGTAGTGAAAGCAGCTGTAGTCTATATAGAAACAAATGGACATGATTGTGTCTAATAAAACTTTATTTGTACACTTGAAATTTGAATAGCATGGAATTTTACATGTCACAAACTGTTATTCTTCTTTTGACTTTTTCAATCATCAAAAATATGAAAAGCATTTTTGACTTGAAGGTCACACAAAAAGAGGTGGTGAGTGGATTTGGCCTATGGGCCATAATTTGCTCTTCCTTACCTTAGGTCAGTACTACATTTCTATAACTTTTAGTTTCTTTTCCCATGAATTGTGTTGGTGTGTATTTCAAAGAGGTAAAGTGCTTGACATATAATAGGTGCTTAGTAAATTGTAGTTGTTATAATAATATTAGAAAGTAGGGACTCATATGCTGTTATGGTCTATAGTTCTAGTTTAATATGGTTATAATTAAGGAAAAAGTCTTTGTTTGGTTTTGATTTGCATTTCCCTGATGATGAGTGATGTTGAGCATCTTTTCATGTGTCTGTGGCCCATCGGTATGTCTTCTTTGGAGAAATGTCTGTTTGTGTCTTCTGCCTATTTTTAATTGGATTATTTGTTTCTTGGGTGTTGAGTTGTGTAAATTCTTTATATATTTTGGATACCAACTCTTTCTCAGATGGGTTGTTTGTAAATATCTTCTCCCAATCAGTGAGATGTCTTTCAGTTTTCTTGGTTGATTCCTTCGCTGTGCCAAAGCTTTCTATTTTGATGCAGTCCCAAGAATTTATTTTTCCTTTTGTTTCCCTTGCCTCAGGAGACTTATCTAGAAACATGTTGTTATGGCTGATGTCAAAATTATTGCCTGTGCTCTCTTCTAGGATTCTTACAGTTTCAGGTCTCCTAATGCATTTTGAGTTTGTTTTTGTGTATGCTGTAAGAAAGTGGTCCAGTTTCATTCTTTTGCATGTAGCTTCCCAGTGTTCCCAACACCATTTGTTAAAGAGACTGTCTTTTCCTCATTACATGTTCTTTCCTCCTTTGTCAAAGATTAATTGACCATATAACTGTGGGTTTATTTCTGGGCTTTCTGTTCTGTTCCAGTGATCTATGTGTCTGTTTTTGTGCCAGTACCATACTGCTTTGATTACTACAGCTTTGTAGTATAACTTGAAGTCTGGAATTGTGATGCCTCCAGTTTTGTTTTTCTTCTTCAAGATGGCTTTTGCTATTCGGAGTCTTTTGTGATTCCATATAAATTTTAGGATTGTTTGTTCTAGTTCTGTGAATAATGCTGTTGGCATTTTGATAGGGATGGCATTGGATGGGTAGATTGCTTTGGTAGTTTAGACATTTTAACAATATTTGTTCTTCCAAAAAGACATGGAATGTCTTTCCATTTCTTTGTGTCTTCTCCAATTTCTTTCACCAGTGCTTTACAGTTTTCAGAGTACAGGATTTTCACCTCTTTGGTAAGTTTATTCCTAGGTATTTTATTATTTTTGGCACTATTGTAAGTGGGATGGTTTTCTTCATTTCTCTTTCTTTTGCTTCATTATTAGTGTATAGAAATGCAACAGATTTCTGGACATTGATTTTGTATCTTGTGACCTTAATGAATTCATTTATCAGCTGTAGTAGTTTTTTAGTGGAGTCCTTAGGGTTTTCTATATAAAATATCATGTCATCTGCTGATAGTGAAAGTTTTACTTCTTCCTTAGCAATTTGAATGCTTATACTCCTTTCTCTTGTCTGATTGCTGTGGCTGGAACTTCCAATACTATATTGAATAAAGTGGTGAGAGTGGACATCCTTGTCTTGTTCCTGACCTTAGGGGAAAAGCTCTCAGTCTTTCACCATCGAGTATGATGTGAGCTGTGTGTTTTTCGTATAAGGCCTTTATTATGTTGAGGTATGTTCCCTCTAAACCTAATTTGTTGATGGTTTTTATCATGAATGGATATTATACTTTGTCAAATGCTTTTTCTACATCTTTTGAAATGATCATATGGTTTTTATCCTTTCTCTTATTGAGGTGATGTATCACGTCGATTGATTTGCTAATATTGAACCACCCTTCCATCCCAGGAATAAATCCCACCTGATCCTGGTGAATACTTTTTTTAATGTATTATTGGATTCAGTTTGCTAAAATTTTATTGAGGATTTTTTGCAACTATGTTCATTGGAGATATTGCCCTGTAGTTCCCCCTTTATTTTTGTGGTGTCTTTATGTGGTTTTAGAATCAGGGTAATGCTGGCCTCTCAAATGAATTAGGAAGTTTTCTTTCTTCTTCTATTTTTTGGAAAAGTTTGAGAAGGATAGGTATTAACTCTTCTGTAAATGTTTGGTAGAATTCACCTGTGAAGCTGTGTGGTCCTGGACTTTTGTTTGTTGGGAGTTTTGGGATTACTGATTTGATTTCATTGCTGGTAATTGGTCTGTTCAAATTTCTATTCTTCCTGCTTCAGTTTTGATGAGTTATATGTTGCTAGAAATTATTCCAGGTTGTCTGGTTTGTTGGCATATACTTTTTCATAATGTTCTCTTATAATCCTTTGTATTTCTGAAGTATCATTTGTTATTTCTCCTCTCTTGTTTCTGATTTTGTTTGAGTCCTCTCTCTCTTTTTTTGATGAGTCTGGCTAGAGGTTTATCAATTTTGTTGATCTCTTCAAAGAACCAGCTTCTAGTTTCATTGATCTGTTGTTTTTTTTAGTTTTGTTATCATTTATTTCTACTCTACTCTTTAGGATTTCTTTTTTTCTGCTGGATTTGAGTTTTGTTTGTTCTACTTTTTCTAGCTCCTTCAGGTGTAAGGTTAGATTGTTTTGAGATTTTTCTTGCTTCTTGGGGTAGTAGGCCTGTATTGCTATAAACTTTCCTCTTGGGCCGATTTTGCTGCATGTGAAAGATTTTTGGATCACTGTGTTTTCATTTTTATTTGTTTCCATGTATTTTGGATTTCCTCTTTGATTTCTTGATGGACTCATTCATTGTTTAGTGGCATGTTGTTTAACCTCCATATACTTGTGCTCTTTCTAGATTTTTTCTTACAGTCGATTTCTAGTTTCATTGTATTGTGGCCAGAGAAGACGCATGGTATAACTTTGATCTTTTTGAAATTGTTGAGAGTTGTTTTGTGACCTAATATGTGATCTGTTCTGGAGACTGTTCCATGGGCACTTGAAAAGAATGTGCATTCTGCTGTTTTAGGATGGAATGTTCTGAATGTCTGTTCAATCCATCTGATCCAGTGTGTCATTCAAAGCTTCTGTGTCCTTGTTGATTTTCAGTTTAGATGATCTGGCCACTGACATAAGTCAGGTGTAAAAGTCCCCGATTGTATTACTATGGATTAGTTCCTTGATGTTTGTTATTAGCTGCCTTTTGTATTTGGGTGCTCCCATGTTGGGTGCATAAATATTTACAATTGTTATGTCTTCTTGGAATGCCCCCTTAGTGATTATATAGTGTCCTTCTTTGTCTCTTGTTACAGTCTTCATTTTACCGTTTTAAAGTTGACTTTGTCTGACAGAAGTATTGCTACCCTGGTTTTCTTTTCACATCCATTTGCATGACAACTATTTCTCCATCCTGTCACTTTCAATCTGCATGTGTCTTTAGGTCTGAAGTGAGTCCCTTGTAGGCAGCATATAGATGGGTCTTGTTTTTTTTTTTTTTTTTTGTAGTTTTAAATTTTATTATGTTATGTTAGTCACCATACAATACATCATTAGTTTTTGATGTAGTGATCCACGATCCATTGTTTTCGTATAACACCCAGTGCTCCATGTAGTACGTGCCCTCCTTAATACCCATCACCGGGCTAACCAATCCCCCCTCCCCCCTCCCCTCTAAAACCCTGTTTGTTTCTCAGGTCCATAGTTTCTCATGGTTCATCTCTCCCTCCAATTCCCCCCGCCCATTTTTCCCTTCCTTCTCCTAATGTCCTCCATGTTATTCCTTATGTTCCACAAATAAGTGAAACCATATGATAATTGACTTTCTCTGCTTGACTTATTTCACTTAGCATAATCTCCTGCAGTCCCATCCATGTTGATGCAAAAGTTGGGTATTCATCTTTTCTGGTGGCTGAGTAATATTCCATTGTATATATGGACCACATCTTCTTTATCCATTCATCTGTTGAAGGGCATCTCGGCTCTTTCCACAGTTTGGCTATTGCGGACATTGCTGCTATGAACATTGGGGTGCATATGGCCCTTCTTTTCACTACATCTGTGTCTTTGGGGTAAATACCCAGTAGTGCAATTGCTGGGTCATAGGGTAGCTCTATTTTTAAATTTTTGAGGCACCTCCACACTGTTTTCCAAAGTGGCTGTACCAACTTGCATTCCCACCAACAGTGTAAGAGGGTTCCCCTTTCTCCACAACCTCTCCAACATTTGTTGTTTCTTTCCCTGTCCATTTTTGCCATTCTAACTGGTGTAAGGTGGTATCTCAGTGTGGTTTTGATTTGGATTTCCCTGATGGCTAATGATGATGAACATTTTTTCATGTGTCTGTTAGCCATTTGTATGTCTTCTTCAGAGAAGTGTCTGTTCCTCTCTTCTGCCCACTTTTTGACTTGATTATTTGTTTTTTGGGTGTTGAGTTTGAGAAGTTCTTTATAGATCTTGGATACCAGCCCTTTATCTGTAGTGTCATTTGCAAATATCTTCTCCCATTCTGTGGGTTGTCTCTTTGTTTTGTTGACTGTTTCCTTTGCTGTGCAGAAGCTTTTTATCTTGTTGAGGTCCCAAAAGTTCATTTTTGCTTTTGTTTCACTAGCTTTTGGAGATGTATCTTGAAAGAAGTTGCTGTGGCCGATGTCAAAGAGGTTACTGCCTATGTTCTCCTCTAGGATTTTGATGGATTCCTGTCTCACATTGAGGTCTTTCATCCACTTTGAGTTTATCTTTGTGAATGGTGTTAGAGAATGGTCGAGTTTCATTCTTCTGCACGTGGCTGTCCAATTTTCCCAGCACCATTTATTGAAGAGACTGTCTTTTTTCCATTGCATGTTTTTTCCTGCTTTGTCAAAGATTATTTGACCATAGAGTTGAGGGTCCATATCTGGGTTCTCTATTCTGTTCCATTGGTCTGTATGTCTGTTTTTGTGCCAGTACCATGCTGTCTCGGTGATCACTGCTTTGTAATATAGCTTAAAATCGGGCAACGTGATGCCCCCAGCTTTGTTTTTCTTTTTCAACATCTCCTTGGCGATTCGGGGTCTTTTCTGATTCCATACAAATTTTAGGATTGTTTGTTCCAGCACTTTGAAAAATGTCATTGGAATTTTGATCGGGATGGCATTGAAGGTATAGATTGCTCTGGGTAGCATAGACATTTTAACAATGTTTATTCTTCCGATCCATGAGCATGGAATATTTTTCCATCTTTTTGTGTCTTCTTCAATTTCTTTCATGAGTGTTTTGTAGTTCCTAGAGTATATAGATCCTTTATCTCTTTGGTTAGGTTTATTCCGAGGTATCTTATGGTTTTTGGTGCTATTGTAAATGGAATCGTTTCTTTAATTTCTCTTTCTACAGTTGCGTTGTTACTGTATAAGGAAGCAACTGATTTCTGTGCATTGATTTTGTATCCTGCCACATTACTGAATTGCTGGATGAGCTCTAGTAATTTGGGGGTGAAGTCTTTTGGGTTTTCCACATAAAGTATCATGTCGTCTGCGAAAAGAGAGAGTTTGACTTCTTCTTTGCCAATTTGAATACCTTTTATTTCTTTTTGTTGTCTGATTGCTGTTGCTAGGACTTCTAGTACTATGTTGAACAACAGTGGTGAGAGTGGGCACCCTTGATGTGTTCCTGATCTTAAGGGAAAGGCTTTCAGCTTTTCCCCATTGAGGATGATATTCGCTGTGGGTTTTTCATAGATGGATTTTATGAGCTTGAGGAATGTTCCTTCTATCCCTATACTCTGGAGAGTTTTAATCAGGAAAGGATGCTGTATTTTGTCAAATGCTTTTTCTGCATCAATTGAGAGGACCGTATGGTTCTTCTCCCTCCTCTTATTAATGTGTTCTATCACATTGATTGATTTGCGAATGTTGAACCCCCCTTGCATCCCGGGGATAAATCCCACTTGGTCGTGGTGGATGATCCTTTTAATGTATTGTTGGATCCTATTAGCTAGGATTTTGTTGAGGATTTTGGAATCCATATTCATCAGGGATATCGGTCTGAAATTCTCCTTTTTGATGGGGTCTTTGCCTGGTTTGGGGATTAAGGTAATGCTGGCCTCATAGAATGAGTCTGGAAGTTTTCCTTCTGTTTCTATTTTTTGAAACAGCTTCAGTAGAATAGGTATTATTTCTTCTTTGAATGTTTGGTAGAATTCCCCAGGGAATCCATCAGGCCCTGGACTCTTGTTTTTTGGGAGGTTTTTGATCACTGCTTCAATCTTGTTACTGGTTATTGGCCTATTCAGGTTGTCCATTTCTTCCTGTTTCAGTCTTGGCAGCTTACCGGTTTCCAGGAAGGCCTCCATTTCATCCAGATTGCTCAGTTTATTGGCATATAGTTGTTGATAATAATTTCTAATAATTGTTTCTATTTCCTTGGTGTTAGTCGTGATCTCTCCCCTTTCATTCATAATTTTATTAATTTGGGTCCTTTCTCTCTTCTTTTGGATAAGTCTGGCCAGTGGTTTATCAATCTTATTAATTCTTTCAAAGAACCAACTTCTAGTTTCATTGATCTGATCTACTGTGTTTCTGGTTTCTAATTCATTGATTTCTGCTCTAATTTTAATTATTTCTCTTCTAATGCGTGGCTTAGGCATGGTTGCTTTTTCTGTAGTTCTTTAAGGTGTAGAGTTAGTTGGTGAATTCGGGATTTTTCTATTTTATTGAGTGAGGCTTGGATGGCTATGTATTACCTCCTTAGGACCACCTTTGCAGTATCCCATAGGTTTTGGACCGATGTATTTTCGTTCTCATTGATTTCCATGAATTGTTTAAGTTCTTCTTTGATTTCTTGGTTGACCCAAACATTCTTGAGCAGAGTGGTCTTTAGCTTCCAAGTGTTTGAATTTCTGCCAAATTTTTTCTTTTGATTGAGTTCCAGTTTTAGAGCATTGTGGTCTGAGAATATGCAGGGAATAATCTCAATCTTTTGGTATCAGTTGAGACCTGATTTGTGACCCAGTATATGGTCTATTCTGGAGAAAGTTCTATGTGCGCTCGAGATGAATGAGTGTTCTTTTGTTTTAGGGTGGAATGTTCTGTAAATATCTGAGGTCCATCTGGTCCAATGTATCATTCAAAGCTCTTGTTTCCTTGTTGATTTTCTGCTTAGATGATCTGTCCATTGCTGAGAGTGGAGTATTGAGGTCTCCTACAATTAACGTATTGTTATCAATATGACTCTTTATTTTGGTTAACAGTTGGCTTATATAGATGGCTGCTCCCATGTTGGGGGCATAGATATTTACAATTGTTAGATCTTCTTGTTGGATAGACCCTTTAAGAATGATATAGTGTCCTTCTGTGTCTCTTATTACAGACTTTAGTTTAAAATCTAATTTGTCTGATATAAGAATTGCTATCCCGGCTTTCTTTTGAGGTCCGCTGGCATGGAAGATAGATCTCTATCCCTTCACTTTCAGTCTGGATGTATCTTTAGGTTCAACATGAGTCTCTTGTAGACAGCATATGGATGGGTCCTGTCTTTTTATCCAGTCTGCAACCCTGTGCCGTTTTATGGGAGCGTTTAGGCCATTCCCGTTGAGAGTGATTATTGAAAGATATGAATTAATTGTCATCATGTTGCCTGTGAAGACATTGTTTTTATAGATTGCCCCTGTAAATTTCTGTTGTAGATCACTCTTGGGGTCTTTCTCCTTTTATAGAACCCCCCTTAATATTTCTTGCAGGGCCGGCTTAGTGGTCACATATTCTTTCAGCTTCTGCTGGTCGTGGAAGCTCTGTATCTCTCCATCCATTCTAAATGAAAGCCTTGCCGGATAAAGTATTCTTGGCTGCATGTTCTTCTCATTTAGTACCCTGCATATGTCTTGCCAGGCCTTTCTGGCTTGCCAGGTCTCTGTGGATAGGTCTGACGTTATTCTGATGTTCCTCCCTCTGTACGTAAGGAATCTCTTCCCCCTAACTGCCCTTAAGATGGTTTCCTTGGTTCTAAGATTTGCAAGTTTTACTATTACATGCTGGGGTGTTGGCCTGTTTTCCTTGATCTTAGGAGGGGTCCTCTCTGCCTCTAGGACTCGAATGTTGTTTCATTCCCCAGATTAGGGAAGTTCTCAGCTACGATTTGCTCAAATACATCTTCTAGCCCTCTCTTTCCACTCCCTCCGGGATTCCAATTATTCTGACATTGGAAGCCTCATGGTGTCACTTATTTCTCTGATTCTATTTTCATGGATTCTGAGTTGTTTTTCCCTGGCCTCCTCTTTTCCCTTTTTATCTATTATACTGTCTTCCAGATCGCTTATTCTCTCTTCTGTCTCAGTTACCCTAGCTGTTAGATTATCTAGATTGGATTGGATCTCATTGATCGCATTTTTAAGTTCTGCCAATTCACCTTTTATTTCTGCCCTTAGAGACTCTATGTTGCCATTAATTGATTTCTGCATTCTAGCCATTGTCTTCACAATTGCTAGCCTGAATTGCATCTCTGACATCTTGGTTATATCTGCATCCATTTGTAAATCTGCAGCATAAGTCATAATCTCTGAGTCTTTTCTGTTTTGGGGGCTCCTCGTCCTAGTCATTCTGTTGATGGGTGTTTGAGGGAATGTATAGAGTCGAAATTATTGACCAGAACCCAAGCAAGATGCACATGTTTTCTTGGGACCTTAGGGTTGCTGGCCTCTTGTTTTCCCAGCCTGTCTTCTGCGGGAGGGGCCTGCCGCGCTGTTAGTCAGGCAACCCTGTTTGGGCGGAGTTGCCCTGCGCCCCTGTGGGGGGGGATGGGCTCAGTGGGAATCAGTCTTTGGGGCTTTTGTTCTCTAGCGCCTTTCCCTGGCGGCTTTCCGCGTCTCTTCTGCAAGTCAGAGCAGAAGAGACCGTTTCCAATCTCTGCCTCAGAGCAGAGAGACCGCAGTCTGTTCTTCAGTGAGCCCTCCAGGCCACACAGTCTCCGTTTCTGTCCGTGCTGCTATAAACTGCAGTGTCCTGGGTTGTGCGCCCCTCCGCAGCGCTCCCAGTCCTGCCTCCAGGTCGGGGCACGTCTCTGCCCTTTGTGCTTCTAAAACCGCCAGCTGCTCTCAGTTCGCGCGCGCGCGTGACTCCGCCACTTGGGGTTCCCTCCCGGGGACTGCAGTTCGTGTGCGCGCGACCCCGCTGCTCCCCGCTCGGGGTTTCCACCCCGGGGGGGTTGCAGTTCACCGGCGCGACCCCGGCGCACCAGGTTTCCCTCTCGGAGGCTGCAGTTCGTGTGCATGCGACCGTCGCTCTGGTTTCTGTCCGGGGGGCTGCGGTTCGCGTGCGCGCGACCCCCCCTCCCCCCCGTCTGGTTTTCCACCCCGGGGGCTGCCCTAAAGTTCTTTCCCGTCGCTACCAGGCACCCTCCCGCTGCCGTTTATCCTCCGATATCTGCTCGCTTCGAACCTCAAAACCAACCGCCTGAGATATTCTGTTTGTAGAGATCCAGATCTTCTTACATCTTAGGCTGGTTTCGTGGGTGCTCAGAGTGGTCTGGTAGATATCCAGCTCAGTTCCGGGGACCAGTTGAAATAGGGTCCCCTACTCCTCCACCGTCTTTCCCCTCCCTCAGGTCTTGTTTTTTTTAACCCATTCCATCACCTTCTATCTTCTGATGGGAGCATTTAGTCCATTTACATTCAAGTAATTATGGATAGGTATGTATTTATTGCCATTTTGTTATTTGTCTTGTGTTTGTTTTTGTGGCTCTTCTTTGTTCCTTTCTTCCCTTCCTCTCTTCTCTCACCATAAGTTGGCTTTCTTTAGTGATATACTTTGATTCCTTTCTCTTTGTTTTTTGCAAATTTATTACTGGTTTTTGATTTGTGGTTACCATTAGGTTTGTATGTAACATCTTCTGCCTGTAGCAGTCTATGTGAAGTTGATGGTTGCTTAAGTTTGAACTCATTCTTGACTCCTCTCTTCCCCTTGTTTTAGGTATATGGTGTCATACTTTACTTACTTTTGCTTAGTGAGTCCTTTGAGTCATATTTACTGATATTATTACTGCTTTTGAGCTTTCTACTTTTGTTATTTTACTTATGGTCTTCCCTTTCTACTCACAAAGTCCCCTTTAACATTTCTTGTAGGGCTGGTTTAATGGTCATGAATCCCTTTAACTTTTGTTTGTCTGGGAAACTCTATCTCTCCTTCTATTCTGAGTGATAGCCTTGCTGGATCGAGTACTCTAGCCAGTTTTTTCCCTTTTGACACTTTGTTTTGTTTTTAAAGATTTATTTATTTATTTTTAGAGAGTGAGAGAGCAGGTGAGTGGGTGGAGGGGCAGGGGGAGAGAGAATCTCCAGCAGACCCTCCACTGAGTGTGGAGCCTGATGCAGGGCTTGACCCCACTACCCTGGGATCATGAACTGAGCTGAAACCAAGAGTCGGGTGCTCAACCGACTGAGCCACACAGGCATCCCTCAGCTCTTTGAATATATCATGTCACTCCTTTCTGGCCTGCAAAGTTTCTTTGAAAAATCTGCTGGTAAAAGCTTATGGGTTTTCCCTTGTATGTAACTGTTTTCTTTTCTCCTGTTTCTT
This sequence comes from Halichoerus grypus, assembly GCF_964656455.1. Lineage (NCBI taxonomy): Eukaryota > Metazoa > Chordata > Mammalia > Carnivora > Phocidae > Halichoerus > Halichoerus grypus. The sequence continues at coordinate 45,217,122 of NC_135714.1, forward strand.
TTAGGATTCATTGTTTATCACTGCTTTTTGCCATTTTAATCACTTAATTACTTAAGTCTATACTTAGTTACTATGTATTTTTTTGTGAACATCCTGGATCTGAATTTATGTTTTCTTCCCCAAATTTGAGAGGTTTTTAGCCGTTATTTCTTCAAATAAATTTTCTGCCCCCCTTGCTCTCTCTTCTTTCGGGATTCCTATAATGTGAATGTTGTTACACTTGTTGGAGTCACTGAGTCCCCTAAATCTATTCTCATTTTGTATAATGTTTTTTACTCTCATCTACTCAGCTTGTTTACTTTCTATTACTCTGTCCTTCAGACCATTGATTTGTTGTTTTGCGTCTTCTAACCTACTCTTTATTCCATCTAGTATTTTAATTTCAATTATTGTATTCTTCATCTCTGTTTGGTCCTTTTTTTTACCTCTTTGTTAAGGGTCTCACTGATGTCTTCCGCTTTTTTCTCAAGTCCAACAAGTATCTTTATGGTCTTTACTTTAAATTCTCTATCAGGCATATTGCCTATCTCTCTTTCATTAGGTCTCTTGCTATGATTTTGTCCTGTTTCTTTAATTTTTGACATATTCCTTTGTTTTCTCATTTTGTCTGTTTCTCTGCATCTGTTTTTGTGTGTTAGGAAAGTCAGCTACATCACTTGCTTTTAAAATATGGAATGCTTCATGTACTTATGTGTCATCCTTGGGCATGGGCCATGCTAATCTTCTCTGTATGGTTCCAGTTTTTTAGTATATGTGATGCCAAAGTGAGTACTTTAGTTCCTTTTTTGAAGTTACCTTATCAAACAGGGTAGTTGAATAAAACCCAGTTTTATAAGCTCCCCATTCACTGTATAATAAAGATTTTCTCTGCTCTTTTTCCTGGGTTCTTATGAGGGAACTTCTAAATCCTTGGAATTTCCCAGGGGATAGGAGTATCTTTGTTATTCACTGTGGGACCCCAGGATTACCTCTGAGTTTATGCTAATTCCTGGTGGGGCCCTAGATGTCAACATGGGGACTGGCCAAGTTGGAAAAACAACTGTATGATTAGAGGGTTGAGGTTTTGATTCAGGTGATATTAACCTGACCTCCTGATCTTTGGGGAAAGGAGAGGAGCTGGAGATTAAGGTCTGTCATACGGTCAATGATTATATACACCAAGGTTTAGTTGAACCCTGGTTGGTAATCATACATTGATGTGCTGGAAGGATGACATGTCCTAAAGACATAGAAGCTTTGTGTTTGTGACCCTCTTAGATCTTGATCTCTTCATTTCTCTGTTCCTGTCTTGTGTTCTTTGTAATACAACTTTAATCATAAGTATAGCACTTTCCTAAGTTCTGTGGATTATTCTAGTGAATTTATATGTAGCTCCAAGTCCTTTATAGAACAGCACTTATTTTCACATCTGACTTGATTCCTTGTGTATGTATTTCCCTTGGCCAGACTCTAGAGGGGCAGAGGGGCAGCATGGGATTTAGGCAGGAAAGTTTCCTCAGTCCCTTGGTTCAGAGCTCTACAAATATGACTTCTGATTTTTATTGTAATGTTGCAGACTAAGGATTATTTTATTATTCCACTTTACAGATGAGGAGGGTGACGCTCAGAGATATTGGGGAAAAACTTATCATAGTTAAAATTCAAGGCTCTTCCTGCGTATCAGAGAGATGCCCTAAAACTTCCAATTGCATGAACTGTTACATTACTACTTATATATTGTCTTTCTTAACTCATAGTAATAATAATAATAATAATAATAAAATGACTAGCATATGTATTATTTACTATATGCTAAGTACTGTTCTAAGTTAATGTGTGTGTATGTATGTATGCATGTCTGGATCTGGTTGGGCTGCTATAACAAAATTCCACAGAGTTTGTGGCTTATAGACAACAGAAATTTACTTTCTACCATTCTGGAGGTTGGGAAGTCCAAGATCAAAGCATAGGAAGATTCAGTGTCTGGTGAGGGCCCACTTTTGTCAAGGGAGCTCTCTGATGCTTCTTCTATAAAGACACTAATTCCATTCATAAGGGTTCCATCCTCATGACCTGATCACCTTCTAAGAGCCACGCCTCTATATCATCACAAGTGGTGAAATCTGTATCTGAATCCAAGTAGGTTGACTGTGGAGTTCATATTCTTAGTCACTGATGTATACTGCTCCTTAGAAAAATTGTGACGGCAGCTAATATACTGGGAGCAGTCACTGTGTGCCAGGCATAACACATGCCTGTGTTAATGTATCTAATTTTCACAGCCATCCTGTACTAGAGACTATTATTAACCCATTTTGTAGATGATGAAACCAAAGTACAGAGAGGTTAGATACTTGCTCAAGGCCATCAAGTTGGTTTAGCGGAGCTCACACTGCTGTGTGAAAGAATCACCCCAGTTCTCTTGCTTGCTTGAGGAAGAATGTTTAGGTGACAAGACTGGCTAAGGGGAGGATAGTTTCCCCTGTGTGGTTCCTTGGGGACATTGCTAAACCTTGTAGAAAGAAAAGGAGAGAAGTGGGCAGGGTACTGTTGAGAATTGCTCACATGTGCCCTGAAGTTAAGACACCGGAGATAATTCATAGATGGGGAGACAGTCCCTGAGTTACTTGTGGCCAGCATTAGAGTAGTAAATCCTCCATCCTCATGGGAATATGTGTCAAGGAGCTCCTTTCCAGTTTATAGCTCTGAGAGGATTGTCAAGTGCCTGGTGTTCCTCTTGTTTCTGCCTCTCCAGGCAGCCAAGAGACAGATTGGGCTGCAGTTTTGCTGAAGCTGGTCATTCTGCAGGTTGTTCAGACATGTGATGGTGTATTTTTCCTCGCGCCATTATGCTGTGGGTAGGAATTACTGACTTACACCCTCTCTGTCACATCTTTTCTACTTTCGCAGCCTCTGTTTACAGATCCTAGGGGATCAAACCTTACTTTTACAAAACCGCAACTTATCTCAACAAGCTTTTTCCATGAAAGGAAGAGATAAACCTTTTAAAAAATACATCTTTTAATTGTTTCATTTGGGTAGAGAAAGAATAAACTATAAGTAATTTTTACACGGGTGTGTACATAGATAATTATTTCTCTAAAAAGAGTAATAGAGACAACAAAGTATGCCTGGTGGGGTGCACAGCAGTGTGCTGGAAATATTGATCCAGGGACTGGAAGCTTGTTATCAGATAAGAAATTAAAAAGAACTGCACAGCTCACTCATACTCTGCGTGAGCACGCGGCATCTGTGCTCTGGGTTCAATGCCGGCTTCCCATCTGCTTGGTGACACAATTTAAAGAGTCAAGGTGGAGACTGTGATCTATGGGCTCACGGTGATTGGATCCTCACTCCTGAACTGTGCCTCTTTCTCAGCAGGGGCTGGTGACAGCTGAAATACTGAAGTCCTCTTGGGAAGAATTCTGTATCGGGACTCTTCAGGCAGGGAGGTCCCCAGGAGAGGGCCGTCAGAGGTAGAATGAATGTCCTGTTATCCTGCAGCAGCCTAAATCTGTTGACTTCCACTGGCCCCTGGCAGAGTTGTCAGGCACTAACATTTGGCTTAATTTAGTGATGACAGCTCCGGGGCGAGGGGAGGTAAGGTGGAGGCCAAATTGACAGGGTTGTGGGCTCAGCGTCCTTTCTTCTTTTCCTCTGTTTTTCACCCTGACACCTCCTCTTGGGTTTTCTTTCTTGGTTAAATTTGTTAGTTGGTCCCAGCACCATCTATGCTGTTGCCCCCATCTGGGAACCCTGGAATCATTTTCCACTTGTTCTTTCTTATTTCTTATGTCCAGTTAGCCATCTCAGTCTGGCATTTGACCCTTGAAACATGTTTTTCAGAAGAGACGATCCCTTCCATTGTTGAGATCGATGCTAAATCAGATTCTTCTCATAAGAGAACTTCCTAAAAGTTTCTCTGTCATCAGTGTGGCCCTCTCCAATTTAAGAACAACACAGATTCCAGAATGATTTTTCTAAATTGGTAGCTCTCAAACATTTCTGCATATCTGAATCATCAGGGAGCTTTTAAAACTGATGTCCAGACCATACCCCATACCAATTAAATCAAGATCTCTTGGGGTTGGACCTTGACAATTTTCTATATCTTCCTGAATGAAGCCAGTGTATGGTCATGTCTGAATCATTGTCTGATCATATCTAATTCCGTTTCTCTCACTCAGAAATTTTTAATGGCTTTTCATTACCTGCAGAATTGAAAGCTTGTACTCCTTAACTTTGAATTTCTAGCCCTTTATGATCTGGCACTAACCACTATTTTTGTTTGTTTTTAGTTCTTTATTTAAATTCATTTTAGTTAACATATACTATATTATTAGTTTCAGGGGTAGAATTTAGTGAGTCATCAGTTGTATATAATATCCAGTGCTCATTATATCAAGTGTCCTCCTTAATGCCTATCACCCAATTACCCCTTTGCCCCACCTAGCTCCCCTCCAGCAACCCTTTGTTTGTTTCCTAGAGTTCAGTGTCTCTTATGGTTTGCCTCCGTCTCAATTTTCATCTTATTTTATTTTTCTTTCCCTTCCCTTATGTTGATCTGTTTTGTTTCTTTTTTTTTTTTTAAAGATTTTATTTATTTATTTGAGAGAATGAGAGAGAGAGAGCACATGAGAGGGGGGAGAGTCAGAGGGAGAAGCAGACTCCCTGTTGAGCAGGGAGCCTGATGCGGGACTCGACCCTGGGACTCCAGGATCATGACCTGAGCCGAAGGCAGTCGCTTAACCAGCTGAGCCACCCAGGCGCCCTGTTTTGTTTCTTAAATTTCACATATGAATGAAATCGTATGGTATTTGTCTTTCTCTGACTGATTTATTTCACTTAGTATAATACCCTCTAGTTCCATCCATTTCATTGCAAATGGCAAGATTTCATTCTTTTTTCATGGCTGAGTAATATTCCATTGTGTGTGTGTGTGTGTGTGTGTGTGTGTGTGTGTGTGTGTGTGTGTATACACACCACATCTTCTTTATCCATTCATCTGTCGATGGACATCTGGGCTATTTCCATATTTTGGCTATTTGGACATTGCTGCTACAAACATTGGGGTGCATGTGCCTCTTTGAATCACTATACTTACATCCTTTGGTTAAATACCTAGTAGTGCAGTTGCTGGGTCATAAGGTAGTTCTATTTTTAAAATTTTGAGGAACCTCTGTACTGTTTTCCAGAGTAGCTGCACTAGTTTACATTCCCACCAATAGTGTAAGGGGGTTCCCCTTTCTCTACATCCTTGCCAACATCTCTTGTTTCCTGAGATCCTAACTACTATTTTTAATCCTTTCTGTATCTTTCTATTTCTGGTTCTAATCTACTGTCTTGGGTTACTCACTATTCCTTATATGTGCCATGCCCTTTCTTTCCTCAGTGATTTTGCTCATATTTTTTTCTTCTTCTAGGATTGCTATTCTATCATTCATTGATCCAGACACTATTTTTACTGTTTGCTATGTTAAGACACCTTGTCAGGCAATGGTGAGCAAAAGAAGATGCTGTTTTCAGCCTCTTAGGTCTTATAGACCTACTATAAATGTACAGTTGTTACTGTGACAGATACTACACAACAGAGTCATACCATGCTCTAAGGGCTTATAGTGGGGGGCTGATCTCCTTAGAGTGGTGAAGGTTTCTCCTGAGAAAGAGATGCTGGAGATTTCTTAGGGGGTCTAATGGCTAAAGAAATAAAATTAGGTTTCTTACCTTAAAAAGGAAAAGAAAAGAAAAGACCATGATTGTAGTAAACTTTTCTAGGATGAGTTGTCCTGGCAGAGGGAGTGGTGTGAGCAATGGCAGGAGGGGGCATGGCAAGGACACAGACTAAAAGAAGAGCTAGGTATCCTGACCAGGCTGGAGGGGAAATGGGGCAGGCTGTACAGGGCCCAGAATCCTGTTCATGGACTTTTGTTCTAGGAGCAATGGGAAACCACCGAAAGGTTTTTAGAAAGGGGATGTGCTGTTCTTGTTTTTTTTTTTTTTTTTTTTTTTAAAGATACCTCTGGGTTCTGGTTGAAGAATAGACCATATAAAGCATATAAAGCACAGTAGATGTGGATAGATCAGATGGTAGCTAATTAGTAGTCCAGGCCAGAGAGGTGTGACTTGAAGGGCTTGCTCCCATGTCATCTCTGTGAGGTGAAGCTCATCCAGAGGGAGAGAAGGGCAAGGGTAAAAATTAGACTGGACTTTCCATAGGCTTCACTACTACATTACAAACTACCCAGATGATGAGGTAATCTTGATCTCTGGATCAGGATGAGTGACACATTCTATAAGCATCACAGCCACTCTTTTGTTTCCTGAAAGCAGAGACTTTTCCTTCTCATTCCTTCTCATTGTCCATAATGAACACTCAGCGCTCACTGAAATGAGAAACAGCATATGGACTTTTGGAGCCAGATAGCTTGGATGGGACTTGTAGCTTGCCACTTCCTAGTTCTATGACTTTGGGCAAATTAACTTGTGTCTCTCTGCCTTGGTTTCCTTATTCCCCTCAAAAGGTTGTTGTATTGAAGGAGTTCATAAAATGTACTTAAATAGTGGCTGGTACATGGTAGGTACTACATTTGCGTTTGCCATTATTATCATTAATAAGAGCATTTATCTCATTTTGTCAGGATCTGGTTGCTTTAGGAAAGGGCTTGAAAGGAAGTAGTAAGACTTAAATTTTCATCAGATTCCTCTCACATGATCTATAGGGTATTTGTGTAGGGAGACTTTATATTGTCTCTAATTTGCTCACCGTGTTAGAGATTATGATGGTTAATTTTATGTAGCAATTTGACTGGGCAGTGGGGTACCCAGAAATTTGGTCAAACATTATTTGGGGTGTGTTTGTGAAGGTGTTTCTGGGTGAGGTTACCATTAGAATTGGTAGACTGAGTAATGCAGATTGCCCTCCCTATAGTGAGTGGATCTCATCCAATCAGATGAAGGCCTGAATAGAATAAAAGGCTGGCTAAGAAGAAAGTCAATGGTCTGACTTCTTGAGCTGGACATCAGTCTTTTCCTTCCTTTGGACTTGAACTGAAATACCATCTCTTCTTGGGTCTTGAACCTGCCAGCTTTCAGATAAGAACAACAACTTCCATTTTCCTGGGTCTGCAGCTTGCCCAGGAGATCTTAGGACTTGTCAGCCTCCATAATTATGTGTTACTTCCTTATAATAAATCTATGTCTGTCTGTCTGTCTGTCTATGTGTTATTTGTTTTGTTTCTCTGGAGAACACTGAGTAAATACAGAGATGGTGAAGGAAGGGTTTCTAAATAAGGTTTTATTATCCTAGTGGAAACCCTTGGAGTAAGTAGTCATGATCCAAACTAATGGCTAAAGACATCTAGTTAGCACTCGCTCTGCATTTACCCTACTTTTTAAAAAAATGTCAATGTCATGACTGTAGTAAGAAAGATCTCTAGCAAGTTTGATGCTGTACTTAATTATAGGTGCCTCATTCATCATGCCCATAGGCTGCTTTCTAGCTGGACCCCTCTGAGGAGCTATTTTCCCTCTTGGTCTAGATGAAGTAAATGATGTAAGAGTTAGATGTGTCCCCTTTTTCTCTTTCCATTCCGGTTCTCTGGCTCCTTTCCTTACCCCACATCCATCTTCACAGTGCAGAGTCCAAACAGAATATTTTATTTCTTTCTTAAGTTATCACAGCTTTTAAGGGAGCAAATGAATCTTTTTCTTTTTTATCATAAAACTACTACAACTTGTGTCTACCAGTACAGGGTGCTTCTTCTTTCCTATAGCATTGCCTTCCAGCAAAACACTGTGGCTCTCCTTTGTCCACAGTCAAACTGTAAATCCAGTTACTTTATAACAATATTGAATGAAATGAAAATCTTTGAAGTTTCTCTTCTCTGACTTAACATTTGGTTGAGAAAAATGAAGTTGCCATTGTTTGAGCTGATGAAGATTAAATGGACTGCTTCTGAATTTAATTGAGTCTCTGTTTGAATAATATCCATGGTGGGTCCTACTGCAGTGTTTGGTGATTAATGGTGAGAACGAACAACAGTAACATCTGGACCCAAAGCTGTTCTTGGCTTAGAAGGTGTTCATTCCTTTGAGAAAAAGGATTCTCTGCATCATTGTCCAAATAATCATTAGCAGATAGATCAGCTGAGACATTTTAATTAAAGTTTCAAAATGTAGGGAGAAGAAAAGTTTCTTAACAATCTTTTTTATGTTTACAAGTTAAAATAAAAGTTTCAAAATGTAGGGAGAAGAAAAGTTTCTTAACAATCTTTTTTTATGTATACAAGTTAAAATAAAAATTATCTTATTAAAAAAGGAGATAGGCTTCTACTTCCTCTGAGGAAGAGAAGGAAGAGTGAATTATGAAGTGGCATTTGTTTGCTAATAAATAGGTACACAAAAAGCAGAACTTGGGCCTAGGATATGTTGCAGTCAGTTTTAAATATCATGGTAGGAAGGGGCGCCTGGGTGGCTCAGTTGGTTAAGTGACTGCCTTCGGCTCAGGTCATGATTCTGGAGTCCGGGGATCAAGTCCCGCATCGGGCTCCCCGCTCAGCGGGGAGTCTGCTTCTCCCTCTGACCCTCCTCCCTCTCAGGCTCTCTCTCTCCCATTCTCTCTCTCAGATAAATAAAATCTTAAAAAAAAAATAAAAAAAATTAAATATCATGGTAGGAAATATTTTAGAGAACTTTGAGGAATCATACAGATTTGAGAAATAGTTTTGCCTGGTTTTATTATATAAATTTTTATGAACTAAATAAAATAGTAGTTATGGAAAATATTAGTGATGAATAATTAAGATGATATAAGAAATAAAAGCATAGGAATGTTTTGGAAGATTTTGTTTTTACATGTTGACTATACTGGAATTATTACAGAATGTTGGGTAAGTAAAATGATTTCTGTGTCTGTGCTTATTATCATAGGCATTCCCTAGAAGGAGGGGGAGACAGCTAATCAAATACATCAATAAATTACTTGGAAAGGGTATCTTAACTGAAGATATTTTAGTTTAATGCTCAACTAAAAATATAAGGAATACATTTAACAGAGCAAATGTTTATAAGATTTAACCCTGAGGAGTTGCGGGATCTAGTAAAATGATTTACATCATAGGGAGTCTGACTCCCTATAATGTGAAATCTCCCCTAATGATAAAGATTTGTCTTTTTAGCTTTGTGCCTGTTGGAATTGAAAAACCCACATACTTTCTGCCCAAGATGAAAATACTTGCTTTGCACAGAATGACAAGTTTAGTGATTATCTTACATTGAGATAATAGTTTAATAAGAGCATACTATTTTTTTTGTAGAATACGCAAACACATCTAATTACTTTATAGGGTTGGAGTCTGTTTAGTTTAATTATTCAGCAAATAGTATTGAGCTTCTGTTGTCTATAGGCACTATGCTTTATGAAGAATATACAAGTGAGTTAAATCTGGCTTTGGTCCTCAGAGAGATTATAGTCTAGTAGGGGAGATAAAAAAACTTGAATTAAAGGGAGACTATGGTGAGCATCACTATGGGTTGGCAGAGAGCCTCTGCTCATCAGAGTCACAGAGTCATGCAGTGATCCAGGGTAATAGAGCTTCCACCATTTGCCACCTCAGATGTTGCTGGTTACTTGTCAAGAGAAAAGGTACTGGAGCATCTCTCATCACACTGGCAATTAAATGTTCAACCTAGAAAGGACATTTGTAACTTCCTCTACAACTCAAAGTCCAGAGAGAATCACAGGGCTTTACCTGATCAGATAATGCAAGTCTGCCATGTGAAAAACTACCTGGAACTGGAAATAAGTGGCAAGCAGCATTAATGGCTATTCCAAGAGCTGATCCTCTTCTGTTGGAATATCCAGATGCCCTTGATTCTGTGGGATGAAATTAAATGGGAATATTTAAGAGGGATAATAATTCGGCTTTAGATTCACAATTGCAACATAGATTCAAAAATCTGTGCTGGTGGTGTGAATCATGACATTTCATATTAAATAATAAAAGATAGTTTTCTTGCAGAACAATTTTAAGAGATTTTTGTGTCTGGTCTCTTGCTTGCTTTCCGTCTGTGATTGCAAGGGACAGCAGTAACATTTAATTTAAAGCAAAGCACCTTCCTAAGCAAAGTGACTTGCTTGTCTAATGGTTCTTAACAAAATGTCTGTTAGGCTTTCATCTTCTCTGAGAACAGAAGAGGGTTAAGTGAGTTACAGGGAGATTTTGAAATTTCTCTGCCTTCTGGCTTTTTATAATATCTGGCAGTGTTTGCCCCTCTCATTCTTCTTTTTCAGTTTTTTTCAAAGTGATTCTTGTCTGTTTGTTTCAACATTAATGGCAGTGTTGCTTAGATAATAGAAGTAAACAGCAACAACCACAATAAAGCAACACAAATAAAAGAGTTAAATATGAAACAAGGGTTAAATAATTATGTCCAAAACAATTCTGAAAATCAAGTGAATGTAGTTGAATAGGTCGATTATGTTTGTCATTACTACTATTCTAGAAATTTCTCTATTTATAGCACTCATTTTACAAAGAGATGATCCTGTTGGGAATTATAAATGAAATATCTTGGCCAAATTTGTGAAAGTCAGATTCATAAATGGCTTCTGAGACAAACTAGAATATAGTTCATCTTTAAAGGTGACCTGTAGGAGGATAAGCAAGACCTTCTGAGCCATCACTGTCTTCTGGAATTCTCCAAAGTCTCACCATGCCAAGAGAGAATATGCTTTCTTTATAAGCATCATCCAGAAGTTAGAGGTAGAGTGAGAGTTTTGTTATATGATCATTGGAGAGATTTCAAATAGTCAAAACCCTACTTTTAATGAACAGTGCTAATTGCCAGTGGGATACCATGCCACAAATTCAGACACTGAAATGTACTGCAGTACAGGAAAAGGTTGGGTTGACATTGCTTAGAGAAAGAGGGTTAAAGGAGACAACATTTATTGTGGACTTCAAACCAGGTACTTTTATTTATATTATCTCATACTATCCTTGTAATAAAACTTGGAGGCAGGTTTATGACACTCCTGTATTTATAGATGAGGAAACTCAGGTTGAGAAGGGCTTGCCAATTAGCTTTGAAATGGGATACACGGGATTGGCATTCATGTGTGTTGAACTCTAAACCATGCTCTTTCCATGATACCACCTGCTTCCTTGGATCATTTGGTTAAGGAGGGGGGAAAAGTGGGATAAGGAGAAATGGAACCAGGAAGATTTTAGAAAGGGATAGTATCTTAATCTCCTTTTCTGTCATTTTCCATGGACCTTCAAAGCTTTTTACTTTTGACCTTGGGGCATTGAATCTATAGATACATAGTAATTTTGATCTGAGGAAAAATCATGGTTGGGCCGCTAGAATTATTCTGCTTTCCAGTGAACCCAAGGGCAACTTCAGATTTGCTTTGCCTTATGTAAAGGATGGCCTATTATTTTATAGAACCACCCTTAATGTATCACATTTTGAATCACATTTAGTTTTTGAATATCTATGACTTGTATTGGTTATATATTTTTGAACCATGTGATGTTTAAAGGAGCAGTTTTTCTTCTTTCTTCCCAGGTTTATTTAGCCTCAATCACTAGAGGCTTATTTACTTTCTATGATAGGTGGGCACTTTCAAACCATCCTGACAATACAGAAGTATCCAAGGCCTAGTTTAGTTACTCAAACTAAAGATTTCTTTGGAATATCAGAAATAAAAACTAGAGGTTCCTGGTCAAGGACTGAGTAAATAGCTTATACTTTAATCAAGCTATGATGTCTTTTTTTTTTTTTTAAAGATTTTATTTATTTATTTGACAGAGAGCGAGAACACAAGTAGGCAGAGCAGCAGGCAGAGAGAGAGGGAGAAGCAGGCTTCCCGCTGAGCAGGGAGCCTGACACAGGGCTCCATCCCAGGACCCTGGGATCATGACCTGAGCTGAAGGAAGACGCTTAACTGACTGAGCCACCCGGGCGCCCCAAGCTATGATGTCTTTGAGTGTAACAGGGGCAACATGCAAAAATAACTAAAGCTCCTTTCTCTTAGGAAGTGGCAGTAATAAGTCTGATACTTGTATAGAAAATATTACTCGAGGATAAGTACATTTCTTTTATTTATTTATTTGACAGAGAGAATGAGCAGGCAGGCAGAGGGAGAAGCAGGCTCTCTGCTGAAAAAGGAGTCCAATGCAGACTCAATCCCAGGACCCTGGGATCATGACCTGAGCCGAAGGCAGATGCTTAACCAACTGAGCCACCCAGGAATCCCCATTTCAATGCAATATAGTGATATCATATTTGCATAACACTCTTCAGTTTATAAAGCATTTCCTTGCAGAGTCTCTCTTCCATTACGCAGGTATGACAGTTGGTATCATAGCCTCATTACCTGGTGAAAAAGTAGAGAGTTAGGAAGTGTAAGTGGCTTGTCCAAGATCACATAATCAGATATAGAATTCAGGTTCTCTAAATCCAAAATCAGATCTTCTGAGGACTAAAGGACTGTGCCTGCATATTTGTGACCACTTATGAGAAAAGATTTCACAGGCAGGGTCACTGTTAATCCCACTTGTTCCAAAATAGCACTTCAGTCCCCGCCTCCCGGCACCCCCCCCTCCCCGCCCCAGTCTCCCTGTACAGTAATGGTAGCTCTTATTCTACCATTAACTTTTGGGTGATGCTTATAAAGCATATACTCTCTATCATTGTCAGTGGAAGATTTTGGAGAATTTAATGAGATAGTTAATGGTCTAGAAGGTCTTTCTTGTTTTCCCAGTCCATTACCAATGTTCATATAGGTTCCATAGATACTCTCAGATAGCATTTCCCTAAATCATGTAGATTGTACTTCTTTTTTTTTTTTTAAAGATTTTATTTATTTATTTGAGAGAGAGAGAGAGTACAAGCAGGGGAACAGCAGAGGGAGAGGGAGAAGCAGGTTCCCTGCTGAGCAGGGAGCCCGATGTGGTGTTCGATCCCAGGACCTGGGATCATGACCCGAGCCAAAGGCAGATGCTTAACCGACTGAGCCACCCAGGCGCCCCTGTAGATTGTACTTCTTAGCTGTGTGATCTTCTTCTTCTTCTTTTTAAAGAGATTTATTTATTTGAGAGAGAGAGAGAACGAGAGAATGAGAAGGAGGGGCAGAGGGAGAGGGACAGAGAATCTCAAGTAGACTCTGCGCTGAGTGCTGAGCCTGACATGGGGCTCTATTCCACAACTTGAGCTGAAACCAAGAATTGGAGGCTTAACCGACTGCACCATCCAAGTGTCCCTTAACTGTGATCTTGTACAAATTACTTAACCCCTCTGGGCCCAGTTCCATTTGTAAATGGGGATAATAACAATCCCTGCTATGAGCATGAAATGAGTTGATCTATTCAAATGAAACATTTAGAATAGTCCTGGCACATAGTAGTACTCAACAAACGTTGGACATTATTATTAATACATGCAAAATGCTTGACACCCAGTAAGTGCTCAGTAAATGTGAGTTTAAAAAATTAAGGAGGGAGGAAGAAAGGAAGACAAACTATACTGAATTCATAGCTTTTGGAAGGTAGACTTTGATGGCTAGAAAGAGCAGCAGAACTAACATCCTCCCCCCTCCCCCAATTTATAAACAGTGACCCTAATGTAGCAGAACAGTGAACCTCTTCTGCTCCAGACTCTGCTAAAGTTTATCACCATCTATCAAGAAAATGCCAGCACTGGGTTGTGACTCACTGTGCCCATCAAAGCTGGTGCCGGTAATGACGCCTGTGCTGCCTCCTTGAGTGGGGTTTGAACCGGGTAACCCAGCCATTTCCCTGCACATTTTTCAGGACTCTCAACCCCTGCTATAATGAATGGATTCACAGGTACTTTCCTCAGCAAAAATGACAGCAGTGCTTTTAGGAAGAATGTTCAAAAGCACATTCACAAGACTGTTAAGCCAGGCATGTAAGTAAATGTGAATTAAGTCATCATAGCCTGGCTAATCTCTAAAGAGAATGTGCCTGTCTTTGAGCAGCTAAGAAAAATAAAAGAAAGGATTCAATTGTTTGCATGCAGTCAAACTAAATGCTAAGTTTGTCTTTAGGGCAAAATGTTTATATTACTTCTTACCAGGTATGCAAACCAGCTATTGTGCTGCCAGCTAAGAAAATTAAGTGCCCAGCTACCTGGGTCTTGAGAACACTGAGTTCTAATTAGTCTTTGAAGAGAAAAAGGCTCTAACACAGTAAGGCTATAGGAAACCAGAAGGGGCCGCAGTTCTAAAGCCTATGTGGGCATTGGCACTTTGGGTCTATAGTGAGAATTAAATGGCTCAGGGTGATTCGCTTTTCTCTACAAGAATGGGTTGTAGAAAACCAGGGAGTAATTACCTCTCTGGCAATCTCCTCCACAGAGGTGAAAGAAGTCAGAAGTAGGTAACCAGAGACAAAAGCCACGCTAGGTCTTCCTGTTTGAGGATACCAAGTCCCTATTCCCTGTTTGGGGTTTGATATAATTCTTCTCTTGAGAAATGCAACATGAATTAATTTGACTTATATTAGTGCATAAATGGAGATTATAAAGTACTTTACAAGGAAATTATGATGGCAGCTTCACACGAGGGGCATTTCTTCCCTAATGAAATTGTTGATAATTGGGGTTGATTGAAATTGAAATAGATTATTTTATTACTCACTGCTCCTCAACCCCAAACTTACTTTGACTTCCTTTTCTTTTACTCCAACTTCCTCTTGCATAATGTAGAGATATGTGATAATGATAATAACGACAATAAGAAAGATAATACTTTAAATAGCTAAGATTTACAGAGTGCTTGTTTTATGCCAGGAACTGCCTTTATGCATATTTATTTCCTGCAATAATCTTAAGAGGTAGATGTTTTCATTAATCCCATTCTAAAGATGTAGGGAATTTATGTAACTTGCCCAGTCTCGTTCAGCCGGTGAATAGTGGACTTCAGATCCAAACTAGCTCTGAATTACTACTACTGCTACCTCTACTGCTAATACCACTATGACTGTGACAGTGAGCACCACCGCTGCTACTTCTTGCCATCACTGTAACAACTATAACAGCTTCTACCCGCAATTGCTACAACAGCAACAGCTACCACTACTATGACCATGACTGCACTGCTGTTGGTACTAGAAATGAACACATATCCACCATGACACTTAAAGCTCAGTGATAAAAATAATCATGAATCAGATCTGAGCCTCTCTTTGTTAATGCTACATCAGTAACTTCTCACACTTTTCTGTTGAAGTGGCCCTAAAGATAAGTGAAAATGAGTAGAAGGTCGGGCATGACCCAAGACAACCCTATAGAAAACTAGAACTTCCTAGAAGTTTTATATATTTTCTTTTTTTTTTTTTAATTACCATATTATGTATTATTTGTTTCGGGGGTACAGGTCTGTGATTCATCAGTCCTACACAATTCACAGCACTCACCATAGCACATACCCTCCCCAGTGTCTATCACTCAGCCACCCCATCCCTCCTACCCCCCTCCACTCCAGCAACCCTCAGTTTGTTTTCTGAGATTAAGAGTCTCTTATGGTTTGTCTCCCTATCTGGTTTCATTTTGTTTCATTTTTCCATCCCTTCTCCTATGATCCTCTGTCTTGTTTCTCAAATTCCTCATATCAGTGAGATCATATGATAATTGTCTTTCTCTGATTGACTTATTTCGCTTAGCATAATACCCTCTAGTTCCAGCCATGTTGTTGTAAATGGCAAGATTTCATTTTTTTTTTTATGGCTGCATAATATCCCATTGTATATATATACCACATCTTCTTTACCCATTCATCTGTCGATGGACATCTAGACTCTTTCCATAGTTTGGCTATTGTGGGCATTGCTGTTACAAACATTGGGGTACACGTGCCCCTTTGGATCACTGCATTTGTATTTTTGGGGTAAATACTCAGTAGTGCAGTTGCTGGGTCATAGGGTAGCTCTATTTTCAACTTTTTGAGGAACCTCCATACTGTTTTCCAGAGTGGCTGCACCAGCTTGCATTCCCACCAACAATGTAGGAGGGTTCCCCTTTCTCCGCATCCTCGCCAACATCTGTCATTTCTTGACTTGTTAATTTTAGCCATTCTGACTGGTGTGAGGTGGTATCTCATTCAAGTTTTGATTTGTATTTCCCTGATGCCAGTCTTCTTTTATCCAGAGCCAGTACAATTGGCACCTCATTTATTGGTCATCTTTGGGGTGTGAAGTGGTTCTCTAATGTGATGTATCCATATAAAAGGAAACATGTATTGAAGTTTTAAAACATTCTAACAACAGTCGTTTGGACAGGTGCCCATCTGGACATCTTGTACTGTCTCCTGATAACATTTTGGTGGAAGGCTCTGCGAGATAGCACAGCTCTGGCTTTCAGCTGTATGTCTGTACCTTGCTCAGAGTGATATTAAATGTGCTGGGGTGCGTTTAGGTAGAGTACAGTGGTGCCTATCTGTCTTCTTTAGGAGCTGACTGCCACTCCCTTGCAACACTTACTTTCCTAATGGGGTGCTCTTTGGGAATGACAGATTTACCCCTTTGGCTGGTGTTTTTTATAGAAACTGCTGGGAAAGTTGAATCCCCTGCAGGTTTCTTTTTGTTTTTTTGGCCTTGTAGTATTTTGGTCAGCCCATGCTGGGCTGTTTAAATAACAGCCCATGCTGGGCTGTTTAAATAACACTGTGAAATTATCACTTATCTGGCACTAGGCGGGTAGCAGTGTTCCACATAAGTGGATTTTCCAGATAACTGAAACTTACCCTGCTACATTGCAAACTTGAGAAAGAATTACCATTTATATAAAGCCTTCTAAAATATGTGATACCCATCCCTGCCTGCTTTTTAAATCTAAGTACGGTGAATATATTTTACCTTTACCTTGATGGCTCAAGGTCAGAACTTTCTACCTAGAATCATATTTAGACCTGGGCAGGCCTTGATTCAACCATCTGGTTCAACTGCCGCAAAATAGACAGGAAGAGAATGGGGCCCAGAGAGCTCGTGTGACTTTCTGAAGACTGCACAGCTAGGCAAATAGAGACCTACATGAAAATGTAGCCCTCGGCTCTTAGCTGAGTGCCCTTCTCATTGTCCTAGATCAGAGGTTCTTTAGGTATGTAGGGTTTTTATCTTTTCAGTAAGTAGCTGTAAGCTACTGTTTTTATTAAGTTGGTTTTCCTGATTCTCAGTTTTTTTCCCTGAGTCCTCTGTAATTGAAAAGTCAGTTTTCATTTCTTGCTTTCATGATGTGTTTGCCTCTGTCCTGTCCTCTTATTTGGAGTACTTCTTTAAAGTGGGTGGTGGTGATGGCGGGGTCAGGACTTAAAAAATTCTTTTAAATGAAGAAACTTTACTTTTTAGAGTAGTGTTAGGTTCACAGCAGAATTGAGTGGAAGGTACGGGGAGTTCCCGTGTACCCCCTGGAGTGGAGCCTTCTTAATACTTTCTTATATATCCCACAGTTTAGCACAGTATCTTGTATGCAGTAAGTGCTTAACAGAATAGTTGTTGATTGGTGTGTTCTATCATCTGTGCATTGAGGAACCAAGTAGTGAAGGATGTTTGAAATGTGTTTTAAATGAGAATATACTGCACTATAACAAGGTTCTGAGAGACGGCCTACGGGGCCAGATTATAAATAAAGTATATCAGCTCTATGACACCAACGTAGCTCCTCAAAGACCTTCCTTGCTTACTTCGGAGTTTTCAGGCCATTCTGGATAATTGAAGCCATTGGATAAAAGAAGTGTAACTATAGTAGGAATGACAATTAAAATAACAACAAATAATATTCTACATGAGCAATGCTTGAAGTTAGATTTGGGTCTGGGAGTTAGATTTTAGAACTAGTTGTGCCACCAGTACATGGCTATGTCATGTTTACAGTTGTAATCTAGCATCTGGCCCAGGGTCTATTTGTAATCTGGTGTCCATCACAGTCCCTAGTACCTAGTGACTAGCAGAGTGCCCTGTACATAGAAGGGGCTCTACCCCTTAGAGGAGGCATTGTCTGAAGAACACATTGGAGTTACCCAGGCAAAGGGAGGGATTGCCTTAGAAAAGCACTTTACTTAGAGGGAAAATCAGTTACCAACCCCATTAGGGGAGAAAAGCCTCTTGAGAATGAGGGGATTGTAGTCCAGCATTATCACAAACACTAACATTAGTTAACATACAGTGTAATATTAATTTCAGGTGTACAATACAGTGATTCAACACTTCATACAACACCCAGTGCTCATCACAACAAGGGAAATAAGAGACGAGAGAAACCAGAGAAATAAGCAGAGACAGTGCATGGAGGGTCAGAGAAATTTGCTAAGGAGCAGGAGTTTTATCTGGAAATACAATAAGGAGTCACTGGAGCATTTTAAGTTGGGAAATTACATGGTCAGATTTGTTTTAGAAAGATCACTTGGCCTTCATGATGGAAAATTTATTCATTCTACAAATACACACTGAGGGTTTGCCTTGGGCTAGGCATTCTTCCAGGAGCTGTAGATAAAGCTCTGATTAGTTAAAGTCCCTAATCTCAAGGAGCTCACATTATAGTGCATGTGTATGTGTATGGTGGCAGCAGCAGAGGTGGGGACAAGTAGACAGATGTACTTATAATTACAGGTAGTGACAAGGGATCGGAAAAAAACATAGAACAGGGCAGTAGAAGGTGGCTGGGGTAAGGGGATTATTTGAATTGGATGATCGAAAAATGCCTCCCTGAGATGTCACACCTCCTGAGAGACTGAGAGTGGAGAGACCAGATGAGAGGTGATGGGAGGCTAAAGTAAGGTAGTGGTAGCAGTAACAGAGGAAAGGGGCCCAATGACAGCAAAATTTAAGGAGGTAGGGCCTGTAAGACTTGAAGAATAATTAGATGTGAGAGGTGAAGGACAAGGGTTAGGATTGGATATGTTTCTGGGTTGAATAACTGGGTGGATATTGGTATTGTTCATTCAGGTAGGAGAGCAGGGTTGAGTAATGGAGTGGGTTTAGCTGTGTTGATGAGGTCAGTCTTGGGCATATTTTATTGTAAAGCAATAAGAACTCTGTTTATTACAATCCTACATCTTCTCTGAATGCCTGAGCTCTGTGCCCCATTTTCTCTATTTCAGGCCGGGCAGGTATGGTCAGGGTGCTCAGGGTCCTCACCCCCTGTCCTAGCCCAGTCCACAGGGACCCTGGAGACTCCTATGCTGGGCGATGACAATCTGCACCTTGGGGTCAGCCCTCTGGTGATCACCAGCTCACCTGCATGCTCCAGAATCTCATTGTCTTCCAATGAAACTATGGCGATGGTGGCCTGGCATTTATGCCTGTGCAGGCATGACTCTGGTGCCCTCACTAATTGCCGAGGTCAGGTTCATGTCCACGGGCTCTGTCAAGCTGTCAGGGTGGTGATTGTGATGGTGTCAGTAGCTACTGCCTCTGGGTTCAGTCCTGCACAATAATCTGGTGCCTGGCTCTAGTCTGTCATCTTGGACATTTTGGAAAGCATAATGGTGCTCCTTGATGGTTCTCCTCTCTCTTTTTTTAAGTGGTGCTCCCAGATGGTTCTCCTCTCTCTTTTTTTAAGTTGTGCACCCAGTGCTCATCACAACAAGGGAACTCCTTAATCCCCATCACCTATTTCACTCATCCCCCCACACCCACCTCCCATCTGGTAACCATCAGATTGTTCTCTATAGTTAAGAGTCTGTTTCTTGTCTTATCTCTTTCTCCCTTTTTATTTTCCTTTGCTCATTTGTTTCTTAAATTCCACATGTGAGTGTAATCATATGGTACTTGTCTTTCTCTGACTGACTTATTTCACTTAGTATAATACTCTCTAGCTCCATCAATGTTGTTGCAAATGGCAGATTCTCCTCTCTTTTAAGGTACTTGGAAGGCTGAATTTCCTAGCCTTCTTGAGGTTGCATGGGGCCATATAACTAGTTCTGGGCAATGGGTTATGAGTAGAAGTGACACATGTTTTTAGCTAAGGCACTTAGATATTAGTGCAATATCTTGCACTTAGTCTGTTACCTTTGTGGACCATGGAGAAGGTTTTGTGTTGGGATGGCTGGGCTACCTGGGGCTCTGGGTATAGAAGTAGTTACTCTGGAGAGACACCCAGATCTGAGGTAGACTTTGTACGAGTGAGAAATAAACTTCTGCATGTTAAGCTACTATTTTGGGTGGCTTATTATTGCAATGTCAACTAGCCTATTCTGGTTAATATAAGCATGTTGAGCTTAATGTACCAGTGGAATCACCAGGTGGAACTGTTCAGTAGATATTCAGATATACAGGGCTCAAGTATAGGAAAGGTCTGGAATGCGGATATAGATTTGTGAGCCATTCATAAATGTATGGTGGTTGATGGGAATGAATGAAATCAATCAAGATGAGTGAGCAGTGAAGGCTGAAGACAAAGTCCCAGAAGAAACAAAATTTAAGGAGAGGAAAAGAGAAAGAGAAACCCACAAAAAATCAATAAAAAAAGGAGCAGCCAGAGAGATAACAATAATGTTGGAGAGTGTGGTATGCGTTTGGAGAGGTAGAAGGGGAAGGGGCAGTACAAAGAGTGGTTACTCTGAAGGTTCTCAACAGGCAGGGTTTAGGTGCTGCAGAGTTGAAAGAGAGTCTGGAAGTCTTGCCTATGGCATATGCAGAGAAAACACAGTGCTTTTATTGGCCTTGTATGTTTATTGGGTCAGAGTTGAGGCAATTAATGAAAATCATGGGGAAGTGAAGCTCTTCTCTTGGTGCTGCTGTTAGGTTCAGGAGACATTATGAAGGAAGAATGGCGGAAATATCATTCATTTAATACAGTACTTATGATGTGCCAGGCATCCTTCTAGACATGGGACATATAGCAGGGAACGAAATAAAGTTCTTGTTCTCAAGGTACTCATCATCATTTCAAAGAAACAGATAAATATGTAATATTTCAGGTGATGGTAAGTACTAAAATTGGAAGGGAAGCCTAGTAAAGTGACAGTGTGATAACTTATAAGATATTTGGGGGAATCTGACACAGTGACATTTGAGCAGAGACCTGAATTAAGGGGGGGAGTAAACCTTTTAGAAATCTGGTGAAAAGTGTTCTAGGCCAATGAAACAGTGGGGGCAAAGGCCCTGGGGCAAGATTGTGGTTGGCAGGTTGGGGGGATAGTAGGGAGGATGGTGTGTCTGGGGCAGGTGGGCTGGGGGGAGAGTGGCATGAGGTGATTTCAGAGGCTGTGAGGACTGGTTCATGTGGACTTTGAGGGCCTTGGAAAAACTGTGGCTTTTATTCTGAATGAGATATGGTTCTCCTGGAATATTTTGAGTAGAGAAATGGCATGAAATGATTAATATTTAAAAACATTACTCTGGTGGCTCTGAGAGGAGAGAAATGTAGGTGTCAAGGGTGAACACAAGAGTTTCATTAGAAGGTGATTTGAACAAGTCCTTTATCTGGACTGTGTAATGGTGAAGTTGGTAGGAAGTAGCTATATTTGGTTACATTTTGGCTACACATGTAAGGAAGTACCAACAAGATATGCTTTTGGGCTGGATGCAGGATGGTTGAAGATAATTTCAAAGTTTTGGCATGAGCAATTGGGCAGATGGAATTGATTTTTTTTTTGGAGAGGGAGTTGACTGTAAAAGAAACAGTTTAGAGAGGAAAAATGTAGTATAACTTCTGTATCTGTTAAGTGTGAGACACCTGTGAGATATCCAAATGACAGTGTCTAGTTGGCAGTTGGAGACACAAAGCTAGAACTTGGAAGAGGTCATTCATATCAACTTTGAAGTTGTCAGTTTATAGTTGGATCCTTACCCTGGAGGCCAAGTGAAGAAGGTATTTCAAGGATAAGGACTAATAAGCCCTGTCATAGGCTGCCACTGTGAGAGGTTAGATGAGAGTTATGACCATTGTTATGATAGATATTAAGAGCAGGTATAGTGGCATGGTTGGGGACAAAATCTAGGTCAAGAGAGAATTGGCAGAGAGGATTTTAACACTGCAAGTATAAATACATTTTTTTAATTGAGATTTTCAATAAAGGGGAAATGGTAGTTAGAGGGGAATATTAGATCTGGGAGGGATTTTCTAAAAGATAGGTGATACTCTGGGCGCCTGGGTGGCTCAGTTGGTTAAGCGACTGCCTTCGGCTCAGGTCATGATCCTGGAGTCCCTGGATCGAGTCCCACATCGGGCTCCCTGCTCAGCAGGGAGTCTGCTTCTCCCTCTGACCCTCCCCCCTCTCATGCTCTCTCTCTCTATCTCATTCTCTCTCTCAAATAAATAAACAAAATCTTTAAAAAAAAAAAATAAAAGATAGGTGATACTATCATATGTTTGTATACTGATGGGAATGACCCTGGGGGGAAATTCAACGATGTATGGGTAGGGGTACCAAATCCTTCAGTAGGCAAGAACAGAAGGGATCCAAAGTATAAGTTGAGGGATTGCCCTCTTACAGGAGTATAAACAGTTCATCTATTTTAATAGGAGGGAAGGAAGAATATGGGTACAGATGCAGGCAGGTTTATGATTATGGGAAGGTGTGAAATCTCTTCTGACTGCCTCCATTTTCTCAGTGAATAAGAAACTACATCATAGCTGAGAGAAAGGATAGCAGAAGAGATGTTGGAAGTTTGGGAGAGAAAAGGATAGAGAGTATTCCTCTGGACAGTGGGAGACTGAGAAACGATTAGGGAAGTAAAATATGCATGTCAGGAAGCAGTAGAGTTCCATTTGAAGTTTGTAGTCATGAATTTCAGGTGCGACCAGTAAACTTAATTATATGTTTGCCTACCTGGTGGCTTCAGTGCCTGTGATTCAGGGGCAGGTTCAGAGTGGGTTTGCAGTTAATCAGCGTTGGGGGTAAGGAATGTTAGAGCATGTGCAGTGTCGTAAGTAATAATGATGGGTTGTGGAATCTAGGCTGGGGTGGGGAGGGTCAGTGAAAATGTGGGTGGGTTGAATGGATTGTTGGAGTTGGGGGACTAGAGGGAATGAGCCCTAGGGTTAGCAGATGGAGGTCAGAGAAGGGGATGCTTGAGCTAATGAAAACAGTGTAGTCATTTGTAATGACAGTGACAGTATGTATAGCAAAGAGGGAAGCTGAGGTAGGGTGGGAGATCAGTTCATTGTAGGTGAGAAGGCAATGAAACTGAAAAGCCAACATATTGGAAGGAGTTACAAGTAGACATTGAAGTTACCAAGAATGGTGGTGTAGGGTGACAGTGAATCAGGTGCTGCATCTTCAAGGGATGAAAAGAAGTAACCTGTGGATCTTTAGCTAAGTGCAGCAGGGGGGATGAACAGGATGATAGAACATTGATAGCATGACTTTGAAGGAGTTGGGATTCACGGAGGTGCCCCTTGTATACATCTTCATGATGCTATCTTATTCTACATTTTGATTTAATCTGTGCCCTTATTCTGTCTCTTTTACAAGCCCCATTTTACTAAATTGTGAGTTCACTAGGTACAGGGACTGTGTTCTCATTTTTAACTGCCACAGTGCCTAACACAATGTCTGATCTATGCAGGCAATTACCATTTGTTGAATTAGATTGCACCAATGTGGAAGTTTAAAGATCAAGTGGCTAAGAACCTCAGAGGATACAATACTGAAATGGAATTTACACCTAGATTTATTGTGTGTACTAAAAACATAGCACTGTCAGCTAATCATGTAGTTCCAATTGTTTCTAGAGTTCTAAAGACATTAAAAATATAATTTGATCATAAATATTGCAAAGAAAAGCCTGGGGCCATTCTATTTGCATGGAAAGGTGCTGTTTCCTTGTTTCTATATGGCAGGGATAAAAATCTGTGGGAAGGAGCACCATTTTCTAGCTTTGACCACTTCCTGAACCCCCCAAATATTTGTTCATCCAAAATTGCTCTTTGAAAGCTAAAGAATAGTTTTTATTTTGCAGAAGGAGCTGTACCCTGCCTTAACCATACCTAGGGCAAACTGGGCAATGCAAAAACACTGTTCTTGAAAATCTCCTCACTGTGTAATGGCATTGTATATGATGAATAATAAAAATAACAAGAAAAGAGAAATTTTGATTGAAACTATAAATTCAACTCAGATTTGCTTCCATAACTTATTTCTGCAGCACCTAAATGTAAATTGTAAGGGTGAAGAACTATTTTATGTGATGTCCAAAATTGCCTTTTGAAAACCATGATGCAATGTCAGCACTTCATTTCTACCACTGACATAGGTAATGGAGAGAGGGATCCACCACACACTGTCACTTTCTGTGGGTAATTCACATTCTCCTTGTGTCTTTCAATTACTGCTGGCAAAAATGCATAACTAATCAACTTAGATCAGAGATACTTGATTTGTACTCCTTCTTTCCTCATATCTGTCACCTCTTGCTCTCCTTCTATTTTCCCTCTCCCTCCTCTTTTCCTAGACACTCATAAACCAGAATCACTTAAAGATAATAGCTTCTTCAAAAATGCAACTCCACAGGATTTAATTAAACCTTAAGTCTCAGACTGTCCTGGGGAGGCTGAAGTAGTATGAGATGAATCTTTGTTCAGAATGAACATGGGATTCTAGTGGCTTCAAGGTGTCTGAGACCAAGTACATTAAAAGAGAGATTTGGCTTGTTGCTGGTTGTATGAATTCAGTGAATTAAACTGTGGGCTAGAGAATTAGCAGTCCTCCTTTTTGTGTGACCTTGGCTATGAAAGTGTTCTTTCTTTCCTCTTCCTCATCTGTAAAATGGAATTTGAATACCAACCTTAAACTGTGTTGTTGTTTAGAAAACAGCTTCTTAAACTTTGACCTCCAATATATTTTTCTTTGGTTTACAAAGGCTAAATAACTACACTGGGGATGTTTCAGTTGTTGGAGATATTTAGGTAAAGATGAAAGGGATTATTTTGTTAATGGGTATCCCATATTCCATTAAATCTTCTGGGGTCCTGGAGTAAGATAAAGTACATTAAGATAGAAGTTGTTATACCCTTCCATACATAACTGTACTTTGGACAAACTGCTCATACACAATTACTATTCTTGAAAATCTCCTGGCTGGCAGAATTATTATAATAGCTAACATTGACATAATGCTTACTATATGCTAGAGATTCCTTAAATAATTGATATATAGTAACTTATTTATGCCTCACCACAATTGTCTATCATAGATGCTGTTAATTATTCCCATTTATAGATAGGGACAGAAAAGTTAAGTAATTTGATCAAGGACCTACCAGTGTGTGTGTGTGTGTGTGTGTGTGTGTGTGTGTGTGTGTGTGTGTGTGTGTGTGTGTGTGTGTGTATGTGTGTGTGTGTCTCTTGTGTCTGTGTGTGTATGCTCCTGTTCAAACTTGCGCAAAGATTTTATAATTTTAAAAATTACAAATACCTAACCTCTTTCCACAAACAACATGCCATGCTAAGGAGATCTTACTAAGAGAGTTTGCTTTAGAATATTTGAGCTTCCTACTAGGAGAACTTACTTAGTCCTTTAATATTTCATATTGGTCAAAACTAGATCCTTGGTTGCCTCATACCAAACCTCAAATATTCCGAATTGGATATTTTGTAAACCACAGAAGGAAAAATGACATTTTTTACTTTTCCTTTCTAGATCCTTATACACAGAGAGCTGTACCGGGGCTACAGATTTGAGGGCTGGGAATTCCTGCCTGATTCTGCTCTTCTGGGAATACAACACATGTGAAAAAGGCAAAGACCCTGCTTGCCTACTTAATAGTGAGGGATACAGTCAATACATAAGTAAGTAAATATAAAAATATGTAATGGAATGTCAGAGATACAAGTTCTGTGACAGCAGTTGAGCTGGGAAAAGGAAGAGAGCTGGAAGGTGTGGGCAAGGTGGCTGTTAACATAGGGGAGTCAGGGACGGCTTCTCTTGAACAGATGACATCTGAGCAGAGATTTAAATGAAGTAAGGGAGTGAGCCATGGGACGAAATGTGGAATATCTAGGTGGGAGCCAAATGAGTCAAGGCCCTGAGTCAGATGATGTCCAGTGTGGCTGGAGTGAAGTGAGCAAAGTGCGGGGAGAAAGGTAATAAAATGAGAGGGCCGACCTGTGGCCAGATGACATGGAGTCTTTTGGTTAATGGGAAGGACTTTGGAAGGGAAAGGAAAGACTTTGTGAAGGGAAGACACTGGAGGGTTTTGAGTAGGAGAGAACATGATCTGACTCACATTTTAAAGTATCCCCTTGGCTGCTCTTGAATAGTTACTTGGGAGCAAGTAAGGAAGCAGGGAGACTAATTTTGAAGTTGTTGCAGCTTTTTAGGTGGGAAGTGATGGCTTGGGCAGGGTGGGTAGCAGTGGAGATGGTGAGAATTATTTGGATTTGGGTTATATTTTGAAGATAGCCTGAGGTGCTTTGTTGATGGATTCACTGTGTGGTGAATATTAGATCATTGTACAAAGATCTTACAACTTAGCAGATTTGTGTGCTAAAGAATTGGTATCTAAGGTCTGTTTCTCCAACACAGGGATCTTAATCACATTTACTACATGTTCCCTGAGATATAACAACATTCAACTATTTTATCAGCTGTAGTCAGACTTTGTTCTTTCTGTATTTAAAGCTCAGCATATCTTCTTTTGATTCAGGGGGATTTTTAATAGCAACATTATTAGTCCACCAAAACAGAAGCTGGTGAAAGAAAATGAATGACTTTTCAATGGCAGGAAAATGCACAAAAAATTACAAGAAAACATTTGAGAATGTGTATCTGTTAAATAAATATGGGAGAAGGGAGCCCATGTGGAAGAAAAACAACACTAACATACAATAATATGTAAATGGCCCTTAGGGAATTACCTAAGAAAGGATTATTTCATTTAGCTGCATCAGCGAAAAATTGCCTGGCTTTATATCAGGAAAAAAAAAAAAATCCCTCTAATCCGCTTTTAAAAGTGCTTGCTCCATATATTATGCATGACATTTCCAGGCTGCCAAATTTGTGATTGAGCTGGTGATTAGAAGACAATGCAGCACCTCTTTTTCTCTCTCTTCCTTTCTTGGGAGCAGCGATGACTCAGCTCTCCTTTCTCTGAATGCCTCATGAAAATCAGAAACAGAGCAATGAGGGAGAGACATGCATCAAACAGCTGATTTGGTTAAAGAGAAATACCTAGCAGGAATGTGCATCAACCAAGACTGGAATAGTTGGCAGAAGGGAGAAAGAGAATGAGAGGGGTCAAGAAAGAGAGGTTTTACCTGTGGTGTTGAAGGTCAGAAAGGTGTCAGGTATCAACATACCTGGATTAATTGCCCCTGGCACCAAATGAAATGAAGCCCTGTTTGATTTTCTGGCAGCTCTGAAGAGAGATGGCTCATTGTCAACCTGCATGTTTTATATCATGATTACTTAACTGGCCTGTTGAGGCAAAGGGGCTGCTGTGAGGCAGCAGTGGGAAAGGGGAGGAAGTATTGTGTTGTGTGTGTGTGTGTGTGTGTGTGTGTGTGATAGAATTAAAGTGGTAATTGATTATGATTATTTCCAGTGCTCACCATAATGGACCACTTCTGAGCAATCAGGTTATGCTCCAGTAGGACTTGGGGTAGCACAGGTAGGCATTATTTAATTCATCTGTGAGAAAGTGAGCAACAGAGGGAGATAAAGTGGATATTAATCAGAACTGTACGAGCTTTGGGATGGCTGAATCTAAATCAATCCAAGGAACCGTCTGGGAAATCAACCCCTGTTTTCAGCTGGCTTACATGCTTTATTCTGGTGGGGGGATATTAGAAGCTTTTTTCAATCACTTCTTCCCAGTTTGGTTCATCCTAATGAACTCCAGAAAATTCATAAGTCAGGAGGAGTTTGCTCTGACTGGAATTTCATTCCACAGTCTCTGAATACTGATGACCAGCAAGCATTACTGGGACATTATCCAATAGCCTGAGGCTCTTCTGAGTTTGATCCAGGCACTAGCAATGATTTCTCAATATCTCCCAAGTCACAGGATGGCTCTGCCAGTCTGGAAGCTATGGTCTAGTCAGGACAGGTGACAGAGCACACCTGAAATGAGGGATAAAATTAAGAACCAGGAATGAAATACCGAGGGGTCTTGCTGTGGGCTTATATGCAGAATGGAGGCACATTAATTCATGGACATTTCTCTTTGACTTTTGATTATGGAATACAAGAGATATTCTCATTGGCCTTGAGAAAATATTCTTTTTTGCATGTGTGCTTTTATTTTACTTTTTAAAATTTAAACTTTAGTTAGTTAACATACAGTGCAATATTGCTTTGTGAAGTAGAATTCAGTGCTTTATCACTTACATACAACACCCAGTGCTCATTACAACAAGTGCCCTCTTTAATGCCCATCACCCACTTAACTCATTCCTCATCCACCTCTCTCCATCAAACCTCAGTTTGTTCTCTTTCATTAAGAGTCTCTTATGGTTTGTTTCCCTCTCTTCTTTTTTTCTTTCCCCCATTCCCATATTTACATCTGTTTTCTTTCTTAAGTTCCACATATGAGTGAGATCATACGGTATTTGTCTTTTTCTGACTGACTTATTTCACTTAGCATAATATATTCTAGTTCCATCCACGTCGTTGCAAAAAGGATACCTGTTAGTTTGGAATGTACCAAGATTGAAGGGTGAGAAGAAAAATGCTGTCCTTTGATCTTTAGCTTTTGACCACAGCAGTGGCTCCCACACCGAGCCTGCAAATCTCCATACACACGTGGACCTTGGATTTGAGAAGCCTTGCATTAAAAGTTATTCTGGTACTACTTTAGGTTATCCCCACTTGGCAGTACTCAGTTGTAAGGGGGCATTCAGACAATCCAGAATGTGCTTATATTGTTTTTGAAAGATCTTTGAAATGAAGATATGCACTACATAATCATAACAACTGAAGATTCCCAAAAACATATCCATGGGTTCCGGGAGTCCATGAGAAAAGGTACTGGGCTGTAGGATTTTTCTTAAATCCCGAGTCATGAACTACTCCTTGGAGTCATTAGGTAGGATCTCTGGTAGGGACATGTATTCTTTCAGGTCTCCTGGGTGCTATGAGCTGATGCTCCACCACACTCAACACATGCCCTACTAGTGTCCCCATCATTTTCTACCCTCTTCTGTTCCAAGGGACCTAGAATAACAAATAAGCCATCTTATATGGCCTAATATATATTAAAAAAAACAATTTTCTCAGGGTTAATGAAAGGGCTGATAATTTCTAAGATAAATTTATGGGATTCAAAGCTTTTGAAACATGGTTTCAAATTAATAAAAATAAAAAGATTCATATGAGACAAAGCACTTGTTTATCTGACTATGAAAAAAATTAAATCAAGGGAATGTATAAAAACCTAAATTATGATCTTTGGTAAGTAAGTCCCATATCCATTCCAGGGTTGCAAAGGACCTCTTCTCAATTGGTTGTTCTTTTCGATTTGAATGTCTCTTTTGGCATCTGTGTTGTTTATAGACATCAGTAAAGATGGTTAAGATGTATCAGGTAGTACATATTTTTATAAATATGTTTATTCTGAAAACACACATTGTTTTCCCAATGCAACATCTTGGGTCATTCATAAATCAAAGTTGCTTTGTATGTTGTTGACTCATGGACTGCTGGAGATGATAATGGATCTCTAAGCCCAGTTCATCTCTCTATGTTTAAAAAGAGAAAATAAAGAAAGAGAGATAAATAAAGAAAAATATTTGATCTCCATCTTATTTGGGAAGAGGAGGGTGGAAGGGAACTATAGGCAGAGGGCTAAATTTACATTTAGGAAATATGAGCAATACAAATATTAGACATGGCTCCAAGTATTACAGGTTAAGTGGCCTCTATTGTGGAGAGGCTTAGAAAAGAGAAGGGTGTGGTTTTCTTGGGACTGTTTTCATAGGTCTGTTCTCCTTGGCTTTCTTTCTTGGGATTTTGATGCTTTGTCCCATATGGAGGTGCCACTGCAATTCTTGGGTGCATGTGGCATTAGTCTCATTCCCTGTCCAGTGGCTCTGGTCTCAGCTAGGCAGACCAAATTCAGAGCCAGGGGAAGAATACAGAACACACTCAGGGATAAAGGTGGGAGGTAGCAGGAAAGAGAGATCTGTTAATGTTCAGTAGCATGAACTTGAAAATCTGTTTGACAAAAATAAAACATGAAAGCTGGCACTGATTTTCTTTCTTCAGGTATTAATGCTGCCCACCAAATTCTGAGTGCATTTCCATTTCCTCCCATATAGCAAGTCCATTTCCAAGGCAGGCCTTTGATTACTCTTGATGTGTTCTTGGTTAGTGAATAATATTTAAAAACACCTATAAGGAAACTTCTGGGGAAGATGGTGGAGTAAGAGGACCCTAAGCTCAACTCATCTCACGGATACAACTAGGTAACACTCATATCAGTGTAAATAACCCAGAAAATGACCCAGAGACTGGCAGAACAAACTCCACAACTAAATGTAGAGAAGAGGCTATATTGAAGTGTGTAGGAGAGTCAGAGACACTGTGGGGAGCTAAATGGACCTGTGAGACTGTCCATGGGAGGGAAGAAGCTGTGGGCACAGAGAGGGGAGAGAAACAGAAGCCTGTGGGGGGAAAATGAATCCCCATAACAATTGGCTTTGGAAACCAGAGGGGCTGAATTTTGTGAGTTCTTAAAACCAGAGGGTCTTAAGCCTGCAACTTTAAAAATCAGCATGCTGGGCTCTGGGAGAGTGGGGGAAGGTGGCAATAGAAAACCCAAGTCCCTGCCCTTAAAGAGACAGCATGACAAACAACCCACAGAGATAGAGCGTAGAAGCAGCAGTTTGAAAAACTCTTGAGGCATATGGGTGGGAGAGTTATTTGCTAATCTCCAGGAACAAAGGAGCTGGCCATTTTCCTCCCCTGTCCCCCAGCATAAACACATGGCCACCTGCAGAAACCAGTGCAGTTGCATTCACTACCTTACTTGCTTATACTGTACCCCAGCCTCTCCAGCTGGGCCTGCCTTAGTCCTGGTTCTGCAGGTTCCCTTCCCCTGAAGACCAGCACAGACCTTGCCAATACCACATCTCCCAACTGTGTGCATTGTGGAGCCTAGCTCCCAGCAGTGGCAGTGGCTGGTCACCTTATGCAGTGGATTCAAGCACCTTGTTAAAACTGTGTACCCTACATACATGAACTTTTTGGAGTGGCCCTGGTTGGCCTGGTCTTCGTGATGGCTGTGCATCTCTTGTGGAAGACGAGTGACTTCACCTTGTTAAAAATGCATGCCCTGCCCACTACTTTGAAGAGCAAAATGGGAGCTGACTTTCCTAACACACAGAAACAGAAACAGAGACTTAGACAAAATAAGCAAACAGAGGAATATGTCACAGATGAAAGAATAGCCTAAGCAAAATGGAGATAAGTAATATGCCTGATAGAGAATTTAAAGTAATGATCATAAAGATACTCATTGGACTTGTGAAAAGAGTGGAGGACATCAGTGAGACCCTTAACAAAGAGATAAAAAAGGACCAATCAGAGATGAAGAATACAATAATTGAAATTAAAAATACTCTTGATGGAATAAAGAGCAGGCTAGAAGAAGCAGAACAAATCGGCAGCCTGGAGGACAGAGTATTGGAAAGTAACTAAGGTGAGTAGATTGAGGGGAAAAGCAATTATGCAAAATGAGAATAGACTTAGGGGACTCAATGACTCCATCAGGTGTAATAACGTTCACATTACAAGAATCCCAGAAGGAGAAGAGAGAGCAAAGGGGGAAGAACATTTATTTGAAAAAATAAAGGCTAAAAATTTCTTAAATTTGGAGAAGGAAACATAAATTCAGATCCAGGAGGCACAGAGATCCCCCAACAAAATCAACCCCAGGAGGTCCACAACAAGTTACTCAGTAATTAAAATGGCAAAAAGCAATGATAAAGAATGAATTCTAAAAGAAGCAGGATAAAAGAAAACAGTTATATACAAGGGAAACCCCATAAGCCTATCAGCAGATATTTCAAAAGAAACTTTACAGGCCAGAAAGGAGTGGCATGCTATATTCAAAGTGCCAAAAGGGAAAAATCTGTGGCCAGAGTACTCTATCCAGCAAGGCTATCACTCAGAATAGAAGGAGAGATAGAGTTTCCCAGACAAACAAAAGTTAAAGGGATTCATGACCATTAAACCAGCCCTACAAGAAATGTTAAAGGGGACTTTGTGAGTAGAAAGGGAAGACCCTTCCCTTTCTTTTCTTTCCCTATAAGTAAAATAACAAAAGTAGAAAGCTCAAAAGCAGTAATAATATCAGTAAATATGACTCAAAGGACTCACTAAGCAAAAGTAAGTAAAGTATGACACCATATACCTAAAACAAGGGGAAGAGAGGAGTCAAGAATGAGTTCAAACTTAAGCAACCATCAACTTCACATAGACTGCTACAGGCAGAAGATGTTACATACAAACCTAATGGTAACCACAAATCAAAAACCAGTAATAAATTTGCAAAAACCAAGAGAAAGGAATCCAAGTATATCACTAAAGAAAGCCAACTTATGGTGAGAGAAGAGAGGAAGGGAAGAAAGGAACAAAGAAGAGCCACAAAAACAAACACAAGACAAATAACAAAATGGCAATAAATACATACCTATCCATAATTACTTGAATGTAAATGGACTAAATGCTCCCATCAGAAGACAGAAGGTGATGGAATGGGTAACATAACAAGACCCATCTATATGCTGCCTACAAGGGACTCACTTCAGACCTAAAGACACATGCAGATTGAAAGTGACAGGATGGAGAAATAGTTGTCATGCAAATGGATGTGAAAAGAAAACCAGGCTAGCAATACTTCTGTCAGACAAAGTCAACTTTAAAACGGTAAAATGAAGACTGTAACAAGAGACAAAGAAGGACATTATATAATCACTAAGGGGGCATCCCAAGAAGACATAACAATTGTAAATATTTATGCACCCAACATGGGAGCACCCAAATACAAAAGGCAGCTAATAACAAACATCAAGGAACTAATCCATAGTAATACAATCGGGGACTTTTACACCTGATTTATGTCAGTGGCCAGATCATCTAAACTGAAAATCAACAAGGACACAGAAGCTTTGAATGACACACTGGATCAGATGGATTGAACAGACATTCAGAACATTCCATCCTAAAACAGCAGAATGCACATTCTTTTCAAGTGCCCATGGAACAGTGTCCAGAACAGATCACATATTAGGTCACAAAACAACTCTCAACAATTTCAAAAAGATCAAAGTTATACCATGCGTCTTCTCTGGCCACAACACAATGAAACTAGAAATCGACCCTAAGAAAAAATCTGGAATGAGCGCAAGTATACAGAGGTTAAACAACATGCTACTAAACAATGAATGAGTCCATCAAGAAATCAAAGAGAAATCCAAAAATACATGGAAAAAATAAAAATGAAAACACAGTGATCCAAAAATCTTTCACATGCAGCAAAATCGGTCCTAAGAGGGAAGTTTATAGCAATACAGGCCTTCTACCCCAAGAAGCAAGAAAAATCTCAAATAAACAACCTAACCTTACACCTGAAGGAGCTAGAAAAAGTAGAACAAACAAAACTCAAATCCAGCAGAAAAAAAGAAATCCTAAAGAGTAGAGTAGAAATAAATGATAACAAAACTAAAAAAAACAATAGATCAGTGAAACTAGAAGCTGGTTCTTTGAAGAGATCAACAAAATTGATAAACCTCTAGCCAGACTCATCAAAAAAAGAGAGAGAGGACTCAAACAAAATCAGAAACAAGAGAGGAGAAATAACAAATGATACTTCAGAAATACAAAGGATTATAAGAGAACATTATGAAAAAGTATATGCCAACAAACCAGACAACCTGGAATAATTTCTAGCAACATATAACTCATCAAAACTGAAGCAGGAAGAATAGAAATTTGAACAGACCAATTACCAGCAATGAAATCAAATCAGTAATCCCAAAACTCCCAACAAACAAAAGTCCAGGACCACACAGCTTCACAGGTGAATTCTACCAAACATTTACAGAAGAGTTAATACCTATCCTTCTCAAACTTTTCCAAAAAATAGAAGAAGAAAGAAAACTTCCTAATTCATTTGAGAGGCCAGCATTACCCTGATTCTAAAACCACATAAAGACACCACAAAAATAAAGGGGGAACTACAGGGCAATATCTCCAATGAACATAGTTGCAAAAAATCCTCAATAAAATTTTAGCAAACTGAATCCAATAATACATTAAAAAAAGTATTCACCAGGATCAGGTGGGATTTATTCCTGGGATGGAAGGGTGGTTCAATATTAGCAAATCAATCGACGTGATACATCACCTCAATAAGAGAAAGGATAAAAACCATATGATCATTTCAAAAGATGTAGAAAAAGCATTTGACAAAGTATAATATCCATTCATGATAAAAACCATCAACAAATTAGGTTTAGAGGGAACATACCTCAACATAATAAAGGCCTTATACGAAAAACACACAGCTCACATCATACTCGATGGTGAAAGACTGAGAGCTTTTCCCCTAAGGTCAGGAACAAGACAAGGATGTCCACTCTCACCACTTTATTCAATATAGTATTGGAAGTTCCAGCCACAGCAATCAGACAAGAGAAAGGAGTATAAGCATTCAAATTGCTAAGGAAGAAGTAAAACTTTCACTATCAGCAGATGACATGATATTTTATATAGAAAACCCTAAGGACTCCACTAAAAAACTACTACAGCTGATAAATGAATTCATTAAGGTCACAAGATACAAAATCAATGTCCAGAAATCTGTTGCATTTCTATACACTAATAATGAAGCAAAAGAAAGAGAAATGAAGAAAACCATCCCACTTACAATAGTGCCAAAAATAATAAAATACCTAGGAATAAACTTACCAAAGAGGTGAAAATCCTGTACTCTGAAAACTGTAAAGCCCTGGTGAAAGAAATTGGAGAAGACACAAAGAAATGGAAAAACATTCCATGTCTTTTTGGAAGAACAAATATTGTTAAAATGTCTAAACTACCAAAGCCATCTACCCATCCAATGCCATCCCTATCAAAATGCCAACAGCATTATTCACAGAACTAGAACAAAGAATCCTAAAATTTTTTTTTTAAAGATTTATTTATTTATTTGAAAGAGAATGAGAGAGAGAGAGAGAGCACATGAGAGGGGGGAGGGTCAGAGGGAGAAGCAGACTTCCTGTTGAGCAGGGAGCCCAATGTGGGACTCGATCCCGGGACTCCAGGATCATGAGCTGAGCCAAAGGCAGTCGCTTAACCAACTGACCCACCCAGGTGCCCCACAATCCTAAAATTTATATGGAATCACAAAAGACTCCGAATAGCGAAGCCATCTTGAAGAAGAAAAACAAAACTGGAGGCATCACAATTCCAGACTTCAAGTTATACTACAAAGCTGTAGTAATCAAAGCAGTATGATACTGGCACAAAAACAGACACATAGATCCCTGGAACAGAACAGAAAGCCCAGAAATAAACCCACAGTTATATGATCAATTAATCTTTGACAAAGGAGGAAAGAACATGTGATGAGGAAAAGACAGTCTCTTTAACAAATGGTGTTGGGAACACTGGGAAGCTACATGCAAAAGAATGAAACTGGACCACTTTCTTACAGCATACACAAAAACAAACTCAAAATGCATTAGGAGACCTGAAACTGTAAGAATCCTAGAAGAGAGCACAGGCAATAATTTTGACATCAGCCATAACAACATGTTTCTAGATAAGTCTCCTGAGGCAAGGGAAACAAAAGGAAAAATAAATTCTTGGGACTGCATCAAAATAGAAAGCTTTGGCACAGCGAAGGAATCAACCAAGAAAACTGAAAGACATCTCACTGATTGGGAGAAGATATTTACAAACAACCTATCTGAGAAAGAGTTGGTATCCAAAGTATATAAAGAATTTACACAACTCAACACCCAAGAAACAAATAATCCAATTAAAAATAGGCAGAAGACACAAACAGACATTTCTCCAAAGAAGACATACCGATGGGCCACAGACACATGAAAAGATGCTCAACATCACTCATCATCAGGGAAATGCAAATCAAAACCACAAGGAGATATCACCTTACACCTGTCAGAATGCCTAAAGTCAAAAACAGAAGAAACAAGTGTTGGTGAAGATGTGGAGAAAAAGGAACCCTCATGCACTGTTGCTAGGAATGTAAACTGGTCCATCCACTGTGGAAGACAGTATGGATGTTCCTCAAAAAATTGAAAATAGAACTACTCTATGATCCAGTAATCTTACTAATAGGTATTTACCCCCAAAATACAGTAACACTAACTTGAAGGGATACATACACCCCTGTGTTTATTGCAGCATTTACAATAGCCACATAATGGAAGCAGCCCAAGTCCATTGATAGATGAATGGATAAAGAATTTGTAGTATATATATACAATGGAATATTATTAAGCCACAAACAAGAAGGAAATCCTGCCATTAGCAACAACATGGATGATCTTAGTGTGTAATGCCATGTGAAATAAGCCAGTCAGAGAAAGACAGATACCATATGATTTCACTTATATGTGGAATTTAAGAAACAAAACAAATGCATAAAGGAAAAAAAGAGAGACAAACCAAAAAACAGACTCTGAAGTATAGAGAACAAGCAGATGGTTATCAGAGGGTAGGTGGGTGGGAGGATGTGTGAAATAGGCAAAGGGAATAAGAGTACAGTTATCTTAATGAGCACTGAGTAATATACGGAACTGTTGAATCATTCTATTATATACCGTAAAAGAATATAACACTATGTTAGCTGCACTGGAATAAAAAAAAAAAAAAAAACACCTGTAAGAAAAACAATAATAGTGCTTTTGAAATCAGGACATTAACAATAGGTTGGCTTCACTGGTGAGTTGCTGTTCTTATAATATTCATGAATAACTGTGCTGAAAGTGAAATTCTTTTTCATGATACTCAGAGCTCTGATGTGGAGATGTAAAGTACCTTCTATGGTCACCTGCTGTACATTAAACTGAAAGAAAAATTCTGTTGGGTCTCTTGAATCTGTATCTTTTGCGGAGGAATCTAAGCCCTTCTTTTCCTTCATATTCTGGAATATGGAGATAGAACACAGTTCTCTTGGTCCATCACATATGATCATTTCCCACTTTATCCACCTGTGAAATTCACTTTGTGGAATTACTGGAGCAAATAGGAATAGGAGGATTGCCCCTCATTTGCCATAGGGGTGCTGCCAGTCTACTTGCTCCCTCCCATTATGATACATACTCAAGTAAAATGCAAGGTGACCTTAATATTGATTAAAAACAATTATAAGCAAGAAAGTAAATTCTATGCAAATAATGAAAATCCTTCCTAAAGGTATGTATATAAATTGTATATTTTTCTGTGTTGCAGTTACCTGAACCATGATTGGTTTTCAGTGGAGGTAAAAAGCATTTGAGGACACAGAAATATGTGTATTTTAAAACTGGGTGTTCTATACATTTTCATCCATGACCTAAAGCAAGTCAGTAATGATAACTCAGAAGCATACATTTTAACGATAGTTAATAAACTCTGTTGCACCTAGAGACACTTTGCATACAGGATTATTGACCCCATTTACTTCTAGTATGTTACTTCAATTAATTATGTTAAGAAAATGATTCAAAGTGAAGAGCTATTAAGAAATCTCTTCAGGGACGCCTGGGTGGCTCAGTCGGTTAAGCGGCTGCCTTCGGCTCAGGTCATGATCTCAGGGTCCTGGGATCGAGTACCGCATCGGGCTCCCTGCTCAGTGCGGAGCCTGCTTCTCCCTCTCCCTCTGCTTGTGCTCTCTCTGTCAATAAATAAAATCTTTAAAAAAAAAAGAAAGAAATCTCTTCACAAGCTGAATTAGTGAGACAGTGAGATAAGACAAGATTTGTTTTTATTAAATGAAAGATTATCTAGACAAAACTCCCCATGATTTCATAGGATCAGAATTCTAGTTGTTATTTAATTTTGTGACTTTCCAAAAGGTCACTTGGCCTTATAACCTTGTCATTTCTCTCATTAAATACTTCCAGTGGTTCCACATTACCTGGAATAGGTCGAATATCCCATTGGTAATCTGACTCCTTTCTGCATGTACCTATCATTATACCCTACTTGCATTTGGCATCTTAACCTCAAGGAAAATTCAGTATTTGCTAAGCTTAACATTCATGTTACTCTCTGGGAGGTTTTTTGTTTGTTATTTTTAATCTTCATGTTTTTCCCTCTGCCTTAGAACCCCTTTTGCTCTATTTTCTCAGCTGAAATCCTACTTTAAGACCCAATTTAGGTCTATCACAAAAAATAAGATCCACTTATCTACTTGCAGTGAATTCTTTCCTTTCCTTCACTCTTAGCATACTGGTTTTCTCTTCTGGCTACACATTAGAATCACTGGAGAGTTTAAGAAAACACTGATGCTTGAGTTTCACTTCCATACCTCTATTTTATGTACCAAATTCTTACTTTAAATCTGCACAATGACTAGCAATAACCTTTTGCTCTTTACCCAGCTCTTTTTATACATATATGGCTAATATCTCCTTTCAAGGGCAACATGAGGGAGGGCATCTGCTGATATATCAAAATGAGCTTAGATGTGAATGAATGGGAGCAGCTCACTCCCTTGGATATGGTGGTAGTAAGAGAAATCTTTGATGCAATTGCCCTTACCTGTCATTGCTGTGCCAGGCAGGTGGCTTGAGTCGTGGTTCTAGTCAATGAAATTGGTAGAAAACATGAGAATTTATGGTAGATATACATGATGTGTGTGGAAAATCGAGCCTGAGCAGTCCTGCTATAAAGCCTATACAGATTAGTCGGAAATTATTTTGAGTCTATAATTATTTTGTGTTTGGTAACACTTTTACATTGTAACAAACTCTTTCATGTTTTCTCGTTCATGTAAAAACAGTGAACCCCACAATTCTACCACATTTCCTTAGTTGATTCATTATCCATGGTTCTTGATGAGTAATTCACGACATATACTTTCTCCTTAAACTTTTATTACTCACTCCCTACTCCTCATTCTTGGCTGATGACCTTGGTTTTGACTTCCCTGAGAAAGTATAAGGAATCGAGATATCCTCATTCTCTCACCAAACAATTTATCAATCTCTATATAGACTCGTTTCCCTTCCTATGGTACAGTCTCAGCTAAGGCCACACCGTCCACCCATATGGTTGCTTCTGCCATTGCCCTTCTTTCATCTGATTCATTATGATCCTCTCAACTGGGTCATCTGCCATCCTAAAAAAAAATTCTTTCTTGAACCTTCATTTTCTCTATTAACCTTTTGTGGCAGCCTTGAGAATGTGTCTGCAGATGTCCTACTAAAGGGAGTGTTCTTGACTGAGGGCCCCAGCCTCTGAGCTTTGGGATCTATCCTGCCTTTGTACTGAGGTGAGGCTTTTTGAAGACTGCTCCCCACCAGTGACGAAGTTTGGCAGGGATACTAATAGAGATCCCTTCTTGGTAGACATAAGACTCCTTTGTTAGCCAACTCTGTCTAAAGAACTGATGGCTTTGTTGAACTTTCCGTGGATTGCATGTCAGTCTCAGTCTAGGATGCTTCCACTTGACACTCTCTTCCTCTTTCCTTCACCAGGCATCAGACTTGTATTGTCTGACTGCTCTCCCTGTCTCCTTCAGCTCCTTCTCTATCTCTTTTCATGTAGGCATCCCCCTTAGTAGAATCCCCCTTAGTACATGTTTAATCCAGGCTTGGAGTGTGCTTCATGAAGGACTAGACAAACACACCTCCCCAATTTCTCTGCTTTCTTTCATAGCCAAGTTCCTCTTAGGAGTTATCTGTCTATTCTCTCCAGCTGGTTCTCTCTTGAACCCTCTCCAGTCAAGCTTTTATCCTCACCACTCCAGTAAAACTACTCTTGTCCAGTCACCCATGATCTTCATGTTGCCAAACCCTGTAGTCGATTTTGACTCTTCATTTTTTTATGTACGAGCAACTGCTGATACTCCTTTTTGAAGCACTTTTTCCGGTTGTTAATCAGAATAACACCTTTCCTTTTTATCCCTTCTACCTCATTTACTTCTACTTCATTCCAAGACTCCTTTGCTGATTTCTCATTTCTGCCCCTAAGCGCTTTTCCTGCTGCTTGGAATTCTCCTCCCAGATTTCCCCATGGCTTATATTCTCACTTCATTTCCTTCTTTGTCTCTTACACATTACCTCATCAGTAAGGCTTTCCCTGACTATCCTATTGAAAATTGGAGTCATTTTTTATTCTTTCTCTGTACCCTGCTTTTGTTTTTTTAGGCATGTTTATACCCAACATTATATTATATATCTGTTTTTACAACTGTCTGTCTGCCGCTAGGGTGTTGGCTCCATGGGAACTGGGACTTTGTCTTTTTCATTGCTGTTTCTGCAGTAACCAGAATAATGCCCAGTACACAGTAAGCATTCAGTATTTATTGAGTGAATTAATTCTGGAATATGAAGCATACATGCCAGGGGGATAGAGAAGGGAGAGAAGGGAAATGGTATGTATCATTTATTAGGATATGTCCCCAGATAGCTGTCTTTTTCTCTTTTGTATTATAAAGAGACCTACTCACCACAAACAGAAGAAAGTTCCACTGTGCAAACACCAACCATACAGAGGTTACAACATGCTTAAAGGCTCATTTTCCCCCAATTCTTCATTAAACAGCCTTTTGTATCACTTGCCTCCTGGTTGCAAAAGTAGGTCAGGGAATTTACCTTGAATAACATGTAGTAGGGGCTGGGTACTGAGTGTACTTGGCAATTCTTATTCTTGGGTTTGGGCTGCCACTGGTCTGGCTTTTTGTGTTGTGTCAGTGACACAAACCAGAGCTCCGTGGATACCCATAGGTCCTATAGGAAGAGACAGAGGCAGCAAGCACAGCCCAGGCTTTCTTAGGCAGCCCCTCTGTATGTGGCTGGAGTGTGAGGAACACAGCTCTCTGCTGGGTAATGAGAAGAAAACATTCTAATAAGGACTCACATTTGCAACATCTGTTTCATTTGGGTAATTTTAGATGGCTAAAACCCACATTTCAGAATGACGAAGGCTCCTATCATCTTACAAATGATTGCTGCGATGTCTCTAAGCACCCGCCACAGTAATTAATAGACTGTAAGGGCTAAGAAGAAATAGGGCCCTATTAAGCTCAGGAAACAGCATCCCTTTAGGGCAAACTGACACAGAAGAAAACAGTATAATGGTTTTTCTCTCTTAGAAAAGCCTAACAAAATGTCTTCTCTTCTCCTTTTTTTTAGAGCTATAGTAGTGAGTGAAGAATTTTAATATTTCTATTAACCTTTTCTTATCCAGATATCTGTGCTTAATTAATCCCTACCACTTGTCAAAGGAAAAACAACCTCATTCAAAGAAATTTACATGGATAAAAATTGAATTTTAAAGATACCAACCAAACTCATTGTTACGAGACCTTTTTGCAAAGATAGCACTTAATAAAAATGATAGCACTTTTATTTCTGGGTGGAAACCTGAGGGAGATTAGAAGCTGTTAATTGTGTTGCACAGATGATGA
The DNA here is from genome assembly GCF_964656455.1 of Halichoerus grypus. Classification (NCBI taxonomy): domain Eukaryota; kingdom Metazoa; phylum Chordata; class Mammalia; order Carnivora; family Phocidae; genus Halichoerus; species Halichoerus grypus. The sequence goes on from NC_135714.1 coordinate 45,258,657, forward strand.
AATTGGAGGCCCATAAAGAATACTTTCTTTACTTTTCTACTTCCCACAGCACTTCCTATTGTGCTTGCAGCAAATGCTTAATAGACATATCTTGAAAAAAAGGCATGACTATAAATGTAGACAAGAGTGGCAAAATAGAAAATGTAACCCTGATTATATAACATGTGGATCCTCTTTCATCCAATGAATTTTACTCTATTTTAAATGTCAAAATAAAAAGCCATCCAACAGACAGCAAATGATGGAGTGCTTACTTTAAAATCTGTGTTATCGTAAGTATAATCTAAAAGGGCTAACTTTGTCAGATTCTTATTTGTATAGTTTTTGCAGTAAACACAAAACTTTGGCATACATTATCTCATTTGATCCTCAAAATAATCTCTTGTGAATTGGATCCCAAAAGCCTTCTCAGACCCAAAAAAGGTTTCAAAATATTTCATTGCCTCCAATAGACTGATACTGTTCCAGAACAGGAAGATGAAATGTTCTTTGACAGGGGGCTATGTGGTCATCATGGCTTTTCTACCACGTATCAGTCCAGAGTGTTCTGTTTGCTAAGGTTAACATGTGGGTATATTGGCCTTAATATTCCAGACTGTGTTATGCTAATCAGGATAGGATAAGTTATGCTATGGTAACAAACAACCCTCATATCTCAGTGGCTTAATAGAAGAAAGGTTTGTTTCTTGCTTACAAAGATGCCTACAAATTCAGGTCACTTTCTGGGGTGACTCAGTGACCTAGGATGATGAATGCTCACCATCCTGTGACTGCAGCATTGGAAACATGCACCCCCATAGTCACTGGAGCAGGGATGGACTGTGCTGGGAAGTTTATACTGGCAATTTTTTGTGTTTTGCCCTAGAAGTGACACATATCACTTCTGCTTACCTGGGCATGGAGGTATAATCTTCCTATGTGCCAAGAGAGAGGAAAACCAGATGTGGGTGACACCTAAGGGTTTTTACCTCATATGATTTTTCTTTTATTAATCAAAGATGTATTAAGTTTGCTGTTTTAACCTGGAATAGACTTACCCAAACCTGTCAAGCCCTGTGGCCTTCTTCCACTAAATGTGTTACAACTGTTACTCTAAAATGAAAGAGATGGGGCTCCTGGGTGACTCAGTTGGTTGAGTGTCTGACTCTTGATTTTGGCTCAGGTCATGATCTCAGGATCTCTGGATTGAGCCCCTCATCGGACTCTGTACTCTGTGCAGAGTCTGTTCCTTTCCCTTCCCGCCCCTGGCTTGCTCTCTCTCTCTTTCTCAAATAAATAAATAGAATCTTTAAAAAAATTAAAAAAATTAAAATGACAGAAACATCTCCTTTTTAGAACAATTATGTTGGGCCCCCAATTTTCGCTGATATCAGGCTGTGGTTGTCTAACTACCCAAGAAGTTCAGTGAGTTCAGTGGGGGAAGGAAATTGGCCTGGTAGTTTTGATAGTGTGGAGAATAAATAACTGGTAGATTGTCTGTGATACTCATTTTACAGTGCATCAGTGAACACTGTGAGACATGCTTGTTAGTCCTGGCCTTTTCTTCTGCAATTTTGGAGAGCCTAGAAAATAGTAGAAGCAAGAAAGACTGAGGGGCTTAGGTTGGACTCTCTCAGGTTATGACTTGGTATTTGGTTTCAAACTGCAGCTTCTTACAAATACGATTTTCACCCCCTCCCATGTTGATCTTACACCAGCTGGTAAAGTTGGCTTAACAAATTTTTGGTCACTAAACAAGAATGTGTTAGTCCTACCTAAAAGTGAACTCTTTCTTGATTGCCTTTGTCCAAAACACAGTGATGGGGTTTTAAATCTGATGCTTATCTTTGTAAGATGTATATATTTATATATGTAATAAATACCTTTATCTTTATTACATATATATATCATGAAGATAAGCATCAGATTTATATATATTGCCTGAGTAACTTGTAAAATCCAAATTCTAAGTCTCCACCCTCAAAAATTTTGAGTCAGTGTTGTAGAGCCTAAGAAATCATATTGTAAACAAGAATCTCTTGATTTTGACGCTTGCTAACGTACAGGCCACATTTTGAGAAACACTGAACTGAGTAAAAGAACATGGATTGGCTGGGAAATGGTCAGAATCTTGTTGTGAATTCTGAATGGCCCTTAGAAATACCTGTATTGTCATGTAATTTGTTCAATATCCTATACAAAGGGCTTGGAAAACAGTCTGCATAGTAAGCACACAATAGGCTTTCCAAGATTTGACTGCTAGAGACTGCTGTAAATTTTCTAAATATTCTGTACAACAGTTTTAGGCATTTCTTCTAGTTAATATTGAGGGCTTTGCACCCATTTCATTTACTGGTGCCCTTTAGGATTGTAGAAAAGAACGGTTGGCCCTTGATGAGGACAATGGAAAGCAAGTTGAATGAACCCCAAAATGGCATATTTTACTTGAAAAACATGCATTATGCTTTTTTCCAAGTAAACTGCACAGAAAAATGTAAATGAAGCATAAAGCTCTTATGAATTAGGCCCTAAGCGTTTTTCTTTTTAGCATATAAACTGCCACTAAGGATGTGATAGGAATGAATTTTCTACTATTTTTCAAACTGTAATTACGTTTCCCTAGTAAAACTCAAATACTTGATATGGTCCTATTGCAACTGTACCAGACAGGTAATAATTGGAAAATTTAATGCAGAGTTTTATCTCTTAAATGCTAAAAGTCAGGGCTACTCACAGCATACAGAAGAGCTGGCATTAAATATAAAAATTGTGAACCTGGTGTTTCTCTATGATGTTAATTTTGCATCTGGAAATGTGTTCCAAAGCTGTAGCTCCCTTTTAAATATATAAGAATAAAAGACAATTCCTCTCCCAGCCTTCACCTAAAAGAGCCTATAATCTCCATCTACCATTCAGTAGTTCCATTTTTTTCACACTTACTGTATTTCAGGTTGGAATGTGATGCATTTAAGTCTCAGAGCAATAAATTAACTTATTTAAGTAGCAGTGGAATAAAAGGCATCAAAAAGGAGGGAAATTCTCTGGAGAGTACTATTCAATTGTGTATCTAAAGACCATCAGAAAAGGGCACACAATAAAACTCATATAGAGAATTGAAAAGATTTGAGCAATGCTCTTCCCATCCATCACCACAGTAGACTTTGTTAGCCAACATTTTTTTTTATTACTGTCTTTTTTTTATTCAGCGATTCTAAGACCTACACTACATTAAAGTTGTGTGAGCCTATACAGATAATGAAAGCCTCCTTACGCCTTGTATGTGAATTGATAATACTTTTTTTGCAGACTGTGCAAGTTAAATAGTTCAACATGGGCACATTATATGCAATTTCTATGGGAAAACCATAGAGTCACAACTTTAGGACAAAGCCCATCATTGTCTGGAATATGATCTTACATTATCTGGATATTATGCTTGTAAGATCTAAGCATCTTACAAGAGCAAAATCTCTGAAATAATTTCTGTTAAGATTTCTCATGAAGTCTTTATCCTGACTTTGCATTTTCAGTTGGGAAAACTTTGATGTTGTGTAGTGCATATGAAACCAAATTCCGTGGCCCTCTGACAGTCGCTCATCTGTACTTGAATTTTTTATGGGTTTCATCCAAACCTGATTCATTTTGCTTTTGTGTCTGTCAAAAGAAATATTAATTTATTTCCACATTCTTTCACGTCTCATTACTGTACACATTCAATTACAGGGACTTGCTGCAGAACAACTTTGTAACCCTGAATTAAAGTTATGATTTCTGAAAGCACTTACCAGCTTTGGATGCTTAAAAAAATAGTATAACTAAAAACAGTATGATTTTAGTCCTTAAACTAGAGGTTGTATTTAGCATTCTCCAGATTGGAAATCATCTTACACAGTGGAAATATGGAGCTTTTGACAGCTGAGGAGAGCAACAGAGCATAAGGATCAATAGTCAGACTTTAGAATCAGACAGATTTCAAGTCTCTGCTTTAATATTTACCGGCAGTCTTGACCGTGGGCTTGTGCTCTTTGAACTCCCATTTTCCTCATGTGTAAAATGGGTAAGAGAGTAGTTATAATATTTAGGATGAGCTAACTGCTGCATCAGACTTCTGAATGTATAATGGTTCACACACAATAGAAATTTGATTTTCATTCACTGATGATACTTGGTAGTAAAGAGGCGCCCCTCCTTCAGTTAGTCATTCGGAAACCCAGGCTGGTAGAAGTTCCACCATCTTCGATATGTAGCTTCCAAGGTTGCTGTAGATCAGTATTTCTCAAATGTTTTTTCATTTTTCCCCCGAAGGAGAAAAATTAAATTAATTAAACCTAATTAATTACAATTTAATTTAATTTAAATTCTCCCTAACGAAATCGATTGAATACTAAGAAATAAGATTTTATTAGGCAGGGTTGAGCTTTGAAGAGCCCCTACTCCCCTAAGCATCTATTTACACTTCTTGGGAGCACTATTGCCCGCATTGAGAATGCATGAGGTAGAAGTTACCTCCATTCCAGCATGCTAGAAGTAGTGACAGGAGAATGCAGGAGTAAACCAGGGAGTTATTTATGGGCCAGGCATGGAAGTATCACAAATCACTTCCATTTATATCCTGTTGGCTACAATGCAGTCATATGGTCATTCCTTACCACAGGGGAGACTGGGAAATGTAACTCTGTGTCCAGGAAAAAGAGAAGACACATATTTTGGTGAATAGATGATGATCTCTTCTACTCTTGCTTTGTATGAATTGTTGCACATATTTAATTAACACTTAATAGGGATAAAGTGTTTAATGTCATGCCTAGTACATTGTAAGCATTTAAGGTTTTTGGTTTTTTTTATGATTTCTATTTTTATTTAATTTCAGTATAGTTGACATATTCTGTACATAATTTTCAGGTGTACAATACAGTGATTCAACAATTCTATATATGACTCCGTGCTCATCAAGATAAGTGTGCTCTTCATCCCCATCACCCATTTCAGCTCCCCTCCCCTCTGGTAACTAGCCATCAGTCTGTTCTCTATAGTTAAGAATCTGTTTTTTCATTTGTTTTTCCTTTGTTTTGTTTCTGAAATTCCACAAATGAGTGAAATCGTGTGGTATTTGTCTTTCTCTGACTTATTTCACTTAACATTATTCTCTCTCGATCCATCCATGTTGCAAATGGCAAGATTTTGGAATTGGTTTAGAAAAAAGGAAAAGTTAAGAGATAAATGATCTCTCCATCATTTAATCTATCAGAGAATGAAAGAAATCTTAGGGTTGGAAGGTATCTTAGAAACCACATAGACTAACCTCCCATTGACGGATTTTTGCTGAACACTTGAAGTAAAAAAGAGCAGCACATTTTTTTTTAAATTACATCTTGAGTTACCTGAAAATTTTTACTCCAGGCAAAAATCCATATACTCAGACCTCCCAACAGTCCCAACCAACTCATTAGAATTTGCTTTGCCCTCTGAAAGTTTTACTCATTAATTCATCAACAGATGTTTATTGAGGGCCTAATATACATCTGATAGAATGCTAGGCTCTGGAGATCCAAAATCAAATATATGCTCCTTGCTTTTAAAGACTTGAAGCATTCTGCCGTTCAAAAAGCAGGGACTTCTGTCTTAGCCTTTATTGTGTCTCCAGCCCCAGCATAGTACAGGCACTTAGTAATTGCTCAGTCAGTAGTTATTGAATATGTGGGTGTGAGGATGGAGACAGAGAAGGAAAACAGACAATGTCAGTATAATGGAACGAATGATATTAAGGAGGCAATGACCGGGCTCTGAGGGAGCAAGCCAGGAAGGGCACCTAATCCAGCTGGAGAGGAAGTTAAGAGGAGGTGACATCTGAGTTGAGTATTGAATGAAGGATATGTGAATTTACCATGTTAAGAATGGAGGAGGGGAATTTCTAGAAGAGGAAATACCACGTTTGAGGCCTAGTTAGCAGTGAGAGGACTTGTTATAGTGTGGTGTAACAGGTTGAATAGTGTCCATCAAAAACTCATGTCCACCAGGAACCTAGGAATGTACACTTATTTGGAAATAGGGTCTGGGGTGCCTGGGTGGCTCAGCTGGTTAAGCCTCTGGCTCTTGGTTTCGGCTCAGGTCATGAGCTCATGGGTCATGAGATTGAGCCCAGTGTCAGGCTCCATGCTCAGTGGGGCGTCTCCTTGAAGATTCTCTCCCTCTGCCTACCGCCCCCCCACTCATGCTTGTGTATGCACTCTCTTTCTAAAAAAGAAAAAAAGGAAATAGGGTCTTTGCAAATGAAATTAATGAAGTCAAATGGAGTCATATGGTATTAGGGTGCCCTAAATCCACTGACAGGTGTCTTATAAGAAGGCCATGTGAAGATACACAAACACAGAGGGGAGATGGCCATGTGAAGATGGAGGCAGAGACTAGAGTTATGGTGTCATGAGCTGAGGAACTCTAAGGATTGGTGGGAACACAGAAATTAAAAGAGGCAAAAAGGAATCTTTCCTAGAGCCTTTGGAGGAAGCATGGCCCTGTTGGCACCTCTATTTTGGCCTCCTGTGAGAGGATGAATTTCTGGTTTAAGCAGCCCAGCTTGTGACAATTTGTTATGGCAGCCCTAGAAAACTAATGCAGGTGGTCTTATAAAAGTACAGTCAGTGGAGACTTAGGGAGAGGAGCTGAGCAATCAGTAAGACTGTGAGACTCCTAAAGGCTTCGCTGATATAAGTACAATAGGAACTTCTGAAAACTGATTTACTAGATGACCTGCTACTGCTACCCTCCGTGCCCATTGTACAGATGCATGGCTGGACGCCTCTGGGTAGCAGGCTACTGTGTTTGCCCACATCCTTCTGCTGTCAGGAGTTGAGCTGTATGCATACCAAGAACCAGTCGTTCATTCCCAAACCCATCCTAAATTTTTGTCCATTGTACTTGAAATCGTGCAATATTATTATAATCTATTGTATATATGTTATAGATCAATTATGAGTCTGAAAGAAGAGTTGTGTCTTTGAAAAAATAATGATATCTTTTTGAAAGACTGGAATATAATTAAAATATAAAAATCAACAAGGCTTATATAGTTAGATTGCTTTTCACGCGTCAGTGTTTTGCATGCTAAAGAAACCCAAACTACCAATTGTAAAGGAGGCATTTTGGGAGTGGCTTAAATAAAAATAACTTGGAGGGAATTCAGGTAGTGGCTGCTAGATGGATGCATGAATGCACACTTGCATGTTTGAAGCTTAAGTAAAATATTTAAGGTATGTATTTTTTAAAATATTTTTTAACTTGAACCAACTTTTATACTTAATTTTCTTGATTGTATTGGAGAAGACAGTTTCTATAGTACATTGGTAGAGTGGCTTGGGTAGGAATGTTGGTGGGTGCTGGCTTCAGGGTTAATGGGAGTTTTGTTTCAATTGCAATGAGTGTGGAGCAAATTTCCTTCTCACCGGGCAAGTGGCTGTTTTAGGAACTGAGATTTGGGTTCCCAGTGCCTTGCATTCTGATGTGGGATTGATGTCCCCTTTATGAACAGTATCATAAATGGTGTCTTATTTCTCAGGCTTGGGAATCTATTTAACCCAAGTCATAGATGCCATTACTGGTGGACTCAGAAATGGAAACAAGTTCTTCTTTTACTCTACATCATGTTCTTTATAACGTGCCTCACCAACCCAAAGGGAACGTTATGTCGGTCTCTTTTTAGTGGAAACAGTATTTTACTTTTATTTCTTGTTTCAACTCTTTTTGTCCCTCCTTTTACTTCCTGAGAATATATGTTTCAGGTTCTAATCCCTAGTTTACGTATCTTTTGGGATGCTACCCATTTGCAAATTGGAATAGTCTTGTATGTATATATACTTTTAAGCATATTTGAGTTTCAAATTATATTTTGTTTGAATAAACATTAGTATTTAAGTTCCCTGCACATAAATCAATTGATTATTGGGCATGCAGCCTAGAAATAGGAAATAGGTCAAATGGTAGGGGACTTTAGCCTGCATCTGAACTTTTGTCCTGAATTTATCAATGCATAATTACAAAGTTACTACTCAGTGAGGAAACATGGTTTAAATGTCTGGTATTTGCCAGGCACTCTGCTAAGTGCAGGCATATGATAAGCACAGAGAAGACTCCATCAGGTTCTGGAGATTCTATATTGCCATGATCTCTGTCTTCTGAGATCGAAACTAAGATTGCCAGGGACAGTAGCTGTAAAGCCTTAAAACCCTGTCAAAATATTTAGTAACTCATAAATGCTAACAGGAGGAGAGAGAGTGCTAAAATTTAGGTCTCAAGATTTAAGAAGGTACTTTCCGTGTTAAAAATCATGTTAACTATTCAGGAGCATACACAGCAGTTGGCATATTCCCTTTGAGTTAGTGTGGTGTGTTGTAAAGAAAAATGATATAAAGAGGACACAGTTTTCAGTGTTAGCTCTGCCAGTAAGAGGCTCTGTGACCTTGGGCAATTCACTTTGATTCTTGGTCCCCATTTACTCCTTGGTACTGATTGGATGAGGTGATGTCTACGGTCTCTTCCTGTCGTAAAAATCTCATTTATTGTAGAGTTTCAAGGCTATTTGAAGGACCCAGGGCATCCTTTATAGAATTTTTGAACTACTTCATTACCCTCACCACATAGCATGATATTTGAAAGTATAGTTTTTGTCACAGAGGCATTATATGATTCAGTCCACCTTCTTTCTGCCCATTAGTACTCCTTTTGGCAGGAGGAGGCAGGAAGAGGCCAGTATCTGCTTGCTGATTTGAAGAATAGTTGAAGGAATCAGAAATGTTTAGCCTGGACTAGCATGACCACGGGAGAAATAGAAACCATTGTGGAGTATTAGAACGGGTGTCATCAAATGTTGGCACTCACTACACAAACAGGAATGAGACATGCTTTTTATCCTCAAGAAACTCACTTGGTGGAAGATATAGATACATGAAAAACATGTGGTGAGTCCTAATGTCTATGTAGGAAGGGTTGAGTGTTAGAGGACTCTTTAGAGGACTCTGGTAGAGATAAAATGGAAGTACGAAGGAAAGAGTATGTTTCATGTTTCCCCAGAGAGCAGAACAATAATATGTGGGTAAAAGTTACAGAGGGCAGATTTGACTCAATATTAGAAAGGGCTTTCTAATAATTAGAGCAAACCACCATTGGATGGTGCACCATGAGAAGGAGAGAAAGACTCTAGTTGTTTGACAGTAATCAAAAAGATTCTGGATACATCTATTGGACATCTGCAGCAGGTTGGGGATTGGATTAGGTAATCTCTAATTTGCCTTTAGCCACTCAGACTTTGTGAGACACCTCTCAGTTTTACCAAACAGCTTTCTTTCATTGGAGTGATCTTGTAGAGAGCCACAGGGCAGATTTCATGTTACCAAAGGAAAGCAACAACAATAGAGAAAAGAGATTTTTGTAATGAAAAGGAGAACCTTAGTTGTATCATCATTACTAGCTCTATTAAAGAGCTCTAATTATCTATAGATAGAATTAATGACCCCAAACCAGGATAATGGATGCAGAGAAAAACCCAAGAAAGCCTCATTCCTTAGCAAGTAGTGGACTCCATGATTTTTGAAATGAAGGATGTTGGAATGCAGCTTGCATAGAAGGTGGCTGTGATAGGATTTACTCCGAAGTGCTAAGCTAAGATTTCCTTTGAGCCTGTCGCCTTTAAACTGCATGACTCATGGGCAAATTCACAAAACAAAAATGTGATCACTGTGGATTATGCTGCCATTGCTGGTAACATGCTGGCAGTGATTGTAAGAAGACTTGCCAAGCACACATTGACCCTCTGAGTCACATTGGTTCCTATGGAGATTAACACCATCAACAGTGAGAACAACAGCCCAGAAGTGCGATTGGTGTTAGACAGGGAGGAGAAAAATGGCAGTATGATCCTCTAGAAATGCAGCAATTGGAATGAAAAAGGAGCATGGGGTGGCGCAGCTCAGGAGAGAAAATGACCTATAATGGCATAGCAACCTACTTCTGTAGCTCTTCCTGCAAATAGCTGGGGAAAAAGTGTGGTTCCTGGCAGATAGGCTCCAATCCACTTTTATTTATCTGGCATTTCCAGCAAATTCTCTTCTCATCCCAGATAGCTTATCTCTTCAAGGGAGTCTGTTCAAGTGGTTCTGATGCTGGAACTGCAAGTCTGATGCACATGTTGGGGTTCAGGGGTGGGAAGGACACAGATTACCTAAATATGACTTGGAAGGTTTTGATTTTCTTTCTGAATAAAAAGATTTTTACTTCTATTAAAGAAAACCATGACTTGAATTTCATCATTTAAGGTGTCTCATGTGTTTTCATAGAGCAATTGGGTGTCTGAGTCAGAGCCTCTTCTTTCCTTGGAAGTTGGGGGAAGGGTCCGTGCTGTGCTGACCTCCCACCTCCCTTGTCCCTTGCAACCAGTCTGCCTGGGCACTACCTCAAGCAGTTTTGTGCACAGGCTCGTCATTCTGATGCCTGAGTCTCCAGCCCCTCTCCCATAAAGACAGGGGAAAAATCTGGAGACATAAGCATTTTCCAAATTCAAGATACGTGAATCATGCCCAGCTCGGATGAATCGGGGTATGTAAGGTGAGCTGTACTTTTTCTTGTCTTTCCTGTATCAGCAGTTGTGGAAAATGCCTATTAGTTGCTGAATGATCAAACAGATGTAAGAAGAATAGCTGGTTCCTACCAAAATCAGATTACATTGCATCAAAAGTAACCAAGCTGAAATGACAACATGTCATTCCTGGAAAAGAAAGAAGATAATGGCTTTCAGAGGAATGACAAAGCATTTTTGGAGAAAATTAGTGTTAATGAGATAGTTGGATGGAAAACATGCCATCATTCTTCCAAAAGTGGAAGACTGTTGATGACTGTTCCATCTAGTGGGAAATGCGACTTGGTTTAGAGGGAAATGCCCTGGGCTGTGTATGGCCATAGATTCAGACTGCACCATTGACTATTCGTGGAGTCTTGACAAGTCTCCCAAGTTCACTGGGCCTCAGTTTCCTCGTCTGTAAAATAAGGGTTTGTACACCCATAATCTCAAGGTACGGAACACCGTGAAAGACACAGGATAAGCACTTGATAAATGCTAGTGAGGATGATGAGGAGGATGATGGTTTTGACAATGGCAGCACTGATGATAGGGATGATGGTGATGATATAATGATCATGAGTATCAAGGCATCTTGCCCCTTAGTTTCAAATTCCATGCTTCTGAGAAGGGAACTTTGTTATAAATGTGATTTTCAAAATGTTGTTTTTGTTAAGGTTCTACCTCATAGGAAGTTCTGTTTTTCTGCTTGGGGAAGAAATTCAAAATCAGAGTCTTATGCTTTAGGAACATGCTTTTCAAAGTCTTATGTCCCCTGACCTTGCTTAATGACATGCAGTCTCACTGTGCTATATTGTGTGTTATCAGAGAAGCTGCCTAACCTAGTGCTTAAGAGCTCAAGATCATAGTTGTCTTCCTGCTCTGCCACCTACCAGCTGTGTGAGTCTGGGCAAGTTGTGAACCTCTCTGTGTTTCAGTTTCCTCACCTGTAAAATGGCATGATGATAGGCATACCTCATAGGGTGGTTGCGGGGATGACCTATATTAATACACATAAAGTACCTAGACCAGTACCTATCTTGCACAGAGTACACATTCATTAACTCTCAGATATTATTATTATATTTCTTTCTGAAAAATTAAGGGTTTAGAGAGGTGTCACATTCTAATCCTTTTCATTTATAAATTAATTTTTTGTGACATTTACTAGAGTATATCTTTAATTCATGGTACTTTTATAGTTGTCAGCTCAGCTTTAGGGTTTGTTCTTAAGTCTTACTTGAAAAAGCAAATGTGTGTGTGTGTGTCTGTGTGTGTGTGTGTCTGTATGTCTGTGTCAAGATAAAAGTCTCTGCAAATGAACGCTGATGCCACGTACCTTCCCACAAGATGGCGCAGCACTCCTGTCATTCCAGTGTTCAGCTACCCTGAGGGAGGCAGGGAATTTTGATCAGCATCCAAAGAATCACCTCATCTCTCCCTGCAGAGAGCACAGAGCACAAGACTTCATGTTCCATCAGGTACCTGCTGCTAGTTCAACTACTATATGTCAGGCATTTCATGCACAATAACTCTATATCTCAGATTGTACAAGGTTAATATTATTAATTCAAGTTTTATAGGTATTGAAAGTGAGGTGAAGTGATGTGCCCAAAGGCATATAGAGCTAGAATAAAACCCACGTATATTTGTTTTCAGAGTCAATATTTACTCTGTTATTCCCAGCTTTGTCTTTATCACACAATCTTTGTATTACCCCGACCTTGAGGATGTTATTATTCTTTACAACATGGGGTACAGTAACACTTCGGTAAATGTAGTATTTATTTGCATATTTTCTATCATGACTGTAGACATGGATATATTAGGGAGAAATCTTTTTTTTAATTAATAAAACAACTGTGGTGCCCTCAAATATTTTTCAAACTCTAAAATACCTTGTAGCAGCTAGACCAGTGGTAGAAACCCAGGATCCAGAGGGAAGGGCAATTCTTTGTGTAGCCTACTATTCTGGGTATATCCCTGGCCTAGCCCCCACTTGTCTGGGTTGTGGGAACAGGCTGAATGTAAGAAATCTCAAAGGTGTTTTCTTATGAAATGGGAGTCATCAAGGCACAAGCATTCCTGTTTTGCTATTTTTCTGAGAGAGTTCAATAACCCCAAATGGAGAGAGACATTCCTCCAACATTGCCCTACTAGAATTCAACAATGCAACAATGCAAGGGAGACAGCATCGCCAGTTGGTGGGTAGCTGGTGCCCAGAGGGAGATGCCAAGGGAGCCTGCCGTGGTGGTGGTGGCTGGTGTGTATACAGGCACGTAGGAGCGAGGACACAGCCCCAGCAAAGGGGCAGTGCTGGGTAGATGTGGAAGCAGTCAGCAGAACGGGCAGTCATTCCTTAGTGATCTGTGCCAAGCAGAAGGGGCAGTGCTATCTGGCAGATGCCAAGAGGTATCTGACCAATGGTTTTTGTTGTCCAGCCCTGTGTGACAACCTTGGAGATGCAGAGATATATGGAGGGAGTTTGTAGGGACCTTGTTCTGTATTGACTGGTGGTGGACTGATGATTACTGAGGATGTGATACAGTTTGCACTCAGAGGCTGTTCTAGGGCATGAAGAAATCTCCTCTTACAGGACATTTGTGAGGAATAAATGAGACTGGATGTATGATATATCTGCTCCGAGCCTGGCATCTAGTAGGTGATCAACATGATTAATCTCCTTGCCTACTCTTATTGTATCCTTTTAGAAATACAGACTGCCATTAGCATTGTGTCACTGCAGTATTCCTACCTAAAAGATGCTTTTTAGGAAGAGTGTAACAATATGAGTATCCCATTAAGAACATTAAAATAGAAGTCTATTTGGATATTTTCTGCATTGGGATAATCTCTGATAATACTAATGCTGAATGTTTGTACCAGAGACTGCTCTAAGTTGTTTATATGTATAGATGTATTCCATCCTATTAGGTGTATAATTTTACTATAACCCTATTATCGATGTGGAATAGAGATGCCAAGAGGTTAGGTAACTTGCCCAGGTGAGCAAGTAGAAGAGGCAGAATTTACATATGGGCAGTGACCATGTGCATAACCACTACATTTACTGCCTTTCTGTATCTACTATGTTCAGATAATAAAGAAAACATTAACTGCTTTCTATAGGCAAGGTACTGTGCTGGGTGCTGTAAGCTGCATCATACAGCCCCAAGGGGGCACCACTCACCATAGTCTAGGTAAATGCAGTGCACAGCCTGGACAGCAGTACACCATAGCCCTAGAGTACTCAAGACGTGATCTTTTCTCTGAAACCAGGCAGTCTGTGTAAGTGCCATTATAGAGAGCAAAAAATGCTACAGGAGCAGAGAGGACTGAGAGATTAATTTTGAGTCTTTTATCCATTTAAAGGGTATAGAGATATGGGATAAATTTGTAGGTAAGTAGTTTCAAACTCATAGATTTCCCTTTGTGTAGACCATGGGAGATATGTCTCTAAGACTTTAGTACCTAAAAACATTGCTTTTCTGGACAACAGGTATTGCTTTATTTTATGCAGAGTGTATCTCTTTAACAGATTAAATAATCTTTTTGTTTAGAATATTTAGAAGCTTAGAATTGGATTGGGGTTCCAGTTTTGCTAATTGTATGGTCTCATGATGTGCATTTCAGTGAGCTATTTATCCATCTGATCTCATGTACCTTCTTTTATCTTTGCTGTGATTTCTCTCGAATATTTACATTTTTACATCTAATTGCATGCATTCCTGCTGGTTGATTCAAATATTTGGTTGTGAGTTAGAGTCAATGAGCGTGGCATTATTCCCCCTTAAAGGGGCATTAAGCAGGCCCCCATGTGCAGTCCCTGTTCGCTGTGCAGATGACCAAGTATACAACTTGAACCTCAGTCAATGTTTGATGTAAATGCTTCCTGGCTATTTCAGAAGAACATTTTTCTGCTCTTTGCAGGGGAAGTGTTGCTATTCTTGTGGCTGTTTGATTGATTGCATGATGACAGTCCAGCTGTAAAGACCATCATCTGTAAAGACCATCATCTTGACACATTTAATATTATATTTGGTCTACTGAGGGCTGGCTTGATTTTGATAAACACGTAGCTGAAAGAGAAAGTCTATCTCCCGATAGGGCAGCTGTGAAAGTTTATAGAAACAAGAAAGCAGGTGGTCTCAGTAGAATAAAGATCAAGAGAACTATGCACAATTTCCAAAGGTCTGGTCTGTTCTCTTTACCTGCCATGAGGTGCCCCATTTTAACATTTGCTTGGGTTGGGACTTGGTGTCTGTTTCTACTGGAAAAGAAGGGAAAATAAGGCAAGATGTTCCGGGAGATTTCTGTCTTGTTTAGTCTTTACAGAAACCCTAAAATATAATCACTTCTAATATTTTTATTTGTCAGATGGAGATACTAAACATCAGAGAGGTTAGGGAACTTGCTCAAGGTCACACCGCTGGACTGTAGAAAAGCTGGGATTAGGAATTGGATGGGTTTGACCCTAAGCATGATCACTAAGCTTCTATCAGCATGCAGTATGGTGTTCGCTTTACTAATCGCAGGAAAATGTTACCTTAGCTTATTGAAGCCACTAATAAAGAAGAAAATTATCGTACTTCCAGGGAGGAGAAGTCTGTTTGCAGTCTTGTCTGTTGGTGTAGTTCGTGGGCAAGAAGGCAACAAATCTCTTTGAATCCCAAATTGTTTGTCAGCCTTCCAGGGTCTTTGAGGTTGCTTGTATATTGATTGACTGGAGTTGCATGTGTGGTATTTTGAGATCAAAAGACAAGGTACCAACAGACCACACAGTGGCCATTTGTGCCCCTAGAGAACAGCCTGTTCAGACAAAAAAAATCCTTATCTATTGCTTGCAGAGGGAACTGCCTGGCTCTGTGCTGCCTTCTTCTGGTTGGGTTAGGAACTCATCAAGCCAGAGAAATAGGGTGTGACTTTTTTTCTGATTTGGTATTAATAATTCAGGAATTGTGGGCATATGTTTTAAAAATCTAAAGTGTGCAAAAAGTTTTATTTTCTAAAGATGTAGCACATACCGTTAGCCTTCTGAAAAAGCAGAGGGCTTAACTACTATCATTGACCTTGGCCTCTCAGAATCCTTTGTAGCCACTGTGGAGAAGGGGGAGCCAGCATCATCCATTCTGGATCAGAATCATCTCTGTTAGTCTTAGAGGGGACCTTGATGTTTCAGTGGCCCCAGTTCACTGCATGGGGTGAGAAAACTTCTCTATGTCATGGGGACCAGGACTAGATAAACAATGCAAGCAGTGTGTTTACAGATATGCAAATAAGCATGCAAATTAGACTCCTGTTGGCTTAATTTAGAATGTAATTTAAAATTAATTAAAAATTAAGAGGTAAATTAGAAGCTAACATTCAACACCATATGGGAAAATATACATATTTATCAGACTGGCGTATACGTATACTTGCATGGATGGGAGCTAATTGTAATGTGTGCAAAACTCCTCCATTTTGATATTGCATAAAATCAATGTGGGGAAACCCAGTATGTTGCAATGATTATTTTTTACCATTCTGTGAATTAAAATTCACTTTCAGGATTAAATGAATACATTTCAAATGCATTAAATTCTTTGTAAACTTATACTAAAGGACACTGAGTTTTATAATTGGAAAGTAAAATGATAAATCAGGTACAGTTTACCTCCGTATGCTATAAAATATTCGTGAAACTCATTTTTCTCAAATGGGGTCATTGAGCACATTCACCCTGGTGGGTCTTTTGCATATTATTAATATGCGATCTATACTTGGAAAGTAATGATTTCCCTCTCTCAGCCACTCAGGAGTTCTGGGTGATTAATGAGTTAATGGCTGCATCCACACAAGGCCAAAACAACTCATTGAAAAGTGAAAAATTCAATCACTCCACTGACTGTTTTGTCTACAAAACAACCAAACAACCTCTGTGATTGATTTTTGTTTTCACTGAATTGATTGCTATTTTTTGGCAACTTCATTGAATTAGCCAATTGTTTGAGTGTGGACTGGCTCCTTATGTGAATGTTGTAAAACATTTCCATATCAACCTTTCTGCCATCCCTAAAAATACATTCACTTACAGGATCTGTGTAAGAAAATTAAAATTATTCTATACTTTAACAATCTTGGACAAAATATTTAGTTGTATCACAATGTAGGTACTTCTTTTAAGATAATGACAAGGCAAAGGGCATCTTCTTCTTTTTTGAAAAATTCACGGAGACAAACTTGAGGCCAGCTCAGAGTCCCCTTTCTGGGTTACAGGAGTTAATGTCAAGAGCAGTTGCAAAGTCTAAATGGGCCTTCCCCATGCCAGGAGAGTAAATGGTCCTGCAGGAGGTCTTTGGCTGATTTGAGAAGAGACACAGAGGAATAGAGAGGGGAAGGTTGAGATGAACTTCTTAGTCTGGACTTTGTTTTGAGGTTGAGCCCAGTCTCAAAGTAGTGTAAGGGAATCATCACTTTTGGAACAAAAAGAACTGTAAGAGAGGAATTTTAAAAGCGAGTGCTCTAAGTGCTGTAAGTGCTACAGTGCAGAGGGTAGCGGTGAAGGAGAAGAAGGATCGTGATCAGATGAAGCCAGGTAGCGGTGAGAAAGCCCAGAGTGGGGAGAGTTCTGGTGGAACTTGCGATAGACAGAAGAGGAAAGGTCAGATGTGCATTTGACTCAAATGCATTTTAACAAAGTGTCCCTCTAGCTCTGATGCTTCTCTTAGGACAGTTGACAGCTTGTCACTAGACATTGCGGTTCTGTTGTGGCATGGTTCATTCATATTCAGTAGATGTGGCTGAGGTATTTGCTCACCATCAGCCTGCACCAACAGCAAACTAAAACAAGGCAGGCATAATTTCTTCAAGGAAGAGCTGCTGCTTATCAGAAATTTGAATTGTGGGCTGCAGGCTCCCAGGGGTCACGAAATACCCAATTTTCGCAGGTTCACAAAATGGCTTATATATTGATAGGATGTGGAATCAAAATTAATAAAGGCATGGTAGGCTGGGAAGGGAGTTAAAGGTGGGGGCTGGTTTAGCATTTCATTGTGCTCTCTGGTCCGAGAGAGTGGGAAGCAGTAGGACATAAAAGAGAAAGAAGTAGAGGTGGTCAGCCGTGTATTCCCTCTTTTGTTTTTGTTTTTGTTTTGTTTTGGCCTGGGAATAGGAAGGCATATAGGACACCCAGTAAGGATAATGGGTTTTTGTTTTGTGACTCTGGGAGGGGCCAACACCAACATGGGATAGCCATAGTAAAGAGGAGAGAGGATCTAGTTGGCATTCTTGAGGGTCTCTCGTTTCCTGTTAATGAGGATGCTGAGTCAATAGCTAATAGGCCTGACGTGGCGGCTGCAGGACACGTATGCCACCTGGCCTCCCCCTTGTCGTCCACTCATCACCACCACAGGGAGAGAAGTTGCAGGAGAGGAAGGCTGTTTGAAAGATGGCACAATTTTATTCAGGAGAGACTGGGTATTCCCTAAAGCGGCTGTTTAAATAATTGGATCAAACTAAATTTAAACCAGGTTACACATTTAGTTAATTTATTTTTCTCTAACCAGCAGGTAGAAGTTCGGAGGAAGACAAGATTATAGACAAAATAAAGACACTACATTTTCTCTGATAATAAAAGTCTTTTCACATTTTCATATCCTGTTGGTTTTCCAGGAAACATAGAAATGCTCTGTAAGAAATAATCTCAAAAATGAAATGATGGATTAAAGCTGGGAAGATGTGTCCTGGAATGCCTAATGGCAACATTAGTCTGTGTCTACATACACACATCAAGTTGGCTGCTGAATATACTTTTTTTTTTTAAAGCAGTTGAATTCAGCAAGGCAATTATTTTATTGCTCAATAAGACTTAATATGTGGATTGAGTGAATTTCTTTTGCTCTTTGAGGTCTATGTTAATAATAGTCTTACTATGAGAGTAAAAATTTTCTCACAGAAAGTTTCCATAGTTTTTAACAAGCCAGATTTAAGACATCATTTTATCTGGAAATATTCAAGGGAATGTGATAGGGGTGAGTCCAGTCCAACTCAACAAAGGTTGACTGTGCCCTTATTCTGTGGAGAGCACTCGAGAGGCATTGAGGGTGAGAAGGGGCAGCAGGGGAGGAGGAGGACCACGAGGAAACAGAAAACAAAGAATAGTTTTGGTTGAGGGCATTGGGAGGGCTTCTTAGAGAGATGGCCTCTGTGGGGGCCTTCAAGAAAGACTCGATTTCCATAGTTGGAGATTTTTCATGGGAAGGGCATTTGAGCTGAAGAAGTGTGGATAAAGGAGCAAAAACTGAGAAATGCGCAGTGGGTTTCTTGCCAGGGCAGTAGTCTGTTGTGCCGAGACCACTAGATAGCTTCTAGTGGAGACAGAGGAATGGACAGGGATGGGTGAGGGTGACGTGGGATGGGGAGGGCAGTCAGGAGATGATGTCAGAAAGGAAGCTGGAGCTGAGGAGCAGAGGGGCTCAAATGCCTTTTGATTTAAAAGTACCTCTGTCCTGGGAGATTTAAAAACAAGCCAACACAGCCTACCTGCTCTGACACTGTCTAGATTTGGTAGATATCAGTGTCTCTGTGACTGCAGCAGAATTAAAAGCTTCAGAGCTTGTGATATTCTCTGGGACCTGCCATGTGGAATTGGAATCTTTGGGGCTGTGCTGCTTGCATGACTGTTTGGTGGGCTCCATTGGGTTAGGTAGACTGGATCTTTTGGATGTTGTCAGTTCTGCTGAGGAGACACATGAGTCATTACTCAGGGACCCTGGGCAGCAGCTGTTGGCCAGAAGATCAAAAGAAACACAGGAAGACTCCGTAAAAAGGAAATGAGGCTGATAATAGGAACTCCAGTTCCCATACTGGATAATGAAAAGAGGTGACAGAATCTCAAAATAACCCCAAGCCCTACTTTATCGATGAGGCTCAAGAAAAACAACAAACTCTTGCGGGTATACGATAAACTCTCTCTGTAGACTAGTATTTTTAATTTGTTATTTGAGTGTAATACCTGTGTTGGTTCAGTCTTACACAAATTCCTGAGGTAATTAGTTTCATAGAATATTGCTAGGTTGGCATATTTCCCCTGCTCCCATCACTCCTGGGAATATTGAGAGCAGACGACAGGTACTCTTATTACAGAGTTATATTAATAAATTTAATTAACATAAAACAACATTAATCCAATGGCTGGCACCTAAGGCTGGAGAGCTTCAAATTGCCAATCTTGTGAGTATCTGCCAGTTAGTGCTGTTTTTTTTTTTTTTTTTAAAGTCAGGTTTATTGAGGTATAATTTACATAGAATAAAATACACTTATTTTACACTTACATAGAATAATATACACTTACACTTAGGTGTATAGTTCTATGAGTTTTGACAAATGTATACAGTTGTGTAATTACTACAATCAAGATGGAGAGTATTTCCATCACCCCGAAATTTCCTTGTGCCCCTTTATAGTCAGTCCTCTCATCTCACATCACCCCCTGGCAAACATTGATTCCTGTTACCATAGTTTTGCTTTTTCATAGTTTTGCCTTTTCCTTGATGCCTTTTGAGTGTGGCCTCTTCCACTGAGCATAATCTGCTTTCCAGGTTCATCCGTGTTATTGAATGGATCATTTTGTTTCTTTATTGCTGAGTAGTTTTCCATGAATGGTGGATGTGCTTGAATTTGTTTATCCCGTTACCAGTTAGTGAACATTTGGGTTATTTCTTTCTTTCTTTCTTTTTTTTTTATTTATTTGAGAGAGAAAGAATGAGAGACAGAGAACATGAGAGGGAAGAGGATCAGAGGGAGAAGCAGACTCCCCGCTGAGCAGGGAGCCTGATGCGGGACTCGATCCTGGGACTCCAGGATCATGACCTGAGCTGAAGGCAGTCGCTTAACCAACTGAGCCACCCAGGCGCCCCTTTTTGGGTTATTTCTAATATCTGGTGGTTATGAAGAAAATTGCTCTAAAAATTCCCCCACAGATTTTTGTGTGGACACATGCATCCATTTCTCTTGATGTTCTCATTGTGGCATTGCTGGGTCATCTGGGTAAGTGTGTGTTTATCTTTATAAGAAACTTCCAAACTCTTTTTGAAAGCGGTGGCACCCTTTTGACCTCCCACCCAACAATGTATGAGAGTTCCAGTTTCTCCACATTCTGTTCAACACTTTGTATTTTCATTGTTTTTTTTTTTTTTTTTTAAATTTTGGTCGTTTTAATAGGCGCACAGTAGTATCACATTGTAGATTTAATTTGTGTCCCCCTAATGAGTGATGATGTTGAGCATATTTTCATATGCTTATTTTCCACCCATACTTTTTCTTTGGAGAAATGATGCTGGCATTGGTGAAATAATAGGCATATATGCATATAGATCAATGGAACAGCAGAAAGAGAGTCCAGAAATAGCTCACACTTATATGATCCATTGGTTTCTTACAAAGGTGCCAAGGTAATTCGATAGAGAAAGGATAGTTTTTTTCAGCCAGTGGTGCAGAGATAATTGGACATCAGTATACAAAAAAATGAACTCATACTTAATACCACATACAAAATTTGACTTAAAATTGTTCGCAGACCTAAATAAAATCATTCAAATGCAAGAAGAAAACATAGGAAAACACCTTTGTGATGGTGTTTAATCAAGTATTTGTAGGACATTAAAAGCATGAATATAAAAGAAAAAAATTCCTAAATTGGACTCCACAAACTTAAAAGCTTCTGCTCTTCAAAAGAGCAGAAGTATTAAAAAATTAAAAGACAAGCCACAGACTGGGAAAAAATATTTGCAGATTGCAGTCCACTAAAGAACTTATACCTGGAATATATAAGGAACTCTCACAACTCAGTAAGAAAAAAACCACCTGATGAAAAATGTGCAAAAGATTTGAACAGAACCTTCATCAACTGCTTTTGAAGTTCGACTACCTGACACATTTCCTTTCAGTCTACCTCAGTGTTGCTGCCAATAATCTTGAGCATAATGCATCCATTCTGACTTACTTTTTGCTCTTCTGGGATCTGAAAGGTACATGTGTTATCTCTTCCCACCTCTGCTGTGTGCTGGTCTGCCCTCCTTAGTCTACAACACTTCTATGCCTCCAAACATGAACTTGCCTGGACCACCTTTCCTTACATTCACCAGCTTCTCTTTCTCTCTCTCCCTCTCTTCCCCCAGTTCCTTCTCTGTACTTCCCCCTCTTTCCCTACCCCCCTCTCCCTCCCCTTCTGTTTTCTTTCTTTCTCTATTTTTTCTTACAGAAAGAGTGTTGGTTTTAGGCTCTAATAGCTTTCTGTCATATCACATAAGGAACCTTTTCTTATATTGTGAAATTTTTAGTGCAACCAGGGAGATTTTGGGTTGAAGTTCAGTTTTGGGGGCTGAGTATAATGTACTCAGTCAGAAGATATGGCTCTTCTAATGTACTCAGTTATTTGATTAGACACAGAACTGATGTAGCTAGAGCAGGGACTCTAACTCCCAAAGTTTCAGATTAGTATACTTTTAGACTTTATTTTCTTTCACTGAAAACATCTCTTCATGTCTCCATGGAAGGGGGATAAAGGGACAAATTGGGAAAGACATATGACCGACAGTTGTGAGGGGCTTCACTTGGCAACTCTGAGTGGCACAGCGTCCAGGAATGACATTGACTGTGTGTGTGTGTCTTTTAAGGGTTTTGTTTATTTATTTATTTTAGCGCGAGAGAGTGCACATGGTGGTGGGTGGGGGAGGGGGAAGGATCAGAGGGAGAGAGACAAGCAGACTCCATGCTGAGCTCAGAGCCCAAAGACCTACTGGCTGGATCCCATGACCCTGAGATCATGACCTGAGCCAAAGTCAAGAGTTGGATGCTTAACTGACTGAGCCACCCAGGCGCCCCCACAGTGTGTTCTTTGTGAATGTAGCCCCTGGAGTTGTGGAGTTATGCGGGACGGTCTGCCTGTCCTTCCTGCAGAGGTGTGAGCAGGGAAGCAAAGGAGACTGAAACAGGGCTGGGCCGTAGGATCATGCTGCTTGAGAAGCTTTCCTGCTTGCAGGAGAGTGGTGGTTTTATGTTTCTAGCAGAACTCATTCCTGACAATCATTTGTCCCCATTTTAGTTTCTCAGAATGAGGGCTGCTGCCCCAAGTCTGGAGCATGGTTCTTCGCTACAACCGTTCTCAGCAAAAGCCAAGAGTTGACTGAACCATATTATGGCTCATTAAAGTAAGAGAACTTTGCCTTTTTTTTTTTTTTAAATATACACTTCACACACATTAGAGGACTGTGTGAGGGGGAGAAAGGTATTGTGTGGTGTTCAGGCAAGGAAATAGACTCTACAATGACAGCTTCTAAATCACACTTCAGTATCTCAGGAGCTTATCCATTGAGAGTGGCTTATTGTGGTTATGGATTTTCCTCCTCAGCAATTAGAAATGTCCCAAAGATTCAGCTGGCTTGTCACTGCAGCCCATTGTAGAGGTTCTTTGCTCTACATTTAATTGCTGATTGCTTTCATACTGAATTTCATTCAGGTGGAAGAGAGTGTGTGTGTGTGTGTGTGTGTGTGTGTGTGAGAGAGAGAGAGAGAGAGAGAGAGAGAGAGAGACAGAAATGCTTCCATCTGAGACCTTTATTGATAGGGAATTTTGGGATTAATCCTTGAACTGTAGAACACAGTTTCCAAATTCTGGTTGAGGATTTTTTTTTTTTTTTAAATCGAAACTTTCCTTCAATCTTCACCTGCTAACAATCCCATTTCTGGTGTTTGTAGATGAAGAAAAGAAAAAAGGATACCATGACTTCAGTGTGTTGGCAAATAAAAAAAATTATACCAGCAATTAAAAATAGTGCACAGATTTGTGAGGCAGGACCACAGACCCTTTTACCCTAACTCCAAGGACCCACCAGTGGGGTGAACCCAGGGGCTATAGAAATGGATGGACTGTCATGACATTCTTATTTTATTTTTTCCTTTGCTCCACTTATTTTTTTTTTGGAGCACTTATGCTCCTGGCTCAGAGTACAAAATAAAGGTCATGGATCATAACATGTTTCAGTTGGAAGGAATCTCAGGCATCCTTTAGCTCAGGCACCTCATTTTATGGATGAAGAAACTGAGTCCAAGAGTGGGAAAGTGCTCTGCCCAATTTCAGGCAGCTAATCTTGTGTGGAGCTGGGAGTGTCTTCATGCCTCTTGACTTTCTATTTTTCTTCTCTAGCACCATGGAGAACAGCTGCTTGTCTCTCTAGTCTAGTAATGCATTGGAAACAGCCACAGTTTGTGTATCAATGTAATGTACTTATTTTAAAATTAGTGTTAAAAAGCTTGTCTCTCAAGTTCAATTTGTTTGAAATCATGTTTTTAAAAAGCCTTTGTTTATGTGAGAAGGTAGCTGAGTTGCCCACCATAAACAAGGATGTTTTCTCCTGATTGGTTGCTCATCTCCTGGTGTACTGGTACCTGGAAGATGACTGGGCAAGGCCACACAAACAGATGTGACTTTCCAAAGCTGATCCTTCATCAACCTGAGCCTGTGTGCCTTGCGGCTTCTGAAGCAGCCGTTGTCATTCCCACAGTGCCCTGCAGAGGGCAGCCTTTCCTTTCCCGTGTTTCCACTGGCTTTTACCTGGAATGGAATGGGCTTGTTTGTCACCTAAGTGCAAATGTCATTTTAGCACTTCACTGGTCACAACACCCTTTCTGGCCTTTATAGGAAATGACATATTCCTGTGTTCTTTGTCTCCAACACATGCTGCAGGAAGGCAAGGGCAGTTATTATGCTTTAAATGGTTGGAGAGAAAGTGCAGAGACCTGTAGGCCAAGTACTAGGGAGCACAGAGAACACAAATCAGGTTTCCGTGTCACCTGGGTCTCGTGGAAAGTAGAGAAAGGAAAGGATTGGCTTTGTGTCCTGTTGCTATTAACAAGCTTTCCACTGCCATTTCTCTTCCCTGGTCGGAGTGATATTAAAATAAGACTGGCACTCTCCTGGCCCGATGGGCTTTCCTTTCTTCCATCTCTCTCAGCTTCCTTTGCCCCCCTCCTGCCACCTCACCTTCCCCTGCCCTCCTTTCGCCCTGGTTGTGGGTTCCTGGCACTTTGTCTTTTTATCAGTCCCTTGAGCTGTTCTTGGAACCGACACAGCAGCTGAGGTGCAGCTGAAAGCTCCCAAATGGCCATCACGGGCCGGTGCCAGGGAAGCATTGATCTAGTGGCACGTGACAGCTCAGGCAAGGAAGGTTAGAGCAATTTTATGGCCTGTTACAGCCCTGCTTTCTCTCAAGGCAGAAACTGACAAGCGGGCCATTCTCCCTGGGTCTCTGAGACACTGAAAGTTGCTTTTGATTATAATCAGTACTGCTTTGGGCCAGGCCTTGCCCGCCATGGCCAGGGACGCGGGGAACTTCCTTCATCAGTGGGAATGGTATTCACAGCTGGCTTTTCCAGCTATTCCACCCGACACCTGGATACTACTGTCACCAGACACTCACCTGGCCCATCCCCAGTGCCAAGAGCGCCCTACCTGCTGTACACACGGTACCGCATTGACTCCTCGTTTCCCAGCACTCCTGTGAAGGAGGTCCTATTGCAAACCTCATTTTCACGTCAGGAAATGGAGACACAGAGGTTAAATGCCTTGGTCAAGGTCATATATCTAGTGATAGGCAGAACCTGACTGAGCTTCCAACTCTGGTTCCCCTCCCTGTCTCTTAGCACCATGCTCTATTATTTCCAGAGACAGCAGCGAGCTGTCTTTGAGCAGAGAGGAAAGTTTACCTTTAAGAAAGTATGAGAGGGGCGCCTGGGTGTTTCAGTCGTTAAGGGTCTGCCTTCGGCTCAGGTCATGATCTCAGGGTCCTGGGATCGAGCCCTGCATCGGGCTCCCTGCTCAGCGGGAGGCCTGCTTCTCCCTCTTCCTCTGCCCCTGCTTGTGTTCCCTCTCTTGCTGTGTCTCTCTCTGTCAAATAAATAAATAAAATCTTAAAAAAAAAAAAAAGTGTGAGAACCTTGTGCTGCCTCAGTTTCTCTAAGATGGTCTGTCTCAGGAGGCACCATGGCTTAACTGATGCACCAGTGTTATCAGTTGCCTCTTCCAACAGGACCATCTCAACTTGTCAGGACAGTCTCAGCATGTGCCGTCCGTCAGTCAAAGTGTACATTGTGTTATTGGCTTATCATCAGAAACAAAAATACCCCTCCTCCACTGTCCCTGTGGGCTGCTAAAGTGCTTCAAAGAGCAAAGTTCTTACCTTACAAAGCTCAGTTCTGGGGATACTGGAGATTCTGATGGAGATTCATCAGAACTGGTCTTGCCATCTAACACCTTGTGGTCTGGAGGGGGGACAAATCAGTCAGCAGTGCCAGAAAGCCCATCTTCACACCCCAGGGCCACACTCAAGGAGGTGGGTGCAGAGCCCCTCTGTAGGGTTCTCATAAAGGGAGTGTGACCCAGAATTTAGTATAAATAGGACTATAAGTCCTGGTCTAGAGGAATTACCAGCTCTGTCAAGGAAGCTCTCTTGGGACATAGCAAACTACACCTCGCCGTAAACTATTAGTAGCAAGGAGAGTGACTTATGACCCAGCCATGGACTGGATAGGCAGAGCTTTCATTTCCGAAGTGTTATCCTTTGCTCATTTGTCAACACCACGGAACTTTTCTGCTACACTGAAGTTTCATTAGGTCATTCTTATAAGTAGAAGTCTGTCCCCTGGTTGGAATCTTGACATTTTGAGGAATGTGCACCTCATTTTCTCCTATCATAGCTCACATATGCCACCAAGAAGGGAGAGAGGAAGAGATGACACAATTGGATTTGAACATGGAGTTGAAACTGAGGCAGGGGGAAGCCAATAGAGGCCACAAGAGGACAAAATGCCAAAAGGAAGAACAGACAGGGCCAGCTGGAATGGTGATGGGAAATACTCATGTGGTACTGACTCTGGCCTTGTCACTGCTCTGATGGCCTCATGTTCTGCCATTCACAGCAAGCCTGTAAGGGAGGTACTATTATTATCCCCATTTCTAGATGAGCACATTGAGGCACAGAGGGCCTAAGTAATTTTTCCTGGTGCACATAATAAGCAAGTAGAAGGACTAGGACTTGAACCTGGCAGCCTGGCTACAGAGGCCGGGCCCCTAACCACACACCACCCTGCCTCTGGAAGTAAAATATCACTTTGTTCGGTAGCATGAAATGCTCTGCTCAGTAGGTCCTGTTTCTTTTTTCTGTGTAGGCAGCAGATAATGATTAGTCTACTGTTTCAATGTTCAGCTTCAAATTCAACCCGGTGCTTCGGACAGCCAGCTGTTTGGGAAGCAGGCAGGTATTCTTGGATCCTAGGTGAGTGGGCCTTGGCTGTGACCAGGCCTGCTGGCATCAGGTACATCGCTGGGGACAACACCCTAGTTTCAGGCCAGAGGAGTCTGACAAAAAGGGCTCACACACAAATCCTGTGAGGAGTCTTCCAGGCAGGAAATGGGATTGAGAAAAGGAGAGCTCATAGCTTACCCGGTGCTGGGCCGCAGACCCAGGCTCTAAGAAGCCACAAGCTGAGGAGCACAGAGGAGGAGGGAGGGGACTTTTTTCTCCCAGTGATCCAGTGAAGCTCATCCCGACTTCCTTGTACTCCCTAACCTCCTCCCCAAAGTAAGGATGAGACCTCTGTGGTACAGTGAGACACCCTGGTTATTTACGTGTCTGTCTCCTCAGCCAGCCTTTGAATTCTAAAGCAGATGACTGTATTTTATTCACCTGAACATTTCCAAAGCCTGATGGTATCTGTCTAGTACTAGGGACTTTAAAATATTTATTATGTGAATTGATGATTAGGTAATAGGTTCGTCAGTTCGTCCAAGAAATGATTATGTACAGCAAAGCACTGTGTGGGTTACAAAGATAATCTTCATATTTTTTGGTAAATATTCTGCCCTGCCATTCTTAGAAGTGGGGGCAGGAGGACATGTATACTCTGTGGCAGTATGCATCCCCCCCTCCCAGATGTATTTATGTGTCAATCCTGGGCCATTTTGGAATCCGGAAGGGAGGCTGCAAGAGAATGTCACCTCAGGCAGCTGTGCTTTTGAGTGTTCTCCATTCAAGAAGCCTGCCATGCTTACAGTTTGTATAATACCTTGTTCATTAAGACCCATAAATTAGCGCTGTTTTAATTGATTCCCTAGAGGCGGTGAATAGAATGACACAAAATGACATGGAGGGGGGGAATGACACTAGGTAGGTGTTTTCCTTCTTTCCCAGTCCTGGATTTCCTGAGGTCTGACAGCCCTTCCCCCTCACATACTCCCTGTGGCAGGCCTTTGTTCCAGCTCCTACAAGAAAAGACCAATACCCCAAATAGGCTCCAGGGCTCTGAGAGAGCCTCACTTTCTGGGTTTGGTGTCATAAATTGCCAGGGCAGCTTGTACCCGCAAAAGTAGTAGGTTTGGTCAGATTGCAAACTAGAGGTAATGATTTTGCTAATTATGGAAGCAACTCTAGCTGTGAAATCAAAGTCTCGATCTCATATTTAAAGCAATTTCAGCCATTATGTGCCAATGCCATTAGAGTTCTCCTAGCTCACTGGTCTCTGGCTGTAAACCAGGCTACTTTGGGAATGTCAGGGAAGCTAATGTTCATGAGGCCCATTCTGGGCCACATCTTGCTCTGGGGTTACGTATGTGATCTCGCACCATAATCATGATAAATTGAGATCAGTTTCTCTATTTCTTCAGATAAAATCACAGAGATTCAGAGAGACTAATTATCTGGTTGAAGAAACACAGCTTACAGGTAATGGAGCCAAATTTAAATACATGTCTATGTAACCTCAAATTATGTGGTCTTTCTACAAAATTATGTTTTCATAATAGCCTTTATGATTTGATCAAAGGAGAACCAAAAAGGGACCACTGTTCCTTAAATTTCCCCCCCCTCGGCCTACTAATGCATGACTTTCACAGAGAAATTTGATGACATGCATGAATAACTCAGTGTTTATTAAGTCTATGTGTTACTTTACAGCAATATTTGCATTTAAAGGGAGTCCTAATTGTGGAATGAAAATAAGTGTCTCATATTTTTAAGTTTTGTCCATTGCTCTATCCCCAGTGCCTCATACTGTGCCTGTCACAGTAGATAATCAATATGTCTTTATTGCATAAGTTAAAGCAAAGTTAGTCATTGAAGATAGCTTAGGAGAAGTTTTGGGGGGCAGAGGAATGAGGAGCTGGTGTGTGTTGTTTCCCAGGACCCTTGAAGTCACACACCTTAGGCAGTGGCTCACTTTACTTAAAAAGCTGACTTTGTGCCTTCTTGCTGATGGAGACCTCAGGGGTAGGCCCAAGACTTAGATGGGGTATGCTAAAATGGAAGTAATTAAAGAAGTAATTAAGGAGTAAGAGGGAGGAAATCATGTAGGAAAGGGTAAGAGAAAAGGATGCAGAACAAGGAGGAGCAGGAGCATGTCACAGTGTTTTCTGGTCTGTCCATACTCTGCAACATTGATCATATTGACTTTCCATCTTCTTTTGGGGCAGCACAGGACCCTAAAGGGTTAATGTGACACAAGTATGGGGACTGTAAGGGCTACCGGGATGGTATGCTTTTCAGGCCGGTGCTGTGTATGACCACCAGAGGGCAACAGAGGTCCAGCCTTACCTGTGCCTTCCTCCTCAGTTCCCTGGAGCAGTGATTTAGGAGAGAAGCCAGGGATGGAGGTGTGGAAAGGGAGGGCACTGGTCATAGTGGGAGGGGTGTGCTAACGTTGAAGGTGGGGAGAGAGGAGATCTGTGGGTGAAAGGGGATGCCTGTAGTGATTTTGCAAGGCAATAGGGTTTGATGGGGGATTTGTGGTTAAGCTCCTAGTAGTTCTTAAAGAGATCAAGTGACTTGGACAGAGTGCAGAAAAAAATAACTCATTATCCAGGTGCCTGGCTGGCTCAGTCGGTAGAGCATGTGATTCTTGATCTCAGGATTGTAAGTTCAAGCCCCACATTGGGCATAGAGCTTACTTAAATAAAAATAATAATATATAATATTATATATATGTATCATTGTCTAGATCCAGTAGACTGTGAGCTCCTAAGTGCAAGGATTGGTGGCCTGATTTACTGTTATAACCCTGGCGCATAGCAACTAGTCAGCCACATATAATAAGTGGTTGATAAAGATATTTTAATCACTTTCAATCCAGTTGTGTGTGTGTGTGTGTGTGTGTGTGTGTTCATGTGAATTTTTCAGAGAAGAGACTTTAGCTTTTGTCAGATTTTCCAAAGAGAGTAAGTGGTCCCGAAACAATTAAGAGCCACTGTTTTAGCTAAAACTTTTTCAGTTGCTCTGATCAAAACTCCATAAAAGTATCCAGCTTCCTCATCAAACAATTACCTCCTATATTAGTTAGGATAGACCAGTTGCTGTAACAAATAGACCTTCAAAAGGTATACTGGGTCAAATAAATGTCATGTATAATAGAAGTTTATCTCTTGTTCACATAATAGTCCAGGCAGCATCTCTGGTCAGTGGTAATGATTGAGGGGCCAGGACTTCTGTGTCTCTGCCATCTTCAGTGTCACAGTAGGGACCAACATCACAGTCATCTAGAAAGGGAAGAGTGCCAGTGCATGAAGGAGGCTTTTCAGAATTGGGCCTGAAAATGGTATCTGTGACCTCTTCCCACATTCATTTGAGCTCAGTCACTCAGAAGTAATGTTTCCAATGGAAGCTGGAAAATATAGTACAGTTGTACCCAGGTAGAAGAGACAAAGTACTTTGGTGAGCAGCTGAATCGCTACCACATCTCCCTTATTTATAACCAAGTACATTCTCAGGAATACTCTTGGAGTCGTAGTGCTAGTGCAAAATTGTCATGATTGATGATCTGATTCTCTCTTTCCTGAGACTCAAGACGATTTTTAAAACCTTGATAATTATGGATAGTGGCGCTTCTCACTTCAAGTAACTCCCTGTGTCTCAGATTATTTTTGCAGGATTCCTGTCTACTTTGACAAAGTGGACTTTTTCTGGGGACAACAGAATGTCTCACACATTTCCTCATGCAAAGTAGTCCCAGAAGTCAGGGGATTGGAGGCTATTTTAGGAAAGTTTCCTAAATACCTAGGCTCTGGCATTTCTGGTTCTCTTATTGGGAGGCAGTAAGCGTAGCAGGTAAGAACATACCTGATTCAGATTGGCCACGCAGTAAATGTTCAATTTAGGTTCGCCAGTATCCTTACTGTCTTTCATTGATCTGAGAAGATAATGGCTTTTTGTTCCTCTTGCTGATGGCAAGGATAAGATTAGACTGAGAAGAAGCCAAATAGAAGCAATAGATTTTTATGTAGAAGGGGAGGGATTTTGAGACAGAAGGAAATGATGGGTAGATGAGAGGGAGAAAAGTCAGAAAATGGAGAGAGAGACAAGACAAAGACTGATGAAAGAGGAGGAGAAAGGAGAAAGAAGATGTACTGTACAGGACGTTTCAATGCTATGGAACGCCATCCTAATAATGCAGGATCCTATGGCCTGCATTTCTGTGCACTGTTTCTCCTTGCCTTTATTGACACTTGTTTGTACTCAGTCCTGATTTATTTATCTTTTCAGCAGTCTTAAAGTATTATTTTTTATTTTTATAATCAACCTGAAGTCTGAAGCAAGGATATTGATATATAAATAGGGTTGCCCTTGGAACCTAGTTAATTGCTACTTGCCATTTTTCAGCATTAGCTACTCTTAGCAAATAATACTAATATGTACAGATCACTTATTTATCTAATTAATCCCCACTCCTTCTTGGACAATAAGATAAAATATACATTGTTATTTCCAGCAGGGAGTGCTTGTTTAAAGAATAACACTGTAATGATGAAACTTACCATTTGATTGACAGATCTGTTCATTAATGCATGCCTGCCTCTATCTATTGATTGATCTATCTATCTATCATCTATCAATCACCTATCCATTCTTTTAATAAATATTTATTGAGGCCCTGTTGTGTGGGAGATACCAGAAACAATACAGGGAATAAAAGACAACTCTTTCCTTTAAGATGGACCTGACAGTTGAATTTCTACCATGTTACAAGGGTTATGCTAAATGTGTCCTATGCATTTAATTCTCATGCCCAGCCTGCCAGGCAAAATACTTAATAATTTCTCAGATAAGGAAGCTTGGAAAATTTGCATAATGTGCTTAAGGTCCCATAGGAAGTTAAATGGCAGAGTTGAAATTTGAACTCTGGTTTCAGGGGGCCCAGGTCCATCTTATTTCTACATCATGTTGCTTTTTGGTTGCAAGGAGCTAATCTTGTATCTTTTAATTAAAACAGAATTAACAAACTTAGTCCACTGCTCATCTCCTTACACCCACACGTTAGTCAATCGAGGAACCATTCCCTGAGCATTGCACACTCTTCTTGTCACATTACCTTTACTCATGCCTTTATTTAAGCTTTAAACACCCGCCAGTCATCTGCATTTATTACTGTCCATTTGTTAAGGCCCAGCTTAAATGCTTTCTCTTTTGTCATGCTGAAATCTTCTCTTATTTTTCTAACAAGAGTGATTTCTTCATCCTTAAAACCTATAATTTTCACTTAAGATAAATTGTCTAGTTGTTTTTGTGCTTATTTTTGTGTCTTTATGGTAGGCAGTTTCTGAAATGGTCCCCAGTTATCCCTACCTCCTAGTATTCATACCTTTATATTATCCCCTCCCCTTGAACAATGGGCTATATTTACTGATTCTCTTCTAATGAACAGAATGTAGCAGAAATAATGGACTGTCTCTCATGACACCAGCTAATAAAAAGATTTTGGCTTCTGTTTTAAACACCCTCTTTCACTCTTTTCTGGGTCTCTTGCTCTGGAGGAAGCAAGCTGCCATGTAGAAAAGTCCATGTGGCAAGGGATCAGGGTTCATGTGAATGAGCATGGAACTGGATTTCCTTCAGCTGAGCTTTCAGATGAGACTGCAGCCCCAGCTGACAGCTTGACTATAACTTCATGAGAAATCTTGAGGTAGAGGCACTCAGCTAAGCTATATACAGATACTGACCAACGAATTGGTGATATAATAAATATTTATTGTTTTGTGCCACTACATTGCTTAAAGACACATCCCTTTCTTTTTTGTCTTTCATCTGCATCATCAAGCAGGACATTTTATATCAGTGGCAGGAAGAAAAGCCATCTCTTATGTCTGTGGTACTGGTGAGGAGGATTTGGAATTAAAAAAAGGTAGAATTAATACCATTCCTCCTGGATTGCAAAGAAAGAGCTCCTCCCAATTATTTTGGTGGCTCCTGTAAGGGAAGCTTGGCTCAGAAAACAGCTAAAAAAAATCTGGTCCTGAAATACCAGGATTCTTGTTTCACAAAGGGCAGCATCCCAAGCCATGTTGGTCTGGAGGAATGCCTTTCTTCATAAATGATTAGATTTGATTGTCCTCAGGGAAAAATTAGTGCTTACCTTGGCATGTGCTTGTTTTTCAGATAAACTAGTGAGAAAAACAGTTATAGTTCTTCCTGCTAGGGTGAAGAAACATTAATTTGAGCAATAATCTTGGCTCTTACTCATGACACTAGATCTCACTTTTTCTCTTATTCTTCCCTTCCTCGGTTTGCACTGAGCAGCTCATTAAACACCTTGCTAAAGCCTGAGGACCCTAATGTTTAAGCCACACAGGAATTCTCCTTCCGGAGGGGTAATAGAGTTTCCTGAAGGAGGGAGCAGGATCATCAGGCTGACTTGATGAAGGGAGGGCCAGCTTGAGAGGAAGAAGAGGTTGAGATGGTGAACATTGATGTACTATAGTGTTTTTTAGAAGTCAGAGACTATAATAAGCCTTCTTCCTAGGGGCACAAAGGAAGGATGAAGGAAAGATGATCTGTTCCTCCCAGACCACTGCTCTTTTGAGAGTTATTTGACTATTAAGTAAGGATTCTGTGTATCTCCACTGAGTCAGGTGAACCTCAGCAGGTTAGGTGGAAGGTACTCAGGAAGGTATAGCTATTGTAATGCTTCCCAATCATTTTGTAGAAAGTCACGAGGCATAGGGCTGAAGGACAGACTGCATCTACCCTTTTTCTCCCTCCTTTCGTTCTGCTCTCTGCATGCCCTGCCCCCCCGCCCCGGGGCCCCAACAACACTCCACCTCTGAGGGTTACTAGGAGAAGTCCTATTAGATAAGTGCTCAAGTTCCTTATTTCATTATAGATTCAAATCGGTTTCTGGACTAAGTTCTTGCTGTTAGCAAAGAAGGGACCTGTGAGCTGACAGTGGCCTCAAATATTCTGAAGCACAAGGAACAGTGTGATCAATTTCCCCAATTTCTCTTGTTAGGTCAGTGTTCCCAAAGTTGAGGTGTTACCACTTTTGAAATGTGCCTCTCTGGAATAGGTGTGCAGCATGAATGATTTAAAAAATTAAATTCTGTATAGGTTTTTTTGGCTTTGAGTCTGGGTGGACAGGGGCTTGTCAAGCAGAGGAAGTTAACTTATGTTCAAAAGTTAACTCTAAAAATGCACTGATGAAAAACCCTTATTTTATTTTGCTTTGTGTGTTTGTTATCACAGTTGTAGCTAAAGTTATCATGTAGGAGAAAGAGATGTTCTCTTTTTTCAATATGTTCTCATTTGTTTCCTGCCAATTTTTTGCAATATTGTGAACACATTTGTTTTGTGTATGTGCGTGTGTTTTAATTAAATCTGCCTTTGTCAGGCTAACAAGTCTCTCATTATTGGCAAATACAGAAGTACTAAAGTAATGTGCTGCTTATTGACCATGAAAAGTTAAAGGAGAAGGCATTTTGTGGCGGAAAAACTCAATTTATAATCTTTTGCCCTTTATCTTGTTGAATATTATATTATAACTGGTCATAGAAAGGAGAGGTTTTCTGGAGAAATTAAAAAAGGAAAAGAGAAAAAATAGCTAGACAGCAAACTTCTTTAACCAAAATAAACACAGATTGAAGAAACAATCCACAAGAATTATCTTCATTATCCCACACCCGACAGCAAGGCTTCTGTCCCATATGGTAACGAGCAAACCTTTGAACTTTGTACTGCACACTGCCAAGCAGTAGCACTTAGGGCTTAGGCAAGCAGTGTTTACAGTTGCTTTAGGGAGTTGCCAGGATAATACCTCAGCTTGTATTTCTGAGCGGGCTTGATCCTGCATTTCCCCAAAGCAAAGCAGGCAAGGCTTAAAGCTGGATGAAAAAGTGGACTGTTAGAAGGAACACATCAAGCAAGGTTTCCCTCTGTGCTTTTAGTCCTTCCCCTTGTTGCTAAGTAAGTGGGTGGGCATAGAGGGAGGCCATGTGCCCTTCAAGTCATGACTGTGCTCTTCAAGTCTGGGAAAACCAGACTTGAGTTCATTTTCAGAATACCCCAGTACACAGGCTGAAGCTACATACAGCTTAACTAAACATTGAAAGGACTAACTGGGAAGCAGTATACCACAGTGGAAACCATGGGGCTTTGCAGTCAGGTGGACCTGGATTTGTTCTCAACCCTCAATCTTGAACAACTTATTAATCTTTCAGCTTCTGTTTTCCCATCTGAAAACTGGGAGACATAATAGAGAAGGAAGTATCATGGCCCACAGGTCAGTGTCTGATGAAGAGCAGGTGTTCAATAAATGGAAGCTTCTAAGGAAATGGTCAAACCAACCACCTAGGGTTATTTTAATGACTAATTGAATGTTTAGTTTTAAAGCTGAACTAATTAGAAAAATTACATTAAAAATGTGATTAGATATGTGGAGGTACGTAGTTTTAGTGGGAAAAGCATCAGTCATACCAGTGATTTGTCATGATGGGCTATAAAAGTTCACCACATATACTTGGTCTATTGGCTGGATTTTTTTCTTTTTTTTTAGAGAGAGAGAGGGAGTATGAGTGGAGGAGGAGGGGCAGAGGGAGAGGGAAGGAGAGAATCCTAAGCAGGCTCTGTGCCCAGCATGGAGCCTAGTGGGGGCCTTGATCTCATGACCCTGAGATCAGGACCCTGAGATCAGGACCCTGAAGTCACAACCTGAGCGGAATCAAGAGTCAGGTGCTTAACCAACTGAAACACCCAGGTGCCCCTGGCTGGATTTCTTATTAATTTATGGAATTAGCTACAGCTTTAATCTTAGAAGTCCTTAGTTGGCTTGAAAGAAGCAATGTGCCTGTCTGATTTTCTAACCTTATAGCGATGGAAGAATTTGAGCATAGATAAGATTAATTCAAAGTTGTTATTTATTTATTTAGTCTTGGGATATTGTTCACATAGTTGAGAGACATCATAGGAGACAAAATAGATTCTATATCACACAAGTGGCATGTTTTCTTTTTTCTGGAAACTCAGCCGGGCTTCATTTCCCAGCTTGCCTTCTAGTTAGATTAGACCATGAGACTGAATTTTAGCCAATGGATTGTGAATGAAAATCTGACACTCCCCTTCCATTCTTTATTCATTGTCTGGTTCTATTAAGTAAGAAATAAACTTCTATTATACTTCTATTATATTAGAGCCATTATACACTTTGGGGCCTATTTGTTATAAAAGCTAGCCTACCCTAATTATTACATATATTCTGTTACCATGGACTGGAATTTCTTAAGGACTGCCTCTGATTTTTATCTATCCAAATACTATGCCTCTGTCAGTAACAAGATGCTTACTGGGTTTCATGAAGAAATCAAGATTGAGAAAAGGCAGAAAGAGGCACAAAAGATATTTCATAACCATGTTTTCTCAGCTGACACTATTCATAATGTTAAAATTTCTTTTCAAGATCAATTGAAATTGTTTCCCTTTGTGCCTGGTATGGAACTGACCAAATTATTCATATAAGTGAAAATTACCATTGTGGTTGTTTCTGCCTGATTTTCAGAATACAAAAAACAGTTACCCAGATCAAAGTAGAATTTCTAGCTGAGGGGAAAAAAAACAATGCGTAGAAAGGGAGAGAGAGATTAAGTGGGAGTTCACTGGGTATTGACTGCATGCTAAGGTAGTGAAAACTGAATAAAAGTCAGAATGTTAAAAAAGTGCTTTTGTGAGGCTGAGGGCTGGGTGCATTGTCAAGGGAGAATGATGAGGCCTTGACACACAGCAGATTGTGATTTTGGCAAATCACTAACATTCTCTGGGCTCTGGTTTTCTAGTTATGAAAGGGGATCTGACCAGCTGATTTCTAAGATAGCTTAACTCTGAATATTTTACTCCAAGACATGGAAGTGAGAATTTAATGTGCTGATAGCTTTACATTGGTGCTGTAGTATAGTAAATGTCAGAATCCCTCCTCTTATTCCTCCTCCTCCCCAAATACCCCATGGCTCATTAATATACATGCATAGCACCATTTTCCAGGGCTTGGTGGTGATGTTCAGTGACATCTTCTACCGCTCACATGGGTCGGGCATCTGGGGCAGCTACATTCAATTTTAATTGAAACAAAGCAAAATAGCAGCTGTTTGGCATTAAAGGGAATTTTAAGCCTATATTCCAATTCCACCAAGGGAAGGAGCAAACAAAAGTCAAAACGATTTTAAGCCAGCCAGTCTAAAATATTTAAGGCCATCTGCATTCTCTCTGTAAGTGGCTATCACCTGGATTGTGCTCTCATTTTCCTTTAAAAGCAGAATTGACAGTGATTTATGATAGGATAAAAGATGCACTGGCATGTAAAATACTGAATTCTTAGCTCATCATCAATGTCCCTGCCATAATTATGAGTTATTTGTCTAAGCCTGATTTTCCATTATAGCTAAAAATATCATAACAAGAGATTCATGTTTTACATGGTAGGAGCAAAAGTGGATCTTGTTTTTCCATAGCAACGTGCTTGGGCTTGATTGTGAAGTCTGAACCTAAAGGCATTCTGACTCGAATGCCCAAGCGCTGCAGCTCTAATACTGTGGGAGAGCGAGCACGCCTGGGTGATATTGTTTGGCATTTGATCCTGCCTGACTTCTGTGTCTTGGACTGTCAAAGGAGATAAGTATAGTTGCCTTATGTCAATGTACTCTTTAAAGTTAGATGATAATAATTCAGAAGCTCATGTTTATCCTGAAGTTTGAGGCCGAGTACCATCTGTGCTCTGTGCACTGCTGTCCACTATTCCTTTTGCTATTTCCTAACTCATTCATTCATTCATTAAACAAATATTTCTTGAGAAACAGCTATGTGCTAGGTATTTTAATAGGTGCTAGAGATACAGAGGCAAATAGGATGGATTTATTCCCTGTCTTTACCATCTAGTGGAGAAAACAAACACTGAGCAAGTAGTTACAAGTACAGTAAATGAAGGGTCTGGAAAGCAAGAGGGGGTGAGCCTGAGCCTTAATGAATGAGTAGAAGTTAGCCAGGCAAAGTGGAAATTAGTCAGGCGAAGAGGGTAAGGGAGGCATTTGAAGGGGTAGAGGCAGCTTCAGCAAGTGAATTTATGCTGAATTTATTCAGCAAACGTGTGTGATCCCTTTGAGGACTTTGGTGTTTGTATAGTGCTGTGAGAATAAGTCAGGGAGGTGCGAGTCATGCGGCTGGGACTTTGTAGGGATCTGATCCCAGAAGCTCTTGGGCCATTTTTGGGAGTTCACACTATATCCTGTAGGTAAAAGTCATTGAGGGTTTAAACAGGTAAATAAGATGGTCTTATCTTTTAGAAGGATCAGCATTGTGAGAAATGGATGTGGGGGAGTGAAAAAGAGAGCAGAACTTTCATGAGAAGCACTATCTTTTCTGTGGTGGCAGTCACAGCAAGGAAGAGATCCATACAAGAATCTCCATGATGGAAGGCCTGCCTGTAGTCCTTCTCTTATTTGTGCCTATTGACATATAACCATATTTCAATGCCCAGCCCAAATCTCATTTCCTTTGTGGACCCTCTCTTTATTATTCCCAGAAATTCTGTACTTCTTGCCTATTCTTTCATTGGGCATGACTATATCCAGCTTCTAATGTTATACTCTTGCTCTATGAATCTCTTTTACCCTGTAAAACTCTTGAAAGATAGGGAAATATTTCTTTATATCTGTAGCATCTAAGAACTTGAGGCCCAGAGAAATGAGTGCCTTCTTAGATTTCTTAGCTGCCAGTTTGTTATCCTTTCAGTTATCCAACAAGATGAGTATTTTTGTGGTTGATGATGATAAATTAAGTAGATATCCATGACTTTATGAGAGAAACCTCCTTTTGTAGTTTAATGGATGACATTGTTCTTTGAGGATTAAAGGATGGTAATGTTTATTAATACCCTTTTTCATTAATAACAAAAGGCCAGATTAATGTACTTTGTTTTATCTCCCATATGAAAACTCAGCAAATTCTATTAAATATTTGAGCCCCAAGATAAGGTCATGCATTTAATGTGATAGCAGCTGCTTACTAGATTAGGCTTTCTCTCTCTCTCTCTCTCAGAACCTAGCATAGGTGAACTAGTTCTCAGTTGGAGGGTAAAATAAGAAACAATTTCTTCTCAGGTCACACCAACTGTCTTTAGAGGTTATCCTTCCTCTTCCGATTCTCCCATAAATAATGGTAAAATCCCATCCTATTGCCTTCAAATTCAGGGTAAAGGGTGGAGGCTCTGCAGAATGCAAATTATC
This sequence comes from Halichoerus grypus, assembly GCF_964656455.1. NCBI lineage: Eukaryota > Metazoa > Chordata > Mammalia > Carnivora > Phocidae > Halichoerus > Halichoerus grypus. Next base: position 45,297,800 of record NC_135714.1, read on the forward strand.
TCTCCAACCAGGGGCACATGGGAATTTGGGGATGACATCTTTTATTTAGATCTTAATGCTTAAAACAGGTTGCAGGCTCCACGTATATAGAGGCCACAGAGGTAATGCAAATGCGTAAAGTTGGCTGGGTAGAGACTGGTGACTTAGACAATAAATGAGTAAGATTTGCTGCCATGAAAGAATTTGTATAAATTCTACCAGGTTGTCTGATTTTACAAGGCAGTGCAGAAATATGGATTTTTATATGAAGTATATCAAATTGGAACTAATGGACATGGCTTTAGAAATTTAAAACTTTATGCAGCAAATATGAAAATAAGCAAAACCTTCTTGTAGACTGGCCTGAAGTCACATTAGTTTGTGACTCTGGGTTCAAAAATTCCAGAAACTTTGTCTGGTTACTAGATATACACACTAGCCAATCTACCGGCAATAATTTTAGGGTACTTTGAGTGTGTCTCTGTGTGTGAAATATTATTCAGGATACTTTAATGGAACATGTAGAAATTAATAGCATGTTTTGGCCCACAATCAACTTTCAGTCTAGTTGGAAAATATGAAACCATATATGAAATCATAACTAGTAGCTTAAGTTACTGTGTAAACACGAAGTGAGGCAGTCTATAAATTAAATAAGAGTCCCTAGACCCAAGCCCTTGGGGCCAAATTAGTGCCTTACCTGTGAATTACATAGTATGCTATGGAAACCATGTATCTTTTTGTAAGTTAATTCAGCTCATTACAGTATAGTTAAAAATTAAGAACTTACTTGATCCTCTTAAAATTTAAAACCTTGAAGTTATGACATACAGTTTATATTTGTACCTCCTACATTTGCTGCAGTGACTACACATGATAGTTGTGAATTAAATGTTTGTTGAATGAATCAATAAATTGGAACCTATAGGAGTAACTGATCATTCCAAAACACAGTAGAAACTCAAGAGTTAACTTGTTTAGTAAATGAATGCATTCATTAAATGGAAAAGAAATGGTGCCAGAAGGTAAAGAAAGACTAGGATTTCTATGCAGGGAGAGCCCTATGGAGAGCATTTTAGGTGGGGAACAGTTTGAATGAGATTATGATAAAATTAATTAGACTGATTTGGACTATGGAATTCCATTTTTATGCCACAGTTTTATTTGAATATGGTTTTGATGTGGTGCAAATATTGGATCTCAATGTTCTGTGTCCATACTGTTTAAGTAGTTTCTATCCTAATACTTAGCACATTTAGGAATAAGCCTGTAATCCTCCAAGGAGATGAGGCTGAAGAGGTGGGTCATGCCCCATTGTAATAATGCCTTTCCTTCATCCACTGGTTTGATTAGGAGATGAATACTGAGCAAGGGGAACACTTGAGAATTACTTGTATCACTTGCTATGATATTGATAGGCAATAATTCTTCAAGCTGTTTAATGTGGGAAATCAATAGCTTTTGGGGATTAGGTTTTATTCTTTTTTTTTTTTTTTTTTAAGATTTTATTTATTTATTGACAGAGAGAGACACAGCGACAAAGGGAACACAAGCAGGGAGAGTGAGAGAGGGAGAAGCAGGCTTCCCACGGAGCAGGGAGCCCAATGTGGGGCTCGATCCCAGGACACTGGGATCATGACCTGAGCCGAAGGCAGACGCTTAATGACTGAGCCACCCAGGCGCCCCAGGTTTTATTCTTTTAAGCATTTCCCCATTTTCTCTGTACTGTGGTTAATTGGACATGCTCAAGAGGCCTCAGGGAGAATACTTCTCTGGGGATGGTGCCTCTTCTACATAACATGTCCAGCAAGGAATTGGATTGAGAGAGCCAGTGACTGAGCTTCCAGGTATTTTCTGGGTGCCTTAGTGACATGTGGACCTCGTCCATGAAATCCTCTGTCCCTGAAATTTTCTCTGCTAGTTCTCTGATACCACAGCCTTATTCTAAAAGCTTCTTAAGTTCTTTGTAGAACAAAAGGATATTTACATGTCAAAACCAGATCATTATTTTACTATAGGGATTTTCTCAGAGACTACGACAAGAATTTTTTTTTTAAGATTTTATTTATTTATTTGAGAGAAAGAGAGAGAGAACAGGGAGGCAAAGGGCAGAGGGAGAGGGAGAAGCAGACTCCCTGCTGAGCAGGGAGCCAAATGCAGGGCTTGATCCCAGGACCTTGAGATCATGGCCTGAGAAAAAAGCAGATGCTTAACTTACTGTGGCCACCCAGGTGCCCCATAACAAGAATATTCTAAGAACCCCCACAAAAGGAATTTATCAGTCAGTCGAAAGGCTTATTTTTTTACTATAATTTTATATATTCATGTGATTTGCAAGTGATCAATCATTCTGCCAAACATCTTGTACTAAATGTGCTAATAAGCTAGCCAATCAAATATTTTGAAAGTATAGACATGTGTAACATTGATTTTCAATATTTGGATCACATCAATAATCTACTCAAGGGGAACAACTTTATTAGGATGGATTTCCATATACCTTATTAGTAGTTGACAGGCAAAACAACACTTGTTACATTCATTGCTGATTTATTTCCTTTAACTCTCTGTACCCTCAGTCCCCTGAGTCCTTAATGACAATATTAGTAATAACAGAATTATAATATTCATTATCTATCAGGCATTAGTGAAGCCTTGCTTTTGGCTTTACATGGATTTTTCCTTCAAGTAATGCAAATGTTTTTTAGTTTATTTTAGGAAATAGATTATTGGTACCAGTTGAAGGCAGGTAGGAAACAAACAACAGCCACCAACAGAAGAGGGAAGAGTGAAATGAGGAAGAGGGGCGAGGCAGTGTGCTGTGGCATAGAAGGTACTGAAAGAACGCAGAGGGAAGAGGATGGGTTCTGATGAGTTCTGAACAGGATCAGTCACCTAACCTGTCTGGATCTCATTTTTTTTTCATCTCTAAACCAGGGATAATGAGACCATTCTCTCATGGGAATGTGAACAATTAGGTGGACACAAATATGTTCTGATGTACCAGGCACAGTGCATATATCATTTAATCTCATAATAACCCCATAATCCAGATGAGGAAGTGAGGTAAAGAGAGGCTGCCAACTTGTCTGATATCACACAACGAGTGGCATCAGTTGTTATTCAGACCATGTTGGCTATTACTACTAAGCCACACTGTCTACCTCTGTGGTTTTTAACTAGGGAGAGGAGTATATCTGGATCATCTGGGGGAGCATATGGGTGGTTTGGAAAATTTCCTCCAAAATAATTCTGACAGGCCCTTCTCTAGGTGATAATCTTGACCTGAGGTCCCTGAGTGTCTTGGAGGTAGAGACAGTGGCGTTCTGCTCAGGTTGCTTCCCAGCCTGGAGAGGGGCAGGCACCAGTTCTCTTCAGTGATCATCAGAGCAACTTGCAAATCTGAAACAACACTATTTCCTTCTTAATGGATTTCAAGTTTTTTAATGGATGTTTTCTACACAATGTTTATCGAAACTTGAATGTAGTCTCTTTAGGATCTATTTTAGAACAACAAGAAATTAAAAATAGGAAACAATGTTTACAAATTTTTTAAGGCCAAAGAAGCCTCTTTCTTATAGGTTGGCAGGAGAGATGAGGAAGTAATGATGGGCATTGGTGCTGTTGTTTACTAGCTGAGGTGCCAAAGATGTCTGTCTGTCAAGAAAATGTGTAGGATGTTGATCAAGCCTGGAGCCTCTGACACTGAACACCCCGCTGGGGCCTGAAGATGCCACTCCAATGAGAGTGCATCTGCCTGATGGTACACTTCCTCTGTGGGAAGGGATTTCCATCCATATTTCCATTGAAAACAAAGCTTTCATTACAGCTGAGAAAAGGGCATGGGAAAGTTGCCATGATTTTCACAAGGGATGCAACCTGAGTGTTACATACATTAGAAACTTTGAAAGATCATTTAATTTTGGATTTTGATAAACCAAAGGAACAATGAAAATAACCAACCCTTACCTTAAACACTGTTGAGGGTAGGTCTGAAAATATTTGAATGGACCAGAGACATGGCTTCAATCCTCCATGGCCTTTTTTTTTTTCTACTCCATTTTTCTCCCTTGTCAGTGCTGTAAGTTCTTTCTAATATCCTCTATTTTCTCATCTATGGAGAGAGCCACTTGGTGATAAATATATAAAGTTAGATAATTTACATTCTTTTGTTGATTGATATTGGGCATTGGGGAGAATACTTGGAATTTAAGGATACCAACTTCTTAGGAGCTCCTGAATCCATCTGAGACTTTTTTGGATCTCCTGAGTAGGTGCCATGAGTCATACCATGTCCAGAGCCTATAAGACAGTGACAGGGATCTGAGCATCACCTCTGGAGATGAGAATCCTACATGTGGGGTGAAGGCAACTTTTTTTTTTAGCTCATTGACCACTATTTCCTGTGTAAAAAGCAAAAATACTTTCCCTGTTTGTCTTGGATATGTATTGTCATGGTGACAGAGGTAGAAGTGCTGAATGGGCAAAGGGTTGAGAAAATATGGGAAAGGGTCTTTTTTTAAAAAAAAAATGTTTCCACAACTCTGTCAGAACACATACTCTTTGTTGCTGAGCCTAAGACATTGCATTATCACAGCCACGTTGCTAATAGGCATCTTGTGCAAAGTAAGGTATGCTAATCATTGGGCAGCATTACAGGTAGCTTATGATTCCAGAGAGGCTTAAGCCACCAAAGATGGGCTCGGGCTGGGGCAGCCTCTTGTGAGTAGGGACTCAGATAAGGCAGTTACTTAGTATCTTTTGGATAGAACAACAGGTAATAAACTCTCCTTTTCAACTCATTTCTTTGATCTTATGATGGAGTTCTATCATTATTCTTTCCCACTTCCCACCCCGCCCACACGTTCTCTGTTGTTTTTTCCTGACTTTTTTTTGGAGGCATTCTGATGATTATTTGAAACATGTGCTTGTAGAGTATATCAAGGCTTTTGTATAAACTCTTCCCTTTGTCAGCTCATCCATTCCATCTCTCCCTTCACCTGTCATGTCTTACTTGTGCTTTGGATCTCATTTCAGATGTCATTTCTTCAAGGAAGCTTCCTTTGACACCTCCTCCACTCTATCTTGTATTTTCCCACTAGAGTACTTATAATTAGTAATTACAGTTTATTGGAGAAATACAGTCTCCCCACAGGAATGTAGATTCCGTGAGGGCAGAGACTGCTCCTGTTTTGTGGCCGCTGACAACTTAGCATCTATAGTAGTGTCTGCCACATTGTAGGTTTCAGAAACTTTTATGGAAGGAGTCAAAGAAATGTTGCATTACACTTATTAAACAATATTCACTGAATGCTCAACAGCTAGCCATGTATTAAGTTCTGGGCCATACAGAGAATTTAAAAAGAAGCAGAAGCACAGATGATGTTTCTAAAGAACTTACAATTGATTTGGGAAAACTAGTTCATCAGGAGAGCTATCTTGTGACTTTTAAAAGTACACTGATTTTCTAATCACACTGCTTCAATAAGTAGTAGGGGAATATTAATGCCAAGTAATAGAAGTATGATAATTAGGAGCAGAATTTATATCAGGTATGTAGGTAAGTTTCTACAGCCTATAAATTTCTACAGGTTTACACTCATTTTGTTGTATTCTGTTCCCTTCTTTAGACCTATTATGAGTACAACTGCATGATCTTCCTTTCTTGTTTTTCTTATCACCATCATGTCCTTGCATTTATTCTGGTCCTATCTGTACACTGTTGTCAGAGGCGATTTGAAAGAAAACTAACAGTTTTGGGAAAAAATATCCATGTGATGCTTAATGTTATAGACCAAGATAAATCCAGAGAGTTTAAAGACAAATATTTAAAGGTAAAGAGAAGTAGAATTGGATAGCTGTTAAAAACCCTGAAAAAGAGATTGATTTTCTCTGTTTTGAAGTGAGAGAAGAAATGATAAGGAATAGACCTATAGATTTTATTTGATAAAATCCTTAGTTGTCTTATCAGAAAAATGTTAAGTATAGCCAGTGTAGAGTAAATATCCCCAAATGTTAATTATTGTTCCTTATTCCTGCATTGTAACAGTGAAAAAGTATGACAAAGCATGAATAGTTTTATTTTTCAATTTAAAAATTTTTTTGATAAGATGGAAAATACACTTTTTTATTATTTTCTTCAATAAGAACATTTTTTACTTAACACATACCTCAGAATACATGGTTCTAAAAGATATATAAAAAATATTCCATCCAAGAAAAATAGAATAAACATTTTCTTCAAGTAAACACAGAAGAATTCTCTGGTTAAATCACAAAAAAAAAGACATAACAAATATTATAAATTTGAGAAGACTGAAATTATACATACCAAGTATCTTCTCAATGACGATGGTACAAAACTAAAGATCAACAATAAAACAAAGCTGGAAGATCTACAATGTAAATATTAAATATTTAATATGTCAATATTAAACAACGCACTACTGCACAAGCAATGGGCCAAATAAGAAATCAAATGGCAAATCAAAGTATGTCTCAAAACAAAAGAAAAAGAAACGTAATATTCCAAAACCTTTGGGATGCAGCAAAAGCAGATGTTAGAGTAAGATTTGCCATAAATGCTTGAATTAAGAAAAAAGTTCAAATAAACAACATTACACTGTAAGGAACTAGAAAAGGAAGAAACTTAGCTGAAATTTAGTAGAGGAAGGAAATAAAGAAAAATAAAAAAAAATAGAGATCAGAATAAACAATAACATAACATTGAAAGTAATGACCAATTTTTCCAAAAAAAAAAAAAAAAAAAGCAAAATTGGCAATTCTTTAACTACATTAGGAAAAAAAAAGAGAAGACTCAAAAACCAAAATGAGAAATGGAAGAGAAAACAATACAACAGATAGCCACAGAAATACATAGTGTGATAACAGATTACTATAAACAATTATATACTAACAGATCAGATAACTTAGAAAGAAACCCCAGATCATTCCTAGAAATGTACAAGTTACCAAGATTGATCATGAATCTTGAATCCAAGAAATAGGAAATCTTCTTAGACCAATAACAAGCATGAAAGTTGAATTAGGAATCAAAAATATCCCAGCACAGAAAAGCCCAAGACCACAAGGCTTCATTGGCAAACCCCACCAAACATTTAAAAAAAAAAAAAAATTAGGGGCACCTGGGTGGCACAGTTGGGTGAGGGTCTGACTCTTGGTTTTGGCTCAGATAGTAATCTCAGGGTCATGAGATTGAGCTCCATGTTGGGCTCCACGCTCAGTGGGTAATCTGCTTGGGATTCTGTCTCTTTCTGCCCCTCCTGCTTGTGTGCATGTGCTTTCTCTCTAAAACAAATAAATAAATCTTTAAAAAAATTAATGACGATCTTTATCAAAATCTTACAAATAATGGAATAGAGGGAACACATTCAGAATCATTCTGTGAAGCCAGCATTACCCTGATACCAAAGCAGGATAAAAACAATACAAGAACAAAAAGGTCTAGTTTATTCAATATAAGTATTGCTACTCCAACTTTCTTTTGACGTCCATTTGTGTGATAAATGTTTGTCTACCCCTTCACTTTAATCTGCAGGTGCCTTTATTTTTTTTTTAATTTTTATTGTTATGTTAATCACCATACATTACATTATTAGTTTTTGATGTGCAGGTGTCTTTAGATCTAAAATTAGTCTTTTATAGGCAGCACATAGATGGGTCTTATTTTTTTTATCCATTCTGACACCCTATGTCTTTTGATTGGAGCACTTAGTCATTTACATTCAAAGTAATTATTGATAGATATATATTTAAAGATTTTATTTATTTATTTGTCAGAGAGAGATAGAGAGAGAGAGAGCACATAAGCAGGGGGGAGTGACAAAGGGAGAAGCAGGCTCCCCACTGAGCAAGGAGCCTAATGTGGGACTCGATCCCAGGACCCCGGTATCATGACCTGAGCTGAAGGCAGACGCTTAACTGACTGAGCCACCCCGGTGTCCCTTGCTATATATATATTTATTGACATTCTATTACTTGATTTGTCATTGTTTCTGGGGATTTTCTCAGATCCCTTCTTGTCTTTGTCACTTTTGGTCTCTCTTTTGCACTCAAAGGGTCCCCTTTAATATGTCTTTCAGGGCTGGTTTAGTGATCACAAATTCCTTTAGCTTTTGTTTGGGAAACAATAGTTTTACTGAAGAGTTCATATTCTTAGTAAGTGGGCAAAAGACCCCATAGATGTAATGTACAAAAGAAGAAATTCTAGAAAACATACATATAGAAACGATGTTCAACCCCCCTAGATTTGCCTATTAAGTTTAATGAATTGGAGAATTTAAATATAACTGATAATATTGCAGTAAAATTGGAAAGGAATCCAGAAGTATGCACGAATGATAAACCATGCCAAGAAATCATCATCTAAAACATTGAAAATCAATATTCCAAGAGAATTCCAACATAGCATTTTTTCATATTGGTGGAAACCTAGAAGCCACTAAAAATCTAACAACAGAAATGGCTAAAAAGAGTATTTTTTATCTATGTGCCCATGGTTACATGACTATGAAAAAGGCAGGATACATAATGTAATTTTAACATTTTATATATGTGTATAAAAGTAGTTAGCTTTGGAAGGTAATGTGGTATTATTTATTGTAATTTAAAGTACCTCCTGGTCCACTACTTTTACTTCCAAGTATATATTCTATAGACATGTACACAAACATGTATGTACCAAAAATACACTGCTTGTAGGAGTATAGATTTTAAAACAAAAAAGAGAAACAACCTAAATATCTAACAATAGGGGTGTGGTTAGATTAATTTTTTATTTTAGTGTGTTGGAATATTATGTAGCCAATCAAAAGAATGATTTACTGGCATGGAAAAATTTCCAAAATATATTGTTAAGTTAAAAAAAATCAGTTGCAAAAAAAAAAAATCAATTGCTAAATAATGTGTATAATATGAACTAATTTTCCTTAAAAAAAAACAAAACCCAAGCTGTATATATATATATATAGTTCAAACACATGGGTATATGTAAATACATAGAATAAATTTGAGAATAACATACCAAGAGGTTAACAGGTTTGACATCTGGGAAGGGTGGTGATGGGAGTGGGGAAGGGAAATGGTGGGGACTTTCATTTATTATTCTCTAGGTCCTTTTGGAGCCCAACGCGGTGCTTGAACTCGTAACTCTGAGATCAAGACCTGAGCTGACATCAAAAGTCGGATGCCTAACTGAGTGAGCCATCCAGGCGCCCCCTGTATTTTTATTTTTTAAAAAACAATATGCTTAAAATAGTGTTTTTCTTGTATAATATTAAAAATAATATAAGAACAAAAGCTAAAACATAGAGAAGTAAAAGAACAATATACTCAAAACAGTACTCATTATTTTAGGTCATGAGATGGTGGGCAATTTCTTCCTTTTTTCCCCTACAATTACTATATGGTTAGACTCCCTTTATATTTAAAATTCAGAAGGAAAGAATTTGTTAGATATGACTTTTTCTTTGAGATAGTGCCTTGCCACCAAGGTTTTATAACATGTAGTGAGAAGAAAATGGGGACAAATCCATGGTTATCACATCTGGAATTGTAAAATTCCTCTAAAACAGAATAGTTTTAATTTATGTAAAATAAAAGTTCACATAATTTCAAGCTCCCCAGTCCTCCTCCCTATTTTTGTTAGTAGGGGGAGGTGTTGGGGTAGGGCAGTTGTCATGTAACAAACAGTAGAGATTTTCAATTCTTAAAAGGTTGGGGATCACTGCTTTAAGAACTAACCATCTAAGAGAGATGACATGTGACGGAGACAGTTTTATATATATATATGTATATATATATATATAAAAATATATAAAGACATGCAGACAACTGTATAAATATTGAAAAAATGAAGTATTTGCATTATGCATGAATAATATATCTTTGTGCACGTCTCCTGGGTGAACTTGTCAAGTTTTCTTTCTCCTGGCTGCTGTGGTGTTTATTTTCAAACCATTCCTACCCTGGAAAGTCTTTGTGTATTGCTTTGGACCCTCTGGAAACAGCTGACTATGACATACACCTCTCTCCTATTCAGTATATCTAGGGCTTCCTTGCCCCATAATTTTTGCTTCCTGATTTGTTAGTTTAATTTAAGCTGGATGCTGACTGGATAAAGATGATTCCGTCTACCTTAATGTTCTTTCTGTTGTCTCCACCACATTCTGGCATCTAATAATGGCTAAATAATTTACAACCACTATAGGGAGTATTTTCTGAGACTTCACACATACACTGGTTTGAAAACACTCCTCAGTAGAATCCAAATGGTTGAATTCACTCCTAACCATACTGTTTTCAAAATAACAAGAACAAAATTAAAACATAAAGAAGTGAAAAAGCAAAATACTCAAAAACAGTAATGGTTGGTTTAGGTTATAAGATTAAGGGTGATTCTCCTCTCCCTTTTTTCCCACAACTTCTATAACATGGTTAGATTCCTTTTATATTTAAAATTCAGAAAGAAAGATCCAGAAATGAAACAATCAGCAGTTGTTTGCTTTAAAAATAATAGTTGCAGACTGAATCAACCCCTAGAGCCTTTCCCCACATGCCTCTGTTTTGTGTTGTAGAAACTGCCTTATATTTGTGTACTGCATTTATTTTTCCATGTTAATATTTCTCAAACTGCATGGAAATTCCAGCAAGGGTTTTAATAATTCAACATAAAGGAAGAATAATATTATAGTTGAAAATTAGCCTAAGAAAGGAGAATACAACCTTTTTATATAAGAAAAATAGGAAGGGTGAGAAGAAGCCAAATTAGCTGAACAAAGAGCTACATAATGACCTGATGCACAGATAGGAATGTCATGTAAATTGGAAACTAGAGTGCTCGCTGAAGAGGATTGTGGAGACAATTGCTTTTAAGTGTAAAATCAGAAGAGTTAAGGCAAGAGACAGGATGCTACCAGCAAGACATTAAAACGGGATGTTTCAGAGGTTTATTCTCTCCACATCTCTTTTAAGCTCAGGTACACAGGAGACCTCCAGAATGTGTGGGCACAATGAGAGTATGAGAGACCACTTGTCTGTACTGCCACCGTGGCCTCCAGTGGAAGTGGGTGGCTCACTTCTGGGACCCATGTGCTTGAGTCCCAGCCTGTGTTCTGATCCTGGGCTGCTGCAGCTGCTAACTTAGCATTCACAGCATTACCAGGAGCCAAAGCCAGGCCCCTGGAAGCTCTCTGTGAAACCCAGACTCAATCCTGCGCAGCACTGATTCTTCGCAACCCTATGCCCGGCTCCTGGTTGAATAAAAGAAAGAAAATGGCGAGTGACCTTAACATAGAGCTCACCTCTCCCTTTCTCCTTGCTCTACCCAGGGCTGGAGTGGGACGATATTACAAGCCAGTTTCATATTTGGAATTTCAGGCTCTGCTGTATTTTTTGTACTTTCCTCCATGGTAGGCATTTCCTATCCTACCCTTAGGAGCCCTGGTTTCATCCTTTCTCTTCCTACTCTCTTTTTGAAAAACACTATGTCCACAGAAAAAGATCTGAAAAACTCACTCCAAGGTAAATTTCCAATAAGGTTTGAATTGTGCCCCCCTTCCTGGTGTGTTTGCAGTTGGCTTGAAAGCAAGGCAGGTAGGGAGTATCTAACTTCGGGATTTTTCCAACTGTTTGTTCAGTGATTCTAAGACTATTCACCCCAAATCACTATTTTTATTAATACTCCCCCTCTTAAAATCATACATTTTTAGAGACTTTTCTTACCAAAATGAACTTACTGTTTCCCCACTACTGATCTTATGAGTTGAAGTAATTTTAATCAAAACACAAATTTATGTTAAGGTAAGTAGTTTTATATTGATCTGGTTTACTTATAAGGGCCGATATGGTTGGATGAAGGGAAATGCCACTAAGGAGTCAATAAATATCTCAATAGAAGATATTTCCCTTGTGTAACCTACATCTATCTAATCAATCATCAAATACTTTAAGCCCTACTTCCAAAGTATATCCCACATTTTCCCACTCCTCACCAAAGCCATAGTGCAAACTTAAGCTGAAGATGTAATTTCTCACCTGGAATACCGTGGGAGCCTCCTAATTATTCCCCCTGCTTCCACATTTGTACCCCAGTCCCTTCCACCCCATTCTTCAGGCAGCAGCCAGAGTACTGGGTTCAGAGGACAATTCAGGTCACGTCACTCCTTGTTTAAAACTTTCCAGTGGCTTCCCAATTCAATTAAGATGAAATCCAGAGTCCTTTCTAAAGACCCACGAGGTCCTAAGTGATCTGTCCCAGATTTCCTCTCTGATTTCATCTTCTGCTGTCCCCTCCCCTCATCTCCTCTATTTCATCCACAGTGGCTTTTTTCCTCATATCTAAATCGGAAAAATTTATTCTTAGCCCATGGTCTTTGTCCCAGCTGTTACCCTGCCTGGATTACTGTTCGTTCCGATCTTTATGTGACTGTCTCTTTCTTAGGACTTCTGTTTCAGTTCAGTGCCCCCTTCTTAGGTTTGCTCTGACCCAGCCATTCCCCATCTCCTATTCACTTTATCTCACCGTCCACTCTATTTTCCAGAGCATTACTCTTGGCTGGAATCATCTCATTTACCTGCCTGTGTGTTTATTATTTGTCTCCCCTCACCTGACTATATGTTTCATGAGAGCAGGAACCTTGGCTTTCTCAGTTACTGCTGCAATCGCAGGGCCTAGAACATCGCCTGCCACTTAGTGCTCAATAAATACTTGTTGGATTTAAAGAAAAGTACCAGAAAATATACAGCTTAATTTGCACAGCTACAAAGTATTAGAACAAGTCATTAGATACCCTTTATAAGCTACTCACAAAACACAGAGCAGTATCTGAAAGCAAGATGTTTTGATGAAGTAATTAGTCCAAATGAAATGAGGGAGATTTATTTTGAGCCGTCCAGGAGTGAATGGGCCTAAATCATGGTTGGTTGTTGGGTTGGTCATCAAGTAGCAAAATAAACATCAGTCAAATTGGAGGTTTTAGTATGTTGTGTTCTCTTTTATTAAGACAACAGTATTTTTAAATGACTTGAAGCTTGCAGTTCTGTTACAGTGACTCGTCAACTTGAAAAATGTGTTTCTTCAGGGTGGGAGGAGAGTTTTAAATTCATAATTCATTTGTTGCAATGTTCATTTATTAAAGCACAGCTATATTATCTTACATTCTTTCCTTTTTGTGACATTATGCCTATTTCCCCTTTTTATCATACTTTATGCATGTATGTGCATACATCATAAATAAATTATGAAATGTAGTTTAAATTAGTAGAAAGAGCATTTTTAATATTTGTTATGTAGAGTAGAGCATGTTTTCTTATATTGTATTATAATTTGGCTTGCGGTTTTAAGATGTGGAAAGAATATGAACACAAAGAACATATACTTTTTTCCCTCCCTGTTTATGGCTCAAACAAGAATTTCATCGAGTTCATGTGTAGACATATGACTAAAACAAATCGGGGAATACAGCGCACAGAGATCTCTGCTTTAATTGAATTATTCAGTTTCATACTAACCCAAGGAAACAACAGATCCCCTGTGGGGTAGAGGGTATAATCTATGCATTCATCTCTGTGTACTACCCTTCTCACTAAGGTTCTATTAAGCCGCTGCAATCATTAAGCTAGTGTGCAAACCACCAAATTAAACAAAGAGGCTGTTTTTAGAGAAGGGGATGGGAGGCAAGGCAAAACATTTTTTAAAATAAAAAATGACTTTTCCTCAAAGCCCAGAACAGTAGCAGAAGGCTTTAAGAACATAAACATAACCAATCTGTCTATTCCAGGGGATAAAGGCTATGTTTCTTAAACATAAAAGAACAAAATTTCTGAGTAGCAAGCAAGTTGGAAGCATTTGCATAATGGATTCTATTTACATAAATTACATTGCTTATAGCACTCATCTGATAAGACTTGGCAAAGGTGGAAGGCAGAAGTGGAAGTGGAGTGAAAAGAGGGGTGAATGTATAATTCTAGAACTCCTTTCAGCACTTACTGACTTTTCCGCATTCTTTGAAGCCCGTGCTTCTTTAGGGGTTAATACGTAAATTTGCCCCAAGCTTTATAATGATGAGTGTCAAGAGGAATTAGATTTGGTCATTCCTGAACTCTCTGTACCCCATGCCCTGTTTTTTTTTTTTTTTTTTTTAAATAAAGGTAAAAATGAGTGCATCTGTCAACTACTGGAGCATGTTAACTTCTGTATTTGGGAGATGACAGCCACTGGCTGTGAATTCTCTTACCATAACAACCAAATGAAAATGTCAGCAATGAATCTTGCTGCAAAGTGCCAGATTTTCTTTCTCATATGCACCATTTCCCTTCGACCAAACAGAAAATTTCAGTTGTTTTAACAAGGGTCCAAAGCAAAGAGCTTATTTCCAATGGAAAACACGATAGCTCACAATGTACATTCCTTTCAAGAATGGGTGAAGAATGGGGGTATTTAGTGGAAACTTAGGTACATCTACATCAGGATCTGAAGTTCAAGAAAGACATTCTGGCCTCATAGATATCGGGATGTAGAAAATTTAATCTAAGAAGGGTTAGCCTGGTGATGGGTATTAAAGAGGGCACATACTGAATGGAGCACTGAGTGTTATACGCAAACAATAAATCATGGAACACTACATCAAAAACTAATGATGTAATGTATGGTGATTAACATAATAAAATAAAATTAAAAAAAAGAAAAAAAAGGTTATTTCCTAAGAATTTTTTGGCTTTCTGTTTCTACAGAACCAGTGATGCTTCAGGTGAGGGAAGGATGTGAATGATGGAGGGTGTTAGCGGCTTACATTCTGCCCTACCATCCCAATTCAGGGTCTTTGATCTGATAAGAACTGGGAAGAACAGAACTTACTTATTCTTCAAGTTCCAGACTGCAGAATTTCCTAGGCATTGACATGTACTAATTCATTTATAGTAAGCTTGGTCTTTGCAAATGTGTAAACCTTTGGCCATGCTGATGGGATTAATTAGGAATGTGTTTGGCTGCAGTTAATAGCTTACCCAACTAAGCATGGCTTAAGCAAATTATTTACTTTTTATACCATAACAAAAACTCTAGAACTGTAGAGTTTTTGGCATTGATTCAGCTGCTCATGAGAAACCCAGGCCTCTTTTTCCATTTTTCCAGTCTAGCATCCCTAGTGTGCTAGCTTTAATCTTCATGCTTGTTGCTTCAAGGTTGCAAGATGATTTCCACAGCTTTCATATGTGGAAACCTCATTTGATACAAAAAGGGGAAGTGGGGAAATGGACCAGGCCAGTAGCATCTGCCCTCTTTTATCAGAAAAGAAAGAATTTACCCCCCAAAGGTCATCCCCTGTACCCCCCCAACCCCCGCTACCTTCCTCTCAAGGTCTTTTTTTTTTTTTCCTTCCGTTTGCTTATGTTGCATTGGCCAGAACTATGTCAAATAATTCCTCTTATCTGTTAGTGAGACTGGAGAAATAAATATTTAGCTTGTATAGGCATCTAATGAAGAGACAGCAAGGGAAGATGTACTGAGTAAGCCCAAGCTATAAGGTTGGCCATAGTTACCAAAGAATTATAATACGCTGGATAGGTAGACATAGTTCTATATTCGAGGTCAGGAGTTGATGTTCTTTTGAGTAGTCTAGGGCCAGTTCTAACTTTTCACTGTCCACTAATTCCTACTTGCCTCTTAAATAATGTACATAACTCCATTCTTCTTCTGTTGCCTTCTCAGAAGGATGGTACTTCTTGATGGGTTACTTTCTCCAGAAAACTGAAATGTGATTCTAAATACACTTGAACTGAAGGGATAGTGGACATAATTTTAAGTAGAAAAAAGAGATACTCCTTTCAGTACTTACACAAGTTTTGTTGTCACAACTTTAGAGTCAGTGAAAATCTGGGAGGAGGAATGTTTGCCGGTCTGTAAGTTGCTTTAAGTTATTGACTTACCAACACAGTTTTCCATTGTTTCTTCTCTCTTGCCCAGAAAACATTCAAAACACTTGGGTAGAAACTCTTGAAAACATTTATTCTCTTCTATGAAGAATGCATACGAGGAAGCCCTTAATCTGAAGTTTCACTCAAGTCACGGGGCAAACCCTGTGGGATATTGCACCATTCCCAGCAAAGCCTTTCCAACCAGGGCTGCAAACAGAAACCAATGCATCTTATAGCGAAAAGACAAATACTTCTCGCTCCTCCTTGGCATGAAGTGGGCAGTTGCCAAGCAAAGGGAGCTGGCAGGATCCCCAGAGACAGGGCTTGGGCCACGGGTTGGCCAGAGGGGCAGTCGGCATCTCATTATTTCATTGTCGTACGGTTGCTGGGCACACTGGCTGACATGCAGAATCGAAGTAAAAATTACTACTGTCAGAGAAACGATACTAATGGCAGTGACTCTGTTCAGTCCTTCGGTGTTTTCCAGGGACAATCACCTCAATTTAGTAGACCCGCTTCCAGCTACATTAACCCCCCAGGAAGGTGGCTGGAATATGTTTCCTGAACTGGTGATGCTGGGTGATTTGTTTTAATAATGGTTGGAGGGCTGGATGAATTAGTCACTGTCATTCCAGGGAGGAGGAGGAAAGTGTATTCAGCAGCATCACCATATTATGCCAGCAGAGAGAAAACAAAACAAAGCTTAAAGCCAAAGAAATAAAATACTCTTTTAACCCTTTTAAAAGAGAAAGCACAGGAAACGTACACCATGGGGGACCCTAATGCAAAAACATCAAAGAGGTGAAACATTCACTCATCATGATGTTTAGCAATAGAAGTCAATATTTGGGCAATTAGTACTTGTGTTTATTAGTCTCAGCAACCTCCCTCCCACCCTCTACCCCCATTTTTCTCTATTTTTCAATATTTCTTTTTATTGTGAGTACTGATTGTTTGGGGACATCTGAAATCTTCCAGGGTTATAGTGACCAAATGAGCAGAGATAACCTAACTGTAGGCAGTGATTTACATCCCTGCAGGTTGGATCTAGTGCTGTAGAGACGTTTGTGGTACCTCAGATATTATCTCCCATAATGATACCATCAGCAGATATGAATATGCAGTTTTGTCTTGGTTTGTGAGTTTGTCTGTACTTGAGTGCCTCTGTATGAGTTTCATTACTCTGAACAATTTTTCCCATTACGTATATGCGTGTATATATGCCTGTGATTCTATGTGCAAAACTTAATCTCATTTTAAAACTCAAATTTAAAATGTATGAGTATTTGGGACCGCAAGGTAAAGAGTGAATAAAAATGAAATTGGAATGGAGAGTAAATAAAAGTAGAAAAATAAGGTAAGGTCCCGGAAAAAGAGTATATATAATAAATGGCCTGGAATGTAAATTATTCACTTGAGGTGGGCTGCAAATTTGGCTCTGAGCCTTCTAGCAGCCAAAGAAAAGAGAGAAATTTGATACGATTCTCAGTTCTATGTAATGGAAACAAAGCATTACTGAAAAGAAGCAAAAAGCTTTGTCCTCCTATGAAATCCGAAATCATTTTTTCCTATGCCAGTAGATTTCATTGAAGATTTAGGTGTTCTGTGTTAAAAATTGTGTTACTTATGTCTAAAGCGCTGAGGGGTAGTGGTAGATAATGCTACAAACAAACAAATAAAAAAAAAAACTAGTTTTATCCCTTTCTTTGAAATGTTGAATTGTCATCAGTTGGGTACTTGGGTTCTGAACAAGTAAACACCATTAAGAGGAAAGCTTCCTACTAATGTTTTAAAGAGATTAAATGGCATAAAAACAGTCTGGAAATTTTTATTTTCAGAGAATCAGGATGATTCAGGGAACTGAACTGAGTTATTGAAAAACTCTAAAATAGACAAAACATTTACGAGAGCCAGAGAAAATCAAGTAAGCTGAATGTCTGCTGCTTTCTGAAAGACATTCAGATGACCACCAGAGAGTTACTGCTCGATGTACTGTGGTCGTTCAGTTACAGCTAGTGCCCAGGGCTGCGGGGCTGGTGCTCCAGGGTGTCTGGCCATGGTCTGTGCACAGGAGATGGGCTGATAATGGTGCTGCAGTAGGCCTTTCTGCACTTAAGAGTCCAACCATGCCCAGAGCATTCCACCCAGAAAGGGTCACACATAATTCTGTCACCGGGAATGCCTCCCAGGATGCAGGTACACTGCCAATGACTGTCACTCTTTGGTGATTATACCTACTTTCTTTGCTGGAGGAATGGAACAATCTTCTAATTTTTTTTTTTTTTTTTTAATCTTCTAATGTTTTAAAATGTAAAACATTTGAGCTGAGTGGATTTCCTCATGTGTTTAGCATCATCATATCCTAACAGATAAGCAGAGCCTACTGCTAAATAACTCAGACTTGAGTGGACTAAGGCCTTTAAAAAAATCTTGACCTTAATTATTTGAAATAATGTGACATGGAGGGACCCAAAATGGGCAGAATTAAGAGACAATAAGTCAAATGGGTGAATCAGGTATCTCTATCTCTCTCTCTTTCTCACTGTATCTGTATATCTGATATCTATCTATCTGTCTATCTATCTATCTGTCTATCTATCTATCTATCTGTCTATCTATCTATCTATCTGTCTATCTGTCTGTCTATCTATCTATCTGTCTATCTATCTATCTATCTATCTATCTATCTATCTGTCTATCTATCTATCTGTCTATCTATCTATCTATCTGTCTATCTATCTATCTATCTGTCTATCTATCTATCTATCTGTCTGTCTATCTATCTGTCTATCTATCTATCTGTCTATCTATCTATCTATCTGTCTGTCTATCTATCTATCTGTCTATCTATCTGTCTATCTATCTATCTGTCTATCTATCTATCTGTCTATCTATCTATCTATCTATCTGTCTGTCTATCTATCTGTCTATCTATCTATCTGTCTATCTATCTGTCTGTCTATCTATCTGTCTATCTATCTGTCTGTCTATCTATCTGTCTATCTATCTATCTGTCTATCTATCTATCTGTCTATCTATCTGTCTGTCTATCTATCTGTCTATCTATCTGTCTGTCTATCTATCTGTCTATCTATCTGTCTGTCTATCTATCTATCTGTCTATCTATCTGTCTATCTATCTATCTGTCTATCTATCTGTCTGTCTATCTATCTGTCTATCTATCTGTCTATCTATCTATCTATCTGTCTATCTATCTATCTGTCTATCTATCTGTCTATCTATCTATCTGTCTATCTATCTATCTGTCTATCTATCTGTCTGTCTATCTATCTATCTGTCTATCTATCTATCTATCTATCTATCTATCTATCTGTCTGTCTATCTATCTGTCTATCTATCTGTCTATCTATCTATCTATCTATCTGTCTATCTATCTATCTGTCTATCTATCTATCTATCTATCTGTCTATCTATCTGTCTATCTATCTGTCTATCTGTCTATCTATCTGTCTATCTGTCTATCTATCTATCTATCTGTCTATCTATCTATCTATCTATCTATCTATCTATCTATCTATCTGTCTGTCTGTCTATCTATCTATCTATCTATCTATCTATCTATCTATCTATCTATCTGTCTGTCTATCTATCTATCTATCTATCTATCTATCTATCTATCTATCTATCTATCTGTCTATCTGTCTATCTATCTATCTATCTATCTGTCTATCTATCTATCTGTCTATCTATCTGTCTATCTATCTATCTATCTATCTATCTATCTATCTATCTATCTATCTGTCTATCTGTCTATCTATCTATCTATCTATCTGTCTATCTATCTATCTATCTATCTATCTGACAGTTTTTAAAAATTACCAAAATGTCACTTCCAAGGCAGGCCAACCTGTATAGACTTTTAGATTTAGCAAAGTCACAAATAAAAAAAAAGTATGGTAAGCACTTTAAGGCCAGGACTACTAGACAGTAGGCAGTCAATCAGCAAGTAAAATAATGAAATAAAAACGCTATTTTAGAAGATGAGTACTTTAATTCTACACCCAAGCAATGGTAATGACAAATATTTCAAGCATGAACTCAGAAAAAAAAGTATTAGGAGACCAATGGCCTATTCATGTTCTATATTATCTTTTTTATTGCTGACAGAATAAACACAAATCTATGTGAGTCTTTGGAGACTACTTGGCTATCCTTACAGGTAGAATATTTTCTTTCTGGATGTGAAGGTAACCATGCATGCCCTGTAAAAATTGTAAGAGAATGTGTAAAGCCTGGTATTGAGGAAAAGAGATAAGATGGCAGAATGATGAAATGGAACCAGCTATTACAAAATGTCCATTTCTGGCTTAGATGCATTTTTCTCCCCATTTCATTTCCACAATTGTCCCCTTATATCCCACTTTCTCTTGATTTCATGCAGCAGAGTTAGAGATCAATAGATACTGCTTTTTTTTTAGAACATTCCTTTGTTGTGTGAGTATACAGCAAGGGGAATAAGGGAATTGGACCAATTGTGAGGTCAAAGTTGGTCAGTGTTGGATAGAGCAGAGTGATTTGGCTCTTTAAAATGTGTTGTTCAAGGGGAGTTTACAAGGTTAATTACTGGGACATTATATCAAGCAGATAATTTTGGGGGGAGGATTTTATTCGATTATGCATATATGATGATATTCTAAAATGAATCAGCACTAGCTGCTTGTTACTTGGTTATTTGTTGAAGTTAATTTAAGAATCAAATATTTTCAGCTGAGAATGTTGATCAGAAGATGTTCACAATTTATAAAGGAAGCAGAACACTGGTAACAGATATAAAATACCATTTTATTTTTTAGCATGTCTAAATTAAAAAAAAAAAACACAAAGCTTTCCCTACATATGTTGGTTAGGAACTTCGGTTTTTAAGGAAAAGAGTGACTCAGGTAACTTCCAAGATTGGGAGGGAAGGAGTGGTTATTATAGGACTCGGTGGAAATAAGTCTGGCAGGAGTGTCAGCCATGCAGGAAGGGCTCACAGAGGCCCAGGGAATCCTCACAACTAGTTCTCACAGGAAAAACAAGAACACAGAGAGCAAGATTTCCGGCAAAGAGCTCTCTTGGAAGTTGAACTACTGCCTGGGAATGTTAAAATAAAAAAAAAAAAAAAAAAAAAAAAAATCAAACAAACAAACAAACCAAAAAACCCAACCCTGAAACCATCCTATCAACTTCTGATAGGTTGTATCTACATATGAGTTCTTTCCTATCGTGGTGTATAATCAAGGCAAGGTTAAGGACTTTTAATATTTTAAGGGCTACAATTGTGCGTGCGTGTGTGTGTGTGTGTGTGTGTGTGTGTGTAAGGGCTACAGTTTGTACATTATCTAAGCTACAGATGACCAGTACAAATGTAGCTACATAAGAGCAGACACAGTTGTTCAACAACAAATTTTTATATGCTTGTCTGCTACGTGTTAGACATTGTTTCTCATCCTGGGGATGCAACCAACCTTGGGTGGAGGACCTTGGGCAGAGCTAAACAAATCACACTATTCCAGTTAGTACATGATTTTTGTTATCTCTTGTTATGACCATTTTCAGGTGCTTAATTCCTTACTTGCCTGTTTGGAGAGTGAACTTCCTCAAAGGCAAGTTTTTTCAGTTTACATACTTTGTTTTATTTCCACTGTCACTTTATTATTGTTTGTCAAGTATTGCCGTTGAATGTCCTTAATGCAGGCACTGTGGATGGCTTCTCAGCTTCCAGGCATCATATTGTGTCTTTTATTCTTCACTGGTATTACTTTAAATGGTGGGCATCCCCGTAATGAGTTTTCTTTTTTTTTCCTGACCCTTAAAGAAAACCCTGATATAATTTGCTGAACTCTGATCCCATTAACTTAAAATTTTAGTTATGAAAGGTCAAGGTGTTATAGTTGTCGCTTTTCTCAATCTTAGAAATAGATGAGGTCAGCTTCATTCTCTGCCCCCAACGGTACGTGTTAGTCAAAGCAGTATAAAGTTTGATTTTTTTTAAGCCACTTACAATAGACAACTGGTTTCACTTGAGTATTCATTAGATTGATGGTCATATACTTGGTCATAAGCATTTCTGAATAGTTCAAAGTTCAGTGCTGGATGAGATGGAGTCCTAGAGCTTTCTGTGTATCTCAGACACCATGCTAGGTACTAGAAGAGTAAAGATGAATTTAATACAATTCTAAAAAAGGAAGTCCTCAAATAGGATATGTTTTGGATATATTTTTGATATCAGATAGTTTGAAGGACTGATAAGTGGCAAAGAGTTTGCCTTTGAGGTGTAGTATGTTAATAAAATCTCTTCCTAGTGAGATAAAAGAATGTGTGGGATATAGACTGGAATAAATATAAGGGCTTGATGAAGAAAGAGAGATATAAAGGAGGGAGGGTGTCAAACAATAAAGGCTGTATATTTTTCTTGTGAGAATCATTCCCTTCCACCAGAGCCTGGTATTCAAAAACAAAACAAAACAAAAAACCTAAACTGAAAGCAACTATTGAAACAAACATTCGGAGGAGGCTCCTATAATTTGTGGAAACCCCACATTTACATAATGCTCAATTGGAAGCTAACAAGGAAAAAAAATGTTAGGCAAGTGAATTATCTTTACAGGTTAATAAGACTGCCAGAAAGCAACTGAGAAAGTACTTTCAAGAGGCGAATTATTTAACATAATGACATTTCTTTTCATGCAAACCAAATTAATTTCTGGAATTACGTTAGAATGTACTCACCCCTTCCCCCCTTTACAAGTTTTCAAGCTAAATTGTGTTAGATCTAGAAAACCACTAAATAGCCCCCCTGCCTATCTTCATGAGCCTTTAAAATGAGTATGTGTGTGAATGAGAGTGGAAAGAGCGATGACACAAACCAAGAGAGCTAGAAAGTCGATCCATATCAAGGAACAAGCATAAGCTCTGCACTCTCAGTAATTAGCATTCATACTGGGAAAGAAATTACATATTAATATACTGTGTGTTCTTTTATTAGGTGGCTCATTTTTTAACAGTGACATGCCTGTGGACAGAAATGTAATTCTTCAGGGAGATTTAAAAGGTTGGGACTACATGCAATTCACCACATTAATCATGGGTTAGATCCAATAAATACACATTGTGGGTTTTTTGTATTCATCAAGAGTTCAGAAGCAGTAACATGTTCTGTCCCCAAATTGCAAAAAAATAAAATCGGAACTAAAAGGGGAGAAATGAAGGACCTGGAGAATCAAGGAATGTTTCTTATTTATTTCCAAAATCTGTCTTCTATTTCTAATTGAGGTTAAACTTCAGACTAATCTTAGAGTCATCCATCTGGCTGATATGAGAGGTTTGTTGTTATTAGTTAGTGTACGAGGTAGGATAAACCAAAAATGTGTAACAATATTGGGAAATCATTTTAAGGACTTGCTGCTATTTAATCAATGTTTGAAAGACATTTTTATGTCAGTTCAACTCTTGCTCCTGTGTATTGTATAATGCCTGGCAGTAGGAGAGAGGGAGAAAGTCTTTGTTTCTGATTATATAACACATTCCCTTGGAAGCTTATGGTGCACTGAGTGTATAAGGCTAATCATCTTTAAATGCTGAGATGCATTTTCAGAGAATTGCAGTGTATAAGGGCATAGGACTCCTTATATGGTTTATCCTTTAAAAGATACTAACAGTGGAAATAGATTTTAAAGCACTGTTAATGAATCTACATTGTAGTATTGTTTAAAATAACATGATATGAAGCATGAATTGCATTCATACATGAAAATGAAATCTGAATGCATTCTGCTAATGGAAGGCAAAAGTCAATTGTCATTTAGGTCACTGTGTGACGGTAGGAAATCATTTTAATGAAGCTAGCCCTGTTCAAAACAGTTTGGATCTCAGCATATAAAAGAATATGAGTTCCCAAACAGGATTTCACTGGAGGCAAATACTATCAAGCAAGCAACTCAAGTGTACAGTAAAAGCTCCCACTAGCAAAAGGTTGAATAAGCTTGAATCAACAAAATAGATGGTTTTAAGTATTTTATTCTTCACATTTTTGATGACTTTCAAAGTAGTACCCAGCTGCCTGCACTGTGTGAACTTTGAGGGAGAATTATGCTCATCTCCACCCTTACAATAGTTAAAGACTGTGCTCCATTTAGCTAAAATTATGCCCAAAGATAAACAATGGAGAATGTAGAATTTTCACTGGAGAAATCAAAGGCTGAAGTGTATTAATCATGTCATTACTTAACAAGGTTTCCCTCCTCCTCCTCTCCCAATCAGAATTTCTTCATCAATTCCCAATTCTACTTTTCCTCTCTCCTCCTCCAAAATTGGCAACCAGACTATGAAGAAATGAAATCTTCAGCAAGCCTTCCAGTTAAAGGTGCTCTTTGTGGGAGATTTAATGGTAATAGGGACCGCAGGTTCGTACATTTACAATCTTTTTCAAAAGACAGCAAATTTTGGCAAGGAACTAAGAAAGTTCAGTCCTTAGTTCAATCTGCATTTATTCAAGGCCGTGCTGTATGCCCTTGGGCAATCAAAGAGTTTCGGAATGTGTGCCAAGTGTCATGTTATTGAGCTTGCCGCTGCCATCGGCATCTCTTACCCAGGAAGGCTGTTGGGGAAGATGATGACCCCAGGGAAATCAAGTCAAGTTTATTCAGCATTCAGTCTCAGGCTATTGGTTAAGGAGACAATGGGAGTCCTGGATACAGTCTTTTCATTCCTCACCTCTTCCTTTTCTCCAGTTAGTAGGGAGAGGCAGTTGAATCAGTGTGGTCAAATTTATTAATATGTGAATATAAAGAGGAAGAAAATATGTCCACAATAAGCCCGTGTATCAAAACTTTGCAATTCTTTCTTATTATGTAAATTTTGTAGATATGTTTTTGTTTAGGAATGGAGAAGAAAAAAAATGTATTCAAAGTATACAGTAATCTCATATGCAAAATATATGGGCATCGCTGGGAATTCTGCCTCCCCTGTGCTTCTGTGGCATGTTGGAGTTAAAAATATCTACATTAGTAAGCAAGTTAAACAATTAATAGAAAAAGAGACCACCAACAGGCACTATAATGGAGTTTAGTCCCTGTGTGGTGATTTGCTGTTAGGGAGAGCTATCTGACATTGTTTGGCAAATTACTTTAATTCCTCTCAGTCTCAGTTTCCTCATCTGTAAAATAGAGGTGATAAAATTAATAACATTTAATTGGATGGGGTGAAATAACATAGCTTAGACTATTAGAACAAATGAAACATTGTTTATTAATAGTGCTAAAATATTATAATAAAAAATCAAATGATTACATTTAACTTTTATCTAGGTTGCTTTGTTTTGCAGTAAAACCTTTATGGTTCTTTCTTCTGTCTGTCTCTCTGTCTTTCTCTGTAGAAGGATATTTCCTGTTGCCCAGGAATTTCCACTGGGACCCATAGATGAAAAAAACAGGGATTAAGTACTCCACATTAAAACAAAAACAAAAACAAACTACCACTTTGGGGCCAGACTTATGTCTACAGGGCTTAATGAGGAGTTTAGAATTACCATGAGCCACCATTCCAATCACCCTATCTCAGCCCATACAAAAAGTTTGGAGAGGGTAGAAGGAGCCTTTTTAGCGTCAGCCTTGGAGCAGTGGTTGCAGTGTGGGAGCAGGATGGTGTACTTACCTCTGTCCAAAGCCTGGGGAAGGGAGTCTTCAAGTGAATCATTTGGGGAGTTTAAGGATGCCTACATTAAAGGACTTAGCAGAGTTTTCATAGGCCCTTTGAGGAGGACTGCATTCCCCATTCCCCAAATTTGGTAGTATAATGATACTTTAGTTTTCTGTGTATCAAGTAAATAACATGGGGGATAGCTGAGCTTGAACCACTTGAACCATATTTACGGGAGCTTGGCAGCAAGTGAGAATGGGCTGTATTACAAATGGAGGATAGTGAGGTCTAATGTAAGAGATTGAGCTGGACCCTCGTCTCTGCAACTATGCAGTGAGGGAGCCCCGTGTGACTCTCTGAGAACGTATGCATGTGAGCCAGCACACAAGTGAACCAGTGCCTGGGTGCCTACCACTTGGAGGTCTTGACCAAGGGAAGCTGTGACACCAAGGAAGGAACTCTAGCTCTGGGGTATTAAGGAAGGGAGCATTTGCTTTTTGTACTCATCTTTTCTACCTGCCCCCAGCCATGTGAGAAAGTAGACTTAGGGGAGGGAGGAGGAGTTTTAGAAGTTGTCGTTTCCATCTGTCCCCCACAGCATGCTAGAGTTACAGAGGTGAAAGAGCAGGCACCATTTTTCTCCCCACTTTAGGTGTCTTACATCAAGTGTCTGGTCCGTGTGGGGGATGGAAGGAGTTGGAAGTTTTTAATTGCACTGTTTTCTCTGTCTCAATACACAGTTAGTACCCAGAAGTTTGCTTTCACCTCATAAGGATAACTATATGCCCTCGTCGGTTTTGCTTTAGAGTTAGATCAACTCTCTAGCTCTGTACCACAATTTAGTTTTCAGGGACTTTCATTATCCCATGATCCTGCAGGAAATCATGTTGGTGTACTATATTAATGGCATGATGCTGGTAGGATCTGTAGAGCAGATGCCTTGAGATGATACATAACTGCTAGAGGATAGAGATAAATCTCTCAAAATCCAGGGGTCTACACGTCAGTGAAATTTTTGAAATTCTAGTGGTCTGAGAGAAGTCTGGAAATGCTTTCAAATCAGAAAGATGAGTTGCTAGACTTTTCTTTCCTCATCAATAAAGCAGAAGTAATGCTTGAAGGGCTTCTTTGCATTTTGGGAATCAATATATATCACATATGACTCATTTACAAAAGCTGCTAGTTTTTTTGTGGTGTCTGGAGCAAAAGACACGTTTTCAGTCTGAACTGCAGTATAAGCAACTCTTTCAACTCTTACTGGTTGGTGGATCCAATCAGTAGTAGTCAAAATGTCTGATACAAATTGAAATGTTCATTGGAGCCTGTGGCAGATAGAAGAATCAGAGTGGAAATACCTAGGGTTTTGGAGCAAAGCCATGTTTTTTTTTTTTTTCTTTCCAGTAAGTAACTATTGTGTCTCCAAAAAACAGATCTTGCCTTGTTAATGGACCCTGATAGAAACTAAAGTCTGACCAAAGACACAGGTGACCAAGCCATGCAAGCTGCCCTGTTTGAACTGTGTGTTATCAGAATCACAAGACATAAATTGGAATGCGCAGCAATACTCTTTCATCAATTGAAATGAGATCTATAGGACTAGGCCTGAGTGGATAGTGAAGGCAAACTAAGATGTGTGTTAAGATGATTATACTTCTAGGGTGTTTGTTAGGTCCTTCAGGCTCCTTTCTCTCAATCTGTATTTATAGCATCATTGTGGGTTCCCTATATTCAATTGGTTGAGAAAGAAAACATCCAGCCTATTTCATAGATGACTTTAATCCATATGCTGGCACCATTTATGTGTACTGCTATGATATTGTCATGCAGTGGTGGCTTTGAAAAACAACGAAAAAAGAAAATTTCTCAGAGAACAGAGTTTAATAATCTACACCATTGTCTAACTTATCAGAAAGGGAGTGTGTCCTGAAATAAGTATGTATATCTATTCATAGACAGTAGCAAATGATTTGGCCAGATGATCAGAGGTTTGGAAGGAATGAGATTAGAGGACTGGTGACAAGATTGGAAGAATGAACCTCTTAAAATTGGTTTATGGTATCTATATCTGTATCTGTACCTCTGTTTATATCAATACCTGTATCATCTATCTATCTTTATGTCTATATCTATATCTCTGTCATCTCCCATGTGACTGTTCATAAGACATTGAAAAGAAGGCTGTTAATAATAAGGACAAGATGGTTTACTCATGCCTGTCTGCAGCCTTCTCCCTAGCCATTTGATATACTTTTTTAGTGGGCTCTTGAAAAAAGTTGCCATAGGTGAAGAGGGATGGTGGCTATGCATGAAATCAACAGTATTTATTGCCCTTTATCAAATCTCACTTGGCTACTCTTATTGCCAGTATCAGAGTTCAATTCCGAGTTTCTGATAAGATATGTCCCCAGTGGTCCTGCTATTATTAGGGGAAGTAATATGTCTCTTAGGAATAGACATATATTGTGGATTTTAAATTTTCTTCCTATTCTGGCATGTTCTTCCAACATTCATAGCCTTCTGTAATACTTTATACAGCATTATTACAGTCAAAACTGCTTCTTACTGGGGAACTCCATCACAGTGAAAGAACAAAGGCATAGTCTTTATAGTATGTAATTGTTTACAGTGAAAGAAGCAAGACAATGGGCTAATGCCTATGATATTCACTGGGTTTAGTATGTTCTCCCATCATCCAGAACCATGAAATAGCCTGTTGGAGACTCAGTTACAGCATTAGCTAGCAGATAACATCTTAACAAGTTTAAGGCATTGTTCTACAGGTTGTGTTTTGTGTACTCAATCAGTGGCCAACATATGGAGTTGTTTCTTCATTTGCTAGTATACCCAGATCTAGACACAAAGAGTAAAAGAGGGAGGGAATATATCTTTGTATTATGCCTATTGATGCAATTATAAAAAATTTCTTAACTGTCCCTGTGACTCTGAATTTTATTGGTTTAGAGATCTTCTACTCACACAGGCAATATTTCCACTTGGGGTTACTACGGTGGTTCCAGTAATTTGAAAGCTAAGATATTTTGAGTTCCTTGTGCCACTAGTGAACAGATAGAAAAGGGGCCTGGTGTGGGCCATGATGATTGATCCTGATTATCAAGGTTGAAATATGGTTGCTGCTATACAGTGGAGAGAAGGGAGGAATGGAGGGAACCTAAATTTTCCCCTGTGGTTCCTCCCCTTGTCATCATGTAAAGCCTGTCTGTAAAGAATCCCAACAGTCTAAAATGCTGGTTGTGTGCAAAGCAATGATGGAATGAGGAGTGGGAAGAATAAGTAATAAATACAAATACTCACAATAAATACTGTGACCTTATGACCATATGCAGAAATATCCATCTTATCTTCCTTGATGTGACCAGGATTTAAAACTGTGGGTCTGGTAGATTATATTATTATTATTCCCATGTATTTGCTACTTCTCCCTGGGGAGAGAAAATAAATTTTTCCACCCCATTAACTTCAGACTGTCTTAATGTTTTTGGTCAGTGAAAAGTAAGAAGTGATATGAATTACTACTAGCAGAAATTTAAGTTAGTGGATGGTTCTTTGTATTTTCTGTTCCATTTGCCATGAGATCAGTAATATTTCAGAGAGAGGGTACTTCAACAACATGGGTTTCAAAGACTACTTGGAGAGAGTTGCAGCTAACCTACAATAGGTAGGTAGTCTGAAATAAAAATAAGTCTTCATTGGTGGAACTCCTGAGCTTTTGGAGTTGTTTGTTATTGTAGTGTAACCGAGTCTATCCTGGCTTATATGGTGTATTTTTACTAATCTTAACAATCTAAATTTTTTATATCATTCTCTTTTTCTCCCAGTTTTCTATAAAGAGTGTGTTGGTAGTGGTTGACTATATAGGCAAGCCCATGGGTTATAGAATAATAAAATTGGATCAAATAAACCTAGATGAAGAGTCATTATCACCTAGTGATTCTGGACTCGACTCTAGATACTACAACTGATACTGGTGTGGACAGCTGATGAGTATATTTTTTGCTATATAATAGTTGTAGTATGTTAGGGGGAAAATGTTAGGAGGTAGATGTTTAAATATGGAAAGAAGGATATATTTTGGTGTTGAGCAACCCGAAATGTACATTGTGGTAGACATTTGCCATTTTTTTCAGCGTCCACATCTGAACCCACTTTCTATGTTTGTGATTTCCATGAGCATAGATCAGAGACCAAACCATTCTCCCACCAAGAAACCTGAAAATTCCAGACTAGCCCTCCCAGCATCCCAGCATCATGGGCATAATCAAATGACCTAGGCTCCATCAATTAGAGGCACAGTGCCAGACTTGTTTTTCCACAGTGGGGATTTTAAAAGCCAAGATATAAATTCAGATTTTTGTGATTCCAAAATCATGGTAAACCTTTAACTAAAGCGTGTTACTAATGAGTGGGAGTTAAGTTGCTCTACCACCTACTGGCTTTGTGATCTTGGGCTAATCACTTAACCTGTCTGAACCTCAGCTCCTTGTTTGGAAGTTGAGGATAATGAGAGTATGCCTCCCTAGAGCCCTTGTGAAGAAAAAAATGTAATAATGTATACACAGTACATTAAATGAGACAATGTGTGAAGCAAGGGCTAAATAATTGGGAGTTAGGCATGCGGACAAGCAGGGATTGTGGAGAATGCCTGTGGAAGTAGTGGTGACAGCGGTGAGCCTGAGTTCCCAGGGTATCTGTGGCAGTGCTGTCCATGCCAGCTCTGGTGGGGGCTGTTTCCTTCCTGGATGAGTTCTGTGCTATGATGAGGCTCTGCCTCTGTCCACAAAGCTTCAGCATGGTTCTCCAGCCCTCCTAATGATGCTATGAACTGCCCAGTTATCTTTTAGTAAAGCCCTGCTCTGCCATAACTGCCGAGTCTGCTTTTGTTGCTTGGAACTAAGAACTTCTGCTATTTTGGTAGGCCTGCCTGGCTTTCTTTCTGATGGTCAAAAACACATGAATTTTAGAAATCAGACAAATCTGGTTTGAATCCTTCTGTGTCTTTTACCAGCCTGAGTGACCTGTTCAAATTTCTAGAACTCTTGAGCTTCTAACTTCCTATCCTTAAATGTAGATAATAATACATACTTTATAGGGTAATCATTAACTGAGTTAATATGTATTAAAAATGCCTATCACTGAATCTCACCTTTGTTTTATAGATTTTATTTATTTATTTGTCAGAGAGAGCGAGCGAGCGAGAGAGAGCGAGCACAAGCAGGGGGAGCGGCAGGCAGAGGGAGAAGCAGGCTCCCTGCTGAGCAAGGAGCCCGATGCGGGGCTTGATCCCAGGATTCCAGGATCATGACCTGAGCCAAAGGCAGACACTTAACCGACTGAGCCACCCAGGCATCCCTCTCACTTTTTTAAAAAAAAAATATTTATATATCTATTATTTTAGAGAGAGAGGGAATGAAAGCGGGGGGGGGGGGGTGAATCTCAAGCAGACTCCCTGCTGAGTGTGGAGCCCGACACAGGGTTCGATCTCACAACCCTGAGATCATGACCTGAGCCAAAACCAAGAGTTCGATGCTTAACTGACTGAGCCACCCAGGCGCCCTGAATCTCACTTCTAATAAGCATGTAGGCGGGTGAATTCTGCCCCCCCCCAAACCAGTATGGCTGCCTTTGTCTCCTTCATGTTAGAGGTTGGGCTATGTAACTATAGGCCCATATATTGGGATGAGTCATAGAACCCAGGGGAGTGATATACCTTTCAGAGGACATGGAAAATAATTGGAAAAGGGAATTTCTCTAGCTCTAGGCTTATCTTAACTGAGTAGAAAGAATGGGGATAACATAGAATGAAGCGTGTTATTCAGTGGTAATTGAGTCTGCATTATTTGTAATTTTCTGCATTATTTGTGTCAAGCCCATTAGGCAACTGCATCATTAGTATCATATTCACAAGTGTTATCATGCAGTTACAGCCAACAGTCACTTAATGGAAAAATCCACTTTGAATCATGTGGGTATTTTCTTTCTTTCCTCCCTATTTCCTTCTTTCATCTTGCTGATGACACATGTGCCCATGCTCACATGCTCACACACTCACACACATGCATGTATGCACACATCATATAGCATATCACATATGCCGTGCTTTCCTATTTATGGTAAAGAATTTAGCTACTAAGTGTGCCCAGGATAATGATTCAGTAAAGGCACATTAACTCACTTACTTTGGGTATTAGAAATATTTTATTTGCTATTTTATTACTATTCTTAAAAGCCTTACTTTAGGGCAGGGGTGTTAAAACTTTGGTGTGCATAGAAATCAAGGAGATCACCAAATATGCAGATTTCATGGTCCACTCAAATGAGGTAGGTATTATTATAACTCTGCTTCTACTGTGGAAGCTGGGGAACAGAAAGGCTAAATTAATGACTTGGCTACAGTCATTGATGCAGCCAGAATTTAATCCCAGGTATTTCTTATCCTGACTTCATATTACATAGAGCATAAAGACAGAGTACTGTACCCTCTGGTAGGTAACTTAGAACACGGTCAGTTTTAGTAACTTTTTCTTAATCTAGTGACCCAGGTAGAATTTGTTGGCTTTTTGATATCAATTAGATCTTTGCTACTTTTCAATAGGGAATGACAAGTCATATTCTATCACTTCTGTTTCTTCTATCGTTATACCTTTTCCCGATTGAATGAAATAGATATCAATAATTGTACACCAAAGCAGACACTGGAAAGAATAATCACTTAAAAGCACTTGCTTATTTTCCCAGATCTGTCAAACCTTTCCATGCATTTAGGATTTAGGACTGAGAAATAGATCCTTTGGGACTGTTAAGGGATTATGATCTTGGGAAATTAATCCATAGTAAAAATGTGTTTACAGTGCTTGGACTTTCTTAAACCTTCATCTGGAGAAAATTTATGACTCTCTTCCCCTCCACTGCCTCATTTCCAATTTTTTCATTACCGTTGAATCCTTTCTATATACAGTGACTCTCTATGTGCTATCCCACTTAATCCTTATAGCAGCCTGCAAAGTAGATACTATTCTTCCCATTTTATAGATGGGCAAAAAGGAGCTTAGAGAGGCTAACTTCTCAAATATCACACAGCTAATCATTAGCAGAGCTAAATTATAATTATTGACTCCAGGTCCATTTCACTCTAAAATCTGTGCCCTTAACTACCAACATTGCTTATTTAACAGAATCATAGGTTTTTATGTTTTTGGGACAAGCCAGTAATAAATTCAACAATAGCAATCATAACCAAACCCTAAACAGACAGACTTTATATCCTCCAGCACACTATGGAGTTGCTCTGCAGAGTAGAAAGTTAAACTTCAGTGGAATGGGAACGTTGAGATCTCTTTATGACCCAGTAACTGTTCTCATGGCAATGACAAAATGGCAGAAGAGCCGCACACAGGTGACAGGAGCCCGGGCGTAGCACTCTGTTTGTGCAACCTTTATTAAATGGAGCCGTTGGCTACCACCTGCGGGTTTGTAGTTGTGCCTTCCACTGAGCACACATTTGATCTTCCGATTAATTAGGTGCACCTTGGCTAGAAGCCCATGATCAAGCATACATATTTCAAAGCTTAAACTGGGTTCCTCCTAAGATGAAAGCAGAATGTTTCAAAGTGCAGCATAAATCCTCATGTCATCTTGGAAAATGACTGACATTAACAATATTAATTTATTGATAAAATAAAAAACATTAGAAGGAAACGATGCACTTCAACTTTTACTTCTAATTTGTATTTTTATGACAAGATTTTTATTGGAGGAAAGTGGTGGTGATCTTTTTGAGGAGATCTTTAATTAGAACAGATTAATTCTATCCCTTTGGCATTACTAGGTAAAAAAAATTGAACTCCCAAAGATGTTGTCTCTAAAATGCTTAAAAGTCTACCCACATTCTTTCTGAGATGGAGACATTGCATTGCTTTTAGTTTTTCTTAAAATGATTCGGTATTTTATAGGACAAGTAACATTTCCCTATTTAATTGCTATTCTATCCAAAAGCTGTGTCACCGAGCTTCTTATTTTTTAAGAGGTTCCAGCTGTCTGAGTTGCCTGTTTATTCTCCCTTTTTTTGACTTTTTTCCAAACATGTGTCTTTCATCTCTGCAGTGAGCAACGAATAACCAGCCAGGACTGTCTCCTCCATCTTACCCCTTTTCTCTGTGCTAAGGTAAACACAGTGTGCTGTTTCCTTTCTCCACAGTGGCTAGAGTACTGCCAGCATGTAAGACACTAACGACTCATTTCTAATCTTTAGCCACGTAATTAACAGCAAAGATGAATACATAGAACAAGGATTCATTTGCACAGCCTCGGTGGCCCTCTTTGTGTGTTATCTAGGATGGATGATCTATATTTTTATTTTCCTGCTCATTCGCTTACCTTAATAGGGTGCCCTGATAAATCTGTAGTAGCAACCAGATATTTGCTCATCAACTCTGTGGGATAGATCATTCTTTGTTTAAACCAGTCTTTGTGGAACTGACAGATCCAGTGGGGGCTTGCAGAAAAGATCCATGAAGAATATAATTTGAATTGTCCTGTCTGTACCACTTCTTATCAGTTGTCTTTAATAAACCTTCTAGACTTTTTCCTTTTAGAGTTTTTGTTATTATATTAGAAGAAACTTACTAATGTAAATGCATTCTTGTTATAACAAGTGTAAAAAAAGCCTTTGTAAATGGAAAGCTAATAATTCTCTCTGCTTCCCATTTCTTTAAATAGAATACCAGTGCTAACAGCCAAGGATGTATGTTTATATTCCCATTTCCACGGATACATACATACATGCATATATAAAAATATATATGTGTATATATATATCCATGTTTTAATATTTTTACAAAACTGAAATACTGTATGTTCTTCTTCACAGTTATATTTTGTTTAAAAATATAGCCATTCAAAAGTTGTCATTGCATATCCAGGCAGTGTTCTAGGCATGGGTAATATGATGGTTAGCAAGATGGATAACTTACTGCCCTCGTAAAGCTTACATGTTAGTGAATCATGGCTATTCTTCAGGTCAGTAGACACAAAACCGGATGATTTGACAAATGACTTCATAATCTTACAAATTTCCTTTCCTACTAATAGATATTTACATATTTTCCACTTTTATTGTTGTTGCCAACAATGTTAAATATTGAGTATCCTCATATAGATATTCTTATGTACCAGTGCTTTTTTGCTTAATAGGGTAGGTTTTTCAAAACTGGAATATCTGGAGAAAATAAACACATACTTATCATTTTAATAAGTATTATAAATAACTTTCCAAAAGATTGTAGCATCCTTAGGTTCAGTGCTTCTGCCATTCACATATCCACCAAAAATAGGGAAGTGTTTGTTCTCTTTCATCATGGATAGTAGCCCTCTTTTACCATTCACAAGTTGCCATTTGTGAAAAAAGGGGTGCTATTTTGAATATAATTTACGTTTTCCTAATTAGTAGTGAGATGGAGTAGCTTTTCATGTTTACTAGCTGTTTGCATTCCTCTAGACTCTTGTTGGATTTTTTTGGTCTCAGTTTCCTCCTTTTTTCTGTTTCTTTATATATAACATTCTAACCCTGTATGTCTTAAATGTATTGCAAATATTTCCCCAAGTTCATTTGTCTTTTTATTGTGCTTTTTGGCATATTTTTTCACATAAAATTCTAAATTCTTCATGTAGTCAAATAGGTTTAATTTTCCCTCTATCATTTCTAGGTTTCCTCTTTCACTTAAGAAATTGTTCCCCACCCTAAGATTATTCAGGTAGTAGCTTAAAATTTCTTCTGAATGTTTTATTGTTTTATTTTAGACTTAGAGACTTTTACTGTATTAATATTTTGTTTCTGTACATGGTGTGGCTTGGGTTTTAGCATCATTTTATTCCAGATTGGTAGCGAATTATGCCAGGATCAGTAATGACCTAGTTCTCCACTCCCTCCAAATTGCCATCTTGCCACACAGATTCCCAGGCATTTGTGAGTAATGGTCTGTACCTCTTGTTAAGTTTCATGGAGCTTCTAGGTTTTTCCAAGTTCTATAATATAATCAAAGGGGGTTAGGGAGCAATTGAGAGTGTAGAAATGTATTGGTGACTTCATTGTCATCAGTTTCTCATTAATGGGATGGGTAGTCAAATGCTATTCCCTCAGGGGCAATAATTGATGATACCAGTGCTGTTACCTCACTTTCTTCTGATGAAATTTCTGTATTAATAAACATAGTTCATGTAAAAATCTAAATTCCCTTTAGTTTGTTCCGAACATAATAAAGTAGCTTACATTTTCTCATATTATAAGGCTATATTGCTTTTAATCAAGTTAACATTATCCAGGGGCATTGCAAAGGCTGCAATTTATTTGTTTCTAACATGCCTTGTAGTTGATTAAATTGACATTCACACTTTCAAGCTCACCACACCATAAAAATCACATGGAAGCTAGATACTGGAAAGAACAAAAAACCAGCATATTCTCCCTTGAAAACATCGGTGAGCTTTATATATCAAAACCCTTTAGTTCAGTAGTTCTCAAAGTATGTGTTGTGGAATACTAGATCCACAGGATGTAAGTTAAGTTAGTTTTATATACAAAAGTTAGTTTTATATACAAAAAAATATGGCAAAAAGTTTGGCAAATGTTAGAGCAAATTTATTTATTTATTTATTTATTTATTTATTTATTTATTTATTTAAAGATTTTATTTATTTGAGAGGGTGAGCGAGAGAGTACACGAGAAGGGGCAGAGGGAGAGGAAGAGGGAGAAGCAGATTCCCCTGCTGAGCAGGGAGCCTGACGTGGGGCTGGATCCCAGGATTCTGGGATCATGACCTGAGCCGAAGGCAGACACTTAACCTACTGAGCCACCCAGGCACCCCTACAGCAAATATATTTAAATAGGGTTTTTACAGTAGGACTTCTCAGAGGCTTTTGCAGTGTTTCCCAAACTTATTTGACTGTAATTACTTTTCTTCCCTCCCATGGTGTACAGAGCTGGTGTTTCTTAGCACATAGTTCGGAAATGCTGCTCACGCGTGTTCTTGTTGGTCATCATAAGCTTCTATCTTCCCCAGTAAGAAGAAAATACAAGTATATAAAAAGAATAAGAATAACCTAATTATCTGAGTTGGATTAGTTTGGTCTTTTACATGGAAAGAAATGCTGATAAAAATTACTGGTCTATTACTGGCTTTTTGCATGACATCTCAGTCAGTACAAAGTCTTCATGCTTTCCTGGGCTGACGATCATACCCATTCTACTTTTATAGTTGGCACTAAATGGTCTTCTTGATGATGGGCCTTACATTGTTGCTAACCTTCCCAAACTCAAAACAAATCCCTTCCCTTCCAAAGTTGTACTCCCTTCTGTTGTTTTTTTTTCCCTCCCGAGGGGACCTTTCTAGATACATTATGAGCATTGAGTGGTTGTGGGAGAAATCGCTTATGAAGGTTTATATTCTGTTATTTGAAACCTATTTGTGCTGTGGTAGGGAAAACTCCTGTAGGAATCTTTACTTAAAGGGTTGGTTTTTACTTCTTTATTCTCTTAAATCAATATTATAATCAATTCTGTTATCTTTTGAACTTTCTCTAACCCAATTCTATCCTCCTGGCAGTCAGTTGGTTAAAAGTCAGTGCTTTTCTGGTGGGGGTATTCACTGATTCGGCAATTCAGCATTTTTATTTTCTCTCTAGAGAGGCCTTGACAAGAATCCTCCAATAATTAATTTGCCCGTCCTGGTTACTTATATGATGGCAGTTGTAAGTTCACAAGGAGAAGGTGGCCTGACTATTGATACTCGCATCAAAAACATATTAACATTAAGTTTATTTTAGTATTTCTATGAAGGTAAGTATTGAGGTCTAGAAAACCAGTAAACTTTTTTTTTTTCTCTTCTCTTTCTTTTCCTCCTTCCTTCTTTCCACCCCATCCTCCCTCCCTTCTGCTTGTCTTCCTTTCTTCCTTGAACTGTGCTGTTCATTAACATAAGACTGGTATGGCTGCTTCATTAGAGAAGCTGGGGAGGGGGCAAGTGTACAGTAAGAGAACAGTAGGTTATACATAGGAAATTTAAGACACAGGTGCTGGTTCCTCATTTCATTTTACAATAGCACAGATATTGTCACAATATTTGTTCTTCCAATCCATGAGCGTGGAACGTTTTTCCATTTCTTTGTGTCTTCCTCAATTTCTTTCATGAGTATTCTGTAGTTTTCTGAGTATAGATTCTTTGCCTCTTTGGTTAGATTTATTCCTAGGTATCTTATGGTTTGGGTGCAATTGTAAATGGGATCGACTCCTTAATTTCTCTTTCTTCTGTCTTGTTGTTGGTGTATGGAAATGCCACTGATCTCTGTGCATTGATTTTCTATCCTGCCACTTTACTGACTTCCTGTATGAGTTCTAGCAGTTTTGGGGTGGAGTCTTTTGGGGTTTTCCACATAAAGTATCATATCATCTGCAAAGAGAGTTTGACTTCTTCTTTGCCCATTCGGATGCCTTTTATTTCTTTTTGTTTTCTGATTGCTGTGGCTAGGACTTCTAGTACTATGTTGAATAGCAGTGGTGATAGTGGACTCCCTGCTGTGTTCCTGACCTTAGGGTAAAAGCCCTCAGTTTTTCCCCATTGAAAATGATATTCGCTGTGGGTTTTTCATAGATGGCTTTTATGATATTGAGGTATGTAACCTCTATCCCTATGCTGTGAAGAGTTTTAATCAAGAAAGGATGCTATACTTTCTCAAATGCTTTTTCTGCATCTATTGAGAGGATCATATGGTTCTTGTTCTTTCTTTTATTAATGTATCACATTGATTGATTTGTGGATGTTGAACCAACCTTGCAGCCCAGGAATAAATCCCACTTGGTCGTGGTGAATAATCCTTTTAATGTACTGTTGGATCCTATTGGCTAGTATTTTGGTGAGAATTTTTGCATCCATGTTCAACGGATTTTGCTCTATAATTCTCCTTTTTGATGGGGTCTTTGTCTGGTTTGGGGATCAAGGTAATGGTGGCCTCATAAAACGAGTTCGGAAGTTTTCCTTCCATTTCTATTTTTTGGAACAGATTCAGAAGAATAGGTATTAATTCTTCTTTAAATGTTTGGTAAAATTCCCCTGGGAAGCCATCTGGCCCTGGGCTCTTGTTTGTTGGGAGACTGTTGATTACTCTTCAATTTCCTTACTTGTTATGGGTCTGTTCAGGTTTTCTGTTTCTTCCTGGTTCAGTTTTGGTAGTTTATACATCTCTAGGAATGCATCCATTTCTTCCAGACTATCTAATTTGCTGGCATATAGTTGCTCATAATATGTTTTTATAATTGTTTATATTTCTTTGCTGTTGGTTGTGATCTCTCCTCTTTCATTCATGATTTTATTTATTTGGGTCATTTCTCTTTTTGATACATCTGGCCAAGGGTTTATCAATCTTATTAATTCTTTCAAAGAACCAGCTCCTAATTTCATTGATCTGTTCTACTGTTCTTTTGGTTTCTATTTCATTGATTTCTGCTCTGATCTTTATTATTTCTCTTCTCCTGCTGGGTTTAGGCTTTATTTGCTGTTCTTTCTCCAGCTCCTTTAGGTGTAGGGTTAGGCTGTGTATTTGAGACCTTTCTTGTTTCTTGAGAAAGGCTTCTATTGCTATATACTTTCCTCTTAGGACTGCCTTTGCTGCATCCCAAAGGTTTTGAACAGTTATGTTTTCATTTTCATTTTTTTCCATGAATTTCTTAAATTCTTCTTTAATTTCATGGTTGCCGCATTCATTCTTTAGTAGGATACTCCTTAGCCTTCATGTATTTGAGTGCTTTCCGACTTTCCTCTTGTGACTGAGTTCTAGTTTCAAAGCATTATGGTCTGAAAATATGCAGGGGATGATCCCAATCTTTTGGTACTGGTTGAGACTGATTTGTGACCTAGGATGTGATCTATTCTGGAGAATGTTCCATGTGCACTGGAGAAGAATGTGTATTCCATTGCTTTGGGATGGAATGTTCTGAATATGTCTG
This sequence comes from Halichoerus grypus, assembly GCF_964656455.1. Lineage (NCBI taxonomy): Eukaryota > Metazoa > Chordata > Mammalia > Carnivora > Phocidae > Halichoerus > Halichoerus grypus. The sequence goes on from NC_135714.1 coordinate 45,337,363, forward strand.
TGAAGTCCATCTGGTCCAGTGTGTCATTTAAAGCCTTTATTTCCTTGTTGGTCTTTTGTTTAGATGATATGTCCATTTCAGTGAGGGGGGTGTTCAAGTCCCTACTATTATTGTATTGTTGTCGATGTGTTTCTTTGATTTTGTTATTAATTGGCTTATATTTTGGCTGCTCCCATGTTAGGGGCATAGATCTTTACAGTTGTTAGATCTTCTTGTTGGATAGACCCTTTAAGTAGTATACAGTGTCCTTCCTCATCTCTTATTATAGTCTTGGTTTAAAATCTAATTTGTCTGATATAAGGATTGCCACCCCAGCTTTCTTTTGATGCCCATTAGCATGGTAAATGGTTTTCCACCCCCTCAACTTCAATCTGGAGGTGTCTTTGGGTCTAAAATGAGTCTCTTGCAGGCAGCATATTGGTGGGTCTTGTTTTTTATCCAGTCTGATAGCCTGTGTGTTTTGATTGGGGCATTTAGCCCATTTACATTCAGGGTAACTATTGAAAGATATGAATGTAGTGCCATTGAATGTAGTGCCTGTAAGGTGACTGTTACTGTATATTAGCTCTATTCCTTTCTGGTCTATGTTACTTTTAGGCTCTCTCTTTGCTTAGAGGACCCCTTTCAATATTTCTTGTAGGGCTGGTTTGGTGTTTGCAAATTCTTTTAGTTTTTGTTTGTCCTGGAAGCTTTTTATCTCTCCTTCTATTTTCAGTGACAGCCTAGCTGCATATAGTATTCTTGGCTGCATATTTTTCTCATTTAGTGCTCTGAATATATCATGCCAATCCTTTCTGGCCTGCCAGGTCTCTGTGGATAGGTCTGCTGCCAATCTAATGTTTCTACTGTTGTAGGTTACAGATCTCTTGTCCCGAGTTGCTTTCAGGATTTTCTCTTTGTCTCTGAGACTTGTAAGTTTTACTATTAGATGTTGGGGCGTTGACCTATTTTTATTGATATTAAGAGGGGTTCTCTGTGCCTCTTGGATTTTGATGCCTGTTTCCTTCCTCAAATTAAGGAAGTTCTCTGCTATAATTTACTCCAATATACCTTCTGCCCCTCTCTCTCTTTCTTTTTCTTCTGGGATCCCAATTATTCTAATATTGTTTCATCTTATGGTATCACTTATCTCTCGAATTCTGCCCTTGTGATCCAGTAGTTGTTTATCTCTCTTTTTCTCAGCTTCTTTATTCTCCATCATTTGGTCTTCTATATCAATGATTCTTTCTTCTGCCTCATTTATCCTAGCAGTTAGAGCCTCCATTTTTGATTGCACCTCATTAATAGCCTTTTTTATTTTGACTTGGTTAGACTTTAGTTCTTTTATTTCTCCAGAAAGGGTTTCTCTAATATCTTCCATGCTTTCTTCAAGCCCAGCTAGTATCTTTAAAATCATCATTCTGAACTCTAGTTCCAACATCTTACTAATGTATGTATTGATTAGGTCCCTGACAGTCAGTACTGCCTCCTGTTCTTGTTTTTGAGGTGATTTTTTCTATCTTGTCATTTTATCCAGAGGAGAATAGATGAATGAGAGAACAAAATGCTAACAGGGTAACAATGACCCCAGAAAAATATACACTAAACAAATCAGAAGAGACTGAAACCGGGGGGAAAAGAAAGGGAAGGAAAAAAAAAAGAATATGATCAGGCTGGTGAATAGATCAGAGCCACACACTAGATTTTGAGCGTATTTTGGTCTGTTAGAAGAAACTGCCTCCCAAAATTTTAAAGAAAGAAGAACTTATATATATACAAATATAAGGGTAAATATGATGAAGGGATGGAATATGAGTGTAAAGATGAAAATTACAAAAGATTTTATAAAAGAAATTGATAAGAAGTTGGTCGAAAAAAGAAGAAAATTAAAAATAAAAAAGGGAGAGAATGTGATCAGGCAGGAGACTGGAACAAAGCCATACACTAGATTTAGGGTATATTTTGGTCTGTTAGAAGAAACTGTATCCCCAAATTTTAGAGAGAAAAACATATATATACAAAAAATAAGGTTAACTACAATGAAGGGATAGAACATGACTCTAAAAATGAAAATTAAAAAAGATTTAAAAAGGGGCCTCTGGTTGACTTAGTTGTTAAGTGTCTGCCTTCGGCTCAGGTCATGATCCCAGGGTCCTGGGATGGAACCCCGCATCAGGCTCCCTGCTCGGTGGGAAGCCTGCTTCTTCCTCTCCCACTCCCCCTGCTTGTGTTCCCTCTCTTGCTGTGTCTCTCTCTGTCAAATAAAAAAAAAAAACGATTTAAAAAAAAGGAATTGATAAGATGTTGGTTAAAAAAGGGAAAAAGAGAAATTAAAAGATAGAAAAAGAAAAAAATAAAGAAAATTAAAAAAATTAACTTTGAAAGACTTAAGAATCATGGGAAAAAAAGCCATGAATTCTCTGTGCTGTATTCCCCTACTGCTGGAGTTCTGCTTGTCATTGATCGGTAAACTTGGTCTTGGCTGGCTGTTCTTGCTGATCTTCTGGGGGAGGGGCCTGGTGCAGTGGTTCTCAAATGTGTTTGCCTGAGGCGGAATTGGACCGCCCTTGCCGGGGGTCCAGGCTAAGTAATCTGCTCAGGTTTGCTCTTGGTAGCTTTTGTTCCCTGCAAACTTTCTGTACAGCTTTGGAGGACGAGAGTGAAAATCGCAGCCTCCCAATTTCTGCCCTGGAGGAGCCGAGAACTCGGGGCCCCACTCCTCGGTGAGCCCCCAGAGAAAAGCAGTCAACCACTCCCATCTCCCCGGTCTCCAGCCGCACTCCGTGCTCACCCGGCCTGTGACTGAGCGTTTCTATCTCTGGCACATGACCCCGTTTGGAGTCTCCAAACCCAGCAGATCCCTGCGGTGCACTCCCATGCCGCTCCTCCCGGGAGAGGAAGGGGAGTCTCCCCGGCTCTGCCGCTTGTTGGGTCCCTGCTGGAAGAGCAGTGGCCCGACTGTGCCGTGGATTACGGTTTATGGCAACCCTGAGCTGAGAGCCCGCTCCTCGGCTCCGTCTTTGCAGCCAGCTTCCCTGCTCCGATACCTGGGAGCTCTGCCGCACTCAGGCACCCCCGGTCTTTCTGTGACCCTGAGGGTCCTGAGACCACACTGTGCCAGTGAGGGTTCCATCCCCCCTTAGCTACCGGAGCGACGTCCCTCAGCGGAACAGACTTCTAAAAGTTCCAATTTTGTACCCCACTGCTCTATCACTTGCCAGTAGCTGGCTGATGGAGGCTACCTCCCCGCTGACCCCATGGTTTATCTTCCCATATATCGCCTTGGATTCACTTCTGCGCACGTCCTACCTTCCAGAAAGTGGTCGCTTTTCTGTTCAGAGAGTTGCTGCTATTCTTTTCTTCTATCTCCTGCTGTATTTGTGGGTGTTCTGAATGGTTTGATACCTACCTAGCTGAATTCCTGGGACCAGACGAAATTTAGGTCTCCTACTCCTCCGCCATCTTGCTCCTTCCCTGCTAAGTATATTTTAAATATATTAGAGATAATTTGTCCTCCTTTAAAACCAGAAAAGTAAAATTATAATAAGTTTAAATTTTGACAAACTAAAAAAATAACATGGGATGTTGAATGTAAAAGTTGTATTAAGGTTCTAATAAAAATCTTACATGTATTTTGCTTTCTTTAAACATATTATTTATTCATCTATTTATCAAGGTAATTCAGCATCTAGAGTGTGCCAGGTACATATGGAGGCAATGATAAATAATATAAATTCTTGTCTTGAGGTAACATATACATTATTAGGAATTGCTGAACCATCAACTAATAATTATTGTAAGAATTTTCCTGATCTAATTTTGTGAATTCACCTAAATTTTAATAGTTTACTGGTTGTTTAAGTTCATTTGCTTTTTTTTTTTTGGCTAGAGGGGAGAATAGAGGTTGCATAATTTAAATATTGGGCTCAATATCCAGATAATGTCTGGATTTCTAAGACTTGTTCATACTCTACCTCATTGCTAATAATGATACCAACTTTGTTATTTATTGAACACTACTTTTTTTCCCTTAAATATCTTAGATTGTCTCTTTTGTGTTTTGAACTCACTCTTTAATTTTCTTTGACACACTTTGATACCTTTGGCTCAAACTGTCTTCTTATTGATTTTGTTTTCTCCCTATCACAAATTACATATTTCATCTATTTTTAGCTTTTGTTTTCAGTGGAGAATTTTATTTTTCACTCAATATCTAATGTTTCCTTCAGGAAATAATTATATAATTATATATATATATATATGTATATATATATATTTTTTTTTGGTCAAGGTATGTGATAAAAACATATAATAAAACATTATAGAACATTCATGTGATAAAACATTTTATATGACAAAACATTAGTTAAATGTTTATGGAACTGACTGACAGTCCATGTAATCTGCCTTCGTTTCTCTGTGTGTATGTATGATTGTGTGTGCAACTACAACCTCCATTTGCCAATATAATCTTGTGATAGATATTTCTTAGAGGTCATGCAGCACATATAAATTAAATACATTTATCATGGTCTTATTTTATTTGAAGATGCTGCTTGAAGATACTTAGGGGAATGTCCATGAATAGTTTGAAAATTGTTGCTTTAGGATATGTACTCATTTAAGATCTTCTAGAATTATCTCCTCCTCTGTTCTTGAGAGATCATTGGCTTTGACAGAGTCTTCCATTAGAATTAGCACAGTTGTTTTCAGTTTGCTAAATGTATTTGTGAGGAAATTGCCACATTGATTGATATAATAAAAACCTAAATTTGTAAGACTGACAGTGAAGACTGACAACATCTTTTCATGGGATGAACAACTGGACATTAGTATTATTTCTTGTATTACTCAGAATCTTTTGGTTGCAAATGATGGAAACCCAACTGGGACTAAATTAAGAAAAAGATGACTTATTAAAAGATATAATTTTGAGAATTATTGGAATTGAAGAACAATCAAGTCTTGGAAGGCAGGAATTTGGAGAAGTTCCTCAGGGATTTTATTAGTTGAGATTATCAGTTCAGCTGTTTTGATAATGTGACTTAAGACACAAGATTTATTTATCTCTTATGTAAAAGCTTGAGTGAGTAGACAGTTTGGAGGGAGAAGGTAACCTGATCAATGTCATCCGGAGTCCAAAGTCCCTTCTCTCTGTTTATTCCACCATACCTAAGTGTGTTTTATTTTTTCCATGATTTGTTCTGGGTTACTTCCTGTCAGGTCTAAGCTCCAGCCCCTGGGATTGGGAAAAAATGGGGGATCAAGCTATTTCCTTGTAAGAACATGACACAAAAGTTGCTCATATCGGTTCTGCTCACACTTTTTTTCCCTGAATTTAGCCATGTTGCTACCAGAGAGACTGGGAATTATAGTCTCTAGCTGATAAGCCATGTATCCCACTAAAACTTGAGAATTCTGTTGCACCGAAAAGAAGGATGAGAAAAAGGATAGCAGGGCACATTGCGGTCTCTACCACAAGACTAAGAATGTTTGAACATAATCAAGATTCTATCTTTGCCACTTTGTTTCTCCTTCTCTCGATCAATGGGCTTTTTCTATTCTACTGCAGGACACAGGGCAGGGTATATGGTTATCAGTGGTGCTATGTTTATACTGCCTCAGCATCAAGATCAGTACAGTCTTCAACAAGTAGGCCCAACACTTTCTGGTCCATTACATTGACCAGGGAGGCCACAACTAGAGAGGAGGTGTAAGGGTAGCATTCATGGTTTTAACACATATTTTTTAAGTACCTATATGTCAAGCAGTGTTCCAGACCAGGGCCAAATTTTATCTGCTACTGTTTTTTTAAATAAACTTTATTAGAACATAGTCACACCCATTTGTTTACATATTGTCTGTGGCTGCTTTTGTGTTACAACAGGAGAGTTGAGTCGTTGTGGCAAAATTAGTATGTTCTCAAAGCCTAGGATATTTATTATGTGGCACTTTAAAGGAAGAAAGTTTGCCTACTACTGCTGTAGATGTTGGGGATACAATGATGATCAAGACATGCAAAGTCTCTATCCTTATGCAGAAGATATACATAGGATTTGCCCTCTGAGATCCAGTTTTCTGGGTGATTGCTACCTCTTAGTAGGGTGTCTGATGGAGCAAATGATCTGATTGTTTATTATCTGCAAGGGCTTTCAGGTCTCTTTGGGGTAGCTCTACATAATGTAGTATGTCCATACAAGGAGGGTTACGGCATTACAACCCCAGGTCAGTGTCCTTATAAACTTACAGAAGAGATTTCATAGTCATCAAAATAACCTTTGTAGCTTTGGCTATGTCTTATACTTGGCTTCTGGTCCTTTTTAGTCCATGAATAATTCAAGCCATCGTTTTGTTGTATTATCTGTTCACATTGCCATTTTCTTCCTTCTTACCATTTTCCATATGCCTTGTTCCATTTCTCTTGATCTGTATTCTCATGGCATTTGGATTATTTTGAAAATGGTCATGTCACCTGTGGCTGAAACAGTAACATCCTTTTTCTTTCTCATTTAAATATTTCTACCCTTTCCATTTTCTTCTTCATTTTTTCTTACAATTTTATAGAAGTGAATTCAGAATGTAGAAATTCTTTCAGTTGATTGAGGTTACTCATTACAGGTCTCACTCAATCTGCAAAGTAATGCAGTACATTAGTTTAACACTCATATGCCCTCCACTGCAGGATGACATCCCGCCAACATCTGATTATAAGTATCGAGATGAGAACCTTCCTGTAACACAGCCATTGGGAGTTCAGGACTTGTCTGCTTAGAAATATGCTGCCATCAGGAGGTAGATAATTAATATGAGCGGAAATAATGAAGTAGGGGGTAAAGGTCCAAGAGCCTTATGGCAGGAGAAATTTATGATGGGGGAAACTTTATAATGAGAACAAAGTGTACATTAGTAAATTTATCAAAGGGTTGAAATTGAAAATCTGTTGAGTATGGTGTGTGCTCATTGACTTAATCTTTAGTCCAATCAGGACTGAGAGGCTTACTGTGGCCTCATTTAGTTTATTAGCTATCAGCTTATTCTTCTTGACTTTGTACTTGACTCCCTCCCTCCCTTCTACTCCCCTCCTTCCCCCCCTCTCCCACTACCTCCCTTCCTTCCTTTCTTCCCTCCAGCCAGTCTGTCTCCTACCCTCCCTCCCTCACTCCTCTCTTTTCCTCTGTCACTCCTTCCCTTTTCTCTCCTGTCCTTTCTTCCACAAATAACTATGGAGTACTTACTATGTGATAGGTTCTGAGCAAGATACTACTCGGAATGTAACTGAACAATCAAGACATAGTCCTTATCCTCATGGAGCTTTTGGTTTCACAAGGGAGACAAACAATAAAAAAGGCAATTATTGGAGGGGACTGTGGAAGCACATGCCAGGAATGGATAGATATTTTTTCCTAGTTAAAATGATTTAGTAATTATACAATCACTTTTTTATTAATATGAATTTCATTCGTTCAGTATTTTTCTATAAATGCCGATGAACTTTCTAAACGACAAGGCAAGAACTCTATCCAAGAACTGTGAAATGATCACCAGGCAGTATAATCATGGCCTAGCATCATTAAGTTGGTGCTTTGACACTACTATCAATTAAAACAACATCTTCTTTTAAGGAAACTCTGGTTAGCTTTACATTGTTATGTATAGTAAACTTGCATTTCTTTAAAAAAAATTCTCAAAATAACTCAAAATTTTTATTAGGTTCCCCCAAGTTTCTATTTCCTTGGCAGTTACATTTGAGGGACAGTCCTTGTACTTTCCAGTATGATCACTAGAGAGGTGGGAGGCTGGTGAATGTATCGGCGAGTGTGAACATGTCTCTAGAAATTGTTGTTGCCCCTGATTACTTATACCTAAGCAGGAGTGATGATGGTTAATAATAATAATAGTAGTACTGATAGTAATAAATAGATAACACTCCTGTAGTGCTAAGTTGTAAGTGCTTTACATATACTAACTCACTAACCCTCACAACTCTATCATCACCTCCATTTTATAGATGAAGTTACTGAAGCCAACAGCTGGGTAAGTGACTGACCTGGGGAATTCCAAACCCAGGCTCTGGGGTGCACACTTGTAAACACGATGCTGTCCTTACTCTAACAGCTGCATAATGTTGAACAGTTTTCTGATGGTAAGAGAAGAGGACAGTTTTTGGAATTAAATGACCTGAGTTCTAATACCAACTCTCCATCACTATGCCTTTTGCCTTGGTTTACATAACTAAATGGAGAGATTGAGTTATACTGATATTCCACAAAGTATGTCCCTAGACAGTTTCTATAAAAAAGGGCTTAGTAGTTAAAGAAGCTTAAGAATTGCTGCAAAGTATATTCCTCTCTTGGCAAGTTGCAGTGCTCCAAAATGTCCTGCAGTTAAGACACCTATCTAACTTTGACCCAATTCTTTCTAAACTTTTGACCAAAGGATGCCCTTTTGGAGAAGGATGGAGGGGATAACACATTTTAACACACTAGCAAACTAGTGGCTTATGAAACTGTTTTCAGAAACTCTGAACCATATAATCTTTAATGTCTCCTTCAACTTCAAAATTCCCATGACTGTAAATACCAATTGTATATCTATAGTATTTTCCAGTCTATTTGTATTGACCTCCAATGTTGATTCTAAACTGACTGAGAGTTTGATGGACCCACATAAAGTGCAATACTGTGGGTGGAAAGTACACTTTATATTCTTTGCAAATAAACACAGCCCAGTAGTATCAAATTTACAGTTTGAGGCCCTTCCAACTGGTTTTCTGGCATGTGTAACTTTTGTTCCCCATCAAGCTAAAGTAGAACCTGCCATAACCATAGCTTATTAGAAGGTTTAATGACAACAATTTTCTATTGAAGTTAACTGAATTATAGTTTTGTTTGCAAATGGGTATACATTGTAACATCCCTGAAGTCTTGGTGTTAATAACAGAGTGTAGCGTTCACAATGTTTGTTTCACCATTCATGGAGTTTTCTGCAAAGATCTGTCTCTTTAGCACAACAGTTTTCTTACTTTTTTCCTAGCTGTTTCAGAATGGTTACTTTAGAGCTTTAGCTTTAACATGTGGAACTTACTGTTGTGTGTGTTTGTGAAAGCACATACAGGGAAGACTTTCCTGATTTCATTGATTGAACTGTAGCCAAAGTTCATGGCTATAAACAGTACACAGAATTGCTTTAGACCAAGTACATTGAAGCTTTTTATAATACAGATATTGAGGGACTTGAGAACCTTTTCCAATTTCCACCCACTATCAAGAAATAAGAAATTGGAGTTGGTAGAGGAATTCATCAGCACTTAAGGTGATGAAATTGAACTTATTCAACTTATTATCCACAAGTTTTACCCACAATCAAGAAGAAATTAGCCTTGCTAAGTAAAAATAAATAAATAAATAAATAAAAATAAAAGTCTTCCTGCAGAATTGAAAAAAATGGGCAATTTGACAAAGTGCCACTGTAATATGGCAGGTTAGCGAAGACATTTAGAAATGAGACACTCTATAGTATGAGTGAACTCTACTGGAAAAAAAAAAAGCCAGAAGAAATATCTTGTGCAGAAACACTGAACTGGGTCCTTTTCTCATATAAGAATTTTTAATGGCTCTTATAAGCATTGAAAAGAGACTCGATGGGATCAATTGGTCTCTTTATGGAATTTTCAGCTGGCACACTTTTCCAGCTTTCAGTCAAAAATGTAACCGCTAGTGGCTTAAATTGAAATTCTTGACAGATTTCACCAAGTGTCTTCTCCTTCTTTGTTAAATACAAAGTACAGATCTTTAGCTGACTAGAGAGGCCCCTTCCATTTAGGAAGTTCTTTTCACTCATTGCAGGGCTGCCTTATGGTAATTATTCACCTGGCCCTGTGGAGGGTTGGTATATTAAATTGACCTGAGAAAGATTAGTCACTTATTATCGTAATCTAAATGCGGGAGGGAGCAGAACTATCCCACAAAGACTTACTGTCAAGGGGATTCTTTGGCATGGTGGTGCAAGTAATCAGAATTCCATTTTCCTGCTCCATTACTTTCTAGTTGCATTATTTCAAGCCAGCTACTCCACTTCTCTTCAGTTTTTTCATCTATAAAAGAGGAATTATGAAAATGCCCCTACCCCCCAGCAGGGATGTTGTCAGGATCAAAAAAGACAGCATATTTGAAGCACTGGGCGTGTTATTGTCACTCAGAAATGTTAGGTGCAGTTAGCAGTGGCTGCAGCGATTCAAATGGTTTTCATCAAGTTTGGTATTTCAGGGAAGTATATCCAGTTGGTTCATCAGGAGAACTCTTGTAGATCCTTAGAAAAAAAAATACTACATTTTTCCCTCAAAGATAAAGCCAAAGTATTTGTTGAAATTGTGGCAGCAGCATTCTCTTCATGGTTATAATGTTTCATTGTACCTAGGTTCTTAAAATATATCTTTTAGTTTCAGCTTATCATGGCTTAAGAACATCAAGAAGAGGAAGAAGAATCAGCATGAGGTTGATGGTTGAGTGGCAACTGTAATTTTCCATATAACAGAATCTCTGCTAATATAAAAGCTACCTTCTGGTTATGCAAAAGTTTAATAAAATATAGGCACAAAGTGGTGTTTTCTATTCAACAAACAACAAGTGCAGTCACAGAATTTAGCATGTTGAGTTATTCTTTCCAAAATCAACCACCTAAGGACCCAGGAATATGATTTAAAACAGAATTTCTATGCATTCTTCTTTGATTGAACAAAACAGCTTGTATAGCTAAACTGGGTAGCTGCAGTGCAATTTGGTAATGTTTCTATTTGTTGAAGAAATGCTGAATGTTTGCGGGAATGGCAAGAAGCAAAACATAGCCCTCATCTGTATGCGACATAGTCATAACATAAAATTATGAGCTCAGAGATATGATTTCTGAAAAGATTGAATTAACATTGTGAAATTAGAGCCCCCTCATTTGCATAAATCTGGGGAATGCCATAGCATGACGAAGCTAACAATTGATTTGGCGATGCTGAAGAGTGAAGTCACACAGCATTCCATTCCACAGATCTGGCTCCTTGGTGGAAGTCAGTAGTCGCAGTTCGCTCTTTGTAGAAGGGCCTGGAATCACTATAGTTCAGATACCACTCACAACTCAAAGCTCACCTGAAGTGAAAAAGAAGCACCTTAGAAATACTGTCTGAAATATGATGAGTTTGTTGTGCCATGTAGCTACTTGTAATGAAGATTCCTTTGGGAGAGGAGTGTAATCATCTGCTCAACATAAACCCTTATAGCCTTTTAAACTGATTATAGTTACTCCCAGGTGACCTCTGCTTCCTTGAACTTTCAAGAAAAAGAATCTGATCTGAAGGGAATCAAAGCTTTCATTTGGAAACCAATAATCTGCTGACATGTTCCTGGGTCATGTGATCACTTTATATCCAGAAAGTCTTAGCTAGAAAAAAAAAATGTCACTTGTATTTACAGAGCCAGCAAGCTGGTGTCTCTTCTCAGTTGGCTGATATGTTACATACACTCAGGACCGAGTCCTTCCTTTTGTTAAGCTCTCTTGTTTCTTAACTAATGCATATTAATTATTAAGGGTACAAGGGTGGAGGAGCAAATCATAAGCATGGAATGTAGAAGATAAAATGAAGTCACACTGTTACATTGTGAAGATGGAGGAAAAGAAGTGGGTATGACATGAATAAAGGTTCATATGGGTGTCCTCTGGGTTTGAGAGATCAGCTTTGTAGGGTTGGGGTGCATTGTACATAAGAGATAGGATATATCTCAGTGCATGGCAAGAAGAGTTTGATTAGGGTGGTGATGTCTGAAAAGCCAGAAGATGTTGATCCAAGTGGGAAAATATGTCATTGGAATGAAAAACATTGAGGTTGAAAGTGAGTCTGTTTCCTGCTTGCTGAGATGTTCGCTCCTGCTTTCACCTCAGGCAATTGTTGTTGGTACTATAGAGTCCTATTCTTAATTGAACCTCATCCTATAACATGAATTGTGTTTTCCCCATGGATTCTTTTTCCTGCCCAGGGGACTGGGCCAATATGTGCAACATTCATAAAAACAGAAGTTAATATTAACAATTGAAGTGAACCAAAATTTCTCTTCTTCTCACCAAAACAATTTCTTGTCATGAAATTAACAATTTAGCAAACAAACACCAAAAAACAACATACAATTTACAGGGATTTAGAAAACCATAGACTGGAGTGGAATGGCTGATCTGCTCACTATATACCAGCTAAACCTGATTCTAAAGTCCTGAACAATATGTGGTTTCACATTTTATAGGGTGTGCAATTTATAAGTAAGACACTAAATGCTGACAAAAGCCCCAAGTGGTATAGGAGAAACAAGGATGGGGCAGTTAATTTTTAGCTGGAGGAAGGGACAACAGGGAAAACTGTACTGAGAAGGGGACATTAGAGTTGGACAATTAAGAATGAATATTACTCTGTTTGTTAGAGAGAAAAGAAGTGATAGACATTTTAGGAGAGGGACCAGAATAGGTAGGGACAATGTATGAGTAATATAGGAGCATTCATGATGTGTTCAGGGAAAATTAAGCAGGTTGATGTGGCTAGAAAGAGTACTGGAGTAGGGGAAGGGGCTAGTGGAAGGTTGGAAGGTAAGTTAGAGTTATATTGTAAAAGGTGCTTGCAAGTAAATCAGGCTTTGGATTTTGGATTTCATTAAACACTCAAAGATTTTTCAGCAGGGCAGTGCTCTGATCAGTCTCTGTAGAGTAAAGGATACGTCTGAAATGCTGCAATGTGGAGAAAGGGAAATGGATTAAGAAACCTTTGTTATAGTTTAGATAAAAGAATATAAAGGCACAGTGAAATGGGGGAAGGGAATAGATTTGAACAGTATTTCAGTAGGACAATCAGTCAGGCTTGGTGATTGACTGGATGTGGAAACTGAGTTAAAGAAGTGAATCCAAAGAGACCTTGAGGTTTCTGTCTTGGGGGACTGGGTGAGTGGGCATGCCATTAGCAAAGATAGGGGATGTAAGTGGAGGGAAATAGGGATTTAGGGGAATGTTGAATTTAGTTTTAGACATGATGAGTTTTTGATGCTTATGGGATGGTTAGGTGAAAATGTCCAATAGGCAATTGGAAGGTGGATTTGGAACCCAGGGGAAATCAGAGGTAGAGAAATAGATTCGGATGCCACTTATATAATAGTTGAGACAATGTGAGATAATGAAACCTCCCAGATAGAAGGTATAGACGGGTGTAAGGAGGAAACAGAAGTGCATCAGGGGAGCAACCTGATGAGCCTCTGACATTTGCTAGGCAGTCTAAGGAAGAGGAGCCAAGGAAGGAAATTTAAAAGAGGCCAGAATAAAGTAGTGTTTTGGAGAGTAATATAGAAAAGAGTTTCAAGAATAAGGAGTGGTCAATAATGACAGATACTTGCGAGGAAGTCATATTGGATAAAAACATGTTTCTCTTTTTTTCCCATGTGCTCAGCTACCCAGTGGGCCATGGCTAGCTTGTACTATTCATGTCTGTGAAATAGAAAAAGGGCTTGGGGAGGACAAGTGACCTTTGTGTGCATTAGACAAACGAGCCCCTCCCTCTGATTGAAGGCAACACCTAGGGCTTGGCAAGCAGTGCTTCTCACTCCTCCTTGCCTGAACAGTCTTGTGCAAGACATCACTGTGCAGGGTACCTGCTGCAAAACTATATGTGACTCTGGCTAACTGGGGCAGGGGCAGTAAATGAATGATTGTAGAGCAGCACAAGGATCCAGGAAAAGGAGATGGAGGAATTAAGGTGATAGTGAACATTTATTTAAAATGGTTGCCCTTGGGGTCCAGGAAAGATTGGGAATAATGTAAAGACAAGAAGAGACTGGCTGACTTGAGAAAATGAGGTAGGAAGTCAATAGAGAGCCTGATGAGATCAAAGAGCAGAGTTTCTAAAGATTGGTAGGGGTGAAAGAATTGATTACAAGATCAATGGGAATGGATTCTGGAGCAGAAGTTAAGGGTTTGAAGTGGAGGATATCATGAAATGATGGGGTCAGGGTGTTGGGTGGTTCATCAAAATATACATTGAAATGACTCAGGATGACAGGAGGCAATTGAATATAAAAGACAACTCTGATCCTTAAGAAATATGAAGGAGTGATTGGGAAGGGATGTCAGTAAGTGACAATGAGGTTGGAATGAGGGTAGTATATATAACCTTTTTCATAAACTTTAGCTGGTGGCTGAAGCTGAAAAAGAAAAAAAAAGTTTTTTTTTTTTTCCTCCTGAATGAGTGGTTCAATTTATAATTTAACATCTCTTTGGGTAACTTAAAAAATTCTTACTCTGGCTGTTTTTTGTTTGGCTATAATGAGTAAAACACAATAGACCAGAGAAAGGAGAAGGTAGGGGAAACCATGGAATTAAAAATGACAGCCAGGGAAGTGGGTGGCTTTAGGAGAAATAAAATTTTTATTGTTATAATAAAAGAATAACCAGTTTTAAGGTGTGCATTTTTTAATAGCATTGTCTTAGGTGGCAAAACTGAGAGTGAGAATCCTGTGCTTTTCTCTTTGGGGGGTATTTCAGCTCAACTAGACTTCTTGACCAAAATATCCCAACTATAAGAAAATCTGGGACAATCCTGAAGTTTATTGCTGGGAAGATTTGGTATTCCATCAACATTATGCTCTAACCCATTGACTCAATCTTGAGGACTTCAAATATCAGTTTGCAGTTCCTCTTGGAGCAAGATCTTTAATCTGAATCTTTAGTTTATCTGGGAGAGCTGAAAGCCTTGAATTTATCTTGTCTTTCAAGAAGGCACACACCTGAACAAAGTATTGATCTGAGAGGAAAAGAAAGAATGTAAACATATTTTACAATCAAAATATTATTTGAAATTTTTTGTCCCTCTCTGCTTCTAAGATCTTAAAAGTGTCATGACAATACAAACAAAAGACGTGTCAAAGACCTAAATTATTCCCTTATTTCTGTTCTCTAGTACTCAGCGGCATACTGGTAAAAATGGTTCTGATACCAAATTTAATGTGGTTCTCCATATATACCTCTATATATGACAAAAAGAGCTCCTCTCTTCTGTCCTTGGACTGGAGGAAATGGATGGATTTGGCTACGTAAGGTGTGGATCATGATTGGGTGGTTCTTATAAGCCCCTCAGGGTTCTTATTTTTGGTGAATCTTAATATGTTGTTTCTAGATGTGACTAGTGCATGGGCTGGCTCTGCTACCACCATTCATCTGGCTGCATATTTTCCACGTATACAAATTAGACAATCCTAATCTCCTGGAGTTTAGAGTTAGAAAACCCCTCCCCTCCAGTTTCACATACCACAGCCCCTGAGGGGCAGGGAGGGGTGGTCTTTTTCTGTGGCCAGACTGGGATGGGAGGAAGTTGCCTTCAGGTCTGACTCTTTCAGGAGACCCCAAGGTTCCAAAAACATACAAGTCATTTTCTAGGAGTTTTTCATTCCATTTTCTGCTGCCTGTCCTGCACAACCTCGGGATCTGGATGCATATGTTATTGTTTTTGATACTAACATATGCAGTGCAATTCTTTATTTACTAGGCTAAGAGTACCTGAGAAGAGGAGATTCATTTTTGTCTTTTCATCACCTGTTATAGTGCTTGTTACCAGCAGATGTTTAGGGGCACTTGGGTGGCTCAGTCGTTAAGCATCTGCCTTTGGCTCAGGTCATGATCCCAGGGTCCTGGGATCGAGCCTTGCATTGGGCTCCCTCCTCGGTGGGGAGCCTGCTTCTCCCTCTCCTACTCCCCCAGCTTGTGTTCCTTCTCTCGCTGTGTCTCTCTCTGTCAAATAAATAAATAAATCTTAAAAAAAAACTCTTTAAAAAAAACAATAGATGTTTAGTAATTTTGCTGAATTAAATTAAAACCATACCTCATTCTTTGAGAAGGTGGAGCTGAGGTAGAGATGATAATGATGATTATGTAAATTGTTAAAAGTTTGCTATGCTCTAGGTGCTGTTCCAGGTGTATACGTGTTGACTTATTTGAGCAACAATCCGATAAAGTAGGTTACTATTTCCTCCATTTTACAGATGAGGAACCTGAGGCTTATTAACATGGCTAAGGTCATTGATCTAATAAGTGATAGAGCTGGCCTGATTAGATGGTCTGGCTCCAATGTCCAAGGTTTAAACTCTGTGCTACATTGTGTCTCAAGAGGTGGAAAGGCTGGTTTGAGAAAGTAGATAAACAACTTCAGGTCCCCCGCCACATAGATTATTTGTCCTGTTTCCCTTTTTTTTCCTATATCCAACTTTTTTCTTTAGTGTGTGACCTTGATCAAGTCCATCCTACCTTAAACAAATAAACATACAAACTTCTCTTAACCATATACCTCTCTGTAGCTTTATGGTGCCCATGAGAAAAATAAAACCTGTTACTTCTGGGCAGCTGATTTTCCTGAGCTGAGACCTAGAGGAATGTGTCTGATAAGGCTTCATAAAAGGATACTGTATGAGAAAGCAGACAGCTGCTTCGAGGATATGTCCACAGTGACTATATTGTGGTGCTGTTCCTATAGGATCTTTTAATGTGGTCTTAAGTTATAAAGACAAAGTGTTCATTAAAAGCAATTTTAGGGAGAAATAAAAACAATGTGTTCTGAATTTGTAACTCCCTGATGGTTGCTTGAACTGAATGTCTAGTTCTGTGTTACCTGTTTGGACCTGTGTTGCTCTGAATGGCTGGAACATTTATTATTTTACCACTTGTTTGGCATTCCCATATAAATGCCAATGCAGGCCCTTAAATTCCTGGTTTCAATGAAGAGCAAGATCAACTTGGGAGATTCTCCTGGCTACATGGCATCCTCCATGCAATGGAATCTAGAAGTCTGTTAGGCAAATCTAACTCAGAAATAGGACTTTTCATTTTTTTGTATCCTCCAAGATTACAATAGCAACTGAAATGTCCTCCCACCAGTTTTCTCTCCATCCAAACACAGTACCAAAGGCACATCTCTGTATGTCCAAGGAAGAGGGGAGGAGGAGGGGGGAGACTCAGCAGAAGACATTATTTGCTGCTGTGACCTTCAGAGGCTTAAATAAGTGAAGAGATTTCTTTTTCTTTTCTTTTTTTTTTTAAAGATTTATTTATTTATTTGAGAGAGCGAGAATGAGAGAGAGTACATGAGAGGGGGGAGGGTCAGAGGGAGAAGCAGGCTCCTCGCTGAGCAGGGAGCCCGATGCGGGACTCGATCCCGGGACTCCAGGATCATGACCTGAGCCGAAGGCAGTTGCTTAACCAACTGAGCCACCCAGGCGCCCGAGATTTATTTTTCTTAATAATAAGGGTAGATGTAGCTGATGTGGCGGCTAATAAGGAATATTTAAAGGGAAGGAATTCATGAAATTGCTGGAGAAAGAGGCTCGGGTGATTCTAATTTTAATATATTTTTTCCTTTTTAACAAAATATAAAAGAGCAGGCTTGATTTAAACATCCATCTGACCTCTGCTAGACTCCTGATTCTGTAAGTCTGGGATTTTATGATTTATCCTTATTGTTCTCAAATAGAATAGATAAGTGTTTGGGAGGAAACTTTTATGAACCCTGTTCAGAAAGGTTCACTAAACTCCTTTTTGCTTACTGATACAAAGAGAGGAAAAATATAGCTTTTCCCTGGTAATGATTTCCTCAGTTGAGAGATGAATTAAATAGGAAGGAAAGAATGAAGGGTAGGAAATTGGAGGGGGAGATGAACCATGAGAGACTATGGACTCTGAGAAACAAACTGAGGGTTCTAGAGGGGAGGGGGGTGGGAGGATGGGTTAGCCTGGTGGTGGGTATTAAAGAGGGCATGTACTGCATGGAGCACTGGGTGTTATACGCAAACAATGAATCATGGAACACTACATCAAAAACTAATGATGTAATGTATGGTGATTAACATAACATAATAATAATAAAAAAAGAAACATTCTAAATTGTCATCCCAGATGAAACAAACATGGTAGAGTGGAGTGAGTCTAATGGATGCTTTCCTTGAACCTATGAAGCCTGTATTAGGAACTTATTTGGAAGAATGTTGTATGAAAACGGAAAACTTTATATGATTTGTTTAGTTAAAAGGCATAGAGGAAGCAGGTTAATGTCAACCAAAACTGTTACATGTCAACTCAGTGTTAATCTAGTGATAACAATGATCAATTAAGAGATCATGTGATACAGAGGGGTAAACCCTAGATTCAGAATACCTGGGTTTTAGCCTTAATTCTACTACTGACTTTGTGAGGTTGGGGAAATCACTTAACTCGCTTGGGACTGAGTTTCTTCGTTTATAAAATAAGTGTTGAATTAGATTGTTTCAACGGGTCCTTCCCAATCTGAACTCTCATGTTTTTCACTGAGATGAAGATTATAATAACTTATACTTGTTCAGCAGTTTATACTTCAATAATTTAATCTGCAGAAGTGGAAAAAATATAATAAATTAGCTTAAAAAGGCAAAATTAGGTAAATTATATGCAGTATAAATAAGCTTTAATAAGTTGGAAACCAATCTTGTATTACCCAGCTAGAGACACTGCCACCCATATGTTCATAAAAACACTTTGGTTGTTTTATTGTTCTCTCTGGCAGTGCCAATCATAGTTAGCACTAATTAATGAAATTCCAGGGCGCTGTTTGCCAGGAGGTTCATGCAATGGGTGAAGCAGACTACAGTGGCGAAGTTTCCATCATTTATATTGCCGTGACAATATTGGCTCAAGTTTCAGAAACAGTAATTCCAGCTCCTAGTCCCTGTGAGAACAAATGTAGATTGATTTATGTTCCCAGCCTCTCTAGCATATTGTCAACACTCAGATGGCTGCCAGAGCTCATCATACAAGGTGCTGACATTTTCTGGGAATCTGCTTGCTTTTACACATATTCTCTCTAGTACCTTACATTTGTACACATTGCTGGGTTTTTTCATTTTTTGTTTTAAGACCTAAGGCATGGATGATTGATACTAAAAGTGACCTAACATTATTAATCTAGTTTATACCAATACAAAATATTTTAGGGTCAAGTCATGCTCAGAAAAGACCATAAACTTTTTTTTTTTTTAACCCATGTTGGTATACCAGCAACATCAATTTAAACTTAGTGGCTTTCTTTAGAATCATGCTTCCTTTTTAGAAATTCTCTGCCCCCCTTTTTCTGGCTTTATTTCCCACCTATGTTTATTAATTACTGAACCTCTCTATTCAGGTCCATTTCTCTTACCCCAACTTTCATTTTTATTACTGTAAAGCCTAGGTCTTTTGGGCTCTATTTTTGCTTTCTGGTTTTAACCATAAACATAGACCATCATATATATTGATTTAAAAAAAATCTCTGGAAAAGAAAAAGAGCCAAGTAATTGATTATTGTAGTGAAAGATAAGCACATCAGCCTAATTATGTGGTATCATCTCTGTACGGGTTTGATCAAATAAATTGAACAGTTTCCTTAGTTGTGTTGTGAGAAATCAAAGGTTATCATGTTGCAGATTTCCAGAACTTTTTTTTCCTTGGAAATGTAAGACATTTCAGTGCTTCTTCAGACAAACCATTGAGATAAACTATGGACTCAACATGATCAGTTTTATGTATTGTTTCCAAATGGGAAAATAATTTTTTTTCCATTTTAGAAAAATTAAGATATAACTTAGGTAAAGTGTAATCTTAGATGTATAGCTTGATGAATTTTTATAATCTCACTCCCACCGTGATCAAAATATAAAGTACTTCTCACTCCTTGGAAGGATCCCTCATCCCCTCTTCCAGTCTGTAGGCCTATCCTTATCTCTGCGGAGAGTAACAAATTATTTTTTAAATGAAAACAATTGAACATTTAAAATTTTTATTATTTTTTATTCTGTTTTTTTTGTCATTGCAGATTTGCTTTATCAATACTCTTTCAGCTATTTCCCCTGGAGGATAGGATGGAAAATGGTTATGGAGCATTGTTAGTTTTGCTACTTAGTATTTCTCACAGGATGCATTTCTGGGGCTGAGTTTTTCTTGTTGTCCCTTATTAGGTTATTAACAGAGAAGTAGATTTGTTCTTTCTTTCTTTCTTTCTTTCTTTCTTTCTTTCTTTCTTTCTTTCTTTCTTTCTTTCTTTGGATTCCTAAAATATTGCTTATATGCATGAAAAGATAGCATAGTTTTCCATTTGCCCATCAGTGGAGATTTTTCTCATTCATGCAGTTTATTTGATTATTCAGTCTCTGGAGAGGGATCCAAGTTTTCCTTTGGATCTTCATTTTGTTTGCAGTCAGCAACATTAAACTTTTAAGGTCCACTCAGACACAGGGGAAACAGTGAAATGAGAGAGCAGTATTGTATTAGTGGCACTTTGTAGAAGTGATTCAAGCATCTCCCTAGGGATCTACCAAAGAATGACATACATTGATATAGCAGGAGCTGTGGGCTTAGAGAGGCCAGAGTCAAAGCTTATTTGCTGCTGAATTCTGACTTTCCTCAGTCCTCAGTGTAGATCTGTTGACTCCCCATATTAAATCTCTGGCAGGTTTAAACCCTGATTGCCCCTATATACCACCAAATAACCTTGACAATATTAATACCGAACATTTGTATCATACTTTTAGAGTTTTTAAAAAACATCTCCCTCTTTTATCTCATTATTTATTATGGCAGCTTTGTAAATTAAGTACTATAAGCCTGTAATCCCTTTTTTACTATTATGAAACTGGGATTTAAGGAAATTAAGGGTGTCTCCCATAGAATAGGTCTTCCTTAAGTAGTTTGGTTCTTCACATTCTAGATCCACAGTTAGAGCCCTAGGGTATTTCTAATTTTATTAATGACGTGAAGTACATATTACTTATATCCATATATTCAGAGAATAAGGGAAGACATGCAAAACATGCACATGATCCTTCTATGGCTTGAGTTCTAATACAGTACTCATAAAATGGGATTTAGTAGGGTAGTTCAATCTTGAACAGGTTCTCCTCCATCCATTTTTCATACCATTAGTTTTGAATTACTTCAGTCTGTGGTTTCAGAAATAACTTTTTCATGTAGATATTACTTGAGTTTAGCTCTTACAGAACCCCAGGCCAAGAGAATCTTTAGAACCATGAGCTTGTCAAATTGGATGCTATTAGGATTTAAGACTGGCCAGAGCCTGGAATAAGATAGTATTGGCTATGGTGGGCAACTGATAAATATTTATTGAATGGTTGCATGGTTCTAGGTATAATTCATTATTATTTGTTATTACACTCTAGTAAGAGTAAGAGCTTTGTTATTTTTATAATGCCATTAACACAATAGTGGGATTTACAGATTCATAGTTTTACTCCAGTATTTGGGATATGATCAGTAACTACAGCCCTTCTGAATTGTCCTGAAATCTTGGAATAGAAGCCTCTGTTAATGGCAAAAACTGCAGGTGTGATATTTCCTTTATTGGTAGATTAGCCATAACAATAAATTATTAAAAATAATAGCGAAAAAAGAATGAAAATTGTTACTCATCTCCTTTTTGCTTCCTTCATTTTGTGGAAATGTCATAGTTGATCTTCTTTTCACTCAGCCACTGGGTCTTAAGAACTGTAGATGGCAATCCAACCACAAAAATGATCGGGTTTGCTAAATTTAGTCATGGATTTTGCTTTTCTTAGCGACACAAAATTATGTTGCTCTAGGAGAGCAGCAGATCAGGAAAAAGAATCATAAAAACAAAAGCAAATTTCAAAGAAATAGAAAACAAGATAATTTTTTTGCAGCTTTTCTTTATAAGTTCCACTACATGTAAGTTTACAAAATGCAATTTTGGGCTCATGAGTTAATCAAGAAATACTGTGAAGGCATTTCAAAGTATGGGTAGTAAAAAATCTCAGTTACCATGGAGACAAGACACCATACATGAGAACAGACCACATCATATAGATTTAATTACAATGAAATGATAAATGGATAAAGGCAATTCTTTAGCCTATTTGTGGCTAAAGTCCATTGAAAGTCCTGTTTCCAAGGAAACTTATGTCTAAAAACAGTAATAAGAAAAATTATGGAATAAGATAAACTACATTTGAAAAAGATTTTGAAAAGATTACAGCAGCCTCATCAATTAAGAAGAACATTTCTAATTTTAAAAGAATCACATTAAGATGAACTTAGATTTCTTGTGAGAATCATGAGCTACCCATAGTGACAATAGCATATGCACTTTCTACACAGAATAATAAAATACTTGTTTGATTGAAAAGTGTTCATGCATCTAATTTTTAGGATACAATTGGAATGGCATATTTAGACATGTTTTTATTTTGAAGTGAGTTTCACTATGATTTGAGAGATCAAAGCATGGCTAGGAAACACAGCATGATCATGTCAGTGGATCATTTTGATTCCAAATGTTGTGTCCTATTACCAAATTTGCTGCTGATTTATGCATGTGTGTTTGGGCTGAGCCAACAAGAAATAGACCATCTGGAGGGCCCTTTTGATGTAAAAATGAGAGTACAAAATATTCACTATCCAATGTAGTCTCTCTGAGAAGTGGATTTAAGTCTAGGTGGCCCATAGAGTCCTTAAAAGCACAGTATATTCCAAATTTTAGGCCACAAGCAGTAAGTGTGCTAGCAGGGGACATTAGAGTGGTAGTGAATATTTATTATAGGAACTGTAATTTATTAAAGGAGCACAAAGCTGCTTCCACCTCTCCCATTATGGGATATGAATACACACAAAGCTAGAGCAGGATGAGGGATAAGAAAAACGAGTCTGTGATATAATGAGCACTGGGTATTATATAAGACTGATGAATCACTGATGAATCTGAAACCAATAATACATTATATGTTAATTAATTGAATTTAAATTTTAAAAATGTTAAAAAACAAAACAAAACAAAAACGAGTGTGGTGGGCTAGTCCACAGGCTAGCATGTTAGAGCGCCAGCATTTGACCAGAGTGGGCAGCTTCTGTGCGTCCCGTGCTGCCGCAGCTGTTCCACACATTCATAGTAGCAGTTGCTGCTGATCTGGACTCTTGCAAAAAATACAGTTTGAAGGCCATGGGATTTGGAGTAAGAACAATATGGATTTGGATCTCAGCTCCACTCTATTAGCTGCATGGCCTTGGGCAAGTTACTTAAGCCATTTTTTCTCAGTTTCTTCATCAGGAATAATATCTACTGTTGGATTGTGAGTATTAGTGTCAATATACATAAAGGGGGTCTTCTCAGCCTCAGCACTATTGACATTTTGGACCAGATAATTCTTCATTGTGAGGGCTGACCTGTGTGTGGTAGGATTTTTAGCAGTATCGGTGCCATCTATCCATTAGATGCCGATGGTAAACCTTTCTCCCCACCACCCTCACCTCCCAGGTGTGATAACCAAAAACTGTCTCCAGACATTGCCAATCTGTGGGTCAAAATTGTTCCTGGTTGAGAAGCACTGATATAAACTGACTTGCTAACAGTAGACAATAAATAATGGTAGTTATATATTACAAGTTTTTATGAGGATGTGGTGTATAGCATAGTGGTTAAGAGTCAGGTTTAGCTACTTTCTCTGATGACTCATGTCTTTTCATACATTTTTTTCAGGTCTGAAAATTTCTCAGCCAACATCTTTTTCAAATATTTACTTCTATTCTCTCATTTTTCCCTCTCTAGTATGCCTACTAAATAAATGAATATAGGAATTTCTTTTTTGATCTTCCATGTCTTTTAACCTCTCATATTTTTCCTTCTGTATCCCCTTATACTATGTTCTGGATGATTCCTACAGAGCTCTCTTCTATTCAGGGATTCTCTTCTCAGGGGAATCTTTTGTTTATCTTAGCTATTGATTTTTTTTTTTTTTTTGAATTTCAGTGACTATAATTTAGATTTAAAGAATTTTGTTTTCCACATCCATCTCTTTTTTAAAAAGATTTATTTATTTATTTGAGAGAGGTGGGGGGAGGGGCAGAGGGAGAGGGAGAGAGAGAATCTCAAGCACACTTCTTGGTGAGCGTGGAGCCCCCCACAAGGCTTGATCCCACAACCCATGAGATCATGACCTGAGCCAAATCTTGAGTCAGCCGCTTAACTGACTGAACTACCCAGGCGCCCCCTCCACATCCACCTTTAATAATATTCTTTCTTTAGGGTTTTGTTTCTTTTTCTCCCTCATTGGATATTATAAAATGACAATTATATTATTTTGAAGTCTTTCTTGATTGCTCTGTTATTGATGATTCTTCAGCCTCTGCTGACTACTCAAGGCAATATGTTTTCTTAAATGCTTTATAGTTCTGGTCAGCTCATTTTTTTTTTTTTAAGATTTTATTTATTTATTTGGTAGAGAGAGAGACAGCGAGAGAGGGAACACAAGCAGGGGGAGTGGGAGAGAGAGAAGCAGGCTTCCCCCCGAGCAGGGAGCCCAATGCGGGGCTCCATCCCAGGACCCTGAGATCATGACCTGAGCCAAAAGCAGATGCTTAATGACTGAGCCACCCAAGCGCCCCAGCTCATTTTTTTTTTTTTGAAGACAAAAAAGAGTGAATGTAATAAAACACAAGAGAATGAGTGACATTTAGAAACTGAGAAGGGTATCTAAACATATTGGAGAGCTAGGCATGTTGGTCCTAGAGCAAAATGAACTGTGGCAGAATAGTCCCGGGTAGACTAGCAATACTACCCAAATGAAGAAACCAGTAAGAACTGATCCCCAAACTGAATTCTTTACATACCTGAAATTGCCTGATTTGAAATATTTCTGACTATACATAAACTAGAAAATATTACTTTAAAAAAAGACACCTGAAAGTGTGTATAACTGTCCCGATGACTTATAAAGAGGAAGACAGAAGGGTCAGGAATTGTTTCGAAAACTAAAACCATAGAAGAGGGCACCTTATACTTTGAGTGGTGGCAGCAAAAGCAGGGAACTGGCATCTGGGGAGCTACTGTGCTGCTACAGGCACTAGCCTGAAAAAGTGATTTTAAAAACCTCATGGTATCTCTTTGAAAGAAATAAAATGAGAGATTAGTTATTTAAAATTAAAGTAATGGAGGATAAACAAAATGTAGTATATACATACAACAGAACATCATTTTAGCCTTAAAAAGGAATGAAATTCGGACACATGCCACAACTTGGATGGAGAATGAAGACATTATGCTAAGCGAAATAAGCCAGATGTGAAAGAACAAATATGTATTATACTTATATAAGGTACCTAGACTAGTCAAATTCATAGAGACGGAAAGTAGACTAGTGGTTACCTGGGACAGGGGAAGAAGGGACACTGGGGAATTATTGTTTAATAGGTACAGAAGTTCAATGTGGGATGATGAAAAAGTTCTGGGGATAGATTGTGGTGATGGCTGCACAACAGTTTTAATGTACTTGATGCCACTGAACTGTACACTTAAAGATGGTAAAAATGGTAAATTTTATGTGTATTTTACCACAATAAAAATACATTTTTTAAAAAGGAAAGTAACTGAAATCTGAGTTCTATGAGGACCAGTACTGTGTCTTACTCAGCCTAGCATGTTGCATATAGTAGATGCTCTAGAATGCTTATTGAGTAAATAGACAATTATTGATTGATTGCTATAAATATACTAGTTGTATAGAGGTTAATATATGTGTCACTTGGAGAGTTAGAGTAAGTAGAAAATTCAGTATTTCAAATTGCCCCTCTTAAAATTTAATTTAACACTAATATTTCTTTTCTCGATGGAACTATTTATTGTTCAGGTTTCATTTTTTTTTTTTTTGATTCATGAGATTGACCCTATTGATAATTTTATAGCTGCTTCTGATGTAGTCCTATATGTTCACTCATTTTGGAAATGCTTTTATGTTAGCTTTTTAGCTCTGGGTCCCCCTGCAAGTCATGAATGAATTTGGATATTATACTTTTGCTAGATGTAGGCTGGGGAATCTTATCTCTTGAGGTAGCCTTTTTCCAGCCAAGGCTCAGGGTAGATGGCTTATAATCATGCCACATTGTTAGTAGGTGGAACTTTGCCAGGGGGATTTTCCTGACTTCTGAATTTATTCGGAGAGTGTAATATCAGTTTTCTGTCAGAGTATTAGTATCTCAGACCCCAGTGATTTCATTATACCCATCTGATTTCAATATTCTATTACAGCTGTGTGTTCCCTTCTCATTTCTGGTACCTGCAGAATAACATTTCTTGCTTTGAATCTTTACTATTAATTTTAAATTAAAAACTATGTATTTTTCTAAATCTAGCATTTCTATGTTTTTGTAATAATAGAAGGTATTGGTTTCCTATGTCAGTTTAGCTGGCCATTTTGATTAGAAGTTCCAATTTAACCTTTCTAAACCTCAGTTTCCTTATCTGTAATACTGGAATAAAGATAGCATCTATATTGGAAGGTTGTGAAAATTAAATGAGATAATGAATGTAATAACTTATTTACTGGACACATAGTAATTGCTCAGGGCACACTACTTTTCATGTAAATCAGCTGCTGCATTGCCTGCCAAATTTCAGATACTCAATAATTTATTGCTTTAATCTCTAATTATGGTTATTTGTATGTATCCTCATCTCAGATCCATTCACAATTGGGAACCATATCAAGAATTGAGAAGTCCCAGCAAATAGTGCCAGAACTATTCAAATATCTCTATAATCTGCAAGACAGTTGTTTTGAGAGTCAACTCTCAAATGGTCGGCTAAACTGACATATGTGCTTTGACTAGGACAGTGGTTCTCAATTGTGTGTGATTTTGCCTCCAAAGAGATATTTGGCAATGTATGGAGACATTTTTGATAGTCATGACTTGATAGCAAGGTCTTACTGGCATCCAGTAGAAACCACAGATGCTGCTAAACATTCTATAATGCACAGGGAAGCCTCCTGCGACAAAGAATTACCTGGCCCAAAATTTCAGTAGTGAGATTAGATTAGACTGAGAAACCCTGAACGAGGTTATTACACCTCTCCATGTTTCAAATAAGTTTTTAAAAACTTTTTATTTAAATTCAATTTAGTTAACATGTAGTGCATTATTAATTTCAGGGGTAGAATTTTGTGATTTATCAGTTTTGTATAACATCATTGCTTATTCCATTGAGTGCCCTCCTTAATGCCCATCACCCAATTACCCCATCCTCCCACCCACCTCCCCTCCAGCAACCCTCAGTTTGCTTCCTAGAGTTTAGATCTAGTCTATTATGGTTTGCCTCCCTCTCTGTTTTTATCTTATTTTGTATTTCCTTCCCTTCCCCCCCCATGTTCATCTGTTTTGTTTCTTAAATATGAGTGAAATTGTATGTTGTCTTTCTCTGACTTACTTATTTCGCTTAGCATAATACCCTCTAGTTCCATCCACATCATTGCAAATGGTAAGATTTCATTCTTTTTGATGGTTGAGTAATATTCCATTGTATATATATTCCATATCTTCTTTATCTATTCATCTGTCACTGGACATCTGGGCTCTTTCCATATTTTAGTTGTTGTGGACACTGCTGCTATAAACATCATGGTGCATGTGCCCCTTCAAATCACTATGTTTGTATCCTTTGGATAAATACCTGGTAGTACAGTTGCTGGGTTGTAGGGTAGTTCTATTTTTAAAATTTTGAGGAACCTACTGTTTTGCAGAGTGGCTGCACCAGCTTGCATTCCCACCAAGAATGTAAGAGGGTTCCCCTTTCTCTGCATCCTTGCCAACATCTGTTGTTTCCTGTGTTGTTAATTTTAGCCATTCTGACTGGTGTCAGTTTATTTTTAAACTATTTATCTCAAACAAGTATTGTGAATTGTATTCTTCACTGAGTTAGTAGTAGGATGTTGATTGTCAGTTGGTGACCTAGGTCTGATTTTGAGGGGACCTTTTCACATAACCCAGGACTTCTTTGGCAATACAGGGTAAAGAGCAGTTACCAAATTCACATATCTGTATAGCAAAGAACAAAAAGGAAAATATTAACAAAAACAGCACAACAACAGTATTAGTAATGCAACAACAACAACTCACAGACAGACACCCGCATGTACATATAAACGCTAGCCACACATACAAAAGGCAGTGGGGTTTGGGTGAGTCTTTTAGGGAAAATGTGAAATTAGCTAGAGATGTCTTTATTTATATATTTATTTATGTATTTATTTATTTAAAATTTTATTTTTATTTATTTGAGAGAGAGAGAGAGTGGGAGCAGGGGGGAGGGGCAGAGAGAGTCTTAAGCAGATTCTGTGCTGAGTGCAGGGCCTGACGCAGGGATCCATCTCACAACCCTGAGATCACAACCTGAGCTGAAACCAAGAGTCAGATGCATAACCAACTGTGCCACCCAGGCACCCCAGGATTTCTTTGGATCCTAGAGTAGATAGCATCTAATATTCATACTGCTAAAGTTTCTGGAGTTATAAATATAAAATTGAACTCCTCCAGGATCTATCTGTTCTTTTTACCTCTCTGAAGGCTCTTTGTTTTAAAATCATTTTCAGTGTATTTTAATTTTCTGTTTCTGTGTCCTTTTCCTTTTCTAGATAACTTTGAGGGCAAGTATATTGCCTTATTTATTTATGTATATACAGCATCAAGCATGGAGCTCAGTATTTAGAAGATAATAAATGTATGAATTTAAGAATGAATGGATGAATGACAAAAACCAATGCCTAGGTTTACCATCACATCTAGTGATATTTACATATATACACACTGACTAGTCAAAGCATTGGAGAATTCAGCGAGTAGCTACAAGGTAGAAGTGAAAAATGTAAGGACAAATGGAAACCCAGCCTCAACTGACATGAGAGAACTGTGCAGGGCTGGAAAACAATGTCAGCAAACCAAAAACACTTGATATACAACAATCCAAGATGAAATTTGAACAAAGACTGAAGTAATTCGTGTTGTCTTGGAATCAGGCAAACATCACTAGTCTCTGCAAATAGCAATGGCAGTCCCAAAGCCAAGAACATACTTTGCTTGTGTGTGTGTGTTGGTGGTATCTCGAGTTTGTAACTGTGTGAGCCAACCAGTTAGGCTTTTCTTAGGTGAGATTAACACAGCATCCAACATATTATACTTTCCATAAATTAGACATATTCAAATAACAGCATCAAATCTCTAATGAACAAATCCTTTATTGCCTCTACTTGTGTTCTCAATTTAGGAAAAGCTGTAACATCAACCCAGATCTAGAGGAATATACATCTTAGGTGAAAAATTTATCTGTTTGAATAATTTTCAATCTTTTTCAATCAATGATTTCTAAAATCCTGTTATTTTGTGCTCTCATTATGACAACCATTTAATCTATTCTCACTTAAGTTGCTGTCATATTTTCATCTGGGAATCTTTTCCTCGTTTTATAGATTGAGGAAACTGAGTCTTTGAAAGATGAAGCAATTTGCCCAAATAGTAAATGGTAGAGCAGGAGTCCAAGGCCAGGGCTTTTTGGCTCAGTGTCTTGACCTTATCTCCTCATGACCAATATATAGCACATTTTCAGTCCTTTGACAAAGTATGGGAACTTTGCATTTTCTATTTTTAGTTATTCACCATAAAATATATTTGAATGTAAAGAAAAATCTGTTTTAAATTAGTTATTTAGAAATTTCTTCATGCCATACAAAACTGTACTAGGTATTGCATAATGTGAAAGAAAATGGTATCTTTCTTATGAAACAATTTTATTCCTTTCATGAATGTATTGGACAAATAAAAATATACTTAATTTGATAATCAACTTAAAGCTTCCCTTAAAGATTTTTCATTTTAAAATTTCAAGTAAAATGTAGATATATTCTTGTAAAAAGATTCAAATGACAGAGAAAAAGCAAAACCATTCTGCATCTTTAGTTTCATTTCCAGATGTAGCCAGCTGAGCTAGTTATTGTCTGGAGTCCTCAGCAACAAGTTTGCCTTCCTTTACTCTGTGATGCTGCGGCTGGGGCAGCTGGGGCTGTGCCTCTGCCAGTGACATTTCCCAGACTGCTTTACCAGATGGCTTCCTGGAAGGTTTTTATCAATAGGGGGTGGGAAGAGGGAAAAGGCACTTCTCAGTTTTTTTCCCATTCCTTTCAGTATTAGTCCCAGCACTGGTAATTTGCCCCAGTCTCCATGTCCTTTTGGCAGTTCCAGAACCAGCCTCAGGGACTCCTCAGAAGTACAGATGAAACAGATGGGATTTCCTACAGATGTCTGAACTCACTCCTCCAAGCCCCTCCTTTATGTATCTGGATTCTTGTAACCCCATCTCCCTTTTGTTGCCCAGACCAAGGATATGGTAGCTCTTTCCTGCAGTTATTACTTCTGGGTTCCCTTAGTGTTTCCTCTGCATTCTCTTAGCCTTCTAACTCCTGTGTTAAATAGCTTCTGTGTTTGCAATGTAGTAAGTTAGTTTTCTGTTTTGCTGATGGACTCTGAAAAATATACCACTATGATAAGATTGATCTATATCCCTACAGATGTTTTCCTTTTCCCTTTTATTCTCAGTTTAATATTTTATTATTTTTATCAGTGATTATTTTCACGTAAAAAGAATGTGAAGGGTGATAGTATAAAGAGATAGTAGTGAGTACAAACCTAGATGTGACAGAGAGGATAGTACTACCATTGATAGATGCAGGCTTTCAGAAGAAAACCTATGAATAGAGTTTCCAGGTCATAATCTGGCTTCTGCTTCTCTGAGAATTTAGGCATTCCTGGAATGGTAAGGCGGCAAGATCATGAATTAGTCTTGGAAGATGTAAGTCTCACCACAATGGGTTATGGGTAGAGTTGTCTTGAGCCAGCTGCTGGTTTTTAATAGGAATATAGTCCTGCTCTATATTTTAGATTTCAAATTCACATTAGCCAGCCTCCAGTTCTCAGAAGTTTGTAAAAGCAGAACTTCTTTGAGGGTGTAATGAGTGTCCTCAGCATGTGGTCCATTCAACCATCTTGGTAATGATATCATAACTTACTCAGCAAGTTTAACTGTGGAGTATACTACTGAGACCTGGACTGGCGCCCTCTATACAGCTGCTGTATTGCTGTCTTCCTGGGGTCTTCATTCGTCATTATCCTGGGATTCCCTTTGCCTCTCTCATGTGTTGAGTTTTCTATTTCTTATATTCCATAACTTCCTTTTCCTTGGATTACTCTGTGTATTTGGTAGGGCATCCTCTAGTAGCTTCCTGAGAAATTGTGCATGAGAAGTAAATATTGTTCAGACTTTGAATATCTAAAAATAATCTTATTCTAGTCTCTTATTTTTAAAAAGATTTATTTATTTATTTGAGAGAGAGAGAGCACAAGTGTGAGGGGCAAAGAGAGAGGGAGAGGGAGAATCTCAAGCAGACCCCATGCTGAGCATGGAGCCTGAGTCGGGTCTCAGTCCCATGACCCTGAGATCACGGTCTGAGCAGAAACCAAGAGTTGGACGCTCAATAGACTGTGCCACCTCAGCGCCTCATACTCCCATTTGATCAATAGTTTGCCTGAATATTGTACTATAGATTGGAAATAATTTTTTTTCATAATCTTGTAGACATTTTCCCACTCGTCTCGTTTCTAATGTTGCTGTGAGAGGTCTGAAGGCGTTCTGATTTCTATCCTTTCATATAAGCTGTTTTTTCCTTCTCAGAAAGCTTGTAGAATCTTCTCTTTCCTCCCATATTCTGAAAATGTATGATGATATGCCTCAATACGAGTCTATTTGTGTATATGGTGGGCCCTTTTAGTCTGCAGACTTATGTCCTTGAGTTCTGAGAAATGTTCTTGAGTTATTTATTCAGTGATTTCCTCCTCTCCAATTTTTTTTCTAATTAGCTTCTTTGGAACTCCTATTACAGTATACTTGTTCTCTAATTTCCTAATATTTTCTCCCCCTTGGTTTTTTTTTTTTTTTAAATTTTTTTACTCTCTTTCTATAAGATTTTCTCCACCTTCTGAGTCATTCTTCCTTTTCCATCTCTGTCCTTGGCTATTTCTAAGTGTCTGACTCTTTTTTTTTTTTTTAAGATTTTATTCATTTATTTGACAGAGAGACACAGTGAGAGAGGGAACATAGGCGGGGGAGCGGGAGTGAGAGAAGCAGGCTTCCTGCCAAACAGAGAGCCCGACGTGGGGCTCGATCCCAGGATCCTGGGATCATGACCTGAGCAGAAGGCAGACGCTTAACGACTGAGCCACCCAGGCGCCCCTGTCCTTGGCTATTTCTAAAGAGAGAGCATTGGGATATGCCATTTTTGGTGCCTGAGCAGCTTTCATAGCTTGCTTCCTGCCTTTAGCAAGTTAAGAGCCCTGGGGTGTTTTACCTCTTCAGCAGTCTCATTTCTTTTTAGTCCAGGGTGTGGCTTTCTTGCCAATTCAGCTCTCACACTTGATTGGATTTGTATGTATTAGATTCCATTTTAGTCCATATGACAAAAGCAACACCCACAATTATTTTCTTTCTTTTTTTTTCTTTAAGATTTTATTTATTTATTTGATAGAGAGAGAGAGCATGAGCAGGGGGAGCAGGCAGAGGGAGAGGCAGGCTCCCCGCAGAGCAGGGAGGCCCATGTGGGACTCGATCCCAGGACCCCGGGATCATGACCTGAGCTGAAGGCAGCCACTTAACTGACTGAGCCACCCAGGCGCCCCCCACAATTATTAAGACCTGCCTTTCCCTCTAGACTTAATTACAGGTACTGCATTATGGGACTTGTGTGGGACCACAGCCTTCAGGTTCATTGTCTTTGGAATTTCATTCTTGTTTTTAAGAGGTCTAAAGCAATTATGACTTCTGATTATTTACATGGGTTTTCTTCTTTATTCTCTAGAAGCTTAAGAAATCTCTTTGTCTCTCATGTTATATAAATTTGTATTTCTGCCCCTCCACTGAGAATGAGGCTCAAATACAACTTTTTGCTGAATATACATGGATATTCTTTGGCAGGTTAAGCATCACATGTCAAAGACGTGTCTTCTTCCTCTCCTATTTGTGCCCCATCCTGTTCCTCTTCCTGTATTCCTGATATCCTTTATTTTTCCTGCCATCTACCCATTTCTCTAGGTGTAATACTCAGGTATGAATCTTGACTCTTCACTAGCCCATTCAGTGCACACACAATAATTACCACAATCTGATTATTTTTATCTCTTCCTACAAATTTGTTGAATTTTTATCTCTTTTTGTTTATACCACTACAAGCTGTAAACCCCTCTGTCCTTCACTAACTACAATAGTCACTTCATGGGTGACTCTGCTATAGGATTTGTGATCATGCTCAGCAAAGTTGCCAGTTACTCATCTAAATATAACTCTGACTTTGGCTTCTGCTTACAACCTTTCAGTGACTTCCCATTGCTTACAAAGTAAAGTAGAAGCTCCTCCATAAGGTATTTGGAGCCTTTCATGAACTTATTCCTACCTACCTGTCTTAGTTGGCTTGGGCTACTGTAGCAGAATACCATGGCTTGGGTGGCTTAAACAATTGACATTTATTTCTCACAGTTCTGAGGGCTGGGAGTTCTAAGATCAGGTGCCAGCAGATTTGGTTTCCCATGAGAGCCCTTTTCCTATCCTGCAGATGGCCACCTTCTTGCTGTGTCCTCACATGGTGGATAGAGGAAGCTCTGGTATCTTTTCCTCTTCTTATGGAGGCACTAATCCCATCAGCAGGGGTCCACCTTCATGACCTCAACTAAACCTAATTACCACTAAAAGGCCTCACCTTCTAATATCACATTTGAGGTTAGAGCTTCAACATATGAATTTGGGGGGACACAAACATTTAGTCCATAACACTACTTCTTCAGCTTCATCTCCTCCAACTTCATGCCTTATAATTTACACTTAGATTGGAACTATGTGTTTGTCTTAGCATACCTCATGCTGTTCCACATTTCTACACATTTGTTCACTTTTTTTCCTTTTGCCTTGAATCTTCCTCTTACTTTCCTTCACATGGATATTCTTACCCTTTTTTTAGAACCCAACTTAGGCATTATAATTTCTAGGAAGCCTATACCTAATCTCCAAACTGGGTCAGTTTTCCCCTTTCTCTGTACTCTCTTAATACCCTGAGTCTTCCTTAGTACCCTTAGTATTCCTCTTGCTCAGCAAATACCCTATTAAATTGCCACTGTGTGTATGCATTGTTCTCCCCTAAATATTAAGTGCCTCAAGTACAGAGATATTATTTATATTTTTATGCCCAGTTTCAAGCACAGTGCCTGGTTCATGGCAGGCACTCAAAAAATATTTGTTCCTAAACTAACTAAATATATCTTTTATTTCCCCCCATACCAGTCAGAAGTGTTTTATTTAAAAAAAAAAAAGCAACTGTGAAACAAACACACAAAAAACCTTTTAATCAGAAAGTCTGATTAAATTCAATATTAACTCAAATTCTCAAAAGCCCATGGGGAAAGTCAACAGGTACATCAGAGAAAAGCAGATGGCTACTGACAAGTCTTCGGTGGAAAAGTAAGTTGCGTACTTATACAAGCTGCCCTAATGATTATCCAGCCCAAGTTTTGTTTATCAAAAATAGGTTTCAGGATATACCAAGGAGACTATACAGTCACCCCCATCAGTACAAAGATGTAATGATTAAGTTTAAGGGTGTAGGAAAAGCCAGATATGATAATACACACAAATAATCTATAAAATAAGCCTTTCAATCCTAGAAGGAAATTCAGGAAACCTCATGAATGTAACTAAAATGAGGCTTACAGTATGTGGAACAACCCTGAACATTTTCCCAATGACTAAGCCATGGCATAACAGCTCAGGACACCGTTAACATGTAGTTTTTACATACAATATGTAAAAATTAGAGTAATTTTTTTCTACTCAATTTCCATCTCTTCCTTTTTACCTTTTCCCTAATTTTCTCTAGCTACATTTTTCCTTTGGTTTGACCAGTTGAACTTGAAAGGTTTGGAACCTAAAGTGAGTATCAACTTTTATTGGAATCGCTCCTGGGAAATGCAATCCTAGAAAAGGCAAATTTTAACTGAAGTGGCTTGACAAAGGTGTAAGTATCCATTTTCAACAAGACAATGTCCTCCATGTTAATCAGTAGGGTAGTGGCTTCTCTTGGCTGGATCATACCACCCAGCATGATACTGGCGTGCTCCGTGGTGAGGTACTGCAGAGCTATGTGCACAAACACCCACCCATTTAAGCTTTCAGTAAATACAAAGCATCATTCTAAACCATTTCAGTAAAATACATAAAAAAACATTGCATTTCTGTTGGCCTCTTTTGCCTCTTGAACTGGCTTGGAGTGTTCTTCATCACAGAAGGCAACAGTTAATTTGTTGCTACTCCACGCTCCTTAGGCTTTAATACTTCCTGCTCTTCAAGCCTCAGTGCCTTTTTTGCAGCAATAATTATTCTTCATTAGTATCGCCACTGCCATGGGACCAACACCCCCAGGGAATGGAGTGATGTAACCAGCTTTCTTTCTGACTCTTTCAAAACCCACATCTCCAACCAACTTGGGTTTAGCAGTTATGGGATCTTGAACTCTCTTTATTCCCAGATGGATGACTGCTGCTCCCTCCTTGTTCATATCTGCTGTGATCAGATTTGGACTGTCTGCAGCAGAGACCACAATGCCTGCAAGAACTGTAGGTTTCTTCAGTTGCTCTTTGGGAGTGTATCAAGATATTTTAACAGTGACATCACCTCCAGGATTTTCATGCACCCCATCTGTGTGTAGTAGCTTTGCAATGGGCATTCCAGCATTTTTTGACCTCCCAGCCACCTTCCACTTTCCCTCCCTAGGGTTGGAATGCTAGTTCATCTAATTATTTCCCAGACACCCCATGGGTAGCTGATAACATGGAATACTGGTCTAAACATGTTTGTCCTACATTAATTACATGAAAGCCATCAACATCCTTGTCTGGAGAAACAGCATTGCAGATCTTTCTCTCTTCAGTGTGCCCTGGAAGAGGCAGCTGAACAAGGAGGCCATCTGTGTTATCATCATTATTTAGATTATTGATTAAATTCAACAGTTCTTCCTCAGAAACTGAAGCTGGTTTCACAATTGTCTCACTGTTGATTCCCACTTCTGCAGCTGCCTTGGTTTCATTGAGGATGTAGGAGTGACTTGCAGGATTCTCACCAACCAGAACCATGCTCAGGTGTGGCCGCTTGTCACCCAATGCCACCCATTCTTCCACCTCCTGCTGCACTTCCTGCTTGATCTGCTGGGCAAGTTTCCTTCCAGAAGTGACAACAGCTTAAGTTCCAACTACCAAGAGGTGGAAGGGCTGATGGCAGAGGCGGCAGCTCTGTGTGGGCCAGAGCACCCGGGTGGCCAATGTGGACACCAGGGAAGCAGCAGCCATCGCCCACGCTGATGTCCTCATCAGGCTAATGTGTCCTTTTACTTATGTTGTTAATCTGTGTTAACTACCCAAAACATGCTGAACATTTTGCTAGTATCTATGCCTGTAGTTTATTTTAATTTTCCATGTTGAGATGCTTCATGTAAACATTATAGATTTAAAATAGTTTTGACATCAGCACTCTTTTTATAGTCTCAACCTTACATTATGGCATGCACGAGTTTATATGCTGAGACTAATGGGTCCTATTTCAAACATTAAAAATTTTTACTTTAGCTTTATCAGTAGGGCGTTGCCCAGTAGATTCTTAAATGTTGACTAATGGCTCGGTGCGAGTAGCTTCAGATGTGGGAGGTTCAGAGTTTTGTGTTAAAGGGCAGTTGCTGAGATCAAGGCTAAATGGTATAGCTTCTGGAGTGTTTATAGGATCCGTATCCTATAAAGCTGGTTTTGGAGAAGTGAAACATTAGACATTTTGATTAATATTTCTTAGAGTAAATCTCTGAAGAGATGAGAGCAAATAGGAACCCATCTTCTGGCAAAAGTGAAAGGGAAGTGAATCTTTTTTTTTCAAAGGAAGTAATGTGTGGAAAATGTTTTTCAACTGTAAAGTGGTGCACAATTGCTTACTCTTGAAATCACTATGATTGTTATTAAGGCGAGTTTGAAAGTCAATTGCCTGTCTCAGCTCAGCAAAACTACTAGGTCTACCATATTGTCCCATGACTCAAGACAAGCAAATTCCATATGCCATTTGTAATGGACTTTATTACTAGCTATTGTTTCTAGCTAACATATCACTTTTTCTCTTATCCCTCTACTCCCCTCCCCGTGTATAAAAAAACCCCACATCTGGACTTCCATTGTCACTGAGGCCTGGCCAAGCTTAATTCTCCATTTTTTTGGTGTCAGAATAATTTGTTTGGGGGATACAAGCAGAGTCGATCATAGTCCTTCCCTGGGAAGTACATATGGATGTTGGAGAGAGACATTCTCTTTTCTGTGGACTTTTGAGATGGGCTTTTTGATGGGTCAACTTCCTTGGATGCATTGAGGAAATCCATGGGTGAATTTGTAATATGATAGAATTAGAATAATACACAGAGTAAATCAAACCTGAGAGATGGGGCAGGTGAGAGAGAGAGAGCTAATAACATAATTTGCATTACTTGATCCAGTTGTGTCTGAATCTAGTAACCTCTGAATTAATCAGTTTCATGGATTAATTCATCCTTTTTGTACTTAAAATATTTTTAGTTGGTGTTCCTTCCCTTGCACTGAAAATCTGACAAATATACCAGTCTTGTCCAGGATATTTCAGCCACCAATCCCTGTGACCTCATTTTTTTTTTTTTCTTACTCCTTATTCCACTTTCTAATTGCATGATGGTTTGGTGGTTAAGTATAAGGACACTGAACTAGATTACCTGAGCTTGAATCTTGGCTCTTCTACTTACTAGATATATAATCTTGGGTAAGTTATTTAACCTTGTTAAGCTTATTTCTATATAAGTAAAATGAAATAATTGATTATATCCACTTTTATTAAGGATTAACTGAGTTGATGCTTGTGAAGTGTTTAGAAAAGGGCCTGATGCCTGGTAATGGTTCAGTAGGTATTAGCTATTTTAATATTGGATTCTAAAACAGAGAAAAGATAAAAATATTTATGTTTATCTTTATTGTCTCATTTAAAATTGTTAGATTTTAAGGGATAAAGACCTTGCCTTTTTGGCTTACATAGATGTTGGCACCTAGCATTATCATATGTTCATGATAAGCATTGCCCTAGTACTTGTTTCTCACTATGTAGTCAATATAGGAACCTGTCATTCATAGCCTCCTTCTTGATTTGCTCACCTTGATCCATTTCTTGGTGTACTTAACTTCTCTTTTGACCTCATTATTTTCTACTTGACTCAAGGCTCTTGCTTAACCGTTCTTTTCCTCTTCTTGACTATGATTTTTATTCTATTTCTTATGATGCTATTTCAACCCATCATCCTTCTCATTAAAACCCTTAATGGGAAGGGCTCTTATTAGGCCTACCCAACCCCCATGAGCACAGTCAGGGCAGCATTCAATAAATATTTATGGTTAAGAAATTGTAGAAAACAGCCCAAGCTTACAGTGAAGGGGAATTAACTACAAACTGATTATATGACCTAATACAGGCTCTTCAAACTTGTGTTTCTCAAACTTTGTTATTTGCTGCCTAGTGTCTTCTGCAACCATTAATTTTCCTTAGTGGTAAGTAATTTGAAAGTATTTTTATATTAAAATAAACAAGGATATATTATTGAATATAAAACAAAGTTTACATGATTTTAGAAGATGAAAACACACTAAAGAAATGTCATTTTTCTGTGTTGGGCCTAAGGACTCAAATGCCTTGGGAATGTAAGTGGGGGGACATAAGTTACTGTTCTTTGTTGTTAAAGATACCTCTGTGAAAACATTTGAGAAGAACAGTACAGTACTGTAGATTTCCTTTGTCAATGTTAGATGGGCTC
The DNA here is from genome assembly GCF_964656455.1 of Halichoerus grypus. Lineage (NCBI taxonomy): Eukaryota > Metazoa > Chordata > Mammalia > Carnivora > Phocidae > Halichoerus > Halichoerus grypus. The sequence goes on from NC_135714.1 coordinate 45,376,143, forward strand.
ATGTTCACAACAGTCAGAACTTAATAAAAGCTACCATTTCTTATATGCCCCAAATTCTGCTGCATACTTTACAATAACATATAATTTGATATTCACAGCAAGTGAATAGAGAAGAGGAAACTGAATCTTAAAAAAGTTAAATAACTTGAATGAGGTCTCATAACTATTTTGTGTTGTGACTTGGAGTCAAATCTAAGTCTGTAAAGCTCAACTAGAGTGCACAGCCTATGAGAAATAATTCAGAATAACCTCATTCAAGATGAGAAATTTATGGACAATTGAAAACATCAGCTTCCATCAGCAAGGGCCAGCTTGAGGTCTTATAGGAACTTCTGGGTAAAAGGAAGAAGGGAGAGAAAGAAAGCAGGATGTGTGTGTATGTTTATATGTATATAAGCCTATATATAAACACACACATGTATATGTATATATATGTAAAACAACTTGCTTGAATTGTAAAATATCCCCATATCTGAAAATTGAAATGATTACAATTGTACCTTCTGCCAATTCAGTTTTAAAACCAGCTAACTTTTGTTCCAGGAAAGGATGCTGTGGGATTTGCTTTGTGTAAGTCATGTTCTATTCAGGCCTCAAGCACACATTGGTGAATATAATGAATACCAACATCTTGATGGACAATTTTCCATGAACATTGTCCCCTAGGATTACATTTCTTCAACTAAAATCATTGGAGAAGGTCAAATAGCCTGTTTTACTGTACATTATTTACAATAGAAAATTTATTTTAAATTCCCTTCCTAAAACACTTTGATAGAGCTATTTACCATCATCACATTTTCCTTCTCTTTTTCTCCTTTGCAAAAGTTGACTTGGCAAGAATTTTATTTCACTTTGCTACACGATGGACCTTTGGTACACGTTCTCATTTATTTTGGCAAGTGAACCATTTTGTCTGTTTGACTTAAAATGGTCCACTATACTGTGTGATAGACGGCAAGAACATGGGCTAGCATATTTTCTGTTTATGCACTTGATCCTCATTGATCTACATATGCAAAGCTTAATGAAAACTTCTAAGCATAAAAGTTCATCTGAGCTTCTAATGTTAATATTGATTCTGTTTGTGAGTGCTAGTGCAGAGTCAGAGTGTTTCTCAGAGTATTCCTTGGAACATATATTAGTATCCCAAGATGTGTGTGCAAAGGGCTTCAGCAGTCAAATGAGTTGTGGAAATGCTGTATAAATATATCTTGACTTCAAGATTCACACCATAATTAATATACAAATGCCTCATCTTGCAGTTAAAAGAATAACTAACTTTGTTTAACTCAGGGTCTTCTGAACTTATTTGTTTGGGTTTGAAAGTATTGGTTCTCAACTTTCTGCGGCAATATTTTTTCTTGAAACATGCTTTGGGAAATACTTACCAGTACTCACTGTCTTTTAAGCCCAATTGAAACTGGGTTAGAATATAGCTCTATTATTTGGGTAGCACATTTGTCCTACATGAGTCAAAGATTCCTCTTTTGGGGAATATATTTATTTCATAATATTGTTGCTAAATTAAGTAAGTTAACACATCTAAAGTAAATAATATGATACCTGGCATATATTTTAGTTCACCTATTTCTTAACCTTTGTTTGCCTTCATTTTCTTCAAGCAGCTCTTGAAATTTTGTTTTATGGATTCTTCCTTCCTTTTTCTGAGTTCATTTTTATGGAGAATGGTAGAATTGAGAGCAATCCATATTTTTTCTTACTGTGACATACATTTATAGGCAAACCAAATAAGAGCTTTCACACGTGGCTTTGTAGAGATATCATCATAATGAATAACAACTGGATTAATTAATACTTAGTAAGTGCCAGGCATTGGTATTATTTGCATTATTACATAAAGTGCATCAATTTAGTTTCCCAGAAACTCTCTGAGGCAGTAAATCAATCATGGCCCAATCAGGAGATAGAAATCACACCAGTACTTTAATCTAAAGAATTATTAAACTAGCAAAAGGTGGTTAACTACTAAAAGAGGTAAAAGAGGCCTTTAAAAAATAGAGGGAAGGTGGGGGACTTGGCAAGATGGAAGAGTAGGAGGACCCTGAGCTCACCCTGTCCCACATTTACAACTAGATATCATCCACATCCAAGTCAATAAACTGGAGAGCAATCCAAAGACTGGCGGAACAAACTCCACAACTAAATATAGAGAAGCTGCATCTGAAAGGTTATGAAGGTCAGAAAGGTAGAGGGAGCCTTCCCACAGGAGGGAGGGAGTTGCATGCATAGAAGGCAGGGAAATGGGCTCTCACACCAGGAAGCTCACACAGGGAAGACTAATCCCCATAACTGTTGAATTTAAAAAGAGGAAGGGTTGAGTTTTGTGAGTTTATAAAACAGTGGGACTTGGAGCCTGGAGTTTGTTTTTGTTTTTAATTTTAGTTTATTATGTTAGTCACCATATGTTACATCATTAGTTTTTGATGTAGTGTTCCATGATTCATTGTTTGCATATAACACCCAGTACTCCATTTAATACGTGCCCTCCTTAATACCCATCACCAGGCTAACCCATCCCCTGACTCCCATCCCCTCTAGAACCCTCAGTTTGTTTCTCAGAGTCCATAGTCTCTCATGGTTCATCTCCCCCTCTGATTCCCCCCCTTAATTTTTCCCTTCCTACTGTCTTCTTTTTTTTTTTTTAAACATATAATGTATTATTTATTTCAGATGTACAGGTCTGTGATTCATTAGTCTTACACAATTCACAGCGCTCACCATAGCACATACCCTCCCCAATGTCTATCACCCAGCCACCCCATCCCTCCCACCTGCCACCACTCCAGCAACCCTCAGTTTGTTTCCTGAGATTAAGAATTCCTCATATCAGTGAGATCATATGACACTTGTCTTTCTCTGATTGACTTATTTCGCTTAGTATGATACCCTCTAGGTCCATCCATGTCGTTGCAAATGGCAAGATTTCATTTTTTTTTTATGGCTGCATAGATTTCCATTGTATATATATATACCACATCTTCTTTATCCATTCATCTGTTGATGGACATCTTGGCTCTTTCCATAGTTTGGCTATTGTGGACATTGCTGCTATAAACATCAGGGTGCATTTACCCCTTCGGATCACTACATTTGTATCTTTGGGGTAAATACCCAGTAGTGCAATTGCTGGGTCGTAGGGTAGCTTTATTTTCAACTTTTTGAGGAACCTCCATACTGTTTTCCAGAGTGGCTGCACCAGCTTGCATTCCCACCAACAGTGTAGGAGGGTTCCCCTTTTTCCGCATCCTCACCAACATCTTTCATTTTCTGATTTGTTGATTTTAGCCATTCTGACTGGTGTGAGGTGGTATCTCATTGAGGTTTTTTTTGGATTTCCCTGCTGCTGAGTGGTGTTGAGCACTTTTTCATGGGTCTGTTGGCCATTTGGATGTCTTCTTCGGAAAGATGTCTGTTCATGTCTTCTGCCCATTTCTTGATTGGATCATTTGTTCTTTGGGTGTTGAGTTTGATAAGTTCTTTATAGATTTTGGATACTAGCCCTTTATCTGATATGTCATTTGCAAATATCTTCTCCCATTCTGTCGGTTGTCTTTTTGGTTTTGTTGACTGTTTCTTTTGTTGTGCAAAAGCTTTTTATCTTGATGAAGTCCCAATATTTCATTTTTGCTCTTGCTTCCCTTGCCTTTGGCGATGTTTCTAGGAAGGTTTCTGTGGCTGAGGTTGAAGAGGTTGCTGCCTGTGTTCTCCTCTAAGATTTGGATTGATTCCTGTCTCACATTTAGATCTTTCATCCATTTTGAGTCTATTTTTGTGTGTGGTGTAAGGAAGTGGTCCAATTTCATTCTTCTGCATGTGGCTGTCCAATTTTCCCAACACCATTTGTTGAAGAGACTGTCTTTTTTCCACTGGACATTCTTTCCTGCTTTGTCGGAGATTAGTTGGCCATAGAGTTGAGGGTCCATTTCTGGGCTCTCTATTCTGTTCCATTGATCTATGTGTCTGTTTTTGTGCCAGTACCATACTGTTTTGATGATTATAGCTTTGTAATAGAGCTTGAAGTGGAGCCTGGAGCTTTAAAAGTCATCTGACTTAGCACTGGGCTAGCCTGGAAGGTGAGTGATAGCTCTGTTGCTGCTCTTAAAGAGATAGCAGCCTGTGTGGAGAGGCAACATAAAAATAGCAGTTTATACAATACGGGGGGGGGCAAACAGGAGACAGATATGTTCATACTGATTTCTGAATGTGTTGGGGGACTTCTCTGAAAATGAGGGACAGATGCCATTTCTCTCCCCCATGCCCCCAGCATAAACACAGGGCCATCTCTGGGAGTTGGGGCTGCACAGACACTTGCTACCTAATCTGCTAGCAGACCTAACCTGCTAGTGGTGTGCCATGCCAAGTTCTCCTAAGGATTCACCCACTTCAAGCCTGCTAGCCTAGGGCCTGGGCTCAGAGCAAATTTTGTTAAAGCTGCATGTGGCCCTGCCCACACCCCACCCAGCCAGTGGGTGCACAGTTGTTGCCCTGCACTGTGTGCAGTGCCCAGCTACCATGCCATGCCCAGCCTCAGGCCCCCAGCCATCCTTGCAGAATGGGCCTGGCCACGCCCAGTAATCACTACATGCCATGTTCAGCTTTGCCCCCTGGGTACCCTGGTGCATAGCCCCCAGCCTCTATAGTGCCTTTGGGGATCTGGCATAGGGCTAGTGACCCAGTGCAAATTTTGCTTATACTGCCACCCCACTCCCAGGTCCCCAGTGGGCATGCCCTTCCAGAGTGGTCTGTCTGGATCCCACTAACACCACAGGGAACAAGCACAGCACAGCCCATAATAGGCAGAGAGTCAGTGTAGATGACTGCACTGAAAGGAAGTGATTCAGACCAACAGCAGGGCATAAGCAACACACATAGGATACTCTACTGAAGTGCCAGGTTCTGGTGAACAGGGACACTGCACTCCAGGGCACTCCAGGACCTTTTCTTTATAAAGTAACTACTTTTAAGAGCAGAAGATATAGCTGACTTTCTTAACACATAGAAACAGATACAGAGAGGCAGAGAAAATGAGGAAACAGAAATTTATTCCAAATGAAAGAACAGGATGAGGCCATGGCCAGAGATCTAAGCAAAACAGATAATAAGTAACATGCCTGATAGATAATTTAAAGCAATGATCCTAGGGATATTCACTGGACTTGCAGAAAGAGTGGAAGACATGAGTGCAACCCTAAACACAGAGATAAAGAATAGCATAGCCGAGATAAAGGGCTCAATAAATGAAATGAGAAACATACTTGATGGAATGAACAGAAGGATAGAACAGAGGAATGAATTAGTGACTTGGAAGACAGAGTAATGAAAAGTAATCAAGCTGAACAAAAGAGAGAAAAAAGAATTATGCAAAATGAGGATAGTCTTAGGGAATTCAGTGACTCCATCAAATGTAAAACATTTGTATTATAGGAGTCTCAGAAGAAGAAGAGAGAAAAGGGGGCAGAAAATTTCTCTAAAGAGATAATAGCTGAAAGCTTCCCAAATCTGGGGAAGGAAACAGATATTCAGATCCAGGAGGAACAGAGAACTCCCAACAAAATCAACAAAAGCAGACCCACACTAAGACATATTGTAATTAAATTGGCAAAATATAATAATAAAGGAAAAATTTTGAGAGCCACAAGACAAAAGAAGGAAGTAACTTACAAGGGAAAACCTATAAGGCTAGCAGGAGATTTTTCAACAGAAACTTTTCCAGCTGGAAGAGAGTGGCATGATATAGTCAAAGTGCTGAATGGGAAAAATCTGCAGCCGAGAATACTCTACCCAGCAAGGCTATCATTCAGAATAGAAGGAAAGATAGTTTCTCAAGCAAATGAAAACTAAACGAGTTCATGACCACTAAACCAGCCCTGCAAGATATATTAAAGGGGACTCTGAATGGAAAGGAGAGACCAAAGTGACAGCATGAAGGTAGGAAACACAAAAGCAGTAAAAATGATTATTTCTGTAAAAAAATCAGTCAAGGAACTCAAAAAGTAAAAATACATATAATAGCATTTACCCAAAATGTGGGGAGTAGAGGAGAAAAGAATGGGTTCAAATTTAAATGACCATCAACTTAATATAGAGTGCTATATGTAGAAGAGGTTTATATGCAAACCTAATGGTAACCAACATATCAAAAACCACTAATAAATATGCAAAGTATAAAGAAAAAGAAATCTAAATATATCACCAAAGAAAATCAGCAACCGTGAAAGAGAGAAAGACAAAAAAGGATGAGAGAAAATCTTCAGAAACAATAACTACCAGGTAAATGCCAATAAAATGGCAATAAATACATATCTGTCAATAATTATTTTGAATGTAAATGGACTAAATGCTCTAATCAAAAGACAAGGTGACAGAATGGATACAAAAACAAGACCCATATATATGCTGCCTACAAGAGACTCATTTTAGGCCTATAGACAACTGCTGATTGAAAGTGACAGTCAAAAGAAAACCAGAGTAGCAATATTTAGACAAAATAGGCTTTAAAACAAAGACCAACAAGAGTCAAAGAAGGACACTATATAATAATAAAGGGAAAATTCAACAAGAAGATATGATGTAAATATTTATGTACCCACATAAGAGCACCCACATATGGAACAGTTAATAACAAACATAAAGGAACTAATTGATAATAATACAATAATAGTAGGGGACTTTAACACTCCACTCATGTCAATGGACAAATCATCTAAACAGAAAATCAGTAAGGAAACAGTGGCTTTGAATGACACACTGGACCAGATGGATTTAACAGACATATTCAGAACCTTTCATCCTAAAACAGAAAAATACACATGGAACACTCTTCAGAATAGATCACATATTATGTCACAAAACAAGCCTCAAAAAATTAAAAAAGATTGAAGTCATGTCATGCAACCTTTTTTTTTTTTAAGGTTTATTTATTTATTTGAGAGCTAGAGAATGTGAGCTGGGGGGAGGGAGAGAGAATCCTCAAGCAGATGCCCCACTGAGTGGGGAACCTGATGCAGGGCTTGATCCCAGGAAGCTGTGATCATGACCTGAGCTGAAATCAAGAGTTGCGTGCTCATCCAACTGAGCCACCCTGGCTCCCCTACCATGCATCTTTTCTGACCACAATGCTATGGAACTAGAAATTAACCAAAAGAAAAAATCTGGAAATACCAGAAATACATGGAGGTTAAAAAACATGCTACTAAACACTGAATAGTCAGCCAGGAAATAAAAGAAGAAATAAAAAAGTACATTGAAACAAATGAAAATGAAAATACATAATGGGCCAAAACCTTTGGGATGCAGTAAAAATGGTTCTAAGAGGGAAGTTTATAGCAATACGGGCTTACCTCAAGAAGTAAGAAGAATCTCAAATAACCTTACACCTAAAGGAGCTAGAAAAGGAACAACAAACAAAGCCTAAAGCCAGCAGAAGGAAGGAAATAATAAAGATTAGAGCAGAAATACATGATATAGAAACTAAAAGAATAATAGAACAGATCAATGAAACCAGGATCTGATTCTTTGAAAAAAATCAACAAAATTGATAAACTTTTAGCCAGACTCAAAAAAAAAAAAAGACTCAAATAAATAAAGTCCCAAATGAGAGAGAAGAAATGAAAAACCAACACCACAGTAATAGAAATAATTATAAGAGAATACAACTGTATACATACAAGTTGGACAACCTAGAAGATATGGATAAATTCCTAGAAACATATAAAGTACCAAATTGAAACAGGAAGAAATAGAAGATTTGAACAGACCAATAACCAGCAGAGAAATTGAATCAGTAATCAAAAAACTCCCAAAAAGCAAAAGTCTAGGACCAGCTGGCTTCAGAGGCTAATTCTCCCAAACATTTAAAGAAGAGTTAATACCTATTCTTCTCAAACTATTTCAAGAAATAGAAAAGGAAGGAAAACTTCCAAATTCATTCTATGAGGCCAGCATTACCCTGATACCAAAACCAGATAAAGATAGCACTAAAAAAAGAGAACTACAAACCAATATCCCTGATCACTATAGGTGCAAAAATTCTCAATATAATACTAGCAAACCCAATCCAACCATACATTAAAAAAATCATTCACCATGATCAATTGAGATTTATTCCTCAGTTGCAAGGGTAGTTCTGTATTTGCAAATAAATAAATGTGATACATCACATCAGTAAGAGAAAGGATAAGAATGATATGGTCATTTCAATAGATGCAGAAAAAGCATTTGACAAAATATAATACCCATTTGTGATCAAAACCTCAACAAAGTAGGTTTAGAAGGAATATACCTCCACATAATGAAGGCCATATAGGAAAAACCCATAGCCTACATCATCCTAAATGGGGAAGAACTGAGAGCTTTTCCCCTAAGGTCCGGAATGAGACAAGGATGTCCACTTTCACCACGTTTATTTAACATAGTACTGGAAGTACTAGCCACAACAATCAGACAGCAAAAAGAAAAGGCATCAAAATCGGTAAGAAAGAAGTAAAAGTTTCTCCATTTGCAGGTGACATGATACTGTATATAGAAAACCCTAAAGACTCTACCAAAAACCTGCTATAACTGATAAACAAAATCAGTATAGTCACAGAATACAAAAGCAATGTACAGAAATCTGTTTCATTTCTATACACCAGTAATGAAACAGCAGAAAGAGAAATTAAGAAAACAATCTCATTTACAATTGCACCAAAACTAATCAGATACCTAGGAATAAACCTAACCAAAGAGGTGTAAGACCTGTACTCTGAAAACTATAAAACACTGATGAAAGAAATTGAAGATGACACAAAGAAATGGAAAGGCAGTTCATACTCATGGATTGGAAGAACAACGATTGTTAAAATGTCAATACTACCAAAAGCTATATACACATTTAATGCAATCCCTATCAAAATACCAACAGCATTTTTCACAGAACTAGAACAATCCTAAAACTTGTATGGAACCACAAAAGACCCTGAATAACCAAAGCAATCTTGAAAAAGAAAAGCAAAGCTGGAGGCATCATGATTCTGGAGTTCAAGTTATGTTACAAAGCTGTAGTGATCAAAACTGTATGGTACTGGCACAAAAATAAACACATAGATCAATGGAACAGAGTAGAAAACCCAGAAATAAACCCACAGCTATATGGTCAGTTAAACTTTAACAAAGCAAGAAATAATATCCAATGGGAAAAGGACAGTCTTTTCAACAAATAGTGTTGGGAAAACTGGACAGCAACATGCAAAAGAATGAAACTGGACCACTTTCTTACATCATACACAAAAATAAATTGAAAATGGATTAAAGATCTAAATGTGAGACAGGAAACCATAAAAATCCTAGAAGAGAACAAAGGCAGTAACCTTTTTGACATGGACCGTGGCAACTTTTTTCTAGATATGTCTCCAGAGGCAAGGGAAACAAAAGCAAAAATAAACTACATTGAAAGAAAAAGCTTCTGCACAGTAAACAATCAACAAAACTAAAATGCATCCTATGGAATGGGAGAAGATATTTGCAAATGACATATTTGTTGAGGGGTTAGTTTCCCTAATATATAAAGAAGTTATAAAACTCAACATCCAGCAACCCTCAGTTTGTTTCCTGAGATCTTACAAGGATTCCTCATATCAGTGAGATCATATGATACATGTCTTTCTCTGATTGACTTATTTTGCAGATTGGTGGGGGGTGGGAGGGATGGGGTGGCTGGGTGATAGACATTGGGGAGGGTATGTGCTATGGTGAGTGCTGTGAATTGTGTAAGACTGTTGAATACAGACCTGTACCTCTGAAACAAATAATACGTTGTATGTTAAAAAAAATAAGAAGATAGTAGGAAGGGAAAAATGAAGGGGGGAAATCAGAGGGGGAGATGAACCATGAGAGATTATGGACTCTGAGAAACAAACTGAGGGTTCTAGAGGGGAGGGGGGTGGGGGGATGGGTTAGCCTGGTGATGGGTAATAAAGAGGGCACGTACTGAATGGAGCACTGGGTGTTATACGCAAACAATGAATCATGGAACACTACATCAAAAACTAATGATGTAATGTATGGTGATTAACATAACGTAATAAAATAAAAAAACAAAACAAAACAAACAAGCAAACAAAACAAACAAGCAAACAAAAAAAACCCACTCAACACCAAAAAAGAAATAATCCAATTAAAACATGGGCAGGAGACACACATGTCTTCCAAAGAAGACATACAGATGGTCAACAGACACATGAAAATATGCTCATCATCTCTTATTATCAGGGAAATGCAAACCAAAACTACAATGAGATAGCACCTCACACTTGTCAGAATGGCTAAAATCAACAACACAAGAAACAATAGATGTTGGAGAAGGTGCAGAGAAAAAGGAACCCTCATGCACTGTTGGTGGGAATGCAAACTGGTGCAGCCACTGTGGAAGACAGTATGGAGGTTCCTCAAAAAATTGAAAATAGAACTACACTATGATCTCATAGTTGCACTACTGGGTATTTACCCCCAAAATACAAAAACACTAATTCAAAGGAATACATGCACCCCTATGTTTACTGCAGCATTATTTACAGTAACCAAATTATGGAAGCAACCTAAGTGTCCATCAATAGAATGAATGGATAAAGAAGTTGTGTGTGTGTGTGTGTGTGTGTATGTTTATAAGGGAATATTATTCAGCTATAAAAAAAGAATGAAATCTTGCTGTTAGCAATGACATGGATGGAGCTGGAGAGTATAATGCTAAGTGAAATACGTCAGTCAGAGAAAGACAAACACCATATGATTTCACTTATATGTGGACTTTAAGAGACAAAACAAATGAGCAAAGGGGAAAAAAAAAGAGGGAGAGAGACAACCAAGAGACTCTTCATTATAGAGAACAAAGTGATGATTACCAGAGGGGCGGGGGTGGAGAGATGTGTTAAGTAGGTGATGAGGATTAAGGAGTGCACTTGTCATGATGAGCACTGGATGATGTATGGAATTTTTGAATCACAGTATTGTACACCTGAAATTAACATATCACTGTATGTTAACTAACTGGAATTAAAATAAAAACTTAAAAAATTAGAGGGAAAATATTCAGAAGCAGCCTCTACCTCTGAGGGAGAGTGAGCAGGAAGGAACCAAGAATGTGGAGGAGCCCCACCTTCACCCCCAGGTTGAGATTCAGAATTCAGAGAAGGACCAGTTACACAATGTGCCAGGCCCAGTGCAAAATGAAAATGAAATTTGTTAAATTATTGAAAATTTCAAGACGGCAGCATCAGAGCCACTATGCAAGTTGCATGTTCATGAAGATGCCCCTCACTTGGGTCATGGCTGCTGCAGGCAGGCTGCTGAAGGCAAACAAACTTCTTTCTCTTGTGGTCCCTCTAGCCCCCTCCATTGAGAAGCCTTACATGGTGTCAGCAAAGGAGAAGTGTTATGTGGTCTGATTCCAGTGTCACAGAGCATGGCAAAGAAGGGTGGCTGGATTTGGAGCAATGACATGATAACTGGCACAGGCAAGTACTGTTATTACTCCCTGTTACAGATGAAAAAACTATATTTCAGAAAGTTGGAGTCTCCAGGTTGAAAGTTATTTGTACTTCCAGATTTCAAAACTGTACCACTTTGCTATATTGCACTGCTGAAATGGTACATTCATGAACTTGATTACCTTAATGGGTGCTAACTACAAACAACCTGGGGTAGAGGGGACTCAGGGAATAAGAGGCAGATGAAGTATTGGGAGGCAAGTGCATTGTTAAAGCAGACTCAGAGAGAACATATTATAAGAAACAAGCCACAAGAAATGAACAGCAGGAGACTAAAAGATATCCTTTTATCGTACCTAAGGACAACCAAATAGTTGGTGAGGCGAAGCTTCTTTTTGCAGAAATGTAGAACTATATCCAGCTAATATATGAAAGGGGATAGCATAGAATGTAAAATGTCATCAGTTTACAAGCCCTAATGATATATGGATATCTGCTAATATGAAGAAGTAAAAAACCAAACATTATGTGCTTCTTGATGGAAGCATATGACATCATTTTAATCTATAGTCTATCTTTATGTATTTGAGTTCTTTAATTTAATTAAGAAATCAAAGAAGGGAAACCTCTTCTTCAAGAAGGGAGGGTGTGACAAGAATTTTTTCCATAGAAGTGAAATAAGAGATCCCTCTTCTTTCACTTCAAAGTGTCCCTGATTCTGAGGCCTGCCTTAGCCAAGCTGATAGAACAGAGTGTTTAACAAGATTTCATCACAGTGTCCAGCAGTGCTTTTTTCTGTAGGTGACTTGAAACAGAGGAGAAAAATGTAAATTTTTCTATTAATTAAAATGTTTCAAGCAAGAAATCTTTTAGGGTATTCTTAGTCAGCCAAAGTCCTCTTTCTATTTTGCTCCTCAGTAGACATTTCTGAAAACAGGTTAGCAAGAAACAATAGCAACATCAGGAGACTTCCTTTTATTCAGCCCCAGTGCTATTTAAAACTGTAGATAACATTTTTTTTTTTTTTTTTTTTTTTTTTACTCCTCTCAGGGTACTTGCTGGGCCTAGCATAGTTTCTTACACTCATATGGTGTTGGTTGAATTGAATTATGTTATGAATTATGCAGCAAGGTGTCATGAGAAGACCTGGCTTCTAGTCTGTGACCCACCATTAAGTTGTTATGGGACCAGGCATGAGTTATATCACCTCTCTGGGTCTCAGTGTCTTCATCTGCAAAATTATGGTAATGCAGTAGAAAATCACGACAAGCCTTTCCAACTCTGACACTGGATGGATAAAAAGGGTCAAACTTAAAATTTCTGCTTCGTGTGGTAAGATAATATTTGAGATCATAAATTATGTTTTCTCTATATTGTTGCCCTGGCCCCCATTTCCTTTTCAAGCCTGGGTCCAGGAGAAGTTTGCATCAGGGCTGAGATCCTGAGAGGATGAGAAGCTTCTGTGGATAAAGGCTGACCAAAAATCAGATGCCCCCTCCCAGACTCCTCAATGCCTTGATCCTACCTAAATTTGACAAAATGTTCAAGCTGCTCCATGGAAGTGGAGGGGAGGGAAAAATCTCAGAAGTGACTATAATTTTCTTTCTGCCACCAGACAGAAATGGAAACAAATAGTAATAGCAGAAAATAAGGTTACAGCTTGAATAGTGTGTCCATTGCATATATTATTCAAAACATCCAGTGTAACTCTTCTTGCATCAGCTGGTTGTTTTGGCGTCCTATAAAGACAGTCTAAATGACAATAATAAAAGAGATTTGACAGTTCTGTAATATAAAGTGCTAAGGACTGAACTGTATCCCTCCAAAATCCATATGTTGACTGGACTCATGTGATCCCCAATATTTGGAGATAGAGTCTGTGAAGAGGTGCTAAAAGTGCCATGAGATCATGAGACCCTACCCGGGTCCTAATCTGAAAGGGCTGGTGTTTCTATAAGAGGAGGAAGAGACACCAGAGCTCTTTCTTTCTCTCTGCCATGTGAGAACACAGCAAGAGGTGGCCTTCTACAAACCAGGAAGAGAGACCTCACCAGAAACTGATTATGCTGGTACCCTGATCTCTGGATCAGCTTCCAGAACTGTAAGAAAATAAATTTCTGTTTTTTAAGCCACCCAGTCTGTGGTATTTTGTTGTGGCTGCCTGAGCGGACCAATACATAAAGTCTCAGGAAAATAAATGCAGGCTGATCTATAGTGAACTTCGTTGACATCAGAATGTCTTCAGAGGCAAGCTACAGCAGGATGAGAAGTTTTACTAGCAATTATTTGAAATAATTCAGGATAAAACTCCAGCTAAGATTAACATTCCCCAAATGAATGAAATCAGAGTAGCAAGCTGTTGGGAGTGGTGATAATTACATCTAAGGGACTGTAAGTAAAATTGTGTGTTCAGTGCCTTTGATTTTGTTACACACCTCGTTCCTCTTATTTAGAACCTGGGGATTTTAGATGAGGGATAAGGTCAGTTGTATTAGATGTGCAGACAAGGGGGTGAAACTGAAGAACAGTGGGACTAAGTAGGGCTTGTATAGCTATTTTGTGGGGAGTTCTTCCTCCCTGGGTACAAACACAAGAACACCTTTTTGAAATTCCTCTAGAACATAGAAATTTCTTCATTTAAATTTATCCAGCAGCCCACAAACTATCTTATCATAAGCTGAAATCAAGAAAAATGGGCTATGACTTTAAAGCATGAGGCTCTCCTCTATTTATGATCACCTACATTACTTGCCAAATGGAAAAGAATTGGTTTTGGACAGACTAGCCACATAATTATGAGAAATCACCTATGTTTTGCTTAAATTACTAGAATAATTGTTTGCTCTTGTTATTTTTGGTAGTATATATATCTCTTTAATCCAGTGTATTTAGATTATATTAAAATTCCATTGTCCGATGAACATACCCGGGCAGGGGAAAGAAAGCAGCTTCAGAAATTATTAGCCAATAACAGAAGTTGGTTGGTCTGTTGTTACTAAAATTCAGCTGAGGAGAATCCCCAGTAAGTTTAATCTGTATGTAGAAAACGGGTTGTACGTAAAGCCTGTGGCTGCTTGAGATCTGGTTTTTCTCTTTTATCCTTATTTACCCAAGAAACAATGATTAAGCCTTATCTTGGTTATATGTTCCTTTTGGCTTGTCTGTGAGATGGTCATCACATCCCCTCTGCTTCTGGTCATCAGGAAATCACAGTGTCATAGGGTCTTCTCAGGTTTCGTTCAGTGGACCTTTGTCCCCGACCCTTCTGTGTGATACCACAGCTCAGTGTGTGTCAATATTTAAATTGAAACCTCTGAAAAGACCTCCAATTCCTTACATTACTCTCAGGGATGATTTTCATAGCCCCAGCTCTTTGTGTGACCTCTGTGCCCTGGTATTTTAAAGAAAGATCGGATGGCACGGTATTGATTATGATGATGAAGGTTACTAAAAATGACAAATAACTGACCCTTTAATAAGATTTAAAATGGGTTTATTGGGCTGTGAGGTTATCAGTGGTAATGAGATTTTATTCTCATTTTCTCACATATCTTTTAATTTACAGCAGATTGGAAGAAAATTGTTTTTAAGGGCTACCAAAAATATGATTCATGGCTTCTGTTCATGGATATCTTAAGCTCATTAGAAAATCATGAAGATGCATAATGCCCAGGGTAAACTAAAGACTCATAAAACATTTTGCTTAAGGTAAAATTGATTTCAAATGTGCTGGGGAGCGAATATTAGTTAGCCCTAGATTAATTCCCTTTAGCTTGGAGACTACATTGTATGGGGCAAGGTAGTTCTTTAAATTAAAGATGGCATAATTAAAAGTGCAATAAATTGAAAGAATTACTCTATTTGATATAATTTCTATGCAGTCTGGTCTCACTGTCTGATTCTGTTATGGCACTGCCAATGAGTGGTGACGATTAGGTACTGATTTTCAACTGTATTATTCTTCACTGTAATCACCCTTTATTATAACACTTATCTGTAAGGGTACATCGATCAGAAAATGCCCATTAATTACACTGCTAATGGTCAGCAAGTGAGAGGATTATGCTAGAATGAATAGGGAACGAGCTGTAAGTACCTTTGGGATAGTCATTGTAACTACAGCAGTGGTACCATGGGCAATGCTGATTTGGTAGGCAAAACTGTCTGCCTGGAGCCTGTGAGTAACGGGCATTATTGACCTTTCATTTACTTGGAAAACTGCAGGAGCCTGAAGCCTAATATTAACCAATGATGCTCAGAGCTTCTCTGGCATGGCAAGCATGAGGAGTATAGTCCGCTGATAATCCACAGAGATGAAAATGTTTCTAAATGACATGGTTTGATTCTGCTTCAGGTTTTTGAATGTTACCTTTCCGTTCTGAAGAAGGGTGAAATTTTAAACATGAGCCACAGCTCTTTATACTGGAATACAAAATATGGCAAGGAATAATGATTTTTAGATAAGTTGTTTCCAAATACCCAGGAGGTTAATGGGTACATTTATATAATATACTTATATTGATTTTTCTTTTAATAATTGTATCCTTTAGTATTATTATAATGCTTACTGATATATGGGTATATCATAGAGTTTAATCTAGCAGCATACCCTATTGGTATTGAAATTACACTTATATTTTTTAAAGATATATTTAGTGCTTAGAAAAATCACACTTGTCAAATTTTATCTTATTCTTGTGGAATGGGGTATATAGTTGGCATAGTTTTTAAATGCCATTAAACTTGAAAAATAGAAGAGAAGTAAGAAGATTTTGAATTGACTTTAACAGAGAAATGGGAAGTACAGAATCGTATAATTAGACACAGAAGAAAATGGATAACTATGGGCTATTCACTGGAGAAATCAATCAATAAATTCATTTTAATATTTGAAGTTAGTGGGAAAAAGCAGGCAGGAGAGCTGGAAACACTCTTGAAAAGAAGCAGAGTGACTTTTCTTCTTTATCCAACTTCACTGCTGACACATAAGAGTTAGAACATTTTGGGCTATGGAGGTGAGTCAGAAATAGCACCCATCAGAAAGAAGCAGCATCACAAAATAAATAAATGAAGAAACAAGTAACTAAAATGCTAATCTTAAATATCACTGCTCTTCACTAGTCTCTTGACTGAAATGCAAGAAAAACTAAAAATAATCATCTGCCAGTTAGTTTTTTTTTTTTAAATGAAGCACTCAGTTTTCAAGTCATCCCTTGTACCCTTTGCCAAACAACTTTGATTTTATTTTCTTTTTCAGATTGTGTGAATGTACTACTTGCTTTTGGCATTGAGGAGGCCATGCTTTTGTCTCCTGTGGATGCCAAATATAGGGCAAATTAATATTCAGCATACCTATTACTCAGAAATTAAAATACTATTACATTTCTTCAGAATGATTTCTTTTATTACAAAGATACATTTAATTAGGTATTTAAAAATGAAGTGTTCCTTGAAATTTGGATGTAATTTTATTATTTCCATAATTCTCTTGCCAAATTAATTAGATATTGTGAGCCAAATGTATAATTTAAAATCATCAGATTAATGCAAATGACATTTTATATATAAAATTAAATGAGTTTTAGAGATTTCTTAATTTAATCTGAAAGGCAATTGTGAAATAGTTCTCTATCAAAATTAAAGATGTTATTTAAAATTAATTCTAAAGCTAAAGGACAAACATTACCCAGATTAAATACTAAAGGACAAAGATTAATGGTGAAAAATCTTTAATTAGTAGGAGGGAATTGAGTGGAAAATTATTAACTTGTCCCTTCATAAATCTTTAATACTAACTGATTAGTGCTTTATATTTAAAGATATAATCACCAGAGTGTAAATAAGCAGTGTAACCTTTCTTAATAGTGGGCTATAATATTCTACCAGACACTTGAAAGGCACTTTCTTCTGGAATAGTCTCTTCAAAGAATATTGGAGCTGTTTTATTAAAAAAGCCAAATTCTTGTGAACTTTAGAATCACTTCCTAAACTTTGAATCTCTCTTTCTCTGCCACAAACATCATACTATTTCAGAAATACTAAATTTACCTCTAATGTGGGGGTGCCTGGGTGGCGCAGTTCTTTAAGCATCCAGCTGTTGGTTTCGGCTCAGGTCGTGATCTCAGGGTCAGGAGATCCAGTCCCCCATTGCGCTCTGCACTCAGCCACTCAGCGATGAGTGATGAGACTGCATAAGATTCTCCCTGTCCTTCTGCCCCCTCCCCCACATGGGCATGTGTTCTTGCTCTCTCTCTCAAATAAATAAATAAATCTGTTTTAAAATGTGATTTTTTGGACTCTTACTAGGTAGTCATTTAAAAACATCCTTAAGAATTTATTTTTAATTTCTTAGCAACTGTATTTTGTTATAGAACTGTCAATACCTATCCATGCTCATGGTGGTCAAAGTTTTTGAATTTTTGAAACTTACTGCTTTATTAATAAGCGTAACTAGGGATAGTTTTCTCATGATCAATGTTACAGAGAAGTCCAAATAGTAAGGATAAAATGAAAACTTGAATGTATTTTCATTAACATATAAGGATTTGAAGAAAATTTGTCAGAATTTCTCTTGGGGCAAGCATTGTCTGAAAGAAGTATTTTGATAAAGCAGTTGTGGTGTATGGTGACATCTCAAGGGCGTGTATAAGTTGGCTTGGTCTGCTATAACAATACCATAGACTGGTGGCTTAAATGACAGACATTTATTTATCACAGTTATGGAGGATGGGAAATCCAAGATCAAGGTGCCAGTTGATTCAGTTCCTAATGAGAGCTCTTTTGCAGAGGGCTCTCTTCAAGCTGTATCCCTACATGGTAGAGAAAGATATCATTTCTCTTACTTATGCCTTTTCTTATAAGGACACTAATCCTATTAATGAGAGTGGAGCCCTCATGATCTAATTACTTCCCAAAGGCTCCACCTCCAAATACCATCACATTGGGAGTTAGAGCTTTAACATATGAATTTTGAAGGGACAAAAACATTCCAGAGCAGAAGCACTGTTGACAGGGTGTGGAAAAAAGTTGATTCCATTGTAATGTATAAGAGAGCTAAATCTGACAACAATGCAATGTTTCTGGTGATCTCTTTCTAGGAAAAAAAAAAAAAAAACTTTTAAGAGATCATTTCCAATAAGAATGTATCACCCCTTTGACCCAAATATGATTGTCATTTCTTTCTTTTTTCAGGACTGCTAAGCAAAATGGCACCCATTTAGTAATAATTTGTGGGAAGGAGTTCAAACATGGTTGAAACTGTGAAATTCATTCAAGCACTCAGTAGCATTGAATGATGTGGGTTCAGGCTGAGGACAATTTCCTAAGAATAAGGCAAACTATTACTATTGCTCTCGTTTCTTCTATAGGCTGATAGACAATCTTAAGGAATTGTCATTTGGTTAAGAATAACTTCAGTTCTTCCTTACTTGTGAACATTTCCTCTCAGTCAAAAGACCATTTAGAGATGTTACAATGGTAGTATAATCTTCTAATCCAGTGATTTCCAAAGTGGGCTGTGGTTTCTCCAGTGATTACACAAGTTGAAGAGATAGAAGAAGAAAATAGAAGTTCCATTTACATGGATATGGCAGCATAGGTTAGCAGGTCATCAAAATCATTAATTTTTTTTTTTTTTCTGGCACATAGCTAGATTACATTTCACAAACTCCCTTGCGGTAAGGTGCATCCACATGACTGAATTCCATTTAATAGTATGTGAGCTGAGTGATGTATTCAACTTCTAGGCCTGACCCATAAAAACCCACATTGTTCTCATAAATGCTCTTTCCCTTCTGCTGGTTTGATGGATGACCTAAGCATGGTGACTTCAAAAGTCATGTGTTAGAGACTGTGGAACAATTTGTAAGAGAGTTGCCACAGATAAGGAATATATCTTTTGATATATATGAGGAAGAAATAAACTTTTCTTTCTTTCCTTCCTTCCTCTTCCTTCCTTCCTTCCTTCCTTCCTTCCTTCCTTCCTTCCTTCCTTCCTTCCTTCCTTCGTGGCTAATGTTACTTTGATGATATATTTGGGGGTGTTTTATACCATAATATATTTATACTATAGTGTATGTATTATTTAGAAGGAAGCATATACATATACTAGGGGGACCATACTCTCAATTTTTTTTTTTACCTTGAAGTGTATATAGTAATAAAAAATTGCAGACTAGTGTTTTAATCAACTCTTATGTTAGGTGACTGGATAGACGTATCTGTTTGATTCTTTTCATTTTTTCCTTTCAAGAAATATTTATTGAACAACAGCTGCTGTGTACTAGACACAGGACTAGACAAGGAGGATAAAATGATCAAATATACATGGATACTTGTCTTTATGGAGTCTACATTCTAGCAGGAAAAACAGACAAAAATAAGTAAAGAGATAAGTATAATAATTTTTAGTGGATAATTTTTATGGGAGAAACAAGTAAAGCCTTGAGTATAGAAAATAATGATAGGTGGGATACTTATTTTACACAGGGTGATCAGGTATCAGGAAAATCCTCTTTGAGAAGTGCCATGTGAGATGGAACTAATAGTTAAGTGAAGGATAAGGGTCAGAAGAGAATTCTGGGCAGTAAGAATATAGTATATGCATAGGCGTTTTCTTGGAACTGAAGACCAGTGTGGCCAAGACAACATGACTGGTGGGGAGAATGGTACAAATGTTACAGGAGTGCACAGGGATAAGATTCACGTAGGACCATATAGACAGCAGTTATCAAATTACTGCCCATGGGCTGAATTTGGCTAAATTTGGCAAAATTCTGCTAGTTTCTCAAAAATAAAGTTTTATTGAAACATAGTTCTGCTCATTCCTTTATATATTGTTTATGGTTGCTTTCATGCTACAGTGGCAGAGTTAAATAGTTTTAATGAGACCATCTAGCCCAAAAAGCCTATAATCTTTAGCAATTGACTCTTTAA
Organism: Halichoerus grypus; assembly: GCF_964656455.1. Lineage (NCBI taxonomy): Eukaryota > Metazoa > Chordata > Mammalia > Carnivora > Phocidae > Halichoerus > Halichoerus grypus. The sequence goes on from NC_135714.1 coordinate 45,396,563, forward strand.
AGAAAAAAGTTTATTTTTGATACGAATGTGTAGATATTTTGGATTTTAATCTAAGAACAATGAGAAGCTTTCCAGTGAGTTTAAGCAAGAAAATAAGATTATTCTGATTTATATCTTAAAAAGGTCCCTCTGATAAAGCAGTGACAAGTGGATTGGAGAAGGACAAGACTGGAAGAAGGGCTATTTTAGGAGACAGTTATTGTGGCCCAGATGAGAGTTAATTGTGGCCAATCCCACAATAGAGTACATAAGACTTACTTTTTAAAAATTTTTATTTATTTTTAATTTTTTAAAAAGATTTTATTTATTTATTTGAGATAGAGCGAGAGCGAGTGGGCATAAGCTGGTGGGTGGGAGTGGAGGGAGAGGGAGAAGCAGACTCCCTGCTGAGCAGGGAGCCTGATGCGGGACTCCATCCCAGCACCCCAGGACCCCAGGATCATGACCTGAGCCAAAGGCAGATGCTTAACTTACTGAGCCACCCAGGCACCTCCATAAGACTTACTTCTGAATTGGATATGAAGGACTGATGGAGAGAGTAGAGCTAAGGGTGACGTCCTAAAATTTGGTTTGAGTAGTTGAGAATTGGTTAGATCTTTTACTGAGATAGGTGTGTGTGTGTGTGTGCGTGTGTGTGTGTGAAAACAAGTTTTAGAAGGAAAAAAAGAGTTCTCTTTTTGCATCTATGAATTTGAGAGGCAAAGAGGAAACCAAATATAGGAGTCAGAGGAGAGGTCTGGGCAGGTGGCATAAATTTGAGAATCATAGACAACAATTTTATTTAAACCCGTGGCATTTAATGAGATCACTTAGGGAGAATACAGAGAGAAGAAAATGAGCACAAGGCACACTCCTAAGGACCTCAAATGTGGATAAAAGAAAGTGTAAGCCAGCCCAGGAAACTGAGAGGGAGCAGTAGAGATGGGTGGACAACAAGTGATGTCACCAAGGTTAAGAAAAGAAAAGAGTATTTCCAGAAAAGAGTGGTAAAACTTGTTGAAAAGTGCTGAGAAATTAAGTGAGATAAAGAAAGAACATTCCCACTGAACTTGACAACATGGATTTGACCTCCACAGAGGTCCTTGGAGACTTGACTGGAACAGTTCCTGTGGAAAGAGGAAGAAAACAGTATTTAGAGGAATTCATGATAAATAAGAAGTAAGGAAGTAGGGAATGCTGTGCAAACGACCCATTTGGGGAGTTTGACAGTGGAGGGGAGCAAGGAAATGAGGCCATATCTAAACCAATATATGGGGTTATGAGCATTGAAAAAGTAATTTATTACATGTTATTTATTTTTATTTATTTATTTTTATTTTTTATTTTTTTAAAGATTTTATTTATTTATTTGACAGAGAGAGACACAGCGAGAGAGGGAACACAGGTGAGGGAGAGGGAGAAGCAGGCTTCCCGCTGAGCAGGGAGCCCGATGTGGGGCTCGATCCCAGGACCCTGAGATCATGACCTGAGCCTAAGGCAGACGCTTAACGACTGAGCCACCCAGGCGCCCCTGTTATTTATTTTTAAAATCATGGCAGCTACCATAGCAGATTTGGAAATAATGGAAATGGTACAGTAGAAAGAAAAAGATTAATGGTGCAGGAAATTGGAATTTAAATGTGAATACAGGTTTTGAGAAGAGGGAATTGATACCAAGGCACCAGTGAATTGGTCCAATGGATTGACCTTTTATGGAGAGGGACACTGTAATGGGAGAGAAGAGATGTGTCATTCAAGTTCGGTCAGTTTTTAGGATGAGTTGCGGGAATAGGAGGGATTTGTATGTAATGGCTCTAATTTTCTAGTTGTAGTAAGGGGCAGGTTTAGTATGGAAGATGGAGGAGGAATTGTATATGAAGAGAAAAAAATGTGGGCAGTATCAAGTGGCAATTGATAAAGTGAAATCAGTCAGCTCAGGTGTGATTTTTTTTTTTTTTTCCAAGAACCATCAGATCAGAATGCTAAGAATACTGTTAGGAATTTGTGGCAGTAGCTGATGTAGTTTAGACAATAGACAATAGATTTTAGAGTGAGGGCAAACCTGGGTTCCAATTCTGCCTTTATTCCTAGCAGTGTGACCTCAGGCAAGTTATTTTGTTTCTCTGACCATCAGTTTTCTTCTCTGTAACATGACTATAACAATGCTTATCTTGTTTATAATAAAAATTAAATGAGTTAGTGTATATAAGGTCTATAGCAGAAATAAAATAAAGCCCTTAATAAATGATAGCTATTATTATACATGGATATTTCCCTTATACAAGCCATCATAAGTAAGAGTGCTTCGTTTGTTTGGACCTTTGATCATTTTCTTTATTTGCAAGGTATTTTCCTTGTTATGAACTTAGACCAAACTATTTGTGCATTTGACACCCAAACAACATGCATTGCCCTTAGTCTCTTTATGTCCCCAAGTCCCCATTCTCAACAGCTCTAGGGGATTGCTCTGTTTTGAGGGGATAAAGGACAAAAAGAATCCCGTATTTGGTTGCAATTAAATAAGGAGGAATTTCTGAAGGAGGAGTGATGAGCAGAATTTTGAAGGGAAACAAGATATTGATGGAGAGAGTAGAATTTGTTGGCCAGTGGGGGGGGGGGTTTCATGAGGAAAGATAGAGAGATGAAAATGAGCATATCACTTGTGTGAGATAGCAGGCAACTATTGCTGGGGAGAGTGGAGAGGCTGCGGTGAGAGGTAATGAGAAATGAAGGTGGGATGGGATCCTGGGGGTGTAATATTAGTGGAAAGCACTGAAGGCCAGGAAGGCTTGGGGTGTGCATAATAAGTGACACTGGAGCACCAGAGACTTCTGAGCAGGCAAAGGACCTGAAGAAAATGAAGTTAGAGGAAAATCATTAGAGCATCTATGAGTAGGTGGGATCTGATGAAAAGAGACTGGAGGCAGAAAAACTGGCTCAGAAGCCATCACTGCGACTCAGATGTGGGCTGATGAGGACCCTGGGCTGAGTGGCTCTGCGAGTGGAGAGGAAATGGTAGATAAAAATGACATAATTTAAGTGTTTGTGGGAGGTTGTGTGAAGAAGAGTGAAGAGAGCAATTGAAAATAACTCAAAACTTGAGAACTACAAGGGAATTTGGAGGTTACAATGATATAGTTTTTTGAGGGGAGGGTAAGGTGGGGACAATGGGAGAAGAGAAGGGGAATGTTTTAATAGGGTGAAGTTAATAAGACCAATGCATATTTGTATAAAATTTGTATTTGAATTACAATTACAAAAAACTAGGACCAGACAATACATTTTGTTTCAAAGAAGGAAAAATAATAGGAAGAAAGACTATCTGGAACACTCTCCAGAAATTGTACTCCGAGGCAGTCCCAGGCTATATAATGTTTCTGTTCCATTTTGCCTATAGATATAAAACAATGTGCAAAAGAGAGATTGTGAGTTAGTGATGCGTTCCTTGGGTCCATGTTTCTCTCAGTCTTCCCTCTGTAGTGTTAACTTTGAGCCTTGGTGTTTCAGGACTGGGAACAGGAGGAGGAAGTTTGCCATGAGACTTGGTACTTAGTGAGACGCCTCAGAGGTTCCAACAGCCTCTCTGCAGCTGGTGAGTACAAGATGAAGCAAGATTTTTCAGAGAGCTGGAATTTGTGCAGGACTTGTCTTAGATGCCACTGGATCATGAGGTGCCATGGCCCAGGGTCTCTAAATGACAGGCCACTTAGCGTGGCCCGCACTATATTGGGTCCTTTGCAGACAGTGGCATTTCATTGTCGTCACTTAAACGTGGCTCTTTTTGCAGTCGATGTAAATAGTGCAGTCAGTGTTAGAAGTAAAATCTTTTGCTTGTAAAAAGCTCCTGTGAATATCTCAGTTTGGAATGCCTTTCTCAACTTGCTCTGTGAATAAGGAGAGGAAAGGCAGTGCCCTTTCAAGTTTAATCAGATCACAGAATGACTGTTATCTTTAACACTTTTAAGGTACCTTTAACTGTGAAGTAAAGTGTAAATTAGCAGGAAAACATGTTTGGTTTCCTGACTAAGAGGGGTAAATTTCAACAGTTGACATCCAGCTGATTTTTGTTGTTGGCTTATAAGTGTTCTGTGTTTTTAATAGTGCTGACAAAACTTTTAAAAGTGAGGAATGTATAGTGCATAAAAAATTCAAGTCCCCATCTTAAAGAATCTTGTCTGATTAGTCTCATATAGTACATATATATTTTGTTTATATATATAATTTATTACATATTATGCATCTTATGTACCTTTTTTGTATTACAGAGATACATACATATGTAGCTGTATAATGTTTTCATCTTTTCCAAGTTCAGGCTCCCAATTTAGTGAACTTTAATATTTTCTAGTATGTTAACTTCTTTTTTACTCAAAATATGATAAATTGTGATTTACTCCATTAAAAAATACTTTCAGATGGTCTGAAGATTTAAATTAAGTGCATGTGTTATGTTGGTATTTAATTACATGCTTGAGATTTCTATCACTAGTCAAACTATTTTACTCTCTTTAGAAATAAATTTTTATAGCTTAATAAAAATACTACATATTTAGGCATAATGTGTGAAACAAGGGAGTTAGTCTATTTCGAATCTGAATTTGTAAAGAATGCTCTTTCTAAAGAATTAAACCAACAATATAAAGATATTAATACATGTAGCTGAGGAGAAACTGGTTTAAAAGGGAATGAATCAAAGTATTTTAAAAAATAAAGCATTTCCTGTGTTTGACCAGCTGTCTGTAGGATTAGGCTGGGACTGGAGCCCACAGCTAAGGTGTGGGCAAGAGAAGTCTTCGTCTTCAGCCATACTAAATCACCAGAAAGTACATTCCATCCGCTCTGTTCATACAGTGGCCACATGGACCAGAAAGTGTTTTTCACATTGCATTCCACAGTTTTCGGAAGCATCTTTCAATGTAGTAACTCTGAAATTAAGTGCGATTTTGACAGACAGGCTTCTCTATAAAGCAGGGTGAGAACTTCTTAGGTGTGAATTGGAAATAGACTTCCCCTCTTCAAATTACTTTATAAGGGTTTTCATGTGTGTGTTGAAAGGACAGTGGGGACGGCTCCTTATGTAGGTGGTCTCAGAGCTTCAGTGGAGCCTTTGCCAAGTGCAGTGGCAGCTGTCTGTCCCTCCACTCCCGCTGGTTGCAAGGCCTTCTCCAGGGCAGGCTGCTCTGCTCCCCTCTGGGAGCTTCACTTGAGACTCCCTCAATGGAGAGACGTAGCCACCAGCCCTCTGCTCAGCTCACAAAGGTTGCTTTCAGCACACACATTTCCAAACCCCTATTCTAAAAACCTTTCTGGTGAGCTTTTTAGAAAAGGTGGGTTTTTTCCTCCCTACATGCATGGGAATATACAAAATTAAGATTCTGGGCTTGAAAATCTCATATTTAGGAGAGCCACACAGGAAGGGAGATGACCTTTTATTAGAGTTGAGTCTTTCAAAGTTGGAGGAAGGGTGGCTGGTGGGGAAGTTGAATACAGAATAAACCTAAGGAGATTAGGAAGACTGTGGAGCTGGGATTTGACACTGTTGACCCATGGACCTCCTTTCTGAATGGTGATCTCCAAATCTGATCTTAGATATTCATTATTTTAAAGCAGGCATGAAGACATCAGGCCTTGTTCATCAAAGGGAAATTCAACTTCTGAGTTATTTGCTTAAGACTAGTTTCTTATATTTTTAACATTTTTCAAAGTTTGCTCACCAAGCCCAGACCAGTCCAGTATTTCTTTGTTAATACTTCCATTTACTGTAGTAAGTGGACCAATTCCACCATTGGTTACCTTTTGAATGGAAATTCACAATCTCCTTTAAAATCAAGCCCCAAAGGTATAGTTCCTCCCAGACTGACACTAAAGGCTGGCTATCCACATTTGAGGGATGACTGAACATTAATTTCCAATTACCATTCATAGAGATCCTCTTCATTTTAGTCTCTTCACACAAATTTCTACTCTTCCCACACGGTGGCTGATCTTGGAGAATTTGTGTATAAGTCCTTGGAGGGAACCAGCAATATTCCTAGTCAGAGATGTCTTAGGAATGGAGATCTCTGTTTAACCTGTGTTCTTGGAAGTTTCCTACACTATGGAAATGGGGAGTTGAGGTTTTTGAATGGAGGTGTAAGAAAGCACCAGAGTTTTTACCCTGTATGCCTATGAGGGATACAGGGGAAAGCAAGAGCCACCAATTTTTATATCAGGATTTTTTTTTAACAGCAAGTGACAGAATGCCCAACTCAAACTGATTTAAAGGGTATTTGTTAGCACATAAAAATAAAAAGTCTGAGAATAAGGTTGCTTTGGGAAAGACAGGGCTCAAATGATTTTCACCAGGACAACATTTGCTCTCCTCATTTCTTCATAGAGCCTTTTAGGCATTGGCTCCGTTCACTCATAGACTGTGCCTTTATGGTGCAGCATCAGCCTCTCCCACCTTATCAGATTCAAATACGAATTCCGGTATGTCATTTGTCATTCAGTCTAAGGTTTGAGGCTAGCCCTGCTGGGCCTGACTGACTCAGCTTGAACCATGTGCTCATAAATAAATCAATCCCTGTCACCAAGGGAAGGAGATGATCTGCCCGACCAGACTGGGATCACGTCACCCCAGAAAATGGAAGTGAACCTAGCTCCACAGAAAACATGCGGTCCATGAACAAAGGGTTAGATTGGAGTGCTACTAGCAGAGTAGGATGAGTGGATTCTGGAGATTTAGAAATCATAGTTCTTTACTCTGACCCTGTAGTACTTTCTTCTGAAAGTATGTTTAGGAAGAGATTTAATATTTTACAAGACCAAGGTAGCTGTGTAATGAAGTTATATAATGAAAACAGCTTCTACCAACTTCCTCCTCATTTGAAACTTAAAAAAATTTTTTTTAATACACTACACTGTGCAGCTCAACTGTATATTAGATTTACTGATGACAGTGCAGCTACCAAACATCATGTATATGATGGACTTGAAACAACTGTCGGATATGTGTATTTATAACTCTCTTTACAACTAATATGAAAAGACCAACAGAGATCATTTGAACCTTTTCAAATACCTTGAGTGACAACACATGGTCTTAACACATTAAAGTTGCTATCAAAATTTTGAGAAATGCAGAAAAGACAAGAGAACACAATGAAAGAAACAAAGGGAAATTACAATAGATGCTGAAGTTATGCAATCCATTATGTAACAGTTTTGTCTTATTCCAAGAATCCTGTTATTAAAATGTTTCTCGTCTAAAGAATATTGTGCCAATATTCCATAATATAAACCTATGGCCAAAAAAAGAAGTCTTAGATTGTGCTGACATCCTATTTATTCGTTAGATTTTACTACTTCAAATGAAAATCTGCAACTGTCAGTGTTTCATCTATTTTTTTTTTTTTTCTTTCTTGGCTTCTCTGAGTACTGAATCAGGCTTCTATCTCCCCTGTGAATGAAATCTGTTTTGTAAACAAGTGACATAGCATTTTTGACAGCTCAGACAGATCTTAAGATTCTGAGGGAAGAAAACTGGCAAAATCTACAAGGGCCCCAAAATGTGCAGTATATTTCATGGTGATGTTTTATATTAATTTTTACTCTTTATTTGGTCACCTTAAGTAGAATACACACACACACACACACACACACACACACACACACAGAGTCACACACATTATATTCGATAGAGGGGCATTTGGGCATTTGAATTATCAGGATATATACTTTCTACACAGTGCTACTAGGTAGATTATTTGGATAGAATTAAGTTAATTTAGTCAAATGATTAGTTTTCTTTTTTATCCTGTAGAATCACTGTGCTATTGAACAGAACCAACCTAATTGGCCAGTTATTTTGGTGTCATCTAGGAACATCATGCCCTCTTCCTTGAAACAATTTGGGTTTGATAATTTCACCATATGAAGAGCTGTTTTCCAGATTTACTTTTTTTTTTGGTTAGGGGTAGTTGGGCCAAAACAGAATTTCAGTGAAAGAGATGGCACTATAAGCCAAGATGCACAATGGCATTGTGGTACCTCTAAGTGTACTTTAAGGTTGAGGGAGATGGGCAAGCACTTCTGGGGAAAAACTCAAGTAAGTATTAGCATATGGCAACTAATTTTTTAATGAGAGAACAAACAACATCTTCTACAATTAAGACTGTATTAATATAGCCTGCTGTTTGTTTCCCCATTTGGGCCAGGAAAGTCTGTCTGCTCATCTATACCTATTTGTAGAACTAGCATCAGAGTCACTACCAAGTATCTATTGAGTATCAGCTATGTAGAAAAAAATCTATGATAGGCCAGAGTACCAGAAAGTAGCAGAAAGAAGTGTTCTCATGCCCTGTCTTAAACCTGAGTTGATGTGTGGTGGGAGCGGCTGGACTTAACATTTTCGTGATTCTTGTTTTTTTTTTAAACTCCCTCCCCTTTTTGTATATGTAATGATGAAACATGCTCTCGTGGTTTAACAAGGAAGGAGAAAGACCTTGATTTCTGCGTGGAGATGTCTTCCTCTTTGTGGACAAGTAGATCAAGACTGTTATTAAAAGTTTGTCTGTGTTATTGCACCTGAGTTTTAGGATCCGAAAAAAAATTTTTTTGCCACGTTGTGCCTTTCCTCCTGTAATTGTAAGTTGAACACAATGCTAGTAACCTGTTTACACTGTGAAGTGCTTACTGTTACAGAGAATACCCAGAGCCTTTCTCACTGTTAAGCAAATAATGCCCTTGTGAATGTATGATCTTTGGAGAAACCCCTGTAGTTTTACCTGCTGATGCTGTCTGTCTTATTGGAGAATAAATTTTGGATGTGTTTAAAGAAAAAAAGTAGCAGAAATATTTCTATTCTTGAGGGCCTTTAAGAGAAGTTGGGAAATGGGAAATACAAATAAAGTATAAATATTAATACTAAGTAGTACAAGTTCCTAATTCATTGTATAGATCAATGGTCAATAAATATTTTTTTTAAAGGACTAGCTAGTAAATATTTTAGACTTGTGGGCCATGTGGTCTCTGTTGCAACTATTCAACTCTGTTGTAGCATAAAAGCAGCTATGTAAATGAATGAGCATGACTGTTCCAATAAAGTTAAATACCCAAAGCTATACACTTGATGTTAAGATAACTAGTTCAGTCTCCAGGGTTTTACAGTTAACTAACTGGTTATTTAATTATTTCCAATGGAGGTTTGCCTGGTGTGGGCTGGAGCTCAGATACATTTGTGTATGTTATTGGGTAATGGTTTAGTCTGGCTAAGCATAAGGGTTGTATATAAGACGGCAGTGAGAGAAAATTGAAAAGGTGAATGTGAGCCAGACACCTTTGAATGCTGGCTGAGTGGGCCATGCTTCAGGAAACAGGTGCCGTGGAGATTTTAAGTGGGGGAATAATCTGATCAGAATTGTGCCTTAGATGGTTTAGAGTTTAGACCAGAGAGAGGAAAGGAAAGAAGGATAAGAGAACTAACATTAGTGAAAATCTATTATATGTCCGAAACTTTCTACAGGTTTGTTAAATAATTTCCTCATTTAGTGGAATGAAGGGGAAAGCCAGTTTGTACCGTATTGAAGGAATGAGAAGAGAAGGGAAGGGTGCTAGAAAATTCTCTGCTCTTTTGTTTCAGAGTGAATGTGCAAAATAAAGGAAATAATCAAAAGAGAACTCTAAGTTTTCTTTTTTTTTTTAAAGATTTTATTTATTAGAGAGCATGAGTGGAGGGGGAGAGGTAGAGGGAGAAGGATAGGGAGAGAGAGAAGCAGACTCCCCGCTGAGCAGGGAGCCCAATGTGGGGCTCGAACCCAGGACCCTGGGATCATGGCCTGAGCCGAAGTCAGATGCTTAACCAACTGAGCCATCCAAGCACCCCAGAACTCTATGTTTTCAAGCCCAGGTGACTGAAAGAATGGTAATAAGAAGTTAAGAGGAGGTAGTTTTGGGAAAGAAGTTTGGGTTGAGAAACATGTACTTAGCCAAGTACATTAGCCCAGGCCACCAGACTCAAGTTCCAAGAGATTCAGCTGAAAATTCATTGCTTTCTTAGTAAACACTGTCTCAAGATGATTTTAAAAACTGTTACTATATGGCTTAAATTACTAACAGTTGTTGTTGTCACTTCATTGACAACAATGAGTATGGGAAGGATTGGTTACATTTTGTGGGTCAGTGAAAATGTTTGAATAGCTAAAAAATTTTTAAGAAAACTTTCCATGTATTCATGGAAAATGAATACATACACATACATGAAGAAATTGTCATACTGAATTTAGTAGTTTCAGAAATTGGATGTATTACAAGCAGTAATTGTTTTAGTTCAGATTTAGATATGTCAAAATCCATATGTTTAACACCTTCCTTTGTTTAACATATGCCTCAAACATATTCTGCTTTTTATTCCCCTAACATTTGGCTTATGAATAGTAAAACAAAGAAGTTAGGGATTTGATTCACAGATGCCTTCATTGCTTTAGTTTGCTCACTTGTAGCACCTATTCTTTTTCAGAGTAGAAAATCTTCAAAAGAACAATTCTTTTTGTTTTTGACTGATATGGATCATTCCCTGGGAGTTCCTTGTGTGATTACATAGATGTTCTCACTGCTCTACCAGTCTTTCTTCTGATTGGCTTAGTTATTCTGTTAGCTCTGATTATTAATATGACAACATATTCAAATTTTCTAATATAGGGAATTAGTAACAATTTCTTAGATGCTCTTCTTCAGTAACTTACATTATTGGCCTCTGTGGATGTTGAGGAATACTGGCTTGGAGTCACATTTCCTGATATTTTAATATTTCCAAAATATGGGAGAACTCACACTCCTCTCCTGAGGAGGCGGAGTGCCCACAGGATTAAGAATGAAGCTTACTCCTCACTCTGTTTAGCTGTGTAAAACCAAGGAGGCAATTTCATACATCTGTTTCTTTCTTTCTTTTCCCTTCCTTTCTCCTTTTCTTTATTTTCTGTCTTCTTTTCTTTTCTCCACTGAAGTGCTCATTCCAGCCACTACTCATGGTGTCTACAAAGTAGAAGATTCTCCAGGAGGTTTTTCTCCCGCAGTTGCCAGAATAATGGTTTCTTCTTTTTAGTTTTCCAGGCCATGCAGATTCCTCTCCCTGCAGACAATAGCCTAGAATAATAAGGGGAAAGGAATTCTGGGAAATGTACTCTCTCCACAGTGCCTTCCCACCTACCCCACGCAAGCAGAGGATAATATAGATGGGGATGACAATGACATCAGGTTCACAACAACATATTTGCTGAGCCTCTTTCAGGCCAAATAGTGATGAATGTGATGATTTTTATCCTCCAGATGCTCATAGTCTGGTTAAGTTGACCACACATACGTTAGTTTTCTAAGGTGGTAAATTTTGCTGAGCTATTACTCCAGGCCAAATCATTGCAGTAGAGCCATGTTACAAAATGAATTATTAATGAGCAGGGTTGGTTCAATCATAGCTCATATCAACTCTCCAGATCTTAACAGCCACTTACAGTGGAAGCTTGGCACACAAACAATGACCAGAAATATAAACACTGTATTGTAATATAAGTAGTATAATGATACTAAATTTTCAAGGTGTTTTAAAAAATATTAATATGATTATTAAATCCCTTTCAGATAATGATTTGAAAATAAATTAATTTTGAATTGCAATATCCCCTTTGATTGGGTCAAAACTCCCATTGATAAGTAGGGTGAAATATTCAATGAACATAACTTAATAAAACTTCAGAGCAGCTTTGTTCCTATTAGCACCACATATCGTTACATTACAAAAAAGCTTTCAAGTAGCATTTAGTGCCTAGAGATTACTTAGAACTCAGTGAAATTGGTAAGTGTCCAGTGTTAGTCCTGTCAAGTATAGACTACCTTGCCATAGAAGCATAGAATATGTTGAAAGACGGGCATCCCTTACAGTGGGAAATTAGCTGTGTAAATTTAAGTTAGTCATTTCAAAAAATTATATATTGTGTCTTTCAGACTTAGTTTTCTCAAAAAGACCCTACTGAATCATAGTGGGGAGAGAATTCAGTGGTGGAAGTTATATTTAAATGTTGTGCTTGTGACGGTAGTAAATGAACACACTTAATGCCCAACAGCCCTCAGTGGTCCCCATTGCTCATGTGCAGGATAACATCTTAGCCCACATCATGGTCCCAAACCTGGCCTCTCCGACCTCAGATCGTATCAGCCTTCTTTTCCCAGTCCTTCTTTAAATTTGTCATCTCATGGCTTCTTTAAATTTGTCATCTCATGGCTTCTTTAAATTTGTCATCTCATGTTTTTGTAAATGATGTTTGCTCACATTGAAACTCTGTCATCCTCCCTTTTTCTTCTCCTTCATCTACCTTGGCACCCCAAATTTCTGTTCATTTTTAGCACTCTGAGCCCTGCCAAATGTTGTCTCCTCTGTGTTCCCATGGGACTCAGTGCTCATCTCTGTTTTTCCACTTAAATTTTTATTTTGCTGATTTGATTGCTTGGAAGTTTTCTGTACCAGACTAAAAGCTCCTCAAAAGCAGGGACTGTTCTTATGCAACTTGGCACCCTTAGAGCTGGCCAGAACTCCCAACACACAGGAAATGCTCATTAACTGATAAATGAATGAATGAACTAAGCTTGGGAGCTGGCAACTTCTAACCACAATGATAAAATGAATAAAAGAACTAGCCTTATCTTTATCCCCCATTTAATTACTCTATGATTATAATAGTATTAGAACCTTTTAAAGTCATAATTCTACAAAAAGGATAGGAGTTACAGACCTTTCATAATGTTTTGCCAGCGCCTCATATTCTACCAGGGTCCTTGGTGCATTCAGCAATGCTTACAGTCATGAAGTAAGCCGGCCAACATATGTATTTTTTCCTTCCAATTAATTTACTCTCCTTAGTTTACCTTGCAAATCTAGCTGCTGGGAGAAGCTCTGATGGTTATGGGGTTAAAGAGGAAGCGGTCATAATCTTTATTTAGTGTTTTTCATATAAATGCACCTCATTATCTGCTGTACCTCATTATATATGATCTTTTTTGTGACTATTTCGTTCTTCTTAGCAGTCCTGTTCTCTGTTATGCTTGCTGTCTAAACTCTCGACGTTATGACTCCATTACCCCGGCTCACTGCTGCCTGCTGTCCCACTCCCACTGCGGAGGGGGTAATGTAGCTTTGCTGTTGCCAGGCCAGCGTTTCTAATAAATGCCTCATATACAGCTGGGCAGCGGCAGAGGGCCCAGCGGCTCGGTGTCATGCTTTCATAGCACGTCACTAGCCTCCATTAGATACTTGTGAGAGGAATTACCACTGAGGCTTCTTCAGGCACAATAGCATTAATGAAGTTAGGAAATGACTCCCACAGATGTTTGACACTCAATCAATCCTACTTAATTTAATTACACTCCTGAATGAGAGACAAAAGAGATGCTCTTGTAGTCCAACCCTTGCTTTTTATTTTCTCTTACGCCTTTTTTTCCCTTCTGACTTACTTAATCCTTGCTGAGAAATGTCAATGTAATTAACTTAAGTTATAATTATTTAAAAGTGGGCTTTGTTATAATACTTTGTACATTTAGCACTTCTCTCCCCCTACCAAACTGCAAGTACATGAGAGCTCTACTATGTAAATAGAGTGGTGGAGTGGGAAGAAATTGGCTCTTAAAACCTTGACAGTTCATCCACTTCTTATAACTCCCTAATTAAGGATACTGATGACACTGGTGCTTACAACTTTGTCTTCAAATTTTGTGCAATAGGATATTTTTAAGGGCTTATTCTTTGGAGTTGAGTAGATTCAGAGAAAATTTCTTTTCAGCAGTCTTAAACTGGTTGAATAAACTTACAAAGTTCCAAAGTTGACAGAACTGCTACTATACGGCGCTTTATTTGTTACAAAGTGCCTTCACATAGATGACCTCCTCACAGTGACTTGGTACAGTGGCTATAATGTCACTTCAGAGATGAAGGCCTTAGGACAAAGACGGTTAAGTGATTACCTTGTCCAAGATTTTATAGGCAGTAACCAGTGTTCCTAAGACTTGGACTTTGATTCATTCATTTCTTCATTCAACTAATAAATAATGACTGTCACTAACTGTGTGTCGGGCACTATTCCTGGCACTGAAGAAATTGCCAGATAAGTAGCTGCTACAGAACCGTGTGCTACTGCTTGGATAGAGCTGTGCAATGGAGACAGGGGGGATGATTGGAGGGAACGCACTAGGGCATGGTGATGGGGGGTAGTGGAAGGAGTGCCGGAGGATTCTAAGGAGTCTGGAATATATGTTGAAGTAAGTGGGGATCATTGAAGGATTTTTTTTTTTTCTCATGAGTATGTGATCAATTTGAACTTTGGAAAGAGTCAGTCTCGTTTAAATAGGGGCCATGTCAAGAGTGCCTCGCAGGGTGGCTGCTGCCACCTTACCCAGGATAGTAAACGCAGGAGGAGAAGCAGGAGTGGGAGGGACTGCTATAGTTTTCACTTTGCATGTAGTGTTCTTGCCCATGGGACATGCAGGTGGATATATCTGTGTAGTTTAGTAGGACCCCCTGAGCTGGAGGTCCTGGTTTGGGAGCTCTCCCTTTGGAAGCAGGGATTAATGAGCTCTCTCACTGAGAATGTATGGAGTGGGAAACAAAGAGGCCTGAAGTTATGATCAAGCACTGGGGGCTACAGCAGTGAGTGGCCCTGATCCCTTGGGAGGAGCTGTGTCATGCAGGTCACCTCTCCACACACTGACCCCATGCCCTTGGGAGAAATAGCAGGGTAAGGTGGAAAGGGCCCTGGCTTGGCTTCAAAGCACTGACATCTTGTTCTTACTCAACTAATAACTTCCCCATGGAACTTAGAGGAAGGGACCCCATTCCTGTCTCTGGAGGTGAAGGGCTATAGCAGGTTCCTTTCTGAATCTTCCCACCTCCAATATTCTGTGTGACAAAGTCCCAGTGATTGAAGTATTAAGATGAAAGGTAAAGACTGAAATAGAGATGAGCACAGTGAATCCTCTTCATTTAGATCAGAACCAACTCTTCTCTGGATGAGAAAGGTTTATATGGACCAATTTACTAATAACCTAGAGCTTCAGGCATTTTCTAAGAATAATACGTGTGAGACCTGCTTATTACCTTCCCCCTCTATCTCATTTAATACTCCTTCCTCGGTTGGTTTTCTTTTTCAGTTAGTCAGCGAAGTGGCAAAAACAACCAACAATTAACCCTTATGAAATGATCAAGTATACGTAAATATTATACATACACATCTATCTATCATCTATCTATCTATCTATCATCTATCTATCTATCTATCATCTATCTGTCATCTATCATTACATTTATATCCATATCTAGGTCTAGATTTAGATAGGTAGAGAGCCATCACTTACTGAGCACTTTCTATATATGCTAGTATACCTACAATATACCTACAGTAGCTAATTTAGTCCTCAGAATAACCACATGAGTTAGGAATTATTTAATCCCAAGTTTAAAACCGAATTTGAAAAAGTTCAATAGCTTTCTAAATATGGCAATGTGGAATAAGCAAGATAAAAATCAAGTCTGACTCCAAAATCTGTGCTCTTAACCATGATATTATATTGCCTTTAAATATTGGTTATATTAATAGTAACTTGTGCTTTAGGATAATAAATTCAAGAAACCCTATTACTATCTGACTTTTATGGAAAATGGCAGTAATAGAAGCAACATCCATATAGCTTATCTGAAGATTTTTGACTTTTTGCTAAAAAGTTTATATAGTCTTTTAGATGATGCCATATTTCTTCTTTTTATCTTTTACATTGCTAGGGAGGCTGTGATTTTGATCTGAAACTTTTCTCAGGGTTTGTCATATATTTTTAATATTTGCTTATAGTTCTTTGAAAATAGTGTAGAATGGCTGATCTAACCATTTTCCTCCCTAAGCTGAAGATACTGTCTGTTTCTTGTCCTATATTTTGTCTCCATGTGTGAAGGGACAAAAGACTCAATGGGCGATTATTTTTGCTTCAAAGGTTCCATTACAGAGCTGTGACTTGCTTTGTATGAGGCATAGATTCCCCTAAGAAATTTACATGGAGACTAGGGTTGCCAGATAAGATATGGGATGCCTAAATTTGAATTTCACTTGCCCATGGGGCATGTAGAATTTAGGATTCCTTCTACACTATGTAGAAGGCAAGACAGGTTCAGAGCATGAACTTGGGCTGTCCTTCAGCCTAACCAGAACTGTTAGCCATTTCTGTTCTATCAATGACAGTCTCACTTCAGAGTTTTAGACAGGGAGGAGAGCAAACCTCTGTTTTCAGCCTTCATATCAAATTTTCTGATTCTTTCCTTGCTCCTCCTCCCAACCTGGGTTTTGCTTTGGAGTGGGTAAGCGATTTCTCTTGCCACCTTTTTCTCTCCTCTCCCACTTATATTCATTTCCTGTTCTGTCCTGGAGAGAATTCACATTTTTCCTTCCAGGATACTATTGTTCCTTTTCCCCTCCCTGTTATCTAATGGACAAATGGCTGTAGGAGGAGAGTAAAAGGTACATGGGCTCAATATTTTAAATATAATTTCTATTATAAAGCTAAGCTGATTCAATTCATGTGACAAGGCCTATGCTGAAAGCTTTAGAGCATCATCTAAATTTGAGAGGTAAATTAAAAATGGAGAAGTAATTAAAGAATGCAGGCTTTGGAGCCAGACTACTTGGCCATTCCACCTGCTAGTTATATGACTTTGGGCAAATCATTTAATTCACTGTACCTCAGTTTTCTCATCTACAAAATGGGGCTAGTAATATTTCTCATATTGGGGTTTTACAAAATTTAAATGAGGTAATGTACCAAAAACTGTCTGGCACATTGCAAAACTTCTATAAAAGTTAATTATTATTATAGTTTAAGTCTCAAAAATATTCTGTGATTATTTATCATTATTTTTTCCAATTATTAAGAGATGAGAAAGCTGAGGCTTAAGAGTGCTCCTTATTCAAAGTTGTGTATCTAGTAAGTAGTAGAACAGAGCCTGTGTGCTGAATTACCAGGTTATCTTGTGAGGTTGTAATGGAAGTCATGAGTTAATCACCTCTCTTCAAAACCTCACAACGTATCCAAGATTGGATGTGTGGGTTATATGTTTGTTCATTATATTACTTAACTGCCTCGTGGTATTTTATCATAGTCATTTGTTTGCATGCCTGTTTTCTCTACAACAGTGTGAGCCCTGGAGGGTCCAGACCACTGTCTCCCTCAACTTGGTATTCCCAGCTTCTAGCAAATGTTTGTTGAATTGAATTATCTTCAGATTTGTTTCTTTGAAGTTACTTTTTAAATTCCCCAGTATTCCCTAACTTCAAATACTATTAGCTCCATGATGTCTGGATACAACCTTCTTGTTAATTCTACCTTCCAGCTTCCTCTGGGACAGTGTAAACGAGAATAGAGCTGGAGGATATTTGTATGGACTCACTGAACCTTGCAGATGCTGCCTGAGATCTGCAGACAGACAAAGTGCAAGATACAAACCTGGTTCAGCGATTTGCAAATTCTCTAGTCTTTGGCAAGTCTCTTAACTGACCTTAATTTCCTTTTCCATAATGTAAAGATGGTAATGTCTTTGTTATGGTGCTTTTAATTAATTAAGCAAGTATTTATTAGATACCAATTATGTGTCTGGCACTGTAATGGCAGGTGAACTTGAGTATCCATCTCTTACAATTTTCTGGGGAACTCCAAACGCCTTTTCTGCCAATCAGTATCGATTGGGAACATAGCATAAAAAGTAGCCTTTTCCTCTAAGGAGAGGTGGACATCTTGGGACAGTGAGATTTTAATTGATGGGGACCAATGAGGCCATATATGTCACTATAAATTTCCTTAGTAAACTGCTTTCTTTCACTATCACCACAGTTACATTGTGAGAAAAACCAAAAGTTTAGATGGAAGATTTTGAATGGTATCCTATGAGTAATGGAAAGGCTTTGTAGAGTATTAAGCCCACATTTATCTTTGACCCTTCAGCCTGCAGAATGGTGAGTGGAAAAGATTTAGTGCAAGGTACTGTAGTTCCCCTGGGAAAGTTTATAGTGATTTGGACTCAGGTAATGGCAGTGGGATGGGGAGAAAAGGGTGATCATGAAATATTTAGAAAATGTAACCAAATATATTTGGGAATAGCTTGGTTATAGGTGGAGGTTAAGGGAAAAGGAGTCTTTGACAGGGTTACTCTTGAGCAATAGGAAGGTAGGTAGACCTATTTATTGAAATAGACAACACAGAAGGAAGAGCAAGTTGACTGGGAAGATCATGAGTTTTGTTTTAACACAAATTTTATGTGTCTGGGATGCATGGAAGTGGAGATGTTAAAGAAGTAGGATTTAAGTGGATTAACTCTATAATGTTCCAGGTTGCCATAGAGCTAGGAGTATTTTATGGACAGCTTTATGAACTGGATAAAGCTTAAGAAAAACCAGGTAAATGCAGGAGGGCTGGAGCCCCGTAGGTTGCTGATTGCAGTCCTTCCATTGCTCTTGCTTGGGCAGATGCACAGCCGTGTTCCCAGGTACATGCCTGATTGTTCACAGGGACCACTACATTGGGAGTAGGCCTAACCAGCTGGTTTTTTCCAACTTCAAAATTCAGGACAACAGATGAGAATTTCATCCTGGATAATCCAGAGTCCCAGTAACAAAAGAGCCTAAGTCTAGAAAGAAATAAGCCATCTGAATCACATTGTGTCACAACCATGACTATATGGCATAACTGTGTCTTACCAGTCTTTCAAAAGGGATTTCATTTTCTGCTCCCTTTCATTGCTATGTATATTGTCAACCTCCTATATTTAATAAAGGAACATTTTACATGAAACACTCTACTCTGGTCCTTATGTGTTTGATTAGTATTATATATTCTGTCTATTCCTAATCTTCCCATTTGTAGGAAGTGACTAATTTGAGAAGGCAAAATGTGCAATCAAAGTTTTAAAAAAATGGTGATAATTATATCTCTTGTGTAGGAGTAAAGCACTATCTATTCTGAAAATTGAGTGAAATTACACAGCAGTATCAGGGAACAAATCTGTCCTATTTATAAATTAAAAGTTGATTGGTAGATCTTTAGCACCTGCATCGAATATTAATAAGTAAGGCCTAGTGTCTGAACACTGGGTCATTATTTTATTACCACACTTACTGGCACAAGTAGGCCTACTCTTAAAAGTACATTTATGAGACTCAGGGGATTCATAAAAAGATTGGAAATATTGACAATTACAATGGCCCTAGTTCTACCTCCTTGTTTGTAACCACACACTTTGCTATGTGAATTTACAGTTTCTTCTCTTCCTTATGTGACTTTGCCCATAAATTTGCTTTGGTCAATGGCATGTTAGCAGGTGTGACGTAACTGAGGACTTGAAAAGTGTTTATTCAGTTGGGTTTGCTCTACTGTACCTTCGCCATGACAAGAACATGTCGTGGTTAATCTTGTGCTCCTGGGAAGATGAGATATGGAACAGAACCAAACGACTCCTGACAAACACAGCTTAGAGCAGCCAACCTTCTGTTGACCCTCAGTTCTATGAAAACAAATGATTGCTGTTTTCAGCCACTGAGTTTTTGTGTGGTTTATGATGCAGTGATTATGTGGCATTAGTTAACTAATACAGGGCATTGCAGACTCAACAAAAGGACCCTTGCTAATATTAGTAACTAGCAACCGAGGGATAAAGGAGAGATTGAGAGAGAAAGAGAGATTGAGAGAGAGATTGAGAGAGGGAGAGAGAAAGAGAGAAAGGCAGGAGCGGGGAGAGCTTGACATTGGATCAATACATAACTCAGTGCCTCAGTGCAAGAGAACACAATTGTTTTGAGGTTGAAGTGAAAACTCCGAGGAAAGTCCAAGGCTTGGCACATGAAGAATAGAAACATGAATGCATCTAGAATAAAAGATTCAAGAGAATTTGAGGTCAAAGAAAACAGCCAGTCACCAATTTGTGCATAGCCTGGGTAGCAGGAGTTGCTGAAGGAAGAGGATTCTGTCCCTCCTAAGGCAAATCTTCTTCGCTTTCTCTGTCCTCTCTCTCACTTCAGCCCCAAGATAGTTGTTCTCTTGGGGTAATTTGGCTCTCCACCTCCACCTACAGGAGATGTCTGGCAATGACTGGAGACATTTTTGATTCTCATGACTTGGGGGATCAGTGCTACTGGCATATAGTGTGTAGAGGCCAGGGATGCTGCTAAACATCCTACAATGCACAAAGACAGCTTCCCACAACAAAGAATTATCCAGTTAAAAATGTCAGTAGTGCCAAGTATCTTGCCATAAGATATAACGGGTATGGCCTGACCCTGTGAAATCCCAAAAGTCTAACCAAGAAAGAACACCGAGCAGAAGTCAGATAGAATTTATTCTTAAGGACTTTCCATGCACCAGACTCACCACTAAGCACTAGGGATATGGAGATGAGAAAGTTACTGTGGGAAAAGCAGTGGGAGAAAGAGAAATAAAAAGCTCTATAAAGAAACATACAATTACAAAATGCTATAAAGGAAAATATTTGGGGACTTATAAGAGGAATTTGACTTAGTCAAGTGGGCTAGAGAAGATTTTAACAATAAGTAGTATTTTAACTGGTGCCTGAATGCTTCTCTATTCCCTGTCCTCCATTTCTTTTTTTTAAAGATTTTATTTATTTACTTGACAGAGAGAGACATAGCGAGAGAGGGAACACAAGCAGGGGGAGTGGGAGAGGGAGAAGCAGGCTTCCTGCTGAGCAGGGAGCCCGATGAGGGGCTCGATCCCAGGACTCTGGGATCATGACCCAAGCCGAAGGCAGACGTTTAACGACTGATTCACCCAGGTGCCCCGTCCTCCATTTCTTTAGATAAGACATTTTCCATATAGTTCTCAGGTCAATTTATTTAAATAAACAGATACTAAGTACCTACTATGTACCTAAAGTAACAGTCTATGTTTAGGGTCTGTTTTACTAGCAGCAGGACTTTGGTAAATTTATTTACTGATTCTCAGCTTCAGTTTCCTCATCTGTGATATGGGGATAATAAAACTACTACTTCATAGGTTGTTGTGAGAATTAAATAAATTTATGCATGTAATAAAAACAGTGCCTGGTAAATATCCTTTTAATTGCTTGCTGAGCACTAGAGATAGAAAGATGAATACAAATGACCTACACTGTCAGTGAATGTACAGCCTGCTAGAGGAAAGGAGAGTAAACATATAATTGCAATAATGTGATTAATACCATAGAAATAGATTCAGCTTGCTATAGAAATGCAGAAGAAATGAGTCTTCTACGGGGGTCTTTATCTCTAGCCCAGGTCGTTCTGCTGAGCTCTCGACCTAGATATCGGTCTGCTTAGTGGATATCACCCCTGGGTGTTCCAAAGGAAACTCAGGCACCATTATTTATCCTGTTGCCTGAGGGAGAAACTTGCATGTCATTTTAATGCCTCAACCTCATTGTTGCCCAGTCAATCACCAAGTCTGGCAGCTTCGACCTCCCTAATATCTCTCACAGCCAGCTGCTTCTCTCCATCCTCACTGTCATAAACTTTGTTCATAACAACTTCATCTTCCCTTAGATTACTGCAGTTGCCTCCCAATTGGTTTTCCTTCCTCCAATTTGCTCCGTCTACCTTGTTGTTTACACAGCAGCCTGAGGGATCTTTCTAGAGCACAGAGCTGCTAGTATTATTCCCCTAATGAAAACTCTTAAATGGCTTCCAATTGCTTTAGTATAAAGTCCAAGCTCCAGAGGCAGCCAAGGATGCTCTTTACACACATGGCTTCTTAGTCTCGCCTCATATTGTGGCAACCCTGTCGGCAACCGACACTTCCCACTCTGAACCGTCTGGCAGTCCATGAATATGTCTGAGCTCTGCTGCTGTCACTTCTGGGCCTTTGCAAATGTGCCTTTGATCTTTTTCTTCCTGCTTTGATAGGGACTTAGTAGTGACTTCTTTACTTAAGACCTGGAAACCTGGGGAAAAGGCAAAATGCAGTAACTTACTGTAACATTTTCATTTCCAAAGAACATCTATGAGAGACCATTTTCCTCCTCATGCTTTCCCCACCCTGTACTCTTTTCCTTTTGATGTGGGTGTGGGGGTTCAGGTTACCTGAGTAGTCACATTTGAAGTTTATAAATGATAATACATTTTAAAGTAAATATGGAAGAGCTACAAAAATACAGAATTTTAGTTTATTATTTTTTAAAAAATTATTTATTTATTTATTTGACAGCAAGAAAGAGAAGAGAGAGGCAGAGGGAGAAGGAGAAGCAGGCTCCGTTCTCAGCAGGGAGCCCAAGGTGGGACCCTGGATCATGACCCGAGTCAAAGGCAGTTGCTTAATTGACTAAGGCACCCAGGCACCCCTAAATTTTTTTGTTATAGGAAAAATATAAGACGGGCTTTAGGTCCATATTTTTTATTTTGAAAATATTGTATTAATCCTAAAGCCACTCTCTTAAGGGTTTCAGCAAAACTGCAATCACTACATTCTTTCTGCTGTATGTAAAGGCCAGTTATTCCTTATTAACCCACTTTTTGCTTGTCTCATATATAGTACCCTTGGTTCCATTATCTAGGATAATTGATACATACTCTATCATAGTTCTCCTTCACATCAGATTATTAACCATCTTTATGACATGCATATATGACTTCAACTAATTTTTTTTTTTTCCTTATCTCTCAGAGACTAGGATGATTATTGCTTAGTTTGGTTTTCTAAATTTCAGAGTACCTACTTAGGGAATATCTCAGCTTATATTCTTTATACCTGCATATTTTTGGAGAACAGTTATGTCAAGGAGCTTGACCTTTATTTTTTGGACTTAAGTCAACGGTCTGATTAGATTTATTAAGTAAGAACCTTTGACAAAACAATATTAAATCACACTACTGCTTAAAATTTCGATGCAGTGCTTAATTGAAAAAAAAAAAAATAAAGGACCTGAAAATAAATGCTAAAACTCCTCTATGGGTCAGAAATCTAGTTAATGAGAATCAGAGTCCTTTCCTTAAAGGACAGTTATCCTTAAGTAGCTTAGCTAAGTAATGATCATGGGAATAATACACTAGCCTATAAAAAAGAGTTAATTGCATTTTCTCATATTCAGCTGAGCAGATACACATATAAAATCCACCACTGTGTTTTTTCCAGTGTTCAAGTTTCAAGTATCTCAGTTAAAAATTCTGTGTGACTTAAGTTTCAATGTCATCATCAATGATTAGTGTGATACTCATATTGCCATGCAGTTATTTGGAATAACTTCCGTAAGTATTCTTTGTGCCATAATTATACTTTGGGCATGTTAAGAGAATAAAAGTATACACAATTTTAGTAGATCATAGAAGTTAATGTTTTTTTTTTTTTTTTTTTGTGTGTGTGTGTTTTTAATTTAAATTCAATTAGCCAACATAGTGTACATCGTTAGTTTCTGATGTAGTGTTCAATGATGAGAAGTTATGTTTTAAAAAGTAATATAACCCAGGTGACTGAGGGAAGATATACTTACAGTGGCATGATCTAATGGCTCTGGGAGATGGAGTATCTGGGCCACAAGAGATGGGAGCTGTCTGATCTGTAGATGGAAGTAGGTGTATGTGGAGGGAAGGAAAATGGTGGGCTTTGATAGTGGGTTTTATTTAGTTTCTTTCTGAAATAGGACACACATTATTTGTGGGGATATCCATTTTTTCCCCCAAGGACTGTTCTCTCTCATCTGCATGAGTAATTTTTCTGACCTAGACTGTTTTTCTTATGAGACAATATTCCTGGCCTTAAGTTAATAGTGAATTTGCCCTGGGGGTGCCTGGGTGGCTCTGTCGTTAAGTGTCTGCCTTAGGTTCAGGTCATGGTCCCAGAGTCCCAGGATCGAGCCCCACATCGGGCTCCCTGCTCCGCAGGAAGCCTGCTTCTCCCTCTCCCACTCCTCCTGCTTGTGTTCCCTCTCTCACTGTGTCTCTCTCTGTCAAATAAATAAAATCTTTTTTTAAAAAAAAGTGAATTTGCCCTTTCTTCCTCCGTATTACATTACCTAGCTCACAGACATTAGCTGACAACATGTGCTATAATGCCCAAATAATTTTTCTTTACTTCAGATTTCTCTCAACCTTTATAGAGGTATAGGAAAAATTTTCGTTTTCTCTGAAATGATAAAAGAAATGAAGAAGAAAGGGGAGGTATTTTTGAAAGTTTCTTCTTTCCTATAAAGCTTGTCTTCACCCTCTACTATGCCCTTAGCCTTGTTAACCACTCTTTTGTTTGTGTTTACCATTATGACTTCACTCTATTTCAGTTATAATTATGATCACACTGATTACTGTATTTTACCAATGTTTGAAAGTCCAGTGCTTGGCAAGAGCACTTGGGATATATTAGGTACTCAATAAATTTTTTTATTGAACAATCAAGATATATCTGGCACTAGAAATATTGTTGGCACGCTATGAATAACAATGGTTAATATTTTTTCAACACTTACTTTCTGACAGACACTGTACTAAACACATTATATGGATTTTCTCATTTAAATCTCATTACTAGACCTCTGAGTTGGATACCAATATTATTCCTGTATTGCAGGTAAGGAAACTGCAGCATGGAGTGGTAAAGAAATTTCCTCTAGGTAATATACAGGTTGTCATTGGTTGAGATTAGAGCTCTAGTGCCCATACTCTTAATTTCTATACCAGATAAATGGAGATGGATATAAATAATTATAATACTATGATTAATTACAATGATAGATGTATGCACTTGGCCCAGTTGTAGCACAGAGGATAAACGATCAGATTTACTTGAACAGTCAGGGAAGGTTTCCCAGAAAAGATGAAAAATATTGGCAGGCTTCCACCATGGTGAGGACACTTGACCTAGTTCTCTTTTTGGTGTTGCCATGAAGTTTTAGTAAGTTCAGCTGACCTCCTGCAAAACATCGCCAAACTCGTTTCTGTTTTTTTTTTTTTTTTTTAATCCATATAAGAAAGTTTAGATTAGATGACATCTCATCTTAACTATTGTGATTTAAAATGAATTCTTTCACTAGTGCCTGTGCTTTGCACACAGTGTAGACTCAATAAACATCTACTGAATTGAATTACTTTGAAATGGGGGAATGCATCCAGTGGATCATACTGCTGCAGCTGAAACCATCATCTGTCTAGACAGTTATTCTTACATTATCTTACATAGTTGTTGTACATTAGTAGAATTTACCTGTGTTGAAATAACTTCTGGGGCCAGATGGAGTCACTCCTGGCTGGGGTGCCACATCAGCACACACACAAAAACTTAGATAACTTTTGTGTCCCTGTAAATGCTCTGCTTGACCAGAAATGTAGTATATCCAGCCCACTAATCCCAAACACCCAGCCAGCTCTGGGCTTTATACTTCCTTATTTGTTCCTTCTCAACCCAAACAAAGTTGACTGTGTGGCTCCAGACTGTCCATTATTTTCTATTTTCCTCCTCCTTGTTCTTTATTGTTTATCTTACAAAAGTTGTCTTGCCTCCATGCCATTTTTAGTTCTCTGAGAGACTGTCTACTTTACGAAGTATTAAATAAAGTTTGTTTTACCACCTAAATTGTTTTCTTTAATCAATTTTTAACAGTTTTTGGTGGAGAAGAATGGAATCCCAAGCTGACTGCTGATGGCCCATGGGACAAACAGGTGCACAGGCCAGCTGCATGCATCTGCAGAAGCTGGTGAAGCGTGAGAATTCCAACCAGAGTCAGCTCTTCCAGATCTCTGCAGTGCCTGGTTGAGAAAAAAAGGTAAAATTAATGTTGTCGCTTCTTTTCCAAATCTCTCATGAATTTGGTTTTGGGGTGCCCAGTGGTTATCAGTCCTTTCTCTCCTAGAAACAGCTAGCTATTGCCTTCTTGTGCATCTCGAATTTGCCCTGACCACTTGGCTTGGCTTTCTGTCTACCTGGGGCCCACAGATTGTTGGTTCTTGTGTATGTAGGCAGCTTCACTGTCAGGTTGGGGGCTCAAAGATATGGCTGGACAGAAATGTGGGTTGCACTTCATTTGTGGCTAGGGTCTCAATGACTCTTGCCAGCTCTCAGGGAATTGTCCAGGTCTTTCTTTTGGTTATCTTTGGGAGTGGCTCTGGATATTGGGAGAATAGTATCTTTTGCACCCTCCTCTGGGGATGCCTCCTCTGTCCGTGGGGGTCATTCAGTACTGCTGAATATTTACTATTTATACAAGCTGAAACCTGACAAGATAGTTGAAAGGTTTTTTTTTTTTTTTTTTTTTTAAGTAACTTTATGGTCAGAAGTTGGCCAGATTGGAAGCTGATATTCAGAGCATGAGAGAAATTACTCTTCAGGCCTTCTTCCCTAAGCTAAATGATACTATGTACCCAGAGGGAAAGAAAAACTTTTTGAGACAAATAGCTCTAAATCTAGAACATAGGAATATTTTGATTTCTGTCTTAATTGAAGATAATGTAGTAAGATGGTTGGGTCAGTAACCTTGATATCATTCAGGTTACAACCCAATTCTTTGAGAAGTTAAAAACAACTGTTTTACCCATTGAGGACAACTTCTACAACTTGTCTTACAAACTGAGTTTTCACAAGAACAGAAAAAGCCCACCTATTGTCTTTACCAATCACCAAACATCCTCTATTCATCCCCAAAGGCTTGTAATATTATAAAAATTATGGATTTAGGCAACAAAAGTCCTTCTTGGAGGAAATTGCATATTTTTTCTATGCCTTTGGGATGTAAATATTCTACTCTGTTTTCTCTAGGAACTGAAGGCCACCTCTTTGTTTTTGTTTTTTTTTTTAAGATTTCATTTATTTATTTTAGAAAGAGACAGCGAGAGAGAACACAAGCAGGGGGAGTTGGAGAGGGACAAGCAGGCTTCCTGCTGAGCTGGGAGCCCAATGCGGGGCTCAATCCCAGGACCCTGAGATCATGACCTGAGCCGAAGGCAGACGCTTAACGACTGAGCCACCCAGGTGCCCCGAGGGCCATCTCTTTGAAACACAAACTTTAAGGAAGTAATTCTTATCAAAAGGTAAAAAGAGGGTTGCCTGGGTGGCTCAGTCAGTTGAGCATTCAGCTCTTGATTTCAACTCAGGTCATGATCTCAGGGTCATGGACTCAAGCCCTGAGTCAGGCTCCACACTCAGTGTGGAGTCTACTTGAGGATTCTCTCCCTCTGCCCCTTCTTCTGCTCATGCACTCTCTCTCTCTAATAAATAAATAAATAAATAAATCTTTTTAAAAAAAGGAAAGAAAAGGGAAAGTCTATTTAAAAACTAGGCAAATGAGAATTCTTAAAAGTCTTTTTTATAAATACTGGTAAAAACTTTAATTCATGAGAGCAGGTAACGTTTTTGCCTGGTGGACTGGGGAGACCTCTGTGATCTGAGGCTTTTGCCTAGCCCCTCCTGGGATGTTGCCAGAGGGTGTTAGTCTCCTTGCAAGTAAAAAATTCAAGGATGGACCAGACAGTGGTTGAATGGTGCAAGTGAAGAGTTTATTGGAGAGAGTACACTCTCTCCAGGTGAGAGCCTGTGTGCTCAAAGCAGAGCTGTGTCCTGGGGTTTGGGTTTCTGTCTTTTATTGATAGTTGTTAACAAGGGGGTGGAATATTTATTATTTAGAAAAGGGATTTCTTTGGGAGCAGGGTTTTGTGCCTTTTCTCCCTTAATTGGTCAGGGTCTCTGGTGTTCTTTGTCTTGGGAGTGTCTGGTTTGATCTGGCTTCTTGTGGCCTTGTTTGTGGGATGCGGCCAGAACAGGCTGCTAACTTCCCTGATAATGGGCCTTGACTCCCCCTTAGCTGGCCTCTAAGCATCCTGTTAAAACCTAACCAGCTGCTTACTCTAACAGCCTTAACTTATTATATCTGCCAGAGACATGATTTGGATCCAACTTTTTTTAAATGAGTGAGTTTTGCATTATCGTACCTGTCTCACAGCTAAAATTTTAAAGCAAAAGCTCTAAGATCTCTATTAGTGTCTGTATGTTTATGTATGTCTATATACATGTTATAGTTGTGGGATTTTTTTCTATCTCTGGATGGTACTAACAGAATTGATTTGTAAAGAGCTCTATTTAATTGGCTTAAAGAAAATTGAACATTTATATAGATCAAGTATACTCTCAGAAATAGAGAAACTGACAGATGTTTTTCAAATTCACATTATCTAGGATAACCTTTGGTAAATGAATGCTAGTTTATTGGTTTAGTTAAAGCAGGGATGTTTTTACAGTTATCATTATTATGTATAATACTTTTTATTATAATTAGGTTTACTAAAAGTCAAATAAGGTTATGTTATCTCTGTTACAGAATTTAAGAGCAAGAAAAATAAAGATGATGGTTAGTTGTTAATGTCCCATGAAATTTTCATGAGCAATTTAAACATGATTGTTAAGAACAAGTAAATTTAATAGATATAAGTAAAAATAGAGGCTTATAAATGAACTTTTCAGTAATAATTATACTTTATGGTATGTCTACTTAAAAATAGTTTCCAAAATCTTTTTGGTAACTTGGAACCTTACAGTTATACTGAAGTAAGTTAAATGCTAGATATTTATTGAATATCTAGATCATTCTGAATAAGATAAAATACTGAAACATTAATTACTGAACATAGGTTTACCATTTTGACTTCCTTTTCTAGAGGAACTATGGATACTTGGGTCTATTAGTAAACATGTTTAGTGCCACATTGAAAAATTTACTGTGAGAAAGAATATACTTTTAGAAATTATGGAATGCATTTATAAGTTTGCCAATCTAATGATGGCTAGTGTAAAAGTCCAAAATTGCTTACATCTTAGTTTTTACTAGGAATCAAGGATTCTAAGGGTTAAGAATCTAATTAATATAATTAAAACTACTAGAAATAAAAAGGGAAACATCTCTATACAAGGAAAGTAGGATGTGTTTTTGGTAAGAAAAGGTATGAGGTGTGTGGAGATGTGTTTTTGTGAAGAGAAAACGAGAGTAATTTTGTCTTAAAACAACTGATTGTTCCAGAAGGAGAAGTAGGAAAAATCGTAGGACAAAATTTGAATGGATATAAAATAGTTGTAGCAGTTTGTGAAAAAGGAATCTTGGGAAAGGAATTTTATGTGTTCAAGCTGGCTGAGATTGGAATGGATTTATTTAAGTTTTTTTTTTTTTTAAAGTTTTAATGTCAAAAGTACACTGGTACAAAATTAGAATTTGGTTTTCTCTGTGTTAAAAGGACAAAGTTTTTTTTGACTATTGGTTTGTTCTTGATAAGGGATTGTGAAAAGCTTTTTTACCTTTTGGGTAATCTACCTGGAAAGCAATGATTTTGTGTCTTATGAAAATAATATACTATGCTTCGGGTTGTCATTATCAGATCATTGATTACTTAAGAAAACTCAGTCTTGTCAATGTTAAAAGAGCTATAAGTTTTGTTCACAACTATGTAACCTTCTGTATTTGCCTTTTAAACTTTTGTCACTTAAGTTAAATAGATAAGTATTATTTCATAATGATCTGTGATCCTATTTAACATCCTATATGTGTTCAAACCTTTTGATGTCTTCCCCAAATCAAATTCTGAAGGGAGTTTGTTGTTGTTGTTGTTGTTATTGTTGTTTTTAACCTCAGACTAACTTTAAGATTTCCCAGACAGTCCCTTGAAAATCTCAAGGGATTTATCTTTCACTCAGTAAGGTGTTAAACTATTTTTATTTAGTATGTTATATTACATGGGAAGCATTATCAAATAAGAAGTGATGCTAAATCTTCTTAGGTTATATTTGTATGGATGCGTGTAATTAATTTCAGTGTTCTAGAAATTGTATGAAATTCCTGAAAATCTGATATGTCTTGGTATAATGCTATCAGTCATATTTCCAGTTATTATCTTAAAATATTGAATGCCACAGAAATAACCAAATTTCCTTCTCCATTCCATTATATTGAACTCTTATCAGATCTTTAACCATGGGCATTTTTAAGTCTTTTGTCATGTATAGACAGTGTTTTTCTCTGATGCTTTTGCAAAAGTGAGATTAAGTACTCTTGGCCAGTGACACTGTCAGATGACAAGGTGTCAAACCTTGAGGGCATATTTCACAACTGAAGAAGGCTCCACCAGACATCTGGTCTGTGGTCATGTGTTAATGCTGGAGACCTCAAAATCAAATTGACCAGGAAGAGAAGTAGCCAACATCAGGGTAGACTGCTTCATCCCAAGATGCTGGATCAAGAATGTTTCTATTTTTCCTTCCCTCTGTGACCATGTTTTTCCTAATTCTTACACAGTGAAGGTCTTCATGATTCTTTTGTTTGCCTTTTTCCTTGCCCTGTCCTGAATAGATAATGCCATTTTTCACATATCTCAGGCAATTGCAGAGGAGGGTAATGTAGCTTCCAACTGATTTTTGAATTGGCTATGCTGTTGGTGATCCTGTAGTTCTTTCTGCCTGTTACAAACTTCTTCCTGATTTCCAGTGCCTCAGCTTTTCTGAAACAAGCTCTCTGGATAAACGCTTCTGGGGAAGTGGAGACACAGTTACATGAAATAATAAATAGTCCAAGTGGCTTAAAGAAGTATTCTGGTCTTCAGGATCATTTCTTGACTTATTTGATTCTAGCTGGGTTCGGTCATGGGGTCCCTGGCTCTAGGGAGCTCTCCATGGGCATTGTTTTGCTGCTAATAATTATTATTGTTTTCCTAATATGCTGTCTTTTCTCAAAAGTTTTAAATGCATGTGAACAGCCATTGGCTAGCTGACAGTCTCTCTCCAATTGGAACAACAAAAGAAACAGAAGAACGTAATCAGGTCTAAGAACAGGAGCCGGACATTGTCTCCTGTGAATATTATGCTGAGACCTGGAGAGGCAATAGTAGCTGAGAGTCACACAAAGACTGATATTTGTGATCAAACCTCTTGAATGGTCAGGAGGGTGATCAAAAGGTGAAGGGGACTATTGAAATAACTTACTAGGCCTAAGATGGAGCCACTCCTAAAGCCACATCAGCAAACCAAAACTTAGGTAACTTTTTTGTCCCTGTTAATGCTCTTCTTGCCTAGAAATTCAGCCAGCCAACCCCAAATACCAAGCCAACTCTGAGCTCTATACTTACTTCCTTGTTCTTTCTCACTCAGCCTCGTTCCTTCTTACCCAACAAGGTTGACGGTGTAGCCCCAGCCATCAAATATTTTCTATTTTTCTCTTCCTTGATCTTTATTCTTTATCCTGTAAACGCTTCTTACCTTCTGCCACATTTTCCAGTTCTCTGAAAGGAGACTGCATTCCATGAAGTGTTAAATAAAGTTTATATCACCTAAATTGTCTTCTTTAATAATCCTTTTTAACATCTGTAATATTTCCCTTTTGAAATGACCAAATACAGGGACATCATGGTTTATTGTTGCTGAATTCCAAATTTGACTGTTGAGATTTATTATTTTTCTGCCATTTCCAAGGTGTGCTTCTTACACGGGGGATTTGATTTGATCATAATCTATCACTTCATCACTAGAAGAGTTTCTGAGAAGGCTGACTAAAGTGCATATCATTGACATGTATTAAATCACAGGAGAGAATAAACTATGAACCACTGATTCAATGTCAGGAAGTGAATTTTCAAAGGGGCATAATCCATCCTTTTACCTATAGGAAATGAGGCCAGTCTTTCATCTATATCACCTTGGAGAGAGGAAACATTATCATTTTTTTAAACTACTTTTAGGGAAAAGCCATGGCCTCCTTTGGTTACCAGTAATCATATCTGAGATATACTTGCTGATGATACACCAGGAAGTAGTCTTTGGGTGAGGGGTGTAGAGGTGTGGTAGATATTTGATGTTATTTGTTTTCTCTCTTTACTATTTTCAATTTTAGTGACTTTTGTTATTTTTTATTTTCTTCCTTTTCCGTGCTTGGGTTTAATTTACTTTTTCTATCTTCTTAAAGTAGAAGCTTAACTTATTGATTTAAAAAAACTCATTTTTTAATGTAAGCATTTAATGCTATAAATTTCACTCTAAACCCCCTTTAGGTCTACATTTGGATATGTTGTGTTTTCCTTTTTATCCACTTTACGATATTTTCTGATTATTCTGTGATCCATGAGTTATTTAGCAGTATATTAATTTATAGATATTTGGATATTTTCCAGTTAGTTTTCTATTACTCATTACTAGTTTAATTCTGTTATTGTCAGAGAATATACTTTGTATTATTTCAGTTTTTAAAATTGGTTGTGGATTGTTTTATGGCCCAGAATATGGTCTGTATAGTGAATGTTCCATAGTGAAATTGAATATAGATTTTGTGAACTGGGAAGGAATATTATGAACCAAAAGGACTCCTTTTATGTTTATAGCCTAAAACAGACTGAAATTAGGCCTCTATCTTCCCCTTTCTCTGCACTATTCAACATGGTAGCCACTAGCCAAAGGTGGCTATTTAATTTTTAAAAATTAAATAAAATTTATTTTTAAAAAATTAAATAAAATTTATTTTTTAATTAAATAAAATTTAATTTTTTAGTTAAATAAATTTAAAATTCAGTTCCTTAACCACATTAGCCACATTTAAAATGCTTAATAGCCACATATGTCTGGTGGCTACTGTACTGATCATTTGCGTCATCACAGAATGTTCTATCGGGCAGTACTATTCTAGATTCACCTCTTGATCTTGGCCTTTAAGATCTCATCACTCTACTACCAAATGAAGCATGGAGAGACCCCAGTCTAAGGAAAAGAGAGTCAGGGAAGTGAGCTTCCTTTACATGAGGCTGAAGTCCAAAGATTTCTTCTGGAAAGGGTTTTTATCATAAAGGAAGAGGCAGCGTAGGCCTGTCTTGATGGGAAACATTCTAAAGAAACACTCTATGGCCAAATAAATCATTACACTTGAAAGAAAAAGTATTTTTACTTTCTTAGCTTTTATCACCGACCATATAGTAGCTAAAATACTGTCTTAATTAGCTTCTGGAATTGTGGGTGGATGATGTTTGAGGTTGTGCTGATGTGGTCTGAGCTTCTTAGGATGCAACTTTGGAGAAGCTATAGAAGCTGAGAGTTTAGATGGGAAAGGTTTAATAATTTTATTCTTGAGATATCACATTCTTATTTAATGTCTGTCTCTCCCACTAGACTGAAAACTCCATCATGGTTCACAATGTGTCCATTATGCTCACCATTTATCTTCAGGACCTAGAAAAAAGGCCTGGCATTCAGTAGGCACTTAAAATATTTGTGAATGAATGAATAAATCCTACTTTGGAAGAGGTTTATCATTATCATTTGTCACTTTGATACAGTGTTAATCCACATGAAATTAAGAAAATTTGGTCCGTTAAATAAATAACATTAGCTCCTATAACTTTCATTGTATTTTGCTCTCTAATTTTTCACTTCCCAAATGTATGGATCCCAGAATTGTATGTTTTTAAAGTGGCCTGTAGGTTCTTAACTAGGGCTACACTGAGCTCTAGTTAGTTCATGCTTGGGCTTCAGGGACCTATGTGTATGTGCTTAAGTATATTTTTCTGGGGAATGGATTCTTAGATTTTATGAAATATTCGAAGTCACTAACCACCCCTTCTCCGAGTGTTAAGAACAATTAGATTAGCCAGTACTGGCCATATTTGAACTGTTATTTTTCAGTACTGAAGCATGGTACAGAATGAAAAAATGCTGAATTTTGAATTCTCCTGTCTTTTTAAAGTCTCTAGTCTGATTGGATCCCAATATTATTATAATTAAAATGAAAAAATTAAAGATGATAAAAGATGACCTCTGTGGGCCCTTGTAACCTGAATGTTCTTATGTTCTACAGTCTGAGTCACTGGCCTCCCAGTAAGCTTGTAGAACCTTGTGTTTGTTAATTAGAAGCAAGTCTCCACTGTTAAGTGAAGTTCAACTTCAGGTCCTTTATGAGCTGTAGATCATTACCTACCACACTTTAAAAAGTTATGTCATATGTCAACTTGTATTCCTGCAGACAATTTTTAAATTTCTCCCATTTTCCTTTAACTGAAGAGATAGTTTGCTTCTGACTTCCTGGTTCTACCACAGGCAAATTTGAATTCTCAATCTTATTTCCATAGTATTAGACTTTCTGAAGAGTAGTGGTCTCGTAATGTGGTCCAGTGACTCTTGAGAGTCCCAAAGATCTCTGTGGGGGTTTGTGAGGTCAAAACTATCTTCGTAATACTAAGATCTTATTTGTCTTTTTTCACTCTCAATTTCTTATGAGTATCTGATAGAGTCTGATATTACAACTGATGGAATGCAGATATAAGGATCCCGCTGTCTTTTAGCAAGCTAGATGTTGAAGTTATTTACAGAAATGTAAACTAATGCTACTCATTTGACTAAGTTTTTTGAGGAAAATACAGTTATTTTTTGTAAAAATGTATAATTCATATTGATATGCAATGAATTTGTTTTAGTACATTAATAAATATTTAAAAATAATATCAGTTTTAATTATGAGCATAGTAAATATCCAAAGATATAACCCACATAACCAAAAGTTCTTTGGGTTCTCAATAGTTTGAGTATAATGAGGTCCTGAACAAAAAGATGTTGTGAAGGAACGATAGTCAAGTAAGAGCAACATTTCTACTCTAAACTTTCATCTTATTCATGATGTCATTTAGGGGAGATAACATGGCCCTTATTGCCCTATTTGAGTCTTAAAGAGATAGTGCAGGTCACCAAGGTAACATGGAAGGGTTAGAAGAGGAGGGCAACAGGTAGAGAACTTGCTGGAAACTAACCTTGCAACTTTTTTTTTTTTTTTAAGATTTTATTTATTTGACAGTGAGAGATACAGTGAGAGAGGGAACACAAGCAGGGGGAGTGGGAGAGGAAGAAGCAGGCTTCCCAAGGAGCAGGGAGCCCAATGTGGGCCTCGATCCCAGGACCCCGGGATCATGACCTGAGCCGAAGGCAGACGCTTAACAACTGAGCCACCCAGGCACCCCCTTGCAACTTTTGAGCATGCAATTTCCTGTGCCCCCAAACTCTCTCTTGTCACAGAGATAATGAATGGCTTTAGTTTGAAAACACTGTATGGAAGTCAGATTATCAAGTAACTGACCCATAGCATAGAGAATGCTACCATAAGTAAGTCTAAGATGCCACCTTTGAGGGGGAGGAGCAAGATGGCGGAGGAGTAGGAGACCTAAATTTCGTCTGGTCCCAGGAATTTAGCTAGATAGGGATCAAACCATTCTGAACACCTACGAACTCAACAGGAGATCAAAGAAAAGAATAGCAGCAACTCTCTGAACAGAAAAGCGACCACTTTCTGGAAGGTAGGATGTGCGGAGAAGTGAATCTGAGGTGCTATTCAGGAGGATAGATGGCGGGGGAGGGGGCCTCCGTCAGCTGCTACTGGCAAGTGATAGAGCAGCAGAGCACAAAATCAGAAATTTTAGAAGTCGGCTCCACTGAGGGACATCGCTCCAGTGGCTGTCAGGGTCACAGAAAGACCGGGGGTGCCTGAGTGCAGCAGAGCTCCCAGGTATCGGAGTGGGGAAGCCGGCTGCAGAGACGGAGCCGAGGAGCTGGCTCTCAGCTCCGGGTTGCCGTAAACCGTGATCCGCGGCACATTTGGGCCACTGCTCCTCCAGCAGGGACCCAGCAAGCGGCAGATCCGGGGAAACTCCCCTTCCTTCCCTGGGAGGAGTGGCGACTCCACACTGGGTCGGGTGCCAGAGATAGAAACGCATGGTCACAAGCCAGGTGTGGGCGGAGTGCAGCCGGAGACTGGGGAGATGGGAGTGACTGACTGCTTTTCTCTGGGGGCTCACTGAGGAGTGGGGCCCCAAGTTCTCGGCTCCTCCGGGTCGGGGATTTGGAGGCCGCCATTTTCACTCTCATCCTCCAAAGCTGTATGGAAAGCTTGCAGGGAACAAAAGCTCCCGAGAGCAAACCTGTGCAGATTGCATAGCCCGGACCCGGCAAGGGCGGGGCAATTCTGCCTCCAGCAAAGACATTTGGGAACCACTGCGACAGGCCCCTCCCCCAGAAGATCAGCAAGAACAGCCAGCCAAGACCAAGTTTACCAGTTAATGAGAATGGCAGAACTCCAGCACTAGGGAAATATAGCATATAGAATTCATGGCTTTTTTCCCATGATTCCTTAGGCTTTCAAAGTTAATTTTTTTAATTTTCTTTTTTTTTTTTGAATCTTTCTTTTTCCATTTTTCAACCAACATCTTATCTATCCCTTTTTTAAAAAAATCTTTTTATTTTTCATTTTTTAGAGTCATATTCTATCCCATCACAGTAGTTAACCTTATTTTTGGTATATATATATAAGCTGTTCTCTCTTTAAAATTTGGGATACAGTTTCTTCTAACAGACCAAAATATACCGTAAATCTCTAGTGTATGGCTTTGTTCTAGTCTCCTGCCTGATCACATTCTCTCCCTTTTTTTTTTTTTAAATCCTCTTCTTTCCTTTTTCAACCAACTTCTTATCTTATCAATCCCTTTTATAAAATCTTTTATAATTTTCATCTTTACAGTCATATTCCATCCCTACATCATATTTATCCTTATTTTTGTACATGTATAAGTTTTTCTTTCTTTAAAATTTTGGGAGGCAGTTTCTTCTAAGAGACCAAAATACACCCAAAATCTAATGGCACTGATCTGTGCACAAGCCTGATCGTATTTGATCATATTCTGTTTTTATTTTTTTATCTTTATCTTTTTCTTTTTTTTTCTTTCTTTCCTTTTCTTTTCCCCCAGTTTCAGGTCTCTTCTGATTTGTTTAGTGTATATTTTTCTTGGGTCATTGTTACCCTGTTAGCATTTTGTTCTCTCATTCATCTCTTCTCCTCTGGACAAAATGACAAGATGGAAAAAATCACCTCAAAAAAAAAGGAGAAAAAGAGGCAGTATTGACTGCCAGGGACCTAATCAATACGGACATTAGTAAGATGTTGGAACTAGAGTTCAGAATGATGATTTTAAAGATACTAGCTGGGCTTGAAGAAAGCATGGAAGATATTAGAGAAACCCTCTCTGGAGAAATAAAAGAACTAAAATCTAACCAAGTCGAAATCAAAAAAGCTATTAATGAGGTGCAATAAAAAATGGAAGCTCTAACTGCTAGGATAAATGAGGCAGAAGAGAGAATTAGTGATATAGAAGACCAAATGATGGAAAATAAAGAAGCTGAGAAAAAGAGAGATAAACAACTACTGGATCACGAGGGCAGAATTTGAGATAAGTGATACCATAAGACGAAACAATATTAGAATAATTGGGATCCCAGAAGAAGAAAAAAGAGAGACGGGCAGAAGGTATATTGGAGCAAATTATAGCAGAGAACGTCCCTAATTTGGGGAAGGAAACAGGTATCAAAATCCAGGAGGCACAGAGAACCCCCCTCAAAATCAATAACAATAGGTCAACACCCCGACATCTAATTGTAAAACTTCTGAGTTTCAGAGACAAAGAGAAAATCCTGAAAGCAGCTTGGAACAAGAGATCTGTAACCTACAACAGTAGAAACATTAGATTGGCAACAGACCTATCCACAGAGACCTGGCAGGCCAGAAAGGACTGGCATGATATATTCAGAGCACTAAATGAGAAAAATATGCAGCCAAGAATACTATATGCAGCTAAGCTGTCATTGAAAATAGAAGGAGAGATAAAAAGCTTCCAGGCCAACCAAAATAAAGGAATTTGCAAACACGAATCCAGCCCTATAAGAAATATTGAAAAGGGTCCTCTAAGCAAAGACAGAGCCTAAAAGTAACATAGGCCAGAAAAGAACACAGAAAATATACAGTAACAGTCACCTTACAGGCAATACAATGGCACTAAATTGATACCTTTCAGTAGTTACCCTCAATGTAAATGGGCTAAATGCCCCAATCAAAAGACACAGGCTATCAGATTGGATAAAAAAAAACAAGACCCATCGATATGCTGCCTGCAAGAGACTCATTTTAGACCCAAAGACACCCCCAGATTGAAAGTGAGGGGGTGGAAAACCATGTACCATGCTAATGGACACCAAAAGAAAGCTGGGGTAGCAATCCTTACATCAGACAAATTAGATTTTAAACCAAAGACTATAATAAGAGCTGAGGAAGGACACTATATCATACTTAAGGGATCTATCCAACAAGAAGATATAACAAGTGTAAATATCTATGCCCCTAACATGGGAGCAGCCAATTATATAAGCCAATGAATAACAAAAGCAAAGAAACACATTGACAACAATACAGTAATAGTGGGGGACTTTAACATCCCCCTCACTGCAATGGACAGATCATCTAAGCAAAAGATCAACAAGGAAATAAAGACTTTAAATGACACACTGGACCAAATGGACTTCACAGATATATGTAGAACATTCCATCCCAAAGCAACAGAATACACATTCTTCTCTAGTGCCCATGGAACATTGTCCAGAATAGATCACATCCTAGGTCATAAATCAGGTCTCAACTGGTACCAAAAGATTGGGATCATTCCCTGCATATTTTCAGACCACAATGCTTTGAAAGTAGAACTCAATCACAAGAGGAAAGTCAGAAAGAACTCAAATACATGGAGGCTAAAGAGTGTCCTACTAAAGAATGAATGGGTCAACCAGGAAATTAAAGAATTTAAAAAATTCGTGGAAACCAATGAAAATGAAAACACAACTGTTCAAAATCTTTTAGATGCAGCAAAGGCAGTCCTAAGAGGAAAGTATATAGCAATACAAGCCTTCTCAAGAAACAAGAAAGGTCTCAAATACACAGCCTAACCCTACACCTAAAGGAGCTAGAGAAAGAACAGCAAATAAAGCCTAAACCCAGCAGGAGAAGAGAAATAATAAAGATCAGAGCAGAAATTAATGAAATTGAAACCAATAGAATGGTAGAACAGATCAACGAAACTAGGAGCTGGTTCTTTGAAAGAATTAACAAGATTGATAAACCCCTGGCCAGACATATCAAAAAGAAAAATGACCCAAATAAATAAAATCATGAATGAAAGAGGAGAGATCACAACCAACACCAAAGAAATACAAACAATTATAAGAACATATTATGAGCAACTATATGCCAGCAAATTAGATAGTCTGGAAGAAATGGATGCATTCCTAGAGATGTATGAACTAACAAAACTGAACCAGGAAGAAATAGAAAACCTGAACAGACCTATAACCACTAAGGAAATTGAAGCAGTCATCAAAAATCTCCCAACAAACAAAAGCCCAGGGCCAGATGGCTTTCCAGGGGATTTCTACCAAACATTTAAAGAATAATTAATACCTATTCTTCTGAAAGTGTTCCAAAAAATAGAAATGGAAGGAGAACTTCCAAACTCGTTTTATGAGGCCACCATTACCTTGATACCCAAACCAGACAAAGACCCCATCAAAAAGGAGAATTACAGACCAATATCCTTGATGAACATGGATGCAAAAATTCTCACCAAAATACTAGCCAATAGGATCCAACAGTACATTAAAAGGATTATTCACCACAACCAAGTGGGATTTATTCCTGGGCTGCAAGTTTGGTTCAACATCCACAAATCAATGTGATACATTAATAAAAGAAAGAACAAGAACCATATGATCCTCTCAGTAGATGCAGAAAAAGCATTTGAGAAAGTATAGCATCCTTTCTTGATTAAAACTCTTCACAGCATAGGGATAGAGGTTACATACCTCAATATCATAAAAGCCATCTATGAAAAACCCACAGCGAATATCATTCTCAATGAGGAAAAACTGAGAGCTTTCCCCCTAAGGTCAGGAACACGGCAGGGATGATGTCCAGTATCACCACTGCTATTCAACATAGTACTAGAAGTCATAGCCACAGCAATCAGAGAACAAAAAGAAATAAAAGGTATCCGAATTGGCAAAGAAGATGTCAAACTCTCACTCTTTGCAGATGATATGATACTTTATATGGGAAACCCAAAAGACTCCACCCCAAAACTGCTAGAACTCATACAGGAATTCAGTAAAGTGGCAGGATATAAAATCAATGCACAGAAATCAGTGGCATTTCTATATACCAACAAGACCGAAGAAAGAGAAATTAAGGAGTTGATCCCATTTACAACTGCACCCAAAACCATAAGATACCTAGGAATAAATCTAACCAAAGAGGCAAAGAATCTGTACTCAGAAAACTATAGAATACTCATGAAAGAAATTGAGGAAGACACAAAGAAATGGAAAAACGTTCCATGCCCATGGATTGGAAGAACAAATATTGTGAAGATGTCAATGCTACCTAGAGCAATCTACACATTCAATGCAATCCCTATCAAAATACCATCCACTTTTTTCAAAGAAATGGAACAAATAATCCTAAAATTTGTATGGAACCAGAAAAGACCCCAAATAGCCAGAGGAATGTTGAAAAAGAAAAGCAAAGCTGGCGGCATCACAATTCCGGACTTCAATCTCTATTACAAAGCTGTCGTCATCAAGACAGTATGGTACTGGCACAAAAACAGACACATAGATCAATGGAACAGAATAGAGAGCCCAGAAATGGACCCTCAACTCTATGGTCAACTAATCTTCGACAAAGCAGGAAAGAATGTCCAATGGCAAAAAGACAGTCTCTTCAACAAATGGTGTTGGGAAAATTGGATAGCCACATGCAGAAGAATGAAACTGGACCATTTCCTTACACCACACACAAAAATAGACTCAAAATGGTTGAAAGACCTAAATATGAGACAGGAGTCCATCAAAATCGTAAAGGAGAACACAGGCAGCAACCTCTTTGACCTCAGCTGCAGCAACTTCTTCCTAGAAACATGGCCAAAGGCAAGGGAAGCAAGGGCAAAAATGAAATATTGGGACTTCGTCAAGATAAAAAGCTTTTGCACAGCAAAAGAAACAGTCAACAAAACCAAAAGACAACCGACAGAATGGGAGAAGATATTTGCAAATGACGTATCAGATAAAGGGCTAGTATCCAAAATCTATAAAGAACTTATCTAACTCAACACCCAAAGAACAAATGATCCGATCAAGAAATGGGCAGAAGACATGAACAGACATTTTTCCAAAGAAGACATCCAAATGGCCAACAGACCCATGAAAAAGTGCTCAGCATCGCTTGGCATCAGGGAAATCCAAATCAAAACCTCAACGAGATACCACCTCACACCAGTCAGAATGGCTAAAATTAACAAGTCAGGAAATGACAGATGTTGGTGAGGATGTGGAGAAAGGGGAACCCTCCTACACTGTTGGTGGGAATGCAAGCTGGTGCAGCCACTCTGGAAAACAGTATGGAGGTTCCTCAAAAAGTTGAAAATAGAATTACCATACAACCCAGCAATTGCACTATTGGGTATTTACCCCAAAGATACAAATGTGGGGATACAAAGGGGTAAATGCACCCTGATGTTTATAGCAGCAATGTTCACAATAACCAAACTATGGAAAGAGCCAAGATGTCCATCAACAGATGAATGGATAAAGAAGAAGTGGTATATATATACAATGGAATATTATGCAGCCATCAAAAGGAATG
Organism: Halichoerus grypus; assembly: GCF_964656455.1. Classification (NCBI taxonomy): domain Eukaryota; kingdom Metazoa; phylum Chordata; class Mammalia; order Carnivora; family Phocidae; genus Halichoerus; species Halichoerus grypus. Next base: position 45,438,072 of record NC_135714.1, read on the forward strand.
AAATCTTGCCATTTGCAACGATGTGGATGGAACTGGAGGGTATTATGCTGAGCGATATAAGTCAATCAGAGAAAGACATGTATCATATGACCTCACTGATATGAGGAATTCTTAATCTCAGGAAACAGACTGAGGGTTGCTGGAGTGGTGGCAGGTGGGAGGGATGGGGTGGCTGGGTGATAGACACTGGGGAGGGTATGTGCTTTGGTGAGCCCTGTGAATTGTGTAAGACTTTGAATCACAGACCTGTACCTCTGAAACAAATAACACATTATATGTTAAAAAAAAAAAAAATAGCAGGAAGGGAAAAATGAAGGGGGGGACATCAGAGGGGGAGATGAACCATGAGAGACTATGGACTCTGAGAAACAAACTGAGGGTTCTAGAGGGGAGGGGGGTGGAGGGATGGGTTAGCCCAGTGATGGGTATTAAGGAGGGCACGTATTGCATGGAGCACTGGGTGTTATACGCAAACAATGAGTCATGGAACACTACATCAGGAACTAATGATGTAATGTATGGTGATTAACATAACATAGTAAAATAAAATTAAAAAAATAAAAAAATAAGACGTCACCTTTTTAAGACAGTTACCTAGCCCAAATGGGTTTATACCATGAACGTCTATAGCAGACTAGTTTGTTTATTTATTTATTTATTTATTTATTTTTTCCTGAAACAGCAGCTTGTCTCCTGAGGTAGTTTGTAATCATCATTTAAGAAGAAAAAAAAAGAAAGTCCTAGAGATTTTCCTGCCAGGTAAGCCCCTTCTATGAGCCATTACTTTCAGGTTCTGAGTACTAGCAATTCCCAAGGGCTTGTTGGAAACATTTCTATTATTGTTAATGATGAAAATCCTTGGCTAGGGAGTATATCCATTTTCCTCTTTGTCATTTATAATCGATTACTCACAGTATCTGTAAGTGGAGAGTATATTTTTATGACAGTTGTGCTTCAGAAAGGGAACAGAAATCCTGAGTTATTGGTTATTAAGTTTTGCCTATCTATAATTTGCCCATTTTCAAGGGAACTGTGAAAGTAGAAGTTATTTTTAAAAATCATTTAGTTTCTCTGTCAAATTATTTTTACTGTATTTTAAAATAAATGGAAGGAAAATCTGGCAAAAATGTGTTACTACTGGGGTATTGGAAACTCAAAGCCATAATATGCTAGAAATATGTACATATACATATATATGTATACCTATGGAATATAAAACTGTGATTTGGAAAATAAGCATCTTTTAGGTGACATTGTTTTCTTTTGGATATCTGCTTGAGGAAAGTACAGGAACTTACAACTACCTTTTCTGGTATTTTTGAGAAAATAAGAAAGGGAGGATTTGAAAAATTAATGTATCTCAGTTGCTTTATTGGCATGACATCTCAAGCTCTTGAACTCAAAGGATCAATTAGAAAATTTTTTATTTGTGGATAAAGGATGAGTATGAACACATGTGAATCTCCCAGAGCATAGGAAAGAATTAAAATCTAAAAAGAACAAGAGAAGGGGCGCCTGGGTGGCTCAGTTGGTTAAGCGGCTGCTTTCGGCTCAGGTCATGATCCCAGGGTCCTGGGATCGAGCCCCACATCAGGCTCCCTGCTCGGCGGGGAGCCTGCTTCTCCCTCTCCCTCTGCCTGCCTCTCTGCCTACTTGTTCTCTCTCTCTATCTCTCTGTCAAAAAAATAAAATCTTTAAAAAAAAAAATAAAAAGAACAAGAGGAAAAAAAAAACAAATGTAAGAGGTAACTTGGCAACAAAATACCTAGGGATGAAAATGTTTTAAGTAGTTTATTTGAATAAAAGATAAAGGAAATTTAGGTATATAATGTAATTTTGGAGCATGTGATCATTGACATTGGTCACAATTTCCTGGAGTTCTTGGGTATGAAAGCTGATAATAAGAAAACCTTAAAAACTGAGGGTTGAATCTGTTTGGTGAAGGTTGACTTTAGTTGAAATGAGACTGAAATGCGAGGGCAGACACCGTGTTAATACCCTGCTAGGGATAGAACATCATTTCAAAATGGCTTATCTTAAAAAACAAAACAAAAACTTTGTTATTTAGAAAGAAAACCTGGGAGAAGAAATATTACAACTATTTGACTGCTATCCTGATTAGTAACGTTGCTAGTTTTGGAAAATCAGTTTGATTTCTCTAAAGTCTTTGCTTTTAACCATGTGTGTATGCATGTGTGTGCGTGTGTGTGTGTTTGTGTATTATTATTGTGTCACTATAAGTAGCAAACTTGGAATCTGATAGTTGTTGACCAGTTATCACTAAAATCCAATTATAGGCTTTTAGAGCAAATGTAATCTTGTTAGAAACCATAACAAAATGAAATAGCAAGTAACAGAAATATTTGTATGCATAATAAAGGTGCTCTTGTTATCTTCTTACAGAAATATGATTTAGAGAAAAGTTAATGATGTGTTACTTAATTCAACGATGGATTAACAAGACTAAAAAATGATCTGCAACTTTAAGAAAGCAGTTTCTGAAACCTTGGAGAAAATATTGAAGGTGTCTATGGGCAGATATAATAAATAGAAATGAAGGGTTCTAAGACAACATTTTTTGACTGTACAATCATAGTTGATCTCAGGAAGGAAGTTGAGGAAACATTGAAAGAGATCAATGCGTCTGTATAGAGAGCTCTTTTGAGTTTAGACATAAAATGATCATGTACAAAAGAGGCACATGCCAAGGACAAACACAAAAGAGTGGCCCATATCTAAAGAACAGGGTCAGGAAGGCTGAAGTCCAGCAAGACTTTGCGAGAAACGCTAATAATTACAAAAGTCCTGAAAGGGATGTTTGGACTAAGCTGAACAAAAAGAGAGAGATAGATTCAAACTCAGAGAAAATAATATGTTGAGAGAGGGCAGAGAGAAAGCAAAACTTTCTAATTTCTTTTCTGGCTCTATGGTCTCTATCAAAGACTAAAATTTATTTATTTGGCATGAACTTAATGAGTATAGTCAGAATTATTTCAGGGACCAAGTGAAATGATTTATGGAATGGTGCTCTAACCTCTAAAATTACTAGGAAAATATTAATTGCTATGAATATTATTATTAACTAAACTGGTTTGCCTAAGGATTTTCACATGTGCCAAAGTTTAGACTCATTTCACCCACTGAAGAGCAATACCTGTTGCTCATCCCACGTGGAATTCTTTCTTGAGGAGTGTTGCACACATCCCACCATTCATCTGACCAATCGGCGTGTCCTTGAGCTTTCTCTTCAATGTATATCCATATTCTGACTAGTTCAGTGCATTTTCATTATCATCACTTCTCACTATGCCCATTGCTACCACCCTGGTCCCAACTACCATTATCTTTCCCCTGAACCATTCCCATGGTTCTTCACTTTTTTCACCTTTGCTCACCTCTGTATCTCCCCCTACCCCCTCCACCACCACTTCTCTCCACACAGCAGCCAGGATGACAATTCTAAAACATTAATTACATTATGTCACTCCTCCATTCAAAACCTCCGGTGGGTCTTAGAGACATACACGAGGGAAAAAAGGCTGCCAGTCATCATGTTCTTTCCTCTGCTAGTGCTCCCTTGACTGGTCCCTCATTCTCTGCCTTTCAGAGGTCTCCTTTAACTTCTATATCCTTTATTTCACCACTTCTTTACCAACATTAATACCACTGACTTGTCACAGGGTCAGGGGCCCTGCTGAACTTCGATCTCCTGATTTCATCTTGCTACAAAGGTAGATGAATTTCATTGTGGCCTTCTTTGTTCCCAAACTGCATGTGCTAAACGAGTACCAACATGGTATCATAACCACTCCACAGTTTTGTAGTTTCAGGTAAGCTTATGGTTAATATTACCCTAGTAAAGATGTATGTAACCAATTTGATGAAAAAGTCTTACTGCGATATGACCAGAGCATGACTTTATTTTTATCTCTCACTTCTGCTATAAATTTTATTTCTGGATGAAAACTTGGTGATGTTCCCTGGCTTTTCTTGTTTTTCTAGGATATTTGACAGTTTTACCATTTCCTTAAGCTGCACTCACTTCAGAAGTTAGGAAGTCCTGTTCTTGATAGTAATCAAAATCCTGAACTTGTTTAAAGTCAAACCTTTTATACTCCCCCAGCCGGACTCACGGGGACAGGAGGACAGCCCTTTTCTCTTTCTCTTTCCCCACTCCTATCCCAGCTGAGTAAATAAAGTTTCAGGCCCCGCTGGGATGGGTGCATGGAGAGAGAGGAGGGAAGGGTGGGGTACGGTAATTTCAAAACATAGCCACAGAGTCTTTGCTGCTCTTCCCATTCAGAGGTAGGGTATAGATGCAGTACATCAGATCTTGGAAGCTTTGTGACTGTCTTGTTCAAGTGTAGCAGAAGTGATATTTGAAATACCCCCTGTTATTTGAGTCTTCCCAGCTGAGGGTCCAGATAACATGGAGCAAAAATAAGCGATCCCCACTGTGCCCTTTCTGACTTCATGACCTGCAGCAGAATCCGTGAGCATAATAAAGTTGCTGTTGTGTTAGGTCAGAGTGACTTACTACATATAGAACAGAGGGCAAGAATTTTCTTGTACTGAACTTGAACTTGTTACTTAATATATTGTTTTTGTGGTCTCTGGGTATGGTCACTGTTTAGATTTAACTCTTTCCCTCATTTTTTTTTTTTTCCTTTCAACAGACTTCATTTTTTTAGAGCATCCTCAAGTCATTTTTAAAGGCTCCTTTTAGGTCCTTGGTCGTGGCAACTTGTGTGGTGTGTGGGAAGAGGGTGGGACAACACAGTCATGTCTGGAGAATTCTCCCTCACAGAAGCCCCGCTCCCCCACTTCCCTCTCTTGCACTGTATCTTGGAGTAGGTGAACGGTTCATGAGTGAAGGATGCAAGAGTCAGGAAATAGGCTCTGAACATTTCCTTGTCAATTCTACTTGGCAGAATCTGCTCACACTCACTTTGCTGTCTAAAGTACAGGCATTTCTGATCTGTTGAAAATCGAGGGTCCCATGGTAGTAGCCTATTAAGCAGAATATAACTTGTTAATTTTATTTTACTTACAGAATTCATTGGTAACCTTGTATTTATAGGACCATTATTGATCTGCAGGAGTCATTTATACTTGTTCAATTATACATGATGCAGTTTAATTTTTGCCATAGTTATATTTGACAATTGAGGATCTGTGAAGGACTTGGGTGGCATTTCTTGCAAATCTCAAGGGCTTACTGTATGTGTTGGGCCAAGTACAGAAGCAATAGTGAAAGCACTACTCTCTGTTTTCTTTATGGCCTGGTCTGCCTAGCAGTGCCATTCAAAATGAGGAGTGTCAAGATGGGCAATTTATTAACATGCCAAGTATTTGGAGTCAGGAGCATTCCTGTTGTGTCACTTCTATAATTTGCCTGAGTGGCTAAAAGGAATAGCGCCTGGCCCAGTGCCTGGAACATAATAGGTGCTCAATACATATTTGTTTAATGGTTATGAGTGAGGGTGTTAGAGCAGAGGTGGGCAAACTTTTCTGTTAAGGGTCAGATGGTAAATATTTTAGGCTTTGTGGGTCGTATGGTTTTTGTTTCAACTATTCAACTCTGCTGAGGTAGTGTGAAAGCAGACATAGACAACATGTAAATGAATGAGCATGGCTGTGCTCCTATAAAACTTTATTTACAAAAATAGGCGGTAGGCCAGACTTGGTCCATGGACAGCCCCTGTGTTAGAGTCAGACAGATCTAGGTTTTCAAGTCCAGCTGTGCTGTATGCTAGCCATGAGATTTTACAGGTCATTTATTTATCTGTGCATAGGTTTTCTTATCAGTAGAATGGGGGGGGATCATTCCTTCTTCGCTGTTATTAAAAGGATTATATGAGATATGTATGTACATGAGGCAGTTAACATAGTATCCAGGACGTCGTAAGCATTCAGGGGAGTAGTTGTTACTATTATAATTTTTCCTGTGCTTCCTCAAAACCATGGAGTGCTAGCCATTTCTGTAGAGTAGATTCCCATCTTTCCTGCTTTGAGTGCAATATTAATCCTGCTCCATGGGGAACTGGGGATGCTCAGTTTACAGAGACTTCCGGTCTACCTGAATAACCTCTAAACCTGATTTTGAAGGATGCATCAACCTTTAAACACCACCAGACACCCTCACTCCTTTAGGAATGCCTATTAAATTCTCTATTCTTATGTCCTTACTGTATTGATCTAGTTTAGTTCCTCATCACAAGAGCATCCTCGTGCTTTCATACACTGAACTATTAATTCCTCCATTTACCCTATATTTATCCAATTAAATTATCTTTTTAAAGCATACCATGACATCGCTCTGTAATTAAAAATATTTGATTGTTTCTAGATGACTATGGAATAAAGTGGGAATCTTTTACCCTGACATTCAAGATCCTACATCTGGTTCTGATATGCTTTCCCAGGTTCATTTCACATTTTTACTCCTCATGTAATCTATATTCTAGCTTTACCAGATTACTCACATTTGTCTTTTTATCCTGAAAAAGTATCATGTTTCTCCTTCGTGTTTTTATATTTCTTTGCATTCATAAATATATTATGAATAGTTGTGTAGGAATCTCAGGCTAAACTGGGGATCTTGAAGGTAGGGGCATTTTCTTTATCTTCAAATTAATGGAAAAAACTATTTGGGGCTGTCAAAAAGGTAAAATAGAAAGGTCAATTGCAATAACCTCCTTGGGAGGGTTCTTTGTGAGTGCTACAACTCCTTATACTCTTCTCTTTTAGAATCTCATTTTCTGAAGTCAGAGTTGAATCTTAAGTGAGAGGATGAGAAACATATTTTTATATTCTAGGAAAAAACACTACACATATAGGTTGAGTTACTACATTTAAAAACCTCTTAACCATTCCTCCTAAAACTGGTGAAATTTTCAATCCTATTTCCTATGCTATGTACAAATCTAATATGACACTTAACAGACTTCATTGTAATTACTGTTCACATATTTTTTTCTGCTAGATTTGGAAATCCTTAAGGGTAGGAATCATTGTTTTATTGTCTTAGTATAATGCCATAGTAAGTGCTCAAAAATTTTTGTTGGATGGATGAATGGATGAGTGAATGGTTAAGTCCCCAAGCAATATCCTTTTTAATTAAATCTATTAAAACCACACAGTTTAGTTAATATGTTCAAATTTCTTTCTGCTTTTAAGTATTAAACAAGTGAAAAAAGGAGCATTTAAGATGACAAACATCTTCAAACATGGCTTTATACTATGAATAGCTTTAAAAAATCCTGAAAACTAAACAAAAAAGCAATTAAGGAAAGCAAATTGACATGAAAGGTTGAGTCACTAAAGAAATAATGGGAGAATTATTTTATGTGTGTAGATGTTTAATGCATAAATGTCAGTCATTGCCAATAGCTTTCCATTCTGTTCAACTTGAAGCCCTTGTGATGTTAAGTATAAGATGTTGGGGAAACAGGAGATAGACGGATGAACTACTGATTTGTTATTTCAGAATGATGTTCTCAGATTAGCTAAATGTGTAAATTTAATTATGATTATCCCTGTTCACTTCATATTTGGCAGAAGTAACAAATGCTTAAGAAGTGTCAATTCAAAATCTGCTTGCCTTTTTTTCCCTCTGAAATGCTGAATGTTAATATTCTCATGCAATTCAATCCATTAGGTATTATTTTTGGCCGTACATGTTATTAAAAAATAGAGCTTATTTTGTTTTGAGTATATGCTGGCCTTTAGTTCATGTTTTTACTCTAAGAAGTCTGGAAATTTTTTAAGTAAATCATAGACACACTGTGAATAAAATGTCACCATCAATTAAAGAATTTTAAATGTCCATTGTATTTCTAGCATAGAAATATCAATAAATATGATTTTTTAAGATTTGTGCTAAAGATTTTAAACAATTTGAAAAAAAAGTATTTTGCTACCCTTCCTTTGTTCATTGCTGGATATTGTTCTTCAAGTTTAGAAAGTTAGACTTTGTAAATCAGATATTTTTAGCAGTTCTCGAATCTTTAGGAGTTCAATACCATTTATTCTAGGCAATATAAATTTTTTTTCAGACGAGATCAGGCGCGTTCAGGGTGGTATGGCCGTAGACATAAATTTTTTTTCAAAAGAATTAAAAAGCATGTGGCATTTGGATATCAAATGGTGCTCATTAGCAACAAAAACAGAATGACCCTCCCCTCCAAAAAAAAAAAAAAAAAAAAAACCCACATCCAAGCCAAAATTGTTTGATGAGCGTGCTAGAGAGGTTTCAATAAAAAAATTCTTTATAAGGACCAAATGACATGATTATTAACATAGATAAACAAAGCAGAAACCCACAACCTGAATTTAAATGGACAGTCATGCCTGACTTCATTAAGTGCTCTGCTGAATCGCACGCTACTGCCTTGTGACGGAAGCTACATCAGAAGCATTGAAAACACTATCGATTCTCTTGAAAAACTGAGAGACCTTGTGGTGGTCTTTCAGGTGGATTCTCAGAGATGGCTGTCATCATGAACAAGGAATTGAAATTCCACGTCAGGGGTTGAGGTTGGCATAGTTAGAGTGGGAGAGAAGAAAACGCTGTTGGAGCTCTGGGCAGAGTGTTAATACAGGGCCTTTCTTTGTCAAAGCACCTGATACAAGCACTTACTCTCTGATCCTTTCCCTCTCTTCTGTGATTATAACTTCTCTTCTTAAGAATTGTAAGGAACGAAAATATAGACACTGAGCTATTTTTCGAAGCTTAAGGAGCCATTGTAAACAACAAAACTATAGGCCAGACACCCCAGACTTTGAGTATTAGCCTCAAGCACTTGTTCTTAAAAAAATCCCCATGAAAACAGCAAAAACAACATATTTTCTCAATTAAATGACAGAATTTTTTCTCATATTGTCTCAAATGCATTTTTTTTGAAGATTTTATTTATTTGAGAGAGAGAGAGTGAGCACAATCGGGAAGGAGAGGCAGAGGGAGAGGGAGAAGCAGACTCCCCTGATGAGCAGGGAGCCCGAAGCAGGACTGGATCCCAGGACCCCAGGATCAGGATCTGAGCTGAAGGCAGAGCTTAACCTACTGAGCCACCCAGGCGCCCCTCAATTTTTTTTTTTTTTTTTAAGGAGAGGTTGCTGTAAAAATGTTTGGTATGAATGTATTGAAGAAATAATGATGTTTAGTTGTTCATAAGGAACTGTATATGAATGATAGCTGAACTTGAAAAGCCATCATAAACTTGAAGGCTGGCTAAGGACAGAGTTGTGAGAAGTGTAATTTTCTCAGTGCCTTCCCTTTGTCTCCTTCCATGTCTCTTCTATGCCCTCTTCTTTAGCAATCCTCTCCCTGTGCTGGGTCCATATCTCTACCCTGGTGAATCCTGACCTTGTGTTACCCTCAGGTAATTCCCGAGCTAAGCAATGTTCAGCAGTGTTTAGGAGTTTGGATCATGGGGCAGACAGATCAGTCTTAAAACTGTCTGCCACTTACAAGCTGGGTGATCTTCAGTTTCTATCTTGGCCTCACTAAGCCTCAGTGTCCTCATCTGTCAACTGGGGATAATAGTTTTTACCTCAGATCATGCACAGGAAAGACTTAGCGCATATACTTGGAAAACTTCAGGTACAAAATAAGTTCTAGTTATTTTGTTGTGTCCTCTCTCTTTTCCTCTCTGTTCTCTTTTTCTTTTTCCTTGGTGCTATCTTCTCAGATTCTTACAACTTTCTCTGATAATTCTTACCTAGCTGTTAATGAAGATTTAATGGCAGATATCTAAAACTATCTTCAATTAAAAAGAAAAGCTTCATAATTGCGGATGACTTAGCCCACTAGATCTTGAGCCTCAAGTGCAGAGGTTTGATTTAATTATGAAGGTCTTTTTCTGTTACTTATTTGTTTAGTCTTTTAACATTTCCATTTCCATACTCCAGTAGTACCCACTCTAGTGTATTAAATGTGTGTCCTTCCGTTTGCATTTTTGTAGATTGTGTATTTTTTATTTGCATGTATTTTAATTTATGTAAATGGTACACTATGTAGATTTCATTCACTTTCACTCACTATGTATGAGATTTCATTCACTTTCATGCCTTTTCACTCACAGGATTTTTTTTAAGATCCAGCTAAGTTCTTGTCTGTGTTCTAGTTCCTTACCTTCAACTGCTTATATAGTACTCAGAGGTGGACATCAATCGAAACCTTTTTAAAGGTTTTTACCAAAAAAACCCCTGAAGGTTGAGGGAGTGAATTTACACTCTCACAGTGTCAATTCTTATGGCCAAGCCCCACATTTCTTTAAAAGAATTTTATCATTTAAAAAGAAATCATATGGCCTTTGCATTCTATTACCTAATATATCCGTGTTTGTTTACTATAAAAATAACATTTTGGATTGCAGTTGAATTGTTTTAACTTTTACTTTCACTAAATAAATGCAATTGACATTCCAGGAAGAGGCACCATTTTTTTTTTTTCCATGTGACTTCACATACTTTCTATATACTGCTGTGTATTCCAAATTTAAAGTAAGCAGTTTCTAAAAGTGGGATTTCAGGCAAAAATTTGCTTAAATGACAGAGAGCAATACTTAAATCCCTTCTTATTAGGAGAGGCAGCTCTGATAAATATACTAAGCACTGAAAACTTGAAGTATGTCATTTCCCACAGTAAACGACTGAAGCTCCTGGCTGCTACTGTAACTCAGCCATAATAACATAGGATAACTAATCGTGTCCCTAAAGGAATACTCTTTGAAAGAAGCCAAACCTTTAGGAGATTTGCTGTGAGGCGCCTGCAGAGTAGCACCAAGAGATGCCTTATTGGGGGTTTGGCAAACCTCCTCTCCATTTCCATTAGCAATTCCCCAAGCCTCCCCAAATAAACATATATAATCTAAGTAATGACTTTGGATACCACCCCTTCCACCCAGCAGGCTTCCTGCAACTGTTTCCTTGCCAGACACTCAAGAGCCACCACTGCATTTCTGCTTCTGTACCTTTGCTAATGTTGTCTTGAGCTTTCCCTTTCTCTTTTTAACTCTTCATTCTTTGTGGTTCAGGTCATTCTTTGTGGTTATCTCTTCTCTTGTGCTTTCCTGGATTTTATTCATCATTCTGTTTCTCTGAGCTCCCTTGTCCCTTAAAATCTCCTTAATTTAGCCCTCTTTATTTATTATTGTTTCAGGTGTATTTATCTTAATTGTAAGCTGTCTTACATTTTTCTGAAACTCCTTTAGCATCTAGCACAGAGGTGAGGATATAGTTGATCTTCAGTAAGTCCTTATTGTTTGATTGAATTGCCTTACCTTAGAGTGTTTGGTTGAATTTTAATTGTATATACTGTAAGTCTTGGCACTCAAAGTATGATCAGGGACTAAAAGCATGGGCATCACTGGGGGACTTCTAAGGAATGCACAATCTGGGTCCTACCCCAGACTCACTGAGTCAGAATCTGCATTTTTAAGGAGATCTCCTGGGTGGTTCATCTGCACATTAAAGTTGAGACAGACCTGGTATTCTTCTAGGCCCTAAGTGTCAGTAGGTTAAAAAATTCTACAGATGCTCAAATGTCAGTATCATTAAATCTATCAAAAGCTTAGAGAATTTGAAAGAAGATGAAGGTTCAGAATATCTTTTAAAACTTGATATCTAGGCTATACCCTTGGACCAAATCTGGCCAACCCCCTGTTTTTGTACAGTTAAGAGTGGTTTTCATAATATCAAAATATTAAAAACAAATAAAAGAATATTACATGACACATGAATATCATATAAAATCAAGTTTTAGTGTCCATAAATAAATTTTTATTGGAAGAAAGCCAAACCTATTTGTTTATATAATGTGTATGGCTGCTTTCGTGCTCCAAGAGCAGAGCTGAGTAGTTGGACAGAGACATTATGGCCTGCAGAGTTAAAGCTATCTACTCTCTGGTTCTTTACAGAAAAAGTTTGCTGGCTCCTGATCTAGATTCATGATGCCTGTTTATATAGAATGAGCTCCAGATAGATTCTGGTTAAACTTGTGGAAAAGCAACCATATACTTTATATGTATTTGCAACATAGAGGAAGGGACACAACTGTATTATAAAATTATGTGCTATGAAAAAATTATTTTGAAATGTTGCAGGATTATTATTTTGTGGGATAATGGGCTTTCTTTTCTAGATAGTCATAGGAAGTAAGAAAAATAAAAGTGCTTGAAAATGCCCAGTATGTCATTGTCATTTGGAACTCAATAAGCGATTACAGTTTTGTCAGGTCCAGTCTCCAAGGAGGTGAATGAAAATATATATGTTGGGCAATCTGACCCCTATCAACATCATGCATTGTGGTAACTCTGACATCTGAAGAAGAGCAATTCTGCTCTGTCAACTTGGTGACTCAGAGTTGCTGGTAAAGGTCACTCACTCCTTTACCTTTAGCTACTGGATATCAGATTAAAATTAAAGTGAGAAGGTATGAGAACGTGTCCTACATCTTCTGTCAAATTAGCCTAATCCTCATTAAGTTGTGCTGCTAATTCAGCATCATCTAAGGGCTTTTGACACTATGAGAAATGTCACCCTATGACTTTAAAGGACTTAAAGGATGTGAGGCTTCTTGGTGTGGGTCAATTCCTCCTTGATACATCCTGGGGCTTAGAGGGTCTGTGCTTCCTTCTTAGCTGTCTGCAGGAACACTGTACATCGTTGTATTTTAGGAATACAGAATGGCAGCCAAGTTGATTGACTGAATAAAACATAAGGCAGGAGAAATCCGCAGGCTGCCTGCAGTACTTGTGTTCTTATATCCTTCACGTGCAAGATGTGTTAGAGCAAATGAGTGATACTGTAAAAATAAATGTAATGTAAAAGGTAATATGTTACCAGAGTTTGCACCTTCAAAGTTAATGAACTAAACCCTACCAGAAAGAACTAATTGCTGAGTTTTAAGCTTCTGCTTAAAAATACTCATTTTGAAAAGCTGTATTGTTTAGTTGACAGCTTGCTGGATGATAATCAGAAAAGCGTGGGTTATGCTCTTCTCACTAGTAAAATACTTTGCAAGCCACTCTGTTTTTCTTGGTAATTCAGATTCTTTGCTGAATAAAATAGACTGAATACCTGACTTAAAAAAAAGCAAAAAACACAATTCTATGATGATACATAGCAACCACAACAGTGTTTGTGTTACTTGAGATGAAGGGTTTGAAGTTTAATTGGTCATATAAACAAAAAATTAAAAATGGAAACTCTCAATTATTTCACTTTTCTTTTGCTCCCTTTTTTGGGGGGAAGAATTAGAGTGAGTAAAGGGAGAATTGACAGGGGATATAATATCAAGCTTGAAGCACATTGGAAATTACAACCCCAGTTTGCCCAGACTTGAAGCTGGGGCTGGGGCTGGGGCCATAATAATAACAACAATCAGGCAGAATTTATCATTTCTTGCTCTAGCCTTAATTACCGAAGCTCCAGGCAAAGGCAAAATCTTCAGCCTGACACCACTGCCCTCTTATGCAGCTCTGCTGTTTTCTGCCAGACCCCAGGGTCTCGGGGGGGTGCTGCCGCTGCTTGGTCAGGCCCCATGACTGACGTACTGCAGGCTTCAGAGTGCCCACATTGCGCAGGATCCTTGGTCAGTTGGGAGGCAATGTCTCTCTTCTTTAAGATTGTTTCAGAGTCTTTGGCAGGTTGCTCTTGTTCATCAGAACTTTGCAATGTGAAAAGCCCTTGCAATTTTTACTTACATGTTTTTCTGTCTCTAAACTAGAACCCAAACATGTTCCTGGGGCCAGAACACAGACAGGTGTCTTTGATAGCTACAGTGAATCAACATTCCCCTCCCTGGCTGTGTTACCAAGTCAGCTCATTTGCCTCCCTCTCTGTCCCCCTGGAATAAATGACCGACCATCCATGCATTTTTTCAGCTGCCATGCAGGTTGACTTGACAAACCTCCTTTACCAAGTCACAAGGACTGTTCATCTCCAGACTCACCATAGCCTCAGCAATGAGGCTTCTAACTCCCATACAAATATATTTTGATTGGTCCACCTTTCTGCTCCACTGGACATGGCCAGACATATCTGACTCTCAGCAGTGGACACAACCTGAGCTCAAGCCAGGTGGTTTGTATGGGCCAGAGAATTTCCTACTGCTGTGCATTTGCACACCATTTTTCATTGGAGAGTGGGATTAGTGTTTCCTCCCTCCCCCTATGAAACCTGGGAAGCTTCAAGTAATATATTAAGTTGAGGCAGACAGAGATAACTATTTGCGGTGGCGGCAGGGAGAGCTGTCTTGCTTTTTGAGCACCAGCTATGCCAACTTTGTGTCAGGCACTGTGCTCCGTGTTACCTAGTTTACTTCTCGCAGCAATCTGCTTTTGTTTTTACAGTTTATGTTAGCAAACCAAGACCAAAACCAAACCAAACCAAAACAAGCAAACAAAAATTTCTGAGACGGAGAGTTTCAATAACTAGCCGAAGTTTATATAATTAGAAAAATGGAAGGGGTTTCTAACCCTGATCAATGAGACTGCAGAGCCCACTAATTTTTTTCACTCTAATATATTGAAAATATTTATATAATCCTTCCTATTTATTTTGAAAATGTATTAGATTTCTCTCTATATTTGAATTCCCTTTACACATTTTTCTCACTTCATTATTTTAAGTGACATACATTTATTTATTTATTTATTTATTTATTTATACCAGAAACTTTTCACAATTATCTTTTTTGGGAAGACTTGCTGCAGTATATTAGCACAACAGAGAAGGAGCCACTATTAAAACAAAGTCTAAACAATACTATCATGCTCAACACCTTGTAGCTGAGAAAAATTAGCTACTCATATTACTGGAAGGGTAGGCCTGGACATCTGCCAATCCCATTAACAGGAGGTGCTTCTGCCCAGTGATAAATGGGTTCCAGTTGTCTTACAGCATTCAGGCATCCACCGTGCTCAGCCAGGAGACCATCAACGCCTTTATCAAACTGAGAAGTAAAAGCTAAGTTAATGCCAGAAGAGAACAACAGGGTGTGCAGTTTGGTTCATTGTACTCTAAGTCAGTGGACCAGTAGGCTCATGTCGTAAATATGTTCCTGACAGCGCTCTGCCTGGAACTTCAATTATAGAGACAATGGGTACATCTCCAGCCCAACTGCTTTGTGTACTCCTGTATTGTTCTAGACGTTGTAACAAAGAAAATAAGTAATTAGTGGCTTTTCGTGCTAAGTCCTTTAGCTGCAATTTGGCTGATGTTTTTGAAATTTACTTGTTTCAGCGTTAATATATTTTTTTGGTAAGGAATACTGTATCAACTAGGGAGACTCTTACTGATAGAATGCATGAGTCTATTCCATGTTTTCTCTGTAATTGTGAGTGTTCGAATCCATGTGTGATCGGTTTTAAGATATTAATTTTTTTCATATAATTTATGAGGGTCAATGCATGAAAGCAGTTAATGTGCTTGGTAAGAAAATTAAACAGTTTATCAAATATGAACATAGATTTTAAAACTTCAGCTGTGTGCATCTTTATTCCTGAAAATTTTTATTGATATGCATAAATGTGAAATACATACTTTTTATGGAAAAATTTTTACTTGCTCTGTTTAAATCTAAATAGTTAAGAAATAAGTAAGCCAGGCTTGAAATATTAATAGTGCTTATACATGAATATGTAGATAAAGATGATAGGAGTTTTTCATTGTTCTTCCTTTTATAAAACAGTATGAAATACTTCTCATAATTCTTTGATGTCATATATTGAAAATATTGGTAATTATTTGATGATCTCTTTTTTTGTTATGGGAATACAACCTTTTTTATTGGCAGAAATTCACAATAAATTATAATTTCCTAACAGTTCATTTCAGCTAGAAGAATTTTATCATGTACCTCCAAAATGACAAAATATTTAGAAGTTATCCATGGACATACTCTCAAAGTATACTGCACATAGACTATCTTAAACTATGTATTTGAAATTCTGCAATCTATGGTTTATACACAAAAATTGTTAATGAAGCAATGTACAGCTTCATGAATAAGAGGTAAAACTCCATCATGTAACAAGGCAATTTTGGATGTAGTTTTTTGTTAAAGAAAAAAAGATACTTTATGTCTGGTACTTGTACTGTTCAATTCATAAAGTAATTCAGTTATTAGTATTGGGATTTTATTTTTTTGATGCACTACCAAGAAACATTAAATATTCTTCCTTTCTCAATAAGAATGTAGTTCAATTTCATTTTACTTTTCAAAAATAAGAGTAGTAGGGAAACTTAGCAAGTAGTCAGGGGTTGCAAACCCAGATGAATTCTGGGACCAGGCGGGTAAACTAATTAGAAACCATAGAGTTTTGCAGTAGCAGGGAGTGGTGAATTCTATAGAGAACTGAGAGAATGCATGTCTCTTATAAAGTCTTAAAACCAAAAATATTGCTTCGCCAAACAAAATCTGACCATGGGATATTTACCCAAGGAGTCTAGTTTGCACTCCTGAAGAGGTTCAGTGAATTGCAATGCAGCTGATTAGAGACAGAGCAAAAGGAGGCCCTGCTCATTCACCGATTCAATTTTTTTTTTTTTAACACTTATTTATCATATACCTACTCTAAACAAAACTTTGGGCCAGCCAAGGAGTATTCAGCATTGACCTAAAGAAATGGCCCTGTTCCAAGGGACTCTTATCTCTTGATTCAGATGGTTCAGGATTAATTCTACTAATCCATGTTCTGAGAATTTTTGGAATTAATTCCTAAAGGTTTTGTATAACTCTATTGATGTCCTATAGATTCATAAACTGATATCCTAGTAATCTATACCTACTTAAAGAAATAACTCAAATATATATGTTTTAACTTTATCTAAAACCAAGCAAGTGCAGTAATGACTATGTCTACAACTTTGTCTACGGGTCGGCAGAACATCTGCTGGCAGTGGAGGGGCAACGAAGAAAAATGTATGTTTTCAATTCACACAAACACACACACACACACACACACACACACACACACACACACTAAAATGCTCCTAATAAAGTAACTTAAAAGACAGCTCAATCTTTTCCTGTAGTACTTCTCTTTCAGTACTCAGATAATCAGACTTTGAAATAAGTTTTTGGAGATCAGATGATGTGGATTAAATTGGTTCTAAAATTGAACATGGAGAACAACATCAGAAGCAGAAAGCTAAAATGCCTTTAGTAATAGGCAGTATATAAAAATATATGTGACGTGGCTGAGTATAACATAATGAGGAATGTTGGGGCCAGTAGGGGCTTGGCAAACAATGGAGTCTAATGGCTTAAAGACATCCATATTCCTTTTTCAATAAGTAAGTTTTCTGCTGGCTAAAACAAAACACTCTGAAACTCTGGTTACATTGTTGAAACCTAATTCTCTCCACTGTCTTCCTAAAGCATCAGTCTCTAAAGAGTAGTTGTGACTTTAAAAAAATGACTAGTATTTCCTGATTTTTGAGATGGAAACCATTATTTAAAGGAGCAATTTTACTCCAGAACTGCAGTGTTTGACACCAAATCCAAAACAAGCTTCAGCAGAACAAAGTTTTCTTCCTACTGGGAATCACTTTTTCAATTAAAACATAGCTCACACTTTCAATTACCAGGAAAAAAGAGCAGGGAAGATAATCTGTTACACCTAAAAAATTAAAATTGACACAAAGAACAATAACAGGGTCTGAGCTTGACTTTTATATTTCTAGGAAAGAAGATTTTCTTACTATTAAGGAAGTGAGGATTTTATGTCCTCACTTCAAGTGCCCACAGTCTTTTTAAAATCAGAGAAAAGCATGCCTCCTCAACCTGGCATTGAGGATTTTGCTTTTGGAAGTGTGGTATTTTAAAACCTTGTTGCTATATAGGAATCAGGAAATATATGATGGAAGAATCACTCATGCTACCAACCCTTTTAAGAAATAATATCAAAATCTCTTCCTGAATCATTAAATGAATGCATTTATCCTAAAAAAATATTAGACCGTCTCTTTGCTATAAATTTTCATTTCCTTAGAAAATAGAAAGATCAAAGCATTTCATTTTGTAAAGCATGCATTAATGACCACTATGGTTATCAAAAAAGATTTTAAACCACTGTGTCCTTGACCTTGACAACTTACAAAGGACCACTTTTTATGCTGTGGTTCTCCCAGAAATCTGGGATACAAGTAATTGATTTTGCTGAGAGATCTAATTGTTTGGTAAAAGCATTATTTCATCCTTTAGAATAGTAACCTTGGGAGAAGAGGTCTTGACCCTTCTTTTATGGACCTGAAGAGATATGTCTCTAGATTGAATGGGACTGCTTGGTTGACTGTTTTGAATTAATTGATTGGTCAATTCAGCCAAGTAGCCATTTTTTCTTCTTCTTCTTTTTTTTTTTTTCTTTTCAGTTGAGTTGATTTTTGCCTGAGCAGACTGAAGAAGGAGGCTTCAAGTAGACCAGAACCAGAATTTACATTTTGCTCAGGTGGAAACAAATTGCTGAAAGCTTTATAAGCTCTTGATCAGAATTTTTTCATAAAGCCGTATTTTTAAGGGTGTGAAAAATTCCTTAAAAACCATCCTTAATTTAGCATATCCTAAAGTGAACTTCAGTTCACTTTCAAATCTCAAATCTGCTTCTTCCACAATCTTTTACCATCTATGCCTCCCTTGGTGGAACTGAGCTATGAGTCCATTGCTCTTTTGCTCAAAAGTACTCCTTGGCTCCCCACTGCTTATGAGTCAAAGTAATTTAAGGATCCTTGAAATCTGGTGGTGATTTGCTTATCGTCCACTAAGAAGAAAGAAGACAATGTCTCTTCCACAGAACCCATTTAGACTACTTGCTTTTCTCTGAAATTACCCTACCTCTATGTCTTTGCTTACCTGGTCCAGCTGATGCAAATGCAGGTCTTCTATGAACCATCCTGATAGTTACCTCAGTACACACTCCTGTTTTGTGTATTTGTAGAGCCTCTCCGTGCCACTCTTGGAGAAAACCCCTTTTCCTTTTTTTTTCTTTCTCTCCTTTTCCCCATTTTACCCCCAAAGATCAGGCCATACCATAGCCCAGTTTTTCATACAGGAACTCAGGGCTTCTGCCTGTGTTTAAAATTCTTTGTGTTCACAAGGAAAAACTCAACTAACCTTGCACTCATGTCACTATTTCTTCCCTACAGGACTGACTGTGCTTTTTCTGCATTGTTCAGAACCCTGTGGGTATGTGTCAAGTGTTAAGTACTCACACTATTAGTAATGCCAAAGGACTGCAGAGATGGAAACTCTCTGCTGCAAATTATACAAGTTCTCAGGGATACTAGCCTTAAAATAAATTGAGATGCAATTATCATCACTGCTAAGATAATAAATCTACAGTGGTCGTTATCTTGGACATGAATGAACTAATTTCTCTGAATTGTTTATGCCTCTGGGATGCAGTCTGGAGAACAGAGGAATATTGGACATCTGTAGGATTGGAAGCACGTACACCCTTCAGAAAAAAACAAAAATGATTCTGTTTACTTCAATGCATCATGTGGCCTGGATTCAATGTTACATTAACTTCAAATCCATAAATGTGCAGCAGTCTTTGTGTCCAACTGCCTTTTTGTTGTTGTTGTTTCTCAAAGGGTGAGATATTTGACTCTGCACAATGCACAATAATTTGACTTATGCCCAAGGCCTAATGTTACCTATTGAGTATATACTTAAACCTCTTTACCTGACAACAGGAAGTACCTCTCTGTTACCTCAGTGATGCGCTATTAATCCTGTCTACTTCAAGTGACTTGACTAGGTTGAAGATGGAATTCTCTGTAAGATTTAATATCTCAGACAAAATTGATCTC
Source organism: Halichoerus grypus (assembly GCF_964656455.1). NCBI lineage: Eukaryota > Metazoa > Chordata > Mammalia > Carnivora > Phocidae > Halichoerus > Halichoerus grypus. The sequence continues at coordinate 45,457,893 of NC_135714.1, forward strand.
AGGATAATTAACAATATGAATTGAACTCAGGTATTAATTAATATGAGACTGTATATAAGACAATGAAATTTTTAATTTCAAATAAAAAATATTTAACCTATTGCATTAGGGTTAACTTGGTGATCCAGAAAAATTAGCTACTACTGAAATAACTTGATCTAGGCAGAAATTTCTATTACCCTGGATGTCCTCACCTTTGAAGCAGTAGAAAATTGAGCCTCTGAGCATTTGCTTATTAGGCTTGCACTAAAAGGGTAAATGAATTGTACTGAGTTGATAGGATTTTTGTGTGACTTTTGAGAGAGGATTTTTTTTCCCAGTTATTTATCACTTCCAGTCTACCAGTCTTAGAAGGTTTTGAGGATCCCATTAGGGGATTTGGATATTCTGGGTTTGGGTAAACTGGACTTTGCCTGATGTGCTGGGGAACATTTTTATTTTTTCACCTTGGTTTCTACTTATTCCATATGTGTTTCATCATAGCCAAAAACTATCTAAGTAACTTAATCCTGCAGTCACCAGAAAGTGAAAGGGGTTATGACATTTAGAATTATTAGGTCATAAACAATTTTGAGGAGTCAAACTCTGAATTTTATAAACCCCAAATTAGGGGCACCTCGGGGGCTCTGTTGGTTGGCCGTCTGCCTTCTGCTAGGGTTGTGATCCCAGGACCCTGGGATCAACTCCCGCATCGGGCTCCCTGCTCGGTGGGGAGCCTGCTTCTCTCTCTGCCTCTGCCTCTCCCCCAGCTTGTGCTCTTTCTCTCGCTCACTCTTTCTCTCAAATAAATAAAATTTAAAAGAGTAAAAAAAGAAAGAAAAAACCCAAATCAGTATTTTGGTTTATTTTACTTGTTGCATAGAGACAGAAGTTTGTTACTTGAGACAATATGAGCCTTCTCTGAATAAACTGTTTCTAGCAAACTCTAGCTCTCAGTAGCTGTTGAAGGGTCCTATCTTGTCAGTGGGTTGAAGTCAGAGGAACACCTCATGGTATTTAGGCCAATTTAGTTGCTTAGAAGGAAGGAGTTCTTGTTTACTTAGAAACAGCTTATGAAATTAGATATAAAAGAAAAAATGCATTGAGAATTGTAACACATTATAGTAATATGAAGTATGATTTCTTTTAATGACATTTGATGATTTTCCTACACATAGTGCTTTTTCCATAGTTCATATTGCCTTTGTAGAAAACAATCTATATTCATGATGAACATAAGCCTGGGAAGTTCTTATTTGCATAAAACATGGTACAGAACCAGAATTCATGATTCAAAGTGTCAGAAGCTGTAAATAAAAACAATCACAGAGCTGTGGCAGATTTCACTAATCGTATTTCTACATACACGAAAATGATCTTCTGTGCATTAGAGGAGCTTCCAGTTTCCTCGGAGGTATGACAGCAGCACGCTGGCACCATGTTCTCACCTTCCACTCACGCCTCCACACTTCACAGTCTTGCTCATGGCCCTGCAGTGCTCCTGACATTGCTCTTGTTTTAGCTCCCAAAGATCTCCTCTTGTTCCTGCCAGAGGCCGTTTGACTTGTCTGCAACATTTTTGCAGAGCCTCATCTTGAACCCTTTTCTTCCCCTGGCTTTATGACAGTATACTCTCTACATAGTTTTTTGGTCTACCTCCTGTCCCTTTGGTTATTCTTTTTCAGCCTCTGTCAAGGCAACTTTTACTCTGCCCATTGTCATTAATGTTAGACCTTAAAGGTTTGACCTTAAGGAAGTTTGGCCTTCTATTCCCTCTGTATATGTTTTCCTTAAATGATCTCCATCTCCTCTCATGACATCATTATCACCCATATGTTGATGGATCCCAAAGCTGACCTCTCTCCAGATATCAGACTTAGATGTCTATAAAGGGGGGTTATCTGATGAGCACCCATTTTTTAAGGAATGGTCCTCCCTTTCTATCCATATGTTGAAGCTGTATTATTGTGGGACCCTTCCCTGTGACATGTTTTGTCCAGGGATAGGTGCTTGATCCAAGCTTGGCCAATAAATTTGTGCCCTGAGATTTCTGGGTTTGAGACTTGGGGTGAGGACAACCTCTCTTTGAAATCCTGCACAGGTCATATGCATCAGTGTCATGTTAGGTCCTTCAATTCTGAATAGCCTCTCCTTGCAGGGTACAAAGCCTAGGAGTTGTAGGCAGCCATGTGTACTCTTCTATAGACCAAATAAGGCCAATCTGTAAATCGGAGATGGTGAACTTTCTTTTATGTAAATTATATATCAACTCTTTTAAAAAGTTTTCTTAGGGGTGCCTAGGTAGCTCAGTTGGTTAAATGTCTGCCTTCAGCTCAGGTCATGATCTCAGGGTCCTGGGATCAAGCCCCATATCAGGCTCCCTACTCAGTGGGGAGTCTGCTTCTCCCTCTCCCTCTGCTGCTCTCTCGCTCAAGCTCTCTCTCGAATAAATGAATAAAATATTTTAAAAAAATAAAAAAATAAATAAAAAGGTTTTTTTAGGGCACCTGGGTTGCTCAGTCAGTTAAGCGTCTGCCTTCGGCTCAGGTCATGATTCTGGGGTCCTGGGATCGAGCCCCGCATTGGGCTCCCTGCTCAGTGGGAAGTCTGCTTCTCCCTCTGCCCCTCCCCCTGCTTGTACTCTCTCTCTCTCGCAAAAATAAATAAATAAAATCTTTAAAAAATAAAAAATAAAAAGTTTTTTTAAAAATTAGAGATAGAGAGGGACAAGTTGAGAAATGACAACAGTGTCCTGAAGGCATTAGGTCCCTGAATCTTCTGGTCACTGAGGTACAGTTACATCCCTATCCCAGCACATTTATAATAAACCGTGCTCTTTGTTAAAGCTAGCTTGATTGAAATCTGTCACTTTTAATAAAAAGATCCTAGTTAATGAAACACCCTGCTGCCTACTGCACATTTCTTCTTCCATGTCATGTACCTCTATTTCTCTGTCACCCCCTACAGCTTCAAGCCTGCATCTCTTTCCATAGCTCAGGAAATGGCATGACTTATTCAAACCACTGAGCTGGTCATTTTCGTTGACTCCTCCTATAATATCATACCCTCCCATCTACCCAGAATAAATTCTGTTATTTATCTCTCCATTTATTTCCATTGCCATTCTACCACATTAGTCCCTTCCACAATTTCTTTATTTGATCACCTTGTCTTCTTGTTCTAGCCCTGTCATTTTCCAATGAGTTCTTACTCCAGAGCAATGTCTTTCTTTGGCTTTACAATAAGGCCCAATATCTTTAGCTTCATCTTCAGAACTCGTCATGATCAAGTTTATGGCTGCCTCTCCAGCTTTATCTCCTATTACTGCCTTTGTTCATATGGTTCAGTCTGCATGAATCACACTGAAATGCATATAGTTTCTCACCTTCCTTTCTCTATCCTTATCAGACCACCCTGAACTGTAATTGCCTTTTCACCACTAGTCTGTAAGCTCCTTGAAAGCAGGCATAATTTTCTGCTTTGCATTACTGTTGTATCTTAACTCACCATCTGTCTGTCTCATGATAGGCATCTGTAAATATTTACTGAACGTTTGTTAGAAGAGTACTCTGCTGCTGGATAGAAGTGCAGAGCACAGAAGCAGAGATTTGAACTTCTAAGTCAAGGACAGAGTTCCTTTACATGAGCTGAATGTTGGGAGGAAAGCAAGGTAACTCTGGGTTCAGTGTTTCATGAATTATCACTTGGTAATCTTAATAATCTTGAACACGGAGCTCTTCACGCACTAATTCATGTTCATCTGTCAGGACAGGCATTGATTCTTTGACATGTAGCTAGTCAGGTAGAATAGATTTTACTGTCTACAGCTGGTGGCATTTTTCTCTGTGCCTTCAGTTTTTAGTTCCCTGACATTTTTTTAGATACTGCTGCTTTGATTTTTCCCGGACACTGCAGTATGAGGACTATTCAAATATTAACGGCTACAGCTGTGCACATCCAAGAAAAATTAACTACTTAATTGCATTAATATGAGCCTCTTGAGGCTCAGTGCAGGGTTCATATTGGAGTGATTGGATGGTCTGGATGATAATATAAATGTGGTAGATCATTAGAGATTTACTGTTGTGCTTGATTTCAAACCACTCAGGCTTAAAAATAGGAGGGTGCACAGAGATGTTTGAAAGCAGATGGTTAGAACCGTAGAAAATCTCAACTCTTGATAAGGCTCATAAGTCTTTGGTTATACCAGTTGCACAGAATGAGTCATAAATTTGTAACTGAGATGTGAACTGGGGTCACCTTGCCCCTTAGGATTTAGGTAAGACCAGCTCAACTCTCATTCTTTGTCATGTGGAAAGTCTATTGCTTTTTCTAAGACTCCTGTCAATTCCCAAAGGACTTCTGGTTGGATGGTCACCTGACTCCAATGTCCTGCCTCTACTGACTTCTTGACATTGGCACTGTCTTAAAAGTTGTTCCTTTATCTCTGACCTGCCATTGTTGCCACTGACCCAATAAACACACCGCCTCTTATTGATTCCTTAACAAGGCGACCATGGATACTAGACAGTTGTACATAGCAGAACCAAGTTATTGAAGATGTATTACTGGAAGTTGGAATCCCATATTAGTCATTCTTGCTCTTAATTCACTGTGGGGCTTTCTCACTGGCCACACTGCCTGCTGAGGGTCTCACCTCTATCATTTTGTGATGCTTCTCTCACCCCCTTCTTCTGGACTGCCTCTGGGAATTTGGAATTCTCACTCAATTGGGCAGCACAGTCCGGCTCTCTCCAGTCTCTTCCCCCAATCTATCTCCTTTGCATATCTGAAACCTACCTAGATAGCCATAAGAAACAGACATAGACTCATTTACAAACATAAAGGATATCCTGCCATGTCATTTTTCCTTTATCAGGATTCATCCGCATTAGAACCCTTGTGATTTCTATTATCCTTTCTTCTATTTTATGTAGCACATTTATTCTGAAGTGGGCATAGAGAAGGGAGTTTCTAGGTTGTCAGCTGAGAAATGGAAACTCTTTAAATATTAGACTTCCTCATAAGCAAGTGGCCTCTCTCTGGGAGGAGGGCGGTTAACAGTGAGATGTCACAGAATCCATCCCTACCGATCTTACAGAGCAGAAGAAGCAATATGACTTCACTATAAACCCTTTTTACTCTGCAAATTTAGAGTCACTTGAGTGAGGAAATTTTTTTTCTTACGGTATTCACCTTCCTGGGCAAGGACAGATGACACACAAAACAAAAAGTTTGTTTTATTTATTTATTTTAAGATTTTATTTATTTGAAAGAGAGAGAGACAGAGACAGAGAGCACAAGTAGGCAGAGAGGCAGGCAGAAGGAGAGGGAGAAGCAGGCTCCCTGCTGAGCAGAGAGCCTGCCGCGGGGCTGGATTCCAGGACCCTGGGATCATGACCTGAGCCGAAGGCAGACGCTTAACCAACTGAGCCACCCCGGCGTCCCATTTGTTTTATCTTTATGTCAGTTTCTTGGTGAGGACTTTTCTGACATCAAGTATTCAGGCAAGGGCCAAGAAGAGTGAAGGCGTATAACCAGCAAACACTCAAATACATTTATATCTATGGAAACATTCATAGTGCCTGTCTGGGCATATCTTATGTTGGCTTACTCCTTCTCTTCCCTAGAGTGATTATTCTCTCATCAGCACCTCATTTTAAGGGAAATTTGCTCATTTAGCTACGGTTGAACTAGTAGTTTTAAAGCCTTTCCTAGGGATTACCAACCCAATGACTTACCCAGGACAGGAAGACAAGCCAAATAAAGAAAGGAGCTGGATGTAAATGGAGAACCGAGGTAAACAAGAGAGCTCATGGCCTGTCTAGAAAAGGCAACAACAGTTGCCAAGCAAATGCCAAATATGAGTGTAGCACATAGGCTGGGGCTTCCATGCCTTCCTTTGTTTTTGTTGTTCCATATTGAAACCCACCCTGTTGCTCAGGCAAAACCAAGAGTCAGCTTTTAAAATGTATTACCAACTAATAAAGACAAACAAACAAAATATGCTGAGATCAGCACTGTGAGCTTCAAGCAATGCAGAGCTAACGTGGAATCTGACCTGAAGGTCAGGACTGTTTGATCCCCACTTTCTACTTGGACTTTGGAAACTGCTGTATGCACTCTGTTCTTCTTTCCCTCCTTTTTGTCTATAACTCCCTTCTCCAACAGCAAGAAACCTGGCTTCCATTTTCTTTAATATATTTACTCATTTGTTCAAGCCTAGATGCTCAGAATGTAGTTTTGGAATTACTAATCCAGAGCACTGGGGAAGCGAAACTGTGCATGCACACATGTGCTCACTATCAAGATACAGAACACTTTCATCACTCCAAATAGTTCCACTGTGTTTATCCTCCATAAACATGTTATTCCGTAGTATATTTCAGCATACTTCCCTTCTCAGGGTTCTTTGAATCTAAGTAGTATGTAAAATTGCACTGACATACTTCACATTGAGCTAATGCAGGAATTTAGATCAAAATAACCTTCAAAATTGAGGGATATTCTACAAAATACCTGACCAGTACTCTTTATTAAAACTGTCAGGATAATGAACAATAAGGAAAGTCTGAGAAACTGCCATAGTCCAGAGGAGACTAAGGAGACATGACAACTAAGTGCAATGTAGTGGGGCACTTGGGTGGCTCAGTTGGTTAGGTGTCTGCCTTCAGCTCAGGTCATGATCCCGGAGTCCCAGGATGGAGCCCTGCCACTGGCTCCCTGCTCAGCGGGGAGTCTGCTTCTCCCTCTGACCCTCCCCCTGCTCTCTCCCTCTCTCACTTTCTCTCTCAAATAAATAAATAAATAAATAATCTAAACTCCATTCTTAAAAAAAAATAATAATAAATGCAATGTAGTACCCTAGGTGGGATCCTCGAACAGAAAAAAGACATTAATGGAGAAATTGGTAAAATCTGAATAAAGTCTAGAGTTTAGTTAATCGTAATGTACCAATGTTGGTTCCTTAGATTTATCAAATACAAAATGAGAACATTTGGAAAAACTGAAACTGGGTAAGGAGTATATTGGAATTCTTTCTGCTACCTTTGCAACTTTTCTGTAAATCTAAAATTATTTTAAATAAAAGGTTTATTAAAATTATCCAAAACATTTGGCATATAAAAAGCTCATATAGATTTGGAGGTTAAGAGCCCGGGATCTAAGTCAGCCACGTCTGAGGTCAAATATCAGCTCTAAGACTTGCAAACGTAATTGGGGCTGATTTTGACTAAAGCCATAATCATGTTTTCAAATACCTCTCTGCACCCTTTTAAGTAGCAATAGCAATTTTAAATCAAACATAGCAGAACATGTACAAGCTGGGACTATCTTGAACATTTTAACCTGAGCCACTGCCTTCACATCTGTGAAATAAGATAATAACCCTTATTTCATAGGATTGATTGAGGGTTAAATGGAGAAAATCTATGTAGAGTGCTTGGTAGAGAATTGGATACATAGCAACTGTTCAGTAAATAGTAGCTAATATTATTAATATTGATAGGAAGGTGTTGCACATGAAGGTGTTACACATTTCTTTTTTGTTGTTGTTTTATTTCTTTGTTTTTTTTAAATTTTATTTTATTATGTTATGTTAATCCCCATACATACACATTTCTATTCCAGGATTTATCACAGTTTATTGCTCAATTGCCCATCTCCCTTAGTAACCTATGAGCTTCTTGGGGCCAGGCGTGTTTTCTTGTTCACCATTGTATCCCTCTAAGCAGCATGACTGCATGTCGCAAATATATAATGAAAGTTTGTTGGTAAATAAACATTTTTCCTATGAAATGAAAACATCTTACTTTTCTGGAATCTGTTGTTGTTATGACAGTTCTCTTCTGATTATAACATCTCTATAGTATCATGGTATATGTGGGCCCTTCAACTCTGCAGTATTTTGACCTCCTCTAGATATAAATCAGTTGTGCTGTGTTTTGGGAGACCTTTTCAAAGACTCTGGAGGCCACTTTCTCAACCCCGCGTACAACATCATTTTGATATTCAGTTTCTTAAAGAAAGGGTGATTCTGCTCTGCCTTTCTAATGACAAAGGTCATTTGGACCCTGCCACTAGGGACATTTTCAAGTTACTGTGTCTCCAAAGTTTAGGCTAGAAAACATTAAAACAGATGGTGGTACTTGGAGGGTAATTAATTTTCCTTTGGAGAAATAATCGCTTTCCTTAAAAATAAATTAATGTCTCCATCTTTTTCTAAGAGGTAATGGTTTAGTAAATTGAGCAATGAACTCAGCTGCCCTTGACCAGGATTTAGGGGGAAAGGAGAAATCTTTTGTGATTCTGCCCCTGTCTGGCTGTATGAATGTGGAAGCTTCACTTTCTTGTTTTTTTGGGAAGATTAAATAAAACAGAGCATTTTAGGCACTTAGCAGGTGCCTGATACAGAGTGAGGCTGTAGAACTGTTAGCCAGTATAATTATTAGAGTTAGAAAAGGGACATTATTAATTGGTCTTGTTGACTTTGTAGGGACACTGAGTCTTATCAGAGTATGGCATATAAAGTGCCATAAGATTCTGATATATAGGCTCCATTCACATAGGTGGTATTTTTTAAAATTAATTATTGATTAATGACCAAATGATTCACCTCGTTTCATGTTACAGTAAATCAATTGGGAAATAGTTGGATTTCCCTCTTCTTTCTGGATGGCAGCATGTCACTGGCTAACAGATGGCATTGAACGCAGTCTTCCCAGGAGCCCATGTTTTAATATTCAGAGAATGCTCTTAATATATTTTTAAGAGTTTATTGAAATTAAACTTCCTAGGTATTGATATTCCAAATTTTCCATATTACCTAGCTTTGAACTTCCAGTGATTTTTTGATACCAGGTATTCTGTGAAATAAAAGATCTCTTGTTTTGTTAGTGTCCATGAGCATATATGTAATTGTTTGCCATTTGAATTTTCACAGTTATTTAAAAAAAATGTAACCTAATGATACTGGGCAGAAAGTTATTATGTGAACATTCTCTTGAGCTTCTTCTGGGTTGAGCTTCTGCCGGGGGCATATTTATTGGATAGAAATGATCATGGTAACCATATTTTCAGTGTAATGGAAGATATATTTTAATATTTCATTCAAAACAAGAAGGGATTATTTTCTGGAAAAAAAAATGTGCTTTAAGCTCACTTTCTCGTAGCACTTTCTCTTCGTGTAGAAGAACACTGAACACTGGCCCCCACAGAGAGAACAGCACTGGAAAAGTGGCTACAAAGAAATGCACGTACAGGGCGCCTGGGTGGCTCAGTCGTTAAGCGTCTGCCTTCGGCTCAGGTCATGATCCCAGAGTCCTGGGATCGAGTCCCGCATCGGGCTCCCTGCTCTGTGGGAAGCCTGCTTCTCCCTCTCCCACTCCCCCTGCTCGTGTTCCTGCTCTCGCTATGTCTCCCTCTGTCAAAAAAATAAATAAAATCTTTAAAAAAAAAAAAAAAAAAAAAAGAAATGCACGTACAGCTCAGCACAGCTTGCCCACGGCTACTGGAGTAGCAGCCCTAGTTTGCTTTTTTTTTTGCGGAATATCAGAGGGGAAAAAAAGCATTCTTTCAAAATTGTTTGACAAAGACTATTTAAAGATTTGTTCAATCAAGTGAATAAGGGAAGGCAGGGAAGTAGAAGCAAGAAGCAGAGCTTCCAGTATAGATCATCACTGGTCCTTCTACTACTGTATAGTGTCAGTCTGTGACTCAGGGGAGAGGACACAGCATGAAGCCAAACTGGATCTCTCCACACATCTATTAAGGTGGAGCTTCCCTGTGAGAATGAGTTGGAGGTATATTGGTCTGTAAACAGAACCTAATTCTCATTTTCCTTTTCCAAATTATGGGGCAGTAATTCTCCACAAAGAGCAAATCAATACCATTTGTTATTTAATAAAGGAACTCTTACAGATATTGTTTTATGAGTGTAAGTAGTACCTTGACCAATGAAGACTTGTAAAAAGTAGTCAAAACTCAATTGCTTGTTTGTTTTGTTTTAATTTCTCCTGCTTCTTTAAAATGTATTCAGTGAAGAAAGGTCTTTCTAGGCCTCTGGATGAGATTTTAGGCAGTCCTAGCATTTTTCTGAATCTTCTTAGATAGTATAATATCTTGTGTTCAATTTAGCCTGGCTTAGAATTTAGGATTTCTAACTTTATGTATTGATTTAGTCTTCAGTATTTATTCAAAGGTAAGATTCCTGAGTCCCTTCCCCAGGGGGAGGCAGCTGCAGATTATGCCTTTGCCTTTGGAGAAGGTGGTGTGTGTGGTCCTTTGTCTCACTCTCAGTTCTCTTCTCCCGATTTGTTCACTGAGGATTTCGGTCTCATCAGCCAGGTTCAGAGCCGGGGAAGGAGAGGGAGAAAGGAGATGCAGAAAAGTCTCACTGACGAGGATGTTAGTAAGCTGGCTTTGTGCTTATTCTTGCTGGACTAGCTTTAGGTTGACACTTTCTCTCTGGGTGATTCTATGAGATTTTTTTCTGGAAGCTCTACATCTAAGCCAGCCACTGACCACTCCTGCAACACAGTCAGCATCTCCTCTCGTGTTGCCTGCTTTTGATTTTTCCATCCACTCTGCTTTTCTGGCTGCCTTTCTATAAAGACCCTCCGTTGTTTCTTCACACTCTGGCTGAAGCTGTCTTGTAAAGAACCCTTTTAAAATCAACCTAGAGGGGCGCCTGGGTGGCTCAGTCATTAAGCATCTGCCTTCAGCTCAGGTCATGATCCCGGGGTCCTGGGATCGAGCCCCGCATCGGGCTCCCTGCTTGGCGGGAAGCCTGCTTCTCCCTCTCCCACTCCCCCTGCTTGTGTTCCCTCTTTTGCTGTGTTTCTCTCTGTCAAATAAATAAATCTTAAAAAAAAATAAAATAAAATCAACCTAGATTTTGCTTCTGCAGAGTTCTCTGTGAGCTAGTGTTGAATGGTGACCCTGAAAAATATATGTCCATATCCTGACCCCTGGAACCTGAGAATGTGATCTTATTTGGAAAAGTTGTCTTTGCAGATGTAATTAAGGATCCTGGGAAGTGATCATTCTGGGTTATCTAAGTATGTTGTAATTTCAATGACAAGTGTCCTTATAAGGAAAGGTCAAGGGAGAAGAGACACAGAGGAGAGGGCCATGTGAGGACTGAGGCAGAGATTGGAGTTCGGCAGCGACACACCAAGGAAAGCCTGGAGTCACTGGAGACTGGAAGAGGACAGGAAGGGCCTTGGAGGGAGCACAGTCTTGTTGACTCCTTGAGTTTGGACTTCTGGCTTCCAGAAATGTGAGAAAGAAAATTCCTGTTGCTTAAAGCTACCAAGTATGTGGTAGCTTGTTATGACAGCCCTAGGAAACTAATAGACACATTTAGGCTGGACACTGTCGGGTCTTGTGCAGTTCCTGCTTAGACACAGCCTTCTACTCTGCTAACAGAGGCTGCTTTAGCCAGGCTCTCCTCCGGCAGTTCCCCAGGCTTATATCTGACACCCTAATGCCCACCCTAAATTCCAGGGAGCACATCTCAAACTCTCCAAGTGGCTTCCTTTGAACATCCTCTCACTAGACTTGAGGTGAAAAGAGAGACAGCCCTCCTTACCAAATCCATTTCCTGGGGGTCTTGGGGTGGAGCTTATGGTACAGCTATATCCGAAGAAATCCTCTCCAAATCTTTTCTCCATTTTTCCTTTCTTAACTATTTATTTATTCATGACTTATTTATTTTTTTCTTTGAGATGCCATCTAGAATCATCAAATCTGTTGTGGTCACTGACTTTGAAAACCACCGGTTTAACAGTGTGGGTTACATACATGTAGATATCTGGAACTGTATGAATCCTACCTACCTATCAGAACCATGGTGCTAAAGCAGATAAAACCAGGTAACAAGAGTTCTTACAGAATTCTATTTTCAAGAGGCCTTTTTCTTTGTGTTATACATAGAAAAAGGCTTCAAAGGAGCTGCTCTTCGGTGGGGGGTCTGGACATTACAGGGCAGCACAGGAGCTCTGACTGTCGATGGCCCAGTGTTCATGGCAATCAGAACTCTCGCCCTAAACCTTTTCCTTCAGAGAGCCTTTCTCCCAGTTAAACTACAGCTCTTGGCTCCTGCCGCAGAAGTACTTAGGCCTCCCTTCCCAGGTTCCACCCACATCTCAGCCTGCCTCGAGGCTGCGTAATTCTAATTTGTGTTGTGCAGGAAACTCAGCAGGTCCTTGCTGGCTCTGAGGCAGCTGGAGGAAGATAGGAAAAGCTGCCACTATCTGCCAAGCTTGCTTGCTTCTCTATTGGCAGGGGAAGCAAACGGCAGTTTCCTGTGAGGAGAGGCACCACAGGAGATAGAGCTCATGGAAAGTAGAAGAACTGTAGGTAGGGGGTGTCTTAAATAGTGTGACAGCTTCCTAATCTCAGCATCAGGCCTAAAATATGCAAATCCATAATGGAACAGCTTAGAATTGCTCTCTACTATTGACTTTAGCTGGCTGTCTTACCCTGTATATAAACTCATGCTGCCATTTTAAAATATGTTAACGCAGCATCAACATTCTGAGGCATTTGTAGGACCTTGGAAATCTTACCACCTCTCATCTCTCTTGGGGGTTTCCTACCAAAAGTCTACATGTGTGAGAAATAATACCCAAGTCCAGACAAAGTTCTCCCTTGGGTTGACCAACATTGCTTACTTAGGCTCAAGCTTTTCATAACTTTCCCCCAAATTTAAAAAGCAAGCCATTCTCAGATAAGTTGATCACATGGAAGCAGGAGTGAAGAAGAGGAAGATAATCAGAATTCATAAAATTGCAAAGCAGAGTTAACCAGGCCACTTCTAAAACCTGCTCCCATGAAAAATTCTGTGTTTTGATCAATAATATTACCAACTCTCTTCACTGGAGTAGAATAAGGGAATTTTGCTATAGATAGAGGATTTAAGGGTAAAGGTATGAGAAGGAAAAGACTTGTCTCCTTTCACAATTATTAATGCTGCTCCCAAAAATCTGAGTGCTGAAGCCTCCTAGAATCATAGAGCTATCACTTGTAGAGATTTCACCTACTGAAGCAGAAAGATTAATTCTTACTATCAAGACATTGTCATCGTGTAATGTAGAGAATCAGCTTTGTGTTTAGCCAGGCCCTGATATGAATCCCCGTCATCCACTCTACCTGTGGGGTTTGGTAAAGTTTCTTAGGCTCTCAAAAGTCTCAGGTTCCTCTGTAAAGTGAAGCAGGGATAATGTCTGGTAGAATTGAGTTGATAATTACGTATGTGATAATGCATGTAAAATGCTTGGCACAGGGTAGTAACTCAATCCATGATAACATTATAACTTCAACATTGTGATAGATGTTGGAATGTACAACCTTCATATTCCCTGTTGTCTTCCATGCTACTTTCAGGAAGCTCATTCCTTTCCTTCTTACCACCATTTGGCATATTTCCTATTATGAGCTTTGGTTCTTATTACCCCTCCTGGAAACTATTTTTCTCCCCTTCTTATACAGACTCATCACTTTTTTCCTTTCTCTCATGCAGGGAGAGTCTGCAGAATAGCTATGGACTAAGAACCCTGGGGAACCATAATGTTTAAGAGGTAGAAGAGGAAAAACATCTCATGAGGGATGCAGAGAAGGACCAAGAAGTAAGAAGAAATCCAGAACCCCCCCCCGCCCCCACAGAATTTCAAGGAGGAGGCTGTAATAAAAAGGAGAATGTGTGATGGGGATTAAGGAGTGCACTTGTGATGAGCACTGGGAATTGTATGGAAGTGTTGAATCACTAAATTCTATACCTGAAACTAATATTACACTGTATGTTAACTAACAGTTGATCAGTTGGCTGATGCCAGAGGAATCTTATTCACAGCAGAGAATGCATTTAAATGGTCCGGTCCAGAGGAGGCCCACTGTGAGCACAGTGAGGCAGTGGCTCAGCCCTTATAGACTGGGCCACGGAGTATTGGTGTCCAGCGGTATTTAAGATTCAGGTATTTGTAGCACTTGTAGGGTGGCATGGGCAATACTGATCTAGAGCCTTCTCTCTACAAGGGAAAGCAAATCAGTGCAAAGAGTTCTCTGGGCCCAGGATTTTAAAGGCACTGGAGCTTCTGCAGAACCACTCTGTAAGGTATCCCATTACGAGGAAGTAGGTTACTTCTGGGCTTGTTCTATAAAGATCCTAGGTTCAAACCCATTTATCCTCTCTGCGGAAAATCATGTACTCCAGTGATCCTAAACCAGTGCCTCAAGGGAGACATCTATCTTCTATATGGGTTTACAAAATTGAATTTGGGCACATGGCCTGCCTTTTAGGCCATAGTCTCCACTACTCCCTACCCAGCTTACATTACTCCTTTGTGGCTCCTGCCTGCTTCCTGTAAGCATCTAATCAATTTGCAAAGCTTGGCCTCGTCAAATCACATGATACACGTTTGCTTCTGCAAGCTGCCAGGTAAAGGTCTGTTTTTACACCTTACTTTTTAAGGCTGCCGCATATACTCACTTTAACGTGATTTCACCCAGATAAAATGTTGTAGGGTAAGAATTTTGCCCCTACAAATTGTGATTGGCCTCAGGTAGCTACATTTCCTCCCTTTAGGGAGTATTCACATAGAAGAGTTCTAGCACTTCTCTGAGGCAAAACCGTCTGAATACCAAATCTTTCCCTATGAAAACATGTTGGCAGAAGAATCTCTTCTGGTTTAGGGGCGCCTGGGTGGCTCTTTTGGTTAAGCATCTGCCTTTGGCTCACCTCACAATCCCAGGGTCCTGGGATCGAGTCCCGCATCAGGCTCCCCGTTCAGTGGGAGTCTGCTTCTCTCTCTGCCTCTGAACCTCCTCCCACCCCCAATCTCTCTCAAATGAATAAATACAAAATCTTTTTTTTAAAAAAAGTATCTCTTCTGGTTTAACAAGAATCTTGTCTTACACTTTTTGTGCTGTTTTCTTTCTGTTCCCTTTTCTTATAAATGCCATGGTAACGTGGGTCTGACTGTTTCCTTGCATTAAGTTATGAAATGGTTTTCTTGACCTACTGCTTTTTATTGGAGGCAGCGCTTATGACCCAATTTTGATTTACACAGACTCATAGGAAAATGGAGTCGAACTTCAGAGTCTTTATTTGTTAAGCAGTGAACCATACCACACACACTGTTTGCTAGGAGAGGCAGGGGCTAAGAACGCCTCAATAAAAACATCTCTGGGCCTTCCTTCTCTGAAGCGCGATGAGGGAGGAAATAGGCCTTATTTCCCTAGGGACTAGCCTTTAAGTGATGGAGCTCTTTGCTAGAGGTGGGGTAGTGCTGACTCGTATTTTACTTAAAGACTGGAGTTCGTCGTACAGGAAGATTGAACAATTCAGGGTGGGAACATGAGGCTCTTTTGCTATTTCTCTGAAAGACATCAGTGGCTACAATTTCATAAATTTCAGTGTTAGCACAGTGCCTGCCATATAAAAATATTTGTGAATAAAGACTTATTTTTGAGGTTTTTGCTGAGATTTGAGGTGAGATCTGACATCAAAAAGGATCTTTCTTTTACCAAAAGAGAACCAACTCTAACTAAGTTACTGAGCAGTGAATCAGCAGCTCTGAAAAGGTGACGTGGGACTCTTTATCAGAACACATTAAATGTTTTTGTAAATAGCTTCCTTTAAGAATGATGACTAACCAGATGACCAAGCTGGCTTTAGTAAATGCCTACAGAAATATATTTAAATTTACTGTCAATATCCTTCCTGTTATCTTTATGGTTTTTTTAATTAATGGAAACATGAAAATACATAGCTTGCCAAACTATACATAGAAATGTCCATGTCCTTTATTTATTTAATGTTAGTTACTAAAATTTTCAAATAATTTTGTCAGCCTATTACAATAAGATAAATTACTTTCCCTGGCTATTGACATCTTTGCATGTAGATTTGATATTGCAGTTATGATCTCATACAGGTGGGCTGTGTAAGAGACTAACTTGGAACCTGAATTGCTTTGTTTGTGCTGTTAAATCAATCTTGCTGCTAGAAACTGATCTCTAAGTAGCTTACTTTTCTCATTTTCCTTCTTTTTCCTCTCTCTACCATTATCTGCTTCTCCTCCTCTTTTTCTTCCTCATTCTCCTCTCCCACATCTGCTTCTTTTTTTTTTTTCTAAATTGTTGATGCTTGATTTAAATTCTCTGGATCAGTGGGACCCTCATAGATCTTAGAAATTATGCACCCATTGGTAAAGAAATGCTACTGTAACAAAACTACTATGCTCTTAGGTAACTGCTTCTATGAACATTCTGTTTTCCTTATGTAGACACTACTGGGGAAACAGTAATCTTGCTGACAAAAGATCCTTCTGTAGCATTATAGATAAGAGAGAGAGAACATAACTTATTATAGAATAAGCATTAGCAGAGTCACATGCATGTGGTTTTAGACAAAAGTGACAAAGGCTAGACAAAATCACACAAATGCGTACAATGAAGTAGAAGAAAGAACAGTTAAAACTTACCTTTTCTACTTGAGAGAGAAATAAATACCTCTTGTGTTTTCCTGTATACCTTCTGAAAGAGTTCATTTTGGAGGTACATGTTTATAGTTTCAAGAGTCAAAAGGCCCAAAATCAAAAGATAGGGCCTCTTATTGAGTCTCTTGTATGTTCAAGGAGTGCCCTAAGGCAGCTGCTGGCCTCCTCAAAGAAAACTTCATCATTTTATTCTTGTATCATCTAAGTTAGGTTTACAAGGTGCTTCCTTTTTTTTTTTTTGCAAGGTGCTTCTTTAAATGACTTTGATTAGTCTCCAAGGTAAACCTTAACCCAATGGGCTGATATAGAGAATGCCTACATAATACATGCATGAATTTCAGTTGAACTAATTAGTCGTGATGGTGTGTGTCTGTATGATGGTGTAGTTTTCAGAGATTCAGATTGAGATTCATTCTGACAGTGTTTTAAGAAAGATTAATACAATATTTGACTCAAATCTGATCTTAATTCTATTAGGTTGTGATATGTATAAATTCATATAGTTGTTCACCTACTGAAGTCTTCCTGGCAGACCTTTACCTCTTGTCATTTTTGTGGTACTGTTTTCATATGGATCATTGACTACACCAGTGATTACATTGCTATTAAGTCTCAGAGAACTTAGGGCCTTGTCAGAGTGCGAGGATTTATCTTGGAGGGTACAGGCCAAATAATCTACTGAGAAAATACTTCAAAAAATATTTTCTAGGGGAGCCTGGGTGGCTCAGTTGGTTGAGCGTTGAACATCCGACTCTTGGTTTTGGCTCAGGTCATGATCTCAGGGTCCTGAGATCAAGCCCCATGTTGGGCTCTGCACTCAGTGGGGAGTCTGCGTGAAATTCTCTTCTTTCCCCTCTGCCCCTCCCCCACTCGTGCTCTCTCTCTCTCTCTCTCTCTCTCTCTCTCTCTCAAACAAATAAACAAATCCTTAAAAAATATTTTCTGGGAATGGTCAAATGTGATTATTTTATAGGTTGAGGCTTTCTTTGGTTTAGGGATACTGATCAGAAAATCAAAAAAGGTACAAGTAAGAGATAGTAGCATTCATTCATTCATCAAACTGCTTTGTAAGGTATTGTAATGAGGGGGAACAAAGATGAAATATAATTAATCTGTATTTTAAAAACTTAAGAGTTTAATGGTGAGTATGTTCTATACACAGATAAGTGTGATAGAAGAAAGTCTGTCAAAAGTCAGTACCTAAGTAATGTTACATGAGTGGTCAGATGATGAAAAGATAACATTTGCCTGGATATTGGCAAGTATGGGCACTGAGTGATGACTCAAGTCTCTATAGGCAATGACAGTAGGTGTGGGAGGAATCACAGGGACACAGCTGAGGAATGGTATAGTGTCATCTTGGCAGGATGAACAAGTCAGCTTGTTCAAGGAGCTCTGGACAGTGAGACTGGAGATGTCTTTTAGAGTTGTGTTATGAGAGTCATAGGCTAGCCTAAGATGAAATATCATATATCCGTTTCATTTCTAAAGAAAGTCAGTGGGAAGGGTATGGGCTTTGGAGTCAGAAAGCCCTAGGTTCAAATTTCTGTTTTTTCCTTTTCTATCTTGGGCAATTACTGAGTAACAGCCCTTCTTGTCTTTAAAATTGGGATAAAAATGCCTTCCTTGCAACTTGCTATAAAGTTTGGAGATGATAGCAATTTAGAAAACACCATATAAAATATGTTATGACATTTAGACATTACCTATCTGAGACTTCTTCCACACACAGATTCATTATTATTCTTTATCTGAGAGGGCAGAACTGGTCCGATTTATTGATTTGAAAATGAATCATATCAGAGATTAGCACTTACTAGAGATCGCTTACTGGTGGCCATTAGGAAACAAAATTACTTTTGAGTTGTTTCTCAATTCCAGCTAACATCTCACATTTTTGCCCAGGATGTTTCTTTCTGTTGCTTAATACTGTTCTTATTATGCCTCAACTAATTTTACTTCTCACTGTTAATCCCAATGTGGTATTACTTTTAGTTTTTGTTTTTCCTTCAAGTAGCTGTTTGGATGAATTGACTTTGGAGTTTGCCCAATTCCTTTATTTACCTCTTAATCCTTTCATGTCACTCTGGAAGTACTGCTTCAAGATGAGTCCCCGCAGAGATGGCATTTCAAACAGCCTATGAGGATTAGATTTTTTTTTTTTCGGCACGCAAACCCAATTTGGGGAATTATCACCTTAGGCATAAGGATGATAGTTCTGGAAATGTCAGTCAGAAACGCATGTGGAATAGTACAGCTCCCTTTTACAAATAGTTTGGTGGGGAGCAAAATACCAACTCCATCAACTAGTCAGTGGGCGGACAGACCTTTGGAAATGTCTGCAAAACCCTCTGCTAGCTGCTAATCTTCTCTCTATAATTTCACTGACATAAGCAATAAACCTTGTAATTATATCGCACTAATCAGGAACACTGACAATAACAGAATATCAATCATAGCGTTCATATGTAAACCCAGTCAGTTTCAGAGCCTAGTTTTGGCATCATTTGTAGTTTCAGTTGTGACCTAACTAAAAGGAGCGATGGATGCAAGCTGGCCGAGTCACATATAGCTCAACTGTTTCTCTGACCTATCTTGAATATGCTTTTCAAAGTGCATCATTCATTAAGTTAAATTTCTTGTGCCAATGTTTGAGCCTGTGCAGTTTCCTTCATTTAGAGTTTATAACAGCAATAACATCCTCAGAGCAGGGCATTTCCTGAGGATTAATGGCCAGCTGGGGTTAATGGCTGAAGGTAGAGCCAAAGACCATCAATTCCTTCCCTCCAGTCATTAATTCTTAGGAGATGACCTGTCCTTTCATCATTATCGCTAGAGCCTGACCTTTATATGAAGTGATGTGGCACCATACGAATTAATTCTGACATGGGGGCTACAAAAGATGCACCTGCCAAGGTGGAAACATTTTCCCACCTAAACTGTTCATAGGACAGTGGCCATTTACCTATGTGCCAAATAACAAGTCACGTTCTAAATCTAAATCTGTGTATATCCAATAAGCATTTGTCTAGAATCACTTACTTTTTTTTCTAGCTCCTAATGTATGGCCAGAACTGATATTTATGGGATTCCCCTATTTTTTGATTACTCCTTTTAAAAACGTTCATCTTTGCCAGGCAGCTCCTTTTTTTGAAGTGTCTCATGATACTACGTTTCTCTCATTGTGTGAGAACTATTACATGTTCTCCTCAGAACTCTTAATTCAAATGTGCACAAAGACTCTTCCTCTGGGATCTCTCTATGTGTTTGTTTGTGCTGAGGAGGTGGAGCAAGTGGGCCCAAGGGGAGTAAAGGGATATGAGGCACGAAACCATGCATCTACCCAGAGCTCTGGGCAAATTCTCTTATTTACAGGGACAAGGAGGCTTCCTTCTAATCAGCTCTTCATTATTGTCTCCCTAATTATCATGTTCCCTGAAGATTTTCATTCTTGTATTTTCCCTTGAAAGAATAATCATGATTAAATTATTTAATAATGTTGCTTTGCCTTTTATCTGGTCTCTCACCCAAGAATCTCCAGGTGATTTACAAAGATTAATTACAATTCACAAGGCTTAGAAAACGGATCTTAATTTAAGGCATTTTGAAAGTTGTGAGGCCTCGATAAATTAAAGAAATAGAAACAGAAACCTGAAGTTGGGGTTCATTGGCTTAATTGTAGAAGAAAGAGATTTCCTTCTCGATAATCCTGACTTTTTTTTCTCTAGAATTAGGATAAAGGGTGTAAAGCTAGATTCATGAAAGTGAATTAACTTTTCCTAAGCACTATGCATTAACTTTTCCTAAGCACTCTACCTGTGCAATTTATTACCAGGTGAGTAGTACTGCCTGTATAGAGCGGTGCATTAATCAGGACTCATTGGGTCATAAGTGACTGAAACCCAACTACAAATGGCCTCAGTGAAAAGAAAAAAAAAACTGACTGATGTAACTGAAAATCTAGCCATTGTCTGCCCTCAGCTAGACTCAGTGACTCAAAATACATTCATGAAGGTTTTACCTCTTGACTCTGCGTTCCTGGATGGATTTCATTTTTAGGCTGGCCTTTTCCATCTGTGCCCCCAGCAGCTTCAGGTTTATATCCTACAAGTTGAACAGCCTTGTTAAAAGAGCTTGTCTTTCCTGAGTTGCAGCAAAAAAAATTTAAGAGTCATCCTGACTTTAATCATGTGCCCACCCCTGGGCCAATTTCTATGTCTAGTAGGATAAAATATGTCGATTGGCTGGGTTGGTTCATGGGACTGCTCTTGAAGCTGAGAATAGGATCAACTATATCCAAACTGGATGGATTGATTTGGTGGGTAGGGATGATTTCCAAAAGGCAAATCAAAGACTTTTTTCAAGAAGGAGGAGGAATGGGAGTTGCAAAGGCAGAAATAACTGATATTCATAGTAAGTAGCATGATTTTAGAATTTATATTTGTTTTCCGCAAAGATAATTGAAGACCTCAGAGATAAAACTCAAAATTTCTCTTTTATTAGTATAACTTTTAATAACATTATTTTCAAAAGCATGTACACTAGAAACCAGTCCCATGAGATATTTCTTAAAAAAAAAAAGTGTTTAACGATTACATAAATTTAAGAAGCACAGAAAACTATAACCATCCTTGGATGTATATTAATATTAAATAAGCCAATATGGCTTTATAACATATACAGATTTTACTGTATTAACACAGTCAACCAACGCTTCATATGTAGGGTGTGTGTGTGTGTGTGTGTGTTTGCTTCCAAAATTAGTAATGTCTGAGATCAGAAATGTGATGTAAAGTAGGGCGGTCTCTTGAAACAGAATGATACAGGAAGAGAGAAGAAAGGACCACTCAACAAAGGTAGGTTAAGATTCTTGGGGAACTGGCCTAGCTGCAGAAAACTAACATTGGAAGTTCAATTGACTGTGCTAGGAAGTGTTGATGGAAAGTCACACTTCCTACAATGGTTAGCACTGGATTTCCCATTGGGAAGAGCACACAGCAGCAGGGAATGTGTGGATCAGTCTGTGATTATCTGTCAGGGGAGAATTTGCTCACTGTGAGCTATGGAAAAAAAATCTAATACCTCAGGTGTTATTCAGGGTTTTAAATGCAGGAAATTGGATTAGCATGAGTGAAGAGCAACAGGGTCTTCAGCCACTAGTTAGAAGTTTAGGGCAGCTTCCAGATCTGGCACTAGACTTGGAGAACAACAATAGCATATAAGGAAGAGTGAGGAGGCAGAAGTTGTGAATTGAGGCTGAGGAAGAAGCCAAGAATAAAACTATTGGTAGTATATGTTCAGGGTGTGTGTATCTAAGATACTTACGAGAATAGCCTTTTTGGGGATCTAACCTGATGCAAGGATGGAACTGAGTACCTGTTGAGAATATTACCATGATACAGTACATGAACTTTGGAACAAGAAACAGTTGAGTATTAATATTAAATCACAGAAATTATAAGTTGAGCAAGTTATTTAATTATTTGGAAACTTGGTTTCTTCTATAGTGAAAATAATACTGTTTTCCTTGGAAGCATATTGTAAATATAATGGGAAAAACATTTCACCTTTACAATATAGGGAAAGGAAAAAATCTCTTGTTCTTTATTTCTTTATGACTGAATGTAAGTTATGAGTATGTCTTTCCCACTCATAAGAGAAATAAAATCAGTTTTATCAGTTCACAACAACTCAGCAACTTGTACCTTAAAGCTGTCCATTTTGAGTATATTCATGTTGGCCAAAGAGTTTTCTCCCCTTTCCTTCCCTCTTTTTCCCTGGGGGATCCTGTGTTTGAGAGAAGCTTATGTAATATGAAAACATGCTGTTGATGGAAAGGGACGAGTCTGGTTGGTGGCCTTGCTGGCATCTATTGAGGTGTAACTTGTCTTAATAAGATGTAGATATTGCCTTCTGGTCTTACTGCATCTGCCTCTAATATCTTTGGATATTCTATAGCCTCCAGTTTTGGAGTCCACTTACCTTTTATGCTAACTAATGAAGATCTTTCTGGTCTACCATCCCTTTTTTCCACTTCTGTGTCCTTCTCAGGGGTTTGGGAGCCCTCAGTTTTTTTTCTATCAGGTTCTCATCAGGCCATCCCTCCCACCCTCCCTCCTTTCCTACCTACTTTCCTTCCTTCCTTTCTTCCAGCTTTATTGAGATATAAGTGACATATAATATGGTGTAAATTTAAGGTGTATAGAATTTCTTTCCTTTTAAAGGCTGAATAGTATTTCATTGAATAGACAGATAAAAAAATATGGTGTATATAATTACATATGTAATATATATACACATATATACATTTTATTTATGTGTCTATACAATGAAATTATACACACACACACACACACACACACATACACACACCACATTTTGTTTATTCATCCTTTGATACAGATTTAGGTTGCTTCCATGCCTTAGCTATTTTGAGTAATGTTGAAATAAATAGGAGTGCAAATATATCATTGAGATCCTGATCTCAGTTCTTTTGGATAAATACCCCAGAATTTGGATTGTTGGATCACATGGTAGCTCTATTTTTAATATGTTGGGGAAACTCCATACTGTTTTCCATAGTAGCTGCACCAATTTCTATTCCCGCAAACAGTGCCGAATGGTTTTCTTTTTTCTACATCTTCACCAGCATTTGTTATCTTTTTTTATTATTAAATAATAGCCATCTTCTTAGACATGATTCTCAGCCACTGCTATTCTTTTTTTTTTTTTTTATGTTCAGTTAGCCACTGTATAGTACATAATTAGTTTTTGATGTAGTGTTCAGTGATTCATTAGTTAAGTATAACACCCAGTGCTCATCACAGCACGTGCCCTCCTCAATACCCATCACCCTGTTACCCTCTCCCCTCACCCTCCTTCCCTCTGAAACCCCCCAGATTGTTACTTGGGGTCCATAGTCTCTCATGGTTCATCTCCCTCTCTGATTTCTCCACCTTTGGATTTCCCTCCCTTCCCCTATGGTCCTCTATGCTATGGCGTATGTCCCACATATGAGTGAAACCATATGATAATTGTCTTTCTCTGCTTGACTCCCTTCACTGAACATAATCCCCTCCTCCATCCATGTTGATGCAAATGGTGGGTATTCATTGTTTCTGATGGCTGAATAATGTTTCTGATGTACCACATCTTCTTTATCCATTCATCTGTTGAAGGGCATCTTGGCTCCCTCCATAGTTTGGCTATTGTGGACATTGCTGCTATGAACATTGGGGTGCACGTGCCCCTTCTTTTCACTACGTCTGTATCTTTGGTCAGCCACTGCTATTCTAACAGCTATATCAGATACGGAGTTTATAATGCTTAAATCCTCTCAGGGTATACCCTGGAAAATCAGATAATAACTTTTTTAAAAATATATTTTTACTTGTAAAACACAAATAACATAGCATTTAGCATTTTAACCGTTGTAAGGGTACAGTTCAGTAGTGTTGAATGCATTCACATTGTCATGCAACCAATCTCTAGAGCTCTTTTTGTCTTGCAAAACTAAAACTGTATTGGGTTTTCTACAGAAAGTATCATGTCATCTGTGAAAAGAGAGAGTTTGACTTTTTCTTTGCCAATTTGAATACCTTTTCTTTCTTTTTGTTGTCTGATTGCTGTTGCTAGGACTTCTAGTACTGTGTTGAACAATAGTGGTGAGAGTGGGCATCCTTGATGTGTTCCTGATCTTAAGGGAAAGGCTCTCAGCTTTTCCCCATTGAGGTTGATACTCGCTGTGGGTTTTTTATAGATGGATTTTATGAACTTGAGGAATGTTCCCTCTATCCCTATACTCTGAAGAGTTTTAATCAGGAAAGGATGTTGTATTTTGTCAAATGCTTTTTCTGCATCAATTGAGAGGAGCATATGGTTCTTCTCTCTCCTCTTATCAATGTGTTGTATCACATTGATTGATTTGCGAATGTTGAACCACCCTTGCATCCGGGGATAAATCCCACTTGGTAGATGATCCTTTTAATGTATTGTTGGATCCTATTAGCTAGGATTTTGTTGAGGACTTTGGAATCCATATTCATCAGGGCTATCAGTCTGAAATTCTCCTTTTTGATGGAGTCTTTGCCTGGTTTGGGGATTAAGGTAGTGCTGGCCCCATAGAATGAGTTTGGAAGCTTTCCTTCTGTTTCTATTTTTTGAAACAGCTTCAGTAGAATAGGTATTATTTCTTCTTTGGATGTTTGGTAGAATTCCCCAGGGAATCCATCAGGCCCTGGACTCTTGTTTTTTGGGAGGTTTTTGATCACTGCTTCAATCTTGTTATTGGTTATTGGCCTATTCAGGTTGTCAATTTCTTCCTGTTTCAGTCTTGGGAGTTTATAGGTTTCCAGGAAGGCATCCATTTCATCCAGGTTGCTCAGTTTATTGGCATATAGTTGTTGATAATAATTTCTAATAATTGTTCCTATTTTCTTGGTGTTAGCCATGATCTCTCCCCTTTCATTCATAATTTATTAATTTGGGTCCTTTCTCTTTTCTTTTGGATAAGTCTGGCCAGTGGTTTATCACTCTTATTAATTCTTTCAGAGAACCAGCTTCTAGTTTTGTTGATCTGATCCACTGTGTTTCTGGTTTCTAATTCATTGATTGCTGCACTAATCTTAATTATTTCTCTTCTAATGCATGGCTTAGGCATTGCTTGTTGCTTTTTCTCTAGTTCTTTAAGGTGTAGAGTTCATTGGTGAATTTGGGATTTTTCTGTTTTTTTGAGTGAGGCTTGGATGGCAATGTATTTCCCCCTTAGGACTGCCTTTGCAGTATCCCATAGGTTTTGGACTATGTGTTTTCATTCTCATTGGTTTCCATGAATTGTTTAAGTTCTTCTTTGATTTCCTGGTTGACCCAAACATTCTTGAGCAGAGTGGTCTTTAGCTTCCAAATGTTTGAATTTCTTCCAAACCCCCAAATTACTAGAACTCATACAGCAATTCAGTAATGTGGCAGGATACAAAATCAATGCACAGAAATCAGTTGCTTTCTTATACACTAACAATGCAACTGTAGAAAGAGAAATTAGAGAAACATTCCATTTACAATAGCACCAAAAACCATAAGATACCTCGGAATAGACCTAACCAAAAACGTAAAGGGTCTATATTCTAGGAACTACAGAACACTCATGAAAGAAATTGAAGAAGACACAAAAAGATGGAAAAACATTCTATGCTAATGGATCGGAAGAATAAACATTGTTAAAGTGTCTATGCTACCCAGAGCAATCTATACTTTCAGTGCCATCCCGATCAAAATTCCAATGACATTTTTCAAAGTGCTGGAACAAACAATCCTAAAATTTGTATGGAATCAGAAAGACCCTGAATCACCAAGGAAGTGTTGAAAAAGAAAAACAAAGCCGGGGGCATCACGTTGCCCGATTTTAAGCTATATTACAAAGCAGTGATCACCGAGACAGCATGGTACTGGCACAAAAACAGACATACAGACCAACGGAACAGAATAGAGAGCCCGGATATGGACCCTCAACTCTATGGTCAAATAATCTTTGACAAAGCCGGAAAAAATATGCAATGGAAAAAAGATAGTCTCTTCAATAAATGGTGCTGGGAAAATTGGACAGCCACATGCAGAAGAATGAAACTCAACTATTTTCTAACACCCTACACAAAGATAAAGTCAAAATGGATGAAAGACCTCAATGTGGGACAGGAATCCATCAAAATCCTAGAGGAGAACATAGGCAGTAACCTCTTTGACATCGGCCACAGCAACTTCTTTCAAAATACATCTCCAAAGGCTAGTGAAACAAAAGCAAAAATGAACTTTTGTGACTTCATCAAGATAAAAAGCTTCTGCACAGCAAAGGAAACAGTCAACAAAACAAAAAGGCAACCCACAGAATGGGAGAAGATATTTGTAAATGACACTACAGATAAAGGGCTGGTATCCAAGATCTATAAAGAACTTCTCAAACTCAACACCCAAAAAACAAATAATCAAGTCAAAAAATAGGCAGAAGACATGAACAGACACTTCTCCAAAGAAGACCTACAAATGGCTAACAGACACATGAAAAAGTGTTCATCATCATTGGCCATCAGGGAAATTCAAATCAAAACCACACTGAGATACCACCTTACCCCAGTTAGAATGGCAAAATTGATAAGGCAAGAAACAACAAATGTTGGAGAGGTTGTGGAGAAAGGGGAACCCTCTCACACTATTGGTAGGAATGCAAGTTGGTACAGCCACTTTGGAAAACAGTGTGGAGGTTCCTCAAAAAATTAAAAATAGAGCTACCCTATGACCCAGCAATTGCACTCCTGGGTATTTACCCCAAAGACACAGATGTAGTGAAAAGAAGGGCCATATGCACCCCAATGTTCATAGCAGCAATGTCCGCAATAGCCAAACTGTGGAAAGAACGGAGATGCCCTTCAACAGATGAATGGATAAAGAAGATGTGGTCCATATATACAATGGAATATTACTCAGCCATCAGAAAGGATGAATACCCAACTTTTACATCAACCTGGATGGGACTGGAGGAGATTATGCTAAATGAAATAAGTCAAGCAGAGAAAGTCAACTATCATATGGTTTCACTTATTTATGGAACATAAGGAATAGCATGGAGGACCTTAGGAGAAGGAAGGGAAAAATGAAGGGGGGGAAATCAGAGGGAGAGATGAACCATGAGAGACTATGGACTCTGAGAAACAAACTGAGGGTTTTAGAGGGGAGGGGGTGGGGGGATGGGTTAGCCCGGTGATGGGTATTAAGGAGGGCACGTATTGCATGGAGAACTGGGTGTTATACGAAAACAATGAATCGTGGATCACTACATCAAAAACTAATGATGTATTGTATGGTGACTAACATAACATAATAAAATAAAAACAAAACAAAACAAAACAAAACAAAAACTCTATACCTGTCAAACAACAACTCCCCATTCTCCTTTCCCCAGCCCCTGGAAATCGCCATTTTACTTTCTGTCTCTATGAATTTGACCACTCTGAGTACCTCACAGAAGTGAAATAATACAGTATTTGTCTTTCTGTGACTGACTTATTTCACTAGGTACAGTGTTCTCAAGGTTCATCTGTATTGTAGCATGTGTCAGAGTTTCCTTCCATTTTAAGGCTGAATAATATTCCATTGTATGTATATGCCATATTTGGTTTATCAGGTGATTATCTTTTATATTCTGTAATCTCTCAAAACATACCTGATGATCTGTTGCAGTTTCTATCATTCCATCTTTTTTTTCCACCTGAAATTAATTTCTAAGTGGTGGTGAAGGGGTCAAGGAATTAGATCTCCCACTTTGTCTTAATCCTAGGCCTATGACCCTAGTGAAATAAGGCTTTTATGTCATCCTATATTTTATTTTCCTTCGAATCACCCTGTGATTAGTGAGTAAATTCTCAGTTATGAACTCTCTTGGATTTAGCTCTTGATAAATAAAGCCAAATGATTAGAATTTAAAAAGAAAGAGAGGGAGAGAGAGAAGGAAGGAGAGAAGGAGTGGGGGGAGAGAGGAAGTGAAGGAGAGAGAGTAAGAAAGAAAAAATTTTTTCTTAAGTACTGCACTTGGCTTCTGTAATTCTAAACTGTGGCTTTCGATATTATTGTCTCTATCTATCTATCTATCTATCTATCTATCTATCTATCTATCTATCTATGTCTGTAGATGTACTTGAAAGCCATGAGTTTGACTTGTTTTTCTCTCTGTATTAAATGCTAAGCTAAGGGCAGTATATATAGACAGCCATTGTTGCTGTTTGAGTGGTAGGGGAAAGATTGTGGGTAAAAAGAATGAAAACAAAACAAAACAAAAAATCAGAACAACCAATAACTTATCAATATCAGAGTATTACCCTGCTATATAATAATTGGGACTAATGCATGTAAAGCATCTGACACATAATTAATACTCAAGAAATGGTGGCTATAATATAGTATATTAACCCTTTTGGGTGAGATTTTGAATGAATTTTGGCATTAAGTTTTGACTTGGTTCGAGGTTATACCCTCAAGTGCAGACATGATAATTTGGAATTTTGAGCTGATGACTTAAGGACACTTTATATGCTTTGAATAACAGATATGATAATAGAAAAGCTGATGCTTTATTTTGAGAATTGAGAGAATGGGTACTGTATTCTTACAAAAAGAAAGGAGTACCCAATACTCTTCTATCTGAAAATGGTAATTTATACTTACATATAACATCATAGTTTGATTAGAATAATTAATTTATGCAAGATATCCATATATATCCATATATATGGTTATATTTAGTTGTATACCAATAACTTAAATTCCCCTCATGTAAAGAGAATACAATTATGCTCATCTTACCATCATATAAATTGAACCCTAGGCTGCACTAAGAGGCAGTAAGTGTACTGGTGAAGGTATGGGCTCTGGGATTAGAGAGCTGTAGGTTCAAAATCGGGCAGTTGTGTATTAGCTGTATCACCTAGGGAGCATCCTTTAACCTCTTGCTCAGTTTTCTCACCTGTAAATAGGGATAAAATAGTATCTACCTTTTAGAGTTAGTGTAGTATTAAATAAAATGATAATAAAGCATTTACTGCAGTATATGATACAAGGTAGGGATCAAAGTTAGTAGTTCCATCTTTCAGTTCTTTAAAAAATACATGATATTTTTTGGCAATTTGCTATTCTTTCTTTTTTATAAAGTTTTTATTTAAATTCCATTTAGTTAACATACAGGGTTATATTAGTCTCAGATGTGCAATACAGTAATTCAACACTTCCATACAACACCTCGTGCTCATCACAAATGCACTCCTTAATCCCCATCACCTATTTCACCCATTCCCCCTTCCCCACCTCCCTTCTGCTAACCATCAGTTTGTTCTCTATAGTTAAGAGTCTGTTTTTTTTTTTTTTTTTGGTTTGATTCTCTCTCTCCTTTTTTTCCTTTTGCTCCTTTGTTTTTTTCTTAAATTCCACATATGAGTGAATTCATATGGTATTTGTCTTTCTCTTTGACAAAGCAGGAAAGAATATACAATGGGAAAAAGATAGTTTCTTCAACAAATGGCATTGGGAAAACTGGTTAGCAACATGCAAAAGAATGAAACTGGACCACTTTCTTACACTAAATACAAAAATAAACTCAAAATGGATTAAATATCTAAATGTGAGACCTGAAACCATAAAGATCCTAGAGGAGAACACAGGTAGTAACATCTCTGACATCAGCCAGAGCAATTTCTAAATACGTCTTCTGAGGTAAGGGAAACAAAAGCAAAAATAAACTGTTGTGAATTCATCAAAGAAAAAGCTTCTGCACAGTGAAGGAAACAATCAACAAAACTGAAACGCAGCCTACAGAATGGGAGAAGATATTTGCAAATGACATCTGATAAAGGGTTGCTATCCAAAATATATGAAGAACTTACAAAACTCAACACTAGAGAAACAAATAATGCAATTAAAAAATGGACAGAGGACATGAATAGGCATTTTTCCAAAGAAGACATACAGATGGCCAATAGACACCTGAAAAGGTGCTCAACATCACTGATCTTCAGGGAAATACAAATCAAAATCACAATGAGATATCACCTCACACTTGTCAGAATGGCTAAAATCAACAACACAAGAAACAACAGGTGTTGGTGAGGATGTAGAGAAAGGGGAACCCTCTTGTACTGTTGGTGGTAATGCAAACTGGTGCAGCTACTCTGGAAAACAGCATGAAGATTTCTCAAAAAGTTAAAAATAGAACTACCCTGTGACCCAGCAATTGCACTACTAATTACAAGGGGTACATGCAGCCCAATGTTTGTAGCAGCATTCTCTGTAATTCTCTAAACTAGCCAAACTGTGGAAAGAGCCCAAGTATCCATCAACTGATGAATGGATAAAGAAGATGTGGTGTGTGTGTATATATACACACATTGGAATATTACTCAGCCATAAAAAGAATGAAATCTTGCCATTTGCAATGACATGGATGGAGCTAGAGGGTATTATGCTAAGTGAAGTTAAGTCATTCAGAGAAAGACCAATTTACTATTATTTTCTGAGTTTTGTGGGAGTTATCATTTCCTGTCAAGAGAGTCATCCTCAGTTCCTCCTGTGTAGGTCACTTTTATCCTAGGGGTTGAAGTTTCCTGCCCTTATAAGATACCATGATTAGGCCAAGCCTTGTGGTCTATTGGTACCCCTGTGGTGAGGAGTGAGGCCAAGGTGATGCTGGTAGCACATGTGCTACTTGAACTGATTTGTTTCTAAAGCCATTCCTAATTCTGGATGGCTTCCCTGCCTAGTGCAGTTGTCTTGGTTGTGCCACTTAAGTGTATGACTTCTAGAAAGTACCAGCTCTCTGAAAAACTTCCCTGCTGGTGTATTTTTCTCAAGCTAGAGGAAAATTGTGTGCTGGTCCTTTGCAGAATGATCACTTGTTACTTGATTAGTTTTATTGGAACATGCATTTTAGATCTGGCTTTTTTTTTTTTTTTTTTTAAAGGCATCTGTCCCTTCCACCGAACATTTATAGATAATCAGACAAAACAAATAGACTGACAAAAGCGGTTAATACATACTATTTCTACCAGGTTCTTGCCAGATAAGGAAAGACTATTAAGGATCATAAACAATTTATTAATTCTGTTTTCTATTTTTGGGGAAACTACTTTTTGACCTTTAAATTAAATTAGGTCTGGTAGCAATCAGATGAAGAGCAAAATTAGCTTGGGAATTCAAGCTTTTAATAAGTATACATTATAGTTAATGGAATTATTTTCATTGTTCAAAAAGCGTTCTTGAACATCCACTATTTATGTAGCATTGTGGCAGTTGCTGAGAATCATCCTAGAAGAAAATAGAATTTGTTTCCAAAAACTGACGGTAATGAAAGAAAACCCCAAAGTTGGTGAGATAGAATATCATGCGTGGGCAACAGGCCAGTATGTGGAGCTTTAGTTTTGCATTATATCTTTATTTGTAATACAGAGCAAGTAAAATCTTACTTGTCTTTGTTCCCTCCTCAGGCTGTGAGGGTACTGGTGGGTCAGCAAAACTTGGCTCTTTATTTTAGTATTTTTTAAAAAATTATTTGATCTGCAGTTTTTATACTGGGAGCCCAGTATATTTTGTTTAGGTAGACAGCTGCTATTCATAACAGTACCAAATGAGTGAAGCAGTTGGACTCTTAACAGAGTACAGTTCAACTTGGAATAACACATTTTGAAGGAAAATATTTGAGAAGAGAAATATGGAAAGGTCTGGAAAATTCTGAATAAGATCTGACAAAGGAAGAAGACAGATTAAAAATTGACCATAGGGCATCGAGGCAAGGTAGACCACAAGTCTTCTAATCTTAATATCTTCTTCTTTACATGTATAGGAAGCATTATAAAATGAAGTCACAGTGATAACCAGAGTAGTATTTTATAACACCAGCTTTACAGAGTCTACTATTGTTATGAAATGAAAATTCTTCTTGGTTTGAGTTCAATTTCTTAGAATTTGATGTTGCATATTTCTGTGTATAGTGATTTTCAGATATAATGATTCAAAAGTAGTTGCTCAGTTTGATGCATATAAAAATAGCCCGGCATTAATCAGAAAAGCAGTTCAGCTTAAGAGAATCCTTCTGTAGATGGAAAGCTAGTTTATTTCAAAATGACCTCTAGGTGAGGATTAGGTTTCCAAAGTTTGGAAACATATAGAGTGATCTCAGTTTAATTGGAACCTGGCATTTCTTCTCCATTTACCTTGTTTGAAGGGAGAACAATGACAAGGAAGAGAGGATAAACAGTATAAGATCAAAACTCAAGACTTGAGTTTACAGTCTGTCTCAGTGATTACCAGTTGGGTGATCTTGGAAAAACTACTTGATATCTGTAGTTTGATTGTTTGATTGTGAAATGTTTCCAGTTCTTTACTTCCCACTCTATCCATGTGACTTTGCAGCTCCTCCCATTCATTAAAAGGTGGTATCTATTTCCTCAGCATTTGACTTTGGATTTGGCCTTGTAATTGCTTTGGCCAGGTACAAGGTGGCCAACAGAATAAGTGGCTGTGTGGCTCTTTGGAGCCCAGACCTCTCACCATACAAAAAGAGACCATGTGAAGGAGTCCCTTGCTGACAATTGGCCACCCCCCAGATCAGAGCCTCCTAGCTGACCTACAGTGACAACACATGCTTGAGGGAACTCAGCGAAGACCGGAGAATCTCTCAGCTGAACTCCATCTCCATCAGTGATTTGTAGAATTGTGAAATGGATAGATGATTATTCTTTTAATCAAAGGTGATTTGGTGAATCTCAGGTTCACTTATCCTTTCTGTAAAATGGAAATAATTATACTGGCCCCAGAAGGCTGTTATGAGGATTGTATGACATAAGAAATATTATGAGCCCGTCATCATGGCTGGCACATAGCAAGCGTTTAATTAGTGTCAGTTCCCTTTATACCCATTTTATCAGCTCCACCCTGCTTTTCACCCATGTCCTCCCTACAACTTTTTCCCTTGGGCCAAAAAAGCAAATAGTCAACCTTTTGAATAATTTGATTGCCACATAGTGGCTAAGGTGTTGTGGATATGTAATTAAAATGATGAATGCTCAGCTCACATTAAAATAACAGGCATGGTGAATACACCAGAACACATCTAAGCAGTTTGACCCATGTGCTTTCTTCACTGGCTGCAGACCAAATACTGAGTGGAGCTGTGTGGGGCTGACTGACAGGCTCTGCATGACTCACAGAGGGATGAGACCAGAGGGGTTGTTTCACCGAATGCCATCCATTGTGCGTGGTATTTCTGGATCAGTTCATTATTGAACTTTGCTTTCTACCACAGTTCTTATTAATTTTCAAGTATTATATGTTTGAGCTGACTTGGATATATTTTGAAAGTGAATCAACATAGTTGATTGAATCAATAAATATGTACTGAGAACCTAATATGTATCATGGCTACAGATACAACATGGGCACATAACTTGTCCTTATGGAGCTTACTGTTCTGTTCCTAAATGACTTTGCAAATGTAGGTCTCCTCATCCCCAGGGACTCTGGGATCAATCTCTTCCTTGGAAGGAGAAACTGAAGTTCTTGATTCGGCATTGACTCACACTGGTTGTTAGATCCGTTATAAACATATAACCAAACTTGAATGTAACTAGGTCTAATCTTTTTGGGACTAATTCAATGAGATTGAATAATGACTCCAGGGACTGAATAATATGTATTGTCCAATGACTTCATTATACTGATCTCTGCCGTTAGACAGTTCATCTGCCTGCGCTGCTGATTGCCTGGTGTTTGGAATTTTCTCAGATGTCATGAATCTTTGATTTATTTTCATTCATTTATTTCTGTAATCATCAGTTTACTTACTCATCAACTTCTCAAACACATGTGCCTTTGATGTGCCAGACATGTGGTCTTTCCCGTACAGGAAATTCTGGTCCAGTGAATTGAGGCAGACACGTAAAGAAGTAACTAGAACAAACTGTTAGATCAGCTAGAAGTTTTACAGGGGACCCGGGAGCCGAGACAAGGGTTTGAGGTGACTTTAACCTAGAACAACTTGTTTGATCTGAGGCAGAGTCTCTCTCCTACCTGAGAAAATTTATCATAGCCCCAGGGAGCTAACACTACAGCCACTTCTTTTCTCATTTCTGTATCCCAGTCCTGGGCTTTTCTTTTATGTGGCGCTGTGCCTGGGGTTCCTGACTTTAGCAGCTCTGTCTCCACGAGCCTGTTACAACTTAAAAGGTAAGGAACACTTGGCCAGACTTATGAAGAAAACACGTGCACAACTACAGAATGTGTTATTTTCATTTTATAAGAAATTATTTCAGTTATATTTTCATTTTGTTACAGGTGATATTTATGGAAATGTGATCTTTGTGAATAATACCAGTGTTTGTATTTCGGGAGTGCTTATTACCATAAATGTAAGAAGTTAGCAGCTGTATTAGTTTGCTCTGGCTGGACATTACAAAGTACCACAGATCAGATGGCTTAAACAACAGAATTTTATTTTCTCATGATTCCGGAGGTTAGAAGTTTGAAATCAAGGTGTTAGCAGGGTTGGTTTCTTCTGAGGCCTCTCTCCTTGGCTTGTAGACTTCTCCCTCTGTCTTTACCTGGCCTTCCCTCTGTGTGTATGTCCTAATTTTGTCTTCTTATAAGGATACCAGTCATACTGGGTTAGGGCTTACCCTAACTCTTCATTTTGATTCAGTTACATCTTTAAAGATCTTATCTCCAAATATAGTTCCATTCAGAGGTATGCGGGATTAGGACTTCAAGGTATGAATTTTGGGGAAATACAACTCAGCCCATAACAGTAGTTTTCACCAAAAGTATTTATTAAAACCTGAACACTCATATGCAACAAATAAGTTGGCATTTTATTTTTTAACATAGCTCATAAGTGATACATCCAACTATGTTAAAGAAAAGGGACCTGCTGTTTTGTGGCACTTGGTGTTTATATACAAGTGTGAGTGGCTTGAGTGTGAAGGAGAGAGCAATTTGAAGTTTTAGAGAATGCCAGAAACAGTGTGAAAGCCTTCAGTTTGCTCCGAGCTTCTACACATTCATTTTCTTAGTCCGATAATAAAAATTATGGCATACAGCTCTTTGAAGAAGACGCGGTCGCAGCTACAGCGGAGGTTGGGACGCCCCGCTCCTGCTCCTGACTCGCCGCTGTTCGCTCTCACCGAGGAACAAGTCGATCAGGAAGCCGCGCCGCAGCCATGGCTGTTCAAGACACCGGGAAGACTCCCGTGGAACCGGAGGTGGCGATTCACCGAATTAGAGTAACTCTCACCAGCCGCAACGTAAAATCTTTGGAAAAGGTATGTGCTGACTTGATCAGAGACGCAAAGGAAAAGAATCTCAAAGTGCAAGGACCGGTTCGGATGCCTACCAAGACTCTGAGAATCACTACAAGAAACACTCCTTGTGGTGAAGGTTCTAAGACCTGGGATCGTTTTCAAATGAGGATCCACAAGCGACTCATTGATTTGCACAGTCCTTCTGAGACTGTTAAACAGATTACTTCCATCAGTATTGAGCCAGGAGTTGAGGTTGAAGTCACCATTGCAGATGCTTAAATCAACCTTTTTAATAAATTGATTATCAGTTGTTAAAAAAAAAAATATGGTATACAATTTGAAAATAATGGCCTGAAGAATTATTTTCTGAGTTGGCATTTAGCCAGCTTCTTCTTTGTATACTGTCAGGAGCATTTTATCTTCTTTTTTCTTTATGAGCTCTCACTGTGATTTCTGTTCTAGCAATGCATCCATTAACGAATGGTATTTCTCTCTGCCTGTATTGTGTGGGTGTGCTATTTGTGTGAGGGGGGAAGGGGATAGAGACACGGAGAGATAGAGAGGGAGAGAGAGAGAAAAAGAGAGAGAGAAAAATAGTGCTAGAACAGGAGAAAGCAAGAAAGCACATTTGCTTTGGATGAACATATGTCAACTCCTGGTATCCATCTGGAAATTCAGAGACAACATTATCTAAGAGAAGGAAAAGAGGATTATTTATTGAATGTATACATAGGATATAGAATATTTGTGTCATGCTCTTTTAACATTAGAAATTATACTAACATTACTAACATTGGGAAGAAACCAAGAGCTTCAGCCAAAGGCAATGCTGATAACACATAAAATGATCTTGTGTTAAGAGTTGACTATGTCCTATTTTATAATTTTGTGGTATATTAATGAAACTTATTTAGATTTGTACATACATAAACATCTTCTTACAGATGTACATGCCTACTCTTGAAACTCCCCTGTGATGATTATTACAAAATTTTTTTATACAAAAGAACTATCACAGTGGTGATGTCTCATTATCAATTCAAATTGGATGTTGAAAGGCATTTACTTTGTTTTGATGACTGGATTTTCAGTCTATTAAGCCTTCTTTCTATTGTTCAGCCCTCCACAGAGCCTTGTGGGTTCAAATCTTTTTCTCTTCATGCTAATTGTATTGGGTCATCTGGTGCCATGGAATCACAAAATGGTCCTGACCTCTCTCTGGATCTTAGATGTTTTAGAATCTTACTTGAACTTCATTTAGCCATGGTGGTCCACATTGGATTGAAGAAGTTTTTCTAAATGACATCTGCAATGCCCATATTTTGTGCCATCATTGCTACTGGATACCTTCAAGGAGCTTCCCTAAGAGAAGATATAAAACTTCATGACTTTAAGTAGCCTCATTTTTTAGGGCTTAGCAAAAAAATTCCCTTTCTTAATCACTTTCATTCTGTTTGTATATATAGCCTGTAATCAATATTTTATACTTTAAAATACCTTTCTTACTATAACTTACATTGTTAAAAATAATACTTTTAATTTAAGATCCATTTTTTAAAAATTTGTATCACTTCCTATACTAGAACTGTAGAAGCCTGGTTATACCTCTGGACCACGAATTTAGTAGAGTTGCTTTGGGTTATATTTGCTGCCTTGTCTGGCTTTTTCCTTTCTCTTTTTACGTTAAGAATACCAGCTATTGAGTTGCAGGAGAGCAGTAGGCTCAATGGTGGGTAAAACCAAAGCTGCTGGTGCCATTTTCTTTTCATCTAGAAAGAAGGATGAAATTTATCAAGGATGTTTTGAGAAAACTGGATTACTACCACATCATGTAGGGGTAGATGAATGACAAGATTCCATGTGGTAGATTATATTTATTTAGGTATCTTGGACAAATTCAGTGTACCTGACAACATCTTTGATTTGGTCACCAATAATTGGATTTATTTGATAAGCCTTAGTATAGTTCACAAAATTTCATTAATGCAGTACCTTAGGTTTTTGCTTAGGAATGTGCGCCCTAGAGCATAGGGTTAGCTGATGCAGAAGCTGTCTCCATTGAAATTTCAGGCAGAACTGAAGGACTGATAAAATGCTCAATAGGGGTCCATTGATATGAAGGACTGAGTAATGGAATGGACAATTGAGGTTCACTATTTGCTTCAAGGAAGTGGGTCAATTATAGGATACATATCTCAATATCTTCAGTTTTTCTCCTTCCACTCTTTCTAGTCTAGGCCAGTAACCCCTTGGACTAATAATTTACTTATTATTTACAAAATAATTTTTGTCTTACTTCAGTCTATTCTCCTTCATTCTCACCACTGTAGCCAGGTTGATATTTTCAAAAGTTGAATAGTATCACATCATTCTCTTGTTAGCTGCCATTTGCTACTCATTGAACAACATTTTCTCTTTGGTCTATGAATCCCTGCATGATCTGCTCCCTATTTATTTGTCTAACTTCATTGAATGCATTCATCCCAGAACTCATGGCTCCAAGTTCTTTGGCCTCCTTTCAGCTTCTAGGATAGGCCAAATTCTTTAAAAAAATTTTTTTTATTGAGGTATAGCTGACATATAACATTATATTAGTTTCTGGTGTAGAACATGATTTGGTATTTGTATACACTATGAAATGTTCAACACAATAAGTCTTACTGTCCACCCCCTTACATATTTATAAATTTTTTTCTTGTGCTCACACCTTTTAAGATTTACTTTCTCAGCAAATTTCAAATATGCAATACAGTATTGTTAATTATAGTCACCATGCTGTACATTATATTGCTATAACTTTTTATTTTATAGATTTGAGTTTATATACACCTTATGGCCCCTTTATCCATTTTGCTCCTTTCCCAACACCCCTGCCCCGCCTGCACCCAGGCAACCAACAGTCTGTTCTTCTATGAGCTTCAGACTAAGTTCTTTTTAACCTCAGGGATTATGGACATGTTGTTTTCCTTTGCCTAGAAATGTTTTCTCCTAGATCTTCACTTCTTTTTTTTTTTTGCTCTGTCTCAACTTTTGAAGTCAGCTAAAGTATCATATTCACAAAAAGCCAGTTGGCCTTTAGAGGCCTCTAAAGCAGGGATGAAAGTAGACCTCCCCCATCTTGTTCTATCCCAGCATTCTGTTGTTTTATAGCTTATCACATTTGTAGTTATTTTCTTTATGTCTTTGTTTTTGGTCTGCTCGCAGGTTTTATGAGAGCAAAATCCTTGTCTGGATTGTTTTCCATTGCATCCCGGTGCTGAGAATAGTGCCACCAAATAAATAATTATTGGTTGAAGGACTGAATGAGAGAATGTGATTCAGTCTAGATTATGACTGTTTTGCTTAAATTTATGCGAAGTGTTGAAGGTATGACTTATCGATAGCTGCGGCAGGGAGTTAGCACCACACCCTGTGTACTGGCATGAGAAAGTACCAAAGACTTTGAACTTCACTTAATCAACACAATTTTTAAGATCTTAGCACCCTAAATTTTGAGACATGAGCAGGTATCAGCAGCACCCCTGTGGTGTTCTTAGTGGCAAAGCTGCTGATCTCAGCATTGGTAATGGTACAGGATAGTACTTTAGCAACCTGAAGCATGAAAGGAGAAAACGAGTAAGTTCTGTAGAATTGTAAGAAGGACTGATCTGCTGTAAATCACTCTCTGGGGATCCCCAGAACTACTTGAAAGGAATTGAGGAAAAGTGTGGCTATAGGGTGCAGACCTAGAGCTATTATTTCACTTAATTTTTTTTTTTGACACTTCATTCAATCTAGACTAGTGTATTCTAGAAACTGTATCATATCTGTAGGAATAAGTATTGTCCAAGATTTACATAAATATTTAAGATTGTAGTATTTTCTCTAGTTGTTGCATTTACCTATCACTATATAAAACTATTTTTGCATGCAGCACAGTGAGAGGTAGAGATAAGCAAGAGGTGATGAAGATGGAACATAAGTGCTATGATAGGGGACCAACAGCAGTGTGTTACAGGAGCACACAGGATAGGCATCTAGCCTGAAGAATAAACAGAAGGTGACCTTGGAAACTTAATTCAGTGACTTAACAATAGCAACCATTTAATCTGCTCAGTGTTTTCTGGGTCAGGAATTCGAGCAGGGCGCTTTTGAACAGTTCTGCTTTGTGGGGCATTAGATGACGTGATGGAATGGCTGCAGGTCTAAAATGACTCACTCCCATGCTGACAATTGGTGCTCACTGTTAGCTGGAAGCTTGTGGGGGTGCTCAGCCGGGAAGCTGTGTTTTCCAAGTGGACCTCTCCCCATGTTTGCTTGTGCTTCCTCACAGCATGGTGTTGGATTTCCAAAGGCAGCATTGTAAGCAGTAAAGCTGGAAGCTTTGTAAGGCCTAGCGTCAGAAGATACACAATAACACATTCCATAGTCCAACACATTTTATAGTTCAGAAAAGATCACAGGACCCACTAATATTCAAGGAGAGAGGAAATGGCCATATTGTAAAGAACATGTTGAATGGTAGATATTGCTGTGGCCATCTTTGGAACCACAATCAAGCACACTGGTCTAAAATCTCTTGGTATTTTGCTTGTTTTTTGGCCTTAAATTTGAAGGCAGCTGACATTTCCCCTTGATAATGACCTTTCAAATTCTTGAAGAAAGTCAAGAAGAAAATTATCTTTATCTTCTCTTTCAGCTCTGTCCTTCCAAGAATATTTGATGAAATCTTGTATTACAACTTAAACTTGTTCTTTTCTATTTTTGGAAGATGGCCAATTTCTTAATATCTTTTCAGTCAGCATATTGTATGAGATACTTGACTCTCAATAAGAATTGATAAATATTAAGCAGATACAAAGGATAGAGTCCCTCTCTAGTTTGTACTAGTAAATACATCCAACTGTTAATGTGATGTCTTGAAATGAGCAATGTTGTAGTTGGGGACCTGATTCTAGTACTTCATCTCTGATCGCTATCCTGTGTTACCATGAGCAAGTCCTATGTCTTTGGGGCTCAGTTTCCTTTTATGTAAGTGAGTGCTTTGAACTTGCTGATCATTCTAACCTTAATATTATTTATGTTTTCAGAGAATTTTTGGTGAATGTTAAAAATTTCTGATGACTACTTAAGAGAGTTTGCTTAGTAATTCAACTTGAAAAGAAGTTACCCACTTCTTGTGTCTGTTTTAGGTAAAATCACATAAGTATTCAAAATATTCTTTTTTCCCATTAAGATTTGGCAGTCAATTATTTCTAGCTGATGTTTAATTAATTGGAGACTTTGTTCTTTTAAATTGTTACTACTACGTGTGGAACACATGGATTTTTCAAACTAAAAATCAGAACCCTTGCTTTCGTTTGCAAATTGAGTTTAAGTTTAGACAAAGAAACATTCTAAAGGCTTGTGCAGGTGATAGAAACTCTTAGGTAAAGCATATAGATCATTGCAATAGAAACACAGTCATGTGAATATTGCACTATTTGATTATTTCAGCCATTTGTTTCTGTCCTCATCTATGGATTTACTATGTGCTAGCATTTATTAGTCATCAAATGATTTATTTCTCACAGCAGCTCTATGAGGTAGGTGACATTATTACTTCCATTTTATAGGTAAGGAAACTGAAGCATACAGAGATAAACAAGTTCCCCAAGGTCACATATCTTACACTTGGGAGAGCTGGGAATCGATTTTTATTTCAGAGTTTCTCTTTTAACCCCTGCAGTATGCATTCCTTTCTAATCTTGGGATCACAGACAAAAATTTTTTTCCAGAAATTCTATCCATAAATTCAATAGGATGGTTCCAGGAATGAGGCTCTAAGACTAGGGCACTAACTCTAATGCATCTTGGAAGTACTGAACCATTTGTATAATGAATTCCACACTGAGTGATGAGACAGATATCACGAAGTTTGGGGGCTTAATGGGCTTCATCTCCAACATGTTTAAGAACTTTCCCTTGTACATCTGTCATCCTTTCACAATCCTGTTAAAACATCATTATTCTACTTCTACTCCTACCCACTGCCTGGCCAGAAGCTTCTCTTATATTTCAGTTTTTCATACTCAGTGTTGCTTCAAAGGAGTAGGATGATAAAATAACTTAAGTCATATAAAAAAAACCCATCCAGTAACAGACTATTAAAAATAGTGCAAATTGCATAGGACTGCAAACATGTTTTATCTTGAAAATTTATCTGGAACATTTGCTTAACTGGAACAATTTTGCATATTCACTTCCATCTGCTTATGAAATATTCCCTTGGATAAAACTACTTCTTGTTCTGAATATTCAATGTTAACTTTTTTCCTCAGCTCTTTAATAAATTCACATGTTTATTACAAACACAAATCAGGCGGTTTTAG
The DNA here is from genome assembly GCF_964656455.1 of Halichoerus grypus. Classification (NCBI taxonomy): domain Eukaryota; kingdom Metazoa; phylum Chordata; class Mammalia; order Carnivora; family Phocidae; genus Halichoerus; species Halichoerus grypus. The sequence continues at coordinate 45,499,545 of NC_135714.1, forward strand.
ATACTGTAAATATAACGTGTGCATGTGAGTGTTTGTCGTTCCTTTGTTTAATACTTTTCAGAGTTTAACCTGCCATTTGTTTACATACATTGAAACTGCATATATAGATGATTATGTAGAATATAATAATTCATCTAAAGGCAGTTTCCAAAGCATTATAAACAATATACTTAACATTTTGTGGACCTGTTTTGATGGTGTACTATCTCTCATAATATGGGAACTAGTGTAATATACTTTTAGGGTGCTATTGATTGAATTTTTTTCTTGGATGGATTCAGAGAAGTCTAAGATTTTAGTTTATTTGTCCCTTTTAGTTTATGTATGTGCAACATCAAGTCACATTTTGTTTTTAGTTTTAGTAGAAATGTTGTAGGGCTGAAATAAGATATTGCGTGTGAAGTTACCATCACAATTGTCTGACCATCTTTGTATCTTTAACAGCTCTTTTTACCTCCCGGTCCTGAAATAAAGCCTGTTCTTGTTCAAGGCTCCTAAAGTTTGATTCCTAGTGAGGAGAAAGAGTTCTAGATTCTACTCCAGTTTTCTGATATAATCCACTTGCTATACCCTTGACTCTCTTCTCCCCTTTCTCCTCTCTGTGCCTGGCTTTCACCTGCCCCTGTGCTAAGATTCTTAAATTTAACTGTCTACTAGATAACTCTGGACTGTCTGCTTAAGCTTGAGTTTTTGGCTCTACCTTTTGTTTGTTTGTTTGTTTTACCTTTGGTTCTTTATAGATTTGTTCCAAAGCACCCATACCCTGCCCAGAATCTTAGAACCTGCCTCACCATCTGAAATCCCAGGAGCTGCTTATCTAGGAGAGAAGCAGACAGTCACTGTGTCTGGCGCTGGTGCCACAAACAAGACTGGGACACAATCTCTGTCCCAAGAAAATTTTCACCTCTTGCAATGAGCGAAACAGAGCTATAAAGACTTTTTTTGATGTGATAAATGTGGTACGAGTCCATGCATAAAATTTTGTGAGAACAAAGGAGAAGTCCACAAAATCAAGCATCACAGTTAAGGAAGATCATTTGAAAGGCATGTCAGTTGCAATGAGGCTTAACGATGTGAAGGCAGTAGCTAGGTAGAGCATGTGTCTGAAAAGGACTGTTTTTATTTTACAGCAAATCATGGGGTACAGAAACAACATAGCATTAATATAGAAATGCAAATGTTTGGATATTGCCAGAATGTAATATGCAATGTAAAAAGGCAAAAGAACGATGCTGAGGAGAGCAGGGGTCAGATAATGAAAACTCTGTATGCTACAGTGAAAAACATGGGCTCATCTTGTACTTATTATATTATGATAGAAAAGTAATGCTTGTAATGCTTTGCTGTTTCATCTGTTTATATGCCAAGTGGCACCCATTTATTCTTTTTCTAGAACTAGCACTGTAATCTAGTTTTAGAGTCCCTACCACTCCTTCATTTTCTGTATGTGGGGCTGGGTTGATGTGGGGTCTACTCCCAGTTCAGGCATACTGTGCAAACCAGACTGGTAAAAACCTTTCATGCAGCTGATCACAGCTGGTCCTTTCTTTAGGTCTTCCTCCCCTTTTAAATCTCCTAAATCCTTACAGTGACAGCGACTACTATGGTATGTAGCCTGTGGAACAGGGATCATTGAGCTGGAGAAGATGGAAGGAAACTACTATCTGCTAGTAATGGCTCAAAAAAAAAGTCCTACAGAGTAAATGAAACTCTCTAATTCCTAGCCAGTGATGGTTCTAGGTTCTAAGCAAGTAAGAATCTTCCTACGTTTTTCCCACTTTCTTTCAGGCTTGGGGTTCGTTTTGTTTCAGGTGGCTAAGTGTGGCTAGACCATCAAACTGTTTTTTTTTCCCCCACCATACTGCTATTCATGTTATAATTACTGTAAATTCTTCTAGTAGTCTGACCATATTCTGAAGTTAGGAAGATCCAGCTAACCAAAAAGATGCTCTCTGAAATATTTCTCGTGTAACTCCAAGGCAGGAATCTAACATTTATAATAGCAATTTAGTGTTTTCAAGTTCGTGTTCCCACTCAAGATTTATTTTATTTGCATGTCAACTCTGTGAACTAGGTATTATAAGAATTTTTATCTTAAAGATGAGAAAAAAAAAAAGAGCTTCTCTGTAACTGAGTGTCCCTAGTTCATACAGAAGGTTGAGCCATGAATAGAAGACTGAATTCAGAGTCTGGAGTCTTTCTCTTTTTGTTTTACCTTTAGAAGATAAGTCTGGGGAAATGTTCACCTCCTTTCTTTGCTAATAAGGTCGCCGAAGCACAGGAGAAAACAAAATAGTGGCCAAATTTGAAATAAGAGGCAAATGCAGGTCTTTTAACTTCTCAGCTTGTGAGCTGTCAACTTTATCTGTGACTTCTTTTTGCATAACTGTACAGCTAGTTTCCTGGCACACACATAACGCTGGCTGGTTTTATTACTGCTGGGCTATTCCTTTCTGAACTTTTGTCTAGTGCTGGGACATAGATAGGAATGCCATTTGCACTGTATTGTCAGGCAGGGTATGAATACGGCTTCCTTAACCACAGGAGAAAAATGGTAGCTATTTATCAGACTCAGAATCTGTGTATCCACATTCTATTTTACCTGCAAGGTGCTTATGATGAGCACCCAAAATACACATTATGGCACAGGTAGCAATTTGATATATAATTCACATATACGAAACTTCTAAAATATACTTCAGTTGAAATGGTTTTGGAACTATGACTATAAACAGGGGCCTCCCTGGCTCTTGGTTCACCTTGGGGTCATAATTTTATCTTTCAGACATTTTCTCAGAAGAGTATTACTGCTGAATGGGCTTTCTTACCAGCTTCCCTGTTGAACCCTGGTTCAGGAAAATGTTTTAACTCCATCCTATTTCTGCTTGGCTAGAAAAAGCTTTTAATCTCTGGAAAGCTCACATTTTGTAAATGTGTGTAGTAGAAGTAGTTTCTTTAAGAAAAGGAATGTCATTGCTTTCTAAATATGAAAAAAATTATATGGCTTAGATACATTTGGCAGTTTTATATCAACACGCCCATCTCTGAAAAATGTTTATTATTGCGTGAATATTGTGTCTTATCCCAGGTTCAATGTATAGGTTCAATAAACAGGTATCAGAGTGTGTGTACAATCATACTGAATGCTATCTTTTAAAAAAAGCCCTAGTAGAAGTTCTAAATATTCAGGTGTTCAAAATAATTAAAGTTGATGATGGTAGTGTTGGAGGGTGCAACTTAAAATGAGAGCCAGATTAAACATGTTGTGATCTTTGGAGAATGCATGCTTGATGTGTTGCGAACGAAGAATAATTTTACCTTTCCTATTTTTTTGGTTAGATACTGTGTGGTGCTGATCTTGATTTATTTAAAAAAGTATCTTTATATTACAGTTCCTTATTTAGAATGTTTAAGTTACTATTTTTTTTTTTCTTTATGCATAGGAACATTTCAAAAGAAAAGTGACACTAGCAGCCTTTGAATTTGAATCCTTTGTTGGAATCATTAGGTTTTCCCATTGGACGATGGGTTTTTCTTCTACTGAACAAAAGGATTCTTTAATTATGCTAGGTCGGTTAATAAAGAGACACAGAATCCTAGAATGTTACGACTGGTAGGGTTATTAGTATTTGTCTAATCACTGAGCACAACTCACTTAAAAAATACATTTTATTTTGCAACCAAATGTATTTATATTAATACTCCCTCACCTGCTCTACACACAAATGTAGGCACAGACATAAATAAAACTGGAACAGGAGTTTTGTGAAAAAATACTTATGCTTTGAGTGATATACCTTGGCATTTTTTCTTCTCAACTACTTAATTCAGAAAAAAATGCTGATCTCAACTCACCAACCTGATCCCACCACCAGGACCAACTATATACTTTGTGGGGCTCAAAGCAAAATGAAACCGTGTACTAAAAATTTCAAGATGGCAATAGCAAATTATTAATCCAAAGTGGGGCCATTCTGAGTTTGGGGCCTGTGAGGATGCACAGGTTTTACACCAGTGAAACCATCTCTGCTCACCACTTATGAATGGCCTGTGGCCTGTGGTTATAAAACACAGCTCTAGAGCAACTCTCTCATCTTACAGATGCGAAGGCCCATTGAAGTTTAGTGAATCAAGAAAAAAAATTAATTAAATGCAATAGAATGGCAGTTCTCTGACTTCTTACCCGGTGCTCTTACCACTAATCTCAGAGAGATTACTCTGGTGATTGGATAATAGAGTTATGAATTTTCTGGCTTTTTGTGAGTTATCCCCCTCCTCTGATCCCAACTCTTTTTTTTTTTTAAGTTTAACTTTGATTCAGACATTGTTGAAATTGTTTCTAATATTGCTTAGTCTATTTTAATGAGTTGGTAGGAGTGAATAATGAATAATGACCGGCCTTCCTTCCTTCCTTCCTTCCTTCCTTCCTTCCTTCCTTCCTTCCTCCCCCTCCTCCTCCTCCACCTTTGAAGCTTTTTGAACCACCAACTACTACTGTATAGTATTGTCATTGTTCTAAGGTAATTAAGAGAAAGAAAGAACTAAACATAAGTTTCAGATTCTGGGTCAAGGAAGAAAATCATAAAAAAAAATAGGGACTAGTACTGTCTAATAGAGACTGAGAAGAGAGATGCGGGGAGTAAAATAGAGGTTATATTTAGAGAGCAAGGGAAACTTATTTCTCTGAGCCTGAAGGGGAAGATGAGAGATAACTGTACACATAGGACATTCTAAGTGTATACAGAAGAAATGTGTCCCTGGTTTTGATTTCTACACAGAAATGACACCCAGGGTCATTATGCAGTAAGGATGGTGTGTAAGAAGGTAAGCAGAATAGGTTTAAAAAAGCTACCAGGAGAGGCTGAACAGCCTGAGGGATCATGGTTTTCTACAAAGGATGCTCAATATGAAGAAGTTAAATAATGTATTCAAAGTTATATATCTGGCTACCCAAATAAATTTTGTAAGATACATTATTGAATTACAACAATAAATGTAATGTAAAAATTAATAATGAATTTAATTGATTATTAGGTAGAATCCAGATTGTTTTAGAGCAAAAGTGAATCTGAGCCAGTTTAAATGGGCTGTTTAAAATAGTACCCAATCTGAATCTACAATATTTTTGTGTATTTGTCAGGAAAGTAGATCAAATACTTTTGTGTTTAGGTCTAGTCTGTATGTCAGGGGTTAAATTGGCAATACAAATTAAGGTTTATTTCTTGGCTTGTTTTTTACTGATATATAGTTAACATATAACATTATATTAGTTTCAGGTGTACAATGTAATGAATGACTCATATTTGTATATATTGCAAAATAATTACCACAATAAGCCTAGTTAACCTCCACATAGTTACAAATTTATTTTCTTGTGATGAGAACTTTTAAGATTCACTCTCTTAGCAACTCTCAAATCTACAATACAGTATTATTAACCATACTCTCCATGCTGTGCATTACATCCCCAGGACTTACTGATTTTACAACTGAAAGTTTATACCTTTTGGCTTCCTTCACCCACTTCACTCACTCCCCATCCCCTACCTCTGGCAACCACCAATCTGTTCTTTGTATCTATGAGTTCAGTTTTGTTTTTGTTTTTTTAGATTCCACATATAAGTGTAATCATAAGGCAATATTTGTCTTTCTCTGTCTGACTTACTTCATTTGGCATAATGACCTCAAGGTCCATCTGTGTTGTTGCAAATGGGAGTATTTCCTTCTTTTGTATGGCTTAATAATATTCCCATTGAATTGAATATGTGAATTCCAGAAAATTCACAATTTCTTTTTTCATTAATCACTGGGCACTTAGGTTGCTTCCATGTCTTGGCTATTAGAGATAATGCTGCAAAGAATATGGGGATGCCTGTATCTTTTAGGGTTTCTTTAATCCATCTTTATTCTTAACAGAAGCCAAGGGAGGTACAAATAGAGAATAATTGGAGCAGAAAAGTGAATCAGATTTTTAAAAAATCAACCAAAATATCATCCTGTGTTGTTGTTTGTTATTGAAACCCACAGTGTTTGATCCTATACAATCAACCCATGAGGGAATAGCACTTCAAAAAATGTAAATGAATATTAACTGTTCCTTATAAGACTTCCAGATATAATCCTGTATTATAATGGCATTCATTTATTAATTTAAAAACTTTGAAAAATGCACAAACTTCTTCCAGATTTGAAAATTTCAAAGTATTTTTATCTCCATCCTAAGTTCTTTTCTCTCATTCCATACTTAGTTCTGTTACTCATTTTTTTTTCCCCTTTAATTGCTTGTGTTCCAATTTCAGGCAGGACCTAATTTAGAAAGTGTTGAAAACTTCAAGAAGTCCTTTCACCCAGCGTTGTGCTGCAGGGCTTCACAGTAACTGACACTATGAAATCAACACATATGGCTCTCTCCCCCCGCCCCTTTTCATGTTACTGGCCCTAGAGAATTTGGGAATCTTTTACAAAAACATATCCTTGTGAGTTCTTGGCACATATGTCTTAAGAACTATGCTTAGATCAACCTGAAAGAGAAACTATTCTGTGTTCGTCTCTCCCCTAGGTTTAAGAGAAGATCTAAAGTTAGTAGGCCTTTTATGCATTTTCATGCCCCTGTTCATGATTGACTTTTAATGGCATGCAGCTGTGTGATGATTAAAGGCTCTTAGCATCTCTTTATGGGGCCTTATAAATGTCAAATGGTCAGGCACACAGTAGGTATAAAATGTCTTCTGTGATGATCAGAGCAAGTTTTCAAAATAAATTGAATGATTCCCACTAACACCCCTACTGAGACTTCAAGATAGCTATTAAAAATAGTTTCCCCCAACAATTTGCATATTAATACCATGAAATATTCACTATATTAACTTTTTAAATAAATTCTGATCACCTATGATAATTTGTTTCAATAATTTTAGGAATAGCAATCCCTTAAAAAGATCAATGGTGAACAGCATTTAAGATCTAAATGACTGCTTCAATCTCTTCAACTACTTCTCAGTAGTTTACTTAATCTAAAAAATAATTCAAGGTTCTCAATGCCTTGATTAAAATTTAGATGAATCAAAATTTCTGGAATATTGTTTCTTTAGCATGGTATTTTTTATTTGTAATTCTAAAAACTTTTGTTATTAAAAACACCTCAGAGTGAAACATAGTTTAATGTGTTTCTTTTTGATGAGCTTTCTAAGAGCCTTTAAAATGCTGGTATTCATTGTGAATCTCTAAGGGAGGGGGATCTGAATGTGGCATTTTCAACATTTATTTGACTAGTTTTGAGAAAAGGCACCTCAGGGGACAATTATATAGAACATGTTTTGGCAAAAGCTGATATAGAGCATGTTTGAGTTTCTGTTTACACATTCAAGGACATAGTCATGGAGTATAGAAAAAGTGTCAAATTTTTGTTAGGTTATAAAAAAATATGTTATCTTAGGGTGAGGCAATCTCATGTGAAGTGGATGGAATGTGAGATATTTCCAAATTTAAAACAAAAACAAAATCTAAGCTCTCAGTTTTCTGTTAGCTTGTGAGGTGATTAACAGATAATCTTTAAATAAAGTTCCTTGGTAGGCACTTTACTTAGTTTGGAGGATGAAAATGGAAATTCTGATCCTTTTAGCTCTGAAAAAAATCTTTTTTTTTTTTTTAAGATTTATTCATTTTAGAGAGAGAGTGAGGGGGAGGGGCAGAGGGAGAGGGAGAGAATCTCAAGCAGACTCCCTGCTGAGCGTGGAGCCTGAGGCAGAGGCGGGACTCAATTCGATGACCCTGTAGATCATGACCTGAGCCAAAACCAAGAGTGGATGCAGTCAACCAACTGAGCCACCCAGGCACCCCACTCTGAGAAAATCTTAAATGGTTTAGGATGATGAATGACCATGGGAAGGGAGACTTGTATTGGGCACTAAGGGAAAAGCTGCACTTTTGGAGTCTATGTGCAGAGGTACATGGCCTCTGAATCACTGGGCTGCAGATGATCTTGCAAAGATGGGGATATCACAAGCTAGACTGAGACAATACCAAAATTATTTTAGATGAAAGAGAAGATAGAAGACCTCTGGCACAGAGGTGCCTGGGTGGCTCAGTTGGTTAAGCGTCTGCCTTCGGCTCAGGTCATGATCCCAGGGTGCTGGGATTGAACCCGGCATCGGGCTCCCTGCTCAGCGGGCAGCCTGCTTCTCCTTCTCCCACTCCCCCTGCTTGTGTTCTCTCTCTCTGTTACTTAAATAAATAAAATCTTAAAAAAAAAAAGACCTCCAGCATGATGTTGATTGGTGATACCATAAAAGGTAATAATAGTGATCATGTGCTTAGTGCTGTGCTGAAGTGCTTTATGTGGATCATTTCCTGAAGACCCAAATAAAGTCAGTATAATTCCTATTCCCAATTTTAGATAAGGAAAATAAGGCCTGGAGAAGTGCATATTTTCGTCACATCTCACAGCTAATATGTGAATGAACCAAGGGACATAAAAACAGGACATCTGACTTCCAAGCCCACGTTTCTAAACATTAGAGGTTTGCCTTCTGTGATAATGTTTTAGCATCAGTAATACCATTCCTAGGAACAAAGTATGTCATTGACAGGTCCCTTCTTTATTAAATGGAGGAATCTCTGTGGCTACAGATGTCCCAAGTGTTTTGAACACTTACTGATAACTAGTTACTGTTTGAATATATAATTTCCTTCTATTTACTTCTCTTCCCAGATGTGATACTGTAACTTGTATTTGTATCTAAGGTTTTGGGAGGTGAGGAATAATCTTAGGTAAGGAGACAGAAAAGTTTATGTTGTTAAGAAGAAAGTGAAGGATTTTTGGAATAAAACAGGGAGAGAGGTGGGGAAAATGTATTTTAATAATTTCAAGATTATGAAAGGAGCACAATGGAATAAATGATGCAATATTGATTTAGTGTGTGATTTAAAAATTAAGCCAAAGACTGCATGGCTGGTCCTGTGTAGTTGAATTCATCCATGCAGATGGCAGCAGAATAAGCTTGCATTTACTTCAGGGATGGCTCTCAGGACCAATCAGTTCTCAGGCTCTTGAAGATGCCATGCAATAGACCTAATGGAGGTGTCACTGCTGCTGTGAGCAGATCAGTTCCTGCGGGTGATTCCTAATGGCTTCAGACCTCAGAGTTCTTTGCTAATTCCTCATTTCCATTCCTACTGTCATAGTTCAGACTCTTATTTTCTCTTGTCTGGACTACCAGCTGGTCTGATTACCTTTGGTCTCACATGTCTCTAAGTCACCCTACAGAGTTTAAGGTTCTTGAAGCTCCCTTTTTTATCATGTCATTCTCATGATCAGAAGTTTCCAGTGGATTGCCATCACCTCCTGAATGAAGAGCAGACTTTGTAGCCTAGCATCTGTCTCTTGAACTGGCTGTAACCCACCTGTCCTGCCTTATACCCACTATTAACTTACATGTGTCCTTCATCCGTGCTTACCAACAGCTGCCTGTGGCCCGTTTCTGTATGTTATCCCCTTTACTTTTGCTTTTCTGTCAACTAAAATACCCTTCTCCTCTTTTTCTTCCATCAGCACTCTACATAGGCACTCTTTTTTTTCTTAAACTACTTACTGAGGTATTTTTGACACGTAAAAACCTGTACATATTTAATGTGTACAATTGTTAGCTACGGGTCTATGCTATATAGCAGATCTCCAGATGTTATTTATCTCGTATGGCAGAAACTTTGTACACTTTAACCATTACCTTCCCATTTCCCCTTCCCCTCAGGCCCTGGCAGCCATTCTGTTCTCTACTTCTGTGAATTTGAATATTTTAGGTTCCATACATAAGTGAGATCACACAGTATTTGCCTTTCTATGTCTGGCTTACTTTACTTAGCTCGTTGTTCTCCAGGCCCATTCATGTTGTCACAAATGACAGGGTTTCCCCTCTTTCTAAAGGGTAAATAATATTCCATTGTGTGTATATGCTACATTTTTAAATCTCTTCATCTGCCAATGGACATTCCTGTTGCTTCACACATGTATCATTTAACCTCCATTATAAATGTCTCTTCCTTTGTAAAACTCTCAGACATTTTTATTACTGTGAGGAACTGTTCATTTTCTGAACATTATGAGTAGAGTTTTTAAAAGTTTTTATTAAAATTCCAGTTAGTTAACCTACAGTGTAATATTAATTTCAGGTATACAATTTAGTGATTCAACACTTACATACAACACCCAGTGCTCATCACAAGTGCACAAGTGCTGAGCTTTATGACTAGACTTTTGATCTCTCTTCTATACAGCAAGCAAATTTTTCTTTAGATTACAGCTAGAGTACATCTTTATTACTGGATATTACTGGATCTGGTTATTAAATTCAGAGGCTACCTCTTAGCCATCTGTGTACCCCACAGTGACTAGCCCAGAACCATATGATAGTAATTGTTCAAAGAATATTTGTTGCACTCATATGACCTGGCTCCCACCATTCCTGAGAATATTATCCACAAAATCCTAAATCCTCAAAGTGGTCACAATTTTTCTTTTACCCTACTTGCTCTTCTAGTGCCTCTATTTTTCTCTTGAAAAATCATCCTGAGTGAAATTAAAATCTTAATTTGTATAATTATTTATTGTTGGTCTTTGTAAGGTCAGAGAGTAAGTCTGCCTAGCTCATCAGTGTATCCTCAGAACTAGCACAGTACCTGGAACTTGGAAGCTGCATAATAAATATTAATTGAATGAATGAATAAGACTCCTAACATTATCTGTTTTCAAAACACCTGAATAAAAGCTGTTCATTCAGAGATATTTATTTTGCACTTACTGTATTGAGTACATTGTTGGGGCTTGGGAAACAAAAATTGAAAAGGAATTCCTTCATGTCAAATGAAAAAAAAACCTTGTTAAATCTAATCAATTGGCAAAAGGTGTTTAGCCATCCACTTAGGTTTTAGTGATGGCAGATCAACCCCTGCACTAGCTGGTCCATAAAGGAATCACAGGATGTCTCAAAGCCTGACCTACATTCCTAGTAAAAAAAATATAGTCTGCCTTACTTATAAGGCTTTTTGACTCCTTTAATTTACACCATTTATCATATACCTGCAACCATTTCTTCAGTGTAGTAGATATAACCCCATGGGAATACTGTTAGTGAACACGAATCCAAAGTTCAAGACTCAGTCGACGATATAGAATGTATCAACTTTAGATGCTTGACTGCACCCCCATATTTAAATGATCTGTCTCATGAAAGTTCAGATGAAATTCTTAATATTCAAGCGGTTACTTTAAGAAGCACATTATTCATAAATCTTCCTGATTCTTTAAAGCTTTAACCTGTATCAGGTTAGATCAACATATAGTGGGCTATTACTATAGAACAACATTGTAAAAATCTGTTTTTGGCTTTTATTGGAGTCATATGTAAGAGATGGTCCTATATAAAACATCTCCACATATTAAAATAAAACAGCAATTAAGGTTATTAGGCATAAATTTATCCAGTGTTTTTTATATGAGGATCCATGTCCTCATGTATATATTTTTTCCAGAATTTAGGGTTAAGATAAACTTTGCCCACCATTATACTTCCTTTCAGTAGTTACTGAAAGATTTTCAAATCATTTTATTTATATGTATGAACACACATATTACACGTGTGTATTAACACACATATTACACATGTGTCACATACATACATACATACATGCATACATCTGTGATGGCCCAGAAGTTAAAAGCTAAATCTTATGCTTGGATTCCTTAATCTTGGGTTTTATTCTATAATCACTTTCCTTTCCCTCTCCCTTCCCACTTATTGCCTGACTCATTTTTTTTTCTGTGCTTTTGAAAACAGTTTTACTGTATTGATTACTTGCATTGTGGTTTGAATCAATTATTTTTGGATGTAGTTGGAGGCCTAAATAAGTAATGCCTAAATAAATAATAGACTTGTCAAAAAAAATAGACTTGTCTTTAGGCATCCGTGTCCTCTCTTATAAACATTCATTGCAGGAGTTAATTGGAAATGGAACTAAATATTACTTTGATTAATTAGTGTTTATTAAATTTCCTTGGTGTACTTTATAGAACCTGCAAAGCTTCCAGTGTCTGCTCTAACATGGCTTGAATGGTATTTTTGGAGAGACAGCTTTGAATTTTTCCTGTATTTTAATGAGCATTATATATACAGATTTTTTTTTTGTTAGCATTCCATATTGTTCCTTCTGCTTTGAAATGAAAATTGCAAATGCTTAAATAAATTAATTGAAAAGTTGTTTACTGTCACTGTAACTCCTATACGTATTTTCATGTCCTCAGCTGAAATGCAATTTTCTAATGCTTGACACAGGTAATACTGTTTGATGAATCACAGCTAAGTTCACTTTTAGCTCCTTTAGACTGGGAAAAAGAAAAACACACCTCTTTTCCATTCTTCACTTATATGAGTATAAAAAAATGTGGAGATGTGTAAGCTGCTCACAATCTAAAAAACAATCCAAGACTTATTGGCACACCTTTTCTTCACATTACCATTAGTGGAGCATACAATTCTCTAGAAACATAAGTATCAATCCCGTCTTACAATGTCCTACTGATAGAAAGGAATATTTGAATATATAGACATGGCTGGTCATGGACAAAAACTTGACCCTTGGATTCTACCAGCGCCTCTTCTGCTTTTTGGGCACTTGGCTCTCAAAAAAAAAAATTACCATCCTCAGTGTGTTTCCTAGATAGTGTTCAGCAAAATAATCCTGAAAGAAGCACTGTAGGAGTAGGGATTCTTGATCAAATACATATGGAAAGCACAATACACTACACCTCCATTTTTCTTGGAGAGTCGCAGTTTCTATTAATATGAAGGCTCTGAGAACTCCTGCAGGAAAGAAATATGTTACATTGTTAAGTTTAGCATTTTCCTAAAAGAAAAATTTTTCTATTCAGAACAAGCAAACACACAACACCCTGGAGAATTATCCTAGTTGCTATTGTTATTGTTGTCTTCACATTTCATGGAGTACACTTTGGCTAGGGATGCGCTAGGAACTCTACCACCTGGGACTTATTCCTGTGCTCTCTGATTCTTATAGAATCATGCAACATTTGAAGGGCCTCAGCAGATCATGTTGCCCAGTGGTTTTCAAGTTGTAGTATGCATGATAACCATCTATGGAAGGTTTGTTAAAATACAGATTGCTGGGCTCCACCCATACAGTTTTTGGCTCAGTAGGTTTGACTAGGAAGCTGGAAATTTGCATTCTAACAAGTTTCTAGGTGATTCCAGTGTTGCTGGTCTGGGATGATCCTTTAAAAATTACTGATGGAGTAGTTTGATGTAGTCCATCATCCTATCTTCCCCCCACCTTCCAGTGTTTGAAACTTCCTTAGATATTTTTTACTCTCAATTTCCTCAAGTATGCTTAATTGTCTAGAACACATCACTTATCCCCAAACCAGTAGGCTTGAATATACCAGGTAGTCACTCATTAGCTGTGGAGTTATTTCTGGAAAGAACAACATGTACTCTCGCAGTGACCTGCATTTACTGCCTCTGGGTGCCTTTGTTCTTTAATTGTTTATCAATCTGGATATTCACTCATTTACTTTTTGAATGAATGCTTGCTGGGTACATACTATAGACTGGGCACTCTTTGAGGTAGTGGGCTTATAGTGGAAAATGAAACAGATACAGGTGTCTACTCTCAGGGAGCTTATGTTTGCGGAGGGAAAACAGAAAATAAACAAGCAATCACATAAATAAACAGGATAATTTCAGACAGTGATAAATCAAACAAACAAAAACAAAACATGGTGATGCTAGAGAGAATGAGAATGTCTATGAGGGACTAATAGATACTGTGGTCAGAAAATGGCCTCTCTGAGGAGGCAGCATCTGAGGTGAATCCTCAGTGGCTTGTCTTTTTAAGATTATTCTCTTTTTGGATTTGGCCACCTAAGGTCTGCACTGATGATTTCACTGTCAGCCTCACTGTTTCTTTAGACTTTGATGCCATTTGGATTACCTTCTCACAGCATTGCTGCTTTGCTTAGGGCTATGGATCGAGGTGCTTCTACCCCAGAGGACCTCTACTCCATAAGCTGTGTCACTCCTGGCCATTCTCCTCTCACTAGTCCTCAGCTCTTCCTCCATCTCTTTGACCCTACTAGCAAGAGGAAATAAGATAAACTGTCTACTTTACCAACTGTTCTTGAACAGTTCCTGAAAAGGAATGGTATATATATATATATATATACATATACCAATATATATATAATATACTTATATAGAGGCAGGTCTTTCCATCTCTGAACTCCTAAAAACAACTTTAAAAATATAATGAGCTGAATTTAGTTTTCCTATCATTTTTTTTTCCTATTGTACCCATTGGGGTAATACAGATCTCATCTAATCCTCTACATAGGATGACTCTTCAGATATTTGATGACAGCCTCCACGTCCTTCATATCTCCTGTGAGATTCTCCTTTCTTAGGCGAAACTTTCCTACTGCCTTTGAATTAGTCATTCCTTATTGGATATGACTTTGAATCCCTTGTCTCTCTTGCTTTCTTTTCTTCATTTGCCCTTTACATCATCTTTAACCATTACTCCAGCTGTGGTTTGAATAACGGAGAGTGAAGTAGGATTGTTACCTCTTCTTGATCTAATTACTATTCATCTATGATGCAGCATACATGCACAGGGGCTTTTTGTTTCTTTAATTTTGAATATTAATCTCATTTTTTAAAAACTCAAATTGAGTTTGGCTAACCTCTTCTTCCCTAATCAGGTTTCTCTGCACATTTTCTGCAGTGAAATTGTGTCCCTTCTATCACTTCACTTACATAGCACTAACTTTATGTCAGGTACTTTTCTAAGTGCTTTAAATACATTAACTCACTTAATTCTTAAACAACCTTATGAAATTGGAACTATAATTAACCCCATTTTATAGATAAAGAAAGCAAGTCACAGTGAGGTCAAATGACTTGTCAGAAGTCATACAGCTATTGACAAGTGATGGTGCCAGAATCTGAACCCTGACATCCCTGCCCTGGAGTTTGTGCTCTGAACCATGATGCTCTAATACTCATAATCCTGTTGCAATCAAATACAAGACCTTTTATTATCCCTGTGAACTTTCATGTCATAAGATTTACTCTGATTTTTCCAGTCTGTCAAGATTCTTTTTGTCCTGTGTCATCCAATACATTCAATATCCCTAACAAGTTCATGTCTTCCATAAATATAAAAACAGTTTATTAAAGTCCTCTATCTATCTATCTATCTATATCTATCTATCTATCATCAATCTATCTAGAAATGACGTATCATTCATCATCTGTTCATATGTTCTGAGAGCCATCAGCTGATGAAAATTTTACTCTGTCTCAGGTTAATTGCACAATGTCTGTGGCATCCCTTCCTACCCTTTATTTCATATTCTAATGAAGACTTTTGGCCCATGATGACTAGCAGGTTTCCTGGATCTCCTAGAAGGAAACAAAGGACATGGGTTGAGCTGGATGTTAAAAGGCAAATTGTATGAACTTTAGATTTCCTTCTAGGCAATGATCATGGAAACAGAGAGTAAAGCTGTTGGACATTAAGGTTGGTATAAGTCCTTTGACAATAAAAAGGACATCATACACATCCCTACAGTTTAGAGGGATTTGGCCAACAATTGTGTAAAAGGTAGTAGGAACAAGTGATAGCTAGAGTCATGCTATGAATCCAGGGAGTTAGAAGAAAATGTAAAAACTATTGCCAGGATAGAATGCTGGTATTTTAACATCACAAGGACTCTGCCATAATGACCTGAAAAGGTGCTGATCTTCTTAAAAAGAAACTGAAAGAGGTATGAATATGCCTCATAATATGTAACATTGTGTAGCATTTGGCCAAAACAGGTAGTCAATAGTGATTAGTTTCTTTAATTTTCTATTAAGTCAAGTATTAATATACCTACCAATTTTGGATATCCATAGAGTACAAGATAGAAGCTAGACAATCTTTTAAACTATTTCCTTGTAGTGATACTGGGAGATAACAAATATAGAAAAAAATTATTTGTCTTGTTTATTATATCCCTAGAGCAGGGCTTCCCAACAACAGTGTTGTTGGAGCTGGATAATTCTTTATTGTGGGAGACTGCTCTGTGCATTCTAGGATGTTTAGCAGAGTATCAGCCTGGTCTCTCTACTCACTGGATGCCAGTAGTATCCTCTCAGTTGTGATAACCAAAAATGTGTCCAGACATTGTCATATGTTGTGTGGGGTACAAAATTGCCTTCATTGGGAACCACTGAGTTAGAACATCAAGCATAGTGGAAATTCAAATATTTATTGAATGAATAAAAAAAGTTAAATGAATGAAATGTTTTCTGCTGTTTACATTCATATTAATTCTTCATTGTCTAACACATTTAGAGAGAGGGGCTAGAAATCAGGTTATGAGAGAGAGAGAGAGAGAGAACGTTTTTATTATGTACTCTTCCCAGTCAAGAGGAACATGTATTTAGGTTCGAATCCTACACAGATCAGCAGAAACTCTTCTCCCATTTGGTGAACCCTTGAATTACGCACCTACCACACCTTCTCTCTGGATGATGACTAAACTTCTACCATTTGCAATTTGCCCCTTTACTCCAAAGTTTCCCTTTTCCTGAAGGGCTCCTTTAAAATACAAATATCCCACGAAAAATTGCTTAATCCTTATTTTTAACAAGAATGAGATCATGCATTTAATATTTTCTCCTATACAACAGGATATGAGCCCTGGGGAGCCCTTTGACCTTTGAAAGTTTTAGAGGTCATTACATTGGAGGGAGGAGGAGGTAAAGGCAAACTTCTCCAACCACTGAATTTTCCAGGCAGTCTCACCAGTGTTGTTTGTTTATTAAATTCACATGCACAGTCTCCAGGATGCTCTTTGCATGCCCCTTCTTCAAGGACACACAGCAAACATTAAGTACCCAAATATTCGAGATTGTGATCCCTAGAAACTTAAGTTTGCTGCTCTAATTGCTAATCTCATGGTCATCATTTAATCTTTTTCTTAAGTAGTAGTTGATTTGAAGATTACATTTTCCCATTTTGTATTTCCAAAGTTGTTGATATTTATGAAGAACTAGTGCTAACGCCTTTCAGATTTGGTCACAAGAATTCTCAGTCAGGCCACAGCCTTTGAGCATAAGCTGCTAAGAGTCTTTCTTCAGAACAGGCACTGGTGTTATTCAGGTGCTTGCTTGCATTGATTCTTGCTTATTATTCTTTAAAATACATTTGTTAAAATATGTTCATGCATGCCCTAAAATCTACATCATGGACAATTTTTCTGCTTTATTGACTGATTAAAATAATGAGTTTGAGTCTCCCACTTAGAGGTTATCATTCTTGTTTTTAAGCACAGTTGCAATAGTCATACCAATAGGAGAGTGAAGGTGTTTCCTCTTGACCAATACAAATTACCACATACTGTAAAGGGCAGTACGGATATTCCTTTAAAAAAAAAATTTTACATGAAACAAATTGAGCTGCTTGCAGTAGTAGATGGTTACCTTCAACTGTCCCTGAGATAGTGTATTCAGTTCAATTCAATGTACAATTATTGTATACCTATTGAAACTGTGGAGAGAAGAGCCAAATAAAGTTACTTGCTGAGCTGAGAGGATTTCCTTTTTGGACATTTAAGTATTATTGGCTCTTTCTTCCTATGTTTATTCACTCATCTAGACCTTGACAAAATAAGAGGGAATTATGACAATACTAGGAAAGGTTTCACAGTCAGACCTATCTATATCTTTATAGCCTCTTTGGAATATGGATTGCATTGACCTTTGCTTTGATAAATCTTTTTTTTTTAAAAGATTTTATTTATTTATTTGACAGAGAGAGACACAGTGAGAGAGCGAACACAAGCAATGGGAGTGAGAGAGGGAGAAGCAGGCTTCCTGCTGAGCAGGGAGCCCGATGCGGGGCTTGATCTCAGGACTCTGGGATCATGACCTGAGCCGAAGGCAGACGCTTAACGACTGAGCCACCCAGGTGCCCCTGCTTTGATATTTCTAAAAGCCTTTCATATATCTGTGTGGGAGATATTTCTTCTTCTTTTTTTAAAAAGTTTTATTTATTTAAGTGATCTCTACACCCAACATGGGGCTCAAACTCATGACCCCGAGATCAAGATTTGGATGCTCTACTGACTGAGCCAGCCAGGTGCCCCTGTGTGGGAGATATTTCTGATGAATGATGCAGTACTCAAAATATCCATAACTTCACTAAATATCCTTGTCAATGATAGTTGTTATAATCTGGGTTTGTTTCATGAGGAAAAAAAGGCAATTTATAACTTCTTTCGTATTCATTTCTGGGCTTGCATGACTGCCTATAGGTTTTTGTTCATTATTTATATTATAAAGCAGTGCTATGGATTGTCCACAGGAGTCTGCTGGATCATGGTTATGTTTATCTTGGGAGTCTCAGGATCTGCTTTGGCAAGGAAGACATACTCTCCAGCTTTCTGAGGAGGGGTAACACATTGCAATGGCCAAAATTCTGACATTCTGCTGTGGTTTGCTATACATACCTCTCTTCACTCACTTGAAATGTTCCATGTTCCTATAGTCTTGCTATTCTACAGAGAACAGACTTTGGCAATAAAGCCAGATAAAGAAGAACTTATACAGCCCCATTTTCTTTTGTTGTTCATTGAAGGAAAGAGAAAGTATTTTGAAAGTGTCATATGTGATATGTTTTGGAAGGCATGGAGAATAACTCTGTCTTGGAAAGTCTTTAAATTTCTTCAAGATAAAGACTGTTGTCTTTTTTAAAAAATTTTATTATGTTATGTTAATCACCATACATTACATCATTAGTTTTTGATGTAATGTTCCATAATTCATTGTTTGCGTATAACACCCAGTGTTCCATTCAGTATGTGCCCTCTTTAATACCCATCACTGGGCTAACCCATCCTCCCACCCCCCTCCCCTCTAGAACCCTCAGTTTGTTTCTCAGAGTCCATAGTCTCTCATGGTTCGTCCCCCCTCCAATTTCCCCCCCTTCATTTCTCCCTTCCTACTATCTTTTTCTTCTTCTTCCTCTTTTTTTTTTTTTTAACATATAATGTATTATTTGTTTCAGAGGTACAGGTCTGTGATTCAACAGTCTTACACAATTCACAACGCTCATATTTTTATCTGAGGAGTGTAGATATTTATAAAATAGTAGATACAAACTCACGGACACAAAAGATCCTTCATAATGGATAACAGAAGTGGATCGCATGTTACATCAACTGGAGTGTAGCTTCTAGGACCGTGGTTCCTAAAGGACAAGCTATACTACCTTAAAGTTCTGTGGATTTTCCTTGTACATCCAAGGTACAGTAAGAAAAAAAAAAAGATGGCTTATGTCTTTGGCCTTGGTCTTCTCTTTTACACTTCCTTCTGTAACTGAACCAATATGTAAGTTTACTCCTTGGTGAGTCAGAAACTACAACAGTTTGAGTGGTAGCACAAAAAAAACCTTTTACTTGCAGCAAGTAAGGAGATAATGAGGAATGGCTTCCAAAGCTGTGCCTCCCCGAGAGAGGGTAAATGGGTTCCTTTTGTTTGAGTTTAGGATGCATATTTAGATAGGGAAGCCTTGTCATCCTATGTAGAGGCCTGCATACGGTCACACATGCACCTTAAGGAAACATGCCTCTACATACATTGTATGTTCTGTAAATAAGGCTGAGGCTTCTCCTGGGGCAGATATTTTAGTGTTATAATGAGGTAAAGGTTTTGGAGGTCATTCCAGTGGTCACTCCAAGGTCCATCTGAGCAGGTTTGAGGCAGGGGTTTAGCTCAAAAGTTCTGGGTGGTCTGGGCCTGTGGGAGGTCATGTCTTGGTGGTGATTATCACCTGAAGGGTGGTTTTGGGTTTTGTTTGCCTGAGTTAAGAGGTAAGCCAGAAAGAAGAGTTTAAGGAACAATGTAAGACAAAGTTTAGTGAGTACAAGCAGGTGGGCAGTTAAGGTCAGGTCTTGGGGTCTACCCAGGGACACTTTCAGTTTCTTCCCAAGTGCATAATAAATGTTTTTGACGACTTAAAATCAAGAATTCAAGAGAATATTTGATTTCACAAAAAAATTGTGGCTGAGGCACGTGCTAATCATTCTGTTTACTGGAGGAGAGTTACAGCAATATGACCAATGTTTGTAGTAGATGTGCTTCCTGCCATTTGGGAAATGACTCACTGGGGGCATCCATTTATGTTTTTAGGTGCAGAAAAGAAAACCAAAACACTCGGTCTGCAGCAATTTTTATATTGGTGTTATCTTACTTACAATCCTAATCTTCTCTTTTAGTAAAATGGAAGAGTAGTTAAAGCTTCAGTTTGGCCAGAATTGTGTTTGGAAACTCAGTCACTTGAAGATGAAGTGCATGTGCAACTGGGAATATCTGGTTAGTGGATTAAAAAATTACATCTACAATGCAGTTAGAATAAACTCTCCAGTGAATATGTTACATGAAACCCAAGAGAAAGCAGTGTTTTTCCTGTGAGTTTTGTGACACATGTCAATGTGAAGTCCATATGATAGGTGAGATTGTTTTCTGTATTTTCAGTAAATGAATGTCAAACCTGAAGTCTTGTTTTATTGTAAAAATAGGCTCCACAGTATTAAATAAATCATGCATAGATGATGACATTCATTCTACAGCCTAAGAGCTCGTTTTGAAAAGGTGTGCTTGTGTTCTGTATCTGAACCTCAGCTTGCATGTTATGCACACACACTTTGAGAAGCACAAGCCAAGGTAAACATCATTTCGCTATAACCTTTTAAAATTCTTCAGCATAATGACTAGCATGACATGAATAAGTATGCAAAAGGAAAAAAAAAACCTTCAACAAATCTATTCTCATGCTTCATTTACATTATTCCCAGAACGCAAATAGTAAGATATTAAAACTGGGTAAGACTGTCAAATGAGATTCACTCACCTGACAGTTCTGTCACTTTAAATTGCTTTGTTGTTTATGCCACAGTTGCAATCTCAGTCCTGTTACTTGTTAATTGCTTAGTCAATGGAATTGTATCACAACAAGTTTATCAGAATTTTAAGAGAAGAACTGTCTCTTGCTTGGATATGAAATTACTTTGATGGATCGAAGGTGATTATTATCATTAAATGTGACAAGCACAGAATAAAAATTCTAGTTTTAAATTCTGCTGTAGTAAAGGCACAATAAAATTCTATTTGGAGCCTTCTGATAAAGGAATGAAACGTCATGTGAACAGATGACCATCGAATCGCATCAAATGAAATATTTATTGAGTAATTTAAGAAGTATAGAGCACTTTAAATATTGGCTGTTAAAAACAAGCACATTGTGCTTCTTTGCATATAATGTGTGTGTGTGTGTATGTGTGTGTATGTGTGTGTATGGTCAGATTTGGTTGACTTGGGCACTGGTGCTGGATTCATGACATTGAAGGATTCTTTAGACCCTGTGATGAAATTACCTGGCTCTTTATTTTGAATTCAGCTTTTGCCGTATTACAAACTCTTTTATCACTTTGTGTCTATGTTTACATTGTCTTCATTCATTTAAAATCAAATCCTAAAGAATTTATACCTTTTTGAGGTAGCAGACCATAATAGAAAGAGCACCAGATTGTGTCCCAAATTGAAGTTATAGTCTGTTCCTATCCCCATCTTCTCCTGCATTCTCTCCAAACCCCTTCCATTTCAATATTATCGTAACTTGTAAAAATTCCATCATTAGATTATTGACCCAACCCTAAATCTCATCATCATTATTTTTCTCCCTTCTTTATCTCTTTTGCAACTCATCACCAAATCTGTTCTGCTACATGCATCCGATACTCTCTCTCCATACCTGTTGGCATTTTAGTTCGGGTCTTCCAATCATGTCTCCTTCTCTGGATTGGTTTCTTCATCTTCAAACTCATTCAGTCTTCTTGAAAATCATGTTCTTCTGTCACCGGGGAGAGAGTCTGCATTGTATGAATGGAGGTCTCAGTCTTGGATTTCCCATGAAAGATTTATGTGATGATCCTTGCTCAAATGAAGACAGCCAGAAGGAAGGAAGCAAGCACAAAACAGTTTATTAAGGACAAGACACTCTTGAGAAGGGCGAATGCACAGGCCCAGAGGTGGCAACTGCGTCAGCAACTGCGTGGCTAGGGGGGCCTCCCATTGAGGTTGTTTCCAATGCTCTAAGGGACTCCCCCTACCAGGAGGAGGAGTTTTTGGCTCTATAAGGTTCTTGCCAGAACTGGCTTGGCTATCTTCCTCCATCGGGGGAGGGGTCGAAACCATAAGGTAAATGTAAACATTTAGTTTACCCTTGGGCAGAGGTTGAAGAGGAGAGTGCATGTTCTGCACCTGTAGCGCTTGGCCTGTCAGCCCCAGGGTGCTGAAAGCCACAAAGTCAGGATGGTGTGCCCTCAGGCTTCTACGGTGTCACCTACTTATCACCACCTTTGCCTCTAGCTCATACCCAACTAACTGCCTACTCTAGCATTTCCTCATATGCAAAATTGGAATTATAACACCTACCAACCTATTGCAGAGCACTGATGTGAGAAATAAATGAGATAATAAAAGTAAAAGTGTTTGAAAACATCAATAGTCATACCAATGGAAGGGAAGAACATATTTTTGTAAGTAACAGTTCAGTGAATTGGACAATATATAAAGGTCTACAACATTCAAGACTCTGTTATTGGTGGCTCTTAGAGATAGAACGTGAATACAATGCATTTCTTACTCTGCAGGTGCTTAGAATTGGCAATCATCACCTATAATTATAAGTGACTTTTCTAATTACACAGTCTTAGCAGAGGCTGTAGATCAACTTAGCCAAAGACATACCGAAAAATAATTTTATTCATTCATTAGTTCATGCTTCTTTTCCATTCATTTAACAAACATTCTTTGCAATCACCATATGATAGGCACATTTCTGGGCCCTGAAAATACATTGGTGAGGAAGTTAGAGAAAGCCCCTGCTATGTGAAGGGGAAAGATAGCAAACATATAAACTCATATTATAGGAAAAAAATAAAAAAAAAAAAAGAGAGTGATTGGGTAGGTTGGGACTATTTTACTTAGATAACTCTCTTCTTTGAGAAGATGTTTAATATTAAAATTCCTCTCTAAATATCACTAGACTATAATACAATATTCTTTTGGCATGACCACTGATATAACAAGGTATAGTAGACACTTGCATTTCTCTGGCAATATTCCCTTGGGTCCCTTTACCATTTCTGTGCATGTTGACTTGATCTGAGATAGCCATTATTTATATCTTTGGGCTGCTGGAACACACTTTGCTAACTCATACCCACAGGCCAGAAGCACCTGGCTATTCGTGTTCCTCCAAGGCAGCCCTTAGTCAATAACACGGGTGTGGGATATAAATATTCCAGCTCTCTTGTCTCTTGGCTGAGATAACTCTGAGGTATGCATTTAACACTATTTCCCAAATGTAAAGCTGTAGTTTTCTACTGTGGCAACTACCTTTAAAATGTACCTCTTACTTGGGTCAAGAAGTCAAGCAGTCCCTAAGCAGCAGCGTGGTGGTAGCTGCTAGGTTGGCATGCCACGCATCCATGGATTCACCTGGTCAAGAGAAAAAAGAGTCCAAATAGATTGGGAGAGGTTATTATTTACACAGGGAGCAAAACAAGATCAACATGGTATCAGCAACTCACATCCCAGGACTTCATAGGACAATGTAGAAGCAGAGGGGCCAGGTGAGAGACCACATGAGTAGTGAGTCACCATGTCATTGAGGAGCCAACTCTGAATTCTAGCCAAGTAGTTGTATAGTCTGCAGCTGTACCCAAAGAGAGAACAAGGTAGACAGTCTCATGCTTCACCAGAACGGGTGTTTCACAGCAGCCTTCCACAAAGCAGGGTCCCTTCTCTAAGATAGGGGCATGGATGAAAAGTAGTCTTCTGACTGCCTCTCATAAGACTGCTTATCTTGTTCTGTTCCAGGGTGGATCATAGGATGTTCCACTATGACTTGGGTCTTGCCTGTGTGGCCTATGAGGAGACCTCCAAAGTCACCATAGCACTATCGTGGAGCTATTCCTCTTCAATTCGTTACTTCTTCTCTGTGATAATGATTTATGTGTCAACTCAACTGGGCTAGGGGATGACAGGATAGCTGTTAAAACATTATTTCTGGGTCTATATGTGAGAGTGTTTCCGGAACATTCGTAGACTGAGTAAAGCAGATTGCCCTCCCCAGTATGAATGGGCATCATCCAATCTGTTGAGGGGCCTGAACAGAATCAAAAGTGAATTGTTCTCTCTGAACTGAGACCTCCATCTTCTCCTTCCCTCATGACAGGGACCTTCTGCTTTGCTCTTCTTTTGAATATGGCTATAGACTCTGAAATTGCTTGGCTGTAATTTAGAGTTGTCTCCTCAATCACATTGTGACTCACTACTCATGTGACATCAGTGCATCTGGTCTTGGGTTCTAGGGCCTTCAGACTTGGATTGGGACTACACCTTTGGTTCTCCTGGTTCTCAGGTCTTCAAACTTGGAGTGAATTCCACCACTGGTTTTTCTGGTTCTCCAGCTTGCAGATGGAAGATTGTGGGACTTTTTAACTTCTATAATTGTATGAGCCAATTCCTGTAATAAATATTCTTTGTATCTATATATCTTTATCTGTCTCTGTTTCACTGGAGAATCCTGACCAATATACTCCCTGCCCCCAACTCCACATCACCTTCCTACTCCCCTTATTATATTTCTGCTCCTCCCAAATAACCTTGCTACACTCAGTCTTTGTCTCAGGGCAGGGGATCCATCTAAAACACAAAACATCCGTATCCACATCCAAGAGAGCTAAGTATGCAGAACTGTCAGAAGGATTCTACTATGGTACATTTCTGAGCCTGGGCACAGAGGTTGCAAGATTCACCTTGAGTTCAGCTATAGAATGCACATTTGTCTTGGAAAGAGTAAACAATAAGAACAGTAACTCCATTTCACAAGATATTTGTTTTGTGCAAGATGCAATTTATTTTTCTTTTCTGAAGGAACAGCATGACTTCTAAATGGGAACTTTTGGTATGAGATTTTAAATGTGAGTGGACAAGAGGAGTTAGTGTCACTTTAAGAAGAAAAATAAATAAAGGAGATGTATGCAGGTATCAGTGTAGACATTTACCAAAGGGTTGTGTGTGCAAAGCTAGAGCAGGGCTCCTGAAATATCTGATAGGAACAGATCTTTTTTTAAGCAGAGGACATATATAGTTTCCTAGCATTGCCAACACTTACCGTGCACAGGTGGTTTTAACAGTAGGGAGTTCTTGCATATACATACTATTATTTAGATCTGATTCTTTCAGTTTTATTGAGAAATAATTGACATGCATCTCTATATAAGTTTAAGGTGTACAATATGATGGTTTGATTGTAAATATATGTAATATATTGTGAAATGATTACTACAATAGGTTCGGCTAACATCCATCTTCTCAGATACAATAAAAGAAAAAAAGAAGAGAAGAAAAAGGAAAAAAATTATCCTTGTAATGAGAACTCTTAAAAACTTTCCTGTATATCACACATCAGTGTTAGTTATAGTCATCATATTGTACATTACATCCTTAGTACTTATTTATCTTATAATTGGAAATTTGTATCTTTTGTACCTCCAATTTTCCCTCCTCCCATCCTCCACTTCTGATAACCTCAAGTCTGATCTCTTTTTCTGTGAATTTCGTTTTTTGTTTTGTTTTGTTTTGTTTTTAGATTCCACATACGAGTGAGATCATACAGTATTTGTCTTTCTCTGTCTGCCTTATTTCACTTAGCATAATGCCTTCAAGGTCCACCCATGTTGTTGTAAATGGTAGGATTTCTTTTTTTTTTTTTTAAGATTTTTATTTATTTACTTAGAGAGAGAGAGAGAGAGAATGAGCAGGGAGGAGAGGCAGAGGGAGAGGGAGAAGCAGACTCCCTGCTGAGCAGGGAGCCCAAAGTGGGACTTGATCTCAGGACCCCAGGATCATGACCTGAGCCGAAGGCAAACACTTGACCGACTGAGCCACCCAGGAGCCCAGATTTCCTTTTTATAAATGGACGAATGGTATTTCATTGTATATAACTGCCCCTTCTTTTTTGTGTTCTTTTGTGTAATTACTATAGGATTTTCCCTTGTGGTTACCTTGAGGCTTACACAAAAGATTTTAAACTTGTAACACGTTATTTTAAACTGATAACAACTTAGCTTTAATAGAATTTGTAAACTTTCCACTTTTACTTCTTCTCCCCCTCATGCTGTTACAATTTACATGTTTTTTATGTGCAACTAGTAACAGATTACTGTTGTTATGGTTATTTTTGCTACTTATTAAAACTTTTAAACTAGAGTTGTGAGTGTATTATGCACCACTATATTCATATTGCAGAATCTAACCATGACTATAAATTTACAACATTACCAGTAAGATTTGCACTACCTTTTTATGTTTTTATGATGTTAACTAGTGTTCTTTTACTTCTACTCAAAGAACTCCCTTTAACATTTCTTGTAAGGTAGGTCTGGTGGTAATAAACTCTCAGATTTTGTTCATTTGGAAAAATCCATCTCTCCTTTGTTTTTGAAGGACACCTTTGCTGAGTGTAGAGTTCTTAGTTGACAGCCATTTTCTTTCAATCTTTTGAATATGCCATCCCATTCTCTCTTGGCCTGAATAGTTTCTGTTGAGAAATCCACTAGTAGTCTTATGGGAGGGTTCCCTTGTTTATAACTTCCTTCTTTTCTCTTGCTACTCTTAAAATTCTTTTTTTTTTTTTGTCTTTAACTTTTGGTAATTTATTTATAATATGTCTCAGTGTAGCCCCTATTTGTGTTTAACCTATTGGGATGCTTTGCACCTCATGAATCTGGATGTTCATTTCTTTCTCCAGGTTCAGGAAGTTTTTATTCACTATTGCTTTAAATACGTTTTCTGTCTCTTTTTCTTTCTCTTCTCCTAGAATTCCCATAATGCGAATATTGTTTCTTTTTGTTGTGTCCTGTAAATCCCATGGGCTATCTTGATAGTTTTTCATTCTTCTTTTTTTTTCCTTTTTATTTCTTTGGGTAATTTCTAATGTGCGATCCTCCAGGTCACTTATTCTTCTGCATGGTCAAGTCTACCTTTGAAATGGTTAAATTCTTCATTTCATTTATTATATTTTTTAACTCTATGATTTCTGTTTCTTTTTTATTTCTTTTTTTGATGGTTGCTCTTTCTTTGTTGAACTTCTCATGTTGTTCATGCATTGTTTTCCTAATTTCATTTAGTTGTCTGTGTTTTATTGTAGTTGACTAAACTTCCTTAAGAGGTTTATTCTGATTCTTTATCTGAGAGTTCACAGATCTCCATTTTTTTCAGGTCAGTTATTGGAGGTTTACTAGTTTCTTTTGGTTAGTGTCATATTTACCTAATTTTGTGTGGCCCTTGATTCTTTATATTGGTATCTATGCATTTGAGTAATCGGGTTCCCCTTCCAGATTTGACAGGTTTGCTTTGGCAGAGACCATTTTTCACCAGTCAGCTCAGTTTGGGTTTCTGGGTGTGTCTGTTGTAATGTCCTTGGGGAGGTGGGACCTATTATGGTCTATTTTTGGGTGGGGATACTATTCAAGCTCTGAGGACAGGGATGTGGGATGGGTGCCTCTGGCTGAGAATAGTTGGATACGATGGGCTGGCTTTGTTGCCTACCCATATGAGGCTATGGGATGGGTTCCATGGTTGCTTGGGTTCTCTGGTCAGGCTTACTAGATGGTTGAGACTGGTACTATATTCAATATAAGATGGAGGTAGGAATTAGTTTCCCTGCTTTGGCAGAGCAGCATGATGTGACCCAGGGCCTGTTCAGCTCATTGTTTGGGGACCCAAACCAGACCAGAATGTGCTCTAAATTCCCTGGTCATGTGAGGCCACTGGCTTTGCTCCACAGATGGGGAAAGCCACATCCTATGATCTCTGTGCAAATGCCACTGTATGTCTGGCTATCGAATGGGCTGTGCAGCTTCTTGTATGCTCTGGTTAGGTTCCCTGGTTGGACAGGCTGAAGGCTGTATTCTGTGATGAGTAGGGCTATGAATTAGATTCTCTGGCTGGGCACAGTGAGGGAAGCAGCTCTAAAGCTGGCAAAATTCTTTGTTTGTTGTCTTAACTTAAGCTGACCTACACCCCAAGTTCCCTGGCTGAAGAGGGCTACTGGCTTTGCTTTGAAACTCAGCTCTACCTTCCCTTCTCTGAGCTCAAGTGCCACTGGACTGGACAGCTTCCAGGAGTTGTCACCAGCCCTTCTCATCAGATGGGACTAGAAGATACTCTTCACAAAAGGTGGGGCTGTATCTTAGACCCTTTTCCTGGGTGGATGGGGGAAGGACCACTTCAGGCTATGCTCACTTTCCCAAGCAGGCTTGCTGGTTAGGAAGGTCTGGGAGATACACTCAACCTTGGCTGTGAATTAACCTCCTGCCTGTGCATAGCACAAGACCTGTCCATGCCTGGTACTGGCTTTGCTCTGAGGTAATCAACTCTTCTCTTCCTTTCTACCTCTCTGCTGTAGTGCTGGTGGGCTCATAGCTTCCAGGAGTTGTCACCAGCCTTTCTGGTCAGATGGAGCTGGTAGACACTCCCCACAGTGTATGGTGCTGTGACTTCCCCTCCTTGCCTGGGCATGGGCCAACCAGGCACCAGACCTGACAAAACTCCTAGTTTGAGGATCCAGGTCAGGCAAATCTGCACCCCACTGAGTTTCCAGGTCAGAGTGAGCCCCCAGCTTGGCTCTGTAGATGAGCAAGATGCTGGTTGGGATTATGACTTGGGCACAGCAGATATGACTCAGTCTGCCAAGATCCATGGGCTGATTGTTGTAGGTCCTTCCCCTCTTCTGCATCACAGTCAAGATTCCCAGAGGTTGAATTCCACAGATTCCTCTGCAATCCCCCTGGTGTGAGATCAGAATAGGGGCTCCAGCAAAGTGAACCCAATGCTGTGGGGTGCTGGTTGGGTTCTCTTTTCCCACAGGGGAGACCTCTCTGTGTGGTTCTCTGCTAGCCTGGGAGCGGGGCAATGTGGTAACATGTAGTCACTTCTTTTACCCTCCTAAGGCAGTTTGCCTTGGTCTGAGGTACAGGGGCTTGCTTCAGCCTCACCCCTATGTTTTAGGATTCTCTCAGTGGTGTCTTGTTCTTGAATAGTTGTTAGTGGTTCTTGTGAGGGGGAAGGAAGCCAGGAAAAACCCATTTTGCCATCTTGGTGATATCACCCAGATCTAAATTTAATCATACAAATTTTACATCTTTTAAGGATTCCAATATTTGAACCTATGTAGTTTTAACTTCAAGACACCTATTTTTCTCATTTTACTATACTTTTTCCTAGTATCTTTCTATATCTGGAACAATGATGATAGGAATAGCTAATATCTATTGCACATTCACTTTGTGCTAGCATAATTCCAAGTGCTTTGTGTGTATCAGCTGCTTTAATTCTCACACCAACCTCTAACGTAGGTTCTATTGTTATTCCCATTTTCATTTTAGGAAACTGGGGCATAGGAGGACTAAGTTACCTGCCCTAGACCAAAGATCTAATAAATGGTGAAGAAAGTATTTAAATCCACACAATTTGACACAGTCTTTGATCTTAAACACTATCCTTCTATTTCACCAGCTTTTTGAAAATGATACATTAAAAGTACAGTTTAAAAACTAAATTTTGTTAGTTGTAGAAAGTCTTTCTATAAGGGTGCATGTAAAAAAAAAAAGCTTTAAATTTAAGAGTTGTATGTAAAACTCAAAAGACAAAATCATTTAAAAGCTTTACTGAATATGTTAATGTCTATAGCAGGAATCTTATTATTTGAGAATTGGCCTCAAATGGTAAGACCTGACTTAATGCTGACCAAAAAAAGTGTTGTGATGATTATAAACAATGAAAACTATTATAAAAATGCACCTTTTCTCTTGAGACCAAAAAAGAATTAATAAAAACACAACTGTTTCTAAATTCAAAATGTGTTTATTATTTCCCCATTTGGTAACTCAGCATTTAAAAAAATAATCAGTTCTTACTCTCTATTTGAGAACTCCAAGTTATTAGTATAAAATTGTTAGTTAAAATCAATTTTTATCTGGCTTTGCTCAGATTATGAGTACTAATTTATATGGGCAAACCCTCTCATATTAGAGCAGGTTTCTATACTTAAATGCCAATAACATCAAACTTAAGTAACAGCTGTGATGCAGGTCGGGGGTAGGAAGAGGAAAGCCCACTACAGTTATTAGATGTTGGTAATATAGATAATAAAGAGCAAAGGTTAGCTAGATGTCAGTTTGCCTGAACCTGATAACCTAAACTCAGAAACATTTTCCTTGAGAATGCAGAACGAGGATTGTAGCTGCTCCTCATGGTGCCAG
Organism: Halichoerus grypus; assembly: GCF_964656455.1. Lineage (NCBI taxonomy): Eukaryota > Metazoa > Chordata > Mammalia > Carnivora > Phocidae > Halichoerus > Halichoerus grypus. The sequence continues at coordinate 45,529,996 of NC_135714.1, forward strand.
TGTGCAAGATTTAGGGCAACATTAACTTAACCAATTTTCTTAGATCCACTTTAACACCTGTGATCCTTAGGAGCCATATTCCCCAGGAAGCAATATATCAATGGGTTTGGACATATTGAAATGTGTTTGGACATATTGAACCAACTATTTTTATATCACTTAATTTATCATAAAAATAGAGTAATGTTACAAGGGAGAAGCAGATGGGCTGAATCTAACTCCTGATAAAAGGAATAGAAATTCAGGAGGAATAGTCTTGGAAAGGATCTCAGAGACTCTAACTACTAACTACTAGTGATAATTACCAGAGTTAATATTACTTAATAGGTATAGACATTATCAGATTGACATTCTTCTTCTAATTCAATAATAATTGTTCCCTATTACTGCCCGTTAGCAAAAAGCCTCCTATTGATCCTGTTGTAAAAGAGAGGCAGTTTTGTATCAACAGTTTTTCAGTAGCAAGCAATAGAAACAAACTCCAGCTAATTGTATCAGGATGGAAATTTATTACGGGGATATTAAGAAGCTCTCAGCATAGTTAGGAGACTGGAGAGCCAGGCTAAGTACTTGGAAGTAGAGACTTATACCCAAGCCACACTTCAGCACTGGCCCGATGATGAAACTGTTGCTGTCTTCATTGACTACCAGCTGCCACAGTGTGCACTCTGCCAACTTTTCAACCTTATAGCAACTGCTAATGCTGCCAACTAGAGAGTCTAGGTGTGAGTCAAAGTCTGATATAGATGCATGCGATCGGCAGAGTCCAGGTTCATCTTTACACCCTAGCTTCAGGGAATCCTGTGAAATGAATGTCTTATATTTTTACTTCAGGGATGATAATCTATTTCTCCTGCTATAAAGACTTATAAAGTGTGGAATTACCCCACATAGGAAGGAGGCTGAGATGCTAAGTGGCTAAAAAGAATGATGACTGTCTAGTCTATGACATCTTTATGTAAGGCCCTTTGCAGAACTCTGGCCTCTGGCCTTGTCAGATAACCAAGTTAAGTAGTCTCTAAATTTGCTCCAAGGATTCTGACTGATCGTACAGCTCTTTTGTTCAAATAAGGGATCTCTCAGACATACTGACATAATCTTGAATGAAATTTTCCTACCCTTATTCATATAGAGGTGACTATCCATAACTATCAGTATAGAGAGAAATATCTGAAGTTAACAGTAGCATGCTTGACATTAGTACCTGATGCCAGTATGAACATGAACAATGACCAAATGCTAAGGCTAATTTTTTGTAAAGAAAAGAGGTGATCTTTTTTCCTTGTATATTTTATTCACAGTCCTGAATTCTCTAGTTTTCTTTTTAAACTTGTTATTTCTAAAATGTTCTCAAAGCAATAAGAATAAAAGAATATTTTATGTTGACCAGTGCATTGAATTTTCTTTATAGGTGGAGTATACCTAATTTGACAGAAAATTTCTGTTGTGAACTTCAAGTTATCATTGGTTATAATGTTTGAAATTACACAGTCTCATAATTTGTTCTCCAGCTGGAAGCAATAATTATTTCTTTAGGTGATATGTTTCCATAACATTGACATAGGGAAACTGCCCATTCAACAAAGTTTGTACAAGATGGTAGTTGGGTTAATGTTGGCAACGTTTCTGTAATTTCTTTTGTATGCTTTTAATTGAAAAAAAAGAAACAAGCAAATATTCACATACAACAAGCCTGTGAAGACAGGGCCTCAGTGAAGAAAGAATATATAGTTTAGAATCAGATAGATTTATATTCCAACCCTTTATCTTCTACTTAGCATCTTCCTTACCTAATTTATTTAACCTCTTTGAGTCTATTTTCTTGCCTATAAAAGTGAGAATGATAATCTTATAGACTGAATGTGTGTGTCCTCCCAAAATTTATATGTTGATATCCTAACCCCCAATGTGATAGTAGTAGTAGGTGAGGCCTTCAGAAGGTGATGGGGTCATGAAGTCAGAGAACCCTCATGAATATGATTAGTATCCTTATAAGAGAGAACCCAGAGAGCTCTCTCATCTCTTCCTAATGTGAGGACACATGGTGTCTGCCTGAACTGGGAAGTGAGCTCTCACCAGTCATTGAATCTGCCAGTGCCTTGATCTTGGACTCTCTAGCCTCTGGAACTATGAGAAGTAAATTTCTGTTATTTATATGCCACCTAGTCTATGGTATTCTGTTATAGAAGTCCAAAAGAAATAGACAATATCTTTCTTGCAGGATCGTGGTGGGGATTAAATGAGAAAATGAATGCACAAGCATGTTGCATAGTCACAGGCACCTTGTGGTCTCAATAATATTGGTGGTTATTTCCATTTTTAAATGAGGGTGTTTTCATGCAAACAAGGGACAAGAAGTATTATGAAAATACCTTTAGAATGCTTATTACCCAGACTTTCTGCTCCTTAAAAGAAATGAAGAAGCATTGCTTGGAGACTCCAAATTCTGTAATCTACAAGATAGTTTAGGCATTTTCTTTAAGATGACACATCAGGGTCTCCATTAAGAAATGGGGCTAAGATTGAATAAGTTAGGCTGAGGCAGATGACCATGGAGCAGAATTAGTCAGATATAAACAGTATAATTATCACAATCAATGAATAATTATCTGAAATTCAAGTAGCCAACTGCTTTTTGACTTTGCATGGCACAGATCTGACACACACAGTATCTTAATTCTCATATCAGAAGTTTGATAAACAGAGCAATTCACCAGGCACTTTAGAAAATGACACTATTTAATAACTTCAGCACAAGAGACAGCAGGTGTTAAGATGAAAAGGACTTCGAAACTTGTGTGTGTGTGTGTGCCTGAGAGAAAGAGAGAGAGAGAAGGAGGGAAAGAGGTAGGGAGAGAGGAGGAAGAGGGAGAAAAGAGAGAGGTAACAGTGAGACTTAAAAATGCATTGAATTTCAGATGTGGAGAAAAAAGAACCCTTGTGCATTGCTGGTGGGAATGTAAATTGGTGCAGTCACTATGGAAAACAGAATGGAGGTTTCTTGAAAAATTAAAAATAGGAATACCATATGATCCAGTAATTCCATGACTGGGTATTTACCCAAATAAAATAAAAAACACTAATTGAAAAGATATATGCACCCTTATGTTTATTGCAGCATGATTTATAAGAGTCAAGATATAAAACAATCTAAGTATTCATCGACAGATGAAATGGATAAAGAAGATGTGAGGTACACATACACACACACACACACACACACACACACACACACACGAGTGGAATATTACTCAGCCATTAAAAGGGTGAGTTATTGCAACTTGCAACAACATGGATGGATGTAGAGGGTATTATGGTAAGTGAAATAAGTCAGACTGAGAAAGACAAATGCCACATGATTTCACTTATATGTAGAACCTAAAAAACAAAACAAATGAATAAATAAAAAGCAGAAACAGACATATAAATGCAGAAAACAAACTGATGGTTGTCAGAGGGGAGGGGCTATTGGTGGGGATGAGCAAAGTGGGTGATGGGGAACAGGATGTATGAGCTTCCAATTATGGAATAAATAAGTCATGGGGACAAAAGATCTAGCATAAGGACTATAGTCAATGGTATTGTAATAGCATTCTGCTGTGACAGATAGTAGCTGTAATTGTGTGAGCAGAGCATAATGTATAGAGATGTTCCATCACTGTGTTGTATACCTGAAAGTAATGTAACATCATGTGTCAACTGTAGTTCAATTAAAAAAAAAAAGACATTGAATTTCACAGTAAGGAGCATGGCTTGAAAATTTCCCTCCTAATTACTAACTGGGTGTGGTATTTTACCCTTTTCACTATTATTATTATTAAACCAAAAATAAAATAATACTTTTATTGCAATAATGGTTAATTGTATTCAGGCACATAAGAACGCTTACAACACTCTAGGTAAATACTGGATGTTCACTAAATGTTGTATCTTGAAGTGCTATATTACTATATATAGCTATTATTATATAGCTGTTCTGATTGTTCAGTGTCTATGATGGACAAGTAGCTAAAAAAGTTGGACTATCACCAGATTATTGAAATAAATTTTAACATTTTGCTGCTTTTTTATTTCTAAGAGTTAAAGCATTCCAAAGGATATTCAGAGTCGGCGCTGAAAGTCAGATTTTTCTAGAAACAAACCAAACCAACCAACCAACAAACCAAACCAAAGCTGTTTTTCTCCTACCAGCTATGTTCCTCTTTCCCCCTCCCCTGACAGTTCCTTGGTCCTAAAACTTAGACATTCTTATTATATTTGAGCTCTTTCTAGAAGGCCCAGCAGCTGTTTCCACAAAGGTTCCCTTTGCATGCAATGTTTCTGCTTCTGACCTCCTCTGTGAAATGTAGTTGCATTATTTATGCGTGCCATGCTTCACAAACTGGAGAGCAAGAGGGACCACTAACATTCAATCCCCAATTGGTAGCGGTCAGTAGGAAAACAAACGTAGCCCAAATAAATTACTTAGTAGAATGAAAATCAATGACATCTTTTATCAAATGCCATTAGCTCAGGCCTCCAAGTGTCAGGAAGAAAACATCTAAAACATTTGGCCCACTCAAGTGAAGGACAAAAAGTGCTCTTCCTGGGGGCACCAAGGTCTGGGAATTTCTAGTTAAATAAAATCAGGCGTCAGATGCCAACTGGAGTTGAAGTTCTGCAATTCCTTTGATTATCTGCATGGATGAGCCCAATAAGAACTCAACTCCTAATGACAGAGCCTGTTAGTCAGGCTGTTTGCTTTTGGAGGTAATAGATACAAAGCTGATGGAGTCCAAGACATTAAGAACACTGCTAAAGTGATTTTGTCCATCTATGGTGGCGTTTTGAGGGAGAAAACAAAATCTGGGGATAATGGCGTCTTTGTTTCCTTTTTCCTCTGTAGATATTTGTTTGCTTATTATGGAATAGAAACCTATATACTTTTTTGTTGTTGTTTTTAAAAAGAACTGAAGATTCTCTATAATGCAAAGACTCACAGTCAATCAGAGTCAATGCCCCAAGCAAACAGAAGGGGAAAGTTTTTAGTTCCTACTTGTTTCTTGTGATATTTTGAAATACAACTTCAAAGTATTAATTACAGTCAAGTTTGATGAAACCAAAGGGCAAAAAAATGTGTTGATTCAATTTCATAAGGGACTAAGGTTTCAGTGGGAATTTAATTAATTTTCTTTCTTCTGGAGGTTAAGTTCCTATAAAGTGGATTCAGGTAACATGGACCTTTATTTATTTATTTTTTCCCTAGAATGAGTTTTGCAAAGTTGCCTCAGAGAATTTACAAATTGAAAAGGAGAGGTGTGCATTGATAGTTTCTCTAAACAGAGTGCTCCTAAATACAGATATTGTGAATGGATCAACACAAGTCTCTTGCCACCCATGGGAAATAATTCAAAAGTGCATGCTCGACCAATAGTGGGTCAGAAGCATTATCTTCACAAGAAAGCACATTATGCTATGCTATTTCCCATTTTCACTATTAATTCTTTGTTACCTTAGGCAAGTTATATGGGGGAGGAATTTAATAAATAAGGAGAGGTATGTGTCCTTCCTTTTCTAAGCTGGCTAAGGGTGCATTTCACTGCTTGAGTTACTCTATCCACTAGAAAAACAATTTCAACTCTGTGCTCCTGCCCACATTAAATTGTGCTGGAATCAGAGTTTAAAAGAATCTATTTTCTGTGCTCACTTTAATTTTTGCTGGACATTTTGAGGCCTAAATTTATGCAATTATAATTTTAAGCCTATAAGCTTATTTAATCAAATTGATTTCTTGAAATATAATCCATCACATAACATAGTCTATGTAGTACAATGTTGTATGTTGGGGCCTATGTATTTTTTTTTTTATCCTAAATAGTGTTCTCTTTTATTTTCTTTACATGCTTTAGAATTCCCTAAAATTAATTAGGAAATATTTCCTGTGCATTTTTATGGGGAGAAGATCCAAATTTTCTTTGGCTTCCCAAAACAGAGTATAACTTCCTCCCCACATGCCTAAGGACCACTGCTATTTTTACACTCCCTCTTCAGACAGTTTCATCCTTTTCAGAATCTAAGTTACCAGCCAGTGCCTGTGACTCTTAAATATTTCAAGCTCCTTTTTTCTGAGCTCCAGACTTCTGTATAAAAGACATTTATACCTGAAAGTTCAAAACTGATTGCATTGATGTACCTTCCTCGTCTCTCCATTTCCAACCCCCATATACTTGCTCCTCAGCCTGTCTGTCCTGTGTTAATTGATGAAAACATTGTCAAGCTTGCAAACCAACCACAAATCTCAACATTTCCTTGTTTTCCCACCTCTATGTCCAGTTAGCACCTTCCTGGGAGTCTGTTTTCTAGATCATTTTTACCACCCTTCTCTTTTCTCCTTCCCTGCTGTCTTTGTCCCCATAAACTGTTGTCTCGTCCAGTGGTCTCCAAAGAGAGATATAGACACACTTGAGGATGGCCCATGAAAGTCAGAGTAAAACTTTTAGAATTTCTATTTCTACTTATTTTTTCTCATCCTTTTAAATTTCTATATGAACTTTATAATGTATACTTTACATATGTCAATACATATTATAAAATATGCATGTAATAGGAAGTGAATGCTGTTTTTTGCTGATAAGATTTCAAGATGAAAAAGGTTTGGAGGCCGCTGATCATTGTTGGAAACTTCTACCTAGTTGCCTTGTCCCTGTATTTACGTTCTCCAATTCATTTTGCAGTTATTAAAAACACTTCCCATACCAATTGGATGGGGTCAGACTTTATTTTTAGCAAGACAAACTGTGTTCTTCATTATCTACTTCAAATATACTCTTGCAGTTTCATTTCTCACCATTTCCCCCATTGTATTTCCTTTGTACAGAGCAAGAAGTGCATTAGTATTCTCCTAGTTACTTCCCCATTCCATGACTCGGTGCTTCTTCTTGTTCTCTCTTTGTGGGCGCAGCGCCTTTTCTTCTGCACCTAGTAAACTCCTCTTCTTTCTGACCCTGGCTGAAATCACTTCCTCCTGAAGCCTTCCCTACCTCCACGCAAAGTTAGTCACGTCCTTTCTTGTATACATGATAGAATTTACCCACAGTACTATTATATGTGTGAATTGGATTCCATTTTAGGAGTCTGATTGAGATTTTCTCTCTTCCTCTAGACTGTGTCTTTAGATTCTCTTATTCATCCTTATATTCTCCAAAGCTCCTTGTTCAGTGGTTGCCATGCAAGGCAATAACTAAATTATCTTTTAACACATACATTAATTCACTCATTAATTCTAATACTACAGTATTAGAGTGTTATTAGAAATTTTATATTATTTTGCTGTATCAGCTAAACATTAGAAGATATCACACTGGATATTAAGATCACTGAAATAATCCAGTGGTGCCATAATTAAAACAAGAACTTTTTTCCAGTGTATTAATCTGAGTAAGGCCTAATTTTTCCATTTCAGGGGTGACTTTAGAAGAACATGCTTTTTACTTCTTGATGAGTGAATCTTTTCACAGAGATACCTACCTATTATAGGGTAAAATATTTTGATATTTTCATTTTATTTTATTTTACTGTGGAACACTCCACATGAGAACTACCCTTTTAATAAATTTATAAGTGTATAATGCATTATTGTGGACTATAGGTACAATGTCATACTGCAAATCTCTAGAGCCTATTCATCTTACTTAACTGAAACTTTATGTACACTGATTAGTAAATTCCCATTCCCTTGCGCCTCCCCCACCCCTAGACCCTGGCAACTTCCATTTCACTCTTGAATTCTATGATTTGACTATTTTAGAAATTTCATATAAGTGAAATCATGTGATATTTGTCTTTCTGTGACTGGCTTATTTTACTTATGGTATCATCAAGGTTCATTCATGTTGTTACATATTGCAGGATTTTCTTCTTTTTTAAGGATGAATAGTATTCTATTGTGTATATATACCACATTTGCTTTATCCATTTATCTGTTGATGGACATTTAGGTTATTTCCACATTTTGGCTACAGTGAATAGTGCTGCAATGAATATGGCATTGCTAATATCTCTTTGAGATTCTGATTTCAGTTCTTTTGGATAAATACCCAGAAGTGGAATTGATGGATCATATGGTAGTTTTGTTTTTAATTTCTTGAGATATTTCCATACTGTTTTCCACAGAAGCTACACCATTTTGCATTCCTTTTAATAGTGTGCAAGGGTTCTGATTTCTCTATATCCTCACCAACACTTATTGTATTTTGTTTTTATCTCCAAAATATATAAGGGATTTCTACAACTCAATAGTAAAAACAAAAACAGAAACCAATAACCCGATTAAAAAATGGGCTAAGGATTTGAATAGACATATCTCCAAAGAAGATATGTAGATGACTAACACATATGTGAAAAATGTTCAATGTTACTAATCATCAGGGAAATGCAAATCAAAACCACAGTGAAATATCACCTTACTCCTGTCAGGATAGTTATTATTAAAAAAAATATGTATGGTAGTTAAGCAGACAGTGATACTGTTCCCGATTGTACCCAGACTCAGTGGGTGAATTGAGAGATCTCACTTTTCCAAGTACACTGAACTGACAATAAAGAAGAAGTTCCTATAAAGACTGTTAACAGCCATGAGTTCTCAGAATATTCAGTAATTTCCCCTTCAGTCAAGTAGATGATCTTCATCGATGATCCCAACGAATGGAACAGATATATGTTCTGTTCCCTTAGGATGTCTTAGGCCAAGATCAGTCACCAGCATATCCAAACAGATCAAGGATGGCCAAGTATTCATAAAATGCATTAATTATTTGAAAACATAGGGATAAAAGTTATTTACCCACTTAACATTTCAATGTTAGCAGCAGTACTCAAACTACTCTCAACAGATTGCTTCAGCAAGCTTCACATCTGTAGTCTACAGCTTAAATGTTATGGAGAATGGTCTGATAATCAGAGAAGGTCTCGTCACAGTATTACTTGCTTGGAATGCACAAGGTCCCAGATAAAGCAGGGAATAGAGAAAGAATAATCAAGAAAATTACTAAGAAACAGTCATTTTGGTTTGTCTCTCACAACAAAATTTTTGTTGAAAAGTGAGAGAGGGAGTTATTTGTATTTTAAGTGTCTTACATCTATATTGTATTTTCATGACCTAACTAACTCTCATCATCCTTTTTTTCACGATCTGTACATCACTATACTTCACATATTCTTTACCTTTTCTAATAGATAGGTAAGGCATTTTATTATGGGAAGCTCATGTTTTTGGTAATAAAGATATTATAGTATTTCAAATCGTATGTTCTTTTAGTTCACTAAAATTTTTTTCTTTTTAATATGCTTTACTTTTCATAATAAGAGATTTAAGTGCATTTTTTTGCTAAAGTTGCAGCTAAAAGCCATTTTTACTTAGAAGCATTTCCTGAACTCTGAGGCAGAGGTAATTATTCCAACTACGATCTCCCAGAACTTTATAAATATATCTATTAGGACATTCACTACATTTATTACAGTTATTTTTTATGTTTGATATCACGACCTTAATGCAATCCCATGTAGGTAGGTAATGTATTTTATTCATTTCTGTTATTTTTCTCAGTGCCTGACACTCAGTACATGTTCAAGACATATTTATTGAATAAATAAATAGATAATTAAATACATAAGTAAGTGCATTAAAATGTGATTTCTGTATTTTCCAGAGCATCATATAGACAGTATCATGAGCATTATAAACACTCAATAAATATATAAGAAATTATTGAAATATTTCATGGGCATCCCTTTACTTTTATTGATTAAAACCTTACTTATAATGATTGTTCCTTGAGCCTTCTATTTATAGGCAAAGGGAGGCAATAGAAAAAGCACTGAAGTAAGAATTGATTTTTAGCTCTGGTCCTGGAATTTTTTTTCTTTTGCGTGATTTTAGGCAATTCACTTTTATCTTTACAACCCTTAGTATCCTAATGTGTAAAATGAAGATAAGACCTGCCCTGCACTCTTTCCTGGGTTTTGCTGAGAATGAAATGGGATGCTCTATTTTGTAAATAAAGGATTTTGTAAATAAAGGATTTTGTAAATAAAGGATTCCTGTACAAATATATACTGATAAATTGGCATATCAAGTCTGCAGTTTTGTTTCCCCAAGATTAACTTTTTGCAGCCAAAAAATGATTTGAAAGATAGGGTTTGTGTATGTACGTGTATGTGTGTGTGTGTGTGTGCATGCATGGTGGTCAAACCAGTTAAGAATGTAGATAAAACCTTTGTTTAAGATCTGAAAGTACATGTTGTTTAATATTAACTTAAAATATTTTATGAACATGTGAAAATATTTGATAAGTGTAAGAAAAAATTTAAAAAGAATATATATGCTAAAAAGGTACTAATTCATCATAAATTATTCTAAGACAGTGTTATAAACATTAGATATTCTAAGTATTTCTTCTCCAGCAAGAAGTGATAATCTGGAGTCCGCACATATTTTATATTATTTTTTATTGGAAGAAAAGTCACATTCCCAAATTTCAGATTCATAGCTATGTTGGAAGTAATTAGGTTTTGGCACAACATTAATACCAAACTCCAGGTCCAGCACTTGACAATGTCAGAATTTTTCAGTTTCTTTGGCAACTTTTATTCTTTATAGGTATTTTGAATGTTCATATTCAAAGTTGTCTTCAAGTCATGAAAGCAACTCTCAATAGAACTCAATAAATTATATTTATCAATTATCCTGATATTAAAATTTAATTAAAAATTAAATAAAATTAACACAAATTTGAAGCAGACATCTAAGTGTGTGTTTCCCTAGGAATTTCTGAAAGGCCAGGCATGAGAGCAACACTAATTGAAGACTTATCATCAACCTGTTTAAGTTGAGTGTCTGAAATAAATAGTCATTTAATTTAGGATAGGATTTAACACAACTACTCAAACTGGCTGTTAAGTGAGTATCCATCATTATTAAAAATAATATTGGAAGATTAGCATTTAGCAATTTTGTGAAAACATTTTCTATATTTAAGTAGATATTTCCCCCTAAGTATGTTTAAATACATACTTAGTAAAGGCTCCCATCTTCTTATAAAAAAGCCATGTTTTATACTAGTGTGTTCAGTAGATTAAGGAAATTTGTTGATAGAATAGAAAGTATTAGAATAGCAATTATAAAGTAGGCTTTTGAAAAAAGTTAGTATTTAAATATTTAAGATAGCATTAAGTATTCAGTGATATTTTAATTTCAGGGATATATTACAACTCTAATAAATGCCAGTTAGAGCATTCAATTAGTATTTATTGGACACCTATTAAATACTACTATGTTAAAATAGGCATACTGTAAGTAGCATTGGAGATTCAAGAATGTAAAATATATTTTATTTGCTTTCAAAATGCTTGCACTAAATTAGGAGGGATGCAAAGTAGAAAGTAATAAGAACCAAAATAGTTTGGATAAAATACATACAAAGCTTGTTTAGAAAAAATGCAAAATTACATCTGACTAGAGTGACTGAAGGAGATTCTATAAAAGAGCATTTTAACTAGTCCTTGAAGGATAAAATATCAGAACATATGAAAATTGGGGATGAAAAAGCCAACTAGATGTAGTTTGAACAAATTCAATTCAATATATAAATATGAATTTATAAAGATAATTAATGGAAGAATAATTTATTAAAAGCAGAAGGAATCTTCTTCTTGGTAAATAATTTATTATAGGTTTCTTTAAAAAGCATCCAGGTAGACTTAAAAATTTTATTCATTTATAAGACAGAGGTACTTCAAGGATATCTTTTTTGGAAAATGAGGACAACTATACAATTAACATTAAAGGAAATCTACCATCAACTTCTTCCATTTAATTTGGGTTTATGAAAATATATTCTTTATGTCAATACCCTTTACTGACTGCCTCATTGAGTGTTATCTTTAGCAAAACCTAGAATCTGACTCTCAGCAGTCAAGAGAAAAGATAAACTTTGAAAAATAAAAAAAATTTACCAAAAATGGGAGGAAGATGGCAACAACAAAAGGAACAGCAATGATAATAATACAGACTGTATGCTTTATAGCTTCAAAGAGATTTGAGTAGTGGAAGGAGCATGGCTTTGAAGTCAGACTGTGGTTTTCCACCATTTCTACAGTTCTCTTAGCGACCTTATGCAATTTACTTAAATTTTCTAAGCTTCAATTTCCTCAGCTGTAAAACAGAAATCTAAATGTCTATTTTACATGATTGAATGTGTTAACATAAAAATAAAATGATTGACATATAGTAGGGGCAAAACAAATGTTAACTTCCCTTGTCTATCTCATAATGACTGGTAAAGTAGGTATTACTCATTCAGCTACTATGTATTTTGAGCTCCTACTCCAACGGGCTACCTTAGAGAACAGAGCAAACAAAAATATTTGTATTCTTCAAGATTTCAATAATAGAGGGTTGAGGGAAAGACAACCAATAAATCAATAAAGAAGGAGAAGGCATAGTATTGTTTATTTTCCTTGAATTTTAATGCACCTAGATATTTCTCAATTTAGATTGGTTGTCTTTACTTTTATTTTGAAATATGTAATCCCTTTTTGATTTGAAGATTTATTTCACCCTTTGTGTTAGGAAAAATTTATTCAGTGATTATATTTTCTCTTCCATTTGTTGTCTTTCCTGAAAATTTATGATATTTAAAGTTTAATAGGTTCACACAAATTTGCATTTATAAAGTTTATAAAATCACATAGACTAAAAAGTTGGTGCACTAGTGAAAACGATAGAGAAATATTTTCAAAGGCACTTCAAAACTAGAATGGAGAGGAAAATATATGATGTATTTATTTAAGCACCTACTACCTTTTATAATCTGTATCTCAAGGGGCACCCTGGATGGCTCAGTTGGTTAAGCTCTGACTTTTGATTTCTGCTCAGGTCATGATTTCAGGGTTGTGAGATCAGTTAAGCTCTGATTCTTGATTTCTGTTCAGATCATGATCTCAAGGTTGTGAGATCAAGCCCCACGTTGGGCTCTGTGCTGGGCATGGAGCCTGCTTAAGATTCTCTCTCTCATTCTGCTTCCCCCCACCCACCCCCCACTACCCAGTGGGCAAGTTCCCTTTCTCCCTCTTAAATAAATAAATAAATAAATAAATAAATAAATAAATAAATAAATAAATTCTATATCTAGATACAGTTTTCACAAATGCGCCTATTTTACAAATTTGTACCTATTAAACTTTGAACAGCAGAAATTTCTGGGAACACAACGAATGGATGAGAAAATACATTTAATCACTGAATGGACTTTCCTTAACATAAAGGATAAGATAAATCTGAAGATCAAAGGGTATTCCCTTTGTTACAAAATAAAAGTGAAACCAATGAAATAAAACCTAATTTGTGGTATATTCTGAATGAGTTGTTGAACTTCAAGGAAAAGAAAAACATCCTGAGTCATCCAGGTAGGAAATAAAAAGATCCAGTCAGTTGCAAAGGTGAAATAAAGCAATGAGCCCATTTCTTAGTAGCAATATTCAGTGCCAGGAGACGATGGCACAAGACCTCTTCATTCTACAGTTAAGAGAGTAGGACCCAAATTTTCATTCAAAAAAAATCAAGGAAAATGGGCTGGCTTTCTCAAACTTGAAAAAATTCAATACTAAAATTTGGGTAATTATTGTTGAACACATATACACATCTAGTCAACCAGGCAATGGATGGCAGAGCTATAGTGAAAGGGTAATGCAACATCTGATGCCAAACGACAGTGCGAACATGTTAATAAAATTTTGAAGAAAACAAACTTTGTTCTAAGAATTTCATACCCTGCTAAGATGGATATTTTCAACTATATAAGTACTTAGGAAATAGAGTACCGTGGATACCAAATAATAGAAGCTTCCTTTTAAGAAGGAAAAATATGAAATAGAGAATATAAGTTCCTGTTTAAGAAGGGAACTTACTTTCATTAAAGGAAAATTATGAAGCAAATCAGCTCTCTATCATATATGATATTTTCTCTCTTGCGTTTCTTAAAAGTATTCTTTTGTTTCAATGTAATTCACACACTGCTTTATTTACAGGGAATAGTTTATGGTCAATGATTAACTTTTCTTTTTTAAAAATTTGATATAGAAATTGAGGATCAGAGAAATTAAATAACTTGTCAAGGTGACATAAAAATTTAGTCTGAGTACTTTTTTGGTGAAGCTTTAAAATAATTGGTGTAGGGCACCTGGGTGGCTCAGTTGGTTAAGTATCTGCCTTTGGCTCAGGTCATAATCCCAGGGTCCTGGGATCTAGTCCCGCATCCAGCTCCCTGCTCAGTGGGGAGCCTGCTTCTCCTCTGCCCTCTGCTACTCCCCCTGCTTGTGTGCACTATCTCGCCCTCTCTGTCTCTCTGACAAATAAAAAATAAAAAATAAAAACTTTAAAAAATAATTGGTGTAATAAAAAATAAAAACTTAAAAAAATAATTGGTGTAATATTTCAATTTCTTTTACAATAACAGTGGTTCTCTGTATCACCAATATTTGGCAAGTATTTTAAGTTGCAGTTTTTCCTATTTTTTTGTTTATTTTTAAAAATGGTAGATAGAATGTAAATGGATTACTTTTTCTTTCTGTAGTTTCAAAATGACCAAATAAATGTCATTGGCAGTTTTAAGCCATTTTCCTTTGATTTGATCCAAAGATAGAAAATTACAGCCTAAATATTCTTACACACACAGACACAGAGGGTAGGGCGTGGGGAGGGAGAGAGGGAGAGGGGGAGGGAAGGGGGAGGGGAAGAAGGATCAGAAATAAAACTGAAGATAAATTAAGGGCTTTGTCACTTACCTGTACCATCTGTTCCTTCGAACTCCGTGGTTCTCGATTTGAATTCTCTCTGCAGATACATATGTATATGTGTGTCTGTATACATATATATGCATATAATTTACATTTAAATCTGAATTTATCCCACATAAATGTTCATAGTCTTTTTTCTATAAAAGGTTATAGAAACTGGAAGACAAGCCATATATTTTAGACTAATCTGTTTTGGAGTACCTTTAAATTGTATTCCACATAGCAGCTTTATTAAATTCCTTGATTTAAAGTATTGCTGAATTATCCTATAATCTACAGTTCTCAGGTGAAGAGACAAAAATCCCATCAAGCTGAGGAGACGGGAATCTAATTCCACAGAACAAAATGTGCTTTTAATAAACTGTGACAAGGCAGGCAAGAGAAAGAAAAAGGTTTAGGAGGCAAAATATCTGAGTTTCAGACTGATGAAAACATTCAATCCCTGTGTCACAACCAAATAGAGAAAAAAGAATATGGTGAGTGGGCACTGACCTTCCAGAATACATCTCTATACCATAGCAAACTCACCTAGAAGAGCAATGAATCCCTGGTAAACATTTATCTTACAAAGAAATGCAATAAAATGGTTAAAAGAATAAATTTTGAATGCAACAGCACAATGAAACCAACTTAGCTAGAGAATATACTTTATAAAATACAAAGATAACACGTGCTGGATTATAGGTCACATCTGTGCAAGTATAGGCCCATATACACAGCATACGGATAGTTTGGTTGTGAGCTGCTTTCATCTTTCAAACTCTGATGCTATTTGAAACTTAAATTACATACCAAAAATTCTGGTTATGAGTAATGTATATACTCATTATAGAAAACTAAAATTGCCAAAAATAGAATTAAGAAAAAAAGATTTACATACTGTTAACTTTTTTGTGCGTTCATTTTATATTATTATTTTGCTAGAATTTTGTGCATAATTGAGATAATATTTTTATCTAATTTTATATCCTTTTTATTTAATTGAACATAGAAGTTTCTCATCACATTAAAAATATAATTTTAAGTGAATGCTTGATATTCTAATAGGTCCATATACCTCAATACCTAAATATATCTTATTTATGGACATTTGAAACATGTTATTTTGCTTCTAAATAATGCTGCAGTAGATATATTTGTCTCTATAACATTTTCTGTATTTTGCTGTATTTCCTTTTATAACTTCTGTGAATATAATTTTTGAGAATAAGGGCAAGAACCTTTTGAAGTATCTTTGACTTATATTATCAATTGCTTGCCAAAAGTTTACATCAATTTATACTGCATTGCATGGGGGTGCCCCTAAGCTTACCCAGTGATTAAGTTAACATTGATTAGATAATCATTTTTAATTTTTTATAATTTGTTAGATTTTTTAAAGTTTCTTTTTATTCGATTTTTGTTTATTCTCATATTTATATTTATATCTTATATTTATATTGACAATTTTATATGTATTTTATTTTTTATAATGTATTTTTGTGTTTTGTCAACTTCTTTTGATGTTTTGCTTATTTTATCTGTTGTGCTTTTTATATAGGAAGGCTCATGACTGCTGTTACATTTTTTTTTACTTTCCTCTTTCTTTATTACTATTTCTTCCTCTGATGGCAATTATATTATTCTAACCATGCAAATATTTATTATTTATTTGTTGTCTAGATTCTTTTCAGCTGTTAAAAATTGAGAGTGCAGCCGTCAAGTTACCATCCACAGGTGTGTTTCTATTTCTCCTAGTATTAATAATAATGCTGCTGCTGATGGCTAGCATGCATGTAGTGCTTTCTGTGTGCTTGGCACAGTTTGTAGTGCTTGCTATATTTTATAATTTGATACTCATAAAACCCAATGAGGAAAGTCCTATTATTAAGTCCACTTTTCAGCTGAGGAAATGGAGGCACAGAGAATTTAAATAACTTGCTCAGTATTACTCATTAGAATTCCATCCTAGCCATTTGGCCCCAGAGTCCATGCTATTGCCCATGACATTTTGATACTATTACATTCAGTGCCTAAAGGTTCATGACTAGCCCATTTTCATTGTGTATGGGATCTTTAATCAATTTAAGCCTACTATCTATATTATCTTTGAAAGCAGTTTAGGGTGATTGAACAGGCTAAACTCCCTTTTCCTTTTCCTAATGATGCTTAATGATAGTATCTCAAGCAGATCCCATAGCAGTCTCAGAGAGACCCTTTCTGGTCATTGTGATAGTGAAAAGCCTACCCAGTGTGCAGGTTACTTAAATGGGAGAACAGTTCTAGTTCAAACTGTTCCAAATCTCCCTCCTCTCTATCCCCTGTCAGTACGTGCCATTGTATCTTGCTGCTGAGCTCCTTAGCCCAGCAGGTGACCCTCTTAGGGGTACTTGCAAGACAGCTCAAGTCTCTGCTAATTGCTGTGGGATCCATTGGACTTGCTCGAAACTCACACATTCTCTCATCGGACACAAGGTGGATGTGTGGCCTGCTCTATTGAATTTCTCTGCTCTTTTTCTCCAATTTTCTTTCAGTCAATAGGCTTTGGGGTCGTGGTGGGGCTCTGAAACCTCAAAGCACATTTCTAACTGGAGAATGAGATGTCTGTTTCACTACACATTCCTGGTTTCTAGGAGTGATTCTCTTAGGATCTCTTACTTGATTTCAGGAGATGAGAGTTTTCTCTTTTTCTCTCCCTCATTCTGTCTCTGTCTCGTCTTTGTCTCTTCCTCTCTCATTCTCCTCCCCTTGCTTCCTGAACTCTGGCTTTGTTTATACAGACTGACAGGAGTGGGGAGTAGATTGGTTGGGGTGATAGTAGAAGGCGGCAAATCAGTTTCACCCTCTCTCATAAGAAGCCCTAGAAACAACGTCTGTCTGCTGCTATTTATTTTGGTCTTTTTGGAATGTGTTGCGTCTATTGTCTTCTTGCTTTAGCTTTGGGTTCTAATTGTCAGTTTTGGGTTAAGCAGGAAAGTTCTATTGCACATTTACTCATTTTTGCCTGAAGTCTCTCCTGGCTTTGTTTTTGTCAGCACTGATGACTTTTGGTGAGTGTGCTTCACTGGCATATGCCTAGATTTTATTTTGCTTTTTGAAGGTATGTTTCTTATAAGTTCTTTCTTAAAGTTGTATTTTGTAAGTCAGCTGAAACTCATTGTCTTTTTATGGCTCAACAAAGTAAATGACATGCTCAAGGTCACACCATTAGTGAGAAAAGTCACTGGAATTCTATTTCAGGTGTGTCTGTCTACAGAGACTATGCTGTTAATCACTACATTTCTTTTTTTTTTTTAGATTTTTATTTATTTATTTGACAGAGAGAGACATAGCGAGAGCAGGAACACAAGCAGGGGGAGTGGGAGAGGGAGAAGCAGGCTTCCCGCCGAGCAGGGAGCCCAACATGGGACTCGATCCCAGGACCCTGGGATCATGACCTGAGCCGAAGGCAGACGCTTAAGGACTGAGCCACCCAGGCGCCCCTAATCACTACATTTCTTAATTTTCTCCAGTATGTGGATAATATCACCTTGATCTCAGTTTTACTGATTATTGTGATGTTTTGCAAATATTCACACGTGAAACTTTAATTGTCTAACTCAAGGATAATACCATAAGTTTTGATGAGATGTGAAAACCAAGGCACTTCATCCCGTCACTTCCACCCACATAGTTCCCAATCTTTCTTGATCTTTGCTTTTCTAATTGGTTTAGTGATTAAACTCATGAGTCTTGGAGTCAAAGAGGCCTGGGTTTAAATCTCAGATCTGATACAGTTTCATCTATAAAATGAGGATTAAACTGCTAAGACACCAAAGTGAAAACTATAGTGCGAGTCTTGTATTAGATAATTGATGGAATGTAAACACAATTGGCCATTCCTGGAAAACTGGTGACACCAGCCCAGTGAAAGTCTGTTTGTATTTGGTAGTGGAGATGTTTCTGGGAGAGAACTTGATCTGTGGTGCTGGCATTTATCCTTAACTGGACATTTATAGTTCTAGTTATATATTTATAATTAGTGATTAAATATAGTAAACTTTTTTAAAAGATTTTATTTATTTCACAGAGAGAGAGAGAGAGCACAAGTAGGGGGAACAGCAGCAGAGGGAGAGGGAGAAGTAGATTCCCCGCTGAGCAGAGAGCCCAACGTGGGGCTCGATCCCATGACCCTGGGATCATGACCAAAGGCAGACTCTCAACCGACTGAGCCACCCAGGCACCCCTAAACTTTTATTTACATGAGTGGGATGTGTTGTTTAGCTGTTTAGGGAATAGCTGAATTTGACCCAAAATAAGGCCTGGTGATCATGATTTTGAGAGTAGCTTGGGACATTTACTCAAATCTGTGTTCAGTGCAGTTTTTTGAGAACACTTGATTCTAGAGAAAGGAGTGAGAGTAAGTAAAATCTGAGGAGCTATTTTGGGAACTGAATTTTGGAGCACTACATTTGAGCTCTTTAAAAAATATATGTATGATGATGCAAAAGGAAGAGATGAGCTTTTCCTCTGCCCCATTTTGCTACATATACCACTGCCCGGTGGAGCTGTAGCTGAATCGCAGCTTTGCTAGCTTGGAGCACCTGTGCCCAGGTGAGCAGTGATGACTCCTGGGTGCTCATGCATCACCCAGACATTTCTGGGTCTTCCTTGACTTGGCCCTTTTTTTCTTATCCTACATTCAGTCCATCAGGAAATCCCAGAAATATAACCAGAATCCAAACGTTCTCACCCCTCCCTCCATTGCTGCCACCCTGCTGCCCGCCCCCATCATCTCTCACCTGAATTCCACTGTAGCCACTTCCCTGATCTCCTTGCATTTACCCTGTGGATTGTTTGTAGGTCCTTTTGAATTTGTGATTCACATTTATTTACACTTGATCTTAGCCAAAAGGCCGAGAAGCAATTCACATTTATTTATATTACAACACTTTATCTATCACATCTAACTCCCAGACTTGATATTAAAAATTGCATCTCACAAAAGCCTCGTCATTTCTTTCACAGGGCCACATTCTTGTGAGTGAAAAATACTAACTCAGTTCAAGAGCTGTGTTCAAACTAATAAGAATAATATTTATATACTTTTTTTTTGGCTAAGACTCTTTTCTTTCTTCACTGCTAGAAATTAGAACAAAACAGTACTAGCAAATGATACTAAATGATCAACTCAGTGTAAGCAACAAAAGGAATAAGTCTATTTAGAAAGTTTATTCCACTCTGACTGTTCCCCAGTATTATACAGGCATTTGCTGATAAGCTGGCATGCATTGTAGCCCCCCTTTTCTCTTCTATTTTAAATTTATTATATGCTATATTAAATTTGCTATATTTCTCTTCTATTTTAAATTTAAATTTACTGTATTACTTGGCTATCACAGGTAATAATCATGTTTGTTAAGGTTAAATGTTAGTTAAGGTTAGTTCAATGACGGTTTTTCAAGGGATGAATGGTTGCACTTTAAAAAACTCAGGGCATCTCAGATGAGCATTAATTTTAAACACGAGAGGCCTTTGCTGGCCACTGGTGATTGCCAGGGCAGAGGCACAGTGATGCAGCACAGGTGACAAGAAGAAGAAAAAAGACAGGTTGATGACATCCTCTTCCAGGGTTCCTCCATGCCAATACAAGTAGTAAGAGCCTAAGATTCCAAAAGATTGGAATATCATTATACTTTCATTTGTTTGCTTACGTTTAGACAATGCTTTCTTTCCATCTTGCCTGAATGACAGAGAAGAATTTGCACCTCCAGAATCTTAAATGGTACAGAGAAGGTTTTGCCCCAGATTTATCTCATGTCTTAGACTCTGAAAAGGCATGGAAGATTTAACGATTTTAAATTATTAGAAATATTTTCCAGCAAGAACTGTTTGACAGATATAACATATGTAAGTCCAAAGTAGCAGATTTTTGGTGTTTCTTTTTGGTAAAAATATATTCATTTGTGTAAAACTAAAGTTAAATTCTTCTTCAGATGTTTATGTTCTACAAGCATTTACCGTAAGACATTAAATACCATTTTTCTTTATTATCTTCTCCACCCAATTTTGAGACATCTCACAATCTCTCACCTGTACCTCTAACTTTTCTTTCCATGGTCAAACTCCTAAAGAATGGTGTACTTATATATCATTATTTATTATCAATTATTTCTCAGACCTTCTATGTTTTGGTCTCTGACTCTTCCAATACCCAAATTCTTCATTTTCTGTGGTTTTTAATGTATTCCTCACTGCCAAAAGGGTAAAAACTCTCTAGCCTTAAATTTTGAAGGTTAAAAATTTATACCATCTCCCATTAGAGGAACCGAGTAGACAAATGATCTCTGTGGAAAATTCCAGCTTTTTGATTTTATGGTTTTAGATAATAACTTCCTTGAAGTTTCTTGAAGTATGTACCCATTTGACTCTAGTGATTAAAATCAGTTTACATTTATCACTTGGGAATTGATGTGACATTGGGAAGCAGGCAATGGTGAGCAAAAAAATCGGCTGCTACATCAATTTCATATTGAAACAATGTGACAGCTACTTTCCCAGGGACTTTGAGTACTTGTGGGGGTGGAGTATGCCTGAAATATGTGACAGATTGGTATTGGAAAGGGCTTTGTAATTTTAAATGTAAAATTGTAGCCAGACTAATTTGTAAATGTAATTGTGTAGAAGCAAGGAGGTTTGTGAAATTTGCAGGTAGGTCTCTTCCAGAAGTTAATGTTATAAGGCTGTGCTATACACTTTTTCTCTACTTACCGTCATCCTTAGGGCAGATTTTCTTCCTTTTATCATAATGCTTGGAAAAGTAGTCTTTGAAATTTTTGTTAAAGTTAAAATAGATAAATTTATAAATATAATATTATGTGATATTAGGAACCCAGAATTCTAAACAGCTGATTTAATTCTGTGACTGTTGCTCACCATGCTTGAGGGATGAAAACAGGCTCAGCTGTCCATTTTATTACTGTTAAGCTTCAGACTCCATCTTAGGTGAGGCCATTGGGAAGGCTCAATTCCAGTTCCACGTAGAAAGATTTTCTCTATTCTTTTCTCCCTAATTTCAAGTCCAGGCCTGAGATTTAATATTCCAGTGGTGATGTAGAATAAGTTTAAACTATGACAGCTAGCGGGAAAAGGAGTTCCAAGGCATTATAACCAGATGAAGACAGAGATGGTGGACTTATTGGTTGAGGCCCAGACCCTAAAGCCAGTCTTCTTTCTCTGCCCTAATGGAGGAAAGAACATCCGAAGAGAATGCTTGCACGTTCAGTCTGACTTTCCCTTGATACCATCAAAATCTCCCATAGTCCCTTGTAATTGTAATCCAATAAAATATCAGTAAATCTAATCCATTTCTCACAACTCTCCTCTCCTCTGTGAGCAAATTGGAGGTGGGAGTTAGTGGAGAGAGCTGGAAGCTTTCCTTACCCACTTCCCCCTTCATGGGACTGAGAAAATTTAACAAATTGGAAGGATGAGTGGGAAGACAGTGAGCTTTGCTTCTACTAGGAATCTGTTTTGATTGTCTTTCCAGAGACATAACTGCTTCTCTTCTATCAACACATGAAAGATAGATTAAATTTGTGTGATGCCAGTCCCATTGAATAACACAGACTCTGGGAATAATAAAAAGGAATCAACATAAAGGCAAACAAACAAAGCCTTATAACATTAACCTCTGGAAGAGATCTACCTTTAAGTGGGAGGAGGGAAAACAAGAGAAAGTCATGAGTAAGAGCAGTTCACAAAAGAAAAGCCAAGAGTCCTGTAATGTGAGATTGAGAGCTGAATAAAAGAAACAGGATCGGAGGTAGCTTACCACTTAAAAACACATGTAAATCTGGCATGAAAAAGAAAAAAGAAAAATTCAAATAAGATTATGTTTCAAATTGTTAGTTTTGAGGGGAGAGACAGAGAGTGAGAGGGATCATGGAATAAAGGTGATACTTCTGTAGCTTTGGTTTGAAACCAGTTATAGTCTATTAGGGAGGAAGGTACCATGGAGCAAACGGGCTAGATCAGAATGAGTGGCTAGGTTTCGCTTTGTAAAGGTCAGCATGTAGTCATCTTGGGTGGTGGAGTTAAGGCCCAAATCATTTATTATTCAAACTGGTAACTTTTGAGACTATTATTCAAACTGGCTACTTAGTTATGCTGAGAAAATAAGCATAAAACTGTCCCAGGCAAACAAAACTCATATATTAGTGAGGGTTCTCCAGAGAAACAGACCCACTAGGAGATAGCTGCATCTGTATCTATGTCTGTAGAGAGAGAGTCAGAAATTCAGAAATAGCAAAATTAAAACCACTGATTTAATAAATAGTATTTATAGTTTATTATGCATCTAAGAATAGTTCACAAATTGGGAATTTTCAAATTCAAAACTGATACAGAGCTAAGGGGCATGTCATTACAGGATGCCTTATAAAGCAATAATGAGGAAGTTATTTAACATTTGCAATGATTGGTCATTACAATGGGGGTTTCCAGATAGCAGGGAATTAGTTAAAAGTGCTTATCTTCTACCATTTTTTAGGAAGATGACTTCATTTCTTTTGTGATCATCAGAAGCATGTACAAGAAATAGCTTAAGTTAAGTTTCACTTGTTTTGCAGAATAAGCTAAATTAAGTTTCGCTTATGTGGTTTAAATAGTTTTGTCTGCTCAGGGAATTTTCAAGTCCAGTCTCCACTTTGTATTTAATTTTAACAATATATATCCATATACATATCGAAATAGAGAGAATGAGAGGGAGAGAGAGAGAGAGAGAAGTTTATTTTATGGATTATGGTTCTCATGATTGTGGAGGCTGCAAGTCCATCGTCATTGGCCGCAGTATAGCCCAGAAGACTGGAGACCCAAGAAAGAATGAATGTTACAGTTCAAGTCCAAATGCTGTTTGCTGGCATTCTTTATCTAGTTAGACCTTTAACTTGCTGGATGAGGCCCACTCACATTATGGAGGATAATCTGCTTTACTCAAAGTCTACAGATTTAAATGTTAATTTCATCTAAAAAATACCTTCACAGCAACATCCAGATGTATTTCACCAAATATCTGGGTACTGTGGCCTAGCCAAGTTGACACATAAAATTAACAATTACACCTGGATATATGGTCAATCAATATAGAAAGGATGCACCAACTGGCAGCTCTTTGAATTTGCCCTGCAAGCATGGTGTGTTTGGCTCAGGGTTTCAAGTTTTCAATCAACATTTTAAATTGAAAAATTCCACAGACAGACAAAATGTATTCACAGTTCTAAGCTTCTCTTAAACATTGGTATAGCTCCCCACCCCCAGCCACACACACTGGGTCCTCATTGCCTCATAACAACAAATGGCTATAAGTCAGTAGCATCTGACTAATTAGGATGGGGTATGCCCTCAGTCCTTCCCCATAGTCCCTACTTCATCATACTGATTTGGTTTTTATACCCCACCATCATCACCCACCTGTATGTGCTACTTGGATCTTGTAGGCATTTCAGTTTTAAATCCTGGCCATATAACCTGGGTGTAGTGAAGGTGGATTGAGAAAGCCCTCAATGCTTTGCCCTGTAGTTAAATCAAAGATAATAAATTAATGCAATAAACTCAAGCAACTTCACCTGCTCCAGAGAGTGCACAGCTATCTTAGGTGGGGGCCCATATTCTTAACGCAGGTACTTGGAATATATAACTTATTACAGTGAACACTTAATTTACCTGGGAGCCTTTGACAATAAAAGCAATAAAAGGGAAGTCTTTTCTCTCTTTGTAGTATTCATTATCCAAGGAAAGTCAACTTAAATGTTTATCTGGCCCGTCACTATAACTTATATAGCAATTTTAATGGAATATGTAATAGAAGCTCTAAGATAACTCATATGGAAAATTACAGTGTTGACTAGTTCTTTTTAGAATTGTCATTCAGTATTTTTTTTATTCTAATGGAGACCTTTATAAGAAAGATGAATGGAAAAATGCATCTGGATGTTACAGGGAAAATATGGCTTTTAAGGTTTTGACAGCCTAAAATTTCTTAATAATGAGATTCACAATTGATCTGTGATGTATTTCCTTAGCCATATATGTGAGCAAATATGAATTTATTTCTTTGGGTCACTGCCTTCTGTGATCCTATTCTAAAACCCTTTTAAGAAGGTCTTTTGGGTTGGCAGAAAATATGAAGTACCTTAGAAATGCATACAAGAGAATCTGTTCAGATATTAGCAATTCAGTTGAACTAAATGTACTACTTTCCACCTGTCAAAAGCTTTCAGGGAAGAATGCTTTATATGGGAGATATTCCTAAGGTCTGGAGCAATTGGGCTCCTCCCTTTTCCTGTTCATTATTTTCTGGTTTCTTGCGATTTAGTAAAGAATCCAGTTTTTCTTAATAGCTTTGGTTGATTAACTCCCAAAAGTAGTAGGGAGTGCAACAGTAGTAGGGAAGGGTAGTAGAGCATCCGGAGAAGCCTCATACCCTTAAGTGTCAGTGGAAGATCCACAGATAATGAGTTGTATGAGTAGATGTGTGTGATGAACTTTTGTGTGTTTAGCTTATGGACGAAGGAAGAGAAAGGAGGTGGTGTGTGGCATGTCTGGTGAGAGGGTAGGGTGGTACAATATCTGGTCTTTAGCTTGGCCTCAGGCTTAGGTCTGATTGCTGCAAAAAGGGAGGCATCATTCTCATTTTATGCCTGGAACGCAGGCTGGCTTTTGTACAGCAATGTAGAATTTTGGTCTTGGGAGCAATTTGCTGCTTTGGGATGTACCTGAGGAAAATACCTGTCAGGGGGCAATGAGAGTGGACTTGAGGCCTTATGGGTCAGTGATGTGCAAGGCAATTGGTCACAGCAGATACTAAGTAGAGGCTTGTTGGGAAAGGGTCCCTTGAGACATGTGTGTGTTAGTGTGTCAAGGAGGGCAAATGGGGAGCACTTTGTAAGGAGCTGAATTTCTGGAATTGGGTAAAATGTAGGGCAAGATCAGAATAATTTATGTTCTATAAGACTACTCTTATAATGGCAAAACCAATTAATTTGGCCATTTAAAAAAATAGAATCTGCCCATGGTGTGCCCCATTGCTACACTCTGATCAACTATGAATCAAAGGAGTTCTCATAATCACACAGTGCCTAGAATTTTGGACTTTTGTCCCCAAATGAAAATATCCTTGTGTACTCCACTTGCCCTTTGCACATTTAATTTTTAGTTTATATATAGTAAAATTTTCTTTTTTAGTACCGTTTCATGAGTATTAATAAATGTATATAGTAGTATGATAATCAACAATCAAAACAGTCCCATCACCCCGAAATTCCTTGGTGTTTCCTCTTTGTAGCCAACCCATTCCTTACTCCTAACCCTTTGAATTACAAACAAAACAGTTCTTCAGATTTTCTGTTGAGAGAAATAGTACAGTAATACAAGCCTCTGGCTGATCACCTCTGATTCCTTTGCTCCCGATGCCTTCTTGGGTTAATAAGTGAGAGTCTTGCGTTTTTAACCCAAACTGGCCAGAGTTATATGTGTAATTTCACCTGTAAAAATCTCAGTCACTGGTCTTCAGGGAGTGGGTAACTCCTAAAAGCTTAACTAGAATGTAAATGAAGGTTTCATAGAGCTTTGTGAGTCTCTGGTCAAATGACCATAAATATCTTTTGTTAAATTAATAAAACTTCCCATGGGTAGGTGTTTAGATGTTCTGCTTCTGGGGCTGTAAGCCATTTAGGAGTTATCAGAACTATGCCCTGCCTCCTTTTCTGTGCCTTGGGCTATTCTGTTGTAAAAACCTTTCAGAGCAGTCTAGGAAAAAAACCTGACTCCTCTGTGAGGGGAATCCTCGGTGTTATCCTTATTGGTTTAACAGGCATAGAAGCTTCCTTCTTTTCAAAATTATGAACAGTTACCATATTTATTAATTTCTGAGACTATTTTTCATTCTTTTTTAAAAAATTAGTTATTTATTTTCTCCAGACAACTTTCCTATTGCCAATGAAGTGATGATGACATCCCTCTGGATATAACAGCTAAAATGCAAAATACAGAGGAAAACACAAAATGAAAAAAAAAAAAAGGTACAGATTGGGATTATCAAATAGATGATATCAATAGATTATCAAATAGATGAAAGTTTCATGTAGATTATTCATCCCCTTACTTTTTTCTGGATTTGGCTCTTAAAAGTTTGCTATGGATCTTATTCGCTAGGGCTGCCTTATGTTAAAGTATCAGAGTATGGGCAGCCGACTTTTGCTTTTCTAGGAAGTTGTTCAGATGCATAATAAATAATATATGTTCATTAACAACTTCATAGTTGTAACTTAAGGCAAGAAATGATAGAAATTCACTCTATTTTTGGAGGCTATTTATAATTTTTTTTGGTCTATATCTAATTTTAAATTTTAAGATTAACATTTCCTCAAAGAGGAGAAAAATTTTTTAAATAGCTCTTTATCCAGCGCTGTGAAGTGTGCAAGACTGTTGAATCACAGATCTGTACCTCTGAAGCAAATAATACATTATATGTTAAAAAAAGAAAAAAAGAAGAAGAAGAAGATAGCAGGAGGGGAAGAATGAAGGGGGGGAAATCGGAGGGGGAGAAGAACCAGGAGAGACTATGGACTCTGAGAAACAAACTGAGGGTTCTAGAGGGGAGGGGGTAGGAGGATGGGTTAGCCTGGTGATGGGTATTAAAGAGGGCACATTCTGCATGGAGCACTGGGTGTTATACGCAAACAATGAATCATGGAACACTACATCAAAAACTAATGATGTAATATATGGTGATTAACATTACAAAAGAAAAAAAAAGAAAAAAAAAGAAAATAGCTCTTTATCCTTAGAGATGTTCCCTAACTATCCTATACTTTAGCAATTTTGGAGATGGACCAGTTATGTCAGTGGATTGCACTTATAGATAATAGCATTTTCCATGTTGTCAAAGTATTTTGTTATACATTTAATCCCTCAAATATCACACTTTAAATTAAGGCCTTAAATATAAGCACAGACTTTTCAAGATCTCCTAATTCAGAAATTTGAATTCTGTTGACTATCAGTTGCTATAGAGCCTGCTTATCTGTTCACACTTAACACAGATAAAACAATTTCACTGACAATAAAAGTTACAAATGTACATTTTACTTTTCATGGAGACAATTCTATGGCTAGGAAAGATGAGCTGAATCAGAAGAAATGAGAACCAATAAGAATCTTCTGACAAGAGACTAAATAAGAAACCTGATTATGGTTGGAAAATGTTAAATTTATCTCCATAATATTTATATTCAGACACCTATCTTGGAAAGAGCAAATAGGGAGAACTTCGTATTATGCTGCATTTTTGTGAATTTTACCTATTCTGGAAGAGACTTGTACTAGCTACAGTTAGTAATAATAAAACTGTAATAATAATGATTTCAATTTTCCAAAGTAGAGATTGAGTTCATATAACCCCATAAAGAAAAGTCCTTCACAGGTATTGTGTAGAAGGAGAGATTAATAAACACATTTTATGGGTACAAGCAGCATTTAATGCAATTACTGTGTTCCCAACGGGACTAGTCACAAGATGGAGCCCCAGGGAGTTTTCTTCATAGCTGATCTAAATCTGCACTTTATATTTCTGTGCTTTGTCCAAAACTGGATCCATCTTCTCCTCTTCCTTTTTGGGTCCATGTCTCAGCAAATGACCCTACTGTCTGTCCACCTATCTCCTCCTTTCGTATCTAACCTCTCCTTTGCCTTTCTACCAATAATAACTTAATTCAAGACCTCATCATTTTATGCCCAAATTGTTTTCCTCTGCTATTGATTTTCTTAATATAACCTGCCCCTCACTGCAACTTGGGTACCTTTCCAAATTATAAATATGATGATGACATACCTTCCATTCACTTCTTGGTCCATTCGTTAATCCAGTATTTATTGCGCATCTATTGTGCACTATTCTGTGTACTGGGAACATAATTGTGAATAAAAGAGTTAAGTTTTATGTTCTCAGAATCTTCCTATGAGAGGAGACAGACAGTAAATACACATAAAGTAAATAAATGTAATTTATCAGGTACTGATGAATGCTTTATAAAGAAACTGGGATAGGGTAATATGACAGAGAGATTTGCAATGGTAAGATAGGCTGTATTAGATAGATTGAAGAGGAAGGGCCTCTCTGAAGAAATGACCTTGCCATCCATGTGAATAAACCTCGCATGTGAAGATCAGGGGCAGAGCACATTAGTTGTAGGACAGCAAGTGCAAAGGTCCTAAAGCCGGAATGAGAAATATGTTTGTGAAACAAGAAAGTTGTTCTGGATGGAGCATAGTGAGAGCAAGGGAGAGGATAGAAGGGGATAAAGTGAAGATCAGAGGAAAGGCAGGGGCTAGGACATTTGGGAGCCTAACGGCCAAAGTAGTAGTTTCAACTTGACTCATCTGTCATTGGTGCCCCCTTGACCTCCTTTGCTCCTTGACCAACGAGATCTCATTGCATTGCTTTGAACATGCTTTCGCCCCCTCTGAGTGATCCCCAGTTTTCAGTCTCGGGGACTCAACTTTGATGTTGGTTCATTTCCACCAGGACTCTGTTGCTCATTCCTGAAGGCCCCCCACTATGCACTCTTGTGATAGCTTGTATGCGTTATTTCACAGCATCCTAGCACTGAATTGCCATGTTATTCACTTTTTCCTTCCTTTATTTATTTTTATAAATGTATTTTTGGATTTATCATAGAAATTAGGTTGTAAACTTCTTAAAGGCAGAAATCATATCTTAGTGGATTCCCTTAGCACCAGGCACAGCATCCGACATATAATAAGCATTCAGTGATGTTTGTTGAAATATAAATAAGCAAAAGATTAAAAATTGCATACAAATGGCAATAACTAAATTGAACTTTACATTGATGAACATAATTGGTTTGAGCCTACACTTGCATTCGGTGGGACCAGGAATAAAATATCTCTGACTTCCTTATTGCTATCAGTATAAATCCAGACCCCTTTGTTGTGATTCAGAGCTCATCAAAATCTGGTCCCAGCTGCAGTCCCATCTCACAGGCCATTTTCCCTAACCCTCAAAGCTTCTATCATCAGGAACTGATTTCTGGGGGCACCTGGGCGGCTCAGTTGGTTAAGCGACTGCCTTTGGCTCAGGTCATGATTCTGGAGTCCTGGGTTCTAGTCTCGCATTGGGCTCCCTGCTCAGCAGAGAGTCTGCTTCTCCCTCTGACCCTCCCCCCTCTCATGTGTTCTCTCTCATTCTGTCTGTCTCTCAAATAAATAAAATCTTTTTTTTTTTTAAAAAGGAACTGATTTCTGTCCTTTCACACTATGCCTTATCATGCCTTCTGGTCATCATGCTTGTAGTTCAGTCTCTTTATAATTTCTTTCTTTCTTTCTTTCTTTCTTTTTTTTTAAAGATTTTATTTGTTTGACAGAGAGTGGACAAGCAGAGGGAGAGAGAGGGAGAAGCAGGTTCCCTGCTGAGCAAGGAGCCCGATGTGGGACTTGATCCCAGGACCCTGGGATCATGACCTGGGCTGAAAGCAGCTGCTTAACCGACTGAGCCACCCAGGCATCCCTATTTCTTTTTTTTTTTTTTTAAAGATTTTATTTATTTATTCATGAGAGAGAGAGAGGCAGAGGGAGAAGCAGGCTCCCCACTGAGCAGGGAGTCTGCTTCTCCCTCTGACCCAACCCCCTCTCATGCTGTCTCTCTGTCTCATTCTTTCTCTCTCAAATAAATAAATAAGGTCTTTAAAAAAAAAAAAAAAAAGTTTTAGATCACAGTTCCAGATGTGTCAGGATGTCACTAGCTTATTAGATATGGTTTGTTCAATATTCTTAAGTAATTGAGAACTATTTAATTTCATGTGGTTGTTTGGGACAAAATTCTCCTTGGGTCTCTTTGTGTTTCTGTGTATCTTGCATGTGAGGCACTGACTACAGTTAGTTCTGAACCATCTTTTCAAAGATGTTTGTATAACATTCAACAGTGAAAGATGGGGCTCGTGTTTCTTCCTAGAGCAAAGATGAGGCATGATTACTGCCTATTATAAAAGATTTGGGTTCTGTAAGCTCGTGCTTCCTCTTCTGTCGCACAGTCTGCGGAAGGCATCCTCTGATCCTCTCCACATGGGGGTTTGGGGCTCTGGGAACTGGCTCCAAAAAAAAAAAAAGTGCTGATACTCTGGCTACTGCTATTGCTGTGTGTAATAAATTATCCTTTGTCTCTGATCCAGGAATTCCATGTTTTTTACCAGCACCCATGAAACTGTGTCAGGCTAACTTAATAGTTGGCAAGTTGGTTAAAATTTCAATCTCAGACCCTTCACAGTTCTTGACGGGTGACTTTTTGGGCCTTCCTGGTCATATAACTACACTGTATTTCATAGCCTTCCTTTTAGTTTTGTGCAGCCATGTGACTGAGTTCTGGCTGATGAGTTGTAGGCATCTGCACCTACCTCCAGGACTGGCCCATAACCTACTCTGTGTGCTCAGTTCCTTTGTCTCCTGGTCAGATAGAGAGGATCTAGTGGGGAGCTCCAAGGACCTGGAAGATTACAAAGTCACTGGATGGAGGAGATTGGATCCCTAAATGACTATGAATCAGAGCGCCTCCAGTGACCCTCATTGGACTGTGATGAAAGTGTAGGAAAAAGAAATCTTCATTGGACTTTTTCAGATTTTAGGGTAGTTTGTTACAGTAGTGAGCCATTCTTGATTAATACATACACTATGGTCAACTTCATATTTAAAGTCTTTTTAAACTATTAAAATAGATGAAACAGTTATTTAGAAACATATTATACTAGTGTGATTTTATTTTGACCTATGTTTCACAGGGAATTGGTAATATTTCCCTATCCAATTAAGACTAACTAGTTCCATGTCTCAGTCATGCTGTTTTAATAGCTTCCTCTCTTAGTTTTTCCTCTTCTTTTCCCTCATGTCCTCTTTTCTGCATTTCTTTCATCACTTTTCATGTTACTTCAGGGGATTATGCATCCCTCTAAATCACTCTGCATCCAATTAATATATAGCTAAGCTTTCCCAGCCAGCCTGCAGAGCCCTAAAAGTGTATTCTTCCTTCTCTCCACACTTTTTTTTGCAGTTTCTCCCTCGTACTTCCACTTTATTGGAGTTGTACACCGTGTTTACACAAAATAAGTGTTTTTTTTCTTATTGTTTGATGAAGTTGCTGTTTCATACTAAATCATCCTTTGTATTCACTATATTCAGCCCCTCCCCCCCAGTAGAACATACTGTAGCTTTCATTAAACTGATTTTACTTCTATTAAACTTTCTCTTCATCATCTTTCTAGTTAGGTGGCGTGATATATAGCCTAATATACTCACCATTTATTAAATAAATATTTATAAAGTGCCTACATAGTTCTAGACACTGGACTACAAAGTAGATAAAACCAACCAAAAACTCTGAGGTATGGAGCTTACATTCTAGTGAAGAAAGATACAAAAAACGAATACAATGTATAGATATTCAAAGGATGATACTTTCTTCATAGGAAAATGAACCAGAAAAGTGTTGAGGGAATATGGTGTTGGTAGGTGGGAGGGATAGGGCTGTATTTATCAATAAGGTGTTTAGGAAAAGTCTCACTGAAAAAGTGGCATTTGAGTGGAGACCAGCAGGAAGTGAGAAAGTGAACCATTCCAGAATCCAGGAGAAGTGTGTTGTATGCACAGAGAAAAACAAATGCAAAGACCGTGAAACATGATTATCTTGATTTGTTCATGGAGCAAGAGAGAGTCCAATGTGGCTAAAGTAGGGGATAATGATAGGAGATAAAATCCAAGACATAGTGGGAGGACATACTGGTTAGGCCTTCTTAGGCTCTACTATGATTCTACCTTTTAAACTGAGACAGGTGGGAAGCCATTGAAAACTTTTGAGCTTAGTGACATTATCTTCCTTATGTCTTAACAGGACCAGTTTGGCTATTTTGATAATAACCCATAGTAGGCAAAGGTGGAAGCAAGAAGAAAGGTTGGAAGGCTTTTGTAAATAATCCAAGTGTAACTTGGAAGAGGGCATTAGGAGTGAAGGTGGTAAGAAGTGGTCATATTTGGGCTATACCTTGATGGAATAGCTTGCAGGATTTGCTGATGGATTGGGTATGAAGTGTGTGAAAAAGAGGAGAGGCAAGGATGACATTAAGTGTTATGCCAAGGGTAATGGGCAGGATAGTGTTGCCATGAACTGAGATTTACAAGATGGCAAGATGGGAAAGATACAAGAAGTTCAGTTTTGGAAATGTAAAATTTGAGATATTCAAGAGATAGGTGGACATGTCAAGGAACTAGGTGGACAGGTATCTGAAGTCTAGGGAAGAGATCTTGGGCTGAGGACATACAAGTTTGAGAGTTGTCAAAGATAGTACCTCAGGGAATAGGTGTAGACAGAGAAGGGGGCCATCTGAGTCCTAGCACACTCCCACATTAAGGAATAGGAGAGGTGAGAAGAGATTAGTGAAGGTGTGTATACACACACACACACATACACACACACGCACACATATAACCTTGTGATTGTGGAGGATGAGAAGTCCAATGATTTGCTGTCTACAAGCTGAGGATCCAGAAAAACCAGTGGTGTAGTTCGAAGAGCTGAGAGCAGAGCCAGGGGCAGATTCCAATTTGTGTCTCAAGTCTTAAGAACCAGAGCACTGAGAGCAGGAGATCAATGTTCCAGATGAAGCAGTTTAAGGAGAGTGATTTCAATCCTTGCCTTTTTGTTCTGTTTAGGCCCTCAAGAGATTAGATGATACTCACCCATTTGGGGAGGGCCATATGCTTTACTCAATCCACTAATCCAAATGCTAATTTCTTCCAGAAACACCCTCACAGATATACCCAGAAAAAATGTTTAACCAGCATCTGGTATTCCTTGGCCCAGTCAAGTTGACATATAAAATTAACCAACATAATGACTTAGAATAGAAGCCAGTGTGGTAGGGGGAGCTGCTTTTTTCCTAGAGGCCAAATGAAGAAAGTATTTGACAGGGAAGAAAGGAATCAACTGTGTCACATGCTACTGATAAAACAAAGAAGATGAGGGCTGAGAACTGACCTTTGGCCTAGCAATATGGAGTCCATGGTGACATTGACAAGACCAATTTGAGAGGGGTTGGAAAGAATTTATAATGAACAGGAAGTGAAGAAATCAGGACAATGAGCATACATAATTCAAGAAGTTTCACTGTAAAGAGGGTAGGAAAATAGGGCAATAGCTGGAGGAGTATATGAGGTTATAAGAGCCTTTTTTTAAAAAGCAGAGATATTATATGTTGGCTAATTGAACTTAATTAAAAAAAAGAAAAAAAGAAAGCAGAGATATTTTACAAAATATTTGTATGCTAGCAAGAATAATTCACTAAGGAGGGAAAACCAGATAGTGGAAGAGAGAGGGGAGAGAATTGCCTGAGCAATGTATTTGAGTATGTTGGAGGGAGTGGGTTCAAATACAAGATAAATAATGGCACATTTTGAATGTGTAATAATAATAACACATGCCAAATATAGAGGCAGCACCAAGGGGGAATGACAAAGTAGCAGGAAGGTCAGGGAAGGTGTCTTAAGGGAAGATAGTTGAACTGAACTTTGAATGATAAAGAATTTTCCCGGAGGCCATTCCACATGCTGCTTTATGGAGAGATGAGAGAACACAGCATATTGAGAACCAGAAGGGCAAAAGGCTGAGAAGGTAGATGGAAGCCAGATGATGATAAACCTTATGTGCAGTGTTAAAGAGTTGGAATTTTATGCTTACATCATGAAGGGTCTTTAAAGGATTTTAAGCAGGAGGGTAATATCCCTTACTTGATTTTGGAAGTAGCACTCTAGTCATAGTGTGGAAGATGGATTTGAAGAACAAATTCAGGTGAGAGATGATGAGCACAGAACCAGGAGTATAGCAGAGTAGATGAAGAAGAGGGCTTTGATTTCATTATGACATAGGAAATGAATGTGATTAAATATAACCAAAGAGCCAGTTAAGTGACTAATTAAATATGGAAGGTGATGTAGAGATCAGAATCTAGGGTAATTTCTAGATATCTGGTGTATGTGGCAAAAAGGTACAGATTATAGGTGGAGAAGAGGTTTAGGAGGGGATATATCTGGTTTAGTTTTGTATACAGTGTAAGAGGAACCTGTGGGATACCGAAGTGGGGATGGCTATCAGACCATCAGAAACATGGGTCTGGAACTCAGGAGAGAGATCTGGCCTGAATACAGATTTGGACATCACTAGTATATTTCTGATGATCGAGATGTGGAAACAAATGAGGTAACACAATAAGAGTAGAAGAAGAGAAGAGGATACAGCTCCAGGTGTTGCTAGGGATATGCCAGTCAAATAAAATTTGATTATCTAGAAGCCAGTTATTAGCACTGCAATAGCTAGAATCCTTTTTTGTGTATGTGAGAGATAAAAATAGTAGATTTTAAAGGGAATAACACTACCAACCAGCACCCATCGATGATAAGTCTAAATCTAAGTTGTTTTTTCTATGCTTATGATAGCACAATGAAAAAAATCTTCCTAATGACAAATCTAAAGCATTTTAAGGTTTCAGTTATCAAAGAATAATGAAATTCATCCAATGTACTCTATTTACAAAAGCAGGATGCTGAGTCGAAAATTTTAGGAAATTTTACAAATTCCTAAATGTAATAAAAATATTTTTTCAGTTAATTATGTCAGTTATTTATTTAATCAATAACGCAATCAATTCGTTCTGTCTCTAAGGACTTTAGTCTAAATTTTAGGGTGTGTATGTGTGTGTATGTGTATGTTATGTGCATGTGTGGTGTACATACAAACAGCTTTTACAGCACATCTGGCATAATTACATTTTTTAAAAGAATATGGTATTAATGAGAGCACCGTGTAATTATTTTTCTGAGAAATAGCCCTAGAGCACAGTAATTTTGCACCTGTCTGTTTGGTAGGCACACTGTGATGGCAGCAGCTCTCAGTGCTTCACTAGTATTCCAAAGGTTAAACAGACTTTAAGAAATAGCATTCATTTTACGCTGTACAACTTTCTACTCTATCACACTTCTTAACAATTTAATGCCATATCCCTAGATTCTTCAAAATGAAAGAAGTGACACATTTCACAGGCAACAAGAAAGCAGAGATTCTGGGAAACCTCCATCTTGCCTGCTTTTCAGTTCCCTCCATGGTGACAGGTGCTCCTATGACTCTCTCAGCAGTCAGGATTTGGGCCGCAGCAGAAATGTAAGCAACCTCAAGATTAGTCCTGACGCTTAGAGCATGAGAATACCTTGCCAATTTCCCCCCCCCCTTTTTTCCCCAGAAAATCCACTTTTTTGGAATGACCCTAGTCTTGGCCCACTCTGCACAAATAGGATTTTGCTAGACTTCTAACAACTGATCTTAGAAAAATTGTAGCTTCATATGATGTTAATACAACAGAGACTTTGGACATTTATTCCTATAAGTGACAAAGAAACAAATACGGGGCTTAATCCTTCCTCACATTTCCTGCCTTGGTGTTGGATCGTCTTCCTTTTTTGCAGTCTTGCTGCAGCACTGGTAAGCTGTGATTTTCTTCCGTGGTCTCTCAGGAGACTGCAAATCTATGCATAGAGGCTTTTCTCCAGGGTAACTTCTAATTTAGAGTGTAGAGCAATGTCTCTTTCCTATACTAGAAAGTCACCCCTTCAGCCTTCTATTCTTCATCCTGCTTGCCTTCCTTCTCCCTATAAATCATTTCTAGTGTTCTCCAAAACTGTGCTTCTCTTGGACATATATGTGCTCCAATGTATAAAATAGGATCAGAGCCCTTTAGAGCTGGCAGAAAAGTTAGAGAGTATGAAGTGGAGATGCCTCATTTTACAGATGAAGGGACTGAGGCTCAGAAAGAAGGGGATGTGGCTCAAATCACACGGCCTGTTTAGTTGCAGAGATTAGAATTCACATTCTCTCATTTTCAGTCCAGTATTCCATATACGACCCCACCTAGGCAAAGCCAGACTTTACATGCTGTATATTCATGGGTAGAGAGTTTTTAGATGGTTCTTAGTGACCATTCTCTTTCTTCTTCACCTTCCACCTCTCTGACAAGGGTGATGTGCATGGCATTTTGCCTCTTTGCACTCAGGTCTTTCAGAGGTATGTTAGTTTTGCTCACATGCATGTCCTCTCCAGGCTGCACATATGAAGTGGGAGGGAAGGATGTGGAGAGGCAGTTAGAAGATCCTTCTGTCAGGCCAGATTTAGCATATTTCCTCTATCAAGAGATGCCAAATGGGACTTTTGGTAGAAGAGCTTTGACAAGTAAACAAACAACAACAAAAAGACCTCTTACACACTCTTCTTAACATGAAAAACACACAGGTACCTCTATACCATCAGGCACAGATTGCTTTTCGGAACTAATAGAAGGCAGACATAGCTGGAATGGTTGCCTGAAGACTTGGTTGTCAATTCATTTGTTATTTGGACATAAATTTATGCATTCAGAAATATAATCTAAGAAGCATTTTTTTTTTTTTTATTAAATCTCTTTCCTAAGAAGGTGGTATTTAGCCATCACATGGAGGACTGGGGATGTTAAAAGTTAAAATGTTAAGTCCAGGTCCTAGTTCTGCTTCAAAATATGTGAACTTGCCCAGGTCAGATATCCCTCACAACTTATATTCTCATCTAAAAAAATGTCACTAAAAATCGCTTCTCGGCCTTTTGGCTAAGATCAAGTGTAAAAAAATGTCACTAATACTGTGTGGTGTGTGTTTCAGCTCTCTGGAGAGAAAATTGGAATAATACATGTAAAGATTTTGAACCTCCAGAAAGAAAATGCATAACATCATTACTAGTACAAAAGAATGAGATGCATTCAAAATCATCCAACATAAATTAAAATATTCCCAAGTAGAGAATATATTTTCCTATACATCCAAGGGCACATTTCCCTGCCTTTCTTTCTCTAAAACCCAACCTGATGTCCTGGCAGCAAGGGCCAATCCAGGTTTTATTGAGCTGAACCACATACAATTTGAGAAGCCCTCTTTAAGGAAAACAATACAATGTTTGGCACAAGAGTGCATATTCATTTCTAATGAGAAATCATAACAAATTAAAACAGTTTTTTTTAAAGCTAAGAAGTACTAGCAACATTACACAACTAAAAAATAACATTATGTTTTCAATAATTTATTACCTGATACAACCCTATAATTATATTTATTAACTACACTTATTGGCTGCATGCTTTTTGATCACCTCTTCATATGACAACAATTTTATAAAATCAATTTCTATAAAGATAGCTTCTATTTAAAGGCTTTTCTCTGCATGGTCAAAGGCAATTTCTTTTTTTTTTACTGTTGAGAGTTGGGTTGCAGAAGACACATGACTTCATAAACAGGTGTTCTTGCTGTTTGCAGGACTGCTATGGCTTAGTGCCCTAAAACAGGGAAGCTAATACACTCTAGGCCTTGTGATAGTGTAGGGTGTATATGTAATCATATTGCATTACATAATGCATACTGCATTATTGTGTATATTCTTGACAAAAGAGAAATTTCATTTTGACTCAATTCAATGAGCTTATAATTTTACATATCTAATGACTGTAAGAATTATTTTCAGACTAGCTGCTTTTTTTTTTTTTCCTTTTTAAGAAGGAGAGAGGAGGGGCGGAGGGAGAGGGAGAAAATTAAGTAGGCTCCACACCCAGTACAGAGCCTGATGCAGGGCTCAGTCTCATGACCCTGAGATCATGACCTGAGCCGAAATCAAGGGTTGGATGCTTAACTGACTGAACCATCCAGGTGCCCCTTTCAGACTAGCTTCTGGCTTTTTCTACTTCGAGCTTTCTTTTTTCTCCTCCCAGTAGGTCTCAGGACATGACCTATCATGATGCCAAGTCTGGTACTGTATTTTGGGGTTAACTCAGCAGGTCGGTTATCAGTAGAGGGTGTTCTTGGAAAGCATTCCTGCAGGAGAACAGTTAACATAGCCTCAACATGTAAATAAGCAAGAACCATATAAATAGAACCCAATAAACCCAAATAAAATGTATCCTTATCTCAACTTCTCATTAGTTGGCTCCCTAGATCATCTGGAGACCTGCAATCCATCAAAACAAGGGGAAATGGGTGTGCAGGAGAAGTTTGAGTAGAAAGAGAAAGAAACTTACATAAATTGTAGAAGAACATCTGATTATATGAAGACATTACTGGTACCTGCTCCTTGGAAGTGTGGGTCCTGAGACTTCTCAGTGACTTTGTACCTCTCTGGCCGAATTCCTTACTGTAGAATATGTACTTGCCCTTCAGATGTTACATCTTCATTACAAGCTGCCTGTATTAGTTTCCTAGGGCTGCCATAACATATTTACACAAACTTGGTAGCTTAAAGCAATAGATATTTATTCTTTCACAGTTATGAGGCCAGAAGTCTAAAATCAAGGTGTTGGCAGGGCTTCGTTCTCTCTGAAGGCTGTAGGGGAGAATTTTTCTTTCCATTTTCTGGCTCCTGGTGGTTCCAAACTTTCCTTGGCTTGTGGCTGCAAAACTCCAAACTTTCCCTCTGTTTTTACATGGCCTCCTTTCTCTGTCTGTCCTTCACTTCCATCTCTTATAAGGACACTTGTTACTGGATTTAGAACACACCCTGATAATCTGGGGTGATATAATCTCAAGGTCCTTAATTTAATCACATATGCAAAGACCCTTTTTCCAAATAAGGTTATATGCATGGGGCTTAGAGGTTAGAGCATGGACATATTTTTAAGGGGCCATTCAGTCCACTACACTGCCCTTAACATACATCATTTGGGAACAGTTAGAATGTGGGTCCTAACTTCTGTGAGACAAAAAATCCTCCATTATTTGTGCATTATTATGTTGACCTCTGGTTTCCTGAAATTTCAAATTCATCCATTTTTTAGATTTTAATTAAGGCAGGGAGCCTTCCAAAAACAATTACCAAATATTTTTTAACCCAATCCTCCTAAATCACTCAAAGTATAAGCAAACTTTATTTTTATGCCTCAATATGTCAGGATCTATGAATCAAGAGGATGCAAGGACGATTGAAAACAGTGTATTAGGAATGGCTAATCCAGTTTCAAAAGCAATAGGCACCAGCCAGTGGCTTTGTAATGTTGAATGTTTTCATGCGACAGAATGTGGTTCCCTTGTGGAAACATTTATTAGGAGGAGATGTAAGTGCAGATGTGTTCTCTAACGGATGTTATGGGGTAGTACTATCTGTCTGGTTCCACAGAATCTGTGACTTAAGGCTACACTAAAACAAGTTTATGAGACCTGCAGGCGAGCTCAGTGGCAAGATTACAGTCAAATCTAGGGATATATTACCAGGATGTGGACACCCATGAAAAATAACAATTGCAGAATAGTGTTAGGATGTGTGCTGAAACATTCCCTTCTGACATCCTCTGAGCAATTCATCTGTAGCATGTTTTTATCAGACCAATCTCCACAGCCAGGTAGAAAGGTAGAAGGAGGATTACGTGTGGGCAGGTGCAGTAAAGAAGCAAGAAGCTCCTTAAAGCTTGCCTTTCATTAACATTGTACCAATTGACAACAGTAGATATCTCATTTTGATAAAGCAATTGTTCATAAAAGTCTCACAGGTTTTTAAAATATATTTTTTAAAAGATGCTGTGTTTATCTTTGGCAGACTATCTTCTCCATAATAGCCAAGCTTTAAAATGTAAGCATGCTGTGTAATCATTTGTAGGTTCTGTGCACAGTGAACATAATTTGGCTAAAAATACAGGAAACTTAGAACAGATTGTAAAATCAGTTGTAAAGTCAATTCCTTTAGTGTTTGTTTTGTTTTTGTCAGGTTTTGCACCTGTACTTTATTATTTGAAAAGATCACCAGGAATACATCAATTTTATTTTGCAATAAGATCATATCCTTACTCCTACTCTTATATGTAGAGCTTGAAAGCAAAAACAGTACTTGGGGAGTTTATATTTTATTTCTTCATTTCTTACACAAATATCTGCAGAGCTCCTAATACATGTTATGAATGCAGAATTTCATTTGGGGCAAAAAAAAAATTAAACAAATTTACATACCTTGAGTAATGAACCTTTCTGAAGTAGAGAAAGAGAAAATAACACTATTCATTTGCCTTTATTTGTTAAATATTTATTAAGTGCCTCTTGCAGGAATTGTACTCAGGCTGCAACCCCAAATAAGATGAAATACCTACTCTTACTCAGCTTACTCTCTGCTTGGGGAGAGAGCATGACAATTAACCTTTAAGGTATAGCGTGGTAAGTCCTACCACAGAAGTGTGTGCACGTTGATACGAGAGCACAGAAAAGGGTGTCAAAATCAACCTGTGAATCAAAAATGTCTTCTTGGAGGAGGCAGCGCTTAAGCTGAATTTGGAAGAATGAGTTTGAGTTAAATCCATGAAAGAGTGGAGAAAGGACTTAGGCTGCAGAAGTCACTCAAGGAAAGACATGGTGGTTTGATACCTGATTACCGCTTTGAACACACTCACTGTAGGGAATTTAATAAATATTTTCTGTAGTGCTTTCCAATATAAATCTCACAAACTTGGCTTGGTAAAGTTCAGGCATAAGATTTGCTGCCAGTAGAAATAATTAAGAGCTTTGAAGAGAGAGTAATAAATAGGAACAACTTGCTAGGTGGATGAGAATGAGCTCTGATAGCTATATACCTTATACACCTCACAATTTCTCCTTATGGTCTGTAGCCAGACAGCGATGCTGGAGTCACCGTATGATGAACTTTCAAAAAGATGCACACATCAATATACATAGCTCAATAAAATTGTCTGCTAAGTGGGCAATGCTGGCCAAAAAACAAATAGAATGAACTTCCTTAATGGTGTTTTTGTAGGGAAGCAAGTTTTTCTTAGCATCATTTCTGGAAATACATTTGGTAGAGGAGAAAGGAGGATCAAATTGTGTTGTGGACCTGAGACTGGAATGTATGAAAAATAACCCTAGCATGGTATATGAAATGCACACATAGGAGCAAATATAACTGTAGGAAGATCGTAAAAACATTTTGCTGTAATACATGGCACAACGTAAAGGAGGAAACGAAAGAAATGACAAGACAAAATCTAGACAAATGTAATTATGAGTGTACATTTACATCTCAGTGCTCAACTGGCCAGTGTCTGAGAAGGTTGTATAATGCTGCAGTACAGAAGTTTGGGGCACAAGTTCTGCAGCTGTCATTTATGACCACTTACTTCACAAGGCTGTTGGGAAGAGCAATAAATATAAGAGGAATTCCACCCTGCTATATAGCCCGGCAAAATTAGGTGCTTTAATAGGTTAAGTGAGTCAGTGCTAAATCAATACAAAAAAATAGATGATTTGGGTTCATAGGCTGGTCAGCCAAGTTTATTTCCCAGGCATAGATCTCCCTACAACGAAAGCAATTAATATGCTCACCAAAGCAGGACAGTGCCTTTATAGGCAAGAGGGGGCACTGAAAATAAATTTCTTGTAGATTTCTAAAGATTTCACCCGATAGGTACTATTACCTGCACATAAGACCAAATACAATCTATACTATGTTTTGCTCAATACCAAGTAACGATGAGTTTCTCAGACTGAATTGTAGGAATCATACAGGGTTCTCTTAAGGTCATTGTAAAATTTCCAGAGTCATAAAGGGATGCTGGCCCAAATTTTTCAGCCAATAACAGTATTATCTTGGCCTATTAGGACATACCCAGTTTTGTAGGTGACAAGTTTTAAAGGATTCTGCCCTGCATTAATTCAACTGTATTTTACAATCCTCTTCAGACCAATCAAATTGGACCTGGCCTAAAAGCTTTGGTACACACAAAAATGAATGTCTTGTACTTGGAAAATAATGATTAAATAGCACAGGATCATATCCTATCTGTGCCTGTAAATAACAGA
Organism: Halichoerus grypus; assembly: GCF_964656455.1. Taxonomy (NCBI): domain Eukaryota; kingdom Metazoa; phylum Chordata; class Mammalia; order Carnivora; family Phocidae; genus Halichoerus; species Halichoerus grypus. The sequence continues at coordinate 45,572,740 of NC_135714.1, forward strand.
GAAAGTGATGCAGAACTGTTAGCCTTCTAGCAGTCTTAAGGAACAAAAGAGGAGAGGGAATTCTAGGAAGCAGGAACAGCATGTGTAAAGACCCTGAGTATGGATGGACTGTAGGTTATGTATGGGAGGGAGATGGAGGTGAAGTTGGAAAAATGTCCAGGAGCCAGATGGTGAATGGATTGCATGCCATGTTTGAGTTCAGTTTTTATTGTGCAATTATGGGTTCCTTGAAGGACTTTTTGTGAGAGAATGATTATGGGAATTATTTTGATCTGTAAGAGCTTGCTGCCCGTAGAAAAAGCCTGAATTAACTCCTGCAAAACATGGCTAACCATATACAACAGGGGTTGCATGAATATCCTAATTCAAATTTCACAAACTTGGATCGAGCTAGTTACTGATAAACACGTTCACATAAATTATTTTATTTATTCCTCCCAATATTCCTAAAGGGAGCAAGTATATTGTGACTCTCTTTTTACTGATGAGAAAATTGAGAATCAAAGTGGTTAATTTTCTTGTGTGAGGTCACAGAGTCAAGAGTCACATTGCAGAGATTGGAATTCTGATCCAGTGGGGCCAGACTAAGGGTATAATTTACTAACAACACCTTTGTCTTGATTTTCTAGAAAAGTTCACCAAGCCCTCTAACCAGACACTCCAGGATGCTGAAGGCTCATCAGTGAACTTATAAACTACTCCTTATTTTCAGTGGAGGAAAATAGAGTTGTATAAATATTTTATTTATGTTTTAATTTGTATGGTATCAATGGAGAAAGTAAGCGTTACTTTAGCTGATCAGGCTTTGATAATGGTCCATAGTAAATTCTTTCTATATAACAGTGTAAGAGATTGTTCCCTAAAGAATTTATATATAAATGTATGTATAGAAAAGCAAATGGCCAAGGAAAGCCTAGACCATTTTAAAGAAGAATGAGGTTACGTTCCCAGAGAACTTAAAGCATTTATATAAAAATATTTGGAAATAATAAGTGTCAAATTCCGAACCTTTGTACTGCCACTTCCTTCTGAATACACTTTCTCCCTGGGTATCTGAATAACCCTCTCCTCTACCTTCTTCAGATGTCCCTGCAAATGGAAAATTTCTCTTATGTAAGATGGTAGCTTTCCACCCCTGTCATTTCCTGTCTTCCTGTCAAGTTTTATTTTTTTTTTCCACAGCATATATCGATTACTAGCTTATTATATAACTAGCACTGTCTGTAATTTGTTATTGCCTATCTATCTTATCTACTACAACAGAAGCTTGATGAGGGCAGGGAGATTTGCTTCTTTGGTTTTCTGATGAATTCCCAGCCCCTAGTAAATTTCCTGACACATAGTGTGTGTGAAATCAATACTTATTGATTATATGAATGAATTAAAATAGATACCAGGGAAGGCAGAAAGTAGTACTTACTGTATAGCAGTAGAAATCAAGGCAGTGTAAACTGGTCATATGATAAACACCAGGTCAAAGAAGCAGAAGAGAGAGAGCTGAGAAACAGACTCACGCTTATTTAGAAACTATACAAAACAGGGTGCCATTGCACATCATTAAAGAAGAAAGTTGACTATTCGATTATATGGTGCTGTGAAAATTGATTGTATAAATAGAAAAAAAGAAATCTGTGTATCATACTAGTCCCCAGTGAGTTCCAGGTGGATTAGATAGATACATGTGAAATAGAAACCTTAACTTTTAGGAAAAATTATATTTATGACCCAGGACTAGGGAAGGCTTTTTAGGCATGACACAAAAAGCAAAAAAATATAAGAAAAAAATGATAAATTTGGTAACATTAAAAACTCTAGTTATCCAAAGATACCACAAATAAAAGTGAAATGAGCTACAAACGCTGTAAAGGTATTTGCAACACATAAAGCTGACAAAGAATTAGCATCTAGAATATATATATATTTTAAAAAAACAAACTACACATCCAAAGAGAAGACAACAACTCAGTAGAAAAATGTGCCAATAGCAACAACACTTTATAGAAGAGGAAATCTGTGAAATGGCAGCCGTCCTCATTATCAGCCATGGAGAGGCAAATTAAAGCCACAGTAAGATGCTCTTTCATGCCCACCAGTTTGACAAAAATGAAAAAGTCTGACAAAGTCAAGTGTTGGCAGTGATGTGGAGCATCACTACTCCTCCAAACTACACTGTTGATGTAAATTAGTGCAATGTTGTGGAGAAACTTTTGGAATTATTAGTAAGATATTGCATTAATATTAACTGATGTTACTGTTAAATAAAATATTGAGTATAATTAAAGATACACATCCGGTTCTTCTATCTAGTCCATGGGGGATTAAATTCTCCTGCTGCCTTAATAGCTGTAAGTCTTGTGTAGGCCAGTGAAATATGAGTGGAAGTGATATATTTTGTTTCCAAGTCAAGTACATAAGTGTTGTTACACAATATTTCATGCACTTTCTTGTTCTGCTCCAGAGACCATGTGAGCATATGGTGACATAATGTGACTATTAACTCAAAGCATCCTGAATGCTGAGCCTATAGCTGAAGGACAGCTCACTTGGAGCATCACCTAGACAGCAAATATGTGTGAACAAGTGCTTAACTGTTGGGTGTTAAACTGCTGAGATTTAGGAATTATTAGTTGCTGTGGCATAACTAGTTTATCTTGACCGATAGCCCCTACAGTCCGGAAGTTCTAGGTCTAAGTGAGGTACTCAGTGAAAACTCTTGTACAGTACATAAGGAAACATACATAGTGAAGTTTTAAATAGCAAATGTTTTTAATAGCAAAAAATTAGAAACAATCTAAAAGTCCACCAATGGAAGAGAAAAATTGTTGTATAGGTACACAGTGGGATGTAGCAGTGAAAATGAATAAATTGGATTCATATGTAATCAGTAGTATGAAATTTAAAAATATAACGTTAACCAGTATAAGCAGGTTGAGAAGAATACATATAGTAATTTCCATTCTACGTATACATACATTTAGATAATGTAAATGCATGCAAAACAATACTACATATTACTTAGGAATGGATATTTGTATTAAAATGGCAAATAAATACATAGAGGTGTTAAACATCAAATTCAAGAGAGTGGCTCTATCTGGAAAGGACAAAAGGAAATGTGATTGAGGAGGGGCTCACCATATGCTTCAGTTATAGTGAGGATATTTATTTCTGAAGATGAGTGGAGGGTATAGGGGGAGTTGTATTATTCTCTGTAACTTTCGTGTATCTTAATATTCTTACTAATAAAAATAGTAACCATTTATAAAAGTGTGCAAGCAATAATGGACCATCTTGCAGAATTAGCTCTGTACTATGGAATGATTTTTTTAAAAAATGAAGAAGCTTTAGGAGATAAATATACCCAAAATAAGAAAGGCCCAAATATAGTTAAAGATATTCATTGGAAATTTCATATGAAAAGCACTCCCAAATTCTGTGAATTGACAGTATATGGAAATGGAAATATAAATTAGGAAAGTTTGTGAGGCTTTTAGGAGAGTAAGAGGCATTGATTTACATTTAAATATGAGGATACAATTTAATCAGGGTTATTCAGGGTAGGCTAGCTGATATAAAAAGTAAACCCCAACATCGCAGTGGCTCAACTCAGTAGAAATGTATTTCTTTGTTTTTGTTTTTGTTTTAATATTTTATTTACTTGTCAGACAGAGAGAGAGAGAGAGAGAGAGAGAGTGCACAAGCAGGCAGAGGGAGAAGCAGGCTCCCCACCGAGCAGGGAGCCCCATGTGGGGCTTGATCCCAGGACCCTTGGATCATGACCTGAACTGAAGGCAGACGCTTAACAGACTGAACCACCCAGGCGCCCCTAGAAATGTATTTCTTGCTGACATAGCATTCCATCTGGGCAATTGGCAAATAAACTTCTACAGAGTAATTCAGTGACCAGTGCTTCTTCCGTCTTGTGGCTCCAGCCTCTTCTATGTCCCCCTGAATTCTTTCCTCTCCACTAGGGGGACAGAGAAGCATGAAGGGTCACACAGGGAGGTTTTAGAGATCCGCCCTGGAGGTGGTGTAAATTTTCATCATATTCCAGTGATCCACTATTAGAAATATACATCTGACTTTAAAGGAGGCTTAAAATGTAGTCTAGGGGAGAGTGAGGTGAGTTTGGTGCATGCTTAGCCAGTCGTAGCCATACCATATTTATTAAAAATGTGAAATTGCCTCCTAAGTAAGGGGCTGGATTCTGATCATCAGTGATAGATCATCCAACAGGCAGAATTAATCTGAGCTAGAACACTAGTCAATCAGAACTGATAAAGATACTCTTTTAAAGAATTAGATGCTGATATTGCAAATAAACCGTCAGATATACATCATCAGGGAAAAATAACTCTGGATTTCTTTATACATATTTTATGTATTAGAATAGTTTCATTTTTAATACCTTGAGGATCTACCATCAATTATCTTTTTAGTGTTTAGGGCCTCTGAAGAAATGTGCCCTTATCTTAAACCTTTCCAGGCTGGATATTTATGAGGAGAAAATGCTAACCAGCTGTGGGATGGAGAGCTGCAGTGGGGCATCCAGCACGTTAAGCAGAGAGAGAGGCAGCGGAATAGACAGAATGATACCAGAGAATATTGAACTTGGAGTTAATGAAGTTTAGGCCAGGTTCTTAGTGCTGACTTCACTAGTCATGGAATTGTGAGCCACTTTACCTACCTATAGAAAATTTACTCCATGATACAACGAGAGGACAGGACTAAACATTTTCTGAGACCCTTTTCAGTGCTAAAGATAGTCTAAGTTAAATGCTCTAACCATAATTCTTTCCACATTACAAACAATAATTCAATAAAATATGACTCTTTCTGAGCAAAGCCAGTAGACAGCTAGCGGATCCAATAGGCAGATAGCATTTGAAGGGCTTTGTGCATGGTTGACTCAATTACCTTTTTCAGGGCATGCAGTGAAGAAGGAACAAGAATTTTTGGTTGCATCTGCACATACCTAAGTAGCACATTTCAAAATTTCTGGAATCTTTTTCCATTTCACTCCCTAAACACTTTTTTTGTGTTTTCCTTTTCTCCAACAACAAAGTAGCATCAACATATTTATTTTGCTTATTTTCCTGATTCTTCCCACTATAGTGCAAGCTCAAAGAAGGCAGACATTTCTGTTTGTTTTCTTAATGTTGTGTTTAGTACCTAGAACAGTACCTGGCACATAATAAGGTACTCACTAAACATTTATTGAATGAGTAAATAAATTATGAACTCGGGGAGGCATGAGAATCATCAGGAAGGTTTCTAAGAAGGCAGACATTAACATTTTTTTGCAGTTTGTATCTATGAAGATCTATCTGATAACAGTAAGCTGAGTTTTGTATTGCTTTTCTAACTCATGGGAAATAAATCAGGCCTGGAGAAGGACATACCCTCTTGGGGGCAGTTTTTCCTAAGCTTGAAACTTTTAAAATCTCATCTGGAATTTCTTAAAGTTGCCGTAAAAGGTGGATAATATCACATGAAATTATTTCAATAGGGCCTATTCTAACAATATATAAATAGGAAGTTAACAGAGTTTTGTTTGTAAATTTCAGGCAGAATTTTCATGAGGATTCTAATAGAATTCAAAAGTAGCCCAACACGAACAATTCTTAATCTGCTCAGTAGTAAGTAAGGTAATAGTACCACACAAGGTTCCAGATCCCCTACTTCAAATCAACATCTAATTATCAATGCTTATATATTATTCCAAGTCCTCATTCATCTAACTCCAGACCACTATTTAATCATGATGGATTGTGATAACAATATTGTTTGTGGTGCAGGCCATGATCTGCTATGATTCCTCTGCAAAATTATTATGATGAATCAATCACACTTGTCAATGATTTTTGAATGAGACAAATCCAAAACTAATTTGCTATCTGCAATCCAGATGTAATTGGCTATGTATCATAAATCTTCCATGAAAATATTCTTCAGTTTCATTTCTGTCAACAAGCAAAAGTGTTCTTCATAGTTCACTCCCCAAGAAAAACAATAGAGTATAATTAGAAAGGAAGGGAGAAAGTGCAGAGTTGACTTGAATACAGAAAACAGGAAATGCCTGGATCAAATTGGCTGCACAAATGATTCTCTGTTATCAAAATCATTATAAATTTCATCTCTCCATTTTTGGTCCAGGGACTCAATACCTAAGATAGCCATAAAATATTTACCTTCATGCTAAATTATAGAAATTAAACAATGCTTATAGAGTGCTCTAGAATTTGAAAATGACTTACACTTATTTATTTTGAAATAGATGGAGATTCAGTTACAAAACATTGAGGGGGGCAAAGGTGGAATTCACTATTGCAGTCCAGAAAACATAAGATTTTAAATATTTTTGTTTTATTCACCGGAGGGAGTCCTAGTGATTAATTAACTATGATACAAATAAAACGTAGACTATGGTTTCAAACCTCAGGGTCCAGAAAGTTTTTATACCAGGGCATACCGACTACAGTGCTGACTCTGGGGAGTGTGCATGCGTGTGTATATGTGATCTATGTAATGGACATCCTTGTCTTAATTGAGAAGTAATTGAGAAATTCTGCATGAGTATAAATATATCATTCTTATTTTTTAACAAATGATTTAAAATGCCTATTTCTCTGTAGTGGTTCAGTAACCTCTTCCTGTTGTGTATGAAGCAGAGCACTCTTCCTGATGCAAATTTCCAGCATCGGTATAATTCATCTTTCTTAATACGTGAAAGAAGGCATTTTGACCAATCAAAGCTCAGAAAGGGTATATAGACCCCTTCTCAGAAGGAATCTTCTCTGAGCTGAAATGTGTCTAATCACAAATCTTGTTTCTTTTCCCCCTAGTACATTCCTTTGTGCTATTCTTTGTCTAATCCATGCTGCCAAACTAACTTCACATAATAACATCATTAATAATAGTTAGCACTTATACAGTGCATACCATCTCCAAAATACTGAACTAACATTAAAGCATTAATGCACATTGAAAGAAGTCAGCAAAAGTATGGAACTTCTGAGTTCTTTTGAGATGAGTAAAAAAATATTTCATTATTAATTTTTGGATGATGTGGTTTGTTTACTCTGTTTTTTTAAAAATACTTTCTCCCTTGTCACATAAGAGGAATAATGTTCACGGAGGGGAAATATATGAGCCTATAACTGGCTTTTACAGATGATTAAATGCTGGGGTTGAAGCCGAGGCTTTTGATAACTGCTAGAGCCATTTATGACCTCATATACTACTCCACTGTGGGGCATTAGGCTTTAAATAACATCACCCATGTGCTTTTATGAAAAGAAGAGAAAGAAAAATAAAATTCCCTTTCAGATGAGGAAAGAAATACATGTAGAGAACCCTATAGAAAAGACATAAATATACATGAGTAAAATTATACTTAGTGAAGATTCTGTAATAGATTTGGGAGCCAGGGTATCACTTGACATGTCTGGATAGCCTTTGGATAGAAAACTTATGAAGGGATATTTCTTTTATCTATGGGCATAAAAGGTACACTGGGGTTTATCATAGGCCCCGGCATTGGTCATTGCTATACAGAGGACTCTGATCTCCACACGAAGTGACTTATGCTGACACTGCTCATCTGCTTGTATTGGACATGGGCTCTCTAAGTGGGCAGTTTGCCAAAATCACATCTAAAAATACCACTGGATGGACAATGTCATGCCAAACGTTTATGTAGTGGGAGGCATCCACGGTGCAAATGTGGCTAAAGAGGTGCCAGGGAAAAAGAGAAAATCACGTGTATTTCTCTAAAATGTATCTAGCAGAATGCAAAGATTATTGCTCCTCAAGTAGCCATTAAAATGTGTTCATTGGATTTTTAATCCTTGCTATATTTTTTCCTGACCTTTAAGCATCTACTACTGAATGACATTTCTCTGATTAAAAAAAAAAGAAGAAGAAGAAGAAGAAGCAGCTGCAACAGCAGCAGCCTAGGAGGAAGATGGACATGAGAATGTGAATAGAGAATCCATAAGAAGTAACAAACAGCTCTGGAATAAATGCATATTTATCATAATAATAGGAATAATTAATAGTACTGAATTCTCTACACACATTATCTCTTTTACTCATCATAACAATCCTATCAGGAAAATTCCATTATTATTCTTATTTTACAGATGAGAAAGTGATGAGAAACTGAGCTAAGAAACTGGATTTAAAGACTTCAGTCAGCTCCCCGAGTGGAGGAGCTGAGATCTAAACCCAGAAGGTCTGATTCTACAGCTCAGACTTTTATCACCATGACATGCCTCAGCAGTCAGCATTTCAAAGCTCATATATACCACTCATTGGCACACACTTTCCATGTATCAGTCATTATCAAAGTCTTCTATATTAACCCTGAAAAAGATGGGAGTCCCAGACAACAAGGAGTTAAACTAGAATTCATATTCGTATTTGTCTGGTGCTAAAACCTGTGCTGTTCTAAATACATGCAAATGGTTTTATAGTTTTAGATTTGGAAGAGACCCCAGCAGGCTCCAGTACAGGTCTTTCGGTTTCACATGCACCGAGGAAAAGATAAGGGATCTGCCAAAGTTCTACAATAAGGTACTGTCAGGGCTCAGATGAGACTTCCTTTATTTTTGTGGTGAGAGTACCTTTTTTCCCCAAAGTTGTTAATGTTATTCCTCAGTACCCAAAATAGAGGGTTGCTAGAGGTGAAGCAATAACCATTTGGGAAGATAATAGTCCCTGTTTTCTTTGCATTGAGACACAGGACAAAAGTGATACCATTGAATTGAATATCAGGGAATTAGTGGTTAAAATCTAATACTGCTGATCCCATAGTTACACATGATGATCCTAATACATAATCAAAGATGGTCAGGCAACTGCGCCGTATAATTACATTAGATATACTAACTGCTCCCATTTTGTGAATGCTCATCATGTGTGAGGTGTTGTATTAACTCACTCTGCATAGCAATCATATGATGGAGGCACAATTATTACTCACATTTTATAGGTGGGGAAACTGAGGCACAGTGAGGTTAAGTAATTTGCTCAATGTTACCTGGTGGTTAATGTTGGAGGCACTAACCCTAACCCTGGTTGTCTGAATCCAGAGCCTGTTCTCTCACTCATTTGTCTGAAACTGCCACTTGAGTCTGTTTCTAATGGTTTTCAGCAGCAATTGGAAATTTAATGCCAGTGGATTCTCCTGGTCCCAAAGGGATATGCAAAGATTTTTAAAAAGATGTACATGGGCTTAGATACACATCTAAGAAGATGCCTTAGATGGTCTGAGAATGTTATCACTTAGGTTACTACTTAGTGCCTAATTTAATCGATGTTGTTTGAAATAGATGAATTTTCAAACTAGGTATAATGTGTCTGCCTAGAGTAACACTGAATTATTCTAATATCTCTGTGAATAGGAGAATTAACACCCAGAGAGTTAGATTTCCTTTCTCTTCATTCAGATTTTCTTGATATTATAAAACCATTTCTTTAGCTTCTGTGATGAATCTAAATTATGAGGAACAATGGTGTGCACTATTATTAATTAACATATGCATAGTTATTTATTTATTTTTTTTTTAAAGATTTTATTTATTTATTTGACAGAGAGAGAGAGAGTGAGAGCAGGAACACAAGCAGGGGGAGTGGAAGAGGGAGAGGGAGAAGCAGGCTTCCCGCCGAGCAGGGAGCCCGATGCGGGGCTCGATCCCAGGATCCTGGGATCATGACCTGAGCCGAAGGCAGATGCTTAACAACTGAGCCACCCAGGCGCCCCGCATAGTTATTTTTTATAGACTTCGAGCCAAAGGTGCATCTACAATTGATGCTCATTTGTGATTTGTAAAGTAGTTCTCATTTTTCTATATAGGCACTTTCATTGCAAAGTGCTTTCTTGGTCTCTTATTTTTAAATAGGAAATTTCCTACAGTAAAGTGTTAAGGATGTAAATTTGATTTCACCGGCAGATGTGCAAAAATCATTGATATTCTAATTAACATTAACTCCAACCTACAGATAATTTGTTGGGTGGCTCTGCTCTCTGGTGCAAATGGCAGTCTCATATAGATGCTCACCATTTCTCTGTAGCTCAATAGGATGTGAGTGTGATATGTATACCTATAAGCATTTCACCCTGAATAGTAAGTTTCTGCTTCTTAAGCATGTGCGCAATAAATATAGTGCATGGGAAAAATTGGAAGGTTAATTAGTCCTGATGTGCCTCCCTGATGTAACAATGGAATACAGTACAACCTGAGAGTTGCATTCGTTTTGATCTTTTAATGGATGTTATTTGGTATCTTATATATGGATATCAGGGTTTTTTTTTTTGTCATAAAACTCTCCCAAAAAATAATACAGGACCTCATTGGTCCATAACAATAAGCCTTTACTAAATTCACGCTTCTAGGTGGTCAGCAGGTGGTTCTGCTAACTTTGGTGGACCTCAGTTCTCTTTCTGGGTGATAGCAGGCTAGATTATCTGGAATGACTGGGTCAACCTGGCTCTGCTCCACAGCTCTCATCTTCTTATAGGCAGGCCTAGTCATGTCCTCATGCTGATGGCTGACAGCAATCGCAAGGACAAGTACTGTTGTCCTAGACCATTCCAAGCTTCTGTTTGTACCATGTTTGCTAACAACTCACTGGCCAGGACAGGAGACATGGCCAAGCCCAAGGGAGGGGAATTCTGTCAATACCTCCTACACCTAACTTGGGAAAGCTTTGAAAAGTAACATAGCAGAGTGTTGTGGGCACAGGGAAAGAGAAATAATTGGGTCTATTTGCATAAGTTAGTACAGTCTTCACTCAGAGCTTCAATTATTTGCTCAACTCTATCCCCCCCACCCTCACTATCATCCAGTTATAGCATTAATCTCACAAGGGCCAAAATCTTACAATCTGAAATAGGTTTGGATGTGGGTTCTTTTGCTTCAGAGAACTACAGAATAAAAAGACAAATTGTCTGCCCCCAAACACTCAAACTGTGTGGCAGATTATATCTTTAAAAACGGTCGCAGTAATACTTTTGGTGCCACCCAGCCACTGTGTTGTGAGTAGCCAAGCCCACATGGGAAGAGCATGTGAAGATACACCTGATAGATAACAGCTGATGTCCCCACCAGCATCCGTTACCAGGCATCTTAGTGAGTAAGCCTTCCAGTAATTATAGGCCCCAGCCTTCAAGTCCTCTAGCTGAGGTACCAAGGACTGTTGAGTAGAGAGAAGCTATCTCCACTATTTCGAGCTGAAATTCCTGAGCCAAAAATCCATGAACAACATAAAGGTTTGTTTTGTGCCACTCAGTCAGGGAGAAAATAATTACAAAAAACACTTTCATTGGAATAAAGAAAACTAAGGGGCACTGTAGCGGTCTCTAGTCCATATCAATTCTGAAATCCTTCCAGGCAGAATGTGGCCAGGTCCCCCTACCCTGGAGTGGAGTATATTTCTTGATTCAGCTTTGAATTTGTAATCTGGGAATGACTAAGCCCCTTTAAAACAAGCTAGTAGTGCTTTTGCAGGTAAATGATCTTGAAAACTGTGTGGGTGTTCTATGTATCAGATTTGAGTTCACTATATACACCACAAACTACATCCTATTCCTCTCTCTATGGATTCAGTTACTGGTGTTTTGACATGTCCAGCTGCTGTGCAATGACACTATTAAGATTCCTACGAGTCTATGTGTCCCGCTGAGAAGGTCTCCAAATCAATAGATCCTATTTTTGTTACGGTAGCACTCCACTTTGAGTACAGTTGTTTTCATTCATAGCCTTAATAATGGTGTAGAACAAACAACCATTAAACTTCTGTGACAAACAACCATAGGAATTTATTACTTACATTAAGAGAATAGTTCTAGAAGCAACAGTGCTGATCATGCATGGTGGTTATCTTCTTATCAAATGATTTAGCATGGCCTTATCTGAGACAACTGGGAAACCTCAGCTCTGCTCCTTGTATCTCCCATCCTTCATCAGGCTAGCCCAGGAGCAGTATCAGAGGACAAAGTGTGAGAATGCACCCAACTGTATAAACCCATTTTAATCTTTTCTTTGCGTCATGTATGTGAACCTATCATTGGCCAGAGCCATTCATGGCTGAACCCAGGGGTGGAAATTGTGTCTATTCCCATGCTGATGGGAGGGGATTGCAAAAATTATACTATGGCAAAGCATGTGGATACAGGAGGGGCAAAAAATGGGGTACGTCTCCGCAGTCTACCGATTCTAGATCTTCTGAATCCAAACTTCCAATTCTTATGCACAAGACCAAATGAACATTGTCAGTTACTTTACTTTCTATTTCAGTGGAGTTGCATATGTATTTTCCTTTAGATTTTACAGTGCTTATAACTTATTTTTGTGCATTTAAAAATACTAATTAAAGCCCCAGATTTCCTTTTGAGGAAAATACCTTTTATTGTTGTAGTTAACAGACGAGGAAACCTCAGTAGAAGGTTTAAGACACTTGCTAAATTTCTTTCCCTTCAGGGACAAAGAGTTAATGGTATTCAAATTGGTCCCATTTGTCAATTAGAACATGTGTTTCTGCAATTAAACTGTACTAAATAGCAGCAAAGTTTATTTCAATTGACAGGATTTTCCCCTCTATTTTTTACAGATATATTTTATTTTTTCATACATTGAGTGTTTAAATGAGATTTTCCTAATGAGGACTGACTCAGACTATATTTTTCCAACACCACAAACTGGATTAAATATATTTCCATATGCACAATATATGATGGTATATGCTTTGATCACTCATGATTTTCCTGCAGAATAAACTGAATTGTGTCATGGGTAACCATTAGGGGAAGTAAAGATGACCAGACTGATAATCACTGGTTGTTACAACAGCTGTCATATGAGAAACCACACCCCTGACATAAAAGTCCACTTTATTTTCTTTAAACATACGGTAGTTGAATTTTATGGGTACCTTTTAGCCTTCTGTGGTTTTTTATTTACCGAAGTGGTCACTAAAGGAAAGTTAACTAATATTTAAGGACAGGAATATAATACTTCTGTGACTTTCAACCCTAAAAGCAAAACCCATTAGTAGCTATAGATTTTTCTCTGCAGCAATGAAGTAGTGTATAATCAATTTATATTAGTCTAACACGGTATATGAAGATGGTAAGTCTTGCTGGGTCTGTGCTTCTGTTTCCTATGAGAGCTTATACCAGACTGTACATTAAGTCTAAGAGATGAGACACAGACTGGAGTCTCAATGGTTATAAAACAATCCTTGGTGTCTGACCCCAGTCACCTTCTTAACAATCCTGAGTAATGAACATTTATTGTAATCAATAGCTTCCATTGGGGTGAATCAACTTAATCATTAAAACTTATCATATTTTAAACAAATTAGTACCACTAATAAGTAATATATTTGCCTGATGTTGTCAGTTATCTTTCTCCTTTCCTTTTCTTTTTCCTCCCTCCCTCCCTCCCTTTCTCCCTCTTTTCCTTCCTTCCTTCCTTCCTTCCTTCTTCCTTCCTTCCCTCCTCTCCCCACCCCCTTTCTGTGACTCTGTTTTATTTTTTTTTTCTTCGTTGCATCGTCAAGAATGAGTCTTCTTTGGAGTGTGGAGACTTGTAGGTATTGAAAAATGTTTCATGGGGTCATAATTCAAAGAAATTAGGCTCTAGAGAATTTAAATAATATGAAAATATAATGCATAAACCTATAATTTCAAGCCTGAATTTTTCACTGTATTCACCAGTCAAAATGTTTTTATGTTTCTTTCAAAAATTTTTATATTGTGTAGTTTTATTTCTTATGGTTACTAATCCACAAAGTTTTCAGCATTATGCAAGACAATATACTGTGTTGGGAAGTTTCCGTTACCATGGAGCCAGAAGTTCTGGCTCTCTAACCTTGCAGAATCATTGAAGCCTCAGTTTCATTTCTCAAATTTGAATAACAAAAATAATTCCCCCTTTCTCTACCTCTACAATTGTTCATGAGGATAAAATTAATCACTAATATGTGAATGTCTTCTGTGTACTATGAGTCTTTGCATAAATGCAGACACATGAGATATGGAAAAGAGAGACAATTTTCTTCTTATAATTTCCTAGGAAAACACTATAGCAGGATTTAAAAAACTGTCCCCCAACCCTCCGTTGGGTTGGGGTACATTATATATCCCTACCTTCCCTTTCAGAAGTCATGGACCACACTGAGCTAGGATTAAAAAACAATGTTTTGTTTTGTCCTGATAAAGTGGCAGGAAATCTTTTAGTAGTAGGTTCCAGGATTTTACTAAAAGGTGAGAAAAATGCTAGAAAAAAATGTTTGTCTGTCTGTAAATACATTGAGTCACCACCCCAAGGCAAACCTCCAACCTCACCCAGTTCTTATCTTGTCTCTAACTCTCATGATGGAAGGAGAAACTCAACCTATTGAAATGATTTTTATCTGGGTCTTGGACCTAGAAGGGACTACATGGGATTCCACAAGAAAGTAGATGAGGTAAAAGATAAGAAAACCAGGATGAGGGGAGAAGAAAAAGAAAAACAGGACACACATCTTATGATTAACAGTGTAACTCAGTATGAACTAATTGGCCACCGAAGGGGAAACTAAAGAACACTTTTGTCCTATATTCTATACTCATAATCTGTGTTTAATAATAATAAATAATGCAAATTTTCAGAAATGGATTCTTCCTTCCTCCCTGTATATATGAAGGCATGGTCAGGAGGTCACAATATTTGCACTAAAATCATGAATATACAAGTACCCAGTCCTTTCCTTATTTTCAGCAGTGCATCCAATGAGGTACATATGAATCTTCTAGTCAGTCAGTTTATTAATATACAGTGAAGCAAATGCTATCCTTATATTAATGAAGATGTTGCTTACTATCTGATTATAATGTATTTATTGAGAAATCATTTATTCATGCTTATTAAATGTCTACCAGGTACCAAGCAATAAATTGGGGAATTAAATTACAATTGGTATTATACAGTGACTTTGGCTAAAGAAACAGTAGAGTACAATTCATGTACACCAATTACAAATAACAAATCAATATATGCTGTTCTAAGGTGCATTTCCATTCTCTCTCTCTCTCTCTTTTTTTTAAGATTTTATTTATTTAGGGGCGCCTGGGTGGCTCAGTCGTTAGGCGTCTGCCTTCGGCTCAGGTCATGATCCCCGGGTCCTGGGATCGAGCCCCGCGTCGGGCTCCCTGCTCGGCGGGAAGCCTGCTTCTCCCTCTCCCACTCCCTCTGCTTGTGTTCCCTCTCTCGCTGTCTCTCTCTCTGTCAAATGGATAAATAAAATCTTAAAAAAAAAAAAAAAGATTTTATTTATTTATTTGACAGAGAGAGACACAGCAAGAGAGGGAACACGAGCAGGGGGAGGGGGAGAGGGAGAAGCAGGCTTCCCACTGAGCAGGGAGCCCGTTATGGGGCTCGATGCGGG
The DNA here is from genome assembly GCF_964656455.1 of Halichoerus grypus. NCBI lineage: Eukaryota > Metazoa > Chordata > Mammalia > Carnivora > Phocidae > Halichoerus > Halichoerus grypus. Next base: position 45,588,175 of record NC_135714.1, read on the forward strand.
GCTCGATCCCAGAACCCTGAGATCATGACCTGAGCCAAAAGCAGACGCTTAATGACTGAGCCACCCAGGCACCCGCATTTCCACTCTCTTATCACAACTATACCGCACATACACACGCACACACACACGTGCACACACACCATTTTTATATTTTGAAATCTCAGATTTGAAATATTTGCTGTGCATCCTAACTGGTTCACTGATACACTCTTTGTTTAGAGAGAAATTAATATATATTAAAATGCAATGTTTATATGGAAGTGTAAAAGAAGTAGATAGCTAAAACATTTTGTCATAAAAGAATAAAGGGGAGGAATCTGATATCAAGATTTATTATATAATTACAGTAATCAAGATTGTGTGTTACTGATGGAGGGAGTATCACATAGATCAATGGAACAACATAGAGAACCAAGAAATTCCCCATACAAGTGCAGACAACTGATTTTTAACCAAGGTACAAAATAAATCCAGTGGAGGGAAGATAATATTTTCAACAGATGGTGCTAGAATAATTAGGTAGAATGAACTTCAACCTAAATGTCATATCTTACATAAAAAATAACTTAAAGTGGTAGATGGACTTAAATATAAAATGTAAAGCTATAAAACTTTTAGAAAGAAAATGGGGGAGAAAATCTTTAGAACCTAAAATTTGTTGAAGAGTTATTAGACATGACACAAAGAGCATGATTCATAAAAGAAAACAAATTTCAACAAAATTAAAAACCTTTGCTTTGAAAAAAAAAACCCACAAAAAAACACAAAACAGACAAAACAAAAGAAAAACCCTATTAAAGAATAAAAAGTCAAGCTACAGCCTGGAAGAAAATATTTGCAAATCACATATCTGATTGAGACTCTTATCTTGAATATATAAGAACTTCTCAAAACTCAACAGTAAAAAACAAACAATCCAATTAGGAAACAGGTAAAGACATGAAGAGACATTTCATAGAAGAGAATATACAAATGATAAATAAGCACATGAAAAGATGCCAATATCAATGCAAATCAGAATCACGATGAGATTCCATGTCACAACCACTAGGACAACTGTAATAAAAAAACAGATAATAATAAGTGTTGGTGTAGATGTGGGGAAATTGGATCACTCATACACTGGAATGTAAAACTTCCAGGACTTCCAGAGTGCACCAGTTTGGAAGACAGTTTGGAGCTTTCTCACAAAACTAAATGTACTCTTATTCTGTGATCAGCAATCACACTCCTTGGTATTTATTACAGTGAGTTGAAAACTTCCACACAAAAACCTGCACACGTATTCTCCTAGCAGCTTTACTCCTAATTGCAAAACTTGGAAGCAAACAAGATGTCCTTTAGTAGGTCTATTAGTTTGCTAAGACTGCCATAAAATACCACAGACTGGGTAGCTTGAAACAGAAGTGTATTTCCTCATAATTCTGGAGCAAAAGTCCAAGATCATGGTGTTGGCAGGGTTGGTTTCTTCTGATGGCCTCTCTCCTTTGCTTATAGATTACTGTCTTCTCCATGTGTCTTCTCATGGTCTTCCTTCTGTGCATATCTGTGTCCTAGTATTTTCTTACAAGGACATCTGCCATATTGGATTAGGGCCCAGGTTAATGATCTCATTTTAACTTAATCGCCTCTTTAAAGGCCCTATCTCCTAGTATAGTCACATTTTGAGGTACTAGGGGTTAGGACTTCAACATGTGAATATGAAGGGAGGACACAATTTAACCCATAATAGTAGGTGAATAGATAGGTAAAATGTGGTATATCATCCATCCAATGGACTATTATTCAGTGCTTAGAAAAAAAAAAAAAGCTATCAAATCATGGAAACACATGGAGGAAACTTAAATGCATATTATTAAGGGTAATTTACAATCTGAAAAGTCTGCATATTGTATAAGTTAACATTCTGGAAAAGGCAAAACTATGGAGGCAGTAAAAAGATCAGTGATTGCCAGGGGTCAGGGGAGGGAGGGATGAACAGGTGGAGCACAGAGGATTTTAATGACAGTGAAACTATTCTCTATGATACTATAATAGTGGGTACATGTCATTATACATGTTTCAAAATCCATAAAATGTGCAATACCAAGAGGGAACCCTAATGCAAACTATGCACTTGGAGTGATAATGATGTGTCAATGTAGATTCATTGATTATTACAAATGTACCACTTTGGTGTTGGATGTTGATAGTGGGGAGGCTGTTAGTGCAAGGGTAGGCTGTGTGTGTGGAGTCTGGAGATTTATAGGAATTCTGTACTTTTTGATCAATTTTTCCTGTAAACCTAAAACTGCTCTAAAAATAAAGCCTATTAAAATATAGTGTCAGTGCCAAATGCTAACAGGTATGCAGAGAAACTGGATCTCTCATATGTTATTAGTAGGAATTTAAATTAATAAGGTCATTCTGGGAAATAGGTTGGCAGTTGCTTAAAAAAACAAAACAAAACTGAATGTATACTAACCATATAACCCAACAATCACACTTTTGGGCATTTATCCCAGAGGGAAAAAAAAAAAAAACTATCTGCATAAAAACCTATATAGGAATGTTCATAGCAGCTTTATTTGTAATTGCTCTGAACTGGAAACCACCAAAATGTCCTACAATAAGTGAATAAATAAACTGTGGTACACACATATAATGGAATAATACTCAGCAATAAGAAGGAACATCTTGGTTGGATCTCAAGAATATTATGCTGTGTGCTTTAAAAGGCCAATCTCAAAGGTCACATGATTTGCAATTCTGTTATATAATATTCTGGATATAAATATAGACCTAAGATAGACAGAAATATAGCTATATAAAATCAACTAGTGGTTGCCAAAGGTTAAGGAGGAGAGGAATAGGTATGACTGTAAGTGGGTAACTTGAGGGAGATCTTTGGGGTTCTATATCTTGATTGAGGTAGTGGTTATAGAAATCTACACATGTGGTAAAATGGCATAGAACTATTTACACATTGTAATAAAATGACTTTCCTAGTTTTGTTATTGTTCTATAGTTACATAAAAATGTAATCCTCAGGGGAAACTGGGTAAAGGGACCTCTCTGTACCTGCTTTTTTGTGACTATAATTATTTCAAAATAAAAAGTTAAAGAATGTACTAATACAGACATATTAGTATTCAGTTGAGACTTTCTAAAATAATTAGAATGATGAGAATCTTTGAATAATCACTAGAAAGTGTTGAGAAAAATCTTCCATAATCCATGTAGGGAAACAGGTGATACTGATTTGTTTATATAAAATGCTTTCTACTTTCTAGAATCTATCCTATGCAGATGGGGTTGCAATTATGTAAATTATTCAGTTTTTTTTTTTTAATAAAAAGTAACTGCTGGAATGATAGGTTGGTGCCAAACAAAATGTTAAAATAGAATAAAACCACAAAAGGAAATTCATATTTACAGAGTTTTGATTATTTATTGAAATTAACCTGCCTGCTCCTGAGTTTTTAAAAAACATTATTTTTATCCTTTTGTCCTTTCTAAAGGGACATCCCTATCCCTTTTTAAAAAATACCATGTTGGACCAATGGCTCAAATAAAAATAGGAAATGTCTTTTTTCACAGTATGTTTCCATACTGGAGTTCTCCCTATTTTAAATTCTCAACAATTTTGATGTTCTCAGCAATATGACATTTATATATTAGATCTGTGATGATCATTATGACAGCCATGGCATGAATCACTTTCTTGAATTTCCTAGCAGTAAAAAAAGCTCAAATCTTTCCATGAAAGTCTTTGTTCCCATAAAATTTCCTACCACTGAAATTTTTAACTCTTTTCCATCAAGTGTGTGATTTTGAAGCACTCTTGTATTTTATTATATTGCTTGGACTAAGTTTCCCCTGTTGATGTATTTCTTAAATGGTTTTTTTTAAACTACAAGTACACACACACACACACACACACACACACACACAAATTACATAAAATACTGTTAAGTATCTCTTGAGTGGTAAAGGTGGAGAATGGAGGAAGGAGGGTGCTGTTCTCCATCTTTTCTAGTCTTTATTCCATCTTCTGATAGTAGATAGAATGTAAAAACAAAAGCTTGCTCTGGCATAGTGTGAATTATGGCATCCTTTCTTTATTAATGCTGCATGAGCATTGGAAAATGACAAACATGCCTTTGCTTAGTACCATGACAACCATCAGACCTTTAAAAATACGTATTATTCATTTTAGTTACTTGTTCAAGCCTTGCTAATGGACACAGGAAAATCTGGAATTCACCTTTCCATGGCCTTTTGTGCTAAAAACCTTGTTTCTTTTATACATTTGCTAAATAGTTTATTTGTTTTCAAAAGGCAGATGCTTCAAAATGTTTGAAGTTTAAATGATAATAATAAAGGGTCATTACTTTTAATTTTTCTGGAATCTGAGATCATCACTGAATGTTTGGCTTGTTCAGTGGTTCTTACATTCCTGGGAAGAAGGACTTTGTATTAGTCAGGGTTTTCTAGAGAAATTGAACCACTATTATATGGAATTGATTCACACAATTATGGAGCCTGAGAAGTCCAGAACCAAGAGCCGATGGTACAGTGCTATCCGAGTGTGAAGGTCTGAGAACCAGGATTGCTAGTGGTATAAGTTCCAGGCCAAGTTCAAGTCCAAAGGCAGAAGACCAGTGTCCCAGCTTAAAGTCAGTCCGGCAGAGAGAAAAAAATTCTTATTCATCCTTCTATTCTATCCAGGCCTGGATTGAATGAGGCCCATCCAAATTGATCAGAGCAATCTGCTTTCCTCAGTCTACAGACTCAAATGTTAATCTCATTCAGAAGTACCCTCACAGACACACTCAGAAATAATGTTTAACCAAATACCTAGGCACCTCAGGGCCCAGTGAAGTTGACCAATAAAATTAACCATTACATACTTATTCTGCAATGTCACTGGATGTAGTTTTTCCTACAAATGGAATATAGAAAATGTTAGAAAGGAGGGAGAATCAAAACTACAGTCGCTTCTTTTTACTGAAGGACTCCAGGCAGCTGTCTTTTTTTTTCACGAGTTTTTTTCATCTGTTTTATGTGCACCAGAGGATAGGAAGAACTGTACTTTCTTATGAAAGTGACTCAGAGAAAAATGAGTGTGCTATCTACAGTGTAGTATTTGCTGCTTTTTACCCAATTTCATTTTTCTGACACCACTGAATCAGATTTCCATTTCTGTACTTAGCCTCCATATATGTACAGGTCACCATGGTACCCAGTAACTTCAGACAATCCATAGATAACTATAGACATGTCAGAAAGTAATAGAAGCTGCTTTTATATTATTAAATTAGAGTCACAGTGGTTAATTTCCTTGCTAACCTATTATTGTAAAAATAGTATCAGAGAAGAGATAGCAGGACTTTCTCCTCTAATAAGCAACAATATGAAACTGCTTTTCCAAATAATAAATTGTTTTCATTTAATGTTTACTTGTGTCCTTTATTCAACACACTTTAATGAAACACTGGCTAAATTGAAGATACTACAAAGTACCACAGTAAACACAATGTATGTAAAAATAAAGATGAATAAAATATTTTGTCTTGGGATTTAGCAGGATAGAAATTTCAGAAAACATCTAGCATCAGGGTTGAAAACTTTAATATCAGGGCATTCTTTCCAGTGTGAAGAATGAGATGATGGGCAGCAGTTTTGAGTAATTCTTGGAAGTCTAGGCAAGCAGCTGTAAGGAGATCTGAAAATGACAATAGAGCTTTGGTCACAGTTACTTGAACCAGGGAAAAATGTCTCGTCTCCAACTGGGACTAAAGAAAGCAAAGAGAACAATAAAGAAATAGACCAATTACCAGAAGTAGAATTTCTGAACATAGCTCTATTTAGAAGAACTGAAGCACATGATGTGAGAAATCAGACATTTGGAGTAAGGTCAGAGCCCATTCAACAGAAATATAGCACTTTGTTGGGGTCCCATTAATAACAAGGGCAACCTGATGCTTGGTAAAAAATGCTGTTGGTGGAAAGGTCCTTAGAGATTACTCACTTTAGTTCATATTTGGTGTTGGCATCTAAATACTCTGAGCCTTCTGGTGGACATTTAGTTTCAGCCATGCAAAAGAGGAAAAATGCAAAGTGAAATTTGAGTATAGGACTTACAGAACTTGGGATCCCCAGACTCCACCAGCTGAACTGTATACTCCTCTCCTAGATTGGCTTCAGGGGTAAAGGAGATGGAACTTAGGATTTATAGTCAAATGACCTAGGATTAGCACTTTTGGTTACTAAGTGAGTGCGGTTGTGTGAATCATTTAAGATTTTCATCATTAGTTTTCTTACATTTAATATGTATATGGCAGATCAGTTGTATTGGTGGTTTTAGATTTTTACTCTTGCCATTGTGGGTAGGACTTTCTGCCCCACTTCTTGACTCTGGGAATAGCTACATGATTTGATTTGACTAGTGGTATATTATTACCAAACATGATGCAGGTAGAGTGTCTCAGTTATCTATTGCTGTTTAAGAAACCGCCACAAAACATAGTGACCTAAAACAAAAATCATTTTGTTTTAGTTCTATGGGTCAGCAATTTGGGCTTAGTTCTGCTTGGTGGTTTTCTACTGGTCCTTCCTGGCGTGGCTTGATTTAGAGGCTGGTTTGCCTCAGAGTTCTCAGCTGGGTGACTGGTCTCTGCTCTATGTAGTTTTTATCATCCTCAAGCAGGCTGTGCAGTTTCCTCACATGGTAACATGACTTTCCAAGAAATGAAAGAAGAAGCCAGAAGCCTCCAGAAGCTAGAGCCAGAAGTTGAACAATGTCACATTGACACATTCTATCAGCCAAAATAAGTCAAAAGACCACCCCAGATTCAAGAGGTGGGTAAACAGACAGATTGCAAAAAGGCATGTATAAAAGGAGGGGAGGAATCATCATGGCCTTCCTTGTAAACAATTGGACATAAAAAAGCATAAAAACCACTTGCATATTGAGGCTTGCTTACCTGCTATCAAATCCCCTAGCTATCTTTCTGGAGGATGAGATATATGGAACTGGCTACACCACCCGCCATCCTTCCTATGCCAGACTGATCTCATCAGCCGGGCCCCAGACATGAGTGAGCCCAGTCAAGACCAACAACAGGCATACCTTGCTTTGTTGTGCTTTGCCTTATTGTGCTTTACAGATACTGCATTTTTTACAAATTTGTGGCAAACCTGCACCATTTTTCCAACAACATTTACTTATTTTGTCTCTGTGTCACGTTTTTGTGATTCTAAAAATATTTCAAACTTTTTCAGTATTACTATATATGTTATAGTGATCTGCAATCATTGATCTTTGGTGTTTCTATCATAATTGTTTTGGGGCACCTCAAACTGCAACCACATAAGATGGCAAACTTAATTGATGAGTATTGTGTGTGTTCTGACTGCTCTACCTACCAGCCATTCCCCCATCTCTCTCCTTCTCCTCAGGCTCCCTATTTTCTGAGACACAACAGTATTGAAATTAGGGCTATTAATAGCTTTACAATGGCCTCTAAGTGTTCAAGTGAAAGGAAGAGTCACATGTCTTTGACTTTAAGTCAAAAGCTAGAAATGATTGAGCTTAGTGAGGAAGTCATGTGGAAAGCCAAGATAGACCTAAAGCTACGCCTCTTGTGCCAAACAGCCAAGTTGTGAATGCAAAAGAAAAGTTCTTGAAGGAAATGAAAAGTGTTACTCCAGTGAGCACACAAATGATAAGAAAGTGAATCAGCCTTATTGCTGATGTGGACAAAGCGTGAGAGGTCTGGATAGTGAGTGGTGTGGCAGAACTAAGCCACAACATTCCCTTAAGCCAAAATCTAATCCAGAGCAAGGTCCTAACTCTCTTTAATTTTGTGAAGGCTGAGAGAGGTGAGGAAGCTGCAAAAGAAAAGTTTGAAGCCAGCAGAAGCTGGGTCCATAAGACTTAAGGGAAGAAGCCCTCTCCATCACATAAAAGTGCAAGGTGAGCAGGTGCTGATGTAGAAGCTGCAGCAAGTTGCTGTTGAGGAACATCATCAAAAGACATGACTGTCCATTGGCCTGTGAACTGGACTCCAGCACTTGGAGGCTTCTCATCCCTTTCCCTGCCCTGGAAGTGTGAGTTCTGCTTGCCTTTTTTGGTCCCAGAGGCTGCTCCAAGGACATAACCTTTAGACAATGATGAGGTGTTGAGAACACCTGCACAGAATACGCGACTGATCCCGGTTAAGGCCTCTTTATAAACATTTAAGATTCGGCAGGCAGGTGCAGGGATCCATTTGTCTTGCTGCTGCCCAAGACAAGCCTCGTATGTAAGTTCCCTTTGCTTATTAAAACTGCCCCCCATGACCCAATCTGGAATGGCTTGCCTCTTTCTTCAGTCTTTCCTTGCCTTCTGAGTATAGGGGCCGGTTTCAGATTATACTTGAGAAGCGCCTGAGAGGGCTGTGAACCAACAGTTATCCAGAAGATCTAATGAAGGTTGGTTATGCTAAACAACAGCTTTTCAATGTGGATGAAACAGCCTTCTGTTGGAAGAGGATGTCATCTGGACTTCCATAGCTAGAGAAGAGAAGTCAATACCTGACTTCAAAGCTTCAAAGGATAGGCCGACTCTCTTGTTAAGGGCTAATGCAGCTGGTGACTTTAAGTTGAAGTCAATGCTCATTGGCATTCTGAAACTTCTAGGGCCCTTAAGAATTATGCTAAATCTACTCTGTCTGTGCTCTAGAAATAGAAAAACAAAGCCCGGATGACAGCACATGTTTACAACATGGTTTGCCAAATATTTTAAGCCAAATATTTTGAGACCCACTAGTTCAGAAAAAAAGATTCCTTTCAAAATAAGACTGCTCATTGACAATGTACCTGGTCACCCAAGAGCTCTGATGGAGATGGACAATGAGATTCTTGTTATTTTTATGCTAGCTAATGCAACATCCATTCTGCAGCACATGGATCAAGGAGTCATTTCATAAAGTTATGTTATTTAAGAAATACATTTCATAAAGCTATAGCTGCATAGATAGTGCTTTCCCTGATGGATCTGGTCAAAGTAAATTGAAAACTTTCTGAAAAGGATTCACCATCTAGATGCCATTAAGAACAGGTCAAAATATGAACATGAACAGGAGTTTGGAAGAAGTAATTTCAACCCTCATGGAGAACTTTGAGGGGTTCAAGACTTCAGTGAAAGAAGTAACTGCAGATGTAGTAGAAATAACAAAAGAACTAGAATGAGAAGCAGGGTGTGAAGATGTAACTTGAATTGCTGCCATCTCATGATAAAACTGTAACAGGTGAGGAGTAGCTTCTTCTGGATGAGCAAATAAAGGTGGAAACTAGTCCTGGTGAAGATGCTATGAGGATTATTGAAATGAAACAAAGGTTTTAGAATATTCCATAACTTAGTTGATGAAACAGCAGCAAGGTCTGAGAGAATTGACTCCAGTTTTGAAAGAAATTTGACTTTGGGTAAAACACTATCAATAGCATCACATGCTACAGAGAAATCTTTGATGAAAGGAAGAGTCAATTGATGCATCAAACTTCCTTGTTTTCTTATTTTGAGGAATTATAACAGCCATCTCAACCTTCAGCAACCACCACCCTGATCAGTCAGCAGCCACCAAAATTGAGGCAAGACCCTCCACAAGCAAAATAATGACTACTGGCTGAAAGCTCAGATGATACTTAGCATTTTTTAGCAACAAAATATCTTTTAATTAAGGCAGGTGCATTTTTTTTTTAGAGATAATGCTATTGCATACTTGATAGACTACAGTATAGTGTAAACATAACTTTTATATGCACTGGGAAGCCAAAAAGTTGATTTTACTCACTTTATTGCAATATTCATTTTATTGTAGTGGTATGGACCTAAACCTGCAATATCTCCGAGGTATTCCTATAGTTGACACACAGTGACTGCAGATGCATGAATGAACTCAGGGAATGTCTCAGAATTACCCAATTGAGGCAAAGATTCATGAGCAATAAGAAATAGATGTTTTAAGTCACTGAGTTTTGTTATTTTGTTATTCATCATTATAGCCTGTATAAATAACTTATACAGGGTATGCTAAAATAGATTCTCAGAGGAGTTTTTGTGTATGTGTAGAGATTGTGTGTGTACCTGTGTATGTGTGTAATCGATGGGATAAGGGATCAGTATAGTGCCTGGCACACAAGATGGTAAATCAATATTCACTGAATGGATGGATTTAAATGCTAATGAGTATTAGTAGAGAGGTCTCAAAACTTTATTGAAGAATCTAGGGCAGTAGAATGTCATGTAAACCTTGACTCTGGAAAATTGTAGAAAACATTTTTTTTTCTCAAAAGTGAGTTTTCTTTTGTGAGTTAACAATGTATTTGCGCTAAGACCAGTTACTCGTACCTTTGAACATGTCAGTGGTTTTCTCTGGGGAAGGCAGAAAAGTGTGCCCTTTAAGAAGCCGCTCCAATGTAGAACAAATCTACTCAGTGTCATGAAGGCTTTATTTTAAATGATCAGGAAAATAGATTGAAAAGTGATCTGCTTATTTTGATCACTTTCCTGATCCAGCTGACTGTTGAAACATGTGGGGCCACTTACACCCAGATGTTTTCTGATAAATACAATACTGTACTGCAGATGTATCTTTTTTCCTTATGATTTTCTTAATAACATTTTCTTTTCTCTAATTTACTTTATTTTAAGAATATAGCATATAATACATATACAAAATACATGTTAATTGACTGTTTTATATTATTGGTAAGGCTTCCAGTTAACTGTAGGATATTAGTAGTTCAGTTTTTGGGGAGTCAGAAGTTATATGTGGATTTTTGACAGTGCAGGAATTGGCAGCTCTAATCCCTGCATTGTTCACGAGTCAGCTGTAACGCACGAGTCTCTGGTCGATCTGTAGCAGTTACTACTGCATTTTAGAGCAAGTATTTTTCCTCTGGAAACTTTATGTGGAAGTAGCTAGGATTTTACAATATAAGAGAATATATCAAACACCCTCTTTAGTGAGAGGCTGCTCTCAAATGGTGCATAAAGGAACAGAATTTACTTTTGTTGGGTTGAATCCTAACTGATGTGTTTGCACAAAGAATTTGTCTAGAACGCATTCTTTAAGCCTAAGTGAGCACAATTTTATCATGTTTTAAAGCATTATGTTTAGCTATTGTTTTTCAAATATTTTATGTTTTCAACAACTTAGTTTGTAAGGAAAAAAAAGAAATAAAAAATCTTTGTAAGCTGAACAAAAATTCTAAATGCAAAATAATTGAAAGGTCTCATTTTGAAGTCTTGTGGTTATTCGATCCTATTATTATAATGCTTGGTGTTTGCTTACAATGCTATAGTTTTTGTGAAGAGAGAGAGGGGAAGGAAGGAATGAAGGAAGGAAGGAAGGAAGGGGAAAAAGGAGAAAGAGAAAGAGAAAACACCTTTTCTTTTATCCAGCAAGGTATTTAATCACCTCTGAATGGTATTTCAAGTGTTTCTTCTTTTTCAGAACAGGATGCAGCTATTAGCCTTATGTTAGGTTGCAAAGGTATCTCTTTGGGCAGAAGAGTAGATTACTGGCCTGGGGCAGTAAAGAGTGAATGGACCTTAGTAACTAAAATGTAGGCATTCCTGATGCCAAGATCAGTTCTCAGATGACGGGAACTTAATCTTGTTTGTGAGGGTAACAAAAGGTATGGTGGGTCAGCAGTTACGGATGGTGTGGGCATACATCCAGTTCTCAGAACAGTAGGAAATTTATTTCTCTCAAGTCCCACATAATAAATAGACTGTGTTGCTATTTTCATTATTACTAATAAGTGACATAAATAGAAAAACATTCTTTAAAATAGTCTAACTAAAACTGAATGTCATTGTCATTAGCAAAATATCAGCCTCACAGGTTTGTCGTTCCTGATTGATGAAGGAAGAATTGAAGCAAGAGATTGGGAGGAGCTGACTCTTAACCCATTCACATTGCTAACTAGTCAGTAATTGACCTTGGGGAAATGTCCCAACCTCTGAATTTTAGATTTTCCAATCTAACCAACTTGTCCTAACTATACTGCAAAAAACAACAAACAAGATAATATTTGTATAAAAAAAGCTCTATGGAAAATAGTAAACAGGATAAGGTTCAATTTTTGTCACTACTCTTGTAATAATAACTGGACTTTGAAAGAAGGAATAAACTGCATACCCTATGAAATTCTATATAAAAGTATGTAATATTTTAGTTTCAGTTCATTGGATTATTTAAATTATTTTTGATATAAATGATAATATTAATTTCATCATTCATCATAGTTCCTTATATTGCATTGTCAACATTAGAAGCTTTGTTTCAAAGCTTAGAGTCATTCCTGAATATCAACAGAACAGAAACTTAGTATTTGCTTTGTGGACTAGATGATTCTTAAAAGTTTGCCACATTCTAATTATTGACTTTATTATTGTCTATTGAGAGTAAACTGCTAATTGACACTATACAGGAATCTTTTCAGATATAGTATTGGTATTTTTTACAATAATTATAAAAGGCTACAATGTAGATATTATTGTTATCATTTTACAGATAAAACAACATTGCATAGAGAGAATTTAAGTCACTTGTTGGATCTCTTCCTATTATGTCAGACTATGTCCACTATATAGCCCATGTCTACAAGGAGCATAGATCTAGCAAGAGAGAAAAATGTAGATGTAGCTACTACATGAAGAGAGATAGTGATAAACACGATAAAAGCAAAATAGAAGAGATATTGGCCATAATTGAGATTGCCTCTACTTACAGGGATCATGAAAGAGCTAATATTTGAGAAGGATTCTTTTTTTTTAAATTAATTAATTAATTTATTTGTCAGAGAGAGAGAGAGAGAGCGCACAACCAGGGGGAGCGGCAGGCAGAGGGAAAAGCAGGTTCCCCACTGAGCAAGGAGCCTGGTGTGGGACTCCATGCCAGGACCCTGGGATCATGACCTGAACTGAAGGCTGACGCTTAACTGACTGAGCCACCCAGGCATCCCTGAGAAAGATTCTGAAAGGAGTTCAGAATATGAAAGTGCAGAAATAGAGGGAAATCCATTTAACTAGCAGAACATTAATGATGAATTTATGGATGGAAATAAGGTGATAATTAGATAATTCTGATTGCTCATTTCTCTTTTGCCTTTTTAAGCACATGACTCTAGTTCTGGGTAGCTCCAGGGTTTCAGATATGTGAAGTGACAGTGAGACTTACCATGGAATGAAAAGTGGAGAACTGAGGCAAGTTTTTACTTCTAATGTGCAAAAAAAAAAGGGGGGGGGGCTTTGCAGTCAAGTCAGTGTTTTTTTGAAAACAAAAGGAATTTCCAAATTCATTGATCACTTAGGGAATATCTCAAGAACTAAGAAGGACTTAAATCATTGCTTTTTTTCCATAAGGTAGTAAAGGTGCTTTTTTTCCTGGAGTAGCCGAACTGTAAGCCTTGCTTCTCTAGAGGAAGGAATATTTGATACGGAGGAAGGAAAAGAAAGTCTTTCATTGCTGACTCAATGGGTGTCTGGAAGAAGAAAGAGAACAAGAGGATGGGGAAGGCAAAGGTGTTTTAGTAAATAAAATACCACTAAATAGGCGTGGGATGGGATTTTTGCCAGTGGTCCTCGTTGGGATCTCTGGAAAGAACACTCCTTGGAGACCATCCTATACTAAATTGCTGCATAGCCCACTGGGCTACCCTGGGTTCTTGAATGCCATAGACCAAGTAAGATGGGCCAAAGTACTTACAGGTAAGTTTCCAGAGGGAATATCATAGGGAGGGGGGTGGCAAAGCAGCTCTTCTAAATTTTGCTTACCAGGGATCCATGTCCATATGAATCATAGTGAGATCTCACGGGGGTTGAAAGTACTAGGAAGGTCTGAGATGAGGCTTAATCAGCCAGATTGTGTCACCAAACTCTCTACCAACTCAGTGTCAGATTCTGAGCTACATCAGTGTTGGATGCCAGCAGGTGGATGAGAACCATGATCTAGAGATCAGGGAAGCCATCCTGAATCAATCCTTTAACATGAAGTTTCTTAAGCCACATCTCTCCCTACATATACCTACAAACTACCATGAAAAGGACCTGAAAAGGGGATAGAAGTGTGAGTTTGTTTAATCCTAAAGAAATCTTTAATAATTACAATTATTTTCCATGTTATAATAGGTTCAGGTTTAGGAGAATGTTTAGATTATTGGTAGACAAAAATAAAGAAGTTGCATTTTCTCTTTGAATCTGAGTTGTGTGTGTTCAGTTTATAATCCTGATAAAATAAAAATAAAATAACACTGTCTATAAAAAGGGCTGTTTTGGGTTTTCACCATAGCTTCTTCATCTATGTGTTCTTCACCCTCAGTTCACCCTCAGCTTACTCATGTAAAATTTTGAATTGCAATACTGAGAAATATATTTTCAGTATATTTTCTCAAGCTAAATGAAGGCACCAATTGATAAGGTATAATAATTTTAATAGCTATTGCATACAAACAGAAACAGAGTTGCAAGGTTTTAGGAAATGAGTTTGGGTTATTTGCATATGATAGAAGTTTTTGATTTGAAGGGAAGTACAGAAAAAGTGGCATCCTTATAGCTAGGAAAGTGCAAAAAAAGAAAATAGAACATCCCAGAAGATTTGGGCCCTGTTGGAGAAATATAGGGCCCAGTATGACATTGGTGATGGCTGACATTTTTTAATGAGTTTATTTAAAGACAATATATTGGGCCTTTATTTTTTCTTTCTTAGCATATCTATAATTTCTTTTTTTTTTTTTTTAAAGATTTTATTTATTTATTTGACAGAGAGAGACACAGCGAGAGAGGGAACACAAGCAGGGGGAGTGGGAGAGGGAGAAGCAGGCTTCCCACCGAGCAGGGAGCCTGATGTGGGGCTCGATCCCAGGACCCTGGGATCACCACCAGATCCAAAGACGGACGCTTAATGACTGAGCCACCAAGGCGCCCCAGCATATCTATAATTTCATAGTAGAAGACAAGGAAGGAAAATATTCAACATAGATATTTGACATTTACTAGGACTACATCAACAAATTCTTAATTACTATTATTGTGATACTGTTATACATGTAGCATAAATTATTTGGGACTGAAAACAGTGCCTGGAAAATTGAAGAATTACAATGAGTATTTATTTAATGGCTACTTCATGAGAGCTATTGCATTTGAAAGGATGGGTAGAGATTGGCAATGTAGCATTAAGAATTATATATCGAGTCAGACTAAATCCCTAACCAAGTGACTGGAGATTTATATTCATATTCCTTAAGTTTACATTTACAATTACCACATGTCAGAGGCCTTAAGAACCTCTCAAGTACACTTGGAACTATGAAGATTGGGCTGTTCATAAACACATCATTATGATGTACTTTATTTATTTATTTATTTAATTTTTTTTTAAAGATTTTATTTATTTGCGAGAGAGAGAATGAGAGACAGAGAGCATGAGAGGGAGGAGGGTCAGAGGGAGAAGCAGACTCCCTGCTGAGCAGGGAGCCCGATGTGGGACTCGATCCCAGGACTCCAGGATCATGACCTGAGCTGAAGGCAGTCGTTTAACCAACTGAGCCACCCAGGCGCCCATATGATGTACTTTAAAAAGATGTATGGATAAGGTAGAATGGTTTTTTATTTTTTTATTTAATTTTTTTTAAGACTATGGATCTTGGAATCCCAGAGATCTGGACTTGAATGCCAGCTCCACTAATTTGTTGTATGACTTAGCTATATTATTTAACCTCCTTAAATATCCAACTCATCATCTCTAGAGGAAAAATAATATATCCTTCAAAAACTGGTTATGAGAATTAAATGAAATACCATACACATAGTCAGAACTCAATAGATGTCAGTTCTGCTGTATCATCTGGTAATCAAAATCTGTATTATAAAGCTGTGAATATTTGCATTTCTATACATGTAAACACCCAGGTAAACCATCATCAATGTAAGTATATATTTTTTTTAATATTTATTTATTTATTTATTTGACAGAGAGAGACACAGAGAGAGGAAACACAAGCAGGGGGAGTGGAAGAGGGAGAAGCAGGCTTCCCGCTGAGCAGGGAGCCCGATGTGGGGCTCGATCCCAGGACCCTGGGATCACGACCTGAGCCGAAGGCAGATGTTTAAAGACTGAGCCACCAGGCACCCCTCAATGTAAGTATTTCTAACACCGAATATGCTACCTCATGCTTCCTGTCTATTGGTATACACTCAAGGATAACTGCTATTTTAATCTCTATCATCCTAGATTAGTTTTGCCTATTTTGAGCTTTATATTAATTAAATATAGTATATATGCTTGTTTCTGGCTTCTTTAGCTAAATCTTATGTGTGTTGAGATGTATCCATGTTTTTGTCTGAAGGAATAGTTAATTTTTTCCATTGCTGTTGGTGATTTTCATTTGCTCATTCTACATTTGTTCATTTGGATTTTTTCCAGCTTTTGATTTTTGTAAATAACACCGCCATGAGCATTCACAACAATCTTGTACATGTCTTTTTATGGTCAAAAGCAGTCATTTCTTCTTGAAACATTGAAATTTGCAGTTATAGGATGTGTGTTTGTGTGCGCATGTATGATTATAACCATTTTCCAAAGTGTATGTACCAGTTTACAATCCCATCAAAAATGTATGAGAGTTCCATTGCTCCGTATCCTCACCAACATTTGATAAGAGTAAATGTTGGTTTTGTGAATAATATAAAAAATGTATGCCGTGTCTAATTTTAGCCATTCCTGTGGGATGTAATATCTCCTTGTGATTTCAATTTGCATTTCTGTGATGACTAATGATGCTGAATATCTTTTCATAAGCTTATTATTCATTTGCATATCATTTTTGGTGATGTTCCCTTTCAAGTTTTGTTCATTTAAAAAATTAGATTGTTAGCCTTTTATTGACTTACAGGATTCTGAGTTCAAGTCCTTTGCTATATCTAAATATTGGGAATATCTTCTCCCAGTCTATAGCTTGACATTTTTTCTCTTATATTTTTGATGGTAGAGGTGTGTGTGTGTGTGTGTGTGTGTGTGTGTGTGTGTGTGGTTTTTTTGGTTAGAAAAATTGCTAGAGTCTGAATAAAGGTATCTAATATGTGTGATCTTCACATCCTGGATCCCAGCCCTTATATAAACAGACCACCAGATTGTAGGTATCCAAATGAGGTAGCTGGAAGATGATCAAATTTCTGCAGATTGGTGTCTCTAGCCTGATGTGGGCCTTAGAGCTATCTGTCAATGTTTTCACTTCTCTGTGTTCATTGATTCTCTATTTTCCAGTATTTTAATCCTCACCACATCCTTAATCCCCCCTTCTAAATCGCATTCCTAAGGATCCTCAGAGGTTAACAGTGCCTTTACCTTTAGGAAGCCATTATGCATTTTCTCCATCAATTTCCTATTGATCCTGGCCACCTAAAGATTTATACATTCAAACATTCATGTACTTGAATTGTTTGAGCATTACTGGATGAGTTTTCTTTCTTCTAATCAAGACTAAATCTGCCACATGGAGTTTTTCTCCTCCCTACCTTGCTTTGATAGTTTCTTTTCTTTTTTTTTTAAATCAAAACTTTCACCTTGTTTTTCCATCTTGTTCTATCGATTAGTCCCTCTTTCCAGTGTCTTCAACCTCTTTTACTTGACTGGTTGTAACCCTGGTCTATAAAGAAATCTTTGTTGTCCTGTTCCCTTCCCTTAAAACGTCCTCATCTGGCCATGCATCCTTTTCTGCCTTTTCTCTCCACTCATCTTCAGCCTCTCCTGAATAATTTCCACTCCAATTTGTTGAAACAGTCGTCAACATTTGCTGCCTTTACTTGCTCATCTCTGATCTTTTTTCCCCATCACGCTTTTAAAGGATTCTGGAAAAAAATCATCATTCACTTCCAAATTCTCAGACTTGGTGGCTACTTTTCAATCCTCCTTTTTTTTTTCTTCCAAGATTTTATTTAAATTCAAGTTAGTTAACATATAGTGTAGTATTAGTTTCAGGAGTAGAATTTAGTGATTCACATTTACATATAACACCCAGCGCTCATCACAAGTGCTCTCCTTAATGCCCATCACCTATTTAGCCCATCCTGCATCCACCTCCCCTCTAACAACTCTCAGTTGGTTCTCTATAGTTAAGAGTCTCTTATGGTTTGCCTCCCTCACTGTTTTTATCCTATTTTATTTTTCCTTCCCTTCCCCTTTGTTCATCTGTTTTGTTTTTTAAATTTTTTTTAAATAAAAAAATTTTTTTTTATTTTTAAATTGCTTAGAAGTATACACTCTAGTTCCATCTACGTCATTGCAAAGGGCAAGATTTCATTCTTTTTGATGACTGAATAGTATTCAGCTGATCTTTATCCATTCATCAGTCTATGGACATTTGGACTCTTTCCATAATTTGGCTATTGTGGACATTGCTGCTATAAACATTGGGGCACATGTGCCCCTTCAAATCAGCATTTTTATACCCTTTTGGTAAATACCTAGTAGTGCAATTGCTGGGTTGTAGGGTGGTTCTATTTTTAACTTTTTGAGGAACCTCCATACTGTTTTCCAGAGTGGCTGCACCAGCTTGCATTCCTACCAACAGTTAAGAGGGTTCCCCTTTCTCCACATCCTCGCCAACACCTGTTGTTTCCTGGGGTGTTAATTTTAGCTATTCTGATAGGAGGAGGTGGTATCTCACTGTGGTTTTGATTTGTGTTTCCCTGATGATGAGTGATGTTGAGCATTTTTTCATATGTCTGTTAGCCATTTGTATGTCTTTTTTTGAAAAATGTCTATTCATGTCTTCTGATGGCAGAGCTTTTTAATTCAACATTTTTTTTAAATAGTGCTCTTATGTCTTGTTAAAGAAATTTTGGCTGTCTAAGGTCGAAAAGATATTGTCTTCTGTTTTCTTCTAGAAGTCTTTTGTTTGCTTTTCACATTTAAGATTATTATCTATCTCAAATTACTTTTGTAAATGTTGTGAGGTAGGGGTCAATTTCATTTTTTTTCCTTTAGAGATATCTTAATGGATCAACACAATTTATTGAAAAGGCTGCCCTTTTGATTTGAAGTACAGTGGTACTTTGTTATAAATCAGGTTACTAGGGTGCCTGGGTTGCTCAGTCAGTTAAGTGTCTGCCTTCGGCTCAGGTCATGGTCTCAGGGTCCTGGGATCGAGCCCCACATTTGGCTCCTTGCTCAGCAGGGAGCCTGCTTCTCCCTCTCTCTCTGCCTGCTGCTCTCCCTGCTTGTGCTCTCTCTCTCTCTATCTAATAAATAAAATCTTAAAAAAAATATATCAGGCTACCATATATTTTTTTGTTTATTTCTGGATTATATTTTTGTTCTATTAGTTTCTTTATACACACATTTTTATTATAATTTTGTTCATATTTGGTATCAATTGCAGTATTTGTGATTTTGTGTTCTTCAATAAAATAAGACAAAACTTTAAATTTTGGAACCATTGGGTCGCAAAATTATTCTTTCTCTGAGATGCACATGAATTGTTTGCTGTCAAATCCTTAATTTTCTATAAATAATTACAAATTTAGAATTAAAAAGGACTTTTCTGTATTGGCTTCAAGTATTGATTTATCAACATTCATCTTTATAAGGTTCAAATTCAAGTTCAGTCTGTAGTGTATTATTTGTTTATTCATTCATGCATTCATTCACTATTTGGGGACATGCTACTTTGTTCTCAACATTAGTGCCAGTATTTCCCACCGTATCAATTCAGATACTGGCACATGGCATGTATCCTCATATGCTATTGATTTGGTCCAAAATGAACCAGAATCTAAGGGGTGTAGACCATACAGGTAGAGGTAGTAATGGGTTAGATTGAGGAATGGGGAATAGATTTGGGGAATATGGTCTGTGGCCCACAATAGAAACTAAAATTTGCATTATGAGTCTTTCTTGGCCATTAGAAATGCTTAAAAATAATAGCTATAGATTTTTTTATTTTTGAGAATTTTTCTTTCTTTCTTTTTTTTTTTTTTAGGAAAAACCCCTTGATACAAATAGACTAATGCTCCCATGTTATTCCATTTAAATTCAATTATTAACTACCTATTATTTAGAGAGAAGATTATCCTTTCAGAGCATGTCTGAATCTGATATAGTCCCACAGGGGGAATAAAAGAGTAAAGCTACTCAAAATACTGTTAAAAATGTATTGCAAGTAAGAGCTCTGGTTTTCTTTCTCTTTAAAAAAAAAAAAGATATATAAGTTATTTGATTATGGATTCATTTTGCTTTGAGTAGTTTTTTATCACAGGTTTCAAAGGGGGATTTCTTTGAAGCACATCTCTACTGAGACATAAAAACACAAGTTGGCTAAAGCCGACAAGTTCACTACAATGACTTAGTCTGTAATGTAGGAAGAAATAGGAGGCTTTCTCAATTGCAATGAACAGCTATGAAAGCCTGCCTCTTCCTTTTTACTATAGTGTGTTGAGCATTACACTTTTTTCTCCTGAGATAGCATTAAAATCGATCATTTTCTTATTAAATTCAAAGAGTATGTTTCAACAATATTGCATTTAGCCCCTAAAGAGCAAAACTGGGAGGTTAAATGTGAATCATAAAACTCTGTTTTTCAATAAAAGGATTGGGTCGGTGGCAAAGGCAATGGCCAATAAGAGTTGATATGTGGTGGTCATTGATTCTATGTAATATTCTAAAGGTGTCTTTTTCACATTTTCTGTTCCAAAAAAGAAAAAAAAAGACAGGATTTTAGTTAGTGTTTTGAATAAGTTGTGTAGGTTCTTAAGGAACAACACTCAAGAGGATAGTTCAGTCTTCATAAAATAGACCACTATCATTATTCTAAAGTAGCATAGTAACAACAACAACAAAAAAACCAAAAAAAATATATATATCAGTTGGCCAAGTAACTGATAGCTATTACACTGGTCTGAAAGGTCTAATAGCTTTTCACAGATATAAGTGAGAAGATTCCCTATTACTCATTCTAATATCTGGTATTTGTCACCTTTGTAATTATGTTATTTTCAACAATTCTTCTTACTTTAGCTTATTGCAGATAGAATTTTGATCCAGTTAGTTGGTATAAATATAGCAACCTTCCAAATATTTAGTATTTTGGTTACTGAACACAATACCAAAAACATCACTACCCTTAAAGGATCTGGTCTCGGGAAATAATATCTTCTCCTTCAGAACCTTTTTGCTGTGCAGTCAACACTGCTGTTAAGACATGTTTGACAATAGTGTCTGGTGGAATCTTGATTTTTTTTTTTTAAGATGTATTTATTTTAGAGAGACTGAGAGAGAGAAAGAGCGCATGTGCGAGTAGGGGGAGGGGCAGAGGGAGAGAATCTCCAGCAGACTCCATACTAAGCATAGAGCCTGATGAGGGGCTTGATCTCCTGACCCATGAAATCATGATCTGAGCCTAGTAATGCCTCCTATTGATTGAAACCAACAAAATGTCAGAGGGCAAAAGATACTAAGTGATCTAGTTCTGGGCAAAGATCAGGGCAAAGAATGGATCTAGAAAGGTGACAGTCCATGCAGAATAACCAGCACAGTCCATCCCTTTTTTCCAGCCAGGATTCATTCCTGTTCTTCATTGAGAGAGACAATTCTGAAACACAAAGGAGAAAATCTCCAATAAAGAGGAAACAAAAGTCTTATTAACGATGATATCACATTGGGGAGATGTCAATGTAGCTAGAATCTCACCAGGAACTTTAATTGTAATGTTATTGACCATCAGTGCCCTTCATATAAAGTATCGATATCCAGTATCCAGAGTGGACGGAAAGGGGAACACAGCTGATCATAGTGTCCACTTTTATAGCTGATTATAAGGCTTAGGTTACAAGGTTTGTTGATGTTATTGTTTCATTCTTTGATTACTATTTTCATGTTCCCTTTATTCTCTGCCAACATTAGTTGATGAGTTTTTTTCTGATAGGGTGACCCAAATCATCACTTCTATAGAACCCAAATCTCTGGTGGTCCTATCTTGATATGTTGCCCCAATTTCCCACTGGCAACTGATAGATGAATAGCTGTATTATTCGGTGCTAAAATGAATTGCCTTGATTTCAAAATTCTTTTTGCCCCCTCTAGTTGGAAGCAGTTTCTCCTTGGTAATCAAATTAATTATTCAAAGCAGTACATTAACCTCTGTCTTTACCTGGTAGTTCATCAAAATGAGGAACCCAAGATAGCCTGAGGTCAGTCTCAGTTTCTATTTTAATAGAATCTTGACTGTGTTTCCTGGTGGAAGCATCGGCTTTTGAAATACACTGAGGTCCCTTCTAATGCACTGTTAGGTGCAATAGTGGGCTTTTCCCACATCCACTCCTTGTTTCCCAGGCTCATGCAGTCTATCCACAGAGGAGACAGTGCTATTAGTGGTTACTGGCCTAAAGCATACTCTGCATCCTGTAGAAGAGCACTACAAACTCACAGGGTGTCCTCACTTACATAGTGTCATTCCTGAGCCTTTGGTGGCTAATTTATCACTTTGTCAACCAGCTGCTCTTTTGGGGAGTATGATAAAACCAGAGAATACCTTGAGAAGAGCACACTGCTTGCTATATTTCTTTCATTGTAAAATGTGTCCTCTCAGCAAAAGTGATTTTTTTTAGGATACTAAGTTACCTTAAAAATGAATAAGGCATTTTGTTAGTCCCTGTATAGCAATATTGATAGAGTTTTGCAAACACAAAAGGAAATCTGTTTCTGGAATATGAGTATATTCCCATGAGAACACCCTTTGTGATAAAAGGGCTCCAAAGTGATCAACTTTCACCTGGTGAATGGCTAGCTTCCCAGGAAATGGTCATATCAGGGGCCTAGCATTCACTTCTGCTGTTGGCATGTTACGTACTCAGCAGCAGTGGTGAGTAGATCAATCTTAGTGGAGGGAAGTCTGTGTTGTCTATGTTACTGAGCCCAATGCATAGCCTCCATCCCAGCCACTGTGGCCACTTTGTAAATGAGCCCATTAAACAAGCAATTTAGTGGCCAAGGATAGAAGCTGACTTATATCCACACAATAGGTAATTTTGTTCACTTGATTGGTGAGTGCCTTCACCTCACTGCAGAGAATTTATGTGGGTCATGAATATTTTCATACTCTGAAATATTTATTCACTATCCTCTCTTCTAGATTCACACTTGTCACTTATTTTCCAATCTCTTTTTTTCCAATACCACGACCAACAACTAACCTGTTATCTATGGACTATGAATTAATGTAGATTTTTACATGAGTCATCCATCTCTCCTTCCAGATGTTCACAGGAAGTGGACAAGCAGATATACTGACCAAAAATCCATATCCCACTTTTCAACGTTCTACTTCTTTCTAATCAGTGGCCTTAAAGTTAGCATAAGAAATCTGAGGAAATCGTAAATTCAACTGGCATTGCATCTCTATAGCATTTACAGTCAGGCTTTGTATCTGATCCATGTCATGTGAGAAAAAGTTTCATAGAGACTTTCTGCACTTTGAAAAGGAATTCCAGGCTTTGAGTTAATTTGTGTGTTATTCCGTTAGAAGCAACAAACATATTCCAGATTTTTAGATTAACAATGTCAACATAGCAACTAAATGCCATAGCAAATTGATGTCTCAAAGCCTTTTTCCACTGCACCCCATCTCATGCCACGTGTGATAATTTGAGTTCCTTTGGTACCACTGCAATCATGAAGATAGTACCAGTGTCTTCTATTTGCCCCATTGCAAAGAGATCATCTTTGTGCTCATTAAATATGTGAGACATCAGTCCTGAAACCCAAATTTTAGAGTCTCTTTCCTGGGAATATTCTAGGAAAAATTCTAGTGTCACCATGGTATTGGCAAGAAATCATTGATACTCAAAGAGGTCATTAAACAGAGTATGAAAATGGGATTATTTCTAAGTGAGGGCAGAGTTAAAGGTAACAAGAAATGGTAAAGCCCCCAGGAATTAGCAACAACTATGAAACAGTTACCATGGACCAGTTTTAAGGAGGGGAAGAAGAGAGAAACATTACTGGAACTCATTGAGAGGAAGCACCTGACTGATGATTGAATGGAGAGGATTCTAGCCATTGTCAACATTGCAGATCAATAGTGAGAAGCTAATGGGCTCTGTCCTGATCCCTGCTCTCCTTCCAGTGCCTCTCATTGGTTTAATGCACATGGAAAACAGAGGGGGAGAGATCCTGACTGATGCAGTCCATAAGGTTGAGAAACCAAAGCACAGAAAAGGGTGAGGCATAGATCTGGAAGAGTATGTAGAGAAAATCCAACATGAAGCACCAGTTGTGTGTGTGTGTGTGTGTTTTTAAGATTTTATTTATTTATTTGACAGAGAGAGAGACAGCGAGAGAGGGAACATAAGCAGGGGGAGTGGGAGAGGGAGAAGGAGGCTCCTCGCTGAGCAGAGAGCCTGATGTGGGGCTCCATCCCAGGACCCTGGGATCAGGACCTGAGCAGAAGGCAGATGCTTAACCACTGAGCCACCCAGGTGCCCCCTGCTTTTTTTTTTTAAAGATTTTATTTATTTATTTGCCAATTGTGTTTTTGACTCATAAATGGATTCTTTTGGATTAACATATTTTCATTTCATTCTTTTAGATGCAAATCTATAATTTTGTTGATTAGGAAAAAACCCTACAACTTCTTTTGAGGTCAAGATACAGAAAAATATTCCGATTTATTGCCAGCAACTAGAATATAGGCACTGTGAAGGTGGGAGATTCCCTGCTCCAATCCTGTATTAGTTTGCTAGGGCTGCCATAACAGTGTAGCACAAACTGGGTGACTTAAATAACAGAAACTTATTGTCTCACAGTTTTGGAGGCCACAAGTCTAAGATTAAGGTGGCAGGGTCAGTTCCTTCTAAGAGCTGTGAGGGAGAATCTATTCCATGCTTCTCCCCTAGCTTCTGGTGTTTTGCTGGAACTCTTTGGTGTTTTTTGGCTTGTAGAAGCATCGCACCAATCTCTTCTTTATCTTCATAAAGTCCTCCGTGTGTGTGTGTGTGTCCAAATTTCTCCTTTTTATAAGGATACCAGTTATATTGGATTGGGCCTACTCTACTGTAGTGTGACTTTATCTTAACTGATTATATCTATAATGACCCTATTTCCAAATAAAGTCACATTCTGAGGTTAGGACTTGAACATATGAATTTGGGGGTATGCAATTCAAGCCATAATAGATCTAATGCCTAATACAATGTATGACTCAGAGTAAATGCCCAACAAATATCTATGAATGCATGTATGAGTAGTAGAAGAATAAATGAGAACCATTTATCTATTTTTAAAATTTGGGGAGTATTAAATCTTATACCCTATCCGTTAATTCTACATCTGATTCTCTTCAAAACTATTAATCTAAGAAACTTGAGTTAGTATCAGACAAGGTCTTCTATTTGCACCTAATGATTAATTAGTAATAATAATAAGACCTATGTACTATATTAGGTAATAAATCCTTTTACTCAAGTTCTACCTCTGGTGGTGCCCTCTCAGCTAGTTTCAGAGACAGATAGAAATCTCTTAATCCCATAAATGTCATTCTGATCTCTGAATGATCAGTTTACTCCCTAAATCATGAGATTTGATTAAAAAAAATTATTGCTTGCACTGGTTAGGTGCAAATACTTTGAAGCTCACTTTCAAATCTAACTTTATATTTATTCCAGTGATAACCTGTGCATAAGAACAATTAAGATAATTTTTGCCAAAACCTTCTGAGTCATTTATCAAAGTTAATTTCATTTGCCATCCTGCTTCTTGTCCCACTACTTCCTACCCTTAAATCCATCTTTATTCTCTAAAATTCACAAGCAGCTTTTTCTTTTCCAACATCTAAAATTTACAGGAAACTTTTTTCTTTTTCAGTAAACACTATCCAATACTTTTGGACATGGAAGCAAACATTATGATATTTTCAGTTTCCCCCTCTAATTTTCTCCTCTACCAAATCTTGAATAGCAATAATGTTTACAAAGCCTTTCTGCAGGAGCCCATCCTTGGTACCTTACAATGCAGTGCTGTGTAGAGATCCCTGGAGTTGGAACCCAGTTCTTGAGTTAGGAATTGTGTTAGGAATTTAGGTATTAAATAAGATAAGGTTATATATATATCACTATGTATAAGCAAGTATTAATGTTGTTTTCTATAATTACTTAGCTGTTACTTGATCCTTTCAGCTTCACTACAACCCTATTATAAACTTCATTTAACAGATGAACAACTTTTTGGAGATTGGTCAATCTGCCCAAAGACATGACTCAGTGGTGGTTCAGTTAGATTTAGAACTACAGCTGTCTTACTTCAGAACCCACCATCATTTCTATCAGCATATACTATTTAAAATCAACTCAACAAAGTAGCAGGCTGGACCCTCCTCTGACCACATCTGATTTTTTTGCCTTGAACCCTATTTGAGTTTAACCAGATAACTAGATAACTCCTACTCATCCTTTGGGATTCTGCTTTGACATCAATTATGCAGTGATACCTTCCCTGTTCATACTTGTCATTTCTCCTTGGTGGAATTTATTTCATACATAATTTCTCAATGTTTGTGGTCTATCTTCTTCATAAGGTGGTAAACTCTCTTAGGTTAGGGAAGGTCTCTGATTTCTTTACCACCATATCTTCAGCACAAAGTTCTCTTCTTGAGTGGGCACCATATGGATTCCTTGATACACAGATGAATACGAACACATATATATTATGTTTGTCTTGCACAGGGCCCAGACGACAAAGATACAGTCCTGCAAGTTTTATGCTCAATAAGTCTCAGAAACAATTCAGAAAAAATAGTTAGGGTTTGTAAAGGAAGTGCCTCTTTCTTCTCAAATATTCTGAAAATTTATACAGGAGATAATAGCACAATGCCTACTTTATAGGCCATTTAGACTCTATGAAATGCTATAAAAACACATTCACATATATAACACATAATACCCTTTTCTACTAAGCTATAAAAAATTGATACATTTGATTAAAATAAGAATTAGTGCTCCAGAAGACACTAGCTTGGGGTAATATTTTCAATTTTAATTGGAATTTTTATTGTTCACAGCATATGTTCTTACAAACATTGAACTTATGCTTTGCATCTTCCATTTTAGAGATCGTAGTTTATTTACTAGACTAGATCTATTTAAAATTCACCTTAATAAGGTTTTAATGCAAGCATGAATCAGAAATCAGAAATAAAATGGTTTTCATTTAAGCTTATCAAATTATTTGTTCATAGTAGAATGCTTAAACATAAGATATGTTAACACTTGATACCCGTTACTGTGGAAAACCCACAGGTATTAGCTCTTCAAATTTTTTGTCCAATAACTTATAGTTAAGTGGTTCTCAAACTTTCTGAATATCAGAATCATTTGAGGGAGCATTGTAGGATAACACAAATGATAGCAGCCATTTCTAGAGATTCCTAATATGTCTGTAGTGGAGCCCTGAAGTCTGCATTTTGAGGAATTCTCCAGTGATTTAGATTTTCACAGAGATTTGGAAACAACCAAAATCTTTAGTAACAACAAAGCAAATATGACTTCACTTTATGGATAAGCCACATTCTTAATGATACATTAGTAACTTGGGGAGATGAATTATTTCAGATAGCTGTCACTTAAACTTTTCCAATTCTTTTTCCAACCAAAATATAGGGGCTGGGAACTTTCATTCATCCTTAATTTAAATAAAATAGGACGTAAAGGTACACAGTAATCTTGGGGGTGAAATTAAAATAATGGCATTTGGGTGCCATTATTTTATGCACTGATACTATATTTCAAAGTGTAGTAGGAGGCTACATAAAGCTCAGTTTGCCTCTTATACATATCTCTCCTCAACATGTGGTTTTCTTTTAAAAGCAGAATAAAGATTCATGACCAGAAAACTCAGCTAAAAATGGGTATGATGAGTATGTAATTTTCAAATCTTAATTTTGCTATTTCTTAACCTAAATCCCAAATTACTTTCAAAAGCCTCCATTACTCCTGTATTATATAATGCTTCATTTAAGAAGCCAAGAAACTGTAAGAGAACTTTACTTAGAGCCGTTATGCATGAATACCAGGACTACCTTAGCCAAACTTCACAGAATTGATGCACAAAGAGATGGAGGTGGAATGGGAGAGAGCTTTTATTTTTTATGAATGCCTTTTTTTCTTTTTGAAATGCTATATTTAACTGTGAAACCATTTTCCTGGTCCCAACAGTATTTGTGTGAGCTAGAAGCTCAATAAATATTTTTCTACAGCAGTCTTCAACGTGTCTGATAGGAGTGTTAACAATGACAGAAAAGGCAGTTTAGAGTGGTGTTTACCATGATGGAGTGACATTACAGGCGTAGCCAGTCTGGATGAAGCGACATGCAGATCACACATTATAGCTGGCTTGAGGACAAATGGTTCTTCTCTGTTGGACAAAAATCAGAAAATCTGATAGCTCATCTTTGTCTGCCAAATTGGGTTAATTTCTAAATATCTTAATGTCTCAATCTTCTCTCCCAAAAATCTAGAATTGATAAGTTTGATTTACTTTGAAGTTGGGGGAGGTAAATTTGCATATTCATTTCTTAAAGCTTTTCAAGTTTTATACTGTACAATCTTGGGAAATGATTCATTTCTTGAGAACCACGAAAGAGGATAAAATCTTAGAGATCTTCTTCTTCCTTAATAGTTTCCAATTCTCATTTTAATTGGAAAAACAGTTTAGTTTTTTAGTTCTAAACATTGTTCCAGCAGTTTGGTTTGTCACATAATTATAGCACAAAGCACATATACATTAGGAAGGTTTGAATCACTATCTATTTCAAATAGTCCTTTGACATTTGTGGATTTAAAATTGGAGGTTTCAGCAGTTTTCCAGTGACCATAAAAAGTTGTGTCATGCAAAAATTTATTATTTGAACTAAGCACAAATTTGAACTCCCCGTGTGTTGAGACACTGGAGCCTCTCACTGATATAGACACTTAGCCAACTGGGTCTCAGGTCATCTTTGGGCTTCTATTCATTGTCACTCCTAAAATAAGTGATTTGCACTCCCAGGCACTTTATACTTCATGAAAAAGTGGCTAAAAAACAATTTTGTAAGCGTTGAAGAGATAATTAGGTTGAAATCTACATATAGGAAAAATACACTTTTTCTTGGAAATGAGGTTTGAAAAAAAAACTGGGAGCCTGTAGTCACATTTCCACATTTATGAAGATATCAAGATTTATCATCTTCTAAATGTCAAGATTTATCTCTTGAATGTCATATGTTTCAGGTAAGAGTCTCTCTACTTTGATAGGATGAAATTTATTATTTCTTCTCATGAAAGCTGTCATTGAACTTTGTAGCATTTTTAATTCAGACTCAAAGGTGAGGACTAATTAAACCCTCATTACCTTCTCTTTTCCTGCATTGTGCCACCGTTTGAATGGTAAATTTTAATAATGTGCTCCATAGGGTTGAATTCCTCAGGCAACTCTTTCCTCTCTCCTACTCTCAATGATTAAAAATCTAATCACAAAGAGGTGTTATGAAGCTATGGCTATTAAACATGCGTGTGTGTTGGGGCACCTGGGCAGTGCATTTGGTTAAGCATCTGGTTTCAGCTGGGGTCATGATCCCAGGGTCATGGGATCGAGCCCCACGTGGCACTCTGCATTCAGTGTGGAGTCTGCTTAAAAATCCCCTCTCCCTCTGCCCCTTCCCTCATTTGTGTGTGCACTTTCTCTCTCTAAAATAAATAAATCTTTAAAAGAAAAATATGAGTGTGCACATGTGCACACACACACACAGATTTAAAAATTTTAGAATTTATAGGGTTTGTATGGGTAACTTTGAAGAATGAGAAAGTATGTATTGAAATACCCATATATGGTGTTCTAGCAAGAAGGAATAGAAGAATTTATGTCCATGCCAAAATCACAAAAAGGAAAAAAAGTAAAGAAATTGATATGAAAAGGAGCAATCTATGGGAGTAAGTTACAGTGGTGCAGAGAAGAGAACTACGTTTTGAAGCCACATTCTAGATAAAGTGGAGGAGTTGCATTTACAGGAATGAGTGACAAGCAA
This sequence comes from Halichoerus grypus, assembly GCF_964656455.1. Lineage (NCBI taxonomy): Eukaryota > Metazoa > Chordata > Mammalia > Carnivora > Phocidae > Halichoerus > Halichoerus grypus. The sequence continues at coordinate 45,618,259 of NC_135714.1, forward strand.
GTATCATTAGTCTTAATAGAGAGATCTGACTAGGATGCATGTGGATTTGGAAGTAATCTTGAAATAAAAAGTACATATATGAGTTAGAAATGATTAATTGAGGTGTAAATCTTATAGAGTTACAGCAAAATTTATGCAAATTACCTTCTCAAACTTTTGGAAATGTTGTTCCCTTCCTCCAGCCTTCTATGCTACTTAAGATCCCTATTTGACATATCTTTAAAATTAAAGTTAATTAATATAAAGTTTTATTATCTTTGACCTAATTAGGCTTTCAAAAAACCAAGATGAGCATTTTGGTAAATTATTGGCAGATAGAAACAAAGGGAATTGAGAGAGGAATATTAGAAATTCTTTTGAAAAGAGATAAAGAGCTATAACAACAACATTAATAATGCAGAAAATCAGTCAAAGGATATGATTAAGGCAGAACTAAATGACAGAAATGTAATAAATGTGCATGATTGTATGAGTAGATTTTTGTGCAACTTACAGGAGATATTAAGTAATTAAGGAATTTTGCCACATAGTTTCAATTACTGAGCAGAGAAGCTAAATGATCAACTTGGGGAATGAACAGAGAATAAATGAAATGATTTAGAATGGGTTGAAGGAGACAAAGAGATGGTAAAACAATGTAAAGCCATTGGCTAAGTCTAGTGGTAGATACTAATGAAGAGGACATTAGAGAATGGCAAATGCTTCATCAACTATGATTGATCAAAGTTACACTTCCCCTAGGACTATATATCAGGATATGTAGAGATTCGAAGCAAGTCCAAACAAAGCCACGAGATACAGAAAAGCCTACGGAAATATGAACAGGAGATGCAAGTAGGTGATAGGAGTTTGTGCAATGGAAGCTGATAGATAGCAGTGATGAAACAAGGAAAAAAGTAATGTAGCACATTTCAGACATGAAACACATAGGTTGCTCCTGAATTTGGAACACTGCTGACCAGTGAAGCAACTCAAGGACAACATTAGGTGAATGTCTCTCATCCTTCAGACTTCAGACTTCAACAATGTTCTGTGGAATCAATTTCCAGTTGTTTTATAGGACTCATTAAACTGTTCAGTACTGTACAAGTTCTTCTGGACTTTTTGTTCTGTCTATGGCCTGAATACTTAATTCAGAAGAGTTTTAGGTAGGGATGAAAAACAGCAGAGCCTCCGAGTTACTCACATTCCACCATTCTTTTCATCCATGACCTGGCTCCTAGTTTCTCTAGGGTTCTGCTAATTTAGTGCCAGCTTTTCAAGGTAAATGATGTTGCTAGAGGCAGTCAGTTAGGTTCTAACAGGACACCTGGAGGTCAACAAAGAGGAAGTCCTGGCCAGCTATTGGGAGTCAGAGGCCTGTCTTGGCAGCACTCCAAAACAAAGCCATAAGAAGCTGGGTCAAACCAGACAGGCCCAAGCTGGCGGGTGCCATGACAGGAAGCCCGCGACCAAGTAAGGGGAGAAAACCCCAGCAAACTCCCAAATCCTGCTTTTAAGAAATCCTGTCTCCAGTAATGAATATTCATTCCCCTTGTTAACAACTGTCCACAAAAGATAGAAAACCAAACCCCAGGGCACACAGCTCTCTCCCTCTCTTTTTTCTTTTTTTTTTAGAGAGAGATAGGGAGAGAGAGCACAAGCAGGGGGATGGGGAGAGGGAGAAGCAGCCTCCCCACTGAGCAGGGAGCCGAATGTGGGCTCGATCCCAGGACCTCGAGATCACAACCTGAGCTGAAGGCAGGCGCCTAACTGATTGAGACTTCCAGGCGCACCCCTCTCTCTCTTTCTTGAGTTCACCTGCTCTCATGTCTCTAGAGCGTGCTTTTGCTTTAATAAGCTTTCCTGCTTGTGTCACTCATCCACTGTGTTGTGTCTGTTCTTGAATTCTTTCACATGAGGAGAACAAGAGCCTTCAGTGACATCTTTGGAATAGGCTGGGTAGAGGCCCCAGGGCCCGGGGTCTCCCCTGTCTACTTGGCAACAGTGTCTTTCTCGTCTTCATTTTGGAAGGAGTAGAGACACACAGAAAAACACAGTGGTACACATCCAAGCTTTAACAAATATATCATTTTTAGGCCTTTGAGCAAATATCCTACCTAATTCTTTTTTTAAAAAAATATTTTATTTATTTATTTGAGAGAGAGAGAGAGGGACAGGGAGAGAGAGAGTGAGAACATGAGCAGGGGGAGGGGCAGAGGGAGAGGGACAAGCAAACTCCCTGCTGAGTGGGAGTCCCACCATCCCAGGACCCTGAGATCATGACCTGAGTCAAAGTCAGACACTTAACCGACTGAGCCACCCAGACACCCCTATCCTACCTAATTCTTGTGACATTCCTTGGATAGTTAGCCTGCATGAAGTAGATTCTCCCTTTCCTACCCTTTCTCATACCTACATTACAACATCACAACCCTTGAAAATATCAGTGATATGAAAAAGTAAGAAACTGTGTAACTATAATCCTGGCAAAACAACTAATTTAAATTAATTTCATCCCTGTTCTTATGCATAGGCACATGCAATTTTAAAAATTTTATTATTGTTTTTTATTGAAGTATAATTGATATACAGTATTATATTAATTTTGGGTGTGCAACATAGTGATTTGACAGTTCTGTGTTACACAGTGTCACCACAATAAATGTAGTTAACATCTGTCACCATCCAAAGTTATTACAGTATTATTGAATAATCCCCATGCTATCCTTTTAATTTCCATGACTTACTTATTTTATAACTGGAAGTTTATACCTCTTGATCTCCTTTACCTATTTTGCCCACTCCCCTCACTCCCTTCCCCTCTGGCAATAAGCAGTTCTCTGCATTTATGAGTCTATTTCTGTTTTGTTGTTGTGGTGGTTGCGCTTTGTTCATTTGTTTGGTTTTTTAGATTTCATAGATAAGTGAAATCCTGTGGTATTTGTCTATCTCTGTTTAACTTATTTCTTGTAGCATAATACCCTCTAGGTCCATCCATATTGTCACAAATGGAAACATGTGCAAATTTAAGTTGAGTATAATCACAGTGTAGACCCCAAACTTACCCTGCATCTTTTAACATGGTTTGTTAGTAATCATGATACAATGCTATGTAATATTTTAAAATTTGCTTTTTAGTGGTCACTTAATATTTCATTTAACATTATGAAATGCTCAAAATAATTAATCTTTGGGGAAATGAAATTAAAAGTACACTGAAATACCACTACGTAACCACAAGAATAGCTAAAATGAAAAAGATTGGCAATATTAAGCTTTAGTGAGATTGAGGAACAACTGTAACTTTTATATATTGCCGGGGGAATGTAAAATGCTACAAGCAAGTTATAAAATCACTTAGAAATGTATGATAGAATTTATAGTGAACTTAATTATATGACCTAGAGATATCTCTTCTAGATATTTACCAACAAGCAATAAACATATATATTTACACAAAGAGTTTTACATTTGTAAAAGTAAAACCCCAAACTGTGGAAACATCCCATATGTCCATCAACTGATAAATGAATAAACAAATTTTGTTTTGGTTACATAATAGAGTGTTATTCAGCAGGAAAAGGGAACAAATTACTGATAAATTCAACAACATATATGGAGTGCTAAAACATGGTAAGCAAAAGAAGCCAAATATAAAACTACATAATATTACTCCATTTATATGAAATTTATAAATGGTATTATTTTCTTGATTTCAAATTCCAATTTTTAGATGCTAAAAAATAGAAATGCAGTCAATTTGACTGTATTGACCTTATGTTCTATAATCTTGTTGCACACATTTATAACTTCTTGTAGTTGACTTGTGTATTCCTTAGGATGTCTTATACAGACATAATTATATCATCTGAGAATGAAGAAAGTTTTACTTCATTTCCTATCTCGATGAGCCTGAAATTTTCTTTTTGGGAAGTTTTAAAATTGCAAATTCAATTTCTTTCATATATAGACCCTTATATCATATGTAGACCTATTTAATACATGTAATAATTAATCTTTAAAACTTCTTATCTTTGAAGGAATTTGTCCCTTTTATCTGAATTCTCAAGTTTGTTGACATAAAATTGTTTGTAATATTCTTTAATTAATTTATTTTCTATGACTGTAGTATCAGCAGTGATGTCCCTTCTTTCAGGCTGGTTATTGGTGACTTTTTTTTTTTAATGACTGAGCCACCCAGGTGCCCCCCCCCTTTTTTAAAGATTTTATTTATTTATTTGACAGAGAGAGAGACAGTGAGAGCAGGAACACAAGACTTTTTTTTTTTTTTAATCTTGACCTAAGAAAAATGGTTACCTATTATTATTTCAAGTTTTTTTTTTTTTTTAAGATTTTGTTTATTCATTTGAGAAACAGAGATACACACAGAGAGAGAGAGAGACCATGAGCAGGGGGAGAGGGAGAAGCAGGCTCCACGCTGAGCCAGGAGCCCGATGTGGGGCTCGATCCCAGGACCCTGGGATCATGACCTGAGCTGAAAGCAGACGCTTAACCATCTGAGACACCCAGGCGCCCCTATTATTTCCAGTTTTAAAGAACCATTGCTTGGCATTGTTGATTTTTTCTGCTGCTTATCAATTTTTTACATCATTAGTTTCTACTTTTATCCGTATGTTTTTCCTTCTGTTTACTTTAGGCTTAATATTCATTTGTAGTTTTTTAAAGTAGAACATAAGATTTCTACTTTCTTCCTTTTTAATATTGATGTTAAGTACTATAAATTTTCCTTTAAGCAGTGCTTTAGCTGCATCTCCAAATTTTAAAATACTGTGTTTCATTTTCCTTCATTTCAAAATATTTCTATTTTCTCTTGTGATTTTTTCTTTTACTTATCTGTTATTTATTTGTGTGTTTCTCATTTTCAGATATTTGGAGATTTTCCAGATATCTCTTGTTGTTGTTGTTTAATTGTCTCATAGTTAGAAAACAACTGCATGTTTTCATTCAAATGTATAGAGACTTTGAAAAATAAAATTAGGGAATGTTTTATGAACACTGAAAAAAATTTGTATTCAGCTGTTGTTGAGTGGAATGCCAATTAAGTAAAATTCCTTCATGTTATTAAAATCCATGTTCTTCTTGATTTATTTTGATGGGGGTGCTACTTGTTTTATTGACTGAAGGGAGAGGAATATTGAAGTTCTCAGATCTAATTATATCTTTGTTCAATTCCTCAACATCCATCAGTATTTGTTTCATGTATTTTGATATTTTGTTCCTGGATGCATAGACACTTAGGATTATTATGACTTCTTACTGAATTGTATCCTTTTCACTGTAGAATGTACCTTTTTATTTCTAATAATACTCTGTTCTGAAATCTACTTATCTGATACTAATATAGTTGTTCTAACCTTCTATTGATTAGTGTTTGTGTGCCATATATTTTTTCATCTTTTCACTTGTAAACATTTTGAGTTTCGTATTCAGTGTGGATTTCTTATAATAGGATATGGTTGCATCTTGATATTTTATTTATTCTGACACTCTCTTCTCTTTTAATTAACATATTTAGATCACTTAAAGTTCATGTAGTTTGGTATAAATCTAAAATCTCGGTATTTGTTTTCTATTTTTCCATCTTCTGTTTGTTCTTTTTCTTCTTCTTTCCTGTCTTTTTTCAGATTAATTGAGAATTTTTTTGGTTCTATTTTGTCTCTACTTTTGGCTTATTGGCGCTCTCTCTCTTTCTCTCTCTCTCTATATATATATGTATATATATTAGTGGTTTCTCTCAGGTTTACAATATATCTTTAACTTATCACAGTCTATAGTCAAATGATACCAAACCAGTTCACACATAGTGAAAGAACCTTCCATTTACTCCCTCTTGCTTTTGTGATAATGTTGTCATGTACTTCTACTCATGTTATAATCCTGCCAAACATTATTATTTTTGTTATACATCATTATTATCTTAAAAGATTAGACATTGAGAAAAAATGGCTTTAGTATTTACCCACATAGTTAAAATTTCTTGCACTCATCATTTTTTTGTGTAGAATCAAATTTCTCCCTGGTATTTTTCTTTTGTTGGAAGGACTTCTTTTAAGATTTCTGTCAGTGCACAATGAATCATGGAACACTACATCAAAAACTAATGATGTAATGTATGGTGATTAACATAACATAATAAAATTAAAAAATGCAAAAAAAATGCAAAAAAAAAGGTTTCTGTCAGTGCAGTTTCTGCTAGTGACAAGTTCTGTCAGATCATTTGGTGTATAGAAGTCATTATTTTTGCCTTTAAAACATATTTTCTCTGTGCATAAAATTATCATTGATAGGTTTTTTTTCTTTTAACAGTTTATAGATGTAAATTAATTTTCTTGTGTCTTACCTAGACTATGACAAGAAGCCAGCTCTCATTCTTAGCATTTCTTTTTTAATATAATGTGTCTTTCCTCCCCTGTAGCCACTTTAAAATTTTTCTCTATATCACTGATGTTTTAGTATTTTCATTATGATGTTTTATTGTATTTATTCTGCTTAGGGTTTGCTGAGCTTCTTCAATCTGTAGGATTAGAGTTTTTATTGACTTTGATATTATGATATTTACTTCTTCAGTTTTTTCCTTACTCACACCCTTATTTTTTCTGAGATTCTGATTATACATAATTTTAGCAGCTTACTATTTTTCCACTGGACACAGATCACTGGTGTGCCATTCAGTTTTTCACTTTTTTCTCTATGGGCTTTATTTTGAGTAATTTTATTGCTATGCCTTCAAATTTACTGATTGTTTCTTAAATGTCTAATCTGATGTTAATCTCATAATTATTCAGTTAAAATATTGTATTTTTATTTGTATAAGTCCCATTTGAACTTTTTTATAGCTTCTTTTCCTTTTCCCGTCATGTTTGTATTTCTTTTACATCCTGAGCATGTTTGTGATATATTTTTTAAAGCCTTTAATCCCTATCATTTCTTGTTCTGCTTTTATTAATTTATTATTCTCCTGGTTATAGGCCATATTTTTCTGCTTCTTTGCATTCCTGGTAAGTTTTTATTGGATGGTGAATATTGTAAATTTTACATTGTTGGATATATATGGATACTAAACAACATTTAGTTCGGTCTAGTTTAGATGCACATCTGAGGTAATACCTTTCAGAAGACTTAAAATTGCCTTGTAAATTTAATATCATACTACTTCAGATGGTAGGTATATGAACCATTCCAATCCTTATATGAACTCCAGCTATTATTTGAACTACTAAATGCTTTCCAGTATTTTTATTCCTTGGTCCCATGGAATTTCAACCCATGCTTATCCAGATCAGCACTCAACAAAGACTGTAGATTTCTGAGATTCTTTCTCTGAGTAACTCCCTTTATTTCATTAGTCTGCTCTACAAATTCTGGCTGCTTTGACCTTGCTGAACTCCTTTCACTGTCTCTTCTCTCTTCAATTCTGAGAAATGTCTGGGCTACATTTATGTTCTCCTTTGTAACCTGCAGCCTGGAAACTGCCTCCATGTAGTAAACTTGGGCAATCATAGAATCTACCTCATTGGTTACCCTTCTCTCAGTTATCACAGTACTTTGCTGCCTGTTTTCCAATGCCTGCAAATAAGGGTCATGCATTTTGTCTGGTCTTCTAGGTTTTTTGTTTGTTTTTTTGTTTTTTGGTGGAAAAGAAATATCTATGGCAGTTAATTTTTCATGTATGGAAGTAGACATTCTTTCCAGAAATTACATAAATACATAATTCTTATTGTCCTGGTTACTGTTGCTGAGTAAAAATTATCCCTGAATATAACAACTTAAAACAACCATTTTATTTTGTCCCCAGTTTTACATGTCAGAAATTTAAGGAGGTCTGGCTACAAAATTTTTGCTTGTGGGTCTCTTTTATGGTTGCCATTAAATTTCTTGAAAGTTCTCATAGTCTGAATTCCAATAAGGCTCATTCACATAGTTGGTGCTATCAGCTCGCTTCTCCAGCGCAGTACTGTAGGTATAGATAGTCATTTTACATGGCATCTGGCTTCCCTTATAGTAACTGTCCTAAATGAACTGGGCATAAGTTTTATGGATTCTTATGATCTAGATTTGGAAGTTATATGGGAGTCACTTGTAATTTACAATATTATTGAAGAACATATAATCCAAGTTCAAGGAGAGAAGACACCGATCCTGTCTCTCAATGAGAGGAGTGTCAACAAAGTTGTCATTTTTTAAAACTGTCACAAGTCTATTAAGTTTCTTCCCACTTGAAATTTCTAGAGTGATTTGCTTTTTGGAATAAACCCTGACTAAATTCAGAAATTGGTGCCATAATTTGGGTGCTGCCATAACAACAGAACTAAAATAGGTGGAGTTCATTTAGCAAATAGGTGGCAAGCAGCATTGAAAACACTACATAGCTAGAAGACTGGAACCTTCAAGCTATGGCAAGATATTTGGTAAAATTATCACTTTGATAGCTTGGCAGAAGGCAAAATCCTTCTAGGGGAAAGTTTGAAAGGGAGTAATAGTGTGTGCCTGTTATTATTGATGACATTTAGCCAAGAGATTAGCTCAAGGAATAATTGACTAATTTTGAAGCAGAGATCAAAGGTAATAGAGAAAGTTTAGAGTACAGGTGCCTTATGAGATTGGAAAAGTTGTTTCACAAAACCAAATATTAAGAGTAAGTTTGTAGAAGGCCTTAAGTAACCAGCATCTAATAAGACTCTATTAAAGAAAGTGAATAATTTGTGTGGTAATTATCAGATTAAGAATTTTTTTTTTCCCTTACCTAAGCCTATTGTTTCAGGTAGCCTCAATAACATCACTGTGAGAGAGAGGTGCGGTGAGGAAGCAATGAAATAGGCAAGCTTTAAAGCATAATCTAGAAAACAACTTTGCATATAGTTACTGGGGCGCAAGGATTTGATGAGAAGCAAACCGAAAAGAACCACCAGCTTAAAAGAACAGAATTTGTTAATATTTAGTGATCTTAAAAAGAGAAAGAAAAAAAAAACATAACCAAAAAAGCCCTGGGATCAAAAGTGACTGCAAAATTTTTTCAGCTCCCTAGGAAGGCAGACATTTTTCATACTTGGCTAGATAATGGATATTCAACAAGGAAATACTTCAAAGAGGGCAAAAACAGTGTTCTCAAAGAACTATTATTCCCAGAAAGAAGATTTACGACATAATTAGAATATTTTCCTATTCCCAGATATGGGGACTTTATAATGCCTGCCCAAGCAGATTTCATCCTTTCTACAGATTAGTGACTGCTTTGTGTCATCAATTCCCCTCTTTTCCAAAGGGGAGATTTTACTGGGGTCTTCTTTTCCTACTCCACTACTGGGTGTTTTAGAGGTGGGGAGAAGATAACATGTCAGTTTGGTTCCTAGGTTGCTGCATCATAGAAAGATGCAACTGAACCTGATGATAAGAAATGTGTATCACTTGCAGTTTCTGGACATTGAACTAAATGCATGAATGCATGAGACTTTGGCAATGAGTATGATGTGTGAAAATAAGAGTGATATTTGTAAAAGAATATTTATTTGATATTTTTATGAGAATAAGAAGATAGAGAGTAGTAGCAAGTTTGTGTGTTTATCAAAACAAGTTCTCGAACACACAGCTGGATTAAGTTCAGTCTGCCTTGCAGTTAGGTGTGACCATATGACTAAATTCTGTCCATAGAATAGGGCCCAAGTGATGTAAGCTATTGCCTGGCTTGACCAGTGGAAATATGCATAAATCTTATGTTTTATAATTTGAATTATTAATATCATTAAAGAATTTCAAGGAATAAATAAGTGAAGGACCTGAGTCAATTGAATGACTGCATGGAAGGCTATGTTACTATAAACTTTTATAGGACTGGGATGTGAAAAAAAATGTTTTATTATGTTAAGCCACTGAGAATTTGGGGTATTTCTATTAAAGAAATAGAGTAACGTTAAGAAATATATAATAATTATAAAAAGTGGGGACGGACGGCGGCTTTAACTGTACCACAGAACCTATAGAAACAAAAGAATAATTTAAGATTTTAGATTCTCAACTCAAGCCACAGTTTGAGAACCAGAAAGTCTTTATGAATGTCCTAAAAGAATTTCTTATCTTTTATAATCATAATAGGGCCAATGGAGCTATAATCTGTCTCAAATTTATCCTGTGGGAAGCAGAATTACAACATAATTAATTTACTTGGCTCCCTGGGTCTCATGTTAGGGAAGTGGCTGAGAAAGAGTGGGACTCTGAGGAATTAGAACAGGAACAAATGTATATATTCAGATAACCTTGACCACTCAAATCTCACTGAGCCTCTCTTGACACCAGAAGTACCCTGTAAAAAACTCACCTAAGGCAAGCAACTTTCAAGAGGATCTTAATACCCCTGAAGACATTCCACCAATCCTCTTGGCTTTCAAATCTATAACAAAGGGTCCCAACACACCTAAGGGAACCTAGTATACTGTGTGATCTGAAGGAAGATAATTCTCAAGTCTAAATGATTGTGAAATTTTATTCATTTATATCAACAGAATCCCAGAGAGTATATTTGGGGGATCAACTGTAAAAGCATTTGACCGAAGAGAAAAGAGCCTAACATTGGACTGGGCTGAACTTACTTACATGGGTTCACTTTTCACAGACTTAATAAATTCCATGTTTTAGGTGAAGGAACTAGTAGTGAATCATATTGCCTTCTTGGTTGGTTGACTGAAACTTGGAATAAATTATGACCTACATTAAATTAAGTCAAGATTTCAGAATTTCCTTGGGGAAATATAAAGAAAGGAATCCAAGAACTTAGCGATAAAGGAAAGTTGGACTGGATTTATCATATGTAGCCTGATCACTCCCTACTTCATTATATCCCACAAGTGATCTGAAGATACTCCCTGTATAATAGCACTGAGAAATATATTTGTGAGGGAATGTCAGCATCCTTTAAAGTCTCTGTAGTAGCTTATTCAGCAAGCTGGGGATGACCAGTAGTATTATATTCCACCACTGAAATGGGCTAACAGGGGCTTGATGGGATCTGGAGTGGCAATACTCAACCATGTAAAAAATGGGTGTGATTACCAAATGGGTAGCAAGGCTGGAGAAACAAACAGAATGATCTAACTAATTAATCATGGTGTTTCTCTAGTAAAACAGTTGGGACATCTACTTGACCCACGTAATTGAGAAAATATAAAGAAATTTAGTTCGGATGAACAGGAAGGGATATGACTTAAAACCACTATGCTGATGTATTTTTCACATAGCCCTTACGATTGCTGATTTTGAATGGAACCCACAGTAAGAAAAGTTTCTTCAACTGAGCATTAACAGATTCAGTGGTACCTAAGGTTATCTGTGGAAGATGCAGATGCTCTATAAGCTTCTGGCAAGCTCAAGTATACAGCATAGAACTAGAGTTTTCAAGCAACACCATGCACTTTGATGATGTAATGAAGGTTATTAATCAGTTGACTTTGAAATAGGGAAATTATTCACCAATATCCTAGTGGGCCTATTCTAATCAATTGAGCCATTGAAATGCAGGAAGTTTTTTCCAGTTAGCAAAGAGGAGAAAGTCGGAGATTTGAAGCATGAAAGGGATTATGATACACTATTGCTGACTTGAGGTTAAAGAGGGCCACATGTCAAAGAAATAGTGTCCTCAGTTTTATAAACTTAAGAAACTTAATTTTGCCAACAATCTGAATGTTCTTGGAAGCAGATTCTTACCCACAGCGTCCAGAAAGGAACACAGTCCTGCTTTGATTTAAGCCTTATGAGACACTGAGCAGATAATCCATTTATGCAGTGCCAGACTTCTGACCTCCAGCACTGTGAGATTATCAATGGGTGTCATTTTTAGTCACTAAATTTGTGGTAATTTGTACATAGCAGTAGAAAACTGATATATTATCTGATCCGCTAGGTTCTAATGTCAGATGTATTCAGTAGTACTCCGTCAGCAAATGGAAATGTGTCCTGTTGGCGTAAGTGTGAGTAAGTCACTGTAACTTCCAAGGCACTTGCTACAGCTACAGTGCAGCCCATCTCTTCCAGCTCCACCTATGGCCTCATGGAGGGCTTATCTATGATTAGCTGACTAAAAATAGTACATCAGGACCTTATTTATAGAAGGTTTCACATGTTATGTTGGCACCGACCTGAAATATAGGCATTATAGTCCTACTCAGGGATGGCCGGGAAAGACTGGGGGATAGAAAGAATTGAAATAATCCTAATGAGCCGAACACTTATATATTCAGTTTGTGTTGAAGGAACAATGGCCAGAGGTGTGGAATTATATCTCTTTACAGGCAAGGGCTAATTTGGCTAAGTGACCAGTGTCCTGGAAAAACAAGATTAGAGAATTGTTGCCAAAATGAATATGAGGAAGAGATACATGGATGGAATTCTCAGAGTGTAAAGATGTTCCTGTGTATACAAATACCCACCAGAGGAGGGATGGCTGGGTGGCTCAGTCAGTTAAGCATCCAACTATTAATTTTTGCTCAGGTCATGATCTCAGGGGTGTGTGATTGAGCTCCTCTTTGGACTCTGCGCTGGGTATGGAGCTTGTTTGAGATTCTCTCTCTCCTCCTCTCTAAGAAACAAACAAACAAAAAAACCAACGACATCAAAAACCCCAATGCCCACCAGAGGATATCTACTCAATAGAGGCTCATAATGTTCAAGTAAACAAGATGACCCATTCTGTGAATGTCAAGCATCCTCTTTCCTCAACTATCCTTTTGCTTGTTCAATGGGATCATTAACAAAATGTTCATGATGACAGGAAGAAGGGTTAACTATAGATAAATAAGTGCACATCCGTTCACTGAGTCAGCTAAGGTTATTGCAACTGATGAATGCCCATCTTACCAATGATAGAGGCCAGTGCTGAGCTCCTGATATGACACTGTTTCCTGGGAGGTCAGCCAGTCTCCAGATGGCAGTTGATTACATTTGACCTCTTCCATTCTGAAGAAAGCAATCATATGTTCTCTTTGGAATTGCACTAAGTCTGACTCTAGATTTGCCTTTCCTATCCACAGTGCTTCTTCCAGCACCACCATGTTTTGACTTTCTAAATGCTGTGTTTACTGCCATGTCTGACAAAGTAATATTTTTATTGGAAAAGTAGTGATAAATGAGCTTTAGCCCAGAGGATATACAGGTTTTGTCATGTACCAAATCAACCATTGTAATGGAAGAATGGTTTAATGGAAGAATGGAATAACCTATTAAAAACACAGTAACAAAAAATAAAAAAAATAAAAACACAGTAACAGTCTCAGTTGGATGATAGTAAATTGCAATATTGTGGTATAGTCCAAAAGATGCCCTATATGCTTAGAACCAGTGATTGGTGTGGTATGGGAGTGGAGGAATCTTCTGTCACTAATAGCCTGTTCATAAGCATTTTATGTTTTATTCCCATGGCTTTGGGCTCTGAGGCCTTGAATATGAAGAGGAATGTTTTCACTAGAAAACATAATGACATTCCCATTGTGATGCAGGCTGGCTGGGTCTGAGGACCCAGAATGGGTCCTGCAGGACCAGCCAAGAGGATCCTGGGCTGGATAGAAATCAAACATGAGCCAAGAAGAAGTGAGAACAGAGTTTATTAAAGATATACAGAGAATGTAGATATGAACGAAGGGTCCAGGAGACTCAGAAAGGAAAGAAGAGTGAGTCTTGTCTTTGCTGGGGGCCTGGGGTTTTTATTGAGGACAGTGGTCTGGTGCACATGTCTTCTCAGGTATCCAGGAACAAAGAGGAGTGTTTAGGTGTCTTCCATAAGCCACTTATACCCTAGAGCCAGGGGTCTTGATGAGTCAGTGGCCTTAGAAAACATTCATGATGACCCTGTCACTCCATAGACCCTGTCACTCCATAGATGTTATCTATTGTGTTAGAAGACTCCAAAGAAATCATTAAATCCTTGACCTTTACAAGAAGGACATGTTATCTGTTCTATAAGGTGTATGTAAGGTAGGGGTGTAGGTCCTAGCAAGAATAGAAGCAGGAAAAGGAGCAACAAAACAAAACAACAACAAAAAAACCCAGCAGGTTTTAATGGGGTCCCTTTATTTTCCCTGTCTCAGTTGGGCAGGAAGTCTTGACTGCCACATGGCCACTTCTGTCTAACTGTTAACAGTCAAACAAGAGAGTTAAAGTACTTTGTAGAGTGATTAAACCTGATTTTAAAGGTAGAATTGGTGAGTGGGGATAGGATTGCTAGATAAAATACAGTCCAGTTAAATGTGAATTTCAGAGAAATGATAAATGCAGTATTTGGGACATATTTACATTCAATAATGATTTGTTTATCTGAAATTCACATTTAACTGGGTTTCCCATGTTTTTATTTTCTAAATCTGGCAACTTTCACTGGGTTTAAGGTAGTGTTTTTCTGGAAACCATGGGATTCTCAGGTACTCTTGAACATCCCTTTTTTCCCCTTTCTAATCATTTTAGTTCATATCCTCACTACCGTACAAACTATTGCTATAGCCATGACAAACCTGCTTGGCTTTGGTTTTTCCTGTACAATCCTGTATACCAAGAATAGGAAAGTCAACCTAAAATAGCTAACATACCATATCATTCCTCTGGTAAAAAAGCATCAAGGACTCTTCTTTGCTACAGAGATAAAGTTCAAACTCCTAAGCGCCAAATTCAAAGCCTTTCATGCTTCATGCTCTTTTCCCACAACATCCTTAAGTGAACTCCTTAATCCAACTAGGGATGTTTTCTTCACTGATGCATGTTTTCTCACATGAATTTATCTAAATCTGAGATTTAAAGTTCCCCATTTTTAAAGTTTCTCTTACCATTCAAATGATAAAAAATAACTCCCTGTGAAATAATACGATAAGATAAAGTATATTTGCACTTATTTCTCTACATATTTTTCCCCAAATTAACAGAACTCTCTTTCCTTGGGATCACATTAAACTTTAAAAATATTTTAGATTATATAAGTTATAAGTATTAACAAGTATTATGTACTAGGGTTGGTGCTAAACTCTTGAGATATATAGAACAATTTAACCAGTTAATCATCAAATATCCAAAATGATGTATAATTAGGTATAGTTTTTAATTTTATTTTACAAATAAAATAAGCAAAGGAACAAAGAAGTTAAGAAACTTGCCAAAGGTCACACTTATGTAAATGGCAGAGTTAGAATTTAAAACCAGGCATTCTGCACGTCCAACTATTCTGTTATACTGTGTCTATGAGGAATGCATTTTCCTGATTTAAAAATTGAAACAGTAAGATTAAACTTTTCCTTCATTTACCAATATTTGAAGTTCAGTTTGTCAGCCAGAGATAACTGTTATAACCAGTTTGGTTTGTATTTTTTCAGACTTTTTTCTATGTATCTCTAAGTATGAATGTGTACCCAGAGAAAGCATGTACTATTATTTATGTTTTAATATGTATATACAATATGTATAAATATGTATACTTTATATAAACAATAACACAATACTGAACATCAGTGTACAAGCCTCTTTGGGAATGTATTCTGTAGGGTAAATGCAAAGCAAGTGAATTTTTAATTTTAAAATGCTTATATCTAAAAAGCTTCTGCACAGTGAAGGAAACAATCAATAAAACTAAAAGACAACCTACAGAATGGGAGAAAATATTTGCAAATAGCATATCTGATAAAGGGTTAGTATTCAAAATCTGTCAACTTACCAAACTCAGCACACAAAAACCAAATAATTAAGGTAAGAAATGGGCAGAAGACATGAATAGACATTTTTGCAAAGAAAGCATCCAGATGGCTAACAGGCACATGAAAAGATGCTCAACATAACTCATCATCAGGGAAATAGAAATCAAAACCACAATGAGATACCACCTCACACCTGTCAAAATGGCTAAAATTAACAACACAGGAAACAACGATGTTGGTGAGGATGCAGAGAAAAGGTGACCCTCTTACACTATTAGTGGGAATGCAAATTGGTGCAGCCACTCTGGAGAACAGTGTGGAGGTTCCTCAGAAAGTTAAAAATAGAACTACCCTATGATCCAGCAACTGCACTACTAGGTAGTTATCCAAAGGATACAAAAATACAGATTTGAAGGGTTACATGCACCCCGATGTTTATGGCATCATTATCAGTAATAGCCAAGTAATGGAAAGAGCCCAAATGTCCATGGACTGATGAATGGATAAAGAAGAGGTGGTATATATCTACAATGGAATATTACTCAACCATCAAAAAGAATGGAATCTTGCCATTTGCAAAGACATGAATGGAGCTAGAGTATATTATGCTAAGTGAAACAAATCACTCAGAGAAAGACAAATACCATATGATTTCACTCATATGTGGAATTTAATAAACAAAGCAGATGAACAAAGGGGAAGGGGAACAAAAAGAAAAGGAGGCAAAACCAAAACTAAGAGAAAAAACTGAGGGCTGATGGAAGGAGGCGGGCAGGGGGATGGACTAAATGGGTGATGGGTATTGAGGAGGACACTGGTTGTGATGAGCACTGGGTGTTATATGTAAGTGATGGATCACTAAATTCTACTCTTGAAACTAATATTACATTATATGTTAACTAACTAGGATTTAAATAAAAACCTGAAATTAAAAAAAAATAAAGTGCTTATATCTAGCCACATTCCCAATACTAGTATATGATAATATCTATTTCATTTCACTCTCATTAATATTTAATTTTATCACACTTTTTATTTGATTTGATGGATGAAAATTTCAAACTCATAGCTTGTATTTTTCCAAATCCTAGTAGAATTGAACTTATTTTCACACCTAATTGACCATATTCATATTTCATCTGTGAATTGCCAATTCATATTTCTTACTTATTTCTGTTAGAATATTCATCTTTTTTTGACTTTTATGTATTTCAGCATACTATGTCTACTATAGATGCTGTAAATGTTCTCCTCCATTCTCCTGTTTGAATTTTAACTTTGTCTACCACATCTTTTGGTTCTTTATAGTATCTTTTGTTTTACAAGGGGTTTTTTTTGTATTTAAATTTTTATATACCCTACCCCTTGCAATCCATTCTAAACCTAGCACCTGGGGTAATCTTTTAAAAATAGAAATTAGATCATGTCACTTCCTTCTTGAAACACTTGGGTGTCTTCCCATTGCAAACACCTTACTCTGGTTTTCATTGGCCACATGTTCTACCCTGGGCAATCTCACAGGCTCTTCTCAATCTCTCTTCTCTTGAAGTCACATGAGAACATGTTTGCTAGCCTTTAAGCAATGCTTTCTTTTCAAAATCCACTGCTTAATACTTGCTATTTCCTCTGCATGGAATGCTTTCTTCTTCATCTCTGCTTGTCTGATGTTATGGGTTGAATAATGTCCTCCCAAAAGGATATTGAAGTCTTAACCCCCAGTTACTGGGTGTGTGGTGGATGGAAATCAGTATTCAGATCAAAAGACTACATAATACTGACACTTTTAAGTACAACAGTGAGAAGCCCCAGAGGTACAGTCAACTAGTACAATTATTTGTAACTAAGAGTTACAGATTATCAGAACGTTTTAAGGCAAATGACTGAAGTAGAGGATTTCTTTTCAAGATGAGGTGGGGGGGGATATTTACTAAAGAGGATAAACATTTATGAAAGATTGGGTTTTATTAATAAGCACTTATTAATTTGGCTAAGGAATTTATAGAAAAGAATTGCAAAAACAGAAATAGAAAAAAGTTAGATTATCTAATTATATGAAGCTAATATATTTTGCCTTTATTTTGCATATATTTATAGTGCAAAAAAAGCTGTTGCTGTCATATCAGGGTTATTAATGGTGCATTAATTTTAAAAACATAATTTTAGGTGGAGATTAGAAGTTGTACCTGGTTGCATTCTTATTTGCTGAGGCAGTATATCAGGGAGGATTCAGTTACAGAGTCAGAGCCACTATGAGTAAAATGGAAAAAAAGAGTTTATTGTATTATTAAGATTTCTATAATTGTGAGAGCTGGTAAAAAAATCTCTGGAAGGCTGTTGTCTCTGTTTCTGGATGTGGGTGTGAAATTACATGTAGGTCAGCAGGGCTGAATGTAAAGTGGGGAGAAAGAGGGCAGACTAGAATTGTTGAGAACAAGCTAGAACCCACATTTGGCCCTCACTGCTTCCAACCTTGAATGACCTGCGGGAGAAGCTGGAGCTTTTCATTACAGCACTGCTCACCTGACTGAACCAGGACTGAGCTGGAGGAGGAGGTCCCACCGAAATGGAAGGAGGGTCAAATAAAAAACAACCAGATTTAGTAAGGAGAGATTTTATTTGAAAGTGACCGAGTTGCCCTTAACATTCTCCTCAGCTGGACTAAATTTGAGACAATTTTCTTCCTGATGATAAGTGCTTGACCTCCTTTTTCTTAGACCCTTTACTTCAGAAAACTTGGAATTGTAAACTCTTTCTCTACTCCTTAGAAATATATGTGAATCTTCTCCCAACCTCTTACCGGTTTTATCACCCTGGAAATGACTTTCTCAAAAATGGGGGACCATCTCTTTGACATGTAAACACTGAAGGAAATAGCACTTCTATATCACAGTCTTTGTGGGAAGGTACGGGCCTGACTTCCATGGGCACCAATTAGCGAACACTGATGGCCTAGTCACAGAAAAAAATATTTGCAATCTCAAGAGTAACTCAATGTGCTGGACACATCCCCTTGATCAACCTCCCCCTCAACAGCCTGCAATATTTTTCTATCAGCTTACCCCAGCACCTAAAAACTCTCCTGCCTTTTGTTTCAACAGAGTGGAGTTCAATCTCTTTCCCCTATTACAATATCTTGAATAAATTCTTCCTTGCCTATTTAACTTCGTCTGGTGTAATTTTTATTTGACAAAAGAATTATTGCAAAGGGGAAGGTGAGGATGAGGGAAGGAACAGTTGCAATAGGGAGAAAGCTGTGACCATAAGACGTCAAGCACTCAAAGGTTAGGCAGAAGGGTTTTTCTTTTATAGAGAAGAGTAAACAAGTCTAGAAAGAAAAGGATGTGGGGAGGTGGGATGAAAGTGTAGCAGACAGTAGATCACAGACTGTTTCGTTCGGAGGCCAGCTTATTCTCAGAAGTGGCTGTTAAAGCAAATTTGTATGTTGGCCACAATTGAGGGACCTGGGAAAGGAGAGAAGATTAATCAGAGTTTGGTTAACAAGCATTTTATTCCCAGTGATCAGTGGGGACAAGCAGTTCAGCTAATCATTTATGACACAAGGTTCAGTGTCTGGCCTTATCATAGGTAGACAAGGGGAACATCTGTAAGTCTTACCTAGGTCATAGGGTAAGGATGGTTCTTTGCAGTAAGCTTTTTTCTCTGGAACACAAAAGGGTGTGGAGGTAGGGGTGGGGGAGATTTCATAACCATCCCTGTTTTTTGGGAGTAGAGGGCTCAGGTAAGATTCAACATTATTAGGATTCAGTTGTGGGCCTGGCTTTTGCCCCACACCCACAAGCTGAGGCAGCAGATCAGCCACAAGGTGTGGGGGCTACAGTGACCCCTGGTATCCTACACTGCCTTTTCTGAGGATAATGCCTGTTGTTTCCTTTCTACCTGAAAGGAAATTTCTCTTATGGCCAGCCATACAGTGAAAGAAATTCTGGGAAATATGATTTCAGCTTGGTAAATCGATACAATACAAAATGAACCTAATGAGTAAAATTGAAAACAAAGAAACTCAAAAAACAAAACAAACAAATAAAAAAACCAGTGTGATTCTGAACAACTTGAACCATGAGAATAAATATATCCTGGTAAGGAGGTCCCAATTATATATGAATTAGAAAGTCATAGTAGACAGGGTGATATGTGGATAAATGCCATTTATTTCAGAAGCATCATTGGCCTAATTAAGTACAATGTCTTTGATGTGCCTATGGTACTTACACCTGATCTTGTTAATAGTTATCACCTTCTATTGTAATTACTTTTTGGTGGTAGAGGTCTTCCAAACTAGACTTGGATTCCCAAAGTCAGAAAATTTTTGCATTGTTTTTTCACTTGAAAATAAGATTATGCCCTACCCAAACAAGGACTTCATTATAGGCTTGCCGAAAGAATGGTTGAACGAGGTAGTGACTTCTTCTGGAAGATGGACATTGAATTCAGGGCTTGAACAAAACTATCCTGACAAAGGAAATAAACAAGCTACATAAGAAAGTGACTGTTACCTTACTTTTTGGTGTGACTCCGCATTCTGACCAAAGATAAGCTTGTACTGGCATTCTGAGTGTTTCCGTGTCCCCAGAGCCATAGCCAACTAGCACAAGTGTTTTGTTACCAATGGTTACAGATTATCAGAACTCTTTTAAGTCAGATCACGGAAGTAGGTTTATTTTCAGGATGGAATTCTTTTCAACATTTATTCTTTTGGTGCTTTTTATTTCATTTTGTTAGTAAGTACTATACCCAAAGAAAAGTAGTTCATACGCATAGCCACCTGTTTTTTGGAACACCATGATAATGCAGTACATCTGTAGTGTGTATATACAATATTAGAATCACTGCTTTTTTCTCATCCTGAGCCTGACACTGTCCCTGCATTATTCAAAATGCCATCCAGTAGGCTCCCGTTCTGGACCTGATGGGAGGGACCCAGACAAACTTCATTCTCCCTTTCACCTTATCCTAAAAGCCTTATCATAATGAACTTATCCTTGAGTTGTTACCTATTTCCATCCCTATCATCCTCCTACCTGTTCTCCTCAGTCATGCAGACCTCTCAGAAGCTTCCTGGTTTCTTACCACTTATCGTAAGAGAATCTGCTATCCTTCACTCTTAAATGCATTGATAGTAACCAGAAAGACCTTACAGGCTCTGTTTGTATGTAAATAGTGTTTTCTTCCCAAGTCCCTAATGTTGTTCTGCCCCAAATCTTTTCTTTTCAACCCCTCATTTAGCCCATTCCAGTCATTATTTCCACTTAATTCAGTATCATTGTCTCCATGCCAGTATACCATTTCCATAATATGTCTGATAATAAATTACAATTAACCATTTAATTTATTTGGCAAATGGCAATAGTGATACCTATGCTGTAGGCACTTTTTAAAAGTGATTTTCAAGGATGAATTATGGAAAACTCACAAAAACTGTATGAGGATGTTATGGTTATCCTCATTTTATAGATGAAAAAACTAAAACCCAGAAAGTTTACGTAACTCATCCATTATAGCTCATAAGTGTCAAATTCATTACTCAAACCTGAGACGTCTGGCTCCAGAGACCAAACTCTTAACCTCTATACTATGCTGTCCTCCATAATAATGGAATGAAAAAGAGGAAATCAAAGAAAAAAAGTCAGCTATAGGAAATGACAAAAACTGAAAGATTAAGGAAAGGACCTGCAAAGATGAACAATGACACAGAGTGAAAGTAATCAGAGAAGAAAAAGAGAAGGAAAGAATGGAGAATAATACAAATACGTATACTCAGAAAGGCAGAAACAGAAAAATCATTGTCACACAGACAGCAGCATAGAGGTAGACATTCCAGTTTGAAAAAAAGTAAACAGCTTAAACAACTGTTAGACATATTAAAACAACTAAACGTAAAGCAGTTTAAATTTAGACAAAGGTAATCTATGAATAAGAATGATGAGGAATAATTTAAAACAAAATGTGGAGAGAGAATCTTAAAATGAGTAGCTTAGCAACAGTAGGCCAGTGACACATTTAAGAAATAGTGGCAATATTCGTTGTTTGTAGGAAGTCTCCAAAATTTTTCCTTTTTTTAAGTTACTTGGTGGCACGTATGCTAACTAAACTTGGAAAGAGACATGATTTAGAACTGAGTGAGCTGTAGTCTCTAAATTGCCTGTGCAAGAGTCATTCCAGTGACACCCTCAATGTGCTAATTTTAGACCAGAAAAATGTACAGATTTCTTTTAGGTCACAGTGGTTGTTAGAAACTTGGGAATGAGTAGACCTGCAAAAAGTCTCCACAGAGGAAATGTTCTGGTTCCGTCTTCAGAGCAGGGGGAACACGTGTATAAACTTTTGGAGGGTGGTCTGATATTATTTCCATTTTTTCCCACATGTTCTGTTACTGACATGTAGATGGGACTACAGTAAAGTACCAGTGTCACCAAGCTGGCAGCCTAAGCTACTACCCATTGTCAGGTTCTGCAGATGGCACAGAAGGAATGGGCAGACATTACTGCATATTTCCCCAGAGTCTCAGACTAGCCATTGTATACCTCTCTACCTGAAGGCTTTGTTCTGCAAGTTACTTACGCTCCTTCATCCATTCATTTGAACGCGAACCAACAGTTTTCTTCACAATTTTATTGGAGTATAATTGAAGTAGAGCAAACTACATATGGTTGATCCTTATTTGCAATCCCATGTTTGTGAATTCACCTACTTGCTAAAATTTGTTTGTTACCCCCAAATCAATACTCATGGCACTTTTGCAATAATTCTCAGACAGGGAGAGAACAGAAAAAAAATTTGAAAAATTTTCTCTGTTTTTGTGTTTCGCCTCTCCTATAGACCCTTTTGGCAAGTCTATTCAGTAACACTTTGTTCACATTTTTGTGCTTTTTGTTAGTGATTTCGCTGTTTAAAATGGTCTCCCAAGCCAAATGCTGAAGTGCTATCTAGTGATCCTAAGCGTTGAGAAGCCTCTGATGTGCTTACCCAAGTAAATAGGTAGTTTAGATAAGGTTTGTTGAGGCATGAGTTCTAGAGTTTCTGGCTCTGAGCTCAATGTTCATGACTCAACAACATAGTACATCCCAAAGAGGGAGAGGAAATTTGTCAATCTGTACGTGAGGCTGCTCCACAAAGTACTAAAGTAACATCTATAGATGAAGCTATGGAAGATATGGAAAAGTAGCTACATTTGTAGATTCATGAGACGATGATGGATTGAAAAAGGCATAGTGAACTATAGTATGGTGAGGCTGAAAGCCAAAGACATTTATGTCAGGAAAATGTTAAACCCTCCTTGACTAGTGCTCACTGGCTTCCATGTTTCAAAAGGCCATATCATGTGTTAAAATGATTAAAGAAGACAATTTAGGTGACACAAACATTATTTAACACTTCATGTAGTGGCACTTTCCATTCCTAGGAGTTCAAAGAACTCCAAAGTAAGAGAAAAGGGTTTCAAGCTTTTATAAAAGAGACAAACAGGAAACAAGGAGGTACTCAGCTTAAGTTGATTGGCTGGGGTTGCATATCTGATCTTATTTACAGAGATCAAGAAACAAGAAAGTTAAGAGTCCAGAGTTGGCTTGATGTTTGGGGACTGGCTGACTGGATATACTGCGCTTCTGGTTTAATGGAGGAATGTCTACTGAAGTTTGAGGTTGCTGACTGCTGATGTGGTACCCTGAGGAAGGAGTGGCTCTGTCTTGGGGCTAGAAATTTATTTCAACATGTGAAAAATATTAAACTTGTGTTTGAGGTAAGTTCGGCAGATGAAGAGGCTGTGGAAGAATTTTAAGAATTGTGTAAGACTGTTGAATCACAGACCTATACCTCTGAAACAAATAATACATTATATGTTAAAAAAAAAAAAAAAGAAGATAGCAGGAAGGGAAGAATGAAGGGGGGTAAATCAGAGCGAGAGAGGAACCATGAGAGACTATGGACTCTGAGAAACAAACTGAGGGTTCTAGAGGGGGGGGTGGGGGGGATGGGCTAGCCTGGTGATGGGTATTAAAGAGGGCACGTATTGAATGGAGCACTGGGTGTTATACGCAAACAATGAATCATGGAACACTGCATCAAAAACTAATGATGTAATGTACGGTGATTAACATAACATAATAATTAAAAAAAAAAAAAAGAATACCTGCTAAGTGGTAATGTGGAAAAACAGATTTTCAGTGCTGAGGTGACAGGCTTATTTTATAAGAATGTTGGCAAATAAACCTATATAATGCAAATGGCATCTTGTTTGACAAAAGTGTTGTGACCAGAGGCTCACAGAACTTAATCTTTATTTCCCCAAGAGCAGTAGTTGCATATACTCTGATTCAGTGTTTGCGACGACTGTATAGAACGTAACTACTGTGAAGAACAAGGTTTGACTGTATTTAAAATATAGAAACTGGTCAATTCTAATATATACATACACATAGGTGTATATATGTGTGTACATATGTATCATATGTATATGTGTGTATATGTATGTATACATTTAGGTGTGTATATATGTATATATGTATTTATATCTGAGAAATAATCACAAGATAATGAGCATTTTCATTACAACCAAAAGTTTACTTGTGCCTTTTTTTTTTTTCAGATTTTATTTATTTGAGAGAGAGTATGAGTGGGGGGAGGAGCAGAGGGACAAGCAGACTCCCTGCTGAGCACAGAGCCTGACACTGGGCTCCATCCCAGGACCTAGAGATCATTACCTGAACTGAAGTCAGATGCTTAACTGACTGAGCCACCCGAGCACCCCTCTTGTGCCCTTTTGTAATTCACCCCTCCCTTCACAATCCTCCCATCTCCAATCACTTTATTGTTTTCTGAATCTACAATTTAATTTGTTCTAGAATTTTATATAAATGTAATATACTTTAAAAAATCTGGCTGTTTTTACTCAGCATTATGGTTTTGAGATTTCTTCTATGCTCTTGTGTACATCAGTAGTTCATTCCTTCCTATTGCTGAGCAGTGTTCTAGAGAATTGTTATAACTATTTCTTTGTTCCTATGGATAAATGGACATTTATATTTGTTTCAGGTTTTGGCTGTTACAACCAAAGCTGCTAAAAACATTTCTGTATAAATGTTTTGTGGACATAATGTGTTTGTATCCTTTGGTTAAATAGCTGGGAGTGTTATGGCTGGGTCAGGTAGGTTTGATTTTTAAGAATTAATTTTAGGGGCACTTGGGTGGCTCAGTCAGCTAAGCTCCTGCCTTCAGCTCAGGTCATGATCCCAGGGTCCTGGGATTGAGTCCCGTATCAGTCTCCCTGATCAGCGGGAAGCCTGCTTCTCCCTCTCCCACTCCCCCTGCTTGTGTTACCTCTCTTGCTCTCTCTCTCTGACAAATAAATAAATAAAATCTTTAAAAAAAGAATTAATTTTAGCTGTTGGTATCTGATTGTGGTTTTAATATTCATTTCTGTGATAACTAATACTGTTGAACATTTTTTTCATGTACTTTTTGGTCGTATATAATCTTTTCTAAG
Source organism: Halichoerus grypus (assembly GCF_964656455.1). Lineage (NCBI taxonomy): Eukaryota > Metazoa > Chordata > Mammalia > Carnivora > Phocidae > Halichoerus > Halichoerus grypus. Next base: position 45,643,417 of record NC_135714.1, read on the forward strand.
GTGACTGTTCAAATGTTTAGTTTTTTTATTTTTATTTATTTATTTGAGAGAGAGAGAGAGAGAGCATGACCGGGGGGAGGGGCAGAGGGAGAGGGAGAAGAAGATTCCCCGCTGAGCAGGGAGCCCGATGTGGAGCTTGATCCCAGGACCCCAGGATCACAACCCGAGTGGAAGGCAGATGCCCAACCAACTGAGCCACCCAGGTGCCCCCAAATGTTTCGTTTTTTAATTGGATTGTTTGTCTTTTTACTATTAAAGTGTAAGAGTTCTTTATATAGTCCAGTTACATTTCCTTTGTCTGATACATGTGTTGTGAATATTTTCTCTGAGTGTGTGGCTTGCCATTTTGTTTTCCAAATGGTGTCTTTCAGTGAGCAAAAGTTTTAAATTTTGATGGAGTCCAATTTATCTATTTTCTTTTATGTTTTGATTTCTCAAGTTTTCTGTAAGAAATCTTTACTTAGACCTATGCTTCTGGATGGCCATCTTTCTCCCTGTATCTTCATGTAGTTTTCCCTCTGTGTAGGTCTATGTTCAAATTTCCTCTTCTTATAAGGACACCAGTCATGTTGGAGTAGACCCCACCTTAGTGATCTTATTTTACTTTAATTACCTATTTTTTTTTTTTTAAAGATTTATTTATTAGCGATAGAGAAAGCAGGGGGAGGGAATTCTCAAGCAGACTCCCCACTGAGCGTGGAGCACGATGTGGAGCTCAATCCCAGGATCCTGAGATCATGACCTGAGCCAAAATCAAGAGTTAGCTGCTTAATGGACTAAGCCACCCAGATGCCTCTTTAATTACCTATTTAAAGACCTTATGCATAAATAATTGCATTCTGAGGTCCTGGGGGTTAGGACTTCAATACATGAATTTTAGGTGGACACAATTCAGCCTATAACAAAATGTATCATTTTTTCCAGCTGTTTTTAAATTTTTTTCGTTTTGTTTTAATGCAGCAATTTGATGATAATATACCTGTGTTTGTTGTTGTTGTTTGTTTTGTTTTGTTAGTTTAATTCTGTTTAGTATTCACTTAGCTTTATGTCTTTCATCACATTGGAGAAAATTTTGGTGATTATTTCTTCAAGTATTTTTTGTGTCAAATTTCTTTCTCCTCTCCTAATACTTTAATTTTCTTAGGTTAGGACTTTTGATATTTTTTCAAAGTTCTTTAGCCTCTATTAATTTTTATTTCCAATATTTTTTCTCTGTTCTTCAGATTGAATGACTTCTACTGACTATCGTCAAGTTAATTTCTTCTCCATTCTATCTAGCCCCTCTAGTAAGGTGTTTTTGTTTGCTTTACTTTAGATATTGCATTTTCCACTTCTTACCACTACCATTTGGGTTTTTGTTATAAGATATTTATCTGCTGAGAATTCTTATCTTTTCATTCAATTCAGTGCCTTTTGTTTACCTCAGGAGGATAGTAACAATAACTGCTTTAAAATCTGTATCAGATAATTTGTTCTATCTGTGTGATCTCAAGGTTGGTATTTGCTGATAATCTTCTCCCTTGATTATTTTTCAGATTTTCCTGATTTCCTTATATGCTGAGTAATTTTGAGTTTTGTCCTGAGCATTGTGAGTGTTGAAGTCTGTAGACTCTGAGTCGTGTTGTAATCCTCTAGATAATATTGATGTGTTTGTTATAGCAGGCAATCAATCCAGTTAGGTTCAGACCTTAAGTTCCGTTGTCTTCTGTGGGTAGTGGTTCAAATCTCTAAGCCACTGTTGTGCTACTTGTGTCTTTCCTGCACATACATGTAGTTCAGGGGTTAGTCTAAGACCTGGGTGGTGGTTCAAATCTCAGTCCGTTTCTCCAAGCCTTTCCTACACTGGTTTTGATTTGTTCCCACACAGACTTAGCTCAGAGGTGAGTCTGAGGCTTGTGAGGATTCATGCACATAATTAGTGGGTTCTCTTTTCCAGCTCCCTTTTCTCCATGTTTCCCCCATTCCTCCAACCTACAGAAGCTGCCTTGCTTGGCCTAAATTTATCTGGGAAGAACTAAAGATGATTTTTACAGCTCTTATAAACTTTACCCTAACCCAAAAGTTGTTGTTTTACATTGGATTTATTTTAACCAAGTCTGCTGTCCCTCATGTTGAACAGTCATAACTTTTAGCCATAGCTTAGATAATTTCAGTATTTTTTTTCACTTCAGAATTAGATATTTTGGGGATTTACTATTATTTAGTGGTTGATTTTGGATTAATGATTTTATTTAAAATAGTTATTTTCGGCATATTTGGAAATCAAACCCCATAAATCTTGATACCTTAGGAGTGGCAATATAGACAAAAGACTTAAATGAAGGTATGATTTTCATGTGAAGCTTTTTCTTATATGGAGAAATAACCATTTTTACAAAGTGTTAGGGATACATACTTTCTAAGGTGGCTGGCTGACTTCCAAGGCCTGGAACAGTAACAACAATGCCAGAATGCATCGGATGCTCTGTACAGTCGCCCCGTGAAGATGTTTGGTAGTGGTGCGGGCTCCCTCTACAGAATCTCGTAAGCTCCTCTGGACAGCTCTATCAGAGCAAATAAGTGCATCATATGGAAATTATGTTTCACATATTTCTTTTCCACGCTAAGCTCCTTAAGGGAGCTTTTGTTATTCATTTCTGTACACTCAAAAGTTAACACAACGTTTGGCATATTGCAGACATACTTTAAGTATTTGTTAAACTGAAGTAAAATGTTTGAGAAATAACAAGAACACTTCCATACTTTGGGATTTATTCTCATATTTTCCTGTGCAAATACCACTTTCACAAATGACTATTAATGGTTATATTGAAGAAGCGGGAACTTAACTGAGTGAAATCATAAAGTAAGATTCCCTTTCTCTGTAATTGTTCCTGCACACTCACTGGCTTTTTTCTCCAGTCTCTGGAACAGATCTTAATCAGTCCTTATAGATTTTTCCAGTTATTCCTAGACAGTAAAAAGTTCCTGGTAACTGCCAGCATAACAATGTTACTTCGGTAAAGAACATATCAGATCGGCTCTATGAATTTAAACACTTGGGACATAATTTGAATACACTTGCTTCAGTCTGGGAAGCCTGCAGTGAGTTAAGGGAGTGAGCATGGTCAATTCAGTAAGCTCTCTGTTTCTCCCTCTTACTTGCCTTGTGACCTTTCTTGGGTTGGAACAGGAGAAGGGAGAAGAGTAAGGAGCATAATGATCTACTTTAACAAATATAATTTTAATCTGACATTTGTGTGCTCAAGTTCAACACTAAATCTTTCTCTCTTGAGATACTCTGATAATTTTGAGATTTCAAAGACTGCAGCCTGGCTTGTATTGGGCAATGCCTCTTCATTGTTGGGAGCTGTATGATAACACCCTCAGCCTCCCCATCCAACAATACATCTCTAGTGTCTCTTTGCAGAGGGTGGTCTATTTGATAGAATCTCTTTGAAAAGTGACCCTAAAGGCAGCTACCATTTGCATGATCTCATCTGGACTATAGAAAACACTCCTCTACCCTAATCAGGAATGGCAATATAGCTTGTTTCCAATATGGTCATCTCTTGACAGTTTTAGCTGTATTATTCAGGGTTCTCCAGAGAAAACCAATAGGATATACATATATATGTATATGTATTCCTTATAATAAATCTTTTATATATCTATATCTATATTATCTAAATCTAGATGTATATAATATCTTATTATATATATATCTCCATATAAGCTGCAGACCCAGGAGAGCTGGTGATTTCATTCCAGCCCAGTCCAAATGCTTGAGAACCAGGAGAGCTAATGGTATAAATTCTAGTCCAAAAGCTTGAGACCCAAGAAGAACCAAGTTTCAGTTTGAGTCTAAAGGCATAAAAAGACTGATGTTCAGGGGCTCCTGGGTGGCTTAGTCAGTTAAATGTCTGCTTTCGGCTCAGGTCATGATCTCATGGTCTTGGAATCGAGCCCCGCATTGGGCTCCCTGCATAGCAGGGAGTCTGCTTCTCCCTCTCTCTGCTCATGTTCTCCCTCTTTTTCTCTCTCAAATAAAAAAAAATTAAAAAACTAATGTTCAAACTCAAATGGTCAGGCAGGAGTTCTCTCTTACAGGAAAGTCAGCCATTTTATTCTATTCAGGTCTTCAGTTGATTAGATGAAGGCTACCTATATTAGGGCTTTACTCATTCCACCCATTCAAATGGTAATCTCATCCAAAAAACCCCTCACAGATAACATCTAGAAAAATGTTTGGCTAAATATCTGGGTGCCTCCTGGCTCTGTCAAACTGATACTTTTCTATAAAATTAAATTTCATGTTAGCTATATCTTTTTGTCATGAAATTTCTCAAGCATAGGTCAAAAAGTAATGTTTTATCTTCCTCTAAACTTCATGATATGTCAAACTGTAAAAAAAAAAAAAGTTCTTTTAAAGCTTTTCTCATTGCCTTGGAGTGAAGATGATGTATTTACCTTTCCTCCCTCATGAGTTGGATAGGGAAAATACCATAGAACCCCAGTAATTTTCTCTGAAAAAAGCTGGCTTCTCACACTCAATTCTTTTATACCTTTGAGGTTCTGTTGAGTTTCAGGATGCAGGGTTTTGATTATCTCTTGTTATAGGCAAAATTGTGTTCCTCCTAAATTCATATATTGAAATCCTAACCCCCTGGACTTCAGAATGTGGCTGTACTTGGAGGTAGGGCCTTTAAAAAGATGAAATGAGATTATTAGGGTGGGCCTGAATCCAACATGACTGGTATCCTTATAAGAAGAGGAAATTTGGTCACAGACATGTACAGAGAGAAAGCCATGTGTAGACACAAGGAGAAGACAGCCAACTATAAGCCAAGGACAGTGGCCTCAGAAGAAACCAACCCTGACAACACCTTGATGTCAGAGTCTAGCTTCCAGAACTGTGAGAAAATAAAGTTCTACAGTTTAAGCCACCTAGTCTGTAGTACTTTGTTATGGGAGCCCAAGCAAACTAATACATCTCCTTCTTAAGTCTTGCTTAGATGGTCTAGCAACTTTAGTTTGGAAGGCCTTCTATTATTTTGTTCTTGACCTTTGGGGTGGGGGCTTTAGCAGAAACTTCAGAGAGAAAAATCTTACTATAAAATTGTTACTATATGTTTCATATTCTTTAGAATTTACTATGTTTATACCCTATTTTTAAAATTTCTGAGCTTGTTTTAACTAACCCCATCTTGTAAAATTTCAGATTTATGAACATACATTCTAAGAAGGCCAAACCATTGGAGAGCAACATTCCACTCTCTATTTAGGAAACATTAAATTTTGATAGAACGTCAATGGAGGGAAGATTTTTAAAATGACATCTTAAAACATGAATATGATCCTATTTCACTACTCAAAAAAAGAAGAAAATGAATGAATATATGCTTTTGATTACTGTCATTAAAAATGGAACCCATATTTTCTTCCATATCCTAGTGGAACTTGCATGGACGAATGAATTTGATAATGATAAAATAGACATAGCAGAATTCAGAAGACATTTCTGTTACCTCTTATATCTAAAGGGTAACACTTAGAAATATCCGGTGTCTCTGTAAATGTAGATGTCTGGGAGTTAAAAGTCTAAAAACAAGCAAAGAAGAATAGTAAATAAAATATTATTTTTGTGATGCAACAGTAAATCAACATTCTGTCAGAACTTTGTTAGCACATAATTGATTTATCCTCAGTTGTAAAGAATAACAATGATTCTAAAAACATATAGTTGTGTGATACCTCTAATTTGGTCTCACAATGCCATTAAGATATGATCAGTGTATAATTATAACATGGTGATTTAAGTGTGCCTTTCTTCACTAAAATAAATATACATATTGATGATACATACTTTGGTTGACAGCTTATACATTTTCTTAAGGAAAGCCAGTAAGTTGGCAACATAAACAATACCTGAAAGTTAACATTTGCACCCAGAATAATTCCTCATTAGGATTCCTAAATTTGTGTACCTTGTCATATTCTAGCTTTATCCAGGAAGCTTAATGAAATTCTGCGTGTAGAACACATTCAGAGGGTCTGCAGTTTGTCAGATACTCTCACATTCTTCTCCTCACAGTGCACAGACTTCTATAAACATGCAGTCTTCATAGATTCTTTTTGTTAAGAGCTTATTGGAAACAGAAGTCTATTCTGTCTGCTAAATGTAAGGAACTGAGATTCAGGTTCTGGCCCTGACAGTTAAGTTGTCAACAAAATGCAATGATTGGGCTGATGTCCAATTTTCTAATACTGACCTGGTTCTTAGGAATCCTAATAAAGTACAAATGACAACTACAGCAAAAGGTATGCTTTTGGACACCTTCATGTTTTATGGGGACCCATATCAGTTTTCTATGGCAACATATAATATCTGCTTTATTACCTGTGATGTGTTAGCACCAGGCTCCTGATGACTAAGAGACTCCCAACCCTGAAGCATTACACAGCCATAGAAATCAGGCCCTCAGACTCTGGTATTCAGAACTCACATGAGCCACTTTTACAAAGAGTCCTAATACATGTGGGATCTGTGAAGATATTTCAAATGATATTCTTAATAAAACCTTTCTAATTCAAATTGGAAACAGTTTAATTATCTCTTAGAACCTTGGGGTGGGAAATTGTAACAAGTTTTTTGTTTGTTTTGGTTTTTTAAGTTAACTCTCTCCCTTCAGGGAAGACTGACTTTAAAGAAAGTGTAGAAGTTTCCAACTGTCTCTCCACGTTTCTTTAAAGTTACATTCCTGGGGCACCTGGGTGGCTCAGTCGTTAAGCGTCTGCCTTTGGCTCAGGTCATGATCCCAAGGTCCTGGGATGGAGCCCCGCATCGGGCTCCCTGCTCAGCGGGAAGCCTGCTTCTCCCTCTCCCACTCCCCCTGCTTGTGTTCCCTCTCTCGCTCTCTCTCTCTCTGTCAAATAAATAAATAAAATCTTAAAAAATAAATAAATAAAATTACATTCCTTCTGTTTAAGAGGTAATTGTTCAGGCTTTTTTTTTTTTGTAAACTAAATGTCAGCTGAATTTGCTCAGTTGGTTGAGCTTGAAGTACAAATCAGGAATGCCCTATCCCATGTACTATGCAGACTTAGATTTCTGCAGATTTCTAACGCATCATAGCCTTGTTGTCCCTTCTGGGTCTGACTTCCTACATATACTGAACTCTTATTATTGAATAAAGGACAAGAGGGGCTAGGTAGGGAGAGATAGGTAGGGGGCTCAGTGATCAGGCTTATGGAAATCCCCAAAGTGTGGAGGTGTAAGAAAACCGGAGATAAGGAAACAAACCAGACCATCCTGTCCTAGGTGTCAGAGGTAGGGTCTTGTTATAACATCGACTTGTGACCAACAAAGAATTATCGGACCCTAAAAAGGAAGTAAGCCATTGGAGGTGTTATCACTAGTCCTTACTCAATGATGCTATCAATAGAGATGTTAAAAGGATTTAAGTTCCCAGGTTAACCTTCAATAAAAGACTAACCCTAAAGGCCCTCAGTGGCAACCCTGTCGAGACCCCTCTCACTCCTGAGAGCTTTTTCTGTATCCTCATTTAATAAAATTCGATCACTTTACTCACTCTCCTTGGTCCACGAGATTCATTCTTCAACTCCGTGAGACAAGAACCTCGCTCTCCCACTTCATTATCATTTCTAATCCCTTCTGTCCATATCACTAGACTGATAATCTCTTTTCCTTAATTTCCCACAAATGACCCAGACACATCATTTGTAGGTATAATAGACTCTACTGAGATTTTAGGGCAATGGAAGGAATTCTGTGTTTCATCTCTGAAAATTGTCTTATCCTAAAAAATCCATTGTTTACTTTGCTACTCGAAATTTTTCACTGGCCATGATTTACTGTTAAACCACGGTAAAGCACCTCTTTCCCACGCTGCTTTCCCCATTGTTACCCCTTTCATTGTTCCTTCTAGCTTCTGGTGTATATCTTTTGCAAGATTGCTGAAAATCAGGTTTCACCCTTTCAATTTAGTTTTCCTCACCCCTAACTTTTCTCTGGGACTCTACTTTATATCCAAAGACTCATTAATGTTTGTAGTAAAACCAACTGTCACCACTCTTTGTCTTGTCCTTTAACAGACTCAAATGTTGGATAATCTTTTCTTTCTCATTCCCCTTCAGTCATTTTAAGTTAGAAGAAATATAGAAAATTATTTTTCCTCCTCTGGAAATTAAGCATACACCCTCAAGGATGGATATGGCTATATTTTGTCAGCTTTGGGTTTAAATTATCAAAGATCATGGTATATTTGAAGCTTAGCTTGGATTTTCTATTTTCTTCTAGTAAAAAATAAATACCTGTTACCAGGTTTTTTGGATTGGAGTTCACCAATGTGGGCATTTGAACTTTGCACCGGCAGAAAGTCTGGAAAAGGGAGGATTAGAAAAAGTTCTCCTAAAACTTTTCTTTCGGGGCACCTGGGTGGCTCAGTCGTTAAGCGTCTGCCTTTGGCTCAGGTCATGATCCCAGGGTCCTGGGATCGAGTCCTGCATCCGGCTCCCTGATCCGCGGGAAGCCTGCTTCTCCCTCTCCCACTCCCCCTACTTGTGTTCCCTCTCTCGTTGTGTCTCTCTCTGTCAAATAAATAAATAAAATCTTTAATAAATAAATAAAATAAAACTTTTCTTTCTTTATTTTTAGGATTTTATTTATATATTTTCAGAGAGAGAGAGCATGAGCATGGGGAAGGGCAGAGAGAGAGGGAGAGAGAGAATCTCAAGCAGACTCTGTGCTGAGCACAATCCTGACCCAGGGCCTCCCTGAGATCATGACCTGAGCCAAAATCAAAAGTGGGAGGCTTAAGTGACTGAGCCACCCAGGCACCCGCTCCTAAAATTTTTCTTAATGATTCTTTATTAAATATATTAGTCTTTTAGATTTAGTTGAGAACATGTTTAAACACTACTGAATTATTTTCCAATTGCTGGGTGAAAGAATTGCCTTCCCATGCAAGAATAGTTCCTGTGAATATTCCAAAACAAGCTAAAACATATGCTACTAGTCATTTTCTGAGCTGTTCTGAAAACTGTCTTTTTAATCATTGATTGCCAAGCCAAAGATTGAGTACACTAACACATATGAAAGTATTGCAGATTCACGGGCACCTGGTGGCTCAGTCATTGGGCATCTACCTTTGGCTCAGGTCATGATCCCAGGGTCCTGAGATCGAGTCCTCATCAGGCTCCCTGCTCAGCAGGGAGTCTGCTTCTCTCTCTCCCTCTGCCCTTCCCCCCTGCTTGTGCTTGCACTCTCTCTCTCTCTCTTTTGCTCTCAAATAAATAAATAAAATCTTAAAAAAAAAAGTATTGTAGATTCAGACCTCCAGGTGCTCAATAAATGCTCAATGAATCAGAAAGACATGGAGCTTCTCCACTTTGCTTCATGATTTGTTATGCCACTTAATGATTTTTTTTTTTGCTTGTTTATTCATTTATTATTTCATTTCTTGTTCCTAAAATATTATTTTGCAAGATAACATAAATTAGAAAGAGAAAGAAGGGGCAGAGAACAAACAAAAAATTAAGGGGCATAGAACAAAGAAATTAGGGGAAGACCCAAAAGAATATAGGAGCAAGGAACAAAAGAGTACATACACTAGAACTAAGGATAAGACTTGAACAAAATAACAAAATATCCTGCTACAAAGTCATTTTAGATATGTATACCAAGAAGTTGGTAAGAAAGGGTAGTTTGAGATCGCTTGTTTGGCTTTGTTCACATAGGGCTAGAGCCATAACTTGCAGACTTAATCCTAACAGGATGCCCGCAAATTTGTTCTGATTGTTATATCAAGGACACCCTGACATTAATTTAGAGAGGCTCTTTTGAAAATGGCATGTGCTGAAGCTTAAAGAGAAGAGTGGAAAGAAAGCCTCCAAATATTTTCTTTTTCTGGAATATCTTCATGGTGATCATATTTATCACTAAAGAATACTAGCAACACTTTATTTAAGAAAGTACAAGATATCACATGATAGAACTTTGAGTGATAAAAAGTCTTTGCAAACTCTCTAAAATTCAGTGACTTCTGGGTAGAAATATACTTTGAATTGTATGAAAAGTTACTTTGCTCTCTGAAGTCTGTTGGTAGCTTTGAAGTGATTTTGTGGTTTTTTTTTTTCCCTTCTAAGCCCCACTTAAATCAGCTTCCTAGAGTTTTGGAGCCAAAGAGAAGCCGTCGCTCAAATCAAGGGGGTGAAAGATTTGAGAGAAAAAAGGACTTAAATATTTTTCACATATGCATTTGACTGATTGCTGTAATGGGCAAAATAAAAAATTCATTATATTAACTATTAATAGTTTAGGATTCATTGGTAATATAAAATGAAAAAAAAATAGGATTTATATGTGTGTATGTGTTAGCCTGTACTTGATGAATTAAATGCTGACTGTATTTACATACTATAGGATGGATATGTATATGATGAGCTATCATTTTAATTATTATTAAAGTGATTATTTTCATAGGAACTACCCCAGAAGAATTTAGTATAAATTAAAATTTAATGTGCATATTTTCAAATATAACTGGGCTTTGACTTTTAAATATAAGTGTATCAGATAATATAAAGTGCAATCAAGTCTTGTAGAAATACTTATAGTTAAAATACTGCTTTTTATAGGGATTATAATAATTAAAAGTATGGGGAGTTTGGGTGATTTCATGAATTGATGTAGAAAATAGCTTCCTTTATCTTTTTAAAGGAAAGGACTGAGAATGGTGTAAATCTTTAATGTTTTCTTTTCTGTTAACTTCAGGAAATTACCACAGTCCATTTCTGATTTCTCTTAAGAAATTTTGCATCTTTGGGTCAAAGCCTGCTTCCTGCAATTGTTAATACTTTAAAGTTGGCCAATTTCTAACCTTATGTGTGTTTTCTAAACTGTACAATAGGGGTGAAAATAGTACCTACCTGATGTGGTTACTACAGTGGGGATTAAATAATACATGGAAATGCCTGAGAGAGTAGCAGATGCATAAATGTTAGTTATTACTTTATTACTTAAATGAAAGATGATTTCATGTGATGGTTTAGGTACTTTCTTGGGAAACACACATGAGAAAATCTGGATCTTCCTAGGGTGCATCATGCTTTCCTTGCCCAGAGAAAAGATGTAACCCAGCTGCAGAAGGAACCCCCTTTGGCTCCTCCCTGGTACACCTTGTGAGACTGCAGAATGGAGTTTATTTTTTGGACCAAGACATTTTGATTTTAAAACTGTTGATTACTTACCTGTTCTAAATATGTCTTCTTCATGTGAATATAACCAAACCTGCTCCAAAGAGAATAACTTTGCTTTATATATCACATGGTAATGAAAAACTATTAACCCTGTTTATCATTCTTAAAATCTTTTCTCTGCCTTACTCTCCTTCACCTTGAATACAAGTGGTGCATTTCATGTAATACATTCTTCAGTTTCTTATTTTATGACCTGGTGCTTACATGGGGATTTATGGTTTTGTTTTGTTTTTAAATTTTTTTATTGTTATGTTAATCCCCATACATTACATCATTAGTTTTAGATGTAGTGTTCCATGATTCATTGTTTGTGCATAACACCCAGTGCTCCATGCAGAACGTGCCCTCTTTAATACCCATCACCAGGCTAACCCATCCTCCCACCCCCTCCCCTCTAGAACCCTCAGTTTGTTTCTCAGAGTCCATCTTCTCTCATGGTTCGTCTACCCCTACGATTTCCCCCCCTTCATTCTTCCCCTCCTGCTATCTTCTTTTTTTTTCCTTAACATATATTGCATTATTTGTTTCAGAGGTACAGATCTGAGATTCAACAGTCTTGCACAATTCACAGCGCTTACCAGAGCACATACCCTCCCCAGTGTCTATCACCCAGTCACCCCATCCCTCCCACCCCCCCCACTCCAGCAACCCTCAGTTTGTTTCCTGAGATTAAGAATTCCTCATATCAGTGAGGTCATATGATACATGTCTTTCTCTGTTTGACTTATTTCGCTCAGCATAATACCCTCCAGTTCCATCCACGTCGTTGCCAATGTGAAATTCACTGGAGCTCAACTAAACATTTAAAAACAATTAAAATCCCCAAAGTTGTATACACTGGTGTGCCTTAGACTCTGTTTTAGGGATTGGATCACAGGCAGAGATAAAGAATTTCATTGGGATTCTGTTTCACCTAATAGCACAGCACTCTCAGTGGTAGGAAGAGCAGTGAAGGAAAAAAAAATACATGGTATCCAATTCCAACTTGTGTAAGCTTCAGTTTAAGTCAGCTAATGTGGAGAATTTGCAATGAAGTTGCTTTGAATCCTTATTTGTTTGTTTGATTATTTACTTATTTTTACATAAGTAACAAAAAGCCTGTATTTAGTATTTACTATTAGAATATTGACTCAAACTAGGAATTAATGAAAATCTTAACATCCTCCATAAATTATTTAATAGAATAGAATTTAGAGCCAATAATAGATGGATCATTTTTCTGACATAAATAAATCCTCTTTAATACCACATTGCATTTGGAAAGAGTATTTTTTGCCATTCGCAAAGTATATGATAATTAGGATTTTTAAAACTAAATATATCCATTTTCACATATATGAGAAATGCAGTTACTTTTTAAATACTAATTGGATGAAATATATTGGACAGATTTTGCTTTTTAATTACAAAGGAAAAGTATATTTCTAAATAGTTTTCTAGATTGTAGCCCAACATCATTTTTTATTCAGTTCTTTTTCTAGAAGGACAAGTAATCTCATGAGAGGGTTCTTTAGAAATTTGTTTTCAATAATATAAATATAAATTGTTTTATAATAATTATAAAAATACTGAAAGCTTTCTTAAGACAGCTTTTTAAAAGGTACTGTTATAAAACACAAGACCTCTATTTGCATACCCATATAAAATTCCAAGATACTAGTGTGATATTGAGAAACACATTGGCGGGTCAGTGTTAAAAATAACAGTGAAGGAAGTTTAACGAATGATAGAGGAAATCATTACGTCCCATTTACACTGTTCCTGATATACAAGGGGGAGAAAAACTGCATAATATGCAAATGCTGTCTACGAGTAATAGATAGCAGTGGATAATTGTGTGATTTCTACAGGGGAAACAATGAAGCTTTCTTTTTTTTGGTTTAACACACACACACACACACACACACACACACACACACACACCTCAAAGTATTTTTCCATTGCTTCTGTTGTTCAGTGCTGCAGTGTTTCTTACGTTTGTTCTAACTCCTTATCTCCCTTTTACCTGTTTTTGACTTAGCTCTAAATTGGCCTAAGTCCCTCACAGGAGTAAAATTCTTTTTCTTTTTCTATTCTCTTTCAGTTCTGCACACATTCTACATTTCAGCAGCTTGGCCTAGGTTCTCAGTGACTGATGTCTATGTAGAATTGTGTCTTAGTAGTCCTATGACAGTAAGGGTATAAGGTAGAATGTTTTCATGAAGACAAAGCAGATAATTTCAAAGAGTATAAAATAGCTCTTTTTTGACTTCTCCTCCTTTGCCTTTTATATAGATATTTTGAAGTCATTTTGGCTCAACTGCATAATCTGCATACATGGGCCATGATCTAGAAAGCAGAAATTTAAAATTGAGAACCAGGCATAACTTAATTGAAGAATTTATTATTCTGCCTAGGTGTTATCAGGAATTATAATTACCCATAAAAAACTTAAATAATTATTTGGGATAAATATCACATGGAATTTGATTATAGCATATCCCTTACTTCCATGAAGTATTTGAATTTATTTAGTTATGCAAAGATTCACTTTGAAAATAGTTTATCTTGGCAAAGCCATCAATGTGGGGGGTGGGGGGGATACCAAATGTTTCATTTCAGCCTTAAACAGAAAACGTAGCAGGAACAAAAACAGGTCTCAGTCACAATTGAAGAAGAACCTTCCTAGAAGGGGACTCTCTTAACACAGGTGTTTTCAGAAGCCAAAACTTGGGGAAAATTTCATCTTGTTAAGTAGATAAATATTTTTACATATTTGTGGTTACAAAATGTAAGTAAAATCTCTATTCTACTTCTTAGTATAAAGTTGGGTCTGTCTAAAACTGTATGCTAAAAAGGACAAAGAATTTTCCTCTTTAATTGAACATTTCATATAAAGGTTTCAAGAAAAGTTGCTTTGCAAATTTGAAATCAAATGCTTTTTTTTGTTTCAGTTTTCAGTTTTTGCTATAAATAACCACATTTGTTAAAATATTTGTTAACTCTGTTTGTTCTCCCAACTTGTAAACTACAGTTACAATTGGAGATTGAATTTAATTATTAATCTGGTGATAATTACTTATATATTACTAACAGTTCTAACTAATCCAACACGTATAAAAGGACTAAGTAGATTTTCTTAAATGTAGGAACATTATTAAAAGACACATTTTCTTCTTTTAAATTGCCAAATAAAATTATTTAAAAGCCAAATAAAGTAACTAATTCATTAACTTTAAAACACAGTGCAGGGTGTCTGAGTGGCTCAGTCAGTTAAGCATCTGCCTTCAGCTCAGGTCATGATCCCAGAGGCCTGGGATCCAGTCCTGTGTCAGGCTCCCTGCTCAGGGGGGAACCTGCTTCTCCCTCTGCTTCTGCCCCGCCCCCCTGCTGGTGCTTTCGAGCACTCTCTCTCTCTCTCTTTCCCCTCTCTCTCAAATAAATAAATAAAATCTTAAAAAAAAAATGCAGTGCAAAATCTTAATTTCAGATGATAGGAGAAACTGCTTTGTTTAATGCTAATCATGGAGTTAACATTGCAACAATTAAATTTGAAAATAATGTTTTAAAACTCCATATTCTAAATTTGAAAATATTACATGTGTATTTTAGGATAAGAAAATAAGTAATTATCGGGATATTATTTAGAAATCTTTCTAAATTCTTTACATTTCTAATAATTTATCTGTAGTTACTTTTAGATTAGTTAACATACAGTGTTATATTAGTTTCAGGTATACAATATAGTGATTCAACAATTACATCACCCTGTGCTCATCACATGTGCCCCCCCTTAATCCCCATCACGTATTTTACCTATCTCCCCCACCCCCCTGCCCCTTGGTAACCACCAGTTTGTTCTCTATACCTAAGAGTCTGCTTCTTGATTTCTCTCGTGTTCTCTTTTCTTTCTCCCTTTGTTCATTTGTTTTGTTTCTTCAGTTCCACATGAGTGAAATCCTACAGTATTTGTCTTTCTCTGACTGACTCATTTCACTTAGCATTATACTCTCTAGATTCATCCATGTCATTGCAAATGGCAAGATTTCATTCTTTTTAAATATTCTGTTGTATATATATACCACATCTTCTTTATCCATTCATCAGTCAGTGGACACTTGGGCTACTTCCATATGTTGGTTATTGTAGATAATGCTGCTATAAACATTGGGGTGCACGTATCCCTTTGAATTAGTGTTTTGTATTCTTTGGGTAAATACCCAGTAGTGTGATTACTGGATAGTAGGGTACTTCTATTTTTAACTTTTTGAGTGTGGGAATTCACAATGCCTGGCTAGCTAAGATATGATAAACACAATCCTCCTCGGGGGAGGCTAGTTGAAGAGCAAGGAAGGGGTGACCAGAAAACTGAGCCTCCTTGGAATTTTCTGGGCTGAAAACAGTCAGATCCTAATTGTGGCTCAATGCTATCTCCCAGGCTTAACTTAGGTTAGACATAAATCCTTAATAGTCACCTACACCCTGCCTGCAAGTCATGAACACAGACAGTTCTAATCACACAATGCCCAAATATGTCACTGCCCTAGTTATTGAAACTTTACATTCTTTTCTAATCTTGATTCTTTGATAACATGCATAGTAAAAATGGAGGTAGAGGTTGGCTCGGGGCCTTTTGCCACTAGAGAGTCTGGTCCTGAGGCCCTCTCCTTTCTCCTACTTAGGTGTTTGGAGTAATCTTTTTATTCACTGTCTCAGGGTTTGCTGGCCAAACCCGACATTGAGGAACCTCCATACTGTTTTCCACAGTGGCTGTACCAGTTTGCATTCCCACCAGCAGTACGCAAATGTTCCTTTGTCTCCACATTCTTCCCAACACCTGTTGTTCCTTCTGTTATTGATTTTAGCCATTCTGACAGGTGTGAGGTGATATCTCATTGTTGTTTTGATTTGCATTTCCCTGAGGATGAGTGATGATGAGCATCTTTTCATGTGCCTGTTGGCCATCTGTATGTCTTCTTTGGAGAAACATCTGTTCATGTCTTCTGCACATTTTTAACTGGATTATTTGGTTTTTGGTGTTGAGTTTTATAAATTCTTTATATATTTTGAATTTATTTTTGTGTATGGTTTAAAGAAAGTGGTTCAGTTTCTTTCTTTTGCATGTTGCTATCCAGTTTTCCCAACACCATTTGTTCAAGAGGCTGTCTTTTTCCCTTTGGGTATTCTTTCCTGCTTTGTTGAAGATTAATTGACCATATAATTGTGAGTTCATTTCTGGGTTTTCTATTCTGTTCTTTTGAACTATGTGTATATTTTTGTGCCAGTAGCATACTGTTTTGATTACTACAGCTTTGTAATATAACTTGAAGTCTAGAATCACGATGCCTCCAGCTTTGCTTTTCTTTTTCAAGATTGCTTTGGCTATTCAGGGTCTTTTATGGTTACATACACGTTTTAGAATTGTTTATTCTAGCTCTGTGAAAATGCTGTTGGTATTTTGATAGGGATTGCTTTAAATGTGTAGATTGCTTTGGGTAGTATAGACATTTTAACAATATTTGTTCTTCTAATCCATGAGCATGGAATGCCTTTCCATTTCTTTCTGTCACCTTCAATTTCTTTCATCAGTGTTTTATAGTTTTCAGAGTACAGGTTTTTCACCTCTTTGGTAAGGTTTATTCCTAGGTATCTTATTACTTTTAGTGCAATTTTAAACGGCTTAATTTCTTTTTCTGTTGCTTCATTATTGTTGTATAGAAATGCAACAGATTTCTGTACATTAAATTTGTATCCTGTGACTTTACTGAATTCATTTGTCACTTCTAGTGGTTTTTTGGTGGAGTCTTTTGGGTTTTCTCTATATAATATCATGCCATTTGTAAATAGTGAAAGTTTTACTTCTTCCTTGCCAGTTTGGATGTCTTTGATTTCTTTGTTGTCTGATTGCTGTATTTAGGACTTCTAGTACTATGTTAAATAACAGTGGTGAACGTTCCTGTCTTGTTCAAAAAAGACACGTGATATGACTTTGATCTTTCTGAATTTGTTGAGGCTTATATTTCAGGCTAATATGTAATTTGTTCTGGAGAGTGTTCCATATGCACTTGAAAAGAATGTGTGCTCTTCTGTTTTAGGATGGAATGTTTTGAATGTACCTGTTAAATCCATCTATTCCAGTGTGTCATTCAAAGCCATCATTTCCTTATTGATTTTCTGTTTAGATGATCTGTCTATTGATGTAAATGGGATGTTAAAGTCCCCTATTGTTATTGTATCATTGTATTATTATCAATTAGTTCCTTTATGTTTGTTATTAACTATTTTATGTATTTGGGTGCATAAATATTTACATTTGTTTTATCATCTTGTTGGATTATCCCCTTTATTATTATATAGTGCTTTTTGGGGCTCTTATTACAGTCTTTGTTTTATTTTATTTATTCGTTTGTTTGTTTGTTTATTTATTTATTTATTTATTTATTTATTTATTTATTTATGAGAGAGAGAGTGAGCACAAGTGTGGGGAGGGGCAGAGGGAGAGGGGCTGAGGGAGAGGGGGAGAGGGAGAAGCAGATTCCCAGCTGAGCAGGGATCCCAATGCAGGGCTCGATCCAAGGACCCCAAGATTATGACTTGAGTCAAAGGTAGATACCCCTGCCTCTTGTTACAGTCTTTGTTTTAAAGTCTATTTTGTCTGATTTAAGTTTTCTTACTTCAGCTTTCTTTTGACATCCATTTGCATGATAGATGTTTTTCTATCTTGTCACTTTTTATCTTCTGTTCTTAGGTCTAAAATGACTCTCTTGTAGGTAGCATATACATGGGTTTTGGTTTTTTATCCATTTTGTCACCCTCTGTCTTTTGATTGGAGTGTTTAGTTCACATACATTCAAAGTAATTTTTGATAGATATGTATTTATTGCCATTTTATTATTTGTTTTGTGGTTGTTTCTGAAAATTTTCTCTGATCCTTTCTTATCTTTCTCTTTCATGGTTTGCTGGTTTTCTTTAGTGTTATATTTGGATTTCTTTTACCTTATCCTTTGCATATTTATTAGTGGTTTTGGTATATTGTTATATTATGTTTATATATAACATTTTGCATATAGCAGTCTATATTAAGGTGATTGTCTTTTAAGTTTGAACTCATTCTTTACTTCTCTCCTCCCCATGTTTTAGGTACACATTGTTATATTTTACATCCTTTTATTTTGTGAGTTTCTTGACTGATTATTTTTTACAAAAATATTCATTTTTAATGCTTTTCTGTTTCCTGCCTTCATGCTGTCACTTTTGGTCTCTCCTTTCCACTCAGTCCCTTTTAATATTTCTTGCAGGGCTGATTTTGTGGTCATGAATGCCTTTAGTTTTTATTTGTTTGGGAAACTATCTTTCCTTCTATTCTGAATGATAGCCTTGCTGGGTAGAGTATTCTTGGCTACACATTTTTCCCATTTAGCACTTTGAATATATCATGCCACTCCTTCAGGCTAGCAAAGTTTCTGTTGAAAATTTCCTGCTGGCCTTATGGGTTTTCCCTTGTAAGTTACTGTCGTCTTTTGTGTTGCTACTTTTAAATTTTTTTCTTTATCACTATATTTTGCCAATGTAATTACAATATACCTTGGTGTGGGTCTGCTTTTATTGATTTTTATGGGGGTTCTCTGTGCCTCCTGGATCTGAATGTCTGTTTCCTTCCCATGGAAGTTCTTAGCTATTGTTCTTCTTAGCTATTCCTTCCTATGGAAGTTTTTAGCTATTGTTTTTCAGATAAATTTTCTGTCCCATTTTCTCTCTCTTCTTCTGGGACTCCTATAATACGAATGTTATTACATTTGAGGGAGTCACTGAGTTCCCTAAATCTATTCTAATTTTGCATAATTTTGTCCCCCTCCTTTGTTCAGCTTGATTATTTTCCATTACTTTGTCTTCTAGGTCCCTAATTTGTTATTCTGCTTCTTCTATCCCACTCTTCATTTCATCAATCATGTTTCTCATTTCACTTATTGAACCTTTTATATCTGCTATGTTATTCTCTATCTCTGTGTTAAGGGTCTCACTCATGTCTTCCACTCTTTTCTCAAGTCTAGTGAGTATCATTATAATCATTGCTTTAAATTCTCTATCAGGCATCTTACTTATATATTTTTTGCTTAGATCTCTGTCCATGGCCTTGTCCTGTTCTTTTTTTGGGGATAAATTTCTCTGTCTTCTCATTTTGTCTGCCGCTCTGTGTCTGTTCTCTGTGTTAAGAAAGTCAGCTGTGTCTTTTGCTCCTCAAAGTCTTGACTTTATGAAGAGGCTCTGAAGTGTCCTGGAGTGCAGTGTCCCCTGTTCACCAAAATCTGGCACTTCAGGAGAGTATCCTAGGTGTGCCCCTTATGCCCTGCTATTGTGTCTGAGTTACTTTTCCTTTCAGTGCTGTCTTCTGCACTCACTCTGTGCCTATTGTGGGCTGTGCTTATTCTCTGTGGTGTTAGTGGGACCCAGGCAGGCCAGCTTTGGGGGGTTGTGCCCACCAGGGAGCTTGGGAATGGGGTAGTGGTGTTAGCAAAATTTGCACTGAGCCACTAGTCCTATGCCAGATCCCCTGAAGCTCTGCAACAGCTGAGGACTGTGTGCCAGGGCAGCTAGGGGTGCAAGATTGGGTTCAGCATGCAGTGATGGCTGGGCTCAGCTGGGCCTGGCACCCAAAGGTGGCTGGGGACGTGTGGCTGGGTGCAGCACTTCAGCAGCTGTGCATCCAGTGGTTGAGTGTGGCACCTTCCACTTTAACAAAATTTGCCCTGAGCCCAGGTCTGAGGCTAGCAGGCTTGGCATGGGTAAGTCCTCAGGAGAACTTGTGAGTGTGGCACACTGTTAGCAGGTTAGGTAGCAAGTGTTTGCACAGCCCTGCCTCCCACTGATGGCCCTGTGTTTATGTTGGGGGGTGGTGTTAGGGGGATAGCATCTGCCAGGTCCCTATTTTCAGAGAAGTCCCCAACACGCCCTGAAATCAGTTTAAACAGATCTCTCTCCAAGTTGCCCTTAGTGTTGTATAAACTGATGTCTTTATGTTGCCTCTCCATGCAAGCTGCTGTCTCTTTAAGGGTGGCAACCCAGCTATCTCTTGCCCTCCTGGCTACCCCTGTGTTGAGTTAGCTGACTTTTAAAGCTCTAAGCTCCAAGTCCCACTGGTCATACAAACACAGAATTCAGCCCCTCTGGTTTGCAAAGCCTAATCTTATGGGGATTAGTCTTTCCCATGTGAGTTCCCTGGTATGAGGTCCCATTTCTCTGCCCTATCTGTGTGCAGCTCCCTCCCTCCCGTGGACAGCCTCCCTCTGCCTTTCTGACCTTCCTAACCTTTCAGATGCTTCTCTATATTTAATTGTGAATTTGCTCTGCCAGTCATTGGTTTGCTCTCCAGTTTATTTACTTAAATGTGGATGATACCTAGTTATAAACATGGGACGGGTGAGCTCAAGGTCCTCCTACTCTGCCATCTTCACCTGGGGTTAACTTCTTTTAATAGGTTTTTAAAATATTAAAATAACATTGCATTCTTGGATACAATCAAAGTGGACATTACATATACATATATATATATTTATAATACTTTAAATTTCTTGATGTGGTTTGTCATTGCTTTCTTTAGGGTTTTGCATCTGTTATTGCCTTGTAATTTCTTTAATATATTGTTTTTGTTGGTTTATTTATAAATGTTATACCAGTATTTTATAATTGAGTTGGGATATATTTTCTCCTTTTTCATTCTCTAGAAGAGTTTATATTGGGTAGAAATAATCTTTCTTTCAAAGTATAAAACAGCCACTCTCTGGTGGTTGATGTGGTGGTGGAAGATTTTAACTACAGCTTCAATTACTTTTTTTCCCCTTTATTTTATTTATTTATTTATTTATTTATTTTTATTATGTTAATCACCATACATTACATCATTAGTTTTTGATGTAGTGTTCCATGATTCATTGTTTGTGTATAACACCCAGTGCTCCATTGCAGTATGTGCCCTCTTTAATACCCATCACCAGGCTAACCCATCCCCCCACCCCCATCCCCTCTAGAACCCTCAGTTTGTTTCTCATAGTCCATAGTCTCTCATGGTTCGTCTCCCCCTCTGATTCCCCCCCTTCATTCTAACCCTCCTGCTATCTTCTTCTTCTTCTTTTTTAACATATAATATATTATTTGTTTCAGAGGTACAGGTCTGTGATTCAACAGTCTTACACAATTCACAGTGCTCACCATAGCACATACCCTCCCCAGTGTCTATCACCCGGCCACCCTATCCCTCCTGAAGGGGAACACAGGCAGCAACCTCTTTGACCTCAGCCGCAGCAACTTCTTCCTAGAAACATCGCCAAAGGCAAGGGAAGCAAGGGCAAAAATGAACTATTGGGATTTCATCAAGATAAAAAGCTTTTGCACAGCAAAGGAAACAGTCAACATACCAAAAGACAACCGACAGAATGGGAGAAGATATTTGCAAATGACATATCAGATAAAGGGCTAGTATCCAAAATCTATAAAGAACGTACCAAACTCAACACCCAGAGAACAAATGATCCAGTCAAGAAATGGGCAGAAGACACGAACAGACATTTTTCCAAAGAAGACATCCAAATGGCCAACAGACACATGAAAAAGTGCTCAGCATCTCTTGGCGTCAGGGAAATCCAAATCAAAACCTCAATGAGATACCACCTCACACCAGTCAGAATGGCTAAAATTAACAATTCAGGAAATGACAGATGTTGGCGGGGATGTGGAGAAAGGGGAACCCTCCTACACTGTTGGTGGGAATGCAAGCTGGTGTAGCCACTCTGGAAAACGGTATGGAGTTTCCTCAAAAAGTTGAAAATAGAGCTACCATACAACCCAGCAATTGCACTACTGGGTATTTACCCCAAAGATACAAATGTAGTGATCCGAAGGGGTATGTACACCCCGATGTTTATAGCAGCAATGTCCACAATAGCCAAACTGTGGAAAGAGCCAAGATGTCCATCGACAGATGAATGGATAAAGAAGAAGTGGTATATATATATACAATGGAATATTATGTAGCCATCAAAAGGAATGAAATCTTGCCATTTGCAATGACGTGGATGGAACTGGAGGGTATTATGCTGAGTGAAATAAGTCAATCAGCTTCAATTACTTTTAATCATTATGCCGTGCTTCAATTGCTCCAGGCCCCACTAGGCTACCAGAACATTTGAAGGTAGTGATATCTCAGGTACACTGTCTTGCAATTGTGCAGAAGGACTATAGAGACATTCTAGTTTTAAATCTTTGCTGTAGTCATAGTCATTGGCTCCCATTTATTTGTAATGCCTTTTGTCTTTTCTCTTAATGTCAGAAGTTTTCTTATTTAGTATTGATTTTATTTATTTTTTAAGATTTTATTTATTTGAGAGAGACAGAAAGAGAGAGAGAGTGAGCATGAGTGGGGGAGGGGCACCAGACTCCCTGCTGACTATGGACCCCTAAGACAGGGCTCATTCCCAGGACCCTGAGATCATGGCCTGAGCAGAAGTCAGATGCTTAACCAACTGAGCCACCCAGGCACCCCTGTTATTCATTTTAAAGAATCAATTTTTAGCTACTTTTATCTTACCTGTTATACTGTTTTGCTATTTCATTTATTCTGCTGTTTATTTATTGCCAATTATTTTCTTTGGATTTGTTCTGTTTTCTTTATAACTAAATTTAGATGACAGGCTCCTAATTATCTGACTTTCTTCTTTTCTACCATAGGAACACGTTAACATTTCTTTGATTTCTTCTTTGACCTATCAATTATTTAGAAGTGTAATTTTAAATTTTCTATCTTATTCATTAGTTAATTTAGTCAAATAATATGTTACTGATTCTTTGAAAAATTTTCAAATATGCTTTATGGCCTAATACCATTTTTTTCTGGTCTAATGTTTAATTTTTTAAATATTCTGTATGTGCTTCAGAAGGATGGCTATTATCTATATGTGAGGTGCGATGATCAATATATATGCTCATTATATCAAGGTGTTAATTATGTTGTTCCAATTTTCTACATTCATAGTAATTTTGTTTGCTTTTTTGTTGTTGTTGTTTTTTTGCCTGCTTGGCCTATCATTTACTGACAAAATTGCATTGAGGTCTTCTAGTGATGGTGAATTTATAAATTTTCATTTGTTTGTGTGTTTATACTTTTTAAGAATATCTTATTAGGTACATAGGTTTGGAAAATTTAAAATTACATTGTAAAGGGAATCTTGATCATTACTTAAAAACTGTCTATAGCTTTGATAATGCTTTTTTGTTGTTGTCTAATATTAAATTATATTAACATACTGTCCAATTATCTTTTGGTCATTTTTTGCTTGGTTTGCCTTTTTCTAGCCTTTTACCTTCAACCTTTCTAGCTTCTTATGTTTCAGGTGTCTCCTGAAAGCCACATCTAGATATAAATATGTAGACACATATATATTTTATGTGGAAATTATATTTGGAAATCTTTGTGTTTTAACTAATGTATTTTGCCCATTTATTTTTCATATATATATGGATTCATTTTTATCATATTATTTCATGTTTTCTATATATCTATATATCTCATTCATTCATTTCTTTTCTTCCCCCTTTCTTCCTCTTTTTAGAACAGGTTATTTTTTAATATTCTGATATATTTCCCTCAACTAGATTAGAATTTATGTACTTTCTTTTCTAATTTTTTAAATCATTACTCTTGATATTTTACCATAAATATTTCAAAGTCTAAAATTAATCAGTATTTTTCTCATCACAAAATAGAGCAAGAACCCTAGTATTATTTTAAACTCTGAGAAACTCTCACTGAGCTCTACAAGTTATGATTTCCAGGGTTTTATTTCTATTGTTTATTTTAGCCTCACACTTTAGGCTTGTTTTTAATCTTTGATTTTAACTAATTGTCTCTCCTACTAATTTTTCATTTTCTGATTCAAAGGGTTTATTAAATCTTTTATCAGGCACATTAGGGTGATGAGTTTAAAAGGATGAGATCCATGTCATTAAGAAGTTTCGCATACAGCTAAAAGCGGTGTCATAGAACCCTCACTCTGGGTTTTCATTAAGAGTGATGTGAGTGCAGGGGTGC
This sequence comes from Halichoerus grypus, assembly GCF_964656455.1. Lineage (NCBI taxonomy): Eukaryota > Metazoa > Chordata > Mammalia > Carnivora > Phocidae > Halichoerus > Halichoerus grypus. The sequence goes on from NC_135714.1 coordinate 45,667,736, forward strand.
CTGGGTGGCTCAGTCATGATCCTGGAGTCCCAGAATTGAGTCCCACATAGGGCTCCCTGCTCAGTGGGGAGTCTGCTTCTCCCTCTGATCCTCTCCCCTCTTGTTCTCTCTCTCTCTCTCAAATAAATAAATAAATAAAATGTTTGAAAAAAAAAAAAAGGGGGGATGTGAATGTAGAGGATAATGTGAGTAATTAACCAGAAATTACATATTTCATTTGATTGTTATTGATTTTATAAGCAATGTTTTTTAGATTTACTTCCATTTTTACATATAAATTTTTACTCACAATTCTTTCTTACATCTTAGACATTTTTTTCTATGTGGATAATTAGATTGTGAAAAAACACAATTTTCTTTTTTCTTTTTTCTTTTCTTTTCTTTTCTTTTCTTTTCTTTTCTTTTCTTTTCTTTTCTTTTTCATTCTGTATGTCTTTAAAGTCTTATTGTTTTGTACTGATTACAACTTCCAGTCTTTGTTGAATAGGAGTGAGAGTGAGCTTCATAAATTTATCCTGAATGTAAGGAGGAAACCTTCAGATTCTTACTATGTATAATGTTACCATAGGATCTTTTTGTAGATATCTTGTGACAGTTTAAGAAATTCTTTTCTAATCCTGGTTTGCTGAACATTATTTTCCTGCTTTTAAGTTGAGTTTGGTCAAAGTTTTTCTTCTATATCAATTTGTATGATCATATGATTTTCTTCTTTAGTCTGTTGATATGAAAAAATATACTGACTTATTTTTGGAGGTTAAAGCAGGCTTGCATTCTCAAATCAATCCACATGATAACACATCACATCAAAAAGAGAAAGGATAAAACCCATATGATCATTTCAATAGATGCAGAAAAAGCATTTGGCAAAGTACAACATTCATTCATGTAAAAGCCCTCAATAAAGTAGTTTTAGAGTGAACATTCCTCATATAATAAAGACTGTATATGAAAAACCCACAGCTAACATCATCCTCAATGGGGAAAAACTAAGAGCTTTCCCCCTAACATCAGGAACAAGACAAGGATATCCACTTTCACCATTTTTATTCAATATAGTACTGGAAGTCCTAGCCACAACAACCAGACAGGAAAAGCAAATAAAAGGCATCCAAATCAATAAGGAAGAAGTAAAACTTTCACTATTTGCAGATGACATGATACTATATAGAGAAAACCCATAAGACTCCACCAAAAAACCACTAGAAGTGATAAATGAATTCAGTAAAAGCACAGGATACAAAATCAATGTACAGAAATCCATTGCATTTCTATACACCAATAATGAATTGGCAGAAAGAGAAATTAAAGACTCAATCCTGTTTACAGTTGCTCCACAAATAATAAAATACCTAGGAATAAAATTAACCAAGGAGATGAAAGACCTGTACTCTGAAAACTATAAAACACTGATGAAAGAAATTGAAGGCGACAGAAAGAAATGGAAAGGCATTCCATGTTAATGGATTGGAAGAGAAAATATTGTTAAAATGTCTATACTACCCAAAGCAATCTACACATTTAATGCAATCCCTATCGAAACACCAAGAGCATATTTCACAGAACTAGAACAAACAATTCTAAAATTTGTATGAGACCACAAAAGACCCTGTATAGCCAAAGCAATCTTGAAAAAGAAAAAAACTGGAAGTATCATAATTCCAGATTTCAAGTTATAACAAAGCTGTAGTAATCAAAACAGTATGCTACTGGCACAAAAATAGAAACATAGATCAATAGAACAGAATAAGGAGCTCAGAAATAAACCCACTATTGTGTGGTCCATTCATCTTCAACAAAGGAGGCAAGAATATGCAATGGGAAAAAGACAGTCTCTTGAACAAATGGTGCTGGGAAAACTGGACAGCAACATGCAAAAGAATGTAATTGGACCACTTTCTTACACCATACACAAAAATAAACTCAAATGGAGTAAGGACCTAATTGTGAGACCTGATACCACAAAAATCCCAGAGGAAAACACAGGCAGTAATTTCTCTGACATTGGTTGTAGGAACAGTTTTCTAGATATATCTCCTGAGGCAAAATAAAAAATACATTGTTGGGACTCTATCAAAATAAAAAGCTTCTGCAAAGCAAAGGCAACAGTCAACAAAATTAAAAGACAAGGTCCTGAATGGGAGAAGATATTTGCAAATGGCATATCTGATAAAGGGTTAGTATCCAAAATATATAAAGAACTTATTAAACTCAACACCAGGAAACAAATAATCCAATTAAAAAGTGGGCAGGAGACATGAACAGACATTTCTCCAAAGAAGACATACAGATGGCCAACAGTCAAATGAAAAGATGCTCAACATCACTGATCATCAGGGAAATGCAAATCAAAATCACAGTGAGATATCACCTCACATCTGTGAGAATGGCTAAAATCAAAAACGCAAGAAACAACAAGTGTTGGAGAGAATGTGGAGAAAAGGAGCCCTCGTGCAATGTTGATGGAAATGCAAACTGGTGCAGCCACCATGGAAAACAGTTTGAAAGTTCCTCAAAAAATTAAAAATAGAACTGCCATATGATCCAGTAATTCCACTACTGGGTATTTACCCAAAGAATATGAAAACACTAATTTGAAAAGATACATGAACCCCTCTGTTTACTGCAGCATTATTTACAATAGCCAAACTGTAGAAGCAGCCCAAGTGTCTATTGATAGATGAATGGATAAAGAAGACGTGAGATAGATATATATTTACACACACACACACACACACACACACAAACACACAATGGAATGTTACTGAGCCTTAAAAATGAAATCTGGCCATTTGCAACAACATGTATGGATCTAGAGAATATAATGCTAAGTGAAATAAGTCAGTCAGAGAAAGATAGATACTATATGATTTCATTCATATGTAGAATTGAAGAAACAAAACAAATGAAGGGAAAAAAAAAAAAAACCAAAAAAACCGGGACTTTTAACTATAGAGAACAAAGTTATGGTTACCCAAGGGGAGGTGGGTGGGAGGATGGGTTAAATAGATGAAGAGGATTAAAAGTACATGTATCATGATGAGCACTGAGTAATGTATAGAATTGTTGAATCACTGTATTTTACACCTGAAACTAATATAACATTGTTAACTATACTGGAATTAATAATAATAATAATAATAATAAATAGTAATAAAACAGCCTTGCATTCTCAGATTAACCCTGCTTGTATATAATATATTATTCTATTGATGTATTTCTGAATTTATTTTGCTAATATTTTGTTGAGGAGTTCTTCATCTGTGCTAATGAAGACTATTGGTCTGTAGTTTTTTTGTTTGTTTTGTTTTGTTTTTTTCTTGTAATAGTTTATGTAGTTTAGGTATAAGGCTAATCTTGGCCTCATAAAAGGAGTTAAGTAGTGCTCTCACTACTTCGATTTTCTGGAAGATTTTATGTGAAATTGATATTTTCTCCTTAAATATTTGGTAAAATTTACCGATGATGGCATATATGGCTTCAGTTTTCTTTGTCTATTTATTCTTTAATAATGTGTGAATATTCAGATAATTTGGTTCTTAAGGCAAGCTCTGGTAATTTGTGTCTTTCAAGAGATTTATTTTATCTAAGTTGTTGAACTCATGGGCATAATAGTACTTTTAGTATTTCCTGGTTAGCTTTTTAATGTCTGTACATTTTATAGTGATGACCCTTCTTTCACTTTTGATACTGATAATTTATGTCTTTTGTCTTTATATTTCTTGGTCAGTCTGTCTAGAGTTTTATGAATTTACTCATGTTTTTTTTTTAAACTTTCTTTTGGTTTTATTGAATTTCTCTATTATTTTCTTGTTTTCAATTCCATTTATTGGTGTTTTATGCTTATCATTTCTTCCCTCCAGTTTTTTTAAATTCAATTTGCTCTTCTGTATTCATTTCACAACTACTTTTTTCAAATATAAGTGTTTGATTCCATAAATTTTCCTCTAAGCCCTGCTTTAGCTATATCCTCAAAATTGGCATGCTGTGTTTTGCATTTTCATTCAATTCAAAATATATTCTAAAATCCCTTGATTTTCTCTTTAGCTCATTAATAACTTAGGAATATGTTGATTAATTTCCAATATTTGAGGATTTCCCAGATATCTTTTGGTTAGTGATTTCTAATTTGATTCCTTTATGGTCAATGTGCATATTTTGTATGATTTCAAATATTTTATTTCATATGGTTTTTTTATGGCCCAGTTTATTGTCTATCTCAATGAATGTTCCATGTGCACTTGAAAAAAATGTGTATTCTATTATTGTTATGTCAATAAACATCAATTAGGAAAGTGGTTAATAATATTGACCTGGTCTTCTGAATCTTCACTGACTTTTCATTTGTTTCATATCTTAGTGAGAAAGAAATGTTAAAGTCTCCAATTTTAATTGTAGATTTTTCCATTTCTCTTTTTAGTTCCATCAATGTTTGTTCCATGTATTTTGCACATCTGTTGTTATCTGCATATACTTTTAGGATTGTTATAGTTTTTGGGTGAATTGAAATGTTTACTTTTATAGAACATCCCCCTTTATTTATAATAATATTCTTTTCCTGAACTTTACTTTGTCTGATGTTAATATAGTCATTCAGACATTCCTTTGATTATTGTTTTCATCCTGTATCTTTTTTTTTATCATTTTCATGTATTTATCATTTTATATTTTAAACAGGATTCTTATAAATGACATATAATTGAGTCTTGCTTTTCATTAAGTCTGTCTTTAATTGGCATGTTTAGATAATTTACATTTAATGTAAATATTGATATAGTTGGACTAAAGTCTACATTCTTAAGTAGTTGCATTCTATTTGTTCTGTTTGTTGTGTGTCCCTCTCACGTTTAAAACTTTTTTCTGCTTGCTTTTGGATTAATGATTTCTTATGGTTGCACTTTAGATCTACTATTAGTTTTTAATTATATCTCTTTTAAAAATTTGTTGTCGTTTTAGTGTTTGTGCTACAGTTTACCATAGAAATCTTTAATTAATTGCAGTCTAACTTTATCTGATATTATACTGCTTCATGTATATTTTAAGCATCTTATAACCATATACTCTGTATTCCTTCTCACTTTTTGTGCCATTTTTGTCATATATTTTACTTGCATATATACTTAAAATCCTCAAGAGTCTATTTTTGTATTTATAGTCCATTACATTTTAGAATTATTAAAAATAAGAAACATGTATTTTGTATTTACCTTCATTTTAACTATTAACCTTACAGACTATTAGAACTGTCTTGGGGCCTTCAAGATTTCCAAGATTACACTTGGAGACCTGTTGATATAATCTATTAGGATTTGTATAAATTATGTTATTCTCTTTCTTTATACTTTCACTTTTTATTCAAACTTTAAGGCATGTCTTTCTAACTCAGTATTCTACTTTTGGCAGCAGATGTAAAAGATATTTTATTAAAAAGCATGATCATTTACCTTTGTAAGACCAACACAAAAATGTGTTAATAAAGGAGATAGACATCTATATATTCCTGAGAAATATTTTCGAGAACTAGTGGTTTTATTTTTTATTTTTTTGGCACTTTGAGCCCTTTATCATGAACACGTAGTGTTATTGTGTATACGTTTACCTTTGAATTCATAAGAGATAGCACCATGGGGTCTAGGCCAGTTATTGGACCATTTAATTTTCTTTGTATAACTCAGTTTGTCACTTGAATTAGTTGAACCATTTCATTGCATTATGAGATGTCATATAACAATTGGATGCACTCACAAGAAGCAATGACAGATCCTGTGAGCCATGTAGAGGCTTAAGATTATCAGTTTTGTTTAGGTCAGTCTACTCCTCAGTTGCTCCCAAAGCTGATAATTCCAAATGGAAATAAAGAACATGTGAAATGTATCCAGTTTTGTGCAGATATAGGGAGCAGCTCTTATCAGTTACAGTTCCTACATATGGTGATGGGAATATACTTTGAAATATTTGAAAGGCATTAAACTGTAAGGACATTATTTTTGTCTAAAAATATTCTAAGAAGATATTTTGATTCTCGCTTTTTTGCTTCCAATAGCCATGTCATCTGCTATCTATATCCTTTTAGCCATCTTTTATTCTCAGTTCTTCATCCTTGGAAAAAAGTTAGAGAGTATCTCTGTGCCTCATCTTTATTTGATGGGAACATCTTTCTTGCTTTCCAGAAATTGCCACTTTTAATATGGTTATGTAAAATTGAGTTGCTTATAGTTTTCAGGTCTCCAGAAATGTTGTTATAAATTTTTTTTTGCACAAAAATATGGTAGTGTGATTTTTAAATCACATGTTAAAATATTATAATTATTAGCTACCAATTCAATCTCTTTATTTATAACTGTAAAGTTCCAGCACTGGATAATAGATGTGAACTTAAAAGTAGGATATTTGTTTAAGAATCATTACCTTTTAACCTCTAAAATATAAGCTATTAGAAATTGCTTAAATATTTATTTGGCATAGTTTTCATATATGTATGAAATAAGTGGCTGCATGATGCTGACTATATGTTTGCGAAGTCTCACAGAATACTATATCATAATAATAAAATAGCGAGTTCAAAAGATTTAGAAATTAAAATCAAAACAATATTTAAAAAATTTGAAGGCATATTTGTTTGCTTTTCAGAGATGTCATTGAACTTCAAGTAATTTTATCAAGTCTGATTAAAGATGTAAGAGATGTCATTTAATGCTATAAGGATATAACTTCTTATATTGTTACAAATCCCTTATGAAGTATTCTATAGTAGATATTAACTTATTTAATTAAGGATGAAATTTTTATGGGTAATTGTTTTCTAATTTTACCTGAATTTATTGTAATTTTCAAAGAAGTTGGAAAATGTATCTCATTTGTATTGTAGATAATTTGATTTAGTTTAACATGCATCTGAAATCAAACTTTAAATCTTGGGCCAAATGACAATTTCTTGCAAATAGATTTTCTTCCTTTAGATTAGTTGCTGTATAACAAGTTACACAAAATTAATTTTATTATTTTATTTTTTTTAATTTTTTAATTAACATATAATGTATTATTTGTTTCAGGGGTACAGGTCTGTGATTCATCAGTCTTACACAATTCACAGCACTGACCATAGCACATACCCTCCCCAATGTCCATCACCCAGCCACCCAATCCCTCCCAACCCCCTCCACTCCAGCAACCCTCAGTTTGTTTCCTGAGATTAAGAGTCTCTTATGGTTTATCTCCCTCTCTGGTTTCGTCCTGTTTCATTTTTCCCTCCTTTCCCCTATGATCCTGTCTTGTTTCTCAAAATCCTCATATCAGTGAGAATTTATGATACCTATCTTTCTCTGATTCACTTATTTCACTTAGCATAATACCTTCTAGTTCCATCCATGTCGTTGCAAATGGCAAGATTTCATTTTTTTCGATGGCTGCAAAATATTTCATTGTATATATATACCACATCTTCTTTTTCCATTCATCTGTTGATGGACATCTTGGCTCTTTCCATAGTTTGGCTATTGTGGACATTGCTGCTATAAACATTGGGGTGCACGTACCCCTTCGGATCATTACATTTGTATCTTTGGGGTAAATACTCAGTAGTGCAATTGCTGGGTCATACAGGAGCTCTATTTTCAACATTTTGAGGAAACTCCATACTGTTTTCCAGAGTGGCTGCACCAGCTGGCATTCCCACCAACAATGTAGGAGGGTTCCCCTTTCTCTGCATCCTCACCAACATCTGTTGTTTCCTGAATTGTTAATTTTAGCAATTCTGACTGGTGTGAGGTGGTATCTTATTGAGGTTTTGATTTGGATTTCCCTGATGCCAAGCGATGCTGAGCACTTTTTCATGGGTCTGTTGGCCACTTGGATGTCTTCTTTGGAAAAATGTTTGTTCATGTCTTCTGCCCATTTCTTGACTGGATCATTTGTTCTTTGGGTGTTGAGTTTGGTCAGTTCTTTACAGATTTTGGATACTAGCCCTTTATCTGATATGTCATTTGCAAATATCTTCTCCCATTCTGTCGGTTGTCTTTTGGTTTTGTTGACTGTTTCCTTTGCTGTGCAAAAGCTTTTTATCTTGATGAAGTCCCAATAGTTCATCTTTGCCCTTGCTTCCCTTGCCTTTGGCGATTTTTCTGGAAGAACTTGCTGCAGCTGAGGTCAAAGAGGTTGCTGCCTGTGTTCTCCTCAAGGATTTTGATGGACTCCTGTCTCACATTGAGGTCTTTCAACCATTTTGAGTCTATTTTTTGTGTGTGGTGTAAGGAAATGGTCCAGTTTTATTCTTCTGCATGTGGCTGTCCAATTTTCCCAACACCATTTGTTGAAGAGACTGTCTTTTTTTCCATTGGACATTCTTTCCTGCTTTGTCGAAGATTAGTTGACCATAGAGTTGAGGGTCCATTTCTGGGCTCTCTATTCTGTTCCACTGATCTATGTGTCTGTTTTTGTGACAGTACCATACTGTCTTGATGATTACAGCTTTGTAATAGAGCTTGAAGTCCGGAATTGTGATGTCACCAGCTTTGCTTTGCTTTTTCAACATTCCTCTGGCTATTTGGGGTCTTTTCTGGTTCCATACAAATTTTAGGATTATTTGTTCCATTTCTTTGAAAAAAGTAGATGGTATTTTGATGAGGATTGCATTAAATGTGTAGATTGCTCTAGGTAACATAGCCATTTTCACAATACTTGTTCTTCCAATCCATGAGCATGGAATATTTTTCCATTTCTTTGTGTCTTCCTCAATTTCTTTCATGAGTATTTTATAGTTTTCTGAGTACAGATTCTTTGCCTCTTTGGTTAGATTTATTCCTAGGTATCTTATGGTTTTGGGTGCAATTTAACGTTAATGGGATCGACTCCTTAATTTCTCTTTCTTGTCTTGTTGGTGTATAAAAATGCCACTGATTTCTGTGCATTGATTTTCTATCCTGCCACTTTACTGACTTCCTGTATGAATTCTAGCAGTTTTGGGGTGGAGTCTTTTGGGTTTTCCATGTAGAGTATCATATCATCTACAAAGAGTGAGAATTTGACTTCTTTGCTGATTTGGATGCCTTTTATTTCTTTTTGTTATCTGATTGCTGAAGCTATGACTTCTAGTACTATGTTGAATAGCAGTGGTGATAGTGGACATCCCTGCCATGTTCCTGACCTTAGGGGAAAAGCTCTCAGTTTTTCCCTATTGAGAATGATATTTGCTGTGGGTTTTTCATAGATGGCTTTTATGATATTGAGGTATGTACTCTCTTTCCCTACAATATGAAGAGTTTTAGTCAAGAAAGGATGCTGTACTTTGTCAAATGCTTTTTCTGCATCTACTGAGAGGATCATATGGTTCTTGTTCTTTCTTTTATTAATGTATTGTATCACATGGATTGATTTGCAGATGTTGAACCTACCTTGCAGCCCAGGAATAAATCCCACTTGGTCGTGGTGAATAAAGGTTACACAAAATTAGGAGGCTTAAAACAATAATATTATTTCACAATTTCTGTGCATTGGGAGTCTGGGAACAGCTTAGCTAAGTGCTTCTGGTTCAGGGTCCTTTATAAAGCTGCAATCCAGGTGTTTACCAGAGCTGTGATGTCATCTGAAAACTTGACTGAGGGAAAATCTATATTTAAACTTATTAATATGGTTGTTGGCAGGATTTAATTCCTCATATATCTTTGTTTGACTGAGTGCCTTTATCCCTTGCTTGTGGCCTTCCAAAATCCCTTGTTACATGGGATTTTTCTAAATGTAATCATATAATAGCCAACTAATTTCCATGAATTAGCAAGAAAGGAAAAGAAGGCATGCAGGATGAAAGCCATCATCATTTTGTAACCTCTCCTTAGAAGTGACTTTCTATCACTTTCCTATATCCTATTCATTAGAAGAGAATCACTAAGTTCAGCCTATATCCAAAGGGAGGGGTACACATAAAAGTGCGAATAGAAGATGGGAATCATTAAAGTCCATATTGGAAGCTTTCTATGACATTTGTTTAAGACTCTCTTTTGAATTTTTGACACATAGAAAGAAGAAATTAAAATAAGCTCGCATGTGTTAAGACCAGCAAATGACTTCGAAATAGATGCAGTAAAGGGACAATATTTTGTTTCTTTTAGAAAGTATATGTTTTATTGTTCAAAACATACTCAAATTTTCTCTGTCTAAATCTGTTATCCATTTTTATTTTATCCTTTTCTTTTCAGGGAAATGGATTCTTAGAGGGCAAAATTTGTATTTCTAATGCTTGTGCCATTTTCTACAAATGCAGTGCTTGATCTGCTTAAATTCAACTGAACAACATTTATTTATAGGTCAGAGAGCCCCAGGGAAGTGTCCCACTTCAACATTAATACACCTTCGAGATCATAACTTAACATGAATATACCTTTGAGATAATGACTTTGAGGTTCTCAATGAACTATTGACAGTCCCTTAGCTTTCTCAGATGCAGAAGGCTATATTAAGTAATCTATGTTTTAGGGTCAAGAGAGAAACATCTCTGGGTGTGCTTAGTCTAAATTCTCTTGGATAAAGGCTAGAAAAATCATTAGCGTTCCTATATTTACTCTCTTAATAACTCGTAATCTTCTGGATGAACATTTAATTTTCACAAAAGGCAAGACTATAAAGCTAGAGACCAACTGATTTTATTATAAAAAGTGATGTATAAATTCCCTTTAGCTTGACATTAGTTCTCCCATGCTCCAATTTCTCTCCAACAATCAATTAAAATTTTCTCTTGCAGAGTGATAATATTCTCCTTTGTCCTGTCATTTGTGTTAGCTGTTATTAAGGTGCCCCAGTCACTATGGCAAGGAATCCCACCACCAAGGCAGTCAACTATAAAATATAAGACTATCCAAACTAGAGCTTTATTAAATTTAGTGCTTGTTTCATGGTATACCTTTGTAATCTGTATACAAAGGTTCTCAGGCAATGCATTCTGATACCACTGAATGCCCATCAGTGTGCCTTAATCTGTCTAAAATATTTGTAATGAACCTAGATTTGCATCCCTAGGAATTAGCACTTGGGAAGGCCAATGACTTCTTTCATTATTTATTCATTATTCATCACTTCTTGCCTCCCACTAGCCCAGTTAACAGCTGTCCTACCCCAAAAGATGAGGGTAGTTTCAAACTATTCAACAATGTCAATTGAACAAATGAGTTGTTAGTTTTGTTTGACATAGATTCAAAGAATTGTGATTTCTGTATGTCTATTACATTTTGGATGATATTTTAAAATGTAGATATAAGTGACCATAATTGCAAAAATTAAGCTTTTGCTGATCAGAACAGATTATAGGTAGAATAATGTTGATAACCAAATGGCTTCTATATCGTAATGAAACTGAAATTGAGGTAAGCTCTACATATATTATTAACTTTGTTCATTTTATTTTTTCTTCATATGATTGTAATCATATCTGCCCTGTGTTTTTCCTTTATATCATCCACAACTGTGTTTGTAAGTAATTACCTTTTTTCTAATGAAAGGTGTATGATCAGACTTTCTCTGATGTTGTTCAAATGCTTTCAGCAGTGTCAGTTAGGGGTTGCTATTCCCCAGAATGCAATTAAGAAGCTTGTATCTGTGATGTTCTCCCTCTCTCCTTCTCTCCTTTTTTGTCATTTAAGAATTTCATCATTCTTTTAACTCCTAATATCTAAAACTCATGCTTGGTGAAAAAAATGGTTTAGAGAGTCTAAGAAGGGTAACTAATTTGTGTGTGTGTGTGTGTGTGTAAGGTCAGATTAATATAACAAATGAATAGGGAGGAAATGATTGGAGAGTACTGGAGATATTGAGTCCTTGGAACTGAGATTTCAGAAATGATACAGTTATTGGTGATGGCAAGGACTAGTTTACCAAAGGAAGTAAGTACCTGAAATGATGGTAAGGATATCCAGATATTGAGAAGTCAGGGATCTATCTATACTGATATTGAAGCAAATAAGAAGGCTAATATGAATAAAAGAAGAAGAGAAAATAGTGAAGCAAGTGTCAAAGGCATCAGCAAATTAAGGAGTTATGATGTAATTAGGAAGTGAGAGCAATAAGTAGAGGAAGAAATTGATAAAAACTGACAGCCACTGACTGTACCTAGAGGACATTGTTTTTCCTACCACTCCTATCAGGGCAGAAATTATTAACTGTGTTATTTCCTGGGTTGTCCTTATTGTGTTACAGACCCACATTTTGCCTTATGATTATTTTAGGCATATTTAACTATGTGGTAACACCAGAAATTTATAGAATGAAAAGAGGAGAAAAAAAGAAATTGTTTATAACAAACGGTTCCACTAGGCTTCATTATTTTAGTAACAAATGAAATCCTTTTGATAATTGTGATTTTCATAACTAGATAGCCTTTGGATTCACAAATCTTTGCATCTTTCATTATCTGTTAACTGAAATGCCCCAAATTCACCAATCCAGTTCAGCTCCTCTGTGAATATTAACCATGTAAGATTAATTACCTTAAAACCCTGAGATGAAGTAAACTCAATGACATTTACTGTACCATTCAGCCATTTACCCCTTTTCATCAATCTCGTAATGCTTCTTGAATCACAGTTAAAACCTGTAATAAATAAAGATGCTGAAAGTTTCAAGCAACATTTCTTAATGATTTAACATTTAGGTTTTTGTCACTCTCCAAAAAACTAGCTGGGAAATAATTTCTTGGAGAATGAAAGAAGCAAGGTAGAAGTCTTCCTATTTCTGTGGTCTGTAATTCTCTTATAATGGGTATGAACTCTAGAGATATGCACAAAGATCAGCAATCTTTATGAAAAAAACTAGTCTTAATTTCAATTAGGATAATATCAACAGGAGAGTTTACTAATCAGGGAAAAAAAGTGGGATGGTCTCTGATGTTGTTTTAGATTTAGAGTTGTTAATGATGTATTATTGATAACATTTAGTACCTTATTATTCTCTTATAAGAGTTTAACATCAGTGGGAAACTTGAGGAAAGAATATTGAAGTAGACTAATTTAACACAATCATGCTGTATAAATTTTATGTGTTATTTCTCTCTCGTCCTTATCCCCTGTATCTTATTATTATTTTTAAATTGAATCCTAGTCTCTCAAGCAAAAATTTATCAATAACCCTAATGCTAACGTACCTTTCTGAAAACACTTTCCCCATAGAACCTTGATATCTAGACTTGTATTTAATTTCAAATTCTACTTTTCTTTTGAAAATAAAATGTAACAACACACGATTTCCAGATTCATGCACAAAATAGGAACTATCAAGAAACTCATTTTGTAGTATTCATGTACTTTTCATTTAAAATAGATGGAGATGGGGGGAGGAGCAATATGACGGAGGAGTAGGAGACCTAAATTTCATTTAGTCCCAGGAATTCAGCCAGATAGGTATCAAACCATTCTGAACACCTACAAACTCAATAGGAGATCGAAGAAAAGAATAGCAGCAACTCTCTGAACAGAAAAGTGACCACTTTCTGGAAGGTCTCTTCTGATTTGTTTAGTGTATATTTTTCTGGGGTCATTGTTACCCTGTTAGCATTTTGTTCTCTCATTCATCTATTTTCCTCTGGACAAAATGACAAGATGGAAAAACTCACCTCAAAAAAAAGAACAAGAGGCAGTACCGACTGCCAGGGACCAAATCAATATGGACATTAGTAAGATGTCGGAAATAGAGTTCAGAATGACGATTTTAAAGATACTAGCTGGGCTTGAAAAAAGCATGGAAGTTATTAGAGAAACCCTTTCTGGAGAAATAAAAGAACTAAAATCTAACCAAGTCGAAATCAAAAGGGCTATTAATGAGGTGCAATCAAAAATGGAGGCTCTAACTGCTAGGATAAATGAAGCAGAAGAGCGAATTAGTGATATAGAAGACCAAATGATGGAGAATAAAGAAGCTGAGAAAAAGGGAGATAAACAACTACTGGATCTCGAGGACAGAATTCAAGAGATAAGTGATACCATAAGATGAAACAATATTAGAATAATTGGGATCCCAGAAGAAGAAGAAAGAGAGAGAGGGGCAGAAGGTATATTGGAGCAAATTATAGCAGAGAACTTCCCTAATTTGGGAAAGGAAACAGGCATCAAAATCCAGGAGGCACAGAGAACTCCTCTCAAAATCAATAAAAATAGGTCAACACCCCGACATCTAATAGTAAAACTTACCAAGTCTCAGAGACAAAGAGACAATCCTGAAAGAAGCTTGGGACAATGGAATATTTTTCAGCCATCAAAAAAAAAGAAATCTTGCATTTGCAATGACGTGGATGGAGCTAGAGGGTATTATGCTAAGCGAAATAAGTCAATCAGAGAAAGACATGTATCATATGATCTCATTGATATGAGGAATTCTTAATCTCAGGAAACAAACTGAGGGTTGCTGGAGTGGTGGGGGGTGGGAGGGATGGGATGGTTGGGTGATAGACATTGGGGAGGGTATGTGCTATGGTCAGTGCTGTGAATTGTATAAGACTGATGAATCACAGACCTGTACCTTTGAAACAAATAATACATTATTTGTTTAAAAAAAAAAAGTAGGAAGAGAAAAATGAAGGGGGGGAATTTGGGGGGGGAGACAAACCGTGAGAGACTATGGACTCTGAGAAACAAACTGAGGGTTCTAGAGGGGGTGGGGGGGGGGATAGGCCAGCCTGGTGATGGGTATTAAAGAGGGCATGTATTGAATGGAGCACTGGGTGTTATATGCAAACAATGAATCATGGAATACTACATCAAAAACTAATGATGTAATGTATGGTAATTAACATAACATAATAAAATAAAATTAAAATAAATAAATAAATAAAATAGATGGAATTCTGTATGGAAAATTTTGACATGATATGAACCTCAAAAATGATATAGAAAAGTAGAAAAGGAGTCAGTGTAGGAATGACAGTAAATCTTCTGATGGTCTGTTTCTTGTAATCACTACTAAATGAATTCATGGAAGCAATAATTAAATATTGTGGAAACTTCCACATTCCATGAACTAGTGTCTGTAGCAGTAAAAACAAAACTTATTTTATGTTAGATAAGCAAAATTGTATGAGAGTCTAATGATTCAAAGAAGTTACAGTGCACTGCTACCTTTACCAATTCTTTGATATATTTGCCTTGTTATAAAGTGATATAAAGTATCTGATTTATATCTTGCCATGATAGAAATGATGAGCAGAAAAGAAAACTGAATATATATGATTTTATAGATTTCTAGAGAGAGATTGAGCACATAGAACTGGGGTCATGGATTTTTTTTTTTTTTTTTTAAGATTTTATTTATCCATGAGAGAAGGAGGGGGAGGCGGCAGAGGGAGAAGCAGGCTCTTAAGTGAGCCTGATGTGGGACTCAATCCCAGGACCCCAGGATCATGACCTGAGCCGAAGGCAGATGCTTAACTGACTGAGCCACCCAGGCATCCCTATGGATTCTTATTTTAGTGACATCAGATACATTATTTTTATATTCTGGCCTTTAGACTTAAGGTTCATAAATAGTCAGTTAAACTCTGTGTGACAGGATAAAGTGTTCTGTCTTCTCTCTTATCTAGGTAAGGAAAATGTCTTTTTAATAAAACCAAGTAAAAAAATAATTATCAATTTAATAGTAATTTATCAAGTTCTGCTATTTAGACGTGTGCAATATTAGCCCAAGAAGCCTTTGGTTATTTTTAAGGCCCTTCATGCCAAAGAGAGTAGAAATCTCAAAAACATAAAAATCCTTGTCACCATAAATAAGTGGATGAAGTCATAAATAAAAATCTGTATAACCTTGACTTCAGGGAAGAAGTCAGGATGGGTGGGAACAGGATAGTTGGATAGAAAACAAAACAAAAAAAAAACAAAAACAAAAATAACTTTGTACCTGAGGAACGGAGAAGACAAAAAATTTGAGAGGAGACAAGAAAAAAGGGACACTTATCTAAAGCCTACTTTGAAAGACAACTTGATGAAGCAAGTTAAGAAATGTTTTGCTCTGCCTTCTGTACTCTGTGTGTGTTTATACTAAGGACTGAATTGTGTCCCTCCCCAAAATTCATTTCTTGAAGCCCCAACTCACAAAGTGAGAGTATTTGGTGATGGGGCCTTGGGAGACAATTAGGTTTAAGTGAAGTCATGAGGGTGGGGACCTCATGATGAGATTAGTGTCCTTATAAGAAGAGAGTTTGCTGTCTCTCTTTCCTTCACCATGTGAGGACAGCAAGAAGGTGGCCATCTATAAGCCAGGAAGGGAGCTTTCACCAGAAATTAAGCTGGTGACTTGATCTTGGACTTCTAATGTATAGAACTGTAAGAAAATAAATTCCTGTTTTTTAAGTAACCCAGTCTATGGCATTTTATTATGGCAGCCTGAGCTGACCAAGACAGGTCATGGCACGTTAATTTTAAGATTTTTTTTTTTTCTGTTAATGTATTACAGCCATGGTGGGGATATAAATAAAATAACTCACAGAGGTTGATGATAACTTTGATACTGCAGTGTTTGAAAGTTAGCAGGCTCTATCCTTGAGACTTTTGTGGTCATTGCTTTAGTTTAGACTTGAAGGCAAGTTCAGCTTATTTCCGGTAGGGTAAAGGTGAATTTAGAAAAAAGAATCCATGGAACTACTTCCACTTATTTAATATTTAATGTATGAATATTTATTCATTTATATTAATACTTACTGAGTGTGTACAATGTGCTAGACACTATTGTAGACACTGGAGATCCAGCAGGGAGCATGAACAATTCAAATCCCAGCCCACGTGGAGTTTACATGATAGGAGGTGGTTGCACACAGTAAACTGAGTAATGGGATCTAAATAGTATAGTAGGTGTTTCCATGTTCTATGGAGAAAGATAAAGCAGGAACAGGGATAGCTGGTGATGGGGTTTAATTTTAAAGAGGGTGGTCAGAGAAGTCATCAATGAAAAGGTACCATTTGAACAAAGAACTGAAGGAGCTTGGGGACAAGCCATGCACATCTGGAAGAAGAAGGTCCCAGACATAGGGGACAGCAAGGACAAAAGGTCATCAGTGGCAATGAGCCTATATATTTGAAAACAGGCAAGGAGCCCAGTGTGGCTGGAGCAGAGTGGGGAGAGAAGGAGAGAAAAGTTTATGGGCATGTGTGTGGTGGGAGAGAGCAAGAGGTAGGAAAATTGGCTGTGCTAATGTTTTTGTGTTGAATTTTTGAAGGAATGCTAATGAATCAAACTCAAGTTATAATTACATATAGTCACAATCACCAGAAAACTGTTAAATTCTAGAAAACTTTGCAAGTGAAACAGGAGATTTTAACATTTTTGCGTTGACAGTTTCTTAACAGATGGTTATTTGGTTAACCTGAAGCTCAGATTCCAGATGCTGTATTTTAAATAGATAAGAAGGCTACAATTGAGCAAAACCTATAAGCTCCAATCTTTTTGACGAGGCAAGGTAAGCCAGAGTTTACATTCAAGGCCAAATCTATTCTATTTGAGGCTGAGGATAGCATTCTCAATCTGTGCAATTTTCTAGATGTGGTTGATATAAAATGAAGCAAGAATGCACTTTACACAGCATAGTCAATACTCAGAATAAAATCAGTGCTTCACAGTCACTATTAGATAAAGATTTATTTTCAGCCCTTGGGTATTGGGTATCTGTACTTTTAGTACATATTCAGGGTGTTTCATTGCTAAAATGGTTACCTCTAATTAATATAATTGTTTCAGAATCAAGGTTAGCATTTTAAACAAGTATTTAGTTTATTTATAGTTAGAACACTTCGAGCATTGAAACACCATTGAAGGAAAAAAGAAGCTGGAAGGATATCTCAGTTATAAAACCTCAGAAAGATTGGGTATACAGTGAAAACACTTTTGAGTGATCTATGTACCTCATTGTTTTAACATCTGTCCCTACATTAAAAAAAAAAAAAAGCTTTTATATGGGACTACATCAAACCAAAATGTTTCTGCACAGCAAAGGGAAACCATCAACAAAATGAAAAAGTAACCTACAGAATGGGAGAAAATAATTGCAAATCATATATCTGATAAGGGGCTAATATCCAAAACATATAAAGAACTTACACAACTCAATAGCAAAAAACAAAGCAAAACAAAAGAAAACAAAAACAAAATAAGAAAACAATCTGATTAAAAAATGGGCCAAAAATCTGAATATTTTTCCAAAGAAGACATCTAGATGGCCAATGGATACATAAAAAGATGTGCAAAATCATTAGTCATCAGGGAAATGAAAATCAAAACCACAATGAAATATCACCTCACACTTGTTAGAATGGCTATTACCAAAAAGACAAAAAATAAGTGTTGTGAGAATATGGAGAAAAGGGAACCCTTGTCAGTGTTGGTGGGTATATAAATTGGTGCAACTGCTATCGAAAACAGTATGGAAGTTTCTCAAAACATTAAAAATAGAACTCCATATGATCCAGTAGTTCACTGGATATTTATCCAAAGAAAATACAAACACTAAAGATATATGTTCCTCTATGTTCATTGCGGGGATTATTTGCAATAATGAAGATATGGAAACAGTTATCACTTGGATGGATGAATGGATAAAGAAATATACACACACACACACACACACACACGAATATTAGTCATAAAAAAGAATAAAGAATAAAATTATGCCATTTGTGACAACATGGATAGACTTTGAAGGCATTATGCTAAGTGAAATATGTCAGAGACAGACAAATACCATATGATCTCTCTCATATGCGGAATCTAAAAATAAAAAAAAAGGAAAAAAAAACAAGCTCATTGGTACAAGAACAGATTGGTGGCTGTCAGAGGCAGGGGATGGTAAGAGATATGGCTGGACTACTTTGTTGTTGCCATTTTTAATTTAAATAAATTGAATAAAAATGTAAAAAAAAAGATTGACAACAGAAAGACTCAGAATTGTAAAACATAGAGATACTATAAAAAAGAAAAAGATCAGGCAGATTTGATAAAGAACCAAGTGGAAATTCTAGAACTGAAAAAGATAGACTTTGAAATTAAAATTTTTATGAATAAACAGCAGATTTGATAGAATCGAAAAGAGAATTAGCACACTTGAAAAAATAAGTCTAGCCACTATCCAGAATGACACTATCCAGAATGGAAAATACAAGAGAGATTAAAAAACAAAGTGGATAGAATGAAAAGATCCAAAACATGTATAGTAAGAGTTCCCAGAGAAGAGAGTTGATTGAAAGGGAGAAAAGCAGTATTTAGAGAGCATATGTATGTCTTCAAACCAAGGCAAAGTAAGTGCCGATGAAGAAAGTGAGATGGTTATTGAGTTTCAGTCTCTTAACTTTCTCTTCTAGTGTGATTAAATAATAATTTTAAAAACATTTTTAAATTATGCTATGCTTTATGAAGATTTCCTCAAGTATTAGGAGGGAATATCTTACACAAAATTTTATTCTGGATAATCTTGATTATTATGGAATGTGTTCAGCATACCATTGGAAAAAGAAGTGAGATCACACAGTAACTTGACCATAGTACTATTCTCCATTGGGTTTAGAGAAAAGCAATGGAGATGTGCACAGCACAGGATGAGGAAGAGGATGGCTAACCCACTCTGTGAAGTGTGTCTCAGACACTTCCTTCTGTATTAATAAGTACTGTTAAGCCCTCATTATTTTTCACCAAGGCCATTTTGCTAACATTCTATCTGAACTCTTTGGCTTTCAATTTCTTCTATTTTTTTAGTCCATCCTTCACATCACCATAGAATTCTATTATAGAATTTATCTTTAAAAATCTGCAAAGACATGTGAGTGGTTCTAGAATAAATCCTGGATTCTAAGCACTAAAACTCAGACCCTTGTGATCTGATACAACCTCTTTGCAAACTAGTTTCCCACTAAGAGGACCCCTTACCACAACCCCTATGTTGCAGTAGTACTGATTAGTTTTGTGGCCCAGTGACTTTAATCTTGCCATATGCACAGGATGGGTTGCTCTTCCACACTCTGGACCAGATCATTTGTGGGGCCTAGTGCAAAATTAAAATGCAAGTCCCATTTTTCAAAAGCTATTAAATATTTCAAGATGGCAACAGTAGAATTTCAAACCAAGTGTAGGACCCTTTTGAAATAGGGCCCTGTGTCATTGCACAGGTCAAATGTCCATGAAGCTGCCCCGTTTTGCACTCCTCACTGAACAGAATTTAATGTTTCGTGGGATAAATCATGTGTCTCTTTGTATGAGAAATCTTTCCAAGTCCTTTAAGTTGGAGTGAACCATGCCTTCCAATTACTATGCTTCAATAGACACAACCTATGTACGTATTTTAGTGCACCTCGTATTCATGTGTATATCAAGAATCTAAAGAAAGGGACTGAATCTTATTCATTCTTGATCTCTCCTCATTCCTTCCTAACATAGCATTTTATGCACGATTGATGAGATAGAAATTATGATCCTGTATTTCATCTCAGATAGAAAAGAAAGTTAATGTGTGTTCATCAGAGGCCCCCAGAAAACCATGGAATAAAAAGGCCATTTATTTTCCATAGCCTCAGGATTCTGCCCTTTGACAAACAATGTACTTGCATCAGTACATAACGCAGTAAGGAGCTTGATCATTTTCTGACTTCCTCTGTCACAGTACCATGGGTCAGTTTGGCCCTGCCTTCTTTCTGGTGAGATAATTTTTGTCATTAGAATGGTGGAAGGAGGGACGCCTAGGTGGCTCAGTTGGTTAAGTATCTGCCTTCGGCTCAGGTCATGATCCTGGAGTCCTGGGATGGAGCCCTGACTCAGGCTCCCTGCTTGGCGAGGAGTCTGCTTCTCCGTCTGCCCCTCCCCTGGCTCGTGTTCTCTCTCTCTCTCTCGCTCACTCTCTCTTTCAAGTAAATAAATAAAATCTTTAAAAAGAAAAGAATGGTGGAAGGAGAAAATAAACTTTAAACCCTGTGGATAAAGAAAATAAAGAAAATAATAAATATAGAAAACACATAAAGAACGGGTCTTGAGGGATGGATAAGTCAGCAAGTTATGAGAAAGATTCTTATTGAGAGTATTTATTTCAAAAGCTATTTATTTGCTATAAAATATACTGAATAGCATTATGTATACTGCAAGGCACAGTTAGCAAAATCTCAGATTTTATGTCTACAATATGGACACACTTTCCAGTAATTCAAATGCCCCTGGAAGTTTTGTTAAACAAAACAAAGCACAACCTTTTTGGGGGTTTGGAGAAGAAGTAATAAGGAAAATAAGCAAACGCGTATGTGGCCAAAATATTGAGGAGGCAGTAGTTGGGAACCTGCTTCCCCTTAAGATGAGTTTCAAAAGATAAAGGTGGTCTTTTATTTCAGCAGCTAAAATTAAAATTAAGAGAATACTTATTAGAACCACTATACCTATTAATTCCAGTTACTGAGTTACCATTTAGCCAGAGAATCTAGACTGATTTTGGACAAAATTGTGACATTCATAATATTTGCCTTTTACAACCCAGATTAATTACTCTTTATCCCTCCCACATAACCTTTGGATACAGTTCATTTGCTTCCACTTACCGGCACATTCCTTGGTCATTTCTCTTGCATTCAGTGTAAGTTACTGATAAGATAAGATGTTAATAAAAGTGACTATACATCCTGGGCTCCTGGAGAGCCGGGCTTGTGCCTTCTGTTCTATTGCTCTCACATATTTATTAATAGTATCTTCTTCACATGCATTTCACACAGCTTCATTCTTTCACACAGCTTAGATGATAAACTATCTAACCCCAAATGAAGTTTATTTTAACAGACCAGAATCCTAAAGGGATCAAGATGTAATGGTAAAGTTTTAGATACCAAGCAAGTAAGTGGTTGGAGAGAATTATTAGTGAGGGGAGTATGGAATGAATGAGAGGAAAGCTCTACATTTTGATAGCCCTGAAATCATATCACTCAGTCTTATTAACTTAATACTAATAACAAGCCCTCTAAGAAAATCTCTTTGATGTTACATTGCCCTAGCAGACTCAAAATACCCATTCCTAGACATTTTACTGAAGGTGAAGTTTCAGGGATTGCAGCATGGATCCAGAGTTTCATGGGCCAAAATCAGAATTTCTCAAGTAGGCTGTTTTCACACATATCCTTAAAAAGATGAATGCACTGGAGAACAGATACTCTAGACTCTTACCACTTAGAACAATACTAATTTAAATTTCCTGGTGTTTTTTGTCATAATGGTACATCTTGTTATGTAATGTGGAGCGTCTGGCTATTGGCTTCCTATAAAAATGATCCCAGATCTGTCTTACGGTTTTACGTTTTTCATAGGAATCTGAATTATAGATAACTAGCTAACAGGAAAAAGAGAAACTGTGGGGAAGGAAGAGTGGAATAGGTTATAGTGAGAGACAGTGTGCACTGAAAGAACGTGTCTGGGAATAACTTGCCTGGAAAGACTGGATATCAGAAGGCAACATTTCCCTTCTGTTCCACTGATATTCTGTTGGGCTTACACTTTGTACACACAATGTAGAAAGCCTTTGTTTATTTGTTTGTTTGTTTGTTTTCACTAGTAGCTCTTACATTAGGAATAGCCGAAGGGAAAACATTTTATAAATGTTTATGTAAAATTTTAGACACAGAGACAGGAGTAACAGACTCTTTATTAGGAAGTTGGGTCCTGGATTCATTTTACAGACCCAAAGCAAAATTATCCACGACTCATCATCCTCGAGGATGAAAAGGGGAATGTGACAGCTCTCTCTATTTTCTTCAAACCGTTTCTTTTTTTTTTTTTTGTGGGTTAGGGAGGCAAAGTTATGAGAGTGTTTTGAACATCCAATATGGGTTATATAAATGTAAGATTATAATGAGGGTAGGCAGAAAAATTAGTGTGCGGCATGGTGAGAAAGTTAATGAATTCAGCAGAAGCAACCCATGATGCAGAGACATCTAGGAGGAGTCAAAAGAAACTATTTGCTCTTATTTGCAAAATGACCTTGAAAATTCATTATCTGACCTCACTGTATGCATCAATACATTCTGCTGTATTTGGAAAGAGCCTGAGGGAAATGAGGCATTACCAGAGTACTGGCAATGTTTACAAGGTCTGCAACAGTAGGACAAATGTTTTCATTGTGGAGAGGGTCTGTGTTGTGCCACAGTATAATTAGGTTTAGTCTGATTTCATTTTCAATTAAAGCGATCAGCTTAATTCACTTTTCTCCCAGTTACTAACAAGGTAAATTTGATAATATTTCAGGCTTATTAAGAGTGTGTCCTTGTTTCTTGTAACTATTTAGGATGTTTTGTTTTGTTTCTCTGGGTTACTAAATGTGAATATAGTTCTCGCCTTATTGTAGATAAGCATCTGCCGAACTCAAGTTGGTCAATCTTTACTGAGAGCCTACTGTGTGTCAGGAAAAAAGAGAGAAAGCAAATAGAAATACCTAAAAGAACATGCTGGGTTTGGAGTAGGAAGTTTAGAGTGACAAACTCATACTGTGCTTGAGAGAAGCAGAAATTGAGGCTCTACAGGGTGGTTAGTGACAGATTGTAGAAGGCCATGGATGTTACATCCCAGAATGGATGTTACATCTAGGATGATAGAAAAACAAACAAGTATAAAAAATTTTTTTAAAGTCACACTATTGGTAAAAAATACAAAGAGAAGTTGTGCTTATCCCCAAGTTTCTTAAAACTTAGAAATGAACGGTTAAATAACATGCCTCTAATCTGTTCACTCACTTTGGCAAGTGGGCCATAGGGGGTGGGCAGGGCACTTCTGGGGCGGAGAGTGGGAGAAGGCAAGTGGCTGGGTCTGATGTCCTTACAAACTAATGACAGACTGCCAAACAAACCAAATAATTTTTGCTACCAGGCGTGTCACCTATCTATGGGATGCTTTTAATGAGATGTACCCAGTTGGGTTGCTTAGAGTAAACATACATGGAACCTATGGATTAATAGGGCATGGCTCCTTAGAAATGTCACATAAGGTATGAAATTATTTGATTATATAAAACAGATGTTTTGGGGCACCTTGGTGGCTTAGTCGAAGTGCCTGCCTTTGACTCAGGTCATGACCCTGAGGTTCAGGGATAGAGCCCCCACGTTGGGCTCCCTGCTCAGTGGGGAGCCTGCTTGTTCCTCTCCCTCTGGCCCTCTGCCCTTCCTTACCCCTCCTCCTGCTCATGCTCGCTCTGTTTCACACGTTCTCTCTCTCTCTATCTCAAATAAATAAGTAAAAATCTTTAAAAAAACAAAAACCAAAAAACCCAGAGATGCTTTACAACCCAAATGTCATCTCTATGTAAGTGAGGTGACTACATAAGTTATTTAGAAACCTCATCTGTTAAACTGGGCCTCACCATGCTGGAGTGCTTGGTGTGCTGGAAGAAAGGGCCTGGTAGCAGTGGTAGAGGCTCCAGAACTCTTGCTGCTTTACCTGTATCTCATGCTGATTTGTATTCTTCTTTTTTTTTTTTAAAGATTTTATTTATTTATTTGACAGAGACAGAGACAGTGAGAGCAGGAACACAAGCAGGGGGAGCAGGAACACAAGCAGGGAGAAGCAGGCTTCCCACTGAGCAGGGAGCCCGATGTGGGACTTGATCCCGGGACTCTGGGATCATGACCTGAGCTGAAGGCAGACACTTAACGGCTGAGCCACCCAGGTGCCCGCTGATTTGTATTCTTGAAACTAATAGTTAAGAGTTGATCTTGGGTAAGATCTCAATTCTTGAGAGTCTGATTGTATAATATGAACCTTTGTGTTACCTCAGATAATACAGAATACTCATGAATATTCAAAAAAGTAAGAAGATTTTCAACAATATTGGAATTTAGAAACAGAAACAAAGAAAGGCTTTAACTGATTAAACCAATCTGTCCTGACCACTCTCCAACTTATTCTTCAATTCCTTTCTTTTTATAGCTATGTGAGGATAGCAGCATCTCTAGGTAGGGGTGAGGATAATAACAAGTCCATTTTGAGCTGTGTGGCCGTCTTAGAGAATATGCTGTATCTAGCAGTGGGAGGGGGTGAGACAGAGATGGAGAGATCTCTATCCGCATTTGAAAGTGGTAGATACTGTCTTTCAGGTATTATATCTGGCCAAAGAAAAATACTACCTAATTCAGGAGTATTTATAGAATTTGATTATTGGCACTGGAGGTCTCCCATATGGACTAGCAGAGCCATTTATATAAATATCTATAGGAAATAAATTGAGCCCCTCTAGGTCTGGAGTTGGGAGGTAAATATGTTATCCCACAAACCACGTATCAGATTATATAATCCACACACTTTGTCAGAGAGCAAAGACCAAGTCTGGATAGATTACTCCTTGTTTGAGAATGAGGATAAGGAAAGGAGAGGAAAGGAGTGGAGAGGAGAGGAGAGGAATCAGCACTGATTTTTCTAACCTTGATAATTTAAAAATATCTAGATTTCCTACCCATTTAATGGTCAAAGAGTTTCATATCAATAGAATTTAATACTCAATAGGAGAATAATAAAATTAAATGATTCATAGGATGAAAGAAATAATCAAGGAACAAAAAAACCAACAGAAATATATAATAAGCAAAATAATACTAGATATTTGTTAGGCCAATGAAACTATGTTTAACACTGGATTAAAGGGTAGATATTTATCAGACTGAGTTAGAAGACAAAATTCAAAATCATTCTGCTTGTATAAGAAATTACTTAAAGTAAGGAAGGGCTCCTGGGTGGCTCAATTGGTTAAGCCTCTGCCTTCGGCTGGGGTCATGATCCCCGGGCATCCTGGGATCCGGCCCACGTCAGGCTCCCTGCTCAGACAGGTGCCTGCTTCTCCCTCTCTCAGTCCCCCTGCTTGTGCTCTCTCTCTCTGTCAAGTAAATAAAATCTTTTAAAAAAATAGCTTAAAGTAAGGAAATATAGTATCATAAAGATAGTCATTAATCTATATGAATCATGAATCTATACAAGAAGCAAAAACTACAACAAAAATAAGAACACATACATTAATATAAATAACAAAGTTGCATAAAGAAATATAACTCTAAGAGGTTACCATTTATCTCTGATAACCATGATGAGCATATTTATAAATGTTCATATGTTTATATGTATACATGTATATACACACACACACATAGACATATAAATATATTTTTTACCATAGAATAATTGTTTTAAGCCCCCTTAGAAAATTTGCAAAGTATGATCTTGAACTAGACTGCACATAGACATCACTCAGGGAAGTCCTTAGATGATTATGAAACAACAAAGTAAGAAGTATACTAACGCTCTGGAGATTAAATAAATCTCCCTTAAACTACTATTGTTGTATAGAGGAAATAAAACTATATTTGCAGACAATGCTTTTGAAGAGAAATAAATCATATATCACAATAAATTTGCTATAACAAAATCTATATATGGATATAAACAAATAGCTTTAAATGCTTTATACATTAAAAGATAAGGGAAAATAAATGGACTAAACATTTAACCTCAGAGATTAGGAAAGGATTCAGTGTGTGTGTGTGTGTGTGTGTGTGTGTGTGTGTATACATGAACAAGCCATGGGTGCATAGAAAACAAAAGAAGGATACAATAAATGTAAAAGTAGAACTTGTTGTTACCTAGCCAACCAACAACCAATCAACAAGTTTAAAAAACAAACAAACATGGAATTGATAATGAAATCTGAGATATTCAATAATTATTGAGAAAATTATTGAAAAAAATGAATCAGTGTCAGCACAATTTTTGTTAAAATAGGAGTGGGGTTGGTTGTGTTTTGAATATTTTTAATTCAACTGTTCAACAACAATGTTGCAGAGAGAGTTCAATATTGGACACCTTTATCAACCAGCTTCATCTTTTGAACAGACAAATATATTAAAATCTGATTGTTATGGTTTTGGGCTTGCCCAATTCCAAACAATAATTTACTTTAATATTATTAATTTAAATATCAATTCTACTTCAGTCAACTTTGCCTAATGTTATTCATTAATGTTCATACCATACCATCTTACCCTATAGTTATAAAATAAAAATCTAGCACTTTCGATGTCTTTCCCCTTATTGCAGAATACAAAGTGTTTTTCTTTCTAAAATGAACTGTCAGTTCACCTCTGCCCTTACTAGTGGTTTCTCATCTCTCCTATGTCTTTATTCTATCAACAGTAACCTTCTTTTTCTTATATTTTCAATCTTTCCCTTTCCCTGGCTGCCTTCTCCATGGTATGTCAAATTTCCTCCGTTCTTTTAACCTTTAAAAAAAAACAACCCTGTCACCCAGTCTCCTTTCTTTCAAATAACTTATATACTCATTGTCTCCAATTTCTTGTGCCCCATTACCTTTAAACCATTTGTGATTTTCAATCAGATATATGGATAGATGGATGAAAGAATAGACAGATGATAGATAGATAGATAGATAGATAGATAGATAGATAGATAGATAGATAGATGAGTTAGGTAGATAGGTATCAAGAACAGCCAGAGATGTAGGAGATTATGTTGTAATGATAGTTGAGATGATCATGTTGATGCTCTTGACTAAATGAGTTCCCAGTTATTTTCATGAAATTAATTTCAGTTGAAATTTTTCTGTTTATTTATGACTTTTTTCTTAAAGATTTTATTTATTTATTTGACAGAGAGATACATAGTGAGAGAGGGAACACAAGTGGGGCGGTGGTGGGTGGCAGAGGGAGAAGCAGGCTTCCGCTGAGCGGGAAGCCCGAAGCAGGGGCTCGATCCCAGGACCCTGAGATCATGACCTGAGCCGAAGGCAGACACTTAATGACTGAGTCACCCAGGCGCCCCTATTTATGACTCTTTGATAACTATTTGTTTCAACCACTAGACTCATGTCTTTTATGTATACCTAATGAAATGTACAGTGAATGCCACGTAGTAGAAACCCATAGTAGAAATATGGGTTTGTTGAATGACAAATGCATTTGTTGAATCAATCATTGGTCAACTTAGTTAAATGCATTTTAGATGTGAAATAAGATGACAGAAAATAATTCAATAAATTTTGCAGTATGGAGATATCTGGTGATTCTAACCAGAACTGTTTCAGTGGTGAGTGTGAAATCCTGCAGTTTTGTATTTAATAGGAAGTGAGTATGTGGATACTGCATATATAATCAATTCACTTGAGCAATTTGGCTGTAAAAGTGGCAGCAAAAAAATGGAGGCAATAGATGGGGTCAAATTAGAACAGTTTATAAACTGGGATTAACAAGATGAAAGAGACAAAATTCTTAATCTTTCCCCAAAACCTGTATTAAGCTCTAACAATGTTTTGCCTAGAATACTGCAAACACTGTTTTAGTGGTCTATCCATATCAACTACTCCTCCTGTCCTCCTGGAATATAGGCTCACATTGCTGAAGGAGTAATTTTTCCACCTCCATGTTTAAAGCCATCCAGTAACTTTCCATTAGCCTTAGGCTATCGACAAACTTCCTAAACATGTTCCACTAAGTTCTGTATCCTCTGATCTCTTCCCACTTCTCAGCCCAATTTCTTTTGATTTTCCCCTTATTTTCTTTGCTCTAGCAACACTAGCCACTTTCAGGAAAGTCAGCAAAAGTAGCACTTCCTCTGGGACTTCTTCCTAATTTCTCTGAAGAACTCTCGTTGCATTATTTGGTTATTTTATAGCAATTAACACACTTATAAGTTAATTTGTGGATTGTTTGATTAATATCTGAGTATTCCACATGCTAGAAGCTCTAAGAGTGGACTGACTATGTCTCTTTGTGCTCATTGTTGTATCTCCAGTGCCTAGCATGATGTATTGCAAAGAATAAGTGCTTGGTAAATATGTATTGACTGAATAAATGAGCAATATTCTTTGAAAAGCTGGTGAGGGACAGATTCCAAAACACTTGTACAAGAATTGGACTTTATAAAAAAAAAAGATTCATGTTGTCACTTGCAACAGGAGGAAGGAAAAATATGGAGGTAGATACAAATTGTGTAGATTTGTGGTTCGAAGATAATGACATTTTTGTCTAATGATTTCTCTTAAGTATGAGGCAATTATATGTACTAAACTGGTGGAACGTGGGAAATTTGTGGAGAGGAATTAAGGTATGAAGTCATCATCTTGTAAAAGAGAAAGGCAAACTTTCTTGAAACCTGAGGTAGGAATGAAGAAATGAACATTCCTATTGCCAGATTGGATGTCCTCTTTTTCAATCTCTTTCTGCCTCGCTCTTTCTCCACAGTGTTTTAAATGGGTGATTAAATCATAACATGGTTTTTATCTCTGTCTGCCTTCCCTATTGTTCATTCTTAGTATTCTTTCTTTAGATGTTAGACATTTATGTAACTGCCACTATTTTGCTTAGTAACTCTCATACCCCTGATCCTAAATCTGAATTTGGATTTCTAAATGTTTTGTAGAAGAAACAAGCTTCATGTTTTTGTCAGAAAATAATCTGTTAGAATAACAATTTTTATAAAACAGGACTAAAAGGAAAAAACAAAGTCAGAGGGTCTTAAGGCTTTTTGACTAGCAAGCAGTGGAATTTTAGACTAAATTTAGGTAGGGAACAGATAGTTAATTAACATAGCGGTGTATAAATAGCAATTTAGGTATGTAAATTTTATTTTCTATTAAGAATGTTTCTAACAAATACAACTATCTATTAAAAATGTAGGAAGTAAATAAAATGCCCCATAAAAATATCTAAGAAAAACTTTGTACAAAAGCAAAAAAGAAAAAAAAAAAGCCTATAGGAAATAAAAATAAAGCATAAGTAAAAAGAGTAGAATATCACAGGAGAGCTTTCTTCTTTCCAGCAAATAAAATAGCCCCAAACTATTTCCTTATGATAAGATAGAGTACATATTAGCATCGAAGGGCCCTTAACCCCACAAGCTAAATGCTCTTTGTTCTTTGTGTCTTTATAGTACCTGGTATGTATGTAGTGTCCAAAAAACTTCCTTCTCTTTTTTAACAAAGGGTAACAACTAGTTCAGTAGTTATATTCTCAACAGTGTTTATAAAAACAATCTTTTAAATCTTTTTCATTATGAGAAATGTCAAGGTTTTTCATTACTCTTTTGGCTTTGGCTTACTATTTTCAGAAACAACTTTAACCACAATTGAAAAAAACGTATTTTGGGACACACACACATATGCATTACATATGCATTTTTTATTTATTTTCACATGTTGACATCACCTTTAAACCATAAGAATACCATTTTTTTGTTTTGTTTTTTTCATTCTTCCCCAACTGTATTTCCAAATATATTTTATGTATTTCCTTTTGATATCCTAAGAGATTAACCTTTCTGAATTTCCTTGAAAAATGTATCTTAAATAACATTTCTTCAGCATTATTGACACATATAAGCAAATTCTTATTGTCAGTATTATTATAAAATGTTGCATAATATTAATTTCCAAAATTCTTATTATGTTACCAGGTCCAGAAGATAGTTTTCAGTTTTTGTCTTGCTCTGGTCTGTTAGTCTCCTTTTAAACATGAGGTCTGAGTGATCAGCAATGTATGAATATTATTTTTTACCTATGGCACAAATATCCTCACCTTTTACTGGCTAGGATAAAATTAAGGGCCATATCATAAGGTAAGCTGCTCTCTGTTTCTTATGTCAATAGTAAAAAGTGGATAAAATTAAGAATAAAAATTCAACAGTGTCCATATTGATTATCAGTATTAAACTTGAAATGTTATTCAAGACTTTCTGTGGTTTGGGATCCATTTTCCTTTGCACCTTATCTTCTACCGTTCCCGTTCATGTCTCTGATGCCTTAACCTAATTGTGTGATCCCAAAATGTGCCCTGTATATTATACCTCTAATTCTTATGCTGCCATTTTCCTCCTGGCTAACTATTTCCCACATCTCTGCATGCCAAAATGCACCTCCTTCATGGTTGGTTCCAAGAAGTTCCAACTTTAAAAATAACAGTTTCTTTTAGGTGGCACTTTGCATATAGTCTTTTAAAAATATCTTCTGATTACAGGGACAGTATATTTCCTATTTACGTTGCAGTATTTGATTTGGTAGGAATTTTAATGAAGATGGTATAAATGGAGAAGAATTGACTTTTAGAATGAAGGAGATAATTATCTCATTTAAAGAAAAGTATGCACAATCATATCAATATGATTGTGCCTTCTGTGTTATTGAATGCTTGGTTTGCAGTCGAATGCTTGGTTTGAAGATTAATTTTTTTTGTCATGGCATTGGGGTTTCTTTATAATTTAAGACAAGTTAGACACTGGGTTTTATTTTTTTGTTTTTTTGTTTTAAAGATTTTATTTATTTGTCAAAGAGAGAGAGCACAAGCAGGGGGAACGCCAGGCAGAGGGAGAAGCAGTCTCCCCGCTGAGCAAGGAGCCCAATGCGGGACTCGATCCCAGGACCCCAGGATCATGACCTGAGCTGAAGGCAGACACTTAACTGACTGAGCCACCCAGGCATCCCTAGACACTGGGTTTTGGATCTGAAGTGACAGTTGAAACAGTTACATAAAAATAACCTCTCAAGCCTTTTTTGAACAAGCTGAGATTTCTTTACTCTTTCTTTATTATGTTTTAATTAACAATTTCTTATGGCAACATAATTTGAGAGAAGTTTTATAGTTGTCTCTGATATGCCTCAGAATGGACCAATTGTAGAAGTAGAAATAAACCCAGCTTCTTAGGATGGGACAGGTATCATGAAACCGCAATGGTTAAAGACTTGGTAAGTAACAGTGCCTATGTTGTAATAATGTTTGCTGTAATTTGTTAAATCTATTTTGAAATAATGTAAGTATATACACAAGTCAGTGTTGCATACATAATGAATACTATTGTTATGAATGAGTGAAAGGATTATTGAATAAAATCCCAAAGTTCTTTTAAAGATTTTATTTATTTATTTGAGAGAGAGAGAGAAGATGGGCAGAGGGAGGGGGAGAGAATCTCAAGCAGACTCCATGCTGAGCGCAGAGCTGAATGTAGGGCTGGATCTTATGACCCTGATATGATGACCTGAGTGGAAATCAAGAGTTGGACACTTAACTGATGGAGCCACCCAGGTGCACCTAAAATCCCAATTTTTCTATCCAAAACGTTTACCTTAAAAATGAGACTGAGAATTGTCATTGGACAAAGGGAATTGCTGACATTGGCCAAAGATCATGCTATATTCAATAAGACTGTGCTTTCATGGAAAACAACTGAACCATTAATCAAAAATGATGTCAGTATGTAGGATACTGTGCAAATTTAGACATACCTGTTAATATGTCTTGGAATAGGGGGAAGACATGCTAAAGAAGAAAAGTAGCCCAGACACACCAGGAAGCTCCTCTAGGTTTCCTATAATATAAAAATGATTTTGTATATTTTCCTAGATCCAGAATAAATGTATAGAAATAATGTTGGCTCTATTCATAATGGATTAAATGGGGGATATAGTTTTCTTACAAAGCATGAAGGCAAGAAATAGGCTGTTATTGGTATTACTTCTCAATTCACTGGGCTGGCATCTTTGTGATTATCTTGGGCCTTCT
This sequence comes from Halichoerus grypus, assembly GCF_964656455.1. Classification (NCBI taxonomy): domain Eukaryota; kingdom Metazoa; phylum Chordata; class Mammalia; order Carnivora; family Phocidae; genus Halichoerus; species Halichoerus grypus. Next base: position 45,700,243 of record NC_135714.1, read on the forward strand.
TCTCATGATACAAGATGGTTGTACCACCTTCAAGCATCACATCATATTCTCACAACACATTCAAAGGCAGGAAGCAGGAGAAGAGGTGGTTTGAGTAAATGCTCCTTATGTGTCTCCTATTTTTATCAAGGAACAAGAGCTTTCCTACACTATAGAAAACTTACCTTCTATTTCATTGACCAGAACAATGGGTTGGGTTATTTCTTGCTGTGAATAAAAAAAAGGTTAGAAAAATTAGTATCTGGAAGAAGAGGACAGGATGATAGTGACTAGCTTAAACCAATTACGATTATTCCTTGGGGCGAGTCACTATGCAATCTTGAAAAAAATTAGCCAGTAAGCAGCAGAAAATGGAGATTGGGCATAATCTAACATTGTCTATGACAAAAATATAACCTGAAAAACTAGCTGTTCTATACAGTTGCCAAATCTTGAAAAAGTTTTATTTTGAATCAATTAATAAACAAAAATATGCATTCCCAGAAAGAATTATATAATGACTGAATACAGTTGGGAGGGCAGTATAATATACAGATGGCTAAAGATTTGCCAATAATTTTCTTTTAATTTTCAGAGAAAACAGATGTTTTTTATTTTGTTGATATTGAAGTTCATAAAGAAAAAAAAAGCTGAGGTATATTTGTTGTTATTTGACTGGAAACCAAGAGGTTTTATAGGGTGACATTATTTTGGGGCTTAGCTCTGCAAGCATGTAAACTGGGTTTCATCAGTCAATATGGAGATGATTAGATATTCTTTTTAAATTCACTGGAGACATTTATAATCCAGCATGCCAAATAATTCCTTTATAATCAGACATTTTCCTTTCTGGTGAAAAGACAATGAGCATCCTCTGACATAAATGTTCATTCTTGATATAAATGTGCCTAGGCATCTGAATTTAGTACTTAAAACAATGTTTGGTACAAATGGAATTGAGAAGGCAAGTAGTCTTCAGCCATATTCTTTATAGGCAGGGAAGAGTCTGAAATATCTTTAAACCATAGCAGAGTGTGTCTAATTAGTAATCGGATTTTATGTGTCTGCCAGAGAATGCATTTTAAAGGGCTTGAATGTTGATGAACATGGATTTCCAAAGCTTGTTTTAGGAATCACTTTTTTCCACATTTCATTTCTAAATATGACCCTTTGCTGATATTTCAATCTTTCCTTAGCTATGTTAATATTGTTGATTAAACTAGTTAAATACCTTCATCCCATGAGCATAGAAGATATTCCTTCCCTTTCATTTTATATTGTAACAAGTGTACATTTTACAGGATAATCTTTATCTCTATATTGTTACAGATCAATTTACTTTCTTTCACACATATCAAATATACTTGATATTGAAGAATGAGAGGTTTGAGAATAATTCAGAGAAAAGATTAAAAAGAAAAAGGAGAATTTTAGGGTTACAACTGAGAAAACTCAGGGAAAATAAGGGCCAGTCAGCTAATATTTGACCAGAGAAGCAAGGTGAGGTAGATAATGAGAATGATCATTAAAGTCAATGAGGATGGGGAATAAGAAGAACTAGAGGTAATTTGGGATTGGGGAGAGAATATAGAAACAATAGATGACACAGCAGGAATTAAGTCTTTTTGACAATGAAGCATTGAGAGAGTTAAATAAGCTAAGGATCATTTTCTTTGTTGAAACATGGGATAGAAAGCAAGGGAGTCAGGAAATTGTATTAGAATAAATTTTGTCATTAAATTAAAATCAAATCGGTTGTATAAATCTTTATTTTTGGTGATATATTTGGTGAAGTACTCCCTTGAGTACACCAGGAATATCCCAGAATTAGGATTGTGAATTGGAAAAAATAAGAGTTCCAACATAAAACCTTATACAAACCACACTTCACTGCAAGAAGCTCAAAAGATAACACGTTTCAGCAGAATATACAGGGATATATCCTGTTAGAGTTGTTCAGCCCCCGCCCCTTAAGGAAAAGATACTCGGGTGGTGGCCTTGATTGGCAGTTTCTCCCAGGTGAGATCTGCCAAGCTGAGAATTTCTGAGTGAGGGCTTTCTGAACCTCTGGTACTCACATCACATCCCCGAAACCATCAGCATAATCCCATATAGTTACAAAAGCAGCTGTGGTAAGGTGGACCACCTTTGAAGTTGAAGTTCTGGGTGGAATCTGTTACTTTGCCATTAGCCCCATGTTGCTGTGTTTTGCCCTGGACTATATAGTAACGACCAGATCCTGATCTATTCACTGCAATAATATAAAAATGACTCATTATGGGCAAAGCTATGTTTTCTCCTTTCTTGTGCAAAAAAGTCAATGGAAGGGGTCCAGGGGAGACCAACCACAGCAAGTCTATCACCCCATTTTATCTAATTTCACCTTTTCCCATCACAAGCGCTTAAGTTATTTACCATTTCCAGAGCTATAATGAATCTGAGAGATGGAAATCAATACAGTGTGCATTAGAAAACACTGAAAAATCGGACAGATGTGAAAACCATGTTCTAAATTTTATTAGTTTTCAGTTATGTTTAAGGAAGTCAGTGTTGGGAAACAGATTAAGAATCAGAAAACCAGATAGACTTGACCCTGTATCTCTACTTTCTTCAGTTGCGTGCAGCACTTGTGTTGAAATTGTTAGCTTCCCTCTGGATTTTTATTTTTCATGTTTGGATTTAATGATTCAGATTATTTTTCTGCCTAAATATAAATAAGGCAAAAGTACAGTTTCTACTATTTTCTGGTAAATTGGCTATAACTGTATTCATATAAAGTTCTGATATAAAGAGTGAAAGAAAACAGAGCTATTTATTGGTTCCTTCTCATATTTTATCTTGTGCAATCCTCCCACCCAATATGGTTAGCTCTTGTATGACTTTTAGTTTAAAGCTAAGAATACAGAGGCCCAGAGAGAGCCTGTGACTAACTGCCTATGGTCACTAGAATCAGGTACCCTAATTTTAAAGTCTTCTTTCTTTCTACAATACTACCACTTCGTTGTATCTGCTATAGTAACTTGAATGGCTCATTCCTATATGTCAATTCATGAACCTTAGAAAGATCCTTCATAAGGAAGTTACAGAAATACCAAGGGAATTTGATGATAACAAGTTTCTACCTATATAGTGTCCCCAGGACGTATGGATTCTCTTACTTTCCTACCAGAGAGATAGAACTAGCTCCAGTGTGTGTGCAGTTGGTGATGCTGTCACTCATGAAGAGGCCTTCTGTTCTTTAGCCAACTATATGTCAGTGGCTCTGCTTTCAAATCTTGAAATTTACTTGTTCTAGTCTGAAAGCATGTGAATGTTCAATTTAAGAAAAGTGTAGAGGCATCTTGCTCAGAAAACAGATCCTGTGAAAAACTCAAATATTTCTTACCAGAGGAGGCTTATAATTTAGTTTTCCACATAAGAGAAATGTTTTAATATTACACATGATAAAAAAAATAGAGGTAGAAGCAATCCACACTTAAGGAGGGTGAGGAAACATAAGGCATAAAGCATCTGTTAGTCTGTCAAATCAACTGAAGGATGCAACATCTAAAAAAAAAAGGGTTTTGGGAGATGAGTGTGAAAACCTTGAAAATAAAAAGAGCCTAAAAATTGAAGCAAGTTCTGCGTCTACAGGTAATAGCACACACAGCTCATGAGACCTTTTGCCACACTGTTATTAAGACGAATTATCAGTTGTGCACCAGTAACTGATATTTTCTTTTACAACTTTGTTTTAAAAATAGCTATTCTAAAAATTTATCCAACTCTTATGCCATCATTATTTCTCAGGATAAAGCTAAATAAAAGATTATTGTGCATAATTCACAGGCAATGTCAACATGATTCAGACTTGCTTCTTATATATTATTTTTGTTGGAGGCTATAATTTTGGATCGAACAAGAAAATAGTCTGGATAGGAATTGAGTTAGAAAAAATTAGGCAATTTGATAATTGTAGTAGTGTTTAAAAGTTTAAAAATACATTAAAAATATATTAAATGATGAAAATGTAACAATATTGATTTGACTTTCTTCTCAGACCAATAAAAGGTAAAGCTTTTTAAATTGCTTCCTTTAAGAAAATGAGTCTCCGTTTTAAGTCTCATAGATGAGTCTCCATTTTAAGAAATTTGTCTATCTAGAAATATGGATCTTTATAAACTGAGGAATGATCACTGACTTTGCTAAAGGAGACCCCATGTCACTACTTTACTGCATTTTTCTTACTCATTTATGCCTTAATCCAGGAAATTAAAAAATAAATAAATTCCTTCACTACTCTTAATATAAGAGTAGAGTTAGTGCTCTTATATTAATTGATATTAAATTAATCAGTATGAGGAATTTTATTAGAATCTTAGCTTACATTATCTTTATATCTCTGTTTCACCAAGCCAGGTCAGCCTGGGGGGTGGGAATTAGGGTTCCAAACTTATAGTAATAAACATTTTCCAGATAATTCTCTCCACCCCTAATGCAAGTCCTTGAGGCCTCCTCTATGTTTTAGGTGTCTACAAGAGATTTCTCAAGAGTGCTTAGTGAGGGCTATTCTCAACCTCAGTATAATTCTTAGGGACCCACTATCAGGAAGCTTCCTGAGGAAGCCTTGTCACAAGTCCTGATTTCTATGATACTCCTGTCCCTGTTGCCTAGCCTTATAAGAATAGGAGTTATCCAATGGAAAAATAAGAGAATCAAATAATGTTCCTGATCACATAATTAATTTAACATCTCATGCTTTGTATTTTCAAATATGACCATTTCTCTTAAAGTCCGAGTGTTCCTACGTTAAACACAACTAGGGATATAGATTACTTAGGAAACATGATTTGCATCCTGTCTTTGTGTCTCAAGATGTATGCTACAGACCTTTTACATCAGAGACTCAGTGAGTACATATTAAAATGCAGATTCCTTGGCCCCATAACAGACTGACTATCAACAGATCTGCAATGGAATCTGAAACCCAGATTCTTTTTTTTTTAATTTAATTTAATTTTATTATGTTACGTTAGTCACCATACAATACATCATTACTTTTTGATGTAGTGATCCACGATTCATTGTTTTCATATAACACCCAGTGCTCCATGCAATATGTGCCCTCCTTAATACCCATCACTGGGCTAACCCATCTCCCCACTCATCTCCCCTCTAAAACCCTCAGTTTGTTTCCCAGAGTCCATAGTCTCTCATGGTTTGTCTCCCCCTCTAATTTCCCCCCCTTTATTTTTCCCTTCCTTCTCCTAACGTCCTCCATGCTATTCCTTATGTTCCACAAATAAGTGAAACCATATGGTAATTGACTTTCACTGCTTGACTTATTTCACTTAGCAAAATCTCCTCCAGTCCCATCCATGCTGATGTAAAAGTTGGGTATTCATCCTTTCTGATGACTGAGTAATATTCCACTGTATATATGGACCACATCTTCTTTATCCATTCATCTGTTGATCTTGGCTCTTTCCACAGTTTGGCTATTGCGGACATTGCTGCTATGAACATTGGGGTGCATATGGCCCTTCGCTGAAATCTAGATTCTTAAGAATCTTACCAAGTGATTACACAAGGACGCAGGTGTTGGGAATGTCTGCACTTATGCAGGCAACTTTTTTTTTAATATGTTAGTCACCATACATCAATCATTAGTTTTTGCTGTAGTGTTCCATGATTCATTATTTGCATATAACACCCAGTGCTCCATGCAATACATGCCCTCCTTAATACCTATCACTGGGCTAACCCATCCCCCCACCGCCCTCCCCTCTAAAAGCCTCAGTTTGTTTCTCCGAGTCCATAGTTTCTCATGGTTCGTCTCCCCTTCCAATTTCCCCCTTTTCATTTTTCCCTTCCTACTATCTTTTTTTTTTTTTTTTAACATATAATGTATTATTTGTTTCAGAGGTACAGGTCAGTGATTCATCAGTCTTACACAATTCACAGCGCTCACCATAGCACACACCCTCCCCAATGTCCATCACCCAGCCACCCCATCCCTCCCACCCCCCACCACTCCAGCAACCCTCAGTTTGTTTCCTGAAATTAAGAGTTTCTTATGGTTTGTCTCCTTCTCTGGTTTCATCTTGCTTCATTTTTTCCTCCCTTCCCCTATGATCCTCTGTCTTGTTTCTCAAATTCATCGTATCAGTGAGATCATATGATACTTGTCTTTCTCTGATTGACTTATTTTGCTTAGCATAATACCCTCTAGTTCCATCCACGTCATTGCAAATGGCAAGATTTCAGGGTTTTTTTGATGGCTGCATAATATTCCATTGTATAATACACCACTTCTTCTTTATCTATTTATCTGTTTATGGACATCTTGGCTCTTTCCATAGTTTGGCTATTGTGGACATTGCTGCTATAAACATTGGGGTGCACATACCCCTTCAGATCACATTTGTATCTTTGGGGTAAATACCCAGTAGTGTAATTGCTGGGTCATACGGTAGCTCTATTTTCAACTTTTTGAGGAAGATCTATACTGTTTTCCAGAGTGGCTGCACCAGCTGGCATTCCCACCAGCAGTGTAGGAGGGTTCCCCTTTCTCCTCATCCTCGCCAACACCTGTCATTTCCTGAGTTGTTAATTTTGGCCATTCTGACTGGTATGAGGTGATATCTCACTGAGGTTTTGATTTGGATTTCCCTGATGCCGAGCGATGTTGAACACTTTTTCATAGGTCTGTTGGCCATTTGGATGTCTTCTTTGGAAAAATGTCTGTTCATATCTTCTGCCCATTTCTTGATTGGATTATTTGTTCTTTGGGTGTTGAGTTTGATCAGTTCTTTATAGATTTTGGATACTAACCCTTTATCTGATATGTCATTTGCAAATATCTTCTCCCATTCTGTTGGTTGTCTTTTTGGTTTTGTTGACTGTTTCCTTTGCTGTGCAAAAGCTTTTTATCTTGATGAAATCCCAATAGTTCATTTTTGCCCTTGCTTCCCTTGCCTTTGGTGATGTGTCTAGGAAGAAGTTGCTGCAGCTGAGGTCAAAGAGGTTGCTGCCTGTGTTCTCAAGGATTTTGATGGATTCCTGTCTCACATTGAGATCTTTCATCCATTTTGAGTCTATTTTTGTGTGTGGTGTAAGGAAATGGTCCAGTTTCATTCTTCTGCATGTGGCTGTCCAATTACCCCAACACCATTTGTTGAAGAGACTTTCTTTTTTTCCATTGGACATTCTTTCCTGATTTGTCGAAGATTAGTTGACCATAGAGTTGAGGGTCCATTTCAGGGCTCTCTATTCTTTTCCACTGATCTATGTGTCTGTTTTTGTGCCAGGATCATACTGTCTTGATGATTACAGCTTTGTAACAGAGCTTGAAGTTCGATATTTTGATGCCACCAGCTTGCTTTGCTTTTTCAACATTCCTCTGGCTATTCAAGGTCTTTACTGGTTCTATACAAATTTTAGGATTATTTGTTCCATTTCTTTGAAAAAAGTGGATGGTATTTTGATAGGGATTGCATTAAATGTATAGATTGCTCTAAGTAGCACAGACTTTCACAATCTTTGTTCTTCCAATCATGAGCATGGAACGTTTTTCCATTTCTTTGTGTCTTCCTCAATTTCTTTCACGAGTATTTATGGTTTTCTGAGTACAGATTCTTTGCCTCTTTGGTTAGATTTATTCCTAGGTATCTTATGGTTTTGGGTGCAATTGTTAATGGGATCAACTCCTTAATTTCTCTTTCTTGTCTTGTTGTTGGTGTATAGAAATGCCACTGATTTCTGTGCATTGATTTTCTATCCTTTCACTTTACTGAATTCCTGTATGAGTTCTAGCAGTTTCGGGGTGGAGTCTTTAGGGTTTTCCACATAAAGTATCATATCATCTGCAAAGAGTGAGAGTTTGACTTCTTCTTTGCTGATTCGGATGCCTTTTATTTCTTTTTGTTATCTGATTGCTGAGGCTATGACTTCTAGTACTATGTTGAATAGCAGTGGTGATAGTGGACATCCCTGCCATGTTCCTGACCTTAAAGGGAAAGCCCTCAGTTTTTCCCTATTGAGAATGATATTCACTGTGGGTTTTTCATAGATGGCTTTTATGATATTGAGGTACGTACCAATACTGTGAAGAGTTTTAATCAAGAAAGGATGCTGTACTTTGTCAAATGCTTTTTCTGCATCTATTGAGAGGATCATATGGTTCTTGTTCTTTCTTTTATTAATGTATTGTGTCACATTGATTGATTTGTGGATGTTAAACCTACCTTGCAGCCCAGGAATAAATCCCACTTGGTCATGGTGAATAATCCTTTTAATTTACTGTTGTATCCTATTGGCTAGTATTTTGGTGAGAATTTTTGCATCCATGTTCATCAGGGATTTTGGTCTGTATTTCTTTTTTGATGGGGTCTTTCTCTGGTTTTTGGATCAAGGTAATGCTGGCCTCATAAAATGATTTTGGAAGTTTTCCTTCCATTTCTATTTTTTGGAACAGTTTCAGAAGAATAGGTATTAATCTTCTTTGAATGTTTGGTAGAATTCCCCTGGGAAGCCGTCTGACCTGGGCTCTTGTTGTTGGGAGATTTTTGATTACTCCTTCAATTTCCTTACTGGTTATGGGTCTGTTCAGGTTTTCTGTCTCTTCCTGGTTCAGTTTTGGTAGTTTATATGTCTCTAGGAATGCATCCATTTCTTCCAGATTGTCTAATTTGCATGAATGTGTTCTTATACTTGTTTGTATTTCTTTGGTGCTGGTTGTGATCTCTCCTTTTTCATTCATGATTTTATTTATTTGAGTCATTTCTCTTTTATGTTTGATATGTCTGGCCAGGGGTTTATCAATCTTTTTAATTCTTTCAAAGAACCAGCTCCTAGTTTCGTTGATCTGTTCTACTATTCTTTTTATTTCTATTTCATTTATTTCTGCTCTGATCTTTATTATTTCTCTTCTCTTGCTGGGTTTAAGCTTTTTTTGCTGTTCTTTCTCCAGCTCCTTTAGGTGTAGGGTTAGGTTGTGTATTTGAGACCTTTCTTGTTTCTTGAGAAAGGCTTGTATTGCTCTGTACTTTCCTCTTAGGACCGCCTTTGCTGCATCCCAAAGATTTTGAACAGTTGTGTTTTCATTTTCATTGGTTTCCATGAATTTTTTAATTCTTCCTTAATTTCCTGGTTGACCCATTCATTCTTTAGTGGGATGCTCTTTAGCCTGCATGTATTTGAGTGCTTTCTGACTTTCCTCTTGTGATTGAGTTCTAGTTTCAAAGCATTGTGGTCTGAAAACAAGCAGGGAATGATCCCAATCTTTTGGTACCGTTTGAGACCTGATTTGTGACCTAGGATGTGATCTATTCTGGAGAATGTTCCATGGGCACTAGAGAAGAATGTGTATTCTGTTGCTTTGGGATGGAATATTCTGAATATATCTGTGAAGTCCATGTGGTCCAATGTGTCATTTAAAGTCGTTATTTCCTTGTTGATCTTTTGCTTAGATGATCTGTCCATTTCAGTGAGGGGGTTGTTAAAGTCCCCTACTATTATTGTATTGCTGTTGATGTGTTTCTTTGATTTTGTTATTAATTGGCTTCTATAATTGGCTGCTGCCATGTTAGGGGATAGATATTTACAATTGTTAGATCTTCTTGTTGGATAGATCCTTTAAGTATGATATAGTGTCCTTTCTCATCTCTTATTCTAGTCTTTGGTTTAAAATCCAATTTGTCTGATATAAGGATTGCCACCCCAGCTTTCTTTTGATGTCCATTAGCATGGTAAATTGTTTTCTACCCCCTCACTTTCAATCCTGAGGTGCCTTTCGGTCTAAAATGAGTCTCTTACAGACAGCATATCGATGAGTCTTGTTTTTTATCTAATCTGAAACCCTGTGTCTTTTGACTGGGGCATTTAGCTCTTTTACATTCAGGGTAACTACTGAAAGATATGAATTTAGTGCCATTTTATTGCCTGTAAGGTGACTGTTGTTGTATATTGTCTCTATTCCTTTCTGGTCTATATTACTTTTATGCTCTGTCTTTGCTTAGAGGACCCCTTTCAATATTTCTTGTAGGGCTGGTTTCATGTTTGCAAATTCTTTTAGTTTTTGTTTGTCCTGGAGGATTTTTATCTCTCCTTCTAGTTTCAATGACATCCTAGCTGGATATAGTATGCTTGGCTGCATATTTTTCTCATTTAGTGCTCTGAATATATCATGCAGTCCTTTCTGGCCTGCCAGGTCTCTGTGGATAGGTCTGTTGCCAATCTAATGTTTCTACCAGTGTAGGTTACAGACCTCTTGTCCCAAGCTGCTTTCAGGATTTTCTCTTTGTCTCTGAGACTTGTGAGTTTTACCATTAGATGTCCGGGTGTTGCCCTATTTTTATTGATTTTGAGGGGGTTCTCTATGCCTCCTGGATTTTGATGCCTGTTTCCTTCCCCAAATTAGGGAAGTACACCGCTATACTTTGCTCCAGTGTACCTTCTGCCCCTCTCTCTCTTCCGTCTTCTTCTGGGATCCTAATTATTCTAATATTGTTTCGTCCTATGGTATCACTTACCTCTCCAATTCTGCGCTCATGATCCAGTAGTTGTTTATCTCTCTTTGTCTCAGCTTCTTTATTCTCCATCATTTGGTCTTCTATATCACTAATTCGCTCTTCTGCTTCATTTATCCTAGCAGTTAGAGCCTCCATTTTTGATTGCTCCTCATTAATAGCCTTTTTTATTTCGACTTGGTTAGATTTTAGTTCTTTTATTTCTCCAGAAAGGGATTCTCTGGTATCATGATCATGCATGCTTTTTTCATGTCCAGCTAATATCTTTATAATCGTCATTCTGAACTCTAGTTCCGATATCTTACTAATGTCCATATTGATTAGGTCCCTGGCAGTCGGTACTGCCTCTTGTTCTTTTTTTTTTTTTTTTTTTTTGAGGTAAGTTTTTCTGTCTTGTCATTTTGTCTGGAGGAGAATAGATGAATGAGAGAACAAAATGCTAAAAGGGTAACAACGACTCCAGAAAAATATACACTAAACAAATCAGAGGAGACCCAAACCAGGGGGAAAGAAAGGGACAGAGAAAAAAAAAAAAAAAAGAATATTATTAGTCTGGTGAATAGATCAGAGCCACACACTAGATTTTGGGCGTATTTTGGTCTCTTAGAAGAAACTGCCTCCCAAAATTTTAAAGAAAGAGAAACTTATATATGTACAAAAATAAGGGTAAATACGATGAAGGGATGGAATATGACTGTAAAGATGAAAATTATAAAAGATTTTATAAAAGGAATTGATAAGAAGTTGGTTAAAAAAAGAAAGAAGGAAAAATTTTAAAAATTTTTAAAAATTAAAAAAAAAGGGAGAGAATGTGATCAGGCAGGAGACTAGAACAAAGCCATACACTAGAGATTTAGGGTATATTTTGGCCTGTTAGAAGAAACTGTATCTCAAAATTTTAAAGAGAGAAAAACTTATATATATACAAACAAATAAGGTTAACCACATTGAAGGGATAGAGTATGACTCTAAAAATGAAAATTTAAAAAGATTTTTAAAAAAGGAATTGATAAGATGTTGTTTGAAAAAGGAAAAAGAAAAATTCAAAAAAAATAGAAAAAAATAAAGAAGATTTAAAAAGTTAACTTTGAAAGACTAAAGAATCATGAGGAAAAAAAGCCATTAATTCTATGTGCTGTATTCCCCTAGTGCTGGAGTTCTGCCATTCTCATTGATTGGTAAACTTGGTCTTGGCTGGTGGTTCTTGCTGATCTTCTTGGGGGGGGGGGCACCTGTTGCAGTGATTCTTAAATATCTGAGCTGGAGGTGGAATTGCCCTGCCCTTGTCAAGGGCCGGGCTAAGTAATCTGCTCAGGTTTGCTCTCGGTAGCTTTTGTTCCCTGAAAGCTTTCCGTACAGCTTTGGAGGATGAGAAAGAAAATGGCGACCTCCCAATCTCCGCCCCAGAGGAGTTGAGAACTCAGGGCCCCACTCCTCAGTGTGCCCCCAGAGAAAAGTAGTCAGTCACTCCTCTCTCCCTGGTCTCTGGCCGTGCTCCATGCTCACCCTGCCTGTGACCGAGCATTTCTATCTCTGGCACCCAACCCCATGTGGAGTCTCCAAACCCAGCAGATCCCTGCAGTGCACTCCCACACTGCTCTTCCCTGGGGAGGAAGGGAGTTTCCCTGGATCTGCCACTTGTTGGGTCCCTGCTGGCAGAGCAGTGGCCCAACTGCACCGCGGACTATGGTTTATGGCAACCCGGAGCTGAGAGCCCACTCCTCGGCTCCGTCTCTGCAGCCGGCTTCCCCGCTCTGATACCTGGGAGCTCTGCCACACTCAGGCACCCCTGGTCTTTCTGTGACCCTGAGGGTCCTAAGAGCACACTGTCCCAGCAAGGGATCCACCCCCGCTTAGCCACTGGAGCGATGTCCCTCAGCAGAGCAGACTTCTAAAAGTTCCATTTTGTGCTCCGCTGCTCTATTACTTGCCAGTAGCCAGCTGACAGAGGCTCCCTCCCCCTCCAGTCTGTCTTCCCAAATATCCCCTCGGATTCACTTCTCCGCATGTCCTACCTTCCAGAAAGTGGTCGCTTTTCTGTTCATAGAGTTGCTGCTCTTCTTTTCTTCGATCTCCCATTGAGTTTGTAGATGTTCAGAATGGTTTGATACCTATCTAGCTGAATTCCTGGGACCAGATGAAATTTAGATCTCCTACTTCTCTGCCATCTTGCTTCTCCTCCTCAGTGGCACATTAAAAAAAAAAATTTATTTACTTGAGAGAGAGGAGGGGCAGAGGGAGAGAATCTTCAAGTAGACTCCCCTCTGAGTGTAGAGCCCAATGTGGGGCTCAATGCAGGGCTCCATCCCACAACCCATGAGATCATAACCTGAGCTGAAACCCAGGCCACTTTTGATAGTAACTGGATTATGACAAAAAACCTGGTAGTGTTTATCATCATGGTTATTGTATTTTAATGGCTTTGTGTTTTCTCGGAAATACACCTAGTTGATAGGAATGTGTAAAAAGTATGTGGTAGTGAGAAAAGACAAGCCATTGCTCTTGAGCAAAACATAAGAAAACTTAACAGTTAAGACTGAGTGTCTTAGGGATGTTTAGCTTCTGGATCTGATACTTAGTTTGTATAGCTTCTTTTTGTTGTAAAAACATTTTATTATTTAAATATTGTAGGAAAAATAGCTTTTTTTGGTCTAAAATTCCCTTGCCCTTAATTCCTTTTTTTAACTAGTTTTATTAGAAAATACATAGAATTGTTATATTAATATATTTTATTTTGTGTGTGTGTGTGTTGTCTTAGGAACTCTCATGTTAGAGCAGGCTGTGTGCTATTTATTTAATACTCATACACTTATGGGATAGCCATTGTTATTATTCTTATTTCATAGATAAATGGGCAGAGCCTCAAAGAGGTTAATTAACCTGACCAAAATCACACAGGAAATAAGAGGTAAAGCAAACACTGATTTCAGGCTGCCTGACTCCAAGTCCAAGGGATTTTCTATGACATCATGCTTTAGAGTTGCCTTTAGCAAAGTCAGTGATCATTCCTCAGTTTCTCTAAAAAAAAAACAAACTTTGTTTTTTCTCCGTAAAATGGCCATTCTTGTCTTCTATAACCCATAAGCATCATGAAGATCCACAAATGGTATTCTTTAAAAGCAGGTTGATCAGATGCTTTTTATGGCAGTACTCTTTTAAATAGAAATTCTAAGAACAAGCTCATAAAGCACATTGTTCTGTGTGTCTGTGTGTGTGTGTTCTGTGTTACAAAGTGAATGAGGGATAATTATGCTATGAGCAATTATTGTCTGAATGGCAAATAATTGTTCATTCTGTCACTCATGTGCTCCTTCCCTCATGATATTTACATCTTTTGCTACAACATTCCAAATGGAAAGTGCATGTCAGGCTAGTTGTACAAGCATGCCTTTTCCATTTTAAAAGCATATGTGGAACTCTGCAAGTAAACAACCACAGACTACTAAAATTTTCTGAGATTTGAGCCTTCTGCCCTATTCCAATTAAAATGGATCTTTCTCTCCACCATGGGAATTGTACTATATAACTGATTACCAAGCACATCATGTAAACGGCTCTTAGAAACTGCAAACAGTGCATTATGGAGAATGCACCTTATTAACAAAGGTCATATTAGAATTTCACCCTGGTAACTAATCGCGTCAAATGTACAGTACATCAATAGACACGTAGACTAGGAAGCAACATTTTCCAATTAAGTGAATCAGTTTGACCTTCTGAACTATAAATAAACTGCAGCAACAGCTCCTGATTAGGCTTAAGGAGTCTGACTTCCATTGCAAACAAATGCCTCAGAACTTAAGCATACTTAGAAAGTTAATCCTGTAAAGAGTCAATGAACAGATTTAAAGTTTCGGTATTAATGCCTTGGACCTGAGTTTCCTCCAGTTTCTGCAGTGCAGGCAGAATGGGAATGTATTCTTCTGAATAGATAAACAAGCTCTGAATTAGTTTTTACCCTCCTTCAGGATATAGTTATTAACAGAGGTAAACCCATTTTCAAAACAGAATAAAATATTTGCTTCCCTAAGTAATTACAGGGCTTGGGTTGGTTGAGTTCCTGCCCCTACAAGAATATGTGCAATGAACTATACTCAGTGGAAACTTAAAGTACTCCTTAAAAAACAGATTTTGAACCTTGTTTATTTTTATTTGATGTCTATCCTACAACTAATTCAAAACCGATTCATCTGATTTAGATCTGAAATGAAGATCCAATCTAGTTCTTTAATTGAGCAACATTGTTCTTGGTAATAGTGCTGACACTGCTGACCCTCCTTTAGAGAAGACCACCCTTGAGGATTTTTTCTAGTGTTGGTAATGGATTTTCATAACATTTCTGGTCTCAGTTTTCTTACCTGTAAAATGAAAGACTTAAACTAAATTAGATTTAAGCCTCTTATAGCTGAATTTCTTTGTATTTATGTTCATACATAGTAACAAAGGCTCAGACATTGTTTAACCAGCCCAGATAGAAGTGATTCATTTTCAACATTATTCACTGTAATTTTTGTCGAAATTTGTGGGAAAGAGATTATAAATAAATAAAAATGTAAATTCCTGCAAATTGAAAGAAATAATGGCTAGTAAATTTTCCTATTAGCAAGACAAGAGATTTAATAATTAAGGAGACAAGCTCACTTTACATAAAGATTGTTGTAGAATTTTTGGTGAAACTTTCAGTTTTTGAGAAAGCTTTGAATAGCTATGTGGGCTCTTTAAATTTAAGCAAAAAGTCCTTGCATAAGGCCCTGGCTGCTGATGGAAGATAATAGGGACCGGGTTTCTTCATACCATATCTTCTTTTGTAGGAACACTAAAAACAACAAATTGTATTTAGAAACCTCCCATGTAAAATCCCACTATTTAAATTTATAATCTCTTCATTTACTGGATTTAATGATTTCAACTATTTCAAGACAGGAATGGAGGAGGGGAGAAATATCTCCTTGAACTATAAGGTTCAAGAGTATGTATTTCAAGTTTTGTGAAAGGGTAACATGAGGCTCACCAATTGTACAGTAGTTGATTTTTGGGACATACAAAATTGGCCAGATCACATGAAGTTAGAGATTGAATATTTTATTTGACTAGTGTAATGGTTGGAAAATGAGCTCATCATCTAATATTCTAGGGTGAAATCTTGGCTCTTGATAATACTTTTCCTTTAAGTTTTGTACATAGAAATGCAAAAGTACTTGCAATAACATGCATAGATGGCTGAAGTGAAATTAGGAAGTGGGAAATATTTCTTTAATTTGTCCTTTATGTGCCTTTCCTATATCCATGGGAACTCTTTTATCCTCTACATTATCACTATTTTTCCTCAAAGAAATGGCATCAAAGAAAGGCATCTGACAGGTAGATTCACACAGAAGGTCTTGTGACTTAATAAGTCATTCTTTCCAGGAGAATTGATATTTTAATATAGTATTTAATATTTAATGTATTTAAAAGAGAGTTGGAGGATTAACTGAAGTGACTGAATCTCTATTAATGATATCCTACTTGAATTGAGGTGATATTTCTAATCAAACAGATCTTCTGGATGCTCTTCCTATTCTATAGCATAGACACATGGCTATTATTCTTTCTTCTCACAAGGCTCTGAGAAGGTGCTGAGATAATGTAAGCTAATGAGGGTTAGCATTTTTGTTCACTTTATTTACTGCTTTTCCCCAGCACCTAGAACAATGCCTTCCGCAGAGTAGGCATTCAATATCTTCACTATCTCTTTGCCAAAATGCAGGCATGTTAACTCAAGGCCTGTCAGGACTGCAGAGATTGGGCTGTGAAGCTTATTATATTGGGAAGTCCACATTTAAGTGGAAATTGGCTACAGAAGAGTAATGAGCAGATGTGGTAGAGAGTTCCACCAGCTTACCAAAATAGTTTTCCTTCTGAACAGATAGCTAGACTACATTTCCCAGCTTCCCTTACATTTAGAGGTGACTATGTGACTGGATTTTAGCCTCTTGAAGGTGGGCTGAAGTGATTTGAACAACTGCAGTCCTAGCTCATTAAAACCTCCTGTATGATTCTTTATAGTTCCTCTTGCCCCATCTGCCAGCTGGAAGAGCATCCACACACTTCAAGCCCTAGGGCCAGCTGGATTCTGAATGATGCTGTGGAAGGCCCCCTGATGAACAGGAACATCTGTGTTGGAGTTTGTATGAGGGAGAGATAAACTTTGATTTTACAGAGGTAGTATGGCTTTTAATTATGGAAGGGAGAAAAGAAGACCATTCAGAAATGGTGAAGCAAGATAGGGCAACAGGAAGGAGCAAAGCCAGAGGGAATGGAAATGTGGTTGAAACATTGGCAACTGGGGTGATGAGAAGTTAGCAAGTAAATAATTTGGGATCAGAGTCTGATGCTAGGAAATAAATGACATGAAGTGGAGTCACTGACTGGAAACTATTGATATTGGGAAATCTTCATATCTTGGGCCAGGGTATTTCTTTGAAGTTAATAGGTATTACATTAGCACAGCCCCAACTGGCTATGATTGTCATCATTCTACCAAATAAAACAAGATCACATGGTCTTGTTGCCTAACAGTTCTCTCACTAGAAAAAAGCTTCTCCCAGACCCTGTTTCCAGCTAACACTGAAGTTGTTTTCCTCTCACCCTTCAAAATTTTAATTAACACTTAATTTGTCCTTGAGCCTTTCATATTCAGTGAGAATGTATTTCAATAAGCTATTAATTTCTCAATATCTCCACCTGTTGCATTTAATTTGTCTGGTTTATGCATTTATGGAAAAAAACCGTGTAATAATTTTTGATTCCTCTACCAACATATTTCAATGACATTTTGGGGCTACTTTTTAAAAGTTTCTCTACTTAGATTTTAATCTCTATATGTTCCCATCAAGCTCAACCACCACCACCCCAGGAGAGCATTCCCTAATACTCTACCCAGCCAACTTGGTTGTTGATCCCACTTAGGTATGAAAAGAAGGGCCATATGCACCCCAATGTTCATAGCAGCAATGTCCGCAATAGCCAAACTGTGGAAAGAGCCAAGATGCCCTTCAACAGATGAATGGATAAAGAAGATGTGGTCCATATATACAATGGAATATTACTCAGCCATCAGAAAGGATGAATACCCAACTTTTACATCAACATGGATGGGACTGGAGCAGATTATACTAAGTGAAATAAGTCAAGCAGAGAAAGTCAATTATCATATGGTTTCACTTATTTGTGGAACATAAGGAATAGCGTGGAGGACATTAGGAGAAGGAAGGGAAAAATGAAGGGGGGGGAATCAGAGGGGGAGACTATGGACTCTGAGAAGCAAACTGAGGGTTCTAGAGGGGAGGAGGGTGGGGGGATGGGTTAGCCTGGTGATGGGTATTAAGGAGGGCACGTACTGCATGGAGCACTGGGTGTTATATGGAAAACAATGAATCATGGAACACTACGTCAAAAACTAATGATGTGTGATGACTAACATAACACAATAAAATTAAATTTAAAAAATAAATAAAATAAAAAAACAAACCATGTGCTTTGCTCAGTCATAGGAATACTACCCTGATACAACTGTACCTAAACTTATGAGTCTCCCATATTAAACTATAAGGAAATACTTTTCTTTTTTTTTTTTAAGATTTTATTTATTTAATTTAGAGAGAGAGAGCAAGCATGTGAGCAGGGGGAGGACAAAGGGAGAGAGAGACAATCTCAAGCAGACTCTTAACTGAGCATAGAGCTGATCTCAGAGCTCTGTTTCATGACCCTGAGATCATGACCTGAGCCAAAATCAAGAGTTGGATGCTTAACTGTCTGAGCCACCCAAGTGCCCCTGCTTTGTTTTATTTCTACACTTTCCATGAAGTAGATGCCTCAAAAATATTACTAAAGAAATAATCAATAATGTAAATAAATATTGCCATTTTATTGTTCCTAAAGCTAGTGCTGTGTAGAATGTCAAGAACATAGTAACTACTGTTTTTGTGATAATGATTAATGAAAAAAGCCTTAATTTTTTATCAGTATAATTTACATTTGGTAAAGTGTGTACAGTGTACTAATCTTAAACTCAACTAATTTTTCACATATATATTCATATATTAGCCTCTACCCATTTCCCACACACCAGGAGTTTCCCCCATTCATCTTTCCAGGTAACCCCAATCCCCTCCTCTCCCTGAGATAAACATTATTCTCACTTGTATCACTTATTCATATACTTAAAAAACTATATTATGATCAAGACCAAATATCACTGTTGGTCAAGTAAAACACTGTGACATGGCAAAAATTTGAAGAACTGACTTAAGATATAGACTACTACCCAATTCCCAAATAACTCCTGAAGGGCCTTTGATGAAAGATAAAAATTTAGAGTTAAGAAACTCAATGCCGAAATTGGATAAATTCAAAGAAAGCCACACCCAAACTACTGAAAAACAAAGATAAAAATAACAAAGATAAATAAAGGCTCATGTAATACACATGCATACTCCATTTAGCATTTATTGCTATGGTAATCACAAAAGATTTTCAATGACTGAAAGCTGAAGAAACAGCAAGCACTGTGCTTGTAGGAAAAATATTATAAAATGTTAGCAAGACAGATATTTTATGAGAATGGGGCATTGGTGACCTGACATGTCATTGAAACCAAAATTTGATCCTTATACACTACATGCTGCACTTTTCAGCAAAAAGAAGAAAGATGGAAAGGATAACCAAGAATGTGGTGAAGTGCACAGTCCGGTTGGAAGTCAACCACTTGGTGCTTAATTCTTTTTTTTTTTTTTTTTTTTTTTTTAATACTGGAAGCTTCAGCAATATTAGGTTGAAAGCTCACTGCTGTTTATGATATGGAATGAACCTCAGTTCCTCAGGGTGCCAGCCAAATGCTTTTGAAAAAGAGGAAGTCATAGGTAAGTTTGTCCCATGTAACTAGTTATTTCAGGATATAATCAAGAAGCATCTCTCTGTACTTTAAGATGCAAAAGCACCCTGAACTGTGAGAGGCTTTCCCATCAAGGCAAAGGCAAGAATGTTCCTTTGAGTCAAATACTTGTTTGTGTTCCAGTGGGTAGCTCAGTTTTGCATAGGTTTTTTGTTTGTTTGTTTGTTTTATTTTGTTTCCTTTAAGGTATTAGGATTCTATGAAGTTGAATGAGGTACACAGTGGCAAGTTCCCCAGAATAGGAGAGGAAATTATTTCAGCTAACTCTGCCTCTGAGGCAATTTTTACTGAAGAACAGCCATTAATTAATCTTGGGACAATAAAACCCTTTTCCTGTCCTATCTCCAGTTAATAATGCATGACTAAAAGTTATGTTCTAACTGTAAATCAGGGCAAACAAAAACATACCACAAACTTGTTTTCCTCTCAAGTCCAATAGCTTGATATGTATGTTGTTTTAATATTCACACTTGGGGCTACACATCTAATGTTATCTTTGAAAATGTGCTAACAAGCCTGAAAGTATTAGGGCTTTTTAATACATTTTTATTACAACAGAGGATTTTGAAAAATGAAATCTGATGCTTCTTAGTCAGAACATAATGTGAAAGCAAAATAAGAAATAAATATGGCAATAGAATTTGTGCCACATGGTGGAATTGTCTTAATTCATTATCTCTCTTTTATGATATGACTACTTTTATGTTGCTAAGATATTTTTAATAAGTTTTTTTTTCTCCAATGGATTTTATGTAGTCAAACGGAACTCTAGGAAGGGGGGCTTAGATGGCCCAATAATAGTGTGTGAAGACCTCTGGCATTGCTTTAAAAAAAATCTAAGACTTTAGGAATAATATTGTGTGAAGCTCTAAAATATCTTCTCTAGAATTTTAGAACTCTGGGGAGAATTGGTGAGTTGGAAATTAACTCATCATTCAGAGGCGTAATAGTCTGGTTCAAACAAATGGGCTTCTTTAAAAATATTTGCATTAAAAAATTGCTGGGAATTATGAGTTATAAATTCATAAATTTACCATAACAAAAAACATGAGGCCATACTGAATACTCTACTCCAGGGCAGTCCAGTTAAGCTACTAAATGCCTTTGTAAATTGGATAAATTACTGAATTCCATTGAGACCTGTTTCTACACAGTAAAATGCAAAGATTGAATTAGACCTGTGTTTTTAAAAACTTAACCCAAGGGTCCACTAGGGTTTTATAGACAGGTATCTGGGGATTTTGTGAGGAGAAAACCATGTGGTATTAGAATCTAAATTGAATAGCCAACTACCATAATGGAAATTAATGTAATTTGTGCAGATCTCATGCCTCCAAAGATGCTAGGATGAACGACAACAACAACAAAACCTTCTGATAGATCTAATGGTTTTCTCCTTACCTTAGGAAATAGACATACATGAGAAAGCTAGAGAAAGTGCACCTTAGTTAAACTGAGGGTAGATCAGATTGTTTATCCTAAGCCTAGTCATCATCAGAGATGACATCAGGATGGAAAGCACTATGGGTAACTCTTGCGATTGTTTCCCTGGGTGGGGGGCTTCTATGTATCCAAATAAGGAAAGCATTTAGCAGTAACAGAGGCCTACACTGTGGCACCTGTGGTATATGATATTTCAGGAACTTCCAGGGAATAATTTGGGCAGGATTGGAAATATTGGGGCAATAATATGCATGGAAAAATAGCAATGGTAGCAGGAATTCAATCTGCCAGAAATAGAGATGCAAACTCCAATTGTACTGATTTAAACAAGTACTTCCATTAACAAAAATGATAGTCAATCATTTGTTATTTTACAAGAGTTTTCCCAAAGATGGAAGTAAAGTGTTTTTTCTTGCAGAATTCTTATATTTGTATATCATTCTGCTTTGACTTATAACGGAGGAATGAGTTTGGTAACTGAAAGAGCTTGTCGATCTAACAAAATTTAAAATTAGCTATGTTTCCACATAACAATCTTATTTTTTATTTTTTAAAATGAAAAGGAAAACAATTCTCTGTTGTAAGTGGGCTAGTTAAGTTGATATGTAATATTGTTCTTTGTATCATCTGCCATATGTTTATAGGACAAAAATCAGATTGCTGCATTCACAATATAAATGTACAAGTATCTTCCATTATTATATGAATCACTGTGAAATAACTAATAATTACTTATTGTGATAATTAATTTTATGTGTCAACTTGACTGGTTAGGGGATGCCCAGATATCTGGTTAAACATTATTTCTGGGTGTGTCTGTGAGGGTAATTCCAGAAGAGATTGGCATTTGAGTTGGTGGACTGAGTAAAGGGTCTGTCTTTCACAATATGGGTGGACTGTGTCCAGTGCACTGAGGGCCTGAATAGAACAAAAATGTGGAGGAAGGAAAGATTCTCTCTATCCCCCATGACTTTTTAGACATTGATCATCTCCTGCCCTTGGCATTCCTGGTTCTCAGGCCTTTAGACTCAATCTAGAATCTATACCATTGCCTTTCCAGCTATCAGGCCTTGTAACTACACTATTGGCCTTCCTGGGTCTCCAGCTTGCAGAATGCAGATTATGAACTCCTCAGCCTCCATAATTTTGTGAGCCAATACCTTATAGTAAGTCTCTTTATATATATATTATTTGTTTCTGTTTCTTTAGAGAACCCTGACTAATACACTTATCATCAATAAACACAAAATAAACATTGCATATATATAAATTATAATTATAAGTGGTTATGAATTATCAGCCAGTTGTTTGGCCAATTATTTTTGAGCAAGTGTTTTCTATTGTTGTTATGGAAATTTCGGTCAGTACAAAAATTACCTACTGTTAAATTTTGATGAGTTTATCATGTTCATATTATTTTTAATTGTTACACATTTTAAAATAATTTCTAAGCTATTACATATTGCTTACCCACATGTCAGGATAAAAATGTAAGTTTTAGAAAACAAAATGGAAAGCTATCAGAGAAGTAAATGAAAGAAAATATTTTGCATTATTTGAATGCATTTTTGAAGAAGTAAATAGAATGCTATAAAAAGATTTCAGAGCTATTAGTCTTAGTATAGTGTGGCACTAATATGTCACTGATGAAGAAGGATGTGAATTTAGTTTCTACCTCCATGTCAACCATAAGTGATAAATTTCAAGAAAAACTGGGATAAAATATACTTGAAGAACTCATTAAGCAAAATATATTTTCTGAAGATTTGGATACTTGATAATGTAATTTGAATATTAAGCAATGGAAAAAATTTAAATTACCAAATGACAGAGCAGATTTGAGAAGCATTAATGAGTTCTTCTAAATTGCTAAAAATATACCAAGTCCTTGTTACTTCATTACAAACCAAAGGATTCTATATATATATATATTTTTTTTTTTCTATTTTACAAATTAGGCAGGGATGGAAAATATTTAACTTAAGAATGAGATGTGACAAAACATAGGCAGCATTTATCAAATGGTCTTGGCAAACATGAAAAGAGTGAAAAGTGTGTTAAGTATTCTAAATTGAAATCCAGCAAACTATTGAAGCTTCCTAAATAGAGAGTAAATTAGCATAAGAAGAATATTGGCAAAGTCTCATTGATCGAACTTTATACAGTTAGTTTTTGCCAAGGCAATGACTGGTGTTTAGAGGACAATCCAAGAAGCTCTATGATATATCATAGATTTTCTTCTGTTGAAGAAAGTCTATCAAAATGAACATTTGAGTTCTTTTATCTAGTAAAAGATATAAAATTGTCCCCCTTTACCACAGTTTCACTTTCAGTGGTATCAGTTGCTGGCAATCAGCTGTGGTCCAGAGGCAGATGACCCTCCTTCTGACATATGGTCAGGAGGTTAGCAGTAGCCTAACACTATGACACGATACCTACATCATTTGCCTCACTTCATCTCATCATGCAGACATTTTATCATCTCACAGCATCTCAAGAAGAAAGGTGAGTACAGTACAATAAGATGTTTTGAGAGAGAGACCACAGTACATAAATTTTATTACTATCCTGGTTTCATGCATCCACTTGGGCTCTTGGAGTATATCCCTTGTGGATAAGGAGGAACTATTGTAATCATAGAACAATATTCTTGGAAGATTACTTAAAGGAAAAAAAAACCTTAATCTAGACATAAAAATATAATTTGAGGTGTTAGAGGTATAACAATACTGTACATACAATTGAAAAAGAGAACGGACAGAAGATAATCAAAATGGTTAAAGATATTTTACATTTCTTATTCTGTTCATTATCTAAATTTGGTGGTAAACAATGAGGTAAAAATATTGATTAATTCTGATACGTTATAAGAATTTTTCAGTGTGTGTTGGTGGGAATGCAAGCTGGTGCAACCACTCTGGAAAACAGTATGGAGGTTCCTC
The DNA here is from genome assembly GCF_964656455.1 of Halichoerus grypus. NCBI lineage: Eukaryota > Metazoa > Chordata > Mammalia > Carnivora > Phocidae > Halichoerus > Halichoerus grypus. The sequence continues at coordinate 45,724,050 of NC_135714.1, forward strand.
AAAAAGTTGAAAATAGAGCTACCCTATGACCCAGCAATTTCACTACTGGGTATTTACCCCAAAGATACAAATGTAGTGATCTGAAAGGGCACGTGCACCCCAATGTTTATAGCAGCAATGTCCACAATAGCCAAACTATGGAAAGAGCCAAGATGTCCATCAACAGATGAATGGATAAAGAAGATGTGGTATACACACACACACACACAGACACACACACACACAATGGAATATTATGCAGCCATCAAAAAATGAAATCTTGCCATTTGCAATGACGTGGATAGAACTAGAGGGTATTATGCTAAGTGAAATAAGTCAATCAGAGAAAGACAAGTATCATATGATCTCACTGATATGAGGAATTTGAGAAACAAGACAGAGGATCATAGGGGAAGAGAGGGAAAAATGAAACAAGACAAAACCAGAGAGGGAGACAAAGCATAAGAGACTCTTAATCTCAGGAAACAAACTGAGGGTTGCTGGAGTGGAGGAGGGTTCAGGGATGGGGTGGCTGGGTGATGGACATTGGGGAGGGCTTGAGCTATGGTGAGCGCTGTGAACTGTGTAAGACTGATGAATCACAGACATGTACCCCTGAAACAAATAATACATTATATGTTAATAAAAAAAAGAATTTTTCAGTGTGAGTAAATGTTGAAAGATCCTAAAAATTCATTTACCTGCATAAATTTGCAACCATTGTCACAAAGGCAATGGGAAAGTTGAATTGGTGCTTTTGTGCCACAGAATACACATTTGAGGATTCTATTCTAATGCTCTTTTAGAAATTATTGATGTATTAATAAAGATCTAGATTCTGTGAAGAAATACAAAGATATACTTTAAAAATATATACTTTTAGAATTTATTTTCTCTTTACTAATGATATTTTAAGCAAAATTGATGTTATAGGCAAAATGATACATGAACAAAAGTCAATGTATAATAGTTGCTGAAATCATTGAAGAGATTATGAAATTCTTTGAAGAATACAAATTGTTATGTTCATGAAAATATTATTGATGCCAAACAAATTACAGACTATAGTAATGACACCAATCTCTCTAATTCAAAACCACGGTAGAAAAAGAATAAAGAAGACTCATTTTGAGTGTGAACCTCACATCAGCACATCTATGATTCAAACATAATCTCAAAATCAATTTTTTCTCATGTCAAATGCAATTTCTTCCTTACAAAAGGTTTACTCTGTTGAAAGAATTAGATTTTATACATTTAATATGTCATGTATATTTACCAATGAAATTGACTGATGGACATAGTAAGAAATATAGTATTTATAAAACCTCTATTCTTAAAGAACTAAAATGGTTAAATTTTATAAAACTTAATGCAGCTTTCATTATAGTTTTGCAATATATTTGGACACAAATTTGCTAGATAACATAAAATATATTAAAAATTACTTAAGGTCCACTCTGTCACGTGACTCAAATCCCTTTTTTTTTTTTTTTTTAAAGATTTTATTTATTTATTTGAGAGAGAGAGAATGAGAGAGAGCACATGAGAGGGGGGAGGGTCAGAGGGAGAAGCAGACTCCCTGCCGAGCAGGGAGCCTGATGTGGGACTCGATCCAGGGACTCCAGGATCATGACCTGAGCCGAAGGCAGTCGCTTAACCAACTGAGCCACCCAGGCGCCCCTCAAATCCCTTTTTTTAAATAGAAAACAAATATTGGAGCAGGTATGCTTGGAAATTGTAATAAGCATTTATTTCTATGAAAACAAGGAACATAACTCTTTTACAACAAATTATATCCTAAGTGAACTTCAACTTTTAATAATTACAAATTCAAATTTGTTATATTATTTTCAAATTTTGATTTATAGAATTTGTAGAGAATGACTGTATGTTTCTTATCATTGTTCTTATTAAAAAATATATACTTTCACTCCTTTCTTCAACTTGAAGAAGGTGTGAGGGCTTTTTGTTTTGTTTTGGTTTTTTAATTTCCTCAAAGCCAGTCAGCTCCAAATTCTCCCCTTTATATTTCAAAAGCTTTTTCTGGGGGACTAGGATCATTTTTTTTTTTTTTTTTAAAGTCATAGGATAGAAGATAGGATGTTAGGTAAGTTTCCATCAAATGAAGGGATGAAGGAGAGAGTGCTGTGCTTTGTAAATGGGGCCAGAGGAAGGGTGACTGGGAAAACTTTGCCTGAGACCAGCATGGAAATGAGCAGGGAGAGGGGAGTTGCCTTAGAAGCAGGAAATAGAGTATTTGATTTTTAAAATGTACTGTGTATTTCCCAAACAACAACAACAACAAATCTTCAAAAACACTGTTTTAAAACTGAGATAGACTAAGGTAGTGTTAGTACCAAATCGAAGGTTCCATCACTCTGCCTCCTTTCTTCTCACCACTGAGCAGGAATGAGGAATCCGGATTAGAGATTGGATCAGTTTCTGGTAAAAACACAAGTTACATATTTGAACCATCCAAATTGTAGTGTGTAACTTTAAACTCATGCTGCATTAACATTTATTTAACACCTATTATGCTTTAAAGATGCTCTAATTCTTTTATATCTATTCAATTAATGTTAATAAAAATCTATGAAGTAGGTTTAAAGAGATTAAGCAAATGCCCAAGTCATAGAGAAATACTTGCCCTACCAAACATTTGTGCTCTTTGGACCTTACATAAAAAAATAATTATAATTGTTTCTGGAGAAAGAAAAACAGATGAGAGTGAAGGAGGGAAAGAAAAAGAGGTCCAGGCAGAGAGAGGGAGGGAGGGAAGGAAGGAAGAAAGGAAGGAAGAGAGGAGGGAAGCAAGAAGGAAGGAAGGAAATGATCCCACTACTTGGGTTTAGAAGTATAAATATTAACGAGAAAGATGTGAGGATATCATTGGAACTTCTCAAATTACTGTCCACTCAGTCAAAGCAAATGATAACTGGAAAGGAAGAAAAAGGAGAAGACATCCCCAAAAGATAAAGAGATTGTAAGGGAGTGATTGGATTCTAAAAGTGAGCTTTGTATTTCTTTTGGTCTATGATTAGATTCTATTGTATGAGAGAACTTATAGAAGGAATATTAGAGAGAGGCTTTTAAGAATTATAAAGACTGGGCGCCTGGGTGGCTCAGTTGGTTAAGCGACTGCCTTCGGCTCAGGTCATGATCCTGGAGTCCCGGGATTGAGTCCCGCATCGGGTTCCCTGCTCGGCAGGGAGTCTGCTTCTCCCTCTGACCCTCCTCCCTCTCATGCTCTCTGTCTCTCATTCTCTCTCTCGCAAATAAATAAAAAAATCTTAAAAAAAAAAAAAAAAAAAGAATTATAAAGACTAAGATAAATGCCACAAAAAGAGGTTGGAAATTGTAATTCCAATTTTCACCATGGTAATATGGGTCTAGAGAGAATAGCATTATCAGATGGATTTATCACAGATTGATGGTGTGCAAACAGTGATGATATCTTCATTTTAAACTGGAAGAAAAAGCTTAACACAGAAACAATGAGTTTGTCTCAACACTGACAATGGTCTACATTTTATACCAGTGACTTATATGGGAGGACATGGGTCATGTTTGAATTTGTGAATTACACAAAACTGAGAGATAAGTAGAGTATTGCCTGGTAAAAAGTAGAGGCAAGTTGGTGTCAATATGTTGCTGTGATAAATATAGAAAGATAAAATATAAACCATTCTGTAGTCTATTAAAAAAAAAAAAAAAAACAGAAAACTTTGCAAGTATGAGAGCTATGAAGCTTAGACCAGATGACCTAAATCTCAATATGAATTGTTATTGTAATGTGGCTGTTGGTAAATCTACTTTGAGCTTAGACTTTATTAAAAAAGGTACATTACCCTAAAAGAGGAAATACCATGATTAGTTGTGTATACTACTCTTTCAAAGAGACAGAGGAAAACAAGCAAAGAGTAGATTTGGAGAGAATGACTAGCCTAGGGTTATAGAGCGTTGCAGGCTCTTAAGAAGCCAGGTATCATGTTACATTGCCTTCTATTATTATTTAAAAGCCTATGTGGTGAAAAGCCAACACACTCAGTAGGAGCTCAAGTTCTGTGGAAATAGCGTTAGTGGATAGAAATTGCAGGGCACCTGATTTTTTACTTAATATAAGGCGGTATTTCTCACAATCACAATTACCTGAATGAGCCATTTCAGGAGGTATTGGTTTCCCATCACTGGAGGTCTTCAAATAGAAGTTTAAGACCAGCTGGGGGAATGTATTTAATATTTGTCACTTGTTCCCAAAGCACACATTGTTTGGCACACATTACCCACCAACAAATTCTTATTGAATGTATGATTGAATAGAAAGAAGTTACTTATTGCTAAAATCTATGGAGTCCTCATTATTGGTCAGGCAGATTAATTTTTCAAAACTTTATAGGAAGGGGCAGTTACTATTTAATTTCTGCAGCTCAGAGAAATGAAGGTACCACAGGGAAAGAAAAGGGAAGTGAGTGGTGGAGGCAGAGTTCTAAAATTGTGGTGTATGTCTCCTGAGCCTGTGTCAAGTTTCAGAATGTGGTTACCTTAAATAATCTGTAAGGTTCTTTCACCCAACACTCCCTGTTATTAATTAAACAAGGAGGCCATTAGACTGAGGTGGTTCTAATACCTTAGCAGCCTTTGTAAGCAAACCCAAACCTAAGCCTGTAAATGCCTCAGGGTTAAGAAATCAAAACACAGCAACCAATCATAGCCAGCTAGACTTTTCCAAACAAGGCTAATGCTTAAAACTATAGCCAGTCAAACAATTTCCTTGCTTTGCTTTTTCCTTTCCTCTGTGAAAGTCTCTCCCCTCCCTTTTGTCAGTGGGGTGCTCCAGCCACTTCCTGTTTGGCGCTGCCTGATTGGAATTGGTTTCTGCTCAGATAAACTCTTAAAATTTCTAATATACTTACTTTATCTTTTAACAATGCCAATAGGAAGGGCTTGAATTTACCAACACTTACTACATTAGATCCAATTTGTTTACTCATTTGTTAACATTAAAATGGAGGTGTAGGGATTTGGTCTCTGAGACAATTAAATATGTTATGGGAATTTTAATTAATTCGCAGGAAAAAGCATGGGAAGGCAGCCAGGCAGGCTAGCACAATGAGTGAGTTCGAGTAGCTGGAGGCCAGGGTGGCTCTGGGCTTTATTATTTTGGATGCCTAGAAGTGTACAGAGATGGTGGAAGGTGGAGCCAATGACAGATTGCACTATTTTGCAATTTTGCCTGGTTTAAGCTGCTGGTTACATTTTGAGGATTAATGCAGAGCGTCAGCTCTTGAGGCCAGATTTAATACCTTACTAATATCTATATGCTCTGGGCCTTGCACAATGACTTTCAGCATTCAGCATTGCACAAAGAATATGGTCAAGACAGAATAAATATGTGGCGAATACCATTGCCTCTGGGGCAACTGGAACAGTGCCGGTATTAATCTGTAACTTGCTAGTAACAAGGCCTTGCTTGTTATGGTAATTCTAAAATTTACTAGCTTTTCTTTAAGACTTACCTCAAGTTTTGTTCTGGAAAGTATTGCATGACCTACTTCTATAGCTACCTTTGTTTGTTATCTTTTAAATTATTTATCACTCTGTGTGTGCCTTTTATAACACCACTGTGACAGATTCTAATGATCTGTTTAATTATCTGCATGTTCCTCCTCCTTTCTCTGCCAGTTCCTTGACTCTGAATTCCTTGAGGATGTGGTAACCATGCTACTCATTTACATTACCCTCAATGCCTAGTAAAGTGCTTAGCAGGTAATTAATGCTGTGAAAGCAAAAATTGCATCTAGTGAAGTTAAACAGGCAAGAAGACTTTATTTGAAGCTATTGCAATAAAAGAGAGGCCAAACTTCAGTCTGAGCTCAACTCTGCTGAAACAAAAGTTTGGAGAGCTCTTAAGAGCTGGGTGGAGGGATTGCAGGTAAAGTTTCTCCTGTCTTCATGACAGGAAGTGGTTTTATAGCTTAGAGCCAGGTGCCTGCCTAAGTGAGGCTCCTACCCTCCCACAAAAACTGGGAAACAGGGTTGCTTTCTTCCTTGGTGATTATATTTCAAAGGGATGGGTCCTGGGTTCTTGAGAAAGACATTCCTGGGTTGTAAAATTAGCAAGGTGCTTTTAAAAAGATTTCAAAGTTTAGAGAAAACATTTATAGCTGCAAACTTTCTGAAGTAAATTCTGTAAGTAAAGGAAGTTCAAGGGCCTGGTCAGGAAAAAGCTTGTCTAAAGTTTAGTCAAGCCGAGGGAACATTAAGGCCACCTTGGTTTGTGCTCAGTGAAAGTTTGCTGCATGAATGAACAAATGAATAATAAACTTTATTTATAAATATAAACTTTATAATTTATTTCTTAGGATCTTAATTTAAATGTGTCAGCTTATAAGTAATATTTTTAAAAGTAATATAAACTAAAGCCAATTAAAATAAGCCTTCTTTTATCTCTGTTGCTTACTTGATACTTCATTGTGCAGAAAATGCCACACCCCGCAAGATAACGCATGGTGAATATGCATGATGTTTTAAAAAATTAAAAAGACTCCAAAAACTTTTCAGCTGGAAACATATCTTATAAATCATTTCCTGCAGTGGAGTACATAATGATATATTAAATGACTTTAAAACAATATTTCTTCAGAAGCTGTTGTATTTTCAACATTTTTGTTTATTCTCAAATCAAAAGCATTACATCAGACTCTGAAACATGATGTGTAAACTCTCTGTGGTGGCTGTGACTATAAAATAGGAATAAAAACGCTTTCTCTTCCTGCCTTGATGGGTTGTTTATGAGGAGTAAATGAGAATATAAAAGCACTTTAGAACCATAAAAATAACTGTAGAAATGCAAGGAATTATTAAAATGAATAATGAAAATATAAAGTCAATTTTGAAGGTATTTTTATTTTCTTTAACAATAATATCTAAAAATGTGATAAGATATGGAGACTCAGGCCATCTCCTAAGACATGGAAAAAAGTACTTGGTAACCATTACCTTAAGATAATTGGTAAGTCTGAGTTAGTAATATGTGTAAATATTGGATTTTTAACAATAACTACAGTTAAAAACACTTCAAATATACTGATTAATAGTCTCCCAAACTTTGATGATTTCTAAAAGAGTAATTATCAAGGAGATAGTGTTGAAAGCTGGTTAAGATTACAGACTTTATTTGGATTCAAGCAGTCTCTGTTCAAACCCCAGGGCTTCCACATCCCGAGTCTATAATCTTGAACAAGTTATATGAACTCTTTAAGCCTCTGGTTTGTCATCTGTGAAAAAGGAAAAATATCTACCTCCTATGACTCTGAGGATCAAATAGGATGGAGTATGTTAGGCTTTTGGCATAGTGATTAACTCATAGGAAGCTCTCACAAATTGTAGAAAATACACAGACATACATACAAGCACACTTATGCATAATTTGATGTTATATATTCCTAACCTGTGTAGATTAACTTTGGTTTTATGTCATTGGAACTTCCAGCGGTCTTAAAATAGTTCATTTTTTTAAAGTTAAAATGGTAGTATTTTTCTTATAATCCTTATCATACAGTTATTTGACATTTAAATCTTTTCTGTTTTTGTAGAATTTTCTATTGAAGACATTTTTGTAAGTCCCATATAATATAACCTTAATTTTAAGTTGCTCTTGGAATAAAGACATTTTACCAAACCATATTTGGAGAATGTATCACAGGTACTGTAGTATGAAGCAATAATGCTGAATTGGAGTTTTTGAGACTTAGGTTTTTCATTTACCATCTGTCTTTGGGAAAGTCACTCATTTCCTAGAATCCCAGTTTACTGATCTATAACCATTTAGATAATTAAAACCACCTGAAAGGATTATTGTAAAGATCAAAAGAGGTAATGCATTTAAAAACACTTTGCAGAAGTTGAGAACTTGTTTGAGCCATCCCACAGAAAAAGGATGGGCCCTCATCCAAAATTTGGTTTGGATGTCAAGACTGATACCAAGAGGGTATGAAATGGTTTATGTCTCACCTAATGAGGTTTCCTGAGGAAAGCAGAACAGACTCTCTGGCTGAAATGGCTTGAGAAAGCAGGAAAAAGAGACATGGGGTTTTTATGGTGATTAGGGACTGGGCTAGGGTGAGGGTCCCATGGCACCAAATGTAAGAACGCCTCGTTTTATTTCTTATTAGCTCATCCAGATGAGGGGCAGTAGGGGGAGGAGGAGAGGTAGGTCTTAAAAACTATCAGCAACCAAACTTCAAAAATAGAGCCAAACTTTGTCACAGTACAAATTATGGATTTTTTTTTTTTTAATTTTTTGGTAAAGATTTTATTTATTTATTTGAAAGAGAGAGAGGTAGAGAGAGAGTACAGGAGTTGGAGGGGGAGGAGCCGAGGGAGAAGCAGACTCCCCACTGGCCAGGGAGCTGGATATGGGACTCAATCCCAGGACCCGGAGATCATGACCTGAGCCGAAGGCAGATGCTTAACCGACTGAGCCATGCAGGCGCCCTGGATTTTATTTTTAAACTGTGTGCCAGTATGGTGGTGTTGGTTGCTGTCCATCAGCCTCTTCCTTTCCTCCTCTTTACTGATACAACAGATCTCCCACAATAGAGGCAGAAACTGAAACCTACAAATGGGACCTGAGAGAAAGTGTGCTGGAGGGCTATTAGGAATGATTATGTTCTCCAAAACAAGAGTGCATAGGAGTCAAATGCTTCGTTTCTTTATCATCAGGATTTTTTTGTGATTCAAAGCTATAATTGGATAATAGATTTTAGCATTATTTAGGAACATTTCAGCATGAATCCAAAATATCCAAAGTGTTCCAAAAGGTCTAACCTGAGGAACTTAAGATAAAGGTAAGTAAATGAAGACAAATATGATGTTTCTTTGTGATATCAACTCATTTTAATAACAGTGGCTACCTTCTGGTAGTCAAAAGGTCTAATTGTCAATAATAAAGTACTTTGATTAATAAAGATGCAATCAATTTCTAGCCACTTAATAAATGACTTTGTTGACTAGATAGAAAATTTCAAATTATGGAGTCTGTGTGTAAAGAATTCTTGTCTGTGATCAGTTTAGATATCCTGATTTAAAGTGACTCCTTTCTTTAGGAGTCAGCATTTTAAAAGGAGACTGTAGTAGACAGAATAAAATGGCTCCATAAAGGCGCCATGCCAAAAATCCAGAACCTATGAATATGTTACATTATGTGGCAAAACAGACTTTATGGTCAGTGAAAGAAAGAGAGTTTTGGGTGGGAAGTCTTGCATTCTTCAAGGTGTTAACACAGATTTGGCTGTCTAATCTTCATACCCATCATCTTAACCTTGAAGCTTTGGGCAAAAATAATTGTATATAACTGACTTAATGTTTTTTTTCCTGCTGCAAGTCTTAATGAGGTGTCATCGTGGAGATGTAACTATTGAATAGCTGACAGTTTTCCAACCAAATATTGTTGTCTACATTCTCAAGACCCTATTGCAGCAGTTAAAGCTTATTAATGATAGAAGATAACATTCACCCATCTTTTCCATGGGCTCTGAAATTATACAACAGCATGCATAATTCTTACGAAATTATCTTAATGTATTGAGGAGAAAAGTATTATTTTCCTTTTCGCTTAGAGCCCAGGAAAGTAAAAGTTGTAGATTCTTCTTTGTTCTTAAATCTGACATCAGCTTTTGTTTATTTTTTAATGTTGGTTTATTAGAGTTATACAAGTGATGAGTAAAAATTTTCAATGAAGTTTTTTTTTAAATTTTCAAAATATTCTTTCTATTTCAGAATTCTCTTTTTTTCCTTCCACCTTCCCCATTATCTCTTTTCTCTGTGTTACATTTGAAGGAGAAATATTGAAAGCTGAAAGGCTGTTTTAATTGTTGGTGGATGTAGCTTCTAGTGGGTATCCTTTGGCAATACCACTATGCAAGGCTAATAAAAATGATAATGCATCATCATATATCTTAAGATTATATGTCTGATTGCTCCATCCAATCACTTGCTAAAGGACCTTTAATCCAGACACTACGAGGAAAAATAAAGAAATCCAACTTTTTTTTTTCTTAATTCTCCATTTCTTAATTACATGGCAACATTTCTGCAGTAAATGTTTGGAAAACTGTATTTGTTCTCATATAAACAAATAGGAAACAAGGCTCACTTTTTCCTGAGAAATGGTCCCTGTCCCAGAATCCCTTTCTTTTTTTTTTTTTTTTAAGATTTTTTTATTTATTTGACAGAGAGAGAGATAGCGAGAGCAGGAACACAAGCAGGGGGAGTGGGAGAGGGAGAAGCAGGCTTCCCGCTGAGCAGGGAGCCCGATGTGGGACTCGATCCCGGGACCCTGGGATCATGACCTGAGCCGAAGACTTGCAGCACGACTGAGCCACCCAGGCGCCCCCAGAATCCCTTTCAAAGCATGTATTGATCATTTTATGGTTATGTAGGCAGCCATGCATAGCTGAAACATGATCAGATTAAGCCTGTCTCTTAGATGCACCGTTTTTGCCAGTAAATTGCAATTCTGAAACCACATCTATAAGTTACTGTATATATCTTAGAATACCATAAAATCTGACATCTTGTCAGCATTTTTGGTTACTTATTCCTTGCTTTATAACCCTTATCATTAACAATGAGATGAAGAAATCAGCAGATGATTTTCCCTACAAAACCCATAAATTTTATGAGCTTTGTTTTCCCAGATATATTCTGAGAGAATTTATGCCAAAATGACAAACTTGGCAAGTCCAGGTTATGTCAAATATATATGTAAAGGAAAACTTTCCAGTATTTTACTATTGAGTGATAACTCTGCACTCCTTGTGAACTTTAAATTCCTATTACTGTTAATTGCCTGTGTCCTGTGTATGAATCAAAGTGTCAGCACTATAGTGATATCTTTAAATTCAGAAAATGCTGCATACTTTTAGAAGCCATATTTCCTCATCTTCACCTTCTAGGGAGATTTTTATATTTTGATTCCAATGCATACCATAAGAAACCATTTTGGTGTATCTGGATAATATATACCAATGTAAGTGGTGGGAAATGACTCCAGGTAGCTCATTAATAATATCATTCATGGCATATCTTAATTATGCAGTTTGCATGAGATTAGCATATTGCTACATAACATCTGTTTTAAGGGAACACAAAATCTGAGTAAACAAAGACCTGTTGTAACCACTGAAGAACATTATTATATTCCCAGGAATAAAAACTGACTCACAGAGACAGAATACATATTTTGGAAAAGAGTGTTCTTATAATTCTAATCTGATAAACCAATACAGTCAAGTTCCACTGCAGTACTTATTCATTTTTCTCTTATAACAAAGTTACTCACTTAACATGTCTGCCTTCTCTACTACAATACCACTAATTGAAGGGTACATCGTATGTATTTAAAAGCAAAGAACAGGTATTGAATGTATTATTGTGGAATTATTATTATTATTTTTTTTTTTTAAAGATTTTATTTATTTATTCATGAGAGACAGAGAGAGAGAGAGAGGCAGAGGGAGAAGCAGGCTCCCAAGGAGCAGGGAGCCCGATGCGGGACTCGATCCCAGGACCCCGGGATCATGACCCGAGCCGAAGGCAGACGCTTAATCATCTGAGCCACCCAGGCGCCCCTATTGTGGAATTAAATTGAATAATGTAGGAGACGAGAGAGAGAAATTGGTGAAAGTTGAAAGAAGTAGACCAAAGTCAATTTGTGGTACTTACCGTTGACACTTTATGGTGCAAAAGACCATCAAAAGAAATTGAAGGTAGTTACAAGCACCTCACTCACTTATGATTAAGTCTCCTCTCTCGCAACTTCAACCATACAGACTCCAGATGCATTAGATGTCTGCTTTTCTGCTAACCGTCCCTCTGGGGAAATAGCCCCTCCTTCATTCTTGGCCTATGTTGTTAATGTGGGGTTGGTCTTACTTCCTGGTTCTAGTATAAAAATGTCCTGTGCAGGCCTGCGCAACCACAGCCCCTTAGTGATGGCTTCAGGAGCACATGACTCAAGCCAAATTGATAGGAATCACACTAATAGAATTATGTTAGCATTGCTGGAAAATAACATCCCTTTTTTTCCTGGAATTGTTACTTCTCCAAAAATTTAAGACTAGAGCTGCCAGGGGTTATCTTTGCCATCTCATAGGAAAATTTTAGCCCTGAAATAAGCCAACATAGGAGAAAAATGAGAAGAGTGATAGAAAGAGATACCCTGATGACTTGTTTAGATAACCCATTGAATTCAGCAACCCCTCTAGCCAGTTGTACCCCCTGAACTTTAGACTTATGACATTTGCTAATATAAGAAAACTGGCCAATGTAATACATAGGAAATGAGCTTACTCTTTCCAAGTATCAGACCCTAAAATGTGGAATGTGCTGAATAGAGATAGATTGAATGGCAGTTCCTTTCCAAGGCTGCAATGTTGGCATATTTTTATATACATAAGCAGAGTAGTTGCCAAACAGCCATCTATTTTAGATAAAATGTCAAAACATGTCTTTCAAGGTCGATATTTTAGATTCCTAAAATTGCCAGTATGTGTATAGCTTCAGATAAATGTGACTGGTTAGAACAAACATCACTCATAGGTGATGATCTTGGAGCTAGAGGCAATAATTGGATAAAAACCTGGGTTATTTCCCTTTGTGGATGGAGTGATTTTACTTCTTTTTTTTTTTTTTAACTTTTTCTCCCTTTTTATTGAGAAATAATTGACATACATCTCTCTATAAGTTTATGGTATACAGCATGCTTTGATAGAGCTGAGTAGTTTCTCTCTAAACCTAGGGCTAACCACACTGTATTTGCATATTTGTCTCTTCTAGTATTAAATTCAGTAGTCAGCAACCAGAAGTATAAAAAGGACATCCATTCTTTACTCAGCATTTCTCAAAGAATGTCAACTCTAATTTTTAACCAAGGCAATAGTTCTTAAAATTGTTTTCCATAGCAGATGCCCTCAAAGCTTCTCTTCAAGCTCCATTTTTCCTTCCTCACCAAAAGTACCTCTCCAAATCCAGCTGAAATACTCTTGGCTTTTTCACCAGTCCTGTCACCTTCCTGGACCTATGGCTTTCTTTCTGTCCTTCTTTAATACAATGTCTTCCAGTTCAGTGTGACCTAAAAGTGGTGTGCAGTTTCATGTCATGCCAGAGATGAATGCTGCCAACAGCAATGCAGAGAGTACAGAAATTGAGAGGAAACATTTAGAACCTTTTATAGCATATTGATAGAGCTTTTGTTGTTGTTTGGTGAATCTAGTAACAAAACATGGGCTTGATTTTTGCCTTTTTAAAAAATTTTATTTTTTTATCATTTTATTTTAATTGTATTTTAAAAATATGTTGGTCTGTGATAGATTGGTTTGTGTAGGGCAGGGGGAAACTAGTCTTTTATCACAGCTAGTTGGAGAAACATTGTTCTTGTTTCTTCCTGGGTTGATAATCAATGTCTTTAACTACCTTTGCAGCACATACACCATCCAATCAGAATAGAGGCGCAACACAAGCAGTATTTTGTCTGAATATTTGTCTGCCTCCCATCCTAGAGGTCGCCCTTTTCTGACTTCCCCAATCCTACAAAACAGCTCAGGAACAAAGCAAGTCTTTACATGGTGGGGACAGCAGGAGAGGCCAAGAAGCCAAAGGCAGTTCTCTTTTGCAGCCTGTTACGTCAAAGTGATTAACCTGAAGGAAACTTCTATTTAAGTTAGGTTACTTTTCATGTATGTATTATTATCCTAGTTCATTTGATTGTGTCTGGTTTTAGAGTAAAAATCCCACAAACACTGTAGCTATTGCTGTACTTTTAATCCTAACGTGATATAGTCTACTTTAAGTTTCCTTTAATGCTTTATTGAGCTGTTAATTTCTTAGATGGCAGGGTTTCTAAAAATAAAATGTTTATGACATAACTTTCTTGGAAGATATATATTTGTAAAACCATTTGCATCCCATTTTGCAAATGGCTTCAACTTGGCTTTTTGCCCCCTCCTTTGTTTTCTAAAGGTATTTCCTTGGGACCTACATAATTTGCTTCCTTAAGGCTTTTATTATACAGGAAATACTTTGCATTATTTAGAAAGCATCTGACAATAACATGGTTAGCCCTCTCCTTCTAGCATCAGTAATGTCTCTCTTCTTTTTGCTCACATTATCCTTACATTTCAAATGTTGGGTCATACTCCTGGCCTGTGATAAGTTGATCATTTTAGGAGATAAGTAGGCTGTATAAACCGTTCTCTACTCACACACACTGGTAACATCTTTCTGTTTCTGGGCTAACCCATTCATATCTACTGCTTCAATTGTTACCACTATTTCGGTAGCTCTTAAATCACCTTCTTCAGCCTCGAGCATTCTCCTTGTCGACAATCTGAATTTTCAAGGGCCCGATGAATCCCTTTGCTTGTGTATACCTGGGTTCCTTAATCACAGTACAGTTGAAATGAAATGGATTTCTTACACCCACCCTCATTCTCATCCCTGATGAAATAATCTACTTTCCTTTATGGTCATTATTTTTATTAGTGGTGATACCAATCTTCTGCTTTCCTAGAATACAATACTTTATTATTCTCCCTTTCTCCTTTATCTGATTAGTCACAAAATCGTGGTTTTTACCTCAAAAATATCTTTTGTATGTTTTCCCCTCTTTTCTCTTTACACTTCTAGTCCTTTTGGCCTGCACTTTACCTCTTGCTTTTAATTTCTTGCCACTCAATTTCATTAGCCAGGCAACCACTAGGATTTTCTTCCTAAATCACAAGTTGGTTCACAATGACCTTTCCCCATCTCAAAAATCTTCCAGTTTTCTGCTACTTGCAGAATGAATTCAAACTCTTTAGCATGAAATTTAATGCCTTTCAAGATATGTAGTTTAATATAAATCAAAACCTCAATGAATTCTGTATATTCCCCATAACTAAGACTTGCCATTTCACATGTCTCTATCACTTAGAATACTTTTCTTTCCAATCCTTTTCTTACATGTCATTGTCTTCCTAGACTTTCAAGGCTTTACCTGAAATGCCTCCTTATTTCTGGTATACAAGAGGCTCATTCCTGTGAAATCCTAGGGAAATTGGTTTGGATCTCTACTTTGCTTTAGTTTTATTATGAATATAGTGCCGTTTTATCACGGATTCATTTAACTTACTCAATCTCTATATATGTGCTCAGAATCTCAATAGTACTGTTGAATTCATCTCTACCTGCTTTCTTTTCAAAGAAAGCATGAGTTAAGAGCCATGGATCTTAAGTTCCACATGTAGGTCTCAGTTCCCACAGGCTTTTGATGGGGCATTGTGCTGAGTTATGGCCTGATGTGGCCCTAGTTTGGGAGGGTATAGCATTTTTTGTGTGTATTTCAGCAATGTCCCAAAATGCTAGGCCAGTGATAAAGAAGCATTTCTCAATAGGTCATTCCTTCTCTGACTGTGCTGGACTAATTAAGAAATGTATGTTTATTTCCAGTGTGGCATTTTCCTAAGGAGATTTTTCAAAAATTGAAAAAGCAGCAAATCCACAAATTTTTAGGTTTTAAACTTTTAGCTCTAGAGTTTGAACTTCCTAAGAGACCGTATATATCAGTTTCCCTTTTAGCATGTATCACAATGCTCTACTCATAGTATTTGATGCATGCTCTTTAAACTGAATTTATTTAGACTTTATCTAAACAGCATGGGTCTCATAGAGACAGCAAATAGTCTCAAGCAGTTAGGATTCTTTATTCTGCTGTCTTTGTTAAGGAGGGAATTCTATATATTTTCTTCTTTAACACTTCATGATCAATTGAAACATTCTTGAGGAAACCCTTACTGTAGCTTTTGTGAATTACTGGAATGGGGAGAAATCTTAACTTCTTGCTCTAGTAAATAAAAGTGCTGGGCTGATGTGATTGAATTTGCTTGAAATGCAAGAAGAATAAAGTTCATCTCAATCTTCCAAAAAATCAGAAAACAGGGCCATGTAGCTCACAAATGTGGTGAATTCAAACTCACCAATTATAGCTGTGTCTGTCAGGCATAGTCAGTCTGTTTAGTTTGATAGAAGAAAAGAGTAGTTTAATGTAATTACATGAATATGCTTTTTATATAACATATAATATATATTACATTATAAATATATATACTCTCATGTATTATTATATATTATTCATGTAAGTACATCTCTATATATAACGTTATCACATCTCAGTAATAACATACTCTCCTTTTCTTTGATGTTGTGACTTTTTTTTTTTTTTTTAAGATTTTATTTATTTATTTATTTATTTATTTGACACAGAAAGAGCGAGAGGGAGAGAAAGTGCGCACAAGCAGAGGGAAGGGCAGGCAGGGGAGAAGCAGGCTCCCCGCTGAGCAAGGAGCCCGATGCGGGGCTCGATCCCAGGACCCTGGGATCATGACCTGAGCCAAAGGCAGCCGCTTAATCGACTGAGCCACCCAGGCGCCCCGATGATGTTGTGACGTTTTAATGCTGTTGCAGGAAAAGATGACACAGAGTCTTCTACAAGTTGTAACATTTCAATTTTACACTTTGGAGATTTCATCTTTTGATGGAATCCCTTTTATAATCTGACTAATGTCAGGTTATGTTGTCTCTTATTACCACCTTTGATCATCCTTTTGGCAGAGCAAGGGTAATGTCATCATCATCATTAAGCTCTGAAGGAATTTCCTGCTGGTTTTTTAGATAATCACAATATTTTTCATTTTATCAAATGTATGAAGGGAGTTTCTACTTCTCTCTTTTTATTTCTTATTTTGACTGTTTGGGGCGAGGTGAAAAAGAGGTTGTAGAGTAAGTATCCTGAAAAGAGCAATCTTAACTGTGTGTCCAAGTTACATTTTCTCCTAGTAGTATTGTCTCATGTAGGCCTCTGCCTGCAAATGAGGCTTTGAATTTAAATATTTATCTAAATTGTCATATTTTAAGTAGATTTTTAAATCTCATCAGCATTTTTAAAACGTAATAGCTAAGTACGGTAACTATCAGAAATCTAGCTTAAAACTGGAAGCTTATGGTTTTTAGTGTTTGGCCTGCTGTCCTGCCTAATATTTTCTTCCACCATTCATATTTTAATTAAATTATTGAGAATATATTAGTTTTTTTATACTAATACTATTTTAGTTTGTTTTGGTAGAGCTTTTCCATAATTGAAATATGATAACTATTATATGAAATTGTTTCACATATCAAATCATGTCTGCTGGGCTTGTATCAATGTCAAAGGAATATGATTAGTATCCAGACTGCTTTAGAATGACGATGGAATCTGAATAATTAGTTGGCCGCTGAAAGGTCAGCTTGACCACTTCCACAAACATTTAGGAAGGCACATTATGTTTTCAGCCATAAATTACTTCACCAAAGCTTTGATTATTTATTTCTTACCACCATTATGGGGTCAGTAAGAATTATCTTTATTACTATGATTCTATGATTAGAAGAATTGAAGGATATGGAAATAGATGGAAACTGTGGTTGAGCCAGCTACCCGAAGTTATAACCAAGGTCACAGATACAATAGAAATCTGAAATTACTTGCTTAACTCCTTATGTGTTGTTTTACTGTTCAATCAAAGGAAGCAAATTACTTCTTCTATGTGTGTGTTTGCAATTTTTCAGCCTGGATCAAAACAATACCTTATATTTATATAGCACTGTTAAATTTCATCTCATCCAGTCATTCAGCAAATATTTCTTTAGTGCCTACTATGTCAACTGTACTATGAAAGAGTGTGTACATCACAATGTCACATTTTCTGTCTCCAGCGAGCTCCATATACACAATTCATCTTAACATAAGACACAGAGGAGAGAAAGACACATAATAAACTTCTGAAAGGAAACACTGGATCAAAGACCAAAGGGTAGGCATTGATTTTCCTTCTAAGTATCTCTTAAAACTATTCTTGCCTTCCCAAGCTCAGATGTAGGCCCATGGTGGGGCCTATAGCCACCTGGACAACCAAATGACTTGGTATACTTTTAAATTGATAATCTTTAAATATTTGCTTAACAGTTGAGTGGATAAGAAAATTATTTTCTTATTTACTAAAGGTATAAATCTTTTTTCGTTTCAAAATAAGCTATTTATAACATATCAGGATGAATGAATCTTGGTTCATAGTCTCGGATGTGAGATTTAGTGTTTTAAAATTTTCAAATCTTTCATTTAATTTCTGCTTTTGAATACTTGGTTACTACTGGACTGATGAAAAACTTTGGGCTTTCCAGGTGTTCCCACTTTCCCAGGGTTTTGCATGGTGGCAAGAGAGGGATAGAGGATATTAGATTTTCAGGTACTGCTACAAAATGAGTATTAATAAAAGAAATGGAAAAAAAAGTAAGAGCAAAGTGTGCACAAATTAATATCTCAGAATATTATGTCAGCCGCATTCTCTTTCAGTAAATTGTTGTATAGTCATGAAAGTTTCTTAGGCTTTTTTTCTCAGAGCTGTCCAAGAAGATCAGGCATGATTTTTTGTCCTAGATATTAACTGCCAAGCTTTGGAAATTGAGTAAGGTTGAGTAGGTTCCTCATCAGGAGATGCGGCCTCATTGCCCCATGAGATTCTTTATTTTCCCAACACTGGGCCTCAAGTGTCACCCTGCTTTCTAAAGCTCAGAGACAGGCAGGCAGAACTCCCTTTGCAAGATTGGAAGGTAAACAGCTATCTCTAGTTTATGCCAGCCATGTGGAAATTTTAGGTGCTAAGCTGACAATGGCATTATCACTCACCTAAAACCCTACCTTATCTTTCTTTTCTTTTTCTTTCTTTCTTTTTTTTTTAGAGAGAGAGAGTGAGTGGGGGGCAGGGGCAGAGGAAGGGGAAGAGTGAGAATCCCAAGTAAGCCCCACAGCCAGCACAGAGCCTGGCACAGGGCTCGATCTCACGACACCGAGATCATGACCTGAGCTGAAATCAAGAGTCAGCCACCTAACTGACTGAGTCACCCAGGGACACTTACCTTTATCTCTTTCTTCTCAGACTTATAATTTTCTACCTAGTCTTTGGACTTCTCAGACTGACACATCACCTCATACCCCTTGTCTCTGTTTAAATTTGCCCACAAAGAGCCTTGGAAAAAAAGGACAGCCTCCAAGCAAGTGACCAGATCCTTATACCTCCATGTTTACATCATGGGTGGATGTTTCTACCTCTGTCACCATTATCTGATGTAAGTGGACAAATTAGAGCAAAATGAGACTAGACTCTTATGGAATAGAGAGGTTCCACTCCTGATCCGACTCTGGATTCCTGAGGGCGTGGCTACAGTCCTTAACTTCCACATCACTAGTTGTGCCCTCCCAACCCCTGTGTACAATCCATTATGCAATGTTCTACTCCACAGGCAAATCAAAGAGGACTCTATTCATTTTTCTAATTGCTACTTGCTGCCCTAGAATGTTCACCCTCTAAGGCCAGGCAGCTCTCTTTGAAACTTTCCTACATAGGTTTTCTTTTTCAGTTCAACCTCCTTGCCCATTGTGCCATTAGCATGTCTCTGTTGTGTTAAAAGGCCAGTCTCCTTAGAACACAACTGGTGACTCTAGGAGTCCCAGAGAAGTTTCCTCATCTCTATTGTGTAAATCTCATTCCGTAAGCTCAAGTTTTCAGTAAATATAGCTTCTCCATTCTCAATAACTCAAGTACATTTTTGGCTCAAGGCTGGCAGAAAACTTAACATTGGTCTCTCCTGGGGATTTAACCATCTAAATTATCAGGAGTATCAGAACCTTTAAGGAACTGAGAGGAAATTAAGAGGGAACCCCCATAGGTAACTGAGAAGTGTCAATGACCCTGTTTAAATGACTCCTTCAGATATTCCCATGCCATTCTAGGGATGTAAAAAATCTTTTATAAAACATGGTCTTGCCACTTCTCTGAAGAAATATCCCCTACCTTCAGAATTAATAAATTCAGAATTCACAAATCTCAATGTCTTTTTCTGTATCTCCAATTTCTGCCATTAACACTTTTCTATACCAAGAAATCCTATTTCCTGGGAGAAAAAAAACACAGGATGAAAGAAAGTACCATGAGTAAAATCTGAAAATATTTTCTAGGTACATGTACAGCCAACTAAATATGATTTTGTCTCATTTCAATCTTTGTTATTTTCATTCATCAGATATACAGGAAATGAAATGACCATCGACTTCCTTTTTTCTTTTTTGTTTGTGTTTGTTTCCCTTGTTAGCTATTTTTCCCCACTTCTTCATAGGTTTTGGTTTCTCTTTTGTATGCTTTGATAATTTCCTTAAATATCACTATTTCTTTAGAAGGAATATCAAAGGTCTTAATTTAGATAATAAACTAAATCTTTCAATTTGTGCTATATCCCCTCTGGTTTTATAATTTCAGTTGATCACAATATCACACTTAAGGTTTCATGGCTGCATGTTTGAATTATAGTTGTATCCCCCAGTTTGAACATCTCACCTGAAACAAGCAAATAATATACTGGACAAAGATAGGAGTCACTAAAAATTGCTACTCTAATTCAGAAGGAGCATGATCAATGCGCATCTTGCCATTTTAATTATGTCATAAATCTTTTCTATTTAACATGTATCATATTCTCAATTCTGTCCAATGATTATTTTAGCACCTTTTATGTTGTGATTACAGGCATTTGCCTGACCGGTCCATCCTATAATCTGACAGTTTGGTCCACCCTCATATCTTGCTTGGACCACTGTAATAGTCATTAGTCTCTTACCTCTGGTCTTGCTTTTTTCCAGTCATTCAACCACAAGGTTGCCAGAGGTATGTGTCTAAAATTCAAATCTAAGCATGTTACCCTCTCGCTTAAAACCCTTCAGTAATGTCCCAGAATCTATGACAGTGAACTACATAAGCTACCTGCTTAGATTCCCCTGGAATGTCTTTAAAAGTTCAGAATACTAGGCTTTTCTGCACAAGTGCTGACTGAGAATTTCTGGTGGGACTGGGAAATCTCTGGTGGGATTTGGAAATTTGCATCTGCATTTGAGCAAGAACCCAGGGAAATTCTTATGCCCAATAAAGTTTAAAAATCACTAGTTTCGGGACACCTGGGTGGCTCAGTTGTTAAGCGTCTGCCTTTGGCTCAGGTCATGATCCCAGGGTCCTGGGATCAAGCCTCGCATCGGGCTCCCAGCTCCGCGGGAAGCCTGTTTCTCCATTTCCCACTCCCCCTGCTTGTGTTCCCTCTCTCGCTGTGTCTCTCTCTGTCAAATAAATAAATAAAATCTTAAAAAAAATCACTAGTTTCAAGACAGTAAAAAAAAAATAAAAGTCATTAAATATGATTGCCTTGCTCATACTTCAACTATTATTATGGACTCTCTATTCAAGCCATGCTTGATTACTTGTATTTTTCTATTTCTTTTATGCCTTCTTGCTTTTTCACAAGCCATTCCTTCCTTCTTGAATGCCCATTCTTTTCTTTTTATCTGGCTAATTCCTACTTGTTCTATCAGAGGCAGTTGGAACAATTCTCTATCTATGAAGCCTTCCTTGACCTCCCACCTCCCACAGATAACCATTCTCACCCTTCTAGGTGCTCCTATCACACTTAATAAATACTATCATTACAGTGAGAAAGAGTTCAAGTTAAAGTTAGAGGGCAGCTGTAAGCATTGTGGCCAAAGACAGGGCATGAACTAATGCACCTGACTCTTTTAACTGTGAGTGTGGTAACTCTATTTTATCCATTTTTTATATCATTCAGTACAATGGCTGTCATATAGAAGGCATTTGGTAATTTTTTGAATATATTAAAAATAAATGTGTAGTAGGAAATATGATAGGACTTTTTCTGTTTCTTTAAGCCAAAGCTGAAGAAAAAGTCACAAAATGCATTCTAGGCTAAAGATAGCTATCAAAAATCAGTGCTGTATTTCTCCTCCCAGACCTTACTTAGTGCTATAGGAATCAGTTCTCCTTTTACCATTTACCACCTTAACCTTACTTCCTGCCCAATATATCTAAGAAGTATAGGGAGTCAAGAGATTAAAAAGTGTGTTATCAGTTGGGGTGCCTGGGTGGCTCAGTCATTTAAGCCTCTGCCTTTGACTCAGGTCATGATCCCAGGGTCCTGTTCAGTGGGGAGCCTGCTTCTCCTTCTCCCTCTGCCCCTCCCTCTCCCTCTGTCCCTCCCTCTCTCTCTGTCCCTCCATCTGCCCCTCCCCATCTGCTCCTGCTCTGTATCTTGCTTTCTCTCTCTCTCTCAAATAAATAAAAGTGTGTTACCAGCATTATTGTCATCATGGGAAGTAAATTGCAGATGGTGAGAGACTTTTCTACCATGAGGATGAAAGGTAGGCACTCTGCCACCAATTCAAATGATGGGGACTCTTTAAAAGAGTCACTCACATACCTTTACTATAACAAAAGAGACTGATGTTCTTCCTTATTTGAATATGCACTCGGGCAGTGGATTTCTGACTTTCCCTCTACCTTTCTGAGCAGAGGAAAAAAATTGGAGAGGAGGTCACATATTCTTTCAGTTTCTGCCAGTCTTGGAAGCTCTGCATCTCTCCATCCATTCTAAATGACAGCCTTGCCAGATAAAGTATTCTTGGCTGCATGTTCTTCTCGTTAGTACCCTGAATATGTCTTGCCAGCCCTTTCTGGCTTGCCAGGTCTCTGTGGATAGGTCTGACATTATTCTTTTTTTTTTTTTTTTTTTAAAGATTTTATTTATTTATTCATGAGAGACAGAGACAGAGACAGAGAGGCAGAGGGAGAAGCAGGCTCCCAAGGAGCAGGGAGCCCGATGTGGGACTCGATCCCAGGACCCTGGGATCATGACCTGAGCCGAAGGCAGACACTTAACCATCTGAGCCACCCAGGCGCCCCAGGTCTGACATTATTCTGATGTTCCTCCTTCTGTACATAAGGAATCTCTTCCCCCTAACTGCCCTTAAGATGGTTTCCTTGGTTCTAAGATTTGCGAGTTTTACTATTACCTGCTGGGGCATTGGCCTGTTTTCCTTGATCTTGGGAGGGGTCCTCTCTGCCTCTAGGACATGAATGTTTGTTTCATTCCCCAGATTAGGGAAGTTCTCAGCTACAATTTGCTCAAATATATCTTCTAGTCCTCTCTCTCTCTCCACCTCCTCAGGGATCCCAATAATTCTGACATTGGAATGTTTCATGGTGTCACTTATTTCTCTGATTCTATTTTCATGGATTTTGAGTTGTTTTTCCCTGGCCTCCTCTTTTTCCTTCTTATCTATTAATTGATCTTCTAGATCACTAATTTGTTCTTCTGCTTCGCTTACCCTAGCTGTTAGATTATCTAGACTAGATTGGATCTCATTGATAGCATATTTAAATTCTGCCAATTCAACTTTCATTTCTGCCCTTAGAGACTCTATGTTGCCATTAATTGATTTCTCCATTCTAGCTATTGTCTTCACAATTGCTACCCTGAATTCCATCTCTGACATCTTGGTTATATCTGTATCCATTTGTAAATCTGTGGCGTAAGTCATAGTCTCTGAGTCTTTCCTATTTTGGGGGTTCCTCCTCCAAGAAACAACAAATGTTGGAGAGATTGTGGAGAAAGGGGACCTCTTACACTGTTGGTGGGAATGCAAGTTGGTACAGCCACTTTGGAAAACAGTGTGGAGGTTCCTCAAGAAATTAAAAATAGAGCTACCCTATGACCCAGCAATTGCACTACTCGGTATTTACCCCAAAGACACAGATGTAGTGAAAAGAAGGGCCATATGTACCCCAATGTTCATAGCAGCAATGTCTGCAATAGCCAAACTGTGGAAAGAGCCAAGATGCCCTTCCACAGATGAATGGATAAGGAAGATGTGGTCCATAAATACAATGGAATATTACTCAGCCATCAGAAAGGATGAATACCCAACTTTTACATCAACATGGATGGGACTGGAGGAGATTATGCTAAGTGAAATAAGTCAAGCAGAGAAAGTCAATTATCATATGGTTTCACTTATTTGTGGAACATAAGGAATAGCATGGAGGACATTAGAAGGAAGGGAAAAATGAAGGGGGGGAATCAGAGGGGTAGACGAACCATGAGAGACTATGGACTCTGAGAAACAAACTGAGGGTTTTAGAGGGAAGGGGGGTGGGAGAATGGGTTAGCCCAGTGATGGGTATTAAGGAGGGCACATACTACATGGAGCACTGAGTGTTATATGAAAACAATGAATCATGGAGCACTACATCAAAAACTAATGATGTATTGTATGGTGACTAACATAACATAATAAAATTAAATTAAAAAAAAGAATTGGAGAGGAGGGGCAGGGTGGGGTGGGGTGAGTATGAAGCAGTCTGCATGCTCACTGGCATGGTAAGGATGTGCGAATTTTTTGTGTCAAGTGTTCAGTGGGGAAGGTTTTTAGCCATCCTTGTGGGAACCAGCTCAGGAGGACTGATGGCCAAGGAAGACTTTGCATAAGGTGGATAGCTAGGGGTGGAAGATGGGAAGATCATGGTGGGAGAGGAAGAGCTTGAACTTCGCTATTCAGGAACTGTGTAGTGGGGGGATGCTCTGAGACAGGAGTGATCATGTGGGAGACACACCTGGCACACAGTGGACATCAGTCAGCATTGGCCAGAAAAGCAGAATAGCTACTGTGAGAGAATTTCAGCTATTCACAGTTAAGTACACCCATGTTCACCCTTTTCCCTTCCTTTCTGCTTACTTTCATTATTAGAGGAACTACTTCCTGGAAGAGGGAAGAAAGGGAAGGACTGAAAAAGAAGACATATCTCATTTTCAATTAATGTTCCTAAAGTCACAATTATAGCGAACAATGGGAAAGATGAAAGTTTTAAATAGATTATCATGTGGAATTTTAAACTGAGTTGGACTGACTATATATTCAACAATGTCTGGAAAGCTACAGAAGCTTCCTAGGATGATCATTAAAAACTCTGCTTCCCATTGAGGAATAGGAATTCAAGAGAACATTTTGGAAGGCAGTGATGAAAGAAAAAGAAACCATTTTATATTTTATTTATTTTTATTTATTTATTTTTTAGAGAGAGAGAGAAAGGAGAACACATAAGCAGGTAGGGAGGGGCAGAGGGAGAGGGAGAGAGAGAATCTTAGGCAGACTCCACGCCCAGCACAGAGCCAGATGCAGGACTCGATCTCAGGAGCCTGAGATCCTGACCTCAGCCGAAATCAAGAATCTGATGCTTAACCGACTAAGCCACCCAGGTGCCCCACCATTTTATACTTTATACCATCAAGTTGAGCTCTCTTTTAGAAAAAGTCCAGTTTACTTGAATGAAAATAATGAGCACTAGAAGGCAAAATGAGTTCACCAAGGGCTAGTTATGTCTCAATAATACAATTTCACTTTCTAAAAGTGTTTCTAGAGATTTGGAAATACCCAAGTCCAGTCAAGATGAACAAGGAAGCCTCAGGATAAGAATGGACATAAAAAACTTATAGTTTGTACAAGTGTCTAAGGGAATTGAAGTGTCAACCAGAGTGCAGTGGTGTTATATTGAGTTTAAAAAGAGAAAATAAAAACAAATTTTTTTGGTCAGTTTTTACTTGGTGTTCAGCATTCAGGAAAGGCATTGCATTTGAAGTAGAGGGTAAGAGTTTTGATTGAAATAGGACATTTCTAGGTTGGGCTTTGATGTCAAACAGGACTGAATATCCATTCTGGCTCTACCCCCTAAAGCAGCCAGATTTCTCTTCACTTCAGATTTGTTCTGGGTAAGTGAAAGTAACACCATCACCCAGTTTGGATTGTTGTGCAAATAAATGGAATTGTGTACACGTATAATATGATATCAGACACAGGGTAAACCCTAATAGGTGTGAATTTCTTTCCTCCTAAGAGAAGTGTTTTCCACTGCTGGAAACAGTATTAGTTCCTTACATTTTCTAATAGATGAAGCCTCTTTCAAAAATGTCCAACTTCTTTAACCACACCCATCAAGCTACATTTACA
This sequence comes from Halichoerus grypus, assembly GCF_964656455.1. Classification (NCBI taxonomy): domain Eukaryota; kingdom Metazoa; phylum Chordata; class Mammalia; order Carnivora; family Phocidae; genus Halichoerus; species Halichoerus grypus. Next base: position 45,750,004 of record NC_135714.1, read on the forward strand.
TGATATATTCTATCTTCCAGCTGCTTTGATTCTGATGATGGGTCATTTGAGGGAGATACTAATGTAGCTAGGTTTATGAAATCCAGAGTTCCATTCTGTGTTAATGAAGCATCATTCTTCCTGTGTTTGGTTACTCACACCCTGACTCGATTCCCCAAAGCCTGATCAGTTCTTGGTGACATGATCAAACTAGATTTCGGGATTAGCAAAACTGGAGGCTAGCCCTTAGAAAGTGGTGACCACATGCAGGGGTGACTTCCCACCCTACAGACCCACGATCTTCGTGTGTTACATTGCTCCTGCCTCTCTCAAATTGCTCTGTGGAAACACATTATGGCCTTAAGAATAGACCGTTTTGGAAACAAGGCAACTCTAGAATGTGTCATGAAACTACAGCTATAATACAGGTGTGCACAAAATGGCAAGCTCATCAGGCAGGATAGTTAGGCAGATTAAACAGCAGGTACACTCTTCTCCTCAGGGCAGAAAATGACATGAAACTGCAAGCTAGGCATTAAAGAAAAAGGTTCACAGTGGTAAAAGATTGTTAGCCACCTGCCAATTCAGCACAATAGCAGGTGCACATGTTAAATGTCCATGCAATCAAAATGAGTTTTTAAGGCTTTTGCATAGTTATAATGTCACTTTTTGCCCTTTGAAAAGAAGACAATGCTGGAGTGCATTGTGTGTTGTAGGTCTTTGTCTTGAGAAGAAATACTAGTTTTATTTCTTAAATTGAAGATTAAATATTTTTAAAATTCGGAATAAATCTATGGACATGGATTAACTTCCAAAATCTAACCTTTTCCCTCCATTACAACATTCTAAAATGATTAGGAATTATTTGGTTAGCTCTGATATTAATTTTGATTTTTTTATACAAAAATAATTACTTTTACCCATTGCTGCTTGATTGTATTCTTTGTGGTTTGCTGATGACAAAGTTTATTACAAATGTTATCTGCAAAGCGAGGCTTTCTGAGATACCCCTGGGATTACATGTTGAGCTCTGGTCTGATTGGACTTTGTTTGCCTTCATGTCAGAAATTATCATGGTATCTGACACTCAATAAATATTTTTTCAATCAGTTCATTAATTATGTTGTTTAATAAATTTAGAGCATGCCTTTAGGAGGATAAAACAATTTGAGTTGCAAAAAAAGTTCATAAAGTCATAGATGTTTAGTGTTGAAAAAGATGTCAAAGGTCATCTATTTCATCTCCTTCATTTTAAAACAAGAAAATAAGGACCAAGAGGGTGAAATAACTTATATAACATTTTTGGCTAATCATTTAAAGAATTCAAGTATAAAAATAGTTTTTATTTCAATATATAATTTTCAAGCATATTTTCATCATTATACTAGAAAACTTAAATATTTAAAGAACTTAAGATAATCTTTTTTTACATCTTTAATTCATTTCTGGATGACACAGTTCTCTGATTTCCATTGGTGATTTATAATATCAGCACAACAATCACTTAACCCCAACTAAGTAATAGTCAAAACTTTTCTTTGGTATTTTCACTAAGATAATGTCTTATAATAAATATACCTATATATTCACAGCTAATGTGAATAATAAGATATGTCTAATATTAAAAAATAGACCCTTAAAACTTTAAAATATTTACATTCTGGCCCTCTGCAGAAAGTTTGCTGACCCTGCTCTAAATTTTGAGAAATATACCTGTGAGATCTTCTGATTTCTTTCTTAGCTTTTAAATAAAGTTTATCTAAGTTAGTTTCTTTTTCAAGCTTCTAACTTGGTCCTTTGAAACCAGGTCAGAACTAGAAAAAGAATCTCAATAATCAAGTGACAAATATTTGAATAATCCATTAATAATCTATCAGATGTGACCTAATTTTATAATATCAGGAAAATAAATATATTAATTGTTTCATAATCCATTTAGTAAATTATTTGGGGTTTTTTTGAGAACCTGGTTTATGCTAGGAACTGTGGTTTTTCAGTGGTTCTGTTTACATAGCTTACATTTTCCTGGAGTGATTAGTCAATAAGTAGTAACATAAATAAGTTAGTTTTGATAGCAATCTATGTTTTGAAAAAAAAAAAAAAAAAGTAAACCAAAAGCATAGCTAGTGGCTTGTGAAGGGTAGGGAAATACTATTAAAATTTTTACTGACATTTATCAAATGACTACAATGTGCCAGGTAATGTTCTATGTGGTATATACCATTAACTCACTGAATGTTATCAACCATCCTATGGGGTAGATACAATTAAACCTATTTGACTCATGAGGAAACTGAAATAAAGAGGTCTGTACCTGCCTAAATTCCCCTAGCTGACTTATGGTTGAAACCAGGATTTGACTCTAGGAAGTACAAACTCAGAATTCAGCACTCTCCTGGGTGATCAGTGATTTCTCTGAGTTTACTTACTAGATGAGAACATAGATCAAGCCATTAAAAACTCCTTGTGGAGAGAGTTCTAGGCAAAAGGAATAGCAAGATTATGGGATGGGGGCTAAAATGAACTAGGGCTGTTTGAAGACAGTGTGGCTATAGCAGGAAATAGGGGGAAAATGTAGGAAATGATTTCAAACTATAGATTGGTGTATAGGCCATGGAAAAGAACTTAGATTTGATTCTAGATATGATGGCTTTTTACCAGGAAATGACTTGATATGATTTATGTTGTAAAAAGACTGTAGGAAGACAAGAGTAGAAGCAAGATATGGAAGAGCCTGCCAATTGCCTGCACAATATTTGTTTTCTCTCTCTTTTTTTTTTCCTACTAACATAACCCCCATTTTTTTCAGGTAGCAATGCACACAGTAAAAATTATATTTCTCAGTTCCCCTTGCAGCTTGAAATGGTCATGTAACTGCTATGGCCAATAAGAGAAAAGCTGAAGTCTCTGGGTGGGACTTCGGGAAAAAGCTCTCTATATGGAGCTGACTCAGCCAACAGTGGTTTTCCCTTCTCCTGCTGCTGCTTCTTCCTCCCCAGAACATGGAGGTAAAGGATGGAGATACAAGGACCAAATTGCAACTGTAAGGAGATCGAGGGTGGAAGCTAATTTCAAGGATGTCTGAGAGACAAAATGGGTCAGGGACTGTGAACTATTATTGCATAGGACCTGGACTATTACATTCCACTTCTAGTTTCATGAGAGAAAAATCAGCTCCAATTTTATCTAAGCCACTTTTATTTGAGTTATTTTTCAATATGCAGCCAAATTCGTTCCTTAAATTGAAAATAAAGATAAGTCAGAGGGTTATCAAAGTAGTCCAAATGAAAGATAGTTTTTTGGACACAGTGGTATTTATGGAGCTGGTAATTCAATGTAATGCTGGCTTGGAGAATGCACTGTGTAAATATTTACTTGAAAGAAACACTGAGTGAATAAATAAATAAACGAATAATTTACTAAAATGATAATTAAGTTAGTTAAAAGATCACAAAACTAGTATTCATCCCGATTGCAATCATGTTAGAATACATATAATAAATTAAATAATATATAAAAGGGGAAAGAGTTATGTCAATCTTATATTAATGCCTTTCTAGTCAAAATAAATAAATAACTAAAAAATTAAATATAGCTTTTTAAAGTTTCATTTGGTCATAGGTTCATTTGGAAGGGAAAGCAAATCTAGACTACCATATATAGGCAGCTTCCCAGAGACAGATCAACATTTAAATCCTATCAGATGGATTGAAACTATGCCTTTTCTGAACACTAAGGAGACAAAGTCCTTCATCTCTTCTCTCCCAATCTTTCCTGCTTTCCCAATCCATAAACCACATTTGCCAGAATGAAAGTTTGGGTGTTTACATTAAGGACGTTTTAATCCCCCTTTTGGTAGTCAATGTACTCTCATCCACTATCTGCTTCATACATTAGGGAATTCTATAGACCAAGGGAAGGATTCAGTAGCAATGGTGGGTGGTGCACTGGATAATTTAGAGATACAGCCACTTGACAGCTGATTCTTCAGTGACTTTACTTCTACTGACAGAGGTAAAAGAAAATGCTGAAATTTTCAGTCCACTTCTATTTTTTATGAGCAGATTTTGTACTTTTGGAGCTATGGGATGCAGGTGCATTGCAGGAATGAACTTCATGTGCCAATCTGCAAAGCAATCCTTGCCCTTTCTTGTGATAGGAATAACACTCATGGAACATTTTTTACCTGAGGATGGCAAAGCATCTCATTAAAATAGATTTATTAAACTTCCAGGGCCCTCTGTAGAAGAGGGATGGTCAGCTGTTATTTATCAAGATGGCAAACCTGGGCAAAAAGGAATCCAAGGGACTAGACTATAGTATCAAAATTTGGCAAACTTTATATGCTTTCTACCCTGGTTTTATAACTGAGGTCAGCACAGCCATGTGGCATATTGGTATTTTAAACACCAGTAGGTAGGCAAGGAAGGGGGAAATGCTAGATACAGGATCTCTCAACTTCTATACTATTGACCTTGTGGGACAGATGATTCTTTTTTTAAAAGATTTTTATTTATTTATTTGTCAGAAAGAGAGAGAGCACAAGCAGGGGGAGCAGCAGAGGAAGAGGGAGAAGCAGGCTCCTCACTGAGCAAGGAGCCCGATGTGGGACTCGATCCCAGGACCCTGGGATCATGACCTGAGCCGAAGGCAGACGCTTAACGACTGAGCCACCCAGGCATCCCAGTGGGGCAGATGATTCTTTACTGTAAGATGGAGCTGGGGGTTGTCTGATGTGTTACAGGATGCCAGTAGCATCCCCCATTGTGACCACCAAAAAACATCTCTGGATGTTGCCAGTGTTTCATGGGGGACAATAAGCCCACCCTCCCTTCATTAAGAACCACTGTGCTTGATGTAAACTGAAAAAGAGGCCTAAAAACACACCTAGATTCTAGAATTGATACTTCAGAAGAGGATCCAGGTTCACATATAGAATGTCGGAAGGTAAGATGCAAACACAAGCTTGATTTAAGCAAACATTGTAATAAAACAGAGGGTTCAGAGTTCAAGAAGTTTTCAGGTGGCAAGTAATACTATAGCCATTGGAGCAAGCAAGAATGATTTAATTTGAATGATCCACTCATTCATCCAAAGTGGAAGAAAGCTTACAAAAGATAAGTGAAGTCTCAGAGCCTTACAGAACAGACTGGGATAGAGACCTGGGTGAGTCAGTCAAGAAAGAGTGGCATAGAATGAACCAACAGCATAGGATGAAAGCTTCCCATGTTACTTCTAACTGTGCCAGATGGTAACTTCTGAGGCTGACCACACCCCACATGAACTGCCTAGGGAAGGAGTGGTGCTGAGACTGCCAGGGAAAGATATTGATACTTATTGAGAGGGGCAAGAGGGAGCAGGGGTGATCATTGATTAGCTTCACCCCATTCATAATTACTGATTCATTGCCAGGTAGTTATTTATCCCCTGAGTCTGCATTAAATTCTGAATCTACAATATTGGGGAGAAATAGTAATTTTTTTTATACTTAAGTATCATTTAAACATTTTAAAAATAGTAACGATCAGAAGCATTACTATTGTTGGCCTTGTCACCTAGTGTGTGGGGCTGGCAATCCATTTCATTCTGTGTGACTAATTGTGAATTTTTTGAAAGCACTAAAAGTGTTTTTTTCCCATAGTAAAATATACTCACACCAGCTTAGAATTTATATGGGATATGGTAATTTTTATAATAATCTGTCATTCATTAATTCATCCATCCATCCAAATGAACTACAAACATTTTTTTGAGCATTTACTGGTGTTAGGTACACAACACATCAAACTATGGGGCATGCAAATGTAAATAAATGTGGTCCCTGACCTCAAGTAGATCACAGAATCTTAGAGATAAAATATTTAATTGTGACAATATTAATTCATGCCACTTGCAACACAGTACAGGTAGCCACAACAAAGACATAATATTTCCATTAAAACTTGAAGAATGATTGCTGTTTCACTGGATGAAAACATAGATTTTAGGACATAGCAGTCAGGACCCTCAGGGAATACAAGGTGTGAAAGATCTGATCAGAGAACAGGAACACAATTGATGTGAGCAGTTGGAGCGAAGCCTAGAAAAGTGGGCAGGGTCGAGTTTGTGAATATTCTTATTCGACATGCTAAGTAATGTAGGCTTCGACTTTTCAGCAGAGGACTTTTACAGCAGTGGAATGAGTTGCCCAGGTTTGTGTTGTGGAAAAATCACTCCAAAGGCAGTGGGGAAGATTTATTAGACTTCACACACATTAGTAGCAGAGAGACCAAGAGAGACCTATTAGTCCGGCTATTGGAGTAGTGGATGTGACAAATGATGATGACCTGAACTGAGTCAGTGACAATGGGATGAAGGAAAGAATTGTTCTGAGATATGTTTTGGTGGTAGGAGTAAATGGATTTGGTAATTGGGTTGATTTTACGTAAAGATGTTAGAAACTGAGGAATTAAGGACCAGTGTTCACTGAGCCTGCCTTTAGGTCTACATGATCTACCCATAAAGTGCTTGGCATTATAAATAATCACCCAGAATTTTGGGGGGGTATTTTTGCCAATTGTGTGTGTGTGTGTGTGTGTATTTCTTTCCTTAGCTTTGACTTAGGGTATTTCTTTTGGTTTTGTTCTAGGCTCAGCACTCATTTTCTCTTAACTGTATGGAAACAGAACCACTGACCTCTCCCTAGCTTCTCCACTCAAACTCTAACATGAACACGTGTTATCTACTCAAAAAGAGTTATGGCAAGTTTGTATATTGGATGACTGGATTAATGTAGATTATTTATTCATGAGGGAATATCCGGTTGCAGATGTCTAATACCAGTTACAAATTTATCTGGTAGCTTAAGAATCAGTACAGGGAAAAATGCAAATATGAGTATTCTCAAGTTCTATATTTGGCCACTGAAGTCATTAGCATGAAAATGATCTTGAGAGACAAGTGTATAGAATAAGAGAAGATCAAAGATAGAAATTAGGAAACAAATATTTTAAGGCTTTGTAAAGAGGTAGGATAAAATGCTGGAAGAAGAGGGAATTGGTAATGGAGTTGAGAAAACTATATCCTGAGGTCAAGAGGGAAATAATTCTTAAGAAGACAACAATGGCAAGTACCTCTGAGAGATCAAGCAAAGTAATAAATTAAAAATGCCCACCAGATTCTGAAATTAAGAAGTATGCAATTATATTATCAAAAATCATTTTCTTAAGTAGTAAAGGCAGAAGTCATCTCTGTGGATTAAGAAAGGAATGGTAAGTGAGAAAGTAAAGAAAATAAGTATAGTTTGTTCTTTTAAGAACTTGTATTATAAAGTGAATTACAGAGCAAGGATTATGCCCTGAGAGGAACATATGATCCAAAAACATATATTTCAACGGAAAAGAATAAGTATGTTCAAGTGCTAAGAAGAAAAGTGCAGAGTCCAAGAGAAAGGGGGTGTCTTCAATCAGGCAGGGTCCCAGAAGGAGCAGTAGGGGAATGAGATCTTCAACATAGATGGGGCTGTCTGTCTTGGAGGTGAAGTGGGGCATCTCTTCTTTTGAGACATAAATGAGAAAAGAAAGAATAGGTATGGGGAAAACTAGTAGGTTGGTAGATAGGAAATAGATTAGTATGGATGTGGTAGAAGGGAAGTTGATAGAGTTCATGTTTCATAGCCTTTTAGATTCTCAGAGGTGTATGGGGCAAGATAATTTGTTAGGATTGAGAGAAGCAGACTGAAATGGGCTTGTAAAAATATAATAAAGACCTAGAGTAACTAAAAAAAAGAGAGATGTTAAAGGGAACAGCTTAGAGAAAAGTAAAAGGAATGTCAAGCTTTATTGGAATTGTTTGAGGCTATATATGTATGTATGTATATATATATATATATATATATATATAATTTTTTTTGGTCAAATCATAGTTCAATAACATAGTTGCAGAAGTTGAAATATTTGTTGGTTAGGCCTTGGGATGAGAATTAACAGTATGAATTCTTCAGAAGGACAAAGAAAATGAAGGAAGGGGGAATTAAACTTTAGCCTCTAAATCTACTGATCAACTTTACTCACATACCTCATTTAGTCATCAAAAAGTTGTTCAGAGGTAGACATTATTTCTTTTGTACTGAATAAGAATCTAAAGTTGAAAAATCCTAGAGACTTAGAGAAAGTCACGAGTTCTAAGTGGCAGAAACAGAATTTTAACCTATGTATGTATTATTTTACATTCGGGGCTCTTTTAACCAAATTTTGCTAGGTAAGAATTAGGAATGATCTGAAATCATCAAACAGTGGAGTGAAGAAAGCAGATGAAACATAGGCAAGGGCTTTTGAAGGAAGAGACTAGAGAAGGGTTAAGGAAAAGGGTAATTAAATGTCATTGAATAATTGGTGCATTTGGAGCATAACCACAGGGAATATAAAAGAAGAGAAGCTATAGCCAGAAAGTGGGAATTGGGAGGCTGAGATTTCAAAGATGAAGAACATCCAAATGATAGAACATCCTGATGTGAGGTCCTAACTATCCTTTCTTAAATTGTAAAGCTGCATTATGTTGGATTCTATATGTCAAGGAACAATGCTATCGGGGTGTTGATTAAGTTAACCAGTTAACCATGTGAAAGCTGAAATGATCTTAATTTTGGAAGAACTTAGGTTGGCAAAGAGGATGAACCTCATAATTGAGGTATCAGAGAGATAAGGGATAGAATTCTCTGCCACTATTAGATGTTACCTATGAAAACTTAATCTTCTTCTCTAAGTATTGAAACACAAGAGCCTCAAGAATAGATGGAGAAGAATGGTTTTAATTTATGGTTTGTTTTTAACCAGGCTTTACTTTCAATCAAATTTCTACTCCCAGTTAATTTTGCCTTAACCCCCCAAAATTATACTTTTTTTGTAGTTTTCTAATATGTACTGTCTAAACCTGGAAATATTTTTTTTCGGCATTAATACATTATAAATCTCTTTAGTTCACTTCAGGTAACAAGTGAAAATTTGGAAAATTTCTCTGTTTTCTTGCCTCTCCTAATTCATTTTAAAGTCTAGAATAGTGAACTAGATTAATCCTGCTCAATTTATAGTACTGATTATTAACCAAAACTGCTTTTTTTTAAGTCTAATTATGTCTCAACAAACCATAGATAAATGGTTTTATGATAGGGGTTTTATGCTAAGTCAAATCACTGAGAAGGAATAAAATCTCTGTGCTTCTACTTAAAATACTTCCCATTTTTATTAGAAGAAGATAATTTTTCTAGTGGGTGCCAAGGATATGAAAAGCATTTTAGTTTTTCTTTAATGGAATCAGAAAAGGAGAACACTAAAACCAACCATAAAAGTCCACTAGTGGCCCTAAAAAGAGTTTCCTGTGTAGAAGAATGAGCCCTAAGCACAAGTCAGATGTGGCCTCTGACCAGGAGTCAGTTAGTTGCCTTTCACTAGTTTCAGGGCCAACACACATAACTTTAACATAGTTATTTTTTCATCATCACATCATCATCACCTGTGAGTGCCTTCTGGAAGTCAGCTCCTGCCAGAAGAACTAATACTACCACTAATAATGTAAAATAGGATATCACAAATTCATTTGGTAAATGGCACTTATAATGGGAGTAAAGTTTTATCTTTTACAATCAGAGAACACATTAATAGCATCTTTCCTTAGGCAATGAGGATGCTTTTAATCTCTAATCTATTACTAATTCTCATGTATGCCCTACAGGTTCATTTTGTTCTTTGGATTTGATCTTTTTTTTTTTTTTTTTAACTTAGTCTTATTCAATATATTTTCTAAAGGTACTATAGTGGACCATTTTTATCACCATTCTTGAAAATACTGCTTCTTCAGATTTTGTTTAGATTCCTTTTGTGTTGTTAATAACCAGGTTAGATGAAAAAGAACCAAGTTGGTGAATTAAAGAGCAGAAGGGTAAGTTTAGAGATTTACAATTTTCTTCTTTCATTATTGTAAAAGGAATGGGGGTAAAAATCAATGCTTTGGGTTAATAAATACATGAAGTAACATTTCAATTTCAAACCCATGTAACAGTTGTGGGACACTTTTAAATATGGAAGGGGGCAATGCCAGTAATTAAACCAGAGTAGCAGTGCAGGATTAATCCAGGATTGTCCTCCATAAACCACATGCACGGTCACCCTGCTTTTATGCCCTTTACCCAATTCCATGCTATTTTTCATGGTTATTTATGACACTGATTTATCTGTTTTTGGTGGTTTGAAAGCTATCTGAACTGGTGTTATTTCTCTCTCACTCCATTGTATTTCCCACAGTGATTTGCGTGTAGTACATCTTCAAAAAGGTGGTTTCCCAATAAATGACGAATGTTTGAAGTAGGTAGGAGCACCCTCTACTACAATGTGACCAATATATTGTTTCACATCAAAGAGCAGCTTCTGACATCCTGCCTCTTTCATGTGTGCAATAATACCTTTAGAATTCTTATTACCCTGCAGAGCTCTGTCCTAATTTTTTCTCATAAGCTCATTTAAAAATAAAATTTCTGTATTTTGTTATCTGTAATTAGATATATGTTCCACTTAGCTTCCACTTGTAGAGTGTATGACATCCTGTCCCAAATTCACCCAATTACACAAAATCAAATCCTTCGTAATCTCTCTGAAACATTTTCATTCTCTTCTCTCAGCTATAACTGATTCAATTTACAAAGAAATTACAAGTGAAGAAATACTTATTTTTCAATTCCATTTGGAAACTTCCTGAAATTCTAGACTTCAGAAGAAAAAAAAATCATCTTAAATATTACTTAGGTCAACTACCTCGCCTTTGGATGTTAGGATTCTGCAAATTAAAATCACTTGTGCTAGGTCAAATAGTAGCAGAAAAGAGACTTATGTCAATAAATCATGTACATTTATATTTTCAGCCTGTGTATGTGGATTGTAAAGATTTCCTAATTGAAAAAGAATCTTTTTGGATCATGCATCACCTACAATGATGAAAAGTTTGACTATAGTAGCTTAACCAAATAAAAGCTTATGTTTCTTAGAGAAGTCTGCAAATAAGTGTATAGTGATGACACAGGAGATTTAAAAAATCCGTATTTCAGGATCCTACTGTTTTTCTGTTCCACTGTCTCTAGCCTATAGTTTAATTCTCCTGATTTCCTCATAATCTCATAAACCTACCCAGTTTACAGATTTCCATCTAATTTTCAGGCAGGAAGAAGAGGAAGGAATAAGGAGGAAGGACAGTACCTATATTTGGAAGGCAAAACATTCCTAGAAGTCTCTGTGAGACTTGTATTGAATCTCATAGGCCACTGTTGGCTGTAAAAACAGCAGGGGGCCTGTAGGCTATTTGGTTTTTAAACTGGCAATTACCACTCCAAAATCCCGCAGTAATTTCCTAACATGAAAAAGGAAGAAATAAGTGTTCATTAAGCATCCAGCAGTGTTTGCTACAATTTGTTTACATAGAAAGGGAATTTTTGGAAGTATCTTAGTATCTCTGCTTTAATCAGAATCAGACTCAAACCATCAGACCAGGAGTGACACCCAAGAAAACCTCAGTGTCATTCTGGTATAGACATCATTCTCACTTCTTGACACCACCATCTCACAGTGCAGGGACTTGATAATTATCCACTCTCTACCAATTTCCTCAAGGGGCTGGACCCAAGCATGCCTGACTTGCAACTTATTTTCCTGCAAACATTTGTTTTTTGTATTGATTATCTGCAAAACTTATATACCTGCTGATTTAATTTAATAAATTCAGTCAAACTTGGTTGATAATGACTAAAGCTGATATGAAGCTATCTTGACACGTTACCACTTTTGATGGCTTTTTTACATCACAGGTTCTTCTGTGCTTTTATGCAAGGAAATTAGTAAAGTGCAGTATTTAGGTTCCACTGCAAGGCATTAGTGAAGAGATATTTTAGGAGATAGACTCTTTTCTAAAGTCCCTGAAAGAACATTAAGCTTGGAGTTAACCTTGGTCATATGACTTACCATAAGGAAAGGTTTTGGTTTTTGGAGTCAGTAGCTTTAGATTAATATTCAGACACGACTACCGTAATGTGACCTTGGCCAAGTGTCTACAATCAGTGTTTCACAGGTAAAATTGGAGGAAGTAAGTCTTCCTCAAAGGGCTGCTCTGAAGGTTAGTACCAACTATGTATTTGATGACACTGAAATAAACCGTAATGGGCTACATGCCCTTTACATGCTCATTTTTATTAGTAAAAGATAAAAAGAACTAAATTTAAAAACAGATGCTCACCTTTCTTTAAAGGACAGCTCTGTCAAGGCTTCAAGCTTTGTTTTAAACCCTAGAGGCTTCCCTCTGCTGCCTCTGCTGAAATCATCTAACATTTCTGGGTTTCAACTTCAGTAGTAACAGAAATAGAATTACTTGCTTCTTGTTATCACAAAAAGGATATGATTAAATTAGTGTTTAAGAATAAAAAAGGTAGGGGCGCCTGGGTGACTCAGTAGATACTGCCCTTTTGTGGATAAGGAAGCTGAGACTCAAAGAAGATAAGTAACTCACCCAAAGTTATACAAATAATACATGTTGGAAACAGGGTTTAAACCCATGTTTGGGTACCTCCAACATTTCTGTAGCTAATGAATACATATACTGTCCTTTAGAATATCTTTTCCATCAACCACCAAAAATACAACAAACAACAAAAAAAGTCCAGTAGTTCTGGGAAGGTGTTACCATGTTCCTTGGAGATAAATATTCCTCTCTATATTTCTGGGGAAAGTATGCCGCCAAACAAATATCAAAAAAACCACTGGCATGTAGGCAAATTCAGTTATTGATGGAGATTGGAAAGCAGAGTAAGTTGACTTAGCTAAAGATTCAACAGGATTTGATATGAATGCTGTTAAGAACTCAGAAATCTAACCTTCATCATTGAAAAATAAGCCTTTTCAAAAAAGAATCCTGGTAGGAGGGCAGCATATTGGCATAAAAGAGATTTGGCATTTACGGCACCCACATGAAATAGAAGGTAGTGAAAGTGAAAAAAAAAAAAGCAGAGAAGATATTTCAGATTATTCTTGTATGTGTGTTTAATGAAAGAAAGCCCTGCTCATTACACCAGCAAAACATTTTTAATTGGGGGTCTGTTAATCTTCAATATTCAATGAACTATAAACCATTCCAAATTGCATTTAGTTATAAATAAACTGAATCTTCTCAGACTTTGAATCCTTTCAATTGACTCAGCATGATGAAGATTGCCCTTAGATGTTGCTGCAGTATCTAAGGCAGATTAAAGGTTCCACTGCATTTTTAATCCACGTTTTTTTTTTTGAGTTTTGACTTTTCAGATATTTTCTGAAGAGCCGTGACTACCTCCTAATGTACAGGGTCCAGCGGTTTGATTAACAAGTCCCACAAAGTATATGAAAAAGCAGGAGGTAAACTGCTCCATGCCATGCCCCAGAAACAAGTTGCATCATATTTGAGGCTACCTGACTCCACCAGTGAATGAGATACTCAAAAAAGATTTCTTAGCCTTTGACATTTTAGAAGCTGTAGAACAGCTCAAGGCTGGAGTGTCATTAACAGATGAGATTTTTTCAAGTTACTGCATTTTCCTATTCTACCCAGTTTAATTGGCATGTCAGGCTATGGATCCATCCTGTGATAAAAGGCCAAATGTCTACTGATTCTCCCAGCCTGACTGGTGAGTTTTAAGGGGCTTTGGAGTTGCTTATAGACAATGAGACAGACCATTCAGTGAACCTTGTTATTGAAGTTGACAAAGAAGCAGACTGAGTGTAGGGAAGAGTATTTCCACATGTACTATTCTAGTTGTCAGACACACTATCAAAAGAGACTTGGAGGAGATGTGGGGCCACTGGCTTATGTAATGCCTTTCTTTCTTTTCCCTTTTTTTCCCCCCTTTTTTTCTCCTTTCTTTCTCTTTTCCCTCCCTTAAGGATAGAGCAATTAAATGTAACAATAAAATCCAAACTTTCTTGGATAAGACAAGATTTCAGTTTATGAAATAGGAAAAAAAGTTTTGGACAGAAGAAAAATTCGTTTCTAGAGAAAAAAATAAATATCCTGAAATCAGGGTTTTTTTTTTTTTTTTTTTTTTTTTTTGGCTGTGCTAACACTCTCTTAGACAATGTACCCTTCCTGTTGTATGTGTTCTATAACGTCTGCTATTGAACCTGATGTGGCCTGGTAGGTTGTTTTGACCCATCACATCTGCCACAAGATGTTTAAGTGATAGGGTCGAACTGTTATAAAGAACCAAAAGAAATCAATCAAGCGGCATAGGTCAGAGGAACATTTCTTGTCCAGGAAATGGACAAGAAGGTAAGGACAACAGGGACTTCTGGAAACACCAGGAAATGCATCTAAAATATCTCTGCATCCTGGGCCACTTGACCAGTTATAGAAAATAGAGTTTGTGCCTGTCATGAATTCAGGTGATTGAAAGAAAGGATGAACAAATGCCAGTGAAAGACTAAGATTGCTCTGATTATTAAAATAGTGATGATTCAGTCACCTCTCCCATCTCCAGAAACTCACCTTCTTATTAAATGAAGTATATGAGCATACATCTTTCTTTTGGGAAATGGTTAACTATTTTAATCCCACTAAGTTTATGAGTTGATGCCATTCCAGCTCTATCTTGTACTACTTCTTTTACATTTCTTTATTCTTTCATTCTGTCTTCCAGCCAAACCAATTTCTTGATTGCTACCTAGACCTGTTTTCTGTTTCGTCTTTTCTCATGCTGTTCTGTCAGTTTGTATGCCCTTTCTTCCATCTTATTCAATCTGTTAGATCCTGGCTAATGTGGTGCCTCTTTTCCAAAGCCTTTTCTCATGTTCCCAGCCAAAAGAAATCTCTCTCTCCCCTGAATTTCTCTTGTGCTTTTTTCTTTCTCTAATAGAATTCATATTTTACCTTATATCATGGTTATCTCCTCTACTTTAGAAAGATCTCCTTTAGTGTCCCACCCTTACTATGAAACTACACTTTAATAACCTAGCTATAATTTCTATCTTGTCAATAGAAAACAATATCAGAAAACAATGAAGATTTTCCAAGATGTTATTTTTATTTATATTTTATATTATTAAAGTTACATAATGATATTCTGAAATGAGTGTATGGTAATGATGAAATAAAAAGTAGCTTAAGTGGAAGGAGTATCTAGTTAGGAAATTCTGTGTACCTAGCAGAAAATATCAACCAGTAAAAATTCAATAAAATTTTAGTTATTTCACATTATATTCATTAGTGAATTTACTGGAGAGATATAAATTACAAGACATTTGTGGATTTGTTACTCAGAAACTATAATATGCAGGGCAACAAGGCAGGGATATAATAAGTTATCTCGGGTTTTTACAACAACCACGGATGATGGATATTATTATCACAGTTTACATATGATAAAACCAAAGTTTATGAAAAGTAATGACTTGCTAAAGGGCATGTAGCAAATAAATATAGCTAGCCATTCCAAAATCTGGCCTTAAAAATGCTGATCTTCAAAACTAACAAGAAATCCCATGAAGGGGTCAAAATGAGGCAGCGATTGAGGAAGAAATACTTTTATCCTTCATTTGTCAACTGATTGGTTGATTCATTCATTCATTTGGCAAATATTTTTTAAAAGGTTTTATTTATTTATTAGAGAGAGAGAGAGGTGGAGCACAAGCAGGGTGGAGGTGGGGGGAGAGAGAGAGAGAGAGGTGGAGCACGAGCAGGGTAAGGGAGAGGCAGAGGGAGAAGCAGACTCCCTGCTGAGCAGGGAGCCCAAAGCGAGGTGGGGCTGGATCCCAGGACCCTGGGATCATGACCTGAGCCAAAGGCAGATACTTAACTGACTGAGCCACCCAGGTGCCCCTCATTTGACAAATATTTTTGAGCCCCATATTAGCCACTGTTCTAGAGGCTGGGATGCAGCAGTGAATATATATTTGGTCACAAAAGCATTGCTGAATTTCTAGCCATCACATCTACATTTGAGGCAAAGGGAACAGAAAAGGGAAGAGACATTTTCTAGTCTCTCTCTTTTAAAGGAGTATTATTGGAAGTCATTTTAAAACCTTTTTCTTATGGTTTTCTGGCCAGTACTTAATCACATGACCACCCCCATCTGTAAGGCAGGCTGAAGAATGTAGTTTTCAGTTACACACATTGATATTGCAACAACATGTGTTTAGGGTTATATGTGTGGAGGAAAAATATACAATGGCTATTGGTGGGCAGCTAGCTGTCTCTGACTCTCCTCTCCAAAACCACTATACACAGAGTGATCTGTTAGTACCCATCTGGCTGTTAACTGAAATAGCGCAGGACCTAAAAAAGGATTTCCAGTCCATAGATGGAATGCCTATCCTTTCTTCTCTATTTTCTTCTCTTCTGTCTTCTCTTTCAATCTCTTTCAAGTTAATCATAGCTTTATATATAAAGAGCATGGCCATCCTGTTTCATTCACTATTCTCTTTTCAGCTAATAAGTTGTACATATATCTGTGTAAACAAGGACAAACCAAAATGTCAGGGTGGATACACAAGAGATATAGATTATAGGAGAAAGGGAACTAAAATAAAAAGAAAGGAATAAAAAATGATAACATACAAATGCAAAAGTCTAAGTTAGATTTAAATAATAGCCAAAGGATAGGACATTTTTATATTCAGTTGTTCAAGTCATTAAGAAGGAGAAGAGAAGGATTTTGTAATCAATATAATTATCTATTTTTTTCCAATGAAGGAGATAAACAAAGGATTGCCCTATTTCCTGAATAACTCATTATTTTAGGAAAAAATTTTTACTTGGAAAAATGGTGAGATTAAAAAAAAAGTTACCTTTAAAAGTGAATGCCATAATAGCAGTACAGGAAATAGGAAAGCTGAAGGTATTGAATGTCTTTTAGATGTTTGAGTTAATATCTCTCAGTGGCTGTTTCACTTTGTTTTGAGGAAACAGCTGGAAGCTCACAGGTTTAAAAGAAAAGATTTAGAGGAAAAAATAGAACCAAATAGACAAGATGTGTTGATCATTAACAACCAGCTATGGTTTATACTGTGTATTTTAAAATGGATTTAATTAAGCTGGTGGAGCAGTATTCCTCAGGACTTGCTAATTAACTAATAAAGTCCCCATCACTCCTAATTGTCTTGAACAGAGACAATTACTACAAAAATGAAACAGTTGCTGCTAAAGGGAAATTCAATGTTTCTTAAAAATAGCAACAATTGGACAATGTAAACAAATTTGTGTAAGTCACTCACATGGAATAACTAGCTTATCTGATTTAAATTCGGTCAAAGAACATGAAACATTAATAAAAGAAGCAATTAATGAAGAATGACAAGAGTCATATATAAGTGTGTACATATATGAAATAGATTCATTAACTGTATTCATACCAGCACTTCTATAATTGATTGCTTTGTTAATTGTTTAATTAAATATCTCCTTCCAAAGAAAAAGGAGACATCAAGGCTTTTGAACAGATATTAAAAAACCAAATTAATGTAAATGAGAAGTAATTGTAACAAAAAAGTTAAAAGCAAATAAACTGAACCAAATGTGCTTATGAAAAAGTACTTCATAAGTATCTATGCTCTTGATAGCTATTGGTGACAAATTTGGTTCTTCTAGCTAATGTAAAGAGGGAAATCTGGTAAGTCACATAATTCACTGTCCATAAATTTAAGAGCAATTCAATATCTTAGGAAAGGCACAACTGTAATTAATCCTAAAATCAGGTATGAATCTCTTTTGAGGGTTTTCATATGTAAGTATTACTATGTATAACAAACTGAACAATATATTTATCAACATATTTCCAGGATGTTTCAAAATTAAGTTCCAATATACTTTAATGGGATCACATTAAAGCATGATTCAATAATCTATAATTAATCCAAAGTCCATATATCAGTTTCCACATATTTAACTTAAATCTAGGGGTATATTTTAGAGTATATGAAGAATGAATGAGTTGTACCCACTAAAGACAATTCACCCACAGATATTGGTTCAGTCATTATATGTCATCAGAGATAGTTGACAACAGATAAAGGGCATTGATAACCTATATATTGACCCTACTATTTATTAGTAATAAATATTAATAGATTTTGAGTTGTTGAGCTTATTCACATCCTAATATTTGTTTACTGAATTCTTAATGGTTCTTACTGAATAGAGAAGTAAATGACTTGATGATTAGCCTTTGGGGAAGAAAGGGTGAGAAAACACACCTTTATTTGCTACCCTGAACAAGAATCATTAGTTAAGTTATACACCTTTGTATGTAAAGTAAAAATTCAGGTACAGACTACTAATTTTCCTGTAGTTAATGGATATTAGCAGTTGTACAAAATGGGGCCACAATGAATGGTGTTTGAATAAAACACTTAATTTAAGGCACATGTCCTCAAGGTTTTTAAAGTTTCTTTTTTTTTTTTTTTTTTTTTTTTTTTTTTTTAAAGATTTTATTTATTTATTTGAGAGAGAGAATGAGAGAGAGAGAGAACACATGAGAGGGGATAGGGTCAGAGGACGAAGCAGACTCCCTGCCAAGCAGTGAGCCCGATGCGGGACTCGATCCAGGGACTCCAGGATCATGACCTGAGCCGAAGGCAGTCGCTTAACCAACTGAGCCACCCAGGCGCCCTAAAGTTTCTTTTACAGTAAAAGGCACACAACCAAGAAAAGATAGAAATATGCTTCTTGATATTTATAGAGTTAAGTGGGTATTGAAATGTTAAAATATCTTCCTAATTATGACTTGTAACTTCCTTCTTCATTGTATGTTTTTATAGTGTTTCTTCTTTTCCATAACAAACAAATGTCATAGAAGGGAATAAAGTATATATGAAATGTCAATGTGACTAGATTAATCCCAATTTATATAAAAATTATAGGTTTAAGGGCGGGTGCCTGGGTGGCTCAATCAGTTAAGCATCCGACCCTTGGTTTCAGCTCAGGTCGTGATCTCAGGATTGTGAGATTGAGCTCTGCATCTGGCTTGGGGTTGGGCACAGAGCCTGCTTAAAATTCTCTCTCTTCCTCTCCCTCCTCCCCTCTCCCCCACTCATGCCAGTGCTTGTAAATGGTCTTTGTCTCTCAAAAAAAAAAAAAAAAAGTGTAGGTTTGGACATAATAATACAAACTTTTCAAAGATCTGAAAAGTCTGAATGAGTAAATTATTTTTTATTGTATTAATAGAAGTCATGAATGTATTGTGTTCATCAGTCAGGCTTCAGGGTGATGATAGAGGTGACTCATAAATGTCTTTCATTCACTCTACTAGACTCCTGTCTTTCCTACCTTCTCAATCAGCAATTCTTAAGGCAATAGTTCTTTGACCTTACAAAACCAGTCCATTGGCTCCTATACCTACTCTCATTCTATCTGTTCCCTCTATATTAACTTTCTTCATATCCCAGCTTGAGATATAATGTCCCAATACTTCACTCTTCTGTTGTTACCCTCAACTACTTTGTTTCACTGTCCTACCAGTATGTGGACAACTTGAGTTGAAACGAATTAGTGAGTCAAGAAAGATAGTCTAGATACCAAACAAATAAAACAAGAACATTTATTGATCTTCCATTAAAAAATGCTACTGATATATAGTTAGCTTTATAATGAATCAATTAATAGTTATGTTATAATATTACATATTATATTTATTGTATATTATATGTTTTAGATTATATTTATATGACAGTATTATACAAATACGCTATATATAATATATATATTAATTCCAGTTAGTTAATTTCTGTCTTCTACTATTTAATTTTTAAATAATATTATAACATATATATTTAATATATTAAAAAGTTTTATATTCTTATTTGGTTATTATATGGAAATCTAAAATTTATCTTAAGCCTTTTTTAAAACTACATGCTTTTTTCTTTTTCAAATTATATATTATACTCCTTTCCTACTTCTCTGATGTTGTGTATTATTATGCCAAAGCTTAGAATGTCTAAATTAAAATAAATCTTCTAGTTAGTATTATTTTGATAAAGAACTGGTTGTAAGATCCTTAAACTCTTTCCCCAAGTCTCATGCAATTAGAAAAGAACAATACATGTGACTACAAATTCCTAAACTTTTTTTCTGATACTCTCTTTTTAGTCATCAGTCAAAAGCAGCACTTCTTTTACACAAATGTATTTATATTTGACTATAGTCCATATTTTAATTAATGGAAAATCCTAGTATAGTGTAGAATTCTAAGTTCTTTATGGAATCCAAAATGGTTTTGAAATCACTCAAAATGGTTTTGGAATCACCTTCTCCCAGGACATCTCTGGTCTGCATAGCTAGTCCAGGCACCTTCTTTGAGTCTGAATTTCCCGTATCAGCTGACACTTTCAACTTCTAGCTTCTTATCAAAGCTGCATTGTCAGTGGTGAATAATGTTTTCCCCAAGCTGGGTATATATTTTTTCCATTGTAATTCTAAATTGTCTTTGATCATGATTCCCATTTAAAAAAAAATTTTTTTGAGCAAAGCATATTATGTAATCTAAGGATACCATGATTGGAGTAATCACTTCCAAGAACAAGTTAACAAGAAGATAAAGGGGCCAACCAAATGATTGTCCAAGGGAAAAGGACCCTTGGATCTTTTTGCTGATACCAAGGGAACTGATTAGATGCAAATAGATGGGGACTTCTGCACCCTTGGAACATTTATATACAGCACTCTGGCTTAGAAAAAGTTTCTTAAGAAAAACACTTAAGTTTTAAGACCATTCTTCAAGATCAAATACATGGGCTTGCAAATGATTGAAAAAAGTAGTACTAAAATGAAAGAAAATTGTGATATTTGTAATTGATACTTTCCTGATTCATCAAAGATCATTTTTAAAATAACGACAAAAATAAATCAAGTGTGATCTATAGTTTATATTTTTATTGTATCTAAGGGCTAGATAACTTGAGGAATAAACTCAAATACAAATGGAAGTGCAGACTTTCAAGACTGAATATAAATGAGAAGAAAACATTTCCACTTCTAGCATTAGGCTTTTAAATAAACTATTGCTGAAGCAGTCACAGTTGATATAACTGATGTATTAAACAATAGAATGAAAGCAGGTAAAACTGAGAGTGAAGCTGAGTGATTACTACTTTTAAAGCTTTTTTACACAAGCTAAAACAATAAAATAAATGTATCTCCTGAAGATGAAGAAAGATGAATTCACCTGTGTATCAATCTACTAGCAGAAATGATAATAAAGCTGCTTAAAAATAAAAATTCTCCACAACGGTATTCTTTTAATTTAAATTCAAGTTAGACAACATATGGTATAGTATTAGTTTCAGGAGTAGAATTTAGTGATTCATCACCTACATAGAACACCCAGTGTTCATCACAACAAGTGCCCTCCTTAATGCCCGTCACTCTTGGCCCATCCCCCCACCCACCTCCCCTCCAGCAACCCTCAGTTTGTTCTCTATATTTAAGAGTCTCTTATGGTTTGCCTTCCTCTCTATTTTTATCTTATTTTATTTTTCCTTCCTTTTTCCCCCATGTTCATCTATTTTGATTCTTAAATTCCACATATGAGTGAAATCATATATTTGTCTTTCTCAGACTAACTTATTTTGCTTAGCATTATACATTCTAGTTCCATCCACATCCACATCATTGCAAATGGCAAGATTTCATTCTTTTTGATGGCTGAGTAATATTCCTGTGTGTGTGTGTGTGTGTGTGTGTGTGTGTGTGTGTGTGTGTGTGGACATTTGGGCTCTTTCCATATTTTGGCTATTGTTGATAGTGCTGCTATAAACATTGGGGTGCATGTTCCCCTTCATGTGTATCCTTTGGATAAATACCTAGTAGTGCAATTGTTGGATTGTAGGGTAGTACTATTTTTAACATTTTGAGGAATCTGGATAGTATTTTCCAGGGTGAATGCACCAGTTTGCATTCCCACCAACAAAGCAAAAGCATTCCCCTTTCTCCATATCCTTGCCAACATCTATTGTTTCCTGAATTGTTAATTTTAGACATTCTGACAGGTGTGAGGTGGTATCTTGTTGTAGTTTTGATTTGTATTTCCCTGATGATGAGTAATGTTGAGCATCTTTTCATGTGTCTGTTAGCCATCTGGATGTCTTCTTTGGAAAAGTGTCTATTCATGTCTTCTGCCCATTTCCTAACTGGATTATTTGTTTTTTGGGTGTTGATTTTGATAAGTTCTTTATAGATTTGGGATACTAACCCTTTATCCAGTATGTCATTTGCTAATATCTTCTCCCATTCTGTCAGTTGCCTTTTAGTTTTGGTGATGTTTCCTTCACTGTGCAGAAGCTTTTTATCTTGATGAAGTCCTAATAGTTCATTTTTACTTTTATTTCCCTTGCTTCTGGAGACGTGACTAGTAAAATGTTGCTACAGCTGAGGTCAAAAAGGTTGCTACATCTGTTTTCCTGTAGGATTTTGATGGTTTCCTGTTTCACATTAAGGTCTTTCATCCATTTTGAATTTATTTTTGTGTATGGTGTAAGAAAGTGGTCTAGTGTCATCCTTCTGCATGCCACTCTCCAGTTTTCCCAACATCATTTGTTGAAGAGACTGTCTTTTATCAATTGGATATTCTTTCCTGCTTTGTTGAAAATTAGTTGGCCATAGAGTTGTAGGTCCATTTCTAGGTTCTCTCTTCTGTTGCATTGATCTATGTGTCTGTTTTTGTACCAGTACCACACTCTGTCGATAGTTGTAGCTTTGTAATACAGTTTAAATTCCGGAATTGTGATGCTTCCTGCTTTGCTTTTTTTTCCCCCCAACATTACTTTGAGTATTTGGGGGCTTTTCTGGTTCCATACAAATTTTAGAATTATTTGTTTTAGCTCTTTGAAAATGCTGTTGTTATTCTGATTGGGATTGCATTGAATGTGTAGATTGCTTTGGGTAGTATAGGCATTTTAATAATATTTATTCTTCTAATCCATGAGCATGGAATGTTTTTCCATTTCTTTGTGTCTTCTTCAGTTTCTATCATAAGTGTTCTATAATTTGCAGCCTTACAGATCTTTTACCTCTTTGGTTAAGTTTATTCCTAGGAATCCTAAGATTCCTATCTTACGGTTTTTGGTGCAGTTGTAAATGGGATCGATTCCTTGATTTCTCTTTCTGCTGCTCCATTGTTGGTGTATAAAGATGCAACAGACTTCTGTGCATTGATTTTATATCTTGTAACTTTGTTGAATTCCTGTATCAGTTCTAGCAATTTTTTGGTGGAGTCTTTCAGGTTTTCTACATAGTATATCATGTCGTCTGTGAAGAGTGAAAGTTTGACTTCTTCCTTGCCGATTTGGAAGCCTTTTATTTCTTTTTGTTGTCTGATTGCTGAGGCTAGGACTTCCAGCACTATGTTGAACAACCGTAGTGAGAGTGGACCACAGGGGAAAAGCTCTCAGTGTTTCCCCATTGAGGATGATATTAGGGTCTTTCATATATGGCCTTTATGATGTTGAAGTATGTTCCTTCTAACCCTACTTTCTTCAGGGTTTTTATCAAGAATTGATGCTGTATTTTGTCAAATGCTTTTTCTGCTTCCATTGAGAGGATCATATGTTTCTTATCCTTTCTTTTATTAATGTGGTGTATCACATTAATTGATTTGTGGATATTGAACCACCCCTGCACCCAGAAATAAGTCCCACTTGATCATGGTGAATTATCCTTTTAATGTACTGTTGGATCTGATTAGCTAGTATCTCACTGAGAATTTTTGCATCCATGTTCATCAGTGATATTAGTCTGTAATTCTCCTTTTTAGTGGAGTCTTTGTCTGGTTTTGGAATCAAGGTAATGGTGACCTCATAGAATGAGCTTGGAAGTTTTCCTTCCATTTCTATTTTGTGGAACAGCTTCAGCAGAATATGTATTAATTCTTCTTTAAATGTTTGGTTGAGTTCCCCTGGGAAGCCCTAGACTGTTGTTGGGAGATTTTTGATTACTGATTCAATTTCTTTGCTGGTTATGGGTCTGTTCAAATTTTCTATTTCTTCCTGTTTCAGTTTTGGAGGTTTGTATGTTTCTAGGAATTTATCCATTTCTTCCAGAATGCCCAATTTGTTGGCATATAATTGCTCATAATATGTTCTTATAGTTGTATTTCTTTGGTGTTGGTTGTGATCTCTCCTCTTTCATTCATGATTTTGTTTATTTGGGTCCTTTCTCTTTTCTTTTTGATAAGTCCGGCTAAGAGGTTATCAATTTTGTTAACTCTTTCAAAGAACCAGTTCCTAGTTTTGTTGATCTGTTCTGTTTTTTTTTTTTTTTAATTTGTATATCATTTATTTCTGCTCTAATCTTAATTATTTCTCTTCTTCTGCTGGTTTTAGGCTTTATTGGCTATTCTTTTTCCAGCTTCTTTAGGTTAAGGTTAGGTTGTATCTTTGAGACTTTTCTTGCTTCTTGAGGAGGCCTGTATAGCTATATACTTCCTTCTTAAGACCAATTTTGCTGTGTCCCAAAGGTTTTGGACTGTTGTGTTTTCATTTTCATTTGCTTCCATGTATTTTTTTTTTCAATTTCTTCTTTAATTTCCTGGTTGACCCATTCATTCTTTAGTAGAATGTTCTTTAACCTCCATGTATTTGTGATCTTTCCAAATTTTTTCTTGTGGTTGGCTTCAAGTTTCATGGCATTGTGGTCTGAAAATGTGTATGGTATGATATCAATCTTTTTGTTCTGGTTGAAGCCTGATATGTGACTTTAGTATGTGATTTATTCTGTAGAATGTTCCATATGCGCTCAAAAAGAATGTGTATTCTGCTACTTTAGGATGAAATGCTCTGAATATGTCTGTTCAGTCCATCTGGTCCAGTCTGTCATTCAAAGGCATTGTTTCCTTGTTGATCTTCTGCTTAGATAATCTGTCCATTGCTGTGAGTGGGTTGTTAAAGCCCCCCACTATTATTGTTTTATTATCAATGAATTTCTTTATGTTTGTTATTAATTGATTTATGTATTTGGCTGCTCCCAACTTGGGGACATAAATATTTACAATTGTTAGATCTTTTTGGATAGACCCCTTTATTATGATATAGTCCCTTCTTCATCTCTTATTACAGTCTTTGGTTTAAAATCTAGTTTGGAGAGAGGAGGGAAGATAGCAGAGGATTAGGGGACCCTATTTCAACCAGTCCCCTGAATTTGGATATCTACCAAACAATTCTGAACACCCATGAAATCAGCCTGAAATGTAAGAATATATATCTGGATCTCTACAACCAGAAAATCTCTGGCGGTCTAGAGGTATGAAGGGTTGAGCCATGATTCTATGTGCTGATATTGGAAGATAAACAGAAGGGGGAGGGAGCCGCCATAAGTTGGTGATATAACACTGAAGCACAAAAGTGTCCCACGCTGGGGACCGGGCACAGACTTGCAGACCAGTAGCAACAGGGAAAGGACTTTAGTCCAGCACCCAGACAGGATCGAGGAGCTGCAGGTGCACACATGCGAACTGGGGGCGGCTCGTGGTTTTAGAAGCACAAAGGGCAGAGACATGTCTGGCCCTGGGATCGACCTTTGGGAGAGTTGCTGTGGGGCACACACCGGGGAGGCTGCTGTTTTTAGCAGCACAGACAGAAACGGAGACTGTGTCCTGGAGAGCTCAGTGAAGAGCAGACTGCGATTTCTCTGCTCTGGGACAGAGGTTTGGACATGGTCACTTCTGCTCTGACTGTCAGAAGAGACATGGAAAGCTGCCAGAGGAAAAAAGCTCAAAAAACCAGTTTTCACTGAGCACCTCTGCCCCCAGGGGGCAGGGCAGCTCTGCCCAAGCAGGGTTGCCTGAGTAACAGCATGCCAGACCTCTCCCCCAGAAGAGGATAACACCCTAGGGTACCTATAAAACATGTGCCTCTTGTTTGGGTCATGGTTAATACTTTGGACTCTGTACATTCCCTCAACCACCCCCCCAGAATGACTAAGAGGAGGAACCCCCAACAAAGAAAAGAATCAGAGATTATGGCCTCAGGTCTGCCACAGACCTAATGGAGATGGATATAAGTCTGTCAGAGATAGACTTCAGAGTAACAATTATGAAGTCGATATCTAGACTTGAGAAAAATATTAATGACAATATAGAATCTCTAAGGGCAGAAATGAGATCTAATCAGGCCGACCTTAAAAATGTTATGAATGACATGCAGTCCTAAACTGGGTACTCTGACTGCCAGGGTAAACAAGACAGAAGAACGAATTAGTGAGCTAGAAGATAAGATGATAAAAAAAAAAAAGGAAACCGAGGAGACCTGGGAAAAACAGCTTAAAGCTCAAGAGATCAGACTGAGAGAGATTAATGATACCATGAAAACTTCCAATGTCAGAATTATTGGGATCCCTGAGGGGATGGAGAGAGAGAGAGAGGTCTAGAAGATATATTTGAGCAAATCTTATCTGAGAACTTCCCTAATCTGGGGGAGGAAACAAGCATTCATGTCCAAGAGGCAGAGAGGACCCCCCCCCCAAGATCAATGTGAACAGATCAATGCCCCAACATATAATAGTACAACCTGCAAATCTTAGATCCAAGGAAACAATCCTGGAAGCAGCTAGGGGGAAGAGATTTCTTACCTCCAGAGGAAAGAACATCAGAATAATGTCAGACCTGTCCATAGAGACCTGGCAAGCCAGAAAGGGCTGGCAAGACATATTCAGGGTACTAAATGAGAAGAACATGCAGACAAGGATACTTTATCCAGCAAGACTGTCATTCAGAATGGATGGAGAGACAAGGAGCTTCCAAGACTGGCAGAAACTGAAAGAATATGTGCACCAAACTGGCCCTGCAAGAAATATCAAAGAGGGTTCTATTAAAGAAGAAATACTCCAAGAGTAATATAGAACAGAAATTTACAGAGACAATCTATAGAAACAAGGACTTCATAGGCAACATGATGGGACTAAAATCGTATCTTTTAATAGTCACTCTCAACGTGAGTGTCCTAAATGCTCCCATGAAACAGCACAGGGTTGCAGCCTGGATAAAAAACATGACCCCTCCACATGCTGTATACAAGAAACTCATTTTGAACCTAAAGATACATCCAGACTGAAAGTGAAGGGATGGAGATCCATCTTCCATGCCAACAGACCTCAAAAGAAAGCTGGGGTAGCAATTCTCATATCAGACAAATTAGATTTTAAGCTAAAGACTGTAGTAAGATATACAGAGGGACACTATATCAGCCCCAACACTCTATCATTCTTTTTTTTTTTTTTTAAAGATTTTATTTATTTATTCATGAGAGAGAGAGAGAGAGAGAGGCAGAGGGAGAAGCAGGCTCCCAAGGAGCAGGGAGCCCGATGTGGGACTCGATCCCAGGACCCTGAGATCATGACCTGAGCCGAAGGCAGACGCCTAACCATCTGAGCCACCCAGGCGCCCAACACTCTATCATTCTTAAAGGGTCTATCCAACAAGAAGATCTAACAATTATAAATATCTATGTCCCCAACATGGGAGCAACCAACTACATAAGCCAACTGTTAACCAAAATAAAGACTCATGTTGGCAATAATACTTTAATAGTAGGAGTCCTCAACACTCCACTCTCAACAATAGTTCATCTAAGCAGAAGATCAACAAAGAAACAAAACCTTTGAATGACACATTGGGCCAGATGGACTTCATAGATATATACAGAACATCCCACAGAATGGAAACAACAGAATACTCATTCTTCTCGAACGCACACAGAACTTTCTCCAGAATGACCACATACTGGGTCACAAATCAGGTCTCAATGAATACCAAAAGATTGAGATTACTCCCTACGTATTTTCAGACCACAATGCTTTAAGACTGGAACTCAATCACAAGAAAAAAAATGGAAGGAATTCAAACATTTGGAAGCTAAAGACCATCCTGCTAAAGAATGTTTGGGTCAACCAGGAAATTAAAGAAGAACTTAAACAATTCATGGAAACCAATGAGAATGAAAACACATTGGTCCAAAACCTATGGGATACTGCAAAGGCGGTCCTAAGGGGGAAATACATAGCCATCCAAGCCTCACTCAAAAAAGTAGAAAAATCCCGAATGCATAAGCTAAACTTACACCTAAAGGAACCGGAGAAAGAACAACAAATAAAACTTAACCCAAGTAGGAGAAGAGAAATAATAAAGGTTAGAGCAGAGACCAATGAAATAGAAACCAGAAAAACAGTAGAGCAGGTGAATGAAACTAGAAGCTGGTTCTTTGAAAGAATTTATAAGATCCATAAACCTCTGGCCAGACTTATCCAAAAGAAAAGAGAAAGGACCCAAATTAATAAAATTATGAATGAAAGGGGAGAGATCACGACTAACACCAATGAAATAGAAACAATGATTAGAAATTATTATCAGCAACTATATGCCAATAAATTTAGCAACCTGGAAGAAATGGATGCCTTCCGGGAAACCTATAAACTACCAAGACTGAAACAGGAAGAAATTGACATCTGAATAGACCAATAACCAGTAATGAAATTGAAGCAGTAATCAAAAACCTCCCCAAAAATAAGAGTCCAGGGCCAGATGGATTCCCAGAGGAATTCTACCAAACATTTAAAGAAGAAATAATACCTATTCTCCTGAAGCTGTTTCAAAAAATAGAAACAGAAGGAAAACTTCCAAAATCGTTCTATGAGGCCAGGCTTACCTTGATCACAAAACCAGGCAAAGACCCCATCAAAAAGGAGAATTACAGACCAATATCCCTGATGAATATGGATGCCAAAATTCTCAACAAGATCCTAGCCAATAGGATCCAACAATACATTAAAAGGATTATCCATCACAACCAGGTGGGATTTATTCCTGGGATGCAGCGGTGGTTCAACATTTGCAAATCAATCAACGTGATAGAACACATTAATAAAAGACAAAAACCATATGATCCAGGGAGCCTGGAAAACAGTATGGAAGTTCCTCAAAAAGTTAAAAATAGAGCTACCCTATGACCCAACAATTGCACTACTGGGTATTTATCCCAAAGATACAGATGTAGTGAAATTAAGGGGCATATGACCCCAATGTTCATAGCAGCAAAGTCCACAATAGCCAAAATGTAGAAGGAGCCAAGATGCCCTTCAACAGGGGAATGGATAAAGAAGATGTGGTTCAGGGCGCCTGGGTGGCTCAGTTGGTTAAGCAACTGCCTTCGGCTCAGGTCATGATCCTGGAGTCCCGGGATCGAGTCCCGCATCGGACTCCCTGCTCAGCGGGGAGTCTGCTTCTCCCTCTGATCCTCCCCCCTCATGCTCTCTGTCTCCCATTCTCTCTCTCAGATAAAAAATAAAAAAAAATAAAAATAAAAATAAAAAAAAAAAAAAAAAAAAAAAGAAGATGTGGTTCATATATACAATGGAATATTACTCAGCCATCAGAAAGGATGAATACCTACCATTTGCATCGACATGGATGGAACTGGAGGGGATTATGCTAAGTGAAATAAGTCAAGCAGAGAAAGACAATTATCTTATTGTTTCACTCATATGTGGAACATAAGGAATAGCATGGAGGACATTAGGGGAAGAAAGGGAAAACTGAAGGGGGAGGAATCAGAGGGGGATACAAACCATGAGAGATTATGGACTCTGGGAAACAATCTGAGGGTTTTAAGAGGGGGGATGGTCGAACCCGGTGATGGGTATTAAGGAGGGCACGTGTTGTAATGAGCACTGGGTATTATACACAAATAATGAATCATGGAACACTACATCAAAAACTAATGATGTTCTGTATGGTGACTAACATAACATAATAAAAATAAATAAATAAATAAAATAAAATCTAGTTTGTCTTATATAAGTATGACTACTCTAGCTTTCTTTTGATGTCCATTAGCATGATAGATGATTCTCTACCTCTTCACTTTCTTTTTCTTTCTTTTTTTTTTTTATTGAGAAGGAGAGTTATGAGGGTGAGGGGCAAAGGCAGAGGGTGAGAGAATCTCAAGCAAAATCTGCAGTGAGTATGGAGCCCGATGTGGGGCTTGATCTCACCACCCTGAGATCATGACCTGAGCTGAAATCAAGAGTCAGACACTTAACCAACTGAGCAAGCCAGGTGCCCCTCTACCACCTCACCTTCAATCTGGAGGTGTTTTTAGGTCTAAAATGAGTCTCTTGTAAGCAGCATATTGATGGGTCTTGTTTTTTTTCCATTCTGATACCCTATGTCTTTTGATTCATGCAGAGTAATTATTGATAGGTATGAATTTAATGCTATTGTATTACCTGTAAAGTCATTGTTCCTGTAGATTTTCCCTGTTCCTTTCTAGTCTTTGTTGTTTTGGTCTCTCTTCCCCACTATAAGGGTCCCCTTTAGTATTTCTTGCAGAGCTAGTTTAGTGTTCACGAATTCCTTTCGTTTTTGCTTGTCTTGGAAACTTTTCAGAAAAGTGTTTTTTAATTGAAAATCTATGCCTCATATTAATGAATAACAGAATACATTTGAAATCTTTTTCAGAGTAAAGCAGAAATTAATACTAAACAAATGTAAATAGACATATGGAGACATATATACGTATTCTCAAAAATCTGAAAAACAGAGGGGCGCCTGAGTGGCTCAGCTTGGTAAGCGTCTGCCTTCCATTCAGGTCATGATGCCAGCCTCCTTTGTTCAGGCCCTGCACTGGGCTTCCTGCTCAGTGAGGAGTCTGCTTATCCCTCTCTCTCTCTGCCCCTCCCCCCTTGACTCATGCTCTCTCTCTCTAATAAATAAATAAAGTATTTTTAAAAACCCTGAAGAATGGAAATTCTAGTTTTAAAACACCATTAAGAAATATTTTTATAATATTTGGAGGCAGAAATTTCAATTATCTTGAAAAATAATTTTCATACTGTGTTCTACATATCTAAAACTTTGATTTATTATTTCACAATCTCTCATTTGTAAAACATCACATTTCATAATATTATACATGTGTCTTTTACCTTGTTTCCAAAATGTTTCTTGTGAAAAAAATATCT
Source organism: Halichoerus grypus (assembly GCF_964656455.1). NCBI lineage: Eukaryota > Metazoa > Chordata > Mammalia > Carnivora > Phocidae > Halichoerus > Halichoerus grypus. The sequence goes on from NC_135714.1 coordinate 45,780,964, forward strand.
CAAGAAATGTGTATTTCAGTTTTTTGGGGAATAAATAAGGATCAATTTCATCCTTACATTAATCACTAATATACTAAGGCCAAAATTATCTTTCTTATTCCCACCTTTGGTCAGAGTAATTACCATTCTATTATAGGATGAAATTCACATTCTTAGTTTGGTTTTCACAGCCTCCTCTACCAGTGTCATTTCCTGCCTCTCCATTTTGTTCCCTTTACTACAGTCACAATGAACTTCTTAAATTCTATGGACATACTGCCATCTTTCACAAATGTATATTTTTTCAGATCATTCCCAAGCCTAGAAACAGTCTCCTTTCCTTCTCTCCTTCTCTCTCTTTTACTTTCTCCCAATCTCCCAATTCTTCTGTAATATAAGGCACTGGTTCTTAAAGTGTGGCCCATAGATCACTAGCATTAGCATCACTTGGGAACTTGTCAGAAATGCAAATTTTCAGGCCCTATCCCTGATCTATTATTAAATAAAAAATTCTGGGAAGGGACATAGCAATTTGTATTATAAAAGTGGTCCTCCAGATGGTTCTGATGAGAGTTAAAGCTTGAGAACCTATGGTGTAAGGTGATCTAGGCAACCAGGTCACAACTTAATAACTCAGCATCAAGGAGAACCAGAGCAATGGTTTCTTGTTTTCTAGGAGTCAGCAGCTGATCTAGTGATTGACAGTAGATCTACAGTAAGTGACTCTCAACCTTGGCTGTACTTTGGAAATCACCTATGGAGCTTTTTAAACAAACACTGAAACCTCATATCCCCAGAGATTCTAGGCTGAGGTTCATTCAGCCTGGGCATTGAGATTTTGAAAAGCTTCATGAGTGATTCTAACGTGCAGCCAATTTTGAGAATCACTGCTTTCTCAATTACATCATCTCCAAATTACCTCAGAAGCAACTGTTCATTCTGACCTGCATGGATATCTCTGCTATGGCTGTGACTGAGCTCTTCTCTGCTGTTCTTTTTCTGTGCTGTTTCTGTTGTTGTCACCTCTTTCAAGGCTTTACATTCAAAGCTCCAAAAATGAAAATTCTGTCACAATTCAAAATGGAATACCCCTTTTAAATAAATGCATCATATTGAGCCTCCTCAAAGTTTGTTTCAAGGATCTGGCCTATTGATGATTGACCTTTGGCTAGGGCACTGGACTTACTCCTGGTCCAGCCAGAGTGTGGACAAGAGAGCAGTGGTGTCACCTACTCATCTCAAGTGTTAGCTCCTCCCGGCAAACCCAGTTTCATCTTTTTATGATTTTTTAATGAAGAATATTGTTGTGTAATTATTTATCAGTGTCTTTTTTCTCCAAGTAGATTGTAACCTTCTTGATATCAGAGATGCATATAAAATGGTAAGGATACCATTTTAGGTACTCCATACAACAGCCCCCAATATGAATACACTCATACCACTCACACCATTATGTATGTCCAATAGGATGTGTTCTTATAAATATGAATTTGATGCAGCAGTAAACCCTTTTCACCATGACTATAGATCACTGATGAAAAATAAGTGTAACAAGACTTTACTATTGAAACTTCCATTAATATTTTTGAACCTTTTAGAGGTAGGCAAAAGAAAACAACCATGTAACTATCACTGTTTTCAATATGCAAGTTTCTTCACCTGCAAGCTTCTTTGAAAGGCAAATTTTTAGACCACACCCCAACCTACTACATCTGAATATGCACTTAATGAAATCCTCAGATGATTCATAAGCACTTTAAAGTTTGAGAAGCACTGATTTAATTCTCATACCTGTCATTTGGGTTAGAGCTAAACATTGGTTTACAAATATATTTATAGGTACATGCACAGATTTTTAGTGACCTATTCTAATAAGTGCTGCTCTTTTGGATATGGAGTATTTTTTCAGTTTTTTCTTTTCCCCTTAACTGTGGTAAAATCAATAAAAGGAAAATACTGAGTTTTAACAAATGTGGTAAATTTGCTTTCTATTCAAGCATCTTCATTTAATAAAACTTCTCTTTGTGTTTCTTTCCCTCATTACATATGTTTCACTTCCATAAAGCTTAAACTCACAGAGAATATACTTATAAGATCCTCATCCCAGTTTGAAGGTCTTCAGATTATTATGCCTATAGAAGAATGGCTCCACCTCAGTGTCCTGGCCACTTAGCAACTTTACATATCTCTATATTGGCCACAAAGGCAAGTTTCAATAGCAGTCAGGCCTAAGTCTTTGTGGAAGGCCCTGTGATCTCACCAATCTATGGCAAGATAGGTACCCTTTAATTAGCTTTTGCTGGCCTTTTCCCATCTGCCTCTCTGTTTTGGGGAGATGCTCAATCTTGCTGGATGCTTCCATGAATTGGTACAGAATTGACTCTCCCACAACAGGGGAACCAACGGTTTGTGACATCTCTCATCTGGCCCCTCCAGTTTGATGCCATCCTGTGGAATTTGGGAGACTCACTGCATGTTGATATTCCTTACACTGTCTGTGTATTTTACAGTTAAGTTATAAAATTTTGCTAGATATTTGTTTCTGCCTGTATTATCTCTTTAGAATAGGAAACAAGAGTATTGCCAGGGATTTTATATAAAATCATAAAAATTCTTATTGTTTTTCTTACTAAGCAACTTGAAGATTGACTTCAACTTACGACCAAACTAACTTTTCAGTTAAAACAATCAAAACAATGATCACACATAATTCTAAGTGTTTTTTCCCCAATACTATTCGTTTTAAAACCAGAAAATAAGGTTAGTTTTAAGTCTTTCCTCTTCATTTCCTTTTTCTGTGCACTTTCCTCATGAGTGTGTGTGCTCTCCTCTTTTTTCAAAATTAGTTATACTAATATTAAGGTGCAAAAGACTAACATGGCTTATATGTGCACCTACCCCAAAGATAATTTAATGAGACAAAAGTCTAAAGCAAGAAAAATGTAGCACTCTTGGAAAAATATTAAAAATAAGATGAAAATTTGAAAAAATCGTCTCTGACATAGCTCTTTTATTGTACATAGTAGTTCCTCTCCTTTTCTACCTGCCAACATGTATGGCTGTAATCAATGTACATATCATTTGCATTCCACTTTTAACCCCTGATGTTCCTTATTTCTACATTATCCTCATAGTAATGACTAAAAATAGACACTCTTTTCTATGTGCATACTCCCATTTTTTTTTTATATTTGGTTACTCTTTGGTTATTATATATAGCACTATGATTAGTATCCTTTTGTTTGTTTAACTGCTGTTTGTTTGTTTGTTTTTCTCTCTGTAGCATTATTTCCTTGGGGCTAGTTCACATGGAAAGTGAACTGATGTTAGTCCTGGGTATCAGTCTTGGTTCCATTGCTTATAATATGTATGACCTTGAGAAATCTTATCTATAAAATGAGGGTAATATGAAAGCACCTACTTTTCTGGGCCTATATGGAATTTATATGAGATATATACAAATCTCACATAGTGCTCTGCAATAGGAAATGCTGAATAACTATTACATATAGTTATTATTTTTATTCCAAAGTACAAATATTTTAAGATACAATTTACTGATTTAAAATTCCATCTAGTACTTATTATTTCACTTTAACCACACCAGCATTAAAATTATTATTTTAAAACATAGCCATGTACATAAAAAAATTGCTAAAAAATAAAAAATAAAATTGTCAATTTAGCCCCGATAAAATTGTGCCATATGTTTTTTAATGTCACTTTTTCTAGCAAGTGAGAATTTTTCCTGTATGCATATTTACTATTCTATTTCTTCTTCTATGAATTGCCATTCATTTGTTATTTTTATTTATTGAGGGCTATTTATTGAGTTGGTATTTCCTTAAAAGTTTAAAAATTTTTTATCATATTTGATGACCCCATTAGTTTAATTTCATTATTTGCTTTTTTCTTTATATGTTTGGATTAGGTACACATCTCTTTAATATTTGCTCCCTCTCTATCCTCCTACAAATTTCTGTTTAATATAAAAAATAAAGTCTTAATTCCTATCCTGTGATGTTTTGCAGTTTGAAGGAGATAAACAAACCAAATAACTGTTGTTGTTCTTATGTACTTGAAGGGCTTACATGTGGAAAGGAAATTATATTCATTCTCCAGAGGATGAAAAAGGACTAATGAGCATCAACTTTGAAGGGACAGAGTCCATCTTAATATTCTTTTCTTTTCAATTTTTGTTTTGATATCAGAGCTAGCTGTAGATGGAATTGGAATTACTTGTCAATGAAAGTCATCGACATAAGATTAACCATCTCTGAGCAAAGAGACTGTAGAAGGTACTCAAGTGTCAGATGGTTGATTTGTGTAAATGACCCTTGGGATTTATTCTGAAACAATTCCATGGTTTGCATATGTCTTAAATTATATTATCAGGTGTTATTGGTTAATTTCCTGTCTCATACCACTATTTCTATGTCAGTATATCAATTTATAGTATTCTGCACTGCATTTTTGCTTTGGTTTGTTTTTGTACATTTCTTTAACTTGACTGTGATCTCGAGAGAAGGGACTATATGATTGAGTCACGCATGCTTTTAATATGTAATATAGTCCCTGATATATAGTAAATAATGGATGAATATGTGTTGAAAGAATGTAAGAAAACATACAATGAAAAAATTAAAAAAAAAAAATCTAAATGTGTGGATACTTTGTTGGGACAAAGCAATCTTTATGGTTTTTCTGAAGTCTCACCAGCTAATTCCTTAGAAAAAGAAAACATAATTTTCTCTTTTTATAGAGAAAAATTTATGTTTTTGGTGTATATATCCCATATCATGAAATATGTAAAAACTCAGTCTCTAGAAAAAAAGCATATAATGCCTGACAAACCACATGTGTTTGGTTTATTTTAAGAAAAGACTTGAAAGAAAATGAACCACATTTTTTCTCATTGACATCAGGAACAGGAAATAACGTCTCTTAAGATAATGAACATGGGGGCATTTTGCCAAGTATATTCTATAAAGTTATAAAATCCTACCTATATAGAAACTTCAACGTAAAACTTCAAAAACAGAGGATTCAATTTTAAAGCATGCTAATGTAAAACTAACAGGTGAAAGAGAGACAGAAAAATACAGCTGAATAAATCCAGGAAAAAGTTCATTGAATAGCACAGTCTGACACATTAGGCAGATCCTTTGAGTGAAGGACTGATTTCCTCAGCTACAGAGAGCTACCTTGCCTGATGTCACACCCCTTCCCTGCAGCTCACATCAATACCCAAATTTTTAGGAGCTATAAAGACCTGATTTTAGCCCAACTAGAGACAATTCTGAAAGGCCATTCCAGCTCCAGAACCCTCCCTGAGTTTTCTAAGGTTGTTAGACCTATTTTACAATTGTATTAGTCAGCTTGGGTTGATATAGCAAAATACCACAGACTGGGTAGCTTAAACATATGACATTTATTTCTCACAGTTCTGGAGGCTGGGAATTTTAAGGTCAAGGTGCTGGCAGATTTGGTTCCTGGTAAAACTCTCTTCCTGGCTGGCAAATGACTGCCTTCTCAGTGTGCCCTCACATGGTAGAGAGAGAGAGAGAGAGAGAGAGAAAGCTCTGGTCTCTCTTTGTCTTATAAGAATATTAATCCAATCCTGGGTTGCACCCTTGAGATCTAATCTAAATCTAATTACATTTCAAAGTTCTTGCCTCCAAATACCATCACATTAGGGGTTAGAGCTTCAACATATGCATTTTGGGGGCATGCAAAAATTCAGTTCATAACAGCAACTCAACTTCTCTCCCTGTCTGATTATGTTTTCTTTCCTTCCCTTCCTTATCCTTTAACATTGTGCACATGGAAATCCTTCTCAGAGTCTGTGTTTCAAAGAAACCAACCAGAAATAGAAATCATCACTCTTTTTTGTAGAAAACACTATAAACTTGATATAATACTATAGAAAATGATTGATTTAAAACTCTATTTACTATTTTAAGGTGTTATATATTTTCCATGATATTTGTGACTGTAAGACAAGTTTATATACTTAATATGTATCATCACAATTAAAATGTCCATACAATACAATCATACCTTACAAATTCATTCTACATTTTTCCTCTACTCCAGTTATTTTTATAGGGCTACATTATTTAATGGATATTAAACCACAATTCAGTCCTTGATTTATCTCTCAGCTCTATCATTTGTTAGCAAGATTTAAGCTAATTTCTTTGTATCAACATTTCATGATCTGTAAAATGAGAGTCTAATGAGCTTCATTTTTGAGTAATTGCTGGGAAGTCAAACTTTTTGTGAAACTGCTTAATACATTGTAAAACCTATATAAGCATAAGGAGGATTTTCTTTTTTTCAAAAAAAGATTTTATTTATTTATTTGACACACACACACATACAGAGAGAACAAGTAGGCAAAGTGGCAGGCAGAGGGAGAGGGAGAAGCAGGCTTCCCGCTGAGCAGGGAGCCTGATGCAGGACTCTATCCCAGGACCCTGGGATCATGACCTGACTTGAAGGCAGAGGCTTAACTGACTGAGCCACCCAGGTGCCCCGGAGGATTTTCTTAACAATGTTATTGTTAAAGCTTATTTAAAGGAATTGTAAATAATATTAAAATATCATATCTGCCAATAGAAAAATGGTTTTCTATGGGAGCTGAGAATCAGAATCAACAGATGAATTTTAATTAAAATACAATTTCATTTCTAAATTCATTCTATGAAGCCAATATTATCCTAATACCAAAGCCAGACTAAGACACTACAAGAAATTAAAGCTACAACCAATGTTTTTTGTGAACACTGATGCATAAATCTTCAACAAAATACTAGCAAACTGAATTCAACAGCATATTAAAAAGATTATACACCATGACCAGTTGAGATTTATTCCTGGAATACAAGGATGGTTCAACATACTCTAATCAGTGTAATATTCTATATAAATAGAATGAAGGGAAAAATAACACATGATCATTTCAATTGATGTAGAAAAATCATTTGACAAAATTGAATAACTTTTCATGATAAAAACACTAAAAGAATTAGGAGTAGAAGAAAATTACCTCAACATAATAAAGGCTCTATATATAAAACCCATGACAACATTGTAATCAATGGTGAAAGACTGAAAACTTTTGCTCTACGATCGGGAAGAAGACAAGGATGTTCACTTTTGTCACTTCTATTCAACATAGTACTGGAAGTCCTAGCCAGAACATTTAGGCAAGAAGAAGAAATGAAAGGTTATTGAAATTGGAAAGGAAGAGGTAAGATATCTCTCTTTGCAAATGACATGATCTTAAATGTAAAAAGAAACAACAACTGAAAGTTTCAAAAAAAAGAAAAAACCTATGGAACTAAGAAAGAAATTTAACAAAGTTATAGGATACAAAATTAACATGCAAAAATCAGTTGTGTTTCTACACATTAACAATGAACAATTCAAAATGGAAATTAAGAAAACAATTCAATTTAAAATACTATCAAAAAGAATAAGATACTTATGAATAAACTTGATCAGGGATGTGAAAGACTTGTACATTGAAAACTACAAAACGTTGCTGAAAGAAATTAAAAAAGACACAAAATAAATGAAAAGACATCCTGTTTGTTGATTAGAAGATTTATTTTTGTTAAAATGTCAGTACTTCCCAAAGTGATCTACAGATGTAACGCAACCTGTGCCAAAATCCCAATGACTTTTTAGAGCGATAGAAAAATCCATCCAAAATTTCATATGGAATCTGAAGAGACTCCAAATGGCCAAAACAATCCTGAAAATGAGGAACAAAGTTCTTCTTGATTTCAAAACTTACTAGAAGGCTACAATAATCAAAATGGTATGGTATAAAGACAGACTATATACCAATGGAATAGAATAGGAAGCCCAGAAATAGACTTTGAATATACTGTCAAATTATTTTTGATAAGAGTGCCATGATCATTCAATGGGGAAAGAACAGTTTTTTTGAACAAATGATGTTGGGAAAACTAGATATCCACATGCAAAAAAGTGAAGTTGGGTCCTCATCTTACACCATATATAAAAATTAACTCAATGAACAGAAAACCTAAATGTAAGAACTAAAACTATAAAACTCTTAGAAGAAAGTGTAAGGGAAAACTATTTGTTTGATATGACACCAAAAGCACAAGCAGCAAAGAAAACAAATAGATAAGTTGGACTTTATCAAAATTAAAAACTTTTGTGGATCAAAAGATTCTATTAACAGAATTAAAAGGCAACCCAAAAATGGGTAAAAATATTTTTAAATCATATATCTGATAAAGGATTAATAGTCAAAATATGTAAGAACTCCTTCAACTCTACAATGAAAACAACCAAACAACCCAATTAGAAATGGGCAATGGACTTGAATAGACATTTCTCCAAAGAAAATATTTAAATGTCCAGTAAGCACATGAAAAGTTGCTCAGTATCACTAGCTATTAGGAAAGTATAAATTACAACCACTATCAAATACCACTTCACAGCTGTTAGGAGTGCTATTATAAAAAACAAACAAAGAAAAAAATAAAATAACATAACAAGTAGTGAGAGTGTGAGGAGATTGAAACCCTTGTGCATTGCTGGTAGGAATATAAATAGTGCAGTCATTGTGGAAAATGATATATTGGCTACTCAAAACTTTAAATCTAGAATGGCCATATGATTCAGAAATTCCACTTCTGAATATATTCCAAAGAACTGAAAGTGAGGACTCAGAAAATTTTACACCAACATTTACAGTAACATTACTCATAATAGCCAACAAGTAGAAGAAATCCAATGTCCACTGGTGGGTGAATGAATAAACAAAATTTAGTATATACATACAATGGCATATTATTCAGTCTTAAAAAAATAGGGAAATTCTGACATACTACAACACAGTTGAATTTTGAAGACATAATACTAAGTGAAATAAGCCAGTTACAAAAGGACACATATTGTATGATTCCACTTATACGAGGTACCTAGAGTAGTCAAAGTCATATAGACAAAAAGTAGAATACCAGTTGTCTATGGGGGGGTAGAGGAGAATGGGGAGTTATTGTTTAATGGGTAAGTAGTTTCATTTGGGGAAGATTAAAAAGTTCCGGAGGGGGATGGTGGTGGTGGTTTTATAGCAAATGAATGTACTTAATGTCACTGAACTGCACATGGTAAATTTTAACATGGTTAAAAGTGCTTGACTTGGTAAATTTTATGTTATACATTTTTAGCATAATTTTTGAAATATAGGTTTATAAAGGTATATATTTCTACAGCCTATCCAATCCCTACTAAGTCAGAATATCTGCAGTGAGTTTCTATAATCATGTTTAGTAAAAGGTCCACAGGTTATTCTTATACAATCAGATTTGGAAATGTCTACTATGGACTATATATGAGATTTCCTCAACTTCTCTTCTACTCAGCACCCATTCTTCAATGTAGCAATGCATCTGGGATAACTTTAAAAAAATACTAAGAATAGGGTTAACTGAACTTCTCATGTCATGCTTTATTATATCTTGATTCAGAATTCAGAATTATATTAACTGTGTTGAAAAAAATTTAATTACTCAATGGATCTCATTTTAATATCCTATCATGTATAGTATTGGCTGCCTGCGGTTAGCTTTAAAGGACACTCTATTATATCATTTTTATGGTCTGGAAAAAGGTGACAAAAGTATTATCCAAAACTGCATTTATTCAAATATATCTAATAAATTTATGGTAAAAGTATAGTTTTTAGATAATTAAAGCATCATGGTTTGACAAAAAAAAGACTAGACTGGAATTTGGAAGCCTTTTGTGCCACCCCCAATGCTAGCACTATAAGGAGCACAATCTTTGGTAAACCACTCACCTGCATGGTACCCTGAATGTTTATTCTTTAAGGATGCTTTGATGTTTTTTGCTTCTGTGGCTCCATTATTTCAAATTTAATTTCCTTGCATTTCATTCTCTTTAAGTTAACCTCACTACAACTGTGGCTACCTCTCAATCTCACTACAAGCTTATCCCACTGAGCTTTGTGGAACCTCTGTGAGCAAACTCTGCATCCCCAAACTTTCCGATAACACTTCACTAACCTTAGTTGAAATCATTTTGGGGGGAGTAAGTAACATCATCTCACCATAAAGTCTCCATTCAAGATTGCTCCTTCTCTCACTTGTGCTTGTTTGTGGTGATTCCCATAGTAAGTGCTCAATAGGTTTATATGATAGTACAGACAGTCACCACAGGCAGACGGCTCATGAGCCAAGGATGACCTGAAGATCATCATGTTTTCTGATCTTCAGGTCGTTTGCTTCCCAAGTAATGGAAAACACAGTGTTTTCATTTGAATTACTTTCCAGTATCTAAAAGTGTGGGAATTTTCCATTAAAAATAAGAATTTCCAGCTTCTTTGAAATTGGAACACTGGTAAAAGAGCACCCATATTCCTATGTGGCAACTGGTACATCAGACAGTAGTAGCTATCCTCCTGAAGGAAGCTTTTATTATCCACTTCACTAAAGTTTGCACTATTCCCTGTTCCTTCTTTGTGTCTCAGGTGGAAGTCAGTTCTGATTTACCATCTTATATTTTTCTCTTCTTCATTGATGTACATTTACTTCCAGGCCCTATAGGCATTTGAGTTTCAAACTTGTCCCAAACACTGTTAATCAGTACCACTATTACTCTAAGAAATTGTCATGTATACTATCCATGTCACAGCCTCATCACCCCACTCTTATCTACTATAATATCCAAAATATTTATATATATATTTATTGATATTTTCTATATTCTTTTTTTCTAAGCTAGCTTTTCCTAAACTGTTCTGCAGATAATTTAAGTATGAACAGATGTTCCTCTAGAGTAGAGGAATGTAATTATACTTGGAAAAGAATGAGGCTAAGCAAAATTGAATGGGTCTTTGAATGGGGCTTTAAATGCTACTCTGCATTGTGGATATCCTAGAAAGAGAAGCAGTCTACAGAATTCCCTAACTCGTTCAACCATAAAAAACAAACAACCAACCAAAAACCTCTAGTATCATTCCTCATGGATTCTTATCAGTTGGGACAGGCTTTGAGGTCATCTCATCCAATTCCTTATTTTACAGATGAGGAGCCTGAATTCTGGGAAGGATAATGGATGTCTTGCCATGCTTTTGCTTGTGCCTTAACTTAATTTATTTATGATCCAGCCTCATGCTCTTCAACTACACAAACTCCCTGTTCTTCACCTCCCACTTTTTTCGATTTATCAGCCTCTTTATTAAGTGAAACTTTACTGCACTTGCTATCTTGCTTGGAGAAGGGACAACTATTTTAACAGCATTTTACCTAACTCATTTGAAGAGTGATTTTTCAGCTAATGTGGTCTGAAGAGGAAAGAGGGGCACTAACACAATCAAAAACACCTGGGGAGTCTAGGCAAGTTTATAAAATACACATACCGTATCCCTGAGTCTTCTCATAGACATACTGGCTCCTGAAGGTTCTGGTAGTCTCTTGAGGGGTACATGGCCATAAACATTTTTATTCCTTGCTTTTATTACTAGACATGACTATTTTGTCTGAAGACGCGTTTACTAGAAATGGGCAATTCCACTTGATTTTGGAATGACGGGTTTTGAATGTTTTCTCCGTATAAAAAACATATTATAGCAGACAGCAGATAGATGGAATTTGGGACTAGACATTCAGTAGAAGAATCAGCATTCCAACCCAGCTTGATTTGTGTGTGACATTAGAATTTATATGAAGCTTCTACATTAAAGTGTTCCTCTTTGGAAATTGGTGTGGTAATTTCACAGTTGTGTTTTAAGGATTACTTCAAAAAGACATATGTAAAATGCTCACTGTGGAGTAGTTCCTTTCTAAATGCTATTCCCTTTCTCCTGCCAGTTAGAATGATTAATGAAATAAGCTACTGTTAGTTTCCTTATGGGAGGAAGAGGTTGAGGATTAGGGCAGTTGTTTCCTGAGAACATATTACACTGCTCTGGAATGAGGTGTTATTTGCCCTGTAAATGATGACTTGTTGCTTTAGCAGTTCTGTAGGGGAGAGGAGGTCTTGCTTTCTCTCAGCAGTCCGTATCAATCCCCATACCTGAGTGACAGAATGCTGTGGTACATAAATACTGCAGAGTGGATGTTGCTCTATTATTTACTCCTTCTGAAGAGAAACATTGATCAGATTCAGCATATCTGTACTGGTGATTTATTATTCCATTTTATTCTCTTACAAGAGGATTAATGATTGAGGTAAAAGTCCATTCAACTGTTGGAGAAATAAATATATATGCTACTTGGTTATCTTATTACACCAAAAGAATTTTAAGTCTTTAATGTTACATTGGGTTTAAGATAGCTTTGAGCAAGAAGTTTCAAATTTCTGCAAGAGTTTTGACTGAAGGGGTCTTTTCTCTTGAATTCTTTTGTAATTAAGGTATAATGTCCTGAGTTCTAAAATTTCCTGTTGTTGTTTAAAGCTTATAAATAAGTCATATTAATGGAAGTGATTTTAGGTGTAGACACTCTGGTACTCTGATATTCTGAAAAGAAGGAATTGTTCCTACATGATGAAATAGAAGGAGGACTAGAGAAGTCTCACTTTACCTGTGCCTTGAGAGATCACCTAGGGGAAACCAAAATCTACAATGAAAGAGTGAAGCAGATGCCTCCCATCCTTTAGGTTTTACCTTTCACTCAGCAGTCAGTGGGTCTATAATTCATTTTGTTACTTTAGACATGGTACCTAATGCATCTGGGGATTGGATACTAAATACTGATCAAAGCTGCCCTACTTATTGCTGCCCTTCCATCTATTCCTTGGTCTCACAGTTGTTTGCATGCTCCATTTCCTACCAAATCTATCAACCACTTTCTGCTTTCTCTTCTTTCCTTGTCTATTCCAAACTTAATGACTAATCTTTTGAGCTAAACTCTCACCAGAATCTTTAATTCCCATGTCCCCTTAGCTTTCATTTCAGTCAGAAAAATTTCAATCTTTGGTCAGTGTTGTAATTCTTTTTTGTTTTTGCACCTGAATTTTTGTCAGCTATTGCACATATTCATGTCCTTTAGCTGGACTCAAGCACTGATCATCTGTCATTTTACATGGACTGGTCAAGGTTTCAACCATTTTTCTTAACAGTGATATTAACCTTCACTATGCTCTTCAGTTATGCTCCATGTGATAATCTTCCATTCAATGCAACTGGAATTCCTTAGAAATGTTAGCTGGGTTTAACACATATAGCAAAGAGGACTTACCATACTGCTGAGGGGCAAAAACCAATTCAGGCCCTATGGGCATTTTTATAAAGCATACAAGAACATTTAAAAAGAGATAAAAAGGTATAAAAAAAGTAAAATGAAATGCTTTTTATTTTTTTATTTTTTTTTAAAGATTTTATTTATTCGACAGAGAGAGACACAGCGAGAGAGGGAACACAAGCAGGGAGAGGGGAAGAGGGAGAAGCAGGCTTCCTGCCGAGCAGGGAGCCCGATGTGGGGCTAAATCCCAGGACCCTGGGATCATGACCCGAGCCGAAGGCAGACACTTAACGACCGAGCCACCCAGGCGCCCCTAAAATGCTTTTTAAAAATGTCTTCAACTGTGGTCTTTCTTTACTTTTCCATATTTTCCCCCATCTCCACAAATACCATATCCATCTTTACCTCCTTCCTTAATTTCAGGTCCTGAGACTTGAGATCTTTATCTCTTAAATCTTGCACTTTTGGGGCTAAAAATAAAATATTTTCTCTGTCTCATGTATCTTTCCTGTCCAATCACTCTTGGCTCCTCTTTGTCTAGAAACATATTCAAGTTTTTTCTATTCCTCAAAAGAGCCCTGCTTATATCATCTGTCTCTTTTTGGTTACCATCTAACTCTGCTTTTACCTGTATCACCCAAACTTCTTGAAAAAAATGGTTAACACTCCTTTCTATTTTTATTATTTTTTTTCATTCTCCAATCCATTATAATTTGGCTTTTGTTCTTAGCACACTACCAAAATTACTCTTGCCAAAACCGCCGATAATTTACTAAAATTCAGGTCCAAAGGACAGCTGTAATATTTGAGACTCTTAATCACAATATCCATAACAATATTCATATTAATGAAACAGACATTTACTGGCATTGTCTGATATGTCTTGATTATACTATGCATTTTATACTTACCTCATTCTTTCCCCATAGAGACTCTATGAGAGAGTTACTATTATTATCCTCATTTTACTGACAAGGAAGTTAGGAGTTAGAGATTATGTAAATTGCTTGGTTACACTGTTACTAAGTGGCAAAGCCAGAGCTGAACCTGGATCTCCTTAAAGTTCTGCATTCCCTTATCTTTTGGGACCCCACACTCTCTTTTTTTCCATTGACCCCTTTGGCTGTACCATATCTGTTTTCTTGGCAGATTCCCCTCTTTCATTCAACCCTTTAAACATTGGTTCTTGATCTTTTTTGCACAACAGAATAAAGTGAAGATATTTTTAAGACTACAGATGTTATGGACACACCCAAAGATGGAATCAGAATACCTACGGTTGGGATAGTATGTATACCTAGAAATGTGCATTTTAAACTCCCACACTGATTTAAAAACTAGATGATCTCTTAGTGATCTCATCTAGTCTCAAAGTTATGCCCAACGCCTACAAAGTGATAATCCCAAATATATGCCCTGGCAATTGTCTCATCTTTTTTCCCTTTCCTCAATTGCTGGTCTCCAATATCTTTCTATCTGCTGAACAGTTTAATCTGTATGTCCTGCAGGAAACTCATCATTTTCCCCCTGAAGCCCTTGGATAAATCAGGACATATGGGCACTCTTTCCCTAACTGCTTCAATGATTTCCTTTACCTGCAAGATAATGTTTGAGGCTCTTAACATGGCATGCAAAGCCCATGATAATCTGTCCTCTGCTTACTCTCTAGCTTTTTTTGCCCATAGTTTCTAACCCAGAATTTATTTTTCATCTTTGTGGAGCACTTGTAACTCCTATGCATACATGCTGGGTCCTGCCTCTTACCTTTATGCTATTGCCTGTTTAGAATGCTTTTTTCACTTGTCTTACTCCTTTTAGAGTACTACAAGTACCACCTCTTCCTGGAGTTCTCTATTAACCCTCTTTTCTATAAGCTACATGTTTTGGTTAAATGTGTCTTCTCTCCATAATATACTGTGTATACTAACTGCTGCACCTCTGTCTGCTGTTGCATTGAACTGAAGTAATGGTATGTTTCCTACCACTTGTTGCATGCTAGTTAGTACCAACCCTGAACAGCCCTGACCATTGCCTGGTGGCTTGCTGATTTCTGTCTTAGGGGTTAGATGTTGATTTTAGTCAGGTTCCCAAAGTTGATTGGGCAACACTCTGCCTTACTGCTGCTCTGGACCATGCAGCTGAATTCCCGATGGACTTGACCATACTGCAATTATGATAAGCTTAAATTCTGATGAAGAAGACTAATAAAATTTAGAATGGGAGATGATAAAATGCCATACCAGAAGTATATAGGAGAGTTAAGGGAACACAGGGAAATAACCCTTTGCTTTTGCTACTGAGAAGGTATCAAGGATGTATTCCTAGATTAATTGAATTTGAAGTTGGGTCTAATTTCATAAATTTAGATACTTTAAGTTTCTGGAAAATTTGAATCATGCCAGAGGTGCTATATTTTCTTAAAAAATGAATTGATTGCTGTATAGTCATTTTTCTTAAAACCGTGATTATTTTTTTCTTTTTTATTATTCTTTTATTTAAATTCAATTAGCCAATGTATAGCACATCATTAGTTTTTTATATAATGTTCAACGATTCATTAGTTGTGTATAACACCCTGTGCTCATCACATCATGTGCCCTCCTTAATGCCCATCACCCAGTTACCCCATCCCCTCACCCACCTCCCTTTCCACAACCCCCAATTTGTTTCCTGGATTCAATAGTCTCATATGGTTTGTCTCAAGAATAAACACTGTTAAAATTTCTACGCTGCCCAGAGCAATCTACATATTCAATGCAATCCCTATCAAAATACCATCAACGTTTTCCACAGAGCTGGAACAAACAATCCTAAAATTTGTATGGAACCAGAAAAGACCCCGAATTGCCAGGGGAATGTTGAAAAAGAAAACCAAAGCTGGGGGCATCATGATACCTGACTTCAAGCTATAGTACAAAGCTGTGATTGTTAAGACACCATGGTATTGGCATGAAAACAGACACAGAAATCAATGGAACAGAACAGAGAGCCCAGAAATGGACTCTCAACTCAGTGGTCACCTAATCTTTGGGAAAGACTATCCAATAGAAAAAAGATAGTGTCTTCAATAAATGGTGCTGGGAAAATAGGACACTCATATGCAGAAGAATGAAACTGGACCATTCTTTCACACCATACACAAAGATAAACTCAAAATGGATGAAAGACTTAAATGTGAGACAGGAATCCATCAAAATCCTAGAGGAGAACACAGGCAGCAACCTCTTCGACCTTGGACACAGCAACTTCTTGCAAGACACATCTCTAAAGGCAAGAGAAACAAAAGCAAAAATGAACTATTTCTTTTTCTTAAAACTATGACTATTTCTTTATCATTCATCTGTAGTTTCAAAGAATGCTTAATGTAGTCTATGAACAATTGCCATCATGGAATAACTCCAGGGTCCTCATCGATATTTTATTCCATTGCATTTGGTCTTGTTGACCACTCCCATTTCCATAGTGCAAATGTCTCCATGCTGCATGCTAAATGAATAGCATCCTTTGAATTTAGGTAACATAGTATCCTGGTTGAAAATAACCAATAAATATATTTGTAGAGCATTGGGTATAGAGCCAATCCTGGGCTTGGTTCCCTATGCCTTTGGAGCTACAAAAACAAGTATTATATATGCTTTCCTGAATCAAGTTTTTGTAGGTAAAATTATAGAAACAAAATTTACAATATGTTTTTGACAAAGGGTAATGCACCATATTATATAAATAGATACTACATTGTTAGGCATGATGGAAATTGCTAGAAGGCAGAAGTCAATGTAAACTAAAATATTTGAATATTCTGTTAAGTCTTTTGAAAACAGAGTAGGGTGTAGATCATCACAGAAAGGAGATGAGTAATGCAGTACAAATTAAGGCCATAGCATATGAAATTGTACAAACAATACCAAAACATGGAGACAAGTTCAGAAAATCTCTCAAAATGTATTTGTTTGTGGTCAGCAGAGGATGCTGAAAAATGGTCTCTCACTAACCAAGGCTAATGAGATCAGTGTTTTGTTCACTTGTTTATTCTTCTTACCATTTAATATCTTACGTTGTCATAAATAGCATCCAGGTTTTGATAAGAATCATCACCTGTGGGCATCAAGGCAAACCAAGTAAACATTTATAAGGAGCAGTTAGTTCCTTTCTTCCTGGCCTTGATTTTATTTACTCAATTAATTATTTAATCTTAACAAGGAACATAGCCTCCCTGTGCTCTCTTCATCCCTTTGAAGTAATCAGCAGTGAAGGGAAGCAATGCAGTAAATGGATTCTGTATGGAGGGATAAGAGAATTGTGGATAACTGTTGTTTTAAGTACCATGACTATAACAACAGCATCTTGGTAATAATAATAAAAAAGTAATTTATACTGAGCACATCTTATGAAAGGTTATTATATAGAGAATGATGACTGGCTGTTCTCCATCACAAGTAGGCAAAGAAAAAGATGATCTGGATTTAAATATTAGTAGACTATATTATTGAAAGAGATAGTAATATTTTCCCAGTAAGACTTTAACATAAATAAGAATGGTTATTCGTCTGTCAAGAACATTTTAAGTTGAAGTCTATATGTGGCTAGGGGGATAGATTCAAAATTATCTTGTAAAAATACTATCAGTATTTCTTTTCATAACTTGGAATCCTAGAGAATTGATTCCTAGAATAGTAGTTAATGTGTTTAGATAGCGCTTTACATCATTATTTTGTTTTCTTTTTGAGATGGATGCTTGACTCCCCATATTCCAGTGGAGTAAATATACCTGCAACGATTACAGGACCTGCTCAATGCCACACAGCTAATTAACAATAGTGGAGTGGGAGCTCAAAACTAGGTCTCAGACACCAAAGTCAATGCCTAAATTGTAGCTTTGTTATGAAGAGCCCTTGAAATATATTCTATAATGACCCTCAAGTTATAGATAAAGAAAGTGAGGCCAAGATAGCAAAAATTACAAAAATTTAAAAGGAACAGAATTTGAATCTCATGTCTTCCCCACAAGTGTGCCTTACACTAACTACAGTTCTACTTACCTTTCCTCTATATACAGAGCAGAATATAAATGAGTGCTTATGCACACATGTTCTCCTTGCACACCCAATTAACAGCGGGGACACAAAACTCTCCTCCCTTCCACTGCTTTTTGTCCTTTAGTAACAGGACAAAATATGAATGTAAAAGAATTCATAATGCTGTCCTCATCTCCTGTCTTCTAAAGATAGAGTATTCATCATGCTGATAGTCTTCCAGGCTTTTGCTGGTAAGTGTTAATATCTGATATTAGTGCTGTTAGAGGTCAGAGGAAACCCGGAAGAAGCCATCAAGAGAGTTAACTAACATTTCTATTAGAAACGGCATACAGTGCTTTGTGGAAGGAGGCTGGAGGAGTGGGTGGATGGGTGAAATAGTAGAGAGTGGAGTAGGAGAGTAGAAATGGAGAAAGGATAAATTTTTTGTAAGCAACTGCTATGACAAGAGGAACTCTCAAAAGAAAGATGTCTACAAAAGATTTTAAGGAAATTTTGCTGTTTGTGTAGTTTAATTCCTCACCTTTCTTCCTAACCCTCCATCACCTTTACAAGAGAATTCAGTAAAATCCTGCATTGCTCTTCAATGCCTTTAAAATCAGAAATACATTTTTGAGGTAATGAAGGTAATACTTCAATGATCATTTTATGTGAACAGGAAGCTCAATTCTTTTGGCTTACTTATATTTACATCTTTAAACCCCGGATCTCATGCCAAATGTTAAATTTTTATTATAATAAAATACTAATTAATCTTAGAATCTTTTATGTATGCTTAAATGTATGTATGTGTATATTACTTTGGAAATTGAAGGGCCCATTGCTTTTAGCTAGAAAAGTGTATTATGGTTTCTCTTTCTCAATATCTTTCCTATTCTAGTTTGTCTTCCTGTACTATACCATTTCTGTTAAATTTCCTGGCTTTATCACTTCATGCTTAAAAGCTAACTTCAAAATAAAATCCATACTCCTCTTTTGGCATATAAAACCATCATTATGTAGATGCAACCTGATCAGTCATCTCTACCTCTAGAGGGCATGGGTCAAGTGTGCTGAATATAGGATGCATTGTACTGCTTAAAAGTCCCTAAGCATGCTGTTATTCCTTCTTGTCAATGACCTTTGCATATATCATTTTAATATATTTTTTCTGTTTGCTTTTTATTTTTCATCTGATGATTATAACCTTCAAAATTCAGCTCTAATTCCATTTGTGTGTCTTCTCTGTATCCTCAAGAAACACAGAAAGCTACTGCCTTATTTGTGTAGTTTGAGGTCTTAGAGCCTCCCTTTGTTATGGCACATACCACAGTATTGTGTAGTGACTGTCTTCATACCTGTCTGCTGTTGGATTTGAGGATAGGACCATGTCTTTTTCACATTTGTTTGCTTAGTACAGCACATGGCTTATAGTAGGCACTAATTAAAATTTTGCTGAATTAAATTGAATTTGACTTTAGAGGGTCAAAAAAACTTCTTAAACTTCTTAAACAAATTACCTGGTATTTCCACCCAGAGCATTTCAGGGAAAAAAAGAAACACCATGCATCATAATTCTTCTAGGGGCATATTCCTCCATTTCTTCATTTATGCAAATATGATTGATGGACTCCTCACTGGAGGTAGAATTCTTCTAAGACTAGTCCTTTGTCATCTATTGGAGAAGGTGGTCTACAGAAGTCTTGTTTACAAAGAGCCAAGTTTTCTGAGATTTTGTATTGTAATATATTTTGAGAAGTAGGCTACCACCAAATGGAGGTAAAGTTTAAACAAAGGAAGCAGGAAGTCCCCAGGTTACAGGGTACTGAGTACTACACGGGTGATGGAGAAAATGGATGGACAGCACCAACATCTGTAGGACCACTACTGATTTCTAAATGATAACTAATTTAGATTCTAGAATTCTTGCTATGTGGTCAACAGGTGAGATGGCCTAGAATCATTCCATTCATCTCAACCCCTACCATCTAAAATCTTTAAAGAAGTGAAGACTGTTAATATGATCAATTAAATGGGGAGAAATAGGGCAGTTTGTGTAGTGTGTTAGGAAGAGAAAATGGTAGGGGCATCTGGGTGGCTCAGTTGGTTAAGCATCTGCCTTCAGCTCAGGTCATGATCCCAGAGTCCTGGGATCAAGCCCTGGGTGGGCTCCCTGCTCAGCGGGGGAGTCTGTTTCTCTCTTTTCCTCTCCCTCTGCCCCTGCTTGCTTATGTGCTCTCTCTCTTTCTCACTCTGTCTCTCAAATACATAAATAAAATCTTTTTAAAAAATCCTTAAAAAAAATGGAAGAGAAAATGGGGTAAGGGTTGTTATCACATGTGTATAATGCCTTCTTTGTGCCTAGTTTGTAAAAGTTTTAGATCCATTCTCCAGAATCCCCTCTCCCTGGGGCTTCCCCTTTACAACTGGATCTCCAGAGATGTTTTCCAGGGTCCTCTTATAATTTAGTTCCAGAAAATGGACTCTTTTGAGGCTTTTTTTTAAAAAGATTTTATTTATTTATTTGAGAGAGAGAGAGAGAATGAGAGAGAGCATGAGGGGAGGAGGGTCAGAGGGAGAAGCAGACTCCCCGCCGAGCAGGGAGCCTGATATGGGACTCGATTCTGGGACTCCAGGATCATGACCTGAGCCGAAAGCAGTCGCTTAACCATCTGAGCCACCCAGGCGCCCTCTTTTGAGGCATTTTAAGAACCATTAACCTTCAGGGACCAGAAAGAGAGAAATGTGTCTTATCTCCACTGCTGACCTATTAATTTTTGAAGTCCAAAGTTAGAAAGCAGTAAGAAGTAGTAAAATGCTTTCTGCATTCTCTTTAATATTATCTCCACCAGAACATTACATATTTCTATAGGTAACCAGATACCTATTTGTAATATAAAAGACACTGCAGCATGGACCTGACAACTGTACTGAAAGAACAAACAGCCACTGAAGAGTCATTTGCTCAGGGAAATTTTACTTTGCTCTTGTCAGTCCCTCATCCAATGTCTTATGCTCTGGAAGTTGCCCTCGTTGCTTAGAGGAATTATTTGTTGCAAATGTGCTACAAGCTGATAAAACTCAATCTTGGAGTCTTTTATTTTCTATGTTTGATATTTCATTAGGAAGTACAGTGGCTTTTTTTTCCTCTTTTTATTTTTACTTTGGCCTCTGATGGTGATAGCAGGTATCTCTCTTTCAATTTAAGTATAATTGAGCTTGAGATTAGCTGCTTACAGATGCTGGTAAACCTTGCCATGTGTTGCCTAAGAACAAATTCTAACTTCAGTTTGAATAGCACCTTTCACATCAGTGCCTCAAACTGCTTCACAGTAATGCATCATCAATATTTCACAACATGGCATCACTGAGCAGCATATTCAATGATTCAGCCATCACTTCAGATAATCTAGAGAAGAAACAACCAGAGGAAAGCAGGTCTTCTTTTTTACTGTACAGATAAAAGATACAGGTTTAATATTTCCAAGTGTTTTATGCTTAAACCATGTTTAGAAGAACAATCTAGCAGAAAAGTGCAAAACTGTTCCAGAGGCAAAAAAAGAAAAAAAAAATCTGTGTCAGAGGCACCATTCATATTTGCATCAGTAAATTCAAATCAAACAAATATACAAACAAGAGTCTGTTGTATACATAAGTATTTACCTGATATTTCATTTGACACTACAGCTTTGAATAAAATCTATGAAAACATTTTTTAAAAATAATAACATAATAAAAAATAGTAAAAAAAATAAAATTAGGAGTAAAATTGTTATTTTATTTGAAAAATTAATAAATTAATTAATTTGAAAATTAATGATGGAAAGTCCTAATTACTACCTGGGAATGCAAAAGCTAGGAACAAGAAAGGTCAGGCTGTATTTCTTTCTCTTCCTCCTCACCATAACCAGTATTCATCTTAATGCCTCTGGAATCCATATTGTTTCTTCCCATCCTATTGCCATATCCATAGTCCAGGTACTCCTTTTTCACTTGGATTACCTCAGCATTTATCTGACGGGTTTCTCAAATCCAGTTTTGCCTGAGTATCCTACCTTACTACCCTATATATTCCTCACAGTAAGGGCCAGAATGAATTTTCTATCACTTAAATGGACAATGTATCTCTCTTCAGTTGAAAATACCTTCCAGTTACTCATCATGGATTTCAGGATGTTTAAAATCCTTAGCATGGTATACAAGGCCTTTTATGAATTGACCTCTGCCTGCATTTCCACCCAAATATCCTTTTGTTTACAAAATGAGATCCCACATTGCCCAACCCATTGAACTCTTTGTAGTTCCCTCTCTGTTATATCTGGACTTTTGAATGCATTGAACCTCTTACCAAAAAGATATAATATTCTGCTTAATCGGTTTTCTCCCTCACTAAGGCAGGATCTGTTGCATTCAGCCTTTGGTGCCTGTTACCTTATAAACAATACCTGATTTCTGAATTGAATATAACTTAATATGAAGCAATAAAACTTCTATACCACTCATATCTTTTGTTTATTGAACAAAGCTAGACACAGGGTACAATATCAAAATTTTTAATTCTTAATATTTTACAGAAGTTATGAACCTCTTCTAGATTCTGTTGAAAGCTATAGATTCTCTTAGCCTGAGAAAAGGCACAGACGCTCTTACATGCACAGTTTTTTATATAGCTTCAGAAAGTTCATCATAATCTTGAATTCAATTTAGGGATTTTCAGCTAAAACCCCCTGCCTGCTCTAAGGCATTCTCATGTTGATAAACATACTATTGGGGAATTTGTTCATTTGGGTTGACTTGCTCTGTCTCATCACAATTTAGAGAATCATGGAATCTCAGGTTTGGAAAACCTTCCAATTATTATTTAGCCCAATTTCATACCTCATATATGAATTATCTCTATAATGTTTATGCCACATGCTTTCCTCCTTTCGTGATAAATTATATTGTTCAATTAGAGTGAAATCACAATCTCCTAAGCACATCTACTTTGAAAGATCCTGACTGTTTAAGAATTATCTGAGACTTCTGGTTTGAATTCAGACATAATAAGAGCTTGGAAGCCATCACTTTCATCTTTAAAATAAGAAAAAGCTAGACAAACTAAAAATCATCGATTTCTTTTGGACCCATCAGAGAACTGAGATAAAAGAGCCAACTATCTCCTTGAAGTCTGGAAAATTAGGAGCATCCAGAGTCATAGCTGAGATCTGCTTACCTGGAACAGAAGTCACTGGAAGCACTAACTGGTAAGAACAATGCAATACTAATTCTGATGAATTTCTGGAGAGTGGGTGTAAGCTAGCATGAAGAGTGAAGAACAACTGGGGACCTTTGTCCTGGGGGGTTCCCCACACTATTTTGACTTTTATTTCCGGAAATTCTACAAGGTTCCCAAGATAGAGCTTGGAGGAGGATTGCTTTGTAGCTCCTGCAGGAAGAGAAGAGTAATCACTGTGAATGGACTGGGAGCTTTCTCCATAACAAAGGCTTACTCTCTAGGGAAAAATACTTTACCAGATTTGTATCTTATTTGGGAACAGATATTGCTTCCACTTCAGGACCATCAAACCTTACTGTCTCACCACAATGTATGCAGGGAAAACAGAGTCAAAAGGTGTTGGGGCAACAAGGAAATAGACTGAACACTAAGGCAGGAAAGAGTTGGAGGGGGAGCTGTACTACTGGAGAAACAATTCTGTTAAGTCACAGCTTAGAGACATAGGCCAGCCAAGAGACGGAGATTGAATCAGAAAATTATGTAATGTTTCCACCTACTCACACCTTATCACCACACAAACATGGCTTCAGTATAGCAACTGGGGATTACAGCTCAAAAAGTTGTAAGATACAGGCTCTCTGAAGATGAATATTTGTGAAGTCTCAACATCAAGAGGGAGGACAAAAATAAAGACAATAGAGGAAACTGAAGCCTTGACCATCTATAGCTGTAGCAAACATTATACACAGCCCAGCTTCTAACCAAATTAGAATAAATACACTAAAGTCCCATTTGTCTCAGTTTCCATTACCTGATACAACATATTTGACTTTCAACAATTTATTTCAACAAATCATTATGAGGTGTGTCAAAAGGGAAGAGGAAACATAATCTGAAGAGAGGAAGAACCAAATTTAGATATGACAGAGATGTTGGAATTAACAGACAAGAAATTGAAATTAACAATGATTAATACATTAAGGAATCTAGTTGAAAAAGCAGACACTATGCAAGGACAAAATGAGTAATGTAAGCAGAGAGAGAGAAAAATCCTAGGAAGGAATTAAAAGAAAATCTTAGAAATTAAATACACTATAACAGAAATGAAGAATACTTTTAATGAACTCATCAGTAGATTTGACATAGTTGAACAAAGAATCAGTGAGCTTGAAAATAGGTCAATAAAAACTTTCCAAACTAAATGGAAAAAAAAGAACAATAACAAAAAAATACCAGAACAGAACATCCACGAATTATGGGACAGTTTAAAAGGTATAACATATACAAAATTAGAATTCCAAATGAGAAGAAAGAGAATGGGGTAGAATAAATATTTGATTTTTAATTTTATTTTTTTAAATAATTTTTAAATAATTTTTAAAAATTTTAAATTATATTTAAAAATTTTTAAATAATTTTAAATATTTTAAAATTAAATATTTTATTTAATTTTAATTATTAAATGGCTGAGAAATTTCCAAATTAATGACAGACACCAAACAACAGATCCCGGGAAGCTCAGAGAATATCAAACTGATAAAGTAGAAAAAATACAAAAAAATAAAAACAAAAAATGACCAAAAAACCCACAAAAAACTCCCACAGACTTGGCATATCATATATTCAAACTGCACAAAGCCAAAGAGAAAGAGAACATTTTGAAAGAATCTAAAGGGGACAACAAAACCACCTTGGTTGTGGAGGAACAAGGAAACAAAGATAGGAATTAAAGTATTTTGTTTTTATTTATTTATTTTATTTA
This sequence comes from Halichoerus grypus, assembly GCF_964656455.1. Classification (NCBI taxonomy): domain Eukaryota; kingdom Metazoa; phylum Chordata; class Mammalia; order Carnivora; family Phocidae; genus Halichoerus; species Halichoerus grypus. The sequence continues at coordinate 45,806,188 of NC_135714.1, forward strand.
TTTATTTTTAAAGATTTTATTTATTTATTTGAGAGAGAGAGAATGAGAGAGAGCAAGCACATGAGAGGGGGGAGGGTCAGAGGGAGAAGCAGACTCCCTGCCGAGCAGGGAGCCCGATGCGGGACTCGATCCAGGGACTCCAGGATCATGAACTGAGCCGAAGGCAGTCGCTTAACCAACTGTGCCACCCAGGTGCCCTAAAGTATTTTGTTTTTAAAGTGAAACATAGTCTTGCCATATGACCCAGCAATCACACTCCCAAGATACTTACCCAAGTGATTTTGAAACCCTATGTCTGCAGAAAAACCTGCATGCAGATGGTAACAGCATCATAATTCTTAATTGCCAAAAATGTGAAGCAACCAAGGTTTTCTTCGGTAGTGAATGGATAAACACACTGTGGTATATCTGTACAATGGCATATTATTTAATGATAAAAAGGAATGAGCTATCAAGCACACAAAGACATAGACAAATCCTTAATTCATACTGCTAAGTGAAAGAATCCAATCTGGAAAGGCTATATACTGTATGATTCCAATTTATGTATTTTGTAAAAGGAAAACTGTTGAGATGGTAAACATATCTATGTTTGACAGTGTTTTGGGGAGAAGTTGAATAGGAGAAGCAAGGGAATGTTTAAGATTGTGAAAGTATTCTGTATGGTATTTTAATGGTAGAAACATGACACTGTGAATTTGTCAAAATCTATACAGTTTTACAGGTCAAAGGATGAACTTTAATGTATGAAAAATTGTTTAGAGTATTTAGGCGGTCAAGGAATCTCACTATGGAATATATAATGTGAAAAAGGAATCTATCTGTAGCACAAATGTATAAAACAGTTCACTGAAGGTAGTGGAAAGAATGGTGCTGATGTATGCAACTTTGGAAAGAAGTGGAGTTGCAAAACTAGAGGCAATGTCTTCCAGTTGATAAAATTGTTCCCCATGGGCATATAGGTTAACAATTTTAAAATTAAGGAAGGGGATAGTGGATGGGGGAACCAGTTATCCACTGTTGGAGTGGAAGTTTACAAATAAGCAAATAGAGGAGGCTAGAATGATCCATGTGGGAGTGGATTAGAGTTTGGGACGTTAGTATGAACTGAAGTTTTGGCTTAATATAGATAGATATGTGTTTATACATGAGTTGGTACACCATATATATTTCCTTATTCTTTCAGCTGAGAGGCACTAGAAACAATGATACTCCAGTGACAATGAACACATATAGCACCTAGAACTTGGTTTCTAGTATCATTCTCCAGTGTAGTGCCAGAAAGTGTAGTGCGGCCACACACACACACAAACACACACACATACACACACCAGTGGGGTATGTCAGAGGGATATAGGTGCCAACTGAAAGAGCTCCATTCTAATTGCTAAAGTTTAAACAATTTGAATATCAAAATAAATAAATACTGGATTATAATCCAAAGTATAAAATAAATATCCGTGACTCTATATGATATAAATGACTAAATAAAAATAATTAAAAATAAATAAGTAATAAATAAATAAATAATAAAATAGCATAGACAAATCTGCCATGCAGAATTCCAAATAATTTTATGTACATAATTTGCCCTCGAGGAGGTGGAACATAACTCCCCAGTCTTTAAGTGTGGGCTGCACACAGTGACTCCCTTTCAAAGAGTACAATATGGAAAGGGAAGGAAAATTAATTCTGCAGTGGAGAAACCTGACAAACACTACCTCAGCCAGAGGCAGATGATCAAGGTTAGGGTGATCAGCAGGGACAAGTCATATCGATAGTCTATACCTTTGGTATGATGTGATGAGAATGACCCTTTACCTATGTGATCTTCCTCCCCAAACCCATAACCCCACATCTAATCATGAGGAAAACATCAGACAAATCCCAACTGAGGCACATTCTATAAAATACCTGACCAGTACTCCTCAAAATATCAAGGTTATCAAAAACAAAGAATATCTGAGAAACTGTCACATTCAAAAGGAACCTAAAGAGATTTGACAAATAAATGTAATGTGATTTGCTGGATGAAAACCTGGAACAGAAAAAGGATATTAGGTAAAAACTAAGGAAATATGAAAGAAATATAGGCTTTAAATTTATAAATATTCATTACTGATGACAAATAAACTGTACAAATGGAAGATGTTAAAGATAAGGGAAACTTGGTGTGGGGTATATGTGAGCTTTCTGTACTATTTTTGTAACTTTTCCACAATCTAAAACTATTCTAAATAAAACATTTAAAAAATTAATGTGGTAGATTCCAACATATGGATATTATTTTATATAGTTGAGTTCACTAACAAGCCATTCTTTGCTAGTTAAAAATTAAATCCAGAGTAAGCAGTTTTTCTCACTGCCCTTTTCAGTCTGTTGAGAAATGAACTTGGCTGAAAGATAAATAATGCTCTTTTTTTTTTCTTTTGTTTATTGGATGATCAGCTTTTAGCAGAATTAGAATTAGATGTCTGAGTAGTTGCCTATCCTGTTATATATCCTGAATTAGTGCCAGTTTTGTATTTTTATATTAAAAACAATCTGTGGATCTACATTCTCTATGATGTTAGGTAATTTATTGCCTGTTCTCACAATACCACAATTTTATACTTATGTACTTGATCATTTCAGGCAGTTATTTTTCGTTTCATTTCTCCCAGGATTCAGCTCCTATTTCTATTATGTTATTTACCAAAGTGTGTTATATCCATATGTTTTTCTATCACATTTAATTATGAAATGCCTGAAGGTATTTTTTTTCAGTTAGCAACTATAATAAAACTCCAGTATTCAGTGACATACAATAATAAGCATTTATTTATTCCTGAAACTGTGAGTTTGTTTAGAGGTCAATTGATCTAATCTGAATTTAGCTGGGGTACTTCTTAATGTGTCTTTCTTTCTCCCCCTGAGATTAGAAAACTAGTCCAGATACATTTTTCTCATTGTGTTGACCAGAGATGAAGAGAGCAAGTGGAGACAGGAAAGGTCTCTTGACAACTAGGTTTGGAACTAACACACCGTCCACCTTGCTTGTCTTTTTCCATTGGCTGAATCAAAGCATATGGCCATTTCCAAAGTCAAGAGCCAAAGAAGTATTCTCCATCCACAGTGGGAGAACACTCTTTTCAAAGGATGGGGCACCTGGGTGGCTCAGTCAGTTGGGCGTCTGACTCTTGATTTTGGCTCAGGTCATGATCTCAGGGTCATGAGATCGAGCCCTGCATGGGGCTCTGTGCTCAGTGGGGAGACTGCTTGGGATTCTTTCCTTCCTCCCACCCCTCCTGCTGCTTTCACTCTCTCTCTCAGACAAATAAATGAATGAATTAATTAAAATCTTTAAAAACTTAAAAAAATAAATTTTTTAAAGGATATGGTATCAGAGAGGAGAAAATGAAGACTAGAAATACAACTAACAACTGTATTTTTTATTCACACTTTTCAATGTTCTGATCTGAGACCATGTCTGACACATAGCAGGTATTCATTAAATTTTTGTTGAATGCACGGATGAGTGACTGTTTGGCTAAGTAGCGAGATACTTCACTTTCTGAGGTTCATAGGTACAGAGAGATGCACATGTATTTTGCGTGTAAAACTTTCAGTGACTTAGAATCATCCTAACATTGTCATATTATCTTTATGATTCCCAGTCAAAAAAAGCCTTGGTGGCATCTACAAAATATATTAAATTTCAAGTATTGTGCTTATATTTTGTGTATGAGAATGTAGCCTATAGTCACCTATCCAAAAATTATTTTTTTCTGCTTTATTTTTTGTAATTCCTTTCCTCATAAAGTCTTTGTATAATAAACTTTCATGTTTTCATGTGAAATTTGTAAGGCTTCTCTTCATGCTGCATGACCTCTTTTTAGAAATAATCTTACCATCAATAAGATGTCAATGAGTAGAATTGTTACATTGTTTTTTGTCTAAGAAATGTCTTACGTTTTTCTTGTTTTTTGTTTTTCAAATGTTAAGAAGTAACAGCACTGTTTAAATGCTATCTTAAATTTTCTCTGAATTGCATTTTGAGATTTTGACAGAAAACATGTTACAGAAATCCAGCCAGTGCATGGGAATATACTGATACCTCTAGGAGGTGACAAAGATAAGAATGATACTAGTGACCATCAGGTGATGTCTGAGGAAGTACCACGGTTTAGGTTTTAGAATCAGAGAAGACTGAGGGGTAAAAATAACAATTATACTTTTGCTAAAGGTAGTGGATACTGTAGTGCATTAATGAGATCCACCTTTAGGACTACAGCCATTATTCCTCCTTTTGGCTGATGGCCCACACAGGCATCCCTTTCCAGGCTGCTTCACCAAACGCTCTTCCTGCCTCCAAGGGAGTTTTGCATCCAATGACTGGTTTATACAGGGTGCAAAGGCCTGGCCTCTGGCTTCAGTATGAGGTGACTGTGAAGGACTGGAGCTCCCTGGAGACCAGCTGAAGCGTCTAAGCAACTGCATCACAGTTTGACTCACCTTCTTCTCAGTCCTGCTCCCTTCTCTTCTTTTCAGGCATCGCTCTCCAGACCATTCTTCAATAAACTTCCATCCAACACTTAAATCTCCATCACGGAGTTGGCTTCCAGGGCACCTGAATAAACCACTACCTGTAAGAATTAATTCCACTCACTTGTAGAGCTGTAGACAACTCTGTCCCCTGTCTTTCCTTTCTTGTCATGTCACATTTATACTAGAAGGTAGTATATATTCTCTGGAGAGTCACTTAATTGAAGAGTTTTTAGCCTGACACATGAAGTGATACTTAGCTTCAAATATTTAACACAAATGATAATTAAACAACTGTTTTCAAATTCCACACTACATAGGGAGATTTTTCTCAGCCATCTGTAATTGCACACAAATGTACAGAATGTGAAAGAAGTAAAGCACTGATATACTAAAAACAAAATATGTAAATCTATGTCTTGACCAACAGGTTTCTGTAAGTCTTAAAAATAGCAATGGCAAAAACAAATGCTTCAGGGAATTTGAATTATTGAGTATGATACCCAGAAAAAGATGATCAATCATGAATTGTGATAATATTTCTAGCTATGTTTTTTTTTTTCTGTTGAATGTCTTATCAATAGTTGCAACATGTTTGCCACAAGAGTGAAAAAGAAATCAGCAGGTTTTCAGAAGAGAAAACAATTCTTTAATTGGACATAAATAATAGTAGGTTATATAAATATGCTTTAGTCTGAAATAGCTGAAGAATATATAACATTGTCCTGAGGAAATCAATGCGCCTTCCAAAGCACCAAAACTGTTCCTAAAATGAATCTTTAATTTCACGGAATCTAGTTTAATAAACATTTTTCCTCCATATTAAAATACACATAACTTTTAAATGCTGCTTTGTAAGCTTGTGAGGGGAAATCTATCACCCATGTTAATTATCTTAAAATGAAATTGTGGCTTTATTTGGCACTTGAAAAAAACAGTGCTTTATACAAAGCAAAGGGAAATCAGACTCTATTATACTCAGTGACATTACATGTAATTGAGTATAAAATATAATAGCTGTGAAGAAAAACATGGAAGTTTCTAGTTTAACTGCAGAAACATGACTTATATGTATATACATATACACAGTTACCGAGGCATAGTTTTGTGTGTAGTTGTATGAGCAAGCATGTATGTGTATAGTTGTGCGAGGTACATGCATGTGTGTGTGCTGTTGAACGATGAATTAGTCTATACTAGGGCAGCAGAAGGAAGATTCTACATATCTTAGTCTAGGATTAAATATTGATTTCCCTAGAAGGTAGCGAATTAGAGAATGAAAAAATACTACAGTGTGAGTACTATCATCAAGCTATCAAATACATTTATTGAAGGCATTTTTATGTATGCTTTAAATACAAAACACTTCCTTAAGTAGGAGAAGAGCTGGATCCTTCCCATGAGGAATTTATATTCTAACAAAATCATAAGCATCCTGATTTATACCACATTGATTAACTTAATGTTAGCAACATAAATACTTGGGGGCTCCTTAATCCAAGCTTCTCTCCCACAGCTACCAGGCAAATATTTGAACAGGACACCTGCATTCTTAACTTGTATTTGTAGAGAATGTCAACATTCACAGGAAAACAAAAAGAATCCCTTCTGCAAGTTGGTTCTGGTCCCCTTATTGATTACATACAACTACTGATAGAATGATTTGATTCTCTTTTTTCCTCCTACCTTTCAGTTCTTTCCCTTTCTTCCTCATTCTCTGTCTCTACCCTATCCCCCCAACTCTGCTTCTCTTTCTGAAATAATTACGTCAATAGAATTTTTTCCCTAACGTCTGCAGTCAAGGAGAAATTTTATAAATTACTCACTTAGGGTATGTTACAATAGGATATAAAATACATAGACTGTTGAAAATCTGAGCCTGGAATGCACCATTGCAGATCTCCTAGCCCTATCTCTGCAAGGATGACAGTGCTGAGACTCGTATGGAGGTCCACCCCCACTGAGCCTCCCTTGCTGTGTGGTTCCACAGTTTGACACCAAGGTTACATCTAGATGACTATGGCTAACTAAACCCCCCTTGCCTCATACTCGTTCCCTCTAGCATCTGAAACATAACACCCTTCAGTCATCTTTCATCTCCTTTATGCACATTTCCACACTATTCTGCCCTTTAAGTTCTGAAACTTCCCATCCCAGCACCTACTTCCATGATAAGCAGCTTTACTAAATCTTCAGCCTCTTCAATGACCATCCAGCCACCTCCTGCCTTAATAAACACTTGTTAATACACTGATATTACTGCCATTATTATCATTAGACACAGAAATATGCTTTTTGCCACACCCAATGTAGTTGAGTGCCTGAAAGTGAGGTCAACATTCTTCTACCTCTTTATTTCCATTTCCAAAGCATTACTCTTCTACCTCTGGAGGGGAAAGTCTCCCTCCTCTATGGTCAATACTGTATGTCTGTGTCACCACATCTGCTAATTGCAATCACCAGCCAACATTATAGTCAGTTCCTTATATCCGATATAGTTTTATGTTTTCTCTCAACCACATAATTCTAAGCATCAGTCAGGGTGATTTCAGTGTTCATGTTGATAATGAATCTAGTTCCTTAGTTCTTTCTGTTCCATGTGATATCCTGAACTCAATGAGATTTCATTCCTATTCTATTGCCAACAACACACACAGTCTCTCTGTAACTCTCATTATTATTATTATCAGAAACACCAAACTCCAATGTCTGACTTTCTGTTTACAGCCTTAATGCTTTCAGTTCTTCCGTACCCTCAACTTCAACTTTATTTATTTTTTTATATCACATAACTACTTCTACTTCCTTGATACCACAATCTTCTCTCAGTAGTTCATCTCTCTTTTGGTTTTACTTCTGTTGCTCTCAGGGTATGTTTTATGGTCCTTGATCAGTACCATCAACTATGTTGCATCCCTGCCTCTGTTGCATCCTTCCAGCAAAACTACAGCACTGGGTGCATGCTAGCGACTTCCTGGGGCTAAGGGAGTTGGAATAAAACAAGTTAGCCCTCAAGATTGATGCAACCACAAAATTCATATTCTCCAACCTCAGATGGTACCTCAGCCTTGCACAATAATCATTTTATTCATGCTTGCTTAATTCTGCTCTGCACAGCAATTGTGCTAACCCTTTACTTGCCCACCATCTCTCAACAGACTTTACTGTCCTACTTCCTAATTCAAAACAAGTGAGGCTTCTAGGTATCAGTTGCCTCCTTCTCCTGCCCCAAATTCATTGATATCAGAATGTATGCTCACTCCTTTTTCCTCTAATCTCAAAGGAGAAGACGTTAAGCGGCACCAGTTGCTACAGCAGGCAACTCTGAAATACCTTCGCCCTGCAATCAAAGCTACATGTTTCTGTTTATTCTACACATAATTGCCAAATCTTCTTTGTTTCGTTTTGTTTTTTTGATTCTCATGCATCATTTTCTAAACATAATGGTAGTTGGCTTAAAGACCACTTTCACTGTTTAGGGAGGCTACAAGGTTGCTCCGTGTTCATTCAGGGAACTACAGCTCCGGATTTCCTTCTCCGGTTGCTCCTCAGAGGACATGCACACAGCATTCCTGACCACCAGGATGACTCTGATTTTAGCACACTCTTTTTGTCTGTCTTTTCCCTGGTCTTCCCATTAAGCTTCTGGCAGGTCTTATTGGTATCACACCCAGCTGTTAGACTCCATTAATTTCTAGCTGACTGTTCTATTGTTTGCAACAATACCCTGGGTTATACTTTGTAACAGTATGAACCAAATAAAATTATGCTGTTTGTGGCTAGCAGAGTGTTACGAGTCTTTTAGGCTTGCTCCACCTTTCCATTGGATGGATAGGAAGGATGGAAGCAGCATGGTACAGAACCTTTGCACTACAGAGCAAAAGCTGGGGGGATTGGTCTTCACCAGGTTCCTCACCCGCATCTTCTCTGTTTGAGTGACAGTGTGTGTTGGCCCAGAGGTGGCAACAGAAACTGGTGCTGCAGTGTGGCTGCCACAACCACACAGTATAGATCTTTGCAGCCCAGAGCTGAGGGCATGGGATCTGCCAATTTTCTCTGGCTGTCAAATCTACCCAGAGTGGCTCTTCTACCCCAGGAGCTGAGGAAATGGAATTTGTATTTTGCCTGCTGAGCCCACCCCAGCAGCTCTTCCTTACCACAGAGACGTAAAGATATAGGGGACCGCATGGAGTCCTCATTTGTATCCTCTCTATGTAGGAGAAGTCGAGGGTAGGGGGATTGGTCATGCTGCCCTGATGCCCCTACCTGCTTGTATGGGTCTTTCACAGCCTGGAGCTCTGGGAAGTGGAGTATGCTGCTGTTCGCTGGCTGGGGAATCCACCCAGAACAGCTTCTCCACCTCAGGGATCTGAGGGAGACGGGAACTGCTAGAACAGTCTTCTGCAGCACAAAGCTGCAGGGGTATGGATGGAGCCCTTAGCTTGAGTGCCATGGTATCACACCCTTTTCACTAGGCTCCATAGATTATGTTAGATTAATGTTTCTTGAATTGTTGCAAGCTCTTTGATTGATCTCCAGAGAAGTTGGATGACTGGCTTTGCTAATTTTGACTAGTTTAATAGATGTCTTTCCGGGGGGTAAGTTTCCTCAAACTTCTCACAGTGCCATTCTAGAGGTCCCACTTCTGAACTCATTATAGTTTATCCAAAAATCTGATTTTCTATTATTAATATCACTAAATGAATCTGCTGTATAGCCAAGTAGCCAAGCAATAAACTGTGTAAATTTTCCTAGATTTCTCAGTTTATTTCACCTCCATAGCCTCCATAGCCAATTAATGACTAATTCCTGCAAATATTACTGCCTAGATATGTCTTAAGTCTACTTCTCCCTAGGCCCACTATCACTATTCTACTTAAGCCTCTCAGCTCCTCTCTCCTACCCTATTAGAACAGCATCCTCAGTAGTCTCCATGCATTCATTCTTGACCACCTTAAATCTGTCCTTTCTACTCCATTCAGAATAACCTACATAAGATGTGAATCATATAATCACCTGCTGAACACCCTTTAACGACTTGCCTATAGAATGAATTACTAAATCCTATCACGGTTTTATGGCCCTACCCACAAAGATTCTCTATAGTCTCAAGTCTTTCCACTCCTTTTTCCATTCTTGCCTTTTATTTCCTGGTAATGAAAAAATGTCTGTGTGTTCTGCTTATGACATTTATTTTACATTTTCATTTCTTTATATAGATTGTTGCTTTGTCCGGAATACCTATCCATCTTCCTTTCTCTTGATAATTTTTAGTCATTCTTCAAGACTCAATTCAGGCATTTTATTCCTCAGAGAGGAATTTGGGATCCTCAGGTTGAGCTAAGTGTCCCCTTTTGTGCTTCTCTAACCCTCAATGAGAACTTCTTTATATCATCAATTTTATTACCTGTGGAAGCTCCCCCTGCCATACTCTGAGTTCCTTGAGGCAGTTCTTTTCCTTCAACTCCTCAATGGCTTCTTATTTTTCTGAGGATGGATAGTGAAATCTTTATGATGACCAGTAAGTCTCTGAGTAATCCATATGATCTCTTTTCTTGAGGCCTTTGCAGAGGTTGTTCTTCAGTTTGGAATGGCCTCTCCCACTCTGCCTCTTCTCTTGTTTCCCCTTAAAAGCCAACACACACATTCCTTCTCCTTGTTCACTCAAACTTACACTTCTACTTTCACTTTAAATACCATTTATCAGTGAGGGCTTCCCTGACCGAAAAATTACATTAACTCACTTATATTCCGTAGATACCCCTTTTACTATTTCTTCATATCAGTTTGTAATTACACATTTTTCTGATTATTTTATTAATGCCTATCTTTCTCCATGAGGATTTAACTCTTCTGGCAGGGATTGTGTTTCCTGTGCTTTTCCTTTTACCTTTAATGCTCTGCACAATGCCTGGCACTTACATCACATTCAATACATAACAGGTTGAATAAGCTCATGAATGGCTAATTTACTTTTACTCTACTCAATGCTTCATGTATAACAGTCTTTAAATTATGCTTTTTGAACTGAAATTAATATTGCAAAAGGCTGACATTCGTGAGATATTTAAGAGTGAAAAATGAAACTATTAGGAAACATACAAAACAAGTCATATTTATATTTCAATTTTCAATTTCCACTGAGTTATTTTTACTGGCAACAAGGTATATTTAATACATTCAGTATTTTGGGCCTGTCAATTAGATAGACGAGGCTTAGATTTCTAAAAGTATGTGAAAATATCAGTTTTCCTTTTTCTCAGCAGAAACTCTTCTGTGAAGTCTTGGGTAGAGCCCACCCACCTGTCACATCTGAGTAAATCAACTCTGCCCAGACAGGTTCTCTCTATGTGTAGCATTTGTCCTTATCATTTTACTTGAGTACATTAGATTATTTGCTTACATACCTACTTCCTGTGCCTGAACTTGGGCTCTTTGTCATTTTAATCTTCATATCCTCAGGTCTACCATGGTGTCTGGCACAAGTAGGCTTTCAGTTAATATTTGTCCAATGAATTAATGCATCAGTTAATGAGTATCTCAGAATCACTAAATGCTTTTCATTATGGGAATTATAACAAATGGCTTAGCCTAGAATTACTTCATCTGAAAAAAGCTGTTTTCCTCACAATAAGTAAGCCAAACAATTAATGTATTTCCTAAATTTTCTTTCTGCTTGACATATTTTATGCTTCTACTTTTAATGTATTTGTTACTTATTCATGTATCTGCTTCAGTGTGCTATCTTCTCTTGTGGGAAAATTTTATTAATTTTGAATAAAAACCATAGTCTAAAATTGATCATTAGGATAATTTAGTGCAATGAAGAGAGTGTGGTTCTAATTACATTATCAGAATAAGAATAATTGTTCTTGCATTTCCAGATAGCAACTTTCTTTGAAGTCTCCAAAATACTTATATAAAGGAAAAAAAGAAATTCTCAGCTTTGTGATGTAATTCTTTAAGTGGTTATTCCAGTCAAAACCTCCTTTCACAAATTATAATGATACAGTAGACTATAATGGAAAATAACAACTATTTATTATTATAATATTTATTATTATAATAACAATTATATAATATTTTCCATCAAAAATTGTATTATTACTCTGAAGACATTTCATTTATTTCATGATGTAAATGAGCAAATGTATGTATTTGGTTATCTACACTTCTTTCCCAGGTTGGACTGATTAGTGCCCTCCAAATAGTCTGTACTTGTTTTTTATTTATTATCAAAGTAGAATTGATTTTATATACTATCAAATATGCTATTGTACTATGTACTATGTGATGTTATGGGACACATGATACAGGTGGGTTTCTTAACCTCAGGCCAGGTTTAGAGCATCTTCAAAGCCCCTGAAATTGACCACACAATGTATTTTTGACATTGACATTTCTTGGAGAGGGTTGGTCTTAGAATAAAAAAATTAGCAATTCTGAATCCCAGTTCTCATGAGCAACCCTTATTACCCTTCCACTGAATAGGTATAAAGGCTCCAATACAAATTCCCATTCTGAGTCCTCTTTGATTTAGCCAGCCTGTTATACATTCCATTAACATAATGATTTGCTTTAACTCAAGTAAATTATTTATTGATTAGGAAATTTGAGAATTCTGTCCTTTACAGAAGACATTCAAAATGCATTGACTCTTTATTCTTTATTGCCTACATTTTTATTTTTAATTGTTTTGTACATCTCAGCTATCAACTCAATACAGTCTGATAAGCGAGTGAGATTATAATAAATAAAAAGTGTATTATTTGGCAGAGATGGTAGCACATGAACTAGAAGATCCTAAGAGAGCACTGATTGAATAATATGACACACTACAAGCCCATTAGAGTGAAAAGCTTTTCCAGACTGAGGTGTTAACTCTCCTTTCCTTTGGTATAGACTTGTAAAGGGCAGCATTTAAGACACAGTAACAATGTTAGAGCACTGCATCATAATAAAGATAATAATAATAATAATAAAATGCACCAAAGTGAAAAGAGTAAAAATAACATGTCTCATAGTTAGTTACTTCTGTGTAACCAATTGCAGAGGCTGACTTGTAATTAAAGAAGAAAAATGTAAGCAAACAAAACTAAAACATGGCTTTATCATTTCCCCAATAAGATTAGGTTTAGTTCAAACAAACCAACAAACCCAAGAGATTTAAAGAGAGAAGAACATAGAAAGATTGCTTATAAAGCGATTTCCCATGTTCTGTTGGTTCACATGTTCATCTGTTGGGGCCTGTCACATTATGTCCTAATGTAATGATATCTCTGATAACACGGGCAGGCGCACATAGAGCAGCGACAGCAAACTGGCTGATTTACACATTGCAGTTTGCGGCACTGGAATTAACTTCGCATGTGAATTTTTGCTCCATCTAGGCCAAATGCCATTCCAAAAAGCAGCCTCATTTGAACCTCTGTGGTATACTTAATATGCTCTGGATTTCAGTGACCGTGGCAGAACAGAGGCTGAACACTACCCAATGTCAAAATGTGTTTTCCAGTTCTATGTCAGAGTCCTTTAGCGCTGCAACATTTGTAATTTCTGAACAATTCCCATAAAACTTAGGGGTTGTTGACCTGAACTAAACTCCCTATGGCTAGCAATGTCATTCTCTCTCTCGTTTCACTTTCCAGGTTGGTAAAAATCAATACTTTCTCTCCTAGAATTCTGACTTTCCAAGCAGCGTTCAAGTTCATGTGAAATGTGTGGAGCAGATAGAGGAATGGGAGTAGTTATTTTATCATCCAGAGCTATGTCCTGTGTGCATTCAAGCAGAGGATAATGCTAGAAATGTTATGAGAAACAGTAATTTTGAAATTAATCAGTTTTGGATTTTTTTTAATCAGTTTTGGATTTTTTTGATGGAGTGTAATTTTTTAAAAATAATTCACTCTGTCATTAACATCTAGCTTCAATCAAACCACTGTTAAAATAAAATCTTGGAGCCTAATGCCCATTATTAACTCCCATTCCATGTTTGATTTCAATTATTGCCGATTTATTCTTAAAGAAAATGAAGTTTACAGCTACTGTGTGCTTAAAATTTTTTTTCAATGCTAAAAATAACAAAAAGCTGTGATTTCCCAGTTGGTTTTACTTTACATTCTCCCCACCAAAAATGAGGAGAAATGGATTTGCTGGAGACTCTTCTCATTTCTTTCCTTTTGGAAGAAGCTCTTCATGGTGTATAGCTTTTTTAAAACTAATGCAACTGGAAATTTTGAAAATGGTTCAATTTCCTATTGTCTGGACTGGCAAAAGGTAATTTAATCTCTTCCACATGACAAGTCACTTCCCTGCCATGCTCTAAGCTAAAAGTTGGCAAACTTTTTCCTGTAAAGCACCAGATAGTAAATATTCTAGCCTTTGTGGGTCCTATGTTCTCTGTAGCAACTACTTAACTTTTGCCATGGTGGGGTAAAAGTAGCCCATAGATAGCATGTAAATGAATGAGTGTAGCTGTATTCTAATAAAACTTTATGTACAAAATCAGGTAATGGGCCAGATTTGGCCCACAGGCCATGGTTTGGCAATCCCAGATCAAAGCTAATAATTCTCAAACTTTAGTTTACATAGGAATCATCCCGGAGCTTGGCCCAGACCTATATTGGACTCCCAGCACATACCTAGTGAATAGAATAGATGCATTCTGATTCCATATACATAATCTACATAGAAGTAGAATTTCTGTATTTCATAAGAAATTCAGGTAATTTTAATGAATCTCAAAGTATATGTCATTGCTCCTTGAGAATTTCATTCATGCTTTCTCATTGAGGTCTCAACTGTCCTCATTTTTCCTGATTCTTAGGAAATATTCTTATGGATTTATACCAGTCTGTTTCCTTGATACTTATCCAGATACAAGGGGTTTTGAGTATCAAGAGGTGGAAATCTTTCTGCAACACAGCTGTGTCAGGATATGCACTCAGCTGTCCCAGTGAACAAAGTCAGATAAGTGATAGTTGAGAAACAACCTTGCCAAGTCTATAATCCTGCTGCCCAGACGTTGTATAATAGCTGTGCCCTGGAGATCAGGGTATCTAAAATGAATAATGGAATAATGGTTAAAATGTATTAAGCACTTATTATGTGCCTGAAGCCACTCAGATCTTTATGTCTGTTAATCTATTTAATTCTTATATCAATCTTTTGATTGGGGTCTCCCATCCGACCCTGTTTTTTGTTTGTTTTCTGTTTTGTTTTGTTACATATGAAGAAAGAACGTCAGAGATTGAGGAGATTACTCAAGTCCATAGAGCTGGTAAATGAGAGAGTCAGGGTTTTAGCCCAGACAGTCTCACTATACAGAAGGCTCTTAACCTCTGTTCTATACTTATTTTTTTCTTATTAGGCAAGAAGAATGCATGAAAGAAGAAAAATCAATAATAATATAATGTGGTTCAGAGAAAAATAAGAAAATAGTACCAAATCTATGTAATATTAGGTAGCTAACTTAAAATAAATTTCAAAAAGACATCTTATGATAATAATAAAAGGAGACTAAGAGGGTATTTGAGTTCCTGGCAACTTCCATGTCATAATATTCTGAAGTGGAACTCTTTAGGAAAGACATGTTTGTAGAGAGTCCAGGTAGGGGAAATCAACCTCAGAATGTAATGTGGAGAAAAAAGAGATGGGGGAGAAAATCTGTCATTAAACAGATTCAGAGCATTTGTACTTAATGTGATGGGAAAAAAAAAAAAATCAAGGATGTTAGTTCCACAATGACTGTGGTTTAATTGGATTCTTTTAATAATGTGAATAGAGACTTCTAAATAAGCCAGTGTGAGATTCTTCAGAATCTAGGGAACTATCTGTGTTTGAAGCCGGAGGTAATTAATCAATTCTGCACCAGCGTACACAAGAAAGTCCTGTGACGTGGTGGTACGTGGAATGGCAGGTGGAAGGCAAATCTAGCATTTGCAGAACAGAAGAGAACACGGTAAACCCAAAAGGAAGCCTACAGGTGGGGGCCCAACTCCAGGAGGTATTTGGTATAGGAACAGAGCTGAACCAGCGCACACACCACATCTGTCTTCTTTACTGTTACATTGCCACTGTGCCTGGCGTGAGTACACATTCATACTAAATAAATATCAACTGCCTGTCTGACTCAGGACCAGGGGACAACTAATATGGGAAATATACCAGACTGGGAAAAAAAACTGTGAGCTTTTTACACCTGTGATATAAAATTTAACATTCATAAAGATATCACTACACTACATTCCCATCCCATGTCATGGGGTTAAATGCGCATTGCCTTTAATAGTTTAAGGCAAGCCCCGCCCCTCAAGAT
The DNA here is from genome assembly GCF_964656455.1 of Halichoerus grypus. NCBI lineage: Eukaryota > Metazoa > Chordata > Mammalia > Carnivora > Phocidae > Halichoerus > Halichoerus grypus. The sequence continues at coordinate 45,822,029 of NC_135714.1, forward strand.
ACTTATCTCATGCAACTCAGAAACCCATATTATTCTATGGAGGTTCATTTGCAGTTAAGTTAGAGAAGAATTTTTCACCAGTATTTTATCTCATTTATATTTCTAAGGAAATCTTTTACCACTGGGGACGAAAATGCAGTACTTATTTTATTTATATGGTTGTGTTATGACTGACTTTTATCATTTTTATATACACATTAAATATTTTAGTTCCAGTTGATTAACTATAACAAACTATCAAAACTGTAAAGAAGGCATTACTTATTCAGTAGAGAAAAGAATATAGAATAAAAGAACATTACTTTGTTAATGTCTGACATGTGAGAAGTCTTTGCTTTAATGCAAATGTTATAATTATCAACTTTAAAAAATATTAGATTTCTTTAAGCACAAAAGAATCACCTTACCCTTTTAAATCTTATTTTCTTTCCTAAGAAGCTGGAGGTAATAAAAACTTGCAAACTAATATACATACATCAAAATCCCAGACAGACATGATCTTTTAAGAAAGCAAGTAATCTGTTTCTTAATGCTTTTTCTTCACGCCGCACTGTTTCATTAACTAGAAATGACACATTTCCTCACCATAGAGAGTGTCTCACCCCAGTTCCTCTTATTCCTTTAGTTGCCTGATACAACTCTCAAGAGAAGACTCTGGGAAAGACTCCAACACTATATGCACATGGGAACTCCCTCTGAGTTCCTCTCTCACATGAATGCATGTATGTGTATGCTGTTGTACACTCCAATGCGATCATCGTCAAAGTAGAGTGCAAATATCTTTTTTTATAAACAACAGAATACTATATGCCCCACTTTTACTTCCCCCTTTTTTCACTTAATGATGTATGACAAAGATCATCCATACTGGTTTACAGAGATAGTTAACAGTCCTTTCTAAAGTTTGCACAACATTCCACAGTGTGAATACACAAGTCAGCCAATTTGCGTTTGTAAACGGTGCCATGATCATCAGTCTCCTACATACATTTTTTTTTTCACATCTCTGCCAGTGTGTGTTTTAGATAGATTTTTGAAAGTAGAATTGCAGATTCAACAGATAGAGTACATGTGTTCATTTTGCTAAGTGTTGACAAACCAACTATATCCGAGAGTGTTTGCTTTCCCACACTCTCTTCTAAAGAATATGCTTTCAGACCTTTAGACTTTTCCAACTTGACAGTAGATGAGTATGTCAATGTAGTTTTAGTTTGCAGTTCTCTTATTACAAGAAGACTGAACATCTTTTTCTTAAGGTTAAGGTCGATTTGCATTTCTTTTTCTGTGAATTATCTATTTTTCTAATGGTGTTGGCCTTTGTCTTCTGTTTTAAAATCTCTTTACATATTAGGGATATCAACTCTTTGTGATAGAAGTTGTCATTATTTTCCAGTTTTCCAATTATCTTTTCTTCTTTGCTTACTTGTGTTTTGGCATACAAGAAATTTTCTTTTTAAAATTTTATGTAATTGAAATTGATCTTTTCTTTTGTTGATTTTGGATTTTATGATTTGTGTCATAATTAGTAAAATTTCTTCTGTTCAAATTACAGAGAAAATCATATATTTTCTTCTACTACTGTCTAATTTCATTTACTTACATTCCATTCTCTGATGCAGAGGAATTTGCAAATTGAAATTCATCTAATTGTATTGTTTTTTTTTTTTCCTATAAGGATCTTCAGTTATATCAACACCATCTGTTAAAAAGAATAATCATCCCCAGAGATTTGAGGTACTTCCATTATTATATTCCGAATTTCATACATAATTAGACTATTTCTGGGTTTTCCATTCTGATCTGTCTCTCTATTCATGCACTGATACCAGATTTTATTTTTAAATTACAGAGGCTTTATAGTGTGTGTTGATGTTTAGTATGGCTATCATTGTAGTGATTTTTTTTTCAGTGTTTTCTTTGGCTATTCTTGTTTATCTTTCAAATAAATTTTATAATCAGTTTAGTTTCAAAAATATAAAATATCAACAACAAAACTGATAAATTAGAATTGCTTAGTTTGTAAATTAGCATAGGGAAAACCAATATCTTCAAGATGTTTAGTGTTTCTATCCAAGAATATCACACATTTTTCATTCAGTTAAGTCTATTTATGTGTCTTTTAAGAGTATTCTGTGGTTTTATAAATATAAGTTTTGTACATATCTTGTTAAGTTTATGTTTAAGTGTTGTGTTTTTATGGTTGCTATTTTAAATGGCATCTTAATTTCTGTAATATCTTATAATTAGCTTCTGTTTGTATATTTGAATTTTAATTTATTAATTCTATATACACATATCCACAAATAAATATAAGATATATTGAGATAGGTAGATGATAGATAGATAGATATTCTTGTCATCTACAAGTAGAGACAGTTCTGTTTCTTTTCATTTTTATACTTCTGTTTGCTTTCTCTTTTCTCATTGCATTGACTAACATTCCAGAACTATTTCAAATAATAGTGGGGATAGTAGGCATCCTTTTCTTACTTCCTGTCTTTAGTGAGAAAGCTATTATTTTTTCCTTTTTAAGTAAGATTTTTGGCTCTTAGATTAATGTATATACATTTTGCTATATAGTTTGTTACATTCAGGTGATGACCAGCAATTCCTGTTTTTAAGAATTTTTAACATGAATGGGTGCTGTAATTTGTAGAATGTACTTTTCTGTGTAAATGCACTGTCTTTTTCTAGAAATATTTTCTTTGTTTAGCTTCCAGAACTTACTTAGTTTCTCCTCTTACCACCCTGATTTTTCCTTTCTTTGCAGTCCTAAAATCTTTGATCTCCAGAGTTTGAATGGCTCCAGGCTCATTCTTTTTTTTTTTTTTAATTTATTTTATTATGGTATGTTAATCACCATACCTTACATCATTAGCTTTTGATGTAGTGCTCCATGATTCATTGTTTGCGTATAACACCCAGTGCTCCATTCAATACGTGCCCTCTTTAATACCCATCACCAGGGTAACCCATCCCCCCCCCCCCCCAGAATCCTCAGTTTGTTTCTCAGAGTCCATAGTCTCTCATGGTTCATCTCCCCCTCCGATTTCCCCCCCTTCATTTTTCCCTTCCTACTATCTTTTTTTTTTTTTTATTATTATTAACATATAATGTATTATTTGTTTCGGAGGTACAGGTCTGTGATCCAGGCTCATTCTTCCATCATCTTCTCTGTCCTTACTGGTGATCTTATTTAAGCTCTTGACTTTATATTGCATCTCTACACTGATGAATGTCAAATTTATATCTGGCAGACTTTCCCTCTGAATGTTAAGTGATTATATTAATCTGCTTACACACCTTCTTCTTTTGGATATCTAATAGCTATCTTAAACTGAATTACTGACTTTTTCTACCTCAAAACTTTTCATCCAAGTAGTCATCTCCAAGTTCTTATTTTTTTTTAACAAACACTTAAATGGGACATATAATGTGCCAGGCACATTTCAAGTGACTTATTAAATATTAACTCATTTAACCCTCGTAATACCTTTGTGAGGTAGGTACTATTATTATGCCCATTTCATCAATGGGCATAATGAGGCATGGAGAAATTAAAAGGCTTATCCAGTATTTCCCAGTTAGTAAGTGGAAGTTCTAAGGTGCAACCTAAGTAGTTTGCACAGTGCACACTTGTTACCACTACACAGTGAATTCTTCTTTTTGCTCAGGCCAGTGAACTTGGAGTTACCCTTAACTCTTCTATTTTGTTTAAATTCCACAAATAATATACTAGTAAATTCTAATGACTCATCCATCAGAATACATCCAGAATCTGGGGTGCCTGACTGGTTCAATCAGTAGAGCATGCAACTCTTGATCTTGGGATTGTAAATTTGAGCCCCACGTTAGGGGTAGAGATTATTTAAAAATAAAATCTTAAAAAAAAAAAAGAATATATCCAGAATCCAAACATTCTTTTCCTTATCCATTTCAAACACCCTTTTTAAACCATTATAATTTTTCACTTATATATTTGAAAGAGACTCCAAACTAGTTTCTTGCCTTTTACACCTTCTGCTTCTATAATGTATTCTCCACATAGTCTCTATTGCCTCACTTCAGGGGTACATCAGATAACATCTGTCCTCTGCTCAAAACCTTCCACTGTTTTCTCATATTACTTAGTCGAAGACCAAAGTTCCTAAACTGGCTTAAAAGCTCCTACATAACATAGCTTCATTAATCTCATCACTCACTCTACTGTTGCCACACCGCCCTCCTTACAATGTCTTGAATACACCAAACACATTCTCAACTTGGAGCTTTTACAATTGCTGTTCCCTCTGCCAAGTACAAACTTATCCTGGATATCTGCATTTTGCTCTCAACTTATTTCTTTCAATTCTATACTCATAGGTCACCTTCTGAAAAAGATTTTTCCTAAATGTCTTATATAAAATAGAAATTTCACTCATCACTCCCACTTGCATTTTTTATAGCATTTATCATCATCTGAAATATTATATATGTGTATCTGTTTTGTTATTGTATACTTTCAACATACCCCAATTAGGAACTTTTATTGTGTCACCACTGGACCTCAGTACCTGAAAAGGTACTTGGCACAAAATAGGTGGCTCAGTATTTATTAGCTGAATGAATATGTAAGTAATATATATGGTTCCCTTAACTTAACTGATTAATAGCTCTCCTTATGGAACATTCCACAATGCTAATGTTTCATGAAGCATCATTTAGGAAACTGAGCTAAATACTAGACAATGGTGTTTTTATTTTAACTTGATGGGAAGCCCATTAATTTCTATTTTGCTTTATTATTGACTACCTGAAAGATGGTATTGAATTAAACAGTTTTCTCCTGACTCTGTTTACTCATGCCTCAACTGCATGAGTGGATAGCATCTAGAACTATTCTTTTATCTTTACCCAAACAACCAGACTCCATGTTATATGCAATAGGTATCCCTCAAATATTGGTCTCATCTTCTTATCATTTTATCTTCAACATATTCACTAGGCTGGTTAATAGAATCCAGTTTGTAAGCCAACTCTTAGATTCATTGGAGTCCAAGAATTATTGTATTGAGATGGTTTAGGTGGCTTAGTCAGGGTTCTGACAGAGTGTCTTTGATAAGTCATGATTGCCAAGGGCCAGAAAGGGTGAAGGACAGTATGAGTGACACACATTTCTCATCTTTGAGTTAGGTCAGTTCCTTGAAATAAAATAATTTACTCTTTTTTTAATCTACTCATCATCTAACAGAGAACATTATTGTATATTGGATACTCCAAACATATTTGTTGTTTGCATGATTATTCTGTGAATGCTAAAGAAGCGTTTATTTGTATCCTGAGCATGAATCTTATACCTCTGTTTCCTAGGCAACTTTTTCCTTTATAAGAATAAAAGATCATTAATCCCTAATATATTGCTAGATAAATCTTCCTGTGGCACCCAAATGTCACCTGTTTATATATCATAAACTAGGGTTCTGCAAGTTATTATATGAGAGAAAAACATCTCCTTTCCCAGTGTATCTTTCTTGTGCAAAATAAAAATAATTTATATTTTTCTTGGGGTTAACAGGTGTTACAAGACTCTTCAAAATAATTTATAAAACATTGCTGAAATCTAGTCCCTCAGTGTGAATTCTTGTTGAACTCAAAAGAAGTCCACTTATCATTTTCCTAACTGATAAAATCATACTGCTGACAGGAATGAGGAGAGATACAGGTGAAGAATTCACAGTGCCTAATTTTTAAAAGAAAGTTTCCCAATAGGATGTTTCATTCTCAAACAAAAACATAATATACCAAAGAATACAGGTGCATGTTGATATTTCATTATATTTCCAACAGTCAGTTCTTGGCCTCTAGGGCAGTGATTTGAAGTAGCAAGTGAAAAGCACTCAATTTCAAAGCATTTACCAAACTTCAACTTTTTTATGTGTATATGTAATTGTTTCTTCTCCGAATTCTCAACCTAAGTGTTGTTTTTGATAGTTTTTAACAAATTCCATTTAACTGAGGGTAGCCATGTTCACAGACCTTGTTTCTATAATCTCTGTGAGTTTAATTGTTCTTTACCTGAAAAAGAAAATAAATCACACACAATTGCCAATGAATGCCTGAACAATGGGTTAGTAATTATATTTTTCTCATTTCTCCTTTTCATTAAAGTACATCACTTCAATTCATCAAATCTGTCAGCCAAGTCATTAGGAATCTGATTTAAAACTGTCATCTCTGATCTAAAAGCTATGAGTGTGGTGGTATTTGGCAGGCTGTGTGGTGTAGTGCGGGCCTGAACCAGCAGAGTGTGTGAGGTAAGGATTTGATGTTAGTCGTATTTGATAGACCTGGATTCACATCCCAGCTTTGTTATTTGTTACATGACTTAACTTCTCCAAGTCTCAGTTTCTTCATCTATACAATGGAGAGAAAGGTAGCTAGTTTACAGAATTGTTATTTCTTAAAAGAATGCTTGGCATATAAGAGGGATATCTAGATAAGCCAGTTACACCTAAATTTGAATAAATAATTTACTTTGTTTAATGTTACCATTTTATATGAAGTCATCAGCACACCTTTTATGTTCTCTACTAATATTGTGATATACAGAAATAAGCATAGAAAGTCTACAAACAAAGCATGCCAAAAACACTTACCAGACTATCACAGTATCTTCATTGCTTTGTAATTCATTCTCCTCATACGCCATCAAAATATTCTTTCACACGTCCAAATCAGGCTGTCACTTGCTCAGAATCATTCAGTGGTTCTCATTCATCTATACTAAAGAATAAATTATAGTCACTGAAAATCTAACTATAGTCAAATTGCTACTCCTCTCTGATTTTAACATAAATCCCAGCAACATTGCTCACGCTACTTCACAGGCAACTCTCTGTGAAGTCTTTCCTGACATACCAGCCAACTTAAGTTCCTCTTTTACACCCCCACTCTATTAAAGCAAGTAATACCTTGTACTGAAGCACACGTATGAGTGCATGAATTGGCACTCCAAGACCCATTGGTGGGAAGCTCATAAATGCAATTTATCAGGGTTGCCTAAATTTGCAAAACTTGGCCATGTAGGTATAATTAGAAGAAGCAACCTTGCTGCACTAATCATATCTTTGGAAGAATAACACCTTTGTATAACCAGTGTACTTGCAGCCAGTCATAAACTCCTAAAGGCATAGGCCTTGTCTTGAATGGTTATACACTTAGCATAATGCCTGATACACGTAGGCAGACAATAAATATATATTAAAGAATAAATGGGGGCAACTGGGTGGCTCAGTTGGTTAACAACCTCCAACTCTTGATTTTGGCTCAGGTCATGATCTCAGGGTCATGAGATCAAGCCCCACGTGGGGCTCTGCACTGGGTGTGGAGCCTGCCTAAGATTCTCTCTCTCCCTCTCCCTCTGTCCCTCCCCACTCCCACCCCCTGTCCCCAGCTTGCAGGCATTTGCACTTCTCTTTCTCTCTGAAAAAAAAAAAAAAAAAAAGAATGAATGGATACCTTGTCTTACTTGTAACATGCAGTTTTTTGTAACTTGTAACAAAAGTCATTTCTTAACAAAAATTTTATTTATTTAGGAAAAAATTCTGGAGTTAAAGTCTCTCAAATAACCCAATGTTTATATATTCAAAATGTGAAAAGATGCTTAGCTAATGTTTAAGGTAATTCCTATTTAACAGAAGAAAATGAAAAAAGAAACTCATGCACATTCTGTATGGAATCAAAGAATTTTATATGAAATAATAGTTGATTAGAGAAAAGCATAGCACATAAACTTAATCATACTTGGCTGCATTAAGAACTACAGGGCCCATAATCTCTAAGATTACTTTCTTAATGTACTAACAGAATAAGATTTAGTAGAACATGGACTTGAGCCCCCAGTGATTTGGAAATGTGGTTTCAAAGTAATTTTCCTCCAATTAACATAGAAAATTTTGGATTTCCAACTAGGTCAAGTAATAGACCTCTTTCAATTTTTATTTCCTCCATTGGTATCAGGGTTGGGGTGTTTTTGTGTGTGTGTGTGTGTGTGTGTGTATGTGTGTGTGTGTGTGTGCGTGTGTGTTTGCTAGAAATATCAGGAGGTCCTCTCTACCCTCCCCATATCTATAAGTTTCCTTCTCTGGAATGTCCCAAATAAATATTGTTAGATATTGTTGGGGTTAGGAACTTTCTCTATGGTGATTATTATCTTATTGGGATTTAGGTACCTTTTAGGCTTAAATTGAGTTGGAATTAACTCCTTGATATGTTGATAAGCCATGACACTCAGTTGAACCCAGAGCCTGCGTAAGTCCATTTGAGTTATTCATTAGGGTGTGGTATCTTCCAGTTCTTTAACAGGGGTGGGGCTAAAACATTTTGTGCCATGGGATGCCATAGGTAGTTTTTTCTATAACCCTAAAGATAAAAGTCTTTTTTTTTTTTTTTTTTTTTGGTGTTAGAGGCATTGGCAGCAGCAGTAGAAGCATGTAAGGCCTCTCAGGATCCCAAGCTAATGTGTATCTAAGAGCACAGATCTCTTCTTCCACACTTATGGCTACTCGATGGGCTCATATATAGCACAGGGGATCAGTCTATCTCCCAAGAGCTCTATAGAATGGATCAATGCCTGACTGAAACAAATAACCAATGGTCACAGGGTGAGGGTCATTCTCTTGAGCATGGCCTTAGTCATGACTTACGCTGGAATCAAAACATACGATTCAATACAAGACACAAGGAATCCAAGAGACAAGGTACAAGCTGAGACACACAGCCCAGCTGCCCTTTAAGAAGTGCCCCAATTCCATACTCCTGTCCCTAAATGCCAATTCTTGAAACTTGCAACTTGGGTCCATAAATCTAAAACCAAGACTTGGTAGGACTTTGTAAAAGCGCCACAGCACAGCTCAAAGCCCAAGCTTACCAGCAGGTGGCAACACAACTCAAAGTGCACATTGGCCAGCCGACAGCCACTACAGGGTCATGCTCAGTGGCAGGCAGCAAAACCAGTTTGCACGTGGTGGTGATCTTGATCATCCTGTTCACAACAGTTGTTTTATATTTGTCCCATGGAGGGTGGGATCAAATTTTCTTTCCCCAAATTGCTTCAGATTTCAAGACAGATGATGCCACACATGCACTAAGAGGATATGAAAAGTTTTATTTCTCACAAAATGGAGCTCTTTGTGGGGGGTGGCAAGATATGTACCCAAGCTTGTTTGGATTGCTTCAGCTATGTCAGAGTTGATGGCTTTGGTTTGTATTGTGGTTAAGGGATGGGGGTGGAGGGAATATTCTTACACACAGACCAGGGTTTGCATGTTGATCTTACCTATGGCTGCCACGGGGGGCGGGGAACACCAGACTTTCTTATGTGGGGTAAAAGGGAATGAAAAAGGGGTGGATCTTGGAAGCCGTCAGTGGTCAAACATCAAAAACAGAGTCAGACGCTTTATTATACAAGTTGACCATTTAATGAAACTTTTGATTTTTAATGTTTTCCCAGATTGTCCCCCAAAGATCTTCTCCTTTTCTTTCTACTTCTTCAAACTCAAAAAGAGTCTGATAAAAGACAGTAATACCCTTCTCTCTGAATTTCTCTCCACATTACCTATAAGAATTTTTCAAAAGTTCCCAAATCTTACTTAAAATTACTTGCTCAGTGTTTTTCTTTGCCACTCAATTATAAGCTCCCAAAGGACAGCAATAGCATTTGAATTTTGCACCACTGGTACATGGTGGGCATCCAAAAAGATCTGTTAAATGAGTTTGGTATATAGCACTTTTTAATTACCCATTACATGGAAAATTGCTAAGTGAATTTGACTCAAATAAAAAAGACTGCTCTCTTAAAAATCAATAAAGCACATAATGCTAAAGCAAAACAAAATAAAACTCACAGATTTTGCTCTTAATATCCTTTCTTTGTCTTTGATAAATCATACAACATCTTTGAACCCCATTTTCCTAATTTGCAAAATGAGAAAGTCCTTTCCCTGAAAACCTGTATACATGTTCTCCAAGATGTTGTCTCTGGAGGGAATCTAAATGATAAATTACTACTCAAATATTAAGAAGACTGTCATTCCTTCACCTGAAATTCCTTCACCTGAACAGTCTTCTTCTATTTTTTTTTTTTTTTTTAAAGATTTTATTTATTTATTTGAGAGAGAGAATGAGAGAGAGAGAGCATGAGAGCAGGGAGGGTCAGAGGGAGAAGCAGACTCCCCGCCGAGCAGGGAGCCCGATGCGGGACTCGATCCCGGGACTCCAGGATCACGACCTGAGCCGAAGGCAGTCGCTTAACCAACTGAGCCACCCAGGCGCCCCAGTCTTCTTCTATTGATAAGTAATGATAACAACCAGAGGGTATTAGGCTCAAATGTTGGATATACAATACATTTTAAGAGGGCAGTAGAATGTCACCCTACCTAAAATTGTGCTCTGTGTACCTAAATGAGAGGTCCTCTGGGCCCTCTTAAATGGTGCTTCAGAATCATTGCTTATGCACATCAACAAACATCACAGAATAATTAGGGAGAGTAGAAATCATTATAATGTCAACCCTTCCCATTATTGAATTGTAACCACTCGATATGGAACTGCTTAAAGCAATTGCTGAATGCAATAGATCCAACTGTATCTCCTTCAGAGCCCACAGAACCATCCTGCTATAGCCTGCGGGTTCCACACAAGGCCCTTCCCTCAATTAGGATTTAATCATCTTGGAGAGCAGCTGAGAATTTCAATCATTATTTTTTTTCCAAGGTCCCATCAATCTTGTCTGTTGAAGTAATTTGATTTTTTTCTTCCTCTACAAGAATACTAAATCTTTTTAGTGGAGAAAAATGATGGGGGGAAATAAAGTGGAAGAAACTAATTTTTATAGGATATTTAAATAAAACTCCTAAAGAATTGTTGTTTTAGACCACTCCATTATGCCTGTACCTTAATGCCTTAGGAACAGGAAGGAGTCCCTTTGGGGGCTTCATTACTCAGAGCTCAATGCGTAGTTTGCGCCAAATTTGCCACTCAGGTCTGGAGGTAGCAAGAGCTGTGGTTAAAGAGCTAGGAATTTAGAGACACGTGGCTCTGGTTTCAGCTCCCAGCTTTACCACTTAGGAACCACAGAACCTGTATTCATTTCTTGCCCTTGAGATTCGGTTTCCTTTTACCTAAGAAGGAAAAATAATACTACCTACTTCAAATGAAGACTATGAAAATTAAATGCAGTCAATGATCTTAAGTACCTAAAACAGTTCCTGGCACACAATAGTGTCTAAAAATAGTAGTTATCCTTTTTATCTCTTATTCCCTGTTACCTTGACACACCTAGCTTCAGTTCATCATGATGAAGATTAGGTCAACAAATGAAATAAAATGAATTTCCTGAAGATCAAGATCATCATGAGAGTATCTAGAGTTAGTCATCATGCTCATATTTTGAAGTCATAGAGTTTTGCAATCTGTACTAAGGGGTACCAAAGTGGGGGAAAACATTGTTTATCTTTGTTTTATGCTATCTTTGAATATTTGGAGATTAAATTTTAGCTGATGATCAAATACATCTATGGGCATGTAATGATTACTAATTTATTATCAATGAATCAAAACATCTTTTCCTTTTTTTGAGATTGTAGGAAAATAATGGGAAGTAAAATAAAAATTTTAAAATAAACCATCAACACTGTTTCTTTCAACCTTAAAATAAGGCTATAAGTACTCTTAGACAATTGTTTTTGATTCTTTCTTTTTGAAAAAGTTTTTATTTAAATTCCAGTTAGTTAACATACAGTGTAATATTACTTTCAGGTGTATAATATAGTGATTCAACACTTCCATACATCACCCGGTGCTCATTACAACAAATGCTTTCCTTAATCCCCATCACCTATTTCACCCATCCCCCCACCCACCTCCCCTCTGGTAACCATCAGTTTGTTCTCTATAGTTAAGAGTCTGTTTCTTGGTTTGCCTCCCTCTCTCTCTTTTTTTTTTTTTCCCTTTGCTTGATTGTTTTGTTTCTTAAATTCCACATATGAGTGAAATCATATGATGTTTGTCTTTCTCTGACTGACTTATTTTGCTTAGCATAATACACTCTAGTTCCATCCATGTCATTGCAAATGGAAAGATTTCATTCTTTTTTATGGCTGAATAATATTCCCTTGTATGTATACATACCACATCTTCTTTATCCATTCATTAGTCAGTGGCCACTTAGGCTGTTTCCATAATTTGGCTATTGTGGACATTGCTGCTTTAAACATTGGGGTGCATGTGCCCCTCTGGATCACTGTTTGTATCCTTTAGATAAATATGTAGTAGTGCAATTGCTGGGTCATAAGGTAGTTCTCTTTTTAACTTTTTGAGAAACCTCCATACTATTTTCCAGAGTGGCTGCACCAGTTTGCATTCCCACCAACAGTGTAGGAGGATTCCCCTTTCAGTTTTTGATTCTTTCATTACATTCTGGTCTTACTCTGACTAGAAATCTGATTATATTGCCTTGAAGTTATGTTTCTGTATCTTTTTTTACTTCTACATCATGAGCTCCTCAAGGGTGGGGATCACATGATTCATCTTCGTATCAAATAGGACCTCAAATAGCACCCATAGCAGGTGCTAATCACCTTTATAAAGAAAAAAACACATGGTGATTGGGCAACCCCCTGCTGTCAGGAGAAATTAAAACTATCCTTGTGTTGGGGCGCCTGGGTGGCTCAGTCGGTTAAGCGGCTGCCTTCAGCTCAGGTCATGATCCTGGGGTCCTGGGATCGAGCCCCACGTCCGGCTCCCTGCTCAGCGGAGAGCCTGCTTCTCCCTCTCCCTCTGCCTACTTGTGCTCTCTCTCTCTCTGTCAAATAAATAAATAAAATCTTTAAAAACAAAACAAAAAAAAAAAACTATCCTTGTGTTCAGAGGATTCTGGATCCTCCTCATTTTAAGGCCATCAGAGAAGGGCATTTCACAAAACTTTCTGACTCAATGTTCAATCACCATTTCTGTCAAGGAATTTGCTTCTTCTCTAGTTGTAATTGTTTATACTTTCAAGACATTTTCTTAAACTTTAGCCTTATGAAGGACTACAGAGCCTTCCTTGGTAACATAACACCTCACATGTATTGAAGATTATTGTCTTTACCCTCCAACCAAATAAACAGCTATGTCACCCATTTTTCTCAACACCACTTTTCTTATCTTCTGAAACTAATAGTAGTAGTAAGAATACTCATAATTATAGGTAACATATAATAATAAACCTGTGCTACATATATATCAAATCATTTAATCTTCACTGTACTCCAATGAGAGTAATTATTGCTACCCACATTTGACATCTTGGAAAACTGAGGCAGAGAACATTTATTTTTTATTTTTTTATTTTATTTTTTTTTAAGATTTTGTCTATTTATTTGACAGAGAGATACACAGCGAGAGAGGGAACACAAGCAGGGGAAGTGGGAGAGGGAGAAGCAGGCTTCCCGAGGAGCAGGGAGCCCAATGTGGGGCTCAATCCCAGGACCCCAGGACCCCAGGACCATGACCTGAGCCAAAGACAGATGCTTAACGACTGAGCCACCCAGGTGCCTGGCAGAGAACATTTAAATGGTTTGCAAAAGGTCATGTAACTAATAGATAGCGAACCAGGATATAAAACCAGAATGTGTGCTCTTGTCCATTAAGGCTCCAAATTGCTTTCTTCAGAGTAAAAACCTCTCTCTCCAGCTTATCATTTCTTTGGGATTCAATTGTGTGATATTGGCACTGTCTATGATAATGCCAAGTCACACCTGATATCCTGCATTTTGTGAGGGATAGGGTAAAGAAGAAATGAGGACTTCTGCTATTGGCCAAGGATTACGGTTCTTCGATTCAACCAGAAAAACAGAAGAAAATATACAAAACAATTATTTTTTAACATTAGACAACAAGAAATATAGATCTGTTATCTCCAAGAAAAGGTAAAACATTAGGCTAATCTAGGATTGCCTTACTTTAGTGCTTAAAAGCAGTTTCCAGGCTGCCATGGAGGGAGGAAGGGAGGGAGAGATCCTAAGCAGCCCAGCAATCACCCCAGTGAGAACACAGAAGTCAGAGTATCAGAAGGCAGGGTGGCTAGAATGTGTAGGGCACAGTACGGGGGAGGAGGGAGAGCAAGATCTGGGGATTCACAGGTAACTCTCTAATCCTTGGTTGGGTACTTATTTGGACAATCATGAGGTGAATCCATACAAAACCATGGGGGGAAAACACTAAAAAGTAGCAGTTGAACGATTTCCAGCAGTTAGTCTGGTGTAAGAATAAGGGATCATAAAGGGAGGTGACTCAGGAGAGCACTGCCTGGCTTGCTGGGGAGGAGCTCTTACTTTAAGAGAAGAGGATTTTGTTGTTTTTGTTGTTCACTAATTCACCCTGACTTAAATAGAAATGTTCCAATTGAGTGACCTAAAGTTCTCTTTGGTGTCTCTCTGCTGGGAAAGGAAGATCCATATGCTGACTAACTGGCAAGGATTCAAATTCTGAAATTTGCATTCCCAAGGACCAGTCATGAGCCAGGGTTGATGAATACAGCTTGATAGAACATATGATGAAAATAGGTCAGTGAGTAGACTGTTGGAACTATCCTTGGCCATTGCAAACATGCAACACATGTCCAATTATAACAAACTTTTCTTGTAATTGAGTAAGTTACGTTTTTTCTTTGAAAAAAGGAGTTTTGGATGATTGTTTTTATTTTAGTCATAGGAAGTTAACTCACATGGTTTTGGATGGTTGGGGATGCACTTAACATTAAAGCTAGGAACTTAATCTCATTGAATCCTCAGGTAAGAAAACCTAACAGATTTCCTCTCACTTCTTTAGAGCCCGTTGGGCCAGAAGAATAATTACTGGTGTTAGATAATTCCTCATTATCCTCTTAATAGAAAAGGCTCCAATGATGAGTAAAATAATAGAAGATAATTGGAGAATGGAAATAAAAGTGTCTTTGCTATTAGAAAATAGGCATACTGAGTGGTACTTAATATGCTCTGCTTAAATCACGTGCACAAATTTTTATTGTTTCAGCTACAAAAGACTGTTAATGGTGGCTTTCTTGGTGATGAAATAGATGGTGATAAGGAAAGAATGGGCATAATTTACAGATACTTTCTTATCCACATATATCTACAGACCCAATATTATTTGATGTCTCTTACAATTAGAGTGAGAAACAACATGTAGCTAACGGTTAAAGGGAAATCATCTTTTGATTTATATTTCCAAATTTTAGGGTTTAGTCAATTGATTCAATGCAAATATTTTAAGTATTCCTTTTATAATCAGTATCTCAGAGGGAATAATAATCAGTACAGGTTTGTAACTTCTCAAAATATCATTTAACCTCTTGGTTTGATAGTTATCACTAGATAGGTCAAGTTAATAATAAATCCTTTGCCAACAGTATTAGTTTTCTGTTACTGCATAACAAATAATCACAAGCTTAGCAGCTTAAAACGGTACACATTTATTATTTCACTGCTTCTGTGGCTCAGGAGGCTAGGCACAGAGTAGTGGAGACCTCTCCTCAGGGTCTTATAAAACTGCATCAAGATGTGGCTGGGCTGCATTCCTGTCTGGGGATGAGGAACAATCAATCCACTTCCAAGCTCACGAAGGCTACTGGCAGAACTTATTTTCTGGTAGATCTACACCGAGGACCTTGGCTTCTTGCTAGTTATCTGCTGGAGGCTGTACCTAGCTCCTAGAAGTTGCTCACAATTCACAGAGGCCACTCACAGTTCCTTGCCATGTGGCTTTTTCGACATGGCCACTTACTTCATCAAGCCAGGAAGGAGGGTCTTTTGAGAGACAGAGTCATATATAGTAATGCAATCATGAAAGTAGTATTTCCTCACCTTTGCCATGTTCTGTTGGCCAGGTGTAAGTGAGAGCCCCACCCATGCTCAGGGGGAGGGGATCATACATGGATGTATACGCTGGGAGGCAGGGACCACCGGCAGCAGGCCTGGAATCTGCCTGCCATCCCAGCTAATGTAATATTGTTGTCATAGCCAGATAAGAGCTGTGTGGCATGGATGTATCTCCCTTGGAATTTACCTGTCATCTAATTTTCTTTACTCTCACTAAACATAAATGCTAAAACCATTCTGAAGAATAGCATCCAAGTTGGAAAATCCAGAACAACTGCGATGAGCTCTGCAATTAAGATATTTTGTGCTTGGGTTGCACAATACACTTTTTAGAGCATTTATATATATATTTTTTCATTTTTGTTTTTTTGCTTCTAAGTATCCTGAGAGATATTCAGGGCGAGTGATATTACATATAAATTGCAGGAAAGAAAAATTAGTGGTGTCATAAAAGATCTGGACCTAGACTATAGTTCTGTACATCCTTAGTAGAATGTTCCTTTCAGTGAATTTCACTAACTTTGAAAATATGGCTGGAGTCCTCTTCCTGTCTGCTTTTTACCCAGCAATTATGAAACTAGGTAGTTGCTTACAGGAAGTTAGACAAATTGAAAATTCCATATAAATATAGATTTATTTGGTGGCAACTTACTCCATCAAACTTTATTTAAAAATGAAATTTTGAAAATAGTAAAAAAAAGGGGCCCCTGGCTGGCTCAGTTGGTAGAGCATGAGACTCTTGATCTTGGGGTCATGAGTTCTAGGCCCACGCTGGGCCTAGAGGTTACTTAAAAAAAAAAAAAAAGAAAATAGTAACAAAAAGTAAAGCTTGTGATTTCTACAAATGGCGCTGATTTTTCCTTTTTGACAAGAGAGAATACAGCATTTAGATGATTATACTATTTCTGCAATTATGATAAGGCACAATGTGTTCTATTTTATAGCTTCTATATTTTCTTGTTATAAAAATAATACTTTCAATATTATTAAATAAAATTCTATCAAAGCAGAAAGAAAATGTTCTTTTCTATGCCACAATTTCCACTTTAATGAAACTTTGGTATAACTTTTTTTCTGCTTTTCCTCTATAATTTCCTCCAGGCACTGAAGAGAGATCAACGTTTTGCATTTCACTCATCTTTACCAAAGGGATACAATGTACATACTGTCCAGTTTGAAAAACATTTAAGAATATAGTATATACTAATACTGAGTTCTGCAAGAAAAACATTTTTTTCCTTATCATTAACTTCAATGGGCTAAATCTAATTTCTCAATCATGCTGGGCATTCATATATTAATTTTCAGATATCAAAAATGTCAGTAATAAAATAAGTGTGCTTTAGAATTTGCAAAGAGAAGGTGTCAAAAGCATCAAAGATGTAACAATTCTCTTTGACTCAAAAACTCATTTACTTTTCACTATGGCTCAACTTTCATAAACACCATCAGGCTTTGCTGCCTTCCTAAAGAGTGCATTACAATGAATGGTTCATTTATTGGCTTTTCTTTTAAGTAAGGGAAATATTGGCAGGTGGGAGTATGAAGGAATTTCATTGTATCATGCATTTTGGAAGCATTTTAGTAAAATATTATGAGACAGTGTATAGTAATTGCATGACTTATTCTTCAAACAGTAAAATGAGACTCAAAATGTCAACTAGCATGAGTGACAATTGTTTGGATGTGGACTGAAATGTTCTCTCCACTTCAATTTCAGTTGGTTGCTCTGTATTAGAAAGTACTGGAGGAATCCAGCAGTATGATTAAGAAGACTGTCAAAAGGAATGTCTTTAAGAGGAAGCACAAACTATTATTTAGGTTGGTACAATGGTATAAAAATCACAGCCATTAAGGACAAAGCAAAGAAAGAGTGAACTTGGTGCAAATCTGTGTGAAGGGTGTAGACAGGAAGATGTTTTCCTGGCTATTACATCTAAATTCTAGACTCTATAATTGATACACACTTGGAAAAGTGATGATGAGACATTTTCTAATAATGACATAATTCTAATCCATCTTGGCTGCTCATCCATCAAAGCTTTGTTTGTGATGCTTTGATTGATGGAATGAGAAGAAGTAATCATTCCCTATTTTAGTTAAAGAGTGAAGGGACAGATTCACTTTAAAAATTGCACTCTGCTTTCAAGATAAAAATAAATACCTCTTAATCAAATGGACGCTATCAAATAAATAGCTAACGTCTAACAGATCCCTGGGTCTTGTGATAGCAATTAATACTGCCTGGAGAAAGGCACACAAGCACCACCATTATATGACAAGAGTTGGCTCTTTGTGTTTCAATCCCTTTTAACTGATGTGCCTGAGGCACTGATGAGAACGCCAGGATGTGGGTCCCTGGAAGTCAAATCACACCTCCATAACCACAGGATCCTGGGTAGCTCCTTCATAAAGTCTTTTGAACAGAGTTGTTGCCAGGAGCTAAGATGGGGAGATAAGAGGATTAGAGGTAGCAGGCAAATCAAGGGTAAGGTTGTCTGGGCTACTTGTGGGGATGGGCATATGCCGTAAATGGGGGCAATGTCCATGTGCAGGAAAGTTCCATTTAAGGTGAGCAGGATGAAGTGGATAATGTGTATGTTTATGGACTCTGTATTATGACTTAGAGGAGAGCAACAACCATAAATATTCCAGAGAAAGGCTAAATCCATGAGACAAATATATCCACCTAAGGGGAAGATGAAACAATTATTCATGATATATAGTCATTCTTATTGAACAATTTTAGAGTAAATGGACACTGTAACTGATGTGGAGAAAAAGGCAAGAAGGAAATGTAGATAAAATTAAATTTTCTTATAACCTGCAGCCCATTGACAAATACTTGAGGCGGGCAAAGTATGACATTCCTCCAAAAAATCCCAACTGTCTTAATGTTAATGCTTTGCTAGAGGGAAAAACAACTTTAGCCTGACAATAGCTAGGTCTCCAATATCCTATAAGTCTTCTTTAACATATGTTCTTTTGGAAACTTCCCTTTGTCTTTACCTCCCTCAACTCCAAAGTATATAATCAGCCATGCCTCACCACCCCAGTGCTGCTCTTTTTGCCCACAGGTCCTGTCCCCATACTTTAATAAAAACCACCTTTTGGCACCAAAGACATCTCAAGAATTCTTTCTTGGCCGTCAGCTCTGAACTTCACCACTTCAAACCACATCATAACTGGAATAAATATGTAAACACTGTGATTCCTGGAATCCTACAGGAATTTTTCTACTTCAGTTAATTTAGAATCATATTATGTTACTGAACACAAAATGATGAGTATTTGAAAATAGCAAATAATGTTTTAACCAGTTGTTAAGTTAGAACATTTGATTGAGTCACCAAAATCAAATAAACATGATATGCCAAAATGAGCAGAAAATGCAAAATTTTGAAGGAAATATTTGAGAATCAATTACATGATCCCTTGCCAAAATTGGTAGATCAAGGGTCAGGTTAGTGGACATTGAGAAAGAATTTCCTTGGAAAGGCTCTACTGATGTGGTTTGAAGTTTGGGTCTATGAGCCAACAGCCAAGAAAGAATTCTTGAGACATTTTTGGTACAAAAAGGTGTTTTTATTATAGCAAAGGGACGGAACTCTTGGGCAGAAAGAGCTGCACTGAGATTGTCAGGAGTGACTGATTATATACTTTGGAGTTGGGGAAGGTGAAGACAAAGTTTCCCAAAGGATTTTCATATGTTAAAGAAGACTTATAGGATCCTGGAGTCCTGGCTATTATCAAGCTAAGGTTTTTCCCTCTAGCAAAGCATTGACATTAAGATTGGGAATTCCTGGGGCGCCTGGGTGGCTCAGTCGGTTAAGCGGCTGCCTTCGGCTCGGGTCATGATCCCAGGGTCCTGGGATCGAGCCCCGCATCGGGCTCCCTGCTCGGTGGGGAGCCTGCTTCTCCCTCTCCCTCTACCTGCCTCTCTGCGTACTTGTTCTCTCTCTCTCTCTCAAATAAATAAATAAAATCTTTAAAAAAAAAAAAAAAAAAGAAAGTATGTTTAAAAAAAAAAAAAAAAAAAAAAAGATTGGGAATTCCTGGAGGAAATTTGTACTCTGCCTGCCTCCAGTATTTGTCAGTGGGCTGCAGGTTATAAGGAAATTTAGTTTTTATCTACATTTCTTTTGCCTTTGTTCTCCACATAACTATCATTGGCCTCACCTTCTAATCCAAGTGTAGAGGGGAGCATGGCCTGTGCCCTCCTCATTGAAAGAGCAAGAATAAAGAATACGGTGGACTGGTTTCTGCATCCATCTACCTAATGGTCAGGGAAGTGGCTCTGGGGGATGGGTCTGAATTCCCTGAGCAGAGGAGGGCTAAGGATGAGTGAGTGTGTCACTTGCAGCTGATGTGGACAATGGTAAGATCAAACTTGAGTAAAATTATTTCAAGTCCTGACCAAGTGGGTTGCCTAGAGGAGCAAACAAACTCAGCACAAAAAAGATTGGATGTGAATTACCAGACTCTGAAGAAGGAAGTGACATAAGGTGCCTGGCCCAAATCAGGGATACTGCAAGTGACAGGGCCTTAATGGTTGGGGCAGGACAAACAAATGTGCCCACACAAGAAAAAAAGTCAACTTTAAATAGCAGCCGGGTTCAGAGAATTTAGAACCAGCTATGACAATAACAATCAAGTACAAATATTCCCATCTCTAATGAATATCTTTCATTCCTTAGTCTCCAATTTCAGATAATTGAGAAACCGTGGTTAGCATATAGTGGAAGATGAGAAGGAGGGAAAAATATAAGCCAAATATGCCTTCTTCATTGGCTCATTTATCTTTCTGCTATAGGCCCTAGCATGGAGCAGAGTAGCTGTAACTTTGAATGAAAGTAGAATCTTGGATTATTATATTAATCTGGATATGCTAAGATATGAATCACATCTATGTTTTGTTGCTTTAAAGAAATATTCAATTATCTAAGTTTTTTTTAGTTTTATCTATTTATTTATTTAAGATTTACTTATTTATTTTGAGAGAGCAAGTGTGTGAGTGTGGGGGTGTGTTTAGTTCGGTAAATTGGACTTGGGGGCAGGGGCAGAGGGAGAGAGAATCTCCAGCAGACTCCCCACTGAGCACAGAGCCCCATGAAGGTCTTGATCTCATGACCCTAGATCATGACCTGATCAGGAACCAAAGGTTGGACTCTCAACCGACTGAGCCACCCAGAAGCCCCTTAAATTATCTGTTTTGAACACTAAGTAAATTTTACCCAAGGTAGGAAAAGCTAGCTTTCTTGAACAAAGGTAAAAGGCCAGAGAAGAAGAAAATAAAGTGGCTTTGGGATTGGTTTCCCCTAGTCTTGCTTGTTCAGTGATCTGGTTGTGTTTTATGTTGGGTCCATTCTTTTTTTAACAATCTACATACATTACCGCAGATGCATGCTAGATGCACATCAAAAATCCTTAGACATGAAAATGGAGCCAGGACTTCAAGGAAAATTAAATGAAGATCAGAGTTTTAATTACTATAGACATTCTAACTTCCCAAGTCCCACTGTATTTGATGATTTAAAGTAACCTTGCTCTTACAATCTAGGAGTTACCACATAAGTCATGGCACTGCCTGAGTTTTCATCCAAGAGGAGGTGAAGTATTTACTGGGCTAAATGAGAGAAAGTGGGATATAACGTCTCTTTGTGACTATATACCATGTGTCATGATTGTAAAGACCTACCAGTTACAAAAAAGAAAAATAACAACAAAGTCATCCACCAGAAGCTGAGTTTATATTCACCACATGATTTAGGCTCTGAGCATTTATGGTCACCATTTCTATAAGAACTTGACTAAGTCCCTTGATGCTAAATTATGGTTATTTGACAAAAGAAAATTCATGCTGGTCAAAATCTAATTGACTTTGAAAAATACCTGCTTTTTCATTCTTGGGGATTTTCTTTTCTCTGTACCTCCAATACAACTCTATACTCAGTGCAACGCTATTTAAATTGGGGGGGGTGCATCATGGACTCCTGTTACAAGCTGAAGAAATTCCTTTCTCGGCTTATAAATATGCACATATGCACTTAGGGTTGATCCGTTGTTTTTAGTGGCCATATCACTCCTTGTTTCTTAGGGTAAAATTTCCCCCCTTTCAGTGGTGGAACCCACTTAATGTGGAGCTTACCCTACCCCCCAAATGAAAAAGACTGGACATAACAACAGAATGAAAAGGACTTTTCTCCCTACCAAATGGGAGAAAATATTTGCAAATCATACATCTGATAAGAGGTTAATCTTTAAAATATATAAAGAGTTCCTACAACTCAACAGCACAAAAGTGATTGTTAACCCAATTAAAAAATGGACTCAGAGCTTGAAGAGCCATTTCTCCAAAGAAGACATACAAATGGCCAACAGGTATATGAAAAAATGCTCAGCTTTATTAATCATCAGGGAAATGCAAATCAAAACCACAATGAGATAGCACCTCACACCTGTCGGGGTGGCTATTATCAAAAAGACAAAAGATGCCATGTATTGGCAAGGATGCCAATTGCATGCTCTTGCGCACTGTTAGTAGAATTGCAAAATGATGTAGCCATTATGAAAACAGTATGGAAGTGCCTCAAAAAAATTAAAATAGAACTACCATATTATCCAACAATGTCACTTCTGGTTATACATCCAAAAGAATTGAAATTAGGATCTCAAACTGATATTATCACTTCCATGTTCATTGTAGCACTAGGCACAATAGTCAAGATATGGAACTTAAATATTGATCAAAAGATGAAGGAATAAAGAAAATGTGGTTGTACATAAAATGAAATAATATTCAGCCTTAAAAAAGAAAAAAATTCTGCAAAAGGCAATATGGAAGAATCTTAAGGACTTTATGCTAAATGAAATAAGCTGGTCACAGAAAGATAAATATTACATGATTCCACTTATATATGAGAAGCATCCAAAAATAGTCAAATTCATAGAATCAATGACTGGAATGGTGGTTGCCAGGGTCTGGGGTGTGGGGGGTATAGAAAATGGAGAGTTACTAATCCACAGGCATAAAGTTACAGTTAAAGCAAGATGAATACATTCTAGAGATCTGTTGTACAACATTGTACCTATAGTCAACAATACTGCTTTGCATACCTAAAAATTTGTTAAAAGACTAGATATTATTTGAAGTGTTCTTACCGTAATAAAATCTTTAACAAGGACTAAACATGTTACCCAGGCCTGATCCTTTAGCTATGCTGTCTCTCTCACCTCAGTAATTCAATAAGGTTGGGTACATGACCTAAGCCAAACCCAATATACTCCTTTTATTAGCCCGGGTTCTCCAGAGAAACAAAACAAATAGGACATTTAGAGATATATAGAAAAAAATTTATTTTGAGCGAATGGCTCCATGTAATATGGAGGCTGAGAAGCCTCACAATCTACCTTCCGCAATGTGGAGGCACAGGAAAGTTGATGGTGTTGTTCCAGTTCAAACTCAAAGTTATGAGAACAAGGGGAGCCAATGATGTAAGTCCCAGTTGGAGTCCAAAGGCCCAAGAACCAGGAGTGATGAAATCTGAGGGCAGGAGATATCCCAACTCAATCAGAGAGCCAATTCACCCTTTCTCCACATTTTTTCTTCTATTCAGGGAGAGTAGATAGCCCACTGTAATTATTGAGGATTATTTTGAGTATATCAATTTGAATGCTAATCTCTTCCAGAAAACACTCTCACACATACATCCAGAAATAATGTTTTGCCAGCTATCTGGGCATATCTTAGCTCAATCAAGTTAACACATAAAATTATTCATCACAGCCCTCCATGGAACTTTCTCCTGAGCTATTGGGATGGTACCCTCTTTCCCTCAGATTCTCAAGTGGCAGGATGTGAGTCTTGAGCCAGTGGAAGATAATTTCTGCCACCTTTCAAATGTCTGTTCTGAAAGTAAGGAAAAGACAGAGCCCTAATGTCCTTTGTGCCTCAGGAACAAGAATTTCTTGAAGCCAGCTGTACTCATTGATTTTTGTTAGCATGAGCTAAGAAATTCCCTTTTTCATTTAAAAAAGTTTGCATTGGGTTTCTTTTTTTCTCTAACACATGTACTAATTGCTAAAGTTTACTTACAATTTCATGGATTTCTGGATCCAAGAAATTCATTAACCTCCCAACCCAAGTTAAGAAAACTTTGTGAATTCTTGAAATGGAGTCCTGAGAATCAATGAGAGAAAAAGAAAATGTAACCAAAGGAGAGGAAAAGACAAGTATCTCCCAATTCTTGAGTATTTCTCAATTCCTTAGTATTTCTGGTTTACCTCCTTTGCCTCTGAGGAAGAAGACACATATCATATCACATTAACACATTGAAAAAGCCAGGAATATGTTAATACTTATGGGAAAAATGAAAATGGTTAAATACAGTCAAACATTGAATTTGTTTATAATTATAGCCAATTGTTCACTGTAATGTCAATTTATTTATATCTCAGAAACCACTTAGTACATAATAGGTAATCAAAAATAACTGTCACATGTATGAATAAATTATGCATATATATTAATAAATTTATGACATGCTCAATCATGAATGCTATATGTATTTTTACAAATTCGATACTGCTTCAGTGTGTTTCTTAGAATGCTATAACATTTTTATCCTAAAAAATACATGAAGTATCTTTCTATGAAAAGTAAAGTTGTTGGTCATATGGTAAGGAGTGGATGGTTTTGTGTATGTGGTGTGTTTATCTCTGTGTGTATGTCTTGTTTGTGTGTTTAGATTTATGCTGTGAAGGAAGACAGAGCTGGTTTTTGAAGGAGAGGACTCTACCGATGGATGGAAAAGGGAAAACTCCAAGTTTTTCCCTAAATTGCAAAAAAAATGTCACCAACAACTGGTAGACTATGACACAGTAAAGCTAAGTTACACATTCCCAGTGTGATAGATATCACAAGTGAAATTTTTAAAACTTTCCATTTTGATAGGAATAACTATGTTTTCCATAGTCAACTCTTTGAGTGAGTTATGATAAGCTTTCCATTGAACGTTTTTCCTTTTTGAATATCATACTCCATATACTGTCTTAAGTCATAATTCAAAGCACCATCATCTCTTTGCAGGGCTTCTGCTATGGCTCCTAAATTAGTCTCCCTACTTCCAACCTTGCATTGTAGTCTAGTCTCTACTGGTTAGCCAGAGTGATCCTGTTTTTTCTTTTTTTTAACTATTTTATTTATTTATTTGACAGAGAGAGACACAGTGAGAGAGAGAACATAAGCAGGGGGTAGTGGGAGAGGGAGAAGCAGGCTTCCCGCTGAGCAGGGAGCCCGATGCGGGGCTCAATCCCAGGACCCTGAGATCATGACCCAAGCCAAGGCAGACGCTTAACACCTGAGCCACCCAGGCGCCCCCAGAGTGATCCTGTTAAAACGTAAATGAGACTCTGTCATTCCTGTGCCCTATCCAAACCTTTTCATGGCCT
Organism: Halichoerus grypus; assembly: GCF_964656455.1. NCBI lineage: Eukaryota > Metazoa > Chordata > Mammalia > Carnivora > Phocidae > Halichoerus > Halichoerus grypus. Next base: position 45,847,378 of record NC_135714.1, read on the forward strand.
ATAGACTTTATCTTCCTCAGACACTCAATACTTCTCTGACTTCATCTTCTGATATTCTCCCTTTGCTCTTGCTCTCCCTTAGCTAAGAATACTGGCCTCCTTGCTACTCCTTTAATTTATGCATTGTGTACGGTACTCTTCTGTAGACACTAACATGACTCCTAGTCTTACTGCCTTCAAGTCTGCTAAAATGTCGTTTTGTCAGAAATACCACCCAGATCACCTTCTATAAAACAGCGACTTCCCACCATTGTCAGTTTTTTTTTCTCTTATTCTGACATTTGTTTGTTTATTGTCTATCTGCCCCCACTTCAGTATAAACTACAGGAGGACAAGAATTTCATTTTGTTTACAGCTATATTCCTAACTTTTGGAAGTGTGGAACCATGATGAAAATCTGTTGAATAAATGAATTTTCTCAACACAGAAGTAACCTGTACTGATTTTATGGTATATGCACCTAGACAATCTCTGGTGGACAAAAATACTAATATCTAACTTTTTCCAATCAACCTAAGACAGAATTCAAGGGATTTGCAGGAGATCACACATTAAAAAGATGGAACCATGTGCAGAGGCCCTGTCTTCATAATTACCTCTTTTTCTATTTTTCTTATATCTTGTAAGGGAGAATCAGCCGTACATACTTCCAAAACATAAATCAGTAAAGCTTCTGACACCTGACAAAAGGGCAGAGTAATAAGCTGCCTTATTTATAAGAAGCTAGGCTCAGAGTAAAAAAAAAAAAAAATCCATGTGGTAGAGACTAACTATTGAGTGTGATGTAACGGAGCTTGGAGGATATGCCACAGCACAGTCAGAATTCAGCTTTCAAACCCCTTCTAGAATGTCACAAGGCATCATGCATTGTTAAAGAGCTGCCAGTTCTTCCCCAGAGGAGATGCCATCTCTGTGATGGTGAAGCAATTTTCTCTGCTGATCTCGGAAGGTTCTTCAGCCCTTCAGTTCTCTGTGAATGTGAATGCAAGATATTACGAGTGTGAAATGTTAAAAACAGTAACTAGTTATTCATGCCACTCCAATGTAACTGGTTTGCAGGAAAGACCTAACGTCTTTTCTGAAATGGTGTATTACGGTTTCAAATTAAATACTTAGAAGAAATATTAGTTATCTTATGATCTGTGTAATTATAGATTGACTGTCAATTCATTTATTACCTTTCATTCAGTGTGCTCAGTATAATCCATTATAGCTTATACTTGAATGCAAAGCAGATGTTTAAGCACATTTCACTTCATGCATCCCTTTAGGGCTTGCTGTCTGCCTCCCACTCCTCAACATTCTTACATAGGATCCAATTTACAGAGGAATAGGGTAGAGTGCCCAGGGTTAAATTTCTTCCACATGTCTTTCTGCCCCTAATTCACCATTTTTCTCCTACTTTGGTCATTGTCTTTTATTTTTAAGCCCAGTAAGGTAGAAATAAAAGCTATGTTTTAATTGAAGAAGTGATTTTGATTAAAGAAGATTACCTATATTGAAGAGGGTAATATAGAGATAAAGAGCTAGAGAAGTAGAGGGAGAGATGAATAATGGGAGAGGAAATAAAAGGGAAAAGAAATGGGAGAGTAAAATGTGGGGTGAGGAAGAAGTGAGGTTTGCAATTGACCTCGCCAAGGAGCACTTGCCTAGGAGAATTTCTTCCCTAAGGCCTCTGTCTTCTTCTCTAGAAGCAGAGGGATTCCTTTGTCTCCATGAGGCCCAATCCCCAGGGGTTTTAGCAACACAGTTTTTTGTTTTTTGTTGTTGTTGTTAGAAGGTGGAACGCCATTAGAAGGATTAAAAAGGGGGAAATATGATAGAATTTTTTTTATTATTATTTAGGAAGTTGTGTCAGACAATGCTTAAGGTTGTTTTCTACTTCAAGTCATAAAATTTTCATTCTGACTTTTAACCTGAATTATTTTTAATCTTAAAATTATTTTATTCTCTCTTTTTCTGTGTTATATTAACTCAGGTTGTTGGGGCATGTGGCACATCATTGCCTTCTGTTGTAGACTGACATCTGTGAGGATGTCCTCAGGTTGTCTTGACCTTGGATTTTGACTCAGTGCAATCAGATTTTAGTGCAATGAACTTCAGTGGAACTGGGGTGTTGATGTTCAATCCATTCCTGCTCAGAGGTAGCCCAATGTGCCTAGTCTATATTTTGTTAGGCCCTAAGATTAGAGAAGGGATATAACACTAAACATGACAGACATGGCTTCTGTCATCCCAGAGTTTTAGATCTCATGCAGGAGAGATATCTAAGGAATTATTAAAGTGAGATACATATGGTAAGGAAGAAATGCAAAATATAGATGTATGTGAAAGACTGGCAGTCTCTGAAGAAGTGACATTTAAGGTGAGACCTGAAATTTAATAAAAGTTATCAAGTGAAGGACAGAGTGGGAAGAAAATTCCAGGCTAGGGCAGGCAAAACTCTAGGATAGGAAAGATCACAATATATTAAAGAGCTGAGGAAGGGTTTCTGGGGCAATGAGTATGAGACAGACTGTGGCATCGAATTGAAGTGAAAGATGTAGGCAGGGGCCAGAATACTGAGGTCTTAGAGGGTATGAAAAGGATTTTGCCTATTACCCTGATGGCAGTAGAAATTCACTCCAGTTATTAAGCAGATGAGTGACATGACTGACTTAAATATCTTTAAAATTTCCCTAGATCTTCAGTAGAGAGTGTACTGGAGAAGTTCAAGAATAAATACAGAAAACGCTTAAAGCGTTGCAGGATGGAATTGTTGGTGTCTTGGCCTCACAGATTTAAGTTGGGTTGGAGGGAAGTCAATAGCTTCCAGAGATGTTGCAGAGTGACTTAAATACTAAGAAATTCAGATGCTTTGGAGGAAAGGGTGAATCATTGGCCTACCTGAACTATCTGGATTCAGAATTGAAATTAATTTTCTGATAATTACCATAGTATTTATGGGAAAAGAGAGAGAATACTGGATAAAGAGTGTGTCTCAAAAGATGAGGGAGGTACAGTGACCAGCTACATAGGAGCTCTCGGTGGACACACTATGTCTAAAGGTACTTTTCACAAAGACGTCTGTCTGCTCAAATATGATAGCTCTAACATAATTTTTACCAGTTGTTCACTGCCAGTCCAAGAAGTGTTAACTGTTTAAATGCTTCATTCATACCATCGTGATTGCTTTTCTGATTCTTCCAGTCCAAGTATCAACAATTCTTTTGAAGAGGAAAATTACCCAGAGCAGGCCCAGGCCAGGAGGCCCCAGAAGATGGAAAGTTACTAACAATAAGCTAGAGATAACCAGAAGCCCTACTGGGAGCAAGAGATAACCAGGCGTTTCTGCTTCTGTAATCAGGCTTCCCACCACAGGCTCCCTGCACTATGGTCCCCGCCTAAAGCAGTCCCTGCTACCCCAGTTCAAACCCATCTACCAGCAGTCAGCATAGCCCTTGGAACCTGACTGCCTGCAGTCCCCTATAAAAGCCCTATAAGGCCATTGCCCGGGGCCCAGAACTTCGAGCTCATCTGGGTCCGCTGGCGTAAAATAAATCCGAGTTCTCCTACTTCTCCAAGGTCACTTGGTCTCTTGCCGGTCTGATTTTTATTTTTTCCACATCATTTTCCAACCTTCTAGTATCCAAATCCACTTAAAAATCACTAGATAATTGACTTTTTACTTTTTTTTTTTAAACTGAGGAATAAGATGTACACTATTTGCATGTCTAATTGTCCTCTTTCTAAATACATATAGGATATCATCATGGACCGTGCTCTAATGTAGACACGTAACAATTCAGCAGGCCAGGTATGCAGTTTTGTATAAAAGGTTGATATTTTCTTCTGTCACAATGGTAGCATTCCAAATTTATTTAAGTAGAGGCTGTTGAGTGGGAATTAAAGTCACATATAAGTAATTCAGAGAAGTGATGGGGCATTGCTGAAATGGAACAAGGGGTTGCAACTGAAAATTGTGCCAATTAAAAGCTGCCACTTTGAGTGAATTATTTAATCTCATAAAGGTGTGGTAGTTAAATGCTGTATTTCAAAAATATCTGTTTTTTTGTAAATCACAGAGATGATTGGCAGTTTATTCATGACTAATACAATATTTTCTTTATAATTTAGTTTCAAACATCTTAAACTAATTGCATCATTCAGATGAAGCACTTTAGAATCAGCTCTCTTTAAAATCCCATTGTGTTAAATGCCTCACCATTAAATAGCCACAACATTGGTTCAAGTACAGCAGGGAGGTTTTTATCCCATTTTCTTGCCTGGGATTTTCAGCTGTCCTTGAATATTTTAAAAATTTTACCTAAATCCCAAATCTGCAATATCACTAGAAGACATCCATCAAATGAGCGAGAGGAAATTAGTGGGAGCAAATCAGGAAGAGAGACATTCATTCCTTCACACAGTTTAGTTTCCATTCACGTCCCATACTCACACAGACTCACTTTCTCACTCAATAATTGTTTTGACAAATACTGAGCAAGCATGCACGTGGGTTTCTATGTGGAGAAAAGAAGATGCAGAAGTTTTCCGCAAAGAGCACGGAGTCTCTTGGGAAAGTTACATAAGTGGTGACTGGATGTTATCTGTGGCATGAAAGATGTCTCTGCAGAGGGCTGTGGGAGATAGAAGAGTCGCATCTCCCTTGGCTTGAGGAACGTCAGAAGAGACTTCTCAGAGGAGGGAACTTGATGTTTGAGGCATGATTATGAGATAGCTAGTTGGATCGGGGAGAAACATTTCTGATAAAGAAAAGGACATTTTTTGTGAAGCCTCCAAACAGTGAGTGAACCGGAAACACTGAGAGGATGTCAATCCGATCTTAATGGCCTGAACTCAGAGTGCGCCGTGGTGGAGAGGAGTGACAGGTGGGCCTCCCTTACCAGGCAGAGGGGTTGGTCTCTACATCAGATTCAACGAGAAGCTCTGCTGGCTTTCCCCTGTGCGTCAGGAATGCTGATAGAAGAAAATAAGATAATGGAGTTGGAAAACATTCAAATCCACCAAGAGAAATAAACTTATAATTGATGGGAAGTACCATGCCATCACTGTTCAACAGTAGCAAGGGCTCACGTAAGGAGTGTGATGTTGAAATGACTGAATCTCAAGGCATTAAAAATAGAGCTACCTTATGACCCAGCAATTGCACTACTGGGAATTTACCCCAAAGACACAGATGTAGTGAAAAGAGGGGCCACATGCACCCCAATGTTCATAGCAGCAATGTCCGCAATAGCCATCTGTGGAAAGAGCCGAGATGCCCTTCAACAGATGAACGGATAAAGAAGATGTGGTCCATATACACAATGGATTATTACTCAGCCATCAGAAAGGATGAATACCTACCATTTGCATCAACATGGATGGGACTGGAGGGGATCATGCTAAGTGAAATAAGTCAAGCAGAGAAAGACAATTATCATATGGTTTCATTCATATGTGGAACATAAGGAATAGTGCAGACGACCACAGGGGAAAGGAGGAAAAGCTGAATGGGAAGAAATCAGAGAGGGAGACAAACCATGAGAGACTGGACTCCAGGAACGAAACAGGATTATAGAAGGGGGTTGGGGGGATGGGGTAACCCGGTGATGGGTATTAAGGAGGGCACCTGTTGTGACGAGCACTGGGTGTTATATGCAACTAATGAATCATTGAACACTACATCAAAAACTAATGATGTATGATATGCTGGCTAATTGAACATAATAATAAAAAAATAAGAAATCTTAAAAAAAAACAACCTTAGTTTCTTTTAATAATAAAAAGGTCTTTTTAAATTATTAAACTAAAAAAAAAAAGAGAAATGACTGAATCTGAAGGGGCATATGGTACAGGGCAGAAATCCCTGAGTGACTTTAGAGTTAAAAATAAGGCTACTTCAGAGCAACTTTTAAGTTTTAACTTGTGGGTAATAGGTATCGTGTAAATCTTGATTTTTCTTTTTTGGGTTGGCTGAGAGTGTAGAGATAAATTGGAAGCCCTACCAACATAAGAGAGAGGATCATTTTGTTATACCCATTGAGTCAAATTGCTGGCTTCCCTACATTCCCACTCTTTATTTATTTATTGGTATTTATTATTTCATGTTACCATCATGTTTTCTTTTAGGTGTGATTTTGTGTGTATATAAAATGATAATAATAGCTATCTAGCATTTACTGAGTACTTACAACTTGCCAAACATTGTTACAAGTGATCTCTTATTTCAAAAAGAAACCGATGCAGTAGGTACTATCATGATCCCCATTTTACAGATGAAGAAACTGAGGAAGAGGAAGGTTACTTGCTTTGCCAAGCATGGTTGCACAGCTAGGACATAGCAAAGGTATGCTTCTGGGTCAGTACACTTAATCATTTTGCTATCCACATTTTTTTGCTTTTCCTTAATTTTCAGAATTGAAGTGGGATATAACTAAAAGGCACTAAAATGCTGTAGGGACCCAGGGATTCACTGACCTGCAGGTTTTATTCCATTATCCTTAGAAAAATATTTTCTGATTGAGAGATTTAAAAATATGTTTATTACATTTTCTTTTTTCAATATTTTTTTTTCTGCCTCTTTAATTCACTTGAAACATATTTGGTTAAAAAATATTATATATGCTACCAATTTTCCCAATTTAGTAACCTTATCTTTTTCATTGATTTGTGTTGCCAAGTTTATTAGATAACAAATTACAGCCTTTTGGAGGGCGATAGGCTTCAATTGATTTGCCTGGCAATTCTTGTATTCTTTTACTTTCTGTTGATTTGTATTAGTTATCTCATTTGCATTTCATATGTTACTGCATTGATTAGAAATTACAGAAAATGGTACATAATCATGATGGTATTGCTTTAGTGTTTCATTTTTAATTAAAATAATGGTTCTTATAACATCAATTACAATGTTAACATGATGCAAGGTGAAAGCATTCCATCTATTTGCCTAAGGTAATGGAGTTAGTAAAGGCATACATAGGACTTAGACCCATGCCTGCCTAGCTCCAAAGTCCCTATTTATAAGTGCTATTCTATACTTCATCCAAGAGTTTCAGCACTACTAATACTTTGAATGTATTTCAGTGTTTTTATGATCATCTCAGTAGAATGCAGATTATGAGTTAAAGACACAGCATGGCAATTATTTTAATATTTTTGTCATATTTTTAAGGTTTTGAGAAAATATTAGGCATATTTATATAACATCACTTACATGCTTTACCTATCATAAACTGTATCATCATTATTGCATTATAACTCTATCAAGTTTATTAACACTTGGCTAAGTATGAAAGAAAATTCTTAGATGAAATCCACTCTTCTTTCCTACCATTCTTTCAATAGAAGTAGATTAGAGCATGCAGTCTCTAAAGGTATGTTTACTTGTAGTATGCTTTGGTTTCTCTAAACTCATGCTATAGCTTTTAAAACTGCTGATATTAGCAAGTTATCTTTTTTATTTTACGTATGCATAGTATAATATTATTAAAATATATGTGCAATTGATTCTGTGTGTACCAATCATGGGACTGTCTATAGGCAGCTTGGACTCCTACAAGTAGAAATTGAAATTACACTAAGAAAATAGAAAAACTCTAACTGTCCTAAATTGTACAGCGTTATTGTTATTATTCTGTGAGTGTGCTTATGCAAATAAAGGAATCAAGAAATGATGATATCAAACTATCGCTAAGTATTTTTTAACATAATCATGGAGTATTTCTAAACTGTATATTGTACAGCTTCCAGGGTTTTTTATTTTTTAAAGATTTTATTTATTTATTTATTTGACAAAGAGAGATATAGTGAGAGAGAGGGGACACAAGCAGGGAGAGTGGGAGAGGGAGAAGCAGGCTTCCCGCCGAGCAGGGAGCCCGATGCGGGGCTCGATCCCAGGACCCTGGGATCATGACCTGAGCCGAAGGCAGACACTTAACGACTGAGCCACCCAGGCGCCCCTGTACAGCTTCCAGTTTTAATAGTGAGAGATCTGCACCGTGCACATCTCTAAATCAGCTCCTATAGCCTTATTGTTATCTGATTTGTCTCCTACTTAATAAAGGCATTCAGCTTTTGCAATTCTTTTTTCGATGTTCGGTATTGGTTCCTTTATTTTCTCTGTATAAAACAGACCACCTACTATTACTGGACAAATATTCTGTTTCTGGCAGTGAGCTAATTGGACTATTTTCATTATACCATTTAATCCTCATGAACTACTCTGGATTTTGATAGTATTATTCCAACTAATAATAGAAAACTTAACTGCATAGGACACACAAAGCAAAGTCCCATTGCTGCTTTTAAGAACTTAGTGCCTCCAAGGGTGCCCAAAGCCATTTTAGCTAAATCCAGCCCTACCTAAGATGAAGTACGATATCCCTGTTGGGCAAAGATCTGCTCTAATATTCTGTAAACATTAGACTCAATTACAAGTAAGGCTGGGGAACCTCTCTTGATACAACTTCCTTGAACTGTCTTTTTGACTGAAGCTTATTTATTAACGCTGTCATCTAGAAAGTTTGGGAAACACACTGTATGCATAATACCATGCAAAGATCATTTATCTTACATAAGCCACTGTTGTTGTGTGTTTTTGTTTGCTTAATATTTCCTACCCTCACTGTCCTTTCACATCTGGATTATCACCATAAATTAAGTTATGGGATAACTCTGCAACAAGTCATTCTAGATAGTTATACATGTTTAATACCCCCCCGCCCCCCAAAATCATTATTTCCTTCTGGCCATGTTTTTGTATTCAAAAACTTAAGGTTTCATTTACCACATCATATTATCCATTCTCAAGATTAAGACTAGGCTTCTAAAACTGGAATTGAAGCTACTTCACAATAAGACCGATGGCTAGCTTTTAAAACCTATTCTTTTCTACTTGTTGGTATTAACTTTAAAGCAAGTATGTTCTTTTTTTTTTTTGATTTTTTTATTGTTATGTTAATCCCCATACATTACATCATTAGTTTTAGATATAGTGTTCCATGATTCATTGTGCATAACACCCATTGCTCCATGCAGAACGTGCCCTCCTCAATACCCATCACCAGGCTAACCCATCCTCCCACCCCCCTCCCCTCTAGAACCCTCAGTTTGTTTTTCAGAGTCCATCGTCTCTCATGGTTCTTCTCCCCCTCCGATTTCCCCCCCTTCATTCTTCCCCTCCTGCTACATTCTTCTTCTTCTTTTTTTTCTTTCTTAACACATATTGCATTATTTGTTTCAGAGGTACAGATCTGAGATAAAGCAAGTATGTTCTTAAAGCAGACTTTATACTTCACCATTTTCCTGTCTTTATTATTAGTATTTTCTCATTATCTGGCCATTTTCAACCCATAACTCAAGATTCATCTGGGTCCATCTGTCTATGAAGCCTTTCTCTGGACCACAGTGGCCTTCCATCTTCACTCTTATAATTCTTTTCACATCTTACATTAGTTATTCTTATATTTGTCAAGTAACCTGCAAGTGTCTAGAGGAGAGGCATCATATATGTACTTCTCGGTATTTCTTATAGCACCTGATACAATACCAGTAAATAGTAGATTTTCATTTTATGTTTATTGGTTGATCGACTAGTTGATTGACCAAAGCAACATAAGTGCTACTTCTTGACCTCTAAGACCTAATATAATTGTAATATTGGATTATCTTTTTGTTGGAGGATCCTTGAGGGATTTGGAAGTATTCTAAAATCATGACTCGTATGAATGAGTCATGGACACAGCTTAGAATCTTTTCCTGTAAAATGAGGGTGTGGTTCTAGAGTATCCATTACATCTCTTCCTTCTCTTACTTTCTATTCTGTAAGAATGAAGAGAAGAAAGATATTAACATGGTGACATGGAGAAAATGGGACTTTTTTTTTTAAGTATTAAGGAATTTAAAAGGTCATAGAGCCAGAGGAAGGGATTCTAGGTGGTAGGTGGTAAGAGTCCCACAATAAATAGCTGAAAGGAAACAACAAATAGTCCATATTTAAGTGTTGTAAAGAAATTAGCCTAGTCTAGCTGCAGGCTTCTCGAATTGGTGTGATGGGACATAAGCTTGGAGAAGTACTGTTGGGACAGATGCATATAGTACTTCCATCAAAGACATGCAACGGGAAGGTACTGAAGATGTAAACTTAAAGGATTTGAAAAAGAAAGGCTACTTATAAGTCACAGTGCCGCTCTTAGGAAAAAAAAAAAAGTTTCAGACATTACTTCATGGTTTTCTGCTTTGCAAACCTAGTATGTATGGCCTATGTGAGTGTCTGAATGTAACTGAAACAGTCAGCTTTCTTTCTTTTTTCTCTGTTGAAGTCCTCCAACTTACTTTACAAAAGTAAAACCCCAGAACTTCTAAATTATTTTAGAAAGTACACAACATGTCAAAGGTCCCCAGGGTTGACTTGGAGAAAGCTCTGAACATGACTTCAACTAAAAAAGAAAGATTTCAAATATTTTATAAATGCTTGCTATGTTATTTGTATCAGCAACACAGCTGGAGAAAATTACCACAGAAACAGGGTAAGACCTGGGGGTACAGAGAGTGATCTGAGATGGATTGTCCAATAGTTCATGCAAGCAGTGTCGTCTATGCTGGGATGAACTTGCTCTGCTAGGAAGAATATTATTGAAAGCTGGCAGAATCATTATATCCATTTCTATGAAAAATGAAATACTTAGGTGGAAGGGCCCATAAGGAACGGCTAAAAACTGAAAAATATAAATTTCACCTCACGATGCTGTTTACTGACTACATATATATATATATATATATATATATATAGAGAGAGAGAGAGAGAGAGAGAGAGAGAGAGAGAGGTGTAGATATAGATATATACAGAACAGGTGATGGACTTTACTGATGTCATATCTTAAATGGTGATCTATCCAATCACCTGAGTTAATTGGAGAATGCTCACAATTTTATTTCCACAGACAGAAATAGAAGATTTATGTTTTCATGTAAAGAGGTATTTATTAACCATCAAGTACATATTTCTGTGCTTATGGAATGTATGGGAAATATTGGGCTTCTTAGATTGTCCTAAGTGAGAAAATACTTAAGAGAAAATTCTCTTTCTAATGAAGAAGATGGAATTGTGAATTTAGTTTCTTTGCTTAAGCATGTTCTTCCTGGATCTACCTATTTTCCCTGCACAGTTGTTCACAGCATCCAAGCACAGTTAATCTCTCTGTTTAGTGGACATGGCTATTTTTGCAGTGCCTTAAGAGTTTTGTTGGTTGCCAGGTCATTAATGGGCTATGAATTATGCAATAAACTTCTCCTGTACCAATAAAGAAGAAGCCAGCAGTGAAGTCTGGCCTGAGAATAGATGAAATGCAACAATAAAGGCCATAAACACATTTTTTCATTTGGAAGTCTTATTAAGAATTAGAAATAATTCATGTTCAGATGGTTTTGTATGGCAGAGATGCTGTAATGAAAGAGTTGCAAGACTTTTAAAAAATTGAGAAGGAAAAAGGAGATCATTGGACTTGAAACAGAGGCTGTGACTGGGAAGCAGGGAGCTCTTTGCCTTTGTTTTCTTTTTCCTATTAAAGTCTCTGGCTAGTAAAAATTACACCTATAATCACAAGATTATGAACCCATATGCAATTTACTAGGCAGTTATTTTTCTAAAAAATAAACAAACAAAAGAAACAAGAGCTTGCTGTTTTTCTAAAGCACTTTCATGCAATGTCATCTTAAATTCATATTAAAAGATCTAAAAATGTATTTTGTGTTTGAAGCTGCTTCCACTGATGATCTAGTTCTTTGTGAGTCTGAGAGTAAAAGAATGAGTCATGAATAGCATTTCTTCATCAGCAAAATAACAATTAGGAAGCTGTGGCTGGAATTGCAGTTCATTTTGAGTGAGTCTGCTCTTATGTGAAATCCGGTCATTTTATTTCTGGGTTTCTACACAGTGGGAAAAGCACTTGGAATAAGTACGTATAGTGCTTCCAAGTACTAGTAGGAGATCTATGTCATTCATATACTGTGGTTCTTTCACTTACAAATTAAGCTTGGGATAAATCAGTTATTTTTTTATGGGTTGAATTGCTTCTGAACCCTTCCTCCAAATCATGTGTTGAAATTCTAACCCCAAGTACATCATAATGTGACCTCGCTTGGAAATAGGGTCACCGAAGATGTAATTAGTTAAGATGAGGTGATTAATCCACTATGACTGATGTTCTTATAGAAAGAGGAAAATGTGGATACAGAGGTACAGTTGGGGAAAGAGAACTTAAGAGAAACTTTTCTCCCCACTCCAGAACCCTTCCACAGACGTATTATGAAAAGAAAACAGTGTTATTATCGAATGTGATCTAAACTAGAATAGGATGTGCATCACAGACAATCTGCTAAGAGATTGCAAAAACAGAAAGAAACCCTCACCCTTTTGTACACCCAAGTAGATATACCCCATTGCACACACATTTTCAAGATAAACAATGACTGTCACATAGGAGGACTTGACGGCACCTTTTGTCACCCAGAGTTCCTGCTAACTTTACCTGGTAATTGGGGTGACTGTCTGTGTTAGCTGGTCAGTTTTATCCAGAAGGAAAACAAACTTGTCATATCTTTGTGACAACAGGTAGTTTTGCAGCTTGGGACAAGGCTTCCCCCAGAAACTGGGAGATAGGAGTCTACCTCCCTCGAGGATTCTCCTTTACAACACTCAGGAGAAACCAACCCTCCTGACACATTGATCTCGAACATCTAGCCTCCAGAATTGTGAGACAATACATTTCTGTTGTTTCGGCCACTCTGTTTTTTAGTACTTTGTTAAGTTAGCCCTAGCAACTAATATACCCTTTATATTTCAGTTTCCTCCTGCAACTGGGCGGGGGGAGGTTTGGGAAGGCATGAGAACTCTAAAGTAGATATGGTGACACTCTCTACTTCAGAGAGTTGTTAAGAAAATTAAATAAGGTAAAGCACATAAAATACTTAGCGAAGTGCCTGGAGCATAGTACATAATACTTCTTACCTGATATTATTACCATTCTTCTTTCCTCAGCAAATTACATAATAATTTTGGATGTAAAACCAAGGGGTTAGACAAAATTCTCTCATTTACATCTTTTAAATCCAATTTTTCTATTTTTTCTGTTTTAAAATTATAAGCCTCTTTTGTTTATTTGACTACAAATCAATCAGTCAACAAAACTATATTGAGTATCTACTATTCAAGGCAACAAATACTCATTGAGTATTTCCTAAGGAATATACATGTGAAAAATTAACTAGGTAGAGTGATAGAAATATAAAGGAATATTAATGATATGAGGGAATATGATATAGAGGAAGTGCAGAAGAGGGAGAAAGCCAATCTGGGGACAAAAGGGGTAAGTGAAGACTGAACAGATTACATAATTTCTAGAGTGGGATTTGGAGGTTGAATTTATCACCAAAGAAAGATCAGGGATAGTCACTCCAAGCCCAGGGAGCAGCAGGGCCCCCCAAATAATTAACAACATAGAATATTCCTGTTGATGTGACTATTTCTGGAGTCTAAAATTGTAGGGAAAGCAAGGGGAGATGTGACTCAAAGGGAGGATATAGGCCTGAGTATTCCAGAGCAAAGGGAGAGTGGCGAGTCAGAGATGGAAGCTTAAAAGTAAGACGAAGACTGAGAAGGCAGTGCAGTAGGCAATAAAATTTTGCATACAAATAATATCTAACATGTACTGAGAGCCATGTGCCGGGCCCTATTCTAAGGACTTGGCTGTACATTAACAGCTGTAATATATATGGCAACACTATTTGGTAAATATTTTTATCTTCACTTTATAGGAAAAGACACTCAGGCACTGAGAGCTTAGGTAATATGTCGATAATTATATAAACTCGTAACAGAGGTAGAAACTATATGGTTTGGTTCCAAAATAGAAAAATGTGTTCACACCCATTATGCTATAAGCAAAGGGTATCAGATGTCATACACAGACTATATGGCGAGAGCCAGACCAGAGCAGACAGTAATCCTCATGGAGGAATCCTGTCTCTTTCACGGTGCAGATCAGACGCACATTTTCTGCAACATTTTCCCTGATGCCCTCCACGAGAAGTCATCTCCTTGGTGGTAAACTCAGTTAGTACATTTAAAAAAAAGAATGTATGGTTTATAAAACTTCTAAAATCTGTACCAAAGTGACCATACGACTGCCTTAGCTTCTTTGCATGAGTTAACACTTTAACAGTGTGAGCTGTACGTGAACACTGTTTTGAAAATAAGAGGTACAACATAAGTATCTGATGGATGAATGATGGGAGGGGAAGAAAAGGAAGTAAGACAACAGCAGTGTATTTTGGGAAACTGTTAAGAAGCTGAATGAGTGGTAACTGAGTGACCTGAGGCATTTTCTGAGTAAGTGGGGAAAACTGGAAAATAAACTTATTTCCACAAGTAATTCTCCATAGATTTAGAAGCTGACAGCACTGGGTTTGGAGATTAGGAGGAGGGGCTGCAGTCAGCAGGGAAGGTGGGGAAGGGCTAGTAATTTCGGGCTGGTATCGTGATGGGCTGGGGAAGGGTGGGTATAGTGAGACTACAGGGACAGGAAGGGATAGAAAACATATTTTTTAAAAAAGCAGCAAAGGAGTTAGAGACTAACTTCATAAAGTGTGTGGTATTAGATGCAATGAATTCAATTTTGCTAGCAGAGTGGTCAGAGAAGGTCTTTGATTATTTAAGGAGTGCTTAAGAGAGGATCTGATGCTTAGCTGATATTTTTATTTCCTCTCCTTTGATACACATTATCTAATTCTTTTAAAAACTTCCTTTGTTGTTTGACTAATCTAAACAAATATTCTAAACCATCACAGAGGCTTCTAACTAAAGCAAAGGTCAAGGATGATGAGGAAACACTGTCCTTTCATAGAAATCTGAATGTCTCACTTGGCTGGAAACCACATTTTGATCTTGCCTTAGCACATTACTAGCCTTCTTCAGTTTCATCCCAAGTCAGCGTCCCACACAGAAAGGGCTTAGAGTCCTTGCTCTCATTTCTTCTTGGCACACTGTTCTGAGTTCCTGTGCTTGGTCTTCCCTAGTACATTTGTTCCAGTTATCTGGCTACTCTGTAGTGCTTCCCCTGAATTGTCCTTAAGAACTAATTTTGTATGTGAGGTGACGCTAATGGAATTTGCTACATGTCAAGAAACACTTCAAGATTTTTCTGGAACATGAGATTTCCACACACTGATCTGCCCCCAGTTTGATAATTCAATGTCAACGATATGAGCGAGGAGTCTTTGAGGAAATCGATTGAGAGACTCTTTCATGATTAAATAGAAGGTTCAAATCTGCATCCTCGGTGGACAAATAAAACACATCCCTTAACTAGGAGTTTTTATTCTTTATCTCTCAGCTCTACAATTTTTTCTTTTAATTTTCCTGGTGTTCACACAATTCTTTCCTACGTTTCATTCTTGAAGATTTTTTTCTTTGTTGTTACTTGTTTTACTTTAAAACATAATGAGAATGAAATGGATTACATCTGAATAAAATCATGATTTTAATTTAAAAATTTTCAATATGGGGCACCTGGGTGGCTCCATGGTTAAGAATCCGGCTCTTTGTTTTGGCTCAGGTCATGATCTCAGGGTCCTCAGTTGAGCCCCGTGTCTGGCTCTGCACTTAGTGGGGAGTCTGCTTGAGGATTCTCTCCCCCTTTCTCTGACCCTAACCCTACTCTAAAATAAATAAATACATCTTTAAAAAATTAAAAAATAAAAACTTTTTTTTTTAAGATTATTTATTTATTTATTTGACAGAGAGAGACACAGCGAGAGAGGGAACACAAGCAGGGGGAGTGAGAGAGGGAGAAGCAGGCTTCCCGCTGAGCAGGGAGCCTGATGCGGGGCTCGATCCCAGGACCCTGGGATCATGACCTGAACAGAAGGCAGATGCTTAACGACTGAGCCACCTAGGCGCCCCCCAAAATAAAAACTTTTAAATATCAAAACAAACTTCTATAAAGGAAATAGAATGCACGTATTTTGAGGACTTATAATAGGATAACTGCTTTATGATTCTTATTTAAGTCAGCATCTCCATAAGGTGGTTACTCTATATTTACAGACAAGATTAATTTGAGAGTCATAAGATGAAATTGTATAGCCTGTTCAGAGCTATCCAAGTGACACTGGTGTGATTTGAACCTGGTTGTCAGACTTTAAAGTTTTTTGGTTTTGTTTTAAATGCCACGTTGTTTTTAGTCTTCATGAGGAGCAATGTTCTGTTATAAAAGAGAATTAGATGGCAATTGTATGCAGAAGCATCATAAGTTAACAGAAAGGTCCTGAAGCTAGAAGACCTGGTTTTAATTTCCTTCTCCATTACCAACTGTTGGTGGAACCCTGAATGGCTCACTTGGTATAAAATCAAGATGGCATTAATATGCACACTCTTGATGTGAGAATTTAATGAGGGAATGTGCATGATCGTGATTTATAAATTCTAAAGCTTTATATAAACTAATTTTATTATTGTACAAATTTTAATATAGGTAATTCCTAAGAAGTTTAAATCATCACAATAAAACGTGAAGATTTATATTTAAATCTGATTGATAACTAATTTTATAAGTTATATAAGTTATTATAACATAATATTTAAATGACTGAGATATACGATCTCAAACTAATCTTGTTATCCCTAAGGACTACTCCCTACATTTTTTAAAAATATTGGCATGAGAATTTTACTGTATTTTGAGGTGTGTGTTTAATTTTTCATGTATTTTCTCATTTTGAATTTGTATTTTCTCTTTCTAAACTTACATAAAATTAAATGTTTAATGTTCTCAATGTTTTATAATTTTTTTGTTTAACCACAGTTTAGGAAAACACATTCATACTTAAGAAAAATGTCCTTATAACTGCTATAGATTTTACATTCTTTTAATAAGGAAAAAAAAGAGAATGAGTGTAGTAATTAAAAAACTTACACACACAAACACACGCCCCAGATAACAGAAAATGGGACAGGGTCTGGACTGTTATATAAATCAGTTACTATTCCTTAGAAACATGCATTTACTGTAGCTTTTTATTATATGTTGTTTATTGCTTTTGAAAATAATATGATTTATTGTTAATTCAACAGTTGTGTCCCTGGACCATTATATACTTTTTTATTTTCTGAATATAACAGTGACAGGAAATCTGAATCAGGGATATTTTGAGAATACAGGATTTGCCAAGTGATGGATAATGATCTGTAGATAAAAATTACTTTAATATATAAATATTGTTGTTATGGTAGTTATTTTTAACAATGTTTATGAGATTATATAACCTACATGAATATGTTTTGCTTGTTAAATTACCTAATTCCACATAAGGGGGCATGATCTGTGGGTAAAAGCCAAAATCTAGCAGGTATGCACTGTGCATGTGGAACCGCCCAGCTGACTTGGACACATAGGAGGCCCTCAGTAAGTATTGAACCTAAAGGGAGGAGCAGTTTTAAAAGATTTCTTACGTGAGTAAGAAGAGTTTCATCTTTTAAATTTAGAAATTTGGCAGTGGATGTGCAAGATACATTTTAGTGAGTGCAATTAAAAATAGTTTTAGTGAA
Organism: Halichoerus grypus; assembly: GCF_964656455.1. Classification (NCBI taxonomy): domain Eukaryota; kingdom Metazoa; phylum Chordata; class Mammalia; order Carnivora; family Phocidae; genus Halichoerus; species Halichoerus grypus. The sequence goes on from NC_135714.1 coordinate 45,864,968, forward strand.
TAATAACATTATGTCTTAGGTACTGATTGACCCATTCTTTTAGGAAAGATGATGACCAAGAATTAACTCACAATGGATACAGAGTTTGGTCTGCTTATGGTTAAATGGACTTTAATACACTGGCAGGGGACCCTCCCTTGGACAATTATTTCCAAAGCAAAGTGGGAGGGGAATCAATGATGAGGGCACTATATTGCTGTCATGTTCCGTGTAGTGTTTAAAAGTATCAGACGGCCACGGGCTCCTGGGTGGCGCCGTTGGTTAAGCGACTGCCTCCGGCTCAGGTCATGATCCTGGAGTCCCTGGATCGAGTCCTGCATCGGGCTTCCTGCTCGGCAGTGAGTCTGCTTCGTCCTCTGACCCTATCCCCTCTCAGGTGTTCTGTCTCTCTCATTCTCTCTCTCTCAAATAAATAAATAAAATCTTTAAAAATAAAAATAAAAATAAAAGTATCAGAGGACCACAAGGATAGTGTATTGTTCCAAGTATATTTCTTGGCTTTAACTAATGCTTTATAAAACAAGGAGCCATTCGGGTTTTGGTGATACTGTTTTCTAAATAGGCTTGCTGTCATTTTATCTTGCCAGCCCCTAGGCCCTCAGAGCTTGGCTTATGCTTTTGGTTTTCATTCTAGCACACAAAATAGTATTTGCCAACGCAGGCTTCCAATAGTTTCTTCTACTCTGAGGCCGCCAATACATTCTTTGAACTTTATCTTTAATTACAGTTAGACAGAGTTAACGTTTTTATTTATAATGCAAAAGCAAAACATCTTTCTTTTTTATAATGCAAAACATCTTTAAGGGAAAGAAAGGACACAAGTAAAAATAATGAGAAATAGGATTACAAAAAATCTCATTGTGTGTTGATTCTCTATCAGTATAAACCAAAACATAGTGAATATGTATAGGAAAAACTACACTGTCTGAAATTCTGCATTTCTGAAATGCTTATTCCTATATTGATTAGCTGATTAGTGTTAATAACAAGTTATGGAGACTTGGGAGATATTACTGGGGAATATAATTTGTTATTCGTTGTATAATATGTGCTTAAAACACGCACTTGTATTAGGCTAGATTTGTAATAACTTGCTGGAAGGATGGGCTTGGGAGAGTGGAAAGAATTACCTCCTGGGTCCTCCTCTGACTAGTTTGGGAGACTGATCAAAATAATAAATTTTATCATATTTTTTAACTTACCCGGAAACAGTAAAATTCCCTGCCTTATAGAAATTTTAAACATTTATTTTTCAACTTGAGATTAATAGGTGAATTCAGTCAACTTTTTGTGTGTGTATGTGTGATTACTCATTTATAATGAAATTTAAAATTCTGTATGGATTTAGTTTGCTAACAGTCACCCTAATGCTCCTGAATTAGGAAGTCTTTAGAGGGGTGCCTGTGTGGCTCAGTTGGTTAAGCGGCCAACTCTTGATTTTGGTTCAGATCATGATCTCAGGGTCCTGGGATAGAGCCCCCCTGCCACCCCACAGTCCTTCACCCATGGAGCCCCATGTTGAGGTCCACACTCAGCACGGAGTCTGCTTGAGATTCTCTTTCTCCCTCTGCCCCTCCCCCCACTCATGATTTTCTCTCTCTCTCTCTAAAATAAATAAATAAAATCTTTAAAAAAAAAAAAAAAAGGAAGTCTTTGGGAGGAGTCAGGTACCTGCCAACAAGACTGATTTCAGCCTCATTGTGTCTCTGGGGTTTTATTCAAAGATCACAGCTATTACTTTCCTACAATACCATAGTGCTTCTGATTCCTAGAGCCCACTTTTATTATGGCATCTACACGTTTTCTCAAAAAATTGTATGAGAAATAATCATTTGTGGGGACCATCAAGAACCAAATATTGAATATTCTAAACTCCAGCCTCTTATCCTTTCATTTACAAAGCTTCTTTTTCAGGCCCTCAGCATTTGAAGTTCGTCTTAGATGACTTGATAGTGTGACTTTGATTTTAATCATTTAAGAATTTTAAGCAGTTTAAGAAATTATTACCCCTAAGAAGTTGCCATTCAAATTTAATTTAATCATTAATTAATAATACTACTAATAACATTGAACTATTAATCAATACTGCTTACATACTTTACATAATATGCCATGCATTCAACCAAATGTTCTGCATGCATTGCTTCTAATTCTTATGCCTATTCTGAGCTATACTCTCTCCCTCACTTCACATATTGAATAATTGAGGCTGACGGAGGCTTGGGAACTTTCTCACTCTGTTAATTTCCTGCTAGTACCACATACTGTGCAAGACCTTGGGGATACATTAGGTGCTTAGGGCAAATTACTACAAACAGACAGGAAAACATGCCACCATTCAAAGGTCTGGAACTTTTGTTCCACTGTTCTGAAAAAACAGCTAAGATGTTTTAACCTTCAACTTTGTTACTTCCAAATGTCTATGTTGACTACTTTGTATCTGTTTTCCTTCAGTTGCCAGTTAAAGAAACCCATTTCAAGTGGTTGAAGGCAGAAAGAAGATAAACCAAAAAAAAAACAAAATTGAATTTTATCTGAAAGACACTGGAACTGTTCAGATAATTGAAAAAAGAGCCTCAGAAACGTAGAAAATTGTGGGCAAACTGTAGTTGAAACCATCACCCACAAGCCAGTATTTAAGGATCTTTGCTGTGAAGTCAGGGTATTTCCTGAACTCAGAAGTTGCTTCAACTTCTTTTTGCCTCAATAATCTTTTCTCTGCAGAATTAAATGCACTCAGAGATAAGTAAAAATAAAAAGGAAGCAACATATAATCTATGCATAATATAGTAAATTATTATATCCCCCCAAATTAGATGATCATTCAAGCAAAATATGTCACCTATGAAGGGGAAAAGTTCAGAACCTCAGACCACAGCAGCAGTCCCATGCTAGAATGTGATGGCTACTATATCTACAAAAAAATCTTCAGGGAAAGGAAGTGTGGTGACATTTAATAAAAGATAAAAACAAGAATCTCATTAAGAACAGCCATCCTAATATAAACCAATTTACCAGGGCTAAGATGAAATATGTTATATCCATAAATGTGAATCAACTAAACTTTTCTATTAAGAGAAAATTATTTTAGGTTCAGATCTCAACAAAAATCTCAACTGTATGTCACTTGTGAGAGAAATATTATGAAGTGGACTCAGAGTGGTTGAACTTGAAAAGACTAAGGAACAAAATAATAAAAATAAAGAAGAGTAACTATCTTAATATCAGATAAGTTAATTTCTGATGTAAAAACCAATGTACATGACTAAGAAAGATTAAAAAAGAAAAATGCATAATCTAAACTGATTATCTTTTATGTTATTATACATGTATAATAGTTTATTACATCAAAATGTATAGGCAAACTCCTGAAGAAATCCAAGACAGAGTAGTGCCTAAGAATCTATATAGTCTCATCTCAAGTCACTTTCACCTAAAGCTGATGACCCGATGCACTGGATCAGCTGTTGGGGAGAATTGTCCTCTCCACTATCTTTCAGTAGTACCCTTAATTGTGCTGAAATCCATTCACATTTGGTTTGGGCTGTGTAAACATAGTGAGCTAACCTAGGTGCAAAAGAAGCTCAGTCTTTTTCTTTTTCATTCAGCTGGTTTGCGACACACTCATAGCTCTAAGTACAAGTCCAAAGAGGGGTACTTCTCAGGCAAAGCTTACTTGTATGCCCTCCAGCCCTGCTCAGGCTCATTCCCAGGTGTATTATTTCTATTTTATGGTGGACTGCTACTGAGCAAACCCAACTTTATGATTTGGCAAGTGCAATGGAATCTAGTTTATAATGGCCGCTGTAGGTGAATGGTCACATTGTGTCTTCTGGTCAAGCATTCCATTTCTACTAGGACTCATTAACATGTCAGGAACAGTTTCTCAAAGGCCATATAATTCTCCATGGAAGAGGCCATGGCCTTGTTCCAGAATCCCATGAACCAGTGTTGTGATTCTCCCACTGGGGCTCACCATAGCTCCATATGGCATCTTTCCCCAGCACTTACCACCAACATCATAGTGTCTGCTGGACAGTATGACTCAAGCAATAATGCCTTTTACACCACAGTCTGAGTTTGTTGCAGAACCCTTCCCTCCGTGGGACTCACTCAGAGCTGGGGCCTTCCATGTCACCCAGTATACAGGCTGGCTTATTACTATGAAATGTGTTACTTCCAGAAGCCAAAGAGTGCTATGCTTCCTTCATTGTGGTAGGAAATGAGTGATGCAGTAATTTGTCATTTACTTTAACATTGCATCTGATGATTGGATCTCTAAAAACTTCATAGAAGTTCAGATCTCAAGCATTCATAGGGTTTATCTCCCACTCCCTGCAGATCACGTATACTCCAAGGACTTCAGCATGCTAGCCACCTCTTGCTCATTTTGTCAATAAGTATGATGTCATCGAAGTAATGAGTCAGTGTAATTTTTTTCTTAAATCAGATGGTTTGCTCTTCAGACTATATTATGACTCTGGGCAGGAGACTTCAAAAACTCTGAGGCAAAACCCCTATAAATGAATCCTCTCTTCTAATGGAAAATAATGCATTCACTGAATAGCTTTATTAATTTGTTCTGGCAATGATGCCAAATTTATCCTAGTAGCTCTGATCGGGCTACTATTTGGATGAAGCATGTGGTAGTCTGCAGTCCTTCTCCAGGATCCATTCAGTCTCTTCAGGGGCTAGATTTGTGAATTAAATGGAGATATGGTAAGGGGCTATGACCCAGGCATCCTTTAGGTCCTTAATCACATCACTAGTTTCTGTTATTCCCTAGGCTTGTGATACTGTGTTTCATTCATTATCTTGGGCAAGCTAGGGGGTTTAGATTTAGAGATTTTCACTTAACCTTTCCTTGAGTTCTTACCTCACAGGACAAGAACACAAGGTGGGAGGTACGTCAACTGCCAAGCTTATCAATTCCAGTGATATACTTGGAGTCTACAGAAATAACCACTGTGTGTGTCTGCAGATGCGGTGAGCCACTGGGAGCGGGACTTTTGCGAGGACTCTTATTATTACCTGACACCATAAATCCCTATGCTAACAGAACAGCCATGATGGTATCTATGCCAACTCAGACCCTGTGTCTTATAGTCCTTGAAATAGCTGGGTAATTCTTATTCCTCAATGCAACCTGAGTTAATTGCCATAGTTCTCTTTGGGACTCAGGGAATCATCATGGGTGTTACAGAATATTTCCTCTTCAGTCAGTGGGCTCCAGATGTGAAAACTGACTTAGGCATGAGAACTAAGCAAGGGATCATAATTTGATATTGCAGCAATAACCTTTAGCCTTCCACTCCTCCATTCTTGCTGCTTTCTGGTTGCAGATGTTGTAGAAGTCACGGCACCTTTGTTGGCTACCTGTCCTTTTGCCTCTTTTGTTGCCATGCTCAATAAACCACTTCTAAAATTTCCTGCATTTCAAGTCTCCTTATCGGCCTCATCTCCTTTAGCAACTTTTCAATAATTATGACCTCCTGGGTTCTGACAATTAAATCCTGCCACTTGACTTTTACCATTTTGGGGCCATATCATCCCTATGGGTGTTCATAAGCCCAGCTCTGTGGTCACCACTCTTACCATCATGCTTGGCCTGCAGCCTGCCTGAAATTCTATGTCATGCTGATGCCTTGTCACCAACAGTTCCTAAAAGCTCTGATGGAAGGTGTGTCCTTTGAGCCCTCCCATGGAACATATTCTGATGAGTCTTCTGATCTCACATATACATTATTCTAGCATGCCTGCAGCCCTCAGCATCTTTACTTGTTTCTCTGCCATTTTCCAGGAAACTCAGACATTTACTCTTTTCTGAGTGCTTTACATCACTGTTACCATGTTTGGAAGAGCCCTGCCAGCAGAGTTAGGCACACCCTTGTATCCTTGCTGGGCTGTTACTTCTATGCCCAGAGAAAACATCCCCAAATCAATGAACTCTTATCCAGTCTTAGATTCTAGACACCTTGATCAAGCCCCCTAAAAATCCAATGCTAGGTATATTTCCCTGGCTCCTGCTGGTACATGCTACCTACCTAATTTATGCAATCCTTTTAATGTAGTCTATTTTCTTTCCTGTCAGTCACAGAATATTCTCACACAGAGCCATTAACTCCATTTTAGAATCTATTGTTCACTCAGGCCAGTCCCAAATCCCCACCAACCTACCCGTTTTCTCTGACCATTCTGGGGACACTTGTGATAGTCTTGACTTTTCTGAGAAGTGGATACCAAAATGGGATTCGATACATAAAAGATTTACTAGGAGACATGAATGTGAAAGAGAATGGGAAGTGAGTCAAAGTTGCCGCCAAGCCAGGAATGTACCACGCATATCTGATCCTTACCAAGGAATGAGGGAAATACTGGTTGGAAGGATGAGTCTTAGATTTCAGCACGGCTCTAAAGAAGTTCAGCCAGGCCCATAGAAGGTCTTCGGACAAAGTCACCGCTATATCCCTGTTGTGCTCGGTTATTGGTTGAGAGTAGCCCATGGGATGTGTGGCTCCAGAGCAAATGCCGTGTTGGATTGGAGAATGTAGAGCTGGGGCCATCACTCAATTACATTCCTGAAGTCAGAGATTTGCTGAGCGCATTTTCAGGGCTGGCACGGACTCAGTACATATGTACATCCACACAGATACATACATCCTCTCATACAAAAACACATCAGCGGAGCAAATGCACTTATGAAAGTTTATTAGAATATAAACTACTCACTTGTGTTTATTACGATACATCACAATATACAATATAATATTATTATGTGACATTGGTAATTCTGGCTCATAGCAGGCATGTAGTCATGTTTGAATTTAACAAGTAGGAAATCTGTTAATAATTCACAATGTTAACTCAAAATAAAAATCATGATCGCTAGAAATGCTAAACATGCATTGGCTAAAGAGTTTTTTTTAGCTGTTTTGGATAAAAAATGTTCTTAGTAAAACAGGGATAGTTAGCTTATCTATCTATCTATCCATCTATTTATCTATCTATCTATCATCTGTCATCTACCTCTCTGTCCTTAGCATTATGTCTTATAATGAAATACCAGAACTTCACAATCAAGGTGGAGCAAAAATGTTTAATTTAATTTTAGTTAATTAATTTAAAATTGTTCTAGAGTTACTAGTGCTATAGTTAGTTGTAAAAAGATAAGATAGTAAAAGAAAAATATTTATTATTGGAGATACAATTATACAACTCAAGAGAGTGACATGGGATATTATGATGATTAATGAGAACATTCAGTAGTGTAGCTGTATCCAGTATTTACATGGAGAAGTATTTATCTTTCTCTATACAAACAAACCCAATGAGAAAATATAATGAAGGAAATCACCTCATTTACAATAGGCAAATAATATATAAAATACTTAGAAATAAGCTTCACAAAAAGCAAGACCTATGTGAAAAACTAATTATAAAGCTACTTAAGGTCATAAACTAGAGCTTTAGTAAATAGGAAGACATAATATGTTACTGGTCTGGGCTTGTGTCATTTTGCTCTCAAATAATGTATTAATTTAACAAGATAGCCCCCAAATACTGATTTTTTAAAAATCAGATAATCTTTTAAATTCAAAAACCAATGATGTATTGTATGGGGACTAAATAACACAATAAAATTAAAAAAAAAATTCTTATATGAAAAAACCAAAAACCAAAACCAAACCAAACCAAAACAAAACAAAAAAAGAAAACAACAACAAAAAGAACTTGCCTAAATAACCAAGAAGTTTCTGAAACTGGAGAATAATATGGGCAATTCACAAAAGACCTTACTGCTTGTCCAGGATCTGATTAACATAACTCTCAGTGACAAAACTGACCCTTGTCACATTTCTATAGTTACAAGTTCAGCCAAACTGTGTTAAGATGTTGAGAGTGATGGATAAAGAGTTGTTTTCAGTCAAAGTATATTGTGTGCTTTATCCCAGAAACCTTTTCACTCCTTTTTTTAGCATTCAGCAATTGTTCATTCTTACTCCATGCCAGGCTCAGTTCTTGATGCTGGGAATAAAGTGATGAACAAAACAGATAGTTCCCGCCCTCCTGCCGTGTACATACTAGTAGGGATCAAGCAGTACATTGCGTAAGTTTAAGGATAAGAAGTGCCCCAGCAGAGACGTCTGGGTGGCTCAGTCAGTTAAGCATCTGCCTTCAGCTCAGGTCATGATCCTGGAGTCCTGGGATCAAGTCTCGCATCAGGCTCCTTGCTCAGTGAGAAGCCTGCTTCTCCCTCTGTCTGCAGCTCTCTCTTTCTCTCTGACAAATAAATAAAATCTTTAAAAGAAAAAAAAAAAAAAAGAAAAGAAGTGCCCCAGCCAGTGGCAGAGGTTTCCAGCAGGAGACCTCTCCAGATAGGAATGTGGTGCTATCGCCTTTTGCACGTAAGTCTGCACCAGAAAGGGGGATAGTTGAGCTTCCTCAAGTTCTGACTCTCAGCTCTCCCAGACTCATATTTAAGATCTACAACTGTGTATCCTTTCTGGAGATCCAAAAAATTAATACTTCACCTCTCATTGGAGAATAGTTCGGCCCTTTCTCCTATAAAACCTACTGAGCAGATTTTTTAATGTATCTTGTCAAATTTGTTTAATTTACCAATTAAAGTCTCTGTCTTGGTCTCTCTTTCAAAATGGACCTCCTACCAGCATTTGTCAATTAAATGGTTTATGCAGGAAACTATTCTTAGTAAATGTTAGAATAAATTTTAGAGTTACAATACATAAAATAGTATAACTGATTCAAAAAATAAAAAATCATAAGAATGGAACACATTGGTGGTCAGAAATCTATTCAAATAAATATGTAATACAAGTGGCATTGATTAAAGTGGGTCAGTCTTTCAATTAGTGTTGCTGGAAACATTGAAATAACCCGCAGGAAAATAATAAAAAGTTGGGCCCCCTAATCATTAATCATTATCCCACAGTAAATTTCCAATAAACTAAGTATCTTATTATTATTTTTACTGTGGTAAGAACACTTAATGTGAGACCTATCCTCTTAACAAGTTTTAAGTGCACAATCCATTGTTGTTGACTGCAGGTACAATGTTGTGCAACTTATCTAGGGACAATTAATCTTACTTAACTGAAACGTTATGCCTGTTGATTAACACCCATTCCCGCCCCACCCCACCTCTGGCAACCATCATTCCACTGTTTCATTTTACGAATCTCTTTTAGCTACCTCATATAAGTGGTTTCATGCAGTACTTGCGACTGGCTTATTTCACTTAACATAAAGTCCTCAGGGTCTATCTATATTGTCCCATATTGTGGATTTTTCTTCCTTTTATCATTTTTTTTTTTTTTTTTTTTTTTTGAGAGAGAGAGTGAGAGAGAGAGAGAGCACAAGAGGGGGGAGTGGGAGAGGGAGAAGCAGACTCCCTGCCGAGCAGGGAGCCCGATGCGGGACTCGATCCCGGGACTCCAGGATCATGACCTGAGCCAAAGGCAGTCGCTTAACCAACTGAGCCACCCAGGCGCCCAAGGATTTTTCTTCCTTTTAAAGGCTGAGTATTATTCTAATGTATGTCTGTATATCATGTTTTCTTTATCCTATCATCGTTAGCTTGTTTCCACATCTTGGCTATTGTGAATATGCTACAGGAAACATGAGAGTGTTAATATCTCTTTGAGATTCGAATTTCAATTAGTTTGGACATATACCCAAAAGTGGGATAGCTGGATCATATCGCAGTTCCATTTTTAATTTTTTGAGGAACCTCCATACTCTTTTTCATAGCAGCTGCACTATTTTACATTCCCACTAACAGTGTACAAAGACTACAATTTCTTCACATTCTTGCCAACACTTGCTGTCCTTGTTTTTTTTTTTTTATTTTATTTTATAATAACCATTCTGAGGGATATGGGGTGATATGTCATTATGGTTTTGATTTGCATTTTCCTGATGATTAGTGAAGATGAATATCATCATATAAAATGGAAGCCATAAAAAAAAGTACAAGAAGAAAATATTGGAGAATTTAATTGCATTTATTTCTAAGCTTAGCAAAATATCCAGAAGCAACAATAGGGATAATTGTTGAGTTGAATTGCATTACAAAATTTCTTCACGGAAAAAAAAATTCCTTAAGTAAAGTCAAAATATGAGCAAAACTTGAGAACCAAAATATTTGCAACACATATGAGAGAAAAAGTACTAAAATAGAACCTGGTTTGTTACCTCTGCTATTTCCTTCTTGTGATTCCTTTGCTTTTAGTGGTTGCCCTTGGGAGAGTTCAAGTGTATTTTGCTATTATGTTTACTTTGATACTCTTAAAAATGACTCATAGTTATAAGAAGATTTGCATCTTCCTTTTAAGTAATTTAATTAGAGTAAGTTCAACTTCGGTTAGGATGAAAATAGAATAAGTTCACTCTAACTTTGGCCTTTACATTTTTTCAGAAGTTTAATTTAGAAAGTTAAGTAAAAAAAAAAAATCACTATTTCATATTTAAATAAACGTGTAGGAGATACATTTATATGTATATGAATCTACATAATGTTTAATCATCTTCAGGAGAAGATAAATCTTCAATGAGAAATAACATGCAAAGTTATGATGTACTTAAATGTCAATTTTTGGATAAAAAGGAAAATGTAGGCTATTTAGAAAATTGAGATGTGATGTGCTATTTATTTTGCTCTCCTTTCCATCCAATCAGTACTTCAGCAAAATACTCTTTTTAAAAAATCACCTGAATATTCTGTAAATTCTGATTTTGTATCAAAGCATTCAAGAAGGAGAGAGAAACTGGGAAATCATGCCACAATAAAGAAAGGAATATTTGATGATTACCAAAATAATATACCCATTTCTCCAACCTGAAACAAAGTTGCAATAGTGTTGGCGCTAGGGCTATTGTGTTCTGACCAATATAATGGGTTTTGATTAGGTAAAAATTGCTGTGGCTTTTAAGACTTACATCTTCCTTCTTAGATAACCTTATTGTCACTGCTTCTTAGTAGATAATCTTTGATATATCAGTTTTGCCTATCACTTTATTTTTTCACAAGTTGTATTGTACTGTTAATAATTATGGACATTTCTAGCCAGTCCCCAAGTAGTTAATGGTATTATTATGAAGGAAGATGTGTATTTCAACTTGTGAAATAGAGATTGTGCTTTTTTTCCTTTTTGTATTCAGAAAAACCCAAAACATATTTAACTCATTTTAGTTATCTTGTTGACACAGGACACATGTTGACATAATACCAGCGGTGACACATTTATGATGAAAGATTGTGTACACTGTATATAATTGGTTTAATTAGTAATTTCCTTACCTATGTCAACTCAAACATCAGATTGATCTTTCAAAAATATTGATCAGATCATGTTTTTTCTGGTGCTTAAAACTTCCTACTGTTCACACAAAGTTTCTAATATTTAACCTACTTAAAAGCACTTTCTATGTGGAATCTGCCTACTTCCACAGTCTTAAATGGTTGACACTTTCTCTTACTTTCTCACTTCCTAACTTTTAAAATTCCAATTACAGTAATCCCTCTTACCTTCAGGGACATCTTATTGTATGGTTCTTACCATCCTTCTTCTTGTGATGATGAGAGATAATAAAATGCCTACATGGTGAATTGAAGTGAGGGGAAAGACAGGCATTTTGATGTAGCGTTAGGCCATTATGGACCTTCTGGCAGTATGTCGGAACCAGGATCATCTGCTTCCTGAGGAGGTTGACCACAGGTAACAAACCTTGCAAATCAAAACCTCGGATAAGTGGGAACTACTGTATATTGTTCTTCTTCATCTTCTATTTTGCTTTTGTTTTGTTTTTTAATTTCTTGAACTGGCCACAGAGTCTCTCACCTCGGGACACTCACACAATCTCTCCAGAATTCTCACTAAAGTAAATCCTCTTCTTCATTTTTGTTAAGGAATTATATGTCCATGTCTCTGGTCATCCAGACTTGAGAACTTTGAGTTGAAATTTTTTTGAGTTCTATTTTTTTTACAGCTTCTCAGCCCTGTCATGTCCCAAATGTTCTCACTTAACTTTCTTCCTTCCTTTGTCACTGTATTTCTTCCCCAATTGAGGATCATGTCTTCCATCATTTTAGCAGCCTTCTACCTAGAATCTTGCCTCTAGACTCTTTCTTTCAATCCTACATTCCCAGGTAGATTTTTCCTCCCACTTCACTATTTTGGTTATTTTAAGCATTTGTTCAAAAGTCTTTAATTTTCCACAGAATCCTTTGAATAAAAACTAAATACCTTTTTTTTTCTTAAGATTTATTTATGTATTTTAGAGAGAGAGAGAGACAGAGAGAGCAAGCAGGGGGAGGGGCAGAGGCAGAAGAAGAGAATCTCAAGTAGACTCTCTGCTGAGTGCAGAGCCTAATTTGGGCTCAATTCCAGGACCCCAAGATCATGAACTGAGCCAAGATCAAGAGTTAGCCACTTAACTGACTGAGCCACCCAGGTGCCCCCAAACTACTTTTAAAAATCATTTTTAAAAGTTCTGTAACTTATCTCCCATTATCCTACTATTTCCTTACACAAATCATTTGTTCTACATCTGAACATTCCCTGGGTTTTTTGTACACATTTTTTCACCCTCTTTCATCCACTCCCCACATCTCCAATTATAGTCCTTTCCAATTTTTAAAGGAGTCCAGATACTGTAAATTCTCAGGTATTACGCTGCTTCACTGAAAACTCTAAGTGATGTATAATCACAATTTGCAATGGCTATTTGTTTCAAGGCATATCTAATACCTTGACAACAATCTTTATTTCACATAATCTTTATCAATTCTGGTTCCCTACTAAGGTAATTTCTCTTTTGCAAGCCAACTGTTAATCCTCTATTCAGACTTGATGTTTATTTTCCACTTGGTAGTTTGCCTCATCGATGCCATTTTCCTCCTCCTCTATCATACTTTTTGCGATGTGACTTTGCAGTTCTTCAGACTTGGAGTCAAAGATACTTCCATCTCTCTTGACTTTCAGGGTGGCTATATGGCTTGTTTTGGCCAATGCAGTGAGGTCGTTGCGAAAAGAAGCAGAGCCACACAGTGGCTGAGGCCTAATGTAGAGCTGCCCAGCTGAACACAGCCTAGGTTGTTACTGAGTTTGGGGGTGGTTCTTAACTCAGCAATAGCAATCAGATTCATCCATACTAGCATAGTTTTAGTTTATACTTCTGTTACTGCAGTTATCATCTTACTCTGACTATATTTGACAGAAGTAATTCATTCAAAAATAATACATACCCAGATTGTTATTTTTGAATGAATTAACTAAACAAAATATTTCATGTGTAGTTTATTTTTTATTTTTTTTTTAAAGATTTTATTTGTTTATTTGAGAGAGAGAGAGAAGGAGAGAGAGAGAGAGCAGAAGCGGGGGCGGGGGTGGCAGGCAGAGGGAGAAGCAGTCTCCCTGTTGAGCATGGAGCCCGATGCGGGGCTCAATCCCAGGACCCTGGGATCATGACCTGAGCTGAAGGCAGACACTGAACCGATTGAGTCACCCAGGCACCCCTATTTTTAATATATGTATATATACTCCTTCTGGGGAGGGGTGATTTCTTAATCATCGTTGAATTCCTCCAAGCACCTGCTATACTCAATACTCTGCACAAAATAAGCATTCCTTAGTGCTTGTGAAATGAATGGACTTTAAACTTACAATATGCCAAATGATACAAATGTATATATAAATTTAAAAATAATGGGGCACCTGGGTGGCTCAGTCAGTTAAGCGGCTGCCTTCGGCTCAGGTCATGATCCTGGGGTCCTGGGATCGAGCCCCATGGCCGGCTCCCTGCTCAGCAGAGAGCCTGCTTCTCCCTCTCCCTCTGCCTGCCACTCTGCCTACTTGTGCTCTCTCTTTCTCTGTCAAATAAATAAATAAAAATCTTTAAAAAATAAAAAAAAATAAAAAATAAAAATATTTTTATCAGCTGGAATAATAGTTTTATAATTCGATCACTGATTCAAAATTTAATTAAAATAATTCTTTTTAGTTAATTTATGTAGTAATTTTTGAGGATTCTCTTCTGCACTTAAGAGTGGGAGAGTACACCCATGTTCATGGCAGCACTGTTCACAATACCTAGAAAGTAGAAGCAACCTGAGTGCCCATTGACAGATGAATGAATAAACAAAATGTAATCTATATTCACACAATGAAATATTACTCACCCTAAAAAATGAAGGCAGTTTTGACACATGCTACAACATGGTTGAATTGTGAGGACATTATATTAAGTAAAATAAACCAGTCACATAAAGACAAATTCTGTATGGTTCCATTTCTATGAGGTACCTAGAGTCGTCAAACTCACAGAGACAGACAGTAGAATGGTGGTTGCTTAGGGCTGGATGAAGGGCGGAATGGGGGGTTGTTTAACAGGCATAGTTTCAGTTTTACAGGATAAAGAGTTCTGGAGATGGATAGTGATGATGGCTACACAACAAAGCACTTAATGCCACTGGACAGTATATTTAAAATGGTTAGAATGGTCAGTTTTTGTGCTTACGTAGTAAAAAAATGGGAAAAAAAGAGTGGAATAAAAAGATTTATTAGCTACTCATAATATGTAAATCAATGGATATGACAAGACCTGATTAGATATTTAAATCTTGATTTAAGTTTGGTGCCACTGACAACATTTATTTGTCAAAGTTCTATGTGGTGAATGAAGAGAAAGAAGCTTTACATAGTAATTGCCCTAGAGTGAAACCACATATCTGTGGTCCAGATTGTGGCCTGTGTTTGACACATGGCTAAAGTATGTTGATCCCTAAAGCAACAGTTTCGCGGGATGGTTGAGAGCCCACGCAAGGTTTCTAGTTCCAACTCCAGCACTTACCCGGGCAAATGGCTCACTCTCAGTTTCTCCATCTTCATCTCTGTGTAAAGTAATAGCCTAATATACATATACAGCCCTCAGAAAACTGCCCAGTGTGTTGCAAATATCACAATATCAGCTATTACTAGTATTGCTGAGGAATCTTGGGATTAGAATGTAAATTCTATGATCTTTCCTAAAACTCTGGCAATAATGATGTTTTAGTAAAATGTTACCTATTCTTTCAGGACCATGTTGATTCTGAAGGAATGACTGTTGTTTTGGAGGAGCAAGTATGCAAGACTCTCCTCCCTCTGACTTATTTCTGGGCCATGTCTAAGTAGGTACCTGCAACTTCGAGCACTTATCTAGTCAAGCCTATGCAAAGTAAAGGGACAAGGATTTATATCTCAGAGCTTCTTGGTTTCTATCTTAAATGTGCCCAAATCTGGAGTAAAGGGGAGGTGAATCTTTTACCATGATATAGATATTTTGGCCTCTTTCTCTCCTTTTAAGTGCACTTTCCAATAGTCATATCTCCTCCTTAATCATTTAAATAATTGGCAAGCACTGTGGCCCTTAGCAGAAGGTGGGAGCTTATTTATGTCTCCTCTTTGTCTGTAAAGACAAAAGAGAAGAACAGATGAGATCAGATCAAGGAGTACTTTGTTTTATAATCTCTCTGGAGAAATCTAGGAGTTCCCTCCCTCCATGCTTATATTTCTTATTGTGCACTAATGAAGACACTAATTAATCGTTCAGCATGGGCTCCCCTTGGATATTTTCAAGACCTACTTCTTTCCATTTTGCATATGCTTCTCTTGTATGTTTCCTGTTGCTCTTTCTAAATTCTGTCCGTGGGATAGAAGAGAAAACCAAAGCAATGGCAATTCTCCCTCTCTTTTTTAGATACAATATATGTGTCTAAAAGCTCATATTGAGTGCATGTCAAAGAAAATTTACTGCAGTCAGACAAACACTAAATTGGCAACACATCGGTAAAAACAAAGTGCCACTGATTACAATAAAGCTCAAAGATGAGAAGTCCAACTCTTCTCCTGATAGATGTCCTAGCTAGAATATTTATTTTCTCATTAGCATATCGCAATGCTGAGTGCAGAAAGTGATATGACAAAGAAAGTGATTAACACCAAACCTGTGATTCCCAACAGCTCTGATTTCCTGCTCATCTTAAGTTTGAACTGCATTGGATATATCATTGATTTCATTAGATTCACTGATTTCATTAATTCAAAAATATTTGAGAGGGCTTCTTCTATTCAATATATTCTTGTATAAATGTCATAAAAGGCAAAAGTTTACCAAATGTATCAAACTAAAAAGACAAATGTGTTGAACAACATAGTTAATATAAAAAATTATTTTGGAAGACTGGATAAATGGGTCCAATTTAGCTTTAGGAATCTTGATATAAAATATTATATATATAAATAAAGACCTGCACAAGTACAGTTTTTGAGAACATTCTAGGGTTTTAGCTTACTCTATATTCATTAACGACAATATTATGCACTGATAAACAAAAAATAAAAATATAAAACAAAAATTAGTAGGACCTAAGAATGCGGTCATAGAATTATAGAAGAATATGCTTCTAAGGAGACATTAATAGATTAGAATGGATCGTTAGAAGAACAAACAGGATAGTGAGGAGTTTGAGTAACAGTATGAAATAAAAAACTTTTGAATTTGAAAAACTGAAGCCTTAGTACAACAGTTACTTTTCATTATTGGAATTATTCTGCATGGTTACAGAGATTATATATCCATCTGTTTATTTATTCATGCATTAATTTATGATTTCATTTATTCAGAAATATTCATTGGCACATATAATTGTCCACGCACTTACTGTGTAATCATAATATAATGACGAACACAAGAGACATCGGCCCTGATCTGTTTGAGATTGTAGAATGAAAGGATAAATACCATTGGCCAAAACAAAGCCAATACAAGCAGATTTCAGATCAATATAAAGAAAACTTTCTCAAACAGAACTGCTCCCAAATGGAATGGATTCCTCAGGGCTGATGTTCCTGTTTCTGTTTTTGTTACTAGAGGGATCACATGCACCAGATGGCCACTTGTTTGGAAATTTAAACACTGAGTGAAGTCCTATACCAAGTCTCCCTCTTCATATAATTTTATGAATATGTCTTTACTTTGGTTCCTTTAATTGAAGACAGTTTAGTAGGCACAACTCAAAGGAAATGTTATGATAGTAAATTAATCAAATATGAAGCACTTTTTTTTTCATGAGTAAGCTTAGGCTAAACATGATCAATATTAAATCCTATTTTTAGGCTTCCTATTTATTTATGACATTTATAGTCTATCATTTCTGAGTTCTCAGAAAAATTTAACCATAAAACTTCTAAATTACAAAGATTGTTATTATGCTTTTTGGTAGGGAATGGAGAAAATGAAGATGGAACAGAAGATTTCTATTCTATGGCAAGTAGAGTTTTTAAGAAGGGATTAGTTAGGTGCAAGTTACAAAACCCAACTCAAATTCGTTTAAGACATAGGCAATGGATTTATACATAACTATGTGGAAGTCTAATGATGGATAACGGTTACAGGAACAGATGGTGCTTTTCCAGCCACGTCCTCAAGTATCTGCCTTTTTCTCTCTCTATCTCTCAGCTCTGCTTTCTACTGTGGCGACTTTATTCTCAGGCAACCTCTCTATATGTGGCAACGGTGGGATCCTGTAGTTGATTCAGTCTTCTAATGGCCAAGGGACTTAACAATATTTGATTGAAGGAATCTTTCTTCCATGTAATATCCTTATTGATTCCCCCAAGATGCTTCTGATTGGCCCTCCTTGGGTCATCTGTGCACTTGTATGCCCAAACTTATGATGGAGGGTGTAGTAAAGGTGGGGGTGTAATCAATAGTCTCATGCTGTGTGTGGCGGGGGTAATTTCCCTAACAGATTGATTGTCCAGGAGGCAAAGGTATGTCAGCGGACTATTAGAAATACTCTGCTGCTGACCTCATTAATTTTGGAGTTTGCATGATACAACTGGATAAAGATAATATCAACAACAAACTTTCATCATCGATGGAGAAATTTTACACAATATCAGTGCAAGCTTCATATTCTTCTCCAGGATCTAAGAACAGGTAAGGATCCAAAATCATCCTGAAATTACTAAGCCAATGAGATATGTGTAATCAAATAAAAAAAAAATTATCTCACAACTTTTTCTGAGTATCTTTCTGTACGCTAACAGATTTCCATCTATGTGAATAAGACCTCAATTATGTCACTTGGTCTGTGTTTAACCTGCTCAGATATTGAATGACAATACTTCATATATATTAAGATTTTTTCATGTGAAGATGGTATCTAATCTTCATAGCATCCTCTTGAAGATGATAGGCATTATCCTCATTCTCTAGGTGGAGAATTGGAAAGCTTTCAAATGGCTCCAAATCACTAACTATAAGAACTAAGTATAGTAATTCTAACTAGCACTTCAGTGTTCTATCTGCCAAACCCAGAAAGCAAAATGTTATGGAAGTTTCTTCTTTGATTCATTTCAATTCACTTCAGCTCAATTTGATTCACTAAGCAGTATTGAAAATGTACAATGTGCTCAATGTCATTCTACATACTCTGGGCAGTGCAGAACATGCATAAGGCAAAATCCTTGATCCTTAAGTATTTCATAATTTAATTGCAAATACAACACATAAACTCAAAGAATAGTTGCATAATATTTTGAGTTAATATATACTCTAATTCTTAACTGGAAAAGTGATGGAGATAATAAATGCAATTGTACTTAAGATATTATATAACAAAATTTAATATCAATTCTTTTACATACAGAAGTCCTCCATAACGCAATTTTGAAATTTGTTTTTGTAGTTTGTCCTTTCTAAATTAGTTAGTGTATACCTACAGGAAGACAGCCAAGGCCTTAAGTGCTGCATGCACAATGGTGTCTAAAAAAATGCCATTCTGGTCCTCATGGAATTACAATTTACAGGAGGAGATATATTAAACCAATATGTATAATGACCAACAATACAACTTATTATACGTGCTCTGAAGGGAAAATCTAACTTGCTAAAAAAAGCATTACAGGGAAACTGACTTGGGTTTAAAGAAAAGGATTAAAATGGTTAAAGCAAAGACATTTAAGCTGAAACCTGAATAATGAGTAGAAGTATGTCAAATAAGGATTTGAGGTGAAGAGCTTCCCTGGAAGAAGAAAGAACTTGAAAGATACACCATCCCAGGGAGTAGCTTAGAACAAATAAATAAAACAAAGACATATTTAGATACACAACAGTGTGGTTTCTCATAACTTGCTCTTTCGATTTCTGGGGCAAATTGGAACCTGGCATTATGTTTGTTCAGAAAATTAGTGGGTGTCTAGGGACTAATGAATATAAGGGCAAGTTCAAAGGGAAAAAACAGATGACTAGCAAGAATTCTTGGATAGGTTTGGGTGAGAGCTCTAGAAATCAGAACAAAGAGATTTAAGGGATCCATAAGGCTGTGCTCTAACAAAGGGCTTTGAAATTACTTGGTAATATTTTAAACTCAATTCACTAACTAGTAGACATGTATTATAGGATGTTGAAATATCTTCCTATTTAATGGTATGTTGTCTCATTAGCAACCATAACATACTTAAGAACGAATCTTACAATTTTGTGTTTTCCATCAGTACTTAGAACATTGCCCTGTACAGAGCAGGTGTTCAGGTAAATTTTGTGAATTGGTTAAAACAATGATTTAATAGGATAAGTTTAATGAAACCTGATCTAAATAATTATGATGTTTGGAGTAGGTATATGCTTTTAAGAAATTGGTTATAATGGTTTTCCATTAATTGCTCCTTTGCCCCATTGCATCTTGTGCATCACAACCCTCATCCCTCTGCAGCCGAGCAAGTCTGTCATCATGAGCCCAGGCAGTAACTATGCTTGATTCATTTGTATTCACAGTATCTACAAAGTATGTGGCATGAAATAAGCACTTTATATTTATTGAGTGGCAGAATGAACACCTAAATGAACAAATGAATCAGTGGAAGAATCCAGTCATCATTTGGCTAAAATTGATGCAGACGAAGGGAAATAAAAGAGAAATACAAGAGGGCGCCTGGGTGGCTCAGTTGGTTAAGCGACTGCCTTCGGCTCAGGTCATGATCCTGGAGTCCCTGGATCGAGTCCCGCATCAGGCTCCCTGCTCGGCGAGGAGCCTGCTTCTCCCTCTAACCCTCCCCCCTCTCATGTACTCTCTCTCTCTCATTCTCGCTATCTCAAATAAATAAATAAATCTTTAAAAAAAAAAAAAAAAAGAGAAATACAAGAGAAATACAGACTGTATGACACATATTAGTCACTTAAGAATTGTGTGCTGAATAAATAAAGCTGCCCTGAAAAAAACTGATATGATTTGACCATGTACTAGATATGTGAAAAGCAGTGATGAGTTGAAATATTCAGAAGATTCATAATTTCAATGGATTTTGAGCTTTTACATGCCTAAGAATCACTTGAGGGTTTTTTTTTTTTTTTAATGCACATTTACTGAGGCCAAATCATAAAGGTTCAATTCAATAGATTTAACAAGAATACCAGCACTTCTAGTGCAGGTGGTCCAAGACCACACTTAGAGAAATTCTGCATTAGATATAAATGGTAGCATCATTTACTCTATTTGAAAGACTGAGAGGAAGATAATATCGTTCCCTTTGAGTTGGTAAAGGAGCATTTTAAACAACGCAAATCTTTTGGTCCTCTATAACAAAAATTTGTTGGAAGAAAGAAACAATATATGATGCTAATTTCTACTTTTGATTCTTGACCCGGAGAAAAGCAGCATGAATTGTAAGCCAACTCTCAGTATCATTCATTACTTAAACACCTTTAACCAAGTATTTTGGATATATTTCAGCAGTTTAAAAACTAATGCTCTGCACAGAATCCTGCTGGAGCTTTCCTTATACCTATGATTTCACAAGCAATTATGTTCTTAACAGCAGGCAAAGGTGATCAAAAAGAGAAGGTCATGGAATCATTGTAAGTAGCAAGGCTAAATGTATATCTAGCATGGCCACTTTGTAACAGAATTTCCAAAAGTGCTGCTATTTTCCTTTAAAAGGAAATAGGGGGTAGAGCCATATGAAAATGAATTGTGGGTCTGTTTGGCATTCATTCCCACATCTTCTGGGAAGAGCTAGTTCTCCCACTCCAGCCATGGGGTTTTAGTGGGACTTCTGTGTTCTCATCTGATTCCAGGTTCCTGGTGATAGTTAATTTCAATGAAAATAGCCACCCAAACCAGCTCGGATCTTCAGGGCATGTCTTGGGAGTCTTCAGCTAGGAATGGAGAAATGTGTTCCTACCCCATAGCTAATAGTGATATGGATATGCCATAGCACTTTTCTGCATTGAAGACTGGCTTTGTCAAGGAAAACCACGAACATATGCCTAGGTATGGAGGAATGAGGACAGAAGGAAAGAGAGAGGAGAGAGACAGATCATTAACAGTCTAGTCCCTTGTTCCTGGTGTCTTGAAGACCATTTGACCTTATCGTGGCTACATATACTTTATGAGAACTCTCCCAATTTGCCTAAATTAATTTGAGTTGGATTTTTAAAAAAAAATAGACTTTATTTTTTAGAGCAGTTTTAGGTTCACAGCAAAATGGAGTGGAAGGTCCAGAGATTTCCCATATACCCCCTTCCCATGCGTGTAAAGCCTCCTCCATTATCAGCATCCCAACCAGAGTGGTACATCTGCTATAATTGATGAACCCACATTGTCACATCATTATCTCCACGAGTCCCTAGTTTACATTAGTGTTCACTCTTGGTATTATATATTCTGTGGGTTTGGACAAATGTAGAATGGCATGTATTCATCATTATAGTATCATAGGGAGTTGCCTCACGGCCCTAAAAATCCTCTGTGCTCTGCCTAGTCAATCTTCCTTTTCCCTAAGTTGGGTTTTGACATTGCAACCAAGGATTTCTAACAAATTTATCAGTGATTCTATTGAATTGAGGTTATTCATCAGTGATTCTATTGAATTGGACTTGTGGTTTGGATTGGATTGTGGAGAGTTAACTCTTTGGAGGACTACTTATATTGTGAAACCAACTTAAAGTTTGGTATAATTATGTATCACATTATAAGGGAAACTCCTTGAATGAAAGAAAAGATAAAAAATCTTGGGGCGCCTGGGTGGCTCACTTGGTTAAGCATCCCACTCTGATTTCAACTCAGGTCCTGATCTCAGGGTCATGAGATCAAGCCCTGTGCTCAATGGGGAGTCTGCTTGAGATTCTCTCTCTTCCCTTTCCCTCTGCCTGTCCTCCCCAGCACTCTCTCTCTCTCAAGTAAATAAATATATCTTTATCCAAAAACAAAAAAAGCAGACAAGACAAGCTTTTTTTTTCCTTCTGCTTCCTGCCTATACTCTCATCTCAAAGGTAAACATTAAAGAAACAGCATTATAGAGGCCTGGGGTATGGGGAACAATATATCACTTTAAAATCCCATTTTCTTAGATATGCTTCTATTACACTTCACTGGCCAGAAATTACACTTTTAATTCTAATGATTCTGGACCAAGGTCTACTTAAAGTGTCTCCTTATGTTGCAGAGGTATTTTGCTCAAATCTTGTCTGGATTATGTATATTTTATTAAGTTATTCATGTTTTCCTGTCTCAGTAACAAATGATCCACAATGTTTTTTTTTAACAATCATAAATAATCTGTTCACTAAATGCCCAAACTTTTGCAAAATTCAATCCCCCAAATCTCATTGTCTTAAATTTAAAACTCACTCATGCAATTATCTGAAGTTCATACATCATCTTTGATGATATTCTGGTTCCCCTGCCACTTGGTGAGTGATGATTACCAACTTCTCATTGTCTTCCTGTTTTTACTATTAAGATTTTTCCTTCAGATTTGAAGTTTCTGTTTTGTCATAAATTCCTATTAATTGTTCCTTGATACTTTCTTAACTTTGAATCTTGAAACTCTATTATAATTTGACTTTTTGCTTCTATGACCCAAGGCTACCTACTTACTTTTTTTCAAAGTTTAGGGAGGAAGAACATGTCAGAGAACATCATATTATGTAAGCCTATGAAAAGAAACAGATTACCCCCAATGTTTTAGAAAAAGGAGCTCCGTTTCTCTGTAGACTTCGTAAAACAAACATACAATACAAAATGACTGGGGAGAATGGAAAGGACAATTTCTAACACCAAAGTTTCTGGAAGAATGGAGAAGTTGGCCTCGCATCTGTTTTTTCAGAATTCAGCAACTGATGGACATGATGTAGCCAAGAAAGGTGAACAATGACTTAAAATAGCATGGAAGCCTAACTGGTGAGGCTTCAATATATATAATTTTTTTTCTTTGCTGTACTGGTTTGGAATATTACTATTTTGCGTAAAGTGCACATGTGCTCTTCAAACCCTAATAAAATGGCTTGTGAGATATACCTGAGAAAATTTCCCATTACTGAAAGAAAGGGTGAAGAAGGAGACGATTTTCTCATGTAAATCTTATGACATGTGAACATGTTTTATCTTTAGAATGAGAAAAAAATATTGAAATAAAGGTTTTTATCATTACTTTCTAGATGTTATGCCTGCCAGTTTCTTACTTATATTGGTCTCCAGATATTCTTCTGCTCCAACTCAGAACACTAAAATTCTGACAAGCTTCCCCTATGAGTTTTCTAAGCTTTTGAGAAGAAGAATATTTCAATGGTTTGTTGACTTTTAACTGCCATTTATTGAGTATCCTCTAAGTGAAGACTTGTTACATAATATTTTTTACACACTTTAATCAGGAATCTATAATTATCCTCATTTTTTGTTACAAAGATTTCAGCACTTTGGGAGGTTGCTTAAATTGTCTTAGTTTCTGAAAATGGGAAAAACCCACTAGAATACCAATCCCTCTATTAGCTTGTGTGCTCTTTGAAGGGAGATTCTAAATTTTACATCCCAGGACCTTGTATGTAGTGGCCTCTCATTTGTTAGTTGAATGAAAAAATGAAGCAAATTTAAAATACATAGTTGTGTTCCCTTGATTCACAGTCTTTCTATTTTCCTTAGATTACAGGTCAACTACTAGAAGGGTTTTTCCCAAAGTATGTATGCCAGATGACATTTGGAGTGGAATTTATAAGTGTACATATCTTTGGATGAATTTAAATATGTAAAGCATTTAGGACTTTGCTGGCTTGGTATAAAGACGTAAGTGTCTTGTTCTTTTGCTGTTATTATTATTATAAAATATCTATTTATGATTTCAATTTATATAAATGCTGATAATACCCACCCTCTCTCACTGTCTCTCTCTGTCAAATAAATAAATAAAATCTTTAAAAAAAAATTAAAAAGAAATTTTTTTAAAGAATCAAACCATTCTCTGGACTATTAAAGCTACTTTTTCTCTTGTGAAGGCACCCTTTTTAACTCATATCATAGATTATGAATTTATTCATGCCTATTTGATTAAAGAAACATCACTTTCTGTTTCTGAACATGATGAATGGCTCCTACACATTTGAAAGGTGACAATGCAACATTAGTTTGATTTTTGTGTAGGGCTTTAATGATCTTTGCTAATGGCCTGGAGCAATAGATTCAGATGAAAAATTAAAATGTTTACTATCCTTCCTATGTATTATGTAAGGAGAGTTCCTCAGAGAACATCATTTTCATTATCGGGGATGATTTATCCTTTGTGATTTATTTGCTGTGAAATCCAGAGGGCAGGCACATTTCTGACTTTATATACAGTTTCATCTCTTCATGAGGCAGCAAGAAGTGAAATAACCTCTCCGGAAACATTGAAAGCAGACACTTATTATGTGAAACAGTTTGAACTATTCAACATCCAAAGCTAATTCTGTCGTGCTTTGCTAAAATAGTGCAGCATTTAAATACTGAAGAAGCAATATACTGATAATGAAACCATTTCCAGGCAAAGAACTTAGAACAGGTATTTAGTCTGGATAGTTTCATTATAAATGTCTGTGCACCCTAAAAACATTTCAGGCTAATGTAATGCAGAGAAATGCATCTGGAGGGGAGGGCATATACCTGTTTTAATCAGAACTTGATATGGGAAGGACCTTTTTAAATGAAGATTTCCTTAAATAGAAAAACAGTGCTTTGTTGGGCAATTAATACATACATTTAACTAATTTAGCTGTCAATATTATTCAATTAACCCAAAATTATGAAATGACTTCAGGCATTTCTTTAATACTAGAAAATTCTGAGGTAATAAATAGATCAGGTTAAATGTATTAATTAGCACAGTAGAGCCCACAAATACAAATTTATGATAAAAATTAAAGTGTTAATCCTGATCATAGTTGAATGTTTTACTGATTCACAAAAATGAGTTTTTGACTTAGAACACTTTTTTGTTTTCTTGTTTTGTGTGGGTTCCAACTGTGGTGTATAAATGTCCAATATAAGCATGATGTGCAATTAGTTCACAAGAAAGAAAGGGTAAGAAGAAACAGCTCAGATTTTAAAATGAACCAACTCTTGCTAATTAGGTGATGGAAGGCTGTCAACTGCACTGTAACCAGATTGTAAAAAAACATTAGTTTAAATAAGTCTTTTTTATAATAATGTTTATATTTTCCAACAAATTCTTTCCCTCCCCTAAATATTCTTTCTCTTTCCCTGCTACCCCCTCCCCCTTTTTTTGGTAACTAAATTAAAAAAATGATTATTTTAATGGAGTTTACCAATTTTGTTTCTTTGCCTTTGATCTTTATGGCAGTGGTTAAATGGGATCACCCACATCAGCCCTAGTCCTGCATCAGTAGGGGCTGGAGAGACTAGTACTTAACATTTCTTAGCTTTGGTTTCCTTATCTGTGCATAGAGATAGTCATAGTGCATATTTCATGGTATGAGAATTAAATGAGATAATTCACATAAACTCAATATAACATGTATTCAGTATATACTATTTACTTAAAATCTTTGATTTTAAAAATGTACAGTCTCAAACTGAATTTTAGGAAAAGGCAGTCTTCACTAGGGTCAAACGGACTCTATCAGATTAATGACCAAACTGCTCTGAAGTCTGTCCTTAAGAGAATTATGTTTTATTCTTTGAACTAGGTACCAATGGGCAGTTGTAGGTGAAGCCAGGAAGAAAGTCTACTTTTCCTCAGAGCCTTGGGTTCTCAAGCAGTATTTACTCAGGGGTCCATTGTAAGTTCTTACCAGGAATGAAACATGGGTTTGTGAGTTACTATGCTCTTCACCAGAACTATTCTCCTTTTAGGTAGGTAGGATTGTCACTTCCCACTTGCATGTCTGTTTGAGATAGGTAGCTTAGGGAAGTTGAAGTGAGAGGAAAGAGAAATGCAATAGAGCTTTAATTCTATTTAATTTGTCCTGAGCATTTTTAGGTCACAAGTGGAGAAAATTTGAAATCAATTTCTAAGAGCTACATTTCTGAGTCTTCTACCCTCCAAAAAATGAGTATTTATGGAGACACAATAAAAATGAAAATGTTTGTTTCTACCCAGTAAAAGTACCACAGTTTTTGTTCTATTTTTGTGTCAGATTAACTTCAAAATTCTGCTCACAGAATATCAGCAAAACTTAAAAAAAAAAATTGCATCCACAACTCAACAATTTTGTAAATATCAGGCATGTCTACCAAGTTACTTGTGGTATAATCCCAGTATGACTGGACAGAGGCATTTGCTTTTTCCTAAATGTTATTCCCTGAAAGCTACCTCAGAGTCTGGTTTGGGTGTGTTCTCTTTAGATAGTGTTTGAGTTTTTTAATACATGAACTCTGAATCTATAGAAATGGTCAGATTACATCTGTGCTTATTTTTACAAATTCTGCATATAGGAATTTTCCACTTCTATAAATAACTGTCCATTATGGGCTTATCAGGTAAGGTGGATTTTGATACATAGATGAGTTGGTTGCTAACAAAGCCACTGTCCCCATGGTTCAGGGACTATGAAAAATAATAAGTTTTATTATAGACACCAAAGACACAAGTATATTAAAACCTTCCCTCAGGTTTTTCCTAGACTATAAACATCATATAATTAAACGTGAGGGATATCTGATAGTTGAGTTCAGTGGGACTTACCTTGAGGACATGAAATCAGTTTGCCTTTATCTATGATATGTGATTCAAAAATTCACTTTATGAAAATAAACAGTAGTTTATTTTTGGTCAAATACTAGGTTTCCAAGACTGACTTTATATTCCTAGGAAAAATGGGTGTTTGAATACAAGAGTGTTCATTTGGTAGATTAAATTAATGTTTAACTGGTACATGCATTGAGAGGGTAAGACAGTATCCAAACTATAATTTACCGGTTGCAGTTAAGTCTGCCTATGTTTATTGTCCTCTTGATGTTATAATGAGCTGTTTCTAGTATGATAGGATGGTCCTACCCATTTTCAGTAGATCTGAAGTCCTGTTTTGCATCCATTTGCCAGCACCAAAGCTATGCTTGCTGCAGTTAAACTCTGTTGGCCTGGGTATATGTCACTTGTCAATTAGAAATGAGCGCTGTGAGTTGTGTAAGACTGTTGAATCACAGACCTGTACCTCTGAAACAAATAATACATTATATGTTAAAAAAAAAAAAAAGAAGAAGATAGCAGGAAGGGAAAAAGGAAGCGGGGGAAATCGGAGGGGGAGACTAACCATGAGAGACTATGGACTCTGAGAAACAAACTGAGGGTTCTAGAGGGGAGGGGGGGAGGGGGATTGGGTTAGCCTGGTGATGGGTATTAAAGAGGGCACGTACTGCATGGAGCACTGGGTGTTATACGCAAACAATGAATCATGGAACACTACATCAAAACCTAATGGTTAATGTATGGTGGTTAACATAACATAATAAAAAAAAAAACTAAAAAAAAAAAAGAAAAGTTCATTATGGTGACTCAAATAGTTCACTAGTCTTTAAAACTAGTTAGGGTGAGAAATCCTCATAAATTTTTTACCAATCTTTTCTTTTTTTTTTTTTTTAAGATTTTATTTATTTATTTGACAGAGAGAGAGCACAAGCAGGGGGAGCGGCAGGCAGAGGGAGAGGGAGAAGCAGACTCCCCACTGAGCAAGGACCCCTGACTCTGAGATCACCACCTGAGCCAAAGGCAGATGCTTCTCTTTTTTTTTTTAAAGTCTTTATTTTTTATTTATTTGACAGAGAGAGACACAGCGAGAGAGGGAACACAAGCAGGGGGAGTGGGAGAGGGAGAAGCAGGCTTCCCGCTGAGCAGGGAGCCCGATGCGGGGCTCCATTCCAGGACCCCAGGATCATGACCTGAGCCGAAGGCAGATGCTTAACGACTGAGCCACCCAGGCGCCCCAATTTTTTACCAGTCTTTACTTTTCTTCTATCTATCTATCTATCTATCTATCTATCTATCTATCATCTATCATCTATCTATCATCATCATCTATCTATCTATCATCTATCTATCATTTATCTATCTTTTCCTCTCCAAGTAATTTATATGTGTGTATTCAGTATGGATCTTTATATTGAAGACAGCTGGAGATGCAAAATTAACCATTTATTTGTTTAGTGGGTTGCAAAATTTAACCCAATCTGCAATATGATTGTGCAGAAAAACATCATATCTTTATTTGGGATATGAATAATTGTTCTTCCTTTTCTAAACCTCTTTCACTCATTGACACTGAAAGCAAAATTTAAATTTCCTGTCTTATTTAAATCTTAGCCCAATTTAATCTTTTAAATAATATCTTCAGATAATATTAGGTTCTTCAAAAGTAGACATTCTACAACACCATCTGTCATTAAGGAGGTCCTTTTTGCAGTTTGGATTATCTTAGCATGGAAGAGATGAGTCACTAGGTAGAGTGACCCCTCATTCTTTTGATCTTCAGGAGACATTTCTTGGCTGGACAGTCTTCTGGTCTGGACAGTCTTCTGGTCATGAAACTGAAGCCTACTCCTGGTCAGATCTTTTGACTTGATGATAATCCTGAGGCATTATCTGGCTCAGCAGGTTTCATTTTGTCTCCAGCAGGATTTGGAGACTCCTTGAATGTGTCTGGCTGTGAACTTCATTCAGTCCTGATGTGGGTGATCTGCTCTGTAGCTCTTAATACACAGCCACCTGCTCTTCTAGTAAGTCCTCCATCTGGTTTCTCCACTATTTCTGGGTCTCCTCTACTCATATAACCAGAATGGTGACATAGGAAGGTAAAAATTCAGACTGTCAATCTGGATTCAATGACCAGACTACAATAACTAAATTGATAGGTCTGTACTCTATCTAGGTGAGGAGGCAATCTGAAATATAATATCTTTGAGGATATATGGGGGAGAAAGTAGATAGAGATGAGGTGAGGACGGCAAAAGAATGCATTATCTTTGCTCTTGCATTATCCACACTTCTCCAATATAACTTAACTAATCACTTAGCCAGTCTTGAAATGGCAATGTTGGGATACATATGAATAACTGTTTAAGCCCTGTTTCTTTTTTTTTTTTTCTCCCTGTAAATCCAAAGCTTGAAATAGACAGGTCAAAAGAGTTTCTCTACCTTGGGAAATTTCTTTCTTTTTTAACCTCTTAATTGCCTTCACCTATTTTGCCCATCTCAATGTCCCCTCCCTTCTGGCAACCATCAGTTTGTTCTCTATATTTATGAACCTCTTTCTATTTCATTTTGTTCATTCATTTGTTTTGTTTTTAGATTCCCCATATAAGTGAATCACACAGTATTTGACTTTCTCTGACTGACTCATTTCAGTTAGCATAATACCCTCTAGGTCCATCTATGTTATTGCAAACAGCAAGATATCATTCTTTTTTTATGGCTGAGTAACCTTGGGAGATTTCTTTAGAGAGAACTCCATGTGCATAGATCTCTCAGGCTTGATTGTTTAGATGCTAATGAGGAAATAAAATAATTTAGAAAATTTTCTTCCAGTGCAGTAACCTGCTATGTGTAGTACTGTAATTGGCCTTGGTGAAGTAATACTGAATAAGAGTGCCTCACCTTGCTGATTACTCTAGTCCTCACACTTCAGATTGGCTTATTGGAGGTCTATTAAAGAATTTAATAAGGAACTGGAGTTTCTCCCCTCACATCTTAATCTTAATTGGCTGGAGTACCTTACAATCAATGAGAAGTCACAATCATAATTGAGGGACTAATTTTCTCCTCTTAACTCACAGTAATTCTTATGAAAATTGGAATGACATATTGTTCTACCCAGTTCCTATTTGCCCTTTATCTTGTTTATGGATCATAAAGAAAAAAATTGCAGATAACAATGACTTCTGAAACCAACTATTAGAGCTGGGCCACACCTCACAGGTTAAGGGCACAGTCTTCCGCAAGACTGGCCCCACTATGGACAGTGGCCCCAAGTTCATGGGTCCACAGGCCACCCTAACTTCTGACCAGCTGGCTATAAATTTGTGAGTTCCTGCTACCATATCAGTTTTGATAATTTGCTGCAATGATACACAGAACTCAGGAAAGGGCTAAGCTTACAGTTGAAGTTTTATTATAGTAAAGATACAAATCAGAACTGACAAAAGGAAGAAATACATAGGGTGAAGTCTAGAAAGGACATATAGAACTTCTGGTTGCCCTCCCTGTGGATTCCTGGATATATTACCTCCTCCTGGCTATAATACTCAGTACTGTGAACTAGGGAAGCTTACCTAAGCCTCTGATGTCCTGAATTCCTATTGGGGTTCTATCACATGCTGCTCATGTGGATGACCTTTAGTTTCCAGCCCCTCCTGGAGGCTTAGTCTCCAGTTCCTCTGGAGATCACAACTGAAATGGCATATTCCAAAACTCCTATCATAACTCACATTGTAAGACTGCCTAAGCAGTGAAAGCAACCGGGCGGACAGAAATATTCTTATCAGGCAAGACATTCCAGGGGCCTAGAGATCACCTCTCAGTAGTAGCCCAAGGCAAATGTCAGACCTCTCTGTGGCATAAAGTGAATTCTCCACTACACAGCTGGATCCTTTTGTAAGCCAATCGAGGTGCTTGTATGCAGGCTTGCTTTGGAAACCACGCCTGCACTTGTAAGCACACGTAAACTTATACATGAATCTGTACTTGTCTTCAAGAGTTTCAAGTAAGTTTCTGGCTAAACTTTATCTACTTCTGTTACTTTTACTTCTCTTTAAAAAGAATATTCATCCACATTAATTGCTTGAAAAGTTCATTTTATTAATCTACAACACATTTGTAAAATGTTTTTCAATTTCAAATTCTATTTGTTAATATAATTAAACACTGACATCTTTAAAGTAGTTCAACTTTAGTATGTTTTATGAATATGGTTCGTTACAAAATGATGATCTTATTGATGGCAGGGATTGTAAGTCTTTTTCATTTTTGATTCCTAAGGGTCTCGAGAGTATGTGCTTCCTATTGTTGTTACTGGTACACATTTATTTAAGTGAGTGTAAGTGAATGCAGTCAATTAGCAGGAGGATTACATTATAGCCTATAAAAAGAATTAGAATGTAACCACAATGCTCGAAGAACCTTCATGTTTCAAATTAACCAAATTATTATAGTGACAAGTCACAACAAAATGGGAATCCAACTGGTGATAAACATCACCCAACTCTTATCACCACCAAAGACATCACCACCATCCCACATATGATGCCACTTTGTATTATTTAGTGTTGTAACACATCCACTTCCAATAAAGCCAGGAGACACTTCCAATGTGTTCTTTTTCATTTTTTACCTGATATTTTCTTTGTGTGATGGGAGTTTTAGCTTTCCTCTGAGCTGTTCCCAACATATTCAGACATGTTTCACCCAGAATCAAATTTACATGAGGATATTCGAAAGAAAGGCTTACAAGTATCCAAGGAGGGGACATTTGGGAGCTCAACTGAGATGTTCATCCCCAGATTCTAACCCTGTGGAGAGAACTGCTTTAAGTGGGAGCTGAAAGGCCTTATCACCAGGGAAAATTGAGCTGCTTTTGGCAAAAGAACCCCTGCGCTGGGTAATGATATGTGAGTCAAGGTAAGATAGAAACTTTTTAAAAACTTTTTCTTTTCATTTTATGAGGATTCAGTGAGGCTTCTCTGCATCAGAGAAAGAGGGCTACTTCAGGAATTTGAGGGTCTGCTGTAGGAATAGCAGGAGCAGGAGCAGTGGGAGATTAGAAGTGCTTTATGGGAAGACATTAGAGTCAGAGGATGGTTCAAGGGTGGATGCTCAAGGTAGCATGAAGGTACCTTTGCCCTGCTTCAGGGCAGTGGAGGGCACAGGAACAAGATGGAGATATCAGGACTGATGCTTTTGTGGTAGAGAGGGCTTATGATCAGCAACTGTGTGACGTAGCTTGCAGAATCTCAGAAACTACTGTTGACAAGAAGCCAGAGGTCTTGTATTACCTAGTATGGGAAAAGGTAGACTCTTTTAAGATGTTCATACTTTAAATACTCTGTTGATGAAATATAGGTTATTTTTTTTCTAGCCTGTATTGTCTGTAAAAATGATACACATACTGTCTGTTATTTCAAAGTTTATACCAGATTTATGATCATTTTTTATGCAAGACTGATCACCAAGATATCATCAGCAATGCTGCATAGCTCATTGACACCACTAGTCTCCATCCCACTGAATCCCCTCTATTCTCCTTGAACTTCACTGCCTAGGAAAACTCATCCACCCAAGGTCCTGATTCTTAAATTTCCCTCGGGAAAAGGATGTGTTTACTGAAGGCAGGAGTAATGGAAGGAAATAAAAACAAGATGAGAAGAGAGCAAAGGAGGAGGCATGCTGAGAAGGCTTTTGAATCTTGAGTTTTCTCTTTTCTCCTCGTAATGACAACTCAGAGTGAATTTCAAGTACAGGAGCTGCAGGGATGGGCTGTGAGTTAATATTCTGGGCTTAAGCTGGAGGGGTAAAAGGGAAGATTTTGGCAGAAAGCAGAAGGTGGCAGAGGAAATGGAAGCATGTTGTCCTGCCATCTACTGAGGCAGAGGGAGACTTATCATGGGATAATGACAAGGTCACCATAGGCAAGGATTGAAGCTCCTATATTAGTCAGGGCTCTCCAGAGAAACAATCAATAGGATATATAGAGATAAAAGAGATAATTTATTATAGGCATTGTCTCACAAGATAATGGAGGCTGAGAAGTCCCACAGTCTGCCATCTGCAATCTGGAGAACTAGGAAAGCTGGTGATACAGTTCAGTCTGAGTTCAAGGCTTGAGAACCAGTGGGGGCTGCTTGTGTAGGTTCTAGAGTCTGAAGTTTGGAGAACTAGGAACTCTGATGTCCAAGGGCAGGAGAATATGGATGTCTTGGCTCAAGAAGAGAGAGAGAGAATTCATCTTTCTTCTGCCTTTTTATCTATTCAGGCCCTCAAGGGATTACTTAGTCTGCTAATTCAAATGCCAATCTCTGGGGCGCCTCTGTGGCTCAGTCCATTGAGCATCTGCCTTCGGCTGGAGTCATGATTCCAGAGTCCCAGGAACTAGCCCTGTGTGGGGCTCCCTGCTCAGCGGAGAGTCTGCTTCTCCCTCTGACTCTTCCCACTCTTGTGTTCTCTCTTTCTCACTCTCTCTCAAATAAATAAATAAAATCTTAAAAAAAAAAAGCCAATCTCTTCTAGAAACACCCTCACAGACACACTCAGAAATAATATTTTATCAGCTATCTGGGCATCCTTTAACCTAGTCAAGTTGATACATAAAATTAATCATCACAACTCTTTATGCCTTAATACCTAAATCCCATACTTGCTCTATTCTCTTCACCCCAATCCTAATCGTTCAGCTCAAGGATTTAAAGTTGGTGAATTTTGCAGAAATTCTTAAAGGTAAATTCAGCAAACCTCTTTTGGCACTATATTTTCCCTATTTGTTCATTTGGTGCATTTTTATAGTTGAGATACATTATGATTTAAACATTTTGTAAATTAATCTGTGGACATAGCTAGCTTGTGTAACTATTTCACATGGATTTTAATCAGATATCACTCAGAACTATTTGGGCAGAATGACCTCCCAAAGATGTCCACAGCCTAATCCTCAGAATCTATAAATACATTACCTTACATGGCAAAAGGGACTCAGCAGTTGTGGTTAAGGTGAAGGAGATGGAGATAGGGAGAGGATCTTGTATGATCCAGGTGGGCCTAATCTAATCATGAATCTCTGAAAGCAAAAAAACCTTTCCCAGCCAAGTCAGAAACTGTGGTCAGAGGGAAATGTGATAATGCAAGAGTGTCAAAAAAGATGCGATGTTCCTGTTGTGAAGGTAGATGAAGAGACCCAGGAGCTAAGGCATGTGGGTGACATCTAGAAGCTGGAAAAGGAAACAAATTCTCTCCTAGAGCCTTCAGAAAAGAGCACAACTCTGCCCACACCCTGATTTTAGCTCACTGATACCCATTTCAGACTTTTGACCTCTAGAACTATAAGGCAATGGATTTATATTATTTAAAGCCACTAAGTTTGTTGTTATTTGTTGTTTCTAATATAACAACCAATTTATAGAACATATCCAATTAGTGAGTTGGAGACTGCTTGCATTACTTTCTTCTTTCAGGTTTAAAAATATGGTATTTTTTTCAGGTGAAGATGCTGCCCCCTGATCGATGTGCAGGTACATACCTGCAAATATATACGTAAGCACACACATTCTACTATTTTGTGAATCTATTTAAGCACAGTGCTAAGGGTTTCATGTATGTTCTCTCATTTATTCTTCAACATCACTTTAGGTAGGGACTACATGGTGATTTCCTTAAGGTTTTTATAACTACTAAGTGAAGAACCTGGAACTAGTCAGGCCTGCTCTTTTGAACCATCCCACAATGAATTCAAAACTAAAACTGTCACATGCAATGGTATTTGTGTTTTATTTATATCTATTATATAAAACTCAAATAATATAAATCACTAACAGGCACTACTAATGGTAAAGTTCTTTTCCAGAAAGGCCCTGCCTAAGCATTATGTTACTAAAATCATTTTGATGTATGCAATCTTAGATTTAAGAAACATTGTAAAATTATGGGCATGCTTGTGAAGAGAAGTATCTCAGATGCAGATGAGCATATTCTTACAATACTTGTCATATGTTCCTCTCTCAGGACAGTCAGCTCTATGTCTGACCTCAGCTTATCCCCACAATTCACACTGACAGACGCGTTGGGCTTGGCATTTGTGTCCTGCTTTGGGATTCTGTGCTCACTCCTGAGACAAAGACCTGGAAGATAGGAAGCTCAGCTAATGATTTGTGTACATTGGGTGACCATGAAAGAGGGAGCATTAAAATTAAAATAATAATCAAATAAAAAACAGAGTATTTATGGTGAGAGTAAGGTGGTGTATTTTTTTTTTTTTTCTTGACTCTCATCCTAGTCAGCAGAATGGTCATGAGAAGGATTATAAAGGCAAAGAACTGAGATGTATGCCTCTGAAAGACTGAAATATGAGGCCCTTGTTAGTACTTATAAAAGCACTCTGCTTCTGAACTCACATGAGAAAGAAAAATTGAGTCATTATCATTCTATAAATTAGTCATTTTGAGAACTACCTAGCTCTTGGATTGCCCTCCTTATAATAGAATCTTTTGCTACTACTTAATAAATCTTTATTGTAAAGCCAAACAATGTTCAACTTGAGAATTTTGCTGTCAGGAAGAGAACGTCTCATTGATTCAACAGGCCCCAGTATTGTTGCAACTGAATCTGAAGAGAATATAGTTTAACCTAGTGGAGTACATATGATGTCTTTGTTTTTTTAAAGGCTTACTAAAGTAGACCATTTGGTTCGTGTGGAGTGCCAAGTGTCATCTAGATGCTGAACAGCACAGGAATGAAATAGTGTTTCTTGTCCCACGGGCTAATCTTTCAACACACATTGATATGATTGGGGGCTAATGAATGAATAAAGTATAAAAAAGATAAAAGAGCCTTTGTCATAAATGTAAAAGATTTTTTCTCCTTTGAGGTTTAATTATATCTTGCTTAATAAATTCCTTCAAAATATTACATTTGGAACTTTATACTCTAATGAATTTTATCAGGGTAGTTGTCAAAAAATAAACCTGAGAAACAGTGTCTAGAGGAAAGCAAAAACATCATGATTAAGACAACACACTCAAATACAGAAAAATCTCCAGGGTCTGGGATTTATTGTCCTTTTAATTTGGAGAAAATATACTCATTGCTGATGGAATTATTTCAAAGAGTTTTTCGAAGTATATTAGGAAAATAGCCATAGAAGTCAGAAATTAGAGCATTTGAAGAAAATTGAATAGATACCAAGAAATGAAGGCTTGGCCAGGGCGTTCTCACTGTCCTTGTATACAACTTGAACTTTTTCCAGAAAGAATTTCCTGTGACTGGTGACTAGTAGCATTCTTTCCATTCCTGTGGGTGCATTTGTGTTAATTTAAGTCAAGCTCCATGAGGTCAGTATCTTCATCTGTGTATCCCTCAAATGCGCTAGTATAATGGTAAGCACATAATAGGCACAGAATACAGTAAGTCTTGTTGTAATAATAAAAGAATAAGAGGGATAAAAGGCAAGGACAAAGCATCTCCTTAGCTCTGAAGGCCACAAACTCTAAGCCTGAAGGTGGGATTTAAAAATCTCTTATTAAAAAGTCATTCTTACTAGGAAATACTTAAAACAGTTTCGATGACATTTAAATGAAATGGAACCAAATTGTTGCTGTTTTTAAGCCTCTGTGTATTGAGTTTGCAATGTGACCTACTCCACAGCAGTCTTTTCATTTACACTTCCCATTCATTTCTAATGTCTACTGACATTGTTCTCTGTGTTGTGTCTGCCAGAATGGATTGAGGCCATCCAGAGAGAGACAGATATTAGAACCAGCAGAAAGTGATTATAGGTGGCATCTGGCAGGAGTCATTTTCTCTTAAGGCTTTGACATGTCATTCCTGGTAAATCGGTTCTATTAGCTATCTAAAGGCACCAGATGTACCATAGGAGATTATGCCAATAAATCTTTGGTGGATTATATATATTTTTTGCTATTGTTGATTCACTGCAGTTCACATAAACTCAACTATGTTTGTCTAGAAATGGATTCCAATTTAAGCTTCTTAGGTGCTTCCTTACTGAATGAGAATGTTTCTGAAAATTGTTCTTGCATGATATGACTCAATACTAGAGATAGATTCTTTTAGCAGATATTGGTATATTGATAAGCTATTTTATCTGCTTGACTTCGAATTTTTCAGTAGATCAGTATCTTGGTGAATTCAATAAATAGTACAAATATATTTTAGTAAAATATTTTCATTGATTCCATCTGTGTAACATGATTAATGCCAGATAGTTCAAAACATGTAACAATAAAATGAATGTATTAAGGTTAGTATTTGGGGACCTATGCTTGTTTGATGATAGATGCAAATTGGAGTCAAGATATTAGACAGTGCCGTATGTGCTCTTTTGAGTAGCCTTTCTTCACTTTAAGAACACTAGCCACAATTCACTTCATTTGTAAATAAGTTTATTACATAAAGTCATGTCTACTTTGTACCTCTAAATTTATTTACATTCTATACTTCCTTATGGGTTCAATTAATGTTTGACTCTTTTTTTTTTAAAGATTTTATTTATTTATTTGACAGAGATAGAGAGAGAGCACAAGTAGGCAGAGAGGCAGGCAGAGGGAGAGGGAGAAGCAGGCTCTCCACCGAGCAGGGAGCCCGATGTGGGACTTGATCCCAGGACCCTGGGATCGTGACCTGAGCTGAAGGCAGACGCTTAACCAACTGAGCCACCCAGGCGCCCTTAATGTTTGATTCTTAAAAATTCTCATGAATTTGCAGTAATCATTAATGCCTCTCTATCTTAATATCTATGGCAGCATGCAGAGCCAGGAAATAGTTACCACACTTAGATTCTTCCACATAGTGACTGAATTTCTACTCTTGCCTCAAGATCCAGATCAAGTACTTCCTCTTGGATTTATCTGAGAAAACTGATCACTGCCTCCTTCACGCCACTCTTGTAGCTGGTATAAACCATTACCTATGCATGTATGTCACACTATATTAGTATTTTCTATTTTTATTTTGGTCTCACTTACCCTTCTTTTCGGAACTCTTTTGGTATTTGTTTCTCAATATATAGTATAACAGAAGGGAAAAAAAGAGGAGGCTGTGGGAGAAATATGAGCTTTTCTATATCTTGGTTTTTCATTTTACCTAATAGCACTAAAATCTATTAATATGTTGATGGTTTTAAACATTTGCTTAAGCACTGCTTTTAAGCAATTCAATCATTCAGTTTTCATTGGTTTTATAGGTATTTTTAAATACCTATATTTCTCTGCTTGGTGGTGTAGAGGAGATCACATAGTATTAAATAGAGTATTTACCTCAAAGGGATTTACTACTCTTTAAAGAGACAAAAGATACATTCCTAGAAAACATCAGGACTGCACTAAACAGAACCTGAGTTAAGTGCCAAATTGAATGAGGCAGCAAATTAATAACATGGGATTTTTGGAGATGAAAAAGTATATCCGATGGCAAACATAATAAACTGGGGGTGCGGGGGTGATGTAAAGACCTTCAGAGGGCTAAAGTTTGCTTTTATATCCTTCCCATACCGGGATCCATTGTTTTGCACAATATTCGTAGTAATTTAATCTTTGTCTGGAAATTCCTCTGACCTTTTAGTTTCCACATTGAAGTTGAAAACACATCCTTCCATGGAAAATTAGAAGCAGAAAACTAGAGCTAATAAAACATCTCAGTAGAATAGTGTGGCCATTGTCACTATTCATCTCTAGCTCTCAGTCAGTCTGTGAGATTTAATACTCAAGAACCAGTGGATCCACTTACTGAAAGTTGTCTCATCAGCAGTGAAGTCATCATTTTCAAGCCTGACTTGCTCTTCAAAGAGTCAGGGCAAAAACACTACCACAGTTAGCTTCTCCAGTGTTTTG
Source organism: Halichoerus grypus (assembly GCF_964656455.1). Taxonomy (NCBI): domain Eukaryota; kingdom Metazoa; phylum Chordata; class Mammalia; order Carnivora; family Phocidae; genus Halichoerus; species Halichoerus grypus. Next base: position 45,903,840 of record NC_135714.1, read on the forward strand.
TTACTTAATAAGAGTAAGGGCCTCACTCTCATATTTTTTTGCTTGTGAGATACTGATGCATGAATAAAGTGGTTGATGATGGCTTTATGATGTCAGAGAAACTTTCATATTACTGAATCTGACACTATTAATTTCTCTCCTATAATTGTGTCAATAGCATTTTGTAATTTAATATTAAATCTTTTTTTTTTTTTTTTTTTTTTAATAAATAACAGATCGGGCATCAGTCTGCCTTACTCTGATGTCTATGGGACACCTGCCAAGGATATGGCTGGTGAAACACAACCTTAGACAAGCTCCATCTGTCCCATTTAGACGATATACAGTGTCAGATCTCAGTGGTGGAAGTAATAACTACAAGCTGCTCTCTGGACAGACAGCAAGAAAGGGCTACTGATCACACTGATTAAAATAAACAAACCCTTAGGGTGGGTTGTAGTTAGTATAAATTTAAACTAGATAAGCACTTTCAAACAGATTTCTGCATCTAGGGCTAGTGTCATGTAGAAAAATCAAGTGAATATAGGTCAGCTCATTTCAAATATATATAATTTTGATTTAACCGTTAACAAAATATTTTGGAGGTCACGTTGATTTCTCCCTTTTAGAAAATAACATTTAAAGGACATATTGCTATATAAAATGTTTCCTAAAAATATCAGGATTCAAGGGCATCTTTGAGCTGGGTCAGAAGCTTATGATTCAGTCAGGCTTTACTGAAAAGTTGCAAAAACAAGGTCAGAATGGAAGAATGTGTTTTATCCAGGGTCAAACGGAACCCTATCATTCCATTCTGAGTTTTAATGGCAGTTTAAATTACCACATAAAAGCCATTAATGCAGATGGACCTCTTGGAAACAGAAAACTTCTAAAACAGAAAACTTCTAAAAAACCTAAAATGCCTTGAATGATGTGGGAATTCTTCCCAAAAGGGTTTCCATTTGAGGTTACCAGCAGTTATGTAAAAATAGTTGACGTATGGACTTTTTGATATCATTTTACTTTATATTTCTAATAAATATTAAACTAGTTTATATGTATTCTAGAAATAAAATTAGAAATAAAATTTGAGATCCTTTTGAGAATACTGAGAAAGAACACAGGTGATTAAGTCTAAACTGGAGGTTAATATGTTTTTGCAGTCCCAAATGAAGCTTGATTATCCATTTGTGCGTAATTGAGGTCAAAGTTTGTTTTAGTCTGTTTCTTTACACTTCACATCAAATCTGGTGAATAAGAATGCAAGTGGATTTGTTTTACTCAGTGGTGATGGTTCATTTTCATAATCATCAGCAACATTTACTAAAGACCAATTAAGTATTTATTTTGTCTTGATTTCCAATGAGAATTTTATTATGTAGAAAAGAAGCATTTTTCTTTTTCTGAAACAGAAAGCTATCTAGTAAATTCAACTGTAGTGACGCAAGATGTTAATGTAGCTCTAGAAATGGAAGGCATTATTATAAGGAAGGAAGCCAATATCTAAGTGGGCAAAAAACTTATCATTTTTAAGCTTCATCTTTCCTCAACCATCAAATAAGAAGGCTGAATTAGATGATTTCCAAAATTCCTGCCAGCTCTGACATTTCATGTTCTTTGATCAATGAATTTTCTTTCTAAACCAAAATAGCACAAACTCAGTGTCATCCATGTGTACAGCTTCTAGTAGCGTAGAAATTTTAGGATCAGATTCTAATAGTTCAGAAATTTTAGGATGTTCTCTAAGTCAGAGTTTCTCAACCTCAGCACTATTGACATTTGGGACCAGATAATTGTAGGGGCTGTCTGTACATTATGGGATTTTTTAGCAGCATCTCTGATAGCATCTCTGTCTTCTGGCAACCAGATCCCAGTAGCAATCTCCCTTTTCTCACCCGACTCGTCCCACACTTCAGTAGTAATCAGGGAAATACAAGTTAAAACAATGAGATACTATTACACACACAACAGATTTGGTTAAAATAAAAATGCTAGATATTATCAGGTGTTGGCAAGAATATCAAGTGTTGAACAATAGGATTTCTGATTAAAAAGCTGGTGGAAATGTAAGTCAATTACATTGAAATCAGTTTGATGTTATCTACTAAAGATATTGAAACCCTTTGATTAGCAGTTTCACTTATTTTATGTACTACTAAAATGAGTGCTTAGTTTCACCAGAATGTGTGGTCAAGAATGTTCGTAGCATTTTCTTTTCTATAGTAGCCCCAAACTGGAAATTATTATGGTGGAATGGTTAGATAAGAAGATGTATAGATTTAGAGTACCTCATAGCTATGAAAATGAGTTAGCTATATAGATACACAAAACAAACAAGGATGGGTATTAAGAACATAGGTTTGAGCAAAATAATTCAGGTATAAAAGAACACATACTTTATGATTCCATTCATATAAAGTTCAAAACAGTCAGAGGAAACCACATAGCTTATATACCACTAAAGAATAAAACTATAAAGTCAGGTTAATTTTGGGAAGGAAGAAGGGTGTTGTCATCTGGAAGAAGCATTTGGGGGCTTGGCAATATTTTTTCTCTCTTGCTCTAGTGTTGGCTATATAGATATTCATATTACAATAATTCATCCAGTTGTATATTTAAATTTTAGCTTTTTTCCTGAATGTGTATTATGTTTTACAAAAATATAAAAAAACAAATTATCTTATTTGTACTAACTACAATGGAACTGACATATTGGTAAAATATTAATTTTTGAAATTTTTTTTGTCTTCAACCAAAAGGAAACACATGCAATAAAGAGTTCAGCTGGTAGGCTTACCAGAATTTCAAAAATTTTGAAGAGTGTGTTCTATGGAGATTTTGAGGAAAGGTGCTTTCTCCATTAAAACAAAAAGATTAAGAGTGCATCATAATAAATTAAAATTTTAGACCTTTTAAAAGTAGTCCAGAGCCTTCATTTTCTATTCTAAGCATCCTTGAAATATTTCTTGTTCTTTCACATTATCTTTAGGGTTGCCCTTTTTGACAAATACCAGAAATGAAGTAATAAGGCCAGTTATACGTATTTTACATTAGCTGGGCCACTAACTTCTCTTGTGATCATTTTATCACCACTGTTTATCTCATTCTCTAACCAACCCTAACTTTTTCAAAAAAGCATCATTCCTTATCAAGGCTTTCCTCCTCCTAAATTTCCTGACTTCCAGCCACTAGCCGTAACCTTCCTCATCTCCATTAGTCAAACCTAAAGTCAAAGCCTCTACCTGTGCTTGTTTTCTGTGTTCTTTGCTGTTCAAATGGAAGAAATGACTCTGTTCAGGTGAAATCCAAATCTTTTTGTTTCTCATGCTTCCACTGACTTCTTTTTAAAGACTGTGCTCTTTCTTAATTTCCAGTATTTTTCTCCTGAATCAATAGTCTCTTTCTCTCCACTCCTTCATTTTTACCAGCCTATAATATATACCAGTATTTCCCATCTTAAGAAAAATCATTAATTCGCTCTATATTTCCCTTTAATCACAAACCTTTTTTTCTGCATCTTTTCCCAGCAAAATTGTTCAGATATGTTATTTACACTGATATGTCTCTACTGCTTCAATTCTCATTTGTTCTTACTCCAACCCTTCTTGGTTTTCATTCCTGTATTTTTCTCAATCTGTTCCTGTCAGGGAGAACCAAACATTCCTATTTTCCATATATAATGGACACCTCCACATCCTTATCCCTCTCTAACTGGAGTTCATCTAAAAGCATTCAAAGTTGACCATTCCTCCCTGAAACACAGTCTTCACTTGCCTTCTTTTATACATATATTTACATTCCTTTTCTTAGATGATCTTGTTCTTTGCCATGGCTTGAAAATCTATCTATATACTGATGTCTTCCAATTCTGTATCTTCACCTGGTTTATCTCCCGATAGTCATATTTTTATTTCCAAATGCCTACTTGTTATCACTTGACACTTGGGTGTCAAGTAGGAACCATCTCAAATTTAGTATGACCAAAATGAGGTTCTCTATTCTTTTCTCTGCATGCCTCTACCTTCCTTAATCTTCACCATTTCAGTGGCTTCACTACCATCAACTCTTAAGTTAAAAATCTAGTTAATTCCTCTGCTTATCTCATCTCCCTACCCACATTTGAAATGTCAACAAGCCTTTCAATTTAGCTGCCAAAATATCTTGCTTCTGTTTACTTCTCTCCACCTTTTCCACTATACTTTCAAGCTGCCATCATCTCTTGCCTAGATTTCTTTCCTAGCCTCCTACTTATCTTCCTTAGTTTATTTTATTATTTTCCAATCCATTTTAGATGCAAATGAGTCAATTTTTAAATTTAATTTTTAATTAAATCATATCACTCCCTACTTAAAACCTCAGTGGTTGCCAGTTGTTCTTTCAATAAAATTAAAATCCCTTATCAGACTACATGAACCAGCATGACCTAAGTCCTGCTTTATGTTTTGCCACTTACTTGTGCTTTAAGAGTGGTGATAATCTTCTGTCACCTCCATGAACATTCCAAGTCTTGTACTCAGAGCCTTTGCACCTGCTCTTCTGCTCAGAAGCTCTTCTCCCAACTCTTCCTGACTGGCTTATTTTCAGTCTTCCAACTGTAGCTCTTTAAAGCTGCTTTTCAGAACTGCCCAGACCTTCCAGTTTCTTCTAAAACAACACACAGTTCATTCCCTTTATTGAAATGATCACAAACTATAATTATCTTGTTTGATCATTTATTAGTTCAATATAAATTTTCCACACTAGGGATGTAAGCTCCAAGAAACAAGAGCCTTGTCTGTCACTATATCAATATCTAGGGAAGTACCATACACTTAGAAGATTCTCAGTCAATACCTGCTGAATCTATGACAGCCTGGCTGAGTGAAGTAATTACATAAATACCTGATTAAGGAATGAGTGAAAGAAACATCCAGTTTCTAGAAGCATGAGATCCTTCAGTTCTTAAAAATTGCTGTTGGATACAATTAATATGCAGTATTTCCCAAGAAGATAATAATTTAGGAAATTCCTGATCTGAGTTACACATTTTTGCTCAAACTTTATATCCTTTTGAATACATAGTTTTGAATGAAATGTAGAGGAAGACAAAACATCTTGTTCTGAAGATGTTATTAGAAGCAATTAAAGGAAAGGATGTCGTGTAGGGATTTTTTCCTGAAGAAAAACTAGATTATTTTATATTTCTTGAAATATTTTGATGAATAGTGATTTAAACTAAATGTTGATGACCCTATCTATTTGGCTCGGTCCTTTCATCTCTTACTCATCTAAAATGGGATCAGATTTCACAATTAAGTAAGACCCTTAGGGCATTGATTTTCTGTTAACCAAATTGCCTTAAATTTTTTTTTTTTAATTATTTTGGTTTCAGATCTTTTCCTGGATATTCAGGAAGTGAAATGGAGAAACAACAATAACAACAACAAACAAACCTTGGAACCTGCTTGTTTTAAATAACTGTGTGAGTTAATAGTGTAAAGCCTCCCTATATTTAGTACATAAAAATGGTTTTAGATATGCAGAGAGGAAATTCCAGAGCTTTCTGACCTTATATAGCAAACGCATGCAATAAAATACAAAATGGCTTTTAGGGTTTTTCACAGTCAAGGAAATCATCAGTTACCAAATTTATAATTCTTTTGATTTTCTGTGTTTTTGAAAAAAATTTCTGCCTTTTATCTCTCCAAATATAGCAGATTTGTGACACTTTTCCAAAAGGTCATCAGTTTTATAGACTCATTTATGGACTCATAAATTTTAAAAATAAATCCGAGGAAGATACTATAATTATCCCTGTTTTACAAATGTGGAAACTAAGACACAGAAAAGTTAATTAACTTACTCACAGTCATAGAAATAGTGACAGATCAGTCTCACTTAGTCTCACCTTCTGTGCTGCAACACTATTTATTTGTTCCCTGTTTGCTTTTCTGAGTAACTTTGGTGTCATAATCAAAGAAGATTTAGAGAGATATTTTATGTAATGAAATTTAGCAAATTTGGCATTTTGAAGTTTTTCTATTAAATCACATGAGTCAGTGGATATAGTATGGGATTTGGATTCCGATTGTTTTCTTCAATATGAAATGAGAATAATAACAGTGCCACTTGTACAGAATAGGACTTCGTAGGTTTTCAAAAATGTAAGATTTCTTCTATCACCTTTCATCAGGGATATGAATTATCTTAGGTCTGATTCCCTAGCAAGAAAGCCTGAGATGAGATTCAAGTGTGAGTGATTGAGGATATCCTTTAGGAGAAAGCAACTGAAGTAAGCAAAGTAAGATTAGGGGAAGCTTCTAAGCAAGAATGTGAATTTAACCTTAGCCTGATTGCATGGGAGCTCTGGAACACCAATTGCACCTGAGAATCACTCCAGGAGGCAAAGGGAGGAGCCATTTTTATAGCCTTGTCTGTCATGACCAGTCCTGGCTCCCAGCTACAAGTGCAGGATGGGGATGAGGAGCAATGTGCTTTTTCTACAGGGCAAGGTGGCTCCTGTTCAGCCATTAGGAATTCTCTGGAGAAGGGGCAGCTGTGTACCATAAACACCCAGCACACAGCAGATGGGGGATGCCTGCTTTAGCTCTAGTAAGGGGACCTGTGTGGGACCCCTGAGTATCTACTATATTAAGGGTGTCTAGAATTTGATATCTCAGTTCACATGTGTCACAGGAGTTTTTAAGTCATGGATAATCTCTTTGAGTTTAAATTAACCACTGTCTGTGTGCATTTGTTCATTAGCATAGCGACATTGCTAAGGTTTTCACAGATTAATTCAAAAGTGGATGAGATTTTCTAAAATGTTCCTAGACTTGGAGCTTTGAATCCTAACCTTTATTTTTTGCAGTTAGTGAATTATTAAATAATTAGCAAAAGTCTTCTCCCATGTAACAGTGACACAAGTTGCTGGTATTATCAGCATAACATGCTTTAGAATTAACATGAATTATACTGTAATTACTAATATAAAATATGAATGCCTATAATAGCTTGCTAACTGCAGAATTGTGGGGGGTTGTCCTATTGACAAGAGCAGTAGCTTAAATTGACTTCATTTTTCCTATTGTAGTTTACTTTTAGCAGTCAAAAAATTATAATACAGAGTAGGTGTAATTTTGGGAGTGAGTCAAATTTTAATAAAATTGTGTATTTCTTAGACATCTTTCTGTCGACCTCTGAGAATCGGGGACCTGGGGCAGTGAAGGAACTGAGAAAAAGAGACGACAGTATAGCGAGACACAGGGGACCCCGAGCAAACAGCGCGAGGCACCGAGGTTTATTTTCCATAGTCTAATATACCTTCTACAATGACATAGGTCTATAATGATTTACAGCAGGGGCTTAGTAAGGCACATTCTTCCACGTACACAGGGTTAGTTAAGTGAAGCAGTGGGAGTGGAGAAGGAGTAAAGAAATCTGTAACTGGCTGTGATCAATTAATTGTAAACACCACTGTACTCGGACCTTAACACAGGATAAGAGAACAAAGAAAGGAGTGCACAGTGTGCTGTTTACAGCTGGCTTCCTATCTACAAAACATCTTCTGCTGTGTACTTTAGAACAGACCACACACATCCCAAGGGCATTTCACTCTGATCCTTTCGGGTTATTTTTAACCCTGCAATCTTGAGTTTTCTCAGAGATCTCGGAGTCTGAACGAACATGCACCAGTGGTCATTGTGGCGTTGTTTCCTACAGCTCCCCATTTCTTTTTTCAAAACAGCTGCTGCCATAAGCACTCTGTGATGGAGGTTTTGGGCATTCACTCGTTTTTTGAAAGTACTGTATCCTATGAGAAATATAAGGCAACATTAAAATTGCGAAAAGTGAGCTACTAAAACTATGGGTGTAATGTAATCACATATGGTGCTATTCACATCCTCAGAACAGTTATTTAAAAACTTCCCATGTGGGCCCCAATCTACCACCATTCTATTATTTAACATAAGGATTTTTCCATGGGGTCCCCTGCAGTGGGACCAGTATATAGGCTCAAAAACATAATGTTTATAGGAGATTGTAGTACGGACAGGTTCATCAGATTTTCCCAGTGTGTTAGTTGTGCTGACCTCACTAAAATTAAATGATAAAGCGGTCATTATTCCCATCAAGGTTCTGTATGATTTGGTCAGGGGAAGGATATGGGCCCAAGTTTGTCCGTGCAGGGGGAGACATATTTTTTTCTGTCCCAAGCATAAGGGTAATGTTTCAAATCCCAAAGAGATACTTGTAAGAGTCCCTTCTTCTTCTGGTTTAGATGGGGGTACAGAGGACCAAGGTGCTGGGAGACGAGTAGAGTCATTTGTAAAAACAGTAGGTCCATATTCTGTCCATTCGACTAGACGCGACAAGGGAGGATGCGGTTTGTATGCCCAGTAGGCGTGTTTTTCACCTACCGCAGAGGTACATGTCACCACCGCTAACATAGCCGGGAACAAATGTTCAGGGGTTTTGGTAGATCTGGTCGTCTCCAGGACTCGCTCCGCCCTCTGAGTGAGGGTCTTCAGTTGCCCCCAAGTTGGGGGTGTCGTCAAGGGCAATTTTCGTTTTCAAGGTCTCTTCAAGGAGAGTGTTGCCATCTCTCAGACAGGGGGCTGGGTAGTCAATCCCTGCAGCAGCTGAGAGACCTCTTCTGTTGTCTTTATCGCCGGTCCTGGGCCGGACTTTCCGAAGAGGTATCCAAATTGCTCCACTGGATCCATCTGGAATGACACAAGCATAACCAGGGCCTCGGGTAATTAATTTCCCGGGCAACCAATTATTTTCCTCATTTTTTATCCACACCGGTGCGTCCTGAGTTGAGATTGAGGCTGGTGAGAAATATTTGTCAGCTCTAGTATATGGTTCTCCTTGGGGTAAATTTAAAAAATTTAAAATAAATAAGGTTTGTGCCCTGACGTCTCGGGGGGAGATTCCCCCTTTCTTTTTAGACATAGTTTTACGGAGTTGTTTTTTAATGGTGGCATGCGCCCTTTCTACTACAGCCTGTACTTGAGGATTATACGGAATACCTGTGATATGCTGTATTTGCCATTCTGCAAGGAATTCTCGTACTTTTTTGCTAGTATATGCTGGGCCATTGTCTGTCTTGATACAAGTAGGTAACCCCATAATAGCAAAACATTCAAGCAAATGAGAAATGACATGCCCAGCCTTTTTCCCCGTCAAAGGAGTAGCATGAAGAAATCTTGAAAAGGTGTCTATTGTGACATGAATATACGAGAGGCGTCCAAAAGGGGGAAAATGAGTAACATCCATTTGCCAAATACAGTCAGGAGCTGTGCCTCTGGGATTGATACCCGCAGGATGCTCAGTTAAATGTAGAGGTCGACAAATAGGACAGGAAGAGACTATTCGCCGGGCAGAGCGCAAGGATATTTTATAGTGTGAATGAAGGCGGTTGGCGTTGGTATGAAGATGGGCGTGTTCTACTTGTGGAGTTTCAAAAATAGGAATAGCCAATAAATCAGCAGACTGATTTCCCTGTGTAAGAGGTCCAGGGAGGTTAGAATGAGAGCGGATATGAGTAATGAACAAAGGGAGAGTTCGAGATTGAATTTCTAATTGTAATTCCTGAAGCAAAGGGTTAATGATAGAATGAGTTGTGGAAATAAGAGCTGTTTCCAAAGGCACAACAGTGCCAACTACGTAAGCAGAATCAGATACGACATTCATAGGATAATGAACATTCTGCAATAAGAACAATAAAGCTGCAAGTTCGACCTGTTGAGCAGAAGTGTAAGGGGTTTTTATGGAGCGCTGAATAGCAGGGCCCCAGACTCCAGCGCGCCCGCAGGAAGAGTCATCAATAAAGTATGTAGGAGCTGAGGGGACTGGGGTGTTACGAACTACGCGATTTATAACCCAGGCTTTGCACTTCAGGAAGTCCCATAGTTTACCTGACGGATAGTGGCAACCTATGCGCCCAGTATAATCAGCAAGAGATATTTGCAGATCAGTAGAGAAGGGAAAGACTTCCTTGAAAGATGTAGAAGAGATAGAAACAATGAGCGCTGGGTCAAAACCAAGAATTTGAATAGAATGCTTTCGTCCTTGGAGAATGAGTGAAGTGACAAGAGATAGATATAGAGTTAACAGTTCGAGAAGTTTTTGTATGTAAAGTCACCCATTCGAGAGGTCTGTCTTCTTGTGCTATGACACCAGTCGGGGAATGAGGGGTAGGGAAAATAAGAAGCAGCAGGGGGAGAGAATCATCATACCTGGAAGCAAAGGCAGTTTTTAATCGCTCCTCAACAAACTGCAGTTCGGCCTCTGCCTCTGAGGATAGAGTGCGAGGACTATCTAAAGCAGAATCACCTTGTAAAGTGTTAAATAAATTTTGTAATTTTTAAGTTGGAATCCCTAGGAGAAGGCGAATCCAGTTAATGTCTCCTAGGTGTTTCTGAAAATCGTTAAGTGTAAGGAGGGTATCCCTACGAATTTGCATTGTTTGAGGTTTCACTGTGGTTCTATCTACCACAGTACCTAGATAAGAAGCCAGAGTAGTTGTTTGGATTTTCTCCAGGGCTATTAAGAGACCGGCGAAAGTCAAATGTTGGGAAGTGGCCTGATACACATCTTGTAATTCGGTTTCAGTTTGTGACGCTAGCAAAATATCATCCATATAATGAATGATATAGGATTGAGGATAATGATCTCTTACAGGTCTGAGGACATGGCCAACATAATACTGACACATGGTAGGAGAATTAGTCATGCCTTGTGGCAAAACTGTCCATTGATATCGTCTCATTTGTTCCTTATTGTTAGTGCTGGGAATAGAAAAGGCAAATTTTTCCTTATCCCCAGGGTGAATGGCTATGGTATAGAAACAATCCTTACGATCTATTATTATCAATGGCCGTTGTTTGGGAATGGCTGTAGGAGTGGGTAACCCAGGCTGCAAGGCACCCAGAGGCCCCATGATGGGATTAACATTCCAAAGGTCTATTAAGAGCCTCCACTTACCTGATTTCTTTCTGATAACAGAAACAGGAGAGTTCCAAGGAGACTGTGAAGGCTCGATATGTCCTGCCTGCAATTGCTCTTGAACAATTTGCTCTAAGGCCTGCAGTTTTTCTATCAGAAGGGGCCACTGAGGAGTCCAAACTGGGGAAGAAGTTTTCCATGTTATTTTAATAGGGGCAGGCCTCTTTTCCTCAATGGCCCCTAGAAAAAAGGGTAACCCAGTCCAGCCCTATGAGTTTGTCCTTGGGCAATGATAGGCTCCTTTATTCCTTGATGTTGTCTGCCTAAGCCCTGTCCTGGCTTATAGCCCATCTTTGTCATGATTTGATTAGCTGGTTGACTTGGGGGGGATGATTAGCTCGGCTCCCCATTGTTGCAAGAGATCCCTTCCCCATAGATTAATGGGGGTTTTTAAGATGAAAGGCTGGATAACTCCTTCTAATCTGTCTGGTCCCTCACATTTAAGTGGCACACTACTTTGTCGAATTTCTTCTGCCGTCACAAAACCTATTCCTTTTACCGAACTAGAGGTTGCTGCGTGGGCCAGGTATTAGGCCAATGCTGGGAGGCTATTACTGAAATATCGGCTCCAGAGTCTACTAGACCTGAGAAAGTCCTTCCTCGAACTTTAAGAGTAATAGAAGGACGATTAGTCTGAGTCAATAATGAAGCCCATTTAACCATGAGAAGATCAGTACTACCAAATCCTCCTCGTCTGATCTGTTGGGACTGACCAATTTGTACATAGGGCAATAATAATAACTGAGCAATTCTATCTCCTCCCTTAAAGGTCCAAGGAACCCGAGTCTGTGCGACCATCATTATTTCTCCCTCATAGTCAGAATCTATTACTCCAGTCATCACCTGGATTCCCTTAAGATTTAGGCTAGATCTTCCTAGCACAAGACCCACGGTTCCTCTTGGTAAAGGTCCCTAATAACCCGTGGGTATTTTTTGAGGCCTGAGACCAGGGTGAAGATTTACTGTAAAAGGAGTGGTTAAATCTACTGCGGCACTTCCCTGAGTGGCGGGACTGAGTGATAACACGGAGAGTTTATGTGCGCAGCAGGAAGTTGCTGCTGGAGAGGCGACATATTGAATGCCCCGTTGTTGTTCGGGGCCCCGGGGTGGCCCTGCATCCCGTTTCCCGACCTTAATGGGAGTGGGTTACCTTGCCTGTCAAATTTGGATTTGCATTCCTTGGCCCAATGTTTGCCTTTGCCACAACGAGGGCAGAGGCTAGGGGCGGTATTAAAAGGAGAATTGGCTCTAGGTTGGGGGGCTTTACGGCATTCTTTCTTGACATGTCCTATTTTTCCACAATTATAACATTTTATATCCTGTTGTTTTTGTAGGGCCATGAGCTGAAGGGAGGCTATCCGGGTTTGATGTATAAAAGTGCCAATATTTCTACATAGACAAAGATAATCGAGAATGTTTCCTGTTTCTCTATGTGGCCGGATGGCCGCTTGGTAGTCCTCATTAGCATTTTCAAAAGCAAGCTGTTTAGCAAGTGCTCTTTAGCAGGTTTACTATCGACTTGGCGGTCAATAGCCATTTTGAGCTGAGAAATAAAATCAGTATATGCTTCTGTAAGGCCTTGCACGATTTTTATATAACTTTGCCCCACTTCCCCTGAAGGGGTTAACTTTCTCCAAGCTGCGAGGGCGATTTCAGATACCTGCGCTGTGGCTGCAGGTGGGGTGTTAACCAACTGCTCTCGAACATCTGAAAAGGCGCCAGAGCCAGTGAGCATTTCAAAAGAAATATGATGCATGGCTGGGTTAGCCCGATTCGCCCGGACTTTCATATAGGCAGCATCCGATAATGACATTTTCCATTGTAATAAATCCTGTGGCTTAAGGCAAGCCCATGCAACCATATGCCAATCATGAGGGATCCACTCCCCAGAATTTGCCCAAGCTTTCAAAATCTCTATAGTGTAAGGTGCTGTGGGTCCATACGAGTGGCAAGCCTTCTTTAGTTCCCTTAAAGCATTTAAATCTAATCCCTCATAGACGGGACCAGCAGCTTGTGTTCAGTCTATGGGGAAAGCCATAAATAGATCATTAGCCCCTTGCCGTCGGAGTTCCTTCTCAAGAGGCGAGAGAGCTAGGGAGGATCGTTTAAGAGGAAGTAAATCTACTGTGGAGGGAGGTTGATCATCTTCAGTGCGGTCCTCTGTTAAAAGCGGAGGGGCCGTGGGTGACGGCCGGGACTGTGAAGCTGCGAAAATTTTTTTACTTTCAGTCTTAGCCTTTTCTAAAGTCTCATCGTCTAATTCATATGTGTGTAAAGAGTTGGTAGTTTCTTTAGCAACCTCAGCTGGGGATAACTTATCCCCAGTTTCCATAGTATTGATCACCACTCGTACTAAAGCCCAAATGGGCCAGAAATCAAGGGGAATCGTTTCACTCTGCCTCATAGCCTTCAAGACATTATTTTTCACTCGGACCCAAGTCTCCTCATCTAAGGAGCCTTCTTCCAGAAACCAAGGATTATATTCAACTACTGTTTCCAAACATTTTTCTATGCGCTGCTTAGTAACTTTAGCTCCATATTCTTTAAGAAAATGATGTATTAATGCAACAAAACCTGATGCTTTTGAATTTGATTGCCCCATAACCCTGTAATAAACTTTCCTACTTACCACCTTCTGTAGGGTTCCTATTGCTGGCCGATCACTCCTTGACGGGGGCTTCAGGTCCCTGTTCGGGTGCCACTTGTCGACCTCTGAGAGTTGGGGACCTGGGGTGGCGAAGGAACTGAGAAAAAGAGACGACAGTATAGCGAGGCACAGGGGACCCTGAGCAAACAGCGCGAGGCACCGAGGTTTATTTTCCATAGTCTAATATACCTTCTACAATGACATAGGTCTATAATGATTTACAGTAGGGGCTTAGTAAGGCACATTCTTCCACGTACACAGGGTTAGTTAAGTGAAGCAGTGGGAGTGGAGAAGGAGTAAAGAAATCTGTAACTGGCTGTGATCAATTAATTGTAAACACCATTGTACTCGGACCTTAACACAGGATAAGAGAACAAAGAAAGGAGTGCACAGTGTGCTGTTTACAGCTGGCTTCCTATCTACAAAACATCTTCTGCTGTGTATTTTAGAACAGACCACACACATCCCAAGGGCATTTCACTCTGATCCTTTCGGGTTATTTTTAACCCTGCAATCTCGAGTTTTCTCAGAGATCTCGGAGTCTGAACGAACATGCACCAGTGGTCATTGTGGCGTTCTGTTTCCTACATCTTTCCAGTAAATTGTTTATCTTTAAATTTAGGCAAATATGTCCCATGATGGAATAATCAACTCTGAGGTCCCTCCTTTACTCCTCACGTTCCTGACACCTTACCCACTTCCCAGGATCCTTCCATGTTCTATCTTTTGTCATTCCTCAATTTAGCTTCACCAAAAATGTTTTTGAGAATTAAATAAGTATATTCTCCCTCCTCCCTGGCATGTATGCCATAGCTTTCCTTTTTCTTGTAAACAAGGCTGATTTATTAGCAATACAGCTTTTCAGATATACTATGCTAGTTATACCTAACAAAATACTGGTATTTTTGTTGGTATAAAAGATTATTTCAGTATTTAAAAATCAAAAAACTAAATCACTTACATCTTGAGAGATACCCAGAGAATCATAAGCTACATTCTATTTTTGTTGTTGTTGTTTTTAATTTAAATTCAATTAATTAATATACAGTATATTATTACAGTTTCAGAGGTAGAGTTCAGTGATTCATCAATCTTATATAATACCCAGTGATCATTATATCACATGCTCTCCTTAATGTCCATCACCTAGTTACCACATCCCCTCACCCCCTCCCTTCCAGCAACCCTCAGTTTGTTTCCTATGATTAAGAGTCCCTTATGGTTTGTCTCCGTCTGTGATTTCATCTTCTTTTATTTTTCCTTCCCTTCCCCTATGCTTCTCTGTTTTGTTTCTTAAATTCCACATGAGTGAGATCATATGATAACTGTCTTTCTCTGATTGACTTATTTCACTTAGCATAATACCCTCTAGTTCCATCCACATCATTGCAAATGGCAAGATTTCATTTTTGATAGGTGAATAGTATTCCATTGTATATAAATACCACAACTTCTTTATCCATTCATCTGTTGAAGGACGTCTAGGCTCTTTCCATAGTTTGGCTATTGTGGACATTGCTGCTATAAACATTGGGGTGCAGGTTCCCCTTAGGATCACTACATTTGTATCTTTGAGGTGGATACACTGTAGTGCAATTGTTAGGTCATAAGGTAGTTCTATTTTCAACTTTTTGAGGAACCTCCATACCATTTTCCGGGGTAGCTACACCAGCTTGCATTCCCACCAATAGTTCAGAGGGGTCCCCTTTCTCCACATCCTCGTCAACATCTGTTGTTTCCTGAGGTGTTAATTTTAGCCATTCTGACTTGTGTGAGGTGGTATCTCATTGTGATTTTGATTTGTATTTCCTTGATGCTTAGTGATGTTGAACATTTTTTCATGTGTCTGTTGGTCATTTGTATGTCTTCTTTGGAGAAATCTCTATTCATGTTTTCTGCCTATTTCTTGATAGGATTATTTGTTTTTTTAGGTGTTGAGTTGGAATGTTCTTTATAGATTTTGGATACTAGCCCTTCATCTGTTAAGACATTTGCAAATATCTTCTCCCATTCTGTCGGTTGTCTTTTGGTTTTGTTGACTGTTTCCTTTGCTGTGCAAAAAGCTTTTTATCTTGATGAAGTCCCAATAGTTCATTTTTGCTTTTGTTTCCCTTGCCTTTGGAGACATGTCTAGCAAAAAGTTGCTATGGCCGAGGTCAAAGAGGTTGCTGCCTGTGTTCTCCTCTAGGATTTTGATGGATTCCTGCCTCACATTTACGTATTTCATCCATTTTGAGTCTTTTTTTTTTTTTAATTTTATTTATTTATTTGACAGAGAGAGACACAGCGAGAGAGGGAACACAAGCAGGGGGAGTGGGAGAGGGAGAAGCAGGCTTCCCGCGGAGCAGGGAGCCCGATGCGGGGCTCGATCCCAGGACCCTGGGATCATGACCTGAGCCGAAGGCAGATGCTTAATGACTGAGCCACCCAGGCGCCCCTTTTTTGAGTCTATTTTTGTGTGTGGTATAAGGAAATGGTCCAGTTTTATTCTTCTGCACGTGGTTGTCCAATTTTCCCAACACCATTTGTTGAAGAGACTGTCTTTTTTTCCATTGGATATTCTTTCCTGCTCTGTTGTAGATTAGTTGACCATAGAGCTGAGAGTCTATTTCTGGGCTCTCTATTCTGTTCCCTTGATCTTTGTGTCTGTTTTTGTGCCAGTACCATACTGTCTTGATGATTACAGCTTTGTAATAGAGCTTGAAGTCCGGAATTGTGATGCCACAGCTTTGATTTTCTTTACCAACATTCCTTTGGCTATTCAGGGTATTTTCTAGTTCCATACAAATTTTAGAATTGTTTGTTTTAGTTCTGTGAAAAAAATTGATAGTATTTTGATAGGGATTGCTTTGAATGTACAGATTGTTCTAGGTAGCATAGACATTTTAACAATATTTGGTCTTCTAATCCCTGAGCATGGAACATTTTTCCATTTCTTTGTGTCTTCTTCAATTTATTTCATGAGTATTTTATAGCTTTCTGAGTACAGATCCTTTGCCTCTTTGGTTAGGTTTATTCCTGTTTATCACGGTTTTGGGCGCAATTGTAAATGGGATTGGTTCCTTAATTTCTCTTTCTTCTGCCTCATTATTAGTGTTTAGAAATGCAACTGATTTCTGTGCATTGATTTTATATCCTGCCACTTTGCTGAATTCTTGTATGAGTTCTAGCAATTTTGAGGTGGAGTCTTTTGGGTTTTCCACATAGGGTATCATGTCATGTGCAGAGTGAGAGTTTGACTTCTTTGCCGATTCAGATGCCTTTTATTTCTTTTTGTTGTCTGATTGCTGAGGCTAGGACTTCTGGTACTATGTTGAATAGCAGTGGTGATAGTGGACATCCCTGCCATGTTCCTGACCTTAGGGGAAAAGCTCTCAGTTTTTCCCCATTGAGAATGATATTCACTGTGGGCTTCTGTATATGGTTTTTATGATATTTAGGTATGTTCCCTCTATACCTACACTCTGAAGAGTTTTAATCAAGAAAGGATGCTATACTTTGTCAAATGCTTTTTCTGAATCTATTGAGAGGATCATATAATTTTTGTCTTTCTTTTATTAATGTAGTGTATCACATTGATTCATTTGCAGATGTTGACCAAGCTTGCAGCCCAGGAATAAATCCCACTTGGTTGTGGTGAATAATTACATCTGGAGGTGTCTTTGAGTCTCTTGCAGATAGCATATTGATGGGTTTAGCTTTTTTATCCAATCTGATACCCTGTGTCTTTTGATTGGGGCATTTAGCCCATTTACATTAAGAGTAACTATTGAAAGATATGAATTTAGTTCTACTGTATTACCTGTAAAGTCACTGTTTCTGTGGATTGTCTCTGTTCCTTTATGGTCTGTGTTACTTTTGGGCTGTCTCTTTGCTTAAAGGATCCCCTTAATATTTCTTGCAGGACTGGTTTAGTGATCACAAATTCTTTTAGTTTCTGTTTGTCCTGGGAGCTTTTTATCACTCCTTCTATTTTGAATGACAGCCTTGCTGGATAAAGTATTCTGGCTGCACATTTTTCTCATTTAGCATCCTGAATATATCATGCCAGTCCTTTCTGGCCTGCCAGGTCTCTGTGGATAGGTCTGTGCCAGTCTATTGTTTCTATCCTTGTAGGTTATGGACCTGTTGTCCCGAGCTGCTTTCAGGATTTTCTCTTTGTCTTTGAGATTTGCAAGCTTGTTGAGGTATTGACCCTTTTTAATGATTTGGGGGGGGGGGGTTCCTCTGTGCCTCCTGGACTTGAATGCCTATTTCTTTTCTCAGATTAGGGAAGTCCTCAGCTATAATTTGCTCCAGTATACCTTCTGCCCCCCTCTTCCTCTTCTCCTGGGATCCCAATTATTCTAATATTGTTTTGCTTTATGGTATCAGATATCTCTCGAATTCTCCCCTGTGATCCAGTAGTTGTTTATCTCTTTTTCTCAGCTTCTTTATTCTCCATCATTTGGTCTTCTATATCACTAATTCTCTCTTCTGTCTCATTTATACTCCATTTTTTATTGCGTCTCATTAATAACATTTTTTATTTCAACTTGATTAGATTTAATAGCTTTATTTCTCCTGAGAGGGATTCTCTAGTATCTTCTATGCTTTTTTTCAAGCCAGCTAGTATCTTTATAATCGTTATTCTGAACTCTATTTCTGACATCTTACTTATATCCATTCTGATTAGGTCCCTGGCAGTCAGTACTGCCTCTTGTTCTCTTTTTTGAGGTGAGTTTTTCCATCTTGTCAATCTTGCAGAAAGTGGTTGCTTTTCTATTTGTAGAATTGCAGCAATTCTTTTCTTAGATCTCTAGTTGAGTTCATGGGTGTTTAGAATGATTTGGTAAGTGTCTAGCTGAATTCCTGGGCCCTGAAAAAAAAAAAGTGTCTAGCTAAATTCCTGGGCCTGGAAAATAGCCCAAAAGGTCTCCTACTACTCTGCCATCTTGGAAAGTCCCTAAATTCAATTTTTGAATGGAAAAAATTACCTTTTTTGAAAAATGCTCAGAAAACCTCCCTCCCAGGTATCTTACTGTTATTTTAAGCTCCATTTCTCATTATTATTGATTTTTATTTTACATCATATGCAATGGTACCATTTCTGTCATAACCAGATGGGAGAAACATTCTGTAACAACAGATTAAGGACCTCCAAAATTTTTCTTCTCTATAAAATGTAGGAAAACGTAAAACTATATCTATTTGCTGAGGACATCATCTTGTACATAGAAATCCTAAGGAATCCACTAAACAACCATTGGAACCTATAAACAAATTCAGCAAGGTTACAGGATACAAAATTGATATACAGAAATTAATTGTATTCCTATACACTTGTAATTACCAATGAAAAAATAAGTTAAGAAAACAATTCTGTTTGCAATAGCATCAAAAGGAATAAAATACTTTGGAATAAATTCAAAGGAAGTATAAAACTATGAAACTATAAAATATTATTGCTTGAAATTAAAGAAGACCTAAATAAATGGAAAGACATACTGTGTTCATGGATTAAAAGACTTAATATTAAGATGACAGTATTCCCCAAATTGATCTATAGATACAATACAGTCCCTATCAAAATCTCACTATCTCATTTGTAAAAATTGACTAGTTGATCCTAATGTTCATACAGACTTTATGACTGAAAAATAGCCAACACAACCTTGAAAAAGAATAAATTTGGAAGACTCACACTTCATGATTTTAAAACTTACTACAAAGCTACTGTAATCAAGGATAGTGTAGTATTGGCATAAGGATAGACATAAAAATCCAATCAATAGAATTCAGAGCCCAGAAATAAACCCATGTATATATAGTCAACTAATTTTGACACAGATTCAAGGACCATTCAATGGGCAAAAATAGTCTTTTCAACAGCTAGATAGCCACATACAAAAGAATAAATCTGTACCCTTACCATAGATATGTATACATATGGATAAATTAACTTAAAATAGATATAACAATGTAGTGTGCTGTTCTCAGCCTGTTGATAACCAGTACTATGGCAGGACCATCCCTGTGGTTCTTATGATTGCAAGATGCTGTCAGCAGTAGCCCTCAGGGAACTTTGAAAGAGACAAGGTTTGTTACCACTTATAGGTTCTGGAAATTACATAGCACATCTGGGGCCACCCAATGAGATGAAGGGTAGAGACAGAGAGAGAGAGTGCAGGCCAGGGGTTCTGCTTTCATTGGGGTCAAAAGTGGAAGCTTAGTGTTTTATGAGTTGGTGAATTTTGAAAGGTGAGAATGGGAATTTATAGTGTGGGAAAAGAAAAAACAAGTAGTCCAAATGGTCAGTTATTGAAATTAAGCAAGATCACTAAAACAAGGGAGTCTGGGGTCAGGGGTGTAGGCCTAATTCTTTATTTATCTTTATCTGGTCCTGTGGCTGGCAATGTTTTTATTCCAGATAGCCATCTTTGAAGTTGATACCTCTTTGAAGTGGATGCCTCAGCAATCAAAGCTTAAATCAGTTGCTTGCATTACAAAAAGAAAAGCCAACTGTCAGGGCTTACACTACAAACAGTGCTATTGAAGATCTAAGACTATAAAACTCTTAGAGAAGACAATATTGGGGGTAAATCTTTATGACCTTGGATTTGGCACAGAATTCTTAAATGTGACAACAGCACAAGTAAGAAAAGAAAAGAAGAGATAAATTGGACCTTAACATTTTAAAATCTTGTGCATCACTGATCCCATCAAGAAAGTAAAATGACGGGGCGCCTGGGTGGCTCAGTCGTTAAGCGTCTGCCTTTGGCTCGGGTCATAATCCCAGGGTCTTGGGATCGAGCCCCACATCAGGCTCCCTGCTCTGCGGGAGGCTTCCTTCTCCTTCTCCCACTCTCCCTGCTTGTGTTCCCTCTCTCGCTGTGTCTCTCTCTGTCAAATAAATAAAATCTAAAAAAAAAAAGAAAAGAAAGTAAAATGACAACCTCCGGAATAGGAGAAAATATTTGCAAATTATTTATCTGAGAAGGGTTTTGTAACTAGAATATATAAATGACTCTTAAAACTCAACAATAGAAAAATGATCTGATAAAAATAGGCCAATGATTTGAGTAGATGTTTCTCCAAAAACATATACAAATATCCAAAAAGCACATGAAAAGATGCTCAACATCATCAGTCATTAGGAAATGCTACTGAAAACCACAAAGAGGTAATATTCCTCCTCAGTAGGATTTCTAAAAAGATATATAATAAGAAGTGTTGTTGAGGATTTGGAGAAATTGCATTGATGGTGGGAATGTAAAATGATGCAGCCACTTTGGAAAATTGTTTGGCAGTTCCTCAAAATGTTAAATATGGAGTTCCATACATCCCAGGATTTACATTTCTAGCTATGTACCAAGAGAAAGGAAAATGCATTTTTAATGCAAAAACTTGACCACAAATCTCCTAACAGCATTATTCATAACAACCAAAAGGTGCAAACATCATAAATATATATCAACTGGTTAATGGATAAGCAAAATTGGTATATCCACATAATTGGAGA
Organism: Halichoerus grypus; assembly: GCF_964656455.1. Taxonomy (NCBI): domain Eukaryota; kingdom Metazoa; phylum Chordata; class Mammalia; order Carnivora; family Phocidae; genus Halichoerus; species Halichoerus grypus. Next base: position 45,924,959 of record NC_135714.1, read on the forward strand.
TTTATTCAGTAATAAAATGGAATAAAGTACTGACTGGTACATGCTACAACATAGATGAAACTTAAAAACATTGTGCTAAGTGAATGAAACCAGTTACAAAAAACTACATATTTTATGACACCATTTATATGAAGGGTTGAGAATAACAAATTTACTGACACAAAACATAGCTTAGTGACTGCTGGGCCCTGGAGAGAGGAGAGAATGGGAAATGATTGCTAATGGGTAAGGAGTTTCTTTTGGGGATAATGAAAATTCTCTTAAATTAACTAGTGGTGATGGTTGCACAACCCTGGGAATACACTAAAAATCATTGGGTCATGCATTTTCAAAGAGTGACTTTTATTGTATGTGAATTATATTTCAATAAAGTTGGTATTTTAAAAATCAGTTTGGGTCCTGATCAACATCTGTGAGTTGTGGATGATGAAAACAGTTATCCTGAAAAAGAGTGGGGATGTCATGATGCCTATGCTCCTTCCCTCTCAGGGATACATTCCCATAGTTCCCATATCACACCACAACCTTTTTCCTCCCTGATAAAAAGTGTCTGACAACAAAGAGTAGAAGATGCTTGTGTTAGAGTATTATGGTATATTGTAGCAGGAATCAACCCAAAAATCTCAGTGGCTTAAAACAAAGCCAAACCAAGCCATCCACCTGTTTTTATAAATAATGTTTTATTAAAACACAGCCACACCCATTTATTTACATATTGTTTATGGCTGCTTTTACATTAGAATGGAAAGAATGAGTTGTTGAGATAGAGAGTGTTTGGCTCACAAAGCTGAAAATATTTACAGTTTTACTCTTTACAGATAATGTTTGCTGATCTCTGTTCTAAAGCAAGAGACTTTTATTTCTTGCTAATACAGAGTCCTTGTATGTCTGAATGACTCTCTGGGGCAGCTGTGCTCCGTAAGATGGCTCAGTGTTGCACCTCCAAATCAATATGCACTTCCATATTTGTCAAGATAGGAGAAGAACAAGAACGGATGATTGCACTCTGCTGTTAAATGTTTCTGCTCAAGTGTGACACATGTCAGATCCATGCACGTTTCATTGGCCGAAGCAAGTCATGTGGCAATGCCTAACTTCAAGGTTGCAGGGAAGGGCAGCTCTAATGATCATTCCTGTAGTCACTGATATTTCATTCATTTCTTTCCCTGAAGCAATTCAGCTGAGTGTTTTCACATATGTGATTTCAAAATGATTCAACCTTACACAGGCTCCTTTGGTTTTTATTATCTCCATGACTTGTCAGGCTTTTATAATAATTTTTCTGATTGTGACTTCCATATTCTCTAAGAACTGATAAAGAATTCTAATATAAAAGCTGATCATATACAGATTCTATATCTTATGCATGTGCATCTATGTATATTAAGACACATATACAGGAAACTTACATTAGAAAATGACTGGCATTTCAAGAAAGAGTTATTTACTTTGCAAAATAATCCACTGTTGACTCATCTTTTTAATTGTGAGATTCTTTACTGCATTTTAAATTATTGCATTTCCACTAATTTGATTTAGAGGTGATTTTCAGGAGCTAAGTTATTGTAAAAAGCAAATTGCATTTTTCCCAAGTGATGTGGAAACTCAGCTTTCATTTTGGTATTTTTGAAGTAATGAACAAATCCCTTTGAAAAAATATTCAAGAGAAAATTTACAATGAAAATGAAATGGGAAGGATTGTTTCACTACCATTCTCAAAGTTAGTATTTTGTAACTACAAAATCAGACTCTGGGACCAGATAATTTATAGACTCTGCATTTATTTATTGTAGAATAAATGCTAGCAGAGACATGTCATGGATGTACCAAATTATTTAAGCTCATCTTCACTTGTATTTCCTGTTGTCAATCACTGCCTCTACCCAATCTAAAATTCATTTGGAATAAATTTGAGAATGATATTACTCTTTGAGCCTATTAGCTCTATTAAAAGGTTTAGGAATTTTGAAAAATATGCCTGGTTTTATGTTTGTGTTTTCCCCAGGTTTTATGAAACTACAAAGAGTGACTTCTTTCTCTAATATTTAATCTGGAAGCCATTCAAACATAAGCAAACCAAAATTAATACACTGGAAAATATTCAAATTTCTTTAAAATTTGCGTTTGAAATATCCCTGGTGGTATTGCATGTCAATACCCAGAGCGATCTATTATAAATGCTGTATATGTAGTTAAAATGATCAATAATGACAATGTTGTTCTGAGAAGGTATAAGGCAGAACAAAGCTCATTCACACCTATTCAAGGAACAGAATAAACAAGAAGTTGCCTCTTCGGAAATCATGAAATCCATGACTTCTAGGATAATACCTCCTTTTGTTCTTTCTTTTTGCTCACTTTTCTGTGTTTCTTTTGTTTTCTTCCTAGCTTATAACAATTTCCGTCTCTCCAAACTCTGTTTCATTTTGTTCTCACTTCTGGCATGGATCCATTTCATGGTTTCATGTATATTACTCTTAGGCAAATATAAAGTTCTACTTATCTAATTCTTTATGTATGAAGAAATTATTGCAAGAATAACACTTCTCCTTGGCCCCAGATATTTCCTGTTTACTTCTCTCAGTCAACTAAGTTTTTGATTATTTACTGCATTCTGGACACTGTCCTAGCAATCTGCCTTCTAGACCAAGAAGCTTCCTGAGCCTCAATTCAGTGACACCAATTACAGGAATGCCCATTTGCTAGGTTGCTGCTTTGGATGACTAGAGTATCATTTAGTTAAAAGATAGCAGCCAGACCACTGTCACTATAAGGTAAGTGGTGGGAGATGACATTCTTACAGATGTTGGGAGTATATACTCCTGGAATTTGGGGTTGCAGTTTGGATTGTGAGCCTGCTCTCTATTTCTCTTTCTCTCTTTCTCTCTCTCTCTCTCTCTCTCTCTCACACACACACACACACACTCACACACACAAACAATTATTTGGTTCAATAGTATTAGTGTATTACAGTGTGATGTGTAATATTTAAGAGTGAAAATTTTGGGGTCTAATATTTTGTGTTCATATCCCAGTAGAATCCCTCATGAGCTGTGTGGCTGTTGGTTACCTTATATATAGAATCATAGCTTAACAGTAGCCATTTCATAGAGTTATTATAAGGATTAAAGGAGACAATATGATAAAGATGGTTAGTGGAGTGATTGCGTCCTCATAAGCACCAGAAATCAAATGTAGTGAGGTAGAGATGCTTTGTAGACTACTTTAAAATCATAAAATATCTGAAGTGATTTTTATTGAAAATGTATCATGAATTCCAATTGACATATAAGCATCTTCTCAGAAAACAATATTTTTTTTTATAATTAGAGGTTGTTTAGATATCTGGAACTCAGAAATTTCACAATCCTCAAGCCAGCCATGTTTCCCATAGCCTCCATCCTGAAAGCTTAAGAAGTTTATATTTTCCAATTGTTTTTTTCTCCCTAATAAGTCTTTGGGAATTTCCAAGAAAAGGTGGTAGTTACTTCTCATCTACACCTACTCTCTTTATCTTAAATATCTACTTTCACTTTCTATAGGTCACCTCTTGTCATCATATTATAAATTTCTCAAAGCTGCTGCTGTTCTGTTATAGTACCACCCCTTCTCCACGTGTGGACAAAAGCCACTCTCTTCACTCTTCAATGCAGAACTAACGAACTTTACTAAAAACTTGGGTTTACGTGAAGGAAAAAGGAAACTTTAAATTCAGTCACTGCTTATAGGGTCCTTAGGTTACACCTTTCAAATAGGTGCCTGCCCTCTACTGGCCAGCCGTTTCTGTGGCCCCCCAGGGTTGTCTTCATGGTATAGGGGTCAACCAATCTCCCTTCAAAAAGGGTGCCTCTGACCACACTCCCCTACCTAGGGTCCAAATTAAATGTTTCCTGGCTAGAGAGAAGAGAAGACTTTCTTTACTCTGGTTCAAAGCCAGACTTCTTGACTGACCCAGGATGATTGACAAGGAAAACATCCAGTCTGAAACCCTCACATGCTGGAGAATGTTGCCTTTGATATCTTTTCCAACAGTAAGTTTTTAATTATTTTATGTTTGCTATTATTTTATTCACCTATTTGTTAAGTGAATTTCTCAAACTATTTTAAAGGTAAAGCGGTATATACCACTTAGAGATGGAAACTGCTAGTAACCTTTAAATCAAATCCATTTTTTTCTTAAGCTAAAATAATTAAGCTTTACTGGGTACCCCCACTTTTTAAGTAAAATAGGTAACCTTTATTTTTGACTTCTACTTAGTGGAAGTAAAAGACCCCAAATAGCCAGACGAATGTTGAAAAAGCAAAGCAAAGCAAAGCTGGTGACATCACAATTTAAATTTAAATGTCACTTAAAAAAATTCTTTCCTTTCAAGCACTCAAATTCACATGTGTTTCTCTGACTACAACCTTCCATCCTTCCATCACCTCCATCTTCTCAAATCCACTGAATCTATTTACTGCTTTTATCATGGCCTGAATCTTTCCATTTCTCTTAGCCTATCATTTCATTTCAGATTATCTCCTTAACCCCTTGAATCTGGTACCTCTTTTTACCACTCAACAGAAAATATTATCTAGAATATCTGCAATTCCTTCTTAACAGGCTTCATTTAGATCTGAAACACTGTGCCCTGCATTGTATTATTGGGTTCAGTTGTTCTGATTGTGTTTCTTCTTGAAAATCTATTGTGAAACTTGAACACTATACTCTGTTAAATTGTCTCCCTCCTCTCTGACATTTACTTCTCTGATGCTTTCTTTTCTTATTCCTTTCCCCTCTTTGCTCTTTTTCCTGTAGCTCCAGTTAACCTTTCCATTTAGATGTTAGCCTAAGCTCAATTTCTACCCTAATGTCTATCTCCAGTTTAGTATTTTCAGTTACTTATGGCATTTTCCTAAGTATATACATTGCTAAATACCTCCTGGGGTACGTTTAAAAATGAATATTCAAACTACACAAGCCACAGAAAACAGTTATGTTGCTTCTAAGTTTTAAACTATTTACTTCCCTTTCTCCTTCCTCCAGGCCCTCCACCTTGGCCGCATAAGAATCCCAAGGCCAGTTTGCTTGTAGCTGTCCACTGATACTAGCAATCTCAAGAGTTAAGAGATAAAGGAACATGGTCCTCAGATTACATGAGGCCAGAATGTACATCATTCACCAGGTGGTTGTAAAGAAGAAACTAACCATGCTTACCAATGCAACATGAAAGCTCCTTTTAAGTCATCTTTATTTTCCCATATTCTCACTCCAGAGGTATACTTCTTTAATCCAAACTTATAGTTCTCCTCTTCTTCCCAGACCTCTTTACTGGACCTGGGCCTTCTGGGTCTTCTCTCTCTGTCTCTGTCTCTCTCTACGTATACATATCTCACATCACACATATGTATATGCATATGTGTGTATATGTATTTCTTTTTATTCAAAGTCTCCTAAATCATCTATTTCTTTACTGATTTTTTTTTTTTTTTTCTTGCAGAACATAATGCTACCTGGAGTTCTTCATGAAAATTCTACTTCCTAGGTAGCATTCTGAAGATGGGGTTGCTGGCCTATTTTTCCTCAGCTCACATCTCATGATCAGGAAGTAGGACACGTCTTCATTTATCTTTCATTCTGCTTCTAGACATTTTGTGTATGTGCAAGGAAGGGAGTGGTTTCCTGCTATGGACAGGGATTTCCACTAGCATAATACTGATTGTTCTCTGTCATCTCACTTAATTCTCCTCAGGGGGAGGAAACATGACTTATCTCTGAATCAGTAATAGAAATGGGCCCTTCCTACCTCTTCCTCCAGGGAGACAAGGTACATGAAGGAAGCATACATTGTGGTCTATACCTCCATTCCATTCACTTTACTGGAGAAGGTCCTTAGTTGGAGAAGTCTGAGACACTGCAGTGCTGTTTATAGCTGAGTGAGTAAATCTAGTTTCAGTTTAATTTTTGGGAACCCATTGTCATTACATGATTTGACAACATTCTCTAGTAACAACTGGACTCAGACAACCTTTATTCTTAGCTATGTTATTAATTAGCTATGTGAACCTCAATCTCTTCATATGTTGCATGGAGAGAATAATAATACTCTACCCCATAGTGTTATGAAGATTCAGTACAAATTTCAAATACTGTACAATGTGCTTGGCTCATAGTGATTGTTAACTGTTATTTAAGATCAGTGTGATCCTCAAAGCACCAGCCCACAGAGATTCTCTGCTATTTTCTTGCTACTACTAATTGCTCCTTCTTTATGAATTTGTTAATTCATGTCAGTTCTAACTACCTAAGGATTATATCAACACTTGATAAAAGTTCTCTATCTAAGAAAATCTAATTTGCTTTATGTATTTCCTTATTAATATTTGTGGCAATATCTACTTAGATAGCTAGGGATACACCATACTCTTTTCTTGGACTGCTCCATTCACTTCTATACCAATATTTAAAACTTAGTTCTAAAAGAAAGCCTCCTCCCATTAAACACACCCACCCCTAATTCCTCCCTTATTCAGTGATTTTTCTACACTTTTACAGTATACGCTATTTTAATTTGCAATTTTAACATACTGCTTTGTATTTGCTTCTAAGTTTATTAGGAATGTGTTCTGAATAACTAAGCAAATAATAACATTTTGAAGGACCAGGAATGTTTCTCTTTTTCCCTCGCCACACCTTCAAAGAATCTACTTCTTCTTTCAAAATAGTGAATACTCTAGAGATACTAGTACCTGTCATGCATATATGCCTGATAACATCTTATTTCCTATAGCTTTGAATTATGGAAAATGAATCTTTTAGTTGTGTTTTATAAAAATTAGTTTGGACCTTTCATATATATACTTGCCACTGGATAAAGATTTAGATATGTCCTCATGAATTCCTCTCCTTCTAACCGAACTCCTTCTAACAATGTATATCATAAGCATGATTTGTTTTACAAGAAGAGCTTTTCAGATTCAAAAGCAATACTTCTGCTATTCATCACCAGATCCTTTACATAGGGCTGTATGGAGAATTACATTGGACAGAATTTTAGTGTCTTAAAAGTTTACATATTTATTGTTTTTAAAACAATAAGGCCCAATTTTACTTTGATCATTATGACTATGCTATTGAATGGGGAGATGAGCACAGAATGATTTTAATAGCTTTCCCCCACCTAAGGGCTTTAATCTACAATCCAGAGCTTTCTCTTCCATTGATATGAGTACCAACCCATGCTAGCCGGTGAGAAAATCAAAGTAACAGTAAATTTGAACTCTTTCTGTCTGTGATAGTATAGCTGAAATAGTTCTGTTTGAATGATTCTGTTCATCACCTGTTAGGTTGTTTCAGATCTATCCTTCTAGGAGTGATGTTCTAAAATCTATAATCCTCTGTGTCTCACTGTCAAATTGCAAGAATCCTACTTGAGTTTATGGTAATTACATTGACCTTATGTAATTATATCAGAACATTTCTTTTTGGTTTGTAATGATACATTGTTATATCCTTGTTATTTTATTTTCCAGTTTATTAATTAAGAGGGAAATGCTAGTTTCTGCAGACCCCAAATCAATAAATCTATCTACCCCCCACATATATACTATAGAAAAAAATATATATTTTATATATTATATATACATATATATATAAAATAAAGGAGATGCATTTTTTTTAAAGAATCATTAGACTCTTCATATTCTCCTCTTTAACTTCTTTAATAATTGTATAACCTCCCTTTGGTGTATCATGACAAATATCAGGCAGGGGTCTCCTGGCCTCCCAGGCAGATTCCAGAATTTCAACCACACTCAACTGTTTTTAGATTTGTTTTTGGTACTAAGAAACCAAGTTGGTCCATAGTGTCAGACCTTGTTTCATGCCTTTCTCTGGATTGGCTGTCTGCTACTACAGGCGTTCTTCTGTACTAGTTCTGCATACCAAGAGGCCAGTCAGCTCACATTGAAGAAGGTGATGCCACCTACCATGCATTTGAGCTCCTCAGGGCCTCAGAAACTTACCCTCAAAAATCATCTTTCTAACAAGCCTCTTCAAGCCCCTCTAACAAGCCCCTGAAGGGAAAAGGGAACGTGTTTGCTCTGTTTCATACTCCTAGTTGGTGTTCTATTTCTCCACACTGCAGTTAAAATGAACTCTGAGAACTCAAAACTCACCAACTCTTTCTTCCTCTTCAATCCCCTGCAATTGTTTACCATCATCTTTTGATAAAATCTGCAGTTTTATCCAACTCTTGTTGATTTATGTTTGTTTTTGAATACATAGAACTCTAGCATTCTCCCAAAAGACAGAAGTACAACAATGTGATACTCAGAAAAGTGTCAACCCTCACCTATTCCTTTGTGCCATTTCACACCCACTTTTCTCCTTATGGGTCACTAATTTCATTGCTTTTTGGTTTATATTTCCTGTGTTTCTTTTTTTTTTTAAACTGAACAGATACATGTTTTTTTATTTCTTCCTTGTATACATGATAGCATATCGTATGTAAACTTTAAACTTGACTTAATGTTTCCTGAAAAGGACTCCATATCATTTAAATGTGCCTTATCTAAGTTTTTTTTTTTTTTCCCCTAAGTATTTCATGGACAGGGATCCTAATTGAAGAGCACCCTCTGCAATTGTATAGTGAAATTCAGTTTCTTTAATGGCTCACGATGGTGGTGGTGGTGCAAAGAGGGTTTGCAGCATCTTTTTCTCTTTCATTTCTGCATCTTAATTTTTTTCTTTTTCTTCTTTCTGTCCCTCTACTTCCAATCTCCAAGAGGCAGAAATTGTATTTATCTCATTCTGTCCCAGAGCAATGCTTCTCCAAGTCTATAAACTTTTATTTTCATTTTCTTTGAAGCCCTTTTCCTGCAGGTGGTGCTGTGAATGACTGGGGCAGAGATACCTGTTTTCAGTATTTTAATGCTTGGTATTGGACTTTTGCTTTGTGGAGGTGGTTTTTGTCTGTGCTCCATCTAAGGTCTCCACTCTGCTATACGCTTTCTCTCAGTCAAATCCTCCTCTGTCCACTCTCCACGCACACAAGCCTGCAGTCATGCACGGGTGTTCCAGCATTATCTCCGTCAGGATTTGGAGTTTATTTTTCTACATATCTATGCTGATGGAAAATTTGTGGAATTTCCCACCTTCTAATGATGCCGAAGGCATGGGTTGTGTGTGGTTTTCTTTGAAGTTTCTGTTGCTTATGTGATTTTGAGGAGACTGTGTGAACAGGTTCATATTCAGGAGGTTGCCATTCACCTCTAAGTAAAGAAGGCTTAAAATCCAGACTTTCTTTTAACATGGTCTATACAGTACTTCACAACCTGGCTCCAGCTCAACCCCATGTTGAGCCCCCTGTCTGTTTGTTCTTTCTGCTCCAGCTATGCCTAAATTCTTTGCTTTTGGGCTGTCTTTTATAGATGCCATAAAAATAATTTTACCTTAAAATTAATTTTGATAGTACTCATTTATACTATCTTTTCTTTGTTCTTGTTTTGTTTTGTTTTAAGTAATCTCTAAATCCCACACAGGGCTTGAACTCACAACCCCGAGATCAAGAGTTGCACACTCTACTGACTGAGCCAGCCATGTACCCCTCATATAAACTATCTTAAATCTTAGTAGAATTAATGGTACTCTCTTCTGCACAATGATTGTTACTTCTCCCTCCAACAATAAGCATACTTTCCCTCCCTAATTATCACCACTTACTAATTTTTTACCACTTACTAATATGATTTAAACATGTTAAAATATGTTAATGATTTATTTTCTAATTTTTAAGGTAACAATATCCAACTAGTAACTTTGAGAGAGTACAACTAAACACTCTTTTTAATTAGAGAGAGCACATTTCCTTTTTTTCCCCCTGGATTTAAAATCCTGCTCACTGGAAAAATGTCAGAGTTGAAAAAGCCAGTCCTTTTTTTTATATTGGTAATGTATCTACGGCTTAGAAGAACCAGTATTTATACAATACAGTAGTAAGAATAATTACCCAGTTTCTTTTTAAAAAGTTTAAAACAGAAATTGTCTTGGCTGTGATAACACTATAATTTATTGGTTAGAATACAGTAGCTACACTGCCATTATTTATATCAATAGGCTCATTAAGGAGCTAAAGATTTTTCTTTTTTCTTTTTCTTTTTTTTTTTTAAAGGAGCTAAAGATTTTTCTTGTTGAGTTGTTGTGCTCCTCTGAATAGTCAATGAAACCTCTGGCAATTCCTTTGATCCAAAAATCTGCCTTTGTTTCCCTGGAGAAACATTAGACAAATTATCTTAGTGACACCATAGACACTTAAAAAGAAGCCTCCATAGTGTTTGCAAAATAACCACTTCCAGAGTGTTTGCCATAGATTATTATATAATATGATTGGCAAGCAGAGTTTTAAAATTAGAGATCCAGGTTCAAATCCAACTCTACTTCATACTTACTGAAATGTGTATGTTCGTGCATTAAAAATTACTAAATCTTTCTAGTTTTTCAGCTTGTGTATGATAAGGAAAATAATATCTAACTCATGGCAGTATTATGAGACTTGATAAAATAATGTATACCAAGCTAATCCTTCAGTAATTAGTGCCTCATTGATGCTCAACAAGGTTATTGGTAGTCTTAAAATTTCTTTGAAATCCAAGTGCAAATTAAGGTGGCTTATTAGAAGCTATGTCATTTGAAGTTCCTTAATTTTTATACCGTAATGCTTCTTAGAAAATGCTCTGTATATGTAGCAGAATGTAGAAGGAGTCTGATAATTAGTGTTTAATTGTGACTGTTCTTTTTTTTTTTTTTTAAAGATTTTATTTATTTATTTGAGACAGAGAGAATGAGAGAGAGAGAGCACATGAGAGGGGGGAGGGTCAGAGGGAGAAGCAGGCTCCCCGCCGAGCAGGGAGCCCGATGCGGGACTCGATCCAGGGACTCCAGGATCATGACCTGAGCCGAAGGCGGTCGCTTAACCAACTGAGCCACCCAGGCGCCCTAATTGTGACTGTTCTTAAGTAGAATAATCAAATATACAATAGAAGAAATTTTTGTTAGTTGGGTTCCTTCAGCTTATTAATCTACAGGTATGTTTTCTCAGGCCCTTATGAAACACAGTGTCCCAGAGGAAGCAGTTCCTCAGTACTGAGAGATATAAATCAAAGTGACTCTCATGGAGCATTTCATTAACATGTGTATGCTGCAGTCTTCACAGCAACCCTCAGAGGCACAGAGTAGACAGTATCTGTGCTCTCTTCATCTTTACCTAGCTTTAGGTCATACCTTAGCTGTTCTGGGTTCTGGGTGCTAACTGTTCACTGATAACCCCATCTTTTGGGCAATTGCCCTCTCCTCTGCCTGGAACTGTCTTGCTGGAGAGATTAGTCCCAATCTCATATGAAGGCACAAAAGGCTGGCTCTTTGCCTAAAGGTTGGACCAAATCCATGTTTCCCCCATGGGTTCAAGCTGAAGTAGGCTCCAGCAGCAGTTCGTACTCTCCAAGATGGCTCCCCAGTGAACCCACATCTCTTGGTATTTTTCTTTTGGTGTGGTCCTCCTCTATACTGAATCTGGGATAGCCTTGTGTAACCAATAGAATGTGGCAAAAGTAACACTGCAAATCTCTGAAGTTAAATTATAAGAATCATTGAATTGTCATTTGTCTTTAATAATGTTTATTCTGGAGAACCTAGGCCACCATGTAAAAACATCTGACTATCTTGGGAAGGCCATGCTGTTAGGAGTACAACCGTGTAGAGTCTGGCTAGAGACAGAGCAGATGTTGACCAGCTCCAGGTGTTCCAACTATCCCAGCCCAAGTGTCAGATGTGGGGGGCAGAAACTATCTTGGATTGTGCAATCCCAGTGGATGTAACATGGGCGAGAAACCAGGGCCCCAAGCTGGTCTCTAGTTGTGTTGTCCCAGTCATCTTTAGTCATTTGAGCCATCTGACTTTGCTGGACCCTCCTCAAGTTCCTGATCCACCAGAATCAAGAGATAATAAAATGATTGTTGTTTTAGACCACTAATTTGGGAGGAAATGTGCAGCAATAGATAACAAGAACACCAGCTGAGACCACACACTTGCTTAGCTTCTTCCCCAGCTCTATGCTGCCTCTCGCCTCCTCTCCTTTCTTCAGTGAAGCCCTTCCGGAAGTCGCTTGCATGAGAATCATCATTTCAGATCTCCTTCTAGATGATTATGCCTAAAACTGGTAGGTCCTATTAGTTTTCACATTTTCAAGATGTTCAAATGGAGGTACAGATGAATAAAATAACTTCCTGAAAGTTACGTAACTAATACCTAGGAGAGCTGGTCTTCGAACAGGCCCCAGAGCCCTTGCTCTTAACCAGAATGCTATACAACTCTGACCAGAGCTACTGTTGTCTATCACGGGCAGAATATCATACTGGGCTACTATGTTAAAGCTTCCAGTTAAATTAGCCTTACAATATAAAAGCAACCATTTACTTACTTTTTGATATGTATATGTGTGTGTGTGTGTGTGTGTGTGTGTGTGTGTGTGTATATATATATATATATATACATATATATATATATATTTTTTTTTTTTTTTTTCCCCCCTCTCATTCTGTAGGTCTGTGTCTTTGACTAAGGAAAAAATCCACTATCTTGTTTACCATGTAAGCCTTCTGTGAGTGGCAGGATGGCAACACATGGGGCTGCCTGGCTGCTGGCCAAGTGTAGTGGTGTTCTGTTTGCACCATGCCAATCCTTTTGTCACTTGTTAAAAATTCAGTGTTATCTCCTCTCCCAAACATTGCTACCATCTGCCTACACATGACATTGACAATGATTATGTGGTAATTGCCTCTGTGTGTTTGATACCAATTATTATAATGTGGAATGGCCAAAGCAAATATATTTTCAAGCATCTATTTTTAAACCCTACCCTTCCAGTCTTCCCCAACACCTTGTCTTCCCCAAGCACTTTGCTTATTCTTTTGATTCTTTTGAAACTTTGTGATAGCTTTGGAAACTCTTGATGCTTTCTGCTTCATAAAAAAAAAAAGGTATCATAAAAATCTTTCTATTTGTCCATTGACCAAATTAAAATAGCTTTAGGGGCTAATATTTTAAGATCACAATAGAGTCATAATGTGGACTGGTAAAAGTGTTCATTTAATTTTGTTAAATGGAGCCAAAATAACTTGATAGTTTTTCAGTAGCATTTTCCCAAATGTGTCCTTCTAAATAAGTCAGTGCTTGCATTTATACATCCTAAGCTTCTTTTCCAAAATTGTTAAACATAATACATAGTTTTAAATAGTATATTCTTAGCTAGTGTTTCTTGAAATGTTTGGAAGATTACCTTCAATAAAAAATTCCTGAAATAGCAAGCTTTTTCCCAACATCCAACTTTAATAAAAATATCATTCATCTCCTCTCCCTACTACTTTGGCTATAAAATATCAATTAATATTTGTCATGTGTTTAGAGTAATAATAATTTTAAAAACTTTTCATATACGTGCCTTTCAGACTAAGATGGTTCATATTAAATGCCTGGCAAGTTTCTTAAGGGAAAACCATGTGATTGGCCTAAAGCTGAGCATAATCAGAGGTTGGAGAGTGTTCTAAATGCAGGGATGAAAGCAAGAAGATATGACTCACTCTGGAAGGAAAGCAAAGCCACAAATAATTAGAATAAAAATCTTTTGGTATCTATCTTAGGAAGTTGTGGCAATTAACTGTGAGGTTCCATTTAGTGAGAATCCTGTGTCAGAGACTTGAAGTCAAAACACAAAGGAAGTTACTGATTAATACAAAAAGTACTCACCAGTTGCTCTCTAACCTTTCTGCAACAAACAGACAGAAAAACTTATCTATATCTCTCCCTGAAAATCCTGCCAGTTTCTAGAATATTATCTTGGGCAAGTTACACTCAGTTTCAGTGAGCATGCTGCTTCTGTACCTGGCTGACTATCACTGATTCTCTTAATCTGCTCAATCCATGTCATGGGGTGCTTTTCCTTATAGCTTCTAAACTTTTTCTTTATGTCATTCAAGTCTAAGCTTGAGTATCTTTTCTTCAGAAAATCCCATCCTCGTCATCCAGTCAAAACTTCTCCTAACTCTACGTTCTCTTACTCTGCTATATTTCCCTTCAGAGTATTTACTTGATTATTTTCTATCTCTCCTTCTAGAAAGTAAGACTCATGAGAACATGCATTGCTCTACCCTTGGAACCTAGAACAAAACAACATAGTAAGAACTCAAAATTTTTGAAAAATGAATAAACAAAATCAAGAAATAAAATAATAACAGTTATATATGCTCTGAAGGAGAAAATAGTGTGTGGTGTTGTGTTTAAAAACAATTTAACTGTGGGGTAGTGAATAGGATTGTCAGAGAAATAACTCTCTGAAATAATAACAAAGACTTTAAGAATGAGAAGGAAGCTTCCTTGCTTAAAGCCAGGGGAAACACATTCAACCAAAAGGGATAGGAAGTATAAAGGACAGACGATGTGAAAGAGCTTATTAAGTACTGAGAATTGTTGGAAGACCATTGTGACTAGAGCACTGTGAATGAAGAAGAGAGTGGCTCAAGATAACGATGGAGAGATGAGGAAGAGATTGGTTACACAGGTTCTTGCAGATAATGATACAGGGTTTTAGTAGTATTCTTAGTGAAATAAAACTGCTGCAAAGCTTTAAGTGTGGGAGTGGCATGATATTATTTGTTTTTAATAAGGGCTTGCTGTTCATTGGATAAATGAGTGGAAGGAGAGAATACAATAGTAAAAGCAATGGGATGAGCAGTTATATGGCTATGAGATAGGATTTACAGAGGAACAGCAGGAGTCATTTTGGGTAGATTAACTCTGAGATGCCTATGAGATATGCCAGTGGAGATGTCTAGGCTCTGATAAACTTCATGTAATTGAACTTCTGAGGTGGTTTTGTTATATTCCCCACTGTACAAATGAATTTACTGAGATATAGAGAAGTTAATTTCCCCACACTCGGTTAGCAGCAACTGGCAAAGTGAAAGTTGCATCGTCTGCTTCAGTCTAAAACAGTGCTTATAACTCATTAAGGTTAGCAGATCCAGGAAAAAGTCTTGTCCAGAAATAGATATTTGGGAGTTGCACATGGTATTATATGTCTGTTGGTATGACTATGTAGAAAGGAGAGAGAGCTGAGACCTGAGGGATATCAACATGTAAAGTCTTGCTAAGGAAGCAAAAGACACCAACATGGTCTGACCAAGTACATAAGAGGAAATAAGGAAAGAAATTTCATGACAGCAGGGAGCAGAGTATTACTGGGATAAAGGAATGGTGAACTCTGCTGAATTGTTGAGAATTCAAGTAAAATGAATACCACAATGACCCACACATGTTTAATTAAAAAGTGCAAGATTAAAGACCTTCAAAATATGTCTTCCCCAGAAACTCATCAGCCTCTTGTATTCCTTTAATTTTAAAAACTATAATCAGGCTGGGGTGTAAAAAATAAAATAAAGTACAAGCAAAAGTGAAACAAGAAAAAGAAGAATTTATAAGTCATGTAACTTTGGACAAATCATTTGACTTTCTCCGAGGTCTCAAGTCCTTGCCATAAAATTAAAAAAAGTTAAATCTATTCTATTTCTTATATAAGCTTCTTGGAAACCAAATATGGTGATGGGGTGTTAAAATGCTTTGATAACTCTTAAAGCATTAAGGAATATTGGCTCTCTATACATATGGTTCTCTACACATTTACATTTTCTCTTATCCTATCTCCCCATTGAATAGCAACTTCAAAAACCATAATGTCTACTATTTCCTTAGTTCACTTATGCCTAGTACTATGGAATGCATTTCGCAGGGTTAAAACGTGTAAATCCAGATGCTATTTTTTTGGAAGACTTCAAAAATTTTGTAATTACCATGAATATTAATAATGTCAATATTTGCAGGTGGTCATTTTAGTCATCTTCCCACATTATTTTTTCCAGGGCTGTAAATAACACTTTACTATTTTTAGGTACACATTTATTCCTGTTGTAACTCACAAGGAGTTACAATAAATACAGTAAGGTTGTGAGCAATAATCCTAAAGTTGCAGGCTTTTTTGGTCCTACTCCACAGTTGCAATTTTATTTTTCATAGTAAACAAGAAAGAATACAAGAGAATGGTTTTGAGTTTCCTTGTAGGAGACCATGTATGTAAATATACTTGCAGCCCCTCTATACCGCATGGCCACATTACACGGGGCTTATAGGTACTAAGACTTGAGAGATAAAGAATAACAACATAAGCAATAAGAACTCTAAAACTTTTAAAGTTTAGTTGGACAGGCTAAGCACAATGCTAGTCTGAAGATATCCGCAAGAACTCATCTGAAGAGACAGTTTGGTACAGAAAATAATAGCAACCCATCAAAGAAGACACAGGGCTAAATGTTAACAATTGGTAATTGAGAGCAGAAAAAAATCAATATCCCTATAATATGTTAACTAATTTGTTATAAATTTAAGTCTTACAGTCAATAGATTTTATCACAGGACGAGAACCGCGTTTTCACAGTAGTCATGGCCTTTTGGGTCCTAGAATAACTTTACAGAAGAAACTGCTGGTCTGGAATTTTTATAAGCCAACTTGGTCTTTTGAGGCCAAGCTCCAAAATGGTCATTCTGAACCAGGTTCATAAAGGAGACCACTATAAAACTCTTAGCTTACTCTATTATGACAGCAGCCAGTCCTATTTTCAATTCCCTCCACCCATGGAAAAGGTTCACACTCTGACGGAGAATGGGGAAAACACTATCAGGAAAACCTGGGGAAAGTAGTTTGTTTTTGCGATTTTTAACTTAGAGTTGTTTGTACTGAGTTCCTTCTGTCTGCCCATAGATTTGTGATACTTCAATTACTAGCCCTATAGAATTAAGGATTCACTGTAGTTTCCCATGGGGTGTTTCCTTTGGCTTTCCTCCCTCATCTTCAGATCAGTAGGCCAGGAGGAAATCAAAATCATAAAGATATCTAATAACAGGTAAAGACAAAATATTCTAAGACAAAATGGGTTTTAGTGTCTACTACCAGTGAATATTGTTTAATAGATAAGGAGTGCAGGCAACTAGAATCACAACAGAAGAAACATTTGAGTAGTAAAGCTGGGATTTCTGTAACCCCTCATGTTAACCAGGTCATAACAGGGAGCCAATTCAGAACGACTCAACCTTTAGTAATTCATAATTTAATTTTGAAATTTAAGAAATGTTTGTTACTTTGCTAAAAATTATATCCTATCTCTTTGTACCCTAATGGTTGCCAGAGAGGAGTGGTTTCTCAAGGGCAGTGTCAAAGAAAATTGTGTCAAATGGAGTTAAACAGGCAAGGAACAATTTATTTAAGACTACTGTAATAAGGGAGAGAGATTAAATTCAACTCCACTGACACAAAAGCAGAAAAGTTTTTAAGCATTGGGGCGAGCAGAAGAGTACTTGAGGACATTAGTGAGGAGATACGTTCAGTGTGACTAGGCCATCTCTGTTTGCTGATTGACTTGTCAAAGTTAGGCTCCTAACTTCCCATAGAGACTGGGAGATAGTGGCCCTGTTTTCTTGATCATCACCTTTCTGGGAGAATATTTACATCTCAAAGGGGTAGAAAAAGAATTGATAATTGCAAATTTTCTAAAGTAAGTGCTCTAAGAAAAGGGAGGTCAAGGTTCTGCAGTCAGTGGGATATCTATCTAAAGTTTGATGAAGCAGAGGTGAAGATTAAGGCTGTCTTGGTCAACAGTTAGAGGACTGATGTCCTATACTGATGTCAGATACTGCTGAAGTAGTCTTCTATGAAGTCTGTACTTATAGCTTATGAGTTATTCTAAGCAACAGGAAGAGACTTCTGGGGAAGCTGAATTAAGATTTATGAGCTTCTCAAAGCTCTATTCTATGGCTCTACCTCTCATCTGGTAAGACCTCACTCATTGTTTGGTAAGAACTCAGTTTTGCAGCATGGGATCAACCGTGCCGTGCAGAGGCACAAATACGTGCAGAGGCACAAATATTATTTGCCTCTTCTTCAGCCAGCAGGAAATCCCTGGAGTGGGTGTTGTAAGTAAAAAGGCTAGAGGTGATGTTGAAGGGAAAAGCAATTGCTTCTGCCTGCTAATGTTTAATCTGTCCCCTGCAGAAATGAAAGCGGCCTTTTATCTTTGAGTAGAATAAGGTGATTTAGAAGGGGAACGAGATGACACTGCAGTAGTTGAGGCTGATGCCTCAGTAGTAAATTCAATTCAGCTCATGACTTATGCGAATTTCAAGACTGAGATAAACTTCACTAATGTAATGGCTTCTGGGGAGTAAGTTCAGAATTTCTTTTAAGTCTCCTAAACTGTTGTTGCCTTGCCATTCTGGGTTACACTGTAGTGGCAATGTTTGATCTGCGGCATTTAATGACTTCTCATCATTTCTATCATCTTCACAGAAATTTGCTCCAGGCTGAAACCTGACTCAAGTTGAAGGGAAGTCATAAAATATTTTTTCCCCATAGCTGAGAACTTCATAATTCAACGTAAGACAAAACAATAATACATGTAGTATAAACACTTTAATAAATGCCTGTTTCATAATCAATTTGCTTGTTCATTTTATTTTTCAAATATTAAGTTAATATTTATAAGGTCCACAAACTCCTGAATTCTGCTAAATTTGCACTGGATAACTCAAACATAACTATTCTGGTTTGTTTACAATAATTTTATTTCTATCTCCTGACAGTTCTACTACATACTTTTGATTTTAATATTATTTTCTACAATACACTAATATGAAATCTTTTGGAAAAATAATGCTTTATAATTCTAAATAGCAAAATGGTCTTAAAAAGAATTTTTTAATCAAAATATAATTGACATAAAATAAACTACACATATTTAAAATGTACAATTCGATTCGTTTTGACAAATGTATACAAACCTAAAAGAATCACCACAATGAAGAAAATTAATATCATTCATTATCCTAATTTCTTTGTTCCCATTTTTAATGCCATCGTCTTGCCCTCCCCACTCCTACTCTGGAAGCAACCTCTAACCTGCTTTCTTTCATTATATATTAATTTGAACTTTGTAGAATTTCACATAAATAAATAAATTCATACAACGTGCACTTTAGTCTTCCTTTTTTACTCAGCATAGTTATTTTGAGATTCACCCAGTTTTAGTGTGTATGAAGAGTTCATTCTCTTTTAATTGCTGAGAAGTATTGTGCTATAGAATATAACAGAGTTTATATATTTACCTGTTGATAGACATCTGGATTGTTTCCAGTTTTTGAATATCACACATGAAGCTGCTATCAATACTTGTGGAAAAGTATTTGTAAGGTCGTATGCTTTCTATTGGCTAAACACCCAGCAGTATAATGGTTGGATCATATGATCTATGTGTGTTTAACTTTTTAAGAAATTGCTAAACTCTTTTCTGAAATGGTTGTACAATTTTATACTCCTACCAGGGATGTATGAAAGTTCTAAGTCCTCTCCAACAATTGGTATAGATGGACTTTTTAACTTTAGTCATTGTAAAATAGGTGTTTGATAGTATCTCCTTATGGTTTTAATTTGCATTTCCCTAATGGCTAATGATGATGAGCATCTTTTCATGAGCTTGCCATCCATGTCTTCATTGTGAAGTATCTGTTTAAATCTTTCATTTATTTTTATTTTGGATGCTTTGATTTGGTATTATTGAGTTTTGAGAATTCCTTATATATTCTGGATACAAGTCTTTAATATTGTATTAATATACAATATCCTAATCTATGGCTTTTTTTTCCCTTATCTTAACAATATCTTTTTAGCAGAAGTTCTTAATTTTAATGGAGTCTACTTTGTCAATTTGTTCTTTTATGGGTGGTACTTTTTGGGTCATTTCTAAGAAAATCTTTTGCTAACCAAAAGTAATAAAAATCTTCTCTTAAGTTTTCTTTAAAAATTTTTGTAGTTTTATATTTTATGTTTAAAATTAATCCATTTGAGTTAATTTTTTAATGTCCTTTGTGTACAAAGATTTTTTTTGCATATGAATATCCAGTTGTTCCAGCATAATTTGGTGAAAACACCATCCTTTTCCCACCATATTGCCTTTGCATCTTTGTTGAAAAACTGTTGTCCATGTACATGTGCTCTATTCCTAGACTCCCTATTTTGTTCACATGATTCATTTGTCTATCCTATGATAATATTTTTAAGCAGAATTTTTCATTAAATATATTATAGTACTGTAGTACTATAAATGTGTTTTCTCTTCCTTATGATATTCTTAACCACATTTTCTTTTCTTTAGCTTACTTTATTGTAAGAATACAGTATACAGTGTATAATTATAACATATAAAATATGTGTAAGGCTTTTGGTCAATAGTAGTTAAGTCTTGGGGGAGTAAAAAATTACATGTGGATTTTTGACTGCTTGGGGAATCAGTACCCTTAACCCCCACATTGTTCAAGGATCAACTATATTACACTGTCTTGATCACTGTAGTTTTATTGTAAAGCTTGAAGTCAGGTAGCATGATTATTCCAACTTTTTTTTAAATTACTTTGGTTATTCTAGATTTTATCATTTTTATATAAATTTGAAAATTAGTTTGTGAATTTCTACAAAAAAAGCCTGATAGGACTTTGTGGCTACACTGAATCTAAAGATCAATATAGGGAGAATTGACGTCTTAACAATATTGAGTCTTCCAATCCAAGGACAAAGTGTGTTTTAGCTTTTAGTATTTTTCGTTTTCAATGTTGAGTACTTATGTATTTTGTCAAATTTATCCCTTAGCATTTTTATATTTTTAATGCTCTTGTAAATGATACAGTTTTAAAAGTTTTAGTTTCCAATTGTTCATTGCTAGTTTATAAAAACATAATTGATTTTTGTATGTTAATGCATTCTGCAACTTTGATAAATTCTCTTATTTTTCTGGTCAATATTTATTTTTTAGTAAATTCCAGTGGATTTTCTACATAGAAAATCATGTTGTCTGTGCATAAAGACATTTTTACTTCTATTTTTCTGATCTGGGTGTCTTTTGTTATTATTATTTTGTTACTCATTTTCCTTTAACTTACTGGTTATTACTTTCTGTATAATATTGAATAGAACTTACTCTATATATAGTATATAAGATATATTGTTTTTGGTTCCTGATCTTCAGGACAAAGCATCTGATATTTCATCATTTTGTAAGGTAATAGCTATAGGTTTTTGTGATGTCTTTCGCCAGTTTCCTAGTTTGCTATATATATTTTTTTTAATCAAGAAGAAATGTTAGAATTTGTTAAACATCTTTCTGTTGATTATGTTTCTAGCATTTTCCTTTTTTCAGTTTTTAATGTGAGAAAATACATGCATTGATTTTCAAATGTTAAGATAACCTTGCATTTATAGGATAAATCCCAACTGGTCATGATATTTTTTGTTTGTGTTTTTGCATCATTGTTCATAAGAGATTGATCCATAGTTTTCTTTTATTTTTATCTCTGTCTACTTTTGGTATCAGAGTACTTCTGGCTTTATAGATTGAATTTTAAAGTATTCTTTTCTTTTCAATTTTCTGAAATAGGTTGTGTCGTATTGGTATTGTAGTTTTCTCTAAATGCTCTCTTGATCACATTTATTAGTGAAACCATCTGGACCTAGAGTTTTCTTTTTTAGAAGGTTTGAATCTATAAATTCCATGTTTTCAATAGATATAAGCCTATTCAGGTTATCTGTTCTTCCCGAGCAGAATTTGTGATAATGTTTCTTAAAGAATTGGTACATCTATGTTGTCAAATTTTTTGGCATAAGTTTGTTCACAACATTGCCTTGTTATCCTTTCAATATCTGGGGAATCTGTGTTAAAGACATTTCTTTCTCTTCCTAATATTTGTAATTTGTGTCTTTTTCTTTCCAATCAGTTTCAGTAGAGGTTTATTAATTCTGTTTATTGTCTCAAATAAGATTTTCATTTTATTAATTTTTCTTTTTTTTCTTTTCTATTTCATTGATTTCCATTTTTAAAATTATTTCCTTTCACTTATTTACTTTGGGTTTAATTTGCTCTTCTTTTTTTGGCTTCTCAAGGTAGAAGCTGAGGTTATTGATTTGATATCTTTCTTCTTTTCTATAATGTCATTTAGTGCTATAAATTTTTCTCTAAGCATTGCTTTTGTGTCATCTCACAAATTTTGATATGTTGTCATTTTTATTTAGTTAAAAATACTTTTTAATTTTAATTATAATTCCTTCTTTGATCTATGGATTACTTAGCAGTATCTGAGGAATTTCCAGAGATCTAATTTTCTGATTTCTAGTTTAATTCCTTATATTCAGAGAATATACATTGTATATTGTATATTTAATTCCTTATATTCAGAGAATATACATTGAACCTTTTTAAACTTGTTAAGACTGGTATTAGGGCCCATAATATGCTTATGTGTGTGTAATTGAAAATAAAGTGTATTCTGTTATTGTTAGATAGAATGTTCTAGTAATGTCAATTAAGACAATTTGATACTCTTACTCAAATCTTACATATCCTTACTTACTAATTTGTCTACCTGTTGTGTTAATTATTGAAAAAGGATGATTGAAGTGTCTATTTCTCCTGGCAATTATATAAGTTTTTGCTTCATGTGTTTTGAAGTTCTGTTATTATGTACATAAACGGCCTGTTATATCCTCTTTACGAAATGACCTTCTTTATTCCTGGCAGTAGTCTTTGTTCTGAAATCTATTTGGTCTAATAATAATATAGCCACTCTAGATTTCTTTTGGTTAGTGTTAACATACAGTTTTTCCAACCTTTTACTTTTAACTTATTTGTGTTTTCAAAGTTTATTTCTGGTGGGCAGCATATATCTCCGGTTTTTATTTGTGTTTGGTCATTTACATTTACTTTGCTTATTTATATGACTAGGTTGCAGTCTATCTTCTTGCTGTTTTTTGTTTCCTTCTTACTCTCTTTCTGCCTCATTTTGGATTAATTTTTTTAATGATTTCATTTTCTTTCCTTTGTGGCTTATTAGCTGTCACTGATTATTTTAGTGGTTCCTTTATGGTTTATAATATATATTTTTCACTTATCATAGTTTAATTTAAGTGATATTATACCATTCATGAGTAGCATATAACCTTATACTATAGTAATAAATTTACACATTTCCCTTCCTGATCTTTCTGTTATTGTTATATATTTTATTTTCATGTTTTTTATAAACTGTGCACTACATGAATATTTTTATTTAAGCAGCCAATTATTTTTAAAAGAGATTTAAGTAATAAGAAAATACTTTACACACTTACCCAAACATTTACCATTTTTTGTGGTCTTCGTTTTTTTTGTGTGTAGATCCATATCTCTATTTGGTATACTTTTCCTCTTCTTGAATAATTTCTTTAATATTTCTTGAAGTATGGTGATGAATTTTTTGTGTATATTTGAAATACTCCTTATTTCACCTTTTTTTTTTTTTTTTTTACAGATTTTATTTATTTATTTGACAGAGAAAGACACAATGAGAGAGGGAACACAAGCAGGGGGAGTGGGAGAAGGAGAAGCAGGCTTCCCATGGAGCAGGGAGCCCAATGCTGGGCTTGATCCCAGGACCCTGGGATCATGACCTGAGCCGAAGGCAGATGCTTAACGACTGAGCCACCCAGGCGCCCCTCACCTTCTTTTTTTAAAGGTATTTTCTCTTGGTATAGATTCTGGGTTAAATTTTTCTTTCAGTGCTCTAAAGATATTGCTATACTGCCCTCTAACTTGCATTTTTTCCAATGAGAAATCTTCCGTCATCTTATCTTAGTTCTTCTCTTGTTTTCTACACCGAGTGAATTTAAGGTTTTATCTTTATCACTGGTTTTATAGTTTTCTTTATTTTTCTTATGCTTGGAGCTCAGTGACCTACAAGAAATTTATAGCTTTAATCAAATTTGGAAAATGTCCAGTCATTTTTCCTTCCATTATTTTTTTTTACCTTGTCCCTTCTATATTCTCTTCTTAATGGCTTCTGTTCTCTGTATATTGAGATGCTTCAAGTTTCCCCACAGTTCACTTATTCTTTGCTCTTTCTTTCTTTTATTTTATTTTTTTTAAATTCTTATTTATTCATTTGAGAGAGAGAGAGAGAGAAAGCACAAGCTGGAGGGAGGGTCAGAGGGAGAGGGAGAAGCAGACTCCCTACTGAGCAGGGAGCCTGAAGCAGGGTTCGATCTCAGGACCCTGGGATCATGACCTGAGCTGAAGGCTGACGCTTAACCAAATGAACCACCCAGGTACCCTCATTTCTAGAATTTCTATTTGGATCCTTTTTTTTTTACATATTTTGTGTGTTTACTTAGCATTTGAAGTTATGCAACATAGTTATAGTAACTGCTTTAGTGTTCTTTTCTGCTAATTCAAAGATCGTTATCAATCCAATGTAATTTAAGATTGACGAACTTGTTTCTTCACTATGCATCAGATTCCCCTGCTTCTTTCTAATGCCCAGTAATTTACTAGATTCAAGACATTGTGGATTTTAACTGCTTTTTGTGCTAAATATTGTTGTATTTCTATATTGTTAAGCATTATACTAAGACATAATAAAATTACTTGGAAGCAGTTTGACCCATTCAGGTCTTCCTATTAAGATGTAATAGGTGGGACCAGAGCAGTGCCCAGTCTAGACTATTTATTCCCCACTAACTACAGAAGGCTATTTTATGTCCCATGAATCTTGAGGTTAGGTTGTCTGTTCTGGCTGGTGAGAAGAAGCACTGTATCTGGTCTTATGTGAGTACTGAACACTTACCACTAGACCTTTCAGGTGGTTCTTTTCCTAGCCTCAGGTGAGTTCCTCATACACATGCAGTAATCAGTACTCAGAGAAATACTCAAGGGAAATTTTCTGCAGATCTCTCAAGTTTTCTTTCCATACAATTTTTTCCTCTCCAGTACTCTGTCCTGCAAAGCCTGGTTGCCTCAGTCTCCCCAGCCTCTCATCTCTTTCATTCTGACTCAGGTAATCTGCTGGGCTCTACCTGGGTTCCCTTTGCCTGCGTTTTGGCTGGAAACCCTTTAAGGAAGTAAGCTGTGGGAAATCACAGGGATCACCTTGTTTGTTTCCTGGTCTCAGTGATTACTGTCCTTTGTTTCCTGATGTACATTTGTCTTACAAACTATTGTGTTATATATTTTGTACAGTTTTGGTTGTTTTAGGAAGGAGGAAAAAATCTGATCTTTTACTTCATCAGGCTAAAAGCCAAAAATGTTATTTTTTTTAAAGATGATTTTATCACATTATTTTACAAAATACCTTAGCTTGAGTTCATCACTCTGGCTCACATAGATTCAAAATATTTCTTTCTTCCTAATTTGCAATAAAATTTACAGTGTCAATTTGGAAGTGATTTACCCACTGAGTGGTACTATACTGTGAGATAGCATTCTAAGTTGTTTCTAGAAAATTTATTTTTAATGTCAAGCTGGGGAGAAAAAAAAACCTGATTGTGAACAGTTTGGTCAGGGGCCCTTCAGTAGGTCTCCTTTCACCATTGCTAAACTAAAAAAGTTAGCTTCTCTTGAAGATGGCCTCTCCCTGGAGGATGATTTTATCTTATGTCACCAATCTTTGCTAAAATATAAACTGATAAGTTAGTTGCTAATTGATGCCTCAAATCCAATGTTCCAGGGCAAAAACCAAATATTATCTTAACAGCTTGTCACTAGAATTAGTAATCTGGGAGAAATTTTTCTCCTTTGGAAAAATTCATTTATAGGAAACCTGTGGATGGAGAATAAGAAAATGAAGGCATAAATTTGCAGGAAGCAAGTAATCAAAACAAATTGTTTCTAAGAATAAATGAAGAATAATTTTAGGGTGGGTAAAAAAAAGATGAAAATGAGCAGAGTGGGTCAACACAGGAGAAAGAAGTTGAATTAACATGGTAAGAGTATGAAACCTGAAGGAAGAGAGACAGCTTAGAACTTTTAAGAAACATAATGAATAATGTTTGTGTCTATGTTGTTAAAACCTCTACAATGTAAATGTGTTTTATGTCTCCAGATCCTCAGAAAAATCTGACTGTGTCCAGAGATTCTCCATCTTATGAAGCAGACTAAGTCTCCTAGGGGAAAGTGTCTTGATAAACTAGTACTTGTTATATGACATAGCAAGATTTGACTGGTTCCATTCCCAAGAGGTAATTTATATAAATTACAAAAAGTAGATGCAGTGGAAGTATGAGATAATCACATATCTTTATTTTGCTCAGTGCCAGGATGACATTTACATGCTTGGTTTATGAATTATTTATTTCACAGAATAGAAGAAGCTCACCTTTAAACATTCCCCAATGTGTTAGTTATCTATTGCTGTGAAACCCATCCTCCCCAAATCTAGTAGGTAAAGCAATAAACATTAAATTTGATTTCCTATGAGTCAGGAATCAGGCTTGTGTAAGCTGGATGCTTTGGCCCCAAGCTCTCTCATAAGGCTGCAATCAAGGTATCAGCTGGAGCTGTGGTCTCACCTGAAAGCTTGAATGAGAGAACATTCCCTTCTAAGCTCACTCAAGTCATTTTTGAAAAGACTCAATTTTTCATGGGCTCTTGGACTGAAATTTTCAGCTTCTCATTGGTTGTTGGCAAACCTCTTTTACTTTCTTGTTTAGTTACAACATGGAAGTTGGCTTTTCTCAGAGCAAGAGAGACAATCACATGGAAATACGTCTTTTTGTAATCTAATTTCAAAAATGAATAATCTTTTTTTTTTTTTTTGTATTTTATTTGTTGAAAATCACTGTGTCCAACCTACATTCAAGTGTAGGGTATTACATATGGATGTGAATACAAGGAGGCAGGGATCATTGTGTACCATCTTAGAGACTACCTACCACACATGAGGAAAACAAAATATGGTAATTAATGCTCATCATTGTCAATCAAAGTAAACTACTAATTAACTCAGGGCCTAGAGGATCGATATCTCCCCTTATGTTGGTTGAGAAAACCTTTAAAAATCTGTGATACTGTTTGCTTATAGTATATGATTAAGTTAACTGCAAGTTCAAAAATACATGTTTTTAATTATAGGACTAGCTCACTTGTGATTAAATTCTTTTGTTGAACATCATGTGTATATAAGTTTGGTAATTCTCCTCTTTCATAGTTTTCCTTTTAGTAGTTGGCAGTATGCCAGAAATTGTAATATGCAGGGAATTACATTTTATGGTTGTGTCCACATGGTGAGGAAGAATCAGCATGTATAAGATGGAAATATTTTCTGTCAAGTTAATTATTTCAGCAGAAGCTGAAACACAGAACTAAGCACAATTGACAAAAGTTACCCACACCCCTAACTACTTTTTATCCAAAGGAACAAATAGCCCTTGCTGCATATACTTACATATTCTTGCCATTTTGATAGAAATATCTAAGGGCAAGCTACCTGTAATCTGTGTCACATAAGTTCCAAATCAACCCAAATATATACCACAGTCAATTTGCTCTTCTTTCTAATATTATGTTTCTGTTAATAGCATTGACATGTTTAGATTCTCAGCATTATTACTTCTTTTTTTACATACCACTCTCCATTTAGCCATTCAGTTCTTCATCATGTAGGCAACAGCTCTCACACTGTTTCATTGGTTTTGTCATTGGTTTTTCATTGGCTTTTTTCAAAATCTTTCTAATATTTCTCCTTTTTATTTTTTCAAGAGTAAGCATCTCAAATAATAGAAACATGTCAGTCTCTTGTGATATAATTTTCACTCCTCAAGCTTCTTAGATTGAACTAAACCTAACTGAGGTTTAATCTCCCATTTTTCTTCCCATGGCTGCTTCTAGAATTTAGCTTACTGTATTTATTCACCTATATTAAATTATGTAATTTATTTCCCATCTTTCCATCTATCTATAATACTACCTCGGCCTTTCCCACTAACACATTTAAAACCCTCCCATCCATCAGTAGTTCTAATGTTTATTCTTTCATGGAATTTCACTTGATTGTGTTATCTAAAAGAAATATTTCCCCACACAGTTGGTGTTCATACTTAATATTATATTTTTGATTGTATATTTTATCACCTCTATTAGACTACAAGGTAATACTGTTCATCAATGTTTTCCACCAAATACCTGTTATAGGATCTTACATATATTAGACTTTCAATGAAAGTGTAAAATTTAATTGAATGAACCAATGATATAGGTATCCACCCTTATACACACAAACATCAATACACACATAAATGCTCATAACATTTTGGGCTGTCTGTGGACATTTCCATTGATGGAAGGAGTTCATCGAGGTTTTCATTCTGTTACTAGACCACTTTAAGTGCCTGAATATTTTTTCTTTTAATAATCTGAAATCTGAGGGCCACGTGGGTGGCTCAGTTGGTTAAGCATCTGACTCTTGATCTCGGCTCAGGTCATGATCTCAGGGTTGTGAGATCGAGCCCTGCATTGGGCTCTACTGGGCACGGAGCCTGCATAAGATTCTCTCTCTCCCTCTTCCTCTGCCCCCCCCCCCTTGTGTGCTCTCTCTCTCTCTCTCTAAAAAAAAATCTGAAATCTCACTTTTAGATATTAATAACTAAAAATTATACTAATAGTAGTAAAAGTGGTTTCATAATTTTATGTTAAATTATAGCTTTTAAAATATTTTTACGTAAACAAAATTCAATAATTTTCCTGAAGATTCACAGAATAAACCTACCCTTTTGTCTGCTTTTCTGTGTCATCTGTTAACACTCCTCCCTAAATGTCAATCATGTGCAAAGGTCTGTTAATTATGTTTCTTTAGAATTAGCATTAAAAATCCTTTTAGATATGCCAGGAAAAGGGTTATATTGTTAAGCTAAAACGAGTTAAGACAAGTAAAGTTTCAAGAAGCACTATTATTCTGAAAATAGAAAAAGGGCACTGAGTCATTTAAAAGAATTAAATGATGATTATGTGATGTGATAGAGGTGTTAGCTAACTCTACAGTGGTGCTCATATTGCAATATATAAATGTATCAAATCAACATATTATATACCTTAAACTTACATAATGTTGTATGTAATTCAAAAATATTTCAATATAATATTATATTTCAATTAGAAAAGAATTAAATAAGATAATGCACATAAAGCACTTAGTAGCATGTCTTTGTAGAGAGGAAGTCCACAGGAAAAATTATTATTATTGTTAGCAGAAGTATTAATGAATATGTATGGTAAGAGTATAAAACATGTTCAGCCTCTCTGAAAAACAATAAATATATTTAAACAATGTATACACAATATGAGAGAATGTTCTATAATGTTAGTAGTGCTTATCTCTGGGTTATGAGGTTCTTGATAATTTTTAATTTCTTCAGTTCTTTGTATTTTTTCAACTTTTTAACTAATGAATATGTTTTCTTTTATAATTAAAAATGAAGTTTTATTTCTTTGTTAAAATCTCCTTTGTTTGTTGTTTCATTTTATGTGTCTCAATATATTCTAAGTCTAAATCTTTCTGACACTCTTCTCTCAGATCCAACAAAATCCTGTTGTTTTTATCCTTTAGTATGACTTTTATTCATCTTCTACACAAGCTTATTTCATACCTAATCTACTCAGTGACCAGCTTGGCATTTACATTAATTTATTTGACCACATTTATTCTTACTTTCAGATAGAAATTACTCAAGATTATTTTTTAGAATGAAATAATTGGATCATTGATTTTCAACAATTTCAGTTCTTAAATATCTTTACACCTTTTTATAGTCATTTCCATCAATATCAGTGGCTCACTATGACAATACCCCAAACTATGAATAATATAGTCTGCAGAGATAGCATTAGTTGAGTCTGTGTGTGTGTGTGTGTGTGTGTGTTTGTGAACAGTTAAAAAAATCTCACAAGTAATCATGATAAACTTCTCTTCAACCCCTCATTGAGATCGCTCCTTAAGAGTTCCCATCCATCTGAGACATTTAATTTTCCAGGTCTTAGCTGTGGAACACTATGTGGAGTGATGGAAATAGTCCTGGAGTTGTTATCAGATGACCTAGGTTCAAGGCCTTGCTCAGTCACTTACAAGTCTTATGACACAGGCAGCCAGCCACTTAGCCTTTTTTGCTTCCCTTCCCTGATTTTAAAATAGAGAGAAAATATCTCATAAAGAGGTTGCCAGGATAAAATGAGTTAATACAAAAGCTCTTTGTAGATAAAAAAGGTTATATAATCAAAATTATTACTATTATTTTCTTTTAACTTTGAAGTGTGCTTACTTAACACTCAAGACCTCTTTCCTAACTGTGCTCTATCTCTCAGCCCATTCATTATTTTGAAATCCAATGTTACAGGCTCATTTTCAGACTTTTTCACATTACCAATGAGTTCCAATTGGCTCTTTCTTAATGGTCAGGCCACTTTGGGGGTTTTGTAGGTAAAGGCATCCTTTGAAAATGTGATAAGCATGACTTTTAAAGGTCATTAAATACCTCCATAAATCTATGGCACCGTGCTAGACATAGACAAATTATTGAAGTAACAGATATTGTGATAGGAATAGACAGAAAAGGAATATAGAAAGCACAAAGTGAAAACAACATTAGTATTAAATGTAGTTGATAAAAAATAGGTTAGAGTACAATCAGGTTATTTAATATAAACATAAAACGACCAGAATGATTTTTTAAAAAACTTAATACATTACATGACACTCAATTTCTTAAAATTCCTCACTGACTTCCATTTCATGTAGAATAAAGTCCCAACTCTGACTTTTTATTTAAAATTAATCCGTGTATGTGTGTGTATATGTGCGTATTTTATGAGTTCCCTACCTTTAAATATTCTCATTAGAGAATAGGAAAGATATTTTATAGTTTAGGTCATACTTGGATTGAATAAATATTCAATGAATATATCTTTTTAATTGATAAAATCAAACTAATAATGGGCCATTGGAATTTCAGACATGTTTTAAAAAATTCTTATTTTTATTCTTTTTAATATAGCTTACTAGTAAAAAATAAGTTTATCAGTGTTCAAATGTTTAAATCAAATTAGATAATGAAAGTGAAATTAATTTATAAAGCATAAAATGTTATTTATTTGGTAGAATATATATGTATATTTAGATGTATATGTATGTACTTACATGTATATGTAAATTACATGTATATATGTCTTTAGCAATGAATTTAAAATTATTTTGAGAGTCTACTATCTAATAATTTCTCCATTCATTCTTGTTTCTTCATTTCTGTTTTTTCTGTTGTCCTCCTTCCAAATAACATAACTTCATAATAATTGTAAAAATTCCCCCAATTGGGAATTCTAGAAATTTAATTTTGGGGGCACCTGGGTGGCTCAGTCAGTTAAGCAGCTGTTCTCGGCTCTGGTCATGATCCCAGGGTCCTGGGATCGAGCCCCGCATCAGGCTCCCTGCTCAGTGGAGAACCTACTTGTCCCTCTCTCTCTGCTGCTCTGCCTACTTGTGCTCTCTCTCTCTCTGTCAAATAAATAAATAAAACCTTAAAAAAAAAGAAATTTAATTTTGATATACTAATTATGGATAAATGCAGGAAGCTGTTTCTTATCCTTACTTTGGAGGTGGTTTTTATTAATCAGTAGAATTTGAATTTGAATAAGTGTTGCAATAGAAGCAGAGTTTTCAGGAATTGTGATAATAAGACAACCTACTTTGATCAGGTCCTATGTTGTTTATTTTTTAAAGATTTATTTATCTGTTTTAAAAAGTGAGGGGGGAGGGGCAGAGGGAAAAGGAGAGAGAAACTCTGAGCGTGGAGCCCTACCCAGGGCTGGATCTCAGGACCCTGGGATCAGGGCCTGAGCCAAAACCAATAGGCCAACACTTAACTGACTGGACTGTGCCACCCAGGCACCCCAGGTCACATATTGTTTAATGAATATGTGTAAAGAGCTTTGCACTGGCCTATCTACACTTTACTGTTAATAAGGATGCCTAGGGAACCAAGTGAAGCTAATAAATTTTGCATTTATTAGTTTTTATTTTTAAACAATTAGCTAAGTAGAAGAAATTCAGGGATAAGACTTAAGGAAAGCATACCAACATAACAAAGCAGGACTAAATAATATACACTTGCAGGTGAAAGCACTTAAGGAGTTAAAAATAATTAAAGGTAACAAATCTTAAGGATGCGACTTTTAACTCAGGGTTTGAGTCTAAGAATATTTTCTAATCTATTTTAATAATGACTGAACCATGTTTTCAAAAATATCCCAAACTCTTCTTAAATAAGCAACATCAATTTTAATGGTTTCTAATTCATCAACTAATTAACAGAAAATATTGATATAATAAAACCAAAAGCCCATATCATTCTTAGTAATTTCCCATCATATGTGTATATTTTAAATGCAATAGGTGAGAAAGTGTTATAACTATTATAAATATAATTGTTATTTGGACCTGCCACAGTAACCATAATAACTCTAGATTTGCTCTTACATTACCCATTTGGGAAAGATATAGTGAATGGTTCTCATAACGTAAATATTTCTAAAGTTATACAATTTGGACAAAATATCTATTTTTGCTTCTGTCATCTCCTTTTCTCTTGCTCCAAAATTACCAAATATGTTAAAATCTGATCTTCCCTGACTCTTGTTTTAAAGTCAATAAAACTCTTCCCTATTTTAAAAGACTAACAATGTCCCAAATAGATTTATTATCAGTTCGGTGTAGAGCATCACTCTATGTGCCATGTTCAACACTCCCAATTTCAATTTATTTCTTCACCTCAGGGTAACCTCAGATTTTAGATTAATGTCATGTGATAACAGAGTGCAATTCTGCATGACATATTTTCAGTTGCCAAAGACAATGCTTTGATGAACGCCTTTAAAGTAGAATAAATCTCTTATGCTATAAAACAAATGGCCTGGTACACTTTTGCCACCATAATGAACACTGTTCAGGGGTAAAAATGTCAACAGAATTTTTAAAAGACAATGAAAATATACCAGTGGTAGTGTTTTCTTCTGTACCCAAATCATTACAGTTACTCCAACTGGTTCCCACTGGAACCACCTTTCCTGGAGTTACCAGGGACACAGGTGCAAATGATGAACAGGTGCAGACAATTGGCCCAATTCTTCAGTCCCCAGTGTTGTGAGGATATGGGAGAGAGGGGGAGGACTCTACATAAATAGAAGGCAGATTCTGCTACTGAGGATTAAAAAATCTCCATAATCTACACCATTAAATTAGAGCACTTTTATATTTAGAACTGATTATGACAGAGAAACCAATATTCCTTAACTCTGAAAGTTGTTCATCAAAATTAAATTGCAAATCACTAAAATGCTGATTTTTCCACTGCAGAACAATTTAGAATGTTCTTATACTGGCATGTTACAAGTGATGTTCAAACAATCAAGAACACAGCCTTAAATATATTTTGCTCTGATTTCATAGTCATGGCTGTGCTTTGTGGAATTTTGGGTAGTTTTTTTTTTTTTTTTAAAGAAGAGATATGGTCATTTTCCTCAAATAGTACAAAACAAAACAGAAATAGTTTAATCCAAAGGAAGACTATTTCAAATCCTAAGAACATACTGTTTGTGTTAGTGATACGTCTCTGATTCAAGTTTTTATTAGTAGGACCTAACACAGTGCTGGACAAGAGAAGATGTACAGTATTAGTGTTCGGATCAATATGTATTGCTTTATTTATGGGAAGAATTTTGAATGACTTTTTTTCTCATTAAATATTATGGTGGTAACACTATTAAATTTCTTGGCGTTTCAGGGATTAAACTTCCCTCAAGTGGCTTATTAGCATCCAAAAAATGCCATGTAAGTTGTTACACAAATCACCATGTTATTAAAGATATTTAGTGAATAGAAAATATGATCTAAACTTGGACTGAAGCTTTAGTGTATATGTATGTGTGTGTCTATATTTATAACCATGTCACTTAATCACTTAGTGAGTATCACTTAATGAATACTTACTCATATTTAATGAGTACTTATTATTTGTCAGGCACTATTATAAATGTGATTTGTTAATTCATTGACTGCTTACAACAACTGTATGAGGTAATTGTCATTATTCTCCTCACCCCAGTTCTCTAGACGAGAAAACTTATGTATAAAGAGGTTATTTTGCTAAGGTCACAAAGCTAGGCAATTGCAGAGCCAGAATTAGAACGCAGGCCATCTGTTTTTAAAGTCTATTCACTTAACCTCTTTTCTTTAATGTCTTTTGTTAGGCCTTATTGTAAATTTTCTGATGGCACATGATTATAGAGGCATCTGTAACTGACCTATACACACTGGTCTATTAATTGACTTGTTCATACAAATGGTTCTCACACTCCTTACCATTTTAATATGCTCCCAACATTACCACGATATTCTTCTTCATTTTAATGCACTTCGCAAGAGCCTATGAATTTCAGATTAGTCAAACTGATATTCGTTCTCTTTCTTTTTTACCATAAGTACCCCTGAATGAGTTGAAAGGAAACGATCAATAATATACAATAACCTTCCCTTTCTTGCTAATTTAAATTAGATGACTGAAGCAATAGGAATTTCAATGGAGGATCGTAGGATATGTGTGCAAATAAGGAAGATTGGTGGGATATTAAAAACCCCATGACCAATCTAGCAGAAATTCTTATGTTCCATATTTTAAAACAATCCAGAATCTGTACTTTCACTGTGACCGTTGGTCTGGGCCACCATTCTCTCTTAGCTGGGTTATTGCCGTTACCTCCTCCATGCCTCCACTCTCGCCCCCATAGTCCACTCTCTACATAAATAAGTAACTGGGGGATTTAAAAAAAATAACAATCAGTTCATATCACTATTCTGTCACAGATCTCTACCTCACTCAGATTAAAACTAGGAGAGATGTTCAATGGAGTGTGTAGCCCTATAAGAACTCTTCCTGTACTTCTTGTGTGAAAGGAACTTTTTCACTATATTCAACCCCTACCACCAGCCCCCTTGTTCATTTAGCTCCAGTAACTCTGCCCTCTTGGTGGTTCGGTTCAGTGAACACAGAAAATCCAAATCACTTTTCTGCCTCTTCTTCTTTTAGGCACTTTGCCAGGTAGCTCCATCGGTTCCTTCAGTTTTGTGAAAATGTCACCTAACCACAGAGGCTTTCACTATGTATTCCTACAAAACAGCAAAATCTACTGCCATTCTCATACTCACTGCCCTCCTCCTCTCTGCTGTACTTTCATTCGTTATATTTATCACCTGACTTGGTATATTGCTTATATATTTGTTTATTGTCTGTCTCCTCCCTGGAATGTACTGTGCACAAGGGGAAGGGCTTTGTCAATTCTGGGCACTGTTGTATCTATCATCAGTGCTTGGCACCTGGTAGGCACTCTATAAATATTGGGTTAATATATGGAGTAATGAGGGAAGGGGAATAGAATAGGAATGGGATAGAAAATGAAAGAAAAATACCACAAATATCAATTAATGTTTCCTAGGATTTGTTTGGTATCAGTGAAAAAAAGAGGAGAAGCCAATATTTACTATCTCTTTTCTCTATAATGCCAGAATTGTAGACCAAGTTTGAAAATTCTGATTCATTGTTAACTTTGTATTTCTACCTGTTCATAAATTAGGTGTCCTTTATGGTGTCTTTGCTAATTTGCTGCCTATTTTGTAATCACCTTTGCCAATATTATATTTAGACTACCATTTTATAACCTATCTTCCATTTTTTGCATTAGGGCTACCTAAGGGAAACAGTGAAACAGGAGATATTTTTATCCCAGGCAACTTCCTCTCTCTGTAACTTTCCCTGGTATTTCTCTCCTTTGCCACTAATCTTCATGCCACTGACCCTGTACTGGGATTTTCTCCCAGGTCTTCTCCATAAATCCGTCAATGTGGGACTAGATCATTTACACTTTAATGTGAAATTTAATCAACACCTCTTTTCTCTCAGATGTGATTTCATTTTAAGACTTATATTCATCCCAGGCATCCTGTTTTAAAAATTTCTCTAGCACCTGGCTGGCTCAGTCAGAAGAGCATGTAACTCTTGATCTCGGGTTCATGAGATCAAGACCCATGTTGGGTGTAGAGATTACCAAAAAAAAAAAAAAAAAAAAAAAAAAATTAAAAAAAAAATTCTTTCCGGGATGCCTGGGTGGCTCAGTTGGTTAAACATCTGACTTTTAATTTCTGCTCAGATCATGATCTCAGGGTTGTGACATCAAGCTCCGTGTAGGGCTCCACACTGGATGTAGAGCCTGCTTCAGATTCTCTCTCTCTTCCTCTCACTCTGCCCCTCCCCTGCCTCTCCCCTCTTCCTCTGCCCCTCCACACCCCACTTGTGCACCTGTGTTCTCTTTCTTACTCTAAAAAAAAAACTTAAAAAAATTCTCTAAACTCTGGATGTATTCAGATACTTTTTCATGTGTCTATATCATAGGTTCTAGAAGAGTGATACACACAAACATTCAAAACATAGATCTCCCATACTAGAATCTGCAAGTTTCCTGAGAGCAAGACCTTTTCTCATTCACTTTTAAATCACCCATTTTGTGGAATCCAAATAGATTAAATATTTAGGTACATATTTGTTGAATGGATACATACGTGAATGAATAAAATAAAATTTCTAGTGGAATGAACAGTAGAAAACTACTTTTTAAAAAAATAGCATTTATGGCCATGGATTTTTGTTTAGTTACTATTTTATGTTTATTTTTTATTTTCTTGTTGTTTGTTTGCCTTTATAGAAGTTTGTAGCTCATTTATTTAGACCAAGTTGAACTTTCTGTTCTTATAACACATCCAGGAGGAAAATGTCTTGTTGACATAGAATATATCCAAATGTCATATATATTGTTCTTTTCTAGCATATTTATGTGATACAATGAGAATGAGACCCTTGTTCAAGTTTATAGTTTATTATGCAGAAAAAAAATAAAGATGGAGAAAATATTTCCTGTGTCATGTACCCTTGAATATTTTAAAACAAATGGCCTCTTTCTTACTTGTTAAGGACTGTGGAAAATATGTCAACTCCTTTTAGCAAGAGTCCTGGTAGATGAGGTTCTGCATTGCTGATATGAAGCTGCTCTGAATTGCATCCATAGACCACATACATTCCTTATCTTATTAAATTCACCATTAAAATTTTAGATTCGATTAGTCATCTTGCCAAGAAAATCTTCTGAATACATTCTTGTAGAGAGCTAGAGTTTTGATTATTTCATTAAATCATTTAGCATCAACCACAGACACAAAAGATCCAACTCATGTTCATTAGATAATAGTTACAACTGAGAGATAATTTTTAAGAAAAAAAGAAACAAAAATCTCATTTAATAGAAGGACAGAAGGTTTGTTTGAGTAAGCATTTGTTAAAACATGTATAATTATTTGAATATACTTTCAAATTGCAGAATGGTTTGCTAGAGTAAAAAAAAAATGATGACTTTAAGACCTATCAGCCACAACTGTTTTCAACCATTTGATTTGGTAATGGATGTACTTGCTACTGACTTCTGTTCCTGTCTATAATGGGCTAATTACTTTGAAGAGGAAAAAGAAGAGAGTGAGATATAAATAGGATAAAGTCTGGCCATTGATTTGGAACTCTTCAGAAGCTAATTGAAGAGCATATATAATAGTCACTTCAGGCTTATCTGGTTGACGTCTCCTATCTGGACGCCTGGAAGACTATCCTCCCCAGTCTAGATGTAGTTGGGTAAGTCATATGACTCATTGTAGTGCATAGATGTGAGTAGAAAGGCTGGGTGTCACCTTACGGATGAGGCTGTGTAAAATCCTTCTGCAACCTTCTATATTTTCAAAGCCATGCTTTGTGTTGAAGAAATCATAATATAAAAAGTAGGCAGATTTCCCAAGACACCACTTAGTAAAAAACTGCCCTGGAAAGTTATTGAACCTCATCATATTTTGCATAAATAAGACATAGGATTTGTTTTATGAAGCCATTGATACATTAGTATAATTTATTATTTCATTATAACCTCCTATTCATGTAAATGGCAATTATGTTCATTTTATCTGCCCTGAAGTTCAGTATGTTGAGTGGGATATTTGGGCACATGTCCTGTGATGTACAGCTATTGAGCACCCCAGCATATCCTTACTGATTCACATAATGTTTATTGAGTTCCTATTCTATAATGACACTTTGCTTGGCACTAAGAAAAGAAAATTCCTTAAAATACAACAATCTAATAATATAGAAAGATTATAAATGAGTAGTTAAAATTCTGAGAGAGTAGTAGTAATGTCGTGCTCTATTAAGAGAAATGAAGAGCTAAAGAATATTTGAGAGATACTACCTAAACGATTCAGAAAAACAATCACAGAAGAAATCTTGGAGATATACAATGTAAACCCCAAAGACTAAGAAGGAAGTTCAAATGTACCAAGGAGAAGGGCTCTTCAGATGACAGAAATGGCATGCTCAGTAGCACTGGGCACACATTTTATACATAACTAATGGTCAAGGAGCAAGTAGAGATAAGAAGTGGATGATGGTATCATTAATGTGGTTTAAATACATTCTGACAACAGTGAAGAACCACTGACAGATTTTTAAGTTGGGCAAGAACATGATGATGTTTGTTTTTAAAATATTTTGGAAACCATGCGGAAGATGGACACAAGAGGAAGGACTTGTAGGCAGGAAGATTCATTTGGTTACTGAAATAATACAGATGAGACTAATTCACATCTTTATAGCAGTGACAGTGCACATGGAGAGAATATTGTAAATTTTAGAGTCACTGGTGGGAAGGAGGGCTTGTTATATTGTGAGATGTCAATATTAGAGGAGAATGGAGAAGTAGAGATTATAGTGGAGCTTCCAGTTTTTGTGATTGGGAAGAAAATGTTGCCATTTATATCAAGAGGGTTCAAAAAGAGAAATGTGGTGGGCAGAATAATGGCCCCAGAAGATATTTATGTCCTAATTTCTGGAGCCTGTAAATGTTATCTTATATAGGAAAGAATTTTCAGATCTGATTAAGTTCAGGATCATGAGATGGGGAAATCATCCTGGATTATCTAGGTAGACTTTAAGTGCAGTCACAAGCATCCTTACAAGGTAGAGGAAGAATAATTCAGAAAGAAGAGAAGGCAATGTATCCACAGAATCAGAGATTGGATTGATGAACCAAAGATACCAGCAGAAGCTAGAAGGTGGAAGAAGAAGAGGCAAGAAAAGGATTCTCCCTTAAGCTCTCATAAGGGAGCACAGTTCTGGCAGTATGTTAATTTCAGACTATGAAATTAATTTTGGACTTATGGTTTCTATAACTGTAACATAATAAA
Source organism: Halichoerus grypus (assembly GCF_964656455.1). Taxonomy (NCBI): domain Eukaryota; kingdom Metazoa; phylum Chordata; class Mammalia; order Carnivora; family Phocidae; genus Halichoerus; species Halichoerus grypus. The sequence goes on from NC_135714.1 coordinate 45,964,257, forward strand.
TTTCTGTTGTTCGAAACATCAAGTTTATGATAATTTGTTACAGCACCAATAGAAAACTAATACAAGAAGTTTATAAGATTAGCATAGAATTTCTGGCTATCAGCCTGTGTGTGTATATATTTATATGAGTATGTGGGGTTTTGAAGTGTGTGTGTATGTGTGTGTGTGTGTGTGTGTGTGTGTGTAGGTATGGGTACATGTGAACTGATGAAAGTGTAGAGGAAAGGAAAGGCTAAAACTGACGTAAAATAACAACTTGGAAAACCATGTGCTTCTCACTTCTCGCCACTATATTGCAAGCCAAGATACCAGATCTGAAAATATCAGAGGAAGTTAAGAAAGAAAGTTGTAGGCAGGTCAGGAAAATCATCCTAGTTCATAGATAAAGTGCTGTCAGGAGGGCTAGCCATAAATGGACTTTATGATTCCCTGTCTGGGCTGTAAACCTTAAAACTCTGAGACTCACCACATCTCATACAGTACCCCAGCTCTACTTCCTCCACCATCCTTCCATAATGACTTTCAAGAAATCTTTTCTGTATGTCCAACCACACAAGGGAGTAGAGATTAGGACAATCACACAGGGCCATGCTCTGAATTGAACAGAAATTGCTGTAAAATCCAGTGAAACTTTGTGAATCTTCTTTTTATGAGTTTCTGTAATGAGCAGATAAAAATTACAGTAAACATCAGCCGAGTCAGACACTGTTTCAAGGGTGTTTCATGCATCATCTATTTATTCCTCATCATATCACCAAGCTGTAAGTGTAATATTCTTTATCTTATAGATGAGGATGTAGAGGCACAGAGAAATTAATTTATAGTTAGTGAGCAATAGGATTAGCAGTCCAATTGAGCCCACATTTTTAACCAATATGCCAGAAATTTTACTCAAAGTCAGTTGTCACTCAAGTTGATTTCTAAGACTCCTATGCAAATTTTCTAATGTGGAGGGAGCAGCTTTAATGCTAGGGCAGTGTACCGTAGACGATCTTTGATATATGTGTTAGACTCAGCAACAGCACAACAATAACAATATGGGGTCAACCAGTTTTGGAAGGCCTTCTAAAAATCTCAGGTTTTACTCATGTTTCCTGAGCTCAGGCTCTTCTGGAATTCAATTACTGAAACAGGTAATAATGCACTTCCTCTTCCAATTCCTCCCTCTCTCTCTCTTTCTTTTTTTTCCCCCTGGCAACAGACTCTGATAATTGTCAAGCCACCTGGTAAAATAGTCAAGCTGATAGACCTAATCAGAACAAGTTTCTGATTAAGGGACGAACACATAAATAATAGTTGATAGCATAGAATGATTAGGGAAAAAATATTGTGGTTAAGAAGAAAATCATTTTTAAAATCCTTATTGAAAATCATCCCAAACTATCTAAAAAGCTTCTCTTTTTCGATGAAAAGCTTTTATATGTTTCATGGCTATCACTTCAAATTGAAATTCACACTTAACATTGATGTTGATAAAGAAAACCCAAAGACCCACACTAAATGTACAATGACCTCACAGTTTAAATTGAATTTATCATTGCAATTTTTAACATTACCTTTAATGGCTTATTTCTTAATTTTATTTTTATAAATGCAAAAGATAAAAGTTAAAAGTCAAAATACTTTCGTAACTGAATTTTCTAATAGGGTATATTTCAATTAATTTAAATTTAGCCCCCTATTACAATTTTTCCATGTAACCTACATATGTTGAAAAAAAGACTAATATGGCAAGAAGAAATTATTTCATCTTTTAAAAAAAATATTTGAAAACAAGCTCTCTGTAACTATTCATTTTTATTTTTATTATTGTAAAATTGGGACATACAAAGGTAATACATTTCCAAAACTTTCTGAAGGATGTACTGTTGAATATGTGTCTCTAAGACACATGTCCATCTCCCATTTGTAGTGTATACAATTTTGGACTGTTTCTGATTTTAGTATTTCTTTGATCATCTATATTATGTAAATTGTAGGCTTATGCCACAATTTCCTGATTGATCAACTGTAAGCATTATCTGCTTCCATTTATTAAAGATTAACTTCAATTAAACTCCTTTCTCCTCCCCTTTTCTTCCATGTTTTATAATAAATCTTGGTTCTATTGATTATTTATATAATTTTAAATAATATGCTTAAAACTCTCTTGACAGAGTTCCATGATTTCAGTACGGGTTGACCCTGAAAACTTAAGGCTGAGATACAGTGTTTGCCATATTAAAATTATGTCAGTATCATTTATTTCAGAACTTTTGCAACTAAAAGGGGAAAACCCCAAGAGTTCAAAGCATGCTCTTTTTTTATTCATCATTCAAAAGCATCTCACATGTTGCATTTGCTTTGCACTGTCTTCCTTATTTAGAGCTCTGTATTTTCTCTTGGTTTTTCTGCTTACGTTTTGTTGTTTGGTCCCAGGAACTATAGGCCTTTTTCAAATCAGTAAGGTCAATCTGTTAATGGTTTCTTGAATGCTCTGATAGTGACTTCTCCTTAGGTATGCTGAGTGGTTGCTGCTATAGGAATGTCTTCTCTACTAATTTCTGGAGCCCATGTCTGACACTTGCTTGAGGGACTTTTCTTTCTTGCAGTACATATTAATTTTTTTTTCCCAGAAAGAATTCATGGAAAGTAAACTTTCTGCATCTTATTTTGCCCATTCTCTATAGATGGAATATATTGTCATCTAGATTCCAATGAGGCTGTGAGAAATCTAAAGTTTATTGTTATTCTTATTTTCTTATAAAGGATTAGCTATTTTTCCCCTGGAAATTTACAGAGAATTTTCCTTATTTTTTTCTCAGATATATTTTATGTAAGATCTCTGGGTAAGTGTGGGCATAAAAGAACCAATCTTCTTGATACTGAGTATGTCCAATCTGAAGACCTATGTCTTTCTCTTTACCTCTGGAAAATTTCTTTTCTTTTATTTCTTTGATAATTTCTTTCCTTCCGTTTTTTTCATTCTTTCTGGTTTAAATATTTCATGATTCTTCCAATGGAGGAATATGGAAATATGGATTGCCAATATCTTCTATACCATTTTTATCTATTTGGCATTTTAGTTCTATGTTCTGAAGTAATTTCTAACCTTCCAATTCAAACACTTTATTGGATTCAATTCTCAGTAACCATATTTTAAATTTTAGATAACTATTACTCCAATTTATAACAAGCTGTTTATATTTTATTGAAACAATATCTTTTTTTAAAAAGATTTTATTTATTTATTTGACAGAGAGAGAGATATAGCAAGGGAGAGAACACAAGCAGGGGGGAGTGGGACAGGGAGAAGCAGGCTCCCTGCTGATCAGGGAGCCCGACGCCCGATGCGGGGCTGCATCCCAGGACCCCAGGATCATTACCTGAGCTGAAGGCAGACGCTTAACAACTGAGCCACCCAGGCGCTCCTCATTGAAACAATATCTTATCTAAACTGGACATATTAATTAGAAGTGGTTTATTGTTTGTACTCTATTCTCTAATCTGAATATTACTGCTTTTCCTTCAGGATTAGTTGTCTCATTTGTTCAAATTTACTTTTTTTTTTAAAACTATTGAATTTCTAAGAGATCAACAGATTCTTGGTTGGTCACATAGATTACCTCTGTGGCTGGCAGGGGTTACCTCTGTTGTAATAAGCCTGTTCCTTGAATGAAAGAGATGTATGCAGTGTGTGTGTGTGTGTGTGTGTTGTGTGTGTGTGTGTGTGTGTGAGATATTTTGAGACTTTATTGTGATATTTCCGGGTCACAAGTATGAAGCAGGCATATAGGTAAGAATTCAGACACATTCAAATACCAAAACAAGGCCAGTCTGATTAATGTGAACAAATTCTCAGTCTGGGAGCCATGGCTCTCCCTCAACATATCACTCAATCTATATCTGGAATTGATGCAAATGTCACTTCCTAATGCACAGGGATGGGGGTGGCCGCAACATGCACATGTCTTTCAGTTTGATTCTCCATCAGTCATCACGATTTCTGCCTTTTCTCCCATACCCTTTCTTCCTTAGCTCCTAACTCTAGGGAGCTGCACTGTGCAAAATTGCTGCTAGTTCCACTGCAGCTTTTTCTGTTGAATATACTGAGCAATCGCTCCTTTTATTCTAATATATCCATCAAGGTGCTCCCATCAGTCTTCTGTCTTCCAGAAATTCATTCTGATCTTTTGACTGCTGATGTTTCTCTGCTGCCATTCTGTGAAGGTCTGCGGATTTATTCACTTCCATATTTCTTCACTGAACACTCTATGGATTTTTGAGATAGAGAAGAATTTAATGGAATTTCTGACTCTGATAACTAGAACTCGAAGGCCGTAAGAATTTTTTAAATGTTATTTCATAAAGAAAAGCAATACACTTATTTAAAGTCAATACCAAAGATATATTCCCATATTTATGTATATATTAAAGAGTTAAGTTCTCCTTTCTACAGTATTTACACAAGTCACCAAAGACAAACTAAAAGAGTGAGAAAGAATTCAAAGAAAAAACATTTTTGTAGATCTGAAAACCAAAAATCTTTAAATAACATTTATTTTCAAAGACAAAAAGTAGATAAATGGCTGATAAATATTTTCCAAAAAACTTTTAAATTATGGGGAAATATTGATTTAAATTTTCAGAAGATGCAGTATGATTCTTTTGGACACAAGTTACAAAAACACAATTTGAACTAACTTAATAAAAAAATAAATGTATACTAAAGTGATATTGATGTACTTTACTTAATCAAAAGAAGAGGTATAGACCCCAGTATGCTTCTGGGGATTCTAAGTGACCCAGTGTTTCCAAGACATTTACTCTCTCTGAACGACTCTCGTATGTTCAACTCTCAACTTTGGATAGAGTCTCATCTGATGTAGAAAGTGAACTTGACAACCAATTCCCAGAGTTACATCTACCTTATGTGGCCCTTCGTGGCCCTGGAAGAGAGCTCTTGCTTATTGGGAAGGACCCTGACCTACCTTGACTCACATGCCTACCATGAACAAATGAATATTGCTAGGTACACTGTGATTGCACCAGGTTGGTTCCCCTGCTAAGCCCTGAAGTCACAGGGTGGTGACTGGGTTGGTCTGCTGGCCACATGAAGCAAGATCTACACAGTGTGTAATGAGTTAAGAGGAGGCTTTGTTAAAAGGAATATGTTGCAGGATTACGGAGCAAAATATTTTTGAATCCTTTCTTGAGAGTCACTTCCAGCCATGAGGATTTGACCTACCAGAAAGAGTAGTACATAGGAAATGAAATAACACTTCTCTTTGGCTACAGCATTGCTGGCTATCACAAGGGCTTACTGGTCAAAGATGGATTGGAGAACATGACATTTATTACCTAAAGACCAACAGGAAGCAGAATTTTCATGCAGTTCTTATCTCTTTCTCAAATGTTCACCAAAATCCCACATGGTGAAATCTGTCAAGCATTTGAATGGTCTTTAATAAGAAGAACAGAGAAAAGTTGAACAGGCTTCAAGGGTCCCTGGCTCAGCTTCCTTATCTTAACACATGAGAATAAGCAGAAGAAAGGGGCCACATCTGTGAGCATGATTCCTTATTAGCAGTGTGGCCCAATCAGTGAATAGGATTTTGTCCTATTTGATTAATGAATGATCATGTTGGAGGAAGAAGCAAGAAAGTAGATGAAAGAAAGGGATGGGCAACCCTTTGATTTTCTATGTAACTTATCCAAACATAAGTTTATGAATCTCATATGATCACTTAAGACTCCAGTCATGAATTTTCAGTTCTCATTATAGATAGAGTGGACTTTATTCATAGAATTAAGTAACTGGGGAGGAACTTAGAGACTGTTAAGTCTAACTGCATTATTTTATACTAAATTGATACTCTGACTAAATAAATTCCTCTTTGAATTCCAGCTTCCTAACACAGGGTTGTGTGTACTTTCCAATATATGTATCTGTCTTTCTACAGTTAAGAAGATTGCTTCTTGGGGCGCCTGGATGCTCAGTTGGTTAAGTGACTGCCTTCAGCTCAGGTCCTGGGATCGAACCCCACATCGGACTCCTTGCTCAGTGGGGAATCTGCTTCTCCCTCTACCTCCACCCTTCTTCCCTCACTTGTGTCCTCTCTCTCTCTCAAATAAATAAATAAAATCTTTTAGAAAAAAGATTGCTTCTTCATTAAAGAGTACCTATTTGTCTACATCTTTATCAATCAATCTAATGCCATCTGTGTATTTATGTAATCTTAAGATTATTTATTTTTTATAAGATGCTGTTCAATAATTAATTTCTATGTCTAGGTTCAAACTCAATGAAATTGTACCCAATCTTTTCTATTTTTTATTAAAAATAACTTTAACTCCTGAAGATTTTCCCCCCAAAATGTATAGGTTTATTTCAAAGTTTTATCTCCTATGTGTCGGAGAAATACTTTTTCATGTGAGTAGATATCTCTACTTTTAATTGTTTAATTTTCTTCCCTAAATTCTCATGCAATTTGCATATCAGGCAGCCTCCAAACAGATAGATACACACAGAGATACATAAACACGCACATACACACATTCTGCAGCAGTCTTACGAGGGTAATATATCAAGTTAGAAATTTTTATTTTATTTTAGAAATGGGGAAATAGGCATTGGTTTTCTGAAGGCTACCCTGAAACTTGTTTCAGAGAGCTATGCTGTATTGTGGTACAAGTGCCACTTTCCTGTCATTGAAATATATAAGTTCAAATACTCCACATTGTAACAATTACATATCTCATCAATGTAATTCAACATCACAGAATATAGATGGCAAAACCTAGCTATATAATGAAATATTGACCATGCATATTCACAGCAATTGTGTATATGTTTGAGAGAGAATTACATATTGGACCCTTGCAATCTGTACACCACAAGATAATGTTTCAGTTTACCTCAAATTTTTTTTTTTTTTTGCCTGAACTTAGTATGCAAGTTGGTCCTATATGTAATGTGTGGTTTTAAGACTTTTTGTGACATCTATTGTGGGTGTCCTACATATTATAGAATAAAAATTGTGTGAAATTTATAATGAAGTCAATAAGTGAATAACTTATATTTCACTAGTTTTAAATTTCTCTCTAATGATATTACTCTCACCACTGATATTTAACATAGTACTGTAAGTCCTAGCAATCAGACAACAAAAAGGAATAAAAGACATTCAAATTGGCAAGAGAGAAGTAAAACTTGCACTATTTACAGATAATATGATACAGATCATATGATCATATGATCTTCATCAAGATAAAAAGTTTCTGCACAGCAAAGGAAACAATCAATAAAACTAAAAGGTGAACTACAGAATGGGAGAAGATATTTGCAAATGACATATCTGATGTATAGAGAACCTGAAAGACTGTCAAAAAATTGCTAGAATTGATACACGAATTCAGTAAAGTCACAGGATACAAAATCAATGTACAGAAATCAGTTGCATTTCTATACAACAATGACAAAGCAGCAGAAAGGGAAATTAAGGAATCAATCCCACCTTATAGTTTCACCAAAACCCTAAGATACCTAGGAATAAACCTAACCAAAGAGGTGAAAGAACTGAACTCTGTAAACTAGAAAACACTGATGAAATAACTGAAGATGACACAAAGAAATGGAAAGATATTTCATGCTTATGGGTTGGAAGAACAAGTATTGTTAAAATGTCTATCCTACCCAAAGCAATCTATACTTTTAATGCAATCCCTATCAAAACACCAACAGCACTTTTCACAGAGCTAGAACAAACAATCCTGAAATGTGTATAGAACCACAAAAGATCCCAAATAGCCAAAGCAACCTTGAAAAAGAAAAGCAAAGCTGGAGGCATCACAATTCTGGATTTCAAGTTATATTACAATGCTGTAGTAATCAAAACAGTATGATACTGGCACAAAAATACACAACATAGATCAACAGAACAGAATAAAAAACCCGGAAATGAACTCACAACTGTATGGTCAGTTAATCTTCGACAAAGCAGGAAAGAATATCCAATGGAAAAAAGACTGTCTCTTCAACAAATGATGTTGGGAAAACTGGACAACAGCATACAAAAGAATGAAACTGGACCACTTTCTCACACCATGCAGAAAAATAAATTCAAAATGAATGAGAGACCTAAATGTGAGACATGAAACCATAAAAATCCCAGAGGAGAACACAGGCAGTAACCTTTTTGACCTGGACTGTAAAACTTCCTTCTAGATATGTCTCCTGAGGCAAGGGAAACAAAAGCAAAAATGAACTATTGGGACTTCATCAAGATAAAAACTTTCTGCACAAATAGCCAAACTGTGGAAAGAGCCGAGATGCCCTTCAACAGATGAATGGATAAAGAAGATGTGGTCCATATATACAATGGAATATTACTCAGCCATCAGAAAGGATGAATACCCAACCTTTACATCAACGTGGATGGGACTGGAGGACATTATGCTAAGTGAAATAAGTCAAGCAGAGAAAGTCAATTATCTTATGGTTTCACTTATTTGTGGAACATAAGGAATAGCATGGAGGACATTAGGAGAAAGAAGGGAAAAATGAAGCGGGGGAGAATCGGAGGAAGAGATGAACCATGAGAGACTATGGACTCTGAGAAACAAACAGGGTTTTAGAGGGTAGGGGGGTGGGGAGATTGGTTAGCCCGGTGATGGGTATTAAGGAGGGCACGTACTGCATGCAGCACTGGGTGTTATATGAAAACAATGGATCATGGATCACCACATCAAAAACTGATGATGTACTGTATGGTGACTAACATAACATGATAAAATTAAAAAAATTTAAAAAAATATAATAAAGGTATGGGTAGTCCTAAAAAAAAAAAAAAGGTTTCTGCACAACAAAGGAAACAATCAACCAAACCAAAAGGCAACCTACAGAATGGGAGAAGATATTTGCAAATGACATATCTGATAAAGGGTTAGTATCCAAAATCTATAAAGAACTTGTCAAACTCAACACCCAAAAAACAAATAATCTAACTAAAATTTGGGCAGAAGACATGAACAGAGATTTCTCCAAAGAAGATGGCCAGCAGACACATAAAAAGATGCTCAAATTCACTGATCACCAGGGAAATGCAAATCAAAACTACAATAAGATATCCCTCACACCTGTCAGAATGGCTAATATCAACAACACAAGAAACAACACGTGTTGGTGAGGATGTGGAGAAAGGGGAACCCTCTTGTACTGTTGGTGAGAATGCAAACTGGTGCAGCCACTGTGGAAAACAAATGGAGGTTTCTCAAAAGTTAAAAATAGAACTACCCTATAATCCAGCAACTGTACTATTAGGTATTCAACAGAAGAATACAAAAATACTAATTCAAAGGGTACAGACATCCTGATGTTTATAGCAGCATTATCTACAATAGTTCAAGTGTCCATCAACTGATGAATGGATAAAAGAAGGGGTGATACACAGACACACACACACACACGTGCGCGCGCACACACACACACAATGGAGTATTACTTAGCCATAAAGAATGAAATCTTGCCATGTGCAACTATGTGGATGGATCTAGAGTATTGTGTTAAGCGAAATAAATTAACCAAAGAAAGGTAAATACCATATGATTTCACTCATGTGGAATTTAAGAAACAAACAAGCAAAGAGGTAAAAAAAGAGAGTGGCAAACCAAGAAACAGACTCTTAACTATAGAGAACAAACTGATGGTTACCAGGGGGGAGGTAATTGAGGGGATCAGCTAAATAGGTGATGGGGATTAAGGAGTGCAGTTGTGATGAGCACCAGCTACTGTACGGAAGTGTTGAATCACTGTACTGTATGTATGAAACTAATATCACACTGTATGTTAACTAACAGGAAGTTAAATAAAAACTTAAAAAAATGCTTCAGAGAAACTCTAAAAAAATATGTTCTTTAATTTGTTTATTTTAGAACAATTTAGTAGGAAAGATTTTTTTAACACATAATAATAATTTATTTCCTTCTACTTTAAGGTAAATATGTATCTCAGAAATGGCTGTTAAATTATTAGACTTGTCACTGCATATAGGATAAAGATATAAGTATAAAAGCATAAAAAAATTTCTAAAAAGAAGAAAAAATCATGCTTGATATGTAAGAAAAATAAGGAAACATGTAACTAATAATGATTTGTATGAGTAAATTTACATATGCAGAAGAAGTTATCTAGAAATAAACATTTGCCTTAATAATATAATGCTATCCAAAATTCTTAGGGAATATTCAAGAAAAATGCGGTTTTAATTTTAATATGCACATGAGATCAATTAATGTATCACATATGCAAATATGAAGGCAATGACCCTGATTCTGAATGCCTGTTATTTCTGGAGTTGGCATATGGCTCTCTTTGACAGCAGACATAATGATTTCAATAAATTAGTTGCTAATGCCACGTAATGAACTCTGATTTGTGTTAATTTGTGCATTACTTAGTAATTTCACGTTAATTTTTTTTGGAACTCAGTTTTTAAGGCAGTATTAGAATTTCATTTTGCACCTAAGTTTTTGAAAATGATAAGAATAAGGGATACATTTTGATTTAGATATTTTAATAAGACAAAAAGTAGGAATGCAGAATGTGACTCACAAAGTTTAAATAAAAATTTGTTTCTAATAATCCAAAGGTTTGAAAAATAGTGTTTCAAAGGGCCAAAAACACTACCAAAAGGTCAGAAAGGGTTATTAGGCTTATATTTAAAATAGCAAGTACTGAACTCCCCTCTTGAAGTCTTTCCCACCTCTACTATTCTTATGTAATACAGAACACTGCAAGTTCTATCTGATTGTTACTGGTTGTGGTACAGGTAATGGTGGGGCAGTAATATTCACAAATATATACATATATGTATGTGTGTGATTTGTATATATATATAACTTGAATGTCCACACTAGATTATTTTTATGACATCATTAGAAATAAAATATACTAAGAGAGATAACATGTTGTCTTTCTAACTATACTGAATAAAATTAAGAAGCTTTTCCTTGTAAGTGTGGTCTTACACAGACAGATTAATTATAGATGGCTTACATATAAGCTGATAAATATGAATATTTTCTATTTGATTTTTGCCAGAGTCTAAAAAAATACACCAGAACTTAAAATCATTCCTACTCCTATGTATATATTTCTTAACATCTCATTTTACTTTATATACCTCACTCTCCTTATGTAGGAGTAGGATGATGATAATAACTCACACAACTCTTAAGGGAATTTAATGAGTGAATATATGCAAAATGCCTGGCAAAAGGTAGTAATCCTTATTAAAGAAGTGTTGGTAAGGAAGTATGGTTAAATGAATGGTGTCACCTGATCAAACAACAAGTGTCTCCTACTTAAATCTCCTATCCATTCTCCATGTTACAGCCAATATTACAGTCAGTGTGAAACATTAATCTGGTTTATGTTATTACTCCTTTGCTTAATGCTCAGTGGGTACTTCCAAGATAAAAGCCAGAATTCTTACCATGCAATTCGAACCCCTTCACATGTTGGCCTCTCCAATTTTCTTAGGTCATCTGTCAATCTTTGTAAATCATATCAACCAGTCTATCCACGCTAACCTATTTGTATTCTTCTGACTGTGTCATGATGTTGAATGCCCCCATGCCTATTTAAATAATATTCTTTCTGCTTGAAATGTTTGTTCTAACTTTATTTTCCTGGAAAATTCCAACTGATCCTTCTCGATCTGAGGATGTGATCTTTAATATGCCTAAGTGAATATTTCAATCTCCTTAATCCCATAACCCCTGAAAACCCTACTTGAGCCTATTAGAGTATATAATATTTTTTTGTTTGCATGTCTCTCTTAGCATGGACTATTAGCATCATTCAGATTAGTATCCTATTCAATATATCTTTTAACACACAGTGCTTAATACATTACCTAGCATATAATAGACTTTCAGTGACTATTTCTTGAATCTCATGTTGAAGATGATGTAGGAAGTATGTTCATAAGAGGTTCTTCCAATAAGAGAAAATAAGGCATAATATTTAAATGGCTCTTGGGTATTCAAAAAAATCCTGGATTTAAGAGATATTGTTTGTGCTTCTCAGCAGCTGTATTTTCATGTTTAATTCCATGAAATGTTAGGTTCATCTGTTTTTAATTATAAATACTAGAAATATTGCTTTATTTTTTCATAATATAATCTTTGTTTTTTCCTGCAGTGTTCTCCATGTTTCATCGACTCTGGTAAACTTTCTCCCTTCACAAAGAGAACATAAGGTATGGCAAATTCATTCAGTGCTAATCATGAGCTGAGCATTTTGATGTTTCATTTCCTTTTCTAAGACAAAGTTAGAGGTGCCAGGAAAATTGAGTTATGACTTGTGAATCTTCTTGCTGATCCAAACATACACAGGAGACCAAAAAAATATTCAGGGCCCATATAAAAGTAGGTGTTAGATACTGAACTGCAGTATATTCAAGGACATGAAATCTTTAAACCTTGTTTTTCTCTTATTTGTAGTTGGGATTTTAGGATAGAGCAGTATATATGGTGTACCAACATTAAGTTCTATTGTAGCTGGGGAAGACAACTCTCTGTGCAGGAAACCCCAGCATTTCCCAGAGATTTGCACTCTTGTTCTCATTACTGTCTAGTTCATCAGAACTTCTATAATCCTATTTAGCTGCTGCACATATCAGCACTTCAGTGAGGTATTGAGGTTTTGGTTCTCACCTGCTTTGACTATGAGAGTCAGTCAATGGGTCTTCCATCTAATGTAAGGTATCCTAACATTCCAGATAAAAGGGGTCAAGTGGCCGTTTCAGATTTTTTTGTAGACAGATTGTCATTTTTTTTAATAATAAAAAATGTCTGTGTCTTCTCACATCATCTGTGGCATAAAATGCTCAGTTTTTAAAACAAATTTCTAAACATTCTAAATAATTCCAGTAATGGTTTATTTTATAAAATCACTCATAATTTTTACATATTATAATATACATAATATTTTAGATTCCTTGCTAACTTGATGTTGAATTATTACAAAGTTTTGTGTGCATGTGTGTGTGTGCGTGTGTTTCTGTAGGATAGGAGAATGTTTTAAGAGTAAATATGCCTCATAAAATTTTTTTTCTAATTCACCATATGTAATATTTTAAAAATCAAATATGTAGGAGTTTGGGTGCTTATCAGGGCTAGGATGTGTTGTTCCAGCAACCTAGACTAAGCACCAGGGCAGAATGAGAACTTGTCATAAATTTCAGTGTATAAAATTGAGGTAGGCATTTGGAGAGTCACTATTGGTAAAAAGAAAACCAAAGTGAAACAGTCTCTTCAATTCAGACATTGGTGGTCTGAAGAGACTAAGATTAACAGGAGTCGACAACTTATTGCCTTAGCAGTATTAATCAGAGCAAGAATTAAGGGGGAGGAGATATCTCCTCTGAAAACAGAATTATAAAAAGGCTTTTAGTTGTATTCATAAAGGTTCTCCAGAGAAACCAATAGGATGTATATATATATATGAGAGAGATTATAAGGTATCAGCTCACATAGTTATGCAAGCTGGCAACTCTTAAAATCTTCAGAGTGAGTTGGAAACCTGGAAACCACAGAGAGTAGATAGTAATAGTTCCAGTCTGAGTCTGAAGGCCTCAGAACCAGAAGAATCAATGGTGTAGTTCTACTCCAAATGCTGGTAGACTCTAGACCTCCAAAACACTGGTTTCACTTCAAGTCCTAAGGCAGGAAAAAGGCCAGTGCTCCAGTTCAAAGACCATCATGCAAAAAAATCTTCCTTATTTTGAGGAAGGCCCTTCATTTTTGTTATATTAAATCCTTCCACTGATTGAATGAGGCCCATCAACATTAAGGAGGGCAGTATGTTTTACTCAGTCTACCTATTTTGATGTTACTCTCATCTAAAACACTTTCCCAGAAACATCCAGAGGAGTGTGTGACTAAATTTCTTTTTCTTTTTCTTTTTTAAAAGATTTTATTTATTTATTTATTTATTTGAGAGAGAGAGAGAAAAAATGAGTGGAGGGGCAGAGGAAGAGGGAGAAGCAGGCTCCCTCAGGAGCCTAACTTGGGGCTCAATCCCAGGACCCTGTGATCATGACCTGAGCTGAGGTAGACACTTAACTGACTGAGCAACTCAAGCGCCCCATGTTGACTAAATTTCTGAGCACACCATGGCCGAGTTAAGATTACCCATAATTAACCATCACATTACTAGAAACAGAAAATATAAAGTCAGTGAATTCACAAAATACTAATCTTTGACACCTTGTGGAAATCAGACAAAGTGACCACAAAAGTTTATTGAGCTTAAGACTGCTAGAACTCATCAGGAATTCAGTGAAGTGGCAAGATATAAAATCAATGCACAGAAATCAGTGGCATTTCTATACACCAACAACAAGACAAGAAAGAGAAATTAAGGAGTCGATCCCATTTACAATTGCACCCAAAACCATAAGATACCTAGGAATAAATCTAACCAAAGAGGCAAAGAATCTGTACTCAGAAAATGATAAAATACTCATGAAAGAAATTGAGGAAGACACAAAGAAATGGAAAAACATTCCATGCTCATGGATTGGAAGAACAAGTACTGTGAAAATGTCTATGCTACCTAGAGCAATCTACACATTTAATGCAATCCCCATCAAAATACCATCCACTTTTTTCAAAGAAATGGAACAAATAATCCTAAAATTTGTATGGAACCAGAAAAGACCCCAAATAGCCAGAGGAATGTTGAAAAAGCAAAGCAAAGTTGGTGACATCACAATTTCGGACTTCAAGCTCTATTACAAAGCTGTCATCATCAAGACAGTATGGTACTGGCATTAAAACAGACACATACATCAATGGAACAGAATAGAGAGCCCAGAAATGGACCCTCAACTCTATGTTCAACTAATCTTCGACAAAGCAGGAAAGAATGTCCAGTGGAAAAAAGACAGTCTCTTCAACAAATGGTGTTGGGAAAATTGAACAGCCACATGCAGAAGAATGAAACTGGACCATTTCTTTACACCACACACAAAAATAGACTCAGAATGGGTGAAAGACCTAAATGTGAGGCAGGAATCCATCAAGATCCTTGAAGAGAACACAGGCAGCAACCTCTTTGACCTCAGCTACAGCAACTTCTTCATAGAAACATCACCAAAGACAAGGGAAGCAAGGGCAAAAATGAAGTACTGGGACTTCATCAAGATAAAAAGCTTTTGCACAGCAAAGGAAACAGTCAACAAAACCAAAAGACAACCGACAGAATGGGAGAAGATATTTGCAAATGACATATCAGATAAAGGGTTAGTATCCAAAATCTGTAAAGAACTTATCAAACTCAACACCCAAAGAACAAATAATCCAATCAAGAAATGGGCAGAAGACATGAACAGACATTTCTGCAAAGAAGACATCCAAATGGCCAACAGACACAAGAAAAATACTCAACATCACTCGGCATCAGGGAAATCCAAATCAAAAATCTCAATGAGATACCATCTCACACCAGTCAGAATGGCTAAAATTAACAAGTCAGGAGACAACAGATGTTGGTGAGGATGTGGAGAAAGGGGAACCCTCTTACACTGTTGGTGGGAATGCAAGCTGGTGTAGTCACTCTGGAAAACAGTATGGAGGTTCCTCAAAAAGTTGAAAATAGAGCTACCCTATGACCCAATTGCACTACTGGGTATTTACCCCAAAGATACTAATGTAGTGATCCGAAGGGGCACATGCACCCTGATGTTTATAGCAGCAATGTCCACAACAGCAAACTATGGAAAGAGCCTAGATGTCCATCAACATAAAAATGGATAAAGAAGATGTGATATATATATATATATATATATATATATATATATATATATATACACACACAATGGAATATTATGCAGCCATGAAAAATTGAAGTCTTGCCATTTGCAATGATGTGGATGGAACTAGGAGGTATTATGCTAAGCGAAATAAGTCAATCAGAGAAAGACAAGTATCATATGATCTCACTGATATGTGGAATTTGAGAAACAAAGAAGAGGATCATAGGGGAAGGGAGTGAAAAATGAAACAAGATGAAACCAGAGAGGGAGACAAACTGTAAGAGACTCTTAGTCTCAGGAGACAAACTGAGGGCTGCTGGAGTGGAGGGGGGTGGGAGGGATAGGGTCGCTGGGTGATGGACACTGGGGAGGGTATGTGCTATGGTGAGCGCTGTGAATTGTGTAAGACTGATGAATCACAGACCTGTACACCTGAAACAAGTAATACATCATATGTTAATGAAAAAAAAAAGGAAAAAAAAGATATAGTTAGGCTGGACCAAATGGAGTAGAGGGTCAACTG
This sequence comes from Halichoerus grypus, assembly GCF_964656455.1. NCBI lineage: Eukaryota > Metazoa > Chordata > Mammalia > Carnivora > Phocidae > Halichoerus > Halichoerus grypus. Next base: position 45,980,583 of record NC_135714.1, read on the forward strand.
CCACAGAATGGAATAAGTGGAAATCCTAGCTGTTCAGGTGATGAGGCTCCCTCTCTATGGCAATGATCTTATGATGAGAAAAAGAGGAAACACATACTTACAAAAAAGGAAGTGAAGTATAATTTGAGGCATAGTCACTTATGTTCTAGCTGTAAGGAGAAGGTTCTATAAGAAGTTTGGGAAGGGTTTATCATGAATTAAATAATTTGATAAATGTACAAAAATATTAATTAAGCCTGTGTATTCACATCCCATTGGACTGTACTTTGTCCTACTAACTTTATTCAAATCCATGTAGATATCAGATCATGTGGTTTCATGCCTGTATTGTCTTGCCTGTTCTCCTTGTCAGCCTGTGAGGAAACCCAGGGAAAATACTGAACCTTATTGCTTTCATGTTTGTGTAACTTGTTTTAGGGTTAGAGACATTGTAATAATTGGCGTCTTGATTACTCCCACCACCCTTAATTTGACTGGACCTCAGCAGGGTGGGTAGCAGAACTGGAAGAGGAAGTCAGCACTGGTAAGAAGCACCTGGTTGGAAGTTAAAAGGAACAAAGGAGACTGAAAGAGTTCTAAGCAAAGGATAAGAAAAAAATCTTGAACAATTCCCTCAGCTTCCATCTATGTTTACAGTTTTTTATGCCTTAAGACCATGGACTGTCTTTTATTTGTTTATTTATTTATTTATCTATTTATTTGGTGCTATTTTTCAGGATCTCAGAGAAACTGTAATGTCTTTGATGCTGGTGCTTAGACTCATTCATTCCTTTGTCCTCACCTTTCACGTCTTTCATTCTGACAACCGCAGACCTGTAGTCACAGTGTGCAGCTAATAATTGCTCAATTCATGTATGTTGAGTATTTGTTTTACAAAAAAAAATTCTTAACTGACTTTTTGGTTAATCAACTCTGCAGATAATGCAGATGATTGCCTATTGCATACTGAAGTCTTGGATCAAAAGCCTGTGTATTGTACTGTTTGAATTGAATCTACCAAAAGTCCTTTGTGTTCATTCCTAAACTTATTTAGTCCAGTTAACTTGTCATTACAATTATAAATTTTAAGTATGCCTGTTCAGATGAAATATGAGTGTGAAAGATGAAATGTTGATGCTTGCATGAAAATGAACTTGAATGCTTAGGATAGACTTGATGAAGATGAGAGGAAAAGAAAATCTGCTGAATTGATGTATAGGCAGAAAACCGCAAAAACTTGGGAGAAAATCAGAAAAATCTGGAGACATGCTACATTATATTGCTTAGCAACTGTCTGAAATTCCAGCTATCTTTGAAGAAACTCAAGCTGAAATGCACACATTAGATGGTAGTTTATGCAATGAAGACAGTGCAGAACTTTAAACATTTAAATACAAGATTTGGGATCTACATTAAAAATAATTGGTGAATGGATGTGCATTTAATACTTTATATTCAAATAAAATGTTTAAGGCATTTATAGGTTTTTAGAATCACCCGTTTTTTGTAATCCCGCATTTTACTCAAATGACTGACTAAATATCTATACTAATATTTTTGGCTATGAGATATTTACTGTGGTTAAATCAGTTTTCCTAGCATCAAATATAAATGAGTTCATCATTATTCATCACATTCTTCACATTCTAACAATATTTTGGCCTTTGTGGTTGTTATGTATAAACATAGGAACCATTACTTCCCAATAAAATATTTGTATCCAATTATAAGAGATAAGATTTTACTTATGGGTTGCAGTAACTAGGTCATTAGAGAGGAGGGGAGGCTTGAGTTGGAATGAGGAGAAATGAGGCAGCAGTGGTGGAGCGTGGGAAGCAGAGGCCAACTCTGGTTAAGAGAAGATTAAGGAATAACAAAACCAAGAGGCTGTAATGAGCAAAGTAGCTCCAACCTATCTACTGGATCCAAGGAGTCTTACTGAGGAGTAATAAAGTGATTCATCTGCAGAATGGAGACAGATGGTGTCAGCTTTCAGTGCTATGCCAAAGTATTTGTGATTTATTTCTTTGTGTGGAGTTATTAAATGTTTCAGAATAGCAGTAATAGCAAAGAGAGATAACATAATTAAAGCCATATTTTATTGGAATCAATTCATTAGATAGATAGAAGGGGCAGGAAGATGGAAGATGTGGCAACCATTACGAAGACTGTTATAAACAAACCTCTGAATTATTTGACCCCAAATCTCTAATAACTCACCCTAATTACTTAATAATATAAAAAATATTAAAATTTTTCCTAATTTGAATAAAGAACCCTTTTACTGTTGCTAATTTTTATTTTTTATTTTTTTTAAAGATTTTATTTATTTATTTGAGAGAGAGAATGAGATAGAGAGAGACAGCATGAGACGGGGGGAGGGTCAGAGGGAGAAGCAGACTCCCTACTGAGCAGGTAGCCCGATGCGGGACTCGATCCCAGGACTCCAGGATCATGACCTGAGCCGAAGGCAGTCGCTTAACCAACTGAGCCACCCAGGCACCCCATACTGTTGCTAATTTTTAGTTACTCTGAATTTTCCAGCCTTTTAATTGAAATCATTTCAACTAGATTACATCATATATGGATATAAACATCCTCACACATATATAATTTATTATTTTTATAAGACAAATACAATGATATTTTGAAAGCTTTGTTTTAACCTATCACTGCAATAGTTTCTGGAATATTCGGACAGTTACAGATCAGCTGGATTGATTCACTCAATTCCACAATATGAGCTGCTTGACCTTAATATACTTTGTAATGCTATTTCTATCTACTCCTCAATTTCTGACTTATATGTCTCCACGTAACCTCAGTTTTATCTCTTCTTAGCTGATTTCATAAATCCTTCTCTTCTAGTAACTTGTCTAATACTATCTCAATATACTATCTAATAGAGGATGCCCATTAATAGCAGTAGTAAACTGTAAACTGCAGTAAATTATATGACTGGGATTTTTATCTAGGCTTTTTTCCTCATAAAATATGTTTTTTTTCTATGTCCCTCTTGAACGGGCTTTGTCAAAAATGAACAGCATATAAATATTTGATTTATTACATTTCTATCCACAGCACCGAAATTGAAATGCCATACCTAAAACACCATTTGTCATCAGGGTGGTAAATGTTCAACCAGTCTGCTTGAATTCTTCTTCATGGGCATAACTAGAACCAGAATTTATACGGCCAAAAGTAAAAAAAAAATTACAAATAATTATGAGGATTAGTATTTTGCCTAAATGAATACATTTCAACTCTTGTTATTAAAAAAATAAATATGAAAGGGAATAAGAAAATAATTTAAATCTACTTATAAATCTCCAAACATCATTTTGAGCAATACTGTCAGCTTTCTCACCCAGCAAAACTTAACAGAACTGACCATAAATATCACCACTTGACAGAATGAGTTTCATATCTCCTCTCTTTCCTTGTCTCTTCTCTATGAATTTATGTATAATGCCCCCTCTCATACCTAATTGATCTCTGTGAAGGGCTTGCTATGGATCTTCTACCTGTACTCTGTGTGTTTTAATGGTGGAGTAATGTATAGGAGAAGTTATGGATATCATCACTCTGTACTCTAATTGGATGAGAAAGTAGACTTCACAAGCCATATAATAGCCAATGGGTAAAAAGCAATTTACTCATTTAACAGTTATTGAGAACTTACTCTGTCCTGTTTACCCTCCTGTGTCCTGAGGTTGGATCTGTCTCCAGGACGCCAGCACTTTTGGTATTCCTTTTACTTTACTGAACAGTCCTTTGTAGATTTCTTTGCTGATTTCTCCTCTTCTCCTGCACTGTTAATGTTGGTGTATCCAAGTACTCAGGCTTTCGTTTTCTTATCTATCTATACACCCTTCTTGTTTCAGTTAAAGACAGCTGCATCTTTTTATTTACTCAGGCCAAAATGCTTGAAACACCTTTCACTTTTTTTTCCTTATGATTCTGCATCCAATCTGTTAGGAAACTCTGTTGGCCTTATTTTCAAAATATATCCAAAGTCAATTTCCCTCTCACCACCATTCACATCTGAGCCAAAATAACCTTCTTTTTTATTTGTGGCAAGAATTATTCTGTTAGAACACAAATAAGATCATATTATTCAGCTCAAAACACTACAGAAGATCTCCATTTTACTCAATTCATAAGCCTTAGTTATGCTGATGGCCCATTAAGGCTCGACATGATCCAACTCCTGCCTTTCTTTATCACCTACCTCAATTTCTGTTTTTCTCCTGCTCACACTGCAATCACATTGGCTTCCCTGCTTTTCCTCAAACATGCCAGGTGCACTCCTGTCTCAGAATATTTGCACTAGCTCTTCTTTTTGCCTGAAGTGATCAATCACAAAATATCCACATAGAAAATGTACTCATTTCTTTTAGTCATTGATCAGATATCATCACCTGAGGACAGGGAAGTTAACCTGGCTTTTTTTTTTTTTCCACTGATATATATTGGGCACCTAAAACAATCTCTTGTACACACCAAATTTCATCTAGTCTGAAATGCACATTGCTAAACTTTTAAAATATCTTTATAAACAGGATGCATTATACTATCGATAGCAGATCATAGATCAATTGAAAAGATTATTTTTCTTTCTTATTTGTAGGTAAAATAATACAGTATATCTTACCATCAATGACATGCTAGTTTTAATGAAATACAGAGGGAGGCTGTCAGTGAATATTTGTTGAATGAAAGAATAAAAGACTAAATAAGAATAAAAAAATGGTTTCTCCTTTAAGATATTCACAAACAAGTTGAATAGAAAGACTTGTAAAGAGACATTTATAATAGCACACTACACAAGCTATATAAAGTAATATTTGAATACAGAAAAGGAATATATTCTTTTTTTTCTTTTTTAAATTTTATTTTATTATGTTATGTTAGTCACCATACATTACATCATTAGTTTTTGATGTATTGTTCCATGATTCATTGTTTGCGTATAACACCCAGTGCTCCGTTCAATATGTGCCCTCTTTAATACCCAGCATCAGGCTAACCCATCCCCCCCACACAGAAAAGGAATATATTCTTATTTAATCTTATTACTGAGTAGGAAGGTATGGTCAAAGGAAGTTATTGCCACTACCACCAGGAAAACACGAAGTTTTGTTAATACTAAGATAAAAAATGGTAGGTCAGAGAGATAATAACATAGTCTAGAAAGTGACCTGTAGTGACTATTAGGAAGAGCCATGTACAATTTCTAATTATTAAGTTGTAGGAATGTTCTTTAGCTTTCTTCTTGAATATTGTTTTAAGGTTATTATAGTAAGCCTTTGACCTAATTGTGCTTATCTATTTGAAATTCAAGTTTATGTAGATACATGTATAGACTCTTTGAGAGTTTTATTCTAATAACTGGGAAATGTCATTTTACTCCTTTGGGGAATAATACAAAACAAGTGGTAAAAATGTGTGCCCCTGTATTTCTACAGGATGTCCATGATTTCTTGAAACATAGTTAATATGTTTGGTTATTTTTATAATTGAAGAGGTCCTTGATAACATTATGTGTATTTTCCTATGTTTCCTAACTTCATAAACACCCTCCTGTTTACAAAGGAGTTTTTAAAAGGCTAAGGTAAGGATGTTATGGTAAAGCCAGTGCACAGAATTGCAGTCTGTAGTTAATTATGAGGGAGAGATGAGATGAGGGAAAAGGGAAAATTAGGATCTTTCTTGGCATAAAGCTGACCACAAATAGTTTTCCTTGTTATGGTGTGCTGATGTGGGGTTCCTTTGTGTTTGGTTGGTGGGCTGATTTTTGTTTGTTTTTTTCTTTTGGTCAGATGGGGAGTAAATTTGAAAAATATCTCTGTAGATAAAATTAACTACATAAATTACAACAGACTATCAAATTTTTTTAGGTGCTTTTGAGACAATAAGATGGTGACATTGTAGTGATGATCCATAGACATAATATCAGAAATATATTGAAAATTTGGACAAAACCAAACACACATCAAATACACATTAATAGTTTTTGGTTTAGCATATTATCTATAGCAAAAAGAAATTACAAGTATCACAGGAAAATGAATAAGGGAAACATTGGAAATATTTAAGGGGTAGGGACGAATATTTATGTCTAGTATCTATAAACTTGTTCTATTTAGTTCTAACTAATTCATATAATAATGTGAACAAAGAAATAATGTATGATTTAGAAAAATCTTTTCCAAAGAAGAGGATGAAAATTCATCTAAGTTAGCCATAATGAAATAATATAATTATGCTGGAAAGTCTAGATACCTAGCAATGTAGAGCCTTGACTGACTCATTTGTTCATCTCTTCCATTAAAACTTACGGAACACTTCCTGTATTCAAAGGATGGTACCATGCACTAGTATACCTTCTAGTGAGAGCCTCCAGCAGACTATAGTCTAATAGGAGCCATGTTATTTTTGCTATTTTTTATCACTTGAGCCCTACCATCTAGCACAGTATTTGAAACAGTCTGTTACCACTTAATAAACATTTGAGAAATGAATATTGAATAATACCCAGCTATTAATGTAAATTTTAATGAGGAACAACATATCAATTTTGGGGATCAAAGAATAAATGCAAGGCATTTATCCTTCACTTCTCTCATTCTTTCACATCCCACTTCCAACTCATCAGCACATCCTATCACGTAAGTTCCAATTCCAACTGCTTCCTGCTACCACCTTAGTCCAAAGGTATTGTCATTTTTAACAAAACTATCTTAGTGGCCTTTTAACTATTTTCCTGATTCCACTCATACACATCCCCAAATGTCTATAAGTATTCTCCATACAGTAGTCTGTGTGATTATTTTAAATTTATATTTAATTGTATAATTAGAATGGGTCAGGGCTAGGTCTCCTATCTTTCATCTTTCTGTGAAAACAAAGTACTTCAATTATAATTTGAACTCTCATTATATATCAACCATGATCCAATCACATTTATCATTTAAATATAATTTCCATGAAGGAAAATTATTTACCTTTATATTGTTAAATTTTAATGAAGTACATACTATGGGTACTAGTATATTGTACTAGCAATTCTAGAAAAAAATACATGGGCTGAATTTAACTTCTCATTTTTCAAATACTTTCCAGGTAAATCAACAGATCTCCTAAGCCACCTAAACAGGACAGCTAATATAAATATCTACTGCTTCAGAGTTTTTATTTCTTCCTTCTTTACTTTCTTTGGTTTACATTGCATTCATTTTTTTTCATTTCTAAAGCCATTACTCTGTTTATTAATTTAGAATGGCACCATTGTACATCAACCATCCCTGAATTTTTAATCTGGAATTAAGTTCTTATCTCAACCAACCTCATTTCATCCATCCTCTCATTGACCCCAGTGTAGACCTTAATATCGCTCTTCACAAAAATTACACTCATTGTCACATTCTTCTATACTCCAAGGTACTTGAAGAGGTGCTTTAAATCAGTATCTGTTTGAAGTGAGTATGCTTGGAACTTTTAGCACCATGTTGGCAAGAAGTTCTTTGCTTGCTAAAGACATCTGGAAATACAAAGCTTAGATGTGTTTATACCTCCAAAAATACCATACAGATAACATTAAAGTATCACTAGTACTTAGGAGACTCAATTGGAGAGAATAAATTACTCTTTATTCTTATTTAATAGAAAACAATGGTATTTATGAAACTATTTTATATTAACTCAACAAATATTTACTAATCTCCTATTACATGCCAGGTACTAGGGGTACTATTGTAAATATATTGAACAAAACTTTATGCTCACAGAACTTTAAGTTTAGTTAATAGTAAAGAACAATAAAAAATGAGTAAAATGTAAGATATTTAGTAGGCAATAAGTGTTTTGGGAAACATCAGAGAAGGAAAGTGTGATGGAGAGTTTTGGGGACAGTGTCCAAGTATAAATCAGGGATGTTTCACTGAGAAAGAGACATTAAGTAAAGGCTTAGGGAGGAAAGTGAGTGAGCCATCATGGAACTATCCTTGGGAAAGCAGAGGGAAGAACCAATGCAAAGAATGAAATAGTATTGGGTATGTTATATTTCATCAGTCATGAATTTGACTCTGCCCAACATCCTGACATAAAGTTTACAATTCTTGTCTCAGAAGTATGTTTTAAACATCTTATACAGTAATTAACTATTATGGGCTGAATTTTGTTCTCACAAAATTATATGTTGAAGTCGTAACTCCCAGTACCTCAGAATGTGCCTATTGAGGGGATATAGGGTCTTTAATAAAGGAATTAAAGTTAAATGAGGTCGTGAGGGTGGACCCTACTCCAATATGAACTTTGTCCTTTTAAGAAAAGGAGAGTAGGACACAGACACACTCAGAGGGAAGACCATGTGAAGACGGAGAAGATGACTATCTATAAGCCAAGGAGAGAGGTCTTTCTTAGAAGAAACAAGCTTGCAGACACTTTGATCTCTGATTCCTAGTGTCCAGAAGTATTTTAAGTTTCTGTTGTTTAAGCCACCCAGCTTGTGGTATCTTGTTATAGCAACCCTAAAAAACCGATACATTAATCTTTTAACTAATCTAAGATATAAAATAAACAATTTTGAAAACCAAAGTTTCCTGTTTACAGGACACTATTGTAGGGCACCAAGTAAGATGTTATGCTTTCCTGAAAATCTATTAGTGCTATGGCATAGATATAGGGGATCCCAATGCCATAAGAAGGACAAATCATTGCAGTTATCTTGTATTTTCTGTTCTGAACATGTTAGTCTAGGTTAATAAGAGTTATTTTGAAATCTTATCAAAGCAGACCTCCATTAGACAAAGCAGAGCTGTGGAAATACTAATTATCCTACAATATTAAATTGTATTGCAAAATCAAGCTAGTCAGAAAATTAAGGTAGTAGAAACATACTTCAGTCAAATCTTGTAAGAGAATCTAAATAGTTTTAAAATGCTTGCTTATAAAGGCACACTTGGCAGGCATTCTATGCAATGACGAATATGCTTACATCTTCAGGAGGACATGACAGCCAGCAGGGGTGTTAGATAGCCTGAAGTTTGTGAGCAGGTAATTTTTTTTTTCTCCCACAAACCTTATAACCCATGGAGTGAACCATGCATAGATAATCCGCCTGTTCACCAGGCTTCTTTTGATTAACTTCATAAGAGAGCAAAGATTTATGAGGGGAAGTTGTTTCTGCATTGACCTCTTGTGGTGCTCCTTTCAGAATATAAAAAATGGCATCATTTGATTCCAGAAGGGGGTGACAGCACAGTCTTCCAATCAAAACCATTGTAGGGGTGCATTTACAGATTCTGCCACTCTCAGGCTTACACTGAGCAGATAGACTTATTCATGATCTCACTTATTCTTGTCATTATCATGTTCTGTAGAAAGAAAACATCTAAAAAAATCTCTTGTTAATTCCAATTTGTACCAAGTCTTCAAGAAGCTAGAGATGAACCTAGCTGAGTTCAGCATTGCCTCTTCACTGGCAATGGCTCTTCAGTCTGAAATAACTTATAACAAAATCAACAGGAGAAAGCTTTGAGAGTCTAAATTGGTATAGCTCTCATCCTTGCTACCCATTCTTTTTATTACTAATGTGTCACAAAATTATCATGATAATCATCTATTGAGGTTTGCTTTTAATTTTGCTTATTAATTTACATTTATTATCTTGTCGAATGCTCCAAATACTTCTCTGAGTTAGGATTTATAACATTCTTACTACAGAGATGAAGAGATTTATATACAGAGAAGCTAAGTAATTTGTCCAATGTCAAACAGCTAAAGAGTTGATGGGTAATTCAGACTGAGACAGCTTGACTCCAAAGCCTGTTTGTTTAGCCTCTACTTACACAGCTTATATGGAATGGATGCTTGGTACATTTAAGTATCTCTGTCTTCTTCTTTAGACAAAACTAACACATTGCCCAGCATGGCTCTAAAGAAATAGTTACATGTCAGTAAGTTTTGAAAGGATGACTTTGTGTTCCTATATACATGCTGGATGCGTCCCCCCCCCACCCCACCCAATCCTCACCCTTCTGCATCTGCACCAAAGCCTCAGGAGTTGATCTATATGGATTACATTAATGGGTTCTCTCCCTCAAGCTTCCAGTGGGCTTAGCCATTGGGAAGCTCAGCAATAGATTGGAAGAGGAGAAGGAGGTGGGAATCATCATTACTTTTGCTTCCTCCCTGTGGTGCAGCCAGGATCTAACTGAGTTCCTTGACTAAAGATTTCAACTCTTTGAGACAATCTTTCCACAAAGACTTCTCAGCCTCTAAACAGTGGTAACTCTTTCCTTCTTCAGTCCATTGGGTAGAATGGTGCACTACTCTCACCAGCCATGGGGAACTGCTATCCTTCACAGTCTTCCTGTACTCTGCCCACAATTTTGTGTTATCCCTTTACAAAACCCTCCTTGAATTATCATGATTTGTATATTCTCACTATTTCTTTGATGCCTTGATATATACAATTTAAAAGTTTTATGGCCTTATGTAGAATATTGAGCTGCTCACTTTTTATAACCACTCACTGTATTAAGCATGCTGCCTTATAGTCCCCAAACATTTCCTGAATCTTTCCTCAAATCCCTCCCTGCTGTCTACCTTTGACTTACTAAATACCAGAACAAGGTCCAGATGGATCTAACAACTAAAGGGTGATCTAAGGGATAGACAAAACAAAACAAAATCCCACAATGGGCTACAATTGAGGATCCTGTCTTCTACATTAAAAAAAAAGTATATTGCCACTATCCAAATTTCAGTACTGTAATTCATTAAAATAGGCCTGAGGTTTTTTTTTTTAATTTATTTACAATATTTAATTTCTTAAAATTCTTTATTTTGGAGCAAAACAGGATAGCAGATACAGATTATTTCTTTGTTAGAAAGTTTGTTAGAATTCTTCTTGAACACTGAAACATTGATCAACTATAAATATAGCTATAATCATCATCATGTTCAAGCAATATTGATTGAAGCCTAAGTGTGTGTGTATAATAAAATGGTTCACATGTTGTAACCCATAAGATATTTTCCTACCAAATGAAGCCATTTTGAATATGCCCTGATTCAGTCTCAGCTGTATTCCCACTTTAGCATTTCTGTATTTTATCAATGTTATTTCTGTTTAGATAATTCTGGCATATTACTGTAGTTAAATTGAATATTCTGGCCTATATGCTGCCCTCTTCATTTTGAACTCTAGTATCAGTGTTGTAGATGCCCCTCATGAGCCAGGAACTGAATATGGCTAGATCAATTAATTGGAACATCCATCTATTTGGGCCAGAGTGATGGGATTTTTTTCTTGTGCCCACTACTTACCATCAACTTGTTCAATGGCCATGATGAAATTTCCAAGCAGTGCCAAGAACTGTGCAAATATGGATCTGGTCTTTTTTTTTTTTTTTTTTTAAGATTTTATTTATCCATTTTTAGTGAGAATGAGTGTGAGGGGAGGGGCAAAAGGGGAGGGAGAGGGACAGGTAGACTCCGAACTGAGCATGGAGCCTGATGTGGGGCTTGACCTCATGACTCTGAGATCATGACCTGAGGTGAAATTGAGAGTCAGACACTTAACTGGCTGAGCCACCCAGATGCCACTGAATCTGGTCTTATACTCAAAGAGGAGGGTGAGGGTAAGTGTAGAAGTACACTAGCCAATCACCGTTATAGAAAGAAATGCATATATTCTGCTTATTGGGTTTAATTGTATCACCTCCGTACTTAACAACAAAGTAGTAGGAAATGCAATTTCAGATTTGTTACCTCAAAATGGAATCAGTTTGTTACCTCAAATTGCTTAATATTTATCTTACTCAAATGTTGCCATTTATGTAGAACATTGGAGAATTTCACATATCCTGGTAGACAGGGACAGTTATCAGAAACCAGGTTATTTGAGAATACTGCTCAATAGAGGCAGAGGTAAAGCTTAGCAGTTTCAAGCACTAATCACAGAATAATCTACTGCTTTTATAGTAGAAACTAGTTTGACTCTTGAACTTGCACCATTTTCTCCAACAGTGATAGAATTGGGGCCTTGGCCCCAGCCTTGAGAGAACACAATTTTATATTATTCCCTTTAGCCTCGACAAAATGATCTTCTTCATGCCGTGATTTCTTTTTCTCGTTCGAACATTTTATGACCAGCTTACATTGCCTCACCTTTGTACTATTCCCCTTTGAGAATAATATGGGGGGGGTGAAGCTTGAAGTAGTCTCCTTTTATTTTTTCTCTTCTTTTTCTCTATTAATAAATGGATTCATTTGGGAGAAAGTAAGAATTGCTTAGACAACTCTAATGTTTGCAATCATTTCAGAATAGTTTGTTGGCTATTGATTAAATTGTAATACGATACGTGAACACAGTTGTGGTCTGATTTCAAATAACAGAGGTCTGGTTTTGTTTTGGTATACTTCAAGTGACTTAAGGCAGTCATTTACTTGAAAATAAAAGCCAAGTCTTTGCCAAGATTTTTTTGGGGGGGCATGTTTACATGTAAGTAAAACAAAATAGTTTTCTATATATTATCAAGATGATAGTACCCGCTTAGACCAATATGACTTATACTCATTTGGTGACACTTTTGTGTTTGATAAGATCAAATCATTTCCTAATGCCTAGGAGAAGGAAAGGGGCCAAATTATCAGTGTGATTGTGCCAACTAAATGACAGTGATGAATGAGTAACTTATATTTATATTGTGTCTCTTCTTTTTTTCCTAACTAATCGTATTCTAAATACATGTCTGTGTAATACTCTTTTCAAAAACTTAATGTATTAGCTACTAAGTCAAAGAACAGCCAAAAGATGTCATCTCATACAAAAAGAAGAGGAAAAAGTTTAAAAGTTCAGTAATATCACACCTAATCAAATCTCAGGACCACCTAACTAATACATTATGACATTTTCCATTCAACATGCAGGAAAAGAATGTATAATATTAAAAGAAGTGTATCTGAATTTAGAATGTTATTAAAATTGTAATTATGTTTTTAAAGATTTATTTATTTATTTGAGAGAGAGCCTGAGCGAGAGGGGCAGAGGGAGCAGGAGAGAGAATCTCAAGCAGACTCCATGCCAAGCACAGAGCTCTGATGTGGGGCTCGATCTCACGACCCTGAAACCACGACCTGAGCCAAAATCAAGAGTCAGATGCTTAACGGACTGTTTCACCCAGGGGCCCCTAAACTTGTAATTATATATTATCTGTGCTTTAACTCTACCACTTAAAGGTTGTCTAACTGGTGATAATTAGGGGTGCGTGGGTGGCTCAGTAGGTTAAGTATCTGCCTTTGGCTCAGGTTATGATCCTAGGGTCCTGTGATCAAGCCCCATGTTGGGCTTCCTGCTCAGCAGGGAGCCTGCTTCTCCCTCTCCCTCTGGGCTCTGCCTGCTTGTGCTTTCTCCCCCTCACCCCGGAATCAAATAAATAAATAAAATATTAAAAATAAATAAATAAATGGTTATATTTAAGGAAAAAAGAAAGAAACACGGTGTTTGCTTCAAATTATAAACTCTTGAATTAACCAGAGTAAAATCAGTAAGTAAGTGCTGTAATTTAACCTAATTTAACCAACATAAAGAGGAGAAGAATAATATGACAGAGGGGTCAAATATCTGATGGCTAAAGTCCCTTTAAATTCTCACTTCCTTACTATGACAGGGAGGGAAGACTGTCATATCATAGTCAGTAGGACTACTTTGTCTTATTGAGAGATTACAAAATGGTTACTTTGATTGCTTTGATATGAAGAAGGGAAGAAAGTCACTGGACTGGGAATAAGAGGTCTGGCTCTTCTATTACATGGTTGTATGGTCTTGAGAAATCATTTCACCTCTCTGCATCTTACTTTCTTCATTCAGCAGTATCAAGTAATGATTAAGATTACTTGTTCTGGAGCTGATTTGCTGAAGTAAAAATTGCAGTCCACCATTTATGTGTCATATTAGGCAAGTTTCCTAATGTCTCTGGAACTTTTCCCTCACTTTCACAATGCAGATTATAGTACTAGCTCATAGCTTTGTTGTGAAGATTGAGTGAGTAAATACATTTAAACTGTTTAGAATAGTGTCTAGTCCTAATTGTAATTTTTTAATTCTTTACTTAAATTCAATTTAGTTAACATATACTATATTATTAGTTTCAAGTGTAGAATTTAGTGATTCATCATTTGCATATAACACCCAGTGCTCATTACATCACATGCCCTCCTTAATGCCCATCACCCAGTTATCCCTTCCCCCACCCATCTCCCCTTCCAGCAACCCTCAGTTTGTTTCCTAGAGTTCAGCATCTTTTATTATAAATTCCTAATAAATTGTTGGCTTTAACATGCTATGCTGCTGTCATGAATTGAATTTTAAAATTTCATTTTGATTGACATATTGTATTTATTTAAGATCTGAATATAAAATGAGAACAGTGGTTTCTTAGACTCATCCCAGTTGTTACGTGAAATTTTATATTGATGGATGCTTTGCCAAAGGGTAAGGAGGAGAATTGGCCACTTATGGTATAATATTTGGCTTAATTCAGATGAAGACAGTCGGGCATGGGAGGTTATTAACACTCATCCTCCTTTTAGACTTATCTGGCATCCATTTCCAAGATTGGCCCAGTAAGAGAAATTTGCTAAAAAGTTGAAATAAGGAGATTCCTGTGGTACCCAAGGCAAAGAGAAAAGGAGGTTATTTATGGTGTTATTGATATGGTATTTGTTTTTTTCTCAGCTTTAGGGATTAAGTCTAAATTATCTAAAAGGATTTCACATAAAAGCTGTTGAAGATGGTCTTTGAGAGATCCGGAACATGTGTGGCAGATGGTAATGTGTAAACTGCAATTGTGGTGGATAACATGGTTCTCATCATAGTAAGGGATTCTATAAGGGTCCAGAAACATAGTGGGGACTTTTAAAAAAATTAGTTGTGGTAAAATAATACATAACATAAAATTAACCATCTTAACCATTTGTAGTTCAGTAGTGTTGTGTACATTTACACTGTTGTGCAAATATGGTTTCAGAGAGAGCAGGAGAGTAGCCTGTGTCTACAGTGGCCTCACTTTGTAGTAGGTTTTCTATTCCAGTCCCGTCTATAAGCGTTACTGAAATCATCCCACTTTTTTCTGAGATAACTTGAGTCTCTATTCCATCCTTTGAAATCAGTCCAAGAAGAGAATTATGTCATTTAGTTAAACCTCATCCCAAACCTGCTTTTATGTGCTGATAATGGTTTTGTTCTCTGTTAAACTTTAGTTTGTAAATTGGTTAAATATGGTAGAAGTTCAGGCAGAAAAGTTCCGCTCATCATGTTATTATTTACTAATTTATATTGTAAGTCACCTACTTTTGCTATAGAAGCTTAATCCCAGAATTAAGTACAACTGCTATTTATTGGCTGCTTTTTATTCAGTAGGTAAGCTAAGCACTTAAAGATTTAGACTTCAAAATAACTCTGTGAAATAGGTAATAATAGCCCTACTTTATATATGAAGAAATTCAAGGCCAGAACACTTCAGGATTGTCTCAGAGCTCACATTCAGGTAAGCAAAACTCCAAAAACAAATGCTTGAAAAGAGAACATGATACCAGCTTCTGTGTCAAAAAACCTATGTTTGTCAAAGGAAAGTTCTATCTTCAGTCCTCAAGCACTCCTAGCATGTAGACATGCTAGAGACTGGCATAGCGGTGGAAATTGCTTGGGTAAATTTTTAAAGTAGAGCCAAGAGTTGAAGATGAGATCCTCTGAATGAGTTTTGCATACTTGCTGACAGACAAGTGCTTGGTTTGCCTCTATGAAAAATCATCTCTCTTCAGGGTTATCCAATGAATATAACAAATTCTGATTTGGGTTGCTTTCCCTCTATTTGATTACAATTCCACAAAGACAAGATATTTTTTGCAAATATATTACATCCTGCCATAATGTTTGCTATTTTTACCATTTTGCTTTAAATGTAATTACAAGATCTCTGTCTCTCATTGTTACTCATCGCTTTTTGTCATGAGAGTCTTCACTGAAGACATTTGGAAACCACAACCAGGATGATCTTTTTAAAAAACATTAACTGAAATAAAGTCATACCTCTTCCTAAAACTCTTCAATGGCTATTCATTTTATTCAAAGTAATCTGGCAAAATTCCCAACATGGCCTAAAAAACTGCAATGTGATCCTGCCTTATTTTCCTTTCTGTTTGCTTGTTTTTATTTAAGCCTGTGGGTCTCAGGCTTTCCTGCTGCCTGGGACACCAGCTTGATTTCTTTTTATTTAAATTCAGTCTACCTGTGATTTCCCCTTTTTCCAGTGCTGGAGAAAGTTTATCTGAAGTAGACACTCAGTATTTTTCCCATGTTAAACATATCTTCCCCACTTGTACATACTTTCAAAGAGCAGCCAGCCAAATAGTTTGGGGCCGAGATGGGCACTTAAGAAATAAAAGTCCTCCCCTGGAACTTTGAAAGTGGTACCAAAATATTTAAGTCTTAGAATTAATTTTCCAGGATAAAAAAAAAGAGAGAGAGATTAAACCCAGAAACTGCTGGCAGTCATTTTCTCTTAGGTGAATTAGAAGGTCTGGAAATTTCATTTGTGGTAGGATACATGTAATACTACATTAACAGGACCTATCTGTGGCCATGCCACTCTTCCCCCACCAGAAACTTTCTAGCTTTCCTCTTATGCCTCTTGCAGTCAATGGTTCTGCCTCTGCCTGAATCCCAGCTGCACCCCAAACCTATCTTTCATCAGACACTGCTGTATTTTAATCATAAATATATTGGAAGTCCTCTGAAGCCATCTGCACTTTACTGATTCAACAGAATTTTTTTTTTTTTTAAGATTTTATTTATTTATTTGACAGAGAGGGGGAGAAAGAGAGAGTGCACAAGGAGGGGGAGCAGGAGAGGGAGAAGAAGGCTTCCTGCCTAGCAGGAGCCTGGCCCAACGTGAGGCTTGATCCCAGGACCCTGAGATCATGACCCAAGCTGAAGGCAGATGCTTAACTGACTGAGCCACCCAGGTGCCCCAATGATTGATTCATCAGATTAACCAACAGTTCCTTCTGGAAAAGCATCCTGACCTCTCATTGCAGTAATGTTTGAGTGAGTGCGCACGACTAGTAGGTTCCTATCTGGTATTCTACCCCTCCTGATTCTGCCCTTTGAATTCAGGGCTTAACCAGTCAATCTTGTCTGTTCCCCCACTATGCCAGTTCATTGATACTAAGTTGAATTACTAAATTCAATTACCTATTACATAAATCAATGGAATTTGAGTGCAAAAATAAAAACAATTTCTGTTGCCATGAAAACTGAATTGAATACTTTGGAATGACTCAACAAAGAAAGAAGATTTTTTAAAGTGCTGTAGAATTAGATGTGGGTAAGTCAACTCCGAAAGGTTGGCATACAAATATTTTTTCAAAAAAGCATTCTACTCATATTTTGATGCATCTGTGCTTTTGATAGAATTTGAGAAATGGTAAACTGATGTTAAATTTTGGGTGTGGTTTACTTAGGATAGGTGATTCTAAGCTCCAATCAAATCTACATTCAAAAAAACCTTTGGCCCTGTATCAAAAGTTTAGCAAACAAATATATACTTTCATATTTAAGTTATGATAAAATATTTAAGTTAGAAATGTGTCTTTTTTGGGGAGAGGGTCTTCAATTTAAAGTGGATTTTAATTAATCTACCAATTTCAAGCCCTCTTGCATTGGGTAATAACACTTTGACTTTCCTCCTATTACTTAAAGTTGAAATAGTGTTTGTTATTAGATTCTCCCACCATCTTTTATTATACAACTTCTTATTGGTTATTTGGCATTTTGCATAGTTAAGGGGAGGCAGAAAACATTATATTGGAAGGAGGGTTCAGTGGCAGGGGCAGCTGGAACTCAATATTATGTTAAAGTTAGGTAGGTAAGATTTCTTTGTTTTCTTGCAAGGAGTGAATTTGCTATTACTTTAAACTAGGAATATAAACCAGTATTATGGTGCTTCTGTTTATTTTATTTACTTCTACATTTATATTTCACCTTCTGCTAAAAGGATTTGAAGTGGCTTATAGTAAAAACACAATTCTTTAAGACTGAACCATTAACTGAGAATTGTTCTTATCAAGCATTTATTGCACTACAATTCTATGTTATATTTGAAAATGTCCTTGCATTTTAAAAGTAGAGCTTGTAAAGAGTTTGGAGAAAAAGTCAGCTCTCCAAAACTGTGTATGTGTTTTCCATCCTTTCTTCTCTGCTTACACTCCTCACATTTTAGTAATCCAAACTAATATGCATTTTCTATCCTTTCCTCTCTGCCTGTACTCCTCACATTTTAGTAATCTAAAAGAAAAGAAGCTTTATAAGATACATTTTGCAAACTTAGATAAAGTCATATAAAGAAGAACATGTCTATAGTAATTTTTTAACACACAGTATGATTTGATTTTGTTTAAATGCATACATACCGCCTACAAATATCTGTGTGGTTCAGAAGGTCCATTTTTGATGCTGACTGCATAATAGAGATTTTGGTTTTTTTTCTGTGTGGCTAGAAGATCTATGAAAATCAAATCCAGGACTTGCCTACTTGTAGATTTTATAATTTCAATCTGAAAACTTCATCAGTATTTTTTTGCTACCCTATACCAGAGTCTGTGCCAGTCTAATAGCCATAAATCTTTTTGTTCCATTTTCTGCAATAGTTTCCAGGCTATAAAAATTCTACCACATTGCTTATGGGTCTAATTTACTGACTTTATAAATCTGCCCCATCATTTGATTGACAACAGTGAATTTACTAATTTCTAGACATTTTAGACAAAAGGGTCAGCTCAGGATCCTATTCTTGGATGAGGACACAGTGATGCCCTTATATATGCTTTGACCTGGGATCCACCAGGGCTAATGTCATCATGCCACTTGGTATCCAGTAGAACCAAAGGAGATTGATATAACATTTATAAGTATTACAAGTGTACAAGCGCTATGGTGGAAGAAAGAAAAATATTGGGATTTTTAAATTATTTTAGCTCTGCATTCTATGTCTGTTGGGTCCTCAAAAATGTACTTAGATTTGACTAGCTCAAAAATGCATTTAGATCTGGTTGATCAAAATGAAGAGAGCTAGTTTTTGTTTTTATTTTTTAATATCCAATATGACTGATGTGGGATTTTTATAGAAGGTTTAAACACAGAGAAGAAGATATCTATTTTAACTAATAAAATATCCATTAAAAAAAGTTGACGAGGTTCATTACAGTTCTGATCTGCTCATTCCATTAAAGAAATTATTAAGGATTGCTTCGGGATATGGCCAAAGTAATGAAGTGCTCAGAGTAATGTCTCGTAAATGTCATTCTTACAACTAATGGTTCTGAGTAGCCGTTTTAAATATTAAGCCTTAAACTTATCTTTTAAAAATATTTATGATTTTGGGAAAGACACTTTACTTATTAAGTATGTGTGTCCCTTGTACATTTGTATGAATGGGTGTTTATATGTATATGTATGTGTACAGGACACTTAAACTGTAATCCAGGGATTCTGGTTGACTCTGATTCTATCAATGTGTTTCTGAATTTGGGACGAGTAGATGCCACTAAAATGTGCCCAGCTTTTACACTTCTAGCAGCCTTCTTTCATATATTTAATTTAATTCTTAGCAGAAAGATAACCACATCCAAATATAAGGTTTGTAAATTTCATGAGCAGAGGGACTCATAAATGTTTTGCCATGTTTTGTACACCCCCAATTCCAAGAAGGGTGTCTGGGATATAATTAAGAGTTAAAACTGCAGGCTCTAGAATAAGATTACTTGAATGAGAAGGTAACATTGACACTTAACTTGCTGTGTAATGTTGGGTAAGTTATTTAAAATGTTCATGCCTCAGTTTCCTGAAATATAAAATGGGTCTGTTATCTGTTGCTCTGCTTGTAGCTAGGCTGTTTCTATTCCTGTTGCATATGATCACTTCAGTTCCAGCGGGATCCTGCATTCTTGTCTAATTAGATCATAAATTCAGTCTATTTTTTGTTTCCTCCTACCAATTCATAGCCCACTTGAAAATTTCACTTTGACATTTACCTCAAATCCTTTTTGGTGAATACTTAAATAACTGATCTACTCATCTTATTTAGTTTGATCTTTGTGTTACTCATATTCTTACATTTTTTAATGTCCTCATGGTAGTATAAAAATTGTTGGAACTCAAGCTGAACTGTGTGTGTGTCTGTGTGTGTGTGTGTGCGTGTGTGTGTGTGAGCATGTGAGGTATGTGAGAAGAAAAAGAGTAACTACCCTGGTTGGTATGGTGTAAGGATATTTCCCCTCCACCCTTTTTTTTTTTTTTTTCAGATCATCATGGGCTTTTAACTGCTCCGATAATAGAACATCTCCATGTCTTAAATTTACTTAATATTGCACTTGCTAACTATCATTATTCACACTTTTTTTCTTGAAAAAATTAAAGAAAGAAATCATGCTTTAATAGAGAAAGAATTATATATATTGTTTTCTGGTTTAAAAAAGATATGATTCTTTTTGTTTCCCCTTTTAATATTACAACATTCTCCATGTTCCTATGAGTGGAATATATCTCAAAGGTGTTGAGTCTAAATTTAGTGCTAAAGGATGAAGAGATTAAGCACTTTAAGGGATAAGAGAAAAGAAATAAGGAAATACATGACTATATGGTTTCATAGGGATAAGATAAAATCTCCTAAATTGCAGTAAAACCGACTGATCATGGTTTCATTAGCTGCTGTGGAGTCCTGGGGATGAGGTGGCATTTACCTCCTTAGGAGAAATTCTTACTATTCAAACAGTGGTCTGTGGACCAATGGCATCAGCTTCCCTTAACAGATTTTTAGAAATGTGGAATCTCAGGCAGCTCCTCACAGCTACTGCATCAGAATCTGCATTTTAACAAGATATCCAGGAGATTGCCCAGCATATTAAAGTTTGAAAATCATTGGTGAGACACCGGTTTCTAGAAGGTTGGCTATGAAAGAAGGCACAAAAATAAGGCAGTAGATAGAGGAAGGGATATAATTCATGAACTGAGCACATGGAAAATGATGATGGGCAAGGTTTAAAATACATGGATTACATATCATATCAAATCAAACATTAACAAAGCAGATGTTATTTTCAGTGTATAGATTTGGAAAACAGGTCTCAGAGAAGTTAAGATACTTTGTCAAGGCTAGAAAGTAAGGTGTGGACACTGTTTCAAATGTGGTTCTGTCTGCAGAGCTCCTGCCCGTTATTATGGTTAAAGTTGATTCTTTTTTTTTTTTTTTAAAGATTTTATTTATTTATTTGAGAGAGAGAATGAGATAGAGAGAGAGGGCATGAGGGGGGGAGGGTCAGAGGGAGAAGCAGACTCCCCGCCGAGCAGGGAGCCCGATGTGGGACTCGATCCAGGGACTCCAGGATCATGACCTGAGCCGAAGGCAGTCGCTTAACCAACTGAGCCACCCAGGCGCCCGGTTAAAGTTGATTCTTAATGAGAAGAAACATACTGAATTAAGCAAAGGATGGAAGCTATAATTGTGATAATTAACTTTGGTATTATCATCGACAGTACCGAATTGTATAGAAATTGCTTAATCTATTCATGTCCTAACTGTTTTACCTAATAAAGTCGATCATTTGGCTAACAAAATAATCAATGGCAATTTTTGGAATATATTTTGTGAAATTGTAGATTTATGACAGATACAATTGCTAGTATATTTGCTACTATTTTGGGGAGGTAAATATTGTGAAATATTTGAATAAAATATAATTTTACACAAACATACTCATACTATCTGGCAATCTTTGGGTACTACGATGCTCATTACAGATAATAATCTTCATGGTTAAGGCACTCCATCCTTGAGCTTCATAGTTAACTCCTCTCCAGGAATTGTTCTTAACTAAAGGGAGTTCTTTTGCCTTTTCCTCAGGCAGCTCACATTCAAATGACTGTAGTGGTATAAAGACCTAGCCCTCTTGCTTCAATTTGGTGTGGAGAGAGTCTGAGCTCCAGATTCTAGGATCTGCTGAGGCCTCTGTTGCAACTGCATTATAGTTCAATTCAATGGTGTACTGGAACCAGCTCCAAATGGCTTCTGAGAGCCAGTTGTGTGAATTATACCCAATTCTGCATTCAGTGAATTTATAATGGCAGCTGAAAAGGATGAGATACACCATGAAATTCAGCAAATGCTAAATTATTTTTTTCTGTTTATCAGCACACCACAAGTTCAAGTTCTACTTCTGCTCAAGCTTTCATTCCTTACTTACTTTGTCATTCTATAGTGCCTTCCTCAATAAACCCCCCATAGATTTCCCCTTCTTAGCATCTGTTTCCAGGAACCCAACTATGACAATGGCATTTTTGCAAAAGTTAGGTATTTTCAACAGTTTACAATAGGGTTCAGTGAACAATGGCCAAAGGGCCTGTTTTTATAAATAAATTTTATTGGAACACAATCATACCTTTTCATATACTTATTACTAATGACTGTTTTCATGATAGAATAGCAGAGATATATATGGCCTACAAAACCAAAAATATTTATTATTTGTCCTTTATGGAAAATATTAGCTGACTTCTGGTCTACTGGATAACTTTTATATTTCTCTAAGACATTTCCAGCTTAAATTGTCCCAAACTAATCTTACTATCCTTCCTCTCCCCCATTTTCTAAAATTCCTATATTGTATATTCCTTCTTTGTTTCCAGGATCATACTCCATTCAGTTTCCCAACAGACATTTGAATCATGTTCTTCTCTTTATCTTTATTGCACTAATATTCAGGATCTTATATATTGTTTGGGCCACCTTTTATCTGCCCTCTTTGCAAACCATCTCTTCTCATGTCAGATTTCTTTCTATAGTATTTTGAGAATTTGTTAAAAACACAGATTTTTTTCATACAATTTTTCTGCTTAAAACCTCTATTCAGTCACCATTAATTAAATAAATAGCAAACCCTTTAACTTAGTATATGTGTTCTTTCCTTTTTTGTCCTGCTTGCTTTTTCAGTTTTCCCTCTCAACAGTTTCCTTCAAATATAGCCTCTACTTTATCATCACTGATGATCTTTTATAAAACAGGAAGGCTCGTTCTTTTATGTCTGTGTATATAGATCCAGCTGACAATGATGGTTATCCCTTTTCTGATTCATAAAATCCTGTTCATCTCCCAAGTTCCAGCTCAAATATTCTTCTAACTTTAGGGCCTCTATTTCTCCATCTAACAGAATTAACCACTCTTTTCTTGGCATTCACAAAGCATCTAGCTCTTATCTCTACTTTGTACCACATAGTGTTTCAATATTTGATTTTATATACAATAGGACCAGTGCTGTTTGCACATCTGTCTCTCTCCATCTAGTTACTGAATCCTCAGAGTCATGGACAATATGGTGTTACACCTTTTCATCTTTCCCAGAATCTAGCACAAAGCTTGAGGTTTTCTTGGTTCTTAGTGAAAGTTGCCTGTATGAGTGAATTAAACAAACAAAAACAAAAACAAAAACAAAGCATGACTAGAAATACCCTGAGATTTGTCTTAGAGGGGATTTAAGCTTATCTAATAGTGGTAATAGTATATACCAGATTAGAGGCTATTATCAATTTTCAGAATTTTGAGAAAGACCACTGCTTTCTGAGTAACATATATTTAATTTGAGCATTTGAGTTTTAACAAAGAAATGCATTATGCAACTTCTGGGACTTGGGAAAAATGTGGTTGGATTTCTTAGGAAAGTATTTCATCATTTTGGTTTATAGTCTTCACTGGGCTTGTGGCAGACAATAAACATTGAAATTTCTATTCTTGACATTTTTGTATGCCCTTGTCACAGAATGGTTATGGGAGATCAAATAAATTACACAAATTGTATTTTATCAAATTTTTCTGCTTAAAATCATATCCTGATACAGAGTTCCAAAGTTCATGTTTCCTGACATCTCTGTTGCTATAAGGTTGGACGTAGCTCTTTAATTCAAAGGATTAAATTAGCTTTAACAGAAAGAGTAAGGCTTGGTTTTCTCACAGATTGCCATGGGAACATGAGTGCTGCAAAGCTATTATACCTCTCATCCGAAGCATTTCAAATAATTCGGAATATCTCAAGCAATGACATTCAAAACCTCCCAAGCATGATCATCTAGAATATTAAAGTTAGAGGACCAGGATATTTTATAATTTAGCACTGTTTCAAACATTTCGGTGCCACCAATTTAATCAATCATATAACATCATCTGGAATGGCATTTGAATCAGGGTCATTCTACAAGTCTAGTTAGCACAAAATACGTATCACTAAGATGTAGCAGCCCACGTATTAGACAACAAGACTCTGGGAAAAGGAAATAAATCATTAGACATATAACAGATGAAATTGACCCGGTGGTTTTTCTTATGATCCTATAAACATTAAAAACACCTTTTGAAATAGAAGCCCATTGAAAATAAGATTTTATAGCAATTTGAAATGTGAAATTTTCACCTTTGACATATTATTAACTTGTAGTGCCATCTACATAATCAACAGGAGAACTGAAAAGAGATCGCCTTTTTTTTTCTTTCTTTCAGTATGAAGCACAAATTTTACATTTTATTTAAGCTTATTGCTATTGCCAGGATGGTAAAAAATTATATATGCAAGTTATTTTTTGAATTGAGATATGTTCATGTTTAGTCTTAATTTTGCTTCAGTGTTGCTGACAACACTTTCACTAAAATGGATAGAAAGACAATTTTTAAAAAAACTTGGCTAATTCTCTTTCTTGAAAAAAGGCTGTACCTTTGATTTCTTTCTACACTTAAGACTATCTGAATATAATCCGAAAATAACATTCTTTCATGAAACTTGATTTTTCTTATCATGTACCAATTGGTTTTATTCTTTCTTTTCTCTTGTTATTTTGTGAACACTTGAAATTACCTTATTTCTAATGGTCCATGATGAGCTATACCTTAGGTTTTTATACTCTGGTTTCTCTTCAGATCGCATAAATCTTTCACCTTTTACCTTAGGTTTTTAAATGCATAGGTAACCTGTATTTTCCCATGAACTATAACAGAAATGCATATTTTTTTTTTCTAGTGATCTTAATATAGGCTCTGATTCATCAGAAAAAAATGCCAGCTTTTCCTAAGAAAAAGTGTTAGCTACGTGTTAGCTTTTTCTTAAATCTTTCACATTTTCTATCTAGGGTAGGGCAGAGTGATTACACCTTAAGGTAATACATCTGAATGTTTGGTTATTTGTTCTTATCTCACTGTTCTCAAAGATTGTCTATTATGTTACATCTTCCTAGGAGACAGTAACTAGAACTGTTTACAGTACTGAAGAGAAACGGATGCAGGAAAAATCAGTCAGAAGAAACATGATGTAAAATGTAGCAGTGTGGATTTACTTCATTTTGACCCTAAACAGAGAGTAAATGTGTGAAAGGTAATTGCACTGTCAGCAATTAAAAAAGGTTACATAAAAATAATTTTCACTTAATGGGAAATGTTTCAGAATAGATTTCCCATTTGATAGCATAACTTGTTTCTGAGCTTCTTATCCCAATCTGATTAATGTTAAAGGCAAAGTTGAAAACATTTTTAGTATTTTTCTTCCTGCAACACCTGGAACAAAGAAAAATTTATGACTGTACTTTAATTTTATTGCTACTGAGCCTTTCCTAAAATGAACTGACAGATGCCATTAGTAAGTTAATTGATTTAATAATGTTCCTATGAATAAGCTAGCATTTCTGACTCGAATTACTTTCTCAATTGATTGGTACTCTATAATAGAATTCTATAAAATGTATAGAAAGAGCAATAAGGAATTCAACTTTGGATTTTTTCATTAATTCATTAACATTTAGAAGTCTAAGAAATTATTGCATTTTCAATTTGCTAAATACACAGCATTTGTTACTAATAATTAGGCACATGCATTGCTTTTACAAAGTCTCTTTAAAATGCAGTCTTGTAAAAATGACACTAGAGAAAGGTGTGTTAATAGCCTAGTGATGTGTTTAATTTTCAAATGTCAGCAAGTAGCACCTTCCAGAGATTTACAAGATGGAAGAATCAGGATAACTTAAGGTAAAGGATCATTTAAGTTGACCTGCAGGGAAACCTTAGTTCAGGGAAGAGAGGAAGAAAAGGGACTATCACAGAGAAGTTGCAAGAACACCAGTGGTCCCAGAGGAATAAGAGGGCCACTCCCCTCTCATCCATTTTCCAGAAAAGAAAAATGCCAAGGTTTTGTGAAATAATGCCCTCATTTGTGGTCAGATCATATCGCCTCCTTTCTTAAAGAATTTCAACAATTGTTCATTCCAATTAGAAAAATAGTTCATGTTCTTAAGACTCCTCTATTCAACAAAGATTTATCCAATATTTTCCATGTATTAGCCTGTATTTTTGGCATCACAGATAAGGTAATATACAAAACATATTTGAAACTGTCTTTATAGAGCTTATATCCTAGTAGGTTTGATGTCTTTTGACTATTCTCTACCCTCTCACCCATGCAGGACTAGGGCAAGGCAAATGAGATGTACTCACCAAAGGTACAAAATTTAAAGAAGCTCCAAACACCTCAGTAACAAAGACAGGTAATATTTTAATACAGTGTTTTGAATAATCAATATTAGTGTGAATAATCCATAGTGACTAAAATAAGAAACTAAAGAAAGAAGTGTCATGCAGAGACAGAGCATGAGGAGGATGGAAAAAATGAGTAACAGTGAAATAAATTCTACCTGTTGCTTAGGGAGTGGCATGAGCATAAAGGGAAGAAATATATGGCAGCCAGGTTTGGAGACTGCCTACCAACATCTGTACGGTGACAAAAATATTTCACATTCCTTGCCCCCAAAGCTTTCATCCCTTCCACATGCAAAAACTCATCTCTTCTACTCAAAAGGTTTTATCAAATTGCATCAAAGTCTGAAGATAATTTTGTCCTCTAAAAAGAGACGTGGTCTCCCTCATTCGTGAACATACAATGGTGGAAAAGGGTCAGGACAACTGCACAATACACTCCATTGAAGAGGGGAGTGATAGAGGCAATCTGTGCTAGTTACTATTTTTCTCAGTAAAGATAAGAAATAGAAGATTCAAAAATGTTTACATTAAATGATGCTAGAATACTAAATCAAATAGAAAACAAAATGTCCAAATGGAGCTGGAGTCTTGTAAGATTCAACTACTAAATGTTTTGATTAGAGTCATGTTGGTTATTGAAAAGACTTCCACAGACACTGGGAAAATATTCTCTTTGTTTTGTTTAATAAATGACCTAATTCAGAAGGTAAAGGGCACTTGAATTAACTCATCATAGTTCTATAAAGCAGAATACCCATAAGCCCACACAGCTACGGTAGCACTTGAGTCTTTATGACCAATCACTGATGCCATCGCCTGGTTGGGATGGAGGATCCCAAAATTAATTAATTTTTGTCTTTTACTTTTTTTACCTGGGGTTTTTGATTTTTTTTCTGACCCCTCCCAATTCTTCAGGATACTCTTAAGTGCCTACTCTCAGTTCACAGGTTCAAGGACAACATAGATATTATCATGATTATCATACACATTTTCCATGAATTTCTTCTTTCTACCAGGCCCAAACTTAAGATTACCCTGCACTGTAAAATACCTATTATTTTAATTAAGAAAAATTATCAGAAAATAAAGCAGTGATTTAACAATCTAATTATAAAAAAGTGATATTTTAACAGCCTAATCTTTTTGCAGGACTTTCAGGGTAACATTCCATTATCTTCTGAGCTCTGTTGTTTCAGCTGAGAAGTCATTCAAAATTCCTACTGGTATTTTCCTGTATATGAAATATGCATTTTCCTCTGGATGCTCTTAAGATTATCCTTCTTTCTCAGGTTTTTCAGCAGGTTTATGTGCCTTGGTGTTTTCTTTATATTTTCCTTTGCATTTCACTGAATCTGTTAGGCTTTGGGATTGAAGCCTTTTATTAATTTTAGGAATTTTTTTTTTGGTCATTATCCCGCCATACAAATTCTCTACTCTATTGTCTTCCCTTCCTTCTTGAAATCCAACTTCAAGCCAGATAAGCCACAGAATCTTTCATGTTAGACCATTTGATATTACACCACAGATCTCAGTTGTGTTGCTTCAACTTTTTATGTATTTGTTTTTCTTTGTGTTTCAATTTAAAGAACTCCTTTTGGTCTGTTTCATTTCTGTTCATTATTTTTTCTTTGTATCAAGTCAGCTTTAAGATTAATATTATATATACTTTTAATTTTTAGCATTTTTCTTTCTTTCTTTTTTTTACTTTCCATTTTCTGCTGGAAGGTCACCAACTCTTTGTATATGTGGTTTACTCTTTCTATTAGATTCTTTAAGGTATCTATTACAAAAAATAATGTCTTTGTCTAATTTCAATATTTGGCCACCTGTGGGCTCACCGTTTTTTTTTTTTTTACCTTTGGTTATGGATCACATATATCTGCTCTTTCAAATTTCTCATAACTTATGGTTATATGGCAATCATTGTGTGCAAAAATAGAGACTAAAGTAGATAATACTTACCTCAAGAACAGCACAAACCCTACATTCTATAAGGCCATTAGTGTTTGTTGTAAGTGCAGATTGAGTTATTATAGTCTGTGGTTGAGTTGTGTGGGGGCTTGGTTACAAATTTAGTTAGTTCACTATTATTTTCAAATATTTTGAAGACACAGTCTAGACTTTCCTTCAGCAGTGCTTGCACCCGAAGCACTGGAGAGATTCTAGCAATCCCTTTGTATTTTATAAAAGTACCTCCAGTTTTCCCAAACATGAGTGGTCTCTCTTTGCTTTACAGCCTGGCTTCCAGCCTTTTCTCTCCGGGGATGTTTTTTGTTTGATCACTGGTTTGATTTTTCTTCTGCCCTGTCCCTAGATTCCTGGACATTGGAAAATCTCCATCTGTCTTTTCACTCTGTCTGCAGACTTTGAGTGCTGCTCCAGTGTACCCAGGGAAGGTCTGGAGTGGCTAAGGGGACCCTTATTAGCTCCCTTAACCCAAGCACAGCATTCATGGGCCACTGTTTTGCACTCAGAGAGGACCTGATGTGCACTCAGAGAAAATCAGTAACAAGGGCATCATCAGTGACTACCTTAAAGGCTGCCTGCTACACATTAATTTAGTTTTCTTAGTATGGTAAGAAAATAAAGAAAGGAAAGTAAACAAACAAAAAAAACACTACCACCACCTCCACCCAAACCAAAACCAAACAACACCCTGAAGACTTTGTTGTTTATCTGGCTTGTTCACATTGTTTCTGCGGGGAGTGATGGTCTCTTAGAAATTTAATTTCTACATCTTAACTAGTAATAGAAGTCTTTACAATTTAATCTTATTATAAGCCATGCACATTTTAGCAGAAAACTTCTTGTGTAGAAATGTAAAATTTGCTCTTTTTATATAGATATGTAAAATTATATATACTAATATATATGTATGTATAGTTTTCTTTTTTTTTCAATTGGTGTCCTGTGGACAGGAATTTATTAGTGGGGACAGGTTGCAGGTTGGGAAAAGAGGAACAGGGTGCATGGGCAGCCCTGGCAGCTGGAAGCCAGTAAGATAGGAGGCCAGGGTGTCACAACTAGTAAGCACTGGCACAGCAGGGAAGCAGGCAGGCCTCTTCTCACCCTGCCAGTGTCAGCACCTTAGGACATGGTGGAGGCTTTGGGAGGATGTCTAGGGTATAGGTGCCTGGCTCCAGTTGTAGTTGTGGGGAGCAGGATGATGAGGAAGCTCCTACCCCAGGGGTCTTCAGCCAATAAGAGACAAGTTTGGGAGGGAGGGAGGGAAATACCATTCAGAGTTTGGGGAAGGGCACTTGGTTAAGGAGAGCAAAGGGCATCAGTGGCTACACCAGGGAGGCAAGCCACTGAGGGAACGCTGGGGGGGCAAGAGGTCACCACCTCAAAGGAGGG
The DNA here is from genome assembly GCF_964656455.1 of Halichoerus grypus. Lineage (NCBI taxonomy): Eukaryota > Metazoa > Chordata > Mammalia > Carnivora > Phocidae > Halichoerus > Halichoerus grypus. The sequence continues at coordinate 46,010,549 of NC_135714.1, forward strand.
GGACCAGGGCCTTTGGGCAACCCTTTAGAGCTCCACCATGGGCAGGTGTACCACTCCTAGTGGGATAGTTCCTTGGCCAGGACCTCTCTCAGCACACAGCACTGGCAGCTCATGGTGGCCTGAAAGTCCATTTGTGTCCACAGTTTGTCCTCCTGGCCCAGGAAGTCCACCACCAGATGACATCAAACTTTGCCCAGGGCCCAGAGAATAAATCACACATTTAATTAACACTTCGGGTCCTACTCCAGTGGTTTGCAAGCTCTATAGTAGTAAGTGCTATATTATATATAAAGTAGAGGTGTTTTTGTTACTAAAAAATCTTTAGACTTTTGGATCTTGTATTTGCTTTGTAACAAACACTGCAAGTAAATAAAGCATTCCCTCTGGAATACTCAAACACAGAGTAGCCTCTTTTCCACATTGTCTTTAAGATTTTAACTCAATTCCCCTTATTTAAAGTGCTCTCCTCCCTAGTGAATTATTTCTCTTTTATGTGTTTTAATGGACTATATGTATTTGTATTCACTTATTGTGGTTTCTACTACATTGTATCATATAGATTTGTTTATAAGTTCCTCTAGGACTCCAGTAGAAGACATGATACATAATAAATGCTCAAATATATTTATTAAATTAATTAATTTGGAGTATTATAACAAAACATATTTTCTTAGTGTCCTTTTAGTATCTGGCATATTGACAAAGATATTTTTGTATAATAATGCATTTTTTATTTAAATGGTTAATGAAAATTTCAAGTAGAGTGTAAGGCTATGAATTGTGCAATTAATATTTCTGTACTTTTATTTACATTTAAAGAAATTAACAAGTGTTGGTAAATTGACCTTGGCTAGTGGTCATTATAATGTAGAGGTTAGCAATAAATAAATTAAAAACTCTATTTGAAATCAACAAAATTTATTGAAACCTACAGACTGAAAATAATTTCAATAAGCAAAAATAACAGAATATAGCTTCCTAGAAACAGACGCAAGGATTACTTGCTGCAAGTAATTTTAAGCCTCCTTTGCTGAATTGATTTGGTTGATGTCCCAGTAAATCTGCCAACAAAGCAATCACTTCTTTTGATATTTACTCACATTTCCTAGGAATTTGGTTATGCTCAGAAAGTTTGGAACCAATTCCTCATGTAGAGATGTCACTCTTTTGGCAATCTGAACTATGACAGGGCTTCATGGAATCATGATTTATGGCATTTGATAATTTTTTTTTTTTAATGACTGGATATTTCCTAAATATCCTTCTGTGACTTGACAGTGTCAATGTGTCCCATCATTTCCAGGCAGCTAATTCCTTTTGTTTTTAAGTGTAAGGAAAAAAGTAAGTTTTTTATTTCTTCTCAATTTGTATTACTTATCTATTCTTGAACATGGAACTATCATGAAAGCAATACTGATATAGAAACATTATGAAACATTAAATTGTTTTAATTTCCTATACCAAAAATAGGTTTATTAAATAAATATTCTATATGTATACTAAGAATACACACACACACACACACACACACATTTGAATGGCTTAAATAATACAAATTTATTTTCTCACAGTTCTGTAGGCTGGAAGTCCAATAGAAGTACCATCAGGGTTGGTTCCTGGCAAGACATCTTCCTGGCTTACAGATGGCTGCCTTCTCTCTGTGTCCTCATGTGGCCTTTCCTGTGTACATGCATGGGAAAAGAGACCTCAGGTGTCTCTTCCTCTTCTATCAGATTAGATTCTAATCTATCTGATTCCAGTTCTATTGGATTAGGGCCCCACCTATTTTTAGGAATATTTGTAAATAGTCATAAAAGTAATATTTTGATTCAGGTAAATTTATATAAATTAGAATTCAGATTGAAGGACAATAAATACCCTGCCTTCAAAGGAGAGAAGATGTGTTCACAAGGAAGTCAAGGAGGAAGTCCTAGTACTAATAGTACTCCCCTGGGGAAAGTCTTTTTGCTTCCCTGGCAAACTATTCTTACTTTCTTGGGATCCTTTTCTCAAAATATTTAAATAAGGAAATCAACATCTATTTTTTTCAGATTGGTCTTTAGCCACAGAAGAGCAAACCTCAGTCAGCTTCTTATTTAAGAATCCATCTTATCTAATGAGTATTTATCAAGTACTTATTGAGTTGGGTCCTATGTTACACATTGAAAATATTGCTAGGATATAAGGTACATAATCCCTGTCTTCATCGAGCATATATTCTCAGATAGGTAACAAATATTACTAAACAATATTTTCTCAATTTAAAAAGTTCCATTTAAGACCATTTAAGAATGATATTATTTATTATTGTCACACACTTACTAGTTTAAAATAACACAAATTTATTATCTTTTATTTCAGGAGGTCAAAAGGCCAAAATGCGTCTCAAAGGGCTAAAATCAAGATTTCCATGGATGCACTCCTTCTGGGGGAAGAATTTGTTTCTTTGCCTTTTCCTGCTTCTAGGGATCACCAGGTTCCCTGGTTTGTGGCCTTCTTCCTCCATATTCAAAGGCAGCAACTGTAGCTGTCATACTGGTCTCATGCTGCCATCCTTGTGATTCTCTCTCTTCTGACTTCTTCCTCTACTTTTATGGTCTCCTGTGATTACATTGAACCCATCTGGATAATCCAGGATCATCTTTCCATGTCAAGAGTAAATGATTATAAGTCTTATTTCCATATGCAATGTTCTCATTTGCCATGTAATCCAATATATTCACAGATTCCAGGGTTAAGCTTTGGGTACTTATGGGAGGCCATTACTCTTCCAACGATTAGTAACAACTTAAATGAGTAGGACTTAGCCCAGCAAAGGCAGGTAAGGAAGGAGAGCACTCCAAACAACATGACAGAAATCTCTTATTGGAACTGAGTGACAATGAGTTACAGTGTCTAACCTTCAAGCAGGGAGTAAGAGTAGGAATGAAGCATGACCAGCCTTAAGATATAGATGGTTTAGAATCTACTGATTTTGTTATATAAGAATCAGTCTTTTGGCCAAAAAAATATGGCCAATCACATTATCTAGGGGTCCCTACTTCTTGAAGTTCCTAATGAAACCAGCATTTCCCTCAGCATTAATTCTCAATAATTAGTAGTGTGTTCATTTGAAAACAAGACGGAGAACCAAGATCAGAATGGCTTAGTCTGACGGGATCATTTCTGTTCTTAACACAAAGTCAGATAAACTTCATCTATTATCTCAGTAACATGGGCAATTTTTTCTTGTGTTCCTTGGCTGGTAGCGTCAGAAAGAATTGACTAAGTAGACATAATGTGAAGCTTTATCAGTGTATCTTACAATAATATGGCACTGATACTTTCTCTCTCTCTCTCTCTCTTTTTTTTTTTTGCTAATTTGTTAACGTTTTGCTAAATTTCTGAATTTTTACATGGTGGCTTACCAAATTAAACTATGACTTATATTTCACAGTTGACATAGTGTTTCATGGACTATCATGTTTTGTATAGTAACAAAAATTTTTTAAAAAGATTTATTTATTTATTTGTTTGACAGAGAGAGACCCAGTGAGAGAGGGAACACAAGCAGAGGCAGTGGGAGAGGGAGAAGCAGGTTTCCCGCTAAGCAGGGAGCCCGATGCCGGGTTCCATCCCAGGACCCTGGGATTGTGACTTGAGCTGAAGGCAGATGCTTAATGACTGAGCCACCCAGGCGCCCCATGTATAGTAACAAATTTATTTTTTTCTTCTTCTGTAACATCACAAGGCTACATTGCTTATGAAAATATTATTTTATAACTTAGGATAGTCCCAAAGGATCCCTCTCTATATTTCCTACATTTGTGTATCCTTTCTCTTTTCCCCCCCAAATCAAGGCTTCGGATATCAGAATGCCTGTCTTAAAGGTGACTCTTGCAGACTAACTATTTATGTCTCCCCAAAATTCATATGCTGAAGTCTTAACCCCCATGTAAATTGGTATAGCCACATGGAAAACGGTATGGAAGCTCCTCAAAAAGTTAAAAAATAGAACTATCATATGATCTAGCAATTCTACTTCTGAGTGTTTATCTAAAGAGAATTAAACACTAAATTGAAAGATATATGTCTCTCTATGTTCGTTGCAGCATTATTTATAATAACCAAGACATGGAAACAACTTAAATGTCCATCAAAGGATTAATAGATAAAGAAAATATGGTAAATGTATACAATGGAATATTATTCAGCCATAAAAAAGAATGAAGCCTTGCCATTTGTGACAACATGGATGGATCTTGAGGGCTTTATGCTCAGTGAAATAAATCATATAGGAAAAGATGAATATCATATGATCTCACTTATATGTGGAATCTAAAAGCAAAACAAAATGAACAAACAAATAAACTTGAGTTTAGATACAGAGAGCAGGTTGTAGTTGCCTGAGGTGAGGGTTTGGTGGGGATAGGTGAAATGGATAAAGGGGGTGAGAAGGTACAAATTCCAAGTCATAAAATTGGTAAGTCATAGGATCTACTGTATAGCATAGTGACAATAGTTAATAATATTTTATTGCATATTTGAAAGTAGCTAGAAGAGTGGATCTTGAACATTCTCATCACAAAAAAGAAAAATTTTGTAACTATGTATGGTGATGGATGCTAACTAGACTTATTGTAATGATCATTTTACAATATTTACAAATACCAAATTATTACATTGTACACCTGAAATTAATATAATGTTATGTCAGGTACACCTTAATAAAAAAGAGTAAGTTCTAATATAAGAAAAAAACCCTATGCATTATCTTGTTTTCAATATATAGCTATAATGAATCAATAAGCATATTTTACTACCAGAGTTTAGAGAAGCTTAAGGCTCTTTATGAACAAATATTTCTTACATGGCACGAGAATGAACCTCGCTTAAAATTCACATGACACCTGTCAAGCATTTAAAGAAAACTGAGAGTTTGTAATTACCCCTTAAGTAAACTATGAGTGAACAGGAAATATTTTCAGTTGAAAATGAAGGAGAGATAGAAAATAAGTCATTCTGAAAGCCTGAATTTGTGCAAAATTTCACAACAGCTCTAATTTGGTCTTTAACTTAGGATTTTGAATACATACTGGCAGTTAGACATATTTAGAGTTTAGAAGTTATTAATCCTGGCCAAATATAAATATTTCTTCTGTGTTATAACTAACGAACTCCTGCTTGAATCTCATTCTGAGCCCAGTAAAAACTTCCTATTAATTATATGAAACACAATTTCTACTAATAAAAATGAATTATAAACCTTGAAAAGAATGTCACCTGTTCAATTTATTTCACCGTTTCATTTTTAATCAGAGCTTCTACTCAAATGGTTCATTTTTTCCACAGTTACAGAATAAAGGAATTGTTAGAAATTGACCTTGGTAATTAGGTTCTAAAGATGAAAAATTTTAGTGGTGACAGGATGACAGAATTGAATGATTAACAAAGGAAAAATAAAGTTTCTATGAACTTACCCTACTTGAAATTTTCTCATTTATAAGTTGTCACTTTACCACTAAATAAGAATTATTGTTGAGGAAAACAGAATGCTCTATGATTTTTCTTCCTGTTAATATGGGCATAGATAACCATATATCCTATAAGTAGGGAGTATTTATACATTCAAAACTGAGCCAAATAAGAGAAAAAAGATGGGGATGCTAATCAGAAGAAAAACATAGGCAAAGTGTTACCAAAGGGCAAATAAGAGTGGAGAAGAATCACAGATGCATATAAATTTAACAGAATACTATTTATCAAATATCTGTTTTATGGTTTTAAAAACATAGTAGACAAATCTAGTTATGAAGTGTATAATCTGTTAATTACTCAAACTATGTACAACACCTTAAAGATAAAGGATACTCCATGATGGCCTTGAAAATTAGCCATTTAAAGTCACTCAAATTGACATTTTAACCAACTATGTTACCACAGTAATGTCCTACAAGGAGATCTGAAATCTCATCCATGGAAATATTAAGGGGAATAAGGGTGGGCAGGACTGTGACAACAGATTTTCAGAACTGGAGACAGTGTGGAGGCCCATCATGCAAAGCTTTGTGACTGTTTCTTATTCTGGCTGCTTCCCAAAGTACACTGATTTCCTGAAAGTTCACAGCCACATGATACTTCCTTAAGAAACTCTAATATTTAACCAATAATCATGGCCAGTCATTATAAATGCAGCCTATTTCAAAATTCATTCCCTCCATCTCTGGATCAGCCAGTTTTCTTTTCTTTCCCAAAGGAGCCATTTCAGTCTCTATGCTTCCCATTCTCACTCAAGAAAAATTATTTTCACTCTAGACTGAGGAGTCCCAGGATGGACCAAGTCTGTCATGCAGTTGGGTGGGTGAGTAGATGTTCTTTGGGGTAATCCATGTGATAATGCATGTAGTAGGAAACAAAACAAAACAAAATTATTAAATAAAACATTAGTCACAGAGTTCTAGAAGAGAATTCTCTGGACAAGAATCCTCCTTAATGGGTTTGTTTGGTTTTGGAAATAAGGCCTCCTGAGTATGGCTTGGAAGTTTAATGGCAGACCAAAGAGAAAATCGACTGCTCTGGAAAAAATGAAAAGGGGATTAGAGGACTGCAATCAGGGATTCTAGAGATATAAATGGAGGACCTCTGATAGAGACAGAGGATACTATAGGATCATGGCAAGTATCTAGAGCTTGCACAGAAGAAAGTGGCAGTGACAATTTCTCTTATGAAAATAATACACGAGACAGTTTTAAAAGCAAGATTTATAACACTAACACACAAGCCTTTTTCCCAACCCAATTTCTAAATATACATGGTCTAAAAGTGGAGAAATAATGAGATTGAGTAGTGTATGGAAATTCAGTGCAACTCTTTCCATCCTTCTCAATGTTAGCTTTTGCTCATATGTCATCTTTCAGTAGAATGGCCAAAATCCAATAAACTGATAATACTAATTACTAGTGAAGAGGTAGAGCAATAGGGACTCTCATTCATTGCTGATGAGAATGCACAATAGTACTGTCATTTTGGAGGACAGTTTGGCAGTTTTTTAAGAGCTAAACAGAACCCTACTATACAATCCAGCAATTGCATTCCTTCATATTTACCCAACTTATTTGAAATTATGTCCACACAAAACTGGCATGCAAATGATCATAACACCTTTATTCATAATCACCCCAAATTGGAAGCAACCAAGATATTATTTAGTAGATGAATGTATAAACAAACTGTGATAATTCCACGCAATGGAATATTATCCAGTGTTCTGGATTCTATCTTAGCTCAGGTGATTAAGTTTAACTTCATATTAGGGGGAAAAAAATTCCTGATCTCCATAACTTTGGAAATGAATGGAATCCATAAGACTAAAAGGAAAGGGAAATATAACACTGTATATATAACACTGTACTGTAGTTGATAAACTTGTTTGATGTGGAGGTACAGATTTATAATACTGAAATTACTATACATGTGTCCTGGAATTAAACAATTAAGTAATTGGATGACAGATGGTAGGAACCAGATTTCTCACTGTTGAAGTGGAAGGTTACAGACCAGCAAGGAGAAGAAGCTAGAATAATCCATGCCATAAAGGACTTAGCTGTAGAGAACAGTATGAACTCATGTTTACCTTTGTATAAATACAAATGGTTACACAGAGAAATAATTACAGATATGTGTACATACATGAGTTAATGTATGCATATATATTTCCTTGTTCAGTTAGCTGAGAGCATCCAGAAGCAACAACATTCCAGTAGCACACCCAGTGCCCAGATCTTGGTTTCAGATATCATCCTCCAATAAAAGGAACTAGGAATCCTTGGATAAATGGCTGATTTAAATACTGGGGCAAGGAATGTACAAGATGAGCCTAGGGCATCTTATACATTGTACCTGAGATTAAAGTAGTCCAAAAAATTAAAATTAAAAACACAAATGATGATGGAGGTATGTCAGGATATAGGCACCAAATGAAAGAGCTTTCAGTTGCCATATACAGAACAATTTCAGTAGCAACAAAAGAAGAGTATTGGCTCATAACCCAAAGTATGAAATAAATATCCTTGAGTCCATATTGACATGAATAAATGATTGAGTGAATAGACAAATGGAGAAGAACAAACAGGTGTCCTGAGCATAAGAATTCCAAATAATTTATGTAGAAAATTCACCTTCAAGGAGGTGGACTATAACTCCTCACTCCTTAAGGTTGGGCTGCACATAATGACTACTTTTCAAACACAACAGCAAGGAAAAGAGGGGAAAATAGTAACTTTAGAGTGAAGAAATCTGACAAATTCTATCTTAGCTCAGATGATCGAGTTTAACATTCTCAGTGATAAGTTACATTGATGGTGTGTACCTTTGATACAAAGTAATGAGGAGAGGACATTTGACCTTTGTTGTTTTCCTCCTGCACACAAAACACTAGGTCTAATTATGAGAAAAACATCAGAAAAATCCCAGTTGAGGGCATTCTACAAAATGCCTGAATAATTCTCATTTTTATTTTCTGAGTAATACTCCTAAAAGCTGTTAAAATCATAAAAACAAGGCAAGTCTGAGAAAATGTCACAGTCAAGAGGAGCCTAAGGAGACATAATGACAAAATATTGTATGATATCTTGCATGGAGTTTTGAAATAGAAAAAGAATATTAGGTACAAACTAAGGAAATATGAGTAACATATGGACTTTAGTTAATTTTAACATATCAGTATTGGTTGATTAATTGTGACCAGCTGGGTATGGAAAATATGGTATTTTTTGTGGTATCTCTGCGACTTTTCTGGAAATCTAAAACTATTCTAAAATCAAAGTTTATACAATATTAACAGTTTAGACATGAAACCTGAAAATTACATTTCTTATAGTACATTTCTGGATATAGGGATTTGTAAGTAAATATATAGACTTTCAGTAGAAGCTGAATGAAAATACTTTTTACTGACAGAAGGTTGACTATAATAGACCATGCAACTAGAAGATGGATGTGGACAAGGTATACATTTTCTGAATATACTTCAAAAGGTAGGATGAAGTCATCTTGCTAAGAGTGCATGCTCTTCAGTCCTGGATCCTAGCAGCGCTGTAGAAGAAATCTTATTATCTAGCGCCTATTAATCAAGTTGGTAGGGAAGATATACCACAAAACATTAGCATGATAAGGATTTTCTTAAGTATTTTAGAAGGCATCAAGGTAAAATTAGTATTTTGTTGCACTGCTTGGAGGAAATAACATTTATTTAGTGTTCATTGTCATTATCATTACTAGCAAGTCCTGTTTGATTCTGTTGACAATTTATTTTGTTAGAATATTAGTTGTTATTAGTCTCCTAAAGAGAAAGAAAGATCTATCTTTAGGGAGAAGCATTTGAGATAGAAATATATGTGACAGGAGGAGGAGGAGCGAGATGGCAGAAGAGTAGGAGACCTAAATTTCATCTGGTCCCAGGAATTCAGCTAGATAGGGAACAAACCATTCTGAACACCTATGAACTCAACAGGAGATTGAAGAAAAGAATAGCAGCAACTCTCAGAACAGAAAAGCAACCACTTTCTGGAAGGTAGGATATGTGGAGAAGTGAATCCGAGGCGATATTTGGGAAGATAGATGGCGGGGGAAGGGGCCTCCGTCACTGGCAAGTGATAGAGCAACGGAGCACAAAATCAGAACTTTTAGAAGTCTGCTCCACTGAGGGACGTCGCTCCAGTGGCTAAGCAGGGGGTGGAACCCTTGCTGGGACAGTGTGGTCTCAGCACCCTTGGGGTCACAGAAAGACCTGGGGGTGCCTGAGTGTAGCAGAGCTCCCAGGTATCGGAGCAGGGAAGCTGGCTGCAAAGACGAAGCCGAGGAGTGGGCTTTCAGCTGGGGGTTGCCATAAACCATGATCCACGGCACAGTCAGGCCACTGCTTTTCCAGCAGGGACTCAACAAGCAGCAGATCCAGGGAGACTCACCTTTCTTCCCTGGGAGGAGTGGCACGGGAGCTCACCATAGGGATCTGTTGGGTTTGGAGACTCCACACAGGGTCAGGTGCCAGAGATAGAAATGCTTGGTCACAGGCAGGGCAAGCACGGAGTGCGCCCAGAGACCGGAGAGACGGGAGTGATTGACCGCTTTTCTCTGGGGGCTCACTGAGGAGTGGGGCCCTGAGTTCTCGGCCCCTCTGGGGCGGAGATTGGGAAGCCACCATTTTCAGTCTCGTCCTCCAAAGCTGTACAGAAAGCTTGCAGGAAACAAAAGCTAGGAGAACAAACCCAAGCAGATTACCTAGCCTGGCCCTCGACAAGGGTGCTGCAATTCTGCCTCAGGCAAAAATATTTGAGAACCACTGCGACAGGCCCCTCCTCCAGAAGATCAGCAAGAACAGCAAGCCAAGACCAAGTTTACCGATCAATGAGAACGGCAGAACTCCATCAATAGGGGAATACAGCATATAGAATTCATGGCTTTTTTCCCCCTGATTCTTTAGTCTTTCAAAGTTAATTTTTTTAATTTTCTTTTTCTATTTTTTTTTGGATTTTTCCTTTTCCCTTTTTCAAACAACATCTTATCAATCCCTTTTTTAAAAATCTTTTTTATTTTTCATTTTTAGAGTCATATTCTACCCCTTCATTGTAGTTAGCCTTATTTTTAGTATATATATAAGTTGTTCTCTCTTTAAAATTTTGGGTTACAGTTTCTTCTAACAGACCAAAATACACCCTAAATCTCTAGTGTATGGCTTTGTTCTAGTCTCCTGCCTGATCACATTCTCTCCCCCCTCCTTTTTTTGATTTCTCTTCTCTCTTTTTTCAGCCAACTTCTTATCTTATCAATTCCATTTATAAAATCTTTTATAATTTTCATCTTTACAGTCATATTCCATCCCTTCATTGGATTTACCCTTATTTTTGTACATATATAAGTTTTTCTTTCTTTAAAATTTTGGGAGGGAGTTTCTTCTAATAGAACAAAATATGCCCCAAATCTAGTGTGTGGCACTGATCTATTCACCAGCCTGATCATATTTGAACATATCCTTTTTTCTTTTTCTTTTTCTTTTTTCTTTCTTTCCCTTTCTTTTCCCCTGGTTTCGGGTCTCTTCTGATTTGTTTAGTGTATATTTTTCTGGAGTCATTGTTACCCTGTTAAAATTTTGTTCTTTCATTCATCTATTCTCCTCTGGACAAAATGACAAGATGGAAAAACTCACGTCAAAAAAAGAACAAGAGGCAGTACCGACTGCCAGGGACCTAATCAGTATGGACATTAGTAAGATGTCAGAACTATAGTTCAGAATGATGATTATAAAGATACTACCTGGGCTTGAAAAAAGCATGGAAGATCCTAGACAAACCCTTTCTGGAGAAATAAAAGAATTAAAATCTAACCAAGTCAAAATCAAAAAGGCTATTAATGAGGTGCAATCAAAAATGGAGGCTCTAACTGCTAGGATAAATGAGGCAGAAGAGAGAATTAGTGATACAGAAGACCAAATGATGGAGAAAAAAGAAGCTGAGAAAAAGAGAGACAAACAACTACTGGATCAGGAGGGCAGAATTCAAGAGATAAGTGATACCATAAGATGAAACAATATTAAAATAATTGGGATCCCAGAAGAAGAAAGAGAGAGAGGGGCAGAAGGTATATTGAAGCAAATTATAGCAGAGAAATTCCGTAATTTGGGGAAGGAACAGGCATCAAAATCGAGGAAGCACAGAGAACCCCCCTCAAAATCAGTAAGAATAGGTCAATACCTGACATCTAATAGTAAAATTTACAAGTCTCAGAGAGAAAGAAAAAATCCTGGAAGAAGCTCAGGACAAGAGGTCTGTAACCTACAATGGTAGAAGAATTAGATTGGCAACAGACCTACCCACAGAGACCTGGCAGGGCAGGAAGGACTGGCAGGACATATTCAGAGCACTAAATGAGAAAACTATGCAGCTAAGAATACTATATCCAGCTAGGTTGTCATTGAAAATAGAAGGAGGGATAAAAAGTTTCCAGGACAAACAAAAACTAAAAGAATTTGCAAACATGAAACCAGCACTACAAGAAATATTGAAAGGGTTCCTCTAAGCAAAGAGAGAGCCTAAAAATAACATAGACCAGAAAGGAACAGAGACAACATATAGTAACAGTCACCTTACAGGCAATACAATGGCACTAAATTCATATTTTTCAATAGTTACCCTGAATGTAAATGGGCTAAATGCCCAATCAAAAGACACAGGCTATCAGATTGGATTAAAAAAACAAGACCCATTGATATGCTGTCTACAAGAGACTCACTTTAGACCCAAAGATACCTCCAGATTGAAAGTGAGGGGTTTGAAAACAATTTGCCATGCTAATGGACACCAAAAGAAGGTGGGGTGGCAATTCTTATATCAGACAAATTAGATTATAAACCAAAGACTATAATAAGAGATGAAGAAGGACACTATATCATACTTAAAGGGTCATCCAAAAAGAAGATCTAACAATTGTAAATATCTATGCCCCTAACATGGGAGCAGACAATTATATAAGCCAATTAATAACAAAAGCAAAGAAACACACCAAGAACAATACAATAATAGTAGGGGACTTTAACACCCCCTTACTGAAACGGACAGATCATCTAAGCAAAAGATCAACAAAGAAATAAAAACTTTAAATGACACACTGGACCAAATGGACATCACAGATATATTCAGAACATTCCATCCCAAAGCAACAGAATACACATTCTTCTCTAGTGCCCATGGAACATTCTCCAGAATAGATCACATCCTAGGTCACAAATCAGGTCTCAACTGGTACCAAAAGATTAGGATCATTCCCTGCATGTTTTTGGACCACAATGCTTTGAAACTAGAACTCAATCACAAGAGGAAAGTCAGAAAGAACTCAAGTACATGGAGGCTAAAGAGCATCCTACTAAAGAATGAATGGGTCAACTAGGAAATTAAAGAAGAATTACAAAAAAATTCGTGGAAACCAATGAAAATGAAAACACAACTGTTCAAAATCTTTGGGATGCAGCAAAGGTGGTCCTAAGAGGAAAGTATATAGCAATACAAGCCTTTCTCAAGATACAAGAAAGGTCTCAAATACACAACCTAACCCTCCACCTAAAGGAGCTGGAGAAAGAACAGCAAATAAAGCCTAAACCCAGCAGGAGAAGGGAAATAATAAAGATCAGAGCAGAAATCAATGAAATAGAAACCAAAAGAACAATAAAACAGATCAATGAAACTAAGAGCTGGTTATTTGAAAGAATTAATAAGATTGATAAAACCCTGGCCAGACTTATCAAAAAGAAAAGAGAAAGGACCCAAATAAATAAAATCATGAATGAAAGAGGAGAGATCACAACCAACAGCAAAGAAATACAAACAATTATAAGAACATATTATGAGCAACTCTATGCCAGCAAATTAGATAACCTGGAAGAAATGGATGCATTCCTAGAGATGTATAAACTACCAAAACTGAACCAGGAAGAAATAGAAAACCTGAACAGACCCATAACCACTAAGGAAATTGAAGCAGTAATCAACAATCTCCCAACAAACAAGAGCCCAGGGCCAGATGGCTTCCCAGGGGATTTCTACCAAACATTTAAAGAAGAATTAATACCCATTCTTCTGAAACTGTTTCAAAAAATAGAAATGGAAGGAAAACTTCCGAACTCATTTTATGAGGCCAGCATTACCTTGATCCCAAAACCAGACGAAGACCACATCAAAAAGGAGAATTACAGACCAATATCCCTGATGAACATGGATGCCAAAATTCTCACCAAAATACTAGCCAATAGGATTCAACAGTACATTAAAAGGATTATTCCCCATGACCAAGTGGGATTTATTCTTGGGCTGCAAGGTTGGTTCAACATCCACATGTCAATCAATATGATACAATACACTAATAAAAGAAAGAACAAGAACCATATGATCCTCTCAATAGATGCAGAAAAAGCATTTGACAAAGTACAGCATCCTTTATTGTTTTAAACTCTTCAGAGTTTAGGGATAGGGTGTACATACCTAATTTCATAAAAGCCATCTATGAAAAACCCACAGCGAATATCATTCTCAATGGGGAAAAACAGACCTTTCCCCCTAAGGTCAGGAACACGGCAGGGATGTCCACTATCACCACTGCTATTCAACATAGTACTAGAAGTCCTAGCCACAGCAATCAGACAACAAAAAGAAATAAAAGGCATCCGAATTGGCAAAGAAAAAGTCAAACTCTCACTCTTTGCAGATGATATGATGCTTTATGTGGAAAACCCAAAAGACTCCACCCCAAAACTGCTAGAACTCATACAGGAACTCAGTAAAGTGAAAGGATAGAAAATCAATGCACACAAATGAGTGGAATTTCTATACACCAACAACAAGACAGAAGAAAGAGAAATTAAGGAGTCGATCCCATTAACAATTGCACCCAAAACCATAAGATACCTAGGAATAAATCTAACCAAAGAGGCAAAGAATCTGTACTCAGAAAATGATAAAATACTCATGAAAGAAATTGAGGAAGACACAAAGAAATGGAAAAACATTCCATGCTCATGGACTGGAAGAACAAATATTGTGAAGAAGTCAATGCTGCCTAGAGCAATCTACACATTTAATGCAGTCCCTATTAAAATACCATCAACTTTTTTTCAAAGGAATGGAACAAATAACCCTAAAATTTGTATGGAACCAGAAAAGACCCCAAATAGCCAAAAGAATGTTGAAAAAGAAAAAGCTGGTGGCACCACAATTCCAGACTTCAAGCTCTATTACAAAGCTGTAATCATCAAGACATTATGGTATTGGCATTAAAACAGACACGTGGATCAATGGAACAGAATAGAGGGCCCCAAAATGGACCCTCAACTCTATGTTCAACTAATCTTCAACAAAGCAGGAAAGAATGTCCAGTGGAAAAAAACAGTCTCTTCAACAAATGGTGTTGGGAAAGTTGGACAGCCACATGCAGAAGAATGAAACTGGACCATTTCTTTACACCACACACAAAAATAGACTCAAAATGGATGAAAGACCTCAATGTGAGACAGGAGTCCATCAAAATCCTAGAGGAGAACACAGGCAGCAACCTCTTCGACCTCACCTGTAGCAACTTCTTCTTAGAAACATCGCCAAAAGTAAGGGAAGCAAGGGCAAAAATGAACTATTGGGACTTCATCAAGATAAACAGCTTTTGCACAGCAAAGGAAACAGTCAACAAAATCAAAAGACAACTGACAGAATGGGAGAAGATATTTGCAAATGACATATCAGATAAAGGGCTAGTATCCAAAATCTATAAAGAACTTATCAAACTCAACACCAAAAGAACAAATAATCCAATCAAATAAATGGGCAGAAGACATGAACAAACATTTCTCCAAAGAAGACATCCAAATGGCCAACAGACACATGAAAAAGTGCTCAACATCACTTGGCATCAGGGAAATCCAAATCAAAACCTCAATGAGATACCACCTCACACCAGTCAGAATGGCTAAAAGTAACAAGTCAGGAAATGACAGATGTTGGCAGGGATACGGAGAAAGGGGAACCCTCCTACACTGTTGATGGGAATGCAAGCTGGTGAAGCCACTTTGGAAAACAGTATGGAGGTTCCTCAAAAAGTTGAAAATAGAGCCACCATATGACCCAGCAATTGCACTACTGGGTATTTACCCCAAAGATACAAATGTAGTGATCCAAAGGGCTACGTGCATCCCAATGTTTATAGCAGCAATGTCCACAATAGCCAAACTATGGAAAGAGCCCAAATGTCCATCGACAGATGAATGGATAAAGAAGAAGTGGTTATATATATATAATGGAATATTCTGCAGCCTTCACAAAAAACCCCAAAATCTTGTCATTTGCAACGATGTGGATGGAACTAGAGGGTATTATGCTCTGCAAAATAAGTCAATCAGAGAAAGACATGTACCATATGATCTCACTGATATGAGGAATTCTTAATCTCAGGAAACAAACTGAGGGTTGGTGGATTGGTGCTGGGTGGGAGGGATGGGGTGGCTGGGTGATAGACATTGGGGAGGGTATGTGCTATGGTGAGCACAGTGAATTGTGTAAGACTGTTGAATCACAGACCTGTACCTCTGAAAGAAATAATACATTATATGTTATAAAAAAAAAAAAGAAAAAGAAAAAGATAGTAGGAATGGAAAAATGAAGGGGGGAAATTGGAGGGGGAGATGAACCATGAGAGACTATGGAGTCTGAGAAACAAACTAGAGGGGTTCTAGAGGGGAGGGGGGTGGGGGGATGTGTTAGCCTGGTGGTGGGTATTAAAGAGGGCACGTATTGAATGGGGCATTGGGTATTATATGCAAACAATGAATCATGGAACACTACATCAAAAAAAATTAATTAATTAACTAAAAAAAAGAAATATATGTGACACAGAGATGTACTATCGCAAGTGGGAAATATGTTGATTTAAAAAACATCACATAAATTGTGCCATAAATGTCAAATATTTCAGATATCATAATCATTAATTCTTATATGTTCTGTTTCCTTTTTATCTCAAACTTGGTTTGAAATACACACTTAAAAATATCTTAAAAAAATAAACACACACTTAATCAAGTGCATTATACAATACAATAATTTGTACTAGCCTTATTATTACTGGTTAGGACTCTATGTTCTTGATTAGTTACTATTTTTATTAAAATGCTTAAGATAATTTATTATTCAATTTAGCAAAGGGAATGGTAGTGCCCTCCTTCGCAAACACTCATATGTACCCAATAGGGTAGAAGGCAACATGATTTTGTAATGAGTAGCTTTTTGTGAAACTTCTTGCTACATATCATAGTGGAGAAATGTTCATAGTATAGTGTGGTGGGAAGCAAGAAGGCTTTATAAGAAAAAAAATCTATATTTTTAAAATAGCATCACTGGGAGAAAAAACTCCATTTACTGAAATTGACTATATTTTATTGTTTCCACATCAACATCAATGAGTATATATGTGTATATAGATAGGTAGATGATAGATAGATAGATGATAGATAGATAGATACACATCTATATACCCATTGATATATGTGTGTATATATTTATATATATATAAATAATTTTTATGATCTAAAATATGACTTTCTTAGACATTGTGATTATTTCTGTGATTACAACATGGCAGCTTAATATATAAAAACACATCTGTTGTTTCTAATTATACCTGTTCCTGAAAATTTCCATCATGCTAATTTCAATTGCTGAGTGGAAATAATTGAATTTGCCTTTCCTTTCATTTCATATTTGTTTAAGCAAACACCTGGGGATTTCTGCCTGCAGGGAGAGATATAATGAGATGATTCAAAGATACAGCTTACAACAAAAACTTATTTTTTATTTTAATTTTTTCATATTATTTATATTAAGTTCAAGTTTGCCATTTTTTCCTCCAGAATTAAATTTTTTTTTTCAGCTAGATGATAGGTGGAAAAAATAAAAATAAAAATTGAACACGGCAACTTGGAAGATTTGCCCAGAAAATGACTTTGATTAAATTTTATAGTAAGTAGAAGTTGAAAAGGCAGCATATTTACAACACACTAATAGTTTTTCCTCTTAGTTCTTGACATTTGAGTAAACTAAGTAAAAATTTTTTAGACAAGTTGCTTCGATGCCTCAGTGAATCATAGCATTATCAACCAGTTATAGAGCTTACTGTCTTCATCATTCTAGGCACTATATATGAAGTGAGCTTTGCTGTCACTGAATATATAATCTAGTTGAGAAGACATGTCCTAACATATAATTGATTTTTTTTCTCTCTCCAAATTTTTATTTAAGTTCCAGTTAGTTAACATACAGTGTAATATTAGTTTCAGGTGTAGATTTTAGTGATTCATCATTTACATACAACACCCAGTGCTCATCACAAGTGCCCTCCTTAGCCCATCACCTATTTGACTGAACATAGAAGAAAATTAATACTGTTAATAATAGTAATAAACATACATCACATAATCTATGTTCTTAATTTCATGAGAGGGTTAAAGAAGATTGGAACAGTGTTTCAAAGCTTTAAGAAAGGGATGAATTCATGTATGTGTTTTAAAAAATAAATAATGTTAAGATGGTTTCTAAGGGTTAAAGAACATATTTTAAAAAAAGTGATGGAAGACAGAGTAGTGCTAGATATGACTAAGAAGCTAGACCCAACTTCTCCAAATCAGTGAATACTGACAAGGACTCTAAAACCTTTCATAGATATGTACTAGGAGGCCAAATTATTCTGTTAGGTGGTATAATTATGAAAAAAAATAAACAATTAAGGCTCACATGTATGCTCTGTTAAATATTTTAACTTTACATGAAGCAGGAAATAGGAAGAACTGCTTACCTAATACATGAGGGGATGTCAATCTTCTTGAACCATTTCATTTATTTCCTCTTAGTCTCTCTTTAAAAGTGTCTACTCCCTTTTACTTCATGATTAATTGTCAGGGCGACTGAGTAGCTCTTTCCAGAGCAGTATAAATGTCATTCACTTTATTTACGTATGGGCTTCTCTTGAAACATGTTTGACATCTCTTCTTGGAAGCTAAAAATCTCAGACTCCAATATTTTCACAGTCAGAAAATAATAAACTATCTTCCAAAAGAGCAACAGGGTCAGACTTGTTGACAATAGACTTCTAAAATTAAGTTATACATGGCAATTAGTATTTTGTTGTAAAAGTTAGCATATCAGTGAAAAGTTGGTAGAATATTCCACAATTAGTCTATTTTAATCTACATAAAATAATCCTTTGATGAAACAAAAAGCAGGAACTTCATTCGAGTATATTGTAATATACAATTCAACTCCAACTGCTTAAGTAATTTACCTAAGAAAATTATACACTATTTGTGTTACTTAAAATGGAAGTTTTGATGTTGTGATGTGGGACCCAGATCTCCCTTCAGGAATGGAGAACTTATTCCCTCAGCTATTAGGAATGCTGCTGCAGGTGTTTTTTTCAGATGTCTTTCCACTTTGCAGACTGCATCAGCTAAAGAGCTGCCTGGATATGGCCACACCTCCTTCCAGGGCAACCAGAATCCAGTGATTGGTCAATATAGGGGTAAAGGCTTCTTCTTGCTCCCTCTTGAAGTAACTCTGAAGGACAGTCTCAGCTCTAAAGTTCCCCACTGGAGTCAGCAGAGGCCTTCCCTGGAACTGCATTTAGCTCAACCTCTCTCCCTAATTCTGGTTTTTTTTTTTTTTTTTTAACCGCTCCTCCTAAAAGTGTTCATGCCAAGTGTATTTCCTAAAAATATTCTCTTAGAGTCAGCCTCTCATGGAGTCCAATCTGCAAATATTTTTTAAGGTATTTTATTTATTTGAGAGAGAGAGAGAGAATGAGCAGGGGATAGGAACAGAGGGAGAGGGAGAAGCAGACTCCCTGCCAAGCAGGGTGCCTGACACTGGGCTTGATCCCAGGACCCTGGGATCATGACCTGAGTTGAAGGCAGATGCTTAACTGACTGAGCCACCAAGGTGCCCCCAATCTGCAAATATTTTAAAATATGTTCTTATATATACCCCAAATTTTTTAACCAAATATCAAATCCATATTTCTAGCTTTCTATAGAGTCCTTACTTGAAAGTACTGTATTAGCATCAAATTCTTCATGACCAAAACATGCTCATCTCTTTCAGATATATATAATGTTTGTTATTACTTCTTCTATTCTTCCTTATTGTAATCTCCTTTCTTAAACAAGCATGTAAATGAATTTACTAGTAACTGAATGAACCATCTGAAAATTTTGCTCATATAATATCAGGCATAAAGTGATTTTATAGTCAACTATCGAACAACTATCTAACATGTTAGATAGATGATGCCTTGAATTTTGGCCTGAACAACTGGGTTCTGGTCTTTACCAAAATGAGAGATCCTTGAAAAAGAATAGGTTGAGTGAAAGAAAACCAAAAATTCTATTTTGGACAAGTGTATATATCAAGTACTCAAATAGATCTAGAAGTTTGGAGCCCAGAGAAAGTTTTGGGCTCACAAATAGATATTTTGGAGTCAGGCATAGATGGAAAGTGTTTACAGTCATGATACTGGATAAGATTACTCAGAAACAAAGGGCCAAAATGGATGAGACACTTCAACATTCTGAAAGTTGACAAAGGAAAATTGTCAGTGAGGTGGGAAGAAGAAGTGAGATAGATGTACAAAAGTCTAAAAAAGATATTTCAAGAAGGAGGTCATAGCCAACAGTGACAAGTGCTACTGAATGAACAAAACAGGTGAGTATTTGAACTCTATTAGAATTTTGAAGCAGCTCAGTGAGATTCAGAGTATTAGGAACCAACCTATTAGAATTCCAGAGCCTCTACAGCCAACAAACTTTTGTTTATGTAGTTAGTTTCTTCTGTTACCATCATTCAAATTAAAGATAGCTAAGAGGAGCCTAATGATGAATTATTTGGTGCATCCTCTCTGACCTTTAATTAGGAAGTAAATTCTAGTGGTCTTGAGTCATTGAAAATAGTGTTTTTTTGTTTGTTTGTTTTTTTGCTGTGCAGAAGCTTTTTATCTTGATCAAGTCCCAAAAGTTCATTTTCCCTTTCGTTTCACTTGCCTTTGGAGATGTATCTTGAAAGAAGTTGCTGTGGCCAATGTCGAAGAGGTTACTGCCTACGTTCTCCACTAGGGTTTTGTTGGATTCCTGTCTCACACTGAGGTCTTTTATCTATTTTGAGTTTATCTTTGTGTGTGACGTTAGAGAATGGTAGAGTTTCAGTCTTCTGTATATAGCTGTCCAACTTTCCCAGCACCATTTATTGAAGAGACTGTCTTTTTTCCATTGCATGTTTTTTCCTGCTTTGTCAAAGATTATTTGATCATAGAGTTGACGGTCCATATCTGGGCTCTCTATTCTGTTCCACTGGTGTATATGTCTGTTTTCGTGCCAGTACCATGCTGTCTTGGTGATCATGGCTTTGTAATATAGCTTGAAATCAGGCAGCGTGTTGCCCCCAGCTCTGTTTTTCTTTTTCAGCATTTCTTGGTGATTCGGGGTCTTTTTTTGATTCCATACAAATTTTAGGATTGTTTGTTCCAGCACTTTGAAAAATGTCATTGGAATTTTGATCAGGATGGCATTGAAAGTATAGATTGCTCTCAAAGAGGCAATCCACAGAATGGGAGAAGGTATTTGCAAATGACACAACAGAGAAAGGGCTGATATCCAAGGTCTATTAAGAACTTCTCAAACTCAACACCCAAAAAACAAATAATCAAGTCAAAAAAGTGGGCAGAAGACATGAACAGACACTTCTCTAAAGAAGACATACAAATGGCTAACAGACACATGAAAAAATGTTCATCATCATTAGTCATCAGGGAAATTCAAATCAAAACCATATTGAGATACCACCTTACACCAGTTAGAATGGCAAAAATGGACAGGGAAAGAAACAACAAATGTTGGAGAGGTTGTGGAGAAAGGGGAACCCTCTTACACTGTTGGTGGGAATGCAAGTTGGTACAGCCACTTTGGAAAACAGTGTGGAGGTTCCTCAAAAAATTAAAAATAGAGCTACCCTATGACCCAGCAATTGCACTACTGGGTATTTACCCAAAAGACACAGATGTAGTGAAAGGAAGGGCCATGTGCACCCCAATGTTCATAGCAGCAATGCCCACAATAGCCAAACTGTGGAAAGAGCCGAGATGCCCTTCAACAGATGAATGGATAAAGAAGATGTGGTCCATGTATACAATGGAATATTACTCAGCCATCAGAAAAGATGAATACCCAACTTTTACATCAACATGGATGGGACTGGAGGAGATTATGCTAAGTGAAATAAGTCAAGCAGAGAAAGTCAATTATCATATGGTTTCACTTATTTGTGGAACATAAGAAATAGAATGGAGGACATTAGGAGAAGGAAGGGAAAAATGAAGGGGGGGATATTGGAGGGGGAGATGAACCATGAGAAACTCTATGGACTCTGAGAAACAAACTGAGGGTTTTAGAGGGGAGGTGGGTGGGGGAATGGGTTAGCCCGGTGATGGATATTAAGGAGGGCACCTATTGCATAGAGCACTGGGTCTTATACAAAAACAATGAATCATGGAACACTACATCAAAAACTTTGATGTACTGTATGGTGACTAACATAACAATAAAATAAAATAAAATTTAAAAAAAAGAAAATAGTGGTTTTTGTTTATTTGTTTTTTTACTATGCTTTTAAGATTAAAAAAAAAAGATATGGGGGCACCTGGGTGCCTCAGTCAGTTAAGCATCTGCCTTCGGCTCAGGTCATGATCCCAGGGTCCTGAGATTGAGTCCCACATTGGGCTCCCTGCTTGGCAGGGATCCTGCTTCTCCCTCTCCCTCCGCCCTTCCCCTCAGCTTATGCTCTCTCTCTCTCAAGTGAATAAATAGAAAATCTTAAAAAAAAGGATATGTCTATGCTTACAGTACCTTAAACATTCTTTAGTACATTTCATTACCTTTGTTTGTATTTCCTTTCCTCACCTTTGAAAGAAGAGTGCAATGGAGCTGAGAACATAGTACTGCAGTTACAGAATCAGAATGCCAAACTTTTGAGTTGGATGATCTGTGCCTCACTTCTCTGTGCCTCAGTTTCTTCACTGTTAAATAAGGGAAAGAAAAAAATAAAAATAAATAAGGGAAAGAATACTATTAATTCCATGGGTTATTATAGAATATTGTAGAGGATCAGTAGAATTAATATGTGAAAATCCCTTAGATATTGGCTGGTGTATATTTGCTACCATTTTATTATTGCCTAGAAAAAAATCCTACTCATTATTTTCTAGATTCCCTTCTAAGAACTCTTTTCTGACAGACTTGGGCAGAATTAATCATTCTCACCTCTGTGTGACCACTGTATTTTCACTTATACCCAGCTCTTTTCTGCTGCATTTCTTACATGGTTATCTCTCTCATTACACAATGAGCTTCCTGAAGGCAAGATTATATTTCACACAGTCTGTATCCCTGCAACAAAATGATGCACCGAGCACACACAGCACCACCGATTATCATTCCTGGCTGCCTGGCAGGAACATTGAGGGCAGTTCTCAAAACATGTATGCCCTGATATTAGGATTCAATAGGAAATTTAGATTTTTTTTAGAAGGTTTACCATATGGTTTTCATGTTGTGACAAGTTGAGATTCTGTCTGGTAGACACACGATAAATAAGTAAATAAATGAATGAGCTAAACTTTATCTTTCCTTACTATTTGTAAGGGGAAACATTCTTATTTTTTATTCATTCTACATGCCTTGTAGGAATATAGCATTTATTGGTGGAGAAGAACAGCTGTACATGATCCGATTTATGTAATACCTTTTTTTTATGTTTGAATACTGTTATATACCACTTTTCAACTTTCTCTGACAAAGTCTAAATAATCATATATAATGCCTTTGGATTTTTTTTTTATAAGGGTCTTTGTGTATGATTCATTACCTTATCAAAAGAGAGTTTAATTGTGCAAAGGAAAACTTTAGCTATATAGGAAAATTGTACCCAAACTTTGAATATGTTCCTACTTTCAGAAGTTCTTTATTTGAATGTGGTGATTTATGTTTGTCTAATGTAGTCACTGGCCAAATCAGTTAAAACATATAATATGTTCCTCATTTCTCTAGGTTTCCCAAAAGGAGAAGAGTATATGTAGATGCTATGAGAAAAAAACTTCATTGGGGAAAAAAAATTTAAAATAATAGAGAATGAAAATAAAACCGAATCTCTCACTGAAACTCAAGTTGTGTGTCATGAACAATAGCATGCATAAAGATGGATTTGACTTATTGTTGAAGATAGGAATACATTTTGGTAGGAATATTTTGATATTATTAATAGTTTCAGTATTAATATCTCTTTTTTTTAAAGATTTTATTTATTTATTTGACAGAGAGACAGCGAGAGAGGGAACACAAGCAGGGGAGTGGGAGAGGGAGAAGCAGGCTCCCCGCTGAACAGGGAGCCTGACATGGGACTCGATCTCAGGACTCTGGGATCATGACCTGAGCCGAAGCAGACGCTTAACGACTGAGCCACCCAGGCGCCCCAGTATTAATATCTTTTTTATTACATCCAGATCTAGATAATTTTTTTGTTTTACTGGCAGAATTTCAAAATTTCTATTTTGGTTTTTCTCTGGTTATTTTCAATAGCAGATATTTTAAACATTTCCTCACTCCAAATACACTTTTTGAAGAAAAGACATCTAATAAGATGTTTCCTCATTTGAAAATCACTTGCTCTGTCATATTTAAATACTCAACAAAATTAACTAGTTCACGAATACATAATTATTTTTAGGACTTCTGGATCATTCAAGTTGATACCATGGTTTCCTCAAATATTGTTGTAAAAAAATTTTATTAAAAATTTTTATTAAAAAATTTTTAAAAGATCTTTTGTGACAAATTCCTGATATAGATTGGTTTATTTGGCTCTTAGCTTTTTAAAAAAGGACTGTGTAAGGTAAGTCACTGAGATTAAGGTGGACAATAATGGCTACCTTGGAATTTCATTCAAATTTTCTGCCCTGTTGGTATTTCACATCTCTCTTTTATAAAGCTGGAAGCAAGTATCTTGGAGCTGGTGATTATTAGCATGCAACTCCTGCTGTAAGTGAGGAATGTACCTTCATGTTTACCTGAGCATACAGTACTCAAAGTACTGAGTGTACTTTTTTACCTTACTGTTTATTATTGATTAGAGGCCTAGATTTTGTCCCACAGAGTTTCAAATAATTTCTGTCCAATAGAAGATAATTTCAAATGTTTTATTTTTAATTTTCTGCAAGCATTAACCAATTTTGAATCTACCTAGTTTTCCAGTTCCCCAAAATAACTAGTTTCTCAAGATGCTGTTTCAACCAGCTTTGCCATTTACTGGTTTTTTGTAAAACAAATTGAATATATTTTTGATATATATCATTCTGTATTTGAAAAACAAAAGTTATGAGTCTATTGATAATTTTTATACATTTCACATGAGTATGACTGCACTTCTTTGTTCATTTCACAGACTAGTTTGATATGATTGTGATATGTAGGACATAGAAAGCCTCAGTGGAGTGTCTCATAGCCAATGAGACAACTAAAAGTTGAACTGTTTATTCCCAAAGCCAATCTTCACAGTAAAACTTTATGAATGAGTTTCTCCTCTGAGTATCTTTTCTAGTTGGAAAGTACTATGAGAAGACACAGTTTATGCCAGCTCATTCCTAGTGAACTCTGAACATTCCATGTTTTTTATGGATAATGGACT
This sequence comes from Halichoerus grypus, assembly GCF_964656455.1. Lineage (NCBI taxonomy): Eukaryota > Metazoa > Chordata > Mammalia > Carnivora > Phocidae > Halichoerus > Halichoerus grypus. Next base: position 46,035,832 of record NC_135714.1, read on the forward strand.
CTTTCACTTACCTTCCTAACAGTTAATATTATTTGTGGTCTAGAGTAACACTGGAAATAATGGACTAGATTATAGTAGCACATAGACAAACTTAAAACTCAAGTCTCACCCAATTTCAAAGGGTTACTATGTAATTGCATCAGTGTTTTAAGATAGCTTACATTTGAATTTTGTTCCTGATAAGAAGTCAAGTAGCAATAAAGAATCAATTTGCTTCTCCTATACGTTATTATTGTTACAAATTAGTGAGCTGTTTTTTGGAAGAAGAATGAAGCTAATGTAATTTTTATTAAATAATTGATTTTCTTAAGTCATATGGCTATATAAGGTTATATGCTTATTTTTTACATGCCTGCACATAACTAAGATGCCCTTGGGAGGAAGGCAGCTAAATTAGGAACAGAAGTAAGATCTAAGATAAATTTTCAGTCATCCAGAAAAGAGTAGGATAAAATCCTGAATTATTTTAACTGTTACTGTAGGAACTAATCGACTAGGTTCTAGTGATTTTTAAAAGTAGATTTTAAAACACAATGTCCTTGTTTTTCCTTTTCTGCCATTTCTTATGCTTGAGTTAATGCATCATTGGTAGTGTTTTAAACCATCGAATCTAAAACTGGTCTTTATTGCATGCTTTATTGCGTACTTGAATGGCATTTTTCAAAGCCTAGAGGTTTTTCATATTACCCTCAGTGAGATTTATGCAATAGAATTTGTAGAGTCAGAAAAAGGGAATCAAGAAAAAAGAGTTGATGACTGTATTTAATGTAACCTTTGATTGCCACAGGCTAACTCAGACCTAAGGGAAAAAATCAAGTACCCAACTTAAATCAATGAAGCTTTAAATTTCTTTAAAAAAAAAAAAAATTCTCCATTGAAGTTCCAATTCCACCAGCCTTCACAAGTAGTTGCTTGTGATGCCAGAATGCCTTCTGGTCTCTTTTTCCGTCTCAGTATCTAGGGCAACTTATTTAAGGAAGTATGCCTATCAGAGAATAGGCATAGAATGCCCAAAAAAGTATTTATTGAATGACAGGGCAATGTAAAAAAAAAAAAAAATCTATGTAGTCCTCAAGCTGTAAGATCCCTTTCAGCAATGGGCAGATGCCCTCCAGTATCCAAGGCAATCAATAAACTAGGATTGCTTTCACTAAGTGTTACATATTTTATAGGCATCAAGGTATAATGTAAAGCACAAAGGTATTAAAACCAGACAGGCATAGATTTCTAATCCCATCTCTGTGGCTGTGGGCAAGTTGCTTGGCCTACTGGGTTTTAGTTTCTTCTTATGAAGAAAAGGAGATATGACCTTGGAAGATTGCTGTAGATTAGAACTAATGGATACAGAGCACCTGGTACATAATAGACTTTCTATAATAGCTATGAGTAAAAATTTTCCAGCCCCAAGTAGAAAGACCTGTCTTCATTTTTAGTGGTGTTGGAAAGCCTATCTGTTTCATGTTCTTTTGGCCTCACTGGGTAACCTTGCTCTTTCAGGTTTACTTTTTTTTCTGTGAGAAGTTTACATCACGTTCTCCCGGTAACTGGGACAGGAGCTGTTTTTCTGTCAAGGGTTGATGTTAAGCTCAGACCTCTCTTCACTGACTTCCATTTTTTCTGAACTGAAGTTTTGTATTTCAAACTATGCCCAATCAAGGTGGAAGGGACTCGAAATACAATGCTGAGTAGGATATGATCCCTGAACTTGCGATCTTCTAGTGTGTCATGCCACTAATTCTCAGGTCCATTTTGGAGCACCTCCAGCACTCCAAACCCTAAGTGTCAATGCATCCCTAAGGGACTGATTCACACAAGTTGTGATGTCCTTAATTTCATTGCTTGGAAGATTATTAAAATAAAATTTTAGAATAAAATCTCACACCCATGTAATGACTGTTGAGACTAGAAAAAATATGGTGCCCTTTCTCTCTCCCAATTCTTCCAACCTTAAACTGCTGTTACAAATGAATAACAAACCATTTATTAAAGAAATGTTTACTGGAAAGCCACTGGAATGCTAGGGATACAGAATTGACTAAAACAAACACTCCTTCATGGAACACACATTTGAGCCTTAGCCTTTTATGGAACATGTGTTGTATACGCTGCTATATGTAGGTGGTATAAATCATTTTTTTGGAGGCATTTCTTTCTCTGTTCTGCAGTTGTTTTCTTTGGAAATCATCAATAATCTGCTAACTGGGCATCACTGCAGGTAATATAACCATTCATCAGAAATTTCAGATCCCTTTCTCAAGGCACAGGTAAGACCCAAAGTCCTATTTAGGCCAGACTGGCCACCTTAGGTTAGAATTTTATCCAAGACATTTATTATTCTTTTATTTTTGAGCCAGAAAGCTGGACTGAAACATGTTTCAACAAAGGGAGAGTGTGGGCTTCTATTTTGATCCTGGGAACAAGATATCAGTTTCTTTTCTGCCTGAAGCATTTTTTTTTTTTTTTTAGATTTTATTTATTTGAGAGAGACAGAGATAGTGAGATAGAGAGCACAAGTGGGGAGGAGAGGGAGAAGCAGGCTCCCCACAGAGCAGGGAGCCCAATGCGGGACTCGATCCCAGGACCCTGGGACCATGACCTGAGCCGAATGCAGACGCTTAACCGACTGAGCCACCCAGGCGCCCCTGCCTGAAGCAATTTACTTGTTTCACCTAATAATTAACCCCTCCAGGAAAAAAACAAAAAAAAACAAAAAAAAAAAAACAAAAATAATAACAAAACAGAACAAAAGCTTTTCAAGGTAAAGCTATGAGTTGTTTTCTCAGATAGTTAATATTTGACAAGCTGGAGCTGGATCCATGGTAGAGTTATAGTTGTAATTTTACATAATGGAAGGAGAGAGCTCAAGAGTGACCCCATATGAGTTAAAATCTTGGCTTTGCCACCTCACTGCTATGCAGCCTTGGATAAATTTCTTATCTTCAGTAAGCTGAAATTTTCACATCTGAAAGATAAAAATAATATTACCTATCATATAGAGAGTCTGGGGGCAAATGAATGCCATAAGCAAAACACCAAATACTGTGACTAGAACATGGTAAATATTCAATGAGTACTAATGTTCTCATGCTATTATCTCTCATAAATATTTCAATAAAAAGAGAATCAATATTTGAAAAAAAAGTAGTTGAATTGTGAGTAGCACGATGGAAATTTAGAAGAAGTAACTTTTTTGCTGAACCTAAAAAATGGGATCTAGAAGGGACTTTCAAGATTTTTCTACTTATTAGAATTTTTCTCTTTCCTAACCTGCCAGAGAATGTTGAGATTCTTATTGAAAACTTGCATTATAGATTCTCCACTTTTAGATAAAAATAGCTTGCAGATTAAAAATGACATTCAAACTCATAAAATCATTATTTGACTAGCAGTTGTTCACATGTCAAAAATTGGTTTAGAGAAGAAAAATTTAGATATATAAAGTTAAGGAAAACAGTATTCCGCTTTCTCATGGATAAACACTGTCACTCATTTGCAAAATGTCATAAATTTTTAAAATGCTATATATGCCCATTTAAGTAAAATTTAGTTTTTGTCTACTACTGTGTGAGAATAAAGTAGTATAGAGTAAAATATTACTCTAAAGAGAAAATAATACAGAGCTTTGTCGTTAAAAAGCAGAATACCTTGAGACTTACTCGTTCTCATTTTATGCTCTGTAAAATCAGCTTTCAAAACATCCCGCTCAGCCTCTAATGAGAACAAATGACATTTTAAAATATAATCGATGACATCTGGATAAAAGCACACACACATATTTAGTGTTCTTTAACACGAATTCCTCTCTGTTGAAGAAGAGGACTCTAATGAGATTTGCTATGAACAGTGACCAGGAGGTGAAACAGAGCGACTGCTCTTACCACCTTTCTCCCTTATTCCTACTTTATTAAGCCTTGATATTGGTCAAATAAGACAAGCTTTGCTTGTTCCCTAACACTGTACTTCCTTCATCGTCATCGAGTGTTTCAAATCATTTATAAACTCAGAAGATGAGATGAAATAGAATGCCTGGAGCCGGTAGAGAAAAAAAATTTTTTTGCTAATATAATCTTGTTATCTTTTCTCTTTCAGTAGGAAACTAAGTGTTGCCTTTACCTCTGGGCAACTAGGAACTATACTAAGCCTCTGGAGTTTAAAATATTGTGTTGGGTTTCTATCTGAGGAAATATTAATAACTGTAAATGCTAAAGCCGGGGGGCTGAAAGTGTTTTTATCGAAATTCTTGTGGAAGACAGAGCCTGTGGTCAGAAGAATCTCACTTCTCTCGATTCAAATCCAGCCTAAAAACCTAAGGAATCCAGGTGTGTGAAAACTGTATATTTATCCAGACCAGCATGCTAACACAAGTGCCAAAGAAACTTTTGCCTTATAACAACTTCATGATCGAGATTACCCTAGTTTTGCTGCTGTGGAATTTGAGGCTTAAAAAGTTTTGGTAAATTAACAAGATCACAAAGCTGGTATGTAGTGACAAAGACTCTCCTTGATCAAACTCTACTCAAGCTCCTTGGAGCCCTCTTCTGTTGAGTGGACCACCGTCCCTGTCCTGCTGGGCCTGCAGAGTCGGGTTTTAGCAAGAATCCTGCTAAGCCAGTTTAGAGAGAATCCCCCACCCTTGATATCTGATCAAATTCTTCATCCCTTGGCTTTGATGTATAAATCATTTGTCTGACTTCAGCACAAGTTCTAAATCAGTTTAGCAAGAATTCCTCCTATGTTTGATGTCTGACCCTGTTAATTTTCCAACCACCAAATACCCCCTCCAGCCTGCTCTTTGGCTATATTTCCTTTTCTTTGTTATAATACTTGGAGTTGAGCTCTGTTGCTCTTCCCTAGTGCCATAGTGTTGACACCTACCACAATAGTCTAGAATAGTCTTTCTTACCATTTTAACAAGTGTCAGGATAATTTTTTTTCTTTACAATGGTAAAACCAAGAATGGAATCAAGTCTGCTGAACTCAAAATCTTTGTTCTCTTCCTTAAATTATTATATCTCAACATTTGATACTTTTATTCACAAAGATCAAATTTGTTTTGTTAACTAGACATATTTAAAATATTGTTTTTAAAGCAGCAGATAGACAATTCTATATTTGGTTAGCAATGACCAAGAGACACCTAAATTTTTTTTCATGTTGCAGAAGTCTAATATAGTTTATTTCCTTTTATAAAAATCTCTTCAGGCCTTTTGGTCTGTGGGCCCAGTGCCTTCTCTAAACATGCAATGAATTTACCTTTCTTCAAATATACTTAATATTAACAAGAGGAAAATTAGCAGGTTATTTGTTAACGGACTTAATTTTTATAACTTTTTCTGTCTCTGTCATTATATTGGCTAATATTACGTGGCACAGAGTTGGTATGTGATACATTTGTTGATTAAAGGAATGAGTATGTGAAAGTAGGCTTCCCAAGGATAAGGGTTTTTATTTAATTAATACCTGCATTCATTCATTATGTAGTAATATTTGTAATTATTGCTACTGCTGATGAGAAAAAATGCAACAAAATTCTTACTAGAAATTTTTTTTTGAGGTGGTTATGACATCACTGTTTCATTACAAGTGTACACAAATAGAGGTGATCTTCAAAATCTGTGGTCCTCTATTTTGGCTATTTTTAAAATAAAGTTTGTCACTACTGGTCACTTTTGTTCCTTTAATTAGACAAGAAAATGCTTCTTTTCCTTCATAGTCAACGCTCTCCTTCTATTTCATTAATAACTTTCATTTTCCTGATGTTCTTGCTACACGATGGCTGTCTGCTGCCCTTAAAGTGATCATATATTTTCCATTGCCTGTCGAAGATCATGCCTAAATTCTGTCACACAAACAATACATTTTTAAAGTTTTCCTTGTTTACGATACTTTATTATTTATTTAATTTAAGAAACAAGTCAGAGAAGCAAACCTATCTTCAATCACAAATGTTTTATTTATACTAATTTCGTAAGGTGACATTCATAATTTCTTGAATACAGTAATTACTAGCCACCTAAGCAATAATTGGTGTTACTATCATTTTCACAACCACTATATATGATAATTATTATAATGCCCAAATTTCAATTCGAAGAGTTTAATTTACTTCTCTGAGTTCCCATCAACAGTAAGTAAGTAATGAACCTTAGACTCGAAACCTGGTCTTTTAACTGCAAATTCAAAGCATTTTATACTTTATCTTCACAAATGTACACTATGAGCAGTAAATATTTATTATTGATGCTTAGTTAGAGTTGTTTGTATGTATGAATCTGTTTCTCTAGCTACACTTCAGGAATGTGCTCACTATGCCTTGAAGAATATCGTAAGTAAAACTTGGGTGTTTCAGTAGAAAAATGCTGAAGATACCTGGGTTTTACTTAAGGGGGCCTATTTCATTATAGAAAAATAACATAAATTTTAATGTACATCAACAAAAGTGTATCTAAGATCAGAAATCTTTGGCTCATGTGTATTCTGTTAAAGTATGTCATTTGCTTTAATTATTTTTAATATTTACCCTCTTTTGTTTAATAATATCGTCATATATATAGCAACACTACAGATTTAAAATCATTCTCAAAAAACACTCCATCTACAATACATGTCTTTAGCCTGCTAAAAACTCATTCAGCCCACCCCTGTTTATCGTTAGCTCCTCTTAATCCATACCTCCTGCTGCTCCTTGTTCCAATAAGCTAAGACAACAGTAGCATCTGTCTGCAGCAAATATGCTCAGAATTCGCTAGCACATGCTGATGAAAAAAAACCAGACAAGTAGTGAATAGAATGTGGATTTAAAAGTGGTTTGAATTTCTTTTGGGCTTGCTACTTTATTCTTTTTAGGCCCCTGCCTGACTCCCATCAAGCTCAACTCAATTTCATTTAAGCCTTTGGCATATAGACTGCATTTGTCATCACAGCTGATAAAGGCAGAATTTATATGATTATACGGATTTTTGCAACTTTACTACTGAATTCAATTTGAAGTCAAATCTAATATGCAGTATGCAATATGCAAAGGAATATGGCCTCCAAGTACAAATTTATAACACTTGGTATTATCCATCTGGAGTGAGAATGAACTATTCTCCATCAGATAAGAGTTGAAATTAGTATTACAAAAATTCATAAGGCATTTACCACAGAATAGACCAGAGTTCTGTTCAGCATTGAATTTGGGGCTGAAATCTTCCTTTCAGGTTAGAGGCAGTCTTACCTGTGTTTAATGATTTTATTATGTTTCAGTACAAACATCCTCAATTTTTAAAGGTTAATCTTCTTGAAAATATTCAAGGCAGATTTCATCAGAAAATATTTCTTCTTATTCATAGTTGTATGGAGAGCAAATATACCACACAGTGCTTTTCAAATAAATGAGGAAAGAGCCTCATTCCAAGAATCTACCATTCAGATTAGACTGACTGTGTAATATGATCTAATGAGTGATCAAGAAGCTGGTTTCTCTTTTACTTTCTCTTTTTTTTTATTAATAGTGCAGAGTGGCATGACAGGGTGGTAGAAAAATATATTAGATTCCGCATTATGAGTGAAAGGGTATAGAAAATAGAAGGAAATATTCAATGTTTAATATAGAAAAGATAAAAGCATCTTGAAAGAAGCAAGAAAATATTTATACTTTCATAAGCCAGTACTCCTGTTATACATCAGAACTTACAACTATTTTCTGATGAGAGTTCTTTCGTATTTTTTTTTAATTTTATTTTATTATGTTATGCTAATCACCATACATTACATCATTAGTTTTTGATGTAGTGTTCCATGATTCATTGTTTGCATTCTTTCGTATTTAACTACAGTTTTTTACCTTTCTGTTTTCTTAAGGAATATTTCGGAGATAGCAGAAATATTACCTCTTTAACAACAATTTGAACTAATTCTATAATATTGAAGGGCATTAAAATCTAATTAGCTGGTAAACAAAAATTAAAATGTAAAAGTGATAAAACTAACCTTTGATTTTTATAATGAATGAAACTTGTATTTGAAATAATCATACTAAGACTACCAAACACTAAGTGCTGTTGAGAATACTTTGCAATTCTTCTTTCAGTTTCACTTTGATTTGTATCTCTAAAGACATCTGAAAAATTGTTGGGGCATGATGTTAGTGAGTGCTAGAGATAATGGTATTATAATTTCATGCAAAAGCTTAAATATTTGCTTCTCCCACCTTCCCTTCCTTCCTCCCTACTTACTCCTCCTCCACTCCCTCCATTTCTCCTTCCTTCTTTCCTTTTCAGTTCTTGAGAAATAAGAATAAAATGAAGATAGACTCTCAGTATAGAATTATTTCATGCAAATAAGTTGCATTGACAAAATTGCCTGAAAGAAGATTAAATCTGAAATAACATTTATCAAATTTTAATTGTTCCTTCTACACAAGAAAATAATTATTTATATATGTATTTTCTAAAAAAATATCTATGGTTTTACTTTTATGTAGTATTTGCAGATAAGTCTTGGGGAAAAGTGCAAACTAAATAAAGTTTTCTTTTTTGAAGCCATATTTTTCTGTCTCTGCTTCATTTTCAGTTCTCATATTGTTACCGTTTAAGACTTAACCTCCCTTGTCTCACAGAGATTGTTATTGCTATGATCTCTTTTCCACCTTAGGTTGAACTTTAGCTGCAACATATCACATTCCTTTAGGTCTCAACTTCTAGGTGACACATAAACAACTTTTGCATAGCTAATATGTTATTATTAAGGCAGAAAAAGAGATCACTGAAACATTTGCCAAAGATCAGCTAGAACTTTCCCCATCAGTTTGGCAAGAGACTGTCTTTAGTGTCCAGCAGAGATGGCCATGTCGTCTCTTCCTGAAGGTATCCAGATGAAAAGCCTCTATTACTTGCACCCTTGATTTTTCCATTATTTAGTAGACTGACAATCAAGATTTTCTTCTTGGTGTGCACTTAATCCTTTCCTGCCTTTATTTAAGTCCATTGCATCAATTCGTTCCTCTGAAGAGAATCCATTAAATAGCACTTCCCTAAAGACTGAAAAAGAAAGTCTTTATTTTTAAAATTCACAAAATTACACAAATTCCCATAGAAGAAAGAATTTGGGTCATAGGCACAGTAATGAATACCATCAAATGAAAGAGTCCCAAGTATTGAAAAAAAAGGTAAACTAGATTTTAGCATACAGATATCTTTTTTTTACACAAAACCAGACAATTGCAAGTTTGAGCAGCTTATTATATAGTCATTGCTGCCTCTTCAATAACTCATTTTGATATTTTGTAATTTGCCAAAATGTGCCTTTGTGATCCCACAGGCTCTTAACTACTTTGTAATGAGTGTGTATGAACAGATGGAAAATGTTTTCAATTTCAGAGAAAACCACTAATGGATGTCACCAGCTATTAGAAAAGCTCAGGTGGCTCCATTTTCCAAGGAAAGATATTGTCATAAAACTCTTCATTTTTTAATGAAATGTTTGCTCATTTATACCTAGGTGGTAATTTAAGACTTCACAAGTCTAAACAGATTAGAACTATAGTTGGAAATTATTCAGTGCTAAATAGCTTGGAAATCCAATCTCAAGAATCTCACCTGAAAAGAGTAATGCCAATTCAGGTCATTTTATTAGAACAACATGAATTACTATAAAAACAATTTCCCCAAAAGAAGTGAATGAAGAAGTATACCTTCTGTCCTCAGTTTGCATCTCAAACAAATACATCTGCTCAAAGAAGAACACATGAAAGTAATTGTAGTAACAGAGGTTGTTTCTAAAGTATAGTCTATTTCATGTTCAAATGATTTTTATTAGTTCAAAATGCAGAGCCATTAGTTGTTAACTATCCCCTCAAAATTGACACCAGCTTCTTTTTTTACAAGGCTCTTAGTTTAATATCCTGAGGAAGAAATATGAAGACTTCTGGCCTAATTAGTTTATTTTGGTCCATTGTTACCTTCTTTTTTTACTTAGTAAAACTTTGGTCAAAAATAAATGCAGCGCCATCTGTGCAATGATTGATCTAGCATGTGTTTATTTATTTAGAGCTCCACCAACCAGAATTATTTATATGCAGGTTAGAAAAGAATGGAGCTGGCAATTACTTTCTAGCAGAGCAAATTCATATAATTTTAAGGAGACCTTCATGTTTCCATTTCTTCCTTACTCAGATATGAAATATTCAATATATATTTTAGATACGTTCTTTCCTCTTGTCATGGAAAACAAGGTGGTCAGACACCATTCAGAGTGCTGACACTATACTACTTTTAGTGTCTTGAACATCATATAAATGTAATTACATCAAAACCAAAATTATTGACAATAATATATATTTTTCAATACAAGTGCTTCCATACAGAAAAAAATAAGTTTAAAAATCTCTGGGTCTAAGGGATATGTCAAGTGTACATTGGAGTTTCTTTATGTTTTATTTCACCATGGAGACAAATCACCTGACAGTGGCACTTCTGAGGCCACAATTCAGACTAGTAGCAAGGTAGAAATGTTGTAGTAGCAATGCGCATGAGAAAATCTGCTGCCTTTAAAAATATAACTACTCTCAGGATATTATTTGTTTTGTTCTCAATGACCTTTATGTACAGATTCATATATTTAGTGGAATTTTCTAAACAAGACAAATGGCATGGACCGCATCTGTTTCGTCTTTGTTATAGATGATAGGAAGTTCCCATCAGAGGTTGCATTCTTTAGCCAGGGATTATTGATACCATTTTCCTATCTTCACTTTCCAACTTTTATACCTTGGCTTTGGTTTTCATTATTCCATTCAAATAGATCTTGGTCATTGTATCTATTATATATATATATTTTAAAATTTCAAATCAAATCACCTTTCAATCATTTGCTTGTATAGGTGTGGCTTTAAATATGAATGAAATGTTTGTAATAAGAATGCCTTACTATTCTCATAGTATCTTAAACCCACCTTAAAATAGAATGTAGGATCCCATTGTAATATGGCTCAAAAATGAAGAGATATAATTAATTCATGAGTTAAATCATTGTTCCTAAATATAGCCTTCTACATTACAGTCAGCCATGGAATTCTTGGCCTGTATGAAGCAATGTATTAATTTCTCTCTTTGAATATTAACATTATTAAGATGTGTACTTTTTATGTTTCTGCTCTTTTTACTCAAATGCATGCATGCACACACACATACACATATGCACACACATATAACTATCTTTATCACACATGAGATGAATGGAAGATTAGATATTGCAGAAGAAAAGATCAGTGAACTTAAAAAGATAGTTATAGAAACTACCCAAAATGAAACAGAGAAAATCTGTGGAATATATATGTGTAATTGGGTCCCTGAAAGGGAGGGGAGGGTGGAAAATATTTGAAGTAATAATGACTGGAATTTTTCCAATTTTATGAAAAAAATAAATCCATATTTAAGAATCTCAACAAATCCCAAAGAAATATGAAGAAAAGTTCCCCAAGTCTTAGCATAATCATATTGTTCTGAAGCATTATATGAAGAAGAGAAAAGATTATAGGGATTATGAACAGATTTCTCATCAAAACAATGCAAGTGAGAAGACAATAGAGCAGTATTCCTCACCCTTGTTTTCATTATCACCTTCACCCAGAATACTTTTAAAATTCTTTTTTCCTAATCACTCCTGCCTGATCAAATCTTGAGATCTCAGATGTACTATATGTCTGTTCAATACATACAAATATACATACAGGTATCTATTCAATACTCATTTATACTGTATGTATTGTGGCTCTTTTGAAAGACACAAGCCATTGTAACATAATTTTTGCCCTCTCCCCTGCAATCAATTTTCACTTTCTTGAGAGTGACATTGCCCCACTGAGGATGCATGCAAAAAGTAACATCTTGAAATTAATGGGAGAAACTACCAACAATGAATTCTATACCCAGCAAAAATACCTTCCAAAAAAAATACTTTTTCAGATACGAAAGCACTAAAAGATTTAATCACCAGTAAAACTGTACTATAAGAAATATTAAAGGAAGGGCAGAGGAAAAGTAATGCCAAATCAAAATCTGGATCTACACAAAAGAATGAAGCACAGAAGAAATGGCAGTTGCATCTGAAAATGTAAAGACTCTTTTCCTTATTACTTAACAACTCTTTAAAAAATAATTGACTAAAGAAAACTAACAGTGTTTTGTGGGGTTTGTAATACTGGAAATAAATAGAAAATAAGCATTAAAATACTCAAAATAATGGCTATTAATAAGTGGTATGAAGAAAATAAACTGATTTAATGGTTTAATAATTGACCACAAAGAGTGGAGCCTGGCACTTATGTTGGAATGATAAAGTTTGCTCTGAGGAGCTGAGGGAGTCAGCCACAAGAAAATTCTAAGGTCAGGATAATCAAGGCAGAAGAAATCGCTAGTACAAAGACTCTAAAAAAGAAACTACAAAGATAGTTAGATGACAGTGTATTGACTGGTGATATAGTGATAAAAGATGGGGTTCAAGGTGTAAACAAGCTTATAAGTCCCTGCAGCTTAGAAATGGCATTTTGGATTTCCTCCAACTGTAGCAGTCAGCCAAAAGAGTATTCTAACCATATAAGTTATACGGTCTGATTTACATTATTAAAAGGTGACTAAAAACTGCCATGCATTAGATCCTGAAAACATAAGAAATATTGAAATATGTTAAAGTTTCTCTTGCATACTGTCTAAGCCTTCTTAAGACTTCTAGTCTAGGAAGAGAGAAAAACATGATTAAACACTATATTTCGCGAGGTGCCTGCGAAGCTCAGTCGGTTAAGTGTCTGACTCTTGATTTCTGCTCAGGTCATGATTTCAGGGTCCTGAGATCAGGCCCTGTGTTGGGCTTCACATTCATCAGGGAATCTGTTTGGGATTCTCTCCTCTCCCTCTGCCCCTACCCCCATGCTCGCTCTCTCTAAATAAACAAATAAATAAAATCTTTAAATTCTATATTTCATGATGTCTTAAGACATTACTCTTAGGAGAACAGTGCTAACAAGATCTGAACTCTCCCTTGGCAGAACATGAAGATTTTCTAGAAGAGGTAATAATTGAGTTAAACTTAGAATAATGATTAGGTGTCAACTCCACAGGAAAAAAAAATACAAATTGAGGGGAGTTTTCAAAGCAGAGTAAAAATATTCAGTAAGTCTCTAGGGTTGAAAGGACTGTCTTAGAAAGAAAGGAAAAAAGAGGAATGTGGAAAAAGGTAGGGAATATTATTTTGACACAGCTTATAATTGAGTTTGACGTACTCAGGGATACTATAATAACATGCTTTAAATCTAAGCCTATCCATTTGACCATCTAAAAAGCATATTTTCTTATTTGCCAATTAATTATCATACATGTTAGTCACTTGAGAATGTGACCATTAATATTTCATTTCTATGACTACCATACTAGTATATAGTTTTTGTATCAAAGCACCCCATAAGACTCTAGACCAGAGTCTTATGGCATGGTCAAAGCTAACCCTTCTTATTTTCTTTAAACAATATGATACCTAAATATAGCTTATTACATAACACAAAGACACAATATTATCAATTATCTATTAGATATAGAACAGATAACCTAATATACTTAACTGTATTTTTGCCCTGGTCTTAGTAATTATTTAATTAAAATTGGCACAATATCATAGCACATCTTTTCTTGTTTTCTATCAGTCTGTACTCCCCTACTTTATAACCCTCCTTTCAAAAGCAGCATCTGCATTTTATTTTTATAGATTTCTAACAATTCTTCACAGAATTTTTGGATTGCTTAAACCTTATTTGAAAAGATTTTATTAATTCTGTATCATTACCACATAATAATATACAATTTCAAAATACTAATCCATAATTTCTCCTTGTGTTTTCTTACATGATTTGACCCTTTCCTCACTGAGAGAAAGGCTAATATGACCAAGAAAATTCAGTGGTCAAATACTGCCTTTGTGTTTCAAAAGTTTGGTAATTGGAGGGAAATAGAATTTGTATCTTAGAAAATAAATATAGGGGAGAATATCTACAGTATAAAAGCCAGGTCATCCTCAGACTAGATCAGAATGGGAGATAAACATTATCAAAATGGAAACAGGGAGAGTTTAGATATGGCAGAACCACTTCGAAAAAGGGTTTGAGCCTCAAGTGGGATGAGCTGCAAGTGTAGTGGAACAGTAGAAAGTCAATGAGGATCATCTCATCTAAGAGCAAAAAAAAAAAAAAAAAAAAAAAGATGAGCACTTCTGTTTCTTAGTAGACCATAGAAAAGCAGCAAGGCCCCATTCTAGGACTGTATGTGTGATGTATCTAGAAATGAGCTTACTTGGTTCTCACTTGCACCACTATAGCATGGATGTAGCTGAATGATTATATGAACTAAAGAGTGGTGTTGACCAAGATATCATGTCATGTTCTGGTATGGTGTGGAGGCAGTTAAGTGAATGCCAACAAGGAATGCTGCTAAAAGTAAAGTGGGTATTCAAATTTTAACATGAGATGAAGTGGAGACACGGGAATGAACAAATGAAGATGATCAGATGGGATGATGACTCTTTCAGTGGTTGTTGACTGAGATTGAAGGCATAGGAGGACCAGATATTAACTATGAAATCCTTTCTGTTATGCAAGATATTAGAAGTTACACACAATTCCAGGGAGTAGGGGAGAGAATTTAAATTGACTTGGATTAAGTTTTTTCCTCTCCACTCTCTCAGTGGTGGAATTGAAAGGAAAATTATACAGAATTATAAAGAAAAATACATTTCGGGGCACCTGGGTGGCTCAGTCCTTAAGTGTCTGCCTTCAGCTCAGGTCCTGGGATCAAGCCTTGCATTGGACTCCCTGCTCAGCAGGAAACCTGCTTCTCCCTCTCCCACCCCCCCCCATGCTTGTGTTCCCTCTCTTGCTGTCTCTCTCTCTGTCTGTCAAATAAATAAATAAAATCTTTAAAAAAAAAGAAGAAAAATACATTTCTTGATTATTTACGTGTGTGGAGTAAGACTTGCACCTGCTACCAGTCTACTCTGTTCCCTCTGAAGCGCATTTCACAGTACTTTCGAACAATGAAGTACAAGGCATGTCTAGTTTGCTTTTCCTCATATACCTAAAAAAATCAACAAAACTCAGACATTTTTAACACATTTTTTCCAGATGATACTTTTTAGTTATCAAATGTGTTACTTAAATTTCTAAAAGAAACCCACAAGTATCTCTTCTTTGTAGAAAAAAATAAACTCTTCTAAAATTATAATAGTTGAGATCTTTTCTACTTCTTATATTCAGCTCATGGAACATAATTATATTAAAGGATCCTAACTTACATTCTCATGCCATTAGGTTACATGAACCTGCTGTTTACATATGAATTTACCACCTATCTTTTTACTTAAATTAGCAGTTCTTTTTTTTTTTTTTTTTTTTTTAAAGATTTTATTTATTTATTTGAGAGAGAGAGAGCATGAGAGGGGGGAGGGTCAGAGGGAGAAGCAGACACCCCGCCGAGCAGGGAGCCCGATGTGGGACTCGATCCAGGGACTCCAGGATCATGAGCTGAGCCGAAGGCAGTCGCTTAACCAACTGAGCCACCCAGGCGCCCTAAATTAGCAGTTCTAACCAGATATTCTGTTGAAATTTATAGAATAATCATGAAAATAGTACTGAATCAGAAACTTAATATAACTAAGTACTAGGTGGTAATGTACTTTACTAGCTCACTTCTAGGTTTTTATCAGTTTATATCAAGTTACATACATTTACTTAGGTTATTACACTTGATCTAACTCTGAAATCTCAGTATAAAAATATCTCTTTTAAATTATATCCTGTTTTCCAATTTATTTATTGAAGTACCTCTACTACAATGATTCTTTGATTTTGTCAAGATTTCTAATCTGTGTATTATACCACTTTATCATTATTAATCAGACCTCTCTGGTGTTCATTTTTCCTTGTCTAGCCTATAACTCATACTCCATCATTATCATTATTTCTTTGTAAAGCCTACCAAATCTCTTTTATTTCACATTGATAGAATTCACCTGAAGACATGAAGGTGATTTAAACACCAATATTCATTTATTTTCTCCAGATTTCTACTTCAGCAAATAACTGCTCAGCTGACCTGAATAATTTACATTACCCATTTTAAACAGGTCCTCAAAACTGCCAAAGTCTAATAATGCTTTCTTTGGGGGCTCATATTATGCTGCAAGATATACCTTCTTCTGTCTCCTAACCTTCTTCACTTTTAATCTGAGCTAAATATTCATCTTTTAACTCACTGACAAAGTAGAAGCTATCAGAAGCCATTTTCCTCCATGTTCCACATCTACAAATTTATCCCACACCTATATTCTCTCTTCTCTCCTGCTGCAATTTAGAGTGTTATTCTTCTCTTCCAAAGCATTCTACCCCTGCATTTCTCTGGATCTAATCCCTTTCAAAAGGTTTGCTCTTTTAGTCACACCTCTTACTTCCTCTCTAGAGAATCTCTTCCTCTCCAGTTGATAATCCCCACAAACATAAAACATACTCTGATAGCTTCTATTGTTCTGGGGACTGCACTGTCATTTCAGTTATAGAAACACTTATCTAACCCCATTTATTTATTTATTCTTTTTTTTAAAGATTTTATTTATTTATTTGACAGAGAGAGACCCAGCGAGAGAGGGAATGCAAGGAGGGGGAGTGCGAGAGGGAGAAGCAGGCTCCCCACTGAGCAGGGAGCCCAATGTGGGGCTCCATCGCAGGACCCTGGGATCATGACCTGAGGCGAAGGCAGACGCTTAATGACTGAGCCACCCAGGCACCCTATTTATTTATTCTTAATTGATTTTTTATTTTTTAAATTTTAATTCCAGTATAGTTAACATACAATGTTATATTAGTTTCAGGTGTACAATATAGTGATTCAACAATTCTATACATTACTCAGTGCTCATCATGATAAGTGTATTCCTTGTTGTTGTTATTTTTGTCTTTTTTCAAGATTTATTTATTTTTTAGAGAGCACAAGCAGGGGGAGGAACAGAGGGAAAGAGAGAGGGAGAGAGAGAAGCAGACTCCCTGCTGAGGGAAGAGCCCGACATGAGGTTTGATCTCACAACCCTGAGATCATGACCTGAGCCAAAAATCAAGAGTCAGAGGCTTAACCAACTGAGCCACCCAGGCACCACATGTTGTTGTTATTTTTGATAACATAAAGTAAGGATTTCTTTCCCATTACTACTTCTCAGTAATCTCACTAATTCCAAAGAATTCCAGTGTCATCTCCATGCTGATGACTCAAAAGTTTTATTTTCTTTGTACAGGCAGCTCCTTGACTCTGTTTCTCTATAATTTCATATTTCACAGACAGCTACCTTTTAGATAACATCTCTAGCTCTTGGTATCTTTTTTTAACCTCTCTCTACTTTTTTCTTGCTCATTTCAGTAAATACTACTATCACCCACTTGAAGCAAGAATTCAGGGGGGAATCCCTTATTATTAATAATAGTAATTTATATTTATACAACTAATATATAATTTATAAATAACTATATATGTAATAATCTGTTTATGTCAATAATTGCTTCCCTGCACCCATCCTTTCAACAGCAAGTCCTATTGATCATATCTCTGAATTATATTGATTACATTTTTGAATTATATACTGATGATATTTTGGAAATGTGCCACTTTTTAGATTCCTCTACTATATAATTTATCTTGGATTGCTGTTAACTATTATCTAAATTACTATAGTTACCTCTTGTCAGTTTGCTTCAATTTCTTCTCTATGTGGCAGTAAAAGTGATTTTTTTTTTTTTTAGAGAGGGGGAAGAGAGAGAAGGAGAGAGCGGGAGGGGGGAGGAGTAGAGGGAAAGGGAGAGAAAGAATCTTAAACAGGTTCCATGCCCAGCTCGGAGCCTGATGCGTGGCTTGATTTCACAACCCTGAGATCATGAACTGAGCTGAAATCAAGAGTTGGACACTTAACTGACTGAGCCACCAGGCACCCCAAAAGTGATCTTTTTAAAGTGTAAGTTGGATCATATTGTTTCATTGCTTATAAGTTTGAGTTGTTTTACAAAGTTCTTAAAATAGAATTTAATCTTCTTTTTTTTCCAAAGATTTTATTCATTTATTTGACAGAGGAGAAGGAGAGAGAGCACAAGCAGGGGGATCAGCAGGCAGAGGGAGAGGGAGAAGCAGGCTCCCTGCTGAGCAAGGAGCTGACGTGGGGCTCAATCCTAGGACCCTGGGATTATGATCTGAGCCGAAGGCAGACGCTTAATGACTGAGCCACACAGGCACCCCTGAAATTTAACATTCTTTTTTTTTTTAAGAAGATTTCATTTATTCATTTGACAGAGAGAGAGAGAGACAGTGAAAGAGGGAACACAAGCAAGGGGAGTGGGATAGGGAGAAGCAGGCTTCCCACTGAGCAGGGAGCTCAATGCAGGACTTGATCCCAGGACCCTGGGATCATGACCTGAGCTGAAAGCAGCCACTTAATGACTGAGCCACCTAGGCGCCCCTGAAATTTAACATTCTTAATGGTCTGTTCAGTTGTGCATAATCCACCTCTGCTGAATCACTGAACTCACTTCACAGTTATGTCCTTTCCTAATCCCACTGGTCTTTTCCTAATCCCATTGGTCTTTTCTCAGTTGCTAAAATATGTAAAATTATTTTTATTTTGGTGAAAATGTCCATGTTGAACCCCTGTCCCCACTATAAATGTGGCCACAATTTCCTCTTCATCTGATTGTCTCGATTTCATTTTTGTCTCTTATACAACCTCTGTTCAAAGAAAGTCTCCTTGATTACTTTATCTAAAGTAGACTTTTCCACAATGATCTCTAACCTTTCTGGTTTATTTATTTCTTGGTTCTTATTTGTCTTAAAAATATTTTCTTTGTCTTTTATTTGTTCTTTTGTCTGTCTGTTCAACTAGAGTGTACATTCCATGAAGTCAAGTAATCTTGTTTTTTTCTTACCATTTTTTTTCTCCAATACCTTTAATGATGTCTGTTATACCATAGATGTTCAGAAAATATATTTGTTGGCTAAATGGCTTCTCATCAAAGGTAATTTAGGTAAATAGCTATCATTATATTTGATGGATATAGAGCTTGGCTGGACACTTTAAAGTGTTTATCTTATCTCTTATAATAGCCAACCCACACAAGTGGGAAGATGTCTAGATTCCTAAGGATCTTTCAGTCTTCCTATTTGTAGTAAGTTTTGCTAATTTACCTTTGCTTTCCAAATAATGCTACTGAAATTATGGCCTAATTACAAACTTTAGGATGATATTTGCAGTTTAGATATACTCTTTTTCATTTGGAGGTGGGATGTTATTATTAAGAAAACAACCTAAATAGGTGCTTGATTTTCACTAATACCTGATTCCAGATTTTATCATGGTCAGTGCTCTGGTTCCATGTTTTAACACAAATTTTCACCAAATTTGGTGACTTAAACTAACACCCATTTTGTTATTATTCTTTATATTTTTGGGGTCCTTAGGCAAGGACATAGAAGAAGACTTGTCCCTGTTCCACAATGTACAGGGTATCAGTAGGGATAACTCAAATAACTGGGAGCTGGAAACCTGGGGCATCTCTTTTTATGTAGTTTCAGGGCTTCTTTTGGTTTCTCCACGTGGTCTTCTCTTGTAGTGTCCTCAATATGGTGGCCTCAGGGGAGTTGTACTTCTTATGTGGCTGATCAGAATTCTCAGAGCAGTTTTCTGAGAGAAGACACAAGTCTTATGGCCAGGATTTAGAAAGAGACAGAACATCACTTCCACTGTATGCTGTTTGTCAGAGCAGTCACAGAGCCTGCCAAGATTCAAGAGGACAGATAGATGAGTCCCAACAAATCTGTAGCCATCTTTAATCAACCAAAATAAGTGACTGAGTTTTAATTATAAGTGGAAAGCCATTAAAAGATAAATAAGAGAAGGGCAAGTCTCTCTCATTAATTAGGTTATTGAAAAGTCACATGGACATTTCTGCCAATATGTAACTGACAATTTATCTCTTTACAAAGTTGAAGCATATAAAGTATTTGCCTCATATTCTTTACCAAATGCCTGTTAATTTCAGTTCTGATGTTTCAAAATGTTGGCAATTACTTGCATACATCCATACGTTTTGGGTCATCTAATCTTAAATAATAATTTGGCTGATACAATAGAACTCCTTTAAGTCTTTTAAATGTTTTGTTTTATGTAATCCATATAACAAACTTATAATCTCCTTATATAATTTAGAAAAATATTTAATAGCTGTTAATGAAATGGCACATTAGGTCAAAAAGTGTGCCCATAGTGAAGTCAGAATTTTTACTGACATTTATACTGGCACCATTGAATTGAGTCCTAATCCTGATTCTGTGGGCTCACAGCTGTTAACTTTTGGACAAATGTTAGATTAGCAGATCTTTAGGGGAGTTAAGATGGCAGAGGAGTGGGGGACCCTAAGTTTGTCTGGGCCGTTGAATACAGCTAGGTAGTCACCAAATCATTCTGAACACCTGCAAAATCAATTGGAGATCTGAGAAAAGAAATGCTGCATTTCTACAAGTAGAAAAGCAACCACTTTTTGGAAGGTAGGAGGTATGGAGACTTGAATATATCAGATGATATATCAGAGGATGTGACAGGTAGGAGGGAACTGGCTTAAGGAGGCTACCGCAAAGTATTATAAGCAGTGGAGGGCAAAATTGGAACTTTTAGAAGTATGCTACAATGGGATACATCCCTGATTTAAAAGGTGCTTGGGTGGCAAAATGGGGCAAAATTCCAGGTGGGACAGCATGGTCTCAGGATCCCCAGGGTCGCAAGAATAAGGGTGCCTGAGTGTGTGGCCGAGTTCCCAGCATATGAGTGGGGAAGCCAACTGAAAACAGTGAGTCTAGGCACTGGCTTCGTGCTTTGTGTTGCCCTAAACTGAACCACAGCATGGTCATGTGACTGCTTTCCTGGCAGGAGCCTAGCAACTGGCAAAAGCATGGTGAAACCCCCTTCCTTTCCTGGAAGGAAGAGTGTGGGTTTGCCCGCAGGAATCCGTTAAATCTGGAGTTTTGAAACTCAGTCACATACCTGAGATAAAAACACTCAATCACAGACCAGGTGAACACAGAGTTTGGACAGGAACCAGGAGACAAGAGTGATTGACTGTTTTTCTGTGTGGGCTCACTGAAGAGTGGGGGTGTGAACTTTCAGGTCAGGGTCTAGGTTGTGGGGCACCACCATTTTCATCCTGGCCATTGGTGCTTAAGCCTTCATGGAGCAAAACAGTGCTACAAAGTGGAATCCAGAGCAGCTTACAGTGAGCCGAGCCTCCTGACAAGGGAGGTGCATTTGCAAGAGGGCAACTGCACCAGAGAATCAGTGCAACAGGCCTCTCCTCCAGAAGATGAGCACAAACAACTGGCTTGCACCAAGTTTATGGATCATAGAGGGCTGAAAGCTTCAGCTCTTGGGGAAAACAGTATATAACATTCAATGTTTGTTTTTTTTTTAATTCTTTAGTCTTTCAGTATTATTTTTTCAGTTATTTTCTTATTTTTTCAATTTTTTTATTCTTTAAAATTTTTATTTTTATATACATTATGTATATATTATTTTTTGTTTCCTTTCATTGTATTTTATTTTATTTCATTTTATGTTTGGATATATATATATATATATCACATATATATTATATGCATATTATATATATATATATATATTTTCTTTCTTATTTTGGGATGTAGTTTCTCTTAACAAGAAAACCAAAACACACCCAGGATCTAGTTTTTTGTTTTGTTTTGTTTTTGTTTTTGTCTGTTGCTGTTATTGGGGTTTTTTTTTTCTTCTTTTTCCTCGTTCTTTCTTCCATTCTTTTCTGGACAAAATGATGAAATAGAGAAATTCACTGCAAAAGAAAGAACAGAAGGTAGTACTCACTGCAGGGATTTAATCAACATGGATATAAGTATGATGTCTGATTTAGATTTTAAAATGATTATAAAGATACTTGCTAGTCTTGAAAAAAGCATAGAAGATACGACAAAATCCCTTATTGTAGAAATAAAAGAAATAAAATCTAGTCAGGCCAAAATTAAAAAATGCTATTACTGAGATGCAGTCCCAAACGGAGGCTATAAAAATTAGAATGAGGCAGAAGAGAGTGTCAGTGATATAGAAGATAAAATGATGGAAAATAAGGAAGCTGAAAAAAAGAGAGAAAGAAAACTATTGGATTATGAAGGGAGACTTAGAGAATGCAGTGATTCCATAAAGTGAAATAATATCCAGATAATATGGGTTCCAGAAGATGAGAGGGAGTCTGGGGCAGAAGGTTTATTTGAATAAATTGTAGCTGTCCCTAATCTGGGGAAGGAAACAGGCATTCAAATCCGGAAGACAGAGAATACCCTTCAAAATCAATAAAAATAGGTCAACACTTTAACATATGGTAGTGAAGTCTATAAATTTCAAAGATAAAGAGAAAATCCTAAAAGCAACTCAAACAAGAGGTCCTTAATCTACAAGGGTAGAAACATTAGGCTGGTAGCAGACCTGTCACAAAGACCTGGCAGGCCAGAAAGGACTAGCATGATATATTCAACGTGCTAAATGGGAAAAATATGCAATGAAGAATACTATATCCAGCAAGGCTGTCATTTAGAATGGGAGAGATAAAGAGTTTAAAGAACAAACAAAACTAAAGGAATTTGTGAACCCTAAAACCAGCCCTGCAGGAAATATTAAAGAGGATCTTTTGAATAGAGAAAGAGCCCAAAAGTAAGAAAGACAGAAAGGAACAGAGGCAATCTATAGGAACAGTGACTTTACAGGTAAAACAATGGCATGAAATTCATATCTTTCAATAATTGCTCTGAATGTAAATGGACTAAATGTTCCCATCAAAAGACATACGGTGTCAGAATGTATGAAAAACAAGACCCATCAATATGCTTCTTACAAGAGACTCATTTTAGATCCAAAGACACCTCTAAATTGAAAGTAAGAGGGTGAAGAACAATCTATCATACCAATGGACATCAAAAGAAAGCTGGAGTAGCCTTCCTTATATCCAATGAACTAGATTTTAAACCAAAGACTGTAGTAAGAGATGAAGAAGGAGACTATATCATAATAAAAGGGTCTATTCAACAAAATCTAACAATTGTAAATACTTATGCCCCTAATTGGGAACAGCCAAATATATAAACCAATTAATAACAAAATTAAAGAAACTCATTGATAATAATGCAATAATAATAGGGGACTTTAACTCATGGCAATGGACAGATCATCTAAGCAGAAGATCATCAAGAAAACAAGGGTTTTGAATGATAGGCTGGACCAGATGGACTTCACAGATATATTCAGAGCATTTCATCCTAAAACCACAGAACACAAATTCCTCTTGAGTGCACATGGAACATTCTCCAGGATAGATCACAGCCTGGGTCACAAATCGGGTCTCAAGTGGCATAAAATGATTGAGATTATACCATGCATATTTTCAGACCACAGTGCTTTAAAACTGGAAGTCAACCACAAGAAAAAATTTGGAAGGACAACAAATACATGGATGTTAAAGAGCATCCTACTAAAGAATGAATAGGTCAACCAAGAAATTAAAGAAGAATTTAAAAAATACATGGAAGCAAAGGAAAATGAAAGCACAACAGTTCAAAACCTTTGGGATGAAGCAAAGGAGGCCTTCCTCAAGAAGCAAGAAAAGTCTCAAATATACCACCTAAATTTACACCTAAAGGAGCTGGAGAAAGAACAGCAAATAAAGCCTAAATCCAGCAGGAGAATAGAAATAATAAAGATTAGAGTAGGAATCAGTGACATAGAAATAAATAAACAAACAGTAGAACAGATCAATGAAACTAGGAGCTGTTCTTTGAAAAAATTAGTAAGATCGATAAACCCCTAGCCAGTCTTATCAAAAAGAAAAGAGAAAGGACCCCCCAAAATAAAATCATGAATAAAAGAGGAGAGATCGCAACTGACATTACAGATACACAAACAACTATAAGAAAATATAATGAGAAATTATACGTCAACAAATTAGGCAATCTGGAAGAAATGGATGCATTCCTAGAAACATATAAACTAACAAAACTGAAACAGGAAGAAATAGAAAATCTGAACAGAGCCATAAAGAGCAAAGAAATTGAATCAATAACCAAAAATCTCCCATCAAACAAGAGTTCAGGGACAGATGGCCTCCCATTGAAATTCTACCAAATCTTTAAAGAAGAATTAATACTTATTCTTCTAAAACTGTTTCAAAAAATAGAAATGGAAGGAAAACTTCCAAACTCATTTTATGAGGCCAGCATTACCTTGATCCCAAAACCAGATAAATACCCCACTAAAAAGGAGAATTATGGCCAATATCCCTGAAGAACATGGATGCAAAAATTCTCACCAAGATTCTAGCTAATAGGATCCAACAGTACATTAACAAGATTATTCACCATAACCAAATGGAATTTATTCCTGGGCTGCAAGGTTGGTTCAACATCTGCAAGTCAATCAATGCGATTTTTTTTTTTTTTTGCTATTTTTATTTACTCCTGTTTTTTGTGAAATTCTTAATTTTTAAATTTTCATTTAATAAACATGCTAATCCTCAGGACTTAAACAGCTGAATATCTGTTTTTTTCTACTTGTCCATTTTTCTTTATTTTTGACATTTTAATTTTGTTTCCTTACATGACATTTAAATTTTACTTTACATGCTGGACATTGTATAGAAAAATAATACAGACTCTCCAGAAATAATTTATTTTTCTTCTAGTAGGTAGAGCATGGGCAAATCTCCTGCCCATGTAATCCTGGTAAATTTAGAGTTTGCCTTTTTTTATTAGTATATAGCACTTCTAAGGCTGAACTGAAAGGTTGGGATGTTTACTTTGCCCCCTCATACATGAAAGCCCATAAACTCCAATTTTCATCAACCTAATATGATAAAGTTGCTAAAATTTTTGTTTTCCCTTTCTTTGCATCTTGACCCATAGAATTTAAACTTGTTTGTTAAACCTCAGTGCCAATTATTTCTCTCCAGGCCAATGAGATTGCTATAAGCTCTAGACCCCTGCTGAATGTTTTTCGTCTTTGTCCCTGAACAGTAAATAATCAAATGTCAAGCTTGGGGATGAGTGGAAAGTTAGCATTCACATCAATATATTTCTTTTCCTTCAGAATCTTTATTTGCCAAATTCTACCTACTGTGTTTAAAACATGATGCCCTCAAAACACTGTTTTTGTATTTTAACCAGATTTTATAGTTGTTAAGTTAGCTGAAGATTTAGCCTATCGGTTATTTCATCTTTGCCAGAAGCAGAAGTCACTTCATTTTTTTTACAACAAATATACATATTTAATACATGGATATGTAGTTTTAATTTTTTCCCTAACCTGTAATCAGCTCTTAAAAATGTTAAGAGCATAGAAGCCCAGGTATGGCTATAGTTCTGTAGAATATACTGGGAGCCAGAGGATACATATAATAGATGGAGGGAACATCATGATACAATCTGGATAAAGATAGAAGAAATTTTTTTCTGGTGGTAGAAATGAGTTCCTCTGATACTTGCCATATCAATTGGCCTCAAGCCCAACCTGCTGAAGCAGTATCATAAGGCCACAAAATAGCTGATTAAATTGTTTTCTTAAAGAAGATTTTGCTTAGAACTACCAAAACCCAGAGGAAAAAATATATTCCGTTGGGATTAATGGATAATGTCTATTGAATGCAAAAAGTTAAAACTACATTATATCTACAGTTGTAAACACTCTAGCCAAGAGACGATGTGATTATATTTATAGACTCTTGCTTTGAACTGCATATAACTTTCTCAAACATCTCTCTGGCAAGGAAACTTTCTGTGATTTCCTAAAAATAATTTTATTTTTGGGTTTGACTTTTTTAAGTAGAAAAGTTTATACCATTTTGTATTTCTTATATAACTAAAAACTAATGTGATAATATTATTATATTAATAAGGGTAGAGTAAAATGTACAGAAAAGGGTAAGGGTAGAATGTACAGAAAATGGCAGCTGTCCTTTAAGAAAACATTATAACATTTAAAATTTTTACTCTCCAGATCTGATGTTCTATTGAAATAATTATAATGCCAACTCAGTTTTTAAAATTAATGATTAGATTTAGAATTTATTAGCACACTTAATTGAAACTCTAGTCACTTTCCACAAAACTCTGAAAAAACTCTAAATATTTTAACATGTCTTACAAAGCCGTGTATGACCTGAGTTGCCATTATGCAGCTTTATGAATTATCAACTTTTCCAACTTCATCTTCTACCTCTCCATATTGCTTACCTTTCCTTAACCACTGGAATAATACTGTCCCTTCAAATTGTCAAGTGATTCTCACCTGAAGGTCTTTGTCCTTGTTCTCTTAAGTTGAAGTGCTCTTCTTACATTTTAGGTTTTTAAATGACTTTTTCTTTCGTTTCACTTAAGGTTTTCCTCAGTTTTTATATTTTCAGATTCCCTTCCTTCATCCTCCTAACAAAATAGCATTACCATCTCTGTCCCTGTCATTCTTTTATCCCCTGCCCCATATTACTTTCTTTGAATAACTTCTAATATCATACATTTGTTATTTTACTTGTTTCTCCCACTAAAGTATAAGTTCCATGAAAAGCTGTATTATCAGTACAAATATTAGTGCCTAAAAGAAGAGTAAGTAGTGGATATTTATTATTGAATAAAGGACTCCCAGCTCCCTCGTACACATATACAAGGAGAAAAAGATAAGGCATAACTAGTAAAACAATATTATAGAATTAATCTTCTAAGAAAGATTTCATGTTTCTATTGGTTGTTTGTCCATAACTTCTTTGAGAAACAAACTGATACTTTGATCCCATCTTTAGAGATGTTTATAATCTCTGGATGGAGAATCAAAACATTTGGATCCTAGTGATGAAACATAGCTAGTAGTTAGGTGTGTATTCCCTGGAGGGTGAGAGACATAGGTTCAATTCCCAGGTTTGACTTTTATGACTTCAGTGCTATTGGGTAAATTGTTTTCAGTACCTCAGTCTCTCATCTATATAATCAAAATTATGATAGTTATACTTCATTGAGTGGGATAAGGTGTGTATGTGGCCTGAAACAGAATGGCTAAACCATAAAATGTGGCTATTAGTTTTATTATTTGTTCTTGTTTTCTCTTTTCCAAAGTAAGTAAAGAATCTCAAGTCTTTTAACTCTCAGGGCTAATTTTTTTTATTTTATTCTCAGTCAGAGCAGAAGAGCTGACTCTGCTGTTATTAATCAATACTGTCAAACACATAGCTCCCAGATTACTATGTCTTCCTTGCCCTGTGGATGGGCCAAGGTAAATAGGAACAGACTAGTCTTTAATTGGTCTTATTTAACCGTGGTGCATATGGAGTCACCAAAGTTGATATCCCTTCTGAATTTTCGCCATATTCTCTGTCCTGAGGTCAGACCACTTTTATAATTACATGAGTTAGGAGGTTTTCAAGTACAGCTAAAGAAAAAATATACCTCAAACTAGTTTAAGAAAGGATTTTATTGGGTTACTTATCTTAAAAGCTCAGAAGTAAGCAATACTGTATCCCCTAGGACTTCATGTCTCTGTCTCTTCACTGTGCTTTTAATGGTGCCAGTTTTCACACCAGAGTTCCAGATTCTCCTATTAGGATGGCAACATCACTAGAGCATATTCAGACCATACATTTTTATACTTTCCAATCCAGGATAAAATAGAATGTATCTTCTGCTATCTCTTCAGATCTTGGAGACTACTTATTTCCATTGACTTGAATCGATTTTTATTGACCAGGGAGGTTTGTTTCAGGCAATCAATCCCACTCAAGCCCTGTAGCCAAGAAAGGGAAGATCATGGGGCACCTGGGTGGCTCAGTCGTTGGGCGTCTGCCTTCGGCTCAGGTCATGATACCAGGGTCCTGGGATTGAGCCCCGCATCGGGCTCCCTGCTCAGCGGGAAGCCTGCTTCCCTCTCTCCCACTCCCCCTGCTGGTGTTCCCTCTCTTGCTGTGTCTCTCTCTGTCAGGTAAATAAATAAAATCTTAAAAAAAAAAAAAAGAAAGGGAAGATCAAAAAGTGTTGATGGAGGAAAGAGAATTGTAACTGAAGAGGCAATCAACAAATGTCTACCACCCTCTTTTAAGATACATATTTTCATGTTGAGAAAGCCTATCTGATAAATATCCCCAAGACTATACCTGCAGTAAAACAAAGTTAGGATTATTAAATTTCTGCAGCAAGGGAAAACACTCTCAATGAGGAACAATGGGTCAGATAAATAAGAGGGAATAGGAAGGGACTTTTAATAGGACTTGTTTGTACCTAATAACTGTTTCTAAGGAGCAACTTGGAGAAGCATGAAACAGCTCTGAATTGTTTATCACTGTAGTCTTATCCAGGAGGCAAGAGAAACAAAGCAGGGCTAAAGAAGTCATTGGTAAGGAAATAATAACTGATCAGATTATGTGGTCTTACCCACATCTACTTGAAAACATTCTTTTAGTTTCTGTTAGAAATGCTGGATAGTCTGATTACTAGCAGCACTAATAGGAAGACTTTGGGTTCTGTTTCTTCAGCAACTACAAAGTTAAGATAAGTGAGGAATGCCGTGAAAATAAAAAAACAAGAAAGCGAACCTCCAAAACTACTTTTATCTGAAGAACTGAGGTTGGAAATTGAGGCTATTTCAGTATGTCAAAGTGACCCCAGTTGTTGAGATTCTTTGAACAAAGGCAGAATGTTCCATTGTTACTGATTTGATTTCTAACAGTAGTGTTTCTCACAGCTGAGTGTTTTAATTGACAAGATTTCTTAGCACTATGACTTTGAAGTTAAATAATAAAAGAAATATTTATATATTCAAAATAAATAACTGCTACACATCTTTTTAAAAAAGATTTTTTAGTGAAGTTTTGGGTTCACAGCAAAATTGAGGGAAGGTGCAGAGATTTCCCATCTACTTTCTGCTCACAGGTTCACAGCCTCCCTCAATATCAAAATCCCCCAGTAGAGTGGTACAATTATTACAATTGATCTACCTACATTGACACATCATAATCATTCCAAGTCTATAGTTTACATTAAAGTTCACTCCTGGTGTTGTACATTCTATGTGTTTGGACAAATGTATAATAATAGTATCATACAGAATGGTTAGCTACCCTAAATACCTCTGCATTCTGCCTATTCATCCCTACTGCTACCCCCACCCCTTTGCAACCACCGATCTTTTCACTGTCATTATAGCTTTACTTGTCACATAATGTCATATAGCTGGAATTACAAAGTATGCAGCCCTTTTAGATTGGTTTATTTTGCTTAGTAACATGCATGCAAAGTTTCTCCATGACTTTTTATGGCTTGATAACTCATTTCTCTTTAGCAATGAATAATATTCTGTAGTTTGGATGTACCACAGTTTATTTGTCCATTCACCTTCTGAAGGACATCTTAGTTGTTTTTAAGTTTTAACAATTATGAATAAAGATGCTGTAAACATTCATGTGCAGGTTTTTGTGCGGACATAAATTTTCAACTCCTTTGGGTCAATACCAAGGAGCTCAGTTGCTGGATCATATGGTAAGAGTATGTCTAACTTCATAAGAAACCACCAAACTGTCTTCCCAAGTAGCAGTACCATTTTGTATTCCCACTAACAATGAATGAGAGTTACAGTTGCTCCATGTCCTCACTAGCTGTGCTTCATATTTTGGCCATTTGAATAGATGTGTAGTGGTATTTTGTTGTTTTAGTTTTCATTTCCTTGATGAGAAATGATGCAGAGTATCTTTCCATACACTTATTTGCCATCTGTATATATTTGGTGAGTCATCTGTTAGGGTCTTTGGCCCATTTTCTAACTGGATTGTTTGCTTCTTATTGTTGAATTTTAAGAGTTCTTTGTATATTTTGGGTAACAGTCCTTTATCTGGTGTGTCTTTTGAAATATTTCTTCCAGGCTGTGGTTTGTCTTCTCATTCTCTTGACATTGTCTTTCACAGAGCAGAAGTTTTTAATTTTAAAGAAGTCCAGCTTATCAGTTGTTTCTTTCATGGATTGTACCTTTTTTTGTTGTATCCAAAAAGTCATCACCATACACAAGCTTATCTAGGTTTTTTCTTGTTATATTTTAGGACTTTTTAGTAGGGTAATTTCTGTCTCACGAAATGAGTTAAGAATTAATTGTTCCCCTGCTTCTATTCTCTGAAAGACATTATAGAGAATTGATATAATTTTTTTCTTAAATGCTTGGTAGAATTCACCAGTAACCTGATCTGGTGCTTTCTGTTTGGGGAAGTTATTAATTATTGATTCAATTTCTTCAATAGACATAGGCCTGTCCAGATTATCTATTCTGTGAATTTTGGCAGCCTGTTTCTGCTACGTTTTTAATCTAGGATTTTATTTTAATTTTTTACTCAGATAAAGAACTACCAAAATTTCTTATTAAATGAGTATGATCATTTCTATAATAAGCAAGATTAAAGAGAGTCATGCCAGAAAATAAACAATCAAATAAACAAATGACATTCTCTAACTTATTTTTGGGTATAATATCCTGTAAAATACTCATGAAAGTTTTAAATTTACTTTGTAAACATCTGTGGTAAAACAGTGGTTTTCTATTTTTTGTTTTCTTTTGTTTTCTTCTGGTTTTTTTTGTTTGTTTGTTTTGCCATAGACATTTATAACTAAACATTAGGAATTTTTATTCTGTTCCAATGATTTTTCAAATAAGAGACCAGAAATGCATATTGGTGAGGTAACTTGCTCATGTTCACAAACTATTAGTGTCAGAGCTAGGACTAGAACAGAACTATTGTGCCTTTTTCACCATAGTGCACAGTTACCAACTAAATGGCAGTAGTTAGGAAAGGTCTATTCAGGAAGGTGCATGGTATATTGCTACTAGTTTTAAGAACTCACTAGGACAGAAGTTCCTTCCCTTAAATAATCATCTTCTTCCATAAGTCTGCTATTTGTGTGCCATTCATCTAGACAGTATAATCATGGTAAAATTATTTCAACTGCCATTGGAAAACTCACTGTTCTTACGATTTTAGTAGGCAAATATTAGCTATAGTTTGCCATCTAATAATTCTTTTTTTGTTTTAATTTTAGTTATTTATTTGAGAGAGAGAGAGAGACAGAGATAGCGAGAGAGAGCACGAGTGGGGAGGAGAGGGAGAAGCAGGCTTCCCGCTGAGCAGGGAGCCCGATGCGGGGCTTGATCCCAGTACCTTGGGATCATGATCTAGGCCGAAGGCAGCGGCTTAACTGGCTGAGCCACACAGGTGCCCCTGCCATCTAATAATTCTTAAACTTCTCTTTTAGTATGGACTAGAATGTGGGAGCTTATCTAATTTTGGGCCTTGAAGATTCTATAGTATTTGAATTGTAGGGAATAATAGTTGGGAAATGAGGAAAGTTAAGAAGTCAATTTTATTGCAGAGGGTTGAGCTCTCTCTATATGGATAATATATATAAGTAAAACAGCTACATACATCATAGTATTATTTTCATTTCTTTGAAATATATGTTAGTAATATTACTATTGAATTGTAAACCATTGTATTTTGAGTAAATCACATTAGTTGTCACAGTGACAATTCAGAATTGAATAAAAATTTGATCCTTAGCATCTGACACTCTCCCAAGAAATATTCTTGGTCTTATATGTTATGGTTGATTCTTCTACCTGAGGTTGTCATTTTTTAAAAGTGATTGGTGAACATTTCTGTCTTTCTTTGATAGGTAACATGAAGTTTTTAGGACTTCAAAGAAGTTTTATTTTCTAAAATAAAGAAATTGTCTTAGTTCCATAGTTTTGGCTTTGCCTTTTTTATTTACCTTGCTCTTTTTCTAAAAAAACAATCATCTTTTTTTCAGAAAGTCTATGATATGATGAAAATTAGTACTTTCTTTATACATAGATGTGAGACTTTTAATATCAAACATACATAAAAATATATTAACATATTTAGAAAATGAATATATATTATTTATTTTAGCCTACTTGTATTTATTGATGATAAATACTATGCTTAGAACCCTTGCCTTTCCTCCTAATCACCCTAAGTGTACCACTGATATTTTGTAAAGAACTTCAAGAATTCATTCAAGAATATATTGTTTGATAATTATGGATATTCCTTAAAAGACATTCTCTTTGTTCAAGGAACTGAAAGCTGGCCTGACACAGAGCAGGAGTAGGGCACAGTTGGGACAACTTAATTCACATGAAAACAACAGGGTGTCAATATCCCATAAAAGTGTTTTGCCTTAACTGGCATTTATAATCTGACCCTTAAAACATGAATATGGGATAGAATGTTCTATTAAAGAACAGATGACTGGAAAAGAAGGAAAAAAAAAATCTCTGCCATCAAGAAAGAAAGGTTAGAAGGCTATCTTCTTAACTAGGATGATTTGGAAAATAGAATCTCATTATGGAAAGAAAGGAAAAGGAAAGTATTTGCCTTGCCAGCAGGAACTGACTCTGTTCAACAGATATACTTTCATTTCTTCAACAGACACTTTTGAGCATCAATTCGTGTCAGGCACTATTCTAGACTCTAGACTTACGTAATAGCAATAATCAGAGTAAACCAAGTCCTTGTCTTTAGCAAGCTTACTTTCTAGTGAGGGGAGGCAGAAATATACAAATAAGGAAATAAATAAATACATAACATTCCAGATAAAATAGGAAATGGGAGTTGGAGACATTGACTTAATATATATTTATTCAATATATCTTTTGTGTGCAAATGTAATCTTACTTCTTAGAAATGGAAAAAGGGGCACCTGGGTGGCTCAGTTGGTTAAGCATCTGCCTTCAGCTCAGGTCATGATCTCGGGGTCCTGAGATGGAACCCTAAGGCAGCTGAGAGTCTGCTTCTCCCCTCTCCCTCTGATCCTTCCCATTGCTCATGCTCTCTCTTTCTCTCTCACAAATAAATAAATAAATAAATAAATCTTAAAAAAAAAAAAAGAAAGAAATGCAAAGAGAACAGAAGTGTTCCACCCTGGGGAGTTAACAGTGGGAAACAGATAAACAAATAAGGTTAAAAAAAAAAAAAAAGCTTTGTAGAAGAGCAAATATGCAATATAGAAACTTATTACATTCTGCCTGCATATTTTTCCTCAGGGTTATGGTGATTGGGAAGATGGTATTAGAGTAAACTTGATAAAGGAACTTGTAAATAAAAGAACTACAAGTATTCTATAGAGAAGCATGGTCCAACAGAAATATAACATGAGCCACAAACAAAAGCCACATATATAGTTTTAAATTTTGTAGTTACCTGATAAAAAATGAAATGAATTTTAATAATATATTTTATTTAATTCAATATGTTCAAAATATCATTTCAACATTTAATTAATCTAAAATTATTAATGAGATTTATACTCTGTTTTCCATACCAAGTCTTCAAAATCTATTATGTATTTCCATTTAAGCACAACTCATTTTGGACTAATAATATTACAATTGCTCAATAGCTCATCGTTATTATAGCATACAGCACATCTAGAGATTATTTCCTCTCAGTTTATCCCTCTTGTCCCCTGAGATTTTTATTTTAGAAAATAAAGACATATAGAGATTTCAACAAAGTCAGTGTATGGACTTTCTAGCTTGTTTTTATTACTGCAGCTGGCAATTTGAGGTTTTTTTCTGCTTACTATGTTAAATATTTGGCTAATATTCCCAATAAGTTACAAGGTAGTAGGCATTTTTATGTGGAGAAAAATGGAGCTCTATTCGAATAAAACAAGTTGAATTTCTGAGAATATTTTTTCCCTGCTAAATTTCTATAAAATTGTTATTTTAAGAGTCAACCGAAGCTTGTTTTTGTTTATTTATTTTTTTGGTCCTATAACGAGAGTATGAAGGTCAAGCTCAAGTGTTTCAAGATTTTCTGAAATTATAAAGCATAATGTAAGAGACAAGAAACTCTATTTCTCCCGGTTCCTCATTGAATTACATAGTGACTAAGAACTGCCAACTTGCTGACTATATATATTTTTAAGTCCAAAAGGCAAAAGGTGAGTATTCACCATTGACCTGCTTGTCAAAAACAGTGAACAATTTTTCTAGATGCTGACAGTTTGTATGATTTTTTTGCATGCTTTGTCCTTACAGCCTTCTCTCTCAGGTGTTCTCTATCTGTGCCTTTTCAGACCATTTGTTCAGGTGATGACTGAATTTACAAACTCACTAACCTATGATAAGATTTAATTTAGTTAATCCTGTAACTAAGAGAGCGTGTAATCTCAAAAGTTAGATGAGAGCCTGTAATCTTGGAAGTTAGATGTCATAGTACAGTATAAATAAAACACAACATTTAAAAAAACAATCTAGTTTGATATTCTATTAATGGGTTATTAGGCATTCTGAGCCTCAACATAAATATGAAATGTCCTCTAAATCTAAGGACAGTAATATGCTTATAGGACTCAAATTAGAAAGTTATTCTATATACATAATTTGACCAGAAAGTGAAAAAAAAAAAGTATATTCTTCTTCACTACGGTAATTTATGGTTAGCTTCTATTTTTAACTCTAGCTGAATATTTAGTTGATACTAAAATAAATTTCTATGCTATTATATTGTACCCCTGCCTTTGTTCTAGGTCATCTGATATTGAAGCATTGATCTTTTCTAGGCTGCAACTTTCTCCTCATTAATAAAATTTGAGGACACTGCTATGTTCACCCAATAAACAAGCTGAAATGCAGCCATATAGATAACAGAATGCATCATGAAATCTTTAACTTTTCTTTTTATTGATTTATGGGGTTGGGGAGGCAGATATTCAAACCTTTCAAAGGATTTTAATGTGGTTTACTCAAGATATTAACTTTAGAAAAAAAAATCTGCCAGGTTGTTCTAGATTTCTTCACTTGTTGGCATAAAATACAAAATGTTAAAGA
This sequence comes from Halichoerus grypus, assembly GCF_964656455.1. Lineage (NCBI taxonomy): Eukaryota > Metazoa > Chordata > Mammalia > Carnivora > Phocidae > Halichoerus > Halichoerus grypus. The sequence continues at coordinate 46,070,818 of NC_135714.1, forward strand.
TTTTATTAAACACAATTTTATTTTTTAAGTCATTATTTTAAATTGACCCAGTGACCAACTGGATTTACTGACTAGATATTTTAAGACTGATTATCAAGTTGCTTAAACATTTCTGTGAATGCCATTTTATTTGTTTCCTGAGACTCAAGATTTTTAACTTAAATCTTCCTTGATATTAGAATCTGCAGGTATTTACAATGTCAGTATTTGTTTCTCTCTATTTTATTTGTTATAGCATGCTATAAAAACTACGTGCAGACTTTTAAAATTTCATTAGATATTTGTAGTTACTCCTTACAAAATTTTTACAAGGTAAGGAAAGAATCACTTAAAAAAGAAACAATAGAATAAAGTGTCAACTCTATAAATACCAAATGATCGCTTCAAAATGTAAGGACTATTGCAATGGACCATGTTGATTCATCAGAGATCCAGTGTCCCACTTACCTAGCTATACAGAAAGATTCAAGTGTTTGAAATGGATTTTCTTGGCATCATTTTCTGCCTATTCACTAAGTAGCTGGTAGGACAAACACAACAATTTTGTCATGGGATGAAAGTCATAAAAGTAAGTGGGGCACCAGGGTGGCTCAGTTGGTTAAGTGACCAAGTCTTGACTTCAGCTGAGGTAATGATCTCAGGGTCCTGAGCTGGAGCCCCGTGTGTTGCCGCAGCTCCATGCTCAGCAGGGAGTCAGCCTGAGATTCTTTCTCTCTCCCTCTGCACCTTCCCACCCCCAAAATAAATATTTAAAAAAGAGAGAAAGTAATGAAAGTAGGATATCTTATTGTTAGCAGTCTGAGGAAAGGAGCCAACATAGGTCCTCAGGATATTTATTAGGACAAAAACATCATAAATAATTTTGACCAAATGAGAACATTTTAAAGGAGAGATAAACTAAGGTATAGAGTGTAAACCAAATTATATGAGTATTATATAAAAGAGCTCAACAATGTTTTTAACTTTTTTATTTTGAAATGAGTACAGATTCATAGCAAGTTGCAACAAACAAACAAATGAACAAAAAACAAACAGCAAAGTACAGGGAAATTATATGCATGATCCACCCGGGCTTTGCCAGTGGCAACATCTTTAATGACCATAGTACACTATCAACTGGGAGACTGACATTGGTGTACATTCCACAGAACTTATTAGATACACTCATTTGTGTATTTGTGTGTGGGGGAGGATATGTAGTGCTATGCATTTTTATCACATGTATAGATTCATGTAACTACAACTCCTCTCAAGATACAGAACTGTTTTAATACCACAAGGTCCATCTGATTAACCCTTTATAGCCAAGCTCACACTCTCTCCCACCTCCATCCGTAATCTCTGGATACCACCAATCCATTGTCTACCTGTAATTTTCTATAATTTTGCTATTCAGTAATATTAAATAAATGGACTATGATACATAACCTTTTGAGTAGTTGTTTTTTTCCACTTAGCATAATGTCCTTGAGATCCATCCAAATTCTTGTATGAACTCCATATTCTTTCTTCTCTTTTTCTAGGACTCCAGTGTTTTGAATGCTAAATAGAGTCTTGTACTGGCCTACGGGTCCTTGAGGTTCTTTTTTTTATTTTTTTTAGTCTATATTTTCTCATTTTTCAGATTGTTCAGATTTGGTATATCTCTTGATACGTCTCTGAGTTCATGAATTCTTTGTCATCTCCATTCTGCTACTGAGCCATCCTTTGATATGTTGTTTTCATACCTTCAGTTACTGTATTTTCACATCTATGATTTCTTTTTGGTCCTTTTTTATATCCTCAAATCCTTTGCCAATATTTTCTATATTTTCACTTGTTATAAGCATGTTCATAATTGCTCATTGACACATTTTTATGATTGCTACTTTGAAATCCTTGTCAGGTAACTAGCATCTCGCTAATTTTAATATTAATGTTTTTTGAGTATATCTTATTCAAGTTGCAGTGAGTGACTTTTTTTGGGTATAATGTTGTGACACTTTAGACACTCTAGATCCTGTATAATCTGTTTTAGCAAGCAGTTGCCCTCCTTAGGATACACTGGTATTAGGTGAGAGTGGAAGTTCAGCTCCCCACTGGTTTCTGCTGACACCCAGAGTGGGGTGGGGAGAGAACAGAGTGCTGAGTAGCCCTGCCTCACACAGCCTCATTGAGTCATGTTGCTGCTGGATGGGAGATGGGGCCCAATTCCTCACTAGGTCCTGTTTGTACCAGGACAGGGTAAGTGAAGTGCTGACTAAACCACCTCTTACCACCTTGCCAAGTCTTATTACTGCCAAGTGTGGTTGGCAGTTCAGCTCCCTGCTGGACAGCCATGAAAGTACCCTGGCAGGTGAATTAGAACACCATCTGTTTCTGCTGGGCAGAAAATTGAAGACAACTCTCTGTTTAGGTACACTGACATTCCCCTGACTGAAGAATTAGAGCATTGCTTCTTTATGCCAAGTAGGGGATGGGAGATCAATATCTGTGGTAGGGAAATTCTAAAATTATCTCCCAAGATTTTCCTCCTTAATACCCATGATGATAAGTATGGAGACCTCTTGCCCATGATTATGTTATGTTACATAGCAATATGGATTTTGTAGATGTGATTAAGGTTGCTAATCAGTTGACATTGAGTTACTCAAAAAGGAAATTATTCAGGTGGGTCTAATTTATTTACATTAACCTTTTAAAAGCAGGGATAATTTCTCTAGCTCGTAGCAGAATGAGAAGCCAGAGATATACAAAAAAAAAAAAGTTTCTGTACATCTTTGCTGGCTTTAAAGATGGAAGGCCATGTCCAAGGACCACAGAGCAGCCTTCAGGAACTAAAAGCAACACTTAACCATAGCCAGCAATAATTAAAAGTAGGACAAAGATGGTCGATTATATGAAGAGGAGATTCAGAGATTTTTCTGAGACAAGATTACTAAGCTCTCTGATTTTGTTTCTTGAGTGGCATCCCTAGGCCACTACCAAGCCATGTGAGGTACAACATCTTGCAATATGTGAATCTCAGGATGCTGATTTTAATAATTACATAAGAATGCCTTATGTTATTGAATCATTACTAGAAATTAGATTAGAGTGATCCAAAGTTCCTGAGTTATTCTAATGATTAGTGTAATTTAAAAAATAATAATCACAATTTATTTGCTCTAATTAAATGTTTTGATAACACAATGTGAATGAAAAGAATCATACATAAGAATAATCTGTGGACATGGATCTGGTTTTATGCTGGGTATAGAGAATAGGGCTTTCAATAATTTGGTTTGTTTAGTCACTGAATCTATGTATTTTTATATGAATTGTCATTTGAAAACTCTGTTATTGTACAGATTTTTAAGAAATGGGCATTTATTATTAAGATTCAGTAATGGAGTGGGAGAGCAAATGCAAAAAAAAGCTTTACCAGATTTTCCTACATCCCTGTGATTGATGGTGAGGACATCGAGCAGTAGTATTAAGAGCACATGTATTTGGAAAAGGAGAGGGACCTCCTACTAAAGGATTCCTTTTTTAAAAATTTTTATTTATTTATTTATTTTTTAATTATGTTATGTTAGTCACCACACAGTACATCATTAGTTTTTGATGTAGTGTTCCATGATTCATTGTTTGTAGATAACACCCAGTGCTCCATGCAATACGTGCCCTCCTTAATACCCATCACTGGGCTAACCCATCTCCTCACCCACCTCCCCTCTAAAACCCTCAGTTTGTTTCCCAGAGTCCTTTGTCTCTCATGGTTTGTCCCCCTCTGATTTCCCCCCTTTCATTTTTCCCTTCCTTCTCCTAATTTCCTCCATGCTATTCCTTATGTTCCACAAATAAGTGAAACCATATGATAATTGACTTTCTCTACTTGACTTATTTCCCTTAGCATAATCTCCTCCTGTTCCATCTTGAAGAAGTTTCACTGCACAGTTGATTTCATGGAAATACAAGTAATGCCCACAGGAATAGTTAGGATTTCAGCGCTCCTTATCCAAAGTTTTAAAATCTATTATGGTACAAAAATGAAATACAGACTTTAGTGGAAGAAGCAATAATTTCTTGAATGTTAAAGGAAAACACTTAATGGCTACATAAAACTAGAAGTAAACTTTGTTTACAAATGCAGCAAAATTGTTCTCAAATTCAGCATTGAAATCAATCAAGACTGAAAAGCTAAAGTCTCATTTATGAGCTATTCCCTCATGGTTCCTTTTTACTCAAATCACATTGGAGCCTTAGTTGTGTTCAGTGATAGAAGGTAACATTTGCTGAATGTACTGAGTGACATTTGCAATATGCCCTTATTGAAATCCCAAATCGTGTTTATAAAGAAAGGTTCAATCAAAAAACATTTTCAACCCATTTACTAATACAAACTATATAATCTTCATTACTTTCCCTGTTTCCCATTATATAGCTTCTTCCAAACTATCATGAAAGGAAGAAAATAATAATTTTTACATAGCAAGAGCACAAGATTTCAAGGTGATTTTTACATTGGTGAATATGTATTGTTGTCTAGATTTGCTGTAAACATTCCTGAAATGAATTCAAGGCTGCTTTTAGGTATCAGATGAAAAAGCATATGTAAGAATAGAGATTCTATATTCATGTTACTGATGAGGCTTTATTTCCTCCATAGGTATATTACAAACAAAAAAGTAAACCTAACAATAAGGTTGAAAAAATATTTCCTGAGCACCTACAAAATTTTTTATGAGTCTGTCATTCCTTTTCAACATTAGTTGTTTGTATCTTATCACCAAAACTATTTATTTGGTTTTCAAAGTGCAGGAAGATAAAGGGTGGGGAAAAGGAAGTATGTATTGAATATGATGATGTATAGCTATATACTTTTCAAAATATGCTCAATTTTTTAAATGTGAAATGGCTGATATTTGCTATAACTACAAAGTAAAAAAGAATTGTAAATTCATGGTATATTTAAAACTGTCTTAAAATGAAGCTTTTGAATATAAAATATATACATTTAATATATAATAAGTCTTTTAAATTACTGTAAATTAAACTAACATCTTATTCAATACTTATTATCAGATGGGTAGCCATTTGGAAAATAAAATGAAGCTGGATTTCTCAGTTCCTACACCAAAAATAATTTGGGCTGTATCAAAATTTTAAAGAAAAAAAGCAACTACTAAATAAACTATGGATGAATATTCAGACTGTGGAAACAAATACACATATTCCAAAAGACACAGAGCCTTATATTGAACTAAAATCATCACAAAAATTCTAGAAGAGAAATTAAAAATTTAGTACTGTGAATAAAAGAGATAATATACAAATTTTTTTATTATGAAAGGAACATCAATGAATCAGTTTAAAAAGGAACATCCCAAATAAAATGAATTATAAAACAAATGATTAGTTTTCACTAATAAAGAAGTTAAAATAGACTTTAAAAAGTACATGTCTATTTGTCTATCTACCAATCTATATTCCTCTATATCATAATTTATTTTCACATTCCATTAAAGATATGAAACAGCCTTTTTTTTCCCATACCAACAAGAATGTTAATTATCTGTGTCTATCTTATATTGTTGGGAGGGAGAAAAAAGCCTCTTTCCTACACTGTTGGTGGAATGTGAACTGAGTTGCTACATCATTTTGGAGGACCTTTTATTAGTTTCTAAGCATTAAGTGTTCTTTGCCACACTATCATTCTTAGAAATTAGTATCACAAATGTATTCACATCAATGGGACTATATAGAAGGGTTTCAATTTATTGCATCATTGTTTGTAGGTTGGTAAATGAGATATGACCTACCCATATGACTATATTTGTTTGTGGCAACAACAAAAAACTGAAAAATGGATGTTTAGAATCGTGTGAAGCAAACAAAAAAGTTGTAAAATATTAAGTATAATATGTTTTAATGGAATATGCAATAATAATATGATTTATTACCAAAAAATATATAAAACATATATTAAAATGAATTAGTCATGTTTAGTTATTTATTTCATAACTACTTTGAGAACCTACTCTGTGCAATCATGAGGTTCTTTTTTTATGTTATTATGCAATCATATGATTTTTAATTACTGTGTAATAAATGGTATGCGAATAGTCAATACACATATATCTATATAATGAAAAAAACAGTAAAATGAATAGACATCAATCTACAACCTAACTTAATTGGAACTTTGCCAATAGCATTACATTATCTTCCGTGCTTTTTTGAATTACCATTCAAAGCCTCCTTTTATTTTTTTATGGTCCCAGTTTGTGTTTCATTCTTTTCTTTTTCATTTTAATATTTATTGAAGTATTGCATTCATGCAGAAAACAATAAAGAATTAGTGATCAGTTTAATGAATTTTCACAAAAGAAAAACAAAACAAAATAAAGCAAAACATTAAAAACATTAAAAAACATTAAAAAAAAAAATAGTGACACCTAGATGGAGAAAGCTTACTATTACCTAAGAAGCTCCTCATTCTCCCTTTTTAGTCAAGCTTTCTTTGAAAGGTAACTACTAGCCTATCCTCTTACGGACTATATTATTCTTGTCTGTATTTGAACATTATATAAACAGAATCATTTCAAAAGAGTGTTTTGTTTCTTTTGTTCAATATTATGTTGCAAGATTTATCTGTGTTGTTCAATAAGGCAATAATTCATTTATTCTCATTGTTTGGTAGTATTCCATAATATGAATATACAGCAATTTATTTACATATTATACTTTAGCCATTACAAATAGTATTAACATTTATATGTAAATATATACACATATACATATATATACACATATATGTGTTTTTTGGTATGTAACTGAAGTAGAATTACTGGGTCAAAAAACATAACTTGTTCCAATTTTTTCAGATAGTATCATATAGTTATTCAAAGTGGCTACACCAATTTATACTTCCAACATCATTGTGAGAGTTCTAGATAATTCACACACTCACCAACACTTGGTATTATTATTACTGCAGTAGATTAGATTAATAAAAAATGGTTACACTATTTCTTCCACTTCAATGAGTAGACTATAACTCCCTGCCATTAGATTCTAGGCCTGATCATGTGAATTGCTGTGGTCAATGAAATACTAGCTTTACAATGTGAGTAATGAGAAATAGTTGCCTGGTTGGCTTGCTCTCTTGTGTTTCAGTAATTCACATGAGAAATATATATCCAAGTTAATCATGTGGATCGTAGGAGAAGGATGAAAGACTTGAGGAGCAGAGCAGAGCTATCCAATGGAACCTATCCTAGGCTAGCTGACCTCTAGCTGACCTGAAATTTGGTGAAATAATGTTCACTGTTTAATGATGCCGACATTATGTGGTTATTTCTTACATAGTATTATTATGACCATAGTTAACTAATACAGTATTTTCTGGATGAGAAGTGGTTTCACATTGTGTATGTGTGTTTATGTGTTGTTTGGTTTTCATTGCCCTGATAACTAATAAAGTTGCACACATTCTCTTATGCTTATTAGTCATTGGATATCATGTTTTATGTAGTGCCCATTCAAGTCTTTTCATCATTTTTCTACTGAGTTGTCTACATTTTGTAGGACAATTTTGCATATTATCTGTGTATGTAGATTATATATTGTGTATATATATTACATATGAGTCCTTTATGTATATACATACACGTGTGTGTGTGGTGTGAATGATGGATTTATTTACATTATGGAAATGAATCATTTGTTATATATTTGTATTTCATGTATTTTCCTACCCTGTGGATTATCTTTTCACTTACTTATTGTTATTTTTGATAGATATCTGTTAGTAATAATGTAGTCTAATTTTTTTTAGCTTTTTTCTCATTTATAGTTAGTACTTCTTGCATCTTTTTAAAAATATTTTTATACCCTATGAATATAAAGATAACATATATATTTTTAAATTTTTTTAAAGATTTTATTTATTTATTTGACAGACAGAGAGCGAGAGCGAGAGAGGAAACACAAGCAGGGGGAGTGGGAAAGGGAGAGGTAGGCCTCCCGTGGAGCAGGAGCCTAATGCAGGGCTCAATCCCTGGACCCTGGGATCATGATCTGAGCCAAAGGCAGATGCTTAACGTCTGAGCCACCCAGGTGCCCCAACACATATTATATTAAACATTTTATTGTTTAGTATATTTAAATGTAAATCAGTGACCCATGTAGAACATTCATTATGTATGCTGTTGGGTTAGGGTGACAAGTTTCATTTTTTTTTTCCACATGGATGGATTTTCATTGTGAATAGCCCCTGCTTTTTTCCATATTGGGAACCTACACTTTCATCACTGCACTTCCATGTCACTCTTAACAAAAATCAGTTTATATAGAGCTACAAATCTGGTATGGCTGTATTAAATTATTCCAGCCTTTTTTGCTGATTACCACTAAATCTCTGAACAAAATACAAAAAGTAACTACCTGAGATCTAGAATTATGTTTTTTATGATAAAAGTAAACAGATAAAATCAGGTTGTAGAGGAAAGAAAAATTTGGAGTAATTGAGTGCATTAGGAGAATGAAGGAGAAATAAAAATGGATTTTGAGATTAATTAGAAAGTAAGAGCACTTATCATCAGCAAACTTACTCTATAGGAAATGTTAGAGAAAGTTCCTCAAACTGAAGAAAAACAATACCAGAGAGAATCTTGGCTCTTTAGGAGTGAAGAAAGACCAGAAATGATAAATATCCAGCTAAGTATAGTAGACTATTTTTGTTTTAATTTCTTTAAAAGAAAGATACATATTGACAGCAAAAAATGCCTCCGGGGGTTTTCAATGTGTGTAGATGTAATAGATTGAAAACTATAATATCAAGCTTAGTGGGGGTATAAAGAGACATATGGTGGCAAACTTCCTACATTTTACTGTAGTGCAACATTAATTCTTAGATTGAATATTTGAATATGTATATTTTAATTTCTAGAGTAACAGAAATTATACAGAGATATAGCTACAAAATCATTGGACACATTAAATATAAGGATCAAATTATCCAAAAGATGGGACAAATGGTAAAATGGGACAACCAAAATTAGAGGGAAAAAAACAGAAAACAAAAATAAAATATGAGACCTGTATTGAACCATTTCAATAATTATATCAAATGTTAATGGTCTAATCGTTCTAATTAAGAACCAGAGATTGACAGGCATTTATTAAAATGCAAAATATTAAAAACATCAAAATATAAAACAAATTCCTATATAGCCTAATTAAGAAAATAAGGGAACACAAATCATATAGATAAGGCTATCATAAAAATGCTGCAGAAATTAAAATGTAATGAGCAAATACTATGAAAAACTTTATGCCAACAAATTTGACAACTTAGGTGAATGGACATACTTCTTGAAAAATACAACTTATCAAAATTCACACAATCTCCTCTCCCTAACCTGAATAGCTCTGTATCTATTGAAGAAATTAAATTTGTTATAAAAATATCTCCAAAAATAAAATTCAAGGTCCAGATGGTTTTGGCGGTGGATTTTATTAAACATTTTAGAAAGAAATAGCTCAAATATTTTCAGAAAATAGAAGAGGAGGGATGACTACTGACTTTTTCTATGAGGTCATTATGACTATGATATCAAAAACTGACAAATTAAAAAAAAAAGAAAGCAGGAAAGAAAGAAGGAAAGAGAGAAAGAATTACAGAAATGAGCTATTTTTTTTTAAAGATTTTATTTATTTGAGAGAGAGACTGAGAGAGTGAGAGAGAGAGAAAGAATACAAGCTGGGTGAGAGGCCGAGGGAGAAGCAGACTCCCCACTGTGGGGAGCCCAACATGGGGCTCGACCCTGGGACCCCAGGATCATAACCTAAGTGGAAGGCAGATGCTTAACCGACAGAGCCACCCAGGCACCCCCAGAAATGAGCTATTGATAAATAAATCTCAAAACTATTGGGAAAAGTTTGATTCCATTTCTAAATTCTAAACAAATGGTAAAATTTTATATGTGCTAATTACTGTGTTATATACTGTGTTATAACCTTAAAGTTATAACAAATTACATGATGGGAAAGTGACTAACAGATTATATATGAAATGTTAAATTCTCACTAAATTATAATTGTATTAGTTTCCTAGGGCTTCCATAACAAAGGTCATAAACTGGATGGTTTAAACAATAGAAATTTGTTGTCTCAGAGTCTGGAGGTCAGATGTCTGTCTTTTTTTATTTTGTTTTATTTTTAAATTTATTTTTATTTATTTATTTTTTAATTAACATAGAATGTTTTATTTGTTTCCAGGGTAAAGGTCTGTGATTCATCAGTCTTATAAAATACCCAGTGCTCATTACAACACATACCCTCTCCAATGTCCATCACCCCATTAACCCCTCCCCCCACCCTTCTCCCCTCCAACAACTCTCAGTTTGTTTCTTAAGCTTAAGAGTTCTTAAGGTTTGTCTCTCTCTCTGGTTTTGTCTTGTTTCATTTTTTCCTCTCTTCCCCTATGATCCTCTGCCTTGTTTCTTAAATTCCATGTATCAGTGAGATCATATGATAATTGTCTTTCTCTGATTGACTTATTTCGCTTACCATAATACTCTCCAGTTCCATCCATGTTGTTGCAAATGGCAATATTTCTTTTTTATGACTGCATAATATTCCATTGTGTGTGTGTGTGTGTGTGTGTGTGTGTGTGTGTGTATCACATCTTCTTTATCCATTCATCTGTCAATGGACATTTGGGCTCTTTCCATAGTTTGGCTATTGTGGACATTGCTGCTATAATGATTGGGATGTGGGTGCCCCTTTGGATCACTACATTTGTATCTTTGGGGTAGACACCCAGTAGTGCAATTGCTGGGTTGTAGGGTAGCTCTATTTTCAACTTTTTGAGGAATCTCCACACTGTTTTCCAGAGTGGCTACACCAGCTTGCATTCTCACCAACAGTGTAGGAGGGTTCCCCTTTCTCTTCATCCTCACGAACATCTGTTGTTTCCTGACCTGTTAATTTTAGCCATTTTCACTGGTGTGAAGTGGTATCCATTGTGGTTTTTATTTGTATTTCCCTGATGCTGAGTGATGTTGAGTATTTTTCATGTGTGTGTTGGCCATTTGGGTGACGTCTTTGGAGAAATGTCTGTTCATGCCTTCTGCCCATTTCTTGATTGTATTTTTTGTTCTTTGGGTGTGGGGTTTAGTAAATTCTTTATAGATTTTGGATACTAGCCCTTTATCTGATATGTCATTTGCAAATATCTTCTCCTCATTCTGTTGTTTATCTTTTGGTTTTGTCAACTGTTTCCTTTTTCTATGCAAAAGCTTTTTATCTTGGTGAAGTCCCAATAGTTCATTTTTGCTTTTGTTTCCCTTGCCTTTGGAGAATTGTTTAGCAAGAAATTGCTGCGGCTGAGGTAGGAAGAGGTTGCTGCCTGTGTTCTTCTCTAGGATTTTGATGGATTCCTGTCTCACATTGAGGTCTCTGATCCATTTTGAGTCTATTTTTGTGTGTGGTGTAAGGAAGTGGTCCAGTTTCATTCTTCTGCAAGTGGCTGTCCAATTTTCCTAACACCATTTGTTGAAGAGACTGTCTTTTTCCACTGTATAATCTTTCCTGCTTTGTCAAAGATTAGTTGACCATAGAGTTGAGGGTCCATTTCTGGGCTCTCTATTCTGTTCCATTGACCTATGTTTGTGCCAATACCATACAGTCTTAATGATTACAGCTTTGTAATGGAGCTTGAAGTTAGGATTTGTGATGCCACCAGCTTTGGTTTTCTATTTCAACTTTCCTTGGGTTATTTGGGGTCTTTTCTAGTTCCATACAAATTTTAGGATTATTTGTTCCAGTTCTGTGAAATAAGTTGATGGTATTTTGATAGGGATTGCATTGAATGTGTAGATTGCCCTGGGTAGCATAGACATTTTCACAATATTTGTTCTTTCAATCCATGAGCATGGAACGTTTTTCCATTTCTTTGTGTCTTCCTCAATTTCTTTCATGAGTATTCTATAGTTTTCTGTGTACAGATTATTTGGCTAGATTTATTCCTAGGTATCTTATGGTTTGGGGTGCAATTGTAAATGGGATCGACTCCTTAATTTCTCTTTCTTCTGTCTTGTTGGTGTATAGAAATGCCACTGATTTGTGTGCATTGATTTTCTATCCTGCCACTTTACTGAATTTCTGTATGAATTCTAGTAGTTTTGGGGTGGAGTCTTTTGGGTTTTCCACATAAAGTATCATATCATCTGCAAAGAATGAGAGTTTGACTTCTTCCTTGCTGATTCGGATGCCTTCTATTTCTTTTTGTTGTCTGACTGCCAAGGCTAGGACTTCTAGTACTATGTTGAATAGCAGTGGTGATAGTGGACGTCCCTGCCGTGTTCCTGACCTTAGGGGAAAGGCCCTCAGTTTTTCCCCATTGAGAATGATATTTGCTGTGGATTTTTCATAGATGGCTGTTATGATATTGAGGTATGTACCCTCTATCTCTATACTCTGAAGAGTTTAAAACAATAAAGGATGCTGTACTTTGTCAAATGCTTTTTCTGCATCTATTGAGAGTATCATATGGTTCTTGTTCTTTCTTTTATTAATGTATCATATCACATTGATTGATTTGTGGATGTTAAACCAACCTTGCAGCCCAAGAATAAATCCCACTTGGTTGTGGTGAATAATCCTTTTAATGTACTGTTGGATCCTATTGGCTAGTATTTTGGTGAGAATTTTGACATCCATGTTCGTCAGGGATATTGGTCTGTAATTCTCCTTTTTGATGGGGTCTTTGTCTGGTTTTGGGCTCAAGGTAATGCTGGCCTCATAAAATGAGTTTGGAAGTTTTCCTTCCATTTCTATTTTTTGGAACAGTTTCAGAAGAATAGGTATTAATTCTCTTTAAATGTTTGGTAGAATTCCCTTGGGAAGCCATCTGGCCCTGGGCTCTTGTTTGTTGGGAGATTGTTGATTACTGCTTCAATTTCCTTGGTGGTTATGGGTCTGTTCAGGTTTTCTATTTCTTCCTAGTTCAGTTTTGGTAGTTTATACATCTCTAAGAAAGCATCCATTTCTTCCATATTGTCTAATTTGCTGGCATATAGTTGTTCGTAATATGTTCTTATAATTGTTTGTATTTCTTTGCTGTTGGTTGTGATCTCTCCTCTTTCATTCATGATTTTATTTATTTGGGTCCTTTCTCTTTTCTTTTTGATAAGTCTAGCCAGGGGTTTATCAGTCTTATTATATCTTTCAAAGAACAATCTCCTAGTTTCGTTGATCTGTTCTACTGTTCTTTTGGTTTCTATTTCATTGATTTCTGCTCTGATCTTTATAATTTCTCTTCTCCTGCTGGGTTTAGGCTTTATTTGCTGTTCTTTCTCCAGCTCCTTTAGGTGGAGGGTTAGGTTGTGTATTTGAGACCTTTCTTGTTTCTTGAGAAAGGCTTGTATTGCTATATACTTTCCTCTTAGGATGCCTTTGCTGCATCCCAAAGATTTTGAACAGTTGTGTTTTCATTTTCATTGGTTTCCATTAAGTTTTTTTAATTCTTCTTTAATTTCCTGGTTGACCCATTCATTCTTCAGTAGGATGCTCTTTAGCCTCCTTGTATTTGAGTTCTTTCCAACTTTCTTCTTGTGATTGAGTTCTGGTTTCAAAGCATTGTGGTCCAAAAATATGCAGGGAATGATCCTATTCTTTTGGCACTGGTTGAGACCTGATTTGTGACCCAGGATGTGATCCATTCTGGAGAATGTTCCATGTGCACTTGAGAGGAATGTGAATTCTGTTGTTTTGGGATGGAATGTTCTGATTATATCTGTGAAGTCCATTTGGTCCAGTGTGTCATTCAAAGCTCTTATTTCCTTGTTGATCTTCTGCTTAGATGATCTGTCCATTGCAGTGAGGGGGTTGTTAAAGTCCCCTACTATTATTGTATTATTATCAATGTGTTTCTTTGATTTTGTTATTAATTGCCTTATATAATTGGCTGCTCCGATGTTAGGGGCATAAATATTTACAATTGTTAGATCTTCCTGTTGGATAGACCCTTTAATTATGATATAATATCCTTCCTCATCTCTTATTACAGTCTTTGGTTTAAAATCTAATTTATCTGATATAAGGATTGTCACCCTGCCCTTCTTTTGATGTCCACATGTCTGAAATAAAGATGGAGGCAATGTTTGTTCCTTTTGGGGGCTGTGAGGGAAAAATCCGTTCCCTGCCTGTCCCCTAGCTTCTGGTGGTTTTTATTATTAGTCTTGGCATTTTTTAGCCTGTGGCTGCATCACTCCAGTCTCCACCTTCATCTTCCCATGGCATTCTTCCTGTGTACATGTATCTCTCTGTGTCCAAATTTCCACTTGTTATAAGGATACCAAACATATTGGATTAGGGCTCACCCTACTGACTTTATTTAACTTGATTACCCTGTAAAGACCCTTCTAAATAAAGTCACAACAAAGATACCCACAGAAGGACTCCAGCATATCTTTTTTGAAAGATACAATTAAACCCATTTCAGGGAGGAATATATTGCAGAGAACAGAAAACTCATTAAAAAATTAAAAGTTCTTTCTTATATCAAAAGAAGATCTATCTTTTCAAACACTCTAAGACAGTGTATTTATGAGACCATTTGTTCACCCAGCTCTAGCTGGCAGTACTTGAAAGCCAATCAAACCTTAGTACTTACTGTCCATAGTTAATCTAGAATAGTGCTTCTTTATCTGCTTTGGTCTTGCTCTTAAAATAAATAGTTCTTCAGTTTCTCAAAAGTATATCTCCACACTTAACATGTGCCTCACTCCTTTGATAAATAACCAGTTTCAAGCTCACTTTTCTGCTTGACTTCATCGCTGTCATCAAGGAAACCACTCCTGGTGTTTTCTCTCTTTTCCCTAAGCCTTTTTGTGTTCAACTACCAAGTCCAGTTTTAGTACCATGAAAATGACTGGCTTTACACATTCTGTTAAATCTCCCACAGAAAACGCTCTTACTGATATTCCTGAACAAAGCAAAACAATTCTGTGCTCTCTTCCATATGACAGCACTTAGAAATATTTGAAGAAAACTCTTTTATGCTTTTCATGTATTACTTTATCTGTTTCAGTGGCCCATCTAGGCCTGGTTTAGCTTAAGTTGTAATATATTTTAGAAGGATAAACTTAAGCATTATCTATGTAAATATTCCTCAAACCTCAGACTCTGGCTGTGTTATTCACTACTTCTACCAAGTTGTAGTTCTCTGCATGCCTTAGATTATCTATTACAATTATTTATTCAATCTTATCCTACCCACAATGCTATCTGCCTCTTGGTACAGAGATATTGTTTAAATTATCTTTTCAATTCTAGCACAAGGAATTAAAATTTAAATTTATAAGCAATCAGGAAATTGAATTTGAACGAATGAATGAGTAAAAGAGTCATGAGCTCTATAGCATTACCTTCAAGTTGAATAGTCATTAGCTCTTCAATATCTTATAATATTAAGTCTATTATCTATCTGATTATACCCCTGTATGCATGCTCATTAGTCCTTGCTTCGCTTAAAATGTGGCAAGCAGAATTGGACCAAAATGTTTTGATTTTTGAGTATAACTTCTAAATAGGATTTATTGCAAGTTTTTGTTTGGGGAATGAGTGGTATTAGTTAGAATAATCTAGACTTCAGTAAAATATAGTTCCTGTAATGGTTAATTTTATGTGCCAACTTGACTGGGCTAAGGGATGCCAAGGTAGCTAGTAAAACATTATTTCTGGGTATGTTTGTGAGGATGTTTCCAGAAGAGATTAGCGTTTGAAACTATAGGTTGAGTAAAGAAGATTGCCCTTACCAATTTAGGTGGATGTCAGCCAATCCATTGAGGACCTGAATAGAAAAGGTAGAGAAGGAAGAAATGTGCTCTCCTTGAGTTGCGACATCCCTTTTCTCCT
Source organism: Halichoerus grypus (assembly GCF_964656455.1). NCBI lineage: Eukaryota > Metazoa > Chordata > Mammalia > Carnivora > Phocidae > Halichoerus > Halichoerus grypus. Next base: position 46,086,706 of record NC_135714.1, read on the forward strand.
GCCCCTGTCCCTGGCATGTCTGATTCTCTGCCTTCAGACTCTGACTGAGACTTATACCACTGTCCCTGCCACCTTGCATTCTTGGGTCTTTAAACTCAGACTGGGACTTAAACACCATCAACTTCCCTGGTTTTCATGTCTCAGATTTGGATGGAAAGACACCACCCACTTTCCTCGTTCTCCTGCTTGCAGACAACAGATGTGGGACTTAGCTTCCATAATTGCATTAACCCATTTTTATAGTAAATCAATAAATAGGATACATATATCCTGTTGGTTTTGCTTCTCTGGAGAACCCTGACTAATATAGTATCAAAATGTTAACTATTCTAAGAGTAGTCTAATTCTTTCTTAGATAATACTGCAGGCTGGGGCAGATCCACTTTGAATGTTCATTTGGGGCACAGAGTAATAACTGCTCTGTTACCCTCTATACATGACATGCAAATTCACCCTTGAGATTACTGCCAGAAGGGAAAATCATTACAAGTGGTACAAGTATAGGGGCTTTTTATTACCCAGTCCTCAAAATCATATGTGCTTTCTGCTCATAGACCATTGGTTAGAACTCACTCACCTGGCCAAAATTAATTGCAAAGCAAGCTAAAAATGTAGCTTAGCTGTGTCTCTTGAAAGAAGAAGAGATAGATTTTAGTTAGCAGTCTCACATATGCTGTAGAGACAATCTTTTGTCAGGAAGATTGTAGAAGGGTATACTTAAGGGAATGAGATAATGACCTGACTATGGAAACCAACAGAACTCTAGCTAACTTTCTTTGAGAGAGTACTATGGGAAGGCACTGGTCTAGGTGAATATATATCAAAATTTATATCTTAGAAATTTTGTTTTGAGCACTATTGCATATATTGATTTTACTAGTTATGCAATTTTGTTCACATTCATGTCTTTATATAGTTTTCATTTTTTATATGATGTAAGCTAGGGTTTTATCTTTTCTGTATACAAATAGGCAGTTTTTCCAACATCACTTACTGAAAAGTCTGTCATAGGTAACTGTTATCTGCAATGCCTCTCTGTTCTATACTATACTTTCATATATAAGTGATTCTGTTTATAAGTGTTCTAAGGTTGATAGTGCCTATAGTTGTTTGGAAAAGTGAGTCCTCATGGCTAGCACTTCTTACAAATTTGTTGTTTTTATGGGCCACTATTTTTCATATAATTTTTAAGATCAGCTTCGTCAGTTCATGAAAAAACTTTTTTGGGATTTAAATAAAATTGCATAGAATTTATCTACTTCTACATTTATTTGGGTCTTCTTACAGGTCTTTTGATATGGATTTTATACTTTTCTTTGAAAGTTCTGTCTTTTATTGAAATTATATGTCAGACCTCTTAAAATTTTATTTGCTGGTGTACATGATATATGTTAAAAGTAACAAATCTTTCTAATTGGGATGTTTGAAACATAATAACTTCTGGATAGAGATATTGTATGATCTCACATATTACAAATATTGTCTACAAAGTATCTTAAAATTCTTGTGAGGATAATTATGGGTATAAAGAAAAAAAATGGTCTTTGTGTTTTCCTTTCTGAACAAAATTTATTGTTGTTTTTTAACTTCATCATCTACATATCTGTGTTATATTTCTCAATAGGAGAGAAATTGCCTATTTTCTAGATTTTAAGTATATTTCATGATGTATCTTTTTATCAAGTTATGAATGCTCACTTCTATTAAGTTACTAAGATATTTTAATGAAATACTATTATTTATATTTTGCATTATATTTTTAATCTTAATATGTTAATATTTTTAATAACATTGATATTTATTTTAACTTTAAACTATACTTACATTTCTTAGAGAGATTGAACCTAATCATCATACATAATTAGTTCATAAACTTTATTATAATTAGTTTACTCCTATTTTATGTACAATATGTTCATTTATGATCATTTGTGAAATTAGATAATAATTTCACTTCATCACACAATTCATGCCTGGCTTTGGCATCAAAGATGTACTTTCCCTTTTTTCTATTATCTCAATGTTTATATGAGATTAGTAGTATCTGTTACTTAAGGGTTTGATAAGATTTGCTGATAAATACATCCAGGTCTGATTCTTTATTTTGAGGGAGAATTTTAAATATTGATTTGATTATTTAATACTTATAAAAAGTATGCTTCTAGTTTTTATATTAGGTTTTATAAGTTATTTTTTAATAAAGCTATACATTTTGTTTGTTGTCAAATTTATATCATCTATTTGCTCTTAGCCTCTTGTAATGATTGTTTTTTAAGTCTCTCAATATTTTTCCATACCCTTTCTGTATTCCCTAATCTATCTTTATAGAAGTGTGCCACTTTTATTAGATTTTTCAAGGAAACATCCTTCTAGTTTAAAGTTAATATTTCATTAACCTTTTCTTTTCTCTTGCTTTATTTCTGGGTTGTCTAGTTTTCTTTTCTTATTCCTCTACCTTCTTAATTGAACAGTGAGTTGATTTTTTCAAAATGTTAGTGTTTCAAAAAATGCATTTTATGCTACAATTTTCTAAGTATTTAGTTATATTCTATAATTTTGAAATGTACTAAGATTCATTCCAAATAATACACAACTTTGTGATCACTTTTTCCACTCTCAGGTATTTATAAGGATGAGTTATTTAGAAGAGGTTCTTTAATTTCAAAATATATACATCTTTAACTTCTCATTAACAAATTTTAATGTATTGGTTTGTCATCTTAAAATGTACATGATTCAATCATTTATTTGAAAAGTTTTGGAACATTCATGAGAAAATGCAAAATGAAAGTTTTCCTGAAATTCCTCTCAGAAGTGATTTAGTTTTTTTTTTATCTCCCTTATTTCTTATCTTCCTTTTCATATTTTATCCCCTTTTTACCCTTAACCCTGCTTTATATATAGTCAGCAAAATCCTTCTCTTTCTACTAAATCTTTTTCATTATCTGTCATTGAACCTAAACAATGAATCTTTCATTTCAACAGTATCCATTTTATCCCCAGAATTTCTATTTGGCTCTATTTCTCTTTTACCTTTTTAAAAATATATTTGACTTTTATCAACTTTGTATGGTTTTGGTTCCTTCCCTTATGTCTTTAATCTCTGTAAATATATTTATTAATGAAACGTATGAATTCCTTGAATTGTTTTCCTGAGTGCTTGAATTTAGCATATTAATTTCCATGGATCTTTATTGGTGGAAATCCTGTGGGGCCTTGAAAAGGATACTTGTGTTTTTTTTTTTTTTTTCTTTTTTTTTTTTTTTTACCCAATTTACCAAGATATCATGGGGCCAATTTAATGGTCTAGGATCATAAGTTCAACAAAAGACATTTCAACAAAGGTTAAACTCAGTACAAAATTGATGAGAAATTGGACACATTTGGCATTACAGTATTCTAGGCCAGTATTTTGGTATCTGTTATAGAGTAGGAGAAAGAACAGAAGAAAAGATGAGCGTCGCAGTTGGTTAAGTGTCTGACTCTTGGTTTCAGCTTAGGTCATGATCTCAGGGTGATCTCACAGTTGAGAGATTGGAGTCTGCTTGAGATTCTCTCCCTCTCTCCCTCCCACTTGTTCACTCTCTCTCTCTCAAATAAATAAATAAATCTTAAAAAAGAAGAAAAATTGAAACAGTGACGTTAGAAAGTAATCTGATAAGGCAAAGCAAGGAGAAAAAGAGATACAGTTCTAGAAAAGCTTGTTAAACATTAAATCACTTCCCACTATCATCATATTGAGGAGAGTTTTATGTTCTCTCTTTCGGGTAGATGGATGAAGGTCTTAGTGGGCATATGTTGAAAAATCACATTTCCACAATATATTGACCTTCAAGTGACAAATTCTTTGGGGTAATAACTAGGACTATTAAATTTAGTCCTCAACTTCAAATCAAATAATGATTTATTTTCCTTTCCTTGTATCTCTTCCTTTCTCAACATGCCTCTCTTCTGTGTTTTCCTCAATACTTTACCACTCTTCCACTACCTTCTTTCTTTTATAAATCCTTCTTCCTGTAGTATATTTTTCCATCCTCCTTCTCTTTATCTTGGTCAGCTACTTCCTGCTGTATTCAAGGAGTTCTGCATCTTGGCTTCAGAAATCTTTCAAGCTTTTTTCTCCATACTTGGTATCTTGCCCCTAGCCACAAACAAGTATGTAAGTTCTGGCACAGCCCATCATGAAGGGGACTCTCAGAGGACATCCATTATAATTAAAGGATAATCTAAATAATCTCCTAACTTTTTATAATTTCCATTTTGGAGCTCACCCATTTTATTAAAAGTTACTTGCTTCACCTGTAAAAATGATTCTATGTTTAGTTCAGGTAAAGGGAAAGAACAGAGAGGTAAGATGAAGTCATTTCCTGTATATATGTATATATTTCTCTTCCTTAGTATGTGTCTATGCATTATGTCTTTTCTAGGGGGAAAAACAAATTAAGAGCTTTGACTCTAAAATTTTATCTCTATTTTGGATAATAAACTTTCTTATCTTACAAGGCCCTATGAATATTCTCTAAATTCTTACTTTCACTTTGCTCCGTGTCTTTTCTCCAATACTAAATACACAAGAAGCCATCATACACATTTAGGTTTACCATTAGGTAAAGATGATGATGGACACAAAACACTAAATTGGAAGATAGCCGAGCACCACGGCTCTGTGTCTGTTTCATGAACCATGGCATATTGGTGAGTATTTCAAATATATAAGTTTCTTAGATTTCATTAGACCTCCTCAAAATGCCTCTTGGCTGTATTTTTACTCAACTCCCTGGTGAGAAACAAAGTCTGAAACTCTACTCACCTATAGTTTACATTTGTCTCCTGAAACTACGTGTATTTTGCTGATTCCATACATAAAGGTACTAGGGATAAAATCAATACTGACATTTGTCTGAAAACTATGTGGAATGTCTGAAAAGTCATGCAATTCACTTTACAAAGTGAAAAACCAGACATTTTGATAAGCGAAATGATTACCTTCCAATCCTCTCTGATAGCAAAGCTGTTAGTTGTTAGCCTTCATCTTAAGGATGGAACTACAGCTAGCTGTTCATAAAAACCTCTTTTAATGAGGAATGTCTGGGCTACTGACAAATGATCATTATCCTTCCTTCTTTGCAAAAAAAAAAAAAAAAAAAAAGCCTTGACATGAAGTGCTCTAATCGATTCCAGCCTCTCTTTCGTTGTCAAAAAATCTATTAACCTATGGGGAACTGTGGCCTTAAAGGCCAAAGATTCAGCATGGCTGATTGAAGAAGAGCCATAATTTTTGTTTGGCAGTTTTGCCCAAATTAAAGGAATAAGAAAAATGGCTGTGTTTATTTTTTTTTTTTTCCATTTTACCAGTAGCATGTTTTTTCTTCCATTCTGTCTGATCACTCTGACTTAAAGCATTTTTGGATAGCTCCAAGTGCTCTGTCTGGACCTTTCCTATATCTGAGATACTTCTAGAATTTTACACTCATGGTGAAGCTCAAGCTAGCTTCCCATCTCCTTGGCAATGTCTCAAATACTTACCTGAAGAAAGAAGGTATAAGATTTCCTGTAGACTCCTCGATGGTATCAGTCTTTGAGAGTCAACCAACCTTACTTTTCTGAAGGGAAAATCAATGTTTAAATCAGAATTAAGAATACCATAGATTCTGGGGTGCCTGGGTGGCTCAGTTGGTTAAGCATCTGCCTTCCACTTGGGGCATGATCCCGGGGTCCTTGGATCGAGTTCTGCATCAGGCTCCCTGCTCAGTGGGGAGCCTGCTTCTCCCTCTCCTTCTGCTGTTCTCCCTGCTTGTGCTCTCTCTCACTCTTTCTCCTGCTCTCTGTCAAAGAAATAAATAAAATCTTAAAAAAAAAAAAAACCAGCATAGATTCTGGGTTGTACTAAGTGAATTCAATATGACTGACAACTTTTGAAGGAAGTTATCTTTTAAAATTCTTATGACACTATCAAATGATAAAGACCAAAGCCCCATTTAATTTAATCAATTATAATATATATGTTTGTAAGTGCAGACTCTGTATATGCTAATTTTATAATTAGATAGAAATTAGTATCTTAGATTGTAATTTGAAAATGGTAGCAGTCTTTCCCATGGGAAAGGCATAATATATAGCCTAGAGCTGAGAGATAAACCCTAATAGTCTAAATATGGCCATGGATAAAGACCTTCCTTGCCTTGGGATTCCTGCTTCTGTGGAACATTAGAAGTTATCTCCCTTAGTGAATAGTTTAAGATACATGGTTTCTTTCATATGCTTCTCTAGTGTCAAGATAGGAAGGGTAGGCTAGAAAATGCAGATGTGAGCAAAACGAATCTTAGGGAACATTCTCTATTAGTTCATATTAACTCAGGCCTCTGTTTTCCATAATTCTCTAATCTACCTTCTGGCCCAATGATTATTCTTTTATATTAAAAAATATTCAGTGTATTCATGCCATCTTCATTTTTTATTAAAACCTTCTCTCATAAAATATATGTTTATAACCAGGTAAGATCTTCAAATTATTAGCAACATATACAGGATAATAAGTGTCCAATCAGAACTGATGGCTGCCGTGGTACTAGAACAGGGTGGTGGGTATTCTCTACTGGGTCAAGCACTAACCCTGCGAAAATATATGTTGGAAGATAGGATGACCTCCCAGCACCTTTGAAATCATATCAGAGGTAAGATTCCCCCCCCCTCCGAGGTCATCTATAAAATAATGTATAATTACATGATTTCATTGGCAAAAATTGTTTACCTCTTTTTATTGTTTTCCAATCAAGTGCATGTAAAACTATCTCATGTTACCAAAGTTGGTATTTATCTTATTATTCGTGATTGAAAGTATTTTTTCATGTGTTGGTTAGCCATTTGAATATGATCTCACAATTTTTTCTTCAAAATTTTGGCCAATTTATGTATTGAGTTGCTTTCCTTTTGCTTGTCAATTTGTAAGAGCTAAGAGCTCTTTGTGTAGACTAAGAATCTAGACTTACCATTTGAGTATTTTCTGTATTGAAGAATATATAGATATATAATTTCTCCAAACAAGTATGCTTATATTGTTTTTTACGGCTTGTAGGATTTTACATTTTTAATTTTTAAAAGATTTTATTTATTTGAGAGAGAGAGAGAGAAAGAGAGAGAGAGCACAAGCAGGGGGAAGGGCAGAGGGAGAGGTGCAGAGGGAGAGGAAGCAGACTCCCCACTGAGCAGGGAGCCCCAGTGACTCTGGGACTCAATCCCAGGACCCTGGGATCATGACCTGAACTGAAGGCAGATGCTTTATTTTTGATAAATAATATTTTCCATGCCTCCAGACTGTACAGGTATTGATTTATATTTTTTCACTGTTAGTATATATATGTATATATATAATATTATATATGTATATACATGTATATAATATATATATATATATATATATATTTGGTTTTCTTACATATCTGTTTTTGTCATTTGAAAAACCTTTCTTCTGTACTGTAAAACTTCATTTTATTGGGCTAGAATATTTAAAATAATGCATCTGTTTACTACCAAGTTGAAATACCACTTTTCACATAATACATTCTTATATACTGAGAACTATCTCTGTACATCATACTGTGTGACCCTGTGCTATTCATCTATTCCAATGCTAGTGCCACATCGATGTTATTTTGGTTATATTAATAGAAATATGATATTTACAATTTAATACTCCCTTTCTCTTTCCTAAAATTTCTTTTTAGATATTTTCAGGTATTAGTTTGCCATATGAATGTTGAAGTTAGTTTATCCAGGAGTAAGGAAATTATTTTGAAAACACAAAAGTAATTGGAGAATTCATATCTATAAGATACTGGATTCATATCCAAGGACATATGTCTTGCCATATGTTTAGACCTCTTTAATATACTTATTAAAAAATTTACTGTAATTTCTATATTAAAAATAATTATATTGTTATGTATTTCTTCTCAAAACACATTTCTAAATTTTTGAGTTTATGTGGTGTTGTAAATTGTATTTTTTTCCAATATTTATTACTGGGAGCACACTGGAATAAATAATAATTGAGTTTATATGTTAATATTATATACAAACAAATTATCAACTTATTTTTTTTTCCTGACACCTTTGTTACTGGAACCTCTCAAGTTCTTTCGGAATTCAATTATAAGGAATTCAATCATAGTAAAGGAGCTAAATTTGCCTCTTCTTTTCCAATATTTATTCTGCTTATTTAGTTTTCTTGTCCAACACATCTGTTAGAATCCCTAAGATAGTATTAAATAAATACAGGTGATAACTGGCATTCCTGGCTATTTCCTGTTTTAATTAAAGTGTTCAATATTTCCATGCTGGGATAATATTTTTATCAAGTAATTATAAATAGCTTGTAATATTTATATAGTTCCCTTCTATTATGTATATTTAGTATTTTATCTATGATGATAGCTAAATGTTATCAAATCTCTGTTCTGCATTTTATATGTTTATCTTTATGGTTTCCCCCCTTATGTGTTGATGTAATCAATTATGTATACACATATACTTGTATTAAAACTACCCTTTTATTCCTAAAATTAAACCTATTTGGCCATCATATTCTTGATATATGGCTGAACTATAGTGCTAATATCTTGTATTCAGAATTTTTGCATCTATTTTCACAAGTGATATAAAACATGTTTATAAGGAAAACAAAATATATCTAAACAATTTCTTTCTATACTGCATAAATATATCTTGAACTAATTTACTACAATAAATTATTTAGACTTTTTAGTTTTACTGAGACTGTGATAACCAACAGCATTACAGCAATCACTGAGATAAAGAAACTTGAAATTGGCACGAGCACAAGCAGGGGAAGTGGCAGGCAGAGGGAGAAGCAGGCAGAAGCAGGCTCCCTGCCGAGCCTCGACCCGAGGACCTTGGGATCATGACCTGAGCCGAAGGCAGATGCTTAACCAACTCAGCCACCCAGGCATCCCTACATTAAAATTTTAAATCACCTATCATCCTAACAAATCTAAGTATAGAAATCTATCTGTTCAAGAACTAGAACATAAAAATAAACATATAAAAAATTTACTGAAACATTTTTGTAGAACTACTATACAAGCTTATTATTCTTTGTGATGGTTTATCAAATTATGCCATACCTAACTATGAGGTAATATGCAGCCACTAAAAAGAATTAGTTTAAGCTCTAACAGTTTACTTTCAAGGTATTATAAGGTCTGTTGAGAAAGAAATGTAAGATGCAGAAAAGTGTCAAACTTGAGTATTTTTGCAAAATGTTAATGAACATTCTCATATATATATGTAGACTTAAATAGAAGCCCAGAAAAACATGGAAATATATATATTCCATTACTAATTTGGTTTACACAGAGGGAAAGAGGGAGGTGAGAGAGATGACAGTAAGACAGGTATTCTAAAGACAATTCTATTAAATTAGCCTATACTTGTATAAAACTTAGCATGTGTGCATGAGTGACCTTAAATTTATAAATAATTGAAAAGAATTTTTTTTTAAATAAGGAAAAACTTCAAAGGAGCTACCCCTAACTGGGTAGTGAACCATTAAAAAAATAAAGCCTATTATTTTTACTTTAAAATACTAAGCAAGCTTATTTAAATGTGGTAAAGAGGTTTCATTCCATGATGTTTAAAAAATTTAACAAAATTAATTTATTCCATAACTTTGTATATAACACGTGTCATGTGAATCTCTTCAAAGATTTTCAGTAAAAGAACAAGTGGTGAAACGGTTGTCTGTCATTTGTAGTTTGCCTAGATGATGTCACATTCATTTATGCTTCAGTAACTATTATCTTTCTGTCTACTTCAGAAGTCTCATTTCACATGTGACAGACTGACAAATTGAGGGTGTATTTCTGTTTTCTTTATGAATATTCATTCTTTTAGGGTGGTTTAAAAATGTGTTATCAAAAAACTTGAAAGAATATTATATAATACATTTATTAGTATTTGTTTCATGTGTGATAATAAACGTTTCACTTTAGGACAGAGCTAGAAAGAACACTTATTTTTTCTTATTAAAACTTTATTTTTTAGAGCAGTTTTAGGTTCACAGCAAAAGTGAGGGGAAGGTACAGAGGTTTTCTCATATACACCTTACCCCACACATGCATGGTCTCTCCCATTGTCAACATTCCCATTCAGAGTGGTACATTGGTTACAACTGGTAATTGTGCATTGGCACATCATAATCACCCAAAGTCCATAGTTTACATCATGGCTCACTCTTGGTGTCGTACCTTCTGTGGGTTTGGACAAATGTATAATGACATGTATTTATATTACAATATCATACAGAGTATTTTCACTGCCTTAAAATCCATAGTGCTCCACCTACTCATCCAACTCATGCCCCTAACTCCTGGCAACTACTGATCCTTTTACTGTCTCCATAGTCTTGCCTTTTTCAGAATATTATATAGCTGGAATCATACAATATGTAGTCTTTCTAGATTGCTTTCTTTTTCACTGTGTAATACTCATTTAAGATTCTTCCATGTCTTTTCACAGTTTGATAGCTCTTTTTGATTTTTCTTTTTCTTTCTTTTCTTTTTTTTAACACTGAATAATATCCTTAGTCTGAATATACTAGCTTATTTATCCATTTACTTACTTTATCTTGGTTCCTTCTAAATTTTGGCAATTATGAATAAAGCTGCTGTAAACATCTGTGTGCAGGTTTTATGTGGACACAATTTTTTAACTCATTTGGGTAAATACCAAGAAGCATGATATGGATGGTATAGTAATAACATGTTTAGTTTTGTAAGAAACCACCAAATTGTTTTCTGGAGTGACTACTATTTTGCATACCTCCCAGCAATGAAGAAGGGGTCCTATTGCTCCATATCCTCATCAGCACTTAATATTGTCAGTGTTCCAGATTTTGGCCATTCCAACAGATGTGCTTTGATTTGCAGTGTTGTTTTAATTTTCATGTCTCGATATATGATGTGGAACACTTTTTCATATGCTTATTTGCATTTGTATCTTTTTTACTGAGGTATCTGTTTAGGTCTTTGGCCCATTTTTTTAAATTGGCTTGATCTTGTTGTTTCTTATTGTTATGTTCCAAAAGTTCTTTGTATATTTGTAATAATAATCCCTTATCAAACGAACACTTTTTTATGTAATTTATTTTCTTGCAACTTATTCCTTCATCAAGAACTCAACTGACACGAAGATACAATAAGAATCGTTATAACTAAAATAAAGTGAGTGACTGAGGAACATCCACCAGAAAGAACAGTAAAAGTACTAGCAGGTTATAGGGGTAATGAAGATTATAAAATTGAGATTATCTTCTGAAATTGTTAGCCTTCTTTGTCTTGTAATTTAGGTCCAGTTGAAATAATATTTTAATTATGTTAATGTGAAGCAGAAGTATGGCACATTAGAAACAAAATTGAGGTTACACTGAATTTTTAGTATAGCCTTTGTATTATTAGGATAGTTACAGTTGCTAGGAGAAATTCTGAAAAGTGTCTTTTCTAACTTCTAGAAATTTACATCTTCAAAGTCCAACTCGGAAACACACAGCAATTAAAAGTGTAAGTAGGATAAAAATAATTCCAAATCAAAGTCTTCAGTGTGGAATTTATAAGGAAAATACTCCATTATTTTTGAAAAAGATCATTAGCCATTCCAACTATATAATGCTATATGAGAAATTCTACATTTACAATGAAGACAAACAGGGATCTTGTATAGAGTATGAAGTAGTGAAAAGACCACTAGAACCAGGAAATCTGTTTCATCTTGTTTATTATTCAAATGAGCCATCTGGCTTTGGGAAAATTACTTAATATCTTTTATCTTCTGCCTCTATGTCCCATGACCTTCTAACCCAGTTTACTTTGGATAGTCTTGGTTTATGCCCCTGTCCTGGTAAAATATTAATCATGTACCGTTCACTGTCAAAAGTGTGTTGCTTTCGGTAATATAATTTTAACCTTACTTATGTACAGATACACACACACTTTGCATGATATTTCAGCCTCCTTGAAGTCTATCCACAGAACCCACAGACCCAGAAGGAAGTGGTTTCTAATTTTAGTGTGCATACAGATCTCTTGATTACTTGTTACATACCACATATAGAATACGGGGCTGTCTTCCAAATTGTCTTGTTCAGAAGCTCTGTTATGGGTAACAAAGGTCTTTTTACTTAGGTGGCAATTTTGAGTGCTGTTCACTACTACACAGTTCTGATTTCAGGCCCATGGTAGACTTTTTTTTTTTTTGGCCCTTTTGTGTTTAGGTAGAACATATAACTAGTTCTGGTCATTGAGTTGAAGAAGAAATGGTATTTGTTATTTATGGGCTGGGATTTTTAAAAATTTTTCTTTGGCAGAGTGACAGGCAACATTTGAGATGGTAGCTGATCTGCCAGCCTGATTCCTTGAATAACCTCTATTAGCAGAGTTTCCTTCCTTGCCAACCTCTGTTGATGATCATGAAGTATGAATGAGTAATAATAAACCTTTGCCATTTTAAGCTATGGATTTTTTTTTAAGCCTTCAGCCCTATGTAGCCTATCTTGATGGATATATGGATGCTTCAGTCCACACTTTGAGAATATTGGATAAAAAGCTTATTGATTCAAAGTTAATACCTTCTATACTGGAAGAATCCCAGTGAATTATGAATCCCAATAGATAAAGAGAAACAATTATAAAAGAGTTTCAAAAGCTATCTCCAGAATGGTAGATGGAACTAGAGGGGGGAGAAATTAAGAAGAGTGTTACAAGAATATCAAATGATCATATACGTCAAATGCCGTGAAGTTGAGTAAAATAAGGATTGAAGGTATGTATGGGATTTAGTTACATAGCAACCATTTTTGTGCTTGGCAAGGAAAGATTTTGTAAAGAGTGTTGATAAGTCAATGCTGAGAAAAGACATTTAGACAACCAGTGTAAATTACTCATTGAGACCCTTGCACTTTGAAGGGAAGAAAAATAATATGGTGGTATCTCAAAGAGATAGGTGGCACTGGGGGGAAGAAATCTAGCTATATGAGAGATTAGAACAATGTTTCTCAATCTTGTACATTAATTAAAATCATCGCCTAGGGGGGAAAAAAAAGATGTCAAGACCTACCACTGGCCAATTGATCAGAACCTCTGGGTGTAGAGCCAAAACACACTGGCATCTGTAAAAGTATTCTTTGCATGATTATAGTGTCACATTATGAAAACCACTGACAAAAATCATATTTCAATCCTACCTGGAAGAACCTAGTGGATTGAAAATATCTCTGATAGATTGAAAAAATAATCTATAGCAAAATAATCCTAAGAATTTCAAAGAATATGGGACCAAAGCTGAGAGAAAGATGAAACTTAAGTAAGAGAAGACATTTTCCCCATATTATAGTGTCAGAACGAGAGGAGAATGTTTATAGTGCATATAGTTCTGTTTATTGGAGAGAAAGTTGATAGAGTTTGCATCAGATAGAAACTTCTATTTTTATCATTGCAGCAAAGGAAAAGTAATATTCTGAGTACAAAGTGATATAAGGAGGTCAGAGGTTTAAGGAGAGGTAACTTACTGAAGAAACATTGTGATATCTCTGGGAAATATTGAAGTGAAAACCACAAATTATTATAAACTTGTCAGATATGTGATTTTTTTCCCAGAAATGTCCAGCTACCTGATAGTAGTCATGGACAAAGCTTCTGATTGGGTTCACTGTGGATGTGGATTTGCCATGGGGTTGTAATGAGAAAGCCGTGGTTCAGAGAGATGTGGGTATTTTCAAAATAGTGATTAAAATGAAGAATTTTTTGCTTGGAATTAAAGCTGGATACAGAAGAAATGAAAGGAGGACGTGAGGGTTAGCCGGCTGCTCAGACTGTGGTGGGGCGACTGGTGCGAGGCGGAGGCGGGAGCAGCTGCGGAAGATGGTGCGGACGATCCCCAGCCCCGGGAGCGGCTAGGCTTGGGTGAAGCTGGGAGGCAGCAGCAGAACCACGAAGTGTGGTCTCAATCCCGGGCCGACCGGTTTCCAAAGCATTCCTACTGGTCGGATCTCTGGCTCTTCATCCTCTTCGATGTAGTGTTGTTTATCTTCCTGTATCTTTTACCATGAATGGTTTGCCTGATGTCTACATTAAGAAGTTGGCTCCTGGAGTGGATTCTGAAAATGACCACAAACGTCTTGAACAAAGAAGACAGGATTGTGCAACAGAATTTTAAACTCTGAGGGACTTTCTTTCATTTTACATACTCTTGTTACTCCTTTTGGGGACTATATTAAATGGGTAATGATCTCACCCATTCGTAGCTACGTTCTTAAAACTACTCTTTGATTCATGCTCAAAAACTTTTCAGACATCTGATGGCTTTATAGGGGCTGGATATTAAAGCATTTATAGTAAAGGTTTAATGTCTTCTTTAAGAAATATGGTAATGTCTTGCCTTTAGCATTTTAAGGATTAGCCAGGGTTTAGTATGATGCAAAAATGTGGTGAAATATTAAGGTGAAGTATTTAAAAATAAATTATTCAAAAGCAAGGGAAGAAAAAGGAGTTAAGAGCTGTACAGAGAGTGCAAGCCCAAAACGTATTGGCTGTTAAGTACCAGTTTAATTTTTAGATTAAGTGGGCCTCTGTTATGGTTGCCAGATTGATACAATCTCAGAGAAAGTATATAATATCCAACACTGGAAATCTAGTGTGCATGTCCTCTTACCTGGATGCTTCCCCTCACTTCCTTTTAAGTTCTTGAACTTCCCTAAAATAAGACTGTGTTTGAAAACTATTTTTTATTATTGTGATTGTATTAAGAATGCTTGTGGCTAAAATATGTTTTTGTTTTTATAATATTTGTACCTTAAATACTTCAGCAAAGTCATTTCAACAAATATTTGATCACTTACTCTGGGTCAGGTACAGTAGTGAGCAAAAAAGACAAAAAATCCTTGCCTTCATGGAGCTTACATTCTTTTATATCTAAATGTTAGTAAGAATTTACATTCTAGGAGTGATCAGCTGGTGTTTAATCAGAAAAGTCACACTCCCAAAGCAGCTACTAAAAGCCCTTCAGAAGGTAGTCCTATTATATAACAGATACTCCTTTATGTAACAGATGTTAGAAGTGGGCTCTTGTTGGGGCGCCTGGGTGGCTCAGTCGTTAAGCGTCTGCCTTTGGCTCAGGTTATGATCCCAGGGTCCTGGGATAGAGACTTGCATCGGGTTCCCTGCTGGGTGGGAAGCCTGCTTCTCCCTCTGCTTGTGTTCCCTCTTTTGCTGTGTCTCTCTCTGTCAAATAAATAAATAAAATCTTAAAAAAAAAGAAGAAATAAAGGGAAAATGACATTTTTTACATCATATCCTGGTGGTCTACATGAAATCTAAGTATAGGAAAATGAAGAGGGCAGCCAAGATTGTGGCCAGAGAATGGCATGTTTAAGTTAACAGTTTTGGAGATGAAATAGTTTTAAGTCCTGGGGAGTGATAAGGATATAGAAAGACTCATTTGCTGGTATTCTTTGGAAAAATTATTTTTATGAACATTGATATGTTAAAATAATGATAAGGCTTAGGTTGAAAAGAATAAATTTAGAAGTCTTTATGATTAATTACTAATGCTTAATGACTAATTATTTATTGACAATGGTAGGGAAATTTGGAGACCACTACAATGAGAAGGAGTTGTATAGTCAGATATGATTAACTCACAGGGGCAAGATCTATAAAGTTGGGAGGGCAGTTACTTAGAAAGGACATTGGAGAGCTGTGAGGACACCATCTCCACCATCTGACCTTGAAGTACACAGAATATGAGAGACAGCTGTGGTAAAGCATCATAGATGTTCCTGTTTCAGTTATATGGGTGGTAGAATAGTGAGATATCATGGGTTAGTGAAAGCTACAATTAGCTAACCCGAGTTGGGTTGATACTGGGAGGAGAAAAATCTGAAGAAAACTTCATTCTGAAGATCATCAACTTTGAGATTTCTACTGATTTGTTAGAGGTGATTTGAATGACTTCTGCTTTGGGGAAGTAAGGTGGGTTTTATCAGACAAGCTCCAAGCATCTTCTCCAAGTACTTTGAGGCTTGGAGTGCTCTTCACTTCACATGAGAGTATCAGTGTTTTAAAGTTGCCTGAGGTAGTTCTGTAATACAGTGATAATATGGGAAGTAATGTAACTAAAACCCTAAATAGAAAAGATTTAGGAGTGCCTACTGGATATAGGATACTTTCCTAAGAGATAGAGTTCTATTGACATGGCAACAGTATCCCATTAACTATTTTAAGCTGCTTCAGTTACTGTTCTCTCATTTGTCAGAGGTAAATATAGTAGTAATGGAAATGAATATTGTTGGGAGACTTCTTTATAGTCACATAAATCTTCTCAAAGCTTCTAATACTTAGGAAACACGTATGTACAAGATGTTCTATATTGAGTCAAGTAATGAGTACAATAGTTTATTGGATAGACTTACCTTTCATAACCAACTGTTGCCTTTCCTTTTCTGCAATATTCTTTTAACCTAAAAGACAAATATTAAAACAAATGAATCCCACCTACTTAAATTGGTATTTTGAACACCATATTTTGAGATCTAGTGATATTTTCTTATAGATCAGATTCACCACTGGTACAATTGAAACTTTTAAATGTGACTTTTTAAATGTCACTATGCATTTCCATCAGTCATGAAGTAAAAAGCACATCACCAATTTGAACAGGGGCAATTTAATGTAAATCATTACTAACTAGTAAAAAAGGTAACTAACTGAAAGGGTTGCAACCTAGGACTCTAGAAATACAGAAAAAGCAAATGCAGGAAGCACCCAGTACCTCTAGGGCTGAGAAAAAGTGATAAGGAAGAGACTAAGAACTTAGGGAAACATCCTTGGGCCCCAACTCCAACCATCCCAAAGCTGAGATTCTGAACGTGTAGAAGAATGTGTGTCTACCACAGAAACACATAGTCCACCAGAGGCAGAGAAACTTGACAGAGGAATAGGTGAGGATTGTAGGTGTGAATCATTAGGAGAGAAATTCACAAGGCTGTGTGGGCAGGTCAAAGCTGGTTTGAAATAATAGTCCACAGGATGGCCAACAAACTTCCTGAAGGGTGCAGGTGAACAGGAACTGGTCTGCAAGGACCATGAAGATAAGCACCACTGCGCCTCCCACAGGCCTACTGCCAGCACGCATACCTACAAAGCAGTGACACATCATAGCCAGGGAGAGAGGCATTTTCTTTTGTGATAGCCTCACAATGATCCTCATCTATCCTCTATGAAACAGTTTAATATCACTCTAGTTATCAAAGCAGAAATGTTTACAGAATTCAGCCCCAGAATCATCAGCATTTCAAAAAAGCATGGATTTAGTACTGAGAGGAAATACACTGTCACAGCTTTTATATGGAAAAAATCAGAAAATATTTCTGAATTCTGGAGTCTCAAGAGCAGCGGAGCAAAAGTAACTATGCACATATAATTATCTGTCTGATTTTAGGTTTCAACATATTCATCCCCAAATGAATTTTTTGGAGTAATGAAGCAATATGATCAATTGTTTATATTAAAATGCCAATTCAAATGTAGACATGGCTGAAGAATCTATGTTAAACCCTAATACATTGAGATTGCTTTTATATACTACATAAAGATAATTTTATAAGTGAGGAATTTTATTTTGTAAACCATTTGAAATATTATATGCCAGTTTTGCAGGTTGATATAAATGGAGATATGAACTGGAGCAACCCCTATGAATGCAATCCAAATATGCATTCTTTCTATGGGCCACGTCACATTCACTTACAGTGTTTAGTACTTTTGGCTAATTCTCTTCCTCCCTAGCTTCTTCTTTGGAAGTGTAAATATTTCCAAGACATTGTTTAACTGTTGCCAGCCACCTTTATTTTCAAATACATAAGCAGTTTTTTAAACAGTCGTTACTATTCATAGAAACAAATAGCATGCTCCCTGGGTTCTCAGGGAAATCTTGAACATCATTCTTATAAAAATCTAAATTCTGCACTGACTGCTTTTATATTTCTTACTGAATTGACTTTCTAGGCAAACCAAATCTTTGGGTCTTTTGTTATGCTTCAAGCAGAACTGGAATCCTGTCTGTGAAAGATGAATTAGCATTGTTAATCAGCATCTATATAACCATGTTTAACAAATGGCAGTAACAGAACTACCAACAAGAAAATTTAGTTTTGTTTTTCAATTTGCCTTTACTCAATATAACTCATGAAGAACGGCAAAAGATTTCCAAGCAGTTATTGGACTGTGGGGAAAAGGGAGGTCACTCTATGTAGCCTGGTCAAGGGGCATATTTTGAAGAGGAATCGTACATAGGAAATCATTTGGCTCTGACGCAAATTTCTGGAAAGTAGCTAGTATAGGGCCAACCTACTGGGTATTCAGACTCAAGAATAATGCTAGATGATATGGATACATTTGATGGCATTTTGCCATTTCACAATGACCTCTTATTTTTTGAGAATTGCCTCCCTAGCCCCCAGGGATTAAGTGCTATTGTTGTAGTATGTGACAGAGTCATTTTGGCCACAACTAATCACACGAGATAAGCTGCTGCCTCGTTCTGGGCCAATCATATTCTGTCCCCTGAGAGGTCTGGATTGGGATTCACAGACACTGTTGAGTCTCTCTCTCTATGAGCCAGAATTATAAATTGCAAACTTAGAAACTGTGCGGTGCCTATCCTCAGCTATGAGAGTGGAGAACGATGCGGACTCTAGCATTAAAAACTGAGGCAGAGATTAGAGAAAAGCAGAGCTGATTATTAGAGAGGAAACTCATTTAGTTCCTGGTTCCAGGGCCTTGGAAATAACAATTGGTCTTTCTTTCTATCGTCTCACAGATTCCTCCATTTTTTGCTTAAGCTAGCTTCGGTTATTAACTTAAGTATATATATATATTTTTAAATCACAGGGTTTTATTATTTCAATGTGTACTATAATTCCTCTCATCATACAGTCAAAATGTATGTAGCATATATGTCCATGTGTCTTACATAGAGTGAATGCTCAGGTTAAACCATCCAGAAAGATTAATGGAATTAATAACTAACAACACTTTGTGCCTTATGTTAAAATGTCAACAAGACATTGTGTCCAGCTTTTTAAAACTTGTTTTTAATTCAAATAAACCATTCATAACACAGGGAAAGCTTTTTCCTTTAATAATGCCATTTTCTATATATGCCAACAGAGGCCTCGGAAAAGTATTCTGTCAAATAATTTCTCAATGTGTTTTTTTTTTTTTTAATTTTATTTGTTTATTTGAGACAGAGAGTGAGCAAGAGAGAGAGAGAGAAAGAGAGAGAGGGAAAGAGCAGGGGGAGGGGCAGAGGGAGAGGGAGAAGCAGACTCCCCGATGAGCAGAGCCTTACATGGGGCTCGATCCCGAAACTCTGGATCATGACCTGAGTTGCAGGCAGATGCTTAACTGACTAAGCCACCCAGGCATCCCTCTCAATGTATTATATTTGCTTTTTAAATCAAAGAAAATGATTGACTTTATTCCCTAAATTTTAGCTGTTTGATAACATTTCTTGGGATATGTTGTGATATAGGGTATTATAACAAATTTAAAGAAAAACAAGGATATATAGTTTTTAAAAAATTTTTTATTAGCATATAATGTATTATTTGTTTCATGGGTACAGGTCTGTGATTCATCAGTCTTACACAATACACAGTGCTCACCATAGTACTTATCCTCCCCAATGTCTATCACCCAGCCACCCCATCCCATCTGTCTTGTGTTCAAGTTCTTAGGGACAAGCCATCAAACAAACAGAAGGTTGTGTTAATAGGGTATATAAAAACCGAGTACCAATAAAAATAAAAAAAGACAACATAAATTATTATCACTGATATTAATGTTGGTAATAGGAGTAATAGTTGAGGTGGCTTTTGAAGTACTAGTAGTAGTAGAGCTGACATTTAACGAGCACCTAATTCTGTGCCTGGAACTCTGCTACAATTTTGTGGTTTTCTCGTTAATCTTCATAGCAACTGTGATAACTGTTATTATCATTTTACAGATGAGAAAACTAAAACTTAGTGACCTTAATAATAATTTTGGGGGCATCTGGGTGGCTCAGTCGATTAAGCATCTGACTCTTGATTTTGGCTCAGTTCCTGATCTCAGGGTTGTGGGATCGGGTCCCGTGTCTGGCTCCACACTGAGTGCAGAATCTGCTTGAGATTCTCTCCCTCCTGTTCCCTCTGTTCCTCCCTCCAATCGTGCTCTCTCTAAAATAAATAAATAAAATCTTCCTAAAAAAGAAAAAAATAATAATTTTAAAGGGTCTATGAGATTCAATTAAGTATTTTAAGTCTGTATTTTGAGAAGATGGATTTTGGTATATGAGACCCATACTTTCAATATGAAACATACTCATTATACTTTTTCTTTTTAGACTTTCTCTCCTGCCACTTTCATTTACCTTGCAGCAGACCTTCTCCATATACTTAAGTATTTAATAAAAAGCATGAAAAAGTCATTATAACATCTTCCAACCAAAATATTGAACCCAAAATATTTTGCGGTAGTGCCAGCCAGCTAAACTTTATTGTCAGGGGAACAAAAGTATCTATGTCTTTTACTGTTCTTTCTTCAATTTTTTGTTAAAATTGTCATTCTTTCTGATGTTAATTTTCTTTTCAGGGTATGACATCCTCTGATATTTGAAAATGAATGACAGGTTCCTCCAAGTTTAGAGTGACTAGGTTGTTAAGATTATAAATGTGTACTCTCAGACACTTGAACATTGTTCACAAATTGGATTTTTGAAGTGTTAGCAATGTTCTTTTTGAGGGATTAATCTCTCCTTCAATAGAGATGGGGAGGAAGAGGAGCAACCTAAATGCAATTTTCCACTGGCTATATCACACTCAGTTTTAAAGCTCAAGACCCCAACACTCTTTTTCATCTCTTTATCTCATATTTCTTCTCTGCCAGCCAGATTACATGATTTTAGTGCATCTCGAGAATTTTGTCTATGTATCCTAAAAGTACTTTCATCCCCATTTTCATGTCAGTCTGTATTATTTCTACTATTTCAAGGGAAGTGCCTCAGTGAAAACATTTTATTTCCCTTATTTTTACCTTGTAAAATTCAGAGGAATAAATGGAACAGAGAGATGAAAATTTGCAGGCATCTTAATCAAAGATAGGTCCATCCCTTCCCTCTTTAAGGAAAACTTCACCTTTACCATGGGGCAACTCTACTCCGGAAATTCTCATCTTAAGAAGGAAGAAGAAAAGTACATTTTTGTTCTTTCTTTACCCCTAGATAGTGACTAGAATGTGTAGGAAGGTGTTTTGAAAATCCAGTCAACATAACCTCTTGTCTCATCTAAGGGCATTGACCATGGAGTGTAGAAACTTGTTAGTGAGAGACTGGACTCTGAGAAACAAACTGAGGGTTCTAGAGGGGAGGGGGTGGGGTGATGGGTTAGCCTGGTGATGGGTATTAAAGAGGGCACGTTCTGCATGGCGCACTGGGTGTTATACGCAAACAATGAATCATGGAACACTACATCAAAAACTAATGATGTAATTTATGGTGATTAATATAACATAATAAAATTTTAAAAAAAGAAACTTCTTAGTGATACTGAATCTTTCAAGTAATTGACACAGTACTTCATGATCCACTGACATCTGAGAGTCATGTTCAAATAAAGCATCCCACTACAACTACTTTTTTCTTTTTTTTTAAGGACATTCACAAACTACTTAGTCAATTGTGTTGCTGCATATAAAACACTAACTCAAATTCTCAGAAACATGGAACATAAGTATTACACACTCCAAGAGCATAGATAGAAATCATGAAAGGTCCAAATTTCATAAGCATAGCTTTTCAATTACTAGAAATATTGTATTAACTATTATTTAATTAAATAAATATAAAATTTCTAAGATCCTTCTTAATAGGAAAGGAGAAATGAAAGACATAGAGAGATACTAAGAATGTGGATGCACGTGTATGAGAGAAATAGAATTGTCACTAATTATTTTGAGGAATTATTTTCCTCCTTATAAAACAAAATTTTATTATATAACTAACATAGTTTCTTAACAGAAATAAATAAAAGCTTAATATTATTGATATTTTAAGAGTGATTATATATATTTTTTTGAAATATGCAAAGCTTTCAAATATTTTCCAAACTGAATTATCTTTAAACAAAAGTTTAGGGGCACCTAGGTGGTTTGAGTTGGTTAAGTGTTTGACTCTTGATTTCAGCTCAAGTCATAATCCTGGGGTCCTGAGATCAAGACCCAGACTGGGCTCTGCACTCAGCACAGAGTCTGCTTGAGATTCTCTCTCTCCCTCTCCCTCTGCCCCTAAGTTTAGTAATCTAAACTCTTATCAGAAGTGTACCTTTCAATATTATTTTTTAAATCATCAAATGTTTGGTTTCCTATGGGGATAATATTGTATTATGCTTATGTTTTCTACAAAGCTCAACAAATCTTTTGTGAATCCATGCATGGTATAAATGATATTAGAAGTATATACCTTTGTTTCAGTCTGCTTTCTTTTCTTTATTCCTTGAATTTGTTCAATATTTCCTCATGTTCTCACTCATTCTTTTTTTCATTGTAACACATTCATTATTACCCTCAAATTACTGTATGTAGTTCATTAGGAGTTTTTAGAATCATCATTTTCCCAATAGTCACACACAAAACACACTCAGATACATACACACACATACCCACACACACGTGGCTTTTAATATCTTTGACATAGTAACAATTTATAGTTCTCTTATGTTAGGCTTCAGTTGTTTCCTTAAGAAACCTGACATTTATCAACTATTTGTCTAACACTGGTTCTTTGTTTGGTTTTATCTCATTTATGTCCTCTCTTTGAATAAGGGAAATTTAATTTATTTTAATACTTACTAATTTAATACTTTAATACTTATTTAATTTAATACTTCTCTTTAGAGGTAACTACTGCTGCCCCATTTTAGAGATAGGAAACTGAGTTATAGAGAGGTTAATTAACTTGTCTAAAGTTAACATAGTAGCTAAGTAATTGAACAGAATTACAAGGTAATTGATTCCAGTTAGCCTTAACAATTTCAAGATGCTCCCTCTCAAGAATAATGGAGACCCTTATGAATTTTCCTGATTATTAATGAAGTTGAGTCCAATAAAGAACAAACTGAGCATTGGTGGAGGGAGGTGGGTGAGGGCATTAAGTAGGGCACTTCTTATGACGAGCACTGGGTGTTTATATGTAAATAATGAACCACTGAACTCTACTCCTGAATCCAGTACTGACCTATATGTCAACTAACTAGAATTGAAATTAAAAAAATTAATGACGTGATGGGTGCCTGGGTGGCTCAGTCATTAAGCGTCTGCCTTCGGCTCAGGTTATGGTCCCAGGGTCCTGGGATCGAGCCCCACATCAGGCTCCCTGCGTGGCGGGAGGCCTGCTTCTCCCTCTCCCAGTCCCTCTGCTTGTATTCCCTCTCTCGCTATCTCTCTCTCTGTCAAATAAATAAAATCTTTAAAAAAAATTAATGATGTTGAAAAAAAAAAAGAATAATGGAGACTTTCCAAATCTGAACATGACCAGACTAGACCTTCAATAGCAGGTTCACAAATGGTCCTCAGGATATAAACTCTTCCAAAACTCCCTCTCTTTCTCTCTTTCTCTCTCTCTTTCTCCGTGTGTGTTAGAGACAGACAGACAGACAGACAGAGGTAGAGAATGAGAGAGAAACACAGAGACAAAGAGACAGATAGATCCCAGCTTGGATCAATATACAAACAGTATTATCCCCCCAAAAGTTTAAAATGCTTGATTCTAGGTTATTTTGGGGTAGGCATAAAATGTGTGGGCCTGCATGTGTGTACTTTGTCTATTTATTTAAAAAAATTAGAGATGAGAAAATTACATTTACTAATTTGAGGAATGTTGGCATGGAGGAAGGATTAATACAAAATTGTGGATTTGAGAAAAACAGAAAGACGATATAAACAGTCAATCTTCAGAAAGTGTAACTGTCTCTATTTCAGAATTATCCTCATTTAGAAGTTTCTAAAAACATAACTTGTTTATGCATTATTCATGCACTTGTCTGCACACGCACACCCACAAATTCCCAGTATACTGAAAGAGAAGTAGGGAGGGACTTAACCCTTGTATAACAAAGCCAAACTCCTATTTCTACAAGGTTATCTCACTTCTGACAGATCACGCTTCTGAATGCTTGATGTTTAGTCTCTAAAACTGGCTCAAACCTGCTGCCAAATTAAGATACGAATGATGAATTCCAATTGTAACTTAGCACTGTCCTTTCTTTAGAAGCAGGATTTGTTAAAATCCCAAAATCTTGTTCCCCCCAAAAAGAACAGTTAAGTTCTAATCTTGATCTCAAATAACCTAAGGAAGCTAATTGTTTATTGGTCAAGTTGGGAAAGCAAACCCTTAAATGATGTAATTATTATGTTGACAAGGCCATCAGTTACTGTTGTGCTCAAGGGCAACTGCTAAGAACTCTTGACAAAGGAAATAACATGGGGGGAGGGGGTTCAGCTTCTTTCTTTAAAGATTTTTAACTACAAAGATTTCATACATGTGACATAAAATAATTGTACTAATTATGATTGATAAGAATAATACATTTCGACATTTATATTTTATAATGCTTTGTAGGATATGGTATTCTTTTTAAAAGGTCTTATGAGAAAGGCATGGAGGGTATTTTTTTTACCTTTTAAAAAAGATGATAAAATGATATATAAAGTTCAGTGGTTTGTACAAGGACATGTAGTTGTAAACATGACAAATGAAGCCCAGTTCCAAGTCACCTGTGTGGTATAAGGCAGTACTCTCTAAAATTGTTGTATACCTTAAAACCACCTAGAAAGCTGGTTAAAGACAATTTCTGAGCGTCATCCCTACAGACTGTGATTCAGTACATCTAAGATGAGGCCAAGGTGGCTATTTCCAACAAGCTTCCAGGTGGTATGGATGCTGCAGCTCGGTGGACCACACTGAGCAGCTGGTTCCACTAGATCTCACTTTTAATCTTGGCTTACCAAATTTTAAGTCATTTAGGCTTTTTAAGCCACATTCTTCTCACCTCTACATTAAGGAAAATCATATCTAGCTTTGTTGTGGGAAGTAAATGGAAAAATATGTTGAAAATGTCTAGTCTGTCACAAGTGCTCATACTACTAATTCCATTTCACTCTCTGTGGAGCCATCCTGGGGAGCTTTATTGATTCCTCTAGCTGCATTCTCCTCAAGATTGCCACTCTATTCCCATTCTGATGGAGTCAAGCAACCCTTAATGCTTCATTCTGACATTTTCCTGAGAAGGTATTGAACTGAAAATTCAGCAGTTGAGAGAATTATTATTATTAGAAGCGTTAAGGTCTTTTTACGACACCAGCTCCTTCCTAAGTTTGTGATACATTCATCATTTTAATGTTTCCTTCAGAGTTTTATCATAAAAACGACTCATTAATTCAAGCCATTTTGAAAAACTGAATTTGAGAATTTGAGAAAAGGCAAGGCTGAAATTGAACCTCTCATTATCTGTGGAACCACATTTCTTTTAGTGAATATACTGACATATGAGTACAAAATTATTTTAAGGAATTTATGTAATTTAATTGACACAGTGAACTAATCTAGAGTACTTTAATATAGTTGTTTTAATTCAACAAATTTTATATATGCTGTTTTACCATATTACAGCTAAGAGCATAGATTTTCAAATAATCACAAAAAACTTTAGTAAGATACATTCCATCTATTCAATTACCAAAAAAATCATGAAAATACTTCCATATAACATTTTAAATAACTATGTTTTTAAGTATAGTATTTTAAATTTTATTACAACATATTTTAAATCAATTTAATTGAGATGTATATGAAGAAATACTGTGTGGCAATACAGGACCATATATGCAAATTATACTTCTTCAAAAAAGTGAGATTGGAGTTCTTATATACCATTTTTTTTTTAATTTGGCAAAAAGCAGAAGTTATCTTTAAAAATACTTCTTTAAATGATAATTGCTATAATTTCTATAGTTAATTAAAAAATAAATGAATATATAATGAAAGCATTTTGGATTCCACATGCTGTAAGCCCAAATAATACTTTCCAAATTGTCCCAACACCTAGAACATGTAAACAGAACACTTCAACTAGTACTTAATATGGGTTGCATTTTAGTGACACTTTATTGATCTCTGTAAACAAACGTACTGGAGTATTAGAATGTGGGAAATAACTGCATAATTATTTTAATCCTATCACTGCAGGAATAACTTCCTGAATTAACTCTTCTCTTTCTGCATTGTCTTTATATAGTCAAAGGTTTGGGACCTTGGTTTACCCATGTCTTGAACTTACAATTCATAATCTTATTTCCTATCTCAGATGGTCTCATATACGGCCTGGACGATGCTGAAACTACCCAGTGTTTTAATTTCTGGACTCAGACTCAAGAGGTTCCTTCAAATTTGTGTTAGTTTCCTTGAGTGCATCCCACTGTGTTTAGGACATGGAATATCTTTTTGTTATGCCCCTCCCCAAGAAGAGTGGGTACTGGATGTCTTGAATTTAAGACCATGAACATTTCTTCATGATAGTGGAACAAATAGAAATTCTGTAGACCTAGGGGCATTGAAAACGTATTCATTAAATATTTCTTTTTGAAATGAAAACAGCACATAGAAATTCTCTGAAATCACCTCAATTAAAGGCAATATATAATAAGGAGATTGTTGTGTTAAGGAAATTAAATACAAACAAAAACAAAAATATTTTTTATATGATATCATATAGTCTTTTTTTGGACCTGGGAGATCTACATAGCACCACTGTAAAATTCTGATTTCAAAGCATGGGAATTTGTGAAGTTCCTTTCCTGATTTTTGTTGTTGTTGTTCATTGCCTGGTTGCTTAATGTATTTACAACCTCGGCTGTTTCCTGCAATTCTTTATTCTTGTGACTGTCCTTTAGTATTGCAACCACCTTGGATGCAAAATTTCCCCCATGCCGTGCTACCAAAAATATTTCAATCAAATAAGCACTTACGAGGTTTGTGAAATTCATTGAAAATTTAGGGTTCATTGAGAGAAGTCACATTTTACATAGCTTAACAAATTAGGCAGAACCACATTTCTATGCTTGTGACTCAAATAACCATAGATAATTTTTTTAAAGCTACATATTAGACTCAATTCCAAATGTAAGCACTTCTGTGAAGAAACATTATGAAATAAAAAAGTCTTCCATGTTAAGTTCTAGATACGTGGGAGGATATTGTTGCATTCTTAGGCAGAAACAATTAAAAAAGCAGAAATCACAAATGATTTTCCCTAGAAGTAGGGAGGATATGGTGTTTAATGATCTTGTGGTGTTTTTGCATTAAAATCTGTCAATGTGGTTAGGCCGAACTCATTTCTCAGAATTCTCTTTCTGCTTATGGTGGGATATGAGAGATTCCTGTGTGAGTTTTAGAGGGCAGAAGGAAAGCTCCAGATATATATCTTCTTTGAGTAAACCTCAAACCTGGAATTTGGAATGAAGAATGGTTGCTGAATGACCTATTCCCTTGCTTGCTGGGAGTGAAGGGTTTTCCGGGATATGAGATATTCAGTGCCATCACTAGGACCGTTCTGAGCAAACTGGGATGATTGATCAATCTACATTTAAGTACCAAAATTTTAAGGATGGATTTTTTTAATTGTTTCTGGGTTTTATGAAACTGATTCTCTGATCTTATTAGCTTTAAAGTAATTAATTTTCTTGTTTCCTGTGGTGAAGGGGGCACTGGATATTCCATGGCATGCATGGCAAGTGGTTACTCAAATGATCACCTATAGATACCTGTAGTCAATTGCCTATAAAAAAAGGCAATAAAGTGTTCATTACCTTAAACATATATGGATAAAGAAAAAGAGAATAACGGGATTGATTGGTTGCTTCTAACTGCACTGGAGAATTTAGGGAAGGAACATGATAAGCTGAAGACTAAATTCTCAGCTCAAGGAACCTGAAAGGTTCTACGAGTGCCATGAAAGAAACCTTTATCTCTTGTATCTGCAGGGCCAAGATTTCTGAAAACCATGATAAATGTCTAATCATGTGGATGGCTAAATAATAGTGCAAAATGAATTCCCACTGTATTAGGGTCTCTTTAAATAAAGCTGGTGCAATGATTGGGAAGGAATGTAATAGTAAAATTTGGGGTAGGAAAATATAGACAGATTCTAGTGAACCTTGAAACCTGTGTCTTCTATAGAGTGAGCTTTGCCTAAAAAGACTAGTCTGCCCTACCTTGAAGAAACTGTAATTTGTTCCTGTGTGGCATTTGCCTTGCAAAACACTGCTGATTCCTCTTTAGGGTCTTTGTCTTCCACCTGTCTTTGTGGGAGATTCATAACCAGATTTAAGTCCCATCAGACCCCAAAGAATCTGAGGTACAAAGTGTGACTCATGAGGAAGTGTGATGCACACCAAAATAATTGCACAAATTTGCCAATATTTATTAACTGAAGCCTCTGGAATGTGTCTGGGAATAGAGGATCTAGATTGAAGGAATGTGAAATTGGACTCCAGCTTCAATGTTTTAGTTTGAGAGGCTAATAATGACTCTAATAGTTTGCTTGATTGGTTGACTAAAATGAGTATCCAAAGACATCCTACTCTAATGAAGTCAAGATTCTTTGGTATATATATATATATCTCAAGATATCCAAAAACTTAGGGATTCAGAATGCTAGAGAGCTGAAGACTTGTCAATTCACCCCCATGAAAATCCAGAGGACATGCTCTTTGCCACAACTATAAGAACTAAATTTGTGAGAGAAGCCTCAGCATCCTTGAAGAGCTCTGTGGCCACTCATCTCTATGTATCAGAAATTATAGTGAGAAATGCTACCATAGAACTGGGATCCCTAAATGCAATTGGGATAAAAGGATCCCAGGTTACAGGGTGTAAGTGGTTAACTTAATTGCCAGAGAAGATGCTCATAGTTGTAATACACAGTGGAGCAAAAAGTATAATCAGAATATTCTAACCTGAGGAGAGATTTGCATTAGCTAGTTGATCTATGGTGCCCCTAGAGTGAAAAAGATGGGTAGAAAACTAAAGTGTTAGGGCACATGAGTGGCTCAGTTGGTTAAGTGTCTGACTTTGGCTCAGATCATGATCTCAAGGTCCTGGGATCAAGCCCTGCATCAGGCTTCCTGTTCACTGGGGTATCTTCTTGTCCCTCTCCCTCCTATTCTGTCCTTCCCCCTGCTTGTGCTCTCTCTGTCTGTCTCTCAGACAAATAAATAAAATCTTAAAAAAAAGAAAACTAAAGTTTTACTTATCTGTGTAAATGGGAAATCTCCTGGTCTAATGAAGAAAAGTCTGACTTGAATAACCAAAACAAAGAACCATTGCTTCTCACTCATTCAATTCTCATACTTGAACCATTTCATAGAACTAGAAGCTTCTTGAATAAATGGAATGCCAGGTCATCTTGAGGAAGGACTCTTTTTTTTTTTTTTAAATATTTTATTTATTTATTTGTCAGAGAGAGAGAGAGAGAGAGAGAGAGAGCGCAAGCAGGGGGAGGGGCAGAGGGAGAGGGAGAAGCAGACTCCTTGCTGAGCAGGGAGCTCGACATGAGGCTCAATCCCAGGACCCTGGAATCTTGACCTGAGCTTAACTGACTGAGCCACCCAGGTGCCCCAAGGAAGGACTCTTATACTCGCAACATTTTATACTAGTAATTTTTCTCCCTGCCTTCCCTAAAGAGAACTGCAGCCATTTTCCAGCATAACTGAATTAAGGAAGGAAGCACACTCAGACATTTTTTGGATTACAAAATACTGGAAAAGAAATGAAACTAAGTCCTTGAGAACCAAACACCAATGTAGTCCTCTGGTCAGAGTAGAGGTTAACAGTCAGGTCCTCCAGGGAGTTTCACTCCAGTTAATCCTACAATGTACCCAGTAGGTCCCTGAACCCATTCTGTGGTTATTTCCCCAATTCCAGATATATAATTGAAACAGACATAGTCAATACCTGGTAGAATATCTTCATTGCTTCCTTAGCCTGTAAAGTAAGAGCTATTGTGATAGAAAATGCCACATAGAAGCCACTAGAACAGCCTCTATATATGAATGCAATAAATCAAAAGAAAAACTATACCTCACTTCTGGAGGGATTGCAAAGATTGGTGATACCATCAAGGACTTGGAAATGGCAGGGGTGTGATTACTACTGTCAAAGAGAAACAAAGCTGGAGAGTAGTTAAAGGTGGTAAAGCCAGATTTTATTTAGTGGTAACTACTGCATTAGGGATGAGAACTCAGTATAGACTGACCTCAACTTCACAGAAACACAGGTGGGAAACTTTTTAAATACTGGGATATGTTAAAGGAAAGACCCTGAAGGACATAAAGGGAAGATTTGATCCACATGAGTAGGTCTTCTGTGTATGTTAATTGGCACTTATCCAGAGGCAAAACAAACCTCTTGTATTCTTATGACAAGCAGGGGTAGTTATTGTGCAAGTTGGAACAAGTTGGCCATAGAATTTAGGCCCCTCCCCTCCCATAGGAATTGGCAGGCAAGAGTGGAAGTTATTTCCCTGAATGTTTGCATTTCAAAGAGAGAACTCGCAGATCCTTGCAGTGAGGGTTCTGGGTGGTAGAAGATTAACATCTTAAAGGGGCAGAAAAAGGATTTATAATTGCAAGCCCTCCAAAGCAACTGTTTGAAGAACATATTGTCATTCTCCTGGCAGCATTTAGCTTTCTTAGGCAGGAATTTTAAGACTCCATCCTAAGGACACAGCCTGAAGCTGCTAGAAGACATGCTAGACTCTGGCCAAGTCTCAGTGCAGGGGTTTGGACAGAGTCATTGTATGCTGAGAGTTTTTACAGTTAATACTACCGCATTCCCCTTCAACTCACCAATTTGGCCTTTGTAGAAGATAAATGAATCTTAGAAAATGATAGTAGATTTTTATAAACTTAATCAGGTAGTGACTCCCATTGTAGCTGCTGTACCAGATTAGATTTTGGTGCAAGAGCAAATAAATACATTCCCTGGCATCTAATATGTAGTTATTGATTTGGCAAGTTCTTTTTTTCTCTACATATTGTATCAAGTTTCTATTGCTGCTGTAACAAATTACCATTAATTTAGTGGCTTAAGCCAACACAAATTTATTCTTTCATACTTCTGGAGGTCAGATGTCTTAAAATCAATTTCCCTGGACTAAAGTCAAGGTGTTGGCAGGGTTTGTTCCTTCTGGAAACTCTGAGGGATGAATCTCTTTCTTTACCTTTTCAGCTTCCAATGCTTGCCTATATTCCTTTCCCTGTGGCCCATTCCTTCACTCAGAGTGAGCCACTCCAAGCAAGCGTGAACTTGCTTCTCCTCTAAATCTGACTCCTGAGTCCCTCTTATAAAGACCCTTTTGATTATTTGGACCCACAGAGATAATCCAGGATAATTCCACCATCTCAAGATCCTTAATTTAGTTACATTTGCAAAGTCCCTTTTGCCATATGAATTAACATTCACAACTTCTGAGAGTAGAATGTGAACATAGTTGCTTCCATTGTCACATCCCCTTCTCTAACTTTGACCTTCCTGACTCCTTCTGAGGACTCCTGTGATTATAACAGGCCCACCTGAATAGTCTCCTCATCTCAAGATCTTTAACTTAATCACATTTGTAATCTCTCTCTCTCTCTCTCTTCATGTAAGGTAACATATTCACAAGTTTCTGCGATTAGGATGTGGACATTTTGGGGGAGGTCATTATTCTGCCTACCAAAAGCCTTTTGTCATAATTTCATCTACAATGACCTTGATTGCCTTTCAATCCACAGGACATCACATTACTCTATTATATTGATAATATTATGCTGATTGAACCCAGTGAGCAGGAAGCAGCAATTCCTCTACAAATGCTTTGCTCCTGGAAACATAGAACTCAGAATATCCATTAGTGTTTGAATTGTCATGGTAGGTAGAGTTGCTCTTTGAAGGCTTTAGCAGTCCTCTAGAGCTGGATCAGTAGAGTCCCTTGTGATTTTGGAGTAAATTATTCTTGGACCTTCAGGCATAATCAAGACACTTCCATATTTCCAATTAAATTTCAGAATTGCTAATTTCAGATTCATTTGTACTTTACATTTTTTGTCCTTTTTGAACAGAAACGTACACAGGGATTATTATGTGCCTTTTCTACCATTGTATGTTGGGTGTGTGGGGACGGACATCTTTTCTCTTTAGTTTCACAGGTCTATAGAATGAGAGTATCTGTATTGAGGAGCCATAATTAAGGAATTAAACCCAGTGTCTCTTCCACACCTGAATGTGATTTAGATGATAAGATTCTAGATTTTGAGTAAATTCTGTAATGAGACTTTTGTGGGGCCCTTTGAAGGGGATGTATGTATTTTGCATATGGAAGCGCATGAATAATTAGAGACTAGAGGTTGGACTATAGTAAGCAGCCTCTAAGATTGTCCCCAATGGTCACTGCCCCTTGATATTATCTTTACTTAATATTCTCTGCTGGAGTGTGGATTTGATTTAATGATGTTCTTCTGATGAATAGAATATGGCAGAATTGATAACATGTCACTACTGAGATTAGATTATAAAACAGATTTTTTTTAAATCATGGATGTTCTTCCCACACTCACTGTCTCAGATCACTTTGTTACTCTGGGAAAACCAGATATCATGTCTTTACAGCACTCAGGTAACAAATGGAGAGGCCCATGTAGTGAGGTATTGAAGTCTCTGGTTGACAGCCAGTGAAGAACAGAGGTCTACCTACAATCGTGCTAGTGAGCATGAAAGCACATCCTGCTCCAATCAAGTGTTCAGGAGAGATTGTAATCCTAGCCTACAGCTTAACTTCATTTCCATAAGAGACTTTGAGCCAGAACCACTCAGCTAAACCAATCCCAGATTCCTGGCCCAGAGAAACCATAAAAAAATAAGTGTTTGTTGTTTTAAACTGTTAAATTTGGAGAAATTTAATGCATCAATAGATAACTTACAATTTCTTGACAAATCAACAACTCTTTTACCCTGTCTAGATAGATACCACGGAGCAGAGTATAACCAATCTCAATGGTAACAAACAAGTAAGAAAGTAATAAAAGGAAACTATAAATTCTAACATTCTGAATCATATTGAAAAGTTAAAAACTCAGTAAATCTGGTTGTTCCTCTTCAGAACACTAGGTCAGAAATAGTATTTTTTCTGAATAAACATGCTGTTCAAATAGAACTTCGTATCTTCTGTATAATTTATCTGAAATGGAAAAAAATAATTTTGGGTTAAAAAAAGTTAGAATAATAAATATGAAATTTTGTGTCATTTCCCTAATGTAAATAATTTTAAGAAGCTAGTTTTATTTTAATAATATTCTTTTTGTTTACACTTCTTCATTTCCAATTCTAGATGTAATTTCTAATTCTCTATTTTATGTAGTACTTCTTTCTTTCTTTATGTATATATACTATCATTTAATTTTAATTAAACATAACTTATTACTGAATGATTTGAGATGAGTTTTATACAATTTGTTTCTGTAAACAACTATATGCATTAGTCATAGGGCAATTTTACTCAAGTTAGTGACACAGAAAACTATTTTAAAATATTAGAACCAAGCAACATATAAAAATACACACATGTATATACATATGTTTTATAGGATATCTGGAAAAACAGTTATTGTGTCAGTCTAAAGAGATAAACTTCATTAGAAAAAATATTTCACCCATTGCTGAGTGTCTATTATCCATCAGACCCTTTAGATGTTGCTGTACAAAAATGAAAAAAGCAATGATTCATTCCCTCATGGAGCTTACACTGTAACAACAAAAGGTGGATAGCAAATAATGATCATAGTAATAAAGTGAATTCTGTAGTAGGTTAGAAGACAGTAAAAGCTATGGGAAAAATGGAACTAGAAAGGTGGAGTTGACTGGAGTTACAAGCTGTGACTTTAAAAAGGGTCACTGAGGAAGTGGAAACTGAATGAAGACTTGAAGTGTTTGCAGGACAGAACCATGTCGATATTGGGAAAAAGAGCATTGTAGGCAGGGGGGAGCGGCCAGTGCAAATGCTCTCTATACCTGTAGCAGGGCTCATGTGTTCCTGGAGCTGCATGAGGCCAATATGTGGAGTGAAGTGAGTGAGTAATAAGGTCAATGTGGGCCAAATTCTGTAGACCTTTGAAGGCCATGTTCAGGACTTTTGTTTTTATTTTGTGTGGACCATTGAAAGATTTTAAACAGATTATTCATAGTATCTGATTTATAATGTCAAAGGATTATACTTTCTGCTGTTTTGAGAATAAACTGAGAGGAGAAGCACAAACTTGATGCAGAGGGAATTTTCAGGGGGCTCCTGCATTAATTCAGGTAAAATAATATTAACTGTAAGTGGAAGTAGTAATGAGGGCAGTAAGAAGTGGGTAGATTCTGCATGTATTTTAAGACAAAGTCCACGGTTTCCTGGGATAGAGGTCAGTGCAAGAGAAAGGGGAAAACACAGTGTGACATCAAGGTTCAAAAGACTGAGCAAGTGTAGAATGAGTTGCTATCAACTGAGATAGGTTGAGTAAAGTAGTTTTAGGAGGGAAATGAAGGGTCAGTTCTGGTCATGCTGCATTTGAAATGTTTTTTTTTTTTTTTAGAAAGCCAAATGGAGGGGCACCTGGGTGGCTTAGTTGGTTAAGCTTCTCCCTTTGGCTCCTGGGTCCTGGGATCAAGCCCACAACATGTGCCCTGCTCAGCATAGAAGCTCCCTCTCCCTCTGCCCTCCCCCTCCCCACTCCTGCTCTTTCTCTCTCTCTCTCTCTGTCTCAAATAAATAAATAAAATCTTAAAGAAAAAAATGAATCCAAATGGAGTTGCCAATTGTCATGTCAAATTGGATATATGAGTGAGGAGTTTAGCAAACAATCTAGGATAGACTTATAAATTCAGGATTTGTGGCCATTTGAATATTTTTTAATTTAAATTCAATTAATTAACATATAATATATTATTTGTCTCAGGAGTACAGGTCTGTGATTCATCAGTCTTATATAATATCCAGTGCTCATTACAACACATACCCTCCCCAATGTCCATCACCCAGTTACCCCATCCCTCCAGGCCCCTCCCCTCCAGCAACCCTCAGTTTGTTTCCTATGATTAAGAGTCTCTTATGGTTTGTCTCCCTCTCTGGTTTTGTCTTGTTTCATTTTTTCCTCTCTTCCCCTGTGATCCTCTGTCTGTTTCTTAAATTCCACATATCACTGAGATCATATGATAATTGTCTCTCTGATTGACTTATTTCACTTGGCATAATACGCTCCAGTTCCATCCAGGTCGTTGCAAATGGCAATATTTCATTTTTTGATGGCTGCCTAATATTCTATTGTGTGTGTATATATATATATGTATATGTGTGTGTATATATATATCTATATATCTATATATATATACCACATCTTCTTTATCCATTCATCTGTTGATGGACATCTGGGCTCTTTGCATAGTTTAGCTATTGTGGACATTGCTGCTATAACCATTGGGGTACAGGTGCCCCTTCGGATCCCTACATTTGTATCTTTGGGGTAAATACCTAGTAGTGCAATTGCTGGGTCATAAGGTAGCTCTATTTTCAACTTTCTGAGGAACCTCCATACTGTTTTCCAGAGTGGCTGCACCAACTTGCATTCCCACCAACAGTGTAGGAGGGTTCCCCTTTCCCTGAATCCTCACCAACATCTGTTATTTCCTTACTTGTTAATTTTAGCCATTCTGACTGGTGTGAGGTGGTATCTCATTGAGGTTTTGATTTGGATTTATCTGATATGTCATTTGCAAATATCTTCTCCCATTCTGTCAGTTGTCTTTTGGTTTTGTTGACTGTTTCCTTTGCTGTGCAAAAGCTTTTTATCTTGATGAAGTCCCAATAGTTCATCTTTGCCCTTGCTTCCCTTGCCTTTGGCAATGTTTCTAGGAAGAAGTTGCTGCGGCTGAGGTCGAAGAGGTTGCTGCCTGTGTTCTCCTCTAGGATTTTGGTGGATTACTGTCTCACATTGGGGTCTTTGATCCATTTTGAGTCTATTTTTGTGTGTGGTGTAAGGAAATGGTCCAGTTTCATTCTTCTGCATGTGGCTGTCCAACTTTCCCAACACCAATTGTTGAAGAGACTATCTTTTTTCCATTGGACATTTTTTCCTGCTTTGTTGAAGATTAATTGAACATAGACTTGAGGGTCCATTTCTGGGCTCTCTATTCTGTTCCATTGAGCTATGTGTCTGTTTTTGTGCCAGTACCATATGTCTTGATGATTACAGCTTTGTAATGGAGCTTGAAGTTCGGAATTGTGATGCCACCAGCTTTGGTTTTCTTTTTCAACATTCTTTTGGCTATTCGGGGGTTTTTCTGGCTCCATACAAAATTTAGGACTTTTTGTTCCAATTCTGTGAAAAAAGTTGATGCATTTTGATAGGGATTCCATTGAATGTGTAGATTGGTCTGGGTAGCATAGACATTTTAATGATATTTGGTCTTCCAATCCATGAGCATGGAACCTTTTTCAATTTCTTTGTGTCTTCTTCAATTTCTGTCATGAGTATTCTATAGTTTTCTGTGTACAGATTATTTGACTCTTTGGTTAGATTTATTCCTAGGTATCTTATGTTTTGGGTGCAATTGTAAATGGGATCAACTCCTTAATTTCTCTTTCTTCTGTCTCATTGTTGGTGTATAGGAATGCCACTAATTTCTGTGCATTGATTTTATATCCTTCCACTTTGCTGAATTCCTGTATGAATTCTAGCAATTTGGGGGTGAAGTCTTTTGGGTTTTCACATAGAGGATCATGTCATCTGCAAAGAGTGAGAGTTTGACTTCTTCTTTGTTGATTCAGATATCTTTTATTTCTTTCTGTTGTCTGATTGCTGAGGCTAGGACTTCTAGTACTATGTTGCACAGCAGTGGTGACAGTGGACATCCCTGCCGTGTTCCTGACCTTAGGGGAAAAGCTCTCAGTTATTCCCCATTGAGAATGATACTCAATGTGGATTTTTCATAGATGGCTTTTATGATATTGAGGTATGTACCATTTATCCCTACACTGTGAAGAGTTTTAATCAAGAAAGGATGCTGTACTTTGTCAAATGCTTTTTCTGCATCTACTGAGAGGATCATATGGTTCTTGTCCTTTCATTTATTTATGTAGTGTATCACATTGGTTGATTTGTGGATGCTGAACCAAGGCCATTCAAATTTTATTTCAAACTGTGAAAATGAATAATATCACTAGGGAAATGAATTTAGATATAGAGAAGACAAGATCACTTTGAAGTCTCCAACACTGAGGTAGAAGAGGAAAGGAGACTTCAAGAATGGAAATGAAAGTAGTAAGTAGTGAAATCAACCAGGAGGAGCTGAAGAGTTGTGACCAACAAGGTGGACTTAGGGGACCAAAAAGACCAGAATTTCACAGTACTTTTCAAATAATCTTTGCCATTATTTCTTTCAGCTTATGTCATTTAAAAATTTTTTAAAATGCTGGGTACATTCTCAAAATTAGTGGGTGATTCTGAAACCATTTCTTCCATTACTGAGAAGGAAATGCAGCACTTTGAAGGGTAAAAAGCTGAAATGCGATGAGTATTCGATACTATTTTCACTTGAGCTGAGACATTTGATCCTAACTTTCTCTCCCCAGTGAACCAGACTTTGGCTCCATTCTCTGAGCTGATTACTGAGGCCCAGCGAATGATTCTAATGAGTTATAGTAGCAACTCCCTGGTGATTATTGATTTCATCCAGCTCACTGAACAGAAATAAGTACTTTCTAATTTGTTGTGACATTGAATAGATGTATTTATTTATTAAAGGATGTTGTAATGGCAGCATGCCACCTTATCAGAAGAAAGAGCAACTTTCCTTTTCTGGAACAGAGAGAATATCAAGCGAAGACAGGCAAATTAGAGTTTGCTACAAGAACCCAACCAAAGGCCATCTATGTAGTTTTGAAATATGACAGAAGCAAGAAAAAGAAACTAAAATTATATTCAAGTACCTCTGAGTTTCTTCTCAATCCTGTCACACATGAGCTTTGAATTTTGGCAAATTATCCAATGTCTTATCATCAGGGTTTTCATCAGAAAGACGTAGATGATGACAAAAAGCCTCAAGGATCATTGTATGCATCCACTAAAAATAAATGAGTGACTCTGCAAAGTTTAAAGTGGTACATAAATATAAAATATTATCAACATTACTAGATATCCAGTGCCCTTAATCCAACTAAAGTTAAAGCCAGAACAATTGTTATTACTCTTGGAACTTCTGCATTACTTGAACATTTGAGCTTTCTTGAGTTTTAAATTTAATACATTGTTGAAGATCACCACAATAACGTCAGACTCAATGCATTTGTAGGGAAAAAACCAAAATATAAAAAAATATGTGACTTCCACTTGCAAAGATCTTGTTGAGTGATCACTGCTATAGAATTAAAGACAAAATTTTCTTACAGAAAATACAGACGTTGTTATCAAAAAGAAATATAGTGTTGATAAAAGGATATTTTGAATAAGAGGATTTTTTCATAGATTGTGATGGTTAAAAATTTTTTTTTATTTCTTTAATTAGTTTATTTATTGGATTTTTAAAAAGTATTTATTTATTTATTTATAGCACACATGAGCAGGGGGAGGGACAGAGGGAGAGGGAGACAGAGAATCTCCATACTGAGTGTGGAGCCTGATGCAGGGCATGGAACCCAGACAGGGCTTGATCTCACTATCCAGAAATCATGACCTGAGCTGAAATCAAGAGTTGAATGCTTAACCAACTGAGCCACCCAGGCACCCCATTTTGTGATGGAATTTTTAAAAAGTTAACACTCTAACAATAACAGAGGTGAATAATGAAAACATGAGAAATATATACCTTCTATATCCCAACCCAACATTTCCAGGTTTTTTCTCTTTAGATAAAACAATGAAATGTTTTGTGTCTACCTATCAGTGCAAAGGGAGTGAGGAAAACAATAGTCTATATTATGTTTCCAAACATGCAGGAGTTTGGTATTATGTGAGTAATTATTTGGATGATGGACAAACAGTATATTAACCAATAAAGAGCCTATGTGAAAGCAATATTGAATCAATTCAACTTGACTTTCCCTCAAAATTGTCTAGTTCCTCCTATAAACTGGAGTGGATTTCTCCCTGACTGGTCCCATTTTTGCATTTCATGCTTATGTGTGTGAGTGTGTGTGTGTGTCCTTATATATCCTTAAATAATTGCATAATAGTAGATAAATTTATTTAAAACTCATCAGGGATGGGGCGCCTGGGTGGCTCAGTCGTTAAGTGTCTGCCTTCAGCTCAGGTCACGATCCCAGGCTCCTGGGATTGAGCCTTGCATGGGGCTCCCTGCTCAGCGGGAAGCCTGCTTCTCCCTCTCCCACTCTCCCTGCTTGTGGTCCCTCTCTCGCTGTGTCTCTCTATGTCGAATAAATAAATAAAATCTTAAAAAAAACTCACCAGGGACTTTTTTTTACAATCATATATATTTTTCAATTATGGTAAAATATACATAACGTAGAATTTACCCTCTTAATCATTTTTTAATATACAATTCAGTGCTGTTAATACATTCACATTATTGTGCAATCTCCAGAACCCTTTTTTATATGGCAAAACTGAAACTCTGCTCCTATGTTTTAAGAGTTTTATAGTTTTAGGTCTAATATTTAAGTATTTGATCAATTTTGAGTTAAGCTGTATGTAGTAAGGTAAGGATACAACTTCATTCTTTTGCATATGGATATCATCAGTTTTACCAACAGCATTTGTTGAAGAGACCGTCTTTTTCCACTGAATTGTCTTGGCATCCTTGTTGAAAATCAGTTTACCATATAGTGAGGGTGTATTTCTTGGCTCTTCATTCTTTACTATGGTCAGTATGTCTCTCTTTATGGCAATGACTACTGTTTGATTACTGTAGTTTTGTACTAAGTATTGACATCAGGAAATATGAGATGTCCAACTTTGTTCTTTTTTAAGATTGTTTTGGCTATTTGGGGTCCTTTCAGATTCCATGAACCTTGGATGGATTTTTCTATTTCTGCAAAAAATACCATTGGGAATTTAATGATTTTTATATTTTATAATATAAATATTTTATAATTACATTATTTTTGTAGACTGTTTTGGGTAGTAGTGACATCTTAACAACATTAACTCTTCCAATCTATGAGCAAGGCATGTTTCTCCATTTATTTGTGTCTTCTCTAATTTCTTTAAGCAACACTTTGTAGTTTTCATTGCACAAGTCTTTTACCTCCTTGGCTAAGTTTAGTCTTTAGTATTTTATTCTTTTTGCTGTGGGACCAGCTGGACCCTGTAGTACCAAGTTCATGTTGGAATCACCCATGTTAATAAAAGGGTCTGGCTGGATATTTTCTGGGGCCATTCTTTTTATCAGGAGTCCTGAAATTGTGGTCAACGTGGTCTTGCAATATCATGCTCATGTTGTAATTACCCAAGCAGATAAAAGAGGTGGTCTGAGGAATCCCAGGTGCCCCTTTCTTCCTCAGGGCACTGGAAAGTTGCACGAGTAGGCTTATCTGAATCCCTTTGGAAAGCCCATTTTCTAGCCTGCTTGATGTACTTCTTTCTGGAAATGCAGTTTCTTCAGGGTGTCATCACCAGGGGCTTCTAATTGTAGAAATATCTCAGAATCACAATTTTCTTTTGAAGCTGTCTATTTGATAAATGCAATGTTTCTAACTTGGATAAAAATGAGATTTACATAATTTTCACAATGCTGAACATCACTAATTTTATAGGTAGTGGAATTTTGAACCTGAACATTGGAATCCAACAAGTCTTAATCCCCAGCACCTGTGAAGGTGATGATTATGTTATGTTTTATGACATGATTGTTCTTAAAAAGGAGAAAATTATCCAGATGGGCTTAAATTAATCACATGACTCTTAAACAGAGAACTTTCTCTGGCTGATAGCAGAAGAGTAAGACAAAAGGGAAGACAGATATGGCAGAAGGACTATCAGAGACATGAAACATAGCAAGATACCCTGTTGCTGCTTTAAACTTCGAGGAAGCCACATGAGAAGGAATGTGTAGGAACTCTAGGAGCAGAAAGCGGTCCTGGCTGACAGGCAACAAGAAGACAGGACTTCCAATCCACAACCACAAGGAACTAGAGTTTGCTAACATTAGGAATAAGCCTAGAAGATTCTTCCCAGAGTCTATAAATAAGAGCCCAACCTAGTCATCACTTTGATTTCATCTTTGTGGTATTTTAAGAAAAGTCCCAGTGAGCCAAGCTGGACTTTTGACCTCAAGACATTTGTGATGTTTTAGGACATTAAATTTGTGATCATTTCTTATGCTGCAATAGAAAACTAACAAAGGGTCCAAGACACCATTTGGCACATTGAGGGTATTCAGTGCTTTTTGCAAGCTATAACATTTTTGTTTTGCACAGACACTGATTTCTCGTACGTTTATCTAAAAGAACAAAATTGTTACCATGCAAGACATAACTGAACACCACCTTCCTCAAGGTTTGTCTGATCACTCTTGGACAAATAAATGTTTGGTTTGTTTTTTTCCTTTTTGAACCACCACAATGGTTTTATTTATATCTCTTTCCCACACTTACTGTATTTTGATGTGTATTACAATTATGTGTAGATATCTTCAGAACTAGGTGACACATCCTTTCAGAGCATAGACTGGACTTTATTCATCTTTACCTCTGATCTTACTGGTTAGTCCCATAACTTGTGCACATTTGTATCTCCTCAAATATTTATTGACTAAATACATATTCACTGGTTCATTACTTGATATATTCCACAATCAAATATACTCAACTGACAAAAAGATACCTTATTTCTAAAATTATAATTATCAGTGGAACAATAAGCTGATAATAACTGTGGAACAAATATCTGTTATTAAATAGTGAGAAACACTATAAGCAGACTAATTAGCTTACTGCTACTCATTCTATTTTGAGCCCACTATTTCAATTGTAGCTGTCCAGTTGTCTGATTTATTTCTTGTCTTACAGATGAACTGACTTTCTAGCCGCTTTAAGGTAGCAGGTGTCCCATTAATGTTAACCCAGAGAAAAAGCTTTGGGAAAGTATTTGAAACATTAAGATTAAAGCTTTAATGTGAAGAATTCTCCTGCATTTGAAGGGGGCCAAAGTCATCAATAATCATTATGGTACCGTGCAAGGGCAATGTAATTTAAAAACATTTGTCAAACAATCTTTAAAAAATACCTAACTTAATTAGTAAGTATTTGAGAACTTAAAGAGTTTAGAATCTAAATGTTTACCAGTTCTTTATCTTGTCATTGCTCCTCGGTAGTTTTCACAGAGATGAATGATTTATATGGAAGAACATCAAAGGTCTACATTTTTCTTCACTCTCTTTCAAACCTGAAAATAAATATAAAGGAAAAACTAGTGCTAGTTCCACTACTTATATAAATTTGTGTTTTAAGGTAGATTTGCACACTAAATATAATGATAAATAGCAAAATTAGAATTTTAAATAAATGATGAGAATTTCTACTTACCACAGGAATAAAATTATGCCTTTAGAAAGGCCAAAATTAAGGTTTTCAGAGGGAATTGACTATATATTTTAATTAAGCAAATAAGAAAACAAAAAATTCACAGACTTTTTAAAAATAAAAATAAACCATTCATGGCTATAAATGAAGTTTTAAAATCACTTTCAGTATTCCTTTAGGAAACTCATTAATGTGTTTAAAAATACTTCCCTTTCCTAAATTTTACTTTTTTATGTTCTTAAAAAGTTTCATTTTTCTCAGGAGGCTAAACTTTCATCTGTTATAAACCAATTGGTTTATGCTATGTGACAATAAAAATCTGGCTTAGTGTCATCTGGAATAATTTTAGCTGTGGTAATTCTTTCAAATATAGCACTCTGTAAATAAGAATAAGATATATATATACCTAAATTTGCATATACACAATTATTATCATCATTTTATATAAAGTAGAGTCAGATAAGGAAAAGGCAAAGACAGTAAAAACCTACAGTACTGTATCCTAAATACTCCTAGGGATCTTAACCCCTGAGGATATGCTTGAACTGTGCTAAAGGTAAAGAATATAATTAATGATTAAGGCAAGCACATAACGGTGGAAAATAAGGTTGAACAGAAAGACTGATAAAGGAAAGCTTATTTTTATTTGAGTCTCTTGTAACTAGCTCTGTAAAAGTAAACTATTTACAGAGAATATGGGACATTATTACCGCATGTTTGTGAAGAAATGAGGAAAAACTAAAAGATGTTGGACAAAAGCCTCAGCGGAGGCATCGTGTGTAGATGAAAATAAGTTTGTGTAAAATAGATGATCATGGCAAGAAATCTTTTTGAAAAGTAATAAGGCAAAAGTAATAATAATAAAAATGTAATGAAACAAAATGCTCGTCCAGTTTATCTTTTCAGAATTCCCAAAGACTAACCACTGGGATGACATTCACAGGTCTTACTTTGTAATTAGTACAGTGATTATTGATTTATCCAAATCAACATATGCATAGAACTTTAAAGTTTACAAAAGATATGTGTATGACTATATGTATATACATTATAAATACATACACACACACACACACACATATATACATATATATATACACACATACATGGTTATTCACGACACTGTTGGTTATTATCCTGACTTGACAGATAAAGAAACTTAAGCTCAGAGAGTTAAAATGGATTGACTCAGAGCATATAAGAATATAAAAAGGAGCTATAGGGGCGCCTGGGTGGCTCAGTCAGTTAAGCATCTGCCTTTGGCTCAGGTCATGATCCCAGGGTCCTGGGATCGAGCCCCACGTCGGGCTCCTTGCTCAGTGGGGAGCCTGCTTCTGCCTCTCCCACTCCCCCTGCTTGTGTTCCCTCTCTCTCTGTGTCTCTCTCTGTCAAATAAATAAAATCCTTAAAAAAAAAAAAAGAATATAAAAAGGAGCTATAGACAAGTCAGTAGTCAACATAATAGTCTTGGAAGCTTTTACTTTATTTGATTTATTTATTTATTTTTAAAGATTTTATTTCTTTGAGAAAGAGAGAGAGCTCCAGAGAGAGAGAGCATGAGTTGTGGGGAGGGGCAGAGGGAGAAGGAAACTCTCTGCTGAGCAGGGAGCCCAACTCAGGGCTCAATCCCAGGACCCTGGGATCATGACCTGAGCCAAAACTTAACCGAGTCACCCAGGTGCCCCGGAAGCTTTTACTTTATAGTCCAAGCTATTTCCACCACACTGCCCTGCCATGAGAGAATACATGTGTACTAATTTAATATAAAAATTATAAATGACAGGGATGCCTGGGTGGCTCAGTTGGTTAAGCGTCTGCCTTCAGCTCAGGTCATGATCTCAGAGTCCTGGGATTGAGTCCTGTATCAGGCTCCCTGCTGGGCAGGGAGCTTACTTCTCCCTCTGTCTGCTGCTCCCCCTGCTTGTGTGTGCTCTCTCTCTGACAAATAAATAAATAAAATCTTAAACAAATTATAAATGACAATATTGAGGACTCTGTTAATTTAAACAATGTTTTTGGTAATGAATAGGTTGCGGAATAATTTTCTTGACCCTTGAGGGCAAGTCAGTCCCAGGTTACACTATGTATGTGTACATTTCTATATAGAAGAAGTTGAACATTATTAATGATGGGAAACCCTAAGATTTCTCACCTTCTGGTGTCAGTGTGTGGTGTGGTACCCTCCTCTTGAGTGTGGGCGAGATCTGTGGCTTCTAAGCAATTGAA
The DNA here is from genome assembly GCF_964656455.1 of Halichoerus grypus. NCBI lineage: Eukaryota > Metazoa > Chordata > Mammalia > Carnivora > Phocidae > Halichoerus > Halichoerus grypus. The sequence goes on from NC_135714.1 coordinate 46,131,641, forward strand.
TATAGCAAAGGTGAGTAATCCCTGAGATTACATTACATTATCGAAATCTTCATTTTAGCAGACTGGAGCATGAAATTCTCTTGGTTGACTTAGTACAGTAAGTGTCCACCATGTTGAGAAAGTTCAGAGGGCATGGAACTGTTGGTTATCTCTAAAACATGAGCCCACCCTCCATCCCACATCCAGCAAAAAGCTAGGGCCTTCAGTCATGCAGCCACAAAGAAATGAACTCTGCCAACAATCTGAATGAATATGAAAGCAGATTCTTCCCCAGACCAGCCTCCAGATGAAAATATAGCCTGTCTAATACTTTGGCTGTAGCCCTTGCGAGATCCTCAGTAGTGGATGCGGTTAAGTCATGCCAGACTATGCCACACAGAATCTATGTGATAATAATTGTGTGTTGTTTTTACCTACTACATTTGAGTAAATTTGTTAAGTATCAATAGAAAACCAATATCAGTTTTGGTACCAGAAGTGGAGTGCTTCTGTAACAAATACCTAAAAATGTAGGTGTGGTTTTGGAGCTTGCTAGTGGGTGGAGTCTGGAAACAATTTGAGGGACATGTTAAACAAAGCCTAAATCACCTTGAAGAGACTTCTGGTAGAAGTCTGGACTTTAAGCATGCTGACACTGAGGGCTCAGAAGGAACATGCTATTGGAAGCTCAAGGAAGTGAGTTCTTTTGTAGTGGCAGAGAATTTAGGGAAAATATCTCTTACAATTATGTGCCAGGCAGAACACTTGTTATATAGCAAAAGAGATTTCCAAGCTAAGTATTGGAGGTTCTGCCTGTTTAGTTGTTGTTCTTTCTCCCTGCTGTTTATTGTAAAATGATAGATTAGAGAGATATATCAAGGGGAAACAATTTAAAAATAAGGTATCAGGATTATAAGCTGGGAACCCCCTGATGGATTTAAATGTGGGAATAATGTGATCAGATTTCTATTTTAGAAAGATGGCACTGGAAATGGCATGACCAGAGAACAGAAGTTATATTGGCTAAGGATCCTGGTTCAGCCCTCCTCATAATTCAAAATTAACAATAATCTTATTTAGAAAGCCCTTCATAAGCGCCCAGTAAAAGTCCAATGCCCTTTTTCTGGACTGCCACAGGTATTTGCAAAACTCTCTAGAATACTCTTGATGTTTGTGTTTAATTATTGAACAATTTGTCTACATAAGATACAGACTATATATTTCTTTTGAGCAGTTTATTATTTTCATATTCCTGCTGTAGCAATTTCCCACCAATTTAGTGGATTAAAACAACAAAAATTTATTCTCTCGCGGTTCTGGAAGTCAGAGGTCTGAAATTAATCTTACGGGTCAATATCAGGGTTTTGACAAAACTGCATTCCTTCTGGGGTTTCCAGGAGAGAATGTTTTCTTTTTATCTTATTTTATTTTATTCCCTTTTTGTTTTTATTTTAGTATAGTTGACACACAATGTTACATTACTTTCAGGTGTACAATGATTCAACAAATTTATACATTACAATACACTCACCACAAATGTAGCTACTATCTGTCACCATACAACATTACTACAATACCATTGATTATATTCCCTATGTTGTATATTTTATTCCCATGACTTATTCATTCCATAACTGGAAGCCTGTATTTTCCACTCCCCTTCATCCATTTTGCTCATCCCCCCACACCACTATCCTTCTTCCCTCAGGCAACCATCAGTTTGCTCTCTATATTTATAGTTCTAGTTCTGCCTTTTGTTTGTTTATTCATTTGTTTTGATTTTTTAGATTCCACATATAAGTGAAATCAGATGGTATTTCTCTTTCTCAGTCTGACTTATTTCACTTAGCATAATACCTTCTAGGTCCATCCATATTATTGCAAATGGTAAAATCTCAACTTCTTTTTTTATGGATGAGTAATATTTCAGAGTGTGTGTGTGTGTGTGTGTGAGTGTGTGTGTATCTCACATCCTCTTTATCCATTCATCTAGCAATGGATACTTGGGTTGCTTCTATATCTTGGCTATTGTAAAAAGTGCAATAAACATAGGGGTGCATATATCTTTTTGAATTAGTGATTTTGTTTTCTTTGGGTAAATAGCCAGTAGTGGAATAATTGGATCATATGGTATTTGAGAACCTGTTTTTCTGAGTTTCCTTGGGCTATGATCCTTCCATCATCTTCAAAGCACATCACTCCAACTTCTGTCATCCTGGTTCTCTATGTCTCTCTTGCCTCCTTCTTTCTCTTATAAAATCCCTTGTGATTATGCTGGCTCTTCCTAAATAATCCAGGATAACTTCCCTCATCAGTATCATTATTTTAATCACATTGCCAAAGTCCCTTTTACCATGTATGGCAACTTATTCATAAGTTCTGGGAATTAGGCTGTGGACATCTTTGCGTGAGAGGGGCATTATTCTGTCTACCATATGTAGGGTTTAAAAGTTTTTCTGCTCCATTTTCCCTGTCTAGCATTGTTCTGAAGGCATCTTGGTACCACAATGCCTAAATAATCAAAAGTTTGTTGATACCATAAATATGCAACCAACTTCTAGCTTTTTTTTCAATGTGTCACCTTATAAAATGTTTCTTGCCATGACATTATGCTCTCTAGCAATCCTGGATCTTCTGGTGGACTCTGCTGGCTTCACTGTTTAGCAATAGAAGAATCTCTGAGAACACTATTATTCTTGATGTGATGACACTATCATCCTGTTAGCCCTATGACAGAGTGATATTGGAGAAGACACAGTCCCATCTCTTCATTCTCCATATAATCATTTTACAAGTTTGTATGAATGCAACATTTCATAAAGTTCTAATGTTTCCTGTTGGCACACAGGCTTCTTGGGGAGGATTCTGATACTTTTCCTTGTCTCTAAATCTTCTTCAAGTTTCTGTGCTATCATTCTCATGCCTTTAAGAAGTCCTGCTCTTTACCACAGCATTCTTTACCACAAGAAATCCTTTTTTTCTTAAGATTGATCCATCTGTTTCTCTTTCTTCACATCTTACTTTGTCATCATAAAAGTACTTTTCTTTCTACCTGCCTCATGTGTTCCCTAATTCTTATCTGATTACTTAAGTCATTGCATGGAGGTGAAATTCTTGCGTAAATCACAAACCTCCATAGTTTCCGCTGAATCCTCAAAATATGTTTAATTATATACATCTGTTGTGATATGATAAATTGATCACGGCAGAGATATTTTCAGGAGCTTATCTCCCCTTGTGGCACTACACGTGAAACTTATCAGAGAGGTATGGCGAATTGACATTTGCCAAGACACAGTTGTAAGCTCCTATTTCCTAGTTGATTAAACACCCTGAGGAGCCAGTGTTCATATCCTTCCAAGGTTATGTCAACTACAATGAGAAGTTTTAAGTAAACTAGTGGCTCTAGGTAATTCCTATCACCCATCATTTCATCTATCAGTCACTGGAAATAAGTAGTTGTTCCAGAATGCTTTGGAGTATTCTCTCAGACTGATAAATTCTTACAAGGCAAATCAAAGCTGTCTTGATGTCATCTTCAATCACAGGCATTGAATACCACTGCTTATCGAGTCTAAACACATAATCACAAACATACCATTAGGCAATTTTGGACACAAGATATAGCATTTAATTTTAAAAATAAATCCAGTCTTTTAAAAATAAATATGTTGCAATTAAGACTGAATTGATAGTGCCCAAATGGGATAGGCATATGGACTGCAAGATAACTATTTCCTTAGTGTAATCTGTTAGTTTATAAAATTCATAAAGAGGAAGTCCTCTGGATTGTTTTCTGAAACGTCATGAATGTTATGATAGAATTCACTTATATTTTCTCAGGGTGGCAATAATGATAATGATGATAGAGGACATTTATTGATTGCTGAGCTATGATAGATACTGTTTTACACATAATAATATAGTGCATACACAACATAGTTATTTAGATACTCTTTTCTTCCCATTTTACAATAAGAAGACCAGAAGAAAGTCCAGAGAAATAATGCAGTTTCTCCCCAGAGTTTCACAACTAGTGGGTGATAAAGCTGGACTTTGTTCTGCACTGATATGGCTCCAGACCTTGACCTGGACAATCATGGAAAGAGAAGAGTTCTTACTGCTGCTTTGGATTTGCTCCTCAAACTCTTCCCTCATCTTTCTTTGAGTTACTGAGGAATTCTAGAAATATGAAATGGAAGAAAAAGGAGACATAAGAGTTATTTACTTACTTTTCTTTTTTGGTGTATTTATATGTTCATGATATGTTTGCATTTTAATGTAACAACCTTGGGCTCTGTTATATACAAAGCATAAGGTCTATTAGAAAGTTAGTGGAGAGAGAATGAGTAATTGAAGGCAAAGAAAGATTCGAAGGAGAAGATAAGGACTGGACAATGATGAAGTAGCCGAATGGAACCATCTATTGCTCAGAGATGGGAGACAAGAAAGTAAGCATGAGCATGAGGCACGCAGGTCTGCAGGGCGGAAATAAGGCAGTTTGTGCATATTAGCTTCAGTTCCTTTTGGGTAGAGACTCCTCATCAGCAGTGAGCAAGGAGGATTATGAAAGTTATGGGACCTGAAAAGTTAACTGTTTCAAATAATTTCATGTGTCAGCTAAACAGACCTAGAAAATAGGCAACACTGTGATTTGCAAATATGCAGGCTTGTTGTTGCTATTGTTGTATATTTGTTCGTTCCTATGTGTGTGTGTGTTAATCTTGTAGTAGAGGCAAAGAAAACACTTAACCTGGATTCATTAAGGTTTAGAGGTTTACAGTGAGGCTCTGAGGTTGATAAAGTTAAAGGTGTCAGCTGGAAGGTCTGCAAAGGGAACCTTGCAGCCCATGCTGGCTAGAGAAAGAAAAAGGAGCAGTATGTGACCAATGGTCCATAGGAATACAGAAGTTCTGAAGTTTTATTTATATCTAACAGTAGATACAGTGAAAATAAGGCTGTTGGTGTGCTAGAATGATGATAGTTTAGGTAAGAGGGTGTTATGTTATATTAATGTATCAGAAATAGAATCTGTCTGTGTTACTATGACATACTAAATATACTCATGAAGTTTGGTTGTCAGAGTGACTGAACTAGAACGAGGCTTTAAAGGAGGTCAAAGAACTCTGAAGGTGCAGTGTGCGTCTGTTTCCACACATTAATACAAATGTTACTGAGAATAATAGTTGGAGGAGACAGGTGAGGGCTGTGAGTCCAGAGCCACAACTGTCATGGAGAGTGATAGTGTAAAGTGTCACTCAGAAATTCTTACATGATTATTCAGGTGACATAAGCCTCAAAAGAGGATGTTCATGCCTGATTGCTGAAGAGAAATGATGTGTAAGAGGCCATGTCACTCTTTAACATAAAATAAATAATATTTACTTATCTTGCTAATTATCTGCCCCCTCCCCAGCAGTATATAAGCTCCACAAGAACACAGAATTTTACATAACTGGTTCTCGAGTTTTCCTTTTTCTTAAAATTTGCCTGACATATAGTTAGTGTTCAATAAATATCTGTTGAATCAAAGCTAGAAGGATAAATCAAAGAACGATGAATAAATTGGTAATTGGAAAATAAGAATGTGGGCTTTGCCTCCTGGCCCTATGATCTAAGCATGAGAATAAAGAGCAGACATAAGAAATGTGGTATCTTGTGGGGAAATCCAATTTTTAGTGAAGGCAAGGAGGCAAAAGAAGATTTTGACAAATTACATTAGAAAGTGACGGAGTCCAAGATGAGAATATGGGAAGTAATAGGAGAAAGCAATTAATGGCTAAATAACCTGCTAATTTGGCAGAGATGAGTAAAAAATGATGTTAGTTTTATGGCATAAGTAAGAGTAAGTAAATTATTATACCATTATATCAATTAGGGTCACAATGAGAAACAGATGCTACATTCAAAGGTTTAATTGCAGAGAAGGTAATAAAGGACTTATTTACAGGGATGTGGGCAAAGTAAAGGAATCCAACCAGAGATGGTAAAGCCTCCCGGAACTAGCATCACAGAAAGTCAGTGTTGTCTTACTGAAGGGTAAGGAAAGATTGTGGTGCTATTAAACCTGACAAGAGCTCCTTCTGTGAGATGGGCATCAAGAAGGAACTCTTGTCTTAGGTAGAAAATTTCAGCCACTGTCAAATTGCAATCTGCTAAGGAGAGATGGGGGCAGGGGTAATAGAATACTAAATGCCCCTTACTCCCGCCTGCTCATTCCTATTGCTGTCAACCATGGGCAGAGTGAAACAAGGAGTGAGAGGGAGTGGAGAATGAACCTGGAGAAACACAACCATCTATCATGATGTGGAACACCAGTGGAGGCGCAGGAATATGTGTGTGCACTTTTACATATGTGCGTACATCCACGCTCGAGACATGTTTGGTTGGTTAGGTTATGCATTATGCAAAGGACCATATCAAGCTGACATGTGCGCCTTTCATTCGTGGTTCACATTTTTATTGGACAATGCTGATCTAGAGTCACTAAGAAAAGAGGTCTCCACGGGGAATATAAAATTAGATGGGTCTGGGTATTCCCAGGTTTCTCTTGGTAGACGTGCAGTTTTCTTCTAGCTTTTAATTCCACAATCTTATACACGCTCTACACATATCTATTCCCAGAAAGATATATTGATCAAAGTTATGACTCACAAAGAAATGGTGGTACATTTTATATTGATGCTTTACCATTTCTATAGGAAATTTTCCTTAAAGTTTTACTTAGATTTCTCAGCTTTTACCCTAGATCTTGAAAATTTTAACTTTGAAATCTTAATTTATTATTAGCTAAACTGGGAACCTTGCAATATACAAGGCTTAACCTAATGTTTTAATAGTACAACTATAAAACTGTAAAATCTATCAACTTGAAATTAGAAAAATATAACAGAGCTTAGGCAAGCTTTGATTTTAATTTGTTTCAGATCTATGGCAACAGTTTCAAAAGTTTCTTAGCAAAGAAGAATTGAATATTTTTAAAACCTTGAGAAGAAATTCAATATGCCTATCATTCTGCTCTCTGCTATATTCTTCCTTACTTTTCTATTACACAAGTTCCTGGAAACCACCTTCAAGGTATGCCAAGTATTGCAAAATTGAACAGGACTCTTGGGGTTTCCTGCATGCCATTTGGTCCCATTATAATGAAATCTAAATCCTAGATTTCAATACTTTGTGGCTATTAACATTCTATTGAACTTTATAAAAGAACTAAGCCATATAAATCCTGTGCCTTAGCTAAGTTGCTTTGAAAAAATGACATTATGCTTTCCAAGAAAAAGATACCTGCTTCTTATTCCATGCAAAGTATTGCAATATCCAGCGTCAGAGGCTACAGGAAAGATTTGTAGAGGCTGCTCTGAGAATTCACAGTCCAAAATTATCAGCTCGAGAAAGTTGAGGAATGGCTATTTTATGATTTTTTAGTTTTGGTGGCCCAATCTGCAACACAGTACTTTGTGTATGTTGGTTGTTCAATGTTTACATAGTTTAATTTGACTAGGGAACATGTACTTCAGAGACAGATCTTTTCATCAGTTAGAGGAGTCAACTGCTGGGGTTTTCCATAAGTCAGCCTTGGCAGAAGCCCATGACAGATATGTGACCTATTTGGAGTGGAACAAAAAAAAAAATTTTTTTTGTTTGTTTTTTGTTTTTTACAAAGTAAACCCTGGGGGAAAAACCCTGGAGAGATTACAAGAGAATCATAACCAAAGCAAAGTATAGGTCAACCTTATTAATAGAAGAAGCCAATGTTTTATGCACAAAAATTTCTGGTTTTAGAGCTAATAAATCTTATATTATCTTTTTCAGGAGATATTGCAATCAAAATTCAATCTAAGGAGTTAGCTTATACGAATGGCACATGTCATTTCAAAGATTCCTGAGTTGTAGGCCATTGATGATTTAGGAATTGAATATGAAATAATAATAATAATAATAATAATTGTTTAAAATAAAATGTTATTTTTTTTTAAGATTTTTAAAAAATTATTTATTTGACAGAGAGAGAGAAAGAGCAAGACAGAGAAAGCAGGGGGAGCAGCAGAGGGAGAGGGAGAACCAGGCTTCCTGCTGAGCAAGAAACTCGATGTGGGGCTCGATCCCAGGACCCCAGGATCATGACCTGAGCCAAAGGCAGACGCTTAACACCCTGAGCCACCCAGGAGTCCCTAAAAAAATATTTTTTAAAACCTTACTTTAAGTCAGGCTATTTTTTTAAGTAGTTTACTTACATGTACTGCTTTAATTATCAAAGTAACAAGTAAGTTTTAATATAATTATTTTTGTGGATGGGAAACCAGGCCATCGAGAGTTTAAGCAATTGCTCATAGTAGATCGAGGGGACATCTTGAGCTAGACTTTGAGTTCACACCCATTTGGGGAGATTAACAAATAAGGTAAAATGAAGCCTAAATAGGTGGTCCTGTTTACCTCTGAAATGCATAGGCTGTGTGGCTACAACTTGCTAAGCCTGCTTGAAACAGGAAATGTGGAAAGATCACATTTGAACAAGACTTTACCCAGTACCAGGCCCAGGAAGGAACTCTGTTTTACAAGGCATTACATGTCTAATGTTTTCTTAAGAGTCAAACTTCTGGAACCTAGTCAATCACTTTTCAAGAGATGTGCTCTGTAGAACCCTGAGCCTCTGGTCAACTAGGGGCTTCTCTGGTTTTGTACGTGCTCATTCGGAGAGATGTAGTAACACAGTCTTAGCAAGGAAGAGGGGCTTTCCGGAACTATGCAGTTATTAGCAGGTAAAACTCCTCTCACACGCATAAATCCTGTTATTCTGAAAATTTGGAGATCATACATGATTTTACATATTTACCAATCCATGTTATTCAACTTATCTTCATCTGGCTAGGGTACCATTTGATAAGTGCTTACCATATTTACGTAGTGCACACTTTACATATCATTTCACTAAATGCTTAAACCAATCCCGAGGGATAAGGATTGCTGTCTTCATTTTTCTGATGGGGAAATGGTGGGTCAGAGAAACTAAGTAATATGTTCCAGGCCACATAACATCTAAGTGACAGAGTAGGAACCCACATGTCTGAATCCAAAGCCTGTGTATATAACCCCTATGTTACATAAACACAAGCTCACAGTTTCGTTTCAAAGATATAAGGCCTTGGAAAAGGAGAAGAGAAGTGATATTTACTTTTGGGGGTAAGATTTAAACATTAAAAATTTGTAATTTATTAAACTGAATTATTAATATATAAATATTACTTGAGGAAATGTATAAATGAGAATCTGGAAAGGAATAAATGTTTTTTAAAAATTGATATTTAGGCTGGGTGATAGACATTGGGGAGGGTATGTGCCATGGTGAGCGCTGTGAATTCTGTAAGACTGTTGAATCACAGATCTGTACCTCTGAAACAAATAATACATTATATGTTAAAAAAAAAAAAGTAGGAAGGGAAAAATGAAGGGGGGGAAATTGGAGGGGGAGATGAACCATGAGAGACTATGGACTCTGAGAAACAAACTGAGGGTTCTAGAGGGGAGGGGTGTGGGGGGATGGGTTAGCCTGGTGATGGGTATTAAAGAGGGCACGTACTGAATGGAGCACTGGGTGTTATACGCAAACAATGAATCATGGAACACTACATCAAAAACTAATGATGTAATGTATGGTGATTAACATAACAATAAAATTAAAAAAAATAAAAAAATTGATATTTAGTAAATGGGAATGAGCAGGTATCATTACATAAGAAAATTTTTTTCTTTAGTGCTTAAAACATTTAAATTAAAAAAACGTTTATACTTTCTAGGACTAGCCATTTAATACTGAATAATTATTTTACTTGATTCATTTATTTTATTACGTGTTTTCTGATTACCCATTGTATGGATTCAGTCTGCACTTGACCCACATCCTTGAATTCATCTTTCTATTTCCATACACGAGCATAGCCTCTCCCTCAGACTGCTGGACCCTACCTTGCCCATGAGCTCGGTGGACTGGGAAGGTCTGAGAAATCACATGCCTCAACCGAAGCCCACCTCCTAACGGACAGCAGAGAGGTAGGGGTGAGTGACTAAATACCCCAGCTCCCTCACTCTGGCCATGTTACTTCTGAAACATGTTTCACACTGTTTCCCAAGCTTCCCGTGGGTTTGAGCTATGGTCAGTGACCACAGAAGTTCATTTAACAATATACCCCTTAGTGTCTGCCTTCCCTTTCCCAAGTCACCTCCCCATAACACTGTCAGCATTCCCCCCAAAATGACAAATACTCAACCCTTGTCTAAAAATCTGCTTTTGGAGATAACCTCAACTAAGGCATTTCTTATGTGCAAAGCACTGTACTGAGAGTATATTCTCATAAGACAAAACGGTTCCTGCCCACAAAGTTAAAAAAAAAAAAAATAAACAACATTCACTTTATTTCTAATCACTTTTACCTACTCATATATGTTTATGTGCAACCATAAGGGATAAAAGCATGTGAATAACTAGCATGTCTATACATACAACAGATACACATAGCACACATAGTATGTATGACGAATGTTGGTCACAGCATCACCTTGGTTATTCTCAGCAACTTTAACTTAATGAGAAACTAGATACAAAATTTAGATCTGGAAGAACTGGATCTAAAATTAGGACAATATACATGGTGTTAAATAAATAAATAAATAAAAATTTCTCCTTATGCACCTAGAAACATGTACAACATGCAAATTATAAAAAAAATTATCAAGAATTGAATGACTTCAAAGTTGGCAGGAAAATAACATTTTGTTTTAGCTGGGGCCACTTACGCTGAGAAACAAATTCCTATGACGTAAGTGTCTTGACTCAAATATTGTTGCTTTCATGCACTGGATTTTTCTGTGAATGGTTTTGGATGCCAATTGTGCTGTTCTTTTATTTTTACCTAATTTTACAATTTAAAATATTTTCATATCCAGTAGCAATGTTATATACACATTCATTGTTTAGTATTACTAGGATCACCCCTAAAAATCATACCTAAAATCCTTAATTGTGAACCAGAAATTGGATGTGACACAAAAACTACAGCAAAAAAGAAAAGACCAAGTAAATAATGTGACACACTCTGCTGTTAATTTAGAATTGCACACTCCACAAAATACTGATGTAATGCAGCAAATATTTTTAAAGGACATTAAAACAGAAATGCTTGTAATTTTAAAACTGTGTTGAAAGGGGCACCTGGGTGGCTCATTCGGTTGGGTCTGACTCTTGATTTCAGCTGAGGTCATGATTTCAGGGTCATGAGATCAAACCCCGAGTCAGTCTCCACACTCAGCGCAGAGTCTGCTTGAGATTCTCTCTCTCCCTCCCCCTCTTCCCCTCCTCCTCGTGTGTGCTCTAAGTAAATAAATAACATCTTTAAAAAAAAAGAAAAAGAAAACCAGTATCTAAGCAGGCAAGGTTGATGGGAAAATGCTGGTGATTGGCTACAAGATCCACACCGTTAAGACACAAAAAGTGTGTAGATTTATGTGCTCTGAGACTATCTTTCCCATATTTTATATTTATTCCTATGGAGAAAAATATGGTTATTTTCCCCTGTTCTTTTTTTTTTTTAATTTCAGTATAGCTGACGTGCAGTGTTACATTAGTTACGGGTTTACAATATAATGATTCACAATTCTCAGTGCTCATTGTGGTAAGTATACTATTAATCCCCTTTACCTAAAGAATAAGTTTTGAATAACATAAATTTTGAATTACAAAGATTTCTTCAAGAATATATCTCTAGCACAATATACGAGTATTCTCTTTTCAAGGTCATTAAAGTGCAAATTTTACATCATCCTCAAAGAAGTGTTAGTTGAAATCGATCTAAAATAATGGATTTGTAAAAGCAACTAGAAATTTTTTTTTTTTACCGTGGTTTGTTTTGGTTTTATAAAACACAATTGGTTTTTTATTATCAAAATCCTCAACATGTATTTATAACATCCTTCTGGATGTATTTTCTGAATGTTTTGTTATATAGGTTCAAATGGTATAAAAAACCATAAATGATGTAAAAGCATAACTCATAGATATTTCATACTGTTTTCTAAATCAAATGCAATATTTGCACATGGATTCATTTTCAATGGCAGGTTTTGTTTGTTTGAGATTTTGTGTTGTTTGTGTCAAACATTTAGGTAGTCAAACTTCCCTAGAGAAGAAAGTATCTTTACAAGGGTTCTATGGCATGATTGGAAATATGGAAAATATTATATATCACTTTTGCCTTGATATCAAATGTGCCAAGTACACTTAGTACATATTATAATTATTCTAACATGATAGTTAAAGTATTTTTTATAATTATTATGATTAGTGTCTCAGTTTTCCATTTTTGTTCTTTTCCTCCTTATTATGTATCCTGGTCTATTTCTTTTATTATTTTTAGTTAATATACACTATTTCATAGTTTCTTTAAATCCTAAGAAGGGAATTCTTTTAAAAATTAACTGAAGATTTTCAATCAACATGATGAAATAAAGTTTTCTCTTCTTCTTACTAATTTAAGCATTGTGCAATAGCACATAATATTTGCTATTTGATTATAGTTTTGAAAATTATAAACATAATTGAACAAAATCAACTAAGTGGAAACATGTAACTTTTCTTTCTGCATTTATTTCTCCCATTTTTTTCTATTTCCCTTTCTTTCTCCTACCCTCCTTCCGATATTCCTCTCGCTGTTAAAATATTTAAAAATCTTTAACACAGATAAATGCTATGGCTTTTTAGAAACACTTTGTACTGACTTATGCTCAATTTCAGCAGAGTGTTTTTCAACCTGAGAAATAAATCAGCATTTATATTTAATTAAGTCACCATCAGAATATAAAAGCACCAGATTAAGTGTGTGAAGCATTAGAAAAGCCAAATATTTTCAAATATTTTCAAAGATTTGTGCTTCTGAGTCCAGTCATGTCTCAGCCCTTCTATTTCCCCTCCCCAGAAACTGCTTGAGGGGCTTTGGGAAGCAAACCAATTTTTTTTTTACCTCCGACTTTTACCAACTGCCCTGAAGCTAGAGTTCAACAGGAAGGAGGGTATATCCTTTCATCTGGGAGCTATATTTAGTCTGCCCTGGGCCACGCATCTGAACCATATAGTGACAGTTCCCACCAGGTCTTAATGAACTTAGGGACACAGTTGTAGGTGACACACTCGAAGTTCCTGGGCCCCTGTTTTTTGTTTTTGTGTTTTTTTGTTTTGTTTTGTTTTTAGATTTTTATTTGTTTATTTTTGTGTGAGAGAGAGAGAGCGTGCATAAGCAGAGGTTGGGGGAGGCACACGGCAAGGGAGAAGCAGACTCCCCTCTGAGCAGGGAGCCCCATACAGGGCTTGATCCCAGGACGCCAGGATCATGACCTGAGCCAAAGGCAGACGCTTAACCGACTGAGCCACCCAGGCGTCCTCTGGGCCCCTGTTTTATTTATTTATTTATTTATTCTTTTTTTTAAAAATTTTTTTATTGTTATGTTAATCACCATACATTACACCATTAGTTTTTGATGTAGTGTTCCATGATTCATTGTTTGTGCATAACACCCATTGCTCCATGCAGAACGTGCCCTCTTTAATACCCATCACCAGGCTAACCCATTCTCCCACCCCCCTCCCCTCTAGAACCCTCAGTTTGTTTTTCAGAGTCCATAGTCTCTCATGGTTCGTCTCCCCCTCCCATTTCCCCCCCTTCATTCTTCCCCTCCTGCTATCTTCTTCTTTTTTTTTTTTTCTTAACATATAATGTATTATTTGTTTCAGAGGTACAGGTCTGTGATTCAACAGTCTTACAAAATTCACAGTGCTCACCATAGCACATACCCTCCCCAATGTTTATCACACAGACACCCCATCCCTCCCACCCCCACCACTCCAGCAATGCTCTTTGTTTCCTGAGATTAAGAATTCCTCATATCAGTGAGGTCATATGATACATGTCTTTCTCCGATTGACTTATTTCGCTCAGCGTAACACCCTCCAGTTCCATCCACGTCGTTGCAAATTGGGCCCCTGTTTTAACCCAGAGATCAAAAGACCCCCATCAGCAACCTATCAGAAACATTCTGAATACCAGTGTCCTGCATCAATGCCATATCACATTAACAAGAAAACAAAAGGGTAACAAAATGAGAACACATGGAGACCATTGAAACAAGTGAGGATTTCTCTGTATTGTGAGGAAAAGTATTTGCACTGGGTAGTTTCATGTGTCAACTTGGCTAGGCTATTTTATATACCTACTATTCAAGCAAACACTAACCTAGTTGTTGCTGTGGAGATATTTTGTTGTTGTAGTTAACATCTACCCATCGGCTGACTTAAAGTTAAAGAAATCACCTTGATAACGTAGGTGGGCTTCATCCATTTGATTGAAAGGCCCGAACAGTAAAAACTGAGGTTTCCTTAAAGGAAGAGAAATTTTGCCTCACGTTTGCAACATTGTTTCGCCTCACGTTTGCCTGAAAGTTTCCAGTCTGCTGACCTGTCATACAAATTTTGAACTTGCCAGTCTCCACATTCACATGAGCCAGTCCTTGAACTAAATCTCTTTATTTTATAGATGTAGACATAGCCAGAGATACAGATATAGATGTAGATTTGCTGGTTCTGTTTTGCCGGGGAACCCAGCTGCTGTAGGATTATTTACACGGTGCTCAGGAAAAACATCCTTTTTTTTCTGGCAAAGCTAGCTTTTTAACTTTTTCAATATGCGAGGCATCATTATAACCTCATTAAAAGACTATAGGCACAAAACAGGACTGACACCTGTCTTCATGCTTTTTTCTAATAATACTGTTATTGCATGATATGATTTTGACTGCAGTACATGATGATTCATATTATAACCATACAACTCTAGTGTATTTTAAGCTACTTTCACTTATTTTGGTCTATTGTAGTTCTCTTTTACCCCACACCTCTTTAATTTTGCTATGCTTTAAATTTTGCCTTAGCTCCTCTGATATTTTCACTATTTATATTTGCTCTATAGTTATTAAGATCATTCCTTTAGCTTGAAAGGGAAAAAGCAATTAGTTTTATCTCATCTGTCAAGTTTAATAATTTTATAGTGCTATCTGGAAAGCTAAGACTAAGAAGGATTTGTATTCCATATTCCTGATTAGTAGCAACAATCAATGTCTGATATTTGCCACAGGCGTGGAAGAGAAGGGTCAGGAGAAAATGTGGTACTTTTTGGGAAACATGTTGATGCTGGAAAAATCCATATCACCAGCCCTGACCTCTCTTCTGAGCTCTAAACCTAGATTCAATTACTTCTAGATTTTTCTTTTAAGTGACATCACCATTCATCTAATCCTCTAAACCAGAAAAGATACAAACTCTTCTTTTCTCTATGCCCTTCATTCTAGCTGACACCAAGCCTTGACAATTTTGCTTTCCAAACATTTATCTGTTCACCTCTATACTCCTATCATAGTGCCTAGTTAAATGTTACTTTTTGACTCTTCCAGTAAACAATGAATGTCTGAAGAACAGACATTCAAATATTTCTTTGCACATCTAGTGGCTAAAACAGTGTATGACACTGAGAAAGTTAATAAATGTTTGTTACATATAGAAACAACATCTATAAAGGCTTTTTCATTCCTGCCAAGCATAAGTCTAGCTTAATTCCCACCTCTCTTTGTATCCTTACTTCCTCCTAAATATTTCCTGTAAGATACTGGAGAACTTGTTTGCACTTATTCGTTAGCATGACTGTATCACACTAGTACTTGTTAAATTGTTGATAGAAATCACGACCCAAATCATTCTTGTACCACTTGTACTCAACACAATTCCTGATTTTTATTCCCTCAGCAAAGGCCTGCTTACAGGAGGGGAACAAGTACTGTTGAGGAAAAGAACAATCAGGAAAGGCATTCATGGTCTAGGTTCCAGATGCTTTTTTTTTTTTTTAAAGATTTTATTTATTTACTTGACAGAGAGAGACACAGTGAGAGAGCGAACACAAGCAGGGGGAGAGGGAGAGGGAGAAGCAGGTTTCCCGCGGAGCAGGGAGCCCGATGCGGGGCTCGATCCCAGGACCCTGGGATCATGACCTGAGCTGAAGGCAGACGCTTAACGACTGAGCCACCCAGGCGCCCCTCCAGATGCTTTTCTAGGCACAGAGAATGAATATCGCGTTTTAAGCATTTATTTTTATTAATTTTATTCAGAATACACATATGAGTGTTCTGGATCAGAAAGACTAGTTATTATTATTTAAAGGATAGTAACTTCACTGGCCTTCTTTGCCCCAGTTTTATCCCTGAGATGACATAATGAAAACCAGATGAAAAAAATAGAATCCACGTGTGGCCATATATTCCATAGGTGAGGAAGAAAGTAAAATGGATTTTCTCTGCTTATATTAAGGAGAAGGAGGCAGCTACCTGTCTTCTCTGCCAAAAGGAAGCAGAAAAACCTCTGCTCCTTTGAGATGGGATGAAAGGATCCCAGGTTCTCACTCTAATAATATGGGATGTGAATGTATCTCTCTAAAGGCCAGATACAGCCTAGTGTTTCAGGATTTTGCTACCCAGGGTCCGGGCATGATTTTCCTTTGAAATATAAACATATATCTCAGGAATTAGGTAATTCTCTTTGGAGTTGTCTCTAGGTAGGTGAATATTAACCTCCTAACACTTGTTTTTAGCTCAGGGTCCCAGATTTTAGCAAAATTTATTCAGAAAGCTCCATCTCTACAGAAACACAAAAATATTTCCTTTATATTGCCGTAGTGTGGCTATAATCTTTCGAGACCCAGCCACCCCTCAGTGAAGGTTGTTTTGGGGAATCATAGCTGAACATGGGATGTGAACTAGCAGAACCAAAATATAGGAACTTCAGGGCCTACTTAGACAATTGGACCAAAATAGCTATCCCTACAGAGTGGAGGGGCAAATGCATGACTTTATAAATGTAAGCTTAAATAACACTATGACAATGAGAAGCAACCACACGATTGGAATGAAGTGAGAATAATCTTAATATCAGAATATTATAAAATGTGTACCCCCGTACACACTCCTAGAGCATTAGGTCTAGCAGATAAAAAAATCTTACCTAAAAATATTAGTAAATCAAATAGAGTGCTACATTAAAATGATAATACATGATTACTTAGTATGTTTTATTCTAGTAATGAATACAAGACCGTTTAAAAGTATTATATCTACATAATTAAGCACAACAATAATTCAGAATTGAAAACAATTTCCATTACCACTATATTTAACAAACCAATTACAAAGACGCAGTAATGAAAACTGAAATATGACATTGGTACCAAAGGAGAAGAGCAGATCTAGGGGATCAATTAGAAAACTCAGAAATAAATATATGTGTGGATGTGTGTATATGTTTGTATGCATTTAGTATAAGTATACAGTTAGTTTCTATACCCTAAGGAAAAGATGGGTCAGTTAATGAATGGTGCAGGGCAGGGCCACCTGGGTGGCTCAGTTTGTTGAGCATCCTTGATTCTTGATTTCAGCTCAGGTCATGATCTCAGGGATCTGGGATGGAGCCTCTGTGGGCTCTGTGCTCAGTGGGGAGTCTGCTTAAGATTCTTTCTCTTCCTCTCCCTCTGCCCCTCCCCCTGCTCTCTGTCTCTCAAATAAATAAATAAATAAATAAATAAATCTTAAAAAAAATAAAATAAATGGTGCAGGGCAATTACTTTTTTGAGGGAAATTAAGTGAAAGTATCATAGTTGATCTTAAGTTACAAAATTTCAGATGGATTAAAGAGTTAAATATAAAAGAATTTAAACTTTTTAAAAATATGAAGACATTATGGGTGAATATTTATCTTGATTGAAGAAGGTTTTTCCAAATCAGGCATCAAAGACCAAAGATGGGAAAGAAAACAAACAAAATATTGTTAGTACAGTCCAAGTGATATGGGAAGCAAAGGCAAGAGAAAAAAAATAAGTTTCCTTACTGCCCACTGACAAGTCCTTGAAACAAGCAGAGTGACATTCCTCCAGGTACTCAGCTGCCTCCATGTTAATACTTTGCTAAGGGCAAAAGGCAATCTTAGCTTAACATTATTCTGACCCCACAGGATCCTGTAAATCTGCTTTAACATACAAAAATTCCTTTGGAAACTTCCTTTATCTCTACCCCCTGACATATATGTTAGCAATCATCCCCCAAGCATACGGCCCACTAATATACATCAGAAAGGTCTCATGACTAGGGTTTTACCTTTTCCTAATAATAGCTAGCTCCCTCAAGGTCCTGGTAACCTAGCTTCCAAAATTAGAGACTTATGCTATCCCTAACCCCCTCTCAACTTGAAAGTATATAATCTGGCATTCCTCATGATCCCCCCTTCCCCCCAGCTCTTTCTGTCCATGGTTCCTGTTCCCATGCTTTAAAAAAAAAAAAATCACCTTTTCGCACCAAAGACATCTCAAGACTTCTTTCTTGGACGTTGGCTCCAAACCCCAACATCTTTCCTACATCACAAGGGCAGACTGAGAAGAATATTTTATGAATACGTAATGCAGGAATAATAAACATCCATTATATTTAAATTGTACTGACACAGCATAGAAAAATTGAAACACATTATAGAAAAAAAATTGAGAAAGAACATGAACAGAATTTTACAAATAATGTGATTCAAGTGATCCACAAAGCATATGAAAATAAAAATTGGATATGATTCTCCTCTAATATAATAATAATTATTATTACATCGTATAATTATATCATATTATTATTATTACATTAAATGATAATCATTTATTATTGTTGTTAAATTCCCCACCTTTGCAATTGTTTGGAAAGTGGACACTTTCCTGTACTGTTGTTGAGAAAGTAAACAGGAGTGATTGTTCTAAATGCTTATCAAAAGTTTAGAAGTTGTGCATTCTTTAATTCTAATCCAGAAAAGCATCCTCTGTGCATAACCAGAGATTTCAACAAGGATGTAAGCAAAATATCTGAGAATAAGCCTATATTAAAATTTTATATATACAGTGCAAACTATGAACCGTAACTCTTCTATGTTTGAGGAAAGTAACCTGCATGAAAAAAGAAATGGAAATAAAAACAGATTAAAAGTTATGAATATCATTTTTAATTGAGAATAAAAATATATTTCTAAAAAAATTAAAACAAAATGTGGTTATTTGTAGATGGCAGGTTAATGGTTATTTAGGTTTTCATCTCTCTTCTTCCTCCTTCCTTTCTCCAATACCGAGCCTTCAATGTGTTCTTCCTTCCTTCCTTCCTTCCAATCAAATTTTAAGAAATTGTTGGGAATAATGATGTGGGGCATTTAAAAGAGAATAAACACTGTTTTCTAAACAAGTTTTTTTCTGTAGCAGCAATCATGTGCTTATAAGCTTTCTAATCTGAGTTAAAATGACTTAGCCAAAAAAAGGAGGTATTAAATTTCTATTCCTTAGGTGTTTAGATTTGTTTTACATTTATTCACAGTGAAAAAAAAATAAAATTATTTGCAAGCTGAGCCTGCATGTATATGAAGTACTGTAGTAGATAAAGTAAGAAGAAACCTAGAAAAATTAAATATAGTTAAAAAAATCTTTCAGGAACTCCTGGGTGGCTCAGTTGGTTAAGCGTCTGCCTTCACCTCGGGTCATGATCCCAGGGTCCTGGGACCAAGACCCATGTCGGGCTCTATGCTCAGCGGGAGCCTGCTTCTCCCTCTCTCTGCTGCTCCCCCTGCTTGTACTCTCTCTCTCTCACTCTGTCAAATAAATAAATAAAAACTTAAAAAAAATAAACAAAAAAATAAAAAAAAAATCTTTCAGGTCAGATTCTTGAAAAAATATATACTTATATTTTTGCTACAACTTATATCTACATGGATATACATACACACATTCTTACATAAATATCTACATACACAGAAAGAGACACACACATGTAAATGTATGTACACACACAGACAATAGAAACTCCACGCCGTCTTTAAGTTATTGTCTCAAGGAATCACTTGGAAAGATACACATGGAATTAAGTAGACATAGGTGAACAGCATTATATTTGTGTTGTTCTGATATAGAAGTTTTATTACAGTTAAGTTTTTGAGCACAAATGCCTGAGGCTTCCAATCGCTTCATCAATCCTCAGGTTTTAACTTGGTTAACCACCATACTATGAAAATTTAGAGAAATAAATTTTAGTCTTTGGGGACAAGTGCAGAGTTTATAGAAATAAATAAAATAAATCTTAAAGTGAACATTAAAAAAAGATGTGAGAAAACATTCTCTGCTTTTACAATTTCACCTCTTGTCTGTTTCCATTATTCATACTTTTTTGCTTTCTTCTCAGTTTCTCTTTGCAAATCTGAGCAGTATCTGTAAATCATCCCACTTATTTTTTCAAAGTGGGATACATGTTAATTTATGAGTTACAACTAAAATATTTTTGAATAATGAATCCAACTATAAAATAACATCTTCACTTCATCATTCACTGATAATATTCATATTCTATGAGTGTGTGTGTGTATCAGTCACGTACTGTTCACTCTCAAGTATCATTTCAGCTATAAAGCATTGAGTTATGTCAGCAGCCATGAACTCTGCTATTATAATACCAAAACACACACACACCTGCCCAAACACCTAAGCTAGACTGTAGAGATGACACGCCGAACATGCAGGCAAGAGTACAAAGCTGTCTTCCCGTTTTAGAAGCACCTTCAAAGTGATGTGTATAATTTCCTCAAAAAAAAAAAAAGTTGCTGAATCTACAGCCTGTTCTTCAAATGTAGGCTTGAAAATAATTTATTCTGTTGTTACATGTGAGAATTTACATGAAGTCATGGAAAGATATCTCCTATCATAGCCTCTAGAGTATAAATGCAATATGAGAATTTGTTCAACTTTCTTGCAGTCACCTTTGATTCTTCTAAAGTTTTAATGTCAGCATCCAATTTGGTAATAGAAAAACTTGTTTTTTTATTTTTTTAAGATTTTATTTATTTGAAAGAGAGAATGAGAGAGAGAGAGAGAGAAAGCACGAGAGGGGGGAGGGTCAGAGGGAGAAGCAGACTCCCCGATGAGCAGGGGGCCTGATGTGGAACTTGATCCCGGGACTCCAGGATCATGACTTGAGCCGCAGGCAGTCACTTAACAAACTGAACCACCTAAGCGCCCTGAAAAACTTGCTTTAAATACATGTTTGACATGATTTCAATTGTTGGGACTGCTTAGATTTTGTCACTGATGTATTCTTATCAACAAAAAAGGCTACACTCTTGGGGATCAGGGCAGATGCCCAAAGAAAGACTTCTGTGTGCAAAATGTATTTGCATGAGTTTTTGAATTCAGTGCAATAGTACTCGCATTAGTTTGGGCAAGTCATTTTCAATACTATTTCTCACAGCCTGTGGAGAGAAGAGAATTTGAAGAAATATTTTCTGACAATAATCTGGCAACCATGGCACATCTTACTCCCCTGCACACACACCCCCATATGCCGTCGACCAAGAAGACCTGCATTCACTGTTACATAGAAAAGGCAATACTATGATGTTGCAGATAAAGAATATAAGACTTAAAAACACTTCTTTTTTAAAAAAATAGTGACACATCCAGTAAGAGATGAAGCTGGGAAAAACAGTGTCTTCTGCAATTTCAGCCAGATATTCATTCCTCTATAACACAGGCAAAACCAAAATTCCACCAGACTGATCTAAGGAGACAGGATGAGTGATATAGCATGTGAGTTAGATCTTAAAATACCAAAGGAATAGCAACTAAATAATTTGACAGAAAAGAAGAGGGAAAACATCTCACGCGGAAGCAAAGCCTATCGATGCCATTGAATGAAATATTGGAAATGTTGCCTGATTGATCTTGAGTTCAATTTTCCCTTCAGCACAAGGAGGATTTAAATGAAAGCCCTGTTTCTAGTTTGGACCGACATATAAGTACATCCACGGTGCACAGTGGTATCCTAAGGGTTCCGTAGATAGCATTCTTTTGAAATACCAACTTTACTCAAAGTCCTGAGAGGGAAGATACAATAACATCATTCATTCATTCATTCATGTTTTCATGCATCCAAAACATATTTATTAATCATTTAATATGTGCCAAGTATAGTGCTATGTTCTGAGGATAGAGCAGCGAACAAGATTAAGTCCTTGTCTTCACGAGTCCTTGTTCATGTGTGTTCATGTGTCTGTGTATGTGTTTGTGCATGCAAACAAGCATGATCTTTGCTTATTGAGGGTGTGAGGAGAGGTGAAAAAATATATAATTTTGAATCAGAGAGGGAAAAATGATTTATATTGAGTCACCAATTCTTGGCACTGGGAAAGTATAATAACTTTGAGCAAGTGCAGGATATAATCATTGATGTATTATAAAAGGCTAATTTTGTGGCAATATATCCTAGAGATTCATAAGATGAGAGAATGACAGGGGTGCCTCGGTGGAGGTTGGTTAAGCCTCGGACTCTTCCTTTAGGCTCAGGTTGCGATCTCGGGGTTGCGAGCCCCACAGCCCCACATCAGGCTCCGGGCTCTTTTTCCTTCTCCCTCTGTCCCTCAAGCTCATGTTCATGCTCTCTCTCTCCCTAAAATAAATAAATAAATAAATCTTCAAAAAAAAAAAAAAGAGAGAGAGAATGACAAAGGTTAGGTTGTGGACTATTATAGAAATATAAAGGAGGTAATTTGAGATTCAAGCAGCAAGTTTGAACAGCAGAGTTGTGTTATGAGGTAGAGAAAACATCTGATGTTATTTTGCCAGAATCTACATATCAAAAGCAGTATTGATAGGGGAATTAAATCAAACAGTTTGCTACCAACTATTTTATTTTTGTCTCATTCCTGCAGTGGGCCAATATATTTCCTGCATTTCCTGAGAGATTTACACTCATGGAAACTAAGGTGGGAAAAATTGTCAAGAAAGAGTCAATTAGGTCATACATTCCAGAAAGACCAAGTCAGATGTACACTGAGTCAAGCCTGCTAGATGTGACAAGTACACTATTATCAATAACCTCTAAAGGAACAATTTTGTAGAATCATGGAATGTGCTTTGCAAAACAAAATGTGTTTTTCCTACCTCCCACCCTGTGTCTATCTCATCACTCTTCTAACCGCCGTTGGTTTTTGGTACGTAACAGGAATTCTCAAGTTCACTCACAAATAAGTGAATAATGATCAAATAGGAAGGGGTGAGGATTGGATGTTAAAAAGTAGAGGAAATGAATATAATGTATAATTTCTAGCACACATTAGTAAATAATGGTGTGATGAACTCAAAAAGCATACATAGGCCTATACCTCTTAGAGGTTATCTCAGGTTAAGGAAAAGTTGTTTTGAAGATTAGAAAAACTTGACTACAGACAGCCCGAGGAGAAAGAGTGACTGGAAGAGAACCTGGGAGAGATACAGTAAGAGAGAAAGGAGGACAGAATTGAATAGGGGGCATAAAATGTAAATGAAGATAATCTTAAAAAGTTGAAAAGTCTCTTTTTTTAAAGATTTTATTTTTTTCAGTTTTTACTCTTAATATTTTCTTCTTTGTTTTAATTTTTTTATTTTTTTTTATAGTTTCAGAGGTAGAATTTAGTGATTCATCAGTTGCATATAACACCCAGTGCTCATTACATCAAGTACCCTCCTGAATGCCCATCACCCAGTTACCCCATCTCTCCACCCATTTCCCCTCCAGTAACCCTCAGTTTGTTTCCTCGAGTTCAGCATCTCTTATGGTTTGCTTCCCTCTCTATTTTCATCTTATTTTATTTTTCCTTCCCTTCCCCTATGTTCATCTGTTTTGCTTCTTAAATTCCACATATGAATGAAAACATATAATTGTCTTTCTCTGATTGACTTATTTCACTCAACATAACACCTTCCAGTTCCATCCACGTCAAAGTAAATGATTAAGTATTCATCCTTTCTGATGGCTAAGTAATATTCCATTGTGTGTATATATATATATATATATATGTGTGTGTGTGTGTGTATATATATATATGTATATATATACACATACATATATACCATATCTTCTTTATCCATTCATCTGTCGTTGGACATCTCGGCTCTTTCTACTCTTTGGCTATTGTGGACATTGCTGCTATGAACATTGGGGTGCAGGTACCCTTTCGGATCACTACATTTGTATCTTTGGGGTAAATCCCTAGTAGTACATGGGATTGCTCTATTTTCAACTTTTTGAGGAACCTCCAAACTGTTTTCCAGAGTGGCTGCACCAGTTTGCATTCCCACCAACAGTGTAAGAGGATTCCCCTTTCTCCACATCCTCACCAACATCTCTTGTTTCCTGTGCTGTTAACTTTAGCCTTTCTTACTGGTATAAGCTGGTATTTCATTGGGGTTTTGATTTGGATTTTCCTGATGCCGAGTTATGTTGAGTACTTTTTCATGTGTCTGTTGGCCATTTGCATGTCTTCTTTGGAGAAATGTCTGTTCATCTCTTCTGCCCATTTCTTGACTGGATTTTTTGGTCTTTGGGTGTTGAGTTTGATTAAGTACTTTATAGATTTTGGATACTAGTCCTTTAATCTGATAAGACATTTGCAAATATCTTCTCCCATTCAGTAGGTTGCCTTTTAGTTTTGTTGACTGTTTCCTTTGCTGTGTAAAAGCTTTTTATCTTGATCAAGTCCCAATAGTTCAGTTTTGCTTTTGTTTCTCTTGCCTTTGGAAGTGTGTCTAGTAGGAAGTTGCTGCAGTTGAGGTCAAAGAGGTTGCTGCCTGTGTTCTTCTCTAGGATTTATTTTTTTTTAGAGTGGTTATAAGTTCACAGCAAAATCGAGAGAAAGGTTCAGAGGTTTCCCATACATCCTCTGCCATCACACACACACAGCCTCTCCCCTCTGAACATCCCCCACCAGGTGGTACATTTGTTACAACTGATGAACCTACACTGACATTCATAATCACTCAAAGTCTATAGTTTACCTTAGGGTTCACTGTTGGTGTTGTTTATTCTATGGGTTTGGACAAAAGTATAATGACATGTATCAATCATTACAATAGCATGTGGAGTATTTTCACTGCTCTAAAAATCCTCTGTGCTCTGCTCTTATTTTCATTTTCAGTGTTACACTGAATACAAAGGAGTAAGAGAGACCAGCTTTCCAAGAAGCTTTTAAAATATTTTTAACATTATTAAAATTTTTAGTCAAAAAACAGACTTAGTGTCAAGGTAATCAGGCCAATCAAACTTCAGAGCCAGGTACTTAGGGAGATCAGTAAATTTCTCTTAAGGGAAATTTTTAATGACAAGACAGCCATCTGATAGACTCCATTTGTTTCGATTGCTTCCGCACTGTTGGAAAAGGTGACTTTGAAATGGCTTCCAGCCCTACATTTTTATGATTCAATGATTCATTTAAGCCATCAATACTAACTGTAGAATAATAATTCAAGCAAATCATAAAATTTTGGTCCCCAGGTTGCGATCAATTTATGTGGGGTCTTGTGTTTCAAACAATTCTCTTTTATTACAATTACAAACACACACATTATGAAACTAGACTCTGCTTGTACTTTATTGGAAGACAAATATCGCATGCTTAAGTTCTCATTCAATAATACCACATGTGACTTCTAATCATTTGCTTACCCTGTCAGAGCTCTCAAATTAGTGTACATCACTTATGAATTAATATTTCTAGTATATGCTAAAGTATTAGAAATGAAATTGCTGTATAACACATGTTTAACATAGTTATTTTTTTTTTTTAAAGATTTTATTTATTTATTTGAGAGAGAGAATGAGATAGAGAGAGCATGAGACGGGGGAGGGTCAGAGGGAGAAGCAGACTCCCCGCTGAGCAGGGAGCCCGATGTGGGACTTGATCCTGGGATTCCAGGATCATGACCTGAGCCGAAGGCAGTCGCTTAACCAACTGAGCCACCCAGGCGCCCTAACATAGTTATTTTAATTTCATTCAATACCTGTTGTATCTAGTACTTGTTATTTGATAATTCCTACCCTTAAATAAATGTGTAGGTAATCAAAACGAGGTATTTATGTAGAGGCTACACTAATTTCTGATTTATTGAAAAGTAGATATGTGTCATGTATTTATTTTTGCCAGGGCTTTGCAAAATTATTGAATTTACTGAAACAGTAATTAACTCTCTCATCTTATAGTTTCTTTTAAAATTGTTGATGAAAGAAGCCATCATTGAGGTCCATTATTCTTAATTACCTTAGGTCAATTGATCCAGCATAACTACTACAAAGTAGTACATACCTTATTGTCTAACAACTTAAATCAATAACAGCATACTCACGGTAACGATTTTCAATATAGATTTGAAAGAAAAAAGATCATGAACATTATGAGCATATTTTACATAAATGTTCAAAAACTCATGTATTTTAGAATTGGCCGAGTATGCTAAAAACCAATTTGACAGCAAGAATTTTTTCCCCTGATTTGTGTTAAAATATTTGTGCCCAGAACCTGTATTATCCAGATAGGTTTTACAGTATTGTACTGGAGACAGAGGGGAGAGATATAATAAAATGTCATATCCTAAACTCGTTCCTCTGAAGGTTTCTCTGGCTTTTCATTGAATAACCTAATTAGCTTTATTTCATGATTATTGATCTCAATCTATCTTGTTGTCTTTGCTAACCAGACTTTAACTGGGACTCTCAGAGTCTGTCTTGTACTCTTGTAAATCTCAAGATCTTGTTTTGCCTCACTCTTAACTTGCCATTCTGATGTTTAAATTTCTTGGCCATCCAGTTTAGTTCCCTGGTTCACCTAATATGTTGCAAGACTCTGAGCTAGCATGAGTTGCATTCCAGGTGAATACCAATCCTAAATGGCTAAAATCACTTTTGTTCACCTAACACCTTTTTGATTCAGCAACCAAACCTACCCTAATTCTTACAGGTAAGATTTTTTTAAAAATATATTTCAGTGCTAACAATAATACATAAACAATGTTAAAAAAAAAGTTAAGCACTACCAAAAAGTATAGATTAAAAAGTCAAAGTCCAAAATTCTAATGAACTCCCCAGAAACAACCACTTTTGCTTATTGGGGGTTTGAATTCTTCTGAAAGTGAAATCTATAATTCTAAATAACAGTATTCTTTTCTCTTTAGTCAATTTTAGGCAATATTTACAGACTTTGCTTTGAAAAATGAAGACTTCATTTTCCATCTCAATCTTTCTTTAGAGATATTCCAGGGTTGGAGGACCTTCAATACAGAACACTTGGATGATAGACAACTAACAAAAGCCGTTATTTTAAATAGAGCTTGATTTTCTATATAGTAAGGAACATACCCAATAGCCAAGAATAAAGAGGGTTCCTGCTGAGAATATGGAGAATGGCAAGAGAATGTAGTCCCATTCTAACAAGAATAAACTGGAAAATCTACCAAATTATAAAACATCTAAGGCTTCAAAGGGCTGAGATAATCAAAGAACCTAATGAACAAAGCCTTCCTAGACGAGGTGGGGCCCCTGCAGTCTCACCTTTGCCAAAGCAGTAGGGAGAGTATGTTTTAGAGTTCATTAATTTCTTTCCCATTTCTTTCTTTTAATAAGACTGTATCACAGTTCAGCTGTCTGTTGATAATTTTTGACAAATGACACATCTTATTTTTCTCTGGAAAATACATCTTTTTACTTTTGTCATAATATTTACGTACTTCAAACTCTTTCATGTTATGTATTGTCATTACCTAAGAGATTAGCAAATGCAAGACTAATACTACCTAGTATTAGTTATAATAAATAAATTTATAATAAAATAATAATATAATAATAATAAAATAAATAAATAAAATTCATTTATTCAATAATTATCCATTGGTCATCTACAACGTTTAAAGCACTGTGGTAGGGGCTGTGTATAAAGGACTTCATAAAAGAATATATCCTGCCTTTCAATGTACACTCTTTAGTGGGGAGACAGACATCAAGCAAAGACACAAATAAATGGATGTAACTGCAATTTGTAAGTAAAGATACAAAAAAAATAGAGTGAATGATAGAAAATATATTTTCTCTCATCTTACCCATAACACAGTTGTTACATAACACAGTTAACTTTTTGAACAAATCTTGCTCTTTTCACTAGCTCACAATTTTGCTTTTGTTATTTGATAATCATAGGAGAATTCCTGAGAATATCTCTTTTTAAATATTAATAATAAATCTTTGGGTGTTCAAAAATGTGGCAAAGTATTTGATATTTAAAGATTTTTTATGAAACACAATACATTAAAATCTTATCCAATAAAAAGAAAGATTATACCTATTAGAAACTTATTTTAAATATAAATATATAGAGAAGTTTAAAGTTTTTTAAAATGAGATTATAACCATATATAAAAAGATATATAAAAGATATAGCTAAGCATGAGATAATTTGAGTGATTATTTTAATATCAGAAAAATAGACTCCAAACAAGGAATATTAAGAGGATAAAGAAAACATTTCATAATGTGAAAGGAACACTCTATCAAGAACATATAATACCTCAAATGTCTACAAACCTGGAAAAAAAACAAAAAACAAACTTCTCTGCCCCAAAGGGAAGGAAAAACTCTGTCTCTCCTCTGAACACTCTCAGAACGTTTTACTTCTGACACCAAGCGTGTGGGATTTTTCCACACCAAGCAATTCTCCTATTCTCCAGACACCACCTGGGTACCCTGCAATTACACTCAATTCTGGAACTATCTACCTGGAGTTAGCATTGGATCCTACAAATTAAAGGGTTCAGTCCCACAGGACTGCCTCCACTTCAGACACCAGTCTCAAGTCCAGGTTGCCACCTATATTTATGACTGACCAGCTATAAATTGGGGTTCCCACAGCCTCCTCCTTGCTTTGATAATTTGCAAGAACAGTTCACAAAACTCAGGGAAACACTGTGTTTACAAGTTCGTTATACAATAAAAGCTTTGATAAAGGATATAGGTGAACAGCCAGATGGAAAGATATGTAGGGCAAGGACTAAGAGTCATGAGTAGAGGAACTTCTGTCTCTGTGGAGTTAGGGTGTTCCCAACATGGTACATGGATGTGTTCACCAAACCAGAAATCCTCCAAACCCCCTAAATTAGGGATTTTTATGGAGGCTTTGTTACATAGGCATGATTGATTAACTTAATCTTCAGCCTTTCTTCCCTCCCTGGGTGATGGGAGGCTGGGGCTGAAAGATCCAAGTATCTATTGATGGCTCCATCTTTCTGTGACCAATCCCCATTCTGAAGCTAATACAGAGTTTGCCAAGAGTTGCTTCATTACAACAAAAGGTGCTCCTATCACCCAGAAAATTCCAAGGGATTTAGAAGCTCTATGATAGGAATTGGAGTCAAAGATGAAGTGTTAGAACAAAGAATACTCCTAGCACCCCCACCACTTAGGAAATTACAAAGGTTTTAGGAGCTCTATGCCAAGGAAGGGTCAAAAGCCAGATAGAAAAAAATGCTCCTAGCACCCTTGGAGTTTAGGAAATTGCAAGGGTTTAGGAGCTCTATCTAGGAGCCGGTGATAAAGAGGAAAATATGTATTTATTATTATATCACAATTCCACAAAACTTAACAGGGCATTAAAATACTTGGTACAAAAATGGACAGAACTTAAGGAAATAGACAAATTGACAATTATAGTAACAAACTTCAACTAGCCTCTCTCAGTAATTGCTAGAATAAATAGACAACAAAAGTCAGTGGGGATATAGAAGCCATTAATAATATTATTAACCAAATCAAAGATTGAAGACATTGTTTTAAGAAACTCAAAAGGAGGGCGCCTGGGTGGCTCAGTTGGTTAAGCGACTGCCTTCAGCACAGGTCATGGTCCCGGGGTCCTGGGATTGAGTCCCACATCAGGCTTCCCTTGCTCTGTGGGGAGCCCCCTTCTCCCTCTCCATCTGCCTGCCACTTTCCCTGCTTGTGCTCTCCCTCTGTCAAATAAATAAATAAAATCTTTTAAAAAAAAAGAAAAAAAAGGAAAAAAAGAAACTCAAAAGGAATAATTAAATTAAGTATGTAGAAAGAATCAAATATTAAATATAAGAGCAGAAATAATAAAATTGAAAATGTGCAACAATAGAGAAAATCAAGAAAACCAAAAGATTTTTTTTACAAAGATAAATATGATTGAGTAAACCTCTGGCTAGATCAATCAAGACAAATATCTCACAAACTTCTAACATTAAGAATAAAAGGGGGGTATCTGTACCTATCTTAAAGACACTACAACAATAATAAAGCAGTATTATAAACAATTTTTTGTAAACCAATTCAATACAACTTAGATAAAATGGACAAATTCTTTGAAAGCCACTGTGATAGGCAGAATTGACCCCAAATACATCTATGCACTAATCCCTGGAATCTGCGAATCTGTTATGTTACATGGCTAAAGGGACTTTGTAGATGTAAATAATATAATGAACCATAAAGCAGGGAGAGTATCCTGATTATCTTGCTGAAATCTAATCATATGAGCCCTTAAAAGCAGAGAATATTCTCAGGCTGGTTTTTTTGTTGTTTTTTTTTAAGATTTTATTTATTTATTCATGAGAGACAGACAGAGAGAGAGGCAGAGGCAGAGGGAGAAGCAGACTTCCCTTCCACTGAGCAGGGAACCTGATGCAGGGCTCGGTCCCAGAACCCTGAAATCATGACCTGAGCCGAAGGCAGACGCTTAACCATCTGAGCCACCCAGGGGCCCTCTCAGGCTGGGTTTAAAGAGATTGGGCAGAAGAGGGGTTCCAAGAGATTTGAAGGATGAAAAGGACTCCTCTTTGTTGCTGGAGAGGGGTCACATGGAGAGCATGAGAAGGAATGTGAGAAGATTCCATTTGACTGGCAACCAGGAAACCTGGAACTCAGCTCTACATTTGCAAGGAACTGAATTTGGCTAATATCTTAAATGAGCTTCGAAGTGGATTTATTCTCAGAGCCTCTCAAAAGGACATCTTGATTCTAGCTTTGGGAGACATTAAACAGATGACCCAACTAAATCATTCTACACCTGGATTTCTTACCTATTGAAGTGTGAGATAAAAATGTGTTGTTTGATGCAACTAAATTTATGGTAATTTGTTATGACAGCAATAGAAAATTAATACAAATATCAAAACTGACTCTAGAATAAACAGATAATTCGAGGTGACCTATATCAATTAAATAAATTTAATTCATAGTATAAAATCTTTTCACAATTGAAACATTATGTCCATATAGCTATACTGGTAGATTTTGTTAAATTTTTAATGAGGAAATAATATGCCAACTCAAACCTCTAATGGATTCCCATTATACTCAGTAGAGAAAAAATAAAACAAAATAAAAACTAAGCTTTTAATAGTATAAGAGCCCAATATTATTTGGCCTCTTTCTCTTACTTTGCATTCCATCTCTGACCACTTCCTCTACTGAAAGAACATTGTCTTCTTTCTACTCTTTAACTGTATGTACCAAGATCAAAGCTACCTAGGGGACTTAGTAATTTCTTTACCTTCTCCCTGGAACATACTTTCTTAGACTTATGCATGACTTGTTCCCCCACTCGATCTGGGTCTGTTTTCATAGTGCATCAGCTCTAAGAGGCCCTTTCCAGCCACTACCCTATAAAATCTCCCACTGAATTTTCCCCCTACATCGCTTTGCTTCTTGTTGTAATATTTACCATAATACTTCAACGCATTTTGTTAACTATTTATTTATATTTATTGTCTTTCTTTTCCCCCAGCAAAGGAATTTTATCTGTATGTTCACATTTTGCAGTACCCACAAGAGTGCTTGGCATAAACTAGACAGTAAATATACATTTATTAAGTGCAAAACGAATGAATTGATAAAATGATGGTTACTGTTATCCCCTGCTAATATTCTCCTTATTTTTCTGTTTTAAGTTATTTGACTATTTCAGGTTTTTCCTAAATTCATGCTGTAGAGGTGGATAATGCCTTTGTATCTGGAAAGATGGAAGAATACATGACTGAAGGAGTCATTTATATGAAATGTAAACCTTGTTGGGAGTCATTAGGGAAAAAAAACTATAAATTTTTCCAATACAACATTTCAAGCACAATTTTAATGTATTAAAACGGAGTGGACCTGGAGGAATTTTAGGGCAATGAAAGTATTCTGTAAAATGCTATAATGGTAGATATGTGTCATCAGACATTTGGCAAAATGTGTAGAATGTACAAGACTAAGAGTGAATCCTAATGAAAACTATGGATTTTGCATAGTAATGATATGTCAATGTAGGTTTATTGCTTGCAACAAATATACCACTTTGGTGAAAGATGTTGAGAGCGTGGGTGGGGGGAGGGTTGCTGGGGGGGTGCATGGGGGACAGTAGGGAGGCCACTCATGTGTAAAGAAAGGCAGGGGGTATATGGCAACTCTGTACTTTTTGCACTGTTTTGCTATGAACCTAAAATAACCCAAAAAAATTAAGTCTATTTTTAAAAAGAGTAGATTCTTCAATTTACTTGGGAATTCAGTGTAGTTGACAGACAAACATTGACATATAATGTTTTCAAAAACATTTAAAAATATTCTGTGGTGTTTAACATTTTATGGCAATTACTTGTATTCTTTAAAGTAGACACATTTATTTGATCTAACATTTAAGGTTATTTATTTAACCATTCTATTCTAAGGTATTTTTAATTATTATGGGCATAGACAAATACTTAGGAAAATAATTAATAATGACCACTTTAATTTGTGAGTAGAATTCTGAAAATCTGAAGGTTTTTTTTTTTTTTTTAATAACTCATCTGGCAATAAAATCTGATTTGACTTGAACTTGTTTGGTGGAATGCCTGACCTGAACAGGTAGAAGCTAATTATAGTCTTTATTGATCCCTCTTACTGTGAGTATTTATATGTTTTTCTGAAGAGGTAATAATATGGTCAACTAAAGAATAGTACCCTAGATCCAATTGAAAGGTATTGTAAAATAGATTGCATATACGCTGCACTACTTTTTGTACGATCTAGTAATTCCTGAAATCTATAAAGCCTCTAGCCTCAGCGGCTCTGGATAAGAAATTGTCAATCTAAACATCCTTATGAAAATAAATGTTGAGCAATATGGATGGGCATTCATTGAAAAGTAATGAGCTTAAATCAACATCTGGCGTGTAATATGTGCTACATAAATGCTAACTATTATTATTAAGCTGAATTATTGGTCTCTCAACTATAAAAGAAGAGTGTTCATCAACTAAAAATCAAGTACAACATCTCAAACTCAACACAAATCCACTCCCACTTTCAAACAACACAGTAAATGTTCTTCATCTGCATCTTTTCCCACCCCAACACAGTTATGGCAAATCTAGGCTTCCAGTTACTCAGATCCAAAACCTTGGTACCACTCTTGATACACTGATGTTCACTTTAGAATACAAAACATGTTAGTATCAGAAAATCCTGTTGGACTCTATTGACTCTAACTATAAAATATATTCAGAATCTGACCCCTTTTATTCAGCTCTTATTAACCTATGTTCTAAACAACAGATCTGTCTCATCTGGATTATAGCAATACCTTATAAATTTGATGGCCTACCTAATGCTATTTGACCTTCCTCTACCTCCTTTATTCGTAACAAGGCAGCTTAGAGATCCTTTTAAAACCTTATTCATATTACCCAAAGCAATCTACAGATTCGATGCAATCACTATCATAATACTAATGGCATTTTTCACAAAACTGGAGCAAATCATACTAAAATTTGTACGGAACCACAAAGGACCCCAAATAGCCAAAGTAATCTTGAAGAAGAAGAACAAAGGTGGAGACATTGCAATTCCAGATTTCAAGATACATACAAAGAAGTAGTACTCAAAAGAGTATGGTGCTGGCACAAAAATAGACACATGAATCAATAGAACAGAATAGAGAGCTCAGAAAGAAACCCATGCTTATATGATAAATTAATCTAAGGAGGCAAGAATATACAATGGGGAAAAGACAGTCTTAAATATTTAAGTTATTTTCAAACAGCCACAAACTATAAATCAAGATGAGTATTTATTAAATCAAACTCTTTAAGAATCTTTACTAGGTAATGCACTATATTATCTATTAAGCTGATAATGGAAGATCACTAATTCACAATTTAAAACTTTATATATGTAGATAGCATATTCTGAGTCCATTTTTATTAATATATGAAGTTGAAAAAGATAAAACTACTTATTTAAATATTTCATAATTATACATTTTCTTTATTATATTTGCCTTCCCTGAAATCAGTACTAAGTGAGACTTTATGATGCATATTTGAATGCATACTTGAAAATAACACATTAGAACCTACTGTGCACCAAATATTAGTATTGTTTTACATCTCTCATTTAATCCTCACATTAATTTTATGAGGAAAATAATATCTTTATATTTATGGATGATGAAATCTTGTGCTACTACATAGATGTAAAGTCTCTTGCTTTTTCCACAGTGCTACTTGTGTTAAAAGATATATTAACAGATCTACTTATAAAAATATTTTATAAAGACTCTTTTCATTTGATGAAATGTTTGTTCATTTGTCCATTCTTTTCTTGCACAAATCTTTAGTGATTTTAGTACTGAGATTTCTATAGTAAGCTGGATGTCCATGCCAAAGAGAAACGACATTATCAATAAAGTGTGGTTTAAATTAGAAGGTGCTACAATTTTCTGTATCTACATATTTCTGTTCTAGGACCTGAATACTCATTTTAAATGCTGCCTTTGGAGAAAATGAGCCTCCCAAAACAATGTTCATTAACTGGTTCCAATCTTTGCACTTCCATGTTCCCAAAACAACTTAGTAGCGGCCAAGTTATTCTGTCTATTTAAGTCATTAAAAAATTAAAATTAAAATAGCTGCACCTACTAATTAATTGGTGTGCAGATGTCAAATATAATCCATTGATTCCTTCAACCAAAAGATGGAAGTGCAAAACAGTGAGGGATGAAAATGCAAAATAGATAGATAATCAAATTAGATCATTATAAATAACAATATTATAATATTAATAATAATTATATATTAAAAAACAAGGAGGATCTAAATAGAGAATATTTGCAGGGTAAACAGATTGATATTTTATAGAAGGTGGTTAGGACAAATCTTAAAGTGTTATAATTCAAGCTGTAACAAAAATCAATTAGAAGATGTTAACTATTGAAGATGAAGAACATTCCAGGCATGGTCCACACCATGGGCAAATGTCCTGAGACTGATAGAACTTGGCTTATTCCAAGAATTCAAAGAACATTAGAGTGCCTAAAGCACAGTGAAGGAAAGATGACAGTAGTCAGAGATAAGGATGGAAAAATAGAGAGGAACCCAATTACACGGTAACTTTCAGACCAAGGTAAGTAATATGGTTTGATTCTAACTGCAGTGGGAAGTCACTGAAACACTTAATCTGCAGAGAAATATGATGAGATTTATATTTTAAGGTGGCTTTTGCAGCTGGATAAAAAATGGATTGGGATATAAGATGAATAGAGTTGGGGAAATAAGTTTATATGCTCCTGGTAGGGTCTAGGCCAAAGATGATGGTGGTGTGGGCTAAAGGTCTGCAGGTAAGATGAGTGTAAGAGGATGAATAGATTATAATTTGTACATAAGATTTAAAGGATCGCTGATAGATTGTTTTGGAGAGATCATGGCGACATGCAAAGAAAGAATCAAGACAAGGAGTCTGGATAAATCAATTAGGGAGACATCAGCAGAGAGTTGGTCTTTCGATCCACTGGAACTTATGTTTAGCACACAGGTTAGACTATTCAGAGACCCAAGAAGCAGACTCAAGCTGGTACCGTGGGGAACCCAGACATGTGGAAAGAGGAATGAGCAACAGACAGCAAAGCAAATCCAGAGAAGTAAGAGGAAAACCAGGAACAGTGGTATAAACAATGCTTCCCCTCCCCTCCAAACCCACCCCCACACACAGTTTTTAAGGAAGAAGAGATTACTTAGCCACTTTGTCATAGTTTCTGGAAGGCTGAGTGAGATGAAGATAGACAAATGTTCACCCATTTGGATAAGTCTTGTTGTTGACTGTAGTAAGGCAGGATCCAGTCAATAATGGATTGAGTATCAAATGCAGCTGTAGGTGGTGGTGGTGGGGTGAAGTTGGATCAAGGGAAGCATTGTTTTGTTTTGGGTTTTTTTGTTGTTGCTTATTCTTAAATACTGTTTTTAAGTGGAACAGTAGATCACAGTTTAATACTAATATGGATAATCTAGAAAGAGTTTGATGATGATATGGGGAGATAGGATTAACGAAGTCATGCAGACTTTGAGAATGAGATAAAGAATGAGATCTGAGCTAAAGTGGGGGAAGTACTCTGACAAGAAAGACAGAGGTTTTAGTAATGCAAGAATAGGTAAGAGAGAGAAAATGGGATTCACACATGTACGAGTTTGTACACTCAGCAACATTTATTGCTAACACTGCACATCACATTTATTCAGGCATTTGTGTTAGACATAGACGATGATTTTCCTCTGCTATTTGTAGAATTCTCTTAAACTGGATCTCATTAAGAAGTTACTTTCTTTTGCCTTTAAAAATCAACACTTTAGAAGTGCCTGGATGGCTCAGTCGGGTAAGCATCTGCCTTCGGCTCAGGTCATGATCTGATATCCAGCCCAGAGTTGGCTCCCTGCTCAGAGGGGAGTCTGCTTCTTCCTCTCCTTCTGCCCCTCCCCCTCGCTTGTGTGCGTTTGTGCACGCGCGCTCTCTCTCTCTCTCAAATAAATAAATAAAATCTTACAAAAAAAAATCAACATTTTATCAGTAATCCTGTTCTTGTGCAAAAGTAAATTATGGTTTTAAATATTTAGATAAACACTGAAGTCAAAATGTTCTTTTAAGTTACTGTGCACTGTATAGTTCATTATAGAGTACAAAGTATATTACCAGAAATTGTTAATGCATTTCAAGATTTGCTGACTTTTGTTTTTCATAAAATTTCTGCATTTTTAAAAAATTTCTGCATTTTTAAAAATTCTGAATTAAAGTATTTCTTTCAACAGTTTAAAAATATATTTCAAGTAGGATAATCTCACTTCTTATAACCAAAAAATGAATTAATCTTTTTCTAGTATTACACATTATTTGAATAATTAGTGCTAGAAAATTTAACTAATGAATGAAATTGGACGGATTTTGCTTTTAAAACATGGAAATGATGAGGCATCAGAATCTGGATCATTCTGAGAAATCTGATAATAACTTTCAGAATGTGGGTTAGATGTGGATTACAGCTATTTTGGGAAGAAGTGTAAAGGAATACAACTTTCATAATGTCAAAGGCACTTCCAGAGTAGCAAAAAAATGTTTGACCCTCTTTTAATTTCTACCTCTTCAATTCCTCCTTACATAAAGATTTAATACCAACATATTGACAGAACATATAAAATATATACCAATGATTTGTGACTAACTTAATAACTTTGGGTTTCTTTCTGTGTGATGTAACAAGTGATTTAAATTATGGAATTTTTAGTCCATTCCATAAATTTATGTATTCCTTTCTTGAATCAAAAAGATATGGAGTTCTCCAAGGATGGATACATGCTATTAAGCCCATTTTTTATTTTTCTTTGAAGACATCTCATAGACTACCACTACTTTATGGTGTTTAAATAATGATAAATTGTGACAGAATTTCAATGAGATATAGAAAAATTGTGCAGGGCACATGGTATGTATATTAAATTATTTCATTTCTCACATATGAGCTGTGAAGCTAGGACTGGCCCAACCTGCAATAGATGAAAGTGTCATATTTAATCACATTAATAAAATGTATATTCTCAATCACCAGCTTGTTTAAAATACATTTGAAATTCCAAAGAGCTTACTAAGTGAACAAATTAAAATCACTCGTCCTTGGCATAGTTAGGGTATGATATATGGCACAGTTTACCTCTCAAGCACTCAGTGTATACTTCCTCATGATTTTAAAATACATTTAGAAATATATTATTGCCTTGAATGTTTAACATAGGCCTGGCTCAAAAATTAGACTTTGGGCTGATGCAAAACAGAACGTGAATTAATTCCTGTCTGCCAAGTATGTGTGAAACAACTGTTCTTTAATAAGTCAATTTATCTCCAGTGTTGCAGGGAAAACTTTCTTGCATATTATAAAGAGTCATCAGATGTAAGAATCTTCATTTCTGAATGCTTGCTCTTATACAAGCTATCATATTAAAAATTAAGAGCCACTGGAATAAATAACTGCTTAAATGTGTGGATGGAAATTCGTCATGTTAAAGAAGATTGACATGGAGACTTTGCGACCCAGGGAAGTCATGAAGGAAGAGATAAAGGGCATACTTTGATAACTTGCTAGAGCTATTCATGATACATGGTGATACTCATTGACAATATATGGTATAGTCATCTGAATTTATTGAACATTGATAATGCTTGGCCCAGCCTAGTGTCCTATTCCCAGGAGCCTACTACTGGTCAGGAACCAGCCTGGGATAAGCCACAGACCATCTTGGCTGATCATAGCTCATTGCTTGAGATCCACATTCTAATCTATCTCACATTCTCCTTTGTGGTGCTTTTCTCATCCCTCAGAATTCTTGTCGTGGCACTCATGTCCTGGTTTTGGTTCTTTTGCTTAGTGATGAGTCTCAACGACTGCTTTTATTGGGTTTCTTCTGGGGTCTCCATGTTGGTGCCTCATCTAGGACAAGCTGAGTCAAAGACCCTTTCCCCAAATACAGGGCCCTCTGGCATCTCCATAGGACAGATAATGGAGCACTGAAGACATGTTGTAACCTTTTAACTCTTTGGGGGGCCATCAATTTATTACAGGACTAGGAAAGATTTGAAAGATATTTCATTTTCACTATATCGCATCATCATTATGCTAACCAAAATTTACATTACCCCCAAACTTTACATATAGTTGCTGTAGACTTTTCATCTAGCCACGGGAGCACCATCCATATCATGTGTACTTCTCCTGGAAGGAATTCTATGGAACATTATTCAGCATCTGAATGGTTTTTATTCAGATTCAGAACTTTAGTGAGGCCCAAAATAATGTTTTCAGAAGGACTGGAGTATGTTTTGTTGTTTTATTTTGCCAGAAAAGGGAGGAAAGAACATAGGTCTTTTGGCATGTGCAGCCAGGCACTTCTCTCCAGAAAGATTCGATAAGATTCTCATCCTGTGTCCCAGCCTGGCCAGACCTGAATTAATACCATGACTTTCTACTACTTTGATGGCCATAGCGTACTCAGTTACCATGCTTTAAGAGCTGAATTCATTTTAGAACAACAGCAGAATTAGACAATGCAGTAAATAAACTGGGGGGGGGGATTGTGTGTGTGTGTGTGAATGGGTGTGTGGTAAAAGTGGGAATTCCATAATTTTGTGGCAAAACTTATCAGTAGATGTTCACATAATTTTGCCACATACACATTTCTTTAAAATGTTGTAGGACATATAACATTTTAATGGAAATAAACTAAATGAAAAAACCTAGAGATATTTCAAATATTGTTTCTCTAATAATTTCTCCCTTCAGAAATTTCTTTTTTATCTTATACAGCAGTTGATCTCTAAGCCAGATGTTATTAATCTTTTCAGAGTCACCAACTCTTTAAATTTGATTCCCAGAAGTTAAAAGGACATGTTTATAAAACCAAAATATTTTGCATATAATTTCAGTGCAGTGTGGCCTGCCTGAAGCTCACCTTCAGATTAAGAAACTTTGCCTGGAAAGAGCTAATAGGTTTTCCTCTCCTCGGTGTGTACCCTTCAAGGCAGAGCTCTCCTGTGAGTAAAAGGTAAAAGAAAGTTCTCAAGGGCACAAAATAAATTATTCCACTAGGGGTTATTAATGGTCCTATTTCACAGGCAAGGAAATACTCAGATTTCTCTCTTTGGGGCCTAGAGATGTCTCCTGCTTGGAGACAAGATTTCTATGTGGAAACCAAGTTGAACCCAGCTTAACAATGGCACGTGGCTTGCATTCCTTGATGCACATCACTAGTTAAGGAAAACAAATAGGGATTTGGGAGTAATGGTCTAGTCAAAAATTATGCATTTGGTAGGACTGCCCATTCTTGGGATCCTGACAGAGATCATGGCAACCATTGGAGTCAAGGATCACTTTTTCCCAAGGATAGAATCATATCTCTAGTTTCTGATTACAGATGGATCATTTTAAAATTATGTTCATACTGAACATCTTAGCCGTATACTCAGAAATGCATGCTTTTACATATCATCTTCCATGTTAGACATTTTATACACTACAGTTTTATCCCAGGTTTGCATTTAGTATAGATCCTTGAGAGTTGTGATTTCTTTTTGCTCACTTTGGAAAGGCATGTTTCTAAAGTAATTATTTTTCAAGGCCTCTGCCTTTTACATCCCAGAGACCTAGAACATTATTGGTGTGATTTTTGGCAAAATAAAAAATGTACTTCTAAAATGCAGAAATTGGCTGAGATTGTTTTTTCTCATTTTGCTGTTAAATTGATGTTAAATTGCCTGATATAGAATTATCTTTTCTTTCTTGGATTTTGCCATCTTTAGAATCACAAACAAATGCCTCTAAAATGACTGATGGTAGTCAAGAGTAGAATTTGCCATTGTAAACCCACACTGGGACGTATCCCAAGACCTTAGCTTCATTGTAATTGTGTTTGAATCAATTGATTGTAACCTATTAATGGTATAACAAAACATTAGCTATTAAGATTTTTAATTGACTAAGATTTTTAATATAGAAGTCAAAATCAATGCAAATAAGAGTTATAGGAAAATCACTTAAAACTTTGCTTTATAGTTAAGTTTACTGGAACTTTAGTCAATATGATATGAATCACAATGTCCAATTAAAGGTAACTTTATAATATAAGTTGCATTTTGAGAAGATATCACTACATTGTTTAAAATTGTTTAAAATTAAAAAATCATATTTTAGGTACAGAATTACTTCTCCTTCATTTCCAATTCATGGCTCTGCAGGAACTGTGGTTTAAAGCTTTTTCATTTAGAACATTTACCTTTGGTGACTAATTGTTAAAACAACAAGAGGGCAAAAATCTAAGTGACCTCTTGTCCCTGGAATACTTCTGTAATTGTAAAGAACTTTCTAAAATTTAACTTATACGTTTGATTTTTTTGCTTGCTTAGCTCTGCTACCTGAAGTGAATGTATGCCTTTCGTTAAATTTACAGAAATTAGAATTGTTATCAATGGTAAAAATATCTTTTGTTCCTTCTCTTATATTAAATTCTATTATAAATGATGGATTTCAAAAACACTGAATATCTGATTTATATATCAGTTCAAGAGTACTCCAAGATTGTGCTAACAGGCAATCCTATCTCATTTCTGCAGTGCTCAGTGTTGATACTTCTTGAGAAGTTGTTGGTACTTACAATGGAAATGTAGAAAAAGCTTATAATGATGTAATACTGCAGCATGATAGAAAGTGAAGAAATAGCACCAAGTGGTATCACAAGAACACAAAAGGGATCAAGGAGACAAAGCAATGAGATCTGGATCTAATGCTTCTTCAAGATGTCAGAGGATTATTAAGATCAGGTCTGTTGAGCCCAAAAGTCATTATCTTTTTGTTACTCTTTGGTAGTTAATATGACTTTGTACCAGCAGTGAGTTCTCCTGAGAAGTATTTATTCAACAGTTGGTGTTAATGAATTTATTTTATAGTTGTTGCTGTTTTTTGTTTTCTGTTGCATTTTGTTTTGTTTTTTTTTACTTCTTAGCTCTTGCCATGAGTTAAGTGGTCTCAAAAAGATACTAGGTATGACCAAATATAAACTGTGAAAATTACTAATAGCATGATGTGGACAGGTTATTTAATCTTTCTCAATTTCAGTTTACTCCTCTGGCAAATTGTTTCAATCATACTCTGAAGGAGATTAAATAAGGGAGTACAGATGAAAACAGCTAGCACTACTTTTGGCACTGTGGTTATTCTATAAATGTTCTTAGTTCCATTCTTGTCTGAGTAATAATTCTTTGGTGAACCTTTATGTTTATAATTTAAAAATGCAAAACTGTGCACACACTTGGAGACAATAATAACACAATTTTCATTTCATAGGGATATTTATGTTATAATGGATGAGATAAAACTAGAGTGATTAGATTTTGTGAGCTTTGTTGACAGCTAGTCCATGAACTCAATAGATCTCTCAGTTTCCTTACTCAAAAAAATGAGGATAATATTTAATATCTAGAAATCAATTAAAGATAAATTGGGATTAAATTCATTAAAGGGATTTAATTTAGCTGTGTTTCCTCTTTAAATTTATTTATTCTCAATAACTTTTATCCCACTTAGGAAATTAAAGCACAACATTCTACTTAAAATATTTCTGTGCTGAAAATAGAATGTGCATATTACATATAACCCAAGCCATGAATGTATTTTTCAGATATATAAATGTCCTTAAATAGTTCCATGCCATAATGAAAAATTAATTCATGTTGAAAGTTTTTTATAGCAGAAAATCCAGAGATTTTGAGTGTAAGGAAGTGAACTCATGATCCAATTCTCTCCCTTATTAGCTGTAGATCTTGAAGTAATTTACTTATACCTCTTTCTCAGTTTTTACTTCTACAAAATAGTTCTACTGCTACTACTCTCAGTACTCATGGTACTATCTCCTACCCCTGCCCCTTCTACCTACTTCTTAAGGCTATTGTGAAAGCAAATAAAATAAAAAATATATATGAAAAGTGTTTAACCAATGTCTACATTGAAGATCATTACTACTTCTGAAACTGAAAACGACTCCTCAATGCTATCCTCAGTATTTTTCAGTATAAATGCTCCATCTTCTACTTGTTTCTGATATTCACTTCTACTATTCATTAGCCTGTCTATAACTAGTAAAACACTGTTAACTGGACAGAAATGACTTGCCTTGACTTTTGAGGTGTGTGATTGCTTAGATTATTCTGCGATTTGTGACATTTTCCTTTATTTTTTTATCAAAAATTATTTACTGTAACTTGAAAGTGAGAATTCAGAAAGTCATAACTACATATCAGTTGCTCTATCAAATGCAGAAAATTCTATCATTTTCTCTGAATCTTATAAATACATTATGCATATTATTTTCTTTTGGAAGCATCATCCAGGAGATTTGGAATTCAATTAGCATTACTAGCTCAGGTTATATGACTGTGGAATTCATAAAGAGAGAAATTAAACTAACAGATTTATTTCTTAATAATGGGTGGCCGCTGATTCAGGACTTCTGGGAGAGATGACAAATTGGGAAGGAGGGATATCAGTTTGGACTAGGACATGGAAAGACTGCATAATTCTGGTAAATATAATTATTACCGGACATAGAGTTACTATGAGTTGAAATAAAGGACATGCAGAACATATGAAAGCAGTAACA
Organism: Halichoerus grypus; assembly: GCF_964656455.1. Lineage (NCBI taxonomy): Eukaryota > Metazoa > Chordata > Mammalia > Carnivora > Phocidae > Halichoerus > Halichoerus grypus. The sequence goes on from NC_135714.1 coordinate 46,175,059, forward strand.
AAGCTTTATTAAGTATCTATGCTATCTTAGTGCATTAAAGATATAATACAGTGTTTCAGAAGGTGGGTTCTGTAATCAGGAAGCCTGTGCTCGAACCTAGGCTCTGCAACTTATCGGTGAGTGACTTTGACTGAGCTGTTCACCTTGCCCCTGTAGCTCGGTTTCCCTACCCATTTAATGGGAATGGTAACAACAACAATAACAATACTTAACCCGTAGAATTATTTTTTGGATTACATTTAAATATCTAAAGCATCTAGAATATGGGAAAGATCTGTTTTAGCTTTACAGATTAGGAAACCAAGACCTGGGAAGGTGGACAACTTCATAAATTCGTTGCAGTCAGCAAGTGTCAGGACTGGAATCCGTCTCTCTTTCCAAGGTGCCAGAATGAGACTATGGTAATGACAGTGGTGAACTGTTACCAGGGAGATGGAAATAGAAATGAACTATGGCTGAATGAAGGAGGAGAGAGGGAGGTTAGCAGGGGAAACCAGGTAGACTTGATAGTAGTTTTTATTGCGGCCAAAAGAACTTGAATGTCTAGCAATGTAGTATTTCATGTGGGTGAGGTGGATTGGGAGATTTTTGAAAGCCTGATGACTTATTTTTGGGTGTTTGCTAGTCTGTGGCTGATTTCCCTCTGAAGATGTATCTATGGCCCTCTCTACTTTTCTTCTTCTCATTAAGTTGTATTCAGTGATTTTCTTTTTTTTAAGATTTTATTTATTTATTTGAGAGAGAGAGAGCAGAGTGACAGAGAATGAGCATGAGACTGGAGGAGGGGCAGAGGGGCAGAGGGAGAAGCAGACGCCCCGCTGAGCAGGGAGCCCAATGTGGGGCTCAATCCCAGGACCCAGAGATCATGACCTGAGCTGAAGGCAAATGCTTAACCGACTGAACTACCCAGGTGCCCCCACATTCAGTGATTTTTCTGTGCAACTGTTGCAGCCCAAGATGGATAAATTTAAAGAGGCTTTTATGAAAACACAATCGTCTTGTAACAAAAACTTTTATCACCATGGTTGAAAACAGTCATTCCTTCCCTGGACTAGTTAAAGGACTGATTACGAAAGCTTCTTCAGTTTATTCTTCATCTATTGGCCAGCATGAGTTTTTGAACAATGTAATCAAATGTCCCACTCCCAACCTCTCAAACCTTCAAAGTTTCGAAACTTACTTTCAATGAGACCTAAACCACTTACCATGATCTTCATGGTTATACACATTTTGGTTTGGGCTTAGCCCTCCCATATCAGTTCATAATACTATTCTAGCTTATTCAGCTCCAACCACACTGAACTTTCTTCTTTCTGTCCCTTTACCACAGAAATCATGCTTCCACTTTTTGCTATTCCCTTTGCCTGGGATGATCTGCTTTAAGGTCAGGTCTTAACATTTACATGTATTAGAAAGTATTTTCTTCATTACTTTTTTACTTCTTTATTTATCTGTCTTCTCTTTCATTCACATGTAAAATATAAGTACCATGAAATCAAAGATTTATGTATCATGGTCAGTTCTGTAACCTTATTATACTTGCATAATAAGTGAATAAAATAACATGTTGTCCCTTACACACAGAGAGGAATCATCAATATGATCCACAATTTGGATGATCACCCCTCCTTTACTACTGAATTTGCACTAATCCATTTTCTTTTGTAATTCATTTACTATGTAACCTGTAACCGAAAGGAATTAAGGATGTCTCTAGTGGTCAGGTAAGTACATGAAAAAAGAAAGAATTAAAAATTGAACCCATATGTTCCTGAGGAATGCAGCTTGGTTTTCTGAGGCAATCCATTGAGTGGTTACAATGGCCTCTTAAGCAATTGTATTTTCTTGAATCAGTATGCTGTGACTAAGCTACTTGAGATAACAGAGGATTGATTTCCCTCTTATACTTCCTTCCAAGTTCAAACCCTGCCTTAAGAAGAAACAATTAGATTCCCTTTAAATGCGATGTTACTGATGAGCTTGTTCCATGGTCAGTGGTGGAAATCAATTTTCATTTAAGAACCTACAGTACTTTGCCTTTTTCCTTTTCTGTAGTCTTTATCGATTCTTTTTCTCGTGGAAAGACACTATCCATTCTGCGATAGCCAGGCACTGTTTCTAAGTTCTATAATAATAGAGTAAAAGTTCCCAGAGAGCTTTCCTAAATTGGCAATATGCCCACTTTTTAATATGTAGGTGAGGGCCATTCTATCTTTTCTGGAACATGGGAGAAGACTTTCATTTAGAAGAGAGAAACATTATTGTGGCAAGACTCAAAGTGAGTTCCTAAATTTATAAAAACAAGGGAGTCTTCCTTACGGAGAATGCCTCCTTGTTTCATAGCAAGGTTGTTTTTGGAGAGTTGCCTTCTCAGATTAGACAATCTTTCCTTCTTTGTTTACAAGGAAGATTACCCATGAAAAAGTTAGAAGGTAAAAATGGTCTCTTTCACATTTAGTTTTCACATGTAGGTATTCTCTGGCGAGACTTTCCTGATAAACATTTAATAAACTCCTCTTCATGTAAAATTACTTCATGTCTTTTGTAATGGAGGATAATGTGTCATTTAAATGCATGCATCAGTAGGAGAAAACAACAGCAACATAACTTAAAACTTATAATAAAATATAATTATTCCTGATATTTTAATTTATAAATTACAGTTAAGAATGAATATGCAACCTCATTTAATATAAACAGAAAGAAAAAAAAAAAGCTGTTTCCAGGATCCAAATGAAAAAACTTAAAATAAAACAAGTTTTTGCCTCCAACACTTTGGCATTGTACCCTGCCAACAAAATTGTGTCTTTCTTTAACTTTTTTTTTCGTTTTTAAAAAGTGAAACTAAAATAAAATCATCTAGCCATATGTACTTTTTCTGCCCTACTTTATGAGTTATTTCTGCTATCCATTCTTTCCCAATTGAAAATTAGATAACTTTTATTATCTGAATTATGTTATAAAGTATTCTTGATTATAAAATTAAAAACTTAACTTGGCAATAAAATGAGAAAATTATTTTCTTTTTACATCATGCTTATGACCACATGTTAATTTATCTAACTTTTTAATTAAAAAAACCACTTTACTTCTAGTCATCAATAACTTCCAAAATGAGCTTTAGCTGTGTTTATTAATTGGAAATTTATGCTCCATTTTTATTTAAGAGTGTTATACTATATGTGTTTGACTACTTCATAATTCTAGAGATTTGGTGTGGTCTCTATTTCATTTTCTTTGTGGATCCCTAAGCAGCTTTCCCTTTGTTGCAGTTGCTGGTAGATTTGAGCATTGCACTCTCTAGTCACTGGAGTGAGGTAATCAGAACTTCCCCGGTTCACTTAAGAAGAAAGTCTGTTGAGTACACAAATTGGATCTGATTGGCAGAGCAGCCCCATTGTCAAGACTTTGAGGGTTTCTTTTTTTTTTTTTTTTAATTTATTTATTTGACAGAGAGATAGCACAAGTAGGCTGAGCGGCAGGCAGAGGGAAAGGGAGAAGCAGGTTCTCTGCTGAGCAGGGAGCCCGATGCGGGGCTCGATCCCAGGACTCTGGGATCATGACCTGAGCCAAAGGCAGCCGCTTAACCGACTGAGCCACCCGGGTGCCCCAAGACTTCGAGGGTTTCTTAACGGTAGTCTCTCTATAGAATGTTTTCAGCTGTGTTGTGATTGCTAGTCTTTTCCCTCCTGGGAAATTCGCCTATATACCTGCGATGCTCAGAGGATTCTATTGCCCCCTGGCATGTCAGTCAGACTTCTCTGATCCAGCTATTAAATCAAGGAGAAAAAAAAAAAAAAAAAAAAAGGAGGGAAGAGCCAAAACAATAAAGTAGATCTAAGACTTGGTTTCTATCACCACATAGATATCTACACTTTCTTGAGTGAAAAAGCATGAAAATCAATTTTTAAGATGTTTCATAAGAAAGTTGGAGGAACAATGTGTGTATGTATGTATTTAAGTGTGAGTTAATGCTAATAACGTAAGTTTTTTAAGTCATCTACAACGGCATCTTATCATTATGTAATAATACATGTTTTTTCCTTTTTATTGTTAACTGAAGTTATTTATACAAATAGGAAATTATCACTTAGTTGAAGACTACATTGAAAGATTTAGAGAGGAAAAATTGGAATGGTGGTGTGCCAGATTCTTCTCCACTAACCATGGGTTAGTTTCTGGCTACTTCCCACTCACTTTGTGGTTCATTAGTATGTTTTGTGTATATTCTAATTATCTTAGTGATCCTTTTTATAGTCTTTATTTCTGAAGACTTTTTCATTATAAAATATATAACATGCTCATCATCTGCAACTTGGAACCTGACAAAGAAATAGCTTCACCATATTTATGCATTTTCTTCCAAATCTAGTAAGCTAAGTGTATGAAATTAAATGGTATATTTCTAACTAAAAGAAGCATATTTTCTCATGGTGGATTACCAGAGAAAATACAGGATACTGAGTTAAATTTGCATTTGAAATAAACAATGGACATTTTTATTATTATAAGTTACCAGAGAAAATACAGGATACTGAGTTAAATTTGCATTTGAAATAAACAATGGACATTTTTATTATTATAAGTATGTTTCAAGTATTGATTACATGGGAATACATTAAGAATTATTTGTTGTTATCTAAAAATTCAAATTTAATTTTAGTTTAAGTATTACCTTTGCAATATTTGGGACATGCTTATAATAACATTTCTATTAATTTTTTTCTGAAGTACAAATTTAACTCAATATACATTTTTTTTATTTTATTTACTAAGTCTGACAAATTTAACTGTGGACAATTTGAGATATGGAAATCATATAAAATATATTTAAATGCATAACTCTAATATGTAGACATGCTTACTTGTAACATTTTAATGTACTTCCTTACAGAGTTTTTATATGAATATTTGACCAGAATTGAGCTCACAATATAAATTTTTATTTTAAAAATTATTGCAAAACTATTGTCACTAGACCAAAATTTATAAAATGAGTGGCTTGAAGACAAGTAATAATATTTGATAAATGTATTGGTCTTTCCAACTTAGTAAAAAAAAATGAGTTATTATATATGTGATTCAGTCTTCTTTTATACCAAAAAAAGTCTCTCAATGCAATATCAATATATTTATACTGCAGGAGATTAAGAACTATTTTGTTTAGTGATTCTTCTAGCATGGGCCACTGTAAAAATAATTTGGTTTGTCATTATTTAGAAAAGGTTGGTGATCATTATTCTTCTAAGTATTAATGAAATAGCAAAATAATTAATTAAGCAGTAGGGTGACAGATCTGGTGCAAGAACTAACTTTCTAGAAACTGAAAAGAAATGACTACATAAGAAAGAAAGTTAAGGGAATAGATAGAGAATAAAACTTCATCTTTGTGTGACAAAATCTAATAAAATGACTCCTGAGTTCTGGTTTTAAACTAATTTACAAAATGCATGAAAGTTTCTGTATAAATGATTTCCTATTTATGGACTTTAATTTCCTTTCATCTCTGGTGAAGTAGAATAAATCTAGTATTTCTAAAAAAATAAATATATGGGTGGTACATTTTCCAAAGCTTTGCATATTTAAAGGGAATAATGTTTTCATATATGGAAAGTATTAGATACATTATTTCTGAATAATAATTCTTTCAAAGTTTTGAAAAAACAAACCTATTGTCTTCTTAACACTGGAGGAAGCTACGAGCCCAGTTTTGGTACAGCCTTGTTTTCTGTGCCCTAAATTTAACATCTATTTTCTGCCCTCACATCAACAGGCCTTTTTTCTTTTGCTTTTATTCTAACATTTATAATTTATTCCTCATGTGTTCGGAGATCCCTTCAATTTGCATTCACAAGTTTACCTTCAGTTCAGTTTTCTTCTAATTGTTGTTTGTTACATTTTAGATCTTTGTTTTTATTTGGATAAAAGATATCTGAATGTAAGATCGAAAACTCTCTTTCCTTCATGCTTGTTGTGTTACTTTCATTTGCTTACCAACTGCCTTTTCTCCTTTTTTATAATCCTTTTGAGACATATTTTGCATATCATATAGTTCACCCATTTTAAGTATGCACCTCAGTGATATTTAATGAATTTATGAAGTTCTGTAGTCATTACCATAAATCAGCTTTAGAACATTTTCATCATCCCATTGAGATTCCATTTACTGCTAACCTCTATTCTCTCCAACTTCTAGCCCCAAGAAACCACTAGTTTGTTCCTACAGATTTGCCTTTTCTGAACACATCATATAAGTGGAATCATACGATTTATAGTCTGTTATGATTGGCTCTTTGTTTTCTTTTCTCTGTGAATACTTCTAGTTTGTCATCTATATCAATGATTCAGTTTACTACAGCTTCAGATATATGCTCAACTACCTCTAATACAGATTTTGATTTTGATATTGTACTTCATTGCAATTCTTCCTTTGAGCACACCCCTCCACATACACACACATTTTAATCTCATTCTTTTATCTTATCATCTCATCTCCAGTAGTTAGCACTCTGTGCTAGTTTTTAGGAGGTAGAAACAGGTTTGTATCCCAATGAAAAGTAGCATCTATGAAGTAAAGAGAAACTTTCCAGCTTGAGTGGACGGTATGGTCAGTAGGTCTTTAGGAATGTAGCATATAGGGACATGACAAAATGTCTTATTGATAGATTCTTTTCAGGTAGTTTCAAGTTCTTTAGAAAAATCCTTACAAAGAATTAATATGTATGGTAATTATCTACCTTGGCATTTATTATGACTGGAACCAAGTAATTTAAATAGTCAATAAAGGACTCAGTTAAAAGTCTGTCATCTAAAAGAGGAACACCATACATTACATCATTAGTTTTTGATGTAGTGTTCCATGATTCATTGTTTGCGTATAACACCCAGTGCTCCATTCAGTACATGCCCTGTACCTCTGAAACAAATAACACATTATCTGTTAAAAAAAAAAAAAAAAAAAAGAGAGTAGGAAGGGAAAAATGAATGGGGGAAAATCAGAGGGGGAGAGGAGCCATGACAGACTATGGACTCTGAGAAACAAGCTGGAGTGGAGGAGGGTGGGAGGGATGGGGTGGCTGGGTGATAGACATTGGGGAGGGTATGTGCTATGGTGAGCGCTGTGAATTGTGTAAGACTGTTGAATCACATACCTGTACCTCTGAATCAAACAATACATTATATGTTAAAAAAAAAAAAAGAGGATAGTACGAAGGGAAAAATGAAGGGGGGATATTGGAGGGGCAGAGGAACCATGAGAGACTATGGACTCTGAGAAACAAACTGAGGGTTCTAGAGGGGAGGAGCTTTAATACCCAGGATGGGTTAGCCTGGTGATGGGTATTAAAGAAGGCACGTATTGAATGGAGCACTGGGTGTTATATGCAAACAATGAATCATGGAACACTACATCAAAAACTAATGATGTAATGTATGGTGATTAACATAACATAATAAAATAAAATTAAAAAAATAAAAAGTAAATAAAAAATAAAAGAGGAAAATAACTTAATGAGATTCAAGTGTTGAGAAAGGAACCGATGCTTTGCTTGGGCCAGTTGCCACAAACTCAACGTGTATCAGTGGTTGGTTGGTTGGATGGGCTTTCAAGAGGTTAATTATGTCCTGAAATTCTATGCATAATTTTCTTTGTATGTTTATTTTTCTGGGACTACTTTAATGACCTACTTGAAGGGAGTTAATCCCTGCCCTCCAACTTGTAAGAACTTCTGTCAAGTCTTAAATTAATTTCTTCTTAGTAATGGCACAGAGTCATTTGAGCCATGTAATTGTTTATATCTGATTTCTTTTTAATCTTCTGTTTTATTGCCCAGGTTGCTCTATAAAACAACAAAAAATCCTTTTTTTATTTCTTGGAGTAAAAACACAGTTAGATATTTTATAGTCAGCTTTCATAAAGAGAAAAATACAATTGATATTCTTTTGTGTATACAATTTCAATGATAAACAATTGTACTGAGGATAACAGTCCTCATAAAAATTTTATCAGAGAAATTAGTCTCATAAAGACAGAACTTCTTCATAGGATCCCTTTTTATGATATCTGACCTATGAACCAAAGCAACATTTCTGATAAAATCTAGAAGCATTAGAACTTAAAAAAAAATTACGGTATCAGAATATAAAGCAAATTGATTAACAAAAACTCTTCCTTTAAATTATCAGGTTGCTTAGTTATGTGTTGATGCAATCACAATATATTGTAAAAATGATTCTCTCGTTGTCTTTTTTAATCAGGTTGTAGTCTGAGAGCTGAAGCTGAATGCTGTATGAAATAATCATTATGTCTCTAGAATAGGCAAATGTTAACAATGACCTTGATTCCCAGAGTAAGTGTACAAGGTTCACTAATAAAATATTGGTAATTAGCTCTGATTTTACTGTTGTTCAAAGTGTTAATTATTTAATGAGTTTTCAAGTGCTTAACTGTGTTTTTTTCCTCAATGAAAAATTTATACAAATGGGTAATCAACACATTTTTATTTGCCCATTGAGGGAAAGAAAAAACACAAAAAAATGTTTATTTGTCCATTGAGGGAAAGAAAAAACACAAAAAAATGTTTTTAATAACTTTTTAGTCAAAATTTTAAGAGAAATGTATCTCTTCTAAAACCCATTCCCTTATATTCTTAGAAGAATTGAAATATTGTTAGCAATTTAGAAAACTTAAAACGCAATTTTCTTTAAGGAATATGCATTTGTTTCTAAAACTGATAATTAAAGGAATTTAAAACAAGTACTTAGATTCATTGTTAAAAACAAAAATTCTATTTGAAATTTAAAGAAAGGCATTGCCTGAGTTCAATTTTAGAATTATGAAAGAGTTTAGTTAAAATTTATTATTCTGAAATATTTTATGCCATTGTCTTAGTTCTTTATTAACATTTATTTTTCATTACCAGGTACATGGCAAATATATATGCCATGCTTTTTAAAATAAAAGGAAATAGCATGTGAACTAAAAAAGTTAAAATGGTTAGACTTGTTTAAATCCTTCTTAGTAATAAAAACCCTGAATAAATTATAATAACATTCTATTTTACCTTTTGCTGTCTTCTATACATGTGAGAGACTGATTTTGTGTTTGAACTTTATTTGAATAAAATTTTATTTCATTTTTCTACTTGCATTTTTATGATTGCTCACCGAAAGATAGCCTTTATTCACCATGTGACTTTTCTTCCATTCAATGTCAATGAAAAATGAAAGTCATGCTTTTAAAGTAAGAAACTATCTAAATGTTATTTTAGAAAGTGGAACCTCTCAATGCTAGCCTTTCTCTTATTTTCTACCAGTGCTTGGTTAAGCTAGACTCCGAATGGGAGGCAACTGAAGGGGAAAAGATCTGAGCAGAAAGACTTTAAGATGATTCCCATGATCCCCACCTGCTGGTGTTCATACACTTGTATCATCTTATATCTTTGAGTGTGGATAGGACCTACCTTACTTCTCAATGTAAAATACCATAGGGTGACAGGACTTTACTCCCATTATTATATTTATTATTTTATTTTATTTTATTATTTTATTTTATTTTATTTATGTCAAACTCTGTCTTGCCAGCAGATGCAATCTAGAGACTATCTCCTCCCTGTCTGGCTTTTAAGAAGCAGGCTGCTAGAAATCCTTCAGATACAAGGAATTGAATGAAGCCAATGACTACATGAACAGGGAAGTGGATGCTTCCTCCACTGAAATATATTTGAGGTACAACATGGTGTGAATTTAATGTGTACAAGATGTTGATTTGATACATTTATATATTGTAATATGATTGCCATTTTACTCATAGGTAGCACCTCCATCATGTCATGTGATTATCATTTCTTTTTTTTGTGACTGTAATAATTGAGATCTAGTCTCTTAGCAAACTTGATACTTATAATACAATATTATTGTCTATATTCATTATACTGTGCTTTAGATCTCTAGGACTTACTTACTACTCATTGCAAGTTGGTATCCTTAAACAAAATCTCTCCTATCCCTCCCATCCCCCCAGCCCCTAGTATCTTATTTTCTGTTTTTATGAATTTGACTTTTTAGATTTCACATATAAGCAATGTCATACAGTATTTGTCTTTCTCTGTGTGCCATCTCACTTAGCATATTGCCTTGAAGATCCATTCATGTTGCCTCAAATGGCAGAACTTCATTCTAATGGCTGAATCATATTCCATTGTGTTTATACACACACACACACACATCCCATCCTCTTTATCCATTCATCTGTTGATGGGAACTTATGTTGTTTCCATATCTCAGCTATTGTGAATAAATTCTAAAACTGCAATTAACATGAAGTACATATATCTGTTCAATAACATGGTTCCATTTCCTTTGGGTATAGACCCCGAAATGGAATTGCTGGACCATAGTCCTAGCCTATAGATGAGAACCCAGCTGACTGATGCTCTGCAGCTGTTTTTTAGCAGAAGAACCTGCTGAAATGTGCCTGGATTTCTGACCCTCAGAAAGTGTAAGATAACATAAGTGTGTTATTTTAAGCTAACAAGTAATAGGTATCATTTATACATTTGAGAAAACTAATACAAGGTTCTAGGATGAAAGTCTCCTGAAGAAGTTCTTCTTCTCTTTGTTGCTATGAACATGATAATTACCTAAACATATAATTATATATCATCTATCTTCAGGGGCTTTGAAAATTGAAAGGAAAGCAAATAAAATTCAATTAATAGGAAATGAGTAGCTCAGATTATTGGTACAGTGAGTTCCAGGACGTTACTTATTCTCAGAAGAAGAAAGTTGTTTCATATGTTCTGTAGGGAGTGATGATTTAATCATTTCTATATTTCCTTCTACATTTTCCTTTGGCCCTTCCACTGCCCCGACACAACTTCAGATTGATTATAGAAACTAATTAATGATGAAAATGATTACTCATTTTGGTGACAAATTATTTTGTCAAGTTGGCTTAAACTATAGGGTTTGTTGAAAACTATGTCCACACAAAACTCTGAGCATGGATGTTTATAGCAGCTTTATTCATAATTGCCCAAGCTTGGAAGCAACCAAGTTGTCCTTCAGTAGGTAAATGGATAAATAAGCTGTGGTACATACAGACTATGGAATATTATTGTGCTAATGAGTGCTAAAAAGAAATGAACTATCAGGCCGTGAAAAGACATGGAGGAAACTTAACTCCATATTATTAACTGAAAGAAGCCAGTCTGAAAAGACTGTATAATTCCAACTATATGGCATTCTGGAAAAGGCAAAATTATGGAAACGGTAAAAAAGATCAACAGTTGCCAGGGGTTGAGGGCTTGGGAAGGATAAGTAGGTGGGATACAAAGATGTTTGGGTCAGCAAAAATGCTCTGTGTTATACTATAATGATGAATACCTATCACTATAGGTTTGTCTAAACACATGCAATGAACAACACCAAAAGTAAACTGGAAGGTAAACTAAGTATGGGCTTTGAGTCGCTATGATGTGTCAATGTAGGTTTATCTTTGGTAACAAATGCATCATTCTGTTGAGTGATGTTGATAATAGGGGGAAGGCTATGCATGTGTAGAGACAAAAATATATGTGAAATCTCTGTACTTCCCTCGCCTTCAGTTTTGCTGTGATCTAAAACTGTTCAAAAAAAAAATGTCTTAACAAAATAATTTTTACAAATTTATGGTTAATTCCTTACTCTATCTTAAATCTTTATTCCGTATTTTTATATAGCAATTTCTTATGGTAAAACAAAGTAGTCTGTAGAATTTATATATTTAAAACTAACAAAGACGTTGGCAAATATTTTATTTTAAAAATTTGTCATATACAGAATTATAAAATTCCCCGTTATTACAATAATCAATAAGTCCTTTTACATGGATCCAGTCCTCTCCATTTCCTTTGTGAAAAGAGCAAAATGTTTGCACATTAGTGTTTTCCTCCTGTGTTTGCAGTGAAAAGAACAACATTTGAATTAATTAAAACACAGGAGTTGTAATGACACACCAAAAATCATTTTATTAATTCTGTTAGGAAGTCACTGGTGTTTGCTAGTGTTTTAAGAAGAGCAATATTTTTGTACTCGTAGAAAATTGGTCATTAACATTGCTTTGTTAGTACATTAAATTGATTCCATGCCATACTAGTATCTGCTCAACTATAAAAACAGACTTGCAATTTTGAAAAACATGATTTTAACTGAACCTCAATGCTTTGCAAAAGTGTTTCCAACAGTGTTTTGTTTCTTGTAACCTGTTTCTAGTCTGAGGAGAGAAGCTGAGTGCCATATAAAATAATCATTAGTGCCTGTAGAATAAGCAAATGCAAACAATGACCTTGATTCCCACAGTTAAGTATGCAGGATTCATTATGCAGAGATATTGGGTAATTAGCTCTGATTTTACTGTTGTCGAAAACATTATTTAATGAGTTTGAAGTCCTGAAATACTTGCTTCTGACATATATATATATATATATATATATATACACACACACACACATATACATATATGTACATGTATAGGTATATATATGTATATGTATGTGTGTGTATATATATGTGTGTATACATATGTGTATATATATACACATATGTATACACACATACTCTTTGATAATCAACACTTGGGCTTTATTCCAATGAATGGAAACTAAAGTGATTTGTCAAAACCTGATTGACAAATTAAGTTATGCCTTTTGAAAATAAAGAAGAAGAGAGAAGTTATTTAGGTCCCAGATTTTATGGTACCTGATGCTGTAAAACAGATCATTAGGACAGTAGGAGTGAAGAAATCAGTTGAAGATAGTGTGTCTTCAGGCAGAGTAAGTACCATGCTACTTTCAGATTTCTTTTAAAATAAAATATTAAATGTAAACAAATTTGGAATCTCCCATTTTAGGAGACAAAAAGTGAAGGTATTCTGTATAAAACAAGATAAATCTTGGCATACAAAGCTATTTGCTCTAATAGGGTGATGTATGGAAGTGTTGAATCACTATATTGTACACTTAAAACTAATATTACACTGTATGTTAACTAACTGGAATTTAAATAAAAACTTTAAGAAATGCAAAAAATAAATAAATCAGGGGTAAAAAAAAAAACAACCCTCTCTGCTCTATGAAATATAGTCACCAACTTACGATGGTTCTACTTAGAAGTTTTTTACTTTATGATGGTACAAGAGCAATAGGCATTCAGTAGAAACCATACTTCAGACTTTTAATTGTGATCTTTTCCTGGGCTCGTGATATGCGTATGATACTTGTTCATGATGCTGGGCAGAAGTGAGCCAGGCAGCCGCATGATCTGAGGGTGAATCAACACACTTACAACCATTCTGGGCCCACACAACCAGTCTGGTTTGTTTGTTTGTTTGTTTGTTTTTACTTTTAGTACAATAGTCAACATGAGTTATTCAGTACTTTATTATAAAATAGGCTTTGTGTGAATGATTTTGCCTAACTATAGACTAATATAAGTGTTCTGAGCATGTTTAAGTTAGGCTAGGCTAATATATGATGTTCGGTAGGTTACATGTGTTAAATGCATTTTCAGTTTACGAAATTTTCAACTTCCAATAAGTTTATTGGGATGCAACCCCATCAGAAGTAGAGGAAGATCTGTGTATTTAAGGAAGTTCCCTACTCTAAATAGTAGAGGACCCTAAAAACAGAATGCATAAAATAAGAGCACACTTTGGTATAAAAAGCTTGTAGGAAAAATACAAATTGTGGCAAACTCTCTTCCAATATGCTCTTTGTTTACTTAAAATCTCCTAACAAGGGGAGAACACCTGGGCCAGTGCACTACAAAGTACTACAGTGTCTTGCAAAATAAAAGAATATGACAAAAGCAGGTATTGATAAGTACTTTAGTCTGAAAGGAGAAAGAATGTTTATCCTTGAAAGAAAGGAATGAAAACAGATCATTCAACAGCTCACCAAAAGATAAAATTGCTAAATATCACTTGGAAAAATATTGTAAAATATTTTCTTTTTAAAAAAGGAAAGGAATGCCATGGACTAGAAAGAACAGGAATATGATCTTTAAAGTTGAAAAAAAAAAAAAAACCCAGTCAATTGAAATAAGTTCAAATGTTTGAGTTAGAGAGTACAGTTTTAAAAAGGGGATATTTCAGTCATAAACAACTTTCAGCATCACTGAATTGCAAGAAGATCGTCTCTCTATGCTATGATTACTGTATGGTACACATTTTCTTTACAAAATAATTATTTCGGGCAAACATAAAAAAGAAGCATTGATCTAAAAAGAAAGCCAAAAGGCAGGCTAGACTGAAAAAAAATTAAATCACAGCAAATATTGAAGAGATAAAATGAAATTCTGCACTGAAAGCTGCAAATATATGTATTTCTTTCCTTTTTAATGAGTTAATCAATAATGTGTAATAAAAGTCAACCATTTTACAGTATCTTGGTCTGAATTCATATATTCTCATTTATGATTTGGTTTTGGAACCTTCATTCTCCTACAATTATTAGAAAAATAATGTTTGCTGCAAGTACTATTCCACCTAGAATATTTCTATGGCTATATAAACTCTTTAAATTGAATTCTCAAAGTAAAGATGTCTTCAAGGAGCAAACAATATAAACTATTATGTTGCCAGTTTGTTACACTTTTTGTCTCCTGGAAACTTCTAGGATAATGAATCTTTTTTTTCATAACTTAAGTGGAATTTGTGTTTACCCAGTCCAACTTTATCCTATTTCTGAAGAAATAAGTTCTAAATCCATTACAAAAGGAACATCATTATAATGGATAGTGCACTAAACTGAAAGTATTTTAGGATCCTAGGTAATGGCCAAGAATAACACTGCTTTTAAAAATCATTTAGAATGAAAATCATTGTCAAAAGTTACTCAGTACAGAAAGTGCTTTCCTTTCCCAGTCCTTCTTCATATCTTCCTAAGTTAAAAATAAAGAAGAGGCCAAAACCTTGATTGGGTATCTTAGCACAAATACAAAGAGGGCATAACCCTGACTAGCTGTCACTAGAATGAGTTTTGACCTGTGTATGTTCTAAATCTTCTCTTCTCCCAGGGGAGCCCGTATTCTATAGACTAAGAAGAGAGAATCCTTGCTTCATGTTCCCCTCCTCTATATTCTTTCTAAACAAGAGCTGAACTTCTTCCAATAACAAATCATTTTGTCCCAGTGACAATGTCACCTGCTATTTAGAGCTGGTACCCCGAAAGGTGAGTAAGGCTGTGTGGTATAATGTGACTTATGGATTAGCACTTAATGGGCTAAATATAGTTAGAGAGAAGGTTCTTCATGAGACAGTCTTTCCATCCAGCTTCTGTTCCCTCCATGTCCGGGCTAACTTATGCTCTAAATTTGCTAAATTCCAGTCCCTCCATTTAGCCAAATGCTCTCCACCTTCCATGTCCTTTCACATATCGCTTTCCTGGTATCTGTTCATATTAATACCGCCAGCAAAGTTCTTTGCCTCTTTCTCTCTAACTCTTTGCTCATCTGACTTATACAAAAGTTACTGTATATAGTCTTTTATACATGAAAAGTATATGTGATATGTTATATTCCAATAAGCATTGCACTAATTAACTATCATTAATAAGGCATGCAAATGGACTTTTGTCATCCCAGCAGCAGAGATGTTTTTCTCCTAACCCATATATGGTATAACCAATTAACCTAAGGAAAAAAAAAAAAAGATTTAAGATGGCCTTCAAGTATTAGAATTTTAGCGTCAGGCCATGAAATAGGAGCAATGTTTGTTTAATCTTTTATTTTTCCAACACACTTTACTCTCAACAAATAAATCCCTCTTCCACATTATATTAACCTACTTACTCAGCAAATTGGAAGCCCAAATGAAAAATAAATTACCAATATAAGGATGCTGGTTTCATGAATTGATTCTTAATAAATACTTGAGAGTTTCCAAATCCTTAATTTATGAAAATTAATTTAATGTTTGTGCAATGGCCAACACTTTCACAAATGATTACACATAATTATTTGAATAAATTAAATTTAAAATATTGAACTATTACTATTTAAAATATTTTGTATTTTTAAATAGATAAAGAAATAAACTTGTTTTTCTTAAAACATTTCATTAAAAAAAATAAAAAACTGACAAAACTTGCAATTCAGGCTTGTGTTACAAGTGTCAGTTTTAATTAGCACTACAGAACAATGAAGAGCTGTAGATCTTGCCATACATAGCTATTAGTTGTTCTCTACAACTGAAATCAAAGGTAGAAAGAAATTGTCTCATTGAAAACAAGCATTCATTACTGACGGCTGCCCATATGTCATAACCATGTTTTTTTTATTTTTTTTAATGAAATGTTTTAAGAAAAACAAGTTTATTTCTTTATCTATTTAAAAATACAAAATATTTTAAATAGTAATAGTTCTCCCCTCTCATGCTGTTTCTCTCTCGCTCGCTCTCTAATAAATAAATAAATAAATATTAAAAAAAAAAAAGATTTTATTTATTTGAGAGAGAGAATGAGAGAGAGAGAGCACATGAGAGAGGGGAGGGTCAGAGGGAGAAGCAGACTCCCTGCTGAGCAAGGAGCCCGATGCGGGACTCGATCCTGGGACTCCAGGATCATGACCTGAGCCGAAGGCAGTCGCTTAACCAACTGAGCCACCCAGGCACCCGAGAGAGAGAATCTTAAGCAGATTCCCAGCTCAACAGGGAGCCTGATGCCTGGCTCAACCCTGAGATCATGACCTGAGCCAAAATCAAGAGTCAGGTGCTCAACCGACTGAGCCACCCAGGGACCCCAATATATACCTTTTTGAAGGAAAACAAATATTATACATTTAAAAAAATTTTTCCTACCATAGATTGCTGACAAGGTTTGTAAAAGAAGCACAATAGCAGTGTAAACATTTTTTGGTAATTAAATACAAAGTGATATGATTCTTGATTGTAGTGACAGTAGTAACTACTATAAATGATGCTATAAAGAAAACTCAATATTCACACTATTTCCCTATGGGGATTAATAAGCCAGCAAATCTTGGTTTGCAATGTGGTTGGGAGGAAAGACAATATTTTTTTACCATAATTTACTTTTACTTTTATTTCTGAACTTATAACCGACCTAGGCCGTTATTGTTGCTGCTATTGTTGTTGTAATTCTTATTCTAATTTCAGTCTCCCATCAACTATCTGCAAGCTCACTAAGCTGCCCTCAATCAGCTGCATTTGAACCTCTTGCCTGTTTCTAAGTTTGTATGTTCAAAGTGTTATTCCCAATTACTACATGACCTTTTCATTTAGGAAGATGATTCCAACTTCATTATCACGAATCTTTCTTTTCATCTTCTGTTCCTGGTGAGTGGAAATTTTGAGGGAGAGTATATTGTCAAATAATATTCTGTCTCCTCTCTGAGTCAATAAAATCCCTATTCTTCTGTGTAAAGGGGGAGTTAAGAGAATGGAGGTATATCTTTTGAAATACATTTTTAATACCTTGATTACTTATAAAATATTTTGCTAAGCATCATGAATATTCCTAATATCAAAAAAATTGAGATCTGGAAAATATCACTTATTTTTTCTTTAGGATCAAGTATAGTGATTATAGGTAGAGAGGCTTCATTGGTGAGGGTAATTTTATTTTATTTATCAAATTTATTTAGAAGTCAGGTGCAATGGAGGAATTTCATTTATGCATTTATTTATTTATTAATGTTTCAAGTTTTTATTTAAATTCTAGTTAGTTAACATATAGTGTAATATTAGTTTCAGGGGTAGAATCAAGTGAGTCATCACTTGCATATAACCCCCAGTGCTCATCACAACAAGTGTCCTTCTTTATAGTGACAAACAGGGTAACTTGTTATAAAATAAAACCAGTGTCATTATTTTATAATGATCTTATCATTAAACGAATAATTATTCTTATGTAAATTATTATCTATTTATGATTTTCCTTTAATTATTTTCCTTTTATTTACTTAAAAGCTTTATGAATATTGAAAATCGTACTTCTTTACACTTTCTCATTATTTTTGTTAATCACTTTGTTTAAATAGGTGTCTGTAGATTTTTTTTGGTCCTCACTTATGCAAGATGTTATCATTTGTTGCTTTTTTAATAAATCTGAATTATTTTTCATTTTTCTTTCAAATACTGATTCCTAAGACCTCGTATGTTTTAACAATGTCTTGCTATATTTGGCTCGCCATCCATGTATTATAGATTTATCTCATATTATATTTGAACTAAATAAAAAGGATTGAGTTTGCAACCTTAAGAGCTTTCTTGATGTAAGTAGATATTATGACTGAAACTCTATATTTGCAACCAAGGAGTGTTTGCAATCCAGCGACAGAAGAGAAAAAAAAACATATAATCATAATTATATTTAATAGATACATTATTATTAAATAAAAATGAGAGGAATATATCAGAGTGTAATAATATTTTGGAAATGACATTAAAAAAAGAGTTTAAAAAGATGTATGATGTGTAGTGTTAGAATTTCACACTTATTAAGCCAGTGTTTAGTTTAATTTCCCTACTGGTCTGCTGGTTTCCTTCTTTCCTTCAATACTGAGCTTACTGTATTCTCATGTGTAATACTTTACCTTACACTTGTAGCTCTGAAAGAAATGTGTGCAATTTCTCCCATTGTATTCTCCTAAGTCCCCCTGCCCTGCGTGGCCTTGGGGATTTAACTCTGGCACGAAAAGATATCTTATGTGCATAAACTGTTTAATTGCTTTTCATAATCTAAAGACTTTTGCTAGGGCCTAAAATTATCAGTAGCAAAAGTAATGTCTCTAACTGGTTTTGTACATTTCAAAAAAAAAAATATGCTAACCATTCACTACTTGAAAATCCACTGTCCGTAGTTGTAATATTTCAGTGCATGACTTACTTGCTCTTCCTTTTCTTTCATAGCAATCATATTATACATATATATATGTGTGTGTGTGTATATATATATAATCACTTTTTAAATTCAGCCCATTGAGGAGCTTTCTTTTTACTATATGATTTTATTAACAACATAGTAACAGAAAAACAGGGCATCTCTTGATGATACTTTCTTTCATTTTCTACAACCATAGATTTTTATGCAGATGTTTAAAATAAAAGACACAATGCAAAGCAACAAATAATAGTTGTTTCTTTTTGGTAACATGACATGTTATTATTATTTTTTTTCAATATAAGTGTTCCACAATATCTACCATCCTTCTCAAAATTATTAGGAGTACTGGGAGGGACATTCCAGTGACTTATTGGATGGGAGGCATTTTCATTTGAATCTCATAAAGTAGAGTACCTCAGTTGATACCTATCTTGACATTTATATTTGCTATAATTTGTGAAAAAAAAAAATACAGGCGCCTGGGTGGCTCAGTTGCTTAAGCGTCTACCTTCGGCTCAGGTCATGATCCCAGGGTCCTGGGATTGAGCCCTGAGTAAAGAGTTCCTGCTCAGCAGGGAGTCTACCTCTCCCTCTCCCTCTGCCCCTCTCCCTGCTCATGCTTGCTCTCTCCTTCTCTCTCTCAAATAAATAAAATCTTAAAAAAATTATTAAATAAATAAAAATTTGTGAAAAAATAGATTCTAAGAAGCTAATATTTCTTTAATTTAATTTAATTTTATTATGCTAAGAAGGTAGTATTAACAAATATGATGAATCAATAAATAATATTGCCAGAGTTTAACTCTTGACATCAAGGGTCAAAGAACCCTTATACTCTCAAGCCTGCTCTTTTGTTCTGGGTAGCATATAGAAAACAATCCCACTGTGGGTAATCCATGACAAAGTAGATCACATAGGTCTGGAGGATTTCTCTAGACAAAATATATTCTCGTGTATATTCACTTGGGAAACAGCATGTGCAATTAGACACCCTCAGTAAGATCCGCTATGTAAATTCTAATAGGTGCAAGCAAATAGTTGTCCTTTTTACAAAAGGCTGATAGGGTTAACAGATTTTGCACTTAAAACAAATAGATACATGGGGGGATGGGTTAGCCTGGTGATGGGTATTAAGGAGGGCACGTTCTGCATGGAGCACTGGGTGTTATACGCAAACAATGAATCATGGAACACTACATCAGAAACTAATGATGTAATGTATGGTGATTAACATAACATAAAAAAAAAGAACTGGCTTGAAGATTAAAAAGTGAGATAATACATGATGATGACAATAAAAAACAACAACAACAACAAATAGATACATCAGTCAGGAAAGGCCAAGCTATGCTATAGTAATAAACAAACACCAAACCTTATTTCCCTAAAACAACAAAGGCTCATTTCTTATTTATTCTATATGTCATTCACTCTAAATATCCATTCCATGTTATCATTCTCACTGTGTAACCCAGGCTGTTGAAGGATCCATAATCCAGAATATATCCAGTTGCTCTGATAAAGGTTAAATAACAAGGGTGTTATAGAACCAATTAAATGGTCAACCCAGAAGTGAGACACTATGCTTTCTCCTCCTAAATCATTGACTAAAATGATCACATGGTCTCCCCTACCCCAAAGCACAGAGGGACAGAAAAGAAAATGCTACCAAATGACAGGAAGACATAAATACCTAGCAAACAGCAGTAGTAAGTACCATAGTTGGCCAAGAATTTTGTGTCCCTTATGTCCATTTATTTTTGGTAAAAGAGAACTACAGTATCTAAAGTGTTTTGCTAACAGCTCCCTTTAAGAGTGATTATGCTTATATTTCATGTTTCTATAAAGGAATTCTTGTTACATTCAATGTCTCAAATATCAGAAAAATATATTTGAATATTTTGATAGACCTGTATTTTCTGCCTTGGATGAAGTAATAAAAGTGATCAGCTCACTTCTTTCCTTAGAAAGTCATCCCCTATTCCCACTCAAGTGAACTACGTCAACTGTTGGATTTTAGATGGTGAGAACTTGGATGAATTTTACCTTCCGAGTAGGTAGAGGGCAGGGAATCCAAATACTACTTGACACTGTATTTGAAAAGGAACAACAACAACAAAAAAGAATAAAAAACATTTTTAGACGTTTTCTGTCTCCTTCTGTATTGGCATTTTTATCTTTTTGGGAAAAGAAAAGACTAAATTAAAGTTTGCCAGGAGAGGTGAGAAATGCTTGATTCTGATTTTGGTAGGACTGTATCGAAATTGCAATGAAAACAGAATTACTTTTGTAATGTGAAGGATTTATGCCCAAGCCTGAGTCAAATTAGTTATATGTTTTGAGGCAATTATGTATTCTTTCAACATAGGGGTTGGCAAACTATGACCTATGGGCCAAATTCAGCTTGCTGCTTGTTTTGTATGACCCACAAGTTGGATTTTGTATTTTTAAATGACTGAAAAAAGTACTATTTCATGACATATGAAAAATATATGAAGTTTAAATTTCAGTGTCCATAAATAGAATTTTGGAACACTGTCATGCTAATTTATTTACATATCATCTGTGGCTGCTTTTATGCTATAGTGACAGAGCTAAATATTTGCAACAAAGACTATGTGATTGCAAATTCTAAAGACTAGGTGATTATTCCAAATAAAGACTGAACAAAAGAGGCTCTGAGACTGGGGACAGCAAACATAAGATAGTATAGAGATAAGGTATCAGACTGAAAATGTAGGGCAAAACACTTCTAAAGACTAGGTTTTGGAGAGATGATGGAAGATTTTGCTCTGATGAAATAAGAAAGAAATAGAAAGACATATAAAAGGATGCATATGAAAATAAGGAAGGACAATTGGTATCTTATAAAATAAAATGTTCTAAGATTAATAGGAACATTGAAAGATAAAGCAAAGAAATTCATTCAGAATATACATGAAAATACAAAAACATGGACAATGGAACAAAAGAGACAAGAAAATCGAAGATTAAATACTGGAGATCCAATTTCTCTCTAATAAGAATTGTATAAAACAGACAACAGAATAAAGTGTGGCATGGAATTCTAAAAGCAACATTTAAAAAAAATGGAAGTATAGTGTCTCTGGATTGAAAGCTACATACTTTGAAACCTCAGAATGTGAAGTACAAAGGCAGGATGCTAAGTCTTCTCTAGAGGAGAAAAGTGATAAATTTAGTCATTTAACTGCTCAACAGCAACACTGAAAACTCTTCTCCTTCTTGTTCACACTAGCCTCTCTCTTGTTTACACTAGCCTCCTCTCCCTTCCTTGAAAGCACTGTCTTGGCATTTGTTATTTCCCCTGTGTGTAATGCCTTTTCCATAGACATAGCCATGGCTTGCTTCCTCAATATAGTCAGGAATTTATCCTATTATTGTCAAGAGACGATAACAGATCCACAGTCATTTCAATGTGTCATGTACAATGTCCAATAAACACTACAAATTACTGTTCATGCACTAAAATAGGAAAATGTAACCCACAATAAAAAGCAATCTGTCAATAGAGAAAAAAACACAAGATAATCAGACTTGGGGATTGGTAGACAAAGACTTTAGGACGAACTATAATAAATAGTTTAAGGAATTAAAGGAAAAGATGTTTATAATAGGTATGCAGATGTGATTATTGACAGAGAAATTAAAATTATGAAGAAAACGAGACAAAGTAAGGTTTGCTGGATGAGCTTCATAGTAGGTTGGGGACATCAAAAAAGGGGGTCAACTATTGTACAGGTAGATCTATAGATATTATTTGATCTAAACAACCAAAGGAATAAATATTGAAAACTAAAATAAACAAGGTTCAGTGGCCTCTGGAAAAATATTGTTTGGCCTAGCATATACTTAACTGAGTCCCAGAAGTAGATGAAAAGACATTAGAATGAATATTTGAGACTACAATGGCTGAATTTTTTTTAAATTGAGGGGAAATATCAACTCAAGATCCAAGAATCTCCACAACAGCTAAGCCTCTTAAACCCAGAGAAAACAGTACCTAGGCATACTGTATTTAAATTGCTGAAAAGTAAATAAAATAAGAGATTCTTGGAAGTATCCAGAAATAAATAGTATGTTACATATAAGAAAACAATTTTACAAAAGATAACAGACTAGTAGTTAAATATAGCATAATATCAATGTTGTATTTATTGACTAAATAATTATATAGTGGTATGTAAAATAATGATACTGTTCTTAGGAAATACACACTGAAGTTATAAGCAATATGTCTGTAACTTTTAAATGGTTTAGAAAAAATATGTAGATATATGCATGTGGGCTTATGAGAGTTCCTGTTACTCTTACTACAACTTTGCGCTAAGTTTGAAATTTGTAAAAATAGAAAAGACATAAAAGGAGCAAAAGAGCTAAATGTACAACCATATGTGTATTACAGATGATTTATTTAAAATGTTCAATTTGCAGTTGTGGAAACCATTCAAACTTTAGTAGAGTAAGCAGGCTCTGCTTGGCTTAATTGTTGACATGTAGAAGTATGTGTCCATAATAGCGAGATTATTAAATTTTTTTTCCAGATAAGCTGGAAATTCAGAATTTTATGTGAAGTATTTTACATGTCAGTACAAAGTAAAAAGTAAATACTGCACATTTGAGGCCATGAGCTTGTAATCTCACTACTAATACACGTGAAAATACTTGTGAAGTCACTTTATACTTTTATAAAATAATACAAAATTTTAGGTAGGATTGATTATTCAGTAATATGAACACTTTAATGTGGGAGCTTTTGATCTTAACCTATCTCTTTATTTCTTTAATAACAAATTACACTTTTGATGTTGTTGTTGAATTACATCCCTATTTAAAAATTATATTGCAAGCTTTTTGTTGTCTTTGTTTAAGAGATGAGTTAGTAAAAATCATGGCTAAGATTTTGTAAATTCTGCTCTTCTAATATTTTCATATATTAATTTTTTTATATTTTAGCTTTATAAACCTTATGAATTTACAATTTTAAATCATGTATATCCCAAATTCCTTCTATTCCTTTCCATTCCGAGAAAAACATAAGTAGTACGGGTTTGGGTGAGGAGCAGGGCTCTGATGCCCGGGACTATATTTAGGATTTTGCCTATAGCACTACAGGGAGCACAGAAACTAAAGACTGGAGCAAAACCACAATAACTTCAGAAGTCCAGTCAACTCTGAGGACAAGGGCAGGGGAAAGTCACCATAACTGAATGGAGGTAAAGTTACTGTTAAAATTGGTTTATAGAGTCAGGTTTATGGCCCAAAAAACAAGACAATACATAAATAGGGCAAGAAGTGTGCGTGTGTGTGTGTGTGTGTGTGTGAGATTATGGTCATAATGGTTAAGGGAATAGTGAGGTGGGAAGGAACAGGAAAATACCGGCCATTTGTGAAAATCCTGTTGGTGTCTCTATATTTATTTAAAGAGTTGGTATGGAGAGTGGTGTATACCTGAGTAAGCCTGACTTCAAAAGTCAAAGGCAAAATGGATGCTCATACTGTAGATAACAAAGCCAATAAAGGAAATCAAATCCATTTGCCCATATTAAATTTCAGAAGCTCATCTGATAACATTTATGTGATTAATGAATCCCTATTCTACTTTATATGTACGGCAGGTGCTGGTTCTGTGTATGCCATGAGAATTGTGACTTGTACTATAATCTTAATAGCCTGATTGATGGTTAGACTGTCAACATTATAATGCTGTTTTCTGAACCTTGAGCCCATATTACATCAAAGACAAAATAACTGTATCATTCCTAATATGCTGTAAAATATGCAGCATTTGTCTTGTCTTTCTTATTAAAATATCTCTTACAGTCTTTACTTGTTCTAGATCTATACCCAGAACTGCCAGTGTGCTCATACTTTCTGGGACTCACAAAAGGGTCTGTTTTCAGTGCTTAAATACTGTCACTCTTCAAGATTTGTTTATTCTGCCTGCCCCACTCCCACATTTTCTCAAGATCTGTCTCTTTACTAGATAATAATTTATATCTACTTAAATATATTACTATGTTTAAGATTTAAAGTGATTTACCTGTATAGGTACAACTATTCCTACACTTACCAAATTTTATATATATGTATATATTCACATATATCTATCTCTATATATGTGTCCATATCTTTATATAGATAGATATTGATATAGAGATAAAATAAAATCAGAATATAAGATCCCCAGAGTGATACAAAACTTCTGAAGTATCTGTCGTTTAAACTCTATTTTTTAATAAAGAATATGATCAATGCATACATTTAAAAATATAATCAGTCAATAATTATTTATTATCCACAGAGCTTTTAATATTATTGTGATAGGCAAAACGTTTTCTTCCCCCAATTTGAATACATTTGGATTCACATATATCCATATATATATGTACACACATCACACATACACACACACATACATGCTTTCAGAGTTCCTACTTTCAGCAGGGATTAAAGTAGAAAGAACAGACTACCACAACACTTTTCTTCAGTTGTTCATTTAGCAAAAGGTATGGTTATCTTCCCGAGACACACATGCATCAAAGACTACCGCTCTAACTAATCCTAGCCTGGACTTCACAGAAGAGTTATTGAAAGGGAGGCGGTATTAGGCCATTGGGATTGTTAATAACACTACTGTGATAAAGTTAAATGGACAGGTTAGAAGAGTTTTAATTCTCTCATCTTCCGATCTCCTTCTATAACATAGTGGCTCTTTGAAGGTTCCTGTCATATAGAAACCCTCAGGACAGATTGCTGAGATTATAGCATGGACAAACTAAGGTATGTATAACAATCGCTCTGACCATCCATGAACAGCACTGATATTACTGCCCTATTAGAGTATTTTTCTCATTCAGCCCAGATATGCATACTCTACTCAATTCAGAACTCCAATCTATTTAAGACTTTACTTGAAATAAAACCTATTTCCCATCCTGGGAGGGCTGAGTCAAACCACGGTGGTACAAAGCCCAGTGTTCTTGTTCTGGGGTTATAACTCCATTTATTGAAAGTGCCTATGGGAGGAAATCCTAGCACATTTAATTGACAGAATATGCAAAATCAACCAAATAGAACTGTATACAAAAGACTACGTTGCCAATCATGGGTGATTTAGATAGTTTAGAAAGGGCTCTCATAATTACATATATTTTTTTCTTGTGCAAAATAAACTGAATTTTAAGAACTTTATCTATCACTAATTGCAAAATACAAAGTGCCTGGTTGTTCTGCTGATTTGTGCAGGTAATTTCCTAACTATTTATTTAAACTTCGTATGCATAATGAATTTACAGCTGATTCTAACCATGATTATAAATACAAATGAATTATTGTAAATTATCATATAAAATACAAAACTTGAGAGTAATACCTTACAACTAGTGCTAAATTTAAATAGCAAAAATGGAATCCTTACAAGTCAGTTAATTGTTAAGGTGAAGACAGTAAATATACCTCCCTTTGGGGTTGACTGCTGCTTCTGATTATCTACTATTGAGTTGTTCCCTGCTTTAAGGGCCTGCTTAATTTATATGAATACTATAGAGAAGAACAAAGCCATTCTAGATTAGAGCAAATCGATTATGTGCTCGTTTTGGAAGGTGGTTCTTTACTAATGCATTCAAAACTGTGAAGAATTGAAATAAATATACAGGCCAAATGGGACGAATGGGTGGTGTATATGGAAACACGATTAGTAAATCACAGAAAAAATTTACAAAGTTTGGCTTAAATAAAAAAAGCTAAGCCAAGTCAGCCATTATTAGTCAAATCCACCCATTTAATTAGGATCATGCACATGCACGTATAGTAACACACACGCCTATACACACGCATCTAACGTCTGCCTTCAGCCCTGAGGCTTCCATCGGTGGCAGTTAGGACCTCTTTCCTATACATGTGGATTTACTCCCATTCCAGAGCCTGGGACCTACTCTGATCCCAACAAAGTTCAGTAGAAGTAGTTCTAGGTTAATATATTTTCAATAATACAGGCAATTATATAAGAACTCTGTAATGTGTTATACTCAGATAAATGAAATCTTGTCCATTTGCTCCAGCCACATTGGTCTTCCTTCACACTGTGGCTCCAGAGTTTCTGCATTTACTGTTCCCTTTGCCTCAAATACTTTTCCCTACATACATGGCTTCTCTTTTATTTCCTACAGCTATCTGCATAATTGCCATTATGATAATTGCTACAAATAGCATCCAGCCTCGTTACTAGATACTTATTAATTTCCTCCTCTTCCCCCCCGCCCCGTAGTATTGGTCATTTTCTGACATAAGGCATATTTACTTTTCTATTATCTGTTTCTCTACCCTCAGTGCATGCCTTCACAATGCAAGCTCAATGAATCAAAGGAGGTTGTTTTGTTTACAGTTATATTCCTAATACCCAAAAGAGTTCCTGGCTAATAGTAGGTGTTTATTATATAATATACATTTTTATATAATAAATGAATTAAGATTATTCTAATGTTGTGTTCTAAAAGCAATATTACAATGATTCTTTCAGCTTTTCAGCTCTCATATTATTGGAAAAGGATACAGAATATTCTAGGCACAAGTAGAGGAAAAGAACAGTCTTTTGTTATAAAGTAGCACATTAACAAAAAGGTTGTCAGAGAAGGGAAAACAAAACAAAAAAATATACATCCATCTGGTGAACTGGTGGAAGAAATCCAGGGTCAAGGTTTAATGCTGTTTGACTAAATGGAGTTTGTCTTAAACAGAAAAGGAATGTCCAACACTTCTGTAACAGCTCACTTTAATAGGAAGTTCGTAAATTATATTTTCTTGCTGAATTCAGTCGTCCTTCTACCTTTAGCCGGGCTCTGTCTAACTATTCCTAGACAGATGACTATTTAATTTTTAGGATTGTCTTATCTTTGTAAAAAGCCTCAACACTTAACCTTTAGAATTTTAAAATTTGCACCTGTGGTGATTTCATCATCCTTAGAACTACATGTATTTGAAGGCATGGTTACTTTGATAATTCACATAATAATGATAATTCCCTGTGTATCTAAAAATATTTTCATCGTACCAAAGCTCGTTCATATTCATTATCTTCAACATTGATGATGTTTGACTGATAAACTCCTGTCTAACCCCCTGCAATTTTAATTTGGTTATTTGATTACAAATACTGAGTAGATAAAGGGTAAGAGTACTTGAGAATTGGCTCTGAATTATTTTCATGAATGGTAGAATCTGTCCACCTTATACAGCAAAAACTGATGGGAAGTGCTGCGAAAAACACCTCAGGAGAGCTGGGTTTCATGTTTTCTCCCCCAAGGCGATGACTCAAGATGAATGTTGCTGCTACTCCCTTCTCTGGAGCTCAGGAAAGGATTGCCTGGGAAAAGAAGTATCTGAGATCACCTAAGAGGCTGGTTGCAGGGGCTTCAAAAAGAGCAGAGGCCAAACTTTCTCCTTTACTCCTTGGTACCAGATTACCACTTTTCTAGATATTTTTCAAGAAAAAAAAATAAAAAGGACAGTATTTATCAGCACATTCACAATATGAAATTCCAGGCATCTGCTATGAAATTAGCAGATTTTTCATTGTTAAGGGGCTACAATATTTTTAAAGTTCCCTATCTCACATGTAAATGCTAGACAAATTTGAAAACTTTAAGTATTATGTATTTGCATGCCAAATACAGAAATATATTAAGTGTACACATTATACTAGACAAAGGGTTAGGAGATTTGTATCTATTAATTCATTGAAAACAGATACACACATACACACACACGCACACACATACACACACACACACACACACGAGATTGAAAGATTGAAGCTCAGAAGTTAAAAACCATGCTTAAGGTTACAAAACCAGTAAGTTCAAAGCTGTATTTATGCTTTGGTCTTCTGATTCAGAGTCCAGTAATTGTTCTCCTATATCACAGCTACTTCTTTTGATGATTCAAAATAGAATGACTATTTCATGCTTCTATTTTAATATTATGTTTATATTTCTAGCATTCTCAATTTGCCTTATGTCCTATCATGTTTTTGAAAACAAGATCCTGGCTTTACCTGAGGAGAAGTAATTGTCAAAGTTAGTTGTTAATGATATCATTTCTCTTGCTTGTTCTACTTCTGAGTTATTTTTATCTGGTGGTTTATTTATTTTGGCACAGCAAGATTCACAGCTTCCTCTGCAATTTTGTAAAATGTTCTTGCCTCGTAACCTTGTTGGCTGCCCTAATTGCAATGTTCCTTTAAAATAAAGTGAATTTGAATGTTATTTAAATACTTTTAAAGTTTTCTGTTTAATTTTATATGCTTTAACTGCATACAGAATAGAGCATATTTGTGACTATAATGTACATTTTTCATTCTCCATCTTTCTTTCTCCTTACCAATATCCAGTGATTTTCTTGGAGACTTACACCTTATAGTTTTGCCTTCAGAGAAATTCTAAACAAGTATTTTTGATTAGTTTCCATATTGGATTGAAATAATTCATTTTTCTAAGAGCAGAGCATGTTATTCTTCACCTAAAATTTTTATTTTATGAATTTCAATATTTATTGCCCTGTTTTTGAAAATACTAGCCAATCAGTTCATTAAACCAGTCATATAGGCATATTTGCCAGATCAGTATGGCACTTGTGTATTTTTACTTGGCTTTTGTGTGTGTGTGTGTGTGTGTGTGTGTATGTGTGTGTGAAGTGTCTATCCCACTTTGGAGCACACTGTTGCATTGTTCATTCAACAAATGTTTATTGAGTATTTACAATAAAGCAAACTTTGTGAGAAGTTGGGAATGTAAGGTAAATAATGAAGATCTACCCTCTCAAGGCTTACAGTGAAGACAGAATGTACATCAAATATTTCCATATGATGCTGTGCTAAGTCCATTCCAGATGAGCACATAGGATGCTGCAGGTTTACAGAATAATCAAGAAAAGTAGTGTAGTAGAAAATTGATGTGAGGAAGGCCAGATACCTGAAACAAGACTGTGATATTGGGAATTTGCAAATCGTTTCTTTCAGCTGGATGAAAATTATATGGGGAGAATGAGTGCGGACTTGAGTAGAGAGGGAGGCAGGGATCAGCTTATAAATAGCTCCAGAGCCTAAGGCATAAAGTTTAAACTTTATGATAGAAGCTAGGGAGAACAAAGGTAAACATAATACCTGTGGACCTGTGGGGTTCTTTACAGATTGTTCTATTTATGGTAGAAAGATTGTTGACCATTGCTATATTTAAAAAGCCAGAGAGAGAAACTTTTCAATTCAATGCATGATATGTCTATGCTTGAGATTTTCCACTGTGCTTAGCTTTTGGATAATTAACCTATAAGAAAAATTCAAGCTCTCCATTTCTCTCACCGTATGTTTGATTATCTCTAATGACTGGCAAAACTCTAATTAGAAATGCAAGATTTATTTTAATACTAGCTGATGTAATTGGGATGTAGAGGGAAAATTAGAAGGTCCAAGTTCCAGTTTCATTCTTAACAATTATTAGCTAGAAGATGGATTATGCAAGGATATCAGTCAGATACCATTCCTAGGTATTTATATATATTTTTATTTTACCACTGTCTATGAAACTAGTCTTATCATCTTTAGTGTGTGTGTGTAAGAAGATTTTTCTCAAACAGGTTAGGTATACCTTTCCCAGGTTTCTAAAGGTAATAGTTGACAAGAAGTAAGTTTTAAACTAGATGTATCTGATTCAGAGTCTGAACTTTCTATCCCTTCCTCATTTCATTCCCAGGCAATTTTAATTACTTACTTTATAAAGCCAAAGATTTGTTAGATCAATCGTTCTCAAAATGTGGTACCCAGATCAGCAATACCTAGGGACATATTAGAAGTACAAATCCTTGGGTCCCATCCCAGACCTACAGATTCTGCAGTTCTGGCAATCTACCAGATGATGCTGATATTGTTGGTCCACAGGACATAATACTAAAGTATTATATTATCTTTAACATGCCACCATATCTGAAATATATGATTCTCTGAAAATTTTTAATTCATTGCCAAAAAGAGGTAATACTGCTTTGTCTATAAGAAGGTGGGCTCTGTTCTGAGGTTGTATTTGAAATTTTGCTTTTCTGTGATTAGCTATATAACCTTGAGCAAATTTCTTATTACCTCTGTGGCTGAGTTTCTTCGTAATGATAACTACCTTAGATAATTTTGTGAATATTTAATAGACTAATCAATGGAAAATGATTATTACAGTGTGTGATATTGTGATTATAAGAAATATGTATTTGGCCAGTCAGATGACCAAAATATATTTCTCCTGTATATATGGTCTTCCACAGTTCCTGGTTTACAGTTCCCAAAACCTTTGGAATTTGTTAAGTGAGGAGAACCTTATAGGTGCCTTTTGTTATGTTAATGAGACAACGTTTGGATCTCACCTAAGGATGGGGGCTGTCAATCATGTGATTAGAGAGTTGTAACTTTCAGTCCTACCCACAGACATCAGAAAGGAGGGGCTGGAGACTGAGTCCAGTTGCCAATGGCCAATGGTTTAACAATCATGCCTATATAATGAAATCTCTGTAAACTCCCTACAGGGTGGTCTTCAGAGAGCTTCCAGGTTGGTGAACATGTGGAGAATTGGGGAGAGTAGTGCTCTCAGAGACAGCTCTCAGAGACTTGATCCATTTCCCCATGCTTTGCACTATACATCTCTTCCAGCTGACTTTTCCTGAGTTATATCATTTTCTGATAAACCAATAATCTAGGAAATAAAATATTTCTCTGAGTTCTGTGAGCCACTCTAGGAAATTAATTGAACCTAAGGAGGGGGGCATGGGAATCTCTAATTTGTAACACAGGTAACAGCCTGGGCTTATGAATGACATCTGAAGGGGGGAGGGTGTCAGGCTTGTGGGACTGAGCGCTCAACCTGTGGAATCTGATGTTATTTCTGAGTAAATAGTGTCAGAATTTAGTTGAACTGAGTTGAATTGTAGAACACCCAGCTGGTATTCCAAGAATTGTTTTTTCATGTGGGGACATCCCCATCTCCAGTGGAATTGAATCTGTACAAATTTACAGTATCTTCCATTTCATAAGTGTTTAATAACTTATTATTACTATTAATACTATTACTGTGAACTTTTCACTCTAGTTTGACCTGTATTAGACCAGTTTAATACATTTTTTCATAGCAGTGAATAACACATATGGAAATGTCTACATGTTTACATAGGACTATGCTGAAAAATTATAAGCAAAATATGAATGAAAAATGAGAAAACCACAACACATTTATTTATCCTTAGCACCAAATTGGTAGACACATGTAAAATGTATAACGTCCAAAAATGCACTTACAATACTGGGTAATTGGCTACCAGGTATGGTACTTTTAATCACTTGACTAGTGCTTTAAAAATTTGAATATAAAGCTTATGATCTGTTTAGGCATATGTCCTTTTCTGAAAGTCCCTGAGTTCTGGACGTATGGCTTCTAACAGAACTAATCTTTGATCCAAATGCTTTTCTATTAAATACAAAGGATTTCCGAAGAGCTTCTTCACAATGCAGTATGAAAAAGAAGTTTGTTGGATATAATAATTAATTAAATTCCTAGTTTCTGATTTTAACAGACTCAAATTGCTTTATATTTTCCCTTAGAGAGTTTGACCTACTTAGCAGATTGGAGAACTTTGTGATCTGAATCATATTCCTGTCTGACAGCAGGAATTCAAATCCCTTGAGGACTTACCTTAAGTAGGATTCATTAGTCCTCTCTAGTCCAGTGCCCCAGCTGCCCACGCTGAAGACAAAAGGGTAGCCAATTTAATTAACCACAGCCTCGAGGAGCATAATTCATTACCAATTTTTCCAAGTAATCTAAGACTATATCAAAGCTCCCAATGAAAAGATAGATGGAGCCAAGTGGTCTATTACAGGAAAAAAATCCCTTAAACCTAATTGCTCTTTTGACTATTTAATTGAAGGTAAAATTAGAGGCCATGACAAGACCACAAAACTTATCATCAGAGTGGAGAGACCTATATTTCTCTTATGTGATAAGAAGTCAATGAAGTATACAATTAAGCTTTGGGAGGAGAATTGTCTGTAACCCTTTGTACCAAAACATTGTATCTCTTCTGCTACTCTTATTTATATAACTAATTTTATGGCAAATGAGAAAAAAAACAGTTGAATGGTTTATTTTGCTATTATTTATAATATATGTTTGACATAAATCCAATAACTACAAGTAGGTTCCCAATGATAAATTAATTTCATTTGCTCCCTCAGATATTAAATGCCCACTTTGTGTTGTGCTAAATGCAGAGAAGGTAAAAACTTTTTTAAAATGGTTTCCAAATGCTAACCACTTATTATTAAGTAATGAGAGATAATCATATATAAAATGACATTTTAAAAATTGAATAAGATGAAGTATGCAAATAGTAAAAATTGTGGGAATAATTAGGGAAGATGACTTAATAGGAAATGTTACTTGAATTGGGTCTGAAAGAGAGATTTGGAAATCACAAAGATAAAGATAGGTGAAGGAAACTTGATACAGGGAATATTATGTGAGGTGAAACCCTAGCATCTCCCTAACTTTTCTGTGGTAGCATGGCTGGAGAAATAAATGGAAGTGAGGTAGATAGAAAATAAAATTATTGATGACAACTGCCCCCCTGATTTTATGAATCAGGTACTTGAATATGTTTTTTCCATAAGTTAATTTATTTAATCCTCCAAACAACTATCAAAGTTTTCAATCTTATCTTCACCTTGATATTACATTGAGAATTAAGAAGATATGTACAAAGTTCAATGTGATTTATATGTGATAAATGAAAGCCTATGGCTTTACTCACATGACTACCTGATTCAAGCCTGCAAATCTTTTCATACTCTGTACTAACAAGAACTTGTAGGTTGTCTTAGGTCATATTCTATACACAAGTATTTGTCCATTATAATTAGGAGGTCAGTGATTATACTTGATTTCAGACACATACACACACACACACACTCACACACACCAACAAAAACAAAACAACAAAACCAGAAATCCAGCAACAGATTAGATATTTTATGGAAAGGATATTGAACACAAGTAAGAGATTAAGAGAAATTGAAAAAATCTCAAATTATTTTTAAAATAATATGATATTCAAATATATGTTAGAAAAATGTAAATACAATTATTTATTTTCTTTAGTTAAAAATATATGGGATACATTTTATGCATATTACCTCATTTTAGTAAAAGGTATATGGTATATTAAATAAGGAGATTGTCCTTGTCATTATTATGTATCTAGTAAAGAATATAGACATAAAACAAATAGATACAGTAATAAATACATCTTAATATAAATTTCATTGATTAAGAGAATACTAACAATGTCACACTGTGTGTTACTCAACTAAATTTAAGTAAAAGTACAGCAACACTTCTTATAAATTCAAGAAGCAACAATTTTTGAATGCCTACTCTGTACTAGGAATACATCAAAAGGCACAGTAAACTTTGGCTGCTTGAATCTAAGCCCTATATTTTTCCCAGAGTAACTGGTTGGTGGGACTTTGAGGCCCTATATTGACTTTCATCTACATTTCACTGCTCTTTGAAACTAGATGTGATCATTTCAAATTGCAGCATCCAATTTCAAAAATATCTGTGTGAAAGGTCTGACAGAAGCATAATAATATAAGTGATTAGGGAAAACTATTTTTGACAAGCTCTCCCAACTCTTGAGAAGTTCCAATTTATTTATGCCGAGCTCTGCTTCCTCCTCAATCCATATGCCACTGAAATGTGTGCCATTCTTCTCAGCTCCCCAACCTGATGTACAAGCATCTGTTTCTATAATTACAAAAGCTTAGCAATAGATGTACATACAGGGTTTGATGGTCAATAATATTCAGTTCTCACTACAGTAATTTAAGATTGATCAGATAATTGGAGTATTAAATATAAAGTGGCTATTATTTCACTAGACAAAAAAGAGAAAACTGAAAATAAATCAGAGGAAAACATTTAAATGACTTACAGTACAGGAAGGGTCAGAAAATAAAGGTGGAAACTTTAAGTTGATTTGAAGATGGATTCAGTGTAAAGGACCCTGTCTTAGTTATCTGTTACCGAGTAATCAATTACCCCAAAACTTAGCAGCTCAAGACAACATGTGTTTATTGTCTCACAGTTTTTATGGGTCAAGAATCCAGGCACAGCTTAGCTGGGTCTTCTACCTCAGAAGCTCTCACAGGCCACCATCCATGTAGGCTGGGCTGCAATCATCTCAACTGGAAGAGTCTGCTTTCAAGCTCTTGTGGCAGGAGTCAGTTATTCACTGGATTTTTGCCTCTCTAACATGGTGGCTTGCCTGATTAAGGTATGCAATCCATGACAGCAGAGGTCTGCTGGCATTACCGAAATCACAATCTTTAGTAAGTAATGATGAAAGTAATGACCCATTGTCTTTGTTGTGTTCTACTGGATAGAAGTA
The DNA here is from genome assembly GCF_964656455.1 of Halichoerus grypus. Lineage (NCBI taxonomy): Eukaryota > Metazoa > Chordata > Mammalia > Carnivora > Phocidae > Halichoerus > Halichoerus grypus. Next base: position 46,210,437 of record NC_135714.1, read on the forward strand.
AGTCACCAGGTCTATCCCACTCTCAAGGCCTGAATACCAAGAGGCAGGGATCATCGCAGACCAACTTAGAGTCTGCCTACCGGAGAGCTTATGTACATATCTATGATGGAGGAGCTCTCAAGAGGTTATAAGTAGCTACTGCTATAACTTTGATCTCAAAAATTAGAAATATTTTAAGTTACCACTTTACAATAAAGAAATCCAAATTGTCCTTTGACCTTAAAAATTTGCAAATATTTATACATACATTTTTAACCTTATTAATTATGGTAAAAATTAGGGTTTTCTTTTCATTTCTGTAATTTTAGTGCAATTCACAATTAAAAACAATTTATTATAAAGTTCTATTTGAAAATTACAACAGAGGATATTTTCAATTATTTATCACTCCATATCAAAGCAAATATGAAGGGGTCAAATCCCTTAATTTAATGCATAGAGTAGTTAATATAACTTTAAAAATATATGTGTGCAAAGATGAGCAATGTTCATTGATACATAAACATTTGCATATATTAACAGCAATTGTTGTAACAGAGTCGACTATGTGCCAACAATTCTATGTGTGCCAAACGTAGCAGCAAATAAAACAGAAAACGCCTCTGTTCACATGGTGTTTGTATCCCAGAGGGGTAATGAGACAACTAGCAAAAAGGCAGAAGTCAATTACAGATAGTGATATGAGGAAAGTAAAGTAGGTGATGGGACTGAGTGGTGGGGACCCTTCTGAAGGTTGGCTGCATATGCAGGACTCAGAGGTAGTGGTATTTGAGCGGAGACCTGAATGACAGCTCTCTTATTATCTGAGAGCTGAGCATTCTGGAAAGAGGGCAAAGCAAGTCAGATGTCCCTGAAAACAGGAAAGCAGCCAGGCATCTTAAGGACTAAAGATTAGTGTGCATGTCCATAGTGCATGAAGGAGATGTGGAATGGTTTAGATGAGTTTGCACAAGCCATAGGGACACTTCATAGAGACTCTTGTGGCCCTGCAAATAATTTGAGGTGTATTCTAATTGAAAGAGGGGGCCATTGGAAAGTTTTCATGTGGAGAGTGGCAGGAACAGGAGACAGCTTTTTGTGTGAAGTCTTGCTGGAAGTGGACCGTGTCTTGAAGGGCTGAGAAGTAAAGTGAGGTATTGTTTTTTTTTTTCTTTAAGGTAGAAAACCATTTTATTTAATTATAGGAACCATCCAACATAAAATGATGTTGCAGAAGAGAGGTAGCCAATTGTAATTCAGAAAGAGACAGTAGGTAATTTCATAGGACAAGTGGAGATGCTGGCCTTAGAGAGAATGTCAGGGTCAAATCACTCATTGTAACAGGAAGACAAGTAGGTGGATGAGTGTGGAAATGAGATATTGTTGTAGAGAGAAGAAATGAGACAAGAACTTCTTGATGGCATTTTTAGGAGGCAAGTGAAACATTAGAATCTCAATAATATTTCTTCATAGGATGAGATTCTATGACTCGTATATATTCCTTTAATTATGCACTCACTGAAACTCTGCGATTTCTGGGGTAAACATTTCTTTAGGCTATGCATTCAAAAAGAGGAAAACTTGCTTGAAACCAGTCATTCTCAAATGCTAATCGACACTAGATGCACAATGAGAAAAATGAAAATACCCTCTGGTGAATTTTTCATGAAGCAAAATTTTCAGTTTATTCAGGGGTTATGGTCTTCCTACTGCTTGTGTTAAAATGTTTTGTTTTTTATTAAACAGTGATGAAGAAAGATAAATTTGTTCTAATACCATTAACTGGGAAAAGGTTAACAGAGCTGACATTCACAGATGGAGGAACAAATCTTTTTTTTTTCCTTTTTCTTTTCTGAGCATCCCCAATTTTTTTCCATAATGTTACTTAAGGTGTAAAAAAATAAATACTTAAATTATTTTATAAGAGAACAAAAATATTAAAAGGTAATATATGTTGAAGAAAAACTAACACTTTATGAGAGATCAAAAAAAAAAAAAAAAGGCAGTAAAAAACATCCCTGCCTCACATCAGGTCTACCCTTATTCCTTGTTTCTTTAAGAAGCTTGTCTGGAGTACTCATTTTCAAGCATTATTCCTTGGAGAAATCAGAAAACCAGCACATTTTAGTTATCTTTTCAAACACATGAAATGTATCTTATTATCTCAAACTCATATTTCAATAATGTGATTTGTTTGTGTCTCCAGTACAAATTAAGGAACAGAAACATGCTATCTTGAAAAGGAACATTTTATTTGCCTTTTCTAGGAAAAAAGCAGGATCAGGAAATACCCTAGAAAAGATTAGTACGTCCCTATGGAGACTAGAACAAAGAACTCTCAGTGCAAGCTCTCCTAGTTATATAAAAATTGCTGTTAAGAAAGAAAAGATGTACATGTATCATAACCTATATTCTCATCTACTCCATGCAGCCAGGTAGGGAGAGAGGACACATTTACACATACATTCACACATAGCATATATTGGTTATTTATACAGTACTGTGTGTGTCAAGCACCATCTTCTTCTTATTTATTTACTTATTACTTTTTTTAAGTAGACTCCATGCCCCATGCAGAACCCAACACGGGGCTCAAGCTCATGACTCTGAGATCAAGACCCAAGCAGAGACCAAGATGCTTAACCAACTGAACCACCCAGGTGCCCCTCAAGCACTATTTTAAGCACTTTGCAAATAATATTCCAGATGTATAGCTTGAAATCACTCAGCCATAGTGATTTTATAGTAATTACAATTTGTGAAATTTTAAATATGCAAATAACAGTAGAAATTTATTTATAAAGGAGTTTTAACTTCATTTTGGTGCTTTTTTTTTTAACACATCAGTTTTTTTTTTTTTTTAAAGTTTTCATTTATTTATTTGACAGAGAGAGACACAGCGAGAGAGGGAACACAAGCAGGGAGTGGGAGAGGGAGAAGCAGGCTTCCCACCGAGCAGGGAGCCCGATGTGGGGCTCGATCCAGGGACTCCAGGATCATGACCTGAGCCAAAGGCAGTCGCTTAACCAACTGAGCCACCCAGGCACCCTAACACATCAGTTTTAATGGCCACTTTTGGTCAAACCTACTTTTTGAGGACATTGATGAAATTACAATGTCATCTTTCCAGTGGCCTCCTAAATTTAATTTTTTTTCCCGAAGTTTTTTAATTAATCATGGCTAACATTTATTGAAAATGTATTATATCTCAGGCCTTTCCTATCCATCACCAGATCCCATCTTTAGAGCAAGAGAGGGTAATTAACATCACTTACTTGCTTTGCTCAGTGGCGAAACAGCCTACAGAACGTAAGTGACTGGACTATCCCATGATGCATCAGGTGCTGTATTTGCTTCTGTTGGTTCCTAAAACCCAAATTCATTTCCAATGAAACATTTCTACAGTTGAATATGTGAAAATGCTTATTGGTATTTCAGAGGACAAATCCTGTATACTGTCTTCTCTTTCAGAAGTCAATAAGAACTTGTGCTAAATAAGTCTTTAGGAAAACATGGATATCCATCCATGGTTTCTAAGCCCTATTAACATGTACATTTTTGACCAATTAAAGACTGTCTCCGAAAGTCAACATTTTTTTTCTTTATTTTTGTTACCTATATGAGGTAGGCTTCTTAGGCTTCCCTAAGGTACACACAAGAATAGATTTATATTTTCTCATGTGACAAAGAAAAGCAGTTATCTTACTTTAAAGAGAATGCTATAACAGTTATCTATGCTATTCATGAATTTCTACTTTTTTATTTTTATTTTTAAGGCATGACTAATTATTGAATTCCAGATTTATATATTTTAAGTTTGACTTTCAAAGATTGGTTAGATATTAAAGCTAAAAAAAGTTATACTACTAAAAGATCAGCAGTTATGTTATGTTCATATTTTCTTATTGCCTGGAACATTTATGCCAGCAATAATTTTCCCATTTGATATCAACTAGATACCATATTGTTCTCTCTGGCCTTTACAGTGTTTCTAACTTTGCTTCATCTTTCCTTCCTCCCCTTCTTTCTTTCTTTCTTCCTCCCCTTCTTTCTTTCTTTCTTTCTTTTTCTTTCTTTCTTTCTTTCTTTCTTTCTTTCTTTCTTTCTTTCTTTCTTTCTTTTTCTTTCTTTCTTTCTCTTTCCTCTCTCTCTCTTTCTTTCTTTCTTCTCTTCTTTAAATAAGTACAACCATAAATATCTATTACACACCAATTTTTTGTTTTTTTTTACACATATCACATCTAGTTTCTTTCTTTTTTTTATTTTATTTTATTTTATTTATTTATTTGACAGAGAGATAGAGTACAAGCAGAGGTAGCAGCAGGCAGAGGCAGAGGGAGAAGCAGGCTCCCTGCCCTGAGCAGGGAGCCCGATGCAGGGCTTGATCCCAGGACCCCAGGATCATGACCTGAGCCAAAGGCAGCCGCTTAACCAACTGAGCCACCCAGGAGCCCTCACATCCAATTTCTTAGGCTTTTCCTGTGCAGAAGAGAAATGGAGAAGGTGCATGGAGAAATAGAAAGGACACCAGACTGAGAGCCAAAGACGATGTTCCAATCCTGCCTTAATGGTGTGTTATGCAATTTAGATTATAGGATTTAAGGTCTCTGACCTCATTTGCTGATTTCCTCAGTGGAAATAACAACCTGCCCTTTCCATCTCAGGGATAGTGAGGATGAAATTATGTAGACAAAAGACAAAGAGATGGAAATCCTGGCATTTATAAAATGTTGGAAGTAAAACATTGGAGGTATTATTAAGAATATTTTCTGTTTCTGAGATTCTCCCGTAACCTTGGATCTTTCTAGGAAATTTACTGTAACTATAGGTAATAAATTCTTACTTATTTTCTTTCTCCTCCTCTTTCCAGAATATCTCCATCTTCAACTAAAGGAAAATTTTTGGAAAGGATAAACTTTCTCTTTATGCTCTTATTCAATTTTTTTAAATTAAGCACACTTAACATTTAAAATTCTTGCAATATGTGATCTTAGAAACTTATAAGTTCTATTAATTCTGTAATAAATGTATAAATTGCAGTAGGACTTGGACATAATTATTTCCTTTGAACACAGGTATTTGCAAATTCTTTTGACATGATGGTGGTTTTCAGTGACACAAGAACTGCTTTTTCTCTGAAGAAAAGCAAGAGGTAGATATGCCTGGTCTGATTTCTAGTGCATTGTGATGTGAAAAATTTGTGTTTGGGAATTAGGTCTACCCTGACCTAAAAAGTGAAGCCACCTGACAAAAAATGAACATATTTTATAAGATTGCCTACCACCTTTATCAAGTTTTTAATACATTTGTGTAAAGTATGGAATTAGAGCTGTTTGTATAAGGTGGCATGATTTTTGTTTTTGTTTTCATTTTGGTAAGTAAATTTTAGTAAAGTTGCTAGCCAAATTTTGGAAAGAGCCCAAATGTCCATCAACTGATAAATGGATAAAGAAGATGTGGTGTATATATATACAACAGAATATTACTCAGTCATAAAAAAGAATGAAATCTCGCCATTTGCAATGATGTGGATGGAGATAGGTGTATTATGCTAAGTGAGATAAGTCAGTCAGAGAAAGACAAATACTATATGATTTGACTCATATGTGGAATTTAAGAAATAAAATATATGAACATGGAAAAAAAGAGAGGCAAAACAGAAAACAGACTCTTAACTATAGAGCACAAACTGAGGGTCACTAGAGGAAAGGTGGGCAGGGGGTTGGGCTAAATGCGTGACGGGTATTGAGGAGGGCACTTGTGATAAGCACTGGGTGTTGTACATAAGGGATGAAACACTGAATTCTACACCTGAAACTAATATTACACTGTGTGTTAATTAACTGGAATTTAAATAAAAACTTGGAAAAGAAAAAAATTTTAAAAAATAAGTTACCAGTTTTCTTACAATGTTACTGAGTAGTTCTATGTATGAGGAGCTAATTTAAGTGATTGAGATAGATCAGTGAAGAAAATAGACAAAGATCTCTACTTTTGTGGCATTTACACTTTGGTCAGGGGAAACAGTACACATAAATATAAAAGTACACTTTGGAATCTGACAAGGCACTGTGAAAAAAGAAGAAGTTTGAAGCAAGATAAGGAAGATTGTGGGTACCTGAACAAGGAAGGTGAGGATTTAAACTTTGATAAGGGTAGGACTCACTCAAACTTCGAAATAATAGCTAATAGATAAAAACTTAGGGAGATCCCTTTAAAACATAAGACAGATTATGTTCAAAACTCTGTTGGTTTTCTATTTTATTGAAATTAAAAAAAATTTTATAATAGCTATATTTCCTAAGCAATTTGAAGTCAATCTGTGTTCTTAATCAATGACCTCTTCTATATTAACTATGATAACAATAGCTGCTTCAACAGAGAAATCTCAAATTTCAGTGACTTAACACAATATAATTTCTTACTCATTCAATTCAAAAATGAATATCCCTGATGAATGATAGCTTCTTTTCCAAGTGGTGATTTGTGACCAAGCCCCTGTTGTCTTGTGCTCCGGCATTTTTAAGCATGTGGCTTCTTAGGTCGTAAATTCCTTATCATCAAGCCAGAAAGAGCATATGGGTGTTACTGAGGGATAGTGTTTTAGGGCTGTACCTGGGAATACACATATTGCTTTCATTTGCATTTCATTGGCTCAAACTCAATTACTAGATAACTTCTGGAGAGGAGGCAGGGAAACCGTTCTGTATGGCCTGAAAAGAAAAGAGTTGAGTAATCAGCTTGGACCCTTTATGATAATTAATACCTATCACTCCTCTCTGTCTCACTCTGCTCTAACCATGTTAACCTGGAACAGTTAGATATATTCCTACCTCAAGATCTTTGCACTGGCAATTCCAAATGCCATTGCATTTCTCTAGACGTACACATGTCCCTTGTTTGCTTTATTCCTTCAATTACTCAAATGCTACCTTACTAGGGAGGCCTTTCCTGGCATTGTATTTGTTTCATTTTCTGCTTTTATTTTCTGTTTCACTGTTCTCCATAAAATTACCTAACATAATATTTATTTCACAAAAATAATGTGTCTCTCTTTTTATAACTATCCTTTATATCTTCTTCTAGGAAGTTTAATATTGGATTGAAGGGTCATAATCTGCTTGCCTTGCGTGAATATACAAATATATATCTTCCTACCATATTTATTTGTTTATTGCCTGTCTCCTTCACTAAGCCAAAAGCTATGTGAGTACAGATTTATTTTCTTTTATCAGTGTATCCCCAGAGCAAAGAAATGTCTCTACTGCATAATAGGTGGTCAATAAATATGTTTTGGATGAGTGAATAAATTAAGGAGTATGTAAATGTCTACAATGTCACTTATGTATTTTTTAAATTATGTTTTCCTATCAATTTCCCACACTAGGCTTCTTGAAGGGAAGAACAGTACATTTCCTGGTATGTAGAAGACTGATGATAAATTTTGGATGAAGAAAGGGGAATAAATAAACTGATGAGGAAAGTTATGTTGAGAGAGTGGAATAAATTTTCTTCTTTTTTTAAAGATTTTATTTATTTATTTGAGAGAGAGAGTGAGAGAGAGAAAGCATGAGCAGGGGGGAGGGGTAGAGGGGGAGGAAGAAGCAGACTCCTGTCTGAGGAAGGAGCCCACACTGGGCTTGATCCCAGGACTCTGGGATCATGACCTGAGCCACCCAGGAGCCCCCAAATTTTCAGTTATAATAATAGGTGTTTACTATGTAGTATCCATCTCCCACTTCAATGAAAGCTTTTTTTTTCCTGAAAAAAATATGTTTATATATATACACGCACATGTATATATATATATATATATATAGACTATATACTATATATTATACTCTATTATATGTGTGTGTATATAAATAAATAAATAAATATATATATAAAATATCGTGTTCTTATTCATGTGGTCTGACTCAAAAACTCATGTTATTTTCTCTATCAGATTTTCTGAGCACTTACAAATTTCTCTTAATTTTGCTTGGCTTAATTCAATATGGCTTTGTTCTTCATCAGTGCAATAAGCACAATTTGACATTCTTACTTTATTTAATATAAACCCAATCAAAAAGTATATAATAAAAGTTATTAAGTATGGGTGTAGCATATTCTGCTAGGTTTTACTACATTAAATGAGAATTTTGATAAAACTGGAATATCATAATTTCAAAAAGAAAATACACCAATGAATCATTACTTCTAGAGAACACAATGGAATGTGCCTATATTTTATGACATTCAATGATAAGCTAACATTAAAAAAAAATCTAGTCTCACTATTTCCCTTTGTGATAAGATAGTACATTTTCACTTATTCTACTAGAATATTTCAAATTATTGATAATATACTTCTGTACACTTATACAATTAAAATAGGTATATTTGATTATCACTGTCTTAGATTGAATTTTCTGGAGAATTGGGATATCATCTGTGGCTTGATTTTTATCTCTAGTTTATGTCATTTTGCCCTTCCCTTCACTTTCAATATCATCTTATTTCTCTAAGTTATAAAATGCTATGACCCTTTATTAAAGTAGAAAAAAATAATAAAAAAGTCTTTTGAAATGATATAGAGAACCACAATTTGCTAAATTCAATACCAAAAGAACATCTATGACTCATTCAGGACATAACAACTCTAAATTGCCCTAAGAATAGGAGGCTTACACAGTATAATACATAATACTAATGGTGAGGGTATGATTGTGACTGGCTTATAGAATTAATTCAGAGTACATTCAGTGCAGGTTCTTGGGAAAGATATTTAGCTTTAAAAATATTAGCCCGTCAAGGTCCAAAGTCTTAATTTTTAAAGAGAAATTAAAACTCTACCTGGAAAGCAAACCAGGCCATATGATATGTCTAATGAAAAATTTCACCAAAATAAGCTTTACTCTTTTTATACCTAACCTGTAAATCCTACTTTGGTAAGTTTACTATTTCAGTGGAGGGGCTATACATATTTTCACTTGTTTAAATCCTTGGCTTAATGGTAGAATCATCTAGTAATATATTTTAAATTATATTTTGCTATAAGTTAATTAGCTAGAGTTTCTTTATTGACATTTATAGTTATTATTTTTGTCATGCTATGCATAATCAAGTTTTCTGTGAAAAACAGCCACACAAAAGCTAACTAAAACAGAAAAAAAATGCTCTTGGATCTTAGGGTATATTTTAAGATTTCTTATAATAGGGCACCTGGGTGGCTCAGTGGGTTGACTTTCTGACTCTTGATTTCAGCTCAGGTCATGATCTCAGGGTTGTGAGATATAACTGAGTAGGGCTCTGCACACAGCATGGGGTCTACTTGGGATTCTCTCTCTCCCTCTCCATAAGCTCCTCCCCCTGCTCATGTGCACTCTCTCTCTAAAATGGGTAAATAAAATCTTTAATTTTCTTATATTCTCAATAATAGACAAAAGAAGAAATGTCAGTGGTATATAAATCACACCCTTAGGGAAAAAATTTACTAGATTAAATAACCATATGAGGCAATATGTAGTTTTTCTTTGTTATATGTCTTAAAGCAAGCTGTTAAGGATAATTATACTTAATAGTACTATTTCTTTACAGTTGATTTAAGTAATTGCATATCTCAATGGCAATGCAATACTATTGTAAGTGCTTTATAAAGTCTGGTTCAAGTAAAGGCCTTGTAGATACTTAATACTGACCCTTAATTTCGGTATTAAGTTCCAGTACTTAAATTCCATAACCCACACCTGTTGCAATAGCCCTTTATTTGTATCTGAGTTTAGGATGTTTTCTGAAGAATTCCAAGCAACAGTTTACTTCAGTCTGACTTGATCATTTGCCTTATGGACAGTCTGAATTAATTATCAGCTAGATGGGTCTCTATGCCGTTTTTGTAGCAATTTGACTCTCAGACCTCAAATAGGCAATACAATAGAATAAAACATTCATTTCCTTAGGCTGTCAAAGATCAAGAATTGTAGGTAGTGATGCTATTTATTTTCAATGTAAGAAAGAACTTCTTAATAATAACACACCTCTTAAAATGGAAATTCCAAGAACTGGAAATAAAAAATCTGGAACAAAGTTTTATTTGTTATTTCACTTTGGGTAAATCTCAGCTTATCTATTTCTCAAATAAGTGCATTATACTCTTCCTACCTAAATTCTGGAGTAGTTTTGAGGGTTAAAATAAGATACTACGTGGGAAAATGCTTTCTATTCCTGAAAGTGCAAATGTGAGCTATTACAGATTTTGTTAGCATTTTTATACTTGTAACCTCTTTTTATTAAATGATTTAATTTCCAGTTATATTCTGAATTAATCAATTTTGTTGAACTAATTTTTTATAACATTTTGTTTGTTAAATGACTATAAAGAAGAAATACAATCATGATAACAATTATGGAAAAGATAATAATAAAAATAAAATGATAATGATGGATGGCATTTATATGGGCTGCATCAGTATTTCAAGGAAAATATTGCAAGTATCTCAAAAGTTTGACCACACTCTGGAAAGGTGTATTCTTCGTTATGTAGCTTATTAATCACTATGTCTTAGAATAAGACACTTACTTTCTCTTTTGTACCCATATAGAACAATGATAGAGGATTAAATGACAAAAAGCCATTCTTTAACCAATGTTTTCTATCTCAGCTGGAAAGATAATTCTACACTGGAGCAATCACAAATGAAACAACCTCAATACCACAGTTTAAACATTATATATAAATTTTATGTTGTCGAAGTGTAATTTTTGAAAAGTTAAAAACATGATTCTTATAAAAATACAATATGAAAATGTGGTAGACATTTCATTCTACTCATTAGTGATTGAACCAGTAAAATATTAAGCTATTGAGCTATTATTGAGCTAAAAAATTTTTGAAGAGATGGGTATTTATAAGCAACTTAAAAGGTGAATGCTAAAATAAGTATTTTAGTCAAGCCACAAAACTGGTTAATGTTCTATAAAGCAATAGATTGTAGTCTTAGGGCTGATCATTTCTACCAGACAGAAATCTACATGGTAATTTGCATGTTTTTCACAGTTTTATCAGGCTTACCTGCAGTTTATTAAAATCTAGAAGTACTTGCTTTTGATTTTGCTATTTCCTCTTTGCTCAGTCTCTAGACACTATACATTTATACATTGCTGTGAATTGGGATTAGTGGCCTTATAAGAAGGGTAAAAAAAGAGAAATCATTCTCCCTCCACCTTGTGAGGGTATAGCAAGAAGGTGGCAGTCTGCAAACCAGGAAGAGGGCTCTCTGCAGCAACCAAATTGGCTGACACTCTGATCTCGGATTTCCTGGCCTCCAGAACTATGAGAAATACATGTTTATTGTTTAAGACACCACCTATAGAGTTTTGTTATAGCAACACGGGCAGACTAAATAAATGCTATCATGTAGAATTCTAACATGTAGAATTGATGAAAGTAAATTATGTGGCTGGATTTGTAGAAGCTGAAACCAAACCACTTTAAGAGGGGACCCTAGGGCATTATGTGTGCGGTGTGGTGGAGCGGGCATGAGAATAAGTGGCCTTCAAGTCAGCCGTTATCATTGAAATGGTTGACAAAGCTCTGGCTTTTTAAGCTAGAAAAGAAGGTAGTCAAGGGGTACCTATGAACTGTCTTTAACTTTTTAAAGTAAAATCACACATAGAAAGAGCATTCAACTGTTTTATATCATCATGAAAAGAACTAGGACTTTTGTTTTATTATAAAGAGAAGTTTTGTGATAGTGAGAGATGGGTAGAGATGGAATGATGCACTCATTCACCAGAGGCAAATAATTCCTAAGATTTGAGCTATTTTTTCCATACTATTTCACCCAGAATTTTGCCCTGATGTAATACATTACATGCTTCTATGCTATACATTTTCTCTAACAAACACATTTTTGCTATCATAATTTTCTCCGTGTTAAAAATAGTCGTTTAGACTGAGTTGAGTTATAATTATTATCGATATACTATTGGCATCCCTACCTATATGGTTAATTTAAAAAAGCAATTATCATGAATTAAATGATTAATCTGGAATGTATTTTTAATTAGATGGATTGGTTTTCCTTCAGTTAGTTCATATGCTATACCAGGATGTTAAAGATTTCACTATTAATCATTTTATCCTATTTGGTTTTTATGGATGTGAGTCCTGAGAAGGTTTGTCTACATGATAAAAGTAGTTGGAATTAGAAGGAATCTGGTTATAGCCATGTAACTCAATTATTTTGGTCACTATATCAATTATATGACAAAAATCACATAGTGTTCTATCATTAAAAGTTATTTTTAGTGATTTATTAGCTGACAATTTGATGTTCTCCTTCAATTATCTTGAAAGCAAAGAGTTGGAAACCTCCTGCTTTGCGAAGTGATTTGTTACTCACTCCTTAGAATCATTCACTCTCTTACTAGTGATGCCAGTATTTCACACTGTAATTTATTTGGCATCCTGAGGGTTTTACATCCCTCGGCAAAGCACCCTGTTAATATTAGGGAATGTGTGAAAAATATACCTTCCTTTTAGAATGTAGGAGATGGAGATATGTGAATGTGAGATAGGAAAGGACAAAATCAGATATTTTTTTCCTCAGGAGAATTAGTTTTAGAAGAGAGTAAAGGCAGAAGTGGGTATTTCAAAATCAATGCCTTTATGACTGTGTTCATGAGTGTCTCTTGCAAAATGACTGCACATACCAATGGAACCCTTACCCCGTATCAAAGACGGTGGAAGCTTGTTCACTGAAGTATCCAAAGCATCTAAGACACTGTCACTGCTCAATTTCAGAAAACAAAAACAAAAACAAAAAATTGTACATACGGAAAACGAATAAGAGAAATAAATGAATAAAAAACTTTATGCATTTGGTTTTAGGATTATTCCCCTATTATTAAAGAGGAAAATTAAATCAAAGTTGAGAATTCATCATATTTGTTACTTTGGATTGACTGTTCTGAAGTGTTTTGCCTTGTTGTACAAAACATATTTGATTGATTATAAGTGATGGTTCCCCTGGGACTTCATGAACATGACTTAGGTGTCCCAGAGTCTACTCACTCAGATTCAACTTCCAATTGAGTAGGATAACGAAGATTACTAAAGGAAATTTTAAATTATAAAATGATGGTTATTCTTATATCTACCAGTCTATTTAGTATGAAGTTATGGTTTATACAAGATACCTATATACATAGAAATGTATACATTTTACCCATATATATTTTTCAGGTGCATATATGCTATGATTATAAAAAATGTTATTTTCTGTTTTATTCATCATCATGAATATTCACATTCTAGTTCACTCAGGTATGATTATTGATCCTTTTATAACTCCTAATACTTTATATAATATGCAAATATTATAAAAATATATATTAGGAAGTATTATGTGAGCTATTCTCTCTGAAATATTCTCTAATATTACCATCTACTTTTGTCTTGAAGAGAAAATTCTGAAAGATATCCTTCTTTTTTTTTTTTTTTAAAGATTTCATTTATTTACTTGAGAGAGAGAATGAGATAGAGAGAGAGAGAGCATGAGAGGGGGGAGGGTCAGAGGGAGAAACAGACTCCCCGCCGAGCAGGGAGCCCGATGCGGGACTCGATCCTGGGACTCCAGGATCATGACCTGAGCTGAAGGCAGTCACTTAACCAAGTGAGCCACCCAGGCGCCCGGAAGATATCCTTCTTAATATGAGGTTGCTTTGCAGTCATGATAATTATTTGTATAGTTTCTTCATGTTTCTTTCAAAAATATATTGGAAGAAATATAAAATAAACCACAATACAACAGTTGACTTCTACTCCCTATCTAGAATGACTTTTCTGCCTGTTACATATAGAGCATGGAGATCGGAGTAAATGCAGATATAAATATGTGTTTTCACAGATAAATATATATTTAAGATACATCATTAAATTTTTCATATTGTGATGCAAGGGTTTTATACTGAAAGGCAAACTAGTGGTTTATGCAATATCTCAGAAATTAGTGAAATGGGAGGTGAGGATGCAGTAATAATGCTTTTAATACTGATTTTTATTTCAGGTTAATACAGCTGTATGTTAATAAATAGTAACTATAGCTCTAAGTGGCCAAAATCATAATCATAAGAAATATTACATTTTACAAGAGAGTAACAAAAAGATAATTTTCTTGATGTAGAATTAAAAAGTAAAAAAAGAAATCTCTTAATTCATACTTTATCACTCTATTTACTAGACTGTGAACTTCTTAACAAGGATCCAAAATGATGAAATTGAGAATTTTTTTCCACACATATACTCAGTAGGTGGTTTTTGAATGGATATATAGTGAATACCGTTACTGATTTCTTGTGTTATATAATACTATGAAATGTGATCTTTTTATCAACTACATATTCAGCTGATTCAGTTAATTTTTATGCAGTTTAATTTGGTACTCCTCACAAAGTTGGATATTTATTCAGAAAAGAAATAGGATTAAGTATTTCATTTGGGGGCTTATGTCAACTCAGATATTCATGTAAACCATCAGATGCCAGTGAGTTAAATATATAATAGAGACCTATCCTGAGATAGTGGTTTTCTCTGGGACCTCACTTCTCTAAATGTGTCCAAGAAAATTTGTTTTCACTTTGTCCAGCTTCTCCTTTTTGTAAGAATAAGAATGACAAGGTCCAAGGTCTTTACTCTTCTGAACCAAAACCAGAGCCCTTACAGGATATTTTAGGTAAGTAGCAACACCAACAGGAAATGAGTAATAATCTGATTGGGCATTATCATGAAAAAGGAGTAATTCTACCATATAATTATAACAGTTTTTCATTACAGTTAGTAGAACTATATTATTACTCTAATAAGAACTAGTATTATTTTCTTCTTTCTACTTTTCTATTCTTTTTTAAACCCTGCTGTAGTTTCTTAATTTTCTGTGACAAACATATAATGTAATATGTAATAAATTTCATACAGAGCATAGGTATATGCTCACTCAATTTAAAAATTATATAAAAATATAGTATAAGAACAACTACTTAAATGACCAAAAAAGGAAAAAGCATAAACATTTGAAGCAGAGGTGTCAATTTAATCAATGGAACTGAAATTCACATTTGTTTCTAAACTTCCAGGCAGCAAGAAAGAAAAAAAATGGGGTATACATGATCAACTACCTAGAGTTCTTCAGAATGTTCTCAGAGAAAAGAAAACTTCTTAGTGCTAAATTACATGATTTTTCTCAGTTGGAAACATATTTCATAAGAGAAACAGTGAAATGGATAGTCCTAAGAAATGTGACAGTGAACTTTAAATTCTATTAATTCTTGCAACATTATGTAAAAGTCAAAAGCCAAATATAAATGATATTCACGGTCATAAATCAAGACAGTTTTGTAAGAGATAAACTAATTTGGTTCAAGTATACAGATTCCTCATTATTCATTTTGATCTTGGAATAAGATCTATAAAATCCACAGAAGGGGATAGTAGATATTGATTATTCACTTCCATGGTAACTCTCCGAGATCTCTGACTTCTGGTATTCCCAGCATTGTGTGTTTCCCTGCCACATTGTATCAGGTTTGGTCTGTATGATCAGCAGAATATGGCAGAAGTGATGGCATGTGGCTTCTGAGCACAGTGTACAAAAGACAGTGTGACTTTTCTATGCTTTTTCTTGAATCATTTGTTCTTGGGGAAACAAGTTGTTCTGTCATAAGGACACTCAAGCATCCCTATGGAAAGATCCGAATGGCAAGGAACTGGAGACTCTTGCCAACAACCCTTGGAAGGGGATCCTTTAATTCAAAGGGAGTTCTCAGTTGACTACAAATGCAGCCAACATCTTGACAACAACCTCGTTCTAGTTTCAGAGACAGAACCACTCAACTAAGCTATTGCCAAATTCCAGACTCACAAAAATCAGCGTTGTTTTAAGATGCTCAGTTTTGTTAAACAGCAATACATAAATAATTCATGTTATCTTTATCAAGTCTTCCCTGGATTTTGTCTGTCTCATCTGGATTTGGGAGGGGAATTGGAGAGCAGGGTATGGCTAGACTTCTAAAAAACTGGTTTTTAGTATTGCTTTTATTCTCAAACATTGGTTGAATGTAGCATATTTTGTTTTCAAAATCATATCTTATTAACAGTTTAGAAACTTAACTTTCGGTGGACTTAAAGTTCACCCAAATAACTATGAAGAGGTGAGTTATATTCATTAATTCAATAAAGATTTAAATCAGTCTGCTCTTTCCCAAGCATTGTGTCAGCATTGTCACGTAGTCATACAGACTTATATTCTCCTTTTGTGTGGAGTAGTTCTACTCTTGTTCGCTCTTGTGAGCAGGTTCCAGTTGAATAATCAGAGGCATTACACCAAAAATGTGGACAGTGAAATGTTTGGAAATTTTCAGTAGTCTTTAGAACACCGGGGAAGAAAATCAATATACCTCTCATGGATTATCTGATTTTAAGCAACTTGGTTTCTTAGTGCACCTGCCAGGATTAATTATGAGCAAACTGTTCCTATACATAGCTAGATGAATTAAGTTGCTGTATGGAGTAATTTGATATAAACCTCCTGCTTTTAGTGTACTATCTATCAAAACCAATGATTTTGGCTTAATAATAATTATCATTGAGCTCCTATTTTTGGTTGTATACTTTCTATAAAACTAAAAATGCAGAAAGATGAGGAGGAAACAAGAATAAAGGCTTGGAGAGCTTTTTCATGAATAAAAGGTTGTGTGTGTTTTTAGTCGCAAAGTAGTTTATTCAATGAAAGTGCATAGTGGTAGTTTCAGGTAGCTCCTATTATTTTCAGGTAGAAAATAATACATAATTGACAGAAACAGGTCATTGCTTTTTTCAAAAGTCCATGTCAACATGGTTAAATATGCAAGCACACATTTTCAAAAATTAAACACTAAAATTTTTAGTTACAATCGCTGTTCTTTTAATGTCATCATGCAATTGTATGCACGTGCACTTCTGCCCCAGCACCAATGTGCTCTTCTCCACATCAAGCTCTCATGTCTGGAACTGACTGAAAATTATTCATAATTATTCTGTCAAATCTGCCATACTTCACCCAGATAGATGATAGCTCCTGAGAAAAAGAAGATCATCAATGCAGAAAGAACTCAAAAGCACTTCCATAATTTGCCATTACTGGGGCGTATGATGTTTCAGATAAGCAAGATTTTTCTGATTATGGAAAATTGGCTTGTTTTCACTGAAAAGGCCACCACAAATATTTTTTTGGAGGGGAACAGGGCAAGAGTACAAATGGAGGCCCCCAAACTGCTAAATAAAGTATGTTCTATCCTTTATCCCAAAGGTAACTTCAATAATAACAACATTGAAAAATATGTACAATTTGTGGTTTTATAGGATGTATATCATTTACATATGAATTACACATATATTGTATATATAACATAATATAGTGGATATATTGTATTATATATTAATATCTATTTTACATTTACATATAGATGTACATTTATATTTATGAACTTATATATTTATGCATTTATATAAAAATTTATACTTTTATATGTATAGTTATGCATTTATATAATTATATAAAGAGAGAATGTATTTAGGCCTGGACTCAATAGTTTGGGAGTCACTCAGGAAACTGGGAATTAGCCTGCTTTGTCATACAATAGCTTAACATTGGTAGACACTGCAGTGTCATTAAGAGTAAACTGTCTGGAAAAACGTTTGCAGGCATTTTCTGAAGTAAAGGGTGGAGTGGTATGCTAATTTACAGTCTTATCATCCCGAGGAAGGATATACTGAAACAGTGGTGTTGTATTGACACAGACGGTCATTGTTATCATTATAACATGTTTTAATTTAATCATATCAGTTGCTATCACATGTATCATGATAATCACCATCTTGTGAAGAAGTATCTAGATTATAGTCTTTCTTAAGTTCTTCTTTCAACATTTTTTTTTGCTGGGTTTTTATAACAAAAATCGATTTCTAAAATAAAACAACTGTGGAAAGAAATTTTGTGATTATTTTTACATGAATCTTGTTTTTCATAGCCATGCAAACATTTTCTTTACTCGTAGTGTTTTGTATAATTGGAATGTCACTTTTGTTGCGTATTTCCTATGGAGATTTTTTTCTTTTAAGTAAGGTAAATTTAAAAAAAATATGTATTTTAATTTTCTTAAAGTTAAATCGCCAAATTTAGGATGATTTGAATTTTTATAAGCTATTGCTAACCATAGTAACCAAAGCAATAGTTCATACTAAGTAACTAAAGAGAAAATTCAACATTAATTTTTTGGCCAAAGACCACAATTGGGATTAACTCTTTGGGCTCCTTCTATTTCCCACCCTTAACTTTTCTGTGCACCTTATATCTACTCTGAATTAAATCTATTGCTTTCACAGAAGTTAGGCAGGATTACCATAATGTTTCTAAGAGTGATTTTTATGTCAAAATCAAAATGTTTTATCAAGGCTTCTCAGTTTTAAAAACATAGATGAAAATTGAAAGAAAAATTATAAACAGTCTGAATTGTTACAAAGAAAAGCCATCATTTCTAAGCCCAGATGAAATATTAAAAAGCATCATGGATTTTTGGCCATAATTTTGCTTCTATACCTTTCTTTTTCTCTATACCAGTCAGAGTGGTAACATTAGAATGAGCTTATGCTCAACAAATATTTGTATTAATTTCAAAAATTAAGGTTTCATGTTTTAGTTCTTCGCTTAAGTCAAAACCTATATTTTTTAACACTTGATTTTCTTGCTTTCTTCTTTTTTTAATTTTTTTTATTATTATGTTATGTTAATCACCATACATTACATCATTAGTTTTTGCTGTAGTGTTCCATGATTCATTGTTTGCGTATAACACCAAGTGCTCCATGCAGAACGTGCCCTCTTTAATACCCATCACCAGGCTAACCTACCCCCCAACCCCCCTCCCCCTAGAATCCTCAGTTTGTTTCTCAGAGTCCATAGTCTCTCATGGTTCATCTCCCCCTCCGATTTCCCCCCCTTCATTTTTCCCTTCCTACTATCTTTTTTTTTTTTTTTAACATGTAATGTATTATTTGTTTCAGAGGTACAGGTCTGTGATTCAATGGTCTTACACAATTCACAGTGCTCACCATAGCACATACCCTCCCCAATGTCTATCATCCAGCTACCCCATACCTCCCACCCCCACCACTCCAGCAACCCTCAGTTTGTTTCCTGAGATTAAGAATTCCTCATATCAGTGAGATCATATGATACATGTCTTTCTCTGATAGACTTATTTCGCTCAGCATAATACCCTCCAGTTCCATCCACGTCGGTGCAAATGGCAAGATTTCATTCCTTTTGATGGATGCATAATATTCCATTGTATATATATACCACATCTTCTTTGGGACTTCATCAAGATAAAAAGCTTTTGCACAGCAAAAGAAACAGTCAACAAAACCAAAAGACAACTGACAAAATGGGTGAAGATATTTGCAAATGATATATCAGATAAAGGGCTAGTATCAAAATCTATAAAGAACTTACCAAACTCAACACCCAAAGAACAAATGATTCAATCAAGAAATGGGCAGAAGACATGAACAGACATTTTTCCAAAGAAGACATCCAAGTGGCCAACAGACACATGAAAAAGTGCTCAGCATCGCTCGGCATCAGGGAAATCCAAATCAAAACTTCAATGAGATACCACCTCACACCAGTCAGAATGGCTAAAATTAACAAGTCAGGAAACGACAGATGTTGGCGGGGATGTGGAGAAAAGGGAACCCTTCTACACTGTTGGTGGGAATGCAAGCTGGTGTAGCCACTCTGGAAAACAGTATGGAGGTTCTTCAAAAAGTTGAAAATAGAGCTACCCTATGACCTAGCCATTGCACTACTGGGTATTTACCCCAAAGATACAAATGTAGTGATCCGAAGGGGTACATGCACCCCGATGTTTATAGCAGCAATGTCCACAATAGCCAAACTATGGAAAGAGCCAAGATGTCCATCGACAGATGAATGGATAAAGAACATATTGATTTCCAATGGTTCAAACTTGTTTAAAAGCCAGAGAAACAAAACTACTAAACCTATTTTCAGTAATTCCAGCAATTATTAGAAAAATAGTACCTTCTTTCCTGAAAATTTCTTTTAGTGTATTTGTGCAATTTTTTCTAATCACCACTTCCTCTCCATCATGTTTCAACAACAGTAATCTATGTTTCAACCAGCCTATTTCTCTATCCCTTGGATTAAAATTCGAACTGGCAGAAGAATAGACAAATGTATTTATAGTAGAAGAGGAAAAATAAAATAATGTTAGGATTGCATAGAAGTAGAAGGAAATAAGTTGTATTCCTCACATAGTTTTAAATAGTATTGTTTCTCCATGCAGACTTCAGGAAAACACAGTTACATTAATTTACTGTTGTATTTGTTCTATGGAATTTTTAATTTTATAAATGGAAAGGTTTTTTTCCTCCTTCAAAACCAGCTAGAGAGGAGTTAACAATGTATTCAAATGTATACATAGTATGAATCTAGATGTAGCATTTCTAGTATATACAGGTAGGTTAGAAACCTGAATAATCACTTCCTCATTTGACTTTCTGCGGCTCACTCTGAATTTCAGTGTGGCTTTGTGTGTGTGAATGATACACGAGCACATGGAAAGATAGACTTGTGATTGAATGTGAGTTTCCTTAATAATTTGATAAATCGCATGTTATTATAATAAAAAAACAGATTGACTTGGACATTTGGTTTGTTGACCATGATCATTTCTATAAAGTACTGAATGACAGCATGTATAATTAGATAATGATATGTTTATAAACTATTCCATTGGTGGTTGGCAAGTAAGTTGAAAATGACTACAATGATCTATTCAATTTATCATTCAGGATATTTGAATTGTCCAGATCCATTTAAATTGTGAATTAACAATAATAACAATAGCAAAAATATTTTAATATGTTTTTGTGATAGGTGATTTTATTTTTTCCATGTCCTAGGAAAAGAACAAAAAGAACTATTTAGCTTAAAGTGTTTTTCCTTCCAGCAGAATATGAGAAGCCAGACACATGGAGAATCAGGATATATGATACTAAAAGTAATACAGGTTGAAATTCGTATCTTTCAAACTAACCCCATATGAATCAACCTGATAGACATCTCCCCTGTATTTCATCACACCTGTTGTTATACAGGGGTCATTTTTGGCATTGCTTTGATAGATTCAATTATCACTGTTCTCCTCTTATTTGATAACAACACAATGACATTGCTAATATATTTACTGTAGACAAAAGTTAATGACTCCTATGTGCAGAGTTCTTTATATTATCACCTCATTTAACCTTCACTGCAGATATCCCTACATACTTGTTATTAGACCTAATTTTAATGATGAATCTCAAAGGACTCTGAAAGCTTATGTGGCTTTCCTCCCAGCTAGTCATCACAGGATTTAGAATACAATGCTGGATTCTAACACATGTTCTCTTTCTACTGTATTACACTGAATATATGATAGATAGAATGAAGACCAACAAATTAAATATCTAAGAAGAATTTCTTTTCCTGTTACTCTAAATGAAAGGAATGTATTATTTTATCATGTGGCCTCAAATATATTTCTATCTTTATCATGTATTTCGGGACAGATGGTCTTTTTCATAAATATCTACAATAGTGTCTCCTATGCTACAGGCTCTTTTCCAATATGATGGTGATACTTCTCCACTTCTCCCATTGAGAAGTGAGGACCAGGTTCCCTCCCTTTGAGTTGGGGAGGCGTTGTGACTGGCAGAAGTGATGCTATGTTGCTTCCTTGTCTCAGTCCAAAAAGACAATACATGGTTTTCATGGGCCACTTACTCTTGAAACTTGGTCACCATTCTCTGAGCAAACCCAAGTACTCCATGGAGAGTAACCAGTGCCCACGCCACCAGCTGAGTTCCCAGCTGACAGTCCAACACCAACTTGCCAGCCATGTGCGTGAGACGTCTTGGATGTGAATCCTTTCTCCCTTGTGCCAGATGATACCAAGTAGTACAGACATAATTGTCCCTGCTGAGCCTTGTTCACATTGAATATTTATGATCCGAATAAATTATTGTTGTTGTTTCAGACACTAAGCTTTGGGGTGGTTTGTTATGTAGCAATAGATAACTCAAATAGTCATCTAAGGTATAATTTTCTCCAAGGACAGTTTCAAATTCTATATATCTAAGGTAAAACAACAAAATGATTTAATAGATATTTATGAGGATTTTTATTTGCTCACAAATTAAAAGGATTTTTTATTTGCCACACTCATAACTACTCATCTATGATATGACTTTTTGTCTAAACTACTGTAAAATAAAATATACTCTAACAATGCATAATTACCTTATTAACTCATTAAAAGCGTCTTTCTTATTGAGAGAGAATGCATTTTAAAAGACAGCATTTTCATCAAAGAAATATTTTTAAACCTCTGGGTTGGCAGGAAAAATCAAAGCTTAAAAGCATTGGTTGTATTCATGAAGTACTTTTCTTATTAATTGTTGGAGAATGCCAAAGTCCCTTGTGGAACACATGGCAAAACAAGCTGATTAAGAGGCTTAGTATTATTTTTAAATTACTTAATTGCCATTTAATGAAATAGGGAGCTCTGACTTCCACACTACCTAATAAAATGGTTACTCTGCAAGGAATGAATTGCTGGTTGCACTGACCTTGCAGAACAAACTGGGTTTAAAGAAGCCACATAATACATTTCTGCAATGATGGTATGGGGACTGAAAGCCATATTACTGGAAATGTGCATGTTAGCATTTATATCTCTTTTATAATTGCTGAAATAATGGCCAACATACATTAAGAAATGTCTGGGTATTCCACTGGGTGCCCTGATTGCAGTCAAACCACATATATGAATACCTCTTAATTGCCAAAGTAATTTCTAAGGAACTAAAAGCACAGTTCATTTGCTTTTCCACCCTGCCCTTGGGAACCTGCAATTTTGCTTCATTACAACCACTCAACCTTTAGCCCTCATCCACTTCAAAATGGTTTGCAGTGTTTTATATATAATAAAACAGCATCCATATGTAGGCATGTGCATATCCGTTATTTTTGTTAGCATACTGTTTCCAAGTTTGGAATTAGCTAAGATAGAAGCCAAGAATTTAGCCATATCAATGCCTATTTATTATATGTGCCTATTTTAAATAAATAAATATATATATCCCCTCCCACTTAGTGAATATCTTTCCTAGTACATCTGCAAGAGCAAATGCATATGTGAAGAGGGAGACTGGGCTACTTTCTGTTTTATTTACTGCAGCATCTAATCAAACTAATTAACTTGGTAAAGAAACAGAATTTCAGGAGTGCACATTGTGTCTCAGATTTGCAATCACTACTACTAAACAGTAATTCCCACAGTAAATTTACCATTAGTTTAGAAAAATGAGTCTATGTATCTATATTCATATATATGCATATACATATATATATATACACACATATGCCATTATGTAAATACATATGTGTCCACCCCTGCTCGCACCCTCGCTCTCTCAAATAAATTAATAAAATCTTTTAAAAAAAAAACAACCAACTTGGTATGTTTAGACAGATTCTAGTCACTAAATAGAGAAACTCTATGCTTTTCTTACATACTTGAGGACAGCAGTAGCATTATTTTTTATCTCCTGTGATAATTTGCTTCTGTACTCTCACCCCTTGCTTTTAACAACTAGCCCATTTCAGAAGTAATAAAGTCCGGAATCCTCTGGAACCAGAAAATTACTCTGAAATATATATGCAAATTAAGGGAAACTAAAGGTGTATTAGACATATTAAAAATTAATAGTAATACATAATAAAAAATAATACAGTTGTATCTGTATACTACATACAGGAAATATCGAGGAACTAGAGGAACAATATATAATATATGGTGTTTCTTACAATTGATAGGCTCTGCTCACATCAAAAACTACTTTGAAGAAAATTTCTTTCAAAACGTCATTGAAATGAACCATATTTATAAAACCAAATTAAGCGTAAAATAAAGAATGACATATAAATGGCAATGGACAGGTTACCATCATGTTTAAAGAACAATCAAGATTCATTATCCTTCAAATAGGAATTGACCTTACCTTTCTCTTGATCATAATTATCATTTTTAGTCCAAAACATTCATTTAAATTCAAAGAATGTTTATAAATAAATGTGTAATTATAGCTGATAGTGACAAATTTCACAGATCATCTGGCTAACATCCAAAATTTCAGATGATTTTTGAGGGTTATCCAACTGTAAAAGGTCGAGAAATTCAATTCAACAAACATTTTAGTGTACATTCTTATACTGTGGGAACTAAAATGTTGAATAAGACATCCTCCTGGTGCTTAAAGGTAGAGTCTACTGTAGGAGAAGATTCAAGCACATTACCCTATGTTAAGTACTATGATGGGCTAAGCAAAAATTACTATGAGAAGACAAGACTAAGTTATATCTCATTATTTCCAAGGGAGCTAATGAAAAATACCATATTAGGAAATTATATTTGGATAAGAACAAGAAGATATACTAAATACTGGGTGGAGGTGTGGGAAGCTATTTCATGCAGAGGGTCCACAATGTTACAAAGAAATGTAAATCTAAGAGCATACTGACAAAGACTTTTCCTTGACCAAACTTTAATCAAGTTCCTCTGAGCTCTTTTTCCTATTAGGCCTGAACCCTGGCCCCTGTACCTGTCTTTGGCTTGCTTAGCCCAGTTTTAGCAAGAATCTTCTTACCCTTAGTATCTAATCACACTTGGCATCTGATCAATTTCCTCATCTCCCTCAACTTTGTTGTATAAATCCTTGCCTGCCTTTAGCAAGAATTCTGTTAGGACAGTCTAGCAAGAATCACCCTACATCTCTTCTTAGTAATTTTCCATCCATTGACCGCTCACTCTGTTCATTGGCTATAAATCCCTAGCTGCATTTCTGCACGCAATCACTCTTCCCTACTATGATACCCCTCTTCCAAGTGTCTTGCACAAAATCTTCCTTGCCATTTTAACAAGTGTCAGAATATTTCTTTAACAATGTGACACATTTGAAGATATTTATTCAGCATGACTGAAAAATTGTGGGAGATCAAAATCATTCCTATGCTTAAGAAGCTTACAATGTGTTTTAGGAGATAAATATGAAGCATAATGCAGACAAATGCAATAAAGTATAAAATAAAGTTACATATAAATGTGTTTAGTCTCTGGGAATCCACTTAATTCTAATTTCGTAGGAACTGGGAAGGCTTCAAGGAGAAAGAAATATTTTAGAGAGCCATCAGGGAAGAATAACATGTCAATAAGCAGAGAAGGGAGTGACGGTGGGGAAATGTGTTCCAGCCAGAGGAAAATGGGTATTTTAAGCCATAAAATCTTAAAAATGTAGAGACTGATGGGAAACCAAATACCATCAGTGTACAGTGAATGAAGTAAGTTGTGAATTTAAAAAAGTAGAGTGTTTTAAATTTGTTTAAAGAATTTGTTTAAAGATGACAGATTGGACACAAGTGTTTCCTTTCATTCCCTGCCAAAGTCTCCTATAAAAGATATAAATGACATGAAATGGAATACATTCAAAGGGAATGAATGAAGAGATAACAGTAAAATATTTTGAAAAATGAAAATGGATAATTGATAAATGACTTCACAAATATGAAAAAAATTAAAAAAAAACACAAAAAAACCCCCTGATCCTAAACAAGCAATGGGAAAAAAGGAGAAACTTCAAAAACTCCAAAACACTCAGGAAATGGTAGCAATGACTACCTCTTGATGTGAGGTGCTCTCCAGAATGAAATTCAACAGTTTTTAGAGAACACAAACTACCCACAACATATCCACAAAGTTCAGAATAATATTATATATATACATACACACACATATTATGAAGTATATATAATAAATATATATTTACAAACACATAAAATATATATATTTCATATATTATATATAATTTTAATATGTATATGACATGAGAGAAGCAGAAAAATGGGTCTAAAATCAATTAAAAAAGAGGAATGGTCAATAGAAATAGAACCCAAGATAACTGAAAAGTCAGAATTAGCAGACAAGGATTTTAAAACTCTAACATAAATATGTAGAAGGTGATGAAGTAAAAGATGCACATGATAAGCAAAAAGATGGGAAATCAAATCTATTCAGATGTCTGGAGTGGACATGGAAATTCAAGAATTTAATAGTGCAGTTTCTGGAATGAAAAACAAATGGGATTACCAGAAGGTTGGAGGCTGCAATGTAAACAAACAAACAAACAAACAAACAACAGATCCAATTCAGATTTAAAAAGGGATTAAAAAATAATTGAGAGAATATTAACAGAGCTCAGTATTATGTGGGACAGTATTAATAAGTCTGATGTGGAATCCCTGAAAGTGAAGAGTGTTGATTCAGAAAAAAAACACAAAGCACCAAAATTGCCAATATTTGTAAAAGTATCCAAATCCAACAAGCTAAACAAACTCAAGTGGGACAAATTCAAATAGTCACATTACAGACGCACAGAGAAGAAAAAGATAAATCTTAAAAGCATCCGGAGAAATAGGACACGTATTTAGTTATCAAGGATTTACATATGAAATCACAATAGTAGATAACCACACATGAGAATGGGTCAAATTAAAAAGAAAAAAAAACCGTAAACACCAAATGTTTCTAAGGATGCAGCTCCGTATTTCGTACATTGATAAGATTAATCTTTAGTTGCCCACAGTGGAAAATTGCTTGCTAAAGCACTCTATTTCCTTCCTTACCTTCCCTGTTTCACTTCAGTCTCTTACCAGTCTTTTCTGGGATCACTATCCCAAGAGACTATTTGCACTTGAGTCCTTGACTCAGTCTGTTTTTATGGGAATACAGACCAAGACAATTTCAGGGATGCTATGCTATTGATGTTCATGGACCACTTTTACTGATTCTCTGCTCCCTTCCTCTTGTTATTGTGTTTCTTCCTTTTGTTTCTATGTGCACATTTGTTTTTTTTGTTTGTTTTATTTTGTTTTTTTCAGAGAACTTTCCTTGAGCTTCTTTTCTGGAATTATCTTAATAAATTGATTGCATAGAACTTGTCTCTCACTGTTTCCTTCTAAGGAATCTGGCCTCAGACAACTATCTTTTTTCTAGTTAACCATTATTTCCACTATTTAAACAGGCCCGTTATTTGAGTGTTTTAAACCAAATATTCCAAGTTATTTGATTTCTTTCATAATATAGGGAAATACCTAGTTATATAATGTTTTTCTGGGGTGATTACTTTTAGATTGTTTTTTCTTTATCTTTGATTAGGCCATTCTATCTTTCCTTTTGTGTTATTTTTGCATAGGTCCTGGCTTAGTCCTTTTCTATTTAATACTTGTTTTGAACATGGGCAATTGTGAATTCATTTATCAAAACTAGGGTGGGTAAATACTGAAGAAAATGAAATGGGGCAGTAAACTACTGCAGTTCATAATTTAGAAAAATGTCTTCCTGAATCAGCTAGTCATTTTTAAAATGTTTTAATGTGGCTTAACATTAGGTTGTAAATAATCACCTGACTTATAGAGATGCTCTGTAGGAACAGGATTCCCGTTGTTTTTATCTGTTTTAGCCTCCATTATCAACACCTACAGAATTGATTTCTGCTTCTCCTTCTTCCTCCTATGTTCCTTACCTTTCAAAGAGTTTATACGTCTTTCTTTTTAATTGAGATAAATATTTTTAAATAATTAAATAAAAGAGAGTGGCATTATTTGTCTTGACAAAAGCATTATTTAAATTCTGTTTATTCACATATTAAATGCCAAACTTAGACTTATATTAAGCACACTGTACTGTTCCCTGCTTAGCACATTTCCTAGTTTATCTATAATTTTATAAAGGACCCTTATTTTTGGTTATCAGTTCATGCTGATCATCAGTTCAAACCAGATCACCATCCCTTGTTTGAAGAAAAAAGAGAATAATTTTTAGTTTTTCTCTTCTTTATGATTTTTTATGCATAAAAAATATGAGTAAGATAGGAGTTGTTAGGGCTAAGAAGCTTCTTCACTAATTATGAAATTAGAGTTTAAAAGTTGCAAAGATGCTAAAGTTTTAAGAAGTTTTATGAGAATCTCAAGATTTGAGTAATTACAAAATTTTTAACTGCTTGGGGAAGAAAACCTAAGTTTCACCAACCCACTTAAGTATACTCCATAGAAGTTTACTCAAATGGGAAATTCAGATTAATATATCACACAAGGATATAGCTTAAAGTGATCATATAATAATGACAATGGAGCTCTCATCTTTAAACTCTATTATACCTAAACTAATAATGAAGCAGTGATAGTTCCAAGGTCATGTATTTAATTCTAAATGCCATTTTTTAAACCACATACCTCTATCTTCTTTATTTGAACATGGAATCAAAGTGTTTAGGGGCTCCTGGGTGGCTCAGTCGGTTAAGCATCTGCCTTCAGCTCAGGTCATAATCCCAGGGTCCTGGGATCAAGTCCGGCATTGGGCTCCCTGCTCAGCGGGCAGTCTGCTTCTCCCTCTTCCACTCCCCCTGCTTGTGCTCTCTCTCTCTGTCTGTGAATAAATAAAATCTTAAAAAAAAAAAAAAAGAAAGTGTTTAAGGAAACAGAGGAAGAATCTGGTCCAACCCATCAATATTATGGATGAAGAGTTGGGTTAGAAGGGTCAAGAGCCTTGTTCATTATTACATAATATGTCATTTTCAGGGCTAAATTTGGAATCCACATCCAAGATTACATATACTCATTTCATTTTATTATAGCACAAATAGGTTGATTTGAGGAGGTCTTACTATGTTGTTCCTGTTTCAGTAAGAACCTGAAAGGATTGTAACATTAAATTTTATACATATATAAAATAAATAAAGGTTTTGGACATTTATACATATGGCAGAGATTTCCTGACCTACTTTCCAATCAGTATTAAATGCTTATAGAAGTGTGATAATTTGTTTTTGGGGAAAAAAAAAAGACTGCTCATAACTTTAAGTCTGTTATCTCTGTGGAATACCTCCATGACTTACACCTGAAATTCTTGACTGGAGGACATAATAAATAAGCACCTTAGATGCAGTTTGTAATTTATCAGATTTCAATCATCCTCTCCTCATTATGTTAACAATAGAAGTTAAGACTAAGAAAAAAGTCTGTAGACTCAACAATCATGTTAAACATCCAGTTCTGGCTTATGTGTTCAGATTCTGATGTTAAGGGTGCTGAATTGTATGCATCTGTCCTAACATCTGTTGTAAACATATTTGTCAAATTCCAAATTCATTGTAAATAGGCAATAAGGAAATCCCAAATTATGTAAATAATTATGTATATGTGATCCTGAAGTTATGAAAGTAAAAATGTAAAAAAAAAAAAGGTGTTAAAGTAGTCGAGTGTTTGAAAAGGATTCTTATAAATGAGGCCCTTTAAAATGGCATTGTTCCTTGAAAGATTTCAGTCATGTGATAGAGGCATGCTCATGACATATTACAAAACACCAATAACATAATCTGGTACTTTTTTCTGAGAATAGGTTACTTCGAACACTAACAAGAACAATCACATTGAGAATACCTTTCCAAGCTTTCAGTCTTTTTAAAATAAGCATTTAGAGGAGAAAAAAAAAAAAAGTATGGGATTTATTTTTTTTACATGCCCACTGAGGGCCTGTCAAGCAAATTCAGTCCTCAGATAGGACTAGCATCACCAATGACTTAGTATTTCATCTAGTTACTCTTGCCAATGTCTGGATTCACTGACAGAGAAAGGGTGAGCTGAGTTGAGTCATAAATTCATTCAAAATTTTTCCTCTGTTTGAACCTCAGGAAATGGTACTTGTATGGTATTGGGAAAAAGGGGTAACATTTTAGGATCTTATATCAGTCATATACTTATAATGGTAAGAACCTGATCATGATCTTGCTATCAAATAACTAGCAGAATATAAAAATATTATTAGTTTTTTTAAGTTTATTACCTCTACTTGAAACATTTGAGAAAAAAATAGAGAACAATGAGATTAATCAAAGGGAGGGTAGCTGGAGATGCTAATAGGAAAAATCAAGAGAAAAGGAAGTTGCTCTGAATAATAAAGGCTCAGTGGCCAGAGAGGAAATGATGGGGGTAGGGGATACAGATAATGAGATTCGGATGACAAGGGTCCAGAGAGAGGTTGAAAGAGATTATTAGGAAGACTTTGTTATATGATATAAAAATCTAATCCCTAATCCATATCCCCAGGAAAGCTTCAGTAAAATCTATATTTTCTATCAATGCCTTCAGAGGAGTTTTTAATGCAAAAATGCATGAGTTTATTCTTAATCTCCTTAAATTACTTCAAGAATTTTCTTTCGTCATGATACCTAAGTTGTTCAACTCATCATCAAAAAGAAACAATAAAAGTCATTTAAAATCATACTTGTCAATTTGGGAAGTTTATATTGTTGCAGCCTTGGGTATTCAGAAAAGTTGCCAGAAGCATGCATTTCTGGTGGTAAAAATCTAAGAGACTTCCTCACAACATTGCAGGCTAGAAATTATGCTTAATTCAGCCTTTGTAAACTCACAATATCTTAGGACATTTGAGTCTTTCTTGGAAAAGGAGAAGAGGTGTGTAGGAGAGATGCTTGGAAATAGGGTCCACCAAAGACAGGGCTGCTGACAAAGGACAAGACAAAAAATAAGTCTGAAAGTGCTTGCATAGGCTACACACATACTACCAGACACTAGAGCAATGTTCAGGAAGTCCAATGCCAGAGATGATCATAGAAGATATGGCAAGAAAATGCCACCGAATTGTTGCAGACTTGGCAAGTATATGGCAGAGGTTAAGAGAATTCATGGAGTCTGTATTGGTAATAAGTGATCCACAGCCCCAGATCATTGCTCTGTCTAGAGAATATCGAATTGTACTTGAAAAGATTTCAGGCAGTGTGGTCATTTGCCAGGATTTTGTGTGCAGTCTCCAAATACATTCTAACAGGGAGGGACAAAAAAAAAAAAAAAAAGATTCCTACATGTATTTACATATTTGAATAGATGAGGATACATAGCAAATGCTAAACACAACAAGAAACTTTAAGAGAAAGAATTGTTGCATCAGGTCAGAGTTAAAACACTATTGTAATGAGCTGTATTTCAACAGATGTCAAAATTCTTGTTGTTACTATAAGAATGAAGTATATTTTAATCTCAGGAAACAAACTGAGGGTTGCTGGAGTGGTGGGGGGTGGGAGGGATGGGGTGGCTGGGTGATAGACATTGGGGAGGGTATGTGCTATGGTGAGCGCTGTGAAGTGTGCAAGGCTGTTGAATCACAGACCTGTACCCCTGAAACAAATAATACATTATATGTTAAAAAAAAAGAAGATAGCAGGAAGGGAAGAATGAAGGGGGGGAAATCGGAGGGGTAGACGAACCATGAGAGACTATGGAGTCTGAGAAACAAACTGAGGGTTCTAGAGGGGAGGGGGGTGGGGGGATGGGTTAGCCTGGTGATGGGTATTAAAGAGGGCACGTACTGAATGGAGCACTGGGTGTTATCCACAAACAATGAATCATGGAACACTACATCAAAAACTAATGATGTAATGTATGGTGATTAACATAACATAACAAAATAAAAAAAAAAGAATGAAGTATATTTTAAAGTCTAATTACAAATGCTGTTGGAGAATTTTAGGGTGCTGCCTGATCCGCAGACTTCTTTCCCCCAAAGAGATTCTAAATCCTACATACAGATCCAGCTCTGCTTCCTTCTTAAGATGGATTTTAACTTTCAGCAGAGGGATTTTAAAAAGCTGCTGCTTAACATGCTAACACCCTGAATCACGTTACACTTGACTGCAAGTCAGCCTTCATCCTGTGGCCCGATTCTTCAAACATGGTTTCTGTCTCATCCCCTAAAACCCCATCTCTAATTTGTTATGGTAGGGGGGTTTCTAATTGGTTCCTTATACCCAAGGCCCTGTGTTAGTAACCCATCTAAAATCCCGTTTCTTTAAGACCCAGTTCCTGTCTTGCCTGGTCTTTTGATTCTTTCTTCCCCAAACACATATGTGTCTGCGGTCCTGCCACTGGCCAGCACACGCCATGATGCTACTTCCCGTGTAGATGATTAAGCCCTGCTCTAGAATTCACCCAAATCCACAATTTGCCTTTCTGCTAAGATCAAGCTATCTCAAGTACTCACACTGGGACATGGTACTAAATTTGCTTCTCGTGCATTGGGCCGTCTGCTATCACCTGTGAGTGTGATAAGTCTCCCTAATAAATGGATCCTACAATCCAGCACTTACCAGTCCTAGTACAATTGCTCCTAAGACAAGAGATCCAAACTTAAGGAATATCTGGTGCAAATATTCTAAAGTGTTCCAGGGCACAGGATATTAGGCGTGCCTCTGGAAACCTAGGGTGGGAAGTATGAGGAAGTCATGCTTCAGAATGCCCAATTCTCCCTTCATTCATTAAAAACTTATTTAATATCTTCTGTATGGTGGGCACTATATTAGGAAGTTTATTCCAAAGAGCTGAGCTTTAAATCTCATTGTTCCAGTGTTTAAAAATGTTTTCTAAACAATTATGATAGTGCAAAATACCAATATTTCAAAATAGTAAGAAAAGGAAAAGAGGCTTTTGTTTCTTATGCAACCTTACAAAGCTAATAATGGTTTTACTTATTGAGTAATTCTTATGTGCCAAACATTGTAGCAGATATTTTATTTTATTTTTTTTAAAGAGAGAGAGAACATGAGCAGGTGGAGAGGGGCAGAGGGAGAGGAAGAGCGAGAAGCAGACTCCCTACTGAGCAGGGAGCCCAATGCGGGGCTTGATGCCAGGACCCAAGGATCATGACCTGAGCCAAAGGCAGATGCTTAACTGACTGAGCCACCCAGGCACCTC
Organism: Halichoerus grypus; assembly: GCF_964656455.1. NCBI lineage: Eukaryota > Metazoa > Chordata > Mammalia > Carnivora > Phocidae > Halichoerus > Halichoerus grypus. Next base: position 46,243,385 of record NC_135714.1, read on the forward strand.
TGCAGGAGGTATTTTAGATATGATGTTTCTTTTTACCTTCTTGACAAATTTGTTGGGTGGATACAATTGTTATTATCGCTGTAAATATGAGGAAAAGCAACATATTTATTAAGCTGTGAAGCCAAGCTCTGCACCTAGCTAGCTGTCTCCAGAGCCTTTGGTCCTTAACCACTATGTTGAAAAGTCTGACCTCCAATCCAGAGACCTTTGGACTAGAACCATGGTCACAAGGTGTCTCTACCTTCTCTAGTTATTTCTTTGCAGAAGCAATATTCCAAGCTTATTTCTTAAAAAAAAAAAAAAATAAATCATTCATCAAATTACTTATATATCCTGGCTTAAGAGTAAATATATATCCTTAAATGCCACTGTCAACAGAGGCTCATTGTTTCCCCTTAAATCATTCTGCAAATGATTGTACAACTCTTCTGCAAGCTAAGAGACTTCAATCTTCATGTGTAATTTTGTTAGAGATGAACCATAGCTGGATCTAATAAAACATTTTTGACGTACCAGATTATTAAATCTTACTTGGAAATGACCAAATTGATTTTTACATGAGCTCTATTTCATAGACCAGAGGTAGACTAAATAGTATTGAAAATATATATGTATATAGTATTGATTTCTCTTTATTGGATTCCATCAAAATATATTTAACAAGAATTTCTGTGAAGCAAATTCAGTTTCCAAATGAATTCCATCATAAAATTAGAGACATAGTGTTTTAGAATAAAGTTTTTTAAAAGGCCGATTTTAAAATACTTATTTAAAAATAATTTTTATTAAAGATGGTTCATGGCATAACTATACCCATTGGGATTGTAGTTGCATCCTTTTGAAACTTATGTAACAGAGACTCTGAGCTCCCAGAATGTGCCTTTCTTTTTCTCTGGCTGGGTTCAATTCAGTACAGCCTGACACCAATAGATGCCAATGAATGCTCCACACAGGATATGCTTTACTGATAATATCACAACATTACATCTGAGATAAAGGGTAAATATTAATAGAGAAATGTAAGTAGAGGAGATAAAAAGCTTCAGTGTCTAAGTATGTGTCTCAGTATTGCTGAAAATGATAAAGAAAAACTTCTAGTTCATATCTTCAAATATGCACACATATTTTAATAGTTCACTTATCTGTAGTGTTAAAGGGAAAGAAGCTATTAACATACATGTGGAGTTTTCAGATATTTGAAATGTAATTTACAGGTCTGTGTAATAAATCCAGATAAGCATTAAGTAACAGGATCAAGGGAGTTAATATAGCTCCAGTGTGTTAAACTAAGATTACATCAGTTTTATTTTGTTCATTCATAGGATTACATTTTTATAGGGATATTTAGAGATAGGAGCCCATAGAAAGGATAATGTTCAGACTGGGAAAATATCTAAAAATCATTCACATTTGAAGAATAGCTAAAGAAGGAGAGAATACATATTAGGGGTATTAGTATCTGTTTTCAAACTAACTGAATACCCTTTATGGAAAACAAAGAAGAGGATTAAATATCAAACAGCAGAACAAGCACCAAAGATCGAAAGTATAGTGGATTTCTGTTCACTATAAGAAGCAGTTTTCTAATGATTATAATTGTTCCAAAATGAATCCTTGTGTCACAGATCTGTTCAACCAGAGGACAGAAAAATATCTCTTGGGGCGCCTGGGTGGCTCAGTCGTTAAGCATCTGCCTTCGGCTCAGGTCATGATCCCAGGGTCCTGGGATCGAGCCCCGCATCGGGCTCCCTGCTCCGCGGGGGGTCTGCTTCTCCCTCTCCCTCTCCTGCTGCTGCTTGTGTTCCCTCTCTCGCTGTGTCTCTCTCTGTCAAATAAATAAAAAAAATCTTTAAAAAAAAAAAAAAAAAAAAAAAAAAAAAAAAAAAAAAAAAAAAAAAAAGAAAAATATCTCTTTCCTAGAGAAACACTTTATTTGGAGAAATTCTATACCACTTTTTAAAAATGTGTTTTGTTTTCAAGCCATAGGTAAATACTGAAGAAAATTTAGGAAGCACTATATTTGGAATAATATTTATATTTAACATTAATTCAAGGATTCAAATAATCATAAGAAATTTTTGATGTACACGCATGGTTGGGAACCACAATGATTGACCTAGCTGAAAATGCTAGAAGAAATCTGCGTAGCAAGTTGGAGAGACTTCCTGGATGGGTTTCGTATCTAGACTGAAGTACGAGGAGGGGATAAATATACCAAAAATGGTTAAGATCCTTGGACAAGGCAGAAGTAGCAGAATGAGAGCATAAAAGCGTGGAGAGTTGCAAGTGTCTGTAGTCCAAAGAAGAAGATTGCAGTAAGAGGTAAATTCAAAAGGTGAGGAGGCTGGCACCTGCCTAAAATACATAGACTTCTGTATGGTTTTTCAGGGCCAGCCAAAGGCATTTAAAAAGGATTTATCTGGCAGGTCTCACAGAGAAAACCTGCCCTTCCCACACCAGATTTGTGCACAGCCAGTTCCTGGCAGTCTCTGAAAAGAGTTGGAGTCATGGCCTGGGCCCCCTGGTGGGCCATGCTTGTATGCATATCTACGTTCCTAGCCTTGGCAAGAGGCCTTCCTCAGGGCCTGGTATCAGGGGAAGGGAGAAAACTTGAAGACTCTGACTCACTCCTCATCCTTCCCCCCTGCTCTCTCCCAGCCCACAGGTCCTTCAATTGCAGGAGCCTCCGATTGCCCCTGGTAGTGAGGCAGTTCTCCACATCTGTGCTGATCCACTAGCCCTGCTGCTGCTACAGTCCCACGGGGGAAAATGGAGCTGGAGGAGTCAATACTTTCTCTAGTTTAACTGCTTACTTATACGACCACAGTAAGTGACTAAAGGCTTCCTGGTTACTTTTATTTTGGTTTTCATTGGTTTCCCTGACACCTGGCATCTCAGCTCCTCCCGGCTCAGCTCAGCCACTGACAAAAGGAAAGAAGTGATCATTCAGAGTCTCCGTAGTTTTGAGTTTTCCTGAAAGAAACCCACATGAGTAATGATGAGTGTCAGAACTTTAGTCTTTGGCCGTGGTTTATGGGAACACCGAATGATTTCAGTAGCTGTCTAAGGGGTAGACTGTGTAGAATTTGATGATTGATGATCTAAGAGCTTGGTAAGTCATGAAGATAATCAAGGTTGAGTTTGAGGTGTACAGGTATTTCTGGGGCCTCTGGATAGGCTAAGTCGTTCACTCAAATAATAGGTAATACTAGAAGTAAATCGAGTTTGTGGTATAATGAGGTGCTTGTGGGATATCTAAATGAAACCACCCAGGAGCCAGTTGGACCAATCAGACTTCTGTTGAATGGGTAAGGGTAGGGATGGGGAAGAGAGAGGAGGGAAGAGGACGGAGGGAGAGAGAGAGAAAGGAAGAGAGAAACTAGCTGTTTTACTATAATCAGGGAGATTTTTGAAGTAAATTTAATATATATGGTAGTTACATCATGATAGTGTCTAAAATCCTCAAGAAAGAGAAATGTGCCCCATTCATTCTTTCTTTTACAGTTTGAAGACTCCGCATGTGAGTCTTCTTTCAAATTTCCCCAAACCTAATTTCCTCCTATTTCAGAGACTGTGAAACAAGTTATTTTCCCTACCTAGGAAATGCTACTGTTTGCCTTCCCCTGCATCTGCTCGGTCACCTACTACTTACTTCCTAGCCTCAGTTTAAAAATCCTTTCCTTTCTAAGATGTGTAGAAAAAAATTAGAAGGATGGAACTAAACAATCTGTGCTCAAATCCCAGCTCCTCTCACCTAAGAACTCTGTGACTTTGGCAAGTCTCTTCACCTCTTGCACTTTAGCCTCCTCTCATAAAATAAATCATTTTCCGTTCTTTTGCTTTATACTAAATATTCAAATCCTGTGTATATTTTATACTTACAGCTCATCTCAGTATGAACTAGCCAAAATTCAAGGGCTCAATAGGCACATGTGGGTAGTGGCTACAGTATTGGAGTTCTGGGACACTGACGTGGGCTTGTCTTCAAAATCAGAAGATTTGATGGTCCTTTATAGACATTTGGATTTCAGGTTTCCAGCCCCACATATAAAGAGCTTGGAAGTCATCACTCCTATCCTCACAATAGGAGAAGAGCGGAACAAACTGAAAGCCAACAACTCTTCTTAGTTTAATCAGAGAATCGAGGTTCATAGGGCAAACCACCACCTTAAAACTGGAAAGAGAGGCATACAGAAGATCCCCACTCATGGGGAGCAGAACTGCTACTAGGGGCAGCGTCAGGTAGGGACACTCAAAGAGTAAGTAATTAATTGCTGGGCCTGAAACTGGACTAGTTTGAGAAATAAAAACTCTCAAAACCTCACCCTTTGGGGAGGCTTTTGTGAGTTTTAGCTCTAGAGGTCCTACCAAGTTCTCAGGGCAAAGATGAGAGAAAATTCCCCTCATGCTTCCTTAAAGGGAAGGGAAAATCAACCATTTTGAAATATTCCCAGAGCACTCTGTTCTTAACAAAGGCCTGCTGTTTTACCAGAGCCTAATCTGTATGAGGGAAGAGAAATAACTAACTCAAACCTCTTCTAGCCTTTGACATGGAGAACGCCAGTCCTCTCCAGGCTAAGAATTGAAAATAAATAAATAAAAGGCTGAAAAGTACGGTAAAGATCACAGCTCAGGGGCACAAAGTCACTAAAAGACTGATACCTAATTATAGAATTAGAGAACACAGCTCTTTCTCCCCTATTTTCCCAGGACATTAATAGGGCTTTATATAATAAGACTCTATCTGGAAAGAACTGCAAGGCTCAAATCCTATTTAGGAAGCAGTCTCTATAGAAACCCAAAGGCAACAGGAGAGGGCTCCTGGGCGGTTCTGTTGGTTGAGCATCCTACTCTTGATTTTGGCTCAGGTCATCATCTCAGGGTTATGAGATTGAGCCCCACATTGGGCTCCACACTCAGCAGGGAGTCTGCTTGAGATTCTTTCCCTCTGCCCCTCTCCACCCCCCACAACTCTTACTCTCTAAAAATAAATAAATAAATCTTAAAAAGAAAAGTCAACAGAAGAGACAAAATAAGGACACCATAGGAAATTGTAGCCTCTAACACCTAAAGCTACAACGACTCCTGATGGAAAACTAAGGGTGTCAAATCTTATTCCATCTTTGTAGTTGCAGTGTGGGCCTGTATCATGAAACTGATTTGAGGATTCTGGGTCCTCTGTCTATTCACATTACACTGGTCTATTTTTGGATTAGGGATATTCAATGGTTAATACTTTTAAAATATTTCTACTCCAGGTGTGCATGGGTGTCTCAGTCATATAAGTGTCCCTACTCTTGATTTCACTCAGGTCATGGTCTCAGGGTTGTTGAGATGGACCCTGCATTGGACTCTGTTCTCAGCATGGAGTCTGCTTGAGATTCTCTCCCTCTCCTTCTGCCCTGCTCATGCACTTTCTAAATGAATGAATGAATGAATAAATAAATAGATAAAATCTTTAAAATATTTCTATCCAATAAGAAGCAAGCCTGGAAAGTATTACTGATTTATATCCCTATGCGTGCAGGCATGTGCCTGTATGCACATATTTCTCCATTGTCCCCATTAATGACTCCACTTACACATTTTAGGGAAAACTTTGGTAATGATGTTTCAAACACCATTACGGAAGTCTTTAGTTTCAGAAAAGCTTCTTTTCTAAACATATGCCAATATATAAATACAATGTTCACTCAATTACTTCTCTGGATTTTTAGATTATAATAAAGGCATATATGTAAGAAATATGCTATTTATATATTTTATGTATTTAGATATGATATCCAGAATTTGATTGCTCCCCAAGCCATTTTATTTGCGCCAAGGGTCTATACTGTATTGTACATAGCTGGCTTTACTAAATATGTGATGTGTATAAACAAACAAGTTTTTTATTCTTTCTCCCTTTCCATTTTTCTTAATAATGTATAAAGACATCAAAAGTAAAAATTCTTACTATATCTATGAAAAGCAAGTTCACTCATTGTATTTATTTAAACTGCCAGTTATTCAAATAACATTTCTGCCTAATTCACATTAATGAAAGTTGTTCACTTTTGTGGATTGGCCTTCTGAAATAATTAATCATGTTATATTTTTTTATTTAAAGATATAGAAAGAAGGGGGAAAACTTACTGGAAAAATATTGTAATCTAAAACTAAAAAATCACCAAAGTCTTGGCAGAAATTTCTTTTTATTTTGGAAGATCTATTTATTTATTTTAGAGAAAGAGAGAGCACACACATACCTTCCTGCAAGTGTGGGGAGGAGCAGAGGGAGAGAGAGAATCTCAAGCGGACTCCCCACTGAGCATGAAGCTCCACACAGGGCTTGATCTCATGACGCATGAAGTCAGGACCTGAGCAGAAATCACAAGTCTGAGGCTTAACCCACTGAGTCTCCCAGGCGCCCCCAGCAATTTCCTTTTAATTGTGATTAAAAGGAAATCCCAAGATTTAGAGCAATGAAAAATATTGCTTCATCAGTCCAGAAGTCCACATATGAATATCTGGTATAAACTGGAATTTGGGTTTAGTTGTGTATAACAATTCTATGAGTTTCCCAAGGGAAATGTAAATAGAGGAAAGTGCCACGAAAATGGTGAATTGGATCAAAAAGCCAATTGAAACCTTGTTATTGAAGATCTAGACAAAACACTATGCACCAAGGAGAATGTTCACTTAGCTCTAAGCGGCAACAGAGCATTGTTAAAACCAGCCCTTACTGAGCATTTACTACTTGTAGACATAGCACTTGACGCTTTGCACTGATTACTGATGCAGACATTTTTACTTACTCCATTTTTCAGATAAATCAATTCCATTTGTCAGATAAGTCAACTGAAGTTCAGCGTGGGAAGTTCAGAAGTAATAACTTCCTCAATATCACATAGGTAGTAAAGGTAGAAAATTTAATTCTTGAGCCCCTCTTAAAGGCACCATACTATCTATATTCCTTCTAACTGGTCTTTGAATCCTCTCTTTTATTTTATAAGGTATTCATATTTATAAAAAGAATGTCTCTAAGCAAAGTCTTGAACATTCTACTGATCTTATTTCAAACACTTCTCTACATATTCTTCCATAGCAACTTAGATCTCCTGATTTTCAAAGCCACATACCTACAAATAACACAGTAATTTCTGTTGCTGCTTCCTTCTCTGGAAATCTTTGGAATGAGAATTCTGTCTTCTGGGTAGTTGCTTACCACCCCCCCCCCCACCACCACACACACACATTTATTCAGCAAGAAAATTTTCTTCAAAAAATATTTAAGGGGCGCCTGGGTGGCTCAGTCGTTAAGCGTCTGCCTTCGGCGCAGGTCATGATCCCAGGGTCCTGGGATCGAGCCCCGCATCGGGCTCTCTGCTCAGCAGGGAGCCTGCTTCTCCCTCTCCCACTCCCTCTGCTTGTGTTCCCTCTCTCACTGTCTCTCTCTGTCAAATAAATAAATAAAATCTTTAAAAAAAATTAAAAAAAAATATTTAAGGTTGGTATTCACAATTAGATCTCTTCTTGCCTTACTTCAGGGGTGGCAAATCCATCACTTGGGTGATTTTCATCTGTGTGTTTTTACCAGAAACAGGAGGCCTGATTCTATTTTATCTTTATTTCCACTTAATAGAGTTCATTTTGATGTGCCTTTTCCTTTTTCCAGAAAGTTTTTGAACTGATGAATGTTCAAAATTTCAGATTACTTAAATTGACTTATTTCACAATATGTATGTTTGGAAAAAGAATGGAAACATATCCATCAAAATATTAATGATGATTATTGACTTTTGGAAATGTAGAATAGCTTGTTTGAGGCTAAAATTTCTTCAGATAAAAAATATAAACTTTGGACAGTTTTTTTTTTTTAATTCAACTATTTGGATGCACTGGAGAGCTATTAAAAGTAGACAGGGGCACCTCGGTCACTCAGTCAGTTAAGCATTCGACTCTTGGTTTTGGCTCAGGTCATGATCTCATGGGTCGTGTGATCCAGTGTGTTAGGCTCTGCACTCAGAGAATCTTCCTAAGATTCTCTCCCTAAGATTCTCTCCCTCTGCCCCTACCCCACTACTGTGTGCATACTCTCTCTCTCTCTCTCAAATAAATAAATAAATCTTAAAGAAAAATGGACAGAAACAAGAGAGGGAGAGAGTCCTTCACTATTAAAATAAGGACAATGGACCAGGAAAGATTTGCATTTGTTTAGCTTTTCATGGAAAGGCAACTGAAATCAGTTTTCATTGAGGTTTCAATGGTTTTCATTGAGGAGTCAGTGGCCTGAATATAGGATTGCCAAAGAATCTGAAGAGGAAAGGGGAAATCCTGGAAAGAAAGGAGCACCAGAATTTTCTAGGAAAGAAAGCCCAAGGTCTTGGCTGGTCCCAGAACTTGCATGTGAATAGGAGATTCCAAAAATTCTGATGGAAGGTGCCAGCAGTCAGTAGGTTGAGGAAATAAGTGGAGACTGACTGTGACCTTGTGGCCCACCACAGGAAAGTGTATTAGTTTTCTGTGTATGTGTAACAAATTGCCAAAAATTTAGTTGATTACCATAACATATTTATTATCTCACAGTTTCCATAACTCAAGAGACTACACACATCTTAGCTTGATCCTTTGCTTAGGGTCTCACAAGGCTGTGATCAAGAAGTCAGCTGGGGCCAGAGTCTCATTTGAAGATCAGAATCATCTTCTTTTTCTTTTTTTTTTTTCTTTTTCTAGAATCATCTTTAAAATCACTGTCTGTTGGCAAAATTACAATAAGACAGTTTTGCTTTCTCAGATCAGCAGGAGAGAGTCTCTCTAGTTTGTAAAGACAGAGTATAATTTAATATGATAATGGGGGTGGCACCCTATCACTTTTGCCATATAATGTAACAAAATCAGGGGAGTGATATCCCAACTCCTTTGCCATGCTCTATTGATTAGAAGTAAGTCACGGATTCTATTAAAATGAAAGGGTTATTGAGACTTGAACATGGGGTAAATCTAGGGTGTATTGGCCCCTGGAAAACAGAGTTGAACTGAGCCAAGTTAATGCCTTCAAGACCAAAAAATAAAACTCTTGTGTGGCTAATAATAGAATACAAAGTCGCTGTAATATACTATCCAAGATGCCCGGCTTACAATAAATATTTCCTTGAGATATGAATAAAAGGAAAAACTGAGGGTCATATTTGAAAGGAAAGCAGCCCATTGAGATAAACCCGAGATGAAACTTAAGTTGGAATTAACTGACTAAACAGAAATAAAGACCAAATGCAAAGAGCTATATGATTTGATTCTAGAGAGGGAAAGGAAATGGTTACAAAGGACATTAGTGAGACAATTTATAATATGTAAATATATATTATATTTTAGGTAATAACACCTTATTAATAATAAATTTTGATTTTAATAATTGCATTACAACTATGTCATAGAATTCTGTTGTTCTCAGGAATGAAACACTGAACTATTTAAGGTAAAGGGGTATGATAACCCAACTTATTCTCAAAGGGTTCAACAAGAAAATTATGTATATCTATATACCTATATCTGTATATCTATCTATCATCTATCTATCTATCATCTATCTATCAAGAGAGTAAGAGAATGAGAAAGGTGGGGAGAACAATAGGAGGGGTAGTACTAAAGTGAACAGGCAAAATTATTACAATTGGTCAGTCTAGGTAAAGGCTATACGTTTCTTTGTAATATTCTTATAATTCTACACTTATGAGGTTATATCATAAAATTTTACAAAAAGTATTAATATTGATTATACTTGATTGACATTTAATCTATATTTAGCTTTTCTAGAAGTATGTATGTATATATTGATTCAAAAATAAAGAAATATACAATTCAAAGAAAAAAATTTGGAAAGAAATATTCCAAAAGTAAACTCTGACACCGGGCATTGGGATTATAAACGATTTTGTATGTTTTCTTGTACTTTTATTTTATACATTTTCTAACTTATGCACATAAAAACATAACTAATTATAAGTTAAAGGACATGTAATATAGAAATATTAATAGAACCAAGTTAACGTATTTGGTATCCCACCCTTCAACCTCCCATGATATAGTTGGGTCTTATTCATAACAGAACTATATATTAATAATACTCTTTAAAAAATGAAAATAATAATTCCCTAGGAGTGCTTATCATTATTTCACCAGAAATATGTAAAATTTATTTAGGTACCTTGAATAACTTCAAGAGTTTTATCTAGGGAGGATAAGCTTACATTTAATAGAAATTAAATGAGGAAAATTAATATACAAGAATTTGATTAAATATAAAATGCTAATTTAAATTATATTTATATATTAGCTTTTTTTCTGGGTGTTTTCTATATTAATCAGGAATCAGTAATTTCATATGAGTGATGTAGTAATGAACTAAAATAGTAATGAGCTAAAAATATGACCTCATGAAAGAGGAGTACATGTGTATTGTCAAGGAAAGACAGAGTGGAGAAAATGATGGAATAAAATATTTAATTTTCAGGTGGGTGTATGGGAAATTCATAAATATATTTTTTGTATCAAATAACAGGATTACTTCATGAATATATTTGTTAGTAAAATGTGAAATATGGAAAGTTTGGCATTAGACCATTTTAAGTTGGCCTGAAAAATGGACTAGAATAAGTGTAGTATTGATAATCCTGATTTAGCTCCTTCAACCAGCCTGAATTTTAGTTGGAGTCAGTTCAGACTATATTCAATGAAATTCATTTCATTTTAATGTACCCTGTTATTTGGGGTAAAAGGGTAGAGAATATATTTGGCATTGCTGCTATGTCTACCAGGAATGGTATTTTCACACTTAAAAGTTTTTAAGTACCATTTTTGAAATAAAAGCCATGACATTATGTTGTCTACCAAGTAAATACTTACTGACAAGTCCAATCATTACATCCAAATTGCTAGAGGTCAGAAGTCTTCTGAATATTTTGGCCCTATATAACAAGTAAGAATCAGCCTAAATGATGACTTTAAATTGAAATTTTCCCCCAACACAGGGTCTATATAACATTACATGATTGTGGCTGAATTAATTGGCACTGGAAAAAATTAGTTAAATTATTCAACTCACAGACATACCTGAAGAGGAAATCAAGGAAAATATTCAAGACCCTAGCTTTAACTTATTTATCCATTTATTGATTCATTTGTCAACAAAAACTTGTTCATATTTACTGGGTACCAGGCATTATAATAGGGAAATGAAAGTACTTGATGAATAAATCTGTTCTAGAACAAATGTTAATCTGTTGCAATTTTATATGTCTAAAATTTACAAGTACATACATGGATGGTTAGATGTGAATGGATAGATATGTCCTGGTATGCTAAAAAAATTATAAATTAAACAGCTAGGCTTTTAGTTTAGTTCTATCTCATGCAGGGGGCATTTTACTCATTAGTACTTCTTTATACCTGCTCTGGGTACAGTATCAGAAGGAGGATACTCAAGATTTGAGCAGAGTTTTGGAATTAGCAGAAATATACTAACTCATGAATATGCATAAATCTTTAATGATTATAGTACTTTTCAGAAATCAGTCTACAACTTCACACCTTTAAGTTTCAACTGGCTGACAACTATGAACAGAATAATGCTCTACTTAAAATAATGTATTTCATATGTTAAATGTTCTCTGATGATTCTTTTGCTTTTATATTAGCTTTTTTCCATTGTTATTTCTTGACTTCAATGAATAATTATATTTCAGAGAAACCACATCACTATCGATTCCTAATGACAGAACCTCCTCTAAATATGTATCACCAAGAAAGCCTTTATACTTATAAGGATTTGCTTATAGATTCTATTATGTAGACTTCAGTGCTTCTCTTTTTTTTTTTTTTTTAAAGATTTTATTTATTTATTTGACAGAGAGAGACAGTGAGAGAGGGAACACAAGCAGGCAGAGCAGGAGAGGGAGAAGCAGGCTCCCCGCTGAGCAGAGAGCCCGATGTGGGGCTCGATCCCAGGACCCTGGGATCATGACCTGAGCCGAAGGCAGACGCTTAACGACTGAGCCACCCAGGTGCCCCAGTGCTTCTCTTTTTGAATCCAAAAACATTGAATATAAAATCTTATCTTGTCGCACTGAAGATATGTATAAAATGGAGAAGTGAAATAATAAATAAAAAGTGAAACATATTCCTGAAGGAGATACATTTTTTACTAGTCTGATTAAATTAGTTTAATCTTCTTAAAGAAGAATATTAATCTTTCCTAAACAATAAAATTCATGTTTTAATTTTAAGCTCTTTAAGAGAATGGAAGTTTAGTTCTTTAGACTGAAACACAGAATTATGACAAAGTACCTAAATCTGTTATCAAACCACATAAAATCATAAATGTGAATTTGCTATTATTTTTTAGCAAGGGAAATGTTGAATGTTTAGAGTTATTCTTTCTTTACTCTGTACTATTTTTGCTTCTATCAAAGAAAACATTCTTTTCTCATGTACTCAATCCATATTTATCATGGATGTTAGCTATATTTCATATCTTTCATTCTGCTGGGGGTGGGAAACAAAAGGAAAACCTCTATTTATCTGCAGGCTAGCATTACTGATCATACTTCATATGTAGTAATGGTCAGTTTACTGCTAATAAGTCTGAAAATAATTAACTTCTAAGAGCGTTAGAATGGACAGATGACTCCAGGCCAAATTAAAATGATTTGTGTATATTTGGAATACTGAATTTCTTCATAAAATATGTACACCATCACTTGTTTAAAAAAAAAAAGAAAGAAACATCAATGCCAATGTCTTAGCTTGTGTCTAGCTGGAAAGCAGACCCAGAGACCCGGCCTAGTAGGCAGGAGCAGTGTGTTTAGAGCATGTTATAATAGTTGCAGAAAGGTACAAGTGAGGTCTGGAAAACAGTTAGCATCCAGGTTATTGGGACTTTTTAAACCATGGTAGGGCAGCTGGTATGAATTCTAAATAAATAGGAAGCCATTGGTGGAAGGATACAATCAGGCTTAGTATTGTAAAATATTACTGTAGCTATTAGTTGGAGTATACACTTTAGAAGAAGAATGGTGGCAAGGAGATCAGTTAAGAAAATTTTGTAGTAGTCCAGATGATAGATGATGACATCTTCAGCTAGTCTTTAAACAAAGTGGACAAGTTTAGGATTTGCTTTGGAAATTGATCATCAACAGCTTGTTAATATATTGGTTATTGGTGAGAGAAATGGAAGAATCACAGGTGATGCCTAAATATTTCACCTGCGTAATTCAGGGGCTGATGATACTTTGTACTAAGATACAGAAATAGGCTTTTAGAGAAAGAGCTTGAAGAGAAATCAAAATTTTAGCTATGTTAAATGTGAAATGCTGATTAGGGAACATACAATCAGGTATTTGTTTGTTTGTTTACTTGTTTATTTATTGTTATGCAAAAAGCTTTACACAACTTGATGTGTTTGGAGATACATATATACATATATACCCATGAAACCATCACCATAAACCTATCACCTCCAAATGTTTCCTCCTGACCTCTTATTGATGATGATGAATCTAGCCCCTTAGCACATTTTTAAGTATGCAATACTGTATTGTAAAGTATAGGCACTATGCTCTGTGGTAGATCCCTAGGGTTTATTCATGCTGTATATCAAAAACTTTGTATCCTTTGACTAATACCTCCCTGCTCACCCCTCCCCCCAGTCCCCAGCATCCACCATTACACTCTGCTTCTATGAGTTCAACTATTTAGATTCATCATAGAAGTGACAGCACGTAGTATTTCCCTTAAGTGTCTGGCTTATTTCACTCATCAAAATTCCTCCAGGTTCATACACATTGCTGTAAATGGTAGGATTTCCTTCTTTTTAAAAGCTGAATAGCATTGTGTTGTATGCAGGTACCACATTTTCTTTCTTCTATTCACCCCATCAATGGACATTTAGGTTGCTTCAACCTATGGTATAACAACACAATGATCTAAAATAAAGATAAATTAAACTTAAATGTATAAACTGTTCAATTCTACAAATAGAACATTGAGTGTAACATGCAAGCTGCAGGAGAATATGTAGGCTTAATAGCATTTATGTTTCTTTTTAATATCTAAAATATTCTTATAAAATAAGACACATATGTATCAAAATATATTAAAAATACAAATTTATACCCACCTTAAGACGTAGTTTACCTCTAGGTTGGGAGAGAAAGGAATAGGATAGGGTTATGAGGGAGTTTGGTGATATTTTTAAATATTTCATAAAAATAAAGAAATGAATCAAATATGGCCAAATGTTAACATTTTAGAACTAATATCTAAGTTTAGGACCAGTTACAAGTAAAGATTAGAGCAGGACTTTCAGACGGGGCTTAAGTGACCCCATTGGTGAGAACAGGAGTGGTTACAAGACTAAGGAGTCTGGCAGGAAATGATAGACATTAATCCTGGAACACCTTTGGCAATTTTCAAAATTCTTGCAATCTCTGGCATGTATAATTATGGTCTTCAATATTTTTTGGAACACTTACTTCAATTATATGTTCTGACCAACAAAATAGCCATCACTTTCAATGATTCCCAAATATAGACTTTAACAATAGCAAATTAGTGTTGTGAAGATAGAATTTTAAAGTAGGAATGATTTTTACTTGATTGCTTTAAAAGGATTTTAATTATAAAGAAGTATCATAGATTGTAAAACTAATCATTTTGAATGTTTCTACATTTAAGAAAACATTTTCATGAAGTTCAGTGAGGTATATATGGGACATTACTTTTTAAATCCTCCTCACCAAATACTTACTCTGTAATACCTCAAGGGAAGTATGTATAGTATCGAAGGGTGCACTGATACATACAGACTTTTGCGTCTCTACAGAGGCTTTGATACTTCCTAGCTATAGAACATTGGACAAGAACCTCTCTCTATATCCTCATCTGTTGTGAAAAAAAGAATAGTAGTTATTTCCAAGAGTAATTTTTGTACATTAAAATAGATAATGTGCATATAGCATTTTGTAAGTTAATCAAGTTAGCTACCATTATTATAATTTGCAGTTCCTTTACTTTTAGGAATATTTTATAATTCTGAAATTAGAATATTGGTTCTATTATGTTGTTAATGGTTACATATTACACATAAATATAATTTACATATGATCACAGAATTGGTACAGAGTTCTCTGATTCTTTTTCTAATGTCTCTTTCTTGCACAAGTGAAAGAAAACAATAATACGTAGTCTTTAGCTTTCTCAATTAACAGGGAGATTTCTGTAGATAGGTATGTAGGCAAATAGGGGAGAGAAGGGGAAAGACCTGAAAAATACAGGAAGAAAAGGATTGAAGAGAGGACAAAAGGAGAGAGAGAGTGACCACCTTTCTAGCAGTGTGTATCCTGAGTACTCATAACCCCACATAGCCCATCCATAAGATCCGCATTTCTGGTGGGCGTTTGAAGGAACTGTAGTTCATTACCATTTTGTAATTTGTTCTTGGTAGGTAAATGGTCC
Source organism: Halichoerus grypus (assembly GCF_964656455.1). Lineage (NCBI taxonomy): Eukaryota > Metazoa > Chordata > Mammalia > Carnivora > Phocidae > Halichoerus > Halichoerus grypus. The sequence continues at coordinate 46,258,877 of NC_135714.1, forward strand.
ATGTGGCTTCACTTGGGCAAAATAATCACGTAGGGTTTTTTGTTATTGTTATTGTTTTTAGTTTCTTTGTGTTTCTCTTTTTGAGTAATTCTATTGAATAACTTTAACAGGGGCAGGTTGTTGATCAGTAAGTTGTATTTGTGCTCCTGAGCACTCTTGTACTAATTGGAAAAAATAAAATAAATGATTTGGAAAAATGCACAGACATGTATATAGCTATTTTTTAAATACTTAAATATTTGTTCTATCATGTTGAAAAACTCCAAGAATTTCCCTGTTTTGTAAAAATGAACAGGAATTCACGTTTTTGAGCCAGAAAATTATATGTAGTCAAATAAACACTCTAAACTTTGAAAAACAGGGGAAGGATTTAATCTTTACTTAGATATGTGGAATTCCAAAATTGTTCAAATATTCAGAATATTCTGAGCATATGCCTCAACAAGAAATTATGCAATTTTCTAATTTTCCCAATGTAAATCTAAACCTTCTACTGAGAAAAAGCTGCTTCAATAGCTGCAGAGCAGGTATTGACTAGTAACCTTCATTGTGTCAACGTAAATACATCTTGAATTTTTTTGCAGTCAATAACCTCTTTAGGAAAATTCCCAAGTCCCTTTCCATGTCTTGCTTGTGTCAAGTCATATCCATCAAGTAAAGAAGCTCCGTGAAAGGAAATGTTGTGATGAGCTGGAAGGGCAAAAATAGCATCACACTTTGTCTCACGTCCCTCAGGTTACTCTGGTGCTGCTGAGACACTAGCTGGTGGGCCCCAGGGCTGAGAGTGGAGACGGGGGAGTGGTGTTGAGTCTACTGAACTTTAGAGCATATTGAGTCATGCAGTAGAAGCCAATGAAATAAGGTGCAGTAGGTATCAGTGGGGATACAGAGAATGGAAAACATTTGTAAGGAGTGATGACATAGAAGTAAAATTCTTTATGCTAGTCCTGTACTAGAAAATTAAAAAAATATATATTCTAAGTAACATAATCCCAAATCTTGTGTTAATATATCCTAGCTCACATTTATTTTTTAATTTTTTAAAAAATATTTTATTTTTTTTTTGTTTTTTGAGATATGAAATAAAAAATCTTTATTTTACATGTAAAATGTAAAATCTTGATTTTTTAGAAGATACTGATGTAGAGTGAGGTATATAATTCAATCAAGGTCCCTGGCTTGGTCATTTAAAACACAGATTTGGGATCATACATGTAATTATATATAGTTACATATAATAGTTTTGTATCTTGTTTTAAATTTTTTTCCTTGACATATCATGAGTATTTTATTATGTTGTTAAATATTTTTTTGGTATTTGATAATGTCTTTTCCAATGGTACTATAATATTTTATACATTAGATATATTTTAATTTGCTAAAACTTACTATTTTTTACAATGTGGGGCTCGAACTCACAACCCCGCGATCAAGAGCTGCAGACTGAGCCAGCCAGGCAACCTTCTAGCTAACATTTAACTTCTTCCAAAAAAAAAAGTCATGTGACATGCCGAGGCTTTATTCTAAACTATGACTAAGCTAGCACCATAAGATTGAGAGATGTTTTAGCATCAGAATCAAAGCTATAAACTTCTCTCTTCGTGTAAGCATGCTTTGGGAAAGTTTTCCACCACGTAACTCAAATATATTTTCCTTGCTTTGTTCAGCTTTGAAAATCTGTCTTTTTGGAATTTTATTTGTCTGATTTTATACTTTGTATTATTTATTATATTTCTAATGAGAGGCCAGGGAGCTTGAATTTGACTGTGCTCCTTAGCAATGGTCTATGTATGCTTACAGTCCATTGTGCCGTCTATAAAATTAATAAAGGTGAGATTTTTTTTCTAGCATACTGAGGGGAGGGAAGAAACTCAGTGGGAAAGGTACTCTTTCCCAATAAAAATGGAACTTTTTTTTTTGCAATGTACAAGTCAAAAGAAGTCAGCCTTAAGACATGAGCAGATGCTGTAAGTTGTGCTGAGGTTTTCTGTTAGCTATTGAGCCCAACCACTTTCTTTAAGACCATAATGCAGTTTTAGGCCACAAAATAATAATAATAATAATAATAATAATAATAATAATAATAAATAATAATATTATTATTATTTTTCTTTTATCTTTTAGTAGTTCACTAGAAGAGAGATTACTGGAATTATTGATAGTAATAGTATAATCATGGATCCTGCCTTAACCAAGGGGTTTACAAATCAATAGACCTATGTGAATTGTCATATGCAGACATATGATACACATAGTAGTTACTGATATTTTTTTAAATAAATGACTAAATAAATTAATGAATAAAACCATAGATATTACTAGAAATTTAAAACACATATCTCTCCATTGGCATTTACATAAACTATTAAATCGATTTTTTATATAAGGCTATCTCCCTTATTAGGTTAAAATGATACATTTATATATGTTAAAATAAACTCATAGGTCTCTGTTTTTGCAAGTATTTTTGAAATGTCTTTTAAAGGATAAAAATAGAATTATACCATGTTTTGTTCTGATGACTGATTTTGTTACAACCCTTCTTAATATATATATATATTAATATTTTGTAGACTATCCTTATTCGGGTCATATGTCTTTATGCTTACATATATACCACTTAAAATCTATACTTTGTCCTCTGGAGATCAGGAAAAGAAAGTGTTTCCCACCTCCACCACCATCTCAGTTAATAACAGCCTAGATTGAAAACATTTTCATATCTTTTTTTCTTCTCTGTTTATGGTTAGTATATACTTTAAATTTCTTCATGATGAATATCTATATAACCAAATGTCAAATTCCTGAACTTTAATGTCAAGACCCAGTCTCAAATATATTACATAGATTTTAATTTTATTTACTGTGGTTGTCAATATAGTCTTATTACTCTATTTCATTTTTGATCTTTAATGAAGTACCTGTGAGTTATGATGTGGAAAAATGTCAGGATGGGAAAATGATGATCCCCATTTTTTTCCCAGCCATGACATTTCAGTATTATGAGCTATATCTCATAAGGTCAGGACGGTGTGACCTATTTTGCTGTACTCATTATCTACTAATCCCAAAACAGAGGCCAAGGGAAAGGAAGGAGTATATTTTATAAGGATTTCTGGCTATGGTTTTGTGTGTTGTGCTGCCTGGAAGGAGAGGGGGATAAATATTACACATTGGTCTTTCTGGGTGAAAAAACTCAAGTTGTGTCATAAAAAATTAACTCATAACCCATCATAAAGAATTGGTAATCAAATTATCTTCTCACCACCTTGTTCCACCTTTGTCCTTGACAGAGAGGAAAAGTGAAACCATTTTTTTATGAAATGACTTTTTTGGCCTCATGAAAAACATTTGTGAAGACAGGAGTTGAAGAAGTATAATTCCAGAAGTATCGCAAAACACCTGTCGTTGTTTTTCTCTTTTTGCAACTAGCTTATAGTGTCAATGTGAAACAACAGTAAAGCTGTTAACAAACTCAAAGATGATAAATTAACTATATCCACAGAAGACTACTAGGCTAAGAATCAGAATTTTGAGGGGTGCCTGGGTGGTTCAGTCGGTTGAGTGACTGACTCTTGGTTTCAGCTCACGTTGTAATCTCAGGGTCATGGGATCAGCCCCAAATTAGGCTCCACACTCAGCACAGAGTCTGCTTGAGATTCTTTCTCTTCCCTCTCCCTTGCCTTCTGTTCCCGTCTCCCCAACATGAACTCTCTCTCTCTAAAATAAATAATATCTTACCAAAAAAACACATGGAATTAATTTAAAAAAAGAATCAGAATTTTGACAATTTCAATCTGGGAACATAGTTTTTTTTCCTGTAATCTTAGAAAAAATTGAGAATTTTCTTCATTCCTGAGATTTATCATCTAAAAACAGGCATTATCCCCACTTCTAAAGAGTATCCATAACATCTGACTCCAAAAAGAAAACTCAGACCCTAGAACAAGCACAAGTAGAACAAAATTGAACCAAACCAGAAGTCCAGATATAAATCATCATTAGCAGAGTTGCCTACCAAGCCCATTGTAGACTAGCTTAATTGTAGTAAAACTAGATACCCAGGAATATTAAAATAACCACTTTTTAAAAAAAACAAGTCACTGAGATTTGGGGTGATTTGTTATACAGCATCATTCTGGCCGCAGCTGGCTAACACAAATATTAAGTGCACTGAACTTGAGTTAAGTTCTGTTTACCATGAGAAACTTATTTAACCTTTCCATGACTCACTTTTATAATTTTAAAATAGAGATATTTGCTTAGATATTCTTGGTAAAATGAGAAGTAAGGTCATCAACTAAGAATGTGAATGGGGGAAAGGTGTTGAAGTGAGGAAAATGACAGTATGAATGTAATAGGAAATGAAGAAAAAAATCTGGTCAGTATTGTCTCAGTTGTTTCAAAGGATTTTTGAAGTTCAGACACCAAAAGAAGTGAACTAGAAAGATACAAGATTGTGGTCACAGAGTGGGTGTGTGAATCTGAGATTATGGAGGGGTTATAGTTACTGGTAATGACAAAGTTTAAGAAATGACCATGGTGGTGAATGTCTAGGGTGAGGGACAATAGTGTAACAATATTAATGGGGCCGAGTCATTTAATGAACTGTGAGATCAGAACATTGCAAAGATCAACAATTTGTATATTGAAATAATCAAGAATATAGTGTTGGATAGAGTAACAGTTAACCAGGAAGTAAAATCTCTAAGAAATGAAACAGAGTAACCTACAGATCTATGGGTCATGTTAATAGTAAGACATACTGATACTTCTATTTTCATAACCTAGATGTTCGTTTTGATGGAAGAGGTACTGAAAATGGTCTTGAATGGACAATAAGGGACACACAGGATACCTATCCCACCTGTAGAGTTGGAGAAAACTCTCAGCATCTGCAATGCAAATCTCATGCTAACTCGTAGCATAGATTTCACAGGTTAAGAACACAAGACTTCCACAAGGCTCCCCTGTTCTTCAGACACCAGCCACAAGTTTGGGGTTCCCCAGGTCACCAATATTTCTGAAAAATGATGCAAATTCAGGATTTTCTCTTACCCCTTCAGGTTCAATAACTTGCTAGAACAACTCACAGAACTCAGGAAAGCCCTGGACTTAAATTGCAGTTTTATTGTAAGAATACAAATCAGGAACCAGCCAAAAAAAAGAGACACATAGGGGGAGGTTTTGGAGGTCCCAACTGCAGAGCTTTTATGTCTTCTCCCATGGAATCAGGAGGCACATTGATGTGTTCACCAACCAGGAAGCTCAGTTGAGGTCTGATATCCAATTTTATTGGGGTTTTATTACATAGACATGACTGGTTTAATTATTGGCTATATAACCGAAATCAGTCTCCAGCTCCCTTCCCTTCTCCTTAGGTCAGGTTGATATTATCTGGCTCAAAACTTCAACCCTCTATCACATAGTTGGTCTTTCCTGCATGGTCAACCCCCATCTGAAACAATCTAGGGATCCATCATGAGTCACTTCTTTAGAATAAACTCAGATGTAATCCCAGGGGCCCACCATGAATAAAAAAGGCACTATGACTTAGAAAAATTCCCAGGGTTTAGAAGCTTAGTCCCAGGAATGTGGGATAAAGACTAGACAAATTTTGTATTATATGACACCATGTAAGAGGCTACAGAGTAATCAGTGTCCTTAGGGGAGAAACTGGTTTCCTTTAGAGCAAGAATGTATAAAGATTTAGGAAAGGCAGGATTTTGCTGGTGAATCACCATCACAGTACAGTGAAAGGATTCAGGAATTAGGAAAGAGTGGGAAAAAAAGTGGACTTTGAGAAGTCTTAGAATTTGCATGTGGGAGCTGAAGAATGAGCAGAAAGAACTGATCTTGTGGTTATGAATTCAAGTTGCTGTAAAGAGAATAAGTATATTAATGCAGATAGTATTAAAGTGAAAAGGGATGTCAAGCCTGTAAATTAAATATTGGTGGGTACATGATGTCTTTCCAGAAGCATGCAGAGTTCTGAAGCTCCCTTTAATCTTATGTCAGAGGAACAGTAGAGGCTGGGAGGGGGTTGAAGATCACAGACTGTTGATATTGGTAAACCATTCACCTTAAGCTATTGAGTAGCTTAGGAAAAACAAGAAGGTGCCTCAATAACCACTATTCTGACTTCTCACACAGTCAATTACTGATCAATTATTGAATTTCATATAAAAGAATCCTAAATTATGTATTCTTTTGTCTCTGCCCTCTTTTGTACAATGGTAAATTGTTAAAAGTTTTCACCAACTAATACTTGCTTTATATAGTTACTTATAGTTTATAAAATATTTTATTATACATTATTTCCTTTGTCTCACATAAAATTAGGATGCTGTGCCCACCTATGGTGAAAGAATAATAAGGGTCTGGTCCACAGAACATAGCTACTAAGTGACAAAACTGACTTAAAGACACATTTCCAAGTTTGAAATTCTACCCTCTTCCCATTAGTTCTCAGCTTCTCTTTAATTGGGGAGTGAGGGAGAGCTTATCTGATATAGGCTTATATTCATAACCTATATATAGTATCTTTAGTATACTAAACCAACTCAGGCATGTCTGAAATGAATAGGGAAGTAAAGTCTTATTTAGATGAATTGTATCTTCAGGACTTCCTGATTTTTACTTTTCTTTTGATTCACAAATATCTTTGATATGTTTCTGCATCATTATGCCACAGAGAACTCTAGAGAGAGCTGAGACATCTCACTGAATGCATCTATTCTGAAGTTAATAAAACTTGTCAGGAACAATAATTCTTGTTTTCCATTATGGATTCAGGTCTTAAATCTACAGGGTGTTGCCTTTACAAATTCATTTTATGAACAGTTATGGCGCCCCCTCCCCACAAGGTTAGCTGCTAGAGATGAACTGAAATAATTCAATAAAATATAAGTAAAGTCTTCAGTGTACAAATTTATTCAAAAGGTGGATTTTTATTACTTCACTAGCATATTATGAATACTGGGGAGGGTTTAAACAAATAAAAACAAGCTTTGATATTGGTGCATATTTTAGTTCAGAGTTCCCTTACTTTTGAACACCAGATTTACTTTAGATGTATCTATCATGTTTTCTGTGGCTGATATTTATTCACTCATTTTGTAACCAATGTATCTGAATTATTAATGTCACAATGGATCCATAGAATACTGTATTTCAGATCTGTAATGATCAGTACCATACTAGCTCTGACAGAGTGTCCTTTTTCATTATCAGGGAATAGCTTCTCTGCTTCTCTTTCTAATGTTTTCATCCTTGACTTTGTTTTGCTGATGCTCCTCATCTCAAAGAGGAAAGAAGAAAGGAAGAAACCACAGCAATCATTACCAACTGAGCAAGTCATTATTATAATAGAAATGAAATTGAAATGGTAAGAACTTGGCATTATTCAAATTTTTGCTCTGTTAATGATCATATCATATTTGAAATCCTTATAGGTTTCTTTTGAATGGTAGATATGTCATAATACCTAAAGCATTTTAGGATACAAAATCACACCATAATCCACTGATTAAGTCTTTTAGGCCATGTCTCTAGGTGTATCGCAGCTCTGATCCTCATGACCTCTCAAAAATGTCTTTCTGAGGAGTTAATGGAGAACAGATGTTACCTAAGGCAGCAGCTGTTACAATTAGACAAATGGGAAAAATTGGCAAATGAAGAGGGCAGAAACTCTTTAAATAAACGATCCAAATCCTTAAAAATCGATGAGAAGTTTTGAAAAGGTCAAAAAAAAAAAAAGTGCACAAGCATGTGTGTTCGTACATGTATATTCATTAAAAATACCTTCTGAAAACAACTTTCACTGAAACAAAATTCTCAAATGTTCATTGGAAATAGTGTAGTCATTATAATCTTTCTATACTGCAAAATGTGAAGTTCAGTTTCATTGAGTTTTCAAGTTAATATCTCTTCATTTTCATCAGAGTCAACAATATTTTCCTGATGGCTAATGTGTCCCTCACTGAATGAGGAAAAATTCAGTGAAAAAATATAATGCTCTTTCTCAGTCTAGAACTTCATCTTTTGTCAGTGGAAAGAAACACGTGAACATACAATTCAGTGACCGATACTAGAATTGATAGAGAAATCAATCTCCCTGACAGGGAAGGCACATCTTAGAAAGAAAGGATATTTGACCTGGGTCCTGAAGAATAATAAAAAAAAAATTGTCAAGCAGAGGAAGAGAACAATTTTATGACAGGAAACCCCAAATAATACACAGAGCCTTGAAAGTACATTGTATGTTAGAACCCAAGCAAAATGTCAGATTTGGACAGAAGAACAGAGGTTCTCAAATTGTAGTGTGCATCAGACTATCTGAAATTCTTGTTAAAAATGCAGACATCTGGGTCCTATCCTGGATATTCTGAAGTAGTAAATCTGGTGTGGTATCTGGGAATCTTTATCTTAGTAAACACCCCTTATTATTCTGATGAAGTCAGGGGATAGACTGCACCTTGAGACATGTTTCTTTAAATGAGTGGTGGTCTTCATACCAGCATCACCATCATCATGACCTGGAAACTTGTTAGAAATGTCAATTCTCAGCTCCTCCCTACACTAGTAGAAACCCTAGAGGTTGGGTCTAGCTATCTGTGTTTTAACAAGCTTTTTGGCTGATTCTGATGCATGATTAAATTTGAGAATCATTGCTTTAAATTGTGCAAACACATTTGGTCTCCATTGGCTAGGAAATCTCACCTATTGACCAGTATTCAAAAGAGGATCACACTTAACATTCCATACCTGACAGTAACTTTACCTGTGAAAATCTTTAGATTATATAGAAGCAGAAATAAGGGGCGTCTGGGTGGCTCAGCCAGTTTAGCATCTGCCTTCAGCTCGGGTCATGATCCCAGGGTCTTGGGATCAAGCCCCACATTGGGGTCCCTGCTCAGCGGGGAGCCTGCTTCTCCCTCTTCTCCCTGCCTGTGCTCTCTCTCGCTATCTCTGTCTCTCTCTTTCAAATAAATAAATTAAAAAAAAATCTTAAAAAAAAAAAATTAAAAAAAAAAATTAAAAAAAAAAAAAAAGAAGCAGAAATAAACCCTATGCTGTTCAAATCATTCTCTATGGCTGGCTTCACTCTAGTAATCTAATTACAGATTTATTCCTGACTTTATGGGATATAAATATGGACCAGGATCCAGTCTGAAGTGATAAAATTGCTCCAAAATATTTGCTAAGCTATAATTTTCTTATACATTCTTGTATAAGCTTATACATTCTTGCTTCGTTTTAGCAAACAAAATAGTCATATTTGGGGATTGTAGTGTAATTTGTTATAATTGAACTTTACATGAAATTATTCGGCACAGATTAGTTGATGGGTGCTCAACTGAAGTTATATAATCTCATTTTGAACACAAATAAGATATCTCTTTAATGTGAATCAGGCAGTTGAGGTTACTTTGAGGTTCATTTTTGAGATTATTCATATGTTTCCAATGAGTGTATAGGCTCATCTATTTGTAAAGAATCATTATATTTGCTGTGGTGTGTGGTAAAATTTGTTCTTTGACCTTCCCTAACCATGCAGAATAGATGCTAGTCCTGTAAGAAATGATATTTTTGGTAACATTAGAGAGTAGTTCCTTTTCATATTTTTTTTGGTCAGCAAATATAACTCTTCATCTTGAACTTCAGATGCCAAAGTCAAATGTGTGAGAAGTATTATTTCATCTATCAAAAGGATGTAGAAGGACAAATATTTCTGATTTTTGTCCTCTTCTACAATAAAGAAATATGTAAATTATTTTGTTTTTCAATGGAAAGCATGACTGAAATCCTCAAATATGAGTGGAAATAATACTTTAACAAGGGTGGGCCTTGGTCTTTGTTCTTGTTCTCTTTCCTCCTATTTCCTCTCTCTGAATCCAACCCCTCATGGTCATGTACTAGTCCTTTGTGAGGAAGGAAAAGGTCATGTTTAGCCTGTAATTCTCGAAGAATACTTCTACGTTGTTTTTTGAGACAGCAAGGTCAATGATTTTAGAGCAGAAATAGAATATGTTACAAAACTATGGAAAACTAGGTTCTTCATTATTCATTTATTGATTAGCAGCTATATTCCAGATTCTGAATATATTCTGTATTCAGAAATAGGTGGAGGTAAAATAATAAATTAAGCAAGTTTCCTGGAATCTGCAGCTCCTAATCTTCTGGAAGACACAGCAATGTGCTGGTCGCTAAAACAAATAATTGGGCCAGAGAAGAGTATAATTATTTAAATTATACCTCTGAAATGTTAAATTTCAAACTATTTATTTGACAACCAGTGGTGTCAGCACATATATTATCATCTCTTTATGTTTACAATATAAATGCATGGTATTTATTAACCTTCATCAAATGGAATAAGTGGCTTGCTTTGCCTTTGTATAGGGTTGAAATTACATTATTTCTCCCCAAAATAAACACAGGGTTGGGTTATAATGTGACTTAGAAATTATTATTGAAACTTCAGGAATTAACTTTTGGAAGCAGGGTAATTTTCTTGGAGAGAGAAGAGATCTGGATCCAAGCAAATTTATGTTAAGATCTGAGTCTTGTGACTTCAGGCAGTTATTTTAACCTTTCTGAAACTCTGTTGCTTCATCTGTGCATCTGTGTGAAGTGGTGATAAATATTACAATATACTGCTATGCAATAATTAAGTGAGATGACGTTTGTAAAGAGTCTGGCATTTGGTTGGTGCTCAATAAATTTTAGTTTTATTCGACAGACTCTTTTTAATGCCTTCCCCTTTCACGTGGAGCCATGTGTCAGCCATTAACTGCTTGCCGCCCCATTTCACATCATATCTCTTTGAAGTCTAAGGAGTCTACCTTAAAAAACAGAAATTATTACACTAGATACTGTTTCTTATTATTGAAACAGTACATGAACATTGGCGTGCATCTCCCGGATACCCGAATTCTCATTGGTCTCGAGGGACAGTTGGAGCAGGTGATGAGATGCAAGATTATAGACTAGAGAATGAAAGCGATAGACTGGATTGACTGACATTTAAGGCAAGAGAGGCTAGGACAGTTAACAGAAGAACAGGAGGGGAGTTAAAAAGGTGTAAGTCAAGCACCATTTATCTTTTAGTGTTGACATTAACCAGTTCTCTGAAGGTTTCTTGATATACACAGAACTCCCTGTTTGCTATTTATATCTTCATCCTATTTTGACTTTTTCCATTATTACTAGTAAAAAATAAAATTTTGTATGTTTTTCTTTTTAGACATGAGAGTTGTGCTGAGAGAAATTGAGAATCTGCTTTACGTTGTACAGAGAGTTTGGAAAACAACCTACCAGATGTAAGTGCTTGCAGTTAGTGTCTGTTTATTGAGCTGAGAACCAGAGTAAAACGGTGTCTTTCTACTGGTTTTGATAATATTAGTAGTTCTTACATATTTATTAAATAAGGAAACAGTTCATTGCATTTTGCTAAACACTGCCCTAGACAATAGAGATGCAGACATGAATAAGACACAATGATATTGTGAGGAGCTCAGGGTCTCTTGATGGAGGACACCTGGTTCTCAGTCCCAGAGAGCCTGATCACAGTGTAGCAAAATTGCCACTTAAATGACAACACCCTATCACTTAAAGGAAAAGTGAGTAGAGATGCAATAGCAGGATAGGGTTCAGGAGGGATACAGTTTCTTTTTTCTTTTTGGATCTATTATATAACATCATAAAAAGATTTTAGCAAATCATTTAATTTATTGGAAAGGAAGAATAGTAACAGAAGCAGAACAATGTTTGTCCCTCTTCCCTCTGTACATTGTACAGGTTTATAAAGGCATGTTAGCAATAGCATCTTAAAAAGACTTGTATGATGATGTTTTGTGCATCATGTGACAAAAGAGAAAACATCTGACAAGTGCTTTGTAAAATACTAAGATTAATGCAACCATTTTAATATTTCTGATAAGAAAAAAACTAATACAACATAATGCTTTTATGTTTGTTCATGTTTTTTCCGTTTTTTTTTTAAGATTTTATTGATTTATATGAGAGAGAGAGAGAGTGAGAGGGAGAGAGAATCTGAAGCAGACTCTGCACTGAGTGCAGAGCCCACGCAGCGCTCGATCCCACGACCATGAGATCATGACCTGAGGTGAAACCAAGAGTCGGACACTTAAACACCTGAGCCAGCCAGGTGCCCCTGTTTTTTTGTTTTCTTTTTACCTAAAATATGCTTCTGGGGGATTTTTGTTTTTTTTTTGTTTTTTTAATTTTTTTATTGTTATGTTAATCCCCATACATTACATCATTAGTTTTAGATTTAGTGTTCCATGATTCATTGTTTGTGCATAACACCCAGTGCTCCATGCAGAACGTGCCCTCCTCAATACCCATCACCAGGCTAACCCATCCTCCCAACCCCCTCCCCTCTAGAACCCTCAGTTTGTTTTTCAGAGTCCATCGTCTCTCATGGTTCTTCTCCCCCTCCGATTTCCCCCCCTTCATTCTTCCCCTCCTGCTACATTCTTCTTCTTCTTTTTTTCTTTCTTAACATATATTGCATTATTTGTTTCAGAGGTACAGATCTGAGATTCAACAGTCTTGCACAATTCACAGCGCTTACCAGAACACATACCCTCCCCAGTGTCCATCACCCAGTCACCCCATCCCTCCCACCCCACCCCCCACTCCAGCAACCCTCAGTTTGTTTCCTGAGATTAAGAATTCCTCATATCAGTGAGGTCATATGATACATGTCTTTCTCTGTTTGACTTATTTCGCTCAGCATAATACCCTCCAGTTCCATCCACGTCGTTGCAAATGGTAAGATCTTATTCCTTTTGATGGCTGCATAATATTCCATTGTATATATATACCACATCTTCTTTATCCATTCATCTGTTGATGGACATCTTGGCTCTTTCCACAGTTTGGCTATTGTGGACATTGCTGCTATAAACATCGGGGTGCACGTAGCCTTTCGGGTCCCTACTTTTGTATCTTTGGGGTAAATACCCAGTAGTGCAATTGCTGGATCATATGGTAGCTCTATTTTCAACTTTTTGAGGAACCTCCATACTGTTTTCCAGAGTGGCTGCACCAGCTTGCATTCCCACCAACAGTGGAGGAGGGTTCCCCTTTCTCCGCATCCCCGCCAACATCTGTCATTTCCTGACTTGTTAATTTTAGCCATTCTGACTGGTGTGAAGTGATATCTCATTGAGGTTTTGATTTGGATTTCCCTGATGCCGAGCGATGTTGAGCACTTTTTCATGTGTCTGTTGGCCATTTGGATGTCTTCTTTGGAAAAATGTCTGTTCATGTCTTCTGCCCATTTCTTGATTGGATTCTTTGTTCTTTTGGTGTTGAGTTTGATGAGTTCTTTATAGATTTTGGATACTAGCCCTTTATCTGATATGTCATTTGCAAATATCTTCTCCCATTCTGTCAGTTGTCTTTTGGTTTTGTTGACTGTTTCCTTTGCTTTGCAAAAGCTTTTTATCTTGATGAAGTCCCAAGAGTTCATTTTTGCCCTTGCTTCCCTTGCCTTTGGCGATGTTTCTAGGAAGAAGTTGCTGCGGCTGAGGTCGAAGAGGTTGCTGCCTGTGTTCTCCTTTAGGATTTTGATGGACTCCTGTCTCACATTGAGGTCTTTCAACCATTTGGAGTCTATTTTTGTGTGTGGTGTAAGGAAATGGTCCAGTTTCATTCTTCTGCATGTGGCTGTCCAATTTTCCCAACACCATTTGTTGAAGAGACTGTCTTTTTTCCATTGGACATTCTTTCCTGCTTTGTCAAAGATTAGTTGACCATAGAGTTGAGGGTCCATTTCTGGGCTCTCTATTCTGTTCCATTGATCTATGTGTCTGTTTTTGTGCCAGTACCATACTGTCTTGATGATGACAGCTTTGTAGTAGAGCTGGAAGTCTGGAATTGTGATGCCGCCAGCTTTGCTTTTCTTTTTCAACATTCCTCTGGCTATGCGGGGTCTTTTCTGGTTCCATACAAATTTTAGGATTATTTGTTCCATTTCTTTGAAGAAAGTGGATGGTATTTTGATGGGGATTGCATTGAATGTGTAGATTGCTCTAGGTAGGATTGACATCTTCACAATATTTGTTCTTCCTATCCATGCGCATGGAATGTTTTTCCATTTCTTTGTGTCTTCCTCAATTTCTTTCATGAGTATTTTATAGTTTTCTGAGTACAGATCCTTTGCCTCTTTGGTTAGATTTATTCCTAGGTATCTTATGGTTTTGGGTGCAATTGTAAATGGGATCGACTCCTTAATTTCTCTTTCTTCTGACTTGTTGTTGGTGTATAGGAATGCCACTGACTTCTGTGCATTGATTTTATATCCTGCCACTTGACTGAATTCCTGTGTGAGTTCTAGCAGTTTTGGGGTGGAGTCTTTGGGATTTTCCACATAAAGTATCATATCATCTGCAAAGAGTGAGAGTTTGACTTCTTCTTTGCCAATTTGGATGCCTTTGATTTCTTTTTGTTGTCTGATTGCTGTGGCTAGGACTTCCAATACTATGTTGAATAGCAGTGGTGATAGTGGACATCCCTGCCGCGTTCCTGACCTTAGGGGGAAAGCTCTCAGTTTTTCCCCATTGAGAATGATATTCGCTGTAGGTTTTTCATAGATGGCTTTTATGATATTGAGGTATGTACCCTCTATCCCTATACTCTGAAGAGTTTTGATCAAGAAAGGATGCTGTACCTTGTCAAATGCTTTTTCTGCATCTATTGAGAGGATCATGTGATTCTTGTTTTTTCTTTTGTTAATGTATTGTATCACGTTGATTGATTTGCGGATGTTGAACCAACCTTGCTGCCCAGGGATAAATCCCACTTGGTCGTGGTGAATAATCCTTTTAATGTACTGTTGGATCCTATTGGCTAGTATTTTGGTGAGAATTTTTGCATCCATGTTCATCAGGGATATTGGTCTGTAATTCTCCTTTTTGATGGGGTCTTTGTCTGGTTTTGGGATCAAGGTAATGCTGGCCTCATAAAATGAGTTTGGAAGTTTTCCTTCCATTTCTATTTTTTGGAACAGTTTCAGAAGGATAGGTATTAAGTCTTCTTGAAATGTTTGGTAGAATTCCCCTGGGAAGCCATCTGGCCCTGGGCTTTTGTGTTTTGGGAGATTTTTGATGACTGCTTCTATTTCCTTAGTGGTTATAGGTCTGTTCAGGTGTTCTATTTCTTCCTGGTTCAGTTTTGGTAGTTGATACATCTCTAGGAATGCATCCATTACTTCTAGGTTATCTAATTTGCTGGCATAGAGTTGCTCATAATATGTTCTTATAATTGTTTGTATTTCTTTGGTGTTGGTTGTGATCTCTCCTCTTTCATTCATGATTTTGTTGATTTGGGTCATTTCTCTTTTCTTTTTGATAAGTCTGGCCAGGGGCTTATCAATCTTGTTAATTCTTTCAAAGAACCAGCTCCTAGTTTCATTGATCTGTTCTACTGTTCTTTTGGTTTCTATTTCATTGATTTCTGCTCTGATCTTTATTATTTCTCTTCTCCTGCTGGGTTTAGGCTTTATTTGCTGTTCTTTCTCCAGCTCCTTTAGGTGTAGGGTTAGGTTGTGTATTTGAGACCTTTCTTGTTTCTTGAGAAAGGCTTGTATTGCTATATACTTTCCTCTTAGGACTGCCTTTGCTGTATCCCAAAGATTTTGAATAGTTGTGTTTTCATTTTCATTGGTTTCCATGAATTTTTTTAATTCTTCTTTAATTTCCTGGTTGACCCATTCATTCTTCAGTAGGATGCTCTTTAGCCTCCATGTATTTGAGTTCTTTCTGACTTTCCTCTTGTGATTGAGTTCTAGTTTCAAAGCATTGTGGTCTGAAAATAGGCGGGGGATGATCCCAATCTTCTGGTACCGGTTGAGACCTGATTTATGACCTAGGATGTGATCTATTCTGGAGAATGTTCCATGGGCACTAGAGAAGAATGTGTATTCCATTGCTTTGGGATGGAATGTTCTGAATATGTCTGTGAAGTCCATTTGGTCCAGTGTGTCATTTAAAGTCTTTATTTCCTTGTTGATCTTTTGCTTAGACGATCTGTCCATTTCAGTGAGGGGGGTGTTAAAGTCCCCCACTATTATTGTATTGTTGTCGATGTGTTTCTTTGCTTTTGTTATTAATTGGCTTATATAAGTGGCTGCTCCCATGTTAGGGGCATAGATATTTACAATTGTTAGATCTTCTTGTTGGATAGACCCTTTAAGTATGATATAGTGTCCTTCCTCATCTCTTATTACAGTCTTTGGTTTAAAATCTAATTTGTCTGATATAAGGATTGCCACCCCAGCTTTCTTTTGGTGTCCATTAGCATGGTAAATGGTTTTCCACCCCCTCACTTTCAATCTGGGGGTGTCTTTGGGTCTAAAATGAGTCTCTTGCAGACAGCATATCGATGGGTCTTGTTTTTTAATCCAATCTGATAGCCTGTGTCTTTTGATTGGGGCATTTAGCCCATTTACATTCAGGGTAACTATTGAAAGATAGGAGTTCAGTGCCATTGTATTGCCTGTAAAGTGACTGTTACTGTATATTGTTTGTGTTCCTTTCTGGTCTATGTTCCTTTTAGGCTCTCTCTTTGCTTAGAGGACCCCTTTCAATATTTGTTGTAGGGCTGGTTTCGTGTTTGCAAATTCCTTTAGTTTTTGTTTGTCCTGGAAGCTTTTTATCTCTCCTTCAATTTTCAATGACAGCCTAGCTGGATATAGTATTCTTGGCTGCATATTTTTCTCATTTAGTGCTCTGAATATGTCCTGCCAGTCCTTTCTGGCCTGCCAGGTCTCTGTGGATAAGTCTGTTGCCAATCTAATGTTTCTACCATTGTAGGTTACAGATCTCTTCTCCCGAGCTGCTTTCAGGATTTTCTCTTTGTCTCTGAGACTCGTAAGTTTTACTATTAGATGTCGGGGTGTTGACCTATTTTTATTGATTTTGAGAGGCGTTCTCTCTGCTTCCTGGATTTTGATGCCTGTTTCCTTCCCCAAATTAGGGAAGTTCTCTGCTATAATTTGCTCCATTATACCTTCTGCACCTCTCTCTCTTTCTTCTTCTTCTGGGATCCCAATTATTCTAATGTTGTTTCGTCTTATGGTATCGTTTATCTCTCGAATTCTGCCCTCGTGATCCAGTAGTTGTTTATCTCTCTTTTTCTCAGCTTCTTTATTTTCCATCATTTGGTCTTCTATCTCACTGATTCTTTCTTCTGCCTCATTTATCCTAGCAGTTAGCGCCCCCATATTTGATTGCACTTCATTAATAGCCTTTTTGATTTCTACTTGGTTCGATTTTAGTTCTTTTACTTCTCCAGAAAGGGTTTCTCTAATAACTTCCATGTTTTTTTCAAGCCCAGCTAGTATCTTTAAAGTGATGATTCTGAACTCTAGATCTGACATCGTACTAATGTCTGTATTGAGTAGGTCCCTGGCAGTCGGTACTACCTCTTGTTCTTTTTGTTGAGGTGATTTTTTCCGTCTTGTCATTTTGTGCAGAGGAGAATAGATTAATGAGAGAACAAAATGCTAGCAGGGTAACAACGTCCCCAGAAAATATACTCTAAACAAATCAGAAAAGACCTGAAGCAGTGGGAAAAGAAAGGGAAAGAGAGAAAAAAGAAAAGGAAAGAAAAAAAGAAAAAAGAAAAAGATAAAGATAAAAACAAACAAAAGCAGAACAAAACAAAACAAAACAAAAACAGAATGTGATCAAATATGATCAGGCTGGATTATAGATCAGTGCCACACACTAGATTTTGGGTGTATTTTGGTCTGTTAAAAGAAAGTCCCTCCCAAAATTTTAAAGAAAGAAAAACTTATATATGTACAAAAATAAGGGTTGATATGATGAAGGGATGGAATATGACTGTAAAGATGGAAATTATAAAAAATTTTAAAAAAGGATTTGATAAGTTGTTTGAAAAAAGAAAGAAGAGGATTAAAAAAAAAAGAAAGAAAGAAAAAAGGGAGAGAATGTGATCAGGCAGGGGAGTAGAAAAAACCCATACACTAGAGATTTAGAGTATATTTTGATCTGTTAGAAGAAACTATCTCAAGATTTTAAAGAGAGAACAACTTATATATATATGCCAAAAATACGGGTAACTACTATGAAGGGATAGAATATGACTTTAAAAATGAAAAATAAAAATGTTTTTTTTTTAAAAAAAGGGATTGATAAGATGTTGGTTGAAAAAGGGAAAAAGAAAAATTCAAAAAAAAAGAAAAAAGGAAAAAAGAAAAAAAGACAGTTAAAAAAATAATTAACTTTGAAAGACTAAAGAATCATGGTAAAAAAGCCATGAATTCTATGTGCAGTGTTCCCCTAGCGCTGGAGTTCTGCCGTTCTCATTGATCGGTAAACTTGGTCTTGGCTGGCTGTTCTTGCTGATCTTCTGGGGGAGGGGCCTGTTGCCGTGGTTCCCAAATGTCTTTGCCGGAGGCAAAATTGCCCCGCCCTTGCCGGTCCGGGCTAAGTAATCCGCTCGGGTTTGCTCTCCGGAGCTTTTGTTCCCTGCAAGCTCTCCGTACAGCTTTGGAGGCGGAGAGTGAAAATGGTGGCCTCCCAGTCTCCGCCCCGGCGGAGCCGAGAACTCGGGGTCCCGCTCCTCAGCGAGCCCCCAGAGAAAAGCAGTCAGTCACTCCCGTCTCCCCGGTCTCCGGCCGCACTCTGTTCTCACCCGGCCTGTGACCGCGCGTTTCTATCTCTGGCACCCGACCCCGGGTGGAGTCTCCAAACCCAGCAGATCCCCGCGGTGCGCTCCCGCACCTCTCCTCCCGGGGGAAGAAGGTGAGTCTCCCCGGATCTGCCGCTTGTTGGGTCCCTGCTGGAGGAGCAGTGGCCCGACTGTGCCGCGGATCACGGTTTATAGCAACCCCGAGCTGAGAGCCCGCGCCTGGGCTCCGTCTCTGCAGCCGGCTTCCCTGCTCCGATACCTGGGAGCTCTGCCGCACTCAGGCACCCCCGGTCTTTCTGTGACCCGGAGGGTCCTGAGACCACACTGTCCCGCGAGGGTTCCACCCCCCACTTCGCCACCAGAGTGACGTCCCTCAGCGGAGCAGACTTCTCAAAGTTCCGACTTTGTGCTCCGTGGCTCTATCACTTGCCAGAAGCGGCCGTCGGAGGCCCCTCCCCCGCCTTCTATCCTCCCGAATATCGCCTCGGATTCACTTCTCCGCACGTCCTACCTTCCAGAAAGTGGTCGCTTTTCTGTTCAGAGAGTTGTTGCTCTTCTTTTCTTTGATCTCCTGTTGAGTTTGTAGGTGTTCAGAATGGTTTGATCCCTATCCAGCTGAATTCCTGAGAGGAGACGAAATCCAGGTCTCCTACTCCTCCGCCATCTTGCTCCGCCTCTCGCTTCTGGGGGATTTTTGAGAAGAGAGCATATCATGCAAAAATGAGTCATTTATTACAGTTAAACTTTTTTTTTTTTCCATTAGTAGTTGAGATTGCCAATTTTGAAAAGAAATAAATGCTTCTTATTAGCTTAAAATCCGAACCATATTTTAGCAATCATTCTGGTAAGTAGTATGATTTTTATCCCTCCCTGAGAGATGTCTACAACAAATATACATGTCTTAAGAGTTGAGGCAACCATAAAAATTCACTTTGGGATTCACTCTCAGGTTAAAATTATTTTACCTGACAAAGTCTACACACACTTCAGAGAATGAAGAAATTCTAGGAATGAAAAAGGAAGAGAAGTAATCCAGAAGCAGTGCTCTTCAAGCAGCTCAGAGCCTTTTAAAGATAATCTTACTACTCTTTGGAACAAACCTCTCAGGTAAACTGCTATTCATGCTATTATTTTTATTACCATATCACAAAGGAAGATGGGTTTCAGGGAGACTGAGTGATAATTATTGACATACTACAAGTAGATTGTAAAGCCAAAAATGAGTTTCTAAATTTAAAGCCTAATTCTGTTCTCCTTTCACTCAACAAGAGATGGCCTTGTTTTCTGCCCAGAATTTTATGTAGTGTTCAGATATTTGGATTTAAATGAGAAAGTATTTGTTTTCATAATACCTCTATAAACAATGACAATCACAACAACAAAAAATGCGGTTTTGTTTGTTTGTTTTACCTTTAACCTAGATACCCAGCAAGGTAACAAGCACTCAGTTTCCATCACCTGCACCCTGATTATCCAGAAAGTAAGGGGATAGTGATGGCCACTGCCTCTTTAGAGACCGTGATTTGTGAGAATCCATGGGGAGTGTGCAAACAATACTTGTTGGCTGACTCAACCACTGTGACCTCTTATTGTCTGCCAGATATTTAAATACTCACTTTTACAGTTTCACTGTTGGTCTGCTTTTGGAGGATGGGATATAAGATGTCTACTAAGGCATATCTGGGATAGAGAGTCACAGAGCTGCTGCAGCCTTCCATTGTCCATGAGGCAACAACTATGGAAAAATAATGCTGTGGCTGGAGTAAATTGCAGGTAAAGGTTAAGCCAAAATGTAGAAAGTGCTCAGGTTCTTCTGACATCATGAAGTCATCATGCTAATTATGTGAACTAAATGGATTTTCTTGAATCATTTTGACAAGGCATTCTGTTATTGCAGCCAAAAGCATGCTTTAAACTTAATTTCCTACTTCCGACATCTGTAAGATCCGCAGACTGTAGAAGCCACACGGTAATTTTCCCTTCATAGGGATCTTTGGTTGCATATTTACTCTTCTTTATTCAGCCCAATCCAGCTGCTTTCCTAGATGGCTTACCCTTTTTATTTTTTAAGATTTTATTTAGTTATTTGAGAGAGAGAAGGAGAGAGTGCACGGGAGAGAGCATGAATGGAAGGAGTGACAGGCAGAGGGAGAAGCAGGTTCCCCACTGAGCAGGGAGCCTGATGCGGGGCTGGATCCAGGACCCTTAGATCATGACCTGAGCTGAAGGCAGACACTTAATCAACTGAGCCACCCAGGTGCCCCAGCTTGCCCTTTTTTATATTATTATTTTTTGAACTTTTTCCTTTACCTTTCCTTAAAATACTTATTATATTTCCAATAAATATTCTTAGCCTCTTTACCTTGTAAAAGGAATGTTTACCCCATTTCTTTGTCTTTTTTTAAAAAGATTTTTATTTATTTCTTTGAGAGAGAGAGATAGTGACAGAGATAGCGACAAAGATAGCGAGAGAGATAGTGACAGAGATAGGAGAGAGGAGAGCAGGAAGGAGAGGGAGAAGCTGGCTCCCTACTGAGCAGGGAGCCTGATGCAGGACTCGATTCCCAGGACCCTGGGATCATGACCTGAGCCAAAGGCAGACGCTTAACCGACTGAGCCACCCAGGCGCCATTTCTTTATCTTAACTGAAAACTAACTTTCCCCAATTAAGGTAAGGCTTTATTTTTCACATCTGCTATGATGGACTGAATTTTTGACCCCTCCCCATTCATATGTTGAAACTCTAATCGTCAATGAAATGGTATTTGAAGGTGGGCCTTTTGGGAGGTAATTATATTTAGATGAGGTCATGAGGGTGGAACCCCCAAGATGAGATTAGCATCCTTACAAGCAGAGGAAGAGATCAGAAGGTGGCTGGCTGTAAACCAGGAAAAGGTTTCTCCCCCGACACCAAATCTAATTGGCACTCTTATCTTGGACTTGCCAGCCTCCAGAACCATTAGGAAATACATGTCTATTGTTTAAGACACCTAGTCTGTGGGAATTGGTTACAGCAGCCTGCACTAACTGTATATAGACAGCACTACTATGGGTTTATCATTCTTCCAAATTCCAAGAGACAGGAAGGCATTCTTCTAGTTCCCCCTGCCTAATTTCCTTATATTATCTGTTAATTCTCTTAAAATCCTGTCTTCTCTTAACTTTTTTATTTTTATTTTTTTAAGGAGGCTCCATGGGGTGGAACCCATCATGGAACTTGAAGTCACAACCCTGAGATCAAGACCTGAACTGAGATCAAGAGTTGGACATTCAACCAACTGAACCACCCAGGCACCCCAGAAGCCTGTCTTCTTTCATTGAAACCCTCTCCCCATACTCATGATTGCCAAGTGCAACTCTCTTGGCTTTCCCCCACCACACAGGAAAAAAAAAAGACACACATTTAACTCCATCCTACTCAGAAGTCCCACAGACATCTAAAATGTCTGTGTGGAGGAAAGGGTGCCAGGCATTTAAACACTCATATCCATTAGTCATTGGATGTGGTTGTCCCCCAAGGAAGCCTGGGCTTGGGCAGGTCTATTCTCTTCAGCCCAGGCAGTCATAGAAGAGGGCAGATAGCTGAGAGTGTTTTACCAGCAGTACTCCCAGCAGCCAAGGGAATAATCCTTTATTCCTGGGGGATATTGGAGAAATAAATGACAGCATCAATTATATTCTCCCATTATGTTATTCAGGTACTTACACTTCATATAAGTCCTGGGAGCAGCAACTTCCAGGAATGAAGGGATAAATAATCCTGCACAGGAATAAATGTGAAAACTTACTATAATTAGTGTATATGTTTATTTACTGAGAGATTGCCGCAATTATAAAAGATTGAGGGGTGCCTGGGTGGCTCAGTCCTTAAGCGTCTGCTTTCGGCTCAGGTCATGATCCCAGGGTCCTGGGATCAAGCCCCACATCGGGCTCCCTGCTCAGCGGGAAGCCTGCTTCTCCCTCTCCCACTCCCCCTGCTTGTGTTCCTGCTCTCGTTATCTCTCTCTGTGAAATAAATAAATAAAATCTTTAAAAAAAATAAAAAATAAAAGATTGAATGTGAGTTTTTCACATCCCAGTATTTTAGGATATTATTGTTCCTTTTGCCCTAAGCTTAATGACATAATTTTTTTTAATCTTTTCCTCAAGTACCTTCTTTAGGAGATGAGTTTTTATAATTTAATGAATAGAGTAATTTTAAATGAAAATAAAATACATAATAATAATTGCTCACACTTTTGAAGAGCTTAACAGTGTGCCAAGGATGATTCTAACTACTCTGTTTTCGTTCCCATATTACAAATGAGAAAAATGAAGCTGAAAGAAAGGGTTAAGTTATTGGCCAAAAGCCACTCAATTATGGATTTGATCTCAACACTCTGGCACCAGTGGCTGCACTTTTAAAACACCGAGTATGCTGACTTTTTAATCCCTTACTCCTAACTCCAAGAATGGTAAAGCAATTTTTCTCAATATCCTGGTGGATGACTATTTCTAGAAACTGAATGTGAAGTTATATAATTCCTCCCCTTAGACGTCTGTCTTATACATAGTGTTCCAATGAAACTTTGAAGGGGGTATTGCAAATTTGCTCTCATACTTCTTATTTTGTTTTATTTCTTGGCTTTAAGATAAATTAATTTCAACTCATATGGAAAAATGAAAGTGAGCATATTCGCCCTTAAAAGACTAAAATGGGTGTCTGGCTGGCTCAGTCCTTAGAGTATGCAACTCTTGATCTCAGGGTCTGAGTTCAAGCCCCATGTTGGGGATAGAGTTCACTTTAAAAGAAAAACAAACAAATACATGATTTCACTCATCTGTGGAATTTAAGAAACAAAACAGATGAACATGAGGGAAGGGAAAAAAAAAAAAGAGAGAGATGGAAGCAAACCATAAGAGACTCTTAACTACAGAGAACAAACTGAGGGTTGATGGAGGGGTGTTGGGTGGGGGATGGGCTAAATGGGTGATGGGTATTAAGGAGGGCACTTGTTATGATAAGCACTTGGTGTTATATGTAAGTGATGAGTCACTAAATTCTTCTCCTGAAAGCAGTGTCACACTATATGATAACTAACTAGAATTTAAGTAAAAATTTGAAGAAAAAACTACAATAATTTGAATAGACAAAGATAAGAGCAGAACAAAAATTTCTTTCTTCTTTTTCTCCTCCCTCTTCTCCTCCTCCTCCTTTATCTTCTTTTAAAGTAATTGTTGAATCTCATCCTTCTTGGGGAGAAATACAGTTATTGTACATTGGCAATGAAAATGAAATCCATTAGATGTTGCAAACCAATTTTGTTTCCTACACACTCAAAACTCAACACTACACAATTCTCCAAGTAATTGTAAATATTTTTTTCCTTGTCAATTTTCTTCTAGTTTTTAGAATTAAGTTTTTTAAAAAAATCATGAAAGTGTGAAGTAGGGACAAATACAGGAAAACAGAGGGTGTTCAGGGAAAATAGGATAAAATGAAGTTATATGCAGTGACCCAGTGCCACTATGAGAACTCAAAATTTTCAGGAAATTTTGTGGGGGGACCAATAGCTTTGGATACTACTTACTTAATTATAAACTGTATTTCATTTGCTGTGAAGTTCTGTTGAATGTAAAATAGTCTATACCTTATAAATGAAAATATCTTGTCTATTGCAGATCAAAATCCTTTAGCCCAAAAGGACTGTCTCATAACTTCTACTTGTTGAATCCCAAGGGACTTCTGGGACTCTTTTAGCCTTCTTTACCTCTAAAAATCAGGAAAATTTAAAAATGAAGAAAGAGGAAAAGAAAATGAAAATTATTTTTAATACCACCATCTAAGGATAACTATGGTTAACATTTAATGTGTATCCTTCCATTATTCATCTATACTTACTTTGTACAATCTATAGCTTTAGACAGGCTACCTAGTTTTGGGAGCTCAATGCAACATGAAAATGCAGGGCTCCATCTTAGGAATTTCAAGACAACAACAGCATTAAGCCAAGTGCAAGGCCCGCTAAAGCATGGAACGATGTGCATCTCACGCTGGTCGCACACCCATGATGCTGGCCCTAGTTTGCTTACTGAATGAGTGAATGTTGAGTAATAGGAGTTATTGGAGAAACCAAAGATATCTTAAAGATACTGAGGAAAACTCAGTGACCTGAGTTTGAAAATACTGCAGGTACTTCCCATTTCTGCATATCCAGAATATGGCACAGAATGAAATTCATATGGAATTTAAGAATCCATACTTACATATGGTTAAGAGAGAGAAAAAAGAGGCTGAAACTAATAAGAAACTAATAGCTATTCCAGAAATAGGGAAGAACAGATTGGAGAAATAAATAAAATGTTACTTAAAATGAAAAACCCAGAGAGTAGGTCAGAGGCAATCACTACAGGATATATCAGGAAATGTTTACTTCACACTACTAAAATTAGTTATTAAAGAAGAACTGAAGCATAGGAGTACCTAGGTAAATTGGTCATTGAATATTTGCTAACACTTTCCTAAAACACACCCTTTACATTTATCATTTTATACTGACAGTTGTCTCATTAATGCAGGAGTATTGATAAATTTTGGACTCCTTTTGCAAATTGGAAAAAAATGGCTGATTGGAGATTACTGGTAATGCAGCTTTGATCCTGCCCTTGAGAGACTAGGGATTTATATCTCCTAAGATTGCTGTCACCTACCTTGTAAGTAATCAGCAAAGCTTGAACCATAAATATAGAAATATATTTGCAAGTCATAGAAACAAAATTGTAGGCATATTTATTCCTTGCATATTCTGACAACAGTATAAATCACAACCAGAGATTACCTTATGAATTTTGGGCTAATTGATAAATAGTCAACTTCTGATTATTTGCAATAATGAAGGAAGCAATAATGTGAAGATTTCAGAGAAGCCGGTGAAATAAGCAGTAATTTCTGCAGGGTTTGCATCATGACTTGTTTGGTTAAATTTATTATTAAGTAACATGGTATGATATTATTAATATTACCATTAATATTATTGCTATAATATTGGTGTATATTAGTGTGAAACACGGTATAATATTATTAATATCAATAGTTGATATTAATCATTACATAGCTTATGTAAAATATTCATAATTATTAGAGAACATAATATAATATTCACAAAATATACTTTAGCATGCATACCACCCTATGATAAAGTCAATCTTTTTATCACATTTTGTCTGAGTTTTTCTCTAGACTGTGAGCTCATTAATCCATGAGGATTATCCCTTATCTTTTCCCAAAGTTTTCCAAATCATTTGAGCCTAGTTAGCTCTCAATAAGTATTTGTTGAATGAATGAATGATCAATGAATAAGTAACTTTTGAGGAGCATATGACACTACCAAAAGAATACTTATGCAAACAAAAACCAGAGAAACACAGGTGATATATAATGGATGCTACAGTATATTAAGACGAAATGGGTTATGTTGTGTCATGAAAGGAAGTCAGAATTGTCTGGGTACGATTTTTGGAAGAGAAAGCGTATGAATGGAGACTTGTCTGGGCTAAAACTGAACAGTGTATCCATGGACAAAGGCAAAGATGAAGAAGCATATTTCAAACACGGGGAGCTCATTGAATAGATAGAGGTAAGAAGGGTGAGATTTATGCAAGATATAAGAAGTCTGAAGCAAAGGGTTCTAGTGTTTTGTTTTTTATTTATTTTAAAACATTTTATTTCTATTATTTTATTAACACAAAAGTAAAAAGTTGAATTAAACATGCTCCTCAGTTCAGGATGTACAGTATTTGTTCTTCCCTTTAAAAAAAAAAAACATTTTATTTATTTATTTGACAGAGAGAGAGCGCACAAGCAGGGGGAGCGGCAGGCAGAGGGAAAGAAAGAAGCAGGCTCCTCCCTGAGCAGGGAGCCCGATGTGGGGCTCAATTCCAGGACCCTAGGATCATAACCTGAGCTGAAGGCAGACGTTTAACTGACTGAGCTACCCAGGCACCCCTATTTGTTCTTCCCCTAATCCTAATCTGTGCTCTATTCCCTCCACCTTCATAGGTACCCACACTAATATATTTGATACATTGTTAGGCATGTATGTATTTTTTTAAAACAGTTTTTTTTTTAAGATTTTATTTATTTACTTGAGAGAGTGAGTGAGAGAGAGAGCACAAGCCAGGGGGTGGGCGGGAGAGGCAGAGGGAGAGGGAGAAGCAGACTCCCCACTGAGCAGGGAGCCTGATGCGGGCTCTATCCTAGGACCTTGGGATCATGACCTGAGTGAAGGCAGATGCTTAACCGACTGAGCTACCCAGGTGCCCCAACAATGTTGTTTTTATGTTTTAAATTTAAATAACTTGTTTCTTTTCAATAAATCTCATTCTGTTCTGTACTCTTCTCATCCAATCCCATTATACAGGATAGATTAATGGGGTAGCATAGACTTTTAGTTCATTGCTTCTAATGGATGGATGACTACTATGTCATTGACATATTCTTAACTCTAGTCAGACACACTTGAGACCCAATCAAGAAGCAACTTATGCTTTATAGTGCTCAATTCTGGTCTTCTGGCTCTGCCCTCAATACAGGGAAGGGAGTACAGGACCGAAGAGGATTTCCTCATCAAGAGCTTTTACAAGTGCCCTCTGTCCCCCTTACTTCTAGGCCATATTTCAGGCACCAGGACCCCAGAGTTTTCTATCCAAATGTCCCCAAGCCATTTGTTTTCCAGGGCCACACTGGCTTTGTCCTCCGATATCAGATTGTGCTTCTGGTGTACACAGCTCTAGACTGGATGGGTGGCCAAGGGGCAGCTGTATGTAGGAATTGTGGATGGAGTTTGGATGTGTAAGCTGAAGTGCTCGTGTATCTACAGGTGAAATCCCTTGCAATGTTAGAGCAGATGGGAATGCAGGAGGAGAAGGAAGAGGAGAGGGTGACATACAATAGAAGATGGGTGGTAGGAGTGAGCTGAGGTAATTGCCTCATTGGAGAAAGATTTATATGGAAAAATATACATAAGCACAAGTTTAATAAGCTTGCATAATTGCTAAAAAAATTCAACCCCTGAGTGTGTACATGTGTGTGTATATTTTTAATTCAGCAAAATTACAAGCTGACATGTATGAAGACATTCATCTTGGCATTATTCATGGCACCACTGAGTTGGAGGCAACGTACTATCACTGGAGTGAAATTAGGTCAGGGTTTGAGTATTTACTCTTGTTAACTGATTATCTTTTTATCTATCACCTGACTATCATATATCATCTATCTTATAATAGATTATATAACTTTTGTTTGTTTTAAAAGCTTTTTTTCTTTTAACTATTGCCTTTGACATATGTATTCATAATGTAGTTCTAAATAGTTTGTTACTGTTTTATGTGCTCTTCTTTAATCTTGCTTTTTTAAGTAATATATTTTATTTTTAGAGCAGTTTTAGGATTATAGAAGAAATAAGTGGAAAGTACAGAGACTGCCCATGTGATTTCTCTCTCTCCCCCAGCCTTCAGTTTCCCCTATTATAAATATCAAGCATTGGTATGTTACATTTGATACAAATGATGAACTGAATTGGAGACATTATCAACTGAAGTCATAATTTACCTAGGGCTTATTCTTTGCATTGTAAAGTGTTATGGAGTTTACCAAATGCATGATGTCTTTTATCTACTATTACAGAATCATACAAGATAGTTTCACTGGCCCAAATCGCTCTCTGCTGCGCTTACTCATTCCTACTCTCTTCCTGCCCCC
The DNA here is from genome assembly GCF_964656455.1 of Halichoerus grypus. NCBI lineage: Eukaryota > Metazoa > Chordata > Mammalia > Carnivora > Phocidae > Halichoerus > Halichoerus grypus. Next base: position 46,287,309 of record NC_135714.1, read on the forward strand.
CAAATTTGGCAACAATTGATCTTTTTACCGTCTTCATTGTTTTATCTTTTCCACAATGTTATATAGTTAAAATTATATAGTCTGTAATCCTTTCTGACTGGCTTCTTTCACCTAGAAATATGCATTTAAGTTTCCTCCATGTCTTTTTGTGACCTGATAGCTTATTTCTTTTTATCACTGAATAATATTCTGTGGTATGGATGCAATACAATTTTTTATCCATTCGTCTATTGAAGGACATCTTGGCTGCTTCCAAGTTTTGGAAATTATGAATAAAGCTGTTATAAACAATTGTGTGCAGGTTTTTGTGTAGATAGAAGTTTTCAACTCATTTTGCTAAATCCAGTACAGTTGCTGGATTGTATAATACAACTATGTTTAGCTTTGTAAGAAGCCACTAAACTGCCTTCCAGAATGACTGTACTATTCTACATTCCTACTACCAATGCAAGAGAATTCTGGTTACTCCACATCCTTGTCAGCATTTGGTGTGGCCAATGTTTTAGATTTTAGCCATTCTTTTAGCTGGGTAGTGGTATCTCTTTGTTTTTTTTTTTTTTTTTTAATTTGCAATTCCCTAATGACATATGCTGAGCATTTTTCATATGTTGATTTGCCATCTGTATGTCTTCTTTGGTGAGGTGTCTGCTCTGATCTTTTGCTCTCTTTTTAAGTATGTTTCCTTATTGTTGAATTTTGAAATTTCTGGGATAAATTTTTAATTCAAGTCCTTTTCAGAATCTGTTTTGCACATATTTCTTCCAGTCTGTGGCTTGTCTTCTCATTCTCTTAACAGTGTCTTTCACAGAGCAGTTTTTTTATTCTAATGAAGTCCAACTGATTCTTTTTTCTTATATAGACTGTGGTTTTTGTGTTGTGTCTAAAAAGTCATCACCAGAGTCAAGGTAACCTGGGTTTTCTCCTGTTGTCTTCCAGAAGATTTAGTTTTGTGTTTTACATTTAGGTCTATGATTTTAGTTTTGTGGGCTTTTGCATTTTGTTAATTTCTAAATATGAGAACACTTTAATTTTTTTTTTTTTTTTAGAGAGAGAGAGAGAGAGAAAATGTGGAAGTGTGCACAAGCAGGGTTGGGTGGGGGGAAGAGGGAAAGGGAGAGAGAATTCCAAGCAGACACAGAGTCTGGAGTGGGGCTCAAGCTCATGACCCTGAGATCAAGATCTGAGCTGAAACCAAGTCGTCGCTCAACAGATTGTGCCACGCAAGCACCCTTAATCTTTTTTTTAACCACTGATATCTAATTTTAATGAATTATGATAAAAGAACATAGTCTGATGATTCATCATATTCCACTTGTTTTTTAAAATTAGTTTTTATTCTGTATTCATTTGTTTTGCATATTTTTCTCCCTCTTTCTCCCTCCTTCTCTTTCTCTCTCTCTATACATACATGTACATATATATGCATATACATCAATGCTATAATAATACATATGTATCATATTACATGTACTATTATATATAATAATATATGTGTATATGTTTATATACTAAAAGTATTATAATATCATATTGCTCTGTGCTTATTAATTAAATCATAGGAATCTTCTACACATATGTTTATTTCCTTCTGTTTGGATCTAATAGTTTCTGAGAATGATGTTGTAAATACGAACAAGGGGGAAAAGTCATGAATTTTATGTGGTGGAGGCAGGTGGAAGCAAGCAGCTGAGATTAGAAGAGGTATGGGTGTCGGCACACTCAGAGCCAGCGCTCCCTGTGAGACTACAATCTTGATTGAAACTAAGAAGAGTGAGACAATTCTAAATTTAAAGTCAGAACTGCTCCTTGAAAGCACGCAACTGGGGCAAGTTTATAAATTGAGACCTAAGTACTATAGTCCTAAATATTGAAAGAAGATAAATCAAGATAATAAACAATTAAAACAATGTATTCTATTTATTTTCCTTGCAAAAATATTTCATAAAAACCTTGAAGGCCATATTTAATTGTCTGATTAAAGACGAATTTAAATGGTATCCAGAGTATTTTTAATACAATGTTTTCTTTCCTCTAGCTTTATATGCTTGTAGATTTATCTGTTCATTAGTGGATATTACATTATAATCTCTATTATAGTAGTGCTACTGTAACCTTTTCTTGTGAAAAGCTAAAGGTTTCCAAGACTGCTGTTTTAGAATACGAGCCATTGTTATTTGTACACTCACTGAAAAGCTGCAAATGCTTTCTTGTATCCTCCTGAGCCTTACACTTCATAAGCATTGCTCTTGGAGCTATGCTGAAAAGACATTTAATGGTAGTGTAGAATGACAATAATGATTCTGGCTGTGACAATTTAGCTTAATCAAATGTATCAATCTATGAGATAGCTGGATTTTGTGGGGAGGGATCTTATTCAAATATGCAAACTTTTCTTTGCTGTCAACAGTTTTATTAACAATGCAAATTCGTGGGAATGTCTCCCTTTTGACATTTTTCTTCTAGGTCACATAATCACCATAATCAGACCACATAGTGATAATGATAGTGCTTGGCCTTTGCATTAGCCTTTTAGCTAAAAACCCTTGGGAGATATCGATTAATTAATCCTTTTCCATCTTTCTTGTTTGACAGCCTTATCCATACCAAAAAGTGGCCTTGGCAGAAAGCGTAGATAGAAGGTATTTGAATATAAGACAAATATGCAAATATTTTTCTCTCTGTTCAGAATTTACCTTCCCACCTTTCTTTCTCACAGTGCAGAGTGTATGGTTATACAAAAAAAAGAAAAAAAAAGAAGAGAACTCAATGCCACCAGAAATCTCTTAGATGTGAGAACATTGAGGAGGAGATTTAGTTATGATGGTTGAGGCACTTCTGACCACAATCAGTTCTAGAACATCTTAAATCACACCCATCTGCTTACCACCCTTATAGTTTCCTGAGAGGTATCATCAATAAAGTGTACTCCAGACAAGTGAGTGTTTCAGGCAAGTGCATACTGCCTAGGATTTTGATGGCAAATTCCTATGTAATTTTCTCTTCTGATGGATTGCACTGAACCAATTGAGGGCTGTTAGAATGTGTTTTGTCCCTCAGAATTATGTTCCTGGCTAAGGAGAGTCAAGATAAAACAGCCTCTCTGAATCATGCCTCTGAATCCTCTATTTGTTTACTGGTTGTTTGGTTGCTTGACTTGTTTTGTTTTGTTTTGTTTTGCTCTAAAGGGATTCTGACATGTGGATGTTGTTATCACTCAAGCATAAGAAGTCCTCAGTTCATCTTTTCATAATTGCTTGCATGGAATTCTGGTAGAAAAAAATACCTATTGAAAGTAAGTGGATTATGGAAAAGAAGCTCCCAAAAAATGAAAAGGAAACCTAATGTGAAAAGTAATTTTTAATATATTTGTCTATTTCTGATTCAAAAGTATCTGTTTAAAAGTCCTCAAATATGGATTGTCACAATAAAAAACACAAAGAACTCAGAGTAATAACATAGTAACAACAACAACAACAACAAAACCTGAGACCAAAAACAACCTAATGCCAGAAGCTAAGAAGAAATTTGCTAGAAATATAAAATAGATAAATTGAATTTAAGAATTCCTGGTGGTGTAGTCAGGTGAGCAGCCAACTCTTGGTTTCAGCTCAGGTCATGATCTCAGGGTTGTGAGATCAAGCCCAGTGACAGCCTATGTGCTGAATGCAGAGTCTGCTGAAGTTTCTCTCTCCCTCTCCCTTTGCCCCTCCCTGCCTTGCTCTCTCTCTCTCTCAAATAAATAAATCTTTTATATATATTATACATATATGTATATATATGTATAATATATATATATTAGTATTGGACTCATTCTTTGTAAAATTCATTACTAAATTTCTAGGAGCATTAACACATGCAAAGGTAACAGTGATGAGCACTCTAAATCCTGTCACACAGAATAATTAGTAATAACACTTGACAACTATCAGTACAGATACCTTCTGTGCCTGCAATAAATATGTATATACATATATAAAGAGAGAAGGACAAATTGACCAAACAATCTACAGGAATACTTTTATATTAATGGGAACATACGGCAAGTACAATATAATATATGCTAACTGTGGTTTGGGTAAAAGTATTATTTTTTTTTCCAGATAACACACAGTACCAGAATGTCTTAAAAGACTGTCAAAGAACTCCCCAAACATGCTTGTTTCTCATTTAGCTCATATAATTGTGGTAAGAAAACATTCAAATTTTACCTAAAAGACACTATTCCACTATGGGCCATTAGCATTACAATAATGATTCAAATTAGCTTATTAGAAATCATTTTTATAACTACTGTATTTTAGTAATATGTTTTTATTTTTCATAATATTACATATACATGTGCCTTTTAGATGTCTTGTAGCAAAATCAGAAATTTAAAAACCTTATCCTTAGAGATATTCTGACTTGTAATTCTCAAAGAGACACTCTTCCATATGTCTTCTGTCTTCATCTGTGAAAATACGTCATATGGGCAGTTTTCTTTACTTCAGAATCAAGAATGGTATATTTCAATTTGTTAGTTTTAGAAGAAACATACTTAAAATAGCAAAAGAGACTCTTTTAAACAGAGATCTCAGGATTCCATGGTGATTAGTCTCTAAGTGAATTTAAAAGATTTTGTACTTAAATTTTTATTGTTTACCTGGAAAAACCATAACAGCTTGGCAGATGACAATTGGAAATCAATCTCCAGATAATTTCTATACCTTTATATGAAAATCACCTTACATGATTTGAAATATGATACAAGGTTGCAGCTTTAGAAAAGCTACCAGTGAATTATATTATACTGGTACTACCTGAAAATCTGATGTTGATATTAGCAGTGCTAGCTTTGCATTGATGATGTTAGTTTTGGACCTATTGCAGCAAAATTCCTTCTCAGAACACAAAGCACTTTAAAATGGTTCCCAAAGGGCAGATATTTTCTCTATTAAAAATTTTAGTTTAAAAAATTTTTTATTCTAATTCTAAGGTTACATTATGCTTATCAGGGTGTTTCATAAATATGAAATGATTAAGATTAATACTAATTATTGCATAGTAATTAATATTAAATTTACAACTATACAGTGAAGAGCAGAAGAGAAACATTTCTTCAAACATTTGTAAAGTGAAAATATTTAAAATGAAATAGATTCCAGAATTCTTTCTTCCAATGGATTATCTACTGGGTTCTGAGTATCACAAAGAGAAATGGTTTTTCAATGTTATTATAATTAATTTACATATCAAATATTAAAGAAAAGGAAAATAATTCACTGTAAGAAAGAGATGTTCTTTTTTAAAAAATATTTTATTTATTTATTTGAGAGAGAGACAGAGAGAGAACACGAGTGGGGGCAGGGAGAGAGGGACAAGCAGACTCCTCCAGAGAGCCTGACGTGGGGCTCGATCCCAAGACCCTGAAATCATGACCTGAGCCGAAGGCAGACGCTAAACTGACTGAGCCACACAGGCGCCCCAGAAAGATATCTTCTATGTGTTTAATAAATATGATTATGTGTTTAATCAAATAGAAGGGCATATTATTATTAGATGAATTTCCTTAGAATCCAAAATCATTATTTTACACACACACACACACACACACACACACACACACATGCATATGGGCACATGCATGTGTGTGTGTGTGTGTGTGTGTATAATATTCACATATAAAAATTCCTGGAAAACTGGCTCAGGTGGAAAACAAGGATGTAGAATGAAGTGTTTCTAACTCTATTTCAGATTCATGTTTCATATAATATAATAAATATACTATATAATTTATTATATATGTATACACACACACACACACACACATATTATTGTCAAATATAATTGTAACCATTACCCTGAATTAAGGCCTGGGGATTGGCGCTTGTTGAGGACATAGCCAGTAGGATACAAACCCCTCTTCAACTTCAGCCGGATCAATATCATATTATCAGATATAGTGTGAATAGTGTGTGCTTTCAACTATGACTTTTAAAAGCATTGGTTGGTGAGAACCATTTGAATATACATACATAGCTTCAAAATTCTGCTCATAGAAATTTTATTTTAGGAGTCAAAATCTCAACAACATGGTTTCTATGCAGGAAATGAGCTCAGAAACATAACAAGAAAGCATATTGTATTCTAATGGAGCTCAGTGGGAAAAAGGAGATTAAAGAAGACAATGATTTTGAGTAAAATTTGAGAAAGGGGACTGCTTTTTATAACTGGGCCCTTAAACCAAGAGGCATCTTTTTAGTTCAAACTTTATCTTTTAAATTTGTTTTCTAAAGAAGGAAAGAGCAAAAAGAATTTTGATTTTCTTTTTTAATACTCTGACCAAAACCTAACCAGGAGCTTTCAAGCTGTTTGCTTTTCTCCTATGTCATTTATTTAAATCCCTAGGATTTATTTTTCTGCATTGCAAGTACATTTGCCTCGACTCCTTGCATTCCATCATTGTCAAGCTGATACATTTTTTCCTTTGGTGTCAAAACAAAACAAAACAAAAATCTTATAAATATTTGTCGATTCTAATGACTAATTTTTAACTCAGCTAGCTTCAAAAACACATGTTTTTTTCAGGGATTAGTAGAAACCCTTTGCATTAGTAATATGGAACTTCAAACATAAACAGAATATTTCATTTGGTCTTCCAATTCTCCATTACAGGCATGCTGTGTATGAGGTACTGTATGATATGCAAAGTGATGTTAGTCCTAAAGAGCGGCCTTGAAGTCATATATCCTGGAGGATATGTACATTAACATAAGACGAAAACATCTTACGTTGACGACTATGGATTAACTCTTTATTGTACTTCTGGGCTTTGACTTCTTATCTTTGATGGAAATTCTACAAATACAATTGATAGCAGCTTCAAAGCTGGAACTGAGCAGTGCAAGTGTTTGAACTATAGAGAAACGACTTCAGAGAGACTTGAAAGAATATATTTAATACTTATTTTCCAAACAACTTCAAAATGGAGGAAACATATTTTTCAAATTGACATAGCTACATATCTAAATTTATGGATGGACACACTTGTTAAAAGTGAAGCTGATAATCTGGATAGGTCCAGAGCATCAAAATAGCTTGAAGACCAAGTGGCTGACTCAGAAATGTTAAGGAGTGCAAGAATTTTCCTATGAGAAGGTACTAACTTGTGCAAAAGTCTAGCTGTGTGGGTAGTAGTTCAACATTTAAAGACATCGATATACTTTTTATTCAACCTTTACGCTGGTTGGTGTAAGTTAATACAATACCTAAATATATAGTCATTACATGAAGGTAGTTGTTTTTTGATTGTTTAATATGGCTTTTAGTATTAATTGTACATTAACTGTGCCCAGAGTGTTTTTTAGGTGGTAATAGGAACAGAACTACTTGACAGAGCATTCATTTTGAGGGGAGCTTAATATCTAATGAATACACAACATGTGAATACCCAAAATAGCTTTGGGGCGTTCACCAAAAAAAAAAAAGTCTAAAAAGTATGTTTACTACAAATATACCAAACTTGTTAGGAAAGGAAGAAATGTCAGGGAGTGACCCAGAACCTTTATATAGCCTAATTATTGTGATAAATATGTACATTTGATTGTACTGTTATAAATAAACTGTTATATTTTATTTTACTATTTAACTGATTAAGCATCAGTTTGCACTGTATTAAGAAAGTCTAAAAAAACTACATTGATGTGAATGAATTAATGCGATCATCATACAGAATAATGCTTTCAAGTTGAAGTTCTGGAATATGACTTTTATCTGAAATAAAGCCTCGAAGCAAAAAATCACTTAATTATGGGAGTATGAGGGATGATGCCTTAATATTGAAAAAATATTTAAAGAACACACAGGACTCGAACTTACTTTCTCTTTTTCCCTAGTAAGTAACCAACCACTGCTCTAGTTACAGCATTAGACCAATTTCCCCAGTGGACCCTGAATGCAGCACTTTCAGTCTTGCCAGTGCCACTTAATTCATACTTCAATAATGTATAAAAATCAGTTAGCCTATGATAGATTTGGAATTAGGTTTAGAGTTAGTTACGTTTCCTCAATAATCTGTCACCTTCTTCCCCTTTGTCTCTGTAAATTATCTTTCTCCAATAAGTGCTTAACTGTTGGAGGACTTTCATGGTTAGTTCAGCCTTCACTGAATCCTGACTGTAAACTTCTATAGGTATACTATTTAGCTTTAAATCATAATACATGTCGTTATTCACTACTGTTTCATGATGTATTTAATTCAACAGTGAATTGCTGTGTGTCTTATAGAGATAAAATGGTATCTTTGGTATTAAATACATTAGTTCTTTTTCAAACTAGATTATCTTTTCCTCTCTTCTTTGAAGAGTCATGTCTTTCCAATTTTTTGCCATTCTTAAGATGGACTAAACAGATCGATGCCAAATGGATGTTTGTTTGTTTTTTGATTAGTGCCCTTTGCAACTGACCCCCAACTGTATTATCTGTGCTAAGTAGGAGAAGTTATAACCTGGGTGAGAAATTCACTGTATTTTTATAATTATTTTTGCAGCAGATGCATTGGTTGTTTATGAATTTCAGAGCAAACAGGTAATGTGTCCGGTTTAGGTCTGCCTCACATAGAAATGGGGAGCTTCCTGGAATCCCTACTGAGTCCCTGGTGCCACCCAGCAGAAATCACCTCTTTCACTCTTGCTGCCTGAACTTTCTATGTCTGTGCTTCTGCTCTGTCTCATATGACCTCTTGAAATAGGAAAGATAATTAAGGGCTTAGGTGTCAAATATCTTTCATGAAAATGGAAACTAAAAAATGAATCTCTGAATTACTTTTCTTTTTCAGATCCGCTTGACTACTATCTGTAGAAGAAGAATGTTTTTGCTCATGAGATAAAGTGTCATTTTCCAAGCCCCCTCTAAAAAGGAATGAGGATGAGGAACCAGAGCAAACTGGTATTCATCAGAAATGTTAATTAGAGTGCAGACTAAAATATTCATAGCAACACTATCCATGTTATCCGCAACCAGAAACTACTCAAATATCCATCAACAATAAATTGGATACATTGTAGAAATTCACCCGATGCAATATAATAGGGTACAACACACATAATGTGCATGAATTGAACAGTGTTCCAACAAAAGAAGCCAGCCACAAAGCATTACATATTGTATGATGCACTTACAGAAAAACAATACTGGTTACCCCTCGGTTGTAAGGACTGGAAGAGAGCATGGAGGATATCTGGAGTACCCCTTATGTTGTTTCTTGAACTGGATCTATTACATGGATGTATAAAGTCTCAGCTTGCGGAGGTCTATTGAGTCAATTAGGATGTGTATTCTTTTCTGTATGCATATTGTTACTCAAAAAAAAACGTTAAGAAATAAAGAGAGGAAATAAATATATCAACCCAGAAGATGAAAGTTCAACCAGATGCCCCTTCTCCCATTGCAAATGGATAATTTTCTGTGGAAAAAAAAATGTAAATGAAATCTATATGTTTCCTTTTAAAGATTTATTTATTTTTTATTTTTTTAAAGTTTATTTATTTATTTTAAAGAGAGAAAGAGAGCATGAGTGGGAGGGGCACAGGGAGAGGAAGAGAGAATTTCAAGCAGACTCCCTGCTGAGTGAGGGCGGAGCCCAATACGGAGCTACATTTCAGGACCCTGAGATTACAGCCCGCACTGAAACAGAGTTGACACTTAACTGACTGGACTACCCGGGTGGCCTGCCCCTCCTTTTACAGATTTAATTTACTAATCAATTGATATCAGTTTATCAACTGTTTATTCCACATCAAAGAAAACAATAGCACAGGGTTCTTATCTTTATGAGAACAACATTAACATACAGACTTTATGTTATATGCTGTTCCTAACCTTGATAATTATCCAGAGATGATGTTGAGTAATGAACAAAATGTATGCAGATGTACAGTATTCAGATGGACCTTGAAGGATAGGTAGGAATTTTTTTTAATTAAAATTTTTAATTAAATTGAAATTTGTAATTCCTATTTTTAAATTGGAATTTTAAAAATTATCTCAATAGCTTATTGAGATAGTTGTAGATTCACATGCAGTTTTAAGAAATAATACAGAGAGACCCTGATAGTTTGACCAATTTCCATCACGGTAACGTTTTGCAAAATCATAGGATAATATTATAGGATATTGACATTGATACAATCCACTGATTTTATTCAGATTTTCCAGTTTAACTTGGTTGCGAGGGTGTGTGTGTGTGTGTGTGTGTGTGTGAGTAAAGTTCAATGTAATTGTATCACCTACATAGGCTCGTGTATCCACCACTACAGTCCAGATACTGAACAGCTCAAATGTCACAAGTGCCCTATGTTACCATTTTTATAGCCACACCCAACTCCTCTCCTTCCCTCCTTTCCCCACCTTCCACCTTGTCTCTAATCCCTGGCAATCACTAATCTGTCTTCTATTTCTAAAATTCTGTCACATCAAAAATGTTATGTAAATGGAATTGTATATTAAGTAACTTTTTGACTTTTTTTCACTCAGTTTATCTTCCTGGTGATTCATCTAAGTTGTTGCATGTATCTATTGTTGGTTCCTTTTCATTACCGAGTAGTATTTCCTGGTATGTATGTGCCAGTTCATTTATCCAGTCATCTGTTGAAGGATATCTGGGCAGATTGCAGTTTTTGGCTACTACAAGTCAAGCTACTATGCACATTTGTGTGCAAAGATCTGGCTCAAGGAGAGCAAATGTGGTATGTATAGATGGAAATAAGATTAGGTGGTTAAGGATGTTGTTTAAAAAAGACAGATTTAGGGGTGCCTGGCTGGCTCAGTCAGTAGAGCATGTGACTTTTGATCTCGGGGTAGTGAGTTCAAGCCCCACGCTGGGTGTAGAACTTACTTTAAAAAAAAAAGACCGATTTAAAATGCAGGTGGAAGTATTTAAACCTTGCATTTACCATAGCAGATAAAGGGCCACTGTTAGTTCCTTAGCAGGTGGAAGTATTTAAACCTTGTATTTACCATAGCAAATAAAGGGCCACTGTTAGTTCCTTAGCAGGTGAGAGTCCTGTTGTGATAATTCTGTTGGCAACATTGAAGCTACTAGATGCAGTAGTTCTCAGCCATGGCTGAACATTACACTCAGGTGGGGAGGTTTTATAAACCCTAATGCCTGGGCTGTACAACAGACGAATTAAATCAGACTCTCAGTGGATCTCAAGTATCCATAGTTTTCAAAAATTTCCCAGGCTAAACCAAGGTGTGGCACAGCTGGACTAAAGGTGGGTAATCTGATCATGAAGTGGCTCCTGTAATCCAAGGTTGAAATGAAAAAGAATTTAGTCATAGGGAATGAGACAAATTGGATGGTTTGAAGGGAGAAATGTCAGTGTTCAATGGTGAAGAAGATATGGGGAAGAAAGCAAAGAATGGATTAGGAGGTTCCCAAAGTTCTAGACTCAACTGTGGATTTGTGGACTATTTATGGGGAGATGTTTGGGAGGGCTTCAGTGGTCATAATTTATTTGCTTCGATGGTAATGCGTTCAGGTAGATTTTTTGGTTTTTTTTTAGAGGCAGCTGGAAATTTTCACACTCAGAATTATCCATTTCCCCCATAGAAATCAAAGTTCCATTTTTACATTAAAAGCAAACTTTGATTCATCTTAGCAGACACTGATGTTTCATTAAATGCTTCTGTTTGCAGTATCCTGAGGTGATAATATTGCTTGTCTTCTGTGATGAACAAGTTTCAAACCTGGATACTCACTGCCATAAACTGAAATGAAAACACATCTTCATAATATATGAAATTAGTTATAGCTGTGCTGTGGGTCTGGCAACCAGGTATTCAAAACTTGGCAATAGCAAGGAAGAGCCAAGTGGCTCTCATAATGTATTTTTAAATGAAAGTCGTAAAGAAAACTCCATTTCATTAAGTGCTTGAAGAGAGCTTCTTGAAAATGTATTCAGTTAGAGAAGCCCAGTTCCCAAGTGAGTCCTGTCACTCCACAGTAGGTGAGTTTATTTTCCACAGTGGCTGAGTTTGGTGCTATTGAGTTGTTTTCCTTGTCACCTTAGGCAAGCTTAATGGCTAATGGGATTGCTAATAGGATATACAGTCAGTTATGGAGTTCTAAACTAGCTTGGATTAGCTATGACTAAAATCAATTATCACAGTCCACTGGTCCACAAAAATCAGGGGTTCCTCTCATTTCTGTTCCTAGTGAACAGCTGTACTCAGTCCCCACGAGGAGAAAAATATTACCAGCAAAATTGATGCTAATTAGCACCCACGTTGGCAGTCAGAATAGAGAGACTGAGAAGAAAATTTGCAAAATGAGGCTGGTTAAGGGCAGTAAAAATTTGTGTCACTAAAATTAGCCAAGTATAATAAATGACTTCACAGTGATTTTCTGAAAACCCATATTCTTCACTTAATCAGCACAATAAAGGGCTATTTTGTGAGTGATGTGATATAGGTTGTACATTCTGCTATTTATTCAATTATTTTTACTTCAAAATATCCAATATCGGCAAACTTTTATTCAACCACCAAATGTTACTGGCTTGCTGTATATGTTTGCTATGACAAACACTTTCTCTAGTAGATTAGTGTTGGCAAGCATCAGCCAGTCAACAAAAATTGGTCTTTTGCTCAGGAAAGTAGATGATAATTCCGTTGGTTGTCCCTTAAAATTCTACCTTTAGATATTCATTTCTTTAGCTTAGCACTTTGAGATTAAAAGAATTCAGTAGAAACAATATACCTTTTCAATTATTTACAACTTAGTGTGAGTGAATTTTAGATCATTACTTGAGTGTACATTGAGGGGAGAAAGGTTGGAAGAATATAAGAATCATAAAAGAGCCTCAAAAAGTACAAAATATTTACAAAAGGACATTTCCATGTTTACTGCATAATTTGGATATCAGTTGAGTTTAATTAGTACTTTTACCTTGTTTCTTATGGCATCACTTCCAAGACAAAATATTACTTGTAGTAAAAAGATTGTGTTTTATTCCAACTAAATCGATACTGAGGTGGACAGCTTCATTGAAAACTGATTTTATTTTGGAAAAGCATACAATTTAGCTTCTGCAATTTATAACTGACATGCTAGGAAGGACTGATGTCTAAATTCAATCAAATATTTGTGTTATCATTTTTCTTTGAAGATGGAATTGTCAATGGAATAATACTGGATTAGGCCGCTGGTGTGACAGCAAACATTTCATGGGAATCATTGATTGTGGTGATGTCCATTATTGACATGCCTGTGCTTTCCTATTAAACAGTGGTGTAAAGGGTAAGATGCTGGCAGGGATTAAGAAATGGTTTAAACTGGCTGATTAAACTTCCTGATAACTCTACGAGCACACATTCAAACACAATTTTTATACACAGTATTTTTACTCCTGCTCTGGCCAGCAGGCTCTTAAGCAATTCTCTTCCCTCTCCATGAATGAGTTCTGTGCCCTTCATAAACATTCTTCAAACCTCTGCAGAAAGGCAAAAGCAAACACAAAATAAGAACAACAACAACAAAAATCTGCTTCTGATAATATTATATCCATTATAGAAGAACATGATAATACTTTTATGATTGTAGAGGACTTCAGAGTTTATAAGCTATTTTCATAAACATCTTGTGAAGTAACCAAAATAGATATCATTATCTGGAAACTAAATTTGCATATCTAGCCAAGTATGGGACTGGAATCGGAACACTGTATTTTCTGACTATTAATGGTGATGAAAGGCCAGTGCCTATTTTATATTTGAGTTTCATAAGTGCCTGTAGCTATACGATTGCATTTAACATAGGCACATTTATTCTAAAGACACCACGAAAAGAACCACAGACCAACATCCCTGATTAACATAGATGCAAAAATTCTCAATAAAATACTAGCAAATCAAATTTAACAATACATTAAAAAATCACCATGGTCAAGTGGGATTGATTCCTGGGCTGCAAGGTGTGGTTCAATATTCACAAATCAATCAATGTGATACATCACATCAATAAGAGAAAGGATAAGAACCATATGAAAAAGCATTTGACAAAGTACAACATCCATTCATGATAGAAAATCTCAACAAAGTAGGTTTAGAGGGAACACACCTCAACATAATAAAGCCCATCTATGAAAAACCCACAGCTAATCTCATCCCTGATGGGAAAAAAAACAGAGCTTTTCCCCTAAGGTCAGGAAGAAGACAAGAATGTCCACTCTTAGCACTTTTATTCAACATACTGCTGGAAGTCCTAGCTACATGAATCCAACAACAAAAAGAAATAAAAAGCATTCAAATCAGAAAGGAAGAAGTGAAAATCACTATTTGCCAGTGACATGATACTATGTAGAAAACCTGAAAGACTCCACCAACAAACTGCTAGAACTGATAAATAAATTCAGTAAAGTCACAGGATACAAAATCAATGTACAGAAATCTGCTGCATTTCTATACACCAATAATGTAGCAGCAGAAAGAGAAGTTAAGAAAAAAATCCCATTTACAACTGCATCCAAAATAATAAAATACCTAAGAATAAACTTAACCAAAGAGGAGAAATACCTCTACTTTGGAAACTACAAAACACTGATGAAAGAAATTGAAGGTGACACAAACAAATGGAAGACATTCAATGCTCATGGATTGGAAGAACAAACATTGTTAAAATGTCTATCCTACCAAAACATTCTACACATTTAATGCAATCCCTATCAAAATACCAAAAGCATTTTTTTTTTCCACAGAACTAGAACAAACAATCCTAAAATTTGTATGGAACCACAAAAGCCAAAGCAGCTTTGAAAAACAAAAGCAGAGCTGGAGGCATCACAATTCCAGACTTCAAGTTATATTACAAAGCTCTGGTAATCAAAACAATATGGTATTGGCACAAGAATAGACACATAGATCAATAGAACAGAATAGAAAATCCAGATAAACCCATGATTATATGGTCAATTAATCTTTGATAAAGCAGGAAAGAATATCCAATGGGAAAAGGACAGTCTCTTCAACAAATGGTGTTGGGAAAACTGGACAGCAACATGCAAAACAATGAAAATGGACCACTTTCTTATACCATACACAAAAATAAATTCAAAATGGATTAAGGACATAAATGTGAGATCTGAAACCATAAAAATCCTAGAAGAGAATGCAGACAGTAACTTCTTTGACATTAATCATAGCAACTTCTTTCTAGACATGTCTCCTGAGGCAAGGGAAACAAAAGCAAAAATAAACTATTGGGACTACATCAAAACAAAAAGTTTCTGCACAGCAAAGTAAACAATCAACAAAACTAAAAGTCAACCTACTGAATGGGAGAAAATATTTGCAAATGGCATATCCAATAAAGAGTTAGTATCCAAAATATATAAAGAACTGATACAACTCAATACCTCCAAACCAAATAATTCAGTTAAAAAATGGGCAGGAGATAAGAACAGACATTTCTCCATGAAACACAGATGGCCAACAGACACATGAAAAGATGCTCATCATCACTCATCATCAGGGAAATGCAAATCAAAACTTCAATGAGATATCACCTCACACCTGTCATAACGGCTAAAGTAAAAAACATAAGAAACAACAGGTGGTGGCAAGGATGTGGAAAAAAAGGCACCGTCGTGCACTGTTGGTGGGAATGCAAACTGGTGAGGCCACTGTGGAAAAGAGTATGGAGGGTCCTCAAAAAGTTAAAAATAGAACTACCTTATGATCCAGTAATCACACTACTAGGTATTTACCCAAAGAATATAAGAACAATAATTCAAAGTGATACGTACACCCTTATGTTTATAGCAGCATTATTTGCAATAGCCAAATTATGGTAATAGCCTGTGTCAATCAATAAGTGAGTGGAGAAAGATGAAATGATCTATTTATCTATCTATCTACCTACCTATCTACCTACTGATCTACCACTTCATACATACATACAATGGAATATTATTCAGCCATAAAAAAGAATGAAATCTTGCCATTTGCAACAACAAAGATGGAGCTAGAGAATATAATGCTAAGGGAAATAAGTCAGAGAAAGACAAATAACATACGATTTCCCTCATATGTGGAATTTAAGAAACAATACAAACTAACAAAGGGAAAATAAGAGAGAGAGAGAGAGAGAGATAAAAAAACAGACTCTTAATTATAGAGAACAAACTGATGGTTACCAGAGGGTGGGGGATTAGGGGATGCATTAGAGAGGTGATGGGGATTGAGGAGTGCACTTATTATGATGAGCACTGGGTGATGTCTGGAAGTGTTGAATTACTGTGTTCCACACCTGAAACTAATATA
This sequence comes from Halichoerus grypus, assembly GCF_964656455.1. NCBI lineage: Eukaryota > Metazoa > Chordata > Mammalia > Carnivora > Phocidae > Halichoerus > Halichoerus grypus. Next base: position 46,303,611 of record NC_135714.1, read on the forward strand.
ACACTATGTTAACTAACTGGAATTAAAATAAAAACTTAAAGCATAGGCACATTTAATTTGGCTCTTGGTATAAACAAACAAATGAATAAATAAGAAAAAGAAAGAGCTATAACAGGTTTTACAATTTATGATATTCTGCCTGTCGTTTTATTTAATGAGCTTCTGGCCAAAAATTTCTAAGAGCATAGACATGGATCTACCCTTCCCTTGGTCAGTCTCAATTTCCATGTGCTTCTCATCATAGAAGAACCTCAGTGTACTGAATAATAAAGATACCTATTTTTTATACTGTTTGACCCTCAGATTTAAGCCATTCTGGTGTTCAACTGAAGAGACAGTAACAAAGAAAAAATGCTCTGTGTGGACTTATTAGAGAATTTGTATCTATCTCTAAATGATATGGACTATAAATTTCTTGTTTATTTGGTTTTGACACCAGTTGCTGAATTTAGATCATAAAACTCTAATGTTAGCCCAATTCCAGGGTGACTTTCTTATCTCTTGGTTTTTATTAGTTAAAATATTTCTGGTTTAGTAACCTTGAAGCATGAGATTTTATCCAGGTGCATCACTACCTGGCATAGGACAGATGCTAAATAAATCATTGCTTAGGATAAATGTTAAATGTATACATGTAAGTCAGGTAGTGTGTTTGCTAACACTGGAATTTAGGGTATTAGCTGGGTCATTGTGATGATAACAAAGGAAGAGAAAGGGGCAGTATCAGCAGATAAAGGAATTTGAGCCATTATTTCTGAAAGTCGTAGCAGGAAATCTGCAAAGTGACATATGTGGAGATTGATCTTCATGGAAAGACCTATAACAATGGAGGATGGAAAGGGTAAACTGAAGGTTAAAAGGTCAGCAAAAATGGATTAGGAAATGTCAGTTTATAACTGGGTCCTTAGAAAGAATTGAAGTGGAGAGAAGAAATGAGAGAGAGAGAGAGACAGGATTTTCAGTTTGGGCAGATATTTACCAAGAGGGGATGTGAATAAAGTTCTCAAGATGTTTATGGAAATATGGACCTATTGTTTATTTTATTTTTTTATTGAAATAAAAAATAAATATGAATATATTCTCCAAATAATTCAGTAATAATACTTGAAATTATAAATGATTAATTACAGCTGAATTACATCTCCATAAAACAGGCAGGATATTTACAGGATTCGAAAGACCAAATGATTATTTTAGAGTAAGTTTTGGGTGGCTTTAGTCTGATTAAATGAAGGAAATCAGATACTGATAGAAGCTATTGGTAAAATGAAAATATATTCTTCAAGAAGTAGTTGAGAAGGGAAAGTCTGTGTAACTGCATGTATTTGAATCTATGCCAATGTCTTACAAGCTTGAGCTTTAGGCGAGTTACTGAACTCCTCTAAATGTCACTTTGCTAGTCTAAAATAGATATATTTATTTTTGCTTTGTAATTTTGTAGTGAAGGATAGATGACACAATAAATCTAAAGCCCAGCTTAACATCTGACCCATATTCAGTGCTCAAAATATGACACAGTGGCTACAAAAATGATGTCACTATGGCCCCAAAATAGTTCTTGAGCATGAACTAAATTCTAATTAATTTCCATTCCTGTGCCAAGGTCTCTTCTAGTTAGGGGATTTCTGCCATATGAGACTAATACTCCCTTCCCCCCAATGTCTTTTTTGAGAACTTCTGCATACATGTGGACCATATATGTGATACCTCTCCCTTTAATTTTACTAGCATTAATCTTGACTATGTTCTTAATTTTGTCTGGCTGTAATAATAAACTTCTCTCATCCACCCACCCTCTGCTTTTAGTCTCCTCTTCTAGAGGAATATGACTCATCTTCCCCTCTCAAACTTCAGCATTTCTCTCTCATCCTCACTCTCAGCTCTTGAACTTGCTTCTTACTTGGCTAAAGAATTTAAGGCAAATAATAATAGTAATGGCAAAATACCCAAAGATTACCACATTCATATTTATTTGCCCACTCTCATCTGTTTCCATGAACTTGGCGTTTTCGTCTGGTGGTAGTGAATGAGCTCTCCTTGTTCCAATCTCAAACTAATCCTTCAATCTGAGCATGAGCTCCTGCCCACTTCAGTCAGCTCAAGGTCAACTTTCTAGCAGTTCTCTCCTCTAGCATCATTATTTCTTTCCTCTCTTCTGGATCAATTCTATTAGCAGACAAACGTGCTATTGTTTTTCCCATATTAAAAAAGTTATCATGATTCTCTTCTGGCTATTTCTTCATGTTTAAGCTCATGCTTGTAGCAAAATTCTTTACAAGAGTTGCCTATATTTACTGTCCAAATTTTTCTTTTCCTTTTCCCTTTTAAGCGTATCAAAGTTAGTTATCTGTCACCTTTTAAAACCAGTCTTGTCAATTTGATCAGTGACCTACATGTTGATAGATATATTGGTCCTTGTCTTAACAGAAGATGCCAACCAATGACATATTGGTTGGTCACTCTCCTTTCTTTTCCTCCTCTGGATTTTAGGTTGTAAACTTGCTCATAGATTGCTCCTTCTTAGCTTCCTTTTCTGGTTTTCCTTCCCTGATCCTGTAATGTCACATTGGTCCAGGTGCATGTTAATAAATGTGTAATGTTTCCATTTGTCTTCTGATTTATATTCACTTCTTCATTAATTTCTATTTGTCTTCTGATTTATATTCACTTCTTTGTTAATTTCATCCACTCTAATGGCTGTACCTATTGTGCACTTGTTCTCAAACACTTATCTCCATGGTGTACCACTCTGCTGACCTGCAGACAAATATCCATCTGCCTCCTTTACCATCTCCTCTTGGATGTCTAGTAGACATCTCCAACTCAACATGTCCAATACTAAACCAAATCCTTTCTCGACCCCTCAAAACTCTGCTTCTCTCACAAACTTTTTAATCACTGTCAGTGAGTATTCCATCTTTCCAGAAGATCAGACCAGTAGTAATTCTATGGCCTCTTCTTTCACACTTGGTAATAGCCCAAGTTCATAGGATTTTTAGAAAGGCTCTATTTGATCTGGCCTCTCCTAGCCTACATCCTCTTCAACTACTCTTGCTTACTGACTCTGTTCCTATCAAACTGACTTCACCGTAAACCTCTCATAGAGAGTCTTCACACTTCCGCCTTCCTGGAATTGCTTTTACCTTTCCACCCTTTTCACCTCCTTAAAAGTCTTGGCTCACATGTCACTTTCTCAGTGAGTCCTGCTTTGACCATGTTATTTGTAACTGTGCCACCCCATCTCCAACATTCCCCATCCCTCTTATTCTGCACCATTTAATTTTATATTCTGGAACCTATCACTTTGGAATATATCCATGGAAATTTATTTATTACACTTTTTTTTTTTTTTTAAATTTCTGGATCCTTCAATTAGCACATAAGCTCTTTAAGACCTGGATATTTTTCTCTTCTGTTTTCAGACAGCTAGAAGTGTGCTTGAAACACATAGTAGTTGTTCAATAAAAAATTGTTGAGCAAACAAACTAATGGTTCAGAAAACATTTCTTAATGTTATTAAAAAGTAAATAATGGTAGAGCAGAGAGCAGTTGTATACTGACGATGCATCTGTATGCATTGAAGACTTGAAGGTGTTTTGAGATTGTGTAGAAAGAAATCTGTACAAACTTCCATTTCTCATAGCATCTAATATTTATAAAATGTAACTTCTGGAAACATTACACATTTATTAACATGCATTCTGCCTAAAGGTATTTTTATTTCATGATGTAAAATATACCAACACTTATTCTTGAAGCCCTTTTTTTTTTTTTTTTAAAGATTTTATTTATTTATTTGACAGAGAGAGACAACACAAGCAAGGGGAGTGGGAGAGGGAGAAGCAGGCTCCCCGCAGAGCAGGGAGCCCGATGTGGGACTCGATCCCAGGACCCTGGGATCATGACCTGAGCCGAAGGCAGTCGCTTAACCGACTGAGCCACCCAGGCGCCCTCTTGAAGCCCTTTTTGTGGAACTTAAAGAATTCCATTTGGATTAAGTTTTTAATTCCAAAGCTACTATGATTTCAACACAAATTCTAATCTATTTCTACATATATACATACATACATACATACATACTATCTAAGACTGAATATCAGAACATTGGAAATTCGTCCTAGAAAAACTTTAAATACCATAAGCCGTAAAATGCATATCTATACCATACCTATCCATTTAAAAATTTTAAAATATTATACTATATATAATAATTTTTTAAAGTGTATGCCAGGCAGATACTTGTTAGTCTGTTTTTAAGATGAGAGATCACTAAAGTAGAGAAATTGAGATTTAAAATCCCACAACACTCGGGTGCCTGGGTGGCTCAGTTGGTTAAGTGACTGCCTTCGGCTCAGGTCATGATCCTGGAGTCCCTGGATCAAGTCCCTCATTGGGCTCCCTGCTCAGCAGGAAGTCTGCTTCTCCCTCTGACCCTCCCCCCTCTCATGCTCTCTCTATCTCATTCTCTCTCTCAAATAAATAAATAAAATCTTAAAAAAAAATCCCACAACACTCTTTTGAGATAAAAAACTAGGAATAGTGTAACTAAAAGTGAAAGAGTATGTTCTCACATACCAGTAATAAAGCACGGGCATTGTCATAGGCTGAGGCAAATGCTGGGATTCAGCTAGCCGTGTTAATTCAGTTATTAAAAAAGAAAATAAGATAATTTATAGATTTTAGATTCTGAGATTCTATTTACTTATCAATCTTTTTCTTGCAACAAGAGTCATTACATTATTTTTACTAATGATTTTAAACATACCTAGGTATTTTGATCCTTTCATTCACCATTGACCATTTCATCAAATATGCCAGATTCCAACATTTTTTATTCCTCTTCAAAATGAACAAATGGACCAAACCCTCTTCCTGTGTTTGTGAATAGTTACATTTCAGGCTATGCATTTTCAGGCTATCTCATCTCTTCCCATCTTTGTTTATTATAACTTATCTGTTTCTTCTTCAAGGATCCTTTTTTTCCCACTTTTGGTGTTTTCTGCCATGCTTAGGGATACGGATTACTGTAATACTCCTGCCCACTCTCCTTTTATTTATTTTGTCCCACAGGAGCTGGAACAATTTATATGGTTGGTATATTGGGAAAGAAAGGCCAGGGCAGGCCCAGCTCAATTTCTTTCTTCTTTCTCTTGGGAAGCAAGCGTTCCCTTCTATTCCTCCAGAGGCGGGCTCTTTCTGCCCTCATACATAATTACCTTTGACTAGGTCAGTAAGTTTGCCTATTAGCAATGGTGTACCAAGGTGAGGGTAAAAGAAAGTAGGAATTCTATATTACTGACATGGTTTAAGATTGCCAATGATTGGTGATGAACAAAAAGCAGACCACAGTTTAGTCCATTGTATATTTGTTTCTAAAGTCTCTATAGACATCCCACCCCCTTATTCTTTCCATATGGGATGGGCCGTTCCCTCTGCCTTGGCAGGCTCCAATCTGCTAGTCACTGAACTATATTCCTCAGCTAGTTTTTATCAATAGTAACAATAATAACAATTTAGCTTTCACCTTAAATGCCTTACTCCTTTTCCTATATCTCATTTTGTTCAGAATCAGGCAAGAAAGACAGATGCTCTTCATTAGGCCCCTCCAAAGACTAACCCTGCTCTCATCCTACAATGAGCTTTGCTTCATATGTGAGTGTCATTCATATTTAGCAAAACCATTGCTTAAACATATATACTTCCTGCCTCAGGTGGGTGTCACACAGAAAACTTTTATCTGGACTAAAGAAGCAACACTAGGGGTGTGGAACTGAGTTTTCTTTGGAGAACATTAATCATCTCATGTTGATATCATGTCAGTAACAAAGCTATTACTCATATTCTATGTACCAAGGATACAAGTCAAATGGCAAAAGGAGATTTCAATAAATAAAAGAAAATGTTAAATAATTAAGAGTTCATCAGAATCATAATGCTTGAACATATCAGAACAATGGGTGTTTTGCTACATGAGAGAAATCTTGGCTAGCATTTTATAGGCTGCATATAGGCTTTCATGAATTCATGGAGGCAAAAATTAATCTTCAGTCTTCTCTAAAATAAGAAGTCCTTTAAAGAATAAATGTTCCCTCTATTGTTGGGTCCTTTTATATTTTTCCAGGATAAACTATTAGAATCATTGATACTGTAAAAAATTATACAGTATATAGATTTACAAATTAGTAGAATGACATAAAGATGAAAATAAATAGTTTGTTACTTTCTTTCTCAGTACAGCTTTTTTTGATATATATGACAGCCAAAAGAGACTGTTTTATCTAGGAAATAATTTCTGAAATCTTTAACAGATGAAAATAATGCTGTTAAGAGCAACTGATTAATCTGTGCTATCCAATATCACATAAGCACAAACTGTTCATATAATGATATACTTAATAACAATATTATTTTTAACCTTTATTGAACATATACCGTGTGCTAGGCACTTTGCTGAGAGCTTATATTAGAGCTTTTTAGTTTGAAAAGTCACTATCTTTACTCTTTTCTAACATTTTGTTCAGGACTCTCAAACTGCATTTTTATGTGGCTTTATACTTATGTGCTTATATGTCTTTTTCTCACCATACTCCAATGTCCTCATGTATTGGTATAATTTTTGAATCACTATTGTATCCATGTAGCTTGACACATAATAAACAATCAACCAGTACATTATGTACTTCAACCAACCTATTGATTTCAAACATTCTTGATTAGAAATGAGAGGGAAGAAGTTGGATGATCTATGTCATTTTCTAAAAAAGGACCTAGGAATCTACTTGGGGAGATGTCTAGGTATGAGAGCAATGTAGACAGCCAGCCAGATATGAATTAATGACCCTATAATTATTGCAGTTACTTCTTCTACCACATTTTTACTCTCCCTGAAACTATGAGGTAGATTTATTGTGAAATCTTGTTGTTTGGGAGCTACTACAACTTGACAGCTTGATACATTATGTGGACCAGAGTATCACCTAATATAAGGTGAATCAATAAAGTTCAAATAAAGTCATCGACAATGCTGATCCATCTAACAATTATATGGCATTGCACTACACTTTCCTGACAGGCTTATGCTTTTACACCCCATTAAAGCATGTGAAGTAACTCTAAAAGTACTTCCAAATAAACTACAAAATAGACTATGCCAGCTATATTGGGCGCTTTTTTACAGACATCAGTTTAATAGTCCGTTTTCCACTCTTGACTGTGAGAATATGATAATATTTTATGGATGACCCCTCAAATCTGTAAAAATGTTGTTGTAGGTTTTTGAATGTCATATATTTCCTGTGGCATAACTCTTGTCTTCTTTTAGTTCTTAATTTCCCTGCCTTAAAAATCTAGAAAAAACCCCTTCAAACTTTGTATACCAAACAACTCCGAATAAAAATGCAGCTTCCAATTATGTGCTTTGGTTTTATTTGGGAACACAAAGGAGAAGATATTTTTGCTTAGCCAAGAGTATATCCTGACACATTCCAAAAAGAGGTGAAGTGAGTAAATAAAAAAAAAAAAATGACTTCACATGTATAAAAAAGAAACATTTACTATTCAAATATAATCTGGTTAATATGGTTTTTAAATTTTTTTTTGATGATTCTAGTATTTTACAAATATCTCTGAGTTACGCTAAAATAAAGAGTAGGCCAAACACTTTGGTTATACCTTGCCAACAAGGTACTTGGAGAAACATCCAACCTTTCCTTTGAAGTCCTTAATCCAATCCCCGGTGGGTTGTCAGATGTCTCAAAGCAATGGGGGGCACCACCCTGTAGCTCAAATGTGTTGTGACACCAAATCCTAAGCTTATCTAATTCTCTGTTGGTGTTATTTTTAGATGCACTGCATATCTTTTCCAGTAACACAAATCACACTCCTACAGGTGCCGGGTTTTGAGAATCTGCAAACTGACAAACTAGACCTGTCATAACAATTCCTTAAATAGAGGAGCGACCTCATATTGCACTCCCCAGATATACCAGAATATCACAGTCCTGGGGTCCCAGCTGGCTGCTCGTGCATGTCTGGCTTGGTTGGCTCAGAGGTTTGGAGGAGGTGCTTGCTAGGTTGCTGCACTCCAGGTATGAAAAGAAAAAAAAAAATCACCTGGTTTTTATCAAAGAGACTTTGAATATTGTTCCTCCTGAGAAGGCTGCTAGCTACTGTCCTTTCATGCTGACCCTTTATCCTGAAACACTTTCTAAAGCCTTTAAAATTCATTGATGATTTGATGAGCTGCTCAGTCACAGTATTTTCTGTAACAGGCATCCCAGCTTGAGACTAAGGTTTATTCACCCTAAGATTTATATGAAGGAACAAGGTGCCTCCTGAGAGAGAACTCGTACTAAGGATATTGTGATACAGAGTTTTGTTTCAAGGATGGTGGGTCCGCATCAGAGAAAAAGGGTCATAGCTCTGCCTTGGTTAATCCCTCAACCCAGCTGCCAGAGACATATACCTCAGTCCTTAGGCAAGTCTGTGAGAAATGAAAGATGAGTTTCAAAAAAAAAAAAAAAAAGTCCTTTGTTCTTTCCAGTATTATCTACTCAAGAAATTGAGCACATATCTGTTGGGTATGTCATTGCCAGCAGCTTCTAAACATTGGAAAGAGAAAACATTGATTTCTGCAATAACACAAGGCAAACGTTGGTGCCCTTAATATTGGGCATTGGCAGCTCCGCTATGAAAATCAGTGGAAACAACCCTTTTGCAGAAGCCTTGGTATCAGTGCTTTGGCTACTACCATAGGCAGCAAGAGTGTATTCTTTGAGAGAGTTCAATAAGGACTTGTCACCTTTGGTAGGTTCCCTCCACCTTTGGTAGATTCATGTCATCATTGGTGAACATCCACACACAGATCCTATTTTTGTCATTGAGAGTAACAAGAGACATGGAGTTATAGGGAGATGGGCTAAGAGGATTGTCCCATGAAATACATTTGCAACACAGGCTTGGAGATTTAGAACAATTACCTGGCAGGAAGCTGAAGATATCTCACATTTTGTAATATGTAGGGGAGAAATACGGTGAGTGGTTTTAATTATTGTGATGCTGTTATTCTTCTTCCAGAAAGGCTGGGGTATGTGTACAATATAAATGTGGTTATTTAAAATACTTTAAGGCAAGAGTTATGTTGGATATAGAGCTGTTGACTCAGTAGGAGTATGACCTGGGCTTAGAATACAGAATTGGGATGTGCCCTTAAATAGAAAAAATAAAATGTGACATTCTCAGAGACCCTTAATGCTCATTCCTTAGATAAGAATAGATGTATTGAGTGGCTGCTATGGGCCAAGCATGAGGACCACAGAAAACAAAACAAAGCCCCCACTCTCAGAAAGTTTATACTCTATTGGAGGAGACAGGCAACAAACAATTTAATATGAAACAATTTAATATGAAAACAAAAAATTATATATTGAAAAGTATGAAGAATAACAAGAATAAGTTACCAGAAAACAAAAAAATATGAAATTTAATATGAAACAATTTAATATGGAAACCAAAAATTATATATTGAAAAGTATTATGAAGAATAACAAGAATAAGTTACCAGAAAGTGACAGGTAATGCTATTTTATTTTTTTTAAGATTTTATTTATTTATTTTTGAGAGAGAGAGAGAGCACGAGCACACACACAAGCAGGGGGAGGGGCAGAGGGAGAAGCAGACTCCCCATTGAGCAGGGAGCCCAATGCGGTACTCAATCCCAGGACCATGGGATCATGACCTGAGCTGACGGCAGACACTTAACCTACCGAGACACCCAGGGACCCAGGTAATGCTATTTTAGATATGGTGGTCAGGGAAGACCTCTTTGAGCAGGTGATCATGGTAAAAATCAGTGTGTGAGATTTAATAGTTTTTGTTCTTCATAAAGACTATGATTTTGCTGTAACTACTTTGTATGTCTCTTTCTAATTCCCAAGACATTTGCATACTTTGAAAATTGAGTGCTGTTTCACAGTGGAACACATAAAACTATTGATTCATTTTCCTCTTGAATGCATGTAGTTTTTCCTCTCAGGTCTTTAGATAGGTAAGATTTTATTCTACTTACACACAGGTCTCCATTTTTCCTAACTATGCTTAGGCATTCTGTCTCCTGTCCCATTTTATAATCTTATTTATTTAGAACTATCTATCCATGTCTATGTAGATATATATATTTCTATTCATATACTTGCAGTCTATATAAATCAGTATGGAAATAAAGGCATGCTATTCTAGATTCAGATAAAGAGACAGACATGGACATACATAGAGGTCAACAGCTAGAGTTTTCTATTAAGGTCTCTGGCTTCAGATGTGGTCTGACATCATGAAATTATGTCTTATGGTTGGAGAAGTCCCAAAATTATGATTTCACCTCTACAGAGTTTAACGAAGACTAACTCTGAGGAGGTGTGCCGATCATGCTGTCATTTCAGAAGTCCAGAGCAAATGCAGCTGGTGTTTGTTCTGAAGCCAGAGTCAAAGAAGAGCAAGTCTACCTTAGTGAGAATATTCCCTTTTAATTGGGTGTCTATAGACACAGATTTTATAATTTCTCAAAGACAGCATAATCCTTTATTTTAATATTTATTTTCATTGTGATAGAACCAGAATATGGTTTTTAAACTTAGGTATTCATACTTTAAACAAACAAATGTTAAGTGGACAGGGCTCAGATCTATTTGTATACATCTTAAAGAAGAAAACAAATGGGTGACATTGTTCCAGTTCTCTGGAGGCTTAATATCCATTTGTTGATACAAGACATACAGAATAAAAACAGACAAACATGAAAATAGAAGAAATAAATGGAAATGCATGAACCATGGTGACAAGATAGAACAAGCTAGAATAAGTGCTAAGGGAGTATTACTGGTGTAGACTGTGCCTACAGTGATCACAAGGTGTAGTTAAGAAAGCTTTGGCAACTAAATGAGAACTAGAACTAAAATCTCAAGAGTTTATTTTGGGAGATGGAAAGCCATTGATGGGTGTTGATTGGAGGAAGTGGGACAAGAATGTTTTAGAAAGTAATACCATGCAGTGAAATGGAGAGTAGTTTAGAAGGGAGAGAGACGATCAGATAATATTATATTTTAAACATTATCTTGACACTGAAATTAGTTAATTTGGTGGGAAGTTCTTTGTTTAGGCTTTACCATGCAGAAATTGGTTTTTATAATAATGCACTCATTTTCTATGAACACCAATATTACTGCAATTCTTTTTGATTATTTTATTTCCTAAGAGGATTGCAAGTTGCATAAATTAAATGCATAAACCAATTCCTTTCAAAAATGAGGAGAGTGCTTTGAAAATTAGATATATGGTGCCAATGGGGAATAAAAGCAAATGTACTAAGTCCACAGGGAAGGAAAATAGTCAGATAATAGAGTGAAGACAAGGTTGGCAATCTTAGCAAAAATGAAACAACAGATGGGGTATAATTTTTGTGAATCCTCACACAGATGGTTCACCAGATGGATTCTGCCGGGTTCATACAGCTTATGTGTATTTTTCAGCTGCTTATCAGGATAGGCAAGGCCACTTCTGTGCAGGCAAAGTCTTTGCTTGGTTCGGATTATTGAAATATAACACTGGAATACATTGGTAGTTGGCAACACAATATAAAGTGTTTTTATTAACTGCCATTTCTAATTAGACAGATACATGTAGATAATGTTATTTTAAAGACATTGGAATTCAGAAAGAACTCATAGGTCATGGCTTATAAAATGCTGTTCTGGGACTTTATGTAGGTTTAGAAGATTTGGGGTGTTTAATTCAAACTTTGGCTATCATTTCAGGCTATTATCTTTCGGAACTTTATTTTTAAAAATAATTTCCTCTGAAATAACAGTAACAAAATATATTTAATTTAACAGGGTTATAACTGAAGAATGATTTAAGTAAAGCAAGAAAATATCTCTTTGTAAATTAAATTCGATCTGTAATTGGCACTCAGTGTAACATCCTGCACTTTGGTTGATATTTATACTAGTAAATGTCTAGTAAAAATACTATTAAATATCTTAGTAAATGACGAAAGTCATTATCTTTAGCAAACTGCTATGGTGTGTGTGTGTGTATTAATTTTGAAATAAAGATTCGTTACAATTCAGAACCATTTTCACTGACTAATAGGACTTCTTAGAAGGAACGTCCCTTAAATAAAATGGAAAATCAAGAATAAACTATTTAAACACTTAGGCTTTCAAATAATTGCTCTTCAAAAAGATGTATTTCTTTAGATTTTTGGTACAAACAGGGCTCTATTTTATTTGGGGCTTGCTCTTTCCACTGTTACAAGATGAGATCTTAATTCAATGTGATTTTAAATTCTAGCAGGAGGGATTTTTCTTATTGTAGCTATTGTAAGGCATCGATTTGTTAACATGAAAGGAATCTGATCTGTCTGGAGACACTACATAAGGCCGGACAGCAGGAACTCCAGGATGTTTCAGATATAGTTCTCTTTAAAGACAAATATGTCAATGGTAGAGCATTTTAAATAGAACATATACAGAGTTGTATTATTTTCCAAATATTGTTATGTTAATTGTTTCATTGGAATCATATAGCTGTCGTTTGAGGTTGACATGGCAAATATAATCATCTCCATTTTAACAAATGATAAAACTGGAACTTGTGTAAAATGAAAGACTAATAAAAACTTGTACACTTAGTCAATGGAAGAGCCTGGACTCTGGTTCACTGCTCTCCAGTAAATACTTACTAAGAGCCTACGGTGTGCCAAATAGATGTAGTTTGTGCTACTCTGCTGAGTCCTGACATGAAGTATTCAAAGTCAAGAACCCTAGACATTGTGTCTATACATAAATGAACCAAACCACAATGAAGATTTTATTTATTCTTTCAATGATTAGATTTTATGTTTAATAATAAGTACCACTTTTTTTTTTTTTAGTTGGAATTTGAGGGTTCATAGGAAAGAGAGACGGCATTTACTCTCAAGGCACTTACAGTATATATTACTGCATAATATACTCACACTTATATGCACTAAGTCCACTGGAGGGAGTTAAAGAAAGCATCAAGGCCAAAGTGACATTTCTGGTGATTCTTGAAGAAGTTGAAATAGCAGTCAGAAGCAGGATAAAGTCCTTCTGGAAAGAAAGAGTAGCACATACAAAGTCAATACCTGTAAGGATACACAAAGGTTTCAATATTGCTCGTGCATCAGGTCTAAGCTGTGGAGTGGCAGAAGATGAGAACGGACAGGGAGGTAGCCCACAGATCATGACCATGTGACTGAGTCTGTGAGGAGATTAAGGTTTCAGTTCCTTAAGCAATGTAAAACTATCGGAAGTTTTGAATAGAGGTAAAGCTGGCAAAGTATGGTTATTAAAAATGATCATCCTGGACTACTTAAGGGAGATTTCAACAAAAACATAATGAGAGGAAATAATAGCATCTGAACTAGGCTAAAACAAGTGGGAATGAAAAATAATAGAAATATTGAAGTGTTTGAATTGCAAGGACTTCCGTGAGTGATTGCATGTGGAAGGGGAAAAAATGAAGGGTTGAGGGAAGATGAAAGAGTATAAGATGACTCTCAGATTTTAACTTGAACCTTTTAATGGATAATGATGACATTTATCATGGTAAGCATTAAAGGAGAACCAGACTTGGTTGTTGATGAGTTGAGGAGAAGTAGAGATGGATTTCAATATAGATTTAATTTCATTTTAACAGGCAAAGTTTGAATTCCCCAAGGGATAGCCAGATAGTTATATTCAGTAGGCAGTTAGTTACAATAGTATGGTGGTTTGGATACAGATTTAGCAGAAAGCCTCATACATTTAGGTGTTGAAGCCTTTTCTGAATGACATTCCCCAGGAAGGAGGGTACAAAGTAAAAATAAAGACAGACAGGGAACACCAAAATGTAAGGTACAGGAAAAGCATAATAGTACAATAGTTACATTAACTATTCTTATGCTTCTTTGCCATAATTAGTTTTCTTCTCATCTGTCACAAGAAACAGAGACTGTGAATTCCATATTTAATTTTATTATTTTATATTTTATTTATCATCGTATGTTTAGCACCTATAATAATGTTTGGAACATAGTAGGAACTAAATCACATTTTACTGCATGCATGAATGAATGATATAGTCAAGCGACATTTAGGAAAGCATACAGAAGGAAAAAAAGAAGGTCAGAGAGATTGGAAAATCTGGCAGAGAACAAAATAAAATACGTTCTAAATCTCCATAACAAAGTGTAACTTTAAAAAAAATCTGAACTCTTGAATTGACACATTCTGGATAATATCTCTAATTTGTCTTCCTGGAATTAAAATGTCATGCTTTTGTAAGAACAAAGTAGAGAAATATTATATGAATATGACTTTACCTAGGAAAATACAGTATTTGAAATTCATTCATCATTTAGGTAATCTTAATTTTCCATATGGACACAGATAAATAATATCAAATTTAACCACAGCTCAAGCTCAGATTTTGTGGCTTGTTCAAAACTACGGCTCTGTAACAATCCGTTTATGTCACAAAAATTGATTCATTAGATAAATAGAAATCTATGAAAGCCAGCGGATCTACAGTTTTTCCTTTTATTTACATGTAGATTCTGTTTCTTTATTTTCTTATGCTGTAAATGAGCAATCACTATATAATCAATCTGTTTGATTTTAAAGTATTTATGTTTCTGAGGACACCATATTGATCATCTTAACCAGAGTTTTCATTACATTTATATGACCTAAATCATAAATCCATCTGCTATTTCACCAAATTGGTGGTTTAAGTTCTCATTCTCAAATAAATGTACAAGAATTTTTATTAACTAAAAAGTTATCATTATGGGTATTATTACAAGGTTTTCTATTTTATTTTTTGGAAATACTATGCTTTAATGGAAAAAATTGTATGTGTGTGCATGTTTGTGAAATACTAATTATCTGGAATATACATCATACTTCCCATAATCTCTTGCATTTGTTTACTTATACAGTTCTCATTCTAGATTGTAATCTCTTTCAAGAAAAAAAAATGTATATTTTGTTCTGTATTTTTCTGTGATTTTTTACCCAATCCTATCTATATACTGCTTCCTGCCAAAGAGATTTTTTATAAATATAATTCTTATTTTTTTGAATTCCCTACTTGAAACTTCACTGGTTCTGTAAACAACTGAGGATAAACCTAAAACCCCTTAGTGTAACCTACAAATTTCTCCATAATCTGGCTCTTGTCTAAACTCTGGATTTATCTCTTGCTTCCTCCAGGCTGTTTCTTGCCTCAGTGCCTTTGATCATGTTGATCAATGGCTTGCAGTGTTCTTAGATCAGCCCATGTTCTTCTTTCTCCCCTCCTGTTACCTCCTGGCTGTCTGCTTAAAATATTCAGTTCATGTCTTTTTCTATATAAAGCATATTCTGTCTCCATTCACCCAGGCGGAAATGACAACAATGTTGTCAGCATTTTTGCTTTCATCATATCAGAGTCAAACCTCTGTCACCCTCCTATCCTTCACATCTGGTTGTGCAGTAGTATTATCGCTATGTCTATGTCTATCTCCATCTCTACCTCTACCTTTGTCCTAACCTATCTATACACCTGTAATCAGATCTATTTAAAGGTATCTATATCTATCTATATCTACATCTATCTATATCATTTATATGTAATTTATAATGAGTATATTAGGATGTCATTTAAAACCAAGGACCAGGTTTTACTGTCTCAGAAAGTAAGAATATGTTTGGCTTATAACAAGTATTTAATAGACATTTCTAGTTGAATGAGTGAATTAATGAATGAGAGCACTATTGTTTCAATGTAAGAACTAATAGAAGAAGCAGATAGACAGGAAGATACCAATTCAGGAGCATGTAGTGAATAAGAACATGGATACTGGGATCAGGACATCTTGTCAGTTCTAACTTCAAAATATATCCAGAATCTGACCACTTTTCAGCATTTACCTCCACAGCTGTGGCCCTGTCTTAGGTATCATCCTCTCTTGCCTCAATTCTTGCAAGAACCTCCAAACTGGTTCTACATGCTTCTACCCTTCTACCCTATGTATTTTAATACAATATTTTAATTTTAATTGCATTTTATATGGTAACAAGAAAAAATAATTTAAAAATGTAAATCAAATCATTGTACTCATTTGTTCTAACCTCCTGAATCCTTCGTCTGGAGTAGAAACCTGAAATCCCTCCTATGGTCCAGAAGGTCCTTTATGGTCTGCCATCATATCTTCCACCACTCTCTTTTTCTTACTAACTTTGGTCCAGCCACACTGGCATCCTTGCTGCTTACGGATCTTGCTGGGCACATTTTGTACTCAGGGATGTTAATCTAAGGATTTCTTTGTCATAGAATGCTCTTCCCTAAGATGGCTGCTTCACAAACCCTGTACCTCCTTCAAATCTTTGCTCAGACATTAACATTTTCAATGAATTCTATTGTGACCAACCTCTTTAATACTGTGACCAACCTATTCATCCTTATCCCACATGATCACCTTAGTGCCCTGTAGTGATGGCCATGAAAATGCCCTGCTCAGATACCCTGCAGACCAGCACTAATTGACTAATGTTTCAGTTGCTACCTTTCTTGATCAACCTCAGTGATACCCCTGTTCTCCTGTCTCTCCATGTTTCTCATTGGGTCCCAATTAGTAAATGAACATCATTGTAGGTTTAATGGAGGTCCGTTCTAGCAAGGCATGGGGCTCCTTTAATGGCAGATTTTGCCTCAAGGACTCCCCATCAGACTTGCCAAACTTTTCCTAGAACTGTGTTATATTCAGGACTCTTCCTCTTCAAGTCTTCCTCCTTTCCCGTCTCCTTTACAAGAGTCACACCTGCATTACAGTTTGAAGGTTCTTCTTGCCTTCTCTGGATTCCTCTTCTTTCTCCTTCACAGAAGTTTTCCCAATAAATTTCTTGCATATCTATTCCTGACTTAGCATCTAATTCTTGGAAGATTTAAACAAATATGTTTGCTATACTTTTTCTTTTCTCCGTCGCATTGATTTGTGCCTGGATTTTGAATTAATGGTGACTGAGTGTTCAGACAAAGATGTCAATATCATTGAAAGAAGATTTTTATTACTTGTAGTTCCTGAGAGGAGAGGGCATACTCTACTAGGCAGGGCCTCGGGGGAAGCACCAGGTTCAGTTAGGAGGCAGAAAGAAGAGTGAAAGGAAAGCATGGCTCAGAGCCTTCCTGTATTTTCTGTAGGAAAGTCAAGACGGGGCAGGGAAGCAGCTTACAACTGGCTAGTTTGAATAATGTCAGCAGGCTCTGGGCTATAAGGATGGTCTCTAATTGTCTGGCCCTGGGTGTTTATGGCAGGGGAAATATTGGCTTGGTGTATAAATTACATAAAGGAGGTGATTGGGGGTATGCACTCAGGATTGGTGGGAGGGTTTATAATATGATTTCATGTGCCCATGAAAGCTGGATTGCAGGGGATTTGTAAACAACTTGGGTTGTTAGTTTGGCCCTATGATTAACAGATTAATAGACAAATATAAAAATTAAAAAAAACACACAGAACAAACATGTATTATCTTCTAACACAAGGGTTGCAAATGACAGCCCATGGGCCAAATCCAAATTATCACCTGTTTTGCAAATTAAGTTTTGTTGGAACACAGCCATGCTCATCTGTTTACATATTGTCTGTAGCTACTTTCACATTACAATGGCAGAGTTCAATAGTTACATCAGAAACCTTATTGCCAGCAAAGCCTGAAATCTTTACTGCCCAGCCTTTAGAAAACGTTTGCCGACATCTGTTCTAACGTACTGCCTTATCTACTTATTTAATGTTTATTGTTTGTTGTCTGATTTTCCCCAACAGAGAGTCAGTTGTACAATACAGAGATAATTCTTTGTTGTATTCGCTAATATGTGCCAGGAAACAGCACTGGTGCTTAACATATAATAGGGATGGAATCAATATTTATTGAATGAATAAATGAGCTCAAATTTGTATTCCTAATCCAGACCTTTTATTGAGTAATTTTGTGATATTAACAAGTTCCCTAAAATTTCTAAGTCTCAGTTTGATCATATAATAATAGAGCCCACCACAAAGAGTTAGTTTGGGCATTAAATGATATAATGCATGGAAAATGATTAATGCACATTTGAATATAGTAAGCATTCAATTAATGTTAGATATTTCATAGATAATGCAAGACTTTTCACTTAACTGTCTAATGTTAGAAAAATTCAACTTACTAATTGTTAATCGATGTATGTACACTAAATATTTGTTTGGAAAAAAGTTTATAGATTCTGTCTAAACCAGGATTAATGATATTTCCTAACTGCCCCATAGGGTATTGGAAAGGACAATTGAGATTTTATTTATAACAGTATAGAAAACTGAATAATGAAAGATACAATATGGATTTGGATGCTTTTCATTCTTCTAACTTAAGTAAAAGCAATCACTAAATAAAATAATAGAACAATCTCTTTGCATTTTACTCTTCATATATAAGGTGTTGTAAATAGAGGAGCAATTGAATTTGACGTATTTGTTGAAGCATTTAAGCATTTATCAACTTTACCATATTTGAATAATAAGAAAAACCCCTTCAGTTGTAAATGTTAGGTGATTGATATTTCAACGGAGTTTGAATCTCTATTTGGAGACATATCATAGATCTGTGTATGAAAAACCTTAGCTTGAGCAGCATTGGAAAAAGTGCCATTTCCCCCACAAAAGCGTAAGTTTTGATAAGCTGTAATTGTTACGTGGTATTTGTGTTCTGATTAGTACACCTGCTTTCTCTTGTTCATTTCCCACTCCTCATCGCTGTATTCTCAACCACTTGCACTCCACCATTCTTCTGATGCTGTGTTTGTCAAGGTCACTCATGGTATTTGGATCCCATAGTGGTTGATATTTCTCAATCTGTACCTTATTCATTTTCCAGAAGTATGTAAACTAGATAACCATCCTTGTCTTTGTCTGTTTCTTTGCAATCACACCTTCTTTGTTTTAGTCTTATTTCTTTGCCACTGGCTCTTGGTCTCCTTAAGTGCTCTCTTCCCTCAGCTCACATCACAGGGTTCTGGTTTGCATCTTATTCTTTCTTGTTTTAAAATATCTACTTTTTATTTGAGCCTGTGGCTGTAGTCATCATCAGTGCTGATGATTCCCAACATCTATTGTTCCCTTTGAGACTTGTTTCCTGGGCTCCAAGCAGTTATGTAAATATTTATGTAGAAATAGATGAGCATTTCCACTTGAAATTTGACATTTCTAAGCTGAGATTATTTTCCCATCAAGGCTGTCCCACCTCCTATAATTTTATCTCCATAAATGATACCATTTACTTATGGTCTCCCAAGCAAGCAATATGGAAGACATTATAGACAACTCTTTCTCATTCTATAAATAGTTGGAATAAATCACAAAGTACTGTTGAGTCATTTTATGTGGATACTTCTTAAAGCTGTCTACTTCTCTCCCTCTCCATTGCTACTATTCTAGCTCATACAATCATCATCTCTTTCTTGCATTATTAAAATTATTTTTTGTTATTAAACATCCAGGCTTGGTTTCTTCCACATTCAGAGATGTAGGATAATTTTAGACAGATAATAGGTGAATATTCTAATCGTTCACTCTTGTAATTTCTCTTTTCTGTTTGTCTAACAAATCCTCTTATCTTACTAATTTATATAAATTAACTTAGGTTTTCATTTATATGTAGTTTAAATTTAATTTGGCTTTAGATTTAGATTATATTTCAAGTTAGTTATAGACTTCGATTGAGATTAGATTTAGATTTAATATAGATTTCCCTAAACTACTACTAAGAAGCTTGAAAATCTTTTTAAATATTTTTTTGCCACTGAGTTGCCCCACCTTTGTTCATATTCTTTCTTCAAATATCTAGTGCACAGGTTCTTAGACTTCTCAGACCCTTAAAGCTTCTCAAAAACTTTTTACACCTTTAAGAAATTTGAGAGCTCCAAAGCACTTTTGTTTATGTGAGTTCTATATACCAATCAGATATTAAAAATGAGAAAATATTTAAAATATTTATTAGTATATTACAAAAATAAACACTTACATGAAAAATAACTATTCAAAACAAAAATGTGAAAAAAGTGGCATTGATTTATATTTTTGCAAATTTCTTTAAAGTCTGGTTAAATAGAATATAGCTTGTGATATTGTGCTTTATAATAAGAAATATATATTTGGTCTTTATCCCTTTTTCTGACAGAAAAGTTCCCCAAATCCTAGAAATTTCTCAAGTGTTGAGAGTGATAAAAATGTCTTTTGTTACGTTAATGAGGTGATTTTTGGCTAGAACCCAAGGATAGGGTCTGTTTTCTAGTGGAGGAAATCATGTGATTAGAGGATTAGAACTTTCAGTCCCACCCTCTGCCCCTGGAGAGGAGATGGAGTGGTGGCAGCTAGAAATTGGGTCCAATCACCAGTGGTCAATGTGTTAATCAATCATGCCTAAATAATGAAGCCTCCATAAAAACCCCAAAGGATAAGGTTTGGAGAGCTTCCAGGTTGGTAAACACATGGAGGCACGGGTGTTATCGAAAACTGACCTCTGTGGTTTGGAGCCAAAACATAAGGCAGAGAGAGTTGGAGATAAAGAGGAATGACAGGTGTATTGCTTCCTGGGGCAAAGAGGGCTGCAGCAGGCTAAGGCCTTCAAAGACTGTAAACCCACCCAGAGGAAAAAGGGGCTGGCGGATTTTATAGGGAAATACAGGATCTAGCCGGTTTCAACAGGAATTGTGTTTGTGCTACCAGCCTTCTTACTCCTCTACAGGGTGGTACCAGGTTCCTGAAACAAGAGGCCAAGAAGGGAGGAGGAGATATTTGCAGAGAGAGGAAAAATGTTTCTTAGTTTAAAATTGAGACTCGCTGAAGCATTAATGTAGCCATTTTGAATTTTGTTCAACTTTACGCTTTTAAGGGGGTTCACTGGGAAAGTGGTGCACTTGGAAGGAGCATGGAAGTTTTGCACCCTTTCCCTGTACCCTGCCCTACGCAGCTCTCCCATGTGGTTGTTCCTGAATTATATCTTTTTATAATAAACCAGTGATCTAATAAGTAAAATGTTTCTCTGAGTTACTTTAGCAAATTAATTGAACCCGAAGAGGAGGTCCTGGGAACTACTCAATTATAGCCAGGGGTCAGAAGCACAGGTAACAACCTGAACTTGCAATTGGTTGTCTGAGTCCAAGGAAGGGGTTGTTAGAGCCAACAGTCTATAGCCAGTGGGTCAGAAGCACAAGTGATAACCTGTGCTTGTGACAGGTGTCTGAAGTGTGTGTGGGAGGTGAGGGGCAGTCTTGTAAGACTGACCCTTTAACCTGGGGGATCTGAAACTGTCTTTGGGGTAAAAGTATCAGAATTGAGTAGAATCCTTGGACACTCTGCTGGTGTTCAAGAAGTGCTTGGTTGTATGTGTGAGGAGCCCCTCCCCACACCACACATGCATTCACATCGCAATTGGTCTCAGAACACCAAATTACAGCTAGATTCTTCTATTTACTCTGAATGCAATCTGTTGCCATATACTGTTTTGGTGGAAGTATATGAACAAAATCAGGCCTCATACAGATTTATACTTATAAAATAAATGCAGGATATTTTAATTTCCTTTCAGATAATTGTGAAGGGAGACTTTTATATTACACCAAAACCTGACTGTTGGCAATTTCTTAAAGGTTACTTGTAATATGGAATTCAAAACCGTATCAGTGAGGTTTTAGTACTTAGTTTCAATAGACCCCATTGGTCCATTTTGTACTTGGAATCAATTTTTAACCCATACAAGATTCTTTTTTTTTTTTTTTTATCAGATCAGGCATTTACCATTTGGAAAATATTGGCTCCCTGAATTGTCCATATCTTCTAAATATGGACACATTTTATTACCCAATATCAAATAATCATATCTGTGAATCTGATAACCAATCTCATCAAGAACCTTTTTAAATATTGGAAAGGTATCAAGCCTATAACGGCAGATACAGGTTTTACAGTATTTGGATTTTTGCTTAAAAACTCAAATTTTTAATTGGCAATAATACTGTTGGCCGTGTTCCTTGTGGGGCAGGCTTCCTTTGTTCATTCTCAAGAAAATGTCTGCCAGCTACCAAACTGCAAAAAATCATTGTTTATGCATCAAGTCCTTGTATCCATTTAACATGTTGTTTCATAAAAAAATCCAGTTCGGCTCATAACTCAAACATTTACTCAAATGCTTCGCTGGAAGATAACAATTGTACTTTGGTAGTCAGCAGAAAATCTTTCCTTATTATAATTTTGTCACAGAGATTATTTTCCACAGTCACATAGTCAGGAATTAAGATTTGATCATTTTTTTTTCTTTCAGGAACATTCTTAAGTAAAAAAGTTATTTCATTTACTATGAGTATGTGACAGTGACAATGACAATATGACCATGAACACTTGTGTAAAAACACTACGTTAAGGCACCAGCAGTTTTACCCATTAAAGCTTCATCATTGCCAGTGCAAATGTTGCACAGGGGAAAGTAAAATGAGTTTTAGTATATTATTATGAAAATGGTTTAGACCTGTGGACAACCTTTTCAGAGCTCCTGCTATCTTTTCTTATAAGTAACTCTAGCAATGTAATGGAATATTACATTTTTAGGAATTTACAAAAACATTTATTACCTCAGAAAACTTAAATAACAACAAAAAAGGATGAACATGGATAAAGAGATAAACGATTTTTTAATTTATTTAGGAAGAAAATTTCCCTAAATTACGTACACTATCTCCAATATATGTATTTATACTGACTTATATTTTTCTTTCTTTAAGAAGTCAGACAATTTCTTTTCTTTTTTTGTTACTCCTATAGAACTTCAATCTTTTGACTTGTTATAATCGTTATTAAGAATAGAAGATACTTAGATAAATGCTGAATGTTGCAAAAGTTGCCAAGAAACCTACAGTTAGTTCTGGTCAAGGACTGAACAAACAGATTTAATATATTCATTACACATTCCAGCCCTTTCCTGGGGATGGGAGAGGGCAGAAGGGGCAGCAGGGGTGGATGTAAGTAAAACGTTAACACATTGTTGAGAAACTTAAAGAAGACTAAATAGAATGAGAGATTACCTGTTAAGAATAATAATTAAATCAGCTCTTTTATCCAGATAAAATCTAAATCAAAATAATGCAGACAAAATGGATTTAGCAAAATAATTAAAAACACAAAAATAAAACTGTATGGTAATTATGGTAACTTTCACTTCAAGAGAATCTCTATACACAATAGTGTTTCTAGTATTGATTTTATTACCTTGATTATTTATTTCTTTAAAATCATTCTTGATGTTGAAACTGGTAGGATGGAAATGACCTTTTATAAACAACAGAAAAGACCTAAAACAAATTTTTTCCTGAAGCCCAAAGAGACCTGATAATGAGAAGTATTCTCATATTTCTCAGGTTACTAACAAAAAATTGAGGCATATGATCCTTGTATTACGGATTATATTTATGATTTGGTGTTATTTTAAAAAGGTCAGAAAACCCTTGATTTTTAGCCATTTAATGTTTTCTGTCCCTTTGTCTCCCAGAATAGGAAATCCAAAAATGTATGGCAAAAATAGCAGAGTGAAAAACATATTCTGTGGATCTAATCTGAGAGAAAAAAAAAATATTGGGTAAAACTCAATCCATGTAACAACCTTGTGGAGATAGTCGCATTTGGAAAAACATCAAAATACTGCATGTCAGAATTATTTTGCCCTTTAACAATTGATTGCACAAAACCTAGTTTCCAGATTTACTTAACTCATAAGGTTTTAAGATCTATTGTTACATAAACATAATGTTGCTATTTCTAGACAGAATATGCCTTCTCCAGTGGAAATGATTTGGTGCCCTACAATTATAAACCTGCCTTAATTGACTCTAACTTTATAGCAGAGTTATTATAGAACCTTATTCTTATTCTTCTGATGGTTTCAGAAAAAGAGTGACTGCAAAAGATTTAGAATTCTAATTTTCAAATTATGCTTGTCTCAAGATTTGACACCTTCATTTGCTTTATTTCAAACTTGGTGGAAATGTTTTTATCCAGATGACCAATGAATGTCCTGTTTTGTCTGGGACTATGGGGATTCTCTGGATGCAGTTCTTTTCAGAGCTAAAACTACAAAAGGCCAAGTAAACCAGGATGATTGACCACTGTATCCTTGTCTGTTATCTACATATAGCTTGCAAGTCCATGTCCATCACTTTTTATCTCTGATCTCAGGTACTTGAATCAGCTTCTTTGATACTTAGTTTTTATCTGTAAAATGAAAATTAATAATCTCACTCTGATAGAATTGGTGCAAGAAATACTAATAATATCTGTAAAAAACTCTAGCACAGCTCTTGGTTCATAACAAGAAGCAATAAATGATAATTCTTTGAATTGTCTTTGTTTTGCTTGGGAAATGGAAATAATTGCTTGATACACATAATATATAAACATCTTCCAAAATAAAAAAAATACTAGAAAAATATGTGATGAAAATGAGAGTCTGTTCTCAGAAGGAGTATACATCATAGCATAAACATATAAAGGAGTAGTACAACTTCAGCAATAATAATAATACATATGTTAGAGAAAACAGATTTCATTCTTAATTGATCCAAACATATATCAATAAAAATAATATTCATATCTAGTATTAGTAAGAGTATCAGGAATCAATATTTTTATGTTCTTTGGTGGAAGTATAAATTATATAGCATTTATAAAGGCTAACAGACACTGTGTAACAGAATGTCAAATAAACATATCACTTGACCAATAATTTTATTTGTAGTATTCTATGCTAGGGAAGCCTTTGCACTTGTAGCCAAAGATGTATGATTAGCAATGGCCATTGCAACATACCTTTCATAAGGAAAAGTTGTAAACAAACCAAGAGTTAAATATATTATGATGAGTGTAATGACCATTCTATGAAACATTATAAGACCATTAAAAACAGTGATAGAAATAACTGTTGTTAAATCACTGTTGATAAATAAACATGGAAGGAAAATGCTATACATAAAAAAGTATTCAATAAGACATACAGATAGAAAAATATTTTTTTCTGAAAAATTATGTGTGTGTGTGAGAGAGAGCAAGAGAGACAGAGAAACGTCCAGAAATATACACGAAAGCATTTAAAGTTAGTTCTTTAACTAACTTTAGTTGAGTGAGTGAGTGGAGAGTGGGTGGAGAGTGAGTGGAAGAGATTTATCATTATCCTTAATGCTTGTATATTTGATTTATTACCATGTACAAATATTACTATTGCATTTAGAAGCAATAAATAAGTAAATAATGTCTTTTTTCAAGAAGAGCTTTAAATGTGATTTGTCAGAAATTTGTCTTGCTAGAATATAAAGTCTATAGGTTCAGGACATATGTCTATCTTGCTCCTCTCTGAATCCTGAGCATCTGTCACAGTGCCAGGCACCAGTTGGTCCCTAAAAAATGGTGAGAAAATATCTATTTAGTGTTATATAACTGCCTGGATAGACTGTCAAAGCATTTTTTTTTAAAAGACTTTATTTATTTATTTGAGAGAGAGAGAGTGAGCAAGAGGAGAGAAGGAGCCAAGGGAGAGAGGCAGTTGGAGAGGGAGCAGACTCCAGCAGGGAACCTGATGTGGGGCTGGATCCCAGGACCCTGGGATCATGACCTGAGCAGAAGGCAGACACTTAACCAACCTGAGCCACCCAGGTGTCCCTGTCACAGCATTTCTTTTCTTTCTTTCTTTCTTTCTTTCTTTCTTTCTTTTTTCTTTCTTTTTTTTTTTGTCAAAGCATTTCTTTTTCTTTTTTTTTTGTCAAGCATTTCTTTGCTTTTTTTTTTTTTTTTTTTAAGATTTTATTTATTTATTTGACAGAGAGAGAGACAGCTAGAGAAGGAACCCAAGCAGGGGGAGTGGGAGAGGGAGAAGCAGGCTTTCCACTGAGCAGGGAGCCCGATGCGGGGCTGTCAAAGAATTTCTTAAAGATTTTACACACTAGTCTGTCAGGAAGTTTTACCATGAGATTTTTCTAGTAAAGAAAGTTAAAACTAGAGCAGAGCTCAAAGGACAATTAAGTTTGAAAACACTATACTAGGCTTGGGAGGCTGAGTATAATCACAGGACTAACTGAAAACTGAAGAGTGTTGGGGGGCAAAGTCAGGAGAGGATCATCAAAGATGCACAAGACCGGCAGCTACGTGGGACTAAGGATGGTGACACTGAGAGGGGGCGGAAATCGACATACCTTTTGTGCTATTTTTCTGAGAGAAAAGCCAGTTGCATTCATCCTATTTCATCAATTCATTTTTAAATTTTCATTTTAATTTCTCTGAAAACAGGATGCATCTTTCAGTTAATGGTGTTTTCAATTGCTGTCAGTCAGCCAGGTAGCAGTTATGTGAAAACCTATTTTTGACTCCTGCTAAGATCAAGAAAACTCCAGCATCAAAGAATCTTAGAATTAATTTATAAATTAAATGCTTTCAATGTTACCAAAACTGTTACTCTAAGAAACATCTTTGAGGAGTTCTTTCATTTTAAACTTGTAAATGAGAAATAGTGCTCTTTATGTTCAAGCTGTACAAAATATTAATAATAAAATAACTGTCTCGGTAATAGCAGCAAGTAAACTCTTGAATTATTCAGCCAGCGGTAACTCAAGTATCTGCTCTGAGGTGGGTGTGGTGCAAGGCTGTGGACCTATGAGAGAGAAGAAGAAAAAAGGCTGGACCTGAAAGTACTAACTGAGTAATTTCTACTCACACAAAATAGGCTTATGTGTAGCCTGCGCGAAAAAATGAACTAGCACTTATCCTAGTTAATCATAAATTTCTATGATTAAGTTAATCTCTAGGAGTGCTTCAGAGGGATTACAATACACAAATGCATTACACATTTTCTGATGTATGCTTCCTAACATGCTGAAGAGGAGTTCAGATAGGAATGAATATATTATCTTCTAAATTGCAACTAGCTCCCATCTAGGAAAAACATTTATCAGGATTTCATAAACTTCTCTATGTAAGTGCCTGCAAGTGAGTTAACTTGATAATTTCTTCCCAACCCTCCTTCCTATGTTTTTGTCCTAAGGACAGATTTGCATATAAGAAGGAATCTTACAATGACCCTCTGGTGATAACCTTCTATTAGAAAGGCCCTTTATGTTGCATACGTTGTCTGAATTTTTTTTTTTTTTTTAAGATTTTATTTATTTGACAGAGAGAGAGGGAGAGCACAAGTAGGCAGAGAGGCAGGCAGAGGGTGAGGGAGAAGCAGACTCCCCGCTGAGCGGGGAACCCAATGCGGGGCTCAATCCCAGGACCCTGGATCATGACCTGAGCCGAAGGCAGATGCTTAACGACTGAGCCACCCAGGCGCCCCCTGTCTGAAATTTTTATATGCTTTTTATTATTATCAGTCTAAAATAAATAATATTTGCAACCTTGAGCTATAAAACTAGCACTGTACTTATGGAGTGGTTTTAGCAAATGCCTGAGTCGACATGGACAGGGGAATATTTAGTAAAATGCTTTTACTCTGGAAATGGAATAATCCGGTGGATACTGCAGTTATTTGTTATTATCTGAGCAATGTTAAAGTGTCCCTTTAGATTTATATGCATATTGAACTAAAGCTGTTGATTCTGTTGCAAAGTGTCATAGTAGTATACTGTGTCATAGCTATTTTGGGGGGTTAGACATACTAGGAGAAAATAAAATCCAAATTGGTCTTAAAATTTATATTTTGTATTCAACATATGTATCAAACCCCCCTGTTTGTTACCAATGTAACAGAGCCATCCAGTTATATTTATTATGTCATTTCCAGAATCATTTAGCCAAACATGCTCTAGTCTTTTCTGAAAATAGAAAGTTTTTTTTTTTTTTAAAGATTTTATTTATCTGACAGAGAGAGACACAGCGAGAGAGGGAACACAAGCAGGGGGAGTGGGAGAGGGAGAAGCAGGCTTCCTGTGGAGCAGGGAGCCCGATGCGGGGCTCCGGGGCTCGATCCCAGGACCCCGGGATCATGACCTGAGCCAAAGGCAGATGCTTAAAAACTGAGCCACCCAGGAGCCTGAAAATAGAAAGGTTTTGATAACCTTTAGAGCCCTGGAGTTTTTGAGAAATCAAATATTCTCAGATGTCCGAGATTCAGAAAAAATTGAATATGGCTATACACTAAAGAAAGCATCCAAATGTACAAATGCCTACCTCTGAGTTGGGTATATTATAAAATTATTAATGTTATAACTAATAAGCTTATCATGAAGATAAATGTATTGAGGTAACTGCTGAAGAAAAAAATGTAAGGATCAGAAGGCTTTCCTTCCCCACCCCCCAATTCCAAATTATTCATTGACACTGTCATAATATTGAACGTGAAGAGACAGTTTGTCCTCATTATTGTTGTTAACATTTTGATTTAACCATTACATATTATTTAAATAAGTTTATACAGTCAATTACTCGTATGCCTGCATAGCTTACTTAAGTGATATTGAACAGTTTGAAATTCTTAATTAGATAGATTCTCTTTAATTTTCTATTAAATTCTACTTAATTCTATAGTATAAACATCAAGTAAATTATATGACAACATATAATTATTCTCTTTCAACTTTTCTTTGAAGTATAATGTACATACAGAAAAGCTTATATACCATAAATAAACACCTCGATGAGTTATCATAAACTAACACAACCATGCAACCAAAACTCAGATCAAGAAACAGAGTATTACCAGGACCACAGACGTCCAGGTTTCTAGACTCAGGTCCTACCATGGTAATCATTATATTGACTTCAAATAGCATAAATTATTACTTATATCTGCTTTTTTGTGCTCTATAAAAATTGAATCATGCTGTATATACTCTCTTGTGTACACTCATAATTATGTTTGCAATATCTGTTTATATTGTTGCATAAGATTATAGATTTTTATTCCCATTTTTATGTCATGTTCTAGTGTTCACATATATAAAATTTATTCATCCATTTTATCATTGTGCCTTTTAAATTCTTTTTAGCATATACATGCACACAAATACACAAAACATCTATCTCTGTAGAAAGAGAGACATGGCAACTTTTTAGAATTCTGCCTTTCAGTTTTCAAAAAAGAAAATAGCGTATCAGTAAGCAAAGCATGAAAAGATGTTTCTTCAAAGCATGTTACATGCAAGGAACAACCACTAAGACCTAATATTACTCATCTCTTTCTTGTACTAAATTTTGCCATAAAGTAACCAATACAAAATAATAAGTTGAAAACTATTGCTCAATTTGTGACAAGGCAATCTATGTTCATTAGAATTTTTTTCTTACAATTTTATTGAGATACATTCACAAAGCATAAAATTCCTCCTTGTAAAGTGGATAATTCAGTGTTTTTTTAGTATATTCACAGAGATGTGCAGTCATCATAATCTAATTCCAGATCTCATTGACCAGGACAAAAAGAAACCCCCTATCCATCTTCAGTCAGTTCTCATTCCTTTCTCCCCCTAATTCCTGGCAACCACCAATGTACTTTTTCTATATGTTGGCCTATTCTGGAAGTTTCATATAAATGGAATCATACTATATCTGTTCTTTAGTTACTGGTTTCTTTAAATTTGCATAATGTTTTCAAACTTCATCATGTTGTAGCATGTTTTCCTACTCCATTTTTTTTTTGTCAAATAATATTCCATTGTGTGAATATACATTCATACAGTTTATGAACCACCTTGTTTAACCATCCATCAGTTGGTGGACATTTGGGTTATATCTTCTTTTGGACTATTAAAAATAATGCTGTTATGAACATTCATGCAAAAGTTCTTCTGTGTGTGTACTATAATTTCTCTTGGATTTATACCTTAGAGTAGAATTCCTGGGTCATATAGTAATGCTATATTTAATATTTGAAGAGCTCCCAAATTTTTCCAGTGTAGCTGTGTCATTTTATAATCTACTCAACAATTTTGAAGATTCTGATTTCTCTACTTCCTCAACAATGCTTCTTCACTTTTTGTCTTTCTGTTCCTCAGACTGGATAATCTCAATTGATCTATCTCCATACTTGCCAGTGTTTTCCTCTGGTATTTCAAATCATTTCAAATATTATAGTTTTTAACTCCAGAATTTTTTTTTAATAATTTTTATCTCTGGGCACCTGGGTGGCTCAGTTGGTTAAGCGACTGCCTTCGGCTCAGGTCATGATCCTGGAGTCCCTGGATCGAGTCCCACATCGGGCTCCCTGCTTGGCAGGGAGTCTGCTTCTCCCTCTGACCCTCCCCCCTCTCATGTGCTCTCTCTCTCTCTCTCATTCTCTCTGTCTCAAATAAATAAATAAAATCTTAAAAAAAAAAAAAATTTTATCTCTTCCTGATATTTGTGAACCATCATTCTCATACTTTCCATTAATTCTTTAGATACAGTTTTCTTAATTCTTTGAAGATATTTATAATAACTACTTTTAAGTCTTTATCTAATTAGTCTAAAACATGGGCTTCTTCTGGAATAGTTTCTGGGACTTATGTTTTTCCTTTGAATTGGCCATATCTTCTTGCTTCTTTGCATGCTTCATAGCTTCATATTTTCAGAAAGCTGGATATTTTAAATAAAATAATATGGAAGTGCTGGAAATCATATCCTCTTTCTTCCCCCCAAGGTCTCTTGTTATTTGTTTAGTGACTTTCCTGTACTAATTCTGCATAGTTTCTATTATTTGTCTCTTGAGACCACTGAAGTCATTTTTTGTGAGTTTAGTGGTCAGCTTAAGACTAGACAGACATTTTTAAGATACTTTTTACTAATTAGTCTCCTACCCATTTCTGAGAGGCTTATTGTGTTGGAAAAGACTTCAAAACTCACACATTTTACAATTCTGCATTAGCCTTCGTTTCTTGCTAACATGGAGACTCAAGGTCAGAGAGATGTGAGAGATAAAGTCTTCTCAGCCCTGTACATGACAGCCCTGTACCTGACATTATCTCTAGATTTCCAGGAATATGTTAGAGCTTTTCAAAGTCCCTTACAGCTATTATATTCCCAAGATTTCCCTTTTAAGTATTTGGTCAGAATTTTTTTTTTTTTCCACAACTGGTGTCACCACCCTGACAAAATACAAGAGAACAGAGCTTTCCCACTGAGCAAAATCTTAATCAGATCAATTAAAGACAAATCTTGTGAATGAGGCTTGTTCACGCAGTTGCCAAATAATCAAATCCTTTCATTCTATGGAGATGAGGCTTTTTACCGAGCTCCAAACCTCCCAACTCAAGAGT
The DNA here is from genome assembly GCF_964656455.1 of Halichoerus grypus. Lineage (NCBI taxonomy): Eukaryota > Metazoa > Chordata > Mammalia > Carnivora > Phocidae > Halichoerus > Halichoerus grypus. Next base: position 46,334,949 of record NC_135714.1, read on the forward strand.
CTGCTGGGCTACTCATTTCAAGGCTAGCATAAAACTAGGGACAGATTATGAAAATAGGGCAAATGAAAATTCTTAAAAAAAAAACCAAAAAAACAAAAACCAAGAAACAAAAAACAAAAACCAAAAAACCACTGTTCTTACCAAGATTCAGTAATTCTTTATAAATGTCCTTCAGATTGTTCCAAACCTTTGGTTGACTTCCAGAGTTTGGAAAATATTGATCTTAATCATTTTTGCCATTGTCCTCTTTGCTTTTGTGGAAGAACACATTTTGGAGGTCTTTATCATGTCATTCCAGGTATTTTCCCTATTCACTGGGATTTTCATATTTTCCTGTACTCACTTATTACTATGGATTTCTGAGCACTTGAAAACTTGGCCTCAACTTGTCTTTCCAGCCTTATTTCTGTCTTCTTTCTGATAAGGACTATAATACAATAACATTGAACCATCCATTTCTCTACTCTACATTTCACCTTTACTATATCCTAGCTATACTTTGGTTATCTCTCTGCCTAGTTCAGGTTTGTTCACTTTGGTTTTGAATAACTCCAGTCAGTGCATTTAAACAAATAATAATTATACCAAAAATTATAGTGATAGCAACTAACATTTCTTGACACTATGTCATCAACTAGCCTGCATTTTAAGCACTTTGCATTAGTTATCTCAGATAATCCTCACAAAAATCTATGATGCAGAAAGAATATAAAAAATCAATTTTTAAGTCTATTACTCAGGTGAAATAAGACTTGTTTAGAGACTTAAGGCAGACTTAGAGATAAGGAGGGGCATAGGTCACCAGCATTATTTTAAACTTGGGTTACCAAGTTGAAGTGACCTGACTGAGAAGAAAGAAAAAAGATGAATTTTAAGGGCAACTATGATGAGCTAATTTTTGGACATGCTGTTTGTGGGATACCCACATGAAGAAATTCAGCTAGCAATTGGATATGTGAACCTGCAAGACATAAGAGGTCAGTTTGGAGACACAGATTAGGAATTATGAACATGTAGGTAGTATTTCACATTTAGGAGTGAGTAAGCTTGCCAAAATAACCAATACAATGCAGCCAAAGTCTGATAATGGAAATTTGAAAGTAACCCAAAATTCTAGGAAAAGCAAGTTGGGAAGAGAAAGAGATTAGAGAGAGCATGTCATGTGTGAGGAATAGACATAACCTGGATTATCATTAGAGCTTTAAGGTATAATCTTAACAGAATCTTTCATATACTAGACAGGAGAAAGAAGTGATGAATACAGGGGTACAGAGGCTTATGAGTAGAAAAGAAGGAAGTTCCAGTGAATAGAGAGGAAGGAATTCAATGGAGATTTGTAAACATTACCTAGAGGGAAATGGGAAAGTCTACTGAAAAAGGGGTTGCCATGCTGTATGTGGTCCATCCAAAGTGATTGCTCATTATTGTAGAATGGTGCTAGGCTGTATGGTTACCTGATTGGCTGCGCCAGGGTTCAGAGCTCTGAAGACAGAACAAAGAAGAGGTTGTAGTTATGATTGCAAGATCAAAGTGTGTTCATTTCTCCACATAGTCTTTTCAGTTTCATTTTACATTGTAATAAGCTTTAAGAAAAGGAAATACGCATGTAATAAAACAATTAGTTAGTTAATTAATTAAGTTTTAGAGAGAGAGAGAGAACAAGCAGGCCAGGAAGGGGCAGTGGGAGAGGGAAAGAGAGAATCTTAAGCAGGCTCCACACTCAGCACAGAGCCCAACATGGGGCCTGATCTCACAACCCTGAGATCATGAGATCATAAACCTAGCTGAAATCAAGAGTTAGACGCTTGACCAACTGAGTAACCCAGGCAACCCAAGACTATGTAGTACAAAAATATCTCTTGGAACATCATATTTTTATACTAGTCTAAATATTATGGAAGATAAGAATAAAATCTATCCAGAAAGACATTTGTTAAAATTATCATTCTTTTCTATGTAATTGGAATTCAATTTTTTAATGAGGCCTAAACATGTCTATATGATGTTTTACACGAATAAAAGTCAAGATGGTTGCACATTTTCTAAGTTTGCTTTCAATCTGTAAATCAAAGAAAAAATATTAAGACAATCTTGAATTTATATTTTCAGTCACTTAAATATAAAAATCTAAAATAGTAATGTACTTTTTTCTTTTGTTTTTCTATTAAAATGATTTTAAACATTTGAATCCAGAATTTTATTTATTGAAGATATACACTTATACTAAGGTACAAATGGCATAGAGTTCTAAAGACTACATAAAACAACATTTTCAAAATCTTATTTTTATGGAAGCCATCAATATTATGATAATCTGAAAACTGAATATGGAGTTAGTTAACAAGGTGGCAATTATTTCTAGTGTAAATAGATAACTAAATTTTTACAGATATTAATATTCTGCTTCTAGATTAAATATTACCTCAGTTAAATTGACACACAGTGGCCAGCAGAATCTGTTGATTAATATTTCACAGTCTTTGTTAATACTAAGTTATTTCTTAATGCTGTGAATTTCATACACTAAAATTTGCATGTACATGTATAAATGTCTTTTCAAATTTTGAATTTTACCACATTTTAACAAAATGCTTATCCTTGGGAAATCAAATTTATATTAATACTCATAATACATATAAGATACTAAATATCTTTGGTAAAGTTTAAGGAGCTATTAATACTTTAACTAAAGACAAATATTTTTAAAAATTTAAAATAAATCTAAAAATAGAGATGTTCGGATCCATCTAGATCAAATACTAGAGAGGAAATGTATTCATTTCCTAGAACTGCTGTAACAATACTATCCTGGTGGCTTACGGCAACAGAAATTTAATTTTTCATAGTTTTGGAGGCCAGCATTCTAAAATTCAAGGTGTTGTGAGGGCCACACTTGCTGTGGAAGTTCTAAAAGAGTATCTTTTCTTGCTTTCTCCTGATGATGGTGGCTGTTGAAATTCCTTTTCCTTGGCTTGTGGCCATTTTAGTCCAATCTCTACCATTATCTTCACATTCCCTCTCCTCTTCTGTTTTTTTTTTTTTTATAAAAATACTTGTCATTGGATTTAGGACCCACCTGGATAATCTCCTCCTCTCAAGATTTTTAACTTAATCACATTTTTTTCCAAAGAAAGGTGATAGTCACTCTTTTGCCATAGACCACAATATTCACTTGTTCCAGGGATTAGGAAATTTATATATTTTAGGGAGGCCTTTTTCTACCCACCACAGGAAAGGACATAAAATTGATTCCTGTTTGACTCATTTTCCTTCTGAATGTTTTGCTCAGATAAGCTATCATCCTTTGCCACACAAAATGTTATTGCAAACAGTAACAGCTATATTTACATTCCACTTATTTACATTCTACTAATTCCATTAATTGAATAATTAAAAAATTACAAATCACTGATTTCCATCTTTAAATTGCTTAAAGCTATGTATCAACTGGTGCTATATTTAGCCTCCTATCTTCAAATCTCCTAAAATAAAAGTCATTTAAATTTGTTCTTGATCCAATTTATTCTCCATTCAAATCATTTATGTAGCTTACTGAGAAATGTAAACACAAACAAACAAAAAAAAACATGAGGTTATAACTTAGTAAGGGTATATTGTATGTGTATTTGTGTATGTTTCCATGTCCGGAATATAAATTTTATATTAACACTTAATATCTAGATCTGTCAATATACTATCAACATTAAAACTAAAGAATAATAAAGAATAAGATTAGTAAAAGAAGGGCATGACTCGTAGTCTGAAAACTTCTAAATATTTATGGAAAAAATGGAAAGAAATCTGTGCTCATGGATCAGGAGACAATATTATTAAGATGGCATACTCCCAAGTTGATCTACAGATTCAAAACAATCCCTATTAAATTTCCAGATTTTTTTTTTTTGCAGAAATTGACAAGTTGATTATTAAATTTATATGGAAATGCAAAAGATACAGAATAACCAAAAAATCATGAAAGAGAAGAACAAAGTTAGAGGACTCATACTTTCTGAAATCAAAACATTGCAAAGCTATAGCACTCTTGTGAGCGAACCATTAGCATATGAGTAGACATAGAGATCAATGGAATAAAATTGAAAGTCCAAAAGTAAACCCTGTTTTTATTGTCAATTGATTTTCAAAGTGATGTCAAGACAATTCAGTGTGGCAAAGAATTTTTTTTTAATACATGGTGCAAGGACACTAGTTATCTATATATAACCCCTCCCCCCCCAGTTTTGACCCTTTCTTTACGTACCAAAAAATAACTCCAAATGGACCTCAGACCGCACAACGGAGCAAGGAGCTTGGCGAGCGCGGCCGGCGTCGGAGAGGAGAGTCTGGGTGTGCGCCCCGGTGTGCGCCGTATGCTCCTGCCCCTGGCCAAGTGCTCTGTGTGCAGAGAGGTGACATCTCGTGCTTTCATTGGTTTACCGCCTCTGTGGACTGTGCCTGGGTCTTTGGTGTTTAAAAAGATGCACACTATTGTGGAAAGGAAGTACAGTAGGCACGTGAGAGAAGTAAACGAGTGCTGTGATTTAGAGTTCGGCTCCAGAAGTATTCGTAAGAGCAGCATTTTTTTCATCTTGAAAAACGATGCCGCCTGCCGTTGCCATGTTTCCTGCCTTCTGGCGTTGCTGCTCCTGGACAACCAGACTAGGGGGCCTTTGTCCAGCCGCCGCGTTGCGTTATCACAGCTGAATGTGTCCGAGGCGACGGTGGTCGTCAGTTTCTGAACGAGAGGGCATCACAGTCGCCGTGGCCGGAGTGCTCAGCGCGTGGCGGGGCATCGCCTTACCGGTTCCGCGGGAAGCGTGCGTCCAGCGCTGACACTGTGGGCGTACGGGGACCGTGGCGAGCGCGTTCGCCTTCTCAGAGGGGGGTGACAGGAGAAGGAGACACGACTGCACTGACGTTTTTCTGTGGTTGTGTTAGAAGACACCTGTCTTTGCCTTTAGGTTTAGGAGAAGGTGCTCAGATACTGGATGTTGACTTGGAGGAACAAAGCAGGGAGCAGACAGACTTAGGCTTTTTCCCCTGAAGTGTGATAGTGCCAGTGTTTCTATCAATTTTACATATAATATATGACTATGAACCCATGTATCTCAAGTAACTAGAGATCATTGTCTATTATTTAAAGCCAACAAAACAGTGTAACAGTTTTAAGTTCAATAATGTTAACTATTGTATAAAAAAAATTCTATTGGAGGCAAAGTTCAGTTGATGACAATTGTGTATTTGTTATTGATGCTGTAAAACATAAGAGCTAAAACTGTAATACTCTTAGAAGAAAACATAGAAGTAAGTCTTCGTGATTATGCATTAGTCAATGATTTCTTAGATATGACACTAAAAGTACAGTGACAAAATGTAAAAGATTGATAAAATGGATTTCATCAAAATTAAAAGCCTTTGTGCTTCAAGATGTACTGTCAGGAAAGTAAAATGGAAACCCACAGAAAGGAGGAAATATTTACAATTCATAGATATGATAAGGAAGTTTTATTCAGAATCTATAAAAAACACTAATAACTCAATATTAAAAAGATAAATAGCTCAATTAAAAATGGGCAAAAATAGGAACAGATATTTATTCAGAGAAGGTATACAAATATCCAATAAGCCATGAAAAGATGCTCAAAATCATTAGCTATTACAGAAATGCAAATCAGACCTATGGGATACACTTTCACACACACTAGGACAACTATAATAAAAAAGACAGATAATCATAAGCATTGATGAGGATGTAGAGAAATTGGAACCATCATTCATTCTTAATTATGTGTACAGTAATATAATATGGTACAACTGCTTTGGAAGACAGCCTGGCAGTTCTTCAAACAACATAGAGATGCTATGATCCAGCAATTCCATTCTTAATTCCATTCAACAGAAATGAGAACGTATGTCCACATAAGTATCTGTACACAAATGTTCATGGCAGCATTATTCATAATAGCCAGAAAGTGAAAACAACCTAGTAACCACCAAATGTTGACTGAGTCTCCAAAATGTGGTGTTTTTATATAATGGAATGCTATTCAGCAATAAAAAGGACTGACACCTCCTATGGCATAAATGAACTTTGGAAACACTATGCTAAGTAAAATATGCCAGTTACAAAATAATATATTGCATGATTCTATTTATATGAGGTATCCAGAAGAGGCAAATCTATAGAGACAGTAAGATGATTAGTGTTTGATTAGACCTGGGAGTGTGGGGTAGGGAGATGGGCAGTGACTACAAATGTCTATAGGGAACTTGGGGGAAGATGATAAAAATGTTTGAAAATTGCAAGGTGCTGATGATTTTACAACTCTGTTAATATATTAAAAGCATTGAATTGGACTTTAAATAGAATAATTTTATGGTATGTGAGCTATATCTTAAATAAGCCACTCTAGAAAAACAAGCCAATCTAAAAATCACCTTGATGTTTATAGCAGCAATGTCCACAATAGCCGAACTATGGAAAGAGCCAAGATGTCCATCGACAGATGAATGGATAAAGAAACTGTGGTATATATATATATATATATATATATATATATATATATATATATAATGGAATATTATGCAGCCATCAAAAGGAATGAAATCTTGCCATTTGCAACGACGTGGATGGAACTGGAGGGTATTATGCCGAGCGAAATAAGTCAATCAGAGAAAGACATGTATCATATGATCTCACTGATATGAGGAATTCTTAATCTTAGGAAACAAACTGAGGGTTGCTGGAGTGGTGGGGGGTGGGAGGGATGGGGTGGCTGGATGATAGACATTGGGGAGGGTAGGTGCTATGGTGAGCGCTGTGAATTGTGTAAGACTGTTGAATCACAGACCTGTACCTCTGAAACAAATAATACATTATATGTTAAAAAAAAAAAAAAAGAAGATAGTAGGAAGGGAGAAATGAAGGGGGGGGAATTGGTGGGGGAGACGAACCATGAGAGACTATGGACTCTGAGAAACAAACTGAGAGTTCTAGAGGGGAGGGGGGTGGGGGGATGGGTTAGCCTGGTGATGCGTATTAAAGAGGGCACGTACTGAATGGAGCACTGGGTGTTATACGCAAACAATGAATCATGGAACGCTACATCAAAAACTAATGATGTAATGTATGGTGATTAACATAACATAATAAAATAAAAAAATAAAAAAAATAAAAAATAAAAGAAAATTTCTGAGGGGAAAATTTTGAATACAAAATCATTTACAAAGGATGATCTAAAATACAAACTGAAGATGGACTTTTCTTTGTTTCTTCTTGAGTCTTGATTTTTTTTTTTTTTTTCTGTATCATCGACCAGAATGAGAAATAAGGAGCAGGACAGGAACTCATCTTATAAGAGAAGATCTCATAAGGTAGACAATTTGAAATTCCCTCTAGGGGCAGAGTGTCCAAACTTGGGTTATAAAACATTGTCAGGGTGTACAAGAGGATAGTTGGTGTGAGAAAGAATACCACAAATTCTTCTGACAATTTGTTTAAATCTGGAAACAACAAGCCTTGGTCTCTGTCTGCGTGAGAGATGGCCACATATCACAGGCAAGCTACTTCAAGTCCTAAGGGAGACCGGGAGCGTGGCACAGTGACAACTGAATTCTTTACTCACTTGTAGCCTGTTGCAATGTATTCCAGCTTAGGTGGATTAACATATCGTATCACACAACTTTAAGAAACTTGCCTCTCACGGTGCAAGACTGTCTTAAACGAATTCTTAAAAGGAAATATTTCATGCAAACACAAGTGTATAAAAAGAAAATAATAGCACAGACAAGAAACCTAACTAAAAGTTCTCCACTGAAAATATTATAAGGTTAAAATAAGAACCGTATAATCAGGTTTGATAAAAACTTTACCAAGAAGTTTCTGTAAGTCTGAGGTATCCATAGTATATTAGTACAGAAGTACTAATGTTTATCATTAAATAGTTATACTTTATACATACAAAAATATAAAATTGAGTATGGTAGACTACATTTATTGTCCCTAAATATTTGCTATCCCTCCCGGAGGGAATTATATATTTATGCCTATTGATTGATATCAACTTTTGACATGCGATTTTGGACAATGGGATATGAAAATATGAGTGGAGTTACAAATTAAGAAATTAAAAAAAATATTTAGACAAGTGTATTAGTTTTCTAGGGGTGCTATGACAAATTTCCACAAACTAGTAACTTAAAGCAAGAGACATTTATTCTCTCACCATTCTAGAAGGCAAAAGTTTGAAATCAAGATGTCAGCAGGGTTGGTTTCTGGAGGCTCTGGAGAGGAAACTGTCCCACACCTCTTTCTGAGATGCTGGTAGATGATGGTGACCCTTCCCATCACTCCAATTCCTGGCTCCATCTCCACCCCATCTACTGTTCTGTTTGTGTCTCTGTCCTCTCCTTTCACCATAAAGATACCAGTCATTGGATTTAGGGCTACATCTAAATTTGAGATAATTTCACTTTGAGATTCTTAACTAATTACATCTGTAAAGCCTCTATTTCCAAATAAAGTAACATTTTCTTAGGTTTTGGGTGAGTATCGCTTTTAGAGGGGACCCTATTCAACAAAATACTACAAACTGGCTGGCTTAAACAACAAAACTTAATTTTCTCACAGTTTTAGAAGCTAGAAATCCAAGATCATCAAGGTGTCTGCAGGTTTGGTTTCCTCTTGGTCTCTTTCCTTGGCTTGCAGATAACTGCCTTCTCACTGTGCCCTCATGTGGTCATCCTTATCTCTGTGTTTGTGTCCTAATTTCTTCTTATAAGGATATCAGTCATACTGGGTTAGAACTGACCCTCATGACCTCACTTAACTTCAATTAGGGTTTTTAAAGACCTGATCACCACATACAGTCAAATTCTGAGGTACTGGGTGTTAGGACTCCAACATATGAATTCTGGGGAAGACAAAATTCAGTCCATACCATAACCCAAGAAAATGAGCAAAGAAATTGAACAGATACTTGAAGGAATAAACATATACTTAGTAGACAATAAACATCAAAAATGTTTAATGTCAGTAGTCATTAGGTTAAGGTACATTAAATCCTAATAAAGGGGAATTACTGTTTTAGTTCTAGCATATAAAGAGCTTGAAGAATGTCACTCTCATACTTAAAACAAGAGAAAGCAGAACAAATGGAAAATCAACAACTTTTCTTGGACACATAGGGAAATTGAGGTTGTAGGGCAAATCGCCATGGGGAAATACTGAGAGACAGGTGAATCCAAATAGTCAAGGCTGAGATTTGCTGATGTGAGGCAGATGTTGCTGGAGTCATGAACTCCTAGAAACACACAAATGGAAATTTTGATGGGTTTTTGAAAATGTGGGCTAGCATAAGAGTGAGGAAGTCCTAGAGGAAGTCCTAGAGTCCTAGAGTCTTAAGGAGGGCCGAAATTTGTGGGTTGTGCCACCAGAAACCCCATTAGGTTTTCACATTGAGGACCTGAAAAAAAGATCCTCTCACTTATTGCTCTAGCTGGGAGAGGGGAAGAGGAACCATTATGAAAGTCTGTCACCTTCTCCATCAACAGGGTTTACTCTCTCCAGGGGAAAAGACTTTTAATAAGGTCTTAGGTCACTGGGGGGAAAGGAATCTCTTCCTACTCACGCCCCCTTTAGCCTGTCTGTCTCACCTAAAGATGAAAAAAGGACAAAGAGCACTGAAAATATATGAGAGAATGTCAGAACACAGAGAAACAAAGACTGAGATCTCATTATAAAATGACAGAAAGTTTCCACTTCTCCTCATCTTACCACCTCTTATGTAATAGGTGATTGCAATAGACAGGACTGCAAGATGCAGACTATCTGAGGGGTTCTCAGGGAAGCCCAACAACAACCAGGGACTCATAAGCAAAGACACTAGAGGGATTTGAAGTCTCTGGTACTATCAATATTATAGTAAACATTGAACACACCCAATTCCTACTCAAATTAACATATACTCTCCTACTAAAGTCTTATCTACCTCAATTTTTATTATCTGATGCAATAGTATATCATTTCCGAATATACATTTAAGGACTAAGGCAATTATGTCAAAAGACTGCAGACTTCAATGCTATAAACATTATCCTCTGAGTATCCAAAGAATCACAGTTTTAGAAGCATGAAAGAAGCCATTCATAGTATTTGAACCATATTGAACTAAAATCCTGATTCCACTGCAATTTTATGACCTTATGCATTGAGATGATTAATGGTCACTGACTTCCCTATGAAGGGGAGCAAAATTTGCCACTTCAAAATATGCCTTTTTAGCATGATGATTATCTTCAGTTGGTTATATTTTTTTTTTAAAGATTTTATTTATTTATTTGACAGAGAGAGACACAGTGAGAGAGGGAACGCAAGCGGGGGGAGTGGGAGAGAGAGAAGCAGGCTTCCCGCTGAGCAGGGAGCCCGATGTGGGGCTCGATCCCAGGACCCTGAGACCATGACCCGAGCCGAAGGCAGACGCCTAACGACTGAGCCACCTAGGCGCCCCTTCAGTTGGTTATTTTTAAGAAACTGCAGACACAGGAAAAGTTCTGAAAACCAAGTAGTATTTACCCTTTTTAAAGGACATTTGCATTTGCAAGGGAAATCTCCATGTGTAAGCATGCATCTCTCTCTGTACCTAGAAGAGAAGGATGACTAAATCTCTAAAAGCTCCTATCAATGGAGAATCAATCAGTGGACTTAAATCTGTATAACAACCATACCCTTGTTTCTTGTTACTGTGCTTTTCCTGGTGGCCTCCCATTAACAAGTCCCCATAACACCTATCTTTTGTCTTTAGTTGAAGATGGTATTTAAGGTGGTGGCTCAGGCCTTTCCAGGGAGTTACTCAGTTTTCCTGGAGGAAATACATGTTATTAAACTTCTGTTTACTTTTCTCCTGTTAATCTGCCTTTTTCTTATGGGGATGGCGGGGGGGGGGGGGGTCTCATCCAAGAATCTTGAAAGGTAGAGGAAAATTATTGTTTCCTTCCCCATACTTATATATATCAAACTTCAACAAGCTGTGTTAGCATTCCAACATTCATGTTGTTTTCAGCTCAGTGATGAAAGCCTGTCTTCCTAATTGCTAGAATATCTTCCTTATTTATTGCTTTTTTGTTTGGTGATAGAAATTATAATAAATGATAAATGTTTCCTAGAATTGCTATTGTTGGCCTTCCCCCCATAGTTATTTTCCTCTTGTAGCTACAGCATGTAGCTATAGTATATCATTCTCCTCCCATAGTTACAAAGTCTACCACTTCAAAGATGTATCAAGCTGTGTTCATTTTCTCAACCAATAAATGCCTCCTCAAAGGGACATCTCTGCACAACTCAGAAAATGATGTGAGCCCATTACAAATAAACCACTTGCAAAACTGAGGACTCCAACCAGATGTCAAACAATATACAGTCTACAGTTGTGTGCAGTCCCAAGCCGTTAGCCTCAGCAAGAGAAACCAACGGGAAGTTCTTCTCCCAGAAAGCTACAGAGCATTCCCCTGAACAGACTACTTCTCATTGCATGTGGTTATGACTGGCCTACACATCACCAAATCTTTCCAGACTTAGCACTCCTTAGCTGGGAGAATCACTCAAATCCAGAAACTTTATTCTCACAAGTGCAGGATGGCTCCTTCCCACCAACCGGCAGCAGAGAAGTGGAGATAGACTTTATGCTGTCAAAACTCAAGTACGTTTTAAACTTGAAGCGTTTTAAATGTTACAGCTTTTGCACAAGTTTTTCAGTATTTCCAATCTTTTGTTTCAAAACTACAAATTCTTGCATCTTACACTAAGAATCCAGACCTAGAAATGGAATCGGCATCTCAAAGGGAAAGATCTTATATTTTTAAGCCACACAGGGGATACTGGTGTAGCTTATTAAGGGATGGTGTTCAGAATCTCTGCTCTATATCCATCCCTGTAGTACTACATTATCAGAAGGCACTTAACCAACCATGGGACTGGAAATCTATGAAATACTGACTTTTCTCTCAGGAGAGAGTCAATTCCCTCACTTTCCTCTCTGATCTTTCTCTAAATTATGTATCAGTGAAATCGTCTATCATGTATGAGTTTCTGATTGTTACTTATACAGTTATGACAACTTTGCCCTGAATAAATGTGTATAGCACTCATAACATTTCTTTTTACTAGATAATTGGGCGGAATACAAATGTAACTAAATTTTAGAAAATCCCTATGGGGAAAAGTAGTTATATGCAATCTTTTTTTATTTCTAGAGCAGTGTCAAAATATCACAATATAAAATAAAAGGGGGAATCTAGAAGAAATAAAAAAAAAAAAACATTTAAAGTTAACTAGATGCTTTGCTTATGGCCTAGGGCAAAAAATATAATGTGTTTGAAATTAAATGGACTTTTAATCCAGTATTTTTTTTCACTTTTACCCACTAGAGAGAATTTATTAGAGATAATAATCCCTTAAACTTATATAGCATATTTCACTTTTCAAAGTGATTCCCCATGAATTATTTAATTTCCCAGAAGTCAGTATTCGTGACATCTAGGTTGAACTTTGTTATCTGAATGCTCTTCAGAGGCTTTGGGGCTTGGGTGTTTGTTTCTGCTATTCCCAATGTTTGGAATGCTTTTTGCTTCTCCTTATCTTATGTTCGGCTAGTTCTTACTCTTTCTTCCTAATCTAGAAATTGTGTCTTCAAGGAAGTCTTTTCCTATTCTTGCATCTTTTTGGGAACCTTTTGTATTTGGTCCTACAGAATGGCGAATGAGACTTTCTAGCACCCTGTTTTTATAGATTGTCATTTTCCAGTCCCTCATCCATCTTTACCAATGGACTACACATTCTTTATAAACTGAGACTAAGATCAGTTCACTATTTATTTTAGCATTATGTCAGGCATTTAAAAGGCATTCTATAAAAATCTGTTGAATAAATGAATGAATAAATATAATGAATATACATTAATATCCCCTTTGAAGCTAAGTATAAACCAAGTCTAAGTGAAGTAAAGATGTTGGTATAAGATAATATAGCATACATACAGCTCAAACAGAAATTCCCTGAGGAAGTTTTCCAAAGGAAAGGGAGGCTGCCTTATTTTGTATTTTTTTTTTTCAAGATTTTATTTATTTATTTGCCAGAGAGAGAGAGAGAGACAGGGAGAGAAAGCACACAAGCAGGGGGAACAACAGAGGGAGAGGGAGAAGCAGGCTCCCCGCTGAGCAGGGAGCCCAATGCGGGACTCAATCCCAGGACCCTGGGATCATGACCTAAGCTGAAGGCAGATGCTTAACTGACTGAGCCACCCAGGAATCCCTAAGTTGTATTTTGAGTACATTGTGAGAGAGAAAAAAATGCATATTATGAGCTCAATTTTGCAAAAAGGGAAACTATGACAAGACATATCAAGTGACTGGTTGAAGTGTTCCCATACAGATTTCCCAAAAGCCCAATCTGAGATGAAGATATGATTTTTAAGTGTTAAATCTGACTGTTAGATACAAAGAAATAGCAATTATTGGAATCTGGTTATTTGGATACGTAATTCAGAGTATGATAAAAGCTGTTCATTACTCACAAGATATGAGATGCAGAGCATTCAGAAAAAGCTTTTCATTACTCAGGGAATACCTCCTTGGCCTTGTGGTTTGACTTTTCTACCTTTTAACCCAAATTGCACTGGGGGCTTGCATTCACCCAGAATAGTCAATTCCTAATGTCATTCTACAGTGATAGCAGGCCAACTGTGATAGAATTTCATGGGTCCCCATGGTACTTCAATGATGCATGTGCAAACAACCTTTTGTATTTCTGTGGCACTATTCCCCCAAGGAGCTCCTAAATCCTCTCAGTATTACCTTTGAGGTGGGAATAGAGATCCCTGGTAGCGTAATTCACATGCAGTTAAATACACTGCACTTTAAGTTGTGTCTCTTAAAAAAGTAACTAGATATAATAAAAGCTTCTTAAAATAGTATTGACAATTAATACAACTCTTGGTAGATTTTCTCAATTCATTCAGTAGCAATCTATTGAAAAGCTATTGTTAGATACTCTTTGACATACTTAATCACTATGCTCTGACGCTATAACCATAACCAAAGCTGCCACTTACTGAGTGTCAATCCTGAGTGAGTCACTGAGCTTAGTTCTTTTTATACACAATAAACATCTAAGATAAATTTATATATGGGAGACCTCAGGTTTTCTTAGAGTAGGCTGCCCAAATTCATATTGCTAAGAAGCGTTGTTGGGGCTGGCAACCAAATTCAATTATATCTGACTCTAGAATTGTTCTTTTATCATTATGTCAGGGAGTTTTCTATTGATGGAAAAAAATCACATACCCCCCAATTAAGATTATCATTCCAGCTGACAAAACTGATTTTCTCAAAGTCTTCTAGTGGATAATAGTAAGAAAATCATAGAACTTCAGAGCTGAAAAATACATTCTTTCAGAAATGAGATGGAAAAGACTCTAACAAAATAAATCAAGGGTACTACTACTCCTGCAAAACTGATATTTTAGTTATAGACAGACTGATCAATAGGTCGGTAGATCAATCTTGCTTATGTTACTTGACAGTTGAAATAAAAATAAAACATAAGTTATGTTTTTCATGTATCTATATTAATATACTCTATATCTATGTATCATCTATCTATGTATCATCTATCTATCTATCATCTATCATCTATCTATCATCTATCTATCTATCTAATCTATCTAGATTTATCAGAGGTTATTATTTATGCAGGAACTTTGAACATAGACTTAATCATTTTAAAGTGTGTAATAGCAATCATAGCAGTTTGGGACTCTTTCATGACACTGGTATCAGGGAATAGGAGTTTATGGTTGTGACTTTAGTAAACCCAATTCAGTACATAAGGACAATAGAAGTTACTAGTCTCTGTTTAAGTCACTGAGTATGAATAAAAATCATTAAAATCCTTGACTGTTCCTTCTAAAGTTAGTTCACTTTCATATTATCTTAATGTAGGTAGAGTGAAGTCTGGATTTATTAACACGAAATAAATTTAAATACCTCAGCCAAATAAGCATTTTTGAATCAATACTGGATACTTGGGTTTTGTAGACACTTCTTTACAATTATCACGTACATACTACATGTATATGACATGTATATAATAAATATCACTACAAAAATTGTTTTTAAATCACTTGGTTATACTTAGTGACTTAAGAAACTTCCAGAATCCAAGTGCTATCCATAACAGAGTTTATGACGATCATTCAACGTGAGACCCATCTCTGAAATATATGAAGACTCTCAGTAGGCTTATTGACTCTAAATATTGTTACCCTAACTTAAACAATAGGATAAAATACAAAACTAGTGTTTTAACTAACAGTGTGAAATGCAGGTAACCATACCATATAGTAACTATACAAATTTTAGTAAGAATATGCTATCTTGCTTCCTAAATTACTTGACAATTTAAATAAAAGTCATTTACCTGTTTTTTTTTTTTGTCTATCTATATGATTATCTATTTTCTCTCTGTTTTAAAATGCTGCTAAATGTGAAAATTCTTTTCTTTATTGTGAGTTTAACATTTATTCTGTAGGACAGTTTTTTCTTAGTATTCATTGTCTTTGCTATAATTGGCATGGAGATTATAATATTCATATTGAGATGTGAAATATAAAGGACTCTTATGGTTCTATAAAGTAACTTAATCTCTATTTTAAATGCTTAGTCAACTTGATGGCAAAAAATATAATATTTGTCAATTTCACATATTCTCTCCAAATTCAGGATTTCCCTCTTTCTTTCTTTTTTTTTTTTTTTTTTTTTCCCTGGGATGACATCTACATTTCAGAGGTTAGGGCATTAATGTGAGGAGTTACCTGACATTGGTTGATGTCAGTCTATGCAGGTATTTTTTAAAAATTACATTACCCACGTAGTTTATGGCTATCCTCAAACTTTCCCATTGACTTCCATTAGGATATCCATGTTCCCAACTGAATCATCCATGCTGCTTTCTATGGTAGCAAATTCTCATAATCATTTGATGTTTTTGGTTTTCTTTTTAATACATTTGTAACTATGTATCAGAGAAATTTAAACATTTAGTTACCTTCTAGTACTAGGGGTTCTAGAAAAATACTTGATGGTATGCCTCCAGTGCAATTTATAGCCATGCCTAATCTGCTAATACATCCTGCTGGGTGGTACTGGGTATGCTGTTCAATTTTATGTGTCAACTTGACTGGCCTAAGATGTGCCCAGATAGCTGGTAAAATATTATTTCTGGGTGTGTCTGTGAGGGTCTTTCTGTAAGAGATTAGCATTTGATTAGCTTTTATTTTTTAAGCTTTGCTCTCACCAATGTGGGCAGGTATCACCCAGTTCATTGGATGCCTGAATAGAACAAAAAGGCTAAGGAAGGATGGATTCTTTTTCTCTTTTTGAGCTAGGATATCTATCTTCTCCTGCCCTTGGACATCAGACCTCCTGGTTTCCTGGTCTTGGAAGTACAGGACTTACACCAGTAGCCCTCTGATTTTCAGGTCTTTGACCTCAGACTGGAAATTACACTATCAGCTCCCCTGGTTCTCAGGCCTTTGGACTTGGATACAATTCTACCACCAGCTTTCCTGTTTCTCCAGTGTGCAAATGGCAGACTGTGGGACTTTTCAGACTCCCTAACTGTGTGAGCTGATTCCTAAATTAAATCTCTTATCTATATCTAATATACCATACACACACACACACACACACACATATATATACACACATATATATCCTGTTGGTGCTGTTTCTCTGATGCACCCTGACTAATACAGTGGGGATCTGAAATTCCATTGCTTGCCAAGTCCAAGATGAGAAATAGGAACAAGTTTGTTTAGTTTCTTGACACCCAAAACTATCTATGGTTTTATTACTACCACCTTCAAAGTTTGGTCTGAGAGGGGTAGGGCATTAGGATTGTTCTGAGTCCCATCTCAGAAATAAAAATCTTCAAATTTATTTCTGATTATATCCCTTTCCCAGCCCATAGGAGAGAACAAGAAAGTCAGTAAGACAAAGGTTAGGCAAGTGTCTGCCCAAACTGCTATTTTTGAGAGGCCTTTGACTTTGGAAGCTGGGATGACACAGCGTGATTTGTTTGTTTGGCTTTCCATTTGAGCTGTCTAACTTCTCTGGAGAACGGAGGCCAAGTTGTAGTTTGAATGGTTGAAGGCTGACAGGATAAATGAAGGGAAATTAAAAGATAACATAGCCAAAAGATACATAGATCCACATTGGTTAATGCTCCAAAATTGTATTTTGCCACATAATTCTTGAATTAATATATATATATATATATATATATATATATATTACATTCATAGTTACTCATAAGACATCCCCCCCACCTCACAATAATTCTGTGATGAATAAGTCAGGATCAATTTGACCTACTTTATTTATAAGGAAAATTTTGCCCTTAAATTTTGTGTGATATGTGTATGTGTTTTTCCTTTGAAAACAATACCATTGCTACTTCAACAATCTAAGCTTAAAGAGAAATAATAATATTAATAATAACGGATAGTTGATAATCAACTAAGGAGCATAAAATGTCCATGATCATAACGAATTACTTGTATTAATGCCACTAAATGCCAATTATATGTTCATTTCACATTATATCTAGAAAAATTTATAAAGATTTATGCAAAATAGAAACTATGAAATTAGCCATTTTGGCTTTTTGATACATATAGTTTTCTGATCCAACTGAAAAAAAATTAAATCTAATTTTTCTACTCAATACAGTTTTAATTGCTATAAAACAATAGCATTTAATTGCATTCAAGTTTATTGCTTTATTATTACTTTATCAGAGTGATACTTTTTATGGCTCAAATTCATTTTTTGACTTTCATTTATGGTTGTTGTATATATATATAGAATATATTTCAAGAAATTATATATTTACCTACTTAAATTTTAAGTCTTGCCACAGATATCTGAACTAGCAACCTCTTTTACCAAAATTCAAATACAATTCTTTCACATTATCTTCAATCAGTTTAGAGTTAGTGGTTTATCACTTAATAATCATGGTATTGGACTGAACACTGTGGGAAGCCATCCAAATTGTCTTTGAAAAAACTTATGTCACAGAGTTACATTAGGCCATTATTTCAATAAGCTCTCTAAATTTATTCTGCCCAAATTCATAAATTGATTGGATATGTAAGTCAATCATTAATAGTCTCAAAGTATATTAACAACTACAGAGAAAAAAATTAACATATTTTGAGCATATATATGTGGTTCTTTTTTGAGAACACTATAAATTATTTGTACCATGCTCTTATTATATTCAGAATTGTTATACTCCTGTCTTCTGGTAGCAAGATATTTATTTCTCCATTTTTTAAAGTTTTAATTTTAATTCCAGTTAGTTAACATACTATTTTTCCATTTTTGAATAAATAATTTATATACATTCCATTAATTTGCAAATAAAATTAATATAATTGGACAGGTTCCTCTTTTTCCATCCCTAGAAAGTTTATTATGATGAAATAAAAAAAAAATAGGACTTGTACAAGCAAGATTAAAAGATTCTATCACTATTTGGTAAGTGAAAAGATATATTCTTCCTAGATGATATATTCCTATCCCATAGCCTTAAAAATGACGTGAGTTTATAGAGGTCAAAGGACACAAAGTCAATTGACCTCTTCATCATTTGTATTGTTATACACTAGCAATGAACAAACAAAATTTGAAATAAAAAAATATAATAGCATTAAACAAATTAAATACTGAAATAGAAATCTAACAAAATAAGTACATAATTTGTGTGCTGATGAAAAAAATAAAAGGTGATCTAAATAAATTGAGAGATATACCTCATTCAAGCATTTAAAAACTCAATATTGTTAAAATTTCAATACTCCCCACTTTTATTTAAAGATTTAATGCAAACCCAACAAAAATCTCACCATTGTATTTTTGAACAAGTTGATCCTAAAATTTATATGGAAAGACCAAATCAATTCTGAAAAAAAAACAAAGAAGACTCACATTGCCTTGTTTTGAGAATTACCATGAAGATGCAGTAATCAAGACAGTGTGGTATTGGTGACAGGATAGATAGAGATGAATGGAATAGAATTGAGAGCCCAGAAATAGAGTCACATAAATACCGTCAGTTGATTTTTGGCAAAGGTGCAAAATCATTTCAATGGAGAAGTAATTGTCTTTTCAACAAATTCAACAAATGATGCTGAAACAATTGTGTATATCCATATGAAAAAACAAACAAACAAAAAATCTTCTAAGAATATGAACCTATAATTCCTTTTGCTAAGAGAAAGATGACAGACACAAAGGGCTACATGTTATAGGAATTCATTCACATGACATTTATGAAAACACAAAATTATATTGATGGAAACAAGTGGTTACCATGGGTCAGAGAACTGGGGAGTAATTGACTAAAAGAGAACACACAGGCTAATTTTTAGAGTAATGGATCTATTATGTATGGTTCTGAGGTGGCAGACATATGACTCTATACATTTTGCAAAACCTGTAGAACTGAGAGAGTTAACTTTAATGTGGACAAATGAAAAAAAAAATCAACCAGGAGTTCAGGGATTTCAGGATAGAATGCAGACTGTAACAAAAAGTCAGATTGTTTTACAAGTATAGAGCATAACTTCACTGAAGGAGGTGGATAAAAAATGGAACTGACTTAAATAACTTTGCAAAACGATGTTTCCACTGGAAACTGTAACAATAAACAAAAAAGGGACCTTCCAAAAACACTGTATTCTAGTTGCTAAAGCTGTTTCTCACAGGGGTGTGGGTTAACAATTCTGAAAGTCCTTTCCAGGTGTACTGGGGTTGAACAAACAAGTAAATGGATGGAAGATGGTGAATGGTTGGAGTCAGGTTTCTCACTATTGGACAGAGACATTGCAGATAAGCAAGGGAGAAGATTGGAATGAGTCATGTTCTACTGAAATAGAATTGGAGACATCAGTATGGACTCTTTTTAGCTCAACATATCATGAAATAATTATAGATATTTAACCTGGGTTAAAATACATATATTTCCTAATTTTGTCCACTTAGAGGGCCTAGAAATAGTAACAACTCAATAGCTACAAGCCCACTTAGCACTTTGTTTCTAATACCATTCTCCAGTAAAAAAACAGAGGAACAACTGATTTAGGACTGGAACAGAGAAACTAAAAGATGAGCTTAGGGACTGTTTTAGATTTCATAAGAATTAGTCTTTAAACTTAAATGAAGCTTTGAGTTTATACCTTAAAATACTTCAATGCAGTTAATTGACCATCTGAAGTACATTAATTTTTCTCTAGATAATGGTACAGTTGACAACCCTGGATTGATTCCTGGTATGGTTGTTTTTATTCTGATAACAAAGAGTTTTAGCATCAGCACCATATTGTTGCTCTCAGGAACATTATACAGATAATAGTTCATCTAGCTATTCTTTTCTTATCTATTAGATAACACCTTAGATTGTGTCTCAGGTAACAAAACCTTGTAAATTTAGCAAAAAATGTCTTTATTTGCTTTTATAACACTTTGTACTTCAGCTATGTAACTGATCACTCGGTACTATAACTGATATGTCTCCTTTAACAGAACGCAAATTTTGCTACATGGAAAGGGTCCATGTCTGTCAATTAATTCCTAGTGACTGACTCAGTGCTAGACATGTAACTTACAACTCAAAAAAATTGTTTTTAAATGAATTAATGTCCAATAGTTCAAAATAGACATGTGTTTATATTGAGAAGAATGGGACACTATATATTTTGATTACCCTTAGATATCAAACCGATCAATTTCTCCCATGAGGTGAACAAAATTAAAACTATATTAATGGAAAACATTTTAATGTCACAAAATTTGTACCTTTAGATGTCCTTCAGAGCATTTCCATCAATAGGGTCCCATATGGTATTCAATTAGAAGGTCTCCTCTGAGAGCCTAAGCCATATTCCAGCAACAAGATTCCCTTCTGTGCTATTAAGTCAGGGACATGAACACGCTTCTTGTGAAGTATCCAGCTGGTTTAGTCCCCCCATATGGTAGTAATCTGGAGTTAAATTTTTTTTTTTTTGGAAAAAAATATTTTCCAGGTACACTGGAAAAATGCAATGTATTCTTCCAACTGAATACTTGTGAGTTTATTACAGAGTATTTAAGTAATCAAAAGAAAGAATGTAATGATGGAAAACCATACAAGTAGTAGGACTCTCAAAACTGATAAAGATGTAACTGATAGCATCTTATGCATAACTGCTTTTATTAAGTTTGTCTTACAAATGAGTCCTTCAGGTATAAGCGGTAAAAACGGAAAATGAGTATTTGAGCTTTAGAAAGACCATGGAGCTTTGGAAGTAATCACAATAATGATTTACTGTTAAAAACATCCACAGCAATCATAGCTATGAATATCTATTATGAATGCACGATGTTTGCCGGAAACTGCAATAAACATTACCTACAGGACTTCCTTTAATAGATGTACCTTTTCTGAATTACAGATAATTGCATTTATTTTATGGTTGAGACTGTCGAGGGAGAGAAATCCTGGAAAGAAAACTTGAGGTTAGGGACAGAACTTCGGGAATCTCAAAAATTATAGCACAGAAACACAATCATGCATTAGGGAATGATAATAAGAAAAGAAAATCTAAAATGCTATAGAACGTTCAGCCTCTCAGAAGTTATGAGAACAGATTCATGAAGGTTTGCCTAAATATCAAATGGTACCAAGAAGTAAAGGAGGGTGTGAGGAGGTGGTGATTAAGGGCCAGGATCAAACAGAAAAATGGCAACAACAGCGTATGGCCAGTGAGAATAACAGGGATGGGATGCCCTTAGAAGTTTCCAAACAGGAAGAGGGAGGGAAATTTATGTACTTTGGGAGGTAAAAGTAAGGAGGGAAAGTATTTTACACTGTGACAGAAATTTGAGTCTGATTTTTTAAAGGGTCATGGACAAGAAAAAGTTAAATTTGTGAAAGGAATTTCCTTGTCTTTGGATTGAACCCATAGTATATTTTCAGTAATTATTTGTGACAAATAAAAACCTACATTAAAGATTGATTTAACAAGATCCCTGGAAAGAGACAAAATATATAAGATCAAGAAAATAAGTGAGGAGGCCCACCTTGGAAAAATGTAGAAGCACTTTTTTCTTTTTCTTTTTTTTTCTTATTTAGTTTTTTTTTTTCTTATTTAGTTTTTATTTATTTAAGTAATCTCTACACTCCATGTGGGGTTCGAACTCACGACCCTGAGATCAAGAGTCATATGCCTTTCTGACTGAGTCAGCCAGGTGCCCCAGAAGCACTTTTTTCTATAACTCATGTTTAAAAATCTGCTAAGAGCTAGTGAAATAGTCTATTGGAAGGGGTAAGGAAATTTGAAGAAGTTTATTATTGATAGGCCTTACATTTTGGGAAAATAGAAAGCTAAGATACCTAAAGAAGGTGAGGTCGTGGCCATGGGATAAGGGCTTGAAAAGAGTGAAAAATTGGCCATGGGTATAGTGGCACTCTGGAAAATTGAATAGGCAAGCAAGAAGAGGAAAAAAAATTCATGAATATTACACGGCAGAAAGAAATATCTTAAGCAAATTAAACACCAAGAACTAGCGTGCACACTAGAGGAGATCAGAGAAATAGCAGATGAAAGGGGGGCAATTACCTGGGGAGAGGAGACAAAGCTGTGTGCACTGCTCTAGTAGAGGGCAGGCCTTCCTACAATAGCAACAGCTAACTGGACTAAAATCACCTAAGGGGTTTGTTAAAAATGCAGATTTTGGGGGCGCCTGGGTGGCTCAGTCGGTTAAGCGTCTGCCTTCAGCTCAGGTCATGATCTCAGGGTCCTGGGATCCAGCCCCAGGTCAGGCTCCCTGCTCAGCGGGGAGTCTGCTTCTCTCCTCCCTCTGCTCCTCTCCCAGCTCATGCTCTCTCTCTCTCTCTCAAATAAATAAATAAATTCTTAAAAAAAAAATGCAAATTCTTGGGCCACAAAGCAGCCATTCTAAATCAGAATCTCTGCAGGTGGACCCTGGAATCTGTAATTTAACAATTCCTAGGGGAAATTTTAATTTATGCACATTGAAGTGATACACTGCTCCAGGAGAGAAGATAGGGAGGGACAGACTGTGAGAGCGTGAGGGAGCACAGGAGCCTGGGGGACATCCTAAAGGCCCAGGTGGCTGCAGTTAGCAAGGAAGGCCACCATCACGTGGCATGTAGAAGATATTCTACCTTTCTTAACCGCTATGGTAAAGGAGAGGTATACTTCTCATGTATCTGAAGAACTGAAACCTTTAAAAACTTTAGGCTTAGTTAGGTACACAAGTCTAATTTTGTTATATCCAGGGGAATCCACAATTGTATAGCAGGGGATTTTTAGGAAACTCTCCCTCTCTAGAGACTGGAAACTTTTGGTCCCTCTATGTAAAGATTTTATTTCTTATGGAAATAAAATTATTAATGAATGTGTAATTATTATTCATAAACAAGGCATCACAGGTATCCCTTTTCCCTTGATGTAAGCTTCCCCCATGTCTTCATTTTTGCAATGAGGAAGTTTGCATGTACATATTTCTATTTTCCTTCCTTTTGTTCTTTTGTTCAGATCCCGTAACTTCATCCCATTAAATATCTGCTCCCTAATCTATTTAGGAAAAGGTTAGGATTTTTGTCACACCTGGGACTTTGTCTATTGTTAGTGCTAATGGGATTAATCCATGAGGCTGAAGAGAATTCATCATCAGGAAATCATCTTCCCCTTCAGCCTCAGGAAAGTTTACAGATAGAGATGAGAACATTACCTATAATTCTTAAAGAATATGACTTATAGACCTACAGAAGATTATCCCTAGGCTATTTCATACTCTTTTATCCTCATCATTTAACTGCCTCCAATATTAGCACAAAGGATACTCTCCATTTGAAAACAGAAGGCTGAAAACAACACGGATGATTGTTAATGTTGCTGGATATTGGTTTGAATATAGAAAAAAATGGCATGGAGAATCCTTTAACAGATCTTTATCTCTTGATTTTTCTAAAATTCCCCAGTCACTGAAATTTGAAAAAATTAGTTGTGGGCTGGCCTGAATCTGGGAATCACCTGGGATTTATGGAGAGCACAAGACAGAGTGACATTAGATATTCAGTTGTAACAATGGTAATTCCCTGTAGTTTAAATCAATATATATTATGTGTAAAAATTGTGGGACTAATAGAAATAATCATTAATCAAACAGGAAAATCATGCCAACAATATTTTTTTTAATGTGGTATCTTTAATCCTAAAATTCAGCCTAAGAAGGGTTTTAAGATTCTTTGTACCCAGAATCAGAGGGAAGAGAGTGATGGTAAAGGTTTCCTTTTCCAGCAGATGTATTTAATGTGTCTAGTACTGAACCAGGAGGGGCTGGGAGAAAGAAGGAATGTAGTCAGACCTATGATGTCGAATTCAAAGTTGAAGAACTCTTTATTTCCTAATTTAAAATTTTATATGCCTAATAATCTCAGAGAAGTTTTATTTACACCAATATATGCTATTATATAGATAGGAACAATTATAATCAGTATATAATTTTTGCTTTATCAAATATTACTCAACATTAAAATAGAAATTAGTTAGATCATTGAAATTCAGTTATCTAAGAGATTTCTTATAATGCTTTATCATTTTCAGTAATATTAAGAAATGTTAGGAGTGAAAAGGCTGTATCAATGTGTTTCAAATTTGTAATACTTGGTAGTTTTAATATCTATCACCCAATTATTTCCACTGAACAGGAGGCAGAGAAAGAATTTGATAGAAAGAAAAATATGACTCACAGCAAACTCCACAGCATAAATTCTTTTCTAAAAGTATTTTTTTCTGTTATTCTGATGAGAATAATTGTCTATAGGCAGATATTTGTATCTCCTCCTGTCATTTTCCAATCATCTGATTCATAAGACCTGCAGAGATTCTCATTGATAGAGTTTCATCCAGGGTAGTAAACAATTAGAGATTTTAGCTCCCAAACCATTTCATTTCATTTCCATACGTCAAATTAATAATATGTCTGCCTTTTTTGTAAACAGATCTGGCATCTCAGTGTGAACTAATGGAATGTCAATCTAAGTCGTCCAGTATTACATGTTATAAGGAAATAGTTTTGGAATATTAATTAGAAGCCAGATAACGAGCTAGACCCTGCACATACATTTAACCCCCACGACAGCTGCGTAAGGTGATCTCCCTTTTACATATGGGCCATCAGAGGCACACGAGTATTAGTAATGAGAACCAGTAGAGTTGGTTTAGAACCACACGTTCGTGTGGCTTTAGAGAATAAGGTTCTTAATCCACATGCTATAATACATCATAACTCAGAAAATGTGCCAGAAATAGTAAATTGCAGCTTGGTGAAGTAAGCCTGAAAAGGATAAGGGGTTGTAAAACAGCTCACTCCTCAAGTTACTTAGACTTGAAAATGCATGGAAATTCACCATGGAAAACGTTCTTGATAATCACTGGCACTGAGACTCCAAGAAGAAGCAAAACAATTAGATATTCATATTGATAATGAGGGAACACTGTTGGTTTTATGTATTGAATTAAGTAAATCAATCACTGGAACTTTACTAGAGTTTATGTAATTATGTTATTTTTAAAATGCAGATTAATAACTTACTATTTAGTGATTATAACTCACTGATTATTATGCTCTACACAAAAAAGGAAGTAAGGTAAAAACTAACCAATACATTCCAAAAAATGTGATAAATAAAAATATACAATGTTAGAACATGTGATGGATTTTAAATTGATCATTTTAAAAAATTGTCTCAAAATTATATTTAAATAACTGCTAGTTGAATTTTAACATTTTTTGGTATTTTCTATTGCATGATTATATTATATAAAATTAACTGAATATTTGTTCTCAATTTAAGGTATAAATCCTCCTAAAGATCAAAATATTTACTCTTCAAATCCAGACTCAAATATTAATACTATCACAATTACTCCATTCCTCAAATAAAGACTAATCTTATATGACTGTTTTATGATGAAGGAAACAAGTGAAACAAAATGCCTCAATTGACTTCAGAACTTGGAACTTTGAGAACAGAGCTCTCCATAAATCCCAGGTGATTCCCATGATCAGTAGGTCATGGTAAAAGTAAAGGGGACCAGTTACACATTTAAAAAGCATTCTTTGGTCTAGAAAAAAATCTTATCCTCTGTATTGCTTTAGGTTTGACGGCAGTAAGATTTCCTGCCTTTGAAATTTAAGTATGTGTTAGTCCATTTTAGCTTGTATCTGTTGCTTAGCTATAATGAGTTTTTATGTACTCTGATAAATATTAGATATATATTTTGAACATGGCATTTACAGTCCCTACTGGTTCGACTGTTGCCGGAATAATTTCTATATCAACTTATAGTTCCCTTTTTTTCATTTTACATTCACTTGAAAAATACTTTCATTATGTGCCTAAGTCACAAGAAAATACTGAACATATTAAAAAACAATGGTATTACACAATAAAGCCTTCTATATACTATGAAATAAGAAGTGCTAACAAACTTCTTTAAGAAATTATCAAATAATATAATTTTAAAATATTGATCAAAAAGACCATACAACATGATATTATTAAGATAAAACATTTATATATTAAGAAATGAAAACCAGAGTAAAGAAAGCCCAAGGACAAATATGAGATGATGTCACTCCAGGCTCAAAATTATAAACAAGATTTATTTGTGCCACCTACATGGCAAAATACAGACAGTGAACTGATATCTCAGGAAATATTTGCAAAATGATAGACTTTGCCAACTGGCAACTCATTTTCTATCAAAACTGGCTGGTTACCAGAGGGGAGATGGGTAGAGGGATGGGTGAAATAGGTGTTGGGGATTAAGGAGTACACTTGTGTGATGAGCACCGGGTGATGTATGGAAGTGTTGAATCACTATATTGTACACCTGAAACTAATATAACACGGTATGTTAAGTATACTGGAATTAAAGTAAACAACAATAAAAAACTAGCATGTCTGTAACAGTTAAATAATAATAACACAATATCATTGAGTACTCAGTGTTACTTAGTCATTGACACAATTGTTATATTTACCTACCCCACTTTTTCCTGACTACAGAAAGAAATGCAATATTTGATAGTGGTTCCTTCAAAGGTGGGGTGTGGGAGTGAGGACAACACTGACTCCATCTTTGGACCTCCATCTCGTTCTCCCCTCGGGTGCACCGATGGAGCGCTTCACATTAACTAGTAGAGATCCTCTGGCGCACAGATGGCACCACTTTGGATAACTACCCTGTGACCTCACCACCATACCTCTCGCTCCATAAAAGCTGGGGATTATGGTCTGGGGGTGGGAGTGGGGAAGAGCTGTGTAGTATAGCTACGTAGTATAGCTACGTAAGACCCCGTGGATCGCCCACCTGATTGCCCTATCAGTAAGTTAACCTGAGTTAAAACTTTGTAAATGGTATGGAGTGACTGGCTTCATTTTTCAGTATTAAAGTACCTTCTCAGTCTGGAGAATACATTATTGACCCTCCACCTTCTAACAGTGCGGGGAGGGAGAACAGATGTTAAATTCAGTGATCACCGGTTCCATTATAAATAGAAGCCATCTGACATATAATGAGTATGGTTGTTTTGTTTGTTTTTTAATGATTACTTCTTGACATCATTTATCTAAAGTTTTTGAGTGCCTCCTCTCACTAGGAAACTGCCAATATGGTTAAGCTCCTTGAAGAAAAATATTTTATAAGTGCAGTACACTTACTACACTGTAGCTCTCATAATTCAACATACAATATGAAGTTAAAAAGACATGAAACATTCCTGCAACCATAAATCACATAAATATTTCAAAAACATGGTTTCTAAAAAATATGTTTAGATGGTTGAATATGTATATTTGTACATCCTTATAGATAGGAGATTGAATTCTTGCATTAGGTATTGCAGTTTTCATGTGTACTTAACTATGTATGCTTGATGCATTTTCATTTTTATGTAAGTTGATACTTGAAATTCATTCTAATGTGAATTTCTGCTCCTAGAAAAGCTCAGCATTTGGTGAAATCCTATCTATTTGTTTTCCAGGCATTTCTTTTTTGTACCCCTGTTAAATAGATCATGATAATTTGAGGGCAAGGATCACACTTAAGTTATTCACTTTTGTATTCCTAGTGTCTAGCAGTTTTCTTGACTAGATATTAAATAAATATTTATGAATTCAATTGATTAATTAATCCCTTGAAGGAAAATATACCTAAACTCTTGGAGTATTGTATTATATCAAGGATATGTATTGATTAATTAATTTTGAAACTGATTTTTTAAAGATAAATGCAGAAATTTCAAGGTTGTTGCATGAGAATAATGATTTGCCATTTGGAATAACATAGCCAAATTTGATGTTTAAATAATTCCTCCAGGGACTCAGGGGTATGTGTTAGGGTCAGAATTTATTCCTTTTGAGATGCTATATGGCACATAAGTTAAATTTTAGCCTTGAAGGGGATAAAAGCTCCTCTTAAATATCCCTCCCCCTTTCATACTTCTAGAAGGATAAATCAGAAGCAAGAAGGTATTTTGCTTTTAAGAAAGGAATATAATGCATTGATCTAGGACTCTAATTACACCACAAGGCAAGATTGTCTGTATCTTATTAAGATAACTTGCTTCCTCTCAGAAGCCTGAAGAGGTAAGAAGTGGCCCTTAGCTACTCTCAAGCAAGTGCTCGACCATCTCTCATATTGGCACTCTTCTTTCCTTCCCCCATCTCTAGTATTCACTCCATTTAAATAACTCTCTTCTCTCACATTGATAAGACGGGCTAGAGAGAACACTCCTAGGTATTTCTCCTTCTATGAGACCTTAAGATGTCTTCTTTTACACTGATATGGTATATAGAGGCAATCTCCATACCCTACAAATATGTTTTATTCCTTGGTTATTTAGCAAATAAACCAAATATATATGTATGTTTGGAATGGGGTTAGGGAGAGAGAGAAAGAGACAGCATGCATGAGAGAGAGCGAGCACAACCAGGGTGAAAGAGCAAAGGGATAGGAAGAAGCAGGCGCTGAGCAGGGGGCCCAATGATGCAGGGTTTGGGGTTTGATCCCAGGACCCTGAGATCATGACCTGAGCCCAAGGCAGATGCTTAACCAACTGAGCCACCCAGGTGTCCCTGTGCTTCATTTTTCTTTGTTTATTTGAGACATCTTTAACTGTACAAATTCAATTATAAATTATAAAACTCTTCATCACCTCAAAAACTTCTCATTTTTCCAGTATTATCCTTGATAAACTGACAGCTTTTTTGTGATAGAACAAAATAATAGTTTTGCTTATTTTTTAAAGTGACCAGTAATGAGTATTCAGTGACTATACTTTCTACATATTGTACACACTCTCAGAGAGAGGTACTTAGAAAGTGTTCTTATTTAGTGGCTTGCCTCTTATGCTTGCTGAAGGGAAAAGCTGAATTTTTGCTTTTTGATCTACTTGAGATCAGTGAGGGGAAACAGATACTTAGGATTCATCTATGAAGGTGCACAGGGTAACAACATAAATAAAAAAATTATCCATGTAGAAGCTAATAATGACACTCCCTGGCAACAATAAGAATGTCTAGTTTACTTAAAATGTTCAGTTTTCTTAGGTTCAAATGCAGAATGCTTTTTTGTTAGGACCCATGATAGAATGTGTATTATAATACTCTACAGTACTCATGTCTTAAATTAATGAAAGCATAGGATTTTCATTTATCAGAGGTGTATGCTGTCCTAAAGTTTCCAAATTGATGTAAATTTTAATATGTAAAAAGACAAATTTTAGTATAGCCATATATCATAGCCTATAGATTTGGTTAGTAAATAGGAAAAAAACTCAAAGGAGTGTACTCACATAAAACTAAAAAAAAATGATATTAATTCAGATAATCTTTTCCTCATATAAAAATGATACAATCACTCCACCCAGCTCTCCCAATGGAGGATAATACAGTAGTTCCAATTGAATTAGAAATGAAGTGAACTTGGAGCTAAATGAATCATAAATCAATAAATACCTCAGCCTGCTGCCTCACGGTTTATTGATTCACAAGCTGTTTATCCCACACTCATTGTGCTTCAGTGCAATTATCGTTTAATTACATTTTCTGTATGTACCAAATTGTATTTTAGATGTCTTCCTAGACCAAACAATTTCAAGCTCTATATCTACTCACTAACCATGGGGTTTGTTTATCTTTTCTTCTTCAGTATGCTAGCCTTGATTTCTGCTTGTACATCAGACACATCTCACAATAGGACCTATTAAGGCACATTTAACAAACTCCCCCTAATTATAATCATGTTTATTGTTCTCATTTTTTACATCAAAACTGATTTGAAATGTAACAGATGATGTGTGTTAGAGAAAATATAGCATCGTATGAACCACATAAAGCTATTGAAATGATGAATCTAAACCATGAAACCTGTACTTTTATTCAACATAAGTATGAAATGGCCTAGGACAAGAATATAATTAGCAATTGACTTGATGTTGACCATTTAAGGTATTGTTTTTAAAAAATAATTGAATGTGGAATATTCTTCCTAATTTCAAATTATCTCATGTTAAAAATTTTATCTTCAGTGAGAAATCCAGAGATAGCAGGTAATTTCTACCTTTATAATCTAAGGCATAAAGTACATTAACATTTTTTTCAACAAGTCTCTAAACTAAGAACCCATATAATATGTCCCAGATGAAGCTCTTTAAAACGTCTTTCAGAAACAATAACAAATAGCATGTGATAGCTTAAAAATAGATTGCTTTCAAAGAAGGTATGGACTACACTTAATCTTGCCAAATGGGAGCAGATTTCAAAGTTATATTGGAGATGTAACATCATTTATATCATTCTTCAAAATGTTACAATCCATCTGTTATTTTTTTATCCCTATAGGGAGACAGAGGTCATTGAGATCTTCCATCAGAGGTTAGATCTGATTTATATGTTATGAGACACATAGCACCAAGTTTACCATAAGCTCAGTAAAACAGTTTTACTGACAGAGAAGTCTGTTTGGAAGAATTTGTTCTTCAATGGTCATGAACCCTAAAATAAGAGAGTATTTTTAGATTTCAAAACTTTATTGATTTCAGAAACTGTTAGGAAATGTTTAGTTGCCAATATCTTACTTGGTTCCGGTGCTACCACCCAGATCATGAAATAAGCAAGAAATGTCCTGTTCATATTTCTTAGTAAACAAAGTAAGAATTTGGCATGGATATTTTTGCCACATTCAGTCCATGCTTATTTTATAAATTAATTAACAAATGTATGATTGTATCAAGATTTAGGGATCTGTACATGTAAATCAAAGTAGTTTTATATAGTATTTCATTGATTCTAATGTAATTATAAGGCAAGTAATTGTAAGAATTGAATAAAAAGCTGATTCATTCATTTCTAATGATTATCCCTTAGATTCAAATATTATATTTGTGTGCATATGTGCTTGTATAGTTGTGTGTGTATGTTAAGCTACTGTAGAGAGAGGTGTAATTTTCACTATTGGGACAGCATTATTGGATCACTTTCTTCCTTCTGTAACTTTGTACATTACAATATAGTCTATTAAATGAAAAAAATATAAAATTCTTCCAATTCAAAATTAATTTCTGCAGATGAAGTTCTTTTCAAGTTTGGAAGTCAACTGGATTAATGCTTTGGGAACCATGTATCTAGGAGAGTTTGAGCACAAACCACATGAAACATATTTGGACATATATGTAACTACAAAGCTATGACACATCCTAATGGTTTCCAACCTATAGATAATATTGCCGCAGTTAACTTTAAACACATACATTGTGAGCAAATCTAAGTATAAACTTGTCTAAAAAATAAATTTTCACCTCTAACTAAAAGGTCAACGTTGCAAACTTGTCTCCATTTCAGATATATCCAAAATAGAGACCAGAATATTAGATATCAACTTCTCCACCATTTCAAAGTGATGTGCTGTACTTCTAAGCAAGACTTGCAAAGAAAATTGTCAAATCTGTTGTAGTTTTCAGTAGTGGTAACCTCTTGTAGTTTAATATATTCTCTATGCTGCCATATGGGTGGTGGTCTATATTCTAAAAATATTGCTTTGGTTATGTCATCCTATTTATAAACATTTTTATTCCTATAGTATTTCATTGAATAGTTGGGTGGCAGTGGGAATTAGAGAAGGCAAAGAAAGTTTTTCTACAAAATAAACTTAAAGATGTTGCCCATTATAATGTTTTCTTGAAATTTCCCAAATATATAAGCTTATAAATGAATTTTACACATTCCGAAATCAGGGAATTAGTATTAATTATTGTAACTATTTCCCAAGTGTATTTGATGAATAATTTTTAATGAAAATCTATTTTTATGAAAATGAACTCTAGTTACATACAAGCTCTATAAAATAGATATATATGTTTCTATCATTTAATATTTTACAGGGAATTATTTGAGGGATTTTATTTCTAGTATACAAAATACTACAAAGTTTAAAAAGCAAATTTTAACAGATTTTAAATTCTCAATGAAATAATTGATATCTTAATTAAATATTAAAGTCAATACAAAAATTCATCAAATTATTTTCTCATAAAATATAATATTATTAAGCATTCTGAGTAAAAATATATTAAGGAAAAGTAATGACAAAATGATATTTTTAAATTTAACTGTTCTGAGTTTATGATTCTCTTATCCTTTATTTTCAACTCAAAATGTTCTATAGTCAAATAATGCATTTTGCAATCTATGTAGTAGTAATATAGAATATTTAAATATGCCCTGCATATTTTTAACAGTTCTTTCATCACTGCATTGCTATTTTGTAATAAGATAAAAGAGTTTTTATTTTTCAACAATAGGTTTTTTTTTTAATGAACATTCTGCATTTATTCTCATTTATCTTTCTGTTGTATTCTATTGTATTTCTGTTGTATAGAACAATATTCTAGAAATATTGTTCTAGAGCAATCAAAGCTGAAATCAAAATACTTTATGGAAAATAGCTTCACTTGGTCAATGGTAGGGTATCTTTTTCTTCTCTGAGCCTTAGGAATCACTAGTCTGAGTTTTTTTGTTTGTTTGTTTGTTTTTGCAAGCTAAGAACATTGCCCCTAAAACCATTATGCTAACTTAAATTTTATTAAACTCAATTAATGCAGTGTTTGCTAATTATCTCCTTTTTCTCATTCAAATGGTGAGTGCAAGATTGACCAGCTTTCTATGCAGAAAGTTTCAAGAGTGGTATTTTAAAAGAAGTAGAAGAAAAAGAAACTTACCTAACTCAAATTTGATTTACACACACACCTGTGTATCTCTGCTGAAATTATTTTTTTTAAACCACCTTATTTGGTATATAGGTCAGTTTCATTTTTATTGGTAAAAGCACATGGGGTTGTAATGATCCCAAGAGAAATAATTAAGAATGAAATCTTCTTTATGTGGACAATGATAAGTACCTCACAATAACAATTAATATAAGTAGGATTAATCCATCTATTATATCAGAATTCAAAAACCTGAAAAATAAATATGTGAGAACTTATGGTAAAATTGAAATAAAAATATGGTTATATTTTAAGACAGTTGGCTATTTGCAAAAGTAGAGAAATGGTATAAAATGACTTTAGTGAGGTTTAAAGTATTAGTTACAATGGTAGTGTGTTGAGACTTTAATGTGCATATTTACCCCATGTGGCCTATTGGCCTATGTCTGTATCACTTGATGATATAATGAAACTGAATTTCACAAATGAGGTAGCAAGGGTCAGCACAAGAGGAGAAAGCTTTTAACAGACTTGCCTGCTGCGTTTTTATTAGTATAGGTTGCTAATTTCTTTAGCACTCATTTCCCCTCTGCCACTACTAAAGTGGTGTTTGCCCAGGATATTTGTGGCATGCACCCATTGATGTATAGATGATCACCCCATTTAACAAGATAGAGTTATTAAAATAGACAGAATAATTGATGAAAATTATAGCTGATAAACTCAATGCCTTATTGGACTTGTTCTGTTATATTCACAAAATATCTAGATTTTCCCTGAAAGACTCAGCATTTCTGAATAGCAAACACTAATGTAAGAGTATTGGAAAATGATAGTATATTTGGGATCTGATACCAGGACACCTGTATGGCAATAAGAAAGTGAGACAGGGAAGGGAAGGCAGCAAATATGTTGGGTTATTAGACAGGTGATCATTGTGTTCATTTATTTTTTTTAAGTTTTTAGTTTAATTCCAGTTAGTAAACACACAGTGACATATTGGTTACAGGTGTACAATATAGTGATTTAACATTTCCATACATCACCCTGTGCTCATCACGGCAAGTGCACTCCTTAATCCCCATCACCTATTTAATCCATCCACCTACCCACCTCCCCTCTGGAACTATCAGTTTGTTCTCTAGAGTTAAGAGTCTGTTTCTTGGTTTGCCCCTCTCTCTTTTTTCCCCCTTTGCTCATTTGTTTTGTTTCTTAAATTCCACATATGTGTGAAATCATATGACATTTGTCTTTCTCTGACTGATTTATTTCCCTTAGCATGATCCTACTGGGGAACTCGGAGAGCTGATGTAAAGAATGTCTCTCAGAATTATCCCACCAAAGGGAGAAAATAGCTGAAACATTTATACTCCAACTTCCAACAGTCATTAGTTGAGAGCTACTTGGAGGTTGCATTAATTCTTTAACACTTGCATGTGGGCAGAATAAGTTCAAGCTGTCAGAAAATGCAAAGAGATTCACATGTAGCAATTGGAGGTTTTCTTACGTGCACTAAAATAGTAATACACAAAGAGGTAGGGATAGGACGCAAAACACAAGCAAACACACTCATCTGAGAGTTGTGATTAGACATCACGTTAGCCAAAAATTCATTCACCGATTTCTCAGGCTGTTGCTGCTTTTTAACTCCCCAAATGACCACCTTTTAGAAAGTTTTGGACGTTATAACATGAGATGGTATTGATCATTCAGCATTGAGCTTTCTCAGCATTGAGGAGGTCATTTATATTTTGTTCTGTTTTTAATAAAAAGGAAGACATTTTAAAATCAAAATTCTCTAGTGGGGAGATCCCTTTCATATTTTATCATTTGGGCCAAAAACAATTTGATAAGCTGATTTCTTACCATTCTTCAGCATAAATCACCTATTCCAGGTAGGTAGTTACAGTAACTCTCTCAGACATGGCTGGCATATTGCTGTCTTTCTTACCGTTTTCCTCATATGTATACTACCCTCATTTGAGGTCCAAATGTAGTACCATTTTATCTATATAGACATCCTTGTAATCCACAGTGTCCTTTGATCTGAATTTCTAAACTGCTATTGTTGATACAATAATTTGATACTTAATGTCCGTTCATTAATTATGATATATGATATATTAAGTCCTACCTTGAGTTAGGTGTTGTTTTAGGTTCTAGGAACACAGTAGATAAAAACAAATAGCCCTGCCTTGAAGGAGTTTATGTTGAAACAGTGGGATATAAACAACTAAAATAAAATATACAGTGTGTTAATGGTGTAAGTGCTTTGGACAAAAGACAAAACAAACTAGAGTGTGTTGGGAAGTCGGATAGCTAGTAAAAGGAGTCCTTTCTTGGAGAGTAACATTTGAGCAAAGACGTGAAGGTAATGTTAACTGAGCAAAGTTATGTTGATGACTGGGGGAATAGTATTTCAGGTAGTTGAAACAGCAAGTGCAAACAACCTAAGATGGTACACGTGTCTGGCAAGTTCAAGGAAAAGCAGAGAAAACAGTGTGGCTGGAGTGGAGTGAGTAGGGAGGAGAAGAGGCCAAAGTGCCTATAAGGGATTCGGTTGGGTCTTATAGATAATTGTACATAGTTTGACTTTTATTCTGAGTGAGATAGGAAGACA
The DNA here is from genome assembly GCF_964656455.1 of Halichoerus grypus. Classification (NCBI taxonomy): domain Eukaryota; kingdom Metazoa; phylum Chordata; class Mammalia; order Carnivora; family Phocidae; genus Halichoerus; species Halichoerus grypus. The sequence continues at coordinate 46,370,968 of NC_135714.1, forward strand.
CTAGGGGATCCTGTGAAAAGGAGTGACATGATGTGATGAGTCTTCAACAGAAACACTTTGCTGCCTTGACAACAGACTGCATAAACAGGTGAAGGAGACTCTTACGGTGATCTGGATAAATGATAATTGTGGCTTAAACAGGGCAGTAATGGTGGAGTTGCTGAAAAATGCTTAGATACCAGAAATATTTTGAATATGGAAATAACAGGACATGCTAACAAGTTGAATGAATGGCATGAGCAATTGAGAAGAGTCCAAGTTATTTGGTCTGAACAAATGGAAGATAGAATTGTCATTATCTCAGTTGGAGACATATAAGCATAGCAAGTTTGAAGGGGGAAGATTGGAAGCTCTCTTTTGGACATGTTAAGTTAGAGGTTTCTATTAAACATCCAAGTTGAAGTGTCAAATAGTGAGGTATATGTATACTTCTGAATTTCCGAAGAGTAGTTTGGGTTAGCAATATATAAATTTGGGAGACGCAGATTGTATGAGATCCTTAAGAGAGTAAGTAGACTAAAAAACTAAAGACATCCAAAGGATGAATGCCCCAGCATCTCAACATTAATGAAGTAAGGTCAAGGTTATGAGGAAGAACCAGAAAGACAACTGATAAGGAGTGACCAGTGAGGAAAAAGTAAAATCAGTAGTGTATAATACTATGGAAAGGCAGTAAAGAAATTATTTTTTTAATCAATTTTGTTGAATGCTGTTGATAAATAAATGTCAACTGAAATTTAGCTATGAGATGGAGCAAAGTAGAGGTCATTGCTTACTTTGACAAAAAAACCTCTTTGAGGTGGAAAGGTGAGGGTAAAAGCCTGAGAGGAGTAGGTTGAAGAAATAGCGGGAAGAGAGAAATTGGAAATGAGTCAAGATAATTCTTTGTCTATGCAAGAGAGAAAGAAAACCTACATCTTTTTATCAGCATTTTGTTTCAGAATATGGGTCTGTTTTTACTAGCATAAACCCACCACCTTAATCTTACATAATTACTCTTCTTAAAAGAAATTTATTTATTTGAGAGAGAGCGAGAGAATGAGAGAGAGAGCACAAATGGGGGGTACGCAGAGGGAGAGGGAGAAGCAGGCTCCCTGCTGAGCAGGCAGCTGATGCTGATATGGTGCTTGCTTGATAGGATCCCAGGACCCTGAGATCATGACCTGAGCCAAAGGTAGATGCTTAACTGGCTGAGCCACGCAGGCATCCCAGATAATTACTCTTTGTCTCTGACTTTTCTATATCCTCCTAAGGAAAGGCCTCACCTCTTATCTTGCCCTTTTTAATTTATACACAACTTCTATTTACTACCTCAAAATTTCCACTTACAGGGAATGATTTCTGGCACCTTTGAATATTTATTTTATAGATTGCTTTCTTCCAACTCATGCAGAGTTGAGAGGCAATGTTTTATAACAGATCATATTCCTGGAGTTCAGGACTTGAATTTCTGAAAGATATATGGAATAAATGAGTCAAGATAATGGAGAAAACTTCAAATGAAGATTCACAAAATCTGCTGCTGAGGTTCCAAGAGTTTCCTCTAATTCAGATCTGGCCAACAGCTCAGCTTTATCATGGACTTCCTTGAATTTCTGTGGGATTCACCTTATCTCTCTTTATAAAACAATAATAATAACAAATAATAACTTTTAAAAAGGCAACAAAACACAGGGGGAAAAAAATCCCTTCCAACTATCCTAAGCTCTCTTCCTTGAATCAATCCCAACCAAAGCTAACAATGTTGTTTCATTTGACTTCTTCTCTTCACCCCTTTATCTGCATGCACTGCTATTATTAGATTGTTTCTACCACTTACTAAGTTTCTGGCAAAACAATTATATTGATATACATCTTTTGTTTTTAATTGTTAGTTAAATTATATTATAGAATTATAAGTTGATAGTTTTTCACTCTTCAAAACTTACAAACATTTACATTTGAAGAAAACATAAAACATATAAGTGGCTGCAGGTTCAAGTGAGTAAAAATTATTTATGGCACCTCACACTGTTGTAGCCTGACCTGTTGACCCTCAATGTTCATTAGAAATTCATCAGTACTGGCTTACCTTCTCTTCTTTGCATCGTCCTTCCTTCTGATCTTTTGGCTTTAGGCCAAGGAGAGATTTTCTACAAAAACAAAACAAAACAAAACAAAACAACCTTTTTAATTAGCTCTTCACCCTCCTGATAGTTTCAGAATAATTCATAAAAAAAAGAAAACTTCAGATCATAGTTCATTTTCTGAAGAAACCATGAAAAACTGGAGCTATCCAACTGTGCTATTCTCCCAAGAAGTTTTAGGCCCTTTGTGCATGTATGTGTGTGTAAGCTATAGGCAAAGATAATTTTTATTATAACTGAGACTTTTTAAAAAATTGTAACAACTTCAAAACTTGATTTCTTCATGTAATAAAAATAATAACATCTTTCGGAGTGCTCATTATGGGCCAGACATTAAGCTGGTCCCATAAAATTGCCTTTAAATTGCCTTTTTTTTTTTATTTAATCCTCTAAATAACTACATTAGGTTGATAATATTCTTGTGCTCATTTTATAGATAAAAACTGAAGCCATACATGGATAAGTGATGTATCCAAAGCCACACAGCCAGTAAATATTACAGTCTGAACGTCCAAAGAGTCGGTCTTATTTCAGAGCATAAATTTTAAGTGTCAATGATATTGTATAATATCCTGTGATGAATATTCTATGTGTATTCATCTAAATAGAAGTCCTAAAAGTATCCTTAAATCTATCATTTTACAATTGATGAAAAGGTTTAATGTCAATGAACATGTGTTGATATTTCATAAGTGAAGGAATGAAACAAATACCACCCTTGTTTTTCATTGGCTTGTGTGTGGGAGCATGTGTACAGTTAGGGAAGGGAGGGGGTGTTGTCAGGTCAAAGGGCTATGCTAAGAGGACTAAATGTGAATCCTAGAAGAGGATTCACCTCAATTGAAATTGCATCCTTTTTTTACTATATTGAAAGGCAGGGCAAAGACGATTAGCCCATCCATAGGATGGTTTACCAAGAAAAGCTAGTTTGCTTTCTCTATCTCTTCCACTTCTCAGGGTACTGAGTTGATAGTTTTTCACTCTTCAAAACTTACGAACATTTACATTTGAAGAAAACATAAAAGATATAAGTGGCTGCAGGTTCAAGTGAGTAAAAATTATTTTTTTAGGGTGTCCCTTCCTTAAGATGCTGCCCCTCACCAATCCACCCTTGACAAACCTGTGGAGATCAAAATCAACAGGCTCTTTGTCATGTCATACCATTGTCCCATTACATGTTTGGTTTTTCTGTTGTGTGTGTGTGTGTCTGTGTGTGTGTTTATAAAAATATAACATTGTTGGCTACTGTAAAAGATAAACTTTTTTTTAGTAGTAAAATTTTTAAGAGTCTATTTGAGCAAAATCAATTCCAATCAGGGCAGTGGCAAACTGGAAGTAGGAGCGCTCCAATGACAGGAGCTCGGTGAGAGACATTTATAGAGAAAAGGCAGAAGCAAAGCAAGGAAATTATTGATGAGCTATAGCTTAAAGTCTAGTTGTCTGTTTGTGATTGGTTGTCCTTAGTTTTGAGGCGTTTACAGGCTTAGATTTTGGTTTGCTTACATGGGTCATCAAGACATCAGAGCCACCTCAGTCTAATGCCCTCCATGTTTAATTAATGTAACACTACAGAGAAAGTTGATGTTGAGAGGCATGCTTTCCTGGTTGTGTGTGAGTGGGGTTGGGGGGTGGGGGTTACAAGAAGGTAAGAAGATTTCTCAGCAGGCAGGCTGCTTATAGAAAGTTGAAACCCAAGGGTTTTTTGTTGTTGTTGTTGTCATTGTGAAGTTTTTTTTTTTTTTTTAATTAAAACTTCTTTTTTAGAACAGTTTAAGGTTCACAGCAAAATTTAGGGGAAGGTACAGAAATTTTCCCATATGCTCCCAGCCCCCAACACATGCATACCCTCCCCCATTATCTACACCCCTCACCAGAGTGGTACATTTGTTACAGCTAATGAACCTACACTGACACGTCATAATCATCCAGAGCTCATAGTTTACATGAGGATTCACTCTTGGTGTTGTATATTCTATGGGTTTGGAATCAAGGATTGTTTCACACCTCAGACATAGACCCATTTTTACTCTAGGGTCTATGCAATGTTTCTTTGGTAGTGTTACTCTGCTAAAACCTTAGTGGACCTATCATCTAGTTGATTCCAAATCAGCAACATATGCTAAAGGTTATATATACAAGCTCTTTTCTAGAATATTTCTCATTTTTGCTTTTTTTAAAAGATTTGTGTCTACATTGAATACAATTCTCTCTCTTTTGCTCTCCCTCACTTTTTCTCATTCTCACATATGACTTATTTTTAGATACCCTCATCTTCTCAGGCTTCATTGGGAAATCCACTCATGCAGTATATTTTCTCTGTGGCAGATATATATATTTCCATTTGTGAAGATACTCTGGGCATCAATTCCATCCCATCAGAGACTTTAAACAATGTGGATGGCCATGTTCTTAATTTGATCCTTGCAACAAAACAGTTTCAATCAGCCTTTGTTTCTCGTAGTAATTATTTATACTTTTATTGAGCTATAATTGACAATAAATTACACATATTTAAAGTGTATAGTCTTTTAGGTTTTTGCATGTGTATACACCTGCAAAAGCATCACCACAGTCAAGATAATGGCCATATTCATCACCTGCAAATATTTTCTCCTGCCTTTTTGTATATATCCTCCCTTCTGTTCCTTATCCCCAAGCAACAACTGATCCAGTTTTTGTGACTATAGTAAATATTGTCTATAATTTTACATAAATAGAATTTTGTTTGTTACACTTAGCATAATTATTTTTTCTATTGCATAGTATTTGATTTTATGGATGTATAAAAATGTTTTTATTTATCTATTGATAGACACTTGAATTGTTTCTAGTTTTTGTCTATTGCTAATAAAACTGCTTTTGTGTGTGTGTGTGTGTGTGTGTGTATGTGTGTGTCTTTTAGATTTTATTTATTTATTTGACAGAGAGAGACACAGCGAGAGAGGGAACACAAGCAGGGGGAGTGGCAGAGAGGGGAAGCAGTCTCCCGGTGGAACAGGGAGCCCCATGCGGGGCTTCATCCCAGGACCCTGGGATCATGACCTGAGCCGAAGGCAGACACTTAACGACTGAGCCACCCAGGCGCCCCAATAAAACTGCTTTGAATATTCATTCACAAATATCTTTCTTTTTTTTGTTTTAAATGGTACATTTTATTATCTGTGGTTGAATAGCAGTTTCTTCTTCCAAATCTATAGCGTTCTGAATTGAAGGGTTTTGTCTGTTTTCATTCATTACTGTCAGTCATTTTCTGGGTTCATCTTTCCAAATGCGGCCAATAATAACAAACATACATTATTAACATTCTGTATTTCAACCCGTAGCCCCAGTGTTATTAGTTTATTAGATATTACCTGAATCCCAAATGGTCAAAAAAAAGTCTTGCTAAAAGTTTTTCTACCATAAAGTGTGAATCGGTATGATGGTGTGTGTTGAAGTTTTCAGGGAAGAAGCTGAGAAGACCTCTTTTAAAAAAGAACACCAAAGGACACCTGAGTGGCTCAGTTAGTTAAGTGTCTGCCTTCGGCTCAGGTTATGATCCCGGGGTCCTGGGATCAAGCCCTGCATCAGGCTCTCTGTTCAGTGGGGAGCCGGCTTCTCCCTCTCCCTTGGCCCCTCCCCCTGCTTGTGTTCTCTTTCTCGCAAATAAATAAAATCTTTAAAAATAAATAAATAAATAAATAAGAACGCCAAATTATAAAGACAAAATTAGGTATTTGCGATGAGAAGATAAACAACAAAATAATTACAAATAAAAAAATATCACAAATTTTTAAAATCACAGATTTTTAAAATCTTATTTATGATATACCTATACATTTTTTCTGCCTTTTTAATTATATTATCTTTTATTGCATCTTAATATTACAGTGAATTTTAATAATATTTTCCTTCACAGAACAGAAAAGTACATCTGTTTTTCCTTTAACATGATAGATCTTTTTAAAAATTATTGACAGTTTGGGGGTGTCTGGGTGGCTCAGTCGTTAAGCGTCTGCCTTCGGCTCAGGTCATGATCCCAGGGTCCTGGGATCGAGCCCCGCATCGGGCTCCCTGCCCCGCGGGAAGCCTGCTTCTGCCTCTCCCACTCCCACTGCTTGTGTTCCCTTTCTCGCTGTGTCTCTATCTGTCAAATAAATAAATCTTTAAAAAAAAAATTATTGACAGTTTGGACACATAGAACATGACTTCATTTATAGAAATACACACTGTTAGTAGAAAGTGCATCTTTTTGCCCCTCAAAATAAGGGAATGCTGATGAATTCTATAATTCCATTTAAAAATGTATTGTGTGTTTATAGTTATATGCATCACATTATTTTCTATGTAACATAAAGGAGAGAGCTTCAGTTTTGACTCGGGTTCTATAAAAAACAAATCTTTTGCTTACAGTTTTATAACTGGAAAAAATATTCCATATTCTCATTTCTAACTCCATACATACCAATCTTGTTACTCCTCCACAACTCACATTCTTCTGGTGCCAGATGATAGAGGACACATTTCTGTTGAATAATACCAGGCGAATTGGCACAGAGAGCTGTAGGAATGTTCTGGAAAGCATTTCTCCCCTGTTATGGCTAACAAAGCTTAGTTATAAATTGTGTTAATTCTTATATTCTATTATCCTCAAACTAAATGTATCTCCAACTCAATTTCCCCTTAGACAAATACCAGAAATGATTGTGGTAACACTAATTCCACTTAACATGAAGAAGGTGATGGGGAAGTAGAGTAAAAAGAGACAGTCATCCTAATAAAGTGAGATTATAGTACTGATGTCAGAACATTTTGCAAATATGTCTGCTTGTAAAGTCCCTGTGAACACATTCCTAGATTCCCTCCTGGGGCTTTGGGATGGACCTGTGTAAGTGGGGGGACCTGAAGTCTGTCTCATTAACTTCATAGTTAAACTGTTCCTGATCCCCACCTTTCAAGTCTTTGATAACATTTACCTCATTACCTGCCTCTGAATACCTAATCTAATGCCACGTGTTTTAGGCTTTTCTATATGTCAGCATTTCAAATATGTGAACCAAATTCTCTACCAATAAGGATAAACTAGGTTATGCTGTGGAATTAAACACCTTCAAAATTTTGGTGGCTTAAGACAAACAAAGTTTATTTTTTGTGGGTTGGTAGCATTGAGAAGACGTTTATTTATTTTCTCATCTTGTTTACTTAGGGACAGGGATGATGAAGTGCCCTCTGAACATGCGTTCCCACAACCATCCTAGCAGGGGAAAGAGAACTCAGGAGTTCATCACACTGGGAATTAAAAGTTGCCGTTTGGAAATAACCTGACATTTCCCTCTCTTACCTCAATAGCTAGTATTACAAACACCCAAACTTAAGGGATTCATCAGGTTCAGTCCTCTGTATGTCTAGAAAGAATGGAAAACTGCTTATCAGTAAGCAGTCTTTTACCAGATCAAAAACTGATCTCTGGCTTCTCTTGACACCTCCCGCTAACTCCTGCTGTTTCAACATAATGTCTTGTCGACCATATTTTATTATTGAAGTAAAACACATGAAAATAATCAAAACTGAAATGCTTCAAATTTTCTATTTATTAACCACATTATTGCTTATAAAACTTCTTGCTACTTATGATGTAGCAAAAATCAATAGTAATCTTAACTGAAATGTGATATAAACTCAAATATAATGAAGAAGGGCTTATAGGAGATTTTTTTCATGACGGTACAGATGATGAATTACTTCCCTCACCAGATAATTAGTTAATAGCAGATATGGGACTTCCCCAGTATTTCAAATCCCAACTCAGTGTTTTTTCTCTTTATATGCAATAATTTTAATCTTTCCTCCTAGAATTTCACCATATAAGCAATAGTAATTCAACAAAAAAATCCCTCTTTCAGCTTGTTATACATTATTTCTTAAGTTTAATACTGTTACGTACCTATTGGAATAATTTTTATCTCACTGATATCTTTTATTTTTCTTATTCAATAATTTTAATAGGACACTTGTATTTTATTTTTTATTTTTTTAACTTTATTAGAGAGAGAGAAAGCACATGTGAGAGAGAGCAGGAGGAGGGGCAGAAGAAGAGGGAGAAGCAGGCTCCCCCCCTGAGCAGAGAGCCTGACATGGGACTCAATCCCAGGACCCTGGGATCATGACCTGAGCAGAAGGCAGATTCAACCGACTGAGTCACCCAGGTGTCCTAGGACACTTGTATTTTTAGTTAGATAACTTGTTTAGACTTTAAAATGTGGCCTGATCTGGGGATACAAAAAGGAGTGAAGCATAGCTCCTGCTATCCAGAATCTTATAAGTAGAACTGAGACCAGGAAATAACAAAGAGAGAAAGAAAAAAGATTTCAGGTACAGAAAATTAAAGTATAATAGCATGATAGTCTGAGACTACATTGGAGGAGAAATATTGTCAGTAAACTGCATTTCAGTAAAATTGGAATGTGGGGTGTGTTTGCTTTGTCATGGAGATGGGTCACAGAGTAAGATGAGGGGACTGGTGAGAGAAAGAATAGAAAAAAGTGAGCAGTGGCCAGACCATGAACAATTTTTCGGCCACAAGGAAGTAGCTAACTTTGTTGTATATGATGCAAGCCATCAAAAGGAATACCACATTGGATTATCTCCCTCTTGTTCTAGTGTGTCTTAATTTTATTTTCTATCTAGCATTCAGGCTCATTTTAGATGCTATGATAACTGTGAACAATTGCCAAGGTTAATAGTGTTTCTGTTCACCTTGCCCATGTGCATAGGAAAAAAATTAACTTTTGTATGACCATCTGTTATCCCCTTTCTTAATACAAGTGAGATCAGGGTTCTTTTTTTTTTTTTTTAATTTCTGGAAGGCACCTAATTTGGGAAGGGATAACCACCTTATATACCAGCAAGGATGTTCTTTTAAGGACTCATTCAAATGTATCCTTGAGAGATGCTTGATTTCTTCCTTCTTCATGTTGTTATTTCTCCACATTAATCTGATACTTTTTTCAAGTATACATTTCATAATTCAGTTTCATAGTATATAGATGATTCCAAATTGATCACTGTCTGTCTTCATAAGCTACTCTGTGAACTGAACATCCTATTAAACTTTAAAGTTTTGACCTGAGATTACTTCCACACCAAGCATAATTTCAGCCTATGTGGGTATCATAAAGTGAATGAAGTTTCTTAAGAAACTTGTTCTCTAGTAATTGTAACACCAAAGCTTCATTTTGCTAATACTAAGACATTGGCTTTTCCTGCACTGACCAAATCTTCCTCTTAAATTTCTTAATTATTATTTCACAATGACTACTTCACTAATCAGTGGTAGATGAACAGGTAACCATCACATGCTTGACACTGAGGAGTTCATCAATACTGGTGTTTTAACTGATGTAATGTTTACAAGTAAACAGTCAAGGAATCATAACTTATCATGAGATGTGTAAGAGAAAAAAGAAGCCTCCAGAATCTTTGAGGCAAAACTTGTAAAATACCCAAATATTTTATAAAAAAATAAAACGATTTATCAATTAAGGCTGAGTGGATAGAATTAAAGAACAAAATTGTTTGCTAAATCTTCTATCCTGACATTATATTCTTTTCATTAGAATTTTGTATAAGACATAAACATAAAATCACACCATTTTAAGCAGGACACAAAGACAGCATTTGCAGATCACGACTTTTCACATAACTATTTCAATTATTGAATAAACACTTATATAACTCTGTATATATATCAGGCAGCATTCTAAATGCTTTACAAATCTAAACTCGTTAATCCTTATTAAACTATGGCTGAATTACTATGTACTTTATAGCTTTCATGTGAAATGGCTACATGTTTAGAAAGTACTTGTTAGTAGTGACAGAGGGATTGCAGAGATAACGGGACTCCTCATGATCAGTGGGTGATTCTTAGTGGTCCAATGGGAAAAGGCAAAAACAGAGTATTTTAATGCTCATTTTGTCTCCCAGGGGTAGCAACTCATTATTCCTGCAGAAATATTGTGGGATAAAATGTCTTCCTTATGGGGCAGTAAATGAAAGAATACATGCTTTAAAAGTTATTATTTTATAAGAGAGTTTACTGGATCACAATGTATTTTCATATATATTATTTCATTTGATGTGAGGATACTGTGAGATGACGTTTTCTAACATTTACTGATATATGAGCCAGACACTGTGTTGATTCACTTTATTGAATCCTTACAACTTTTGATCATACCCAAGTAATAGAAGAGAAATCTGAGACTCACATATTAAGCACTAGCAAGTGACTGTACTTGATAAGCCTAGGTAAGCATGGTTTAATTCAATAAATAAAGATGCTCAGGGAAACAAAGCAAGTAAAGGGCCAAAATTAACTTTTGCCAAAATCTATGTTCTTAATCACATTGCTGTTGTTACTGTTTTCATCATTATGTTCATAGTCCCAAGATGAAAAAAACAAGTAAGAGTTATGCCTTTGCCACAATTGCATAGATAGTGACTGCAATTCACGCTAATAGTAGAGGCAGTGTGATATAGCAAAATGATATGCCATAAAGAAATACCTTCCCCAAAAGTCCTGTTAGAAGTAATAAACAAATTTAGCAAATTTGCAGAACACCAAATCAACACAGAAATCAGTTGGATTTTTGCATGCTAACAATGAACAATCTGAATAAAAATTAAGAAACCAGTTCTGTTTACATCACAAAGAATAAAATACTTGGGAATAAACTTAACCAGGGAGGCAAAAGACTTGTACACTGGAAAATACCACATGTTGCTGAAATACGTTAAAGACAAAAATAAATGGAAAGTTTATTTCCTGTGTTCATTGACTGGGAGATTTAATATTGTTAAGATGTCAATATATCCAAAGCAATGTACAGATTCAATGCAATCCATATAAAAGTCCCAGTGATGGTTTTTGCAAAAATATTTTTAAAAACTTTAAATTCATGTGGAATCTCAAGGGACGCTGAATAGCTAAAACAATTCTGAAAAGAACAAAGTTGGAGGTATCACCTTACTGATTCTAAATTTATTACAAAGGAATCAAAACAGTGTTGTACTGGCATAAAAACAGACATATGGACAGATGAAACAAAAATCCCAGAAATAAACCTTCTACTATATGGTCAAATGATTTCCACAAGGGTGCCAGGATTATTAAATGTGGGGGAGGGGGAGGAAAATCCTTTCAGCAACTGGCTTTGAGAAAACTGGATATCTACATGCAAATGAATGAATTTGGATCTGTACTTCAGACCATATACAAAATTAACTCACGCTACATCAAAGATATTAGAACTAAAACTATAAACCTCTTAAAAGAAAATAAAGAGAGATAGCTTTATGCTCTTGGATTTTTTTTTTTTGGCTTATGAAAATTTATTATTGTCATGTTCTCACCATCAAAACTTATTATCTTTCCTTCTTGTCTTTGTATAAGACCAAAAAAGAGATATTGGCCTCTTTGAGTCACTGGGAACACGAACTTTGCAACCAAATCTAGCAACCAGAACTTCATCGTTTTCCTCAATAAAATTCAACAATCATTGTGTACAAAGGCTGTGATTTTTTTTTTTTGTCTTTTGTCATTCTTGATCAGCTAGACCGTTACACACTTTCTGAGGGAAAAACTTGGCTTCAACCCCTACTTTTTTCCAGCACAGTTCCCTTTGCATGGGAAGTGTCTCCGTAAGGGTTGGCCTTCAGGTCTGTGCCCAAATGGACGTTCTTGTACTATTTACTGTGCCACTTCTGATCTCATCAGTGGCTAGGGAGCTTTCTGGCAGTACAAAAACCGTGACACTCGACTATCCTGCTGGTGCCATGGGCCTGAGCAAAAGAGAGAAGCAGCACAGGAAGGCTACACTCTTGGATTTGTTAGTGATTTCTTAGATATGATACCAAAAGCATAGGCAACAAAAGAAAAAAATAAATTGGATTATATCAAAATTAAAAATTTTTGTGTATCAAAGAATGCTGTCCAGAGATTGAGAATGCAACCAATGGAATGGGAGAAAATATTTGCAAATCATGTATCTGATAAGGAATTAATATCCAGATTATATAAAGAACTACAACTCAACATTAAGAAAACAAACAATCTGATTCAGAAATGAGCAAAGGTCTTGAATAAACATTTCTCCAAAGAAGATTTATGAATGGGCAATAAGCACATGAAAAGATGCTCAACATCACTAATCATGAGGGAAATGCAATTCAAACCAAAAGGAAACATCACCTCATACCTATTAGGATGGCTGCTATTAAAAAAAAAAAAAAAGTATTGATGAGGATGTGAAGAAATTGAAACATTGCACACTGCTAGTGGGAATGTAACATGGCGGAAACTGTGGAAAACAGTTTGGCATTTCCTCAAAAAGTTAACTGTAGAATTACCATATGATCCAGCAATTCCATTTCTGGGTATATACACAAAAGAATTGAAAGTAAGGACTTGAACAGATATTTGTCGACCCATGTTCACAGCAGCATTATTAATGATAGCCAAAATGTGGAAACAACTCAAGTGTGCATCAATAAACAAATGAATAAACACAGTGTGATACATATTTACTATGGAATATTATTCAACTTTAAAAGGGAAGGAAATTCTGAAACTTACTGCAAGTGGAGAAACCTTGAAGACATTATGCTAAGTGAAATGAGCCAGTAACAAAAAGATAAATACTGTATGTTTGCAATTATATGAGATTTTTAAAGTAGTCAAATTTATAGAAACAAATTGCAGTAGTGGTTCTCAGGAGCTATGGAGAGGGATAATGGGGAATTATTGTTTGCTGGATGCAGAGTTTCAGTTTGGGAAGATGAAAAAAAAGTTCTAGAGTTGGATGGTGGTGATGGTCGCACAACAACGTGAACGTACTTAATGCTACTGAAATATACACTTAAAAATGGTTAAAATGGTTCGTCTCCCCCTCCGATTTCCCCCCCTTTATTTTTCCCTTCCTACTATCTTCTTCCTTTTTTTTTTTTTTTTAACATATAATGTATTATTTGAACCATGAGAGACTATGGACTCTGAGAAACAAACTGAAGGTTCTAGAGGGTAGGGGGGTGGGGGGATGGGTTAGCCTGGTGATGGGTATTAAAGAGGGCTTGTACTGAATGGAGCGCTGGGTGTTATACGCAAACAATCATGGAACACTACATCAAAAACAAATGATGTAATGTATGGTGATTAACAACATAATAAAATTTAAAAACAAGGTTAAAATGGAAGTTTTTATTATGTATATTTGATCACAATTAAAATTTTTTTTATAGGAACATTGGAGAAAAGCAAACCTCAGATACCAATTGAATTTTTAATTTAAAAGCTGTCGCCTTTGAACCGTTGGTCAAAATCTTCTCATTTTCAGTCTCTCTGAAAAAGAAAATGTAGATAATCTATACTCTCCAAGGTTGTTGGGAAGCTTTATCATGAAAATGTATGTAAAATTCTTGACTCAAAGTAGGTACGCAATGATAGCTTCAATGTTCATCATGCATCTGTGTGCTAAATATCAGTGTTTGGATGGGAGGTTATTTGCAAGGAAAGCTCCATTTAAGGATTTAAATAATAAGTAGATATTAATCACACAAGCATCTTGTAATGATTAAACTATTAAACAAGCATTTGTAATACAACGATGTCTTGAGAGAGAAAATAAGCCCTGATTTTAATGACATATTTATCTAGTTCTTTTTTTAAACTTCTTAAGATTGCTTCTAACAAGCGTTATTCATGGTGAGTCATATAATGCAAATATTCAAAAGTTGGAGTTTTAGTAGCAGTTTTCTCTCTTGCTCAGTTATGGCTGTTGATCTGTGAAAGACCGTAAGTAAAAGCAAGAAAAGGGCAAATTTATAGGCTACCAATCTTGGAAATCTTGGCATTTCCTGAATAAAAGAAGTATCTTAGGGTCCTGAGGTCATGGCTAAGGGGCATCTAATGATTAACACTGGACTAAGACTTTTTTTCAAGGGACAAGAATTCTTTAGTTTGAAAGAATTTATTTTTCTTTTGAAAGAATTTAGAAAGGTATCACAGTATAGCAGTTAAAAGTTTAGATTCTGCAATCAAATGTCCTGGGGACAAACTACTAGTCTACATCTTCCCAGTTGTATGTCCTTGAGTGTGTTACTTCACTATTTGAGGTCTGTGTGATGATAAACAGAGCAAGTTCATAGATATGATACACAACAGTAAAGCATTTAGCAAGGTTCATGGCACTTAGTAAGTCCTCTATAACTTTTTTATTATGATGATGATAATTATCATGATTCGTAAGATCTTATTATCTCAGAACATGGCTAGACACAGCCCACTTAATTACAGTGGAAAAAAGCAGACCGATCATTGTTGGGCTTGAATTTGTGCTGTTGAAACTAAGATATTCTAACTTAGAGAAGCATTTGGATCCAATGGAGAGGCTTGATAGATGTTTAATCCAGCTGGTGTATCATAATTTTCAGTAGGTTCTGGAACTAGACAACAGGTCAAATAATCAAGCAGCTTGAAGGGAATAGTACTGTTTAAGTTGATGTTGCAAAACCGTTAACTGACTAATGGAAAATCATAATAAGGAATGTAAAAACTAGTTGTAAGAAAGCTAGGCAAGCAGTCAGACAGCATTAGAAAATTATAAGTAACAGATGCCCTGGCACCTATGTGGGATTCAGTCAAAGAATTCCAGTTCTTAGGGAAGACTAGAAAACTTATAAGTCTTTGTTTTAGTTTGAGTTCCCCCAGGATTAGACCGAGAGAGAAGAAAGCGCAAGTAGCTTATTTGGAAGAGGTAGTAAACACCAGTAGAGAAGTACAGAAGTAAAAAAAGGGAGTGAAGGCAGCCAATAGATTATGCTATCAAGCCAGCTATGCTGTGGACAACTGGGATTTAACCCCATGGGAAAATTATTAAAGCCCACTTGCTTTAAACAGTAAAGGAATCAGAGGATTTATATAGTAAATACTACCAGTCATTTGTGGAGGACTGCTGGCTTAAGGAGAGGAACAACCTAGCTTGGCTTCAGAGGCAAACCTAAGGCAAAACAATGTAAGCATTACCAGTTGGAAGGTGCTCAGCCTTGCAGAATGCGCAGTAAAGGATCACAGCTTTAAGGAAATCATCTCTAAGGTTCATCCCACACAGACTTGTGTCTCATATCTAACCTACTTTTAACCACAGACACACTGTTCACAGAAACAGTTTCTTACTTTTTCTATTTTGCCCTCACAAACCTTACTATGTTATCTCAAGTTCCCTGGCAAAACTTTGCATTTCCTGCATGCTTATAATCTTTATCTGAAACCCTGGGGCCAGATAACTTTTGAAATTAAGAATTTTTTGAATTTTAGAAAGACAATACAGTTAATATTCTGTATATTTAATAACACTCAGTGAGGTTTGGGGTAGCACTCTGTAAGTAAATATGTTTTTGTTGTTTCTTTTCTGGTGTCTCAGGAATGACTATTTACATTAAGTGGTATAAGCATAGGCAGTAAATAACCTCACATCACTTCAAGCCAGGGTTGTGTTTAGTCTGGATGAACTGGGCGGGACACAGTATGGAATTAAATCTAGAAGAAGACCCCAGCTCTCAAACTGTTCATCACTTATACAATGGAAAGTGCAGGTGGCAGGGAATATCTAGGTGACTGTGAGGTAATGAAAGTTTCAGAGGTCAAGGAAGTGGCTTCACGGGAAAGAAGGAGAGGGCTCTGGAACTAGAAGCAATGTTACTAGTTTGTTCTTCTGCTGAGTTAACTCAGGTCTGCTGAAATAGCACTTCGCTAATCTACCAAAAGGAAGGTAGGAGATGAGATCTCAGGGATATCTTGATTTGTGTTTCTTTAGATACCAACTTAGGAGAATTTTTAAAAATTTAAAGCAGAGTTTTGGGATTTTGGAATGGTGGATAAGTGGTAACTATACAGTGGACCTGTATATCAAATCTGTCTTTTCCATTTCATAAAATTCAACAATTTAATCTCTCCCCGCCAACCGCAGGCACCACCACCTCTGTTTTTACAAAAGAGAATGCTGAGATCCACTGAGACATAATCTTTAGAATGTATATCTCAACTTTTTTCATTATTGTCCCCTTCCCCTACTAGCCTTTTTAGACCATTTTTTTTTCTAATTGCCTACTTCTGTAACATTTAATACCAAAGATGTATATGTATATATCTGTTGATGTACTGTGGCTCTTTGGAGGACTTCTTTATAATAGCTAACATTTTTTATACCCCAAGAACCAACTTTTGTCCCCTTGGAAGCTATATCACTCACATTGAAAGTGCATGTTTAAATTAGAGAATACAAATGTTTACCAATGTGATAATGTGAACACAAAGTTATTTGGTGTCATTTAAGCCATTTTGTAATATCTTTATTCAGTTTAATTTTTTTAGACCTCTCTTTAAGTATCTTTAAACAATCAAATGGGTTGTTTTTTTGTTTAACACTCGATACAAATTGGAGGATGTGAGTATGATGAATGGTCATAAACATACATTTTTAAACTAATGAATGCAAAGTTCTGTTGAAAGAAAACTCTACATAAAATTAATGCAAAGCCTTTTTGGAGGGTGTCAAGTACTTTAGAACTTTTATTTATTTTAGCTTTTATGTATTGAAAATTTCTACCCCAACTAATATTTTGAAGAGTTTAATGGTAAAATGAGAAAGACTTGATAGATATCTCTGCAGAAAACTTATAGATTATAAGGTAAAAATAAATCAGAACCAATATTTTGCTAGTAGCTGAAATGTTTTAGAAAAATTGCTGAACTTGACATTAGAAGACATTGCTCAAAGTGTGACTTAGCCAGCTTGCAGTTTTTTATCTTCTCCAATCTCTGTTCCTCTTCTTTCTAAAACTGGAATTATTATCACTGCAAAGTGTATTTATGGAACTGAAATGAGGAAACCTGTTAAATTGTTTTATAAATTCTAATATGTAAAAATATATTCATTGAATTATGTCAACTATTCGTTATTAGACCTATGCCCAGTGTAACTTAAAGAATAAACTCTGAGAGGCTAAAGTGACACGTAGGAGCCTTCTCCAGCTTGACTATTCCATATCCTCCTGTTCTAATTGTTTATGCTTCTAAAATTTTGTATTTGATTATAGTTAACATTGTGGCTTATCCTTTCGTAGAAGTTACCTGGCAAATGTGTAAACTTCTATGTTTTGATTAATAGAATTTTGCTGACCAAAGAAATTTTAAAGAGAATTGAGGCTATCCTAAAAGATGAAAGTCTTTGAGAATATTTCTGCCTGAGTTTGCACTTCTCAATAGCATTAAGTTTTAGCAAAAGAATTTGTCAACATATATACCTTTTTATGGATTCAGCCAAATATCTAATGCAACTTTTCTCATTAAGGTTCTTTAGAAGTTTTTTCTATTATTCTAAAATCATAAAAAAATAAAAATAAAAACCTGCATTATAACAGAGTAGTGTGTGGGATGTGACTCTCTCTCTCTTTTTTTTTTTTTTGAACTATTATGACATTCCTCTATCATAGCACTTTTCTCAATGTATCATAATGGTTTGTTTACTTTCCTATCTCTCTCATTAGACAGAGAGCTGCTAAGAAAACATCATTTTCCATCCAGCCTGCAGCACAGTGCTTGTTAATACACTCAGTATTCCTTGAATTAAATTGAATAACACTTTGTACCTTGTTGGCCCACATTTTAAATGACATTCTGTTATAGTAATATGTACATGTTTTTATTCCACTATTGTATTCCAAATTCTTGAATTATGGAGCTATAAACTTTATCCCTTTATTGGCATGGAGTGAACAAAATATTGGGGGGATTGAATGCTGAACGGCACTAGAGACAATTGTCATTGTTTCTGCATGGTACCATTGCAACATTCTTGTTTTCTTATGGTCAGGTTCCTGATAACCCAGATCTAACAGCCAAATTCTAAGAAAGTCTAAGCCAAATGAAGGAAAAGGAAACAAGAAAAGAAACAGGTGGGCTAAAGATTTTGGAGAGCAATAGATTATAAGCTATATATACCTATGGGGTGGTGGGGCAGAGAGACATTTACCTTGGCCACATTTTCAAATAATTACAGTCAGTAAGACAGAAGTCATTAATTGCAACATCTAAACCATCAAATATCAGCAAGAAATTAGAAAACAAAAAATGTGTGTCACAACACATAGAAATCAATCCAAATGTTAACATGAATAAAAATGGTCTGAGGATGGACACAACTCTAATCAGATTATAGAGACAGATTCTAGAGAACATTATTAGTTATGTTATAAAAATAAATCAGTTCTGGGTTTTGGTTCAGCATGTAAAAAGCTTGGACGTCACCCCACCATCCTAACAACAAGTAATAATCTGAACAGACTGAAAAACCAACAACTCTTCTTGGACCCATTAGAGAGGAGAGAGCCAAAGATGAGAGATTCAGACAGACCAATATAATAAGGCACAGCTTAACAGAACAGAGATTCAAGAGTGGAAGCTGCCAAGGGAACTGCCACGTAGGAAAAACTGAACTGAAATTGGTGAATTGCTGCAGGCTCAATGTGGACAACTCTGAGAATTAAAAACTTAAAGGGAACCCTGTCACAAGGGGGTCCCCACAATTTTTGTGAGATTTACCTCCAGGAGCTCAACCAGGTTCCCTCAGTAAACATTTGAGAAAAATCCCTGCCTGCTTCTTGCAGGGGAGAAAGGGAAAAGGAAACACTTTGAAATATACCAGAGAATTCTGTTCTTCCTAAAATCCTACCCTCAGGGGAAACTAGTTAACCAGAGCCTAGCCTAACCTACTTTGTTAATCAGGGCCTTACTGACTGGGGGAGTAGAACCATCCAACTCCAGTCAGCTCTATCTTGCCAAGTGGGAGAAAGGAAATACCCAACTCCAGACCTCTCTAGCCATCCTGGCCTACCTTAGGAAGGAGAAAAGCCTGAGACAGGATTGTGAAGTTTACAGTCCAGAGGCACTGACTCACTAAAAGACTGAAACCTAATCACAGAACTATAGAACACTTCCCCTCCCTCTATATCTTACTACCAATTACTAAAGGCCTATTTAAAGAAATTCCTCTTTCCCAGTACTTCATGTATGGCTATGAGGGAGAAATTACAGGGCTTAATAAAAGGCAAAAAACACAACTTGAAAGGACAGAGCAAGCATCAGAACTAGACATGGCAGGGATATTGGAATTATCAGACCAGGAATTTAAAATAATTATGATTAATATGCTAAGGGTTCTAATGCATAAAGTAGATAACATGTAAGAACAGGTGGGCAACATAAACAGAGATGGAAATCCTAAAAAGAACTGACTAGACATGCTAGAGGTCAAACACACTATAAAAGAAATGAAGAATGCTTTTGGTTGGTATATTAGTCAGGGTTCTCCAGAGAAGCAGAACCAGCAAAAGATATAGAAATATGTATAAGAAGAGATTTATTATAGAAATTTGCTCACATGATTGTGAAGGATGAGAAATCACACAATCTTCCTTACACAAGCTGGAGAACCAGGGGAGTGGTGATATAATTCAGCTCATGTCTAAAATCCTGACAACCAAGGGAGTTGATGGTGTAACTCCTTGTCCAAGGCTGAAAGTCTGAGAACTGGGAGGTCCACTGGTGTAAGTCTGAAGGCCCAAGAACGAGGAGTTCCAATGTCCAAGAGCAGGAAAGGATGAACTTCCCATCTCAAGAGGAGAGAGCAAGAACTAGCTCTTCCTTTGACTTTTCTTCTTTTTTTATCTTTTCTTTTCTTTTTTCTTCTTTTTTCTTTTCTTCTTTTCTTTTTTTCTCTTTTCTTCTCTCTTCTCTTCTCTTCTTCTTGCTTCTTGCTTCTATTCAAGTCCTCAACCATTTGGATGGTGCCAGCCCACATTGGTTAGGGTGAATCTTAATTACTAAGTCTACTGGTGCAAATGCTTATTTCTTACAGAGGCACTCTCACAGACACATCCAGGAAAAAAAAAAAAAGTGTGTCAGCCATTTGTGCATTCCTTAGCCCAGTCGAGTTAACCCACAAAATTACTCATCAAAATGGGTTACTAGTAGACTGGATACTGCTGAGGAAAGAGTCTCTGAGCTTGAGGGTATACCAGTGGAAAGTTAAAACTGAAAAGCAAAGACAAAAAAAATTACAACAGAATATCTAAACTGTGGGACAATTACAAAAGGCATCCCATACAGGTAATGGGAATACCAGATGGAAAATAAAGAGAAGGGAACAGAAAAAATGTTTGAAAAAAATGATAGAATTTTCCCAAACTAATGCCAAACACCAAACCATAGATCTAGGAAGCTCAGAGAACACTAAGCAGAATGAATGCCAAAAAACCCTACTCTTAGGCATATAATTTTCAAACTACAGAAAATCAAAGATAAAGTAAAAAAAAAAAAAAATCTTGAAAAAAGCCACAGGAAAAAAAGTATCTTACCCATAGAGAAGCAAAGAGAAGAATCACATCCAATATTTTCTCAACAACCATGCAAGCAAGAAGAGTGGAGTGAAATATTTAAAGGGTTGAGAGGTTAAAAAAAAAATCCACCTAGAATTCTGTATTCTGTGAAACTATTTCTCCTGTGAAGGTGAAATAAAGACTTATTTAGACAAACAGAAATTGAAGGAATTTATTGCCAGAGGAAATTTCTATGAGTCCAGCATTACCCGAATACCAAAACTAGACAAAGACATTACAAAAAACAAAAAAGTACGGAACAATATCTCTCATGAACAAAGATGCAAAAATCCTCAACAAAATATTAGCAAGTCAAATCAATTATGCATAAAAAGAATTATGCACTATGACCAACTGGGATTTATCTCAGGTATGCAAGGATTGTTCAATGTTTAAAAATCAATTAATATAGAAGAGATTGGAAGATGATGGCAGAGTAGGAGGACCTAGGCTCAACTGGTCCCAGGATATTACTAAATAACTGTCAAATCATCCTAATTACTCAGAAACTGACTTGAAGACAGGCAGAACAAACTCCACAACTAAAGGTAGAGAAGAGGTCACATTGAAGAAGGTAAGAAGTGTGGAGATGTGGTTTGGGAGAGAAATGGATCCTACCACTGCAGTGGGGAGGGAGCCCCAGCCTTGAAGAAGGGCAAGAGACAGACTAACACAGAGACTAAACTAATCCCCATAGCAGCTGGCTTGAAAAGCAAGAGGGGCTGAATTTTGTGAGTTCTTGAAACCAGCAGGGTTCTAAAGCCTGGAGTTTCGAAGGTTAGCAGATTTGGGTGGAATAGAGACCACAGGGTATTGTGCTGATCTTCAAGAGAAGTCTGGCAAACAATGCATGGACATACAGCGTGGAAACAGTGATCTGAAGATCTCCTGAGGCTCACAGTTGGAAGGTTGTTTGCTCATCTTGGGGTGTGTCCCAGAGAAACAGCGTCCATGGTGAGATCCCTCCAGGAGCAAAGGAACTGGCTGGAGCCATTTCCCTCCCCTGCCTCTTAGCATAAGCACAGGGCCACCTGTGGGAACCAGCACCATGAGAACATTCACTACCTAACTTGGTTACACCAAGCGCTGCCCCCTTGTGCTCCAGGGGAACCGCTCCTCCCAGTCAAGCTGGTCTCAATCCCAATGCAGCTGGCTCCCTCCACCAGAACACCAGCCCAAACCCCTGCTCACATTGTGTCTTCCAACTGGGGAGTTGTACGGAGCCTCAGTTCTGGCAGCAGTGGTGACATGTCTCATTTCACAAACAGACGAGGGCACACCAAGTTAAAATGTGCCACATTCAGGCCAGGCCCCAAACACTGCCCGCGATAGGCAAAGAGCATCTGCAGACGACTGGCCTGAAGGATAAAGTGGCCAGGACACAACAGCAGAGCATAAACAGCACACACTGGAGACCTTCATGGAAGCACCTCGCCCTAGGGAACAGGAGACACTACCCAGCAAGGCACTACAGGACTGCTTCTTCATAAAGCCATTGTTCTCAAGAACAGGAGATGTAGCTGACCTTCCTAACACACGGAAACAGGCAGAGACTTAGACAAAATGAAAAGACAGAGAAATTTATCCCAAATGGAAGAACAGGACAAGGCCATGGCAAGGGTGATAGGGATTAAGGAATGCACTTGTGATGAGCACTGGGTGGTATAGGGAATTGTTGAATCACTATAATGTACACTTGAAACTAATATAACACTGTATATTAACTAACTGGAATTAAAATTTTTAAAAAGCTCCCCAAAATCAATTCATGTAATGCATCACATCAATAGACTAAAAAAGGAGTATTATTCACCATCAAAAAGAAAGGAATTACCAAGGCATGAAAAGACAGGGAGGAATCTTAAATGCATATTACTAAATAGAAGAAGCCAATCTGAAAAGGCTGCATACTGTATAATTCCAACTATATAATATTCTGTGAAAGACAAAACTATGGAGACAGTAAAAATTCAGTGGTTGTCAGGTGTGGGATAAGATGAGAGGGATAAATAAGGTGGAGCACAGAGGATTTTTAGGACTGTGAAAAATACTCCGTATGATTCTATAATGACGGACTCATGCCATTAGACAACTTTCCAAATCCACAAAACATACAACTTCAGATATAAACTCTAATGCCAACAATGGACTATGAGTGATTATGATGTGTCAGTGTAGGTTCATCAATTATAACAAATGTTCCTCTCCAGTGGGAATGTTAACAATGGGGAGGGCTATGTATGTGTGGGCTCAGGAGGTGTTTGGAAAACATCTGTATTTTCTTTTAAATTTTGCTCTGAACCTAAAGCTGCTCTAAAAAGTAAAATCTTTAAAATTAAAAAATATATATAGAGAGACCATAGCTTTTATTTATTTTTTCTATCTTGATATAAAATACATATTTTGTTGTTATAGATCACATATAGTCATGATTATTTTGAAATATATGGGTAACATATTATATATTCTATTGGTAAATATACAGTATTTTAGATGATCAGTTTGGGGGTTTTAGTTAGCAATCTTTTGCCATTTGCTAAATTGTGAGTTGAGTGCCCTATATGCTCAGGCTCACTCAACTCAACGTTCAAGAATAGGCCTGTGCATTCATTTATGAATTACATAATTAACCTTGCATTGTTTAATAATATATTTTCTTCTCCTTTTAGCATGATTTTAAAGTAGTCACCCTGCTATTACTTGATATAAGCTGAAGAAGGGTTAGGTATTACAAGTACCTAAGAAAAAAATCAGGCCTGGGGCACCTGAGTGGCTCAGTTGGTTCAGCATCTGACTCTTGATTTCAGCTCAGGTCACAATCTCAGGATGGTGAGACTGAGCCCCCCCATCTTGCTCCACACTCAGTGGGGGAGTCTGTGTGAGATTCTCTCTCTCCTTCTGCCCCACCCCTAAAATAAAAAAATGAATCTTAAAAAAAAAAAATCAGACCTGAATTGTTAAAGTAGCTATCTGGTTTTCAGTGCTATTCTGTATACAATAATGGCACAGTAGTGCCTAGGATGTGAGTGCTCTTTCTTTTGAATTGTTAGGGTGACAGGGTGAGAATTAATTTTTTAACCAACATGTCTTATCTGTAAGTGAGTAGCCCTCAGTGTGTCTGGGGGTTCTCCTAGCTCAAACATTATACGACCTATGATAGAAATGGAAGGGATGGGACAGCTTCTAATAAGAACTAAAGAGAATGATAGTTAAGAATCCATAGGACATAAGGTTTAAGTTTATATTTGTAAAGTCACTGTGTAAAGAACTTAAAAATTAAATGATTTCCATTTTACAACAAAAAAGAAATTAAGAGAACAGGAACTTAATAGCTCACAATGTAGATAAGTAATTATTCGGTGAAAGAGCAATACACACTTGTTTTCTGCAGGGCCGCAAAGAAAAAGTAGTTAACAGTTAAGAGTTGCTAGTAGGCTTGAAGAAAATAAGGGCTAGTGATTTAAGTCAATTCATATAATTTTTATTTTATCATAAACTTTTCTTTAGCAAACCATTGAGTCAAGGGATTACTGAGTCACGTATCTGAACAGAATTGTAAAATTGTGAAAGGCATCTACTGTCAGATTGATATTAATATTGTAGAGCCTTTGCTTTCCCCATCCCCCTGCTCCATTCTGCAATACTAGTGTTTTATATGTATGGAGGTACTTTGACATTTTGTATTGGCTATCACTTTTTTTTAAAGATTTTATTTATTTGAGAGAGCGGAGAGAGAGAGAGCACAAGTGGTGGGGGAGGGGTAGAGGGAGAGGGAGAAGCAGGTTGGGCAGGGAGCCTGATGGGGCTCGATCCCAGGACCCTGGGATCATGACCTGAGCAAAGGCAGACGCTTAACCAACTGAGCCACCCAAGTGCCTCTTGGCTATCAGTTTTAAACTCAAAATGATCACTTAGGGCTTCCTTTTTCTTTCTCTTTGTCTTGCTTAAGAAACATCTTTTTTTATTAATGTCTGACCTCAAACATGCTATTTGCTTCTGAAGATGAATTTTGTTGTTTGTAAGCATGGCTAAAAGCACTGCCTTTCCTCATTGTTTTAACTGTGACTATCATAATAAATTCTGTATGTTAATGTGCTTTGTAAAGCATAGAAAATATGTATTTATTTGTATTATTATCACAGAATTTAGATGCAGCAGTTTTTCACATTTTACGCTCATTTCTTTCCACATGGCCAATTCAGAGTTTAGGATTAGACTGGCTGCTCTCCAGGACATCATTAATAGTGACCTTGTCACTTAATGTTAACTATATACCTCATTCATACCATGGTTGAGAATGGCTGGAAGCCAGTGCAAGTGAAGCATTGAAAACCAGGTCCTAGATAGGCAGGTACAACCCTTATTTCCCACATCTGTCAAAATAATGTTCAGATCTCCAGCTTACTGGATCTATTTCATTATTTTTGACCAAATCTGAAAGTATCTTCCAAATTCTTTCTTTCTCAAAAAATTTCTGGCCCACAAATACGAAATTAAAAAAAATTAAATGTGCAACATTTTAAAGATCAATTAATCTTTGCATAATTAGAAAATTCTGTATTAGTAACCTAAATTTACAATCTTTCACCATGTAAAGAAAAAAAGAAAAGGAATAAAGAAATGAAATGAGTGTCAGTGAATAAGCTGGAATATCTAAGTTATTTAATAAACATTCACCAAGTTGGTGCATTTAATTCTATAATCTAAGTATTATTGAGTCAAATCTCTTTATGATTATTATTTTATTTTATTCATTTACTTTAATTACATGGACATTGTTGTGTTTTCTTTTGTGCTTATACCTATTTCCATTTTATACTTAACACTGTCAAAATGTAAAAGTCGTTATTGTATCTCATTTGATATCACATTCAAAAGACAAATGCCAGGTGGCTCCTGGGTGGCTCAGTCAGTTAAATGTCTGCCTTCGGTTCAGGTCATGATCCCAGAGTCCTGGGATGGAGCCCTGAGTCGGTCTCTCTGCTCAGCCCAGAGTCTGCTCCTCCCTCTCCCCCCCTCCCCTCTCCCCTGCTGGTATGTGCTCTCTCTCCCAAATATATAAGTAAAATCTTTAAAAAAAAGACAAATGCTATATCAAACAAAATCACTGACATTCTATTTCTCCCAGTAGTTATTGTTAAAGCCAAAGATAAATGGAAATATTTTTATCTATGTACCACAAATCAATGGTTAAATCATTCACAGACCATGAGGAAAAAAATAATCATTAAGGGCTTTTCCAGAAAAAATACAAGGAACTCTAACCCTTCTAACAATTTATTACCAATGCTAATTAGCAGAAGACCTGTTTATAGCAAGTTTTTCAAATGCCAGGGAAGGAGAGAAAATCTCTTTGGAGACATGTCAGCTGAGTTCCAATTTAAGCTGCACTTAACTGAGAAGTTGTATAACTAAACTACACAAATGTTTTAGCATCTAGAGATACCACATTTCTTCATGTACTTTCAAACTGATATCTCATGAATAGGTTCTGAATAACTTCCATGAAGAATAACATTAAAAAACCAATATATAAATGTAAGAAAAATGACTTACATTAAATGAGGTGGTTCCAAAGAAACTCAAGTATTGAGGGAACAATATCCTAGGAAGAAATAGAGAGATACTAACACGTAATATTATTTCCAATTGGTTTCTTCCCTCATTCTAGTTGGGAAGGAAGATATTAAACAAATAGAAAAATGTAGATCATACAAAAATTCTTCTGTTGGGTACAAGCTAGACTTACATCCAAATTTTTTATTACACCTAAGGTTTTGATCTGTTTTGTTATTGCCAATTTCAAAATTCTAGCATATACAGAATACTAAGACAAAAAATATCTATATGTCTAACTTGGACTAATAATAAAAATATTTTATATATATGCATATACATACATATATATGTTCCTGTGTAGTATGGACACATGCCCATGTGTATGCATGTCTGTATATTTAAAGCAAAGAGGGATTTATTCTATGAAATTAATAAGGATTGATAGTCTTCACTAAACATATAGAATTTTCACTCTCTAAAGGTTGAGAACTGTTGTGGTCATTCTCAGTCAGTAGATAGGTTTTGTTTCACCAAAATTAATTATACAAAATGAATTTGCCTTTAGTTGGACTTACCATCGTTTACATGGCCACCATTGGTACTACACCTCATTATGTCACTTTTTTTTAGACATTAAAACTATCTTTCTGTCCCTGAAGACTTTCATTTATGACTTCTACTTTAAGCCTTAGAAGAACAGAAGCAAAATCATTTATAAAAGTTTGCAGAAAATAACTTTTTCAGAAATACAACAAAATATTCAAATAATCTACTTGAAGGAGCTAAAATTTTCCTATAAAATTATGAGTTGAGAATTCAGAGCTGAATTATAACTTAGGACATTACAATCATATAAGAGCTACCCTGTGATGACAATGTATATCAATAACAGGCCATATTTCATGGCATAATTAACAGTCAAAAGTTCATAGAATGATGGCCATTGTACCAAGAAAATCAGATATTAACCAATGAATTTGTACAGAATTATGCATATTGAATTCTTAACACGGGTGAAAATATGAATGTGTGTTTATAAATCTAGAGAAATATATGTATATATACACATATATGTATGTCTATATATATGCGAATATATACTCAGCTGGTTAAACTGAATGTATAAACCTAGAAAAGGAAAAATACAGAAAAAATGTAGATAAAAATATAGAAATATATAAAAGACATCATAAAAATCAAATATAATTATAATCATATGCAACATAAGTTTTTTCTTACTATTTATCAAAGAAATACACATTTTATTTTTTTATTTTTTTATTAACATATAATGTATTATTTATTTCAGGGGTACAGGTCTGTGATTCATCAGTCTTACACAATTCACAGCACTCACCATAGCACGTACCCTCCCCAATGTCCATCACCCAGCCACCCCATCCCTCCCACAAACCTCAGTTTGTTTCCTGAGATTAAGATTCTCTTATGGTTTGTCTCCCTCTCTGGTTTTGTCTTATTTCATTTTTTCCTCTCTTCCCCTATGATCCTCTGCCTTGTTTCTCAAATTCCACATATCAGTGAGATCATATGATAATTGTCTTTCTCCGACTGACTTATTTCACTTAGCATAATACTCTCTAGTTCTATCCCCATTGTTGCAAATGGCAAGATTTCATTTTTTTTGATGGCTGCATAATATTGCATTGTACATATATACACCACATCTTCTTTATCCATTCATCTGTCGATGGACATCTAGGCTTTTTTCATAGTTTTGCTATTGTGGACATTGCTGCTATAAACATTGAGGTGCAGGTGCCCCTTTGGATTACTACATTTATATCTTTGGGGTAAATACCCAGTAGTGCAATTACTGGGTCATAGGGTAGCTCTATTTTCAACTTTTTGAGGAACCTCTATACCATTTTCCAGAGTGGCTGCACCAGCTTGCATTCCCACCAACAGTGTAGGAGGGTTCCCCTTTCTCCACATCCCCACCAACATCTATCATTTCCTGACTTGTTAATTTTAGCCATTCTGACTGGTGTGAGGTGGTATTTCATTGAGGTTTTGATTTGTATTTCCCTGATGCTCAGTGATGTTGAACACTTTTTCATGTGTCTGTTGGCCATTTGGCTGTCTTTGCAGAAATGTCTGTTCATGTAGAAATACATATTTTAAAAGCTTGCTTTATTTTGGCTTATAGCATTAACAACTTTTAAAGTCTGTCATTACAAAATATATATGAGAGTGTGACTCAGTAGAGAATTTTATATATTACTGACAGGGATGCAATGTGGTATGATCTTTCTAATGGCAGTTTTGTTACATGCTTAAAAATGTGATATATGTATGTCTTTAGATCCAGAACTCCACTTTTATTTTTTTTTTAAAGATTTTATTTATTCATTTGAGAGAGAGAGAGCTCATAAGCAGAGGGAGAGGCAGAGGGAGAGGGAGAAGCAGACTCCCCACTGAGCAGGGAGCCTGGCTTGGGGCTGGATCCCAGGACCTGGAGATCATGACCTGAGCCAAAGACAGACACTTAACCATCTAAGCCACCCAGATGCCTCCAGGACTCCACTTTTAATGTAAGGAAAGAATTAGGTAAATGCACCAAGAAAGATCAGCAAGAATGTTCACTACAATGTTATGTAAAGGCCCCCAGTTGTTTTTAAAAAGGCATAAATTGTATCAAATTACATAGTGAAATATTAAAAGAACATTGAAATATAATAACTTCCAGTCACTCAAATTACACATAGTAATGAACACTTAGTATATTCAAGGTTTCTATCTCAAGAACTAGGGTTTTAGTGGTTGGACAAAAGGTATTTATGTAGCTGACCTGCTCATTTTCTGTCCTTATTAAGAGAAGGATGCACTGGGGAAAGAAAGTGACCCAATCTAATCTCCTTGTAAATATGTTAATAAACAGACTCCCTAACACACAGACTAATAATGAAGAGAATATTTACATGGAATAATTTTAACAGGAAGTCCCTGAATAGGATTGCTTATGGTAAACAAATCTGCAAGTTTTTCAGGCCTGGATCCTTAGAAAATGCCATGTCATTTATGCAATGCTTTGGTGTATAAAGTGGTGTCATAAACAAGATGCTCCCTGTGAGAAGTAACCATGTACTTCATTTAGAAAACTCATCTATTACTCTGGGTTAGAGAAAGAGTATCTCACGTGGGAATGAAGGACCAGGAGCCACCATCAAAGTCTCACAAATCTGATTTGCCCATGACAGTTGATTTCTTGTACCTTTGATGCTAGGTGTTATCTTTGTTTCATAAAATCTGATTTGAAAATCTATACCACATTCAGCTAACACAAAAAAAACAGATTTTTATAAATAACAGAGCTTCTCTTTCACTCTTTCAGTGGAGGGGCTGCTCAGAAGAGTTGACATCTGAGCAGGGATCTGAATGTTGAAAAAGAGGCCATGGAAACAGCTTGGTAAAAGAACCATGTGAAAGTTTTGGGAAAGAATTTTTTAAACAGAAGTAAACTCAAAGATCTGGTGCTGTAGTGTCAAACTTTTTGGCCTAAAATCACTTTTCCACTCTTAAAATCATTAAGGACCTCAAAGAACTTTTGTTTTGGTGGCTATATCTATCACTATTTGCCATATTAGAAATTAAAACTGACAATGACAAAGATATTATTTTAATGGTTTATTTAAAAACAATAATAAACTCCTTACATGTTAAAATATAATATTTTTAATTTAAAAATGTTATCTTTCAAAACAAAATAAATATGCAGAAGAATATCAGTATAGTACATTTTTCAAAATTCTTTAATCTCTGCCTTGACAGAGGGTGTCTGTGGGCTACATAGTTTATGTAGACTCTTGAAAATTCCACCATGAAAAATTCTTGCAAGTGGTGAGAGAATGAATCTTAACAGGCATATAAAGTCTTACTATTATAATAAAAATAGGTTTGACCCTTGTGAGCTTCTTGAAAGTGTCTTGGTGTGTCCAGGAGTACACAGACCATGATTTAAGAATTTGTAATCCTGAAAAGAGTTAATGTATATGAGAAAAGGATAGAAGATGATTTCACTGGAGGAACATGAGTGAGGGTGAGTGGGGGTGTGAAGGATATGAGACCAGAGATGTAGGCAGGAGCAGATCACTTATGACCATGTCATTTAATAGTAAGAAATTCAGATTTATTCTTGCTTCAAAGGAAAACCATTGAGAGATTTTAAGAGAAATGATTTAACCTGATATATATTTAAGATTTATTTATTTATTTTAGAGAGAGAAAGAGAGAGTGTGTGTAAAGAGAAAGTGTGTGTGTGAATGGGGGCAGGGGCACAGGGAGAGGATCTTCAAGCAGACTCCCCACTGAGTGTGGAGCCTGATGCAGGGCTCCTTCTCATGAACCATGAGACCATGACATCATGACCTGAGCCCAAATCAAGAGTTGGACGCTTCCAACTGATCCTTCCAGGCACCCCTAATCTGATTTATATTTTAAAAAGGCAACTCTGGTAGTTTGTGATGAATTTAGGCTGGTAGGGGCAGAATAGAAAGGGGCA
Source organism: Halichoerus grypus (assembly GCF_964656455.1). Classification (NCBI taxonomy): domain Eukaryota; kingdom Metazoa; phylum Chordata; class Mammalia; order Carnivora; family Phocidae; genus Halichoerus; species Halichoerus grypus. The sequence goes on from NC_135714.1 coordinate 46,401,643, forward strand.
CTACTAGGTATTTATCCCAAAGATATAGATGTAGTGAAAAGAAGGAGCACATGCACCCCAATGTTCATAGCAGCAATGTCCACAATAGCCAAACTGTGGAAGGAGCTGAGATGCCCTTTAACAGATGAATGGATAAAGAAGATGTGATTCATATATACAATGGAATACTACTCAGCCATCAGAAAGGATGAATAGCCACCATTTGTACTGACATGGATGTAACTGGAGGGGATCATGCTAAGTGAAATAAGTCAAGCAGAGAAAGGCAATTATTTTATGATTTCACTCATACGTGGAACATAAGGAATAACAGAGGACCACAGGGGAAGGTAGGGAAAACTGAATGGGAAGAAATTAGAGAGGGAGACCAACCATGAGAGATTCTGGACTCTGGGAAACAAACTGAGGGTTACAGAAGGGAGGGGATTGGGGGGATGGGGTAACCAGGTGATGGGTGTTAAGGAGGGCATGTGATGTGATGAGCACTGGATGTTATATGCAACTAATGAATCACTAAACACTACATCAGAAACTAATGTTGTACTATATGTTGGCTAATTGAACATAATAAAAAAAAGGAAAAAAAAAGGAAAAAAAAAGAAAAGGGTTATTAGCAAGACTTTCCAGTTGTAGGCTAAGGTAATAGTGGCTTAAAATAAAAGGTAAGAATGGTTAGACTGGTCACACCACCATCATATGGACACAGCACAACCTTCTGGTGAGAAACTTACCTCTTTTGTTTAAATCAGACTTACTTGATGGAAGATGCCAGTCATAGTAGGGCTGTGGAATTTCTATACCTCTTCGTAGGTAAATTCCAGTAAAAAGTAAAAGTAAGAATCACAGAGAAGACTTGAATAGGAAATCCTGGAAAGAAGTTACACACCAGCTTGTAGTTACCCTTGAGAATAAGCTACCCACACTGACTTTTTTTGAGGATTTGGTTGAAGTAATAAGTTCTTCTTTCTGTTAGCATCTGTCAGGTGAGTAGTTGTATCGTACTCAAACAAAATCTTGATTAATATATGGAATTATTTTGTAATTATCAATATGAAGAGAGGTACACGATATTATGTCAGGTTAATAACCTGGATTGCAGAGTTGGGTATATTATTATGTTTATTATCAAAGAAAAAGAAGCACACAAAGTCTGTCAGTGTTTTATAGATTACATCAATGATTACCTTTGAATGGTAAGATTGTTCTTGTTTATTTTTCTCTTATAATTTTCTGAAACTTTAAAACAGTACAGTAGTACTTTTAAAATAAAAAAGTACTGAAAAATTTCAAACATTATTAATTTTAATTATAATTTGATCTTAAATATAAATAAAAAACTTCTTATAAAATGAGATTTCTCTGCCCTGAAGTTCAAGTCTTCTACATTAATAACACCTAATTTGAAATAAATGCCCAAATAAATTGTCCACATTTCAGAAACACCAGATATATTCTATAAGATAACCTTATCATCTTTGAAAAAAAAATTAAAAATACATTTTCATAGTCTATATTGTTTTTATTATTTTAATAATACAAGGAGTCTAAATATATTTAACAACCATAACAAAAGGTATTAGGCTTTTTTTTTAAACACAAATTCCAATTCTATGGAGTATTATGCAGAAAGGTTAAGAAATTCAAATTGAGTTATGAATAAACTGAAATATACTTGATTGTTCATAACTATTAGCTTCACAATCAGTACACAGTCCAGTAAGATTTTTGAGGCATTGTGCATACATTTTAATCTGAGTTAGGTATGTTAATGGCTTCAGCCAAATTATGAATGCTCCATTTCAGAATATCACAAAGACTAGACTGTAGATAAGTAACCTTTATTAAACAGAAATGACTTGTTACATAAAGTGTCCTTGAAGTTCTATATTCTGCATATAACTTCTTGTATTTGCAATGTTTCTGAGCATTTTTATTTTGGTCTAAACCAAGTGAAACATATACTTCTCCATTTTATAATCAAAATATTACATTTTCTTCAAATGCTTTTTCTTGTTACTTAAGTTTCTTTTGGAAATACACATTTTAATTTTAATAAGATGCAATTTGGGCAATATGATATGTAACACAATCAAGTACAACTTAACTCTTAAATATCTATGGTTGTGTTTGTATTATAGTTAGTAGTACATTTTTGGTTACTGTTTCCATATACAATAGACCATATTATGTACATTCCAAACATAAAGACAGGTTTTTGGAAGCTTCCTAGGACAAATTGAAAATGTCCACACAAAATACATCATTTATAAGCTCACTGTGGCAAGCCAGTATGTAGAGACATGTCAGTTTCTTATATGTCTATAGTCACCAGTTTGAATTACTTTTCTTGCTTAGCTGCTTTTGAATGGGCTTAGGCATTCCAGTTGTATTTTTCAATCAGACAAAGTTACCACCTGGCTTTGAATCTAGAATCTCTAGCTGTGGCTCATATTTTTTTGTTACCATTGTGATTTAATTTAACTCTGCTAAAGAAACATTTCAGTGTGAAACAAACTAGGTGTTTTCACAAAGAACCATCTACAAAAGGCCTCTGCCAGAAACCTGTTAAATATTCTCTTCTGTAATTAAATTCCAAGCTTATTTTTACAGAAACAATGCTGCATCGTGAGGTCAAGTTTATTTTCAAATAATATTTGTTTTGATTTAGCACTTTTGTCTGAATACTTCTATGCAAATTTATATAATCTCCCAAAATTATAAAACATGATAATCAATGGTTTTAGACTATACCTGCCCCTGCAATGTTAAGGCTCCAGAGAGAAGTTAGAAAGGCATATGATAGGAATCACCTTGTATGTTAGGGGATATTGAGAAATTATATATGTATTATTGTCAAAACAATATCATTAAGAAAGGCCTGTTAATAGCATTATAAAATGTGCCTACCTTCTTACCTAGTAAATCTACTTATAAAAGGTAATTATATTTTTACCATAGTATTTGGGAAACCATTGTTTGTGATAAAAACTGTTGAAATAACACAATTATATATAAGTAAAAGTAGTATATACAATCCAAATGTACATCAATAAAAGGTTGTGTGTGTATATATATGTATATATATATCCATATCTATCTATCTATCATCTATCATCTATATATAATAGCATAAAACAAAGCCTTAAAAGAGGAAGCTGTCTAGTGTGTGGCAAGCACCATACTATATAGTCATTAATACTGTATGCATTGATCAAAGCGTCAAATGAATTAATTCAAGTAATCACCCATCCACCTATGTAATTATACACTGTGAAATGTTTGTCAAGGGGAAGTGCAAGCATCTATACACATAGAAACTAAGTTGCAAAGAAGTATGTATAGCATTACCTTAATTAAATACAACACTCACAAGTGATAATTATCAATATGCACACAAAATCTAAAACAACAATTATAATGGGAAAGGAAGTATAAGAAGATGGTTATTTTTGAATGGTCTGGACTTTTTTCTCTTTATCAATATAATTCAATTGTAGAAAAAAATTCAATTGTAGAATTCAATTATATTAGTAGAAATGAATTTATAAAACTGTTTAAAAATTTTAACATTTCAACAGGTAATTAAAATAGTTTAGGGGGTGCCTGGGTGGCTCAGTCATGAAGTGTCTGCCTTCGGCTCAGGTCATGATCCCAGGGTTCTGGGATCGAGCCCCGCTCAGCGGGAAGCCTGCTTCTCCCTCTCCCACTCCCCCTGCTCGTGTTCCCTCTCTCGCTGTGTCTCTCTCTGTCAAGTAAATAAATAAAATCTTAAAAAAAAAAGAAAATAGTTTACATTATTTAAAAATCAATATTTACAAACTCATTGTTTTCTATTTTAAAGCAATTCTTTGCAAGTTCAATAACACTTGAGCATTGATTTGCAGCTGCAGTGGCTCAGCAGAAATTAGAGTGATCTGCTTGTTTTCCTCAACATGATAAACTTCCATAAATAGAGAAAACAGAGGAGTTAGTGACTTGCCCAAGGACTAGAGTTTATTTCCAGAAAATTAGAAATGTTTTATCTCCAGACTAGGAGTCAGCAGAATAGACCAGGCTGCATCCAGCCCTCAATCTGTTTTTATAGGGACTTCCAACTAAGAATGCATGTTATGTTGTAAAAGTTTGAAAAAAGATCAGAAGAAAAATATTTTTTCACATTAAACTTTTATGAAATTTAAATTTCAGTATCCATAAGTAAGAGTTTTGATGAGGAAGCATTTAGTACCTTCACAATTTTGTGTATCACCAGCTTCCTGGTTTCAAAACTTTTTAATCACTCCAAAGACTACTCCATCCCCATTTTTCCTTCCCCGCATCCTCTGGGAACCACTAATCTACTTTATCTCTCTAATAATACTCATAATAGTAATTTATTAATATAAATCAAATTTTGGGATATTAACATGAGTTAAGGTCAATATATCTATATAGATATTTAAATATACATACATCAAACCATATACATACACTCATATTTTTTAAAAAGTATGGCATTATTTAAGTTTAAAATCTACTGTTGTTATATCAGTAGAAGATACTTTAACATTTGTTCTTCAAACTTCTCATTAGCATGACTCTTTCTTTGGGGATTAGGTCATTTAGTTATGTTCTTCTATAGATATTTAATACTTGAGTCATATCTTTGTGGTTTTTCAGTTAGTGTGAAAATAAAATTGTAGTCGCCATAGCTGTTCTACTGAGTTTAAAGTCCAATAGAATTAGAATTTAAGCATAAAAAATTACATGGGATACTAAACTACTGCTTGGTCAATGAGGAATTTTTAAGATGAATCTACCATAGATGAGAACTATGTACCAAAAATGGTAAAGAGGACCCAGGAAGAAATATGTATACAGAGCTCAAAACATATTGGCAAAAAAACCCCCCCAAAAACAAACAAACAAACAAAAAACATGGTTGCAAGTTTAGGAGCCCAAAATAATAAATCTATGAAGGATAAATTATATTCCAGAATGTTCCCATTTGAACATAAATGATGCTGGAAATTCATTAGCTGTCAATACTAGGATTTAATATGTATTCTTGGTGAAGGCATTTAGATAATACACTCATGATACTGGTGCTATTAAAGTAAATATACATTTGTTTGCTTATTTGTTTGCTTATAGATTTCAAAATAGACCACCAAATACAGTCCAACCTTACCTCTTGTTGTATGCAGAGCCTAGCAAGACTGTAATGTGTAGACAGTAGGTAATATAGAATACACTCTTAGAGTCTAATTTTATGTATGTAACCTATCATGGGACCCCCATCGTTTTTTGTTGTGCTTGTGGTTGTTGTCAGTGAAGATATTGGAATGTAGGTCAAGTCTTTCAGCATGTTCTTGGAATCGGTAATAAAAAGGTCTAGCTTGATGCTGGGGATGATGCTCTGATCTTTTGCTTCCTGATACTCAAACTGGTGAGTTCCTTGATCTGTTGTTGAGTAAAATGGAGCTGGGGCAACCCAAATATGTATCTATTTCTAGTTTTCTCTGATATTTCTGTTTTGGCTATTTCTTTTTGTTCAAATTTGCTATGAACTTTTTTAAAAGTTTTTTTCCCCCAGCTTTATTGACATATAATTGACAGATAACATTGTGTAAATTTAAGATGTACAATGTGATGATTTGATGTAAGTGTATATTGTGAATGATCATGACAGTAAGGTTAGTTACAACTCATCATCTCATATAAGTATGTTGAAAGGTCGTCTATGGGCCTGGGCAAACCTGGAGCTGACCCTTTAGCGTGCTGACCTACCCAGCCTTCTCTCTGTCTCTCTGTCTCTCTGTCTCCGTCTTACTCCTCTCTCTTCTGTCGTTGACCCTGCCTAGTGAGGCCTTTGCAGCACATTCTTTCCAGTGCCTGAGCTTCAGCAAACACAGTGAGTTTGATATCTTTTTTTGATTCCACATATAAATGAGATTGTACAGTATTTGTCTTTCTCTGACTTATTTCACTTATCATAATGCCCTCAAGGTCTAACCATGTTGTCACAAGTGGCTGAATAATATCCCAGTTATATATACTGGGATATATATATATGTATATATATATATATATATACACACACACACACACACACATATACACACACACATAGATATATGTGTGTAAATTTCTTTTCCATTCATCCGTCCCTGGATACTTAGGTGGTTTCCATGTCTTGGCTAATTTAAGTAATACTTCAATTAACATGGGGGTGGTGATATCTTTTTGATATAGTGATTTCATTTCCTTCAGAAGTAGAATTGCTGGATCATATGGTAATTCTATTTTTATATTTATTTTTTTGAGGAATCTCCATACTGTTTTCCAGAGTGACTGTACAATTTACATTGCCATCAACAGTGAACCAAGATTCCTTTTTTTCCACAAGCTGGTCAAGATTTATCTCTTATCTTTTTTTTTTTTTTTTTAAATAACAACACATTTTTTTTTTTTTTTTTTAAGATTTTATTTATTTGTGAGAGAGAGAATGAGAGACAGAGAGCATGAGAGGGAGGAGGGTCAGAGGGAGAAGCAGACTCCCTGCTGAGCAGGGAGCCCGATGTGGGACTCGATCCCGGGACTCCAGGATCATGACCTGAGCCGAAGGCAGTCGCTTAACCAACTGAGCCACCCAGGCGCCCTATCTCTTATCTTTTTGTCAGTAGCCATTCTAATAGGTGTGAAGTGATATCTCAATGTGATTTGATTTGTGTTTCCCTTGTGATAGTGATGCTGAGCACCTTTTCATATATCTCTGGGCTACTTCCTTGTCTGCTTTGGAAGACATAGATTCAGATCCTTTGTCCATATTTTAATAGGGTTATTTGTTGTCTTTTTTTTTTTTCCCTATTATTTCTATGAGTTCCTTACATATTTTGGATATTAACTCCTTATCACATATATAATTTACAAGTATTTTCTTCCATTCTTTACATTGCCTTTTAATTTTGTTGATTGGTTCTTTTGTTGTGAAGTTAGTTTGATGCTTAGTTTTCATTGTGTTGCTAGTGACTTTTATGTCATATCCAAAATATTCCCAAGACCAAAGACAATCTTATTTTTTATTCATATTCACTTAAAACTTATATGTCTTTATGACACTTCTCTCTGGATTCTTTTAAGATTTCTCCTTGCTTTGGCTTTATGAATATTGAATATGATAAACTTAATTATAGATATTTTTGGCATTTATCCTGCTTGGTATTCTCTGAAACTCCCTAATCTGAAATTCAGTGTCTCGTCATTAATTTTGGAAAAATTCTTAGCCATTATTACCTCAAATATTTCTTCTGCTTCTCTCTTTCATATCCTTTTAGTGCTACAAATATATGTATGTTATATATGATTTTTGGATGTTTGGGTCTTTTTAAAATTATGATTCTTTTTAAAAAAAAAAAATCTTTGCATTTCCATTCAAGAAGTTGCTATTGTCCTGTCTTCAAGCTCACTGATTATTTTCTTGGTAATATCTAGTCTAGTAACGTGCCCATCAAAGGCATTGTTTAGTTCTGTTTCAGTTTTTTATTTCTAGTAACTTCTTTTAATTCTCTTTAGAGTTTCCATCTCTCTGCTCTTTTACCCATCTGCTCTTGCAAGTTGTCTACTGTTTTCATTAGAGTCCTTAGCATATAAGCGATGGTTATTTTAAATTCCTTGTCAGATAATTCCAAAATGTGATTATAGCTGAGTCTGGTTCTAATGCTTGCTTTTTCCCTTCTGACTGTGTTTTTTCTTGCATTTTGATATGGCTTATGATTTTTTCTTAAAAGCCAAACATGGTGTATCAGATAAGAGGCATTGAATAAATAGGCCTTCAGTGTGAGGTTTTACGTTAATCTAGTCAAGAGCTGAAAACTATTCACTGCTATACAAAGATGTCAGAGGCTTCAAAATTTTAGTTGTTTTTTTTTTTTCCCCTCTGTTTTCTTTGGACTTTCCTATGAACTTCTCCTCAGATAGAGTGAATTTTGCAGTGCTTTCAGCTGTCATTGCTTTTATTATGCTGGAGCCCTGTTGTGGTGGTAAAGTGTGAAAGAGGGAGGTATCCTATCCTGTTATGATTAAGATTCAGTCATTTAGTGGGCCCCTGTGCCTGAGCTGTGCCGTTCACAAATGTTTCTTACCTTGTTTCCTTCTGTATGTGAGACAGGAAGACTAGAGGGGTCTGGAATGGGAGGAATTCCCTTATCTCACCTGATAGAAGGCTCTGTTAAGATCTTTTCCTCTGGAGACTAGGTTTTTGTTTTGGAGAACATTCTAGACATATTTCACAATGTTTATGTTATCCCTATCCCTGCCATACCCAGGAAGGCATCTTTCTTCCTCTTAATCATGAGAATGTGATAGGGTTCTTAGCAATAAAACCTATGAAAGTGTGGGCCCCCCTACAGAGACTGTCACCTCTGGGATTTCTTTACTATTAAGCTAGTCCACACCTAGCCTCCAACAATTAATCAAAATTACCATTTAAATGTTTCTTCCAGCTTATGGCTTCAGTGACTTCTGCTCAAGGTAAACAGTTCATGGCTGTGATTCTGGATTCATTTGTCTCTCCAGATTGCGGAAGGGATCTGCCCTGCAACCTCAGTACTCTGATGAGCACAAAGTAAGTTACCGATTTTCAGTTTGTTTTGTTTTTTTTTCTTATTGTGTTATAAACTTTTTTGGATTGTATTCTCATTAGAGCTGAAATAGGAAATCTGTCTATTATACTTTCTGTTACATGTCTTTGGAATGAATATCCTGATGAAGGAAATTCCAAAGTACTGAGTGGCTAAAATAGAATTTTGAGTATGCACAAAAAATGATAAACCCCAAATAATGCTAGTTTTATAGTTAAAATGGTTTACCAATGTCCTACAATAATATGCAACAAAAAAAAAATTTTCATTCACTGATTGCACTTTTCACTCATGGCATATGCTGGAATCACCAATAATGTGCACATATGCATCACATTCTAATTAATAGTATTGTACCATGTGGATTATGTATTCTGCAACAGTTACTTATGCCTTACATAGTATTTTTATTTTACCACATATTTGTATTTTGAGCTATTATAATGTTCATAGCAATGTGTAGAAACAAGATCACATGACAACTGAAATAACAATAATAAAACACAAAATATTAGTACAAGAACAGGGCAAGTTGCTACAATAGGAATAGCAGAGGCAATGGGTACTATAATCCAGACAAAGTTCAGGAGCTATTGAATCTTAATAGAAAAGTTAAGAATTAATAAAAATCTTAAAGAACTGGATGGATGAAAAAGACCAGTGATAAAATTACATTTTCTCTCAGATTTGAAAGCAGGAGAGAAAGCCCAATAGCTTTGGTATGAAGTACAAATAGGATACTACTACTTGTTAAAACCTCATGCCACTTATTTCTTAGTATACTGCAATTATCTTCATTTAGCAAAATTTAGCAGGATGAATATGAAGCAGTGGATATAAGTTTGAAAAGTGCACCTCTTATTGTCTGTAAAAAAAATCATTTCTGCAAATATTCCACATGTCTGTTGATTTACATATCCACACATATCCTGAAGAATTTTGTTGAAATAAAAATTATTGTTCTCAGTAGAATATGACAATAAGAAGAGAGCAGAAACAATAATTTGAGAAATGTAGAGATGGTAGAATCTACAGTACATAAATAATTATTTAAGAATAATAAACATGCACAAGGACAAAAATGCATAGGCAACTAGCATGCACTAAAATTGGATATTCTTTTAATATTTTAAATTATCTTACTATTAGATTAGATAAAAATTATAACTGGTTTTTAAAAAGATTTATTTGTTTATTTTAGAGAGAGAGAGCATGCCTTGGGGGGTCAGAGGAAGAGGGAGAGAGAGAATCTCAAGCAGACTCCCCGCTGAGTGTGGAGCCCAATGTGGGGCTTGATCTCATGACCCTGAGATCTTGACCTGAGCCAAAATCAAGAGTTGGCACTTAACTGACTGAACCATCCAGGTGCCCACAAAATTATAATTGATACAGTATTTTATATCATATACATATTAACATGGAATTAGTTAACAGATTTTATAATGATTATCTTTCTACTCAATGAATCTATTTATTTTCTAAACATTTTTGTAATATTTCTGGATGTTCTGTTTACATTTAATGAAATTGTCTGGTTGCATTTGACTAATCATGAAGTATAATGGTAATATAGCCAAAACACTCATTTAATATAAATAAGAAATAGTATGTATAATATAATCAAAATATTTCCAAGTATAATCCCCATTTATATTTTTGTCTTTTATTCATGTGAGAATTCATTAAACTTCTAGCTCCTTAGTGTACAATTAACTCTCCTTTTAGACTTTAATGTTTTCTAATAATGATAATAGCTTTTAATTTGCAGTTTCTTAAATGTTACTGTGATTATTAAATTGAGACAATAAACATTTTTAATCCAAAATTAATTATATTTTATAAATGTCAGTCATTAGAACAGAAAAATATGGAAATAAAGAATGGGTTTATAAAACACAGAAAACTTCAGAATTGCATTGTCATTGTACCTCTGTTTACATATGATTATGTATTTTGTATCCAAGATTATTTTTTAATGTTCTTCCTTAACTTCTTATTTTGGAACAATTTTAGATTTACAAAAAAGTTGTAAAGATAGTATGGAAAGATCTCTTATATCCTCCACTCAACTTTCGCTGATGTTATTGTTTTATATAGTCATGGTGTATTTATCAAAATCAAATTAACACTGTTACAATGCTATTAGCTAAACTAAGGATTATATTCAAATTTGCCAAGTGTTGTTTTTTGTTTGCCTTGTTTTTTCCTTTCCCCAATAATGTCCTTTTACTGTGCTAGGATTCAATCAGTCTTGAATATCACATTGCATTTAGTTTTCATGTCACCTTAATGCCCCAGTATGTTTTTGTTTCTTCATCTTTCCTTAATTTTCATAACCTTGCCACTTTTGAAGAGCTAGTAGTTGAGCATTTTGTAGAATGTCCCTTGATTTGGCTTTGTGTGATGATTTCATGAGAGTGGGTTATGGGTTTTGGGGAGACTACAGGGGAGTGAAGTGCCTTCTCATTGTATTATGTTAGGTAATACCTGATATTAATAAGACATTATTGGAGTCCAACACTAATTTTCGAAATTTCTTGGTTATTATTTCTTCCAATATTTCTTCCTCTCAATTCTATTTTTTCATTCCAAGATTCCAATTACATGTATATTAATCCTTTTTGTAGTGTGTCACAGCTCCTGGATAGTGTGGGGATTTTGCTTTATTTTTGTTTGCTTGTTTTTGTTGTTTGTTTGTTTTACCTTTTTTCTACTTCCTTTGTATTTGGGGGAATTTCTATTGACCTATCTTCAAATTCATTGATTTTTTTCTTTAAAAATTTTGACTCTACTGATAATTCCATTGAATTATCCTAGGGCAGAGTAACATTTGAGCTCTCAACATTTTAACACACTTGTGTCAAAGTAATTACGTTGCAATGAACAGCACTGGAAACTAGAGCTACTTAAGGGCAAGGGATTGGTCTTTTCTTTATTTTTAATCACTAGAAATTATCATAATGACTAGTATAAATATTTGTTGAATTAATGAAGGTTGATCCAACATTTTTATATAGCCCTTAAAATATTATTTTTATTGACATCCAATATTAGTACACTATATTAAGTATAATAAGTATATAGTGAGTGCCTAATACACTTACTGGGACATAGAAGGGACTCACTAGGTAAATGAATCAATGAATGACTATTTATGTTTATTACTAAATATCTTTCTTATTTCATTTCACAAGCTGTGAAATTACTAATAAGTAACTTTAGAAGATATCCCACAATTCTAAGTTCCTTAGATTCATCTCTGAGTCATACTTTTTACTCTAACATTTCAATGTTTACTTTCCTTTTCTAAATTAGAGATTTATCGTGAGCACAAATTTTATAATAATCCTGAGTCTTTTCTGTGCTAAAATGGAAATCTTGCCACTTTATCACCAAAAGATTACAATAATAATGAACTCAAATCAAATATCTGATTGCTTTTGCAAATATTATGCCCTCTGCAGAGTGCATCTTCTGAAAGAATACATCAATAGTAAAAAATCATATGAGGTACTGTTTAATATAATTCACACTAAACATATTCAGTCTATGAAGATGCTTTGCAAATCTTAGCATAATTGTTGTGTTAGATATATGAAATACACCTTTATCCTTGTGTCTTTAATAATGTAAAATTTGAGTTTGTTTGGGTATGAAAATGTGCTTGTGTTCTTGGAGTCCTCTGAGATACTTATTTTATGATGGTGTGGTAATTGCTGTCAGGACTTTTCTTGATAATGATTAATAATTAGAATCTCATCTACTACTTCTCTTTCTACGAGACCTTTATCAACATTAATACTTTTGACCTTTTTAATTGCATGGATTAAAGCTAGAAATAGGTGGTTATTAATGTTCTGTACTTGCATGCCTGGAGCTTGAAATAATGTTTGCTTTCTCAATAACATTCAGCAAGTTTACATTTCCCTCAGTAAATGTGACTTTAAAGGTGGCTCCATAGTGGGTATTATTTGGTATTCATAAACCTTTCAGCTACACTTAGCAGTTTCTTAGTGTTTGCTGAATCCTCCTTCATGCATCCATGTCATTCTAATTATAGATTTTAACTGGGCTGCACAAATACACACACCCCATTTATTATAGAAAGCAAGAAAAACTATTCATAAAATTGTCTGCTTTTTCTTCTCTTTATACAAAATTTAAAATGGCGGCTTTTGGACTTGTCATTCATATCTGCCAGGGAATGACAATGATGTGAAACAATCTTGAGAATGCAGAGCTATACTGTAGAATTAAAGGTATCTTTGATACACAACCTCCCAATTAAGCAGGTCACTTACTTTTCATTTCTGGAAAGAGTGAAAAATAACATGGTCTGAGAAAAATTTGTATTGACATATATGCAGGAAGGAAAAACATTATTACTTAGGGAAAATGGGTTTTGCACAATAATATAACTATGAATAAAAATGTAACAACTTCTAAGTACCATTTATGCATATGGTATGCTTACATTATGCATAAATAAATAATAGACATGTTTATATATGCATATATATATGCATAGCTGTGTATTCATTATATATAAATATATTTACATATATAGTGATTAAAATATCGGCTCTATATTAAAATGTTTAACATATTATCCCATATCTACTTGTACTACAAATCTAAGAACAAATTGAAACTTCTTTCGCATTTTTTTCTAACTATTATGTTTGGACTAACAGCTGGAAGTTAATCCCATAGTTTTACCTTTTATGGTTTTCTCTTGACATACTTCAAATAAAATGAGGGTGGATTAGTGAGAAACTTGGCAGAGGTGAGAGAAAAAATCTCTTATTTTTTACACATGCAAAACTTATTTGAACTAATCATTTTAATACTGACATGAACAGCTGTGATAGTGCTCATGATCTGATAATGAGAGTTGTATGTCTATAAGGCAGTTTCCAGAAAACTAATGCTTTATAGACTAAAGGTAATTGTGTGTGGATGTGCATATGTACACACACAGGACTAGAAAGAATTTTCATAATCCAATTTCCACTTTCTCCATTATACTTTTTGTTGTGATGGGGTTCAGGGCAGGCTTTCCCCAAATACGCCACTTTGTCGTATTGGTTATTTGGAACTAAAGTTAACTAAGAAACAGTCAATGCAAGGACACTCTGAGCATCCTTTACCTCCCTGAAAGCAGAAAATAAATCTCCCATGTGAAAGATACCCTTCCTGTACCAGGAGGAAAGGAGGTATTCTTATCAACAGAGATAGGAATTCAAGGCCCAGAAGGCTGTATAAACAAACCTTGTTACTTCTTTATAATTCAGTAGCCCAAGCCCAAACTTCTTTGTCTGATCAACTCTTCATAAATCTATTGTTTCTTTGTCCTAAAGGTATAAAAGCTGCCTGCTTTGGTCACTTCTTTGAGTCTCAAATTTTTATGAGCTCCTGTACATACAAAATAATTTTTCCCTTTAATCTGTCTTATGTCAATTTAATTATTAGGCCAGCCAAAGAATCTAGAAGGAAAAAAGGAAAGCTTTTTAGACTGTACAATTGAAACTACTTTATAAAAGATACAGGAATATGTTATATCTTTTACAGCTTACTATAAAAAAGTCCAGAGTAAAAATTGTTTAATTTGGTAATTTGTACTTGTTTTGTAGTGTTCATATATTAGAATTTATTATACATATGTTTATTTGCTTTTGCTTTACAACATATGAAATTTAAAAGTATTAAGTTTTTCTTTAAATTCGAAAAAACTAAACTATATAGAATTTATGCGACTTGCCCAAGATGACATATACATTAGTGGAAGAATTAATGACAGGTGTCTCTTAATACTTACATAGATTTTGTTCATCTCTGAACCTTATAATATAAATTGATCACTGAATCATATATTATTTTTCATATTTCTCAGAAATTTCTTGTATACAAATCCAAGAACAACGTAACCTATGAGACATAGAAGGTACTCAGTAACTAGCCACCAAAAAAAGATTGAATAAAAATGTAGGTCTTTTGACTTTTAACATCATGAAATTAGATATAAAAATCATCTTCAAAATAAGCTGAGGGGGCGCCTGGGTGACTCAGTCATTAAGCATCTGCCTTCAGCTCAGGTCATGATCCCAGGGTTCTGGGATCGAGCCCCGCATTGGGCTCCCTGCTCGGCAGGAAGCCTGCTTCTCCCTCTCCCACTCCCCCTGCTTGTGTTCCCTCTCTCTCTGTGTGTCTCTCTGTCAAATAAATAAATAAAATCTTAAAAAAATTAAGTTGAAATAAAAAAAGATATAACATAAAACAGAATACATTTATTTTCCAATGAACTGTCTTGACTATTCCAGCTTCAAGTCGGTTAATATTTTTTAGAATATTGTTATTCCTATCCCTATATATTAATGGGGAAATTCATTGAAACTCTTTTGTGACAATCTGGAATATAGAACAGAAAATGTTAATATAGGATGCTCAAGATATGTTAATTCTTAGATATTTTAGTTGAAACTTAGTGTAAATTGCAAGAATAAATAATATAATCTGAATGAGTAGAAGCATACTGAAAAATTTTCTAATTGTTATTGTTGCTTTGCAACCTCAAGCACTTCCTGGGTGTAATATGAAGCTGGTCCCTATATGTGGAGGACAGGGGAGATGGAAGAAAGAGGCAGACCAGTCCAGGTTGGTAGGTGGCAGGTTTAATAAGCAAGGGAACTTACTTATGAGGATTGTCTTTGGATGACTGCAAGATGAGTAGATTCCTGCACCCGTCCACCAGAATCTTAAAAGTTTATTTAAAGGCTTTAACTGGGTTCATTCACGCACATAGTCCAGATAATCTCACCACCACATTACTGTCTCAGGGCTGTATCCTTGCCTCTCAGGGCAGTTTCTGGGAGCAGGAGACGTAAGCAGAACAGACATTCAAAGGACAGGGAAGGCAGTGAGGAGTTGCCAATTTCTGGATCCAGCTCAAGGGTCAACCAATGGTCACATCTTCTTAAAGCCCTCCCCTAACACTAATATTAAATGAAAGCAGATATGTTCAAAAGCTTTAAAGAAATCAATGGGCAGATTCTTCTAATCAGAACAGTTTTGAAGATTAGACAAAATTTTCATTAATCACTATAAGACTTAAAATTTGTGAAATGATGTTTATATTTATAAAGTGAAAAGAAAATATTGGAAGAGACAATTGCCAAGAGATTTCCAAAATTAGTGTCAGACACCAAAAATAAATCACTTGGAATTTTAAGTAGTATGAACATATGAGTTAGCTTTCTCTAATTATGCTGCAATAATAGGCCCCAAATTATAACAATATTAAAATTTTATTTCTTGCTCATTTTATGTATTGGTATGGGTTAGATTTGACTCTGTTTATGGAGTCTTCATTCAGGGTCCAGACTAAAAGAAAAATCTTAATCTTCCTTGTGGAACTTTGGTTCAGATATGGCTTATGTCCCTTCTGTGCATGTTTCTTCTCCTAAAGCAAGTCATATAGCCAGTCCTAAAGTCACGGTGGTGAGAAGTGTACTTGTTCAATAGGGGAGACTCTGTAAGTATAGAATTGAATAGAGGCGTGGGTATTTGGAACAAATTTGACATATATTGCAGAAAATTTTTTAAAAATATTTTCAGAAGTTCTCAAATACAAAAATAGATACTTGATTCTATATGTAACATTGCCAAATGTTACATTTGATTGTGGATTCTTTAAGGATCTCATGTTATCTATACGACTAAGGAAGCCAATTTGGAAAGGGTAAATCATTATGTCCCATTGAAGATCATGTATATAAACCATAGAAAAATCTATAATACTTGGAGTTCAGACAGTTTAGGAACTTTAGTCTTAGGAAATACATTGGGGGTGGGGGAAATTATGTCTCATTGTCAGTGTGATAAAAGTTGTCAGGCCACTTCCAAGATCATACAGGGCATGACTAGCCATGGAATTAAGCAACTGAAACCCATAAATCAAGAACACATGTTGAAAGACTCTACACAGAAAAGCCAGCAAGAGAGAAATGAGGGTTTATATTTTCTTAGTAGATCTGAGTAAAGGGCTATGTAGTAGTTATGTATAAGGAAGTATCCCCCGTGGAAACACCCAATTATGACCTCAGGATTAATTATTTGAATTGGGTATTAAGTGAATCTCTGATACAACAACCATCTGTGAATCTCTGATACAACAACAATCTCTGATACAACAAACCATGAGAGAGATAAGCTGCTACTATTAAGGATTGGGCTGCTGTATCAAATGGTGAGAAAAGTAGCAGGTAAATTCCTCTAAGAAATCTTCCAACAAAATTCCACTCACCACAATATATCTTGAGACATGAATGTCTTAAGATGGTCTTAGTAACTAAATGATTTTGGAGGAAAGGGGAAAGGACTAATTCTAAATGATCAATTAGTGGTGTATTTCATTATTTTATTTTATTTATCTATCAGTCTACTTTATGTGCTTGTTTTAATGAAGGGGTATTAGATTATGAAATATAGATGCCTACTTAACATGATGTCTGTTATATAATATTTGTTCTGCAATGTTGGAAGGAAAAAGAATGTTTCAAACAAATAAATAGATCGATAAATAAGTTTGCATGCATGCACATACATATGTGAGTATATGTACACTGAGAGAATTGCTTAAATTCTTAATCTTAGTCTCTTATGTAAAATTGAAATATTATCTCTGTATTGGTTGAGAATCTTTCAGTTGCAAGTGGAAGAAAGCTGAATTAATTAGGAAACCCATAAGTGTAAGATGCTACTGGATACTGGTAGTTCAAGCAATGTTGTCAAATTTCTGTTACTCATTTCATTCATATTCTACCTTTCTTCTGTATGTAGATTTCATTCTCTAATTATGCTCTTTAGATGCAGTAAGGGAGTTGATTTCAGATGGTCCAAATTCAAATATAATCTACATTGTAATATATGGGAACGAGAGGGTCTATCTTTCCAACTCAGGGAGGAAAACACATAATTGACTTGGCTTCAGTCAGATGTTCTTCTTTGAACCAATTTTGTGACCATAGGGATAATGTGTCCCTTTTGAGAATGATAGAGATGATCATTGACACATCATCTTAGACCTTATGGAGTTCAGGAAGGCTGATTCCCTAAAGGAATGGCTATTGACCAAGAAACATATGTCCACTAAAATTATGTATGGCAGTGACATGAAAATGCATCTTAAATGATTAAAAGAGCTTTGCCAAATAAAATAAAAATGTGATAGCTTCTAACAGGTATTTTGGCATGAATATTTCTACATAATTAGAAATCTATTATCAGCTCTGAGCTATCTCAAGTCTATTCTCCCCTCTAAAAGATAATCTGGAAAAACACTATTATTACTTCAACAGAAAAAACATAATCACAGATTAGTGAAAAACACACAGACAAGAGAAAAACTACTAGAACACAACACAAATAGAAAACGAAACCACTGTCTGGTACATAGTAAAATACACTAGATAGATACTTGTTCCAGAGGAAGGAAATAAAGGCATCTAATCAATTGATAGAGATTTTTTTTTAATTTAGAATTTCATCATTCCCTAATTATAGAGTCTAATTTTCTTGAATTAATATTGAGTGTTATGATTTGAGGAATCATAGAGCTGTGTGGATGAAAAGGTGATTTGAGAGACACGGAAGTAGGTGAAATATATGGTCAGAAGTGAAACAAAGTAAGATAAGAATGGAAGGTCATACCAATATAAAAAAAATTATTTTAGTCAACCCTGATAAAATATTTTTACCAGTCCTTAAGAAAAAATGAATTGATAAATACATCTAGATGCCACATTATTTCATTTATCATAGATTTCTCTCTCAATTGGGTCCATTTCCATTATCCCGGACTAGCATTTGCCAAGTTGTGATAATACTCTGATTCTTGTTCCTATGTAATTTTTTTTTTTTTCTGTCTGGGAATATTTAGACTTTAATCTTGAATCTTAGTGTTCTTAAATTTCAACATAGTGAAATTAGGTATGGGCTCTTTTTTTTCCCATTTAAAGATATACTAATTGGGTCCTTTTAATCTGAAAATTCTAATTGTTTGGCTAAAGGCATCTTTCTTCTATTGGTTTTTTTATTATTATTATCTTCTCCACTCATTCACTTTTTTAGTATTTTTTTCCCCAGAACTTCTACTAAATGGATATTGAAATGTCTGAAAATATAGTGCTGAGTAAATAAAAATCTTTTCAAGACAGAATTCTCTCCACAAAGCAGGGAAAAGAAAGAAAGCAATTTTATTACAAAATGGTATATATCTATAGTGGAATGCACATTGTAGGCAGTCTGCAAAAGAGACTACAAAGTCTAGACAGAATTTCACACACATTAGTTAGGTAGAGCAGAAGAAAGAACAATGTAAACGCTTCTTATCTCCTTGACTCATGGTTATACCTTGTGATGGTCTCCTGCATCTCCTGAAGGACTGTTGAGTCTATTTCAGAGATGTGTGTTTACATTTCCCTGAATCAGAAAGCCCTTAAAACAATATTCCAGGACCACTATCAAGTCTATTCTGCTTCTAAGGAGACACACTAAAGGGGAGATGATAAAATGTCATAATTTTACCCTTACAATATGGATGCTAGCTAACATTTACCAAGCAATTAATATTGTCAAATGCATTTTTAAGGACTTTGCATATATTAACTGTTGAACCCCACAATATTTCTAAGAAATAACTATTATTATATCACTACTACTACTACTACTACTATTGTTAGTATTCTAAAAGTGAAAAAGAAGCAGAAAGACTAAATTACTTGTCTAAGTTATGCAAATATTAAGAGAAACCAGGATTTAATTCCTGACAGTCTCAATCCAAAGTGTACACTCAGTCATTCCACTCACTACTTCTTCATATATTTTTTCTCTCTTTTTTTTCTCTGATAATTATATTCTTTCTGTCTTCCTAGATCTTTCTTAGCCCACTCTTCCAGGTCAATAATTTTCTCTTCAGTCAAATCCATTCTGCATTTTTGTCCTTTAATTTGACTTTTACTCCTACAATCTAGATTTTTTATTAAAACCAATCTACATAGTTATTTTACATTTTACAAAATATTCTAAAATCTCTCTGAAGATATTAGTTATTCTAAAACTTCTATTTTCTCTTGGCTAAGAGTTTTATTACATTTTATTTTTGCTGCTTCTCTTTCTTGGTATTGTTTCTTACAAGTTTCAGTGAGTCTTAATGATAGGCATATACTTGAATTTTCTGACTCCTCAAATGATTGTGAAGTATGATGTTCAAAGGGATACACTGGTAGCTTACCTTTGAAGGATTGTGGCACTCTGTCATCCATTGACTTTTTGTTGTTGTTGTTATCTCTTTGGACCAAACATCTGTTCTCTCTACTTTACAATATGGGTAAATCCCACTTCTTCCAGCTGTCTAACAAAGGATGAGTTGGGAAGAGGCACTGACCGATCAGTTGCTCGAAATTTTATCTGTCTGGTGTTTGGTCAGGACACTTTGTTTCTCCTCATCTAAGTGTGAGTCCCATCCCCCACACCTTCCCTGTGTCTGTCTCATCTTTCCCACTTTTACATTCACAACAGTCTTCTTCTGATGATCTCTGGGATTCTACTAATGGTGACTCCAACCATCTTATTACTCATTTAAATCTTCCAATGATTCCTCAACCTATCCACATTGGTAGGGGTGACCTTTACTCAGTAGGACAATGCAAATACTAATTTCTTACAGAAACACCCTCATAGGCAAAACCAGAAATAATGTTTCCCAGCTATCCGGGCATCCTTTAGCCCAGTCATTTTTGACACGTAAAATTGATCTTCACACCTATGTATGTGCATATGTATGTATTTATAATACAATATTTATATGCATATCTGTATTATGTTATATTCTTTTTTTTTTTAAGATTTTATTTATTTATTTGACAGAGAGAGACACAGCGAGAGAGGGAACACAAGCAGGGGGAGTGGGAGAGGGAGAAGAAGGCTTCCTGCAGAGCAGGGAGCCTGATGTGGGGCTCGATCCCAGGACCCTGAGATCATGACCTGAGCCGAAGGCAGATGCTTAACAACTGAGCCACCTAGGCACCCCTGTATTATGTTATATTCTGATTTGAGGCCAGAGTGGGTGAAACAAACTGAGCTTCTTCTACCATCTGGATTTAATATTCTGGTAAAAAGATTTGTTTCTGTCTTTTAAAAAAATTCCAAAGTTGCAAATAGATGTTAATAATATTTTTCCTGGAGGCACTTTACATTATCAGTGAGCCAAGATTTTGCTGTCCATATATGGCAATTAAGTAAGTGATACCCATTAGAAAATGCTGCCTTTACAGGGCATATCCTAGTGTCCAATACAGTGATATTTTTTGGCTGAAAAAAAAACACAAAACTTTTTGTATGTTAAAAAGAAGCAATATTTTTTATATGATGCTTATGTTAAAAGAAATTATGCAAAACATGCAAATTATTTATCAGGTATTTATATTTAATGAAAAAGTGAATAAAAAAGAAATTGTCAGAAATGACATATTTTGATGTTTTTAAGAAAATCCCTTTTTTAAGATAATAGGTATGTACAGTGAAGTATTTTTCATACTCATTTCTTTTGATTTCAGTTTATTTTTTGAAATGAAGACCTATGCATGTTTGATATACAAAGATAATTTTTTTTTACATAGATAATTTTTAAAGTCTTCTAAACTAGGTGGAGTGGTAGCTACAAGATGAAAGTGTGTTTAGGACCCTACTGTTGAAAAAGAAAAGTCTTAAATTCCAAGCTAATGCATTTAATTTTTATTTAAAATGAAATGAGCAGTCAATGAAGGATTCTGCATGAATGCTGTTATTACAGCAATGTTAAGAAAATGAATATGATAGTAGAGAGAATGATATTTGGAAGGAAAGGGGACAGAAAAGAGAGCTTGCAGTTAAAAAATTGCAAAAGGAGTGAGATAATTAAAGTTCAAACAAAAGTATGGAAATGTAGTGCTAGAAAATAATAAATATCATTAAAATTAAATACCTTGGTCTGTACATGATGAAAATTAGATTTAGAGATACAAAGTGACTTCCACAAGGAAATATAGTTCATTTAAAGATTAATCCGGGCGCCTGGGTGGCTCAGTTGGTTAAGCGACTGCCTTCGGCTCAGGTCATGATCCTGGAGTCCCTGGATCGAGTCCCGCATCAGGCTCCCTGCTCGGCAGGGAGTCTGCTTCTCCCTCTGACCCTCCCCTCTCTCATGTGCTTGCTCTCTCTCATTCTCTCTCTCTCAAATAAATAAATAAAAAATCTTTAAAAAAAAAAATAAAGATTAATCCAAGAATTGAATACAGTCCTTTTTACTTACAACCCAGAATTCTGTCACTTTTTTTTTTTTAAAGATTTTATTTATTTGACAGAGAGAGACACAGTGAGAGAGGGAATATAAGCAGGAGGGGTGGGAGAGGGAGAAGCAGGCCTCCCGCCGAGCAGGGAGCCCGATGTGGGACTCGATCCCAGGACTCTGAGATCATGACCTGAGCCGAAGGCAGACGCTCAGTGACTGAGCCACCCAGGCGCCCTGTCACTTCTTTTTAATATCAAATTTTTATCAATCTTAAAGTTTGTCATACATACATTCAATTAGGAGTTAAGTACAATTCTGTTACATGACATTAAAAAATACTCATAGCCTCCCTTTTAAATCAATATTGCAAAAGAAATTTTATAACTTATATACACATTTATTTTGCAAGGAACTTTCATTTGGAGGAATGGAAATAGACTTCATGAAGCATTTCAGCCAAATTATAATCTCTATGTTTTTTTACTAAATACCTAGCATATTCTTCCAACCAAATTTTGATCTGGGAAGTAGAAGAGTACAGAATCTATGATCCTGAGTTGGGAAATCTGAATTAATCAAAGCTTTACCACCAACTAGCTCCTTGACTCAAGCAAGCGTTCAAACTCTCTGGGTTTCAGGTTCTTTATCTATACATTTATTTATTTTTATTTTTTTTTAGTTTTTTTTTTTAATTTTATTATGTTATGTTAGTCACCATACAATACATCATTAGTTTTTGATGTGGTGATCCACGATCCATTGTTTTCGTATAACACCCAGTGCTCCATGCAATATGTGCCCTCCTTAATACCCATCACCGGACTAACCAATCCCCCCTCCCCCCTCCCCTCTAAAACCCTGTTTGTTTCTCAGAGTCCATAGTCTCTCATGGTTCATCTCTCCCTCCAATTCCCCCCCCCCTCATTTTTCCCTTCCTTCTCCTAATGTCCTCCATACTATTCCTTATGTTCCACAAATAAGTGAAACCATATGATAATTGACTTTCTCTGCTTGACTTATTTCACTTAGCATAATCTCCTCCAGTCCTATCCATGTTGATGTAAAAGTTGAGTATTCATCCTTTCTGATGGCTGAGTAATATTCCATTGTATATATGGACCACATCTTCTTTATCCATTCATCTGTTGAAGGGCATCTCAGCTCTTTCCACAGTTTGGCTATTGTGGACATTGCTGCTATGAACATTGGGGTGCATATGGCCCTTCTTTTCACTACATCTGTGTCTTTGGGGTAAATACCCAGGATTGCAGTTGCTGGGTCATTGGGTAGCTCTATTTTTAACTTTTTGAGGAACCTCCACACTGTTTTCCAAAGTGGCTGTACCAACTTGCATTCCCACCAACAGTGTAAGAGGGTTCCCCTTTCTCCACAACCTCTCCAACATTTGTTTCTTTCCCTGTCCATTTTTGCCATTCTAACTGGTGTAAGGTGGTATCTCAATGTGGTTTTGATTTGAATTTCCCTGATGGCTAATGATGATGAACATTTTTTCATGTGTCTGTTAGCCATTTGTATGTCTTCTTCAGAGAAGTGTCTTTTCATATCTTCTGCCCACTTTTTGACTTGATTATTTGTTTTTTGGGTGTTGAGTTTGAGAAGCTCTTTATAGATCTTGGATACCAGCCCTTTATCTGTAGCGTCATTTGCAAATATCTTCCCCTATTCTGTGGGTTGCCTCTTTGTTTTGTTGACTGTTTCCTTTGCTGTGCAGAAGATTTTTATCTTGATGAAGTCCCAAAAGTTCATTTTTGCTTTTGTTTCACTAGCTTTTAGAGATGTATCTTGAAAGAAGTTGCTGTGGGCCATGTCAAAGAGGTTACTGCCTATGTTCTCCTCTAGGATTTTGATGGATTCCTGTCTCACATTGAGGTCTATCATCCACTTTGAGTTTAATTTGTGAATGGTGTTAGAGAATGGTTGAGTTTCATTTTTCTGCATGTGGCTGTCCAATTTTCCCAGCACCATTTATTGAAGAGACTGCCTTTTTTCCATTGCATGTTTTTTCCTGCTTTGTCAAAGATTATTTGACCATAGAGTTGAGAGTCCATATCTGGGTTCTCTATTCTGTTCCATTGGTCTGTATGTCTATTTTTGTGCCAGTACCATGCTGTCTTGGTGATCACAGCTTTGTAATATAGCTTGAAATCGGGCAATGTGATGCCCCCAGCTTTGTTTTCCTTTTTCAACATTTCCTTGGTGATTCGGGGTCTTTTCTGATTCCATACAAATTTTAGGATTGTTTGTTCCAGCACTTTGAAAAGTGTCATTGGAATTTTGATCCGGATGGCATTGAAGGTATAGATTGCTCTGGGTAGCATAGACATTTTAACAATGTCTATTCTTCCGATCCATGAGCATGGAATGTTTTTCCATCTTTTTGTATCTTCTTCAATTTCTTTCATGAGTGTTTTGTAGTTTCTAGAGTATAGATCCTTTACCTCTTTGGTTAGGTTTATTCCGAGGTATCTTATGGTTTTTGGTGCTATTGTAAATAGAATCGTTTCTCTAATTTCTCTTTCTACAGTTGCGTTGTTAGTGTATAAGAAAGCAACTGATTTCTGTGCATTGATTTTGTATCTGCCACGTTACTGAATTGCTGTATGAGTTCTAGTAATTTGGGGGTGGAGTCTTTTGGGTTTTCCACATAAAGTATCATGTCGTCTGCGAAAAGAGAGAGTTTGACTTCTTCTTTGCCAATTTGAATACCTTTTATTTCTTTTTGTTGTCTGATTGCTGTTGCTAGGACTTCTAGTACTATGTTGAACAATAGTGGCGAGAGTGGGCATCCTTGACGTGTGTCTGATCTTAAGGGAAAGGCTCTCAGCTTTTCCCCATTGAGGATAATATTCACTGTGGGTTTTTCATAGATGGATTTTATGAACTTGAGGAATGTTCCCTCTATTCCTATACTCTGGAGAGTTTTAATCAGGAAAGGATGTTGTATTTTGTCAAATGCTTTTTCTGCATCAATTGAGAGGACCATATGGTTCTTCTCCCTCCTCTTATTAACGTGTTCTATCACACTGATTGATTTGCAAATGTTGAACCACCCTTGCATCCCGGGGATAAATCCCACTTGGTCGTGGTGGATGATCCTTTTAATGTATTGTTGGATCCTATTAGCTAGGATTTTGTTGAGAATTTTGGAATCCATATTCATCAGGGATATCCGTCTGAAATTCTCCTTTTTGATAGGGTCTTTGCCTGGTTTGGGGATTAAGGTAATGCTGGCCTCATAGAATGAGTTTGGAAGTTTTCCTTCTGTTTCTATTTTTTGAAACAGCTTCAGTAGAATAGGTATTATTTCTTCTTTGAATGTTTGGTAGAATTCCCCAGGGAATCCATCAGGCCCTGGACTCTTGTTTTTTGGGAGGTTTTTGGTCACTGCTTCAATCTCGTTACTGGTTATTGGCCTATTCAGGTTGTCAATTTCTTCCTGTTTCAGTCTTGGCAGCTTATAGGTTTCCAGGAAGGCCTCCATTTCATCCAGATTGCTCAGTTTATTGGCATAATGTTGTTGATAATAATTTCTAATAATTGTTTCTATTTCTTTGGTGTTAGTCGTGATCTCTCCCCTTTCATTCATAATTTTATTAATTTGCATCCTTTCTCTTTTCTTTTGGATAAGTCTGGCCAGTGGTTTATCGATCTTATTAATTCTTTCAAAGAACCAACTTCTAGTTTCGTTGATCTGATCTACTGTGTTTCTGGTTTCTAATTCATTGATCTCTGCTTTAATTTTAATTATTTCTCTTCTAATGCATGGCTTAGACATCGTTTGTTGCTTTTTCTCTAGTTCTTTAAGGTGTAGAGTTAGTTGGTGAATTCGGGATTTTTCTATTTTTTTGAGTGAGGCTTGGATGGCTATGTATTTCCCCCTTAAGACTGCCTTTGCAGTATCCCATAGGTTTTGGACCAATGTGTTTTCGTTCTCATTGATTTCCATGAATTGTTTAAGTTCTTCTTTGATTTCCTGGTTGACCCAAACATTCTTGAGCAGAGTGGTCTTTAGCTTCCAAGTGTTTGAATTTCTGCCAATTTTTTTCTTTTGATTGAGTTCCATTTTTAAAGCGTTGTGGTCTGAGAATATGCAGGGAATAATCTCAGTCTTTTGGTATCAGTTGAGACCTGATTTGTGACCCAGTATATGGTCTATTCTGGAGAAAGTTCCATGTGCACTCGAGAAGAATGAGTGTTCTGTTGTTTTAGGGTGGAATGTTCTGTAAATACCTATGAGGTCCATCTGGTCCAATGTATCTTTCAAAGCTCTTGTTTCCTTGTTGATTTTCTGCTTAGATGATCTGTCCATTGCTGAGAGTGGAGTATTGAGGTCACCTACAATTAATGTATTGTTATCAATATGACTCTTTATTTTGGTTAACAGTTGGCTTATGTAGATGGCTGCTCCCATGTTGGGGGCATAGATATTTACAATTGTTAGATCTTCTTGTTGGATAGACCCTTTAAGAATGATATAGTGTCCTTCTGTGTCTCTAATTACAGACTTTAGTTTAAAATCTAATTTGTCTGATATAAGAATTGCTACAGCAGCTTTCTTTTGAGGTCTGCTGGTATGGAAGATGGATCTCCATCCCTTCACTTCCAGTCTGGATGTATCTTTAGGTTCAAAATGAGTCTCTTGTAGACAGCATATGGATGGGTCCTGTCTTTTTATCCAATCTGCAACTCTGTGCCGTTTTATGGGAGCATTTAGGTCATTCACGTTGAGAGTGATTATTGAAAGATATGAATTAATTGTCATCATGTTGCCTGTGAAGATGTTGTTTTTATAGATTGTCCCTGTAAATTTCTGTTGTATATCACTCTTGGGGTCTTTCTCCTTTTATAGAACCCCCCTTAATATTTCTTGCAGGGCCAGCTTAGTGGTCACATATTCTTTCAGTTTCTGCCGGTCGTGGAAGCTCTGCATCTCTCCGTCCATTCTAAATGAAAGCCTTGCCGGATAAAGCATTCTTGGCTGCAAGTTCTTCTCATTCAGTATCCTGAATATGTCTTGCCAGGCCCTTCTGGCTTGCCAGGTCTCTGTGGATAGGTCTGACATTATTCTGATGTTCCTCCCTCTGTACGTAAGGAATCTCTTCCCCCTAACTGCCCTTAAGATGGTTTCCTTGGTTCTAAGATTTGCAAGTTTTACTATTACATGCCAGGGTGTTGGCCTGTTTTCCTTGATCTTGGGAGGGTTCCTCTCTGCCTCTAGGATGCGAATGTTTGTTTCATTCCCCAGATTAGGGAAGTTCTCAGCTACGATTTGCTCAAATACATCTTCTAGTCCTCTCTCTCTCTCCACTCCCTCCGGGATTCCAATTATTCTGACACTGGAATGCTTCATGGTGTCACTTATTTCTCTGATTCTATTTTCATGGATTCTGAGTTGTTTTTCCCTGGCCTCCTCTTTTCCCTTTTTTATCTATTATATTGTCCTCCAGGTCGCTTATTTGTTCTTCTGCCTCACTTACCCTAGCTGTTAGATTATCTAGATTGGATTGGATCTCATTGATAGCATTTTTAAGTTCTGCCAATTCAGCTTTCATTTCTGCCCTTAGAGACTCTATGTTGCCATTAATTGATTTCTCCATTCTAGCTATTGTCTTCACAATTGCTAGCCTGAATTCCATCTCCAACATCTTGGTTATATCTGCATCCATTTGTAAATCTGCAGCATAAGTCATAATCTCTGAGTCTTTTCTATTTTGGGGGCTCCTCCTCCTAGTCATTCTGTTGATGGGTGATTGAGGGAATGTATAGAGTCCAAATTATTGACCAGAACCCAAGCAAGATGTGCCTGTTTTCTAGGGACCTTAGGGTTGCTGACCTCTTGTTTTCCCAGGCTGTTTTCTGGGGGGGGGGGGGGGCTGCCGCACTGTTACACAGGCAACCCTGTTTGGGCAGAGTTGCCCTGCGCCCCTGTGGCGGGGGATGGGCTCAGTGGGAATCAGTCTTTGGGGCTTTTGTTCTCTGGCGCCTTTCCCTGGTGGCTTTCCACGTCTCTTCCGCGAGTCAGAGCAGAAGAGACTGTTTCCAACCCTCTGCCTCAGAGCAGAGAGACCACAGTCTGTTCTTCAGTGAGCTCTCCAGGCCACACTGTCTCCGTTTCTGTCTGTGCTGCTATAAACTGCAGCGGCCTGGGTTGTGCGCCCCTCCGCAGAGCCCCCAGTCCTGCCTCCAGGTCGGGGCACTGTCTCTGCCCTTTGTGCTTCTAAAACCGCCAGCTGCTCCCAGTTTGCGCGCGTGACCCCTCTGCTCCAGGTTTCCGCCCCGGGGGCTGCCCTAAAGTCCTTTCCTCACTGCTGCCGGTCTGCGAGTCTGTGCCCCGTCTGCAGCGCACGAGGCTGTCACTCACCGGCGGTGTAGGATCCCCATGGCCAGTCACCCTCCTGCTGCCATTTATCTTCCGATATCTGCCCGCGGAATCACGGCTCCCCGCTTCGTAGCTCAAAACCAACCGCCTGTGACTATTCTGTTTGTAGAGATCCAGATCTTCTTACATCTCAGGCTGGTTTCGTGGGTGCTCAGAGTGGTCTGGTAGATATCCAGCTCAAATCCGGGGACCAGTTGAAATAGGGTCCCCTACTCCTCTGCCATCTTTCCTCTCCTCTCCTTTATCTATACATTTAAAAAGTAGTACAGGGACTCTCTGGGGCCCTTCCATCTGTACCAGTCATTAATTCAAACTTATTTAAACTCTACAGAACCCAGAGCTTCTTATAATGAGCTCATTGAGTTTGTGTGCCAACCATGGTACATTTTTGTTTAAACAAACTTTGAGACCATTAGGAGTTTTGGAATACATATAAGCATCTTTTGCTATGAGTGGATTGAAAGCTTCTATATTCTGAGTTTACTACAGCTAGCTTGGTTCTCAGGCATTCATTTGGGTTTTGATATTTTAAATATTTTTTTCTATATATATCTGCTTCAGTGTCTATAAAATTGAGATAATAATAGCACCTAGTTCAGAAAATGCAGGGCTCAATACCAGGACACCAAGATCATGACCTGAGCTGAAGGCAGACGTTTAACTGACTGAGCCACCCAGGCTCCCCTCCTTTTAGGGTTTTAAATAATTGTATAAAAAGGAACTAGAAGTTTTATTGAAAATCTACTGAATTATCTTTACTTTTTGATGTGTAAAATATATAAAGTGTGAGTTCAATACTTCTCAATTTTTGCTTTCATTAAGTAACACATTAAAGAACACATTTGAGTAAATGGAATCTTTTTTAAAGCTTTAACATGTGCAGTTTTTATTATTTATAGGTGACTCCATAGGTACATTAACATCTAATGATGAGAAATTAGATGGCATTATAGATCACTTAGCTCATTCCCATAATAAATCTTCTTTATTTATCTGCTATACAAGGATAATTATATTTTGGGATTTTCTTTGCCAGTTTGGGAAGGTTTCTTGTGCATGACAAGGTTCTACTTTCATACCTTATGTAGTAATACTTATAATTACAATATTATGATAATCACTCTTTTGCCATCCATTGCAGCAAGGTATGAAACACATTTTAGGGAATATTTCTCAAGATAGATTTTTCCACCTATCTTTTATCTTTAAAAGTCCTTGTCATTAAGTTATTTTCTCATTTTGTTGGTGGTTTCCTCAATGGTCTTGGCAAGTTGTAGCTAGTAAATGAGCAGACTGTGGGATAATTAAGAAGCTAATTTAGAGTCAGGAGACTGAGTTTCCTTTCATAACCCTGTACTAATACATTGTAAAACTTTAGGGAAACTATTTAACATGTAGGTGAGTTTACCAGTAATCTCTAAAATCTTTTCTAACTTAAAATTCTTTGCCATCTAAAAAACTCTTGTAAGTTGACATTATGAAACATGTTTGAAAGATGTTTCTTATCCCTAAAACATGACAAATATATAATCATATTATACATCTTACCATTTTCTCCACATTCTTCTGGAAAAAGATATGGCAGTCAGAGAATTGGTAGATATTCTTAAAAACTGTTATTAAAGCCTACAGTGGAGGCAGTTGGATAAAAATCCTATGCTTTCCGAAGTGAAAGCTCTATCTTTCCTCACCTAGTGAACTCTAGTGAGAAGTACTACTTTTGCCAAGAGATAGGAAAGCTGTAACAACAATGGAATTCCCATCACCCTGCTACAATCCCTACTGTCATGTTTATGTCAGATGTGACAAATTTGGAAAGGTCTCTGCAACTAATATCTGCCATGCACCTCTATTCTCCAAACAATCCTAAAGCAAAGAAAAATAGACTTTGATTTTTGTTTGGTGCTGGGTAAAACTGTGATGGTACTAAAACGTCACTCTAAAAAATACTAATAGGTACTTGTAAACCATCTGAAGATAATGTGTAAAACTAGCTATTTGATAAATGAAGTAAACAGAATATTCAAGTGATTTATGCATGTGGTACAATCCCAATGGGCAGATTATTCTCAAATTAAGATAGTGCTACTTTATAGTATCCAAAAACAAATCATAGTAATATGATTTCAAGAATCACTAAGGTGATCTGAATTCTGAGCTAGAATTCTGAAGTCAAGGTTCATTTTTAATTTCCTTTTCTTATTATACTGTGTGTAATAATAGGCAAGTAAGTCAGTAATTCCTGGGAATGTGTTTATCTCCTGAGCAATGTCAATCTGACAAACTGAGAGAATGAAATATGCTTATGGTTATTAAATAACATTCTAAATAATTGTGTGAGTTTTAATTTCAAATTGAAATGGGCTTCTTTTATTTAATCAGTAATAGTGAGTTTTTATCTAATGCCATTTTGGAGCGATAAAGTTGGAAAAAACTCATAATTCCTGACTTCTTTAAAATGTTATTGATGCTGCTCTCATTCATCTAAATTAATTATAAAAAGGACAAAGTTGAAATGAAGGATAAGAACACCGATGGTGAGCATAGCATGACACAGCCTTGTTGAGTCCCTATGTTGTACAACTTACACTAATGTAATATTGGGTATCAACTGTACTCAAGAAAAACAAAATTCAAGACACTTTTACCTCTTAAAAAAAAAAAAAAGAATACAGAATCTCCAACTCCAAACAAGCTGAATGATCAGAAAGAAAGGAACTAGCCTTCTTGACAAGACCAAATTATAACCATTTCCTAGGCTTGTATGCAGATGAATGGACACTAGGAATGAGGAGAGAGCAGTCTTTGGAGCTTTACATTTAGACTAGCTCAATTCTTTTTCTTCTTTTAATTAGACCTCAGCATCTACAATCAGATGGGGTTCAGTATGATTCATCTGTTCTTAGGCCTCCTGGCATATCTTTTCTAAGCCCCACTCTGCATTGACAGATGGCTTTTACATAGTATTACAAATAATTTTTCCAGAAATACTCTTAGTCCTAACCTATATTTAGATGATGACAGTTGTCTCATCATCTTAGGTGTTTTTACAGAATTTACTTTATGCTATTGTTGATTCAGGTAGCTTTCTACCTTATATTTTGTACACATAAGAAAAATATTAATTTATAAATAACATATTTACAACTCTCTGAATGAGCAGTGAAATCTTTTAAAAAATATTATGAAAGAATTCTAATGTTGAGAGTTACAGACATAAAGAATCTCTACTACTAAAATGTATAGCACAAAATAAACACAAAGTATTAAGTTTACCATGGTTATTTATTTATTATATAATATATATTATATAATTATATTATATATATTTACATTATATATATTTATATTATATATAATTACATTTTAATATTTAGTTTTAGTGTTGTCAATAATGTTTTATCTGCCTACCTCTGGAAATACTATGGATTTTACCACTATTCTTTTCCAGAAAGTGAATTGAAGAATTTTCCAAGCTCTTGTGATAATAATGACTTAAACTAGGCAAAAGTAATTATGGTGACATAATTTATTTGTATTTCTATCTATGTCTGCCATTTAACTTTCTAATAAATAACTTCAAAGACAACAGATTTAAATTTTTGGCAATATGTTATATGAGGCAATGATATTGAAATCTGGAGGTAATTATTGCAGTTTATCATTAAAGCTACATTAATTAGAATAGTATTGAGAGAGAGACAGAGAGACAGAGAGGGAGAGGGAGAATTGTTGGAGTTGAAAATAAAATCTACATTGGTTTGCATAATAATATGAGAAATACAGAAAAAGGCAAAGAAAGAAAATTGAAAGAATACTCCCAACGAAATAAATTATTTTATAATACTATCTGGGATCAAGTTAATTGAATTAAAATATTTACTGTAAGTCAGATTGATGGATAATTATCATGTTCTCTAAATTCCAACATTTAATAACTAGATTTCTCTATTTATTCCACTACGTACCTTCCAATTTTGTATCCCAATAGCACAAATTCTAATTAAATATTTTATTTTAAGTGTAATGTTATAAATATGATCTAGGTAGACTTTTTTTCTTTTTAATGAAATTAAAAATTTTCTTACATGCATGGTAATAGACTGTTGAGAATAATTGGAACCTATCTATATTTGGCTTTTGGTTTCATTTTTTTCTAAACCATTGCAATGATAAGGATATATCAAATATCTTCTGAATAATATATATAAATAGGTTGAAATTACATGAAAGTATATATCAAAATTTAGATGTATATTTTAGAAACATTTTTATGTGAAAATGTTCATCTTTAGTAAGAATAGGCAGCAATTTGGTTTAATTTCTTTACTTCTCATTCAAAAAACCAACTAGGTCATCAAGGATAATAAAAAATATTTTAAAAACTACATTCTCAGCTAAATTAGGACACAGAAATGCCTCCAAATTTCATGTAATAAAAATGTGGCCAAAAAGCAAAGCCAGCTAGCGAGACCACATAGGAAGTCAAGGAAGTACCTTGAAGAGGAAAAGCATCTTGTGGTTGCATATTTCAGAACTCTCTAGTACATATTCACTTCTAGAAGAAAACAAAAAGCCTCATCCTGATAGGAATCTGTAGTGTAAGTGTAGTACTGTCACTGTGAATTGGGAAGAAAGAAGGTGCAGAAGTGTATGGGAGTGCTCGGAGGTGACTGATCTCATAGTGTCTACCAAATACATCTTCTAAAAGTGACTGCTTCACATTTGAAGAAAGGACTGTGTCTCTTGGTGACAGCAGACTATAAAAAAATATCAAAGAAAGCCCAACTTATCAGTAGAAGTCCCCATGAAATAGAATAGGTTCTAAGGGTCACAGGAGGGGTGGCTACACAGAGGTGGTATGAATTACCACTGTAATAACAGACAGAGGGAGACCTGAAAATGTAAAGCCTGAAAAGCTCCCCTCTTTCTACACTCCATTGAAACCTCCTGCTATTAGTACAGGGAAATTAATTCAGTCCAACACAAGTGCCAGAAAAGGAATACTCAAAACTCCACAGAAGTAGGCTTGGGAAAAATATTTAAAAAGATAATAGAGCAATCCTAAAGTTGATATACTCTATTAAAAAAAAGTTTTAATAACAACAAAAACATGATAACACATTTCCAACATATTTTTCTTTAAAATGAAGCAGTCAGATTTATGAAGTAGCACAAAGGGTAAACATCTAGAAACTCAAATAACAGTTAAATTGGAAATAGAATCTGATGACAGGACAGCAGTGGAATGTGAAATGAGTTCTGACAAAATGAAAAGAAAGGAGGAAAAATTCATAAATAAAGAATAAATACAAAGAAACACAAAAGAAAATAGACATGATAGAAAGCACAATGAGAACACAGAAGATAAACAGTATTGGTACAATGATACATATAAATAAACAGAAAGAATATAGTGAATTAAAGTTAACATTATAGATATAGATCTTAGGAAAGGGCAATCTAAGGTATGCATTATTAGGGCTGACACTGAAAAAAGAAAGAAAAACAATTGAAAATAAGTTTCCTAAAATAACCTAAATTTTGGGGCTTCTTCATCTACAGTACAAACCCCAGCATATATAGGATGGCATCCAGCTCTCATAACACTGGGGCAAAGGGAGAAAAATGCAGTTATTGCTGGGAATGAGGATAATTATCTATCCATACCCCATAAATCTCATGTCTATTTTCAGGATAATATGAATAAATAAATATATATTTAAATATTATGAATAATATTTAAATAATTCACTCCTTGTTACTAGAAGGATTGCCATTCTTGTTTCATGAGGATGGATAAACACATGGCACCAGACACTTGACAGATGAGATCAACAACAGCTTATTTATTAGTCACATATACTCAAAGATTTATAGCAATGTAGCATCTTATAAAACTGATAAAAAAAAGGTTTCTGAATTCTGGTCCATCATGTAAAGAACTTGGAACTCCTTGTTCTGTCCTAACAACAAATAAAAACAAAAATCTCTGTGGGAACAGTGTTGATGTAGGTAAACCAAATTGTAATTGACAAGTTACTGGAGACTCATTGTGGATAACTCTGAGAGTTAAAAACTCCAGGAAACCTGGTCATGGGAGTTGGGGGGAGGGAGGGATGCCCTCACCTTTGTGAGTTTTACCTCCAGACAATTGATCAGGTTTCCAAAGTGAATAACAGAGAAAAATTCCCTCCTGCTTCTGGCAGAGTGAGGAGAAAAATAATCATTTTGAAATACTCTAGAGAATTTTTGTCAAAAGTCTTGGCCCCAAGAGAAACTATTTTACTAGAGCCTAAACTATTGAGGTTTTTTCAGAGCCTGACTGACCTCTGAAAAGGGATAGACACTACTCTAACCTACTCTAGCCATCCTATCTTAAGGGAAGAAAAAAACTGTGAAGCATTTCTGAAATTTGGGGTTCAGTTACCTTTTGAGTACCTAGACTGAGACTTAATCATAGGATAATAAAACATGTCTTATCACACCTTACCATCATGTTAGTAAAAGCTTATTAACCACAACTCTTTTTAAATAATACATCATGTCTGGGTATCAAGAAAAAATTACCAGGCATGCCAAAAGACAAAAATAAATAACAATTAAAAAAGACAGTGTAAGCATTAGAACAAGATATGACAGAAATGTTGGGATTTTAAAACTGAGAATTTAAAGCAACTATGATTAATATGCTAAGTGTGCTAATGGGTAAAGTAGATGACATACAAGAATAGATGGGTAATATAAGCAGAGAAATGGGAATTCTAAGAGAGAATCAAAATGAAATTCTAATGACCAAAAACACTAAAAGAAGAGTGAATGAAACAAAGAATGCCTTTAGTGGACTTATGAAGGGACTGTACATGGCTGAAGAAAGACTCTGAGCCTAAGGATGTATCAGTAGAAATTTTGAGGGGCACCTGGGTGGCTCAGATGGTTAAGCATCTGCCTTCGGCTCAGGTCATGATCCCAGGGTCCTGGGATTGAGCCCCACATGAGGCTCCCTGCTCAGCGGGGTGCCTGCTTCTCCCCCTCCCTCTGCTTCTCCCCCTGCTCATGTTCTCTCTCTCTCTGTATCTCTGTGTCTCGAATGAATAAATAAAAAAAATAGAAAAAAAATAGAAATTTTGAAAACTAAAACATAAATAAGAAAAATCCTGGAAAAAAAAAAAAAAATGCCAGAGTTTCCAAGAACTGTGGGACACTACAAAATGTGTATCTTACATGTAATGGGAATATCAGAAACAGAAAAAAAGAGAGAAAAGAATAGAAAAAAATATATATTTGAAACAATAATAAGAGAGAATTTCCTTAAAGTTAATGTCAGACATGAAACCATGGATCAAGGAAGCTCAGAGGATAAATGAAATAAACAAAAACAAACAAAAATGCAAAAACGAAATCTCTTTAGACATATCTTATTTGAATTGCAGAAATACAAAAGTGAAGGAATTTTGAAAGAAGCCTGGGGGAGAAAATGTGTTACCTATAGAGAAGCAGAAATAATGATTACTTCTCCTTAGAAGCCATATAAACAAGAAGAGACTGAAGGGAAATATTTTAAATATTAAGAAGAAAAAAATAGCAACTTAGAATTCTGTACCCTGCAAAACTATCCTTCAAAAGTGAAAGAGAAATGAAAACTTCCAGAAAAACAAAAATTGAGGGAATTTGTTGGCAGTAGAGAGTAGACCTGACTCGCAAGAAATGGTTAAAAAGAGTTCCTCAAAGAGAATGAAAATAGTATAGGCCAGGAGCTCATATCTGTCTAAAGGAAAAAGAAGCATCAGAAATGGTAGATGTGAAAAAAAAATAAAAACTTTTATTGCTATTATTCTATTAATTAATTAATTAATTAATTTGACAGAGAGAGAGAGACAGCGAGAGAGGGAACACAAGTAGGGGGAGCGGCAAAGGGAGAAGCAGGCTTCCTGCTGAGCAGGGAGCCCGATGCGGGGCTCGATCTCAGGATCCTGGGATCATGACATGAGCCGAAGGCAGATGCTTAACAACTGAGGCACCCAGGTGCCCCTGTTGCTATTATTCTTAATTGGTATTATATATATATATTTATATCTACACATATACCTATCTATTTATCTATGATATGAATGACAGCAATGGTACAAGGAATGGGAGCAAGGAATTAGTATTATTTTTATATTTTTTAAAAATTTTATTTTATTATGTTACATCAATCACCATACATACATCATTAGTTTTTGATATAGTGTTCCATGATTCATTGTTTACGTATAACACCCAGTGCTCCATTCAATACGTGACCTCTTTAATACCCATCACCAGGCTGACCCATCCCCAAACCCCCCTCCCCTCTAGAACCCTCAGTTTGTTTCTCAGAGTCCATAGTATCTCATTGTTCGTCTCCTCCTCTGATTCCCCTCCCTTCATTTTTCCCTTCCTACTATCTTCTTTTATTTATTTTTTTAAACATATAATGTATTATTTGTTTCAGAGGTACAGGTTTGTGATTCAACAGTCTTACACAATTCACAGCACTCACCATAGCACGTACCCTCCCCAATGTCTATCACCCAGCCACCCCATCCCTCCCACCCCCCACCACTCCAGCAACCCTCAGTTTGTTTCCTGAGATTAAGAATTCCTCATATCAGTGAGATCATACGATACATGTTTTTCTCTGATTGATTTATTTCGCTTAGCATAACACCCTCTAGTTCTATCCCTATTGATGCAAATGGCAAGATTTCTTTTTTTTGATGGCTGCATAATATTCCATTGTGTATATATACCACTTCTTCTTTATCCATTCATCCGTTGATGGACATCTTGGCTCCTTCCATAGTTTGGCTATTGTGGACATTGCCCCTATAAATATTGGGGTACACATATCCCTTTGGATCCCTACATTTTTATCTTTGGGGTAAATACCCAGTAGTGCAATTGCTGGGTCATAGGGTAGCTCTATTGTCAAATTTTGAGGAACCTCTATACTGTTTTCCAGAGTGGCTGCACCAGCTTGCATTCCCACCAACAGTGTAGGAGGGTTCCCCTTTCTCCGCATCCTTGCCAACATCTGTCATTTCCTGACTTGTTAATTTTAGCCATTCTGACTGGTGTGAGGTGGTATCTCATTGAGGTTTTGATTTGGATTTCCCTGATGCCGAGCGATATTGAGCACTTTTTCACGTGTCTGTTGTCTTCTTTGGAAAAATGTCTGTTCATGTCTTCTGCCCATTTCTTGATTGGATCATTTGTTCTTTGGGTGTTGAGTTTGATAAGTTCCTTATAGATTTTGGATAGTAGCCCTTTACCTGATATGTCATTTGCAAATATCTTCTCCCATTCTGTTAATTGTCTTTTGGTTTTGTTGACTGTTTCCTTTGCTGTGCAAAAGCTTTTTATCTTGATGAAGTCCCAATAGTTCATTTTTGCCCTTGCTTCCCTTGGCTTTGGTGATGTTTCTAGGAAGAAGTTGCTGTGGCTGAGGTCAAAGAGGTTGCTGCCTGTGTTCTCCTTTAGGATTTCGATGGACTCCTGTCTCACATTTAGGTCTTTCAACCATTTTGAGTCTATTTTTGTGTGTGGTGTAAGGAAATGTTCCACTTTCATTCTTCTACATGTGGCTGTCCAATTTTCCCAACATCATTTGTTGGAGACTGTCTTTTTTCCATTGGATATTCCTTCCTGCTTTGTCAAAGATTAGTTGACCATAGAGTTGAGGGTCCATTTATGGGCTCTCTATTCTGTTCCATTGATCTATGTATCTGTTTTTGTGCCAGTATCACACTGTCTTGATGATTGCAACTTTGTAATAGATCTTGAAGTCCAGAATTGTGATGCCACCAGCTTTGCTTTTCTTTTTCAACATTCCTCTGGCTATTTGGGGTTTTTTCTGGTTCCATACAAATTTTAGGATTATTTGTTCTGTTTCTTTGAAAAAAGTTGGTGGTATTTTAATAGGGATTGCATTAAATGTGTAGATTGCTCTAGGCAGCATTGACATCTTCACAATGTTTGTTCTTCTAATCCATGAGCATGGAATGTTTTTCCATTTCTTTGTGTCTTCCTCAATTTCTTTCATGAGTATTTATGGTTTTCTGAGTACAGATTCTTTGTCTCTTTGGTTAGATTTATTCCTAGGTATCTTATGGTTTTGGGTGCAATTGTAAATGGGATCAACTCCTTAATTTCTCTTTCTTCTGTCTTGTTGTTGGTGTATAGGAATGCCACTGATTTCTGTGCATTGATTTTATATCCTGCCACTTTACTGAATTCTTGTATGAGTTCTAGCAGCTTTGGGGTGGAGTCTTTGGGTTTTCCACATAAAGTATCCTATCATCTGCAAAGAGTGAGAGTTTGACTTCTTCTTTGCCGATTCGGATGCCTTTTATTTCTTTTTGTTGTCTGATTGCTGTGGCTAGGACTTCTATTACTATGTTGAATAGCAGTGGTGATAGTGGACATCCTGGCCATGTTCCTGACCTTAGGGGGAAAGCTCTCAGTTTTTCCCCATTGAGAATGATATTTGCTGTGGATTTTTCATAGATGCCTTTTATGATATTGAGGTATGTACCCTCTATCCCTATACTCTGAAGAGAGTTTTGATAAAGAAAGGATGCTGTACTTTGTCAAATGCTTTTTCTGCATCTATCGAGAGGATCATATGGTTCTTGTTCTTTCTTTTATTAATGTATTGTATCACACTGATTGATTTGTGGATGTTGAACCAACCTTGCTGCCCAGGGAGAAATCCCACTTGGTCGTGGTGAATAATCCTTTCAATGTACTGTTGGATCCTATTGGCTAGTATTTTGGTGAGAATTTTTGCATCCATGTTCATCAGGGATATTGGTCTGTAATTCTTTTTGATGGGGTCTTTGTCTGAATTTGGGATCAAAGTAATGCTGGCCTCATAAAATGAGTTTGGAAGTTTTCCTTCCATTTCTATTTTTTGAAACAGTTTCAGAAGAATAGGTATTAATTCTTTAAATGTTTGGTAGAATTCCCCTGGGAAGCCATCTGGCCCTGGGCTCTTGTTTTTTTGGGAGATTTTTGATGACTTCTTCAATTTCCTTAGTGGTTATAGGTCTGTTCAGGTTTTCTATTTCTTCCTGGTTCAGTTTTGGTAGTTGATACATCTCTAGGAATGCATCCTTTTCTTCCAGATTATCTAATTTGCTGGCATATAGTTGATCGTAATATGTTCTTGTAATTGTTTGTTTTTCTTTGGTGTTGGTTGTGATCTCTCCTCTTTCATTCATGATTTTGTTGATTCGGGTCATTTCTCTTTTCTTTTTGATAAGTCTGGCCAGGGGTTTATCAATCTTGTTAATTCTTTCAAAGAACCAGCTCCTAGTTTCGTTGATCTGTTCTACTGTTCTTTTGGTTTCTATTTCATTGATTTCGGCTCTGATCTTTATTATTTTTCTTCTCCTGCTGGGTTTAGGCTTTATTTGCTGTTCTTTCTCCAGCTCCTTTAGGTGTAGAAGGTTAGGTTGTGTATTTGAGACCTTTCTTGTTTCTTGAGAAAGGCTTGTATTGCTATATACTTTCCTCTTAGGACTGCCTTTGCTGCATCCCAAGGTTTTTGAACAGTTGTGTTTTCATTTTCATTTGTTTCCATGAATTTTTTTAATTCTTCTTTAATTTCCTGGTTGACCCATTCATTCTCTAGTAGGATGTTCTTTAGCCTCCATGTATTTGAGTTCTTTCCAACTTTCCTCTTGTGATTGAGTTCTAGTTTCAAAGCATTGATGTTTGAAAATATGCAGGGAATGATCCCAATCTTTTGGTACCAGTTGAGACCTGATTTGTGACCTAGGATGTGATCTATTCTGGAGAATGTTCCATGGGCACTAGAGAAGAATGTGTATTCTGTTGCTTTGGGATGGAATGTTCTGAATAGATCTGTGAAGTCCATTTGGTCGAGTGTCTCATTTAAAGCCTTTATTTCCTTGTTGATCTTTTGCTTAGATGATCTGTCCATTTCAGTGAGGGGGGTGTTAAAAGTCCCCTACTATTATTGTGTTGTTGTCTATTTGTTTCTTTGATTTTGTTACTAATTGGCTTATATAATTGTCTGCTCCCATGTGTTACGGGCATAGATATTTACAATTATTAGATCTTCTTGTTGGATAGACCCTTTAAGTATGATATAGTGTTCTTCCTCATCTCTTATTATAGTCTTTGGTTTAAAATCTAATTTGTCTGATATAAGGATTGCCACCCCAGCTTTCTTTTGGTGTCCATTAGCAGGGTAAATGGTTTTCCACCCCCTCACTTTCAATCTGGAGGTGTTTTTGGGTCTAAAATGAGTCTCTTGCAGACAGCATATTGATGGGTCTTGTTTTTTTTATCCAGTGTGATACCCTGTGTCTTTTGATTGGGGCATTTAGCCCATTTACTGAAAGATATGAATATAGTGCCATTGTGTTGCCTGTAAGGTGACTGTTACTGTATATTATCTGTGTTCCTTTCTGGTCTATGTTACTTTTAGGCTCTCTTTGCTTAGAGGACCTCTTTCAATATTTCTTGTAGGGCTGGTTTCATGTTTGCATATTCCTTTAGTTTTTGTTTGTCCTGAAAGCTTTTTATCTCTCCTTCTATTTTCAATGACAGCCTAGCTGGATATAGTATTCTAGGCTGCATATTTTTCTCATTTATTGCTCTGAATATATCATGCCAGTCCTTTTTGGCCTTCCAGGTCTCTGTGGATAAGTCTGTTGCCAATCTAATGTTTCTACCACTGTAGGTTACAGATTTCTTGTCCCGAACTGCTTTCAGGATTTTCTCTTTGTCTCTGAGACTTGTAAGTTTTACTATTAGATGTTGGGGTATTGACCTAGTTTTATTGATTTTGAGGGGGGCTCTCTGTGCCTCCTGGATTTTGATGCCTGTTTCCTTCCACAAATTAGGGAAGTTCTCTGCTATCATTTCTCCAATATACCTTCTGCCCCTCTCTCTCTTTCTTTTTCTTCTGGGATCCCAATTACTCTAATGTTGTTTTGTCTTATGGTATCACTTATCTCTCGAATTCTGCCCTCGTGATCCAGTAATTGTTTATCTCTCTTTTTCTCAGCTTCTTTCTTTTCCATCATTTGATCTTATATGTCACTAATTCTCTCTTCTGCCTCATTTATCCTAGCAATTAGTGCCTCCATTTTTGATTGCACCTCATTAATAGCCTTTTTGATTTTGACTTGGTTAGATTTTTAGTTCTTTTATTTCTCCAGAAAGGGCTTCTCTAGTATCTTCCATGCTTTTTTCAAGCCTAGCTAGTATCTTTATAATCATCATTCTGAACTCTAATTCCTACATCTTACTAATGTCTGTATTGATTAGGTCCCTGGCAGTCAGTACTGCCTCTTGTTCTTTTTTTTTTTTTTAAGATTTTATTTATTTATTTGACAGAGACATAGTGAGAGCAGGAACACAAGCAGCAGGAGTAGGAGAGGGAGAAGCAGGCTTCCCGCGGAGCAGGGAGCCCGATGTGGGACTCGATCCCAGGACCCTGGGATCATGACCTGAGCCGAAGGCAGACGCTTAATGACTGAGCCACCCAGGCACCCTCTTGTTCTTTTTTTTGAGGTGAGTTTTTCCATCTTGTCATTTTGTTCAGAGCAGAATAGATGAATGAGAGAACAAAATGCTAACAGGGTAACAATGACTCCAGAAAAATATACACTAAACAAATCAGAAGAGACGTGAAACCAGGGGAGAAGAAACGGAAAGAAAGAAAAAAGAAAAAAAAGGAAAAAGATTTAAAAAATGATCAAATATGATCAGACTGGTGAATAGATCAGTGTCACACATTAGATTTTGGGCGTATTTTGGTCTGTTAGAAGAAACTGTTAGAAATTTAATGAAAGAAAAACTTATATATGTACAAAAATAAGGGTTAATATGATGAAGGGATGGAATATGACTGTAAAGATGAAAATGATAAAAGATTTTATAAAAGGAATTGATAAGAAGTTGGTTGAAAAAAGAAAGAAGAGAAATTAAAAAAAAAGGGGGGAAAGAATGTGATCAGGCAGGAGACTAGAACAAAGTCATACACTAGAGATTTGGGGTATATTTTGGTCTGTTAGAAGCAACTGTATCCCGGGGCGCCTGGGTGGCTCAGTCCTTAAGCATCTGTCTTCAGCTCAGGTCGTGATCCCAGGGTCCTGGGATCGAGCCCCGCATCGGCCTCCCTGCTCAGCAGGAAGCCTGTTTCTCCCTCTCCTGCTCCCCCTGCTTGTGTTCCCTCTCTCGCTGTGTCTCTCTCTGTCAAATAAATAAATAAAATCTTAAAAAAAAAAAAAGCAACTGTATCCCAAAATTTTAAAGAGAGAACAACTTATATATATACCAAAAATAAGGTTAACTACTATGAAGGGATAGAATATGAGTCTAAAAATGAAAATTAAAAAAGATTTTTAAAAAAGGGATTGATAAGATGTTGGTTGAAAAAGAGAAAAAGAAAAATTAAAAAAAAATAGAAAAAGAAAAAAGAAAATTAAAAAAATTAACTTTGAAAGACTAAAGAATCAGGGGGAAAAAAGCCATGAATTCTATCTGCTGTATTCCCCTAGCGCTGGAGTTCTGCCTTTCTCATTGATCGGTAAACTTGGTCTTGGCTTGCTGTTCTTGCTGATCTTCTGGGGGAGGGGCCTGTTGCAGTGGTTCCCAAATGTCTTTGCTGGAATCAGAATTGCCCTGCCCTGCTGGGTCCGGGCTAAGTAATCTGCTCAAGTTTGCTCTCAGGAGCTTTTGTTCCCTGCAAGCTTTCCGTACAGCTTTGGAGGACAAGAGTGAAAATGGCAGCCTCCCAATCTCTGCCCTGGAGGAGCTGAGTACTCGGGGCCCCACTCCTCGGTGAGCCCCCAGAGAAAAGCAGTCAGTCACTCCCATCTCCATGGTCTCCGGGCATACTCCATGCTCATCCTGCCTGTGACCGAGCATTTCTATCTCTGGCACACAACCCCGTGTGGAGTCTCCAAACCCAGCAGATCCCTGCAATGTGTTCCCGCGCCACTTCTCCGGGGGGAGGAAGGGGAGTCTCCCCCGATCTGCCACTTGTTGGGTCCCTGCTGGAAGAGCAGTGGCCCGACTGTGCCATGGATCACAGTTTATGGCAACCCCGAGCTGAGAGCCCACTCCTCGGCTCCGTCTCTGCAGCCGGCTTCCCTGCTCCGATACATGGGAGCTCTGCCGCACTCAGGCACCACCAGTCTCTCTGTGACCCAGAGGGTCCTGAGACCACACTGTCCCAGTGAGGGTTCCACCCCCGCTTAGCT
This sequence comes from Halichoerus grypus, assembly GCF_964656455.1. Taxonomy (NCBI): domain Eukaryota; kingdom Metazoa; phylum Chordata; class Mammalia; order Carnivora; family Phocidae; genus Halichoerus; species Halichoerus grypus. The sequence goes on from NC_135714.1 coordinate 46,445,254, forward strand.
ACTGGAGCGATGTCCCTCAGCAGAGCCGACTTCTAAAAGTTCCAATTTTGTTCTCTGCTGCTCTATCACTTACCAGTAGCGGCTGACAGAGGCCCCCTCCCCCTGCTGTCTATCTTCCCGAATATCACCTCGGATTAACTTCTCTGCATGTCCCACCTTCCAGCAAGTGGTCACTTTTCTGTCTATTTTGATATTTCTTGATACCCAGACATGTAATATATATATATATATATATATATATATACACACACTCATGGTGTAGTGTTATTTGAAAGAGGGCTTGGATTATTTGTATGGCAAATTCTATGGCAACCACTAAAAAAGGAAGAGGAAGAAGGATAAGGAAGAGGAGAAAGATGAAGGGGGGAGAAGAAGAAGAGGGGGAGGGGTGAACAGGAAGAGGAGAAAGATATGATATGAAAAGTGAGGAAAAAAAAAACATGAGATGTTCAATTATACCCCATAAAGCAAACAGTAGAAGGCAAATTAGGAACAAAGAGAAAGGGCAACAAATAGAAAACAGTAACAAATATGATACATATTAATATAACTATGTGAATAATCACTTTGAACTCAAAAGCCTAAATATACCATTTAAAAGAGATATCAGAGTGGATCAAAAACCCAGACCTAATTATATGTTGTCTACAAAAGACCCACTTTAAATTTAAAAGCACATATAGATTAAAAGTAAGTGGTTAGAGATAGATATATCATACTAGCACTAATCAAAAGAAAGGGGGAGAATCTATGTTAATTTCAGACATAGCAGACTTCAGAGCAAAGAAAGTTATCAAGGACAAAGTGGAGCATTAGATAATTATGAAGAGGTCAAGAAGACATAACAATCCTTAGTATGTGTAAATTTAACAACAAAGTGTCAGAATCTGTGAGACAAAAGCTTATAGAACCACCAGAATAGATAAATCCATGATCATAGGTGGAGATTACAATTCTTTGTACTGGGGAGGTCCAGTAGACAGAAAAATCAGTGAGGACATAGTTTATCTCAAATGTACCATCAATCAACTGGATAAATTGTCACCTACCAACTAACAGAGCAGCTTAACAAATTTTAAAGAATTACAAATCATATAATGTCTGCTTCCAGACCAAAAGGAATTAAATGAGAAATCAATACTAGGAAGATAGGTAGGAAATCCCCAAATACTTGGAGATTGTATTCATCAGGTTCTTCAAATAAACAGACCAGCAGGAGAAATTTATTTAGTTATTATGAGGACTTGCATCATGTGATTACAGAGGCTGAGAAGTCCCATGATCTAATGTCTGAAAGCTGGAAAACCAGGAAATCCAGAGGTATAAATCACTCCAAGTCTGAAATACCAAGAACCAAAGGAGTCAATGCTATAATTCCCAGTCCAAGGGCTGGGGAAGGTAAGATGAGATGTCCCAGCTCAACCAGTTAGGCTGGAAAAAAGGAGGTGATTTCCACCTTGCCCCAGCTTTTGTTTTATTCAGGCTCTCAATGGATTGGATGATGCCAATCCACATTGGGGAGGATAATCTACTTTACTGAGTCCACTATTCCAAATGCTAATCTCATCTGGAAACCTCCCAGAGACAAACTCAAAAATAATAGTCTGGACCCACCATGACCAGGCAAGTTGGCACTTAATATTAACCGTCACAGAGATTAAAAAACATATTTCTGAATAATACTGGGGTCAAAATATAAATCTTGAAAAATTTAAAAGTATTTTGAATTATATGAAGATGAAAATAAGCTCATCCAATTTGTGGGATACAGCAAAAGTAGTGCTTTGAGGGATAAGTAATCTAAGCTCCCACCTTAGGAAAAAAAGAAAGATCAAATTAAAAGTAAGCAGCAGAAAAATAATAATTACAGGAGAAATCAACAAAATTAAAACTGGAGCATTTTTTCCTATGGATTAGAGTTACTGTCTGGTGACATTGCCTATTAGACTGAAGGAATTCCGTTGTTATTTATTGTACAACAAATCTCCTAGTAACAAATTCCCTCAGTGCTTTTTAATTCTGGGAATATATTTATCTTACTTCCATTTCAAAAGGATTTTTTGACTGATATAAAACTCTTGGGTAACAATCATTTTCTTTTACAACATAAAATGTGTTATTCTATTGTCTTCTGAATTAACTTAAGAAGAGATTTCCATGTATGGAAATGTAAAATGTATAGCTGTTCTTTTGAATATGATGTCATCTTCCTTTGTTGTTATAAAAGTTCTCTCTGTCTTTGGGCAATGATGTGTTTAGAGTGAATTGTTTTGTGTCCCTCCTACTTGGGATTCAGTGAACTTAGATATTCATTTTTTTAAGAAATTAAATTTGTTGTATCAGGCATTATGTCTTCTAATATATTTTTTCTTCCCTCTCTTCTCCTCTGGGAATCCCATTACACATATATTTGTGTGGTTTTTTTATTTCATCCACAGATCTGAAGCTCTGCATATGTGTCTTCAAATGTGCATTTCTTTCTGTTGTTCAGGTTTTATAATTAATATTGATCAAAATTCAAGTTCACTGATTCTATTAACTGTCACTTTAAATGTTTCTAGCATGATTCATATTTATTAATAATTTGAAGAGTGCTAACTATAATTTAGAAAAAATAAGTATATGGTTAGTTTTATCCATAACAAGCACAATCACAGGAGGATTTAAGTGGGAAATCGTTACTTTCCCTTGAAATTGGAAAAGATAATGATCAAGTTTCCCAATGCTTCTAAAATTCGGAATTTTGTCTCACAATGAAATAATCTTTTTATTTTAAGATACTAATTATACACTTTACTTGGGTGGTTTTGTGCACCAAAGCCATAATTTAATAAACATTTACTAGTGAGTACATATATAGTTTAGAAAGATATCTATCCTCTTATTTTAATAATTTTATCTTATTTTTTTTAACATAAGTCTTGAGGAATCTTCAAAGATTCAGTATTTGGCCTATGATTAAATACTTCTGGTACCAAGACACTAACTCTTAGAGTAATAAATCTTACTGCAGACATGAAATCCATTAGAAAGTCCTTACTGATACTGAGCCAAAATATTAGTACCTTTAAATTCCACCTGTAGATCTTAACCTGAGCTTCTGTGACCATATATACTTTTTTTTTTTTAAACTTAATTTCACAAAGTAGACAAAGATTTTGGATGAGCAACAAATCTTTTGAATCTCCTTTTTACTTCAAAATATTTGCTACTATGTTAGTTTTTCTTTAAAAGATTTATGTATCGCCAATAGCAAGGGAAAGGGAACATAATAATCCAGGAGGTGTTTTTGTCAACAAAGCGAAACAGAAGATTCAACTCCCTTCTTATGAAATTTATACTGTTGTTAATGTAGTCTATTATCACATTACTTGCTTTGGTAAACACAACTTTTTTCTTCATATAGATTCAAAATGAATCTAAGTACATTTGTTTGTTTCTAGAAATATCTATGATAGTTCTTTGCATATAGTGTCAAGACATTCTTTTGTATTATCAAATGAATTGTTAATCACATAAATCTTTCCATCTGTGTATGTCTCAGTCTAAGTCTTGAATTATTTAGCAGAATAGGTACAGGAAATATTATTCAAATAATGAATTACAGTAAAGAAATGCATACTTAACCATTCTCTATCTTATCTGCAATATAATTACAGGCTTGTAAAAGGACCAGTCCACAAAAAAAGACAAAATGAACAAAAGTATATATGGAGCATATCTGAGTGTTGGCAAACATACCAAGCATGTGGGCTTCCACCCACTGTATTCACAGCCAATATTTTTCAGATCATCTTCTGTCCTTAGCCCTCTGAAATATGTTCCTTTAAAAATTAACAAAAAGTATGCCTTTGTTTAATCTGAAGAATAAATCAGCTCTGTTTGAAGCATGGTAATTTATTTTGATAATTTCTCTACAGCCCACTTATATTTTTACTTGGATTAATTTACTATTTAATTATTCATGGCCTGATTGCTGTTGATTTGATTTCCATCAAAGTATTCATGAAATACATATGTATATATATATATATATATATATATATATATATATATATATATATATATAAAAGAGGGCCCATTTCTTTAAAAGTGTCAAACAGTGTTTTAAATGCTTACTGTATAGTGTCATTACTTACAATAACCCTAAATGCAGGGACTATAATTATTCCTATTTCACAGGTAAAAGAATTGAAGCATTGAAAGGTCATTTAATATGCAAAAGACTTTATTTTTATTTTATTTAATTTATTCAATGACATTTATTAAGTGATAAAACCAATTTGAAATCAATGTGCACTGACTCCAGAGCTTATGCTCCTAACCACTTTTGTTACTGAAAAACATGTACCATTATTCTTCATAATTAAGTAGACTTTTCAAATGGAAATAAACAAACCCAGTGGTATCTTTGGATTAAGACTTATGTTGTATTAATGAAGCACTGGATCTTTCAATACAGAGAAGAAAGACATTTCTGTGTTTATTCTGCCTATAAGCAATTCCTGGCTTTAAAGTGAATTTATGACACGAACTTTTCCTTTAAGATTGAAGGTTAAAGATGCAGAAAATAACTCAAAACTGCTTTGACATACAATTTTATAGAACTATGTAATGTCACGTAGGAGAAACATGAATACATTTTAGTATTCATGAAATAGACAAAATACTAAAAATAAATATATGTAATGATACACAACAAATTATTAAATTTGTTATATATAGGACCAAGTTGGGTGGGAGTGATAGATAATGACTTTCCCTTTTATTTTATGTCTCAAATTCATTAAAGATTTTACTGTGTGCCTCTAATCCTTTTAATATTAAAATTAAAAATTTTAATTTTTAATGTCACCAGACAGTAACTCTAATCCATAGGAAAAAATAAAATAGCAAAGGAAATGGTAACGTACTGGAAAACATGAAATATTTCATTAAATATTTTCAAAATTTTTAATTTAATATTTTAAGGTAACAGAAGATATATAGCAATAATTATCACACTATTTTGTTGGGTTTATAGTACAAATAAATAAGGTGTATAATTATAATAAAACAAATGTAGGGAAGGAAGTGGTAGTGCATTTGAGCAAGAATGCTGTATTTTTTTCAAAGATTTATTTATTTATTTGAGAGACAGAGAGAGAGTGTGAGCGGGGTGTGGGGAGAAGAAGGAGAGGGTGAAGGAGAGAATCTCAAGCAGACTCCTCACTGAGCACAGAGCCCAATGTGGGGCTCGATCTCACAACCCTGAGGTTATGACCTGAGAGTATGACCTCAGTCAAATGCTCAACCTACTGAGCCACCCAGGGGCCCCAGATTACTGCATTTTTTTTAAAAAAAATATTTACCTGAATTAGTGATAAATCATGATGTATACTGTAATTTCTTGATAAACCACTAAGAAAACAAGTCAAAAATATAGGTAAAGTATCAGCAAAAGAATTAGAATTGTATACCATTACATTTGTTTAACACAGTAAATTTAGTAGATCAACAGGTGAAACAAAGCAGATATAAACAATATAGCAAATAGCAAAATATCAGGCATAAATACAATCATAGGAATGATTATATTAAATGAGGTTAGACTAAACACTCTCATGAAAACTAAGATATTGTCATATGGAATAAAACATAGGATCCAACTATTTTTCCAGATATGCTTAAAAAATATATATATATATTTAAAGATTTTATTTATTTATTTGAGAGAGAGAATGAGAGAGAGCATGAGAGGGGGGAGGGTCAGAGGGAGAAGCAGACTCCCTGCTGAGCAGGGAGCCCGATGCGGGACTCGATCCTGGGACTCCAGGATCATGACCTGAGCCAAAGGCAGTCGCTTAACCAACTGAGCCACCCAGGTGCCTGGTTTAAAAATATTTTAATGGAAAAAATATATAACATTTTTAAAATGATAAGTGAATAGGAGCGGTTATATTAATTGATCATACAAAATAGACTTTAAGACAACAAATACTTATATCTCTATATTCTACGGATATAAAGGTGTGTTTTACAATAATAAAAGGGTCAATATATTGGGAAGATATAACAAGTATAAAGATACATGCACTTGACAATAGAGCTTCACATTACATGAAGCAAAAAGTGACATGTTTGAAAGGAAAAACAAATAAGTAAGTGATTATGGTTGCAATTGTAACTCTACTCTTGATTCTTGATAGAGTGACTAGACAAAATATCCGTAAGTATATTTAAGATTAAAATAAAACTATCAACTAACTTGATTCAACTGATAATTTTAAAACACTTATTCCAGTGACACAGAATAAAAATTCTTTTCAAACACACATGAACCATTCTCCATGTCAGACCACAAGAGAGGCCATAAAACAAGCCTTAAAAAATGTAAAAAATATTGAAATAGTTCAAAATGTTTTCTGAACACAATACAGTTAATTTAGAAAGCATCAGCACAAGTGAATTAGGGAAAATTCCCAAATATTTGGAAATTAAACTATACGCGTAGTATTCTGAATCAAAGAAGAACTCACAAAAGAAGTTAAGAAAATACTTAAAACTAAATAGGAACTAGCAAACAACCATCAAAATTTATCAGTTGCAATACTTTCTTTTCTTGCCTTATTATATTAGCTACATTCTCCAGTTCTTCTTTGAACGGAATATCTCTGAGCAGTTATCCTTGCCTTATTTCTGATCTTAGAGGGGCAGTTTTTAGTCTTTCACCATAAAGCCTGAGTTTAGTTATGAGTTTCTCATAGACACCTTTTGTTAGGTTGAGAAAGTTCCTATCACAAGCTTGTTTCTTTGACAAAAAAGGTATCAAAATAAGTATGTTTATGTTAAATGTTCTGGAGGAAAATTAGACTCTTAGTAACTTTGTAAATTGTGTTTGCATGTAAAAAAGAGTATCACTACAAAATATCAGAGAGAAAACAGATTTCCTAAAATCTTTTCTCACTATGTTCCAAATCTAGATGAATATAGAAGTTAAACCATTCTTGGCTTAAATTGTTTCTCTTGCAGCATCCATTGACTAAATACATTGCAAATTTGAGTGAGGCGGGGAGATCTTTTTCTAACTTACTAATATTCATTTTTTGAAGTATCTAGTAATCACTATTCATCTCTAAAACAAAGAAAATATGTATTTCATTTATCTAGAAACTATGTTATTTCATATAGACCAGCTATAAACAGTGATGAGGTCATAAAATGAGAATAAAATCCTTTGGAACTTATAATTATTTGTATTTTGTGGGAGGAGAAAAAACAAAACATTTTGGACTTAAGTACCAGAAGATGGGTTAAGCCAATAAATATGTACTTTCAGCCAAAGATATTGGCTAATTAGATTTTTGAAAGCTAAATGGTAATTTACCTGCCACTTAAAACACTTCTCCTATGCAAAATTTTTACCTCATAAGAATTGTACCTGATATGAATCATGTTTATAAACGTTATAACATTTTAAATTGAGAATGATGATTAAATACAATTGGTATATGGTTCTATCTTGTGATTATATTTGATAAACACAGAATCTCATTGAAATCAATGATTTCAATAGATCACAGTATAAAGGCAAGGTTTCAACATATGGACATGTCCAGTATTAATTTAATTAAAACAAGAGACAGTGCTACTTTCATTTATTTTGATAAACTAAATATTTCATATATTTTTATTTTTACATTTTTATCCATAGCATATTACCCACATCTACTTAAGAAAAATAGAGGACAGTATGTGACATCCAGAGCTAATTTAGAGCAAATGCCACAAGGGCCAAATAGTAAGACTCTTTAAAAAGTCACCTCTAAAATCATTTGCTATTTTTAGGCCTTACATAATTAATGTTCTATCCAGAAGTGAAGCAGTTTGCTGAGCATTTACATAAGCATGAGAAAAGCTATCATGTATTTTATTCGAAATGCTTTTCCAATTATTTGGTTTACTTTAGGAATGCTTCAAAATAGGACTTCAATTGTATACTTCCATCTATTTGCCTTTTTTTTATGTTATGAGAGAAATTTCTTTTGCAGTCTAGTTAAGAGCAGAGACTCTTCTATATTGAATAAATCTCACCTCACCAGCTAAAAAATTTTGTTCCTTGTTTGTTTATGTGAATATATATATGTTTACATATGTGTGTGTTTATATATATGTGTTTACATATATATGTATACACACATATACATATACATGCATATATATGTAAACACACACACACAAAGCTATCTCACATTTAACGTTAAAATTTAAAAACCCTTCCTGTGAAACCAGCTCCTACCTTATTTATCTTGTCCATATTAAATTTTTTTTCTCAAGAAAGTTTTCTGTATCTACTGATGTCCTTTGTATATTATTCTCCCTTTTAACTTTTCAATAAAGATACAATTCACACCACACTATTGAAAATGTTCTTGTCAATTTTTCCAAGGATTTCTTTTCAAATCCAATGGCCAATTCTATGTCATTGTGTCATGACTTTACTTCTAACAGATTTTGAACACACTATCCATGACACAATTTCTTTATTTGATTTCTGGGAAAAGCCACTATCCTAATTTTTCTTTAATCTCCTTGGACACTTGAAGTTTCTCTTCGGGGTTTTTCTCCTACAGATCTCTTGGTGTTTGTATAACCCAAGGATTAATCCTTGCTCTCTTCCTGGACTGTACTCTCTCACTAGTAATAACATTTTGTCTCAGGCTTCAAATACTACATATACTGGTCATTTCCAAATTCGTATGTCAAATCTAATTTTTGTTCCTGAGTCTCAGACTTAATATATTACATCTCTTTACTTGAGTTTTCCACCTAGAGGATAACTAAAATGGAATTTATATTTCCTTTTCCTACCCCATCCTGTTTTCCCAGTCTTGCTCATCTGTGCTTCATACATATTTGATGAAACCATGATCATAGAATGAACCTTTTTTCCTCACTTTCCATCATCTCTAACTCACAATCCAATGACAAGAACTATTTTGATCTACATTCAAAATATATCTCTAAAAACATTTATTTATTTACTTCTCAACTATTTTCACTCTTACCTTCCAGTCAGTCCCAGGCTCCCCCATCTCTATCTAACCCAGACTAAGATTATGCCTTCATAAATTGTCTCTCTATCTCCAGTCTTATTCTATGTTTGTTCTCCACTCAGCAATTCAAGATGAAGAGAAAAGAAAATTTCCCCAGCTTTTCTTGCTCTACGACATCTGCTTTTGTCTGCTGACTGATAATTCATTCTACTTCCAATCTTTCAGAATTCTGCAGTATGTAGATTACTTAGGAATTGTGTTCTAGTTCTATGTCCTTTTCTAAATAATAATTTAAAAATACAAATAATTCTTCAGTTTTAAAAATGGGAGGTGGTTCTTATTTATTCATACCATCTTTTTTTTTTTTTAAGATTTTATTTATTTATTTGACAGAGAGAGACACAGCGAGAGCAGGAACACAGCAGGGGGAGTGGGAGAGGGAGAAGCAGGCTTCCCGCTGAGCAGGGAGCCCGATGTGGGACTCAATCCCAGGACTCTGGGATCACGACCCGAGCCGAGGGCAGCCGCTTAACGACTGAGCCACCCAGGCGCCCTATTCATACCATCTTAATTTCCATCTTCTTAATCACTCTTCCAAAGAAAATTTTTTTGTCAATCTTATCCCTATTTATGGTTTATGGGTATATTACTTTCACCCTATATTTATACAGGTAAAAAGAAATCAGTAATACTAATTTTAGGAATATAAAGTTTTGCATATAATTTATAACACATAATCACATAGCAGTTCTTTTTAAACTATTTTATAAAAGAACTTGCACAGGATATATAGTAATTTAAGTTTCTATGCTTTCATATTTACTACTTGAAATTATTTTCTTGAAGAGGTGCATGAGGCAAAGAAACAAACCATTGATGTCAAGACTGAAGAAGATGGAAAAAAGAAAGACTGATGAAGATGGGAAATATAAAAGAGAATCACCACACCTTTCTTTTTTTTTTTTTTTTAATTTTTTTATTGTTATGTTAATCCCCCTACATTACATCATTAGTTTTAGATATAGTGTTCCATGATTCATTGTTTGTGCATAACACCCAGTGCTCCATGCAGAACGTGCCCTCCTCAATACCCATCACCAGGCTAACCCATCCTCCCAACCCCCTCCCCTCTAGAACCCTCAGTTTGTTTTTCAGAGTCCATCGTCTCTCATGGTTCTTCTCCCCCTCCGATTTCCCCCCCTTCATTCTTCCCCTCCTGCTACATTCTTCTTCTTTTTTTCTTTCTTAACATATATTGCATTATTTGTTTCAGAGGTACAGATCTGAGATTCAACAGTCTTGCACAGTTCACAGCGCTTACCAGAACACATACCCTCCCCAGTGTCCATCACCCAGTCACCCCATCCCTCCCACCCCACCCCCCACTCCAGCAACCCTCAGTTTGTTTCCTGAGATTAAGAATTCCTCATATCAGTGAGGTCATATGATACATGTCTTTCTCTGTTTGACTTATTTCGCTCAGCATAATACCCTCCAGTTCCATCCACGTCGTTGCAAATGGCAAGATCTTATTCCTTTTGATGGCTGCATAATATTCCATTGTATATATATACCACATCTTCTTTATCCATTCATCTGTTGATGGACATCTTGGCTCTTTCCACAGTTTGGCTATTGTGGACATTGATGCTATAAACATCGGGGTGCATGTAGCCTTTCGGGTCCCTACTTTTGTATCTTTGGGGTAAATACCCAGTAGTGCAATTGCTGGATCATATGGTAGCTCTATTTTCAACTTTTTGAGGAACCTCCATACTGTTTTCCAGAGTGGCTGCACCAGCTTGCATTCCCACCAACAGTGGAGGAGGGTTCCCCTTTCTCCGCATCCCCGCCAACATCTGTCATTTCCTGACTTGTTAATTTTAGCCATTCTGACTGGTGTGAGGTGGTATCTCATTGAGGTTTTGATTTGGATTTCCCTGATGCCAAGCGATATTGAACACTTTTTCATGTGTCTGTTGGCCATTTGGATGTCTTCTTTGGAAAAATGTCTGTTCATGTCTTCTGCCCATTTCTTGATTGGATTCTTTGTTCTTTGGGTGTTGAGTTTGATGAGTTCTTTATAGATTTTGGATACTAGCCCTTTATCTGATATGTCATTTGCAAATATCTTCTCCCATTCTGTCAGTTGTCTTTTGGTTTTGTTGACTGTTTCCTTGGCTTTGCAAAAGCTTTTGATCTTGATGAAGTCCCAATAGTTCATTTTTGCCCTTGCTTCCCTTGCCTTTGGCGATGTTTCTAGGAAGAAGTTGCTGTGGCTGAGGTCGAAGAGGTTGCTGCCTGTGTTCTCCTTTAGGATTTTGATGGACTCCTGTCTCACATTGAGGTCTTTCAACCATTTGGAGTCTATTTTTGTGTGTGGTGTAAGGAAATGGTCCAGTTTCATTCTTCTGCATGTGGCTGTCCAATTTTCCCAACACCATTTGTTGAAGAGACTGTCTTTTTTCCATTGGACATTCTTTCCTGCTTTGTCAAAGATTAGTTGACCATAGAGTTGAGGGTCCATTTCTGGGCTCTCTATTCTGTTCCATTGATCTATGTGTCTGTTTTTGTGCCAGTACCATACTGTCTTGATGATGACAGCTTTGTAGTAGAGCTGGAAGTCTGGAATTGTGATGCCGCCAGCTTTGCTTTTCTTTTTCAACATTCCTCTGGCTATGCGGGGTCTTTTCTGGTTCCATACAAATTTTAGGATTATTTGTTCCATTTCTTTGAAGAAAGTGGATGGTATTTTGATGGGAATTGCATTGAATGTGTAGATTGCTCTAGGTAGGATTGACATCTTCACAATATTTGTTCTTCCAATCCATGAGCATGGAACGTTTTTCCATTTCTTTGTGTCTTCCTCAATTTCTTTCATGAGTATTTTATAGTTTTCTGAGTACAGATCCTTTGCCTCTTTGGTTAGATTTATTCCTAGGTATCTTATGGTTTTGGGTGCAATTGTAAATGGGATCGACTCCTTAATTTCTCTTTCTTCTGACTTGTTGTTGGTGTATAGGAATGCCACTGACTTCTGTGCATTGATTTTATATCCTGCCACTTGACTGAATTCCTGTATGAGTTCTAGCAGTTTTGGGGTGGAGTCTTTGGGATTTTCCACATAAAGTATCATATCATCTGCAAAGAGTGAGAGTTTGACTTCTTCTTTGCCAATTTGGATGCCTTTGATTTCTTTTTGTTGTCTGATTGCTGTGGCTAGGACTTCCAATACTATGTTGAATAGCAGTGGTGATAGTGGACATCCCTGCCGCGTTCCTGACCTTAGGGGGAAAGCTCTCAGTTTTTCCCCATTGAGAATGATATTCGCTGTAGGTTTTTCATAGATGGCTTTTATGATATTGAGGTATGTACCCTCTATCCCTACACTCTGAAGAGTTTTGATCAAGAAAGGATGCTGTACTTTGTCAAATGCTTTTTCTGCATCTATTGAGAGGATCATGTGATTCTTGTTTTTTCTTTTGTTAATGTATTGTATCACGTTGATTGATTTGCGGATGTTGAACCAACCTTGCAGCCCAGGGATAAATCCCACTTGGTCGTGGTGAATAATCCTTTTAATGTACTGTTGGATCCTATTGGCTAGTATTTTGGTGAGAATTTTTGCATCCATGTTCATCAGGGATATTGGTCTGTAATTCTCCTTTTTGATGGGGTCTTTGTCTGGTTTTGGGATCAAGGTAATGCTGGCCTCATAAAATGAGTTTGGAAGTTTTCCTTCCATTTCTATTTTTTGGAACAGTTTCAGAAGGATAGGTATTAATTCTTCTTGAAATGTTTGGTAGAATTCCCCTGGGAAGCCATCTGGCCCTGGGCTTTTGTGTTTTGGGAGATTTTTGATGACTGCTTCTATTTCCTTAGTGGTTATAGGTCTGTTCAGGTGTTCTATTTCTTCCTGGTTCAGTTTTGGTAGTTGATACATCTCTAGGAATGCATCCATTACTTCCAGGTTATCTAATTTGTTGGCATAGAGTTGCTCATAATATGTTCTTATAATTGTTTGTATTTCTTTGGTGTTGGTTGTGATTTCTCCTCTTTCATTCATGATTTTGTTGATTTGGGTCATTTCTCTTTTCTTTTTGATAAGTCTGGCCAGGGGCTTATCAATCTTGTTAATTCTTTCAAAGAACCAGCTCCTAGTTTCGTTGATCTGTTCTACTGTTCTTTTGGTTTCTATTTCATTGATTTCTGCTCTGATCTTTATTATTTCTCTTCTCCTGCTGGGTTTAGGTTTTATTTGCTGTTCTTTCTCCAGCTCCTTTAGGTGTAGAGTTAGGTTGTGTACTTGAGACCTTTCTTGTTTCTTGAGAAAGGCTTGTATTGCTATATACTTTCCTCTTAGGACTGCCTTTGCTGTATCCCAAAGATTTTGAATAGTTGTGTTTTCATTTTCATTGGTTTCCATGAATTTTTTTAATTCTTCTTTAATTTCCTGGTTGACCCATTCATTCTTCAGTAGGATGCTCTTTAGCCTCCATGTATTTGAGTTCTTTCTGACTTTCCTCTTGTGATTGAGTTCTAGTTTCAAAGCATTGTGGTCTGAAAATAGGCAGGGGATGATCCCAATCTTCTGGTACCGGTTGAGACCTGATTTATGACCTAGGATGTGATCTATTCTGGAGAATGTTCCATGGGCACTAGAGAAGAATGTGTATTCCGTTGCTTTGGGATGGAATGTTCTGAATATGTCTGTGAAGTCCATTTGGTCCAGTGTGTCATTTAAAGTCTTTATTTCCTTGTTGATCTTTTGCTTAGACGATCTGTCCATTTCAGTGAGGGGGGTGTTAAAGTCCCCCACTATTATTGTATTGTTGTCGATGTGTTTCTTTGCTTTTGTTATTAATTGCCTTATATAATTGGCTGCTCCCATGTTAGGGGCATAGATATTTACAATTGTTAGATCTTCTTGTTGGATAGACCCTTTAAGTATGATATAGTGTCCTTCCTCATCTCTTATTACAGTCTTTGGTTTAAAATCTAATTTGTCTGATATAAGGATTGCCACCCCAGCTTTCTTTTGGTGTCCATTAGCATGGTAAATAGTTTTCCACCCCCTCACTTTCAATCTGGGGGTGTCTTTGGGTCTAAAATGAGTCTCTTGCAGACAGCATATCGATGGGTCTTGTTTTTTAATCCAATCTGATAGCCTGTGTCTTTTGATTGGGGCATTTAGCCCATTTACATTCAGGGTAACTATTGAAAGATAGGAGTTCAGTGCCATTGTATTGCCTGTAAAGTGACTGTTACTGTATATTGTTTGTGTTCCTTTCTGGTCTATGTTGCTTTTAGGCTCTCTCTTTGCTTAGAGGACCCCTTTCAATATTTGTTGTAGGGCTGGTTTCGTGTTTGCAAATTCCTTTAGTTTTTGTTTGTCCTGGAAGCTTTTTATCTCTCCTTCAATTTTCAATGACAGCCTAGCTGGATATAGTATTCTTGGCTGCATATTTTTCTCATTTAGTGCTCTGAATATGTCCTGCCAGTCCTTTCTGGCCTGCCAGGTCTCTGTGGATAAGTCTGTTGCCAATCTAATGTTTCTACCATTGTAGGTTACATATCTCTTCTCCCGAGCTGCTTTCAGGATTTTCTCTTTGTCTCTGAGACTCGTAAGTTTTACTATTAGATGTCGGGGTGTTGACCTATTTTTATTGATTTTGAGAGGGGTTCTCTGTGCTTCCTGGATTTTGATGCCTGTTTCCTTCCCCAAATTAGGGAAGTTCTCTGCTATAATTTGCTCCAATATACCTTCTGCACCTCTCTCTCTTTCTTCTTCTTCTGGGATCCCAATTATTCTAATGTTGTTTCGTCTTATGGTATCGTTTATCTCTCGAATTCTGCCCTCGTGATCCAGTAGTTGTTTATCTCTCTTTTTCTCAGCTTCTTTATTTTCCATCATTTGGTCTTCTATCTCACTGATTCTTTCTTCTGCCTCATTTATCCTAGCAGTTAGTGCCCCCATATTTGATTGCACCTCATTAATAGCCTTTTTGATTTCTACTTGGTTCGATTTTAGTTCTTTTACTTCTCCAGAAAGGGTTTCTCTAATAACTTCCATGTTTTTTTCAAGCCCAGCTAGTATCTTTAAAGTGATGATTCTGAACTCTAGATCTGACATCGTACTAATGTCCGTATTGAGTAGGTCCCTGGCAGTCGGTACTACCTCTTGTTCTTTTTGTTGAGGTGATTTTTTCCGTCTTGTCATTTTGTGCAGAGGAGAATAGATTAATGAGAGAACAAAATGCTAGCAGGGTAACAGCGTCCCCAGAAAATATACTCTAAACAAATCAGAAAAGACCTGAAGCAGTGGGAAAAGAAAGGGAAAGAGAGAAAAAAGAAAAGGAAAGAAAAAAAGAAAAAAGAAAAAGATAAAGATAAAAACAAACAAAAGCAGAACAAAACAAAACAAAACAAAAACAGAATGTGATCAAATATGATCAGGCTGGATTATAGATCAGTGCCACACACTAGATTTTGGGTGTATTTTGGTCTGTTAAAAGAAAGTCCCTCCCAAAATTTTAAAGAAAGAAAAACTTATATATGTACAAAAATAAGGGTTGATATGATGAAGGGATGGAATATGACTGTAAAGAATGAAATTATAAAAAATTTTTAAAAAGGATTTGATAAGTTGTTTGAAAAAAGAAAGAAGAGGATTAAAAAAAAAAAAAAAAAGAAAGAAAAAAGGGAGAGAATGTGATCAGGCAGGGGAGTAGAAAAAAACCATACACTAGAGATTTAGAGTATATTTTGATCTGTTAGAAGAAACTATCTCAAGATTTTAAAGAGAGAACAACTTATATATATATGCCAAAAATACGGGTAACTACTATGAAGGGATAGAATATGACTTTAAAAATGAAAAATAAAAATGTTTTTTTTTTTTTTAAAAAGGGATTGATAAGATGTTGGTTGAAAAAGGGAAAAAGAAAAATTCAAAAAAAAAAGAAAAAAGGAAAAAAGAAAAAAAGACAGTTAAAAAAAATAATTAACTTTGAAAGACTAAAGAATCATGGTAAAAAAGCCATGAATTCTATGTGCAGTGTTCCCCTAGCGCTGGAGTTCTGCCGTTCTCATTGATCGGTAAACTTGGTCTTGGCTGGCTGTTCTCGCTGATCTTCTGGGGGAGGGGCCTGTTGCCGTGGTTCCCAAATGTCTTTGCCGGAGGCAAAATTGCCCCGCCCTTGCCGGTCCGGGCTAAGTAATCTGCTCGGGTTTGCTCTCCGGAGCTTTTGTTCCCTGCAAGCTTTCCGTACAGCTTTGGAGGCGGAGAGTGAAAATGGCGGCCTCCCAGTCTCCGCCCCGGCGGAGCCGAGAACTCGGGGTCCCGCTCCTCAGCAAGCCCCCAGAGAAAAGCCGTCAGTCACTCCCGTCTCCCCGGTCTCCCGCCGCACTCCGCGCTCATCCGGCCTGTGACCGCGCCTTTCTATCTGGCACCCGACCCCGGGTGGAGTCTCCAAGCCCAGCAGATCCCCACGGTGCGCTCCCGCACCTCTCCTCCCGGGGGAAGAAGGTGAGTCTCCCCGGATCTGCCGCTTGTTGGGTCCCTGCTGGAGGAGCAGTGGCCCGACTGTGCCGCGGATCACGGTTTATAGCAACCCCGAGCTGAGAGCCCGCGCCTGGGCTCCGTCTCTGCAGCCGGCTTCCCTGCTCCGATACCTGTGAGCTCTGCCGCACTCAGGCACCCCCGGTCTTTCTGTGACCCCGAGGGTCCTGAGACCACACTGTCCCGCGAGGGTTCCACCCCCCACTTCGCCACCAGAGTGACGTCCCTCAGCGGAGCAGACTTCTAAAAGTTCCGACTTTGTGCTCCGTGGCTCTATCACTTGCCAGAAGCCGCTGATGGAGGCCCCTCCCCCGCCGTCTATCCTCCCGAATATCGCCTCGGATTCACTTCTCCGCACGTCCTACCTTCCAGAAAGTGGTCGCTTTTCTGTTCAGAGAGTTGTTGCTCTTCTTTTCTTTGATCTCCTGTTGAGTTTGTAGGTGTTGAGAATGGTTTGATCCCTATCCAGCTGAATTCCTGAGAGGAGACGAAATCCAGGTCTCCTACTCCTCCGCCATCTTGCTCCGCCCCGCCCACCACACCTTTCTTAATGAGGTACAGATAAAGTGAAGTAACTTGTTCTAGGTCACATATTCAGTGGCAGATGGGTCTGTGAATCCTTATTAGCTTGTCTTTGCCAATTGTCTGTACTCTGAGATTGAAAACATTCATTGAATACCTAAAACATGTAATTATCCCATATCTATTTTTATGGAAGAGAAAACGGGGGCTCAGAAAAGAGAGGTCGGAAACTCAGAATGACAAGAAAGCAAGTAGCAGAGTTAAAATAATTTATGAGTTCTAGAAATGTTAACAGGGTGTCTTTTATACGATACAGTGTTAAACAAAACAGATGTGATCTTGTCCTTCATAAAGATTAGTTTAGTGAGAATTAATATTATAGTCAACTATATTATTCCAATGAAGCTTAATCTCATAAATTATTTTAAGTGGATTAAGGAAGATGAATAAAGACAGGAAATCACTTTTTTAATCATATGTTTTCATCACTTTCATTTTTACAGATAGCTATTTCAGGTGGTTGTTATGATTGAATCACTAAATATAGTACAGCCTGAAAGACCAATGACAAATTTAATTATGAAAGGGCTGCCTTTGATTATTAACCTTTTCATATTTATTGAATACTGAAATAGTCTTGGGTATATCTCTAGTGACAAACATAGTATCTTAGAATCTGAGCATGTCAGACTTGGAAGTTAACTGTATTATTCAGTGACAGAAACCCAATTCAACCGAAGAAAGTATGATTTAAACACACACATACACACACACACACACACACACACACACACTTTATTTGAAGAGCACTGGAGCACTCAGAGCATTAAGGACAGACAGGAAATGGGACAGCCTTAGGACTGTCAGGGACTGAATACTTGGGTTATTATCTGAATCTTTTTTCTAATTTAATTCTTGATATTTATGAGTTTTGTGTGTGTGTGGTGTTTTAGCAGAGTTCCTGGGAGTTCTTGAATTATTTTCTTAAAACTTTATATCAGAGAGAAAGCAGAATACTTTCTTGGGTATCTAAGGAAAGAAAGAAGAAAATTCCATAGATAAACTCCTGTTGTCTCGGCTCAAGGTACAGGCACACCTTTGATCAGTCATTTTGTCCTGGACCTTGGATACTATGATTTTCCCAACATTGATCACATTACAAACCCTGAGTGGTCAGGAGAGTAAGTTCTATTAATAGAAACTGGTGGATAGAGATGCCCAGAAAAAATAGTAGTCACAGGTTACTTCTTGGTTGCCCAACACATATGACCAACTACATAAACATATTTTTCTCTTACTATAATTTTTAAAGAAAGTCATCCCCCCCATTTCAATGCAACTATCTGATATACAGTCATGAATGAGCCCCAAAGATAGGCTCTTCACAGTAATATCTAACAACTGCATTCCAGACCAAGCCAACAATATATCTATTCAATGTAAATTCCTCCCAGTTATATCTAGAAGTGGCCTATCATGATACTACAACCTATGACAAAAATACACATATGCATATACACTACAGAAACTGTAAGTATATTAAAATCTCCTATTTAGATAAAACAAGGAAAGATCCTATCTTACAGTTGCTATCAATCAAAACAAATATAGTTTGTTGAACAGGATTTTGTGAGTTTCATTTATTGTTGAGTGAGACCCTTGGTCAGGCTTTATGACTGCGGAGATTCCCTTTCCACCGGGTTCTCAGTGGACACATGAGAGTGGGCACTGGGGAGCGTTTCCCTAATGGATACTATACAGCTTTAGCAGCCAATACTATTTTGTCATGTTTATGACAGCCTGAAATTTGCTCTAGTAATAGAGTAATCATAAAATTTCTTTTTACATTTTTTATGGTTTCTATGGCAATGCAACGCCATAAAAACAGTTGTCTGTTGGTTAGTTGGAACCTAAGTCCTACCTATGGGATTTCTATTTCAGAAGGCAGTTGGGGTTCTCTACAACCCCTAGACTTTAGTTACAGGATTCTGTTTTCACCTCTGCCATGAAGCAAAGTGAAACTATAAGCAAACTCAACTGATTGCCTTTGCCATGGCTATATTTCCATCAGTATGCTTTTCAGAGAATAATATTCATGAGGATTTTGTTTTGGAGGGGGGAAGGTGAGGAGGAAGTGGGGATTTTGGTTGTCTAGAGTATTAATTTGAAAGGCCAGGAAAATTCATGCTTGTTCTATTTCTGTGGGTCTTCCTGAGTGCTCATCTTATATCATACTGAGTTTTCTACCTCTCTGCCTTGTCTCATAGTAATTTTACCATAGAGCACTGAATTTAGCTTCTATAATCCAAAGATGTAGCATTCTATCACCCCTGCATTCATAAATAACTGGTTTCAGCAGAAAAGGCATTTTTAGTGGAATCAAATACATGGATGGTTCTCTTTGTTCTTCCTTTCTTTTCTCAGGTAGGCCAGTGAGGAAACTAGCCCTTTTGTAGAAAAATCTTGTAGAAGGTACAAGAAGCAGGCAAGTATTCTAGTATCCTGACCTTTTTCTATCAGGTTTCTATAGCAAAGTTCTTCAACAGTGTTCTTGAATTAGGACATGTATGCTGAAATGTTTATTCCCTCAGTCCTCAGGTGGCATGGAACTGTGGAAACTCTGGGCCAGTCTCTAGCCTTCTTTAGGATGTTAATTTAGTGACATAAACAAATATAATTTTCTTGCTTTGTGATGAAATGAAAAAAAATCTATCTATCTATATATATGGATTATATATATAGGATATTATATATATATATATATATATATATATATATATATATCACCCTAAAGCTACAAGTTGGTTGAAGACCTATTTTGAAACTCAAAATTCATATAACAATTATTTAACCAGTGGCATTGCCACAACATAACAAGCATGATTGTCCTCCTAGCTATGGATGGAGAAATCCTCATTATTTATTCACCCCCATCCCCTCAATTTGGTTGGTTTTCCATTTAAGAGTCTTTCTTAAGAACATTTTATATGAAATGCCAATGTTTACATTAGCTTGAGTTGCCATGATTATAGACAGCAGAAACTGATATTAGCTAACAATAAACATGGGATTCATTATAAGTATGTGGGATAATTCTCTTAATAGAGGGAAGAGGTGCAGAAATTAGAGAAGTTTTGGTGAGTATAAGGGTCTGAAATCTGGGACCTGGTACTAGATCATTGGGGAGTTATGAGTCTGACTGATATGAGGAACACAAATAAAGACAGGATATTAACAAAGAGGACTTAGTACAAAATAAAAATGAAGGCTAGGTAAAGGCCAGGTTAGGTGAACTCTTTCGTGATATACTAAGTAAAATTTGAAGACATTCCTACATGAGAGAGAAAGCTATTGTTTCACCTAGTTCGTAGTCAATTGTTTTATAACTCAGGTATTCACAAGTGTCCCCCTGTGTCCAAGTGTGTCACACATTGGATGGCAGCTTGTTAGGGATGAGACAAACAGTGACAATAGTAGAATTAAGGGCTTTTGAAGCTTTTGCATTTCAACACTCAGATGAAATTGAAAATGGAGCTGCTGAGTAAAGTTATAATCAGGTAGTGGCAAAGGAGAATAATAAATTTTCTTAAATCTTCTAGTTCTCAGGCCTCTACTCTTTATACTGTTCCATAAAGATGCATTTTGTTAATAAATTACTTAGCCAAACATGAAACTGAACATAAAAACTTGAAATTATGAGTAGTTATTATCTTTAACCTGATTTTCTATTTATTTTTTTCTTAGGAATCTTACGACAAAAATTTGTATTTATCTTCTCCAAAGTTCTTTGTGGAGTGGAAGTGAATAGCACTTCAGATAGCACTCACAAGTGTGAGCTAACATAGAGAGCCTCTGTATTGCAGTTAAATCCTATGCTGCATATACTTAAAGTAATAGAAGTTCCCAAGGATTGCATGTATAAGACCAAAAAAGGTTTGTCTCTTCAAACCGTGCACATAACAGAAACAGAAAATTCTCTCTTCATAGCTGCAGGAAGCTGGGGGTTTCTTTAATATACTGGACTGGAGCCCTAAAATGATTTAAGCTTGAGAGGTAATTCTGAAGTGGCTGTTTTGTGGCACTAGCAAATGAAAAAGAATCAAAGCTTCTGAACAGACAGAAATATGGGTAAAAAAGAATTATCTTCTTTTACAAAAAGAATCCTTGCCAACTGGAGTTCAAACAAATTCTTATCAGGCAAGCCAGCTGAGGGAGCTGTAATAATCTTATCTTAATGTGACTAGAGTGTTGATAAACATTTCAAGGTCTGATAGAGATAAATAAATAAATAAATAAAATACTACTTGATGAAACTGTATCTCTTTAATAAGAAAGTAGATACAACTCCACCAAAAACCCATCATTTCTAAAAAATATACTGATGGAGGTCCTTTCATTTTAGGAATATAAAAATGGACATCTTTAAAATGTTTGCATTATTTTTAAATATTTGCATTTTTAAAATAATATTTTGGAAATAATATATTTATAATACATATGAATAAAAACTAAACATTTAAGATTCATAAAAATCAAGAAAGAGTATTCAAGACATTTTTGAAAATAGAGAAAATAATTTAATGCAAAGAGGCTTCCCAAAATTGGTGGGGGAAAAATCAAGATATAATTTATAAGACCTGCATTGTGAATGTTCAGATATTCCAACTGTATTATCAAAACTTGGTGGTATATTGAAGATCTGTACAATAAAATAAAAGTTCTATTTTTGAATTATAGAGTCAGTGTTAATCTGTGGAAAACACTGATATGCATTCTTATGTAAGGCATTTGAAAGCATTATTAACTTCAAAATGTTCACCTAATTACTAAAATTTTAGTGGCGTATATCAGGATAATAAAAGCAAGCTGAAATTACATGATCAATGGATTTGGGGTACATTTCAATAGTAATTTAGAATCTTTAGTCTTGTCAATCTGTGCTGAGTCAGAGCTGAGCAATCAACATGAGCTGTTAGCAATTACTTTTTTTCCTTGTCTCCTATTTTCCATGTGATTTTTAAATATGGAACTATAACATTTGGATAATGGGTGTTTGTTATATAAAGTTACTGAATTGCCTATAACTGTCATCTGCTTAATAGTTTTCTTTTTCTGTTATGCTTGTCTTTTCAGAAACATTAACTTTCCTCAGTTGTTTAGAGCAGTATCCACCAATAAACATAATTATCATGAGAACTCAAATCTTTAGCACAGCAAAGATATATGTCAAGAGCCACCTGGACCACAAATTGATAACAGGTAAAAGCAGAGGTGGACATTGCACAGGGACTTGCAGAATCCTCTAGGTTGTTGATAACTTCTTATTTTTAAAAAGGCTTATTTATGTTCCAGATAAAAAAATATATATTTACTTCTCAGATAACAATCTATATTTTTCATTTAAGATATCCTGGGAGAATAAGAACCCTAGACCTAAACTGGTGAGACCGTATATCCTGGTTTCCCCCTGACAGTTTGATTCACTTTTTATACTATGTAATTACTGAGAGGACCTCTTTACTCCAAAAGTGCTCTGGCTTGTACAATAATATACACAATCATCTCACCTTCCAGTGTGATTTATCTTTTCAACATATACCTCCATCACAATTATGATTATTTTCCCGACATTGTAGTCAATTTCATACAAGATAACTGTGGACCAGGCCTATGCAATCTCTGTTAACTGGTTCCTAGCTAAAAGTTGTATATATCATAAGGTATTACCATTGTTCAGTTCACATTACTGTGATAGATCCTATATATGTTAGAAATTCTTTAGGCTCCATGTAACAAAATAACTATGGGATCAATAATAAAGTATATTTTTAATTAGCTTATATTGCAGAATGTATTGAGATAGATTCTGGTTTGGCAACAGCTTTATGATACCATCCATAATCCAAACTCTTTCCTTCTATTCTACTATGTATTCCTTTTCCTTTTTCTGGTTCTATGATTGTTACCTCATGTTTGGACGATGGGTGTCATAGCTTAGGCTTCATGTCCATGTTTAAGATAGTAAGAAGGGCAAAATGTGATGTCAACAGTGCTTTTCTTCTTTTCTTTTGTTAATGAAAAATCCCATTGATGTTTGTAGGCCATCTTTCTTGTTTGTCTTATCATACTGAACTAGGACATAGGACTATCCATAACGGTATTGATGGCTGTAAATGAAAATTTCTGACATTTACCTTATATAATAGGAGGTAGGAAATCTAAATTGGAATACTATTTTATTTTTATATATATATATGATATACATATATATACACACATTATATTCATATATGTAAATTTTAAAAGAATAAACTTATTCAATGGTAAGTCCTAAGGGATTCAACTTATAATGAACTTTAGGCAAAAGTTTCACTTAATTTACTTATAAAAATAACATTTATCATCTAATAAATCAACAAATGTTTATATAATTCACAGTGATAGGTACAACAGATAGACAAATATAAAATGTGGTCAGATAGATCATATATCACGTTCTATTACTAACTTAATAACTTTTCATTATTAATTGTTTGAAAATCACATATGCACATAGTTTCATTTTGAATTTTTGACAGCCAGATATAGTTATTAATATAGTCATTTTATCAGTTAGAAATACATGAATTATATGGTTTTCTGAAACTCATAGAACTGGTTTTGGTTTTAATTCCTTGTATTTCTTCTTTTTCCCTTTAAAATAACAGTAACAAGTCTCATGAGTATATGAGTATAAAAGAATCATAGAGGTACAGCCACTTTGGAAAACAGTGTGGAGGTTCCTCAAAAATTTAAAAATAGAACTACCCTATGACCCAGCAATTACACTACTGGGTATTTACCCCAAAGACACAGATGTAGTGAAAGAAGGGCCATATGCACCCCAATGTTCATAGCAGCAATGTCCGCAATAGCCAAACTGTGGAAAGAGCCGAGGTGCCCTTCAACAGATGAATGGATAAAGAAGATGTGGTCCATATATACAATGGAATATTACTCAGCCATCAGAAAGGATGGAATATTACTCAGCCCAACTTTTACATCAACATGGATGGGACTGGAGGAGATTATACTAAGTGAAATAAGTCAAGCAGAGAAAGTCAATTATCATATGGTTTCACTTATTTGTGGAACATAAGGAATAACATGGAGGACATTAGGAGAAAGAAGGGAAAAATGGGGGGGGGAGTTGGAGGGAGAGATGAACCATGAGAGACTATGGACTCTGAGAAACAAACAGGATTTTAGAGGGGAGGGGTGGGAGGATTGGTTAGCCCAGTGATGGGTATTAAGGAGGGCACGTACTGCATGGAGCACTGGGTGTTATACGAAAACAATGGATCATGGATCACCACATCAAAAACTAATGATGTATTGTATGGTGAATAACATAATATAATAAAATTAAAAAAAAAAAGAATCACAGAGGTTTAGAAGCAAAAGCTCATGTGTGCTCCAGTGAAATTAAGAAAAGTTTCAGAGAAGGTGGGATTGAAATGCATATTGAGTGAAAGATAGGGGGTTTCAGTTAAGAGCAGACATTATAAGAGAGAGATTTCATTATCAGAATCTGTGTGCAAAAGAGAATGGGTTGGAAATTTTAGGGACAAAGAAATGATAAATCAGACTATAAGGTTATTATGATGGAAGAAAAAAAAAGATAGTATACCAGGATGGAAGAAGGCTTTGAGTGCTAATAGAAGGCATATTGTGATACTTTCTTGGTTTGGTTATTGTGACTTTAAAACATTTAATTTTACAGAATGATATTTTATTGTTATAAAATGGAAAAATCTTCATTATAATTAAAATATAATTAGAGGGGCGCATGGGTGGCTTAGTTGGTTAAGCGCTGGGCTTTTGATTTCAGCTGAGGTCCATGATCTCAGGGTTGTGAGATCAAGCCCCGTGTTGGGCTCCATGCTCAGTGGGGAGGCTGCTTGAGATTCTCTCTCTCTCTCTGCCCTACCCATGAGCTCTCTCTAAAATAAATACACCTTTAAGAAATATAGACATAATTAGAATTTTGATTTCTTATAATCAAAATACTAGGAGTAAAGGAAAATGGCTTCATTTATACATGTCATGTGATATAAGCTCAACTCTCTCTGCAGACATTGTGACACTGAACTCTTAATATAAGCATTCAAAGGTCTGAGTGACCGTCCCAAAGGAAAAACAAACTACTGCAAAAGCAAACAAACAAAAAACCCACAGTATGCCAACTTTTCAAACAATTTTGAGAAAATATAAAATAGATAACACATAAAACATATTGTAGAAGAGAGACATGATTCATAATATATACAGCATAATACTATACAGTATTATAAGCCAAGTAGCCCTAACAGGCTTCTACTGAACATCCCCTCCAACAATAGCAAACTAGTGCTATTCAAGTGCACATGGACCATTCTGCAGGGTGGACCTTATTTTAGGTCATAACATATATTTCAGCAATTTAGAAGTATTGAAATTATACAAAGTATGTTCTTCTATCTCAACAGAATTAAATTAGAAATTAATAATAAAAGAAATTTGAGGAATTCACAATAATGTGGCAATTAAACAATTTAAATAATCAGTTGGTCCAAGAAGAAATCATGAAGAAAATTAGAAAATACTTTGAGATGAATTAAAATGAAAGTACAACATAGCAAAACTTTTGGGTTACAGCAAAAGCAATACTTA
Organism: Halichoerus grypus; assembly: GCF_964656455.1. Classification (NCBI taxonomy): domain Eukaryota; kingdom Metazoa; phylum Chordata; class Mammalia; order Carnivora; family Phocidae; genus Halichoerus; species Halichoerus grypus. Next base: position 46,471,063 of record NC_135714.1, read on the forward strand.
GCAGGATATTTATAGCTGTAAACCCCTCTATTAAAGAAGAAAGACATCAAATTAATAATCTGTAATCCCCATGAGAATAGGACTATGTTTGAATGTTCTTTCACAGCCATTGGCCCCAGAATTATTTTCTCCTCTGTCCTCAGACAGTAGTTGTAGTTGTCTGTGTATGACTTTGGTAGCTTACCATTAAAAGAGAATGGATGGGGGCGCCTGGGTGGCTCAGTCTGTTTAGCGGCTGCCTATGGCTCGGGTCATGATCCCAGGGCCGTGGGATCAAGCCCCACGTCGGGCTCCCTGCTCAGTGGAGAGCCTGCTTTTCCCTCTCCCTCTGCCTGCCTCTCTGCCTACTTGTGCTCTCTATCTCTCTGTCAAATAAATAAATAAAATCTTTAAAAAAAAAAAAGAATGGATGAAGTTTTGCTCGTTTTATCAAGCCTAATCTAAGTGACCATTAGGGATGTCGCTCAACTTCTCTGACTGACAGTTTTGTTTTACTTGTCAGGATTATGTGATGTGTTTTTGTGAAGAGTATTTTGGGTTTTAAATAAAACACACTTAAAGGTGGGAATGCATGATGAACATCATCTCATTGAGGCTATAATATGACATGTCTTGCATTTTGTTTGCTTGCTTTTTAGGAGACTTCACCTTTTCGAGTTATATCTTGCTCTTTCATAACATTTTATTCCACATCAGTATGGTGATTGCCTTGACTTTCCGAGAGTAGCCAGTATTGAGCAAAACTTGCCGTAATTTTTGTGGAGCTATTTTAATGATCTTCAGCCTTCAAGAGTTTTGCAAGCTAAGTAGTATTTAATAGTGTGCCTTTTCATTTCATAATTGAAATATAGCTACATCTCACAAATGATGGAAAAGATGAGTAACTGTAAATCAATATTTTACATTATAAGTAAGGAGTTTTGTTTTTAATAAATGACCAATGTGTTGTAGATACTCATGCATGTGTCTTAAATTTAATTTTGTTTCCTTGTGGAGAGGATTTTAGAAAGTGCGTGAGCTTTGGATATCTTCTTGAAAGCTTGTGTTCTCTTTTGACATAGATTTTTTAAAGGATTACTCTAACAATTTTTAAATCAATAAGTAATTATCATGGTTCTTTCCAATCAAATAAATATTGACTCAGGGGAAGACATATGCTTTTTCTCTATTTCTGGGAAAGAATGCTGTGATTGCTGTATGCCATCATTTCATGTTAAATAAACTCAGATATTTGTTAACTGAAGTGATACAAAACATTTAAAAGAGACAGACAGTGACTATATTGTTTTGTAGGGAGTTATAACAGCCTATCCTGGCTTTTTTTCCACCTGGTCTATCAGTTTATAAGATATATATTCAGAAAATATTTTAGTGTTTTTATTTGAGGCTTTAATACCAAAGCCTGACAGCATTATCTCTACTGTTTATTTCACTATAAAATTGGTTTATAGTGATACAATTAATAATGTTAAGTCTAGATACTATAAGAAGTAGTACTGTTGTTCCACAGTAAAGTTCACTTTATAGTGACATCAATGAATAGTATTTGTGCCATAATGCCTTATGGCCTCAAGTAATTTCACTGTAGGAAATTATCCTGAATACTCTAATCTCACAGCTAAAGTTTGCATTCAGGGTACATTTTAATTCAATGTCACAGTGACTCACAGGCTTTCCTGACCTCCTAAAGTTGTGAAGAATTTTTTTTGAGCAAAGATATTGCTAGTTATAAACTTTGAAATATTTTGTATAATTAGAATTATTTTTTAAGATATTTTTTGTTCACAATCTTTTGGGATATTTTATATTCTGCTTAATACTGCAAGGAAACAAAAAATAAGATGTGTTATATAAGAGCTTCAATGAAATGTTTTGAGATTCATCATGCATTTCCACCTTTAAAGCATGTTTTATGTAAAACCCAAGTACCCTTTACAAAAACATATCATAATACTGACAAATAAACCAAAATTGTCAGTAAAAGTTGAGAAACACAGTTTTTACATTTTACTTGTGGATTTTTTTTCTGTATAAATAAATTTGTGATGATTTCATAACTTGTATTTTATTTATTTATCTATTTATAAATATGCTTCTTTCTTTTTTTTTTTTTTTCAATTTTAAGTAAATGCAACACCACATGTAGGGCTTGAACTCACAACCTGAGGTCAAAAGTTGCAGGCTCTACCTTGAGCCAGCCAGGTGCCCCATAACTTGTATTTTAAATGAATATATTAAAATGCAAGTTTACTTTTAACACATACTATATTCATACCATAACAGCTAAAGCCAAGGATGTATAATTTCATTGTTACAAATTGATTTGCAGTTACCATAATACCATAATGTTGACTAACAAATGAGTTGAATTACTCTGTTATATTTGGCAGGATAGGTTAGAATATAGCTTGTTATACAACAATTCAAAAATCTCAACTATAGCACACTGAAGACTGCTTCTCACTCATGAAATTCTAGGCAAACTCCTGGATACTTATATTCCATGTAATAATGATGGAGCCTAGGAAAGCCTTTTTTATCCTATCACTGAATCAAGTTACATTCAGTGTGACAAATTACAGAATTCCAGAAGGTATTCAGCTGGCAATTAAATACTTTGTCTAAGAGACAATAAATATTACCTTTGATCACAACCCATTGGCCAACACTAGTCACATTGCAACTTCCAACTGCATGAAATTGGGAAATAGTTTTCATGCACCCCAAAGATGTGGAAAAATGATGTTATAGTTATAAATATCAAAAATCATAGCTATATATAATAATTAGAATCAAAGTCAGATATTATAGCTTGAAATATTAGAAATTGTTATTGCTCATCAAAGCATTGGTCTGTGATTAGTTAAATTGAGTATATATTCCTCCATCATTATTTGTTCTAAAATAAGAACCTATAAACTACTGAATAATTTCCCTTGAAAATTGGACACTTTCGTTTTTTTAAACCTGTCCAATTTATTTCATTTCTATGATCAGAATAAGATTTAAATATATGAAATTTTTTTTATTTTTTTATTTTTTTATTATTAACATATAATATTTGTTTCAAAGGTACAGGTCTGTGATTCATCAATCTTACACAATACACAGTGCTCACCACAACACATACACTCCCCAATGTCCATCACCCAGACACCCCATACCTCCCACCCCCCTCCACTCCGGCAACTCTCAGTTTGTTTCCTGAGATTAAGAGTCTCTTATGGTTTGTCTCCCTCTCTGGTTTGTCTTGTTTCATTTTTTCCTCTCTTCCCCTATGATCCTCTGCCTTGTTTCTTAAATTCCACATATCAGTGAGATCATACGATAGTTGTCTTTCTCTGATTGACTTATTTTGCTTAACATAATACCTTCTAGTTCCATCCATGTCATTTCAAATGGCAAGATTTCATCTTTTTGATGATTGAGTAATACTCCATTGAAGATATATACCACATCTTTTTTATCCATTAATTTGTTGATGGACATCTAGGCTCTTTCCATAGTTTGACTGTTGTGGACATTGCTGCTGTAAACATTAGGGGTGCATGTGCCCCTTTGGATCACTACATTTGTATCTCTGGGGTAAATACCCAGTAGTGCAATTGCTGGGTCATAGGGTAGCTCTATTTTCAACTTTTTGAGGAACCTCCATACTCTTTTCCAGAGTGACTACACCAGCTTGCATTCCCACCAACAGTGTAGGAGGGTTCCCCTTTCTCTGCATCCTTGCCAACATCTGTCATTTCTTGACTTGTTAATTTTAGCCATTCTGACTGGTGTGAGGTGGTATCTCATTGAGGTTTTGATTTGGATTTCCCTGATGCCAAGTGATGTTGAGCACTTTTTCATGTGTCTGTTGGCCATTTGGATGTCTTCTTTGGAAAAATGTCTGTTCATGTCTTCTGCCCATTACTTGATTGGATTATTTTTTCCTTGGGTGTAGAGTTTGATAAGTTCTTTATGGATTTTGGATACTAGCCCTTTATCTGATATGTTATTTGCAAATATCATCTTGAAAGTTGGACACTTTCAAGTATTTTCAGTTCTTTCTAGACATAAAGATATCATTATATTTAGTGCAGTATTTATTAGTAAATGGAACATTCTTAAAATCAATTCACTATAAAAGAACCCAGGATATTCATGAATATTTCACATACCTGGTGACATGTGGTTTACTACATTAAATTATATTAAACTGATTTTTAACAGATCAGAAGAAATAATACATCTTAAATTTTGTTATTGGTTAATATTCCTCAGTATTTTACTTAGAGATAATGATTATAATTTGAGTCATATATTAGTTACACTAATTTATTTTTGTTGCTGATTCAACTCTTTATCATTTTTTTGTTTTGGTAAATGATATTGCTCATAAGCCCTTTTGTTCTAAATCCATAATTTATTTAGTTTATTTTGGTGTAGCTGTGGGTGGGACCAGTATATTGAAAGCTCAAAGAGACTTTGATCTAATTCTAGCTAGCTAAGTGGATAGAGTGATACCTACCTGGCATTGAACAGGATTGCATGAGCATCAGGAGAACTCTTTCTTATACAGGAATCAAAGAAAATTTAAGACCAAAATGCATAGTATTTTGCTAGGTGATATACCTGGGCAAAAAATACCCATGGGAAATTTATATATGCCCTTCCAGAGTAAATGATCTGACAGAGATCAGAAAATAATTGTGGGCAGACCACAAAAAGCAGAATTTCTCAGATGCTCATAACAAACCTCAGAAACATTTACCTCTATTTTGTAAACTGTACAGCTAGGCTGATACTGATATGAGAATAAATACATGCTTTCAACTTTTTTTCATTTTATGCCTGGTCTTTGGAGACTGTATCTCAATTCTGTTGGAAAGTTATGAGAAATGAAAAAGTTTAAATTTAGAATTTTTTCTTTCTCAATAATTAAAGCAATGTCTAGTATGCCTTTTCATTTATCCCATCTGATTTGTTTGACCCAAAAAGCAATTTATTCAAGTTGTACAAAATGTTCCATTGTTCATTAAGATTCCTATGTGATCCTAAATGGTTTTCTTACTGAGTTTTTCTTATGATAATCTTCATTTTTCAAAAGCTAATTTTTGATATTACTCTCTCTGCTTCTTTTAGCTTAAATTTCTGCAGTGAATAGAGCTGTCCTGAGGAGTAAAATGTATTCATGAGTATGAAATGGTTTGCTGACATTGATGCTAAATCATTTAAGTTGCTTAGTGGGTTAAAAGGTACTTGAGAATTCTGGAATATTTAAAAAAATGTTTTTGTTCAAATTTTATAGACCTAGGGGTACCTGGGTGGCTCAGTCTGCCTTTGGCTCAGGTCATGATCCCAGGGTCCTGGGATCGAGCCCCACATCAGGCTCCCTGCTCGGCGGGAAGCCTGCTTCTCCCTCTCCCACTCCCCCTGCTTGTGCTCCTGCTCTCACTATCTCTCTCTCTGTCAAATAAATAAATAAAATCTTTAAAAAAAATTTTATAGAGCTAAAAGCCAATTTCCCACAATAGTTTTAATATAATTTAATGCATAGGAACTCACTCATTCCATTCCATATTTGTATTGCTCTTTAAATGATAAGTATTAATTAATCTGAATGACTGATTAATTTATTTTACTTTTTCCTTTCAAAATCCACTCCTTTTTTCCTTTTAAATTTTATTTTTAATAAAAACTATATATATTTAAAGATATAACATGATGATTTGATATACATATACACAGTGAAAACTGCAGTCAAGCTAATTAACATATCATCTCCTCATGTAGTCATATTTTGTGTGTGATGAGAGTACCTGAAATGTACTTTCTTAGTAAATTTCTAGTATTTAATATAGTATTATTAACTGTAGTCATCATGCTACACATTAGATCTCTAGATGTATTTGTTTTATATAACTGCAATTTATACATTTGACCAAGCACCATTTCCTTCATTTCCCCACCCCTGGTAACGACTATTCTACTCTTTGCTTCTACATATTTGACTTTTTTAGATTCTCACAAATAAGGGAGATCATATAGTTTTTTGCTATGTTTGGCTTATATCACTTAGCATAATGTCCTCCAGATTCATGCATGTTGTAAATGGTAGGATTTCTTTCTTTTTTAAGGCTGAACAATATCCTATTGTATATATAAACCAAAATTTCTTTATCCATTCATCTGTTGACAGACACTGGATTGTTTCTATATCTTGGCTGTTGTGAATAATTATGCAATAAACATGGGAGCCCAGCTATTTCTTTGAGGTACTGATTTCATTTCATTTGGATATATACCAGGAAAGAGTTTGCTGGATTATATGGTTACTACATTTTCAGTTTTCTTTAGGAACTTCTATACTGTTTTCCATAATGGCTATACGAATTTACACTCCCACTAATGGTGCACAGGGTTCCCTTTCTCTACATCCTAGCCAATTCTTGTTATTTCTTGTCTTTTTTTATAATAGCCACCCTAACCCTTGTGAGGTGATATCACATTGTGGTTTTGATTTACATTTCCCTAAGTAATGATGTTGAACAATTTTTTTATATATCAATTGGCCATTTATATGTCTTCTTTGGAAAAAAGTCTATGCAGATCTTTGCCCACTTTTAATTGGGTTGTTTGTTTGCTATTGAGTTGTATGCATTCCTTTTATATTTTGGATATTAACCCCTTATCAAATACATGGTTTACAAATATTTTGTCTTTTTCGTATTGCCTTTTCATTTTTTTAAAGATTTTATTTATTTATTTCAGAGCAAGAGAAGAAAAGAGGGAGAGGGACAAGCAGACCCCGTGCTGAGTGCAGAGCCTAACGTGGGGATTTATCCCACAAGCCTGAGACCATGACCTTAGTTGAAATCAAGTGTCAGCATAATATTCCATTGTATATATTATGCAGCCATCAAAAGGAATGAAATCTTGCCATTTGCACTGACATGGACGGAACTGGAGGGTATTATGCTGAGCGAAATAAGTCAATCAGAGAAAGACATGTATCATATGATCTCACTGATATGAGGAATTCTTAATCTCAGGAAACAAACTGAGGGTCGCTGGAGTGGTGGGGGATGGGAGGGATGGGGTCGTTGGGTGATAGACATTGGGGAGGGTATGTGCTATGGTGAGCGCTGTGAATTGTGTAAGACTGTTGAATCACAGACCTGTACCTCAGAAACAAATAATACATTATATGTTTAAAAAAAAAAAAAAAAGAAGAAGAAGAAGAAGATAGCAGGAAGGGAAAAATGAAGGGGGGGAAATTGGAGGGAGAGACGAACCATGAGAGACTATGGACTCTGAGAAACAAACTGAGGGTTCTAGAGGGGAAGGGAGTGGGGGATGGGTTAGCCTGGTGATGGGTATTAAAGAGGGCACTTACTGAATGGAGCACTAGGTGTTATACGCAAACAATGAATCATGGAACACTACATCAATAACTAATGATGTGATGTATGGTGATTAACATAACATAATAAAATTTAAAAAAAGAAAGAAAGAAATCAAGTGTCAGATGCTTAACTGACTGAGCCACCCAGGCACCCCAGTTGTCTTTTCATTTTGTGGATTGCTGTGTAGAAGCTTGTTAGTTTGATTTAATCTCACTAATTTATTTGTGCTTTTGTTACCTGAACTTTTGGTGTCATATCCAAAAAATCATTGCCAAGACTGATGTCAAGGAGCTTTTTCCCTGTGTTTTCTTCTAGGAGTTTTATAGTTGCAAGTCTTACATTTAAGTCTTTAATTCATTTTGAGTTGATATTCGTGTATCCTGTAAGATATTGGTCCAATTTTATTCTTTCTTTTCTTTCTTTTTCTTTCTTTCTTTTTCTTTCTTTCTTTCTTTCTTTCTTTCTTTCTTTCTTTCTTTCTTTCTTTCTTTCCTTTCTTTCTTTCTTTCTTTCTTTCTTTCTTTCTTTCTTTCTTTCTTTCTTTCTTTCTTTTTCTTTCCTTCTTTCTTTCTTTTCTTTTCTTTTCTTTTCTTTCAGCAGGCCCCACACCCAGCATGGAGCCATTAATAATGCAGGGTTTGAATGCACGACCCTGAGATCAAGACTTGAGGTGAGATCAAGAGTTGGATGTTTAAAGGACTAAGCCACCCAGGCACCATGATCCAATTTCATCCTTAATTCCCTTTTTCTCTTCTTTTCATTCCCTAGATGATGCTAGAGAGAAATTCTGCTTTCTAAGGCTGTTCACAGTTATTTTCTGATCTCTGTCATATCATTTATAGGAAGAATATAATATAAATTCTCCCTTTTCTTTTTTTGGGTGAGTTTTCATCTACTAGAAGACTTATATATGAAACTGAGATGCTTATAAATATGCAGGATATTTATTGGTTATGTATAGGCTACAAATAAAACTGATGTTCTAATGAATAAATATACTAGAAGCCTGGGTTCCATACAATTGTGCCAATAACTAGCTATAAGACTCTGGATATTGCACATATCCTCAATGGAATTCACTATCATTACTGGATGATAATTTTCAAGAGTTCTTATATTTAATATAAGAGTTCCATTATTTAATTCAGTTTTCAGGGAATGAGCATTTGTCATCAAGACATCTCTAAAAATTAAGCATTCATTACACTGGATTAGAGGAATGTTGTAGGGATGAGTCAGCATAGATGATCAGCTACATGCTACTGAAATAAGTAATCATAGAGAGAATTTTTAATATCTACCCTAGACAACACTAGAGAGAAATATTAATATATTCTTAAAGAAAGAATAAAACAGAATATAAAACAAAATTTAAGTATAATTCTCAATTTTTAAAAAATATATCACTTTTTTCTTATGTTGTTGACTTATCATTTATTAATTCCTATGACTAATACTTTTAGTATATATGTTTTAAAAGTTGTAAAGGCTATATAGCTCTACCTGGTAAGTGTTATGCTTGATCGTAAATCAAACTTAAACTGACTGGAAAGCATTTAAATCTGAGTATGAACTCTGATCAGAGTAGAATGATGGAAGAAGGTTGTGCTAGAAGGCTTTTTCTTTTGCCTGGAAATAACTCAAATGTCATATTCAGGCAAAGACATATAACTCTCTTGATCTTCAATACACTTCTTAGATTATTATAATTATATATGTAACTATTTTTCACATATTTTATTATAATATATAATTATATACTATCATAATATAGTATATATAATGCATTATATAATATATAATTATGTAATAATATATAATAAAATAATATATACATACAAACATATATAGACTCTTAATATAATATAATAATGTAGTATAATACACACACACACATATATATAGACTTTTTTTTTTAAAGATTTTATTTATTTATTTGACAGAGAGAGAGAGACAGCGAGAGAGGGAACACAAGCAGGGGGAGTGGGAGAGGGAGAAGCAGGCCTCCCGCCAAGCAGGGAGCCTGATGCGGGGCTCGATCCCAGAACCCTGGGATCATGACCTGAGCTGAAGGCAGACGCTTAATGACTGAGCCACCCAGGAGCCCTATATATAGACTCTTAAATGCAGTCAGGGGGGCGCCTGGGTGCATAGTCAGTTAAGCCTCCAACTCTTGGTTCTGCTCAGGTCCGATGTGAGGGATTGTGAGATCAAGCTCCCCATGGAGTCCCCTGTGGGCCCTGAGCTCAGCATGGACTGTTTCTCTCTCCCTCTCCCTCAGCCCCTCCCCACTGTGTGTGTGTGCTCTCTCTCGCTCATTGAAATAAATAAATATTTAAAAAAAAATTTAAAAAGCAGTCAGTAATGGAACAATTCAGCATTTTTTTTTAATTTAAATTCACTTCCCTATGTGGTAAGATCACTAAGTTGATGAATACAAGTGAGGCTGTAAACATTTCATGGATGTTATGTATGTATTTTTACAGGGAAGTTTGAAAAATCCATCATTAGTTTTCCTACTGAGGATGTGCTTACTTGTGAGAAAGCTGCAAAGATTCTACAGTGTGTGTACATAAACCATCTAAGTGCTTTCATCCTTTGAGGTTCTATAACAAACAGACTTCTCTGCTGGTTGATGCTGAGGTATAAACTTCACTCATAATGCACACTTATTTAAAAAACCTTACCATTAGAAAGCTAAATTCTCCCACTGCAAAATAAAATGCCTTTCTGTCATTTTACTCTGGAGATACCATCTCCACTCCCAGGGACCCCATGAAGGAAGCCAACATTTTCACCCTGCATTTTCAGCTTCAGCCCAAAGCATAGCTTTTATGTTTATATTGTTTTGACTTTTTCATTTTCATACCAGCTATAATTTATTTTTTATTACTTATTTTGTGATTATTAGATTTTTAGTAGATGTGATTATTTTGTTTTTGAATCAAGATATTTTGTAAATTTAAACCTTAAAAAAATCATTGTAGGGACACCTAGGCGTCTCAGTCAGTTAACCATCTGCCTTCGGCTCAGTTCATGATTCCAAGGTCCCAAATCCTGCACTTTGCTCAGCTGGGAGCCTGCTTCTCCCTCTGCCTGCCACTCCTCCTGCTTGTGCTCTCTCTTTGACATAAATAAATAAAATCTTTTTAAAAAATAAACAAATAAAAAATTAAAAAATCATTGTAGTTTTATCTTTACTTTTTTTTATTATGTTATGTTAATCACCATACATTACATCATTAGTTTTTGATGTAGTGTTCCATGATTCAATGTTTGCGTATAACACCCAGTGCTCCATTCAGTATGTGCCCTCTTTAATACCCATCACCAGGCTAACCCACCCCCCCACCCCCACCCCCCTCCCCTCTAGAACCCTCAGTTTGTTTCTCAGAATCCATAGTCTCTCATGGTTCCTCTCCCCTCTCCAATTTCCTCCCCTTCATTTTTCCCTTCCTGCTATCTTCTTCTTCTTTTTTTTAACATATAATGTATTATTTGTTTCTGAGGTACAGGTCTGTGATTCAACAGTCTTACACAATTCACAGCGCTCACCATAGCACATACCCTCCCCAATGTCTATCACCCAGCCACTCCATCCCTCCCCCCACACCACTCCAGCAACCCTCAGTTTGTTTCCTGAGATTAAGAATCCCTTATATCAGTGAGATTATATGATACATGTCTTTCTCTGATTGACTTATTTCACTCAGCATAATACCCTCCAGTTCCAACCATGTCGTTGTAAATGGCAAGATTTCATTCCTTTTGATGGCTGCATAATATTCCATTGTATATATATACCACATCTTCTTTATCCATTCATCTGTCGATGGACATCTTGGCTCTTTCCATAGTTTGGCTATTGTGGACATTGCTGCTGTAAACATCGGGGTGCATGTAGAAATGGAACAAATAATCCTAAAATTTGTATGGAACCAGAAAAGACCCCGAATAGTGAGAAGAATGTTGAAAAAGAAAAGCAAAGCTGGTGGCATCACAATTCTGGACTTCAAGCTCTATTACAAAGCTGTCATCATCAAGACAGTATGGTACTGGCACAAAAACAGACACATAGATCAATGGAACAGAATAGAGAGGCAGAAATGGACCCTCAACTCTATGGTCAACTAATCTTTGACAAAGCAAGAAAGAATGTCCAATGGAAAAAAGACAGTCTCTTCAACAAATGGTGTTGGGAAAATTGGACAGCCACATGCAGAAGAATGAAAGTGGACCATTTCCTTACACAACACACAAAAATAGACTCAAAATGGTTGAAAGACCTAAATGTGAGACAGGAGTCCATCAAAATCCTAAAAGAGAACACAGGCAGCAACTTCTTCCTAGAAACAGCACCAAAGGCAAGGGAAGCAAGGGCAAAAAGGAACTATTGGGTCTTCATCAAGATAAAAAGCTTTTGCACAGCAAAAGAAACAGTCAACAAAACCAAAAGACAACCGACAGAATGGGAGAAGATATTTGCAAATGACATATCAGATAAAGGGTTAGTATCCAAAATCTATAAAGAACTTATCAAACTCAACACCCAAAGAACAAATGATCCAATCAAGAAATGGGCAGAAGACATGAACAGACATTTTTCCAAAGAAGACATCCAAATGGCCAACAGACACATGAAAAAGTGCTCAACATTGCTCGGCATCAGGGAAATCCAAATCAAAACCTCAGTGAGATACCACCTCACACCAGTAAGAATGGCTAAAATTAACAAGTCAGGAAATGACAGATATTGGTGGGGATGAGGAGAAAGGGGAACCCTCCTACACTGTTGGTGGGAATGCAAGCTGGTGTAGCCACTCTGGAAAACAGATGGAGGTTCCTCAAAAAGTCGAAGGGGTAAGTACAATTTTTTTTTTAAGATTTTATTTTTAAGTAATCTCCACACTCAATGTAGGGCTCTTACAACCCTGAGATCAAGAGTCACATGCTGTACTGCCTGAGCCAGACATGTATCCCCTTTACATCTTATTTTGTTTAATGATACTATATGAAAGTTCTTAACATTTGCTTTGACATTTTACGTTATTATTATTCTCTTACAATGTTCAATTATTAGATTGATGTTTTAACTATTACTTTTAATATGCTTTAATTTTTTTCAAGTTTTTATTTAAATTCTAATTAGTTAACATACAGTATAATATTAGGTTCAGAAATAGAATTTAGTGATTATCACTTACATACAACACCCAGTGCTCAACTCAACAAATGCCTTCCTTAGTACCCATCACTAATTTTTAGGACAGTTTTGGATTTACAGAAAATTTATAAAAACTGTACAGAAAGTTTCCAGTCTTCTGCATAGTTTCCCCTATTAACATTTTATATCAGTATGGTATATTTGTTACAAGTAATGAACCAATAAGGATATATATTATTAACTAAAGTCTGTATTTTATTTATTTTTCCTTAGTTTTTCCTTGATCTCCTTTTTGTGTTCCAGGATCCCATCCCAGGTAAGACAATACGTTTAGTTATTATATCTCTATAGGCTCCTCTTGACTATGACAGTTTCTTAGACTTTCCTTTTTTGTTTGTTTTTGTATTTTGAGTTTTGTTTTGTATTGTGTTTTGGGATGGCCTTGACAGTTTTGAGGAGTTCTGGTCAGGTGCTTTGTAGATTGTCCCTTCACTTGCACTTATCTGATGTTTTTCTCATGATCTGATTGGTGTTGCAGGTTTGGGGGAGGAAGACAACAGAGTGTAATTTCTCAAAACTTCTCAGAAGACAAATTTTCCCAATTTGAAATAAAATCATTTTTGAAAATAATGGTACACAATAGACATATACATAAATCTGTTAGCCAATATTAATGTGACTGAGTCTTTAACTTACAAAGAAGAATAAAGACGTGAAAGATTATGAAAATAATGCAAACGATCCAACTATGGAGGGAAGTAGTAGAGACTTATGCTTCTAGAGCTAACTGCACAACAAGAAGTGACCCTCACTTCTGAGGGCACTCAGATTGGGGGCATGGAAAAGCTAAATTGGTTCTCATCAAAGAAAAGAAAAAGTAACTGAAAACCCAAAGCAGAAACATTAAAAGATAGTTCTCATAAAATTGAAATCTGTTTGCCATCCAAATGCATGTAAATTGGAGAATCTTAAGAAGTATACACACATATGTCTTTATTACTGCTCTGAGGAGCAGATCATAATATGCAATAAGTTAAAATTCTGCTATAGGCATTCTGTGTATGAATTCTAAGGAGAAAAGGGGAAGATGCTGAGGAAGAAAAGATTTGAAGATTAGCATTTCCTTTCGTGAAAATCATTATGTTACTGTATCTGCCCTTATTTTCTTACAATATTTCCATTTGTTTGTTTTCTGTGGAGTAATTTAATAGCTTATTTTGTATCCTTAACAGTATCTAATTTTATACTAAGGAATTCAGAAGATTAAGGAAAGATACTAGTGCTTGTATAATTAAAGAAAACAATGTGCAACTTTAGTAAGATGAAACTGGTTTTATTCGCATTTTATCATGAAGCATTCTTTATTAACTGACATCTCTACACTACTGTACTGGGGAGGAAAATTGATTTTCATGATAATGGTTCTAATGTTCTGTAAATCTGGGGTATATAGTAGTTTTCCCTTATTTGCAGTTTTGTTTTCCATACTTTCAGTTACTTACAGCCAACTGTGATCCAGAAGCAGATGATCCTCCTTCTGATGTATTGTCAGAAGGTCAATAGTAGCCCAACACTATATCACAATGCTTACATCTTTCACTTCACTTCATTTCATCACACAGGCATTTAATCATCTTATATCATCATAAGAAGGGTGCATAACACACAGTAATATATTTTGAGAGAGAGAGGCCACATTCATATAACTTTTATTACAGTATATTGTTGTAATTACTCTATTTTATTATTAATTATTGTTAATCTCTTACTGTGCCTAATTTATAGATTAAACTTTATCTTAGGTATGTATGTGTAGGAAAAAAAAAAGTATATATAGGGTTGGGCACTATCCGTAGCTTCAGGCATCTATTGGGAGTCTTAGAATGTATCTATCCCCCATCAATAAGACTCACTACATTTTATTAAAAGTACACTTTGAAAGCTTGCTGTTACTTACAGCAAAAGAAGCTATATTCAAAGATAAAGCAAACAGACATAAACAGTATTTCTTCAGTTTAGATATCATCCTTGGTATTTCTCTAGATTAGATATCATCATTTTGAAACAATGGAATGACTACTCAAGAGACATATGTGGATTAGTGAGATAGAGAGGTCATATTTACAAACAAATAGTAACCAATAATTTACTGGAAATAATGTCCAGCTTGCATAAAAAATCTCCATTTAAATTATCACATGAAGTGCTGATTATATTTATATTATTAAATATCTTTTATCATATTTTAACTGGTAAAAATTCAAATACAAAAATATGATAATTTCATGTGTGAAATACTTGATTTACTAGAATATCTGTTTCTTCAATCTGATAATAAAGTCTAGAATCTTGGATTGGTCATCAAGAATATCACAACAAAATCATAACAAAATTTTGATATGTGACAATGTGCTATCCATGCCCTGCACACCAGTCCTAAGAATATCTTGACTGATTTATGGAGAGCTGCTCCCTGCATTCCCTTGAAGGTTTATTAGTACATCATAGAGCTAATTCCACAAATTCTCAGAAGTGAAGTAAAGCCCTTTCTCTACTTTTCACAGTCTCTACAATTCACTTCTGAAGGGAGTTTGAAAACTAAGTTAGTAAATAATATAAGAGCTTTTAATATTAGTAGACCAATGCAGTAAGGAATAGAACTTAGAGGGTCTTTTTACACTGCTCTTTCTAATCCTTAAAATTCACCTATATTGCTTAGAATTTCACATGATTTATAGTACACTTTAAGTACTTACAATGGATATTTGTTGGAATAAAAAACCTAGTATCTATTCAATTTCTCTGCAAATGGTATTTGATTTCCTTTTTGAGATCATCATTTCTTTTTTTTATTGATGTATAATTAACATACAGTATTATATTAGTTTCAGGTGTCCAATATAATGATTCAACAGTTCTATATGTTTCTCAGTGCTCATCATGGTAAGTGTTACTCTTAATCCCCTTTTATCTATCTCACCCATCCCCCACCCATCTCCTCTCTGGCAACCACCAGTTTGTTCCCTGTATTTAAGAGTCAGTTTGTCTGTGTTTTCTGCCTTTGTTCATTTGTTTTGTTTCTTCAATTTTATATATCAGTGAGATCATATGGTATTTGTCTCTGTCTGACTTATTTTGCTTAGCGTTATACTCTCAACATCCATTCATGTTGTTGCAAACGACAAGATCTTTTTCTTTTTAAATCTTATTAAATATTATTGAAGCATATACATCTTCTTTACCCATTCATCTATGGATGGACACTTGGGTTGGTTCCATATCTTGGCTATTATAAACAATGCTGCAATAAACATAGGGTGCATATATCTTTTTAAATTAGTGTTTTCATATTCTTTGGGTAAATACCCGGTAGTGGAATTACTGAATCATATGGTACTTCTATTTTTAATTTTTTGAATAATCTTCATACTGTTTTCCATAGTAGATGCACCAATTTGTGTTTCTACTAAGAGTGCATAAGAGGTCTTTTTTCTTCACTTCCTCACCAACACTTGTTATTTATTTTCTTTTCTTCTAGCCATTCTGACATTGTGGTTTTGATTTGTATTTCCCTGATGATTAGTGATGTTGTGCATCTTTTCATGTGTCTGTTGGCTATCTATATGTCTTCTTTGGAAAAATGTCTATTCAGGTCCTCTGCTCATTTTAATCAGATTATTTTGGGGTTTTTTGGAGTTGAGTTGTATAAGTTCTTTATATCTGGATACTAACATCTTCTTGAATATATCATTTGCAAATATCTTCTCCCATTCAGTAGGTTACCTTTTAGTTTCATCAATGGTTTTGTTCACTGTGCAAAAGCTTTTTATTTTGGTGTAATTCCAATAGTTTATTTTTGCTTTTGTTTCCGTTGCCGGAGGAGACATATCTAGAAAAATGTTTATATGGCTGATGTCAAAGAAATTACTGCTTATGTTTTCTTCTAAGGGTTTTATGGTTTCAGGTCTCACATTTAGGTCTTTAATCCATTTTAAGTTTACTTTTGTGTATGATGTAAGAAAGTGTTCCAGTTATACTCTATTGTCCATAGCTGTCCAGTTTTTTCAGCACCATTTGTTGAAGACAAGTTGCCTCCTTTGTTGTAGATTAAGTGACCATATCAGTGTGGGCTTCTTTCTGGGCTCTGTATTATATACCAGTGATCTATGTGTCTATTCTGTGCCAGTGTTTTGATTACTACAGTTTTGTGGATTAGATACTTCCAGCTTTGTTCTTTTTCAAGATTACTTTGGCTATTTGGGGTCTTTTGTGGGAGACCATCATTTCTTCAATTAGTTCATTCATGTGATTCATTAAATATTAACACTTTCCCTCCACAAACACACATATATTCATATTTCAGTACATGACATGGCTCTCTATCATTATTATTATTTTTTTTTTCATTTCAAAGGTTGTGGCAATTGGGTCAAATAGGACCAATGTCCAAGGTTGTTAGGATGAATCTATGTGGAGAATCATGTGTCAACAATGAGAAAGATGTTCTCATTTTCTAATAATGAGTTTGCTAACTGTAAAGATAATATAAGTCCACAATTGCCAGAAGTCCTCAAATGCCTGATAATCAAGCCAACACAGATGAAAGTAGGGAGGAAGAAACTTATTTCTGATGACATTGAACTTCTGGATCTCAAGCATTGTCTGAGTCAGCCATCTCTTTTAACTTGTGCTTCTACATCTTCAACCAGAAGGATCCCAATACAGGGGTAGTGAAAGGTGAAGATGCCATTGACAACTTTTTATACATGGGGTGTCTAAATTAGGTAGGTAGAAGACAGTGTAAATCCAGAGATTCCAAGTTGTGAGAATGACAATATATTTTACATATACTGGGAGCAAATTGGCAGAGTAACCTTCTGTACTTATTGTATCCAGGACCTTATACTCTTAAGGCATTTATAAGTAAATATTAGATTGTTGGAGTTTCTTTGCCAATTGTCTTTAAGTAACGTTTTACCAAAACATAGAAAAACTTTGTTTGAGCCTGGCCTACGTGAAAACAGAGGGAAAACAAACAGCTTTACTAGTGCTATGCTGACAATCTCAATGGGATTCATTGGAATAGAGTCTTTTATTTTATTTTTTTTAAAGATTTTATTTATTTATTTGACACAGAGAGAGAGATAGAGAGAGAGGGAACACAAGCAGGGGGAGTGGAAGAGGGAGCCCAATGTAGGGCTCGATCCCAGGACCCAGGGATCATGACCTGAGCCAAAGGCAGACGCTTAACGACTGAGCCACCCAGGCACCCAAAATAGAGTCTTTTAAAGATGAATTTTGCAGCATTTCAATCTAAAAATGGATGGAAACGGGAGTCTGGCTGGCTCAGTTGGAAGAATGTAAGACTCTTGATTTCAGGGTCATGAGTTTGAGTCCCACAATGGGGGTAGAGATTACTTAAAAAATATATAAAAATAAAAAAATAAAAATGGATGGAGAAAAAATAAATATGTTAAGAAAAAATATGCAATAAAATTGAAGGCTGGGAGAAACCTGGCTATGCCATAAATATTTTTTTGCTCTCCTTCTAGCCTCAGAAAGTAACTCTTAAGTTCCTTAAAATGGCCATCCTCCTGAGAAAGATTTCCCTTCCTAGGTTATTGCTTCTCATTGTCCTGAGGTAGGGGCCAAAAAGGAGTACATTCCATCTAGCTGCCAAAAGTCCACTGTCAAACTTTGGACTTGAGTTATGTAGTCATGTATATGGGCCTGTGCATTGGCTCTTTCTCATCTGTCTTCTGATTGCAATCCTGCCTCAATTCTATGACTGCCCAAAGAAGCAAAGGTGGTGGAAGGCCTTGTTGAATCTGCAAGTCTGCTACTGTTAACACCCAGAACAATTACTCCAATCCTTCCACAGGCTCTACACTCATTCAAGTCACATCTGTTTCCTCAAAGGACTTTCTTTCTTTTTTTTTTTTTTTTCCTCAAAGGACTTTAAAGAACATAGCTTTCCAAAGCCAATGAACCCTTTGACTGATGTTTGCTTGATATTTGCCTTTGATTCATGCAGTGATGGTGAACTATCCTGGGAGGATCTCCATTTATGTTGAATAGGTGGACATGTTGAGTGTAACAGGACTGTTCTTTTTTAATTTGCCCACAACCTCCTCACCTATTTTCCCAAGTGGTAGCAGAATTATGATTCCACCAATATTGAGAGATTATATTCTCTATATATAATGCAGTGATTACAGTCCAAGGATTTCAAGAGAAGAAATGGTTAGAAGATGTGTTATTCTACATTTGTGATAAAAATTCCAAATAGTAGATATACATAAACGGAAAATAATCAACCACATTTTCCTGCATACTCTGGGTAAGATTTGAATTTGTGCTCATCATCAACAAAGAACAGTAACAACCCTTGAGAGAGTCAGTGGAAGGCAGAATTCATAGGTGACACAGGGAATGGTGCAGCATACAAGTAATTATGTAACCAGCATTAAATGGTACTCCTTAGGGAACAGAGACAAGATCTAAATAGTTTCAATGCAAGTAAGTACCAAAGAGCCATGGCATTGTTAATTGTAATTGTATTGTTTCTTTTTCATTATGGAGGGCTATATGAAGTTAGCCAGGAACCTGTGGTAATTTTTATTCTCCAATAAATATCTGGAAGAGATGATACCTCAACACTATGAAGAATCTTCACCTTCATTGATCAGACAATAATTGAATACATAAGAATGTCCCCCCCACCAATTATTCTAAATTTTCACTGATTAATGACTAAACCTTACATAAGCCCATGGATGTAGAAAGGCATTTTGGAAAAAAAAAAATATTTGCCCTGACCTCTCACATTTTAGAGCTGGGCCTGACAGAGAGAGACAGAGCAAGAGAGCATGGGAGGGAGGGAAAGAGAGAGAGAGAGAGAGAGAGAGGAAGAGAGAAAAAGGGGGAGGGAGGAGAACAAGAAAGATGTGTGAAACACAATTAATTAATTTCATAATTTACAATTAATAACATATTTGTGTGCTAGGGTAAAGAGACTGATGTGGTAGAGCTGTTATGAATTCTAAATACCCTTTAAGATATACCCCCTGAAAGCCCTAGATACACTGAAGATTATTTCTTCCTTTGAGGCCTGATTTTATTGCTTACTGTGGGTTACTGAAAAACCTAACTGTATTGTCAAAATTTATTTCTAAATAGTTATAAAATGTACTGCTACATGAGAATGTCTCCCTTCCTTGAATCCAAAAAAATTAAAAAAACATAGTGATGATTAGTAAATCACAAGGGACTACCCATCTAACCCACACAATTTCTAATACTTCCCTCTGTGATGTAGTGGTTTTTTGGAGCTACTGCCTTGGTCATAGGATGGAGACATTGCAACTCTGGCTTAAATATAAAATTCTTGCTTATCAGAGAAATGCAATCTAGATGGATATGTTTCCAATTGGCTGATATGAAAGTGATATATGATATGAATATATGCTAATATTGATTTGATATTTCCTTTGACAGTGTGCTAATTCTTAACATGGCAAGCAGAGTCTTTTCACAGGAGTGGTAATATTTTGGCTGTGTTTTCAAAACTGGGCAAGAGATCATGAGTGTTCAATCTCCACTCATCTTTCTTTAAACCCCTACTGAGCTAAATGGGAGTTTTGTACTTTAGCAAGCAGTGAATTAGGTTTCCAGTGATGTGAAGAGAAGAGGGCAGACAGTTCCAGATGGCTAGTGCCACAGAAGCTAAGGGTCAATGTTTGCAGAGGAAGGAGTGGGCACAATATACAATCTCAATTATTAAAAGTCAGTAGACAGGAAAACATCCAAACATAACAGATGAATGAAATAACTCTGTTAGCATGAGCAAGTACTATAAACTTTTTCAAAGCTCCCAAGGGCAAATGCATTATTAGTAGATTTGTATCTATTACGAGCATGCCATGGGATTAAGCTGCTATGGATTTATCTTTACTCTTTATTTTTTTTCATCTTCTATTTTTTTATTTTTTTAATTATTATGTTATGTTAATCACCATATATTACATCATTAGTTCTTGATGTAGTGTTCCATGATTCATTGTTTGGCGTATAACACCCAGTCCTCCATGCAGAACGTGCCCTCTTTAATACCCATCACCAGACTAACCCATCCCCCCAGCCCCCTCCCCTCTAGAACCCTCAGTTTGTTTCTCAGAGTCCATAGTCTCTCATGGTTCGCCTCCCCCTCTGATTTCCCCCCCTTCATTCTTCCCCTCCTGCTATCTTCTTCTTCTTCTTCTTCTTCTTCTTCTTCTTCTTCTTCTTCTTCTTCTTTTAACATGTAATGTATTATTTGTTTCAGAGGTACAGGTCTGTGACATCTTCTATTTTTTAAAAAGTTGAAGCAGCAGAGCTTCATAGTTAACACACTTTCATTATTTGAAAATAATGATTCTATAAGAACATTTGTTTTCAGTTCACCTGAATGTAATTACTTACCTTTCTATTTTTTCCTAATTATACTATACTGCATTAATATAGTTAGAATAGAACCAATACATTTTTCTTTCCAGAGGAACCGAAATTATCATACATTGCTTGCAGCATTTCCCCCCCCCTTTGAATGATTATAATGCAATGGATATCAGCTTTGTGTCCTGCATTCTATTGTTAATGCCTCATGCAGGATTCACGCCTTATTATCTCAATTTAGTGTTTTTAATTTAAACTAACATTAGCAAGAAGGACCAATTCACCAAATCTAATGACTGGTCATAATGCAATACAATAAAATGTTACTTTTTACACCATTTCTAATGCAAAATTCATCTCAAACATATTTTAAAGTTAAATGACATCATTATAGAGTATCATCTCATCATATCATTTATTAATAAATAAGAACTGAGAAATTAACTTTTCTACAAACCAGTCAAAAGAAAGGTTTGTGGGAAATACACCTCAGTTGGGTGGTGAGAGACTCCAGAGGCAGAAAAAAGAGTAAAATCCTTGAGAAGTCTGGGAGCCATGGCTGGGAGCTTTATGAGAAAGGTTTTAGTGTGTGTTTGTTTGCTTCATGCACTCTGAATTGCTTCGTGAACTTGGGTAAGATACTTAATTGTCTGTAACCTAGGTTTGCCTAACCGTTAAATTAGGACAGAGCACAGGTTTAGAAAGGACGGCTGCTTCTATTAAAAGGAAGTGAATTGCTGTGTTTCGGGAAGACTGTTTTTTACCTTTTCCTGGGCACTAAGGCTCAAGTAGGAATAATTATATTCAAAACTTTAAAAAAAAGATGAATGTCCAAAAAAAGGAGCAACATAATCCTCCATCTGCAAAACCAAACAAAATACAAAACCTGTGTTCTAGATCTCATTGATATATTCCTGGACATGAAGTATGCCTTTTAAAAAAATTAATTTCATTGATCATTAAACACTAGAATAATTTACTTCTCATTATATTAATATTAGAAATCTTTGTGAATTTTAGAAATTCAGAATGTCATTCTATTGCTCATTAAATTATTTGAATGAAATTGGCAGTTGTGCCCAGGCCAAGACAATTCATGATAAAAAAATAAAATAAAAAGTGAATGACAATATTGGGAAGATTTAAATTTCTATTTTTAAAATATAACTTATGTGTTAGAATAATTAAAAGATATTGCTTATATTTTTCAAGCTGTCATAATGGGGGAAAATCACCATGGCCGGTGCAAAAATAAATCAATGCAGAAGACTTCTTTCCTAGCCAGCCCCCATTTCCACCGTCTTCTGTGAACTCACCTGTCTCTAATCACAGTTAAACTCTACTTTCTCACCTGTGAAATTAAAAGAAGGTCTGAATACGAGTCACAGATTCAAATACCCACAGGGATCCAACAGGCAATTTAAGTTAATTAAATATATCAGGTAACTATTTCAGCAAACTGAAGAGTGAATATCGCTTCTAAAAATAATCTGCAATTATTTCCATGCAGGAATTTGGGCCAGTGCAGCAACTTTTCCATTTTTTTCACATGTGTCTAATAACTTTTTTATTTTCAAATATCTAATTTTTAATATTAGTCCAAATGTTTTTAAAGAGGCAATATAAAACATTTATATGTTTCAAAATTGGACTTAAGCCACCAGTTTTTAAATACTATAATAGATCAATTTTTGGATTTCTCCTAACAATCTGTGATTTTATATTTTTGTAATATTGGAATAACATAAGTAAATTGAAATTTTCATGCTAAATGAGGATATGTGGAGTGTAGCCCTTCTTATATACAGATAAATTATTGGGCAAGCTTTGTGCAAAAAATTAATGATATATGGGAACATATTTGTTCTTCTCTCATCTCCTTTTTTTTCTCATTTTTACATCCCGCCCCCCCCAGTCAGGTGTAAAGTGGCTACTTGAATGTTAGTTATTATTGATTCTTGTAATGATTACATTACCCCCACCTCACCCTCACAAACCAGAGGGGAGAATTGTGTCCTAGGTGGAATAGAAATATTGAAATCAAAGGGGACATCTCACCTGGGAAAAGGCAGCTTTGCCCAAAGGATGGCCAAAACTCCAGTGTCTGTTCTTTATCATTGCAAGCCTGGACAATCTGTGGTTATTTCACCCAGAGAAAAATAAGCTTCTCAAGGCCTTTAATGGTATATTTAATAGAAACAGATGTATTTAAAATATGAATGTAAATTTCTTGTTTAAAAAGAAGGATAATAAGCATGTGACACTTGTGTTCTCATTAGCATTTCCTGTCCTTATATTCCAATCTAACTGCTTAGCCAATTATAATCAGAATTTTGCTCAGTGATGATTGAAATAGCTTGAAAGTAGTTTGATGGCTTGTGTCAAATCTAACATGGACTGGTATATTCCTCTTCAATGTAGTGATCTTTCTCCCACAATGATCAAGCACTCAACACATGACAAGCTCTCACCTAAATCACTCTGAAGTATGTTATCAATGTGAGCTTATCTCTCTTTGCCTTGGATATATAAACTCTCTTTAAAAACTGTAAAACCACAGATACAAAATGTTGAATTAAACTAAATCTCAGGTTATTGGCTATCATTTGTGTAGACAAAGACCTTCATTTATTCACTTAAAAAATTTATTTAGTTTCTTTCATCCATAGACCCAATTCCATCCCCATCCACATATAACCTATTTTGGTCTATTTAAGATATGGCCTTAGATATTTAAATATCTTCTAAACATGTAGTATTTAATTACATTTTAATTTCATAACCAATATTATATTACGAATCATATTTTCTTATATTTAACACTAAATTTTGCTCTTTATTTTTCTATGCACATCTAGTTAGTTGTTTTTGACTGCTGCAAGGGTATTCCATTTTATATATCCAGCACGCTTTTATCCTTACTCCTATTGATAAACGTGTTATATTGTTGTCTTCAAATTCTTGCTAACTCTTTCAATGCTGTGATAAACATTTCAATAGGTGATAAGTTTCTTTTTAAGTTTTTTCAGATATAAATACAATTTAACACAGCTAGAATGTATAGAATTCACAATAATGTCAATAGATATTTCCAAATTTATCTGCAGGTGATTCTACTCACACCAGGAAAGGAAAAGTATTCTCAAATATCCATCTCATTGCAGATATTTAGAGTTACCAAACTTTATTCTAATCTTATGAAACTGAAATTCTATTTTATTGCTTAAACTTGTATTGCTTGTAACTTTAAGAACATTATTAAATAATTTTCCTTATACTTATCTTCCATATATTGGCCACTCATATCTTTCACTCATTTTTCTAATTTATTGCCTATCTTTTTAAAATTTGTTTTCAGGATTAAATGTATGTTATATTAATGTAGTATTATTCTAGATATTACAACTCTTATTTCCCAGACCATTATCAATTATTATGTTATAATGTCATAACAATTTTTTCATGTTAAATAATCTTTTCACCAGTCTGTACATCATAATTTATCAATTAACCCTACAAATAATGTTTTTGAGTGCTATCATAGCAGCTCAATTTTAGGCATTTAAATAATAGAGTTAGATGAATAGATGAATAAATAATAAATATTCCCTGTTTTCAGTGGAGCTTACATATTTGTGGAGATGTGGACAATCATCAAACACATAAACTTAAAATATGCAAGGTATATATAAGAGTTATGAGAACAAAATATGCACAGTAGATACATAAAGAGTTATAGTAGAGAGTGGTAATTTATAAAGGGAGATCAAAGAAAGTGATATTTGAGCAGAAAGCCAAGAGTAGAGAAGATACACTTTACCTAGCTATCCAACAGAAAATAATTCCAAACCAAAGGAAAAACAGAAACAAAGCTCACAGTTGCATTTTTGAACAACTAGAAATTCTTCCTTTTTATGGTTTTATTTAGTATAAGTAAATGTTACAGACATATTTTCACAAAATAGCCACTTTTCCCAAGTTTAGTATAATATTTTCTTTCTCTCTTCAATAATCTATAAACATATCCCTGTTGTAAATCAGAATCCCATCTATACACAAGTATATTCTGGATCCTCTATACTCCTTAGATGTTTCTACTTTAATAGTGCATTATA
Source organism: Halichoerus grypus (assembly GCF_964656455.1). Classification (NCBI taxonomy): domain Eukaryota; kingdom Metazoa; phylum Chordata; class Mammalia; order Carnivora; family Phocidae; genus Halichoerus; species Halichoerus grypus. Next base: position 46,496,166 of record NC_135714.1, read on the forward strand.
TTTATTCCTAAAACTTTGTAGCATGTATCTTTTTACCTGGTATTGTTAAGTTTTCCAGCTTAGCTCCTTTATTTAGGAAAAAAAAAAAACTTAGCTATTTAGTTCCATTCAAATTTCTTATAAGCTTACCACAAAGTTCTACCATAGATTGTGAAGTTGTATATATTTCTGAATTGATAACTTAATTTGGTGAGAAACTACTTGTTATAACATGATATTGTCTTATTTTTGAATTCTGATTATATGTTGTCATATAATCCAATATTTTGAAAAATTAATAGAGATTTCAAATGTAGTGTATGAGCATCCAGTGCTTACATTGGAAAAGAAGGTCTCAAATAAATGATATAGACCTACACATTAAGAAGCTATAAAGAAAGGAACAAATTAAACTCAACAAAACCAGAAGGAAATAAATGAGAAAGAGCAGAAACCAAGGCAATTAAAATCAGAGAAAATCTTTTGAAAGTTAATGAAACATTGACTTAATTCTTTTAATTGATAAAATAGTAATAGAATGACCAAGGGAAAGAGAAAGAAGATATATATTATCAATCTCAAAAATGAAACCAGGAACATCACTGAAAATCCTACAGACATTATCAGGATAACAACAGAATATTAAACATGACTTAATGCTCGTAAATTTAAGACTTATGTGAAATGGACAGAATTCTTGAAAGACACAATCTGTCAATGATTATTTTAAAAATTATATAATCTGAATATTCCTATATCTATTTTATGAATTTGTATTTAGATGTCTTCCAAATAAGAAACTTATGCCCAGATGCTCATCTCCCAAACACTTAAGAAATAATACCAATTCTAGATAAACTCCTCTTTTATAAAAAAAAAGAGATAACACTTTTTATGATACCAGCATTTCCCTAATACCAAAACTAAAAAAAAAGATATTTCAAGAAAATTAGAGACCGATATTTTAAATTAATATAAATGTACAAATCCTCAACAAAATATTTATAATAATTCCAACAATTTGTTAAAAGGATAAGACATCACATCCAGAGATTATACCAATATTGCAAGGTTGGTTTAACATTTAAAAATCAATTAAGATAATCAACACACTAAAAAAGAATAACGATGTTAATATCTACACAGATGCAAAAAGTGCATTTGGCAAATTTTTACATTCTTACACTCACACGCACACAATTACACAAGCTCTCAGCAAACAGAAAATAAAGTAGAATTTCCTCAGTGTATTAAAGGGCACTTATTAGCCTATGTCTAACATATATGATAGAGAAAGAGTGAAATCACCTCTCCACACAGGGAGCAAAATTGTACTGTTCAATATTGTACTAAAGGTCCTAGCCAGGGCAGTGGGGTAAGAAAAATCAACAAAAGTCATATGGATTTGAAGGAAGAAATAAAATTGTCTCTTTTTGCATATTATTTGTCTTTGTAAAAAAAATATCAAAAATCACTAAATTATTATTAGAGCTAATAAATAAATTTAGCAGATTTGTAGGATAAGAAGTAAATATATAAAATTTAATTGGAATTTTTTATCTTTATACTGCATTTTTATAAATTGAACTTTTTAGATTGAAAAAATTTAAAGTACCATTTAAAATAGGGTTAAAATATCAAATACAATAAGCAAGACCTGTGTAGTTAAAACTATAAAGCATAAATAAAAGAAATGAAAGAATATAAATAGAGAGATACATTATTTTCATGCATTGAAATAGTAAATACTGCTATTAAATCAATTCTTCCCAATCTACCTATACTTTCAATACAATTCCCAACAAGAATATTTAGAAATTAGCAATCTGATTCTTAAATTTATATTGAAAGGCAAATTTTCCAGAAGAGAAGAACAAAGTGGGAAGACACATTTCTTTATTTAAGACTCACTATAAACCTGAAGTAATCACAGTGTGGTATCCGCAAAAGGATAGACATAAAACAACTGAACAGAATAGAGTCTAGAGATAGAAATACATATATTTGGCCAATTGATTTTTAACAAAGATGCATAGGCAACTCAATGAAAAACACATAGCCTTTTCAATAAACAGTGCTGAGAAATTCAGACATCCACATAAAAATTAAAGTTTGACTTTATTTTGTTTATGTGTTACTTATATACAAAAATTAATTCAAAATAAATTATAGATCTAAATATAAATTTAAAACTAAAGGAGGAGGAGGGGAGAGAGGAAATGGAGAACAGGGGAAAAAACAGGGGAGAGGGAGAGAAAAGAAGAAAAAGAAGGAGAAAGAGGAAAAGGATCAGAATCAGGTGTAGGAGGAGGAGAAGAAGAAATTATAGGAGAAAATCTATGTGATCTTGCTATGAGCAAATATATCTTAGATGATGTCAAATGCATACTCTATAAAAAATTGGTAAATTCAAATCATTTGGTCTTCAAGCAACATTCTTAAGAAATTGAACACATGCCATATATTGAAAGACATATTTGTAAAATATATATCTGGTAGAATATTTGTCTTTAAGATAAATAAAAAACCCTAAAATGCTCAATACAGAGAAAAGGAACAACCAAATATTTTTCTTTATTTTTTTTCTTTTTCCTTTGTAATTCCAGTTAACATACAGTGTAATATTAATTTCAGGTGTATAATATACTGATTCAGTACTTCCATACATCATGCAGGGGTCATCACAACAAATGCACTCCTTAATCCCCATCACCTACTTCACCCATCCCCCCCCACACCTCCCCTCTGCTAACCATCAGTTTGTTCTCCATAATTAAGAGTCAGTCTCCTGATTTGTCTCTTTCTCTCTTTTGCCCCATTTGCTTATTTGTTTTGTTTCTTAAATTCCACATATGAGAGAAATCATATGGTATTTGTTTTGTTTCTTAAATTCCACATATGAGAGAAATCATATGCAGTATAAAGATAAAAAATTCCAATTAAATTTTATATATTTACTTCTCTGGCTTATTTCACTTAGCATTGTACTCTCTAGTTCCATCCATGTTGTTGCAAATGGCAAGATTTCATTCTTTTTTATGGCTGAATAATATTCCAGTTTGTGTGTGTGTGTGTGTGTGTGTGTGTGTGTGTGTGTGTGTGTGTGTACATCTTTATCCATTCATCAATCCATGGATACTTGGTCCGCTTCCATATCTTGGCTGTTGTAAACCAATTTTTTTTTAAAGATTTATTTATTTATTTTAGAGAGAGAGAGCATGTGCATGAGTGTGAGGGAGGGGCAGAGGGAGAGGAAGAGAAGCAGGATCCCCCACCCTGAGTGTGGAGCCCAACACAGTGACACGGGGCTAGATGTCACAACCCTGATATCATGACCTGAGCTGAGATCAAGAGTTGGATGCTTAATTGACTGAGTCACCCAGGCATCCTGTAAACCAAATCTTTAAAATTGACAAAAAAATGATTAGATACATCACCAAAGGAATTATATCGGTGGCAAATAAGCATATATAAAGAAATGGTGTCATTAGTCATTGGGGATATGCAAATTGAAACCACAATGAGATACCACTACACATTTATTACAATGTTTCAAAACGAAATTAAAATAACAATAATAGTAGTAGTAGTAGTAGTAACAGTAGTAGTAGTAGTAGTAAACCACATGCTGGTGAGGATGCACAAAAACTGACTCCTCTTGCATTGCTGGTAGACATGCCAAATGGTACAGTCACTAAGAGGTTGCTAGTTTCTTAAAAATGTAATCATAAACTTGCCATGCTAATCCCAATCCTAAATATTGTCCAGGCGAAATGAAAATTTATGTTGCTACAAAACCTTGTATATTAATATCTATAGAGGTTTGATTAAGTACCATCAAAACTGGAAACTGGGGTGCCTGCGTGGCTCAGTTGGTTAAGCGTCTGCGTTCAGCTCAGGCCATTATCTCAGGGTCCTGGGATCAAGCCCTGCATCAGGTTCCCTGCTCAGCAGGGAGCCTGCTTCTCCCTCTCCCTCTGCTGTTCCCCGTACTTGTGCTCTCTTTCTCTGTCAAATAAATAAATAAATAAAATATATATTAAAAAAAAAACCTGGAAACAGTTTTATTTCAATCTATTGCAAAATTCTTATTACCCAAATTTGAGAACTGATATGATGTTACCCTTTCATCTTTACTTGGAATTGGTATGATTTTTCTGATTTTCTAGTCTTTAATAGATATGGGATAGACAATGACTCAAGTGAGTGAAGAAAAAATGAAAGAAAATGACTCATAACTAAAGAATTCTTTTAAAGTATATCTATTAGTTTGTCTTTGTTTTTTAGTTTTTTCTCCTTAGGCTGACATTCATCTGCTCTTGATCTCACACATACACACACACCACACACACACGGACACACACACACATATACTGTAGCTACACTACAAATACATATACCTGACCTTCTCTCTCTCTTCATTTTGTCACAGCTTTTGAATCCTATCTAGGTTGGATTTTTGTGCCTGAATATCTGAGGATATATTTTTATATCTAAACAAAATATTGTCAATTGGCTATTAGGTTGTGGTATGGCTTTGAGCCCAGAAAAATGTTTTGAATAGAAAGACTGGGTTGAAGTTTCATTTCTGAATTTATCCATATAACCTTATTATGTAGGGATATAAATACAATTAAGTAAGAAGATGAATTCAAGGACACTTTATTAAATACTATACTATTAGCAGTATTATTAATGGGGACTTTTGTAACATTGCATATATAATGAATACATTTAAATTTATCTTTCAACTTTATCTTTCAACCTTACCTTTCTAATACCACAAGAAAATAGTTTTGTTAATATCTACATTCAGAAAAAATCTACATTCAGAAAATATATTTTATGTGACAGATTTGTGACAGGCAAACTAGGAACTGAAACAATATGTGTTTAACATGTGGATAATATGACATCTTTGGATTTTGATAGAAATACAGAAAATATACCAAGACCCAGTATTTAGAAATCTTTTATTTACCTGAAAGAAAATTTATTCACAACATAATTTCAATGACTTAAGCATACAGCTATTCCTAAATGCTTTTATAAAAAACTTTTAATTTTAGGAATGCCTGGGTGGCTCAGTCAGTTAAGTGTCTGCCTTTGGCTCAGGTCGTGATCCCAGGGTCCTGGGATCAAGTTCCGCATTGGGCTCCTAGCTCGGGAGCCTGCTTCTCCCTCTGCCTGCCGCTCCCCCTGCTTGTGCTCTCTATTCTCTCTCAGACAATTAAATAAATAAAATCTTAAAAAATAAATTTAAAAAATTAAAAAAAATAAATAAAAGTTTTTATTTTAATTCCAGTTAGTTAGCATACAGTGTAATATTAGTTTCAGGTGTACAATATAGTGATTCAACACTTTTATACAACACCTGATGCTCATCACAACGAGGGCATTCCTTAATCCCCTTCCCCTTTTTCACCCATTCCCCCCACCCACCTCCCCTCTGGTAACCATCAGTTTGTTCTCTAGAGTTAAGAATCTGTTTTTTGGTCTCTCTTTCTCTCTCTTTTTTTCCCTTTGCTCATTTGCCTTCTGTCCTATATTTTGTTGCCATAAATTCCATACACCACAAGCAAGCATTTTAGTATTCTTTTACTTCTAAACTCTTGGGTAGATTTTCTTTTTCTTCTTTTTTTAAATTTTATTAGGTTAATCACCATACATTACATCATTAGTTTTTGATGTAGTGTTCCATGATTCATTGTTTGCTTATAACTGGACCTTACATGATACAGAGTTTAAAGATTCCTTCTATTTACACAGCACAGCCTAATCAGCCCTTTTACCTGCTTCTTTCAAAGGACACAGTCTAATATTTTGACTTTGTATTTTAATACTCCACTGCTAAAATATAAGCAAGGGAAGGGCACTCCAAGAATTCCCAAAGAACATAATTTCTCTCTAAATCTGGGAGAAAATCTGTTCTATAGCACTGCAGCCAAGCCATCCCATGGCAATGGCTGGGGTGGTAGCTACCGGGCAATTTTATAGCCACAGCATTATTGAGTAAACCCTTCCTAGTATGTCATATAGACTCAATAGTTTGAACCCCCTTTCTTCTGCACACCAAAAGCTATCACCTTCAGTTAATAATGCCCTTATCTCTGATCATAACCCCTATCAGTTCTTCTCCTTAGTGATATCATGAGTTGGGGCAAAGTGGAATTGAGACATATTTGAAGGTGTAGGATCTAAAATGTCAGCCAGTGGCCAAAGATTATGTCGTGGGGTGCAAAATTTAATTTTCCCTCCATGTGGACAAAAATTGGCATATTTACCAAGGGAATTTATTGACTACACTGTTTTTATCAAATAATATTATAAGACAGGAAGAGCACCTGGAAGTTTCATAATTCTCATTAGCCTAAGGGGTCTTCTTTTACTAATAGCAGTAAAGATAAAGAATTTAAAACCATATTATGAATTTCTAATTACTTGAAAGAGTATTAAAGTATTCAACAAATGCTTTTTAAATTTTATTTATTTATTTATTTATTTATGTTATGTTAATCACCATACATTACATCATTAGTTTGTTTATTTATTTATTTATTTATTTTTATTATTATGTTAATCACCATACATCATTAGTTTTTGATGTAGTGTTCCATGATTCATTGTTTGCGTATAACACCCAGTGCTTCATTCAGTATGTGCCCTCTTTAATACCCATCACCAGGCTAACCCATCCCCCACGCCCCCAGAACCCTCAGTTTGTTTCTCAGAGTCCATAGTCTCTCGTGGTTTTTCTTCCCCTCCGAATTCTCCCCCTTCATTTTTCCCTTCTTCCTATCTTCTTCTTTTTTTTTAACACAATGTATTATTTGTTTCAGAGATACAGGTCTGTGATTCAACAGTCCTACACAATTCACAGCACTCATCATAGCACATACCCTCCCCAATGTCTATTACCCAGCCACCCCATCCCTCCCACCCCCCACCACTCCAGCAACCCTCAGTTTATTTCCTGAGATTAAGAATCCCTTATATCAGTGAGGTCATATGATACATGTCTTTCTCTGATTGACTTATTTCGCTCAGCATAATACCCTCCAGTTCCATCCACGTCATTGCAAAAGGCAAGATTTCATTCCTTTTGATGGCTGCATAATATTCCATTGTATATATATACCACTTCTTCCTTATCCATTCATCTGTCGATGGGCATCTTGGCTCTTTCCATAGTTTGGCTATTGTGGACATTGCTGCTATAACCACTGGGGTACAGGTGCCCCTTCGGATCCCTACATTTGTATCTTTGGGGTAAATACCCAGTAGTGTAATTGCTGGGTCATAGGGTAGCTTTATTTTCAACTTTTTGAGGAACCTCCATACTGTTTTCCAGAATGGCTACACCAGCTTGCATTCCCACCAACAGTGTAGGAGGGCTCCCCTTTCTCCACATCCCCGCCAATATCTGTCGTTTCTTGACTTGTTAATTTTAGCCATTCTGACTGGTGTGAGGTGGTATCTCATTGAGGTTTTGATTTTGATTTCCCCGATGCCGAGCAATGTTGAGCACTAAGAACAAGTGATCTAATCAAGAAATGGGCAGAAAACATGAACAGACATTTTTCCAAAGAAGACATCCAAATCGCCAACAGACACATGAAAAACAAATGCTTTTTTAAAAAGAAATACATATATTTAAAATGAACTATTGTCATAAATATTTAGAGTATGCACTTACACTTTTTTAATGTCAGTGGTTGATATTATTTCCCACTAAGACTGCCTCATTTTGTTTCTTATGCTGTCCTACTTACTTGGCAATGACGTCACTCATGATTGGATTAGTGGCTTGAAGCCACAGAATTTAAATTATTTGAATTAAATCCTGTGATTGCATTTGTTCTCCTGGCCATTGAGTTTTATTACCACAGGAACGGTCTTGGAAATTTTTTTCTATTTGACTAAGTGTTGAGTGTGGAAGAATATTACAAAAATACCCATAGATGCAACAGGGGAGAAATAAAGATAAATACTACATAGCAGAAGGGCAAATAGATTATGCTCATAGTTCACTGACATAATGTATATTTTATTAGATAAAATATGATTGAAATATATTTCCTAAGCAATATTTGTTCTCCTTTTCTCATCATGACTGATTACAAATGAAAGAAAAATATCATAAAATGTGGTGACCGGAGGTAACTTAAATTTATTTGGGATTTTTAAAAAAATATTCTAGGAACTTTTAAAGTAGTATTTGGTAGGTTCTCAGAGAATTATATTGAATGCAAAGCATTTCTCAACCTGATAAATAGCATCTATGAAAAATCTGCATCCAATATCATACTCAGTGTTATAGTGAATCAATAGTAAAAGATTTCATAATCTTAAAATTTCATAATCTTAAAAACAGCAATATTTAATTGTTATCATGGGGAAAAGAAGCATTTTGAGAAACAAGGAAAAGGAACAGACAAAGTCAAATAACCAAGGTTCACCTTTCTAAAAGGCCAAAGTAGAAGAGTTATGTCAAGGAAAAATGGTTGAAAAGGCTTCAGATATTCCAGGGAGTTTAATTAAGGACTTAAAAGAGTCCACTGTGTTTGTCAGTGAGACTGTCATTGGTAATAACACCCACAAGAGTTTTGGTAGACAAAGCAAACAGAAGAATAATTGCCACAAACCGAGAAGTAAATGAAAAATATCCAAAGAATGTAAGGTGTATTCTTCTGGATATCTTGATCAAAGGAGATCTATAGAGTGATAGAGTGAAACATGAGCTTTGAAACTGATTTTTAAGATGGGTGGTTTGATGTAGCTAAGTATATGACACAAAAAAAGATAATTTTATGCCTGATAGACTGTTTTCTATAAAAAGTAGGATATACATTCATCTGCTAAATCAAGGTGGTCTACAATGGTTTTAAGGACTTAAAGAGAATGTTATATATTTAAAAATTATTTTTAACCCAATTCATTCATTCTGACGTTTAATTCTCAGAACCTTTATGTGCTCTGATTTGTTTGCACTATATTGATTTATTTAAAGAGTTACAAACATACAATAACATGCATCAAATTAAAAGTTCTGAGGAAAATCTATTATTGTTGAAATTAGAAAAGAAATTTTTAAATAAAAATGAATAACCTTATTATATTTCTTATAGGTGAAGTTTTGGGGAGATGGAAGAATTGAATTCGAAACATCAATCACTACAAAAGTATTTCTGTGATAAATCAGTTTAGATTTTCATTTCTAGAACTGCTAGCCATGAAGAATGGTCAGAAATCATTCATTTTGTGTAATCATTCATCAGTGACACAATATCTATGTTTGATGAAATTTAAAAATCTCTTGCTTCCTGATTGAAAATATACCCTAAGACATGTTGAAAGATGTCATTATTGTATTCGGATAAAGCCTTAGCAAAGTGCAAAAGGAAGAAAAGAGAGAAGAATAGGCTAAGTATCTCTTCTCAGAGTAAATTTTAGTTTTGTATCCTTATTTTTTATCTGAAAAGAATATATATCGAAGGAAATATATATACATCAAATATATTTTGAGAATATATTTTGTAGGGTAATGAGATAAGGGTGTCTTCAGACTTATTTATTGCCAATAAATCTCCTAAGTGGATTTACCAGTCTGTACTCCTTTGAGCTTTTTAAATGTTGCACTTATACCACATCCTTGTCAATATTTATTATGGCCTGATTTTTAATATTTTATTTAACCATATATGGCAGGTATCAATTATACTGCATTAGGACAGCAATTTGCATTTTGGACACATAATGATATTGAACATCTTTTCAAATTATTATTGATAATTTGTGTTACCTCTTTTGTGAAAGGCTTGTTCATGTATCACATCCATTTTGGTATTGCTTGATCTATAGCTTTTATTGACTTTTAAAACTTTGTTATATCATCTGGATATTAATGTGGTGCAATTATGTTTTCCCAATATATAACTTATCTTTTAATTTTTATGGTGTACTTTGATAAAGATAGATGTTTAATTTTTATATAGAATTCAGAAAGGTTTTCCTTTTAGGCAGTGGGCTTGAAAACTGCTTGCAAATTAGTATTGCAAAGGAATTTTTAAAAAATACTCTGTAGGCCCCAGCCCAGAGAAATATCTTTAAAGGTTTATCTATTTTATTAGTCTTTCCAATACAAAATGTTTTGCTTTATTGATTCTCTATATTAGAAAATATACCTCATTTAATTGACTTCTGTTCTCAGGTTATCTTCTTACTACTACTTTCTTCATATTTTCTTGTTCTTTTCCAGGATTGAGTTGGTTGTTTAATTCATTGAATTTTAGCTTCTTTTTTAAGCTACTATAATCATTTGAAGGTATCACTGGACTCTACATATGTAAGGTACGCTTATCCCACAATTATTGATACATTATATTTGATTAATTGTCAAATAGAGGTATTTTTAAAGTTTAATTATATATTCCTTTATCCATTAGTAATTAAGTTTGCTTTTAATTATTAAGTATACGAATCATTTGAGACACACCACTAATTCTTAAGTGTATGCATGGTTTTAGGTATTTTTGTTTGCTTTTTATTTTCGGACTCAACTGCAATTTAACCATTAATGCTTTTTTTTCCCTTTTTTTAAAATTTGATGAAGGCCAAAACATCAGCTTCATTATTATAGCATTAATTTAGGATATAGTTTGGTGAGAAAGCCACATAAGTCAATTAGCAGCACCCCAGACTATAATAAATTATGTACATATTCACGTTAACCCTGTGAAAAGCAAGCACACAATGTATGCTGTCACTGGATAGACTGGTTCCTCAGAGAAAGAAAAATGATGGAGTTGAACCAAGCATGCTATCTTCCTATATTTCTCAAACTGGCCTGCCACTCCACACCCTATTAAGGTCGCTTGACAGAAAAGGATTAGCAGCATCTGAGAAGAAAAGCTACCTAATAATTTTGTCTAAATTTTGCTCTTGACTCATTGGGCATAACCTTCACAACCAAGGATGTGACTCTACCTTTTCAGGGTTAAGTCCAGCAGTCTAGGAAACCAGCCCAACTTGCACATTCATACACTTCAATATTCCTCACTCCTCTCATAGGCATCCTTCTGAAGCTAGGAATAGGAATTTAGATGCTGCCCTATAAAACTCAAATGTGAGTCAGAACAGTATATTCATTAACTCAAATGCAAACCATGCGTACTTTCCGCAATATAAATGTAAGCCCATTTCTATTTTTTATGCCAAATTATGTACAGACACATTGTCCATAATAACATATGCGACATTCTGCAATAAGGTTGTAAGACATACAAACAAAGGCTTAAAGGCATTCCAATAATAAAAGGGTGAGAAGAGAAAGATTTTGAAAATGTGCTCCTAATACCAACTTTTCAAGAAGAAATTAAAACCAAAAATAAATCCCCCTGAGTTTAACTGCAAGATACCAATGTTCAAAGAATTAAAATCCTATTTTTTTGTCATTATGAGTTCACAGTCTAAAATCCTTACTTAATTTCAAAATATTTCTTCAAATTATTCCTATTCTCAGTGTTAATCAGATGTATTCTCAATGCCTAGGTCAGTTTGTGATTTTTAGCAACTTCAGAAGAGGTTGTTTCTTCACTGAAATGATTGCTATTATTTCAAAGTCTTGGGTGCAGAATGCCAATTTTCTGAAATACCTTAAGTTTTCCAAAAGTTATTGAGCTGTCCCCTTTATAGCTTTACCTCTCCTCCCACCTTACTTCCCCTTCTCTTTTTTTTTATTTTCTTTCCTTCTTTGTCATTTCCTTTCTTTTTCCATCTATCTTTCCTTTTTTCTTTTTTTTTTTTAAGAGAGAGAAAACATGCATGAGCTGAGGTGGGGGCTGGGGAGGGGCAGAGGGAAAGGGAGCGAGAGAGAATCTTAAGCAGGCTCCACGCCCAGAGCAGAGCCCCACGCAGGGCTTGATCCCAGACCCTGAGATCATGACCTGAGCCAAAATCAAGAGTTCAAATGCTTAACCATCTGAGCGACCCAGGCACCCTTCTCTATCCTTCCTTTTTCTTTTGTTCCCTTCCATTCCTCCCTTTCTCATATTCTTCTCCTTTTCCTTACTTTCCTATCAAAGTCACTGAGGACATAGAGAGTATGCAGACAGTTGAAGCATGGGTCAGTAGTTCTGGAGGCCAAGGGGTGGCTGGTAGAAAAAATAGTATAGTTGGAATTCAAATTGAAATACATTATAAACTTCAAATAAAATGATTCATTATTTGATAGTCTTTAAATAGATCAGAAGTAAAATCTTGACCCTTTTTCATCCATCTTCCCCACTGCTGCCAGAGGGACTATTTTAAAATGTATAATTAAAATGTTATTCTGACTCAAATACAGTATTACTTGCTCTAAGTCCTGCCTTGTGCCACTGTTAAGCTACCCTTATCCCACCAGATGGAAGATGGAAGATGGAAGATATCAGAATCTTTTGTGATAATACATGCCTCTATTATCTTTGCTTAATATTATATGACAATATTTGCTTACATATTTTCCTCTATACAGACAATTTTGAGTTAGTATTTTTATGTGCCTCTTATAGAATTAGTACTGCCTAATATATGAAAGTGTATATATCTTAGTTCTACGGTAACTCAGTAATCTAAAATCTTTGATTAATTTTCTAACTGTATAAGGGAGTTAACCTACACTTTAAATGGTGCCTTAGAATGGACACAACATGAGTCAGTGACTCATTTTAGGATACATAATATTCAACTTATCTGTGGATTAGTCAGTCAGTTTGGAGCATCCTCATGTCATTGGTTCTGTGGCAAGGAATGGAATCTTTAATCTGTTTTCAGAAATGCCATTGACAGGATAAAGTTAAATCTTAAAACACCAGGTTTGCTTGTCATTTTGACATTTTACTTTATCGTAGGACAACTTTTCTTCTACTCAAGGAATAGCATTAGCCACTAAGTAGGAATTTCTTTCCTACTCTGATACTTCAAATAACTAAGAGATGATGGGAATTAGGTTATAATAGTGTCTATTATTGATCACATGGCTTGTGCCAGATAGATAGATAGATAGATGATGGATAGATAAATGAATAGACAGATGGATAGATATATTTAGATATGCATATGTATACATTGTCTATTATATATGTTATTTATATATAAAACCTCTTTTCATGCTCATAAGAACTTTTTGAGAGAGGTAATACTATCACTGCTTTATAAATGAGGAAGCAGAGGTACACAGAAGTCATTAAACCTAGTAAGTTGTGGCTCTTGGATGCAAGCCCAAGACTGCCTTCAAAACACAATGACTGAAATATAAATAATGCTATAGCACAACTCTTTGTGGGGAAAAAGAGAAAAAAAAAACTAAAAAAAAAAAAAAACATAAAAAACACCAAAACCTTGTCATGATAGGATAAAATGCTATAAAGGGGAAATTGACTTAAATCCTATCTTAGGACTTTTAATTAGATGCAGATATTTGAGAAAGTCTATTATTCTATCAATGGTACACTTAAACAAACAAATGATACAACTTCTAGCAAAACATTCCTTATTGGATGCATAAATTTCAACCTCGTTTAAATCATTACTGTTTTATTTAAAAAAAAAAAAACTGAGTCAACTTAGAAGTGAATACATCTGTAGGCTTTTTGTAGTGGTGGTTAGGAATTGGTAGTAGAGATGGCACTGGATTGAAATAATTGTTTAACAAAATTTTCAATAATTACTTTTTTCTCTTTAACCTAAAGACAGAATATTTGTTTTGTCCTGGAATGCTACCTAAATATGTATTTTTTTTTTTTACTATAGGCCATGGTCATATAGGAAATTCATCCTAAGAGAAGGCATTTTAGGACACTAGTACATTGGATTATTTTGCATGTATGTGCATATGATTATAGGAATTTGGAATAATAATAAGAAGCTGAAAAAAATGAAAGCTCTGGATTTTTCAGAAAATTCCATTCTCAAAATAACCCTTTTTGTAGATTTTATAATGAACAGATATTAAAAACATTTCAGGCAGATGGAGAACCAGTATTAACACTTCTGTAAAATATATAATAGTCATAAAATATTCTGAGAAACTTTCATAATCTAAAAATAAAATTTCCTCTATAAATAAGTAGTCTTGAGAATTCCATCAATCAGAAATTATGATCTCAATTTCCTAAGTGTTATGAGTCAATAAATAACCTAATTACAAACAAAAATAAAATATACCAAAATGTCTGCAGTAAGTTGTAAACATAACATAATTAAACACTATATACACATATAATTGAATTCCAGCTTTTGAAATTTCAAAATTAATGAAAAATGTTTCTGTGTCTAATAAAAAGGTGAAAATGTGTTATTAGTGGCCCTGTAGGTCCCAATTACTTAGAGTAAATCTGAAGTTTTAGAATCTGAAAGTAATAGGTGAAGCCTTGTACAATTGTTATAGTCAAAAATTTTTGACTTTCAAAAATAGCATTTCCATATGGTACAAACTAGTAGAATCTGAAGTATCAAAAAGAACCTCAGGTAGTTCCAAATAGGAGTTTCCACTGCATCTGCAGTTACTTCCTCTACTGAAGTCTTGAACTCCTCAAAATCATCCATGCAGGTTGGAATCAACTTCTTCCAACCCTGTTCATGTTGATATTTGCACTTCTTTACATAAATCACAAATGTTCCTAATAGCATCTAGGGTGATGAATCCTTTCTAGAAGGTTTTCAGTTTACTTTGCTTAAATCCATCAGAGGAATGATTATATATGGAAGCAATAGCTTTAAGAAATGTGTCTCTTAAATAATACTTGAAAGTGGAAATGACTCCTTGATCCATGGGCTACAGAATGGATGTTGTGTTAGCAGGCATGAAAACTACATTGATCTCATTGTATATTTCCATCAGAGCTCTTGAGTGACCAGGTGCATTATGAATGAGCATTAATATTTTAAACAGTACTTTTTTTACTGAATCTGACAGTATGTCTCAATAGTGGGCTTAAAATATTCAGTAAACCATGTTGTAAACAGATGTGCTTTCATTCAGGCTTTCTTCCATTTCTAGAGCACATCTAGAGATACAGATTTCTGCATATAGAGATGTTGTTCCAATGTAGAGTAGATTTAGCATAATTCTTAAAGGCTCTAGGACTTTCTGAATGGTAAATAAGCACTGGCTTCAACTGAAAGTCACCAGTTTAGGGGCATTAGCCCCTAATTTGAGAGTCAGCCTGTCTTTGAAGCTTTGAAGCCAGGAACTGACTTCTCTCTGGATATCAAAGTCTGAGATGCCATCTTCTTCCAATAGATTGTCTACATTGAAAATCTGTTATTTAGTGTAGCCACCTTCATGAATTAGTTTAGCTAGGTCTTCTGGGGAACTTGTTGCAGCTTCTACATCAGCACTTGCTGCTTCACCTTGCACTTTATGTTACGGAGACGGCTTCTTTCCTTAAACCTCATGAACCAACTTCTGCTAGTTTCAACCTTTTCTTGTATAGCTTCCTCACCTCTCTCAGCCTTCATAGAATTGAAGGGAGTTGGGGCTCGCCCTGGATTAGGCTTAAGGGAATATTGTGGCTGGTTTGATCTGTCCAGAGCTCTCAAACTTTATCCATATCAGCAATAAAGCTGTTTCATGAATATTCTTACCAGTTGTGTGTTTACTGGAGTAACACTTTTTAATTTCCTTCTAGAACTTTTCCTTTGTATTCATAACTTGGCTACTTGTTTGGCATAAGATGCCTAGCTTTCAGCCTATCTTGGCTTTCAACATGTCTTCCTCACTAGGCTTAATCACATCTAGCTTTTGGGTTAAAGTAGATATGTGCAACTCTTCATTTTACTTGAACACTTAGAGACCATATAGGGTTATTAATTGGTCTAATTCAAATATTATTAATATGTCCCAGAGAAAAAAGAGGCTAAGGAGACAGAGAGAGATGGGGAAGGGAACTGATGACCAGTGGAGCAGTTAGAACACACGCAACACACATACAACCTTTATGGATTGAGTTTGCTGTCTTATGGGCATGGGTCATGGTGCATCAAAACAATTACAATAGTAATATCAAAGATCACTGATCACCATAACAAATATAATAATAATGAAAAAGTTTGAAATATTGTGAGAATTACCAATGACACAAAGACATGAAGTGAGCAAATGTTGTTGGAAAATGGCCCTGATAGACTTGCTTTGTTGCAGGGTCGCCAAGAAGCCTTCAATTTGTAAAATCTGCAGTATCTGTGAAGCATGATAAAGTGAAACACAATAAGATGAGGTGTGCCTATAGTTATGTCATCTGCTCTTTGGTAGACATCTGAGGAGGAGGGAAGGAGAAATGGGTGATAAACATAATTTTCTAGATACTCTTTAATCAAGCTCTCCAGCAATCTTGTTGTCGCTTTACACCATATTCCTGCCTTCTGTAATAACTGTTGCTTTCAGATCCTTGTCATTGCTCAAGTTCTATGAAGTTTCATCAGCTCATTTCAATAAATATCTTCCCTAGGAGGAAGTTTTATCTTAGCATTCTGCAATATACTGCAATTATCACTCATCTACCTACTATCTCCCCAAAATAGACTGAAAATTAGAATCACTTTTTATATAATCATTTATTGAGGTATATAAGTTAAATACATTAAAATGCACACATTCAAGGGTATAGTTTGATAACTTTTGAAAATATATATAGTCATGTAACTACAACTGGCTTGTATACATTATATATATATAAGTGTATATATATACACTTATATATATATTATAACTTGTATGCTACATAGAATATTTCTATCACACTGAGTGTACCATTGTGGTCAATCACCATGCCCCACCCCAACATAAGCAATCACTGATCAGTTTTATATTATTATTCACTAGTTTTTTCTGTCTTAGAAAATAAAATTCTATAATATGCATTATTTTTAGTCTGTTTATTTAGCAAAGCAGAATGTTTTTGGGAAATATCCATATTTTAAGTATCAGAAGTTCATCAATGAAGCTTAAAAAAATTATAGATCCTTTTAATGCCGTCCAAATAGGCATAGGTACTGGATTATCCTCCTCCACCCTCCCCCCACTCTCTATAAACAATTTCCAAGATCCTAAAAGCAGTAAACATCTGGAGTAATAAGAGGATATATCATATTACCACTTTTCCTTGTTCTTCCTGGATTTGTTCCAAGATGAGTTGAAAGATATAAAAGTTGTCCAACACATTGTATTATTTAATTAATCTGAGTATAATTGATTTATTTCAAAGACGTGTATTTAAATATTTATAAAATATATTTTCTGTCACTATGAATTTGTTGTTTTCTTATTCTGACTTATTATTGGAAATTCTACAATGTGTAATACTCTGCACCTGACAAAAAGAACTTGGAAAGGAATCTACTCCGGATTTCAAAATCCAAGTCTTGGCTGTGATGAAGTTTTTTCCAATCAATGACAGAAAACAGTGGGTTAATTTCACATTGGGAACAATTTTAGGGGAACACTAATGGAGTCACTGTCTTTGAAGTGTCAGGTATCGGTAGGGTTTTGTGTACATTGTCCTAGGAAATAGATGACCTGGATTCTAGACCCAGTTCTTCTAATAACTAATAACTAGGTAAAATTGAGAAAACCAGTCAAACTCTGGACCATTAATCATGATCCTCTGGAACTTTTATTTTTTGATCAAACTCATGGCTCAAGAGAGGTTTGTGTAGAGAAGAAATTGAAGGCATTATTATTATTTTTTTTAAAGTAGGCTCCATGCTCAACATGGAGCCCAAGGCAGCTTGAACTCATAATGGTGAGATTGAGACCTGAGCTGAGATCAAGAGTCAGATGCTTAACAGACTGAGCCACTCAAGTGCCCCTTCACGGTATTATTCCTGAAAGAAAAATGGTAATTGGTGAGAAGGAGAAGAAGGCAGATGGAAAATAGAGATCATTTATTAAGTGATAAAAATGTTACAATTTTAAATATAATGAGTATTAACAAAATAGCCTAGAACATACAAGTGATAGGATTTCTTATGTAACCTGGCAGAGTTTTTAGGAAACAAGAATAAAGGGAAATTTTTTTTGAGTTGCACTAAAAATGAACACATAACTGTTACAAATTGATAAGGTTTTAAACTGACTATGCATTTCTGTTTTATCTTTAAAGTAGTTTTTAACCTTAATAATGAAGCCCAATTGGTTTGAATATATAAGGGACTGTATTTGTTGTTCCTTATTTAGCTTCAGTCTGGTAGTATGTTATTCAAATTATAGGCTACAACAATAGGTAGAATTTAGATTGAAGTTAGTAAAAAAGAAAGACTACTATCTACCTCTAAGATCAATTTTCTAAAATTTGGTATTTTTATGGTTTATAACATACCCAATAATTGAGTGTTAGTTAATGGTGAATTAAGAAAATTATTCTGCAATTTCTTTTTATTTTGAAGATAATTTCTTTTGGTTGGAAGCAGTGAATATTTCCCAGATAAAATTCTTTTCCCCAATAGATAAGAAGAAAGTATCTCACTCTGCTTAAATTGCCATAGGGCCACTTATTTATGTATTGACTTTTACTTTTTTGTTACAGTACTTTGTTTTTTTGTTAGTATATTATGAATAAGTAATGAAATTCAGCTCATAAAACTTACATATAAAGTTATTACTCCTAAGTAGGCTAAATTTGCATTTTTTAATTATTCAGGTTGCTTACAAATGTAAATGACATTTTAAGTATTAACGATATTGATGTGACTCCAGTGCAATATTTTTTCCAAAGAAAAAATCCCACTTATTTACAGGATAAGAAATGAGGGCTCTTAGAGCATTTGTGGGTGTTTAGAATATAAAGATCTCAAAAATGCATGTGGGGCGCCTGGGTGGCTCAGATGGTTAAGCGTCTGCCTTCGGCTCAGGTCAGGATCCCAGGGTCCTGGGATCGAGTCCCGCATCGGGCTGTCTGCTCCTTGGGAGCCTGCTTCTCCCTCTGCATCTCTCTCTCTCTGTCTCTCATGAATAAATAAATAAAATCTTTAAAAAAAATGCATGTGAAAGATTCATCAAGGTTAGCTTATAAGAGATGGATGCATAAACACTTTATAGAGAATCATTTACTTGAATAATTATTGCACTTCTTTAATTCAATAAAATAAAACTCTTTCCCCTCTTGATGACTTTTCCTTAGGAAGACAATTTAGCCATTGAAGGAATATTTGCAGAGCAAGGAAATAGCTCTATTAAAGTAAATTAAAATACTCCTGCTTGTGATGTCTTCGTATCAGATTTAGAATTTAACATCAGTCCAGCTGCACTGTGTTAAGAAAAACTACATAAGGCAAGATTACCTGAGTGAAAACCAGTTAAGAGACTATTACAGTAGTTCAGTTAAGAGAAGATGATAAACTGAACTATGATTATGGCAGTAGAAATGGGAAGATATGTCTAGATTAAAGCGATGATCAGGGAGTAAACCTACATGTCTTGCCATATAAGTGAAGAGTAAAATAGGCAGATGTAAGATCAAGATTTCTACTTCTGTAAAAAATACCATTGAAATCTTAATAAGGATTTCATGGAATCTATCTCTAGATGGCTTTTGGTAGTATTTTCATATTTATATAGTGTCTTCCACTCCATTAACACAGGATACCTTTTCCATTTATATGTCTTCTTCCATTTCTTTCACTAATGTCTTATAGCCTTTAGAGTAGGCAAATAACTGAAGAAGAAAGAGATACTTCAAGAATTCAAGACCTTATGTAGTAGAAATAAAAATAGATGTAAAGTAAAATGTAAATCTTCTAATAAAAGCATGGTTGAAGCAATGATCACTGAATCACCTACTGATCATTGAATCAGTGGAAATAATTGTAGCACTGGAGGCAGGGAATCCTATAATGAGAAGTTTACCTTTGACCCTGAGTGTTAAAGATGAACAGCAGTTTGCCTGTTGAGAAAAGTTGAGAACGCATTTTCAAAAGAAAGAACCGCACGTGCAAGAACACAGACTGGGAAAGGACACAGATCAAGGATCAGAGATGTGATTTGGGCTTAGGTTATAAAGAATTGTGAAGCAGGAGCGCCTGGGTGGCTCAATCAGTTAAGTGTCTGCCTTCGGCTCAGGTCACTATTCCAGAGTCCCAGGATGGAGCACCGCCCCCCCCCCCCCCAGGCTCCCTGCTTGGTGGGGAGTCTGCATCTCCCTCTCCCTCAGCTCCTCCCTCTGCTCCTGCTCTCTCTCTCTCACTCATTCTCCCTCTCAAATAAATAAATAAATAAAATCTTAAAAAAAAAAAAGAATTGTGAAGCCAGCAGAAGAACCATAACACCATCACCAAAATAACGACAATATTAGCATCTAATATGATTATTCCTTTCTTTGTCACCTAATTAATATATGCAATTAACAAAGTGATGATTCCAGTTTTTTTGCATGTTTTTTAAAAAAAGTTCCACACTGCATCCAAAATGTAGTACCTTCAAAATATCCAACAGATATGTTTTGATCAGCCAGATTGCTGTCCATCATCAACTACCAGTGTAAAATTTAGTACCTTCTTAGATTTTTAAAGAAGGCCAGATATGGGCTTTTCAAATCCTCATTTTCACTATATTATATTAAAGACTGTCATTTATCTTCTAGTTTGAATAATAAATTAAGTCTTCAATCCATTGTTTCCTACTTAGCATGCAACTCAGCAGTTTAAATGTGTTTCTGCAAATTATTTTCAAATCCACTGACAAGAAATAAAGATCAAATCCATAGTTTATGGGTATTAAAAATACATACAAAATATATGTAATAATTAGTTACCAACATATGAAGAAACAGCTCATTAAAGAGCTGCTGGAAAATAACCTGCTCAGAAATAATTCACTTTAATATATTACTGATTTTTAAAATGCTTCCTCTCTCATTCTTTATTAATGGGGATATTTGCATTCAAATAGAGATCATTTGTTTTTAGGAATTCATCTGCTCCCGCTGTTTATTTTCCACCTACTATTCAATCCTTGGTTTACAGCACAAGCATCAGTTGCAGTGAAAATGATTAGGATGTCACTAAAGTTTATGCCTTCAGGTAAGAAATATGGTACATTTTGAGTGCAGTATAACTGGGAAACTAATGTTGTATTCATTTAAATTGTTTCAAATTAAAATAAGAGGACTGAGAAATTTAAAGAAAATGATTCATTGTTTTATCTGAACTGATATATTTCTGTATGGTATATAGCTTTTTGCAACATGCCACCTGTTCTCCAGAAGTATAATCACAATGTGATAGACATGCTAAAATAATTGCCTGAGCAAACCCACGAATTACAGAGCTATGAGATCAACATGTTGACAATACCTTTCTATTGCTCTATTGTACATGTAAATCCCTGTTTATGGGATTGGGAATTACTATTTATTGGAGGTGAATCTAAATTAATCAAGTAATTCTGCACAGTGTTGATATATAGAGACTTCACATATTACCTATTTGTCAGAATGTAGACTATTATACTTCTTGTGTCTGTAATCAGTGGAGATTTAAGTTCATGGAGAGAAGATGTGACTAGAGCTGTGTGTTGCATTGCCTCCCGACAAAGCCAAATGTTAACAGTGTGTTCCATTTCAAGTGCAAAACTACTAATCTAATGAAAATGTTACTGTTCTGGGCAATATGTTCTTAGTGTTATTGTAGAATAGAATGGAAATGCCTGCATTAATATTATCTGGCAAGAAAAATGACAGCTAGAGAACTTAGAA
Organism: Halichoerus grypus; assembly: GCF_964656455.1. Classification (NCBI taxonomy): domain Eukaryota; kingdom Metazoa; phylum Chordata; class Mammalia; order Carnivora; family Phocidae; genus Halichoerus; species Halichoerus grypus. The sequence goes on from NC_135714.1 coordinate 46,517,876, forward strand.
TTCTGATCAAGTTCAGAAAAAAAAAAAAGCAGCAAAACACAATATGTTTCTGCTAAGTTGAAGAGAAAGAAAGTACTGTTGGGTGGAAAACATTTGAAATAGGATAGGTTATATAGTAGATAGGGTAGTTCTCCAGCTTTAGATAAGAAGGGTATTTTCAAAGACAAGAAAAAAAAAGGAGTTCTGTTTGCAATCAGTTCTCAAAATTTTGGTAAGAAATTGATTAATGTAAGAAAAAAAATTACTTCAACTCAATCAGAAAATGAAAGGCAGACCCATTCGTTTGGGTTGTACAAGTCACATATTGAGCATTAAATTCTCTCGTGTTCTCTTTCTCTCCCTCTCATGTTCCATCTCTAGCTTAGTCCCCTTTGGTGATAAAATTCCTTACCTTGCCTTACATTAGAAGAATTTATCTGTAAACACACTTCTTTAAATTTTAGGTATACCACAAGAACAGGCAATTTCTCTTCTAAGTTTACTCTTAGAGTAGTATTTTTCCAGCTGTAACTTATGACCTCATTGCTGGGTTATAAAATCAAATTAATCGGTCTTGACCAGCACTTCAGGTAATTATACTGTTAAAATAAAATACAAAATAACATATCAGGATATATCACAAACAAGAAGGATAATTATTATACCATGAATATTTTGTTTTGGTTTGTGCATATGAGTGTATATTTTAGAGGGATTATAGTATAGTTTGTATTGTTTTTATTATAGGTCATGGCCAAAATTATGCCCCTCTGATTTTAATAGCCAAATGTTATGGAGATTTGTCTTCCCTGCTCCTGGGGTGTCTGTTTCTTTCTCCCCTTTCTGCACTTGCAACATCCTTCCCTCCTGCAGACAGGTTCATAGGTCTGTTTAGCTCCTTGCAATGTCTCTGTCCTTCCTACCCTCTTCATGTGGCCTTTGTACATTTAACTGTGGAGAGTGTGCTACCAGCTTTTGGGTTGTTTTTTGGGTCACTTACACTGATGTGGGTATTACCTAGTTGTATCCATCAGACAAAGTGAGCTTAGTGTCTTCCAATAATACATACATATTATAAATCTATATATTGTGTACATATACATATATACATATAAACATATAAATGTAGAATTTGGGATTCTAAATTCATATTAGCAGTCTACTTAGGGGAAAATGAGTAGCAATGGGATTGGAAAGGAGATAGAGAAGACTTCCACTGATTCTGTTATCCATTATTTCTTTAAAAACAAAGGAAACTAAAAATATGAAATATTAATATTTGACAGAGCTAGGTGCGATTGTACATTGATTATATTATATTTTGTGTTTTTTTGCTTGAAATATTTCATTAAAAATGTTAGAAAATAGGAATTGTACATGTACAATACCCATCACCGGGCTAACCAATCCACCACTTAAATTATGCCCACACAATCTTAAATCCTTTTGACTTCAAGAGGGAGCATAGACTCACACCTCAAGGAAAATTTTATTTCTAGGGAGTAAGATACTTGTGACAAATAATAGAAAATTATTCTCTTAGAGAATAGCATAGAAATCAGGGTGACAGCTGAATAACCAACTATTTGTTTTCTAACAGTTTTGGGGATTACACTAGGTATCTATATTTTTAGAGACAGAAAATTTAATGATACTGTGTGTTACTGCCTAGGGAATAATCAGCAGTAGAAGTGATGTATGGAGCACATTTAAGAAGGTGGGCTGTGACTGCAATTAGGTGAAAATAGTTTCATTTCAGGCCAAGTATGAAGATACCAGATAATCATAATCTCTTTTACACATTTCAAGTTTTACACTTGACAATTTGAGTGAGCAGAGTATTAGGGGAAAAAGAATAAATTACTGCATTTACTTACCAGTTTTATTTGTTCCCTTCTTTTCTCTACCAAACTCCAGAGGTGATTATGCACACATGGCAAAGACAAAACATAATGTTATTTGGACAAACATAAAAAACTAGGGAGGAAAGATTAGAAGAAAGTACTAGTAGATCTAATCTACTATTCCGTGGTTTTATAAACTAAAAGCATATGTGTGAGTGTGCACACACACACACACACATTATACAACTTTTTACAAAAGCAATTTAACATCATCTCTTCAAAGTGGTCCTCTCTGGTTTTAGTAAAGTAAAAGGCAGGGCAAATAGATGCATCCAAGAACTTCTCTCTAGGATTTTGGATATAATCTTTATCTTTATTAAACATTTATATTTGCCCTATTATATCTGTATGCCTGATCAGTCAATGACAGGAACAATTTTTATCAAACAATTCAGGAATATGTTGGAACATGGCTATGGATTCTTTAATCAATAAATGTTCCACAGTACCAGATGAGTCCTCCCCCTTTGGTAGTATATCTACAGAGCCCTTGGAAATGAGAGTCTTAGAGGAGAAATCTGTTTTTGTTGAGGTTAAAACCTGAATGGTATGCTAAATATTCTGTGAAGTATTTTCTTGGTAGGAGATACTGATCCTGACATCTGAAATCACTCTTTTTAAAACTATTTACCATATGAATCCCATGATCAGCAAAGTTTGAGAACTAGATCTACACCTTCATTCTAAAATTTAAAAAAAAGAAAAATCTTTTTTTTCTAGTAGACAAAATATTTAACTCTTAAAAACTTTATGTAAAAGTGGTTATGTAGAGGTAGTTATAATTCATTTTTAAATATAAAATCACCTGTAACAGAAAAATTGAAGAACTGAAGACCATTGTAAACATTAAATACCTTACAAGACATTTTAAAATATATCAACATATGTGAAACACAAATTCATAATATATGGATAAGTCATAAACTAATATATACATTTTTATCAATTTTTCACTTTGAATAAATTGAGAAAACACACCAAAAACCAGTTATAGTGATTATATTACTATTTGAGATCCATTTTTATTTTGTCTTTGAAAGATTTTTAACTTCATATGGACAAAAGATACATTTCGGCACATGTATAAACATGTTAGAAGATTAGTAGGGGAGAAATTTCTGGGCCTAGGCTTTGGATGCATATTTAGTATGTAGTATTTGTACCCTTAAAACTTTGCCCTAAATCAGAAATAAGGGTTTTAGGAAGCATCAGTGCTTGTGTATCCATGGGAAAGGATAGAGAAGGTGTTTAAATTAATAAATAATTACTGTACATGGCAATTTTGAATTCCCTTTATGTCTATGAGCAGTGATTGGCTTTTATCACTGACAAAAGAAGAAAGGAAGAAAGAAGAAAGAAAGAAAGAAAGAAAGAAAGAAAGAAAGAAAGAAAGAAAGAAAGAAAGAAAGAAAGAGAAGGAAATTTCTCATTTATTCCACTTTTTCCACTGCTTCCATAGGTGATCTCATCCATGCTCATAATAGGTGACTATTCCAAAATACTTATGTCCCACCATTATCTTAATGCCAGAAACTCACATTAGCTGTCTACTTAATATCTCCACTTATCTCTCATAAAAGTCAAAATGAATGTCCAAAATTAAACTCTTAATTCTTAACACACATACACATACCCACACATAGGTAAAGACATACCTATTTATCCCTAAGCCTGTGCCATCTGAGTAAATGACACAACTATCACTTCAGTGCTCAGGCTGGAAACATAGGAGTCCTTTTACCTCATTCTGCAACCTATCAGTATCTTATGTAGATTCTAGCTGAAAACAATGTAGACTTCACAACTGCCTATCCCTATTGCCATGTGCTTAGAAGCAGAAGTCATGATGTCTCTCCATAATAAAGCAATAACTTTCTAACTGATCTCCCATTTATATTCTTTGCCCCCTTCCTTACCTCACTTTTGCCACAGCAGCTAGAATTATTTCATTAAAATATAAATCTGCCTGAGTTACTCCCTGCTTAAAATCCTTAAATGTATGCTGATTGCTCTTGAATCTAGTCTTTGATACTCTGCACTTGATATTGGGCAAAATTTCTGCCTATTTCTCTGTGCTCCAGACTCACTGCTTTTTTTTTTTTTTTTTTAAGATTTTAGAAATGTAAAGCATTTTAGATCCTCAGAGCTTTTGCCTATGCTTTTTTCTTCCCTTGATCTTTCCCATGAGAGCTCCATCTCATGCTCTTGGTCTCCACCACAGTGAAACTTTTTCAGACAGTCTTTTCCTATCAGTCTATCCAACGTAAGTCCTTACATTTTTCTCAAACTATTTCCAGCATTATTTCCCATAATTCATTCATCGCAATTTCTAATTAATTTATGTGTCTGTTCACATGGTTTGTTGATATTATCATCTCTCCAGTAAAATTAATCTTTATAAAGACTAAAGTCATATTTCTTTTATTTATCCCAGTTTCTTTTTTTAACATTTTTATTTTAATTTTATTTTTTTCAATTATTATTTTTTTAAATTTTATTATGTTATGTTAGTCACCATACAATACATCATTAGTTTTTGATGTGGTGATCCATGATCCATTGTTTTCGTATAACACCCAGTGCTCCATGCAGTATGTGCCCTCCTTAATACCCATCACCGGGCTAACCAATCCCCCCTCTCCCCTCCCCTCTAAAACCCTGTTTGTTTCTGAGTCCATAGTCTCTCATGGTTCATCTCTCCCTCCAATTCCCCCCCCCTTCATTTTTCCCTTCCTTCTACTGATGTTCTCCATGCTATTCTTTATGTTCCACAAATAAGTGAAACCCTATGATAATTGACTTTCTCTGCTTGACTTATTTCACTTAGCATAATCTCCTCCAGTCCCATCCATGTTGATGTAAAAGTTGGGTATTCATCCTTTCCGATGGCTGAGTAATATTCCATTGTATATATGGACCACATCTTCTTTATCTATTCATCTGTTGAAGGGCATCTCGGCTCTTTCCACAGTTTGGCTATTGCGGACATTGCTGCTATGAACATTGGGGTGCACATGGCCCTTCTTTTCACTACATCTGTGTCTTTGGGGTAAATACCCTGTGTCTTTAGGGTAAATACCCAGGAGTGCAATTGCTGGGTCATTGGGTAGCTCTATTTTTAACTTTTTGAGGAACCTCCACACTGTTTTCCAAAGTGGCAGTACCAACTTGCATTCCCACCAACAGTGTAAGAGGGTTCCCCTTTCTCCACAACCTCTCCAACATTTGTTGTTTCTTTCCCTGTCCATTTTTGCCACTCTAACTGGTGTAAGGTGGTATCTCAATGTGGTTTTGATTTGAATTTCCCTGATGGCTAATGATGATGAACATTTTTTCATGTGTCTGTTAGCCATTTGTATGTCTTCTTCAGAGAAGTGTCTTTTCATGTGTTCTGCCCATTTTTTGACTTGATTATTTGTTTTTTGGGTGTTGAGTGTGAGAAGTTCTTTATAGATCTTGGATACCAGCCCTTTCTCTGTAGTGTCCTTTGCAAATATCTTCTCCCATTCTGTGGGTTGCCTCTTTGTTTTGTTGACTGTTTCCTTTGCTGTGCAGAAGCTTCTTATCTTAATGAAGTCCCAAAAGTTCACTTTTTGCTTTTGTTTCACTAGCTTTTGGAGATGTGTCTTGAAAGAAGTTGCTGTGGCCGATGTCAAAGAGGTTACTGCATATGTTCTCCTCTAGGATTTTGATGGATTCCTGTCTCACATTGAGGTCTTTCATCCATTTTGAGTTTATCTTTCTGTATGGTGTTACAGAATGGTCGAGTTTCATTCTTCTGCATGTGGCTGTCCAATTTTCCCAGCACCATTTATTGAAGAGACTGTCTTTTTTCCATTGCATGTTTTTTTCCTGCTTTGTCAAAGAGTATTTGACCATAGAGTTGAGGGTCCATATCGGGGTTCTCTATTCTGTTCCATTGGCCTATATGTCTGTTTTTGTGCCAGTATCATGCTGTCTTGATGATCATAGCTTTGTAATATAGCTTGAAATCAGGCAACGTGATGCCCCCAGCTTTTTTTTTTTTTTTTCAACATTTCCTTGGTGATTCGGGGTCTTTTCTGATTCCATACACATTTTAGGATTGTTTGTTCCAGCACTTTGAAAAATGTCATTGGAATTTTGATCGGGATGGCATTGAAGGTATAGATTGCTCTAGGTAGCATAGACATTTTAACAATGTCTATTCTTCGGATCCATGAGCATGGAATATTTTTCCATCTTTTTGTGTCTTCTTCAATTTCTTTCATGAGTGTTCTGTAGTTCCTAGAGTATAAATCCTTTACCTCTTTGGTGAGGTTTATTCTGAGGTATCTTATGGTTTTTGGTGATAATGTAAATGGAATCATTTCTCTAATTTCTCTTTCTACAGTTGCATTGTTAGTGTATAAGAAAGCAACTGATTTCTGTGCATTGATTTTGTATCCTGCCACATTACTGAATTGCTGTATGAGTTCTAGTAATTTGGGAGTGGAGTCTTTTGGGTTTTCCACATAAAGTATCATGTCGTCTGGGAAAAGAGAGAGTTTGACTTCTTCTTTGCCAATTTGAATACCTTTTATTTCTTTTTGTTGTCTGATTGCTGTTGCTAGGACTTCTAGTACTATGTTGAACAATAGTGGCAAGAGTGGGCATCCTTGACGTGTTCCTGATCTTAAGGGAAAGGCTCTCAGCTTTTCCCCATTGAGGATGATATTCGCTGTGGGTTTTTCATAGATGGATTTTATGAACTTGAAGAACGTTCCCTCTATTCCTATACTCTGGAGAGTTTTAATCAGGAAAGGATGTTGTATTTTGTCAAATGCTTTTTCTGCATCAATTGAGAGGACCATATGGTTCTTCTCCCTCCTCTTATTAATGTGTTCTATCACACTGATTGATTTGCAAATGTTGAACCACCCTTGCATCCCGGGGATAAATCCCACTTGGTCGTGGTGGATGATCCTTTTAATGTATTGTTGGATCCTATTAGCTAGGATTTTGTTGAGGATTTTGGAATCCATATTCATCAGGGATATCGGTCTGAAATTCTCCTTTTTGATGAGGTCTTTGCCTAGTTTGGGGATTAAGGTAATGCTGGCCTCATAGAATGAGTTTGGAAGTTTTCCTTCTGTTTCTATTTTTTGAAACAACTTCAGTAGAATATGTATTATTTCTTCTTTGAATGTTTGGTAGAATTCCCCAGGGAATCCATCAGGCCCTGGACTCTTGTTTTTTGGGAGGTTTTTGGTCACTGCTTCAATCTCGTTACTAGTTATTGGCCTATTCAGGTTGTCAATTTCTTCCTGTTTCAGTCTTGGCAGCTTATCGGTTTCCAGGAAGGCCTCCATTTCATCCAGATTGCTCAGTTTATTGGCATATCGTTGTTGATAATAATTTCTAATAATTGTTTCTATTTCCTTGGTGTTAGTCATGATCTCTCCCCTTTCATTCATAATTTTATTAATTTGGGTCCTTTCTCTTTTCTTTTGGATAAGTCTGGCCAGTGGATTATTGATCTTATTAATTCTTTCAAAGAACCAACTTCTAGTTTCGTTGATCTGATCTACTGTGTTTCTGGTTTCTAATTCATTGATCTCTGCTCTAATTTTAATTATTTCTCTTCTAATGCATGGCTTAGGCATCATTTGTTGCTTTTTCTAGTTCTTTAAGGTGGAGAGTTAGTTGGTGAATTCGGGATTTTTCTATTTTTTTGAGTGAGGCTTGGATGGCTATGTATTTCCCCCTCAGGACCGCTTTTGCAGTATCCCATAGGTTTTGGACCGATGTGTTTTCATTCTCATTGATTCATGAATTGTTTAAGTTCTTCTTTGATTTCCTGGTTGACCCAAACATTCTTGAGCAGAGTGGTCTTTAGCTTCCAAGTGTGTGAATTTCTGCCAAATTTTTTCTTGTGATTGAGTTCCATTTTTAAAGCATTGTGTTCTGAGAATATGCAGGAAATAATTTCAATCTTTTGGTATCAGTTGAGACCTGATTTGTGACCCAGTATGTGGTCTATTCTGGAGAAAGTTCCATGTGCGCTCGAGAAGAATGAGTATTCTGTTGTTTTAAGGTAGAATGTTCTTTATATATCTATGAGGTTCATCTGGTCCAGTGTATCATTCAAAGCTCTTGTTTCCTTGTTGATTTTCTGCTTAGATGATCTGTCCATTGCTGAGAGTGGAATATTGAGGTCTCCTACAATTAACATATTGTTATCAATATGACTCTTTATTTTGATTAACAGTTGGCTTATGTAAATGGCTGCTCCCATGTTGCGGGCATAGATATTTACAACTGTTAGATCTTCTTGTTGGATAGACCCTTTAAGAATGATATAGTGTCTTTCTGTGTCTCTAACTACAGACTTTAGTTTAAAATCTAATTTGTCTGATATAAGAATTGCTACAGCAGCTTTTTTTTGAGGTCCGTTGGCATGGAAGATGGATCTCTATCCCTTCACTTTCAGTCTGGATGTATCTTTAGGTTCAAAATGAGTCTCTTGTAGACAGCATATGGATGGGTCCTGTCTTTTTATCCAATCTGCAACCCTGTGTTGTTTTATGGGATCATTTAGGCCATTCACGTTGAGAGTGATTATTGAAAGATATGAATTAATTGTCATCATGTTGCCTGTGAAGATGTTGTTTTTATAGATTGTCCCTGTAAATTTCTGTTGTAGATCACTCTTGGGGTCTTTCTCCTTTTATAGAACCCCCCTTAATATTTCTTGCAGGGCCAGCTTAGTGGTCACATATTCTTACATTTTCTGCCAGTCTTGGAAGCTCTGCATCTCTCCATCCATTCTAAATGAGAGCCTTGTCAGATAAAGTATTCTTGGCTGCATGTTCTTCTCATTTTGTACCCTGAATATGTCTTGCCAGGCCTTTCTGGCTTGCCAGGTCTCTGTGGATAGGTCTCACGTTATTCTGATGTTCCTCCCTCTGTACTTAAGGAATCTCTTCCCCCTAACTGCCCTTAAGGTGGTTTCCTTGGTTCTAAGATTTGCAAGTTTTACTATTACATGCCGGGGTGTTGGCCTGTTTTCCTTGATCTTGGGAGGGGCCCTCTCTGCCTCTAGGACGCAAATGTTTGTTTCATTCCCCAGATTAGGGAAGTTCTCAGCTCCGATTTGCTCAAATACATCTTCTAGTCCTCTCTGTCTCTCCACTCCCTCCAGGATTCCAATTATTCTGACATTGGAACACTTCATGGTGTCACTTATTTCTCTGATTCTATTTTCTTGGATTCTGAGTTGTTTTTCCCTGGCCTCCTCTTTTCCCTTTTTATCTATTATATTTTCTTCCAGGTCACTTATTTGTTCTTCTACCTCACTTACCCTAGCTGTTAGATTATCTAGATTGGACTGGATCTCATTGATAGCATTTTTAAGTTCTGCCAATTCAGCTTTCATTTCTGCCCTTAGAGACTCTATGTTGCCATTAATTGATTTCTCCATTCTAGCTATTGTGTTCACAATTGCTAGCTTGAATTCCGTCTCCGACATCTTGGTTATATCTGCATCCATTTGTAAATCTGCGGCATAAGTCATAATCTCTGAGTCTTTTCTAATTTGGGGGTTCCTCCTCCTAGTCATTCTGTTGATGGGTGGTTAAGGGAATGTACAGAATCCAAATTATTGACCAGAACCCAAGCAAGATTTGCCTGTTTTCTAGAGACCTTAGGGTTGCTGGCCTCTTGTTTTCCCCGGCTGTTTTCTGGGGGAGGGGCCTGCCATGCTGTGACTCATGCAACCCTGTTTGGGCAGAGTTGCCCTGCCCCCCTGTGGCGGGGGATGGGCTCAGCAGGAATCAGTCTTTGGGGCTTTTGTTCTCTGGCGTCTTTCCCTGGTGGCTTTCCGCGTCTCTTCTGAGAGTCAGAGCAGAAGAATCTGTTTCCAACCCTCTGCGTCAGAGCGGAGAGACCACAGTCTGTTCTTCAGTGAGCTCTCCAGTCCACCCTGACTTCGTTTCTGTCTGTGCTGCTATAAACTGCAGCGTCCTGGGTTGTGGGTCCCTCCACAGCATTCCCAGTCCTGCCTCCAGGTCGGGGCACGTCTCTGCCCTTTGTGCTTCTAAAACCACCAGACACTCCCAGTTCACATGCGCGACCCTGCCGCTCCGGGTTTCCGGCCCTGGGGCTGCCCTAAAGTCCTTTCCCTACCGCTACTGCTCTGCCAGTCTGTGCCCTGTCCCCAGTGAGTGAGGCTGTCGCTCACCAGCGGTGTAGGATCCCCACAGCCAGGCTCCCTCCCACTGCCATTTATCCTCAGATATCTGCCCGCAGAATCACAGCTCCCTACTTCCTACCTTGAAACCAACCACCCACAATATTCTGTTTGTAGAGATCCAGATCTTCTTACATCTCAGGCTGATTTCGTGGGTGCTCAGAGTAGTCTGGTAGATATCGAGCTCAATCCCAGGGACCAGTTGAAAAAGGGTCCCCTAACTTCTCTGCCATCTTTTCTTCTCCCCTTATCCCAGTTTCTGGCTTGTAACATAGATCCTGGCAACAGAGTAGAGAGATGATCGCTATTTTTTGAATGGATCAATAAGTGTCTTCTTTGATGCATGATTTAATGACTTGCCAATTTGTTAAAAGTTTTAATCGAAAAATATAAAACTTTATTATTGACTCAGGAGAGCCTTATATGCTACATATTATTTATAATTACATGTTGTGTATTAGCATAGCAAATGTGATGTACAAAAAGGGGATTTGAGATGAGTTACTTCAGAGTCAATAAATTTACAGTGGCGTCTATATTTGAAAGTAGAATACATACATATGTGAGTACCTGCGAATTCAGAAGACTAGAACTTGCCTTGTCCTATACATTAATAATTCAGTATTTTGCATTCTTATACAGGGCAAACTCTCTACCCACAGAATACTTGGGAATGCAAACTGGCTGTGCTAAGACACAGAGGGGTTCTTCCATGATTAGGCAGCATTTGATTAGAGGTGATTATAACTTGCCTGTTCTTCCTTTTCACTTCCCTCCTACCACTTACTTCCCCAACTCTACTCTCATCAGATACAAATATGGATCAGCCCCAAAGTGTTGGACCACATGGCTGGCAAATAGCAGTAATCAACAGAAGCCTCATTATTGTTTTAGAATCACCTGCCTGCTGAGGTTTAACCAATTAATCTTTCCCCAATAATCAAGAAATTAGTGCAGTTTTTCTTTATCTATGATTTGGGCTTATATTTGTCCTCTGCCCACATCTTCTCATTACTCCCACTGACTGTACCTATTTAATGTTCTACTAAATTTCACTTACATGGACCCCCCCCAGCCCTGCTTCTTTTTCCGATAAACTTTTATAACAGTGGTGAAATTTCACAATGTTATAGACATGTAGTAGCTTTCACATATGTCCAGGTAAATAACACTTAAACTTACTCATTTCTGTTTCCCTTCACTTCTATACCTACACCTGGATGTAGGTGATTCAGAAAGTTTAGAGATGCATCAAGTATTGGTCTGAGCAAAAGAGAAATCATAACTCAACATATCTTAGGTAAACTCGTAGGGCTAAAATTTCTTATATCAGGAACAGTGTTTTTCAGGTATTGTCTCTAGATTCTTTATCCTAAGCATTAGTTATGCTGAGAACTAAAATTAGCAATTAACCTGATAAGAACAGATATTACACTTGATCTTAAGCTGGAGGCATCACAATTCCAGACTTCAAGTTATATTAGGAAGCTTTAGTGATCAAGACAATATGGTACTGGCACAAAAACAGACACATAGATCAATGAAACAGAATAGAGAACCCAGAAACGGATTCTCAACTATATGGTCAGCTAATCTTCAACAAAGCAAGAAAGAATATCCAATGGAAAAACAGATAGTTTCTTCAACAAATGGTGTTGGGAAAACTGGACAGCAGCATGCAAAGCAATGAAATTGGACCACTTTCTTTCACCAAATGCAAAAATAAATTCAAAATGGATGAGAGACCTAAACCTGAGACAGGAAACTATCAAAATCCTAGAAGAGAACACATATAGTACTCTCTTTGACATTAGCCATAGCAGCTTCTTACTAGCTACATCTCCAGAGGCAAACAAAAGCAAAAATGAACTATTGGGACTTCATCAAGATAAAAAGCTTCTGCATAGTGAAGGACACAATCAGCAAAACTAAAAGGCAACTTTGGGAATGGGAGAAGATATTTGCAAGTGACATATCTGATAAAGGGTTAGATTCCAAAATCTATAAAGAACTTATCAAACTCAACACCCTAAAAACAAATAACCCAGTTAAAAAATGGGCAGAAGACATGAATAGACATTTTTCCAAAGAAGACATACAGATGACTAACAGACACATGAAAAGATGCTCAACATCACCAGGGAAATACAAATCAAAACTACAATGAGATATCACCTCACATCTGTCAGAATGGCTAAAATTAATGACACAGAAAACAACAGGTGTTAGAGAGGATCTGGAGAAAGGGGAACCCTTACACTGTTGGTGGGAATGCAAACTGATGCAGCCACTCTGGAAAACAGTATAGGTTCCTCAAAAAGTTAATAATAGGGGCGCCTGGGTGGCTTAGATGTTAAGCGTCTGCCTTCAGCTCAGGTCATGATCTCAGGCTCCTGGGATTGAGCCCCGCATCAGGCTCCCTGCTCCACAGGAAGTCTGCTTCCAGGGAGCCTGCTTCTCCCTCTCACCCTCCCCCTGCTTGTGTTCCTTCTCTCGCTTTGTCTCTCTCTGTCAAATGAATAAATAAAATCTTAAAAAAAAAAAAAGTTAAAAATAGAACTACCCTACAATCCAGCAATTGCACTACTAGGTATTTACCCAAAGAACAAAAACATAGTGATAGGAAGGGATACATGCACCCCAATGTTTATAGCAGCATTATCAATAATAGCCAAATTATGGTAAGAGCCCAAATGTCCATTGACTGATGAATGGATAAAGAAGATGTGGTGTTTATATATATATAATGGATGTATGTATTCCATAAATATATAATGGAATATTACTCAGCCATAAAAAGAATGAAATCTTGCCATTTGTAAAAACATGGATGGAGCTAGAATGCATTATGCTAACTGAAATCAGTCAGAGAAACAAATACCATATGATTTCACTCATATGTGGAATTTAAGAAATGAAACAGATGAACACAGGGGAAAATAAAAAAAGAGAGAAGAAAACCATAAAAGAGGCTCTTAACTATAGAGAACAAACTGAGGTTTGCTGGAGGAGAGGTGGGTGGGGAGATGGGTTCAGTTGGTGATGGGTAGTAGGAGTACACTTTTGATGAGCACTGGGTAGGGTGTATAGCTCAGTGGTAGAACATTTGACTGATGAGCACTGGGTGATGTACGGAATTTCTGAATCACTAAATTCTACTCCTGAAACTAATATTACACTATATGTTAACTAAGTGGAATTTAAATAAAAACTTGAAACTACCAAAAAAAAAAAAAAATGAATGAATAGATAAATACTTGAAACTACAAAAAATAAAATAAGCAATTAAAAATCCAGTGATTTCTATTTGTATAAAATCAGTGATTTCTAAAAAATTAGTGTTTTTATTTATTTAAAACTTTGTGAACCAATACTTAGTGAATCAGTTGAAGGAAATTTAGGGAGGACTCTGATTTCATTTGTGTTTTAGAGCGGTACTCAAAGTAAATCCTGGTTAAATGAAGTCTTCCATAATAAATATGTTAAAAAAGGTATGAGTCCTCACTTTCCTCTTTACTTGCCAGAAAGTGTTAAAATTTGAAGGAAAAATTTATAGAAAAATTTAAACTAGCAAAAAATATATCTCTGGAGGTATACAGCCCAATTTCATTCCTACACATTAATAATAATACTGATTAGGACATTTTTTATTATAATTAGAAAAAAATCAAATTAGACAAGTATAACTTTATTTTAAATCACAATATATTTGAATTTAACATCTAAAAAAACAGCTTCCCTTTTTTTATTTTTCAAAATCATTTTGATAGAATTTTTTCGTGTAGTTTGTCTTTCATTTCTGTTTTGAGACAGATTTGTAGAATGCTAAAAACAAACTCATAACAATGACAAGCTTATAGTTAACTTTTATTTTTTCTCATGTAAATATTTTCCTAATCAAGGCATGAAACATTCAATGGAATCTCTTCAACCAGTTTGCAATGGTGAAGCTTGATTTTGCCCCTGGCTGAAACTTTCATTCCTTACTAGTGATAGAAATTGATATTTCACTAAACTCAATAGGTTGTCAAGCATATTGTACATCAATGACAATAGGGGCAGTGCATTCTTGTAACATCCTTTACTTGAGAATATATATAGCTATTAATCTTTACTTTTTCTCACTGACATAAATGTAAGGTCTATATAATAAATCGATGGCATTTTGTATCTCTCTTTTGTATTTGATAGTATTTGCTCCTTCCTTAGCTTGCTCCTTTTCTGTTATAGCCAATTTATGTTCAGTTAATGCTTTCTAGTTTATATTCCATTATCATTACTTTATTAACCAGGGAATGGTTGATGAAGCTGATTTGTTATGTTTAAGCAGCTCTAGTGAGTTCAGAATGTAAATTGTATTTTACTGAGTAACCACTATGTGCCAGGGAGTGCAAATGCCACTTTTGGTGACTTAAATAATTTGAAGCATCTTCTGATTGCATTTTCCAGCTGAATAAATTTATAGTAAACATAGTTAGGAATTTTAAGTCTTTTAGAATTAAACTTATGAGTATTTTAGACTCCAGATAGAGAACAACCATTAGAATGGAAGAGTTATTTCCCAATAAATAATGACTACAACATAAAATATAGTTTACCTGTTTATATTACTCTATATATGCAAAAATGTCATCAATAAAAGGATTGATGCAAGGAAAGAAGAAGGAAGGGAAGGTAGGAAGGAGGGAGGAATGCAGGAAGGCATGAAGGCAGGCAGGCAGGAAGGAAGGGAAAAAAGAAATTATTTTCTATTTTATTTATGTTACATTGGATAAAGTGCTGACGGTAGAGACTTAAGACTTGGATTCAAGTTCAGCTCTTAACATTTCAATTACATTGGACCAAAGAGAATACACAGTCTCTTAGCCTCAGGGTTCTTATCTATAAAATGAGTGTAACAATAACAGTTATGTGAAAGATTTAGCAAAGTTCATAGAACACATATGAAATGAACTTCTAATTATTTCCTAATACTGATTTTTTAAAAATATGTTTTTTAATGATTTATTTATTTATTTTAGAGAGAGAGAGAGAGGGAGTGAGTGAGTGGTGGGTAGAGGGAGAAGAAGAGAGAGAGAATATCTGGTAGACTCCCCACTGAGTGTGGAGCCCCATGCAGGGCTCAATCTCAGGACCCCAAGATCATGACCTGAGCTGAAACCAACAGTTGGACACTTAACTGACTGAGTCTCAGGCAGGTGCCCCTGATGGTTTCTTTTTTAAAGCCATTAACTGTGGTTTTTTGTTTTTGTTTTTTTTTTTACAAATTCTGATAGCTATGAGCTAAGATCTTATAGAAACAATTTCATAAAATTACTATAACTAACAACTCAAACTCATAAAAGCAATACAATGAATTAATATTTATGTGATTGTGTGCATTTCTAAGGACTTCTTGGCTTATTTTTTTTTGTCATGTGCTCCTTTGTTCTTTTAAGAACAATTTGTATAATGTTTGATATACAATCAGACTACAAACATTGTCATCATGATAAGCCCAGGAAATACAGACTTATATGGGCACAAAAACATAATCTAGGATGGATCACATACTACTTCATCTCTTAAAATGCCACATTAAAAAAAGGATGGATATCATAGATGACCAATTTTCTTTTTTTCTTTTTTTTAAGATTTTACTTATTTATTTGTCAGAGAGAGAGAGAGAGCACAAGCAGAGGGAGAAGCAGACTGCCCCCTGGGCAAGGAGTCTGACATGAGACTCAATCCAGGGACCCTGGGATCATGACCTGACCTGAAGGCAGACTCTCAACTGATTGAGCCACCCAGACATCCCATAGATGACCTATTTTCATTAATCCAGTAAAGTATCAAAGAATAGGCTAACCTCTAGAATCATTATATAGTGAATTGAAACAACCTCCAAGGACACAGACAACAGAAGTTTAGAAGCCTGCTGCACTATCTTCTGGATGGCTTTTCAATTCAGGGAATTATAGAATAGAGCCCATTATATTAGTATTTGAGAAAAGAACAAGGGGCTCCATCATGCTAATGATATCTGTTGAGAGAACAAGATGTAATTGAGAAACATATCAGAAGCTTCTGAGTATTCAGGAACAAAACAATATATCATTTAAAAAATTAAGTAATTGATTAAGTAATTAAATGGATATGCATTTGATTTTCCGTACTAATTTATCCCATTGATAGCCTTCATATGTTTTTGGAATAAATTATAGCAGTCACTTAAGACATAATGCTAGTTTTAATGGTTTATTGGAATAACAGAATTTTTTTTTTTTTTAATCTCCCTAATCTCACTAAAATGCTGACACATTCAGTAGTATCTAATTTGGCCTTTTGATCATGGCTCCCTGATATTGGCATTGGTACATTTTATTTTTGTTAATGAATCTTTAGATGTATTAAACATCCTGACTAAACTTCTTTGGCTCTGATTATCTCAGAGTTGGAAAGAAGTGCCATGATGATTTCAATTGTTTGAAATTTATAAGAACTAAGCATTTGGCTTGGATGATAAGCCTATTTAATCAATATGCTATACTTTCTTTGTACTTGCTTACCTCAGAATTAATAGAAGCCTGTAAGCATAAGTAGGAAGCCCTCTATTCTACTTATTAACTATTTTATAATCTTCATTTATTTACCTGCAAAATGGACATTCTAGTACCTATTTCTCAGTGTTGTTAAGAAGATTAAATGAAACAACTAATATAAAGTAAATGAGTCTTAATTTTTCATTCTCGTTACCCCTTTTATTGATTTTTTCCATTAAGCTAAACTTTTATGCAATGGACTAAAAAGAATTGAAAACTTACATAAGATACATTTTAACACAAACACACACACCTATACATATAAAACATATATGTTACAATGTATTTAATTATATCATATGCATCAGATATTAATGGTACTGGTATTATATGTAATAAATGTATATCACAAGTTTAAGCATATATGTGCAACATATATCTTTTGATACTATCAACATACAAAGATTTCAGCACGTATATGTTAAATATTTCTTTCTGCTCAGTGGTTTATGCTACCAATAAACAAAACCTAAGACAGGTAAGTGAAAATGTTAATTTCTTTGGCTGCTAGAAGTTGCATCCCAGAATCTCTTAAGTTCTATTAGGAAGTAGTTTTAAAGATGAAAAGCATGGAAATGTTCTATTCTCCAAGCACATGGTATTTTCCAAAACAATGTCAGCCCTCAATGAGCGTGCATTAGATTTTCAACTAAAATGAAGTTCACTTGCGATCAGTTTGTTCCTTTGACCCATTGGGTGTTAGCAAAGAATGTTGCTAATGTTTTATATTATTATTAATAAATGTTGCATTTGGTGTGGAATGCCAGAATTTTCACTTATGATAACATTAATCAAATATATATTACTCTGTTTCCCACAAGCATAATTTGAGTAAAGACTAAGTATAAACTAATCTGAAATGTGTGGTAACTTGGTGACAGATACAGCACAGCTTGACTCAGCAATCATTCTGAGATATTTTGCAATTATTTTCAATCACAGATATTCAACAGTTCTTGTAAATGCCAGGCTGAAACCTGGGACATCATTTTCTGATTTGATAATCATCTCCTTGAGAAGTTCAATCTAGAAAGGAATACTGCTGAGCTGAAAGTGTCTGTGAGTGAGTGAATGGAGATCTCTATTAAACACATGTGCCGTTCTCTGCAAATGCAGGCTTTCCTTCTTGTTCTGACAAACATTTTGAAAATTAATGTTACTGATCACAATGAGGGGTGGCGCACCAGTACATCTCATGTTATTAAAGCACAAAACTCCTCACATTTTGTACTTTACCAGTATTCTGCATCTATAAATGGCAGTAATAAAACCTTTTTCTCCGTATGTATGCATAAAGAAATAGAATCCATACTTCTTAAGACAACTTTGATTTTTTTTTATAATTTATTTTATATCATTGGGGGCAAAATATTTCAATTTTAAAGGATGGGGCAGAAGTTTTCTTAGCCCAGAGAATGGCACTTGTTTAGCACAGCACCTTGATGGGCCATTTGGGTTGTTTGGCTGTAGCTTGGTAGGGAAGGAAAGAGATGATGTTATAAAAAAAAGAAAGGAAAATAATTTTTTTCCACCAACTGCTGGTGATGGAAAAAAAAGAGGTGAACGTAAATGAGAGAAAGAAATGAGCTCAACAAATGCTTGAGAATACGAAGATTTAAGTCAACAGCTTTCAACCTTGTCAAAACCAACACCCTCCTTTTATTCTATCATAAATGTTTTAATAAATTTTATTGAGATATACTTTACCTAAAATAAAATGGAAATACTCTTAGCATACAGTACAATGAGTTTTGGTGAATATGTATATATATCTATCCAACTACCATGACAGAAGATACAGAACATTTGCAACACCTAAAAAAGTATTCTTGTATTCCACTGCAGTCAATCCTGACATGTCTTTTCCCAGACTACCTTTGATCTACTTTCTTTCACCATGATTAATTTTATCTTTTTTAAAATTTTGTATAATTGCAACCACACAATATGTGGGTTTTTGTTTTTGTTTTTTGTTTTTGTTGTTTTTGTTTTTTTGATCTGGCTGCTTTCACTTCTATAATGTTTTTAAGGTTCATCTATGTTGTTGCACCAACATGAATATTTAGTAGCAAATACTTTATAATGTTCCATTTCCATAATAAAATGATCTATAAATATGTCCTTAATTTAATGTAGAAATAAATTTAATTTTTATAGCTAGATATCATAAGTATCATGACATGTGAATATATAGGCATATCTAATACTATGAATTAACCAGATACCTGTGCCTATGATAGAAATGATGAATGGATCCCTTCATCACTAGAGAATATCTCTGTTTATCCCTGGCAATATTATTTGCCTTAAAACCTAGTTTTTTATGTTAATTGCAGCTATTCCAATTTTCTTTTTTTTTTTTTTTTTAAAGATTTTATTTATTTATTTGACAGAGAGAGACACAGCGAGAGAGGGAACACAAGCAGCGGGGGAGAGTGAGAAGCAGGCTTCCCGCGGAGCAGGGAGCCCAATGCGGGGCTCGATCCCAGCACCCTGGGATCATGACCTGAGCCGAAGGCAGATGCTTAACGACTGAGCCACCCAGGCGCCCCTATTCCAATTTTCTTTTGATTAAAGTTAACATAGTATATATTTTTTTATTATTTTACTTTTAAACTACCTATGACTTTATATATTATATGTTTATATTTAGTGTGATTATTGATACAGTTGGATTTAAGCCTATCATCTTGCTACCCGTTTTCTCTTTGCCCCATCTGTTCTTTGTTCCTTTTTTTTTGGTCTTCTTTTTAAAGACGGCAAATTTGGATAATCATGGGCCATTTTTTCTTCAATGAATGTTTTATTGTCCCCTTTCTCTATCCTATGGGGGAAACCAATTACCCATAGGTCAGGTCCCTGCAGCTCACTGATACTCTTCATTTATTTATTTTTTCTCTCTGTGTTTAATTTAGATAGTTTCTATTGCTGTATCATCAAGTATCCTATTTTTTCTTCTGAAATTTCCTACCTGGCTTTAATCCATTCAATGCATTTTTATTCTTAGGTATTGAAGTTTTTATCTCTCAGATTTACTTTGGGTCTTTAAAAAATATTTTTCAATGTTTCCACTTTACTTTTTAATATATTGAGTATGTTGTAATAACTGCTTTAATATCCTTATCTGCTAAATCTAACATCTGTGTTCGTTCTTAATCAACTTTGATTGATTTTTCTCCTAAATTTAAAGTATTTGCTGCTTCTTCCTATACCTCATAATCTTTGATTAGGTTGTGAATTTCACCTTGCTGGGAACTAAGGAGCTAGATACTTTTGTATTCTTATAAATATTCTTGAGTTTTGTTCTGGGACACAGTTAATTTACTTGGAATCATTAGGATCTTTTCATGCCCTGCTTCTATGATCTATTTGGCAGAAGACAATCAGTGTTTAATCTTGACCTAATTATTTCTTACTACTGAGGCAAGACTTTTCTGTGCACTCTACCCAATGCCAAATGAATTATGAGATTTTCTCACCTAGCTGGTAAAAATAGGCACACCCACCATGTGTAAATGCCAGGTATTTCTTCTAATCCTTTTGGATTTTTTTTTTTTTTACAACAAGTCAACAAGTAGTTTTCTCACATGCGTGCACTAATAATTCTCTGCTGGAAATTTGAGGAGGATCCTCTACAGATCTGGTGTTTTCTATGGGCTTTCTAATCTCTGGTACTCTGTCTAGTAATCTGTAGTTACCTTATTTTCCCAGAATCCAAAACTCTATGTTTTTCTTTCTTTTTTTTTTTTTTTTTAAGATTTTATTTATGTGTGGGAGAGAGGACGAGTGAGAGCCAGAGAGAGAGCACGAGCTGTGGGGGGTCTCGGGGGGCTGGGACAGAGGGAGAGGGAGAAGCAGACTCTCCACCAAGCGGTAGCGATAAGCCAAAGGCAGGCACTTAACCAACTGGGCCACCCAGGTGCCCCTCAACCCTATCTTCTAAACTCAGGGAGTCGGCCTATATCTGCATGTGTTCGCCTCCTATGCTGCAACCTGGAAATGTCTCAAAGCAGTAATCTGGGCCAATCATAGGACTAACCTTATTTGTTTTCTGTCTCTCTGGGATGTCTTTCCTTTGTTGCCTGATGTCTAGATCTTGAAAACTGTTTCATAAATTGGGTTTTGTTTTTCTGGTTGTTTCTGATGGCAGAGAAATTGCAGTCCAAGTAAATACCAGTTTAGCTGGAAGCAGAAGTCTGGCTTGGTTTTGTTTTAAGAACACTTTTCACTGGGTAGTGAGTCCTAGGTTGGCAGTTACTTTCTTTCAGCTTTTTATAATATGTGTTTCTATCTCCTGAAATTGCATTCTTTCTTTTTTTCTTTAAAATACTCTCTACACCCAACATGGGGCTCAAACTCACAACCCTGAGATCAAGAGTTGCCTTCTCCACGGACTGAGCCAGCCACGCACCCTGAGATTGCATTATTTCTTGAGAAGCTAATTATCACCTCTATTTATTTTTTTCCTCTGCAGATATGTCTTTTTTCCTCTACCTGTTTTGAAAACGTTCTTTGTTTTTGCATTTTAGCAGCTTATAACCTATCTAAATATGGTTTTCCTTATACTTCTTGAGTTTGTAATAATTCCTGATTTTATAATTTGCTGTCATTTGTGTTTTTGGAAACTCTGAGGCATCATCTCTTCAAATGTTTCTCATTCTTTCTCTTTTTTTCTTTTTAAAGACTTAGATTATCAGTATGTTATACTAGGAATTGTATTGCCTAGGTCTCTCTCACTTTTTTCTTTTTTTCTAACTTTTGCTGTTTTGTGCTTTGTTTTGCATACTATTTCTTACCTGTATTTCAGTTGCAGAAAATCTTATCTGTTATGTCTAATCTACATTAGACCCATCTATTAAATGAATAAATTCACCTATGATAGGTGAATACAGAATTTTCATTAAATCTTTAAAATAGTTTCCATTTAACTGTGAGAATTCTCTTCATGTCTTTTTTTTTTTTTCTAGCATATTATTTTTTAGAATCCATACCTGATAACTCCATCTTCTATCTATTCTTGCTCTTGGTATCAATTAGGATATCTCATCTCTTTGTATGTTTGTTTATTTTCCATTGTATACTGATAATGATATTATAGAGATAAATTGAGGCCTCAGATAGTGTTATCTCTTTATAGAATGAATTTTTGTGATTATAAAGTAGTTAGGGTTACTTGCAACCTAAAATCACCTTTATCCAATCAGGGCTTAAAGTATTTTGAAGCTAGGCATCAATCCTTATAATGTATTACTTGTGAACTGATACAAATCTGTCTTTTTAACTCCCATATCCTTGATTGTATGCCTGCACATAATTTTTAGTACATCTGAAAGATGTTGCCCGACCATGCAATTTCCCATCTCCCTTCTTTGGCACCTATCTCTCCATTTACCTGAAATGTCATTGCCCACTCCTAGACACATCATGCTCATTTATTTATTTATTTTTTAATTTTTTTATTGTTATGTTAATCATGCTCATTTATTATGTCACAGATTAAATGTCAACTACTCTGTAATACCTTCCTTCTCCCTCACTGTCTGAGCAAATAGCTTATTTCCCTAGATTCTCATAGCCTTTTTAGCAAAATTGCTTGGCTAGTACTTTCACATTCTGTTATTAGGTATCTCTTGTCCCTTTATAACATAAGCTGTTTGAGGAAAGAACTAGGTTAAAGTTGTAATTGTAATAGGGGACCAAAACCTCAAAATCTTTATGTCCCCAATGTGTAATACATTACCTGAAATATAGTAGGCTGCCTAATAATGGTTGC
The DNA here is from genome assembly GCF_964656455.1 of Halichoerus grypus. NCBI lineage: Eukaryota > Metazoa > Chordata > Mammalia > Carnivora > Phocidae > Halichoerus > Halichoerus grypus. The sequence continues at coordinate 46,540,322 of NC_135714.1, forward strand.
TGAATTGTGGTCCTGGGGTTTCAGTGCTGTATTCTTTAGTACATTTCATGCCTTGTAGCATTCTCCGGAAATATGCTTCTGTGATCTCTGACCAAATCTAACTGGAACACTTCTGTATTAAAGGACTGTGAATCCCTAGGTAGTGATTTCAGCATGCTTCCACTCTTATGCCAAATCTAAACCATATGCTGTCAAAAGCATTGCCCTAGGGCTAAAATCAGATCCAGAAAAATTAAGTGTTTCCATGAATTTAGGCTAATTCTCAGTAGTTACTCTTGTTCCAATTCTTGCTTTTAAATGATTTTTTTTTAAATACAACAAAGTAGGTTAAAATGTCTTTTCATATAGTACAAATTAAAAAAAATCATTTACAAAAGCAGGAGCATGTGTAGATTTTGAGCTCAGATTTCAGTGGTTTTTCAAGACATCAAAAGGGATCTAAGAAGCTGAGTAGGTGGTAAGATAGGTGGATTAAAAGAAGAAATGTGATTATCAAAAATTAGACTGATTCATTTGGGGCAGGACTCAAACCAGGTGATGAGGAGAAATATGGGAAGACAGGTAGAGACTGGTGTCCAGAATGAGTGATAACAAACGCTAAAATGATACATGTTTGAAGATGTTGTCATGGACACACAGTATGGGAAGACATGTCTGCAGGTAGACACAGACAATACACTTAGGAATTGAATGCACTCTAACCATTCAGAGGAGTAAAAGATGCCAGAGAGGAATAGCAGCACATGGAAGTCCTTTGCATTTCTGAAGAAATCTGACAAAAGCATGCAGGGATCTAAATTTTGTATAAGTTGGATACTGAGCTTTCTAAAAACTCAAATTTAATTTTGTCATCTGTTCTACCCCAGACATTCATGAATATGCACAGACACAGACACACAGGCACACATGATTTTAACGATTTCCCTGGACTCTTAGAATTAAAAAAAAAAAGAAAGAAAGAAAGAAAAAGGAAAGAAAACAAGAACAATAACAAACAAACTCTAAAGATCTCAATATTGCCTGCAATGCCCTGCATACCTGAATGCAGCTGCCTTTTTCAGCCCCATCTCACCATATGCTCCTCCTCATTTACTCATTTGCAGCCACCAAGACTTGAATGAAAACCCTTAACTTCTTCATACCCTCTCCCCTTTCTCTTGTAAACCGTAAATTGCATTTCTAATCTCAACTAAAGCTTCCTAATGGAAACTTGCCCTGAAATCACAAAGTCAAATCAACCTGTTACAGACTGTAATAACAACATCCAAATTTCTTTTTTTTTTTTTTTTAAATCACCAGAGTTTAAGAATATTATTGACACCCTTAACTGGATGCTAAGATTCATGAGGAAAGAGACACTATATCTTTTTGCTTACCATGGTCTTCTCAGAGCTTAGTATAATGAACAGCATATCTGGGTTCATTATGGCAAGGACTCAAGAAAAAAGGATAATCAGTGAAAGACTCATTAGAACAGAGCACAGCTTAAGTTCTTGGATATAGAAACAGAATAGTATTCCGGACACCAGGAAAAGGATACAAGGATACAACAAAACTACCAGAAAGACGGCTGAATTGTTTGTATAGGGCTTTCCAAAGTCTGGAAAGATAACTGAAATGAGGCAGGGCTGAAATTGTAACCTGCAGCAAAATGGTATCTATTGTATTTAATAATAAGCAGTTAACATTTACTGAGAATTAATCATGTACCAGGAATTTGTCTACACATGGTCAACTACCTTATATGAGGTAGGAATTATTATTATCCCTATTTTTAAATATAATAACACTGAAAAACACAGATTTTCCTTATCTTAAAACATGGCTGAAGTTCTAAGAGGTAGCTGAGCTGAGATATGAAGCTAGATATTGGTATATAGCACGTTTTCTTTTTGCTTAGAATGGTATTATGTTTTCATGAAGATCTACTCAGACTACGTAAATAACACAAATACTAACTCCTTTGTGAAGAATTTTTCAAGATAGAATCAATCCCTTAAGAAGCTCCCAGGGTTATTATAACATAACTGTAATATAGCAGCGTAGCATTAAAGTCTATTGTAATCACTTGTCAACATATATCTTCTCTATTAGATATTCCTTTTCTTAAAGGCAGGGATTATACAATGTTCATCTTTACATTCCCAGAGCATTACTACACTTTACACAAAATAAATGCTCCACAAATGATGGTTTAATAAATATTTGAGGTCATGTTCAAATTTAGAGTTACTTAAATCAGATTTGTTCACTTCTTAAGCGACTGGAAATGATTTCATTTGAAGAAAACTCTATGTATGTGTGTGTGTGTGTATGTGTGTCTGTGCACATGTGTACTGGAACAAACTTACCATATATAATTCTTAAATGTGATCATATTATATCTTAAATTGGCATGGAATAGATATACCAATTATTCACACCTAAAACACTGTATAAAAACCATTCAGAAAAGGTAAAGAATCTGGCCACTTTCCCCCTTCTGAGTCCTGCTTAGCAAATGAATAATGAAAACATGAATGCACAAAAAGGAAATTAGTAGATGTTGGGCAGCAAAAAAGAAATTAACAATAAATTGCATATTAAATCATCTTAAATGTAATAATTTAACAATATTATTAGAAATCTCATATGCGGGCGCCTGGGTGGCTCAGTCGTTAAGCGTCTGCCTTCAGCTCAGGTCATGATCCCAGGGTCCTGGGATCGAGCCCCGCATCGGGCTCCCTGCTCCGCGGGAAGCCTGCTTCTCCTTCTCCCACTCCCCCGCTTGTGTTCCCTCTCTCGCTGTGGGTCTCTCTCTGTCAAATAAATAAAATCTTTAAAAAAAAAAAAAAAAGAAATCTCATATACTTTGAGGAGACAATTGCATTTTAATTTTTGAATATCAGAAAATGGAAAAGGATCATCTCCAACAACTGAGACAACTAATTAAAACTGTTTTACCTGTTTTCCACATGCTCATGATTTATAGTAGGAGCATATTGAATAGATAGATAATTCTCTAATACAATTCATCATTTTGCATTCTACATATTAACTGGACATCTCTATGTATTTTAAGTTTTTTATATTATACATATATAGATTATTCTTTGCTTGTTTTATCCTCCATATAATAACAAATATTTGTTATTTGAAAAATTCCAGACTCTTGACTGATATTGTCAATATTTGTCTAGGGATCTGGTATCATAAATATTATGTGTAATAGATTTGGAGATCAGTACTTTTAAGAAAGCATACTTAGATCAACCCATATGAAAATAATTCCATATTGTTCAGGCTAGGTAATAAGGATCATTTATTTGGACTGAGAAGTATAAACCCTAGAGCTTCACAAACTTACTCAAATCTCACTATGAAAACTAAAAAATGACAAGAAAGTACTCTCAACTAGTTCTCTAATGTTTTCTCATGACAGTAGGAAGAAGTTCTGAGAAAATTATTGGAGTCAAAGAACCTGTGTTTGTCTAGTAGAAGACAAAAATAAGTATTCAAAACAAATTTAGGTCTTCCAGGGAAGATGACACAATAAGAGGACCCTAAGCTCACCCTCATGCCCTGTAGGTGGGAGTGCAAACTGGTACAGTCACTGTGAAAAACAGTATGGAGGTGCCTCAAAACATTAAAACTAGAATTACCATATGACCCAGTAATTCCACTACTGGATATTCACCCAAAGAATACAAAAACACTAATTCAAAAAGATACACTTACCTCTATGTTTACTGAAGCATTATTTACAATAGCCAAATTATGGAAGCAGTCCAGGTGTCCATCGATAGACAAATGGATAAAGATGTTGTATATATACACAACGGAATATTACTCAGCCATATAAAAAGAAACCTTGCCATTTGCAACAACACGGATGGATCTAGAGAGTATAATGCTAAGTGAAATCAGAGAAAGACAAATATCATATAATTTCACTGATGCATGGAATTTAGGAAACAAAACAAACAAACAAAGAAAAAAAAGACAAACCAAAAAACAGACTCTTAACTGTAAAGAACAAACTAATGGTTACTGAGGGGAGGAGGGGAGAAGCATGGGTGAAATAGATGATGAGAATTAAGAATACAGCTATCATGATGAGCATTGAGTAATGTATAGAATTGTTGAATCACTATATTGTATACCTGAAACTAATATAACACTGCATGTTAACTATAGTGGAATTAAAATAAAATATAAATTAAAAAATTTTAAAAAGCCAAGATAACCAAATTCAGATCCACTTCATGTTATGAATCAGACAGACAAACTATTTGTGTGTAGATGACAATAAAACAAGTCCCTTATTGTAGTTTAGGGTCTCTTGTATTTTATAGCTTTAGGGTGCATAAGCCTTTTTGAAATTTTAACCGCTAGATACTGACTTCTAAGTTATACTCTGGAAAATGTGCCACACAGGAAATCCTCACCTTCTTTAAAAGTCATAAACAAATATATTTAAAATAAAATGTGTCTTCCTACTGTTAATTCTAGAGAAGATTCTTCAGGTAAGGATAGACAAGTCTACTTCCTATTCCTGAGATTTCTTTTCACCTTGAAAATCTCTCTTATTTTTGGTATCAGAACATCGGTGACCCCAAGAAGGGTTTGCGAATGGGGTAGTATATGTTACTCTTTAACATTTAGACCTAATTTTTGTTTTTATTTTTATCTTCTTTCATAACATTGTATGTGACACTATGAGAAAACATACAGTAGAAAACAGTGTAAAAGTAAGTATTCTGACATTAACATTATTAATTATTTTCTAGGACTTGCTGGTCTCATTCCTACATGTTTTTGGCATTTCTTTTTCTTTTTTTTTTTTAAGATTTTATTTATTTATTTGACAGAGAGAGACACAGTGAGAGAGGGAACACAAGCAGGGGGAAGGGGAGAGGGAGAAGCAAGCTTCCTGTTGAGCAGGGAGCCTGCTGCAGGGCTCCATCCCAGGACCCTGGGATCATGACCTGAGCCAAAGGCAGATGCTTAATGACTGAGCCACCCAGGCACCCCAGTTTTTGGCATTTCTTTTTGCTTGAGGGATCTCTTATTACTTTGCGTCCAAATACCGATACTATGCTACATAATCTAAAAACCTGGGTCCAGTAGATGGGAACAAAGACAAATACAGACATTTCCTTTCTCACTTTGTTAATGTAGAGTTGTGGCTTCCCATCAGAAACCCATCCATTCCTTGACTGAATGAATACGCATATACCTGAGGAAAACCACAGTGTGTAGCCTTAATTGCAAAATCTTCCCATTAATAAAAAAATGATTATAGAAATATTCATGCAAAATAAATGATCATAATATTGGAGAAACGGATTACTTTTGTTCCAATCCAATTCCATTGCATTCTGATTTTGTTTAGGGCAATTTTCATTATCTTCTGTTTCCCATTATCATTTTTCTCCTTAATAGACTATTTTCAGAACAGTTTTAGGTTCATAGAAAAATGTATACAGAGTTCCCATATACCAACTTTCCCCAACATGGTTTCTCCTACTATTGACATCGTGTATTGGTGTATTTTTTTTTAAGATTTTATTTATTTATTTGACAGAGAGAGACACAGGGAGAGGGAACACAAGCAGGGGGAGTGGGAGAGGGAGAAGCAGGATTCCCGCGGAGCAGGGAGGCCGATGCGGGGCTTGATCCCAGGACTCTGGGATCATGACCTGAGCTGAAGGCAGACGCTCAACGACTAAGCCACCCAGGCAACACTGGTGTATTTTTTTATCTGATGAACCAATATTGATACATGATTAAATACATGAGAGTTTATATGAGAGTTCACTCTTTGTACTGTACAGTTCTGTGGGTTTTACTAAATACATAATGTCATGTATTTACCATTAAAATATCATACAGCATAGTGTCACTGCCCTAAAAGTGACTTGTACTCCATCTGTTCATCTTCCCTTCCCTCTGAACTCCTGACATTGATCTTTTTTACTGTCTTTATAGTTTTGCTTTTTCCAGAATGTCATAGAGTTGGAACCATACAGTATGTAGCCTTTTCAGACTGACTTCTTTTACTTAATAATATGCATTTAAGGTCCTTCCATGACTTTCAATGGGTTGATAGCTCATTTCCTTCTCTTGTTGAATAATATTCCATTATATGGATGCACCACAGTTTATCATTCACCTATTGAAAGACATCTTGGTTTCTTCAAATTTTGGATAATTATATATAACACTACTATAAACATTCATGTTCAGGTTTTTGTGTGGAAATAAGTTGTCAATTCATTTGGGTATATCTATCAGGAAACATGGTTTCTGGATTGTCTGACAAGACTATGCTTAGCTTTGTAAGAAACTGCCAAAGTGACTTTATCATTGTACCAGCAATAAATGAGAGTTCCTTTTGCTCCACATCCTCATCAGCATTTGACATTGTCAGTGTTTTGTATTTTAACCATTCTAATAGGTGTGTAGGTTTTCATTGTTGTTTTAATTTGTGTTTCCCTGTTGATATATGTGGACCACCTCTTCATATTCTTATTTGTCATTCTTACATCTTCTTTGGTGAGGTGTCTGTTCAGATCTGTGGCCCATTTTTAATTGGGTTATTTTCTTATTGTTGAGTTTTAAGTGTTTTTTGCATATTTGAGATACAAATTCTTTATCAGGTGTGTCTTTTGCAAGTATTTTCTCCCAATCTGTGACTTGTCTTTTCATTATCTTAAAAGCATCTTTTGCAGAGCAGAAGTATGCAATTTAAATAAAATCCTATTTACCAATTTTTTCTTTTATAGTTTGTACTTGGTGTTGTATTCTAAAAAGTCATTGCCAAAACCAATGTTACTTAGATTTCCTCCTATGTTATTTTTTAGAAATTTTATAGTCTGTGTTTTATATTTAGGTCTATGATCCATTTTGAGTTGATTTTTGTAAAAGGCATAAGGTCTGTGTCTAGATTCATTTAATTGCACATGAAGTTTCCAACACCAAATTAAAAGGACATACATTATACCATCAATTATGTCATTATAGTTCTATCATTATATCATTTAGCTTGGGAAAAGTTTGTAAGGGACCCATGGCTAACTCTATTGAAATCTGTAATAAGGCTTAGATCATCCAGGAGTAATACTTATTCAAATATCATCTTAAATGACCTTGGATATTTCCTTTCCAAAGTGAGATATTATTATCTATCTCAAGACAAAAAACATACACATGTATGTACCCATATATCAAAAAAAAAAGTGACTTTCATCATTTTATGGTTCTGCTTATAACAGAGATCCCACATGAATGTCTAATGGGCACACTAAAATGACTATAGTGTTATACCAAATAATCAAAGGGAGAGTTAAAATTTGAAGTGTTGTGTGTATCATGGATATGCCTGCTGAAAACAAACCCTTTCTACATCTACAAAAAATGATATGATAGGGGAAATTTAATGATCACTGGCAAAAGGAAACTAGGGTGGCAATGAAGAATATAGTTAGTTGGTAGCTGTTCTCATTAACATACTTTAAAAATGGATAATAGGACTTTAAAATTAAGGTCTTCACTTTTAATAGTTGATATGTATCCTACAAAGAAGTTGGATTTTTAATCTCACTGTGTTCAATCTCAAACACTTGAGTAATTAATCTAGAATTTAATGTATAACGTAGAGGTGTTTTATAGTCATGTGCTTTGGCATATAACTTGTGTTTAGTGTGTTTGTATGTATTCAATTGTCATATATCTGTAAAATTACTCACATGTTTTTGTATTTTAGATTTTTATTTCTTTTAAAAAAGAAGCTCAATGTGTCATGATTTTGAGACCAAAAAGTAAATAAAATAAAATAAAATAAAAATTGAACCCCATATTCTTTATTAAACATGGGGACTTTGTTCAGGTAATATGATTTTTCTCCTTTTATTACATTACATAAAATATTTATTACATATTAGAAGTATATTAACAAACAAAAGCTATTTTATGTGTCATTTATTAAAAAAGTAATCTAGGAAAAAATTTAGACATAACATTAATTTTCATTTAGATATTGCTAGTCATTACTTATTGTAGAGTTGACTGTAAAATATTTACACTGTTCTGTTTCTTGAGATTCACCAAGTGTCAACGTTATTTACATTTAAACATATTTACACTTAAGGGATGAGCATTCTATAAAATGCCAAAGAACAAAAGATGTCCTAGTTAGCTGTCAATCCCAGATTGGCCTGGTTTTACTTTGGCATTGCTCTGAACACCACATTTAAGAGCCAGCTTCCCTATCATGGCTCTTATCCTTTATATTTTCTTCTCTGACTCTACAAATTACATTAAGGTGAGTAGGGCATGCATCCAGTATGTAGTCCTCCTAAAGTTAATAATATATTGTGGTTTTGTGCATTCTTTGATTTTGTTCTCTGTATTGGTTATTTTGCCATTTGGGATGCTGACCATGTTTAGATCAACTACAATTTTGGATAACACATAACCTGTGACAATCTAATGGGTGGAACAGAAGTTTATATTGATGTATGTATGTATTTATTTATTTGTAATATCAGTTTATCAATCTTTTCACTCATTAAAGGATCTTTTTAAAAATCTTATTCATTTCTACACTATTCTTTTATAATTTATTGTAAAGTTTTGACATTTTGATTTTCATATCTAGTGTTTGAATTAAATATGTTTATACTAAATCTGTTTTTGTATATCATAGAAGGTAAGGATGCATTTTCACAAGGAATGAGGATATGGTAGTGAACTGAGAGACAAAAGCCTCTAGCTTTCATGGAGTTTATATTATTTACATTAAGTGAGAGAGGTAGGTTCTAATATGAAATCATGGTAGCAAATTGTCAATTCTTCATTGCATTTTCATAAATTACTACATTATTTATTTTTAAGTTGTATTATCAGAACATAATAGTTCAGAATGTCTAAAATTTCCTGGAAAGCTGAGACTTTTATCATTATATACTGGCTCTCCTCATCTTTAATAACATAAAAATTATAATATATTTTGTCTGCTATTCATATGAAAGCTCAGTAGTTTTATTATTATTAGCCTGGTGGTAGATATAATCCTGTGTTTTAAAACTTATTTCCATTTCTTTTAATCTTCCTGTGTTTTTATGTTTGTAGTATGCAATTTTTGAAAAGCATTTAGCTGGGTTTATTTATTTCATATATCCAGTATGAAAATCTGCATTTTTAAGATGGTGAATTTAGACCATTTACCTCTATTTCGATGAATAATATACTTGGTCTTATTTCTATCATCTTACTTTATGGTATTTATCTTTGTTATCATAAGCCACTGGAGTTGTTGCTGCTACTGTTTGTAGAGTACAACCTACATATTCTTAGCAATATGCAAACAAATGTATAAAGGAAAAAGTGATAGAGAAAGGGTGAATGCTCTGAGAATCTGTGTTCTGTTTATGGAACTGACTTGTGTCCTCAAGGTCTATTCAAACTCTTTCATATGTAATTAAACCTCAAACAGAAAGTGTTCCTGTGTATGCCCAACTGTACAGTTTAATGGCTCGGCAACCACTCAGTTCATGGATGACAACATGGTCATTCTGGGTTTCACGCTGAGATTCTCAGTCTCTGCAGGAGCACATTAGCAACTCCCTGCGGCTTTCCAAGAATAGTTGTTTCAAGAAGAATGCCATAAGGCTCTGTGCTATGATTTTCTTACTGGTGTTAGCATAGGCTCCGTATTACATCACTATCTGCTACAGACACTTGTATCTTCAAGTTCATAGGCCCAATTTGTAGAACATCTTGCACTGTGATTTGAATCCTCTTCAAAACTGTTACTCATTCTGAGTCCCAACCCAACCTGGTTGCCTTAAGAGCTACTTTACAAATGGTTCAACACAGCATATTGAAATGACATTATATATATTACCTACAAATTCCATAGAGGCCCATTAAGTGCAGTAACTCTTTAACAACAGGTATGAAAATGTTTATCTTTTGCTCTGAGGGGATAATTTTTTAAAAAATTCATTGTGGTATAATTTTTATATCACAATATTCATCCACTTAAAATGTACATCCAATGATTTTTAAGTTAATTTACTAAATTCTGAAACCATTATCATAGTTTTCATCTTAGTTATCATTCCTTTTCATCATGAAGGGATATCTTAATATGACTTAAACACTGGATCTGTAGAAACTCTACTGAGAAGGAAGTCTGGATTTGGTGAGGTATATTTCATTTTTTGTCACGCATGCAGTATATGAAGACTTTTTGCTACTTCCTCTTCACTAGGTTCATTTAGCATGAGACCATCCATGAAGCCAAGATGTCTTGTAAAATAATAAAACAATCAGATTTGGGCTGCCTGGGTGACTCAAGTCTTGCTTTAGGCTCAGGTCATGATCTCGGAGTCTTGAGATTGAGCCCCATGTTGGGCTCCACACTCAACGGGGAGTCTGCTTGGGATTCTCTCCCTCCCCCTCTGCCTCTCTCCTCTTTCTCTCTCTCTCATTCTCTCTCTCTTTCAAATAAATAAATAAATAAAATCTTAAAACAAAAAACAATCAGATTCACTCCAGTCTGGTTGGTGACAGAGAAAGAATTGACGTGGCGCTATGTAACACTGTGACATGTTTCTGCTGTCCATCCAAACTGCTTCTGGTAGTCTATGCTAAACGACATAAAGGAAAAAGCATTGCCAGCTCATTAGCTGCATACCATGTGCTAAGGCTATGTTGATTTGCTCGATAAAAGAGACAAAATCTGGAACAGCAGCTGTAATTGGAGTCACCACCTGTTTTCATAATCCAATGCCATTCACCAAAGCTGTCCAATTTCTGCCTAGGCCAAATAAGTGAACTCAATAAGTGTGAGGGAGGACTAAATAGCTGGCTTCTTTAATGTCTTTGCTGCTATGCTTAGGTATGTGATGTTACTTTAGATTCTTATTTTCATCTGGATGGCCAATTCTAAGCCACCTGTCATACTCTGAAGCTCCAGGTATGGGTTTCAGGATTTCTGCCTGGGTACAGTCCCAAATTGAGTGTTCGTTTATTGCTCACTTCATTCTTATTTTGAATCAATGTTTTTTCTCTTCATCTTTCTTCTCCTCCTCCCCTCCTCCATCCTCTCCTTGTTTTTTTTTCTTCTTTGCAGATTCCTTCTCTGTCTCTACCTTTTTCTTACCTGCCTCCTCCTTTTTCTTTATATTGTCTTCACTTCCCTGTCACAATACATGTACAATTGTGCTATAGAATATCCATATTCTAATTGTATTGTAAACAGAGATATTTTTTATAATAACTAGCCCAGCATCCTGCCAGAGGTGAAATTGGAAACAATGCAGTCATTACTCGTTAGAATAGAATAGACTAGATGATTAAAGAATCACAGGAAAAAGTTCAAGCTGTGGTGACATTCTCTGAAATTTTCCAAGTTTTCTTTCAAATTGAAACAATTTCATAGCAACAGTTTCTTAGGTTCAAAATTTCCCTGTCTCCATCATTTATTTAGACATCAAATTAGGAACATACCTTTTTTAAAGATTTTATTTATTTATTTGAGAGAGAGAGATTAAGCAAGAGCAGGGGGAGAGCCAGAGGGGGAGAGAAAGGGAGAAGCATACTCTCTGCTGAGCAGGGAGTCCAATGAAGGGCTCAATCCCAGTCCCCTGGGATCATGACCTGAGCTGAAGACAGACACTTAACTGACTGAGCCACCCAGGTGCCCTGGAACATATCTTTATTTTATTTTAATGTATTTATTTATTTTTTAAGTAGGCTCCACACCCAGCGTGGAGTCCAATGCGGGGTTGAACTCATGACCCCGAGATCAAGACCTGAGCTGAGATCAAGAGTCAGTATGTGCTATGGTGAGTGCTGTGAATTGTATAAGACTGTTGAATCACAGACCTGTACCTCTGAAACAAATAGTACATTATGTTAAAAAAAAAGAAGATAGTAGGAAGGGAAAAATGAAGGGGGGAAAATCGGAGGGGGAGACGAACCAGGAGAGACTATGGACTCTGAGAAACAAACTGAGGGTTCTAGAGGGGAGGGGGTGAGGGGTTGGGTTAGCTTGGTGATGGGTATTAAATAGGGCATGGGGCGCCTGGGTGGCTCAGTCGTTAGGCGGCTGTCTTCGGCTCAGGTCATGATCCCAGGGTGCTGGGATCGAGCCCCGCATCCGGCTTCCTGCTCTGCGGGAGGCCTGCTTCTCCCTCTCCCACTACCCCCGCTTGTGTTCCTTCTCTTGCTGTGTCTCTCTCTGTCAAATAAAAAAAAAAAAAAAATTCTAAAAAAATAAAATAAAATAAATAGGACACATACTGAATGGAGCACTGGGTGTTATACACAAACAATGAATCATGGAACAGTACATCAAAAATTAATGATGTAATGTATGGTGATTAACATAACAAAATAAAAAAATGTTAAAAAAATAAAATGAATGTCATGAATTAAAAAAAAAAAAAAGAGTCAGATGCTTAACCGACTGAGCCACTCAGGTGCCCCAGGAACATGTTTTCAAGTCTCTCTTTATACTTCACTTAAAATATCTTGTATTTATCTGATTTTCCTTGTATATAGAGACTTTATGTATAAAATTAAATTAATATGTCAGTCTCTGATTTCTAAAAGAGAAACTATTCTTGGATTTTGTTTTTTGTCTCTATGACTTGGACCTTTCAGAAAATTCAAATCTCTTGTAGGAAGTTGAATTTACCTTATCTAATCTCTCATTGACACTGTCATTAGCTATGAGCAATAGTCATCCTCACCTTTTTTTTTTTTTGATCAGTATTATAGAGGCATAATTTTACATTTAGCAAAATTTACCAATTTTAAGTATATAATTCAATGAGTTTGATAAATGTATAGAGTTGTATAAACACCATGGCAACCATTATGTAAAACATTTTCTTCACCCATGAAATTCCCTCATGCTCATTTATCATAAATTTTCTCTCTACATATTCAGCTCCATTATTTTGCTTTCTTCCACTATAGGTTTATCATTTAAAAAATTTCATATAAGTGAAATCACACAATATGTAATTTTATGTATGCAGCACCTGAGATTATTTCAAGTTGATATATATCAGCAGCTTGTTCCTTTTTATTGACAAATAATATACTATTAAATGCAAATATCTGATCACAAGTTGATAGACATTTGGTTGATTCCAATTTTTGGCTATTATAAAGCTACTATGAGCAATAAAGTGAAAATTTTTGTGTGATCATATGTATTCCTTTCTGTTGAAAGGATTTTTAGGATTGCTGGATGAAAATATGTTTAGCTTTATAAGAAATTACCATACTGTTTTCCAGAGTGGCTGTCCCACTTAGAATGCTCATCAGAAATGTACTAAGGGAATTCATCACCAGCAGAACTACACTAGCAGAAACAGTAAAAGGACATGTTCATTCGATGCACAAGAAATGTATGCCATATAGAAGCTGAGAAATGTAAGAATGAATAAAGAACATCAAAAAAGTAAAAAAAAAAAAAAGTAGTAAATAAGCCATAGAGAGCTAATGCACAGTATAATGAATATAGGCAATAATATTGTATTATAATTATGTAATGTAAGTATCACTACATTGGCCATCATATTATAATATATAAATGTATCAAAGTAACCTGCCGTACATCTTAAATTTATACAATGTTACATGTCAAATTTATTCAATTAAAAAACAAGAAATGTATAAGAGTTTGAATAGCTCCAAATCATGGCTAATAGTTGGTATTGTTGAGTTTTTGTTTTGTTTTTGTTTTTTTGTTTTGTTTTCCTTCGTAGTCACTATAGTACGTATGAAGTAAGTAACTCAGTATGTTTTAATTTGCATGTTTCTGATGACAAATTATGTTAAGCATATTTTTACATGCTTATTGACTTTTTGTTTATTTTGGATATAGTGTGTATGCAATTATTTTGTCATATATATGTGAATAAGCCACCATTTATTCACTATTAGTGTTGTGATACTTCTTTATATAACTGGCAAGAGTAATTTATCATCTCTATGCTTTGCAAGTATTTTCTCCCAATTTGTGGTCTTCCTTTTCACTTTCTTAATATTGCCTTTTAAGAAAAAACCTTCTTTTTTATTTTGGTGAAGTTCCATTTTCCAGTCTTCCTTTAGGTTTTATAATTTCTATGTACAGTCTAAGCAATTGTTTCCCAAACCCAAGATCCCAAAGATTTTCTTCTACATTTTCTTTCAGAAGTTTAATAACCGTAGTTCTTACTTTAGGTCTCTGATTAATTTTGAAATATATTTTATGGTATTAGGGAATCATTTTATTGCCTATGTATATCCAATTTTTTTTAACATTAGAAGCTTGAAAGACAATCCCTTTCCTTTCGAATTGACGTCTTTCTTTAAATCAATTGATTGTTTATGTGAATCTATTTTTGAACTTTTTTTTGACCTGGGTGTCTATTATTAGGCCAGTACACTGCTGTCTAACTTTATGTCAACACTCTAATATGAATGAGTTTTAGCTTAGTGGGGGCTTAGTGTAGGAATTTAGAATGGCATCCTGGGGAAAAATGTGAAATTTGTAATCAGACAGACAGTGGTTTCACACCTCAGCCCTATCAATTTCTAGCTGCATGATGTTTAGATTATAACTTCTTTTCCCTGAATATCAGTTTCTTATTGTAAGATTGTTACATGGGATAAACAACATTTAATTATATCCCAGTGCCTGATAAATAGAAAATGCTTCATAAATGCTAGGTCTTTTGATCCTTTGTTCAGGATGTTTTAAAAGACAAAAGATTAGCTACTGTGTCTGTGGTAGATAGTAACACCCATGTTATGCATTCATGAAGAAAAAAAACCCAGAGATAACTTGTTCAGCTACACATGTACTTTAACTTGCTACAATAATTTCTACCCTATTCTGAGCAAAGCAGACATTTTTTACTCATGCTTAATCGTAATATATAAAAAAAATTAGAAGCATAATTTACTGTCTTTTCAGATGGCATCTCTAAGGAATTATTTATTTTTTGAGTTATAATAAATTGTATACAAAATATAGTAACAGTGTTCTTTTTATTACACTGAATAAAATGGATGTTTTTTTCAGCATTTTAATATGTTTACATTAGAGACTAGAGGCCTAATTTAAAAAACATTTGCTATTTTGTACTTTACATAAATCACAAACTAATTTATGCATTCTAGTTTATGCTGCTAAAGCTCATTTCATGAATATTGGGAAGACATTTAACTTACAAAAAAGCATTAAGTATTTGAATGGATATTTTTGAAGCATGGTGGAGAATGAAAATTGGAAGGAAGTCTGGGTTTTAGAATTCAGTAAAGCATTGTTTATGTTTGCTCTGTAACTTCATGACACAAAATGCTAGTATAGTTATAAAAGTTGTTCTAACTGCTGTCACCCCTTACTTCCCAAGACCTCATAGATTAATGGGTTCATAGATTTTGTATGAAATATCCAATGTTACCGTTTGACTCTGGCCATCTAATACTTGAGTGTTTTCTAAGTGTAAATGGTAAAAGCTAACTTTCCCTGAATTATTAAATGCTGTATGTTGCTATCCAAAGGTAATTCAGTGTAGAGATAGTCTATTTGAGGAATTTAAACCATTTGGTTCTTCTAATATGTAGGAAATCTTGAGCCTATCATTTTTTGGAAGACTACCAAACATCAGATATTTACAAAAATCCTTGAATCATATCTGAGTTTTTGGTACAGCTATATCCCATGCTTATATGGAACAACATAATTATAAACTAATGATTATATTTTTATAATTATTAGTGTAATTCTATTTTATCTATATGCTTTATTATTTGCCAAATTGGTTCATCTCAAATAGAGTTGGGAGGCACCCAAGTATTCAACTCTCTGTAATATGAAATTTAGGCTGAGAAATTTATTTGATTGGATTTTTAAAATGTATGAGTTATAGATGACACAGGATACACTATGTGTTTATTTGCTTTTCAAATAATTCTTTTTTTAATCTTTTTTTGTATAGAGTGTCAGTTTTACATTGAGCTAGGGTATGTTATTCAGATATCATTTTTTATTATAAAACATGAATATAAAAAAGTGCACAAATCATAAAGTCACAGCTTGATGAGTTTCAGAAGGGAATTCACCCGTGCAATCACTGAGATTACAGAACACACAGACATGTACGCACACACACAGGCATGTGCATGCATGTGCGTGCACACATACACACCCACACACACCCACACACTATATTACTGTCACCCCAGAAGTTACCCCATTCCTTTCCGAGTCACTAGCCTCCCCAAAGGTAAGCACTTTTACTTCTACCATCAAATAGTACATTTTCTTTCTTTTTAACTTCATATAGATGAAATCAAACAGGTGCTCTTTTTGTATATTTTAATTAACATATGATATTCATAAATGTCATTGTATATATCAATAATTTGTTTATTTTTATTGATTTAGAGTAATCTATTATATGATGATACCACAATTTATCCATTTGGTTCTTGATTAATATTTTAGAAATTTCCAGTTTTGGGTCATTACATATTATACTAGTATCATATTCTTGTGCACATATTTTAGTGAATATGATTTTTTAAAATTTTTATTGTTATGTTAATCACCATACATTACATCATTAGTTTTTGATGTAGTGTTCCATGATTCATTGTTTGTGCATAACACCCAGTGCTCCATGCAGAACGTGCCCTCTTTAATACCCATCAGCAGGCTAACCCATCCTCCCACCCCCTCCCCCACCAGAACCCTCAGTTTGTTTTTCAGAGTCCATCGTCTCTCATGGTTCGTCTCCCCCTAGTGAATATGTTTAAGCAGTTCTTTGGTGCATATGCCCCAGATAGGAATTATTACTTCACAGCAGATAATTCAAAGCAGTTTCTGAAGAGTTGATTCCAACTTGAAATGTTACCAGAAATGTGTGAATGTTCCAGTTGCTCCTCTGGCCTATAAAATACCTTGGAATTACATGGTTTGTATTACTCATGCTAGTGTATGTGGATGTGTTTTATTATAATTTTAATTTACATTTCCCTCAGGGGTACTGATGTTGAGGACCTTTTCATGTGTGTTTTGGCTATCGAGTGTCCTTTTTGTGTGAAATGTCAATCCAAAACATGAACGCTTTTTTAATTGGTTTCCTCATTTTCTCATCAGCTTTTTATTCGCCCTTAATGATTTGTAAGATTACTTTATATAGTCTACATACAAATCTTTTTTGAGTATTTGTATTAAACTATCTTCTCCCATGCTGTGAGTTAAATTTTATCTCCTTTAGTGCAGTCTTTAAAAAATATTTTTTAACTTGACTCTATTCCAATTATTGATTTTATACCTTGAAGGTCAGCACTTCTTGAGTTTTTGCTTAAAATCAGTTCCTCCCAGATTCATGAAGATATAATCCCTCACATAAATACATGTGTATATAAATATATATTTAATTAATAAACTTTATTTTCTAGAGCAGTTTTAGGTTCACAGCACAATTGAGTGAAGACTACAGAGTTTACATATACCCCTGGCTCCCGCAGGAATTTCACCCCCCTCGCTACTGACATCCCATACCAGAGTGGTACATTTGTCACAATCAAAGAACTTACACTGACACATAATCACCCCAAATCCAAAGTATACATTAGGGTTTACTCTTGTTTTTGTACATCTAGGGATTTTGACAAATTAATGAAGTGTGCTCACCATTAAAGTGTTGTACAAAATAGTTTCAGTGCTAAAAATCCTTTGTGCTATGCCTATTCATCCATTCCTCCCCCCAAACCCTGCCAAACACTCATCTTTTTACTATCATCTTAGTTTTGCCTTTTCTAGAATGTCATATAGTTGGAACCATACAGTATGTAGACTTTACAGATTGGCTTCCTTCACTTAGCAATATGCATTTCAGGTCCTTCCATTTCTTATCATGGTTTAATAGCTCATCTTTTTAGCATTAGTTAATATTCCATTGTCTAGATGTACCAGAGATTATATATCCATTCACCTACTGAAGAACATCTTGATTGCTTCCAAGTTTGAAACTTGCTATAAATTATAAGACTGCAATAAATATCTGTGTGTAGGTTATTTTATAGATTTAAGTTTACAATTCACTTGATAAATATCAAGGAATGGGATTGTTGGATTGAATGGTAAGGGTATGCTTAGTTTTGTAAAAACAAAAAACAAAAAACAAAAAACAAAAAAACGGCCATCCCCTCCAGTCATGAATGAGACTTCCTATTCTTCCACATCCTCAACAATATTTTCTGTTGTTAGTGCTTTTGATTTTGGCCATTCTAATAGGTGTCTAGTAGTATCTTGCTGCTTTGATTTATAATTCCCTAATGCTCTTTTCATTTATAATTCCCTAATGACATACAATGTTAAACTCTCTTACCATGTTTGCTTGCCATCTGTACAACTTCTATGATGAGGTGTCTTGTTCAAGACTTTCACCTACTTTTTAATTGGATTGTACCTTTTCTTATTGCTGAATTCTAAGAATTTTTGTGTACTTTAAACTTATTTTGTATAGTCCTTTATCAGATATCTCTTTTGCAAATATTTTCATCCAGTCTATGACTTGTCTTTTCATTCTCTTGATATAGAGTTTAACAGAGCAGAACTTTTAAATTTTAATGAAGTCCGATTTATCACGTTTTGGGGTTGCATCTAAAAAGGCATTGCCATGCCTAAGGTTATCTAAGTTTTCTCCTATGTTATCTTCTAGAAGTTTTATGGTTTTGCATTTTACAGTTAGGTCTGTGATCCACTTTGAGTTAATATTTGTGAAGGTGTAAAGTCTGTGTCCATACTCACTTTTTCTGCATGTGGATGTCCATTTGTTCCAGTACCATTTATGAAAAATATTAACTTTGCCCCATTGTATTGTCTCTGCTGCTTTGTCAAAAACCGGTTGACTATTTATGTGAGTCTATTTGTGGACTCTCTATACTGATGCATTGATCTAATTGTCTATTCTTTGACCAATACCAGACTGTCTTGATTACTGTAACTATATAGTAAGTCTGAAAGTCTTAAGTGTCAGAGGTATGTAGAAGTATGTTGTTTGATCTCCACATATTTTTAAATTTCCGTTATCTTTCTGTGTCTTCATTTATTATTAAGGTAATAGTTCTATGTATGATAGACATAGAATATTTTTTCTCCAGTTTTTCCATTGCTTTTAAAAAATATTTTTGGGAAGTTGATCTCAAATATATCTCTATGTTGTGAAACCCTTTGATTTCTTTTTTTCTCTTTGGGTTTTATTATCGCTTGTTTAGAAATCTTTCTATGTCTTGAGAGGAAATATTCACATATATTTTCATCTAGAATTTATTGCTTGTGCTTCTCTTCCTTCTTTTTGTTATTATTTTGTTCTTTATTATACCTGATATTTAATTTGCTACATGAGGAACTGACTTAGCACTGTTTTTCATGAAATAGCAGTTCAAATATCCCATCAACATAACTGAATGATCCTATCTATCATCACTGATTTATTATAATTTTATGGAATGAATTATTTTGTGCAATATAATTGTTTCTCTTTTTTTATTTTTTAAAAGATTTTATTTATTTATTTGACACAGAGAGAGAGAGACAGCAAGAGAGTGAGCACAAGCAGGGGGAGTGGGAGAGGGAGAAGCCGGCTTCCTGCTGAGCATGGAGCCCGATGCGGGCTCGATCCCAGGACCCTGGGATCATGACCTGAGTGGAAGGCAGATGCTTAACGACTGAGCCACCCAGGCACCCCAATATAATTGTTTCTCTGCTGTGTATTCCATTCCATAATCATCCTTGAACAGATAACATACTGTAAAATTATAGCACATGCATAATATATTTTGATATATCAGGAAGTAATCCCAGTCCCAGCAATTGTGGAACTTAACAATTTTTTTCTGAAACTTTTTCAGTGTATAACTATTTCTGTTTGTCTCCATCCTTTCCATTACTTAGTATAATCAGTTTTTAAAACTTTATTATTTGATACACGTAGAGGTATCTCATAGGCATTTCAATTAGAATTTCACTAATTATTAAACATTTTAATTACATATTTATGTAGTTATTTACTGATTATGTATTTTCTTTGTTAAATATCAGTCATTTGTTATGGCTGAATCTCTTTTTTATTGAGTTTTAAGTGAAAACATGAAAAATCATGTTGTGGATGTCATTTACTTTCCCATTTATATTTGTAAATACAATTTCACAGTTGTGTTTGGATCTTCAATTCCTTAAAGTTATCTTTTGAAAACCAAAAAAAAAAAAGTTAATACTGATGAAGTTCAGTTTATCTTTGTCTTAACTTACAGCTTATTCTCTTGGCACCTCATTTTAATCTTTTCTAACTCAGTGTCAAAACATTGGCTTGTTTTTCCCTAAGTGTTCTTCTGTAATTTTTTTAAAGATTTTTATTTATTTATTTGAGAGAGAGAGAGCATGAGCAGGGTAAAGGGCAGAAGGAGGAGAGGGTCTCAAGCAGACTCCGCACTGAGCGCAGAGCCCGACAGGGGCTCAGGCTCACAACCTTGAGTTCACGACTTGAGCTGAAATGAAGAGTCATTACTTAACCAACTGAGACATCCAGGTGCCCCTCTGCAGCAACCGTTTTTTAAAGATTTTATTTATTTATTTGACAGAGAGAAAGAGAGAGAGCACGAGCAGGGGGAGTGGGAGAGGGAGAAGCAGGCTCCCAGCTGAGCAGGAAGCCCGATGTGGGACTCAATCCCAGGACCCTGGGACCATGACCTGAGCTGAAGGCAGATGCTTAACTGACTGAACCACCCAGGTGCCCCTCTGCTGCAATTTTTGAAGTCCATCATGTATATATAGGTCTATAATTCACTTTAAGTTTCAGTTTTAGGTATTTCTTTTTTTCTTCAATTATTTCCAGTATCATTTGTTGAAAAATGATCATTTTTCTATTGAATGACTTTGGCACTTCTGGTAAAAATCATTTAACTTAATACATATATGTTAATTTCTCAACTCTCTGTTTTGTCCCACTCCTCTGTATGTTTATCCTCTTCAAATCCCACACTGTTTTAATGACTGTACTTGTACAGGGAGACTTGAAGAGTAAGTCCTCTAACTATATACTTCTTTTTATGTTGTTTAGCTATTCTAGTTCCTTTATATTTACATATACATCTTAGAAAAAATTGACAATTTCTATAAAAGTATAATTAAACTTTAATCAGAATTTAGTTAAATATCAATTTCTGGAGAATTGAAATGTTAACACATAATCTTTTAGTCCATTAATATAGCATATTTCTTCATTTACATCTATCTGTTTTTTACTCTTGCAACAATGCTTTGCAGATTCAACAATGTCTTGCCCATACTTAGGTAAAGTTATCCACACATATTATATATTTTATGTTATTATAAATGATATAATTTTCAAAGGCTTACTGCTGGTATAAGCAAATATAATTGATTTTCTATATTGACCTTATTATATTCATGAATTAGGTCTAATAGCTCTTTTGTAAATTTTTCAGGGTTGCCTGCACATACAGTTGTGTTACCTGTAAATAAAGACAGTATTCTTCTCTTTCTACTTGTTTGACTTTCATATCTTTTCCTAGCTTTAATTTCACTAGCTGGGGGCTCCCTTATAATCGTTAATTATAATTACAATTATATAATTGTTAAGTAGAGAGTAGACATCTTTGTCTTATTCCAGATTTTACAGAAAAAATAGTATGTCACCACGGAGTGTGATGCTAATTGTAGGTTTTTCATAAATGTCTATATTAGTTTGCTAGGGCCGGTATAAGAAAATACCACCTCCTGAATAGCTTAAATGACAGAAATTTATTTTCTCACAGTTTTGGGGAGTAAAAAATCCAAGATCTCAGTGTCCACATAGTCAGCTCCTTCTGGGGGTCACTGAGGGAAGAATATGTTCCAGGCTTTCTCCATGGTTTAAATGGCTATATTTATTTACGCTGTGTCATTTTATTGTCTTTCCTCTGCACATTTCTCTGTGTCCAAATTTCCTTTGCTTATTAGGACACAAGTCAATTAGGTCCACCTTAATTACCTCATTTCAACTTAATTACCTCTGTAAAGACCCAGTCTCCAAATATGGAGAATGCACCTCACCTTCTAAGGTACTAAAGTTTGGGACTTCAACATATGAGGTCATTTTTATTGTTTTTGGGGGGAGGAGGAAGATGAAGAGTATAGTCAAAGTATAGCCATTGGATATTTAAGGAATTGAAAAAAATGCTCAAAAAAAAGCACTCATTATAAAAATTGAGACAGGAAATTGTATATACAACATGACCCCAATTTTGTGATACAATTGTGTACTTTCTTGAAGAAAATATACCAAATATTGACTTCCCCCCCAGGTTAAGATTTTTAAACATTTTTTTCTTTCTACATTTCTATATATTTTTTTAACACAAACTGTGCCTTGTGAGATTAAAGCAGAACACACTACAGTCACGCCTTTCATAACAATGTGGCTCCTTTATTTTCCGTATAATTAATATAATGTGGCCCTCGCTTTCCCACTGTCAGTGGAATTACTTAGAAAAGTAAACCTGTCCGTTCAGGTACTCTTTTTTCTTCTTGTTGGAAGACACACTTCCAGAATAAAACAGTAACTTCCAGGTATTTGTGGCTGCTTTGGGATAATGGATGGTTGTTTAAGGTTTTTCCGCCCTCTCCCACTCCAGGATGGTAGCAGCAGAGCTCAGCCGGGGGCACACACCTTGTCTAGCCCACCCGCTGCGCCTCAGCTCTCTCCAGGCCTTGGTCCGGTCCTCAGAAACTCACCGGGGACCGGCTGGGCCGCATCGGTATCCCTGAGGCCAATGAGAGCGTTCCAGGTGTCTTCCATAGGTCTGAGCAAGCCTGGAGCGGACCTTGCTGCTCAGCCTGCCCTGCGCAAGCCGCGCTGCACCGGGCGCCTCACTGCTTCCTGCTCAGGGGCCCGCGGAGGGCTTGCCTCTGTTTCCCTCTGTTTCCGTTTCTCGGTCTCTCCCTGCCCTCAGCCAGTGGGGCCTGTGTCGCATGGTCTTTCCAGGGCCCGAGCCTCCGCAAGCATGGTGAGCATGATTTTTTTTCTTTTTCATTTCTTTTTCTGCTTTTTAGATTCCGTATGTAAGTGAGATTACACAGTGCTTGTCTGACTTACTTCACTCGGGGTCCCTCTGTGTTGTCATGAATGTCTGAATAATACTCCATTGTGTGTGTGTGTATAACATTTTCTTTTCTATTCATCTGTCCGTGGGCACTTTGGTGGTTTCTGTGTCTTGACTATTGTGAATAACGCTGCAATGAACATAGTAGTGGTGATATCTCTTTCATACTGGGAATTTGTGTCTTTTGGATATATACCCAAAAGTGGAATTACTGGACCACATGGTAGTTCTATTTTTAATTTTTTGAGGAACTTCCATACTGTTTTTCAGAGTGGCTGGCCCAGTTTATACTTCCACAAATAGTGCACAAGTTTCCCTTTTTACCAACATTTGTCTTTTTAATAATAGACATTCTAACAGGTGTGGGGATACCTCATCTGGGTGTTGACTTCTCTGATGATTAGTCATGTGGAGCACCTGTTGACCATTTGCATACCTTCTGTGTCACTCAGCACCCCTTTTCTTGCTTATCTTTATTTGGTTTTGGTATCGAGGTATAACTGGCCCTATAAATGAACTGCAAAATGTTCCTTCCTAATAAAAGGAATTGACACTATTTCTTTCCTATATGTTTGATAGATTTATACCACTGCTACTATCTTGCCTTGGAATTTTTGAGAAAAGTATTTCAACTATAATTCAATTTTATTAATCCATAATGGACACTTTGGGTTACCTATATAGTCTAAAATGAGCTATAGTAGTTTTATTGTGTGTCAAAGATGGGCAAGTAAATCGAGAGATGTTGTGGAAGAAAAGAAAGGTCTGCCCCTGCAGGCCTGAAGGCACTTTGAAAGGAGATGCAAGCTGGAGAAATAGTTGTTGCGATATTTTTGTCCTTTCCTCCTCAGGCCAAATTTTCACATATCAAAGAATGTTAAAAGGAAACCAAACTGGTCACTTTGGATTAAAAAAAAAAATTCCTATGTACATATCACCCATAATTTTTATCTAGCCATTAAAATGTAAGCATTTATTTTTATTTACATTTTAGTGCTTCTAAAAATATAACTCCTCTATCAGTGACTTATATGGTCGTAAGAAACCACAGAGTCCTATTATCAAATCTTTAGCATCTATCATTGCACATGAAGCAGCTGTTCTCATCTAGCTGTAGGGTGCCCATATGATCACATTTCTGTAGTTGCGAATACAGAGGCGGTAGAAGATACCACACTGATGTAGTGTGGTGGCTGCAGACTCAGATGGGAATCAAACTCAAGCTCTAGAGCTTGCTTGCTGTGAGATCTTAGACAAGTTATTTAACCTTTTGCTTTGCTATCTTTACCTATAAGATATTGATGGCAAGTGTATATGGGGTTCTTATGAGGAATAAATGACTCAATTTATGTAAAGATTTTGGAATAGTACCTGAAACATAGGAAACCCATTCTTATCATTATAAATATGTGCCCTCTGTAAAACATAAGATGTGGCTGTTTCTGATTATTTCCATTATTACTTTGTAGTTTCCAATGGCATTCTTTGGAGACATAAAATTCCTTGGAAGGTTTGCCAGTGTGCTCGGTTCAAACATCAATATTGAGTTTCTAACCCTAAAGTTATTACCAAGGATGTTCTGCTTTGATTGGCTAAACCTTAAAAACTGCTTCATTTAAATTAAAGTGAGCATAATAAGTTAAACAAAAAACAAAGGAATCAAAGTTAGTAAACAGGCCAATCATATGTATAAACGATGTGGCAGGAAATCAAAATGTGTCCCCTTCTGCATACACTTGATTCTAAGGAAACATAGCAAATTATTTTCCTATATTTGTATACATATATATATATATATACACACACACACACCCACGAATTTTGTAACTATATATAAAACTTTATCTTGCTGTCTCTCTAATATATAATGTATATAACTAAATATTTATGTAACAATTTCTCTCTTTATACATACACATGATTATTTCATCAATTAAGTACAATTCATTCTTCAAACTAAGAATATTTACTAAAAATTCTCATGGGATGCTTGGGTGGCTCAGTAGGTTAAGCGTCTGGCTCAGGTCATGATCTAAGGGTCCTGGGATTGAGCCCCATGTCGGGCTCTCTGTTTAGTGGGGAGCCTGCCTTCCCCTGTTTGTGCTCTCTCTCTCTCTGTCATATTAATAAATAAAATCTTAAAAAATGAAATTTAAAAAAACAAAAATTCTCTGTACTTCCTACTCTTTTTACAAATGGAAACTATATTCCAAGTTTGTCTCCTTTGCTAAAAGGAGCCACACAAATAAATGAACATTCCTCAAATTTCATAATTATCTTAAGTCAAAGAGTATTAACAACACATATCATGAAAGATAAGTGACTTGCTGGTAACTGTTCTATTCTTCATGCCAGTCTGAAATTATCTCAGCAGGTAGACCTTATATTGATGATGAAGAATTTTGAGAAAATAGCTTATTGTTCATGTTTTTACCCAAAAAGCAGACACCACTTGATACCTTAAAGGAAAATAAAGAAGGTGGTACTTTTAATTCTGGAAGATGTAGTATTAAATACAAACAAATTATATATTTTAAAATCAATTGAAGCCCCATTTTGTTGAGCTAAATATGTCAGGCTATATTAAATTTTACAATTTATAATAATGGCAGGAATAGCAAAAGCATTTAGTCAGCCAAAGAGGATTTATACACAAATGTCAGGTGCTTTATACTATGTACAGATATTCTCTATGCTGAAAGAAATGCAGTACTCTTTAGGAGACAAATAATATGCGCATTATCCCTTGAAGAATATGTGTGGCTACATATAATCAAGGGATGAATTACAATTCTGGTTACCTATTACATTTTGAAAATTAGCAACTATAAATAAAATATTTTCTCAGTTTTTTTCATGAAGATATTACCTACTAATGCCTCTGATATTTATGAGTACAAACATAATGCATCTCATTAAAATCAAACCAATTTTCTGAATGACATGAAATAGTATTGCAAGCTTTTTATTTTAATACACTATTATTTAGATTGATGATTAAGGTTTACTTCTAGAATTGTCAAAGAGTCTTTGGCTATTTGTGAGATTGTTATCTAACATCTCTGATAAATAAAGTAAAGTAATACTTTCCTGTATGCTTCCTACTTTATTTTCAAACGTAGGCTTTTAGTGGGAAGCAGAATAGAGTAGATATCAACATATTATCGATTTTTTTCCACCCTAGTTCTGTCATTTTCTTTAGACAAATCACTGTTTTTCTTGAATTCATTTGAATTATTTTCTATAATAAGATTTCAGATTAGATGATCTCAAAAAATATTTACAGATAAATTATTAAAAGTGTAAAGTGGATTTTCAAAATTACATGAAGTAAAACCTAGACATATTGTACTCAAACTATAGAAAATCAAAGATAACAAAATGAAAGAAGAAAAATGAGAAGAACCAACCTTATGAATAAAGAGGCAAAGATAAGATTTATGTCTGACTTCTCAGAAACCATGCAAGCAGGAAGAGTTGAGTAAAATATTTAAAGGGTTGAGAAAAAAAAATACCAACCTAGAATTCTGTACCTTTGAAATTATTCTTCAAAATTGAAGGAGAAATACTTTCCCAGAAAAAAAAATTAAAGGAATTTTTTTGCCAGTACATCTGCCTTGAAAGAAATGTTAAAAGAATTTCTTTAAAGAGAAAGAAAATTATGTAAGTCATAAACTAGAAGGAATAAGTGAAAGTGAGAAACTTTATCTTATTAATTAACCCAACAGTTAACAATGTGTTTATAATAATAGTGAGATTGTATTCAATTATATATACTTATGCACATATTTATGCTTATGTATAAGTGAAATGAAGTAATAATGCAAGGGACAGGAGGGAGGAATTAGGAATATTTTATTATTATGTTATTTGCACTACCCATGAAGTAGCAGGTTATTTAAAAGTGGACTTGGATTCTTTGTAAATGTATATGGCAAACTCTAGGACAAATACTAAAAAAAACCCAAAACTGTAAAATAAAGAAATATAATTGATATACTAAGGAAGTAGAGGAAATGGAATCATATAAAATGCTCAATTAAAACTACAAAAAGCATAAGAATGATGGAAGACAAAAATATGAACAAGAGAAAGGGCGAGAAATAATAAAACAGTAATAAATACAGTAGTTATTTATCTATATCAATAGTCACCTTATATATCAGTGGTCTGATACACCAATTCAAAGTCAGAGATTGAGTGAATTGAAAAGCGAGAATCAGCTGTGTATTTTCTACACGGAATCCTCTTTAAATGTAAAGACACAAATTAAAATAAAGGAGTGATGAAAGACGTACCATGTTAACACTAATCAGAGGAAGTGGGAGTTGCTGTATTGCAGACACAGCAGACTTCAGAGTAGGGAAATTGAGTATGTACCTAATAACAGCATCTAAAATACATGAAGCAAAAACTGATACAACTTTGAGAAATGGATGAATCCACTGCCATGATGGAAACTTTAATACCCGTCAAACAGAAACATTTATGGGAAATCCCTGCACCTTCCCATCTGTTTTGTTGTAAACCTAAAACTGTTAAAAAAAATAAAGTCTTATAATTTTCATTCTTGATTCTACTCTTAGAGACCCCTTGCAAAAAAAAGGGCTGGGGGACATACAGATGAACACCAAAATTAGAAAAATAAAATATGATAGAAAAGCAAGCAAGGAATATCAAAATTGTCATTTCACCAGATAATAAATTGGAATACTTAACACCTTTGGGGGAACATCAAAATTATTCAAGGAATGCAAATGAAAATGCCAGTATTAACAATCCAAAAACAAAGTGGGTAAATATTAATAAAGTACTTAAAGTGATTAAGGATTAATAGTTATCAAGTAACATTCAAATAATAACTTGAACTCTGCTGATATGTGCATAAGTTGGTTTTATTTTTTTTTATTTTTATTTTTTTTTAAAGATTTTATTTATTTATTTGACAGAGAGAGACACAGTGAGAGAGGGAACACAAGCAGGGGGAGTGGGAGAGGGAAGCAGGCCTCCCGCGGAGCAGAGAGCCCGATGCGGGGCTCGATCCCAGGACTCTGGGATCATGACCTGAGCCGAAGGCAGACGCTTAACGACTGAGCCACCCAGGCGCCCCAATAAGTTGGTTTTATAAAAGTCTTTCTCTTAAACCCATTAATTCCCTTTCTAGGAATGTATCTAAGAAAAATTTCAAGTTTTAGATAAGTTTATGAACAAAAGATACACATGCCTCTTTATAATGAAAGAAAAAAAAGTAGCAATTCCTTCTCAATGAGGCCAACTCTGGCCACCACATCTTACTTCAGGCTCATCGTAATCCTTTTTATACAGTGCCATTTTTTTTCCAGGATATTTATTACCTTCTAACATACTGTTTCAATGTACTCATTTACTATGTTTATTATTCATCAGCTATTACCTAGCATGGGAATATAAGTTGTATCTGTGCAGTTTTTGTTTTTTATGTTTTTTTTGACTGATGTATTCCAAGTGCCAAGAATAGCCCTATCTACAGTAGGCACTCAGTAAATATTAAGTGAATAAAATAATTAATATAAAAATATAAGAATGATATATAATTAAATATTACAAAGCATATATTTTTAATAAAATAGATATTTATATAAAATATATAGGTTTATATAAATATATACATATGTATGTGAGAAATAAGAATATAACATTCTATATTTATAGTGATGAAAATCATTCACATATATATGTATGTATATAGAACAAAAGAGTGCTAATGCCTAGATCTGGTAGAATTAAATATGATTTTTATTTTTCTTTTATTTCTACCTCCAAATATCATACTGTTATTACATATTTAACATTTAGAAATGATATTATTAAAAATATCATAGGCTAAATATGTCTTGATTTATATAATAGTTTATAAAGATAATGCATCTCAGCATTAGATATTTAAGGAATTATATAGAGAGGCAGAAATATCTTAGTATATAGATTTGAACCAGGGAAGAAAGGAAAGGCCCATGATGTAAAATGATATGCTACACCACAGTAGTGTACAGTGAAGGTTCAGAACTTAAAAAAAATACACAGGTACAGAATTCATAGGTTTACTGCCTTCCCCAAGTCACCAGCATCCCTTGGCTGGACTATTTGTCACAGTGGTCCCCAGTTGATTTCCCTGTTAGCACATTCACCCCTATGGTCTATTCTCCACGAGGCAGCCAGAAGGCTTCTACAGTCTGTGCCATTTTTCTTCTCAGAACTCTCCAATAACTTCTTATATTGCTCAGGACAAAAATCAAAAGCTCTTAACATTGTATACATAGTCCTGCTATAGGATCTGAAACATCTTCCACCCAATTCTGTGATCGAATCACATCACAACAAAAAGCTTGCTCTGACTTTTCTGTATAAAATAGCAAACCTCCAGCCCACAGAAAACTCAAAATCTCTCTTAACCTGCTTTATTTTTCATCACTGGAATTGTTACTACCTGATACATATTATGATATACATACGCCTTGTATATATTCATTAGATACACATGTGTGCATCCATGCATGTATCTGTACATATGCACATATATATCACGTACATGCATATACAAACATACCTAATACAACTATATATTGTATACCCTAGTATACTTATATTTATGCATATCATATATATAGTATCTCTATTTCACTACCTGATGTGTATGTTTGCACAAGTGCCTGGGTGCCATTTGTTATCCCTCAGTCTTTTGTCATGAAAATGTAATGTCCATGGACAAATACGTTTAATGCTTTTGGTTCAACACTGCATTTCTTTATCTAGTAGAAGGCCCTGCACGTGCATAGAAATTAATGAGTATTTATTTGATTAATGAGTACTAAATAAGTCATTAAATTAATGCATTCTTTGTGTTCACTCTTCCTGCTTTATAATGAGGAAGATGTGATGATTGATATCTGCGTATTATATGAAAAGCATTGCAAACCTACATACTTATATCTATATGTATCTATTTATCCATTGACTTAACCAGTTTGCTATTCTACCAGTCTGTCTGTACTTCTGACCTACCAACCTTTACGCTAGGTTATTGAATACAGTGACTTTAAGCTAGGTGCCTCTCTCTGAAGTGATTTTCTCTGCAACTGTTAACTGTTCCTTTAAGTTCTCTGCCCAGCTTTGTGCAACTGCAAAACTTCCTAAGAAAAAAGGAAGTTAAAGAGATAACTGTGGCATTCTAATTTTAGATAATTCTAATAAACTCTATTCATATATCGGGGTGGCAAAAGGAGAGGTTAAAAAAATCTGTACAGATTATTTCACCCACCTCAAGGGACGCTGACTTTATATGATTTTAAGTGACTAATTCCTCTTGGCCAGTTTTGACAGGATTAGATCTGACTGAGAATCTCTCTTAACATGATTATGTGATTATTTGAGATTTTGCTTTTATTGCTCTTCTTCCTACATCTTTTCAACTGGGAATGGGAATCTAGACTTTTGTGAATCTGAGCGCACCAGCCTTTGAGATGTAGAAATTTTAGGACATACTCATGAGGGTGAATATTGATCCTCACATCTGCTCTGTCTAATCAAGTATATGTGTTTCCCAGTCTGTACATACTAGGCTTAGAGTGAATGATTATATAAAAAATGTTATGGCTGAAATTTCTATGGTCTGGAAAAAGTACCTTATTTTTACAAACCAGATCCATGTATTCAGAATGGCAAGTTTGTTGATTAGCACATCCCAAACAAACAGTCCCAGGCAATGTTATTCTTAATTTAATTTGCCAAGTCCTTAATTTACTTTGCCAATATAATGCTTTCTTAAAGAGCTAAGGAAAGAACTTTGGTAGTTTTATCAAGAGATTATTTCTCATTCCGGTGCATTTTAAAAACTAGTTTGGAATACCTTTACATCAGGAATTGTCTTTTAAAAAGTTAAGTAGAATTTTCACATTAGACTTGGCTTAAATTAATGGCCACTTATAATTTAGAACATTGTGTATGTCTGTAAAAATAGCAAATATATGACTGAGTATTGCAAACAAAGTAAAATACCTGAATTTTCCAAAGGTTGCCTCTTTCATATCCAAACAAAGAACTGTGACCTTGGGTGAAATATTTCTCTTAAGAAATACATTATATCTGGGGCGCCTGGGTGGCTCAGTCGTTAAGCGTCTGCCTTAGGCTCAGGTCATGATCCCAGGGTCCTGGGATCGAGCCCCGCATCAGGCTCCCTGCTCCGTGGGGAAGCCTGCTTCTCCCTCCCCCACTTCCCCTGCTTGTGTTCCAGCTCTCACTGTGTCTCTCTCTGTCAAATAACTAAATAAAATCTTAAAAAAAAAAAAAAAGAAATACATTATTTTTGTTCATTATCTTATTCAGTTTTTTTTTTTTTTTAAGATTTTATTTATTTATTTGAGACAGAATGAGGGAGAGAGAGAGCACATGAGAGGGGGGAGGGTCAGAGGGAGAAGCAGGCTCCCTGCCGAGCAGGGAGCCCGATGCGGGACTCGATCCAGGGACTCCAGGATCATGACCTGAGCCGAAGGCAGTCGCTTAACCAACTGAGCCACCCAGGCGCCCCTTATTCAGTTTTTTGTAAGTCATTCAAGTGAATATTTGTTTTGGGGATATATCAACTAGAACTAAGCTATTTCTGTTAATCAAGTAGTTCATCAGCAACTTTCATTTACAACTTCTTTGATAAACAGCTCTGCTCTTGGAGAATCTATTTGTTCCTGAGTTGAAAATTAAAGGAATGTTAGTCAAGTAGAGAACAGTGAGGCAGAGGATATATAAGTATATTCATCTTTTAGAAATCGAAACATTTTTATTAGGCATCAAGTGAAACAGAGTGTACAAAAAAGCTCAAATATATTTTGTTTCAGAATATTTAAATAATTTTTTAATCTTAATTATGTGACATACATATAGTAATAATGTGGCAATAAGCATTACCATTTTCTAGAGTTATTTATTGTCATTCAATAAGACTGAGAGGTTGGATGCAGCAGTTGATAGTGAGATAATAAGAATTGTCAACACAGAGAATCTATTGATGTAGTTGCAAAGATTGGGGAGACATTTTAAGGGGGAAAAAAAGACAAACTAATCCTGGTCAAAATAGGATTATAGGAACATCTGTAGGAGACAGAGGGGTGAAATAGATGGTAGAATCGTCTAAAAAAAAGCAGTAATATGTAGTTATTAAGTTTATGGATAATTCAGTAAACTGAGTAACCCAACTTAAGTTTTTCTGGAAAGTGTAGATCAGGAATATATATTTTCCAAATTAGTAGACAGGCATATCACTCCAAAATTGTCAAATTGTATACTCCATTCTTGGATTTTGATTCATCACTAAATGGACAAAGAAATTGAGAAAAAAAAATTGTGACAGGATCTGGATGGTGTACTGGTGGCCCTGAGGCCGTTATTACGGTTATTCCTTCTAAATCCTGTAGTTGCCTTGAGTCTTATCTGTTTCCAAATTTGGGTTCTCATCTTTTTGCCATTTATGTGATACATCATCCTCCCTGTCCCTCATTTATCTTCCAATACATTTCTTTCAGCTTAGTTTCAATTTCACAAAGTTAAGATATGTACTCAGTTAAGAAGACCCAAGATTAAGTTATAACTATAGATAAAATATTTTACACTACCTAATAATCACAGAGTCTTTTGACCCAGAAATTTTAAAGCTAATAGAAACTGTGACTTAAAAATTGCTGCAGCAGCTGATATGTTTATCTCGATGTAGCCTTCAAACATGTATTTTTTTAAAATGACAGGGTTAAAAATTAAAGTTTACATTCTGTATCTTTTATTTTTTTTAAGTAACCTCTGTTTTTCTCTTTTGTTGATAGCAGATTTTATATTTTTTATTTTTAATCAGAGCTGCTTCAGGAAAACAAAATTCTGCTTTAGTGTAAATATTTGATAAATTACTTAAATTTTTGAGACGTGGGTTTTCCTAGATTTTAAGGCCCCAAACACTGAGCACCTGTATGTTACACTTACCAAAAATATTCCTACGTGACCTGGCACATGTGAAGAATGAATGAATAAATGAATAGTATATGAAGGAATGCTTACTTCATTGGTTTCCTCCTCATGTTTACTTCTAATGGTTATTTGTCTGATATTTTAGATTTCTGGAGAAAGAGTAAAGGTCAGTAAACTATCAGAATGCTGTATATTCTCTGTTCTATGAAATGAGTCACAAGAATTAGAGTAGATCGTTGGTTTAAGAGAAAATAAAAACTGTATTTTGCAGTTACTGTTCAATTGGCAATTATTGTCGTGCATTAATCCATCTCATTTAGGCATTAAAATATAAATAATAATTGTCTTTATTATGCTATGACAATAAATAACAAAAGATTTCATATCCATAAAGAAAAAAATGATTTTCCAATTGTCTATGGAGAGAAATTTGCTGTCATTCATTGTTTTAATAAGTAAAAGTGATAAATGGTCTAAACTGAGGAATTTAAAAGGAAAATACAATGAATCGCTTTTACTAATTTTATTCTTATAATTTTAGGCACTTGTTTTAACATGAATTACATGTTCATATGTGTTCATATATGTTCCTAGATGCTTGCATTTTCTGGAAACCTAAAAATTCAGACTCTGTTAGAAATATACAAACACTGTGTGGAGACTCCATTTTTTTCCTGATTGTGGCATTTGGAGTAACCTGGTCACATACATTTTAGGCATACATACATGAGATTGCACTCCCATAAGTATGATTGAATGGATATTATAAGATAGAATAAAATGGATATAGCTTAATGATTTAGACATCTTCCAAATAGAAAGATTTAATCAGTTATGCAAAATTTTTAGAATTCTGCTTTTGCCATGATAAATTGGCCCATCTCCATAGAAACATCTTCATGCTTTTAAAAAAAATCATCTAAGGGATGCTTTGGTGGCTCAGTCAGTTGGGCGTCTGCCTTTGCCTCAGGTCATGATCTCAGGGTCCTGGGATGGAGTCCCACATCGGGCTCCTTGCTCAGCGGGGAGCCTGCTTCTCCTTCTGCCTGCGGCTCCCCCCTCCTTGTGCTCTCTCTCTCTGACAAATAAATAAATAAAATATTTTTAAAAAATCATCTAAGAACTAGAAAGATATTGGGCCACCATGATTTTTAAAATTTGATCAGAGATGATTAAATAGAATTCAGTACAATTTACTATTTAAGACAATCCTCACTTAATCTCTGTTACTGTTTTACTGCTTGACTTTATTTTTGATCTCTGTCTTTACTCAGAGATAAATTGCAGATAAATTTCATCAAATCTTAAAATCTGTTGATACTTAGGATGGTAGGAGTTGGTGCATGTGCATTTTATAAGTTTCAGATAATAGTTTTTTAGAAAAATGTCTCAGTTAAGGTAGAGTGCAAGATTTGGTTTCAAAAGTTCTTTCAGTAAGTCAGAACTAATGTTTTAAAATAAATATTTGGTTAAATAATTTATTGGCTGAAGGGGTTCCTACTTTTTTTTTTTTCCATCTATGTCCACTGAGAAGTGAAAAGAACATAAACTTTGGAATCCAACTTTGGTTGGATTTCAAATGGGTAAATTCTTTTTTTCAGATTAGTTAAATTCTTATGATTATGGGTTATTATGATTATTTAACATTCCAGAATCTGACTCCAGGGCTTACTGTAAAATGAGGGAAATTATGTAAATATAAGATTATCATGAAGTTTGAATAGAAGGCCATGAAGGACTTTTCTTATAATTCCCATTAACAAATATATGTTCTTTTACCTTGTTTGGTCATCTCTTGATCAAAATTGGAGCATAAGAAACTATTAATTTTTGTATTAAAATGTCAGGACATAATCCAAATCAACTGTTGAATTGGATTTTTGTTGGGCAGGATTATCTTACATTTGGGAGACAAATTGAAGGGCAATACTGTTAATTCTCATTGCAAACTCTCATTTCCTTATTGAGCAAGGGGGTAGAATATCAGTGTTGTGTTGCTATTCTAGAAAATTCATTCCAGAGCCTGAAGGTATGGAATGTTTGTTAATGTTTGCTGAATGTATAAATGGACAGACCCAGTGTTGAA
The DNA here is from genome assembly GCF_964656455.1 of Halichoerus grypus. Lineage (NCBI taxonomy): Eukaryota > Metazoa > Chordata > Mammalia > Carnivora > Phocidae > Halichoerus > Halichoerus grypus. The sequence goes on from NC_135714.1 coordinate 46,575,561, forward strand.
TAAGTGAATGTGCTGGTTTTAAAATTTGTTGACAAATTCTTTGATATTCCACTCTTTAAGATATTCCTCTCTTTAAAAGACGGAGTTTTATTTCCCTTCCCTTGAATGTGCTTAGATTAAATGACTCTCTTTTAATGAACATAATCTGGGAAAGGTGATGCAATGTGATTTTGAAGGCTAGGTTATAAACAGTATAGCTCTGCCTGGTTCTTGCTCACAATTTTCATTTTGAGAAAGCTAGCTGCCAGGTTACAAAGATAATCAAGCAGCTTGTTTGGGAGAAACTAAGGCCTCCCGCCCATAGTCATCATCAATTACTCATCCATGTGAGTGAGTCACCTTGGAAGTAGATCGTCTTGCTCCAGTCAGGATTAAGCTGACTAGCCTTAGCTGATGTTTTGACTGCAACCTATCAAAAGACCCTGAGTCAGAATCACCCAGCTAAGTCACTCCAAAATTTCTCACCTACCTTAACTGAAGATAATAAATTTTGTCTCAAATTATCTAAAGAGAGTGAATGAACAAGTAGAAGGTCCATGGGAAGCATAAGGATTTGTTTTGTGGAATTAGAAAAAGTGGTTTTGATGTCAAAATTAGTACCACAAAAATTGGTCTAGCCTCAAATTAAAGATGACTTGGTACTTTTAGATTTCTTTTTAACTCTATCCGCTGCTTCTTTACTTCCCAGCTCTCACCCAAACACCTCCATGAATTGTTGGAGGAAATGCAGACTTGGTTTGGATCCCATAAAATAGGAAAGTTGGATTATCTATTTTAGTCATTTTTCACACTCTCAAGGATTTGAAAGTATGGTTGCATTCAAACATATCTGCTTGAGTTTGTGAATTTGCTTGAGTTGTCCCAAATTTGCTTCCTCTAAGGTCTCTCTAGAATTTTGAACCACCTGTGTTTCCAGATGACCAGTTAGAATCTGATTTGATGTGCTCCAATATTCAAGAACCTTATTACACCATCCCCTACACTAACTCTTTAGATTTGAGCAGAGTGAAGGATTTTGCTGGGAAAAATGCTAACATGTTGTGTGTCCCTGGATCCCGAGAGGTTTCCCCAGGCATTGTGATCTAGGATAGTTACTCATATCTGGTTACTTTTTGCCAAGTACCATGCAACATCTTTCTGCCTCCCCATAATAGCACTTTATCTGGCTTCCATGTCTTTTTAGTGTAGGCCTCTTATTTGAATCTAGCTTCTGACTTCTAGCATAAGCAAGTATATATAGCAACATTTGAAAATGTTCTTCCACAGTTTTGTGCGGCATTTTGTCACAAAGAGGACAGAGTTTATGAGTTATGAGGGAAAATTGAGAACAAAGTTTCTGAGGGTTGGTTAGATGCAATATTTCATAGTAATTAAGCAAAGAGCATGTTCTATAAGTATCCAATGCATTCATGTTGTGCTTGCCTTCTTATATTCCTTGTGTCCTCTTGTTCTCCATCTTATAGCAATGTCCTCAATGAATATATGTTAAAGATTTTAAGAGGTTAACTAGGTAGGGGCACCTGGGTGGCTCAGTCGTTGAGCGTCTGCCTTCGGCTCAGGTCATGATCCCAGGGTCCTGGGATTGAGCCCCGCATCGGGCTCCCTGCTCCGCGGGAAGCCTGCTTCTCCCCCTCCCACTCCCCCTGCTTGTGTTCCCTCTCTGGCTGTCTTTCTCTCTGTCAAATAAATAAAACCTTTAAAAAAAAAAAAAAGAGGTTAACTAGGTAAATGTTATCTTAAGTCATGGCAGGAAGTATAGAAGATATTCCTGAGTAAGGGAAACATGTTAGCCAACCACTTACTACGTTTTGGTATGTTGGTAGGAGCCAAAACTAAGAATTAGTATATGTTTTCTTACAAGGGAAGGGTTAGTAAGTTGTGGTGGGATCTGCTTCATCTTATTTATATTTAGACAGAAACAGCATAGGAGGTCCTGAAGAATAGGCAGAAGACTGTCTAATGCCATGTAGTTCTCTTTTCTGATTATCCCTCTTATGTAGGTGCTTCCTCATTCCACAGCTTTATTAGTGCCTCATCTCATAGGGGACAGCAATCTCATAAATCATAACATGGCTAAGTAATAGACTTCACATATTGTTCTGCAAGGAATATATTCCTTCTAACAAGGTCTTCCTGGATGAAGGATGATATCCTGATGATGGAATGCCAAACACTGAGAAATCACTGTAGGGGGCTATTTGGACATAGGACACACTTCAAATTTTGCTGGATTAGCAACCCCTTTCTCTATTTTTAGAATTGTCCCTATCATCCCTGTATTATGATTAAAGAGTGTATATAACTGTTTTCAAATTATAGCCATTAGCGTGTTTTTTTCTCAGTATAACATTTACAGTTTCATTGTGAATCATTGTGGTGTATATTTTTTTAGAAAAGCATTAAAGCAGGAGTCAAGCAGTTTTTATATTTGAATCTGACTTCCACTCTATGGTATGTAATCATGGATAAGCCACTGAACCCCCCCTGACTTTTGGTTTCTTTCTCATCAGAAAAAAATGATAGGTGACAAATTATTGGAGCTCTGATAAGATTAAATGAAATAATATATAGAGAGACTTGCATACTTAGTAGCTATGCCCTGCTTTACCCTTCCTAAAATATATTCATTAATTTATTTTTTTAAAAAAAGATTTTATTTATTTATTTCACAGAGAGAGACACAGAGAGAGGAGAGGGAACACAAGCAGGGGGAGTGGGAGAGGGAGAAGAAGGCTTCCGCCAAGCAGGGAGCCTGATGCAGCAGGGCTCTATCCCAGGACCTTGGGATCATGACCTGAGCCAAAGGCAGATGCTTAATGACTGAGCCACCCAGGCGCCCCACATTAATTTCTGTGGGTTTTTTTTTTCCTAAAACAAGAGAAGAAATTGAACTTGTTCATTAATGGCAAATATATATACATTTTTACTCACTTAGAAAAGGGAGTGGATTCATTTAGGTCACAAAATATCAATAAAATTACTTTAGAAAGTAAATTTTCTTAGTATTTTTACCTATATTAGACCCATTAGATGTCTCCCATGCCCTGTATTTGAAATATAAGCTTCTTTGTGAAAACTGTGTAATTATTCCTTAATTAAGCTAAGAGATAACAGGTAAGTAAATGATCTCCCTTTAAAAAATGTAATCCTATACATATATAATTTTTCATGTTTTCCATTTTCAAAAAATGAGTTCTAATGACCTCATCAGAATTTTATCCCAAAGAAAAGTCTTCTTTTCGGGGTGCCATTTTATGTATAGATAATATAAAACATTTTGTTTTTCTTTGCTCTTGTTAACTGCTAAATGATAAGTGAAAAGAAATGCACTATAGGAAAATGTCATAAAAAGTGCCCCCAAAATGCATGTGCTGTTTTTCATATAATGCAGTGTTGTTCAAGTGTACTCTCATCAGACAATGTCACTAAATATGTTTTAATATCCTTGCTGGTACCATGGTTAGGATAAAACCTATTCTATAACAGATGCCTTCATCTATTTCTGGAGGAGCCAGAAGGAAGATGTTAGTTTGATTATTTATTGTTTCAAATACAAATGATTTAAATGTCTATCATCTCCTTAGCTTATAGTCTAACATACAAATACTCTGCACATAAACTTAATCCAAAATGGACCTGGACATGAGAAAATATGACATTGACAGGAAAAAAATTTCTTTGGTAATCCATTCCCATTGACCACAAGTGTCTAATTTAAGGACAAATGTCAAGAAATATAGAAATGCTTTTTAATTACAAAAAATAAATAAGAAAGGGGTAAAAACAATAGATGAGTACAAGCTAAAAACAAGAAATGGGACTCAGGATGACAGTGTGCAGTATCTTGTTGGAAATTAGAGGTCACACAAGAGTAGATAAGATTGACATAAATGAGGACTTGAAATGGTTATCAAGAAGAGGTTGAAGGGTAAGTGATCTTTAAGCATCTGTGGAAAGGGTATGAGGTGAAGTTAAGCATACTAATACATTTTAATTAATTTCATGACTCTTTAAGGAGGTGTCAGACCACACATAATATCCAACTCAAAAACGCTGTACTAATTTTACTAATATGTCCATACTTCGATATTTTGTTACTTCTCTATATGATCCATATTCTAAAATGAATGCAAAGAATAGTCCACAGTGATTCTTTATAAGAAATAAAAGCATACCACATTAAGTTATATCATGTCATGCCTTTATACAATAAATAATATTGAGTAGCTATGTTATATTTGGACTCCTAAATATTCAAAAAATAAGTAGCTTGGATTTTTACATGAAGAATACAGTTTCAGAAAAATAGCAGAACATTTAAAATTAAATAGTATTTCCTAGATTGCAAATGTTCAATGCTGGTGATTAAGAAGAGAATCAAGTAACTTTGTGTAACTCAGATGTTTTCTATAATGTTTTTAAACATAGAGAACAGCATTTTGGTGTTCACAAGATAATAATAGTCTTTTATACTTTTGATCATTCTTTGACTGGAAAGTACTTATATTTAAAATGTTAACCATGGCTTTGATGCCTAATAGTAAAATAAAAGGCAGTTTTCATTTTTTACCAATATTTCAATATGAGAACATTGTGGAAATTTCATTAGGAAAATTGAGAATTCATAGAAACCACGTATCAATTTAATAAATTCAACATTTTTACTCTGAAGTGTTGTGAAATCAAATTACTTTAAAATGATGTCTGTCTTATAAAAATATAGGAATGATGTTTGTACTCTTGCCTGCAAAATGGGGCTAAGGCAGTTTAGCTTGTCTGCCTCACATGTATACATTTTTGTTGAATGTAGGTACAACAGCGTACAGCCTATTTCTAAAGCTTATTCATCTTGCTTGACTAGACTGTCATGGCTTTCCATTAGAAATGGCCTATTGCCCTCTCCCTCCAGCCCCTGGCAACCACCATTCCACTCTTTGATTCTATGAATTTGATGATTTAGATGCCTCGTGTAAGTAAAATCTTGATGTATTTATCTTTCTGTGGCTGGCTTTTTTCACTTGGAATAGTGTCATTAAAGTTCATCCATGTTGTTGCTTACTATAGAAATTCCTTCTTTTTAAAGGTTAAAAAGTATTCCATCATATATATATCTCACATCACATTTTCTTTATCTGTTCATCTACCAATGGAAGTTTATGTTGTTGCCATATCTTGACTGTTTTGAATAATACTGCAGTGAACATAAGAATGCTAGTATCTCTTCAAGATCCTGATTTCAGTTGTTTTGGATATCTAAAAAAGGGATTGCTGGGTCATATGATAATTTTATTTAAAAATTTTTGAGGAACCTCTGTACTGTTTTACTGTGGCTGTACCATTTTTTCCCCACCAGCAGTGTGCAAGTGTTTCAGTTTCTCTGCATTCTTGTAAACATTTGTGGGTTGTTTTTATTTCTGAGTATGTTGACACACAATGTTACTTTTTATTTTTAATAAATGACATTCTTATAGGTGTGAGATGATACCTCATTGTTGATTTGTTTTGTATTTCCTGGATGATTAATGACGAATATCTTTTCATATACCTACCGGCTATTTGTACATCTTCCTTGAGAAATGTCTATTCAAAGTCTGCCCATTTTTAAATTAGGTTATTTGTTTTTTTACCATTGAGTTGTAGGAGTTTCTTACATATTTTGGAGATTTACTGCCTATCAGAAAATGGTTTACAAATACCTTCTCCCAGGGGCGCCTGGGTGGCTCAGTCAGTTAAGTGTCTGCCTTCAGCTGAGGTCATGATCCCGGGGTCCTGGGATTGAGTCCCATGTTGGGCTCCTTGTTCAGCGGGGAGTCTGTTTCTCCCTCTCTATCTGCTGCTCCCCCTGCTTGTGCTCTCTTTCTCTCTGTCAAATAAATAAATAAAATCTTACAACAACAACAACAACAAATAACTTCTCCCATTCTATAACTTGCCTTTTTACTCTGTTGTTTCCTTTGCCATGCTGGTATAGAAGATGGGGTCTTTGGGAGTGCTTATGTCATGAGGTGGAACCTTCATGAATGAGATTACTTCTCTTATGAAAAATATCACACAGAACTCCCTAGGTTTTGCTGCTATTGGAGGATATGGGAAGTCTGTGACATGGGAGGGCACACACCCAACCAGACTGATACCCTGATCTTAGACTTCCAGCCTCCACAACTGTGAGAAGTAAATTTCTGTTGTTTATAAGCTATCTAGTCTCTGGTATTGTGTTATACCAATATGAATGGATTAAGACATTCTCTATCCTCCTTGTTCATATCCTTTCTATAGGGAAACTTATTTACCCTCCAGGTATTGGGATTATCACCTGCTGATGGCTCATAGATGTGCCCCCATAAGGAATACCCCCAATAGGGGCGCCTGGGTGGCTCAGTCGTTAAGCGTCTGCCTTCAGCTCAGGTCATGATCCCAGGGTCCTGGGATCGAGCCCCACATCGGGCTCCATGCTCCGCAGGAAGCCTGCTTCTCCCTCTCTCACTCCCACTGCTTGTGTTCCCTCTCTCACTGTGTCTGTCTCTGTCAAATAAATAAATAAAATCTTAAAAAAAAAAAAAAAAAAGAAGGGGCGCCTGGGTGGCTCAGTCGTTAAGCGTCTGCCTTCAGCTCAGGTCATGATCCCAGGGTCCTGGGATCGAGCCCCACATCGGGCTCCATGCTCCGCAGGAAGCCTGCTTCTCCCTCTCTCACTCCCACTGCTTGTGTTCCCTCTCTCACTGTGTCTGTCTCTGTCAAATAAATAAATAAAATCTTAAAAAAAAAAAAAAAAAAGGAATACCCCCAATATAGGAAACAGGCTCCTTCATGGAAGGCTCACAGAAAATACCTGGTTGCTATAGGATTTCAAAACCTGGCTCTCTTGCCTCAGTTTTGGACAACTCCCAAAATGTATCACTTGAGACCTCAGTTGACATGTTGTGTGTCAGCTTCTCCTTCTACTCATCCCTTTCTCACAAGTGTATTACCTAAGAGCTTATTCCAATGAAGCTCTTCACACAGAAACTACTTCATTGTCTCAACAAAATCAGTCTAAGAGAGCTGACACCAGAAGTTGTCCTAGAAACAGACTAAAAAATGACATTTAGGATATGGATCATTTGTCAGTTGGCCAGCAATAAGTCAGCCAGCAGTAAGGACCTTATTACAGGTAGAAGGTAGAGTATCACTAGCTCCTAGAATGCTGTAACAGTGGAATTGTTGAAATGTTTAGCTGTGAGAAGTTTGGTTGGGATGCTTTTTAAGGAAAAAGAAAAAAATATTGTTTTGCACAATATATATGTTACTAGAGAAGTATCAAGAAATAATGACTCTAAGAACTGTGGAATTGGGTGCCAGTTACCTAAGGTCATTGGTTCAATGAAGAGAAATAATGAGAGGCACAGTGTAATTAATCAGCAATTCAAGCAAAATATGAAAGATTGTTTTCTTAGCAGCATTTAAGGAAACTCACAGATTTCCTACAATTAATGATTAGACAGAACAGACAAGGCTCAGGGTAATTATAAGAGTATCAGAACTTTAGGTAATGTTGCATTCTTCTACACCAAAGTCAGGGGGAAAATAAGGAATGAGACCCTAAGAGTTGGGATGCATGTGACTGGAGAGAAACAGTTAAGTATCTTAGAATCCCAGATTCTCCTGAACCCACTGTGCCAACAAAAATGGCTAAACTTCCCTTCTTAAAAGATACTGACCTCCCTTGATTTGCAATTCTGCAGAAGCCTCATGTGAGGCATGTGACTTGTAAGGCGATGCTTGTCCTTAGCTTTTACTGCTACCTCCTCCTTTGGCAACCAGAGCAATAGCATGTGTGAATCCCAGTATTGCAGTGGAGGGATGCACTGACTTGCTGAAGGAGAATAGAGACTCCATAAAGAAGCTGAAGGATCTAACTTACAAATACAAACATGGGAATAGATTTAGAGGGGGTTGGATCAACAGGGAGAGAACATAAAGTTGAACATTGGAAATTTTTGTAACATGGAAACATTCATCCATAATGCACAAATTTTATACCCTTTTAAGTACCATGAGAGATGGCACTAACATAGTGTCAGTGTGGGCCTTAACAGCTTGGAAAAAGTGTTGGTTCACAACAAATAAAGTTGGAATGCTGGAACTTTCCATATTAACAATTAGTTCAGGCCCTTACTACTCTGTGATTGTGCTCTGGCAATAGCCATGTGATTTGCCTTCCAGACTCCAAGGAGAAATACATTACTTTTGTTCATTTCTCAGTATCGTAGCTTAGAAAATATAAAGTTGATGAACAAAAAATGGTCTCAGGAGAAGGTATTTTCTAGCAGGTTATTTTCTGTTGGTTTTAATATGTAGAAATCTCATTATAAAATTTGATTCTCATATTTCTAGTAACACATAAAAAGGAATTGAAAACATAATTTTGATGGATGATATCATCTGGACTCTAGAACTCTGACCTTTTGCCCAAATAATTCTAATTACTTGTATGGGAGATATTGACCTAGTGCTATAAACTCAATTTTAATTCAAAGGGTGATCTAATGAGGAATAAAGTAGAGGTTCTGCAACATTTTCAATTACACATGTGGTTTAGCTTTTTAACTAGAAATTCCTATAGCCCATTTCTCAAAAATCAATGGCAAAATCTATACCAAATTTGAAGTGGAGCACACACACAAAATGCACATTTACACATAAATGAACTTAAGAATCAAAAAACTATTTCTGCTAACCCATCTCAGCTTACAGCAAAAATACTGCAAAAACACATTTAAACTGATCAGCCAAAACTGCCTATATTTATTCATTGGTAGGAGCAAAAAAAGCAAATAATACTTTTGTATGCAGTAAGTCCCTTACCTTACTTGATAGTCTCTTAACTCTTCAACTACTTTAATTTCAAATACTTACAGATTATCTACTGTATACATGACACTATGGTAGTTGCTTGATGCTGATGAATAAAATAGGGTCCTTGATGAGAAGGAACTGATTATGTAATGGTGTACAAATTTGGTCCCCTGCTTAATACCATAAAATTTATATTCTTCAAAAATGACATTTATGATATGATCAGTAATATCTATTTCCTCATTAATCTATAAATCTCATGACAACCTGGGTTGTGTCTGCTTTGCTTATTTTTAATCCACATAGTCTGGCTTAATCCTTATAAGATGTCAAGGTTTTATAAATATTTCTTGAATGAATGGATGATGCAAGTTTGCAATACAGTGCTGAATAAGATAAGTATTCTAAAGAGATACAACTCAAAGGGTTGGTGTTTAACATCCAGTTGACAGGATGAGGAAAATAGCATTTGAGAATGGATTTAGAAAATGGACTGGATTGAGACAGATTGGCATGGGTAGAGATATTCAAGAAGAAAGACATGTAGGAAGAAAGGGCATGCAAATGAAGAATCATAAATTCTGATACCCAGGTACTATTTAGTTTATGGAGGTACATATATCTATGTATGTATGTATATGTCATTTGTATATGGCTTTCCATATTTGGGTAAGGAGAGAATGAATGAGTTCCAAGCTTATCTTCCTTGAGTTTTTTATTGTGTCCATATATTAATTTAATGTATTTTCTTGTCTGTGTATGTGGGGGGAGAGGATGCTGCCTTTGAGTACTTTTCTGGAGGTTAATACTGAGGAGGAGCAGAAATGAGTGAGTGAGGAGAGTGAGTCAGGCAAGGGAGGGAAAGCCATGAAGAATGTGTTAATGAGCTATTCATTCTGGATGCAACTAGGGCATAGTTCCACTGAGGACTGTGTAGAATACACTTCAAGATTATCAAGGCTTTATTTCCACTTGCTTCTCTCTACTCCCTTTAAAAAATTCCATAGAAGCCATTTTGATTTTGATAATTTTTTTTCAGTTCTCTTTTCTTTAATTTTCTTTCATTTTGTATCATCTTAGTAATTATGAGGGCAATGCTTTAAGATTCTGATAACTATTCTGTGGTGATGAGTTTACAAAGCTAAGTGGGTCTTTCATTTTGCTGAGAACCTGAATGCAATTATTGTGCTCAGATTTCAATATATGTATAATGGTCAATACTTCTATATATACTTGATGTGCTTTGTTATTACCTTCAAATCAATCACAAATATTTTTCTTTTGTTTACCACATGGATTTCAGTTTGTGTACTTGTTACTGAAAATGAACAGGTTGCTTTGGATTTGTTTGTTTTTAATGTGCTTGGGTTTAGAGCATCTTCATACAGTAGGAAAAGGTTTTGTCTTCTTTTGGATTTTAGTGTTTGGTATCTAACACAGTCCTGGTTAGACCATAAGAACTGAGGAAGTACCTGGTGATTATTTGGTCATTAAAATTAAGTATTACTTTTTCTACCTTATTGGAAAATGTTTCAAGGATGTAGGAAAAACTCTTTTTTGACTTTTGTTAGAAATATGAATGCTTTCTACTTGCCTTAGTACATTTATTCCATTAATAATGTGTTTATCAGAAAAAATGTAGCTTTTCTTAACAATGTAGTATGAAGTACTTATGTTTATATATGCAAAATATTTAGTTATTTGGCATATATGGCATGCAGTATTGAAAAAGAGACGTTAGTCATAGTTTTCCAAACATGAAAATACTTCCTCATATTTATTCATGTAATAAATACTGAATGGTATCTACTCTGTGAAAATTACTAGATTCAAAGGATAGAAATTATATGAAAATTCTCTGAAAATGGTAGGATTAGGGGCACTTGGGTGGCTCAGTCAGTTGAATGTCTGGCTCTTAATTTCAGCTCAGGTCATGATTTCAGGGTCATGAGATTGAGCCCTGCATCAGGATCCACGCTCAGCGTGGAGTTTGCTTGAATTTCCCTCTCCTTTTGCCTCTGCCCTTCCCCCACCTCTAAAAGAGGTAAGCAAAATCTTTAAAAAAAAAAAAAAAATGGGAGGATGCACTATATTACCTGATCCATGCAGAAAAGAATAACATGAGGTAGCAATGGAATGGAATATGAGATTTGCTGTATTGCTGAGACCTGGGCAAGTTTATCAGACAAGAAGCAGCAGTGGAACTTGATAGTAACTAGAAAAGTTTCCAGGAGAATATCACTCTCAGTGTATACTGTGCAAAGATGTGGTATAGAACCACGAGCCAGGCAGCAGACAACCAGGTCAGAGGCACTTGCAGTAATATGTGGCATAGATCAACAATTTTTTAGACATATCCTAGAACCCCCTTTTTGAGAGATTACTCATATTCTGGGCATTGAGTTAAAATACTTTACATAAATTATCCTTAAGCCTGAAAACCATTCTACATGATTGGTTGTATTATTTCCCCAATTTACAAATAAAAAAAATATGAAGAGTCAATTATCTTCCCAAAATGAAAGACTATGTGATACAGTTGGGATTTGAACAGACTATAAAGCCATTCTTGAAACCCTTCACGCTGCCCCATCACACACTACTTCTGGGGTAGGTTTCTGTTGATACAGACTTCCTAGACAGCTAGTTGATGAAATGGAACAATATCTTTTAAAGGGTCACATCTTTTGATAGAATAATTCTAAATCTAACAATTCATTACATGGAAATGATAAAGACTATACACAGGGTTATATATAAGGGTATCATCACAGTAGTTTTTACAATAGGAAAGTGCTGGAAAAAAACTGAACTTCAGAATTAGAGGATTAGTTAAATAAATTATGTTATATTCAAAGAATGAAACACTATGCTTCCCTTTAAAAATCATGTTTTATAAATTGCTTAATTGTATGATAAAATGTTCATAGTTAAAATAAAAAGGAAGATGCTAAAAGTTTATGTTCCCTATCATCTTATTGAATATATGGATATAACATGTGGAACAGAATATACCAAAATTATTATCTCTGTAGGGTTATATTATAAAAAATTAAAAATTCAGTATGTTTTCTTCAGTTTTCAATTTTATATGAAATCATGTTCAATCATTAAATAAATAAATAAACAAGAAACTATTCCTGTGTATTCACACTTCATATTTTACTGAATTAAATAGATATATACAGAAAAAAATTAATGTGAAAACATAAGGTTTTCACAGGCCAATGGCTTTCCACCCTCAATATCTAGAGAGATGAGCAAATATTAAAAATCAAGAAAACGAGTGAAGAATAACATTAACATTCCCAAAATGCTGCTTGTATTAGTTTCTTAGGGCTGCTATAAAAGATTACCACAAGAGGTGCCTGGGTGGCTCGATTGGATGCACATCCAACTCTTGGTTTCAGCTCAGGTCATGATCTCAGGGTTGTGAGATCAAGCCCCATGTCAGGCTCCACACTTAGTGAGGAATCTGCTTGAGATTCTCTCCCTCTCCTTCTCCCCCCCTCCCCGTTCATGTTCTCTCTCTCTCATTTTCTCAAATAAATAAATAAATCTTAAAAAAAAAAATACCACAAACTCGGTGGCTTAAAACAACAATTCTCTCATGGTTGTAAAGGCCAGAATTCTACAATTAAGGTGTCTAGATGCTTAGCTCTACTGAAGACTCCGGGGGAAAATCCTTCCTTGCCTCTTCCAGCTTCAGTTGATTCCAGGATTATTTCAGTTTGGGACTACATAACTATAGTCTCTGCTCTATCTTCACATGGTTTCCTGTCCTGATATCTCTGTGCCCCAAATCTCCTTTCCTTTCTCTTATAAAAAAGGTCATTAGATTTGGGCCCACTCTAAATCCAGGATGATCTCATTTTGAAATTGGTAATTTAATTGCTACCATAAAAATTCTGTTTCTAAAAAAATTCACATTCATAGTTCCTGGGGGTTGGGACTTGGACATATTTTCAGGGGGTCACTACTCTATTCTGCATTAGTGTCTGCACTGGCTGTAGAGGGCATTTGTCTAACTCCCCTCACTTCTTCCAAGTGTTTGCTCACATATTACCACTCCAAGTCTTTTCGTGATCATCCCATTTAACATTGCAATTCCCACCTTGTATTTACTCCCAATCATCCTATCTTGAATTGTAACAAACAAATTTTGTAGTATGTAGCTTACATATGTATTATGTTATGGTTACACAAGCACACACATGTGTAAATACCATTAGAGCAGATATTTTGATGGTTTTCTCTATGGACTTTTAACAAGCAACTAGAATACTAAAATTGGTCAATAAATATTACTTAAATTAATGGAAAGTCATATTATTCCTCTCCTCTTAGCCATCTAATGGCACCCCATTTTACTCAGAGTGAGACATTTACATTCAATCTATAATATTTTTATTATGGACTATAACATAAAATCTATGAAACAAATGTATTTCTTAAATAATATATAAAACTAATTTGTGTAACCATTATTTAGATAAGGAAATAAAATATTGCCAGTACCCCTAGAAAGCTCTCATGTGTGTTTTCCTGGTCATAATTTCTTTCTTCTTTCCTAAAGGTTACCTCAGCTCTGACATCTGTGATAATTACTTCTTTGCTTTTCTTTATACTTCTTATACTTATGTAATTATGTATCAATAAATAATAAAATTTAGTGATTTTTTTTTAAATGTATGTAAATTCAGACGTTCATACCACCCATGTGCAGTTTTGTTTCGCTTTTTTTCTGGCTTTAAGTGGCAAAATCATGTTTCTAAATGTTATCCGTATATTGAGGATAGATATACATATTATTTTCTCTCACTTCTCTCAGTGTAACTACAATATTGTATAGATATACCACAATTTATTTTTTTTTAATTTATTTATTTGAGAGAGAGAGAACATGAGAGTGGGGAGGGTTAGAGGGAGAAGCAGACTCCCTGCTTCCTGGGACTCCAGGATCATGACCTGAGCCAAAGCCAGTTGCTTAACCCAATGAGCCACCCAGGCACCCTAGATATACCACAGTTTATTAATCCATACTCCTACCAAACACTTGGTTTGTTTCCAGTTGGGGTAATTATGAATAATACTGTTATAAATATTCTATATATTTAACCTGCCACACATAATCATGCAATACTGTAGATTATATAACAAAGAGTTAAATTAGTGGTATTCAGTTAGAGGTATTCAATTTGAGGAAATGGGCCCAACTGTTTTGCAAATAAATATTATCATTCTCTACTCCAACAGCATTATATCACTCTACATTTTCTCTAACACTTGGTTTTGTCAGACATTTAATGTTTGTGAGTGTGGAGTGGTACATAACATTCTGATTTTAATTTTAATTCCCCTAATTACAAGTGAAGTTAAGCACTTTTCATATGCTATTTGATATTTGGATTTTCTCTATTGTGAAATGCTCTTTTAAGTAATTTTCCCATTTTTCTACTGGGTGACTGTTGTTTTCTAATTGATTTATGGTAGTATTTATATATTCTGAATATGAGCCTTTGTTGGTTTATGGGTCATAATTTTTAGACTTAACACTTGCTTTTCTTTGATTTTGATATTCTCTTTTGATGAATAGAAGTCCTTAATTTTAATGTGGTCAGATTTATCAGTCATTGACTTTATTAAAAGTTGATCAAATGATTTGAAATGTATAATTGTAGAAGCTCGATAAAGAGATCTATATCAAAACAAGAAGTCTTGGAGTAGTGATAGTGATAAACACATAGTAATTGATAGGAGAGTTCAAGGAAATAAACCTGATTAAAGACTTTAGCATTAGATTGAAAAGAGGAGTACACTTGAGGCTATTTGACATTAACTTATGCCATGTATGACCTCTGAGTAAGCAGTTCCTAGTGATTGAAAAAGCTGTTGTGAAATTGGGTTATGTGCATAGCAATTTTACAAAACAGTCTCTCTCATGTTGTTATTAATTACTTTTATTTAATATATTCATACAACAAATTAAAGAGAAATGCCATATGAGTCATAAAACATAAAAGTGGTGAGAATAGTTATCTTTAGAAATTTCAGCGTTTTTTTTTTTTTTCAATGTAGAAGTGAGTGACTCTCCAGTCATCAATAAAATAGCACTAAAGCTCAATCTATGAAAAGTAATTCATTTTATACAACAGACATTTTTTTCTTGGTTGGTTTGAAAAGCTTACTCAGGGACTGATATAATACAAATACTGCCAGGTTATCTTTAGTGTACATCTTAAAGCAAAACGAAACAGACATATTCAACTCCGCATTTGTAAAAATATCTTAAGGGATTAAAACAAACTAATAGAATTTTTAAAGAAATTGAATGCCTTTTTCTATGTTTATTTTCTGATAGAACTCAAGTGAGGCTGCCCTTGGAAGAATAGTTTCATATGGAATGCAAACATCCCAGCACAAACATTCATGTGAGTTAGAAACATCTAATACCAACTGTGTGCAATGTCACTATTGACCAAAATGCTACTGGATGCCTTTGAAATAACCACTTAAATTCTTTTTTCCCAAGGAGCACACATAGCACTCTATATTTTTCATATTAATCTAATATATAAATGTACATATATCTGATACATAGACTATGTAATATGATATATAGACTATACCACAATAAACATCTAAAAATACTACTTTGATTATAAAAAAACTTTTTTTTTTTTTAGATTTTTTAAAAAATTTATTTATTTGACAGAGAGATAGCACAAGTAGGCAGAGTGGCAGGCAGAGGGAAAGAGAGAAGCAGGCTCTCTGCCGAACAGGGAGCCCGATGCGGGGCTCAATCCCAGGACCCTGGGATCATGACCTGAGTCGAAGGCAGCCGCTTAACCGACTGAGCCACCCAGGTGCCCCTAAAAAAACTTCATTTGAGTGTAAGGAAGGATATGTCTTTTTTTTAATACAGAAGTGTGGTACTCCATGTGTAATATAATATGGAAACAAACACATTTAAATTTTTGATTGAATATGGAAGCAGTAAGATCCAAGTTTAGTTAGCAATGATGCTCAGACTATTGCAGGTACTTTCATTTCAATCAATAAATCAGTCAATGTTATAGGTGACAAATATGAATTATAAACATGTTCAGAGTCTAATTTATGATTTTAGGGATTCACATATATATTTCAGAGATTCTCATAAATTTCTTTAACTCTAAAAATATTGTCATTTGTTTTCATGGGTTTAAAGTAGTCAACACACAACTTATTAATTAATTAATTTATTTATTTATTATTTTATTATGTTATGTTAATCACCATACATTACATCATTAGTTTTTGATGTAGTGTTCCATGATTCATTGTTTGCGTATAACACCCAGTGCTCTATTCAGTACATGCCCTCTTTGATACCCATCACCAGGCTAACCCATCACCCCCCTCTAGAACCCTCAGTTTGTTTCTCAGAGTCCATAGTCTCTCATGGTTCATCTCCCCCTCTGATTTCCCCTTCATTTCTCCCTTCCTGCTATCTTCTTTTTTTTTTATTTTAACATATAATGTATTATTTGTTTCCGAGGTACAGGTCTGTGATTCAACAGTCCTACACAATTCACAGCACTCACCATAGCACATAACCTCCCCAATGTCCATCACCCAGCCACCCCATCCCTCCCCCCACACCACTCCAGCAACCCTCAGTTTGTTTCCTGAGATTAAGAATTCCTCATATCAGTGAGATCATATGATACATGTCTTTCTCTGATTGACTTATTTTGCTCAGCATAATACCCTCCAGTTCCAACCATGTCATTGTAAATTGCAAGATTTCATTCCTTTTGATGGCTGCATAATATTCCATTGTATATATATACCACTTCTTCTTTATCCATTCATCTGTCGATGGACATCTTGGCTCTTTCCATAGTTTGGCTATTGTGGACATTGCTGCTATAAACATTGGGGTGCACGTACCCCTTCGGATCCCTACAATTGTATCTTTGGGGTAAATACCCAGTAGTGCAATTGCTGTGTCGTAGGGCAGCTCTATTTTCAACTTTTTGAGGAACCTCCATACTGTTGTCCAGAGTGGCTGCACCAGCTTGCATTCCCACCAACAGTGTAGGAGGGTTCCCTTTTCTCCACATCCCTGCCAACATCTGTCATTTCCTGACTTGTTAATTTTAGCCATTCTGACTGGTGTGAGGTGGTATCTCATTGAGGTTTTGATTTGGATTTCCCTGATGCCGAGCGATGTTGAACATTTTTTCACATGTCTGTTGGCCATTTGGATGTCTTCTTTGCAGAAATGTCTGTCCATGTCTTCTGCCCATTTCTTGATTGGATCATTTGTTCTTTGGGTGTTGAGTTTGATAAATTCTTTATAGATATTGGATACTAGCCCTTTACCTGATATGTCATTTGCAAATATCTTCTCCCATTCTGTCGGTTGTCTTTTGGTTTCGTTGACTGTTTCCTTTGCTGTGCAAAAGCTGTTTATCTTGATGAAGTCCCAATAGTTCATTTTTGCCCTTGCTTCCCTTGCCTTTGGCGATGTTTCTAGGAAGAAGTTGCTGCGGCTGAGTTCAAAGAGGTCGCTGCCTGTGTTCTCTTTTAGGATTTTGATGGACTCCTGTCTCACATTGAGGTCTTTCAACCATTTTGAGTCTATTTTTGTGTGTGGTGTAAGGAAATGTTCCACTTTCATTCTTCTACATGTGGCTGTCCAATTTTCCCAACATCATTTG
Source organism: Halichoerus grypus (assembly GCF_964656455.1). Classification (NCBI taxonomy): domain Eukaryota; kingdom Metazoa; phylum Chordata; class Mammalia; order Carnivora; family Phocidae; genus Halichoerus; species Halichoerus grypus. The sequence continues at coordinate 46,593,104 of NC_135714.1, forward strand.
TTGAAGAGACTGTCTTTTTTCCATTGGACATTCTTTCCTGCTTTGTCAAAGATTAGTTGACCATAGAGTTGAGGGTCCATTTCTGGGCTCTCTATTCTGTTCCATTGATCTATGTGTCTGTTTTTGTGCCAGTCCCATACTGTCTTGATGATGACAGCTTTGTAATAGAGCTTGAAGTCCGGAATTGTGATGCCACCAGCTTTGCTTTGCTTTTTCAACATTCCTCTGGCTATTTGGGGTCTTTTCTAGTTCCATACAAATTTTAGGATTATTTCTTCCATTTCTTTGAAAAAAGTTAATGGTATTTTGATAGGGATTGCATTAAATGTGTAGATTGCTCTAGGTAGCATTGACATCTTCACAATGTTCTTCCAATCCATGAGCATGGAACGTTTTTCCATTTCTTTGTGTCTTCCTCAATTTCTTTCATGAGTATTTTATAGTTTTCTGAGTACAGATTCTTTGCCTCTTTGGTTAGATTTATTCCTAGGTATCTTATGGTTTTGGGTGCAGTTGTAAATGGGATTGACTCCTTAATTTATCTTTCTTCTGTCTTGTTGTTGGTGTATACAAATGCTGCTGATTTCTGTGCATTGATTTTATATCCTGCCACTTTACTGAATTCCTGTATGAGATCTAGCAGTTTTGGGGTGAAGTCTTTTGGGTTTTCCACATAAAGTATCATATCATCTGCAAAGAGTGAGAGTTTGACTTCTTTGATGATTCGGATGCCTTTTATTTCTTTTTGTTGTCTGATTGCTGTGGCTAGGAGTTCTAATACTATGTTGAATAGCAGTGGTGATAGTGGACATCCGTGCCATGTTCCTGACCTTAGGAGTAAAGCTCTCAGTTTTTCCCCATTGAGAATGGTATTTGCTGTGGGTTTTTCATAGATGCCTTTTATGATATTGAGGTATGTACCCTCTATTTCTACACTCTGAAGAGTTTTGTTCAAGAAAGTATGCTGTACTTTGTCAAATGCTTTTTCTGCATCTATTGAGAGGATCATATGGTTCTTGTTCTTTCTTTTATTAATGTATTGTATTACATTGATTGATTTGCAGATGTTAAACCAACCTTGCAGCCCAGGGATAAATCCCACTTGGTCGTGGTGAATAATCCTTTTAATGTACTGTTGGATCCTATTGGCTAGTATTTTGGTGAGAATTTTTGCATCCATGTTCATCAAGGTTATTGGTCTGTAATTCTCCTTTTTGGTGGGGTTTTTGTCTGGTTTTGGGATCAAGGTAATGGTGTCCTCATAAAACGAGTATGGAAGTTTTCCTTCCATTTCAATTTTTTGGAACAGTTTCAGAAGAATAGGTATTAATTCTTCTTAAAATGGTTGGTAGAATTCCCCTAGGAAGCCATCTGGCCCTGAGCTCTTGTTTGTTCGGAGATTGTTGATTACTGCTTCACTTTCCTTGGTGGTTATAGGTCTATTCCGGTTTTCTATTTCTTCCTGGTTCAGTTTAGGTAGTTTATATATCTCTAGGAATGCACCCATTTCTTCCACATTATCTAATTTGCTGGCATATACTTGCTCATAATATGTTCTTATAATTGTTTGTATTTCTTTGGTGTTGGTTGTGATTGCTCCCCTTTCATTTATGATTTTGTTCATTTGGGTCATTTCTCTTTTCTTTTTGATAAGTCTGGCCAGGGGTTTATCAATCTTATTAATTCTTTCAAAGAACCAGCTTCTAGTCTCCTTCATCTGTTCTATTGTTCTTTTGGTTTCTATTTCATTGATTTCTGCTCTGATCTTTATTATTTCTCTTCTCCTGCTGGGTTTAGGCTTTATTTGCTGTTCTTTCTCCAGCTCCTTTAGATGTAGGGTTAGGTTGTGTTTTGAGACCTTTCTTGTTTCTTGAGAAAAGCTTGTATTGCTATATACTTTCCTTTAGGACCGTCTTTGCTGCATCCCGAAGATTTTGAACAGTTGTGTTTTCATTTTCATTTGTTTCCATGAATTTTTTAAATTCTTCTTTAATTTCCTGGTTGACCCATTCATTCTCTAGTAGGATGTTCTTTAGCCTCCATGTATTTGAGTTCTTTCCAACTTTCCTCTTGTGATTGAGTTCTAGTTTCAAAGCATTGTGGTCTGAAAATATGCAGGGAATGATCCCAATCTTTTGGTACCGGTTGAGACCTGATTTGTGACCTAGGATGTTATCTATTCTGGAGAATGTTCCATGGGCACTAGAGAAGAATGTGTATTCTGTTGCTTTGGGATGGAATGTTCTGAATATATCTGTGAAGTCTATTTGGTCCAGTGTGTCATTTAAAGCCTTTTTTTCCTTGTTGATCTTTTGCTTAGATGATCTGTCCATTTCAGTGAGGGTGGTGTTCAAGTCCCCCACTATTATTGTATTGTTGTCGATGTGTTTCTTTGCTTTTGTTATTAATTGGCTTATATAATTGGCTGCTCCCATGTTAGGGACATAGATATTTACAATTGTTAGATCTTCTTGTTGGATAGACCCTTTAACTATGATATAGTGTCCTTCCTCATCTCTTATTATAGTCTTTGGTTTAAAATCTAATTTGTCTGATACAAGGATTGCCACCCTAGCTTTCTTTTGGTGTCCATTAGCATGGTAAATTGTTTTCCACCCCCTCACTTTCAATCTGGGGGTGTCTTTGGGTCTAAAATGAGTCTCTTGCAGACAGCAGTTCGATGGGTCTTGTTTTTTTATCCAATCTGATAGCCTGTGTCTTTTGATTGGGGCATTTAGCCCATTCACATTCAGGGTAACTATTGAAAGATATTAATTTAGTGCCATTATATTGCCTGTAAGGTGACTGTTACTGTATATTGTCTCTCTTCCTTTCTGGTCTATGTTACTTTTAGGGTCTGTCTTTGCTTAGAGGACCCCTTTCAATATTTCTTGTAGGGCTGGTTTCGTGTTTGCAAATTCCTTTAGTCTTTTTTTGTCCTAGAAGCTTTTTTTCTCTCCTTCTATTTTCAATGACAGCCTAAGTGGATATAATATTCTTGGCTGCATAGTTTTCTCATTTAGTGCTCTGAATATATCATGCCAGTCCTTTCTGGCCTGCCAGGTCTCTGTGGATAGGTCTGTTGCCAATCTAATGTTTCTATCATTGTAGGTCACAGATCTCTTGTTCCGAGCTGCTTTCAGGATTTTCTCTTTGTCTCTGAGACTTGTAATTTTACTATTAGATGTCAGGGTGTTGACTTATTTTTATTGATTTTGAGGGGGGTTCTCTGTGCCTCCTGGATTTTGATGCCTGTTTCCTTCCCCAAATTAGGGAATTTCTCCACTATAATTTTGTCTAATATACCTTCTGCCCCTCTCTCTTTCTTCTTCTTCTGGGATTCCAGTTATTCCAATATTGTTTCATCTTATGGTATCACTTATCTCTCGAATTCTGCCCTCATGATCCAGTAGTTGTTTATCTCTCTTTGTCTCAGCTTCTTTATTTTCCATCATTTGGTCTTCTATATCACTATTTCTCTCTTCTGCCTCATTTATCCTAGCAATTAGAGCCTCCATTTTTTATTGTACCTCATTAATAACCTTTTTGATTTCTACTTGGTTAGATTTTAGTTCTTTTATATCTCCAGAGAGGGTTTCTCTAATATCTTCCATGCATTTTTCAAGCCCAGCTAGTATCTTTAAAATCATCATTCTGAACTCTAATTCCAACATCTTACTAATGTCCATATTGATTAGGTTCCTGGCAGTCGGTGCTGCCTCTTGTTCTATTCTTGAGGTGATTTTTTCCATCTTGTCGTTTTGTCCAGAGGAGAATAGATGAATGAAAGAACAAAATGCTAAAAGGGTAACAAGGACCCAAGAAAAATATACACTAAACAAATCAGAAGAGACCTGAAACCGGGGGGAGAAGAAATGGAAAGAAAGAAAAAAGAAAAAAAAAAAAGAAAAAGAAAAAGATAAAAAAACAAAACAAAACAATATGATCAAATATGTTCAGGCTGGTGCATAGATCAGTGCCACACACTAGATTTTAGGCGTATTTTGGTCTGTTAGAAGAAAGTGCCTCCCAAAATTTTAAAGAAAGAAAAACTTATATATGTACAAAAATAAGGGTAAATACGATGAAAGGATGGAATATGACTGTAAAGATGAAAATTATAAAAGATTTTATAAAAGGAATTGATAATTTAAGAAGTTGGTTGAAAAAAGAAAGAAGAGGATTTAAAAAAAAAAAAAGGGAGAGAATGTGATCAGGCAGGAGACTAGAACAAAGCCATACACTAGAGATTTAGGGTATATTTTGGTCTGTTAGAAGAAATTGTATGCCAAAATTTTAAAGAGAGAACAACTTATATATATACCCAAAATAAGATTAACTACTATGAAGGGATAGAATATGACTCTAAAAATGAAAATTAAAAAAGATTTTTAAAAAAGGGATTGATAAGATGTTGGTTGAAAAGGGAAAAAGAAAAATTAAAAAAAAAAGAAAATTTAATAAATTAACTTTGAAAGACTAAAGAATCAGGGGGAAAAAAGCCATGAATTCTATGTGCTGTATTTCCCTAGTTCTGACGTTCTCATTGATCGGTAAACTTCATCTTGGCTGGCTGTTCTTGCTGATCTTCTGGGGGAGGGGACTGTTGCTGTGGTTCTCAGATGTCTTTGCCGGAGGCGGAATTGCCCCACCCTTGCTGGTCTGGGCTAAGTAATCTGCTCGGGTTTGCTCTCGGGAGCTTTTGTACCCTGCAAGCTTTCCGTACAGCTTTGGAGGACGAGAGTGAAAATGGCGGCCTCCCATTCTCTGCCCTGGTGGAGCCGAGAACTCGGGACCCCACTCCTCGGTGAGCCCCCAGAGTAAAGCAGTCAATCACTCCCGTCTCCCCGATCTCCAGCTGCACTCCATGCTCACCTGGCCTGTGACCCAACATTTCCATCTCTGGCATCTAACCCCATGTGGAGTCTCCAAACCCAGCAGATCCCTGTGGTGCGCTCCTGCACTGCTCCTTCCCGGGGAGGAAGGGGAGTCTCCCCAGATCTGCCACTTGTTGGGTCCCTGCTGGAAGAGCAGTGGCCCGACTGTGCTGCGGATCACGGTTTATGGCAACCCCAAGCTGAGAGCCCACTCCTCGGCTCCATCTCTGCAGCCGGCTTCCCCGCTCCGATACCTGGGAGCTCTGCCGCACTCAGGCATCCCTGGTCTTTCTGTGACCCTGAGGGTCCTGAGACCACACTGTGCCAGTGAGGGTTCCACCCCCCACTTAGCCACTGGAGCGACGTCCCTCAGCGGAGTCGACTTCTAAAAGTTCCAATTTTGTGCTCTGCTGCTCTATCACTTGCAGGTAGCAGCCGATGGAGGCCCCCTCCCCCCGTGGTCTATCCTCCTGAATATCACCTCGGATTCACTTCTCCAAACATCCTACCTTCCAGAAAGTGGTCGCTTTTCTGTTAAGAGAGTTGCTGCTTTTCTTTTCTTCTATCTCCTGTTGAGTTCGTAGGTGTTCAGAATGGTTTGATCCCTATCTAGCTGAATTCCTGGGACCAGACGAAATTTAGATCTCCTACTCCTCTGCCATCTTGCTCCTCCCCCTCCAATTTATTTTTAAGATGCTCGAGGTTAAGGAGGCTTAGCCAAGAAAGGATACTGGAAACCCTCTCTTTATTTCTCTCCTTCTCAATCCTAATCTTAAATGTAGCTAATTGTTGCATGTGGGAGATAATCTCTCTTCAATTTATGATCCTGGTGTCACCAGAGACATATTCCTTGCAAGTATGACAGAAGGTTTTCCTCTCTTTCTGAGTAGTAGAAATTTTAATGAATAGCTATTCTTCAGCATGAAGGGCTTTTAAAGTTTAGGAGAGTAATGGATCTGCTGATAATCTTGTTTCTTCCAATAGTTTAGATGGATGGGATTTAGAGGGAAAGTACACCCTTTGTCTTGCTTATCAAGGTAAGCCAATTTACTGAATTCTCACAATACATTAAATTTTGTGCCATTACTCTTTATTCACATTGATTTTTATCATCCATCTCATTTTTATCTCTTGTTGAATTCTGAGAAAAAAAATGAATATAAATTTTTTGACAAATCTTGATTAACTACAAATACTATTTAAATATAGCTTTGGCATGGTTGTGAATGAAACAAAAATAATTTATATATGTGTACATATTTATTCTAAGTAGATTTTGTGCTAATTTCTGAAAACTAATATCTCCACTGTTATATTTCAAAATGAGTATATTTTCAGATGTACTTGATAAAGAAAATGGTTTTCTAAAGGCTTTAAAAATAAAGTTCATCTAATGGACTTTTGATTTTAAAAAGAGTGCATATATATTTTACTCTAAAAGTCTTTTTACTGAGTCCCCATGGGATATTAATGCCCACATCTTAGTATGTTTCTTGTCAAGCTTAATGTACCAAAGGCAAAACTAAGTGCATTATATTTTGTAGTGTGTGTGTGTGTGTGTGTGTGTGTGTGTGTGTGTGTATGTGTTTGTGTGTGGACAATAAGATAGCAGTCCTTTAAGGGAAAAACATGAAATGTAAGTCTATAAAACTATATTTTTAGACTTCAGTTTCTTTTTACTGCTTTTCTATTAAAGTTAATCTTAATAGTGTAAAAAAAACTTCTACTTCAAACATATCACTTTTTTCAGGCTTCCAAATGTGACTAAGTATTCTACTAAAATTGTATTTTGCATAATTGCAGTTAGACTTGAATCCAATCCTTATTGAAAAAAAGATTTAGTTCTAAAATAACAGGGACCAAGATCAACCATTAATATTTAAATGAGAGAAACATGATCTCTGTGCAGTATGAGACCTTAAATAAGTTTTTTTCTACATCCTAGATCATATCCAAAATAAGTTTCAACAAAATATAGACATTTAAAAAATTTGCAGGCTTGACTTATATAACAAATATTTGCTCCAACTCATTGTTATTTCTCCTATTAACAGGTTTGGCAAAATACAAAATTGATTATGATGGTCATATAAAAATTCTGAATTAACAATTTTGTTCCAGATCATTGATGACCATTTTCAAACAATATTATTTCTAGAACACAGGCATAGAACTTTTCCTCAATCTCTTGCTTCTAAATGAGAAGCCATAAATGATATAAACTACAAAATCATATATCCATCAGCAATGGAAATCTAAGATGGTTTTCCAATGCGTGAAAGCTGGAGAGACTTTCACTTGAGACAGAATGCTCAGTGCTAAAATGCAGAGTAGTTCAGGGCCATTCCATTCAGGGCACATACTGACTGAGTCCTGGATCAGAGGGGAAAAATGCTATAAAGGATTTTATAGGAGCTATTGGCAACAAACAAATATATAGACTATATGGATAATAGTAGTGTTGTAGTGTCATAGTGTGGTAATGTAAGATAATGTCCTTGTTTTTAAAAATTATACAACTTAATTTTAGGGGTAAAGAAACATGATGTCTGAAAGTATTTCAGAAAAAAGCTAAGATGGATTATTTTTCTATATCTAAATGCAAATCTATATTACTACGTTTCCCTAAATCAGTATCAGCATCTATACATATACCATACCTATACTCATATCTATATTTACCTATGTCTGTATCTATCTATGGAGAAGGAGAGTGAGAGAAATATAGTAAGGATATTCTTCTTTCTATCTCTCTTCTAATAGTCAAATATTCTATGCTATTCATTTCCCAATTGCTCCTCCAAAAACACTTTTCTTTTCCACTCTCCTCTCTAACTCTGAGAGACTGACATGTTTGGACCATGTCATCAAGGCTCCCATAATCTCTGTATTCCATCTGGGTTCCACCAATGGGGAACCCTGGCATTGAATCTGAAAGAAGAAAGAACTTGAAGCAGAGATATTTATTCCCTTGCTCAAGATACTAACTTTTTCCAGGTTTTAGTAACCTTTGTCTTTCTTCATGTCTTAATGGCTAGGGATGGTAAAGCTTTGGACTACTAGACCCATTTTCCTTTTGTGTTTTTTTTTTTATACTTCATGAACACCTTTGCAATTATTCCTTTGTAAATAAAACCTCCTTGAATTACCTTGAATGAGTGCTTAATTCTCCTTTGGTATACTGACTGATGGTGGTAATCCTTATTGAGCAGTAAGTCATGGTCACTATATTAAAAGCACTACATAAATTTTTATAATTCTTGCAAATATATGCAGCTTGTATGACATCATCTGCATTTTAGAGATGAGAGAACAGATTCCTGGGTTCCAGTAACTTATTGTTAAAAACTGAATTGTGCTCTCCCCAGAATTTATATGTTGAAGTGCCTTAAAACATGACTTTATTTGGAGATAAGGCCTTTAAAGAGTGACTAAATTAGGGGCACCTGGGTGGCTCAGTTGGTTAAGCACCTAAGTCTTGGTTTCAGCTCAGGTCCTTTTTTTTTTTTTTTAAGATTTTATTTATTTATTTGAAAGAGAGAGACAGCAAGACAGGAAACACAAGCAGGGGGAAGCTAGAGGGAGAAGCAGAGGGGAGCTGGAGAGGGAGAAGTAGGCTCCCCTCTGAGCAGGGAGCCTGATGAGGGGCTCCATCCCAGGATGCTGGGATCATGACCTGAGCCAAAGGCAGATGCTTAATTACTGAGCCCCCCAGGTACCCCCTCAGCTCAGGTCCTGATCTCGGGGTTGTGAGATGGAGCCCTGCATCAGGTTCCACACTCAGCACAGAGTCTGCTTGAGATTCTCTCTCTCCCTCTCCCCCTCCATCCACTCATGTACTCTCTCTCTAAATAAATAAATTAATTAAATCTTAGAAAAAGAATGATTAAGTTAAAATGAGGCTATTAGGGAGATCCCTAATTCAAACTAATGTCCTTGTAAAAAGAAGCAATTAGATACAGAGACACAGACTAAGGGATGACCATATGAGGAGGACACAGCAAGAAGGTGGTCATCTGCAAGCCAAAGAAAGAGATCTCAGAACAAACAAACTCTGTCAACATCAGAACTCTGAAAAAATAAATTTCTGTTTTGTAAGCCACCCAGTCTATAGTACTTGGTTATGGCAGCCCAAGCAAATAAATACACTTGTTTAACCCATATGTAAAATAACCTTCCCTAAAAAAATGCAGGATTTATCACAGTTCTGTCAATCCAGTACTATGTTCACCATATCATCCTTCTCTTCTAATTAATTTTGGCAATTATTTATCATTTTCTGATTGCGTCATAATATTTTGTATTGATTTCTCTTAATTAGGTTATAAAAGTATTGAAAGCAGTTTTATAGTTATATATCCTCATATGATAAGGACAGTTAATAATTATTTAAGACTTGCCATGTACCAGGCTGTTTGTAATTGTGTAACTTACATTATGTCACTTAATCCTTCAAAATATCCATTATTTTATTATAGTTTTATCTGTATTTTATAGATGGGAACATGAAATGCAGAGAGCTTAAATTTATGCAATTGGTAATCTGCACAGCCAGGATTCTTAATTAGGCATACTTAGGTACTTGACTATATAGATTATGCTATAATCATGATCCCTAGCCTAGAGCAGGGTATAATGACCTAACATGATACAGAGCACATATAGTAAATGCTTGAATAAAAAAAAAAAAAAATCTTGGGGTAATAGTAAATAATTTTAAGTACAAAGAAAGTAATCAAAAATAAGAATCAGTTTAATATTACATTTAAAAATCAAGACACTTCATTTATAAATTGTGAAAGAGTCACACTGTTTTTCATCTTAAATTATAATCCTTAAAATCTTGTGAATATTTTCAACTAAAATAGTAATATATAGGAGTGCCTGGGTGGCTCAGTTGGTTAAACATCTGCCTTTAGCTCGGATCATGATCCTGGGGTCCTGGGATGGAGCCCCTATCGGGCTCCCTGCTCAGACAGGAGCCCACTTCTCCTTCTCCCTCTGCCCCTCCCCCTGTTCATGCTCTCTCTTTCTCTCTTCAAGTAAATGAAAACCTTTAAAAAAATAGTAAAGTATACTGTAAGAAGGAAGAACTTTTGATGCATGCACGTTTCAGAGCTGAAAAGCCATTCTATCATCATTAAATGGTGGTATTTTCCATCAGTTATTGCAAGATGACTCTACTTTTCTTCATAGTCCTTATCACTATCTGACACATCATATAATTATTCGATTATATTTTTATTTCTTGTCTCATAACTAAACTGTAAGTTCCAGAGAGCAAAAGTCATGAATATAAATTAGATCCAAGGATAGTTGCTATCATTAAATGAAGGGACAAGATAGACAAGGAACACTGGGAATACATGTATTCCTCTCGCAAAATACAACTAGAAGGCAGCCAGCTGGGAAACAGAGAAAATAGGAAATAGAACTAGAATAGGGATTTTAAAATAACTTGTTGATGTTTCCTCACATTAACATAAACACACTTTGTTTCAAGTCCTTCAGAACAGTAGTTTCCAAACATGGATATCTATGTATCCAAAGTATCTAGGAAACCTTTCCCAAATACTCATTTCTGAGCCTTATCTCATAACTGGTAAAGCCAATTGTGGTAACCAATAACTTAAAATTTTAGTATCTGATAGTTGTGATTAGGTAACAATATTAATGACACCAAAGGTAGAAATCCTGTATGTAATTGTTTGTTTATTTTTAAGAGAGAGAGAGTTGGGGAGGCAGGCAAAGGCAGAGAGGGAGAGAGAAAATCTTAGGCATGCTCCACCCCTAGCATGGAGCCCAATGCAGGGCTCAATCTCAGAACCCTGAGATCATGACTTGAGCCAAAACCAAGAGTCAGACACTTACCCAACTGAGCCACCCAGGCACCCCTGTGCTTATTTTAAATAGAAGAGGTGTAAAGATGTTAGTGATTTAGAAGAATGAAAAAAGTCTACATAATGATAATGTAAAAATACTAACGGGAAAGAAGAATGATATCATTGATTAGATTCTTTTTCTTCTGTGTGAGAGTTATTAAACACAACTTGAATTCATACAATAACTTTCATTATCAGAAGGTTTAACAGTCATTTGAAATAGAAAGGACCCAACTGCTCTACTCTAAAGATGATAAAGATATCTCCCCTAGAACTGTTGAATAGTCACTGTTCTCATCTGGAAAAATCATATTACAATAATGCAATAACTTTATAAATGGAAAATTAAAGTGACCATGACAAATTTTGAATGAAACATATCATCACAAACCCATTTTGTGAAAGAAATGTTAGTATATTCTTAAAGATTAAAAGGGAGGGTTTGGGGCCCCTCAGATAATATATGTGTGGTTATTAGACTACTCAGTTGACAATGAATTGTGATACACATAAGAATTTTATTCAGTGCATAGGACTCATTCCTGTATGAGTTCAGATCATTATTTGTGAGTTCAGATAATATATCTGAGTAACATCTTCCAATTTTTCTCCCAAAATAGTATTATTGGCATTACAAATTATTACTGTTTTTCTACTGACTTAAGTTGATTTTGCTGATGAATAACAGTGCAGTTACAAAGTATCAGCTGAGTTGGGTCCTCATTCATCATTTAGCATGTGAAATGTTGTCTTTCAAATTAATGATATTTGAAAGGAACCCACACAACACCCTTAATATAAACAGGAAGTGAGGAGTTGTGAGGAAATGCACTACCACCTTACTTTATCCCTGAACACTTTAAAATCTAGTGAACTTTGTTTCTATCTTGTCCTCAGTATTCTTTATCACTTTTTCTACCAAAAAAACCCCACAACATTTTCCCAAAACTAAAATAATTATATATACTTCTGTCCACCCATATGTTTAAGTCCTCCTTACAATTCATTTGTATGCATAGAAATTCACCAAGTTTGGCTTGACTGAGGTAGTACAATTAAAAACACAATTCTTATTTTTTTAAAATAGATTTTCCTTATGAAATTTCAGAAAACATCTTTGTGCTTACAATTTGTGTTGTCACAATCTAATAATTTCTAGAGAAACTCATGGAAACTATTAGGCTGTCTGCGTTTCTATAAGTTTCTAGTTTGTGTTCAGTAGCCAGTTGCATTGGTATCTAATATGCAGAGAAAAATCAATAGGGATGGCCATAAATTGCGTCCCTATTTGCATTATTCACATGTATTTTAAACCATAATACCATGCTAGTATTTCTATTTTAAAGATCCAGATGAAGTTCTGGATATCTTCTTGATAATTTGCAAATCCAAACTCCAGTTTGTTCTTGTCAAAATATTCCTCGTAACCCTTAATCTCACAATCTTTCAAACCATACCTGACCAATCAGCATACTTTTGAAAATTTCCAGATGGTGACTCTTTCCCACTACCTTCTGTGGTCCACTTTAATCCAAGTCACCATCCTCTCTCAGGAGGACTATTGTAATAATCTTCACCTTGTTCCTTTTCTTTATACTTTGTTCTCTCAACAGAATAGCCAGCGTGATATAATTTAAAAAGTCCCAATTGTGTGACTTCTTTGTTCAAATTCCTCAGTCCTTTTATCTCTCTTTCAGAATTATCTTCAAAATCCATCCACCCCTCTCTCCTGTAAGCCTGATGACCTCCCTGACCTTATCCATCATGTTCACCCTCATTTACTCCACTCCTGCCCAAAGACTTTCATTTTGTTGTATGAACACACAGGCATACTTTATTTTCCTTTTATGTATGTATGTATGTATGTATGTATTTAGGCAGGCCTGGGAGTCTTTGCAGTTGTTTTCACTCTGTAGAGACACATTCATTCATGGTTTCCTCTCTCACTCCCTTCAAGTGTTTGTTCAACTGTCTTATTTTGAGTGAGGCTTTCCTTGACAGTCCTACTTAAAATCACTTCCCCTTTTGTATCCCATCATCAGCTTTTCTCTCTTATAGCTTTCTTTTTATTACCTGAGAATACTATGTATTTTATTGGTTTGTTCAATACCTGTGCCTCCCCCATTAGAATTTAAACATCACGAAGTTAGGGATTTTTGTCCATTTTCTTGACAGTTCTCTTTCCGATTTCTTGGAATAGTGCTTGGTTTATAATCTTATGTTCATGAATTGATGAATTATTATAAGTTAAATAGCACATTTTATGGCTGCTATTTTCTTTCAGAAAATTGGACACATTTTATTGTTCTTTTTCATAGAAAAACATCTCAAGAGAAGGCATATAGTATAGGTCTATTCTTGCTTTATTCTGATGTGTAAAACATATTATTACCAGTAGAGGTAATATCCTTAGAAAAAATTGCACGCTTTTGACTTAAGTAAAGGACTAAGTGCCCATTTCTTTTAAACAGATAATATTAAGGTTCACATTATTTACTGGATAATAAAGCAGAGATATTTTTACAGGGTTGAGAAAAATTCAGACATTTCACTCATTAAACAAAACATCCTAAATAGAAGTAATATATGACAGTTATATCCATTTCCTACTAAATTTTAGAAGTGGACATAAAGTAAGAAATTGAATTATATAATCATTCCCAATTGTTGAAAACCATGTGCATATCAAGTATCACATGTTTGTGAGTGTTGGAGTCACATAGTCTACCTGATACTTTCCTCATTAGCCTCACTCCCTATGTTCAGGGAATTGGTAAAAATACACAGTTTTATATCATAATATTATAAGATTTATATGGAAAAATCAACTAGTTTGGTTATAGAGATTTCCAATATTTTTTTTTCTTTTGAACCAAATCCTTTTATTTAATACCAAGAAAATGTAGCATACAAGATCAAATCACCTACATAATATGTTAGGCAAATCCCTTCAGTGAAAAATCTCTATTCATTTTAAAATCAGTCATTTATATGTTCAGCATTAATTAAATAGAAAATATTGTTACTACTTTGTAAACACACACGTGATACAATTCTACCAGTTGATAAATGAGGCATCGTATATGGAAAATAGACTGTCTGAATCTTTTTTCTTTATTTTTTACTCCTAAAAAATCTTTTAACTTTCGGTATAGTGTCTTTTTCTTCAGGAAAATTTGTGTTGTAAAATGTGTTATTTTTTAGTGGAATTTGTCATTGAGGTGTTTTTTTTTAATTTTTCTTCAAACAGATCATGCATAAATATTCACATATATATTTTCCTCTATCTAACTCTTTATCTACCTGGTATTTATTTTTTGAATATTAAACTAACGGATATGTTTTTCCAAATAGTCATTTTTCTTGCCCTGTCGTTTCAATTATTTTTCAAGGTCCTTTGTAGTTTAGATTAAATATGTACATTTTAGCAGCAATAATTTCTTGGCAATTAGTATTCTAATAATAGGCTATTTTCATTACTATCAATTATAATTTATTTTAAAATACATCAAGACAAGTTCTGACGTTGGGAAGACATTTGAGATAAAGATGCTTTAATCATGTTCATAAACTGAAAAAAATATGTCAGAGGAAAAGAGAAACTAAAATACATAAGAGAAAGGATAAATTATAAGGAAAAGTCTTAAGTGTAAACTTTTATAAAAGTTAATCATAAAAAGAAAAAAAATTGATTCTCCCATTTGAGACAACATGTAAGGAGATAGAGATGGTTTTGAGTGTGTGTGTGTGTGTGTGTGTGTGTGTGTGTGTATGGAAACAAAAATTGGACTTTAAATTTGATAATCTCACTTTCAGTGTAAAGTAGGAGGAAAGGTTGTTTATTAGTGTAAACAATAGAAAAGACAAGGTTCAAAGAAGTATTGCTGTTTTAAGTAATTTAGGTTTTAGAGAAGAAAGTTTTACAGCGTTTAGAGGAAAACAAAATCAATTCCATGTATCAATTCCTCTTTTCCTCTCTTGGTCTAAACAAAGTTCAAATTTGATTACATATTAGTTAACAAATGCAAAATTTTGCTATATAGTAGTTAACTCTGTAATTAGCAAAAGAACTAAAAATCAACATTTCTTGAAACTCATGCTTACAATAGTGGAATAGACTCTATGGAACAGTGTAATAAGCCCTCAGGGTAGATACTTTGCTCTGGTTCTTTGTGTTCCCTAGATAAGCAGGAAATTGAGTTCTATAATCAGAGAAGAAATCATACCAAACATTTAGTTGGGATGTTTAGTTGGAAAAGCATAGAAGGTTATGTGTGTCATAATCTGTGTAGAAGGAAAAATCACTTCTTTACATTTTTTAAAGAAATTACAGATTAAGAAATTGCCTCTCTGCTATGTAAAGTAGAGCAGAATCTATTGTTAGGAATTGCTTCACAGGATGATGATGATGATGTGGTCAATGTCATTAGTCCTTCATATCAATATAATTTTGGTTATTTTAGACTTATTGTATATTCTGCTGGTTGGCAAAACTAAGGATTAGAACCCTACATTTAATACATGATAATTCAATTAATCCACCTGGAAATATTTGTTGACTATTTTTGTACTTTCAGTAACCTTAAGCAGTTAAAATGGCAGACGTGTATGTAAAAGTACAGTGAAAAAATACTGTAACTATTGGAGAGTTGTTTATTGGGAAATAGAAATAGAGAGTATCTACATCATCAAGGTCATGTAGATTTACTCTCATCTAGGGGTGGGACCTTTGCAGCATCAATCACTGAGTACCAGGGAGGGAAGAACTTCAGGTCAGAGGAGGTAACACAGGTGTTGGGCAGTGCTCTTACACTGGTATGTTCTCAGTCTTTCTTTCTTAACCATCCCAGATCTAACCATCTAATCATGATCTAACCATCCCAGAAAGTTATTCTTCACCTATGGCCTGTCTCTGGTATCTTGTTGCTGCGCCAGTAGAGCTTAATAATCTGCCTGTGTTCTTCATTGGCACTACTCTCATCAGGCTGGCTCTGTTATTTTCTCTGGCTGGCTCTGATTTTTTTCTAGTTATATGATCCTCCATCTGCTTCCTTTTGTGGTGGCAAAGTGGCCCTGCCTATATCTTCACATTCTGCCATTTTTCTAGTTTTGCTGTTGCTTTAACTATATTTTAAACATGTAGCATAGTTGATGGAAAACTGTAGAAATGCCTAGTACTTGTTTAGATTCTTTGCAAAGAACAGTTAGTCCTTGTCGCTGACTAAACTGTGCTTTAAACCAAGGTGCAGAAACTTGCAGAAACTTTATGCAATATGTTTTAAGAAACCAAAATGGAAAATCCAAGCGAACTGTTGCCTGTGTTTAGCCTTGTGATTTAAAGACAGCTGGTAGAGATAAGCACTAACATAAATCTTGTCTGAATTTCTCAAACCCAGCATATGAATTGTGAATTCTTTATCACTTCTTCTAGATGTTTAACCATAGGTGATGGTGATATAGCAGAACAGAAAGAAGAAAATTTGGATTTAGAAAATCTAGACGCAGAATCTTATTTGCGGGTTATTTGACTTTGGGAAATTAACTTTGTCTATACCCTCCCCTCCAGTTTTGGAGATGAGCAAACTGAAGCTAAGAGAAAATATGTAATTTTCTGAACTTTTCAAAGCTAGAAAGTGCCAGAGATAGAAGTTAAAATTAGGTCTTTTTGACCTAAAAACCTATGTTTAGTCACCACACAGAGTCCCCAGGGTTTTTTGTTTTGTTTTGTTTTTTAATTATAATGTATTTTTTTAAAGGGTGCTCATTGCTGGAACTCATCTCTATTTAAAAAGTTGTGTGGCTTCTGATCAATTGCTACCTATCACTTATGACCCAGTTTCCTTTTAGGTTATAGTTGAATTCCTTGGGTCTTGAATATTCTTTCTAGGAATACAGGTGTACCTTAAAGATATTCCAGGATTGGTTCCAGAACAGTGAAATAAGGAAAATATAGCAATAAAGTGTGTCAATTGACTATTTTGGTTTCCCAGTGCATATAAAAGCTATGTTTATGCCATATCATACTCTAATAATTGTGTAATAGCATCATGTCTAGAAAATGTACGTATCTTAATTAAAAAATAATTTATTGTTAAAAAATGCTAACCATAATCTGAGCTTTCAATGAGTTATAATTTTTTTGCTGGTGGAGGGTCTTGCTCAGTGCTGATGGCTGCTCACTGAACTGGGTGCTAGAGCTGAAGTTTGGGGTGGGAATGGCAATTTCTCAAAATGAGACAACAGTGAAGTTTGCCATATTGACTCTTCCTTTCAGAAATGATTTCTCTGAAGCATGCAATGCTGTTTGATAGCATTTTACCCACAGTAAAACTTTTTTTTTTTTTTTTATTAGAGTCAACCCAGGGTGCCTGGGTGGCTCAGTTGGTTGAGCATCTGACTCTTGGTTTCAGCTTAGGTCATAATCTCAGGGTCATAGGATGGAGACCTGCTTCAGTGATGAGTCTGCTTGAGATTCTTTCTCCACCTCTTCCTCCCCTTATGCCCCCTCCCTGCTTGTGTGCTCTCTCTCTCTCTCTCTAAATAAATAAATAAATAAATAAATTAATTTAGACTCAATCCTCTCAAACCCTGACACTGCTTTATCAACTAAGTTTATTTTGACTTTTTCACATGAATTAAGAATGTTCTTAATGACATCTAGAATGTTGAATCCTTTCCAGAAGATTTTCAATTTACTTTGCCCACATTCATCAGAGAAATCACTATCTGTGGCAGCAATAACTCTACAAAATGTATCTCTTAAATAATAAGACTTGAAAGTTGAAATGACTCCTTGATCCATGGGCTGCAGAATGCATGTTGTGTTAGCAGGCATGAAAACTACATTGATCTCATTGTATATTTCCATCAGAGCTCTTGAATGACCAGGTGCATTGTTAGCAGTAATGTTTTCAAAGGAATCTTTTTGCTGAATCTGAACAGTAGGTCTCAATAGTGTATTCAGTAAACCATGTTATAAACAGATGTGCTGTCATTCAAGCTTTGTTTCATTTCTAGAGCACAAGCAGAGTAGATTTAGCATAATTCTTAAAGGCCCTAGGACTTTCTAAATGGTAAATAAGCATTGGCTTCAACTGAAAGTCACCAGATGCATTGACTCCTAATAAGAGACTCAGCCTGTCTCTGAAGCTTTGAAGCCAGGCACTGACTTCTCTCTAGATATTAAAGTCCGACATGACATCTTCTTCCAATAGATTTTCTACTTTGAAAATCTGTTATTTAGTGTAGCCACCTTCATGAATTATTTTAGCTAGATCTTCTGGGGAACTTGCTGCAGCTTCTCCATCAGCACTTGCTGCTTCACCTTGCACTTTATGTTCTGGACCTGGCTTCTTTCCTTAAACCTCATGAACCAACCTCTGCTAGCTTCAACCTTTTCTTATATAGCTTCCTCACCTCTCTCAGCCTTCATAGAATTGAAGGGAGTTGGGGCCTCGCCCTGGATTAGGCTTTGGCATAAGGGAATATTGTGGCTGGTTTGATCTTCTCTCCAGAGCACTCAAACTTTCTCCAGATTTGCAATAAGGCGGTTTCACTTCCTTATCATTTGCATGTTGTCTGGAGTAACACTTTTAATTTCCTTCAAGAACTTTTCCTTGCATTCATACCATGGTTAACTATTTGGTGCAGGAGACCTAGATTTTTATATACTCTCCTCACTAAGCTTAATCACTTCTAGCTTTTGATTTAAAGTGAGAAACATGTAGCTCTTCCTTTCACTTGAACACTTGAAGGCCATTGTAGGATTGTTAATTGGCCTCATTTCAATATTGTGTGTCTCAGGGAATAGGGAGGCCTGAAGAGAAGGAGGGAGATAGGGGAACAGCTCTACAGTGGAGCAATCAAAACACACACACTTATCAAGTTCTCTGTCCTGAAGGGGCATGGTTTGTGACACCCCAAAACAATTACAATAGTAACACCAAGCATCACTGATTATAGATCACCACGATAAATATAATAATAATGAAAAAGCTTAAAATACTGGAAGAATTACCATCATGTGACACAGAAAGAAGTGAGCAAATGCAGTTGGAAATGTGTTGCTGATAGACTTGCCACATGCAGGATTACCAAAGACCTTCAATTTGTAAAAAAAAAAAACAATATCTGCAAAATACACAAAATGAACTGCAGTAAAATGACGTATGTGTATTTTGTAACTGAATCCACAGGGACCATTTTCTTCATTCAAAACAGAAAGGATTTTTTTCTCACATATTTTATACAGGTACTCCTCTTATATTTCTCCTCTTAGCCGATCATTCTTCATTACTTCTTTCAAAACTCAGTCCTGATCCAAATTAATAAAGTGTCTTTTGTTTCAGTCCTTTGACTAGATATTCCCTCTGCCTTCTTGGCTTATCTGAAACCTGATCCTCAACTGAAGATCCTACTTTTATTGCACCTCCTCCTATTGAAAATGTAAATTTTCTCACACTCTATGCATCTTAGGATATTTATGTACATTAGAAATCCTCCTACTGACCTACCTACTACTGACCTCCCTCCTACTGACAAAATGTAGAACATTATAATCTTACTCTATTATAAAACCCTCACTTCTTTGTGAGTTGTGCAATTTGCCTATAACCCGCTCACTTTTATCTCACCCATAGAGTGTCTTCATATATTCTTCACTCTTCAACAAATTTGGAGAATAGAGTATAGTGTATCTGTCTTTCTGTGGAAACCCCAACAATCGTTAGGGACTTCAAAATCTATATGAATCTATATAGAGGTCTCATAAAAAGCCTATCCTCTCAGTTTTCCAAACATCTTAAATACCATGACTTTTCTTATCTCTACACTTTGGCCAGATGATCCATGATTACATACTGACTGAGCCCTTTTGTTATACTGTTCCACCTGAAAAACAAAACAAAACAAAACATGAAATCAGACATTTTGCTTTAGGACCTTAGCTTTCTATTGTTTTCTCAATTTCTTTGTAAACCTATGCCCGTTACAACTGTACACCAAATTCTTTTGAATTACTAGCTTACTGAATCCTATTGTGTTCATAGTTCTGATGCACTCACTGTCCTGTCACTCATTCTCTAACCCCACTTCTCCTTTGTCCTTTCACTACATCAAATAACAAAACCGTAATCCTGGATAACTTAACTATCTGCATTGTATTGTCCAAAGCTGGGCTTCAGAGTATTTCTGAGGGAAAAATCAATTGAGCATATTTACAACTATAAATGATCAACAATTTCAACTAGGTCTTCAATTCCACTAAGCGACTCTGTTTCTTTAGAAGTTTCATTTTCCACTTTCCACAAGCATTTCAACCTCCTTCAACTATCATCAAACCTCGCATAAGTCGTCTCCTTACTATTTCATTCTGAACAAATGATTTTATATACCACTTGACCAAACAAAACAAAACAAAATGAAATAAAAACAAGAAATCCTGAGCAGAGATGGGAACCACTTCAATGTCCAAGGACCATACCACAAATCTGTCAATGTTTGTAACTATTTTTTTTCTTTTCTTCTCTTTTCTTTCTATTATGAAGTAGGAGGACTAAAAGAGATTATATAACTTGTCCAAAGTCACACAACTGTGAATGAACAGGAACTTGAACTTGACCGTCCTGCCTTCAAATCCCATTTTCTTACCACTGAAATATTCTAAATTCCATAGACATATTATGTGAGTAAATATAGTATCTTTCCTTGAATTTAAGATGATCAGTTTTGCTGCATCTCCCCATTTTCTTATTCTGATAAAAACTATGCTGTAAGTAATTTTATATGAATTATAGTGATTATGACCAGCCTAGTGATATAATTTTTATAAAGGAATAAGGGAAAACCCATAATTCATAATAACAGACTAATACTCTACAAACCTTTGCTGTGGTCAATAATCTATTTAAGAAGGCCAGTTTTGTTTCTTTGAAGCTCCAAAGGATCTCGTACAATGTGATTTATTCCTGAAACACTGTGAAATTAATGAAAATATTATTTGTGGGGAAAAATGAGTTTACTTGCATTTGTAATGGGCTTGCCTGCAGCAGCAGCTGTGCTTATATCAAGAATATGCCATGCTGAAAAATGGAAGGTTGATTTCTGTTGTTTTCCCTTTCTTTCCCCTTACATTTGTTGTTTATCATTTTAAAGAAAATGAGAATCATTTGAAATTATTTTATTATACTACAGGGGGAAGAATAATAGTGTCCCTGGAAATGCAGTTATGCCCAACTCACTCTTAATATCATTTAGGTGATTATCCCAGTCATTTGAGTTAGCTCAAATATTGTTAATTGTAAGAGATCAATTAATCCCAACTATCAAAATCACATGAAAATCAGTGTCAGTTCTTCCAAAAGGAAGTGAGTCAGGATTTTATTAGGCAGATGGTTTATCAAAAGAGTTTAGTTGAACATTAGGATACATTCTTCCTCTGGTGTATTTTTCCCTTACAGGGTATATACAAGGGTACATTGAAGCATATAATAGAAGTACTTAAAGCAGACTGTCCTTGCTTCATTATTCAGTACTTCCTAGGAATAATTGTTTAACCAGTTTCATGTTATTCGTATAGATATATTGAGGAAAATGATTCCATGCCTTTTCAAAATTCCTTATATCTATACCATTTCCTCATCCCAAGCAGAAAAAAATATGTAAATAGAATATGAGAGAATAATATTCAGAGTGTGCATTATATTTTTAATAAGCCAGCTTTAGGTAATTTTGCTCTCACATTGTGTTCTAATACCCTCAAAGCAACTGTTTATTGATACTTTTTGAATCTTACTAGGATTGGCATTAAACTCACCAGCTTTAATTCTTTGGTTTTCATTGTCTATTTCTCCTTTTTGAACATTAGTATACAGGCTGACATTAGTGTGTTTGAGTCTCTCCCATTTTTCATTATTTCTCAGAGGTTATTTTCTCAAACTTGTTTCTGAGCATACATTTGCAGGTTCTCCTGTCTCATAGAAAAGCTTCTGAATTTGGATTCAAAGGATGTGGTTTTAATCTTGATTAAAACCTTAGCTCATGTGGGTTCTAAGGCAAGTCAGGCATGACTGCTGCTCTCATCTGTAGACTGGAAATAAGAATACATTTCTCAGACAACTCTTTTAAGAATTAGATGGAATAAGGTCACAGTAATAGCATAGTATTTTGAAGAATAGAGTACAGCATATGGATAATAGTAAATCACTGTTTATATATAAATAATTTTGTTAATGAGATTCTGTTAGCATCCTTGAACATCAAATGTCTAGATTGTGTGTTGGCTTATTTTATTGGTCAAAACCTTCATATTGTGTCCCCTATTTATCTTGAGCTCA
The DNA here is from genome assembly GCF_964656455.1 of Halichoerus grypus. Taxonomy (NCBI): domain Eukaryota; kingdom Metazoa; phylum Chordata; class Mammalia; order Carnivora; family Phocidae; genus Halichoerus; species Halichoerus grypus. Next base: position 46,615,196 of record NC_135714.1, read on the forward strand.
ACTTGCCTTTAGTCAATACTTGATTTAATTATTCAGATTAAAGGTGATTCTCTCTCCCTTCTTTTTTCCCTTCCTTTTTCTGTCTCTCTTGTCTGAGAGAAGACATATTTAGAACAGATCTTCCTGTTAATCTTTCATTAAACATTAAGATAACTTATTATTTGTTCTACTTCTTAATTAGAAAGAAACCTAGAGCCTATTTGTAACTTGATTAATATCTTGCACAAACTTTGTTTCATTATGAAGTTTAACTTTTCTTACACTATTTCAGGATGTGACTTTTGTAGATAGCCTTCCTTTTATAATACTTATGCTGGTTAGTTTGAAAGTTACCTAAACAAAAAGATTATGCAGCTACAATAGTTTCATTAAAAATCCAAGTATGTCCTCTTTTTTTTTGGACATTTTTATTCATTACAAAATACTTACCACAATAAGTTGTAGTTACCATCTGTTACCATACAAAGTTATTACCATATCATTGACTATATCTCGTATGCTATATTTTTCATCCCCATGATGTACTTATTTTATAACTGGAAGTTTGTATCTCATTGCTTTTCACCTGTTTTGCCTGTCACCCCACCATCTGCCTTCTTGCAACCACCAGTTTGTTCTCTTTATTTATGTGTCTGTTTCTGGTGTTTTTAGTTTGTTTGTTTTGTTTCTTGTATTTTACATATAAGTGGAATTATGTGCTATTTGTCTTTCTCTGACTTCATTCACTTAGTATAATACTCTCTCAGTCTATCCATATTGTCACAAGTGGATAGATTTCATTCTTTTTTATGGCTGAATAATATTCCATTGTATTTATACCATATCTTCTTTAACCATTCATCTATTGATGGGCACTTAGGTTGCTTCCATATCTTGGCTATTGTAAATCATGCTACTATAAACATAATGCATATATCTTTCTAAATTAGTGTTTATTCTTTCCTTTGGGTAAATACCCAGTAGTGGAATTACTAGATCTTATAGTATTTCTATTTTTAATTTTTTAAGGGACTTCCATACTGTTTTCCATAGTTGTTCCGCCAATTTATATTCCCACCAACAGTGCACAAGTGTTTCCTTTTCTCCACATCCTCACCAACACTTCTTATTTCTGGTCTTTTTGATACTAGCCATTCTGTCTGGTGTGAGATTATATCTCATTATGGTTTTGATTTGCATTTCCTTGATGATGAGTGATGTTGAGCATCTTTTCATGTGTCTGTTGGCCATCTGTATGTCATCTTTGGAAAAATATCTGTTCAGGTCTTCTGCCTATGTTTTTTAACCAGATTGTTTGTGGGTTTTTTTGGTGTTGAACTGTGTAAGTTCTTTATGTATTGGATATTGACACTTATTGGATATATCATTTGCAAAAATCTTCTCCCAACAGTAGGTTGCTCTTTTATTAGGTTGATGGTTTTCTTTGCTGTACAAAAACTTTTTAGTTTTATATAGTCCCAATTGTTTTTGTTTTGGTTTCTTTGTTTTTGCTTTTGTTGCCCTTGCCTAAGGAGACAGATCATATATATATATTGGAGATGTGTGTGTGTGTGTGTGTGTGTGTATATATATATATATATATATTTTTTTTTTTTTTTTTTTTTTTTTTTTCTTCCTAAGACCAATGTCCATGTGTTTACCATCTGTGTTTCCTTTTAGTTTTATGGTTGCAGGTCTTTTAAAGACATTTAGGTCTTTAACCCATTTTCAGTTTATTTTGTATGTTATATAAGAGAATGATCCAGGTTCATTCTTTTGCATATAGATGTCCAGTTTTCCCAGCACAATTTATTGTAGAGGCTGTCTTTTCCCCACTCTGTATTCTTACCTCCTTTGCCATAGATTAATTGACTATATAAGTGTGGGTTTATTTCTGGATTTTCTATTCTATTCTATTGATCTGGGGCTATTTTTGTCCCAATACCATCCCTTTTTGATTACGATAGCTTTGTAGTATAGTTTGAAATATGGGATTGTGATACCTCCAGCTTTGTTCTTCTTTCTCAAGATTGCTTTGGCAAACTTACAGGGTCTTTTGGTGGTTCCATACAAATTTTAGGATTATTTGTTCTATTCTGTAAAAAAAATATTATTGGTATTTTGATGAGGATTGCATTGAATCTATAGATTACTCTGGGTAATATGGACATTTTAATGATACTAATTCTTAAAATCCATGAACATGATATATCTTTATATTTGTTTGTGTTGACTTCAATTACTTTCATCAGTGACTTATAGTTTTCAGAGTACAAGTTTTCTACCTCCTAGGCTAACTTTATTCCTAGGTATTTTATTCTTTTTGATGCAATTGTAAATGGGATTGCTTTCTTAATTTCTCTTTCTGCTAGTTTGTCATTAGTATATAGAAATGTAACAGGTTTGAGTATTTAATTTTGTATCCTGCAATTTAATCCAATTATTCTAATAGTTTTCTTTTTTTTTTGGTGGAGTCTTTAGGGTTCTAAGTATATAGTATCATGTCATCTGCAAATAGTGACAGTTTTACTTCTTATCAATTTAGATGCCTTTTATTTCTTTTTCTTGTCTGATTGCTGTGGCTAGAACTTCCAGTACTGTGTTTAATAAAAGTGATGAGTGGACATCCTTGTCTTGTTCCACATCTTAGAGGAAGAGCTCTCAGTTTTCCACCATTGAGTATAATGTTAGCTCTGGGTTTTTCCTATATGGCCTTTGTCATGTTGATGTATGTTCCCTCTAAGTATTTTTTTTTTTTTTAAGATTTTATTTATTTGAGAGAGAGCATAAGCAGGGGGAGAGGCAGGGGGAGAGGGAAAAGCAGGCTCCCCACTAAATAGGGATTCTGATGCGGGGCTTGATCCCAGGACCCTGGGATCATGACCTGAGCTGAAGGCAGACGCTTAACTGACAGAGCCACCCAGTCGCCCCGAGTTATGTTCCCTCTAAACCCCACTTTGTTGAGAGTTTTTATTGTGAATGGATATTCAATTTTGTTAAATGCTTTTTCTGCACCTATTGAGAGGATCATATTTTTTTATCCTTCATTTTGTTAATGTGGTGTATCATGTTGATTGATTTGCAGACATTGAATCATCCTTGCATCTCTGGAATAAATCCCACTTAACTGTGGTGAATAATTCTTTTAATGCATTGTCAAATTTGGTTTGCCAATATTTTGTTGTGGATTTTTGCATCTATTGCTTATAAAGAATATTGGCCCATAATGTTCCTTTTTGTAATGTCTTTGTCTGATTTTGGTATCAGGATAATTCTGATCTTGTAGAATGAACCTGGAAGCATTCCTTCCTCTTCAATTAAAAAAAAAATAGTTTAAAAATGATAGGTATTAACTTTTCTTAAATGTTTGGTAGAATTTACCTGTGAAGCCTTCTGGTCCTGGACTCTTGTTTGTTGGCAGTTTTTTGATTATTGGTTCAATTTCATTACTGGTAATTGTTCTGTTCAGATTTTCTATTTCTTCCTGATTCAGTCTTAGAATATTGTATGTTTCTAGGAATGTACCCATTTCTTCTAGGTTGTGCATATTGTTGGCATATAACTTTTCATAGTAGTCTCATAATCTTTTGTATTTCTGTGGTGTTGGTTGTAATTCCTCTTTCAATTCTGATTTTACTTATCTGAGTCCTCTTTTTCTCTTGAGAAGTCTGGCTAATGCTTTACCAATTTTTAAAATCTTTTTGAAGAACTAACTCAGTTTCATTGATCTTCCCTATTGCTTTTTAGTTCTCTATTTTGTTTATTTTCACTCTGATTTTTATTATTTTTCCTTTTACTAATTTTGGGCTTTGTTTGTTCTTCTTTTTCTAGTTCCTTTAGGTGTAAAGTTATATTTTTTGTTCCAAATTTTTCTTGTTTCTTGACTTAGTCTTATATTGCTATAAACTTCCCCCTTAGAACTAGTTTTGCTGCATCCCAAAGATTTTGAGGCATTGTGTTTTCAAATTTTATTTGTCTCGAGGTACTTTTTATTTTCTTTTTGTTATCTTCATTAATTTATTGGTTGTTTAGCCCTCACATGTTCATTTTTTTGTTTGTTTGTTTTTTTTCTTATAATTGATTTTTAGTTTCATAACCTTGTGGTTGGGAAAGATACTTGATATGATTTCAGCCTTCTTAAATTTATTGAGACTTGTTTTGCAGTTTAACCTGTGATCCATCCTAAATAATGTACCATGTGAATTTGAAAAGAAGGTGCATTCTGCTTTTTTTGGATAGAATATTCTGTGTATATCCATTAAGTCTGTCTGGTTTAATGTGTAACTCAAAGCCACCATTTCCTTATTGACTTTTTTTTTTTAAGATTTTATTTATTTATTTGACAGAGAGAGACACAGCGAGAGAGGGAACACAAGCAGGGAGAGTGGGAGAGGGAGAAGCAGGCTTCCCACTGAGCAGGGAGCCCAATGCGGGGCTCGATCCCAGGAACCTGGGATCATGACCTGAGCCGAAGGCAGCCACTTAACCAACTGAGCCACCCAGGCGCCCCGTCCTTATTGACTTTTTGTCTGGGTGATCTATCCCTTGATATAAGTGGGGTGCTAAAGTCACCTACTATTGTATTATTGTCAGTTTCTCCCTTTATGTCATTAATATTTGCTTTACATATTTGGGTTCTCCAATGTTGGGTGTATTGATATTCACAATTGTTATTCTCCTGTTGAATAGATTCCTTTATCATTATGTAATGCCTTTCTTTTTTCTTGTTATAGTCTTAAATTTAAAGTATACTTTGTCTGATGTAAATATTGCTATCCCAGCTCTTTTTTTTTTTTTTTCTTCCATTTTCTTGAATATCTTTTTTGGTCCCTTCACTTTCAGTGCGTATGTGTTGTTAGGTCTGAAGTGACTCTGTTGTAGACTCATAGAGATAGGTTCCTTTTTTTTTTTTTTAATTTATTCAGTTACCTTATGTTTTTTGATTAGAGCATTTAGTCCATTTAAAGTAATTATTGACAGGTATGTATTTATTGATATTTTGTTAATTTTTTTCTGGTTGCTTTTGTAGTTCTCTGTTTCTTTCAAGTATGTTCTTTTCAATTAACATTACTGAAAAATAATTTTTCTTCCATTCAAAAAGTAGCTTATTATATGCCTGGTATTGGTGATTTGGAGATAAAGCATGAAGTGTGTTCAGTAGATAAGAAAGTAATGAGAAAGACATAGGAATAAATGGCTACTATGATTTATGATATGAAAGTAGAGAAAAATGACAGCTCAGATTGCTGGATCAGTTGAGGGAAGTTTTCCCAGAGGAATTGACACTTGAGCTGTGTTTAGGAGGATGAACAGAAGGAAAATATTTTTTAAACGGAGTGGAGACAGCTATGGAAAGGCATGCATGAGGAAGAATGTTCAGGAGCATAGACAGGAGATGTGGGAACATCAGAAGACCATATGCTTTTGGCTCCCATCTCAGTCTTCAGCTGTATGTCAGCATTGGCAAGAGTGAAGAGGAAGCTGTGGGCCTTGTTTCAGCATGTCTTTTATCCCTACTTGTGTCCATCATTCAAAGAAGTTTTTGATTCTCGTAGATATCACCTCCTCTTATCTGCCTTCTAGGTATTTTCTTCTTTCTTCAGAATACATGGTCGATTATTAAAATGATGTATATCTCAATACATTCTCAGATCTTTCCTTTTGCCATCTTAGTCTTACTGAAATCTGTCTCTCTTTTGAGGGACATTGCTGTCCTCAATCTTATATAAGTGATGACTATTTTATCTTAATATATGTAGAAGTTCGTCTCATAGAAATTAATTATGATACACTGATCTGGAACATTAGACATGTGTTATATATCATCCCTTCTTGAAACATTTTCTTTGCTTTACTTTCCCTCAGCTCACTGACTATGTCTGTGTTTTAAGTTAGTTTCTTTTCATCTATTCATCCTTTTATTTGAGTGTTTATTTGGCATCTTAAAACCAGTAAGCCCAAATCTAAGATCTGTGTATTTTCTCCCCTACTCTTTCTTCCTGTTTCAGTTATTGACAGGAAATCTAGTTGATCAGGTGCTTATGTCTAGATTCATCATTGACTCCTCTTTTAATTTCACACCTCAAATCCAATTTGTCAGCAAATACTATTTGTCAGTTTTATCTTCAAAATATATCCAGAACTTGACCATCTTCATCTCTTCTACTGCTATTTTCCTGGTCTAAACCACCATCATCTTTCCTGGAATATTTTAATATCTTGGTAATGGTAGCTCAGGTTCTCATGCTTTTTTGCCTTGCCTTAATCCTTGGATCAAATGTCAAGGAAGCAGCCAGAGTGCTATTGTTCAAGGAAAGACAAAAACCCATTGATCTTTTGCTAAAAAGTCTCAGATGGCTTTCAAAGTCATCTGTAGCAAAACCCAAGGCTTTAACATTTCTGCATGGATTGGCTATCATTACTCCTCTGACTTCATCATCTATTACGCGCCCCCACGTTCACTCTGCTTCAACCACAGTGGCCTTCATACTGTTTCTCAGTCCTTTAGAGTCTAGGCATGTTCTCAGTCTAGGGCTTTGCCCTTGATATTTCAAGTACCCAGACTGTCTTTACTCCAGATATCTGAGAGCTCACTCCCTTGCTTCCTTCAGGTCTTTGACCAAATGTCTTCTCAGTCAAGCTTAGGACCATCCTATTAACACAACACATTTGATACACACATATTTTTCTACCTCCTGTGCTTTATCTCTGTTTTGCTTATTACTATGATCTATAATTTATCAATTTGATTTTGTTTTTATTTTTGACTAATATGTGAGTTCTGTGGGGCTGTGATTTTTGTCTGCTGTTTAATTATATCTGTAGTTTTAGAATCTAGAAAGATACATGACAATAAAAAGATTAAATGAGGGGCACCTGAGTGGCTATAGAATATAAGACATAGGATTTACAAAAATTTAAAAAACCACTTATTGGAATTAGAATGCAATGAGAAATGAAAAATTGTCAACATTCTCAAAGACCCTGCTTGTTTCCTCTTCCAGTCACTTTCCCTTGTATCTTCCCCAAGGTTGACAGTTATCTTGGCATTTAACGTTAAAGGTTACTTTTGTCATTTTTTTAACTTCATAGAGATGAAATTATATTGTTCATATTTTTATACTGCTAACTTTTTTAGTTCCAGATTTATTTTATGGGATGCATCACATTTTCTATGTAGCAATGGCTTATATCTTTTCATTGTCATAATATTTCAATCAATGAGTATACATCTATTCTAATGTTGATGAATATTTATATGGTTTCCAGCTACTTGGCTATCATTAACCATAATGTTATGGACGTTCTTGCACATATCTTTGGTATCCATGTAGAAGATACTATATGGCAAGGAAACCAAGGAGGGCTTTTAGTGTACAAGTCATCTACGTTTTTATAATCTGTGTGGTAGCTAAATTGGTGTCCTCTCTACATTCTTATTCTGCTCAGTCTCAACCACAGCAGTTCTCAATTCTTGGGAAGAGTGATGGGTTCTTTCAACAACTATAGTCCTGGCTATCTCCACTGAAAAGAACCTAGTTCTTTTTATCTTTCAAATTTAAATTGATTCAAGCCTAAGTCTTTTATGGACATTATATAAAAAGTCCAAAGAGTTAAAAGAACACAAAAGGTTATCAGAAAACAAAGCACATGTACCCTAAATTAAAATAACATGTCAAACCCTGGTGTGAGAGCAGCCATCTTATGCAAATCATGTTCTCATACCCAAGAACATTGTTGTCAAAGATCACTGCACAAATGTTTTGACAACTGAGAATAGGAATGTCAGAAAAAAATCTTCCTGGTATATTCCTGCTTACAGATAATCTGTAGCAGCTGCTCTGAGTTTATAACATGTGATGGGGTATCTAGGTGGCTCAGTCGGTTAAGCATAAAACTCTTGGTTTCAGCTCAGGTCATAATCTCTGGGTTGTGAGATTGGACTTAGTGCTCAGCATAGAGTCAGTTTCACCCTCTCCTTTACCCCACTTGCACACACACTCTCTGTCTCTCACTCTCTCTCAAATAAATAAATAAAATCTTAAAAATATAGCATGTGCAATTAAACTAACCTGAAAAAAAATCCATCAAGAAGTTGATATTGGAATTTTACATTTTTTATATCTAAGAAAATTTTAACAATGCAAACTGTTATCTCTCTCAGAGTATCAGTACAACTGACCATTGAACAATGCAGTGGTTAGGGGTGCCAACCCCCACAAAGTCAAAAATCCACATATAACTTTTGGCTCCCCCTAAACTTAATTATTAAGAGCCTACTATTGACCAGAAGCCTTACTGATAACATAAAGTTGAATAACAAATATTTTATATAAGTATTATATACTGTATTCTTATAATAAAGTAAGCTAGAGAATAGAAAATGTTATTAAGAAAGTCATGGGGAAGATAAAATACATTCACAGTACTGTACCATATTATATGAAAAAAAACTGTTATAAGTAGACCCATGCAGTTTCAACCCCCGTTTTTCAAGGGTGAACTGTAATTAGTTTATATTTGTATAGTGGTTTTCCATGTATTCAACAATATGATATATTAAACAATTAAGTAAACTATGCTTTCCTCTATACATTATGCCATGGAAACCTTAATACTGTTCTTGGAAGAAAGTATTCTTATTTTCACTCAACAAAAGAGAGCGCTTCCCACCTGTAGCACACTCCCCAGCCCTACTCCATACTGTGTGGTCATAGAATGAGAAACCTGAGAACACTAACAAAGCAGCTATGCTTCTTATGAAAAACCACATATATGTCTCTGGGAACATTCTGGAATATAATTAAGAACAAAAAATTTAAAGACAATAATACATATTAAGCACATGACTAGTGATCCCCCTGTGACAGACGAGAATCTTAAGAATCCAGAATAATAATCATTTCTCGACCTTTTGCCCAAGATCAAGTACAGAATAGTATTAAATCATTCTTTTTTTTTTTTTTTAAAGATTTTATTTATTTATTTAATTGACAGAGAGAGAGACAGCGAGAGAGGGAACACAAGCAGGGGGAGTGGGAGAGGGAGAAGCAGGCTTCCCGCCGAGCAGGGAGCCCAATGTGGGGCTCGATCCCAGGACCCTGGGATCATGACCTGGGCCGAAGGCAGTCGCTTAACCAATTGAGCCACCTAGGTGCCCCAATATTAAATCATTCTTTCATTCACTATAATTCACTCATTTTTTTTGTTTTTGTTTCTGTTTTTATTTTTAAATCTGTGGTATATCAGGCACTATTCTGGGTGCTGGCGATAAAAAAAAAAAAAAAACAAGATGGATAAATTTCCTGCCTAATAAAATTTGTGATCAATTGGGGAAGACAGATTATATTTCAGGTAGTATTGGTTGCATAACAGACCACTCCAAAATGCAGTGGTTTAAATACACACACACAAACACACACACATACACACTCATACACACAACTATGTATTTAGCTTACATCTGTGCAAGTTGACAATTTGGGTCAGGCCCAGCTGGTTGAAACTTCTGATCTGGACCTCATTCACCTCATCTCAGCTAGATCTGTTCACCTATCTGGGACGAGTTGGTGGGTTGTGTGGAACAACTGGTTTATGTTGGCTTTGACTTCCCAAACGGGAATCACTTCACTTGGTCTCATCCTCTGGCAGGCTAGCCTGCAATTATTTACATGATGGCAATATTCCAAGAGCAGTGACAGACCAAAGATCAGTGTTAAAGCACTTTCAAAGTCACTGTTTATCTTGTGTTTGCTACTCTACCATTGGTCAAACAAGACAAATTGTCAGCATATAAGAATCAGTGTATAAGGGGCTACCCAGGTGCATTAATACAGGGAGGTGTGAACAAATTGAGGAATCATTATTGCAACAGTGTGCCATACATGATTAATAAATAAATATATTTATACATATATACCATTAAGAAACAACAAACTGTCTAAAATAATGACCATTTGGCCACCCTAAATTAGCCAAGTGTGAACATAATGTTATCAGGAATTTGACTCAGTTTTGCAAGGCATTTTGTTTTACCAATGCCCACATGTGTACCTAGAGTTTTTTTGGGGGGGAAGAAAAGAGTATTACTAAAATGTCTTATATGTACAAGAAACTGGTTATGTAAAGATGAAGAATTATTTTTACTTTCAAGAAGTTAAAATTATACTGGTAGAGATATGAACAAATATATTATAAAACAATATTACAAGATTAGTTATAAATAAATCATTAGAGATCAATTTTACTGAAATTAGTTGAGTCTTTCTATGTAGCAAAAAATATTCAACTCCACCCTTGATAAAACATAGAACTCTTATTCTCTTTCAAAATGAAATACTTAGATGAAGATGCTGTGGGAAATCTTCTATTTCATAGCTTGTCACTGACATGAAACAGACACTACAGTTGATAGAAGCACAGCTTATTACTAATGTCATAGACATTTTTCTTACAAATTTTCTTATCATTAATCCAAAAATCTCTCAAGTATACATTATACATGTAACAGTGGAGAGTGGGAAAGAGTTCATTGTCTGAGCTGAGTGAAGGAGCTTCATAATCTTCATGTTTCTCTCACTAGTGAAAAATGTTTCCTTTTCAATTTACAGATGAAAATATTCCCATTTTTTTCAGGAACGGGTAAGAAATAAAAACAAATACAAGGCATAGAGTTCTTTTAATTCACATTTACACAACATATTACAGAAGTTGGCAATAGCTTAGGTACAGTAGAAAACCCTTGGTGTAGTTGATACAAACATTGGACCAGAATACACAGGCTATTGTTTAAATAAGTCAAGTTGAGGAAGTCCCTTAAGGTTTGGCACACCTGGGTGGCTCAGTTGTATAGTTTCTGCAAGGACCATATAGGCTCCTACAGAGAATCTCAAAGGTTTAATTTGTTAACAACATGGAGAAAGGCCAGTGTCTCTCAGATTTCATTTACAGATATATCATGTGAATGGGAATATTATTGAATTAATTTTGTGAAAGAAATCTGTGCAGAGAAGTTTCTAATCAAGGCTTTGATGTAAGTATTGTAGAAAATGCCATAATACCTTTAAAAGTGTTAGTTATTCTAGATGATACACAACTATTTTCCTGGTGACCTGTGTTCCAAAGTATGGTAAGAAGAATACTGAATTGGGAATCAGAAGATTTGGACTCTGACATAAGCCCTAGTAATAAGATGTGCCATTAGGGAAATTGCATCACTTCTATCACAATCTTTTTGATTTCTTTCTCTTCCTCTGAGTGCCAGTTTTCTTACTTGCAGAGTGAGCAGGTTGAACTTAATGAAATTACAAGTACCTTCTACTTTCTCTTTCTGTGACTCTAGTGTCTCTTCAGTTTTCTTCTAGAAGGAAAGAGCAGCAGTGACCTGTCATCCCTAGCTTTGGAGAAGTAACTTGACTGAAATTCATTTACTCTGGCTAAATTATTAGCCCAGCTCAGATGTAATCAACTGCACGAAAGACTTGGATATTTGAAGGAAAAAATGTAGACTTGTAGTAATTCAATAAGGCTTTGGGTATTTTTTTAGTGTCCTTTGAGATAATCAGTATTCAGTATCTGTTTCTAAGGGAACTATCTAAGACGGTTTTTCTTGCCCAATACTTGACTTAATATATAGAATTGGAGATATTCTTGCCAGTATTCTTTCTTAGCATCTGAGGAATTTCCTCACCTTTCTTAGTTGCTCATTTTCTTTGTTTTCTTTCTCTCCATTCATCACTAATGCACTGAGAATCTGGAGGTGTTTGTCTGTGTGTGTTGTGATTTTTTGTTAAATTAGCATTTGTTAAGTAGGGCCCTGGAGATGTTGGATGGTGGGCTACAAACTCAAAAAAATACAGCAAGGGAAAGTGAAATAGAGAAGTATATTACAGGTCTTGGAAGAAGTCCACGCATTCCTTGAGGGGCCACACAGGGAGGTCAAGACAGAGTACAGGCAAAGAGCAAGCAGCAGGATCTGGGGCCCATGCCTTTAATAGGATCTGTAGAGGTAGAGTGTCTTGAGGTGAAAAGCTAAGTCTGAATTAGTTAACTCAAAACAAAAAGATTGGTAAGCTCCAAGGGGATCTTATTTAAGGGGTGCAAGGTGAAAAAACTGGGAGACAGGAGAGACTGTTTATCACAAGGGGCATCAAGGGAATCATATCAGGAATATTCTTGCAACTCTGAAGACTGTTAACCAAGGCATATACTTGGCAGGAAGGGCTACTGTAAATTCAAGGCCCCTGCAGGCCACTTAGCCACTCAAAATGGATGCTGAGGCAACAGTATCATGGACTGGTTTAGCTAAACTCTCAACAGTGAGAGAGAGAGAGAGAGAGGGAGGGAGGGAGGGAGAGAGGGAAGAAGGAGGGATTTCTTCTATCAATTGCTTTTTTCAGATTAATCTGAAAGTAATAAGAGTTGGGACTACATAAAGGAAAATGTTTTATAATTGCACTTAGTATTTTTTCCATTCATGCTGCCACACTGCAGGTGCCAACTGTATGGAAACCGGGTGAATCTCCCTCTGATTATACACATCAAATGAATGGTATATTTTAAGTCAGCTCATAGTAACTTTATAATTTAGGTTGGTAGTTCCCTTCTTTTTGCCTCTTTATTTTGTTCCACTTAAATGTTTCTACAGTTCTTTATTGCTTTAATCAACTTTATTGAGAGATAATTTTCATATAATTGTGCTCATTTTAAGTATAAAGTTCAATTGGTTTTGATAATTGTAATCAGCCAAGTAACAACAATCATAATCAAGATATAGAATATCTGTATCACCACATATTCCTCTGACTATTTTCTACCTGACTCTGACCCCTGGCAACTACGGGTTTTCTGTCGCTATAAATTAGCTTACTATGTCCTATAATTTGGTATAAATGGAATTATACGGCTTGAGTGTAATGTATCCAGCTCCTTTCGCTCAACACAATGTTTTTGAGATTCAATCATATTGTTGCATGCATCAGTATTTTGTGATTTTATGTTACTGAGCAGTGTCCTACTCTTTAGCTCTACAAGAATCTTTTTATCCATTCACCTGCTGATGGACAATTGAGCTATGTCCAAGAAAACCTGTGTTAAAGTCTTTGTGTAGACCAATATTTTCAGTTCTCTAGGATGAACACCTTGGAGTAGACTGGCTGGGTTGTATGCAAGTATACTTTTAAATTATAAGAAAATGCCAAACTGTTTTCCAAAGTAGTTTTATCACTTTACGTTTCCAACAACGTTTGAGAATTCCATTTGCTCCACATCCTTGCCAATGTTGACATTGTAATTATTTTTACTTTTGGCCATTTTAATAGGTATATAGTTGTTTACATTTGAGTTATTCCAGTGCATAATGTTGAGCAATCTTCAGATGTGTATGGCTATTTTTATATTTTATAAAGTGACTATACAGGGCTTTTTCCCATATTTATGATGTTGTTTGCATTCTCATTGCTTATTTGTATGTCTTTATATTTTTATATATATCATTATATATGCTGAATTCAAGTCCTTTGTTATACATAATTTATAAATAATAGTGATATATAATATTTAATAATTTATAATAAATATTTTTCTAGTCTGTAGCTTGCATTTTCTTGAACATGTCTTACAAAGAGCATAAATTTTTAATTTTGATAATGCCAATATTATATATAATACTATTATTTATAAATTATATATGACAAAGTACTTCTAATTTAATTTTCTTCTTTTATTGTTAGTGCTTATTGTATTCTGTATATTGTATAGGAAATCTTTGCCTACTCAAAGGCCACAAAGATATTTTATAAGTTTAGCTTCTTATTTAGGTTCACGATCAGTTTCAAGTAAATATTTTCTATGGTGTGAGGTAAGGGATTGGATAATTGTTTTCCATATAGATGCCTAGTTGCTTCAACATCATTTGTTGAATGGACTGTCTTTTATACACTAAATTAATTTTGCATATTTGTTGAAATCAATTGACAGTGAATGTGTGCATGTATTATGAGTTCTCTAGTTCAATTTCATTGATATACATCAATGTATATCAGTTTGTTCCACTTAAATGTTTTTACAGTTCTTTATTGCTTTAATCAACTTTATTGAGAGATAATTTTCATGTAAGTGTGCTCATTTTAAGTATAAAGTTCAATTGGTTTTGATAATTGTAATCAGCCGAGTAACAACAATCATAATCAAGATATAGAATATCTGTATCACCACATATTCCTCTGACTATTTTCTATCAATTTGTGAGGATAGATCCTCACAAATACCACACAGTCTTGATAACAATAGCATTATAGTAGACTTTGGAGTCAAGTATTGTAGGTCCTACAGCTTTGTTTATTGTGACAAAATTATTTTGTTTCCTCTATTTCCTTTGTAGATGCAGATGAATTTTGAAACCAGCTTGGCAATTTCTTAAAACTTGCTGAAATTTGGATTATTTTGAAGAGAGTTGAATCTGTCGAATATAAAATCAGAAAGACAGGGCTAGATTCTATTATAAAGCACTTCTTCAGATCTTTAGAAAATTCTCCAGTCCAGAGGTTGCTAAATCATAAATGGATTTATTTGCCATTTAGAATTTGGTATTGTGGTTTAGAGTATAGCCCTTCGAGAACTTTCTGAGTTTGATCTCATTGTACGGCTTATTTTTTATTTTTTAAATTTTTTTAAAGATTTCATTTATTTATTTGACAGAGAGAGACAGCAAGAGAGGGAACACAAGCAGGGGGAGTGGGAGAGAGAGAAGCAGGCTTCCCGCTGAGCAGGGAGCCCAATGCGGGGCTCAATCCCAGGACCCTGGGATCATGATCTGAGCCGAAGGCAGCCACTTAACCGACTGAGCCACCCAGGGCGCCCCTCATTGTACTGCTTATTTTTTAGATGAACTTGATCAAATTATTCAGTCTCTCTGTGTCTTAGTTTCCTATTTATTCAATGGGAATAATAACAGTGACTACCTTAAAGGGATACTGTAAAGATTAAATTAGTTAATATTTGGAAAGCACTTACAACAGAACCTGGCAAATATTAAGCACAATGTAGATATGTGGATTTTGTTTGTTTGTTTTTGTTTTTTGTTTTGTTTTGTTTTTTCTATTGAAATAATGTCTGAACTCATTGCGATTCTTCCATGGAGGCCAAGATGAAATAGTTTATTAATTAACAATAGGCTGCATGCTCAGGTAAAGTTTTTACGTATTTCAGTGTAAACACCATTCTAGATTCTATATCCTACTAGTGGATCTGAAAGTCGATACAAAGCATGAGAAAATGTTACACTTAGGAACACAAACTGGGGTTAATAATGCTGGAATATGTAAACCAATATAAAGACAATAAAATCAGAAATAATTAAAATAATATTGTTTTGAGAAGTAGTGAGATAATCAGCCATATATTCTTTAAATACATATTTATATTTGTTAGTGCTCTACCTTGCCTTCTCTGCCCTTAGATCCAGATCTCACAAGATAAGAGTGGAGCCTTAGAAAGGGAAGAATTTAATGAAATTTAAGAATGTGGAGAGATTGCTTTTATTCTTTAGTAAGAAGGATCTTTGGTGCTGCTGAGGACTTAGATGAAGAAAACTTTGGTCACATAGTCAGGCATACATGCACCTAACTTTCCTAGTTAAAGACTGCTGTTCCTAGAGATTATCGCTGTTCCTCCTTAAGTTAAGAGCCTAGGAGGCAATTTAGGAAGTGTGCAACTTATTCTAGGACTGAGAAACAAGAGAAAAATAACCTTCATTTTTTCCTTTCTCTTTGTTTTCTATTGTAATTACTGAAGAATAAAAATAAGCAATTCTTATGTTTCTCTCTGTTACTCAGATCCAGGGAAGAATTGTTCAGGAGAAACCTCTAACCATACATAATTCTGATTCATCAGAGGAAAAATGAGCTGAACATTGCCACTTATCTTTAGCATCAAAATATTAAATAACTTATAAACAGCAATAACTTAAAGTAATGGGTCAAAATATCCAGAATTTGTTTGCAAGGCAAACCGGTAGCTGGTCTTTCATGGCATTATGACTTTTCCAATATCATGGGTCAACAAAGAAGAGTATCATTTATTATAATCTGAAAGAGATACAGCTTTCACAGATATGGGAATGTTTTTAACAGTTTCTTTGCATTAGGAAACGTTCTCATTACAAATATACTTATCTGGGGCACCTGGGTGGCACAGTCAGTTAAGCATCTGACACTTGGTTTCAGCTCAGGTCATGATCTCAGGGCCATGGGATTGAAGCCCCGCAACAGGCTCTGTGCTCTGCACAGAGTCTCCCTGAGATTCTCTCTACTTCTCCCTGCCTCTCCCACTTGTGTTCTTTCTCTCTCTCGCTCTGTGAATAAATAAATAAATAAGTCTTTAAAAAACAACAACAAAAAAACCCAGATATGCTTATCTGTGATTGCCCTCCAAAAAGATCCTAGATCTAAGGAAAGAAAAGATACTGTTTGACATGTAACAGTAGGAAAATTATGACATACTTTTAAACATCACATAGCAAAGTTGTCTAGTGCTTGTTAGCCATAATAAAGGCAAGGTAACAGGATATAAACTTGGACTGGGCTCAGAAGGCTTAGGGTTATATTCAAAATTCATCTTTGCTTGCTGAGGAAACTAATATATTGCATGCATCTATTGAGATCTGGTTTCCATAGTGTTAAAGGAAAAATAATAAAGCTTTGTGTAAATAAGATAATGTATGTAAAAAAAATTCTATAATCCACTATACCGGAGTAGTTTCCACCTTCAAGGATAGCATGAATACGCTTGAGGGTGTTATTAGCTCTTTGCTTGAGAATCAGTCGAGACTGCCCAAACCAACAGACTCTAATTGCAGTAGCTAGTAACTGAGCTATCCATAGTATTATATAAAGTCAAAATGGCTGGTGATGTTTTAATGTTCTTTGGCACCCTTACATATCTGCCAGTGAAGAATCTCTGAACCCAGGATGAAACTGTGTTAAGTTACTTGGAGTTTCAGAGGCCAAAAGCTGTGCATGTATCCATCACATCTGCTTGTATTCAGCAAAACTCTTTAACAATATTTGTTCATTGTTAATAATCTAGACATAGCTTAATTATTTATGTTTATAACCTTGGGTTCACTCTTTTCCCATTTGTGACATAGAAAATTGTTAGTTTTCTCATACTATTTTGATTGTCATCAATGCTTGGGTGCTAGTTTGCAAGCAGGAAACATTTCTTTGGGGCTGTCTAAAGCAGCATTGTGTATTTGTGCCTGTGTGTTTTTCTTCCAAATTAAATTTATTAGATTACATATGCTTGCATTTCATTATGAGATCATAAAATCCAATATACTCTATAAATATCAACATGATGCACTACCTAAATTACATTTACACTGTGCTGAAGACAACCACAAAGCAAGGAAAAATTAAGTCTCTTATGATAACAGAGATATTGAGAGCAAAAAAAAAAAAAAAAAAAAAAAAGACTTCTTTTGAATGTAGCACAAATAAGATGTTTGCCTGTCAATGACAGTAAACTTAATAAGAACATTTAATTTATAAGTATACTAAAATATGTTTAAATTAAAATAAAATAAAGCAATTATGATAAAACTAAAATAACACTGAATTCCTCTCAATAAAGAAAATGTATTCAACTACTATAATTTCTAAATGAAACACCAGTGTACCATTCATTGAGTTTTCTATATACCAGCTACCATGTAAAATGGTCTACACAGAATATTTTTTAATCTCCACAACTAATCCATGATGTATTAGTCTTCTTATTTCATACTGAAGAAACAGAGGACGAGTGAAAGTAAAATAACTTGACTGAGATTAAAAGCAAGGAGTGGAGTCTGAACTCTACCCGGCTCAAAGCCTTAGCACCATATGGATGCATGTCCACACTGTACTGTACTATACGCTGAAACCCCTGTCCTCCTGGGAAGCAGTGTGCAAGTTTCTCATCAACTGAGCTTTTCAGGAAAGGTCCTTCCACATATCGCCCATCCAATGTAAGTCCTAACCCTCTATGCTTAGTTTGTGTAGAATGCTGGGAGTAACCTTCTTGTAATGAGCTCATTCCCTTTTTTTGTTTTAAATAATATTATTTTATTCTTAGCAGCAGCCCTCTCTTGCTGCTTTAGCTGTGAGGAGATCAGAACTTATGTACATATTTCTGAACCTCAGTTAATTTCATTAGAATGCACATTGTTCACAGAAATTTGTTACACTCTTTTGCTCATGAGACTAGAATATGGCCTTTTCTAAAGGTAATTTTTTCTTTTTAAACATGAAATTAGAATTGCATTTTTCAGAATTTAGGAATGAAACTTCAGAAATTGAAATATATTTTAAGTATCAAGAAAAATTTAATTCTCTTTCTGGATTTGATAATTTAGCTGGTTACTCAGTACTTGAGAAGTTTACAAAATATTTGCAGGGAGGGGGCCAATTACTTTGTGGCAATCTGTAATCTGCCGCAATATCCAAAATGATATAAAACTGCAAAAATAGAATAATCAGTAAAAAATAAAACTTCTGTATCTCAGTGACAGTTTGATATAAGTATACATATGATTCATACTTGCTATAGAAGATAGAAAAATAACTATTCTGAAAATTTTAACAACATTCTCCAAGTAAGAAAATGTAAACATTTCTTCAAAATTGTTTCATTTCTCAAGAAAAATCAGATAACTCAGACTGCTTCAAGAAATAGCTGTGTTATTGTTCTTTAGATTAAAGTCTGCTATTTAGAAAGTACTCTTACTAAATGTATGCAAGTCTATAGAATGCAGCTAACCTAGAATTTTTAACATATGATTTAAGTAGAAGAACTATACAAGACCCGGGGCACCTGGGTGGCTCAGTCGTTAAGCATCTGCCTTCAGTTCAAGTCATGATCCCAGAGTCCTGGGATCGAGCCCCGCATTGGGCTCCCTGCTCCTCAGGGAGCCTGCTTCTCCCTCTCTCACTCCCCCTGCTTGTGTTCCCTCTCTCGCTGTCTGTCTCTCTGTCGAATAAATAAAAATTAAAAAAAAAAAAAAAAAAAGAACTAATCAAGACCCGAGTCTATATTCTTTTATTCATTATAACAAATGTTTTGAGAAAAAAATCTTACGTCCCTGATGGTTTCAGATAGTTTATCTGTCTGTCTACATATAAGTAGAAGTCTCTGTCTCCACTGATGCTCCAGACATTGGTAATATACAGATTTATTTGCTTTACATGTTGACATGTATGGTTTTGAAGAATGTGTAGAGATTTGGATTTGAGCATTCATCATTATCATACGGAAGGTGAGGGCATTTTTATTTTAAATTTTGATTTCCAAACCCTATATTATTTCTGTAAAGAAGATCACAAGATATGTTCTAATATTCTATCTCTTTTAATACATAGGCTATGATTCAATTCATCAGGAATCATTTTTGGAAAGTACAAAGAATATTAGAATTATAAACTTTTTTGGCCACATTAAAAAAATATATAAAAGCTTAACATCATTCTCCAGCAATATCAGGTCCATACCCATAAAGTGAATCAGCATATAGAAATTAGCATATGATACAATAAAGAAGTCTTATAGAAAGTTGATTGGTTACAGTTAGATTTCCGAAGCTAAAATACTTTGGAAAATATATTTTGTTGAAATAAATAGAAATAAAGCAATGTGACTGAAAGGCATATATTCTCCTAAAAAATATAGACAAGAGAGTTAATATTTTAAAATTAAGAAAATAAAATAATAGATACCTTAAAACATTGATGTGATTTAAACTATGGATGGCAAAGAGAAAAATCTACCATAGCAAAAATAAGTAAGCCATCACTGTTACTATGTTCCAGACAATGTGATGGGAGTATTTTCTGTGGATTACTCCTTCAATTCCTTACAGCAACCATATTTTATAAATTGATGATATGCAGTTCTTAAGGCATAGCTTCAGGAGTAGCTCCTAGAATGTAGCTCATTTTTTGGGTCATTTGTATGTTTTTAGAAGTAATTTCTTATGATCTAGCCTAGAACCAACTCCTTAGGGCTCTTCCGATCATTTTATAATGAATTAGAAATTAGAAATTTTCTAATTTCTGTATCTAATATTTCCTACTTTAACTACTGTTAGTTGTTTCTCTTTTCTGCACTGAACTGGATTGATATAATTGCTAAGGTTTGTCTGGTCTTAGGAGGACAAAAGAGAAACCAAGGACCAGTTATATAGTCCAACTGAGAGCCAATAGTGACATGGATGGTCTGTCTCCTGAGATACTGAGAAATGATTTGAATTATGATATGTTTTGTTGTGCTGAATTTGTTTGTCATGAGTTGAATATATGGGGGTTAGTTTGCAAGAGAAAAACAAAAGGAACTAAAGTTGGCTGAGCAAAATAATGAGTCTAACTGGACTTTTTATTTTTGAAGACTGACAGATTTCAAGCCTGACTGCTCCCCTATCCCTTTCATCCCCCAGTCTAGCAAGCTGATAAGAAAGCGCAGGTTCTCCTTTATTTGGTGCCTGCAGGAAGTTCAATCCAGGTAAACCCCAGCCAGAGAGGGAGCCCCGACCATCATCCCATGCACTAACCACAGTAGAAAACAAGCCATTCTCCTTTACCAGCACTCTTTCTTTCTTTTTTTTTATTATGTTAGTCACCATACAATACATCATCAGTTTTTGATGTAGTGTTCCATGATTCATTGTTTGTGTATAACACCCAGTGCTCCATGCAGAATGTGCCCTCCTTAATACCCGTCACCAGGCTAACCCATCCTCCCACCCCCCTCCTCTCTAGAACCCTCAGTTTGTTTCTCAGAGTCCATCGTCTCTCATGGTTCGTCTCCCCCTCCGATTCCCCTCCCTTCATTCTTCCCCTCCTGCTATCTTCTTAAGCCATTTTCAGACCAGCTTTATAGACAGCCCTGCTCCCTCTACAAAACCTTATTATATGGGTAATAAGCCTTTTCATACCTTTTTGGTACAGTATAGGGTCATCAGTTTCAATGTGTGAACAAAATTTAAGGTAGGGCTTATGGGTGTCTTCTCTTGGCTATGGCTTGCTAATTGTTTCTGCTGCTTGTTGACAAGCTTGCACTTTGAACTCTGTTGCTCTCTGCTGCACTGCCTGCCGCTCCTGAGCCTCTGCCACGGATTTAACCTACCTGAGTCAGAAGGTTTGGAAACTGGTGAAAAGAGACAGGAGTATAAGAGTGGTGCCCTTTTAAAAGTGGCCTTGGGGGCGCCTGGGTGGCTCAGTTGGTTAAGCGACTGCCTTCGGCTCAGGTCATGATCCTGGAGTCCCTGGATCGAGTCCCGCATCGGGCTCCCTGCTCGGCAGGGAGTCTGCTTCTCCCTCTGACCCTCCCCACTCTCATGCTCTCTCTCTCTCATTCTCTCTCTCTCAAATAAATAAATAAAATCTTTAAAAAAAAAATAAATAAAATAAATAAATAAATAAAAGTGGCCTTGACTGGGGGCACCTGGGTGGCTCAGTCATTAAGCGACTGCCTTCAGCTCAGGTCATGATCTCAGGGTCCTGGGATCGAGCCCCGTGCCGGGCTCCCTGCTCTGTGGGAAGCCTGCTTCTCCCTCTCCCACTCCCCCTGCTTGTGTTCCTGCTCTCACTGTCTCTCTCTCTCTGTCAAATAAATAAATAGAATCTTAAAAAAAAAAAAAAAAAAAAAAAAAAAAGAGTAGTTTGCTCTTAGGACAGGGGGCCCCTTGCCCCTGCCTAAGACATTAAAAAAAATTAAAAAAAAAATAAAAGTGACCTTGATTGTGAATCATGACCTAGGTTTATCTGTGCATCTCAGATTAAATTATATGTCTTAATTCTAGCATAAATAGTGAAATCCACTAATCTCAGGAAAACCCTCTTAACCGTGACAGTTGGTAGTGTCTCAAACAGAATTGTCCCCCATTTTATAGGGTGCTCAGAGGGAAGACTGACAGCCTACAATGTATGGGCCTGTGGGGTGGTCACTTCTGTGAAAAGCAGTTACCATGTGGTGTGTTGAAGTCACAGTCTTTAAAGCAGATGGCTCACTAGAACCCTACAAAATGTCTCTGCTACTGTTTCTGCTTATACATTTATTTTAACAAGGATCTTGATATTCAGGGTCCTCGGGGGAAACACACGTGGGACACCCATGACAGAAGAAACCTACCTCAAGCCCAGAGTCCTTCAGTGCAATAAAACAACATCAACCAAGAGGGAGATCCTTAACCTTGACAATATTCATTTGAGACCTTCAGGAGGAAGAAACATAAAAAATAGGCAGAGTACTGAGTAAATCCCTGAATTATAGGCAGAAATGAAAAACAACCAAAAAAGACAAGACAAACAAATAAATGGATGAAATGAAACAAATGAAAAACCTGGATACAGGGGGAGGAAGCACAGAACTGAAGAGAAATCCACAATTTAACTCAGTAAGATTGAGTTACTGAAAATCTCCAAAATTTACTGAAGAAATTCATACAACAAAAAGATAAAAGGGACCTGAGTGGCTTTTGTCCCTCAACACAATTTAGAATGATGCTAAATGTCATATAATTGAGATCAAGAATGTCTGATACTTACTTTCCAGGCTATTGCATATTGATGGAAAACTAGAGAAGAACTTCAGTTTTGGTTCTCAAGTACAGCCCCTGTCAGTACTCATAGTTTTTGGATATCTGAATCTAGCATTTTACTTGGAAAAAAGAACGTATGTTACATTCACCTTGGCTATGGTTTATGTGTCTGAGGTCATCTGTTCTTACAGGGAGACTCAGGCTGGCAAGGCAGAGATCCATGAACTTTTCTAGACTCTACCATCCTTTCTGTTACCCACACTAGACATTGTTAGCGATGGTTTCTGTCATCATTTTGTAATAACATCTCTTGGGTAGCTACTTAAAATCTAATGAAATATCAGAAATTAAAGCAACTTAAGAAGCACTCGGAATAAGAGAGACAAACAAAATTGCTGATTCTACTAATAACTTGTCAGTAAGAAACTGAATAATTCCCTATGTTTTCTCAATGGTTTCTGCCATCAACTACAGCTCCCTCTTAGTGTGTCCAGCTGCTTCAAGCTGTTCCTATTCCCATAGGGCTGGCTACTTAGAATCATTCACACAGCCATGTTAGATCATAAACTATGCTTGATTTCTAGTGATAGCTATGGTGTTTACAGCTCATTACTCTAACAATTTTTCTTTCTCAGAATTACCCTAGAGTAACATTATGATCCAGCCTATGTAACAGTGTGTAGTATTCCCCTCCTAGATGATGTTTTGGGTTTTTTTGTTTGTTTATTTGATTGGGTGTTTTGTTTTGTTTTTGTTTGTTTTGCTTTGTTTTTATTCTGGGCAGGGCACAGACCTCTCTACCTCTTGATTCAAAGTGAGGTCCTTCATTCTAGAAGGCTGTCTTTCCTCCATAGGAATTTTAGCATTGAACAAAGTATTTTTTCTTGCTAATATCTCAAAACAGAATGTAGGACACTTGGCAGACATTCCTAATTTCTCATTTCATTTCATTTTCTCTAGACTTTCTTCCCATTAGTATTCACTGTTATTCAAAGTACAGCCATACAAATCAAGTTCCAGGAAAGGCTTTGGCTCTTCTATAATCCCCCAAGGCTAATAGACATTCCAAATCATAAATGTTATTCAGCATTATAATCTCATAGATATTCCAATGGAAAACATTTTATCCTTGGAAACTAAAAAGTTGGATGGTTAATAGTAGTGTTCAGTGAGGAACCATTCTTGACTACACAGAGAATTATAGTCTGGCAATTAGTAGTCACCAAATCTCTAATTTATCCATTCAGTAAACTTTTTTTTTTTTTTTTTTTGAGAAGTTACTATGCGCAGGATACTCTTCTAATTGCTAAAGATGCAAGAATGAGAAGAACAAACAAAAATCCCTGACCACAAAGTCCCAGGTAATGCTGCCCTATTAAATAGCTCCAAACTCTTAGAAGTTTAAAACAATAAACATTTATTTCCAGTACTAGTGAAATCTTTACTGCAGGTTGGCTGAGGCTCTGCTCTCTATGTACTCACTCTGTGGCCAAGGTCAATGGTGTAGCCACTGTCATTTCTTTCCTGGGAGAAGGAAAGACAACCATGAAGAACCTCATATGAGTGATCACATGCTCCGGAACAGCAATGATACATAGCACTATTGCTCGTACTTCCTTAGCTAGAACCAGTCACATGATCCCCACCGAACATAAAAGGGCCAGGAATTGTAATCCTCCCATGTATCCAGGATATTGAGAGCTGAATAAGTTTTGTGAGCAGCACAAATTACCACCACATGGGTATTGGCATACAATAAGAAAACCAATAAACAGAATATATAGGTTATATAGATTATGTAGATATTATGGAGTAAAATAAAACAGGAAAGTTGAATAAAACTTCAGGTTCAGAGGTATAATTTTTTTTTTTTTAAGATTTTATTCTTTTATCTGACAGAGAGAGTGAGAAGGCACAAGCAGGGGGAACAGCAGAGGGAGAGGGAGAAGCAGGCTCCCTGCCTGGCAGAGAGCCTGATGCGGGGCTCGATCCCAGGACCCTGAGATCATGACCTGAGCTGAAGGCAGATGCTTAACCATCTGAGCCACCCAGGCGCCCCTAGAGGTATAATTTTAAATAGTAAATCATGGAAGGTGTAACTGAAATAATGACACTGAATAAAGTTATGAGGTAGGGAGGAGGGATAAGATAGGGGGTCATGTGTGAGGAAGAGAATTCTCTAGTGAGGTCTTCAGGTAAAGACGTGTGTTGTGTGTTGCTGAAACAGCAGGGGAATTAGCGTCACAAGAGTGGAGTGAGCTGGGAAAATGTACAAAGAACTAAATTGAAGTTAAAACCATGAAACTACATCACTTCAAAGGTGTGAATGGAAAAGTAAAATGGTCTTTCCTAATGATATTAACAGTATCTTCCTGAGTGTGAGTTGCCAACAGAGAATATGGTGGTGAATACCAGTAAGGAGGCATTCATCCAGGCAAAGGACACAATGGGCTTGAACTCTGCTGGTATCAGTAAAGCAAATGTGATGGCTGGATTCTTATTACAGTTTAAAGATTGAACCAGTATAGTTTACTGATGAAAATTATGTGGAAAGAGAGAGAAAGGAAGAAATCAAAGAATCAAAGATCAGGAAAACTACAGGGCTGGTATGTCTTACAAACTCTAATATATATATATATATATATACTTGGCCTTCTGTTGCTACCATCCACATTTGGCCTTCTGTTGTTACTTGGCCTTCTGTTGTTACCATCCACACTGCTACCACCCTTGTCCAGAGCCATTGCAATAGGCTCAACTGGTCCAACTCTTTCCACTCTTCCACTGATAAGTCAATTCTCCATATAGTAGACCAAGATAATCACCACCTTTCCAGAGCCATTGCAACAGCCTCAACTGGTCTAACTCTTTTCACTCTATTGATAAGTCAATTCTCTGTATAGTAGACCAAGGGCTCTTTTTGAAAACATTTCCTATCAGAGAGACTACATTTCAAAGTGTTTGCTTTGAATTTCAAAGGTCCCATTTGATTTAGTGTGTGGCAACCTCCTGACCTCACTTACAATCGATCTCCTCCTTCGCTCACTCAGCTCCAATCAGCCAGCATTTTTGCTCTTTGAACATAACAAATACCTTTCCAAGGTCTCTCCCCTGCTATTTTCTGTGTCTGGAACTGTCTTTTCCCCAAATACTTGTAAAGGTCCTCACTTACCTTCTTCAGGTGTCTTCTCAAAAGTCATCTTTTTGTAAATGTCATTTCTGAACACTCCATCTATATTTTCCCCGCACCCTCTTGTGCTACTTTTTCACTTTACTCCTCTTCATTCCCTTTGTGGCACTTATAGCCCACATTATGAAATATCTTCATTTGGATATATTTATTTTTGTATTTTGTCCTCCCCACCAAATTTAAGAATTTATGAGGGCAGAGGATTATCTGACTGGCCCATTTCTCTATCCCCAGTGCTTGCGTTAGTGCCTGGAATAGAGTGGGCATTCAAGAGACATTGGTGTTAAGTAAAAGAATAAATAAATGCATAAAATACAGTGGATGAAACTAGAGAGTTCTACAGGTGCTCCACTTTTTGAAGTTTAAGTAAGCTAAACAGTAATCTGGTGCATTGCCAGAAACTAGAGAAGTCGTAATGTAGCCAGCACCATGAATGCAGAGTAGAAAGATTCAATTACTGATACTGTTAATATCTTGACGAAAGCAATTGAGTTCTGCTGACATTCTGAAACAATTTACAGAGCTCAAATATTGTTGTCTAGAAAATAGAATGAGGGTAAAGATAACTCCACAGCATAAGGTTTAAAGAATATTTATTTTCTATATGGAAATATGTACTTGGTCCGTGTTGTTAATTTCTAGAAATGGGAAGTAAAAAGAAATGGGAAGTAAAAATTCCTCCAGAACATAATCCTAGGAGAAAATTTAATGAACAGTTTTGGAAGGAACATTGAAACCTATAGGACTCACTACTTGCAAACAGTATGTGGAATAGAGTTTAAGTCAAGGAATGACACTTTTTGTTAATCCAAACCTATACATTGAGTAGACTACTGAACATAATTATGGCCTGGTTTACCAAAAAGTTCCCTCCAAAGACTCTGGCAGTGACAGCCTTATCAGCTTTGTAAGTAGAGCCAGATGGTTAAAAATAGGGAGCTTGGGGGCACCTGGGTGGCTCAGTTGGTTAAGTGACTGCCTTCGGCTTGGGTCATGATCCTGGAGTCCCGGGATCGAGTCCCGCATCGGGCTCCCTGCTCGGCGGGGGGTCTGCTTCTCCCTCTGACCCTCCCCCCTCTCATGTGCTCTCTCTCTCTCTCTCTCACTCTCTCAAATAAATGAATAAATAAAATCTTTAAAAAAAATAGGGAGCTTGGGTGATTTGATCCTTTTTCCTATACTAAAGAGAGAATTTGATTTTTAAGTGACTTTTTAAAGGCATATCAATTACTAAATAGTTTTATCACATGCTGAGGAATGCTCTAAGTTTTAAAATGATTGTGTATTCTCACAAGTGCATTCCGAATTTCAGTAAATTAGCTGAATGAAAAGTTATAGTCGAGTAATCATTAGAACATTTTGGAAACAACTATCAATATTGAAATGGGAAATAATTCCAGATGACAATAAAAAATAAACATAGTTGATAGAGCAAATTTGACATAATGTGCTTTAAGAAGTTCAGCATGGACCAGTGACTACCAAACTCAGAGCCATGTCAGTAACATTTAAGTTGCCTCAACAATTTTGTTACATCAAGTATGATATTAAAATTCAACTTAGAAAACGAAACTTGAGGGTGCCTGGGTAGCTCTGTCAGTTGAGCATCAGACTCTTGGTTTTGGCTCAGATCATGATCTCCTGAGTCATGAGATGGCGCCCTGTGGTGGGCTCCCCACTCAGTGGGGAGTCTGCTTGAAGATTCTCTTCCTCTGCTCCTCTCCCTACTCACTTGCTCTCTCTCTCTCTCTCTCAAATAAGTAAATAAATAAATAAATAAATAAATCTTTAAAAAATAAAGAAAATGAAACTTGGTTTACCTTTATTTTAGAGACAAGATCACAAGAAGTCAAGGTAAGAGCAAACAGTAGTGAGGGATGCATTTCTAGTTGGTGATTTAATGCACTTTAAAGAGATACTGAAATTGAACCTACCCTGTATATAAATGGTTGTGCTTGGCTCCCTCAGTACTCAGGGTCCCAGGACTTGTAACCCAATGAATTGGGTTGAAAACATATTATTATTAGGGAGGCTTAGGAATCAAGAAGATATGAGAAAAGTGGTGGTTTTTTTACCATGGTCATAATGACCGTGAACTGAACACATGGGAATGTTGAGTGTCTGAAGAAGTTGTGTTCTGTGTCCAATGATGTTATTATCTCAAGCTATCTGTATGTCTCGCTCTACCTCTATCTATGTATCTGTGCCTCTATATGTTAGCTTCTGAGATATTTTATAGTCTCAGTTTCCAATTTCAGATAGACAGAGATTAAATATCTCACTCAAGGACATCAATTTGGTAATTGCGATCTTGTTTGAACTCATGTTTGTCTGATTCACATATCCATATTCTTTCTACTATACCACATAGCCTCTCAAAAAGAGATTCAAGTAAACTGAACAACCATTTTGGAGAAACCAACCTTTTTTTTTTTTTTTTTTTTCTGGTTGCCATCCACAATCCACAGCCCTCCCTCCCCACGCCCTGCCAAAACACACACAAACATGCATGCCACAAAATGCACTTATGAAAAATATAATTTCAAGTCTTTACTAAATGTTTTATTAAATGCAAAGAATTAAATATTAAGAATGCTATAACTCATTGTATTTCCTAAGGACTTTCAAATATATATGTATATCTTTATATTCATGCCCATGTTATTGATAAAAAATTCTATAAAAAATGTTAGTTCTAGCATTTATATTCAGTTGAACCCATGATTGATTGCATTTTGTTCAATAAGAACTGACAATATCTAAATATATTTGTGTTTCTTGCTTGTCCCTTGACATTGGAATTAGCTTGTATCTTGGCATGTGTCTCCTTTCAAAATGAGGGCAGCATTTCAATTGCTATTTATTTGTGCCAAAGCCTGGCTAAGCTATTTAATTCACATGGACCTAAAGAAATTGTAGCTGTGGGCTTTGTTTGTTCTTGTTCCTGTAAATCACAGGACAGGACAGGTTTTAGGGCACTGTTTGAATCAGTCCCTCAGGTCTCCCTTAACAAATGGGTGTCACTCACAAACGCTGGCGATGATGACTTTCTGATTTCAAGTGCACTTTTAGAGGGCTAGTAAAGTGACCTATGGCCTTTCTTGCAGTTGGTTCCAGGAAGATGGGAAATAGTAATTATAGTGTAATAAAGCACAGGAGGACTCTATTTAAATGGCAGAATTTGCATTTAAATGGAAATTTCAAAATGAAAACATGTAAAAGCTTGATAGGTACAATATTTAGTATACAGCTCATGCCAGCAGTTAGAAGCACACTTACTCACATGTCATGGGTGCATATACAGAGGTAAGCTTTTGTGCATGCCCAAAGGGCAGGGGCGGAGGATTTGAGTGAGACTGAAAAGCAAAAGGTTAAATTAGCCACAGATATGACACATTTTATCAAATTGAATTAATAAGCATATTTTGGCTTTTTAAGAGTAGGGATTGGATTCTTTGGGGCCAGTCCAAGGTTATGACCTGTAGCTAATGAAAATGACTAATTGATTAACACTTAGGGAATGTAATGGAATTTAACTCTGAACTGCTCACAGTAATTCCACATTAATCCATTCATTGAAAGTGTCTGTTTATATCCTGGACAGGAAATTAAGGTGTATATAAGTTTAAATACATTTGACAATTAGAAGGCATTTTGAAATTGACATAAAAATCTATCATGAGAGTGATTTCCTTTTTTTTTTTTTTTTTAAATAAAGGAGAGACTCATGAACATACCTTTGCAGGTTGTAAGAAGTCAAATGAGCTCACTTCAGGGTAATGCAGCAAATAATGTAATGAAGGAGAAATGATGTTTAAAAATAATGTTAATTTGAATGTTCTCTCTTTTGCTTAGGTAATGATTTTATTGAATAGCTCAACCAGTATTTCCTATATAAAAAGTACTATAAAAGGTACGCTTTTGAAGATTCCCAATTTACAAAAAGTTCTATCAGAATGATGGTTACTGCCCAACTATTTCATAAATAGCTATAGATCAGTTTTCTAATCATAAGACAAGATAAAATGTATACTATTGTGTTTCAAATCTTGTCATATTAAAATCTTATCTTTTGGAAATTGAATAAGTAAAATACACCAGGTGGCTTGTTTCTTAAGTTTTACATATTTAAAGGCAGAATCAACTCCCTATTAAGAAACAAAGTTTGAGATCATCTATTTGAAAACAGTTCTAAAATGTATTTTCTACTGAAGGCAGTTAAATCAGAATAGTAATTAATACATATGAGAGTGTTTTTCTCTCTTTCCTGTTCTGCTCTTCATTTGTATTTAATAATGAAAACACAATGCTGGTTGTGTTTTCACAAGCCCAGGCAGACTTACCTTATTATTTGGCTTTTCTCTAGCATACCTGTTTCCAGCAATTTGAGCTGTCAGGAAGACAAGAGATCAAACATATAGACAAATTTCTGCTGTCTAAATGTGCTTGTGGACTGATAACTTTACTGGTTGCATAAGTTACAAAGTTTTTAAAAAGACCATTACTTGTGATCTAGCAGATGGACCATGTTTAGAGTGAACCTAATTGTAGAGTAGAAGCTTTTATAAATACAACAGTATCCACGTCAAAAGTAACAAAAATTCTGATGAACCTAAGTTTGATATAAAATTTCTTGGATGATGCCCCTGATCTCTCAGAGGAACAAACACATCTTTTCATAGGATTTGAACTTCACTTATGAAAAAGTTGTAGGGGTTATCAAATACCTGAAGGTATGGCTCACGAGCTTCTTTGACTTTCGGTGAGATTGAGCATGTTACCTTCCATGGATCATTATGTCTCCTAGTTTTCATGTCATTTATTAACTCCCAAATTGGGCCGAGTATCATTCTCCAGTTCTAATAGTGATGGAGGGTAATGAAAAATAGAGAGGGGAGGGTTCTGAAAGCTTCCATTCATTTATTTATTCATTCAGCAGTTATTTAGTGGACACTTACTATTCCCCAGGTGCTATTTTAGTTACTGGTCAGATGGTAGTATATAAAATTAGGCCTGGTACTCATATAATGTGTATAACATAATGCTAGGTAACAAAAGCAAGTTCAACATATGTTAGGACACAAAAAAATGACACAGTGAAAGAAGTGCTATTTTATATAAGATCATAGGGGACCTGAATAAATGTAAAGAGTTAACTATGCTGGAGGTCTCTGGGGCAGCATTTGTGTGGAGGGTACTGTGTCCAGAGTATAGACTACTTTATTTGATATTTTAGGCAGTGCTGCTCCCAGGTCAAGCTCAATTTATTTTGAGTAGAATCATCATCATCTTCTTCTTCTTCTTCTTCTTCTTCTTCTTCTTCTTCTTTCTTCTTTCTTCTTTCTTCTTTCTTCTTTCTTCTTTCTTCTTTCTTTCTTCTTCTTTCTTCTTCTTCTCTCTTCTTTTGCATTGCTCATTCATTTTGTGTCTGGCTACTTTAGGTCCCTTGAGTTACACTCAAGTATCCTCAAACCAGTAATTGCAATAATATCCATGTGGGTATCGTCCAACTGCCTGAAACCTCTGGTGGTGAGAATGGACAATAATGAATTAGTTTTACCCAGATAAATTCATTCTCTTAATATGTTAGCTGGCAAATGTGTTATCACTCTCAAGAAATGTAATTACATTAATCAATTAAAACACCAATTTCTAAAGAGATAGTTGAAGATATATCTCTGGAGAGAGATAATCTCTATAAAGTGTGGCAACTTTAATGAGCTACCTAGATTTCATTCTCTTTCACATTTGTACCTTGTTATGCCATGCTTGAAACATTTGCCTTGATACACTCTCCCTATTACTTAAAAGTATTCTAACTATTTCCCTAAGTTTCTAAGGACTGTCCCTGATTACTTGTTTGGCAGTTGGTGTTATACACACACATTGCTTTATCACAGTTATTCGTCATCTATCTACCTGGATGTCTGAAAATTTATTGAGACTTATTTATTTATTAAATGTTGATAATGAACAAACTATATGCCTGGCTCAGTGCTTGGTTTAGAGATGAAGTATTCCCTTCACATTCTGCAACAATAATAATCTTGCTATTGTTCTTCACTAAAACAATCGATTAAAAATCACACAAGGAAAATTCCTTACCCATTAAATATCCAGTCATTAAATATATGTAATTTTGAGCACCTACTATGGGAGTCACCATTCCAACATTTGAGGATATAAGGATGAATATATTAATTTATTTTTTCATCCATTTGCTTGTGATCCAGATTTTAATGAGCTCTTTGTATCATCTTAGAGAGTTTGACTTTTATTTGGCAAATAATGAGGACTCACTAAAGGTTATTTGGCAGTGGTGGGAAATAATTTTTTGCTTTGCAATTCAGAAAAATACAATGAAGTGCAGAATAAATTGGAATTGGTGAAGATTGCAGCCAGGGAGAGTAGTTAGTATGCCATGGCAATGATACAGGAAGAGATGAGGATGTTATGAGTTAAGATGAAGGTAGTTGCTCAACAGAGAAGTGAGAATATTTGTAGGATATTAAAGAAATAAATAATAAGTGTGGTCTTATGTCTTCCTTTGATTTTCTAAGTTTAAACATTATTCTTTCCATCTGTTTTCATGCATATTTATATTAAGTACAGTTGAGAATATTAATTGAGAATATTAATTGATTCCTTGTTACATGGACTCTAATAGCGTGAAGTAAAGGGAAGTAGTTAAAGAAAGGCTTATCATCAAAATATTTATGGTGGTAATTTTAAGTACATTGTTTTAAAGTTTTCTTATTGTTTCATTATTTTAAAGTTTTCAAGAATTGTTCAAAGCTTCATTAATAACTTTTTTCCACATAATCAGGGAAATAGTTTTTTTCTGTTGTGGATAAAAATGATCACTTCCTCAATGAGGCCTTCATTAACTCCACCAGAGAAGGTTAGGAGAAGGTTAGGCACCCTGATATATTTTCCAATAACATCTTGCATAATCCTATGTCAACATTTTCATACTTGATTGAATACGTTGTCTAAAATCTTTCTTCTTCACTGAAAGCAAGATACATGAATTTAAAAACTGTTCAGATATTCTTGGATCTCCAATATCTACTGCATTCCTGGCAGAGTAGATTCTCAAAAGATGTTTATGGATTCAGTGGATGAATAATATGGAGATGATATCGTACATATAATTTTCTCCATACTATTAATACTTTTATCAAAACCAAAAGTACTTTCTGGATTAAATTTAATTATTTAAAATCAATTAAGATGGTGCTATGATGAGTGAGAGATATGTAATGGATTATCTAGTAACTATTTAGTAATAAAAATCACCTGTGGAGTCTGCAATTATTAGGATTTTAATGTTGCTTAGCCTTATGTTCTTAGGACTCAGAAATGAAATCAGGATATGATGACAACTTGGAGCAGATATTAGTAAAAATGAAATAAGATTAGATTTTGACATAATAAATATATGTTTTTTTCTGGGTTAATATCAAACCCTTCACTATGGTTCTTATTCTACCTTATGAGCATTATGCAGGTGGTATATCTAGATGGTTATAAGTTAGAAGAAAGACTTAGGTAAGAGAAAGGAAATACTGAAAATATATTTTCAACAGGCTCAAACCCTATCATTTTTAAGGGTAAAACTAACTTCAAAGCATAAGTAACACTAGTAGTAAAGTTCTTAATAGTTAAAAATTCTAAAAAAGAAGAAAAAAAGGCATACTCATATTAAAATGTAATGAACATTAAAATGTAATTTGGATCCTTCTCTCGCTTTTGTATCAGTAATGTATAATGTGTATATAATAACATCCATCTTTCATAAAACAAATCTCAGTTGTTTAAAATTGATTACATAAATATTCTTCTAAAAAATTTTTTTTTAAAGATCTTATTTATTTATTTATTTGACAGAGAGAGACACAGTGAGAGAGAGAACACAAACAGGGGGAGTGGGAGAGGGAGAAGCAGGCTTCCTGTGGAGCAGGGAGCCCGATGCGGGGCTCGATCCCAGGACCCTGGGATCATGACCTGAGCCGAAGGCAGATGCTTAGCCGACTGAGCCACACAGGTGCCCCATGATTACATAAATATTCTTGATTTTAATTATTTTCAAAACAAGATTTCAGTGATATTTTCAACCATTTACAAAGAAATGGTAGTCATATACAGTTGTGCTTCTTAATAAATAAACCATATTTCTAAATTTACTCTTGTATTTGATTGAGTAGTTAAAGGCGCAGAAAAGGACAGGGATATTTATTTCACGATTTAAAGAAATATCTTCCATCTTAGCTCTGTACTCCATTTTCTCAATGATAAATAATTGTTCAAACCACAATTGCATTTGTTTATTGATTAGTATACTATTTGTTTAGTTACCATATTTGTTCTTACATGTATTATGCTTAAATTATACCTTAATTTCCTTGGCCTTTGGTAGTTTCCTTATACCTATGGACTGATCAGTACTCATTTGAATATTCTAGGAATGTTACTATATTTTTAATAGACTGGAGTATAACAGTATTTTATATAAATTTGAAAATAATATTTTTCATGGCTACACTAATAACATACTGTAAAATAAACTCAAAATGGAATACTGGGAAATTTCATGTCCAATCTAGATAGAATAATTGATGTAGGACTAATACTTCTGCTAGAAACAACTGAAAAGCAAACCCCAAAACCCCCAATAGTTCCCAAGATGTTAGAATCAGGCAGTAAAGGACTGTGATACCTGGGATATGGAAACGGATAAGGTAAGCTGACAATTGCACCACCCTATTATCTTCAAATTATGTTGCAGAGAGGAGAAACCCAGATGTAGCCTCGGGGTTTCCTTCACAGGAGGGGATGAAGCTAAGAGTTTGGAGAAATCAATGAAGCCACAATTAGCAGGCCCAAGTAGCAGAGAAGAGGGCATTGCTTAGAGAGATAGCTCTGAAAATCTTCAAAGGATATTCTTTGAGTAATTACTGAGTATTAATTGGTCCATGGGTGTGAGGAAACTATCCAGGATTGGGTGGTAAATCACCCAAGAGGATTAGTGGGAACAATATCTGAAGCTCCGAAAAGTTGGGAATATTTCTTGTTCCCACCAGGCAGAGGCTACACCCTTATAATTTATTGAAACAAGTATCCTATGCAGAAAGATCTTGCCCCAGTAGTAGAGGAAAATTAAACACTGAATAAATCTTGCTTTTGTCCCAACTAACAACAACAACAACAACAACAACAAAACATAAAAAAGTTACAAAAGGATAAAACTGTTAACAAGTAAATTAAATGCCTCCCAGTACAAAGCTGAAGAATCTTTGTATGAATGCAAAAATAACCAGCAGCCAACAAGGTAAACTTTGCAATGCTTGTCATCTAATTAAAAATGGCCAGGCATGGGAAGAAGCATAAAAATACAACCTATTATAAGGATAGAATCAATTAATCAAAAGTGACACAAATGATAAACATGATAGAATAAGCATAAAAGAAGATTAAAAACAGATACAAACAGATCCTTGAACAATGCCAGGGTTACTGATGCCTGCCTGCTGTGCAGTCAAAGATCTGCATATAATCTTTGACTTTCCCCAAACTTAACTACTAATTGCCTGCTGTTGACTTGCAGTCTTACCAATAGCATAAACAATTAACACATATTTTGGATGTTATATATATTATATACTGTATTTTTACAATAAAATAAGCTAGAGAAAATAAAATGTTAGTGGCACCTGGGTGGCTCAGTCAGTTAAGTGTCTAACTCTTGATTTCAGCTCAGGTCATGATCTCAGGGTCCTGGGATTGAGCTCTGCATTGGGCTCCTCGCTCACTGGGAAGTCAGCTTGAGATTCTCTCTCCCTCTGCCCCTCCCCCTCAACATGCACACACTCTCTCTCTAAAAAATAAATAAATCTTTAAAAAAAAAGAAAGACAATGTTATTAAGAAAATAATAAGGAAGAGAAAATACATTTATAGTACATTTACTGTATTTATCGACAAAAATCCATGTATAAATGGCCCCATGCAGTTCAAACCCATGTTGTTCAAAGGTCAACTGTACAACTGTTTCCCATAGGTTCACAAAGCTAGAGGGAAAATTATGCATGTAAATTAGAGACATGAAAAATATAAAAAATACCCAAATCAAACTTCTAAAGATGAAAACTACAATAACTGAGATTAAACTACACTAGATAGGATGAATGACTAGTTACTGCAGCAGAAAAGATTAAGGAACATAAGACAAGGTAGTACAAATTATGCAAAATAAAAGATACTAAAAAGAATGACTAGAAATCAAACAAACATGAAAACTACAGAGCGTAGTGGTGATGTGGGACATGTATATTAGCAACTTAATATATATATAAAATTTCCTCAGAGGGTCAAGGCCAAAACAAATGTTTGAAGAAATAAGAGCCAAAAATCTTCCAAAATTGAAGATAATTACAACACAAACAAATTAAATAACACGAATCATAACAAACAAGAAGAAAACTCCCTCAAATTGCAGAAAATCTGTAAAAAAGGGAAAAAATCCCACAGCAACCTGCAGGGTTATATACAAATGAGTGAATGTAAGAATGACAGCAGACTTCTTGAAAACGTTTCTATCCAGAAGACAGTGAGGAACATCTTTATAGTACAGAAAGAAGTGGGGAAAAAAGAAAAAAAACTATCAGTTCTCATCCTATGCCTAGGAAGAGCAACTTTCAAAAGTGAAGGGGAAATACAGACTATTTGAGACATACAAAAGCTGAAAGAATTGAAAGAATCCATTACCAGCAGACATGCACTTCAAGAAAAATAGTCTTTCAAATAGAAGGAAAATGGAAATCTGGATTTATCCAAAGGAATGAAGAGAAGCAGAAATAGTGACTCTGTGGGTATATTTAAAGGACATTAAAAAAATTAAATCTCTTTATTAGTTAATGTATTGTTTAAAGTGAATATCACAATAATGCATTGTGAGCCTTCTATATGGGACAGAGACTAAATAGTCTTTGAGGAACACATTTTGTCTCTATTGCATATTTTTTTCTTGTGTTTAAAACCTTTTTTTTTTTTAAGTTTTTACTTAAAAAGTTTTACTTTGATTCCAGTTAGTTAAAACACACTGTTCTATTAATTTCAGGTCTGTAATAGAGTAATTCAGCCCTTCCATACATCACCCCGTGCTTATCAAAAATATGCATATTCCTTAATCCCTTTCAGCTATTTAAAACCTTTTAAAATGGTGAGAACCATTTTTTTGTTGTTGTTGTTCTAAGATTATAAAAACAGGCTGTGGGTAGGATTTGACAGAAAAAGAAAAACTATAAAAAGAACAGATGGGACAGATAGGAAACAAACAGCAAGATGATTTATTTAAAATAAATTACAATAATTCAAATGGTCTAAACACTCTAATTAAAAGACAGGGATTGTCAGATGGGATTAAAATGCAAGGCATAATGTTATCTCATGTTGCCTCTAAGATACTTTATATATACAGACATAAATAGATTAAAGTAATAGAAAAAGACATGCCATGCTAACACTAATCAAATTAAATCTGGAATTGATTCTCAAGAAAAGAGTATTATAAGTGATAAAGAGAATCATTTCATAAGAATAATGGAGTCAATTCATCAAGAAGACCTAATAATCTTAAACATGTATGCACCTAATGTTAGAACTTCAACCTACATGCACCAAAATTTGATAAAACTACAAAGGAAAATAAATAAAATCACAATTGCAGTCAGAACAAGTAGATAATTTTAGTGAAATGTCCAGCATACCATGTAAACTCAAAACTGTTTTGTGATTGAAAAATGAGTAGTGCAAATATATTAGATTTTTAGGGCTACCATAAAAAAGGGCCACAAATGGATAGCTTAAAGCAACAGAAATTCATTGCCTCATGGTTCTGGAGGCTAGAAGTCCAAAGTCAAGGTGTTGTCAGGGCCATGTTACCCCTGAAGCCTTTGAGAGAGAATCTTTCCTTGTCTCTTCCTAGCTTCTGGTGGCAGTCATCAATCTTTGTCATTCTTTGGCTTACAGCTGCATCATTACAATTTCTGCCTCTGTCATCTCATGACATTTTCCCTGTGTGTCTGTGTCTCCATTTCTTATAAGGATACTAGTCATAGTGGAATAGGGGCTCATCTTACTTAAGTATGACCTCATATTAACTTAATTAACTACATCTGCAATGACTCTTTCTAAAGAAGGTCACATTCTGAGGTACTGGAGGTTAAGATTTTAACATATCTTTTTTGAGGATACAGTTCATCTCATAACAGCAATAATTAAATTTTCTTTAATGTAGGATACACATTTAGAGTAAACTGAATTTCGATTGCTTAAATAATTGTTGAATATGACAGATAAAGAGAAGAACTAAAAGTGACTCCAAGCTTAAAGCCTGAGTCACTAGGTAACTATAGAACCATTAGCTGTAAGAGGGAATAAGGTAGATAATGTATTCTGATTTGAATTTGAGACAATAAGTGCCATTACTTCCCATTATTGTTGACTGATTTTATTCCTGCAGGAAAAGAAGGGGGGGAGAAAGAAGTTGATTTAAACAAAGACTTTTAAGGTCATTTGCATCTGTAGCTTCTTTTTTTTTTTTTTTTAATTTTTTTTAGAGGGAGAGAGTGAGCTTGAGTTGGGGGTAGGGGTAGAAGGAGAAGGAGAGAGAACCTTCAGCTGGCTCCACACTCAGCATAGGGCCCAGTGCAGAGGGCTCAATCGCACAAACCTGAGCTCATGACCTGAGCTGAAATCAAGAGTTGGACGCTTAACTGACTGAGCCACCCAGGTGCCCCTGCAACTTCCTTTATTAAGGGTAGCAAAGCCACATTCTTTTCTCCACTAACTCACTCTGTCACACTGTGTACTGGATCTCATAATGGGCCAGGGACATTCTAGTCCTTTGCATAGATATGACAGATGAAGTTACAGGATGCTATACAATGCTCAGGGGAAATAATCTGTTAAACAAAACATTGATTGCTATGTTCATACCCTTGGTGGATGCTGCATATACTTTGGGCTCCAGAGGAGGAAAAACATGTGGTACGATGAGAGAGAAAGAGTAACCATAATTGCAGGAGGAGAGACTAACTTGAAACAATAACATTAACATCAACATTGGGAATATCGATTATCAAGATAAGCTGTTGCCAAGACAACTCATGGATAGGTAAAAGATGAAAACAAAACACAAGCAAACAGTAAAACTCCAAAACTTTCATTTGATTTTGGAAAAATAATGTTCATGAAGAAAGTAATTTCAATAAATTGCTAAGATTGAAAACAAGGTTATTAGGAGGTTAAAAGTTCAGTATTGATCTTAATATTAAATCATTTTGTATTCAAAGGAAGGAGATTATGGTAGAATGAACTACAGGCAATGGGAGGTTTTGTTTTGCTTTCATTAAGGGAATAGTCCTTACAAAACGTATCAGATGAGAAGATGGGACCTACATGAGTAACAAGGCTGATAATAAAAGAGAGAGAAGAGATCACATACTAGATTAAAGGATATTTGCAAAAATCATATTTCCCTGACCTACTCTGTCAGCTTTCCTTCTGTCATGAATCCTTTCCATTCCCCCCATTGCAATTCATCCAATCATTTATTCAGTGATGGATATGCACATTCCCTATAAGCCCGGTATGGTATGGGGTTCTGTAATCTGTGTAGTAATACAATATTATCAGATTCAAAATGGTTAGTTGAATTTTAAGAAATATTATTAACTTTGGAATGGTCTCAAAAATCTTGCCTTTGGATTCTAGTCTATTTACTTTTTATCCTTTTAGAATTGATATTTATTACCCATTGTTAAAAATAAGTTATATTAACT
Source organism: Halichoerus grypus (assembly GCF_964656455.1). Lineage (NCBI taxonomy): Eukaryota > Metazoa > Chordata > Mammalia > Carnivora > Phocidae > Halichoerus > Halichoerus grypus. The sequence goes on from NC_135714.1 coordinate 46,654,777, forward strand.
TTATCAGTCTTTATTATTGGTAATCCATACTTAAATATAACATAGATACCATTTAATGATTGTTTACTATTTCTAGGCAAATATTGATTCTAGTCATCACAATAACTATATTAGTCTGGCTTAGTCCCATTCCCCATATTTGAGGAAACTGATGCATGGAAAAGTGAGCTAATTTTCCCAAGGTAACATATTTTATAAAAAGTGAGGCTCATTGGGGTGCCTGGGTGGCTCAGTAGTTAAGCATCTGCCTTCGGCTCAGGTCATGATCTCAGGGTCCTGGGATCAAGCCCCGCATCGGGCTCCCTGCTCAGCGGGAAGCCTGCTTCTCCCTCTCCCACTCCCCCTGCTTGTGTTCCCTCTCTCGCTGTCTGTCTCTCTGTCAAATAAATAAATAAAAATCTTAAAAAAAAAAAAAAAAGTGAGGCTTACATAGGAGCTAAGCAGTCTGGTTTCTAGAGTCTTCACTCATACTTTCTATAATGTGCTGTGCAATATTAGGACTCAATTTACACATTTCCAAGAGAGAGTTCAGGAGTAGTATTCCCTCCTGTTTATTGTCTTTCTATGAATTTGCAACATAGAGAATTTACAAGAACATAACATAAATGAGCTAAATATAAAGTGTGTGTGAGAGAGAATGTGTTTTTGTTCCTTTTCACCCCTCCAGTGAACCTCAAGTTCAGACATTAATTCCAGAAATAAAAATTGTACCGCACTTTAATATTCTCAGGTAACTGAACTATGAACTATCTGAAATAGTCAAGATATTACAAGAGAGACTTATAAAGGACATGCCAGCCAATTCTTGACATATATAATGTTAGGGACCTTAGTACAACTATGTCTCAGCAGTAGCTGAAAGGTTAATGGAATTGGGATTTGTGTAGACATGACTGATTTTCCTCCTGCAAGAACAAAAGGAGGGGGGAAAGAAGCTGATTTGGACAAAGACCTTTAAGGTCATTCACATCTGCATCTTCCTTTCTTAAGGGCATCAAAGCACCAATCTCTTCTGCACTAAATCACTCTAATCTCTTAGGAATCCAAAGCTTGTCAGAGAAAACATTGTTCATCCAAGAATAAACTAAGAGACTAGATAAAATAGTCACTGTGAGAAGAGCAAAAAGCAACACTGTGAATCAAACAAGTCTGAGTAGCATTTCTGTTAAGCCAGTGTCTTCCTGGTAGAAACCCTTCATATTTGAAGGTACCTGTTCTAGCTCTTGAATATCAATCACAGAAGGAAGAATTTTAGAGTACACTCTTGCCCCTATAAAAAGTAGTTAAAACGTGTCAAGATGACATGCTAAATCAGTTGCTACTAAGGAAAGTTACTTCTTTTTTCCCTATCACTAAAGAAACTTTTTTTTTTTTTAAACTTTGCTTTAAGAAATCTTTGCTCTGACTTTTGGCTCTTTGTTGAGGTGTAGCTGTTCCCTCATGGTTTGGCATGTCCTTACATGTCCTTACATGTCCTTACATGTCCTTACATGTCCTTACATGTGGCCATAGGACCACAGCTATCAGATCTAATCAAGCCAGATTTCAAATCATTCATTCAGCACTATTTAAAACAAAACAAAGAAGCAACTGTTTTAGGGTCACATGCATATAAAGTGTGCAGAATTATTTTAATATAGTCTCCTACATCATAATTTAATGGGTGATTTTATTGTCTTTTGAAGTTGAAAATTGTGCAAAGGAAGAAAAACGTTGAAAATCAGTAATTTGGTGTTCCATTTTCGCATTGTCATGAATTTCAAGATCCTTTTATTTACAAACATTTTATATAGAAATCTTATAAGTGCTCCTTCCACTTATCACTGGTCAGCTTCATTAATTTATCATTTTGTGTATATAAAATCTCACCTCTTAGGAACAGGTTTGCTAAAAGTAATTTCTATACTTATATAACTAAAATATATTACCTATGACGAACAAGGATAATTTCTTTACAGACTGAAATAAAATAAATGGATATTGATATTGAGTGCCATCTTGATTGCAGTCTGTTTTGCCAAAGATGTTAAAGATAAAAAAATAAACAAGAACTGTAGACCTGTTAGTGTTTCCTGAATTTTGACTTATTATCTTCACCTGAGATCTCCCTCTTACCTTTCTGTGAAGAATGAAAAATGGAGACAGAAAATATTGATTCTTCATTCCTGTTGCAGTTAATGTTTGCTCTGCTAAGAAGACCATATTTATTTAATGTGTTCATAGTAGAAAAGGAAAAAGCAGAAAAATAAATTTATACTATTGACATGAATGTTAATGCAGTCTGGAGCTATAAAGCCAGACACAGCTAAACTAGTGAGCATAAGATCAAGGAACATGAGATGGCAGAGAATTTGGAAGTCACGTAGCCCATCCCCTTAGTTAAAGCCCAAGAAACTGAGGCACACACAAGTGAGGTGCCTGGCTAGTGTTGTAAACCAGGGATTAGCAAACATTTTTTGCAAAGGGCCAGATAGTGTTGTAGATGTTATGAGCCATACAGTTTCTGTTGTAAGTACTCAACTCTGCTGTTGTAGCCTAGAAACAGCCATGGAGATTATAGAAACAAGTAAGAGTGGGTTCTTCTCCAATGAAAATTTATATGCAGTGAACTAGACTTGGCCCATGGACCATAGTTTTCCTGTGCTCCAAACTATTATATTATTAAACTCTTAAAGTAAGGGACAGATTCTCATGTGTCTACTCTGAGGCATTGCTCTTTTAACTTGAATTTATACTAGACATTGATAACATGAAAAAAGTGATTCTTCCAAAGAATGATCCTAAAGATGATAAAATATTTATTGATGTGTAGATAATAGTAAAACTCATTTGGTATAGAGAGACTGGATATTAGGAAAGATAATAAGATAATCTTGAAAGATTATTAGATTTGTTCACCAATAAGAGATTCTGTAGGCTACATTCCAACTTGATGGATATGATTCCACCTGATACCTCAAAATAGTACCTTCTTTACATTTTCAGAGTCACTACTGAAAGATGGTAGTTGCAAGAATTAAATCTGTGAACTTCACTGAAGTTTTCTTCTACAGAGGAGATAATAATTTGCTGTCTCTAGAGGCACAATGTAACACAGTAGACTTGACTGTTAGGCCAAGTTTTCCGAGACATTATTTGTTTGTTTTCCTTTCTAGACATAAACAATTATAAATTTGTTCTCAACTACTATTGGTTTCCAGTTATGGCTATTTGGGCCAATGAAAAATTTAACAGAAGCACAGATCAATGAAAGCTCAAGTAATCCATAGTATTTTATATTGTCGATTATGACTTCCCTCTACTTAAAAGCTGTTTAATGAGGAGTGGTATTACCAATAAATAATTTTTAGGATCACATGGATTTACTCTTTAATAGCTAGAATACAGAATATGTTATTAAGAAATGGCATGTTCATCTATGACAAAACAGTGCTATTTTTCATTAAATTTTATATTTGAAAATAACTTACTGTGAGTTAAGCAATGGGCTAATTGTTGAAAAATCAGAGAGGTATTAGGCAGACAATGTTCCTTCATCCATGGACCTTTAACTGGAAAAGTTTTTCGTTAACCATCATATTAATAGAATGATTTTAAGTTATGATAAATGCCATAAATTAAAATAAAAGATGTTTGGAAGTAGTTTCTTTGACTAAGAGTACTTACTATTTGAAAGATAAAATGATTATAGTCTTTCTAATAGTGAGGAAAAGAGAATTATATACAAAGAAAATAGAAGAAATAAAGTCCATATACAGAATCCTTAAGAAGACACCCTGTCGTGTTTAAGAGCCAAAATGAAGGTAGCTATGCCTGAAAATTAAGGCACAAAGGAAATGAGTTTGGGGGGCTAGCTAAAGATTAGCTAAATCATTCTGTTTTGTAAATCATGTTAAGGAACATTTTAGGAACACATATGCTATTATGGAAGAAATGAATTGTGGGTACGGGAGAAAGATGAAATCATAATAAGTATTTGGCAACAGCTTGCAAGAACCTGGGTAAGAGATGAATAGACTTGAGTTATGTATTTGGAAACATCGTCAATAGAACTTGCTGATGAATTGAATGTGGGAGTTAACAGAGAAAGAGGAATCAGGATTGTCAGGTTTTAGATTCGAGAGGTGAAGTCTGTTGACTGGGATGAAGGTGAATGGAAGATAAAAGAGTATCATTAAGCACTTCAGGTGATACAGTTTGGAGATACCAAGTAAATTCAGAGCTCAGAGAAGAGGTATGGGGCTGGAGATTTGTGTCATCACTATTGTACTTGCTGCGAATTGGTGTGAATTAGATCTCCAAAGAAAAAGAAAAGAATAGGGAGCAGAATATTTCCCAAAGAAGAACAGTTCAACAGTATTTAGAGTAGAAGGAGTCAGCAAGAAAATTGGAAAAAAGTCACATAAGTCAAGTACAAACTTTAAGAGAGAAAATAATAGTTAATTGTGCTAAATATCCCTAGAAATTTGAGGGAATTGGAGACAAAGAAGTGTCCATTGGATTTGGCAATAGATACTTTATTGGTGATTTAAAAAAAAATCAGTTTAAGTAGTGTTGATAAAAGCCAGATTAAAATAAATAGAAGAGAAATTGGGCATTCTTTGTTAAATATGACAAATTGAATATACATGTGTTGACTTCTGGAAGAACCACTCAGTAGGAGTAATGGATTTAAAAACCATCAACACCAAATAACAAAGTGAATAAGAGATTAAATAACAATAGAATAATGGTATAAATGAAAGCAGACTTTTAAAAAGCAGTAATATGGTAGCATAGTAGGTAATGTTAAAATTTTACTGAGTGGCCTAGATGAAAAATCTTTAGATATTTAAACATATTTCTTTTTCTCTGTATTATTTATTTAACCTTCATTTCCATAACTTATATTCTCTTATTTTGGGATTAATACAGCTCATTTTAATTCATATGACAATGTCTAATAGTGATACTACGAACAAGAACACTTCATCAATTTCTTTGCCTTCTATGTATAGGCCCTGTAAACTGCAGGATTTGGGGTTGTGAACTGAAATAACCCATTAGGATTCAAGTAGGAAATAGGGTTTTGGTGAAGGGGGCCACTCTCCTCTTTTCTCGTATCTGGGGCAGACATGAGTTAACTGTTTCTGTTGGTGCCGGGCTTAGTCTCGGCCCAGTGTTGCCAGGTCTTACTACACTAAAGAGAAACTGGAATCTATGTACTTTTAAATGAAAACCTATCAGCTAAAAAAGTTTGGTTCTGCAAAAGACCCTTTGAAGAGGATGAAAAGACAAGCCATAGACTGGGAGAAAATATTTGCAAACTACATATAAGACAAAAGACTAGTATCTAGAGTATATAATAAACCCTAAAAACTCAATAGGAAAAACAAATCCAAATAAAAAATGGGCAACATACATGAACAAACATTTTACTAGAGAATATACAGATGGCAAATGAGCACATGAAAGATGTTAAACCTCGCCATTAAGTAAATGCAAATTAAGGCCAAAGTATAAACTTTAAGAGATATCACTACTCACCTATCAGAATAGCTAAAATAATAATTAAAACAATACTGATACACCAAATGCTGGTGAGGATGCTGAGAAACATATTGTTGGTAGAAATGTAAAATGGTATAGCCCCTCTGGAGATCAGTTTGGCAGTTTCCTAAGAAAATAAACATGTAATTATCAAATGACCCAGCAGTTACACTCCTGGGCAGTTATCTGAAAGAAATACAACCCCACATTCATGCAAAAATCTGTGCACAAATATTCATAACAGTTTTATTCATAATAGCCAAAAACTGGAAACAAACTCAATTATCTTTCGATGAGTCAGTGGTTAAACTTGGTACATTCAGGCCACGGAGCACCACACAACAATAAAAAGGAACAAACTATTGATATACATAAAACCTTGGGTGGATCTCAAAGGAATTGTACTGAATGAGATCTTCATATGAAAAAGGCAACTGGCTATCTCATCACTTTATAAAAAAGTCCTTTAGAAAACAAGCCCTATACCTGCACACAGAGATCCTGAGACCCTGATCTATGAGCCTACAAGAATCTCTAGATACTTGGTGAAAATCTCTAGCATGGAAGACCAAGAACAAAACAAGCAAGATGAAACAACAAAAGCAACAATAGCTAGAACAAAAAATTTAGTAATATAATACATTTTATATAAAATTAGCAGTTATACATAATATACGTGCATAAAACAGAAAATAATTCTATTATAAAGGAACATATAGAAAGCACCTAATAGCTCTTGGAATTGAAATGATTAAAAAATAAAAAAAGAAAAACATTGGTATCAGTGCTGTGCTGGAGACAGCTGTACCAGTTCGTGAGAGCCACTCCTTAAATCTTTGTGATATTTTGTGAGCTGTGGTTAAATGCTCATTTATAAACTTAAAGTTAAATAAATTATATTTAGAAATAAAAGATATTCTAAATTCATATCTTCCTAATCATTTTATTATATTTTGCTCTCGATGGTATTTGGATCAATTGTATTAGTATATAGGAAATGCTGCTAATAATGAATTAAAGCACATCCCTTTCCACATACCTATTCATTGATCTCAGGTTGGTGGCTTGAAGTTGGCCCTAGGGGGAATAATTATGTCAAAGAAATTGGCAAATGATATAAATCTTGACATGATTTATTGTTTTGTAGAATGTCTACATTTTTGAAAAGATAGATAAAATGTTACAAATGTAGATTACACTTAAAATTTGTCATGTTTCACATTATGAGTAACATGAAAAATTGAACTATTTTTCTAATATTTGAAAAGAATTTCCTAGTTCAACAAAAAAGTTCCTCATGTCATTGATGAATGAGGCTCCCAACATATATCTTTACCGTTTCATTTTGTTTTACTTATTAAAGTAAATGAATATATCAAACAACATTCATATCAGAACAATGTTTTAAAAATTATAACCATAGATTTGATACAAATATAAGCCTCAAAAATTCTGTGAGAATCGATTGCTATTTGGAATTCAAAATTAAGATATTTTATATTTTATTATTTGTAATATGCATACCACACATCATTTATATCAGTAAAAGTTATATCAAACATGCATGCATGCACATCGATATGCATACATTTTGTCACAGAGCTGGTTGTTAAATATTTACCATCATGACTCATTTGTAATGAAAAGGTCTCTAAAAAATTCCACAAAACAGAGTATGGAGAAGGTGGAGGAAAGAGAAGAGAGACAAAAATGTATGAAAAAAATATAAGAAAAAAAGCTCAGCCTTGGAGATCTAATATCTAATCATAGAATTTATAGAAAAAGAAAAAGGGAGAGGGGATAGATGATTTAAAAATAATAAGACTATTTCTCAGAATTGAATGGATCCATGTAGAACCCAATAAAATGAATTTTAAAAGGTACATACAAAGGTGCATAAACCAAGAGTTGTCAGAACACCAAGATCAAGAGTAGTTTCTGAGAGCTTCCATCGAGAGCCAAGAATAACAAAAAGATCACAATATGAAGGAATCAAAAATAAAAAATAAAAAATACATATCATTAAAAAAATCAAAATCATATTAACTTAAGAGAAATGCTGCACATGAGAATTAAAAAATAATGCCTTTAAAATTCTGAGGGAATTTAGAATTGTACATTAGCTAAATTATCCATAAATATAAAGGACTATAAAGGTATTATAGACATGTGGCATTTCAAAACTTCCTCAAAACCTCCTCCTCCTTCAAAACGTACGCTTTTCCCAGAAGTTCCTGGAGGTATATATGCTCCATGAAAACAAGACACAACTAAGACTTGGGAGGATAATACACACAGGAAAAAGTGGATCCAACAGAAAAATGGCAAAGGGATTTTCTTGAATAATGGAAACATAAACTCCCAAAACACATCTGTGAGACAGACCTCAGGAGCCACTGATATGTTTGGAGCAGGGAGGTTGATAACTTCAGGACTCATGCTTCCAGGAAATAAACAAACCAGTCACATTTGTGCTTTTGATAATTTTGAGAAAATTTTTATGACCATTGAAAGTTGGGAGAAAACCTACCTGGAACACTTACACAGCTCAGTGAAAATATACTAAGCTTTTGTGAACACTAGAAAAATGCAAATGAATACAAAAAAGGGAAGGCAATCAAAATATACTGCGTGGCTGAGGCTAAAACTACAATCTGTAGTAATGATAATGATGTAACCAAAGCACGATCCATCCCTATCTCCATTTAAGAGTACAACATACAAGAAAGTTCATTTATTCCACAGGCCCCCCCCCCACCATTTTCCCATTTTGATTTCAGAGCCTCACTTTTCACCGTGTCTTTTCTATAATCCCATCTCTTTTTATTAGTCCCCTCCTCCTGTAATTCAGGCAAGAATGTCTGTAAGCATACCCAAATGAGGGTGTACACACACACGTACCTACACAAGAAACACCTTTGCATGCACGTGTCTAAATTTTTCAGAGACAAATGATCCTTGCTGGCCCTTATCTAGAAATTGGTTAAAATGTCATATAATTGTTCTTAATTACCTTAATAAGTTTCTAAAATTGTTGTAAGCTGGCCTTTGATAGAGACATACTTTTAAATTTAATGTGGTCAGGGTGTATTTTCTCTAAATATTTTAAGAACAACAACAACAAAAGAATCCCCTTTAAAAAAAATAACAATTTTAAACATCTAGTGTACAGACTTTATCCACGAAAATCATCCTGCTTATCAATGAAATGGATGTGCGATTGAAAAATAAACATTGGCGTCCTGGTTCGCTGTGGCCTAACATGAGGAAGGCAGGCACAGAGCTGTTTCTGTTTCAGGCTGATTTATTCAATTACTGGAGACATTGTCAAATATAAGTCCTTATAACTATTTAAGAAAAAGTACTTTTTTAGTGTCTGTTATGTTCACCAAAACATACCTACACAATGTTGGGATAATATATTTTGAAAATACCGAATTTCAGATTGCTAATTTCCACATGCATTTATTATCTCATTTATCCTAGATTTAAAGCTACATGAAATAATCAAATTGCCTTTCTACTATGTACAAAAAAGAAAAAAAATAATAAAACCAAAACACTTGTCATTTGTTCCAGTTTGTTAGATTCCCCTTCAAATGTAAATTTCTGTAAGTGTTTGTGAAGCATAAAGCCTATAAATATGGGTTCTAAAAGGAAATCTCTTTTGTTTTTAAAAATCAGAGCAAGGAGTCCTTGGTGTATCTTTTACTTATCAGTACATGGGTAACTTACTTGTTTCTAAATTATCTAATAAAAAACATTTTCCCAATCAGAATCAGTCCTACTCATAATTAGTTGAGCTGCCTTGGTGCTCATTTCATTTTAGGTTTTGAATACTAATGATATTGCCCTTGAAAAAAAATAATCTCTTCCTGTTCATGCTTTAAATTGTTTGTTCACTTTGTTAAAAGCAGCTATCCATCTTCAGCAGTTCTTTCTATGGACTTTCTTTATCTTGCATTAACAAGTTCTTCCTTTCCTTCAATACTTAGAACCTTTTTTTGAAATTTCTCTCTCATTGCTTTCTTTCCTCTTGACCCATTATTTCCCCCACCGTATTCTTTCTGATTCCTTAACTGGAGGCTTTAAATGGCAAATCTCTTTCCCCAGACCTTGCTAAATGTTGATCTTTGATATACAATAACTTTTTTTTTCATATAATTTAACACAGAAACACCATAAAAAAGAATTAAGGTTGTTTAGAAAACATACGTGTTTGAGATAATGGTAATACCCAAATTTAGAATCCATCTAAAAGTGGGAGTGACTGTTTAATTCCCCGTAATAAAAAGAAAGCTCTAGATGGTGGGTTTGGATCAAACATTTTCTCAGCAAACGAACTGATTGAGTACCAAGAAGCTGATGGCTAAGAGTCATACAGTTTCCATGAGGCCCAGTCATTTGCAGGAAAACGTCCTGGTATATCCATCAGTCCCAGCCAGAAAGAGATGGTACATCCAAGGTTTGAAGAGAAGTTCTGTTTTTAAAGGTGCTATGTACAAAAGCTGTGGTCATAGTGTGAGGAAACCTCCAAGGGTATTGTAGTGACGCTGTGCTGGGAACAGCCATTCAAAATAAACACTCTCCAGCCTCAAGGGAAGAAGAAGGGAGGGGAGATACACAGGGAAGGCTGCTTGGAGAGTAGCTGTGACTCTTCCATCAGGATGGAGCCACCAGGAGGCAACCCTGAAGGACACCTTCCATTTCACTTTGTTCCTTTGTCTGATCTCCGTTTGGTGCTTCCCACTGGGCAGGAATGAACTGAAGTCGGGGGACCAAAGAGAGGCACAGGGAATGCACATAGTCAGCCTCTCAGAGTGCAGGGTAGAGTGGATTGTAGCTCTAGAGGGGCATGGGAGGTGCCCCGCACACTTGGCTTAATTATTATTACCCTGTTTCACTCTGTCCTCCTTCATTAGGAGTCATGTTTAGCAGGTTATTACACTTTAATAACAGGCTTACCATTTATTTAATATTCTCTAAAAATAGGCTCGGTGAAATTAATAAAGTAAACAACTCATGAAAAGTATAAAAACCAAAAATCTTTCTGTAAATCATAAAAGCACATATAAATATGTGAATTTTTTTTAAATGGATAGAAATCAAGGAGAAAGCAAATGAGAACAGAGGTGGGATTCAGTTATATGTTGCTCAAAATGTCAATAATAGAATTAGTAAGTCCAATTACATAGCAGTGATAATAACAGCATTTAAAATTCACACCGTATGTAGTGCACAGCTTGTTCTAGGACTTTTATAAAAATATATTGCATATTTGGTTATGAAAAAAGTCAAAACATTATAAAAAGCAGAAACCATACAAGATATTTTCTAGAACGTAATATAACTTTAACCTTGCAGTTAATAAAATATTCATTTGGGACAAATTTAAAACAGTAAGAATAAATAACTGACAGAATAAGAAAAATCAAAACTGTAATTATATTTCTTAAAAAATAATCATTTTTTCAAAGTAACACTTTTTTCTTTACTAATTAGCAAGAATGTATTAAAGTGAAAGATTGTATGTTTCATTCAAGAGATTAAAATGAGAATAATAAAACAAACCTGAACTATATGGAAAAAGGTAATAATGAAATCTAAAGTAGAAAACAATGAATTTGAAGCACATTTTGTGTTTTCTTTTTCTCTCACCTAATTCTTTGCTTCTTTTTCTCTACCTCCTTACCTTCTTTCAAATTTTTTTTTGATTCAGTTGTTTTCTTTTTATATGTTTTGAAGTTATGAAAGCTATTTCTGTTCTTTTAGTAATCACTCCAGAAATCACACCATGCCTTTTAAAATTATCAACATCATAGGCAATCAGCACATTTATCCTCCTGAACCGTAACAATTACTGAGCAATATAACTCCCTTTGCCTTTCACTCAAGTTGTATGTATCTTCTCTAATACATATTAACATACTAAACTATTTTTAACTCCAAACTGTATTTCCATTGATAAATGTACCCTTCATGTTTACCAGATTTTTATCCATTTTCTTTTGCATTCCATGTCTTCCACCTGAGATAACTTGAACTCTTAAGTTTCTTCTCTCTGTGACTATTTTCCTTCTATCTAAAATAGTCACTGTAATTTTCCTTACTAATTATTTGCTTATAACAAATTCAGTTTCTGGCCATTGTTTCTTCTTACTATATCCTGAAACAATTGCCTTTGTCCTGGTCTCTCCCCTTCAACATTTGCAATATTAAAAAAAAGATAGACTTTCTGGTCCATATTTCTTAATACTTCTTCCATATTTTCTTTGTACTTGTCTCTCTCTGATGTCTGAGTAATTGCTTCTGACCTGTTCTTCAGTTTTCCAAGTGCCTCCTTAGCTATGTCTATATACTGCTGTTAGAACCTGGACAGTTTGCTTTAACTTTCATTAGTCTTTTGAATGTCCTAGAAAGTCTGTTTGATTCTTTCTCTCATCTAGGAGCTGAAGTTTCATAGTATCCTACTTCTTTTAAGGCAGCTTTCATTTCTTTAAGTACAGAATGGATTTTTTTTTAAGTTAAACTGTGGCTGGTTATCCAAATCTCTGAATAATACATCAGATTGCTTCTGTTACCTGTTGTTACTGCTGGTTTTTGTTATGGTTCCGTGTTTACGTGCATTCATGGGTTTTTTTATTTTTATTTTTATTTTTATTTTTTTTTACCATAGGCTGCTAAAAATATTTGTAGGGCTTTTGGAGAATCTAGGATAGAGGTATTTATTTTTCCAGAGAGAACACACTTGCTTCTGCCAAGTAAATAGAGGCATATCCAACCAGGTATCAATTTAATCTAATTATATAACTTGAAGTTTTAATTGGATCCCACAGGTATCATAAATTGGGACTGGAAAGGCCAGCTTTTGGCTCCAATTTCTCTGGAACATATTTTCCTTTAATCATTCAACAGCATAGAAAATATCTTTCCAGTCTTTAGGGGGTGTATGTTTTGAAAGAACAGTAGGTAGACTCTTAGAGTTCTAGGCTGGTTTTTTTGTATCTCACAAAATGTATCAAAACTGATATTGTTGATTTATCTGGAATCTTACTTTATCATAGTTTATATCATAATAATTACTTACTTTGTCATCTCTTCTATGCATTTAAGATTTTTTTTTAATCCTTCATTTTAAGTTGTTGTCGGCAGGAAGATTGGTCCCAATAGCCTGGTATATTTCCTGAATCAACATCACCCCTTCCACAATAAGTATCTGGTACTACATAGATGTCCACTCTTGTCTTCAAATCTACTTATTGGGCTATATGTTGCTGAGACTTTGTTTCTCAATTCTTATTTAGTTGTATAAATATAATTATTCATAGCATCCTTTAATACTATTTTATTTGCCACTATATGCCTTAGTATATATACCCAGATTCTGCTTCTCTCAAAACAAAGTAAAACATGTTTTCAATCTCATTCTCAATTTCAATTTCATATCTACTAAGACTCAACTCTATCTTCACAATCACTTTCACTTCACTTTTACATAGCCTTGAGAGAAAATCACAGAAACTTTTATAAATAGGAACATTCCCAGTAAAGGACACTGAGATCTATTTTCCAACTTCAGTCTTCTTACATCCAAAAGATCTCATATTATTTGACAATATTTTGTCAGCCCAAAGTTGAAAACATTATGAATTTTTGCAGTTAATACTTTTTTTTAGTACTTTAAAATAGGATTACAGAGAAGCAGCCAGCTGAAGAGACATTGATTCTATGTGGTATCGTCTAGTAACTTGAATTGTTAGTTACAGATATATAAATATATCAGAATTTTAAAATATCAAGGCATGTATTATTTAATAGAAAATTATCTTTCAAAAAAGTTAACTTTTACTAAATAAATTATTAAAAATAAGAATGCATGCTACAGGTTGTAGAATTTTCAAATTTCCTAAACACATATTTTCAATAACACTGTCAATTGTGAATACACGTTCTTCTGGCTTGGAAATATCAGGCTGTCTGGGTGAATCTTGGTGCTTTGTTACTTATGGACAATGAACAAATAAATTTGAATGCTTTATTTTATTTTGATCATGCTGATTATAATCAAAGGACATGACATGATCTGAAAATATCTAAAAGCTCTTTTATCTAGTTAGATGTTTTTGAGAATTAAAGAAAGTGTGAATGCACAATGATTCTCAGTTCTAAATTACAACCCAAATTATATACATTTACCTTGCTTCTGTAGGGGTCAAGAGCAGGCTGCCCCAAGATAGGTCACTTTGGCATAAAGATTATTTTGAGTTATAAGCAATCAAGACCCATCCAACTCAAGAAAAGCTCTTTATTTCCTCCCACAACTACTTAAAAATAATTCGGATAGAGTGAAGCAGGAGAGAGAGGTTCTTGCCCAACAGAGTCAAAGAATGAATCTCGCAGACAAAGGAGAGTGAGTAAAGCATTAGAGTTTTCTTAAGCAAGGATACAGAAAAAGCTCTCAGGAGTCAGCAGAGTCCTGACAGGGTTGCTAACTTGGGCCTCCACTGACAGTCTTTTATTTAGAAGTGACCAGGGAGCTTGTGGCCTTAACGTTCTTGTGAGGTCTTGGTTTGAGTAAGGACTGGTGATAATATCTTTAATGGCTTACTTCTTCTTTGGGGTCTGGTCACCAGGTGACTGCCATAAAAAGACACCACCTCTGACACCCAGGGCAGGGTGGTCTGGTTTGTTCCCTTATCTCTGGTTTTGAGCACCTCAGCATTTCTGGGATTTCTGTGAGCCTGATCACGTAGCCCACTACCTATCTGTCCATCCCTAGCCCTGCCTGTGCCTTACTCAGTGAGGCACTTCAGATGTGTATTGGTGGGTCATATATTTGGGGGATGATTGCCAATATGTATCTTGGGAGGTAGAGATAAAGGAGGTTTCCAATGGAATTTTTATATGTTAAAGTAGACTTTATAGGATCCTGGGGCTCAGGCTAAGATTGCCTTTTGCCCTTAGCAAAGCATCAACATCCAGGCAGTTGAGTCCCTAGGGGAATGTTCCTCTGCCTGTTTCGAGGACTTGGCAATGGGCTTTAAGTTATAAGGAAATTTAATAATTTTTCTTCTGCCTTTTTTCCCCATGTCAAGAGGACTGGCTCTGGGGATCTGGAAAGAGAACTGTCAGCATAGATAACTACATTATGATGTGAACTAGGGATGGTAGAGAGGGAGGAACCTAGCAAAACCACTTTGATCCAAGTCTTTTCTTTGCCCACTGTTTCTGAGGGGCCCAGCAAACATTTGTTTACCAAACACTCTTTTTCATTTTTCCTCAAGATTTCATTCTTTTCCCCTTGTAGACCCAGTCCCCTATCTTCTTCAACTTAGCTCAGAATGACATATACTCATTTTGCCTGTCTTTGGAATTTCCATGTCTATGTGGATTCCTCATATGTGCACTATTAAATTTGATTTTCTCCTGTCAATTTGATGCTTAGTCCAGCTAGAAGGACCTTGGGGGACAGGTTATTCTTGCTCCAGATGATACTTCTCTCCTAAATTATCAGTGAAATGAAAAGAATTTCCCATTAGCCAAATTTTGGACAATTCGAGCATCAGAAAGTTAAGTACAATAACGAATCATAAACCATCGTAAAGAAAAAATAAATCTTTTCATCTATACCATCTATAATTATTTTTTTTAATGGCAATAGACAGACATGGTAGAGAAGGAAGGACTTGGCTTGGTATAAAATTACAACGGTCAATCCTAAATGTTAAGAGGACTGCTGAAGTTGGAAAAGCATTTTTTTGCCATTAAACTAGTAAAGACTAGTAGAACTAGTCTACTAAACTAGTAAAAACATCACTGATTGATGTTCAATATAGGGGAAATATTTCAAGAAGAACAATTTATCTGCTTGGTCTTGTTTCAGGATTTCTTTTCCTTTAGTGCCCATGGTTCTTGATCACTCTGCTTTGAAGAATGAAGAGGTAGACCAGACAAAGAGTGGTGGGCAGCAAACCAAAGTTTATTGACTGATAGTACAAAGCTCCTGAAGAGGGAGGTGACCTGAGAGGCTTGCCCTTTGAGTTTCTAAGCCTTGGGGTTTTTATGAGATTTTTGGCAGGCTGTTTTAATCTGATTAACACTCAGTGCCCCTGTCACCCAATCAAGTTTTTTCCATGAGCTCATCTACCTGTCAGGTAGTTGTTTACATGGGAAAGGGTGGAGGGCTCCTTTCAGGATGGTGTAGAATAACAGGATGAGGTCTTTTTCCTTTTAAGGGTAGTTTCTTCTTAGGACAGGGCCCCTTACCACTGCCTGCCTTTGTTCTGATTATCCTCCATTAGTTATACATGTTATTGATTTTTTTTTCTCCTGCGACTCTGTCTTTCATTATTGGGCGGGGGTGGGGGGTTGGGGTTGGCCAAGAACTCAGAAGGGTAGAGGAGAAATTATTTTAACTCCCTCATAAGACCAATGGAAAAATTAAATTATGGTTGAGGGGTGCCTGGGTTGCTCCGTTGGTTAAGCGTCTGCCTTCAGCTCAGGTCATGATCCCAAGAGTCCTGGGATCCAGCCCTGTGTCAGGCTCCCTGTGCAGTGGGGAGCCTGCTTCTCCTTCTCCCTCTGTGGCTCCACCTGCTTGCACGCTCACTCTCAAACAAATAAATGAAATATTTAAAAAAATAGTTTGAATAAAAAATGTATTGATATAATGTGTAAATCTGAAAATCTGTAAATGGAATGATTTTCCATAAAAGTAAAAATTTCAAATATAATCTGAGAAATATTAGAAAGTAGACTATAGCAATAATGTGAAAGTGTTAAAGCACAAAAATTCACCTGAGTAAATTTGAAGATCTAATTGGCTTTTTTAAAGGGATTCATGAATCAGATTAGGCAGCACCTCATCTAGCAAATAGAGGGTAGCTCTGAGGAGTTGTACAAAATGGACAGTTTTGTAGAATAGGGCAAGGAGGTTATTAGCAAAAGGAAAGAGGACTTTGTCAAGCAAAGTCACTTTCCCTTAGGGGGAAGAGCGGGAGTTCTTATCATTGCAGATGGCTCTCATCTTTGTGGGATGGCGAAGGTCCTTGTGACAGAATACCTCATTGTTCCTGATTAGAAAATTCCTGAGTGACAGGTTAAAACCACATTTCTGGGGGAGGTTGAAACTGTCTTTAGGTTAAGCATTAAACCCTGGCTTGGTGACTTGGCCTAATCCGATGCCATTTTCAGCCTGTGGTGCCTTTTTTTTTAACAAAAGTGAATTTAAATACAGTCAAAGCACCAACATCAAGGTAAAAGTCTAACATAGTGCTTTTTTATTTTTTTTGAAGTGGAGCACAGGTGAACATTTTTACCAAGCTTTGAGGAATAGATCATTTCTTTGCTATTATAATTGAACCAAACAAATAAAAGAGCTTTCAGTAAAAATGATGAGTTTATACTTCTGTCATCCTCTATAAACATAGCAATGGTATGCAAGATGCAAAATAGACAAGGGAAAAAAAAAAAACCACCACCAAGAACCGACAAGATCAAATAAGTAGTTAACATGTCTGGGTAAGAAATAAAACAAAGTTAATATGGTGGGCTCTGTGTGTGGAATCATGTTTGGGAGACAGTGAATTTCAATTTCTGCAAGATTAGGAGGGTTCAAAATTGTCAAATGACAAGGTGCTGGATGCAGGCTCACCGTTTAAAGCCAGAGCTAGTACACCCCTCCCCTCCATCTTCTGACCTCTGCTCCCATTGTTGGGAGTGAGCTGGACAGTTACATAGTCAAGGCCAGTGTCCCCAACTAGAAAATACGGAGTCAGGACAGCTAAAATAAAACAGCACTGACATCCTGTCTTGCAGCTTAGACAGGAGTGCACTAGCATTCTGCTTCGCAGCCTTTGCAGAAATGACTTCTGCAGAACGTCCTAAAATAAGGCAATTAACCACAAAGCATTTGTCAATATCAGGGGCAAGAGGCAGTGAAGACATAAGCCCCACATGTCAGCCAAAAAGAGACCATCAGTATGTTGACATTAACGTAATAGGTAGACAGATATGTGATGAAAGCCCTGATTGGCGTGACTCAGCACACCCTGATTGCTTGATAGTTCTGCTAAAGAGCTCATAAAACCCCCGAAACTTAGAAACTCCAAGGGCAACCGTCTTGGGTCCCCCTCCCTCTGCGGGAGCTTTATACTCCTGCTTGATAAACTTTGCTTCACTGCCCATCACTCTCCATCTGTTCTACCTCTTCATTCTTCGAAGCAGCATGACCAAGAACTGCTGGAAATAAAGGCAGAGAATTGTGCCACACCGTGCTACCTGATAATGTGGGGTCAGGCACAATACTTAATGCAGCCTTAGTGATATTATCTGTAATAACTCCAAGTCACCACAAGGCAGTAATTCTAAAGAGATTATGAAAGTTTTTGGTAGACCCAGAATCTGGAAGGCCAGGAGAAGGCAACTGCAAAAAAGAGAGATGAACTATGAGATTTAAAAACAAACAGACTGAGGGTTGCTGGAGTGGAGGAGAGTGGGAGGGATGGGGTGGCTGGGTGATGGACACTGGGGAGGGTATGCGCTATGGTGAGTGCTGTGAATTGTGTAAGACTGATGAATCACAGTCCTGTACCCCTGAAATAAATAATACATTATATGCTAATAAAACAAACAGAAAACCAAAATAATAAAAACAAATCTTTCATTCAAAAAAAATTCAGCACACCAGTATTTAAAACATTATGAAAAAGAAGGGGTAGCTGGCTGGTTCAGTCAGTGGACATTTGACTCTTGATCTCAGCTCCGTAAGGTCAAGCCCCATGTTGGGTATAGAGCTTACTTAAAAAAAAAAGAAAGAGAAAGCCAACATTTTCAAGCAAAACACAAATCTTAATTGGTAAAAGTAATATAGAAAAATCTAATGTTAACTGGAAAATAAATGTGTTGAAATTATTTAAAGATATAAAAGAAGGCAACATTTTTCTTTAAAAATAACTCAATAAAATCTAGTTGAATAGAACTGAATCAAATGAAAACCATGTCCATGGAAATAAATCATGAAATAAACAAGACAAGTGCTCCACAGGACACAGTCATAATGTGAATTCATAAGCTGGAAAGTAATAATGAAGAATTTGCCTACATTGTATCTCATTATGATAGGGATAAGAATATGAAGGCATTTAAGAGACACCCACATTCTTCATACCAAAATCAATGAGACATAGTCAAAGCTATATATATATATACTCTAAGAGAAAAACAAGTATGAAACAACCAGTCATTCAGTGTAAGGTTTTAGAAAAACAAAGATATGAAGAGAGAATTAAGCTAAAATCAATAGAATTAAAACAAAGAAATAGAGAAAAATAAATCCCAAATCTGGCTCCTTAAAAAGTTAAATATTACAAAAAAAGTCTTTTCTTACAAATTTGACTAGAAATTAGAGATAACATATTTACAGAGATTAAAAATAGAAAAGACTAGCAGGGTGCCTGGGTGGCTTAGTCAGTTAAGTGTCTGCCTTGGGCTCAGGTCATGATCCCAGGGTCCTGGGATCCAGCCCTGCATTGGGCTCCCTGCTCAGTAGGGAGTCTGTTTCATCTTTTCCCTCTGCCTGCCACTCTGCCTACTTGTGCTCTCTATCTCTCTGTCAAATAAATAAATAAAATCTTTTAAAAAAAATAGAAGAGTGATAACTGATGTGTGTGACGTTCAAAAAATTCTGAGAGAATACTATGTTTAAGACCTTGGCCACAAATTTGAATACTAAGGGACCATGGCTGCTTTCCTGGCAAAACAAACTCATCCAAGAATAAGAATCCTTGAATAGCCCACTAGAGATACTGAAAAGGTGATTAAAGCTTTACCATTTAAAAAACGCCCTAGGAAAAAATGGTTTCAGAGCTGGGATCAACTGACCTTTAGAGAGTGGTAAATTCCAATGTTATTCAAAAATTATCGGGCGCCTGGGTGGCTCAGTCGTTAAGCGTCTGCCTTCGGCTCAGGTCATGATCTCAGAGTCCTGGGATCGAGTCCCACATCGGGCTCCCTGCTCGGCGGGAGGCCTTCTTCTCCCTCTCCCACCCCTCCTGCTTATATTCCATCTCTCACTGTGTCTCTCTCTGTCAAATAAATAAAATCTTTAAAAAAAAAAAAAAAAAGTCTTACAAAAATTATGGACCATAGAAGATAAAAATTTCCCCAATGTAATTTTGAGGCCAGCCCAAACTAAACACTAAGACCTCAAAAAGTTATTACCAAAAAAGAAAAAGGAAAGAAATTTTATGTGAAGTATATGTGAATATTGACACAAAATTCTTAATAAAATATTAGCAAAAATATCCAGCCGTATACTCCATTTATGGAGGGTTCAGATCATAAATCGTTCAATATTGTAAAATTGATGAGGATAATTTATTACAGCTACAATTGAAGGGATTATATTGTTTGATTTACATTTACATGATAGTTTGTACCAGCTACTGTTTTCAGTAGTTTATAAATTCTAACTCATAAAATCCTAATAACAACTCTATGAGTCAGATGTTCTTAATATACTCCATACTAATGAATACTTAATAAAAGAAATTACAAAATTAAATTCTTAGAAGAAAGATATCATAATTACATTTATAGGTCTTATATGAAAAATGTATAGTATCTTATTAAAGAATAAACAATAAGAAATATAACAAATGAGAAGATATGCCATGATCTTGGATGATCAGATGCAATTTCCTAAACTTATAGTCTCAAAATTAATGAATGATTTTAATGGAATTGAATTATAATAAAAATAGGTAGAAAGGGTTAATAATAGAATAAAACTAATTTTAAGTTAAACCCAATGTCCTTATTTTTCTCCTTTAAAGAGGTAATTAATAATAACTGTTTTAAAGTGTTGTTGAAGGGTGAAATCTATCAGTAATGCCTAGGATATTGCCTTACACTTGATAAATGTCTGTATCTCTTAAAGATCAAAAAGATTTGTAAAATTCTGATGTCAAGAGAAGAAAAAATGTATTTTTTAGACAGACTGTGTGAGAAAATAGATTATATGAATTGGCTTATAAAACCTGTAGCTATTTCATAGGTAAGGTCTTAGAATGGAGCTTGTGTAATTTTGAGTAAGAATAAATTTAGAGGCGCGCCTGGGTGGCTCAGTCGTTAAGCGTCTGCCTTCGGGTCAGGTCATAATCCCAGGGTCCAGGGATCAAGCCCCACATTGGACTCCCTGCTCCGCGGGAAGCCTGCTTCTCCCTCTCCCACTCCCCCTGCTTGTGTTCCCTCTCTCGCTGTGTCTCTCTCTGTCAAATAAATAAATAAAATCTTAAAAAAAAAAAAAAAGAATAAACTTAGAAGCCAATTTGAAATGGAGCTGGGTAAATCCTGAAGTGTCCTTGAAGGATGATGTGTAAGGCCAAATACAACCCATGCCTTTTTGTAAGTTAGTTCCTGTATTAAGCCAGACATAACCAGACACGGAAAGTATGTTTGTGCTATCTAGTATGCTCCTGTAAATTGTGCTTTCCTTGACAGGAAAATCCAGGTCTGTGACAGATGTGGTTCAGAATTAGATGCCATTGCGTAATAGGCTTTGAACTTTTCCCCTCTCTTTTATGGATCCCTTTCTTCAAGTTGAGTCTTACTGGGTATTGATTTGCCCATTCCAGTGTGTGCTAACCATTGTGAACCCTTAGATAGTCATTTCAGCTTCTCTTCTCTCTCCCCACTCCTTTTCTTCTTACAAATGCCTTGGAGTTGCCCTTTTCCTCTTCCTGAGGTCAGCCTTGGTGTAGGCGTTTCTCAGTTGGTTTCATCTACTTTTTCCCTTGAGAAAATGGGAATGCAGTATTCATAAGGCTCTATAAGTGAAAAATGGCATACACAGAAATGACTATTTTAATTCTGCTGTTATTATGAAATGTTTACTAGAATAGTACATACAGTTTTCTTGTTAATAGTGATTGTGCCTCTCTAAGCTGTTGTGTAATTTTGTTAAAAGGTTTGTCTTATTCTCTCATTTTCCTAAGGATGCCTCTATAATATAGTCTTTTGATTTTGTCGATTATCTCAAATGGGAGGGGACTCATGCCAAGAATGGATGGGGGTAGAAAGCCCAATCCAGCGAATATAAAACATGGCTATGGAGCATGACTCTGATTAATTAAAAGGTAGACAATCTAGAATGGCTCACCTCTGCAATAGCCCAATATTGGGCTTCCACCAATAAAGGTAGCCCAACAGTTATCTAAAACACCTCCAAAACACTAAGCTACACATTTAAAATATGTTACAATCATTTTTTAATCATTTTTGCTAAAAGATTTGTTACTGTAAACACCCTTTCATCAGCTTAACATTCTTCATTTAAAAAATAAACACACCTAAATTGCTGTGCATAGCTGCCTTTAGACTAGCTATAAGTAATACTAAATGAAGTTATTTTAGAAAGTCTTCTTGCATTGTTCTGTGACAGTGATCGTCTTCTACTATGTTGAGGAGTGGAAGACTTCCAATCACAAATGGCTCCAGATCCTTGACAACTCATGCCTTACAGTTAAGATTTTCATTCTATCTTAACCATATTCTTTGTTCTGTGATTATCACGCCTAAAGCAAATCCTTTCTCTGTTCAAAACTGATCTAATCCATAGTTTGTAATCCACATGACAAAAAGTGTTGGGATTCTAAAGACGATAAAATATTAAAAATGGAGGAGAATATAACAAGAAAAGTTTAGAATTTTGTGCAAAATCAACTTGAAATAGAAAGGATGTTGAAAGAGAGCAAGAACAAGAGATCAAAAGCAAGAAAGGGAGAAAAAGATAACACTGGTTATTCTAGTGGATAGTGGGAGAAAATTTGGTTTCTATGTTAGTAACACCCTAATGCTATTTTAAGAATTGTTCAAACTTCTAAACATGATTTGCAAGTGAATAGTTTTTTCTTCACCTGTTCTTGCTTCATTTTGCACAAAGTCCAACATTCTTGTCATTTGCTACCTCAAGTTCTTCTAGGCAGTGTCGAGTAATGCTTATGTTCTACCATTATCTGTGGGTGCTGTGAATATTGTTTAGGCAAGAATTTTATATATTCATCTTTACTATCTCATATTTCATATCTTCAAGCTGATTACTAGCTCAATATCATTTTTCTTTAAGTGCCGTTTATCCTTAACTCACTGAAGTTTCTCTGAAACCAAGCTAGGGTTCAATAAACCTTTATGGAATCTTTATTTGCAAACATTAGAAACAGCATAGAGGGTAAGTTAGAGAATCCTTTGTAATGATTACATTTGGATTTGTAAATTTTAAAATCTATCCATCAAGGGGCTTGCCTTACTTTCTTAATGAAGGAAGAAATTCCAGTGCCTTCATATTGCACTAAAGAGCCTCAGAGTTTTTCAGTACCAGAAAACAAGTCCTTCCTATCATTCACCTAAATCCAAGACCCAATGTTAGACCAAAGGGATTTTCTTTAGATAAATAATCTGTGTAATTACAAAGAAAAAAAACTCCACTTTCCCTGTCACACAGGGGAATTCTTATATCAACACTTCATGGGTAACAGTGTTTTTAACATTCTTCATTAGCACAAACAGTTACGTGTCTCATAATCTAGTTATAATTTATACTCAAGGGATAATAACAACTCTGTATCCAACATTTATATTCAGATCTGCATTTACTTATTCAAGAACATAAGAAAGCATTTGATATATTTTTGTGAACGTGAAGTACCCCTGCTGGCCAATTTCTTAAAAGGCAGGTTTTTTGGGGTTTTTTGTTTGTTTTTTGTTTTTGTGATAGTCATGGTCTCTTTAATTCCAGAAACTAAATTTCCAAGTCTCTCCTAGCTATTGTCTCTTGATAAATTAGTTAGATATTGGCTATTGCCGCAAAGAACCAAGGAAAACGAAGGTAGAAAGAAGATTATTTCTCTCTAACAAAGTATAAGAAGTTCAGGGCAGATATGGCATCTCCAGGTTTAAGGAAAGATGCTTTATTTTTTGTTTATTGAATTTCAATATCTGGAATATCTCTTTGTTTTTAACAGCATAACCTGAAAATTGCACGCATCACTTCACTTTACCATGATCGGAATAAATCACATGGCTAAACTTTGCTGCAAAGAAGGTGGGGAATGTAGATTTTACCCGTTTGTCAATGTACTCAGCTAAGTTGAACTATTACTAAAAACAATACAAAAAAATGGACAGTGTGTATTGGGAAAAATCAGATGTGCCATCCTGGACAGAGTTTATATTGTATTAAACTTTGAACATTGGGATATTGAGAAAGGACAAACACTTGCTTTAGAGGTGTTTTGAGATGAATTATTTGATAAAATACCAAATGTAAAATTATTTATATGTGGAAAATTTTTATAATCCTCAATTTGTCATCCAAAAGTAGAAAACACTTTGCCATCAAGTTGAGATAAGTTGATATTTTTGGAACTCTTGTAAGATATGAACTCCTTGCTCCGGAAATGTGTGTATGTGTGTGTCTGTGTGTCTGTGTATCTTAAAAATCTCTACAGACTTTTTGGACTTTAGGGTTGCTCTTTTCACCTCTTTTGGCTACTTGTTATATGTTGCACTGTATCTTAGTCCTTTTCCCCTGAATATGTGTTACAAATCAATAGCTTTGTTTTATTTCCTTTCTTTTATATTCTCTTTGTTACTGAGGTTCTCTTCAACAGTTTTAATCATTCACACTAAAAATAATGGGTTAGATCTGATAAGAGATTCCATTTCTAAAACAATTTTATAAGTAAATCCTCAAAAGCACTTGAGATATTGAAACTACTGGAAAATTATATTTACAAGATGCCCTGGGCAAGTATTATTTTTATTTCTCTACTGAATTAGAATGACATTTTAGGGAAACTTGGTCCTGAGCTTTGTCACTATTGAAATGGTACATCTGGCCCTGAAGAATCTGTTAGGATGAGGGACTGAGAGGCCTCTTATTATGGATAAATATTAAGGAAAAATATCAACACAGTCATATTTGAAACAAACACTTAGGAGACACACAGAAAGGAAATTTTCATTTTAATATTAAGTGTATTTGTTACTGAACATTTTCTCCAGTCTAATTCCCAAGGTCCTGTAGCAAAGCAGGAGAGAAGTGGTTAGGGGAAATGGTGTGGCCAAAACTGAAATATTATAACACTAACATCGCTGTCAGACATTAAAGCCCATGAAATCTGATTATGACCCGATGGAAAGGAGTGTAACACGAAATTGGATAGATCTCACTTTTCCATAGAACACAGTAGCTTGGATACCTCTAGAACATTGGAAGAAGTGGGACCAGCAAATGGAGCAATGGTACTAGCATAGTCATCATGAGTGACAAATGGTCATTTGTACCAATAGCGACAGTACTGAAGATGCAAGCAGATATATTAGCACCTCATAGAAGAGGGTCAAATTGGAGAAAAGAAAAGAAAAAATTTACAAGAGGTTCCATAAATATCAAATCAGCCAAAGGAATGTTTAAACACATGGCACAGGGCCATATCCTCCAGTCCTGTACCCCCACATTCTACTAAGTTACTAGGGAACTTCTGCCTTCTACTAACATCCTTCCCCCAAATTCATTCATCAAAGTTTTTAATCAGTGTATCGAACAAATACTAGGAAGTGCTTTCTAATCCCAAGGCATTGCAATACTAGCAATTTTTAAACAACAATGAGCCACAGTAGCTGCTCTTGAGGAACCTGATATGAATGAGTTAAAGGAGAATGCTTGCTTGTTGTGTTGGTTTTGTGGTCTTTATCTTCTCTTCCATTTGAGACCAAATTGACCCATGTCTAATTGTTCTTGGACACTCAATGTGTGGTGACAAAACAAAGACTCATCTGTTGTAGATAGATTTTTATTTTCCCCTGAAATCTCATTTTTATTTTGAGTGGCATCAGACAAGAGGGAAATTTAAGATAGTTATCTTTAAATTGAATAGATTTCAGTGATCAATACTGAAATAAATATTTTATACATAGTTTAAACCAGGTAAAACTAGTTTACGTCCCCATGCAAATGGAGTCCAACATTTAAATTGGTCACTGAATTGGTCATTTGGATATCATTACTTCTTTGGAAAACTGGCTATTATTTCTCAATCTGTAGATAATATTTCGAACTAAAATCACAAAAATCAAATCACAAAAAAATCACAAAATGACAACTTAGAATCATACTTTAAGATCCCTAATTTTTTATTGAATTAGAAATTCACATATAATAAAAGTAACCATGTAATGTATACAATTTAGTGACATTAAGTTGATCCACAGTGGTATGTAACCACTGGATCTAGTTCCAAAATTGTTCATCATCTCAGATGAACTCCCCATATCCATTTATCAGTCGTCTCCTATTAACCTCTAATCTGCTAACCATCTCTACAGATTTGCCTATTCTGCATATTTCATATAAAAAGAATTATGTGACCTTTTGTATCTGGCTTCTTTTCCTTAGCATACTGTTTTCAAGGTTCATGCAAGTTGTAGCATGTATCAGTACTTCATTTATTTTGTGGGTGAATAATATTCCATTGCAGGAAAGTACCAAAATTTGTTACCCAGTCATCCATTGATGACATTTGGGTTGTTTCTGCCTCTTGGTTAGTATGACAGTTGCTTTTATGAACATTCATTATTAAGTATTTGAGTACCTATTTTCATTTCTTTTGAGAATATACCTAGAAGGGGAATTGCTGGGTCAATGTTTAAGCATTATCTGTGTATACCTTTTTGGGGAACCACAATGATGGCACCATTTTACATTGCCACCAGTAATATACATGGGTTCCTATTTTCCCATATCCTTACCAACACTTATTTTCCTTATTTATTTATTTATTTATTTATTCATTCATTCATTCATTCATTCATAGCCATTCCAGTGGATATGAAGTGGTATCTCACTGTGGTTTTGATATGCATTTCTTTAGTAACTAATGATCTTGAGCTGATTTTAATGTCACTGTTGGACATTTGTATAAACTATTTGGAGAAATGTCTATTCAAGTCCTTTGCCCATTTTTAATTGAGTCTTTTTTTGTTGTTGAATTATATAAGTATTTTACATATTTTAGATATTAAATCTTTATCAAACATATTTTTGCAAATACTCTTTGCAATTCCTATGCAAATATTTTCCCCATTCTGGACGTTTTCTTTTAACTGTCTTGATAATGCTCTTTGATACACAAAGCTTTTTTTTTTTTTTTAATTTTTTGAAGTTCAATTTACCTATTTTTTTCTTTTGTTGCTTATGCTTTTGGTATCAAATCTAAGAATCTATTGCCAAATCTAAGGACACAAACATTTATACTCATATGTTTTCTTCTAATGGTTTTGTAATTTTAGCTCTTATTTTTAGGTCATTTGTCCATTTTGAAATAATTTTTATATATGGTGTAAGTAAGCTTCATTCTTTCATATCTGGTTATTCACTTGTCCCAGTATCATTTGTTGAAGATTTGTAATTTTTGAGTAAATGGACTACTTTTCTATCCATGGTTATTATTTAGAATTGCAATGAAGCAAAGATTTATTAGGAAGAACACAAATACTTTGATTTAGGAGGTTTCATAGCTTCTGGGATAATGCTAAACTTGCCTATAAAGGTGGCATTGCAGTATAGCTATGACAAGAAAATAAAATTATTTCATCAACCAAAAGATAACCAATTAATATGTAAAGAAAAAAATAGCCACTGGGACCAAAAATAAAACTGCAATTACTGGCAAGTCAATTTAGTCAAATGAGATGCTAGCCAATACTTACTATGAATGTTCTTATATTCATTAACCACTATTCCTAACATACACGAATAGGCAGATGTCTGAAGAGGCTATTGAATAAATATGTAAAGCTTTGAAGCAGCCGGAACTCAGATAACAAGCACTTCTAATCCATGTTTATGCCAGATGGCTTATCGTTTCATTAGTCTCAGACTTATTATTTTAAATATAAATGGCTCTTTACATTATAATATTTAAAAATATGCATGTGTATGTTCAGAAAGTAAGGGATATAATTTCAGACAGCATTTTAAAAAAATTAGAGTAATCTGAAGGATTTTATTATTAATTTAAAATTCAGGGCTCAAATATTGCACTGTATGTTAACTAACTGGAATTTAAATAAAAACTTGAAAAAGGAAAAAAAAACAAAAAATATTTTTAATAGGTAGTTCAACCTCAACCCCCAAATTAAAAAATATACATATATAACTAAACAAATGATTCAATGTATATTTTCTATTTAAGTAAAGACTGACCTGAAGAAAACTGAAAGCAATGGTGTGAAAAGTAAATTTACCTTCTTTAAGTTCATAATGAGTTGTTAACAATGAATAAATCATCAAAAACACTCTCTACTTTGGGCCTTAGCTGTGTCTATTCTATCTTCCTGATGGCAGATGTCTGAATATAGACGTCTGAGTGGATTATTCTTCCTCCTTTTTGTGTCTTCTTTGTTGGTGTTACCTCCTCACTGAGGGCTTTTGTGGCCAAGCATTCCTTAATACTTTTTTCCAGTTTTATTTAACTCCACAGCAGTTGTCATCATGTGAGAAATATAGTTCACTTAAAAAAATAAACAAAACCTTTTTTATTCTAGAAAAAAAGTTTGATATTTACAGAAAAATTGCAAAGATATAGAGATTTCCCTTAGCATCCTTCAACGTTAGCATCATTCATAATGAGTTTATTTGTCAAAACTAAGTACTTAACTTTGGAACAATAATATTAACTAAACCGGAGACTTCATTCAGATTTCTCTAGCTTTCCAACTAGTATCCTTCTTTTCTATTTCAGGATCCAATTCAGGATACCATGACACTTTTAGTTATCGTGTCTCCCTAATCCTTCCCATCTCTGAAGTTCTTTCCTTGTTTTTCATGACCTTGACCCTTTGGAAGAGATTTAATCAGGTACTTTATAGAATGCCCTTCAGTTTAGGTTTGTCTGATGTTTTCTTATGTTTAGACTAGGGTTATGGATTTGGGGAAGAATACCATAGAGCTGATGAGCACTTCTGTAACATCATATCATAGATGCAGAATATCAACATGACTTAGACTGATGATGTTCACCTTGAAAATGTGGTGAACATGGTTTTGTCACGTATTTCTTCATTGTAAAATCACTAATTTTCCCTCTCTATACTCTATTCAAATCTCCATGTCCAGCCCACATTTAAGGAGAGGAATTAAGCTCTACCTCTTAAAAGGGAGATGATCTATAAATGATCAATTTTAGAATTCTTTTGTAAGGAAAAATGTGTCTCTTGTCCTCCACTTATTCATTATTCAACCATTTATTTCTATCACTAAAAACTGTAATATTTATTTTGTTTTTTGGGTTACAGTAAAATACTACCATTATTTGAAAATTATTGCTCAGGGAGCCTGGGTGCCTCAGTCGTTAAGCGTCTGCCTTCGGCTCAGGTCATGATCCCAGGGTCCTGGGACCGAGCCCCATGTCGGGCTCTCTGCTCAGCGGGAGCCTGCTTCTCCCTCTCCCTGCTGCTCCCCCTGCTTGTACTTGTGGTTTGATTTCTTCCAGTAAATACTTGCATTGCTCATAAAACACATGAATTTTGTCAATATTTTATACTCAGGTTTGTGCTATATGGTGATAAATGACTGACTAACATTAAGAGAATTGGAAATAATTCTAAAAGGTAACCTGAATTTAAAAAAATTGAAATCATTAACTGAAAAAGAAACAATTTATTTTTCATATCCAGACTTACACATGGCTTAAACTTTGGGGGAAAAAAAAATGACTGAAAGATTCAAAACTGAAGAGAGACATACCAAATATATAAAGTCTTTTTCTCCTAAGTTAAGTATTGATATTGTTTGCTGGGAAAACTCCTTCTCCCTCTCCTATATTAACTTTAAGAAGATATGAGATTAGGGACACCTGGGTGGCTCAGTTGGTTAAGTGACTGCCTTCAGCTCAGGTTATGATCCCAGGGTCCTGGGATTAAGCCCCGCATCGGGCTCCCTGCTCCGAGGGAGGCCTGCTTCTCCCTCTCCCACTCCCCCTGCTTGTGTTCCCTCTCTCACTGTCTCTGTCAATTAAATAAATAAAAAAAAAAGAAGATATGAGATTAATTGAATCCATCAGATCATAACTGCAACATCAGTCACTGATAGAGTTTGTGAAAAGATTTCACCAATGTTGTATATCAAATGAATCATTGTGTTCTAAAGTCTATAATGGAAAGCTTATCCATCTAAGATTTAAGTTATTATGTATATAAGTAGACATTTCTTTCTTTCTTTTTGTCAATAAGGATATTGTTTTTGTGCCTCTCCCAGAGGCACTCCATACAGAGCATGGCTGCGTTTCTTGCTCACTTTCCTGAAGGGCGCTACAGTAAGCCTATGTACAGCCCAAATAAAAATTCTTGAAGTAAAGATGAATAGAGAGTATTCATAAGCATTTGAAATAATAAACGGCTTTTACTTTGGTTTCTGATCTCATTCCTGGACAGTAACAGTGACATTCTATTTGCTATGAGATTTGTTGCCATTATTTTCTTTAACATATACTGTGCTCAGGATTATTTTGGTTGTTTTTGATGATGTATTGATGTGTGAGAATGTGAATGAGGGTGTTTAGTGAAGATTCATTTCCTTACTATATATATATACACACACATACATGTATATATAATTATATATATATATAATACATATATAATTTTTTTTGGTAACTGCATCACTGACTTTTCATTTTAAAAAAAAGGGATTGCTTAGCTGTAAATATCTGCAACTCAATAAACACCCATCATGTAATGTTTTCAAAGCTAAATTAGATTACCAGAATTTTTGAGTTATATTTTTAAAAAAAGATTATAACATATTGTTATTGTGTTAAGAATGTAAAAAACAAACAAACATTAGTTTTATGGCCAGTATTTTAAATTCTAAAAGTAGAAAGAATTTATTGTACAATGTAATACAAGGAGATATGTGGGGGAAGTGTGTCAGTATTGATATATTGATATTGATACATGTCTTAAAATTTAACCCAGAAATATGGAAACAAGTTTACATTTAAATTCAAGTAATAATATAGCCTAGAGAGTCAATACATTGTAAAGTGGTTAAAAGAAACTGAAAATATTTATAAGAAAATTATTTCCATATATTTTTATATAAATAATAAAAATACTTTAGAGGGGTACATTAGCAGATATTCAAAAATTTAAGAATTAATAACTTCTCTATTTCATGTACTACCTTCCATTTCTATAAAACATAAAGGCCAAGGCAGTGGTTACGTACTGAAATATGATGAGTGAATACTTGCCTAAACACAAATGGTAATATATTTGCTTCTTCATACATCATTTTCTTACCAATTGATTCATGTCAGTCTTCTATGATTCTTTTAGGATTCAATATAATGTTATTGATTCTTTCATATAAGGGTACAGTTTGCTCTATGTATGTCTCTCTACT
Organism: Halichoerus grypus; assembly: GCF_964656455.1. NCBI lineage: Eukaryota > Metazoa > Chordata > Mammalia > Carnivora > Phocidae > Halichoerus > Halichoerus grypus. The sequence goes on from NC_135714.1 coordinate 46,685,771, forward strand.
ACGTTTCGAGCATATTGAAGAAGGAAACAAGACCACCCACATATTGCATAGGTGTTACCCTACTGCCTTACTTGGCATAGAGAAATTCTTAAACATTTCTTCAGTATTTCCATGCATACTGACACTTTTGATAAAGGCACAGAAATTTAATTTAGATATGAGTATTACCTTACAAAATCAAGAAAAAAAAACAATCTAAGCAAAATAACATAAAAAAGAGGTAGAAGTAGCAAAGCAGGAGAAATAGGAGGAAGACATGTGGGAAGGGAATTATTGCAGAGACTAGGAGTCACTTATACTTTTCGAACATCTTCTAAGTAATTGGATGTTTTTCCACATTTAAAAATAGTGTATGACTAATTTCTCACCAAACTGAGACAGGTAAGCACTTCTGTTGATATATATAGAAAAGTTTTTCGAAAGGAAGAAAGGCACCAAATAAGACTTCTCTTGCACTCCTTTTTTTCCTGTTTGCCTGGTTTGATCTTTTCTTCTATAATTATTTTCTAAGTGTGAAGATAAGAGCTGTTAAGTGTTCTAAGTCTGAATTCCTTTGACTATTCAAAATTTATTCTTGTTTCTGCAAATTGCATAAACTTTTTAGGATTCAGTTTTCACATGTGAAAAATGAGGGTTTGAACATAATTTCTAGGATATATTTTTGTATTTCTGTCATAACTCAGGGAGGTTGTAAAAGCAGTGAAACTTTTTTTTTCTTTAGCATAATCCTTCAGATGAAGGAAGTTTGTGTGTTCTATTATATTCAAACAACACTGCAATGATAACAGATCATTTCAATCAATAAGTATTAATTCTTATGGGTCCTCATATCATTTAGTGCTCACAGATAACAGAAACCGTTCTAGCTCTCTAAATCAGAATGTTATTTTGCTATTGGGAATGAGATGCCTATAACATTGTTCCAAGGGCTTGAAGAACACATTTTGTGTGAGTCTTACATAATACTATGGCAGAACTCACCAAACAAGGTAACTGCTACCTCAGTCATAATCAGGAAGTGTTTTCAATGACCAATGTCCAAACACAACCCTTGATTCTATAAATAACATCGTAGCTGCAAGGAAGACCAGGAATGAGCCCTCAGAATTATTGGTCCTGGAGCCAGTCCCTGTTTGTTTGCACCACAAAAATAAAATGGATGCCACTTTGCTGCTATACTCCCCATTTAGCTCTGGTCTGAATTCAAGACTTAGGTAAATATCTTCCAAATGAATGCTAGAAATTTAGCCAGAAGTAGCCTAGGAAATGCAGTTTTTGGTTCACTTTTGAATACAGTCCAGCAAGGTTCACTAGAAGAAGTTTTTACAAATATAGAGGAAATTAGTTTACCATATCTACCGCAGTCGCTTAATCTTTGACTTAATAGACCATTTATTAAATTAATGTTGGTAATATAAGTTTTTAAAAGAAAAAGATCTGTTTGCATCTTTTACCTCTTATTAGTACCCAAACTAAAAATCCCATTCTTCAAAAATAATTTGTTGTTTGACCCAGCTTCCTCTACTAAAATATTGTACTTTTGCAGGTTATAAATACATAGGAATATCACTTCACTCCCAGCCGTGAGTAGAAGTCTTTCTGATGCAATCATTTGTAAAAACAAATTGGTTTCAAACAACTACACAATAATTGGAAAGGGTTTTCATTGCCAGGCTTCTCTTTTCAAGACACTCAGAGTGTGTTTGAATCCTTTTAGGTAAAAGAAAAATGGAAGTATGAAGAAAATAAAGACATTAAAATCATAATAAGATAAAGTATAAAAAATTGTAATTTTTTTTTGAGAGAAAGAGAATGCATACACACAGGTACATGAGCATGGAAGGAGGAGCAGAGGGAGAAGGAGAGAGAGAATCTTAGCAGGCTCCACATGGAGTGCATCACAGGGCTTTATCTAATAATCTCAAGACACTGAGATCATGACCTGAACCAAAATCAAGAGTTGGACGATTAACCAATTGAGCCACCCAGGTGCTTCAAAAAGTTATAATTTAGAAATAGAAAATTTTTTAAAAATTAAAGTAAATCCTTACCCCAAAATGAAATTAAACAATCAGCTAAATGGCGAAGTAAAAACAAACAAACAAAAAAAGTTAAACAATGTAAGATGGCCATATCCAAGTCTAAAAATTTGTTAAATTAAGAAAGAATCTATAGTAATGTAAGAAAGTCATTTTCTTGGTCACTGGTATCGATAAAAATGAAAAACTTAGGACAAAGCTATCTAAAATGTCCAGTGTATTTTGGACAAATACATTTTTTTAAAAGTATGACAGTCTACAGAAGGAACATTTCTACTTTGACTTAAGCATTTGAAAAAAAAAATGTGCTTTTATGTTCTTATTGATATACTTAAGCTAAGTAGATGACAAAATATTCTGTTGACAACCTTCCTACAATATTGCTTTTATTCTTATGCATCTCAGCAGGAAACATTTAAATCAAAGGATGCAATTTTCTTACTTGAAATAGAGATGTGTAGCAAGAATTTGTGAGGGCGTGGGGTGGGCAGGAATTGCATTCAATCTGGCTTTTCTTAGCTAGCAACTGTTGCCCTCTATATTAACATGAAATAGTGAATGGGAAACTAAAGAACCAGGACTTCTATTAGGAAGGATGCTCAAATAATCATCTCAGGTCTCAAAATCTAGTGTCTTTTACTTTGTGATGTATAGAGACAATTGAACCATTAAAATTTTTTTGTCTTTTTATCTTCATATTATCTTCATTATGTAACAAAATTCATTCTTACATTTTAGGGAGAACACATTTAAAACACACAAGAGAAGCATGTAGGCCATTTGTTTACGTATTTAACCACAGATAATGTTTATGAGTAAAAATCAGAAGAATCAGGTTTATGTGGGAGGAAGAAGCCCCTCCTGATGAAGCTGGAGTTGATTAGTCTGTATGTCTGTGTGCTTTTGTGGGGTGTATACTCTTCAAAATCAGGGAGGAGGATAAACATACTGAAGGGAATATGAAGAGCCTTCAGATTCTCAAAATTTCTCCTTTCATATAAAATCTTTTTAAAATCTACAAACAGGAAATTATTTGAAACTTTTTTTTTTTTCCCAACAGCAACAAACACATACTCTATATATTAAAATAGAGAACATAAGTTATGCCTACATTATGCAAGGCAGATCATCAAAGGCTTTACCTTTACTAATTCTTTTAATACTTTAGACAGCTGTGTGAGGAAATTAGATGAGTTTCCTCCCATCTCCTGATGCAAAGTTGAAGGTGGGAGGTGTCAGTTGGCCAAGGAAACATCAACAGTGACAGACTCCGGACTTGAGATCCTTGCTTACTGCTCACTTGGGCAAAGTTCTTAACCACAGCACCATCCTGCTTCTGGAATATTGATGATCTGTAGTGGTCTTTGGTATCAAAGACTGAAATTGAAACTTATTTCTGATTTCTGGGGAATACACGTATCATTGCCTTTAAATTAAGTATAAACCATTTTTTGAACTTCCTAATTCTAACTTAATTCTCTTAATTTGCAATAAGGTTCTTAAACATTCATTTTTTTTTAAGATTTATTTATTTATTTTAGAGAGAGAGAGAGTGTGAGCTAGTGGGGGGAGGCACAGCGGGAGAGAGACAATCTTGAAGCAGACTCCCCACTGAGCACGGAGCCCAATGTGTGTGGGGCTCCATCTCACCACCCTGAGATCATAACCTGAGCCGAAATCAAGACTCAGACCCTTAACAGACTGAGCCACCCAGGCCCCCCTGCAATAAGATTCTTTACAGAGATATGGAGGCCTTTTTTTTTCCTTCATTCACATCTTCAAAAAGATCAAATGTTAAAAGATATAGAAATTAAAATGGATGATATGGGGAGGTCTTGAAATTGATATTTAGGAATAAATGCCTCCCAAAGAGAGAAGCATAAGGCCAAATTTGCAAGAATATTAAAAATGAATGCTAGACAAATATATATGCATACATACTCATATTTAAGATCCTCTTCATTGAAATTATGAGGAGATTTTTTTAATTACAAAATTAGAATTTCTGAAGGGGAAGTAAGTAATCTGCATTTTTAAAAATGAATACCTGTATTGTGAAGCATACTGGAGTTGGCAACTGATTAAGTTTTTATGTTCATAATAAAACGTTTCTTGACTGTCTACCATATTCTAAGTCTGGAACCAAACAGTGGGCATGGAATAATACAATTTATCTTCAGAGGTATCCTGTTCTTTAAGAAGAGACAGAAATAAAAAGTCAAAATTACACAAAAACATTTTAGCATTTCTATTCAATTGTCAATTTATCTGACTTTGTTGAAAATACGTTCATCAGGCATTACCAAACAGCGATAGAAATTTATATGTTTCCACTAGAGGAACCCCAGAACTAATTCAGATTATATTTTATATGATACAAAGCATTCATTATATTTCTTTAATGAAGGTTACAAGTGCCACTTATAGTAGGTAAACACATATTGGCTAACAAAGAAAAATTCCTTTTGGAGAAAAGCTCCAGATAAAATTCTGCCATTTACAAGTTATTATATATGCAATCTATTGTCTATACTATGTGAGTATTAAAAGGTGAATATTCTGTCAAAGAAGTTACTTTATAAATGCTATAATTGGAGAGCTAAACTTCCAAGATAACTTTTCTGATGCTATAGAGTATAGGAAAGAAGGAATTCATGGTTATAAAGCAACTTGACCAATTCATCACAATCTTTTTAGAAATTTCCATAAAATTTACAATGACTTAAATGTGGAGGTTCCATCCATGCCTTAATTACTACTTTTTCTGAAACCAAATATGAGGTTCAGATATTTCTTCCAAATAGTGGGAATATTTTAGCATTTCTTCAGTATCCTTTGAAAGCAGTGAGAACAGGAACAAATGAAGTTTTCCAAGTGTGCTGATAGCTCAGCTTGGTTTATTTAACTAAATCTGAAGGTGTTTATCTAATAATTTAATCTGCAAATAAATAGAAATATAGATAATATGTATAAATTATTTGTTGAGGCTGAATTCAGAAGCTTATTTTCTATGTTAGGTACTACAATGAGAAGAATTATTTGAATTGATTTAAAATTATATTGTTAACATGTTTATTTGCTATTGAACATAATGCACACTATTGACTAAAAGAATATCTTCTTTTTAAGATAGTTCACTTTGCTTCATCTTTAGAAAAACAGAAGCAAAGGAAAAATTTCTTCCTACAAGAAGATGGTGTAATGTATTTTTCCTCAAAATACATCACAGGATTCAGCACACAATAGACAATGTAGATACAATAGCAAGGTAATATGGAAGTTAAAATCAGTTTAAAAATTATGTTTTTATTAAAAAAAATCAATGTAAAAAACTATGATAGGGAAAGATGAGACAGTACAAGATAAGTAGGAAAGAGTTTAAAATTAAAAACAAATTTGGATAAGAAAGCCTAGGTGGCTTAGTTTGTTAAGCATCCTACTTTTGATTTCTGCTCAGGTCATGGTCTCAAGGTTGTGAGATTGAGCCCCATGTCAGGCTCCAGGGAGTCTGCTTGAGATTCTCTCCCTCCCTCTCCTTCTGCCTCTCCCCCTGCTCACACTTTAGATAGATAGATAGTTAAATAGATAGATAGATAGATACATACATACATACAATTCCTTAAAAAAAAACAAATTTAGACATAATTAGAAAAGCTAAACCCAACAAACAAAAAAATTCTTGCCCTGGGAGAAAGATATGGATTAAAAATGTTAAAACCTATTTCCTAAGGCCAAGGAATCGTTCACTTGTCTGGAACTGGAATATTTTACATAATTTGTATATTGTCCCAGGTATTTTCCTCTTTATCAGCTTTCTAAGATTCCTCAGCTCTTAAGTCTATTAGATATCTAAGAGAAAAAAGAGAAGAACCATTTCCTAACTACAAATAGGAGCATAAAAGTAAGATAGAGACAGTAGAATAATGAGCAGCAAACAAGAAGCTTGGAATAAAATAGAAAGTGGTTGGGGCACTTGGGTGGCTTAGTCGGTTAAGGATAAGCATCGGCCTTCGGCTCAAGTCATGATCCCAGGGTCCTGGGATGGAGCCCCGCATCAGGCTTCCTGCTCAGCGGGGAGCCTGCTTCTCCCTCTCCTATTCCCCCTGATTGTGCTCTCTCTCTCTGTCAAATAAATAAATAAAATCTTTAAAAAATATATAAAATAGAAAGTGATTATCTACACCTATCTATTTTACATATATATCTGCATCTATTTATATTATAAATACACACACACACACACACACACAAGGCTGCAGATTAAATGAAATGATTGAAATGATACATGCTGATACCAGTTGACAAACACTGATTAAATGTCCTCCCTGTTGAAACTTACTGTGCAGATATTTACAGTGTAGCTATGAATAAGACAGGCCCCTGCCCTCTTGGAGTATACAATTTAGCAGGTAAGACATGCATAAATATAGCAAATAATTAAAAAGTTATAGGAGCAAAATGACATAAAGGAGAAATGGAGAAATTGCTATGGGATCACATAATAAAAAGATCGAACCTAATCTGGTAGAGCGGGTCAGAAATAATGTCCTGCAGAATTGAAATTTCAGCTGAGTATACCTGGTAAAGAGATTAAGAAGAATCCCCGATGTGAGGAATCTGCTAGTTGTTGAGTGTGTCTATTCCAATTCTGCATTCTATACCTGGGAAAATAACTACAGGATGGGTTCGGGGAGGCACTGGGCTCACTGTGAGATGGAGCTGAGCTAAAACTCCAGTGGTAACTGACCTCTGTAACCCCTATTCTGACTAGTAGACCACAGTGATGTTTTGGGTTTCCTGTAATTTGGTGCCAGTTCAGAGCCAGTGTTCAGCAATTCCCAAAAGGTCTGATTATTTCCTACCCGCATTATATAAGCACTCTGGTAAAAGGCCATAAGTCCCTTTGGGGAAGGCTGGGAGAAAGATTAACAGCATAAATTTTTGGCAGTGTAATGGGAGCCTTCTTCAAGGGGCCTCCATCTCCTCTTCATTCAAGACAAACTGGGTCTGTTAACTGGTTCAAGTTTGGGAATTGATTGAAGGGATGTGAAGCTCAATTTTTATGATTCAAGTTAGACTTTTGTTTACTTTTTTTCCTTGCCTCTCATTTCCTTCTTACCTGACTTCATTTTTTATCTGCCTCTACCACCTTTTTTTTTTTTTTAAGATTTATTTATTTATTTGAGAGAGACAGAGAGAGAAGCAGACTCCCCACCGAGCAGAGAGCCTGACATGGGGCTCGATCCCAGGACCCCAAGATCATGACCTGAGCCAAAGGTAGACCCTTAACTGACTGAGCCACCCAGGCGCCCCTCCACTACTCTTTTTAAAGTTACTGATGACCTCTGTTGTTTGATTTAATTAGTCATTTGATCCCTCAGCAGCATTCCACCTGGTGGCCCTCTCTTTGCTTCTTAAAACATCCCACATATCTCACTGAACACAAAGGGGATTTTAGCAAAATGTGCATTTGATTGTAAAATTCCATTACTCAAAATCCTTTGATAGCTGCCTGTACCTTTAAGGATAAAGTCCTAAATTCTCAGAAGTTTCCTCACATGGCTTCTTCACATTATATTTTCTTTAGTGGTTGAAAAAAGTATATACATACAATATGACCTGTTTCAAAATAACTTGTAAAAATTAAGTTTTAATCTCCGAAATAAACTAGAAATATTTGGAATACACGAAATTTCATTTTACATTAAAGCATGCATGTAGAAACATTAATCAAAATCTGACATGGCTCATTGAGAGTACTTAGTGAATAAAAAAAGCCATTTAGAATAAAACAAAGGGCTACAAAACCAGAAAATAATTGATGAATGGAGGAGATCATAAAGCCTTAGATTTAGAGAAAAAAGAAGTTTTCAGGCTCATGAATTAGAGGCAGTAACTCCCAGATCTCTGGGGAAAGGAGAAAATAATGCCTGGAGGAAAAAAAAATGTATTGTGAATCAATTCTGACAAAATTATGCTGAGTCAGTCCCACTAGAGACCTCTAAGAAAGTGTTCTCCCCATTAAATCTGTTACCACCCCTCCCCCAATCAGGTATTCCTATGAAAAATTCCAAATAGCCAGCAATAATATGCAGGTCAACAAAGAATTCATCAGCGGCTCTTCACTATGAAAAAGAAAATGTCAAAAGAAGGAAGGAAATTAGCAGTGTTGAGGGGAGAAAGATTTTTTTAATTTATGTAAATTAATGCATAATTGAATGTAGAAAAGGTGGCTAAAATAGACAATAGATATTGATGATGATGGAGATAGAAAAAAAAATAACGGTGAAAGCAAGAGACAGAAAGGAATGGAAATCAGTATACAAGAGAAAGGACAAAATATTTAAATCAAAGTAGTAATTTACTTTTATGAAAAGAAATTGCAAGGGATATGTTTTTTGTTCTTTTCTGTTTTTTTCAGTTGGTGGGGGAAAAGGTTTCCCTTGATTTCTGTCATTCTGAAATTGCATAGTCTAAGTATTGCAGTAGTAACTTATATAAAATAGCTGGTGTGTTTATGTGGGTCTAAGCAGAAGAATGCTCTGCCCACGAGGGAGGTTTCTCCTCTTGACATCCTCAGGCCATTTCCTGTAACCCCTGACAGTAAACACCACTGTTGGCTGTTATGTCATCCCTTGCTTTCTCCATGCATTTAGGAATGTCATTAGGGCTTTTTGTAGCAAGAAAGGATATATACTTTATTTTTTTCTCATGTCATAGTTGGCAGGTTTCTGTGAAATTACGGCAGTGTTCTCGTGTGCCAGTTGTCAATGAAATTTGAAGGAAAGGGACGAGCACTATAGATATTTCCTACAGCTAGATGGAATCTGTCTTTAAGACTGATGAAGGAGATACAAACTGAGAGACACAACAATTATTTTTAATGTGCTTCCCTCTCTGGCATTAAAATATATGAATATGAAGAAGTTAAAAGTCAAGTTAAGAGATATGTGTGCGCATAGATGGAAGTGAAATGAAGTGAAAAGAGAATTAACAATACAAAAGAAAATTTTGAAGATGAAGAGAACAAATCTAAGATACATCATGCAATTTAGAAAACCCTTAATGTTCTACCTGAACAAAATCCGTTCTCCCTGTTTAATCACTTTAATTCTATTTGAATATATATGTATATATACATGTATTTGAATATATATGTATATATACATGTATTTGAATATATATGTATATATATGTATTTGAATATATATATGTAATTGATAACAGGCATTATCAGAATTTGTAGAAATTAATTATTTACTAGTTAATATATTACAGCTGATTTTTTTTTTTTTAAAGAATTTTATTTATTTATTTGACAGAGAGAGACAAAGCGAGAGAAGGAACACAGCAGGGGGAGTGGGAGAGGGAGAAGCGCTTCAGGCTTCCCGCCGAGCAGGGAGCCTGATGCGGGGCTCGATCCCAGGACCCTGGGATCATGACCTGAGCCGAAGGCAGACGCTTAACGACTGAGCCACCCAGGCGTCCCTACAGCTGATTTTTGATGGTGCAGCAAAACACAGAGCCCTGAGGTAATACAATTAATTCCCTTGATTTATAAAGGTATTTATAAATTATATTAGCATACATCTTTTTATCTAATTATCTTGTCAATCCTGGAAAGCATACAGGTCAAGGGTTACATATTATAGATGAGGAAATTGATAACTAAGACAAAACACTAATAAACAATGGAAATGGGACTAGAAAACTGGTTTTCTTTCTTCCATCTAGACCTCTTGCTATTTTCACAATACACCTTCAACTGCATCAGGAAAAGCAAATTTGGGTGAACGTAAGAAGAAGAGTATAATAAACAAGCAGACAAAACTAAAGTAGGAGAGTAAAAACATGGAGATTATCCAGAAACATCACAGTGATACTCCTAAATACATTTTTGGGGAAAAAAAGGATGTAAGTGGTGAAAGAGCTATATGAAACATGAAAGGGGAGAGTGGGCAATAGGTGTGATGCTACTGCTCAGTGTTACATCACAATTCTGCTTGGTCAGGTAAGATAGAGAAGATTCCTTTACAAAACCTATTTTAGAGATATATTACTCAGGGGCGCCTGCGTGGCTCAGTCAGCTAAGCATCTGACTCTTGATTTCAGCTCAAATCAATATCTCAGGGTTCTGGGATGGAGCCCTGTGTTGAGCCCCGTGTTACATTCTGTGCTCAGGTGGGAGTCTGAGGATTCTCTCTCTCCCTCTCCCTCGGCCCCTCCCCCCCCCCAAATAAATAAATAAAATCTTAAAAAAAAAAAGAAAAAAATATGTATTACTCAGGTTTCTCCAGAGAAATAGAGCCAGTAGGAGATAAATAAATATATATCAATGTAATATTTGTTACTTTATAGTATATTTTTATTATTTATAAATTAATAAACTATAAATAAATATAAATTATTATACATTATATAAATATATATACAGAGAGATATACAGAGCTGCTATAACAAATTACTACAAACTTGATGGCTTAAAACAACAGAAATTATTTTTTCACATTTCTGGAGGCTAGAAGTCCTGTCAATAGCACTGTACTAAAATCAAGGTATCAGAAGTGCCATTCTCCCAGAGACTTTAGGGGAGAATCCATTCCTTGTTTTTTTTTTGGTTTCTGTTGACTACTGGGATTCCTTGGATTATAGTCACATCATTCCAATCTTCAAGACCATCATCTTCACATCTTTCTCTGCTCCAGTTCCATATTGATTTCTTCTCTGTATGTCTGTGTAAAATCATCTTCTGACTTTATAATACTTGTTTGATTGAATTTAGAGCCCACTTGGATAATCCAGGATAATTTCTCAGTCTCAAGATCTTTAATTTAATTACATCGGCAAAGATGTTTTTCTCTTGCAACATTTATAGGTTCTGGGTCTTAGGACCTGATATCCTTGGGTGGCCATTAGCCAGCCTACTACATCCTCCTTGCAACACATGATTAATTTTCATTTTCATTAATGAGCCAGTCAAGGTAAATTATATTATGGCCCTGTAACAAACACCTTCAAAATATTGGTGTCTTAAAACAAGTGTTTATTTTTCTCTCATGCTACATATCCAACAGTGTCCTTACAAGGGACTCAGGCTGACTGAGCCTTTACTCTTGGGAATATGGCCTGGCACAGAAAGGAAGGGACTGTGTGTATGTACACCATTAACTTTTAAAGACTGCCTATGGAAGCTCACTTTTCACTGGATACTGCTAACCTTTAGAGATCTATTGTGTGCCTAGAAAGTGAAGAACCAGAAATGTTGGTAAATATCTCTATCACAATGAAGTTGGGTGTTTTGGGTCAAAAGTCCAATATGATATAGGGAAAATTTATTTTGGATAAAAGTTAAGAATAAACTGAACTTATTTAGAATGATGTGGTTTATCATCGGCACTGTTTTAACTTAGAAATTCTGTTTTAGGATTTTAAATAGAAATTTAGAAAATACCATATTACTTTTAATATATTATCTATTGAATAATAGGCTACCTAAAAATATGTCAGGTACTATCCAGAAGAACTGGATGATTTTCCTGTAACTGGTATTCATCAGATTTGGAAGCATAATTGAACTAGATACTTCTATGTGGATGGGCCTAAACATATTTCCTTGGAGTACTGGGGAAAGATGTGATATCGTCTCATACCACACTATGAATAACAAGCCTTTTGTAAAGACTTTGATGTTTGTCTTTTGAGTTGCTTTTTCAGCAGAAAGAAGATAGAAACTATAGGTTTTTATGTAGGGTCGAACAAAGGGCAGTAGCCAGTGAAAACGAAGATGAATTATTGAAGTGCTGTGAAGCTAAAGAGAACTTGAAATCAGTTTTAGATATCTGCAGTAAGGCCAGGTTCCTAAGGGAAAGCTCAAAATTCTGCTTTTGGGTGGATAGCATTTGCCAAGAAATGTACCCTCAGCATTGGCAAAGAGACACATTTATTTGATCATCATGACAGAGAGGTTGTAGGAAATAAATGTTTTTCATATAAAGGAACATGGTGACATGATTTATGTAAAAGCATGTTATAAAGTGGAAAGCACTATGCAAATGTAGACTTCTTTATCCCTGAAATTTAATGTGTTAATTTATTGGAATGTCTCAGAATTTATAGCTCAAATATATAGATAGGATGGATACACTTTTTACACATGATTTGATATCTTAAATTTTCCCAACATTAGAACCCTGAATTACAAAGCAGGACAGCAAATTGCAGAGAAATGAAATTAAGAGGCTCCCTCTGAATTATCAGCCAAGACAAACATGCTTAAAGTAGGTAGAATGAAATTAAAAGAAGTGGTGACCTCTGCAGAGCTCAGCAGAGAAGAGGAAGCCAAGAAGTGAGCTGATGCAGTGCTGGAGCAGGATAAATATCATAACATTTTAGAGGCTAAAAAAAAGAGCAACAATAATGTATACCATACAAACAACACTTTTGAGGGTGAAAAGAGGGTGATTTTAATAAAATCTCGAAGATAATAGGAACAAACTGGGACTTTCCCAAATACCAAATTCTATCTTCACCCTCTTTTTAGTGTTTAAAAACTTTAGATTTCACTTACCCCAGGAAGTTTGTAACCTAAAATTCCTACCAATAAATCATTACATTTAAAAGAGGATCATTTTATGATGAAACAAAATTTATGCTTTTATGCCTTACAAATCTTTTTCGATCACTTAAGAAATTATATAAAAAACTGATCATTAAAACATTAAAATGCATTATTTCTTTACTTTTTAAATTTTCCTAATAAATGTTTGGATCATTTAGAATTCATCATTTCAACAAATATGCACCTACTACCTACTATTCCTTTAAAATAAGTCATGGAGATATAATGAACAGCATGGTTACTATAGTTATTCATCCTGCATTGCATATTTGAAAGTTATTAAGAGAGTAGACTTTAAAAGCCCTCTTCATAAGAAAAAAAATATTTCGCAGCTATGTAGGGATGGATGTTCACTAGACTTATTGTGATGATTATTTGCAATGTATACAAATATAGAATCATGTTGTACACCTGAAACTAATACAATATTACATCAGTTATGTTTCAATAAAAAAGTACTGATTAATATATAATAGTTTATGATTAGATACACACACATAACAGGACACTTGAACACTGAAACATACATTGTACTGTGTCATTTAAATGTATGTTTAAAACTACTTTCTGAACATAATTAAGACAAGTAATATGTTTATCATCTAGGTGAAGACCAAATCTTATAGTAGGTAACATGGGTGGATAGTAATTGGAGGATAATTTGATTTAATATATTACACCATGTTTCTCAAGGGGAATGTGTTTGTTTGGTGGTAGTGGGGTATAAAGTACCTGAAAAGGTTTTTCAGCAATGTAATTACATTACTCTTCCCATCCCAATCACCTTGGCATTGAAATTGCTCATTTTAGCAACCACTGAACCTGGAACAGATGAAAAGCTCTTCTCCAATCTTCTTCCACCACCCCACCAACTATCTAGTGGTTCTTTTGGGGATTGGGATTATGATTGCCCGAGGTGATAAACTGAAATCCTGTGGTATATCCAGGTGTTGCTTAGTGTTTGAAATGAGCTAATGAGTAGTCATCTCAGGGAGGAAAGGTCCCTATTATTTTCCCGAAAAGCATATTAGATACCCAACTGGAACACTCATATGGTCCATTTGATGGAAGATTCACATGGCTAGTGGATAAGCATTCTTTTCTCACACAGTTTAAAGTCAAATGTGGTACGCTTTGCGGTGTGTTCTCTTGAGCCACTTACTTAGAACTTCCCCAGTTTCTGCAGTAAATCCCCTTAAATAAATATACTTGATTTGGTTCTCAGCATCCAATTCAGTGGATTGGCATCTACTCAGTTCCCCAGGCATCCATTGATCCTATCATATTCTTTTTGTTCCTCATTTTTTCTTTTCACAAGAAATATTAGTTGTACAGTCTTTAAAATAAAAAGATAAATTCTAAATTACATTTATACATACACTCATTAACACATAAAACACACACAAAAACCAACATCAAAAAAATAAAAACTATTTCCTTTTACGACTGCTGGTAGGCCATAGTCTTACATACTTCCTTATCAGAAATAAATGTATTTTCATTACTAAAGCAGGGAAGTAAACTTGAAATATATATATTCTGCTGTAGTGCCAATTGCTACTATTAGATCAAGATATATTCTTTCTTCTGATAAAGAAAACATGTTACAAATCCATAATTAATCATTTTCATAATGCATGGGGACAATAGAAAAACTGCTCTCTAGCTTTATAAAATAGTTTAAAGTATTTAAATATATAAGACATTTTAAAACTACTCTTGGTAAATTATTTCTTAAAGGAAATATTCACTTCATAATATTTCTTTTGCTTGCATTTTTATGTATATTTCTATTGGTTATGGTTAATGTAAGGTATATACCAGTACTAAGAGCAGAAAAACAGATTTATTTGTAGTAAACTGATTAAAGAACTTTTGGAAAGTTTTTGATGTCTTATTATTATTTGGAAGAAGAGAAAAAATACAGACATCACATTAACTGGAAAATCTAGCATATCAGAAAGTTTCAAAATCATAAAATTGAAATTATTAAAAAGTCAATTGGTAGTGGATAATAGATTTAGAAACTATATATGTTCAAAATAGATGAATAACCTATACTGTCTGAATGTCTGTATTTCTGCAGTATAAGAAAGAAGTGATAGAATTGGGATTTTAAGTAAAAAAAATTGCTATTTTATATCTTTTTGAAATTTTTCATTCTAAAAATATCTCTCATTTGCCTACCATATTACAGAACCTTATTTAGATGCCAATAATACATTTTTTAAAAACCTCATGATCTCTGTATTCAAGGCGTTACATTTCAGGGGAAGTATAAGCAGACACTAAATAAGATACATGTCTGAAAGATAAAAATACTTATAAATGTACATTAATAGTTACATATAATATATATTTTTAAATATTGTAAATTTATTTTATAGTAAATTTTATTATGTAAATACATTTAGATAAGTGTAAACACTATAAATTGAGATTGAGAGTGACAGCATGGGGTGAGGTTTAAAACAGCTATTTTATATACCATGGTAAAGAGAAGACCGTTTTGAGAAGGACCATACTTGACATCAATTGGACATGCAAAATCATTGGGAAGAATGTTCCAGTCAGAGGAAATAAAGGCAATTAGGCCATGAGTTAAAAATGAGGATTATGAGGAAGTAGAGGGGAAAATATAAGGATAAACTCTAGAACCGGTAAGAAAAGGGGCAGATTAAGTTGGAGCCTCTGGATGTGGAAGAATTTTCAAGAGGAACCTGGAGTGATAAGATTTTAATTTTAGTAAATCATAATTGACTGAGAATATAGAGATGAGTTAGAGAAGAAAAGAAATGAAAGTGGAGTGCTGATGAAACTATTGGAATGCTCCAGATAGAGAGGCAGAGTCCTAGTCCCCAGGCACTGTGTGAACTAAAGTAGGTAGCATGAGGCTGTACCTAAACAGAATGTGCTCCTCATTTAGAGAACTGCCTTTTGCCAGCTTCGCCTGAGATCTGTAATCACAGATCTGTAGCCACAGGATTGCTCCCTCAGTGTCTTCTGACATTGTTCGATCTCTCTAAGTCAGATTTGTAAGATTGGAGTCATCCTCATATACAGTGTTTCAGTGTTATAGATTGGCCTAATGCAACTTAAGTGATAATGTGTACTTATTTATTATTCTTTTTGCTTTGGGAGATTCTCTGAATGAACAGCACTTTGGATGCAGCAGAAAGAAGAGGCACTGCTGAGCAAACGCAGTTAATGGCATGGACAAAAATCTGGAGATAAAAATGGAAGTGAGTAATGACCCAAAAGGGATTTGATAGAAAATGATTGGTTTGAAAACTGTTCCAAAGTGTTCTAAAGAATGAACAATTGGTGTCTATAAAGGCAAGAAATAAAATAATGGAAGAAAGGAAAATCCTAATTTTATAATTCCATACCCTTTCCAGAAAGAAAGGAAAGCTTGAATTTACAAACTGAGAAGCCATCCAGCCCAGCAATTGCACCTCCACAAATTTATACTAAATATATAGTAATATATATTAGCAAAATGGTGTATGTACACTGAGACTCATAGGAGCAAGATTAGTGTAACAAAAGAATGAATATAATTTCTATCAATACAACTTATTAAATGAATTCTAATATATTTAAATAATACAATTATACATTTATACTATGTCATATATGCACATGTTTTAAAAAATTAAGCAGTTCTACAGAACTAATATGGAAGATCTCCAAATCATATTTTTGGGTGAAAAAGAATGGTAGAGAAGTGTAAGTGTGTGTGAACGTGTGTGCATATGTGTCTGTGTATGTGTATACATTCACACACAGTATGTTAGTCTTCTGAGAAGACAGCAACACAGGATTAGTTGTGGAAAACATTTATTGGAGGAAATACTTTTGAGGGGAAAAGAGAAGGAGACATAGGTGGTGGGAAGTTTTGAGACTGTCATGAAATTCATCCCCTAGGAAGGCAGACAAGAAAACATGATTGGATTGGAAGAATCACAGACTACAACACAGCTGTGGTCAAGCTGGTGGGGAATCTTCAAGTCAAAGTCATCTGGCAGAGGTGTCCTATATCTCAGAAAAACAGGCCAACATGCTCAGTCATTGGCTGGAAGTAGTCCATGGGTATCAGCATGGATATACTTGTGAATTTCCAGGGTAGCACTTGGGGCTGTTGGTCGGTTACACTCCCTGAAGTGGAGACCAGAGCTATACATTTTTATGGCTGCTGCAATTCATTCCTTTTTTGAATAAGATCTATTTTACATGCAAGTTTGGGAATAGCTCCCCCAAAGCTCTCCCATCCATGGACCTCTCTTCTTGAAAGAAAACATAGACAGGGGTTAATGGACCAATATGGTTTTAGTCATTGCATTTGGTCTTGGGGTTGAAACTATACTCATCCTTTCTCTCTTATGTCTTGCTGAATTTCTGCATTTCCTTTCTCTCCTATATTCATGCTAAATTTCACTTACCATCAGTTATCACTTCAGTGTGTCTTGGTAGCTTACTAAGTAATGTGATCCAAAACTTCATTCTCAAGAGGTTGTTTTGTTTTCACGATGGAGTTTTTATACTTGTAAACTCATAGTTAGAATAGGACAAGACAATATCAGGGGCACCAAGATGTATCAGCTGGGTTTCACACATCCTTTTCCTCCATTGTATAAAAGAAGCCCTACTTCTTTCTGCTGATCAGGATTAATTACCTCTGCCAGTATAGTGATTCTCCTTTTCACCTATTGGTCCCTGGATATAAGGAGTCCTAAAACCCTGGTGTAACTTGTGGTCTGTAGTCCAATGAAACCCTTGCTGTGTTTCCTTACAAGAGTGTGCCAACTTTGTGAACTAAGATCTCCAACCTTAAGAGCCCAGGGGTGTGGGAAGAGGAAGTACCATTTCCCTAATGGGTCTTTAGGAATAATAATAACTGGAGCCATATTCTGGGACCTACGCAGTCTTCCTACTGGGGATACAACAACCATATAAATCCTCAGATTTAATGTATATGCTTTATTCTAAAGTATAGCATCCCATCATTTCACACTGTTGCTTTTGAGATGGTAATTCAGTTGTGTGTTTAAGAAGCTAAGCTGCTCCAGATTTTTATGGGGTTAATTATTTCCAGATGGTACATTTTGTGACATAATCCTTCATTGTGAATTGAGTCTAATGGATATATTCTATGCTGTGTCAGATTCTATACCTTTAGATCAGGTATTCTTTTTTTTTTTTTTTAAAGATTTTATTTATTTATTTGACAGAGAGATAGCACAAGTAGGCAGAGAGGCAGACAGAGGGAGAAGGAGAAGCAGGCTCCCCACTGAGCAGAGAGTCTGATGTGGGGCTCGATCCCAGAACCCTGGGATCATGACCTGAGCCAAAGGCAGCTGCTTAACTGACTGAGCCACCCAGGCGCCCCTAGATCAGGTATTCTATAAGCTCCTGTATAATGGTTCTGGATCATTCTTTGAAAGCAGAAAAGGCAAATGCATGCTCAGAAATGTATCTTTCTCTCAGACGATGGACTTCTGAGTCCAAACTGGATTGATTCAATATAGTCAAGATGCCATCAAGTCACTGGTTGATTCTCTTGGGGAATATTGCCATATTATAGATTCAGTGTTAGTCTTTTTCTGGACTCTTGGACATTTAGACACAGCGATAGCTAGTAAGAATCCATGCAGTTGGTTTCCTAGATAGCCTCTGTCTCTGCCACCTTGAACTTTTTTTGTGCCTAGAGGGTAAGTTCTTGAATGGTAGATGAATAAGCTTGGCTAACATCAGCTGGACAAGTCATTTTGTGAGTGTTCAGTTCCTCATTATGGTGAATGTTTTCTAATAAGCTTTAACGTATACTACAAAAATCTTCCTACTGTGCACACACTCTCATATATATATATCCACATGCTTGTGCCACATATTTTGTCTTCTAGTTGTATTAATTTTCTATTGTGACTGTAGCAAATTACCACAAACTCAATAGTGTAAAACAATACAAATTTATTCTTCTGTAGTTCTGTAGGCTAGAAGTCCAGCACTTGCCTCACTAGGTAAAAATCAAGGTCTTGGTAGGGCGGCTTCCTTTCTGGAAACCCTAGGGGAGTACGTATTTCCTTGCTTTTTCCAATTTCTAGAGGTTTGCATATTCCTTGACTTGTAGCCTCTGTATCCATCCTCATGTTAGGCCACCTCTCTTCCACCCGATGTGAAAGACTATGTACACTGTTGTAGTTACATCTACTGGGAAGATTTTTCATTTCCATCATCTTTCAAGACAACTCTTGAATGTAGCTGAAGTCAGGGACCATTCATTTTCTGTTTCCACCCTGAGAATCTATCAGTGAACCAACCTCAGATTATTATTTTTCCTCTTTAAGTTGGTCAGAAGGTCCCCTCCCCACAATATGACCACAAACACAGTGTGGGCACCTGATCATGCAGCTTACTTATATATTCTCACCCTCTCAGGCTCAAAGCAGGACAAAGTATTTCCATCTTAAAATGCCTGCTTGCTAGACTCATCTGAAGTTCTACATTTAGTGCTTCCAAAAGAACACAACTCTTAATGGTCCAGACTTCTTTGGATTATATTGTGACAGAGAGTGGGAAAGTGAATATAAATCTGAAGCAAAACTATGAATGAATGATGTTGTCCATCTCACATGAATACAAGCTGCTTCTCGTCTTCTTATCTCAGTGAAATGGAAAAAATAGTATTTACCAAGTCAGTGATCACATTACATGCATGTGAGACTTTACTAATGTGCTCTATTAGAAATGCAATGACTAGCACAGCAGCTGGGACAAGGACTTCTGCTTGGCTAAGCCTGCAGTGTTCTACAGCCATCTCCAGTAATCATCTAGTTTCTGCAGGAAACAGAGTGGCAAATGTAATGGAGATATGATAGAGACACAGTCATGTATCTTTTAGGTCTTTACTGATGACACTAATCTATTTTTATCTTATTTCTTATTTTTATTTTTTTCTTAAAAATTTATTTATTTACTTGAGAGAGAGAGAGGGAGTGGGGGGGAGCAGAGGGAGAGAATCTTTCAAGCAGACGTCCCGCTGAACGCAGAGCCTGATGCAGGGCTCCATTCCACAGCCCATGAGTTCATGACCTGAGCTGAAACCAAGAGTCAGTTGCTTAACTGATGGAGCCACCCAGGCACTGCTATTTTTATCTTATTTCACAGTCTAAGGACTCAATGTGGGAGTTACTCTAACTGCTAAGTATAATCTATTCCAATTATATATTTGGGGGTTGGGGAAATGATTACTTGGTGGATTCATGGACCTTGTGGTCCCACCATGAGCCAGGATCTCAGCCAGGACTCCATTTATTACTTGATGTGTGGAAGCTCTCATTTATAGTAGGGCAGTTTTGATAGCTTTTTGGCCCCCTTAGTTCCAACATGAAGTCAGACCTTGAGTGTATAGTCCTTGAAATAACTAGATATTTCCCTTTCCCCAAGACTGGAAAAACCATCAGAGTATATACTTTTATGGTGTTGGGAGGTCTTTCCTCACCATGAGATAGTTATTTTAATCAATTGATTCCATATCTGAAATCTGGCTGACATCTGGAATTGACCAAGGAATTTTGGCTTTGAGTTGCAATGAGTGCTTTCAAATACCTGCAGCGTTGAGAATTCTGGGGCAAAGTCAGTTCCTCATTGACTTCATTACTTAGCCATACTGTGAGTAGAGAACTATATGAAATGTGTATAGTGGTTTACTTTTTTCTCATTGGGGTAGGAGCCAATGATTTTCTTTGAAAGGAACCCAATTAGTTTAGCTTATGCATGTAATCAGTGTCGTTTCTATGGTAAATAACTGTTGGACTGTACAATGCAAACTTTTCTGTACCAGTACAGCATGGCAGAGTAACGAGCATGCTGTGGGAAGAAAACTACAGACAGGTCAATGTTTCTATAGCCTATATTAAAAGGAAGGAAGTAGAAATTGTAGATGTCAGACCATGTCTTTAGGAAAGTAACCAGAGGGTAACGGTCTGAAATCTAGGACACACTGAACACTGATTAAAAGGTATTGAGCACTTTGCAGGAAAAAGGAAAGATTTACAAAGTACATGACAAGTTGTCTTCCACTATCTGCAAGTTTGCCATGTGTAACATTTGCACAGGGATTTTCAGTTTACTTTGAAGTGATCTTCATGAATTTGAGGATTACTAGATACCTATATTGTGGTAGAATTATACCAAAAAAACATTGCAGGTGCTTCTGTAACTCTTCAGTTGTGAAAATTAACACCTATGAAATTAAATTCAAATTTATGAAAAGCCTTGGGGTCTTTGGAGAAAGGTCATGGCATGGCATAAATGCCAGGAAATTAATATGTGCATATATATATATATATATATATATATATATATAATTTGGTAAAATCTGAAACTATTATATATATATATATATATATATAATTTAAGTTTTCATAATCTGTTTCATCCAAGAGTCACATAAAATATAAATTAATGAGTTTAATTGCTTTCAGTATGTGAATAAAATACAAGTTTCAGAGAGTTCAAGTAATTCATTTAAATGCTATGGGAAAGACAACCATCTTGATTCAAAGTATATCTGAACATCCCAGTTTAAGTCACATCAAGTCTTTTTGTAGAATTGTGTTTATTAGTAATTAAATAACTTTTATTAATCATAATATAACTAACATTCACCTTTTGCCCTACAGAGCATATCATTTCCTTTAATCTTTGAAAAAGCATATCTGAAAAATAAAAGGGCTTATGTTATTAGACAGAGTGTACATTGAGGAAACAGAAGCAAATAATGGTATTTGAGTTCCCTAAAGTTGACTGGCTAGTAAGTAATGGGACCAGGCATGGGAAGATCATCTACCTCCTAGTGCAGATCTCTTGTCACAATTTTAGCATTTGCATAACTCAATCATGTGGTATTCAGAAGATTAAAGATGGCTTTTTGTCATTATATCTCTCATAGCACCTCTTAATAATTGGAAGTCAATTAATATTTATTGAATTGAAATAGTGTGATAATGACATATACAACTAAAACATGTCTTTTTTTTTTTCAGTGAAGTTATATAAAGCAGCTCTGGAGTCAGGTTATTCCTCCCTTTACTAGTTGTGTGAACTCTGGCATGTTTCTTATACTCTGTAGATCTCAATTTCCTCAGTTGTAAACTGGAGGTAACAATAGCACCTACTTCACGGAGTTGCTATGTGGATTAATCAAATTAATCTATGTAAATTACTTAAAACATTGCCTGGCAAAAGTAAGATTTCAATAAATGTTATCATTATTCTGGAGTATTTTCACCATGGAAATATAGTGTTTGGCTTCTTTCAAGACAATGAAGTTTCCTAAGACTTTTCTGAAGGGGAGGTATCACTTAAATCATACATAGTTTTAGAGGTATAAAAATTATTTATAGAAGCTGTTATAATTTACATATGAGGAAACTAAGACCCAGGAAAGTTACAGGCCTTCTCAAAAATAGCACTGATTCTTTTTAAAATAAAAAGCACTGAATTGAAAAAAAAAAATAGTGTGCCTTGGTGATAGCATGTGGTTTAGCAACCTATTATTCTCAGAAAGTAATCTCAGAAAGTGTTGTTTGGAATTTATTGTACTTGGATTAAGATAATATAGAAATTTTTGTGCTTATGCATTTTTTATGAAAGTAATCAATTCTTAAAAGTTTTGATGCTTAAAAGTAAGATTTTGGTACACCTGGGTGGTGGGTGGCATGTCAGTTGGGTGGCTCAGTCAGTTAAGCATCTGCCTTTGGCTCGGATCATGATCCCAGGTTTCTGGGATCAAGCCCCACATTGGGCTCCTTGCTCAGCCAGCAGCCTGCTTCTCCCTCTGCCCTGCTGCACTCTCTCTCTCTCTCTCTCTAACAAATAAATAAATAAAATCTTTTTTTAAAAAGTGTAAGATTTTGGGGCGCCTGGGTGGCTCAGTCGTTAAGCGGCTGCCTTCGGCTCAGGTTATGATCCCAGGGTCCTGGGATCGAGCCCTGCATCAGGCTCCCTGCTCCACAGGAAGCCTGCTTCTCCCTCTCCCACTCCCCCTGCTTGTGTTCCCTCTCTGGCTGTCTTTCTCTCTGTCAAATAAATAAAACCTTTAAAAAAAAAAAAGTGTAAGATTTTATTTCTGTAAAGTTTTTCCAGGTAATTTTGTATAAATAAGGTGTAATTGTACTTTTCAGTTCCAAAAATAATTATAAGTAATTGTCTTGATTCAGTAAACACCAATAGTATAATTCATGGAAGAATATGTATAATGTTTAATTCAGATCTCCTGATAATTTTAGCTACTCCCTATTAATATACTAAGTGCTCTTGAAAAGATGTATATTCTCTGAAGTATCAGAAAACTTAGAATTATGTATGATCCAAGAACCATTATTATATTTATTATCAATTTAATAATAATTGAAGAGAGTTTCTGAGATTTGAATGTGTCCTTTTTTAAGCAACTCCTTGATTTACAATGAAATTTGGTTTGGTTAATAAGGGTATAAAAATGATTTTATGACCCAATGCTGGTAATATGAATAATGGTGAATTGAATATTTAAATTTAGTTTTAAATCTATATTATGTGCACATAATGTGAATATAGAAAACTATTAGATTTATCTTTGAAATTAAATGGGCATAGAAGTAAGGAATTACACAAATGAATGTACATGTTTTCCATTTTAAGAATTTCATTGCTCTTTATAATATGCTTAAATGGCTAAAATATCTTTTTCTTCAGGCTTCCATATGTGTGTGCAGTGTAAAGATTTTTTCCCAATTCCTTAAAAATGAACCATGAAAATTAAGTTAACTAATACACAAAAGTTCACTCCCTTGAGTCATTTGCTTTGTTCGTTGTCACAAAATACACAGGGTGCAAGAATTTGTCATCCTAAAACATAGGGCTAACAGAGTGAATGCTTAAATCAAAACTTTATATTACTCAACAGGAGGGAGATTTGAACTCAAACACCAGAACACAAAAACACTGACAATAACAAGAAAAAAAAATTGATACCAGCTTGCCAGTGAAAATAATTGCATCTACTTAGATTTGCTTATCTTTTAAGGTTTCCCTTTTTGTTGGTTGACTGCACATTAGGCTTTCAGAGTCAGAACACTTACAAATGAACAGCATATCTCATGTTGAATTAGTCTCCACATTCTTTACAGTACTGGACAAAGGAAATTGCTGTATCAAAGCAGGCTTCTCTACAAGAGGGCACATCTATGGCAGTGTTGTTATATCAGAAAACAGTTCTTTTCCCTTCCTCGAGTTAAACATATTAGAGTACCTCCTACAGAAAGCTGGATACTATGACTGCCAGGAAAGATTTCAAAATGTGCAGTTCCTCTGCCTCAAAAGACATAACCTTCTGAAAGGAAGAGAAAAAGACTTGCTCTTGATTTTCCTGGGTTTTTTTTTTTTTGGTCCATTGTAAATGAGCTGGATGCTGGTTTGATATAATTCTGACAGGTGCTCTAGCCTGTGAACTCTTCTACATTGTCATTTAGAGGAGTGGGAAATGGTTTGTTAGCAGGATGCTAGGAATAACAAGGAAGTGTGGAGGTTGTCAATTTTTCTGTTGTTTGAATTTAAAATGGAAACAAAGCACCAAAATACATTCTAGAATTCTAGAATTTAACAGCTTCTCCAACAACAGGTGCAATGGTATTCTGTATATATGGTATCTGGCGCTGTTAAATGGAATTGGTTTTCTGTGGAATATAAATCTAATGAGTTTTTAAGCAGTCCCTGTTTGCATTTCTACCCTTTATTCTCAACAGAAATTTCTTCACACATCATAATGTATACGGATTTTTGCAGAATATCTGTCCCCAACCAATACACTTCCCACAAAAGAAACATATGAACTGGACTCTGGTACTGGACTCCAGTTATTGATATTTACCTGGCACAGGTGCTATAGAATCTCACAGCAGTTTGTGCGTGTAATGCCTCTATTAGGATATATTTCATTCCAACTTTCACCATAATATTTTCCTAATAATAAATATTTCCTCAGTGAGATTTTAAGTCTTTCACCTACTCCCACTTTCACTTCAATTCAAAGTACCCCCTCCATTTTTCTCTGAAGACATACTTAGGAATCAAGGTTTATTTGTTTATTTTCCAAATTTGTGTATTTGTGTATTTTAATTTTAAAACTAATCTACACACACACACACACACACATCCATTACATGCTGGAAGTGTGTGTGTTGGATGGTCTGTATCAGCATTTTATAGTTAATTAAAATCATGCTGTTGTATTATCTTCTTTGTATCTTTGTTTATAATTACTTTGGCAATGATAATAGTGTAACTCCAAAAAGCTATTGTCAAAAGAAGAGACAGACTCAAATTTTTATGATACATGTTTGTTCTACCAGTAGGAAGTGATGGAAGATTTGAGTTATGAGGCACACAGTTCTAGAGATGTGCTGGATTTAATGATACCAGTGTTATGGCATGCCGTATAATATTTGTTTCATAAGTGATTCCTTTTATGAACACCATCTTCTCTTAATTGAAATATTAAGTGCTTTATCATGTTCCATTTTAAAACATGTTTTGTTTCAATCTCTTTATAGGAGCCAAGAGTTTACACCAACTTTTGTTATTTTACATATTTAAAGAATATTATATTAAAAATCATCTCAATCAGCACTCAGGAATTCATGAAAATAATTTTTCCCATTGAAGTGGGGTTTTCCTATTCCTCAGGCTATGACATTAATATATTTACTAGGAAAGTGACTATGTTATAACTTCCCCATTTTATGGAATAATAAGATTTCTCACTGTCCTTTGTGATAAGCTCTCGGTTCAACTATATTCTTTTAAAATGTTTCCTTTCCTCTCGGGTAGCTCAACTGCAACACTCTTACGTCTTCAGTTTTGGAAAGTAGCAGGAATAAAATTTATTTCCATTTGGGTGGTCCAGGATTCCTTTGTCAGAATTTAGTGCTGAATACTCACACTATTAATATAAGCCTTCGGCACAGGTGACAGAATGGTAAATGCCATCAGAAGATCTTGTATTTCTTTAAGTTAGTCGGCTAAGTTCTTCGGGAGCTTTTTATTTCTCATATGAAGTTGTTTGGGCTTGCTCATTACTGACATAATAAAGTCTGTAGTAAAGGCAATATCCCGCAGACAGTCTCCTTTATTGTCTGTCCCAGTTCTCATTTTAGCACATGGAAAACATCATCATCCTATGCATTATGAATCCTCAAGGCTACTTAAAATAGGGGCTTCCTATTACTACAGATATATTCTTTTGATATTACTTGTTTCTATGTTTCTGTGCTTTGCTGGATGCCACTTGGTTTGTGATTTCTACTCAGTCATTTTGTTAAGGGGAAATATCTATTGCTGTATACCACAGAGCATCTAGTACAAATTTCCTATACTGTTTACTTCGGAACATGTACAGTAAGTAGCCTCTATGATAGCCATCACTGCTCCTTGCTTCTTGCTGTTCACATGCTTGAATAGTTCCCTATCACAGTGAGTTGGACTGACTGCAATAACTTTCTTAGTTCAGGATGCTTTAACAAAAAACTAGAGCCTGTGTAGCTCCAACAACAAACATTTGTTTCTCACAGTTCTGGAGGCTGAGAGATGCTGGCAGATTTGGTGGCTGGTGAGAATTTTTTCCTAGTTTGCAGATGGCAGTCTTCTTGCTGTATCCTCACGTGGTAGAGACAGAGGGCTCTGGTCTCTTCCTCTTTTTATAAGGGTACTAAGCCCATTATGAGGGCTCCACCTCGCATGCTCATCTAAACCTAATTACCTTCCAGAGATCTTACCTTCAAATACCATCACACTGGGAATTAGGACTTCAGTGTATGATTTCTGGAGAGATATCAACCATATCAATAACCAGTTAGATATTACAGAAATTATGGATATGACTTCTGACAGTAGGTCATAAAAGATGCTGCAGGTTCCATTCTGTATTTTGGGATCACTTTCTCTAGGACAAGCAAACTGTCACCTTGTAAGGACATGCAATCCTACAGACTGGCCCACAGGGTGGGAAGCTGAGAGAGTCTGTCAGCTGCCATGTGTGTGAATCATTTTGGAAGCCGTTCCTTTAACTCCAGTCAAGCCTTCCCATGACTGTAGCCCCAACCAACATCTTGACTGTAACATCAGAAAAGATCCTGGGGCTTCTGGGTGGCTCAGTTGGTTAAGCGTCTGCCTTCGGCTCAGGTCATGATCCCAGGGTCCTAGGAGCGCGTCCCACATCAGGCTCCTTGCTCAGGGGGGAGCCTGCTTCTCCCTCTCCCTCTGCCTGCCACTCCCTCTGCTTGTGCTCTCTCTGTCTGTCAAATAAATAAATAAAATCTTAAGAAAAAAAAGATCCTGAGCCCTAATCAGCCACCTATTCCACTTCCAAATTCCTAACCTACAGAAACTCTGAGGTAACAAATATTCATTATTCTAAGCTGGTAAATTCCAGGGTTATTTGTTATGCAGTAACTAATATGCATGGGCCACTTAGGTATATGCTATTGTGATTTTTCTGTTTGGGCTTGAGAAAGAAAAAAGCTTCCCCTGACACCAGGAAAATGATCTAATACTAATATCTAGACCTTGGGTTTGTTAGAAGTTGGCCTGGTGTTCACAGCTAGGCCAGCATACAGCTGTGTTCTCCTTTTGAACATAAATAATCTCACAGAATAAGAAAATCAAAAAGGACACTCTGTGTCTGCACTGAAATTAATCAAAAAACAAGACCATGCTGTGATCTTCCCAAGCACAAACAAAAACAAGTTCACAGTATAAGGTGCCAACGTACCAAACCTCCCCCCACCAACCCCGATATATGAGTGGCCTGCTGCTTCTTTACCGATTGGGAACGTAGCTTCTTTTCATTCCTCCTGTCTTACAGAAAATATATATTAAAATATCAAGTCATGGAATTGCTTCTGCTTCCTGACAGCATCTGATCAGAGTAAAGACTACACACTTGAATTACCTGTTGCAATCACCCATTATAATGCCAAATCCTACAGCAGTCTTTTCTAACACCTTCATGTTGAGATGATCCATTGTCCCCCATAGTATATTGTTTCTCTCACTGAAACAAGTAATAAACCCAACTTTGTTTGACTACAGGTGTGTATCTGGTGGTCTTTTCCTAGAGGACTCTGACAAGGTCTTGAAGACAACCATATATTCAGTAACAATTAGCGTTTGTCTTTACTCATTACTTTCATGGGTAAAATGGTTCTTAAACCAAGAACTGAATATTCTATGAATAAGATATTATTGACACTTTTTGAACAATGGGTATAGGGTTTTTATTTTTCTTTTTTAAAATAATTTTTTTGAGAGCCAGGAAAAAAAAATCTTGGTATGAAAAGCACACCAAAATTTATAGAAAGAACTGTTAAATATCCAAGTTAGAGAAGAGATTCAGAAACCTACTTTATGGCCATCAGTTAAATACATTATTACTGCTATTATCTCTCTTTAAAAGTATTTTCTTTTTTTCTTTTTTTTTAAAAGATTTTATTTATTTGACAGAGAGAGACACAGTGAGAGAGGGAACTCAAGCAGGGGGAGTGGGAGAGGGAGAAGCAGGCTTCCCGCTGAGCAGGGAGCCCGATGCGGGGCTTGATCCCAGGACCCTGGGATCATGACCTGAGCCGAAGGCAGACGCTTAACGACTGAGCCACACAGGTGCCCCTAAAAGTATTTTCTTATAAAGAAATCTTCAACAAAGTATTGTTAGGTTACCCTTTTAAAAATCATTAGCCATGACCATCCTTTTCACTATGATTTAAAATTCACCATTAACCATTTCTCCTTATTGCTGATAATTATTTCTAAAAATTATTCACCAATTGTTTCTATGTGCTGGGCACCATTCTAAATGCTAACTGTCATTTCTGTTTTACAGTTGATTAAAGTGAGGTATAGATGATTGAAGCACATTATCCAAGAGTACATAGCTGTAATCGTCAGAACTCAAACCTAGGCAAGCTGGTGTCAGAATGTACACTTTAATCATACCCTATAGAACTTCCTCCTGGTTCTTAGTTTTTCTAAAAGGTACCATTTTTCTTCTGTCTTGTAATTCATTGTAATTGCTTGCATATCTATTCTTTTCTCTAGTTTAGATAACTCAAAACTGCTTTTTAAAAGATTACATGCAATATGCTTTTACCTATCTATGATTATTTATAACTCAATCAGACATTGAATGTCTAGCAAAGGATAGGTAAATTTTACCACCTTCCTTGATAAAAAATAGTTCATCTTTATTTCTGACATGTTAAATTCATCAAATAAAACAAAATAAAGGTTTATGAAATTTACCAGGTTGTCTTACCTAAGTACTACTTTTAGAAAGATAATATGCAAAGTTCCTAAGTATTATTTTATTATAACCTATTTAAAAATCACCCACTTATCTATATATTAGAGAGGGAGGATAGCTTTACCTCTAAAAATATGTTCTGGGTCTATATTTTTGTTTTCATATCATCCCTACGTGGAAGGTCTGCCTGTGACAAGATGATACCTTGAGTAGACTAATACTTTAGCAGTCTTTCAAACTATTTAACATTTTTTTTTCTTTTTGGTGCAATACTGATACTGCAATTAAGGAAAGATCTCAGAAAACTATTGGTGGCATCATTCAGACACATTTCAATTCTTCGAACGTTTTAGGAATGGCCTCAAAACTTCATCATCCATTCAGCACAGATGTTTTATATTTAACCACACTTTAAGTGGGAGACTAGCAAGTTGTTACCAAAACATTACTAGAGAGCTCTACAGAATATAGTACAATTCACTACTTTGGAGGAAAAAAAAAATTGGAATCTTTCTTCTTTTCACTCATTCTTTTTCATCTAAACTAAAGGATTTAGCATTTGTAAGAATGGACATGAATTTCTTTCTTATAGTTCCTTTTTCTCCCTATACCTTCTTGTTCACCTGTTTGTTTGTTTGTTTGTTTGTTTTTTCATCATCTGTCAACCATTTAACTCCAGAAGTTAAAAGCATGAGTTTGGGAGTTAGACCTTCCTTGACTCCTGTTTATACTCCATTAACTAGCTTATGGCCTTGGGCCAATTATTTTACCTCTCCATACCTCGGATTCCTCATTTTTTTTTTTTTTTTAAGATTTTATTTATTTGAGAGAATAAGCCTAAGTGCGGGGAGGGGTAAAGGGAGAGGGAGAAGCAGACTATCTGCTGAGCAAGGAAGCCCAACATGGGGCTCAATCCCAAGACCTCAGGATTATGAACTGAGCCTGAGGCAGAACTGACTGAGCCACCCAGGTGCCCCTGATTCCTCATTTTTAAAATTGTGATATACTAGTACTTATCTTAAGTGATTACTATATACATTAAATATAATAATTCACATGAAGTCCTTATCAAAAGCATTTAGTACATATTTAATGAAAACTCTTAAATAATTTTCCTCTCCTTTTTATTGCACCTCACAAAGCTCCGGCTATAGGTAGCAGTATGGACCAAGGACCCCAGCCTTTTCAGCACTGAGAGCATGCTTCCTGCAGGTTGCCCCCAGCCAAGAACTGGGCAGGACAGTAAGGCAGCAGGTTTCTGGGAAACACAGGACCCTTTCGAAGGTAAACTGGTTTGAAGGCTTCTGAAGACCTTGTCAAACCTTCCTTAGACTACATGGCAGTCTAGCACACTTCTACCAACATCCCTCCCTCTCTTCTTCCCTTGGGTAAGACTTGCTTTGTGGTCTGGTTTCTCTCAGATTCCTCATATTCTTTCACACAATTACCCTACTGAAACCTTTGCAGCTCTGTTTTCAGCTCAGTATCTCATAGAGAACCCAGATGTCACATGATCATTCATCTTTAAAAACCAAGCTCTTTGCCATTGACTCCCTTTTGACTGCCAGGCTATCTGTACCCATCCTCATCCTTGTCTGTATTTTGCTGCCCTGCTTCTCTCACCTGCAGAATGGGATGGACCAAGGGTCAATCTATGCAATTTAAGGTACTCTTCTCAAGAGGTAAATCAGACTGTCCCAACATTGTCCTTTGGGACTAACTAGAAAATAACATACTCATAATAAATGGACAACTTATCCTAGTTTATTCTTTATTAGAGAATTAAAGCAATCCCTTTTGGTCATTTTTGCAGGGGAATGGAATGAAACACATGCCAAATCCACTGGACGTCAGTAGATTAAGATGTTGTAAGTGCATGTCACTAAAATGTAATTCAGATTATAGCAATTATTGCCCATTTCCTTGTACTGTCTTTATACATGTTTATACGTGTAAGAACATTTGCCTCAGCTTTTATAATAAGACTTAGCTATTATGTGCTTTAAATTAGGAAGATGAATCTCTAGGAGGGAAGGGACATCTCATTAATCAACCCAGTACTTCCCAGAGTGAACCATTGCTTTTTGCCGTCCGCACACTTTGATACCTGGTACTCCGACACGAAGGCACCCCAGCAGTGTATCACTTTCACTTTATAGTTTTGATATACATTTGTACCTTAATTCTGCTCTTAGTTCAATTTCAGCCCAGCACATGCAGCCCATGAGTATAAACAAACACATAAATAAATGTATACTTCCATAAATATTAAGAAAGAACAGAGAAGGCATCAAAGAGAAAAGAATAAATATAGACTGGCTTAAAAGGAACAGGTGTATTGTACTGGCACAGAGAGCTTGCTCTCAGGGCTGAAAGGCCCTGCTCCTTTTCTTATTGGGACACAGTAAGTTTGTTGGTGCCTCAAAGAGCTGACACTGCTTTGTAGGTGTCTTTTAAGGTTTGCTTTTGCCTAGTTTCTGCCCCATCTCTTTGCTCTCTTCTTCCCTGATGCTTTTGTGACAAAGATCCAAAAAGTGAGATTACCTGAATGCAGCCCAACCAGACTCTCCCTCTAAAAGCCCTGCTTCTTTTCCAGGTAACTGATATACAGTGAGTGTTCTCACCACTTCAGCGGAGACCCTGTTGCTACACTAAGTGGTGTAACTTGAACTCCATTTTAAGTCCAAAATTAGAGCTCTATTATAATACATCAAAGCCTTCATCTAAGGGGTAGCAAGAAATAAACAAACACTAGACCATGGACCTCTGAATGATACAGAACATTATACCCCTCGCAGTGCCTTCAATTTATTTAAAACTCAATATAATTTTGAGAATGAAATGTTTAATCTTTTTTAACTTTCCGAACATTGGAGGCCTGAAAGGTTCAATAGTGCCCTGTGTCTCCTCTGAACTGCTAGCCCAGGTGTTAATTGGCAAAGTTACTCAGTACCAGCCTCTGCTCAGTATCTAAACATGCAGTGCAGGGACCTTTTCATTTCTTCATCTCTGCATGCCCCAGTTTGAAAGGACCATGGATTAAGTGAAACTAGTAAATCAGATTAGAAATACAAAAGACATACAGTAGTCTCAGCTCTCAGTTTGAAACCAGTTTCTCTCAAAATGCTATTTTCATGTAGATTGTCTTTTTTATATCTCAATGGTGACTGCAGTTCAAGTGTAAATATTAAAAGCAGTAAGAACTATTCTATGAGTTATCCTGCAGCTAGAAATTAACCTTAAGAAAATAATCATGTCTGTGTTCCATGAAGAAGCTGTAGTAATCACATGTGAGTTTTTAATATTATGAAATTGAAAACAGCCAAAATTTGCAAATATAGGATCTTGGTTAAATCCATTCATTCATACCACAATTATTTATTAAGTGCTTCTTATATTCCAGGCACGTTTGAGGCCCTCACATCAGGGAACAAGACAGAGTCTATAAGGAAGGCTGGATATATAGACATTAGTATTTTTTTTTAAGATTTTATTTAGTTATTTGACAGAGAGATACACAGCGAAAGAGGGAACACAAGCAGGGGGAGTGGGAGAGGGAGAAGCAGACTCCTGGCTGAGGAGGGAGCCCGATGTGGGGCTCAATCCCAGGACCCTGGGATCATGACCTGAGCTGAAGGCAGACACTCAACACTGAGCCATCCAGGTGCCCCTAGACATTAATATTTTATTTTATTTTATTTTTATTTTTATTTTTTTTTTAAGATTATTTATTTATTTATTTGAGAGAGAATGAGAGATAGAGAGCACGAGAGGGAAGAGGGTCAGAGGGAGAAGCAGACTCCCTGCTGAGCAGGGAGCCTGATGTGGGACTCGATCCTGGGACTCCAGGATCATGACCTGAGCTGAAGGCAGTCGCCCAACCAACTGAGCCACCCAGGCGCCCCTAGACATTAATATTTTAAAAGAAAATTGTAATGAAGTGGAATTCACCATTTTGAAAAATAATAAGTGTATATATACAAAAGAACACATCATAAGTTGAGCAGAAATTAAAATAATGTATATGAAATTTATTTACTTAATATACCGGTCAATTACATCCCATAGTGAACATTGATGTAAAGAGTAGAAGAATGATATTTAGAGGAAAATATTGATATATATTTGTTTTCCAACTATTCAGCTTCACAATGAAGTTGGATAGGGAAAAAGTGACAGGCTATCTTCTGCTATTTTAAAGGTTTTCATGTTCTAATGGCATAAGAAAAATAAAAACTTAGTTCAATAAGCACACATATATATGAATAATCTGTAATTCTCAAGTTAAACATTGGTCCTAAATCAGTATAAAAATTGTAGTCTCATGATTTTTCCACATTATGTCCAATTATTAGAATTTACACAGTTTATTTAAAGAGTTTTATTCTAGTGGATTTTATATTTATATTTAATTTTCATCAGTCAGATAAATTATTTGTGAGGGTCAGCAATTTATCTGAGTACATGTTAAAGACCAAACCTCCAGCTACTTATGTATCTCTGCCCTGAATGCTACCGTTATGATAAAAATAGAGAGGATAATATTGTATGCAAATAATTTGGGGGTTTCCCAAGAGACAAAGCACTAGCCATTACATGGGAATTTTTAGGAGAGTCTTTTGTTGATTATACCAATCTCCCTGCCAAAATAACTCACGTCTAGAAGAAGGGATTGGTTCTTTAGTCATGAGGTTAATACAAGAAGTGTATCTAATTCACATTTCAAAATTGTTCTTGGGGCTACAGTGTCTTCATGCCACCTCTTAACCTCTCTGTTGGGAGCCTGTCACAGTGATTGGCTACCAGTGTGTGGGAATAGAGAGGGCATCTCAGTTTTCCAGACATTGACAGACTGCAGTTCACACAACTGCTTGAACTCTAAAGACCAGTTGGTGTTCTAAGTCTAGCTGTAGGAGTGTGTAGTTTCGTGGGTAGGAAAAAAGGAAACCAGAGTTACAGTAGAATGTAATTCCCCTAACAATGTTCCAGTCTTCATTTCTTAGAGATCAGACTGTTCAAATGTTCAGACTTGTGCATTCAAAATGAATTTTTGAGCTTGGAAGTAGAGTCAGGCAGGAATGAGTCAATGGTGCACCTATCAAATATTTCCTTCCCCAGGGCGCCTGGGTGGCTCAGTCGTTAAGCGTATGCCTTCGGCTTGGGTCATGATCCCAGGGTCCTGGGATCGAGCCCCACATCCGGCTCCCTGCTCAGCGGGAAGCCTGCTTCTCCCACTCCCACTCCCGCTGCTTGTGTTCCCTCTCTCGCTGTGTCTCTCTCTGTCAAATAAATAAATAAAATCTTTAAAAAAAAAATTTTTCCTTCCGCAGATTCAGTTTACTTTTTTCTTTGAGGATTAGGGGATATTGAAAATTTGAAAGACAGGTGTGTTTTGATTGGAATATTTGAACTAAAAAAGATGATAATTTAAGGATTTTGCTAATTGACAACAGGACAAAAGAACTACTTAAAGCATAGCAATTTATTTTATATCTTTTGCTGCTAATATGTTACAGAAAGTAATTAAGTAATGGGTCCTAAAACGAACTGATTATGAGAATTACTTGGGGAGTATTTATTTATTTATGTATTTATTTATTTATTATTTAACAATATTTAAAAGACCCCACCCCTAGTCTTCCAGGATCTCCAGATGTCTCTTTTAACAGTGATCCATGGCAGATTCTAACTAAGAATCAGGTCAGGAAACCATTGGTCTAGAGAAATACTTTATTGTGCTGCCCATAGATTTCGAAGGATATGTAGTACAATGTTTGAGGTATATTATTTTGATTTTTAAAAATAATTCTGCTTTTAACTAATCAATTCTATCCTTTATTAACTTAGGTTTTGGGATTTTGTCTTTTTTTTTTTTTTTTTTTTAATCTGAATGTGTTTAATCATGGCCTTAAGAGTTTAGAATCTGTATGGTATACCTTACTAGGAATGAGGGACTGTTTAATAGATACCTTCCCCAATGATTTCTGTATTAAAGATACCTTGCTCAATCATTTATTTTATTGGAATCAATGTCTAAGGAAATTTAAAGTTGTATATTGCCTAAATCCATTTAGACGAACACTGGCTCCTTTTTATGAGCTCCTACTTCCTCAAAAAAAAATATGTTGGGGAGCCTAAATATAAACAAGCCTTCTATAAATGTTTACTGAGTGAAAAAACGTGTAAGTCTATTAACTTCCCAGAGTTAGTGATTGAAAATTTATTGAGCCCTAACTGATGAGCCAAGCATAGTGCAATTGTTTCTCCAAGAAGAATACAGTATTATACTTGCTTCTAAGAAGTTAACAGTTGGAATGGACAGTTTTTTGTTTGTTTTATTTCTTTTTATTTATTTTTAGCTTTCTTTCTTCTTTTCTTCTCCTTTCTTTCTTCCATACTTCCTTTTCTTCTCTTCATTTGTTTTGTGCTTTTTGTTTGTCTTCTTTAAATTTATGAACTGGCCCTCATATCATATATTTACAACCCTGATTCTAAACTTAATTGAAATATCATAGCCCAGTAGGAGATTACAATTTAATAACATGATAGAATTTCTATTTATTTCTGGGGTTTTTACATGTCTGGACATATTTGGTCTATGACTAACCAAACATTATCTGTTTGAGACTTAGGAGACCTAAGAGAAAAGAAGAAAGCTCAAGCAAATGAACACATACATAAATAAGTGAAGGAAGACATTCAATGTGTTTCCATTGCTGGCATTCAGACATACCTCAAAATCTAGGGGATTGTTGGGCAAATGTCTGTTTTCCAAGGGGAATAAAGAGTCTCCTGAGAAATAACTCATTCTAAGAGGCATAATGAGCCTGACGTAGTAACAAAGTCTTAGTTACTGATGAGGAGTAGAGATTTTTGAATGCAAGGAATGACTGCTATTCAAATCCATTCTTTTTCTTTTTTTAAGATTTTTTTTTTTTTATTTATTGACAGAAAGAGAGCACAAGTAGGCAGAGAGGCTGGGAGAGGGAGAAGCAGACTCCCCGCTGAGCAGGGAGCCCGATGTGGGGCTCGATCCCAGGACCCTGGGATCATGACCTGAGCTGAAGGCAGACACTTAACCGACTGAGCCACCCAGGCGCCCCCAAATCCATTCTTTTTTTTTTTTTTTAATTTTTTTATTGTTATGTTAATCCCCATACATTACATCATTAGTTTTAGATATAGTGTTCCATGATTCATTGTTTGTGCATAACACCCAGTGCTCCATGCAGAACGTGCCCTCCTCAATACCCATCACCAGGCTAACCCATCCTCCCAACCCCCTCCCCTGTAGAACCCTCAGTTTGTTTTTCAGAGTCCATTGTCTCTCATGGTTCTTCTCCCCCTCCGATTTCCCCCCCTTCATTCTTCCCCTCCTGCTACATTCTTCTTCTTCTTTTTTTCTTTCTTAACATATATTGCATTATTTGTTTCAGAGGTACAGATCTGAGATTCAACAGTCTTGCACAATTCACAGCGCTTACCAGAACACATACCCTCCCCAGTGTCCATCACCCAGTCACCCCATCCCTCCCACCCCACCCCCCACTCCAGCAACCCTCAGTTTGTTTCCTGAGATTAAGAATTCCTCATATCAGTGAGGTCATATGATACATGTCTTTCTCTGTTTGACTTATTTCACTCAGCATAATACCCTCCAGTTCCATCCACGTCGTTGCAAATGGCAAGATCTTATTCCTTTTGATGGCTGCATAATATTCCATTGTATATATATACCACCTCTTCTTTATCCATTCATCTGTTGATGGACATCTTGGCTCTTTCCACAGTTTGGCTATTGTGGACATTGCTGCTATAAACATCGGGGTGCACGTAGCCTTTCGGGTCCCTACTTTTGTATCTTTGGGGTAAATACCCAGTAGTGCAATTGCTGGATCATATGGTAGCTCTATTTTCAACTTTTTGAGGAACCTCCATACTGTTTTCCAGAGTGGCTGCACCAGCTTGCATTCCCACCAACAGTGTAGGAGGGTTCCCCTTTCTCCGCATCCCTGCCAACATCTGTCATTTCCTGACTTGTTAATTTTAGCCATTCTGACTGGTGTGAGGTGGTATCTCATTGAGGTTTTGATTTGGATTTCCCTGATGCCGAGCGATATTGAACACTTTTTCATGTGTCTGTTGGCCATTTGGATGTCTTCTTTGGAAAAATGTCTGTTCATGTCTTCTGCCCATTTCTTGATTGGATTCTTTGTTCTTTTGGTGTTGAGTTTGGTGAGTTCTTTATAGATTTTGGATACTAGCCCTTTATCTGATATGTCATTTGCAAATATCTTCTCCCATTCTGTCAGTTGTCTTTTGGTTTTGTTGACTGTTTCCTTTGCTTTGCAAAAGCTTTTTATCTTGATGAAGTCCCAATAGTTCATTTTTGCCCTTGCTTCCCTTGCCTTTGGCGATGTTTCTAGGAAGAAGTTGCTGCGGCTGAGGTCGAAGAGGTTGCTGCCTGTGTTCTCCTTTAGGATTTTGATGGACTCCTGTCTCACATTGAGGTCTTTCAACCATTTGGAGTCTATTTTTGTGTGTGGTGTAAGGAAATGGTCCAGTTTCATTCTTCTGCATGTGGCTGTCCAATTTTCCCAACACCATTTGTTGAAGAGACTGTCTTTTTTCCATTGGACATTCATTCCTGCTTTGTCAAAGATTAGTTGACCATATAGTTGAGGGTCCATTTCTGGGCTCTCTATTCTGTTCCATTGATCTATGTGTCTGTTTTTGTGCCAGTACCATACTGTCTTGATGATGACAGCTTTGTAGTAGAGCTGGAAGTCTGGAATTGTGATGCCGCCAGCTTTGCTTTTCTTTTTCAACATTCCTCTGGCTATGCGGGGTCTTTTCTGGTTCCATACAAATTTTAGGATTATTTGTTCCATTTCTTTGAAGAAAGTGGATGGTATTTTGATGGGAATTGCATTGAATGTGTAGATTGCTCTAGGTAGGATTGACATCTTCACAATATTTGTTCTTCCAATCCATGAGC
Source organism: Halichoerus grypus (assembly GCF_964656455.1). Taxonomy (NCBI): domain Eukaryota; kingdom Metazoa; phylum Chordata; class Mammalia; order Carnivora; family Phocidae; genus Halichoerus; species Halichoerus grypus. Next base: position 46,723,765 of record NC_135714.1, read on the forward strand.
ATGGAACGTTTTTCCATTTCTTTGTGTCTTCCTCAATTTCTTTCATGAGTATTTTATAGTTTTCTGAGTACAGATCCTTTGCCTCTTTGGTTAGATTTATTCCTAGGTATCTTATGGTTTTGGGTGCAATTGTAAATGGGATCAACTCCTTAATTTCTCTTTCTTCTGACTTGCTGGTGTATAGGAATGCCACTGACTTCTGTGCATTGATTTTATATCCTGCCACTTGACTGAATTCCTGTATGAGTTCTAGCAGTTTTGGGGTGGAGTCTTTGGGATTTTCCACATAAAGTATCATATCATCTGCAAAGAGTGAGAGTTTGACTTCTTCTTTGCCAATTTGGATGCCTTTGATTTCTTTTTGTTGTCTGATTGCTGTGGCTAGGACTTCCAATACTATGTTGAATAGCAGTGGTGATAGTGGACATCCCTGCCGCGTTCCTGACCTTAGGGGGAAAGCTCTCAGTTTTTCCCCATTGAGAATGATATTTGCTGTAGGTTTTTCATAGATGGCTTTTATGATACTGAGGTATGTACCCTCTATCCCTATACTCTGAAGAGTTTTGATCAAGAAAGGATGCTGTACTTTGTCAAATGCTTTTTCTGCATCTATTGAGAGGATCATATGATTCTTGTTCTTTCTTTTGTTAATGTATTGTATCACGTTGATTGATCTGCGGATGTTGAACCAACCTTGCAGCCCAGGGATAAATCCGACTTGGTCGTGGTGAATAATCCTTTTAATGTACTGTTGGATCCTATTGGCTAGTATTTTGGTGAGAATTTTTGCGTCCATGTTCATCAGGGATATTGGTCTGTAATTCTCCTTTTTGATGGGGTCTTTGTCTGGTTTTGGGATCAAGGTAATGCTGGCCTCATAAAATGAGTTTGGAAGTTTTCCTTCCATTTCTATTTTTTGGAACAGTTTCAGAAGGATAGGTATTAATTCTTCTTTAAATGTTTGGTAGAATTCCCCTGGGAAGTCATCTGGCCCTGGGCTTTTGTGTTTTGGGAGATTTTTGATGACTGCTTCTATTTCCTTAGTGGTTATAGGTCTGTTCAGGTTTTCTATTTCTTCAGGGTTCAGTTTTGGTAGTTGATACATCTCTAGGAATGCATCCATTACTTCCAGGTTATCTAATTTGCTGGCATAGAGTTGCTCGTAATATGTTCTTATAATTGTTTGTATTTCTTTGGTGTTGGTTGTGATTTCTCCTCTTTCATTCATGATTTTGTTGATTTGGGTCATTTCTCTTTTCTTTTTGATAAGTCTGGCCAGGGGTTTATCAATCTTGTTAATTCTTTCAAAGAACCAGCTCCTAGTTTCGTTGATCTGTTCTACTGTTCTTTTGGTTTCTATTTCATTGATTTCTGCTCTGATCTTTATTATTTCTCTTCTCCTGCTGGGTTTAGGCTTTATTTGCTGTTCTTTCTCCAGCTCCTTTAGGTGTAGGGTTAGGTTGTGTACTTGAGACCTTTCTTGTTTCTTGAGAAAGGCTTGTATTGCTATATACTTTCCTCTTAGGACTGCCTTTGCTGTATCCCAAAGATTTTGAATAGTTGTGTTTTCATTTTCATTGGTTTCCATGAATTTTTTTAATTCTTCTTTAATTTCCTGGTTGACCCATTCATTCTTCAGTAGGATGCTCTTTAGCCTCCATGTATTTGAGTTCTTTCTGACTTTCCTCTTGTGATTGAGTTCTAGTTTCAAAGCATTGTGGTCTGAAAATAGGCAGGGGATGATCCCAATCTTCTGGTACCGGTTGAGACCTGATTTATGACCTAGGATGTGATCTATTCTGGAGAATGTTCCATGGGCACTAGAGAAGAATGTGTATTCCGTTGCTTTGGGATGGAATGTTCTGAATATGTCTGTGAAGTCCATTTGGTCCAGTGTGTCATTTAAAGTCTTTATTTCCTTGTTGATCTTTTGCTTAGACGATCTGTCCATTTCAGTGAGGGGGGTGTTAAAGTCCCCCACTATTATTGTATTGTTGTCAATGTGTTTCTTTGCTTTTGTTATTAATTGCCTTATATAATTGGCTGCTCCCATGTTAGGGGCATAGATATTTACAATTGTTAGATCTTCTTGTTGGATAGACCCTTTAAGTAGGATATAGTGTCCTTCCTCATCTCTTATTACAGTCTTTGGTTTAAAATCTAATTTGTCTGATATAAGAATTGCCACCCCAGCTTTCTTTTGGTGTCCATTAGCATGGTAAATGGTTTTCCACCCCCTCACTTTCAATCTGGGGGTGTCTTTGGGTCTAAAATGAGTCTCTTGCAGACAGCATATCGATGGGTCTTGTTTTTTAATCCAATCTGATAGCCTGTGTCTTTTGATTGGGGCATTTAGCCCATTTACATTCAGGGTAACTATTGAAAGATAGGAATTCAGTGCCATTGTATTGCCTGTAAAGTGACTGTTACTGTATATTGTTTGTGTTCCTTTCTGGTCTATGTTGCTTTTAGGCTCTCTCTTTGCTTAGAGGACCCCTTTCAATATTTGTTGTAGGGCTGGTTTTGTGTTTGCAAATTCCTTTAGTTTTTGTTTGTCCTGGAAGCTTTTTATCTCTCCTTCAATTTTCAATGACAGCCTAGCTGGATATAGTATTCTTGGCTGCATATTTTTCTCATTTAGTGCTCTGAATATATCCTGCCAGTCCTTTCTGGCCTACCAGGTCTCTGTGGATAAGTCTGTTGCCAATCTAATGTTTCTACCATTGTAGGTTACATATCTCTTCTCCCGAGCTGCTTTCAGGATTTTCTCTTTGTCTCTGAGACTCGTAAGTTTTACTATTAGATGTCGGGGTGTTGACCTATTTTTATTGATTTTGAGAGGGGTTCTCTGTGCTTCCTGGATTTTGATGCCTGTTTCCTTCCCCAAATTAGGGAAGTTCTCTGCTATAATTTGCTCCATTATACCTTCTGCCCCTCTCTCTCTTTCTTCTTCTTCTGGGATCCCAATTATTCTAATGTTGTTTCGTCTTATGGTATCGTTTATCTCTCGAATTCTGCACTCGTGATCCAGTAGTTGTTTATCTCTTTTTTTTCAGCTTCTTTATTTTCCATCATTTGGTCTTCTATCTCACTGATTCTTTCTTCTGCCTCATTTATCCTAGCAGTTAGCGCCCCCATATTTGATTGCACCTCATTGGTAGCCTTTTTGATTTCTACTTGGTTAGATTTTAGTTCTTTTACTTCTCCAGAAAGGGTTTCTCTAATAACTTCCATGTTTTTTTCAAGCCCAGCTAGTATCTTTAAAGTGATGATTCTGAACTCTAGATCTGACATCGTACTAATGTCCGTATTGAGTAGGTCCCTGGCAGTCGGTACTACCTCTTGTTCTTTTTGTTGAGGTGATTTTTTCCGTCTTGTCATTTTGTGCAGAGGAGAATAGATTAATGAGAGAACAAAATGCTAGCAGGGTAACAACGTCCCCAGAAAATATACTCTAAACAAATCAGACAAGACCTGAAGCAGTGGGAAAAGAAAGGGAAAGAGAGAAAAAAGAAAAGGAAAGAAAAAAAGAAAAAAGAAAAAGATAAAGATAAAAACAAACAAAAGCAGAACAAAACAAAACAGAACAAAAACAGAATGTGATCAAATATGATCAGGCTGGATTATAGATCAGTGCCACACACTAGATTTTGGGTGTATTTTGGACTGTTAAAAGAAAGTCCCTCCCAAAATTTTAAAGAAAGAAAAACTTATATATGTACAAAAATAAGGGTTGATATGATGAAGGGATGGAATATGACTGTAAAGATGGAAATTATAAAAAATTTTAAAAAAGGATTTGATAAGTTGTTTGAAAAAAGAAAGAAGAGGATTAAAAAAAAAAAAAAAGAAAGAAAAAAGGGAGAGAATGTGATCAGGCAGGGGAGTAGAAAAAAACCATACACTAGAGATTTAGAGTATATTTTGATCTGTTAGAAGAAACTATCTCAAGATTTTAAAGAGAGAACAACTTATACATATATATGCCAAAAATACGGGTAACTACTATGAAGGGATAGAATATGACTTTAAAAATGAAAAATAAAAATGTTTTTTTTTTAAAAAAGGGATTGATAAGATGTTGGTTGAAAAAGGGAAAAAGAAAAATTCAAGAAAAAAGAAAAAAAGACAGTTAAAAAAAATAATTAACTTTGAAAGACTAAAGAATCATGGTAAAAAAGCCATGAATTCTATGTGCAGTATTCCCCTAGCGCTGGAGTTCTGCCGTTCTCATTGATCGGTAAACTGGGTCTTGGCTGGCTGTTCTCGCTGATCTTCTGGGGGAGGGGCCTGTTGCCGTGGTTCCCAAATGTCTTTGCCGGAGGCAAAATTGCTCCGCCCTTGCCAGTCCGGGCTAAGTAATCTGCTCGGGTTTGCTCTCAGGAGCTTTTGTTCCCTGTAAGCTTTCCGTACAGCTTTGGAGGCGGAGAGTGAAAATGGCGGCCTCCCAGTCTCCGCCCCAGCGGAGCCAAGAACTCCGGGTCCCGCTCCTCAGCAAGCCCCCAGAGAAAAGCAGTCAATCACTCCCGTCTCCCCGTCTCCGGCCGCACTCCGTGCTCACCCGGCCTGTGACCGCGCCTTTCTATCTGGCACCTGACCCCGGGTGGAGTCTCCAAACCCAGCAGATCCCCGCGGTGCGCTCCCGCACCTCTCCTCCTGGGGGAAGAAGGTGAGTCTCCCCGGATCTGCCGCTTGTTGGGTCCCTGCTGGAGGAGCAGTGGCCTGACTGTGCCACGGATCACGGTTTATAGCAACCCCGAGCTGAGAGCCCGCGCCTGGGCTCCGTCTCTGCAGCCGGCTTCCCTGCTCCGATACCTGGGAGCTCTGCCGCACTCAGGCACCCCCGGTCTTTCTGTGACCCCGAGGGTCCTGAGACCACACTGTCCCGCGAGGGTTCCACCCCCCACTTCGCCACCAGAGTGACGTCCCTCAGCGGAGCAGACTTCTAAAAGTTCCGATTTTGTGCTCCGTGGCTCTATCACTTGCCAGAAGCGGCCGACGGAGGCCCCTCCCCCGCCATCTGTCCTCCCGAATATCACCTCGGATTCACTTCTCCGCACGTCCTACCTTCCAGAAAGTGGTCGCTTTTCTGTTCAGAGAGTTGTTGCTCTTCTTTTCTTCGATCTCCTGTTGAGTTTGTAGGTGTTCAGAATGGTTTGATCCCTATCCAGCTGAATTCCTGAGAGGAGACGAAATCCAGGTCTCCTACTCCTCCGCCATCTTGCTCTGCCCCCCCCCAAATCCATTCTTAACCCGACCTCTTGGCTTTACCTCTGGACTAAAGTTTAAAAAAATAAAAAGCAGTAAGTAAATAAGAATGAATAAAAAGTTTTAGCGTATTGTGTCTAGCACATGAAAATAGCTCAGTGACCCAATGAATGCCATGACAATGCTGATGAAGAGTTTTGTATAATTAGAATGCCCAAAGTTCAGTGATATGAACTGCTATTTTCCCTGAATTTCATTATAATGAATTATGATTGAAATAGTTTCTCCATATTTGTTCATTCATGTATTCAACAGATACTTTCAGAGTTCATGCAATATGCCAGGCTCTCACATACTAAAGTCACAACAGTGTGAAAGATATAATGAAAAATTAAACAACAAACAAAATTTCCTTTCAATGCAGCAAACACTGAGATACCCAAGATAGACTTATGGGACCAGAAAAGGCCCTTCCTACAAAAATGAAATGACTTATGTATCAGACCCTGAGGTCTAATTAATATCTGGCTGTGAAAATGGATGTGGAGGCAGGGAATGGGTATTGAAGAACTGTTTCTGGCTAAAAAATAAAAAAAAAACAAGAACCCCAAAAAACAAAAATGTACTAAGAACCTAAAGAAGAGAAAGAACATGACCAAAACAGAAATTTAAAGATGTTAATTGTGATTTCAAAGGGGTGGGAGTCACACACACAGAGACACATAGACCTACACACAAACACACACGCAACACGCAAATTAGTGCTACCAACATACAAGCTAAACATTGATATAATTCTACACACTGAACAGAAGTTGATGTAACAGAAGTGAGCGATAGATTTTTAAGGGCTCAGTTTTCTGTTTATTGCTGTTATAATTTGTGATAGGTCTCTGAACTCAATATTATGGATACAATTTACCTAAGAGATTTCTTTGATTTATAAAACTAACAAAGGAGAGAGAGAGACCCAGTGCATTTTTCCTTTTTCTTCCCATTACATATTTTCTACTTTTACGTGGCTCATGGCTCATGGGTACTGATGGAGTACATAGACAGAACATCTCACTACATTCTGTGGTAAATATCACTTTCTCATTGCTTTGTGTGTCTATGTGTGTGTTTATTGATCCTGTTCACTAAACTCAGTATATTTAACCAGGAGTGGACACATGACTCAAATGATGCCAATCAGATTCTTTCTCTTGGGAATTTGGATTCAGAGACATCAATCATGTTACTATCATTTAATCTCTCAAATGAAACTTGGATTCTGTGAATCTTTATGAACTAAAGAAAAAGAGACATATTTAAGAAGTACTTATTTTAGCAAACACCTGTATTGTGCTCACTGTGTGCCCGGCAGTATTCTAAGTAAGCATGAAGAGAATGAAGAGGTATGAAACCATACTAATCTAGAGAAAATGAGATAAATGGCATGGACAGTTCTGTGGGTTCATAAATGTTTCAGTTTCAGTGTCTAGTTTCTCTTGGGGCCTGAAACACATCAAATAAAGTTTCTGCCATTGTTTTCAATACTAAAGCACCCTGATATGTACCTAACTTATTCAATTATTTATTTACTTTATTTAAGCAAGTTTATTTTACTAAAACAATGTCTAAAACGGACACTAAACTGGTTCTGGGGGTGCCTAGGTGGCTCAGTAGGTTAAGCGTCTACCTTCCACTCAGGTCATGATCCCAGGTCCTGGGATTGAGCCCGGCATCGGGCTCCCTGCTGGATGGGGAGCCTGCTTCTCCCTCTCCCTCTGCCTGTCGCTCTGCCTACTTGTGTACTCTCTCTCTGTCAAATAAATAAACAAAATCTTTAAAAATAAATAAAGAAACTGGTTCTGGACAGGTGGAACAGCTCCCTCCTCAGAGGTTGTTCATTATGTTTTGGAAATTAAAAAAAAAACATATGAACAATTCTTTTTTTTTTTTTTTTAAAGATTTTATTTATTTATTTGATAGAGAGATAGCGAGAGCAGGAACACAAGCAGGGGGAGTGGGAGAGGGAGAAGCAGGCTTCCCGCCAAGCAGGGAGCCCGATGTGGGGCTCGATCCCAGGACCCTGGGATCATGACCTGAGCCGAAGGCAGACGCTTAACGACTGAGCCACCCAGGCGCCCATGAACAATTCTTATGTAAATAGTGAGATTATAAGTGTTTGATAATTCTATTGTTTCACCAAATTATTAAAGAATAATTTGTACATAATTCAATATTTACTTAGCAAGCTAAATTTCCTCATTCTAATTTTTTTAAAAAATCATCTTAAGACAGTGATAGGAACTGGCATTTGGGAATTAGAAATATTATTCTTAATTACATTTCATGTGACCTTAGTTATGACTCAACATCCATGAGAGTGCTACTTTTCCATCTATAAAAAGTAGTCCATAATTCCTGCTTTAGGTGCTACATAGTTGTTTTATAATAATAAAAAATTGTATCAAAATGAATTTATGATTGTTCTTTGGAAAAGTTGGCTAAAAAAGGATGACTAAGTGTCTTAGTATGGAACTTTTTTAGTTTAGTTTACACTAGACAATTTTTTAGTTTCTCTGTTATACTGGAAGCTTTCACATAGTGTTTGAAATCTCCACAGTTTTCTTTATTTTACAGAAGAGAAATCTAAAGATAAGAAAGTCTCAGTAATTTACTCAAGTCTATATAGAATTGAATTCAAGTTATTCAGATTTCATAGTACAAAATTTCTTCATTATGTCATTCTGACTTATATGGAATCATAACTATTTTCCAGAGGAAAAAAATTAATGAGGAAAAATGTTTCATTTGTATAATTATTTATAGTTTAAAGAAATGTCATTACATCATCTCAGTTAAAATAATTTTGATGATTGTAAATTTGTTGATTGTAAATGAGGAGTTTCTGTTTTTCTGGAACATATTATTTCTAAGGGGCAGTGAGCCTCAAAGCACATCTATTAGGTCCTAACTACAAGCCTAGAGTCTGAAAACCCAGTGGACAAACCAGCTACAGGAAGCGAAAATCCTAGGAGGCAGGAACATTGCACAAGGGCCAAGAAAAACTGAGTTCACCACTTGACAGATAATGGCCTGCTATTAACAAAGGAGGAGGCAGGAAGTTCCTGTGACTATGTTGCTTGTTTTGTTTTGTTTTATTTATAGACTGGAAATATTTTGGAGTTGGTGAGAGGAAAAGAAAAACTCTATATAAAGTAGTGTTAATTTTTAGAGACCAAACATTCAGAAAACCACCACAACAAAAAATAACAACATGTATTTGAAATTGTACTACTTCAGGTGGAAATATACCTTTAAGAATTAAGATCATAGACCCCAAAAACAAACAAACAAGAAGTTACCTTTCATACTTCTACAAAGAGTTCTCTAAGGCATTCTCTCTGACAGTCTACACCTATACTCTAAGCACAGCTTCTGGTGCCACAAAACCACAGAGGAAGTTGGTAGTCCTAAAGATTGTGATCCACGTGCGTAATTTAACTCATCCTTACACTGTTTGAATAGATTCATTAATCCCATATGCTCTCTGATGGATTTCTCTCTACGCTCGGGTTTGAAGCCACCAGCACCTCCCTTTAAAACACTCTTTTTTAAGAATGTGCCCTTGCTTTATTACAGGCTTTACTATTTTTAATCATTACATATGTTTTCAACATTTCATTTTTCTGCTCCATTGTATTCCATTTATATTTCATTATGCTTCCCATCTGTCCATCATATCTTCATGTCATGTCTGTTTTCTATAATAGTTTCCTTCTGCCCTTTATTGAAGTGCCAGTTTTATGTTTCCTACTTTAATCAATATCTATTTAGAAGTGGTATACTTTTCTTCAATGAATGGCTTTAGTGTATAGAAATTTTGTCATTTATTACAACAAACTGAATGCACGTGCATATTTTTCTTGAGCTCAGCCTTCTGTGTTCCAAAATGTGTTTTATTTTACATCTATTCAGACAATAATTTTAAATGGAATAATATGTCTGTCTTTCTACAAAGTACCATTTCAACAGTCAGTATATTTTAAAAGTTTTTCTCCCAAATTTCAAAGTTTGAGTAAATTTCTGAAGTAGCTCTATAGTAGAAAATGCATCTTAGGAAATAATCTGTTTTAAGAAGTGCTTTTCAAGGGAATGGATTTCTTTATAAAAAGCATTTTATTTTTCAAATAATATTGTCATTTACAGCACTTGGGAAAATGACTGTTAGTAATGAGTTAAAACATTGGCTATACATTAATTATATAGAGAACATTTTTATTCCTTGTCTTTAACAATTTAAAGTGTTTAGATGAATTCAATATTTTCTAATGCTATAACTGATCACAAATTTTTATGGAGTTTAGTACAAAAGAAGCATGCAAAAAATTAGGCTCTGTTATTGCCTTCTCTCATTCTTCCTCTTGTTACTATCCCTTTCAATGTTAAATTCTGTCTAGCCATTAATTATTCATAAATTATACTATCTAAATAAACTACATAAATGAAAATGGATCCCTCAGGGTATACTGTGTCAATCTTTAATTTATATACTGACATGATAACCTTCACAAGGCTGGGAACAACCTAAAATCCTTCCAAATAACTTTTTTTCCTCCTCATTCCTAACAAAACTAATACACAAGGAACCTGGAAATAACAGAGAGCAAGGTAGTTTAGGATCAGAGGGATGCAAATGTGAAGTTTGGAGCATTCTGCTACTAGCTGTGTGACCTGGGTCATCTTAGATGATCTTAATGAACATCTGTTTTTTGTTTGTTTGTTTGTTTGTTTTATCTACAAACTAGTTTCATCTGTAAGCTAATATCCTGCCTCACAGGATATTTGTAAAATTAAAAGAGATGATGTTTGCCATATGCTTAACATAGAACTTGGTGTATACTAAGCACTCATTAAATCATTGTTATTTTCATGGTTCTTACAGTCAAAGAAATAGAGGGAGATCCAGGGTGGTGGTGGGGAGCAGTAAAATGCTTTCCTTCCAAAGCCCAGCATCACTGGCTGGAAAAGCACATAAAGAATAGAAAAGAATCTTGAATGGTGCCCCAGTCACTAGCGAGGGGTAAGAAGAAAAATTCATTCTAGTCTCTATCCCCTGTACTCAGGTACATAGAGAGGCTTTAACAATAGAGACATGAAGTGATGATGTAGGATATTTTTGATATTCCCATGAGCTAAAAACTTATTAGGAAAATTTAAATTATCTCTAAATATCTACTTGTGTGTTGGGAAATTCTGTAGACAACAACTAAAAATGTAATAATGTTAAAAGATCACATTGCACTTTATTAAAATGTAGTATTCCTCACATAACCAAATCAACCTAAGATCAAAATGCAAACTTTTGAGGATATATTTGAGGCAATAGGCCAGTTTGGTCCAGATGGGTGTTATTGAACTTGAGGCTATTTCTTATCTTCTCAGGAGGATAGCTATTGAATGCTACATTTCTCAAATGTCAATCAATACGCTGTACTACTCAAATAAAACTAAGTCAAGGCTACACAACTTTCTACTTTCGTAGTTCAGTTGTCTGGATTGCTCTACATTGATTTAGTACATTTGGAAAACTGATGCAGGCTTTATGATTTGAGGCATTTGGGGCTATTTATAAAATCTGCTTATATTCATGAAGAAAAATCAACTAGACTTAAAAGACTTGCATTTAGGGAAAAAGGAAAGAAAAAAAATACATCTGACTTTTGTTTTTGTTCTTTTTCAATGTAGATAGCAATTTGGGTAAAGATTATCCAGAACATTAGTTATAAAAAAAATTACTGTTACAATGGCATTATTTTTTCTGAAAATTCATAAAATATAGTTATTCAAACAAAATTATAAATTAGATGTCAGTTCTACCTCAATAAAGCTGAAAACAGTTTTGAATTAGATACTGCTGAAAAGATAAGTGTAACATTGTGGAAAACATTAAAAGTCTTTTTATCTACCTAATTTTTCAAGTCAGAAATTTGGATGACACTGAACTCTTTTCCCATAGTTGATAAATCACCAAGTCTTAGATTCTACTTCTAATTATCTTCTCCATTGTATTTACTTTGTCTATTTTGCTCTATTTTAAAATAACTTCATGTTATCTACCTCAAAATACTTCAGTATATGAATATCAAAAAACAAAGGCATTCTCCTATATAACCTAATCAGGATATTTCACATAAAAAAAACCCACCCAGTAATTCCTTGATATCATCTAACTCCCAGTGTATATTCTTATTTCTACAGATTTTCCTAAAATATCTTTTTTCAGTTAGTTGTTTCAAACCAGGACCTGCCCAAATCTACACATTGCACTTGACTGTTATGTCCCTTACATTTCTTTGATATAAACAGTGCCACTTTTTTTCATGACATCAACCCATTGAAGAAAGCAATCAATTATCCTGCAGAAGATTCCACCTTCTGAATTTGTCTGATTCATTTCTCATGTCTTTAAAGAGTTCTTTTTTTTTTAATTTAGTGTCAACTGGAAGTCAGATCCAACTCGTTAGATTCAACTTACTCATTTTTTTGTCAAGAATACTTCACAGATGTATATTTCACTTTACAATATGTCAGAATGCACTTAATGTCTAATAGTGCTATTATTGATGTTAAGATCTATCAGTGGACTCTTACAATTTTCATACCCTGTTATAAAGGAGACTTAGAAGGAGACTTAATCTAAAATAATTTGATGGATTTCTTGAATGTTCATTGAATAAATTTTGGTTAGTTTTCTTATTTTCCATCACAAGTCTTTCTATTTGAAGTATCCAACTCACTGAAATCACCTCTTATAAGAATCTTTGGAAAATTTAGATAAGGCTCATAAAGGTTGAGAGAGGGATTTTAAAATCCATAAGATATAAAATATAAATTCAAAAGTAAATGGCCAGATCTCCTATAATAAAAGATAAGAGTGCACACATATCTGACAATATATTTCTAACCACTACTGCAAATTATGGACTTAGTCATACAATTAAGGCTCATTGCTATACAACTGGGTTTGGAGATTTCTACAAACTAACGAAGCCATAACAGGTTTATAATCTAATTAGTTAGTGCTCTTAAAATTGTCCCATGCTGATCAAGCAGTTTTGCTTTTGCTTATTTCCCTTAGACTCAATTTAAAAATAAAACTTGGATTCCAAACAAATTAATTAATCCTCTTACTTACTTGGTTGTTTCAGCTCCATTAAACTAAGGTAATCAAATCTCCTCATTCCTAGAGTCCTGAGAAGATAAATTTAAAGGCCTTCAACTGTGAAAGGACAGAAACAAAGCTCACTGTGAAAGGACAGAAACAAAGCTCAGAGACAAGATATGAATAGTCAAATAATTTTTGTAGACATTAGGTACTTGGGAGCTTCCACATGAACTAGTGATTCTTGGATAATTCTATAAATCCATTTTGTATATAGTATATTACACTTAAAAAGAATGTTTTCAGGTGCTCTATCTGCATGTACAAAAGAAAATGTTGGTACCATGCATTTCGGTTTATAAATCTTTGTTACAACACGATTAATCATTACTACCATTTCATTACTAGTATTCACATTTTTACAGATAAGGAAACGAAACTCAATAAGGTAAAACAGATTACCAAAGGGACCTCGAGGTGATCTAGCCCCTGGTGATGGAGCTGGAACTAGACTCCAACTGTGAAATCAAAGGCCATGTTCATAAATATTCATTAAGGGAACTAAAGGACGGGCCAGTCTTTTGTCCCCAAGCACATTAAAACAAAGACACAATATAGGGTGTTTTTCAGCCAGTTAGGTATTGTTATTATGCCAGGATACATGCATTTGTATTTTATTTCATTGTAAGGAATATAAATAATATACTGTTAAAATGTAAATTTTGAATCTCATTCTATCTTCCCACTATATCCTTTGTCAAATATATTCTCTTAAGTTTCTACTTAATAAATGCCAGGTATTTGAGGAAATTTAAAATGTAAGGCCATCATTTATATTATAATTGAAATTAGCTTATGTTAGCTATCAATATTTTAAACTGCTTGGCCACCCTAAAAATATCACCATCTAGTCTCATTGCAGAAATTTGGAAATGGAGTTATATAAAAAGCAAACAAAAAAACAGCCAAAAAGACAAAAATAAACCCCCTGAAGAGCAAAAATTTAAAAAGCCATGACTTTAGAAGAAGGTGAAAACTAGCTAGTGTTACCTCAGGAATGAACACATATGTCCCCTTAACACTTCAATTACAAAACCAGAAGCACTTAGTCAAAACATCCAAAAGAACAATGTCAGCTTCGTAATTAGAATCCATTTGCTTGTGCTAGTAACATTGCCTAGCTGCTTTTCTGCATCTGTAGTAGGAGACACCTATGATGTTTTTGTGCACCAACATCTCTTTCATGCAACATTATGCCCCCAAGAGAAAGATGGCTGTGTTGTGGGGAAGAGAGAGCCTGCATTGGGAGCAGGGTTCCCAGGTGACTGAACAGCTGTGTGAGCTTGAATGAGTGAAGTTAAATTCCTCAAACTCAGTAACCTTATATCTAAAATATTAATAAGAAAACCTACCTGATAGTGGGTTTTCTGAGGCTAATTAATATTTTATTTGCTGGTATATAACAAGAGGTTCCTAAATATTTGTTGACCCTGGAATAGTAATTAATGAAAAGCATTTGGTAGGTCTGTATGTATTAATGTGTCTGAATATAGAGAAACATGTGAAGATGTTTGGTTACATTTTGGGAGGTTCTAATGGAGAAAATTTGGTCTTTATTTTATACAATCTCTTTTCGTCAATTTCCAGTTGCCACTAATAATGATGTATCAAGCAACCAAGTTTCATAGTCCTATAACCTGCCATACTATACCAGTGGAGACCATTTCTAAGTCCCTGCCTAATAGAAACTCTCAATCTGCCATAGTGAGCAGATTGAATCCCATGGGCTATTCCCCCACACCACTAATCCCCAAAGTAGCTAGCCTTTTGGATTCCTGAATATAATTTTCTTTCATTCTCCCTTGATTTATTTGTTACCTCATAAGCAGTTCATATTCTATTTCTCCATTTTATAAATTTGATACATTTTATCTGCTGAGGACTAAAAGCCACATAAATGATTTAGTATTTAATATAAGAACCAATGGAATAAGACTGTTGAATCACAGACCTGTACCTCTGAAACAAATAATACATTATATGTTAAAAAAAAAAAAAAAAGAAGATAGTAGGAAGGGAAAAATGAAGGGGGAGGAAATCGGAGGGGGAGATGAACCATGAGAGATGATGGACTCTGAGAAACAAACTGAGGGTTCTAGAGGGGAGGGGGGTGGGGGGGATGGATTAACCTGGTAATGGGTATTAAAGAGGGCACGTATTGAATGGAGCACTGGGTGTTATATGCAAACAATGAATCACGGAGCACTACATCAAAAACTAATGATGTAATGTATGGTGATTAACATAACATAATAAAAAAAAATTTAAAAAAAAGAACCAATGGAATAAATACAGTATGAGTAGAGATCTGAAGGGCATGAAAAAAACAGTGTTCTGTCTTGTTTTGTCTTTTTAACCTTTGTGGTAGGCAGAATTCTAAGGAAGTCCATAATATTTCTGTTCCCTGGTATGTACTCCTTGTCTTATTTCTTCTCCTTGATTGTGGATATATCTGTGAATATGATGCGATGGTGGATCCCTTGATTAATTACATTATATGACACTTTCAAGACTATTTTACTTTATAAAGAATTTCATATTACCAGCCTCCTGGGAGATTTGGAGGAGAGCTCTGGTCTGGGAAGAAAGCAAATTGCCTTGTGGTGGAATGCTATAGGAGCTAGGTGGCAAGGAAGTGCAGGCCTCTTAGTTTCTGAGAGTAGCCCCTGGCAAGAGCTGACAGGTAAGAGGAAATCTCAGTCAAAGAGGCTTAAGGGCCTGAATTCTTCCGACAACCTGAATTAGCTTGGCAGAGGAAGCTGGGCCTGAGATGAGAGCTAAGGCTCTGGTCACCATGTTAACTAAAGCCTCGTGGAACCTAAAAAGAAGACCTAGCTAATTTGTGCCCACATCTTGACCCAGGAAAACTGAGAATACATGTATGGGGTTTTACTCTGCTATGTTTGTGTTAATATTTTATGGTGCAGCAAAAAAACACATAGAACATCTGTTGTTCAGGATTAATTTCATTTTTACACACTGGTTATCTCCTAGATATGTTAATTTCCTGAATGATAACTAAATTGTAACTGGAATTAAGATATATACCTCCTCTGTATCTCTTCCTTGATAAATATGAGAAGAGAGAGACAGAGACAAGAGAGAAAAGCAAACATATGACGTTGTGATACTTGAATATAACTATGGATTTAATTAATTAGGTAAATGTAATGGTCAGCCCCTTTTTTATTTTTAAGTATACCATCCTTAAATAATATTTGATTAATTTATAGAATTTTACTTAAAGGATTTGAAGAAAAAGTTACACAAAATGTTTTCTTTTTTTTTTTTAATTTTAATTCCAGTATAGTTAACCTACATTGTTAAATTAGTTTCAGGTGTACATTTGAAAATTTTTTCTTGTTTTAATAAACTTTTATTTTAGATTTTTTTAGACTTAGAGAAAAGTCGTGAAGATAATAGAGAATTTCCATATATGCTATACACAACTTCCCTTATTAAGATCTTACATTAGTATATTGTTATAATTAATGAACCAATATTGACACATTATTATTAACTAAAGTTCATATTTAATTCAGATTTTCTTAGTTTTTACCTAATATCCCTTTTCTATTTCAGTATCCTATCCAGGGTACTCTGTTGTTTAGTTATCATTGTCTCCCTAGGCTCCTCTTGCTGTGAGAATTTATCAGACTTTCCTTATTTTTGATGAACCTCGACAATTTTGAGGAGTGCTGGTGAGGTGTCTTGCAGAATGTTCCTCAGTTGAGGTTTAGCTAACATTTTGCTCATTGTTAGACTGAGTTTATGATTTTTGAGAGAAGGACTTACAGAGATAGGTAAAATGACATTTTCATCACATCACATAACATCATATGAATATGAATTATCACTGTTGGTGTTGACTTTGATCACCTGACTGAGGTTATGTTTATCAGCTTTCTCCACTATAAAGTTACTATCTTTATCCAACTTTATATACTTACTCTTCAGAAGGAAGTCACTATGCAGAGCTCATCATTAGGGAATGGACAGTTCGTTCTGTTGCTCCACTTCCTTGAGGATGGAGTATCTGAAAGAATATTTGGACTTCTTTTGCACTGGAAATTTGTCTCTGCCCCATTTTTTTTCAATCATTTATTTATGTCACTGAGTCAATATGGACTCCTGAATATTGATTTTATACTTTGGGTTACAATTCAGTACTAAGTCAATTTTTTTGCTTGACATATTCCAGCTTTGGCCATCAGGAGGTCTTTCAGTTGGCTCCGGTGTCTCTTTGACACACCCCTGCTATTAGTCTCTCTCTCTTTGCATTTCAGTTTGAAGTTTCTATTGACATATATTGAAGCTCCCTGATTTTTCCCTCTTGTTTCCAGTCTACTGACACAGTTTACTCAAAAGAATTTTTCAATCCTGTCACAATGTTTTTGATTTCTAGCATTTCCTTTGATTCTTTGAGTTCCAATCTCTCTGCTCACATGATCAGCTATTCTCATATGTTGTCTACCTTTTCCACCAAAGTTCTTAACATCTTAATTATAGTTGTTTTAAATTGCTTCTCTGATAATTCCAAAATCAGTGTCATAACTAAATCTGGTTTGGATACTTGTTTTATTTCTTTAGAACATGTTCTTTTCTTGCCTTTTGACATGACAGGTAACTTTTTTTATTATTTTTTTTAAAGCCAAGTATCAGGTAAAGAAACTGAGGTGAAAAGGCCTTTAGTGTGAGGATTTATGTGACTGTGGCAAGGAGTCTGGGATATAGGTGCCAGCGAATTCAAATTCCTCTTGTGTCCTTGTTTTTATCTTACCTTTTGATTTTGGGTTTTACTAAGTATTCTCCCTCAGAGAGAGTCTGTATCTTGTAGCTCTTTCAGTTCCAATATACTTTTGTTTTAAAGGAGGAAAACACTCTATAATCCAATAATTAAATTTCAGTCTCTTATTGGGTCAATGTCCCTGAGCTGTGACTTCTATAAGTGGTTTCAGTGGTTTAGGTGAGAAAAGAATGAAAGGAGTAGGGTGGTAGAAATTCCCTTTCCCCAGGTAGTACAAGGCTCTGGTAAATGCTTCTACTCTGGAGAATAGGACTTTGTTATGGAAAATAACTCCTGATGACATTTTTTTTTTCCTCCCTAACCAGGAGCCTAAGTAAGGAGGGAACTTCACCAGATCTTCACCATGAGAACCTTGTTGGGTTCCTGGAGGTAAAAACCCCCAGAAGCTTGGGGGTATCTGTAAGAATGCCACCTCTAGGAGTTTCTCACTTTCATATTAGTCCATGCTGTGTCTAGCAATTCATAAAGGAAACCAAAATAATTTATTTTTCATATGCTTAGAAATTATCTCAATTTCTAACACATAACAAATACTTAAGGCTTGTTAGAAAATGGAAAGAAGAAAGGGATTTTAGCCAGAACACTTAACAAGACAAAAAAATTAAAAGAATACAGATTGGAAAAGAAGAAATAAAACTACCTTTTTTTGCAGGTGACATGACCTTGTATATAGAAAATCCCAAGGAATCTGCCAAAAACAAAATAAAAGAAATTATAAGAATTCATTCATGGTATTTCATTCATGGTATTCCTTATACTACCAATGGACAATGTGAAAATGAATGAAATTAAAACAATTCTTTTTATAACATCAAAAAGAATAAAATACTAAGGAATAAATTAAAGAAGTACAAGATTTCTACACTGAAAATATCATTAAGAAGGCAGTACTTGACGAATTCATCTGCAGATTCAGTGCATTCCTTATCAAAATTCCAGCTGTGTTCTTTGCAGAAATTAGCATTCTGAATACTAAAATTCACATGAAAATGCAAAAGACCCATTTTTGATAACAAAAAGATTATTGAAATAGAAGAATAAAGTTGGAAGATTAGGAATTCCTGATTTCCAAGTCTACTGTAAAGATACAATAATCAAGAGTATATGACATTGGCAGGATAGACATAGAGATCAATGGGATACAAATTAGAGTACAGAAATAAACACAGACATCTATGGTCAATTGATTTCTTTTTTTTTTCTTTTTCTTTTTTTTTGACAAGAGAGAGAGAGTGTACAAGCAGGGGAAGCAGCAGGCAGAGGGAGAGGGAGAAGCAGGCTCCCCGCTCAGCAGGGAGCCTGATGAGGGGCTCGATCCCAGGACCCTAGGATCATGACCTGAGTTGAAGGCAGACGTTTAACCGTCTGAGCTACCCAGGCGCCCCTGGTCAATTGATTTCTGACAAGGGTGCCAGTATAATTTGATAGGGAAAGAATGTCTTTTCACTTAGCAGTGTTGACACAACTAGATATTTACTACAAAAACATGAATTTGGACTATCACGTTATATGCAAAAATTAATTCAAATAGGATCATAGACCCTAAATGGAAATGCTAAACCATATAACTCTTTGAAGAATACATAGAAGTAAATCTTCATGACCTTAGTTGAGTGTTGATGTCTTAGGTATAACAGCAAAAACAAAACATAAGAAACTAAAGAAAAAGTAGATAAACTTGATTTAAAAAAAATTAAAAACCTTTTGCTACAAAAATACATCAAAAAAGTGAAAATGCATCAAAATTAGAACATAATTACAAATCATATATATGATAAGGGACTGATATCCAGGATATATAAAGAATTCTTATAGTGCAATAATAAAATGACAACACAATTAAAAATGGGAAATGGGGGGTGGCTCAGTCAGTTATGCATCTGACTCTTGGTTTCAGCTCAAGTCATGATCTCATAGCTGGTGGAATTGAGCCCCATGTCGGGCTCTGTGCTCAGTGGGGAGTCTGCTTGAGATTCTCTCCCTCTGCCCCTCCCCTCCACTCTCTCTTTCAAATAAATAAATAAATCTCTTTAAAAAATGGGAAAGGGGGGGGTACCTGGGTGGCTTAGTCAGTTAAGGTGTGACTCTTCATTTCAGCTCAGGTCATGATCACATGGTCGTGGGATGCCTCCTGTAGGGCTCCATGCTTAGCAGGAGATTCTCTCTTTCCTCTCCCTCTCCCTCTGCCCATCCCCCTGTTTGCACACACACACTCTCTCTCTCAAATAAATAAATCTTTTAAAAAATGGGAAATGGAAATCAAAACATTATGAGATACTGCCTTTTTGCCCACTTGGAAGGCTATAATCAAAAAAAGATAATAGCAGGTGTTGGGGAGGATATGAGAAATTGGAATATTCATGTATTGCTGGTTAGAATGTAAAATGGTACAGCTACTTGGGAAACAGTTTGACAGTTCCTAAAAAAAGTTAAACATATAGTTATCATATGGATATACCATAATTACACTTCTTGGTATATCCCTTCTTCCTTATAGGAAAACATATATCCACACAAAAACGTGTACATAAATAGGCATAGCAGCATTTGTCTCAATAGCCCAAATGTGGAAACAACCCAAATGTCTACCAACTGATGAAAGGATAAACACATGTGGTATATCCAGCTAATGAAATACTATTCAGCTGTGAAAAATAATAACATGCTGGTACATGCTACAATATGGATGGACTTATTCTGTTTGAAAGACACCAAGCACAAAAAGTCACATATTGTGTGATTGCATTTATATGAAACATCCAGAAAAGGCAGAGCTATAGAGACAAAAAGTCAGTTAATGGCTGTTTGGGGGAGGGTTGGTTGGGAGTAACTACTAATGGGTATCAGGGTTACTTTTTTAGGGTGATAAAATTGTTCTAAAATTAAATAGTGATGATAATTATCATTTTGTTAGTATGTTCAGTGTATTTAATTGTATATTTTAAATAGGTGAATTTGGTGACATATGAATCATGCCTCAATAAAGGTGTTAAAAAAAAGAAGAAAAAAGTAAGGATGGAGGGAAGAAGACAGAAATTATGAAAGGAAGGCCATTTCTTAAGCACACATTATGAACCAGATAGTATGCTGGACTTTTCAGAAGCATAAAGTTTATTTTTTTTTTAAACCAAAGTAGGGATTTATTTTTTTCTCATGTAACACCAATCTAAAGGTGGCTAGTCTAAATTGATATGAAGTTTCATAGTATCACTAAGGATCCAAGATTTTTGTAGCTTTCCCTTCTGCTGACCTTTGTCCTCAAGGTTTTTTTTTGTACTTTTTTATTGTTATGTTAATCACCATACATTACATCATTAGTTTTTGATGTAGTGTTCCATGATTCATTGTGCATAACACCCAGTGCTCCATGCAGAACATGCCCTCTTTAATACCCATCACCAGGCTAACCCATCCTCCCACCCCCCTCCCCTCTAGAACCCTCAGTTTGTTTTTCAGAGTCCATCGTCTCTCATGGTTTGTCTCCCCCTGATTCCCCCCCCTTCATTCTTTCCCTCCTGCTATCTTCTTTTTTTTTTCTTAACATATATTGCATAAAGTTTTTAATGCTCATGACACCATAAAACAGATTTTGCTTTCGGTTTGTACAAAGGGAAATTTGAGTCTTAGAGAAATAACTTTCTAAAGGTTATCAGGTAGAGTATGATAAAATTGTGATTCACACCAAACTCCAGCTGACAACAAAATCCATGATCTTTCAATGACACAGCTGCCTGAATTATTTTACCAGGATAAACAGAGTATAAAGGAACTCATTTATTTTTCCAAATTGTTAAAATAACATTTTTTTTAAATCTCCTACATGTTCAAACAAATTTGATTCCTTGAAAAGTTTTATAAAAATTTCAGGAGATGTGGGGCACCTGGGTGGCTCAGTTGTTGAGCTTCTGCCTTAGGCTCAGATCTTGATCCCAGAGTCCTGGGATCAAGGCCTGCATGGGGTTCCCTGCTCTGCGGGAAGCCTTCTTCTCCCTCTCCCACTCCCCCTGCTTGTGTTCCCGTTCTCGCTGTGTCTCTCTCTGTCAAATAAATAAATAAAAATTTTTAAAAAAATTCTGGAGATGAGAAGAGCTATTGGATCAGCCAAATAAGGTAAACTTGCATATTTAAGTAACATTTTAATTTGCAGAATGCACAATAATAATTTTGTCTATTTTATCCTAAATAAAAAATGACCAAATGATTTTCTGGGACTATGAATTCTTGCTGATTCTATGAACTATAGTTAGCAAGAAATATCCATTTCAAATTCAGAAGCATGCTGATGGTAGGCAGACAACCTTTTATGAAACAGACAAGACTTTGAAAATATTATTCTAATTTATTTTTTGTAAGATTTTTAAAATACAAAATATTGGTCATTTTAATTTTTCTGCCTAAACACAATTCTTAATTTATTCTGTGAAAATTAAATAAAATACAATGATTTTTAAAAAGCTTTACAAGTCTTAAAACATATGAATGAAAAGTGGTATTACCATTAATCTATCAGATGTTAAATAATTATATGCTGAATTGAATTTCTTTTCTTTTTAAATTTTAATTGAAGTGTAGTAACATACAGTGTTATATTAGTTTCAGGTGTATAATACAGTTATTCAACATCTCCATATATTATTCAGTGATCATAAAGATAAGTGTATTCTTAATTGCCTTCACCTGTTTCACCACCACCCCCACCTCCCCTCTGGTAAAGATCTGTTTGTTCTCTATAGTTAAGAATCTTTTTTGGTTTCTCTCTTTTTTATTGCTGTTGTTCATTTGTTTTCTTTCTTAAATTCCACATATGAGTGAAATCATATGGTATTTGTCTTTCTCTGAATGACTTATTTCACTTAGCATTACACTCTCTAGATCCATCCATGTTGTTGTAAGTGGCGAGATTTCATTCTTTGTTATAGCTGTATAATATTGCAATATGTATTGCAATATTCTTTATCCATTCATCTATTGATGGAGACTTGGGCTGCTTCCATAATTTGGTTACTGTAAATAATGTTGCAATAAACATAGGGGTGCATATATCTGTTCGAATTAGTGTTCTTATATACTTTGGATAAATAGCCAGTAACGCAATTTTGTAGGGTAGTTCTATTTTTAACTTTTTGAGGAAATTCCATACTGTTTTCCAGAGTGGCTGTACCAGTTTGCATTCCCACCAACAGTGCACAAGGGTTCATTTTCCTCCACATCTTCGCCAATACCTGTTGTTTCTTGTGCTTTTGATACTAGCCATTCTGACAGGTGTGAGGTGATATTTCATTGTGGTTTTGAGTTGTAATTCTCTGATGATGAGTGATGTTGAGCGTCTATTTGTGTGTCTGTTGGCCATCTGTATGTCTTTGGAGAAATGTCTGTTCATGTCTTCTGCCCATTTTTTTTAATTGGATTAGTTGGGTATTTTTGGTGTTGAGTTGTATAAGTTCTTTATATGTTGGATACTAACCCTTTATCAGATATGCCATTTGCAAATATCTTCTCCCATTCAGTATGCTTGTCTTTTAGTTTTGTCTTTAGTTTTACTTTAATTTTCACTGTGCAGAAGCTTTTTATTTTGATGCAGTCCCAATAGTTTATTTTTTTGCTTTTGTTTTCTTTGCCTCAGGAGACATATCTAAAGAGAGGTCGTTATGGCCGATATCAGAGAAATTACTTCCTGTGCTCTCTTCTAGGATTTTTACGGTTTCAGGTTTCACAGTTAGTTCCTTAATCCATTTTGAGTTTATTTTGGTGTTATGGTGTAAGAAACTGGTCCAGTTTTCCCAACACCATTTGTTGAAGAGACTGTATTTTTTCCCATTGCATATTCTTTCCTGTTTTGTTGAAGACTGATTAGCCATATAATTGTGGGTTTATTTCTGGGCTTTCTATTCTGTTCTGTTTATCTATGTGTCTGTTGTTGTGACAGTACCATACTGTTTTGATTACTAAACCTTTGTAATATAACCTGAGTCTGGAATCATGACACCTTCAGTTTTATTTTTCTTTTTCAAGATTGCTTTGGCTATACAGGATCTTTTGTGGTTCCATACACATTTGAGGATTGTTTGCTCTGGTTCTGTGAAAAATGCTCTTAGTATTTTGATAGGGATTGCATTAAATATGCAGATTGCTTTGAGTGACATAGTCACTTAAATTATTTTTTCTTCCAATCCATGAGCATGGAATATATTTCCAATTATTTGCATCATCTTCAGTATCTTTCATCAGTGTTTTATACTTTTCAGAGTATATAGGTCTTTCACCTCTTTGGTTAAGGTTATACCTAGGTATCTTATTTTTGGTGCAATTATAAATGAGATTATTCTCTTAATTTCTTTCTGCTACTTCATTATTAGTGTATAGATATGCAAAGGATTTCTGTACACTGAGTTTTTATCTTGCAACTTTACTGAATTCATTTATCAGTTCTAGTAGGTTTTTGGTGGAGTCTTTTGGATCTTATATATATAGTATCATGCCATCTGCAAATAGTGGAAGTTTTACTTCTTCCTTGCCAATTTAGATGCCTTTTATTCCTTTCTCTTGTCTGATTGCTGTGGCTAGGACTTCCAGTACTATGTTGAATAAAAGTGGTAAGAGTGGACATCTTTGTCTTTTTCATGGCTTAGGGGAAAAGCTTTTCCCCACTGAGTATGATGTTAGTTGTGAGTTTTTCATATAAGACTTTTATTATGTTGAGGTATGCTCCCTCTAAACCTACTTTGTTGCAGGTTTTTATCATGAATAGATATTGTACTTTGTCAAATACTTTTTCTGCATCAGTTGAAATGATCATATAGTTTTTATCCTTCCTCTTATTGATGTGTATTACATTGATTGATTTGCAAATATTGAACCATACTTGCATCCTGGAAATGAATCCCCGTCCATCATGGTGAATGATTTTTTTAATGTATTGTTGGATTCAGTTTGCTAATATTTTATTGAGGATTTTTGCATCTATGTTCATCAGAGATATTGACCTGTAGTTCTCTCTAGCTTTCTCTCTCTTTTTTTTTTTTTGTAGTGTCTTTTTCTGGTTTTGGGATCAGAGTAATGCTGGTCTCAGAATGAATTTGGAAGTTTTCCTTCCTCTTCAATTTTAGAAAAGTTTGAGAATAGGTGTTGATTCTTCTCTAAATGTTTGATAGAATTCACCTTTGAAGCCATCTGGTTCTGGACCTTTGTTGGGTATTTTTTGATTACTGGTTTAATTTCATTGCTGGTCATCAGTCTCTTCAAATTTTTTACTTCTTCTTGATTCACTTTTGGTAGGTTATATGTTTCTAGAAATTTAGCCATTCTCCTAGGTTGTTCAATTTGTTGGCATATCATCTTTCATAATACTCTCTTAAAATCATTTGTATTTCTGTGGTGTTGATTGTTACTTCCCCTCCTTCATCTCTGATTTTGCTTATTTGAGTCCTGTCTTTTTTTTTTTTTTTTAATGAATTTGGCTACAGGTTTATCAATTTTGATGATCATTTGAAAGAACCAGATCTTGGTTTCATTGATTTGTTCTATTGTGGTTTTTTTTCCCTAGTTTCTATATCATTTATTTCTGCTCTAAACTTCATTATTTCCTTCCTTCTGTTGGTTTTGTGCTTTATTTGTTCTTTTTTTAGCTCCTTTAGGTGTAAGGTTAGGTTGATTATTTGAGATTTTTCTTGCTTCTTCAGGTGGGCCTGTATTGCTATAAATTTCCCTCTTAGAACCGCTTTCACTGAATCCCAAAGATTTTAGACCACTGTCTTTTCATTTTCATTCCTCTCCATGTCATTTTGATTTTCTCTTTGATATCTTGATTGACCCATTCATTGTTTAGTAGCATGTTATTTAACCTCCATGTGTTGATGGTCTTTCCAGACTTTTTCTCGTGGTTGATTTCTAGTTTCGTAGTGTGGTCAGAAAAGATGCATGGCCTGACTTCAGTCTTTCTGAATTTGTTGAGACTCATTTTGTGGTTTAATATGTGATCTGTTCTGGAGAATGTCCTGTGTGCTCTTGAAAAGAATGTATATTCTGTTGTTTCAGGATGGGATGTTCTGAATATATATGTTAAGTCCATCTAGTCCAGTTTGTCATTCAAAGCCACCGTTTCCTTGTTGCTTTTCTGTTTGGATGATCTATCCATTGATATAAGTGGGGTGTTAAAGACCACTACTACTATTGTATTACTATTGATTAATTTCTTTATGTTTGTTATTAACTGTTTTATGTATTTGGGTGCTCCCATGTTAGGTGCATAAATATTTACATTTGTTATATCTTTGTGCAGATTGTCCCCTTTATTATTACATAATGTCCTTTTTTGTCCCTTATTACAGCCTTTTTTACAGTCTATTTTGTCCAATATAAGTATTACTAACCCAGCTTTCTTTTGACATCTATTTGCATGATAAATGTTTCTCCATCTCCTCACTTTCGATCTTGATGCACCTGTAGGTCTGAAATGAATCTCCTGTAGGCAGCATATAGATGGGTCTTGGGTTTTGTTTGTTTTTGTTTTTGTTTTTTTTTATACATTCATTACCATATGTCTTTTGATTAGAGAGTTTAGTCCATGTAAATCAAAATAATTATTAATAGATATGTATTTATTGCCATTTTGCTACTTCTTTTGTGGTTGTTTTTGCAGTTTTTCTCTGATCCTTTCTTCTTTTTCTCTCTTTCATGGTTCACTGGCTTTTTTTAGTGATATACTTGGATTCCTTTCTCTTTATTTTTTTTGCATATCTGTTACTGGTATTTGATTTGTCATTACCACTGGGCCTGTATATAACATCTCTATATATAGCACTCTATATTAAGTTGGTAGTTGCATAAGTTTAAACCCAATCTTTATTCCTCACCTTTCCAAGTTTTAGATATATGGTGTCATAATTTACATCCTTTTATTTTGTTAACTTTTTGACTGATTTTTGCAGCTATACTTAATTTTACTGCTTTTGTGCTTCCTAATTTTCTTACTCTTGCATATAGTTTTTCCTTTCCCCGTGGAGTCCCCCTTAACATTTCTTGTAGGGCTGATTTAGTGGTCATGAATTATTTTACTTTTGTTTGTCTGGGAAATTCTTTTTTTTTTAATTTTTTTAAATTTTATTTTATTTTATTATGTTATCTTAGTCACCATATAGTACATTAGTTTTTGATGTAGTGTTCCATGGTTCATTGTTTTCATATAACACCCAGTGCTCCATGCAGTACGTGCCCTCCTTAATACTGATCACCAGGCTAACCCATCCCCCCATCACCCTCCCCTCTGAAACCCTCAGTTTGTTTCTTGGAGTCCATAGTCTCTCATGGTTCATCTCCCCCTCCGATTCCCCCCCGTTCATTTTTCCCTTCTTTCTCCTAATGTCCTCCATGCTACTCCTTATGTTCCACAAATAAGTGAAACCATATGATAATTGTCTTTCTCAGCTTGACATATTTCACTTACCATAATATCCTCCAGTCCCATCCGTGTTGATGTAAAAGTTGTGTATTCATCCTTTCTGATGGCTGAGTAATATTCCATTGTATATATGGACCACATCTTTATCCATTCATCTGTTGAAGGGCATCTCGGCTCTTTCTACAATTTGGCTATTGTGGACATTGCTGCTATGAACATTGGGGTGGATGTGGCCCTTCTTTTCACTACATCTGTGATTTTGGGATAAATACCCAGGAGTGCAATTGCTGGGTCAAAGGGTAGCTCTATTTTTAATTTTTTGAGGAACCTCCACACTGTTTTACAAATGGCTATTCCAACTTGCATCCCCACTAACCCTTTTCTCCACAGCTTCTCCAACATTTGTTGTTTCTTGCCTTGTCAATTTTTGCCATTCTAACTGTTAAAAGGTGGTATCTCAAAGTGTTTTTTTTTAATTTTTTTAATTTTATTACGTTATGTTAGTCACCATATAATGCATCATTAGTTTTTGATGTGGTGATCCACAATCCATTGTTTTTGTATAACACCCAGTGCTCCATGCAGTATGTGCCCTCCTTAATACCCATCACTGGGCTAACCCATCCTCCCTCCACCCTCCCCTCTAAAACCCTGTTTGTTTCTCAGAGTCCATAGGCTCTCATGGTTCATCTCCCCCTCCAATTTCTCCCCTTCGTTTTTCCCTTCTTTCTCCTAATGTCCTCCATGCTACTCCTTACGTTCCACAAATAAGTGAAACCGT
Organism: Halichoerus grypus; assembly: GCF_964656455.1. Classification (NCBI taxonomy): domain Eukaryota; kingdom Metazoa; phylum Chordata; class Mammalia; order Carnivora; family Phocidae; genus Halichoerus; species Halichoerus grypus. Next base: position 46,751,171 of record NC_135714.1, read on the forward strand.
ATAATTGTCTTTCTCTGCTTGGCATATTTCACTTAGCATAATATCCTCCAGTCCCATCCATGTTGATGTAAAAGTTGGGTATTCATCCTTTCTGATGGCTGAGTAATATTCCATTGTATATATGGACCACATCTTCTTTATCCATTCATCTGTTGAAGGGCATCTCGGCTCTTTCTACAGTTTGGCTATTGTGGACATTACTGCAGTGACCATTGGGGTGCATATGGCCCTTCTTTTCACTACATCTGTGATTTTGGGGTAAATACCCAGGAGTGCAATTGCTGGGTCATAGGGTAGCTCTATTTTTAACTTTTTGAGGAACCTCCACACTGTTTTCCAAAGTGGCTGTACCAACTTACATTCCCACCAACAGTGTAAGAGGGTTCCCCTTTCTCCACAACCTCTCCAACATTTGTTTCTTTCCCTGTCCATTTTTGCCATTGTAACTGGTGTAAGGTGGTATCTCAGTGTGGTTTTGATTTGGATTTCCCTGATGGCTAATGATGTCGAACATTTTTTCATGTCTGTTAGCCATTTGTACGTCTTCTTCAGAGAAGTGTCTTTTCATGTCTTCTGCCCATTTTTTGACTTGATTATTTGTTTTTTTGGGTGTTGAGTTTGAGAAGTTCTTTATAGATCTTGGATACCAGCCCTTTCTCTGTAGTGTCATTTGCAAATATCTTCTCCCATTCTGTGGGTTGCCTCTTTGTTTTGTTGACTATTTCCTTTGCTGTGCGGAAGCTTTTTATCTTGATGAAGTCCCAAAAGTTCATTTTTGCTTTTGTTTCACTAGCTTTTGGAGATGTGTCTTGAAAGAAGTTGCTGTGGCTGATGTCAAAGAGGTTACTGCCTATGTTCTCCTCTAGGATTTTGATGGATTCCTGTCTCACATTGAGGTCTTTCATCCATTTTGAGTTTATCTTTGTGTATGGTGTTACAGAATGGTCGAGTTTCATTCTTCTGCATGTGGCTGTCCAGTTTTCCCAGCACCATTTATTGAAGAGACTGTCTTTTTTCCATTGCATGTTTTTTCCTGCTTTGTCAAAGATTATTTGACCATAGAGTTGAGGATCCATATCTGGGTTCTCTATTCTGTTCCATTGGTCTATATTCTGTTTTTGTGCCAGTACCATGCTGTGTTGGTGATCACAGCTTTGTAATATAGCTTGAAATCGGGCAACATGATGCCCCCAGCTTTGTTTTTCTTTTTCAACATTTCTTTGGTGATTCGAAGTCTTTTCTGATTCCATACAAATTTTAGGACTGTTTGTTCCACCACTTTGAAAAATGTCATTGGAATTTTGATCGGAATGGCATTGAAGGTATAGATTGCTCTGGGTAGCATAGACATTTTAACAATGTTTATTCTTCCAATCCCTGAGCATGGAATATTTTTACATTTTTTTGTGTCTTCTTTAATTTCTTTCATGAGTGTTCTGTAGTTCCTAGAGTATAGATCCTTTACCTCTTTGGTTAGGTTTATTCTGAGGTATCCTATGGTTTTTGGTGCTATTGTAAATGGAATCATTTCCCTAATTTCTCTTTCTACAGTTGCATTGTTAGTGTATAAGAAAGCAGCTGATTTCTGTGCATTGATTTTGTATCCTGACACATTACTGAATCGCTGTAAGAATTCTAGTAATTTGGGGGTGGAGTCTTTTGGGTTTTCCACATAAAGTATCATGTCATCTGCGAAAAGAGAGTTTGACTTCTTCTTTGCCAATTTGAATACCTTTTATTTATTTTTGTTGTCTGATTGCTGTTGCTAGGACTTCTAGTACTATGTTGAACAATAGTGGCGAGAGTGGGCATCCTTGACGTGTTTCTTATCTTAAGGGAAATGCTCTCAGCTTTTCCCCATTGAGGATGATATTCGCTGTGGGTTTTTCATAGATGGATTTTATGAACTTGAGGAATGTTCCCTCTATCCCTATATTCTGAAGAGTTTTAATAAGGAAAGGAAGTTATATTTTGTCAAATGCTTTTTCTGCATCAATTGAGAGGACCATACGGTTCTTCTCCCTCCTCTTATTAATGTGTTCTATCACATTGACTGATTTTGCAAATGTTGAACCACCCTTGCATCCCGGGGATAAATCCCACTTCGTTGTGGTGGATGATCCTTTTAATGTATTGTTGGATCCTATTAGCTAGAATTTTGTTGAGGATTTTGGAATCCATATTCATCAGAGATATCAGTCTGAAATTCTCCTTTTTGATGGGTCTTTGCCTGGTTTGGGGATTAAGGTAATGCTGGCCTCATAGAATGAGTTTGGAAGTTTTCCTTCTGTTTCTATTTTTTGAAACAGCTTCAGTAGAATAGATATTATTTCTTCTTTGAATGTTTGGTAGAATTCCCCAGGGAATCCATCAGGCCCTGGACTCTTGTTTTTTGGGAGGTTTTTGATCACTGCTTCAATCTCGTTACTGGTTATTGGCCTATTCAGGTTGTCAGTTTCTTCCTGTTTCAGTCTTGGCATCTTATAGGTTTCCAGGAAGGCCTCCATTTCATCCAGATTGCTCAGTTTATTGGCATATAGTTGTTGATAATAATTTCTAATAATTGTTTCTATTTCCTTGGTGTTAGTCGTGACCTCTCCCCTTTCATTCATAATTTTATTAATTTGGATCCTTTGTCTTTTCTTTTGGATAAGTCTGGCCAGTGGTATATTGATCTTATTAATTCTTTCAAAGAACCAACTCTAGTTTCGTTGATCTGATCTACTGTGTTTCTGGTTTCTAATTCATTGATCTCGGCTCTAATTTTAATTATTTCTCTTCTAATGTGGGGCTTAGGCATCATTTGTTGCTTTTTCTCTAGTTCCTTAAGTTGTAGAGTTAGTTGGTGAATTCAGGATTTTTCTATTTTTTTGAGTGAGGCTTGGATAGCTCTGTATTTCCCCCTTAGGACCGCCTTTGCAGTATCCTATAGGTTTTGGACCGATGTGTTTTCATTCTCATTGGTTTCCATGAATTGTTTAAGTTCTTCTTTGATTTCCTGGTTGACCCAAACATTCTTGAGCAGAGTGGTCTTTAGCTTCCAAGTGTTTGAATTTCTGCCAAATTTTTTCTTGTGATTGAGTTCCAGTTTTAGAGCATTGTGGTCTGAGAATATGCAAGGAATAATCTCAATCTTTTGGTATTGGTTGAGACCTGATTTGTGACCCAGTATGTGGTCTATTCTGGAGAAAGGTCCATGTGCGTTCGAGAACAGTGAGTATTCTGTTGTTTTATGGTGGAATGTCCTGTATATATGAGGTCCATCTGGTCCAGTGTATCATTCAAAGCTCTTGTTTCTTTGTTGATTTTCTGCTTAGATGATCTGTCCATTGCTGAGAGTGGAGTATTGAGGTCTCCTACAATTAACATATTGTTATCAATATGACTCTTTATTTTGGTTAACAGTTGGCTTATGTAGATGGCTGCTCCCATGTTGGGGGCATAGATATTTACAGTTGTTAGATCTTCTTGTTGGATAGACCCTTTACGAATGATATAGTGTCCTTCTGTGTCTCTAGCTACAGACTTTAGTTTAAAATCTAATTTGTCTGATATAAGAATTGCTACAGCAGCTTTCTTTTGAGGTCCACTGGCATGGAAGATGGATCTCCATCCTTTCACTTTCAATCTGGATGTATCTTTAGGTTCAAAATGAGTCTCTTGTAGACAGCATATGGATGGGTCCTGTCTTTTTATCCAATCTGCAATCCTGTGCCATTTTATGGGAGCATTTAGGCCATTCACGTTGAGTGATTATTGAAAGATATGAATTAATTGTCATCATGTTGCCTGTGAAGACGTTGTTTTTATAGATTGTCCCTGTAAATTTCTGTTGTATATCACTCTTGGGGTCTTTCTCCTTTTAATATTTCTTGCAGGGCCAGGTTAGTGGTCACATATTCTTTCATTTTCTGCCAGTCTTGGAAGCTCTGCATCTCTCCATCCATTCTAAATGAAAGCCTTGCCGGATAAAGTATTGTTGGTTGCATGTTCTTCTCGTTTAGTACCCTGAATATGTCTTGCCAGGCCTTTCTGGCTTACCAGGTCTCTGTGGATAGGTCTGACATTTTTCTGATGTTCCTCCCTCTGTACATAAGGAATCTCTTCCCCCTAACTGCCCTTAAGATGGTTTCCTTGGTTCTAAGATTTGTGAGTTTTACTATTACATGCCGGGGTGTTGGCCTGTTTTCCTTGATCTTGGGAGGGGTCCTCTCTGCCTCTAGGACACGAATGTTTGTTTCATTCCCCAGATTAGGGAAGTTCTCAGCTACGATTTGCTCAAATACATCTTCTAGTCCTCTCTCTCTCTCCACTCCCTCCGGGATTCCAATTATTCTGACATTGGAACACTTCATGGTGTCACTTATTTCTCTGATTCTATTTTCATGGATTCTGAGTTGTTTTTCCCTGGCCTCCTCTTTTCCCTTTTTATCTATGAAATTGTCTTCCAGGTCACTGATTCGTTCTTCTGCCTCACTTACCTAGCTGTTAGATTATCTAGATTAGATTGGATCTCATTGATAGCATTTTTAAGTTCTGCCAATTCAGCTTTCATTTCTGCCCTTAGAGACTCTATGTTGCCATTAATTGATTTCTCCATTCTAGCTATTGTCTTCACAATTGCTAGCCTGAATTCCATCTCCGACATCTTGGTTATATCTGCATCCATTTGTAAATCTGTGGCATAAGTCATAATCTCTGTCTTTCCTATTTTGGGGGTTCCTCCTCCTAGTCATTCTGTTGATGGGTGGTTGAGGGATGGTATAGAGTCCAAATTATTGACCAGAACCCAAGCAAGATGCACCTGTTTTCTAGGGACCTTAGATTTGCTGGCCTCTTGTTCTCCAAGCCTGTCTTCTGGGGGAGGGGCCTGCCTCGCTGTTACTCAGGCAACCCTGTTTGGGCAGAGTTGCCCTGGCCTTCTGTGGTGGGGGATGGGCTCAGTGGGAACTAGTTTTTTGGGGCTTTGTTCTCTGGCGCCTTTCCCTGGTAGCTTTCCGCGTCTCTTCTGAAGTCAGAGCAGAAGAGACCATTTCCAACCCTCTGCCTCAGAGCAGAGAGATCACAGTCTGTTCTTCAGTGAGCTCTCCAGGCCACACCGTCTCTGTTTCTGTCCATGCTGCTATAAACTGCAGCATCCTGGGTTGTGCACCCCTCTGCAACACTCGCAGTCTTGTCTCCACGTTGGGCTCGTCTCTGCCCTTTTTGCTTCTAAAACCACCAGCAGCTCCCAGTTCGCACACATGACCGCGCCGCTCTGGTTTCTGTCCAGGGGGCTGCCCGAAAGTCCTTTCCCCGCTGCTACCGGTCTGCGAGTCTGTGCCCCATCCGCTGTGCGCGAGGCTGTTGCTCACCAGTGGTGCAGGATCCCCACGGCCAGGCTCCATCCTGCTGCCGTTTATCCTCTGATATCTGCCTGCGGAATCATGACTCCCCACTTCGTACCTCAAAACCAACCATCTGCAATATTCTGTTTGTAGAAATCCAGATCTTCTTACATCTCAGGCTGATTTCATGCTCAGGGTGGTCTGGTAGATATCCAGCTCAATTCTGGGGACCAGTTGGAATAGGGTCCCCTACTCCTCTGCCATCTTTCCCCCCCTGTCTGGGAAATTCTTTATCTCTCCTTCTATTCCAAATGATAGCTTTGCTGGATAGAGAATCTTGGCTGCAGATTTTGTCCTTTCAGCACTTCAAATATATATCCTGCCACTCCTTCTGACAATTAAAATTTCTGCTAAAAAAATCTGCTAGTAGCCTTATAAGGTTTCTGTTATATGTAACTATCTTTCTTTTCTCTGGCTTCTTTCAAAATTCTGTCTTTATCACCACTTTTTGCCATTTTGATTACCATGTGTCCGGGTGTGGACTTCCTTAGGTTGGTTTTGTTGGGGGCTCTCTGTGCCTCCTGGATCTGGATATCTGTTTCCTTCCCCAGATTTGGGAAATTTTCAGCTAGTATTTCATCAAATACATTTTCTGTACCCTTCCCCTTTTTTCTCTTCTTCTTCTAGGATCCCTATAGTGTGAATGTTATTACACTTGATGGTGTCACAAGTCTATTCTCATTTTGCATATTTTTTTCCTCTTACCTGCTCAGCTTGATTACTTTCCATTACTCTGTCCTTCAAGTCACTGATTTGTTTTTCTCCTTCCTCCAGCCTGATATGTATTCTGTCTAGTGTATTTTTAATTTTTTATTGTGTTCTTCATCTGTGATTGGTTCTTTCTTATATCTTTGTTAAGGGTCTCACTGATGTACTCCACTCTTTTCTCTAGTCCACTGAGTATCTTTATGATCATTGCTTTAAATTCTTTATCAGGCATATTACTTATATCTGTTTCACTTCAGTCTCTTGATGTGGTCTTGTCCTGTGTTTTTCATTTGGTACATATTCATCTGTCTCCTCATTTTGTCTAACTCTCTGTGTCTGTTTCTGTGTATGAGGGAAGTCACCAACGTCTCCTACTCTTGAAAGTAATGGCCTTATGAAGAAGAGGTCCTGTGGTGCCCTGCAGTGCAGTGTCCCTGTTCACCATAGCCTAGAGCTTCAGAGGTGTCTCCAGTATGTGTTGCCTGTGCCTTGCTGTTGTGTCTTGGCTGTTTTTTCCTTCAGTCTGATCATCTGCAGTGGCTCTCTTTGCCTGATGTGGGCAATGTCTGGTTCCTGTGGTATTGGGGGATGAGTCTCAGGCCACCTTGTGCTTGAGTTTAGTCAGACCTGGCATTTGCCAGAGATGCAGTATCACTAAACTGCTAGGCATTTTTCCTGCGTTGTCGCCTGAGAAGTTTTCGTTGGAAGGCAGGGCCTGCAATCAGACTGTCTGCCCCCAGCCCACTGCTGGGGCCACAGCCTGAGGTGTGTGTGGTTATGTTCCCCTCATCCCAGGGCAGGAGTCACTTTAGAGTGGTGCTGACCTCTCTCGGTGCTGCTTGCACACTGCCAGGCTTGTGACGCTGGTTTGAATGGGCTCTGGCCAGGAGCCTATTGGAGTAGATGTGCTGCAGCCAGACTGGTTTGGCCAGGGTGGGGCACACAGTTTTAACGAGGTGCTTGAAGGTGTTCTGCAGGAGGGGGCTGCCACCACTGCCACAGCCACCATCAGGACCAAGGACCCACAAAGTTCATGTCAACAAGGGGTTGACAATGTGTGCAGTACTCTTCTGGGGGAGGGGACCCACAGTGCTGGGACTTAGGCAAGCATAACTGGAAAGGCAGATCTGCTATAAGCAGTGTTGGCACCCCACTGGTTCCTGTGGGTGGCCCTGTGTTTATGCTGGGGTGCAGGGGAGGGAAATGGCACCTGGTGGCTCCTTTGTTCCTGGAGATGTCCCTCAGGGAACCCAGTCCCTTGAGGACAGGCTCTGAGATTAGTAAATAATGCTCCTTCCCAGATGCCCCAGGCATTTTTCAAATTGCTGCTTCTAGCTCTGTCCCTGCTGGCTGTTTGTTGTGTTATCTCTTTAAGGGTGGGGACTGGGCTTCCTTTCACCCTCAGGGATCTCCCATAACTGAGCTAATTGATAGTTAAAATTCCAGGCTTTAAGTGTGACTGGTTTGTAAGACCTCACAAAATTTGGATCCTCTAGTTTTCATAGCCAAATATTATGGGGATTCAACTTCCCTGCATGTGGTTCCCAGTGTGAGGGTCTGCTTCTCTCCCCTCTCTGTGCCTGAAGCTCCCTTCCTCCCATGGATGGCCTGCAGTCCATTTAGAGCCCCACTGCATTTTCACCATTCCTACCATCTTCAATGTGGCCTCTTCTCTACCTTTAGTTATAGATTTTGTTCTACCAGTCTTTGGGGCATTTTCTGGGTTATTTACACTGATATGAGTGCTATCCAGTTGTGTCTGTGGGACAACGTGAGCTTAGTGTCCTCCTATTCCGCCATCTTCCCAGACTCCAATCTGAACTGAATTTCTTCAGATAACATAAGATAAATGTTGAGTATTTCTGTAATTGACTCTGTCCTCAAAATTGTTTTTCTTATTAATTCATTTTTATGTTAATGTATCCTCTACAACCTATTAAAGATAAAAATAAAAAGGAAATAAATTGCTTACTCAGTATACTTAACAACTGTAATATTTTTCCTTTCTCAAAACGTAGAAGTCTTTGAAATACAGGTACTCAGGTTTGACTACATTAACAAAGAGTTAATTTAAAGGAACATCTGGTTATTTCTAGTTGCTTTGGATGGGAAAAAAGGATCCAGATGCTTACATAATTCATCCCTCTATCTCTCTCTAGTTGAGAATAAAAATATCTTTGCAATAGATATAGGAAGCAAGAGTTCAGTGCTGTTTGGGCTCATGCATGCCTAACAGAAATGTATGAATACATATTTTTTCAAATTTCTCAAATGGAGGGTGTGCTAAAACCTACACATGTGTCTATATTTATATTCTAACTACACATCTGAAAAATATTTATTGCAGCTACTGTGACCACTATAGGAAAGATACTTGTGGTAGGAAGAATTCTAAGTTGGGCCACCTTCTAGTGTGCATGCTCCATATAATCCCCTCCCCTTGGTGTGGATGTGAACTGTGAATATGACAAATGTCACTGCTATGATAGGTTACATTATATGGCAGATGCAGAGGAATTTTGTAGATATAAAGCTAATCAGCTGACTTTAATTTATGAAAGGGGAGATGATCCCCAGTGGGCCTGACCTAATCAGCCAAGTCCCTTATAAAAACTCAGAAGCAGCTGAGAGGCTATCCTACCATCCTTGAAGAAGCAAGCTGTCAGTAGTTATAAATCAGCAAGAAAATGAATTCTGCTTACAAGGTTGTGAGCTGGGAAGAAGACCCTGAGCCTCACATGAGACCACAGCCCCAGACAGCATCTTGGTTACCACCATGTCAGATTCTGAGCCGGGCTCTGAGTCCTGATGGTACACATGGGATTATACATGTATGCTGTTTCAGGCTTGTGGGAGTTTATTGTATAACAGTGGAAAAGTAATTCAGTACATAGAGTCTATCACAAGGTCTTGAATTTGATAGTGGTTTATACATAGTAGGCACTGATTAATACTCCTATCATAAATTTTAGTTTAACAAAGTAGAGTGAATTTCCATATATCAAGGATTGTTTTCTATCCTGATATCAGCAAAAAGTTCATTAGTAGAAACTTTTTAAGTGTGGCAGCCACAGGTAAATCTCAAGCATACTTGTTCCCAGCTAAAATAGATTTAATGTATATCCTTGGATATAAAAGGTGCTCTTCTACAGACTGAGTAAGAAAGAGGATTATTGTAATACATTGAAAAATAAAAGAGATTTACAGCATTACCAATTGAAGTTTAGCTTCTAGTGCTAGGAATATTTTCCAAGTAGATTGGGTTTGTGAGGTGGAGGTGAAAAGTGGCTTACAAAATAAGAAGGGTTTCTTTTTCAAGACACACAACTAGAGAGGGACATCTAGCAAGAGGTTGTGTAAAAGGATGTGTTCTTCCATAAGCATTATTTGGCTTTGCAATAACACTTGAAGAATTCAGAAATTTTTCTAACAGAGGACTAGAAGAAACAAAAGAAGCTTTATTTTAATGTTCTTTTTTCTTTTTCTTTTTAGAAATAGAATAGTAAGTGAGCAAGAATTTCTTTTGATTATTAGAAGAAAACTTGCCACAGTGCTGTGGTATCACTTAATAAAGTTCAAAATATAGGATGATGCAAAGGAATATGCCTCACAGTATGCAGCATTTTGCATGAAAAAAAAAATCATGGCCATAGAAACATAGAAACATTCAGAAGACCAATTACAGCAGAAATAAGGTACAGAATATATTATCTGAGAGCAGCTTAGAAGCATCCATCCTCAGTGGTTAAAAAAAAAAAGGACAAGATACAGGCAAAACAGTCATCACTTTTGTATAATTAGAAAACAAATAGAGGAGTCATGTTATTGTGAATGCCCATTAACTATTACAAATTGTATTGGAACATTCAAGTGCAATGAATAACCAATGAGTCTATTATACTCATCATTGCCAGAGTGAGTGCTTAATATGAAGTTTATGAAATAAATTGCATTTTATTAAGCAAAACCTCTTTTGTTTGTGATTTTGTCTGAACCTTGGTGAAGAGTTGAACTTTATTTATGGCCTTGCATGTAATTACCAACATTTTACTTTTTCTATTCCTCTCCCTAATTAATACATATTCTAACATCCTAAGTTTACACTTCTGACATTCTTCAAACATTATAGATTTAATTCATTCACTCAATCAAGATTGTTTTTTAGACAAAAAGATAAGGCAAATATAAACAGAAAGCTCAGTGAAATTCATTTGTTAGATGTCTTTAGTAGGGGTTAAAAATGTCAATGCCTGTGTTTTATAACATTTTTCATTAGGGATTTCAAGTCAGCCTTAAGACTAGAAGAAATTTATAGGAAGTCATAAATTTCCAGAGAAGCTAATATGTTTCTTTATTCTTATGCCTTCTCTTAGTTTTAGCTCCATAAACTTTCTGTATGATTCCCTCAGGATAAAGGCAGTACTTGCGTACCTCCCTTCGGTCATTACTTCTCCTCAAAACTCAGCCAGTTGTTCTTTGATTATTTTACATTGATCTTTCTGAATTTTTCCTCTCAAATATGCCCAACTTTTGGAGCTGTTTGTTTTATGTTTCTTGATTTTTAAGGGTCAACTCCCAGCTGATAGCACCCTGGACACTTGATCTGCAGTTTTAAGAGAATGCTTCTTCCTCCTGCCAGGACATCAGCTCCCTTTGGTATTAGTTGTAAGTCATTTCTCTGACATCTTATTCATATTTTTTATTATACTTCTTTGGGGTCTGATGTCTTTTTCTGTAATAAAAACACTAATACCACGCTTTTCTAATAGTTTAAGATCAGTTAGAAACCAGAGACTTTACTCATTTATTGCATTTTAATTTCATTGTATCTCAAAGAAATGCCTCTCCCCCTCTTGTTTTATCAGTCTACATTTCTTCACTTTGTTTTCAATCTTCTGGTACTCCTGTGCTTGAGATAATTTTGAAACACATATGTTTTTAAAGCACTTTTAAAAATAAAGCATAGAAACCAAATGTTCTGCCAAAGCCCTTAAAATTGTCTTCTTCAATTTTAGGTGTGCTAATTTTATTTGTTTGTTTTTTTTCCCTACATCCACTTAAGATTATGGTTTATTCTCCTTAAAACAATGGCTTTCATTTCTCGTTGTTTGTTTTTAACCAAATATAGCATACATCTCTGGTTAAAGCCACATTTTATGTCTCTGAAATCTAAAGTGATAATGAGAACTCATGTTATTAATGAAGCTAGGTCCTGATATTGCTCAATGCTAGGGATAGCACTGGGAGTTTGAATATGGTACAGCCCATCTGGCCTGTTTTTACAATGGAACACACCCATTTCTGTAGTTTCAAGTCCTACTTTATAATCTAAGTAAATAAACATACAAAAGGTGACAACAACAACAAAAAAGTCATCCCTAACCTAATGCACACAGTGGTTTTCCTCTGTGTCCTATCTTAGTTGGCCAACCAACCTAGTTAGCATGGCAGCCTGCATGTCTTTTTAAGGCCTACAGTGGTCCCCCCTTTGTGTATACAGTGTAACCTGCCTCTTGTTTGCTAAGACCCACTCGTGTAGTGCTGCCTGTATAAATTGCATAGGGCTGGGGTGCCTGGATGGCTCAGTCAGTTAAGCATCTGTCTCTGGCTCAGGTCATGATCCCGGGGTCCTGTGATGGAGTCTTGCATCGGGTTCCCTGCTCAGCAGGGAGTCTGCTTGTCCCTTTCCCTCTGCCTGGCCCCCCCTTCTCTCTCTCTCTCTCTGTCAAATAAATAAATAATAATAAAAATTGCACAGGGCTCCACATTCAGAAGTTTCCTGTGCTTAGTACAATTCTCTATTGCCACTCTCTTAAAATTCTTAAAAATTTTTAACAGAAGGCCCACATTTTCATTTTGTATTGGACTCCACAAGTTACGTAGCTGGGCTGGACGGTCATGGCTGCTTTTTGCTACAGTTAACGGCCAAAGTCACAATTCCATGTTTTAAAGTCAGGCATCCAGGTCACATCAGTTAAAAACCAGTGTATGATTATAAAAAGAAACACAAACAGCAAAAGAGAAGTTATTTTAATCTGATAATCTGACATGGTCATGATTTCACGATACTCGCATTTGCTGTAGCTGCACTAGATCTTACAGCCCCACTTCTGGCTGCTCTAGGTATTACCTGTCCCTGCTTGTGCCTTCCCCACTTAACCTTACCCCATGTCCATTTTCCATGTTCCAAGCCAAACATACTAGATGTTCTGGAGATTAGAAAGGCCCAATGAATAGGACCCTTTTAGTCTATCTAGATTCAGAACCACTTGAAAGATAGACAAGAATCAAATTTTTGGAGATCAAAATATCAACTATATTACTGATAAAATGAAGAGAGATAGCTTGACTAAATTTGGTCCAATGTCATGTTAACACTCTTTCAGCTGAAATTCTCCTCCTTGAGCCACAGGCTTCCCCCATACATCTTGCCCCACTAAGCCTAGTACTGGCTTCTTCCTAAAAGAAGGTAGGGGTGAATGTGTCCTGCCGGCTGCTGCCCCTCTCCCTCACTATAGAGAAAATAGAACAGAGCCACACATGCCCCATTACTTCTGAATAAATCCATCAAATAACTCAACTGTAATTAATTGTTGCCCTGGCTTCCACACCGTGGGGATGCCTGTCCTGTCTCTTCCCTCAAGGTCACTGTTCCTCTCAAGGCTCTCCGCCTTATAGTACACTTTCCTTCTAGCTTCTCGGAGCCACCATTTTGGTGTTCCTTGCCCCAGACTCCTGTGTTATTTCTTGTGGTTCCCTTACACCCAATGACACCTATCTAAGTGGTCCCTATTTGAACACTCCTAGGATAATTCTGATTTTAATGTGCCCCATCCATTTTATGTATTCACCTAGACGGACACCACCTGCAGTGGAAAGGTCTATCTCAAAGCATGTAAATCACTTTGTGTATACTAAAACCAGAGTATTTTCTGGTTTTAGGAAATGCAATAAATTTAGTGGCAGGTTGGTAGGGGGAAATCCTTAGCCGTTTTGTTTACATCAATGGCATTTTAAATAAAGGTAGCTTTTTACCATGCTCATGCAACCTTTCTGATCCCTTAGTTATTGAAGCTCTCTTCATGGATAAGCATTTAAAGAACTCCAAGAAGGGATGTTGTCTCATCCATCTTTGTTATCTGCCTTTTCCTGAGAACATTATGATTATGTATGGGATATTGTCTGATCGATATATTTCTATTTAAGGATGCCAGATACTTGAAGTGATTATCTCCCAGACCATACAATATTAGAATCCATTTAGAGCCCTTATTCCATTTTAATTAAAAAAAAAAAATCATTTACAAAACAACTTAATTCAAAGTGCTGGTTTAAAAAAAAAAAAAAAGACGCTGAGTTAGTTAACTGGTATGTGGCAGTAACACTACTTTCCTGAAAAGTAAAATCAAATTGCATTTGTAAACCCTGTTATTCACCTAGTACTCACAGCCTATTGTGATTTGAAACTTTGTAGCTTCACACAGATGAATACAAAACCACACAGCAGGAAAACACTGAAAAAAAAATAGAATCTTAAAAATGAAATAGCTACATGCAGCATGGGTTTCTTTGATACCTACTGGTGGTTTTCTTCTTCTTTTTCTTCTTCTTTTTTTTTTTTAACCAAATAAATTCTCTTGAGGGACATTTGTAGAAGAAGCCATGAGTTTTGAAATACAAGTGAAATAATATACCCTTTAGACATAGGTCTTGCCATAATGTGCACATGGAAAGTCTATTTGTCTTCTTGCTGCATTTAATTTGTTCTCTCCTCCTTAGGAAACTTCTGATAATAACAATTGGAGGTATTTGTGTTACTGCCTTAAATCTCACCACCTTTACATTACTAAAAATAAATTGGATTAAGTTGTGAGCAAACAGTATTTTTTGAACTTCTCTTCAGAGCAGAGTATTGCTCAAGAGTACTAAGAAAATAAAAGAGGCATAGTGGTATGTTTTTCTCTGTCTAGGAAGCTAGTTCCAACCTGGAGCTCTTGATAATAAAGCACTATGGAAAACCCTCCTGGGAAAAGACACCTATGAGCTTAGGTTTAAAGAAACAATCTTTGGCCTCTGTGTTTTCCTTGTTGAGCAACAGAATATCAAAGGACATAAAAGCTTTTTATGAAACTTGGTTTAAAAATGCTCGTGATAGATTTTTCTCTATTTTCCCCAGAATTCAGTGAATAAATATAAGTGTCTAATTATAAAAATAACTAGAACAAAGAAAAGATAGGAAAATATTATGTACATATGAGTCAACTGTTTGAAATGGATTATTAATGAAGTAAATTTCAAACCATCTGGTTTTCTAATCTTGATTAAATTAGAGTGTAATCAGTATGAATGGATCAGCTGTGAGACATACAAAACAGCTACATATAAATGAGTCATGTATAATAATTGTCTATATATTTAAAATGAGAACTTTATGTACTGAACTACTGGAAAATCTACAGATAATAGATTTCTACTCCCTCAGTTCTTCAATGCAAATTACCGTTAGGAATATTCCATGACTTCACATTTATAGGAATCTACTTCTGTTATTTTTTTTTTTTTTTTAACTATCAAGCACTTGTTCATACATTTTTAATTTCTGCTCTTCACTCCGTGAGAGAAAAAGACAAAAGACTGAGTTGGAGACCTTGCTCTCATAAAGCTCGTGCACCCCCTGGGGAGGAAAATAGGTGCACCCAGAATATCAGTGAACACTACAAAACAATTCCCAAACAGGTGCTAGGAATTCAGTATGATTAATGTCCTACATAATTTTCAGAGTTCAATGATCATTCGTGCACACAATTTGATGAAGTTGTGTGTGCAAAGTTGCTGTTTCCTGTGAATAGTTTGAAGCTATGTAGGGACAGCTCTAGGTAAACATTTACATTTTATTTGTTTTTTTTTTAATTTTAATGTCAGCACCTAGAAAGTATGTGGCACATGATCGTGTTCAATCAATGTTTATTAAATGAAAAAATAAATCCCTCTGAACTGAGGAGACATTCTCCCAGCCATCAAAAGCTCTCTGAGCTCTGTAGGCATCCGCACTTGCACTTCCTAGTTGCTATGGTTGCTTATTGCTTAAGCTGCAATATTGTTAACACTTTCAGCATTAGTAGTAATAGTGTTTGTTTTACAGTCATTATCCATCTCCCTGTCAGAGGCCTCCACCATCTCACTGAAAGAGTGGGCCCTGGGAGGGCTGCCCAAGAGCCAGACACCTAGAGGATGTTGTGCCCAACATTGTATATGCTTCTGTCTGTGCTCCAGGAAATGTTTCTGCATTCTCTGTCCCGAAGCACCTCCCCACCTAGTCAGCCACTTGTTTAGCTTGTTTTCACTCCTGGAGTAGTGTCTAGGTTCACTCTGGCTGGTTGAGCCCTGTTCAGGTCCTGAAATGCTGCTGCCTTTGGAATTTTCTCTTGTCCCCTGCTTCATGCCATGTATTGGACCATTTTCTTTCTTTCTTTCTTTCTTTCTTTCTTTCTTTCTTTCTTTCTTTCTTTCTTTCTTTCTTTCTTTTTCATGGATATCAACTCATTTAATTATTTTATTTATTTTTTATTATAATTGACATATAATGTATTATTTGTTTCAGGGGGACAGGTCTGTGATTCATCAGTCTTATATAATACCCAGTGCTCATTACAACACATGTCCTCCTCAATTTCTGATTATTTTTTCTTTACTTAACCTTAATAATTGACTGTTATTAATTAGCTTTACATGAGCTATTTTTAGTCTGGGCTGCCTTCTCCATAGCTATCTTTGGATTCCAAACATGCGTCAAGCAAGTCCTTACCTGGGCCTAAATTACCTATATTCATACCAAACAGACAAGTGTGAGGGTAAAGAAACAGAAAAAAGGTCTCAGACTTAATTTAGATGTAGGAACCTAGGTGTCCTTCATGGAGCAGAACATTTCTGAAGAAACGACAGGTCATAAGAATTCAGGTTTAAGGAGTTCTCTGTAATTAGTACAAGAAGTGAGCAGATAATAACCTAGTTTCTTAGGATCATATTGGAGCCAGGAAAATGTGATCTTCTAATTTTTTTTTTTTTCTCACTTTCCTTGACTATCATCTACTCAATAGCAAAGTGATTCCCTGTAAATGCTCATAACATAAAATTATATGTATAAATATGTTCCTGCTAATTACCTACAATAAAAAATGTTTTATATTATTTTTAAATGCATCTTTTTTTGTTTGTTTGCTTTTGTTTCGGGGATTTTGTGTGTCACCTAATTTCACTAACATCTCTTTTTTTTTTTTTTTTTTAAAGATTTTATTTATTTATTTGAGAGAGAGAGAGAGAATGAGAGACAGAGAGCATGAGAGGGAGGAGGGTCGGAGGGAGAAGCAGACTCCCTGTCAAGCAGGGAGCCCGATGCGGGACTCGATCCCGGGACTCCAGGATCATGACCTGAGCCGAAGGCAGTTGCTTAACCAACTGAGCCACCCAGGCGCCCCACTAACATCTCTTTCCTCAGATGGAAAAGCACCAGCATCAAAACCTGCACTATGAGTGTCACTGGCGTATAAGGGAATCCCAGAGAGAGCAATGCGATGCTCCTTAGAGAAACGCTGTATCTGCTAAGCTGTTGATGGCATGAAAGAGAATATTATGCAAGAAAAATGTGAGCAATGATGATGGTGTCAAACCCTGAATCAGAAGAAGCAGAGCTGGAATGAAAACATATTTTAGGTACTGTTTCCTCAGTGATATGTTTATATTTCCTTTTTATGAATAATTGATAAGGATATTTGATTTAAAAAGCCTAAGTCTAAACAAGTCTAGAAGAGTTCATAAAAATAAAGTAAAATTTATAACTAAAAGAGCATCTGTCATTATTTAATTGGAATCTTTTTTAATGTTATATGAAATAATGGTGCCTGTTAACATTGATAAAACTTAGATTAAATGGAGTAAGGTAATTATGTAATACTTAATGAATTAGCCTGCTTTTGGGCTGCTATCTTAGTCTGAATTCCCAGGAAGAGACTCTGAAGTGGAGATTTGTATTTAAGAAGTTTATTTTGGTGTCCCCAGGATCCAATGAGGGAAAATGAAAAATGTCAGATTGTGCAGGAAAGTTAAGCTGAGATGGACCAACCACTGAGGTGGGCTGTCTCTACCGCACATTCTGCAGCCCTTCAGAATATGTTTTGCCCTGAGTAAGGAGGCCTCTGCATTATACACGCATATCAGCTCATTGGAGGTAAGCTGCCCTGGGACAAGTAGCTGGGCCATGTGGGATGTGGCTTCTTAGGCTGAGAATAATTCTCAGAGAAGGACTCACCTAAGATCCATTCAGTGCCTCTAATCTTAGCAGCCCCTGGGAGTTTCTCAGTCCTACAGAGAACTTCTGGGTGACGCACTTTATGTCCACTACAATGTACCTCTTACCTGACTCAGAACCGATTGCTTCATGGGAAAGTTCTGGGAAACGCTCCTCTTTCTGGTCATTTCCTTGTGGAAGCTAAAAACAAGAAACATCTTAGGGGAAACTACACTCTGCTGGTGCAGCTTGTTTTAAGGTCACCACTGATCCTAATGGCCACCTTACTCTGTTGTCTTATGGCTGACACGAGCTTGCAGCTTGGCTGAGTGAGGGGACCTACCTGCTAGTTCCTGTGAAGTCTGAATTTCTGGTGACTATAACATTCCCAGGCTATGAATGATGCATTTGCCCCTTTATCATTTAAAATTGGGCAAGGGTAGCTCAAGAACAACCTTAACATATCACAAGGGTCTCAGACATACTCTTTTTTACCTCCTTTATGTATCAGCAGACCTCCCTTTTCTTGATAATCAGGGACAATTATGCCTGGAAGATGGTTTTCCTCTTATCAGATGCACTCATGGTATGAGGATCCAGAAATGACTGGATTCCCCTCCATTAGGACTCGAGCTCAGTGTCCTTGTGAAAACATTTTCTCTCCCACAACAGATCTCTAAATCTGAAGATTTAGACCACTAGATCTGAATAGCGCAGAGTTGTTCAGACAAGATGCAATTTTCTACAAGCCGGACCACTGGGAGTGATGGTGAGCAGCATCATCACCACTGCTTCTACCCCTTGGTTCCTGGAACCAGGTTATCTACCCACTGGGAATATCATAATTATTATTGATTGATTTGGGATACATATATACACATATGTGTATGATGATATAATACATATATGTGTTTGCATGTAATGTAATAATGTAATGCACATATTTTATAGTTATGTAATTTATAAATATTTTTAAAAATATGCATTTCTCCCTCCCCTTGTAGGATGGCTTCTCATCTTTGCCAAGTATCCTCTAACATGGAGCCTAGGTTGTACCTTAATGAGGTCATCCCGCATCCCAACACTCTATAAGGTCTGCAGCTTCTGAAAGGTAAGTCATACAGTAGGATCATTGGACCCCGTGTCATGCCTCTTTGTCTTACAAGTGGTTCCTTAGTTCAGTCAGATGTGATGGAAGGTCCTGTGTTTGTATGTCTAACGCTGCCATGGATAGTGGTGCTGGCTGAGGCACAGAGATAAATATCATTTCTGGGTTGGAAGGGGTCTAACTTGAGCTACCTGCCACCAAGGGGCTTATTGATCTTGAGGAATAGTATTATATGAAGTTGTCAACTTCGGTCTTTGTTAGTGGCAGGATAAACAGTATACACTTGCTATAAATTTATAGGTCTGTCCTCTTTTTTCTTCAGTGGGTTCCAGGTCTAAAAGTCTTAAGTCCAGAAATTGGGCTAGGGAGTGTGACTTTTTATTGGGGTTGTTGTGTGAGTTTTCTGATCATCCAATCCTTACCTATTGTGATGTTATGGATTAACTAATATGCTTATTTTGTGCCTATCTCACTTGCCCCTATGTTGTCTTTACTGTTTTCATAGCTAGCAATCTGTGGATCAAGCTTTCCTAGCTGCCAGGCCAAACTTCCTGCCAATTTGATATTCATTCCCACCTTTTGTTCAGACATTTGACTTCTATTATGTTAGAGTCCAATCACCCCCATTGCTCTCAGCAAACAGTTCTGTTACAGCTTCCCCTACCATGAGCCTGACCTACAAGAGCAAAACCACCCTTGAGCTTCACAAAGTTACCCACAATGTAACTCCCACTAGCATATGTTTTATTTTATTTTATTTTTTTAAAGATTTTATTTATTTATTTGACAGAGATAGAGAGAGAGAGCACAAGTAGGCAGAGAGGCAGGCAGAGGGAGAAGGAGAAGCAGGCTTCCTGCGGAGCAGGGAGCCCGATGTGGGGCTCAATCCCAGGACCCCGGGATCATGACCTGAGCCGAAGGCAGCCGCTTAACCAACTGAGCCACCCAGGCGCCCCCCCACTAGCATATGTTTTATCAATTTGTGAAATGGGATGTCATCTAGGCTCCTCTGGGAGCATAATCAATTGATGGGTTTTCTGGTCTCACAAAGTATCACTACTCTAGCATCCTTACTTCTATAAGCCTTTTGACCCCTTTTCTATTGTCTACCAAGGTAGCCAGTGATATATCTGCTGCACTTAATATGCTACATTGCTTTCTTCAGGATTCCAACAGGCATTTTATCAGTGTTCCTTCTCAAGGTATTAAATCTTGGATATTGAATACTTTTTCCCAGGGTATTAAATCCTTATACTAGAAGAATACTCTCAATTCAATAAGCTTTCCCTTTTCTACCCCTATTTTCTACCTGCCTTACTACAGCTCCATTGGGATCTAGTATTATATAGACTTTCAGAGCTTCTTCCAGTTTGTGTGGTCTAGGTCCCGCAGCTCCTTTGGAGTATAGACCCTTTCTTCCCTTAGAAGGTCCAGCACTTCCCTAACTGAATTATGTTGTAATGTGCCCAAAGTTAACAGTCTAGTGATCAGAAGAGGAAGTGGGGTTAGATCCTATGGTCTTTGCATCGCCTCCAATCAAGGCAGGAATTCTGGCTTCTAAGAAAAAGAGTGACTTATTTCTGCATTCCTAGTAGGTTTAGGGAGATGCAAAGTTTCCAAGCTTCCAAGAACACTAAGATGTTCACATCCTAGTCTTAACTCAGTGTCCTACTTCTTCTCAACCAGAACTATGACCTTGGTGGAACAGACTGGCTAGGTTGAAAATCCATCTTTTTCTGGAGCTCTGCTATTCCTATGTTCTTACTTTAAATGTGGGAGATAAGTATCTCTTTGTATGCTGCCAAGGAGTCACTTAGACTTTTAGCCAGTATTGCTAAAGCGGCTACAATTGATGATTAATCACCCTCAGCCTTTCATTTTATTCCTCCAAAGCATCAATGGCACATCAACATAGCTGTTTGATTCCATTGGCCTTATAATTAGAATGTCCTAAACCTCCTGAAGGCCTGAGATATTGCAACCACCAGTACGGTGCATTGCACTTGTGTCCTGTATCAATTTTCCACCAATAAATGTTTGAACAACTGTATTGCTACAGCATGCCAGGGGTTCTTAGAGCTCTACCTACTACCAGTGATGAGGTCCTTATTGTCAGCCAGTCTACAAAATATTCTTAGAGACTGATTCATCAGATAAATCTTGGTACTGAATATATTAGTTCAGGTTCCTTGAAAAACAGACTTTGCAGTAGAGACATGCAAGCAGGACTACCATAGGGAGGAGTAGTATTGGAGATTGTCTTTACCCTCAGTACAGACTGGATGAGTAAAGAAGTAGGATTGGGCAGAGGAAGGAGTTGAACTGCGAGACAGTCACACGGGCCTTAGCCAGTCCATGAGAAGCTGGGATGTTTCTCTAGATTGACCCACCCTGAGGCATGGCTGTCATTGCCCTGCCACATCCATATTTGTTTCCAAGAACCATCCTAGTTTTCTAGCACCAGTCTTTGGAGGTGAACTTCCCTAGAGGAGGGGGCATGACCTAGATGATCAGGTTCTCTTAGCCTGAGGTTAGGCCTCTAGAGGTGCTCAGCTGAGGGCTGTCAGCCCCTAAATGGGACAGCGGGGTGATAACACTGCTTAATCCACTCAACTACTTAGACTTTTCATTTCCATCTGCCTTCTCCTTGAGGTTTGCCCAGACTGCTATTTCAATGCTGTCCGTAGGACTACTCTTTTTCTCCCAAGTGGCTTTCCATTTTGCCCATTGCAATCATTACCAAGCTGCTATGACTCACACGCCCACCGCCTCTTCTCTTGCTGCTGGATGGCAGAGTACTGTTGCAGGAGATGTAAAACTATGCAGACCTGTCCCAGTACAAATTCATGCTGTGCAACTGCAGTTACATTTTCACAATTATAAGCACAAACATATGAAATCACCTCAGGCAATGCTTTGACAGCTCCCTAGGGTATTGCTCAATTCTGAAGAACACTATGAAATAGCTTTAAAAAGAATATGCTTGACTACCCAGCAGCAGAATACACAGACAGAACTAAGCCAGGCCTCAAGCAAAGTAAATTCCTTCTCCAACCGCTTGACAATGTTATGAAATGATAATGAAAGTTATGCATAACTAACAACTTAAAATTCATACCCACTGAAATATTTCTCAACGTAAAAAATAGTGTTAAACTCATTGTGTAAAACTACGTGAACAAAGAAAAGCCATGTTTAAATCCCGATTTCCCTTTCACCTTGGAAATTACTTCAGAAGGCAAGAATATGAGAAAATACCTTTTCAGTCAGGATTCAGTCAGAAATTCTATTGAATTACTATGTGTCAGGCACTGTTCTAGGAATTAGAGCCATGGCAGTAAGAAAACTCTCAAATCTTGCTGAAATTGCAGCATTTTCCACTTGCTAGTCTTCAGTTGTTCCCTTCCCTCTCCCATCTCCTTGCCCCCCCAACTTCCACTTCCTCTGTCACTGCTGCATAGTGCAACTCCCCAAAGCCTAGTTTGGCTCCAGCATAACCTTTTCTTTTCTTACTCTT
Organism: Halichoerus grypus; assembly: GCF_964656455.1. Classification (NCBI taxonomy): domain Eukaryota; kingdom Metazoa; phylum Chordata; class Mammalia; order Carnivora; family Phocidae; genus Halichoerus; species Halichoerus grypus. Next base: position 46,773,175 of record NC_135714.1, read on the forward strand.
CCTCCTCCTGTAGCAATACTTTTCCATATTTTGTTTTTCTCATTATCTAAGCCTGCTGTGAGCTCCTGAAAAGGGATATTGCCCTTTCTGTCTCCCTTCCCTACCCCTCATTTCCTCTCTCTCTCTCCCTCTTCCTTTCTTTGTCTGTCTTCCTCCCCCTCTTCCTTCTCCTCTTTCTTGCTCATTTACTTTTTAGGATTTTTATTACTATTATTACGGTAGTAAAGGAGAAAAAACCCACAATGCTTATAGGAGGCAGTTTTCCTTCTTTTTTAAAAATTTTATTTATTGGAGAGAGAGAGAACAAGAGAAAGAGAGAGCATGACTGGGGGGGAGGGGCAGAGGGAGAGGGAGAAGCAGACTCCCCCCAGAGCAGGGAGTCAGATGTGGGGCTTGATCCCAGGACCCTGAGGTCATGAAGGCAGACACTTAACCGACTGAGCCACTCAGGCACCCCTGTAGTTTTCCTTCTTTCAAAGAATTTAACTGAGAAAAAAGAACAAAAATTTTCCTGGTACAAAGTTTTAAAAGAAATTTATATTGTATGTCTTTATTTAATAGGCATAAAGTGATGCAGCCAGAATTAACTGTAATTTGCTAGAATACATAGACATTTTCGTCAGTTGACTTTTCTTGGTCTTCTTTTCTCTGATATATTTTCCTTCACCTTATTTCAGTAGTGCCTGCCCCCTGGCCCCTGCCATGGTTTAAATCTTACCATCCCTAAGAGCAGCTTTATCCACCAATTTTGAGCTCTGAGTACCTCAGGCCACAGCCTCCTATCTCTCTACCTCTCTCACTCTTTTCTTTCTAACCTGCTGGTTTGAGTTCTTCTCTATTCCAAAAGTCCGCCACCCTCTTCTGATTTTAGTTCCTTCCTAGCTCACATAGACTATAACTTCACAATCTGGTCCCCATCCTCCCGTTTGAAAATCACATATCTTTGCAAATCCTCTCCATTAGAAGTGAATGAACCCTCAAGAAATATATTCCAGTGAGTTGAAAGCAATTTCATTCGTATCCTTTCTTTTCCATTTCACATATAACATGATGGCAAGGAAACAATCTATGGCAAAAGACAAGCAGATAGAAAATGTGGAATAAAGAAAAAGAAAAATCATGTACAGTTTTAATCAAATATTGCATGGCACTAATTAATACTGCCAACACTATATTTTTATTTTCATAGCTCAGGTCTTCTTAAACATGGAGTGTTTCTCATATTCAACAATGTCCCAGATTTAACATTTTTTTATCTTAATGTTTATCCATCAATATCCCTCAATTTGTTTTCAAGAAAGTGAAAGTTGTAGCAAAGGCCAGTGACTCAGGGCAGCTGATAACGTTCATTTCAAATCTAAACTTGATAGTTTAGAATCAGATGTGATACTCATTCTACAAATTCCACAGTGCTAGACATTTAATTTCATTTTTCTAAAATTGAACCTAATTTCATGATCAAGCCCTAATTTTGTGGGTCATGAAAACCTGAGTTCAGGTGAGAATTTCTCCCAACTCCCTTTTTCTTTTAGGCCATGGCAAGAAATGAAAGTCTCCCATAATGCAGCAGTCAGTGGGGGGAAGGGTCAGTAATATCCTGACCATGTTGTCCATCACTGAGCACCATTTCGCCCAATTCTCAAGTGTTGCTTTACACAATAGGGTGTTGCATTCTCCCCTGTTCAAAAACATAAGCTCTTTTCAGGTTTGTCTCTCTCTCTCTTTCTCTGTTGTCTTACCTTCTTAGATACAAAAGAAAAATACGTTATTCCCAACCCACTTGAAGGAAAAAGTGAAGTCGTGTAAAGCTCTTCATTACCTTCATGTTAATCTTGCCAGTAGTATATACATTTCATGGCTGTCTGCAGCACACTTGGGATATGAATGAGCTCTATGACAAGATTTCTTAACCTTGGCACTATTGACACTTTGGTCTAGATAATTATTTGTGGTCTCATGCCCTGTGGGGAGATTAGCAGTATCCCTGGCCTATTCCCACTAGATTCTGTCCACCACCACCACCACCACCACCATGGGTCTTTACAATCAGAAACTCTCTGGGCATTAGCAGTCACCCCAGTTGGGAACCACTGCATTCTGAGGATGCATTTGATTCACCTGCCTCCATTTATTTTCTGCTGCTCCTGACTGGTTTAATAACAGAAATCTCTGAAACCTTTTCAACAACCTGGGTTCTTCTCTGCAAATCAGGAGCACAAATCTTCTTTCATCCTTGACCCTCAAATCTATCCTTTACCCCACTCTGTATTTGGCTTGGTAGGGCCTGAAGTTCACAGGAAGTAGGCCCTCATGTCTGATACATATACTCTTATCTATCTTTTCAGTTCAGTTTCTTCTTCTTTCCCTCTTTTGCCCTCCCTTTTTCTCTCCCTCGCTTCCCTTCCTCCTTTGCCCCACCCCTCCCTTCTATTCTCTTCACCTCACTTTCTTCCCCTTCACTTTCACCCATCCCATTCCATTCTCTTTCCTTCTCTTTTTTGTCCTCTCTTTTCTTTTTATATATCAAATCATATTCTCAATATTTCACCTTATGTGTTCACCTTGGGGCTTGACTATCAAATATCAAGAATTTGCCTCTTATGTTTCCTCAGGAGAAATGGACACTATGGCTCAATGCTCAATAATGGAAAGAATTAAAGAAGCATAGAATACCAGTGAAGGAAGTATCCCTTAATGTCTCACAATGTGATACCTCTACTGCCTTCTGCAGCTTAATCACCAGCAGGTCTGACATATAGTTCCAGTTCTGATTTTATTTAAAATCTAAGAAACATCTGAGTGCACAGAGATCAATTTCAGCACATTCATGTAGTGTAGTATTACATGGCAATTGAAAAGGGAGTTATTGGCCTGAAAATCACTTTTTATCATGCTGGGAGTAATCATACTGCCTTCCCATGGACACTTGTCAGTGTTCCTTAATTATATTGCCAGCAAGAGACCCAAAATGAACATTAAAAAAATGTTAATCCAAAATCGGTATGTGTATCTACATACACATAATAGTATCAATTCCCTTATTTCTCTAGCTTGAGAAATGCAGATACATATATTATTTTGTTTGCCTGTTGCCAAATAACAAGCCACCTCAAAACTTAGTAGCTTAATACAAGAGCCACTTTTTTATACCTCATGGTTTTGTAGGGTGACTGGGTTTGGCCCATGTAATTTTGTGATGTAAGTGATGTCAGTTGAGCTGTGTATATCTGGAAGATCAACAAGATGAGGCCATCCAAAATGGCTCACTCGGATGACTCATATGGCTGTTGGCTTGAAACTTACCTAGAGCTGTTCAAAATAGTGCTTTGGTTATGCTCCATGTGGCCTCTTCATTTGGCTTATGCCCCTCAGAGCATGGGGACTGGATTTGGAGAGATTACAGGAAATAGAAGCTGCCAGTCAGTCCGTTTAAGGCCTGGGCTCGGGGGGGTTCCAGAACATTACTTTCACTGCATTCTATTAATCAAATCCATTCACAGATTCTAAAAGAGGATGGATTTCTGGAGCCATCTTTAGAGACTAGCAACCATGTATTTTAATAGCACACTCATTGAAGAGTGGTTGCATTTGTAAAAATCAAGCTCTGTAACATTTTATTTTGTAGACAAATGCATATTTTTTAAAAATTCATATAATTTTTCTTAAATATGAAATTGTTTGCATTTATGCCCATTTATGATAATGTAAATTTTTTTTTTTTTTAAAGATTTTATTTATTTGACAGAGAGACACACAGCGAGAGAGGGAACAGAAGCAGGGGGAGTGGGAGAGGGAGAAGCAGGCTTCCCGCTGCGCAGGGAGCCTGATGTGGGGCTCGATCCCAGAATTCTGGGATCACGACCTGAGCCGAAGGCAGACGCCCAACGACTGAGCCACCCAGGCGCCCCGATAATGTAAATATTTTGCGTTAGATATGATGACATGATTTTTGATTACAAGTTAAGATTTGTAATGTTTCTTACACTCTGTGGGATACTGACTCATTTATAATGGAAGTATAGTCTCCCTCTGCTTTCCTCTAATTCAAAATACATTTGCGTTGTTTTTACTTTTAAGGTATCATAAATAAACTCTCATACATTGCTGTTGGGAGTGTAATTTCACTAAACCACCCAGGAAAAATGGTTGACAGCATCTACCATAGCTAAACATTTGCATGTCCTATTAATCAGAATTCCACTCCTGGATATACCCAACAGAAGTGGGATAACTTTTTTCACCTTCATAATTTTAAACATTCAAAAACAAGTCAAAGTTTAATTTTTGACTTATGAGATATAGACTTAAGACAATCTTAGTAAAAATCTAAAAAAAAATCTAGTAAAAATTTAAAAAAAAAATCTAAAAAAAAAGAACAAAAAATCTAACATTTTGGAAAGAGTACATCAAATGCTTCTGACATTTACATTTTGTTCTCTTTGGGAGAGTCATGTCTTTTTTGTGGTATATATAATATAGTTCTGCTTTATATTAAAAGAAAAACATAGAGATTCAGTCATGACACTGTCAATAACTGTGAAGGTAATTGTAAGTTACTTGCAAGCTCACAAATTACTTCTACAGTTTCAAGGATGCTGGCAGAGGTCAAAGACTCCTCGGTCAGAGACAAAAAGAGTTTATTACTAATGGCACAACGAGCATCCTGAGCTTTATGTTTTCATTTGTTCTCCTTGACCTCCAAGTCCCATGGATGACTTGAAGAGGCCCAGGTGGATGTTGTACATCCAGTAGGTTTACATCATGAGAAACCCAGACTTCAGGAAACCCAAATCTTTTATTATGGATTTGAAGAAAAACTGCCCCATCTTTGTTCCAGGAGAGACATGATCTTTAGTATACTGCACAGTCAGCAACCTTGTCGTCTACTCCAGTGTGGGACTATACAAACAACCCTAAAAGAAAAGCCCAAGTAAAGGCTATCAGTGCCTCCCTGGCAAGATATGCAGAAACAAAAGGGATCCATGGAACATTATGTACCAACAGAGAAAAGATTAATTATTTACTTTTTCTCTATCCTATAATTATTGAAATTTTTGATTAAGAACTCTCTAGTTATAGCCTCAAATAGTTTATAAGAGCCTGTAGAAGAATTTTTTGTCAATTCATTTTTACTAATTTTTATGGGATTATTTATTTACTGAGTAACCCCATTGATTAATACCCTTTGAAGTTAAATGCAGAATTCACATGATATTTTTGCAAGTATATGGCAAGTAGTGCCCTGGCAAATGAGCTGTGCTAAACACAGCAAAGTAGTGAATATACTTTCAGGGTTATAAACAAGAGCATAAATATTTGTATTAGTTTGTCTTGGACCGTTCTGGAAAGTATTAAAACAGAGGTGGAAAACTATTAAATGTGGAACCAGACAAGTTTTACATACTGTCTCTACCACTAAAGAAGTGATTTTGCCTTAGGCATATTAGTTTTCTAATCCTTACACTTTATTTTGCAAAATGGAAGGGCCAGTGCAGAATAAGGATCCTATATGTAGGCTTTGGAGTAAGTTGCCCAAGGTAGAATTTGATTCAGTCATGACACTGTCAATAACTGTGAAGGTAATTGTAAGTTACTTGCAAGCTCACAAATTACTTCTACAGTTTCAAGGATGCTGGCAGAGGTCAAAGACTCCTCGGTCAGAGACAAAAAGAGTTTATTACTAATGGCACAACGAGCATCCTGAGCTTTATGTTTTCATTTGTTCTCCTTGACCTCCAAGTCCCATGGATGACTTGAAGAGGCCCAGGTGGATGTTGTACATCCAGTAGGTTTACATCATGAGAAACCCAGACTTCAGGAAACCCAAATCTTTTATTATGGATTTGAAGAAAAACTGCCCCATCTTTGTTCCAGGAGAGACATGATCTTTAGTATACTGCACAGTCAGCAACCTTGTCGTCTACTCCAGTGTGGGACTATACAAACAACCCTAAAAGAAAAGCCCAAGTAAAGGCTATCAGTGCCTCCCTGGCAAGATATGCAGAAACAAAAGGGATCCATGGAACATTATGTACCAACAGAGAAAAGATTAATTATTTACTTTTTCTCTATCCTATAATTATTGAAATTTTTGATTAAGAACTCTCTAGTTATAGCCTCAAATAGTTTATAAGAGCCTGTAGAAGAATTTTTTGTCAATTCATTTTTACTAATTTTTATGGGATTATTTATTTACTGAGTAACCCCATTGATTAATACCCTTTGAAGTTAAATGCAGAATTCACATGATATTTTTGCAAGTATATGGCAAGTAGTGCCCTGGCAAATGAGCTGTGCTAAACACAGCAAAGTAGTGAATATACTTTCAGGGTTATAAACAAGAGCATAAATATTTGTATTAGTTTGTCTTGGACCGTTCTGGAAAGTATTAAAACAGAGGTGGAAAACTATTAAATGTGGAACCAGACAAGTTTTACATACTGTCTCTACCACTAAAGAAGTGATTTTGCCTTAGGCATATTAGTTTTCTAATCCTTACACTTTATTTTGCAAAATGGAAGGGCCAGTGCAGAATAAGGATCCTATATGTAGGCTTTGGAGTAAGTTGCCCAAGGTAGAATTTGATTCAGTCACAGCTGCTTACAATTTGGTTTGGATAAGCTTCTTAGTCTCATTGTTGCATTATTTTTAATCTTGTTAAAATCGCACAATGTCTCTAAAAAATACATCCCTAATAAGTATCATTTTGCTATTATTTGAAATGTTTATTACAGATCTACAAGATTTACCATATGTTTTAAATGAGTTAAAGTATGGGAAAGATGGAAAATATTTTAGATTACACAGTAAGTGCATTATAAAAGTTGACCAAAAAGAAAAAGTTGATCAGTTTATCTTTCTGGATTAACAGTTAATCAGAGCTGTATATATAAAATAAAAGTAAATAACCAAGTATAATCTATTTTGGTGATTTTCATATTGGCATGCTGTCTTGTATATTTGGGCAGTCTTAAAACCAGAAGAGCTAGGGGTATGAATTTACAACTATCAATCTCCATTCTAAAAAATCTGAACCAACTCCTAAGGCCATTTAAGATGTTTTCAAGAAATTATTATACGATATTAGTACATAATATTATGTATTTAAAATGGAAAATGACATATAATGACAGTGTTACATTGCTTTAGTTTACTTTAAAATGCTTCAGTATACAGAGTCCAACATAAATGTGTGTTTTCTGGCTTTAATCTACTTACTTATCTCAGAGAAGTTACTTAATAGACACAGAAATGCACACTCTAAAAATGGTTACCTGTTACTTGAACAATTCTGATTCAGAATGCCTGCTCTTACTTAGTCTCCTTTGCTCATTGCTGGCAGGTTGGTGAGGGTGAGGGTGAGGGAGAGAGGATGATAGAAAAGAAGCAGAGTCAGGACTGCAGGAAGGACTTTCCTACCTCTTCTCTTTTGCTTGTGTTAACACTCTGGGAGGCTAGGACTGGAGCAGGAGCAGCAGCCTACAACAAAGTAGCAAAATGGGATGGGGGGTAAATTTAGGGAGGGAGAATCACCAGTGACAGCCCCAAAGATCCTAAAAGAAGGAAGCTGAAGTTTCAGCTGAACAGCATCCAACGTCCAAGTGCCTAAGACTGAAGATCCTTGTTTATCAAAAACAGCTGAAGCATGTCCCACAACTTGGAGAGAATGATCTGTGGAAGTAGAAAATTTGCCCTCTTTCCCACCAGTCCTTTCATTAATTTTTTTTTTTCTCCCAGTGAAGTAAAAAGCAAAACAGGAAGAATGAAGAGCCATAAAGGGGTCATTGCAGCATGAAGATGATGATGGCATGGACTCTCCATTAGCTCTTCTTTGCCAGGCTGGTGCAAGAGCAGAAGGGGATCCCTTGTCAGGGAACTCTATTAGTCGCCCAGGATTGGCTGCAGGAGCACTAATACAGAGTTTATCCCTAAAAGCAAGAAAAAAACTTTACTGTATCAACACATCTACCTATGCTGGAGGGTGGTAATTGGTTTATCAAAAATTCACTGTGTTTTTCTCTGACATGCTAAATAAGGATATTAAAGATTGAAGTCAGTTTACAATTTTCTGCCTAAGGGCTGACATTGATGAAGCTAGCTCTGTGGAGTTAGCAATAGTATTAACAACGTTGTGCTTGCTCTAGATATCATGGTATTCTAGCCAACTAGATGCAACTGATACCAAGGGTGCCACTATCTCCTAAGCTGTTTCCATGAGAATTAATTTTAGCTCGTCCATCAATAATCTGCCACCTCACTGAGACTGGTAAAAGTAACTTGTGACATAACCTTTTCTCTTTCGCTTGTGTTAACACTCTGGGAGGCTAGGACTGGGGCAGTAGCAGCAGCCTACAACAAAGTAGCGAAATGGGATGGGGAGTAAATTTAGGGAGGGAGAATCCCCAGTGACAGCAAATAACCATTGCATGTGCCTTGAATCATGTGCTTAGGAGAGTCTGCAACTTTGCTAAACTCACAAGAGTAAGTTGTGTGATAGGTTTTGCCTGCTTGCTGGTACAGAATTTATTCAGAGACTTGCTCTTGTCTGGTACTCCACCTAGTAGAGAGATTGTGGGAGAGGCGAATTAGAGTCCTCATCTCTAATTTCTGAAGCCTATAGATATCTACCAAAATCAGTTAATATTGTAAATGGCCAAGTTGACTTAATTTAGTTCACAAAAGCTGAGAATCATGAAGAAAAGATGACTGACTCACGGACTGACTTAATTCACTGTCTGTCCGGCAATGTACCTTTCAACATGGAAGATACTTTATTGAATTAACCATATTACAAGAATTTGACTTGATGCTTCTAAACACAGAAACTTCTTTTTTTTTTTTTTTTTTTTCCAAGAGTTGACATTATAAATGATTCTCAGGGAGAGAAGTCATATTACCCAACTTCACGTGGAATGGTATTATAATCCAGACAGAATTATAATCTAGTAATTTGTAATGAGAAAATCAACTGTCCAGGAGACTAAGATGTTTGAATAATGAGATCAGTATATTCTCTCCCCAGAAGAAATCTTCATGGTCAGAAAAATTATAATCAAAAGCTGAAAATAGTGATAGAGCAACAGAAGCTAATGGGTTAAACCAATACAGGCAATATTTGTTTCATAACCACATAGGAACCAGAGCATTCATATTTTCAATTCCAGTATACTTGTCTTGAAAATACATGAATGAGCACATTGGAAATCTCTGGGAATTGGATGACCCCTTTCTAAGACCATGTAACTGACTCCTGGCCTAGTATTTCCCTAAACAGGGTCAATACCAATGATTATATTTTTGATAGTGAATTATAGTCACTCTGAAATAAACTGATTACTTCAAATTATAATCCCAGACTGCAGTTCCATACAGCCTGATTGATGTACTAGGTATTTATAAATGTCTCAGGGAGATACTTTGGCTGTATTGTTGTTTTATTCCCACCATTTGCTTAAAACTGAGTAATTAAATAAATTTGATGAGTTTAAGTCTTAAAGATGACTTTTGTTGTAGTTTTCACATTGTCTGGGGCTTCCACACTGTTCCACACAGCTAGTAACAATAGTGCACAAGTAGGTGACCATTCATATCTTTCTGATTCAGGCTCGGTTTCTTCTCTCTAATTTTTAAATCTATCTTCTTTTCTTCTTATGGTTTCCCTAGAAACTGAAGATAAGATAGGAATGTACTAATTGGCATGAAATATCATATAATTTATGGGATATAAAAGAGGAAGGAAAAACATATTGACATTTCCCTTTCTCTGATTCTTCTGGAAAGAATGAAAATAGAACTGAACTAGTCTTACAACTTTCATCTATGACTTATTTTAAATACATTTACCATTTTGGTCATTAGTAAATATATATTTTCACAAATCGGTTGCACAATGATTTGACCATGTCTGGAGCTACAAAATCAGTGGATGCTCTCATTTTGATTCTCTCAGAATGCCACAGACAGCTCAGAGTTTACCACTGTCTTGCTTTTGTCCTCATGCTGCCAAGAATGTGTTTAATGTTTTATTAAATTGTAGGATTCTTCTGATTGTTAAACCTGCATTAGGGTAGAGTCTGAGACCAACATTTCCTGACAGGCCTCCTACAGAGTATGTCACAAATGATGGCAGAGACCGTAATGTTCATAGCAATATGGCAGCTGCCAGAGGGAAGCAAATAATAAGCTCTAAAAATGCCAATTTTAACTTAAAAAGAAATCTATAATTCTCACAAGGTAAGAACCCTGCCTCATCACAGAATTTTCAGAACAATATGCTGAGGAATATGGATTCATGTGCCCTTGAAACTGACTCCGAATAAGTCTGTGTTAGAAACAAAGATCATTTAAAACCCTCTTTTGTTTTGGCCTCTAAGTTCTAATCAGACAGAAAGTGGCACATTTTGGAGAGGTGGTTTGCTTTTGAGCCAATTACCAATATCAATCCTGTGGGGAACTGACCTTTGCAAAAAAATTTTCAAACAACTCATAAAGGTGTCTCATGGTAATCCCCTGCCAGACAGAACCTTCGTAGAGTACAGGATGTTTAGAATTTTCATGTCTCACATAAAAGAATATCATAATGCTGTGGATGGCTTTGTCAACTATGGTTCATTAATTCTGATCACAACTATATCTTAAAATCCTTAAAGCCCAAAGTGACTACAAAAGATGTAACCAGTTTCATAGACAAATCTCCCATGTTTCATAAAGTATTAAGTATTTTACCCAAATGTTTCAAATTGTATATTTTTCTATGTGCCTATCATTTTAATGAATGTCTCATATTTGTCATTTTTTAGCCTTTCAAAGAGACTATACAAACCATTTTTAAAATATGTGTGTGCATTTTCTTTAGACAATGTTCTTAGATCTAATTAGATTTGCTAATGGATCTGTAACAGTCAAAACTAAACACTGCAGGAAAATGTTCCTTATATACTTAAATACAGTTATTATTTCTGCTCTTCATACTCAAGAAGCTCTCTTCTTTCTGGTTTTATTTTTGGATAATAGTATCATGCAACCATGCTTCAGAATATCATCCTTGGAGTCTGATTGTCTGGCTTTGAACTCTGTTTCATCACTTACATCTGTGCAACGTGGACAAGATTACTCACATTTTCAGATCCACAGTTTTCCCATCTATAAGCTGAGAGTAATAATGGAATGTATTTTTATTTGGTAATTGTGAAGATTCAATGAAGTGATGTACGTAAGCACTTAGCTAAATGCCTGGTATAGAGCCGAGGTTATGATTATTTGAAGGATCTGGAGATGGAATTTTACTGAAATGTATGCTAGAATTTTAAAGTGAAGAAAGGTAGACTTACCATATTTCTATACTGTCATTTTTCTCCTTTTGCATCCCATCTTCATATCAAGTGACCTTTGCCATTAATGTACATCTACCATTCGTCCCCATAATGCTACCTGAGACATCTCCAACATCCAGAATTGCACCATTTTGTGATAATAAATTCAGCCACTCGGGGCGCCTGGGTGGCTCGCTCAGTCATTAAGCGTCTGCCTTCGGCTCGGGTCATGGTCCCAGGGTCCTGGGATCCAGCCCCGCATCGGGCTCCCTGCTCCTCGGGAAGCCTGCTTCTCCCTCTCGCACTCCCCCTGCTTGTGTTCCCTCTCTCGCTGTCTCTCTCTGTCTGTCAAATAAATAAATAAAATCTTTAAAAAAAAAAAAAATAAATAAATTCAGCCACTCTACTGTGTGACTTTGACTTAAATTCTTTCCAGCCATCTCCCTCATTTATTCCACTGGAACTGCTCCTCAAGCTCATATGACACCCAGCTTCTTTGACTCCTCTACATTTGATTTTCTCTTTTTTGCTTTCTGGCTGTCAGTTATATTGCCCTTCTGTTGTATAGGTGTGCATAAGCCATAAGCAACTTACACTGGGCTTTCTATATGCTGCTATACAAAAATGAATAGACAAACACCAATTTGCAAATGGGCCAACAAAGTTAATAAAAACTGCCAAGAAGAACATATTATTTAAATACTGTTTTAAATTTTTTTTAATATTAGAAAACACACAACTTTACCGCTTTTTTATTGTTCATTAAATGAGACATTGTATTTTAACTTTTTATTTTATTCTGTTTTTATTTTAGAATTATTGGTTCAATGAAAAAAATTAATGCATGTAGGAGTACGTTTGGAGTGTGGCTTAGTAATTTGGACCATGTGAACAACGATCAAGTTCCATAGAAACCTGGTATTTTTCATTTTATATCATTTTCAAGAAAATATGCTAGAATATCTGAACTTTAATATTACAACAAAGGCAACTAGAGTGAAGATATATCTATATCTATCTGTATCTATTCTCTATTTAGAGGTATCTTTAATATTGTGCTCATAAAGTAGTCTAAGATTGACTCAGTGTATAACTTTGACGTATGTAAAATTAAACCCTCCCCAACCTCTTTGTTTAAAGAAAAGGTTTAAATTCAATAATTCTGTGAATTCGACTCTATATGTTATCTTCATCTCATAATTATTTATCTCCTCACAGTGTGTCTGCTTCATCTTAAAAATTTTTTCAAGCATCAACAGGGAAAAGACTTTCCCCCAAACCTAATAATCCTCCAGTATAATGTATTGATGGAAAATGGGTTGTGGAATCATTACAACTGGTTGCACAGTAAGCAAGTTATATAAGCATTCTGGTAATCTGTACATCTGAAAACATACCTAACTTATATAGTGTTGAGAGGTATACTTGGTGGCTCTGTGTTCTCATTTTGTTGGTATTGCTAAGATGAAGGGTGCTTACATTGGATTTCAAACACTTTTTGTTTCATCTGTCTATTCCTGGAAACATTTCCTCTCTCTGTCTAAACTCCTTTATTTCAGGAAGTATTTCTTGCTTATCTTTTACTAATTACTGACTGAAGACTTTAGTTGTATTTCTTCATATTTGATATTTTCAAAATTTTTAGATTGTTTTGTACTCATTGTGGAAAACTATGAAGACATGTCTCTCTTAGTGACAAAGATTTTGGAAGAGTTCATGTTCTAGAGACAATTACTTTTTCCATTTGTTTAATGTGTCACTGAATAATTACATTATTTAAAGGTAGTAATATTAAATCATTACTGTTTTAGTTTATTAGATTTTATAATATTTACACATTAAAGATCACTCTTCAAAAATCTTAGGGCAAAATACAAAGGAAATACATATCACTACAAGTTACGTATGTAACATAATTAAATTTTTTAAAAATATTCAAACCAATTATAAATACTTCTAATGTCTCCTAATGTATTTGCTTATAACTCTCATCCTACCAGTAGTGCATTAATTTGCAAATTTCTAGCCAATTGACCAAAGCAAGGCTTCCAGTCTTGTGCAGATTTGCAGTCTCATATGGAGTATCTTGCAGCTCTAAACATTGCATGTTTTATTCATTTTTTTTAACCACATCTTTTCTTTGTAATGCATGAATGTACATGACTTTGGAGTACCTCCCAGGAGCCTCAGTATACCTTTTGTTTGTTTATTTTTTTAAAATAATTTTTGTGTTTAACATCCATTGTTCAAGACAAAATAGGTAACAGTTTTCCATCAGTCAGAAACCAACAGGATAAAACTGGGAGGGAATATCGCCATATTGGTATTGTACTCAACTTTAATTCAACTCAGAATCTTACTATACTCATTCTGGGTGACTCATGACTCTTCTTTGTGCCTGGTAAAAACCAAAAAACAAAACAAAAAATATTGTGTTTTCTTTTAATCTCATCACACGTAAGACTGATTCTTAATTTTTCAAGTTCCGTAAGTTATAACTGGTTAAAAAGATTAATATTAGCACTTCATATCAACTCTAATGTAAATAAAACATGTTTTCTCATCCCAACCTACCACACCCACCTTTGTATGAGATGAATTTCTATATAATTGCTTGTCTTCTTGCCAGTATTTTCTTTTTCTTTCCTTTCCAATCAATGTCTTAAAATTGTTGTGGAGGGTATGGTTTTGCTTTAGTTGCTGAAATTTCAGCATTTCTCCTTTCTTTTCTCCAGAAATCAATTTAATGTTAAGATCTTGCTTACGGAATTGGTGATTTTGTGAAAATGTGTCTGAAAGGAATAAAAAGAAAAACAGGAAAGAGTTTTGATGAAACAAATTTTTGAAGGCGTAATAAGCACTCATAAAGCCAAAGCTTATTTTCCCTTCTCTACCTAGAATGGTCTCTCATTTTTCATTAATCTACACATGTTTTGGCTTTAAGCAATACAATCCTAATGAGAACCAGAGAAGAGAAAAATGTAAATTCAAAAAATCAAACTAATGGAAGTTCAGGAATTAAATAAGATGTTAGGGATGAACAGAATTTTTGAAAAACCTGGTTCTTTCTCTATTGAATATCTGTTTCTCTCTTCATGTTCCTTTCATTCTTTCAGAATGACAGCCTCCTTGTAAATAAAGCTCAGATGACTTCTGATGAAGATGTGCCAACCTTGTCATTGAAGGAAATGAAAGGAAATTGAAGTATTAGTATCTTTAATCCCAAATTTAGGATTCCTATTAAAGAGGTTCAGATTTGGTTAGGTATCCATCCTAGGAATAATCATTCGTGACCTGAGAGTGTACTGTGGTTCACAAGCATATATGCAGACCAACCAGTATGGCCAGGAAAGCAGAGGAGAAAGAAAAAAAAAAAAAAAACTTGCAAAGAGAATTAAAGCTGCCATGAACATTACATTGTCGAAGTGGGGGCATGTCTATTAATTAGAAAGGAAGGAAGAACGCTAAGCATTAAACTCTTTAAGGTCTAGCATGACAAACACTTTGTTCATCAGATTTTTCAAAACTGCCCTAATTACTGCTCGCTTCATGTTCCTACTAGAACTTCATTCATACTCATTTTATGCTATTACAGAAATTTTCATATAGCATTATATGATCTTACATACCTGTCTCCCCACAATGTGAGCTACTAGAGTTTGTACCATGTTTTATTTACCAATGATTATAGTAGTTCAGGCACATTCTAGCTGCATACTACACATTTTTAATAAGTGTATTATCCTACACCATTTGATATAAGTACAATTGATGCATCCTTATTTGTTAGCCTCCCCGTCTTTCTGCCATCATATTATATTAAGTGCTTTCAGTCAATTTTTTATAACAAATGTCTACACATACTATTATATTAACTGCAATATTTTATTCAGAACAGTGCTCACTCTCCTAAATTTCTAATTTTTATTCACATTCTTGTTTAATATCTGTTTCTCCAATAAAGGAATGAAAGCTTTATGGTATTGGGGTCTTGTCTTATTCATCTCTGTATTCTTTTTTAAGAATTTATTTATTTATTTATTTATTTATTTATTTATTTATTTATTTTAGAGAGAGAAAGAGAGAGAGAACAAGTGGCAGGAGGGACAGAGCCCCATGCTAGGCTTGTTCTCACAACCCTGAGAATAGGACTTGAGCCGAAACCAAGAGTTAGATGCTTAACTGAATGAACCACCCAGGCACCCCTGTCTCCGTATTCTTAATACCTAAAACAGTATCAGAAATGTAGCAGGTGTTTCCAATGTAATAAATAATATATGGGGAATCTAGTATAAATCCTGGCATTCAGAGATTATTGTTTTACACTGGATAAAAAGCCTGGCAATTAAGCACACAAAATTATTGTGAGGACTGAAATGTGCATAAAATTATCTTTTAGTAGGGTAGCAGAGAAAACTTTGTTATAGTTGACATTTGGATGAGCCTGGAGAAATGGATTGGATTTGTTGTTTAGGTGGAACTAAGGGTGAAAGGGAATGCTAAACATAAGTATCAATATGACTATGTGGTGCAAGTGAGGCAGGCAGGCAAAGGTATTTAAAGGATTGAACAAGGAAGTGGGATACTAGCAGGTGGACACTGGAGAATGAGATTGGATATAATTTGAGGCAAAGCCTTGGAGAATTTTGAATTATGACCAAGGAAACTGCATTTATTTTTTAAATGATGAAGAAGTATTGGTAATTTTTGAACAGATAATAATGAAGTCATTGGAGACTTGCCAGAGGCAATTTTTAGAATCAAGATGAAAGGTAATACATTTGTAAACTAGGCGACAGGGAATGGAAATAAATATGAGGTATTGTGTGAAAATATTGTGGAAGAAAGATAAAATATAATTGGTAACACACTGTAGTGACAAGCAAGGCAGATACAGAGGTTTTGAGTCTAGGAGACTGGGTAGATGCAGGTATCATGAGTAGACATAAGAAAAATATGAAACTAAGGAAGTTTGAGAGGGAAGATGCATCATTTTTTTTTAATTTTTTTATTGTTATGTTAATCCCCATACATTACATCATTAGTTTTAGATATAGTGTTCCATGATTCATTGTTTGTGCATAACACCCAGTGCTCCATGCAGAACGTGCCCTCCTCAATACCCATCACCAGGCTAACCCATCCTCCCAACCCCCTCCCCTCTAGAACCCTCAGTTTGTTTTTCAGAGTCCATCGTCTCTCATGGTTCTTCTCCCCCTCCGATTTCCCCCCCTTCATTCTTCCCCTCCTGCTACATTCTTCTTCTTCTTTTTTTCTTTCTTAACATATATTGCATTATTTGTTTCAGAGGTACAGATCTGAGATTCAACAGTCTTGCACAATTCGAAGATGCATCATATTTTATAGGAAGTCATAGGATATCTGGAGCTACCCAGAAGCAGGAACTGAAAGTTCAGGACTGGAAAAAATATAAGTCAAGTCTAGAAACACAGATTCGGCAATCATGCACATAGAGGTGAACATTGACTTTAGTTCTGGTGAGATGGTTCAGATTAAATTTATGGAGAAAGATGAGAAGAAGACTTAAAACAGACCCATGGGGAATTTCTATTTATTAGCATTCTTTGTAGAGTAATAGTAAGGTAAGGTAAATGTTTTTGCAATAAATAAGGTGTTCTAATTAAAAAATGATTGAATTATAAAATAGCCTAATGTTACATAGTGGTAGATATCAAATTTGACTTATATTCTTCTTCCAAAACAACTTATCTTTATGAAAAATTGACAAAATTTTTTATTGACATAAATTCTTATTCAACAATGAAAACCAGATAGCTCCCTCATGGGTGCTCTGTACTAGGTTTGCAATTCTCTGCTCCCTCAAACCTCCCACCTCCCATGATTACAATAACTTGCTGAGCTGATTGCCAGGCTTCCAAAGGAAGATGCTGGAAATGGATATTAGAATATAATGTAATCCACACTTGGAGTTTTTCTTGATTTGCTATCGAAAATTCATTTATTTGTTCATTTAGCAAACAAGTAATGATTATCTATTGTGTGCTTTTCTCATTGACTGTAGTTTATTTGCATACCAAACTAGATTCTTACCACTTAGAGGAAATATACACAGTTTATTCTAAAACACTAGGATTCCTTCAAGGTTAATAAAGTCATTCTTACAGAAAACTAGCCAACTGTAGTTTGGGGAAAATTTTGAAACTGTTTTGAGGGTACTAATGCTGGATAATTTAACATAAGATTGTGACACTAATGTGAGAAAATTGTAAAGAAGCTTTAGAGGAAGAAATTTCTATTTCCTTACTCAAAATATTTATAGCAAAAATATGTGGAAATGAATGAATACTTACAGAAATAGAAATTGAAATGTTTGTGGCAGGGCATAAAGATAATGCTCAACCTCATTCACATGCAATCATTATATATTTAAAAACATTTTATGCCTGTCCTTTCCCACTTTCCTCTTTTGTGTCTTTTGACAGTCACAAGCTTTAAATTTCCAGTTTTAAAGTTTTCGCTCAAAATGTTATGTATTGCAATGAGTTGCTTTCAGAATAATGCAGTGCATCATTATATTACATGTAGTATTTTAACTTTTGTTAAAGAATTGCAAACAATTGGTAAAAAAAATTAAAATTAAAAAATATATATATGGTACTATAAAATCTAGAGTGAAAATAGCAGCACTTTGCTTCACTCTTCCCTAACCCCTACTCCCACACCCAGGGCTAACCATTTTCAAATATTTAATTATTATTCCTGGTATTTATTTTCGTATTTATCAACAGTATGCTATATTAGTAATTTCATGTAACATTTTATGTTAGTTAACACCTTTCTGTTAAGGAAGGTGAATTTTTATTACACTACCTCTCCCTCAACTTCAACTCCCTGCATATTACCATCTATAGTTATATGAGTGTTTTTTATTTAAATCAATGATTTTGTTTTTATTATATTGACTATATATTTATTTATTTCTGCAACAATATTAAAGCATACTTAGTTTCCTTTGATATGAAACTTACAGATTTTTCTAGCATTAGTGATTGCCTTGTGTTTTGACTTGTTTGGTTTTCTTTGTATCTTAATTTAATTGCTTGAACGTGCTCCATCAGATATGATAGATACCTACCAATGTCATTTTTAAAGTATCAGAACATATTAGATAATCAGAGGTGTTTGTTTTTTTTTCTTCCTCCCAGAAGCTCCCTTCTTCCTGACACAATAAATCCTGTCTGTTCTCATACCTGATGGACCAGCTATCATTCTATTATTTTCCTTCCTAAATTTTAGATCATCCTTTGTTGCTTTTTGGCATTGATTTCCTGTTCCCTGGACTTCACATTTTACAGTAGCTTCATATCAAAGGGAGGATGGAAAGTAAATATATATTGGGGATGTTTGTATTACTGAGAATGTCTTCTTTTCTTACTCTAAAACTTGGCTGATACTTTTTTGGGTATATAATTTTAAACTGAAAATTATTTTCCTTCAGAAATTTTAGTCCTGTTGTGAATGAGAAATCTGAGGTAATTGGCAATTATTTCCTGATTTGCAATATGACTTTTCTGTCTGGTATTTTCTTTATTCCTTGTATTCTAGACTTCATAATTAGGTGCCTTAGCTAGCATATGTATTATGTATCATTTCATGCATTATGCTGGGCAGTTGCATACACAGTAGGATATATTTTTCTATGTGGAGACTTCTTCAGTTGGCAATTTTAAAATATTATTTTATAATAATTTATGTGTTTATTCTTACTTTGTTAAACTCAAATGGGAATTTCTGATTTGATTTTTAAAATTTCTTAGCTTGCATTTTTCCATTTTGTTTTATTTTTTGTTTTATTCTTTTGGATTCTTTATACATTATCTTCTGATCCTGTTGTTGAATATTTTTTATGCTATTAAAGTTTTAATTTCCAAGATCTCATTATTCTTTAGTGATTGTTCATTTTTTAGGCATATTCCTATTAACAGTTTATAAATGCAATATTTTGCCTCACTTTTCCCTGGATATAAATTGTACATATTTCCCTTATGCCTGATGTTTGTTTCATCTGGGTTAGAACCCACCCCCTCTTTTCTATGATTATGATTTGTGTTGGAGACTTTCTTTTATGGCTGGCATTTACTGGTGGTCCGTTCATCATTAACACTGAGACATTAATGACAGATTGACAGTTCTGCTTGAGTAGAGAAAATTGACATGTGAGTGCATGGTAATAGGAGAGGATAGTAATTGAGCATTTTATTATGGACTCTAAATGTCAGTGTTTTGAAGATTTTACCTTGAAACTCTTAATTTCCTTCAGCACACAGTCTTCCAATCCATGCCTAAGAGGCACAGGCCTGGCTGCAGGCATTTTTGAAACAAGGCAAGACAAAGGCTAAAGTTGGTCTCACTCTCAAGAGTACAGACTTCTACCTTGTCCTCTGGTTTTCATTGTGTCTTCTCTTCCTCTCTCTTTGGAACAATATTTGTTATTTGTTATTTGGAGTCCCTCTTAGTCCTCCTTGATGATGGAGTGGAGAGATGAGGGCAGTCACTTTACTGAGAAGGAAAATAAATAGGATTTGGGCATTTCCAATAGTCTGTATGTAAGACTTATTTTCACCTCAGTACCTTTACAAGTTCTGGCCCCACTATATAGGAAAATCCTTCAAATATTCACATGGTTGTTCCTCCCCTATTTCTTCCCCATGTTCAAATGCCACCACTCTATGAGAACTCCGCTTAACCACCACATTGAAAATTGACTTTGCCTTCCGACTCTCTACCTTCCCTATACATATTTTCCAGCTTATTTTCCTAGAAAAAATTACTTAATAACTTCTTGATAATTTGTTTATTCTCTTTTTCTTTCCTTTAGGATCTAATTTCCATGAGTACAAAGATTAACTGCTGTAGGTGAAACACTGTAGGGACCAGGTGAACACAGTCCCAAACATAGAAGCTAGTCCACCAATAATTATTAAATAAAAATATCTTATTTTTATTTTAATAGTTTTTAGGGTTTTCTTCATAGACTATCACATTTTTCTATGATTAAAGACAGTTTTATTTTGTCCTTTCCAAATGGGTGTGCCTTTTATTTGTTTATTTTCCTGCCTTATTGCACTGCCCAGAACTTCCAGTATGATGTTGAATAAGAGTGGTGGTTAGAGTGGATACTCTTAATCCTGAAATTAAGGAGAAGATATTCAGTCTATAACACTAAAATATGTTAGCTGGAGATATTTTTTTCAGGAGCTCTCTATCAGTCCAAGGAAATTCATGCCCATTCCTAGTTTGCTTAAGCTTTTGGTCATGGATGGATGAATATTGATAAAATTCATGATTTCTTACATCTGGTAAAATTATGATTTTTTTTTTAATCTGTTGATATTTTGAGGGACTTTTTGGTGTTGTTGATCCAGCCTGTATTCTTGAGATGGACACCACTTTCTGGGGCTGTATTATGTTTATGTATGTTGCTAGATTATATTTGCTTATATTTTCTTGAGAATTTTGTCAGTTATAGATAATTGTCTATACATCTTTTGTTAATGGTGTTCTCTGGTTTTAGAATCAAGATAATGCCAGCCTTATAAAGTGAGTTGGAAATTATTTCCTTCTCGAATATTTCTTGTAAGAACGTATGTTTAATTTATATTACTTCTTTGTTAAATGTGTGATTTAATTCACCAGTGAAGCTACTTGGCTTAGATTTTTGTTTTTTGTTTTTTGGGGGGAGGGGGATGTTATTAATATAAATCGATATCATTAATGGATGTAAGATGTTCTGCTTATCTATTTTTTATTGGGTAGTCTTGGTTTGAGTTTTTTAAAGAAATTTTCCCATTTCATTTATTTTTTATGGCTATAAAATTTTTAATATATAATTATAACTTTAAAGTCTGTAGAATCTCTTGTCCCCTTCCATTTCTCATGTCCATAATATGTATTTTCTCTTTTCTTGATCAGTTGAACTAGAAGTTATCCATTTTTTTTTTTTTTTTTTTTTTTAAAGATTTTATTTATTTATTTGAGACAGAGAGAATGAGAGAGAGAGAGCACATGAGAGGGGAGAGGGTCAGAGGGAGAAGCAGGCTCCTTGCTGAGCAGGGAGCCCGACGCGGGACTCGATCCAGGGACTCCAGGATCATGACCTGAGCGGAAGGCAGTCGCTTAACCAACTGAGCCACCCAGGCGCCCCTAGAAGTTATCCATTTTATTCATTTTTTATTTTCTACTTATAATGTCATTGATTTTTGTTTTTAATGATTTTTTTCTATCTGCTTTGGTTTTAATTTGCTCTTTATTCTAGTTTGTTTAGGTGAAAGTTTAGTTCATTAATTTGAGAGTCTTTTGTTAATATATGCGTTAATACTATAAATTTCTCAGCAGTGTTCTAGCTGCATTCCTCACATTTTGTTATTATATTTTTAAAAATTTTAATTGCAGTATAGTTAACATATAGTGTTATATTAGTTTCACGTGTATGCTATAGCAATTCAACAATTCTATACATTACTCAGTGCTCCCTCATAATAAGTTTACTCTTAATCCCTTTCCTCTGTTTCATCCATCTCTTCTACCCACCTCCCCTCTGGTAACCAACAGTTTGTTCTATAGCTAAGTGTTTTGGTTTGTCTCCTTTTTTCCTTGTTTTTGTTTCTTAAATTCCTCATATGAGTGAAATCATATGGCATTTGTCTTCTGACTGATTACTTCACATAGCATTATACTCTCTAGATCTATCCATGTTTGCAAATGTCAAGATTTCATTTTTTTTATAGCTGAGTAATATTCCATTACATCTATCTATCTATCATCTATCTATCTATCTATCTATCTATCTATCTATCTATCATCTATCAAATCACCTCTTCTTTATCCAGTCACTCTTCTTTATCCATTCATCTACTATAGACCCTTGGGCTGCTTCCATAATTTGGCTACTGTAAATAATGTTGCACTAAACATAGGGGTACACATACCTTTTCAAATTATTTTTTTTCATATTCTTTGGGTGAATACCCAGTAGTGGAATTACTGGATCATATGGTAATTCTATTTTTAATTTTTTGAGGAACCTCCATTCTGTCTTCCGTAGTGGCAGTACCAGTTTGCATTCCCACCAACAGTTCAGGAAGTTTCCTTTTTCTCCATATCCTCTCCAACACTTGTTG
This sequence comes from Halichoerus grypus, assembly GCF_964656455.1. NCBI lineage: Eukaryota > Metazoa > Chordata > Mammalia > Carnivora > Phocidae > Halichoerus > Halichoerus grypus. The sequence continues at coordinate 46,795,649 of NC_135714.1, forward strand.
TTTCTCGTGTTACTGACTTTAGCCATTCTGACAGGTGTGAAGTTATATCTCATTGTAGTTTTGATTTGTATTTCCTTGACGATAAGTGTTGTTGAGCTCTTTTCATGTGTCTGTTGGCTATCTGTATGTCTTTTGTTTTTTCTGCCCATTTTTAAATTAGATTATTATTATTTTTTGGTGTTGAGTTGCATAAGTTCTTTATATATATTGAATCCTAGCCTTTTATTGGATATGCCATTTGCAAATATCTTCTCTCATTCAGTAGGCTGGCTTTTAGTTTTGTTGATTGTTCCCTTTGCTGTGTAGAAGTTTTCATTTTGATGTAGTCCTAATAGTTTATTTTTGCTTTTCTTTCCCTTGCCTCAGGAAACATATCTAGAAAAATGTTGCTATGGCTGATGTCGGAGAGATTAATGTCTGTACTCTCTTTTAGGATTTATGGTTTCAGGTATCACATTTAAGTCCTTAATTCATTTTGAGTTTATTTTTGTGTGTGGTATAAAGAAGTGGCCCAGTTTCATTCTTTTCCATGTAGCTGTCCAGTTTTCTGAACACCATTTGTTGAAGAGATTGTCTTTTTCCCATTGTATATTCTTGCCTCTTTTGTCTAAGATTAATTGACCATATAATCTGGGTTTACTTCTGGGCTTTCTGTTCTGTTCCATTGATCTTTGTGTCTATTTTTGTGTCACTAAAATACTATTTTGATTATGACATCTTTTTAGTATATCTTGAAATCTGAGATTGTGATACCTCCAGTTTTATTATTATTCTTCATGATAGCTTTGTCTATTTGGAGTCTTTTGTGGTTTGTTTGTTCTACTTGTGTGAAAAATGCTGTTGGTATTCTTCATTTTTTTTTTTTTAGATTTTATTTATTTATTCGACAGATAGAGAGCACAAGTAGGCAGAGAGGCAGGCAGAGGGAGAGGGAGAAGCAGGCTCTCCGCTGAGCAGGGAGCTGGACGTGGGGCTCAATCCCAGGACCCCAGGATCATGACCCAAGCCGAAGGCAGCCGCTCAACCAACTGAGCCACCCAGGCGCCCCACTTTTGGTATTCTGATAAGGATTGCATTACATCTGTAGATTGCTTTGGGTAGTATGGACATTTTAACAATATTTGTTCTTCAAATCCATAAGCCCGGGATATCTTTCATTTGTTTGCAATTTCTTCAATTTCTTTTATCAATGTTTTGCAGTTTTCAGACTATAGGTCTTTCACACCTTAGTTAAATTTATTCCTAGGTATTTTATTATTTTTTGGTGAAATTGCAAATCTTATTGTTTTCTTAATTTCTCTTTCTGCTACTTCATTATAGCATATAGAAATGCAACTGATTTCTGCATATTTGTTTTTATCCTGCAAAATTACTGAATTCATTTATCAGTTCTAGTAGATTTTTGGTAGAGACTTTAGGGTTTTCTATATATAGTATCATGTCATTTGCAAATAGTGAAAGTTTTACTTCTTCCTTACCAATTTGGATATCTTTTATTTCTTTTGTTGTCTGATTGCTGTGGTGGGGCCTTCTAGTACTGTCAAATTAAAATGGTGAGAATGGGCATCCTTGTCTTGTTCCTCATCTTAGGGGAAAAGCTCTCTGTTTTTCCCCATTGGGTATGATGTTAGCTGTGACTTTTTCATATATGGCCTTTATTATGTTTAGGTATGCTCCCTCTAAACTTACTTTGTTGAGAGCTTTTACCATGAATGGTTGTGGTACTTTGTCAAATGCTTTTTCTGCATCTATTGAAATGATCATGTGGTTTTTATCCTTTCTCTTGTTGATGTGATCTATCACATTGATTGATATTGTTAATATTGGACCACCCTTGCACCCCAGGAATAAATGCCACTCGATCGTGGTGAATGATTTTTTTAAATGTATTATTTGATTTGATTTGCTAATATCTGATTGAGGAATCTTGCATCTATATTCATCAGAGATATTGGCTTATAGTTCTCTTTTTTTGTGGTATCTTTTTCTGGTTTTAGTATCAGGGTAATGCTGGCTTCAGAGAATGAATTTGAAAGTTTTGTTTCCTCTTCTATTTTTTTGGAATAGTTTGAGAAGAATAGGTAGTAACACTACCTATGTTTCTTTATGACCATTCTTTTAAATTCCCTTTCAGGCATATTACTTATCTCTCTTTTGTTTAGCTCTCTTGCTGTAATTTTGTCCTTTTCTTTCACTTGGGACATATTCCTCTCTCTCTTCATTTTGTCCAACTCCCTGTCTGTTTCTATTTGTTAGGAATGTCAGCTGTGTCTTCTGTTCTTGAAAGTAGTAGCCTTATGAAGAAGAGATCATGTGGTGCCCTGCAGTGCAGTGTCCCCTGCCCCCTAGAACCTAGTGCTTCAGGGGTGTCTCCTACGTGTTACATGTGCCCAACTGTTGTGGCTGAGCCACTTTTGCTTTTAGTTCAGTTGCCTGTGATAGCTCTCTTTGCCTGTTGTGGGCAGGGTTCGGTTTGGGGCCACCTTGGGCTTGAGTGGAATCAGACCAAGCCTTTGCCAGAGATGTGGTAGCACTGGGATACTGGGCACTTTTTCTGTGTTGTCGCTGGAGCTTTTGTTGGTAGGTGGGGCTTGCAGTTAGACTAGATGTCTCCCCACAGCCCACTGCTAGGCCTGCAGTTGAATGGTGTATGCAGCTATCATTCCCTCTCCCCAGGACAGGAATCACTTTGTAGTGGTGTTGCGCCCTTTTAGGGCTGCTTGCATGCTTCCCGTTTTGTGCTACCAGTTTGGGTGGGCTCTGGTCAAGGAGAGTGTGGCAGGACCAGAGGGGTTGGGCTTCTGTGTTAGCAAGGTTTGTGCAGGTCTGCCATGGGAGGGCACCTGGATCCAGGTCCAGAGGGGTTGGGCTTCTGTGTTAGCAAGGTTTGTGCAGGTCTGCTATGGGAGGGCACCTGGAACCCAGCCCAGTCTGCTGGAGGGGGCATGTCCACAGGAGAACTTGGGGGCAGGGTGTGCTATTAGCAATTTAGATAGTGAATATTGGCCTGCAGTGGTTTCTGCAGGTGTCCGTGTGTCTAGGCTAGGGGGATGAGGAGGGAAGTGACATCCACTAGCTCTCTTGGTCTTGGAGAAGATTCCCAAGATCCCTGCCTCTCTAGCACATGTTCTGAGATTAGTAAACAAATCTCCCTCCTGTATTCTCCAGGTGCTTTTCAAACTGATGTCTCCATGCTATATCTCCACAGGGCTCTTTGTTCTGCTGTCTCTTTAAGGGTAGTGACTCAGTTTCCTATTGCCCTCCTAACTCTCCCAGAGCTGAGCCCACTGATTTTTAAAGTTCCAGGTGTTAAGCCCCACTGATTGTAAGAACTTGTGAAATTATGTCCCTTTAATTTTCAAAGCCAAATATGATGGGGATTTGCTTTCCCCATGCCTGGAGTGCCTGTTGTGAGTGTCTGTTTCTTTTCCTTCTCCATTCCTGTGGCATTGCTCCCTCACAAGGACAGTTCTGTGGGTCTCTTTAGCTCCCAACCATGTCTCTACCCTTCCTACCCTTTGATGTGGCCCCAACTCTACATTAACTGTGGAGAGTCTGTTCTGCCAGTTTTCTGGTCATTTTTTGGGTTATTTACATTGATATGGGTATTATGTAGTTGTATCCATGCAACAAGGTGAGCTTAGGGTCCTCCTACTCTGCCATCTTTCTCTGAAGTAGCATTCCATATATTTTGAAATGTATGTTTTCATTTTCATTTAATTCAAAATATTTTATCATTCCTTTTTTGATTTTTCTCTTTGACCCATGGGTTGTTGGGAATTGTGTTTTATTTTCAAACGTTTGTGAGGCGTCTTTACATAATTCATTTCTAGTTTAACATCATCTTGGTCAGAGAATTATGTAGTGTCTCTCTTTTCCTGGTAATATTTTTTATCCTTTATATGGTTCTCTGATATGATTACTTTAAATTTACTTTGATTAATATTTGTATGCTGTATATTTTTCCATGTTTTCCTTATACACACACACACACACACACACACACACACACACAACACATATCTTTATGGCAAACATGAAGCTGGTTTAGAAATTATATAGTTAGGTCTGGGTTTTTCATCCAACCTAGTAATGCTTTCTTTTAATTCATTTTAGACCATTTGCATATAATTAAATTACTGATATGTTTCAATTAAAATTTACTATCTCATTAGTTGTTTTCTATTGGTTATCTGTTGTTGGTTTCTTTCTTCTATTTTTCTTTTGCCCTTTGCTGCCTTCATTTGAATCGAATATTTTCATTATTTCATTTTTTCTCCACTACTGGCTTCTTATTTATACTTTTTTAATTTGTTTGTTTGTTTTTAGTTGTTATCCTATGGTTAAAATATATATCCTTAGTTAATCATGATATACATTTAAATACTATTATATTGCTTCATGTGTAGTATAAGAACCTTACAGTGGGACATATCTTTTTTTTTTTTTTTAAGATTTTATTTATTTATTTGACAGAGAGAGAGAGAGAGAGCACAAGCAGGGGGAGAGGCAGAGGGAGAAGCAGGCTTCCCACTGAGCAGAGAGCCTGACGTGGGGCTCGATCCCAGGACCCTGGGATCATGACCTGAGCCGAAGGCAGATGCTTAACAACTGAGCCACCCAGGTGCCCCCCTTTTTTTTAAGATTTTATTTATTTATTTGAGAGAGAGAGAGAGCACAAGAAGGGGGAGAGGAACTTTACAGTGGGACATTTCTAATCCCTGCCCCTGATCCTTAATGCTATTGTTGTCAAAACCATTACTTTTGCATAAGCTATAAATATACAACATATTTCCACTATTTTTGCTTTAGACTAGGGTGATTTCTGTTGTGCTGGTTTAGATGCAGAATTTGGCAGATTTGGGGTCCTTAGGATTCAGGGATGTGACTTTCTGTGATTCTGCTTCTTCTCTAGTGATAGAAGACCTCTCATGTTCTGGGCCTAGGATAGTTCCTACCTTTGTCTAGTGGTATAGAGGATATTTTATTTTTTTTATTTCCTTCTTCTAGCATCTGTAGGTCCTTAGCTGTACCCTGAAGGTGACAGGGTTTTCTGTCTTTACCTCCAGTGTCTTACCCCTTTTTTACAAAAGAGTTGGGATGATGGATCCAAGTAGTTTCTGCATTTCCCACTGTAGTAACTGCCCCCCACCCCCCCTACCCCGCTTCCTCAGCCTGCAGCATTGAGGGAAGCTTTAATTAGTTTCTTGTTCTACCATAAATCTTTCTTGTGAGCATGTACTCAGCTCCATATAGAAAACCCTTTGACTGGTACAAGTTCCACTTGGCTCTGGAATTCCCGGTAATTTCATACCGTTCTACCAGTCCTCACTCCAGTTTTAGAAATTTGTGTTAAAAAGTTTAGCTTCTATGCTGCCCTTATCTTCTTTCCATGCTCTGCTCCAGGTAAGCCAGTGCTTGTGTCTGAGTTTCTCTTTGGTGGGGCTTGTATGCTCTTGGATTTCATGGTTTTTGAGTGCCTTGTGATCACAGATTTTTGATGAGTTTAAAAATTATGATTTTGAGGATTTTTTTTTTTTTTGAGCTTTTTCTTGTTATTCGAATGGGAGTAATGTTCTTTCCAGATTTCTGGATCTTTAGCAGAAGCTAGGAATAGTTTTTTTTTTTCTTTTTTTTTTAGCATATTTTTTTGTTCTGGATATTACTACAAATTCCTTTTGTTCAATAAACCTTTTTTTTTTTTTTTTTTTAATTCATTTGAGGCAGAGAGATACAGAGAGAGAGCATGAACAGGGAGAGAAGCAGAAACAGACTCCCTGCTGAGCCAGGAGCCCTACATGGGGCTGATCACATGACCTGAGCCAAAGGCAGACACTTAACCATCTGAGCCACCCAGGCACCTCTGTTCAATAAACCTTGCTTGGCTGAGAAGGCAATCATCATTCAGCAGTATACTTCATGCTCACCATGTAAAAATCTCAGTAACTCACATCAAATTGCAACTATGGAAGAGTCCTTTTAAAAGATTAACTTGGTGTCATTGTATAAAGATATTGTATATAATGTTCATAAACTAGTCTATAATATAAACTAGTCTTAATGTCTCCCCATAACTTATTTTATCAAGGAATCATTGATTTGTGTTAAGTAACTGCTTTACAAAAATTTTCTATAAAATGCAAATATATAGGACAGGAGGAGGATGGTTCAATTCTCAGTAGACTGTAAAACAATATAGGTCATTGATTCAAATATTCAACAAATATTTGTTTACTGTCCAACAGGTACCAAGCACTAAGAAATATGGCAGATTCACAGTGAATAATAAAATAGACATTTTTTATCTTCATGACTTTTCAATAATTAAGAATATGAAAATGTTTTACATAATATAGAGAAAAAGACAAAATGATAGAAAATGATTAAAATAGGAGGAAAACAAGGGAATGGAGGACACTTTATACTTGGGTTTAGGGAAGTTCTCTCTGAATGAGCAATATCTACCTTGTGTCCTTAAGGATGTTAAAAAAAAGAAAGAAAGAAAGAAAAGAAATTATATTCCAGATAGAGAAAACAGAATGTGGGATGACCCTTCAGATAGGCAAGAGCACTGTGTTTTTGAGGATGTGGGAAAAGGTCAGTGTAGCTGGAGCTGAGGGAGCAATGAGGGTAGTGTGAGAATTTGAGGCTGCAGAGATGGGCAGGCAGGGCCATATCTGTGGGGTTTTGGAGGCTATGGTGAAAATGTAGCTTTTATTCTATGTGCAATGGGAAGCGGTCTTCTCATTTCGGTAAAGGGCAGTTCTATTTTTCCAGTTGTAGGGACTCTTATGTGTTTTTGTTCACTTGTATATCCTGAGTGCCAAAAATGGTACGCAGGAAGTTTAATAAACTTTTGCATTAAAAAAATGAATTTAAAATTGTGCTTTTGTACTGGAACTTTTACCCAAATCCATTCATATTTATCTTTCTTTCTTTCTTTACCTGTACTTTACTTAATGCATTCTGACAACTATCTAGTTGTTGATTTTTTTTTTTTTTTGACTGTTCTAGCTCTTTGGTTGAAAGAGTTAAATTTGAGGTAGATATACATATGTTTAAATTCCTAATTTATCATGTAACTTTGGGCAATTTGCTCAAAATTTCTGAGCCTTAGTTTCTTTATCTATAAAATAGGAAATAATCTTTATCAGAGAAATTTTGTGATGAATTAATAAGAAAATATGTGTGAAGTTGCTAATACCAAGAAAATATTCAATAAATAGAATGTATTATTATCACTATTATTAACAGTAGCATTTTTATTATTTTGTGATATAATCGTCCATGATGATCAACATTAAAACATGCCTCTTCCCAAATGATCTCCTAAACATTCACCATTAAATTCATTTTTTTAACTTAAGAAAAAACATACTTTAGAAATCTCATCAAAATCTTAAGTTAAGCCTGTAAGGAGAATGTTACATAAATTATGTTGAATACATCTGGAAGTAGTTAGAAATGTCCTTAAAAACCAGGCGTTGGGACTTTGTAAAATCAAGAAAGATATCTAATATATAACATGTAAAAGCATGTTGATATTATTATTTGCTCAGCTAAAGAACTGCAGAGAAATTTAATATTAAAAATGTATTTTCTTTGATGGTATTTGATTTCTTTTCCCTTTTACTCCACGGGGATCTCTTTTTTAAATTAAAATAACATAATCCAAATTGTTGTAGGAGTCACATCACAGCTTATTTATATCCTTTTGCCAAATTCCCCCCTGTCACTTAACTGTCTTTCACTTCACACAACTATATAACTATTGTCTAACCACAATTCAAATAGAGAAATTTTAAGACTTGCTCTGTTAGATCTCAGTGATCATAGGCAATCATGAATTTAATTGGCACAGGGCATGTTCTTTGGCTATCAGCTGATTGTGCTCACTTAATTTTTACACAAAAGACTGGCAGTCTTGATCCTTAATTGTTTATGAAATCTTAAGAGCCTCTCTAGTTCTAAAAGCCCCTTTTTCATGCATAACCTTTTTTCACAGAAGCCATTCCAATTAAATATAACTTGTTTGCAGGGGAAGAATTCAGTCACTGTCTCTCCTGCTGCGGGACGAGTTTTGCTGGCCACACAAAAAACAAGTTGCATGAATGTGGATGGATGGTTAAGAAGTTTCAAAGGAGATAGAGGTGAATTAAGAAATGGGGGGAATTACATCTCAAAGAAAAACACATAAATCAAGGTCCCCTCATTGCATCTCTAACTAGATAGACATCAAATTCTTCTCGACCCTCTATTAGGAATGAGAAGTCTGAGCTTCTTGACCCTTGAACACCTAAGGGAACTGAAGTTGCAGTTTCTTCAAGTTGTTTTCTTATTGATGCTATACTTTTTTTCCAACTCATAGAGTTAATTTTATGATTAGTGATCATGTTAAGGACCTTTTAGTATTCCAATATTCCATTACAACGTGCTAGTTTAAAGGGCTGAAATATCTCTGTTGGTGATGGTGCAATATTGGTTCAGATACTGCAGAGAGGATTTCTTCAGTCTCTGCTCTTTCACTAATTCATTCCTTTCACTTACACCCGCCCCACCCCCTATCATTGGGACTCTCATCCCAGACTTCTCATTTGCATGTTACCACTAAGTTTTACCAATTTTCTTGCCCCATTTTAATTCCCTTCCTTCAATGAAGATGAGGATTTTTTGTTGTTGTTGTTACCTTGGAAGGGGAATCTTTGAGTAGTTCTGTTGGCCATAGCAGAGAAACACCCCAGAAAAGACTACCTGAAAATGTCCACCCAGGAGAGCTGAATTTGGCAGAATAAACATTTAAGCCAAATGGGTCCAGTTGATTTAAGGACCAAAGGACAAAGTGGCTTAAAGCCAAAAGAAATAGATGAGTTATTAATGGTTAGTAATTTATATTAAAATTTTAAGATAAATTAAATATATATCATAAATCAATTTCAAGTTCTGCATAATATGAGTAATGAGTTTATATTTTTATTTCAACTATATTAAACATAGTTTCATTGTTTTTCCTATTAATTGTGATTTCTTTCAAAATGAAATACTGGCACTTTTAACAATGTTTCACTATTACACATAATATATGCTAAATCATTCATGTTGTCGTTTCATCACGTATTATGTCTTTTCATTAGATATATGTAAATTTGCCTTATTAGTTTTCAAGTTGTAATGTCTTGTATAGAAGTAATGTTTTCCTTCTGCTCAGAAGTCTGGTTTCAGGTATCTTTCATGAATGCAAATATTTAGATTAATTTCAGACTGAAATGCAAAAGTTTGCTTCTTATAGGAATACTTGAACTTTAAATACGGAGTCATTTCCAAAGGTCAAGGCTAATTTTCTATACTAGTGACATCTTACAAATTGCATTATATATGATTGGTCAAGAATTTTCAATGAGTGGGAACCTCCCCAATTTCCATTAAATTACATTCTGTAGGAAATAGCTGCTACTGTGTTTATACTTAAAGGTGATCTTATATTTTATTTAATAAGAGTTAAAATGATATCTCATCAAAGATCATTATTGATACTCAATAAATTATTATGATTAATTTTATTTCAGCTAGTAGACACATATTGCTTACTTTGGTAGAGCCTTTTTTATATTATACTCATAAAATCAGAAGCACAGTCCTTAGGATTCATTAATGCTAATCAAATCTGAACAAATGGTATTTATCCTAAAAGGATAGTTTTCAAATGAAGAGCATTTGTTCTTAAGCAGCTAAAATGCTACGTTCTCCACCCCTTCCGATGCATTTACCATCCCAATGGATGATTTCTCCAAATTCGTGAAAGGCTATTTCCCAATAAAGAGGCTAATGGAAAGATCCACATTGACTTTACAAGCATACAACTTCTCTTTCCTGTGCTGTAGAATGAAAATGTACAACTGCTTTTAAAAAAATGAACTTAAAACCTGCAGAGGTTTATAAACAGATAGTTGGTGAATTGGCCTCAGGATAAAAGACTGTGAAAATGTTTTTAGGGAATTCTTTCCCAGAATAGTTACTTAAACGTTTACTTTCATCTGAGGTGCAGCTGGTCATAACAAAGGCAATTGCAGCCAAGCCTCTGGGGTTCTCTGTCTCTGTCGTCACAATTTGCACCCTGCTGAATGAACTATCAATGCACTGAACCATGTCAGGGCAATGAGCATAATGGTAGGGACTCAGTGGTATAAATGAGGTTAATAACTTGTGAGAAAGCAGAGCTTTGTTCCTAGATCCCTCAGATCTTCTCTGCACAGTGTAGCTCTTTAGAAATATTGCCTGTCCGTGGAGAGCTAATGGCTCTCGTCATAAAGCTAATACACTGTGCTTCAATAGTCTTGGAACTCATTTCTGAAGTCACACTAATCTGCCTTTCCTCTGTTATGTTTTGTTTTTGCTCCGGAAAGATTTTCTTATTCCCCAAGACTTCAAGCTGAGCGTAAAGCTTTTCTGCTGCTTCTTATGCCATTTCTAATCAGGGGTGACACTTTTGTTTTCAGAGACTTTTGTGTGTGTGTGTGATTTCAGTTTTTTAATACACAAGGAAGCATTTGTGAAGGAAATAAACAGAATTTTGAAAATACCACAGCCCTTCTTTGGTACCACTGCTTTAGTCATCCACATGCACTCTTCCTTCTCTTCTCCCTCACCCTTTTGCTACCTCTCTGCATCTCAGGGGAAGTTTGCTATCCACTGCTCTTACTTGCTCCTTGCACTCTGTCTCTCTTACAAACCATTTTGAGGATATTGAGTCTCACAATAAACTAAGAAAACCATATCCAATATTTTTTTTTTTCTTTGTTGCCAGGGACTAACTACCTAAGGGCAACTGGATCCATCTGATTGTTTTCTGTACCAATATGTCCTGGTAAGCGGTTTTGGTTTCTTTTGCTCATTCTTCGTTTTTTCCCCCCTTACTCCTACATTCTGAAGATCTGTAAGAGTATAGGGAATGAAACTAAATAAGCAATCCTGAAGGGAAATCAGATCACAAAGGATGAGAAGAAATTTACTTCTAACATTCATCACATACTGAAACATAATCAGCCATGAGTTTTTACACTTTCCTGTTGGTATGTCTTCTCCTTTTCAGCATTTTTGTCTCTTAAAATACTTGTAGTGGTAGGGGCGCCTGGGTGGCTCAGTTGTTAAGCGTCTGCCTTCGGCTCAGGTCATGATCCCAGGGTCCTGGGATTGAGCCCCGCTTCAGGCTCCCTGCTCTGAGGGAAGCCTGCTTCTCCCTCTCCCACTCCCCCTGCTTGTGTTCCCCCTCTCGCTGTGTCTTTCTCTGTCAAATAAATAAAACCTTTAAAAAAAAAAATACTTGTAGTGGTAGTTAAAAGATTACATAGTGCCCAGCACTGCTTTTGTACATATTAACCCCTGTAAGGTAGGTGGAATTATTAGCCTCCTCTTACAAAAGAGAGCAATCCAACACAGTTGACCCTTGAACAACAAAGATTTTTGAAGTACACATATCCACTTATATGCAGATTTTTTGATAAATCCATACAATGCTGTAAATGTATTTTTTGTTATGATTTTACATTTTCCTTTCTCTAGGTTGCATTATTGTAAAATACAGTATATGATACATATGACATACAAAATATGTATTAATCAACTGTGTATGTTACTGGTAAGGCTTCTGGTCAGCAGGAGGCTATTAGTAGTTAAGTTTTGGGGGAGTCAAGATATATGTGGATTTTTGGCTACATGGGTGTTTGGTGCTCTTAACTCCTGTGTTGTTCAAGGGTCAACTGTAATCTGCTCCAAAATTAATTATCTCTGCAAAGAGATTAAATAATTTGCTCAAGATTGTCAGCTGACAAGTGGCAGATCTGGGCTGTGTACCGAGACAGTCTAACTCTAGAGATCATGTGCCCAAGCACCACACCATACATAGTACAATAGGTTTATGTTGAATTTAGGAGAAAAAGAACATCAGCGTATGATCACCTGGATCTACTTAATGGAATTTATGATGGTGTGCATAATAATTTGCTTCTTGAGCCTCAGCTTTCTTTTTGGTAAAATGGAACTAATAAACTTGTTCAAATTGTGATTTATTAAGGATTAAAATATACAGTTACCAACACTGATTGTCTTAGAGAAAAACAGTATGCATAGAAATTAGATGGTATGGATGGCTACAGAGCCTGGAAAGAGTGATGCCAGTTCTTGAATAACATTTTTTTCCTATGTCCATACCTACCATGCCCTTAGCCAATAAAATTACTCTCTCCAGGCATCTCCATTCTTTGCCCCTTTACTCAAATGTCTGCTCTGCTTTTGGGATTCATTGACTTGATATCCTATCATTCCCAGTGGTATTGAAACTTGCTACTATATTCCATAATGGCTGCACCATTTTATATTCCTATCAACAGTATACAAGGGCTCCAACTATCTACATGGATTTTTCTGCATCTATGTCAACACTTGTTATCTTTTTTTTTTTAATCTTTTTTTTTTTTTCTAATAGTCTTCCTGGAAGGTATGAAGTGATATCTCATTATGGTTTTGATTTGCATCTTCCTGATGATATAACTGTTGACCTTTTGTATATCTTCTTCGAAGAAATGTTTATAAATGTTTATAAAGTCCTTAGCCCATTTTTAAACCAAGTTATTCAGTTTTTTGCTACTGACTTGTAGGAGTTCCTTAAACTTTTGCAAAAGATTTCAATATGTTTCAATATTATCAATATTTCAATATTTTTCAATATCAATTTCAATATTAACCCCTTACCAGATAGATTTTTACAAATATATTCTCCCATTTTGTATGTTGCCTTTTCGCTCCGTTGATTGTTTCCTTTGCCACGTGGTTAAAGGTTTTTAGTTTGATACAGTTTCACTGTCTATTTTTGCTTTTGTTGCTTATGTTTTGGCTGTCATACCCAAGAAATCATTGCCAAAACCAGTGTCATACAGTTTTCCCCCTGTATTTTCTTCTACTGGTTTTACAGTTTCAGGCCTTAAATTTAAGTCTTTAATACATTTTGAGTTGACTTTTGTGGTGTAAGATGAGTCTATTTCATTCTTATTTTTGTGGATATTCAATTTCCCCAGCATCGTTTATTGTGGAGACTGTCCTTACCTCATTGTGTATTTGTGGCACCCTTCCCAAGATCAATGGACTCTATATACAGTACTGACCTCCAGCAACACTGAAAATGAGTATTAAGAAAATAAATTGATCGGGGCGCCTGGGTGGCTCAGTCGTTAAGCATCTGCCTTCGGCTCAGGTCATGATCCCAGCGTCCTGGGATCGAGCCCCGCATCGGGCTTCCTGCTCGGCGGGAAGCCTGCTTCTCCCTCTCCCACTCCCCCTGCTTGTGTTCCCTCTCTCGCTGTGTCTCTCTCTGTCAAATAAATAAATGAAATCTTAAAAAAAAAGTTCATTTTAAAAAAAAAAGTTTAAAAAAATAATTTTGTCAGTTGTATAGTAATTCTCAGTCCCTTGCTCTTCAGTTAAAGTTCAGTGGCAGAGGGGCGCCTGGGTGGCTCAGTCGTTAAGTGACTGCCTTCAGCTCAGGTCATGATCCCAGGGTCCTGGGACCGAGCCCCACATCGGGCTCCCTGCTCGGCGGGAAGCCTGCTTCTCCCTCTCCCTCTCCCCCTGCTTGTGTTCCCTCTCTCTGTGTGTCTCTCTCTGTCAAATAAATAAATAAAATCTTAAAAAAAAAAGAAAAGAAATTGATCAATCTGTGATGTTCCTTTCTCAAAAAACTTAGAGATGTAGCTCAATTTATAAACCCAATGACCAGGCATTTAGGAAGTAACTACTGTCTTATATTCTCCTTATAAAAGGTCACTTTCATGTTCTCTTTAAGTTTTATTTATTTATTTGTTTGTTTTATTTTTTTTTAAGATTTTATTTATTTTTTAAGATTTATTTATTTATTTGCGAGAGAGAGAGAGCACAAGCTGGGGGAGAGAGGCAAAGGGAGAGGGAGAAGCAGGCTCCCAGCTGAGCAGGGAGCCCCACATGGGGCTTGATCCCAGGACCCTGGGATCATGACCTGAGCCAAAGGCAGACATTTAACCAACTGGGCCACCCAGGCACCCATCTCTTTAAGTTTTATAATTCAGGATCATCAATATGTTTCTCATTTCTCTTTATTGTTTTTCCCATCTGTGTCCCATATGGAGTTTTAAAAGTGGAAAAAAAAAAAAAAGTATGTTCTGGATCAATTTGCTAGATACCAGACTGATTACACATTTCCCTGCTTCTTCCCAATCTATAGAGAATCCCTGTGTAAATTAAGTATATTCATAATTATACTTTGAGATTCACTTTGAAGCAAGAATTTTCCCAAACAGATTTATTTCCTCCTCTTTGTTTCATTTGCATTTTTAAAATCCTTGGATTGTATAGTACTTCATAGTTCACTATGAAGCAAGGATGACTGACTGACAAACAGAAAACACTTTCTCATAGTAAGTGCAGTAGTAAATATACACATGCAGGCTGGGAACAGAGAGGAAAGAAATTCAGCTTTCCTGGTGGTAGAAGGTCAGAACATCCTCAGGAAGATGATTACATCATCGACACAGACAGCAACTTGAGCAAAAGCACAGAGATGAAATATGAAGTTTCCTTTGAGCTGCAAGCAAATTCCCATAACTGGAGTAGTAGGGCAAGACTAGTATGACAAGACATAAAGCTGGGAATGTAGAAGGGGAGAAAATTATGCAGAGAATAAATATGTTAGTCCCACATCGTATCAAATCAGACCTTGCACATAAGGGCAGGTCAGTTTGGAGACTCCCTAAATCACTGACACTCACAGAAAGAAATATTGCTCATAATTTAGTGATCACTTTTATAAACTATGGAAATAACCCGTATATTTACTCACCACGATCTATCAGAAAACACTGTGCCTTTACCTCCCAAGTACATTAAAATCTGTACTTTCCTACCTACTTCCCTTGATTAATGTAGGAAGAAGGATGGCATAAGAAGGAAATGGAACCACCCTTAAGAATCTGGACATTTTTGCCTTGTGCTTTCATCAACATGATGTGTTTCCTTGAGTGTTGAGACTGACTTCTAGTGATTAATGGATGTTTAGAAGAAATCTCTTACATCAGAGCTGCAAATTAGAAAAATTCTGTGGCTTGAGTTAATGCTCAAACATTTGTTAATTGCTACATAATTGTGGATAGTGTCAGAAAAAAATATTTATTCATATTTTGGATGACTAATTAAAACCCTAATTTCATTTTTGGTATAAACCAAAATATTTCCTTTTGTACTTTTTCATACCTTACATTTCTCAGATTTGGTTATATTTATAAATTAGTATCTTTATATCAGTGACTTGTTGCTAAATATAAATTTTAGAATATGCATTACAAAGTTGACAATGTTACTGGTTATACATTTAAAGATAAATGCAAAACTCATATCCATTTTATTTGGTCAGCAGATGGCAGTGTTTCTGAATTGGTGAGTACCACTTCCTGTTAACTCTCAAATTTGAAGTTCTGGTTTGGAAATATAGACTTCTTTCTTTTTCTTTTTCTTTTTCTTTTTTAGTACAGATTTCTTATACTCAGAATTCTAATACTGTAAAGTTGTATTGGGAAGTGTGTCAATATTTTTGGAAAGATTAAACACACTGAATCTGGGAAGCGCTTCCCTCGTGATTTGATCCACACTTGGGTAATCTTTTCCTTCCCTTTCCCTCCCTTTCTTCACCTCCTTCTTTCCCTCCCTCCCTCCTTCCTTAATTCCTTTCTTCCTATTTCCCTTTATTCCTTCTTCACTTTCTCATTCCCTATGTGTATGCATGCCCTTCTTTGATTCTTTCTCCTTTCCTATTTAAAATCATTCTTAGGGGCGCCTGGGTGGCTCAGTTGTTAAGCGTCTGCCTTAGGCTCAGGTCATGATCCCAGGGTCCTGGGATGGAGCCCCACATCGGGCTCTCTGCTGTGTGGGAAGCCTGCTTCTCCCTCTCCCACTCCCCCTGCTTGTGTTCCCTCTCTCACTGTGTCTCTCTCTGTCAAATAAATAAAATCTTAAAAAAAAAAATTAAAAAAAATAAAATCATTCTTAAAAAAATTTATTTGGCTAGTTAAAGATGAATGTAAGTGAGAGCATTTAAAGGCGGGCCTTTGCAAAAAAGAGAGATTTTAGTAGAAGCCACCTGTGAGAGTGTGTATTAAAAAATATTTTTACTCTGAGAATAATGCTTTTAAAGTTAGACTAATTGATATACTGTTTGCTGATTTTAATAGTCCAAATAATCTCATTTTTCGTGCGTAAAAAATAGAATATTTTTGAAATTCATATGGTAATTTTAACTGTTTTGATGCATAAAGCATCATTGAAAGCTTTGAAGATGCTTGGATTATCTTTTTTTTTCAAGAGTCAGGGAATGGATTTACAGAGCATGAGAAGTAATTTTGAGCTATTTGGAAGGTATTTATTTTCCTGGTGTCAAATTATATTATTTGTATTTTAAAAGAAAATCTATTTTAAAAGGAACTTTTATACTTAGGATTCTGTAGGACTTGCTTTACAGCAAAGACTTCCTGTACTATTGAATAGTTGAATTTTGTCATAGGTATTTCATAGCTAATAGTTAAATATTGGATAATGTTTGAAGCAAGAAAAATGGTGAACTCTTTAGTAAGTAAAACCTCTCTTTATTTTCGTTCTGGAAGCTTACTGTTCTATATAAGGAAAAGAGCATATCTTAATTAAGACCATTAATAGCTATTGATCAATTAAATTTCCTTGGGATTTTTAAAGTATATTTAACTTTTAGCACTTGTGTGCTTCTTTTTAAGAAGCTAAACTCAATGAACATGTTTTCTTATACAGAATGTAGCAGGTTATAAATCCTCACTGTCTTTATACAGAAGTTGTTGCCAAAATTGGAGATTTCCTATCACCTACAAAGAAGGCATTCAAGCATGAACGCTTCAGTAATGTTTAAGGGAAAGGAACATCCCATCTGAATCAAGTCTTTGCCTACTGTATCTTCAATATTCCTCTGAGTACACCTTCTCTGAAGTGCCCAAGGAGGCCCCCCGAAGACACATCTGGGCATGTTCCAAGTTTGTGGGGAATTCTGATCCTAGTAGTTTAGAGAAAACCTGAGCAAATCACAAATACCTGGACACAAAGACATAGAGGGTCCTATAAAATTTAAAATTTAATCCAAAGCTTACTATCATTGTTTTGTTCAAACTTTAACTCCAACATGCAACATATTTCTAATTTAAATGTGTGCAACAATGATCCCTAACACTTAGTCTGTATCAGGAACTCTAAGCACTAAATATGCTTTCATTATCTTTATAGTGCAGCTGGGGAAATTTAGGAAACTCATACAATCAGATATTGGTATATTTTTAGGGAATAGGGACACATTGATTGCAAGTTAAAAAAAAAATATCCAACTAACTGGCCAACACAGGACATACAAGTGGGTAGGATAGCATGATTAAAGATGGATTATAGAGAGGTACCTCTGAGGCATTGTAGATGAATCTTGGTGGAGAGAGCACAGAGGCTCTTGAGTGGTACAAACAGTGGGAGGTAATTCAGATCTAAACAGTAGCAGTAGTAAGAATATTGAGAATTAAGGGCAGATACAGGGGACATCTAAAGTTGAGCTTAACATAAGTCATTTATTTTGTTTTGAGAGTAAAAGAAATGGCTTTCACTTACTTCTATAATAAACTCTCTGAAGTTCTTTTCTGTTTACTTTGCCTTCTACTCAAAGGGAAGTGAGGAAAGTCAATAAATATAAATATATTGACATGCAGCTGCTTTCAACAATTGACAAATTTAATGTGAATTTTTTCCTAAGATAGAAATATGTAGTTGATTTAATTTGATATGGATAACATTATTTACCTCCCTTGTGCCTCCCTAGAGGCAGAAAATTAAAATCTATGAAGGCAGCCATAGATTGGAAGAATAGACTGGAAGAATAAAGCAAGACCCATTTTTTTTTACTCTGAGGAAAAAAAAAATGAGAAAGGTAATGTTGATGCTTTGGGAATAAGATATAATTCCCATTGAAGTAATAAAAATTGAAGTAATTTTTAAAAATAAGAATGCCATGAATAAAATAAGGAAAAAAGATAAAGAGCAAGCCGTATAGATACAAACCATATATCAATATCAAAGTAAACAAAAAAGAAAATTGCATGATATCTATCTATATATATATACATACACACCCACATATAAATATACATCCCCATATATCATTGTTACAATACAATTGACTCTATTCCCTATGCTGTACCTTTTATCCATGTGACTTATTCATTCTGTAACTGGAAGCCTCTATCTTCCATTCCCTTTCACTCATTTTGTCCATCCCTATTACTCATCAGTTTGTTCTCTGTATTTATGGGTCTTGTTCTCTTTTCTGTTTTTGTGTATGGTGTAGGAAAGTAGTCCAGTGTCATGTAGCTGTCCCGTTTTCCCAGGACCATTTGTTGAAAAGACTGTCTTTTCCCCATTGCATATCCTTGCCTCCTTTGTCATAGATTAATTGACCATATAAGTGTGGGTTTTATTCTGTTCCATTGATCTATGTGTCTGTTTTTGTGCCAGTACCATACTACTTTGATGACTACAACTTTGTAGTGTATCTTGAAATCTGGGATTGTGATACCATCAGCTTTGTTCTTCTTTCTCAAGATTGCTTTGGCTATTTGGGGTCTTTTGTCATTCCATATAAATTTTAGTATTCTTTTTTCTAGGTCTGTGACAAATGCTTCATGATATTTTTGTTAATGATAAAAAGACAGGCTTACAGTCAGAACAGCCTTACTATGGCCCTATTACATGCCCAGGCTCATCCTTCTCTTTAACGTGGTGTCCCATCAGTCTTTTACATACACCCTCACTCAGCCATATCTGAACATTCTGTTAAATTGGAAATTTTGGGCAAGAGACCCAGGGAACGAAAAGATTTCTTTCTGTGCCAAATAAGGAATTTCTTCTAAGGAAATTATATCTTATAAGAAGGCAGAACATTAGCACTATTGGATATATATTTCTCACATGCAATAAAAAGGGGAACATAGGCAGGTGGAACAAAAGATGATATACCTAATTCTTGTTGCGTACCGGATACTTTGCATTTCTTCCGTCCATGACCTTATAATTATCCCCATTGTACAGGTGAGAAAATTGAGGATGAAAGAAGTTAAGTAACGTGCACAAGGGCAAACTCCATTCTGCCTTCAGACCCCACATTTATAATTACTTTACTGTCACGTTGGATATTTCACTCTTGATAGATGCTAAATCAAAATATGAATATTTCATGTTTAATGTTTAGGGTATATTTTCTAAGGGCAACATTTTTCTTGATTAAAAACAGTTATGACATCATGAAAATATCTAAAGATATGTCTGTACAATTCAGAGTGATTACAAGAGGGAAAAAATTGAAACATTAGCATCGTAGAAGACAGCTCATTCTCTACCTGCATCTGTGTTTTGCTTGTGTGCAGCCCTTTTTTTAATAGTGTTGCATGTTTATGAAAAAATTAAAATGCAAATAAATTCCCAGATGGCCATTGATATTTGCAAGTCTCTAGATATTCATTATATTTTGAATGGTAGAAAGATAATTAGTTTTGAAAATATAAATGGCAGGCTGAAAATTACTATAATATATATATGTTAGGCCAAATGAGAATAACTGCCCAATTGCTTTCTGATTGATCTGGCTCTATTTTGGTGCTTAGATAAGGCCTGCATATATGCAGACTAAATAACAATTCCAAATTTAGATGATTTTCCAAAAATCTTCCTTGAAAATTAGAAATTTTACTTAAAAATACATAAATTTTATTTTATTTTAGAATCAATGTAAATGACTTTCATTTATATAAATATATTTTGGAATAATTTTTCAATGGCATAAAAATTGCAGAATAATTGTGCTTACAAAAATGTGGCAATGGAGCTTTCATATGCCTTTCACCCAGATTACCTAGTTGGTGATATTTTACCACATATATTCAATCACCATTTTTTTACTCACTGCATATAAATGTCAAGAATCACCATTTTTTTACTCACTGCATATAAATGTTCTGAGATTTATCCAGCTTGCAAGCTAACAAGTTACCTTGCTATAGCTTCATAGACTGGCAGATGTCGAGAGACTTGGGTCAGACTTTATTATTACTCATTAAAACTTTATTACTCTAGACACAGCAGGCAGCATTAGTTGTCTCCATTGGTTCTTCTTGCCAAATACAATGGGGATGATGAGAAGGTAGGCCCAGATGGATGATTACACACACAGTGGGTCTTTATTATAACTGAGTAATTGCAAATTTTGAGACGTCTTCATCTTATAAGAAGACTGCAGCCTTATCTGTCTCACCTTTACAGCGGAGACACATTAACTTTGCAATCCTACTCATAAAACAAACATCTCTGCCCAGCAGAAGGAGGCATTAGCTCTATCTTCCACAGCTATTTGTTCTAGAAACATCCTTGCAAAGACAGGGTGGGATAAAATCTTTCTCAAGGTACATACAAATGCAAAGACCCATGGAGAATTACCTATGGACACCTATTACCATTCTTCCCTTTTGAGCCCTTGAAAATAGTTCCAAACATGATGCCTCTTCAGTCTTTAATACTACAGCTCATATTTTACAAAACAAAGACATTAATCTACACAACCAGAACACAGCCATGCAAATCTGGAAATCGAAATTAATATAATCTTATCAAGCGATTTACAGATTCCATTCAAATTTTGCTAACAGTGCAATAATATTTCTTTTTCCTTTCTTCTCCAAATCTAATCTAGGGTCGCATGTTGCATTTTCATGTCTCTTCATTTTTCTTCAGTCTGGAACATTTCCCTAGTCTTGTAGTCTTTCATGACCCAGACTCTTTTAAGGGATTTAAGGCCTTCCTTCCATCTGCAGGATTTCCCTTAATCTGGTTCTGTGGACTGTTTCCTCATATGTAGAGTCAGGTCATGACTTTTTGGGAGGAATACTGTGCAATGATGCTGTGGCTTTCAGTGCATCTCCACATCATGGGAACAGGACATCTTAGCCTCCACTGAAGCTATACCTCTCTAATCAGCTGGCTAAATTGCAAAATTATCCCTAAATTTTCTCTACTGAAAAATCATGGTTTTTCCTTGTGTAACTTCTAAATATTTGGGGGTAAATTACTGTGAATCTGCCTTAATATGCTATCATCAAATTTCCACCTCCCAGCTTTACAATATTGATGCTCCCTGCCTGAATCAACATCCATTACAATAGGTTATTTTCTACTTCTCTTATTCTTCCTATATGTATTTTGACTGTAGCATAAGGATGAGATTTCTATTTATTTATATCTATATGAAATCATGAATTATAATTTTATCCAATGTGATGTAAGCCATTACATTACATGCACAAATTTCCCTAGATTTAGTAAGTAGGAACCTTTTCAAGCTTACTTTTTTGTTTTCTTTTGACATCTCTATACTTCCTTGAGAACTTTAATTTTTATCACAAACATGTGTTCCAGTTTCATCTTGTACTTTCCCTTCTTGAAATTAACCATTCAGCCATTTTTTGAAGAGCCTTGGTTCCTTTTAGTAGAAGATGTTATTTAGAAGATCTGTGCATTTAGTGTCCTCATTGCTACAGAGGTATCATGGAATCCAGGCCCTCTAGATGACAAGCTAACTAAATATAAGCATACATATTATATATACCTACGTACATTTATTTCTATATGTAAATCTGTAGAGATCGATTCACAACAATACAATCAAGGCCAATCCGACATTTTGTCCCTTTTTACATTTGTAAATCCTTTCTTTGATAGTGAGATCCTGGTTCCTAATATCTCAGCATTTACTTAGTTGCTCATTCCTCCTAGATACACCAATCTCCTGACTGTTTTACTCCCTCAACAGCTGGCCATACTGTTATCTCCTTGGCATCTCTGCCTGCTCAGTCCCAGTCTCACCATCAACTCCTTGGCACTCCACTTTTTCCAGCCTCACCAGGTCCTTGGCTATATTGCAATCTCCTCCTCTATATTACCTATGTGACCTCTTCAGGGAAAAAGAGGTGGAAGAAAAAGAGAAATTTTCTCTTAATTGTTATTTTGCAAATAATCTTTATTATTATTATTATTTTTTTACATTTGTCTAGGTTAAATTTTGTACTTAGACAAATGACATTTTGCAAAATAACCTAGAATCAATAGAACTGGGTCGGGGGAGATATCATGCCACCCTCCCTTGCCTAGAATTATTTTAATATCATTGTATGCAAATTATAGTATTAAGATATTATTTTTTTTAACTGTGGCTGATGCCCTGTAATTTTAGTCTTCCAGTTTTGTTACGTTAGACATGACATTCTAATAAATCAATGAAATGCTGTTCAGTATAGTCCCAGTGGTATGGAGTTTCTGAGAAAAAGCAGAAACCAGTGGCTTATCAGAAATAGTGTCTTTGAACCATGACAGGCCATCATATACCTTCAGCAGACCTGGGACATTTGGGTCCCAAGAGTTGCAGATAAACTCTGAGTAACTTAGATGCTATAAAAAAAAAAAAAAAAAAAAAAAAGGAAATGTTGGAAGTGCCTTGCTATCTCTTCAGGATTCCAATATGATTTTCTAAGATATGTACATGAAAAAGGAAGACTGAATCACTTCTGAAATGAATGTGAATCCTTTATCAAGCCTAATTCAACATGGATTGATGCCTTAAAAAAAGAAGGTGCTCATAGAACACTGGTATTTAAAAGTGTTAATAGAGCACTAGTAAAATCCTTTGTGATTCAAATAATCTCTGGGGTCATTTCCTATATTTAATGCCATCCTCACATATTCTATTTCATGTTCTCTAGTATTTGTTTATATAAATTAACACATAACCAAGAGAGACGGGGATATAAACTGTTAATCATTCTGTATATAATGGCCCTTAATATTTTTCATGAGAATTTTCTTCATCGTCAAGCTTTGGTTCTTTCTCTGTAATAAAATTATATCAACTACTGATGTCTACCATTAATTTTTTGGTTATAGTTTACTCCAACAAATGAACCAGGGGCTGCGTCCTGTTGAAGATTGAGTTCCTCTGTTTGATCGAAAAAACACACATACAGGAAAAATAAAACATGGATACAAGAAGGACTAAATTAGAGGTGTAGAGAATGTTTCTGAACCAACAAATGTTTCAGGACATATATTGATTTTAAGGTAAAATAACACTGATAAATATTAGGTACTCAAAAAATCTTAGCTATTATTATTTCATGATGTGGATTTGCTTTTGAGAGAGGAGGTGTTCATTTTCTCTACTACCTAGTAGATCTAGGTTATATACTAATCTGACTAGGCAAACAATATAGAACTTTCTTCAGTCAGTCAAAACCATATCAGAAACCAAGAATCTGGTATATATGTCAAGGCTAAAGTTCTTTGAAGAAGTTCATGCAAAAAGAAAATGGCGCTTTTCATATAAGTAAGTGAATGCTTTACTTTTTCTATTCTTTTATTGAGCTATCATTTAAATAAAAATAAAAGTGATATTATAAGTAAGTTTTCTCTTTTTAGACATTAATCCTGGAAAACACTTAAAAATAGCATAATGAAACTTGCAGATCATATAACCAGAAGGCCATAATTGCTGCTGTATATTTTAACCCAAGTGTTTGTTGTTAATGTGGGTACTATAAATCTGCAACTTAGTAGTTCATTTCATAATCCTCTCCTCACCCTGCTTATTGTCATTTTCTCTTAGCTCTTCTTCACTGAGTATTTTGGCCACATGGCTCATTCCACCCTCACCTGCTTTTATTTTATTTTATTTTATTTTTAAGATTTTATTTATTTATTTGAGAGAGAGAGAACGAGAGACAGCATGAGAGGGAGGAGGGTCAGAGGGAGAAGCAGACTCCCTGCTGAGCAGGGAGCCCGATGCGGGACTTGATCCCAGGACTCCAGGATCATGACCTGCGCCGAAGGCAGTCGCCCAACCAACTGAGTCACCCAGGCGCCCCTGCTTTTATTTTTTTAAAACGTAACCTGTTTTGCCATTGTCTCCTTTTTGTTTATTTATTTTTCTCATATAATGGTAAACATAAGTAGTTGATATAATTTCATTACATAGAAAGAACCAAAGCTTGATAGAAGAAAATTCTCTTCAAAAGTATTAAGGGTCATTATATTCAGAGTAATAATTAGCATCTATCCCTGTCTCTTTTGGTTATTTGTTAATTTAAATATAAACAAGTGCTAGGGAACATAGAATAGTTATGTGAAAATGGCATTAAATATAGGAAATATCCCCAGAGAAATTATGAAACATGTTTTGGATTTCTTCAATGCAAGACAAATATTCTTCTAAATGGAAACTTGAGAATTGGCTAAGGAATCAATGGGATGAGGTCCCATGGGAGTCAGTCCCTTTCTAGATTCTGCAGTACTATAAAAACAATGCTGGTAAAGTTGGTCTAGCAGGCCAAAAAGTTCTTTCAATCATGCAACCACCATCAGTATAGAATTAGGGTGAGTTATTGCAGTCAAAGTGACTTTGTGACAGTATGTACGGGGCAGAAACAAACTATACTGAGCCTGATTTCTTGGCTACATTCTATAACGATTTTTTACATCAGTATCACTGTCACTTTTGCTTTGTCTGAGAAAAACAGTTTCTGCTTTTGTATAGTTTAGAAAGCTTGGTCTACTACCAACACAGACTGAGATCTAAAACAACCTAAGGTCATTTAATAATAATAAAAAAACCCTCCATTTCATATTAATTAATTGTATATGATTATTATTAGAATTCAGACGTCAGTGATAGATTAGAATGGAGTTAAGAAATTGATCTTTGTTTAAAGAGATTAGTCATATGAAAGTAAGAAATAAATTCTCTGAGATGAACATATGTGTAAATAATCAAACTCCTCCACTGTTTGCTTTTATCTAGTTGTTCCAGGATTCTATAAAATTATCCAAATTAAAATAAAACAATATGTCAAGGAAACTGTGGATGTTAATTCCAACAAATTAATGTGGTTTTTTTTTCAAATGTAATTAAGGTCATTTATTCAGCGATTGTCCTTCCTGTGATAATATTAGTATTCTTGTATACTCATTCATCTCCAAATTCTGAAAGTCACTAAGCTGGTTTGGTTCTTAGCACTGCAAACGTTTAAAATTGCATCTTTGAAGTCATATAGGGTGGGTTCATATCCTCTCTCTCTTACTTACTAGGCATTGAAAGCAAGTATTTAACCTTCTTGTCCAAATAACTTAATATTTTTGAGCTCCAATTTTGCTCTCTGTTTTACAAGATTAAATGAGTTCAGGTCTGCAGTATGTTAAGCGCATTTAAAATGATCAATGATTGGGGGTTCCTGTAAATGTCATCATCACCATCATCATCATATATAAATATTCTTCCTATCTATTCCCAAAGAGGCACATGATATCTTGGTTAAAAAAAAAAATGTTTACAAACCTATTTTTACCAGAATTAGTTAAATGCTAATGCTGACATATTTATTAATCTAAATCCATTCTGCATTGTCAAATATGTATGCAGTTCATCTTCATTTCCTGACCTAAGATGCTCTGGAGTAACCACGTTCATCAATAAAAAGCTGTTATACAGGACAACAGTGGTGGGTGGAAAGTCTCAAAGTAGTTTGTATATTTTGTTTGCATCCATCAAGATGAAAGTGGAAAACTGCAAAACACATTTTATTACCTGATAAGCACCATGAAGTGTTTACCACTACTGTATATAAAAGTCATATTTTATTAACACAGGTTAACAGAAGGGAGCAACATTTGCAGTATAACATGAATTTATAAGGGTGCACGTAACCATTATCTCATTTTAAAACCCTTAGCGGCTCTGGAAAATCTATTGTATTTGCTTATATTTGTTACGTAAGCATTCATTAATGCAGGAAACACTTACTGAGAATCAACTATAGATCAAGCAAGTCTTTAGATCCTGGATACCTACAAGAAAATATCCATGTTCCCTGATCTCCAAAAGCTCACAAATTAAAGAGAAAGATTACTACCAGAATAACTATATTGGCTGTAGCTAGATCACATGCACATCTCTTTAATGTGATCATATTCATGGACTAAAAAACCCACTGCCTCTATTTATGTGCCTGAGTAAATCTGTTGGGGGGTGGTGAGTGGCAGAGTTTTGGAGGAAGAAATACAGAAAACTTCGCAGAATAGATTCACAGTGAAAAATATATTCACAAATATATACACATAGGTATGTTTTAGAAAGGATATTTGTTTTGATACGGTTCTGCAGAGGTTGAATATGGAGAAATGACCAGCAATGAAAGTGGAAAATTCTTTAATTCCAAACTCGGCTCATTTGAGCTTTATTTTTCAGTTGTGTAAAGTGATACAGAGACTTCTGAAAATTCATTCATTCATAAGTATTCATTCAAAAATTATTTCCTGAATACATAATAAGTTCCAGGAACTATTTACATGCTGAAAAATATGTTAGGCAAACATGTACACATTTGTTGCTCTCATAGAGTTGGCAATCCAATAGATGAATCAGATATGAATTAAATAATCTTATAAATATATACATATAAAATGTAATTTAAAAAGAGATAAGTACTCTGATGGAAAGGAAGAAAGTGCTATGACAGCATAAATCAGAATAAATAAGTGGTGGAAGAAGTCAGGGAAGGTTTTTTTAAGAAATGAGCATTAAACTTAGATCTTAAGGTAATTAAGATTTACGCAGAGGAAGGAGTTGAGGATAGGTGGAAACATAGTTCATGGCAGAATGTTTTTATGTAGTTAGATAGTACATAACTGGTTGAGAAATTGTGGAAAGTCCAGTGTGGCTAGAGCACAGGCCATGGTGAAAATAGGTAGTTTGGCATACAAATATTAAGCCCTCATAACTAATATCAAATATGTGTGTTTTTTTTTCTCTTCAGAGAAATTATTACCAAAGAACTTAATAAAGAATTAAATAGGTAGAATGGGAGAGAACCATGTCCAGGTTTACTTTGTGGTTTCTGGCTAATGGCAAAGACTTCATGGTGCCGTCGTTCTCAAGGGACAGGATATGATAAAATGACCAGATATAGAAGGAAATGGAATGATATTTTAGAATAATAATTCTAATAGTAATGTAGACAATGTTTGGATCTGGGAAAACAGGGAGATGGGAAAGGATGATACTTCTAATGATAAAGCCAGTTTTTATTTTCTTTTTAGCCTTTTTTTTAAATGTAAATTTTTTTAGTTGAAGTATAATTAGCATACAGTGTTATATTAGGTATATTATATTAGTGTTATATCAGGTGTACAATATAATGATTCAACAATTCTGTACATTACTCGGTGCTTATTATGATAAGTGTACTTTTTTTTTTAAGATTTTATTTATTTATTTGACAGAGAGAGACACAGAGAGAGAGGGAACACAAACAGGGGGAGTGGGAGAGAGAGAAGCAGGCTTCCCACCGAGCAGGGAGCCCGATGTGGGGCTTGATCCCAGGACCCTGGGATCATGACCTGAGCCGAAGGCAGCCACTTAACCGACTGAGCCACCCAGGCACCCCATATTATGGTAAGTGTACTTTTAATCACTTTATCTATTTCACCCATCCCCCTCAACCGCCTCTCCTTTGGCAACCACAAATTGTTCTCTCTATTTAAGAATTTTGTTTTTTTGTTTCTTTTTTCCTTCGTTGGTTTGTTTTGCTTCCTAAATTCTAGGTATGAGTGAAATCATATGGTATTTGTCTTTCTCTGTCTGACTTATTCACCTAGCATCATATCTTCTAGGTTCATACATGTTGCAAATGGCAAGATCTCATTCTTTTATATATATACACACATACATATACCACCTCTTCTTTATGCATTCATCTATTTTGTTTATTTATTTATTTATTTATTTATTTATTTATTTATTTATTTATATTTTAATTCCAGTGTAGTTAACATACAGTGTTAAATTAATTTTGGTTGTACAATATAGTGATTCAACAATTCCATATATTACTCAGTGTCATCAAGATAGATGTACTCTTAATCCCCTTCACCTCTTTTTTTTTTTTTTTTTAAAGATTTTATTTATTTATTTGACAGAGAGTGACACAGCAAGAGAGGGAACACAAGCAGGGGGAATGAGAGTGGAGCAGGGAGCCCGACGCGGGGCTCGATCCCAGGACCCTGGGATCATGACCTGAGCCGAAGGCAGACGCTCAACGACTGAGCCACCCAGGCGCCCCTCCCCTTCACCTCTTTCACCCATCCCCCAACCCACTTGCCCTCTGGTGGCCATCTGTTTGTTCTCCATAGTTAAGAGGCTGTTTTTGTTTTATTCTTTTTTTTCCTTTGTTCATTTGTTTTGTTTCTTAGAATCCACATATGGGTAAAATCATATAGTATTTGTCTTTTTCTGACTGTTTTATTTTGTTTAGCATTTTACTCTCCAGATCCATCCATGTTGTTGCAAATGGCACTATTTCATTCTTCTTTATGGCTAAATAATATTACATTGTGTGTGTGTGTGTGTGTGTGTGTGTACAACATCTTCCTTATCTATTCACCTATTGATGGACAATTGTGCTGCTACCATAATTTGGCTATGGTAAATAATGCTGCAGTAAACATAGGGGATGTATATATCCTTTCAAATTAATGTTTTTGTATTTTGGGGGTAATTACCCTGTAGTGTGATTGCTGGATCAAAGTGTAGTTTTATTTTTAGTTTTTTGAGGAACTTCCATACTCTCTTCCACAGTGGCTACACCAGTTTATATTCCCACCAATAGTGCATGAGGGTGATATATCATTGTCAGAATGGCTAAAATCAAAAACACAAGAAACAAAAAGTGTTGGGAGGATGTGGAGAAAAAGGAACCCTCATTATGTGTGAGCAGGAGGAAAGGCAGAGTGAAAAGGAATCTCAAGCTGACTCCCCACTGAGCATGGACCCCAACACAGGGCTTGATCCCACAACCCTGAGATCAAGACCTGAGCAGAACCTGAGAGGTGGATGCTCAACCAGCTAGCTACCCAGGTGCCCCAACAGATTTCTCTATATTAATCTTGTATCCTGTGACTTTACTGAATTCATTAATCAGTTTCAGTAGTTGTTTGGTGAAGTCTTTAGGATTTTCCATATATATATATAGCATCATTTCATCTGCAAATAGTAAAAGTTTTACTTCTTACTTAGCAATGCCTTTGATTTCTTTTTCTTTCCTGATTGCCATGGCTAGGACTATGTCAAATAAAAGTGGTGAGAGTGGGCATCCTTATCTTTCTCTGATCTTAGAGGAAAACCTTTCAGTTTTTCACCAGTGACTGTGATTTTAACTGTGAGGTTTTTTATATATGGCCTTTATTATGTGGAGGTATGTTCCTTTTATACCTACTTGGTGAGAGTTTTTATCATGAATGGATGGTGTACTTTGTTAAAAGCTCTTTCTGGATCTATTGAGATGATCATATGGATACATCATGTAAACAAGAGACAAACAAAAACCATATGATCATCTCAATAGATGTTATAGTTTTCTTTACTATGTAACAAATTACATACAAATTTAATGGCTTAAATTGGAATTTTTCCAGGCAGAAGTAATATGTTATAGGTCAAAACTTGTACCTACAAAAAGAAATGAAAAGTGTTGAAAATGAAATAAATTAAGATAGAATAGACTCTGTTATTGTGTTTAATTGCTCTAAAAATTACTGACAGCTTAAAGCAATAAAAGTAAAAAATGTGTGTTTATGGTATATATCAAAGTGAAATGTTTGATAATAATGTTACAAAGGATGGAGGGGGGAATTAGAAATACACTGTTTTAAGATTTTTACACTATTTAAGAAAAAGAATATTATTTAATGATGGACTCAAGCTATTTTAAAGGTATATAATAAATCCCATGGAAGTAATTTTAAATGTTAATAAGATTAACAATTTATTTCTTCTGATATATCCTGTCATAGTACTTTCTTCCTTTCCTTCAGGGTACTTGCCTCTTTTTAAATTATATATTTATATTATACATGTATAAGATTATTTAATTCATATCCAATTCCTCCATTAGTTTGCAAACTCTATGAGAGCAACAAATGTGTGCATGTTTGTTTAAACATTTTATTTACAGCATTTAGACAGTGCCTGGAACTTATTAAGTATTCAGGAAATAGTTGAATAACTATGAATGAATGAATGAATGAATGAATTTGACTTAGTTAATAAGTCAAAAGAACACAAAATGGAATCATAAAAATTGTCCAATTAATCCAAAGAAAGCAGAAAAAATGTTTCAAAAAGAAAAAATTGTTGGTATTAATCTATTTATATTAACAATACTTTAAAAGCAAAGCAGCCACTCTGGCAAAAAGTTTGGTGCTCGCAAAAGTTAAATATAGAATCACTATATGACCCAGCAATTCCACCTCTAAGTAAATAGTCTCAATTTTTGAAAACAGGGATTGAAATAGAAACTGGTATGCCAATGTTCATGATAACATTACTCATAATAACCGAAAGTTGGAAACAATCCAAGTATCCATCAACACATTAAAAGATAGATAAAATGCAGTATATACATACTATGGAATATTAGAAAGAATGAAACTATGATAGATGCTGTAACATGGATAAGCCTTAAAAACATTATGCTAAGTGAGATAAGCCATTCACAAGAAGATAAATATTGTATGATTACATTTATATGAAATATCTAGAATTGGCAAATTTATGGAGACAAAAAGTAGAGTAGAGGTCATAAGGGACTGGGGAGACAGGGGATGGGAAGTTATTGCTTAATAAATGGATACAGAGTTCCTATTTGGGTGACGTGGTAAATATTGGTAATAGTTGTACAACATTGTGAGTGTAATTAAGATACTGATACCAATTTCAGTATGGGTTTTTCCTCACACCAAGCAATTCTCTGATATCATATAAGTGTCTTTCAATTCAACTCAATTCTGACACTATATATCTGGAGATAGTGCCAGATCCCACAAGTTGAGGACTCAGTTCTACAAGACTTCTCCTCACCCCACTTCAGACATCGATTGAAAGTCCACATTATTTCTTGTGCTCCTAATTAACTGGTTATAGAACAGAGGTTCCAGTGACCCCCTCTTTAGGTTTGGTTAATCTGCTACAGCAGCTCACAGAACTTAGAGAAACATTTTACTTACTAATTTACCATTTTATTATGAAAGGATTTAACTTAGGAACAACCAGATGGAAGACAAGCTGATAGGGCAAGATATGGGAAAGGGTGAGAAACTTTGATGCACTCCCCAAGTGTACCACTCTACCCAAATCTCCGTGTGTTCACCAACTGAGAAACTCCCTGAACTCTATCCTTTTGGGTTTTCATGGAGGCTTCATTACATAGGCATAACTGATTAAATCACTGACCACTGGTAATTGAGCTCAATCTCCAGCCCCTCTCCCTTCCCTAGATATTGGGGGGAAGCAAGGTAATGAAAGTTCTAACCCTCTAATTACCTGGCAACCAGCCTCAATCCTTAAGTTACCTAGGGGTTGTCCAAAAGTCACCTCATTAACATAATTAAAGACATCCTTATTGCTCTCACCACTTAAAAAATTCCAAGGGTTTTAGTAGTTCTGTGCCAAGAAGACAGACAAAGACTAAATATATATTTCTTATTATAAATCACAACATCACAGCAATTAATGCAACTAATCATACACTTAAAATAGGTAAAATGTTATATTTTATGTTGTATATATTTTATGACAAAAATCATCTAAATAAGAAGGCAGAAATTTCAAATTGAAGAAAAAACAATTGATTGCATGCTATACCTACTTTATATATAATGATATAGATAGATTAAAGTAAAATGATGGAGAAACCAGTGAAGAATGAACTAGAATATATGTAAATAAAGTAAAAAGTCTACAAAGATGTTGGGGCAACCTGGGATAGAATCCAATTCTACTACAAATGTATGCTACAATCTCAATATGGGGGACAGGGGAAAAGGAGGTAATTATAAGTCTGAATTGTAAAGTCTGAACTCATTTTTGACATTAAACTGCTGACCACTTTCAAGCCCTATTCTGTCTTTCCTTCTTGTCCTATATCCATACAAGCTTATAAAAAAAGCCCACAATTTCCCTGCCTTGACACCAGTGGGAAGTTCAAACCATGTAAGCTTTAGCCTATAATCATATGGGAACTCTTAACCTGGTCCCACCCCCTAAATACACACACACACACACACACAGACACACACACACACACACACACACACACATAGTTGTTTCTCCTTTCTCTCAGAAGCAATTTTTGGACCTACTTAGATATCAGCTCTGTTCTTTCCAGAAAGCGTCATTACGTAAATAATAAATCTCTTCATACCCACTTGGTGCATGTATGGTGTCATCAATCATAGCATTGGAAACATTTGAGGCTGGGATGGGGTGTCTGTCTGCCTCCCAAGGATGACTACAATATCACTGATTCATATAAATTTAGAAAATTATGTTTTTTTTTTTTTACTGGATTCTATAAGGCTATTAACAAAAGAAAATATGCATAAACACTGTAACTTAGAGTGTAAGTTCCTCCCACCTCACCACACATATACACACACGTTGGGACACATATTAGAAATTTTGAAACCACTTTACTTGTATAATAAGGTTGAACAAATTAAACACATCAAAGTCAAGTTTCTTAATCTCAGAGTACTAGTTTGCAAATTAGGTAAAATTTTACATATAAAAATGTGAGTAGGTTAAAATGAACTCTTCTATGCAATTAGAATTGTAGATATCAGTATGAACTCATTTGGATGTGTATATAGATAGATATATGTAACAAAAAGCACATCAAGAATCTATATACTGGTTTCTACATGCCATTCTTTAATACAAGGAGCCAAGTCTCCTTGGAGAAATGGCTGATTCTAGAACTCCAGTAGAGAAAATACAAAATTAGTCTGGAGCATTTTACTATGCCAGAAACTAAAAAGATGCTCAAAAACAAAACAACAAGGCATGACAAAGGGACATAGGAGCCAACCTGAAAGAACCCCCAATAGTCAAATCTGAAATCGTCTGAGGAAATAGTAGCAGTAGCAGGGGTAGTAGTAGTAATAGGTGGCTCCTGGCTGGCTCAGTGGGTTAAGCGGACTCTTGGTTCGGGCTGAGGTCATGATCTCGAGGTTGTGGGATCAAGCCCCTCCAGTTGGGCTCTGCACTCAGCCTGGAGTTTGCTTGTCCTTCTCCCTACCCCTTTGCCACCCCCACCCCCACTTACGAGCATGTGGTCTCACTCTCTCTCAAATAAATAAATAAAATCTAAAAAAAAGAAGTAGTCGTAGTAGTAGTAGTAATGGATTATAACCCAAGTATTAATATAACTGTCCATGCATCCATACTGACACAAATGATTGACAAAATTTTAAAGTGAGGAAAAAGGGGTAAGTCATTCCTACTTAAGAATTTCAAATAATAGATAGATAACCCCTCTTCTAGGAGGTAGAGCTTAATTCCTTTCCCCATGAGTATGAGCTGGACTTAGTGATTCTCTTCCAAAGAACAGAATATAAAATGGAAAAAATTGTAACTTTAAATGGGAGACAATTGTCAGACAGCATCTTAACCAATCAATCAATCTAAATATCACCAGTAGTAAATAATGTTAATATAATATTCATTTCTCCCTAGATATTCTTTATCTCTATGATATACTTCCTAAAACTTAATAACCCAGTATAATCATGAGAAAACATCAGACAACTGTGAATTGAATGACTTTCAAAAACATACCAGACCAAATCTCTTCAAAAGTGTCAAGATCATGAAAAACAAGAGAATATTAAAAATTTGTCACAGACAGGAGTAGACTAAGGAGACATAATGACTAAATGCAATGTATCCTGGATTGTATCTTTGAACAGAAAAAAAAATGACCTTAATTAAAAAACCGGTAAAATCAGAATAAATTTGTAGTGTATTTAATAGTAGTATACAAATATCAATTTATGCTTTTGATAAATATACCATGATTATATAAGATATTAACATTAGTGCAATTGAATTGAAGATTATATGATAACTCTGACCTGTCTTTGAAACTTTTTCTATAAATCTAAACTATTCCATAATAAAAGTACATTAAAAAAACTTGGCATATAAATAGTATAATAAACTTACAATATATTCGTTTTGTTGTGATGCATTAACACACATCACAAGCCATAAAATATTCTTACCAAAAAGTCTTATCTCAAATATTAGAGATTAATAACAATGACCTCTAATAATAAAGGAAATGCACACTTGGCACATTCTACTAGACAACAGTTATGGGTTTGAAAAAAATAAAAGCTAATACCATGAAATGTGGTATTGAATTTAAAGAAGGTGCAGAGTATGCTAGTTTTCCAGGGCTGCTCTAACAAATTACCATAAATTCATGGTTTAAAACAACGTAATTTGTTCTCTCACAGTTCTGTAGGCCAGAAGTTCAAAATCAAGGTGTCATCAGAGCCCTGCTTCCTTTGTAGACTCTGCAGGAGAATCCTTCCTTGCCACATACAACATCTGGTGGTTCCAACTATCTGCTTGTGGTGCCATCACTCCAGGCTTTGCTTCAGTCTTCACATAACCTTCTACTTCATGTCTTCTCTTCCATCTCTTAGAAGGATACTTGTCATTGGATTTAGGTCCTACCTGGATAATTCAAGATGATCTCCCCTCTAAATCCTTAATTTAATTTGAAAAGATTCTTCTTTGCCCCACATAAGGTCACATTCACAGGTTCTGGGACATAATATCTTTTTGGAGCCACCACTTATCCTATTATGGGCAGGGGGGGAACTAAGGACACTACATATTTAGGAGATGTGAAAATCACATGCCCTGAGTGACACTTGGTTGGATTATGGCTGAAAAAACCTAAAGAGACATTAATGGAACAGTTGGGAACATTTTATATGGACTGTACCTATTAGATATTATTTATTTTATCAATATTATATTTATTGGATATGATGATATGTTCATTGCATGGATGAATGCATTGGTTCTTAGTGGTTACATGCAGATATATTTGAATTTGAAATGATGATTGCAACTTACTTCCAAATAGCGAAGAAATATTATGGAGGGATATGTAAGTGTAAAACAAAGGTATAAGTAATGAGAGAGAGAGAGAATAATGAGAGAATATGGTAAGATGTTAACATTTTGGTAAATCTAATTAAAGAATATAATCACTTTATTCCTCTTTTAATTTTTGTGGATTAAAATTCTTTTTAAATGAAGCATTAACAAGACAAAACAATAATACATTGGTGATAGTCTATCTGTTTTTTATCTTAGGGAGAACTGTGACTCAAGATTTAGAGGACAAATACTTATTCTTCTACCACTATAACTTATGTAGTTAACAGTCTTGGGAATTAGTCTACCTGTAAAAGCTGACACTTTTACCCTCTAAAATATTGTTTGAAATTATGTAAAATATATTTTTTATTAAGCAAATAGTATTTTGATGGTGACTGAAAAATTGTGTGGGAAAATTTACATATCTAAGCAAACAACAGAATTTTAAGTGCAAAATATTAAGATTTAGGTATTCACAGTCATGCACAAAATAAGAATTTGTCAATAAGTGTTTACCTCCTTTTGGTTTTGCCAATAATATATCAGACTTATTCATCTATAATATTTTGGAATTCAGCAAATTACTAAGTAAGGTTCATGTCCCAAGGTAGAAAAGTAAATGGCTCCAGAGAAGCCCTATATATAGATCAGTGTTATTCAACCCCTGAATGTTTATAGGTGTTGTCTCCTCTATTGAACACTAAGCTACTTATGTAGTGAACAGTTAGAGGATTGTTTTTTGTATTACTTGACTCTGTGACTTCTTCATGTTCAAGGAATGAATTTGCTGAATATTATCTCAATGCCTGATTGCAGGTGCACTGACATGGGAATATAAGGCATTATTGCCAACTGAAGTGGAGAATATGGTGTGTGTGTGTGTGTGTGTGTGTGTGTGTCGTTTAAAGAATGGCTATGCTTCAGAATTTCTGGGACAATTTGGTTTTGATTTATGAAGGTCACTAGTGAGTATATAGATCAAAATTTGACTTGTTTTCAAAAAGGGTCTTGATTAGTCAGTTAATAGCCAAGTGCATTTTAGAGTGCAATTCTAAAAGTCCTTGGAAACACTTCCTTTAGTAGTATGAGTCAGAAACATGCTGTTCTAACCACAGAACAATCTTTTTTTAAAGTATGCCAAGGTCTACTTTCTAAAAGATTACAGAGAATTATTAATTGTTTTTATTTCAAAAAGTGCCTAACTAGTAATGGCAAGTAACATTTTTTTTCTGTTAAAGAGATTATTATTACGTGCCTTGCTATTCTATAGCTTTTTATTTAATAAAATAGGTAAATTAGAATTACTTGATTTTATTTATATTTTTATATTTTTAAAGATTTTATGTATTTATTTGAGAGAGAGAGAGCACAAATGGGGGGAGAGGCTGAGGGAGAGGGAGAAACAGACTCCCAACTGAGCCAGGAGCCTGATGTGGGACTCGATCTCAGAACCCTCGGATCATGACCTGAGCTGAAGGCAGATGCTTAACTGACCGAACTACCCAGGCACCCCAAATTACTTGATTTTGTCCAATTAACAAATATACTAGAGTATATATACCCAAATTAATGTTATCTAAGACACTAGAGAATTTATACATGTCACTTATTCATGTTTTCTTCTATTGTTTATGTCACTGTGAGGGAACATGGTGATTCTGGGCACAGATCTCCCTATGGGGAAAGACTTTTTGCCCCTGCTTCCAGGAGGGCCATCTGCAGATTTCCTTCAGCTTATTTCCAGTTCAGGGATTGCCTCAGCTGCCATTTCATCATAAAGCAGAACAACACTTTAGTTTCTGAGATCTCAGTAGGGCTGGGCAAGGATTTAATGGAGTTTCTTTTGTAGCTTATCTCTCTCTGCTCAATCCTGTTCCTTCCTCAAGGTATTGACTCCAAGGCACTCTTAATAAACATCTTATATGCTGAGCTGTGTTCCAGAGTCAGCTTGCTGGAGAACCTGATGTACAAGAGTCAGATGTATTTTTTTAATCTGAAATAATTGAGTCTCTATCCTCACAAAAGTTATTCCAGTGCTTTTAAATATTCTTGGGTTGTTGATTTTAATTTTAAAATTGTCTTAAACCCTAAATAATATTATTTTAAACTACTTCATGTGTGGCAACAGTTTAATCTTTCAAGATATGGAGATCTTATTGCAGAATCAATGCCAGATCTGGTATAACTTTACAGTGTGATCTCAACATATCTAGACATGAGGAGCTTTTGCACACAATCAAAATAGAGTAACAAGACGTGGACTTACTTTTCCACCAAAAACAACCACAAAACAAAGGAAAAAAAAAACAGATAAAATTAGGAATCAGTGGTTCTTAAGACATCAGACATCAGGTATTGAAGGACAATGATTCCTGAGAGATAAGAAAGGACAAATGTATCCTTACCATTGCTCAAATTTATTGCCTTGAGGGGGTGTCCAAACAGCAATGCAAGAAAGGAGAACCCAGGTGGAACCAGGGAGACTTTAAAAAAAAAAAAGAAATTAATGTGAACATCTCAGGTAATGCAAAATCATTATTTCACAAAAGCCAACATCATTTTCTGTAAAAATTTTCAACCAACTAGAAATAGAAAATTCTTCAGCCTGGTAAGTACATTTAGAAAAATGTACAGCTTACATCATACTGAATCATGGCATTCTAAAATATTCCCCCACTCCTGCTAAGATCAGGGATAATACAAGAGCATCAGTACTCATCAGTACTCAGTTCTATTCAGCATTGTACTAGAGGTTCTATTCAGTGAAATAAGAAAAAAAAAAATCCATTTAGATTAGAAAGGAAAAAGTAGAATTATTATTATTTGCCAACCACATAATCACCTACATAAAAAATCCAGTAATATCTATGAAAAACTACTAGAATTAATAAATTTAACAAATAAATTTAGTAAGGTTCCAGGATGCAATACCAGTATTAAAAAATTCATTTCTGTAGCTAGCAATAAACAATCAGAAGCTGAAATTTAAAAGAACCCTTTGCAGGGGCACCTGGGTGGCTCAGTTGGTTAAGCAGCTGCCTTTGGCTCAGGTTATGATCCCAGGGTCCTGTGATTGAACCCAAGTCCAGGCTTCCTGCTTAGCAGGAAGTCTGCTTCTCCCTCTCCTTCTACCCCTCCACCTGCTCATGCTCTTGCTCTCTCTCTCAAATAAACAAATGAAATATTTAAAAAATAAAATAAAATAAAATAAAATAAAAATACCCTTTGCAATATCATCAAGAAATATGGAGGACTTACATTTAGGAATACATTTGATAAAGTATATGAAAGACCTTTACACTGACAAATTATTATTAAACTATTTTGTACAAAGTAACAAGCTGATCCTAAAATTCATACAGCCATTCAGAGGTACTAGAATACCAAAAACAGCTTTCAAAAATAAGAGTAAATTTAGAATATTTATACTCTCTGACTTCCAGCCTTATTATAAACCTGTTCTAATCAAGACAATGTGGTAGTGGTATAAAAATAGTCAAATAAATCAATGGAATAGAATAGCAAGCCAAAATACTCCCACACAGATATGAATAGTTGATTTTTGACCAAAGTACAAAGGCAATTTCAACAAACGGTGCTGGAATAATTGCATATCCATATGCAAAAAAAAACCAAAAACAAAACAAAACAAAAAAAACAAAGAAACTGCAAAGCTCTCACAAAATTAACTAAAAATGGATTATGAACTAAATGTAAGACCTATACTGTAAGATTTCTAGAAGGTAATAATGGAAAAAAAAAAAAAAAATTTTGTTCCTTTTGTGTAGGCAAATATTTCTTAGATACAGCACCGTTCCATAAAAGAACACATTGATAAACTGAACTTCATCAAAATTAAAATTTTCTACTATTCCAAAAATGCTGATAAGAGAATGAAAACACAAGTCATAGACTGGGAGGAAAGTTTTGTAAACTATTTGATAAAACATTTATATTCAGAAATTTAAATAACTATAGAAATTTAAGAAGAAAACTAAACAACCCAATAAGAAATGGGCAATAGATTTGAAAAGATTCATTTACTGTGAAGTGAGAGTTACTTGAGTCCACACAATGCTATATGGAATACTATGATGGGATAAGGCATTCTGTAAATGCACAGTGGATAGTTTTGCAGAAGCATTGCATTCAGGGCAAGAAAACTCTTATCTAGAGTGTCTACTGCAGTAAGGACAAAATGCTGACCCTTCCATGATGGAAGCAGTCTCATATAACCAACCCACCACCAGGTTACTGGCTGCTCACTGAAGGGAAGAGGGCCATTTGGAGGCTCAGCATTGGTCTTTGCTGCTAACAGACTGGGCACTTGTTAATGGCTGTAGCAAGTCGACCTTGGTGAGTGGAAGTCCATGTTGCAAGCCCATGCATAACCTCCATTTCTGCCGCCATGGCAACTTTGTTTATGAGCTCATTGGGCAATGACAGAGGCAGTTGGGGAAACAGACTGGTATCCACAGAACAGGTCATCCTATCCACTTGATTATTAAAATCCTCCTCTGCTGGGTCACCCTTTGGTGAGCATTCATGGGACACAAATATCTTCCTGTTTTTGCCCACTTAGAGAAGACTATCCACATACTACTTCCCCAAATTTTCTTGTACCCAAATTTTTGATTATACTGCCATCCTGTACCTGACCATCCAGCCAAACCATTGGCCATAGCCCTTTAATTGGTATGTAATTCTATATCTGGCCATTTTTTTCAAGCAACGTGCACAACCAAGTGAACTTCTTGAAGTTCTGCCCACTGAGAATATTTCCCTTCACCAAGGTCCTTGAAGGGTCTATAGTGTGCAGCTGTCCACTTTTAGGTAATGCCTGTACATTATATAGAACCATCTGTAAACCAGGCCCATCTCCCATTGTCAAATCATCAGAGGGAATTCCCCATGAGACCATAGGTGTAGGTTTGGAGAGAGAAGCTAATGTACCAAGAGTGGAGACCCTGGGCATTTGGGCCATTTCTTCATGTAACTTATTTGTGTCTTCAGGGCCTATTCAAGTCCAATCATGTATTTACCACTTCATTTCATACTGGGGTACTGGTATACATGCCCAGATTTTTGGGTTGGCAAGTCAGATAATACCAAGTTCATGATAGATAGATCATGTTGCTTGATAACTCAGTGATCCATGGTTAAGTATTCACTCTCTACTAATGTCTAGTTGTAGGCCAAGAGCTGTTTCTCAAAAGGACAATAGTTATTTGCAATATGGAAGGGTTTACCCCCAAATCCAAGGGGCCTGTGCTGCAGATCTACATAGGCCTGCCAAAGGCTCTTTAGGCTGCTCTAAAGTTTGAAAATTAAAAACAGTAGAACAAAGAGAGAAAATAGCCCCGATAGAAGTCAATATTTCTGTTTTTTCCAGCCTTTTATTTATGCATATTTTAATCTGCTTACATTGTTATTCTTATTTTTTCAGCTTTATTGAGGTATAATTAAATACAATTGTATATATATTTAAGTGTACTACATGATGATATATGATATATGTATACATTGTGGAATGATCACAATCAGGTTAACTTATGCATCCATCATATTAGATAGTTGTGTGTGTGTGCTTAAGATTTACTTTCTTAACAAATTTAAAGTACACAAAAAAATAATTATTGTCATCATGTTGTACATTAGATCCCTAGAGCGTATTCATCTTATAACTGAAGGATTTTACCCTTTGAGTAACATTTCTCAATCTCCCCCAGCCCCTGGTAACCACTTTTCTACTCTGTTTCTATGAGTTCAACATTTTTTTCTTTTTTTTAGAATTCACATATAAGTGAGATCATATAGTCTTTCTCTGTCTGGCTAATTTAACTTAGCATAATGTCCTCTAGATTCATCCATATTATTGCAAATGGCAGGATTTCCTTCTTTCTTATGGCTGAATAATATTGCATTGAATATATATACCACATCTTTTTTTTTTTACATATTTTCTTTCTTTTTAATTTTATTGTGTTATGTTAATCACCACACATTACATCATTAGCTTTTGATATAGTTTTCCATGATTCATTGTTTGCATATAACACCCAGTGCTCCATTCAATACATGCCCTCTTAAATACCCATCACCAGGCTAACCCATCCCCTAACCCCCCTCCCCTCTAGAACCCTCAGTTTGTTTCTGAGAGTCCAGAGTCTCTCATGGTTCGTCTCCCCTTCTGATTTTTTTAACATATAATGTATTATTTGTTTCAGAGGTACAGGTCTGTGATTCAACAGTCTTATACAATTCACAGCACTCACCATAGCACATACCCTCCCCAATGTCTATCACCCAGCCACCTCATCCCTCCCACCCCCCACCACTCCAACACTCCTCAGTTTGTTTCCTGAGATTAAGAATTCCTCATATCAGTGAGATCATATGATACATGTCTTTCTCTGATTGACTTATTCCGCTTAGCATAATACCCTCTAGTTCCATCCACGTTGTCGCAAATGGCAAGATTTCTTTTTTTTTGATGGCTGCATAATATTCCATTGTGTATATATATACCACATCTTCTTTATCCATTCATCTGTTGATGGACATCTTGGCTCTTTCCATAGTTTGGCTATTGTGGACATTGCTGCTATAAACATTGGGGTGCGCGTAACCCTTCAGATCCCTACATTTGTATCTTTGGGGTAAATACCCAGTAGTGCAATTGCTGGGTCGTAGGGTAGCTCTATTTTCAAATTTTGAGGAACCTCCATACTGTTTTCCAGAGTGGCTGCACCAGCTTGCATTCCCACCAATAGTGTATGTGGGTTCCCCTTTCTCTGCATCCTCACCAACATCTGTCATTTCCTGACTTGTTAATTTTAGCCATTTGGACTGCTGTGAGGTGGTATCTCATTGAGGTTTTGATTTGGATTTCCCTGATGTTGAGTGATGTTGAACACTTTTTCATGTGTCTGTTGGCCATTTGGATGTCTTCTTTGGAAAAATGTCTGTTCATGTCTTCTGCCCATTTCTTGATTGGATTATTTGTTCTTTGGGTGTTGAGTTTGATCAGTTCTTTATAGATTTTAGATACTAGCCCTTTATCTGATATGTCATTTGCAAATATCTTCTCCCATTCTGTCAGTTGTCTTTTGGTTTTGTTGACTGTTTCTTTGGCTGTGCAAAAGCTTTTTATGTTGATGAGGACCCAATAGTTCATTTTTGCCCTTGCTTCCCTTGCCTTTGGCGATGTTTCTAGGAAGA
Source organism: Halichoerus grypus (assembly GCF_964656455.1). Lineage (NCBI taxonomy): Eukaryota > Metazoa > Chordata > Mammalia > Carnivora > Phocidae > Halichoerus > Halichoerus grypus. The sequence goes on from NC_135714.1 coordinate 46,838,043, forward strand.
AGCTGCTGCAACTGAGGTTGAAGAGGTTGCTGCCTGTGTTCTCTTTTAGGATTTTGATGGACTCCTGTCTCACATTGAGGTCTTTCAACCATTTGGAGTCTATTTTTGTGTGTGGTGTAAGGAAATGGTCCAGTTTCATTCTTCTGCATGTGGCTGTCCAATTTTCCCAATACCATTTTTTGAAGAGACTGTCTTATTTGCATTGGACGTTCTTTCCTGCTTTGTCGAAGATTAGTTGACCATAGAGTTGAGGGTCCATTTCTGGGCTCTCTATTCTGTTCCATTGATCTATGTGTCTGTTTTTGTGCCAGTACCATACTGTCTTGATGATGACAGCTTTGTAATAGAGCTTGAAGTCTGGAATTGTGATGCCACCAGCTTTGCTTTGCTTTTTAACATTCCTCTGGCTATTCAAGGTCTTTTCTGGTTCCATACAAATTTTAAGATTATTTGTTCCATTTCTTTGAAAAAAAGTTGATGGTATTTTGATAGGGATTGCATTAAATGTGTAGATTGCTCTAGGTAGCATTGACACTTCACAATATTTGTTCTTCCAATCCATGAGCATGGAACATTTTTCCATTTCTTTGTGTCATCCTCAATTTCCTTCATGAGTATTTTATACTTTTCTGAGTACAGATTCTTTGCCTCTTTGGTTGGATTTATTCCTAGGTATCTTATGGTTTTGGGTGCAATTGTAAATGGGATCGACTCCTTAATTTCTCTTTCTTCTGTCTTGTTGTGGGTGTATAGAAATGCCACTGATTTCTGTGCATTGATTTTCTATCCTGCCACTTTACTGAATTCCTATATGAGTTCTAGCAGCTTTTGGGTGGAGTCTTTTGGGTTTTCCACATAAACTATCATATCATCTGCAAAGAGTGAGAGTTTGACTTCTTTGCCAATTCGGATGCCTTTTATTTCTATTTGTTGTCTGATTGCTGTGGCTAGGACTTCTAGTGCTATGTTGAATAGCAATGGTGATAGTGGACATCCCTGCCGTGTTCCTGACCTTAGGGAAAAAGCTTTCAGTTTTTCCCCATTGAGAATGATATTCGCTGTGGGTTTTTCATAGTTGGCTTTTATGATATTGAGGTATGTACCCTCTATCCCTATACTCTGAAGAGTGTTGATCAAGAAAGGATGCTATACTTTGTCAAATGCTTTTTCTGCATCTATTGAGAGGATCATATGGTTCTTGTTCTTTCTTTTATTAATGTATCACATTGATTGATATGTGGATGTTGAACCAACCTTGCAGCCCAGGAATAAATCCCACTTGGGCATGGTGAATAATCCTTTTAATGTACTGTTGGATCCTATTGGCTAGTATTTTGGTGAGAATTTTTGCATCCATGTTCATCAGGGATATTGGTCTGTAATTCTTTTTGATGGGGTCTTTGTCTGATTTGGGAATCAAGGTAATGCTGGCCTCATAAAACGAGTATGGAAGTTTTCCTTCCATTTCAATTTTTTGGAACAGTTTCAGAAGACTAGGTATTAATTCTTCTTTAAATGTTTGGTAGCATTCCCCTGGGAAGCCATTTGGCCTTGGGCTCTTGTTTGTTGGGAGATTTTTGATTACTGCTTCAATTTCCTCAGTGGTTATAGGTCTGTCCAGATTTTCTATTTCTTCCTGGTTCAGTTTTGGTAGTTGATACATCTCTAGGAATGCATCCATTTCTTCCAGGTTATCTAATTTGCTGGCATATAATTGCTCATAATATGTTCTTAAAATTGTTTGTATTTCTTTGGTGTTGTTGTGATCTCTCCTCTTTCATTCATGATTTTATTTATTTGGGTCATTTTTCTTTAAGTCTGACCAGGGGTTTATCAATCTTATTAATTCTTTTTTTTTTTTTTTTTTAAGATTTTATTTATTTATTTGAGAGAGAGAGACTGAGAGAGAGAGCACATGAGAGGGGGGAGGGTCGGGAGGGTCAGAGGGAGAAGCAGACTCCCTGCCGAGCAGGGAGCCCGATGCGGGACTCGATCCAGGGACTCCAGGATCATGACCTGAGCCGAAGGCAGTCGCTTAACCAACTGAGCCACCCAGGCGCCCGATCTTATTAATTCTTTCAAAGAACCAGCTCCTAGTTTCATTGATCTGTTCTACTGTTCTTTTGGTTTCTGTTTCATTGGTTTCTGCTCTGGTCTTTATTATTTCTCTTCTCCTGCTGGGTTTAGGCTTTATTTGCTGTTCTTTCTCCAGCTCCTTTAGGTGTAGGGTTAGGTTGTGTATTTGAGACCTTTCTTGTTTCTTGAGAAAGGCTTGTTTTGCTATATACTTTCCTCTTAGGACCGCCTTTGCTGCATCCCAAAGATTTTGAACAGTTGTGTTTTCATTTCCATTGGTTTCCATGAATTTTTTTAATTCTTCTTTAATTTCCTGGTTGACCCATTCATTCTTTAGTAGGATGTTCTTTAGCCTCCATGTATTTGAGTTCTTTCCAACTTTCCTCTTGTGATTGAGTTCTAGTTTCAAAGCATTGTGGTCTGAAAATATGCAGGGAATGATCCCAATCTTTTGGTACTGGTTGAGACCTGATTTGTGACCTAGGATGTGATCTATTCTGGAGAATGTTCCATGGGCACTAGAGAAGAATGTGTATTCTGTTGCTTTAGGATGGAATGTTCTGAATATATCTGTGAAGTCTATTTGGTCCAGTGTGTCATTTAAAGTCTTTATTTCCTTGTTGATCTTTTGCTTAGATGCTCTGTCCATTTCAGTGAGGGTGGTGTTCAAGTCCCCCACTATTATTGTATTGTTGTCTATGTGTTTCTTTGCTTTTATTATTAATTGGCTTATATAATTGGCTGCTCCCATGTTAGGGGCATAGATATTTACAATTGTTAGATCTTCTTGTTGGATAGACCCTTTAAGTAGGATATAGTGTCCTTCCTCATCTCTTATTACAGTCTTTGGTTTAAAATCTAATTTGTCTGATATAAGGATTGCCACCCCAGCTTTCTTTTGGTGTCCTTTATCATCATAAATGGTTTTCCACCCCTTCACTTTCAATCTGGGGGTGTCTTTGGGTCTAGTATAGATATAGTATTCTTGGCTGCATAGTTTTCTCATTTAGTGCTCTGAATATATCGTGCCAGTCCTTTCAGGCCTGCCAGGTCTCTGTGGATAGGTCTGTTGCCAATCTAATGTTTCTACCATTGTAGGTTACAGACCTCTTGTCCAAAGCTGCTTTCAGGATTTTCTCTTTGTCTCTGAGACTTGTAAGTTTTACTATTAGATGTCGGGGTGTTGACCTAGTTTTATTGATTTTGAGGGGGGTTCTCTGTTTTATTGATGGATTTTGATGCCTGTTTCCTTCCCCAAATTAGGGAAGTTCTCTGCTATAATATCCTCCAATATACCTTCTGCCCCTCTCTCTCTTTCCTCTTCTTCTGGGATCCCAAGTATTCTAATATTGTTTTGTCTTATGGTATCACTTATCTCTCGAATTCTGCCCTCATGATCCAGTAGTTGTTTATCTCTCTTTTCTCAGCTTCTTTATTTTCCATCATTTGGTCTTCTATATCACTAATTCTTTCTTCTGCCCCATTTAACCTAGCAGTTAAAGCCTCCATTTTTGATTGCACCTCATTAATAGCCTTTTTGATTTCGACTTGGTTAGATTTTAGTTCTTTTATTTCTCCAGAAAGTGTTTCTCTAGTATCTTCCATGCTTTTTTCAAGCCCAGCTAGTATCTTTATAATCATCATTCTGAACTCTAGTTCCAACAACTTACTAATGGGTCCATATTGATTAGGTCCCTGGCAGTCGGTACTACCTCTTGTTCTTTTATTTGAGGTGATTTTTTCCGTCTTGTCATTTTGTCCAGAGGAGAATAGATGAATGAGAGAACAAAATGCTAACAGGGTAACAATGACCCCAGAAAAATATACACTAAACAAATCAGAAGGGACAGTTTTCAGCCGCTCTACAATGAAAACTTCCCACCACCAGTCTATATACCACATTTTAATGCATTCATCCATTAACAAACAAATTGTTTCCATATCTTGGCTATTGTGCATAATGCTGCAATGAACATGGGAGTGCAGATCTCTCTTAGCTATACTGATATCTTTTCCTTCAGATATTGTAATCAGAAGTAGGATTGTTTAATCATACAGTAGTTCTATTTTCCATTGCTTAAGGAAACTTCATCCTGTTTTAATAATGGTAATGCCAACTTACATTCCCACCAACTTTGAACAAGGATTCTCTTTTCTCCACATCCTCAGTGCTGCTTGTTATCAGTTGTATTTTTGGAAAAAACTATACTAACAGGTGTGAGGTGGTATCTCATTGTGATTTTTATTTGCGTTTCCCTGATAATTAGTGTTGTTGAGAACATTTTCATGTACCTGTTGACCCTCTGAATATCTTCTTTGGAAAAATGTTCATTCAGGTCCTCTGCCCATTTTTAATTGTATTATTTCTTTTTTCTTCTTCTTCTTTTTTTTTTTGGCTATTGAGTTGTGTGACTTTCTTATCTTTTAGATATTTTCTAATATCCATTTTTTTATGTATCTATTGAGATGATCATATGATTTTTTATCCTTTATTTTGTTAATGTGGTGTATCGCATCTATTGTTTTGTGAGTGTTAAATCATTCTTGCATCCCTGGAGTACATCCCCCTTGATCATGGTATTTGATCCTTCTAATGTATTGTTGAATTTGCTCTGCTAATATTTTTTTGAGGATTTTTTTTAAATCTTTGTTAATTTTCTTTTTTGTGGCATTCTTGTCTGGTTTTGGTATCAAGGTAATGCTGGCTTCATAAATTGAGTTTGGGAATATTTCTTCCTTGTCTATTCTTTGGTAAAGTTTGAGAAAGATTGGAATTAATTCTTTCCCTTTCATTTCTGAGAGACAGTTTTGCCAGATAAAATATTTTTATTGTTTGACAATGTTGGTGGGGGGTGAGGGTGGTGATGGTGGTGGTGATATTCTCTTAATCCTGCAAAGTCAGGCCAGTTACTGACAGTCTCCTGTTTGCTTTCCATAGGACAGTGTTGAATGCTTAAGCTTTTGTGCTTTCTCCCAGTCCCCCAGAGTCAGACCAAATTTCCATGCACACTCATTAGCCAAAGTAGAAGCTCACATTCACTGTCCTCAGGAACATGCACAGGGAGAGAGCCATATTGTGAGAGAGGTTCACACAGCATTGGGAGTGCCCATACTAAAGTTATGGGAATCCACAGGCAAGGTATACCGGCATCTCCTGGTATAGCTTCTGACAGAATCCATCAAACAATTAGTAGGTTATCAGTTCCTTTGATGCCTTCAGAGCCATGGCTGTTGTTCTCCTAGCTCCCCGACCCTACACCAGTAATGCAACACATCTTAGTGTTCTGGATGGGGTAAAAAAGAATTGGCCCTCTTTGGCAGCATCCTGTATGCACAGCTGGGGAAACCAGGTGTTCAATTGGATGCTCTTATTCTCCACTGTGGGAGAAATTGCCAGTCAAGCAGTAGGTCTCTCTTTGCACTGGGCACTGTTGCCTTGGGGGAAGGGTGACACAGGTAAAGTGAAATCATTATTTCACCCAGCATGTCTGTCTTAGATTTTTCTTTGCTCCAAGGGTGTGTTGGAGCTTCTTTACTGGACATTTGGGCTTCTGCAAAGGGACTGTCATCCATAGATGACACTTTTAAATCGTGGTATTTATAAATTGCTGTATGTTGCTTTTCATTTGGCTTTTAATTGATTTTTCTTTCAATTTTTAATACATATTTTAATGGTAGCATATCTTCTTTTATAAAGTTATACTTATATATTCACTAATTTTTGCCATCTAGACTGTTGCCATTTGTTTTCTCTAAATTACATCCCTACAAAAAACACATTAAAAGAGAAAAATGTCACCATATCAGCAACATTTCACCAGAAAATATACATTGTCTTGTCAGAGGAGTACTACAAACTTAAAAACAGAAAAAAAGTCCTGAATTTGAAATGATTAGGGACAGATTATATCCTCCCCAGTATTCTATAGACCTACCTCTTCCCCTTTGACTTATACTTAGTTATGAGTTACAACTTCAGTTACGATGAGCTCCCAGCACCTGACCTGACTTCATTGACTTCATTTGCTTTTTTTTTTTTTTTGAGTATAGTTGACACACAATGTTAGATTAGTTTCAGATGTACAGCCCAGTGATTCAAATTCTCTATATGCTTGGCTCACCACCAGTATAGCTACTATCTGTCACCATACAACACTTACAATATCATTAACTATATTCCCTACTTATTCATTCCGTAACTAGAAGACTGCATCTCTCACTCCCCTTCACTCATTTTACCCATCCTTTCACCCTGCTTCCCTCTGGCAATCATCAGTTTGTTCTCTGTATTTATAAGTCTGATTCTGCTTTTTGTTTGTTTATTCATTTATTTCATTTTTTAGATTTCACATATGAGTGAAATGATATGATACTATATCATTTGCTTTTGAGATGCTTGAAAGACCAGTGAGGAAAAATGAAAACAATTCTTAGTGGAAAAAATATATAAAAGATATAAAAGTGTTCCACTGGTGAGAAGAAAGTTGAATAGCACTTTAGCATGCTTCTGTTGAGTACAAGAACTTATTTGAGGAAAGTGTCTTTTGTTTTGTTTTGTTTTGTTTTTTGTTTGTTTTTTTACAGATGGTTCCCATGTATTCTAAGAATAGAAAAACTAAAAATTGGATACTTTTAAAAGTAAAATAGACTTAGATTGGAAGAAGAGTTTGTGATGTGACAATACTGAAAGCAATTATTGAGAATTTCTGTAGCACCAGGAATGGAGTTTCTTAAAAATGGCAGTTTAGCTTTATTTTTTGAAATAAAAATAGTGTTTTCTACCTTAAAGATCATGGCTGTGACCCTCTTAATACTAAGAATATTAAAAAAATGGAGCACTATTTAAAATAGAAAAATGTGTACACTTTTGAAATCTTTCTCTAATACTGGGATAATGTTGTAAGTATCTTTATAACATCCAATCTACTGTGCAGCCAGTTACTTTCAAACAATAAAATATTTGTCCAGTGCTCTAAGAAGCTATCCTCAAAATTTAAATAGACAGTGTTAGTAAATTTCTGTGAGTGATTGGAATGCCATATCTTTTAAAAACAGAAATATATCTTATGACTATGAAACTCCAAAGAGTATTTTAAATTCTCAGTTCTTGTTGAAATTCTGCAAATTACTTCCATATTTGCCACTAGTTTCAGAAGACCTTTTTAGCCCAGAAGAGAAATAATAGGGATGAAAAAATAATAACTGATAGGTCCAATCTAAATAAAAGAATGGTAACTGACCTTAAATTGTATATATATATATATTTTTTTCTCATATCTAAGTCAATATGCACTAAATCTTAGATGTAGTTTTTAGTCTATGTGTCCCCATTATTATAGCAAGAAACTGAGAAGGAAAATTCTAGTTAACCAATGATTACATGAAGGAGTCAAAGCATAGGATATGATAGATGAAGCAAACAGTAAGATTTTAAGATTTCTAAAAGGTTTTTTATATTTTATTTATCTATAATAATTTTTTCGGAGCTATAGAAGACAACAATTTAATAGAATGGAATGGAATGGAAAAATTCCCACTTAGGGTCAACTGTATAGCAATCCAAGGACTAATTCCACTTCCCTAGAAGCATCAGAGGACCTTCAATGGGTCAACAATATACTTCTTTAGCATATTCTCTTCTACATTTCATAACCAACACATTTTGTTTCTGATTGTTGTGCCTACTTCCCTTCTCCATAAACAAGTAGTTGCTGATTAGGTTTACACATTCTGCTGTAAACTTTTCTGGGGGTATTGGGTATTCAGCAGCTCAGAATAATCATAATAAAGGTTATCTCTGGTCTCATCTAAGGTAGTTGTGCATTGATAAATATGACTGGTGCTTCCATATATATTCATTTCAGTGATTTTTGAAGCTTTAGCCTATCACCTTAATTCTAGTCTCACTTAGATATTATGCTTGGGGCCTGAGGCAACACATAACAGTATGTTAACTATTTATTGTCAAAATAATATGGGCATTAAAAAAATTTCTTACCCACTGAGTAAGAAATCTTATGATTCAAACATGTAGGACCATATGAACATATATTCTAAATTAACAACCCATTAAACCAAAACTTATTTTAGCATTTCTAATGAAACTGACATAAATTGATATACTATTTGATGTGACATTATTTAGCTTACTGCTTTTTTCTTTTTATAACTTGCATTTCAATCAGTTGCTTAAAAGGTCATGTTTAATGTCACATTAGCACTTTCACAGAATGATTTATTTTTGTTTAGATTTAGTATGATAAGATAAAACTTTCTGGGTGTTCATTCCAAACAGAAGTTTCCAAAAGTTTCATTTAAGATTTTGGCATAGCTTCATTAAGTTGTTCAACTTTATAACATACATAGTGCACAGTAATATTTATCCAATGAGTCTTTTGTGGCTTTTTGGGTTTCATATGCAAATTAATGGAAAAATAGATATGAATATACTTACGGATATCATAACTACAGTGGACCCTTGAACAACACAGGTTTGAACTGAACATGTCCACTTATACATGATTTTTTTTATTATTTTTTTATAAAGATTTTTATTTATTTATTTGAGAGAGAGAGAATGAGAGACAGAGAGCACGAGAGGGAAGAGGATCAGAGGGAGAAGCAGACCCCCCGCCGAGCAGGGAGCCCGATGCGGGACTGGATCCCGGGACTCCAGGATCATGACCTGAGCTGAAGGCAGTCGCTTAACCAACTGAGCCACCCAGGCGCCCTATACATGATTTTTTTAAAAAAAACACAGTATAGTACTGTAAATGTATTTTCTCCTCTTTTGATTTACTTAATAACTTTCTTTCCTATAGCTTACTTTACTGTAAGAATGAAATATAATATATGATATAATAATACATATAAAACACAAAATATGTGTTAATCAACGCTTTGTGTTACCAGTAAGTCTTCCAGTCAACAGAAGGCTATTAGTAGTTAAATTTTTGGAGAGTCAAAAGTTATACATGTATTTTTTACTGAACAGGGGGTCAGCAGCCCTGGCTCCCTCATTTTTTAATGGTCAACTGTATATAATAACTATAAGCACAAAATGTTATTGATATACTTTTCTTTTAAACTAGCTTAAAATTAAGAAAATCTATTGAGTTAATGGGTCTTTTGAATTTTTTTGAACATCTAAGTAACTCTTATTTTTTGACGCATTTTTTCATCCCACTGGCGAATAGCTTCTTTAAACGTTAACAGAAGGCATTATTTTACTGACAACCTTATTGAGTCTTATTGAACATGACTATATACATAAAAGCACTTCTATTGTGGGCTTTGCCACTGAAAACAATAATCCAGGGCTTTAGTGAATCAGGCAAGCATATATTATGGCAATAGTCCCTTCTACTTTTGAGACTCTTGTGTCATTTCTTTTTTTTATTATTGTTGAAGAAACTCCAATTTGGCATTGGTGATTGGCTTATCATTTAGTAAAAGTCCATGTAATTCAAGGCCATAAAAAATCACAAATTAGCAAAGAGAATCTATATTTCTCATCTCCTTGGCCCTTATAATTAGTTCAGTGTACCAAAGACCTAAGGAATAGTCACTGGTGGTTTCAGAAAGAAAAATATGTCCTGATCTTTTAAGATAGGAGAAATCTCCTTTGGATATTCTTTCCTGCTTTGTTGAAGATTAGTAGATCATAGAATTGAGGGTCCATTTCTGGGGTCTCTATTCTGTTCCATTGATCTATGTGTCTGTTTTTGTGCCAGTACCATACTGTCTTGATGATTACAGCTTTGTAATAGAGCTTGAAGTCCGGAATTGTGATGCCACCAGCTTTGTTTTGCTTTTTCAACATTCCTCTGGTTATTCAGGGTATTTTCTGGTTCCATACAAAATTTAGGATTATTAGTTCCATTTCTTTGAAAAAAGTTGATGCTATTTTAATAGGGATTGCATTGAATGTATAGATTTCTATAGGTAGCATAGACATTTTAACAATATTTGTTTTTCCAATCCATCAGCATGAAATATTTTTCCATTTCTTTGTGTCTTCCTCAGTTTCTTTCATGAGTGTTCTATAGTTTTCTTAGTACAGATACTTTACCTCTTTGGTTAGGTTTATTCCTAGATATCTTATGGTTTTTGGTGCAATTGTAAATGGGACCAACGCCTTAATTTCTCTTTCTTCTGTCTCATCATTAGTGTATAGAAATGCAATTGATTTCTGTGCACTGATTTTATATCCTGCTACTTTGCTGAATTCCTGTATGAGTTCTAGCAATTTTGGGGTGGAATCTTTTGGGTTTTCCACATAGATTATCATGTAATCTGCGAAGAGTGCTGATTCGGATGTCTTTTATTTCTTTTTGTTGTCCGATTGCTGAGGCTATGACTTCTAGTACTATGTTGAACAACAGTGACGATAGTGGACATCCCTGCCATGTTCCTGACCTTACAGGAAAAACTCTCAGTTTTTCCCCATCAAGAATGATATTTGCTGTGGGTTTTTCATACATGGCTTTTATGATATTGAGGTATGTACCCTCTATCCCTACACTGTGAAGAGTTTTAATCAAGAAAGAATGCTATACTTTGTCAAATGCTTTTTCTGCATCTATTGAGTCCATATGGTTCTTGTCCTTTCCTTTACTTTATTAATGTAGTGTATCACATTGATTGATTTGCAGCCCAGGAATAAATCCCACTTGGGCATGGTGAATAATCCTTTTAATGTACTTTTGGATCCTATTGGCTAGTGTCTTGGTGAGAATTTTTGCATCCATGTTCATCAGGAATTTTGGTCTGTAATTCCCCTTTTGGTGGGATCTTTGTCTGGTTTGGGGATCAAGGTAATGCTGGCCTCATAGAATGAGTTTGGAAGTTTTCCTTCCATTTCTATTTTTTGAAACAGCTTCAGAAGAATAGGTATTTGGGAGATTTTTGATTACTACTTCAATTTCCTTGCTGGTTATGGGTCTGTTCAGGTTTTCTATTTCTTCCTGGTTCAGTTATGCTAGTTTATACATCTCTAGGAATGCTTCCACTTCTTCTGGATTGCCTAATTTGTTGGCATATAGTTGATCATAATACATTTTTATAATTGTTTGTATTTCTTTGGTGTTGGTTGTGACCTCTCTTTTTTCATTCATGATTTTATTTGGATCCTTTTTTCTTTTCTTTTTGGTAAGTCTGGCCAGGGGTTTATCAATCTTATTAATTCTTTCAAAGAACCAGCTCCTAGTTTCATTGATCTCTTCTGTTCCTGTTTCTATTTTATTGATTTCTGCTCTAATCTTTATTAATTCTTTTCTGGGTTTAGGCTTTATTTTCTGTTCTTTTCCCAGCTCCTTTAAGTGTAAGGTTCAGTTGTGTATTTGAGACCTTTCTTTTTTCTTGAGAAAGGCTTGTATTGCTATATACTTCCCTCTTAGGACTGCCTTTGCTGCATCCCAAAGATTTTGAACAGTTGTATTTTCATTTTCATTTGTTTCCATGAATTTTTTAAATTCTTCTTTAATTTTCTTGGTTGACCCATTCATTCTTTAGTAGGATGTTCTTTAGCCTCCATGTATTTGAGTTCTTTCTGACTTTCCTCTTGTGATTGAGTTCCAGTTTCAAAGCATTGTGGTCTGAAAATATGCAGGGAATGATCCCAATCTTTTGGTACCAGTTGAATCCTAATTTGTTACCCAGTATGTGATCTATTCTGGAGAATGTTCCATATGCACTTCAGAAGAATGTGTATTCTGTTGCTTTAGGATGGAATGTTCTGAATTTATCTGTGAAGTCCATCTGGTCCAGTGTGTCATTCAAAATTCTTATTTACTTGTTGATCTTCTGCTTAGATGATCTGTCCTTTGCACTGAGTGGGGTGTTAAAGTCCCCTACTATTTTTGTATTATTATCAATTTATTTCTTTAATTTTGTTATTAATTGGTTTATATAATTGGCTGCTCCCATGTTAGGGGCATAAATATTTACAATTGTTAGATCTTCTTGTTGGATAAATACTTTAATTATGATATAGTGTCCTTCCTCATCTCTTATAAGAGTCTCTTCAACAAATGGTGTTGTGAAAATTGGACAACCACATGCAGAGGAATGAAACTGGACCATTTCCTTATACCACCCACAAAAATAGACTCCAAAGGGATGAAAGTCCAAATGTGAGACAGAAATTTATCATAATCCTAGAGGAGAACATAAGCAGCAACCTCTGTGACTTCGACCACAGCAATTTCTTGCTAGACATGTCTCCAAAGACAAGGGAATTTCATCAAAATAAAAAGCTTTTGCACAGCAAAGGAACAGTAAAAAAAAAAAAAAAAAAATAGAAAACCAACAGAATAGGAGAAGATATTTGCAAATGTCTTATCAAATAAAAGGCTAGTATCCAAAATCTATAAAGAACTAATCAAAATTAACACCTGAAGAACAAATAATCCAATCAAGAAATGGGCAGAAGACATGAACAGACATTTCTCCAAAGAAGACATCCAAACGGCCAACAGACACATGAAAAAATGCTCAACATCACTTGGCATCAGGGAAATCCAAATCAAAACCACAATGAGATACCACCTCACACCAGTCGGAATGGCTAAAATTAACATGTCAGGAAATGACAGATGTTGATGAGGATGTAGAGAAAGGGGAACCCTCTTACACTGTTGGTGGGAATGCAAGCTGGTGCAGCCACTCTAGAAAACAGTATGGAGGTTCCTCAAAAAGTTGAAAATGATATTTACCCCAAAGATACAAATGTAGTGATCTAAGGGGCACATGCACCCCAATGTTTATAGAAGCAATGTCCACAATAGCCAAACTATTGAAAGGGCTCAGATGTCCATTGACAGATGAATGGATAAAGAAGATGTGGTATGTATATGTATATGTATATGTATATGTATATGTATACACACACACACAAAATGGAATATTAGGCAGCCATCAAGAAATGAAACCTTGCCATTTGCAATGACATGGATGGAACTAGAGAGTATTATGCTAAGCAAAATAAGTTAATCAGAGAAATACAATTATCATATGATCTCACTCATATGTGGAATTTAAGAAACAAAATGGGATCATAAGGGGAAGGGAGGAAAAAATAAAATAAGACAAAACCAGAGAGGGAAACAAACCATAAGAGACTCAATCATAGAAAGAAACTGAGGGTTGCTGGAGGGGAGTGGGGTGGGAAGATAGGGTAACTGGGTGATGGACTCATGATGTAATGAGCACTGGGTATTATATAAGACTGATGAATCACTGAACTCTACCACTGAAACTAATAATACATTATATGTTAATTAACTTAATTTAAATGAAAAATAGATAAATAAAAGTAGAAGCTTTAAAAAATAAAATAAAATTAAAAATATTAAAAAGGAGAAATCTCTCTCTTTTTTTTTTAACTGACTGACATAGAAAATGGAAACACATGGATCCCAAAGGTGCTAGTATACTTTTGATTTCTCAGGAAGGATTAGCTTTAAGTTGAAGTAAATACAGTGGAAGACAGGAAAGAGAAGGAATAAAACTTTTCATTGCATTTCTGTATTCTCCTATGTGAATTTTTAATTATGAGTGTCAAAAACATCTCTTTATTTTTAGGCCAAGAATTCCTTGCTCATAACCCACCAGTGCATAACTGATGAGGTCCCTATTATCATAATCAAAATAAAAGTACAATTAGAAAATTCTGGAGTTTTTTTTCCCCTACATTTTTTGTAAGTCTTTCAAGTTCTTCATCCATGATGTGTAATTTGTTGATAAAGTGTATATATCTGTTTCCTGAATAGATAAATTAGTAAATTAGTAGTAATTATTATTATTAATAATAGTAGTAGTGGTAGTAAATTATTTGACACCTAATAATAAATAATATCACATTGACATTCAATATTTTCACATGAATCTATAAAATATGAAGAATGTATGTTTCTTATTTTTTATATCCTCTATAATACTTAGAGGAGAATTATACATATTAATAGGAGAAGATGAAATATTATTGAATGCCTTAGTGGATGACTATTACTACATTATTTTATGTACATAGATGAGAGCATATTAATTAGATTAGATTATACATGTTGCCTTATAATAAAAATGGTGTAACTATCAAACTAAATTATACTTTAATTTGTCATTTAATATAGGAGAAGAAAACTGTGGTGAGATGGAAATAATTATATACTTTATATACATATTTCATCACCTAGGAGATACTAATTCCTATAATTTTAAAGGTTAAAAATCAATTTTAAAATATCAAGAATTTAGAGACATTAAGCTGCATTTTAAAAATATTTCAGACAATTATATTTTATTCTCTGCTATGAAATACAGGTTAATAGCATTCACAAATCACAAATTGACATCTACCTCTTTTTTCTTTTCTGATTTGGGCAAAATATTATTACTACCTAGTACTAGTATTCATTTCTGAAACTGTATTTCATACCAGTCATTTTAGCACATCTTCTCTGCCCATATGCTTATATTTTTATTCATCTTTTACCAATCAGTTTGCTTTGTTTATTTCCAAAGGAAGGCTCCTAGTTGAAAATCTGTGTTACCTTTCCACTTAAATGACATAATGGCTGGGTATAAAAATCATGCGTTATGTTCCATCATTTACTATGATTGATTATTGTCATGCTGAATTCTGAGGCTGTCTGAATTTTTTCCTCATGTTTGTGATTTTTTCTTTTTTTTACATCCCTGGAAAACTTGTTTGTGATGCTTAAAGTTCAGCAAGATATGTCTGTATCTCTATCATTAGGTTTCAGTTTCTTATTATAATATATATCCATTGAACTTGTAAATCTTGCTCATTCATCCTTATCTGAACCACTATCCTCAAACTCCTCTATATACACATGTATCAAGTTCAGTTTTTTACTTCTCACTACTCTCCATATCATTTTATTATGGCCTCTGAAAACTGTCATATAATTCCTATACCCATAAATTTATCTCTCAAAGTTTTCTTCTCTCCTTTTCCCAACTGAAACCTGGCTGTCCACTTAGGATAATGTCTGTCTCAAAGCTCTATGTATGATTTTGTGCCCCCAGATCCTGGGTTTTTCTTTGTTTGAAAGAGAGCTAATTGCTCCTCATTGTAATTTTCTTTTTTCTTTCTTCTTTTATCTTTCAAAACCACAAATCTTGAAGTTTATGTCATCAAATAATGCCATTGTCTATACCTCTTTATTACTGCCAGTTATCATATTCCGAGTTATCCCTACCTTTTTATTTATTGAAGACTTAAGCTTCACTTGGTTACTCTATTTTATCCTTCTTACAGACATTGAAAATCAACCAGAAACATTAGACTCTTAATTTCTTGATCTAAGATTTCAGCATCTTTTTAGCAACCAATCTTAATTGCTTACTTCATAGGAAGTCTTTTGTCCCCTAATTCCAGAATCCTTAGTTCAATCACATATTCCTATTAGGAACTTCAAATTACTAACTTTATCATTTTTAACCAATTTATCATATCATACATGTCCTGTTTTCTTTCTTTACTAATTTTAGATTCTGCATCATAGAAAGCTATTTAACTCTTGCTCATATCCTTAATGTCATCATCTTTCCCTTTCTATCTGCTAAAAACCTGACGCTGGTTAACCTCCAAAATAAACATATTTAATGTTGAGCCTGTACAGGTACAACTAGATATCACAGGAGAAAGATTACACAACTGTGTTGCCATGTTTCATTTAAAATTTTTGAACCAAAGCTCAAATAGATATATACTACACCTTTTAGCTATATGGTTGCTTTCCCAGGCAAACATGCTTTCTCACTCTCCGAAGTATTTTGGAGTATCAAAGTATCAAACTCTCCAAGAGTTATTTCATAACTCTTCTGTCCTCTAATCTCCAATATCCCCCTTGATAAGTCAATATCTTTGACTTATATTTGTTAAGAAATTTTAAGAAATCAGGTAAGAAATACCTTTTTATTCTTCCACCAAATGTAACAACTATTTTTCTAACTATGTGCTCTTCCTTCTTTCTGTAGAAAAAGTGCTCTGAGAACCAGTGCTAAGAACATTATGTCTGGCTATCAAGAAAAATTACAAGACATACCAAAAGAGAAAAAAAAATACAATTTGAAGAGATAGATCAAGAATCAGAATCAGACTAGAAATTTTAAACAACTATGCTAAGGGCTCTGTGGACAAAGTAGACAACATGGAAGAACAGGTGGGCAGTGTAAGGAGAAAGATAGAAATCCTAAGGGGAAAGAAACAAAACACTATAGATAAGAAACCCTACTGTAATAGAAATGAGGAATGCCTTTGATAGGCTTCTTAGTAGACTGGGTTATAGCTGAGGAAAGAATGTCTGAACTTGAGGATATATCAATAGAATCCTTAGCTGAAAAGCTAAGAGAACAAAGACCAAAAAAACAAGATAGAATATCTGTAGCACAACTACAAAAGATATAACCTGTATAATGGGAATGCCAAAAGGAGAAGAAAGAGAAAGGAACAGAGAAGTATTTAAAACAATAATGAATGAGAATTTCCCTAAATTAAAAATATGGAGAAATGTTCAATGTTTATGAATATGGATATGAAGACTCAATATAGCCAAGGTGTCAGTCCTTCCCAACTTGATCTTTAGAGTCAGTGCAAACCCAACCAAAATCCCAGAAAGTTATCTTGCATATATTGATAAACTGATTATAAAATTTATGTGGAATGGCAAAAGATCCAGAATAGCCAAAACAATGTTGAAAGAGAAGAGCAAAGTTGAGGGAGGGATGGGGTGGCTGGGTGATAGACATTGGGGAGGGTATGTGCTATGGTGAGTGCTGTGAATTGTGCAAGACTGTTGAATCACAGATCTGTACCTCTGATACAAAAATGCAATATATGTTAAGAAAAAAAAAAAGAAGAAGATAGCAGGAGGGGAAGAATGAAGGGGGGGAAATTGGAGGGGGAGACGAACCATGAGAGACAATGGACTCTGAAAAACAAACTGAGGGTTCTAGAAGGGACGGGGGTGGGAGGATGGGTTAGCCTGGTGATGGGTATTAAAAAGTGCACGTTCTGCATGGAGCACTGGGTGTTATGCACAAAAAATGAACCATGGAACACTACATCAAAAACTAATGATGTAATGTATTGTGATTAACATAACAATAAAAAATTTTTAAAAATTTTTTAAAAAGTTGGACTAACACTACTCTACTTTAAGAATTACAATAAAGTGACAGTAAATCAAGACAGTGTGGTATTAGTAAAAATTAGATAATTTGATCAAAGGAACAGAATAGAGAACCCAGAAATATATCCACATAAATATAGTCAACTGATCTGTGACATAGGAGCAAAAGCAATGCAATAGGGCAAAGATAGTCTTTTCAACAAATAGTGCTGGAACAACTAATATCCACATGCAAAAAAAAAAAAAAAAAAAAATAGGGATGCCTGGGTAAATCAGTCAGTTAAGAGTCCAGACTTGATTTCAGCTCAGGTCATGATCTCAGGGTTGTGATATTGAGCCCCATGTGGGGCTCCACACTGGGCAAGGGGCCTGTTTAAGATTCTCTCTCTCCCTCTTCCTCTGCCCCTGCCCCCTCTAAAAATAAATAAAAATAAAAATAAGGATCTAGACACAAACCTTACACCTTTCACAAAAACTTAGTTACAGTGGATCAGAAACCTAAATGTAGTGTGAAACTATAAAACTCCTAGGAGATATCATTGGAGAAAACATAGATGCTCATGTTTATGGTGATGAATTTTTAGATCCAACACTGAAGTCATAATACATGAAGAAATAATTCATAAGCTAGACTTTATTAAAATTAAAAACTTCTGCTCTGCCAAAGACAATGACAGGAGACAAAGAAGATAAGCTACAGAGTTGGAGAAAATATTTGTAAAAGACTTATGTGATAAAGGAATGTTATCCAAAATATATAAAGAACTCTTAAAACTCAACAATAAGAAAAGTAACAACCCAATTAAAAAATGAGCAAATACTTTAACAGGTCTCACCAGAGAAGATATACAAATGCCAAATAAGCATATGAAAAATGTTCTGTATCAGGGAGCCTGGGTGTCTCAGTCAGTTAAGCGTCTGCTTTCAGCTCAGGTCATGATCCTGAGACCCTGGGATTGAGTCCCGCGTCAGGCTCCCTGCTCAGGGGGAGATCCTGACTCTCCCTCTCCCTCTGCCTGATGCTCCCCCTGCTCATGCTCACCCTCTCTCGCTCTATCAAATGAATAAATGAAATCTTTTAAAAAATCCACTGTATTATATGTCATCAGGGAAATGCAAGTTAAAACAATGAGAAACTACATGTTTATTAGAATGGCCAAAATCCAGAACACTGACAAGACTAATGCTACTGATATGTGGAGCAAAAGGAACTCTCATTTATTGCTGGTGGGGATGCAAAATGCTATAGCCACTTTGGAAGAGTTTAGTGGTTTCTTACAACACTAAACCTAATCTTACCATATGATCCAGCAGTTGCACTCTTTGTTGTTTACCCAAAGGATCTGAAAACTTATGTCCAAAGAAAACCTACAGTTGCCTGTTTATTCATAATTGTCAAAACTTGGAGGCAACCAAGATATCCTTTGGTAGGTGACTGGGTAAATAAAATGTGGTACATCCAAACAATGGAATATTATTTAGTGCTAAAAAGAAATGAACTATCAAACCATGAAAACAAATGGAGGAATCTTAAATGCATATTACTAAGTGAAGCCAGTGTGAAAAAGCTATATACAGTATGATTTCAACTATATGAAATTCTAGAAAATGCAAAACTATGGAGACAATAAGCAGATTAGTGGTTCCCTCGGGTAGGGGGAGGGAAAGTCAAATAGATGGAGCAGAGAGGATTTTTAGGGAGGTAAAAGTACTCTGTATTATACTATTACAGTAGATTCATGTCATTCTCCATTTGTCCAAACCTAGAGAATATACAACACTAAAAGTGAACCATAATTTAAACAATTTACTTTGGGTGATTACATTGTGTCAGTGTAGGTTCATCAGCTGTGAAATGTACCACTGGTG
This sequence comes from Halichoerus grypus, assembly GCF_964656455.1. Lineage (NCBI taxonomy): Eukaryota > Metazoa > Chordata > Mammalia > Carnivora > Phocidae > Halichoerus > Halichoerus grypus. Next base: position 46,857,146 of record NC_135714.1, read on the forward strand.
TTGATAATGGGAGATGCTATCTATACAAGTGCAGGATCCAGGATATATGGGAAATTTCTGTCATTTTCATTCAATTTTAATTTTAAAGTGCTCTAAAAAAATCTCAATACAAGAATATCATAGCATATTAATTTCTGAGTTGGCTTGCAAACCCACATCTGTGTAATTTCAAAGGTAATTCTCTTTTTACAAGCACATGAGATTTTCAGTTTAAACAGTGTAATTTGTTTGTTTTTTAAAATGTGGAAGTGAAAGAATATTTTTCTCATCCTTTTTTTTTTTTACTATTTCATCTATTTTTATCATTTCTTAGGTTCAACCTCCTGATCTATCTTTATTTACTTCCAACTTTTGAAGGTTAATACATTGTTACTTCTAGTTATTTCTCCTAACATCTGTTTTACCTTTCCAATTTAGCTAACTTATTTCCTTTCTCTATGCATGAGGTTATGGTCATCTCCACCATCTTAACCCTTAAGATGAAAATTACAGTTTACTACAGAGACTTTGCCCATATGTTAATATTCCTGTTCTATATGGACACATCCCATGTTTTTGTTTGTTTGTTTTATTCCTGGAGTACCTATTTATAAATAAAATGCCATCTCTTTAAAGAGAGGATGTCCACAGTTCAGTAATTCATAGGAAAATAATCAGCTAATGTAGGAACAACTATTTTTAATATGATTTCTACTAAATGCTCAAAATATAATTATTTTAATTGTCATGGATTTCCTCCTCCAAACTCATGAAAAATATAAAAATATTAGAAAAAATATAACATATTACAGAAAACATATACTATAAATATTAGAGTCTGCTTTAAATGGATGTTACATTTCTGTATTTATAACATTGTCTAATACTAAGAATTAAAGAAGTATAATCAAAGAATGTTTATTGAATAATAAAGCACAAAATATACGCTGTATTAGAATTGATAACATGAAGAAAGTGTTAATTGTTGAAATTTATTTTCCATGAAATTATTGAACTTCTTTTACAAATTGTGACATTTCAAATTAAAGATAGAAGTCAAACTTTTCCACACTTTTAGATATATCCAGTACTTAAATGAATTTTCCAGATAACAGACTAATTTTTTTTGTTTTTTTCAACCAGATGGTTTGTGTCATGTAGATACAAGCATAGAAATTAAGTTCCTTATAAAACCCATCAAATTCATTTAAATATTACACAGTGGTTAGTAGATTTTGGTGACATTTTCTGTCTGAATATTTTGAAGCTGACAGTTTCTAAAAAATGTCTATAACCTATATTATGTTTAAAGTGGAGAACCAAGAAATTGAATTTTGATGCTAAACTACAACTTTGTATAAACATATACAAAAAAAGATTATTATAACATGACCTTAGTAAGGCATCAAGTAGTCTGATTATATTTCAATATGGACAATTTTAAAAGAACTAAATGTTAAGATGTTTCTGAAACACAGTTCACTTCATAACATGTATATGTGGTATAAAAATATAACTTTATAGCTAAATATATAACTTGTAAATTTTCTCTTCATTTTTAAACTAAGAATGGATATTCTTAAGAGAAAAAATGCACAGAGTACTGAGGAAAATATTTTTATAAGTAATTGATTAAAATTATGGTCTGGTCTTGAGACAAACTAAATATACAATTTTATCCTAGTTATAAGATGACATTATTTGAAAATGCACCATTGATTTAATACCTGGAGGTAGGGTTAACCATAATATTCCTTCATGAAAAAAAATTCCTTCATGATAGTATCATTTTGTTCTAGAAATCCTACCTGCATAATACGTTAATGCTTGATTTGCCTAAATTGTACTTTGCCTTTAAAATATCATTAAATTTGTAACATATATAATGTAATTATGTAATTACTTAATCTTGGTGTTGGGACTAATGCGGGAAGTAGCCTTAATATCATAGGGCTATCTCATAAGATGCTTTCATTTTACCTTAAAACTAAAAAAAAAAAAAAAATCCATAATGTTCACAATCAGGGTTTGCACCTTATAATGTTTTGACTAAAAATAATATTATAAATAAAATATAACTATGGTGGTCAAAATGTCTTACCCCAGGAGAGAAAATTTTCTATTAAGTAAATACCTCAAAGAAAAATCAAGTAATTAAGCTAATAGTAGTTGGATGATCCACCCTTCTCCTGCTCCATTTCCCAGTCCTATAATTAAGTGAAACAATGAAAACTAAGATGTAAATAAGATTGGGAAGAAGTGGAGACATAAAAGATCTGAGCTTCTGTTATAGGTTTTTCTTCCTGCGACTGCCCTACATCCATTCTTTTTTTTTTTTTTTTTTTGATATCACCCTTATACCCCAATCTATTCTTTCAGTTCCTTTTTTGGGCAAGAACTCTCAGAGGAGATCCTTTTCTAAGGAAAGTCATTAACATGGTGCCCTACTAAAACCCACATATAATCAACAAGAAGGAATGACTGAGCCCATGATAGCCTTCTATCCTAGGGCAAGAACATTAAGTCAGCAAGATATGATGGGAAAATTTGTGTTAATACTTAAAAGTTTATTTTCCTTTTATTTAATATATTGGTGATACAATGCCTGACTTAAAATATGTGGGGAGTAACATCAGCAAAAATGCAGATGAGGAATCTCCAAACACTCTTTCTTCCATAGAACCATCAAAAAAGCAACCATAAGCTATCTGAACTAACACTCTAGGAGCTCTAGAAAACAAAGCTTTGTAGCAAATGAAGCAAAGTTCCAATCAAGAAAAATTATATTTAAAACAGTAGGAAATTTTGTGGGGTTTTACTCCCCCTTGCCCCCTCCCTGTTGCAGTGATAGTCTTATTCCTAAGTGGCAGCAACATGGTTCCCGGTTCTCCTCTTCCAACTGGAGGGAGTAGAACAGACTTTATTTGCAAATTATCGTGTATGTCTCCTCTAACCTGTCTGCGGGGTATCTGAAGGACTTAATAGTCTGCCTTGCAGAACCAGAAACAGATGGAAAAAGTAGCAGGCACTGTTACAAGATACACAAATATCATCAACAGATGAATGGATTAACAAAATGTGGTATATACATACAATGAAATATTCAGCTGTAAAAAGGAATGAAATTCTAATATATATTACATCATGAATTAACCTTGAAAACATTATGCTAAGTGAAATAAGCCAGACATGAAAGGATAAATATTGCATGTTGTGCTTAGATGAGGTGATCTAAAATAGTCAAATTCATACATACAGAAAGTCTAGAAGATGATACCAGGGGCTAGGGAGAGTTGATTTTTGGCTAAGAATTAAAAAATCAGGTGCTTTTTTGATTACATTTTTTTAAAGAACTCTCAAAGGATTTACTGCTCACATTTCAGCATGAAGAACTCTGTAGATCCCAGCAGAATGGTAAGAATTATATTTAAAAAAACCTCTAAAATCTCTGGAAATGTTTCTAGGGGCATACAATGAAATAAGGAACATTTATTGAACAAAATCTACCTAAAATTTGGTAAGAATATTAAGAATCTGGGTATTTGAACCACAACCTAGTTCCTCCCTACATCCTCCCACCCCCAGCTCAGTATGATGGAAATTCTACTCCAGATGAGTGCAACTCACAGCCCCTAGTGGTGCTCCAACTATCAGTCAACTATTTTTTTGTTTCTGTTTTTTACTTTTTTTAAAGATTTTATTTATTTGATAGAGACACAGCGAGAGAGGGAACACAAGCAGGGGGAGTGGGAGAGGGAGAAGCAGGCTTCCCACTGAGCAGGGAGCCCGATGCTGGGCTCGATCCCAGGACCCTGGGATCATGACCTGAGCTGAAGGCAGATGCTTAATGACTGAGCCACGCAGGCGCCCCTGATTTTGTTTTTTAATTTTAGTTCTTTCTAAGCTAACTCAATGAAAAGTCCACAGTGGTACTCAATATAATCAGCCTATATACTTGTAATGTTTTGTTTATTGTCTCTATTCAACCATCTCCAGTTTATAATTTTCAAATCTTGTATGAAAGTGAAACATTATTTACCTTCCCTATGGTCTCCTATTTAAATTTTCTGAATACCTAAATGATAATTCATCAAGATAGGAGTCTCTGCTTAACTTATAATGGACACATCTGAATTATTGTCTCCCCTTTTCTCTTCAATTTGATTTTCTTAAAGCATTGTTTGATTGTTTTCTGTTCAACTGTTTCATTTTTCTGAATATTTTTCCTTAATACAAATCATTTGACAAGTTCATAGAGTTGACACTTAAAGGCTCATGTCATACTTTCATGTTTGCTTTTCTATGACTTTCCTTCAAATTATTAATGTCCTTTTAAAATATGAGCTTAGGGGCGCCTGGGTGGCTCAGTTGGTTAAGCGACTGCCTTCGGCTCAGGTCATGATCCTGGAGTCCCCGGATCGAGTCCCACATCGGGCTCCCTGCTCAGCGGGGAGCCTGCTTCTCCTTCTGACCCTCCCCCCTCTCATGTGCTCTCTCTCTATCTCATTCTCTCTGTCAAATAAATAAAATCTTTAAAAAAAATAAATAAAATAAAATATGAGCTTACTGGAGAGCTTCATTAATAGCTACATGTTTCTTTAGACACATATAGTTCATTGCTACTGTGGATAATTTGTAATAGTATCATTTGATAATTTATTTTAGTAATTCCTTTTTTTTTAAAGATTTTAATTTATTTATTTGACAGAGAGACACACAGCGAGAGAGGGGACACAAGCAGGGGGAGTGGGAGAAGGAGAAGCAGGCTTCCAGCCGAGCAGGGAGCCCAATGCTGGGCTCGATCCCAGGACCCTGAGATCATGACCTGAGCCAAAGGCAGACGCTTAACCGACTGAGCCACCCAGGTGTCCCTTATTTTAGTAATTCTAAGCACAGAGTTTATACATTATTTCTGTGAAGTTTTCAAAAATTTTCCTTGTTGAATTTTTAGTACTCAACAGATGATTCTCAACATCCTCCTTCATGGCCAATGTTAGATATAGAAACATTGGTTATTTGCTTCTCATGGTGCTGTCATTCCCTCCTTGTCTGTAGAGTCCAGCTTTGCATATTGAAGGAGATCCACCCACTTAGGCCCATAGAATGTATTTGGCATTAAGCTACATAATAGGTACTTTCTTCCAAATTAAAAGTTTCTTAATCCATTCCTACTTTACTTCATCATTCTTTTTTCTTTGAGTCTCCAGGTTGTACACCACCTCAATTGTTCTACTATTCCCATTCTTTCATTATTTTGCCCATTTTTCAGTAATATTCAGTTTTCCTGACTATGATCAATATCTTATTTCAATTAGTAATAGTAATCATAACAAAAGTTATTGGTCTTATATTATGTGTCAGATATTGTGAGAAAAGATTCATATACACGATCCTTCTTTTAGCAACATGATTATTAAATGCATTGGTTAATACACTCCAGGGGTTCTTGGGCTCTGAGAACCTTCCACCAGTAAAATGCCCCTGGCAGTTCTTCTCACTCAAAAACACTTATGTAATCAGGGCCATGGCATCATCAGTCAAGATGTTCTTGTCACTAAGAAACAGATCCAGAAAAGGAAACCCCTGGCCTCATTACCTTTAATTCACTAAGAGACAGGATTGGTCATTTGGAATTTATTTTCCACATACCTACATCAAAGTTTTACCAATTATTCTGAAATAGTCTTTTATTCATGGGACAAAGTAATGCAAATATAAGAAAAATATGCTCTTTTTATTGTTTGTTTAAACTTAATTTGATAATTGTTACATTTTAGTTGTTTTAGTCCCTCATATGAACCCAGTGAAGGAAGTTTAGGTCTAATATTGTAAAAATAGGTTTTCAGTTGGCCTTCCAGAATTAAAAAAAAAAAAAAAACACTCAATGAGGTTATTGATTCTTCTACTGGAACCCCTGGCTCTCCATATTAGACGCCAGTACAAAAATGAACATTTCACCCACTTCCATCTTCTGTTCACAAATGAAGTTTTTATGCCTTTCTAGATGGTGATATACATACTCTGCTATGTTGCTGAAATGTCTTCTGTCCCAAGGGTGAATGAACAGAAGTGATTTTTTACATAGTTGGTTAAACTTCACCCAAACACTGTTAGGTATCTTAACATCTTTTAGAAGAATCAAAAAAAAAATATTTTTAAATATTCTTATGAGCCCAGGTAATGTTAAATCATTTATCTGGCCTTATATTTATTCTTATCAGAATTAGGTAATGATCATAACTCCCTAGTTATTTAGCTTTGGAAAATTTACTTAACTACTCCAAGACTTAGTTTTCCTTATCTTTAAAATGAAGATAGAAATAATATATTTTTAAAAATTTTTAAAGTAGGCTCCATGGCCAGTGTGGAGGCCAATGTGGGGCTTGAACTCACAGCTGTGAGACAGAGACCTGAGCTGAGATCAAGAGTCTGATGCTTAATGGACTGAGCCACTCAAGTGCCCCAATATAATTTTACTCTGAGGATAAAATTAGGTAAATGAAAACTATTTGACAAGTCTCATGTTCTACTATAAGGTAATTACGTCTAGGTCATGATAATTGTTAATTACTGTCATTGCTGGAATCAATAAATCAATGAGTTATTTCCAAAAACATAACTCTTTATAATTATAAATAAAAACATCAGAGAAGAAGCTCAAGATCATTTAAATCCTTAGGCACCCCAGGAGGTTAGTTACAAAGTATTAGTAATTGATTTGTTACTAGAAATAGCTATACTTCCTAAACAGGGTACCCAAACATTCCTTAGTAAAGATAATTCCAATTTCCTTTGTTCTGAGGAGAGTAAAACAGCATATTTCAAGGAAACCCTAATATTTCTCTTTCTTTCTTTCTGTCTTTTTTTTTTTTTTTTAGTTCCCTATTGAGACCATAATAAATGTTTGAATTGCCCACCTAGAAAGATTTTCTTTGAGGAGAAAGTGCAGGGGTCATTTGAAAAGTCACTTGATACTATGCTAGAAAGAGAATAGCTTTTCTCTTGGGGTTGGCTATCAATAGATGAAATAGCTTTTTCTCTTTTCTTGCCTCATCCCCCACCCCCATCACTCATGCCTTTTATAATATTCGACAAAAGCATTGCTCAACTGCATCTTGTCTGACAGTGAAGGTACATAAAATGCCCATTTTGTTTAAATGAATGGCAGTAACCTTTTGCTACACTAACTACTACTGCACCAGAGGAAACAGCATGAGCTCGACATGTATCTCTTCTCTTCAAGCTCATGGTGTTTTACAGGTGATATAAATCACAATCCCCTTGAATCTGATAATCATTTAATGAGATCTCTGTGTTGTATTCAAGTAGGTTCTTTACTTGTTTGAGACACCTAATGTTTCTCATGTTGTATACTCATTAACACTGATAAACAACACATTTTCTTAAAGAAACAAAAATGGCCAATAGCATAGTTCCAAATCCTGCAATGCTTTCCTGTCTTTAGAAACAGTCTCAATGACTTAAATTTTTGACCTTAAGGACATTCATTTACATTATTTAATTAATTTTTGTTAAGTATCAGCCTCATTGATTGAATAGTGCTGGGGATTGAATAGTGAGCAAAAAATTGATCACCCTGCTTTCATTGATCTCTCACTTTAGTTCTTCAGTTCCCCTAGAATATAAACAAGAACAACAACAAACTCACATTTATATATTTATTTTTACTATATATGTTTACTATTTTTGAAATAGAAAAAATTAATCCATATAAGTCTTCCTTCCTAGAAAATTGATACCACTAGTTCATTGCCAATGACATACACGTTCCATATGTACAAAGTGGTCAGGGGCGATATTTAAATATCAAAATGATAATATAGAAACAATACATGAGAAGAGGTGGACAAATTAACCAATTCATATCACTAAGGATCATACAGGAAGTGGCCAAATTGGTGAAATCATACAATCCCTGGTTTAAAGTGTATTTTATTTTTGATTTATCAAAAAGCATACATTGAGACCAAAAAGTATTGCAATGCAAAAAGTTTATTTGGGAGGGTCCCAGGAAATCCCATGTAGCGGGATGTGGAAATGAAACTGGAAGGAGAAGACAGATAATAAAGTGTTAACAGTCAAGCAAGTGGCTTCATAGATAAAAGAAGCTTAATCCGATGAACCCAATCCGGCATCCAATGTGGAACATCTGACTCAGAATCATTTCACCTGAGGGGCGAGGGAGCTGAGGGTATAAAAGCTACCATTTGCTAGTGGTTGAGAGCTGTTCTTCAGAGATGTGAGCTACCTTGTACTTTTGGCTCACTGCAATGATGGATAGGACGCCTTCAAAATCCAGATGAACCTCTTCAGGTGAGGAAATGCATGGACTAGCAATTGGACGTATGCCTACCATGTACTGAAGAGGTAAGGTTGAATTATCTGAGTCATAATTCAGTAATCAGTGGAACAGAACAGTGGGAAGTAACAGCAACAAAAACTAAAATGGCAACTTACATGAGTGATATATAACCGAATTACTATCCTATGCATACAGGGGAGTTATAAATATTACTAGGCACCCGTAATCCCCCCCAGACTATATTAGATACTCATTCTGTAAACTCCTATAGCACTTTATATTTCCTCAATTGTAGTTTATCAACCTTTATTTATTATTTTCACTCTAATGGTCTATGTCTTTTTGTAGAAAATAAGCTCTATGACCACAGGGACAGTACACATCTTACTTAATGTCTTATCCTAGTAATTAACAGAATGCCTACCTTGTAATAGGTTCTCTGTAAATACCTGATGAATAATGGGTCAGTAATAATAAATATATTTTGTAATGCTATTCTGAAAAAAAGGAGGGTATGTTTTTAAAATCAAATATAACGAAATACAGCTTTTGGGACTTCATTTAAAATGGTTTTAAATAATATTCATGTTGTAAAAACTCTACAGAAATAGCATTGTTGCACTTTTTCTTTTTTTCCTGTGTAGCTCCTACTCGGTGGGAATGATTGTAGGGCTTTATAATTTCACTTAAATTATTTTCAGTTTAATCAATTCACTGGTATTTTTAGAAAGTTACTAGTAGTTTAACAGGGTAAGTTTAGAATTTGATTTATGTTATGATCTGATAGCATTTACTTTTGATCTAAATTTCCTTTCAAACTCAGATAAGAATGTTTCTGAACTGGCAGAAAAAAGTACTAAATATTAGATGTATTATGATATTCAGGTGATGTTACTTTGAAGCAAGCATAAACCCTCAGGAAAAATAAAGGAAATCAGCAGAGCACTTAACTAGCACCAAACCTTTCTAAAATAATGTTTAATAGGCCATATGATAGGTAACATTTGATTTTTCTCTAAAATTTTTGAAACTGCTTTGATTTGGTAAAATATCTAAACAAATGCTTTCAGGGTTAGGGGAAAAATAGTGTCCTCTCTGGGTCATCCTGTATACTGCCTTTTTTTTTTTTTTTTTTTTTTTTGAGTTGTGAGAAGTAGCAAATTAGTTTAATTGTAGGAAGGAGGAAAAATTGGGAGGGGGGAAGAAAACTCAGGACTTTTAAGTTTATATATACATAAGACTTTCTCTTAAAGCTTTACAGATTGCCTTCTTTGAGAAAGTGGAGGTTCTCAGATGTTTCATAACCAAATTGGCAACTAAATTACTGTTGAGAGTAAGTTTCCTATTGTGTACACTAACTTTACAAAGCTGACATTTTAGTCAACATTTTTGTTTTTCCATAGTTACAGAGATTTTATCTGTGTTTCTTAATTGGAGAATTACGATTGCCGAGTGCGGCCGACATGGATCTCTATCTCAAGACCCTGAGATCACGACCTGAGCCAAAACCAAGAGTTGGACCCTTAACCGACTGCGTCACCCAGGTGCCCCAAACGCTTTACTTTTTAAAGGAAAACCTACTACTTCATTAATTCAGAATTGAGAAATTGTACAATTTATGAAATTTCCATAGCAACTCAAAACTTGTCCGTCTTATGAGATCATGGACTAAAATGTATCTTTGGCTAGACAGTGAATGAATGACAGGTTAAACTCCCTTTGGCTCCCTCATTGGAAATGTGATTGCTCACCTTCGTAGCTGCCATAGATCATTGATTAGGAGGGATCAAACTCCTTGCTAACTCTGGAATATCAAAGTGGAGGGATTAATCAAACTCTGCAAACCCACAAAGATTGTCAGAAGACCAATGACTTTTCCTGGACTATTAGGGATAGACTTACTTTTAATGAATTAAATTGATGAGTTTAGGGAGAAGTATGATGCTGTTAAATACATTTAGGGTGGTTTTACTAATGTGTCAATAAGGATCAACTCCTCTGTGTCAAAGCAGAAACATTTTAGCTTTTAAATGTCTAAGACAGCCGATTCATGGCCATCCTGAGTTATCATAGATCAGTTATTTCAATAGCCACTCAATCAGCACTGACAATTATAGCAGAGTGAAGCCTATAATTATGGATTAGCATCATACATTACCACAGCAGAAGGAAAATTACAATTTACACTTTGCTGTAGTAATAATAATATAATAGAGGTTCTTATATAACATTTACAAATTTTCACTTTCACTTTTTGGTAAGGGTTAAATTATTTAATGGCTAAGTTTAAGACTAGGATCAGTATCAATATTACTCAGGTGCATACTTTGTAACCTATACATGAGCATATGCTTTTTATTTTTGTAAATATACTAATGGTTAATAATGTTTTAAGCAAAAATTACTTTATAAATATTCATTCTCATATATATTACACAAACACATTTGTTTTACAAATGCATATTTAGGATAAAGCATGTCTCTCTATACTTTCAGTGGATATGGTTTTTGTTTTGCATGTATGAATATAATTTAAGCACTGGTAGTGTTGATAATGCTCAATAACAATTCTTAGATTATTTTTCTAAAGTATAAAATTAGCTTTTTATATTTTCCTTAAATTTGGAATTCATTTTTTTACTTTAGAAACTAAGGCTCTTTACAGTGTGTTCTAATTCGTTCATTCTTTTCTGAAGTCATTAGAGATTCTTGCCGCAAACACCACTTTTTGCTCCATGATGAGAAATCTAAGATGGTGCATAATTCAACTGGCAAGGGACACATTCTTATTACATTTTTGCATTTTTTCCATGTGCTAGTTTTCACTTTACAAGATTCTTGTGAAGAAATCCTAATGGAAAATGGAAGAGAAATGTCAAATGGAATATTTTGATCTCACCTGGCTTTGGCAAACATTAAAAAAAAAAATAGGTCAAAGTATGTTCAGCTCCTACTTTAGCTTTATCCTTGAGTTCTTTTATTCCATGTGCATATAGCGTTTTACCTAACAAATGCTCCATCAGATCCACAGGTGGCTCTTTATGATAACAATACATATGCTTAGTTCTGAGAAAAGCTTAAGTAAATGATGAAGTTACATAAGACTACTATAATCCAGGCATTTAAAAAAATTGTTAAATCATTTGAAGGAGGACCTAAATACAAGAAATAAAAACACGAGTCAATTTTGAGATTATAGACTTTCATGAAGTAATAAAATTTTATCAAATAGGAATTGATCAGGGGCACAGTCAGTTAAGCATCTGACTCTTGGTTTCAGCTCTGGCAGTGATTTCAGGATCATGAGGTTGAGCCCTCTGTCTGGCTCCGTGCTCAGTGTGGAGTCTGCTTGAGACTCTCTCTCCCTCTCCTTCTGCCCTTCCCATTCATGCTTTCTCTTTCTCATAAAATCCCTTTTTAAAAAAAGAAATACGAATTTATCAGAATCGTAACGGCAAAAACTTTGAATTCTTACATTCATTATGTAACATAGTGTATTGGGCACTTATTTGTTAGATGCTGTGCTAAGTGGGGGGGCAAGTGATGGTGAACAAGACTTTTTCTGGTAGAGTTTACAGTGTATTTAATGTAGAAAAGCAAATAGGTGAATATAATATAGTTTTAGAGAGTTCATAACCTTCATTTATTATAATAATAGTTATTGAACCGCTATATGGATAGCTATATGACACGTTGAATCAATCCTATTTCCTCCCTGAGGTATTTTTTATGAGAGTTATTTTGGGGGAAATTCTTCTGGTTATGGCTTAAATATTTATCCCCAGATCTATCAGTGGCCATGCTTCCCACATGGATGAATGAAAAAGTGTCCAGAGAGAAAACCCACAAGCTGTTAGAGCATCTCAGATTCTTTTAACTCTCCTTTTGATTTGAAGCCTTTAAATATCACTCACCATCAAGCTTATTAATATTTTGGGGGGTCAGTGTGACTAATGATGACTATGATTAGTCCATCTGAATAATATACTTGCATAATTAGTCTTAATAACAGTGTCAGTCTTATGTAATTAGGTGACTTTTCTCCACAAGTGTTAATATAGACCTTTAGATGGCAAAAATTTGGATTAATCGTCTATTGGAATTTTGGCAGGTGGGGTTGAGAGTGAATGAAAATAAGGAAGTCAAAGGTATTAGCAAAAGAATGAGAAATTATGGTAGATTACACATTAATCAATTATTCCTCTATATGAATGTATATACCTACTGCTGCCATACCTCTAATTGAATCATTAAGCTATTCAGAACATCTACAGCCAGGTTAACAAACTGCCTTCTCCCCCCACACCCCTCAAGGGTGTTTCCTCTAATGTTTCCTCTGTCTCTTTGCCCCAACAAAAACCTAGTTCTGCCCTGGGGATACAACTTCCCCTAAAGCCCCTTCACATAAAGGTATACTGTCTAAAAAGAAAGGAGGTAACTCCATCTATTACTTTTACCACCACACATGAAGTATAGTTCCTGTGAACAGAACCACAAATAGGTAACTTGGATGGAGTGCTTCATTTGTGTAGGCACACTGAAGTCAGTGTTGTATATCCATTTCATGGATTATTTTACTTAATGCTAAAGCGATCCTTGAGATAGGCTCTGGTTTTATTTGCATTTTATAAATGATAAAAAGTAGGTCCTGTGTGATTAACTCCAGCCAAGTGACACAGCTAGAACAGCTTTTTGTTAACTATTGACTACCGCATCAAGAATTCCTGTGAATATAGTTTAAAATGCTGATTTTTTTTTTTAAGATTTTATTTATTTATTTGACAGAGACACAGCGAGAGAGGGAACATAAGCAGGGGGGAGTGGGAGAGGGAGAAGCAGGCTTCCCGCTGAGCAGGGAGCCCGATGTGGGGCTCGATCCCAGGACCCTGAGATCATGACCTGAGCCGAAGGCAGACGCTTAACGACTGAGCCACCCAGGCACCCCTAAAATGCTGATTTATAAGAACCCATTCCTGACCTGCTTTCTAGGACTCCCTGGGGTTGTGGGGCTTGTAAACCTAAATAAAGGATGTAAACTGAGGCAAATTCAAATTACCAGAAATTTGAACTGAGTTTATTTGGGAATAGAAAGAAATGGCGATTTAGAAGGGCATGTTTAGCAAGCTACCACCGAGTCCGCTGAGGGTTCAGGGCGAATTGTATTTATGGGCAAAAGGAGTTTAAGGAGGGGAAAGCCCAGTGAGAATTCAAGCTGTAATTTCATTGGCTTGAGGGTGGCAAGAGATTCTTTGTGAATGTTCATTGGTCAGGAGATAAGAATCGATTTTTCTATAAATCAGGCATTTATGGGAAATTAGTTTCTCAGTTAAGTTCCATTCTTCCGAGGGAGAATGTGTGAGAGTCCCCATTTCATATTCTGTTTCCTTTTTAGATTGAAATTCTTTCACAGACTCAAGAATATGAATTTTCAGGAAATTTTCTGGATGATATTCATGCATCCTAATGCTTGACAACCAATGAACTTAGTAAATGAAAAAAATAGGATTTTAATCCATATACTCAAGAAATCTGAAATCAGGAAACCTTACCACTATTTTGTAATACAAAATAATACCTTCTAATGTGAATGTCCTGGAGTTTGGGTGATTGGGTCTCAAGGAACTTAATTCAGGTATTACATGATACTTATTGGTCTTTTATATGTGAAAGATAATTGAACTAACTAAAAACATGCTATGATTTATGTAATTTTAAAAAAATATTACCTTTATAGTTACTATGAGATTCCTGGTCTCATATATATATTCTTCAGAATATTTAATGGCAAACTCTCTTAAGCATAATTATTAAAATTAAGTAAAATCTGAAGATGTTAATAAGTTAAGTATAATATTGATACTATGCTTAGGGATCATTTTTTATTGAAGTATTTATATTGTGGTATACTTTCAATAGTGTCATCAAATCTCTCATTTGTTCCCACAATAGATGGATTTTGAGTGTTCACAAGGTTATTTTTAAAGTCAATGCTTAATGTTTGGATGTTGAACCAGTATTTTGCAATTGTATATGGTGCCATTTAGGCTATGAAAATTATACTCGACTATATTTAATTTTATCCCTAAATTCATTTTGTGAACCTTCCATATAACATGAGCTTACATATTTAAGCATAATATATTTTTTCAAACCATGTTGATAAAAACATTTTAAAACAGTTTGGTTTTTTTTTGTCTTTCTGATTCACTGTCATTTTGACAAGTATCAGCAATTACTTTGAGCTATGTTGACACCATAATTTCCTAGAGCTATTGCAGTGATCAGGGCAAGAGCAATACCCTAACTAATTTGTTCCTCTTACACTCTTATAGGAAGAGTAACCAGAAAACCAATTTTCTTATAATTAGGTCTAAAATAATGTTTAAAAAAAATCAGAGCAAGGGCTTCTGTAAATTATGAACGAACCCGAGACATACAAAAACTTAACAGATCTCTAATTTTTTTCTTTGATATTGTAGTTTGCTTTTTTGCTATTTCTCAATTCCTGTGTATATTCGGCAGATAGGAGTAGTAATCGGGTTAAGTGTAAGAATACTAACAACATTAGCAAACTTGAAAAAGGAAGCCCTTGATTACAAAGATGAGAGTGTGCTGATAGAGCATAATTTGTTATTCATTTATGATTCACCCCATTTCTTCTTAGCCTCTTGCCAGCATGGGTATGTGTTTCCCCCTTTCCCTTATGCTGAAACAAGAGAATTGAAACATTATTATACCAACCATTCCTCATAGGCTTAAAGGCTTTTATTCCTTATTCTCTAGTGAGTGCTGATGACAAACTATCCGAAGCTCTAGGGAAATTATCCCAGGTGGTGGCTCTGGCAAGGGAAAGGAACATTGCTCCTAAATAATGGATTGATTCTGAATGAATGCCTTGTATTAGATGATCCCCAGTCTCAGCAGGATTTTCAAAAGAGATTATTGACTTGCTGCCTCAATGTCTTAGGCCAACAACCTGTAAATCATATGACAGAGACCAAGGGAAGTTTATCTTTTTGGACAGAAAGAAAAAGAATTCAGATTCCCTTAAAGGAGATTGAAACTCCAATTATTGATTTTTGAGAAAGACAAAATTAATAGAAGTTTCTTGCCTCCTATCCAGGCAAATCTCAACTTCAGCTAGCTGAAATTTTTCCTACCTTTAAAACCTAAAATGTAGCACAGAATCAGTTAGATTTCACCCTAAAAAGTTAAACCCAGATCTGCTTTTTTATTAATTTGATTTTGCTCATTATTATTTATGTAGTTTTCTAAAGGAAAAACAATTTTTTACTTATAAATATGTTCAGGGATATTCTGCTAGTATTTTCCTGAAATCCAAATTAGTTTTATTAAAGTTTATTGTTGTGCTCAGTTCTCTAGTTGTTTTCTGAGGTATTGTTTGGGCATTTATAACTGAAGGGGAGTTTACATATTATGCTATGTTACCAGGTAATTTGATAACCTAATCACTACTTTTGAATTGTTTGTGGTAGCTAAATGAAATTATAGATATGACAAATATTCATCTGCTTCATGGCTACCTTTGGTCTTAACTTGAGAGTATTCCCCCAAATCCTCTGATTATTGTGCACTTTGATCCCCATTTTCCACCTTTTATGCCCAAATATCAATAACCTGGGAGTTACTAACAAGTCTCCTGTTATGTCCCAGAGGGCAAAGAGATCTGTTATGAACACAACAAAATATCACTGTAAATCCTTTTGCCATTTGCGCATACGAAAAGGAAATCCAGAAGTAGAATCTGTAGTTAGGTTGCATGTACCCATGAGGCGTGTAACTTTTCTGTGCCAAAACAACGTGCATGCTCTATCTTCCGATATCCAGTGACCTTGTTATGAAATGTTTCTATTTCTTCTTCTTCTTCCTTCTCTTAAATTTTCTAATCTTTTACCTTAGCTATCAAGATATGGTTTATATGTATATTTTGAATTGATACCATTTGCTATCTGAGATACATAAAAAGTTGAAAATCGACTTAATTTATAAAATTTTTATGTTAGCCACATTAAACATGTATTACTTGTTGAGTGGTCTTTTACTTGCTCATTTTGGCAAATTATAAAAAGAAACAATGAGCAGACTTTTACCTAAGCTTTATTATTTTATATACTTCTATTATTCTTCTCTCTCCTAGAAGAAACAAAGTGGTAATGAAACATTACTAATAAACACAAGCAGTTAAATGCATGATCTACTAGACTCGTAATGCCTAATGCATTCCATTTTAGAACATACTTACCAAAGAGCCCTATTCATTTTTTATATTTTATACAATCCAAAGCATTATGTAATCACAAAGCAGACAATACGGTTTTAATGTGCACATACATACACACTTAATATTCAAATATTTAGCTCAACTGTACAAAATTCTATTATTGGAACTCCCCGGACAATTTTAAACTGAATTAATTGCTAACATTCAAAAAATAGGTGACTTTTCCATAACATTTAGATTCATCTTGTCTCAAAACATTAGAAAATCTAGGCATTCTAGGCTCATATTTGCATGGCATTAGTGTCCTTATGCTGAATGTTAACTGTTCTCTTTGGTTCACTACTATCACTTTCTGATGAAGCCACTTTGTTTCTATTATCTTCCTGATCTGTAAGCATTTCCGTCTTAGACCCAGGTTAATTTATCCTCTCATCTATTCAGGATTCCTTTCCCGAGTACCCAAGAAAAATTTCAGCAAAAATAATTCAGTTCTTCATAATGTCATTTCTTTCATTGTTTATTTTAGAGGTATGCCTTTCATTAAACCCATGGCCTGTCTGTATAAGAAAAAACTTAGGTGTACAATAGCTAGCATCAAACATGTGAAAGAGTATCACATGAAATAAGGATGAATTGTATCCTGTGGAATTCCAGAAATGAGAAGACAGACTTATGGGAGCAAAAATATTTTCAAAATATAGGGAAGTGCTTATGTTGGTGTGTTTTAGTTAGGTTTTGCTATATAACAAATCACCCCCAAATTTAGTGGCTTCAAACATTTTATTTAGCTCACTGTTCCATGGGGGTTGGCTGTTCATAGCTCATTTGATCTGAAGGAACTCAGCATATCTTTGTTGGGATCATTCATGCAGCTTCAGTCACTTATCTTTAGGTTAGTAGGCTGTTGGCCATGATAACAGGGGTGACTTTGTTACTTGTCTCTCAATATCCAGCAGGCTTCTGTACGAATTCTGGTTGCAGAGTTCCAAGAGAAGGAACATGGGCTACAGGGTCTCTTGAGGCCTGAAAATGGATTCCACCCCTTAATGGGAAGCAAGCTGAAAATTATTATGGTTATTTTTGCAATCCACCAAATAGCCACAAATAGTTCCTTATTTACTGGAAGTGGTTCTCAGCAGCAAATGCAACACCTGGGATATTTTTCTCAGATAAATTCACCTATGCATGTATGGTTAGCAACTTCTACTTTCCTTAGTAGCAAAAAATTATTTCCATTTTCATAACTGTCTCCTGGAATATCAACTAATTCTCCAATTACTGTTTTCTCTTTTAAAAATTCTATCATTTACTATTTCTGATAATGTAAATATGGAGATAATATGAATACATAGGATCTTTTTTTCCTTTTTTCACTGTCCTTGCCTCCAGCTCATGTCTCTATCATTCCCCTTCAAGGGTTGAGACTCTGCCTCTGGCATTCCTTCCACTGCTCAAACCTAGGTTTTACCCAACAAAATGATATGCATTCTTCATGGTCTACTTCCAATTGCTGTCATGAACTCTTTAACAAACTTTGCTATTCCTGGTCACTCATCTACTTCATTTCTACTTCACCATTGCTGACCATGTTCAATGAGGCTATAACTCATTTGTGCATATGATTTATTTCCCACATTAGATAATTCTCTGGTTCAACTTCTCCACAACAGTGAGTGTATACGATAGTTAAGTATAGTATTAATTCAATGAGTGAATGATAGAATTAATGGAGTTAAGATCCCACATCTGCCTACTTAATTTTCCCTGTATCCTGTCTATGATCTACTTTCTTTGAAGACAAAAACATATTTTATTTATTGTGGTGTAAGAGAACCTACATAGTATGTCGTCTAATTTCTGGTAGATGCTCAGTGCATATTTGTGTAATCAGTGAAGTACTCCAATCTCTCAGTTGTCGTCTTATCGTGAAATATAGAAAGCTGAACACCCTATTATTGATATGTTTTACCAGCATGAGATGGTATGGAATGAGGACTTTTATATACTGAGAAATCTATTCTTGTTGATTAGGATAAGCTTTCATTAGAATTTTGGCTGTCACATACATTGTTAATTTATATTCAAATTACAAACATCTAAAGCAGATGGGTGGGGTGGGATATTGGAAGGGGTGAAGGGGCTGAGGGTCAATATAAATAGCTGTTAAGAAAGATGGTCCCATCTTTTTCCAAACCATTCCTGTTTTTAAATTGAAAGTGGGATTCTACAGATATTCCAATTTTACTTTAGTTTTTATTTCATCCTGTTAAGAATTTGTGATTATGACTTTTTTCACAACTGTTTATTTCAGTTCATGTCATAATTAGATTTAAAAGCATACTTTCTACTTAATCGTTCAAGAGAGATAGAGCAGGACATGTTCTATGACAGTTACTAGGCAAAATAAGCCAGGCTGACATGGATGTATGAATACTATTCAAATGTCATAATTCACTATATCCTGTTTGCTTAACTATACTGATGAAACTAAAAATTATCACTCTTTCCTTTATTCAGTGTTATAATCACACACACACACATAAACACACACACACACACAATCAGGCAAGCCAAACATCAATCTTTTTGAAAATTCCAAACTTGTATCTTTGTATGCTAATATGTCCGCAAATTGATCAATTATATTAATTGCTGTAGAAAACAGGTTAGGCATTTCATATACATGGTACCTATTCCCAAATATTTTCAGTACCATTATTTTTTAAAGATTTTATTTACTTATTTGAGAGAGAGAGAGAAAGAGTGAGAGAGAGCATGAGAGGGGAGAGCGTCAGAGGGAGAAGCAGACTCCCCGCTGAGCTGGGAGCCTGATGTGGGACTCGATCCCGGGACTCCAGGATCATGACCTGAGCAGAAGGCAGTTGCTTAACCAACTGAGCAACCTAGGCACTCTGAGTACCATTTTTTTAATATGAGAATATTTTCTCCTTTGTTAACACACACACACACACACACACACACACACACACACACACACAAACTCACACATAGTTTGTCACAAGATGGCCAAGAAGAAAGAGTATAGGAAAAAAAAAAAATCAGTGTCAATAATAAATATAATTTCTCAAATAATCATGCACAGCTTATAAAATTTGTGTAGATGAATATTATCTGAAAGGAAGGGTAGGTTTCTTACTTTCATATAAATGACCATTCTAGATATCACATGCAAGTTAGTATCACTAATGTATAAAGCAGTATGGATTCCTTCTTCTGGAATTAAATCAGTAAATGTTTATCAAAAGGGAACACAGAAATGTAGATGAGAAACTACTTTTTAAATGAAATGTATTTCATAATACATCTCAGCCCTAAGGGAAGTTTATGCTTTTTAAATGTTCATTTGTTACTGCATGGAAATGAAACAGTATAAAGTAGTTATACAGATATATCTACATCTTAAACAACCTTACATTTTTATTTCTCTTTGCACAACAATGAAACACTTTTAACAATATCTAAACTGCTGAATTAGAGAAAATTCCAAATATTGCTTTTCTACTTTATATGCCTCATTACTGTGTTCCCATGTTGTTTTGAAACATGAAACTGCAAACGGAAGACAGAGAAAAAGGAAGTTTACCATGTCTGTACAACTAAATTAATTTAAAGATTACTAGAGTCTCTTCTAACAAAACATCATTGGGGTCATCCATTAGAAGTGTCAAAACACATTACTGATTTTTCTCTTAGGAAGTGATTTGTGCACCAAAAAAAATGGATATAGACTGTACTTTTAAAATACAGAGGTTTCTAAGAAGTTATCTTGTGTTCCATATTAATCTGAATTTGTAAAAGGAGGAAAGGAGAAAAACCAAGAAAACATATTCTAGGACCATGATTTGTGCTTTTTAATATAAATGCCGAGAAGTCTTTGCTTGAAAATTGGCTTTCAATTTTTGGAATTAACATTTGTTTTAACATTGTGATGTCTGACAAAACTGCTCTTGTATGGTCAGCAAAAGTGATCTTTTGGATAGAATAGAATCACCTATTTTCTTGGAGAAAATGCTATTTCAAAACAAGCACATGATTTATGAACAGGTTCAATGGAGAATTGATTTTATATGCTATAGATGTCTTCCAGTGTTTATGTCAGTGCTTCACTAATTGAATGTACTAATCTAGGTTTCATTTTTATTTTTTCTGTTCTACAAAAACTTTGTTTACCTGTTTATCTATTAATCATGATTTGATTTTTATATTTGCAGTAATATGGCTGCCATTTCTTTTTTTCCTTTGTGTTTTCTTGTTCAATACAGGCACATGATCTCTTTTTTTCTATATTTTTGGATACACAGGATGATAAATAGCATTTAATGGTATTCATAGAATAATGAAAACATGAGATTTCTGAATAACAAATGTATTATTGCCTATGTTTACTAAGTAAACATTTGAAAGGGAAAACAGCATGGTAAATGTACTGAAGAATGAAACATATATGCATACTGAAGAAATAATTCAAATGAGATTTGAGCGTAAGTGCAGAGAAGAGGAATAAAACAATGCAGACTTTTTTGAAAAAAGTGTTCTAGGTGGAGTAAGAAACAGATTTATAGGCATAAACAAAAAAATGGGCATGTTAGGTTAAGTAGTTCTTTCATTCTCGTTAAATTTTTATTTCTCTTGATTCTAGTGATCTTGCAGTTTGTTTTTTTTGATGTTCAAATGTATGCATTTTTCCTAAGTATCCTTTATAATTGAATATAAACTTTACTGCTGTGGTCAGATAATGTGTTCTGAATATTAGCAATTTCTTGAAAAATGTTTCCTCTATCTTATGATGTGGTCGATTTTCCTAAATGTTTAATAAATGCTTTGGGGAAAGAAATGTTGATTCCACATTGGTTAGGTATTATATTCTTTGTGTCTATTAGGTCAAGCTTATGTATAGCCATTTACTTCTATCTTTGAGTTTGGTGTGTTTATTTGATCTGCTTACTCTATCAACTCTCAAGAGTAGTTTTAAAATCTCACAATAATGGTTTATTAAAATTTTTTGTTAACCAATTACTGTTTATGTATTTTGAGACTATATGTTGCAAGAATTAAACATTATATCTTTAAACATGGTGAATATACTTCATACAATTATATGTTGAGATAATTTTCTTTGGGAACACTGAGGATATCATTCTATTCATCTCTGGACTATATTGTTAACCAGTTTCTTGTAGATATTTTTATTTATTTTTTTTCTTAGTTTGACTCTGTTCTTTTTGGTCTTGTGAATTTCTTCGAGATACTTTTAGGTGTGAAACTTCTTAAAATGATTCTTGCTTGGTATGTGTTAGAATTCTTGGATCTTAAGATTAGGGTCCTGAAAAATCATCAATCTTAATTTCTTGATTATTGACACTTTGTTCTTCTTTCTCCTCTCTTTCAAGATCTCTAGTTCTAATAATTGATATTCTCACTCCATCTTTCACAGAGTTTATCTTGTTCGCCTTCTTTTTGCCTCTCTCTAGTTTGAATTCTGGATGTTGAAGACAGCAACATCCACTGAATATCTGAAACCAGGTAACTGAATTTATTTCTTTAAGTCAGAGAAAGCTATACTAAATAAGCAAAATCTCATTGAGGAGAGCAAAGCACTGAGGTTTTGGAAAGCATCTGGGAGAGATTATGTTGGTTACAAAAATGGGAGTAGGTTGCCATCAGCTTAGAAGCATGCTCACTGGATTGAGTCCTCTATAGATCTGCTGACCCTTAAACTATGTGGCTGTCAATGATTGGCTAAATTTCAGAAGCCTGATCACTGAAACAAATGGGCATTGATTGATTTGAGAGGTTTAAAATCAATTCTGGAATTTACCTGATAGAATGACTATAAACAATCTTTTCCTAGAAGTATGAGGACATTAAAACAACCATGGATAATTATTTCTGGCATATCACCTGTGGTTTACTAATCTGCCCTCAGTTCTATCTAATCAGCTGGTTGATCTATATATTGAGTTTATTGATTATTACAATGATATTTTTATATCCATAAGTTTGCTTCTTCACACTTACTTTTCACCTGGTTATTATCACTTTAATTTTATTCTTTCCATATATTTTATATGCAGGTATTTATTCTATGTGAAAGAATTCCATTATCTGACTCTTTCACAAGTCTGTTTACTCTGATTTTTGGTTCTAAGCTTGTTTTCTTTGGAATTATATCTGAGATAATACTTTGAAGCATATTTTGAAGTAAAGTTACATAACTTCTGAAAGTTACCTGAAGAGGACTCAGACTCAAATCACTTTAAATTCAATTCCTTATCTGAGATTTATTCTTTAGTTACACAAATAAACATGGATTAAGAATGCAAGCGTGACAGTGAAAAGTTGTGTTTATAAATTCTCAGTCTTTTTCTGTGCCTCAACAAAGTTCTAGTTTTTAGATAGTTGATGAGTTTATTTGTTGTGGGGTTTGTTCCTTAGACCTCCATGGATAACTATGTAAACTTTTGAACTCTCATGATTAATTACATGGGAATCCTCTAACACTGCCAGGCATCAGTAGACCTCCAATTTATCTAATGCTTCCCTTGTTTACTGCAGCTGCCCAGAGTTCAGCAGGAACTTGCAGTGTTAAAGATGGTTTTGGTATTTTCTACCAGCCAGGAATCAGTTTCACTTGTTTTAGATTCTTGGTGGATTCTTTACATTTGTAACAGTCTAACAATGGGTGTAATTATATCCATACCTGTTTTTATATTCAAAGATTTATTTGAGAGAGTGGGAGAGAGCACTAGTGGGGGGAGGGGCAGAGGCAGAGGGGCTCAGTCCCAGGACCCTAATATCATAACCTGAACTAAAACCAAGAGTTAGCTGTCTAACCAACTGACTCACCCAGGCACCCCACCTGTTTCTATATTTATATAAACCTCCTTCTATAGAGACATACCAACATGAAACTAGATATAAACATATCTATAAACATATACATATATATAAGTATATACTTCCTACTTTTTAAATATGTAAATACTTGTATTTAGAACAGCTGAAAATGAAGATGAAATTTTATCTCTTTTAATATTTTTTTTTTAAAGATTTTATTTATTTATTTATTTGAGAGAGAGAGAGAGAGAGAGAAACAGCATGAGAGGGGAGAGGGTCAGAGGGAGAAGCAGGCTCCCTGCCAAGCCAGGAGCCCGATGCGGGACTCGATCCCGGGACTCCGGGATCATGACCTGAGCCGAAGGCAGTCACTTAACCGATTGAGCCACCCTAGGCACCCCAATATTTATTATTAATACTTTAGCACCTAATACTTAGTGACTGCCTACTATTTTCTTGCTTGAGGCTAAGCCTTTAAATATATTATCGTATTCAATATCATTATCCCAATTTATTCATTATTATTCATTCATTATCTCAATTCAATTTCAGTTTCAATTCAAAGCAATTCTTTGAAGAAGATACTATTATAAGCTCTATTTTTATATGAAGGAACTGAAGTTTTAGGATGTTGAACACCCTGAAAGATTCCATATTTTATAATTTTCAGAGTTGAAAGTTAAACTCAGTGTATCACTGGCCAAAATTCTAATACTTAAGCATAATGTTTTGATATTTTACTAATGTGTTATTTTAATAAATAATAAATCAATAAAGTACATCTATACATCTGACATAAGAAACTAGATCCGGGGCGCCTGGGTGGCTCAGTTGGTTAAGTGACTGCCTTCAGCTCAGGTCATGATCCTGGAGTCCCGGGATTGAGTCCCGCATCAGGCTCCCTGCTCAGCAGGGAGTCTGCTTCTCCCTCTGACCCTCCCCCCCCCATGCTTTCTCATTCTCTCTCTCTCTACTTCTCTCTCTCAAATAAATAAAATCTTAAAAAAAAAAAAAAAAAAAAAAGGAAACAAGGTCCATGTGTTCTGTTGACAATTTGTTTGAGAGTATGACTTGGGATGAGTTTCTCTGTACCACAGTGGTCCAAACTGTAAATGAGGAAGTAAACATGTGTACATTCTTTCATAGGAAAATTGGGGATTTATTTGTTAATTGGCTTTGAGATCCTAGGATTAAAGGTTTAAGTACTATCTTTATTAAGGATAAAAACTAATTAAATTTTTAATCTCAAATAATTTTAGGATTAGGAATGTCTCTTAAATTTATGTAATGGTTAATTGAGATAAAGTCACACACCATTTTCCTTTTGCCTTTCCCCTTATATGATTTTCATTTTAGTTCTGTCACTGGTCAATGGTAGAATCCTTTTCTTATTCTTTTGGTGGAATAACAAAGTTTCCAATATTTGGATCAAAAATGACTGCAGTTTATTTTCCATGGGGTTGATTTGCCTATGTCCTATGGATCCCCAGG
This sequence comes from Halichoerus grypus, assembly GCF_964656455.1. Taxonomy (NCBI): domain Eukaryota; kingdom Metazoa; phylum Chordata; class Mammalia; order Carnivora; family Phocidae; genus Halichoerus; species Halichoerus grypus. Next base: position 46,882,039 of record NC_135714.1, read on the forward strand.
CAAGACTCAGAAATCCTAGTCTAATGAGTGGTCAAATTTTGGAGGAGAAAAGCATTTGTATACCCATGTTCAAAAAAGTTTCCTGCATGTGTTTAGAAATTATCATTGGTGTAGGGAAATCAAAACCATTTATAACAGTTCTAGAAATTCTCTAATCTTTTTACACTGCTGTTTATTCCATGTGAGTTTGGCTGGTGACACAGATTTGGGACTAGCCTTGGTTTGCATAAATTAAAATTTTCTACATACTAAGCTTTTCCCTTTCCTCAAATCCAACTGACCATGGAAAAGCACCCATTTTCTACACACAAACTATTTCACTTAAGGTATTACACAGTTGCAGAAGCCTAAAATTATACCGTTTATAATGTACTTTTAATTAAATAAAATAATTAATAAAGTCACAGAAAGGGAATATCCACTATGTGCATGCATATTTATCCCAGTTTCATTGTAGCAAAGGAGCAATCAGTTTTGTTTTATGCTTCTGATAGAAATGGACTTCCAAAATCAAAACATGCAAATATTTATGCAAGACTATGACAAGGTATCTGTAGTCGATAATATTGTAGATAGGAAAAAAAAAAAAGCATGACCCTTGCTTCCAGTGTTCTTATCTAACTAGGGAAAGTATAAAATAAACTCTTATACAAAGATTTTTTTAAGACCATGATAACACAGTTGGAGCCTTGGAGCTTGGAGAACAGAAACCTCTCACTCTGTGATGTTCTGTGAATACTATCTATAGAAAAAAGGAATCTGAGCTTGAGATTTTAAGAAGTAAGAGAATTTTTGGGCGCCTGGGTGGCTCAGTCGTTAAGCATCTGCCTTCAGCTCAGGTCATGATCCCAGGGTCCTGGGATCGAGCCCCGCATCGGGCTCCCTGCTCCGCGGGAAGCCTGCTTCTCCCTCTCCCACTCCCCCTGCTTGTGTTCCTTCTCTCACTGTGTCTCTCTCTGTTAAATAAATAAATAAAATCTTAAAAAAAAAAAAAAAAAGAAGTAAGAGAATTTTTGGATACTACTCTGTTGTAGTCCTGAATTAAAGGCTCCCTCTTAGAAATTAGTTTCTCCAGTGGATTCCTAGAATTTCAGGCTGGTGTCCTTCTATATTGTAGGCCACTTCGGCTCTGGTAGGTATGCTTCTTCCTATATTGTGCCCTTATTAGGTATGTTTTCTGAATGCTTGGTTCTCTCCAATATTTTTATGCTTCTTCCTATGTTGTGCCCTTAATAGGTGTGTTTTCTGAATGCTTGCTTCTCTCCAATATTTTCATATTTCATTTGCAGGCTTTCTCTGAATGAGTTGGGGTATTTATGTCCTATTCCTGGAAGCCACTACCCAAGAATTCTCATTTATACTCAGAACACAGATGTATGAGTCTAATTGGCTATTGGATCTATCACCTGCTTATTTCAGACATCTCAAATTCAATATATTTAAAGAAACAAAAACCCTAAAATACATATTGATAGAAGTAAAATCTGTCTTCTATTTTCCTTATTTTATCGTTGGCATTATTATTGCCCACTTTCTTTTCCATGTAAGAAAACTGATATCTGCTCTGTCTTCATCATCCCGCCTCCATTCTCCCTAATTATCACTAAATTTTATGATTAAATAGCCTTTATATTTCTAAATGTATGCCGTCGTCTTCATTCCCACACCTACAGACATATCCTAGAACCTTAACATTTCCACCCATATTGTTGCAGTTCATTGTCTTTGTCTCTTTCGTTGGAGTCTCTTTTCCAATCCCACATATAACTTCCCTCAGTGCTTTTGCTGATGGGGTATTTCTAATGGAGAGGTTTGTTTATACTATTCTCCTGTACAAAATTCTTCAATCATTCCATGAGCTTTTCATGATTCCTCTCCCAGTGCCTATAGTTCACCCCATAATTTTACATTATGGTATCACTGTAGTTCCTTTATAACCTCTATCTGCACTATTGCACTATCTGTGCCTTTCTTTGTGGTTTTTAACCTCTGCTTTATATATATTCCCAAGATCCCTGGCTCTTAAAAAAATTCTGTATTTTTCAGATTAAGCTTGCATCCTCCTGAGTTCTTCTCAACCTTTTTGGTTAGTCTTCAGTTTCTAATTGAACCTTAGATATGATGGGATTATATAATTTATCTGTTCATATGTCTTTCACTACTGTACTAGGGCACTGAGAACATTCCCTTTCCCATGCCAAACATGTAGCAAAAGTGGCCAGCATAATCTAAGTATTATCTATTTATCTAATTTGGGAAAGTGTAAATTAATACATCATTGAATTTATTCAATTGATACAGCAAGTGATCATAATAAATAGTGTATAGATGATAAGACCATACAGATAAATATTACAGGTAAAAGAGAAACTTGGACTGGGGCTGAAATAAACCCCAAATACTAGAGAAGCTGAATCAATTGCTGAAGGTGTTCTGAAGATGCTTCAGACATTATGTGAAGTTATCAGGAATAATAAGATAAAATAATTTTCTGGAAGTTATACCTACTAGGTTAGTGGTGGCTAGAATGGGGAAAGCAGTCTAATCTGAGAAGCCACGGAAGTGCCCAGATGAGAGTTTGATCCTCCTATCCATATTTGGCATGACCATTTTGCAGCCAGATGTTGAATAGTGCAGCAAGGCTGATCATGGCAAGCTATTATCACATAGCTACAGAAATAGATGAAATTGAGGAAAGTGCTCTTGGAACTATACTGGGAAAACTAATGGTATGCATGTTGTTGCTGGTTGTGGGGCCAGAGGAGGCAATGTTTAAATTAGAGCAGATTTTTTTAATTGGGCTAAAAAATGTTAAAGATTACTTCAAGTCAGATTTCTCTCTCTCTCTCTCTCTCACAGACACACACTCACACTCACTCACACTCACACACACACACACACACACACAGGGGTGTGTGCGAGTCTCATTCCTGTATATTTCAATTAGGAAGACTTTATTAGGCAGTGGATGTTAGAAAAAAATAGGGACATTCCTTCACCCATACACTTTCTGTCAAGTTGGAAGAAGTGGTCAATAATACATTAACAAACATTTGTATAGTTTTGATTCTAAATGATGATTGAAGATCAAAAATATACTGTATTAGGAGAAATAATAAAGGATGTCTAATTAATGAAAATCAAGGAGATCTCTTTAAGAAAGGAACATTCCTGCTGAAATCTAAGGATAAATTGCCCAGATGAAGGAGCATGTTTGGGTGGATGCATGGCCTGAGATATGGCTGGAAGAGTAGGTAGGGGTCAGTTAGGATCTAAGCCATGCCACAGCTATACAACTTTCTCCTCACATGTTTTTTTCTCAAAACTTCAAATTAACAAAGGTTATTTTCCAAATTCTTTTATTTAGAAATTCTTTGACTAAATATCCTACACAAAAGTTAAGTGTACAAACCACTGGGACTTCTGGCCAACATAGTAGTAGATGGTGAAAAGGGCCAGGGATAAAGGAGGAAAGTAAGTAAGTATGAACTATTGTTCCATAATGGATGAGGCCACTGTAGCCCACAAAAACCATAGGGAGAAGTGGGAAGGCTGTCTTGTGTCTCATAGTCTTCTTAAGCCTTATCCCTTAATCAGATATTTAGAAATATGCATATATAAATACCCTCACATGTTTTTAATCTTAATTTCTTTAAAATGAATTTATTAGAACTGTAGTCCTCTCTTGAAGCCTAAGCATGAAACCTAAAGATTGTCCTTCAAACAATTTTTTTCTAAGTCTGGGACAGCTCCTCTTCAACTGGGATAGTGTCTAGGGATTGCCCACATCTCCAAAACATTAAAATTCAAAACTCTTTCAGGATATCTAGTCTAATTCTCTTTGCAGAAGACACAAACCTCAAAGTAACCATATCTCCAAGAGCCTTGGAAAGAAATAATCAGGTTAAAGCCAGAGAGATTCCACATTTCTATAGTGAATAAAATTTTCTGGGAGTATAAAAAATAAAAATATAATGAAAAGTCAAGATACACTATGATAAAAACACTAAAGTCCTACAAGTTGTTTCCTACCATACATTGCAGGATAAAATCATGTTTTCTGTTGGGCCAAATTGAAGACTTTCCTTAAGTTTGGAGAATATTTCAGATTTAATTATGTATACCTAATTCATAACTTTTTCTTCTAATCACCTATAAATTTTATTTTTTCTTCTTTCTCGATTACCAGGCCCTTGATTAATAGCTGCATTTATTATGTAGCTGGAATTTACCTAGTGCATTAAATAGAATGATAATTGGACCACTAATTAAGAGAAACTTTGTTAATAAACAATGAAATTTTTACAGCTAATTGCTAGAAACATGACCATCAAAAGTTGCTCACACCTCTTTGTTGATGAATTTCTCTGCATGCAATTATAACTATTTACAGTCAAATGCTGAACATCTCAAACTAATAGTGTTGTTTATTAAAGAAGGTCATTAAGTGAGTAGATGTTAACTGTGTCCCTGACACAGAAGACTTCACAAGAAAAAATTATTTTTCTGTTCTTAACCACTGAAGTAATTTTTGTCCAAGTCATAACATGAGCCTATCCAAATTAAGGTGGCTACTTGAATTTTTATTTTGCTAAGTAAAATTTGTACATGACTTAATATGTAAAACCTCATACATGTATTGTCTTATAGCTAAATTTAGTATTGTTCTGTTTCTCTCATTTATCACAATGTGTTTATTAAAGTGGCTTTTGAATGGATATGCAAAAGCATTTTAAATGTGGCATAACAAATCAGAAGTAGTCATTATTTATAGCTCTATGGAAATGAATATTATAATTCTAAAATTTGTATTTGTTTTAAAGTGTAATAGAAGTATGGGGCACCTGGGTGGCTCAGTTGGTTAAGCATCAGACTATAGCTTAGGTTCTGATCTTGGGGTCCTGGGATGGGCTGTGTCAGACTCCATGCTCAGTGGGGAATCTGCTTGTCTCTCTCGCTCTGCCCCTCACCCCCCACCCTGCTCATGCATGCTCTCCCTCAAATGAATAAATAAAATCTTTAAAAAAATTAGAAGTACAGACACACATATACATAAATATGGTTTCCTTAAGTAAGTTGCAGTGTGATATCCTTAAGATAAACATCATGTTACAGTAAAAGTGTGTGTATAAGCCCAGTCTCAATGTATGTACTCTTTGATTATATTTAAGTGTTCAGCCCATATGGATACCTATTTTTAGAAGTTATTGTAATGTTTAAAGGTATTAGTGAAATATAATTATATGATATGAATTAAATACTATTTGTCCTCTAAATATAACTAATATTTTCAGATACATAGCAAAACACTGGAGTCCTAATACTTCTCATCAAGGGGTTGTTTCATTCAGCAATTCAAAAGGTAAAATGTTCTCCCAAATTCCATATTTGAATTTTTATTTATTGTATTTTTGTTACTGTCTGACTCTTGCAAGGGAACCACATGCCCCATATTCCTTGTCCATCTGAGCTGGAAGGGACATTTTCTTAACTAAGTTGTTATAATAATTATAAAAACTCAGCACTGGGTGTTATATGCAAACAATGAATCATGGAACACTACATCAAAAACTAATGATGTATGGTGATTAACATAACATAATAAAAAAAAACTAGAAAACAAGAATACAGCAGAATTAAATCTAAAAAAAAACATGAAATATCTTAGTAATTTCTATATTGATTACCACTGAAACACTATTTTGGATATCTCACAATAAATAAAAATAATCCTAGGAAAAAAATAATTATAGAAACTCTTATGTTATAATTTCTTAAAGTTCAGGTTTTACATGTAAGATTGATTATTTGTATATCAAAATCTATAGCTGCATTTTTTCTGAGGTACCAAAACTTGGTGTCAGGCTCTGATTCTAGGAAGTTCACCTCTCTTCAACAAAGTTCTTTCAGTGTCTGCTACATGAAGGCTTGATTCTATTGTTCCTCTTCTTTGGGGTAAAATCTGTGTTGTGGTGTTAATGGAAATATTTTCATCAAAAAACAGCTGTAAGATTCAATATCTAGAATATAGAATATATTTCTCAACAGGCAGAAATGACTTCTGGTTTTACACTATTCAATATTCTTCTTGAAGATTTCAGATTGAGATTTTTCTGTTTATAATTGTAGGTAGAGATGAACTGAAAAATATAACATCTACATTTTTACTAAGTTAAACCAGACTCTTCAGAGTACTAACTGATATTCTGCTATGTTTTCCCCTTCCAATTCCAGTTAAACATATAGAGTAGGAATTTCAGTTCTCTTTTGCCTTCTCTCCAACAGAATTATTGTCCCTATAAATATAACTCAGTGACTGTTCTCTAAGATTTAAGATCACAACATTCCAGAGTTTTGAACTTCTAGGACAGTTAATGACATCTTCTCTAGAAGATATAAGCATAAAATGTGGCTTTCTATACCTAGACTATAATAGAATAGAAATAATCATGATTTCTAGACTATTCTAGAAAATGCCAAGTTGATTTCCTTGACTACTTATTAACACTTCTTGTATCGGTTTTAGACTTTACATGTGACAAGATACTGCTTCTATCACAGCTTCATCCTACTGAAAAGTATTACTGATCCCCATTAAGCACCATCACCATTGATATATAGAAGTCCTTAGTTTATTAGTCAAAGCACTTCCAGCAACACAATTTTGGTGAATACTGAGTAATATGATTTTTATAAAATCTGCACAGAAGCATGTTTATGTCCAATGGTATAAACCAATTTAGTATTACCTGATGTAACATTAAAAATAGTTTAAGAAGATCGAGTCAAGATTTCTAGAGAGGAAATAATTAAAACGTGAATAGACTAGAAGACTAAGAGATGTCAGGAGAAAGAGATTGACTAAAAAGTTAGGACAAAGTCCAGGGACTGAAGCTCAAAATGACAATGAGTTGATGTTTCCAAGGCAGAGAGATGCATAAAGATAACAGATTTTGTAGTCAGAGGGGGCCAATCACAAGCTAATATTTTTCAGCATGTCAATTCCTAGTAGTGACTAGATACATGCTATAACTCTGTGAGTGGCCAAATGGAAATAGATAAAGCTTATTTCATTTAAACTGTCAGGTAACTGTGAGATGAGGATATTGTAATAATCCTCAGATAAAATATGGATGCTAATAAGAAAGATGTGGTTCAAATTTAATGTGCTAAATATGAATAATATTAGCACTAATAATATTAGTGCTAAGTGCTAAGTTGATAGAAGGAATGAAGCAGAAGTGAGAAATAAGAGCTCCATGCAATCTAATTTTGACTACTCATGTGAATGCCCAATTTTGTTGATCTGAGGTCACATCTCAAACATCACTCAAGTTGTACATACTCAAATATGAAAAGTTCAGTAATCCTGTATCTTAATTATCCCTCCTTTTACAAAAAGCAAATTACAGCTGCTTTTAATCTCTCCACATGTATTCTTTTTGAAAGAAATTGCTGTAGTTGTAGCTGTTCTCTGGCAAATTACTGAATATAGACTAATCTTTGGGTTCTCATCTAAAAAGTGACAAAAGTGACTATAAACCCTGAAATTAAGGAGATAACAAAGTATGTGGATGTTTATTTATGTATGTCTTAGAAGAGTAAGCAATAGAGTTGAATTCAAGTAGAGTATAAAAATAGCAACTTAGTAAACTACATATTTAAACACAATTTATAAGTTAGTTTTTGAAGAAAATTATATTTATAAATTGCAAAACAAGAATAATATTCATGCTAAAACTTAAGGACAGTTGTAGGTAAATATCTAATACCCCCAAAAAAGCAAAAAAGAAAAAAAAAAACGGAATAAAGAAATAAGAAAAAGTCAAGCATAGATTTTTGCAGTTGTAGGCAATATTTTGTGGTTTAACAAGTCAAGTAAAATAAATTTGACATAAGACTGACCATGACTTTTTACCAATTTTCTAGGATCCTTGCCTAACAGTTTTTCTAGTCCTTGAACACCCTGCATGGTATTTAGCATATCTTTAAAATTAGATGGGAAAAATATAGCTATACTTTTACTGTTCTCGTACTAAAATTTAGCATTTCCATTAATGTGTGTGCTATAACATAATATACCTGGAATGCAATATAACAGTACCTGGAATTTTATCAACAATAAAATCAACAGATTTTTTTTTTTCAGCATATTACAGTTGAAATACTTTGAAATAAATTTGGGCTCATGTTCACTAAATTCTCATATTTGATACTTTTATAGGTTACTGAATGAGTTAATAACATAATGAGTTATTAGTTAATAGTGAGTTAATTGATGTGTCAGACTGGGTTATCTGAGAGGCAGATATCAAAAGAGAATTAGAAGTACAAAAAAATCACTGGAGGAAATGTCTGTGACAGGCAAAGAGCAGAGGGAGCAAACAAGGGAGGCAATGTTAGACTGGATGCTGATCCAAACCTGTGAAGGGGGACAAAGAAGGAAGAAGGAATGGTAGGCAGAGCCTCAGACTGCAGGCATCTCAAAGAAAGTCCTGGCCAGACTGATGAGAAGTCACTGTGCAAGGATCAATGCTGGAGGAAGTCCATGTTGAGTGGGATTGCCCTGAGTTTATAACTGTACTGTGTTCAGTCATTGCCTGGGATCAGCCTGCTGGATCCTGCAGGTGAGGTAACTGGAGACTGTGACACAATTGTGCTTTTTTTCTTTCTTTCTTTCTTTTTTTTAAGATTTTATTTATTTAAGAGAGAGAGTACAAAGGGAGAGTGAGAGAGAGAAGCTGACTCCCAGCTGAGCAGGGACCCCAATGTGGGGCTCGATCCCAGGACCCAGAGATCATGACCTGAGCCACCTAGGTGCCCCACAGTTGTACTTCTCACAGAAAGTTCCAACCTGAATGGAAAAATTAAGTGGTGCCCTACACTGGCTTCTACAATAAATATATCACAGGTTTTCCCCATATTTTGATAACTGTATTTAAATAGATTTTTTTCCTTTATAGTATCTGTGCATTGCTCTTTTGTACATTTACAAGCATTATTCTGAGATTTCCATAGGCTTTTCCTGACAAATGACAAAGGGTCTATGTATGGGGAAAAAAAAAAAAGTTAAGAACCCTTGACCTAGGAAAGACATAAATGGGTAGAATATCAAGCCAAATTCCATACAGTCAGCAGAGAGCAAGAATGCTAAAGGAGAAAAATCCATGTGTTTCAAAACCTTAGGACAAAAAAAAATCTTTTTGAATTTGTAACTAAATCAGTTTATTGAGGAAATTATATATATAAATTTCTTTGCCTGTTTTCTGAAGTCTCCATTAACTCAGCATTTAACTCAATGCATTCTTCATTGAAGAGAGTAAGATTTTAGGCTCTAAACAGAGGAAAACTAGAAAATCTCAATCTGAGGCAACAGATTTACTTTCTGTAGCTAGCGGAAAATAAAAAATCTTGCTGGAGTCAGCCCTGGTTTTTTCATATCTAAAGTCTTTACCCTTTCTCTGCTATATTTGTCCATTTCAATCCCAATATTTTTATGTTTATATTGCAAATAATTCCTTGGCACCAGGGAATGATGCTTTTTTGGAAAGCCCCATCTCTGTTCCTTATCTCTGTAAATTGTCTATTAACATAGATTATGACATATAAAATAAAGTCACTTGTACAAATCCATTTTTCAAATTCTTTCTGTGATGGTTAGTTTTATCTGTCAACTTGTCTGGGCCACAGGGTACCCAGATATTTGGTTACACGTTATTGAGTGTTTCTATGAGGATGTTTCTGGATGAGATTAACATCTATATTGGTAGACTGAGTAAAGCAGATTGCCTTCCCCAATGTGGATGGGCCTCATCCAATCTGTTAAAGACCTAAATGGAGCAAAAATATGGAGGAAGGCAGAATTTGCTCTTTCTTACTGTCTTCTTTTTTTTTTTTTTTTAAGATTTTATTTATTTGACAGAGAGCACTGTTGAGGGGGGAGTGGCAGACAGAAGGAGAAGCAGGCTCCCCAGTGAGCAGGGAGCCCCATGTGGGACTAGATCCCAGGACCCCTGGGAACATGACCTGAGCCGAACGCAGATGCTTAACCGACTGAGCCAGCCAGGCACCCCATCTTTCTTACTGTCTTCAAGCTAGGACATCAGTCTTCTCCTACCTTTGGACTCCAACTAGAACTTAGACCAGCAGCTCCCCTGCTTCTCACATTTTCATACTTACACTAGAACTACACCCTTGCCTCTTCTAGGTCTTCTGCTTGCTGACAGCAGACCTTGTGGCTTCTCTACTTCCAAAATCATGTGAGCCAATTTCTATAATAAATCTCTCCCTCTCTCATATATATATGGTTGTAGATGAATACATATATTCTATTTTTCTTTCTATTGATAGAAACTGTCTATTTGGAGAAAGAGATCCTATTGATTTTATTAGCCTGAAGACCTCATATACTTTCTTTCAGTCAGTGAGTTACACCATTTGGTGCAAAATTCTCCTTTTGGACTTAGTAAACAGTTCATTAGATGATAGATTTGATAAAAATCTAGGAGGGCATAATGGTAACAAAAATGAGGGAAAAAGTTATATTTCCCATCAACTGTAATTCACACTTTTTGGCCTGAGGAGTTAAAAGGACTTAAAAGAACTCAAAACTTGATCTTTGTTTAAAACAGATCAGTGTTTCCTGATTTACTGACCCAATTTTCCATAGATTCCAGCAACATCTATTTTGTCACTATGGAAGATAAAAGGCTCCAGTGCTGAGAAGTTTTGTGCTAAGGAAGTGATGAATGGAATACTCAAAGGCTAACCCTGTCACCAGCAAAATAGATTTCTGTACAAACTGTGATATTTGGGATTTGGGTTTTCTTAGGCGGAAATTTGTTGGTGAGTAGAAATTCTCATTTTCAACATCCATTTCTCAGCTGGGTTTTCAGGGAGAATGTACAAAATCATTTCATGGAAGTAGAGGAGTAATCATTTGACATACTATGAAGTTAAAAACTGAACTAAAGAAAACACAAAGATGAAAACATAACCTGAAAATTTGGGTTATAGGAGTATCTTTGGTGTTTTTCTTTTCTTAGGATATTTAAAGACCTATATGAAGGAAGGATATTAAATGAGATCATGTAAATGATGCTTGGGAATGCCTAAGCAGTGATCTTCCTTAGAATAAATACCTAGACCCTTGACTTTAATCACATTGCTCTGGAGGGCAGCATGCTATTGGTCTACATCATAACCTTGAAATGGAGTTGATGATAATTGTTTCAGTTTGGAAGTGTCTCAGTGTAAGCATTTCTGGGTAGATCTCTGGGGAAGAAGAATATTGCATATTGGTATAATTCTTTATCTATTTATTCATTTATTTAGTCATTACTGTTTTAGTCTCTGGAGATATGGAGAACAAAGTATCTTGACATTGTAGAACTTATATAATTCGGAGACAGACTAAAAGTTAATAGTCTTATAAAGAAAAAAATATAGTATAAATAAATGCTATGAAGAAAATGCATGGGTAATGGAATATTAAGTTAGGTTGAAAATTTCTAGTTTGGGTGGTCAAGGATAGTTTAAAAGGTATGATTTTAATGGAAATGTGAAGGATAAAAGGTGGTCAACCATTTTTTAAAAATGGAGCAAATTATTCTAGGTAAATAGCATGAGTTATCATCAAGAAGGGGCAAAATCAGGGGCGCCTGGGTGGCTCAGTCGTTAAGCGTCTGTCTTTGGCTCAGGTCATGATCCCAGGGTCCTGGGATCGAGCCCTGCATCGAGCCCCACATTGGGCTCCCTGCTCAGCGGGAAGCAGGCTTCTCCCTCTCCCACTCCCCCTGCTTGTGTTCCCTCTCTTGCTGTCTCTCTGTCTGTTTTGAGAAACAGAAAAGAGGGCAGTATTGCTAGAGTACACTGAGCAAGGGGAAGAAAAGTTAAGTAAAAATGTTGGAGAGATTTGCAGACATCAGAACACTTGGCATTATACAAGACTAAATATTTTGGATGTTTCTCTAAAAACAATGGACAGAATCAAGGAAATTAGCACCCATTATGATATTTAACACTGACAAGCTCAATATATATTTATTGAATAAATAAATTTGTTCAGGAATAAGTGAATTGACATAATAGTGGATTGAAATAGAACATTGAGCTTCCCCAGAAGCAATGTCCTAGCTACACGTTGATCATATTATTTGGTCAATATGCCCCAAATATTTTCTATACACCCTACATTGAGAATTCCACATTAACTTAAAAATACACAGGGAAAGAAGAAAAATAGTAAGCTAACTAGGAAATACTTCCAGTAAATTTTATTCTGCTGCATTGCTATCAAAAGCAATTTCAAATGAGCAAGTAAGAACACCTTTTAACTTTTGAAGCAGTAAGAGGAATAGCCTCCATGTTTGTGCCCAACCTGATGTCCATTTGCATCTCCTATCATAATCTGGTAGTGCTTAGATAGATACAAGAAAGACATGTGTGTAAATAGAGATATCAAGAATAAGTTGGAAGAAACACAAGAGAGTCAGTAGAATTGGGGGAAATAAAAGGAGAATCAAGATGTGAGCTGAGAAGAATGGAATTCTCTTGGCAGAGCTCAGTTTTATTCATTCTCCCTATGAGAACTAAAAGATCATTTATATCAGAATTTCACTCCTTATATCTTAACGTTAACTGTATAGCAAAATGAGTATTTTTCCTCATATCATAATGTGAATTTTCTAGTCTAAACAATTTATTCTTATAAATTTTGCAAATTACAGAATCTAAACCATTCATTGTGTCATTGCTTTACTTGTCCATTAAACAAATATTTGTAGAGTGCTAATATATGCCAGATAGTGTTAGGACATATGGTAAACTAGTGGGTAGTTGTAGATCCTTCCTCTGCCACCAACGGACTTTTTAGTCTAAGGACTTACACATTATAAGGTGCAATTTCTCAATATAATGTGATCAGTACTGTGATGGAATAGATAGAGAATTATGCCTTCATAGGAAAGTGTTTTATTCCAACTGTGTACAATCAAATTTTGTTTCTAGTAGAATTGAAATCTAAACTAAATCCTAAAAGTTGAGTAGGATTTAGCCAAATGAAGATAAAGGGGTAATATTGACATAAATAACTTGCAGAAAACTGTTCTATAAACAACTTCAGAAATCTGGAAAACCTGTGTTTCATAAGAATGGATAATTATGTCTGGATGAAAAATTGTACATAGTATGTGGTATATAATGGTGGTAGAGTGAGTTATGTGAGCAGAGGTACAGGATAATACAAGAGAAAAGAAGCTTGGAGAATAGGAGGAGTCTTGATATTTCCCAGGGCTTGTAAGTTGTATTAACATGATTGTCCTTTGCCCAAGTGCTTTGTAAAGCCACAGAAAAGTTTTAATCAGAAGTATCACATAATCAAATATGATTTTAAAAAGATTATTCTCACTTCAATGTGGGGAATGTATTGAAAAATGATAAAATGAGCACAAAGAGTATAGATGTTTGGATTCAGCAATCTTTTTTTTTTTTTTTTGACCCTTCTAGTTGAAAGTAACCTATCAACAGAGAACATATTCAAATAAATGCTGTAGCACCCTGTAAAAAGTATTTCTTGAACAAAGCATATTTCTGCTAAAGCTCATATATATATATATATATATATATATATATATATATATATACACACACACACACACTACAAAAAGTTCATATTTATTTTATATTACTAAATTCTATTCAAGGCTGGATAATACAAATACTTTATTAAATTGCCCTTCATTTTATTTTTCAGAAAGCACCTTTTCATGCTGAATTTGAAGTTTACCATATGTAATTGTTGTATGCAGATATTCTGTTTCCAAAATGGAGGTTTCTTTTGAATTCTTTTCAGCAAGTGAAACTATTTTCCTATACCATTCAGAAAGGAATTCACGTTATAACAGCATTTACCAAGAAGCAGCAGAAAAATTCAAAATAATACATAGGGGGAAAAAGAGAAGAAAATAGCATACACTATAATCACTGTAAGGAGCCAAGAAATGACTCAATGCATATGTGTAATGATGTGTGCAAATGAAGGCCAAGTTTTATAAAGAAAGCTCAAGACCTCAAAATTGTGTAAAATGGAAAGACTCATTCTCTTGTTTTTCTTACCCAAATAGCAGGCTCTAGGATGATTCTTTACTTACGCACATATGAAATGGACTGAAAAGAACCACTGACTTTCCATCATGACATTACCTTTATCTGGTTCCTATATCTATTAAAGAAATTGCACAATTCTTTTTCTTAGGAACTCATATCATTTTGGTTTCAAAGTACCATCCATAAATAGCAATAACATTTAGAAAGCAACTTTTCATTATATGTGATGGTTCTTTATAGTAGTTGTATGCTTGACCCAGTATTTCTATTTCTAGGAATTTTTCCTAAAAGAAAGCAAACAGAATGTTTTATGTGCAGTGATGTTTGTTACACAGTTATAACTAAAAGACAAAGGGAAATTAAATCAGTATTCCAAAGTAAGGAGTCATTTACTATAGTAGTATGCATCTATATGATAAGGTAATCTTGAAAAGTAAAGATTTAAAATAATTTTAATGAAATCAAATATAGTGTTAAGTGAAAAAACAATACAAAAGCTGTGTATTATGATCTTTATAAATATGTGCTATTTTAAAATTCCAATACATATCTAAACACACTCATTTGTATATAATGATATCACACACACACGGTGAATTTGGATCTTAATCTAAACACTGTAATGTTTTTTGAGTTCTATAGATTAAGCCAAAGCTGTTCTCAGCCTGCTTTGTTAGTGTTTCCACACTATATTTTAGGATATAATACCTAGAAATTTATTGTGGGCTGTTCATGCTTTAATCTTGTATTGGTATTGTGGAATAGTATAGACATCCTCATCCTACTTTCCAGGCAATATTAAAACTCTGTATCACTTTATATTCTTTCATTTCTGTTCCATGCATGCCTCTCTTCTTCATTATGAATACTTAACTTTTCTTCAGTTATCTCAAACAAGTTCTCTTTTCTCTACTATTACAGTCTCCTGGTAAAATGTTTTTATTGAGGTATATCATATTAGTTTTTGGTATACAACCTAATGATTCAATATTTGTATACAGTGCCCAACAATCACCACAATTGGTCTAGTTAACGTCCATCACCATACATAGTTAGTTTCTTTTCTTGTGATGAGAACTCTTAAGATCTACTCTTAGCAACTTTCAAATATGTGCTACAGTGTTAACTGTAGTCACCCTACTATACATTTTATTCTTAAACTGTGTTATGGATTAGAATTGTAGAGACAGATCCAGAAATTCTATCTATCAAAAGAATATAAAACAAAACTATAAGAAAGAAGAATCATTGTATTATCATTAGTGACCTATATATTGATAACATTTGGACCTGAACTATTCTACTGGTAGGATAAAAAGGTTATGCCATGTTTATGTTGCCCTTCTTGACCTCTGAGTTCTATTGAACTAACATACATGGAAACATTACTTGAGAAGGAAATTTTTGTTTGAAGCAGAATACCAACATCTAATCAAATATTTGCTGGTCACTAAATTCTCATATGAAACAATTCAGGCACAATATGTCAGTATACTTATACCTAAAATTTATCTGCACACTTACAGATAAGACAAGTGATTTGAAAATTAGATAAACTGGAAACATGCTCCTGACACCTAATACTTATTTCCTCTGAAGACTTTGGCTTAAAAAGAACTTTCACTACCTTAATACATTCGGAGTTCTCAATCGCTCTGTGAATTCTTCACTAAGCACTTAAAATACAAAAGTATATAAGATACAGATCAAGAAAGAGTGTCTGGTTGGAAAAACTTAGTCTCTGTTTTTGTTTTGTATTCCCAAGATAGTCTAGGTCCTAATTTTAATATGAGCTAAATTTGTTAAGTTTTCAAATTGCGGATAATTAGCATTGAGGGTTATATCTATGAGGACACATGAGAGAAAGACTTTATGTATTAAAAAATATATTGTGCTTATTGAAGTGAATTCTATATATGCAAACACATATCTAAAGTAGCCACATCCAATTATCTGAATGTCCTTCCCTTGTCTCTTACTGCCTTTTTTTCTTCACATTATTTCTAAAACATAAGAAACTTGGAGACATTTTACATCTGTTCCATCTTTGACAACTCAATTGCAACCTGTTCATTTATTTCTTCAAATATTTCTCTCTTCTCCTGATATTCTGATTATGCAAATCTTCCTACTTTTTATATTGTCCCAGATTTCTTGCCAAAAATGTTCTATATTTAAATTTTTTTTCTCTGTTTCAATTTGGGACATTACTATTGACCTATCGTAAAGTTCCCTAACATTTTCCCTCATTTGTGTCAGGTCTACTGATGAGTCTGTCAAATATACTCCTTTCTCTTACTTGGTTTTTTACTTCTAACCATTCTTCTTTTTGATTCTTGTAGTTTTCATCTCTATGCTGACATTATAACCATCTGATTTTGCATGTTTCCTACTAATTCCATTAGAGTCTCTGTTGAGAACCCTCAGACTACCTCACACTTGATGATTCACTAGAAGGACTTAGAGGACCTAGAAAGACTTACATATGCATGACTTGTTACATTCAAAGAATACAGATGAAAATTAAAGGGAAAGGACCCATGGAAAGAAGTCCAGGAGACATAGGCACACGCTTTCAGGCGTCCTCTCCCAAAGGAGTGGCACAAACATGCTTAATGGTTTTGCAATGATGTGTGACAACACAGAGTACAGGCATACCTTGTTGTATTGCACTTCACTTTATCATACTTTGCAGATACTACATTTTTTACAAATTGAAGGTCTGGGGCAATTGTGTATGGAGCTAATCTACTGGCTAATTTTTCCAACAGCATTTGATCATTTTTGTGTCTCTGTCTCACATTTTGGTAATTCTCAAAATGTTTCAAACTTTCATTATTGTCACGGTGATCTATGATGAGTAAACTTTAATGTTACTATTGTAACTGGTTTGAGGTGCCATGAGCTGTGCCCGTATAAGATGGCAAACTTAATCTACAAATATTGTGTGTGTTCAGACTGCACCAACCTCATTCCCACATCTCTCTCCCTCTCCTTGGACCTCACTATACCCTGAGATACAACAATATTAACATAAATTCATAACCCTGAATGGCCTTTAAGTATATAAGGGAAAGTTGCACATTTCTCACTTAAAATTTTGCAGAGAGGTGTTTTTAGAGGTTTTACTACAGAAAGTCTACTTTTTGTAAGGGACAGTGTTCTAGGAGGTGGTGTGCCAAAGACATCACTGAGCCCTGCACAGCACGGTGTGGCCATGTGGGGGATCCCCAGGCCCTGCTGCACATTTTGTAGGGTGGCGACTGGCGGGACACGAGGGCATGGCAGCCAGAGCTGCGTGAGTGGGGAAGGATTCCAGGAGGCAGATGCATGTGTGTAGAGCTCAGAAGAGCCCCTGGATGCCAGCTGGGCCCCTGGAGTGCACAGGTGGCCTATCCCAGCACAAGGCCCTCCCTCCTCTAAGAGATGGGATATAAAGTTTTTGTGTATCTATTTCGTATTTGATCTATCAAGCAGATTTCTCTTTCATTTAATAAAACTTTCTTTTGTAAAAAAAAAAAAAATTAAAAGGCAGAAATGATTAGGCTTAGTGAAAAAGGCATGTCAAAGCTGAGGTAGGCTGAAAGCCAGGCCTCCTGTGCCAAACAATTAGCCAAGTTGTGAATGCAAAGGAAAAGTTCTTAAAGGAAACTAAAAGTGCTACTCCAGTTTACACATGAATGCTAAAAGTGAAACAGCCTTCTTGCAGATAGGGAGAAAGTGTGAGTGATCTGGATAGAAGATCAAATCAGCCACAGCATTCCCTTCAGCCAAAGCCATATCCAGAGCAAGACCCTAAGTCTTTTCAATTCTGTGAAGGCCAAGAGAGGTGAGGAAGCTGTATAAGAAAAGTTTGAAGCTAGCAGAGATTAGTCCATGCAGTTTAAGGAAATAAGCGATCTTCCTAACATCAAAGTGCTAGGTGAAGTAGCAAGTTATCCAGAAGATCTAGCTAAGATAATTAGTGAAAATGGCTACACTACACACATATGTTCAGTGTAGATGAAATAGCCTTCTACTGGAAGAAGATGCCATTAGGATTTTCATAGCTCCAGAGGAGAAGTCAATGTTTGGCTTCAAAGGGCAGGCTGACTCTCTAATTAGGGGTTAATGCATTGGTGGCTTTCAGTTGAAGCCAATGTTCATTTGCTATTCCAAAAATCCTAGGACCCTTAAGAATTATTCTAAATCTACTCTGCCTGTGCCCTGTGATGGAACAACAGAGCCTGGATGACAGCACATCTGTTTACAACATGGTTTACTGAATATTTTAAGCCCACTGTTGAATCTAGTGCTCAGAAAAAAAGGATTCCTATTGAAATATGACTGCTCATTACAATGTACCAGGTCACCCAAGGGTTCTGCTGGGAATTTACATTGAGATTAATGTTGTTTTCAACATTGTCTGCTATAACAAGTCATATAACATTCATTGTATAGCCCATGGATCAGAAGTAATCTTGACTTTTAAATCTTATAATTTAAGAAATACATATTGTGAGGCTATAGTTGCCATGATAGTGATTCTTCTAATGTATCTGGGCAAATTAAATTGAAAACCTCCAGAAAGGATTCACCATCCTAGATGCCATTAGGAACATTTATGAATCATGGGAAGAGGTCAAAATATCAACATGTACGAGAGTTTGGAAGAAGACAATTTCAATCCTTATGGATGATTTTGAGGGTTTCAAGACTTCATTGGAAGAATCACTGCAGATGTGGTGGATATAGCAAGAGAATTAGAAGTGGAGCCTGAAGATATCACTGAATTGCTGCAAGCTTGTGATAAAACTTGAAAGTATAAGCAGTTGCTTGTTATGGATGAGCAAAGAAAGTGGTTTCTTCATATGAAATCTTCTGACGTTGTGAAAAGTGTTGAAATGACAGGAAAGGATTTAAAATATTATATAAACTTAGTTGATAAACAGTGGCAGGATTTGACAGGATTGTCTGATTTTGAAAGAAGTTCTACTTTGGGTAAAATGCAATCAAACAGCATCACATGCTACAGAGAAAATTTTCATGAAAAAAAGTCAATGCAACAAACTTCACTGTTGATTCATTTTAAGAAATTGCTACAGCCAACTCAACCTGCAGCAGCCACCACCCTGATCAGTCAGCAGCCTAACATCAAGGCAAGACTCTTCACCAGCAAAAAGATTACAACTAAGCTAAAAGCTCAGATGCGGGGTAGCATTTTTTTAATCAATAAAGCATATTTTGGTCATCATGTCAAATTTATTTATGAAGTAATTTTCATATTTAAAAAAATCTACTTTTTTTTTTTTTTTTTGGTAAAGACCAAAGTATTATTTAGGTGTTACTTTGAATAATTCGGAAAAGTAACTTTCTGGCTGTACTCACTTCTTAAAAATAAGATAGTTGACATAAAATACTAATTTCAGGTGTACAACATAGTGACTTGACAATTATGTACATTACAAAATGCTCACCAGGATTAGTGTAGCTACCATGTGTCACCATTCAAAGTTACTACAATATTTTTGACTATATTCCGCATTCTGTACTTCTCATCCTCATGACTTATTTTATAATGAAGTGTGTAGGTCATAATCCCCACCTCTTTTGCCTATTCCTGTACCCCCTTCTCCTCTGACAATTACCAGTTTATTCTCTATATTTATGAGTCAGCTTCTGTTTTTGTTTGTTGATTAGTTTGTTTTGTTTTTATAAAATTCTACTTAATAAGTAAAATTATGTGGTATTTATATTTGTCTGACTTATTTCACTTAGCAAAATACCCTCTCAGTCCATCTATCTTGTACCCAATGGCAAATTTAATTCTTTTTATGGCTGAGTAAGATTCCATCGTATATAGGTACCACATCTTCTTTTTTAAAAATTTTTATTTTAATTCCAGTATAGTTAATATACAGTGTTATATTAATTTCAGGTATATAATATTGTGATTCAACAGTTGCATAAATCACCCAGTGTTCATCATGACGAGTGCATTCCCTAATACCCATTACCTATTTTACCCATTCCCTCCACTCACCTGTCCTCTGGTAACCATCAGTTTGTTCTCAATAGTTAAGAGGCTATTTCTTGGTTTGTCTCTCTCTCTCTCTCTCTTGTTCTTTTCCTTTTCCTATTTCTTGTGTTTCTTAAATTCCACACATTAGGGAAATCGTATGGTATTTGTCTTTCTCTGACTTCACTTAACATTATCTTCTCTAGATCCATCCATGTCATTGCAAATGGCAAGATTTCATTCTTTTTTATGAGTGACTAATATTCTATTATCTATCTATCATCTATCTATCTATCACTTCTTCTTTATCCATTCATCTCTCGATGGACACACAGGCTGCTTCCATAATTTGGCTATTGTAAATAATGCTGCTGTAAACATTGAGGTGCATGTACCATTATTGGTGTTCTTGTATTCTTTCGGTAAATACCCAGTAGTGCAAATGCTGGATCATAAGGTATTTTTAACTTTTTGAAGAATCTCCACACTGTTTTCCACAGTGGCCACACCAGTTTACATTCCCATCAACAGTGCAAGAGAGTTCCTTTTTCTCCACATCTTCACCAACACCTGTGGTTTCTTATGTTTTTGATTTTAGCCATTCAGACAGGTATGAGGTGGTATCTTGTAGTTTTGATTTGCATTTCCCTGATAAGTGATGTTGAGCATCGTTTCATGTGTCTATTGCCCATCTGGATGTTTTACTTGGAGAAATGTCTGTTAATTTCTTCTGCTCATTTTTAATTGGACTATTTGTTTTTTGAGTGTTGATTTGTGTAAGTTCTTTATATACTTTGGATACTAACCCTTTATCAGATATGTCATTTGCAAGTATCATCTCCCATTCTGTAGGTTGCCTTGTAGTTTTGTTGATTGTTTCCTTCACTAAGCAGAAGCTTTTTATTTTGATGTAGTCCAAATAGTTTATTTTTGCTTTTATTTCCCTTGTCTCAGGAGCTGTATCTAGAAAAAATGTTGCTGTGGCCGATGTCAAGACAATGCTGTTTGTGTTCTCTTCTAGGATTTTTATGGTTTCAGGTCTCACATTTAGATCTGAAATCCATTTTGAGTTTATTTTTGTGTATGGTGTAAGAAAGTGGTCCAGTTTCATTCTTCTACATATAACTGACCAGTCTTCCCAACATCATTCGTTGAAGGGATGGTCTTTCCCCATTGGATATTCTTTCATGCTTTGTTGAAGATTAATTGAACATATAATTAAAGATCTATTTCTGGGTGTTCTGTTCTATTGATCTCTGTGTCTATTTCTGTGCCAGTACCATACTGTTTTGATTACTACAGCTTTGTAATATAACTTGAAGTCTGGACCTCCAGCTTTGCTTTTCTTTTTCAAAATTAGTTGGCTATCCAGGGTCTTTTGTGGTTCCATATAAATTTTAGGATTGTTTCTTCAAGTTCTGTGAAAAGTGCTGTTGATATTTTGATAGGGATTGCATTAAATGTGTAGATTGCTTTGAGTAATATAGACATTTTAATAATATTTGTTTTTCTACCCATGAGCATGGAATGTCTTTGTGTCTTCTTCAGTTTCTTTCATCAGTGTTTTATAGTTTTCAGAGTATGGGTCTTTAACCTCTTTGGTTAGGTTTATTCTTAGGTATCCTATTTTTGGTGCAATTGTAAATAGGATTGTTTTCTTAATTTCTCTATCTGCTGCTACATTATTAATGTATAGAAATGCAACTGATTTTTGCAGATTGATTTATTTTATCCTGCAACTTTACTGAATTCATTTATCAATTCTAGTAGTTTCTTGGTGGAGTCTTCAGGGTTTTCTATATAAACTATCATGCCATC
Organism: Halichoerus grypus; assembly: GCF_964656455.1. Classification (NCBI taxonomy): domain Eukaryota; kingdom Metazoa; phylum Chordata; class Mammalia; order Carnivora; family Phocidae; genus Halichoerus; species Halichoerus grypus. The sequence goes on from NC_135714.1 coordinate 46,903,961, forward strand.
TGCAAATAGTGTGTTTTACTTCTTCCTTACCAATTTGGATGCTGTTTGTTCATTTGTTTGTTTATTGTTGTCTAATTGCTGTGGCTAGGACTTCCAATACTATGTTGAATAAAAGTGGTGAGTGGGGCACCTGGGTGACTTAGTCAGTTAAGCTTCTGGCTCTTGATTTCAGCTCAGGTCATGATCTCTGGGTCATGAGATCAAGAGCCCCACATTGGGCTCTGCATGCTTGTCATGGTGCCTGCTTAAGATTCTCTCTCTTCCCTCTGCCCCCACTTATGCTCCCTCTCTTTTAAAAAAAATAGACTGGTGAGAGTGGACATCCTTGTCTTATTCCTGACCTTGGGGGGAAGCTCTTAGTTTTTCCCTACTGAGTATGATGTTAGCTGTGGGTTTTTCATATATAGCCTCTATGTTCCCTCTAAACTTATTTTGTGGAGGGCTTTTATCATGAATGGATGTTGTACTTGGTCAAATGCTTTTTCTGCATCTACTGAAATGATCATATGGTTTTTATACTTTTTCTTACTGATGTGATATATCACATTGATTGGCTTGTAACTATTGAACCACTCTTGCATCCTGGGAATAAATCCCATTTGATTGTGGTGAGAATTATTTTTTTAATGTTTTCTTGGATTCAGTTTGCTAGCATTTTATTGTGGATTTTTTGCATCTGTGTTCATCAGAGATATTGGACTGTATTCTCTATTTTAGTGGTGTCTTTATCAGGGTAATGCTGGCTTCATAGAATGAATTTGGAAGTTTTCCTTCCTCTTCTATTTTTTGGAATAGTTTGAGAATAGGTATTAACTCTTCTTTAAATATTTGGTAGAATTTACCTCTAAAGCTCTCTGATACTGGACTTTTGTTGGGAGTTTTTTGATTACTAATTCACTCTCCTTGCTGGCAATTAGTTTTCAAATTTTCTATTTCTTCCTGCTTTAGTTTTGGTAGGTTATATGTTTCAAGGAATTTATACATTTCTTCTAGACTGTCCATAGTTTTCATAAAATTCTCTTACAATTGTATGTGTTTCTTTGGTATTGGTTGCTATTTCTCCTCTTTCATTTATAATTTTATTTGACTCCTTTCTCTTTGTTTTTTGATGAGTCTGGCTAGAGGTTTATGAATTTATCTTTTGAAAGAACCAGCTCCTGGTTTCATTTATCTGTTCTACTGTTTTATTTTTGTTTTGGTTTAGTTTCTATATCATTTATTTCTGCTCTAGTCTTTATTATATCCTTTCTTCTGTTGGTTTTGGGTTTTGTTTGTTGTTTTTTCTAGTTCCTTTAGGTGTAAGGTTTGGTTGTTTGAGACTTTTCTTGCTTCTTGAAGTAGGCTTGTACTGCTATAAACTTCCCTCTTAGAAACACTTTTGCTGCATCCCAAAGGTTTTGGACCATTGTTTTCCTTTTCATTTGTTTCCATGTACTTTTTGATTTCTTCTTTGATTCCTTGGTTAACCCATTCACTATTTAGCAGCATGATATTTAACTTACATGTATTTGTGATTTTTTTCCAGATTTTTTCTTGTGGTTGATTTCTAGTTTCATAGCACTGTGTTCAGAAAAGATGCATAGTATGACTTTAATCCTTTTGAATTATATTGTTTTGTGTCTTAATATGTGGAGAATGTTCCATGTGAACCTGAAAAGAATGTGTATTCGTCTGTTTTAGGAAGATGTCTGTTCTAAATATATCTGTTCAATCCAACTGGTCCAATGTGTCATTCAAGGCCATTGTTTCCTCCCTGATTTTCTGATTGGCTGACCTGCCCATTGATGTAAGTGGGGAGTTAAAGTACCCTACTATTATTGTATCACTATTAATTAGTTCCTTTATGTTTGTTATTAACTTTTATTTGGGTTATCCCATGTTGTGTATATAACTATTTACAATGTTGTATCTTTGTGTTGGATTGTCCCCTTTATTATTATATAGTGTCCTTTTTTTGTCTCTTGTTACAGTCTTTCTTTAAAATCAATTTTGTCCAGTATAAGTATTGCTACTCTGGCTTTCTTTTGACATCTATTTACGTGATAACTGTGTCTCCATCCCCTCACTTTCAATCTGCCTGTGTCTTTAGGTCTAAAATGTATCTCTTGTAGTCAGCATATATATGGGTCTTTTTTTTTTTTTTAATCCATTCTGTCACCCTATGTCTGGATTGGAATGTTCAGTCCATTTGCATTAAAAGTAATTCTTGATAGATATATATTTGTTGCCATTTTATTACTTGTGGTTGTTTTTGAAGTTTTTCTCTGATCCTTTCTTCTCTTTCTTTCATGGTTTACTGGTTTTCTTTAGTGATATATTTGGATTTCTTTCTCTTTATTTTTTGCATATCAGTAGTTTTTGATTTGTAGTTACTATTAGGTTTGTATATAACATCTTCTGCATATAACAGTCTATATTAAATTGATGGTTGTTTAAGTTTGAACCCATTCTTTACTCCTCTCTCCACAATGTTTTAGGCATATAGTGTCCTATTTTCCATCCTTTTATTTTATGAGTTCCTTGACTGTTTCTTTACAGAAATATTCAATTTTACTCTTTTTGTGTTTCCTACTTCCATACTTTCACTTTTAGTCTTTTCTTTCCACTCAAAGAGTCCCTTTTAATACTTTTTTTGCAAGATTCATTTGAGAGAGAGAGAGAGAAGGAAAGGCAGAGGGAGAGAGAATCTCAAGCAGACTCTGCACTGAGCACAGAGCTTAACATGGAGCTTGATCTCAGGACCCTGAGATCATGACGTGAGTTGAAACCAAGAGTCAGATTCTTAACCAACTGGGCCATCGAGGGGCCCTCCTTTAATATTTCTTGCAAGGCTGGTTTAGTGGTCATGAACTCCTTTAGTTTTTGTTTGTCTGGGAAACTATTTATCTCTCCTTTTATTCTGAATGATGGCTTTGCTGGATAGAGTATTCTTGGCTGCAGGTTTTTCCCAGTCATTACTCTAAATATATACTGCCACTCTCTTCTGCTTGCAAAGTTTCTGCTAAAAACTCCATTGATAGCCTTATGGAGATTCCCTTGTATGTAAATGTGTTCTTTTGTCTTTCTGCTTTTAAAATTTTTCTTTATCACTACATTCTGCTATTTTAATTACAATGTCTTGGTGTGGATCTGCTTTTGTTAATTTTGTTGGGGGTTCTCTATGCCTCCTGGATCTGGATATCTGCCTAGACTAGGGATATTTTCAGCCGTTATTTCTTCAGATAAATTTTCTACCCCCTTTTCTCTCTCTTTTCCTACTGGATCTCATAATATGAATGTTATTATGTTTGATCAAGTCACTGAGTTCCCTAAGTCTATTCTCATTTTGCATAGTTCTTTTTTCTCTCTCCTGTTCATCTTGATTACTTTATATTATTTCTATCTTCTAGGTCATTAATTCATTCTTTTGCTTCTTCTATCCTGATGTTCATTCCATGAAATATATTTCTCATTTTGTATATTGAGCCCTTTATCTCTGCTATGTTATTCCTTATCTCTGTGTTAAACATCTCACTGATGCCTTCCACTCTTTTCTCAAGTCTAGTGAGTATCTTTATGATTATTACTTTAAATTCTCTATCAGACATGTTATTTATATCTCTTTCACTTAGATCTCTGGCCATGGTCTTGTTCTGTTATTTTATTTGGGACAAATTATTCTGTGTTCTCATTTTGTCTAAGTCTCTGTGCCTGTTTCTCAGTGTTAGGAAAGTCAGCTTCTCTCCTGTTCTTGAGGGTAATGGCCTTATGAAGAAGAGGTCGCATAGTACCCTGCAGTGTAGTGTACCCTGTTCCCCAGGAACCGATGCTTCTGGAAGTGTCTCTATTGTGTGCTGTGTGTGCTCTGCTGTTGTGTCCTGGCCACTTTATCCTTCAGGCTAGTCATCTGCAGAGGCTCTTTGTCTGTTTGTGGGCAGTGTTTGGTCCCTGGCCTGAATGTGGTATGTTTTAATAGGTGTGCTCTGATCTGCTAGTGCAATGAGACCTGTCACCACTGTCAGCAGAACTATAGCCTTGCAAAACTCCCAGGTCAAGAGATACAGTGTTGGTAGGGGTTTGGGCTGTTCTTCTGGGGGAGGGGGCCTACCACTGGGACTGAGGCAAGCTTGACTTGGAGGGGCAATTCCACTAGAACCCAGGGTGGGGGTTGGCATAACCAAGTTAGGTAATGTGTCAGAACTGTGCTGGTTCCTACAGGTCTCCCTACGCTTATGCTGAGGGGCTGCAGAGGGAAATGTCACTTGACAGTTCTTTGTTCTTGGAGGGGACTCTTTGTGAATGCTGCCTCTCTGGGACATGCTCTGAGATGAGCTCCAGGTGACATTTGATAGTTATCTAGTTGTAAGATGAGGTGAGCCTAGGGTCCTCCTACTCTGCTGCCATCTTCCCTGTCCTATACCACATCTTCTTTATCCATTCATCTATGAATGGACACAGTTGCTTCTATACCTTGGCTATTGTAAATAGTGCTGCAGTAAACATAAGGACACATATATCTTTTGAATCAGTATTTTCATTTTCTTCAGGTAAATGCCCAGAATTGGAATTAGTGGATCATATGGCAGTTTTATTTTAAATTTTTTGAGGAAGTCCATAGTGGTTCTGCCAATTTACATTCTCACCAACAGTTCAGGAAGCTTCCTTGTCTACATGTCTTCAAAAACTCTTGTTATTTCTTATCTTTTTGACACTAGCCATTCTGACTGGTGTGAGATGATATCTAACAGTGGTTTTAATGTTCCATTTCCATGATGATTAACTATGTTGAATGTCTTTTCATGTGTCTCTTGGCCATCTGTATGTCTTTGGAGAAATGTGTATTCAGGTCTTCTCATTTTTATTTTTTTTATTTTTATTTATTTTAAAGATTTTTTTATTTATTTGACAGAGAGAGACACAGTGAGAGAGGGAACACAAGCAGGGGGAGTGGGAGAGGGAGAAGCAGGCTTCCTGCTGAGCAGGGAGCCCGATGCAGGGCTCGATCCCAGGACTCTGGGATCATGACCTGAGCCGAAGGCAGATGCTTAACGACTGAGCCACCCAGGTGCCCCCAGGTCTTCTCATTTTTAAATCAGATTTGTTTTGGTATTGACTTGTAGGAGCTCATTATATATTTTGTGTCTTGGTGTGGATCTCCTGGGTTCATCCTGTTTGAGACTCTCTAGGCTTCCTGGATCTGGTTGTCTATTTCCCACCCCTGATTAGGAAAGTTTTCAACTATTATTTTTTCAAGTACGTTTCCTGCTCCTCCTCTCTTCTCTTTCTGGGACCCTTTTGATGCAAATGTTAGTTGTCTCAGAGGTCCCTTGACCTATCCTCATTTTTAAATTCTTTATTTCTTGCTGTTCAACTTGGGTGGTTTCCATTACCCTGTCTTCCAAATCACTAATTCATTCTGCATCTGCTAATCTGCTGTTGATTCCCTCTAGTGTATTTTTCATTCAGTTATTAAATTCTTCAGCACTGACTAATACTTGTTTATATTTTCTATCTCTTTCTTGTTTACTAAGTTTATTCCCCCCCCCTTTTTTTAATCCAGTGAGCATCTTTATGAAGCTTACTTCACTCTCTTTATCAGGTAGATTTTTTAATGTCCATTTTATTTAGTTCTTTTTCTGAGGTTTTTGTCTCATTCATTTGTTTTATTTATTTATTTATTTATTTATTTATTTATTTATTTATTTATTTCTGGGGGAGGAAGGGGGAGGGCCAACAGGGGAGGGAGAGAGAGAGAATCTTATGCAGGCTCCATGTCCAGCACAGCTCCTGACACAGGGCTCAATCTTACAACCCTGAGACCATGACCTGAGCCAAAATCAAGAGTCAGACACTTAACTGGCTGAGCCACTCCAGGCACCCCTCTTGTTCTTTTATATTCCTGTGTCTCATCATTTTGTCGACTCTCTGTTTGTTTCTATGTATTAGGTAGATAAGTTATTCCTAGCAGTCTTGAAAATAGTGGCCTTATAAAGAAGGCATCCCGTGGGTCTCAGTAGTGTAATCCCCTCTGTTCACCAGAACCAGGTGCTCCAGGTGTGTCCTCTGTGTGGGCTGCATGCACCCTACTGTTGTGGGTAGGCTGTAACTACTGCAGGCGCACTAGTGAGCAGGACTGGCCTCTGGTGTAGCTGGCTGAGAGGCCCAGCTATAGCTGCTACAGGCTTGCTGGTAGACAGGGCTGGTTGCCCACCTCTCCCAGGCAGAAGTTGCTTTGAAGAGGCACCAGTCTTGTCGAGGGCAGCCCACCAGGTATGACAGTTTGGGAGCTTCCATGGAGGCACTCCCTGGAGTGGGAGTTTTAGATGGGTAGGTCTGCAGTGGAATGCTGGGGCTGGGCAAGCAGTGGTTGCAAGGTAGATGGAGAGTGTCAAAGTGGCTCCCACCAGTGTTTGGGCAGTGTTTGGGCAGCTAGGCTAAAGGTGGGTAAGAAAGTTGTGCCTCCAGAAATTTTGATCCTGGAGAAAGCTCTTATAGATCCTTGGCTTCCTGGCACATTTCCTAAAATGAGTCAATACATCTTTTTTGGGTATAAACCAGGTACTTTTCAAACTGCTTTTATGCTGGGTCTTGGGCTGAGTGATATAGTGCACTAGCCCTTTAAGAGCATAATCTCAGTTTCCTATAGGCCTCCAGCTCTCCTGGAGTGAAGCCCCACTGACTTTCTTCCCAGTGCATGTCCAGGGTCAGGGGTGCCCAATATGGGGCTTCAAACCCTCCTCAAGGAGGATCTTCGTGCCTCTTATATCCTTTCCACTTCTGGGTTGCCACACCAGGAATTTGGTTCCCAACAGTGGCTCTGCCCCTCCTACCCCTCTCCAAGTGTCTTTTTCTTTGTATCTCTAGCTGTGGAAGAGCTGTTCTTCTAGTCTTCCAGTCATTTTCAGAGTTACATTATAGGTAATTGCAGCCTTGATGTGTCCGTGGGAGGAGGTGAGCTCAGGATCCTTCTCCTCTGCTACCTTCCCCACAGTCTAATAGAGTATTTTAAAATTAAGGTATGCACACTGTTTTTTAGACATAATACTATCGCACACTTAATAGACCACAGTATAATGTAAACATATTTTTTATATGCACTGAGAAACTAAGAAATTCATTTGATTCACTTTATTGCAATATTCACTTTATTATAGCGGTCTGAAACTGAACCCACAATATCTTTGAAGTCTGCCAAATTGTTAACCAGGGAGCTTCCCAAGCCTTGGTGTTCAGGGCTGTTTATTGAGGATCAGGCACATCAGCATATAGCACCTATATAACTGACCTCAGCTACTCAGACTCCAGTCTTTCTAAGCAAAACTTGGCGTTTACCACATTAACTATCTGATCAAACTACTACCACTTGGCCCAAGGTCTCGGACATATGAAAACATTCTTATCAGGCAGAATATTCCAAGGGCACAAAGCTCATCTCCCAGGAGCCAGTCAAGGACCAGTTCTAAAGCAGACCTTGGGAATGTGCAGAGTTTCAGTAACTCAGACCTGATGATTCTTTTTTTTTTTTCTACACAGTCTTTAACATATTGTCTATAGTTATTTTAAATTACTTGGCTAATGATTTCAAACATTTGGGTCATATATAGGTCTGGTTCTACTGACTACTTTGGTTTTTTTTTTTTTTGGTCTGTGGTTTTTTTTTCTTTTTTTTTGTATGTGTGTTGTTTTGTTTGCCTTTTGATATGCCTTGTAATTTTTGTATTTCTTTGACTATATGCCTGACTCTCTGGATTTTGGGGGTATCAGTTGCCCCAAAATTTCTTTTTTCTGATTCAAAAATATCATTGATATAAGTTATGATATATTTTTCTTGTTTTAAAGACCAGGAATAACAAATTCCAACATTTTTATATGTCATAAATAAAACCAGAAGTCTGTTCAGTTATTTCCTATAGAATAAGTTATAGTGTCAGTCCCCAAAACATAGGAGGTAGCCTACTTAGAACTAGAAAATAGTGGTGAAAGAATTATAATTGCTGATGAACTGGAAGAGAAATAGATTTGCAACATTAAAAATGGAATCATTCTTATTATATAGTAATTTTTAAGGCCTGGCTGGTTTACCAATTGACTCCAATAATATTTGTGTAAAGTGTAAATACATGTGTAAATACATTGTGTAAAGTGTAAATACATGCAAATCTATTTTTAAAAGTAAATTTTGACCCATTATTTTTTCATTTCTACACACCTTAAATTTTAACATACTTATGTTAATTCTACTTAAAATTATAAGGAGGAAGGGAAAATTCATTTTTGTATTTGTACCCACCAGTGTTGAGTAGCAAAGATGACATATTATGGCGTAGACTGGAATAAAAGCTGTGGCTTTTTTTTTTTTCCCCCATTGGATTAGACAGCTATTTTTTTTTTTTTCAATTTTCTCTTTATTTTTGGTGCCAGAAGCATCCTTGTTTTTATTGGGAAGTACATTTAGGTTTTTTTTGCACCTGTATCTTCCTAGCCAAGATTAAGAATCACTACAAGCTATCTCCGTAGGAACTCATTGTCTTGAACATTCCTGAGCAGTTAAGGACTGGATTCTGCATGAAAGAACAATTACCTATTCATATGAAGTAAAATGTTAGAATTGAAACTAACTGAAGGATAAGAAATGTATTTTTAAAATTTATCCAGATGGTTTGTCATTGATTGAATTGCTTATCCTATTGACTGGTGATAGTTGATAACAAGTGTAATCATGAATATACTCAGTTTCCTAAATATCTTAAAATGTGTGATTAATACTAATAATTTAATCTATATAGAAAAGTATAATCTGTATAATTAGGAACTTTAGTGAAGCTAATAATCATCTAATATGCACATGTAAGCAAAAAAGTAACAGAGTAACATTTTTATTACATTGCTGGTAGCTTGATGAAGGACTGGTAAAGGCAGTTATTATATATTTGATCTTTCCTTGGGCTAGAGTAAGCATATTCCAGAAATTGTAGAGTTTACTGTTTTAGCAATGCAGCTAAAGAGAAACAATCAGGGCAACTTGATGTGTATGAGTGTGTGTATGAGTGTATCTGTGTATGCATGTGCAGATACCCAGAATGTCCTACATTATTAACACGTAAGATTTAAGATAAGGTAAAATTTGGGGTGCCTGGGTGGCTCGGTCGTTGAGTGTCTGCCTTTGGCTTGGGTCATGATCCCAGGGTCCTGGAATCGAGCCCCGCATTGGGCTCCCTGCTCAGCGGGGAGCCTGCTTCTCCCTCTTCCGCTCCCCCTGCTTGTGTTCCCTCTCTTGCGGTGTCTCTCTCTGTCAAATAAATAAATAAAATCTTAAAAAAAAAAAGGTAAAATTAAATGTCTGCATTTTAAAGAATGTTGTCAGTGTGTGATCCCCTATTTACTGGTGTGCTAGAACTGGCTTTAAATGGCTCACAATATCGGATGGTTAAATGTTCAAGAATTTGTAAGCCAGTAGTTAAACTGTTGGTAGCTTGAAATTAGCCATTGTAGGGAGGATTTACACCACAGAAATCAGCAAACACTATAAATTGGGACTCTTTCCCCCTCAGAATGCTGACTTACGAGTACACCACTACCCATTCTTTTCCTTTTAGGTTAAACAACGAGATGGCTACTAACTGAAAAGGACTTTCTCTGCCTCTTACTAAGGGTATAGTCAAGAGGAATTGCTCAATTGGCCATAATGCGACTGACATATGTTCATATTTACTTCTTGCCTTGCCCTTCTATGTAGACCAAAAGCACCCTGCAAATCTCTGCGCAGTATTGGGATAAAACTTGAGCAGGTGAATTATGCATAGGTTCCAGACTTTTCACACTCTTTTACTTAAAGCATAATTTTATTCTCCTTCCAATGTACAGAATTGGTAATTGGTAAAACTGTCAAATAGGAACTTTTATATCCAAAAGCCACAATAGTCACTATTACAATGTAGGGCAGGTAATATGAAGGGTATTAGCTTAAAAATAATACATAGGAGTGTAATTAAGCAGGTAAATCTCAAAGAACTAATTTGTAGAACATTATTAGAAATCAGACATGAGGGGCGCCTGGGTGGCTCAGTCGTTAAGCGTCTGCCTTCGGCTCAGGTCATGGTCCCAGGGTCCTGGGATCGAGCCCCGTATCGGGCTCCTTGCTCAGCAGGAAGCCTGCTTCTCCCTCTCCTACTCCCCCTGCTTATGTTCCCTCTCTCGCTGTGTCTCTCTCTGTCAAATAAATAAATAAAATCTTAAAAAAAAAAAAAAAAAGAAATCAGACATGAGTAAAATAAGCCAATCAATAGCATGCCCTTCCTATGTATATGAAATGCATTAGAAATAAGTTGTCTTTTTCTACATATGAATTTCAAGTCAGAACAAAAGATAAGGCTTAGGCTACTAGACAATAGCTAGTGTTTTAAAATTCTGACATTTTCATGTTAGACTCTATAAGCTTCAACTTATAAAAGTGTTCTCTATAATTATAATTTTGAGCATGTTTGGTGTCCACATACATTTTATCATGTTCCATGTTGTTTGCTGAACAACAAGGAAATTATTTAAATTTCTCCAGAGTGCTCATGTTCAGGAATTGCCAAATTGTTTCAACCCATGGAACCAAATATTATAAACTCTATTAATTATTCCTATTTGCAAAACTGCAGTGACTAAGTCTTTTTTCTTCATTTTTTTTGTTTCTTTGTTCATTAATGGACTATAGAATATTCCATTTTACATAATCAGAAATGGGTGTTATGTCTCAAAACTTGATGGGTCCTAAAGCTGAGGAAAAGGAAAAAAAAAATCAGTGATAAGCTTCTGAAGTCATTACTTAGAAAATCAATGATCTACTGTGAGGTAACAACAGTGAACGGCTTTCTGGAAAGATGAGAGAGAAAAGCAGGGAAAGAGGATTAATGGAGCAGTTAGTACAGTATTGATTAGGCCTCAAACTAGCAAATTTAAGTCTGGATCTTGCTAAAAAGGAGCAAAAGTCAATTGGTCCAAGTAATAGTTTAATAACTATTTGATGAGAAAAACTTTGAGACATTGCATCATATTATGTGGTAGAGAACTGCATGAGATGGGTAAATCAGATACACAAGGACATGCACATATACACAGACAAAAAATATAAATGAGAAACATTCCAATGGTATCATTTAATTCTATTTTTCAGATTTTTATCTTCTCTTGATAATATACTAATTATCAGGTGAAATACTAACTTTTAGGAGCTTAAACAGTACAACAGGGACAAATAGATTCTTCTACAGACTTTAAAGTAGTGGGATTTTGAGACCTATGCTAGGCAGTTTATTTCCAGGGGAATAAAGGGTAAATGTAATGATTAACTTAAAAAAAAAAAAAGAAAATTTGAATGAGCTGAACATCTTATTCTACTTAAAAAATTCTGACAGTGCTAGTCATATTGAGAGTTATATATACTTGGGGTTTGAACTAATTCTCATTAGTCATTATTAGTCATTATTTATTAACTAAATAAAACTTTTGTACTTTGATACTCTTTAAAGTCCCTAAAATACCAAAAAGCAAATGGTTAAAAGAAATTGTTGTGTATGTGTGTCAGTATTCATGGGGAAGTGCGATTTGCAATGTATGTCATAGAAAAAAGTTATATAAGGAACATAGTAAAATCATTTGAATAAATATACCTATATATACACCATACTTAAACTGTGGTAGACAAATTTGTGGAGAGGGACAAGGGTTTATGTTTTGATATTCTACTTTTTGTAACAACTTGAAACTTTTAAATCTATGCTTTCGTTTTCATTTAAAAATAAGGATGAAATGTGAATTAGGATGTTAGTGCATTTTGGATTCTGTATGTATACATATAATGGTTTTCAAAGTTGAAAAAACTCTTATTTCAAGAATATTTCAATGTATATCTCCCTTTTCTTTTTAACTTTACTGTTCTTTTCCTCAAGTTTCACTATCAAAATCATACTCCCATGGCTTAAAGGTAGAAATAAACAACAAAAATAATTGTCAAGTTTGAAGGCAAATAGTTGCATTTCACATTACATTAATGTAGTGGCTGGATAGATATGGTATTTATATTAAAATAATATACTACTACTGATAGTTATGTGTTAGCTTGATAAATGAGTTGTTTAGGACATCTCATGCCTTCCAGAATTCCACTTTGACTTTTTGAGATTTCTTTGCCAATCAATAATTTTCACTGTAGCATTGTAGTTTACACATTATCAAATAAAAACTAATAACTTCTGGATAGATATAATGCAAGGAGGTATTATTGTCACATTTATGTTTATAGACCTTAGAGGCAAATTTCTATTTAATATTTGAACTATGACCTCTTCTTTAATAAAGTGGTGAAGCTTTACATAAGCCATGACTATGATCAATAATTACACCACAAGTATTAGCCTGTTTAGATGTGGCTTTTAAAATAAACCATCTGGCTACATGCTCTACAAATATCCTAAGAGCAGAAAATATACTTAAACAACAAATCAAGAAATGAAAAAAGAGTTATAAAAATGTTCCATGTGTTCATAAATACATATGTGTATAACTTACTGAGTTTAGCTAGAAATTTTTCATTTTGTCTCAGCATTAAATTGATAGGATCAAAGACATGTCATTTAAAAATTCTTAAATAATTATTGAGTAAGATAAAATCATAGAAAGCTCATTGGCAGTATTTATATTAAGCAAGTATAGTGTTCAAATTAATACATGAATCAGCTTGCCCTTTATTTAATTTAGTTGCTTACTAAAAACTGATTTGTATTATTCCTTGGTCATGCTTGATCACTAATTATAGTAGAATTAATTTCCTGTGCTTGATGTATTTGATTTATGTCTACCTAGCATCAAGATGGATTGAATTAGATAAGTGAAATACAGAACTTAAGAAAAAATTATAAAATAATTTTGAATTAAATTGAAAAGTGGCAGTTCTTGGTTATCCAAAAGGAATACAAACAAGAAAAATAGAATAAGTGCCTAATTAAATTGGAGAGTAACCCAAAACTTGTATCATACTATCAGAATAACACAATTCAGAATATTTTTAAATGTCCTTAAACCCAGGGTGCCTGGGTGGTATAGTTGGTTAAGCAGCTCCGGTCGTGATCTCGGGTCGTGATCTCAGGGTCATGAAATCTAGTCCCACATCAGGCTCTGTGCTCAGAGGGGAGTCTGCTAAATTTCTCTCTCCCTCTCCCTTTGCCCCTCCCCTGCACACGCTCTCTAAAGTAAATTAATAAATCTCAAATAAATAAATAAACAAATGTCCCTAATCCAGGGCCATTACACCTTTTCAGTGTGATTTCTAAGAAGTCTCAAGATTTATTTCGGGTAATGCTCAGGTCTCAGTAACAAGTTGGAATTCTGTTTTTTGTCTTTTTTTCCTATTTTAGTGTTTGTTCATTTAACAGCTTTGTACTGAGGAGACCCTGCATTGAAATAGTATCTAAGATTTTATTATATAATTTTTGAGAAGAAAAAAAATGCCACCTGATCACCAAAATTTAAAATCTTAATATGAATTTTAGGTTCCAGAAATGAAACAACATTCCTTAGTAGTGTTCATTTAGGAGATGACAAAAAAAGAATACAAATAATGATTTTGAATCATGTCTCCCCATCTTAAAACATATCAATGTATTAAATAGAAGAATGAACATGAAAATAGTGGGTTTGGATGAAGGAGGGGGTGTGATATGAAATAGAATTTAAACATAATGAGCTCAAGGTGGTGATAAATTTATCAATAGAGGGGTGCCTGGGTGGCTCAGTCGTTAAGCGGCTGCCTTCAGCTCGGGTCATGATCCCAGGGTCCTGGGATCGAGCCCCGCATCAGGCTCCCTGCTCGGTGGGAAGCCTGCTTTTCCCTCTCCCACTCCCCCTGCTTGTGTTCCCTCTCTCACTGTATCTCTCTCTATCAAATAAATAAAATCTTAAAAAAAAAATTATCAATGGAAGTAGCATGGAATAGCTGAAATAAAACATTTTTTTAAATGGCATATTATCTGTTATGGGCTTTTTGTGAAAATTGAAGGCTATATCTTATATAAGGAAGTACTCATTGTGTTAGTATTTGGAGTAGACTGGAAATTTGCTAGTTTAGAACTGGAAAGATCCTTTTCAATTGAATATATCTGTGTAATTATGTTTCTACCAAACAGATAAAAAGCACAACTGTTCTTGTTAAGGAAGGTTTGGGCGTGTATTCCCGTGTACTTGGTTTCCCCATTTGGTCGTGCAGTTGCGTTTGTGCGCTTATAAAAGAGGCTAAATGTAGTCTATCAAGACAGATGGCTGGCCAAAATAATCTAATGAGTTTCCTGTATTCGCAGCTACTTCTCTATGTCAGTGACAACATGAATGCATAAAAAAGATTTCTTTCCTATTAGGTCTTTGCTAGTTTTTGCTAACTGCAATGTTTAAGAAAAAAAAAAAAAGCCAAATTTGATTTATTTAAATGGAAAACTGTATCATCAATTAAAACAATCTAGAATAACAATAGAATTTGACAAATACTCACGTGTTAAATTATAGAATTGAACCCTCACAGCTTGTCTATCAGCGCAACAACCAGCACCAGTTTTTTTGCATTTTGAGAGCATGAAATAAAACATATACATCATATGCAATGCAGTGTTTCATTGTTTAGCTGCATAAAACAAAGATTCATATTTATATATCATTTGGGACTACCTTGAACTGCTAACTCTCAGGGCTTTAATTAGAGAGGCAAAGCAGATAATTCACAACCTTTGTTATTTTATAGCAATCACTAGTATCTTTAGTACTGGGAAAGATCCCAAAGAGGCTATAAATTAAATTGAATGAGAGACAAATATATGTTTACAAAAATAAGAATGGATGCCAAATAATCCATTTTTATAGTATGTTTACAAATCAAACCCCATTATAAAAAGTCCCAAGAATAATAATCCCATAAATTAAAAGAAGAATTTTAGCAACGAGATACTTATTAGGGCTTTTTAAAATATTGAGGAATTTTGATAAATATTAGTACCATAAATTGAATTATTACATATGTGAAATATTTTTCTGAAAATGTTAATACTTTGCATTCAAAAGCATGTTCGTAAAAACTTTTAACTTTAAAATTATTTTTCATTAAGTATCTTTGATTTATTCAGCCAAAACAAAGGGGTTAATAATTGTTCATATTATGAACTTTTAAATACTAATGTTCATGATTCATTTTCTTATGGAAGTTCAACATGTCCTCCCTAGAAAATTTCAGGAACTATCTGGTCAAACTAATTCAAACTTGTATTATCAAGTCTAGACATTGCATCAACAATTGCTTAATCACAATGTGCATGTGATTTTAGTGTTACTCTGCTGCACTGAAAAGGTAAATGTTTTTTCTTAAATATTTAACAGCTAAGCAGTGAAGCAGGCTTTCTCTGATAATTTTTAAATTTGTAAAAATAAAATAATCTGGCATTGTTGCTACTTAAAGCATCTGCCAGTAGGACTTTGACTCAAATTAACTGACACTTGGAATATTTAAGTATTTAGGACAAAAAGGATAAAAGTCATGTGATAATATTTTGCCAAGCAAAGAATTGAAAGAAGCCAGCTTATATTCATATTAAGGGAGATGCCAAGAAGGGCAAACTGAAACAGTCATGAGAGAACTGGAATTGCAAAGAGTGAAAAAAAAAATGTAAAGCAAGGGAAAAAGCAAGCTGTAATCAGGAATGAGGTGAAGTGTGCATCAAGAAGAAGGCATAAAGCCAATTATTTCAGGAGATAATCGAGCAAAAGCTACATTTCAAGGAAAGTGAATCAGTTCTGTGAACCACACCTCTCTCTTTATATTTATTTTTTTGTGTATCTCCTGGTTTTGCCACAGCACACATTTGGCACAATCAGCTTTCATTGTTTGGCTGCATGATTTAATGGGTCTCATCCTCATGCTTGTTCTGTACCTATTAATCAAATGTCACATAGGTTATCATTTTATGTTAGAACTGTGGCTCTCAAAGTCTAGGAGATCTCCAAATACATCTGTAATTTGACCAGAGAGAATCATTGTTAGGAAATAGAAACATATTACTTGGTTATAGATTTTTAAGTCCCAAACATTCAAGTATGAATGAGACGTAGTTTGTTTCTCAGTGTAAGGAATCAGTGGTTTATTTAACGGTGACCATGTAGACTGTTGGAGTCATTTGAAATTGCTGAGTAAGGGGACTGGATCCATTTTGTGGCAGGGTAATAGTTGGGTTTTGTTTAGTTTTACTGTTTATGTCTTCCAGAGGGGAAGTTTCTGATGAATTGGGAAACTTATGCTTCTCAGACAGAACTTCACCCTGAGTGTTTTGAAGTCCAGGATGCATCAATAACCATAGAAAATAAAAGAGTCCATTATGTCTACATTTTTCTAAATGTGTATGCTATTATAAATACTCCAGATAGACAGATCTCTAAGGGAATGGAGTTTGGTATCTAGAATACATTTTGTTCCTGGTGATCAAGCTGAAATCACCTGTGATCAATTTCTGTAAGAAGAAATTAAAAACAAAAAAGTAGATGAATACATTTAAGCCAAGTAGGAACAAGACTCCAATGCTATAATGAAGTGTATTGGTTTTATATGCCAGACACCGGAGAACACTAATGATGGAGACAAAGCCAAGCAATGCTTGGGTTCGTGAAATACTTTTCCCCCTGAGGGTAGAGTGTGAGGAGTAGTTTTTATTAGATAAGGTAAGGAATAGAAGAAACAAGAAGTATCAGAAATTTAAACACCCACTGAAATAAATTTCTGGAAACTATTATGTTTAGTAATTACATTTCTCTTTAACTTTGTGATAACTCAACATATCACAACAAATATAAAGAAAACAATCAAAGCATTTCTGGCCATATTTACATTTTTGGGGGTTTAAATATAAAATTTCAGAGAGATGGTAATAAGTGCATAAGATTTTGTATGCTGACCCCTGTTCTTGTGGTAGATGAAGTTGTCTACATTGTCCTAGTACATTTTCAATCCTAAATTTTATAATTTATTATAAAACAATCATATCCTTACAGCTTTGAAACATGGGCTACTGTGAGTCTAAAGGAATATGCAAACATACAACTTGTCATAGGCTCCTAAAATATGCGACTTTCCACTTACCTTATTACAGCTCAAAAATCAACTTTGTGTCCATTAATCTCATAATTGTAAATTCTAATTTTTTAAAGTGAATTCCCTGGAAGAGGAAGTATAGATACCAAATATTAGAGTTAAGGCAATTAAACCTGATAGTGATAAAATTGAGAGGCCTTTTGATCATTAAAAACCTGGCATATGCCATTCTATATTCATTCATTTTATATGAATATGAATACATATTTATTTATTGGATATACCTATTCATTTAAAACTATTTTTTCCAGGTTTTCGAGGGCCTCTTTTCACTTTCTTCATCTTTTTTTTTAAAGGTACAATAGCATACATTACATTAGTTTCAGGTGTACAACATAAAAATTTGATATTTATATATTGAAATTATCACACTAAGTCTAGTTAACATCTGTCACCATATATAGTTACAGAATTTTATTTTCTTGTAATGAGACCTTTTCAGATCTATTCTCTTAGCCACTTTTAAATATGCAATAAAGTATTAATAACTAGTCACCATGCTATAAATTATGTCCCCATAATTTATTTTGTAATAGGATGTTTGTATCTTTTGACTTCATTCCCCATTTTCCACACCCCTACCCCCACCCCCTGCCTCTGGTAACAACTAATACGTTCTCTGTGGCTATGAGCCTTTTTCCCCCCCTCTGATTTATTTTATTTAGTAAAACGCCCTCAAGGTTCATCTGTGTTATTGCAAATATTGAGATTTAATTCCTTTTTATGGAATTATGGAATATAGCCACTGTATATACTACATTTTCTTTTTTCATATCTTGACTACTATAAATGATGCTGCAATGAACATGGGGGTGCATATATCTTTTTAGCTAATAGTGTCATTTTCTCTGGATAAATAGCAGTGGAATTTCTGGATCATATAGTAGTTCTATATTCAATTTTTTCATGAACCTCCATATTATTTTCCATAAAGGCTGCACTAATTTACATTCCCACCAAAAGTACACAAGGCTTTGCTTTTTCTCTACATCCTCACCAAAACTTATTTCTTATATTTTTGACAAGAGATAGTCTGACAAGTGTTAGGTGATCTCTCATTGTGGTTTTGATTTAGATTCTCCTCAAGATTAGTTAAGTTGAGTATCTTTTCATATCCCTGTTGAAAATTTGTATGTCTTTGAAAAATGCCTATTCTCAACATGTGCCCATTTTAAAATCAGATTGCTTGTTTTTCTGCTATTGAGTTGTAGGAGTTCTTTATATATCTTGGATATTAACCCTTTATCCAGATATATGATTTGCAAATACCTTCTATTCAGTAGGTCACCTTTTCATTTCGTTGGTGGTTTCCTTTGCTGTGCAGAAAATTTTAATCTGACATAGTCCCACTTATTTATTTTTGCTTTTATTCCCTTTGCTTTTGGTGTCAAATCCAAAAATATTATCACAAAATTGATTTCAAGGAGTTTACTTCCTGTTTTATTCTAGGAATTTTAAGTTTTGGGGTCTTAAGTCTTTAATCCATTTGAGTTAATTTTTGTGTATAGTGCAAGGTAATGGTCCAATTTATTCTTTTACATGTGGTTGTCCAGTTGTCCCAGCACTATTTATTAAAGAGACTGTCCTTTTCCCGTTGTATATTCTTGGCCCCTTTGTTGTAAATTAATTGACCATACATGCATGGGTTTATTTCTGGGCTCTCTATTCCATTTCATTTATATATATGTCTGTTTTTGTGCCAGTACCATTCTGTTTTTATTAATAGATTTGTAATAAAGTTTGAAATCAGGGAGCATGATGTGTCCCAATTTGTCCTTTCTCAAGATTGCTTTGGCTATTTTTAAGGTCTCTTGTGGTTTCATACAAATTTTAGGATTGTTTGTTCTATTTATATTTAATGCAATTGTAAATGAAATTTTTAAAAAATTCTTTCTGTTCATTATTAGTGAATAGAAACACATCAGATTTCTGACTTTTGATATTATACCTGGAACTTTACTGAATTTTTTTTTTTCTAAAAGTTTTTTTGGCAGAGTCTTCAGGCTTATGTATAAATAATAACATCAACAAATTGTGACAGTTTTACTTCCAATTTCCAATTTGGAGGCCTTTTCTTTTTCTTGACTAATTGCTCTAGCTAGAACTTCCAATACTATTTTGAATCAAAGTGGTAAAAGTAGGCATCCTTGTTTTTTTCCTGATTTTAGCAGAAAAGCTTTTGTATTTTTACCACTGAGTATGATGGTAGCTGTGGGCTTGTCATAAATGGCCTTTATTATGTTGAGGTATGTTCCTTCTATACCCACTTTGTTGAGAGTTTTTTTTTTTTTTTCCATAAGTGGATGTTGATTTTTGTCAAATATTTCTGCAGTTATTAAAATGATCATGAGTTTTATTTTTTATTATGTTAATGTGGTTTTATCATATTGATTGCATCCATGGAGTAAATCCCACTTGATCCCAGTGTATGACCCTTTTAATGTATTGTTGAATTTGGTTTGCTCATATTTTGTTGAAGATCATTGCATCTATGTTCATCAGAGATACTGGGCTATAATTTTCTTTTCTTGTGGCATCCTTGTCTGGTACTGCTATCTGGCTAATGCTGGCTTTGTAAATGAGATTGGAAGTGTTTCCTTCTATTTTTTGGAAGAGTTTGTACAGAATTGATATTAATTCTTCTTCAAATGTTTGATAGATTTATCAGAGAAGCCATCTAGCCATGGACTTGTTTGTTGTTAGGTTTTGATTATTGATTCAATCTCCTTACTAGTAAAAGTTTTGTTAAGATTTTCTATTCATTAACTCTTGGAAGTCATATGTTTCTAGTAATTCATCCATTTCTTGTAGATTCTCAAATTTATTGGCATATAGTTCATAGTTTCTTGTGTGAAACTTTGTATTTTTGCGGTATCAGTTGTAAAGTCTCCTCTTTCATTTCTGATTTTGAGTCCTTTCTTTTTTATTCTTGGCGAGCCTAGCTAAAGATTTGACAATTTTATCTTTTTAAAGAAGCAGCTCTTAGTTTTATTGATATTTTATATTGTCTTTTTAGTGTTTATTTCATTTATTTCCATTCTGATCTTTGTTATTTCCTACCAGGTACTAACTTTGGGCTTCATTTTTTGTTCTGTTTTTCTGTTTTGTTGCTTGATTTTTAGTTCCTTGAAGTATAAAGTTAGGTTGTTTGGGATTTTTCCTGTTTCTTGAGCTAGGTATTTATCTCTATAAACCTCCCTTTTAGAACTCTTTTTTGCTGCATGCCATAGTTTTGTTACATTATATTTCCATCTTTATTTGTCTCGAGGTTTTTTTTTTTGTCTCAATTTATTTCTCTTTTGATTTCTTTGTTGACCCATTGGTTATTTAGTGGCATGTTGTTTAATTTTCACACATTTCTGAATTTTACAGTTTTCTTCTTGTAATTGTTTTCTGGCTTTATACTGTAGTATTCAGAAAAGATGCTTGCTATAAATTCTATCTCCTTAAATTTATTAAGACTTACTTTGTGGCCTACCATATGGTCTATCCTGGAGAATGTTCCAAGTGCACTTGAGAAGAGTGTGTATTCTATTGCTTTTGGATTGAATGTTTTGTATATATGCTAAATCCATCTAGTCTAAGGCCAATGTTTCCTTATTGATTTTCTGTCTGAATGATCTATTCATTGATATAAGTGGGGTATTAAAGTCTTCTACTATTATTGTATTTGTCTATTTTTCCCCTTTTGGTTTTTAATATTTTCTTTATATATTTAGATGCTCCTATGTTGAGGGCATATATATTTAAAATGTTCAATCTTCTTGTTGGATTGACCCCTTTATCAATATGTATTGCCTTTCTTTGTCTTTTGTTACAGTCTTTGTTTCAAAGTCTATTTTGGATATGAGTATAGCTACACCAGGTTTTTTTTTTGTTGTTTTTTTGGTTTCCATGTGCATGGAATGTCAGTGCAACTTTGAATAAGTTAATTTTTTTATCTGCAAAATAACATAAAATACTTCATAGTAACATGAGAAGTAAAGTATCAAAGCTATGCCTAGTAAATATATTTATTGAAGACTTATTAGAAGAAGAAACAGGAGGAAGAGAAGAGAATAAGGATAAGAACAGGAGTCAGTGATAATTGAATTGAATACTGGACAGCTTATAAATCTATTCAGAACCAATAAAAGTTTCCAGTAATTATATTAGCAGAGGTAATCTTGGTAACAAGGGTAGGACAGAAGCTCATATGTTAGAGTGGCCCAAGATATCAGAGCTGGAATTGCCATCAATTTGACTTGGTTCTGAGTCACCTAAACATCAAGGTATGTATAAATCCCTCTGGATTTTTCTAAGTTACAAAAAAAAAAAAAAAAAAAAAAGGCGTAGCAGATATCAGCTGTGGATACTGGTGACCCTAACATAATCCAAGCAAATTTTGTAACCTAGAATAAGAACAAGACCATGGAAAGACACACGTATTTCAGCCTTGACCTCTAGGAATTTTGTTTCTCACAAAGTAGCTTTGCTCCAGACAGCACCCTTGTGAAAATTTTGAGTATGTTAAATCACTAGGTTAAAAGCAGCACTTTTTTTTTTTTTTTTTAAGATTTTATTTATTTGAAGAGAGAGACACAGTGAGAGAGGGAATACAAGCAGGGGGAAGCAGGCTCCCCACAGAGCAGGGAGCCCAATCCCAGGACTCTGGGATCATGACCTGAGCCAAAGGCAGATGCTTAACGACTGAGCCACCCAGGCACCCCAAGAAGCAGCACTTTTAAAAGAAAGTTAGAAGTCAAGGCAGGTTTTGTTCACAAAACCTCATTCCAAACAAACTTCATTGTTATATTCAGAATATACTGAGCATGGTCTGTGTTGTCCAGGGAAATCTGCTGATTTCCATAGCCTGGATTTTTGTGAGTGTTTACTATGGTCTGTAAAGTTTGACTTCAGAGACAAATTTGCAAATGTAACTGTATTTGATATATTGCCATTCCAATAAACTTATAATCTATATTTAAAATTTTCATGTTTTCTTTTCTTATGCTTGGTTTGTTTAGATATAACAAAATATGTCTCCTCTCAAATCTTCTGTTGGTTATACCACAAGACTCTTTGTAAGCATATTAGAGTGATTCAGTAATTGACAGTTTACAAACAGGAGATCAAGTTATGTCTCCCATGCAGGATGGTGTTTCTACTTAGGTGGGATGCAATTTTGCCCACTCATAAGAAAGTGATATATGTTCTTTGATCTATCTGCTTCTTCAAGATTCTCTGCATTAATGATCACATTTAGATTACTAATGCAGAGATTATTCTTTCTGTGAATTTATCATATAAATACATTGAACTACTCTTATGTTTATTCACCATATAAATTATAATATCGATGCTATAAAATAGGATCTAACAGGGCTATTGCAGCCATATTGATTTATGTACCAATCCTGACTTGGCTACTGATTAGTCTAGCAATCAATTTTTCTCATATCTAAAATTAACATAATAATGTTCAAGTTTTAAGCCTGTTATGAAAAGTTTACACAATAAACATATATGATTTCTAATTTAGTGCTAAATCAGCAATGCACTCAATAAGGTGTGTGTGTGTGTGTGTGTGTGTGTGTGTGTGTGTGTGTGTGTCTATATCCTCATTAGAATAGTAAACTGAATTTCTGACTTAAACATTAGACAACTGTTCTAGGTTTAAGTAAAATAAGAGTTTTCATCCTGCACTTGATTATTGGTACTTGATTATTTATTGGTACACCAGAGTTGAGCCTCATTCTTGGTATTCAGATACAATCTATCACTCAGTGTCAGATTTATTTTTGTCCTTTAAAATTCTAAATAAATGTGTATGTCAGTCACATTTATGGAAATATTGTGTGTGATCAATTATAAAGTGACCTCATAAGGTACATCCTATTTAATCAGTGTAATCTCAGTACTATGAAAAAGATGTTTTATTTATTAGTGTGATTACCTTAACATTAATTTAAAAACATATTTATATTCTAGACATAACTTGTATTGAAAAATTCCTTTATATTCTTTACGTATTCAGTTTCTATCACTTTGTATTTATGTGTATAAATATGCATATATGTATATAATTGGACATGAATAATGTTAATGTTAACTTATATTAAATATTTTTAAAATACAGAAATAGATTGATAAAATTATTATTAGAGCAATATTATTAGACACATATTTCTATTAGAAAAATATCCTTGAGTCCACAAATTTCTTTGATTTTTAACTATTATCAGGCAAGATTACAATGATTATAATATAGTATAACTCTAATTTTGTATAGTTGTTTGGGATATTAGCTTTCATAATTTCAAAACAGCTCTTGAACAATTCTTTAAATTACCTATTTCCACATAAGCCATAAGTATTTCAAGAAAAATTCTATTTTGAAACTTCGCATCTTATAAGAATGTTAACTTTTTTGACATATTTGTAAGTTGACAAATCCCTAATATCAATATCAATCACATATATATAAAAATAATGAAATTATGAAAAAAATATGTTTCCCAAACACACTTTATTCTAAGTTTCAGATGAATTTTTAAAAACTGCTCAAAAAGACATTTCTTTATAATTTGTCATTTTGGAAGCTCAAAATTTAAATAAAAATTGTCAAGTAATTTGCTAGAAACTGTCACCATTTTCAGTACTTGCAGAAGAAGAAATTTGTTTGAAGTTATGTTTAAACAATATTTGTTTAAAGTTATGGCCCCTAGGAAATTTAAGGGGAGAAAAAAAACATTACTAGAACATTTCTAGTTCTAGAACAAGTAACATTAATTACATGTTACTATGCCCCAAAGGGTTACTAAAATCATTAAATGTCTTATTTTTTGCTTTATCCATCAGATATCTAGACACAGAGAAACCATCAGAATTCTATCTTAAGCCCAACAGCATGATGAATCATTGCTTTTCTTTTACTTACTGTCACAAGATGTCTAGGCATAACACAGCAAAATCATGGTGAATCTGATTGAATATTTATAGGAAGGAAAATCAGTGAAGAAAATATGCATGTAAATTTCAATAGCAATGGGACAGAGTTAAAATTTATTAAAATCTTGGGCGCCTGGGTGGCTCAGTCGTTAAGCGTCTGCCTTCGGCTCAGGTCATGATCCCGGGGTCCCGGGATCGAGTCCCACATCGGGCTCCCTGCTCGGCGGGAAGCCTGCTTCTCCCTCTCCCACTCCCCCTGCTTGTGTTCCTGCTCTCGCTATCTCTCTCTCTGTCAAATAAATAAAATCTTTAAAAAAAAAAAATTATTAAAATCTTAAAGATAATTCCCCCAGGACACCTTAATTGAATGATCAGAATGGAATTATAGCAGTGAATATGAGAATTGTTGACTCTATGCAAAAACTAGTGGGCCACTTCTATCCTTTTTGTTCAAGTAATTTTGAAGTTTTCTACCAAGTAAAAGTTATTTTAAAAAATGCAGAAGTAACTAAAAATGTGTAAAAGGATGCTTGAATCAAAGAATCTTTAGAGTGTAAGGTAAGGAGATCAATACTAAAATAACAAGATTATACCAAAAACTAATTCTCTAAATTATTGTTAATGGCTATCAACATTTTCAGTAGTTAAAGGGATTTTCGAGATTAACCCAAAGAGTAAATAAATAAATCTTTTTAAAAAATCCCCTTTATTCTTCTACTGGAAGATGATACAGATAAAACTTCAGAAATTATTTCATTATTTTGGATATTAATTACTCTAATGCCACATTTCTAGATCCATGGTATAACAGCATATTTTTCAAGTAATTATGTAAAAAAATTAATGTGTGTAAAAATAAGATAAAAATCTTGGTCTGCTTCAGAAATGGTAAAATTTCTCTTCTTTTGGCATTGCATAACTCTTCAGTTTCTGTTTCAGTGAACTTAAATATCACCACCACCACCATCAAATCTTCAAAGACTGAAGAGGAAAGTAGTCTTTATCTTACCTGCTCTTAAAGATAAATGTAATAACTTGTCACCAGCATCCTTTCAACATTATCTTTTACATGAAAAAGTAAGCCAAAAGTAAACCTTGTGATCTTTTACCAATAGCAAATGAACTTCATGAACAACTGTTTATAGCACAAATGTGAAGTATAATGACCTCTGAAAGCATCTAGCTGATTTTTGTGCTGAGAAACTACTGTGCCCATGCAACAAGTTCAAATTTTTAAAAAATCTATCTACCAAAGCTTTAGTAATACAATAATAATTAATAATAATAATAATCTCCAATTTTAGATTTATTCTTGTATCCCACCAATTAAGTCTACACTTCTGATATAATGACAATGATAGATAATTGACCTTAATTCTCAAGCACTTAGCATTTGGCCAGAATATATATTTGGCTCCCTTCTAAAAGTGTGACATAATTTTTTTAGGGGTTGAGGGGCAGAGAGTGAATCCTAAGCAGACTCCCCACTGAGCGCACAGAGCTGGAGGTGGGGCTCGATCTCAACCCTGAGATCATGAACAGAGCAGAAATTAAGATTCAGATGCTTAACTGACTGAGCTACCCAGGCATGCCTAAAAGTGTGACATCTTAATAAAACCTCCACTCCTTTGTCCTAAGATACTGTACCTCTTCTCTGCTGATACATAAGATCTATATAATTTTGGTTATCAGGCTGATTTATTCGTAATGGGAAAGTGGAAGTTACTAAACATGAAAATATCTAGAAAAGCCTGGATCCTTCTGTGCTTAATGGAAAAATATTACAGCATACCCATAATTCATAAAGGAAAGATATGTGTGTCCTATTAGATCTTAAACCAAAGGTGAAATGAAGCATGTACTGGCAACCTGATTTCTTTCAAAGGTACCAAAGGCTTAAGAACATGTACAATTGTTCTGCCACTTAGCTAGAAATTATGAAGTTTATACCGGGTGACTGAAAAGTATTTTGGAATCTTTTGATCAAAGTAATTGTTCACAAATAAATCTGAGAACAATTAAAATTGAATTTATTTGTTTTATGTCTTTTTCAATAATATTCAGGAAGATAATTACAAAATTCATTAATAATTAACATTGTTGATCTGCTCTAAATACAAATGCCTGCATTCAGTGTTGGATTGAAATTGCCTTGAATTTGATAAGCCCAAAGAATATATAATTATTCATACCTTTCATCTACCTGTAAATGAGTGGTACTTACTGGATGTTCTAGCATGGAAGGGGCTATGTGGCTTATATAATTCACAATGAATTAAATTATTAATATCTCAATATTTACAAAGAATGAAGAGTGTTCTTCAAAGAAATATCCAATTATTAAAATACTTCTATCAGTTGAAAGAAGAATATTTGCCAAATATTTTATTTACAACTAGATTTTGCTTGTGCTTATTTCATTTTCTTTAGGAGTCTGTCAAGTCCTTTTTTGACCTGTTTACACAAACTTTGCTTTCTTGCCACGTGTTGTTTGCACTGGCTTTAGTGATTTAGTGATTACACACACATATACACACAATAGCTATCACCTTCAGAGGATCTTTAAAAAAACAAGCCATCCCTATTTTAAGACATGTTCAGTATGATAATAATAGCAGAGGTACCATCCCAAATAAAATTAATTAGAAAAAAAAATAAGGAACTAGAAAGAGAAAAGAAAGCTAAAACTAATTTTATGATAGTGATAGAGTACAGTTTTCACTTTTTACATTTTAATATAATTTAAATATAAAAGCATATGTAAAGCACACTAAGGTCTTGGACTCTGAATCTTGCACTTGTTAACAGTAGAGATTTGAGATTTGGGTGGAAGAATAAGACAAATCTTGAAAGATGCATAAGATCAAAGAAAGAATCTACATATATGATATATGTGGATTTTGCTTATGCAGTCAATTTTGTCTTAAAATGGAGTTACTTGGGTGGTTTAGGTGATTGAGCTAAACCTTTCTAATCTTAATTATCAGCAGAAATGTTGGTTCTTGTGCATATGTGGAAGTGGAATGGGTGACTCTACCAGGATCCTAGGAATGGAATTAAGATGTTTATGGTTATGGTTTATATCCATAGGATATTTTGGATCTGTAGGAACAGAACTATATGAATCAGAGATGACAATACTAAAAAAATCTTCAATAGATTTTCAAAAATTATAAGATCTATTCAGGAGACTGTAGGGATTTATTTTCTTTGCAAGGGAGAATAAATAGTATTTAAAGTTTGATACTGACATTCTTACAAATTTCCTTCTATTCTCCATTATATTTTATCTTATTTTATTTTATTTATTTATTTATTTATTTTTTAAAGATTTTATTTATTTATTTGACAGAGAGAGCACAAGTAGACAGAGCGACAGGCAGAGGGAGAGGGAGAAACAGGCTCCCCACTGAGCAGGGAGCCTGATGTGGGGCTCGATCCCAGGACCCTGGGATCATGTCCTGAGCCGAAGGCAGACGCTTAACGACTGAGCCACCCAGGCGCCCCTATTTTATCTTATTTTAAATATTTGAATATATTATTCAATTTGATACTACTTAGATAGAAACCTTTTAATCCACAATCTACATTCTACCTCTTTTTCTCTAACTTACTCATCTCAGAAATACATACCACTATCTAATCAGTTGCTCAAGTAAAAGAAAATATTAGTCATTTTTTGATTCCCAAATTCATATCTCCACATAGGACCTTTTCTCTGAACTCTGGATCAGTATTGTCCAATCGAAACTTCTGCAATGGCAGACATGTTCCATATCTGTACTGTCCAATAGGGTAGGCAGTAGTCCCATGTACCTATTTAGCTCTTGAAATCTAGCAAGTCTAAATGATGAACTGAATTTTAATTGTATTTAATTTAAATTAATTTAAATTTAAATAGCCATATGTGGCTAGTGGTGACCATATTGGACAGCACAGCTCTAGGCATATATAGTCAACTATCTAATTTATATCTCCTTTTAGATATGCTGCAAGAACCTTAATATTCACTGGCCTCAGGGCTCTTCATTTTTCAGGCCAACTTACTAATTCAGTCCCTTTCATTTTCCTATATAAAATTTGTCATTACTACTCTTTATCTCTTTACATCATTAAAATTTGATAGCACTATCACTATTTTAAACTCTAGTGGCTTATGTATTTTGGCTGTTTCCTTGATTATGGATAGAGTGGTGATATAGATGGATAAGATCCCTTCTTCATGTTTCTTACATTATAGAGTCTAGAATAGTAATCCCTCAATATCTCCTGAATGTGTGAGTGAATTAATAACATGCATTTAAAGAGAAAAATCACAATGCTAGAGTCAGAGATCAACAGTGCTGAGATTAAAGACAAGAAGTTTGTAGCTAGATATTAATTGTATTGGATCTTCCTGTTATAAGAAATCTATCCTCAGGAAAATGACTACTTTAACTTCAGTTCCCTTCTATGTACAAATAGATTATAAAAATACCTACTTTATAAAATTATTTTAGTGCCAAGATAATATAAAGCTTGTGTATGGGATATAGTCGATAAAGGTTGACCATCAATAGAATGGTAATAATATTGTTATTTCAGTTTTAACTTTGATGTAATGGATATCCTCAGCTAAGTTTCTTATGTTTTCTGGGATCTGTTTATCTGTTCCATGGAGCAGTTGGATGTTATTATCTCTGTTTTTAGAACTAGCAAACCTCCACAATTCTGAATATGAATTCATTCTCTTGTGCATATTTCAAGTGAACTGAAATTGTGCTAAATATGAATATACAATAAAATAGATACTTTTCTTCCCCCATTTAATATCTTTGATCATTATTTTAGAAAATTGATATTTCTCCACCTCTTCAGTTTAAAATACCTCAAGGAATCATAATATTGACCATTTAAAATAATTAATTCCTATCTAGGTTTGCTTTGCTAAGTACAAATTTCAGACTATTGGCATTATCTAGTTATCCTTAAAATTTTATCACATTTTACCTTTTGAAAATTTTGTCTCCTTGACAAATTTAACTTACAAAAGAAAAGGCAGGAAGACATAGTCCTGAGTATAAACTGTAAGACATTTTAATGTTATTTAATAATTTTAATGGGCATCTTTATAAGGAGCACAATAGTGGCAATAGATAAAAAGTAAAATGACCCAAAATTCTGATGCACAATATGTGTTACATTCAGAAGCAATGAAAGGAAAGTGCATCTGGAAGAAAAAGATAATGACTTTGTCTTGGACTGAGCAGTCCTAACTGCTGCACATGTCCATTAATCATCAAGTTACAGTAGCAGGATCTGGCAATTGGATAGAATGGACTATTTGCATTAAAAATCTGTCAATTTAAAATGCAATAAAAACAAAAAAATCAATAATAATACATTTAAATTCAAAGAGTCATCACAGCACTGCAAGAGCAATCAGTCATATTTACCAAGGCCACATATGTAATAATCCTCCTGATCCCTATATAATTACTAGCTTTGCCTCTTGAATTATCAACAGCTCTCATGGCTTATTGCCTCATACTTGCTTAATAAGCATCTGCAATCAATAATCTTGCCACAGAGTAAGAGGCAACCAGCCAGTCAGGCTCAGGGTGTAAATGCTGCAGAAGTGATCCTTACATCCGTGTGAATGACAAGGAGGTGGCTGTGCTAATGGGAGAGGCATGCAGTAAAGAGGTAATTTAGAAAATTTGTTTACTGGAATGTGTGGATCTTACCATGGCTGCTGGCGTCTCAGCTATGTGGAACAGTCACCCTTGAAAATACATCTTCAAATCCTTCCCAGAGGTGCTTTTATGGTGATCATCTCCAGCAGCTGTCTTCTGTATCTTGCTATCAACATTACACATCCAATTCACCTGAAACGCTTTTATCCAACTGAAAAGCAAACAGTTATTTTATTCATTCACATGTTATATGATAGAGAACAGGAATTTATATGCAAATTTGAGTATTGGTGACACTTTGATGACAAGAGTTTAAGGAACAATTGTAATTGTCAAAAATGTTTGAAAACCCCTATTAATGTCATTCACATGAAAAATGAAATTGAAAATCCCAATAAAGAAAGTGTGTTGTATGCATAGCAACATATTGCTTATTTTATTCAGTCTGTTGAATTAAAAAGATTCCCATGTTTTTACAAAAGGGACAATTGGAAACACCATCAGGACAATATCATTTAATTTTTAACTTTGTAAATATTAACTATGCTCATTGCTATCATTACTTAATATTCAACATTTATCCATAATTTAGGAGACATAAAGAATATATAAAAACTGCATTTGCTCCCAATGTATTTGTATTACATGGATAACACAGAAAAAATGATCATTTAAAAAAGGCTTAGGAGTGCTTGTTTTATATTCTTATTTGGAAGTGATACTATAGATCCCTTAATTTTTTTGGTTTTCCACATTTTTTTATTGAAGTGCAGTTGATACACAATGTTACATGTGTTTCAAAGGTACAACATAGTGACTTGACAACTCTGTACATTATGTTAGGTTCACAAGTGTAGATACCATCTGTCACAATACAATGCTCTTATGATACAATTAACTATATTCCCTGTGATGTATTTTTCATCTCTGAGACTTATTTATTCTGTAATTGGAAGTCTGTACCTCCCACTCCTCTTAACCCATTTGCCCATCCCTCCAGCTCCTTCCCCTCTAACAACAACCAGTTCTCTGTATTTATGGGATTTTGTCTGCTTTTTGTTTGTTTGTTTTCTAATTTAGATTCCACATTTAAGTGAAATCATGTGGTATTTGTCTTTCTCTGACTGGCTTATTTCACTTAGCATAATACCCTCTAGGTCTATCCATGTTGTTGCAAATGTCACCCTCTTTTCCTTTCTTATGGCTGAGTAATATTTTATATATATATATATATTCACATCTTCCCGATCCATTTGTTTCTCAATGGACACTTAGTTTCTTTGATATCTTGACTATTATAAATAATGCTTCAATAAACAAAAGGGTGAATGTATCTTTTTGAATTAGTGTTTTTATTTGCTCTGGGTAAATACATAGTCGTGGAATTACTGGATTATATGGTAGTTCTATTTTTAATTTTTTGAGGAACCTCCATACTGTTTTCCATAGTGGCTACACCAGTTCCCACCAACAGTACATGAGGGTTCCTTTTTCTTCACATTCTCACCAATACTTGCTTCTTGTCTTTTTGTTACGAGCAATTCTGACTGATGTGAGGGGATATCTCATTGTGGTTTTGATTTATATCTACCTGATTATGAGTGATGTTGAGTATCTTTTGACTTGTCTATTGGCCATTTTTATGTCTTCTTTGAAAAAATGTCTGTTCAGCTCCTCTGTTTTTCTAAATCAGATTTTTTAAAATGTTGAGTTGTATGAGTTCTTCATATATTTTGGGTATTAACCCCTTATCAAATATATCATTTGCAAATATCTTCAGTAGGTTGCCTTTTTGTTTTGTTGATAGTTTCCTTTGCTGTGCAAAAGTTTTTTGTTAAAAAAAAAAAAAAACAACTTTATTTTGGTGTAGTGCCAATAATTTTTCTTTTGTTTCCCTTGCCCATAGAGACAAATCTGAAAAAAGTGTTGCTAAGTTCAATGTCAAAGTGATTACCACTTATGTTTTATTCCAGGACTGTTATGGTTTCAAGTTTCCTATTTAATGTTTAATCCATTTTGATTTTATTTTTATGCATAAGAGAGTGGTCCAGTTTTCCCAGCATCATTTATTGAAGAGACTTTCTTTTTCCCACTGTATATTCTTGCCTCCTTTATTGTAGGTTAATTGACCCTGTAAGCATGGGTTTACTTCTGTTCTGTTGATCTATGTGTCTTTTGTGCCAGTACCATACTGCTTTGATTACTATAGCTTTGTAGTATATCTTTTTTAAAAAAATATTTGAGAGAGGGGAGAGACAGGAGGTGGAAGGAGAGGGAGAGAATCCCAGACTCCCTGCTGAGCACGGAGTTCTACTTGGGGCCCCATCTCACAACTCTGAAATCATGACCTGAGCCAAAATCAAGAGTTGACTGCTCAACCAACTGAGCCTCCCAGGTGCCCCTGTATTATATCTTAAAATCTGAGATTGTGATACCTCCAGTTTTATTTTTCTCAAGATTGTTTAGTCTATTTGGGGCCTTTTGTGATCCCATATACATTTTAAAATTATTTGTTCTGTCAAAAATGCTATTGGTATTTTGATAGGGATTACATTGAATCTGTAGATTGCATGGGTAGTACGAAACTTTTAACTATTTTAATTCTTCTAATCCATGAGCATGGAATATCTTTCCATTTGTTTGTGTCATCTTTAATTTCTTTCATCAGTGTTTTATAGTTTTCAGAGTATAGGTCTTTTACCTCTTTGGTTAAGTTTATTTCTAGATATTTTATTGTTTTTGGTATAATTCTAAATGGAATTATTTTCTTAATTTCTCTGGTATTTTATTATTCATGTATAGAAGTATAATACACTTCTATATATTAATATTGTACCTATAACTTTACTAAATTCATTTATTACTTGTAATAGTTTTTTGGTGGAGTCTTTAGGGCTTTAATGTATAGTAGCATGCCATCTGCAAATAGTGACAGTTTCTTATCAATGTAGATGCCTTTTTTCTTTCTTGTCTTATAGCTGTGGCTAGGACTTCCAGTATTATGTTGAATAAAAGTGATGAGAGTGGACATCCTTGTCTTGTTCCTGATCTTAAAGGAAAAGCTCTCAGTTTTTCACCACTGAACATGATGTTGCTGTGGGTTTTTCCCATGTGGCCTTCATTATGCGGAGGTATGTTCCCTCTAATGCCACTTCATTGAAAGTTTTTATCAGGATGTTGAATGGATGTTGAATTTTGTCAAGTGCTTTTTCTGCATAATGAGATGATATGATTTTTATTCTTCATTTTGTTAATGTGATGTATCATATTGATTTACAGATATTGAACCATTACATCTCTAGAGTAATCGCACTTCATTATG
The DNA here is from genome assembly GCF_964656455.1 of Halichoerus grypus. NCBI lineage: Eukaryota > Metazoa > Chordata > Mammalia > Carnivora > Phocidae > Halichoerus > Halichoerus grypus. The sequence continues at coordinate 46,937,031 of NC_135714.1, forward strand.
GTGAATGATCCTTTTAATGTATTGTTGAATGTGGTTCCCTCATATTTTGTGAGCACTGAATTGGATTTTACGTGAATTTTAGCATAGTTCAATACTGTAAAATGTGCTGTATAGTACAGAATTAAAATGTGCCCTCAGTTATTGGGTGGGATTTATTTCAGGGCTTCTTACCCAGTAGAGTGGAGCAGAATCTTACTGGTCTATGCTAAAGATCTCCTCAGGCCCCGATGGAGACTTTATTTAGGAGGGGCTGAGTGTGATAACCTTTTCATGCTGTGAAATTGAAAGTTAGGAGAGTGGTGCCATGTCTCAGCACCAGGAATACAACTAAGGATATAAGTAAATTAGGGCAAGTGATTTTCATTACAGCATGCTATATAAGGGCTGTCAATTTAGATTTTCAATAGTTTCTAGAATGGTATTTTCATTTATTTGTTGTCCTTATAACTTTTGGTAATTCTTTATAGTGCTAATATTTTATTTTAGTAACTTTGGGGAAGCAAAAAAGAAAATTGACAATATATGTAAATCTCAGGCTTGTGGAGAAGAGAAGAGTCAAGTACAGGATGAGCAGAATCAATGGAAACAAATGAATCTCTAGGGTTTGTTATAAGGAGATAAGAAAAGCATAGGGAATTATGCTGGGATAACACGTGGCTGTTATATTAAAAAGAAGATATTCACATATGCTTTAGAAATAGAGTAAACCTAGCAAAGAAAAATATATTGTCATTGTTTGCAACAATTGGCTCCTTATATTTCTTATATAGAGAGAATCTCCACTTTAATATTTTCCTAATATCTCAAACTCAAAATACCTGGTACTATATTTATCAATTTTTCTCTTTTCATTTTTTCTTATTTCCAAAATTAGAACAGGATTAGAATCTTTCATTTTTAGGAAATATTATATGTTCTTAACAATTTTATGCAAATAACTAATTAAATATATATATAAAAGTATATAACTATAAAGCTTTATTTGTTAAAACTGAGGTCCACACTCATATTTGTGAAATTCTGCAAGATCTGTATGATTAAAAATTGTGGATTTTAATATAATAAACTGGAAGAAAAAATTAAGCAGAGCAGAATTATCTGTATTATCACCTTTTAATAAATACTGAAAAAAATCTCAATGACCACATGTGTCTGTGTGGCCAATTACATTGGCACTAAGTCATGCTACTTTAATTTTCCTGAGCTAATAATAAAAGCATTGAGTTAAATATTCTACCTTTGTGATGCATTCATCACAGTAAAGGAAAAATAATGTCCTGTACAGAAAACTGTATAGTTCAGGTATAGAAAAGAAGTGGGAGAATTGAGGTATACTGTGTCACACAACCATAGAAACCTCCAGAATTAAGAGCCTATGATGAAATACTTAGACTCGTCAGAAGCAGTGATTTTCAAATGTCATTCATATTAATGTTGTTAATTTGAATGTTAAGATTTTTATTCATATTTGACATATACACTTGATTTGATATACTATTCTTCAGAAGCTAGAAGCATTAAATGTTGCATTTGTGTATGCTCAAGTAACATTATAAGAAAATAGTCAACGCTGGTTGTTCACATTTTACTCAGGTTTGAGAAACACTGCTATAATAGAACTACTGAGTGTATAAAGAGTATATGTGTATTAATCCTTAATGAAGGCCTAAAGTTCAAGAAGTAGAGCCAATCTATCTAAAATTTTCTACCCACTAGAACATTTCATAAGAACTATCGTTCATCCTCAGTGTTTTTTCTAACACATCAGGTATATTTTCTTCCTTTGCATCTGTTTTCACTGCTTACTCCCTTGACTCGGATTGCTCTCTGTCCATCCTCACTGCCTTAACTTGACTAAATACCTCAACTAACAGCTTCTCTCCACTCCTGACTTACTGTAATATATATTCTTCTGAAAGTATTGTCACATGACACATTTTACTTATTCATATATATCAATGTCTCATATATCATTCATATATAGATAATGTTTGTATATATCATATACATATCATTATATACAATTTTTTTCTGGGATCCCCCAAAATCTATAAGCTCCTTGAAGGACTGCAGAGCACAGTGCCTTGTAAATAGTGAGTGCACCATAAACAGTGCTTTAAATGCACACAGAGTGAGAAATCTAGCCAGCATCAGTGCATGCCAAATCTCCATTATAGAAGCATATGACCCTTTAAAAGGGAAGACATATATTTGGGCATTTAAAGGGAAAATCTTCAAAGAAAGACCTATCATACCCTCCTCTCTTTACATAAAACATTATTCAGTCCCTACACAATGAAGGATCTATTCTTTATTAAGGATTAATACACACATATGGTCTTTTTTTTTTTTTTTTTTTGGTCTGTCTCCCTTCATTTAACATAATGTTTTTTTAATGTTCATCCATGTTATAGCAGTCTTGGTACTCAATTCCTTTTTATGGCTGTATAATGAACAATATCTCATTGTATAGATAGATCAAATTTCATTTATCCTCCATTTGTCATTTATAGACATTTGGATTATCTTCATTTTTGGATATTATGAACAATGCTGTATATAAACATTTTTGCAGAAGTTATTTTGCATGGACATGTTTTAAATCTCTTGGACACATACTTAAGAGCAGGGTTGTTGGATCAAATAAACTATGTTTAAAATTTTTGAGGAAAAGCCAAAGAGTTTTCCAAGTGGTTGGTCCATTTTACATTTCAATAAGAAGTGTATGAAATTTCCATTTACTTTACATTCTAGCTAGCACTTATTATTGCCCTTTTTAAATTATTGCTATAGCCATTATAGTGGGTATAAAGTGGTATCTCTTTATAGTTCGACTTCCATTTCTTTAATAACTGATGATGTTTAGCATATCTTCATCTGTTCATTGGTCATCTGTATACCTTTCTTGGATAAAGGAAGAAATACATTCTGCATTTTTAATTAGGTTGTCTTTCAATTGTTGAATTATAAGAATAAGTATTCTAGATACCAGCCTCTTATCCAATATATAATTTGCAACATTTTCTCTCATTTTGTGGATTGTGTTTTCAAAAACTTCCTTGATAGTATCCTTTGAAACACAAAAGTCATATTTATTAACTTTTGTTGGCTTGAGCTTTTGTGTCATATCCGAGAAACCACTGCTTAATCCAAAGTCCCAAAGATTTACACCTATTTTTTCTTCTAAGAATTTTATAATGTTAGCTCTTAGATTTAGGTTGTTCATTCATACTGAATTAAAATTTGCATATGGTATAAAGTAGGCACCCAAATTACTGTTCAAAGCCAGTTCTCCCAATACTGTTTGTTAAAAAAAAAAAATACTCTATTGAATCGTCCCAGAATTTTTGTTGAAAATAAATTGGCCATAGATGTATACAACTTTATTTCTAGATTCTCAATTCTATTTCATTGAACTATGTGTTTATCTTTATCCTAGGAGAACAAACTCTTCATTACTATGGCTTTGTAGTAAGTTTTGAAATAAGGACATTTTAATCCTTGAACGTGGTTGTTCTTTTCAAGTTTCTTTAGCTACTCTGAGTTATGTGCATTTTCATATGAACTTCTGGATCACCCTACCAATTTTTACAAAGAGGCCAAATGAAATTCTGATGGAGATTACAATGAATCTATTGATCAATTTGGGAGTATTACCCTCTTGACAATAGCAACTCCAATGAACATGGGATAGCTTTACACTTACTTAGATCTTAATTTTTTTTTCTAGGTTTTGTAATTTTCAGCATATAAATCTTATACTTTTTAATTAAGTTTATTCCTAAATAACTTACCGGTTTCGATGCTATTTTAAATTGTTTTAATTTTATTTTCAGCGGATTGTTCACTGCCAGTGTGTAGAAATACAATTAATCTTTTTAAAAAAGATTTACTTATTTATTAAAGAGCATGCATGAGCAGGGGAGGGGCAGAAGGAGAGGGAGAGGAGAGAGAGAGAATCTCAAGCAGACTCTGCACTGAGCACAGAGCTCCACACAGGGCTCCATCCCAGGACCCTGAGATCATGACCTGAGCCAAAAACCAAGAGTCGGATGCTTAACCAACTGAGCTATCCAGGTGCCCCAGAAATACAATTAACTTTTATATCTTGTATCTTTCGACCTTGCAGAATTTATTAGCTCTAATTATGTGTATTTATGTGAATTTCTTAACAATTTCAATATACGATATCATGTAATCTGCAAAAAGACATAATTCTTTTTCCTTTTCAACCTTTTTTTCTTTTCCTTCCCAATTGCGGTGGCTAGAATCTTCAGTACAATCTTGAGTATGGTAGTGGTAGCAGATATCTTTGCTTGTTTCAAATTACAGAGGGAAAGCTTCCAGTCTTTCATCATTATGACTGTGTTGTTTTTTATAGATGACCTCTATTAGGTTGAGAATGTTCCTTTATATACCTAGTTGGGGTGTGTGTGTGTGTGTGTGTTTAATCATCAAAGAGTACTGGATTTTGTTAAATGCTTTTTCTTTACCAAATGAGATGCTCATGTATTTTTTTTACTATATTAGTCAGTATGTGTAGTACAATGATTATTTTTTGTGTGTTGAACTACCATAGTATTACTTAGATAAATCCCAGTAAGTCATGTTGAATAACCCCTTTATGTGTTATTGAATTTGGTTTGCTATTTTGAGGATTTTTGTGTTTATATCCATAAGATATATTGGTCTGTAGTTTTCTTTATAATGTCTTTATCTGGTTTTAGTAACAGTGATATTTATACCACGGTATTAGTTCTCTTGATTTTTTGTAATCATTTGTGAAGGATTAATATTATTAAATATTTGGAAGAATTTGCTAGAGAAGAAACCTGGTCAAGAGATTTTCTTTGTGGGAAGTATTTTGATTATTCAGTTTCTGTACTTCCTGTAGTTCTATTCAGATTTTCTATTTTGAGTCAATTTCTGTAGTTTTTGTCTCTAAGAATCTATCCATTTTATCTAAGTAATATGATTTTTAGCATATAATTGTTCATAATATTCTCTAACGATACTTTTTATTTCAGTAACCTCCTTTACTTAATTTGTGAGTTTAGGAAATTGTGTCTTCTCACATCTTTGCTTGGTTTGTCAATTTTGTCAATTTGTTGATTTTTTTTTAAATTTCTATTCTATAATACATTTCTGCCCCAATACTTACTAATTTTTCTAGTTTATGTAGAAACTACATTATTTGAAAACATTCTTATGTGTTTAGAACTATAATTTTTTCCTGCAAGAACAAATTTAACTGCATCTTATAAATTTTGTTGTTTTTGTTTTCATTTATTTACTCTTATTTTCTAATTTTCTTTGTGATTTATTCTTGGATGCATTGATTAAATTGTTGCTTAAATTTCACATTATTTTGACTTTCTCGAATTATCTTCCAACTTCATTCATTAGTGGTGAGAGAACATATTTTGTATGATTTATATCCTTTTAAATTTATTGAAATTTGTTTTATGGCCTCATAATGTCTATCTTGGTGAATGTTCCAAGTGCACTTAAAATGAATATGTATTCTGCTGTGGAATGGTGTGCCAATCTGTCTTTTAATTGCATTGTTTAATCCATTCACAGGACACAGGTAGAATTTATGTCTGTCATTTTGTTATTGACTTTTATATACCTTACGTATTTTTCTGTTTCTTTATTCCTCCATTACTGTCCTTTTTGATAAATTGATATTTTCTAGTATACCAATTTAACACAATTGTCATTTCTTTTACTATATATTTTGTGTGTGCTTAGTGATTGCTTAAAATGATTACAATCTGGTTTAGATTAATAGCAACTAAATTTCAATAGTGCACAAAAATCTATTTCAATACAGCTTCATTCCCTCTTCTTTCCTTTATACTTTTATGTTTATATATATTACATCTTTATACATTATATTTCCATAAAAATAGCTCTGATTATGGCTTTATGCAGTTGTCTTTTATATCAGATAGGAAGAAAAAGCAGTTACAAAAAAATTAATTACACTATCATTTATTTATCTGTTTAGTTACCTTTATTAGTTTATTTAAGTGAATTTGAGATAGTGTCTAGTGTCTTTATGTTTCAGCCAAAAGGAGCCTCTGTATTATATCTTATACAGAAGATTTAGGGACTATTTCTCTTAGCTTTTGTCTTGGTGGCTCTTAATTGCTCCCTCATAAAAAAAAAAAAATTTGAATATAGAATTCTTAGTTGACAGCTTTTTTTTTTCTTTTCAAAATTTTGAATATGTAATCTCACTGCTTCTGGCTTCCATAATTTCTGATGAGAAATGAGTTGTAAATCTTATTGAGGAGCCCTTGAATGTGATGAATCATTTCTCTGTGCTTTCAAGATCCTATGTCCTGTCTTTTGACAGTTTGATTATAAAGTGTCTAGCTACAGATCTCTTTGAATTTATCCAAATCATAGGTCACTGAATATTATAGATGCATAGATTAATATTTGTCACTAAATTTTGTAAATTTTCAGAAGTTTTTTTTTTTTTCAATTTTTTTTTTGTCCATCCCTTTCTCCTCTTTCTGGAATTCCCATTGTGGTGATCCACGATCCATTGTTTTCATATAACACCCAGTGCTCCATGCAGTATTGCCCTCCTTCATACACATCACCGGGCTAACCAATCCTCCCTCCCCTCTCCCCTCTAAAACCCTGTTCATTTCTCAGAGTCTATAGTCTCTCATGGTTCATCTCCCTCCGGTTTCCACCCCCTTCATTTTTCCCTTCCTTCTCCTAATGTCCTCCATGCTATTCCTTATGTTCCACAAATAAGTGAAACCATATGATAATTGACTTTCTCTGCTTGACTTATTTCACTTAGCATAATCTCCTCCAGTCCCATCCATGCTGATGTAAAAGTTGGGTATTCATCCTTTCTGATGGCTGAGTAATATTCCATTGTATATATGGACCACATCTTCTTTATCCATTCATCTGTTGAAGGGCATCTCGGCTCTTTCCACAATTTGGCTATTGCGGACATTGCTGCTATGAACATTGGGGGGCATATGGCCCTTCTTTTCACTACATCTATGTCTTTGGGGTAAATACCCAGTAGTGCAATTGCTGGGTCATTGGGTAGCTCTATTTTTAAATTTTTTGAGGAACCTCCACACTGTTTTCCAAAGTGGCTGTACCAACTTGCACTCCCACCAACAGTGTAAGAGGGTTCCCCTTTCTCCACAACCTCTCCAACATTTGTTGTTTCTTTCCCTGTCCATTTTTGCCTATCTAACTGGTTTAAGGTGGTATCTCAATGTGGTTTTGATTTGAATTTCCCTGATGGCTAATGATGATGAACATTTTTTCATGTGTCTGTTAGCCATTTGTATGTCTTCTTCAGAGAAGTGTCTTTTCATATCTTCTGCCCATTTTTGACTTACTTGTTTTTTGGGTGTTGAGTTTGAGAAGTTCTTTATAGATCTTGGATACCAGCCCTTTATCTGTAGTGTCATTTGCAAATATCTTCTCCCATTCTGTGGGTTGCTTCTTTGTTTTGTTGACTGTTTCCTTTGCTGTGCAGAAGCTTTTTATCTTGATGAAGTCCCCAAAGTTCATTTTTGCTTTTGTTTCACTAGCTTTTGGAGATGTATCTTGAAAGAAGTTGCTGTGGCTGATGTCAAAGAGGTTACTGCCTATGTTCTCCTCTAAGAATTTTGATGGATTCCTGTCTCACATTGAGGTCTTTCATCCATTTTGAGTTTATCTTTGTGTATGCTGTTAGAGAATGGTCGAGTTTCATTCTTCTGCATGTGGCTGTCCAGTTTTCCCAGCACCATTTATTGAAGAGACTGTCTTTTTTCCATTGCATGTTTTTTCCTGCTTTGTCAAAGATTATTTGACCATAGAGTTGAGGGTCCATATCTGGGTTCTCTATTCTGTTCCATTGGTCTATATGTCTGTTTTTGTGCCAGTACCAGGCTGTCTTGGTGATCACAGCTTTGTAATATAGCTTGAAATCAGGCAACGTGATGCCCCCAGCTTTGTTTTTCTTTTTCAACATTTCCTTGGTGAGTCGGGGTCTTTTCTGATTCCATACAAATTTTAGGATTGTTTGTTCCAGCACTTTGAAAAATGTCATTGGAATTTTGATCAGGATGGCATTGAAGGTATAGATTGGTCTGGGTAGCATACACATTTTAGCAATGTTTTTTCTTCTGATCCATGAGCATGGAATATTTTTCCATCTTTTTGTGTCTTCTTCACTTTCTTTCATGAGTGGTCTGTAGTTCCTAGAGTATAGATCCTTTACCTCTTTGGTTAGGTTTCTTCCGAGGTATCTTATGGTTTTTGGTGCTATTGTAAATGGAATCATTTCTCTAATTTCTCTTTCTACAGTTGCGTTGTTGTTGTATAAGAAAGCAACTGATTTCTGTGCATTGATTTTGTATCCTGCCATGATACTGAATTGCTGTATGAGTTCTAGTAATTTGGGGGTGGAGTCTTTTGGGTTTTCCCCATAAAGTATCATGTTGTCTGTGAAAAGAGAGAGTTTGACTTCTTCTTTGCCAATTTGAATACCTTTTATTTCTTTTTGTTGTCTGATTGCTGTTGCTAGGACTTCTAGTACTATGTTGAACAATAGTGGCAAGAGTGGGCATCCTTGATGTGTTCCTGATCTTAAGGGAAATTCTCTCAGCTTTTCCCCATTGAGGATAATATTCGCTGTGGGTTTTTCATAGTTGGATTTTATGAACTTGAGGAATGTTCCCTCTATCCCTATATTCTGAAGAGTTTTAATCAGGAAAGCATGTTGTATTTTGTCAAATGTTTTTTCTGCATCAATTGAGAGGACCATATGGTTCTTCTCCCTCCTCTTATTAATGTGACCTATCACATTGACTGATTTTCCAATGATGAACCACCCTTGCATCCCAGGGATAAATCCCACTTGGTCGTGGTGGATGATCCTTTTAATGTATTGTTGGATCCTATTAGCTAGGATTTTGTTGAGGATTTTGGAATCCATATTCATCAGGGATATTGGTCTGAAATTCTCCTTTTTGATGGGGTCATTGCCTGGTTTGGGGATTAAGGTAATGCTGGCCTCATAGAATGAGTTTGGAAGTTTTCCTTCTGTTTCTATTTTTTGAAACAGCTTCAGTAGAATGGGTATTATTTCTTCTTTGAATGTTTGGTAGAATTCCCCAGGGAATCCATCAGGCCCTGGACTCTTGTTTTTTGGGAGGTTTTTGATCACTGCTTCAATCTCGTTACGGGTTATTGGCCTATTCAGGTTGTCAATTTCTTCCTGATTCATTCTAGGCAGCTTATAGGTTTCCAGGAAGGCCTCCATTTCATCCAAATTGCTCAGTTTATTGGCATATAGTTGTTAATAATTTCTAATAATTGTTTCTATTTCCTTGTTGTTATTCGTGATCTCTCCCCTTTCATTCATAATTTTATTAATTTGGGTCCTTTCTCTTTTCTTTTGGATAAGTCTGGCCAGTGGTTTATCGATCTTATTCATTCTTTCAAAGAACCAACTTCTAGTTTCGTTGATCTGATCTACTGTGTTTCTGGTTTCTAATTCATTGATCTCTGCTCTAATCTTAATTATTTCTCTTTTAATGCGTGGCTTAGGCATCGTTTGTTGCTTTTTCTCTAGGTCTTTAAGGTGTAGAGTTAGTTGATGAATTCGGGATTTTTCTATTTTTTTGAGTGAGGCTTGGATGGCTATGTATTTCCCCCTTAGGACCGCCTTTGCAGTATCCCATGGGTTTTGAACCAATGTGTTTTCATTCTCATTGGTTTCAGTGAATTGTTTAAGTTCTTCTTTGATTTCCTGGTTGACCCAAACATTCTTGAGCAGAGTGGTCTTTAGCTTCCAAGTGTTTGAATTTCTGCCAAATTTTTTCTTGTGATTGAGTTCCAGTTTTAAAGCATTGTGGTCTGAGAATATGCAGGGAATAATCTCAATCTTTTGTTATCGGTTGAGACCTGATTTCTGACCCAGTATGTGGTCTATTCTGGAGAAAGGTCCATGTGCACTCGAGAAGAATGAGTATTCTGTTGTTTTAGGGTGGAATGTTCTGTATTTATCTATGAGGTCCATCTGGTCCAATGTATCATTCAAAGCTCTTGTTTCCTTGTTGATTTTCTGCTTAGATGATCTGTCCATTGCTGAGAGTGGAGTATTGAGGTCTCCTACGATCAACCAAAATAAAGAGTCATATTGATAACAATACGTTAACAGTTGCCTTATGTAGATGGCGGCTCCCATGTTGGGGCATAGATATTTACAATTGTTAGATCTTCTTGTTGGATTATAGTGTCCTTCTGTGTCTCTAACTACAGACTTTAGTTTAAAATCTAATTTGTCTGATATAAAAATTGCTAGCCCAGCTTTCTTTTGAGGTCCGCTGGCATGGAAGATGGATCTCCATCCCTTCACTTTCAGTCTGGATGTATCTTTAGGTTCAAAATGAGTCTCTTGTAGACAGCATATGGATGGGTCCTGTCTTTTTATCCAATCTGCAACCCTATGCCGTTTTATGGGAGCATTTAGGCCATTCACGTTGAGAGTGATTATTGAAAGATATGAATTGTCATCATGTTGCCTGTGAAGATGTTGTTTTTATAGATTGTCCCTGTAAATTTCTGTTGTATATCACTCTTGGGGTCTTTCTCCTTTTATAGAACCCCCCCTTAATATTTCTTGCAGGGCCAGCTTAGTGGTCACATATTCTTTCAGTTTCTGCCAGTCTTGGAAGCTCTGCATCTCTCCATCCATTCTAAATGACAGCCTTGCCAGATAAAGTATTCTTGGCTGCATGTTCTTCTCATTTAGTACCCTGAATATGTCTTGCCAGGCCTTTCTGGCGTACCAGGTCTCTGTGGATAGGTCTGACGTTATTCTGATGTTCCTCCCTCTGTATGTAAGGAATCTCTTCCCCCTAACTGCCCTTAAGATGGTTTCCTTGGTCCTAAGATTTGCGAGTTTTACTATTACATGCCGGGGTGTTGGCCTGTTTTCCTTAATCTTGGGCGAGGTCCTCTCTGCCTCTAGGACACGAATGTTTGTTTCATTCCCCAGATTAGGGAAGTTCAGCTACGATTTGCTCAAATACATCTTCTAGTCCTCTCTCTCCACTCCCTCCAGAATTCCAATAATTCTGACATTGGAATGCTTCATGGTGTCACTTATTTCTCTGATTCTATTTTCATGGATTCTGAGTTGCTTTTCCCTGGCCTCCTCTTTTCCCTTTTTATCTATTAAATTGTCTTCCAGGTCACTGATTCATTCTTCTGCCTCACTTACCCTAGCTGTTAGATTATCTAGATTAGATTGGATCTCATTGATAGCATTTTTAAGTTCTGCCAATTCAGCTTTCATTTCTGCCCTTAGAGACTCTATGTTGCTATTAATTGATTTCTCCATTCTAGCCATTGTCCTCACAATTGCTAGTCTGAATTCCATCTCTGACATCTTGGTTATATCTGCATCCATTTGTAAATCTGCAGCATAAGTCATAATCTGAGTCTTTTCTAATTTGGGGGTTCCTCCTCCTAGTCATTCTGTTGATGGGTGGTTGAGGGAATGTATAGAGTCCAAATTATTGACCAGAACCCAAGCAAGATGCACCTGTTTTCTAGGGACGTTAGGGTTGCTGGCCTCTTGTTCTCCCAGCCTGTCTTCTGGGGGAGGAGCCTGCCGTGCTGTTACTCAGGCAACCCTGTTTGGGCAGAGTTGCCCTGCCCCCCTGTGGCAGGGGATGGGCTCAATGGGAATCAGTTTATTGGGGCTTTTGTTCTCTGGCCGCTTTCCCTGGCTGCTTTCCGCATCTCTTCCGAGAGTCAGAGCAGAAGAGACCATTTCCAACCCTCTGCATCAGAGCAGAGAGATCGCAGTCTGTTCTTCAGTGAGCTTTCCAGGCCACACTGTCTCCATTTGTGTCTGTGCTGCTATAAACTGCAGCGTTCTGGGTTGTGCTCCCCTCCGCAACACTCCCAGTCCTGCCTCCAGGTCAGCATGTCTCTGCCCTTTGTGCTTCTAAAACCACCAGCCACTCCCAGTTCGCCCCTCCACCCGACCGCTCCGGGTTTCTGTCCCAGGGGCTGCCTTAAAGTCCCTTCCCCGTCGCTACTGGTCTGCGAGTCTGTGCCCATCCCCAGTGCACGAGGCTATCACTCACCGGTGGTGCAGGATCCCCACAGCCAGGCACCCTCCCAATGCCATTTATCCTCTGATACCTGCCCATGAAATCACAGCTTCCTGCTTCCTACCTGGAAACCAACTGCCTGCGATATTCTGTTTTTAGAGATCCAGATCTATCTTCTTATATCTCAGCCTGAATTCGTGGGTGCTCAGAGTGGTCTGGTAGATATCCAGTTCAATTCTGGGGACCAGTTAGAATAGGGTCCCCTACTCCTCCGCCATCTTTTCTTCTCCCAGACAGAATAATCTCAGTTGACTCTTCAAGTTGGCCGATTCTTCCCTCTACCTATGAAGAATTGCTATTGTGACATCTAATGAAATTTTAAATTTTAGTTATTATAGTTTTCAACTTTAGAATTTCTTTTGGTTCTATTTTATAATTTCTATTTTCTATAATATTCTCTACTTGCTGAAATATTACTCCCATATCTGCCTTAAATCTTTAGACTATTTCCTTCTGTTCTTTGGATATTATCAAAATAGTTGGTTTAATTCTTTGTCTATTAAGTAAAACATCTGGGCTTTGTAAGGGACAGTTTATATTGACTCCTTTTCCCCCCATATAGGGGAAATAATATCCTATTTCTTTGAATGACATAATTTCCTTTTGAAAACGAGGTTCAGCAGTTTTCCTTGAATAAGTGAGCCTCAGATAATGGCAAGTCTTTGGTTAATTTCCAGAGTTCTAAAAAGGTGACTCTAACAAATTTCTTTCTAGTGTTCTTGCTGTTTTTACAGATGACAAGAGTTTTTGAGGTCCTTACTTTGCTATTCACTGACATCATTCCCAAAATATCATTATAATTGAATTTAAACCCCTTTAGTCGGGATTCATTAATGAAATTTCCACTATTCCCTATTGCCATATCCCTAGCACTCTATCCATACTCTTTGACCTGCCTATGAGGACTTTGAGTGTGCAGCCCTTTGTATCAATTCATGTATTTTGAATTTCTAGGCCAAATGTGGAATTATTATTTTGGTAATTTATAACCCAAAGAATTATAAAGGTTAACCATCTAATCACACACCTACTAAAATTTAATACTATATTTTACATCTTTGTTAATTTGAAACTTTAAAATGTTCTCATGCTTGCTTAAATTTACATTTTTTACAAAAGATTGTATTCTATGTATTAATTTATAATATGTGTTTTTGCTTGTGTTAATTGCTTAATCATCTAGTTTGCCCTTTTCACCCATAGTTTAATTTGTGTTTAGTTGTATTCTATTGAATTGCCAAAAGCAAATTACCAACTATGTTAAAGGGGATTCAGTGAATGACTGCACAGAGAAATGTTTAAGAAACTTCAAGCTAGGCGTCTTAAGAACTTGAATTTTATATAGTGTTTGGCATATTATGGACAATTTTTGAATATGAAAGGAGGTCTAATGCCCCAACAGTAACAAGTTGCTCTATTCATGACCTAGTTCTTTCACTGTTTATTATTATATCATATTTATTCTTTTTCTTTGTATTTTATTAATCTCTATAGCACACTTATACTTCAAGGCTTCTGCTTCCTCACAGATTTGATTGTTGTTTCTGTTTGCTATTCTTTCATTTTGTGTCATTCTCTGCAACTGCTTACTTATTCCATTTAGTTGATATTCAAACAACCAAGAGATATTTTTTAATTGGATAAGACTATAACAACCCATTATGGATCCTGTCAGTTGCATAAAGCTTTCATACTTGTCCACTTCATAAGTTATTGGCCATTATAGACATCTGGATTTGTTAATGTGTCCATCTAGCTAGTTTTTGTAAAGTCAATATAGTAAAGTTAGGTTGTAAAAGTGAAAGGAAACTGCCAAATGTGAGTGTGAGCAAACTGATAAACCAAGAGTTTTTGTAAGATTGCATTTTTCATAGCACATCTAATGAAGTACTTCATTTCCTTGAGTATACATTCACTCAAATTTAAACTCCTCTATATTTATTCCTATTCTTTTGATGAATAACAAATTGCCACAGTTGCATAAAACAAACAAACAACCATTATCTCATATTGTCTCTGGGTCAAGAGTCTGAGTATTTTTAGCCGGGTCCTTTGTTAAGGGTCTCATCAGTCTTATATCAAAAAGTTGGCTGGCTGCATTTTTATCTCAGATTTTAGGTCCTCTTTCAAGCTCACTAAATGTCAATTCTTTTTTTGTAGTTTTATTATTGAAGAGCCCATTTTCTTGCAAGCTGTTAGGAAAGGACTACCCTTTCTTTGCCACCCCCCACCCCTTATAGATCCTTGAATAACATTATAGCTTTGGTCACCAAGACCAGCAAAGTAATTCCTTCTAACTTTACTATGACAGTCTTATATGTCATAACATAATGACAGACGTGTTTATCCCGATACCTTGCCAAATAATGTAACCTAAATAAGGAAGTAAATATACCTTCATATTCACAATATCCACCCAAACTCAAGGGGGAATGATTATACAGAGCATATACATCAGGGGACAGGAATCTTAAGGGAGCATCTTATATTTCTCATAACTTGTAATTTTATATACAAGTTTAGATCATTTCTTATCAACACCACAGTTGTCATAATATCTCTGACAATATAGATGACCCTTATGCTACTGTTTTTGCTTGAGCTCTAAAGCTGTTCTATATTTGTTTTGTAAAAAGCTTCTTCATCCTGCTTGGAATGCCAAATGCATCTAGTCCTACATGCTGTATCTGTGACCTAAATTAGGAGAAATTCCAAAAGAGACTTTCAATCTCACTGTAACTACAGCATTTTAAATAATATCCCAAATGTGTACACTCAGATTGTCAAGAACTCGTGGGGCAAAAAATTGTGAGATAGAGTTACAAAGAGAAACTTGTTACTTTCTAACCCCTCCCCTACTGATATAAATGTTGTAAAATACTTGAGGTAAAACATAAATATGTATACATATATAAACTGTAAGTATGGGACCAAATCAAGATTCATAGAGTTAACACATAGATAGAACCACAAACTACATCAAGAAATATAATCTAGATATTACCCCAGAAACTCCTTTTGAGAGCCATCACTTATTTATCCAGAGATAGTTGCTATTATTCAAAAATCATGGTTTAGTTTATTTTTATACTCTATGTAAATGAAATAAGGGTAAATGCTCCTTCATGTCTGGTTTGTTATGTTTAACATTTTTGTGAGATTCTTTCATGAGTTTGCTACATATAAGAGTTTGATTGAATGAATACACTACAATTTGTTGATCTACTTTCTTTGGCTGCTTTTGGAGATTTTGTGTATGTTTTTTGAAAATTTTACTTTCCTTTCTTCTGTCCTTTCTCTGGGGTTTCATAACGAATTTTTGGGCTGATGCCCTTTATTAGGTTTTGAAAATTGCTAGCTCTATTTCTTCATATATTGTTTCTACTCAACCCTTTCATGACTCCACTATACACATGATAAGTATTTTCACTGTGTCCTGATTTTATATGCTTTCCTATGTTTGTAATCAATTTTCCCTCCTTTGGAGAAGTTTGTATATTCTCTGTTGACCTGTCTTCAAATTCACTAATTCTCTCTTCTACTGGGAAACTTTCCTTGCGTATGTGTGCTCTTCTGTCACATAAGTATTCCTTCTTAAATATTTTTTTTTAATTGAGGGATAATTGATATAACATATTGGTTTCAGGTTGTACAACATAATATTTGTATGCATTACAAAATGATCACTATGGTAAGTCTAGTTACCATCTGCCATCATAAAAAGTTAACTTTTAGGATTTACTCTTTTGGCAACATTTGAGTATTCTTTACAATATTATTGACTATAGTCAGCACGCTCTACACTATATCCCCATATCTTACTTTATAACTGGAAGTTTGTTCTTTTTAACCCCCTTCACTTATATCCTCACCTCTCTTCTGGTAACCTGCATTCTGTTCTCTGTATCTATGATTTTTGTCAACCTGTCATGTTTTTTAGATTCTACATATAATGTAATTTGTCTTTGTCACATTTATATCACTTTGCACAATTACCTTAAGTTCCATTCATGCTGTCAAAAACAAGGCTTCATTTTTCTATGGCTGAATAATATTCCATTTTATGTATATACCACATTTACTTTATCCATTAACCCCCTAATGGACATGTAGGTTGTTTCCATATCTTGCATATCAGTAAATAATGCTGCAATGAATACCCCATATCTTTTTGAATTAGTGTTCTCATTTTCTCCAGGTAAATACCCAGAAGTGGGATTGCTGAATCATACGGCAGTTCTCTTTTTAATTTTTTGAGAAAAATTCATACTTTTCCCACAGTGACTATACCAATTTACATTCCCACTTATAGTGCACAAGGGTCCCCCTTTTCCCCACATCCTTTCAATACTTGTTATTTCTTGCCTTTTTGATAAAAGCCATCCTAAGAAGTGTGAGGTAATATCTCCTTGTGGTTTTGATTTGCATTTCCCTGATGATTAGTGATGTTCAACACCTTTTCATGTACCTTGGAAAAATGTCTATTCAGGTCCTCTGCCCATTTTATAATCAGATTTTTTGCTATTGTATTTTGAGTTCTTTATATATTTTGAATATCAACCTCTTTATTAGATAGGATTTGCAGATATTTTCTCCATTTGGTGGACTGTCTTTTTATTTTGTTGGTTTCCTTTGTTATATAGAAACTTTTCATTTGTTTTTCTTTGTTGTCTGTTTTTAAAGTGAGATCCAGATATTCGTTGCCAGGACCAATGTGAAGTAGATGACCACCTATGTTTTCTTTTAAAAGTTTTATGGCTTCAGTTCTTATATTCAAGTCTTTAATCCATTTTGAATTAATTTTTGTGTATGGGGTAAGATGGTTCAGTTTCATTCTTTAGTATGTGACTGTCGAGTTTTCTCCACACCCTTTATTGAAGAGACCATCTTTTCCCCATTTTATATCCTTGGCTATTTTGGTCATAAATTGACATATATGCATGTTTATTTCTGGGATATCTATTCTGTTCCAATGATCTGTCTGTTTTTATATGGCAGTTCCATATGGTTTTGACTACTGTAGCTTTGTAGTACAGTTTTAAATTAGTGAATAATGCCTTCAGATTTGTTCTTTTTCAATATTGGTTTCGCTATTTAGGGTCTTGTGTGGTTCCACACAAATTTTAGGATTGTTCTATTTCTGTGAATTTTGGTAGGGATTGCGTTGAATCCGTATATTCCTTTGTGTAATATGGACATTTTAACAATAGTAATTCTTCCAGTCCATGTGCACTGAATATATTTCCATTTCTTTGTATCATCTTCAATTTTTTTCATCAATGACATAGTTTTCAGTGTACAGGTCTTTGATCTCCAGAAGTGTTCTTTCTTGTTATTTAAACTTTGTTAGTTAGCTTGGCAGTTGGGGTTGTGGGGAGAAGTTTCTGTTGTTTTGATTATGCTTCAAATTTATCTTGCCTTTTTCTCTTTGAACTTACTTAAATAACTTTTGCAACCACAACCATACCCCAAAATGGCTCTTAACAAATGTCTTCATTTATTCAATATAGCAGTTAATTTCAATCCTTATCTTGCTTGAACATAGTATAATGTTCTTATCAAAACATATTCTGCACAGGACTTCCAGGACTCTAAATATGCATCATTTCTTAGGGTTGCATTTTCTCAGACTCCTTTGCAGAGTCACTTTTATTTACACATTCTATTAACACTGGGATTCTCCAGACTTGTTTTTGGTCTTTTAATCTTGATATCTATGCTAATTTGAAATTAGATGAAATGATGTCATCTAATATCATCTATGTATTGATGATTCCTAAATTTATATTACTAAGCAAGGCATCTTAGACTCTCTAGAGTTACATACCCAACTGACTACTTGAAAATTTTACATGAGTGTCTAGTAAGCTTTTAAAACTTTTCTAAAAAAAAAAAAAAAAGTTATTTTATCCTCCCTTAATCTCCAATCAGTTCTGTTCTTGCATTATTTCCCATGGCTACTCCCTCATTCAATTAAAAAAGATATATTTCTCTTTCCTTTTTTCTCAAAAACAAATATCTTCCAGTTAATGCTGTTGGACTTATATAAAGAATATATTTACTTTGCAACACCTCTATTGCTACCACTCTGTTTCAAGCCACCAATATGTCTCTCACAGATTTTTTGGTTGCTCCTCGTTGTCTCTGTGTTTCCATCCTTAATGCTTCTTTAGTCTATTAGCAACATAGCAGTTGAATTCATTCTATTAAAATGTAAGTTAGGCCATGTTATTTCCCTGCTTACAATTTAGTTATTTCCTTTCTTATTCAGCGAAAATCCAGTTCTTCTGTTGTCCTCTAAGGTGCTTCATGAATTAGGATACATGTCCAAAAACAACAGAACTAACAATTTATCCTTCTACACTTGCCTCCTCCCAATTTCTGGCAACTGCTTCTCCAGAGCCTTTACACTGGCTATTCCCAGATATTAATAGGGCTTATTCCCCCACTTTCTTAAATGCTTACCCTCAGAGATCATTTTATCAGAGTTTCCATGGCCATGATGGCAATAATTTCAGGCTTTCCTTGGAGATATCACATAGCATACAAAACTTCATGTTTTTCTCCTTGACACTTGTCATACACAAGCTTTCTGTTTTATGTATGCAATATATACCTGTCACCAGAATATAAACTGAATGAGTGTAGGGATTTTTGCCCAGTTTACTGCTACATCTCAAAAAAAAAAAAACAAAAACAAAACAAAAGCAGCTGGTACATAATGGTGCCCAACAATATTATTTATATTAATTAATACATTTTATTCTGTAGCCCAATATAGCATTTTCAATACTTCATGATTAAAGTCTCCTTTATAACCATAACAACAGGTAATTTTCACTTAGATGTTCATGGTGGGCACTTTATTTTCTTCACATTACCAGAGAAAGAAGGTGATCAAGTGTGCTTTTGCCTCACAACATAAACTAATAGTGGCATACTCTGCTCCTTGCAAATAACAGCCTTGAAGTTTTGAGTGATCATATGTATTTGGGTTGAATTATTAGGAAGCACACTGTGGCCACAAATTTAAGTAAGCCAAATTCTCAATCCTCATTTATTAATACATCAATACTAAAACTCTTAATTTTATTTGTACCTATCTTTGTCTGTCTCAATCTGCTTTAGACTTAGAAGATGAAGATGGATGGATGCTCAATAATGAACCTGAAAAAAAAAATGACATTGAGAAATAAATTGAGTGGCATTTCCTGTGTAAACTAGCAGGTACTGCATCACCAAGGGGATGGCTTAAATTTTTAGTGCTTTTATAAATTTGGATCTTGTATTTTTATTTCAATGGTTTGTAACTATATTGGGACTGGATTTTTACTACTGTAGATCAAATGTGTGGGCTTAGAAAGTACAAGTCCAGGTATGCATCTCTAGTTTGATATTATCTATGAATATGTCTTTTTAAGTAATTAGAGTTGAGGCAAAGATTATGTTAAAGGAAAAATAAAACATTTTATTAGTTAAAATTCAACTCCAAGAATGTCTTGTATGTAAGGTTTATAGAAATTAACAGAATAGGACTTTGGTTGTTGTTTTTTGTTTTGTTTTGTTTTTTCTCTATATGTTGTTCATTAGTACCAGATTTCTAGTCTGATTTCGTCCTATAGAACATTCTGTTATATGTTTTGTGCCAGGCAAAAATAGGTTTTGTGCCAGGTGAAAAGAGGCATTGTTAGAACAAGTGCTTGAAATCCTGTTCTTATATAGAATATTTTAATCTAAAATTAGGGAAGAAATGGTAGTATTTTGGAATTATGTGCTGTCCTTAGTCCACTAAACTCTACTTGTGACCATTACTGCATCACAGAGACACAGGAAGGTTTTCCCAATAGAAAAGCCATTAACTTTATGATACATCATTTACTTTAAATAAAGAGATTATGCTGTCTTTAGAGCTCAAGATTAAGTCCAGTCCTTCAATTAAAAGATCAATGCTCTTTTCCTAGAAATAGATTTTGCCCCAAAAATTCAACATTGATTTTAAAAATATATTTCTCCCTTAATACCAAAACAGGAGCAGTTAATACTTGTTTTTTCTCAAAAAGGAATTTTATTTATTACCCCTCTGAAATTTTATCACTAGTAAATCTATCTTCTGTAGATAAATGGTTTCTGTGTATGTTAAAGACATATGTTACATATAACCTTTTATTTCTGCACTTCCCTAAATAGTTGAACATTCCCTAGCTTGATTGATTATGCATATATTTCTCAATCTTCATGATTATAAAGGATATTATCATTTTCTGATATTTTCTTAGTTAGACCTAGTCAGCCCTGACATGCTATCCAGTATTTGGGAAAGCAAGCATGGTACAGCAGTTAAAGAAGTTTGGTGGCTGAGGAACACTGGCTTACAGAATGTCAATATCCATTTCTACAAAACTTTAAAGCTGTTCCTAATAAAAAGCTGCACCAAGTTTGGAAAATAGATCATGTTTCCAACAAGCTGAGATTTGTTTTAAAATCTTTATCAGGTTGTTCTCTGGGAGAAGGGATAAATGGGAACCCATGAGTGACTATACAGTAGGGGCAGATAAGGAAAGTAGGGGGGAAAAAAAATCTAAGATAACCAACCAACCAAAAGTCCTTGATTAATTACATTGGTATTCCTGCTCTACTTATTCTCCACAGTTGCTGTTGCAGCTAATAATAATCTTCATGTTTAGGTACAATAAGGCAAGGCTACTTTCTTTTAAAGCAATCTCAATAGTTACATTCTGTTAACTCAAGGGATGCATCAACTCCTTAAAGACTTTTCAAGGTACAATCCTATTGTAAAAATTTCCAAGAAGCATTTTTCATATGACATTTAAAGGTAGACTATATTACTTCACATTTCCTTGTGGATTTTAATATTTATCTCCAATTCCAACCATAACCATTATCATTAATGCACAACTATTAAGGGATTACTATGTGTTAAGTATTGTAGTTTACAGAGTCATTTGACTTCCCCTCATTACAGAAAAAAGTTGCATTTTATAACAAGTCATTGATCTTCAACTTTCTTTCATTTCACTTTCCAGGCAGTTCCACATCAAACTATCTCTACTTAGAACTTGCAATTTTTCCCTGTTATCTCTTCTTGACAGTTTCTCATGTATTATAGCTCTCTGGAGATGTTTCGTATTTTATTCTCACTCTTGTCATTTGCTTGACACAGCACTTCTAAAAAAAAAAAAAGTATACTGCATATTAACGTTTCTCATAGGAAAGTTTTTGGCATTTTGTGTGAGATTATTTTTTATATAGGAATGCCCCTCTTATTAAAAAAGATTACTGTTTCTGAGCCTGTCCTCAAAATCTTACTACATATACTTGCAAGTATAGAACAAAAATGCTTCCATTCTTTCCCAAATGTCCTTTAAGAGAGTGATGCCATCCTTGCTTGAAAACTACTGCATCTAAACAAACTAAACATTCTCCAAAATTCATGCATTACTATTTAACAGATGTTGGAGACAATAATTCTAACATATTAGAAAAATGCCTGTTATATTTTGCAGTCAACAGATATATTGTTGGGTTGGATTCTGACTCAGCTGAATCCAACTGAAAACTAAAACAGTAGCGACCTAGGTGTGAGAATTGTGGGGACAGGGACCATGGAGGCTGTGCTGAACAAGCTGGTGTCTGTGGATGGCCTGCTGAAGTATGAGAGGGCAGCAGGCTCCATGTCCAAGAGCATGCAGTTTGAGTGTGCCTGGTGCAAAGTAAGTACAATGAGGACATCTGTAAAGGCACTGCACAGCTGGAGGAGCAGCAGGATTATGTCTTCTACCTGGCTGTGGGGAACTACCTGCTCAAAGAATAGAAGAAAGCACTCAAGTATGTGCGGGGGCTGCAGCAGACACAGCTCCAGAACAACCAGGCCAATGAACTGGAATGGTTCATTGACAAGGGCCATGGAAAAAGATGTACAACTGGGCATGGCCATTGCTGGAGGCATGACCCTGGGTGGGACGGGCTTGGGCTGGACTCATTGGACTTGCTGTATCCAAGTGCAAATCCTGAATGAGACTGTACCTCCTCCTCTGCCCAGGGATATGTACAAGCCCCTGGAGAACACTTGAAGAGGGCAGTGGACCCATCCATCCTTGCTGTCTCTTCTCCTGAACCCTATCACTCTCCTCTGGCCTTCAGACTCCTCTCCCTAAGAGGTATCCCATAGCCCCAAACCATGGTGCTTTGGAATGAGTGTAAATAAAATTGGGCTTTAGGTTGGGGAGAAATTCCTCACATTTGAAACTTAAAATAGCTAAACAGTAAGTCTGTGGTCCCTGGATACATTCAGGGAAATAATGCCACCAAATTTAAGAGAAAAATATACTTTCAGTTCACTCAGATATCCTAACAAATTTGACAGATTTAAGTTTTACATAGATTAATTTTTCAATATTTTAATCTAAATGAAAAATAAAAATTGAGGATGGGAGGGCTATCTTGAAATGTGGTTTAGTTTGGTTTAATTAATTTAGCAAAAAAATCTGGCAGTTTGGAGTTCCGCCTTTTCCCTTTTACAATTTCTAGGTTATTTGAAAGGTTACTTTTAGGATATAGTCTCCTTTCACTTCATACTATTAAAGTTTTTGCAATCAGTTTTAACACTAACAAATTGAAAAGGAAATGAAATGATAAAATTTAATTTTTCATTATTCTCATTAAAATGTAAAACATGGAATACATAGTAGAAAAACATACAATTCTCAAATGGATTTTTGTCTAAGAACCTGTAGACTTCTAGGTTCAGGAGGATGCTGGGTTTGTATTTTGCAAATTTTTTGGAGTTACATTACTCTAGAAGTAGTTACATAAATAGTTATGAAATTAAAACATTTTAGAAGATTTCTAAATTATCAAAAGAATATAAAAAAGGACTTCAGGATGCCTGGGTAGCTCAGTCAGTTAAGCATCTGCTTTGGGCTCAGGTCATGATCCCAGGGTCCTTGCTCAGCGGGGAGCCTGCTTCTCCCTCTCTCTGCTGCTCTCCCTGCTTGTGCACTGGCTTTCTCTCTCCCTACAACAAATAAATCTTAAAAACAAACAAAAAACTTCATAATTATACAATTTTTTGAACACTAATATCCCAGGCTTTATGTACTTCCTAAGCTTTTATTTCTATTATATCTAACAAACAGTTTCTTATTTAATCCTTACTACAACATTTGAAGGTATGTTGTGTCCCCAAAAAGCAGAAAAACTAAGGATTATAAAAATTAACATTTTAAATGTCACACAAAAAAGCAAGCTATAGCACCAATATTTGTATGTAAATCTGTACATTTGTAAGCATTTTAAGCAATATCTACTATTACAATTATGTTTTTATTTTGTTTATCTAATTTTATCATACTGTGAGAAGGTTTTGCATGTTAGAAAACACAGATTGGCATTAGTTACTATCTGGCATAGTAATTTCATGTAGATAACCATGGCAATTTTCACTTCTAGGCTTGCTCTCTTTGTGGTCTTCTTTAAACAACCTCACAATTTCCTGTATCATTGAGATGAAAGATAGACAGTCTTTGCCTATTATTTGAGAAATGAATTTCTCATGATTTTTATTATAATTTATATAATTATGCTTATTGTGGATAACTTAGAAGACAGACTAAAGAAGTATAAGATCAAAATTACCTAATGCCATATAGTTATAACCCCTGTATGTACATGTTGCTCTCTATGCTTCCAGAAGAGAGCTGGGCTACAGAATCAGGCAACTTTGACAGGTCCTGCAGAACTGCCTTTTATATTGAAAAAATTCTTTCAACAAAAAGTGTTTGATAACATATTCACATCATAGTGAACTATGTTAAATATCTTGTAGTTTTAAGGCATATGAGTAAAAAGTTGAGGCCAACCTTTTGTAAAACATACAGAGGTGAATCATTTCAAAAACGATGTTGGAACTGAGGCTACAATCTCTTTCAACGGAAGTTTTTACATTGCACAGTTTAAACTTCTCATTTTCTAACATTACCAAACATGATACATTGAAGATTGTGTCTCAACAGCTAATTACACAGATTCTAAATTAAAGGGTGCCTGTATCAATGTAGTGTAAACCATTTTAAGCATTTTAAACTTTTTGCAGATATTATAATCTTGAAGTTTCAAAAGCCAAAAATATACTAAAATATTTTTGTAAACATTTACTCTGGTATATATACTCAATTGAGTAGCTTTTTAAGCAAAAATAAAGATTCCTTATTCCATATTTTCTGTACAAATATTGCACGTAACAACTTTTGTAAAAACCACGTAGGCTTAAAGAGTGTTATTAATTTTAGAAAGAGTGAGTGAGGTGAGTGCGTGAGAGAGAGCACAGGAGGCAGGGGCAGAGGGAGTCTTAAGCAGACTCCATGCTGAGTGAGGAGCCTGACATTGGGCTCGATCTCATAACCCTGAGATTATGACTTGAGCCAAAACCAAGAGTCAGAGGCTAACTGATTGGGCCATCCAGGCACCCAAAGAGTGTTAGTATTTTATATTTTAGTTTGTTCATATTTAATAAAGAACATGTAATTATGAAAATAATTAAACTGCCCTAATACTTTATCAAATTGTAAATTCATATTTTTTGTGCAATGCTCAGTAACCTATTTATTTTTTCTTGGACTAAATTTGTTCTTTATTTGATATTAAAGGAGCTTTATAAATACAAATGTGCATAACTGAACTACTTTAAGTCTTTAACCATTTTTGTCTATGTCTTACCTCCCAGTTAATTACATATGCAAAGTAACTCTAGGGTCTTTGTCATCCCAAGTTAAATTTTCACTCAACCAAAGGTGTTTTAACCTAGGCAATAGTTGTTGGATATAAAGGCTATTATATAAACAATAAACAGTATCTCAAAGAAAATGAATTCTAAAGCCTCCATAATTTAAAAATTTGCTAAATCATGATATATGTATATGTACATAAATATATTCATGGAATACATTATATAATACATAATAAGGGGCGCCTGGGTGGCTCAGTCATTAAGCATCTGCCTTCGGCTCAGGTCATGATCTCCAGGTCCTGGGATTGAGCCCCGCATCGGGCTCCCTGCTCAGCGGGGAGTCTGCTTCTCCCTCTCCCTCTGCCTCTCCCCACTGCTCCTACTCTCTCTCTCTCTCTGTCTCAAATGAATAAATTAAAAAAAAAGAATTCTATTTAATACATAATAAAACTATTATATCTTATAAAATTTATATCTAACAAGTTTTTGGTAACAGACATATTTGATTATGCACCCAAATATATTTTTGCAGATTATCTGTGATACACATGGTTATCAGATTAGTTCCTTATAACCATAAAAATAAGAGATTTGGCTGGATTTCTTAAACTTGAAGTAAAGATATAGCATCATTTAGAAAGTTTTATTTAAAATAGATTTTAATGTCATTTCTACCAGTTGGTAAAACTTAAAATATTTGCTATCAGCAGGATTGATTTTATTTTTTAATTTTTTTTTAAAGATTTTATTTATTTATTTGACAGAGAGAGAAAGAACATAAGTAGGCAGGGAGAGGGAGAAGCATGCTCTCCACTGAGCAGAGAGCCCAACATTGGTCTCAATCCCAGGACCCTAGGATCATGACCTGAGCCAAAGGCAGATGCTTAACTGACTGAGCCACCCAGGCAGCCCAGCAGGATTGACTATCACATCTTGTTTTGCATACTCTTAAAATAATTGGACTAGATGGAGAATTCAAACTGAAAAAATGACAAGGGATGCAACATAAATCTAATTATTAAATTAAAAGCAATTGCTGGTACCTATATAGGAGTTAATATATAATGCCTTATATAGTTCCATATTTTTTCCCTGAAGCTTAGAATTTTATCAAAAACAAACATAAAACAGCATTTCCTTCAATTTATTCCTCAAGAAAAGGATACTTTAGGAAAATTAAATTGAAAGGTGATGAGAGATTTGAAAATTGTATCATGTCAATGATAAATTCCTGATTTTGAGGATTTTACTTTGCTCATGAAAGAGTTCTTTGTTTATAAGAAATGCACACTGAAATATTTAAGGATAAATAAACACAGTATTGTAATAATTTACTCACATTAAGCAATTGGAAAAAATGCAAACAATTTTTGAATCTGGAAAGGTGTATACAGTATTTCATTAAAGTATTGTAGTATTCTTGCAATTACCCTTTAAAAGAGCCCCCCCCCCCAAAAAAAAAAGTAGGTGTAAAAAATTTAGTTACAGATTAAAAGAAATAGCCTACTAATCCAGGTTAAGTGC
The DNA here is from genome assembly GCF_964656455.1 of Halichoerus grypus. NCBI lineage: Eukaryota > Metazoa > Chordata > Mammalia > Carnivora > Phocidae > Halichoerus > Halichoerus grypus. Next base: position 46,963,467 of record NC_135714.1, read on the forward strand.
CTTTTTCAGTTAAGATATAATGCAAGCAGGCGCCTAGGTGGCTCAGTTGGTTAAGCGACTGCCTTCAGCTCAGGTCATGATCCTGGAGTCCCGGGATCGAGTCCCTCATCGGACTCCCTGCTCAGCAGGGAGTCTGCTTCTCCCTCTGATCCTCCCCTCTCTCATGCTCTCTCTGTCTTATTCTCTCTCTCAAATAAATAAATAAAATCTTTGAAAGAAAAAAAGATATAATGCAAGCAGTTTCAGGTACTCCTTTAGTCCTCAGATTTTTAACTTTTTTTTTTTTTTAAGTAGTAACAAGGCTGTCTATCCAATTTATTGCAAATAAAGCAATCACAGATTAGCAATGAACAGTGGAGGGCTTTTGAAGAGGAGTTGACCAAATAATAGTTAATAGACTAATTATAATAGATGACACTATACAGAGGAAAATACCTATCACTTTTTGTTGATAAGATGTGCTGAAGCCATATATTAGAGGTCGTTGTCTAAAAAACAAATTATGGAATTAGACCATCTAGATTCTAATCCATATTTTGGCTCTTGGAAGCTCTGTGCCCATAGGCAAGTTACTTAAACCCTCTTCCTTCAGTTCTCAAATCTGTAAACTGGGTGCAATAAAAAAAGCTCAAAATAGAGTTAAGCAAATACATATATGTAAACTGTTTAGAAAAAATATATATGGTACAAAGCATATGTGGTAAGTTATTAAATTTGTATAACTTGAATATTTTCTTCAATTGAAGTTTTATACCATAGCAAGCATTCCTCTTTGCTACTCTGTAGCATTCACTGTCTAAGAAAATATTTGTAGTTTGGTCAGAGATCATTTTATGTAGGTAACTTACTCATTATTCATGTATTCACTCAGCTATTCATTTATATATTGAATAATCTAGTATTTTGCCAATCTAGAAGAGAAAATGCATAGAAATACTTAAAATTAAAGATTTGGATAAATTTTATGTGTTTCAGCAGAGAGAATTTAAGGATGTTATGTGGGAGGTCTTGGGAAGGGTTAATAGAGAAGACCTAACATAGAGGCTCTGTAAGGTGTGGTTTGAAGGGTAGGGTTTCATAAGTTAAAATGGGATAGGACAGCATTCCAAGTGAAAGAGTTACCCAGCTGAAAACTTACTGAACAGATTTTCAAAGCCACAATAGCATTAAAAGTTTTATTTGTAAGCTATAGTTGATATCCTCTCTCCTTTACGGTCTCCTCAAAAGATTCTTCTGCTCTTTATTTAATTGAGAATGCCAGACCTTTAAAAATAGAGCTCTCAAGATTAATTTAGTCAGTATGGGACTCATTCAATAGGTGTGTGGTGGGGAGCAGCCCAGAAGACCAATGAGAGGTTATTCTAGTTATGACATATAACCATCTACCAGGAGGGATCCCAACAGTAAACAATAAAAAGAGTTTGGCTACAGGAACTATAAAATGCCACAGACTATATTTAACAAGGAATATGACCAAGAAACATAACATCTATAAAGAAATCTATAAAAATTTATTAATATAAAAAGATTTGAATAAATGGAGAGGTACCTTATGTCCTTGGATAGAAACCTGGATAATACAAAGATGGCTAACTGCTAGAGTTAGTACATTTTAATCCAAACCCTAGAAGATTTTAAGATTCTCCAAAATCATTCCAAAGTTCATCTAGAAAATAAAATGAATCAACTATTTGAATTAGCTTGCTTGTTGAGTATTTCTATCAGATATATTGAACCAAAATAAAAAATGTAGTATTAAGATATGAATAAACAGAACACAAACACATGCAGAATAATGGTATCCTTTATTTCTGTGAGTATAATTTAGAAAAGCATAAATAAACTATAATATCACAGAAAACTCACAAAAGGGTATTTGAAAAATAGCAACTTTGAAAAAAATGTTTAGCCTAACACCTTGCCACACTTTTTTCATCTAAAGAATAGACTATAAACACTGGAAAATAAAAATATTGTCTAATTCTGTAGACAGATAATAGTCTAAGATAAAAATTATAATTGTACAGAAAGTATTCATAATTATACATAATTTCACTTTAGTGTATCAAAAATATATCAATGACTGAGAAAATATATTTAATTTCTTATAAGTTCATGAATTTTTAAAAATCCGTAACATACAAAAATATGAACTCATAAAAGTAAACTGATATATAGCCTCCCATACCCTACTGAATCAACCACATTTGAAAACTTAGTTCAATAAGTCTTCATCAACATTGATTATTCTATTACTTTCAAAAAGGGTTGGCATTATAAGGTGAAAATATGTTCATATCCTTTAACTCACTCTTCAAATATTTGGGAACATATTAAAGAGAAGTAGTAGAATCTATTAAAGAGAAGTACTGGGGCAACTGGGTGGCTCAGTCAGCTAAGCAACCAACTCTTGATTTCAGCTCAGGTCAATGATCTCAGGGTCATGAGATTGAGCCCCACATTGGGCTCTATGCTCAGTGTGGAGCTTGCTTAAGATTCTCTCTCCCTTTTCCTCTGCCCCTCCCCCCCATCCACTTGCACACTCTCTCTTAAAAAAAAGAAAGAAAAAAGAAAAAGTATTACTAAAATGTACTAAAATGTATTACTAAAGTGTCTCGAATACACAACCTAACCCTACACCTAAAGGAGCTAGAGAAAAAACAGCAAATAAAGCCTAAACCCAGAAGGAAAAGAGATATAATAAAGATCAGAGCAGAAATCAATGAAATAGAAACCAAAAGAACAGTAGAACAGATCAACGAAACTAGGAGGTGGTTCCTTGAAAGAATTAACAAGATTGATAATCCCCTGGCCAGACTTATCAAAAAGAAAAGGGAAATGACCCAAATCAACAAAATCATGAATGAAAGATGAGAGATCACAACCAACACCAAAGAAATACAAACAATTATGAGAACATATTTTGAGCAAATATATGCCAGCAAATTAGACAATCTGGAAGAAATGGATGCATTCCTAGAGATGTATCAACTACCAAAACTGAACCAGAAAGAAATAGAAAACCTGAACAGACCTATACCCACAAAGGAAATTGAAGCAGTAATCAAAAATCTCCCAAGAAAAGCCCAGGGCCAGATGGCTTCCCAGGGGAATTCTACCAAACATTTAAAGAAGAATTAATACCTATTCTTCTGAAACTGTTCCAGAAAATAGAAATGGAAGGAAAACTTCCAAACTCGTTTTATGAGGCCACCATTACCTTGATCCCAAAACCAGACAAAGACCCCATCAAAAAGGAGAATTACAGACCAATATCCCTGATGAACATGGATGCAAAAATTCTCACTAAAATACTATCCAATAGGATCCAACAGTACATTAACAGGATTATTCACCACGACCAAGTAGGATTTATCCCTGGGCTGCAAGGTTGGTTCAACATCCACATATCAATGTGATACAATACATTAACAAAAGAAAGAACAAGAATCATATGATCCTCTCAATAGATGCAGATAAAGCATTTGACAAAGTACAGCATCCTTTCTTGATCAAACTCTTCAGAGTATAGGGATAGAGGGTACATACCTCAATATCATAAAAGCCATCTATGAAAAACCTACAGCAAATATCATTCTCAATGGGGAAAAACTGAGAGCTTTCCCCCTAAGGTCAGGAACGCGGCAGGGATGTCCACTATCACCACTGCTATTCAACATAGTATTAGAAGTCCTAGCCACAGCAATCAGACAACAAAAAGAAATAGAAGGCATCCAAATCAGCAAAGAAGAAGTCAAACTCTCACTCTTTGCAGATGATATGATAGTTTATGTGGAAAACCCAAAAGACTCAACCCCAAAACTGCGAGAACTTATACAGGAATTCAGTAAAGTGGCAAGATATAAAAGCAAGGCACAGAAATCAGTGGCATTCCTATACACCAACAACAAGACAGAAGAAAAAGAAATTAAGGAGTCAATCCCATTTACAATTGCACCCCAAACCATAAGATACCTAGGAATAAATCTAACCAAAGAGGCGAAGGATCTGTACTCAGAAAACTATAAAATACTCATGAAAGAAATTGAGGAAGACACAAAGAAATGGAAAAACATTCCATGCTCATGCACTGGAAGAACAAATATTGTGAAGATGTCAAAGCTACCTAGAGCAATCTACACATTTAATGCAATCCCCCTCAAAATACCATCACTGTTTTCAAAGCAATGGAACAAATAATCCTAAAATTTGTATGGAACCAGAAAAGACCCCGAATAGCCAGAGGAATGTTGAAAAAGGAAAGCAAAGCTGGTGGCATCACAATTCTGGACGTCCAGCTCTATTACAAAGCTGTCATCATCAAGACAGTATGGGACTGGCACAAAAACAGATACATAGATCAATGGAACAGAATAAAGAGCCCAGAAAGGCACCCTCAACTCTATGGTCAACTTATCTTCGACAAAGCAGGAAAGAATGTCCAATGCAAATAAGACAGTCTCTTCAACAAATGGTGTTGGGAAAATTGGACAGCCACATGCAGAAGAATGAAACTGGACCATTTCCTTACACCACACACAAAAATAGAATCAAAATGGTTGAAAGACTTCAATGTGAGACAGGAGTCCATCAAAATCCTAAAGGAGAACACAGGCAGCAACCTCTTCGACCTCAGCCACAGCAACTTCTTCCTAGAAACATCACCAAAGGCAAGGGAAGCAAGGGCAAAAATGAACTATTGGGACTTCATCAAGATAAAAAGCTTTTGTACAGCAAAGGAAACAGTCAACAAAACCAAAAGACAACCGATAGAATGGGAGAAGATATTTGCAAATGACATATCAGATAAAGGGCTAGTATCCAAAATCTATAAAGAACTTATCAAACTCAACACCCAAAGGACAAATAATCCAATCAAGAAATGGGCAGAAGACATGAACAGACATTTTTCCAAAGAAGACATCCAAATGGCCAACAGACACATGAAAAAGTGCTCAACATCGCTTGGCATCAGGGAAATCCAAATCAAAACCTCAATGAGATACCACCTCACACCAGTCAGAATGGCTAAAATTAACAAGTCAGGAAATGACAGATGTTGGCAGGGATGCAGAGAAAGGGGAACCCTCCTACACCGTTGGTGGGAATGCAAACTGATGCAACCACTCTGGAAAACAGTGCAGAGGCTCCTCAAAAAGTTGAAAATAGAGCTACCATATGATCCAGCAATTGCACTACTGGGTATTTACCCCAAAGATACAAATGTAGGGATCCGAAGGGGTACATGCACCCCGATGTTTATAGCAGCAATGTCCACAATAGCCAAAGTGTGGAAAGAGCCAAGATGTTCATTGACAGATGAATGGATAAAGAAGAAGTGGTATATATGTACAATGGAATATTATGCAGCCATCAAAAGGAATGAGATTTCGCCATTTGCAATGACATGGATGGAACTGGAGGGTGTTATGCTGAGCGAAATACGTGAATCAGAGAAAGACATGTATCATATGACCTCAATGATATGAGGAATTCTTAATCTCAGGAAACAAACTGAGGGTTGCTGGAGTGGGGGGGTGGGTGGGAGGGATGGGGTGGCTGGGTGATAGACATTGGGGAGGGTATGTGCTATGGTGAGTGCTGTGAATTGTGCAAGACTGTTGAATCACAGATCTGTACCTCTGAAACAAATAATACAATATATGTTAAAAAAAAAAAAAGATAGCAGGAGGGGAAGAATGAAGGGGGGGAGATCAGAGCGGGAGACGAACCATGATAGACGATGGACTCTGAAAAACAAACTGAGGGTTCTAGAGGGGAGGGGGGTGGGAGGATGTGTTAGCCTGGTGATGGGTATTAAAGAGGGCACGTTCTGCATGGAGCACTGGGTGTTACGCACAAACAATGAATCATGGAACACTACATCAAAAACAAATGATGTAATGTATGGTGATTAACATAACAATAAAAAATTAAAAAAATGAGTAATAAGGGTGCCTGGGTGGCTCAGTTGGTTAAGCATCTGCCTTTGGCTCAGGTCATGATCTCAGGGTTCAGGGATGGAGCCCCACGTAGGACTCCCTGCTCAGCAGGGAGTCTGATTCTCCCTCTCCCTCTGCTCCTCCCCACCCCAACCCCCCTCATGTGCTTTCTCTCTCTCAAAATAAATAATATCTTTTAAAAAATGAGTTACAAAAACAATTGGGCAACAGTAATGTTTGTGAAAGACATTTCGTGGGCACCTGGTTGGCTCAGTCGTTAAGCGTCTGCGTTCGGCTCAGGTCATGATCCCAGAGTCCTGGGATCGAGCCCTGCATCAGGCTCCCTGCTCTGCGGAGAGTCTGCTTCTCCCTCTCCCACTCCCCCTGTTTGTGTTCCCTCTCTCGCTGTGTCTCTGTCAAATAATAATATATTTTTAAAAAATTAAAAAAAAAAAGAAAGAGACTTAGTGTGTATATATGCATGTGGGAAGAAGGGTACTTATAATAATATCTTATATCTTATATATCTTATATCTTAATATCTTATGATAATCTCAAAAAATGTAGTTATTTCTTTGAACTTTAGTGTCTTTACTATTCCAATACCTAACAGGATTTTTGTAAGCACAAAAGAAGGAAAAAGTTGCAGCACAGTGGAGTGCTATAATGCATGTAAAAGCACATATAAAGCACACGGCAGAGTCTATACATTAAAAAAAAAAAACTGTTACACTATTTGCTTTTGTCTATGCTTTTCATTAGCAAGCTTATATTCTATGCATTTATGTAACACTTTAGATTCAAATAGGAGTAATATTTTAAACATTTTTACGACTTGAATTATGCATATAGTGTTACATTCACAGTTACACACTTCACTTGAATCAACCAAGAAAATATAGCTCTTTAACTTTTCAAAAACTGATCACACCTTCCTCCTCTGTTGTGTAACAGAGAAAATTAAACTTGCCAATAAACAGTATATCAATCTTTTCAGGGTTGATCTGCCTCTGTTGCATTTTAAAATGTTCTTTTTAGTAGGTAGACAAAACATCTCACCATAATAAACTAGCATTGATAAAAGGAGTGTTATGTAATCTGCTAAACACATAAGGTACTTAATATATTCTTTTTTAGAATAATCAGAGGTCATCAAATGTGCCTCAGCACAGGGAATTTACAAGACCACCATATCTTTTTCTCAATTTCCTGCTCATTAAGCAACATTCAGATAAAAATTTTATTTTCTGAGGGGCCTGGGTGGCTCAGTCGGTTGAGCATCTGCCTTCAGGTCAGGTCATGATCCTGGGGTCCTGGGTTGGAGCCCTGCCTTAGGCTCCCTGCTTAGCGGGGAGCCTGCTTCTCCTTCTCCCTTCTCCCTGCTCGTGCTCTCTCTCTCTCTCAAAAATGAATAAATAAAATCTTTAAAAAAAATTTGATCTTTCAAGTACCCAAATACTGAGAAAGGTGTATGCTAAGGGATATAAACTAGTATTTAAAATATAGAAAATATGTAAATCCATTCCTCAGGCTGTGAATTTTCCTTTTAACGTGTTAACCCGAATCTTGTTATTTTGGTTAACATGAATCAATTCTTGAAGCCTAATAGCGTTGAACCTTCAGGTTGGAGAATATGAACACCATAGCCTGGTCTCAGTCACGTGGGAGTGACTTGATAGCGGTTGCAGAGGAAGACATTTCAACCTTCTAACACACACCAATTTTTCATATGGGCAAATGATACTTTCTGACCCTTTGGGGGAAAAAAAGCTATGTAAATGAGCTTCAAGTTTCCTACTTCCACCTTCCAACATTGCCAAACTCGTAATTTGAGGAAAACAGTGATCCAGTATTTCAGACCAGTGTTCTATCTCTCTCACCTTCAGGGATCAGGGAGGACATATTTTTAAAAATGTACAGGTTATTCCTAGTTCCTGGGAACTGATAAGAAAAGCTAGTTTTTCTACACCACTTTTTTTTTTTTAAGATTTTATTTATTTATTTGACAGAGAGAGACACAGCGAGAGAGGGAACACAAGCAGGGAGAGCAAGGAGCCTGATGTGGGGCTCGATCCCAGGATCCTGGGATCATGACCTGAGCCTAAGGCAGACGCTTAACGACTTGAGCCACCCAGGTGCCCCTCTACACACACTTCTTTAGAACCAAATGACTCAGGTGAAAGCAAAGCTATTATAACTGGTTAGGAGAGACTGGTCTCATTACAGAGAATTATTAAGAATTAGAATTCTGCCTATTTAATGCATGTACCGATGACTGCTCTATTTAAAGTATGTTCAAGCAATAGAAATCAGAAATCAATATAGATGGACCCATCACAAATCCCAGGTCTTGATGTCTACAATGAATTATAGTAAATAGATTTTTTTTATATCATTTTCTTCACTAGTTAAAAATGTTGCTACAATGAAGCAAGATAGCTGTTTTCACTTAGCTGACCAACTCTTTTTCTCTCCCCTCAATCAATATTATTTATGTTTAATTTATATAAAGGTCTATTTATATTAGATTCCACAACATGTATTAAGTTATATGCATTTTAAATATATGTAGAGTAGGACCTAAGATTAAGTGTTCAAGAGGTTAAATTCTTACAGACTTCAGCTAAAATTTAAAAATAGCTACAAATTCTATTTGGGGGAAAAAAGAAGAAACTATCTAAAATTCATGTTGATAGCAACAAAACAATGTGCTAATAGCAGACCATTATCTTGGGAGACTACTTCAGCATGTTTATAAAAATATCTGTACTTTTTTTTTCCCAATTAAACATTTTGCTTCATTTTTTTTAAGATTTTTTTTTTAAAGATTTTATTTATTTATTTGACAGAGAGAGACACAGCGAGAGAGGGAACACAAGCAGGGGGAGGGGGAGAGGGAGAAGCAGGCTTCCCACGGAGCAGGGAGCCCGATGCGGGGCTCGATCCCAGGACCCTGGGATCATGACCTGAGCCGAAGGCAGACACTTAACGACTGAGCCACCCAGGCACCCCTTTTTTAAGATTTTATTTTTGAGAAAGAGAGAGAAAGCATGAGTAGGGGGAGGAGCTGTTATTTAGATTTTTTTTTAAATATTAAAAGCCAGACTTTAAGATATATTACAAAGCTGTAGTGATCAAATAGTATGGTACTGGCACAAAAGTAGACACATAAATTAATCAGACAGAAGAGAAAACCCAGAAATAAACCCATGATTATATGGTCAATTAACCTTTTACAAAGCTGGAAACAATATCCAATGGGAAAAACATGGTCTCTTCAACAAATGGTATTAGGAAAATTGATTGGCTGTATGCAAAAGAATGATACCAGACCACTTTCCTATACCATACACAAAAATAAATTCAAAATGGATTAAAGACCTAAATGTTACACCTAAAACTATAAAAACTCTAGAAGAGAGCACAGGCAGTAATGTCTCTGACACTGCAACATTTTTCTAGATAGGTCTTCTCAGGCAAGGGGAATAAAAGCCAAAAATAAACTATTTGGACTACATTAAAAAACAAAAAAAAAAAAAAGGAGAAGTGGCAGCAGCTTCTTCACAGTGAAGGAAATAATCAACAAAACTAAAAGGCAACCTACAGAATGGGAGAAGATATTTGCAAATGACATATCTGATAAAGGGTTAGTATCCAAAATCTATAAAGAACTTATCAACTCAGCACCCAGAAACCAAATAATCTCCAGTTAAAAGTGGGCAGAAGACATGAACATTTTTCCAAAGACGACATCCAGATGGCTAACAGACACATGAAAAGATGCCCAACATCACTCGTCATCAGGGAAATGCAAATCAAAACTATGATGAGATACCCCCTCACACCTGTTAGAATGGCTAAAATCAAAAACACAAGAAACAAGTGTTGGCAAGGATGTGGAGAAAAAGGAACCCTCTGGCACTGTTGATGGCAATGCAAACTGGTGCAGCCACCACGGAAAAGAGTATGAAGTTTCCTCAAAAAGTTAAAAATAAAACTATCCCATGATCCAACAATGGCACTACTGAGTATTACTCCCAAAATGCAAAAACACTAATTCAAAGGGATACATGTACCCCAATGTTTGTAGCAGTATTATTTACAATAGCCATATTATGGAAGCAGCCAACTGTCCTTCAATAGATGAATGGATAAAGAAGACGTGGTCTATGATGGAATATTATTCAGCCATAAAAAAGGATAAAACCTTGCATTTGCAATAGCATGAATGGAGCTAGAGAGTATAATGCTAAATGAAGTCAGTCAGAAAAAGACAAATACCATATGACTTCACTCATATGTGGAATTAAACAAATGAACAAAGGAGAAAAAATAAAGAGACAACCAAGAAACAGACTCTTAACTATAGAGAACAAACTGATGGACCAGAGGGGAGGTGAGGGCAGGGATCGATGAAGTAGGTGATGGAGATTTAGAAGTACACTTGTGATGAGTGCTTAGTGATATATGAAATTGTTGTATTACTATATTTTACACTTGAAACTAATATAACACAGGATGTTAACTATAGAATTAATTTTTTTAAATTAAAAAGATTACAGTATCCATGTGTCTAAAATATTTTAATAAAATCAATAAAATCTAACTATAATTTATATTACATCATGTCATCTATTATAAATACCTCAAAGAATTTTCAGTTTGCTTCACAGAATTTATCTAAGCACAACTTGAATTTACCTTACACACCAGTGCAGTAGCTCAAGGTCACCAAGTTATTATGTCCATAAAAAGAAGGACCATAAAGGTGCATCTCAGAATACTTAAGTTAATTTCAATAAATGGATGAATTAATAAAGGAACCAACATATCAATCATAAACGTAAAGAGAAAGGAAATGCAATAACCTAATTAATAATCCAACTCAAATATTTATCATCAGAAATGAAATGAAATAATTATTGGCTCTGGGTTGAATCCAGACACTTTTTAAAATTTGACAATTTTACTAGCATATTAAAGCAGTCATTATTTACTGTAAACAAATTTATACATGTCTGTAGTAAGCTTTTAATTCCAATAAAGATATTGTATCCATGCATGTCTGTTGGACAGTCTTCACATTTGCCTTAATTATTTGGCTAGGCAGCACTTTTCTGGACAAATCATCAGGATGTGCAAAATTATGTATCAACCTATGAACAACAGACAAAAATCTTTAGAATTATGTAGAAATAAATGTTTGAAGGCATAGAAATTGAAATCACCTTGTCCACCTAAGAGAACATGGCATATGATTTATGAGCTAATTAGATGTATTTTGATAATAACAAAGGACAGAATAAAGTCAAAATAAAGATTATGTTTGCAAATATGGAACTGTATTGGATTTAATTTTAAAGCTAGACTTCATAAATTTTCCTTTTTCTAGTATTTCATAATTTCATAAAATTATTATTCATATAGGCACAGTTCTCTAATTTAAAAAAAACAATGTTATATATGTCATGTGTGTATACATATATACAAATATGTGTTCATATGTGTATGTAATAGGAAATACATATTTTTATTAGCACTATGCTCTAACCAACTGAGCTAACTGGCCAGATGGAAATACATATTTTTAGACAACTGTTTGGTTTTTGCTTTTTTCTTAGAGCTTTCCCTCTACCTTTCATCCTGCAATCCTACTAGGCACTGCCTTTCATCTCTGGTTGTGGATAACTTTTTATAAATATTCCGTATTTTTATGTTCACATATTCATATTAGAAAATTTTAAAGATACACATACATATCTGTTTTCTGCATCTTGGTTTTCCTCTCACCCGACAATATCTCTGAAAATCATACTAAACAGGATATTTACTTCTTTCTGTAACATTTTATGGTATAGAGGACTATGATATGGTCCACATTTTTTTATGGTATTCACTCAGATTAGATTTTTGACACCATAGAAAATACAATAATATTCTTGTACACACGTCTTGCTAATTAAAAAAAAAAATGTTTACAGGATAGATTTTCAAGGAGTGGACTTACTGGGTTAAAATATATAGGTACTTTTAACCTACAGAGAAGTTATCAGTTTGCTTTTATCAGCAATGTAAGACTCTAGCTTTTGCTCACATTTCAAGCTAGTGTTAGATGCTAGAGTTTGTTTTGTTTTTCCGTTATAGTTTAATGTAATGATTTTTTTTAAACTTGAGTTGCATTTCCCTGGCTACTATCAATATGGGCAGTTTAAATATGATTTGTTACTTGGACTTAAACTTTTTAAAAATCCCCTGCTTCTCTTACTTACATAGTTATATTGGATATTTTCTTATGATTTTATAAAAGCTCACTGCATATTATAGATAGAAATACTTTATTTTGCACATTGCTAATTTTTTCAAAATCTATTGGCTGCATATTGATGTTATATACAGTGCCTTATATGTTAGCATTAAACTATAATAGTAAAGTATACTATTTAATGCTAACATGTAAGGCACCATACACACACACGCGCGTGCGGTATCTAAGTTACTAGTCTTGGTTAAGAATTTTTCCTCTGCTTTTTCTACATTTTCTGGCAAAATATTAACTTATTCAAATATATGTTTTTAGGTGATCAGGAATATATTTTTGCATATGATAAAGATAGAAGTTTTTTTTAATTTCCTTTCAGTTGCATAGCTATTTAATAAGGATGCTTGCATAAATAATCTCTCCTTTCTCCATTGAATTTTACTTTTTCCATTTAAAATGTTAATATTTCATTTACGGTGAGATTTATTTCTGATTTGTCATTGATCTGTTTATCAATTTTTATAATAACACTACTGGTGGCTTTCTAATATCTTTATATTATGTTTTGTGACACATCTTTCACTATTTTTCATACTTGCTTTGACAATTCTTCAGCTAAGTAAGTGTAGAAAATTATATGCATAATTTAGAAGCAAGGGACAACTTTATCCCCACATATAAGATTTGAGGTTGTTTATTTGATTTAAATGAAAAATTTCCATTGGGATTCTAATTTTAAATTAGTACTGAATCAGTTTTCAGATAACAGATTTTTATGATATTATATCTTCCTGTTACAAAGGCAGCATATCTATTATTATATTGTCTCATTAAGATTTTGTAGTTTTCTTTTTCCAGTTTCATATTTAATTTATTCTTAATTATTTTGCAATTTTCCCTAAGGTACAAGTAATAGTTTATCTAACTCCACTAAATGGCACTTATTGCTAGATTACAAGGAAAAATAATCTTTTTTTCTCCATTTATTTGTGAATGGAATATAACTTTTATCTAAAGAAATCTGATTTAATTGATTTAATGAATTATGCTGATAATTGTTTAATTAATTAGGTTTCCATAATATGAATAAAGCATGCTTTATCAAGCATTTTGTTTGTGATCCTGTTATTTTGCTGGATCATTTTAGTGTTTTATGTGAAAACATTCTTCTGTTAGAAAAAGGATTGTCATTTTTATACTATTTCTATAAAGCTCTTAGGATGAAAATTCTTTTGGTAAGCCAAAAATGATTCTCCAAAATGATTTGGAGAATTGTTATATTTGTCTTGACTAACATAAACTGGAAAAATCAGATGGAACAGTCTAGTTTGGGTTCTCATTACACGGCTAGATTTTAAGTAATCCTTGTGTTTTCTAATTGTGCTAGTTGTAATCTCTACTAATTTGGGGGTCAATTTTAGGTACTTAAAATTCTAATAAATTACCTATTTTCTTTAGGTTTCAATAATTTGCCATACCACTATATGTCATAATTTCCTCATTATTTTTAACGGTACTTCTAAAGATGTTTCTTTCTTATTCTTACTCTTGTAAACTTCATCTTATTCTTTCTTACTAAAAATAATCCCAGGGTTATTTATTTTACCATCCTTTCTAAGATTACAAATTTGAATTTGTTTTCTGTACCACTAATTTCAATTTTTAGTTTATGTGTATTTATTCTTTATTTTTTCTAACTACAAAAAGTCAAATAATAAAGGCATATAAAGACAAATATTTCCCCTTGAATCTGGTTTTTACCAGACCTTGTTCTTTGATGAATTATTCTTTTTATTCTTTTTTAAATAATCTTAGTTTCACATAATCTTCATTTTGGTATACAAATGTTATCTGGACATATATTAATTTCACAAGATGTATCAATATTTTGGTTACATTTTTATTTAGATTTGGATCAGAGGACATGACCTATAAAATATCTACCTTTTTGGAATATTTAGTCATTTTTCTTTCTGCCTGCCATTACACAATTGACTTAGTGATTTTTTTTCATCAAACATATCCAGATAAATATGACATAGAATGATAAGTGTATTGGAGAATTGAATAATACCTATTTTTTTCTGTTAAATTGGTCCACTTCTGAATGAAAGTTAACTCTCCATCCATAAACACAAGTCTAGCAAGTTATAATTTCTATTAGTTATATACTATTACATATAACTTTATAATATAATTTCTGCTATAAATGATTTTATGTTTTTCTTGGTATATCTTTAATTTTCTACTGTATATTCAAATTATTCTTTTTAGCTGAATCTTGTCCTTTGCTTTCTTAATGTTTTGCTTTTAATAAGCTATTATTGGTCTTGTTTTACCCTCTAGATTTTAGTATTGCTTTAAAAACTCAGATGAGAGTCTCATGTTTTTCTGCCTCAGGTTTTTTTGTTTGTTTGTTTTTGTTTTTTAATCTTGTCATATTGTGTGGTATTCTCTTTATCCTTAGAATTCAGGACTTCTACAAGAATTTGTGTAGACATTTTTTTATCTTCAAACTCAAACTTTTCAAGAGAGAATCAATTCCCTGCTAGCTTATAAAAAATGTCTTGTTATTTACTTCGTCATTAACACTGTCCTCTATGGAACTTCTACATTTACATGTACAGCCAATTGGATCTGTGTTCCAAGTCTATTTTTTTGCTTCAGTGTTTTCATCTTTTTTTTTTAAATTGGGTTATGAGAGAATTCTTGTGTTTTGTCATTTAATCCGCTTAAAGAAGATGCAAAGTAAACTGAAATTTTCTTGGATATTATGACTTTTAGGTCCAGAAAACCTATAAACTTATTGACAATGCGCACTTTCAACGCTTTAAAAAAAGAGAAGAAAACTCTAAACCACATACTGTATTCTTAGGTATTAGAGAAGATGGTTGTGCTTTAATTCTTTCAAGTGGCCTGCCAAGTCAAATGATTAAGGAAATATAAAAACACATATGAAAAGGGAAAAAATGTCCAAAACCATATAAATTCTTACCAAAATCTGTTCTCTAAGAAGAAAACACATTTTTTCTTCACTCTGGTTAACTAGTCTTTTAAATGTAGACTATTAACATAAAAAGAAATCAAGGTTATGTTATATAATTAAAGAATAGGCAAATTTAACAAATTACTGAAAAGTATGAAAGAAACCTAAAGGTTCCTCATAAGCAAAGCACAGAATGTGTATTTTAGGCTTGATCTGAGATATTAAAATAATTTATTAATCTAATAAACTGATAAAGATTTAGTCAAATTGCTAACTCATTTCAACAAAAAATTTAATATACACACATAAGCATTGAGAATTTTCTTCTATAAAAAATATGGAATTTTATTCTGGAATAATCATATTTTGTCAAGTTTTCACAGAATTCCTTCTTTACTCATTCAGAAGTATTTGACAGCATATGACAAAACCAATGTGAAGTCATGCAAAATTATCTAGCTGACACTATTTTGCAAGTATGAGTGTTTTTTTATTCATGTGATTCTCATTCAGTTCGATATTAGATCTTATTCTCAAATGCTCCAGTGAAATTTGTAAATTACTCACCAGCACAAAAAATGCATTTGAAATTTGATTTTTTCATTAATGATTTCAATTTTTAAAAGCATAAATATACCTGATCTATGTAATTTGTGTACTCCAAATCATTTTGCATTAGTTCACAGTACAATCATAAATAGTATCCATGAATGTAAAGATCATGTATATATGCAAGTATGTATAAATATATA
The DNA here is from genome assembly GCF_964656455.1 of Halichoerus grypus. Lineage (NCBI taxonomy): Eukaryota > Metazoa > Chordata > Mammalia > Carnivora > Phocidae > Halichoerus > Halichoerus grypus. The sequence continues at coordinate 46,979,406 of NC_135714.1, forward strand.
TGTGCATATAAACATGCAAACATTCATACAGAAAGAGAAGAGAAACTAGCAATAGAATTATATTCATGTGAAGAATATTAAATACATTCTTTGGAATCCCTTTATATTCTCTCATATTTTTATAAAGTTTTGGGAAAAAAATATATTTTACATGTATCTCGCTATGGCAATAATTGTGAAGGAAATAATTAGATACTTTCAAGACAAACTAATTTTGTTTTCCAAAGAAATTATTCACATTTAAATGAGGCAGCAAGGGGCGCCTGGGTGGCTCAGTCGTTAAGCAGCTGCCTTCAGCTCAGGTCATGATCCTAGGGTCCTGGGATCGAGCCCCGCATCAGGCTCCCTGCTCCGCAGGAAGCCTGCTTCTCCCTCTCCCACTCCCCCTGCTTGTTTCCTCTCTCACTGTCTCTGTCAAATAAATAAATAAAATCTTAAAAAATAAAAATAGAGAAAATAATCATCCACAACATAATAGTCATATAGACACACACACACAATCGGATTATATATAATTTGTTACTTCTATTTATTATAATTGTATTCATTCTTAATTATTGGGCATATTACATATTTAGAAAACAAACTGATATGATTTTAAATATTTTAACTTATTTGAAATGTGTATTATAAAAATTGTATTATTTTTCCAAGTGATCCAGTAATTATATCTGTATTATCAGGAACCTAAATTGGATAGGATACCATACCAATAGTGAAAGTTCCTGAAGAATTGACTATACTGTTAAGCTTGTTTATGAGATCCCAAATGCTGATTTAAGCTTGTAATGGAGGAGATGTTTTAATTTGAACAATAGTCCAAGTGCTTTGTTTCCTAAAAATAGTTTAACTGCTCTGTTTTCTAAACCCAGGGCTTAATTTTGAACCTTTTTTTTTAAATAAAACAATTCAAAACATTAGGTCTGTGAGCCTCAAAATTTGCTAATTCAAATCCCAATTGTGTAATTTTTTAATGTATGTACTTTAACAAGCATTTAATCTCAGTAACTGTTAGTGTTATTCATTGTATGCAGTGAATGTTGGAAACAATAATGCCAAGTTTACAGGATTTTAAAAAGTAAATGACTAATGTATGTAGAAACATTATATTTTGTATTATTACTGAGCATATACACTATAAAATTTAAACTTAGTGGTAGTACCTATTCTCAGAATATCTATGCAATTATTCTACTTTAACTTGCAAAATGTAGAATATAGTAATTCTTAAAAAAAATGGAAATATGTTAAAAGTCCTTCCTTTCTTGCTTTTCATTACCAGCAAGTATTTATTCCTTTTCCCCACTATGTAGATCACTCATCAGTTTGAGATAAAAGCAAATTTTTTTTCTTTCAAGATTTCCTTTCCCTTCACGGCAAAGCACTCCAAAGAGAGGTGAGCTCAGAAGAAATCACAGGTTCTCTTTAGCAATGCTCCCCCCCCCTTTTTTTTTTAATCAGGATGTATGCCTTGCAAGGTCATTACAAAATTACTTTAAATGTGTTTTATAATGTGTTTATAGTCTCAGCAAGATTATTTAAAAATAATTTTGCCTTTAGTAAATCTTGCAAATTTTCAGATTACAACAGTAAAACATTCCTGTTAAAACAAGTAAAAAATTCTAATATAAAAATAAAGGCAAAGCTATTCCTCATCACCACCTGCCACTCACAATATGACACTGTCAGTTTCGTCAGCTTTCTGTGTATCCTATAACATATTACTATATCATTCTGTTTATTGATATATATTTATACAGAAATCTATACAAATATATCCACTTATTTGTTTGCTTTGATCAAATTGCAAGATTATAAACTACATGTTTGCAGCCTGCTTTTACAACATTGTGTATTACCATTTGTGTATATAATGCAGTTGCCTTTTTTCCAGATCTTTGTCTGTTAAGATTCAAGTAGGACCTCAAACTGTCATAATTTTTTTATAAATTTAATTCCTGGATATTCTTTACGTTTTCTTTTAATTGTGATTTAAAAAAAATTTTTTTTAACCATTCCTCCTCCAGACACTTGTTGTAATCAAGAAAATCCATTGGTTTTGTATGTTTATCTTCTACTCAGCCACCATATTGTAAAAATCAAACTATCGGCAAAACATTTTATACTTGTTTCTTAAAGACATTTTTCAAAAATGGTAGTAGCAGGCATTTCTGTGTCCCTGACTTTAAATGAAATTTTAACTTGTCCTATATTCAAATAAGATTTCTTATTTTTCATAAGTATTTTTATCAAAGAAATTACTATCTATATAGTTTTACATGTTTAAAATTAGAAATGGTTGATTTTTTTTCCAAGTAAGTTTATACTTTCTAATATGATTAATTTTTTTATACAACAAATTACTTTTTGTTTAGGAATGCAGACATTTTACACAATCAAGAAGTATTAATAAAATTGGTCTATCTATAGTTTTATAATTTTCTGTTAGCACTGTGTGTCCTTGGCTAAGTTTAATCAACCTGTTTCATTTTATTTTCTTTTTTAAGCCAGGCAATAATATCCTTGGTATTTTTATCAGATACTATGTCCTAAAAATTATATTTTTATTTCTGAAAACAAATGCATTTGCCTCAAAATAATTTGAATTTCTAGTTTTATTTGCTTCTTTTTTTTTTCAATTCTTTTGGCATTTTTTAAAAAATATACTCTACAATTGTAATCTATTTTTATTACAGTAACTTTTAGATTAGTTCATCTGATTTTTTGGGGCAGTGATAATCAAATTATTTGAATGCATATTTTGGTTTATTAATGACCATTGTGTATTTAAACTTTTGGGTCAACTGCTAACATAAGTGAATAAAGCTAGAATAATTTACTTAAATATATTTTCAGGTGTTTACATTGTGCCTATTTTTGCTATTACATGACAGTATGAGAAATTGGAATTAACCAAATGAATGATGAATACATATAAAATACAGAAGTGTCCTTCTAATACAATTTATATGATTATAGTGGGTACTTTTCTTATGTTTTACATGTGATAGGAATTAATCTCTAGATAGGAGAACAACTTTTACTAGATAACAAAACAACTTGATCTGTTAGATCAAGATATGTTAGATATCACGTCATTTAATTAAGAGAAAATTTAGGCACACCAAAAATAGAATACTGACATATTCAAAGATGGTTTTATTTTGATGACAATAATGTTGAATAAATGAACATAGAGAATTCATGGCCATCATAAAAGCTTATTTCGATATATTCCAGTTGCCTAAAGCAATTTATGGCACATAAAAAGTAATCAAACACAATGAATATAAGCTCCATGAAGACAGGGTGCTTTCTTTGTTTTAGTTCTGGCTGCATTCCCATTATTTTGTACCATGGTAGGCTTATAATAAGATTGCAGTGATTATTTGTTGAATGAATCAATGAATAAATATAAGCTATTATCCTCCACATATATATAAAAGATTAAATTAATCAAAAATCAAAAGGAGCATCTGGATTCAGAAAGCATTTTTTGAGGGATATTTTTAATGGCAACAGTATAAAAAGTTACTAGTATATTTTTGTATATTTTTCCTGTTCCATGACAGTTATTTAAAGAACTAAGCAAAGAAATTTTACTGCAGTCCTAATGGCTATATTTTTATTTGTTAGACATAATTAGGACTCAGTTATTCCTATTCACTTATTCTAAAAGTTGATATGGTTTTCTTACATTCCTTAAAAGTTCTAGGCTTTTCCATAATCTAAGATCAGATACTCTTAAATCATAAGTACAACATTTAGGTACTCAACCCTGTTGAATACAGGAGGCTGTATATTTATTGAATTGCAAATTTCTCTCTCCAAGAGAATTTGGGAGTTCCAGAGAGTGATAGTCTATTTCTAGTAAGAATCCATGAAGTAACAGTTTGGCCAAAAACATAAAATCAACCAAACAAAAAAACCCAAAACAATAATAAGCTAAAGGAAACATGAAAAGTATAGAAGCAACAAAACAAAAACAAGAACTAAGAAATTAAATCAAAAAAAAGAAAAAAGAAACATGCATCCATATCTTTTGTAACATTAAATGCCAGACCACAATGGAGGCATATTATTTTAATATTATAAATAGAATATTATAAATAGAACAACATCAAAAGTGGATGAAGTCACCAAATCCTAATAGATGTATTAGAAAGTAAAATATCAAAAACTATGAGATACTGAAATCATTACAGAGAAACAGATTAACTATAAAAAATATATCACAAAAGATAAAATTTTATAAATAAATGTTTATACAAAATTATAGCAAATGATCATATAGCATAGTGGTTTTAAATGTGGCTGTGAAGTCAACTTGTTAAGAATCAGTTTTGCTACCTATGAACTCCAAATATTTATAAATTGTTCAACATCTCTTTAACTCACGATCATGGTAACTGCGCCATAGAACTGTTGATACTACTAGATGTGCCTGGCTTACAACACAGCTTAGCACTAAATAGAACTTTATAAAATTAGCCATTATTCCTTGGCAACATAATAGGGATTGAGTATTTAGAGTCCTTATAGAAGTCTTCATGCATATAACAAAGCCCAAAGTTAGTAGAAGAAAGGAAATAGCAGAAATAAGTGTTAGAGAGACTTAAAAGAAAGTAGAAAAGATAAATGAAACTAAGAGCTGGTTCTTTTATTTTCAAACTGGCAAACCATCAGCTAGACTTAAGAAAAGGAAACCTCAAAATAAAAATGAAAGAGTGGTTTATAAATGATACCAGAGAAATACAAAGGATCATAAGAGACTATTATGAACAGTTATATACCAAAAAACTTGACAACCTAGAAGAAATAAATTCCTAGACATACAAACTATCAAGATTGAATCATGAAATAGAAAATCTAAACAAGACCAATTACTACCAAGGAGATTGAATCATAAACCATAAATCTCCTAGTGACATCAGCATCATAGTAGTGTGAGTCATTCCTTTCTTTCCCTTTTGATTTACAAGTGATTGGACATCCATAACAGAACAAAAGTACCTTTATGCAGCACACTAGGAGACCAGAGATCCATCCATCTGTGCATCTGTAAGTGGGTAGTTTGGACCACAGAGGAGGCCATAGTGTCAAGAGAGTCGTGAGCAGAGCAGCAGTGACCACTCTAACAGAGGAAGTGGACAGTGAAAGTAGTGAGTGAAAGTTCTCCAGGACATATGGGCTGCAGCTAGAAAGGACCTTTTTCTCTTCTGAGGAGGAGCCTCCATAACTGAGAGGAGAAAATAGAAAGGGCAGCAGAGAGATGAAGAAAACTGCAGACAAGAGGTACACTCAAGGGCCTCTGGAACGCTCTCACTTGAAGATCTGCCTATTGAGCCATCAGCACACTCAGACCCCAGGTGCTAAGCCCACTCCTCCACCCACTCTGCCACCAGTTTTTGTTTTTACTCCAGCATTTTACATATGCCAAAGCAATCCTGAGAAACAAACAAACAAACAACAAAAACAAAACAAGCCAGAGCTACCATTTTGCCTAATTTCAAGCTAGACTATGAAACCATAGTAATAAAAAGAATATGGTAGGGGCATAAAAACAAACACATAAACCCATGGAACAAAATAGAGAGCCCAGATTAAATTCTGGCATATATGGTCAACCGATATTTGACGAACCAAGACACCCAAAGAGGGAAGGATAGCCTCTGCAACCAATGGTGCTGGGACAAACTGAAGAAACACATGTAGAACAATGAAATTGGACCACTGTCCCACAACACTCACAAAAATTAACTCAAAATGGATTTGAGACTTAAATATAAGACCTGATATCATAAAACTCCTAGAAGAAAACCTAGGGAAGAAGTGCCTCTACAATGGTCTTTGCAGTGTTATTTTGGATAACACCAAAACATCAACAAAAGCAAAAATTAACAAATGGGACTATATCAAACTTAAAAGCTTCTGCACAGCAAAATTAAAAAAAAAAATAAAAAGATAACCTATGAGAGAAATGGGAGAAAATTTTTGCAAACTGTATATTGGAAAAGGGGTTAAAATATATAAAGAAAAATCTAAAATATATAAAGAATTCATACAACAAAAGACAAGCAATCTGATTAAGACTGCAGAAGAGCTAAATAGTTACCTTGATGTCCTATTTGAAAAAATGTCTAACAGGCAAGTGAAAAGATACTCAACAGGGAAATGCAAATCAAAACCAAAATATCACCTCATACCTGTTAGTATGACAATCATCAATAAGACAAGTATCAACAGGTGATGGTAAGAATGTGGTAAAAGCAAATACTTATACACTGTTGGTGGGAATGTAAATTGCTGTAACCACTATGGAAAGCCATATGGGGCTCCCTCAAAATATAAAAGTAGATTGACTATATGATCCAGTAATTCCACTTTTGGTTATATACCCAAAGGAAATGAAAATAGGAGTTTGAAGAAATATATGCACTCCTATGTTTATCTCAGCATTAGTCACAAAAGCCAAGATATAACAACAACCTAAATGTCCATCAATGCATAAAAACTTATCTATACACACACATGTATATGTGTATATATATGTATACATATGTGTGTATATATGTGTATATATATGTATTGCATATTTGAAAGTTGCTAAGAGTATATCTTAAGTTTTTGTCAAAGAACTAAAGTTTGTAATGTATGGTGATGGATGTTAACTAGAGTTATTGTGGTAATCATTTCATAATACACACAAATAATGAATCATTACCATATATACCTGAAATTAATGTTATATGTCAATTATATCTAAATAAAAAGTACCACAAATATATAAATATAAAAATATTATTATGTGGATTAATAAAATAGAAAAGAAAATAGTGTCTGCTCTTTTTTTTCCCTTTGGTTTATTGTGTTTTTCTGAGTAGTCAGTCTTATACGACTCCTGTTTTATATAACCAAACTAAAATGGAATGCCTTTCCTAAAGCCAACAGAGGCGAGATTTGATAGTTTGTACTGTTTTGAAAGGAAGGACCTTTCATAAATAAATCTGTGAAATTGACCTTAATTGGCATGAAGATTAGATATATAGATGTAGATATGTAGATATAGATACATATAAACAGATATATCAGCTTTAAACATTAAAGTTGAAGCATTTTATCTTAATTACTTTCAAATACCTTTATCATTTTATTTATCTTGTGATTGTAAAAGTTATGGATTTTTTAAAAAAAGATTTATTTATTTGAGACAGAGTGTGAACAGGGGAAGGGGCAGAGGGAGAGAGAGGGGAAGTGAGAGAGTGAGAGAGAGAAAAGAGAGGGAGAGGCAGACTCCCTGCTAAGCATGGAGTCCCACGTAGGGCTGGATCTCAGAACCCTGAGATCAAGACCCGAGCTGAGATCATGACCTGTGCTGAAATCAAGAGTTGGATGCTTAACTGAGCCACCTAGATGTCCCCAAAATTATGGGTTTTGAAAATTATGAATTGCCACAAAATAGATATGAGCTATCTCCCATGTATAAAAACCACAATGTATCATACACTATCCCATTAAGAGTTCTCAAAATCATCTAATATAGACACTGTACCCCTTATTCATTAAAATACAAACACTTATAAACCCATAGCATCTTGATACATGTGGTCATATAGCTAATGTGATTCTACTACAACTAATCCAAAAAGTTAATGTGCTGAAAAAATAGTGTATTCTAGGAATTGTGTTAAACTTTTCTACTTGTACTTTCTCCAGTAATGTTAATAAAAACACAAAATAACAAAACAGCATTATAAATCTATGTGTTTCTGACTCTAGATTTCATGGCCTTAGCCCTTAAATTGCTACATACCAGAAATGGAATCAGAGCTCCACAACCTCTGACTGTAGAGCCCATACTTTTTTCAGGATATGGAATGCTTACAAACATCCCCTCCCTGATCTCACGTTTAAATGCCATGCATGAAATCTAGAAGTATAACTGGGTGAGATATTATGGAAATTTTGTGTTCTATAATCAATTATATGCAACAATTATTTCAAAATACCTATATCGAGAAGGTACTCATATTAATGACTGAAAAGTAGATGTTAATTCTGATCTAAATAAATGTGTTAGATTATGAAGTGTATGTTTCTCTTATTTAAATTTTATTTTGGAGGAAAATCATCATGCTTTCCTTTCATACATATTTATTTACTTTTTTCAGGCTGATTAACATTAAAGAAATAAAAGTGGACTTTGCAGTGAAAGGTTATATTATCTTGTTTTACTTTAAATGCAATTTTGTGGGTCTTCTGGGTAGCTTATTTGGTTAAGCATCTAACTCTTGATTTCAGCTCAGGTCATGATCTCAGGGTCATGAGATCGAGCCCTATATAGGGCTAGTCATGGAGCCTACTTGAGATTCTCTCCTTCTCTCCCTCTCCTTCTGCCCCTCCTCTCTCCCTCTCTCTTTAAAAAAAAAAAAAAAAAAAGCAACTTTCACAAGAATTTCTGCTTAGGATAATAAAAGTAATCACTCCTACAGTTCTCTGGAAATTTAAGATCTTCACAGGAGAAAAAAAGGTTTAAAGCTCTTGAAAAAGCTTGAAACTTGCTTTAAATGTACTTGTTTCTTTTTTTAAAAAATCAATTTATTTTAATTGCTATTTAAATTAACATTATTGGAGGTTTCCTTGACTTACAATGAGATATTAACTTTGTTCACATTTTTCTGCCTATTTAACAAAAGTTGGTTTATAATACAGATAAACTATTTTTAAACACTTCTACAAGAAAACCTAACAATGTTACTCAGGTAGACTTCTTTCAATTTTTTTTTTGTGTGTGTGTGAAAGCAATTCTTTGTGTATGAAGATGTGCTCTTTGTTAGCAATGCTCTTTTATCTGTGCCAATTGGTTTTCAGTTTAGAATTAAGACAGCTTTTTATGGTGGAAAAAAAAAATCACTTAGGAAAATGCAGAGTCACCATTTAAATATACAAAAGAACAAAATTGCATGTTTCCTTTGGAAAATGCAAACAATTTTCACAACTGAAATGATAATTCAACTCACGCTGGCAATTTGTCCAATGTTAAGAAATCAAAGATGTGGGGAAGAAGAAAGAACTCTCAAAGTACTACTTGAACACTGTATAACATAAACTTGAGAGAAAGGCACTGGAGGATCCATTATAACACTGAGTTTAGCATCTCATGGGGAAGAATGCCCAACAAAAAGCAGCTGGAAATAAAGAGAAAAAATACATGGAAAAAAGGAAGCATGCTTTTCAATTAGGAAATTAATTGACCTCTCTACAAATATCCATTGAAATCCTTATAAGTGAAAGGAACTGAATTAGGCATAAAGACATCTCTGAATAGGTCATAAAATTCAGCTCGTGTACACTTTCACAGTCAAGAATTATAGAGAAAATGCTTGGATTCATTGCTGACCCCTAATTTTTTCCCCATAAATTGTCTTAATGCGAAATGAGAAATTCTAGTGGAAAAGGGCACTGAAATTGGAGTGTGTGTGCTTAGATTATATCCCTAGAAATGTGGGATAAATATTAGTCTCTTTGTTTATATTTTCTCATTTTTCTTAACCTCCCTAGTTTCAGACTAAAACAACAAGAACAAACAAAAAAAAATTGGATGTTTTATAAAATAGTATTGGTATATACAAAAATTCATTTTAATAAAAGAACTTCAGCCTGGTTCCTATTCTCTACTTGGCCACTAACTGATGTGTTGCATTTTAAACTTGACATGTAATGTTATCTTTAGACAAGCATCTCAAATTTTCTCTTTCTGAAATTAAGGATTAGGAGTAAATTTTGATGTTTAACCAGGAATGAGGAACAAATCACTAATAAAGCTTTTCAAAATGTTTTCATCTCCCTGTCCCCATACACAAAGGTTATTTTAATTAATTTAGACGGGATAGGTTTCAGACAAATGGGCTTTGAAAAAGTTCCCTTGGTGACTGAAATGGAGCCACTAGAATACAAACCTGTCAACCTCTGGAAGGTCCCATCTCCCAACAGTCTATAATGCTATGGTATTCAAAGGGATTGTAAAAAATTCTACTTCTAGCCAAGGTAGAGTAATTGTGGCAAGATTTACCCTTCCATCTGAAGGAAAAAAAATTAGTCACTTTGAAAATATAGAACAAGTTTATTTTTTATTTTTTTGCTATTATCCATCAATAAATAATCCTTGAGCAATAGCAACAAATGAGATGAGATCTACAATGCCAGAGATGACTATCTAGAATGAGTTTCTAGTATAAAATGATGACAGCGATGACCAAATAAGAGTTGTCGATCCTCCTGATTTGAAGATGGAACTGGGAGTCTATGAAGGCTAAAGTAGCTAGAATTGACAAAGCAGATGAAATAGAGAAGAGAAAGCTATTAAGGGAGGACTCTGTAGACCTCAAGCTAGTTCTCCCACTTCAGCTGAGGACTGTTCAAACGGTTTGTGTGAAGAAACTACCTAAAACCAAGAAAAAGACTAAAATCAGAAAGGTTTGGAGAATAAAATACCCAGAGTTCAAACAGGGGAGAGAATTGTTCTTACTTCCATCAACCAGACTCAAAAACCTCGTAATTCACATGGAACACTGAAGTATTTAAACAGAATTTGACTCAGTATTGCAGCAAAATTAGCCCTATAGCAAATGCTGCTCTGGTCCTGCATAACAAATGTTAAAATCAAGACCTGAAAATATTAAGCCGTTTATATGTAAATTGACTGCATCCCATAATAAAGCTCATTATAGGAACATACAAATATATATCGCACAGCAAGGTAAAATGTACAATGTCTGGCCTTCTTTCAAAAATCATTAGGCATGCAAAGAAGTAGCAAAACACAAACATAAAAAATTGGTACCAGCTTAGTAATAGCATAGATGCTAAAATTAGAATTAGTAAACAAGGATATCAAATGATTTATGACTATTTCATGTTTAAGAAACTAGAGTATGTTAAGTAGAAACATCAGAGGTGTATAAACAAACATGAAATCAATTTCTAGAGATGTAAACTACAATTTCTGCAATGACAAATATATTGAATAGGATAAATAGAACATTAGATATTGCAGATGATTAATAAACTAGAAGACCTAGTATATTGTGTTGAACAATGGCTCCAAATATGACAAGAGTCTTCATAAAAGTGATTAGGTTAAAGATCATTAGGGAGCAAGATTACCATAGGTTATCCAGTAAAAATAATAATCTAATGTAATAGAGAGATTATATAGGGAAGATGAGAGGGTAATAAGAGTGAGCAAGAAAAAGAGCAAGACTGAAAAAGAGAAATAAAAATTGGAATAGGATATCATGCTGGATTTGAAGATACAGGAGGAGGTCAAAAGCCAAGGAATGCAGGCAGTCTCTAGAAGCTAAAAAAGGCAAGGATGAGCCTTTTTTCCTCATGAGCCCCCAGATTTTATTTTAGGACTTATAAAATTTAATGCTTTGAGAATTATTTGACCCAAAATTAAATACTTAAGTATAAATTTAAAGTATATACAAGATCCTGTATGAAGAACACTACAAAACTATGCTGAATAAAATCAAAGTACTAACTAAATGGAGAGAGATTTCATGCTCATGAAGACTCAATATTGTCAAGATGTCTGTTCTTCCCAACTTGTATAGACTCAAAATAATCCCAATCAAAATCCAATCAAGTAATTTTCTTTTTATCAACAAACTAATTCTAAAGTTTATATGGAAAGGCAAAAGACACAGAATTGCCAATAAAATACTGAAGAAGAAGAACAAAGTTGGAGGACTGACACTAACTTCAAGACTTACTATGAAGCTACAGTAGTCGAGATAGTTTGGTATTAGCAAAAGGATAGACAAATAGATCAATGGATCAAAATAAAGAGCCCAGAAATATGCCCACACAAATACAGTCAATTGATCTTTGGCAAAGAAGCCAAGGCAATATAATGGAGTAAAGACCATCTTTTCAACAAATGGTTCTGGAACTGGACATTTACATGCAAAATGTTGAATCTAGACACAGACCTAATACCCTTCACAAAAATTAGATTAAAACAGATCACAGACCTAAATGTAAAATGCAAAACTATAAAACTCCTATGAGGTAACATAGGAGAAAACCCAGATGACAACCCAGATGACTTTGGGGATGGTGATGATAATTCTAGATACAACACCAAGGGCATGATCTATGAAAAAAAATAATTGATAAGCTGGACTTCATTAAAATTAAAACCTCTGCTCTGCAAAAGACAATGTCAAGAAAACTAGAAACAAGCCAGAGACTGTAGAAATAACTTGCAAGAAACATCTGATAAAGGTCTTACCGAAAATGTACAAAGAACTCTAAAAATTCAAATATATAATAAATAGTATACAGTGAATACTACACAATATATAATATTCTGGAATATACTGAGATATATAAATAACCTGAGAAATTATATAACTTATTATAAATATACATAAATTATATATTTAACCATGTGTCCACATATTTAAATGTCAGAGGTGAAAATTGAGATCATCTGTGTCAACATAACAGCTCTTAATTCCAGAAAATTCTTGACAAAGTAGATGATGTTATAAACCAATAAATCACTTTTGGCTATAGGAAACTTCTGCAAATGAATTTATCTAAACTATTCATTCATCTAAACAAATAGCTCATAATAATTCATGTGATGCCAAAAAATTTTGTTATCAAGACTCACTTCAAGACCTTATCTTTGATGAATCCACCAAAGCTAAATTATTTTTTCATAAACATTGACTGATAAATTATTTTAACACCTTCAATGGCCTACTCTAAGCTATGTGAGCCCAGATGGAAACCTCCACTGATTTTCTCCCACTGAGATTTAGATTGTTTTGGTCTCTATTACACTAGATCCCATAAACATGGCTTTACCTGATCATCAGGTTATTCTGGTAATCTTTTTGGGTTGAGGAGTTGGCCCTGGGCAATATATTTATATAGACATTACAATGTTCATTTTCTTGCAGTATCCTTAGTTTAGTACCTAATTGTATAGATATTGGCTCACATTGTTATTCTTTATACTGACTCACTTGAAAATCATGCTTATTAACTTTTTAATAATATTTATCTTACATCTTGTCAAAACCAAGTAGGATTTTTTTTTTTTTTACTAATTTTAGTTTACAGCATTATTAAAGAATGCTCTTGGTCTAATATACATGAAGTAGTCACTGAGCCAACTATTAGGTATAATCATATTTTAAAGTAATAAGTAAATTTATGTACCCTAGCTTCTGCCTGTATCTATCACCTTTATAAATCATTGGTAGGTTTTCTTTCATACAAGTCAGAGGCTTGGGATATTGAAAGATCAGTTTACAATCCATCTTCTTGGGTTCAGAATCAGCCTTGCAGGTTCCAGAGTATCCTTGCTTTCCCTGGTTCCTTTGTATCTTCCCTTCTCAAATGCCTGCCCTGAGGACTGTTAGCTACTTCAAGCACCAGATGGAAATAATAGCCTGATAGAGAGCATTTAGCCAGCATCCAAATTAGGGTCAAATCCTAGTGGTTTGGTTTCTCTGACTGAATGCAGAGAATTCAGCTCAGTAAGAGATACACTAAGCTACTGCACATTAACGCTTTAAATACCTGGTCTGCTCCAGTGATACCAGGCTATAAATGATGCTCTAAATTCATCATATTCAAATTTATTTTTATAGCCCTGATGCTTACAGGTTGGTCTGTTTATAGGGAATCAACTCATTACCCTTCAAGTGAAGAAATCTACTTTATCTTTAAAAGAACAATTCAGGAAAAAGAGAGAGAGAGAGAGAGGCAAACTATAAGAGACTCTTAACTAAAGAACAAAATGTGGGTTGCTGGAGGGAAGGTGGTTATTAAGGAGGGCACTTGTGATAAGCACTGGGTATTATATGTAAGTGATGAATCACTAAATTCAACTCCTGAAACCCAGTATTACACTATATGTTGACTAATTAGAATTAAAATAAAAACTTGAAATAAAAATAAAATAACAATTTAAACATTCTCTTTGAAACTGTTTAACTGCAATGGTTTTATTTATTTTTAAGATTTATTTATTTGAGAGAGAGAGAGAGCACACATGAGCAAGGGAGGGGCAGATGGAGGGGGAGAAGCAGACTCCCCGCTGAGCAGGGAGCTGGATGGATGTGGGGCTCTATCCCAGGACTCCAGGATCATGACCTGAGCCGAAGACAGAGGCTTAACCGCCTGAGCCACCGAGGCGCCCCTGGTTTTATTCTTCTATATAATAAACCTGATATTCCATTGAAGTATTTGAGATTTGATTATACACTACTCTATATAGTTCCTCTACCTTCCAAATGTGGTTGAAAGATTGGGAAAAAAAAAAAAAAAAACCTTTTATAATTATTTCTGTAACACCGCTAGACACATAGTATGAAGTCAACTAAACTCTTGAGTATTAATGCACAAAACACACATCTCTACTCCAGAAAAAAAAAAATCCATTTTCTATTCCAGAAAACTATAAAAATGTGAAAATATTCATATAGGAAATGTCACACATCAGAATCCAGGATGGGGAAGAATGAGGGTTGGTCTTGCAATTATGGCACAAAAATTAACACTTGAAGAAGAACACATTACATTTCCTCTAATTCTTTTGAAAGAATCTCATGAAATTTTATTTTATAAACATGTAGGACCGATAGCATTATTTAAAAATTAATTTAAAACTTAATTTGAGGGCACCTGGGTGGCTCAGTTGGTTAAGCCACTGCCTTCGGCTCAGGTCATGATCCTGGAGTCCCAGGATCGAGTCCCACATCGGGCTCCCTGCTCAGCGGGGAGTCTGCTTCTCCCCCTGACCCTTCCCCCCTCTCATATGCTCTCTCTCTCTCATTCTCTCTCTCATAAATAAATAAAATCTTTAAAAAAAAAAAAAAAACTTAATTTGAGTTTTACTGTTTTGCCACTGGATATATAACTTTCTATAAGCAAAGAACTGTGAAAAAGTAGACATTCAGGTCCAAAGTAAAATGGAAATCAATTTTACATTGTCTTTAAAAAAAGATGTATTAATAAACTTAAATTCTAAAGGTTAATGAATTTAGTACTGTAATAGATTTCATATTAATCCAACCAAGTCTTCTTTCTTTATAAAAAGATTTAGATACATTTCTACATTCTGGCAGAATCATATTGAAAGACTGAGAATAAGAAACACATGGTCTCAGACAGCCTTATGTGTATAATTACACAGTCCTGTGAAAATATCTGACACATTTATTCATTTGTCATTAATTTATAAAAGGTAACAATAGCTATGCCTTCAGAGTAAAGAAAAAAGAGGAAGAAATAGAATTTAGCAGGGAAAACTATATTTTAAAATAGAAATTTAGACTTTATACATGAGCTGGAACATAAAAATAAATGTAATGTCCCTGGCTCTTATCTGATTTTTGCCTAAAATATCTTAACTACTTATCTTCCATTTTAGGTATTGAATTCAGATTTATGTTATTGGATTGATTGTTAAATGAAGTCATCATTCTTTTTCAAATCATACTGCTGGCAGAAGTTCACCAGTAACTTATACATTAATTAATGTCTTCATTTTATTTTAATGTATCCTTCAAAGTCACTCACTTACCTAGACCAGAATTGAAATTAAATAATTTTCTCCATAAATTCAAATTGGTGCAACATGAGGCTTAAAACAGATTAATTAATGATTGACAGGTTATCTTTTCATTTTAAATCTACTTAAGGTAAATAAAAGATTAAATTCCCGAAAGGAGACAAATTAGAATGAAACAAGAGAATGAAAAGAGCTTTTTAAATAGGATGTTAGAAGACAAAAATAAACTAATGTGATAAGATACCATTTTATCTTCCCTAGGCTATAGCAACCACCTCCTAACTGATCCTCTAAAACCTACTCTTGCCCTTTAAAATCAATTTGTGCACTAATTTTTAATGCAAATTTAATGATGTCACTCTCCTGCTTAAAATCATTCAATGGCTTGCCTTTGCTCTTGGGATAAATTCCAAAATCCTTAATGTGGCTGGTAAATCCTTGATGGTCTAAGCGCAGTCTTATTCCTCACCACCCTTCTTTCAGTTACAATCTGTTCTTAGGGTTAGTGAACTTCTTCCTGTCTTAGGACTTCACAAATTATTTCTTTCTGCACTAGAACTTTCCCATCATCTTCTCCCTTGGCTATGTAGGAAATTAATTTCTTAGCCCCAGCTTAAATCTCACCACAGAGGAAGCCTCCTCTACTTCTCAGATTTCATTAGAACCCTGGTTATAGGCCTTCAAGTCATGCTGTATTTTTTCACTCTAAAGCAATGTTTTCTTTCCCTTTATAATCAGTGTCTGTATTATATTTAAATGTTACATTTTCCAGTATTTAATATAGAATATGTAACATAGAAAATGATCAATAAATGTGTGAATTCACAAATGACACTAATACTATTCGATATTTATTACAAAATTTATGTTCTAAGTTTAAAAGTTAGGATATTTATAATTGGCTAGTAAAATATTCTTTATTTTAAGCCATTACTAATCACTGGCAGATGGCTTTGTAAAGCTATTACTTTAGATATGGTCCTTGGTAAGAAACATACTATAAACATTACCAACAAACTTATAACTTGAACCAGGATACAATTCATTTCCTCTGTGGCTGACTAGTATTTTGTATTAATTAGGTGCCAGAGTTCTGACCCAGCCCATGCTCTATAAATTTCTGTTAGCCACTGACAGCTGGTTAAATGTCTTCCCAAATCTCCAGGTTTTTTTCTTAATATCTGTGTCCTAGCTACATTTGAATATTTAACTGGAACTGGAGAAGAAATTACGTGAAAAGAAATGAAAGTAGGTAATACATGTGCATTGACTGAGAATAAAGATGTGTGAAGGTCTAAAAATCTGCAGTTCATTCACAAGGGCAGTTTTACTATCAAAAGACCATAAAGATACAAGGAAGAAAGACTTGAGAAGAGTAAAATGGTCACTGCATTCACAATGGAAAAATTATAAACATAGAAAATGTGCTCAAGCTCATTAATAAGAAATGGGAAATTCACCTGAAAAAAAAAGAGAGGTTCCAATTCAAGATGGCAATACAAGAAGATCCTGAATTCACTTCTTCCATGAAACAGTAAAGCTACAGCTTCATATGGAACAACTCCATCTAAAAAAAAAAAAAAAAAAGAAAGAAAGAAAGAAAAAAGAAAATCTAAAAATTGGCTGGCTGACTCCTACTCATTGGGAGAATGAGAGAAGGCCCACATGTAAGTGAGAAGAGGCTGGGACACAACCTTACCATAAAACCCACCCCTAGTGGGGTGACTCACAGTCAAGAAGGAACTTAAAACCTGGTGCTTCTCCTTAAGGAATAAAGGATATGAACTCCATATTGGGCACCCCTAACTTATAAGGCCTGCACTAATATTTTAATATTAAAAGACCCAAAGAGAGAAATAGCAATACAATTATCATAGGGGATTTTGATACCCCATTTACATCAATGGATAGGTCATCCAAACAGAAATATCAAGAAGAAAATATAGGTTCTAAATACATTAGACCAGATGAACTTAACAGACATACAGAACATTCCATCTGAAAACTACAGTATATATTTTCTTCTCAAGTGCACATAGAATATTCAGCAAGACAGATCATATGTTAGGCCACAAAACAAGTCTTAATAAATTTAAGAAGATAGAAATAATAACAAGCATCTTTTCTGACCCCTCTGGTATGAAACTAAAAATCAATTACAAGAAGAAAACTGGAAAATTCACAAAAATGTAAAGATTAAACAACACGATAGTGAACAACCAATGAGTCAACGAGGAAATTAAAAGAAATAAAAATAGCTTAAGGCAAATGAAAATAGAAATACAACATCCCAAAACTTATGCAGCAAAAGCAGTTCTAAAAGGGAAGTTCATAGTCATAAATGCCTACTTCAAAAAGAAAAATTTCAAATAAACAACCAGATTTTGTACCTTAAAGAACTAGAAAAACAAAAACAAACAAAACCCAAAGTTAGCAAAAGGAAAGAAATATAAAAATCAAAGTGGAAATAAATGAAATAGAGACTGAAAAAGATCAAAATTAAGAGTTGATTCTTTGAAAAGATAAAATTAACAAACCTTTACCTAGACTCACAAAGAAAAAGAGAACTCATAATAGGAAACAAAAGAGAGGTTACAACTAATGCCATAGAAATGCAAAGTATCATAAGAGACTACTATGAACAAATATACACCAACAAATGTGAAGCCTAAAAAAATAAATAAATTGCATAAACTCCTAAAAACATGTAACCTACCAAGACTGAATCATGAAGAAATAGACAAACCTGAAGAGACCAATTGCTAGTAAGAATATTGACCATTTATCACAACCTTCCCAAACAAACAAAAAAAGCCCAGGACCAGATGGCTTCACTGTTAAATTCTATGAAACATTCAAAATAATTAATTACCAATCCTTCTCAAACTTAAAAAACAAGGAGGGAAAGACATTTTAAGAGGCATCACCCTGATGCCAAAACAGACAATGACTCCACAAGGAAAGAAAATTACAGGCCAATCTCCCTGATAAAGATAGATGCAAAAACTGTTAACAAAATATTAGCAAACCAAATTCAACAATACTTTAAAAGAATCATGCATCATGATCAAGTGCAATTTAATCCAGAGATGCAAGAATGGATCAACATCCACAAATTAATCAATGGGATACACCACATTGCAAAGTAAATGATAAAAAATCATATGATCAAATAAATAAATGTAGAAAAAGCATTTGACCAAATTCAACATCCATTTATGATTTAAAAAAACTCTCAGTGAAGTGTGTATAAAGGGAACATGCCTCAACATAATAAAGGCCATATGTGACAAGACGATAGTAAATTCATACTCAGTATGAAAAACTCAGCTTTTCACTAAATTCAGGAATAAGTCAAGGATGCCCATCCTCACCACTTTTATTCAACATAGTTTTGGAAGTCCTAGCCAGAGAAATTAGGCAAGAAAAATAAAAGGCATCCATATTGGTAAAGGATAAGTAAAATTGTCACTATTTGCAGATGACATTATATATAGAAAACCCTAACCAAAAAAAAAAACTATTAGAACCAAAGAATTCAGTATAGTTGCAGGATACAAAATCAATATGTAAAAATCTGTTGCATTTCTTTCACTAATAATGGACTATCAGAAACAGAAATAAAACAACTGTATTTACAATTATTCAAAAGAATAAAATATCTAGGAATACATATAAAGAGATGAAAGACTTGTACACTAAAACTCTAAGATGTTTCATGCTCATCAACTGGAAGCGTTAATAATGTCAAAATGTCCATACTGCCCAAAGCAATCTACAGAGTCAATGCAATCCCTATCAAAATGTCAATGGTATTTTTCACAGAAATAGAACAAACACTTTTAAAATTTGTTTAAAATCATAAAAGACATAGAATAGCCAAAGAAATCAATTACTTGGTCAATTACTTACAACAGAAGAGCCAAGAATATGCAATGACAGAAACAGTCTTTTCAAAAAATGGTGTTGAGAAAATTAGACAGCCACATACAATAGAATGAGACTGGATTGCTTTCTTATATCATACACAAAAATTAACTCAAAATAAAGACTTGAATGTAGGACCTGAAGCCATAAAACTCCTAGAAGAAAATAGGTAATAAGCTCCTTGAAGTCAATCTTAGAGATGACTTTTTGGATCAGACACTTAAGGTAAAGAAAGCAAAATTAAACAAGTGAGACTACATCAAATTAAAAAGTTTGTGCACAGCAAAGAAAACCATCAACAAAATGAAAAGGCAACTTACTGAATGGAAGAAAATATTTGCAAGTCATATCAGATAAGGGGTGAATGTCCAAAATATATAAAGAACTCACACAGTTCAATGACAACAAAAAAGAAGCCATAAAACACAATCTGATTAAAAAATGAGCAGAGAATTGAATAGATATCTTTTCAAAGAGTATATACAGATGGCCCACAGGTACATGAAAAGATGTCAGCATCACTAATCATCAAGGAAATTCAGATCAAAACCACAAGATATTGCTTCACACCTCTTAGAATGGCTATTTTCAAAAAGACCAGAAATAACAAGTGTTGACATGGCTGTGGAGAAAAGGGTTCCATTGTGCCTGTTGGTGGGAACGTGAATTGGTGCAGCCCCTATGGAAAACAGTGTGGAAGTTGCTGAAAAATTAATAGATCTACCATATGATCCAAATTCCACTTCTGGGTGTTTATCCAAAGAAAACAAAAACACTAATTCAAAAAGATATATGTATCTCCACGTTCACTGAATCATTGTTTGCAATAGCCTGTGTCACCACAAATGTGAACATGTGTCCGAAAACAGATGAACGTATAAAAGAAAATGTGGCATTTAGGTACAATGGAATATCACTCCACCATAAAAAAGAATGAAATCTTTCCCAACAAGTGGTGGATCTTTATGGCATAATGCTAAGTAAAAAACAAACAACAACCAAGCTCATAGATAAAAAGAACAGATTGGTTCATCATCCAAGGTGGAGGGTCAAAAGGTACAAATTTCCAGTTATAAAATAAGTCATGGGGATGTAATGTACAGCATGGTGACTATAGTTAATACTGTACTGCATACTTGAAAGTTAAGAAATTAAACTTCTCGGGGCGCCTGGGTGGCTCAGTTGGTTAAGCGACTGCCTTCGGCTCAGGTCATGATCCTGGAGTCCCGGGATCGAGTCCCGCATCGGGCTCCCTGCTCAGCAGGGAGTCTGCTTCTCCCTCTGACCCTCCCCCTTCTCATGTGCTCTCTCTCATTCTCTCTCTCTCAAATAAAATCTAAAAAAAAAAAAAAAGAAAAAAAAGAAATTAAACTTCTCATCACAAAAAAAATATTTACAACTATGTATGGTGATCAGTGTTAACTAGAGTTATTGTGCTGATCATTTCACAATATATACAAATAGGAAATAATTGTATTGACACCTGAAGCTAATATAATGTTATATCTTAATTATACCTAAAAAATGAGTTTCCATAGTTATTACATTGAAATATTAACTTTGATATTATCAATGCTGAAAAGAGGATTCTCAGGCTCTGCTGATACTGTAAACTGGCCTGTGGCCACTTTTGAGGGCCATTTACTGCCTCTATATCAAATAAAATTCACAATGTGCAAATACACAATACACAATATGCAAATACATAGTTGCAAGGACTCATGTAAAATCATTGCTTTTAATTGTTTAAGTTTGGATTCTAAGTACGGGTCAATGATAAAATAGTTAAAAAAAAAACTTGGATACATCTATAATAAAATATTGAGATATATTTTAGAAACAGGATATAGATCTTGATAGGAATTGTGAGGAATAAATATCCATGTAAGATGTTTGACCATTCAATTTCACTTGCCTGAGATATTATTGCCTTCTACCTGTTGTCTTGGTAGACTGTGCAGTGTAGAATCTTTTCCAAATATTTCATTGTTAACATATTATTAACAGCTGTGTGAAAATAAGCTAACATGGGTTTGGTAGATCTCTACTCCATACTTCCAACTTACACTATGGTCTCATTTACTAATGTGTAAAAACAAAACAAAACAAAAAGATGTTATGTGAATAGTGTTTTTACTTTAACGTGAAATAAAATATAATTTAAACAACCAGCAATATTTCAGGTAAGTATATGGAGCTGAAAAACAGATTGCTTGCCAAAGAGATGATGGAGATAGCTACATTTTAGTGTGCTCTTGGATGGTGGTGGAAGAAATATTTGATGTTACTGCCTTTGTCATATATAGTGTTTATCAGCCCATTTTGTTTTGTTGAAGGTCAAAAATCAGCAAGATGCACAAAGCCACCAGACTAGAGAGTCCCACAGAGTCAGTGGGAAATACAGCAAAATATAATTAAGTGTAAGAGAAAGTGTAAGAACTCCAAGCTGAGCAGTCCTCCCATAGAATCTATGGACCAGTTGAACACTCAATTGGTTTCATCATTTATTATACAGTGGTAATCTACAAATATTTGTTATAGTGTTTTGTAATTTTACCTTATTTTTCAATAAACCTTTTCATCAGCAATGAGCTAAAAATTGACTGTGCATATTAAATGAAAATATACATCAATTATTTTTTTAAATTTCAAGAAAGTTGATGATGAACACATAGCTTGCTCAAAAACATGCAACTTAATATTTATTTGCCATGGAATGATTTGAGAAGACCTATGTTTTGCAGCATCAAAATTTGGTGAAACATTAAAAGGAATCAAAGTTGATAGAACTTCCTTGACTAGTTTTATCAAAAAGAATTTGTTGAAGAAAGATAGTCCAAAAGGTGATGTATTTACACATTTCTATGTTAAAGAAATGCGAAAACCTTGTATTTAACTAATTTTGCTCTGAATATATGAGGTAAGTCAGCAACTATAGAATATTTTCTCAGTAAAAATTAATACATTCTGCAAAGAACAGTTTAATAAAGATGTTGGCAATTTCAAATTTATTAACCATAAAATAGAAATTTGAAGATTATAGGCACTTCAAATAATAAAAATAATTATACCATAGGAATTAACTCTTCATTAAATGTTTGGTGGAATTCACCTGTGAAGTCATCTGGTACTGGACTTCTGTTCTTCTCAAACCATTCCAAAAAAATAGGAGAGGAATAAAAGCCTCCATTCATTCTATGAGGCCAGCATTACCCTGATACCAAAACTCAATAAAGATACTATTTTTAAAAAAAAAGGGAAGAAGAACTACAGGCCAATATCTCTGATAAACACAAATGCAACAATCCTCAACAAAATATTAGCAACCCAAACTCAATGATACATTAAAAAATATAATTTATCACAATTATGTCGAATGTATTCCCGGGATGCAAGAGCAGTTCAATATTTACAAATCAATGTGATACATCACATCAACAAGAAAAAGAATAAAAATTATATGATCATCTCAATAGATGCAGAAAAAGCACTTGACAAAGTAAAACATTCATTCATGATAATAACTCTCAACCAAGTAGGTTTAGAGGGAACATACATCAACATAATGTAGGCTATGTAGAAAAAGTCCACAGCTAACATCATATTCAGTGGTGAAAAACAGAGCTTTTTCTTTAAGATCAGGAACAAGACAAGGAGGTCCGCTCTCACCAACGTTATGCAACATAGTGCAACAACAATCAAACAAGAAAAAGAAATAACAGGCATCCACATTGGTAAGGAAAAAATAAAACTTCCACTATTTGCAGATGACATGTGTATACAGTATATAGAAACCCTAAAGACTCCACCAAAAACTACTACAACTGATAAATGAATTCAGTTAAGTTGTAGGATACAAAATCAATACACATAAATCTGTTGCATTCGATACACTAATAACGAAGTAGCAGAAAGAGAAATTAAGGAATCAGTCCCATTTACAATTTCACCAAAAAGAATAAAATACCCAGGAATAAACTTAACCAAGGAGGTAAAACACCTGTACTCTGAAAACAATAAAATGTTGTTGAAAAAATTGAAGATACAAACAAATGCAAAGATATTTCACGCTCAGGGATTGGAAGAACAAATATTGTTAAAACGTCCACGTTACAAAGCAATCGACAGATTTAATGGAATCTCTATCAAAATACTAACAGTATTTTTCACAGAACTAGAGCAAATAATACTAAAAATTGCATGGAACTCTGAAAAGCCAAAGCAACCTTGAGAAAGAACAAAGTTGGAGGTACTACAATTCCAGATTTCAAGATACACTACAAATCTGTATTAATCAAAACAGTATGGCACTGGCACAGAAATAGACACACAGATCAACAGAACAGAATAGAAAGCCCAGAAATAAACCTACACTTATATGGTCAATTAATCTACAACAAAGGAGGCAACAATTTACAGTAGGGAAAACACAGTCTGTTCAATAAATGGTGATGGGAAAACTGTGCAGTGATATGCAAAAGAATGAAACTGGACCACTTTCTTACATCACATACAAAAATAAAATCAAAGTGGATTAAAGACTTGAATGTAAGACCTGAAACCATAAAACTCCTAAAAGAGAACATAAGCAGTAATCTGACAGAGGCTGTAGAAAGGTTTTTCTAGAAAAAATCTGCCCATGCCTGTGTTCTCACTGTCAAGTGTACTAGGTAGGTGAGAAGTATTTATTAAAAGAGTAAATGGATTTTAAAAAGGACCAGAGAAAATTTGAGAGGAGAAATTTAGAGGGGCTAATAATCAAGAACATATATGTATTAAGTTGTAAACATTTTGGAGAGCTCCGTTGCTTTATAAAATACTAGAAATTCCTGAACCTAATAGGATCAAATGTATGACATTCAATAAAAATGTTATATTAATTTTTAATCTGTCTACTTCACAGTGTCCTCCTGTAGGGTATTTCTTTATATGTATTTACATGTCCCTTTTTGCATCTTGACTGGACCAATGGGTATGACGTGTGAATGACAAAAATTAATCCTTATTGTCTTCATATGTGTATACACACACACGCATATACGCATGCACACACACACACACACACACACACACAAGACAGAGAGACCTACAGAGGGAATAACCTGAGGGTCCACAATAAAGATAAACCAATTTTTACCTGATTATTTTCAATATTCATCAGTCAAAGTGGACTTTAATCATCAGTTGCAGGACCAAACCACAGATAACAAAAATAGGATGCTTCCTACAGAAATTATCAGTTGGTGAAGAAAAGAGAAGTTTAATAGAAACTCCTTTAGTTGTACTCCTGTCACTGTTGGGTTGACATCTGAATATTTTCTTATTCAGCTTAAGTAGTAAATACCCCCTAAGTATAATATTTAAAGGTATCCAGATATCAATGGTAATAGGCGCTTTTATTTGCTTGTAACCAAGAGAACAGTTAAGCTTGAGTTAAATTAAAAAAAAAACAAAAACACTTATGTACCATATAATAGATTTATAATAAATGTGTTTTTTTAAAACAATTTTTTTTTAAGTTTTTATTTATTTATTTGTCAGGGAGAGGCGGGCTCCCCGCCGAGCAGAGAGCCCGGATGCGGGACTCCATCCCAGGGCCCTGGGATTATGACCTGAGCCAAAGGCAGACACTTAACCATCTGAGTCACACAAGCGTCCCTATAATAAATGTTTTAAAACACAATGTATTTTAAGAAAACTGAGTGTGAGTTAAAGGCAAAAAAATAAATAATTGTAGCTTTCCTTATATTTCTTTACCCTCTTATTGACTTAGCATAAACATCTATGTAAGTCCATCTTTCTCATTATTTAAATTAATACAATAAATGTTGAAAGGGTCATGTTCTCTAAATCTCCATGTCTCTTTAAGATTGATTTATTTGAGAGAGAGAGGAGAGAGACAGACAGAGAGAGAGAACGATCACACATTGGGGGGGAGCACTGAGGAAGCGAATCTCAAGCAGACTCCCCACTGAGCAGGGAGCCTGATATGGCTCATGACCCTGAGATCATGAGCTGAGGCAAAACCAAGAGTCTGATGTTTAACCAACTGAGCCACCCAGGTGCCCCTCTAAATCTTCATTTCTAATAAGCGGTGGTTCCAACATATCATGTAAACGTATGACTCTATTCATTTAGCACAAAGTAAATTTGGTTTCTGTCCACGGACACTTAATATAATCTGTGCTTCCAGAACTTGATGAATTTGTCCCAAAAATACAAAGCACTGCCAAATATTATCACCACATTTGCCGCAACAGCATAAAACCTCTCTTCCACCTCCAACAAACAATAATTATCTCAGATAACCTATGACACTACTTTTTTTTCCTGCTTTTTTCTTATTTCCTCTACATTTGACCCAAAACATTACTCTTGATACTATCATTTCCTTTTCTTAAAATTATGTTAGATTCATTAAAATCTAAAATCTAACATTATAGTATGTAAGATTCAAATTTAAATATTACTTTAAGAGTATGGAGGAGGCATTTATGAAGCTATGGCAGGAAGGAATGGATATTTATCTTTTGTGTGGAACTGGGTTCATTTAATTGTTACTCTCAGAAATTTTAGATAAATTATTTTCTCTGTAAAATAGTTGAGTCTTGAGTCTATTTTCTGAGGATGATATAGTCTATTATATATATAAAATGGAAAATTTTTTCATTGGATCTTCTGTTCACTGGCTTCAAACCTAAGCTATGACTAAGGCACATATCTCAGGAGTTTTCCTTTGGCCCCTGGTAAATATAAGATCAGGTAGTTCTAGCAGGGAAATCCAGAAGTATAAAGAAAGGATTCTCTCCATTATGTATTAGAAGATCTATAAATTATATACATAAACCTATATACACACTATATTTAGATTTTCTTTTTACCATGTGCTTTCTCTCATCTATTTTTTAAGCTTTCCAGGAATACAGGAATGAAACTGGCAATTGTGATTTGTTGTGTTTTGCTGAAAGCTTGTCATACTATTTTCAATCCTATAGACTTTCCTTCAAATTCTACATACTTGGAAAATAAATTCATCTTACAGTCACAGTCTCAATGAAAACTACTCCAACATGTAAATGTTTCTCTGGTTTTGGGGTGGTTATTGAAAAGTTAAAAATAGTTCTAGTATGTTGCTTTCTATTTTATTGATTATCTTTTTCATTTTTATAGCACTCAATACATCAGGATTGGTTTGACTAACTTAACTGTAATTTACATTTGATTTTCTCGGGGACTCATACTCTTCTAAAATTAAATAATAAATCATGTTAATCTATTGATGAAACCAAAAGTATTTTTACTAGTTTTTCATTTTCTTGTGGACTCTTTCTTTGTAAGAATGTCTTTTCAAAAACAGTATTTACTCATCATTTGATCTTACAGTTGAACATGCAATATCTCTCGGAAATTTTTCAATACTTTTATGAAGTAGGTAAAAGCAATTGCAATTAATCTCCTTATTTTTCAAATGAAAAAAGCTGGTTAAGTTCAGCTCCTGGTTAAAAACCTACATCTTGTTTTTCAGACCTGCTGTAATAGGCAATTACAAAGGCTTTGTCAGGCAGGCCTTTGCAGGACAGCTGTCCTCCCCACACTAACCTCCTACACAGCCAGTGCTGTGCAGTCTCTGAAGGAGGGCAGGGGCAGCCAGGGTCTCAGGCCCCCCCGGCTGGTCATGATCCTTCCATGTTTATATTCTTAGCTCAGGTCCTCTCCTTGCTAGGTCTCTTTGAGGTCTTTGGCCCAGGGCCTCTTCAGATGCCTCGGCCAAGACTTACTATTTTGGGGTGAGGAGGAAAACTTTGAGGACACTTTTCCTCACTCTGACTCAGTATCCCGTGCTTTCCTCTCCTAGCCTTACTCTTTCATCCCCCACCCCAGAGTTTAGCATTCCAGAGTCCATAAAACTGCCAGAGCCTTTTGTCCCGGACATCCTCAAAAACGAAATGTCTCTGCATGTGTGCTGATCCACCCAGCTAACTCTCCACTGGGATGTTCTTTCTTGGAGGAAAATGAAACGGGAGAAGTTGGCCATTCCTCCAGGTTTAGATTCTTGCTTATATCATTTCAGTAAGTGATTAAAGGCCTCTTTCATTTTTGTTTGTTGCTTTAATTTCCTACTCCCAGCCACTGAGCTCTCTCTCTCTCCCAGCTCAGCTGAGCTCCTGGCACTGGCAAATACAGATATTAGCTCCAAATTCCTGGAAAAGCCTACAACAGGAGCGATTCCAACAACTCCGGTATTTCTAAGAGAAAATGAATTTGTTAATTTTTCTCAACCTTCTTAATTTAGCATTGCTAAGGTAGATGCTCTATAAAGCTTCCACTAAAACACGGGGCAATACAATTTTCACTTCTAATCCACGGTATCTCTAAGTCAAAGCACGACAGAGCCTTAGTCCCTTCAGGCTTGTATAACAAAAATACTATAGACTGAATGCTTTAAAAACAATAGTAACTTATTTCTCATAGTTTTGGAGGATGAGAAGTCCAAAATTAGGGTGCCAGCACCATAGAGTTGCGGTGAGAGCCCTCTTCCCGCTTCAGGGTTCCGGAGAACCTACTTGTTGAGTCCTCACCAAGAAGAGACTGAAAGCAAGTGCTCAGCTGCCTCTTATAAAGGCATTAGTGCCCCTCACTAGGGCCCCACCTTCATGAGGTAATACAATTCTAATTACCTGCCAAAGATCCCACCCCCTAATATCATCACATTTGGGGCTAGGGTCTTGACTTACAAATTTTAGGGAGAAACAAACATTGAATCCCTAACAGAGCCTAACAAAACACTGTAAGGAAGCTCCCTCAGCATATCACTTCTTCCCCAACCTAATCTCCTCCCCCCACACACTTATCTTATGTTCCCTATTTTTTTAAGAAGAAAGCAAACCAAATATCTTGATGACCAATACCTTGTCTCAATTTTGTCTTAGTCCTGCACTGCAAAAATATGTATTTTGGCTACACATGCATTTTTTATTTCCTTTTTCTTAATATCTAAATCTTTCTCTTTTCCCCTTGCACAATTTGCCAATGAGGATTCCTTAAAGTTAGAAACTACAGTTGACATACGGATTAGTCTCCTTTCCAGTATGTTCTGCTGACTCCATGGCAGATTTTATTATTCAAAATTAAACATTTTTATTCATCTCTGACTCTCCTTAGAGCCTTAAAAATGGTTGGGACCAAACCAAAGATGGTTTTTAGTAGAAATAGAAAGATCCTAGAGTTGTGGGGCGCCTGGGTGGCTCAGTCGGTTAAGTGGCTGCCTTCGGCTCAGGTCATGATCCCAGGGTCCTGGGATCGAGCCCCGCGTCGGGCTCCCTGCTCAGTGGAGAGTCTGCTTCTCCCTCTCCCTCTGCCTGCCTCTCTGCCTACTTGTGCTCTCTCTCTCTCTGTCAAATAAATAAATAAAATCTTTAAAAAAAAAAAAAAAAGATCCTAGAGTTGTAAAAGCTTAAGTTGGGCCTCAAAGAATACAACTGCTCAGCTAAAGTGGGAAGTTTTTCCAAACTGAGTCATTCAGGGCTTCATGCTTTGCACGTATCCACAGCATTGAAAGTCTTACCAAACGCAAATGGCAGCTGGAGCTTTCTTGCTTTGGGACACTCCAGCCCTTACTTCACATATGGTATCTCTGTGAACATTTTGTAAACTTAAATTTTCCTGAAGATTTGGGGTTGGGAGATGTCTCATTCCTCATGAACTCAACTTTCTATCCTCCCACTTTAGTTTTTCCTTTGTCACTGTTTTGTTCAATTGTATGAGTGATTAAAAATATTCAGCTTTTGTACTGTCAAAAACTGACCTCACAAGCCCACCCCTAGCCCGCTCCACACACACCGGACACTGGAATTAGACCATTAGAATGGTGTTGTAAAATCTTCCTTTCTTTGGATTATTAGGTATTTCCAGTGTAATAAAGTATATCATCTATCAGTGCGGCAAGAAATTTGACAGCAAAAGAAATCATCCCATGTGTGGCTACTTAAATTTGATTACACTCAAGTGATTTAAATGGGAGGGGAAAAGCCTTTGCTTTTCGTGCCTGATTCCTGATTCCAAACATAATGAGATGCAGAGAATCCAAATATTTCAACTCTTTAAATGGGAGTGGGGGGGCAGGAGGGTAGAGATAGCAAGTTTCAGGTATCCAGATTGTAGTTAAAAAATTAGTTTCATTTTATAATCCAGTTCAATAACTGTTGAAGGAATACCCATTTGCTCTAAGGGACTGATCAAAAAAGTGAAAACGTTTGTCCCTTGTGTAGAAATTTGAATACAACTCAATGTGACTTTCAACTTTATGAAAAACATAGCTCAGTGTCCATGGAAAGAAAAATCCTTAAGCTAAAACCCCTGTGGTACCTTTATTTAATCCAGTATTTTCCACCTGCTTTGGTAAAATAATTACTTACCTTAAGATATGGTTCATCAACTTCCACAGGTCTCAAAGTGCTTTTTGAAAAGTTGTTTTGGAAATTATTGTAATTTCACACAGCATCTCCTGTGGTTGCTTAGGTTGGAAAATCCAGGGGCCAGTGTTTTACTGGATCCATCTTTCAAACATGCATAATACAGTTCAACTTTCTTATGACTCATTTTTGCACTGCGTTAGGACACGGATTCTTCCCTTATTCAACTCAGAGGATATATTATTTTGTTTTCACTTTTTGCTGCTTATTTTATATCCAGTACTTTATTAGGTCATTTCTTGCATTACTGATCTCTGTAGTTATTTGTATTTAGAAATGTGTATCTCTTGGGAAGTCAACTCTATTTTTAGCCACTAGAAGAAGAATCAATTCCTGTTTCTCTAGGTCACTAATAAGAGAAAACACACAATGCTCAGAGATTCTGATTGATACATACTTATAAAATGAAAGAAATAGTTTTTCCAAATAAAGCAGTTCATTAATATAATTTTATGATCAATTTGTAATATATGCACTTGTTATAGACTACTATCTCTACCTGGGAAAAGGTGGGTAGAAATTGATAGGACTTGCTGTGCCTTTTGTGTGTGTGTGTGTGTGTGTGTGTGTGTGTGTGTGAATAGTGTCTTAGATTAGATTGTGGTGTTTGTCATTCTCTTATCCACTTTATATTGCTCATGTAAAATATCTCCAGGTAACATTCTGGAAACAAATGTGGCTTGTATGAGCCCTATTATAAAATGATATATACTGAACATTACCATAATCTGAGCATTGTTCAAATTATCTTACTTACATTAACTTATTTATTTTTATTTTATTGATAATAAAACAAAGGCTAGAAAGCAACAGTTTTTAAATCAAGTCTGGCTTAAATACTATGATATATTTCATTGTTTCTGTTTAGATGCTTATTCTCAGGTTGTACAAAAATACACGTCTATTATTTTAAACTATTACTTTTCTGTATTTCTGCCATTAATTAATATGTTACTTAAAATCATTTTTAAATGTAAACTTGCTTCTCTCTTCTCCAAGTCCTCAGAGCTGATGTTCTCTCTCATAACCCTGGTTCTAGACTGATTGTGTGATCCTATTTTCTTGTCATCCTCCTCTATGTCACACACAGGAAAATTTTGAAATCCCTGTGAATATAAATTTTCAAATCCAGTAGAGTTAATTCAGATATTTGAATGCTTTTTATCATTACCATTTATCTTTATCATAAAGATCAGAGGGGTTGATTATATTTTTGGATGTCTGATGTGGGCTGTTTTGGAGAATTAAATGCTAATAGATAGATCTGATAAAGGCAGAATGCTTCTTGAATTGCATATTAAAAGCCTGGCCAAAACCAGTAGTGTTATGTCTATCTTTAATTCTTTCTGCTCTAATTATTTAATGTTCTCTTTTCATAATTAAAAAAAATCAATCTCACTTCATGTCAATTTTCCCTTCCAAATTGTCAATAAAACCCTCACTGCCTATACACTGAAATGCAAATTAATAAACTGGATATTCCAGGCTTCCATGTTTTACCCTAGACAGTTTTTCTAAGCTTTGATCTCAGCTTTCACGTTCATGAGTCCTATGCTTCGTGTAAACTGAATTGCTTAGCCCCACTATTTTCCCCACTGTTCCCCATTTAGGCTTTTCACATACCAGCCTCTTCAATTAAAACATTATATTGTCTCCACCACATGATTCCATGAAGCCTTCTAAAAATTCCACTTGGAAGCAAATTCCTACAAATATAATTGTGTCTTGTATTGTGTCTGTCCTGATTTATGCAAATTTATCTAGGCCCTCCCCCATTCTTCTATTAGGAAGTAAACTCCTTGAGAACAGGAGCCACATGAAACTTTTGTGTTTATTCCCAAAAATGCCCCATAGTAGACAGTAGTAAAAAAACAGTATTTTTGCCTACATCCATTTGCTAAGTGTTCCTTATTTGGAAGTACATATTAGAATCAGAGGTATAGATTTTCAAAAATATATGTGCAATGCCCTCAGGCTAAAATTATAATTCAGTTTGAGACTGAACCTGAGCCCCTTAATTAAAAACAAAAATTACAGGTCATTTTGAAAGCCATTCTAATATAAGAAATTCAAGTATGCTGTGAGTCAAGAGTTGAATTTTACATTATTTGGAAAGTTTTCTCTTAATTGTGTAAGCAAATCTTGGTCATTATTTCATAAATAAAATGATGAGAAAAAATATGGAAAGTAACTTTCTCCACATATACCATAAATGCACATTTTTAACAAAATAAGAGATCTCACTATTTGCATCATTTATATTCAAATACATTTGTTTTATTAAATAAAACAATTTTCTATTAAGTGCATACATATATCATTATTTAGTGGTTGAATAACATTCCCATATGTATTATAATCAGTTACTTGTGTTAATATTTAGATCGCTTCCATTGTTTCAATATCATAAATAATGTAGCAAAAGATATTATTATACATACATCTTTATCAAGATAACACCAGCACCAAGAACACTGCTAGGCCGATAGAGTTTCACAAATGAAAGAGAATATGGTGGTTGTGATTAATGAATTCATTTTTTTTAAAAGATTTTATTTATTTATCTGACAGAGAGAGAGATAGCGAGAGCAGGAACACAAGCAGGGGGAATGGGAGAGGGAGAAGCAGGCTTCCTGCTGAGCAGGGAGGCCGATGCTGCGGCGCTCGATCCCAGGACCCTGGGATCATGACCTGAGCCCAAGGCAGATGCTTAACGACTGAGCCACCCAGGTGCCCTAATGAATTCATTTTAAAAATGAATCTTTGCATACTTGTCAGATAATTTCCTTACGATAAACTGCTGGGCCAAAGTTTATGTAAATTTTGTAAGGAAATCATATTCTTTTTCCGACACCTTGCAACTTTTTGTTTTGGGAAGTAGATAAATACTGACATGTATTTCCATACTTGCATTTCTAACATATGACAAGTAAGTGCTTGACATTACTCAATTTCTACTGCTAAGGACTGAATGTTTGTGCCTCCCCACCCTACCCCCCCCACCCCACCCCCGCCCAAATTCATGTGTTAAAACCTAAAAGCCAATGTAGTTGTATTCAGAGGTGGGATCTGTGGGAGGTGCTAGATCATGAGGGTGGAGCTCTCAGGAATGAGATTAGTGCTCTCAGGAATGAGATTAGTGCTCTCAGAAAAGAGATCCCATAGAGCTCTCCAGCCACTTTTACTGTGCAAGATTACAATGAGACTATGGCCATCAGTAAGTAAGCAGGCTGTCACCACACACTGAATCTGCTGCAGCCATCCTCTTGAACTTCCCAGATTCCAGAGCT
Source organism: Halichoerus grypus (assembly GCF_964656455.1). NCBI lineage: Eukaryota > Metazoa > Chordata > Mammalia > Carnivora > Phocidae > Halichoerus > Halichoerus grypus. Next base: position 47,012,693 of record NC_135714.1, read on the forward strand.
GTGAGAAATAACTATTGGTTGTTTATAAGCCACCCATTTTATGACATTTTTGTTATGGTAGCTAGAACAGAATGACACCCACATCGTCAACAAAATGTGCATTGTTATTCATTTTAATCTTTGCCAATCTGAGAAATCAAAATACCTCATTGCTATTTAAATTTGCATTGCTTTTATTCCATAGATATTGAGGAGTTTTTCATAATTTTACATATTCCTTCTTGTCTCAGTTTATGCTTTTTACTCAATTTTCTGTCAGGGAATTAATCTTATTGACTTACAGTAAGTTTAATTTAAGAAAATATTGACATTTACGTTGTAAGTGAAAATTTTCCAAATTGTCCATTTCCTTCTATTTTGTTTATGTTTTACTTTGGTGAACTATTTATTATTTAATGTTAGTCTTCAAAGCTTATAGATTTGGGGTCACATTTGAAATTTCAGGCCTCCATTATAATCTTACTCTAAGTTTGTATAAACTTCACTAACATTGCATAAGTACATTAACCATGCATTTCTTTTTCATTCTTAAATCTCTCTCCAGTTCTTTGGAGTTACAATTGTATCTAATCCCTGCACCTTATCCCACTTGTTTCAAATTTATATTTTTAATAAATCTCAACCTATTTAAATTCTATACTAATAATTATTTTTCATATTGGGGAATGCCAACCTATCTTTTTTACTCCTTCTTCCCTTAGTTTATTGACTAATATCCTTTAAGGAACAATTGTGCTGATTTCTAATCATTGAAACAGTTTATAGAAAAGTAAAACATTTGTGTGGATCGGGTATTGTATTAGAAGCTGAGCACTTAGTGGTTAGCTCAGCAGACACATCTGGGCCATAGAGCCTAGAACCCTCTTGATATATTGTTCTTCAGTTTGTCAATTTCACAAAAATTATGCATATATATATATATATATATTCATCAGAGGCTTTTCATATGTTCCACACTGAATAAAATGAATCTTTTAAAAGGGATAACTTTAAGACACTTCAGATTGTTTTTTAATATAACATGAAAATGCAATTCATAATTGTTTTTTAATATATTTTTAAATCATTAAGGGCATACAAAGACTGAGCTTATTGTTAAGTATGGCAAAATAAAATGTGTTACATATAATTTCAATGTATATATGGGAAAAATGTAACTCAACATTTTTATTGGGAAGTATTATCTTCTTCCATATTTTAGGAGTTAGGACAGAAATAGTATTGTATGTTTGGATCTTTTTATCCTTGGTAAATATTTTTCCACTTATTTTTCTTTCAATTACTGATTGAAGAGTCTTGAAATCTCTAACTATAATTGTGGATTTGCTATTTCCCCCTGCAATTCATGAAGTTATTTTGCTTCTTATATTTTGATTTTCCATTAATGAGTACATGTACATTAAACAATTGTATGCCTTCTTGATGAATGGTAACTTTAATGTCATAAAATCATTTATCTCTGTTCATATTCTTTTTTCGCAGGTCAACTTTGTCTAGTATCAAATTTATCCATTTTTGCTTTCTCGTGGTTAGTGTTTGCACAGTATAACTTTTCAAGTTTTTCTTTTAAGTCTGCAACTTTATATTTTATGTGCATTTTTTGTAAATAGCATATAGTTGGGTCTTGCTTTTTTAATACAGTAAAATAATTTCTACTTTTAAGAAGGGCATGTATTCCATTTTATATAATTGTTATTTATATGAATATAGTTAATTTTACTATCATGATATTTATTTAATTATTTATCTACTCTGTTCTTTCGCTTCTTTCTATTTTTATTTAAATCAATTCATAATGTTTTAATATCCACTGTAACTCTTCCATTGACTTAGTAGCTATTTTTAATAAATATTTATGGATACTCTAGAGTTCATGGTATGTTTAGCTTATCATTATTTACCTTCAGATAATATTATAACATTTCACATGTAACATAAGAAGCTGACAACAGAGAGTTTAAATGAGTTGCTGAAAGTCTCTCAATTAGCTTGTGGAATGGTGAAGAACAAAACTCAAAATCATGATCTCCATCTTTAAGTTATCTTTTTTTTTTAACATGTTCAATTAGCCAACATGTAGTACATCATTAGTATTTTTTTTAAAAGGTTGCCATTACTTAGGCCACATCTAGTCAAATGAAATAGAGCACTCACTGATGACCAGGTCTCTACTACACAGATGATCACCCTGCCCAGGCTGTGAATCGTGAAAAACATTTGAAGAACATTCTTTGAAGACAGGCTTGGTTTCAAAACTTGGCTAACTACTTGTTAACTACTAACTTGCAAAGTTTATCTCTGAATTTCATTTCTTCCATCAAGAAGCAGAGACAAGCAAATCTACTTCATGTTAAAATTAAAGAAAAATTATGAATAATATGTAGGTGCATAATAAATATCCATTCCCTTCCTAGATTTGCAATACTTTTGTTTCTGCCAGAATATTTAAAATGTAAGACAAATGAAGGAAATGCAATTGTGTGATTTTGTTTTTTTACATGTTTATTTGTTACTTGTGGGGAAGATTTTATAGAAACAAGGTTTAAACCTCCTTCCTGAAAGGTGGTATTTAATTTGTATATACATTATAATTAACTTTTTAAATGATAGATAAATAAAAATTTACTATTGTTAGAAGTAGTTATGTAATCTGGGTTGATTTTTATTTAGCATTATAATATTAAGACAAACAGTTTTTGAATTAGACTGCCTCTATTCCATTGAAATAATTTTAATTATTTTAAGATAGAGAAGCCAATAACAAATCCATATTATTTTTAGTCAGAAACTTTGCTATATCACAAATAACAAATACCAGCTATGTTTTGTTTGATTGTGTGTATGGGGGCGGTGGCAATTTTATATGTTTTGTTTAAATTTTATTAGACCAAAGCATTCCAAAAATAGTTAAGCTCTAGCCAGTCATTTAGCTAATTGTTTATCAAACCCATCAATCTTTTGAACATCCATAATTTTTGCCTGAATTAGAAGTGGAGGTTCTTTGAATCATTTTATGGATTTTCTGGCAGTAAGCTGAAGAAGATATCCTAATTAGTTAACTCTGCTTAGTATTACTTGGTGCAGGCTATTGTCTGTTTTCATTCCAAATGGTTAATTTTCTCACAAGGTTCAATCTGTGGAAATGACCAATATCTAGTAATAAACCTTAGAAATATGTGCATCTAGAGCATCTTATATGGAAACTAAAAGTTACTCTAAGATACTCTCTTCTTCATTTATCTTAGCCCATGAAGGCAACCAGGTCAGCTTTGAAGTTCTTTGTATACTGTTCTAGGAACTTTTGATATTTTTCAATTCTTAAATTACTAATTTAAAAAAATTATCTGTTGTCTTTTCTAAATCCACACATTACAGCATCACAACTCTAAATATGTTTGGCATAAACTATTGGAAATGTGTTTGGTATGAAGAGTTGGAAAAATTCTGGAGGAATGACTGTCAGATCCTAAGTTTACTTTTTATTTGATCTTCCAGGCCTCTTCCCATTACCTAAATGACCTATGTGTTTGTATATTATTTTTGTCTTAAAAAAAAGTTTCCTCTTAAAACTCTGAAAGTGTGGTGTACTTCAGAGTTTACATTACAAAGGTCTTTACTAGAACCTTTTCCTATTCCACACATAGAGATGTGAGTCACATAGGAGATATTTTCCTATTAGCATAGCCACTGTTTGGCATAAATGCCGACATTTTTTAGCTGAAATTCTATTCTTTTCCTTAGAAAGCATAGTGCAATACAAATGACAGAAAATATTTGGACAGAAGTGTCGGACTGTAACAAGAGTTAACAAGTCCACGAACATGTTTTTTAGTATGTTCTAGACACTAGATTCCTTGCCTCTCGATTCCAATTAGGTGCAGAAATAAGTTTTCTTTTGGATGAAAAATGCATAGTCAGCAGAGCATCAAGTGCTATGTGAAATAATAATAAATTATAATAGTAATAATAAATCAGAACTCATTACAAATTTATAGAAAGTCTTAATAGTTTTTAAAAAGCTTTCCTATACATCCTCTGATAGTAAATATGGGTAGAGTAAGGTTGTAGAATGATTTGACATTGTCTTGATATCTACACAGGTATTACATATTCTCTTACCTTTTTTGTTTCCTGACACAGTTTTCAAACAAAAGAAGTTTCATAAAACAAACTGATTGCATCTCAATGGACTCAAGTTTTACCCTGGTTTATTTTTAACAAGTCTCTACATACAATTAGACCAAGGTGGACAGAAAGGAAAAAGAACATGGAGCCATTTTACTGCAGTGTACATTTTACAGGGAATGGCTGCAGTGGTTTTTCCATTTTTCATTCATAAAACAAACAAACGAAGCATTAGCACTTAATAATATCCCAGGAAACAGGAAAGCTTGTATTCAAACTAGGCAGTCATTCAACACCATTGAATCCACGTAAATAAATCGAGTTCACCAGTTAAAAGGGAGAGCCAGGTGTGATATGGGGTGAAGAGAACAATTCTCTAGGGAAGAAGTGAAAAATTAATTTCCCTCAAATATAAGAGGCAGGGACAAAGAAAGTGAGATCATTTAATATGGAAGCAAAATAAATTATTTCAAAAGAAAAACTAAATCTAAAGACTGAGGAAGTAGCCCTTTATGTGAAATATTTATTAAATACAAAGAGTTATAGATAAAACTGTAGAATGGCACATTTTACTGTTTTATAGTAGGTTTACTTTTGTTTGTATTTTATTTCCATATTTTTAATATTTAGGCACTCACATTGACATAAAAACTACATTATTATGAAATGTAAAATGGATAATGGATTATTATAAGTTGTATGATGGATATATACCCAACAAACTTCTTAGTACATAAGAATTTGGTTAAGATGATTTGGCTAGATTCCTCTTTAGTGTTAATTAAAGCTGAATCTTTATCTTAAATATCTATGACTCACATCTGTTCTCTTGGCACATTGTGTCATTTTCATGAATGTATGGATGCTTTTGTTATTCTCCCTTTTTTTACTCACCAGTACTTCAAAAGTTTTTAATGTATTAATTTACTCTATATGTATTATTGACTCTATATATCTAATGTATATGATTTTTAGGAATCTTCAGACTTAAAAGATTTCTCTACAAAAATATCTAAAATATGGAAATGAGAGGAGTAAGAAACATAAACAAACATACTTTTTAAATTTTTATTTCACCATCTGAGGACTCATAAAGATAATATGTTTTAACTTTTCGTGTATGTGTTCCTTTAATTTTCTTGCCTTCATTGCATGGCTCAAACAAACAACAAAAAGACTAGAATATTACTTGATTACATAAAGATAGCACATGCAAATCTGGATTAAAAGAATCAAATCAGTGTCATTTTTCACAGGACTGCTATAACTATTATAATTAGGGTAGTTGTTGAAAATATTATGATTTATTTTATATGATAGAATTCAATTTCCACATCATAATGACATTTTCATTTTGGCAGCTATCAGATACTAGAGGAAATGGATATTTGTACTCTATGTTAGTATATAAATTACATTAACCTGACAAGTTTTAAAGAAGAACTTGGAAAAAAAAACTGACATTGAATATGATTATAGATTTAAAGTATAGAAAATGGATGCATTTATATTTCAAAAGTACATTCAAATTTAAGGTTCGAGTTGGAACTTGTAACTTCTAGAACCATTCTTTTTTTTTTTTTTTTTACAAGTAAACATTGAACACTAGGAAATCGTGCCAGCACTAAAATTTCACATAATATATCTGAAAAAAAAAATAGAATTTACCTTTCTCAACATGTGAGGATGAATATATATAAAATACGAGTGAATATGAAGCCAATGATTAAAATTTTACTTTTGCATAACGTTTGACTCTATGGCCGGTGTGGTCACAGTACTGCACAGGGAGCCCATCTAGCCTATTTCTGTAGATAAAGTTTTATTGGAAGACAGTTCACCCATTTACATATTGTCCATGGGTCCTTTCATTATTAACAGCAGAGTTATGAGTTACTCTTTGTAGTCACAGATTATATGGCCCTTAACAATGAAAATATTTACTATTTGTCTCTTCAGAAAAAGTTTGCAGACAGAATTCTAATAAATAAATTAATATAACCAATTATATTATTTTTCCAAAGATTTTCCAAATGAAGAAAATGCAACTATTTTCATGAGTTTATATTTAAATGGAATTGTATTAGAAGTCAGTATTGTATTGATTATATTGGTTGAATATTTGAAAAGACTTACTACACCCCATGGTGTATATCTGCATAAGTCTTTAATAAAGTTAAGAGATGCAGCAAGAGATAGAAAACATAGGTAAGCAAGGGAACTCACCAGACTTCTAGGCGAGCTCCTTATGTCTCTTCTTGGTCACCGAAGATGTGCTTTTGAGGAGGAATCTGATGATTTGGGAAAGTTACTAAATGCTTTCTCTGAGATGGACAAATGGAAATTAATAGTGTCTTCCAAACACCTAAAGGAAATACATGAATCTGTAAGTGATTTTTATTGAATAATTATTTAGAGCTCCAGAGATCAGAAGCCACAGCTGCAAGTTCACTGTATGCCATGAGAGTCGTTTAATTCTAAAAACAATAATTCAGAGTAGTATAAAACTCTTAGCTGCTTAGATCTTGGAGAAAACCCAGTAGTGGTTAAGCAGTGGTAGTGATATATGAAGTTATAACCTAAAGGCATGAATTAATTTAAATCATCTAAGAATTTCATAATCGTCATGAATTGCCTTAAAGCCTCTTCTAGTTTGGGAAATTAGTTTTAAACTTTATATATATGAAAAAAAGAATGTTCATCTTACTAGTGTGTGTGTTTTTGAAGAAGCATTTTTTTTAAATGCCTATTGGTGAGAAGTTCCCATCAGTTGCCTGCTTGGTGCTTTAATTGTTGCTAGCCTTGATTATGATAGAATTTGATACTTTCATGGAAACAAACAGTATCTACAATGGGGCTCTTGAAATACATTACAGACACCATATAATGCTGTTTTGGGGGCACTATTTAGGTAAAAAAATAGGTGGTTCCCTGCTATGAACAGCAAGTGTTTCCTTCCATGAATGTTTTAAAACCCTAGCATCGGTCCATTCAGCTGTAGCTGGGGAATTAAAAAACAAATCCAGGAACAATTCATTTTCTTCTTCACGTTACTATTTTTTTTTAAGATTTTATTTATTTATTTATTTGACAGAGAGAGACACAGTGAGAGAGGGAACACAAGCAGGTGAGCGGGAGAGGGAGAAGCAGGCTCCTGGCTGAGCAGGGAGCCCAATGTGGGGCTCGATCCCAGGACCCTGGGATCATGACCTGAGCGGAAGGCAGATGCCTAACGACTGAGCCACCCAGGCGCCCCTCACGTTACTATTAACCTCATTTTTGTTGGTGTTGTCTTTCCATAACAACCACTCCCAAATACAGGTTTGCTTCCCTTGAAACATGAAGCAGAAATACCTGAGTTCCTCTTTTTTTTTTAATGATTTACAACATCAGTTCTCCAAGTACAAGTGAAATCAAAAGAGCATCTGACAGCTTACAAAAATAAAAGACTCCCACATTTGTGAGAACTCTGTTTACTGAGCATATCCATGTTTCATGTTTTCCAATGCGAGGGGAAAGAACAACACACTGCCCTGCAAAACAATACTTGATTTTTTCTATATCTAGATATTACCATTACTTTAAAAGCCAATTCTCCAGGACAAATCAATTGGTTCATACTACCAGATATCTTTCCATTTAGTGAATATGTTCAAAATAATTATCTTGTTTTCATATCTTTGATTCAGATAAAGTTTAATATGCATTTGAGTATGACAAATCTTTAATAGCTATTCTTTCAGCCTCCCTGATATGAAAAATAAGTATCATTTATTATATAACATAAAATGAATATAATTTTTAAAATCCCTATTCTCTCTTTTGAAATGATTGCCAAGTTCTATAGGGAAATTAATTTCATATGTCATTCATAATTTAACATTTGTTTCACTTTATTATTATTTTTTTGGATCTTGCCCAAGCAAAAGTTTTGACTTAGTAAATAGACACTGTATGTTAAGCTAAGAATACCAGAACAATCATGAATATTTCTGCCTTGAGGAAAATTTCATATTTTCATAAGGGAGAGATTTTTAAATGATCTTGTGAGCTACTTTTGAATATAGCTATATATATAGCTCATAGTTACAGAATCACATTTATTATGTGAAAATATAAGTTATTGCAATTCAATTTTTAAGGCATGTTATTATGCATGAATATTTTCTTTATTCTTTTGTCACGAATCCTCTATGTAAATACTTTGCACAATTTGTTTCTATATATCAACTCTCTTATTATTATTTCTATTATTATTTTTTCTCTGCCAGAATTTTTATTTGAACTGCATTATGAGGTGTGATACTTAAAAAGAAGAATTAAGATGTCGTAAAAACTTGCTCATTTTAAGAATACTATGAATTTAAGTTATTTTGTTTTTAAGGCTTTGTACAGAGATTCCTTTAATGTTATTCCATTATCAAGTTTGAAAAATTTTGCTCTCAGTACTATGTCCTAGCAGCTCTAGTTGAAATTTATATAATTCTACCAGTTGAAAGTTTAATGAATAATCCTCTTCTTATAATGAATAGTTAAAGCATTTTAAAAATAAAATGTGGAGAAACAAATATAAGACCCAATTATTCCTTTGTATCTCTCCACCCTATTTTTTTTTTTTTTTTTGCAGAATTCTGAAGAACTTCTAAGGAAACATCTCTTAGGAAGAAGAAAAATACAGAGCTTGATATTATAAGAGAAAATAAGATTGTATTAATCCAAATAAACAAGAAATGAATACTTTCTCACACACCATACTTTTACTTTATCAAGAATTCTAATTGATGTAGCATATTTTGCTAGTAAATTGTGATAATTTCACATTAGTGTTTTCCTAATATCTTTGCCTTTATTTACATTTTGGAATAATTTCAACATTTACTCAAGATATGGTCTAGAAGCAAATTATTTCATACTATGACTGGCTTGGTAAGATTGATCTTATGATTTTTTAGCAGATTAACGTGATCAATATGACTATGTATGTGTGACTATTTATGTTACTTGGCAATAGAACAAGTCAAGGAAACCAGGAGCTGGTTCTTTAAAAAAATTAGTAAAATTGATAAACCTCTAGCCAGACTTATCAAAAAGAATAGAGAAATGACCCAAATAAGTAAAATCACTAATGATAGAGGAGAAATAACAACACCACAGAAATACAAACAATTATAAGAGAATATTATGAATAACTATATGCCAAAAAATTGAACAACCTAGAAGAAATGGATAAATTCCTAGAAACATATAAATTACAAAAATTGAAACAGGTAGAAATAGAAAACTTGAAGAGACCAATAACCAGCAAAAAAAAATTGAATCAGTAATAATAATAAAAAAAAAAACACCCACAAAACTGCCAACAAACAAAAGTCCAGGACCAGACAGCTTCACAGGTGAATTCTACCAAACATTTAAAGAAGAGTTAATATCTATTTTTCTCAAACTATTCCAAAAAAATAGAAAAGAAAACTTCCAAATTCATTCTATGAGGCCAGCATTATTCAGATACCAAAACCAGATAAAGATACCACAAAAAAAAAAAGAGAACTGCAGGCCAATATCTCTGATGAACATAGATGCAAAAATCCTCAACAAAATACTGGCAAACAGAATCCAATAATACATTAAAAAAGTTATTCACCATGATCAACTGGGATTTATTCCTGGGTTGATTAGGTCTTTCAATATTTGCAAATAAATCAATGTGATGTATCCAATTAATAAAAGAAAATATAAGAACCATGTGATCATTTCAATAGATGCAAAAAAAGCATTTGACAAAGTACAATATTAATTCATGATAAAAACCTTCAACAAAGTAGGTTTAGAGGTAACATACCTCAACATAATGAAGGCCATATATGAAAAACCCATAGCTAGTATCATCCTCAATGGGGAAAAACTGAGAGCTTCCCTCTACAGTCAGGAACAAGACAGGGATGTCCAGTCTCACCACTTTTATTCCACACGCTATTGCAAGTCTTACCCACAGAAATCAGACAACAAAAAGAAATAAAAGGCATCCAAATCAGCAAGGAAGAAGTAAAACTTTCACTATTTGCACATGACATGATGCTCTATACAGAAAACCCAAACGACTCCACCAAAAAATTGCTAGAACTGATAAATAAATTAAGTAAACTTGCAGGATACAAAATTGATGTATAGAAATTTGTTGCATTTCTTTTTTTTTTAAACTGTTGCATTTCTATACACCAATAGTAAAGCAGCAGAAAGAGAAATTAAGGAATCAATCCCATTTACAGCTTCACCAAGAATAATAAGATACCTAGGAGTAAACCTAACCAAAGAGGTGAAGACCTGTACTCTGAAAACTATAAAACTGATGAAAGAAATTGAAGACAACAGAAAGAAATGGAAAGACATTTCATGCTCATGGATTGAAAGAACAAATATTTTTAAGCATCTATACAAGGTAATCTAAACATTTAATGCAATCCCTATCAAAATGCCAACAGCATTTTTCACAAATAATCCTAAAATTTGTATGGAACCACAAAAGATCTTGGATAGCCAAAGCAATTTCAAAAAAGAAAAGCAAAGCTGGGAGCCTCACAATTCCAGATTTGAAGTCATGTTACAAAACTGTAGTAATCAAACAGTACAATACTGGCACAAAAATAGATACATAGATCAGGAAAACAGTATGGAGGTTCCTCAAAATTTGAAAATAGAGCTACCATATGACCCAGCAATTGCACTACTGGGTATTTACACCAAAGATACAAATGCAGGGCTCCGAAGGGGTATGTGCACCCCAATGTTTATAGCAGCAATGTCCACAATAGCCAAACCATGGAAAGAGCCAAGATGTCCATCGACAAATGAATGGATAAAGAAGATGTGGGGTACATATACAATAGAATATTATGCAGCCATCAAAAGGAATGAAATCTTGCCATTTGCAATGACGTGGATGGAACTGGAGGGTATTATGCTGAACGAAATAAGTCAATCAGGGAAAGACATGTATCATATGATCTCATTGATATGAGGAATTCTTAATCTCAGGAAACAAACTGAGGGTTGCTGGAGTGGTGGGGAGTGGGAGGGATGGGGTGACTGGGTGATAGACATTGGGAAGGGTATGTGTTATGGTGAGCACTGTGAATTGTGTAAGACTGTTGAATCACAGACCTGTACCTCTGAAACAAATAATACATTATATGTTAAAAAAAAAAATAAGATAGTAGGAAGGGAAAAATGAAGGGGGGGAATCGGAGGGGGAAACAAACCATGAGAGACTATGGACTCTGAGAAACAAACTGAGGGTTCTAGAGGGGACGAGGCTTGGGGGATGGGTTAGCCTGGTGATGCGTATTAAGGAGGGCACGTACTGAATGGAGCACTGGGTGTTATACGCAAACAACGAATCATGGAACACTACATCAAAAACTAATGATGTAATGTATGGTGATTAACATAATATAATAAAATTTAAAAAAAAAAGAAGAAGAAAAAATAGAACAGAATAGAAAGCACAGAAATGAACCCACAACTGATTGGTCAATTAATCTTCAACAAAGCAGGAAAAGAATATCCAATGGGAAAAAGGCATCTCTTCCAAAAATGGTGTTGGGAAAACTGGACAGCAACATGCAAAAGAATGAAACTGAACCACTTTCTTACACCATATACAAAAATAAACTCTAAATGGATTATAGCCCTAAAGGAGACCTGAAACCATAAAAGTGCTTGAAGAAAACACAGGCATAACCTTTCTGACATCGGCCCTAGCAACTTTTTTCCAGATAGGTCTCCTGAGGCAAGGGAAACAAAGGCAAAAATAATATCAGGACTTTATCAAAATAAAAAGCTTCTGCACAGCAAAGGAAACAATCAACAAAACTAAAAGGCAATCTACAGAATGGAAGAAGATATTTGCAAATGACATATCTGATAAAGAGTTTCCAAAGTATATAAAGAAATTATAGGGCACCTGGGTGGCTCAGTCGTTAAGTATCTGCCTTCGGCTCAGGTCATGATCCCGGGGTCCTGGAATCAAGCCCCACATCGGGCTCCCTGCCCGGCAGGAAGCCTGTTTCTCCCTCTCCCACTCCCCCTGTTTGTGTTCCTGCTCTCGCTATCTCTGTCTCTTTCAAATAAAAAATAAAATCTTAAAAAAAAAGAAATTATAAAATCCAAGACCCCAAAAATGAGCAGTTCAATTAAAAAATGGGCAGAAACATAAAAAGACATTTTTCCAAAGAAGACAACAGACACATGAAAAGATACTCAACATCACTCATGATCAGGTAAGTGCAAATCAAAACTACAATGAGGGGCGCCTAGGTGGCTCGGTTGGTTAAACGTCCAGCTCTTGATTTCGGCTCAGGTCATGACCTTGGGGTCTTGAGATCAAGCCCTGAGTAAGGTTCCACACCCAGTGGAGATTCTCTCTCTCCCTCTTCCTCTGCCCCTGCCCCCTTCACTAAATTAAAAAAATAAAATAAAAACTACAATGAGATATTACATCACATCTGTCAGAATGGCTAAAATCAACAACACAAGAAACAACAGGTGTTGGCAAGGATGTGGAGAAAGGGAAACCCTCTTGCACTGTTGGGAGGTAAAATATCTCCTCTATATTTAGAGCAAAAAAGGTAGATTTGTTATGTTCCCTGCTCTCTGGTTAATATCTTGTCTATAACATTTCTCCACATCTGGGATTTCTATGAGCCTGGTCACTTAGCCCCCTGCATGAGCCTAGTCAGGTAGCCCCCTACCTATCTCTCCCTACCTAGCCTCACCTGTCCCTTACTCAACATTACTAGGTATTAACCCAGAGAATACAAAACTACTAATTCAAAGGGATACATGCACCCTGACGTTTATAGCAGCATTATGTGCAAGAGCCAAACTATGGAAACAGCCCAAGTATTCATCGACTGATAAATGGATAAAGAAGATGTGGGTTATATACACAATGGAATATTATCCAGCCAGAATAAAAGAATGAAATCTTGCCATTTGCAAAAACATAGATGGTGTCAGGGAGTATTATGCTGAATGAAATAAGTCAGTCAGCAAAAGACAGGTACCATATGATTTCACTCATATGTGGAATTTAAGAAACAAAACAAATGAGTAAAGTGCAGAGAGAGAGAAAGAGAGAGAGAGGCAAACCAAGAAACAGACTCTTAACTATAGAGAATAAACTGATGGTTTACCAGAAGGGAGGAGGGTGGGGGGGGATGGGTTAAAAAAAAAAGGTGAATGGGCGCCTGGGTGGCTCAGTCGTTAAGCGTCTGCCTTCGGCTCAGGTCATGATCCCAGAGTCTTAGGATCGAGTCCCACATCGGGCTCCCTGCTCGGCGGGAAGCCTGCTTCTCCCTCTCCCACTCCCCCTGCTTGTGTTCCTGCTCTCGCTCTCTCTCTGTCAAATAAATAAATAAAATCTTTAAAAAAAAAAAAAAAGGTGAATTTTATCATGTCATATCTTTGAATAAATAGTTTATTATTTAAATAGCTTTAAATGATAAGAAAAAAAAGATCCTTCTCTTTGCTGTTCATTACTTTATGTAGAACCAGATTTCCATATGGTATTATTTCCCTTCTGCCTGAATACTTCTTTTGAAATTATTCAAAGTACAGGTATGCTGGTGATGAATTCCTTCAGCTTTTCTATTCTGAAAAGTCTTTACTTCACCTAACTTCATTCATATTTCAGTCTTTTTTTTCCCACTGAAGTTTCATTCTGGATAGGTTCTATCACCATGTCTTCCACCTCACCAACCTTTACTTCTGCAATATCTAATCTGTTAATTACACCCAGTGGATTTTTCATTTTAGACACGTAGTTTAGACAGTTAGACATATTTGGATGTTTGATCCAGCTCCCCTCTCATGTCTTTCTTCCTCTACTTAGCATGCTCAATTTTTCCTTTAGCATCTTTAGCATACAAATACAGTTAAGATAACTATTTTAATATCATTTTCTAAAATACTATTATTTATGCCATTCCTGCATCAGTTTTGATTGACTGATTTTGTTCTCATCTCGGGCTGTATCTTCCTTCATCTTTACATGCCTGGAAATTTTTTTTTTTTTTTTTTTTTTTTTTTATTTGACAGAGAGAGACACAGCGACAGAGGGAACACAAGCAGGGGGAGTGGGGGAGGGAGAAGCAGGCTTCCCGCGGAGCAGGGAGCCCGATGCGGGGCTCGATCCCAGGACCCTGGGATCATGACCTGAGCCGAAGGCAGACGCTTAACGACTGAGCCACCCAGGCACCCCAATGCCTGGAAATTTTTTATTAGACACCAGACATTGTGAATTTTACCTTGTTGTAAGCTGAATATTTTACTGTTTTATTCTTCTGAATATTCTTTTTTTTTTTTTTTAGATTTTATTTATTTATTTGACAGAGAGAGACACAGTGAGTGAGGGAACACAAGCAGGGGAAGTGGGAGAGGGAGAAGTAGGCTCCCTGCTGAGCAGACATTTAGCGGGGCTAAATCCCAGAACCCTGAGATCATGACCTGAGCCGAAAGGCAGATGCTTAAAGACTGAGCCATCCAGGGGCCCCTCCTCTGAATATTCTTGAGGTTTGTTTTGAAATGCAGTTAAGTTACTTGGAAATTGATCCTTTCAGTTTTTACTTTTAAGCTTTGCTCTACAAGACTCAAGCTATGTTTTATACAGAATAATTTATTCCCCATTATTCAGGCAATACCCCCCAGGGTACTCTAATTCCCCATTAATTATGGACTTTTCCACTTGAATTGGTGGGGAAAGAATTATTCCTAGCCTTATGTGAACTTTTGAGATTGTTCCTTCTGCTTCTTTTGTGTGATTCATGACCACTTGTGGTTTCCTGACAGGTAAGCCCCCTGCTGAAGACTGAGGGGAAGCCTCTGCAGATCACTTTCTGTCTATGCAGCACTCACCTTTCCTATACTCTGTTATATTTCCAGACCCCCCAGCTCAGGCTCTGCCTGAGCTTCTCTCTTCCCTGGTTGGTGACCAAACACTCTCTCCAGGAGTTGAAGTAGGATAATCATAGGGTCTGCCTTATTTACTTCATGTCCCCCAGCAACAACTAATCATTGCTTTTTGTTGCTTGCCATAGAAGGTATTTAAAACATAAGTTTTATATATTTTCTTCTTCTTTTTTAAGTTATTTCAGGCAGAACATTAAATTTAGTCCTTGTTACTGCATCTTTACTGAAAGAAGAAATAGACACACATTTTCTACTTGTGTCCCAAAGATAATTGAAGGCAGACCCATACTTAGAAATTTTCAAGAGGAATTCTTTTTTCCTTCCAGGTTTTAGGCCAAAGTAGCCAAGCTTACTTGTTGCCTCCATCTGCTATTGGATCAGCTGCTTTCTTCCATCAGTTTCCAGAGATTACAACCACTCTAGGTCCTAGATTTATGATCCTAGTCTCAGTTTCAACTGCCAGCTTTGCCTATGTCTAAATCAGGGACTGGCAAACTGATTCTGTAAGGGACCAGGTAGTACATATTATAGGTTCTGTGTGAGGGTCACATATGGTCGAATTTGCATATTCTTCTTTTTCTTCCCTCTTTAAAGAAAAAAAAAAAAAGCCACCCTTTAAAACTGTAAAACCGGGCACCTGGGTGGCTCAGTCGTTAAGCGTCTGCCTTCGGCTCAGGTCATGATCCCAGGGTCCTGGGATCGAGTCCCACATCGGGCTCCCTGCTCTGCGGGAAGCCTGCTTCTCCCTCTCCCACTCCCCCTGCTTGTGTTCCTGCTCTCGCTATGTCTCTCTCTGTCAAATAAATAAATAAAATCTTAAAAAAAAATAAATAAATAAAAAAAATAAAACTGTAAAACCTATTATAAGGCCATATACTGTACATAAACAGAAGGGGACTGGTCATATTTTCTCTATGGGTTGAGTCTGTTGATCCCTGGTTCAAAGTCTGATTGCTTAACTTGACAGGGATATGAGAACCTAAGGCTAAAAAATACTGAGACACCCCCCCCCCCACTGTCTCCAACAATACAGCACACATCTGTAACATTTTGGTTTTCAGTTCTCTAGGGGAATTATCTTTATTGCAAATTCCAATATTCATTTAAAGGGATATTCGTGATTTTCTATTTGGCATTTGTAGGTATATTGTAGTAGAGGTTTTTCTGATTATTTAATGCCTCCATTTTGCCACCCCTTTCTTCATGACTACTATAATTTTGACATGATTTTACATATCGGCACTCCTTGTAACAATTGGTCATAAGGTAAGGGAGGACTTACAGTGTCACAATGCTTAAAAGGAACAATAGACATCAGACATTAAATGCTATAGGGAGGGTAATCATTTGTATTTTCTTTCTTTTTGCTTTTTAAATTTGCTAATTCTTCCTTTATTCCTTCATCTTTCTTTTATTGAACAAATAAATATTAATATTTTGCTATGTGCTAGACTCTGTGCTAGATGCTAGAATAAAAATTTAAATAAGATGGTTTTGTTATTTGTTCTTTTGGAGATTAGAGTCTAGTAAGAAAGAGACAAAAAGTAAAAATATATCTATATAAATGAATATATAAATATAACTTGATTAAGGGACATTAGGGAGCAAAACTTTATTATGTCAAATCAAGGAAGAAAGCAGTAGATCTGAGAGAAAATATAACTTCAACAAAACAGAGAAAATCCTAAGAGAAACTGAGAATTAGTAGAATATAAGTACTCAATCTGCCCTAATAGCAGTTGTGTTAATAGAGTGTTAAGCTTTCCACTTCCAAATAAAACTCCAAACTCTGAAAATCTTTTTGAGAGTAGTAGCAAGACCTGAATGTGGTGGTAACATTTGACACAATAATCCTTCTAATTACCTATTAGAAAGTCAAAGATAAAATCATCAATGAGTGAAAGGTGTAAGCTGAAGAGTGCTTTTTAAAATAATATTTATAAAAATGAATATTATAATAATTTTAATGTCACACAAATATGTTTCATTTTATAAATAATATGCAATCATTTATAAAGCATGTTTTTTTAAATGTTAATTATTTGGAGAATATTCAGAATAAAATGTTAATTTAAAAGGGAAATTACCAAAATAAAATATATGTGCACATGCAGCCATCTTCCTCTGCCATCTCTCCCTCCTTCCCTTCTTCCCTCCCTCCCTCTCTCTTTCACCCTCTGTAGCTCTCTTCTCCCTACTTCACCACACACACACACACACACACACACACACACACACACACAAGCACATTTACATACATTGGCATGAAATGCACCAAAACATTAATGTTCTTATTTCCAGATAGTGAATTATAGGTAATTTTTAACTTCTGTATTTTCTGTATTATCAGCAAAATAATATTACTTTTAAAAAGACTTAAACTGTTGACACAAGTTCAGTAGTGTATTCTTTAAGTGAGGTAGAAACTTCATACGAGGGAAAAGAAAGTAAGTTCCCTCCTAGGTTCATACCCCTCTGGCTGAGCCCTAATAATTCAATACATCAAGTACTCTTGCTATAATGCCCTCAATGACCTTGCCTTCTTATATTGCTGATACACACTCTTATGTAAAACTATCTCTATACTTTACAACCATCTCACATCTCCATCCTTATACCTTGACTATTGAATGACAGCGGAGAAAACCATAATCTTGAGCTCTTTGTTGCACTATACATTTTTTCCCTAAACTTAAATTAGACCAGAATCAATATATAGTAACTATCCAACACCTTTTCCTATTTATGAAAACTGACATCCCCAATCTTACTAGTCTCAGTGATTCTCTAACTCACAGCTTTTTTCCACAGTTTCAAGAGATGTCCTCAGTTCTCAATTGAAAGATCTCAAATTTTCTTCAGGAAAACTGTCGCTTACAGAACCACAAGAAGTCTCTTTGCACTTTGGATTTATTACAGTATTGTCATTGGGTAAAAATGGACTATTACAAAGAAAAACAAGAAAACTTCTACTAGTTTTTAATTTTTAATTTATTGGTGACCCCTTTGTTTTATTTTCTTTCCTTTTCTCTTCTCTTACTAGATGTGACTTCAGTAGATGACCACCCTAGGCTTAATTGTTCTTCAGGCATATTTTGATTAGTTTACACAATTTGGGGTTGTTTGCTTTTGGAGGGTCAACATTTATAAATAAGGATATTTTTCACAAAAATTTTGATTTCCAACTTCTTTTAGCATATATGGTAATGTGTGCCCACATTCCTTCATGCCGAAATTGGCTAGAACTGAAATAAGTCACCACATCGAGAGAGAGCATGTATGTTCCAATTCAGTCCACAGTCATCTCACTATGTGTGCGCATGTCTTTTCCTTCATTTTCTTTATATGCCCAAATTCTCTAGACACATGAGTTGGTTAACATTGCCTGCCCACTCATTCTGGGCTAGCTCAACCAAACTCATGGTTCCAAGAACCAGAATCAGTGAACACTGATGCTGTCCAATCTGCATCGACATCTCTGTTCTACTGTCTGCACACCAGATCCATATATTCAGCTGACTAGAAATTTCCAGTAAGATGTTAAAACTGAACATCTAAAACTGAACTAGAAATTTCCAAACTTTTTTTTCCTATTTTTTTATTCTCTTTCACTGAAGTACAGTTACATACAATATTGTATTGGTTTCCGGGGTACACCATAGTGATTCAACAAACATACATTATAAAATGCTCACCACAGTAAGTGTAGTTACCATCTGTCACCATACAAAGTTATTACAATACTATTGACTATATTGCCAATGCTGTACTTTCTTTTTTTTTTTTTTAAAGATTTTATTTATTTGACAGAGAGACACACAGCGAGAGAGGGAACACAGGCAGGGGGAGTGGGAGAAGGAGAAGCAGGCTTCCCGCAGAGCAGGGAGCCCGATGCGGGGCTCGATCCCAGCACTCTGGGATCATGACCTGAGCCGAAGGCAGACGCTTAACGACTGAGCCACCCAGGCGCCCCGCCAATGCTGTACTTTCATCCCTATGAGTTATTTATTCTGTAACTAGAAGTTGGTACGTCTTAATCTCCTTCACCTATTTCACCCATCCTTAAATTTCCACTTTTTACTCTTCTGTCTTTCCTATTTTACTTAAAGTCATAACTATCTATACATTCACTCAAGCCCATAATTTAAAGGTCCCATTAAATGTTTCCTTTCCATTATTTCTTATATCAAATTAAATATCAATCTTCATTGATTCTGCCTCTTGAAATCCTTTCATCTATCTTCTCTATTACAATATTCACACCTGTCTAACATGCACAGAATATTTCTCTCATATTTTGTAATATATTCCCTAATCTGTTACTCATTTCTTAAACTCATTGCTTCCTCAGTTGCCTTAGAATTATTTCAGATTTCTCTGAGACAAAGATTAGATATTGAATATTCCAGGTCTGGTAATATTTAGCACATCTCATACTGCCAACTTATGCTGGGGTCAGAACAAATGACATAGAGTTCCTTGTAAACCACATGTTTTTCCTCTGTGCTTTGTTGAAGAGCATTCTCATTGGGTAGAATGTTGCTCTTTACCTTCCTAATTTAGCAGGAAATGTCTTAAATTACTTTTCTCTTCTGTAAAACTCTTCTTGTAGCCAGTCCTCTTCATTCTATGCAAGGTGTTTTTTTCTTTCTATTCCTTTAATATGCTGTGCATTCTCTTATCACTGTGCCCACTGAGCTGAATTGCCTTTTTGTTTTGTAACTGCTTCTACTGCCATGCATTGAACTTAAATAAGAATAGAGACTATGTCTTCTCTTTTTCTACTTCAGAAGAGTAATTGGCTCATAACAAATGCTTGACAAATGATTGAGTGAATAAATTATTGGGTGTAAAATGGTAGGGAATAAATCGTCTTTACCTATATTTAACCCATACAACTTTGCAGTAAGTGCATAATGTACCAAATGAACTCTCAAAGACCTTACACTTTTCACATTCTGTAACTTTATGGTATCACCACTGCGGGGGGTGGGGGGGTTATAAAAATATTAAACAAAAAACAGCTAACACAATGGCACAGCACCCATCATTCAAAATGGATGGCAGGTATAAATAACCAATAGAATCAGAGTAGTTGAATAAGAGCACTGATCATCACAGTAGAGAACTTCTATCCTACATTTGATTTGGGTGTGTGTTGGTTTGTTTATAATGTCATCAGAGGAAAATGAAAAGAACAGATGAAGGCAATCCAATATGTCATTCAAGTTTGAGAGAAACTCAAACTTTGGCAAAAAGGCAGTGTTGAAGCTGCTAACACTGTCAATTAAAGTTCCTCCCTTTTTAACTTCACAATTTTGGAAATGTGTATACTGGTTTTTTTTGGGCACGTATAATAGAATTGAATTTCTTAAAATTATATAATACTCTTTATAATTAAAAACTAAGTTCTACACACTTGGTACATGTATGAAATAATCTTGATAGAAAGGAGAATTGTATTGAGAAGTAATTCTTTTATACACTTTCAATAAACACGCTTCACAGAATTTTCTTTTAGTAACTAGAAAGTCTAAATGTTGGTTGTAGTACAATATGTTTGTGGTTTTTACACCAATATTCTTTTCCATTCACTTTAATCAGCCAGAGTGGCTAAAAACACAAAGAAAATAAAAGAAATATAGTCATTATTAATATATAGACAGTATTCAGCAATTTTCATTATGCTGGCAACAACAAAAAAGTAAGGCTTATTGTGGATGATCTAATAGGAAAATCTTTCAGCATCTTTCTATTGGTCTAACACACTTATTATAAATTTATTTCTGTGTTTCTTGATTTGGGTGTTTTGCTCTTTTTAGTGGTTTAATATCTAAATACCAATTTCTCTGAGGTGAGTATGCTCTGGAGAAGCCTGTCTCTTTCAGGAGTTCCAAAAACTCTAAGGATCAGAAAAGGGTCACTGCACACATTTGGTCTAGGGAAGAACTGAATGGAGTTTTGCAGAATTCCAAGAGAAGCTAATGGAATAGAGTGAAACTCAAAGTTTCTAAGACATTTATACATTTATTATTTGGGAAAAATATTTACTTTTGAAGACTATGAGCTGCATTCTCCTAGAGGCCAGCCTGATATGACATCAATGTTTCAAAGTTATTTTAGACGTTAATCCCCTTCCTTCCTTTGGCCCTCTCTCCCTCTCTCCTTTCCTTCTTTTTGCCCATCTGCCAGCTCTCCTAACAATTTGCTTCCTACATCATCCCACATTTTCTCAAAATACTGTTATTATGGCAGACAAGACCTCCCAGAACATCTTTGGAAACAGTGAAAGAAAGGCATCATTAAAATCTCTACATAATATTTTTAAAAGAATGTGGAATAGGAAGAAAAAAATGGACTAAATAGGAATATTGGTTCAAGGAAAGAGAGAGGAGGTAAGTGGGCTATAAGAAATCTCTTGTGAATAGGTGAGTGACATCTTGGCAGAATAATTTCTAATTGTAATTCTAATTTGCTTTTGGTATTATAATATGATGTTCCTCTACTGCTGTTGAATTATTTGTAAAACTATTTCTTATCTAGCCTTCTGCAGATGGTTTTTAATTTTTTTTTTTAAGTTATATCAATACCAACAGCATTTTTCACAGAACAAGAGCAAACAATCCTAAAATTTGTATGGAGCCACAAAAGACCCTGGATAGCCAAAGCAATCTTGAAAAAGAAAAGCAAAGTTGGAGGCCATCACAATTCCAGACTTCAAGTTATATTACAAAGCTGTAGTGATCAAAACAGTATGGTACTGGCAAAAAAATAGACACATAGATCAATGGAACAGAAAAGAAAATCCAAAATAAACCCACAACTATATGGTCAATTAATCTTTGACAAAGCAGGAAAGAATATTGAATGGGAAAATGAGTCTCTTCAACATATGTGTTAGGAATACTGGACAGCAATATGCAAAATAATGAAACTGGACCACTTTCTTATAACAAACAGAAAAATAAATTCAAAATGGATTAAAGACCTAAATTAGAAAACTAAAACCTAAAACTTAAAAAAAAAAAAAAAAAACTAGAGGAGAACACAGGCAGTAACCTCTTTGACATCGGCTATAGCAACTTGCTATTCTAGAGGCAAGGGAAAGGAAAGCCAAAATAAACTATTGGGACTTCATCAAAATAAAAGGTGCTGCACAGTGAAGGAAACAATCAACAAAACTTAAAGAATGGAAGAAGATATTTGCAAATGACATATCTGATAAGGGGTTAGTATCAAAAGAAAGAAAGAAAGAAGAAAGAAAGAAAGAAAGAAAGAAAGAAAGAAAGAAAGAAAGAAAGAAAGAAAGAAAGAAACTATAAAACTCAACACACAAAAATGAATAATCCAGTTAAAAAATGGGCAGAAGACATGAATAGACATTTTTCCAAAGAAGACATACAGATGGACAATAGACGCATGAAAAGATACTCAACATGACTGATCATCAGGGAAATACAAATCAAAACTACAGGGAGAGGAGCTCCTGGGCGTCTCAGTCGGTTAAGCATTAGCTCAGGTCGTGATCTCAGAGTCGTGGGATGGAGCTCCACGTCAGGCTCCCTGCTCAGTACAGAGTCTGCTGGAGATTGCCTCGCCCCCTCTCCTTCTGCCTCTCCCCCGAGTCACAGGCACACACTCTCTCTCTCAAATAAATAAATAAATAAAATCTTAAAAAAACCACCACCAACAACAACAGTGAGATATCATCTCACACCTGTCAGAATGGCTAAAATCAACAACACAAGAAATAATACTGTTGGCAAGGGTGTGGAGAAAGGGGAACCCTCTTGCATTGCTGGTGGGAAAGCAAACTGTGCAGCCACTGTGGAAAACAGTATGGAGGTTCCTCAAAAAATTAAAAATAGAACTACCATATGATCCAATAATCATACTACTAAGTATTTACCCAAAGGATACAAAAATACTAAATAAAAGGGATACACTCACCCCCATGTTTATCAGAGCATTATTTACAACAGCCCAAATGTTCATCGATTGATGAATGGATAAAGATAAAATTCAGCCAGAAAAAAGGAATGAAATCTTGCCATTTGCAAGGACATGGTTAGAGCTAGACAGTATTGTGCTAAGGGAAATAAGTCAGTCAGAGAAAGACAAATACTCTGTGATTTCACTCATATGTGGAATTTAAGAAACAAAAGAGCAAAGGGCGGGGGGAAGAGAGAGGCAAACCAAGAACTAGATTCTTAACTATAGAGAGCAAACTAATGGTTACCAGAGGGGAGGTGGGTGGGGGGATGGGTGAAATAGGTGATGGGGATTAAGGAGTGCACTTGTGATGAGCACCAGGGGATGTATGGAAGTGTTAAATTACTATATTGTACAGCTGAAACTAATATAACACTGTGTGTTAACTAAGTGGAATTAAAATAAAAATTAAAAAATTAAAAAGCACAATATAAAATTTTGTTAAGAGTTTTTGATAAAGAATTATAAATATATATTTTGCACTCTGCAAATAAATGTGACACTGAAAGTTTTTCATAAAAAAAGTTTTAAAAGTACAGTATTGTCCAAATCAGTGTTTTCAACACTTTCTTCATTGTTGCCCTGTTAAAGACAAAAAATAAATTTATTTAAGTTTCACAAGAGAAATTAAATATTAAAGAATATAATTTTGTTCGGTAGGATTCAGCATTTGAGGGTCATGAACCATTGTATTATCTAAGAATTTTTTGGCCCAAGGGCCAATTTTCATTCACTTGGAAGAGTTATCACTCACATTAAAAATGCATGGTCTATATGGCAACAACTAAAGTGCAGAAGAAACATGGCATATGAGACAAAGAGGTGACTCATAAATGGACTGAATTTAGAAAAAGCAAGCATTCAAAAATAAGTAATTAAAAGGACCAACCATTACACCAGTGTTTTGGCTCTTATAAATAAAACTCTTAAATATTATTGTTCCTTAATAATTATTTCATCTCTGAATCATTTTTTTTTCTTTCATCAATTACTTATTGAGTACTTTTAAATGTTGAAGGTAGAATTCTAGATATGGGGGAAACAATGTTTAGTAGAATAGAAGATGGCTCTCCCCTCAGAAGATGGACTCCAGAAAAAGCAAATAACTAAGCAAGCAATTTAAAGGATGTTAAGTACTTTGATAATAAAGCAAATTGTTGAGTTAACACTTAATTTTGGGTAGAGGAGATGAGTCATTATAAAACCCAAGAAGAAATGTTGTTAATGCCAATAAGAGAAAGAGCTGAAACATCTAGGAGTGTAAGAGGTAAGAGAAGTAAAAGCTGTTTTGCATGGGGGGGGGAGGGCAGAACCAAAGTGGGGGTTCAAATAGGAGTTATTTTAGTATGTATAAATGTTAATGTGAAAGAGCCAATTGAAAATGTCCAGAGTACTTAATAGTACAGGAAAGGAAAATACAAGAAAGACAAGGGAATCACAGTATATGTGTGTGTGTTTGTATGTACATATATTTATGATTTACAGAATATATGTTGTTGATCTTAAGATGACAAATTTAGAATTTGCTTACCCATGTTGTTTTTTCTATTCTCTGTTTCATTAGGGTTTTTAAAAATATTTTATTTATTTATTTGACAGATGAGAGAGAGTACAAGCAGGGGGAGTGGCAGGCAGAGAGAGAGGGAGAAGCAGGCTCCCCTCTGAGCAGTTAGCCCTTGCGGGGCTCCATCCCAGGACCCTGAGATCATTTCCTGAGCCGAAGGCAGATGCTTAACTGACTGAGCCACACAGGTGACCTTCTGTTTCATTAGTTATTATTATTTACTTGCCATTGTCCCAAGTTTTCTTTAACATTACTTTATGTATTGAAGGCTTAATTTGTTTTCTTTCTTTAAAAAATTATTTCAAGAAAATAACTAATGCACAAGTCAATGTTTTTAGTTTCTATAAATTTTCATTGTTTTCCCACTTTGGCTGGGATTATTTAAAAAGGGGGAGAATTTATTATATTTATATTTTGTGATAAGATTTTGATAAATGAAATCTACAGCCATAGAAATAGTGTTTTTTTCTAAAACAATCTATGATTTTAGATAATTTAAATATGAAGATTATATAAAAGTTTGCATATAATCTGCTCTCTAGGACTGATTCTGTAACATAAAAAATAAGCCTTTTTGCTATGGAATAAAAGACAACTATATATAAATAGACACATGAACTCACCATCCAGTTTCTCTCTTATAAAATATAGGATAAGTCTATTATTTAATTCAAGTAAGCATTTGCAGCATTATTCATAATACCCCAAAAGTAGAAACAACCCAAATGCCCTTCGATTGAGTAAGGATAAAAAAAATGTGGTATACTGGGGCGCCTGGGTGGCTCAGTCGTTAAGCGTCTGCCTTTGGCTCAGGTCATGGTCCCAGGGTCCTGGGATGGAGCCCCACATCGGGATCTCTGCTGAGCGGGAAGCCTGCTTCTCCCTCTCCCACTCCCTCTGCTTGTGTTACCTCTCTCAATGCGTCTCTCTCTGTCAAATAAATAACTAAAATCTTTAAAAAAAAAATGTGGTATATCTGTGGGGTGGAATATTTTTCAGCCAATACAAAGGAATGAAATACTTCTGTATGTGATACCATGCACCAACCTTGAAAACATTACGCTTAGTGAAAGAAGCCAGACACAAAGGTCAATATTATTTGATTACATTTATATGGAGTGTCCAGAATAGACAATTCCATAGAGACAAAAAGTAGATTTGTGGAGAAGGGGTAAAAGGAAATGATTGCTAATAGGTAAGGATTTCTTGTTGAGATGATGAGAATATTCTGGAATGAATTAGTAGTGATGTTTGCATAGCCTCGTAAATAGTTAAAAAACCATTGAACTTTACACTTTGAAATGGTGAATTTTATGATGGATGGATGGATTTTATCTCAATTTTTCAAAAATTGGAAAACAAAGAAAACACCTGTTTTTAATAAACATGCATTTTCTTATTTAGATCTTTTTTACAAACCTCTTAAAGAGTATGAAACTGTACTGTTTTCCAGGCATCATTCCCTGAAGTCAAATATTAGTGGAGAAATAATAATTAAAAACATAGAATAACATTCTATCTATCTATCTATCATTTATCTATCTATCATCTATCATCAATCTATCTATCATCTATCTATCATGAATAAAATATGAGAAACCACAATCATGGATTTAGAAACTTTGAGAATCCATGACCTAGCTATTTTCACATTTATATCCCCCTTAATAACTTTACCTGTATATGTGCTTTGGCTTTCTGGTTTTTTCATCTTTAGCTACTCCTTGTTCCCACATTTTAAAATTGTGCAGTCTGCAAAGATGTGATGTCCTATTTATCTTGTCAGTTGAAAAGGAAGATTTGTGCAAATGAAAGTTTATGAAATTTGTCTTTAGGGATCCATTCCTGTAAATTATATAAAACATAGACTTCTAGTAAAATGACATTTAGAAATACTCATGCATACATCTATTTGAACTAATAAGTCAAGTTTTACTTATGTAATATATTCCAATCACATGGAAGTAATAAAAGTAAGTGTGATCTCAGAAATGAGTGCTATTACAATAAAATATTCTGCAATAAAACAATACACAGCAAAAATATGAAAGCATAAAGTATTGTGCTCTTGATGCCTAATTTACCAACATTTCATGTCAGCAAAATTTTTGAAGATTCATTCCTTTTTTAAGTTTTCTTTTTAACAAATACTACTTAGAAAACATTTGACCAAAATGATATACTATTCCCTGCATGGTCATAGATTGAGTCAAATAGAGGAAAAGATATGCTGAAAAATGAACAAATGGTCTGCAACGTAGTTTAATAGGAACCTATACATATATTTTTAGTATAAAGTTACTGTATCAACCACAGTCTCTTTCTCAAATAAGTAATGTGGCCGAATACTTTTTCATACATTTTTTTCTCACGTACTCTGGAAATAAGAAAGGTGAAAATAGAGTTGAAATACATGGCCTGTGATCCATTTGTTCCCTGTGTCAGGAGAACAGTGCTGGCAAAAAGAAAACAGGCAAGTCATCTGATTTAATCTCCTTGTTGTGTGGTAACTGGACTTCTGACTATAAACAGACTTTTTTTTTTTTTTTTTTTTTGCTAGAAAGAGTGTACTTATCAATTGAATATTCTTAACAGAAGGATTTGTGTTAAAAATTGCTTGTAGAAAACAAACCCAGAAACAAAGGGCTATGGGCATGGCTCCCTCAGAAATGTCATATAAGTTGAAGTACAAATAGATAGGTTTTATAAGCTAAATGTTTCCTAATACCTGAAGTAATAATGCCTATGTCTCATACAGAGACCTCTTATTCTTGTCTGAGGCAGGAAAGAAGAACAAGGAGAGCCACCCTCAATGATCAGACCTCTTTCTCCTAATTGCCTGAATCCTTGAAGTTGTTAATATATTTGAGCCAACTGAGATCTCTAACTGTATGAGTCTGGACTGACAACCTAATCCTTAGTGTAACCTCAATATGAAATGTGGATAATTAGTGTTGAATGCAAAATCTCCCCACTAGTTAGTGAGTTCCATAAGGACAGGCTCAAAGTCAAACTTGTTCAGATATCATCATTCCTTATAATAAATAAATAATAGAAACCTAAGAACCACTTAAACTAATGAATATAATAAATGTGCATAAAATATATTGAAAATGCAACATGTGAAGTATCTTTGCCTACTCTGTAAGTACGTGTGATAGAGCAACTGAGTAAATTAGCCAAGAATTATGGTTACAAGTATTTTGTAATTTTTTTTCAATTCTTTTGTTTTGTTTTGGCCATCATTCTAAGCTTACTGAAGAAGTAAAACATAATGGCTCCCTGGTGTACAGTTTCCCTAAAGTCCAATGTATGATAGATTTAGTATAATTTTTAGTTCTTTCAACAGTTTTAGTTATAGAACATGTAAATTAAAAGGCTGTTTGAGATAATTAGATACAGAGAAACCTGAAAGGCAGAAGAGGAAAATCAATGTCTATCGGATAATAGAATTATTTGATATTGTTATTATTACATTTGTTTAATAAATACTTCAAAAAAGATACAGGGAGATAAGGTAAAGGACATTTAGGGATTCGCACTATATTATGAAAGCATCTGTAATAGGTAATGTGCTGAGATATTTGTTAGGTGGATTGACAGTGACAATAGGAATAACAAAAGGGATCCAAGAAGCTAGCTAGGAAGAGTAGTAACAGGTAACATTATCAGGTGCTTTCCATATTTAACTCATTTTGTCTTCCCACATATCAATAAGGTAGGCTACTATTACCTCCCATTTTCAACACAAAGGGATTGTGTTAAAATGCAGTTAAGTAACTTGTCTAAATTCACACAGCCAGGAAGTGTGATGTGACTTTTAAAATTACTTGGTGCTGAAGTATGATGGAATGAGGCCAATAGTTCAGAATAAGTTTCAAAAAATATTGAATATTTGGGTGGAGTAACTAATAAAATATATAACTAAAAAAATATATTAAATGTTTGGAAATGTTTATCAATTTAGAGAAATATTAGATGTAAGTAGAAATTACTTATATGCTGTTGAAACCCTTGGTTTCTGTTCAGGTCATGATCTTAGGGTTGTGAGATTGAGCCTCGCGCCAGGCCCTGCACTGGGTGTGGAGTCTGCTTGAGATTCTGTCCCTCTCCCTCTGTCCCTTGCCCTGCTGGAACTCTCTCTCTCTTCCTCTCCCACAGCCCTTCCCCACCCCACTGGGGCTCTCTCTCTCTCTCTATCAAAAAAATAAAATAAAAAAATAATCTAAGTAGTCCTGAGCAGAATGGTGATAAAAATCTAGGTGGTGAAAAACATTCTGATGAGGTCTCAGACAAATATGAGAAACATGTTATGGGACAACAGAGGTAAGACAATCCTTGTTAAGAAGTGGCAAAGAGCTTGGCTGAATTGTGTTCATGTCCTGGTGTTTTGTGAAAGGTAGAACTGTGAAAGATGCCATTGGATATTTGGCTGAAGAAATAGCTAAGCTGAAGGAGTGGCCTGGTTCCTCTTGACCACTTGTGGTATAATGTGAGAAGAAAGGATAAGGTTGGAACTGTTAATCGAAAGGGAAGCGAATTTTCAACATTTCACATGTTCTCAGCCTATCCATATTGAAATGAATTAGAAAGCCTGCTCAGGAAAGAATATTAAGAATATACCCAAAGGTATTTACCCCAAGGATACAAATGTAGGGATCCGAAGGGGTACATGCACCCCGATGTTTATAGCAGCAATGTCCACAATAGCCAAAGTGTGGAAAGAGCCAAGATGTCCATCGACAGAGGAATGGATGAAGAAGATGTGGTATATATATACAATGGAATATTATGCAGCCATCAAAAGGAATGAGATCTTGCCATTTGCAATGATGTGGATGGAACTGGAGGGTATTATGCTGAGTGAAATAAGTCAAACAGAGAAAGATATGTATCATATGACCTCACTGATATGAGGAATTCTTAATCTCAGGAAACAAACTGAGGGTTGCTGGAGTGGGGGGTGGGGTGGGAGGGATGGGGTGACTGGGTGATAGACACTGGGGAGGGTATGTGCTCTGGTAAGTGCTGTGAATTGTGCAAGACTGTTGAATCTCAGATCTGTACCTCTGAAACAAATAATGCAATATAAGTTAAGAAAAAAAAAAGAAGAAGAAGATAGCAGGAGGGGAAGAATGAAGGGGGGGAAATCGGAGGGGGAGACGAACCATGAGAGACGATGGACTCTGAAAAACAAACTGAGGGTTCTAGAGGGGAGGGGCGTGGGAGGACGGGTTAGCCTGGTGATGGGTATTGAGGAGGGCACGTTCTGCATGGAGCACTGGATGTTATGCACAAACAATGAATCATGGAACACTACATCTAAAACTAATGATGTAATGTATGGTGATTAACATAACAATTAAAAAATTTAAAAAAATTAAAAAAAAAAAAGAATATACCCAAAGAACCATCTCAACAGAAACCAGGAACTATTGTTCAAGACAATAGAAAAATAACCCCCTTTCCCATCAAGGTGATTCAGAGATCATCAGGGTTGCTACGGTCACCAAGGTCCAGAGTGCAAAAGCCTCAGGGACAGAGAATGGCTTCAAAGGAAGGGGTGCTGGCGCCTGTGGGACCTCTGTCTGCCCTGCCTGGTGCACACTGTCTAGTGAAGCTTCACATGGCAGCCTCCATTCCCCACATCCTGGTGCTGTGTTCCTCTACCACTGTGGCTCCAGTGGACTCCAGTGCAGTGTGGGCTGTGCCCGACAGAGCCACAGGGCCCCATCAGAGAACCACCAGTGGGGGCACATCTTTTCAGAGCATTGGGAGTCTAATCTCTGCCTTGCAAAGTCCCGGGGGCAAGATTCTCTTGCTGCTTCAGTGGGAGCAGTAGGTAGACGCACCCCAGTGGGCCTAGAGGGTAGAGCATTGAGCCAAGGAGGAATATTCTAGAATCTTCAAGTGTAATGGAATTTGCCCCATTGGATTTTGAACTTGCTCTGGACTTGTCACTCTTCTTCTTTCTTTCTTTTTTTGAAATGGATATGTCCATCCTATGCCTGCCATACCATTGTAGTTTGGAAGTATATGACTTGTTTGATTTCTCAAGTTCACAGATGGCAGATGGAGAGCAATTTGCCTCAGGATGAATCATAACTTGAGTCTCACCCATATCTGATTTAGATGATATTTAAATAAGACTTTGAACTTTAGTTGATGCTGGAACAAGCTAAGACATTTGGGGCTGTTGGGGTGGAATGAATGCATTTTGCAGAAAATGAATTTTGGAAGGCCAGGGGTGGGATGCTATAGTTTGAATGTTTGTGTCTCCCCTCAAATTCATATGCTGAAACCTAATCACTAATGTGATGGCATTTGGAGGTAGGGTCTTTCGGAGGTGTTTGGTTCATGAGGGTGAAGCACTCATCAATGGGATTTAGTGCTCTGAAAACAGAGGCCCCAGAGATACCTGTCACCCCTTCTGCCATGTGAGGACACAGAGAGAAGATGCTATCTGTGAACCAGGAAGCAGGCTCTGACCAGACGCTAAATCCACTGACATCTTGATCTTGGACTTCCCAGCCTCTAAAACTAAGAGAAATAAATTTCTGTTGTTTATAAGTCACCTAGTCTATATGGTATTTTTAGTATAGCAGCTGAAGCCAACTAAGACAGTTATCCTGAAGATTCCAATTAGCATATAAATTTAAATCAATCTAGTTTTTTTATTTTAATTTTTTGAAGATTTTATTTATTTGAGAGAGAGAGAGAGAGAGAGCAGAGGGGAGAGGGAGAGGAAGAAGCAGACTCCTTACTGAGCAGGTTGCCTGATACAGGGCTAAATCCCGGGACCCTGAGATCATGACCTGAGCCAAAGGCAGACTAATTAGCGGACTGAGACACCAAGATGCCCCAATCTAGTTCTTTTTAATATTAACCTAATTTCAATGGTATGCAGAAGCTTTGCTCTAATGTACCACTGTTCTCTCCTACTCTGTTGTGCTATTATTGTCATACAAGTTAAATTTTCTATATCATTAACATAGTTTCAGAATTATTGCTTTAAGGTTGCATTTCAATGCAGATAGGAGGCCAGATTACTAAATAAAAATATGCTTATACTGTCCAGTATATTTACCTATCTAATTATCCTTATTGGAACTCTGCTCTTTATTTCTTCACTTGGATCCCAGTACTGTGGATGTTGCAATTTTGTCAGCACGATACTATTGTTTTTGGCAATGCCCTGGAAATGGAGCTTTTTTTTTTTCCCAATGAACTGATTGCTAAGTCAAATCAAATAGCCACAACACCTTGAGAATGGAGATTTTCCAGGTTGTTGTTAGTTTGGACAAAATATTCACTGTGGTCTGGGGATGGAGCTTTTAGTGGAGCTCTGAAAAAGATTAATCCTCTCATTTGGCTGTGAGTCTGCTGATTTTCATGGCTACTGTGACAGAGCTAAAGAGAAAGGTATGGGGAGTAGTCACTAGGTGAAATGCCACGGATACAGCTATCTTATCAAGGTTCAGTAGTTTCTTTTGGGTAAATACCTTTCAGTTCGTTCTGTGGATTTGGTTAAGTTGTAGAGGTCTGAAACAGTTGATTTTAGTTATTTTTCAGTATTTTTGTTATTTTTGTGGGACAGTAGTTCACCAAGAGCCTCACTTGGCCATTCTGGAAGTCAATTTTGTTGTTCTGATGTTTATACTTTTTGTTAGAGAACTCTTCAGTGCTGCCTCTTATTATTATTTTAGGAAACATTGATCATTAATTCGCTACAGGTTGCAAAATACTATTTTTTTTTTTTTTTTTTTTTAGAGAGAAGTGCAGGAGGGGCAGAAGGAGAGGGAGAGAGAGCATCTTAAACAGGCCCCACATCCAGTGCAGAGCCCAATGCTGGGCTCAATCTCACGACCCTAAGATCATGATCTGAGCCAAAATCAAGAGTCTGATGCTTAACTGACTGAGCCACCCAGGTGCCCTGCAAAATGATACTATCTTAATTATCCCATTTCCTTATCAATTATTAAGCTGGGATATACACATACATGTACATATATATATAGAGAGAGAGAGAGACAGAGATGATAGAGTTAGAGAGATCATATGTACCTATTTCCTATTATTAGCCAGTTTCTAAAATAATGAGCTGTTTCCCTAGCATTCACCAAATGTGACCAAAGAAGGCTTTTATTTGTCTTGTTTTGTTTGTTTTTCTTGTTTGATTTTGGTTCTGAATACATGATGGATTCTTGAATTAAACATATCAGCTGTGTCTTAACCAAATATTCTTAAATGCTTAAATTGTTCCACTGTTGGTCAGTGGGGTGGTCACATCAAGTGGGCTCCTGAGACTTTTGGCATCATCTGTGTCTTTGATAGCTACTTTTCTCTGTGGTGCTTGCCTTGTTATATGCCATTTCTCCAAGGGTCTCCCTGTTGCTTTTTTCTATGAAAATGGTATTTAGAGACTATAATATGCATATTAGAATTACTCATTGCTATCAGCCTGGGCATTGTTTCCAAGCACTTTAGAAATAGGAAATAAAAATATTGGAAATGAAATTTTTATGTGTGTGTGTGCGTGTGCATGTGCATACATTTGTACGTGTTGCCAAAGAGAAGTTACAGAAATTAAGCAGGCAAAAGACTTTACTCAGAACTATTGCAATATTGGGAGAGAAATTGAACACAAACCCCTGAGGAAAAAAAGCAAGGGGTGAGCTAGTGGGAAAGAACTGGAAGACAGTGTATCGGTTGGTTGGTCAATGTCACTAGGACATCTGTATTTGCTAATGGGTGCATTATCAAAGTTGTGCTTCTACACTCACCCAGAGACTGAGAGGGGCTTTTCCTTGAAGATTCCATTTCACATGAATGGCTGCCAGGTCCTTGAGGGAGACACCCCAGTGTGTAAAACTGGTAAGAAGCTGGGAGATTTACATGTCAAAGAGACAGAGAAAGCATTTACAATTGAAAGTTTTCTGAAGTAAATGCTCTAAGAAAAGGCAGCTCAGGAAGAAAGCTGTCATAACTACAGTCAAGATGATGGGAACTGTAGGCTGCTCAATCATTACACATCCACACATGCACACATATATGTGTACATGACATAATATAAAAGACAAAATACCTTATGAGTATCTTCTAACATGTTCAGTGCAAATTTAGGACTACAGAGCTTTCACTTATTCTCACTGATCTTATAACTGTTTTTCCTTTTCCCTTCCGTAAAAATCTTAGTTTACAATAACACTACTATAACCCATTTATTTTTCTCAAAATGTACATACAACTGTCTCAGAATAATAACCACAAAACTGTCACTAATGATACAAATCCTGAAAACATAAGTTATTTTTGCAGTTCTCTTTGTCCTTAATTCATATCACACTAAGATGTACAGTTAGATTACCGTATTTCAAAGTCACTTGAAAGAGTTTTTCTCTGTGGTATGCCAAGTCAATACAAAGTTAAGTTGATTTGTTTTAGCTTACTTTTTGTTTTTGAAGATAACCTTTTTCGTGTAAAATATTTTCTTGGTTCCAAAATCAAAACTATAAAAATAGTATATTCAGAAAAGTTTAGTTTCTATCTCTACACCCTTCCACATTAATTTCTCCCTCTCTCTAGATAATTTAACCCCCAAAATTTTGGTTTACTGTTCCATTTTTTCTTTTTTTTAATCATATAAGTAAAAATGCATAACTGTGTGTGTTTACATATGCATACGTATGTGCTTATCCCTGCAGCTGACTGAATATTTGTATCCCCTCAAAATTCATAGTTTAAAACCTAATCCAGGTCTTTGGAAGGTGCTTAGGTCAGGAGAATGGAGCCCTCCTGAATGGGGTTAGCTTGCATGAAAGAGATCCCACTGAGACCCCCATTCCCTTCATTTCAGTGAGAAAATAGCTGTTAATGAGCACAGGCAGGCTCTCACCAGACACCTGATCTGCAGGCATCATGATCTTGGACTTGCTTGTCTCCAGACCTGTGAGCAATAAATGTTTGCTGTTTAAGCCATCCACTTCATAGTATTTTTTTTTTTTAATAACAGCCTTAATGAACTAAGACTTCCTTTTTTACATTACATTAACTCTACACACTTTTCTCCACATTGATTTTAAAATAATACTAAACTTTGGACCCTAATTCATAGTAGTATACAGAGACAGCCTTTATTCTTTTCTGTTGTTGTTGTTATGTTTCAAGTTTTTAGTTTAAATTCTAGTTAGTTAACATATAGTGTAATATTATAGGAGTAGAATTTAGTGATTCATCAATTACAGACAATACCCAGTGCTCATCACAAAGAATGCCTCCTTTGATCCCCATCACCCATCTAGCCCATCCCCCACCCACCTCCCTTCCAGCCACCCTCAGTTTGTTTCCTGTAGTTAAGAGTCTCTTTTATAGTTTTATAGTTTTATAGTTCTCTTTTTTCCCCTTCCCCTATGTTCATGTGTTTTGTTTCTTAAATTCCAAATACGCATAAAATCACATGGTATTTGTCTTTCTCTGACTTATTTCACTTAATGTAATATCCTGTAGTTCTAGCCACGTCATTGTAAATGGCAAGATTTCATAGATTTCATTCTTTTTTTATGGCTGAGTAATATGCCACACACACACACACACACACACACACACACACACCCCTGCATACCACATCTTTTTTATCCATTCACCAGTCTATGGACATTTGGGCTCTTTCCATAATTTGACTATTGTTGATAATGCTGCTATAAACATCGGGGTGTATTTGCCCCTTTGAATCAGTATTCTTTCCTTTGGGTAAATTCCTAGTAGTGCAATTGCTGGGTCATAGGGTAGTTCTTTTTTTAACTTTTTGGGGAACCTCCGTACTGTTCTCCACAGTGGCTGTACCAATTTGCATTCCCACCAATAGTTTAAGAGGGTTCCCCTTTTTCTGCAAATTAAACCAACATCTGTTGTTTCCTGTGTTATTAATTTTAGACATTCTGACAGGTGTGAGGTGATATTTTATTGTAGTTTTGATTTGTATTTCCCTGATCAGTGATGTTGAACATTTTTTCATGTGTCTGCTGGTCATCAGTATGTCTTTTTAGAAAAGTGTCTATTCATGTCTTCTGCCCATTTCTTAACTGGATTTTTTTTGGGGTGTTGAGTTTGATAAGTTCTTTTTGGATTTATCTTTATCTGATATATCACTTGCAAATATCTTCTCCCATTCTGAAGGTTGACTTTTAGTTTTGTTGATTGTTCACTACTCTTTTTTTTTTAAGTTGAAATAGCATTTGCATCATATTCCACTATGTTAATAGAGTATGCCGGAAATGGCCAGCAATCCCTGTACCGATGGATGAAAGATTACTCCAAACTTTGCTGTGAAAGAGAGAAGCCAAGGGGGTCAATGCTCAGAGACCAAAGACCCTTTGCCCTTCTTTGTTCCCACTTTTATTGGTCCTTCAGAATAATTACAAATCCTTATCACTGTTTCTCAAACCTGTGATGTGTGACAAGGGGTCTTACTGGAACTGGGAGGATCTGTTTACAGTAAAGATACGATATGCTAATCTGCGTGTTCTAAGAGTTCTGCTGAACATAGCCTAAGGGACAATGTATACATCTCTTAAATCACAGGACAGCTATTTGGACTAAGCTAGCTTCGGGGAAGACAACTCCCAGAGGCATTCCTAGGGCAGAGTGGTCACGAAGGCCTTGGCATCACAAAGGCCTATGCCCTTCTCTGAAACCTTCCATCATCCCTAGTGGCCTCTGTGTTACATTTTAGCAAGCCAGGTATTATGGATGATTTCATGTTCTATATTAACCCCAACAAGAGTATATCCAATCAGTTTCTCTGCTAATGATTATTTGGGCATTTTTACGTGAGACTGCATTGTCCCCATAATATTCTTGAGTCTTCATGTTTTCTTGAATTTTTAGGAGGGCATGCCAAATCAGTTTTCTTACTTTCATCATCTAGAGGTGTTCTTCCTGTTGTTTTTCCCAGCTGTTAGAAAATGTTACTTTTTCTTCTCTCCCCAATCTTTATGTAGCCTCTCTTTACTTTTGTCCTTATTGTACCTGTTTTGTTCAATATAGGTTTTACTTCCAGTATTTCTCCTTGTTTTAGGGATCTGTACTTTCTGGACAAAGGTTTCAGTTGATTCATTTGAAGAATTCTAGGAATGCCAAACACCTCCTTCTGTGGACATATGGCATCCTGGAAAACTCCTTCCCCATTTTATTTATTGTTCTTGAATTGGCTTGCTGAGATTTTCACTTATGGTGGAATAGCTTATGGCATTTGGGCTTTATCTGGTCCTTTTAACAGTCACTTTCTTTTCCTCTGAAGGTTTTTTTTTTTTTTTTTTTTACAAATTCTATTTTTTTTAAAGATTTTATTTGTTTATTTGACAGAGCGACAGAGAGAGAGGGAACACAAGCAGAGCAAGCGCAGGCAGAGGGAGAGGGAGAAGCAGGCTCCCCGCTGAGCAGGGAGCCCGATGCGGGGCTCGAACCCAGGACCCTGGGATCATGACCTGAGCCGAAGGCAGCTGCTTAACCAACTGAGCCACCCAGACGCCCCTCCTCTGAAGTTTTCTTACAAAAATAACAAAGTTAAACTTCCACTATATATATATGTATATATATATATAAAATTCTTCTGCAATAACTCTGTTGGTATGGCATTTAGTAGTTTACAAAATATTTAACCTCATTTCACTTTGACAACCCCAATGACCCCAACTATATATTCAAATAGTTTATGATATCTACCATCGATGTCAAAAGGAGTTCATACGGGAGGAAAGATGGCGGAGGAGTAGGGGACCCTATTTCAACTGGTCCCCGGAATTGATCTGGATATCTACCAGACCACTCTGAGCACCCACGAAACCAGCCTGAGATGTAAGAAGATCTGGATCTCTACAAACAGAATATCGCAGGCAGTTGGTTTCGAGGTACGAAGAGGGGACCCGTGATTCCGCGGGCAGATATCGGAGGATAAACGGCAGCGGGAGGGTGCCTGGCCGTGGGGATCCTACACTGCCAGTGAGTGACAGCCTCGCTCGCTGGGGACAGGCACAGACTCGCAGACCAGTAGCGGCGGGGAAAGGACACTAGGGCAGCCCCCAGGGCGGAAACCCGGAGCGGTGGGGTCGACGAACTGCAGCCCCGGGTCGGAAACCCAGAGTGGCGGGGTCGCACGGGTGCGAACTGGGAGTGGATGGTGGTTTTAGAAGCACAAAGGGTGGAGACGTGTCCTGACCTGGAGGCAGGACTGGGGGCACTGTGGAGGGGTGCACAACCCAGGACGCTGCAGTTTATAGCAACACAGACAGAAATGGAGATGGTATGGCCTGGAGAGCTCACTGAAGAACAGACTGCGATCTCTCTGCTCTGAGGCAGAGGGTTGGAAACGGTCTCTTCTGCTCTGACTCGCGGAGGAGACACAGAAAGCCGCCAGGGAAAGCCGCCAGAGAACAAAAGCCCCAAAGACTGATTCCCGCTGAGCCCATCCCCCGCCACAGGGGTGCAGGGCAACTCCGCCCAAACAGGGTTGCATGAGTAACAGCACGGCAGGCCCCTCCCCCAGAAGACAGGCTAAGAGAACAAGAGGCCAGCAACCCTAAGGTCCCAAGAAAACAGGTACATCTTGCTTGGGTTCTTGTCAATAATTTGGACTCTATACATTCCCTCAACCACCCATCAACAGAATGACTAGGAGGAGGAGCCCCCAAAATAGAAAAGACTCAGAGATTATGACTTATGCTGCAGATTTACAAATGGATGCAGATATAACCAAGATGTCAGAGATGGAATTCAGGCTAGCAATTGTGAAGACAATGGCTAGAATGGAGAAATCAATTAATAGCAACGTAGAGTCTCTAAGGGCAGAAATAAAAGGTGAATTGGCAGAACTTAAAAATGCTATCAATGAGATCCAATCCAATCTAGATAATCTAACAGCTAGGGTAACTGAGGCAGAAGAGAGAATAAGTGACCTGGAAGATAATATAATAGATAAAAAGGGAAAAGAGGAGGCCAGGGAAAAACAACTCAGAATCCAAAAAAATAGAATCAGAGAAATAAGTGACACCATGAAGTGTTCCAATGTCAGAATTATTGGAATCCCAGAGGGAGTGGAGAGAGAGAGAGGACTAGAAGATGTATTTGAGCAAATCGTAGCTGAGAACTTCCCTAATCTGGGGAATGAAACAAACATTCGAGTCCTAGAGGCAGAGCGGACCCCTCCCAAGATCAAGGAAAACAGGCCAACACCCCGGCATGTAATAGTAAAACTCACAAATCTTAGAACCAAGGAAACCATCTTGAGGGTAGTTAGTGGGAAGAGATTCCTTACGTACAGAGGGAGGAACATCAGAATAACGTCAGACCTATCCACAGAGACCTGGCAAGCCAGAAAGGCCTGGCAAGACATATTCAGGGTACTAAATGAGAAGAACATGCAGCCAAGAATACTTTATCTGGCAAGGCTGTCATTTAGAATGGATGGAGAGATGCAGAGCTTCCAAGACCGGCAGAAACTGAAAGAATATGTGACCACCAAGCCGGCCCTGCAAGAAATATTAAGGGGGGTTCTATAAAAGGAGAAAGACCCCAAGAGTGATATACAACAGAAATTTACAGGGACAATCTATAAAAACAACATCTTCACAGGCAACATGATGACAATTAATTCATATCTTTCAATAATCACTCTCAACGTGAATGGCCTAAATGCTCCCATAAAACGGCACAGGGTTGCAGATTGGATAGAAAGACAGGACCCATCCATATGCTGTCTACAAGAGACTCATTTTGAACTTAAAGATACATCCAGACTGGAAGTGAAGGGATGGAGATCCATCTTCCATGCCAGCGGACCTCAAAAGAAAGCTGGGGTAGCAATTCTTATATCAGACAAATTAGATTTTAAACTAAAGTCTGTAATAGAGACACAGAAGGACACTATATCATTCTTAAAGGGTCTATCCAACAAGAAGATCTAACAATTGTAAATATCTATGCCCCCAACATGGGAGCAGCCATCTACATAAGCCAACTGTTAACCAAAATAAAGAGTCATATTGATAACAATACGTTAATTGTAGGAGACCTCAATCCTCCACTCTCAGCAATGGACAGATCATCTAAGCAGAAAATCAACAAGGAAACAAGAGCTTTGAATGATACATTGGACCAGATGGACCTCATAGATATTTATAGAACATTCCACCCTAAAACAACAGAATACTCATTCTTCTCGAGCGCACATGGAACTTTCTCCAGAATAGACCATATACTGGGTCACAAATCAGGTCTCAACTGATACCAAAAGATTGAGATTACTCCCTGCATATTCTCAGACCACAATGCTCTAAAACTGGAACTCAATCACAAGAAAAAATTTGGCAGAAATTCAAACACTTGGAAACTAAAGACCACTCTGCTCAAGAATGTTTGGATCAACCAGGAAATCAAAGAAGAACTT
Source organism: Halichoerus grypus (assembly GCF_964656455.1). Classification (NCBI taxonomy): domain Eukaryota; kingdom Metazoa; phylum Chordata; class Mammalia; order Carnivora; family Phocidae; genus Halichoerus; species Halichoerus grypus. Next base: position 47,052,781 of record NC_135714.1, read on the forward strand.
AAACAATTCATGGAAGTCAATGAGAACAAAAACACATCAGTCCAAAACCTATGGGATACTGCAAAGGCGGTCCTAAGGGGGAAATACATAGCCATCCAAGCCTCACTCAAAAAAACAGAAAAATCCCATATTCAGCAATTAACTCTACACCTTAAAGAACTAGAGAAAAAGCAACAAGCGACGCCTAAGCCACGCATTAGAAGAGAAATAATTAAAATTAGAGCAGAAATCAATGAATTAGAAACCAGAAACACAGTAGATCAGATCAACGAAACTAGAAGTTGGTTCTTTGAAAGAATGAATAAGATCAATAAACCACTGGCCAGACTTATCCAAAAGAAAAGACAAAGGACCCAAATTAATAAAATTATTGATGAAAGGGGAGAGATCAAGACTAACACCAAGGAAATAGAAACGATTATTAGAAATTATTATCAACAATGATATGCCAATAAACTGAGCAATCTGAATGAAATGGATGCCTTCCTGGAAACCTATAAGCTGCCAAGACTGAAACAGGAAGAAATTGACAACTTGAATAGGCCAATAACCAGTAACGAGATTGAAGCAGTGATCAAAAACCTCCCAAAAAACAAGAGTCCAGGGCCTGATGGATTCCCTGGGGAATTCTACCAAACATTCAAAGAAGAAATAATACCCATTCTCCTGAAGCTGTTTCAAAAGATAGAAATAGAAGGAAAACTTCCAAACTCATTCTATGAGGCCAGCATTACCTTAATCCCCAAACCAGGCAATGACCCCATCAAAAAGGAGAATTTCAGACCGATATCCCTGATGAATATGGATTCCAAAATCCTCAACAAAATCCTAGCTAATAGGATCCAACAATACATTAAAAGGATCATCCACCACGACCAAGTGGGTTTTATCCCCGGGATGCAAGGGTGGTTCAACATTCACAAATCAATCAATGTGATAGAACACATTAATAAGAGGACGGAGAAGAACCATATGGTCCTCTCAATTGATGCAGAAAAAGCATTTGACAAATTACAACATCCTTTCCTGATTAAAACTCTCCAGAGTATAGGGATAGAGGGAACATTCCTCAAGTTCCTAAAATCCATCTATGAAAAACCCACAGCAAATATCATCCTCAATGTAGAAAAGCTGAGAGCCTTTCCCTTAAGATCAGGAACACGTCAAGGATGCCCACTCTCGCCACTATTGTTCAACATAGTACTAGAAGTCCTAGCAACAGCAATCAGACAACAAAAAGAAATAAAAGGTATTCAAATTGGCAAAGAAGAAGTCAAACTCTCTCTTTTCACAGACAACATGATACTTTATGTGGAAAACCCAAAAGACTCCACCCCCAAATTACTAGAACTCATACAGTAATTCAGTAATGTGTCAGGATACAAAATCAATGCACAGAAATCAGTTGCTTTCTTATACACTAACAATGCAACTGTAGAAAGAGAAATTAGAGAAACAATTCCTTTTAAAATAGCACCAAAAACCATAAGATACCTCGGAATAAACCTAACCAAAGAGGTAAAGGATCTATACTCTAGGAACTACAAAACACTCATGAAAGAAATTGAAGAAGACACAAAAAGATGGAAAAACATTCCATGCTCATGGATTGGAAGAATAAACATTGTTAAAATGTCTATGCTACCCAGAGCAATCTATGCCTTCAATGCCATCCCGATCAAAATTCCAATGACATTTTTCAAAGTGCTGGAACAAACAATCCTAAAATTTGTATGGAATCAGAAAAGACCCCGAATCGCCAAGGAGATGTTGAAAAAGAAAAACAAAGCTGGGGGCATCACGTTGCCCGATTTCAAGCTATATTACAAATCAGTGATCACCAAGACAGCATGGTACTGGCACAAAAACAGACATATAGACCAATGGAACAGAATAGAGAACCCAGATATGGACCCTCAACTCTATGGTCAAATAATCTTTGACAAAGCAGGAAAAAACATGCCATGGAAAAAAGATAGTCTCTTCAATAAATGGTGCTGGGAAAATTGGACAGCCACATGCAGAAGAATGAAACTTGACCATTCTCTAACACCATTCACAAAGATAAACTCAAAGTGGATGGAAGACCTCAATGTGAGACAGGAATCCATCAAAATCCTAGAGGAGAACATAGGCAGTAACCTCTTTGACATCGCCCAGAGCAACTTCTTTCAAGATACATCTCCAAAAGCTAGTGAAACAAAAGCGAAAATGAACTCTTGGGACTTCATCAAGATAAAAAGTTTCTGCACAGCAAAGGAAACAGTCAACAAAACAAAGAGGCAACCCACAGAATGGGAGAAGATATTTGCAAATGACACTACAGATAAAGGGCTGGTATCCAAAATCTATAAAGAACTTCTCAAACTCAACACCCAAAAAACAAATAATCAAGTCAAAAAGTGGGCAGAAGAGAGGAACAGACACTTCTCTGAAGAAGACATACAAATGGCTAACAGTCACATGAAAAAATGTTCATCATCATTAGCCATCAGGGAAATCCAAATCAAAACCACACTGAGATACCACCTTACACCAGTTAGAATGGCAAAAATGGACAGGGAAAGAAACAAAGAATGTTGGAGAGGTTGTGGAGAAAGGGGAACCCTCTTACACTGTTGGTGGGAATGCAAGTTGGTACAGCCACTTTGGAAAACAGTGTGGAGGTTCCTCAAAAAGTTAAAAATAGAGCTACCCTATGACCCAGCAATTGCACTACTGGGTATTTACCCCAAAGACACAGATGTAGTGAAAAGAAGGGCCATATGCACCTCAATGTTCATAGCAGCAATGTCCGCAATAGCCAAACTGTGGAAAGAGCCGAGATGCCCTTCAACAGATGAATGGATAAAGAAGATGTGGTCCATATATACAATGGAATATTACTCAGCCATCAGAAAAGATGAATACCCAACTTTTACATCAACATGGATGGGACTGGAGGAGATTATGCTAAGTGAAATAAGTCAAGCAGAGAAAGTCAATTATCATATGGTTTCACTTATTTGTGGAATATAAGGAATAGCATGGAGGACATTAGGAGAAGGAAAGGGAAAATGGGGGGGGACTTGGAAGGAGAGATGAACCATGAGAGACTATGGACTCTGAGAAACAAACAGGGTTTTAGAGGGAAGGGGGGAGGGGAGATTGGTTAGCCCGGTGATGGGTATTAAGGAGGGCACGTACTGCATGGAGCACTGGGTGTTATACGAAAACAATGGATCGTGGATCACTACATCAAAAACCAATGATGTATTGTATGGTGACTAACATAACAAAATAAAATTAAAAAAAAAAAAAAAAAGGAGTTCATACGTGGTAGAGGCAGAATTCAACCTAGCTTCCAACTGGAAGCCAAAAAGATGCTCTACACCAACGTGGCTTACAGCTTAATATCTTGTGGGCTGGATACAAAACTATTCTATCAATCTGATGTAGTTTCCCTGTGTTTTAGAGACTTAAGGGAAATAACCCATGAATTTCCTAAACCAGTAATATTCATTATTTCAAATCATAGCTCCAAGAAACTCAAAAGAGTATGTGACTGACAGAGAAAGTCACTATCACCACTGAGAAGAGATGATGGACTAAATCTACTGTCTCCTAATTTACATTCTTACACACTAATTAAATTGAAAACATTCCCTGAAGGAAGCACACAGTGAGTTCTCTGCTGCTATACTTCACTCATTAAAATACTGTTTTTTTAAGTGAAAAAGCCAGTCATCTTTAGGAAAGACTGCCTTTCTGAATTTCAAAATACCCCTTCCTGTACTTTTTACTATCTGACGTAGTATATTGAGAATAAGTATATATGACCCTCACTTGTTCATTCATTAGTTTGTAGCAATACTGAAGTAAAAGTAATTTTACCACTCCTAAGCACGCCCTGGAGTGTTCTGGGTAAGATGTTTATCCAAATTTTCTCACCATTAGAAAATCATGGATTGTTGTGAGATGCTTTTATCACTCATGTTTTATCTTTTAAAACTTTGATCCTAGATCTTTGAATTGTGAGCCAGAGGTAGCATTTTCAAATATAAAAGAAATGATTACGTACAAGATAAAATTAAAGGCGATATCACTATAATTTGGTAAAATTTGGGGTCATGTGTGCATCAACAAACCTGTGTTACCAAGGGACCATGTGCTAGGTGACATGGCATGACTCCTACCACACGTTCTTAGATCACCAGCAATTGTAACCACAACAGTATTGGCCCACTCAAGAAATAGAAATCACATAGTAGGTTAGACACTGGAAGTTTAAAATGAGAATTATTAAATGTAATGAAAGAATAATTACAATATGTCAGGAAACTCTATCTGGTACTCTAAGAGTAAGGGAAAGTACTCAAGGAAGGATAAGCTTAGGGGTTCTGAACCTGTTGAAGAAGATGCAGTATATTTGGAGCTGAGAAGCAATAAATATAAATTGATGATCGATACAGTGACTAAGTCAATTGCTAGGTTACATAGATGGCATATGATAGGATGACAGGCCATAACAGGGACAGTAAAATTTTTAAAATAGGTTAATGGCAATCATTGTGTCTTTGTGGTCCTTTTCCTGAGTAATATGCAAATTGCTTAATACATTATCCAAAGTCTTTTATATTCTAAATTATTTTCCACCAAGGCTCAGTCATTTTCTCCAATACTCAGTGTTGCATGGGTAATTAAATAATGAATAATTAATGACTAATAATGATAAAGAAAGGTAAATTCAGATAAGATCAATTGATATGTATGTGTAAGGACTCAGAGATAGTATATTGACTTTATTTAGTTTATATGAAGTTATAGTATTAAATATTAGTTGACTTCGACTCTAGAATTATACTTTCTAAGTCAAATTCCTCAATTTCCACTAATAGATTTGTGGTTTTAGCAAGTTAAGTTCTCTATTTTTCACTTTACTAACTTAAAAAAGGGGATAATGGGGCGCCTGGGTGGCTCAGACAGTTAAGCGTCTGCTTTCAGCTCGGGTCATGATCCCAGGGTCCTGGGATCGAGCCCCACATCGGGCTCCTGGCTCAGCGAGGAGCCTGCTTCTCCCTCTCCCTCTGCCTCTCTCCCTGCTCATGCTTTCTCTCTCTCTCTCTCTCTGTATCTCTGTGTCTCAAATGAATAAATAAAATCTTTAAAAAAAAAAGGGGGAAAATAACACTGTCTTATAGAGTGGGATGTAACCAACTTCATTGATAACTACAAGTGTATAGAACAAAACCAGGAAAATAATGAATACTCAACAAACATGACTAAGACCAAATCTACCAGAGATATAGATTGATCAGGGGGAACTTGATATGAACTTGGAGTATATTGATGAAAAGGGTAGAAGAGTCTTGTCACAGTAAACAATATCTAACTTTTAATTTTTTCTTAATATCAGATATTAAAATTTAGCTGTCTGAGTAAGATAAAGTATTTTAACTAATGTTACTGGATCATTTTCTTTCTTTCTTTCTTTCTTTTTTTTTTTTTTCTGGGCAACACTTAGGAGAACGTAAATCCCATAGATAGACACACAACTGGGGAGCCTGTCCTAAGGACAGGAACACATATCACACAGTAAAACCCCGAACCCCAGACATTGGGTGGGCCATTATAAAAATCAGATGATGCTTTAATAGCCAATTTAATTATTAAGTTTGTTGTCTTTAAACACAAGACATGGAGATAGAGTACCCAGAAGCAAATTCAAATAATACTGAATACATGCCGTAATGAGTTACTACTTTATGTCCAATAGGATGGTTATTATTTAAAAGAAAAAAAAAGAAAAGAAGAAATGTTGGTGAAGGTGTGGAGAAGTTGGAACCCTCATGCATTGCTGGTATAAAAGTAAAATGGTGTAACTGCTGTCATAAACAGTATGCCATTTCCTCAAAGAATTAAACATAGAATCACCATAAATCCAACAATTCCACTTCTAGGTATATATGCAATAGAATTGAGAGTAAGAGCTTGAACAGATAGATATGTGTACAGCAATGTTCACAGTAGCATTATTCACAATGGTCAGAAGGTGGAAAAACCCCAAATATCCATAGAAAGATGAGTGAATAAACAAAATAGATTGTCTTTGTCCTGATCCTATCCATCTACAATTTACCTTGATCCTGCATTTGTCATGGCTACCTATTGCAAAAGGAATAGGTTCTAATCAAAATGTAAAAGTTTAACATTTATATTAAGAATAAAAAACAATTTATGAAACATAGAAAAAAGAGAAAAATAGGAAGCATCAGAGACAATATTTCCACTTGGAAATTTTCCAGGCATATACAAGGAACAGAAGTGTGACCAACCAAAATAGCTATTTTTTAGTCTTTTAGTTGAACAAGGTTTATTAGAATTCCATTATTTCTCATTATTGCTAATATTGAATTCCTCAGCTGGAAAGTGCCCAAAGGGTTTGGAATTGACTAAAAATCAGTCATGAGCAAATTGTCAGAAGATCCATAATCGAGATGTAAGGCACTTTGCTGGGTAAGTATACTTTGTCTTATTTGAGAGTCTGGATCTTGTGATATTTTGAGTTGGTCAGAGGAGGAATAGGAATGTTTCTTTGCACAATTTGACATTATGCATAAGAGAAAAGGAGTTGCTAAGAATTTTATAGTGAGTAATAAACACATTAAATGGACTAGCTCTTCTAAAAAATAAAATACTCCTCTTTGTGTACAGAAATGAATAGGAAAGGAGATGTAAAAGCTGAAGAAGTAGACATACGAGACTCCAAAACCTGCAACACATGATGGTAACTGGGAAAAGGGGCCAAAATCACTTTAGTCTTATTGGAGAAATCAAGTCAGTAAATTATCATGAAACCTAGAGCTAACTTTTTCCTGCCCCCACACCTATCAAAACAATCTTTTTTTTTTTTTTAAAGATTTTATTTATTTATCTGACAGAGAGAGACAGAAGAGAGGGAACACAAGCAGGGGCAGTGGGAGAGGGAGAAGCAGGCTTCCCACGGAGCAGGGAGCCCGATGCGGCGCTGGATCCCAGGACCCTGGGATCATGACCTGAGCCCAAGGCAGAAGAAGCTCAAGGACTGAGCCACTCAGGTGCCCCCATCAAAACAATCTTAAAAAAAAAAAAAAGAGGATAACAAAGGCTGAAAATACCATTTGAGGCAGGAGGGTCGTACCTGCCTGCTTCTCAAAGTGGCAATACAGAGGGAGACAGTCATTCTGCAAAATCAGGCTAAACATCCCCCAGAAATAAGAAATACAAATTTTTGAAATAAGACAACCTACCAACAACACTAATACCTGACCAGATAAAGCAGATGAAGGGAAATCTACCCCCACAAAATAGATAATCTTGGAAAAGAAAAAAAAGGAGCACCACCACCAGACACACACACAAACACACACACATACACACACACATGTGCACCACCCATTTACCAAAAAAACCCCTAATGTTTAAAAAGTTAGTTCAAAAAAAGATATCATATTTAGATCACTATTATTTCCCACCGAGCAACATTGACTCTTGCAAATGCTCTAGCTGAGCTAAACCAAATCTGAAAATGGCAATTATCTCCTCATCTTAAGAACAGCAGAGGAAATATCTTTGCCCCATTAAGAATCAAAAGTATTCTAATATGTGTGCTCTTTTTAACTGGGTGCAAGATTGCACACCTTTTAATTACTTCACTTTACTGCCACCCCATAGGTAATTGTTATAACTGATTTAGATCAGCACTGTCTAATAGAAATACAATACACACATCAAATATGAGCCACATATGTAAGTTTACATTTTCTAGAAACATTTTTAAAAAGTTAAAATTAGTTATATTATTGTTTTAAATCTATCTGAAATGTTATCAGTTTAACATGCCATCTGTATGAAACTTACTAATGAAATATTATATATTCTTTTTGATGGTACTAACTCTTTGAAACTGAGTGTGTATTTTATGCTAATAGTACATCTTAAATCAGACTAGACATCTTTCCAGTGCTCATGAGCCACAAGTGGTTAGTTGCCATGGAAAGGAATGATTTAGACTTTTTTTTAATCGCTGACGTATTTATGCTATTGTTCAGCCATGGGAGAAAAAAGAGACATTTATGAAAAAAATGGTTTTTCTTTTTTTTAAAGATTTTACTTATTTATTATTTATTTATTTATTTATTTATTTATTTATTTATTTATTTTAGAGAGAGAAACTCCCTGCTGCGCAAGGAGCCTGACACAGGGCTTGACCTCATGACCCATGAGATCATGACCTGAACTGAAACCAAGAGTTGCATGCTTAACTGACTGCACTATCCAGGTGCCCCCCCAAAATGGTTTTTCACTGTTCTTAAGGTAAACCTGGTATTGTTAATATCCTTGTCCAGACATTTATGATCTAGCTCCCTTACATCTTCCTACTTATTCTTCATCTGTTTCCCTATCTTTTGGGCACACTGATCTTACAGGTTTTGGAATGTACCGTGTTTCTTCCACCTCAGGGCCAGTCATGGAACATGAGGCTTACTTTACTTGAAATACTGTTTTCCCACCTTTTATGCTCTGCTTCCTATTCATCTCTAAATTTCCAATTTAGGGACGCCTGGGCGGCTTAGTCAGTTAAGCATTTGCCTTTGGCTCAGGTCATGATCCCAGGGTCCTGGGATTGAGTTCGGCATTGGGCTTCTTGCTCAGCAGGGAGCCTGCTCTCTCTGCCTGCCACTCCCCCTGCTTGTGTGCATTCTCTCTCTCTCTCTGACAAATAAATAAAATCTTTAAATAAGTAAGTAAATAAATAAATTTCCAATTTAACATACACATCCTCGGGAAAGTTCCCTGAACTGAAGATAACATTAAGGCTATCATTTTATATTTTAAATCAATCTATAATTTTTCTTTATAATATCCAAAAGTCCTAGTAATATTTTTTTAATTAAGAAAATTATTTCACAACATTTCTTGAAAGCCTATGGTGAGTTCCCATCATTTTTAGAATAAAATCCAAACATTATTGTCTCCAAGATTTTATAATCTGTTCTCTGTCGACCTTTCGAACTTCAATTTCTGCCCTTGCTTCTTTCATTGCAGCCACCCTGATGATCTTTCTTTTGTAGGAATTTGATAGACCCATTCCAGTAGCCTGTGTTGCTGTTCTTTATGCCCCAAATGTTCTTGCTCTAGACCTGTTCTGTGAACTAAAGTAGCCACAAAGTCACATGCAGCTCTTCAACTTTGATATTAAATTAATTAAAATTAGAAGTTCAGGTCCTTGGGCACCTGGCTGGCTCAGACGGTTAAGCGTCTGCCTTCGGCTTAGGTCATGATCCCAGGGTCCTGGGATTGAGCCCCACGTCGGTCTCCTGCTTCTCCCTCTCCCTCTGCCTGCCGCTCTCCCCTGCTTGTGCTCTCTCTCTCTCTCTCTGTCAAAAATAAATTAAAAAAAAAAAAATTAAGAAAAGAAGTTCAGGTCCTTAGTCACACGAGTCACATTGCAAAGCTCATTGCCATAAATGGTTAATAGCTAAAAGGACAGTGTGGAAAATATTTCTATCATATTTAGTTCAGTGGGATGGCACTGCTCTAGACCAGGATGGGCAAATTTTTCTTATAAAGGAAAGATACTAAATATTTTGTAGTTTGTGAGCCATATGGTCTGTGTCATAGTCATTGAACTCTTCACTTGTAGCATTAAAGCAGGTACAGACAATGTAAACAAAAGGGCGAAGCTGTGTTTCAGTAAAACTTTGTTTACAGAAAACTGGATTTAGTCCACAGGCTATAGTTTATGGTTACTGTACTACACATTTCTGTGGCTAGTTCCTTAATATTATACCTTCTTCAGTCAAAATTTATCTCACTATTGAAGCCTTTACTGAGCACACACTCTAAATTATCCTTCCAACATTCTACCTCCCCCCAGTTACCTTTTACCATCTTATCCTATTTGATGTTCTTTATAACATTAGTCATTACTTTGATTTACCTTAATTATTTTTTTAAATATTGTATTATTTTTCTCCTTTGCTAGATAATAGCTCCATCAGGGAAGGGATATAGGGTTTTTTCACCACTTTGTCCCTAGAGCCTAGAGTACAACTGGCCTTTTGCAGATAATAAACTTTTGATGAATGAATACTTAATACAACTATATTTAATTTGTTACATGGTTATATTTAGATTGTTGCTTAACAGTATTTTCCTCCATAAGACTATAAATATAACAAAGACTGAGATCAACAATTTGCATTTATCACCAAGGCCCAGATTTTACCAAAGGGCTTGGTACAAATATTTCCTCAATTATAAAACTCAATGAAATATGATTCATCATCAGTTAATTATATGTAATACAAATGTAACACTAATATATTAAATGTATACATAATTATAAGATTTATTATCTTTCAGAAACATTAAAGGTGAAAAATGTGAGTCTTGAAGTAGAATAAAAAAGTAAAGCATGTATCCACTATATATGTAGGAGGCAAAGTTATTAAAGATATTTGACCATTTTCTGTCCAAAGGCACCCTTAACGGAGCATGTTGCATTGTCTCTTTAGTAGCATTACAAGGCATAGGTAAGTCATATTTAATTTCAAATAGTTGGCCTGAATGAATATGCATGGAAACTCCTGGTTTCATTTAAGGCTCCCTGCCATTTGCATCCATAAGCATTACAGAAAGCACAAAAGAAGACTACCCCATCTTTAAAGAAACTACATTCATTTAACATATTCTTCCTCTCCTAATTTTAATGCTAATTACAATGGCTTTATACAACACATTTTCTATTTATTTAGACTATCAGAAATTGGTGATATAAATCAGGGAAGAATGAGACAGCATATCCATCTCTTCCATTTCTACCTGATCAAATGGTCAAGAATTATCACGTCATCAGTTTGATAGATCAGATCTTATGTTATTCCAGTGTATTCAAGCAGATGTTGGGGATCCCCTGTCTGATATGGTACAGAGAAGATACTGTCTTTGAGTGAAATAGAACTAGAGGGCCATTGTAATTTTAAGTGTTCTATTTCTTCATACTTCCAAGTTTATACCTAATAGCCCTTCCTTTTCTGGCAATTAATTATGTTTTGTGAATTCTCTCCTTTTGATCATGAAATAGGGAATTACTCAGCATTCTCTTACCACCTTCTGATCCTGTCACACTTACTTCTTTAGATTCCTCAAAAGCATTTAGAACACTCTTTTCCGACCTCTGGTTTGTTTCAAGTTAACATTTGAACTCAACTCTTATATCACATTCTCAGAAATTCCCCATGTCTTTCTTTTGTTTGTTATCTTCCTTTGCTATTGTCTTTATGTTTATGAATTTACAATGAGACTTTCACAGGGTAAAAAATAAGTAGGTTAAAAAAAATCCCACAGACTCAATAGGGAATCACTTATGCAAGGTCAAACACCAAAGTGGGGCTTAATACCTAACCTAATTTCAGTTTTAAACCCCCCCAGAAATATTTGAACCAGTCAGTCAGGAATTTCCTAGTCATCACCAATGAGGTAATCTGTCACATGGGCTTTCTCCATTCCCCAAAGGAAGAAGAGGTAATCTATATGATAAGATACGCTGCTCTTCCCAAGGGAAAATGACCATGCCTGAAAAAAATCCTTTCTTTTCTTTTGCTAATAATTTCCTTGCCCAGCCCTTCTTCCCATAAAAATCTTCATGTTATACAATTTCTTGGAGCTCCCCTCTGCTTGATAGATAGGATGCTGCCTGATTCATGAATTGCTTAATAAAACCAATTGGTCTTCAAATTTACTCACTTGAATTTTTGTTCTTTAACAAGATTCTTTACCTTTGTTCTCTGTCTTTGACCTTTGGTTAAAACCAATATTGCATAGTAGTTAATAGCTCAAGTTTCTTTTTTTCTAAAAAAATCATACTTAAAAATTAATATATGTTACATTCAGTCAATTTCACCATTTTTAGTGTGCAGTTCTGCAAATTTGGACAGTCTTCAAATTACATCCCTAATCAAAATAAAGAATAGTTCCATCACCTGAAAAACTTCTCTGCTACTCTTGCTAAAGAAAAACGGCACTGGACAGAGTTAAACACATAAGAAAAAAAATTATTCAAGACAGTTACAATAGAGGTAAGTACTATTGCAAGAGGGAGAAGGCTTCAACACAACTTCACTGAAACAAAAGGCAGCAGTGTTTTAAGAGCCGGAGTGAACTAATGGACATGTGCTGGGGTGAGACTGGTCAAGGAGAATTGACCATTTGTGTTTGCTAACTGGTGTTCATCAGCTGTGCCTCCACCCTCTCACAGACACTGGGAAATAGGGGCTCTTCCTTGATGCTTACATTTCAAATGGATGGCTCCCAAGTCCTTGAGATATCCCTGGGTTGTAAAACTGGCAAGAAGCTGGGAGAAGATTTACATGTCAAAGGGACAGAGAAAACATTTACAACAGAAAGTTTCTCAGTCCAGGTCCCTCGAGATGACTTAGCTGTTTTCTGCCTTGATGGTTTTGCTCTTGCAAGAATATCATATACAATGAGATCACATAGTCTACACTCTTTTGAGTCTGGCTTATTAAACTGTATAATGCATTTTAGATTCAATCATACTGTTGGGTCTACCAGTAGTTCTTTTCTCTTGCCTTTCTATAGGTTTAATGCAGTATATTTTCCCATTCCCCAGTTGAGGGACATTTGGGTTGTTTCCAGATGTGAACAATTATAAATGAAGTGCCTTTAAAAAATTACAAAGAATCCAATCAAGAAATGGGCAGAAGACATGAACAGACATTTTACCAAAGAAGACATCCAAATGGCCAACAGACACATGAAAAAGTGTTCAATATCGCTCGGCATCAGGGAAATCCAAATCAAAACCTCAATGAGATACCACCTCACACCAGTCAGAATGGCTAAAATTAACAAGTCAGGAAATGACAGATGTTGGCGGGGATGCGGAGAAAGGGGAACCCTCCTACACCGTTGGTGGGAATGCAAGCTGGTGCAGCCACTCTGGAAAACAGTATGGAGGTTCCTCAAAAAGTTGAAAATAGAGCTACCATATGATCCAGCAATTGCACTATTGGGTATTTACCCCAAAGATACAAAAGTAGGGACCCGAAAGGCTACGTGCACCCCGATGTTTATAGCAGCAATGTCCACAATAGCCAAACTGTGGAAAGAGCCAAGATGTCCATCAACAGATGAATGGATAAAGAAGATGTGGTATATATACACAATGGAATATTATGCAGCCATCAAAAGGAATAAGATCTTGCCATTTGCAACGACGTGGATGGAACTGGAGGGTATTATGCTGAGCGAAATAAGTCAAACAGAGAAAGACATGTATCATATGACCTCACTGATATGAGGAATTCTTAATCTCAGGAAACAAACTGAGGGTTGCTGGAGTGGGGGGTGGGGTGGGAGGGATGGGGTGACTGGGTGATGGACACTGGGGAGGGTATGTGTTCTGGTAAGCGCTGTGAATTGTGTAAGACTGTTGAATCTCAGATCTGTACCTCTGAAACAAATAATGCAATATATGTTAAGAAAGAAAAAAAAGAAGAAGAATGTAGCAGGAGGGGAAGAATGAAGGGGGGGAAATCGGAAGGGGAGAAGAACTATGAGAGACAATGGACTCTGAAAAACAAACTGAGGGTTCTAGAGGGGAGGGGGTTGGGAGGATGGGTTAGCCTGGTGATGGGTATTGAGGAGGGCACGTTCTGCATGGAGCACTGGGTGTTATGCACAAACAATGAATCATGGAACACTATATCTAAAACTAATGATGTAATGTATGGGGATTAACATAACAATAAAAAAAATTAAAAAAAAAATCATGTACATGTTTTTATGAAAACACAGATTTTCATTTCAACTGGGTAAATATCTAGTAGCGGGATTGTGGATCATATAAGTTTATGTTTGTGTTTAACTTTATGAAAGAAAATAAAAACTGTTTTCCAATAGCTTTTGCATTCCTACCAGCAATCTATTTTTTTTTAAGAGAGAGAGCACCAGAGCGAGAGGGGGAGGAGCAGAGGGAGAGGGAGAGAATCTTAAGCAGGCTCCATGCTCAGCACAGAGCCCTTGGTAGTGCTCAGTCTTAAGACCCTGAGATCATTACCTGAGTTGAAATCAAGTGGAGGCTTAACTGACTGAGCCCCCCGGGCACTGCCCCCACAGCAATCTATGAGTTCTAGTTGCTATACATCTTTGCTAGAACTTAGTATTGTCAGCTTTTTCTTTTCTTTTCTTTTTTCTTTTCTTTTCTTTTCTTTTCTTTTATTATTTATTTTTGAGAGAGAGATACTGAGAGTAGGGGAGGGGTAGAAGGAGAAGGAGAGAGAGAGAGAGAATATTAAGCAGGCTCCATGCCCAGTGTGGAGCCCAATGTGGGGCTTGATCTCTCGACCCTGAGATCACGACCTGAGCAGAAATCTAGAGTCGGGTGCTTAACCAGCTGAGCCACCCAGGGGCCCCTAGTTAATTTATTTTAGTCAATAAGTGGGTCATGATAACCCATTGTTGTATAAATGTGTTGAAGGAGAGAAAAATATACCACCCCAAAATAAGTCTCTTTGGCATATTAATTATAAGCAGATTATTTTTAAGAAACAGCAGACATAGGTGAAGCTATGAAAACTTAGTGGAAGTTACCCTTTGGAAGAAACATTTACATTTATAAGGGAAATTTCCATTTGTAAGGATATCTTCCTTGCTGTAACCTTGCTTTTCTTTTGATATAGTCCCATTTGTTTATCTTTGCTTCTGTTGCTTGTGCTTTTGGAGTCACATCCACTCCAAAATCATTGCCAAAACCAGTGTTGTCAAAAGGTTCTCTCCTATGTTTTCTTCTAGTAGTTTTATAGTTTTGTGTCTTATATTTAAGTCTTTAATATATTTTGAGTTAATTTTTGTGAGTGGCATAACAGAGTGGTCCAATTTCATTTTTCTTTTTCTTTTTCTTTTTTTTTTTGCATGTAACCACTCAGTTTTCTCAACACCATTTACTGAAGAGATAGAAGTCTTTAAATCAGGTAATGCAAGTCTTCTAACTTGTTCTTTTTCAAATCATATTGAATATTTTAGTTCTCTCATGATCTGCCTGTATTTTAGTATCAGCTTGTCAATATCTACACAAACCCTACTAGGATATTAATCAGAATGTGTTGAATCTATAAATTTGAGTAAAATTGACATTTTAGTAATATTGACAACAGACTGGGTAGATTAAACAACAAAAATTAATTTTCTCACAGTTTTGGAGACTGGAGTCCAAGATGAAGGTTTCAACAGGGTTTCTTCTAGGAGACTCTGTCCTTGGCTTGTTCTTCTAAGGCTTTCTCTCCTTGGCTTGTTGATGATTGTCTTCTCCCTGTGTCTTTACATGGTCTTCCCTCTGTGTGCATCTCTGCCCTAGTCTCCTCTTAAGGACGTCAGTCATATTGCATTAGAGCCAATTCTAATGACCTCATTTTAACTTAGTTATATTTTTAAAGACTCCTTCTTCAAATATAGTCACAGTCCGAGGTACTGGGAATTAGGACTTCAAAATACAAATTCTTGGAGGAAGACAATTCAATTATACTTAGTATAATTCTCTATTTAGCTCTTTCGTTTCTTTTACCACTGTTTATAGTTTTAGGATGAGGATATTTTAGATATTCTTATATTTTACATCTTTCTGCTGAAGTTACCCATTTGATCATAACCCTTGTTTACCACTTTCAGCATTTAACATATTAACCAGTAAGCATAGTTATCCCTTTCTGATAGTTCCAATATCTAGGTCATTCTGTGTTTGGTTTTGTTGATTTCTTTGGTTTTTGCAACTTGTTTTGTCCTCTTGATTTTCTTCTACATGTTACATTATGTTTGTTTTTGAAATACAGCTTTTGTAGGACAGTAGAAAATGAGGTAAACAGTTTTTATTCATAGAAATGGGCATGTCTTTCTTTCTGCTAGGTCTTTAGCGTGGAGTTTTTAGACCACCTACAGAATAGTTGATCTGGGATTTGTTATGGGTACGGTTACTCTCAGTGTGTCAATAGACTCCTTTATTGTTATCTTGTGTTTATCACAGGGACTGGTTTTTATGAGGATTTTTCTCAATCTCCGTCTGCCCTCAGCATTAGGACTTGCTTTTTGCCTCAGAAAGGATCCCTTTCCATGCTCTTGCCCTCTTCCAACAGTTGATTGCTATGATTTGTTGGTCAAAATTTGTTAGCCTGGTGGGGAGGTTAGTAAGATGTTCTCTGGCTCTGACTATGCCTCTTAGGTAGGCACTATTCCTGGGTTTGGGGGCCAGGGAGGGGATTTCTCAGTGGTCTTGCCCTGAAGTCAGCAGGAGGTCTAGGTGTAGCATTTATTTTTCTGCTCAGCCAGGGATACATGGTCTTTTCTTTTCCTGTCCTCCAGCTGCAGTGGAATTCCACCATTGTCCTTGAAGTGTGACAGGACTTTGAAGGACAAAACTGTCCAAGTGGGATTTGTGCTTTTCCTAAGGAAGCTAATTTTCTCTTCTGTCTGCATCACTGGGGACACATTCCTTGTTCTGTTCAGCCTTCAATTCGTGAACACTCTGTGAGGTATATGGAGAAAAACCTGAGAGTGGCTGCAAATTCCCAGTGTGTCTGCAACTCTTGGGGTTTCATCTTCTCTCGATATCCCACACTCATCCTTCATTTACCCGATCTCTTTTTACTACTGCCTGTGGCATTTACGTTTAAACAAATGCTCACTTCCTCATAGGTGCCTGTTTTTGTTTAGATTTGGGTTAGTAGGTTGTCTTACAATTACAGATGGGTTAAAGTAAATCTGTATATTTGCAAATTGTTCAGGGATTTGTTATTACTGGTGTAGATATGGGAGTGATGCTCTTTCTAGGTTCGTACATTATTAACAGAATCTGGAGTCTCAAGATCACAGGTTTTTGAGCCAAATACCTCAAGGTGATATCATTATATTATTAGCTATTTATTCAGGGGCAAGTTATTTAATTTCCCATGCCCCAATTTCTTTAAAAGCAGTGTAAATATACAACAAGAACTATGTTCAAAATTTACGTTTTTATGGCACTTGATATGGAGGTGGAACCTTAGACATTGTATCCGAATTTTAGTTTGATCTACCATTCCTTTTGTTCCCACACTAAGTTCTCTCAGAGCCCCTTCCCTTATCTGCAGAATGAGAATGTTTGACTAGATTATACTCATACTGCTTCTCTACCATTATCTGAAATTATTATAAATCGCAGTTCCATCTTAGAACACACAATTTTTTTTATTAAGTCTTACTTACCTATCTCCTGCACACGCTGTGTTTGTGTGTGCATGAGTACAATTGTGTGAACTATTGCTAATGGAATGTTAATATTTGGAGCATTGAATGACCTAGTTATACAGTTTGTGAACTATGTTTCTTATTTAATGATATGTCATTATTTATTATTCTGAAGAATACTATGTTGCTAATTATAATTAAAATCAGGGTGCAAAGTTTAAAACGTCTTTTGAAAAATAACAAATATTTTTATTTGGAGGCTCCAGTAAACTTATTAAATGTCAAATATACTTCTTAAAATAAGTTGTTGGTTCATCTCAGCAATAGTATTAGTCCACTAATTTAATTTCTGTGATTTGTTATTTGTCCCTTCTACAGGGTATGCATGCAGGTGTTGTGTATCCCATAAGCATGGTTTCCCACTCACTAAGAAGAGAAAGATCCGGGAACTTCATGTTATTTTACAAAAGAATAATATAGATTAGCTTCTAAGGAAGTCTTTACATTAAGTTGGATAATTTTTGAGATATAGTCTTTCTCACTAGGTAATTATGTAAAAAGAGAATTAAGAATCCATTGTTGAGCTTCAGAAACAGGGGGAAAAAACTTAAGATTAAAATAATACAAATTATTTGCTCAGGATACTTGCTAAAATTTCATTCACACTTAAAAACCAAATCTGTCTTTGCTTGATGGGTCACTTAGATACCTCATTATAAAGGCTTATTCCATTTTTATAATCATCAGTAAATTATTTAGCAAGGCACCAAAAATACTTAAAAACAGAATAGCTGGTATGAGGGCATCCAAGACAGTAAATTTCTGTCTTCTGGGACCATATTTTATAGTAATTTAAAAACTGAGATGTTTATAGAATTAAAGTTCTGCTGACTACAGCAGATTTGAGAACTGAAGGTTTAATATATTTGTTAAAAGTAATGCATCATTTGATATTATAGGAAATCCCATGGACAGTCCCCAGTTCCTCTGTCCTATGAAGTAGGAAAAGCATAATGTGGACATGAGAAAGGATGAAGATAATAGCTGTTGATCAACCCAGCCTCAGACTATGGGAAAATTCACTTTCTTCCAGATTAAACATCAAGTGGTGTGGCCCAGTGATTACATTTCAGCAAGAATATATTTCTTTTTGGGAGAAGATATAAGGTTACTGACTAGAGATACTTAAATGATCTGCAACATCAAAATGTAGCAGTGCCCGGGGTATGCTACACCAAACAAAGGCAAAACTACAAACTTCTAAGTTTTAAGTCAAGATACCGCATTTGTTGATCAGCAGTTGGAATTCCTTATGAAGTAATGAATTACCTAGACCATACTTAATAATACACAATTGGGGTCAATTTTTCCAGTCACTCCTTAATAACAAAATCTTAATTGTTTATTTCTTGTTGCTTTCATGAGATCCTTTGAATTATTGATTCTTCCCTTCAATATTGAACTGCCATGGACTTACAATGTTTAAAAGGACATAAGAAAATAATAAGATAATAATATAAAAATGTTAATTTGAAATATAAATTATCTTTTGATTTTTTACATTAGCCATCTAATTACAATTTGGGATAGAGTGCTAAAGGGGAAGAGAAAACCTTGCTTGCTACTTACTGCCTTAGAGGAAAGTTCTGTCTTATGTGTTTATATGTCTTTTCATAAACTGACTGTGGTGATGATAAATTTTCAAGTAAATCATTCTAGATCATAACAGAGTTTGGAGCAACAGCTCTAGATAATTGTGATGGGCTATTCTGAGTAATTGACAAAATGTGATTCTTTTCAAAAGCCTTTAGGCAAATGTCTAAAGATATTTCTAGATTGTGCCTAAGCTAAGCAATATGAGTTAATAAATTAATTCAGAAGATTATGGTTACATTTGCCATAGAAATGCTAATGATTTACTTTAACTAAATCTGCTTTCAATAGGCACAGTTATCACTATTGGTAAGAGATAATGCACTGGAATTTTACAGACATATGTCACATTTATGGATTATTTCATTCTGGAATTATAGGCACTTAAATGCTTTTATATATCTATATTTAAACATACACACACATACCAATCACTATTTAAATCTACAAATGGCTGTTTTTTCACTATATATGGAATACAGTTATTTAAACCATGAATTATGATTCATAATTGCCTGTGTGTGACAAAAGACAAGTATCAAATTATCAATATACAGCAACAGCTACATTTAGTAAAGAATATTTATGAGAAAGGCCCTAGCCTAATCTGACTCCTAAAATTGAACTATAAAACCTTGCATTACAATGCTCTACTTATAATAACTCTAAGAGAAGAAACAGTGTGTTATTTTGCCCTTTAAATAAAATACATTAATGAGGACCATTCCCTCCAGTTTCTATCTTCATCTAATGTGAGACAGAAGAAAGGAATGGCCACCAATCCAGTTAGTTTAGCCATTGGAAAATTAGATTCACACCTCCTCTTTATACTCCCCATAGGATCTCTTATAAACTTGGTTTGGATGCCCAAAAGCTTAAATGAATTTGAGTTAGCATGGTGATGTCTTCATTTGTCAAATTAATGGACCACCAATTTAGCAATCAGGAGATGGCCTGAGGGAAATAGAGCCCAGAAGAAACATGTTTTCCTTAGTGGTAAGGAATGGAAATTTTGAAACAAGAAGACAGTTATGGCTTTGGAAGAACACCAGAGTAATGGTGCCTGAGAAGTCAGGATAAGGGGACTTTTCTACGTGGAAGGAAAACACCATGGGGGAAATGGAATCCATGATTTTATCTAGGACCATGTCTAATACCTAATTTGATAGTAACTGTTTATTCTGTTTCTCTTCAGAGGTCTTCACTAACCTCTACCAGTTGCCTAATCCACACTAATCTAAATCTCTTTACATCCAATTACATGGTTACATAACAGAATGAGCTAAAAAATTACATCCAGTGTTACTCTCAGGAAACTTAAAAGCGTTTATGTGATGGCAACATTTTCCTGATCTAAGTTATCTCCTTCATGCTCCATGGTGCTGGGGTTTTGTTTTTAAAGATTTTATTTATTTTTATTTTTTTATTATTTTAGAGAGAGAGAGCACATATCTGTGTGAGTTGGGGGTGGGGGGGCCAGGCAAAGGGAGCTGGGCTCAATCTCACAACCCTGAGATCATGACCCTGAGATCATGACCCTGAGATCTGATCGGAGATCATGATCGGAGCCAAAATCAAGAGTCAGACACTTAACTGACTAAGCCACCCAGGCACCCCTGTTTTTTTAGTTTAAGTATTATAATGGCTCTAGGTACATATTCATGTATTTTAATCAAGTTCTAGGTTGTATACATCTTTCTTTTTTTATGTTATATACATCTTTAATACTGTTTCTATAGTATTTTTCTAAAAAATGTATTTTGCCATATGTTCTCAGCATTTTATTTCTTATTAACTGCAATATTTATTAGAGTTGCATTTTCTGATTTATATATATGGAAAAATGGCCATTTCTATAGTTTGTTCTTTCTAGTCTATAATACTTTTATTTGAAAAACAAAATACTAAATATTCCTTTTGCTGGCTCTGATATATCTTGTAAGGTTAGATCAAAGTCTGTGTAATGGAGACCTTTCTCAACTGTAATTCTTTTCAATTAATTTTTCATGTGTAAATATTTCAGCCCAAACATTGGTGCTCTTTCCTGAAATGTTTGAGGATTCCTTGGTACAATTTGTATTGTTTTACCATTCTCCTCATTAGGGGCTTATAGGCAGTCTCAGGTCTACTGCATTTCATCTAGCTACCTGCCAGATACCAAAATCTTGTGATTAGCATCTCTTGCTCTGTTTTTTCCCACTTTGTTGATTTAAGTCTTTTTCTTTTTCAATCCCTTTATTATAATTTTAATGGGGTTTTAGGAGAGAGAGAAAAATTCTCAGTGCCAACGATACATAGGTTTAAATCAGTATTAATATGCCCACAAATTTCAGTTTTTCAAGAAACAAAAAAACAAAGTTTGTAACTGTCTATTTGTTGTAGATGGTTATGTGGTATTACTGTCATCAAGAATGAAAAGAAAAAAAAAGATAAATATATTCACTTTGTGTCTTCCCTAGAAACCACTTAAGTTGTGTTTCTCTCAAACTAGTGATAGGAAAAAAAAAAAAAAAAAAAAACGTAGTATTTAAAAATGAGAAACTTTTCTAAAAAAAACGTAGTATTTAAAAATGAGAAACTTTTCTATAATGCAATTCTTTTTTTTTTTTTAATTAACATATAATGTATTATTTGTTTCAGGGGTCTATAATGAAATTCTTAAGTGCATTATTTTTTTTATTTTTTTATTTTTTATTTTTTTTTAAAGATTTTATTTATTCATTCGACAGAGAGAGACACAGCGAGAGAGAGAACACAAGCAGGGGGAGTGGGAGAGGGAGAAGCAGGCTTCCCGCTGAGCAGGGAGCCCGATGCGGGGCTCGATCCCAGGATCCTGGGATCATGACCTGAGCCGAAGGCAGACGCTTAACGACTGAGCCACCCAGGCGCCCAAGTGCATTATTTTTTAAAGACACCCTCTAGATCTGTTCAGAGAGAAATTGTCTGTATCGTCAATCCTATATGTTAACCACCAGCCACATGTGGCTATGGAACGTTTGAAATGTACCTAGTGTAAAACAAATAAATAAATAAAAAGAAAGAAAGAAAAGAAATGTGTCTGGTGTGGCTGGGTAAATAAATTTTAAGGGCATTTAGCTTATCAATTTAAGTTTAATTTTACAAAGCTATGCACCTCATGGCTACCGTTTTGGGCAATGGAGCTCTATTTAAAGAGTCAGGGGCGCCTGGGTGACTCCGTCGGTAAAGGCTCCAACTCTTAACTTCAGCTCAGGTCATGATCTCAGGGTCGTGAAATTGAACCCTGTGCCAAATAAATAAATAAGATCTTAAAAGAGTCAGAAAGGTCACATTTATATCTTATAATACATTTTTAAAAATATTCTTATAAATTTATAGAACTTAGTCTAAGTATCCCTTTCTCCTTAAGGCAGGCTAGGATATATTCTTTCCTTTAGTTGATAAAAAATTGAAATCACATTGAAAATCATGAGAGAAACATATAATAGCAGCCAACTTCATCAAATCTATTTTCTTCCTGAATTTTTTTCTTGTAATTTTAACATTTTTAAAGCTAATTTGAGCATTTTTATTTTTTAAGGAAATGAAAGACAATTTTCAGTGGCAACATAACTGGAACAAATGCCTCCGCATTGAAAACAAAGTACAAACACAAATGATAAAATCCCTTTTAAATATGCCTCACAACCAAAAATGTTTCTCCATAAAGCCTTACTTCTAGATTTGTTGTGGATTTTGTGATAAAAATGTAAATATTGTCCTTTTCTTTCCTGGAAGTCATTGGCAAATCATGGGCTGCTGGTAATTTTGTTATCATTCCAGTCAAAACAACAGTCACGTTCAATTATTTTCATATGATGACTGTCTAATTTTACACATTTTTAAATTGTCCATTTAATATTCAGCTTCAATAATTCAGCTTTTCTTTCATCAGATTTCATTTTTTTTAACTCCCATCTCAACGTAAAATCAACCAACCAATGAACTAAAAACTGTAAAAATCCTATATTAAAATAAGATTATTAACACTCCAGGCATATATTCTCCTGGGCCATGACAATTTATTTAACTAATCACAATTAAATATTGTGACAGTGTCAGAAATATCTTGAATAGCTATGAACTGATCTATACCTTGTCAAATAAGTCCCTCAAGAGATAGTAAATTAAACCACATTTTTTGATTTTTACTTGATGGTCAACTAAATAATTGAACAATTATACTTACATGTAGCGGCTGCAACTGGTAGTCATCATCTGCCCTTTTTTTCATTTCAGCCATGGCTAAAAACATAAGCATTTGCATCATATAATGGCAATTAGAAGCAAACATCAAGCTTCCGTAAAATGACTCAGTCTTCCAAATTTTAATTTAGGTAAAATTATGCATGTATAATTTTAATTGGTATAATATTCCTAATATTGAAATTGAATTCCAATGAACTTTTTATTTCAATTGTTCCCCAATTTAAGAGTGAATATGAACATGTAGGTAATTATGCAAACAGATGCTTGAATCAAAAATCTTATATCATTTCTAGCCTAAAACTTAGCCATAAGTGTAATGCATTATAAAGTTAACATCACTACATGATAATATGGAGATAAATCCTAATATGCATTGAAGATAATCACAAATGTTTAGGATTTCCAAATGGTTCAGTTGTATAATACATGCCCTCTCATTCATAAATCAGTATTTAGGTTCTAGCCTAAAGCTAGAGTGTCATACATGTGGTTTGTCATTTTTTTAGATAATTGAAAAATGTTGAATTTATACACATTCCCTTTCATGTTTACTCTTTGAAAAAAAAAATGACTAGTGAATTGATTGTCCATAAAGCTGACACATTTGCTATCAATTCCTGATTCCAATGATTTCCCAAATATCTTTTAGAACAGTTACCAAACTGTGTTATTTAACAAAGATGCTAATGACTTTCATCCATATCTAATAGTTTCCTTTCTATTGCATATTCAGTGAGCAGCACTGATGTAGCTGATCAGAAATGGGTTTGGTAGTTCAGTGGTGTGTTTAATTGTAACAATTTTTATATATCAATTTTACCCTAAATCCAAGTTTGTTTCTTAAACTAAAAACACATATCAATGACTGAGTTAAGAAGTCCAAAAAAGAATACTCTGGCCAATGTCAACAGATGAGTTTATAAATGCTACGGTCTGAATGTTTGTGTCCCCCCAAAATTCATATGCTGAATCATCCTTAACGTGATGGTATTAGGAGATGGGGACTTTGGGAGGCAGTTAGGTCATGAGGGAGGAGGCCTCATGAATTAGATTAGTGCCCTTATGAGAGAGACTCTAGGAAGATCTCTTGCTCCTTTCTACTCTGTAAGGATACAGTGAGGAGTCAGCAGTCTGTGATGTGGAGGAGGGCCTTCAACAGAACCCAATCATGTTGGCATACTGATCTTGGACTTCCAGTCTCCAGAACTTTGAGAAATAAATTTCTAGTGTTAAAAGTCACCTATTCTATGGTGTTTTGTTACAGAAGCCTGAATGGACAAAGACAGTCAACCAATCAAACAATTTAATAACACTGTTTATTTTTTAATGTAAGATTTGGGAACATAAAGTGAACTGAGAAAGAGATGTAGAAAAGTTGATTGCAAAATTCTTCTCTTGTACAAATCGTACCTGAAGAAATTAAAGTTAGTCTGTAAAACTTTTTACTCTGCAGCTGTCAGAATAATTATTCTCTGTATATATTTCTTAGATGAGATAAATATTATAACTTGATGATTAGAGAAAATGGGATATTTATAAATGATATCAATTAATCCAGAATAGTTCAAGTCTTTTCTTTTTAGCAATTTTTCCTCTACTATAAATAATTGCCAGCTTCTTGTTTCTACTTGTTTATTTTCTTAAAAGGTAATTTTTGTTTACTAAAAATTTAAAGTATCTGGGAATAACCTGCTTTTATAAAGGCATAGTCATTTTATATTTTGGCCTTTTACTCTATTAAGTTAAAGAGTAGGACAGCTAAAGATATTTCTGTTTATGTCAGACATATGAGTGATATTAAGATTTTTAAATACTAACCACTAACATCTACCTAAATTTTTTTTATTCAACATGAATAGTGGCAAATTAACAACAGTTACCCAGTATTGTATTTTTACTAGTGATTTGCTTATGGCATTGAAATCTTTTCTAGCTTTCAGGCTTGAAAAATCTACTCATCCATATCTATCTAAAGGCATTTTCCATTGTTCTTTGAGATAGATACTGTATTTAATAAGCGGAACATACATTGTTTAATTGATCTATGTTCCAACATGTCCATTTACTGAGACAAATCTTTCCCAGCCTGATACCTTCCCTTGCTCAGACTACCTCGGTGCTTCCAGAGTCTTCCACATCTCTATAGTATGAGGAAATATTTGATTTATGTATATATATGTGTTATCTCTAGGGATGTCTGGAATAACCCTCAAGCAGCAATTAGTAACTGCTTTAAAAATAACGGTACACATGCGTACTCACACACACACACACACACACATATATGTTATAAATTACATCAAATAATTTAGATATAAGTTAGATGGTTTCTATTCATAATATCAATGACATTAGCCGTTGTCAGTCTAACAGCAACACAGTGGAAGTAATTTTACATAAACTTTCAGTTCAATTTTTTTTTACATATTTAAAGGGAATATTTTTGTGACTAGATGAATAGAAGTGTTCTTTGTATTTTCTCTAAATCTGCCATAGTCTATCTGAAGAAATCTTCAGAGAGTTTATATTTGGAGCTGAGAGAATATTGTGAAAATTACTTTTATTTAAGGATAAAGTGCACACACACATTATTGTTTGATCAAACGAATAGTCTATTTTAGGTGAAATGCCTCTTAGTAGCAAGTATTAAAATTGAAAATGTGAACTCTGGTAAAAACAAAATTGTCCCAAGTAGAAAATAAGTATGCTTAATAGAAAAGTAAAAGAGTTAAAACAAATCATATTAAATACTTCTCCTCATGTCTCAAAAAGGAAGTATGAACAAAGTAATTGGAATATTTAACTCTTTTAATAGGTACTAAAATTATTGTCAAACCTTAAATTAGTAGCTCAAATGTAATACATGTTTTTTTACATTCCTTTTATTTTGGTTTTCTGCTAAAATTTTCAATCCAAGGCAAATAATTTGATTACTAAATGTTTTCTGATAAGAATAATGAAAACATTTGCCCTTTAATGAAAACAGTTGCCCTTTATTTATGAAAGTGCTTGACATAAATTATATTATTTAATAGTTAAGTCTATTTCTTTTATAAATTTGGTTACAATGGTTAGCAGAAATATTTAAATATCTTTTGAAATTCTGGGTTAGCTAATCTTGGCCCCTTTACCAACATATTGGCAAAACTTTCACTGTTGATCAGTTTGGTCTTCTTTCCCGTTGGTATTTTTCTTACTCTTTGATGAGGTTTTTAAACTGTCAGTCAGGAGGTATTTCATCATGGGGATTGCTGGCCTCATTGTGACAATTTCAGAAATTACAACATTTTCAATAAAATGGGTGAGCAAATTAGTGGAAGAAAATAATTTAATGGCATACGATAAATTCACAAGAAGTCGACCAGCTGTTCACTTGGCTACTTTGACTTTCCATAATAGTCACTCACACAGTTTTGGTAGAGAGTCTTTTATCCTTCATGTTGAAGATTATGATGAAAGTTATCTAACACTTGACAAATGAAATAGACTATTGTTTTGCTTTTGTTTGTGGTGAGAAAAATACAATTTCACTGAAGTTTAAACATAATAGTGTTACAATTTTATTTTGTTTTCCAACTTATTTCCCAAAGATTGCTTTAGAAAATACATGGTTAGTTTTTCTGCAGAGAGACTATTATATAGGTTATCTTGATCTAATAAAAAACAGAATCTAATAAAACACATTATAGTTGATGTAGACAACCCAATGATGACGTGAATGTATATATGTTAGATACATTGCTTCTAAAATAACCAACTTCCTTTAATCTATTTAAATAGCTGAGTATAGGGGCGCCTGGGTGGCTCAGTTGTTAGGCATCTGCCTTCGGCTCAGG
This sequence comes from Halichoerus grypus, assembly GCF_964656455.1. Lineage (NCBI taxonomy): Eukaryota > Metazoa > Chordata > Mammalia > Carnivora > Phocidae > Halichoerus > Halichoerus grypus. Next base: position 47,079,759 of record NC_135714.1, read on the forward strand.
TCATGATCTCAGGGTCCTGGGATCCAGCCCCGCATTGGGCTCCCTGCTCGGTGGGAAGCCTGCTTCTCCCTCTCCCTCTCCCCCTACTTGTGTTCCCTCTCTCGCTGTGTCTCTCTCTGTCAAATAAATAAATAAAATCTTAAAAAAAAAAAAAAATAAAATAAATAAATAAATAAATAAATAAATAGCTGAGTATAAGATCTTGGATTAAAAGAAAAAAAAAATTGCGAACTCTGTCAGTAGTGAATAATCTTACCAGTAGAAGGAAGTGTTTTCATTAAAACCAAAACCTGAGACAGTATAACCTATGTTTTATCTAGATCTATAAATATCCCTCATCTATTTCAAAAAAGAGAAAATCAGGCATTTTTAGTATCTGAGTATTAAAAGACCTTATGCACATTTAGTTAATAATATCTCTTAGAGTGTGTTACCTCTTGATTTCAGTAAACTGGGCATTTTGACCTTTTTACTTTTCATCAAATATGTCTATTTCAATACAACAAATATAAAACATGTTTAGATTATCACCTCAAGTTAGAATATTGAGAAATCTATCTACCTGTTTGTCTTTAAAAATTTACAGTTCCTCTCCCTGCTCAGTGGGGAGCCTGCTTCTCCCTCTCCTTCTGCCTGCCACTCCCCCTGCTTGTGTTTTCTCTCACTCTCTCTCTCTCTGTCAAATAAATAAATAAAATTAAAAATAAAATAAAATAAAATAAAATTTACAGTTCCTGAGAATATTAAATACAACAAATATCTGTGAAAAATGAATGTGAAGTAATATGATTATTTTCTTACCAAGGAATATTAAGCAAAACAACTGTAATTAAACAACTAATGCAGTGTTTGACAAAAATACACATTTAATAAATGCATAATATTTCCAAAGTGGAATTTGAAATCTGAAAATAATAGATAAAATCTTTCACAAAATGTATACATCCTTTCAACCTGTTATTTCATGCTGAAATTGTTTTTCTTAAATTTCAATATCTTTGGTACAGTTATCACATATAATTATTCTGAGAGGAAAAATAATTTCTTCCTTTTTAAAATGGCATATTAGAGAACTTATAAAAATATTTACACTTACTAGATAACTAAGTTTTGTGCCTTCAAAAAAACCGAATTTTCTAGGAAGCATACACTCCTTTGGAAAAAGTTATTAATGATATAGAATTACTCATTTTAATTATATGCGGTCTAGTCTTCCAAAATGTACTTTTTGTGTATATATGTGTTTTATTTTGTTGTTGCTCTTTATGCAATCCATCTGGGTAGGTGGTAGATAGATTTTAAATCAGCCAATTGATCTTACGTGTTTAGAATAAACAGAGAGAGGTCTTTGGGGAAAGTTTTTGTATTGGGAAGGGTTTTTCCTTGAGCTTGATACAAACTTATAGCCTAATTTTCCACTCAAAATACAATCATGCTTTTAACGATGGTTCTTCTAGTCTCCTACTAGAAAAATTATATATATTATATAACTATACATAATATACATAAAAACTATCAAATATAATTTTAAACCTATTTTTTACATACAAAAAAGCATGTTTCTGGTTTATTTTCCATAATTATCTATACTATTGTTTAGCTTGATTACACTATATACTTAAGCTTTGAGTGAATAATCATTTTTTTCCTAGAAGTATTTAAATGATATGACTAAAAATGCAAACTAAATGCCATGCCAGAAGTTTTTTAGGCAGGTGCATATTGTAAGAGATATAAGCCTTGAATGAATGAATGAATGAATGAATGTCAAGAGAAATAAGGATAATAATTTGTCATTGAAAAATAAAGTAAAGGTCCAAACATAACTCCATGTAATTCTATATGTTCTCATTCTTGGACTATCAATAGTCTGAAAACATAGCGTGAAACAAAAGTTAAATGTTTGTTTATATTACCTATTACATTGTCATAGTGTGTGAGTGTGTAAAGAGAGAGAGAGATAGAATAATGTGATATAATATAGATGTCATAAACTGAGGTTCAAAGTCTGCTGAGTAGAGGTTCAGAAAAGCCTGAGGTGAAAAGAAAAAAATAAATAAATAAACATAGGACAAACACTGGGACAGCAGGAAGCAATTTTTTTTTCAGGCAAGCAAAATGTATATCTAACTGTGATGGCATTAGTAATTATGGGTTCTCTGATGTAAGGAAACAGAAAAGAATGTAGAAATGGGGATTTTGGATAGTAGCGAGGCTGAACTACCTGCAAATATGTGATCTTTACTAGGAAACTGCTTTCAGTACAAAGGAAGCAGTCTGGTATTAAATCCTTCTATCAGGAACCTGCTGACAGGCACGAGGCAAAAATGATTAGATCTCTTAGCTGATATTTTTGCGCTGGAGGTGAGGAAAGCTAGAAGCAAGATTCAGTCCAGGAATGCTGGTTCAAGTCATGCCTTCATTCTATGCTTGTGAGCTTGGCTGTGCATGCATGCACATGTTGTTAAAGATGCTGTTATTTACATACGTTAACAAGTCATTTTTCACAACTGTTCCAACAAGGAAATTTTCTATCAAGTATGTAGGAAGCATTAAACACTTAGAAGAGAAAATTCCTAAGTAGCTGCCAACAGAATTGGGCTAACTTAATTTACCTGAAAAAATAAATAATGTTATCAATAATTTCTGCCATTAGGCAATACTTTTTTTTTTTTTTTTAAGGATATGCCCTCATTATCAAGAGGTTCCTTACACTTTTCTTATTAAAGACTTTAAGATATCAACCATGATTAAACAAACGAAACACTCAAGCAATTTTCCTGGGGCTCATCAAAATATGACAAGTCTAAATTACCAGCACCCCTGATTTAAAAGTATTGTTTGTTAGGCTGAGTTTTTCAAAGTGAAGAAGAATTTTTTAGAAATGCAAAAAATATATATATTAAATACAGTGAAGTCAATACTGGAATATTCTCATAATTAAATGATTTAAACTCGTAATTGACATCTATGACCAAAAATTACTTAGAATAAGGATAAAATAAGCAGAGCCAATCTATTAGTGTAGTGTCTATCTTGTGCTAAACACATATATTACGTAATTATTTCTCAACAGCATGTTATGAGATAGGTATAATTTTTATTATAATTTTACACAGCAAAAAAATCTGGTCCAATTAAATAAAACTATCAAGTGAGAAACCCAGAAAAATAAGATATATTAATTCTAGATTTTGATGTAAATGTGTTGTATATAAACACATTTGTATAATAAGGATGTTCTGTTTAACAAATATTTATCAACTATTTTATGTACTTGGAAGCTTTTAGATGAAACAGATTTGATATCTTCTTTGATAGAACCTATAGTCTAATGCCTTGCTTCGATGTCAGTGGAAACAATTCAATATATAAAGTAGATTTTTTATCTCATAGATAATTTTATCTCATGGATAATGGAAAGTATTTGGGGGGAATGGAATTCTAAGTTTGGCTTTTGAACAATGAGTAGAAATAACCAACAGTCTAGCAGCATGAAATTTGGAACCAGACTGCCTGGGTTTATATTCCAGCTCCCCATGGCACCAGCTGAGTAAGTTAATTAGAATAAACTGGCTTCAGTTCCCTTATTTATAAAATGGGGATAATAATAGTACATCTGCCATAGATCTCTTGTTTGACTTAAATTCATTTACATATGCATATTGCTCAGAATAGGCCTGGTTTAGAGAAAGAACTATAATAGGGGCTATTCTTATTGTTCTTATCTTCTTATTAATTCCAGACATGATATGCACCAAACGCATGACACACACACCCTAAAACATTTGAGTGAAATCAAGGAGGAAAGAAAGAGATGCTTATGTAGCCATAGGAAAATGCTTCTGTAGCTTAGGAAATTCATTGTAAGAGGCATGGAGGGCCAAGAGGATGCAGGAGAGAGAGCACAGCCCAAGGCACAGAGTGACAGAATGCTAGGTTGAAGGACTTCAACTCCGTAACAGGGAACCACTGAAAGAGCTCAAGCTCTGACATTGGCACATTTTCCCACCCTGAGCAAAGACAACTGATTTGAGTGTAGCATAACCAGAGGCAGGGATATTTAGGGGGCTACTCTAATGGTCCAGGTGAGAAATGATGAGGACACAAATTGGTGCGATAGTATCAGATACCAATAAAAAGGGGCAAGCAAATTTTAGAAATATAAACAGGATTGTTTGAGTGATTTGGTGGGTATAAAGGAGAGAATTGAGAATTCTTTTAAGCTTTGGTAATACTGACTGAAGTTAATCATGTAAAAAAAATAAAAAGGAATAAAAAGGGCACAATAGGAACCAAATTCATTCTAACACAGCATGGGCTTGAGATGGCATGAATGAAGAGGATATCCAATACAAATCTGGAAAATATATACTAGCCTGAGGCTGTTTGTTTTTAACCATTCATAGGGCTCTAGATTTTTTATTTCATGGTCTCTTAAACTAATAAATGTTATGGTTAATATGATTTGTGCCAAACTCTAATTTAAATTGTGGAAACTCTTGATTTTTTAATGAAAATAAATAAACCAAAAATATACAAACGTTGCTTCAGAATAAATATTTTTGTTAGATATTTCAGTACATTTTTAAGAAAATGTGGGTTTCCTCAATTTGGGGACAGATGAACATAGAAATACAGAAATTATTTTAGCTTGTTCCTAGAATTCTTTCTCCAACTGAAAACTCCTCTAACTCCCCATTGCAATTTAGTAAAATAAACATTCAACTCCTCTGGTCTTAAGCATTTTTAAATCTTTTTTTATTCTTTCTACTACTAATCAAAATGAGAATCATAGGTCTATGTTTTAGTTACTAATTACCTGCTGCAATTTACATTATGTGACCGTTTTATGATTCAAATCAAATTCCAAGATTGCATATAAAATGAACAGCGCTGGCTTTTCTTTAACAGCTTTTTGTGTTTTCTATATCCTTTATGTTATTTTTTTCTCCTTTGCAATCAAATCTCACAGAATTTGGCAAGAACTAAAAGCTCTGTACTGTGTTATTTTGACCTTTTATTTATTAAAATGCTCTGGGTACAGATTAATTTACTTTGCAAATATTTATTGTTGTTTTACCTGACTTGAAATGGGAGCTGCAGGCACTTTGATAAATGAATCAAGAGGTTGTCTGGCTTCTCCCTACCTTCTGGAATTACTTTTATCCCTTACTGAAATGATATCTTGCAATTTTCTGCTAGTGTGTCCCTCGGGAACCTGCAATTGATATTCCTATGAATTCTTTGCTGCAGCAACAGCTCTATTCTCCCTTGCTCTCTGTTAGTGGAGGTACATTGTAAAAAAAAAAATGTAACTTTCTGAAGCACCAGCTCTTTGCATTTCATGTCCTTCAGTTATACATTGCAGATCAAAATGAGAAAGGTTGGGCTGTGAAGAGTCGGGGCAACTGGTCTTTTCAATAATCAGTGGGATATTGTCACAGGATCGTTCTTTGCACATTTTATAGGTCTAGCCAATCTTATAGGGGTACATCATTTGTCATAGCACTTCCTTAGTTGTGTATGACTCTGACAGTTACATGGACCTGTTTTTCTATAAAGATGCTGGTCTTAGAGGCGCCTGGGTGGCTCAGTCGTTGAGCATCTGCCTTCGGCTCAGGTCTTGATCCCAGGGTGCTGGGATCGAGCCCCACATCAGGCTCCCTGCTCAGCGGGAATCCTGCTTCTCCCTCTCCCACTCCCCCTGCTTGTGTTCCCTCTCTCACTGTGTGTCTCTCTGTCAAATAAATAAAATCTTTAAAAAAAATTAAAAAAAGAATGCTGGTCATAGATATAGAGCCCTCTCTTTTAGCAGTATAAAATGGCAAGAGTTAGTTCAGCTTCAAATCCCATTTGAAAATAAAAACAAATGCGATGGATTACACGTATCACTGTTAGGTGAAGGAGGAATAATTAAAGCCTTTAATGGGATAACACAGGGCCAAATGAAAAGTTAAAGTTAGTTGGATGGGTGAAGTCATGAATTTTTCTAACAACACCAAATCCACTGGTTGGCTTCAATATCAAGGGAACTTTGTTCAACAACTGCCTGTTTCTTTTCATTAGAAACTCTACCACATTATTTTATTATTTTATTCAACAGATATTTACTGAGGGTCCACAAATCATTGAGTACTGTTCTCAGTTTGGGAAATTCAGCAATGAACATGAACACAGAAAGTCCTTTCTCTCATGGGAATGACATTCTAATGGGACAAAAGATAATGATGAACAGTGAATTAAATGTATAAATAGTAAGAAGGAAAAAATAAGGGGCGCCTGGGTGGCTCAGTTGTTAAGTGCCTGCTTTCGGCTCAGGTCATGATCCCAGGGTCCTGGGATCGAGTCCCGCATCGGGTTCCCTACTCGGCAGGAAGCCTGCTTCTCCCTCTCCCACTCCCCCTGCTTGTGTTCCCTCTTTCGCTGTGTCTCTTTCTGTCAAATAAATAAATAAAATCTTAAAAAAAAAAAAAAGGAAAAAATAATACATCAGCCTAAGTGGCCAGAGAGTGCCAGGAGTGTATTATTTTAAATACACTAGTCCGGGAATGTCTCTCTCATTTGAAGACATTTTGAGCGGAGACAAAATAAAGTGAGAGAGCAAGTTGTGTAGATATCTGGAAGAATATTCCAAGCAGAGGCAAGAACAATTGCCAAGCTTATTGCTGTATTCCAGAATTAGCAGGAAGAATAAGTGGCTGTAGTTAACTAAGCTAGAAAGAGAGATGAAGTCAGAGAAGGAGAAGGAGAAAAGTGCATGCAATGCTCGGAAGCTAAGAGGAAGATTTTGGCTTTTATTAAAGAAAGTGGAATCCACTGGCTTTTAGCAAAGTGACAGACATGAGAAGAACAGGTTGTAAAACATCACCTGGCTACTGTTGTTACAAGTAGCAAGACCATAATTTCAGCTTTAGTTCTGGTTTGTACCTGGGGTATTGCCAGATCCCACAAACTGCTACCAAATTACCAGGTCCAGCGGGCTGAGGCTGATGGATTTTTTTCTCATTTATTTTGTCATTACTATTTTAATTATCAGAATTAGGTTTTTAGTTTAAGATCTTAAGCTGGTCTATGTGAGAACCATTAGTTAGATCTTCATGGACTAAAATTTCTGCATAGTTGCACAGCAGATCACTTCTCAGACGGCAACACACCTACTTTTCTGGGTCTTGGTTATGGGAGACCCTTGGAAAATCCACCATACGGTCTTCTAGCCCCTTGACAATCACTTCTCTTTAGTTTTCTGATTGTATTAAAAACTGTTATTTTTTGGTCTCATATTTAAGCAACTGGTACAATGCAATCAATGAATAGCAGAGAGGGAGAGTGGGAAATATGTGAGAAGTCCCTTTAAAAATTCCCATTATTTTAAGTCATCTTTGTTTAAATCTTATGTTTTTATAAAATAATAGGAAGAAAACTTATCCTCAGAGTCCAGGATGACTTTAAAAGTTACTGTACATGTGATTACGTCTCCAAATGTGTCCTGGGCTAGACCAAAGAAAAGGATTGAACTCACACCCTTTCCTCTCAAACACCAACCGCATTTCCCTCAGCTGAAGTGAACAGTGAACATTTCTGCAACAGCTTGGTTCTGAGTTGCTGGCAAACCTCCAAGGTGTCATCTAATTATCGAGTAAAACAGTCCAGCTCCTGAGCATCAGAGACTTTGAATTACCAAGAAAAAACAACTTCAATACAATGTGAGAATTGTCATGGGAGAAACTGCTAGTTTCCAGTGATATCTGTCTCCCTGTTTTTCTGTAGAAAATAAAAGCTGTAGTTTGGCACATGGCAGCTGATTAAGACTATATTCTTCAAGGCTTCCTTGCGACTAAATGTAGCCACATGAAGTGCTGGCCAATGGAATATGAAAGGTATTGGTGAGTAGAAATTTCAGGTTTTATTCCTCGGAGAACAGCCCCACCACCTTTTCCTTTCTTCCTCTGTCTTTCTTAGAAGAGTGCAAGTATGGCGACAAATAACCTCAGGCCACATAAAGGAGGGATGTGCTGTAGAGATAGCAGAGCTGCAATCCAAGAGCCTGTGTCTACGACACCATGATGCTGGCCCATCATGCTTGCATAGGTTACTCTCACATCATTACATTCGAGAAAAACCAGCTTGCCTCTTATTTGAGCCACTCTTACTGAGGGTCTCTCTTATAGTAGCACGTGTGTAATGTCTTAAAAACAAAAACAAGTGGTATTTCTAATAAATGCATCCATCCTTTCAATAAGAACAATGACTACCATAGACAAGCTGACTTTATGTCTGGGAAGCTCAGAACATGACTGCAACTTTAAAATCCAGGTTAAGCAAACTTTCCTACCTTCTTCGTACTGTCAGATCACCTCTCCAAGAGGAAAAGACGTTTCAGTCTTCTAAGGAATTGCTGCATTCTGTACTTGACAAAAATTTACACAAATATACTGATGTCATGATCCATCAACTCCATTTGTAAATGGATCCGAGCCAATCATACATATTTTTCATCACAGGTCTGTGTTTAGAACTTAAAATTGTGTCAGATTTGACTTTGGTTTGACTCAAAAGTGTTTTTTAAAAATTTGTCTGATCAAAAGTCTTTGATCAAGGAAGAGTTCTTTGTTGCTGGGTTTTTTTTTTTTTTTCCCTCTCTCCACCTTTAATCTTTTAAGCATGGTTCTAAGTTTTAGCAAGGTTGAGGAACTTTAAAATATTAATTTAAAAATGTGTTTTTTTTTTTTAACTTTCTAAAAGTAATGCTATTATTCCAGATTACTAGGCATGATTCTACTCCCCTGTGGTTGCTGTCAGTGAAAATCTGTGTAATGTGCCTCATTGATCTCAATTTCATCTTCAGTTATTTGGATCTGACAGCAATTTATAACCTCTGCTTTTCTTTCTTTTCCTAATCAACACCTACACACACACACACACACACACACCTCCCTCTGCTTTGTATAGTATGTATATGTGGTTATGCCATTGTAGCTCTGAGAATCTGTACACTGGGCACTGCTTTTGTGGTCCTTTTTTTTTCCTGCACAGTTTAGTACTTGACAGAGTAAATTACAATAAACATTTGTTAAATTTAATTATAATTAGACTGGGAAGACTTCAAGAAAAACAAAACAAAACACCAAACTGTTTTGACTAAACTTTGGAGCAATGTTGAAGCAGATGAAATTTATTTTATGTCTCAAAATATATTTTTTCAGAGATATATCTAAAGGTCAAGTTATTCGTATGTGAAGATGCCATTATCTAGAATCATTTTTTTGAATTCATTAACTTAAAAAATACGGGTTACTCAGGTGCAGACAAGTACTGTGCTAAAAGCTGTGCCCTGAGAAAAGTGAAAGGTATTTTACATAAGTCTACTGTAATTATTTCAAGTTTTACTCCTGATTTACAAATATTCACCATAAAAAAAAAAAAAAACTTCTAATTATTTACTCTGATGTAGTTTAAGGAGAATTGTCATTGTTTAATTTATTGAAAACAATTCAAATTATTTTTTGCACATAATTATACGAACATAATATATTGGCATCATCATAGATTTGTGATTTAAGAGGAAACAATGAGATTCATTCTTTTAATCATATAAATGAGTAAGTTAAGGCTTAGAAGGGATTACTGATTGTCCAAAGCTAATAGACACATGGATGAGAGTCAAAAGTTTTGAAGAAATAGCTATCATGTATTGAGCATGTACCATATTCCGTCTTCCATATTAGATATGTTCTAGGGAGACAGTTTACTGTTGTGGTATTAAACTATTAAGTTACAGGGATACCTTGGAGATATTCAGTGTTTGGTTCCATACAACCACAATAAAGGGAATATCACAATAAAGCGAGTTAAATGAATTGTTTGGTTTCCCAGAGCATGTAGAAGTTATGTTGAAACTACACTGTAGTCTATTAAATGTGCAATAGTATTATGTCTAAAAAATCACTGACATATAATAATTTTAAAATACTTTATTTCTAAAAAATGCTAACCATCATCTGATCTTTCAGCAAGGGGCAATCTTTTCGTGAGTGCAGGGTCTTGCTTCCATGTGGATGGCTGCTGATAGATCAGGATAGTGGTTGCTGAGGGTCAGGATGACTATGGCAATTTCTTAAAACAAGACAACAATGAATTTTTCCACACCGATTGACTCTTCCTTTCATGAATGATTTCTCTGTAGCATATGATGTTGTTTGATAGCATTTCTTTCAAAATTGAAGTCAGTCCTTTCAAACCCTGCCACTGCTTTATTAACTAAGTTTATAGAAAATGCTAAATCTTTTGTTGTCATTTTGACATTCTTCACAGCATCTTCCAGATATGATTTTACACACACACACACGCACATGCGCACACACACACATATATATCCATATGATCTTCTCGATAACTGCAGCAGCTTCTCCATCAGCACTTGCTGCTTCCTTTGTACTTTTATGTTATGGAGACGGCTTCCTTCCTTAAACCTCATGAACCAACCTCTGCTAGCTTCACACTTTTCTTCTGCAGCTTCCTCACCTCTCTCAGCCTTCATTGAATAAGAGTCAGGGCCTTGCTTTGGCTAAATTGGGCTTTGGCTTAAGGGACTGTTGTAATTGGTTTGATCATCTATCCAGACCACTCAAAACTTTCTCCATATCAGCAAGAAGACTGTTTTGCTTTCTGTCATTCATGTGTTCACTGGAGGAGCACTTTTTTATTTCCTTCAAGTACTTCTCTTTCCCATTCACAGCTTGGCTAACTGTTTGACAAAAGAAGCCTGGCTTTTGGCCTATCTCAGCTTTTGACATGCCTTCCTTACTAAGCTTAGTCATTTCTAGCTTTTGATTTAAAGCAGAGATATGTGACTCTTCTTTTCACTTGAACACTTAGAGGACTTTGTAGAATTAATTGGCTTAATTTCATTATTGTGTCTCAGGGAATAGGGAAGCCAAGGAGATAGAAATGGGGGAATGGCAGTCCACAGAGCAGTCAGAACACACATATTTACTGATTAAGCTCAGTCTTATATGGGCGTGATTCATGGTGTCCCAAAATAATTATAATAGTAACATCAAAGATCACCATAACAAGTAACAATGAAAAAGTTTGGAATATTGACAGAATTACCAAAATGTGACACAGAGTCACAAAGTGATTAAATGCTGTTGGAAAAATGGCACTAATAGACTTGCTTGATAGTGGGTTGCTACAAACCTTCAATTTATTAAAACAACAACAACAACAACAACAAACAATGCAATACCTGCAAAGTTCAATAAAGCAAAATGCAATAAAAGAAGGTATGCCTATATTAAGCAAGGGCTCTGGAGCAGAACTGCTTAAGTCTTAATTCTGCCTCTTCCATCTAATAACTGTGTGACATAGGCAAGTTATTTACCCCCTTATATATCTCAATATCTTCTCTGTAAAATAGTGTATATGTTAGTATGTTACTCACTGTATCATTATGGGGATTAAATAAGTGAACATATGTGATAGCATTTTACATAGTGTCTGTCACACAACGAGCTTCAGATAATTATTAGCTGTTTATATTAAACAGATCAATTTAGTGTCCAAAAAACAACTGAAGGTATCATCTCCATGTTTTATACAAGACTATCTATACAAGGCAAGGCTCTGAAATGGTAACTTACTTAAAAAGCACAAAATGCACAAGTTTCAGCTGGAATTCAAATGCTGTTTTGACTTAAAAGTTTTTTTCACTGCATTAAGCTGTTGTATTAAGCTGATTTCCTGTAGTCTTCAGACTATTTTCACTGAAAGTATCTTTTGCCCTGCATCATGCGGTTAATAGCTTTTGTTTTTATGGTAAATAGCTTAAATGCAATAGTCAAACATGAAATGAAATGTTATGCTAATTATCTGGACTTCTCAAATTACTGAAAGAATCTTATCTCAAAAAACATTTCATTTTCTTTGATTAGAGCAAAATATCACAAAGAAAATTTTATTGTTTTTGTTTGTAATTACTCTGGGGTTTTCTTCTGATATATGTTGTGATTGCTAATCCAGAGAAATTTTGCTCTTAGAATTAATATAATGTTAACTGGAATTTTTTTTATTAAAATCAGTTGGCCTACATTTTCTGATTTCCCAACAGGTGGTTCAGTGACTTTTCTTACCTCCACCAAACTTTAGAGAAAATTTGAGAATGGTCAGAGAAATATTTATTGCCTAAAATGTGTTACAGCAAATGATATGTCTTTTGTTTTTGATTACTATTATAGAAGCATACATGAAAACAAAATAAAAATCAATATACAATATATATTAACGAAGAAATCAAGTACTTAAGAAATGAATCTTCTTGGTGGGATTGAATGTGGCAAATATTGCTAAGTTTTAGTGATTGTTAAATAAAGGAGCTCATGATTTATTTAGTACAATGAGCAAGTGACGTACTGTTGGCATAATGTTATTAAGTTGAAGACATTTCATGAAGTCCTCTATCATTGTATTTGAATACAATTATATCTAAACATACACATTATTTAAAGGCACAGCTTCATAAATGAAGGATTACAGTTTAATGGCAAAATGAAGAGTACATTTCCCAGACCAATTGTTTTTGGAGTCGACAGGAAGTATCGAACACTCTCTGGGAGTTCCTCATTCATAAAATAAGGAGGCTATCAAAGGCTATTTTTTAAATCTTTTCTTTTATAACTGTGGAGAAAGATATGGTCATGCTAGAGTAATACAAAATGGAAAAAAAAAAGTTTCTTTTCTCAAATCCATCTTTATTTTAATTTTCACTTAAAAAGATCAAAGCAGTTTTTTTCAAAGCAGTTTTTATATTTAAATTTATATGGTAGGCTTGAAACGTATTTTTCTCTTTTCTAATTCATTATATTATTAACAATAAGAGCAGATAGTAATCATTTTTAAATCTTTACATGTTATTTTTAGCAGCATTTGAGAGATGATAAACTAGAAGTGATAACATTTAAAAACAAGCATGTTCTCCATTACAGTTACATACATACTTGAAAATTTCAGGGCTGCCTGGGTGGCTCAGTTGGTTGAGTGTCTGCTTTTGGCTCAGGTCATGATCCTAAGGTCCTGGAATCGAGTCCCGCATTGGGCTCCTTGCTCAGCAGGGACCCTGCTTCTCCCTCTGCCTGCCATCATTCCCCCTGCTTGTGCTCTCTCTCTCTCTCGGACAAATAAATAAATAAAATCTTTAAAAAAAAAAATTCGTATAGATTGATGTGTTCTAACTATATCACTTTAATATACAGTTTTATAAAGGATCAGTATAATATTATGTGTTTTTCAAAAACACTAATACTCAAAGTATTTTTATAATAAAGTACTCAAAAATTAGGAAGTTAAAAATATCTAGGGGAAATTTGTAGAATGATGTGTTATTATAAAAGGGACAATCGGGACAAAATAGATTGGGAGATAACCTATTAGGTTATCATCTGTCAATTACTCGGGGCTTCAAGGTCATTTATAAGATCATCTCAGCATCTCATCCAGCTTTATTGCTTCTGTTTTCCTCAATAGAACTTCTTCAATTGCCCAATTAGTTCAGCTTCCTTGCTATCTCACAGAGTTGTCAGGCTGGGTAGGCTGAATAATAGCCCCCAGATTCTGAAGATTAGATTTTGAATCCCTGGAATCTCTAAATGTTACCTTATATGGAAAAAGATCTTTGCAGCTATGATTAAATTAAGGATCTTGAGATGGAGAGGTTATCCCAGATTACCTGGGTGGGCCCTAAATGCATCATAAGGGTCCCTATAAGAGAAGAGCAGGGGGGGGACTGAAGACAAAGGGGAAATCCATGTGGCCATGGAGGCAGAGATGACAGTGATTCAGCCACAGACCAAGGATGCCACCATCACTGGACATTACAAGAGGCAAGAAATGGATTGTCCCTTAGAGCCTGCAGAAGGAAGGCAGCACTACTGATACCTTTTGGCCCAGTGACACTAATTTTGGACTTCTGCCACAAGAACTGTGAGAATAAATTTCTGTTGTTTTAAGGCACCTGGGTTGCGGTAATTTGTTACAGCGGCCACAGGAAAAAAATCTACATGCTCACTAGCACTCCTTTTTCTCCTCTCTTAGAAGTCCATCCCATTTCTCCTTAACCTTGTCACACTGTATTTGCTCTACAAATACCATCCATCCTGGTTTCAACATTTGCCATAAACTTTGTCCTGTCGCACCAGCCCTCATGATCTCCTCATCTCTGAAAGCGTTTTAATATTTTCTCCACACAAATTAGAGCTTAGTTCACAATCTTATGATTGATTGTTCAATTGCTTTTTTTCATCAATTTTCTTCCCAAAGTTTATTGCACTTCCCTTCAGTTTATATCTATTATTTCTATATGGCTCATGGTCCTGCAACATTGATCACATATAAAGTATTCAATGTCTTACATCTCAATCAAAAGGCTTTCTAACTTTACACTATTCATTTTTTATTCTCTTCTTTCCATGCATGTTTTTTTCTCCTCATTATTGTGAATCTCTCTCATTGTTTTATACTCTGATATTCCATTTAAATGGCAATCTTGGTTTCCTTTTTGATGAAAAATGATTTTGTGGGTTTTGAATGCCATTTTAGAATCCAAATTTTCAACACTGGCAAATCCTTCAGTGATGAAGAGGTTATGCATATTCAAGAGAGTACAAATTTGGATGGGTACCCACTCTGTTTTTATTGCCAATATATAGCTGGCATTTAGGAGATTGTCTGAAGCTATGGCCACATAACAATATTATTTGTAAGTGAACAACAGACTTTATTTCCAACTGGCTCTTTTGTGTACAAAGACATGGCTAGAGATGAAAGGATCAGTTTGAGCATGACCCATACACATGTTCTTACTGGTTAAACCATGAAGGAACCAGTCATCCTGACTACTTGGAAGCCTCAGTTTCTAAGATAAATAGACTGAAAGAAATTCAATGTGGGTGTTTGTGAAGCATAATGACTCCAGACAAAGGAAGCTAATGCTATTCTAAGGGCAAAAAACTACTAATTAATCAGATCTTTGAGATAGAAAACCAGGGCCCTTTGAATAAATTTAATGGTTCCAATAGGCTAATTGATCAGAGAGAAGAAAAGAAATTGATTTGACTGATGTCATTTTGACAACAGTCAGAAATCCAGTCTCTAAATATTATATAGCAAACTTATTTGGCAGATTTTCTCTGTATGTGACAGTGAGTTTGGTATTAGATAGCTATAACTATAGACAGAGCACACAAACATATGTGCATACATATATACATCTCCCCCATACGTGGCACACACATATGACATGCAGCTTGTAAAGAAGTGATCAAATGACCAACCGGATAAAGCTTACTAATTGCTTGGTAGGTAGAGAAAGAGGATTTACCTCTCTCTTAATAATCCCCAGTCATTCAATTGTGATTGAGAAGAATTTAGTAGCATGAGAAAATTAGGAGGGAGAGAAGGCCCAAAACAAATCTTATAGAAGTGTCTGGGAAAGCAATGAGACAAAGAAAGGTTCTCTTTGCAGAGTGGGGCCCTTTGCGGAGGATACCAATAAAAATCTTGAGAGGAAATTCACACTTCTTCAGATTTTTGCCTTTAACGTAGAGAAAACATATGTATGGCAGCATCGCTGTAAATCAAAAAAGTCAAAGATTCAGAAAGAAATGTTTCAAATACCACAAACACAAATGATACACATGCTGCAAAATTAATGTTTCTCTTCACAAAAGTTATTTTATACTTCCCTACCAAAACCCTACCACTCTATTTTTGTTAGGTTTTTAGAATTTCTCATGTGTTCTTTTCCATTTCTGAATCATTTGCAATTTTCTGCTACAGTAGCTTTATCCACAATGTTAAAAAGTAAAATACATTTACTGAAAATTATATATATAAGTGTACACTAGAACTATTGATTTAAAATTCATTACGCAGCAACCAGAAAAGATAATTTAGCACAGTATGGTGTTCTGACTTCAGAAATAATTTTCCTCTGATTAGCTTCTCTACCTTTTTCTATTTGCTTTCATCATTGCTGCAAATGCATATAAACTTCTTGTTTATTTGGTTCAGACGTTTGGTAGTTCTGGTTGTCAACAGCTGACCCATCTCTTCCACTTCTTGGAATGAACGCCTTAGTCACAAGCGTTCACAAGTCCTATCATCAACTGGCCTCCACTGAACAAACTGGTGAGTCTCACAGACCCTGGGTTCTTGCTTTCAGGAATACACCGCTTTTTCCTAGCAATATATATGTTATCTCTCCTATTTCTGACCCCTTACTTCTGCACATCAAGGCCTAGAATTCATTTTATCAGCGAAGTCAACAAGGAAGTGGAAAATGTAGTTTCAATAGCAGGGAGAACACAATTTTCATTTTTAAATGAAATGCATGAGGTTGGCCTTGCTGGTCATAGAAATTTAAAATCTCTCCCTTGACTCATGTTAGATATCTCCAAGGAAGTTATCTCCAGTAACAGCTGGCCTGTGTGGATTTCCTGAATTGAGAGAGAATTTCATCTGGAGTCCTAGTGGAGGTGCAGGAAGTTATGATAATGACTCTTATCTTTACAAGACTAAGTTACCATCTCATTTCTACAGATCGTAAACTAAAGCAACATAAAAAAGAGGATTTCAAACTGTCACTGTTCGTTTGTGTAGGTAAAGCCAGGCTGCTACTGAAAATCTGCCCTTCCCAGGGCAATTATCACTTTTTTTAGCTTTATGTGTGAACTTTATGTATGAACAGAAAACGGAAGTCTGAGGCTCCTAAGACTAGGATGTTCCAAGTATTTTACCTTATTGTTTACTGGGACACCAGGGCTACTCACAAGTGTGCTTTCTCTTCCTCTGTGAAGCTGTGTCTGTTAGTCCAGAGTACAGCGTGTTTAACTCCTAGACTAGATGTTCCTTGTTTAGCCACCATAAATAAAATAGTAAAATGGGTTATTACTCTGTTTTGCTCCCTCTACAATCCCTCTAACTCCTATTGACACACCAAGGGGGGAGGGAAAGAGGAGAAAGAGGGTGGGTAGGCAATTCCCAGTGATGGTGTTGTCCTCATCTATTAACTGGGGCAGATTAAGAAGAGATTTTCATTGCATGGTGTTTCATCCTAAATTCCCTTATCAGATACCCCTTCCTGAGTTTCAATTCCTGGCTGCTTATCTCTCTGATAGTCTTCTCAAACTTGTCAGCCACTCCCCAGGTCTCCTCTGCCAACCACAGACCACACCCAAGGTTCCACTAAGGTTCTCTTCTCCTTTTATTTGCATAGTTATTTATCTATAGCCAGATATTTCCATTTTATTAATTCTTATCTGTTACCTAATTTTGTCTTTGATGATGCAAATAATTTTTTCCTCATGATTTCTACATCATCCAGGTATCATTAGAATATATTATTCCCATTAAAAGAGGTATTATTTTGCTGTTGTTGTTGCTTTATTGCTGTCAACAATGATTTGTAAGAGGGAAGGGAAATAGAACAGAAGCAAAATAGAAATAATGCTTCTTTTAATAAGGCGTCTTTGAGTTTTCTTGTTTAATTAAGTCTTGCCAAGATTTTTTTGTGAAAGTAAGATGAAGCTTTTCCTGTTAAAACCTTTAAAATTTTAAGTATCTCCAAAATAAATAAATAAATAGATTTTTAAAAAATTAAAAAAAATTAAATTTTTAAGTATCTCTGAAGTTGGTAAGAATTGAAGACTGAGACAGATATATTTATGACTATGTGCCCAGTGTGGATAAATTTACCCAACAGAAGACATAAACATGAAGTAAATAATAAGTCCTCCCTGGGATAATGCATCAGAAAGCTGTTACTGCATATTCTAATTTTAGAGAATTATGTAATTCTAATAATTTCTATCTACTCACATAGTATAGTTAAATACATATTTTAATTCTCATTTTAAGTTGATAATTCAGCTTCACTCATTTATTATTTATGCTTATGAAAATATTTTTTAAATTAGCTTTTTATCTTCCTATAAGTATTGGCCATATACATGGCTCAGTTTCAAGTTGGACTGAATGGACTTTAAACAGTATCCAGCCATTGGTTAAAACTGTTTGAAAGACTTGACAAATTATTAAATTTAATGTTTCTACTACTGTATGGCTACAGAATACACTATTTGTAAGTTACTTGATTATTCATCATCATGACACACACACAGCCACGTACATTTTCCATGCCTCAGTAGCAGTGTGGAATATGTTACTGACTGAATTTAAGCACATTTACATTAAAAAAAAAAAAATCCCCAAAGAGGCATCTATTAATTCACCACGTATTTAAAGTAGTGCTCTTAAAAGCTTTCTCTCAGAAATAGAACAATAAAAAATCTCTAGGTAAAAACACAAAGAAAAAGCAAGTGTGGAACCAAGATTTCCCAAGTATCTT
The DNA here is from genome assembly GCF_964656455.1 of Halichoerus grypus. Lineage (NCBI taxonomy): Eukaryota > Metazoa > Chordata > Mammalia > Carnivora > Phocidae > Halichoerus > Halichoerus grypus. The sequence goes on from NC_135714.1 coordinate 47,098,162, forward strand.
TCAAGCAGAAGTAAAATCTGTTTCCCTAACAACAAAGAGTTATAATGTTTATCCACTCCAAAGCTTTAAAAGTTTCTTTTTATGAAAACCCAAAGGGGAGAGTTTAAGAAAGATCAACAAGAATGCTAAAATTTTAATTCGAAGAGACTCATAGGGATATCTGGACATGAAACCTCAAGTCTCCATAACTATATCATATCTCTCTATGTAAGATAATGTGTAAAATTATACAAACACATCTTCAAAAGAAATGCAGGTTTTTGCTTCAATTTTTGGAGACTGTAACTCCTTCTTTGTAATTTTCAGTGCATCATTTTATATTGTTTGCATATGCTGCTTAGCACCTTCCTGCCCGCCCTGCATCAGTGATGGCAGTGCTGAGACGACACTCTACAATTTATCAAGTACTTTGGAATGAAAGTGAAACCGTCTTTTGGCTAGTCACCTTCTTATTAACCTATTAATGTAAGAATCTCCATAGGTACAGACAACTTATTCTAGAATTTCCTACAGTTTGAGACCTATGAAGATATTTGCAGCACCACTATTCTTTATATGGTACTATTACATAAAATCCCATATTTTCCTGTTCAGTCGTAAGTTAATGAAGGGTTAATATATCCTATATTGCTCCCATTTAATTTTAGAAGTGAATTTGAAGAGTAAATTCAGGTATTTTCTCCATAAATTAGGAAATACTTTTTCCTAAATTTTTCTTGAGGCTTTCATTATAATTTTATCTCCTAAAACTGTGTGACATAATTAGAATTTTAGCTGTTATGTCTGTCTCACTGAGTTACATGCAAGAAAAATGATATGTAGTCATGTTTGCAAATGAAAATATAGTTTAAGATCCTCAACACATTCTATTTTAATTATTATTAAATAGACTATTGAGCCCATGAGATTTTAAATCAATGCTATTTATATCTGATAAAATGCATTAATAAAATGGATAGATTTTAAGCAAATGGTTTATAAGTTCTGAAATATATATATATATATCTCACCCTAATCAAGATTGAAATGTATAGAAAAATATAACCAATGTCCATTTACCCCAGAAAGTTCTATTGTGTCTATATGCTGTCACTATTGCTCTCTCCCCACCACCCCTGTAAACCACTGATGCAAATTTCTTTTGTCTAGCTTCATTTTGCTGTTCCAGAACTTCCTGTAAGTGAGACTCTACAGTATGTCTTTGTGTTTGGTTCTTTTTGCTCAACACAATTATTTGAAATTCATCCATCTTCTTGTGTGTGTTAGGTGTTGTTTTTCCTCTTTTATTGCTTAGTGGTATTCTATGTTTAGAGTACACCACAGTTTGTTTATATATTCACCTCTTATAGCCATTTGGGTTGTTACAGGTTTCGGCTATTAGAAATAGAAGTGCTATAAACATGTATTCTACAAATCTTTTCATTAAGATGTGTTTACCTCTCACGGTTAAATGTCTCGGTGTGGAACTGTTGGAGCATAAAGTAGGTGCATATAAAACTTTATTGTAAGAAGCTGCCAAATTGTTTTCCAACATGTTTGTACTATTTTCAACTTCCACCAGCTGTATATGATTGTAACTGTTTCTCCACATCCTTACCGATGACTGGTATTGTTTTAGCCAATTTAGTGGGTATAAATGATATTTCATGGTGGCTTTAGTTCGTAACTAATGACGGTGAGCAATGTGTATGCACATATCAGCCATCCTTATGGATTCTATGGAGCCTGCTCAAGTTTTTGCCCATATTTTGTTAATTGGATTGTGCGGCATCTGGTTTCCAAAAATGGCTCCCAATGAAACACCCCTCTTGGTATTCATGTCCCCTCCCACACTGAATCCTAGATGGCTGTGACACATTTTAACTAACTGAATGTGGTACAAGTAATACTTTATCAGTTCTAGACCTAAACTTAAAGAAGGCCTGGAAATTTCTGCTTTGATGCTCTAGCATGCCAACTGCCAAGTACAAAGGCCAATTATCCTGTTGGAAAGAGAGGCCAAGAGGATGAGATGCCACATAGAGAGACAATCACCTGGAGGAACACAGACTTGACCAGACTTGAGCATGAGTTATCTTTAGCATTCTACCCAATAGAGGGCAGCCTCTGTTGCTAGCACAGTGGCAGAATAGCCCATCTCATTAACATCAACTCTCAGAGTTAGGAGAAGGAATAAAACAGTTGTCTTAAACCACCATGTTTTAGAATGTTTTTATGCTTTTACAGAGCAAGTCGGGTTGTTTTAATTTTTATTATACAAGTTTAAAAATTGTATGTTTTTGATACGTCTTTTGTCAAATATATTCGCTATGAATATTTTCTCCAAGTATATGGTTTATTTTTTCATTTTTTAAGCAATTCTTTGATGAAGAAATTTTCAATATTAGTGGAGTTCAATTTCTTGTTTTAACAGAGATACTTTTTATGTTTATTCATATTATTTTATTTTAACAGAAAAACAAAAATATTTTAATATTTCTTTTGAGAAAAACTTACCTATAGATTTATGAAAATAAGGTAAAAATAATACACCTATATTTGCTTCTGTAAGTTTTATTGTTTTAGCTTTTAAAGTTTATAATCTATCAATTATTACATTTTTACATATGGTGTTTGGTTGAAAGTAAGGTTTTTTTTTTTTTCCCCCTAATGATATCTCATGTCTTAGTACTTGTTAAAAAGTTTATAATTTTTCTATAACATTAACTTTGTTAAAGTTAAAAAGAAGATTAAAGATTAAAAAGTCATTTAAATCACCTTTAAAAAAAAGATTTTATTTATTTATCTGAGAGAAAGAGGGAGAGAGAGAGAGAGAACACAAGCTGGGGAGAGGGGCAGATGGAGAGGGAGAAGCAGGCTCCCTGCTTCAGATGGCGCTCCATCTGAAGACCTTGGGATCATGACCTGAGCCAAAGGCAGATGCTTAACTGACTGAGCCACCAGGCACCCCTAAATCACCTTTTTTTAAAAAAACAATAGCATTTATATTGATGCTTTCTGCTGGCTCAGTATCTCTTAGCTTTTGTATTTCTTATATTTTTTTTGTCCTTGTTTTCGAAGTCTGTCTACTTCTATTGGGTAAAGATTTACAAAATGATAAAATTATATATATATATATATATATATATATATATATATATATATATATTTATACCCATAGAGATAATATTCTATATTATATATAATAGATATCTTTATATTTATATATTATATATCTTTTGTCTAGCTATTTTAATAATTTTTATTTTAATCTTTGGTTTTCAGCATTATGATGTTTAGTGTCCTTGTTGTGGGCTTTTAAAAAAAAATAATTATGCTTGGATTAACCCAAAGTTTTAATATTTAAGGACTGATTTTTGCAACATTTTATCTCTGCTAAATTATCTACTATTTTGTGGGATTCTGAATAATCTATATATTTCCAATTCAGTATTGTCCCAAGGTCACTGAAAACCTTTTTTGTTTTAGCATCTTTTTCCCTTATATTCTTTAGTTGAATGACTTTTATCAACCTAACTTCAAGTTCATTAACTCTTCCTTCCATAGTGTCTATGTTGATGTTGAGCCAGCAATTTTTGCCCAGATATTGTATTTTCATTTCTAAAAATTTATTTGATTTTTAAAGATATTTTTTCTTTTTTGCTGAGATTGCTTAGTCATTCTAAACAGTTTTCATCTCAGTGATTGAATAAAATTATTTTTTCCCATCAATTTTGGACCATTGCAAATATATTGGCAAATGTTTGCTTTTGTAGTTTTTTTTTTTTTTAAAGTTACAAGGCATTTAAAATATATTAAAAAATATTTTACACTTGGCATTTTTATTGAAGAAAAGTAGAATCTGAAAACCAATTTTCCATATTTGTTGATGGTTAGAGTATAAATTCCTTTCAATGCCCAGCAGCTAATTGAAGAAATCACTCAAATTTCATCAAGTTTTGAGTTGATTTTAAACTGGGCTTTAAAAAGACTGAGTTTCACTTTGGTTGGCCCAACTCCAGTCTTATGCAACAACTCTGAGTATTAATTTCTTTCATTTTCATCAGTGTTTGAGCCAGAAGGGAGTTTGGCCTAGGTTTCGTCTTTGGATTCAGTGGGTCTCCAGGTTCAAAAAGCTACAAGAATGTAGAAATCTATGCCCTCAGTGAGAAATTCACCCCTGCTTTTATCATCTTTTTCTTGGCAAAGTTTAGGGATGGGGAGAACTGCTGGATTAGGTTTATTATTCCTTTGTTTAGTCATCATTAGACTTACTTCTGTCTTGATTTACTCCACTTTCATTAATAGCTTGTCTGGCCTTTCCTTCACCCAGCAAGGTCCCTACCTAACCAAGATCTGGCTTCTACCTCCAGAGGCTGTGGTTTGCTCCTCAAATGTCTCTGCTCTAGTTCTTCTAGTATCTCCTCCATGTACTTTTTTCACTGGGAGTACCATAAACACATATGATTTATCTAGATTTTCCTTGGTGTCATAACAGGAGTGAAGGGCTTTCTTATCTTTTTACATTTTAACCAGAAGCAGAATTCAGTGACATTCACTAATTTAATATTTGTAAAGTTCATATTCATTTAATATTTACCTATTAATGAGTTATACGTGGTCAGTGTATGTTAAACATCAGCAAATTAGCAGTGAGCTCACCAGGTGAAAAAAAAAACACAAAACCCTGCCCTCATGGCACTTATATTTTAAAGATAATATGAAAATGATCATTCTAGTTTGGGGATAGGATGTGACCTAAAACTTCACTTGCTCTCCCCATGTTCCTACACCTCTCCTTTCTGTCAATAGATCTCAAGGCCTTTTTTCCCATCTCAAAGGCAAGAATTATGTGATTGCTTGCATCTATTGCATTTTAATCTGATAACTGTATTTGCTCTTGATCTTCGCATTACTGGTTATTTACTTTTTTAGTTTTTATCTTTTTCACATTTCCCTAGACCTTTCCCAAATGTCTATAAGCACTTCCTAACCCCTCTTTGTGAAAGAAACAAATTCTATCTGGAACCTCTTCTCCTTTCTATTTAATACTTTATCTTATTACTTTCAGAGCCAAGGGACTTGAAAGAATGGTCTAGAGTCTATTTCCTCATCTCTTAATTATTATCTTATTATTTACCAGTCTATCCAAGAAGACTGGTAAAAGTTGCCAGCATATGCATCATTTCCTATCCAAGTCAATCTTTGAGCTTAATTTACTTAATCTTGTAAAACTACTAGTAATTTGCCCTTTGAAATTGTTTTCTTTTGGGGCTTTCAGGAATTCATCCTTTTCTGTTCATTCTTATTTCTTTGTTGGTTCCTCTTTTACTGCCTGCTTATTTAAAATAAGTATTTAATATGCATCGACTTTCATGGATCTCACTGTAATAATTACCCCCAAGTTTTTAATGTATATTCCAGATACTCCTCCTTTGCTTAACACTATATATCAAGCCACACATTAGATATTCTCATGTGGGTATCATTGGAATGCGTAAAATGTACTATATCTACAATGAAATCTATTATCATTCACAATAAATCATATTCCTGATTCAAACATATCAATGAACATGTCACCATTTACCTTCTTATTTAAGGTGCTATCCTTTCCTGAAATCCCTACAGTTTGTTCATGAGTGTTATTTTAGTTCTATCTTTCTATCTTCACAAATATTGAAATAGTCCATAGGCTAGAATTTAAGTGACTAAATTAAGCACCAGAGAAAAACAGGGAAGGACTGTACATTAAAAATGTGAAATAAAATTATATGCTTTGATTACATAAAGTCAAGTGAGTGAATTAGCAAAAGGAAGAGGGCAATTGGGGGAGAAAAGTTTGGAAAATAAATCAATATTTATGGTGACATTTTGAATAGTGGAAACTAGTAAAAGGGGTAAAAAAAAATATTGAGGATTACTTCAACTTTATTTAATAAGATAAAGGCATGCACATTAGAAGAAAAGCCAAGAGAACAAAGAACGGATCTAAGGTACATTTTCTATATACCCCAAAAGTTTTTGTTAAAACATTTTCTCATTTACTTCCCCTAAGGATTCTATAAATCACCTACTGATGACCCTACTTTATTGTTTAAAGAAAAAATTATGTTTCTAGCTACCAAACTACTTCCCAAAGTCACACCACAACTTAAGTGTCTAAGTTGGAATTTAAACAAGATTATCACAATAATCTCATATCTCAATCACAATAATCTCACAATAATAAAAGATCTGATGCTATTTTCTTGCCATACTTCCCTAAATGTAAAACTTAAGATACTTAAAACAAACATTTATTCAACATATTTTTCATTAATTAGATAATATGAGAAAACACATAAATATAGTGAATCCTCTTAATATCCTAGGAGAATTTCTCATGATAAATTGTATTTTTTATACCAGCAATGAGCATTATATATTCATGCACATTCTGGACATATTTTATTATGATTTTTAAATAATAAGTTCTGGAGAGCAACACCTAATAAATATTCTACCTTATACATTCTGTCATATTTATGAATATTGAAAGCATGAAGAACTTTTAAATGAACACAATTTTGCTCAATTTGGTATCCCCTAAATCGGGCATCAAACTTTAGTTTTTGTTGTTTTGATTTATTTATTCCATCAGTCCTAATCAGGCACTATTGATTTGTGGGAGGAGGCAGGGGTTGATAGGTGTTTTAAATGTGTTTGAATATGAAATCAACTGCATATCTGGGAAACATGTCTGTTCTTTAACGCAAAATTTATGTGGGTATAACAATTAAGATATTTAAAATATTAATAGAATCTTAAAAATCTATCACTTCTTTTTTTTTTTTTTTTAAAGATTTTATTTATTTATTTGACAGAGAGAGAGATAGCGAGAGCAGGAACACAAGCAGGGGGAATGGGAGAGGGAGAAGCAGGCTTCCCGCCGAGCAGGGAGCCCGATGTGGGACTCGATCCCAGGACCCTGGGATCATGACCTGAGCTGAAGGCAGACGCTTAACAACTGAGCCACCCAGGCGCCCTTAAAAATCTATCACTTCTATACCAAATAGTAAGCCCCTGTCATTTCCATTCTTCAGTTTTATTGTACACCTGATTATGAAGCAAAGCGGGGTTAGATGTGTGCTGCTATATGATGGTAAGCTACCTCATGGATTCTATTAGTTTTCAAAAATAATACAATCATTTGGTTACCTTACTATGTATCTCTTAATTCAAGTAAATATCAATTTTGGAAAAGATATAATTAGATACCCTTCCATCACATAGTAAGCCATTCTATCAATTAATCTTTCAACAACCTACAATGTTATGATCACTGAAATAGGAAGTGGTGGACAAAACTGCCACAATCACTCATTTTAAAATTCTTACTGGGAAACATAGATTAAAAAGGAATTATTATGCTTATTTAAATAATTACTTATATGCATGTGCTCTAAAGGAGTATGTACAGGATATTGTATAAGTTTAAACCCAGGAAAACTAACTTAGCCTTGAGGTGTAAGAGTAGATGGGAAAAAAAAAGATTCCTTAAGGAAATGATTTTTAAGATTAGACCTAAATAATAGGAAAAGTGTAACAATGTAAGGAGAAGGAAGACAAATATTTCAGATATGTGAACACGGAGAGGTGAGAGAAAGCATGATGGGTTGTAGATAATGTAGGAAGCAAAGCACTATGAGTTTTAGGGATTGTAAGAAGATCAAAATGGCTTAAGAAAACAATATAAATAAAGGACTGAAAGTAGATGAGTTTGGAAATAGAAGAGCTCAGATTTTAGAATTCTTAGGACCTATCAAGTACTTTCCCTTAAATCAACATTGAATATCTATCGAAGAGTACTAAGCTTAGGAGTGATAATAAAGAGGCTTACATTTTAAGATGCCCACGTTGGATTAGGGTGTGGAGAGTCCATGGCTATTGAAGACCAATTAAAATACCACTGCTATAGGGGCGCCTGGGTGGCTCAGTCCCTAGGCCTCTGCCTTCGGCTCAGGTCATGATCCCGGGGTCCTGGGATCGAGCCCCGCATCGGGCTCCCTGCTCAGCGGGAAGCCTGCTTCTCCCTCTCCCACTCCCTCTGCTTGTGTTCCCTCTCTCGCTCTGTCTCTCTGTCTAATAAATAAATAAAATCTTTGAAAAAAATAAAAAATAAAATACTACTGCTATAGAACGCCAGTGGTATTGCCTGGTCTAACGTGGCACAGTAGTAATGAACTTTCTCAGAGATTCCCTAGCTGAGAATATTCAATTTTTGTTCTTCTCAAATAGAAGCAATATTTCTCCAAGAGCTAGCTCACAGCTGAATAAATTTACCAGGTTCCTTGGCAGTTAGGTGTGGTCACGTGACTAGGCGACAGCCAATGAAATACGTGTGAAAGTGGCGCCTCTTCCGGTCTTGGCTCCTAAAGCGATCCCACCTGTGCTCCTCTGCGCTTCTTCATAGGAAACGGAGGAAGCACACTGTGGAATATGGCAGAGCCTACATCAGGCTGGATCACTGACAACTTTTTCACCTGTCCAGTTTTATTAGAAAGGCAAAATGTTACCCATGTGGAGCCTAACTTATGATATCAGTTAGCCTATGCTTGGATTTAATTTTAAAAATAAAAAAAGGATGAGATTGTGCCATTTGAGACAACAGGAATGGACCTAGAGGGAGTACTATGCTAAGTGAAGTAAGTCAGACTGAGAAAGATAAATACCATATGATGTTACTCATAAGTGGAATCCAAAAAAAAAAAAAAAAAGAATAAACAAACAAAAAGCAGAATTAGACCTATAAATATACAGAACAAGCTGGCAGTTATCAGAGGAGGGGAAAATGGTTGAAGGGGAATGGGAGGTATAGGCTTTCAGTTATGGAATGAATAAGTCACAGAAATAAAACGCACAGCATAAGAAATAATCAATGACACTGTAATAGGGATTATATGGGGACAGATGGGAGCTATACTTGTGGTGAACACAGCATAATGTATAAACTTGTTGAATCACTATGTTGTACACCCAAAACTAATGTAACATTGTGTGTCAACTATACTCAAAAAAATTAAAAAAAAAAAAAAACAAGTTGATTTTGTATACAATAACTCTAAAATCCGTTAGATAATTGGTTATGTGACACCTATGTTTTTCTCTAAACTAATAATTATCATTAAGTTTTTCTTTACTAATTATAGTGACATGATACTTTACTATGTTGCTTACATATACTGTTCACAATATGCCCTTATGGTCATTTTTCAAAAGTCAGCTTTACTGGGATAAAATACATTATATTAATTTCCTCAAACTGCTATGACAAATTACTACAAACTGGGTGGCTTTGAGAAATTGATTCTCTCACAGTTCTGGAGGCTAGAAGTTTGAAATCAAGATGTCAGCAAGGTTGATTCCCTCTGGAGGTTCTGCTCCTCTCCGAGCTTCTGGCCATTGCCAGCAAACTTTGGCACTTCTTGGCTTATAGCTGCATCCCTCCAATCTCTGTCTCTCTTATGCACGGCATTCTCTCTGAATGTCTCCGTATCCTGTCCCTTCCCATAGCCTTCTCATAAGGACATCAGTCACCGAATTTAGAACATACCCTAATCCACCATGATCTCATCTTGATTACATCAGCAAAGACAGACCCTATTGCCAAATAATGTCACATTCCCAGTTACTAGGGGTTGGGACTTCAACATCTTCTTTTGGAGAACACAACTCAATTGACAACATATACATACAACAAAACTCACTAGTCATACAAATATAATTATTTGACTTTTAGTAAAGAAAACATTGCATGTAAACACCACCATACTCAGGATATGAATACATTCATCACCCCCACGAGGTTTCTCCTGATACTTTGCAAGCAATACACAACCCCACCCCAATACCTAGCAATCACTAAAGTTTGCTCTTGCTGTAATTTTGCATAATCTAGTATGTCAGATTAATGAATCATATGTTATAAAATATTTTGTGTCTGGCTTTTGTCACTTAGCACAAAGCTTTAAGATCCAACTATGTTGTTGTGTGTATATGTGCTTTCTGTTGCTGCAGAGGGTTCTGTTATATGAATCTGCCATACTTTGTTTATCCTTTCTCTTATGGACAGAAATTTTGCTGCATTTGTTGTATACAGTTGACCTGGTTTGCATATAATTTTTTTTTTTTTTTTTTTAGATTTTATGTATTTATTTGAAAGAGAGAGAGAAAGAGAGAGTGAGAGGGGGAGAGCACAAGCAGGCCAGAGAGAGAGAGAGAGCAGGGAGCCTGATATGGGGCTTGATCCAGGACCCTGGATCATGACCCAAGCTGAAGGCAGCTGAAGGCTTAACTGACTGAACCACCCAGGCACCTCTGCATATAATGTTTAAATAGCTATCTTTATATGAATGACTTTCAAATATTCACATATAGTTCAACTATCCTTTAAATCTGCATATCCCATCACATATGTGAGCACTCCATCCTGATAGTCATATCAAATGTACAATATCTCAATTAAATTGATTATTCCACATAGCATGTTAATGTTCCTAAGTATATCCAATGAATACCACTTTCTTCATCCATTCACTTAAAGGATTTTCCACTACTGAACTTGCTCCTAATTATTAAATATTTCAGCTTCCATATCAGTAATTTCTCTTCAATCTGACGCTACTTTCCAGCCCTCCCCTTTTTATTGAAATACTTTTCAAAGTTATTGTAACAGAAAGAATAGGGAAGTTGAGGGAGAACTTAGATATTTTGATAATAAATTGATATGCTTTTTCATTATTGAAGTAGAGAGGGAGGCAAGGGAAGAAAGAAAGAGAGGCAGAGATGGGAAAGTGGCAGAGAGAGAGAGACAGAGGAGACAGAGATAGAGACTGAAGATGACTGCAAATTTGTTTGCTATGATACAGATAATTAGAAGAGAAAATAAACTGAGAGAAGAATGAATTTAACACATAAGAGAAACCTACTATTCCAGGTTCTTTTACAAACATTTTGTCGTTTAGACCTCGTAATAAAACTACAGAGTAACTATCAATATTACTCTTTTTCCATGGGTGAAAAATAAGTTTCTGAGCAGTCAAGTTACTTGACTTAGGTCCACACTTAGGGTCATTCAGAATAGGATTAAACTATTTGAAAAAAATAGGACCAAACCAGGAAGAATTTATTTATCTCTCAATAATAGCTTTTAATATTTTTCATTATAAAATATAACCCAGAGAAAATACACAAAACAAAGATGTTCAGTGATATATCAAAAAGTGAATTCACATAACCAGAACCCAGAGAAAGATATGGAATATTACCAGCACCCCAAGGACACTTCACTCTCACTCTCAATTTCTATGTCCTTCTTCCTCTCCCCCAGAGATAAATATTATTCTGAAGTTTATGGCAATGACTTCCTCACACATTTAAGTATACGTACTAAAAACTATAGCTTAATTTGGCCTGCATTTGAAGTTAATATAAATGTAATCATCCTGCATGTATTATTTTCTTTCTTTTTTTTCTTTTTCTTTCTTTCTTTCTTTTTTATTTTTCCCAGCATGTATTATTCTCTGTCTGGCTTCTTTTGCTCACTAAATACGTGTAAACTATTATTTTACTCCATTTTTTATTACTGCATAGTATTCCATTGTATCCAAAAATAGCATTCTATCTAATCTACTCTTGATGGATAGATATTTGGGTCGTTTTCAATTTCTGGCCTATTGTGGTGTTCCCATGAAGAGTCAGCTATTAAAATCTTGGAGCTATACACATGAATGAGAAGTGGACTTAATGTTTCATGAAGTATTTGCATGATGAACTTTAGTAGACAATGTGAAATAATTTTCAAAGGAAATACTAACAATTTATATTTCTTCAAATCATCTATGGGGGCTCCTGCTGTTCCATATTTTTCTCACCATTTTGTTAGACTCTCTCTCTCTTTCTTTCTTTCTTTCTTCTTTCTTTCTTTCTTTCTTTCTTTCTTTCTTTCTTTCTTTCTTCCTTTCTTTCTTTCTCTTTCTTTCTTTCTTTCTTTCTTTCTTTCTTTCTTTCTTTCTTTCTTTCCCTCCTTCCTCCTTCCTTTCCTTCCTTCCTTCTTTCTTTCTCTTTCTTTCTTTCCTTTTTCTTTCTTTCCTTCCTTCTTTCTTTCTCTTTCTTTCTTTCCCTCCTTCCTTCCTTCTTTCCTTCCTTTCCTTCTTTCTTTCTTTCTTCTTTGTTTCTTTCTTTCTCTCTTTCTCTTTCCTTCCTTCCTTCCTTCCTTCCTTTTCTTACCCCATCCTCCCTCCCTCCCTCTTTCTTTCTTGCTTTCTTCTTTCTTTCTTTCTTTCTTTCTACCATTCAGCTGAGTATACATTGGCATTTGCGTGGTTACATAAGAGTTAAGCACCTTTCCATATTTATAAGCTATTTAGAAATGCATAGCTATGGAGTGACTCTATGTCTCCCAACCTTTTAAAAACCAGGTTCTTGATATTTCTATTGCTTTAAAATAATACCTTATATAAAGTATATATAGGACTTTTATGGGTTATATGGGTTAAAATACTTTCTACCATTGAATAAATTGCATTTTTCTCTCTTAACTATGTATATTGATGAAAAATAATAATCATTTTTATGAAATAAATTTATTAATATTTTTAAATGATTGGTGATTGTGTTTACTCTCTTTTTTATATATCTCTGGATTTGCCTTGCTAATTAATATATGGTTTAGGATATTTGCATCCATAGTCATGACCAATATTGGTGTGTAATTTTCTTATAATGTGTTTATCAGGTATTGGTGTTGAGGGTATATGATCCTCATTAAATGAGCTGTGGAATGTTGCCACTTTTTTATTCCCTGGAAGATTTTTGTAAGATTAGCAGAATTTATCACTTAATTTTTTGTTATAATTCACAGGTGAAACCACGTGGGCTTTGAGGTTCATTTGTGGAAAGATTCTAAAATTACAGACTCAGATTCTGAAATTGATATATAGCTAGTCAGATTTTCTTGTGTCATTTTTGTTCCAGCATTTTTCTAGGAATTTGTCCATCTCACTAAGTTTTTCAAATATATCAGCATATAGTTGCTTAGAATTGTCATCTGTATGTATCTGTATGTATCTGTATATATGTTGCTTTGCTTCTCATTCATTCCTTTACTTCTCTGACCTTATTCTTCAACCTTATCTAACTGCTTTCCACTGTTGCTACTTTGAACCGCTTTCATGTTTTTCAGAATTGACCAACTTTGCATTCCTAGACCTGTAGCCTCTTTGGTACTTCCAGGGGAACTGAACATTCTCTTTAGTCTGGACTCCTGTAGGAGTTTCTTAACTGTTTTGATTTTATCTTTTGTCACTTTCAAATCCATTCTTCACAATGCCACTGGAGTGATAAAAGTAAAACAAATATATAATTGTTCTTTTTAAAAGGCTAACATTTCCCAGCTGTCTACATTATAAAATTCTAGTAAATATTCCACTGGAATATTCTTTTCACTAGATTTTTACCTATTTAATCCATTTTCTTACTTTGGTTAGTACAGGCATACTAACCTTAGTCAGAAAGCATTTGCTGACTACTCTCCCACCTACAGGGTGGACATCGCCTTTTCAAGCCTCTGTGTCCTTATGTGTGTCTACTCTATGTCATTGCATTGACTGCATTATATTATAAGTTTCCATTTCTATAGCTTCTCTGTAACTAAATAATTATCCACTTAGTTCTTTGGATTCTTTACCTTCATAATCCTGATTTCTAGCTCAGTAACTGACATTGCTAAAGCCCTAAAGAAATATTTATTAATATAATGATTTGAATAGATGAATGAACACAATATTTAATTTTAATATAAAGTCTGATAATTAATATAGAAGTTAATGGCAGAACAGGAAATTTGTTTATTACTGGACATGGAAAGAGAATAACAATAAACACATGCCTTCCTTTATTCTGCTGTCACTGGCCACTTCGTAACACTTTGTAACAGTTACTACTATTACACGATAGTTTAAAAGATGGTGAGCAGACCACATCTCTTAAAAGGTTTCTAAGAGGGGCGCCTGGGTGGCTCAGTCATTGGGCATCTGCCTTCGGCTCAGGTCATGATCCCGGCGTCCTGGGATCAAGCCCCGCATTGGGCTCCCTGCTCGGTGGGAAGCCTGCTTCTCCCTCTCCCGCTCCCCCTGCTTGTGTTCCCTCTCTCGCTGTCTCTCTCTGTCAAATAAATAAATAAATTATTAAAAAAAAAAAAAGGTTTCTAAGAAGTAAAGACAGATTATCAAGTATTTTTGAAAATTGTCAGGTTTCTATATATGTAAAGTTAGGTTTTGGAATGTCTGTATTAATCCTGTTAGTTATTGTAACATGACATACTCTGGCCTTTCTTTTTCAAGCAGTTAATGGAGGAACAGTTTTGGATATATAACTTTTCTGAAGAGTTAAATTTTCATTAGACATTGTTGCTATGCTATGCTAACCAAGGAATATACCTGATTTTTATACTTAATTATTCTTTGTTATTGTATTTATTTCAATAGATAATACTTATACATTTTCTTAGCAAGAAACATCTTGGTATAGAGTACCTGTGATTAATTTCAAAGAACTTCAGGGATTTTAGTGCTTAATAGTTGGTTTCTTTGCAAATTCTCCCAACACATCCTTTTTACCATCACCTCTTAAATGTGAGTGTTGTTTATAAGTCCAATATAGATTTTGTCTCCCTCCATGAAATCCCTGACATCAAAGTGCGTATCTCTTCATGTCATTCTTCTGCCTCTCCATCACCTTCAAACGAAGATGCCAACTCTCGGGCAATGCACACAAACTCGTTCATATCTCGAGCCTTTTCTTAAACCCTTCCCGCTTCATCTCTCTGCTTCCCTCCTCTGCTCTCTATAACAGACAACACTGGAGAAGCCAAATCCCAAGAACACTTGTTTGCTTCCATGGCTTTGCACATGTCTTTCTTTCCACTTTGAAGGTTTTCTTTTCCATTTCTGCCTAATTCCATTATATCCTTGAAGGGTTAAACTCCTTGAGGGAGGTGGGGGGGATGAATGCCTTTCCTAACCCACTGATTTGCATTGAATGTTTTCCTCTGGCTTCCCCTAGCACCACTGAATGCCACTGTGAGTACCTAAATGATATCACAGTGATAAGTCTTCCTTCCCAAATCTTATTCAACTCTGTACCCCTAGAAGCAAGCACAGAGCCAGAAAGCAAAATCATCTGGTTAAAGGAATGAATGACTATACCATTTCTGTGGCTATGCACTTACAGAGGGCCCTTACCAGCTCTCAGGTAACTCGTTCCCTATTCTTTCTTCTCTCTCTCTTCTCATTATACCACAGTTACCATCCTGTGGATACATGTTTCATTTATGTGCCTGTTGTCCCTAGCAGATTTCTGCAGTTCACCCTCAGTGCTCCTTAGCATCTGCTAGCTTCCCTTCAGCTCCTAGTTTAAATAATGTTCCATATGCATTCTTCAAGGTTTATTGATTCTGCTCTCCAGAGAGCGCCCTATACTTCAAGTGAAGAATTTGAAAATATGGGGATCATTAAAATAAATTCCTGTGTTTTGGCCAAAGTTCAGTTATGGTGCTGTAGTTGTTTGCAGATTTCAGCCTGGAAGCAAAGTGACATAATACAAGAAATTGAATGTAAGCATCTAAACAACAGATTAATAAAGGAATTTTCTGGGTCTTAATTTTAATCAGTTTACTTGCCACAGGAGAATAGTGTTTGAAGTCAAGGTTTAAAATTCAAATGCATATTAATAGAATTCATTATTGCAAGGCATAGAAGTTATAAATAAAGCTAAATTACAGGTAAAACAAACCCAGAATGTGAGGAGAGACTTGGAAGCTCAGGATATTGTGACACAGTTTTATTTACTTGTTTCATAAGGGCTACTGACTTTGTAAAATGTATCCAGTAAGCCCCAGAAAGTTCATCTATTATTACATCTCAGAACCTTAGATAATTAACATAAATAGGCCTTCAAAATCTCTATCTCTACCTCAGAATTGTACCCAGGGTTGCAATCCTTTAAAAAAAAATATTTGATCTGAAAATATACATGTGATTGTCCCATAAGCATCTGAAACTCAGCATGCCTAAAACTAAATGTGACTGCCAACATTCTCTGTAAATCTGCTCCTCTTGCCACTTTAATTATCTTAATTATTGGAACCTTCATTAACTGAGGACACCACATATAAATCACCCACCTTTCTATCCTACTGCACCCTTTTGTCATCAAATTTGACCAAATTTAGTCAATTTGTATCTCTAGCCTTACTATTAGAGATTACAGTGACGTTTTCATTTTTACCTGAGTAATTGAAATATACTTCATCTACACTATTCTTCAGAACAAACTCTCAGAAATCACCTTTATTTTCATTATTTTCTCAACCCATATCTAATCTTTCAGTGAATATCATAGGTTCTATTTCTAAAATGTATCCCTATTTTGACCACATTTAATCATTGCTGTGGAAAAACCAGTTCCAGTCGTCCTTGTCTTTCATTAAGACTACGGCAATAGCTTCCAAATTGGTCATCTTATCTTTACTCTTGCCATATCACTTTTGTACACCAGTGTGAAACGTTGTTCTAAAGGATAAGTCAGATCATCATTTTTACTACCTGCAATATGTTCATCTAAAATAAGTCTCCCGCCACATGTCCAAAGGCTTGATAAAATATGTATAAAAATTCTTCTAAATATATAGCTGTGATTTTAAGAAGTAAATACTCAAAGGCCAAAACATAAAGAGCAAGCATGAAACTAGAGAATTTATCTTGCATTGATACTAAGCTGCCCAGGAGGCATTTATCAATCCTTGAAACTGAGAAGCTTATACTCAAAGGTCTGGGGGAAAGGCCTTGGGACCACACAAAATACAGAGAACTGAGAACCTGTATTAAATATAAAATTCTAAAAAGACCCCATCTTTTCTGAGAAATTGTGGAATAGAATAAAACACCATCCATCAAGAAAACTGACAAGGCACATCTTTGTCTCACCTATGCTTTATATACAAAACTACAGTTGCTCATGAAAATCATCAGCACAAACACTGCTGGTTTGAGGTATGAATTTATGGTACAGTTTCCACAAGCAGTGCAGGCCATGTAACAGCCAGAAATGGCTTCACTGGAGCGCATGTGAGAAGGAACGCCATGCACTGCTGAGGGGGCACACTCTCAAGGCTAGACTACAGAGCCTTTCCACCAGCAAAGCATGGCCTGACATTGCTACCAAAAGAAAAGAAAAAAACCACAAACTGTAGAAATAAAACAAAACCAATCAACCAACCAACCATCATAAGAAATAACAAACAGAAAGAACATACAACAGAAATAGACACCCTCAAACCTTTATGTAATTAATAGAACAGTTATACTTTCATGCCTGTGCATTGTGTCACAGAGTTGTTCGCACGTGCTAACATTTAATTCTCAAAAATCACAAATGTATATTGGCGATATTCCAATTTTCCAAAGGAGAAAAATGAAATAGATAAGTTTGGAGTATTTCCTCTTTTCACATATGAAATTAAAGTTACATATTCAAATTTTGGCATTCTGGTTTTTAACTACTATGCTGTGCCATTTCTTATTAGAAAGATTAACTACTGACTATGCTAGGTTATTTAAAATTATGAAAGTATTAAAAAGATGGACCTAAAAACATGAGCAAGAAAAGGAGCTTATCACAAAAAAAATCTTAGTGTTTTAAAAAGGAAGGAAAAATAACTTATTAAAATAAAATATTGTCACCAAAATTAATCTTTGATTATAGAACTAGCCGAGTTCATGTTTTACTTCCTAAAATAGTTCTTTAAAATATATTGGTAAGTCTTCCCAATCTAACATTTAGTAATTATTTAATGGAGGTTAAGGCATTCAAATTTCAGACATTAATATAAAGTAGACTTTTCTTTTTTAAAATCTGCCTTCAGGGTCAAGGAAGAAAACTGTGATAGTCATTGGACATCTGGTTCAGATTGCCTAGATCCCGAGAAAACTGAAAACTTGATTTCTTTGTGTTCTCTAATGTTCTTAGAGTCCTTGGAGTTTTGTTATGATGTCAGCTAACACCAATAATGGGATTTTGCAAACATGAATTTTCCCAGTATAAGTTCTTTAAAAGTTGGCATGCTTTCTGGGCGCCTGGGTGACTCAGTCATTAGGCATCTGCCTTCAGCTCTGGTCATGGTCCCAGGGTCCTGGGATCGAGCCCCGCATCGGGCTCCCTGCTCAGTGGGAAGCCTGATTCTCCCTTTCCCACTCCCCCTGCTTGTGTTCCCTCTCTTGCTGTGTCTGTCTCTGTCAAATAAATAAATAGAATCTTAAAAAAAAAAAAGTTGGTGCTTTCTAAATTTTGTCAGTGTAGATTATAATAATTTATGGTGCCCTAAGAATTCCTGCAAAGAATGTTACATAAAATATCCATTGAAATCTAAGATCCTGAGATCAATATGGGCATTACAGGGAGAAAGCACCCTGGGTGGTACTGATAAAGTAACTTCATGTCTCTCCAGACAGAGAAACCTCTCTGGTTAGGAATGAACAGAGTAAGATCTTGAAGATAATGAAGTTTAGACTTCATTTTTTTAGTATTTTTTACTAAGAAGTATTTGATCTCAGACTAATTAATTTGATCTTTAGCATTAAGAATTTTGGGGTTTTATTTTCTTGGCACTCTAAAAGTTTGGATTTTAACCATTACTTAACTATATATATAACTATATATATGCTATATATAGTTCAGTACAACTGAGTTTGTTCTATATGTGAATCTGTATAGGTCCAAGTTTCCACATGCAGGTATTATCTGCAAGCATTAGTCACTTTATAATTTTTACCATTCTTTTGTTCATCTTGCATTTAAAATTAGAAATTCTAAGTAATATGAGTGTGACTGTATGCTAGTCTTTTTTTTTTCTAGGAGAAAAGGCTGGCACTGGGTTAACTGAATAAATTGTGAAAATATTTGTACATTGTATATGACTTTTCTATAATTGGTGGTATAAATCTCCAAAACACAGTAGAAAATATGGTGTTAAAAAACAATCTAGGGCGCCTGGGTGGCTCAGTTGGTTAAGCGACTGCCTTCAGCTCAGGTCATGATCCTGGAGTCCCTGGATCAAGTCCCGCATCGGGCTCCCTGCTTGGCAGGGAGCCTGCTTCTCCCTCTGACCCTCCCCCCTCTCATGTGCTCTCTCTCTTTCATTCTCTCTGTCTCAAATAAATAAATAAAATCTTTAAAAAAAAAAAAACAATCTATACACTCTACTAGAAAACTTTTAGAAGCAATAAATGAATTCACTAAATTTGTAGGATAAAAAAATCATTATACAGAAATCTGTTGTGTTTCTAAATACTAATAACAAACTATCAAAAAGAGAGATTAAGAAAACAATCCCATTTACAATTATATCAAAAAGAATAAAATACCTAGGAATAAACTTAACCAAGGAGGTGAAAAACCTACACACTGAAAACTATAAGACATTGCTGAAAGAAATTGAAGAAGACACAAATAAATGGAAAGGTATTCTGTGCTTGTGTGTTGGAAGAAATAATATTGTTAAAATGTCCATACTACCCAAAGCAATCTACAGATTCAATGCAATTTGTAACAAAATTCCAATGCCAAAAAACAAACAAACAAAAAAACAAAAAACAAAAGACTCCAATGCCACTTTCCACAGAAATAGAACAAACAATCCAAAAATGTATATGGAACCATAAAAGACCATGAATAATAGCTCAGGCAATCTTGAGGAAGAACAAATCTGGAGGCATTATACTCAGTGATTTCAAACTATATTATGAAGGTATAATAATTAAAACAGTATACTGTTGGCATAAAAACAGACACATGGATCAATGGAACACAATAGAGAGCCCAGAAATAAACCCACCTATATGGTCTATTAATTTACAACAAAGAAGCCAGGAATATTCAATGGGAAAAGGACAGTCTTTTCACAAAAAGAGTATTTTCAACTCTTTTCAACAAAGAATATTGGGAAAACTCGACAGCCATATGCAAAAGAATGAAACTAGGTTATGATTTTAGATCATACACAAAAACTAACTTGAAATGGATTAGAGACTTAAACATAACACTTAAAACCATAGAATTCCTAGACAAAATCAAGGGATAAGTTCTTTGATTTCAATCTTGATGATGATTTTTTTGGATTTAACACCAAAAGCAAAGGCAAGAAAAGCAAAAATAAATAAGTGGGACTATTTCAAATTTAAAGTTTCTGCACAGTAAAGGAAACCATCAACAAAATGAACAGGTAACCTATTGGGTGGGAGAAAATAGTGTAAATCATATCTGATAAGGGGTTAATATCTAAAATATATAAAGAACTCATACAACTCAAGAGCCAAAAAAAGAAAAAAAAAAAATCTGATTAAAAAAATGGACAGAGATTCTGAACAGACATTTTTGCAAAGATCTACAGATGGCCAAGTGTTACATCACTAATCATCAGGGAAATGCTTATAAAAATCACAATGAGATATTGCCTCACACCTGTTAGAATAGCTATAATTAAGACAAGAAATAACAAGTGTTGATGAGAATGTGGAGAAAAGAGAATCTTTGTGAACTATTGGTAGGGGTGTAAATTGATGTAGATGCTATGGAAAACAGTATGGGGATTCCTCAAAAAATTAAAACTAGAACTACCATATGATCCAGCAATTCTTTTGGTATTTATCCAAAAAAAATGAAGACATGAATTTGAAAAAATATATGCAATCCCATATTTATCGCAGGATTATTTATAATAGGCAAGATATGGAAACAACCTAAGTGTTCATCAATGGATGAATAGATAAAGAAAATATCACACACACACAAACACACACACACACACACACACACACACACACACACACACTCATGCTGGAATATTATTCAGCCATAAAAAAGAATGACATTTTGCCATTTCTGATAATACAGATATTCCTAGATGGCATTATGCTAAGTGAAATAATGGCTTCACTTATATGTGTAATTAAAAAAAAAGAAGAAAAGAAAAAATAAAACCCTAGTTCATAGATATCACAGATACAGAGAATAGCAGATTGGCAGTTGCCAGAGGTGAGAGTGTGGGGTAGGCAAGTGGGAAAAGGGAGTCAAAAGATACAAATTTCCAGTTATAAAATAAATGTCATGAGAATGTAATGTACAGCATGGAAAGTACAGCTAATAATAGTGTATTAGAAACACTTTGAAACACTTTGATACGTATTCAAATTCCATTGGAGATTTCATTCTCTAAATGAATCAATTTCTACTACTTAGAAAGATAGCTTATTTATATATGTATATTTATATATACACATATGTATATATAGAGAATTTAAATATTTCTGTAAAAATGTCAATACGATATTACAACTTAAATATGAATATCAATAATAAAAGTTTTATACTGGTTTTAATATTTAATTTAAAATTAACTATTGATTCTTAATATTTAATCAAATATGAAATTTGATTAAATATCAGGGTAGTATAAATTGGGCATAAATTTTATCGAGTTAGTATTTCTGTTTTATGTAGTTCTTTAAGTAAGAATTAGTAAACAAATATTTGAGAAAAAATCATCAATATGACAAAATACCATGCCTGGAAGTGTGGCAGTATAGATATTCTGAGAAAAAAAAAAAATCAATAAAAATATATACATACTAGATAAATTATAGCAAACATATTTTTAAAAATATTTTTAGACTCATTAGACATAAGAAGTTAACCATAGATAATAAAACAGAATAAATAAGACAGAAGCTAAAACTACAGTAGTATTGAATACAGAGGCCATAGCTTTTCTAATTTCTTAGCAATTCTAGAAACAAAATGTATAGAGATGAATGAATCCACAGCGAATGGGATTCTGGTCCTGAACCCTTATAGGAAGGCATCCCTCAACATAGATGTCTCACAATTTATATAGATTGAGCACCAGTAAATGTGAACTTACAATAAAACCATAGTAACAAATGCCACAAGAAGACTATCCACTATAAGCACAAGTTAGCAAAAACAGGACACAATAAATGTATATCTCAAGTAATTCAAAATTAGAAGTATTAAGTACAGATTATAAATCTGTAAAAAAGAATGCATACAGAAAAGAATTAAATAAGCCAGAAAAAGATACAACAAAAATTCAGAAGACTACTGCATACTTAGATTTAGAAATAAACCCACTGCACCTTCCAGGAATTAAATGTAATGCCATCAAAACAAGAACAAAACAAAACAATCTCAGAGACTATTTTTAAAAGGATTAAATACTTTAATTAGAAACCAATATAGAAACACCTAGTGGGTTGGTCTTAACTTATGATACAGGCCAAAGAAAGAGAAAATATGAAATTGAGGTAAGATGCGCACTCAGTAATGTAAGAATGTATACCATATATCTAATCTGAGCTCAAGAAAAGAATAAAGGAAACAATAGGGAGGCTATATTAAAAAATGTAGTGAGAATTTTCCATATTAATGAAGAATATAAATCCTCCATTTCATGAAGGACATCATATTCCAACAGAATAAAGAAATTTATGTCTGAGGAATATCAAAGACAAAGACGAGGTCTAGAAGTAGTCAAATAAAAAACATAAATTACATAAAAAGAAATGAATATTAGACTGATAGCACTTTTATCAACAGCATATAAAATATTATACCGATAACATCAAAGTGACAAGAGAACATATTTGTCAATATAAAATCATGGACCTGGGAAAACTATCAATACAGAAGGGGAAAAAAAAAACATATTTTCAGGTTAGCTAAAAAACATTTGCCAGCAATAGATCTTTTCTAAAAAAAGACTTCTTAACAAATGTTTTCCTACAAGAAGGTCCATTTTCAAAAATTTCAATATTGTTATTGTATTGTCCCCTTTCACTGACATAGATTCCATAACACCAAGAAATTTGGATCTATAGAATACACTAAAATGTTCTGTGCACACTCTTTTGAGTCTGAGCTTCACATTATACAGCAAATATTTCTTCCAATTTTGTAACTTGCTGGACAATTGGCTTTATCATTTTCTTGGACACCAGTGATAGCTTAGAAACAGTATAAGAGCAACAGGTAATTGTTGAGAGGCAAGACAGTTTCTGGTAATCCAAAAAAATTATCCTGCCTCCCAAGCCAAATTTCTAAGCATAATTGTTTGCTTAGATAACTATTAATTTAGCAGTTTGTTTCTTACCTGAGGTGTTTATATCCTTAGGGTCATGTAGCATAAGGCATAATAGCAGCACCTAAAGAAACAAAGTAAGAATCCTGTATTAATTTTACTAGATTATATTTTCCTTTAAAAAGGTAGAATATGGAGTAGAAAACAAAATATGTATGACTTTAAAACATAAACGAACGTAGTGAAAGAATGCTTAGAGGGAAATTTATAGCATTGAATCTATATGTTAGAAAAGAAGAACAATATTAAATCAATGATCTAAGTTTCACCTTCAGAAAATTGAGAAAGAAGAGCAAATTGAATCCAAAGGAAGCAGAAGAAAAGAAATAATAATTAGAGCAGAAATTGGTGAATTTGAAAACAGAAAATCAATAGAGGAAATTAATGGAAACAAAAGCTGATTCTTTGAAAAGATCAATAAAATTGATAAACTTCTAGCCATATTATCTAATACAAAGAGAGAGGACACAAATTACTAATATCAGAAATGAAACAGGAGACATCACTACACAGCTTATCGGTATTAAAATATTAATAAAGGAATGGCATGAACAATTCTATGCCCACAAATTTGATAACCTAGATGAAATGGATTAATTCCTTGAAAGACTCAGAAGCACAAGGCACAAACTCACAGAAATAGAAAAGATAATAAAATAGGCCTATATCTATTAAAGAAACTAAATCTATAACTAATAATCTTCCAAAACAGAAAGGAACAAGCCCAGATAGATTCACTGGTGAATTCTACAAGTTAAGAAAAAACTTATACCAATTCTCTACAATCTCTTTCAGAGGATAGAAACAGAGAGAATATTTCCTAACTTATTCTATAAGGCTAGGATTATCCTAATACCAAAATCTGACTAAGACATTAAAAGAAAAGAAAACACAGGCCAATATCTCTAATGAAATAGATGGAAAATTCATAAACAAAATATTAGCAAAAAAACCCCAACAATATGTAAAAAGAATTATACCCTTCAACCAAGTTGGATTTATCCCAAGTATTCATGCCTGATTAAAAATTCAAAACTCAATTAATGTAATCTTTCACATGTACAAACTTAAAAGACAAATGATATGATTTTATCAATAGATGAAGAAAAAGCATTTGACAAAATCCAACTCCCATTCATAATTAAGAACTCTCAGCTGACTGGAAATAGAGAAGAAATTCCTCAACTTGATAAATCAGACCTACAGAAACCTACAACTACCATCATACCTCAAAGTTTTCCTAACTGAGATTCAGGAATAAGGGAAGGATTTCTTTCATCACCATTTTTTTTTTCAACATTGTCCTAGAAGTTCTAGCTAATGTAGTAAGACAAGAAAAGAAAATATAAGGCATACAGATTGGAAAGAAAGAAATAAAACTGTCTTTGTTCATAGATGACATATAATCATTTATGCAGAAAATCCAAAAGAATTGACAGAAAACCTCCTGGAACTAATAAGCATTTATAGCAAGATTATAGGATACAAGATAACACAAAAGTCAGTGGCAATGAGCAAATGGAACATGAAATTAAAAACACAAAACTATTTAAATTAGTACTCCCCAAAATGAAATACTTAGGTATATGTTTTTTTAAATTTAGAAAATCTGTATAAGGAAAACTCTGATTAATGAAACCAAAGGGAAACTAAATAAGTGGAGAGATAATCCAGGTTCATGGATAGGAGACTCAATATCGTCAACATGTCAATTTGTTTCAATTTTATAGATTCAACACAATCCCAATAAAAATCTACTCAAGTTACTTCAAGGATATCTACAAGATGATTCTAATTTATATGCAACAGCAAAAGACCCAGAAGAGCCAACTCAATATTAAAGAAGAACACAGTTGGAAGACTGACACTACTCGACTTCAAGACTTACAATAAAGGTACAGTAATCACTATAGTGTGGTTTTAGTGAAAGTATAGACAAAGAGATCAATGGAACAAAATAGACAGTCCAGAAAAACACCCACACAAATAAAGTCAACTGATATTTGACAAAGGAGCAAAGGCAATATATAATGGAGGAAATATGGTATTTTCAACAAGTAGTGCCAGAACAATTGGACATCCACATGCAACAGAATGAATTCAGCTACAGATCTTACACCCTCACAAAAATTAACTAAAAATGGGCCATAGGCTGCCGGAGTCCAGCTCCAGCCGGGGTGGGTCTCTCGTAGGAAAGGACGGCGTCGGCGAATGAGGAGACAGACACAGGATCAGGTTGCAAGCATCTCCTCCTGACAGCCTCGGAGGAACTTTATTTATATGTTAGGATATTTTTGTTTTTCCAAATCTTAGATCATTTTCTGGATTACAGCCATAGCCTTCTTTCATTTTTCCTTTGTAATGATTAACATGACCTTTATTGATTTCTGCTTATTGGCTTTCGCTAAAACTAAAAAACAGTACGCAAAGAGAAAGGTGCTAGACAGAGCATGACCGTTTTATTATTTTGTTCTATAGAAACTCGTTCTTCGTGGAATTAGTTTCATTATGATTGCTTAGATAGGCGTAACTAAGATGAGTAGTCACTTTATCATGAAACCCCAGAAATATTCCCACAATTATAAAGATTGCCATAAATAAAATGAAAAAGAATAGTGGGAGCCAGCCCAGAAATATTCCCACAATTATAAAGATTGCCATAAACAAAATGAAAGAGAAGAGCAGGAGCCAGCTGTGGAGTCTCCTGTTTTCAGGATCGTCCCCCATACTTGGACTTTGTCAAACAGCATGAGTAGCTTGGCTCGCGCCAATAGGCCTAAATGTGAAAAGAAAGACTATAAAACTCACAGGAGATAACATATGAGAAAACCTAGATGGTCTTGAGCATGATGTTGACATTTAAAAACAACATCAAAGGCACAATCCATGAAAAAAAATCATCGATAAGCTGAACCTCATTATGAAAAAAACGAAACAACCAGATAACCAACCAACCAGACAAAACACTTTTATTATGCCAAAAACAATGCCAAAAGAATAAGAAGACAAGACACAAACTAGTAAAAAAAAAAAAAAAAAAATTGAAAAAGACACATCTGATTAAGGACTGTTACCAAGGGGCGCCTGGGTGGCTCAGTCGGTTAAATGGCTGCCTTCGGCTCAGGTCATGATCTCAGGGTCCTGGGATCAAGCCCCACATAGGGCTCCTTGCTTCGTGGGGAGCCTGCATCTCCCTCTCCCTCTGCCTGCCTGCTGCTCCCCCTCCCCTGCTTGTGTTCTCTCTCTCTCACTATATCTCTCTGTGTCAAATAAATAAATAAATAAATAATCTTTAAAAAAAAAAAAGTTACCAAAATATACAAGGAATTCTTAAAACCCAACAATAAGAAAATAACCTGATTTTAAAAAAATGAGCCAAAGACTTTAGCAGATACTTCATCAAAGAAGATATGCAAATGGCAAAAAAAAATGTGTATATATATATATATAACATGAAAAGGTGTTACACATCATAGGTCATCAGGGAAATGCAAATTAAAACAACAAGGAGATACCACTACACATCTATCAGAATGTTCAAAATCTGGATCAGTGATGACACCAAATACTGGTGAGTATGTTGAGCAACAGTAACTCCTGTTTATTGCTGGTAGGAATGCAGGATGGTACAGGCACTTTGGAAGACAATTTGGCAGTCTCTTATAATACTAAAAATACTCTTACCATAGCAGTTGCACATCTTGGAATTTACCCAAAGGAGCTAAAAACTTACGTCCATACAAAAAGCTGCACATGCATGTTTGTATCAGCTTTGTTCATATTTGCCAAAACTTGGAAGCAACCAAGATGTCCTTCAGTAGGTGATTGGATAAATAAAATTTGGTACATCCAGATAATGGTATATTATTCAGTGCTAAAAAGAAATGAGCTAGCAAGCCATGAGAAGACATGGAAGAACCTTGAATACATATTACTAAGTAAAAGAAACCAAATCTAAAAATGTTGTATGATTCTAACCAAATGACCTTCAGGTAAAGGCAAAATTATGGAGACAGTAAAAAAGATCAGTGGTTGCTAGGGGTTGAAGAGCTGGAGAAGGGTGGATGATAGGTGGAGACAAGATTTTTAGGGCAGTGAAAATAATCTGTGTGATACTATAATGATGAATACATGCCATTATATATTTGTCCAAACCCATGGAATATACAATACCAAGAGTGAACGGTAATGTAAACTACAGAATTGGGTGATTATAATGCGTCAGTGTAGGTTTATCAATTGTAACAAAGGTACCTCTCTGAGAGGGAGGTTTGTAAAGTTGAAAATGGGGGACGCTATGCATGTGTAGGGGGATATATGGGAAATAGCTGTATCTTCCTCTTAATTTTTCTGTGAACTTAAAACTTCTCTAAAAAATTGCCTTTTAAAAACATAAATTAAAAAAAACATAAATCATAGAATATCAAATGAATTTTGTACTTGTGAGGCTTCACTTCAAAGTAGGTGTCCTTTGGGGCATCTCGGTGGCTCAGTCCCTTAAGTGTCTGCCTTCGGCTCAGGTCATGATCCCAGGGTCCTGGGATCGAGCCCCGCATCAGGCTCCCTGCTCAGTGGGGAGTCTGCTTCTCCCTCTCCCTCTGCTGCTACTCCCCCTGCTTGTGCTCTCTCTCTCTCTGTCAAATAAGTAAAATCTTTAAAACAAAACAAAAGTAGGTGTCTCTTCTCCAGCTCCAGCCCTACAGGGGCAGCTACTTACTATCCAGTAATAGCCCAGAGATTCCATGAGATCACATAGGCCTAATATGGTCAGTTTCCAATGTTAAGAAAAATTTAAGAATCCTCATTTTAAATGAAACACCCTTATAATTCAATGTTGACAACTAGTTCCCAAATGTAAATATTTGTTGAAGATTCAACTCAACATGACCAACACCAAACACAATAAGCATTCAGACTCTATTTTACAAACCATCCCTTCACTGTGTTTGCAGTAAAATCTCCCCATAATCTTATATGCGACTTCTACAAGTGATGAGTTGCTCTAACTTGAACATATTTTACCACATCAGATAACTCTATACTGAGGCTTATAGTAAAAACTTGTAATCTGATACAGTGTTAAGTTTCATAAAGGCAGGGATCTGTCCTATCCACAGACTAGAAAACTACCTGGCACATAACAACCATGGAATATTTGTAAAAAACAAAAACAAAACAGGGCACCTGGGTGGTTCAGTCAGTTAAGTGTCTGACTCTTGATTTGATTTCAGCTCAGGTCATTATCTCAGGGTCATGAGATCAAGCCCTGTGTGGGGCTCCACACTGGCCATGAAGCCTGCTTTGGATTCTCTCCCTCACTCTTCCCCGGCCTCTGCCTCCAACTTGTGCTCTCTCTCAAAAAAACAAAACAAAAAAACCCTGCACAATATATATAATTAAAAACATTAAAAATATATTTTAAAATTTACATAAATATATATAATGAATAAATGATAGAAGTAGACCAAGTGACATCTATAGGCCCCGTAGCCCACATGCTAATATCTGTTCTCCAAACTAATAGGAAGTTTTCCCCACAGTCTCTTATATGTACTCAGACTCAGGAATGAATATTTTGAATTTTGCTGGAATGCCCTTGCTAAATTTCTCATTTCAGTGTAGTCACTTTAAAATGCTAATTAAAGAATTGTAGTCTGAAATCAGGAGCTGGAGCCATCTTATCCATCTCTAGTATGAGAGATAGAACTAACAAAAGTTATAGAAGGCAACTCATTTTGCTCTAAAAATTGTAGAATTTATTTTTAGGTGATATTACAAGGTCTGAAGCAAATCATGATTTCTTCAATGTCAATAGTGTGATACTGATCCAATGCCATTTAGCTAATTTTTTCTAATTATGTCATATTTTAAGATGAACATAATTGAACAATTTTATAATTTAAGATGTTGGCCTTTTAAGATAGGAAACCTCATTTTTTTTTCCTCTGAATATGCTTTTTCAGCTCTGGTCTATTGCCCTTGCTGTCAAGGCTGCCTGGATGCTCTTCAACTTTCCCTTTTACTGGCTCCATGAATCTTTCTATGACACTGCAGGGTTGTGTGAGGGGCCCTTTGTATGATAGGTAATATGTGTACCTGCTTAAATTGCCCGTTAGACTGTTTGCCTCTTGAGGACTGTGACTATGTCTTGTCCCTATTATATTTATAGCTCTTACACAACCAACTGGTCCATTATTGATGTTCAATAAATATTTGATGAATGAATGAATAAATGACTTTCACTGGACTTAAGAAGGTGGCTATTACAACTGTGGATTTGAAATTATAATGCTCAGCACTGGAACATATAGGTATTTCCTTCACTCCTCTCTCATCCAGTCTGAGAGTCATCAGAATTCTATTAACAAGAATTTCAGCAATTATTTAGAATGATGATAATGTGAACACCTAGATGCTATCTGACTCACTATCCGTTAAATTCCTTTCAGCATGATTTTAACAACACTTTTAATATGCTGTGTTTGGATTAAAAAAACATGATATGCACAATAGCTTTAATCCAAATATTTGATTAGCCATAATACCACATTTCCCTGTCATTAAAGATAACAGATAATTTATTATTCCTGTTGTAATTATATTAATATTCTAGCTAAATGAGTCTATTTAAATCTAACATTAAACTCTCACTTTGGCTGATTAATATACACCAATAATTTCTTATGCTGATTTACCACGTTTTAATGCACTATATCCTCTTTTTCAAAATGCAGACAATCTTTATTTTCTTCTGGATATATTTATGAAATAAGAGTAACATCTGAAGAATCAGCAACTAATACTCATCTCTACCCTACACATTTTCTTAGGAGTATATTATGCACATAATAGAACCTTAGAGTTTTCTGTGAGATATTTAACATTATGGAGCCCCAAGGATGCATTTTAACAACAGCAAATATTTCCCTTTTGGGAGAGGGGATGTTTCAGTGATATAATGTGTAATAAGGCATTGTGCTTCTAATCTTGGAGGTTTGTGGGTAATGAGGAGATAAAAAACAAATAAAATAACTGTAAGCAGTTTGCTTAATGTTAAATGCAATAAAGAAGTAATCTGAACCCTGAGCATTGGTTAGCATGGGGCAAGCCTGACTGGAGGATTTTCTAAGTTATAGACCAGTCAGCCTCAACCACTGAATTAGTAAGTAAGCAGACACCAGCAGATGGAAAGAGCTGTTGATTGGTGCCTTGCTTCTTTCATTTCTTTTAGAAGCAGTTAGTTTCTCCTGGTGAATTAAGAGCTGAAAGTAATCTGCAAATTAAAATAATATAGAAACTTGAGTTGTCCTATAGACATAGCAATGTCGTCATGAAAGCAAAGGGTGTAGATAGGTGGCCAAGGGCTGCTCTACAATGCAATGTCTAATTATAACTGATGTTCTAGATTCTGTGACACAAGTCATAGTCCAATAGACAAAAGATGAAATTCTAGTGCTTTCAAGCTCTCCTGGGCAAGACGACCTTTCTTGAGAAGGAAAATGTTATAGCTCCAGGTGATAGTCATGTTCCATTTCACCATTACAATGGTATGTACTTAAGTTTCTAGTTGAGGGAATTTTAAAAATTCAGAAAATGAGGACAACACTATTTTAATCAACACACTTATTCAAAAGGGCAGTTCTCAGATCAGTAAAATTTCTCCTTTTCTTTCTCTTTTTAGCCTCATCTTTTCTGCCTCCCATGGTGATGACTCACAATCCCTGAGTTAATCATTTTGTTTTTATTAACTAATTCCATTTAATTTCATAATCATTCAATGACATGAATTTGTCCAGTTCAGCTGCTGAGGCAAAGCTGGTGGGAGGAATATATAAACTGGCTTTGGATCTAGAAATTTTAGGCTTCTTTGTTGCTTATACCACTTACATATCTGGATTTTGAGACTGAACAAAGCTTTTTCTAGCAAGATATATGGTGAGGAAACCTTAATCTTAAACGCTATTTCTTGGTTCCTTTCTTTGCTTTAGGTAATGCTAAAATGAGGGCCAAGTAGTATAACCTTTACAGTATTGATTTCCTTCAGAATACCCAAAGCCAGTATAGAAGGTTATGCAGCCAGCTGTTAGCTGGAGGTTCTACGAAGAAAAAAATAAACAAAACAGAGCTAGTAAAAGCCACCAGAGACTCTTCCAAAGAGCTTTAGGAATGCTTCACAACAATTCCAAGGAAGAGAGCTGTATCATAGTTTATGGTTAAACAGTGCAAACACAAGATAGGATAGTTTGCTAAACTTGGGGTAAATTAAAATGAATAACATGTCTAAAGAGGAATTATTATAACCACTTATTGAATATTTTCTTCATGTTTATAAAAAGAAAAATGTTAGTTTTTCACATCATTATTTAACGGATTCACTTAAAGAAAAATGTGTGTTTTCAAACTACATTAAAATGCCAAAGTGTTTTCAACATGGTCAATAACATGAGGTCCACAAAAAAAATTGTTTTTTCTTTTATTTACAGACTTTTGTTCATATAAATAGCATTTCCCATTGTAGGACTTAAGTTATATGTAATTTATTTGAAGCAATGTCTGTGTCTGTTACATTGACTAATATGATGCTATTAGACCAATGGATTAAGAAACAAAAAGCTTTGTGGATGAGAATATGATGTACATTTCCTGCAATATCTTCATTTTCTGGCTTTCCTATTAATACAATAGTGTTGGTCCATCCATTTTTTTAAAAAAGATTTTATGTATTTATTTGAGAGAGAGCACATGCATGAGCAAGGTGAAGGGACAGAGGGAGAAGCAGACTCCCTGCTGAGCAGGGCGTCTGACACTGGGCTTGATCCCAGGACTTTGGGATCATGACCTGAGCCGAAGGTAGATGCTTAACTAATGGAGCCACCCAAATGCCCTGGTCCATCCTTTTTTTAACTGTCTGTCATAGGGCAAATTCCATGCTAAGTCCATCCATATGTGTTCTGGAAAACCTGGGTTCTCGCCTCTCTTAACCTCACACTGATACTTAAGAAGTCAAAATGAGCCTGTCTGAAGGCCAACATGTTTGTCATACATATGGGATGAAGAAGTCTGTTATGTTTTGCTTTGCTAGGTACTGCTTTGAGCCATGACAATGATTATTGTGGAATTTGAACTGCCAATTCCTTGTGAGATCTCTCAGCTCCCATCATTCTTCATGGCTACAGACTCAGTCTCAATAACATAATTCCAACTCACTTTAATTCAAATCAAAGAAATTTTACTTTCATGTATAAATATTGTCCAAATAGTAATGCATATGGTAGTCCTATATGACATATAATCAGTGTATTTTATTATTTATTTTCTAAATTGTAAAATGAAGATATATATGTAAAACTTTTATAATGTATCAATATTAAAAGTACTACATATTAATGTTATAAAGTTTGACCAAAGTGACATAAATTAGAAAATTAAAATTTTTCATCATTTCTGTATTTAAAGGCAACTACTATTTACCATTTGTGTTAGTCAGCAAGGAATGCCATCACAAAATGCCACAAACTGGATGGGTTCAACAACAGAAATCTTATGTCTCACAGCTGTAGAGGCTTGAAATCTATCACAGTGTTGGCAGAGTTCCTTCTGAGAGCTGTGAGGGGGAATCTGTTCCATGATTCTCCTAACTTCTAGTGGTTTGTGGGCAATCTTTGCTGTTTACTGGCTTTGATTACATCATCCTTACTTAATGCCTTCTTTGTCACAGGGCATTCTACCTACTTGCATGTCTGTCTCTAAATTTCTCCTTTTAATAGGAACAATAGCCATATTGGATTAGGGGCCCACGCTACTCCACCTTGGCCTCATCTTAACCAATTATATCTGCAATCACTCTATTTACAACTAAGGTCCCATTCTGAGTTTCTACTGTTAAGACAACAGCATATGAATTTTGGGGGAATGCAATTCAACCCATAACACCATTTCATTATGTATACTTTGTATTTCTTGGGCTTATGTAGTAATAATTGTCATGATTTACTAAGCCCAGATGTACTAGTGACTACGCAAACCAATAGTTTCATTTTATTTGAGAAAATATCAAATAAATCATACCACTATCACCATTCTACTGTTGAGGAAAAACTTAGGCATAGAGTAAAGAAGTAATTTTCCCAGTGTCACAGAGCCAAGTACAAATCCAGGCTACCTGAACCCTGACTGTAGAAGATTCATGTTGTACATTGTTTTATAACCTGAATCTTAAAAGTCTCTTTGGTGTTATATAGGCCATTTGTCATGTAAACATCCTGGGCTTAGTATATGATAGAAGACTGAAACAGGTTCATATTAAGAAATGACTATATCCAGAACTATCTGACAAAACAACCAAGCACTTGATGCTTTTTCCATGACCTGTATTTATAAGTTTGGATTTCCAGATATTGGATCCACATCTTACTAGCTGTGTCAGTTTGGGGGGGGGGGGGTGAATCTTCTAGTAATAATGATATAATTGCTTTGCTTTGGTGTAAAATTTCAAATAAATATCTAGATTTTGATGGTAAAAAATAAATATTCTACATACTGTTTCCCATTTGTCAGCATCATATCCAGGACCACTGGATGAATTTCAAGTAATACAAATTTTTTAGAATAATAAATATAAAGAATCTAAAATAACATTTAAATGTTCTACTATTGAACTATATGAACTATTATTGGTATTATTTTTCATTTTATAAATGAGGAAAATTGGGCACAGAGTGTATAAGTTCTTTGTTTCAAATCATCCACATATTCAGGGCCAAGTCTGGGATTTGAACCCACATCTACCTCCCTTGAGAGCCAGAACTCTTGTTCTTTATCACTTTATGTGATAATAATGTTCTATAATGTATTTAATGAAATTCCTCTCCCATCCTTCAATCATTTGAATGCCAATTATCTGTCTCCTAAATATGCAATAACCATTATGCCCTGTTCTCCTTCATGAATGCAAAACTAATCAAGAGAAATACAATATTATTTAAGGGACTAATAATTCTTCACATTTTTTTAAATTCATAATAGCACAGGATTCAAATGTATTCAGTAAGTAGACATATACATATTTATTCTCCATAGATAATTTAATATTGTACCTTATAATGTTATAATAGTTATGAGATCAAACCAATATGTTCCTTCAGAAATATACTAATCTTCACAGACATTTTTCTTTCTAAATGCAAAAAAACAACACACACAAATAGAATATAAGTAAATGTGTATATAGTTAAATGAAGAGTGGGAACACAAATGAAGTTTTGACTTAAGGCAGAGTCATGAAGTGTAAGAGTTCTAGCAAGTGAAAAGACCTCCAGAACCATAATAATTTTCCTCATTACCAGTTTCAGAACTTAAAGAAGGACACGTTAGAATGTGACCTTTGTTAGTGATGGAATCTTTGTGTGATTTTTTCCCCCCTAATATCAAAGTTTAATTCAATTGAATATGTTGCCTTAATTATTTTCCTATACAAGATAATTACATTTTATAAAATATCTATAGAGATCACAAGCTCAAATATTCACAAATTGAGAAAATAAAAATTGAGGCAGGCCACCTTCTTCATATCTTTATTTTGTCACCATTTAGAGAGATCTGTGTATAGTAGAGTATTTCTATATCGTAAGAGAAACAACAGGGAAAATGTAATGACATAAGGCAGGTTACCTTCAGCCTTGGCGCTAGAGCTACACTAAGGTTGGGAGGGGATTATGGGAATTGAAGAGTGCGTGGCCTCGTGTGAGTCAGGAACACATAACCAGCTCCTGATGCTGGGCCCACTGTTGCCAGTGTGGCTGACATTTGAAGATAATCTGGAAGACCATATTTTATATGAAATTTTCCAATTTTTAAATGTTGGCTAAAAACAGTTATGCGCCAAACAAAATAAATCTACAGGCTAAATCTGTTCTTTAGATCGCCAGCATGAAACTTCTGAAATATTGGCTTTGGTTTGAAACAGTCTGTCAGCTGTTTTTTGGAACAGAGAAGAAAATTTTGAAATAGCATCAGTCAAAACCCTCTTTGTGATTCAGTTGTCAAAACTGGTCATTTATTTGTTTCATCTTAGATATTGGTCAAAGGGCACAAACTTGCAGTTAGAAGATGAATAAGTTAAAAAAAAAAAGATGAATAAGTTCTAGGGCTCTAACGCACAGCATTGTGATTATATTTAACAATTCTGTAAAAGGTACTTGAAAGTTGCTAAGAAACTACATCTTAAAGATTTCCACCATGAAACAGAAATGATAATTATGGGACGTGATGGAGATATTAACTAATCCTAGGGTGGTAGTCATATTGCAACATATAAATGTATCAAATCAATGTATTGTATCCCTTAGGCTTACACAGTGTTATAAGTCAATTATATCTCAATTAAAAAATAGATACTCAGCTATGAGAGCTAAGTCATCTTCATCTCTATCTATTCTTCACAGATCAGCCATAATGATCTTGTCTAGGTATAAAGCAGGTCATGTCACTCGTTTGTCCCAAACCACTGAGTTGCCATTAATAGTAAAAGCCAAAATCTTCTCACGTGACTTGCCCCCACTAACTTTCTACTCATGACCAGGACTCCTATGGCTCTTATCTCCCTTCCCTCTCCTTTATCTCCAACTCACTGACTTCCTTGATATTTCTTGAATGAACATTCCAAGAAGGTTCTTCTCTGAGGGCATTTAGCATTTTCTCTATCAGAATTCTCTTTCCACTTATATTTAGATGGCCAGCTCTCTCATTTCCCTCAGGTTTTCACTCAACAGTCATTCTCTAAATAAAGCCTTTCCTCACCTCTCTATCTAAAATTTCAACCCCCTATCCCTAATTTCTCATGGCATTCTTTCCTCTTTATCTTTTTTTTTTTTTCTTCACAATTTAACATACACACATACGCTGTGGATTTGTAGTGTTGTTTTTTATCCTTTCTCTGGCCTACTTTATGAATATTTAGTTATGATTTTGCCAAAACTTCAGAAATTTAATTCAAATGGACCAATTTTCTATACTCTTAATAAAATTGAGAGCATAGCATTATGTTCTCAACTTGCAAAGAACATTTCAGAGGACAGTATGGATCAATTCAATGTTTTTTGATGACTTATTTTATTAAAGTGATAGAGATTAGTGAGCCAAGGATAATTAATAATTTAAAATAGGATGTCTCTTTCAAATATTTAGTCTCCAGCAAGTCTTGGCTATTGACTGGAATATGTGATGAGTTACTCAAGTGTTTAACTTAATGAAAAAAGGGAGGTTAAATGTTGGGGTTAGCTGTCCAAGGGAATACTTTTATATTATGTAGCCATAAATACATTTTCTACCAGTCTGCTCAAATATTACCCATTGAACAGCGAATGTGATGCTGATATAGCATAAATCAGATTGTCATCCCTCTCATTCAAAATACTCTAATGCCTCTGTATAGTACTCAGAATAAAACTAAAAGTGATTAAAATGGCTTGCTCAGTTACCTCCTTCAGACCTTTACTCAAATGTCACCTTTTGGTTTTGCATTCTTGATGATATCAACTAAAATTGCAGTACCTTCAACTTCTAGTCCTCTCTTCTTTAATTTTGCTATATTTTTACGTTTTTCTTTATGCCTTTCTCCACTATAAATGTAAGCTATATGAGGGCAGAGATTTCCATCAGAATTTTTCACTAATGTATCTTCTACAATATTACCAAATCAATTAATTCACATATAAATTTCTATAATCTATACACATATACAACATAAATGCACATGCATAGTCTCTCAAACTGTTATTGATTATAGAGACTAAACAGAAATGCAAAACAGTTACTTTTCTTAATCGTAATTGTGTTTTTGCTCATTTACAACTATAATAATTTAAAATAAATTTAAAATTAAAATTTTTCTGAAGCTTAAAAATGAACATCAACCAATTCTTAGCAAACACGACTCTGACATTTGTGGGAGTCATTGGACAAAATGCATTGAAAAACAGGTGAACCTTTGACCAATACATGAGTTTCTGAGCCATCAGGAAGAACACACAATATAAAAAGGGGTACTTGTCATTGATGTAATAATAAAATTCAGTTATGAATGACAATTTCTGAATTGTCTAGTAATTTTATGTTGTAATATCACAACCAAAATTATTCACAAATTTAGTTGTCCATGGTATCATTCAGGATAAATTAGGTGACGTGGTGGTTTCAAACACATTTACAAGCCACTGAACATGTTCACAGCTCATTTTTATTTATGGTCCATATCTCGTGTGGCTCAGGAAGGGCAAGAGCTTCTCTTCTCATTGCGGTCCCTCAGGGTTGTGGAGTGAGAGGGTTCATATCAATAGATGCTTTCCAAATCTGGGCAGAGGGGAGGGAAAGTGGTGAAGTACAATTAATTTTTGAAAGTTTCTATGCACAACTGACACTCATTTCATTAACCTGAGCAAATGGTAGAGACGTGCCTAACTTCAAAGGAGATATAAAAATGCAGTAGTATCCTCTGCTTTGATGGAAGTAGACAAGAAGTAGAACTGAAATATGTGAATACGTATGAATGGCACTAATGATAATGCAAGGGTATTTAAAATGCAATAACGAAATTTTGCTGTAGGTAGTTCCAATGAAAATAAAGTTATGGGCAACTTATTGTTGAAAAAAAGGTTCAATTTTTGACAGATCATTGTGAAATCCCACTGTTCAAATGCCACAAGAAACATACTGCTAGATAATAATAATGATGATAAAGTTTAGTGAGCTTGCAGCAGCAAGGGAGGGCACAACCCGGAACAATCGTGGGGCATCACGATGAGGGAGTGACAGTTAGAGAGGCTTGTAGGCTTCCAACAGGATGTGTGTTCATGCTGGAAATTATCAGGAGTTTTTAAGGCAGCAGGGGCCACTTCTTGACTGCACAGTGTCCAGAAGTGGGAGGAATTCTGTGAGTAAATGCGGGACTAGGGTTGTCATTGCTGAGGGGGCAGCTGTCATTGCTATTAGCAGTGTGACCCTGTTGCAGTCTTGCTTGAGTCACAGTTCAGTCCAGCTCACAGAATGGGATTGCTCCATCTCTTCCTGTATTCCGTAAACATTAGTTATATGTGGTTGGGAACACTGTGTCCTGGTCGTCAGCAGAGCCAGAAGAAGCAATTCTGCTTTTCACAGAAAGTAGTTTGGAATTTATTATGTTTCATATAACTTTGTCATCTTTACAGCCAAAAAACAAAATAAAGTTTATTTTCACATGATGTTAATAGGTGGGAGTGGGCAAATGTCCTCTTAGGTTCGGTGTTTTCACTGTGTCTTCAGTTCATTGGTTAGGTTAGTGCTAAATAATGAAAAGAAAATAGAGATTTGGACCAGACAAATGAAGGCTGGTAAAAAATGCGTGGACCTAAGAATCAAAGACAGGTATGGACTCGATACATGGGAATTATATAAATTTAGCAAGTATATAAACTCTTTTTCTTCCCTTTCTCTATTGCAAAACACTAACCTTATCTACAGATTGATGATTCAGTCAAGCAATTCACTGATGTTTAAGCTAAAATGTTAGCATTTCCAAAAGCTAATACTAAACGATTCCAAGTCACTTCCCTAAAATAATATCAGCAACAAAAACTCCATGTGAGAAATGTATTCTTTTACCTTTTGACTACTTTTACCCATTTTTGCCATCTCCTACCCCCAGCCTCGGGCAACTATCAATCTGTTCTCTTATCAATGAGTTCATGTTTTTTTTTTGTTTTGTTTTTTTTAGATAAAAGGTCACAACTTCCTATTACAAAATAAATAGGTTTTAGGTGGCTATACTTAACAATATTTTATTGTATATTTGAAGTTGCTAAGAGAGTAGATCTTAAATGTTTTCATTACAAGAAAAAATATTTTGTTAATTATGTGAGGTGATTGTTAATTAAACTTATTGTGGCAATCATTTTGCAATATATACATATATCTAATCATTATGTTGTACACCTTAGACTAATACAATATTACATGTAATTATATCTCAATAAAATTTGAAAATAATTTTAAAAAAGAAGTGTGTTCTTTGGTGACCGCAATTCATTTTTTTTTTTTTTTTTTTTTTTAATTTTCATTAGGTACAAGCTACATTTCTGTGTTTAAACCCATTTGAGTAGCTTAAAAATAAATACAAACACACATACACAGATATATGCCCTCATAATGTTAGTATAAAGAAAGATCAAAAGTTATTTACAAAGAAAATTATGAGTAAGAAATATATTAGTAATGGAAATGTTTGTAACATTTGGCAAGCAGTAAGTACAGTACTATCATATATAATATAAACTATTTCCATGTGAAATGAAAACAATGATGCTTGCATCTTTTATCAAATAAAATAGGCTAAGCTAAAACCTTTTTTAAAATTGTTAAGTTTTTTTCAAGTTAAAAAGTATATTCATAAATAATAACCTAAAAAGGTGGGAGAGTGATGCAGTCCAGAGAAGACTATAAGGACCCCATAGATGTGCAGCTCAGCCACATATGAGTGGCGGGCCATGAAGCTGCTCATGGTTTCCAAGAACAAGCGGGCCCTCAAGTTCATCAAGAAACAGGTGGGGATACACATCTGTGCCAAGAGGAAGAGAGAGGAGCTGAACAACATCCTGGCAGCCATGAGGAAAGCAGCAGCCAAGAGGCGAATCCGCTCTACTCTGTACATGATAAAATATTTTTGGAAAAATAAAATTAATTAATAAAATGATATTTGCAGGTGTAATTGATTAAGGATCTTGAGACAAGGAGATCAACCTGGATTATAAAGGTAGATCCTAAATACATTTATACATATCCTTCAGGGAATTAGAGGAAGATTTCACATCACACCACGCCACACCGCCCCCAACCCCTCCTCCCCCCCCCCCCGCCCACGCACACATACTCAGGAGAAGTGATGTGAAAATGGAGTAAAGAAAGACCTGGAGATGCTGGCCTCAAAGCTGGGAAGTTTGGAGTGCGTGGCAACAAGACCATGAATGCCCCAGCCATCAGAAGTTTGGAGGAGCCTAGGGGTGGATTCTCCCCTACAGCCTCCAGAGGGAGCCCTGCGGACACCTTGATACGAGCCCGGTGATGATGATTTCAGAATTCTGGCCTCAGGATTGTGAAAGAATAAACTCCTGTTGTTTTAAGTCCTCAGTTTATGTTAATTTGTAAGAGCAGCCACAGGAAACTAATGCAAGCATCATATGCAAAATAAGGTTTAACATTGTATAGATTCAGATTATTGAAATAGGTTGTAAAAATTATGAGAAATCGGCTATTTTGACCTTGCCATTCTAACACAAGCTCAGAGCCTCCTAGTAACAGTGCTGTAGCAA
This sequence comes from Halichoerus grypus, assembly GCF_964656455.1. Lineage (NCBI taxonomy): Eukaryota > Metazoa > Chordata > Mammalia > Carnivora > Phocidae > Halichoerus > Halichoerus grypus. Next base: position 47,138,734 of record NC_135714.1, read on the forward strand.
GCAAAGATACAACAGTGTGGATCCTTTACAGAGATGAGGTTTTTGACAGGCAGGGTTTATTTTTTGTAAATTTATAAAAAGCTAGTTATATTATTTCTGGAAAAATTAGAGTAATTATTTATAGAAAGTGCCATTAATTAATTGTTTTCCATTTTGAGGAAAGTTTTGATTTTCCCACAGGAATTAATCTGAGTGATAGCTGTCTTCATATCAATTAAAAACTAGTTAAACTTCTGGAAAGTAGGCAGTGTTATTATAATGCTCTATCCTTGAAAACAACATAATTTACCAAAAGGAGGTTATAAAACAAAACAAAACAAAAAACAAAAAAAGTCATCTATGCTTAAATGCTAGGAAATGGTCATAACCTCACACTACAAACTTAGATATCTACCAGATAAACTACTATTTAATCCCAGTTAAAAGAAGATGCCTGACAACTGAGTTGACAAGGCTACCATTTAATGATATGAATAGCTAGCGGGAGAAGTAGGCTTCAAATGCAATGTAAAAAAATCTATTTTTTACATAGTAATTTCATAAGGATAATTAGACCTCAAAATTAACATGTAAAGTGGGCAATTTACTATATAACTAAGCAGTTCAGTCAAAATATACCTTTAGGACACATTGGTATGTGGTTATAATTTGTCTAAGACTAGGAAGAGAGTATATACAAAGCAAAGAAAAGGGGGTCTCCTGAGAAGACCATGCATTATGTCACCATTAACTATTGAGAACTGGGTTTGTATAGAATTGACCTCAGACAAACAAAAGAAGAAAAAGAAAGGGATACATGCAAATAAAATGCACTAAATGGAAAGAAAATGTAGATATCATGAAAAACCAATAAACAAAGAAAAATTGGGAAGAAAAGATTTTGTAAAGAGTAACTTTCATTCTCTTGGTTACGAACAAGAAAAACAAAGCAAAACAGAAAGCATCCAGGAACTCGATTAAAAAAAAAAAAAAAAAAAGATAAGACAATAGACTATGATGAAAATTGAGCCAGGCTAACTAAGGAAATAAATTAAGGAGAAATAACACAATTGGATACAATCAAGTGTAAATGAAGCAGAAAAGGGAGAATCAATAGTGTAGAAAGACAAATCAGTTTTATGGAGGACAGGCTTAAGAAAATCATATATAATGTGAAAACAAAGGGCAAAGAAAACCAGCCAGTTTATATAAAGAACACAATAAGGACAAGGAGATCTGAAATAGTGGTATTCTAGTTTACCTGAAAGGAACGAAGGCAATGAAATATGAAATAGTCAAATTAAAACAACAACAAGAAGAAAATTTCAATGAAGTAAATGAAAATGTGAATCTTTAACAAAAAAAATATAAAATGAAAGAAATCTGACTATGGCAAAATTTACATTGATCCCAATTCTCCATTCTTCCTTGTGTTCAGAGCCTTTGTTCATGGGACTTTGTAGTTCTTCCCACTGGAAGTGGAATTTACTTTTCTGCTCCTCTGATGATGGACTTGACCATGAGACTCACTTTGACCACAGGCATATGTGAGGAAAAGGCAGTGTACAATATTTATGCTTAACATCAAGAGACATCACATTTCCTCTTGTTTCTCTTGAGCTTCTTCCATCCCCGTGAGAATTTTATCTATGCCCTCATGTCCAGGCCTCTTACTGGCATCTTCCAATCCCCCACTCAATGGTCCAGAGAGTATAATAAACACGGCGCAGACATGAGCCCAAACTGCAGCTTAGAGCCATGTACAGCTAATCCCAACCTATATCCAGCCCCCCGGCAAGCCCACCATCATGTGATCACATGTCAATTACTGATTTAAATCAGTACATTTTTAGGTGAACTCTTACATGGCATTTTTGTGGCAATAGTTTGCCTTCATATTCCCTACACAGTGTATTCTTCATACCCCTACCTAGTGTGCTGATATTTTGTGTATATACCTTATATATTTATCTGTTTACCTGTTTATTGTATCCACAATGCAATGGGAGCTCAGTTAGGGTTGAGGTCTTGGCTGCTTCTGCACTGCTCTACACTCAGCATCTGAAAATGTATCTGAAAGGAAATAGTCAATAGATTATTAATAAATATTTTGATACATTAATAAACAAATGCTAGTAGTCAAGCAAATATCTAGTTTTAACAGAAGTCCCTAACCAACCTCTCTATGGAAGCATAGAATCTACATAATTTCCAATAAAAGCTACTTCATGTCACCCTCTAGACAACTGGACAATTAGCAGAAATAAAAACTACAAATATCAGAACAGAACAGTATCAAAGTGCTGGTGGTAGCACTGAATGTAGTTATAAACATAGAATTGTGTTAAACTAACACAGATAATCACAGATATGAAGTTATATTGTACATTGTGAAAAATTCACTACATCATGAAAATCTTATGACAATTTATCTACAAGTCTGAGAAGAAAATCTCAAACATGGAAAAGTGATTTGAAAAGGTAGTAGAAGAAGGTATAAGTAAATTATCATTTTAGTTTTTATAAAGAGAATCAGTATTCTGTTTGGTTTCTAAGGTTGATAAATCAAGAAATATAAAGATTGATAAAAACATGTACATAAAATTCTGTGAATAGGATGAAAGCATTGTATAATTTCCAGACTATCACCAAGAAATAAAAATGAAACAATAATACAAATCATAAAGCACATGCTAGAAAACAAAGGCAATTGTTAGGAAACATTAAAAACCAGAAAATCAAATAAGATGATAAAGTAAAACCAAAATTTTAGTCCAAATCAATATATACAAATGTAATAACTTCACACTCAGGGTTATAAAATTAAATCCAACTACATAGGGTTATTGCATTCAACCGTATATTGTTTATAAAGAGACCTACCTAAAACCAAATGAATTAAAAGCATGAATGTAAAAGAATGGAAGAGATGAAAAATTCAAATGAAAAGAAAACAGTTTCCACAACGTAAAGTAAAAAAATAGTAGCAAAATACATAAAACAAAACAAAAAAAATGCTAGAAATGCAAGAAGGGCAAAAAAAGTGTATTTGTCTCCTCTGACAAGTCAAGCAGACAAAAAGTGAATAGAGAAGTTCTAAATAGACCTATTTCAATTTAAGTCAAGAACACAAGAAAGACAAAGAAGAGCTTAAAAATCCAGGAACATTAGAAATAGTAGAAACTACATCACAAACAATTAAACAAAAATAATGGGAAAAACGTACAATGCTATCTGAAAAGGGACTCAGAGTACATACAGTAAAGCAAAAGCATAATTGTGGCATGTTTAGAAAATAACTATAATGAGCCCAGCACATTTTCAAAATCTATGGAATATGGCCAAAGTTATACTCAGAGGTAAATTTGTAGGCTTAAATATTTTTATTACCAAACAGGAAGAGTGAAAATAAATTATAGACCTCAAGAATTTAAAAAAGAGAACATAAAAACAAATTAAAATAATGGTACCTAAAATACAAATGTGGGGGGAAAACATTTTTGGTTAAATTGGGTAGAAGAACAGATTAATCCAAAAAATTTGTTTCCAACCCTACTTGAGGTCCTTGGAATATATTAGTGTACAAGTGTTTTAAAATCAAGGTCCATTTAATTCTTAAGGAACAGCTCATCCCAATCTTATCAAACTCTTTCAGACAGTATGAGTTTAAAAAAAAAAAATACAAAACAAAAAAACTAAGAGGCCAGTATATACTCTAAATTCATACTAAAAAAAAAAAAAAAAGGAAATAATAAATATAGTTTAAGATACCTTAAATATTAGTATTGACCAAAATTGATTATACTCTAATAATTCTCTAAGAGAAATTAAAATTAAATATTAGTTTCTTAAATTTTAAAATAATAAAGTGTTTTATTTAAATTCAAAATATACTTTTCTTTTTCTTAGAAATCCAAAGCCCAAACGAAGTCTAAAACTATTCTCCCCAATTCCTTTTTCTGTTGAGTCCCACATAGATTCCATCTCAAAGCTCATGTTCTTTCCACAGCTGGATCCTCTGTAGTTTTGTTTGGTAATTGGTAAAGTTTCTCCAAAGTCTCTGACTTGTAACTGGTTCAACATGAAGTCTGTAATGTGCCTAATTATATATTTAAACTGCCAAGGTTAGGTGTACAATTTAGTGAATTTTTCAATATGTACAGTCATGTAATCATTATCCCAATGATGAGCTATAACATTTCCATCATACCAAAATCTCCCTGTAGCACTCTTCAGTCAACCCCGGAACCCTGACAACCACTCAGCTGCTTTTTATTATTATAGCTTGACTTTCCAGAATTTTGTATGAATGGAGTGTTAACATACATACACTGTTTCTGTCATCTTCCACTTTTAAGATGCATCCATGTTGTTCCTTGTTTTCAACAGTACATAATCTCAAACTGTAAACAACCCAAATGTTCACCAACTGGTTAATAGATACATAAAAATTAATATACATTTATACAATGGAATCATTCACATTTTAAAGAGACCAAAATATTAGGAACAAGATTATTAGAGGACTAACCACATAACCACCAAATTTGGTAGACAAATCCTTCTTGATCCTACATACTCCAGGACCCAGTACTTGGCATTACTAAAGTCCAAGACAGACTTTCATTCCTATACAAGGGAAGGAGTACAGAAATATGTCTTTGGTTTTAGCCAAAACCCAGAAATAGACAGTCAGTCTGGAACACCAAGCAGTCTGTGCCAGTTGTCTGGAATCCATGATGAATTCATTAACATTCAATTAGGAAAAGTCCCAACAAGAATTTAATTTTGTCACAATACATTTACCACATCTAGAAGCCAGCCATTCTATGAAATCTGCCTCCTAGGCAAGGTTCTCACATTTGTTTCAGCAGGAGAATCATACTCAGCAGATTTCTGAACCAGAGCTGCTGTTACTTGAAGCCTGCGCCATGGTGGGTAGAAACTGGGGGTGGGGTGGACTTGTATGAACCAAACTTCAGTTATGTGCTCCTCAAAATACTTTTTCCCTCTATTTTCAATTCTATAAATTGCTCAGTAATAATTCCTCTGGGCACAAGCTGTATCTGCATCCCTACTTACTATAATTCTCTTGTCTTAAAATACACTCTAATATTTTTGTAGAGTATTTTTCATTCTTGAGCTTGTGGACAAGTCTCTATATCCCTCCACAGAATCCTCTGCAGCCCCAAATGCAGAATGGAATTTGATTCAGTGTATTTAGTCATGTCTACATAAGCCTAGCTCTAACAATTTAAAGCTTGAAATTCCCCTGTGCTCTATAGAACAAGCAAACTCAGATGCCTTACATTTTAACTGCAATAGAAATTGTTCTGCACATAAATGCTTAAAAAGACTAGAAGTATCCAATTTTTACCATAAAATCTTTGCTTCAGCCAAACATTCCCAGGAAATCCTGCACCTGTGTTGCAAGCTAGCAACAGCCTGCAAAGTGACACTGCCTGAGCCTGCAAGGGTGGCTTTGGGACTGTGACTGTGATCTTGGCCACTGGTAGGGCCAGTGTTGGAGAGGTCTCCCATGACCATTGCTGTTTTTATGATTATACTCCCCCTTCATCTGTGCCCACTTACTAAGGTCCCTGTAACACTGTGATATATCTGAGAGGCTCTCTCAGCCCCAGTATAAGCCACTCATCCTTTTCTTTTTGCTTATACTCACTTAAACCCATTCACCCGTATGTATCTACCTTTGACATTCCTGAGGAATCCGACATGTTCCCTAAGATTCAAGTACTTTTTCCCACCTCTCTGCTTTTATTAGCATAGCTACTCAACTGTGGACAAAACGTCCATTAACAGGAGTCACCATCAAATGCAAAATACCACATAGGCCAAGGCTTAAAACCTGTAGTCCAGATGCCACTAAAAATCATTAAAATCAAAACTCTATTCAAATCTTAAAGTCTAAGGTCAAAACCCATGTGACTAGGCTCCACAAAAAACCTCTCCTCCTCCTGTATATTTTGTATTGTATTTTGTGTTCTATTCCACAATTATCTCCAGTCATGCAAAAGGTATTGGTGTCTCCTAGGGTACTCCAGAAATACTTGTATATAAGTAGTAATATTAGGTACTGAGTCCTGGACCTGCACCTTCCCTGGTGAGGTTCTAAAAAATTTGAAAATTCAAAGAGTGACTGGTTAGGTGGAGGATAGAATATGGCCATTATTTTTGATACCAATTGGATTGGGGAATGTAGTTAGTATGGAATCTAAATGGGCCTCTTAACTGAACTCAAAAATTAAGGAATTATATTCACCCACTTACCAATAACATTAGGCCAAAGAAATGAGCTCCATGTAGATAGTCTGATCAAGTGATGTTTGTAGCATTGAGAAGCAGAGGAAATCCATGATTTCCATTAGCACACAGATGCTAAGATAAAGAGAACAGCCTGGGCTATGCATACCATTTATTTCTTCCTAAATTTCTAATCAGCTAAGTCACTGCAGTAACTATAGGGAGGAGTGATTAATGGGAAAAGAAATGGCAAGAATCTTACTGCTATTGGAGCACCATGCATACAGAAGAAAGTAACATGATTGCCGATAATTTCTTCCAACAGGTTTAAACAAATTCTTCACAAGATAACTTATTGTCTTTGAAATATAGATCTGTGGTCTCTTAGTTGTTTATCAAAAGATCTGGTAGGGGCGCCTGGGAGGCTCAATCATTAAGCGTCTGCCTTCAGCTCAGGTCATGATCCCAGGGTCCTGGGATTGAACCCCGCATTGGGTTCCCTGCTCAGCGGGAAGTCTGCTTCTCCCTCTCCCACTCACCCTGCTTGTGCTCCCTCTTTAGCTGTCTCTCTCTCTCTGTCAATTAAATAAATAAAATCTTAAAAAAAAAATAAAAAGATCTGGTAAAATTGAAAATCAAAGTTCTCTATATATTTTATTTAAGATTATCAAAATTAGGTTGTATTTTTTCAGTTATAACCATATTTAAAATAAATTTTAAAGAGAATACAGAGCTCCCTTTCTCTTCAAATGAGCTGCAAAAAAAAAAAATAAATAATAATAATCCACTAACTAAGAAAAGGCTGGAAGAACTATAAAATTGGAGTGATAAACCGCTCCAAGGAAGGAAGGGACACCAGGGACTGGCTCATGTGTGGCAGAACATGGGAAGAAGACATGGCTGACATAGATGAGTAAGAATAAATTGAGCTAACATTTTAAATAATTGTCAGGCTCTGCGCTCAGCACGGAGTCTGCTTGAGATTCTCTCCCTCTGTGCCTCCCACTCATGCTCTCTTTCTCCCTAAAAATAAATAAATCTTTAAATAAATAAATAAATGTGACAAGGATGAGTATGGTTTAGAGTGATAGTATAGGACCTTTTGGAGCCCCAGAAAAAAAGTGGAAATCGTACTAGTTGCAGGCTCTTTTTCATAGATCTCCATTAGATGCTAACAACAAAGACTGGTGGTAGTGGATGAGTCCGGCGAAAACCTCTGTCTCTCAATGCCTGTAGGAAGGATTTTATTGCTGCCATTGAAAAGGTTCAAAACTCTATGCTTTGCTTGAACTCCATCTTTCTCACTGAGAAAAAGCCTTAGCTAGAGAAAGAAGTGGCAAATGCTGCTGTTGCCAGGATACAAGTCAAGTCTGATCGTGAGGAGGGGAAAGGCAAAAGGAAAATAACTTACAAACCTGAGAGAGTGGCAAGAAACATTCCTGAGCTCAGGATCCTATGTCAATACCATTAAAGATCTCCTGTTTGTAGAGGAGCAAGCTCTCTTCTACAGAAGTCCCACCAAAGGTACAAAATTTCACTTTCCTAGGGAGATGGCGAAGAAACAGAGAAAACCCTACCTGTGAGGCCAGGCTACTACCTCTAAAACCATACTAGTGAGCAGTGACTAATAAAAAGCAACAGCTTAACACTAAATGGGGGACAAGATAATGGAGAAGACATCCTCTGTGGCACAAGTGTATAGGAATGGCTGAACATCACCAGTAATACATATTGACAACATATACCTCTGATATGATGCACCAAGAAGGGCACATTACTTTTGTGGTACTTTCGCCAAAAACACATTACCTCTAATTAATCATGAGAAACACCAGACAAGGTCAAATGTAGGGACATTCTATAAATAAATGATTAGGACTTCTCAATGTGTCAAGATCATGAAAAACAAAGAAAGATTCAGAAACTGCCACAGACTGGAAGAGACCAAGGAGACATGACAATTGCATGCTGTGGGGGATTATGGATTAGATCCTGGAATTACATAAAGAGACAGTAGTGGAGGGGCGCCTGGGTGGCTCAGTCGGTTAAGCATTGGACTCTTGGTTTTGGTTCAGGTCATGATCTCAGTGTTGTGAAATCGAACTCCACATCAGGCCCCGTGCTCAGTGTGCAGTCTGCTTGAGATTCTCTCCCTTTCCCTCTGCCCTTCCCCTCACTCATGCACTCTCTCTCTAAAATAAAATAAATAAAATCTTTAAAAAAAAAAGGAGAGACATTAGTGGCAAAATTGGATAAATCCAAATACAATCAAAATTTCAGTTAATAATATGTACCAATATGAATTTCTCAGTTTTGATAATCATGCTTAGGTTATGGAAAAAATTAACCTTAAGGGAAGATGGGTGAAGATTACCCAGGAAATGCCTCATAACTCTTTAAATTTAATATTATTTCAAAAGAAAAAAAAAGAAAGAAATTATACCAGCATTAGGAATGAAATTCAGAGTCTCACTAAAGATTCTGCAGATATTAAAAGGAAACTAAGGAATATTAAGAACAAATTTATTCCAATATGTTGACATGTATGAAGTGTATAAATTCTTTGAATTATAGAAACTATCAACATTAATTGAAGAAAAAATAGAAAACCTACCTTGTTTGATTGTTAAAGAATTGCATTTATATTTTAAAACCTTCTGACAAATCTCTAGGCCTAGATAACTTCACTGATAAATTCTACTTAATACTTAAGGAAGAAATAATACCAATTTTATATCATCTCTTCTGGAAAGTAGAGGAGGTAGGAATAGATCCCAATTGATTTTTTGAGATAAAAATTATCTTGATCTCAAAACAAAGGAATTACAATAAAACTGTGAAACAATATTCTTCATGAACATAAATGCAAAAATATTCAACAAAAATATTAGTAAACCAAATCCAGATAAAACATCAGTCTTGACCTATACCTTGTACAAGGCTGCATGGAGGAAATGCAGAGCACCAGACAAAGAACAGATAATACATGATGATCAAGTGGAGTTTATTCTGGAAATTTAAGGTTTTTAACATCTGAAAATCAATCAATGTAGTTCTATAACTACAAACTGAAGAACAATAAGATTATTTCAAATGATGCAGAAAAAGCATTTGACAAAATTCAACAAAAATTCATGATTTAAAAAACTATAAGCAAAGTGGGAATTAATGTGAACTTTCTCAACATGATAAAAAGCATCCTTGAAAAATCTACAACTAACATGAACCTCCATTGTAAAACAGCGAATGTTTCCTTGAATATTGGGAACAAGGCAAAACCACTCTTCATTAAATATTAAACTGAAAGTCCTAGCAAATGGATTAAATTAAGTAAAAATTCATAAAATGAATATAGAATGAAAAAAGATGAAAATTATTCTTATTCACAAATTTCTATGAAATTCACAAATTTCTATTCTTATTCACAATTTTCAAACATCCTACTGAATCTAAAAAAAGCTATTACAGGGGTGCCTGGGTGGCTTAGTCAATTAAGCGGCCGCCTTCTGCTCAGGTCATGATCCCAGGGCTCTGGGATCCAGCCCCGCAAGAGCTCCCTGCTCAGTGGGGAGCCTGCTTCTCCCTCTGTCCCTCCCCCTGTTTGTGCTCCCCCCATCATATAAATAAATAAAATCTTTTAAAAAAAAGCTATTCCAACTGATAAGTTAGATTATCAAGGATATTAAAAATACAATTAATTTATAGAATGCAGTCACTTTTTTATACTAGTAAAGAACAATTGAAAATTAGATATTTTTAAAAATACAACAAAATTGCAAGAAAATATGAAACACTAATTGTATATGTACAATTCCTTTTCACTGAAACTATAAAGCATCCATATGGTAAATTAAAGAGGACTTAAGTAACTGGGGCAATATTCTTTTTTCATGGATTGTATTGTGCAATATTGTAAAGATATTGATTTTTCCCCTAATTAAGCTATAAATTAAATGCAATTAATTTAGTTATATATTAAATGCACTTGAAAAAAAGGCCAAGAGGTTTTAATATAAATTGACAATTTTTAAATAAAAATAGATAATCTAAGTCTAAAGTTCTATGGGGGGATGCCTGGGTGGCTCAGTCGTTAAGCGTCTGCCTTTGGCTCAGGTCATGATCCCAGGGTCCTGGAATCATAAATAAATTCTTTAAAAATAATAAATAAAAAATCTTAAAAAAAAGTTTCTATTGATAAGCAAAGGAATTAGAATAGCAAAAACAAAAACAAAAAAGAATTGGAGTAAACATCTACATAATTAAAGGACTTACAAATTTGCAAAAAAGAAGACGGTATGGTATTGATAAAAGGACAGATTCATAGATCAATGGAACAGAATAAGGATACCAGAAATAAATCCACTTTTTATATTCCATTGATTTCCAACAAAGATAATTCAACAGAAAATTGATAGACTTTTCAACAAACAGTGTTGGAACAATTACATATCCACAGGTAAAAAAATATCAGTATTGACCTCTGTCTTGTACAAGTCTGCTCTGAGGATATACAGGGAACTGGGGGGTGGGAAGTGTGTGTGTATATGTGTGTTTTGTTTTTTGGGGAGTCTGTCAGGCCCTTTGTCTACATCAGCGATTTGAGGCAGTCCAAATGAACATGTCAGCAACATCTGGCAGACCATTTTAAGATAATCCTGTGAAAGAAATACTGTGCCAGGGGCACCTGGGTGGCTCAGTTGTTAAACATCTGCCTTGAGCTCAGGTCATGATCCCAGAGTCCTGGAATCGAGCCCCACATCAGGCTCCCTGCTCCACGGGAAGCCTGCTTCTCCCTCTCCCACTCACCCTGCTTGTGTTCCCTCTCTCACTGTGTCTCTCTCTCTCTCAAATAAATAAATAAAATCTTTAAAAAAAAAAAAGAAAGAAAGAAAGAAAAGAAATACTGTGCTAGCCAGGAAGTGATCCACTTACTATCTGCCCTTTTGGAATTAAGGCCCATCTATTGGGTCCAGAATTATCTTATAATCACAAGTGCCAGAGTTTCTCAGGGCATCTGGTTGACTTAATTGGTGGGTAAAATGGTTGGAGAGTACCCCAAAGGGGAGAAATAATGACTGGGGCTCTTGTGGGTTGTCTCAGGCACTTAAGGGGTACATTGAACATTCTGAGGGGAGCTCTAAAAGTTAGAGGGATGGTGCAGTGGTGCAGAGCCTCTAAGTGGGACAAGAGCCCAGGTCTAACAGAGGTACTGTGGTAAGCCATACACAAAACTCAATTTAAATTGGATGATAAATCTAATGTAAAATCTAAAATTGTAAAATTTCTGATTGATAACATTGGAAAATCTTTACAGTTGGGTTAGTCAAAGATTTTTTTTTTTTTTTAGACAACACATATATATCAGGAAACGTAAATAGAATAAGATGTGTAAATTTGACTTTGTCAAAACACTTCTGCTATTTGAAAGACAGTTAAGAGAATGAAACCAGACACAGACTAGGAGAAAATATTTGCACAGCACATATATAGATAGCAGACATAAATGACATATATTCTATATACATCAAGAATTATCAACACTCGAGATGCCTGGGTGGCCCAGTTGGTTAAGCATCTGCCTTCAGCTCGGGTCATGATCCCAGGGTCCTGGGATCGAGTCCCACACCGGGCTCCCTGCTGAGCAGGGAGCTTCTCCCTCTCCCTCTGCCTGCAGCTCCCCCTGCTTGTGCTTGCTCTCTCTTTCTTCTCTGACAAATAAATAAAGTCTTAAAAAAATTTAAAAAAAGAATTATCAAGACTCAATTATAAGAAACAACCAAATTTAAATATGGGTAAGGATTTGAATAGACACATCTCCAAAAAAATACATAAATGATAAATAAGCACATGAAAAGATGCTCAGCATCACTAGTCATGAAAGAAATGGAAATCAAAACTATAATGAGATATCATAATACACTTATTAAAGTGGTTTAAAAAAACAACTAAACATTTCAAATGTGGGGAGTGAAAGGACCAATTGCAACATACAAGTGTTGCTGATGAAAATTCAAAATGATAAAGCTACTTTGCAAAAGAGGTTGGCAATTTCTTTTTTTTTTTTTTTAAGATTTTTAAAATTTATTTATTTGTCAGAGAGAGGGAGAGCACAAGCAGAGGGAGTGGCAGGCAGAGGGAGAAGCAGGCTCCCCGCTGAGCAAGAAGCCCAATGCGGGACTCGATGCCAGGACCCTGGGATCATGACCTAAGGCAAAGGCAGATGTTTAACCAACTGAGCCACCCAGGTGTCCCGGATGTTGGCAATTTGTTATACAGTGAAACAGTTTTACCTTATGACTCAGTAACCTCACTACTAAGTATTTACCCAAGAGAAATGAACTCATCTGGCTACACAAAAACTTATATATAAATATTTTTATCAGGTTTATGCATAGTCACCCAAAACAGGAAACAAATTGTTCAGCAAGTTGTAAATAGGAAAAAAAGAAAAAAAAAAAAAGATATATCCATACAATGGAATACTACCAAGCAGTGAAAAGGAACAAATTACTTATACATAAAACAATGTAGATGATCTTAAATGGATCATCCTAAGTGAACAAAGCCAGGTTCAAAAATTACATAACCCACGATTTCATTTCAATGACATTCTAGAAAACACACACATGTTGGGATAGTAAATAGATCAGTGTTTTCCAGGATTTGGGAATGGACCCAAGGGATTAACTACTAAGGGTAATAAGGTAACTTTTAAGAATTATGAAATGTTCTATATTTTGATTGTGATATTGATAATGACTGTGCATTTATCAAAATTCACAGAACTGTTCACCAAAGCCAGGGTAATTCTTAATTATATCTCAACTGAAGTTTAATAAAAGAGGCAATAAAAACTACATAATTTTATACATGAAAAACCTATTTTCCCCCAACACCATCCCTCACTACTATCTATCATCAGATGATCTCTATTTATTAAAAGTATATATATACAGAGACATATTTTTTCTATTGTCTTACTTATTTTTACACATTTTATTTTAAGTTCTTAGACGCCTAAGAAGTTACAAAAACAGTACAGTGTTCCCTTAAACTCTATCTTTATATTTCCTCAGTGATAACATCTTATATAACAATGGTGTATTATAAATGGTGTATTATAAAATGGTGTATTATAAAAACAAGAAAATGAAATTAGTACAATACTATTAAACTGTAGATATCATTCAGATTTTACTAGTTTTTACATGCTCTCATATTGTTACTGTTATTTGTTTGTTTTGTATGAAGAGACTGGGTTATAAGCCATGGGTTATAGCACAACAAATGCTTTGATCAATGCTATGGAATACTGCCCAGGTTTTAAATTGACTTCCAGTTGGCACACAGCACACAGTGAGACAAAACTCTGAAAACCAAATTTACATGTGAACCACAGCCCACAATGCCTGAATACATAGCATTCTAAAACCCAATCAGATTGACTGCCCGCTAATGTAAGAGTTAAATATGAACCAGGGTCTCATAGCAATAGTTAAACTGCCAAGGTACAATGCAAAATTAATCATCATAAGAAGAACAAAGAAAATCTCATTTTAAATGAGAACAGATAATCAACAGATGCCAATACCAAGATGGCACAGCTGTTGGAATAATCAGATAAGTATTTTAAAGCCACATTCTTTAAAATGCTCCAACAAGCAATTATTAACATGCTTAGATTAAAATTGGAAAAAAAAAAAAAACAGATGATCAGCAAAAGATAGAAGACTCTTATATTTTCTAATTATATCTTTAAAGAACTGCAAAGATATTTTAGAACTGAAAAATACAAAACCAAACAAAAGCAAAATTCTTACTGGAGAGCTCAATAGCAAAATGGAGATGACAAAAGGAAAAAAAAATCAGTGAACTTGAAGATAAATCAATAAAAATTATCCAATCTGAACTGTAAAAATGGATTGAAAAACAAATGAATTAAACATGTTCCATAGGGGTGCCTGGGTGGCTCAGTCGGTTAAGTGTCCAACTCTTGATTTCAGCTCAAGTCATCATCTCAGGGCCATGAGATCGAGCCCCACATCGGGCTCTGTGCTGGGCGTGCCGCCTGCTTAAGATTCTCTCTCTCCCTCTCCCTCTGCCCCTCTCTTTCTTTCTCTCTCTCTCTCAAACAACAACAACAAAACATGTTCCATATGACTTGTGGAGCAATGAAAACAAAAGATCTGACATTGTGTTTTCAATATTCCAGAAAGAAAAAGAGGAAAAGTTATCTGATGAAAATATTTGAAGAAATAATGACTGAAAACTTTCCAAATGTTAAAGTTGTAAATGTGCAGACACATGAAGGTCAGTAAACTCTAAGTGAGATAAGCCCAAAGAAATCAATAACCAGACACATACACATGATAATCAAATTTCCAAAAACCAAAGACAAAGAAAAATCTTGAGAGAGAGAGAGCCAAGATACATAGCCTATAGGGTAGCAATAAGTTGAATGACAGAACATTTCTCATCAGGAGCCAGGAGTTAGAGGAAGTAACATTTTTGAAATTCTAAAAGAAAAGGACAGTCAATCCATAATTTTATATTTAGTGAAAATATCCTTCAGGAATAAAGGATAAATGAAGACAATGGCATATAAAGAAAAACTAAGAAAATTATTTCCAGCAAAACTGCTTTAAAATAATTTCTAATAGAAGTTCTTTAGACATAATGGAAATGATAAAATAAAATATGGGATATTATACACATGTTTTTCAATGATATAAAACTTGACTTATTGATTTATGATATTTAGACGTTCTCAACTAGTTCCTTGTTGTGCTATTCAACTATTAACTATCAATCGGTTCTTCAGACATTTAGGAACTCCATCCAACCCGTGAAATAAACCTATAGTAAATTTCTGGCCATTTATACATGCTTTTAGCTCTGGAGTTCACAGGATTAATTTCTACTTATCCTTCAGGTCTCAAATAAAATATGTTTTCTCTGAGCTTATTTCCTGAATTTGCTCAGATAGTTGTATATGTTTCTACATATGAGACTGCTGCATGGCATTTCTCCTATCATAATAATTAACTTTAAGTTATTGATTTATTGCTTTCTTAAAAGGGACTATGACTCTATTTTTCAGTATTATATTCCCATAAGCTAGCAGACATTCTGGCCCATAATAAACATTGGAAACAATTGAAATATGAGTATAGAATGGGTACTTTCTCACTATACCTTTGTTTAAATAAATGGATAACTTCAAGAAAAATATCACGTTTTTAATATTATTCTAGAATTATCTGATCATCAATCTTAAATGTAAAAATACAATATCAATTTAGCATTTGATATTACATAGACTATTTCCTTGAAATCTCAGAATAATTTATGAAAATAACACTATTATTTTCCCTATTTTTATAAAGGGAGAAATTGAGCCACAGAGAGGTTAATGCATACTCCTAAGTTATAGTTGGTTAGCAACTGGGCAGGATTTGAATAAATGAAATTTTGAGAGGTAGTTCAACAACTTGCTATTTTACAGTTGCTAATTTTTATTATGTTTGAAAGAAGGGATTGCTTCCAAAGAAAATCATTTATCAATTGACATTTTCACAATTGGTTATTTTCCACATTGTCCATTTCTTATAAATAATATGATATATAAGTTTGGAACTGTGGTCATGCATATGTGATGCTTCACCACATTTTTTTTTAAAGATTTTATTTATTTGTTTATTCATGAGAAAAAAAGAGGCAGAGGGAGAAGCAGGTTCCCCAAGGAGCAGGCAGCCCAGTGCAGGACTCGATCCCAGGACTCTGGGATCATGTCCTGAGCCGAAGGCAGATGCTTAACCATCTGAGCCACCCAGGCACCCACTTCACCACATTTTTAAGCTTTAACAAAAATATCCAATCAGATGATGACAGTCAAATGTACTTTTGGACGTGTCAATATTAGAATGCAAGTTTGACCTTGAATATTCTTTATTCTCAGCACATATTCAAACTATTGTGGAAAGGTTCATTTTAAATAATAAAATGTATAAAAATAACAACTATTACTTAATTTTCACTATATATCATATACTTTTCTGAGCAATTAACATATATAATTAAATTAAACCTTTATAATTTTTATATATGAGATACTGTTGGTTTCCTTGGCCAGTAGAGGAGAAACTGAGGCCCAGAAAAACAATTTAACTTGTTCAGCAACACACAGGTAATTATTGTTTGCAAAAACTTCATAAATTTGTGTATTTGAAAGGACTCGTCAAACTCCACAGAGCATATCCATAGCAAGGCTTTTACTTAAAAGTACAGAATGAGAGACAATGTAGGCAAGCGTTGAGAATATGAGTCATCCAGGCAAAATCTCACCAGGGTTCTTACACAGACAGGGACATTCTTTGTCTTTCTGGATTAAACCACCCAGATCTATGTTCTGAATTCTTTGTCCAGAATTAGCTGAGGGCAGAAGTTTCAGTAGGGTCTTTTTATGCCCTTCTTTTTTTTTTTTTTTTTTTTAAGATTTTATTTATTTCTTTGACAGAGAGAGAGACAGCGAGAGCAGGAACACAAGCAGGGGGAGTGGGAGAGGGAGAAGCAGGCTTCCCGCCGAGCAGGGAGCCCGATGCGGGACTCGATCCCAGCACCCTGGCATCATGACCTGAGCCGAAGGCAGATGCTTAACGACTGAGCCACCCAGGCACCCCTTTTTATGCCCTTCTGATCAGATAGTCAAACCAGGCAGATTAAGTGCTTAGGTTAGGTGAAAACCATCAGTAAACAAAGCAGCTCTGTGTCACCAATGGGGTTTTAGACTTTAAACACCACATCATAAATTCCACTGCCTTACATTAGTCAACAGTCAAACTCACATATGTGGACATCCCTAGAGGTAAGGCTAGAGCTTTCTAGGTCCAGAAGTAAATGAACTCTATCCCACATCATGTTGGAGCCTGGATTTTAACCTTGCTATTCTGGCTCCAGAGACCAAGCTCTTAATTCCATGTTATTGGTGCAACAAGAAAAATTTACTATGAAAGATGAAAAACCATGTCTCAGAGTGGTAAATTGATGTACTAATATTATCATGTTAATTGATCATAATTTTAATAGCAGACATTTACAACAACATCATGAATTAGATAATTTTATACACATTCCCATTTTACAGGCAAAGGAATTGAGACTTAGAGAGGGTATATAATGTTATATAGCTCTTTTGGAAGCGCCGTTTGGATTGTAGCCCTGTCTCAGCTTCTAACTAGCTGTGTGTTTTGACCACACATCTTTACCATCTTGTGCAACAGTGTTCCTATTTCTAAGCAGAAATAAACTAAACAGCTGTTTTAGAGAGTGATGAATGGATGGGGCTGCTATTTATTATATAAGATTTGAGGCAAAACCTAATAGAAAGGAGGACAGAGTAATGCAGACATCTGGGAAAGAACATTAATGGAAACAAGCAGAAATTGCAAGTCACTGAGGCAGGCATATATTTGTAGTGGAAGGTACAGCAAAGGAAGGCAGTGTAACTAATATAGTGTGGGAGATTAAAATTAAAAAAAAAAGAAAAAAAATAAAATAAAATAAAGAGTCGTAGAAGTCTATCTAGGTCATTAAGGTGTAGAGGGAAGGAGGGGAGCAGATCATGTGGTTTGTATACAATAAGGACTTCAGGATTTATTAAGAGTGAGATGGGAAACTTCTAGAATATTTAAGGAAGACCAATTATAAAATCTAAGTTACATTTAGCAATGTTCTGTTAGCTCCTGTGTGGAAAGCAGATTGTGTGTGTGAAAAGTGGTAAAGCAGGGAAGGAACTATGTGAAGAGAACTAATTGCTCAGACAAAGGCAGTGGATTGCTGTTAGCTTAAGTGGTCTAAAATGGAGTATATTGGAAAGGTAAAACCAGGACTTAACCTGGCCTGCTTAACTCAAATGCTGTAAGTCTGACCAGACATGGGACAAATTCCTTTACATTGTAACTCCCAGGATTCCATGGTATAACTCAAACCCATCTCTGTCTCTCCAGCTGAGGAAGGACCCTATACTAATTCCTTTCCCACTATGCCCTCTAGCTAATGTTCCCTCCCAGGGTCCCAACTCATTCTGCATTCCTTTTCTAGGAAAGCTCACTCCTGCTGTCTTAATTACCGTCTATTCACAGATGCGCTGCAAATCCATAATTCCGTCTCTAAAATCTAATGCTCCCTGAAATTGTTTATAATTCTCTATTAAATAAAACTACTTCTTCATGCTTCAGCCATAGCAAACTCAAAACTAGACTCAACATCCAACTATCTCCCCCTATTAAGTCTGCTTATAATCCAACAGACAAAACAAATTTGTTTCATCTATTCTGGTTACTATCTCAGTGAACTTCAACTTTTTGAAGATGGATGCCAAGGCACTTTGACAACTAAAGATAAGAAGTTTTCAATTTATACATCAATTTTTAACAACCAGTAATGGCTGGCTGGATTAGAAAATGAGAAAGTACAATTACAGTTTATCTCTCACATCTCTTTCACACACACATAATTGGAGTTCAGTTTAATTATTCATTAAATGTTCCTTTAAGCAAAGTCAAAATACATTGAAGGTTAGGGGGTAGCTGAGTAGATGATTTTCATCCCAAATTTTTAGGAAAATCTCACATACCATGTTATGTTACAACATAGGGTGGGATTTTTAAATTCATAATCAGTCATATATTTAATCAGAGGAGTATCTATTTGTTGGAAAGACAGTAAGTACTTTGGCTAAGAGTGAATCTTAAAATCTCTCTCTTGGAAGGTACATTTAAGAATATCTCAGCCATTGTAGGAATGCCTTCTAAAGCAATCCTTAACAGTCTTCCAAACCCTGCATGAGCATGTTCAAGAGTAGTAATCATGAACCCTTATGGTAGCTAATGCACTTTTAAAAACTCTAATCATTAGGCCATTCTTTTTTTTTTCTTATTATAGAAGGAGTTATGGAAATGCTGAGCAGAGAGATATAATAAAATCCAAACTACTTAGCATGCTGTTCAAACATTTTTACAACCTAAATTCAGATAGCTGGTCTACCTGCTTCATTGTTTTCCCTTTAAATGAGCCTTGCATATCTTTCCAAGCGTAACTATAGCAAATACATGTCTAAGCCAACTTCTCTCTACTTGAATATGAACAAGTTTTTATCCTCACTGTACTTCAGTCTCTGTACGTTAAAAAAAAAAAAAAAAAAACTGATAATAACAAGATCCATCTCATAATTGTGTGGAAAGGATTAAATGAATATACTGAAAGTACTTAGGACACTGCCTACTAACTTATGTTAGGTCTTATTGTTGCTATTTTCTTATTAATATTATGATTTCTCCACTTTCTCTTATTGCCTACGTCTAATTCTAGTCCATTCTTTTGACTCTTTTTGGTCATATATTTCCTTTGCCTGGAGTCATCTTTGGCATTTTCCACCTTGATTTGATATTTAGCATACTCAATTGTGACTCCTGGTTTTCACCCCCTTTAGCTTCACATGCAAAGAAACCACCTGTGAACTTCATGGGCTGGACTGCCCTTCATTCAGTCATAAACCGACAGTCAAAGTGAGAGTAGAAGAGAATTCCTAGAGCAACTATTGTAGGTCCGTAATGCCAATCTGCGGTCAAATTTTTAACCAGTTTTTTTTTTTTTTTCACTTCTAAAGTTCACATCAGCTATTAATCCTTATCATAGAGTGCAAACTTTAGTTCTAATCCCTGACCTCCCATCTTATTGGGATGTCCTCATGATTCCTGCTTGGTAAATTTTGCAGTGTCCTCTGAGACTGCCTCTTTTCTCTGTTAAAATGACTCTTTAACAGTAAAGACTTAGATTTTCAGGGCATTCTAAGAAATGGGCATCTTTGATGTCTAGCAACTGAATCAGAGCTTCTTTTCCTGCTACCTTGATGTCTATTCTGCAAGAGCTATGCGGGCCTCATGGTGGTAAGAATCACCAAGAATTTTCCAACAACATCTTTTATCCCCAAGGAACCAGTGTTTTTTAATAATGATCTTCAAATTGACTGATATTTTCACTGATTTTTTTCCAATAGCCAAGTAAAGGTAGTTGGACATTCTGGCTTTATATCATTATGCCTCTTTCGCTCTTTAGGCAAAGCTATGAATCTCTCTTGCAAATGCTACACGTGGCCCCTTAAGAGGGGAGCTCAACAGAGAACATCCTGTGCAAGTCAATGTTTCTTTGGATACCCTTTGACATTTTATTCAAAATAATCTTTGAGTATATTTTAAGATATTTATTTCTCTAGCTTTTCATTACTTGAGTTGTTTTCTTTTGGACTTATTTGTAATAAATGTTAAACATAACTCATAACTCCATTCTTACCTGCTTTTCACAACCAAATCTATGAATGGCCCCTATTAACACCTCAATCCTATCTCAGTCCTTGAGTCAGTCCAGTATTAAAACGTCATATCTGGATATGACTTAAAAAAAAAAAAATACTCTGCATATAACTTAAAAAAAATTGTGTCCTTAAAATCTAGGATATTGATTTACAAACCATCCATGAAGAAGGACCGGATTTTCTCAACCTATCCATCATGGATTGATTCCTCTATAAAACATACAGAAACACACACACATACACACACAAGAACTAGAAAATAAGAACTAGAAACCAAGAACTAGAAAATAAATTTGAACTAGAAAATAAATTTGAAAAACTATAATCAAATTATAACCCCCAATTTTTACTATTGAAATTGTATTTTGGGGCACCTGGGTGGCTCAGTGTGTTAAGCGGCTTCCTTGGCTCAGTTCATGATCCAGGATCCTGGGATGGAGCTCCAATTCTGGCTCCCTATTCAGCAGAGACCCTGCTTCTCCCTCTTCCTCTGCCACTCCCCCTGCTTGTGCTTTCTCGTACTCTCTCTCTCTCTAATAAATAAAATCTTTAAAAAGTTGAATTTCAATAAATACAAAAACTTAAAAATGTATATTAAAAACATATAGGCAATAAACATAGAAAATGGCTATTATACTTGCA
The DNA here is from genome assembly GCF_964656455.1 of Halichoerus grypus. NCBI lineage: Eukaryota > Metazoa > Chordata > Mammalia > Carnivora > Phocidae > Halichoerus > Halichoerus grypus. Next base: position 47,159,987 of record NC_135714.1, read on the forward strand.
ACTATTTGATCTGCAATATAAACAAAATGCCATGAGTGAAATGAAATTACCCATAGTAAAGGTATATCTGCACCTTTGCATGAATGGTATGCATATGAATATCTACAGTTTTAAATGATGAGCTTGCTTCTTAGCTGTTAATTTATCTAATTTAAGTTGTGTTGATGACATGCAACAGATACTTTATAGCTAAATAGTTTCTACATTTTATTTTATCATCACTCATGGGAGAAACCAATCTAATAGAGCATATTGATAACAGAAGGAAAAAAATCTAGAGCTATTAAGCAAGTGTAAGATATTCTTTTTAAACTTTTACTCAAAATACAGCAAAAGTTTTCATGATGTATTTTCAAAATCTACCTTCAATTCTTTCACTAAAAGTTTTGGCAGTCTTGACAATTTATCTTGTAAATTATAGCTAAGTTAAATAATTTAATAAACATGAGTTATGGATTCTATACTATTTTCTCTATTTTTTCTTCTGCGTTCAGAAAATTCTGTTATTCTTAATTAACTTTCCTCCGTTCTCTAAAAATGTCTCATTATTTTTTGTGTCATATAACATAACTTAATCATGGGAGTGATAGCCTATATATTCAGAGGTCTGATCACATTAAATGCCAGGATTATTCCATGACCTTAGCCATGGGGATCACCCTAGAACTCTGCTATCACAAGTATTATTCTTCCTTTGCAAAACCGATGCCTCAAATACCTAGTTGGCAGGTAACATATACTTATAAAAGACATTTTAAAAATAGAGTATAAATGATACATTATTTCATGTAAGAATTAATAAGTTACTTTTGGAAATAATCAGAAAACAGAATTTAAAAAATCATTATTTTGCCTAAATATGTCCACCAAAATGCTAATGATCCAAACACAGACTAAATGTTTCTAATTGAATGGGGTGGATTTGATGGAAGGTGTTAATATTTGTCTTTAACAATAGTTTAGCTAAAATACCAAATGTAACATAACCTTTTATTTTAATGTAATTCCATTTTTTTCCTGATCCACATTGGCATAAGTATTTTGTCTATTACTTTCCAGATGGCACAACCACCAGCCTAACAATTGTATACCTTAAAAATAAATGTAATCTGTCCTTAAAAAAATATACTAAAATGCATTTAGACAATGACCTGGTAGTATTTTAGAGCTTCACATGTTTCTCAGAAAGATTTCACACTCTACAGTTAACCTCTCCTTTTTAAATCATTTATTAGCTTCTCTGTATTCATATATTGAATCTTGTCCCTGGGAATGAACTTTAATTCTCACCATCTGTGCCTTGGCCAGGAATGTCCATATTCTTTTGATGCATAAATACATTCTGAATATTTCTCATTCTGTTAGTAAGAGCTGTGAAGCACAGAAAATAATGTTTCAAAGAGGAACCATGATAAGTGACTGCCTTCGGCTCAGGTCATGATCCTGGGGTCCTGGGATCGAGTCCCACATCAGGCTTCCTTTGCTCTGCGGGGAGCCTGCTTCTCTCTCTGCCTCTGCCTGCCGCTCCCCCTGCTTGTGCTCTCTCTCTCTGTCAAATAAAGAAATAAAATCTTTAAAAAAAAAAAAAAAAAAAAAAAAAGAGGAACCATGAGGGATCATTTATTGCTCCAGCACTTTGAAAAATCTATGAAATTCCTTTATGGCTTCTTCATTATATTTTCAATGGAACAATTAGTTTGAGTGGCGACAAACACTGAATTTTCATGACCACATTAGCCTTTCAAGCCAAAATTATTGAATACATTATTCTCTATGCAAAATATAGTGGGATGTGGTGAGTTTGCGATTGAAAATTTTAAGTTGCCTCCAACTGGAAAACTAGTTGAGAGTTAATTTCCTAACAGCCTATCTGGTCACACTTTAAAACCCACATAGTTTGCATAATTCAGTAGTTTGTTCCACGGATATATTTTGCAAGTTTTGAGAGCTGTAACTGTGGCTTTTTTAATATTTAGTAAAGCTCTTGCAATGAGCAGTAACATCTCAAATACAAAAGCACTCCCTTGAAATCCTCGATTGTAATTTCTAAGGGACTAAGTCATTCTCATACCTATTTCATTCAAGCCCGCGTTATAATTACCTCAAAATTATTGAGGGTATAACTCTACACCAACTGAAGTAATTTCTCACTGTTTGACAAAGTAAATGCATGATGAAAATATCCTTAAATCACCTGGCTTTACTTCTCGTATTGGACTTTATCTGTTTTGTATTTTTAAATTCTAGGAAGTTCAGACAATACATGGAAGTTTTGACTCTAGGCCAGATATTGGCAAACACTATCTGTAAATAAAAATGTAATTATTTTAGGCTTTGGGTCGTACAGTGTCTGACAACTACTGACTCTGTAGCAAGGGAGCAACTGTAGACAATGCTTAAGCTAATGGGTGTGGCTGTGTTCCAACAAGGGCGCCTGGGTGGCTCAGTTGGTTGGGTGACTGCCTTCAGCTCGGGTCATGATCCTGGAGTCCCGGGATCAGGTCCCACGTTGAGCTCCCTGCTCAGCAGGGAGTCTGCTTCTCCCTCGGACCCTCCCCCATCTCGTGCTTGCTCTCTTTCTCTCAAAAAAAAAAAAAAAAAAATCTTAAAAAAAAAAACTTTATATACAAAAGAGGTGGCTGATGAGATTTGGCCCTCAGGACCTTGTTGGCCAACGCTTCCTCAAAACAATAGAATAAGACCCATGTCTCCCATCTTCTCAAGCAAAAACTACTTTCCTGACTGAAGAAGGCAGTCATATGAAAAAATGAATACATTGTGCTTCTGGGAAATGCATTCTATATTTGTTGTAGCAGTCCAATTTCATTCAGCGGCCTTGTGATGGTTAATTTTATGTATTAACTTGGTTAAGCCGAGGTGCCCAGATATGTTGTCAAAAATCGGTCCGAGTGTTGTTCTGAAGGTACTTTTTGGATGAGAGTAACATTTTAATGAGTAGAATTTGAGTAAATCAGTTATTTAACAGTATGTTCAAACATGATAACAAGTACAATTGTAGAAGTTATATTCATATGCATCTCTATGAGAAAAAAGACTTTTCACTTAAATAATGCTTTTGAAATAATCCTGCTCATTTATTTGTGCATGAGTACAAGTGAGGTGATAGATGTTAATTGGTTGGCTTCACTGAAGCAGAAGTTTACAAAGAATATTCATATTGTTAACATTATATTTTCATAGAGAAAATCAGTTGCATTAATTTTAAATATGATTTAAGTTTTTCATCCAGTTCATGGAATTAATTAGTAAGCCTTTTGGAAGTTCACTCTGGTAAACATGAAATATCTGAAACTATTGGGATTGTTCATGTAAATTCAGTTCAAAAGTTCAATGTTTAAAACAAATTGTTTTAGCAATGCAACACACATACAATTTTGCTACGGCACAGTATCTTAGTAAACACATTGCTTAGTAAATGAGAAAACTGTGGAGCAGAAATCTATTTTGTTTATTATGCACATATAATAAAAATTGCATCTAAACACTATAATATTAAAGAAGTAAAAATTGTCAAAATTTAAAAATACTTTATATACACAATGTACTTGCTATAAAGAATCTTGAGAGAATATAAATTTATGCATGCTAGAATATGTTTTCTCTCTGCTATTATCAGTTAGATTTTAGAAATGTTTTCACCTTTGAAGAACTACTTTGTAAATTAACCTAACTCTGCTATAATGTCATTACACTTTTTTTCAGTGCTTTAAATTTTGGTTGCAATTTGTTTAAAATAATTTGAAAATTATTAGTCAACATAAAGGATGAAGGCAAAATCTTCAAGATTTTTGGTAAGTAAAATTAATGTAAGTAAAGCTCCCAAACTAATACAGATATTCGATTTCTTCATTATTTTGTAGGAATAAATAAATAGTAAGAGCTCAAAGAGAAAAATTTTAAAATTCTATCATTGGGTTTTGTTTTAGCTCAGCCTTAAGAAAAAAAATATTTGAATAGTTTATCATTTTAACTGAACAAATATATTTCAATATTAGAATAAATAAAATGAGAAAAACTGATATTGCAGCATCTAAATTTGGCAAATGTTAAATGAATTATGGAGACGACTTTGAGTGACTTGTAAACATTTTCATGTATAATTCATTTTCTTTTGTCCCCTTTATATACCACTACCACCAGAGTCCCTCTCTCCAGCATAGCTTGGGGTGGAAAGGGGGTTAGAGAATGTGTACTCCCCTTAGAGAGTTATATAAAAGTGAACAATGTTATTAATTATGCTTCATCTGGGATTCTCAAAAATTTAGATTAATATATTGTGAAGTACAGAGGAAAGAAACACCTATCTCCCAAAGTCTGAGGCAAGATTTCATACAAATCTTATTTAGCATCTAAATAATTTTATCTATGTATATATATTTCATTAAAAATCTCATGCATGTATCCACTATTAACTATTACTTATAATAATACATGATCTCCAATCTTAGGGTAAATGTGAAATTTCAGAGAGAAGTGTCAGTTTATGCCATGTATGGACACCCCATAACCCTGTGCTCTGTGTTCACAGGGATAATCCCAATGATTCTTCAATAGATTCTTTAATAAAATAAGAGGCAGGGTATAAGCTGGAAAGCAAAATTATCTCCATAGAAAGCCACCTATTCTCATGGTCCCATACATCAAGCTTGCTTTCTACTTAATGATCTTTCAACCACTTAGGAAATTGATAGAATCAACATTTCTGTATGATGAATAATTATGCTCTGACTACAGAAGTTTTGTGTATTCTCTGGAGTAAAAGGAAACTAGGTGTTATGTATATACATGGAATTAGAAAGGAATGCAGACAGTAATAATAATAAAGGCAGTAAGTTTTATCAATCAAATATTAAGATGAGTCAGGAATTTGCAAATCTTTGAGAATGTTTTGCAGATTGTTTGTAATATTGGCATATTAAATGATCTCTGGCCTTATTATGCCCCAGTGTTACTATAAATCATTTATCTAAAATTATTAGTTCAAAAAGTATTATATTTAAGTTTTTATCCTTTCATCTGTTTTTATTCTTTTGTTGAGATGTATCCATTCATAATTTCATACATAGTATAAATGTTAAAGATGAAATAAAAAATCCTTGATTGTCCAACTTAACTATTTTTAGAAGTCCCTTGATAATAGATTACAATTCCATTCTCTGTATTTTTACCCTCTAGGTCTCTTATCTAACCTAATGTAAATTAACTATTGCTCCAGTAAATGAGATCAGTTGGGCTGAGTTACACTACATATAAAAGCAATTTCTATCTCATAATAATAGGTGGGCTGTATTATCTTTTATTTTCTCTCACTGTTGATATGGTAACTCAATCCTTTGATTCTTCAAATTTATTAGCAGCCAATTTTTTTAATATCAGACAATAAGAAAAATGTACCTATTTAACTATATGTCTTACTTCTGATTAGGAGAAGTATAATTCGATAGCTCTTCAGAATTACAATCTGGAATGGAAAATATAAGTTATTTATTACTCTATTTCATTACAGAAACATTTGAATTGTGTAAAAAGCAACACAGATGCTTCCTTTCCTCTTTTACTTTTGTTCCTAGCGGTGTTCGTAATCCGGGAATTTAGCATAGCTTCTATACCCTTCTTCTATCCCAAACTCCAACCACATTTCCTCCCCAGGAAATACTGAACAAAATTCTCTAACAAGAGAAAATAAAAACTCACCCCTCGCCCCATCAAATAGAAGTAACAGAGAAAAAGAATGAAGTCATCTGAGAGTTTAAAATTGCACTTATTTCTTTAAAAGAAGCATTTTAAAGTGCTCCTTCTAAGAAGACACAATTACATTTGATAATTACCTTCCTACTTGGTCAATAATAATAACTTAAGGATCTGAAAAATAAAACTCAAGTACTAGAAAATACAAAAAACTGCTAGAACATGTAAACTGCTGAAAACTTTCCCTCATATTTTAAAGGTAAAAGTCATCATTCTTATATAACCTGTGATAATCTAAAATGGCTGGAAAAATTCCTGTTGCAGAGATGGAGAACTTACATAAATGCAATTTTCAAGTTTATTAATTTTCAAATTCCGAAGTTAGAGAAGCCTGTGGAAAGTAGTGAAAAATCACCTACAGAGGCAGAAGAAGACTATTATCTTACATGGGTTAAAAGCTTAACATATCAGCAACATGATTTGCGCCAATGGTTTAACATCTCTAGACATTAATGTGGGTATGTACAAATACACAACTCAAAGGACATTTACTCAGAGCTGGGCACTGTAGAAGGCATTTTACGTATTTTTTCTCAAATAAGTCTCATGATGACTTTAAGAGTTAAGTATGATTTTCCTTATTTTATGTATAAATTGAGATTATTTCAGAGAAATCTAAGTAATTTACTCATGATCCAATACCACACAAGTAGGAAAGGCAGCATTTGAAATTCATTGGTCTAGGACCAAAGCTCACAAATACATAATTGTTACATTGCATCAATTTATTAAAACGATCTGTTTATAAATAGAAGCGTCCTTGGATTATGCTCAATAAGCTTTGACAGTTACTATTCATTACTTCATGTACAACTATAGGGATCAAAAAATTGACAACAGAAGTTCCCCAGCATCTATCTACTGCCCTCCACCCAGTGTGCTTCCCACCAGCAATCCTCTAATGTAACCCTTTAATGGCAGATTATAAACCCATGAGAATATTTTACATAATGGGTGCAGGAAAATTGCATTATCCTTCATTATAAGAATTATGGAGTTTACTAAATAGAACTTAATTTTAGAAATCAATTCTGGGCTAATATTAAGAATCAGTCTATTTCCACTTCAAACACTTTAAAGAGAAGGAAGAACAAATTCATGTTTCAAATTATTTGACAAGAAATAAACATTCCAGTGCAGGCTGCCTTCTGACCCTGTTACATGAAACATTAGGAATCACTTTTTTAAAAAGTCCAAAGCAAATATGGCAAGAAGCTGATTTCCAGGTTTATTTAATGCACAAGCTAGATGGGTTTCTATGGTTAAAATTCAAACTCTAATTAATAAAATTTGATTAATAGTATCCTTATAGTTAACAAACTCCCTTTCCTCTTTCCCTCCTCCTTGCTTTTAAGTTGACTAATTAGATCTATCTACTTTCTATCCAAGAAACCTAACAGGGCATTCAATAAATATTAGCTCCTTTCTCATCACACAATTTATGATTAAAAAACAAGCATAAACACACATTTACTACTTATCTTTTTGAAAAAATTATCACTACAAAAATATTATTGTATACTTGAATACTCATCTACATTAAATTAGATTTCAATTTTTTTTTAAAGATTTTATTTCTTGAGAGAGAGAGAGAGACAGAAATCAGGGCCAGGTGGGAAGGGCAGAGGGAGAGGGAGAAGCAGGCTCCCCACTGAGCAGGGAGCCTGATGCTGCTCCATCCCAGGACCCTGGGATCATGACCAGAGCCAAAGGCAGATGCTTAACTGACTGAGCCACCTAGGCACCTAGATTTCAATTTTTTTATACTAATGTTATTTTATTTACTCATGTGTTCATATCTTTATTCACTCAGTCATTCACTATGTAAGCACTGGGATAGACACAAAGAGTAAGACACAACTCTAGAACTAGAGCGAACAGTCGCTCTAATGAGGAGGCTTGCAAGCAAATGGACGATTCCAACACCGGACAAGAAGCTAACCCAGTTCTGCGGAATCACAGAGAAAGAATCAACTGACTGCAAGAAAGACAGACTATGTAGCTGATATTTAAGATTCAGTCCTTAATTATAGCTTGTGTTTGTTTATATATTTCTCAACCATATATCTTTTCTGACATAATAATTCATTTAACTGGCAATTTAAAGGCTGCTTATTTCAGCTATAACAAAATAGTTCTGGATTCTATCTTGAAAAGCTGTCTTTTAGCTTTGTGGGAAGTGAATTAGTGGTAGATGCATGTAATAGCTTATTAACCAAATCCTGTTCGTAATTCAAAATACAGGAAGTGTTGTAATAATGAAAATTTCACATTTTCTTTATGCAGTGTTCAGAAACACTCTGCAGGTAGGCCTTGTTCATGTCTGCATAATAAATACACTGAAAGTCTGAAGAGAAAAAGTAGATACCAAATGTTTACCTAGGAAACCACTACACTAGCAAAAAACCAATGAACAAATGATGTCATGAGTAAAGAGCTTGATGTTGATGTGTTTTCTCCAACAGAATGCTGCCTCTTTTATTTTATTGCAAACACTTCTATAGAAATAGTAAAAACAAAACATAGTTCAAGAGGTTTCCATGTTGTGTAATTCCTGCAAAAGTCAGCTAACCCCACAAATCCTGCCAGAGAATCTGTTTATTCCTCCATTCTTAGGGATCATTAGATAGATGTAATATGACTTTCACCCTCATATATTGGAAGAAAACCTGAAAATATGCATAAAGTTTTAAAACTTCATTTTTTCTAAACATTTTTGAATCTTTGTGATCCATCAGTTAAAACATGATGCAAAATTATATTGTTTCCATTTATTAAAAGAAAAAAAAATTATCCCTTTGTTTGGGAAAAGACATTTTCTATGTTTCTAATTTTAATTTATATTGAGATTCAAAAACTTCTTTTGACATAACGTAAGTTGACAGAAGAAAACTGTTTACAGTTTTGGGTAAATCAGATTTTTATTCTGCATTTCAAAATATATGTAATTTTTAAGTCACTCACATATAACTTTCACCAGCTTTAATATTGTTGAGAGATATATCTCTAACTTATATAATTTTATAGATCTAGAAAACTGATATTTTAAAGGTTGACAGCTATTAAATCAAGACTTAAAGCAATGAATAAAGTCAGAAGCCTTTATCCTAAAGACCTAACTTTAATTAATCAGGTCACCTATCACCTCGACAAGTGAAAAGGGCCTTGAGAGGAAAGACCCAGACTTTATAGTTTCATAGAGTGATTATGAGCATGATTTTGATCTAGAGACATTTACATGGCCTATGTTACAAGATAAAGACTATCTTTTTGAAACCAGCTGAAGTTAATTTATAGGATTTGAAAGATGATTAATAATGCTGTGACAGGAAACAAGAGAAAGTGTTTTCTGGAACTCCTTTCTCCTGTTCTCCAAGATAGGGTCAAAGGTGTGATGTGCCCAGGTGCAGTCCCATGCAAATCAGTTACACCCTGTTTATGCCCCTGCCACCATCTGTTCCCTCTTCTGGAGTTACCTGCTCATGTTGGGGAAGAAATACTTTCAGAAATGGTGAGCTAGACAACAAAGTCTTCCAAATTTGTCTTTACCCACTCTGGAAGGGCATGGTAGTTTTCTAAATTGTTTTATATTCAGAGAGTAAAAACACAGTAAGTTGAAATTACACTAATGAGAACAAAATGCATAAACATATCTTATTTTGTAAAACAAAAAATTAAGAGGTTTTTAGGGCAGTGAAACCACTCTGTCTGATATGATAGTAGTGAATACATGTGCTTATACATTTGCCCAAACCCAAAGAATATAACACCAGGAATGAACCGTAATGTAAACTGTGGACTTCACGTGATAATGATGCATCAATGTGGGTTCATCAGTTGTGACAATGGTACTGTTCTGGTGGGGGTCACTGACAAGGGGGGAGGCTATGCATGTGTGGGAACAGGGGATGTTAAGGAAATATCAGTACCTTCTTCTCAATTTTGCTATGAACCTAAAACTGCTGGAAAAAAATAAAATTTGTTTCAAAATATTAAGAGGTATTTTATAAAATGATTGTTTACAAAGTAATCTATCTTCACTACTTAATGATGTGGGAAACAAAGGCAGAAGAGAAATTATTAAATTCCCTTACCACCTACAGCCCATTGACACGTCCTTGAAACAGGAAGAGTGACCTTCCTCTAGGGACTCAACGGTCTTGATGCTGACACTTTGCTTTAACATATAAACATTCTTTCGGAAACGTCCTTTATCTCTACCCCCCAAGATACATGTTGGCAATCATCCTCCAAGCATATGACTGACTGATATATATCTGAAGGGTCTTATGACTCAGGTTTTATTAGACAGTGATAAATGACCTTTTCCCAACAATAGCCAGCCCCCTCAAGGTCCTGGAAACTTTGCTTCCAAATTCCTTAGAGACTTACGCTATTCCTAACCCCCTCCCAACTTGAAAGTATATAATGGACCACTCCTCATGACCCCAGTGCAGCTCCTTCTGCCCATGTATCCTGTCCCCGTGCTTTAATAAAACCACCTATGCACCAAAGACATCTCAAGAATTCTTTCTTGGCCATTGGCTTTGAACCCTAATGTCTTTCCTATGCCACTTAATGCATTTAATGCCATTATTTTTAAAATATAATTTCACATCCATGGTTAAATAAAGCAACACATTTTTAAAAATGGGTAAAGTTCTCTGTCAAATAAATAAAATCTTTAAAAAACAAAAACAAAAACAAAACAGTAGAGTACAAAGTAAATATCAAGTGTATCTGAATAAAATGTATAACTGAATCAATAAAAATAAACCATTTATGTCAACATATAGTCTACATTTGCATAAAACTGCTTTGGTTTTGGTATTAATCTGTGATTTATAAATGAAATATTTGGAACACATTGTAAGTAAACTAATACATGGATTATAAAGTTCTTGAAAGTTTTGCGATATTTATCCTTTATATAGAATGAACTGAATAATGGAATCCTCACATTGTAATTACAAATATTTTGTGAATAAATTGCAAAGTTTTTGTTTTTGTTATTGATAGCATTGTATTCTTAAAGTAATCAAACAGAGAGGTCATTGAACTGAGGTGGCTCTAATGTCTTGGTAATTTATATAAGCAAACCAAAACCTAAGCCAGAGTCTTGAATTTGAATTCAAGAATGTGAAATTTAAGAGCAACCAATTACAAACATCCAACTAGGGTTTCCCAAATAAAGCAACAGCTTAAATTATAAACAATCAAATACGTTTCCTGCTTTGCTTCCTCATCTTCTCTTAAAAACCTCTTCCTTAGCTCTTTACCCTGGAGTGCTCCTAACTACCTTTCATTTGGCTCTGCCAAATCGGAATCAATATATGTTCAAATAACCTCTTGAAAAATTTTAATGTGCCTCAGTTTTAACAGTTCATATTCCACCCAATCTGGATTTAAGGAAGTACACATGTTTTCCAAATGCTACCACATCAATCTGTTGTACGTGCTTCAAATTCATCCTGGGGTTCTGTAATAGATGGGGATTTGGTTTAACCTCCATCTTTCTAAGAAAATATTCAAAAAAGGTAATCATGTTTAAATACATTTTAGTAACCATAAATATATTTTGTTCCCTTTTAGTAGATTAGAAATATCCAATGTTTGAATTAAGAGAGGCTACCAGAGCTTCACTGTTCTATGTGTAACAGCCTCTTTCTTGCAAGTACCCAAGACTCCACAGTTATCTGGAATTGAGGGGGTTATAGAATCTAAGAGCTTCCATTAAGAGTATCCTGATCTGCAGCATAACAACCGAAGAAAATTCTCAAAAAGAAAGCCATATTGTCCCGAGTCTGGCTCCTAATCTGGCTCCCTAGCAAATTTTCCCAAATCTTCACTACTTCTAGGCACCTACTGTTCATCTGATTGCTCTAACCAAAACTCAGCTGCCCCCTGAGACCAATAGCCACCTTGCAGATCTTTTAGCAGTGACCCCACCCCCTGCACCCCCAACACACAGTAATATCTCTCGCAATTATAAATAAACTTCTCTCACAATTATAAATAAACTTCTACCAGAAGAAGTATAAGCGGCCCCCTTATTCTTCATTGCTGCAATTTCTAGGAGGCTGGTATGGCCTCAGTCTCTTTCTCTGGAATACTACTCAAGTGCAGTGATCTCAGAGTTCTTTACCATGATAGGTTCTTAGATATTTACATAAGCAGCTTGTTTTCCTGTTCGTAATAAGCATTTAGATTTCCTTCATTCTTCTGTCCTTAAGACATTTGTTGAGGTTAATTGACTTCTGTGCTCTGCTTCTTGTCTATGATTCTGTTCTGAGATTGATGCTAATTGACTTCTCTGCTGTGCTTCTGATTCCTTTAAGTTTATGTAGGTTATGCAAGTATTCCAATGTTTTTGTATATTTGTGTCTGAGCTCCAGCTGTTATATCAAAATACCATAGGCTGGGTGGCTTAAACAACAGAAATATCTTTCTCACAGTTCTGTAGTAGGGAAGTCCAAGATCAAGGTCTTGGCCCATTGGTTCTTAGTAAGAGCTCTGTTTCTGGCTCGCAGGTGGCAGTCTTCTTAATGTGTCCTCATATGGTAAGGAGATAGTAGGAAAGGATGGGTGAGGGTGGGAGAGGGTGAAAGCTCTGATCTTTTCTTTTAGGGCACCAATCTTATCATGAGGGCTCTACCCTCAAGACCTCATCTAAATATAATTATCTCCGAAGATTCTGTCTTCAAATACATCACATTGACGGTTGTAACACAGGAATTTTGGATGGGACACAAACATTCAGTTCATAACAATTCATTAATTTATAACTCTGTAATATTAATTTTAAGAAAGGCAATATACGACCTTATGTCCAGCAACCACTAGCCTTGAGCTACACTCTTCAGAAACATGAACCTACTTACAGTTCCTCGAGGCCAAATTGGCTGTTTGTTGTTGTGTCCTTTGTAATTTTGCTTCTCTTGCTCCTGCATATTATTCTTCCACACCTGATGCTCATATGGACAATATCTATTTAAACTCTACATATGGGAAATGTTTTTGTTGTTGCTGTTTTTCAAATCTTGCCTTTAGACTGAGTAAATGAATAAATGAGTAAAATGAATCTTCTACTAAGATCTGTTTCAAAGCAATGTTTATATTTGTAACATCCAGCACACAAACTCAACTGGTGTTTAATGAAACAATGCATGCAATCCCATGAGATATTTTTTGTTACTTCCAATGCACACAGGATGAGACTCAGGGGTTAAAAAAAAAAAAAAGTAAATAAAATGATCAACCAGATCATGTTGATTAGCTACCCATTGACAAATGTCCACTTCATCCTTGTTTCTTTTTTCATATGCCTGTCCCAGGGAATGAATTGTATTTGATCTATGTCTGTTATGGAATCCCATCCCAATTCACAAATAATTAGCTTAAGAATGAACATATGACTCACTTTTGGCATCTGAATTATAAATGGAAGTACGATAGGGGTTTCCAGGAAACATTTTCTTCCAAGTAAAACAGATAGATAAGGATAAACAGTCCTTGCCCTCTTTCTTTTTAGGTCATTATAATAAAGAAATAATCTTCAGAGGCTACCGCAGACTTTTGATAACCAAAAGGAGTAATCCAATGATATATCAGTGAAATGAACCTAGAGGCCTAATTTGCTCAGTTGCTGTATTTGGCTCTGGAACTTTCCATATGTGGACTATTTATTACATGAAAATATAAATTTCTGTTATTTAGCCTACCTTAAGTAGGTATCTATTTCTTGAAAATAAATGGATCCTAAGTGATTCAGAAGTCTGATGACTATGAGTAATAGATTTTCACTTGTTAAGAAACACATCTTGGTAGAAACATTCCCTCATGTTAGGTCCTCTCCTATCTGCCTTTCAAAAGCAACATATTGGAATTGGAAGCCTTAAATACAGATTTTCCAGGATACTGCTCATTATATTTTAGTTATATAGGTGCCCTGGTCTTTTCACTTATACTATCTATGACTATAACCTTTTATTACCCACTGAGAAATGTCCTCCCCTTGCTTTTCTAAACAGAAGTTCACTTCTTTGAGAAAGTAGTACAAGGCAAGCCCCTGCATTTATAAATAAACTTAGAAGAGGCATGAGCAGTGGACTAGATAAAGCAACAATTAAACCACTGTCTTAAGGGCTATAGCATTTTTAAAGCTTATTATTTCTCTCCAAAAAGTGTCAACTATCCTAATGTCTATGGTGATGAACAACTGCCTTCCCCTGAAGGAACTCTATTTTTATTGGGCATCAGGCATTGATAGAAACCATACTTTTGCTCTCATCCACTCACATCTAGATGCACTCAACTCCCGTAACAAATTCCCCTAACTTAGTCTTTTGCTAAAGGGGCAGCTCACTCAGCATATGACATAGGAAACACCTTTTATCACTGTGCACAGAGTGCTTGAAAATGAACGCATTGTCAGGTGAATGTGTGGGAATGTATTATGAATGTGATCTCTTTAGCTGCCACAGAATGACTATTATTAACTAGCAGACCCAGAAAACTGCATAGAATAATTGTTATTTGAATTTACATTTAATTTCCAGTGGAAAATGTGATGCAGTTGAGAGTCTCAGTAGTTTATCAGTGACACCTTAAAATCCCTGTGCCTTAATTACTCCATTCATAAAACTGAAATAAAAACTACTTTTAACATGATGCTTTTAAAACTGAAAATATGATACCCTCAAAGAAACAGAAAACCTTATTGTTAAACAGCTCACAATGTGTCACCTATGAAGATGCAGATGAATTCAGGAAATATAAATCAGATGTGGATACTGTAAATATACTCAATCACAGATGTCAACTCAAGTAGAATTCATTTTGTACTTAAAAAATTTAGATTAATTCAGCACCATTATGGATGACTTTTCATACTTTTATGTATTCTTTCATTATAATATTGAAAGGACAAGAAAAAACTTCAGGGGGGAAAAAAAGAACTTAATGAAACAGAGATAAATAGTTTACCTGATAAAGGGTTCAAAGTCATAGTCCTTAAGATGCCCACTGACCCTGGAGAAGAATAGATGAACACAGTGAGAACTTCAACAAAGAGATGAAAAAATAAGAAAGTACCAAATAGAAGGCACAAAGCTAAAGAATACAATAACTGAACTAAAAAACACACTAGAAGGATTCAACAGCAGACTAGATGAATCAGAAGATTAGTCAACAAGAAGAAAAGGCAGAATTCACCCAATCAGAACAGCAAAAAGGAAAAAAAAATTAAAATATGAATATAGCATAAGGGGTTTGTGAGACAACATCAAATAAACTAACATTCATTATAGGGCTCCCAGAAGGAGAAGAAAGAGAAAGGGGCAAAAATCTTGTTTGAAGACATAATGGCTGAAAGTTTTCCTAACTTGGAAAAGGAAACAGACATGCAGATTCAAGAAGCTCAAGAGTCCATAATAAGAAAAACCCAAACACAACTATACCAACACACATTATAATCACAATGTAAAAAGTTAAAGACAAGAAAAGAATATTAAAAGCAGCAAGAGAAAAACAACTAATTACATACAATGGAACCCTCATTAGAATATCAGTAGACTTTCAACTCACATTTGGCAGGCCAAAGGAGTGATACAGTATATTCAAAGTGTTCAAAGAAAAAATATCCAACCAATAATAACTACCTTCAAAGTTATTATTCAGAATTGGAGCTGACAAAAACTTTTCCAGACAAGCAAAAGCTGAAGGAGTTCATCAACTCTAAACTGGCCTTACAAGAAATGTGAAAGGGACTGTATTAGGCTGAAAAGAAAGGATGCTAATTGATAATAAGAAAACATAGGAAAAAATCTCTGAGGTAAATATATAGTAAAAGTAGTATATTAATCACTTATAAGGCTAATATAAAGGTTAAAAGACAAAAGTAGTAAAAAAAACTTACTATTATAATTAGTTAAGGGGTATACAAGACAAAAAGATGTAAAATGAGTTATCAAAAACATAAAATGTGTGTGGGGGGTGAAAGTAAAAATGTTGAGCTTTAGAATGGTATCAAACTTAGTTATTATCAACTTAAAATAGACTGATATAGATATAAATTATTTGTAAGCCCCATGGTAACTACAAAGCAAAAACAAACAAAACAAAACAAAAAACAAAAACCACCAAACACACAGAAAAAAGGAAAGAAATATAAGTATACCACTAAAGAATGTCATCAAACCACAAAAGGAGACAAGACAGAAGAGAGGAACTACAAAAACAGTCAATAAACAATTACCAAATGGCAATAAGTACATAAACTATCAATAATTACTTTAAATGTAAAAGGACTAAATGCTCTAATAAAAAGACATACAGTGGCTGAATGGATTCAAAACACACACACACACACACACACACACACACACACACACACAAGACTCATCTATATACTACCTACAGGAGACTCATATCCGGTCTAAGGATACATACAGACTGAAAGTGAAGGGATGGAAAAATATATTCTATACAAATAGAAACCAAAAGAAAGCTGGGGTAGCTATACTTATATCAAACAAAACAGACTTTAAAACATACCAATAAATGCATACCTCAAGAAACAACAAAATTCTCAAACAATGCAAATTTACACCTCAAGAAATAGAAAAAGAACAAATGAAGCCTCAAGTTAGTACAAGGAAAGAAGTAACAAAGATTAAAGCAAAAATAAATGAAATAGAGGTTAGCATGAGAATAGAGAAAATTAATGAAACTAAGAGCTGTTTTTTTGTTTGTTTGTTTTTTTGACAAGTCTTTAGCCAGACTCACCAAAAAAAAAAAAAAAGGAGAGAGGACTCAAAATTAGAATGAAAGTGGAAATATAACTAATGCCACAGAAATACAAAAGATCATAAAAGACTACTATGAACAATCACATGGCATCAAATTGGACAACCAAGAAAAATGGATAAATTCCTAGAAACATAAAAACCTACCAAGGTTAAATCATGATGATGTGGAAATCTGAGATTAATTATTAATAAAGAGATTGAATCAGTAATTAAAAACCTCACAACAAACAAAAGTCCAGGGCCAGATGGTTTAACTGTTGAACTCTACCAAACATTTAAACTGTTCCTTTTCAAACTGTTCTAAAAAATAGAAGAGTGAGGAATTCTTCTAAACTCATTTTATTAGGCCAGCATTATTCTGATACCAAAACCAGATAAGGATACCACAAGAAAAAAAAAATACATACCAATATCCCTGATGAACACCGATGCAAAAATCCTCAAAAAATATCAAACTAAATTCAACCATACGTAAAAAGGATCATACAACATAATGAAGTGCATTTTATTTTGGGGATGCAAGAATGTTTCAGCATCTGCAAATCAGGCAATGTGATATACCACAGGAACAAAATGAAGAATAAAAATCATGATCATCTCATCTCAATAGATACATAATAAACACTTAAAAAATTCAACATTCATTTACGATAAAAACTCTCAACAAAGTGGGTATAGAGGGAACATAATAAAGGCCATATGTAAAAAGCCCACAACTAGCATTATACTCAATGGTGAAAATCTGAAAGCTTTTCCTCTAAGATCAGGAACAAGACAAGGATGCCCAGTTTTGCCATGTTTATTCACCATAGTATTGAAAGTTCTAGCCAGAGCAATTAGGCAAGTAAAATAAATTAAAGGCATTCAAATTGGAAAGGAAGAAGTAAAACTGTCACTATCTGCAGATGACATATTATATATAGATGATCCTAAAGACTATGTAAAAACTGTTAGAATTAATGAATGAATTCAGTAAAGTTTCAGGATATAAAATCAATACACAGAAATCAATTGCATTTTTTAAGATTTATTTATTTAGTTAGTTATTTTTAGAGAGAGAGAGAGAGAGTGCAAGTGGGGGAAAGGGCAGAGGGAGAGGGAGAGAGACAATCTCCAGCACACTCCCTACTAAGTGCAGAGTGCAACTTGGGGCTCGATCTTACAACCCTGAGATCATAACCCAAGCCGAAACCAAAAGTTGAACACTCATCCAACTGAGCCACTAAGACACCCCATCAACTGCATTTCTATACACCAATAACAAACTATCAGAAAGAGAAATAAAGAAAACAATGCCCTTGGGCACCTGGGTGGCTCAGTCATTAGGCGTCTGCCTTCGGCTTAGGTCATGATCCCAGGGTCCTGGGATCGAGCCCCGCATCGGGCTCCCTGCTCAACGGGAAGTCTGCTTCTCTCTCTCCCACTCCCCCTGCTTGTGTTCCCTCTCTCGCTGTGTCTCTCTCTGTCAAATAAATAAAATCTTAAAAAAAAATAAAAATAAATAAATAAAATAAAACAATGCCCTTTACAATAGCATCAAAAATAAAATATCTAGGAATAAATTCCACAAAGGTGAAAGATCTGTATGTTGAAGACTACAGACTTTAATGAGAGAGACTGAAGAAGACACAAATAAATGGAAACATATCTTGTGCACATGATTCGTTAGAATCAATATTGTTAGTGTCTGTACTACCCAAATCTGTATGGATTCAATGCAATCCCTATCAAAATTTCAATGACATTTTTCAGAGAAATAGAAAAAACAATCCTAAGATTTGTATGGAATCACAAAAAACCCTAAAAAGCAAAAATAATCTTGAAAAAGAACAAAACTGGAGGCATCATGCTCTCTGATTTCAAACTATATTATAAAGCCATACTAATCAAAACAGTATGGTAGGAGTGCCTGGGTGGCTTAGATGGTTAAGCATCTGACTCTTGGATTTGGCTCAGGTCATGATCTCATGGGTCCTAGGATTGAGCCCCGCATTGGGCTCCATGCTCAGCAGGGAGTCTGCTTGAAAGATTCTCTCCCTCTGCCCCTCTCCCCACTTGTGCACTCTCTCTCTAAAATAAATCTTAAAAACAAAACAGTATGGTTTTGGCATAAAAACAGACACATAGATCACTGGAACTGAATGGAGAGACCAGAAATAAACCCATGCATATACGGCCAATTAATTTACAACCAAGGAGCCAAAAATATACAATGGAGAAAGGACAGTCTCTTTAATAAACAGTGTTGGGAAAATTGGACAGCCACTGCCAAAGAATAAAATTCAACCACTATCTTACTCCAAACACAAAAATTAACTCGAAATGGATTAAAGACTTGATCATAAAACCTGAAACCATAAAATTTCTAGAAGAAAACATAGGTGATAAACTCCCTGAAACAGATGTTTGTGATAATTTTTTTGAATCTGGCACCAAAAGCAAAAGCAGCAAAAGCAGAATTAAGTGAGACTACTCCATATTAAAAAGCTCTACATAGTGAGGGAAATCATCAACAACAGGGCAACTTACAGAATGTGAGAAAATATTTACAAATCATATATCTGATAAGGGACTAATATCCAAAATATATAAACAACTCATATAACTCAACAGCAAAAAGCAATCCAATTAAGAAATGGGCAGAAGGTCTGAATAGACATTTTTCCAAAGATGCAATACAGATGGCCAACAGGTACATTGAAAAGATCCTCAACATCACTAAACATTAGGGAAATGCAAGTGAAAACCACAGTGAGGTATTACCTCATATGTAGTATAAGTGCTACTTAAAAAAAAAAAAAAACAAAAAAAAAACCAAAAAGAAAAAGAAACAAGTGTTGGTGAGGATGTGGAGAAAAGAGAACCTTTGTGCACTATTGGTGGGAATGTAAATTGGGGCAGTCACTGAGGAAAACAGTATGAAATTTCCTAAAAAAAAAAAAAAATAGAAGTACCATGCGATCCATCAATTCCACTTGTAGGTATTTATCCAAAGAAAACAAAAACACTAATATAAAAAGTTATCTGCACTCTCATGTTCATTGCAGCATTATTTGCAATAACCAAGACATGAGCACAACCTAAGTACCCATCAATGGATAAATGGATAAAGAAATTGTAGATACACACATACATGCAATGAAATATTATTCAGCCATATAAAGAATGAAATTTGTCATTTGCAAGAATACGGATGGACCTCAAGAGCCTTATGCTAAGTGAAATAAGTTAGAGAAAGACCAATACCATATAATCTCTCTTATAGAATCTAAAACAAACAAATAAAACTACAACAACAACAACAACAAAACTCATGGATACAGAGAATAGATTGGTGGGTGCCAGAGGCAGGGACCATGGGGTGGGAGAAATGGCTGAAGAGGGTCAAAAGATAAAAAGAAAAAAAAATTGCCGTGGCTAGTTTGACTGATTTACAATGTATTGTCAAAGCAAACTGTGCTTTTCATACTACGTGAGCAAGCAATATTTAATGAATATATTACTACTCGACTCTTGGTTTAAAAAACAACAAACAAAACCCTCTATTATATATTTTATATTAAACGTGGATAGTGGGAATTGAATGCTATAAAAGTAACATATAAAACCTATTTGTTTCAAAGTAAATAAAATTTATAATAAAAATATGATTAGAAAGGATACTGCTTTCATAAATCTTTTTTATACTCTGTTGATACTTAATGTCTGACTTCAAAAATTTAAAAGCACAATATGTGTTGTTAATTATTTGTTTTTTATTTAGGCATAAGACCTGAAAAAACTGCTCAGAGTGATTGGACCACATAGCTTACAGAAAATAGTGTTTCAAAATATTTAAGAGACATATTTAAAATATATGTGTTTATTTTCTATTATCTCTTTCTAGTGTGCATTACTGATAACTAAAAATAACTGCATACCAATGATCTAAATAGCAGTTATCTAAAATGAGAAATATACATTTTAATACAATTTTAATTTAAAAATATAAATAGAACTGTGCTTTGTTAAATTTAATATTAAAACTTAGCTAAGTTTTAATATTTAATATAATATATTAAATATATATTTAAAGGTATCAAGACTGACACCTTCTCTAAGGCTGTTATATATCAGAAGGTCATATGTAATGTACATAATAGGATGTTACCCCTAAGAAAGAGTGAAGTTCCATGAGGCAGTAGGTTTAAGTGGCACTCTCAGTAGTTTCTTCCTTTTCAATGTATTCTGAATAAGTCCAGTGTACATATAGCAAGATAACATGATTTATGGGTTATATTAGCTAGTTTAAACTAAATAAGTCTCAAAGTTGGATAATGACCTTAAAACATTCCTGTAAGGAAACAGCCTATTAAAAATAGCACCAATGATTCAAAAATCATAAACAACAAAAAAACAAATATTTAACACATAATTAAAGCTCTTTATCTGCTATATCATGAGACAAAGCAATGATGATTTTATCATATCTGATAAGAAGTTGGCAACATTTGGAAAAAAAATCAGATTATCAAATATAGGGATTTCCATATATTATATTTAAAAATAAAGAGCACTCTGTCTTGTAGTTCATTTTCTGAGTTAAAAATGCTCTGAAGTTCTTGTGATTAGAAAGATAAAAAATTATCTCTATTTTTTTAAAAAGATTTATTTATTTATTTATTTGAGAGAGCGAGAATGAGAGAGAGTGTGTACATGAGAGGGGGGAGGGTCAGAGGGAGAAGCAGACTCCCCACTGAGCAGGGAGCCCGATGCGGGACTCAATCCCGGGACTCCAGGATCATGACCTGAGCCGAAGGCAGTCGCTTAACCAACTGAGCCACCCAGGCACCCCAAAAATTATCTCTATTTTTTAAAGATCTGTATTTTGAGTATTCTAACTATGCTTATAAAATGTATAGCGGTAAGGTTAATTGCTTATAATTACAATTTGCTTTAACATTTATATTGGGAGTAATGGTTAATAATTAGTAAGAAATCTGTATTTTAAGTTTGAATACCACTTCTCTAGGAGCTGAGACTTTGAAAGCTTTTAATGAGGATGGAAACTCAGTTTAATATTTATAATTAAGCAATTAAAACTTCAGCATAAATCTAACATACAGTCTATAAATTTGAATATTTTAAAAACAGCATATATAAATTACACAATCTGGAATCTGGGCTTCTTTACATTTATAACATGATTCCCTTGTAGCTAATATCTGATGGAATTGATTGTCATCTGTTAACACTGTGAAAAAAAAAATCTGTACCTGTGTCCAGATGCAATATTATTTACATAAACATTGTTTTGATTTTCAGAAAATGTATTTTACTTTTGAGAATTTTAAACTGCAAACTCTTGAAAAGTATATCTATGTTAACCTGGGCTCCTTTTCCATCTTTCCTATGGATATATTGCAAAAAACAAAGGTAAATATTTCAATTTCATAATTGAAATTTGGCCAAGATCATGTTCAGAGTCATACATTTTACCTTTGAATTACTTAAGAGAATCCATTAGATAAAATGGATTAAATAAAATATTAATAAAATAAATAAATAAGGTAGATAAAATATTAGATAAAGTAATCTGCAACCTATGTTTCCCAAGAACTATCATAAGAGTGAAAATAAGGTCACATCAAAGACCCCACAGGAGTTCTCTGGTGATATCACCTCCTCTCTAATCTTCACTCCTGCTAAACCTTAAAGTTTCCAAATCATTCTGGGATTCTCTGCAAATCTCTATCATGTTCCCTTAATTATACACTCTGTCCAATCGGCATAGCTTAGTGTTTAGAAACACAGATTTTGAGTTTGAATCTTGACCCAACACATACCACATGTGACTTTGAGAAAGAGCTAAGGCCACAGAATCCAGTGCGTCAACACATGTAAGTCCTTGGAAAGTGTGTGGCACAAAGCAAGCATGTGCGTATTTCCTATTATCATCATCAATGATAACTTCTGGTATTATGAACAACAAAGGAAGTTGTTCGGCCAAGGTGCCACCAAATTTACTGCCAGCACACTCTGTTCTAACAACACCCACAGTGATCTCTGCCAGGAAAGAGGTCAGTCATATCCTGACGTTGTCAGCCCTGATGTGCGGTCTGAGGACCTGCCTTCTCTTGGCATTGTCTGCATTCCTGCAGCGGCTGCTGATGCTGTGGCCTGCTCACTGTTCCAAGGGAGACCTTCGGCAAACAGCTCCTTCCTCTGCTCTCTTCCTTGACCTTTTGCTTAGAGCGAACACAGTGGCTCACTTTCCTTTAACCAAATCTTAATGTCCAGAATAGAGATTACAGACTAGTAGCTTATGGGCAGTATTTATTGTTTATTAGTATGTTTTTAATGCCTTAGGTTGGCCTCTTCTTTTCTTTTTTTTTTTAATTGAAATATAATTGACACAATGTTACATTAGTTTCAGGTACACAACATAGAGATTGCTTTTAATTGACTATAGACTTATTGTTAATAATTATCTTATATCCTAATATAGTTCCTTGTTTGGTTCCTGAAGACATTTTTCTTGGGGTTTAGTCTCTTTCTTGTATTGTTGGGTAAATGTATTTCCTCCAGGCTCTTTGTTACCACACCTGCACAAACCCTGGCAAGCCACCTCGTTCATCCTCTAGATGTTTAAGAATTTAAGATTGGTGTGGTTTGGGGTTTGATATGAAGGTTTTACTGCAAATGTAATGTGATAAGAAAAACATGACAATTTAATAAAGTGTTCTTCATCCTGGCTTGATAGAAAATACTATAAAAGCCCTTAATAGATAAGTTTTAATAAATGGATAAATTAATATTATAAGCATGCCTACCAAATGTTATTACACCGAGATTTATATCAACACTTTAGAGTTTTGTTATGCATTTTTTCTTTCATTCAATCAAATTTATAACTGGAGCTTAAAACCAAACTATTTTAAGGTATACTAAAAGTTATGGTGAAAATAAAGAATTTGAATGACTTTTTTTGAAACCTAACTGTATTAAAAGTAAACATTATATAACAGGAGTTAAAATTTTTGAAAATCTGTGTTAACAAAACACAAAAAGCCATTCTGGGCATAATGAGAATTTCTTTTTTTAATACAAGTTTTAGGTGGACAGTTTTAAAATTCTATATCTGTATAACACTACAAAGTGATGATCACAAGTCCAGTTATTATCCATCACCATATTGTTGGCCTCCTTCATCCATTTTGCCCACCCCCTAGTGCCTTTCCCCTCTGATAACTAATAGTCTGTTCTCTCTATCTATGAGTTTGTTTTGTATTATTTTATTTGTTCATTTGTTTTATTATTTTGGATTCCACAGAGATAAATTTTAATCAAAACTACCTTTCACTTTTCAGAAATCTGACTGAAAACAAATGGGTTAAAGTGATACAAACAGGGCTATATCAATTGTGGCCACTCTAACAAAGTCTGAGGTATGGAAGCAATGCCCTAATGGTGACTGAAGCAGACAAAGGAAGAAGGGAGATCACAACCAAGACACTCAAACTTAGGCTAGGAGTCCATCTATGATCCAAAAGCCAATAGCCTAACAAGTCACTCTGATCAAGCATGATTATCTTTCTTCAGAAGTCCCTAAAAAGCTCTTTGATTTCCTTCTCTCTACCTTCTGTGTTGGAGACAGTGAACTGCCTCAATATAGACTTCTCTTCTTCCTTATAAGTGAATCCTCTATTTTTTTTTTAGTGAGCTATCTTGACCATCCAGAATTCAGACTATATTTTCCAGCCTCCTTTTCAAATGGCTGTGACTCATAGCTCCCAGTTCTGGCCAATGGTGTGGCAGTAATATGAAGTATCAGATCACCAAATGAGAATCACTGGTCTTACCCTGTATCAAATGGTGGTAATACTTTTAAGGATGCAGGTAATGGTGAAACAAAGATGAAAGCTGAAGAAATCTGGATTACCAAAACCACTCTCCAGATCTTGGCTTTTCATGTTAGGATGCTCCTTGGCCCAGATTTAACATGGGAGGTCCCTTAGTGATGTGTGTTACTCGAAAAGAAGCTATTTTGGTCATGAAATATCTTCAATTTATACTCCAACAGTTACATAGTTTAAGTGACATTTTTTATGGAGCCATGCCTAAAGGATTTCAAAGATTAATAGATTCCAGGTGTTAACCATAAATGATCCTAAATACATCAGCTATATCCTGCTAAAAGTATCTCAAGATAAGGACTCTCCAGCCAGTAAATGCCATTAGTGAGTCTGCCAAGGTATTAGCACTATTACAAGAGGATTTGGTCTGTTTCTCACCTTTTACTAATCAGATTATATAAACCAAAAATCCATGTGTGATCTCCGGGATTCCTTCCTATAATGTTATACCAAACAATTTCCACCAACTCAACTATATTTAGCATTGACCAACATTGAGTCCAGATGTTGGTCAAACAACTGGGAGTTGGCACCTTTGATAAAGAATTGGTATGCCCTTATTGATGAAGCCAGTTTCAGTTAAATATAAGACTCTTCTCTCATGAAGCATTCTGAATCCACTTCCACACATAGGCTCAAGATTTACACTGACATAAATTAATTTAGATCTGGTAATTATTTTGGTATGTAAGTCTTCTCCTTTTGAGTTCAAATTGCATACAATTTTCTGTGCAAGCTACAATTTAATATAGTTATAAATCTAGAGGTAATTAAGGAAGGATGAGAGAATGGGGCATGAAGAGATTATCAATGTAAATAGTGCAAATGATGTCATTACAAGTTTCTCAGGGCATGAATTACTTCATTGCATTTGTAAAGAGGCAGCCTCTGCTGTCAGAAGAATCTCACGGAATTTAAAAGTTTGGGATATACAGATTTATTTGAATCCACCAAAATGTCTCAATCACATTATTGGAGTCTCTATGTGTACCTATCAATACATTAACTTTCATACAAGAGACCTGATAGTGCTGTTTTAAAGCATTCCCACACTGGTGGTTTATAGCAGTGATACCACACCCCAGCAATGGTGTGCTGTCATGAAATAAGTGTGTTCTATATCTGTATTTGTTTTACCAGTTTTTCATTCTCTAATGGTGATAGTTTTTTTTGCTGTCTTAAACCCCAATTAGGTCAGTTAACCATTCCTGATTCCCATTTCCTTTAGAAACTGTTGTTGCCTTCATTGCCTATGGTAACAATTATTAAACATAAAAAGTAGTAACTTACAAATAACAGGATTATTTCCAGAGACTTTAAATAGAATTAGGTTTATTAAGAGATAACGAATTCAAAGCATCTTTTAGAGGAATAAATTGACATATTCAAACCTAAATTTCTAAAGAGTTATTCCCTAAACCAAACCATAGACCCAGAGACCAATGTGCATGCCACCTCTGCCCCTCAGTAGATTGGGATTGACAGGAAGTTGTTACCAAAGCTATTATTTCCAGGACTGTGGCACCTCTGTAAGGATTCTCACTAGTAAATATGTCTGTTCCCTGCCTCTCTTGCCATAAGTAACTCCACCCAAAAGTAAAAATCTCAATTGGGAATCTTTCTTACTTCATGGGGCTGAAGACTTCTCCATCTAATTTTTTGTAAAATCTAAATCATATCCAAAACTCTAATATCAATGGAGTTTAAAAAGTAATATTTTTATTTCTTGTATATATTGACAACAAATTTGAGTCAGTGTTGAGTAAGACAAGCTACTGTATGACATATCTGTGATACTTTCTAATGGATATCAACTATCAAAATAGAAGGTGAACATGTAGGAGTTTGAAAAATAAAAGATTAAACAAACTTAATATGTTTCTATACTGTGAACCTTTTAAGGAGCCTTTTACACATAAAATTCCATAAAAAGGGATATAATAAGAGGTATTTTAAGATTTGACCATAAGAATATTCTTATAACACATTTATTAGAAATTAATGGGATCTTAGTATCTAGTGCAATAGAGTTTTAGAAACAAACAGCTTAGCAGCTGCCTTTTAAAATAACCACTTAAATTCAATTGATCCTCTCCCCCCACCAAAAAAACAAAACAAAAAAAGTTACAAAAAGGGAGTCCAAGGTGGTGGAGGAGTAGGAGACCTTAGTTTCATCTGGTCCCAGGAATTCAGCTAGATATCAAATCATTTTGAACACCTGCGAACTCAACCAGAGATCTAAGAAAAGAATTGCTGCAACTCTACAAATAGAAAAGTGACCACTTTCTGCAAGGTAGGAGGTGCAGAGAAGTGAATCCGAGGTGATATATGGGAAGATAGACTGTGGGAGGAGGGATCCTCCTCAGACAGCTACCAGCAAGTGATACAGCAGAGGAGCACAAAAGCAGAACTTTTAGAAGTCGGCTACCTCCTGTGAGGGACATCCCTGTCTGAAAGGCACTCAGGTGGTAAGAAGTGTGGAATCCTAGGTGGGACAGTGAGGTCTCAGGATCCCTAGGGTCACAGGAAGACTGGGGGTGCCTGAGTGCAGCAGAGTTCCCAGGCAATGGAGTGGGGAAGCCAGCTGCAGTCAGTGAGCCCAGAAGTGTGCTCCCAGCTGAGGTTGGCAATATACTGTGAACTGTGTCTCTGATGGGCAACTGCTCTCCGAGCAGGGGTCCAGCTAGCAGCAGAACACCCCAAAAGACCCATCCCCTTCCTCCCCTGGGAGGAGCGGCTCTGCTGCAAACTGCAGGAGTCTGCAGGGTTTGGAGACTTGAAATGGGGTTGCATGCCTGAGATAGAAACCCTTGGTCACAGGCTAGGTGAGCACAGAGTGCGGTCAGAGACCAGGGAGACAGGAGTGATTGCTTTTCCCTGAGGGTGCACAGAGGAGAGGGGGGCCCCAAGCTCTGGGCTCCAGGGCTGGAGATTGGGAAGCTACCCTTTTCATTCTCATCACCTAAAGCATTGAGGAAAGCCTTCAGGGAACAGAAGATACATAGAGTAATCTGGAGCAGATTATTTAGCCTGGCTTCCTGGCAAGGATGGTGCAATCAAGCCAGGGCAAAGACACTTGAGAATCAAAGCAACAGGCCCCTCCTTAGAAGATCAGAAAGAACATCCAGCCAAGATCAAATTTACTGATCATAGAGAACTACAAAACTCCAGTGGCTAGGGGAAAATAGTATATAGAATTCATGTCCCCCCCTACCCCATGATTCTTTAGTCTTTGAATTTTAATTTTTTTTTCCTTTCCTTTTTCAACCAATTTCTTATTTTATCAATTTTTTTAAAAAAAATCTTTTCATTTTTCATTTTTATAGTTCTATTCTATCCTTTCATTGTATTTCATTTTATTTTTGGTACATATATAAGTTTTTCTTTCTTTAAAATTTTGGGATCTAGCTCTCAAACAAACAGACCAAAATACACACAGGATCCAGGATTGCTCTGTTCTGTCCACTGGGCTGATTATATTCTCTCTTATTTATTTATTTATTTATTTATTTATTTATTTATTTATTTTTCTGTTTGGGGTCTTTCTAATTTGTTTAGTGTATATTTCTCTGGGGTCATTGTTGCCATTTTAGCATTTTGTTCTCTTGTTCATCTATTCTTCTCTAGAAAGAATGACAAAATGGAAAAATTCACCTCAAAAAAGAGAATAAGGGGCAGTACTAACTGCCAGGGACCTAATCAGTATGGACAAAAGTAAGATGTCAGAACTAGAGTTCAGAATAAAAAAATATTAGCTGGGCTTGAAAAAAGCATAGAAGACACTAGAAAATCCCTTTCTGAAAAAAAAAAAAAAAGAACTAAAATCTAATCAATTTGAAATAAAAAAGGCTATTGATGAGATGCAAACAAAAATGGAGGCTCAAACTGCTAGCATAAATGAAGCAGAAGACAGAATTAGTGATATAGAAGACAAAATGATGGAGAATAAAGAAGCTGAGAAAAAGAGAGCTAAACAACTACTGGATCACAAGGGGAGAATTCGAGAGATAAGTGATAATCATAAAGCGAAACAATATTAGAACAATTGGGATCCCAGAAGAAGAGGCAAAAGAGAGAGAGGGTGGGGAGCAGAGGTATATTAGAATAAATTATAGTGAATAACTTCCCTAATCTGGGGAAGGAAACAGACATTCAAGTCCAGGAGGCACAGAGAACCCCCCTGCAAGTCAATAAAAATAGGTCAACACCCCGACATAATAGTGAAACTTGCAGTTCTCAGAGACAAAGAGAAGCACCTCAGGACAAGAGGTCCATAACCTCTAAGGGTAGAAACATTAGACTGGAAGCAGACCTATCCACAGAGATCTGGCAGGCCAGAAAGGATTGGCATGTTATATTCAGGGTACTAAATGAGAAAAATATGCAGTCAATAATACTTTATCCATCTAGAATGACATTCAAAATAGAAGGAGAGATAAAAAGCTTCCAGGACAGAGGTGCCTGGGTGGCTCAATTAGTTAAGTGTCTGCCTTCGGCTCAGGTCATGATCCCGGGGTCCTGGGATCAAGCCCTGCATTGGGCTCCCTGCTCAGTGGGGAGTCTGCTTCTCCCTCTCCCTCTGCCTCTCCCCCCAACTTGTGCTTTCTCTCTCTCTGTCTCTCTCAAATTAAAAAAAAAAAAAAAAAAAAAAAGTTTCCAGGACAAACAGAACCTAAAAAAAATTGTGATCACTAAACAAGCCCTTCAAGAAATAGTAAAAGGGATCCCTTAAATGAAGAGAGAGCCCAAAAGTAACAGAACGGAAAGGAACAGAGACAATATACAGAAACAGTGACTTTATAGGTAATACAATGGCAATAAATTCATATCTTTCAATAGTTACTCAGAATATAAATGGGTAAATGCCCCCCAAAAAAGACACAGGTTATCAGACTGGATAAAAAAGCAAGACCCATCAATATGCTGTCCTCAAGACACTCATTTTAGACCCAAAGACACCCCCAGATTGAAAGTGAGGGTGTGGAAAACCATTTATCATGCTAATGGACATCAAAAGAAAGCTGGGGTGGCAATCCTCCTATCAGACAAATTAGATTATAAACCAAAGACTGTAATAAGAGATGAGGAAGGACACTATATCATAGTTACAGGGTCTATCCAACAAGAAGATCTAACAAGTGTAAATATCTATGCCCCTAACATGGGAGCAGCCAATTATATAAACCAATCAATAATAAATTTAAAGAAACACATCACTAATAATAGAAAATAGTAGGGGACTTTAACACCCCATTCACTGCAATGGACAGATCATCTAAGCAGAAGATCAACAAGGAACCAAGAGCTTTGAACTACACACTGAACCATATGGACTTCACAGATCTATTCAGAGCATTCCATCCTAAAGGACCAGACTAACATTCTTCTTGAGTGCACTTGGAACATTCTCCAAAACAGATCACATACTGGGTCACAAATCATGTTTCAATTGGTACCAAAAGACTGGGATCACTCCCTGCATATTTTCAGACCACAATGCTTTGAAACTAGAACTCAATCACAAGAGGAAATTTGGAAAGAACTCAAATACATGGAGGTTAAAGAGCATCCTACTAAAGAATGAAGGGGTCAACCAGGAAAATAAAGAAGAGTTTAAAAAATTCATGGAAACAAATGAAAATGAATACACACTGTTCAAAACCTTTGGGAGGCAGCAAAGGCAGTCCTGAGAGGGAAATATATAGCAATACAAGCCTTTCTCAAGAAACAAGGAAGGTCTCCATACACACCCTAACCTTACACCTAAAGGAGATAGAGAGGGGCACCCAGGGGGCTTAGTTGGTTAAGTGTCTGCCTTTGGCTCAGGTCATGATGGCTCAGGTCCTGGGATTGAGCCCCACATCAGGCTCCCTCCTCAGTGAGAAGCCTGCTTCTCCCTTTCCCTCTGCTGCTCTCCCCACTGCCTGTGCTCTCTCACTCTCGCTCAAATAAGTAAATAAATAAATAAATAAAATCTTAAAAAAGGGGGGGGGGAGCTGGAGAAAGAACAGCAAATAAAGACTAACCCCAGCAGGAGAAGAGAATTAATAAAGATTAGAGCAGAAATCAATGAAATAGAAACCAATGGAACAGTAGAACAGATCAAGGATACTAGGAACTTGTTCTCTGAAAGAATTAATAAGATTGATAAACCCCTGGCCAAACTTATCAAAAAGAAAAGAGAAAGGGCCCAGATAAAATCATGAATGAAAGAGGAGAGATCAAAACCAATACCGAAAAAATACGAACAATTATAAGAACATATTATGAGCAACTATATGCCAATAAATTAGTCAATCTGGAAGAAATGGATGCATTCATTCCTTGAGACCTATACATTACCAAAACTGAAATAGGAAGAAACAGAAAACCTGAACAGACCCATAACCAGCAAGGAAATTGAAGCAGTAATCAAAAATCTCCCAACAAACAAGAGTCCAGGGCTGGATGGCTTCCCAGGGGAATTCTATCAAACATTTAAAGAAGAATTAATACCTATTCTTCTGAAGCTGTTTCAAAAAATAGAAATGGAAGGAAAACTTCCAAACTTTTTCTATGAGGCCAGCATTACCTGGTTTGATCCCCAAACAAGACAAAGACCTCACCAAAAAGGAGAATTATAGACCAATATCCCTGATGAACATGTATGGAAAAATTCTCACTAAGATAATAGCCAATAAGATCCAACAGTACATTAAAAGGATTATTTACCATGACCAAGTGGGATTTATTACTGGGTTGCGAGGGTGGTTCAGCTTCGACAAATCAGTGTGATACACTACCTTAATAATAGAAAGGGCAAGAACCATAAGGTCCTCTCAATAGATGTAGAAAAAGCATTTGACAAAGTATGGCATCCTTTTTCATAAAAACCATCTGTGAGAAGCCCACAGCAAATATCATTCTCAATGAGGAAAACTGAGAGCTTTTCCCCTAAGGTCAGGAACAAGGCAGGGATGTCCACTATCACCATTGTTGTTCAAAATACTACTAGAAGGCTTAGCCTTAGCAATCAGACAACACAAAGAAATAAAAGGCATCCAAATCAGCAAAGAAGAAGTCAAACTCTCACTCTCCACAGATGACATGATACTCTATGTGGAAAAACCAAAGGATTCCACCCCAAAATTGCTAGAACTCATAAAAGAATTCAGCAAAGTGGCAGGATATAAAAATCAATGCACAGAAATCAGTTGCATTTCTATACATTAACAGTGAAACAGAAGAAAAAGAAATTAAGGAGTTGATCCCATTTACAATTGCACCAAAAACCATAAGATACCTAGGAATAGCCTAACCAAAGAGGTAAAGGATCTGTACTTTTAAAAACTATGGAATACTTATGAAAGAAATTGAGGAAGACACAAAGATATGGAAAAACATTCCATGTTCATGGATTGGAAGAATAAATATTGTTAAAATGTCTATGCTACCTAGAGCAATCTACACATTCAATGCAATTCCTATCAAAATACCATCAACTATTTTCACAGATCTGGAACAAATAATCCTAAAATTTGTATGGAACCAGAAAAGACCCCAAATAGCCAAAGGAATATTGAAAAAGAAAACCAAAGCTGATGGCATCACAATTCCAGACTTCAAGCTATATTACAAAGCTGTCATCATCAAGACAGTATGGTACTGGCACAAAAACAGATACACAGATCATTGGAACAGAATAGAGAGTCCAGAAATGGACCCTCAACTCTATGGTCAACTAACCTTCGACAAAGAAGAAAAGAATGTCCAATGGAAAAAAAGACAGTCTCTTCAACAAATGGTGTTAGGAAAATTGGACAGCCATGTGCAGAAGAATGAAACTGGACCATTTCCTCACATGTATGCAAAAATAGACTCAAAATGGATGAAAGAACTAAATGTGAGACAGGAGTCCATCGAAATCCTAGAGGAGAACACAGGCAGCAACCTCTTCCTACCTCAGCTGCAGCAATTTCTTGCAAAACAATTCTCCAAGGGCAAGGGAAGCAAGAGCAAAAATGAACTATTAGGACTTCATTAAAATAAAAAACTTCTGCACAGCAAAGGAAACAGTCAACAAAACCAAAAAACAAGTGACAGTATGGGAGAAGATACTTGCAAATGACATATCAGATAAAGGGCTAGTATCCAAAATCCATAAAGAACTTATCAAAATCAGGGTGCCTAGGTGGCTCAGTCAGTTAAGCATCTGCCTTTGGCTCAGGTCATGGTCCCAGGGTCCTGAGATCGAGCCCCACATCAGGCTCCCTGCTTGGTGGGGAGCCTGCTTCTCCTTCTCCTCCCTACTTGTGCTCTCTCTCGCTGTCTCTTTCTCTCAAATAAATAAAATCTTAAAAAAAAAAACTTAAACTCAACACCCAAAGAACAAATAATCCAATCAAGAAATGGGCAGAAGATATGAACAGACATTTCTCCAAAGAAGACAAACAAATGGCCAACAGACACATGAAAAGATGCTCAACATCACTCAGCATCAGGGAAATGCAAATCAAAACGGCAATGAGATACCACCTCACTCCAGTCAGAATGGCTAAAATGAACAAGTCAGGAAATGACAGATGTTGGCAAGGATGCAGAGAAAGGGGAACCCTCTTACAACAAAATATATAAGAAGACTTTCTGGTATTATGAATGATCAGAATATGCTCTTTGAAAGTATTGAACATTATCAACAAATCCGAAAATCTACAACCAATAATGCAAGCTGTTATAGCCACTCTGGAAACAGTACGGAGATGCCTCAAAAAGTTGAAAATAGAGCTACACTATGACCCAGCAATTGCACTACTAGGGATTTACCCCAAAGATACAAACATAGTGATCTGAAGAGGCACCTGCACTCCAATGTTTATATCAGCAATGTCCACAATAGCCAAACTATGAAAAGAGCCCATATGTCCATTGACAGATGAATGGATAAAGAAGAGGTGGTACACACACACACACACACATACACACACACACAATGGATTACTACTCAGCCATCAAAAAAATTAAATCTTGCCATTTGCAACGACATGGATGGAACTAGAGGGTATTATGCTAAGTGAAATAAGTCAGAGAAAGACAATTATCATATGATCTCACTCATGTGGAATTTAAGAAACAAAACAGAGGATCATAGGGGAAGAAAGGAAAAAATAAAACAAGATGAAATCAGAAGGGAGATAAACCATAAGAGACTAAGAAACAAACTGAGGGTTGCAGGAGTGGGGGTGGGGTGGGAGGATGGGGTAACTGCGTGATAGACATTAAGGAGGGCACATGATGTAATGAGCACTGGGTATTATATAAGACTGATGAATCACTGTCCTCCACATCTGAAACTAATAATACATTATGTGTTAATTGAATTTAAATAAAAATAACAAGTAGCAAAAAAAGTTTCAAAAAGGGATGAAATTAAGGAGAAATGCATATACATGCATGTGTTATGTTGATATTGCATGTGTTCATGTGTGTGTGAAAATAAACATACAGAAAATTGAAGTAGATTACATAAGGAATAACTACAAATAAACTCAAAAACATAATAGAAAACCAACACCCAATGACTCCCAATCAAGCTTCTGGAACATAGAGAAAAAAGCAATAAAAAAAGTAAACTGATGAGGGAGAAGTTGATAGATCTGAAGAAGCAGAACTGGAGGGAACTCACTGTAGTATTTCTTTTAGCTACTTCTGAGGAACAGATGAAAACAAAATCAACAAAATATATAAGAAGACTTTCTGGTATTATGAATGATCAGAATATGCTCTTTGAAAGTATTGAACATTATCAACAAATCCGAAAATCTACATATGCCCCATAACATTTTAGAACCTTAATAATTAGGAAATACCTTACAAGTCTTTAATTAAAAATGAAAACTATAGGGGCTTTTTTTTTTTTAAAGATTTTATTTATTTATTTGAGAGAGAGAATGAGATAGAGAGAGAGCATATGAGAGGGGGGAGGGTCAGAGGGAGAAGCAGACTCCCTGCTGAGCAGGGAGCCCGATGCGGGACTCGATCCCGGGACTCCAGGATCGTGACCTGAGCCGAAGGCAGTGGCTCAACCAACTGAGCCACCCAGGCGCCCGGGGCTTTTTTAATAAAAGAAAAAATTAATGTATTTCATATTTCTCTGAAACACTAAGTGCCAGGACATATGGAATCTATATCTATACTTGTGAGGAAAAGTATTCTCCAGGAATTTTTAATATGGCCAATTTATTTTTCAATTTTTAATGCAAATGAGAGTTATTCACAGAGAAGTGCTCAGAAAATTTACTCTCCATATAATTTTCAAAAAAATATTATTTGCTACTGTACTTAATTATGAAATTAATATGTTACAAGGCATCAAGTAGGAAGTAAATCCTTATACATATATGTTAAAAAGATGCTTTTTCACTTAAATTGTCATGTGAGATGAACTCTAAATGACAAGGAGCCAGCTATTGAAGGATCTGAGCAAAGTAGAGTGGGAAGGCTTAGTTCATGAGCATTATGAAATGAAATCAGTAATTCAGGCAGGGTCTCATGCATGTAGGGCCTTGCAGTTTAGATTAAGATACAGAAAGTTTAATCTCTTTGCAATGGAAAGACATTGAAGGATTTGGAGCAGGGTGCAGTTACTTGACATGATTTACATTTTGGAAAGATCCCTAGAGCTTCAGTGCAAAAAAGTTTTCTGGAGCAGAAGTAGAAACAGAAGGCCAGATAGACACTATTCTAGGAGTCTAAGGGAAATATGGTTGAGACTTACACCAGGGACATAGTAGTGAAACTGAAGAGAAGTGGAAATACATAGAATATGTTTTGGGGAAAAAATGACAAGGAATAAGGTGGACTGGATGTCAAGAGTGAGAAAACTAAAGAAATTAAGGATGAACTCTTGGATTTGATTTTAGCAACTGGGTGGATAATAGTATCTCTCCCTGGGATGGAAAATACTATTTAAGAAATATATTTATAGAGGGAGGAGGAATAAAGAAATCTATCTTTGAAATGTTTAGTTTGAAAATATTTAATAGATTGGAACATGGTGATGGTTGACTATGTTAGCATATAGCTAATGCTTAGTGTGACAGCAATACTGAGGGATATCACCCAATGTGCCAGATTGAGGAGACCCATACATGCTGCACATGCTCCTGGAGATACCCTAGCTGTCTAACTCAGGGGGATGCTGAACAGTAGCCTAGAAACTCCATGAATTCTCTGAGATATTTGAATTAGGGAGCAGAAAAGGAGTACATTCCACAGAAGTGATTATAAAATAGAAACTGTTTTGCAACGGTTATTTTAGACCCAGTTTTTACCTTTTAAGCTAGCGCAACTTCAGACATACTTGTGTTAGTTCCTAAGATGAATGCTTCAAAGGAGTCAATGTGAAACACGTCTGCATGTCCCAGTAATTGATCTTGAAGAAATTACAATTAGGAAATTGTAGTTACCTCATTTAGTGCACTGTACTGTATCTACAGGAAAGTTGGGCAGGAAGCCCAGGTTGATATTAAAACTAAAAGGTATACAAAACTTTTATAAGTTAATATAGATTTTCTGGAAGTCCAAGTGGTTTTATATTTTTCCAATTTTTCTACAATGACCATTTAAATTCCTATTACTTTTTTGGAAATTGAATTTGTTGTGTAAATTTGCATTTGGAAATTTCCTTGTATGAAGCCTATGTGAAAGAAATGCAAACAATGATTTTGGCACAAGGATATTTTTAACAACACTACATACAATGGTGAGAAATTAGAAATAAATCCCCAATACAAGGGAGATTTAAAGGAAAACGATGTGATGCGTCTCAACCATTGATAATGGAATGATTAAAATTAAGCTTGTTAGGCATCTTATGAACAAGGAAAATGTTTATACCATAGTTGTTAATTGACTACACCAATATAAAACATATTTTCAGATAATCATAAATGTTTAAAATAGTCATTAAGAACCCAATATGCTATGACAGAATGTTAGCTACAGTTGTTTGTGTTAAAATAAGCTATTTCATTCTTATATTTTAATCTTTTGTACTTTATTATATATCTTTTATTTAATTTTTATAAAATCTTCAATATATTTTGGTTTTATAATCAGACAAAATTGGCAAAAACAGAACAACATAACATGACTTTTTTGGGGGAAATTTTGAGCTATATTTTCAATATCTGGAATCCCATCAGACAACTGTCATGGACTTAGGGAAACCATACATAACATCCATCTCTGCCATCTCAAGTTTGAACTAAATGAGAAATAAGACCAAAAGAGTAAAGATGTGAAGCCAAAATATACTTTGTTGCTAATAAAGCCAATTATCTACAGATTAGTTGCTTTCTTGATACCAAACCCCAGAATTTAATATACCCCTCCCCAGTCATAGGTATATCAAATATACTTATGAGAAAAGAGAAGGAATAACAAGCCATCTATGCATGTCAGGTTCTGCCCTCAAACTCAGTGGCCAAATAAGTCATTCATCTTTTGAAAAGGAATGAGTTAAGGGAGGGTACAGAGGGGAGGAGGAGGGGAGGAGCTAGTAATTTTATGCTTTCCCCTCCACTGGGAAACAGGGAAGGAAACCCCAGAAGTTGGAAAGTTTGGCACATAGCACCTGTGTGGCTCCAGCCCTTGATTTCAGCTCAGGTTGTGATCTGAAGATTGAGATCGAGCCCTGCATTGGGCTCTGTACTGGGCATGGAACCTGCTTAGGATTCTCTCTCTCCCTCTGCCCCTACCTTTCCCGCCCCCTACCTAACTGCACCCCTCCCTCTCTCTCTCAAAAAAATAAATAAATAAATAAAAGTTTGGCACATGAATCCTAGTGAATCCTACCTATTACATGTAGGAACAAATTCATTTCTATGGATTACATTTGATTTTAAATTTTGTTCATGGGGGCGCCTGGGTGGCTCAGTTGGTTAAGCGACTGCCTTCGGCTCAGGTCATGATCCTGGAGTCCCAGGATCGAGTCCCGCATCGGGCTCCCTGCTCGGCAGGGAGTCTGCTTCTCCCTCTGACCCTCCCCCCCCCATGCTCTCTGTCTCTCATTCTCTCTCTCTCAAATAAATAAATAAAATCTTTAAAAAAAATAAATAAATAAATAAATAAATTTTGTTCATGATCCCTAGAACAAACAATACGTGTACTTCTGTTAAAAAATTTATACTTCACAGTTACTAATTCTTCCTGAGCAATTGAACCAAATTTAGGGAAAAAAATGTTTAGAGCATTTATTAAAAGTCATCTTGACATGGTTGATATAACAAAGATTCTACATATACCTATGGGTTTGATGTTGCTGTTAGAATATATATATATATATATATATATATATTCTAAAAGGAAAATATTCCTTTATATACAAAGTAAAAGATAAAACTATTCTTCACTTTTTCAAATGGAAAATTATAAATGATTGTTTATCACCATTTTTTACAGAAATAAAATGCTATATAACTCTAACATATTTTTATGTCATTTAACAATATACCTTGCATATCCTTCTATGGTAGCATAAGGAGATCAATTTTTTTTTTAATAAATGCAAAGCATTCTATTAAATGGGCACTTTTTTTTATTTCTTTAATTTTTCCTGGTGAACCATTAAATTTGGGGGCATTAAAAAGGCAGCAAATCTTACTAGTGGAACTATATATTTCTTCACTTAGATTATTTTCTAAACTAAAATAGTACAATCAAAATGTCTAGATAAAGAAAGGCACAGCTAAATGTTTGTTAGTCTGCCAATACAGGCGGCCATAAAAAAACTTAATTGAATAATATTCCACCAAAAATATTTTGGATAGATTTCCAGTTCACTGGAAGTGCTATGTACTTTATTTTCACTGTATTTGAGTACAGAGAAAAATGATAAAAAATTTGATTAGTTATCATGTTATTCTAGCAGTATTTCCACAGTCTAGCAAAATATATGAATGTAATATTTAAGGTTCATAATTGCACAATATTTCAGGAGAAAATTAACAAAACATGGTGAATTTGTACTTGTTCCGAGATATAATTTTAATGTATTTCTAATTAAGACACTTAATGAGTGAAATAACTGGCATGTTTTGTTTAGAAATATATCTAACAACTTGTTCAACCAGAGCCTGAACAAAAAGAAACATTTTTCCTTTCAGACTATATATTCTAAAAGCAGAACCCATTACTTAAGTATATTTAAACTCTTCATTATGTCACAATTTCTAACCTGCTATTTCTAACCTGTTTATGGAAATAGCTCATTCATCCCTTCGCTCATCTGTGAACAACATATACTATGACCATGAATGCTTCAGTTACAGTGTTAAGTGATAAGAATACACTTAAGATGTGTCAGATATGACTTCTGCCCTCTAGCATTTTATAGAAACTATATCATTCTGCTAAAAGAAAATAAATAAATAATAAGCTGCCGCAGTCTACACAGTCTAAGGTCAGCAGTGTAGACTCAGGCAATTTAAATAATACACATACTTCTATTACCGTAGGATTTATTGTTTGAATCAATGTGTGAATTACACTATTCTCTGATTATTACTGTAAAGTGTGGACAATGCTTATTCACCCATTTAGGCAAAATGATAAAGTATTCCAATGTGTCCTTGAGGACAAACCCTCTATTTTAATGTTTAAGAGTTTAAGTGTTTATGATATATAGTCTACCCAACCATCTCTCTGCTCCCAGAGAAAATCAGTATTTTCATGGCCATCAGATGGTCATTTCTACATAAGAGAGAAAAATAGTTAATCTGATCTCCCTGGAAGCACACCATATTTTCTATTATATTCTAGTTATTTTCCCAATTCAGGGTTCTATTATCAAAACACTGTCCAAGATGTGGTCCATATATACAATGGAATATTACTCAGCCATCAGAAAGGATGAATACCCAACTTTTACATCAACATGGATGGGACGGGAGGAGACTATGCTAAGTGAAATAAGTCAAGCAGAGAAAGTCAATTATCATATGGTTTCACTTATTTGT
Source organism: Halichoerus grypus (assembly GCF_964656455.1). Lineage (NCBI taxonomy): Eukaryota > Metazoa > Chordata > Mammalia > Carnivora > Phocidae > Halichoerus > Halichoerus grypus. The sequence goes on from NC_135714.1 coordinate 47,199,455, forward strand.
GGAACATAAGGAATAGCATGGAGGACATTAGGAGAAGGAAGGGGAAAATGGGGGGGGAATCGGAGGGAGAGATGAACCATGAGAGACTATGGACTCTGAGAAACAAACAGGGTTTTAGAGGGGAAGGGGGAGGGGGATTGGTTAGCGCGGTGATGGGTATTAAGGAGGGCACGTACTGCATGGAGCCCTGGGTGTTATACGAAAACAATGGATCGCGGATCACCACATCAAAAACTAATGATGTATTGTATGGTGACTAACATAACATAATAAAAAAAAAAAATCAAAAAAATGAAACAAACAAACAAAAAACAAAACAAAACACTGTCCAGCACATATGTGCAGCATCAGAATCTTACTCTTAGCTAAGGAATCAGTGACCTACTGAGAAGGGGAGGGGGGTGGGAAGAAAAGGTTAGGAAGGCAGTTATGTGGTTTTTTGCTGTTTGTTTTTTAATTCATGGATAAAAGGACTATGGAGTGTTTATCCATTATAAGGCCCTGTGCTACGTGCTAAGAATCAGTGGGACAATGGAGTAGAACTGAACCGGAGAGGAAGATTAAGATGGAAATGGTCAAACTGTTATTTTGTTACCGACGATGGTATCTAGAGGATCATTTGAACAGGAAGTTTAAGATCTTCCAATTTCCAAACATTCAATTGTATACATGAGACTCTTCTTGTCTCAATGTATTGTCCACAAGTTCTTTCTTTTTTAAGATAGTGAAGACTCACTGCTTTCCTATCATGCCAGTTATGCATGTAAACCATCTTCCACCAGAAGCCTGAAAAATATGTAGTTTTCACAATTCTAGTTATCTTTAAATAAAAGCAAACATAGGTAAATAAAAGTGTTTTCTTTATATGTGATGGGTAAGATGAGCATAAACTGGATATGTATTATCGCCCCTTGAGCTGAGAATCAGTATTACCCAGGAATTTGCTTGAAATGAAGAATCTCCAGCCCCATCCTGAATATGCACTTTAAAAGATCTTTAAGAGTCCATATTAATGGTATAATAAAATTAAGAAGCACTGCTCGGTAGAAGTCTGTGGGGCTTGAAACAGAATGAGACAAGGTTACAATGCGAGGTAAGGTGCTAAAAGGAATGGCAGGCGAGAAAGGAGATACACTTGAATGGTCAGTATGGCAGAGGCGAGCGTGCACTGAAACGGCAGAGCAGATGTGCTATTCGGCTCGCTCTTCGGCTTGTTCTCCTTTAGAATACCCAGTGATCCCGCGAGCATGCTAAGAGGTTTGTGATCCGCTACTATAAACTCAGGCAAAACAAAATTACACAGTCTGGACCTGCAAGTCTCTTGACCTAGATGGCGATCTTTACTAAGCAAATTGAACGTTTTAAGTTATTTTTGAACAATTACCACAACCGTATTGTTTTTCTCCTGTCTTACATTCCCGGCAATGAGCAAACGACAAAAACACCAGGCACCTAAAACCCTATTCTTTCGTGAAACTTGGAAGAATATCTTAAGTGAACATCTTGGGTGGAATCATTAGGCTCTTTTCATTTGTGCTATTGTTGAACTTAATTCCTGCCTCGAGGATTGTATGTTTGTCTCCTCACGAGACAGGCTCCCTGAAAACAGACCCAGCTTTCTGTTTCTGGAGCTTCGAACAATGGCACGGCGCCCATACACAGCAGGTGCTTTATACCTGCTTAATTAGGGAAGAACTGATTGGCTACATGACAGAATGAATGATGGACTAAATAGTTTGAGTAACGGAGATTTCGTTTGTCATCATAGGCTAACAAGGAAAGCAACAGAGAGCTGTGTCCCCAGCAGTTGTGTGGAGAGGGTCATTATGCTACAGGGGCCCGGCCCTTGATGTCTCAAGTGGCAGTTGCCCCCGTCACGCAGCAGGTGACACCAGCTACGCCATCACTGAAAGCTCCAGGGAAGGCCACTTACGGGGTAACTGCCACTTTAGGGGGATTTCCTATTTGCAAAGATAGCAGGCTACCAAGGCTATCCTATTCCTCGTATACATTCCATGCAACTTCGGGACACCAACACGAATATATACACAACATTATATGAATCCGGTGGTCTTTTCTGCCACATCCAGGGGTCGCTCGATAGGGCAGACACACCTTACAAGGATTAAAGGAGTTCTTGTGAAAAATAGATAAAAAGAGAGATGCAAGGTAACGTAAGTGAAATCATAAAGTGAATTTTATGTATCATTAATTCTGACGAGTTTATTGCTTTAGAAAATTATTATGGCAGTCTGCTACAAAATACTTAACCTAATTTAAATTTCAGAACACAGTTTTTGGCAAATCATTAGAAGCAATATTTTTAATCAACGAAGTGGATCTAATTTGGATTTCAGATGCATAGAGAGAGAGAGAGAGAGAGAGAGAGAGACAGGGGAGTGGGATGGCGGGGGGAAGAAGTTTCCTAAGGTAAGCACTTTGTATTTCACAGCTGTATTTTAAACATTGTTAGAGGAGCAAAATTAAATAATGATTTTTTTTTATTTCTATACAGAAAACCCACAAAAGAGGAAAGTCTGAACTATTTCCTTGCTAGCATATTTTAATTTATATTTTTATAAAGTCATTATGGTTCCAGGAATTACTTTACCACTACACACAATAATTTTGCCAAGAACCAGATGAATTTTAGAAGTTCTATTAGAATACCTAGCAAATATTGTTTGTTTTTTTTTTAATTTTATTTATTTGAGAGAGAGTGACAGAGCATGAGCAGGGAGGAGGAGGAAGAGGCAGAGGCAGAAGCAGACCCCATCCCAACCCCCACTGAGCAGGGAGCCCGATGCGGGGCTCGATCCTAGGACCCTGAGATCATGACCTGAGCTGAAGGCAGACGCTTAACTGACTGAGCCACCCAGGCATCCCTTGCTTTAGGAATCAGTATTTTAAAATTGCCTTCGCTTTGCTCTGACCGACAACTTAACCTTAACAAGTTATTCTGATTTTCAAAAGTTTAAATCAGGAAAGAGAGCTACATTGTTTTCTAAAGTTTAATTTTTCCAGTTCGTTCAGATTTGTTTGATGGCATCATCTTTTTCACAAGGTTTGGCTGCACCAAGCATTAGTGCTATAAATATAGGTCTCTTATACAGATGAGAAAGAGTCTCTGCTTTCACATTTGCTCACTATAAAATGTTGGAAAATGTGAGAAAAGGCAATGTTCATATCAGTCAGCGACTACATGCTGTGAATTGTAGGCAGCTCTCACAGAATCCTGGCTTCATTTCCTTGTTTTATTTCTTCCCAGAGCAATCATCCATGATACCAGCAAATAAAGCTATCCACTGCACTTAACCTAAAACCTAGATGAGGTCAGTGACTGTCAGTCGAATAAGAGCCAGCAGTACATAAACTGGTCTGTCCTCTGGACATTGTTGAGGAATGCAAACATTTTTTAAAATGATGCATGTGTGTTGATAGGAGGAAAAGTGAATTAACTCGGCTTATTCAAGGGAGATCAAAGGCTTTAAAATCAATGGGCCAAATTCTGCTTTTTATTTATGTGTCTATCGCTACTGATGAAGTCAAGATGCCCATAAATGAAAGCAGAAAGCAATATCATTCTAGATATTGGCATGTTTTAGCTTTGTCTTAAAATGTGATGTTTTGTATCACACACACACACACACACACACACACGAAAGGTTACAGAGCACCTATTTTTACTACCTGTGATTGACAGCCCAGTTTCTACTGACATACCTTTTCTTTAAGATGTGTGAAAGAACGTGAGAAGACTTCACTTCACCCAAATGAATTTAACATGATTTGGTGAGAGAAATTAGATACTTAGAAAGTGATATCAGGAACCAATTTGCTAGGTGGTCCTCAGACAAAGAGCAGGCCACCTGAGTCTCATGGGGAAAGTTAATCATCCCCTCAAGAAATGAAAATTCTGATCCTCTTAGAACACACTGTGGAAGAGATAACTGAATCAAAGAACTTTTGAATGAAAAACAAGAGCTGCATTTTTCAAAAAACAAGTTCAAAATGTCCAATACGTGTCATGGAGAGCAATGGATTACTTTCTAGGACATCCAGCATGCCCTCATCATGGGGGAGGAGAGATTATTAGGAAATTACATGGGGCCATTGAGGATTTGGTCTTCTTAACAGACCATTTCACCAAGAAGGAAAGCCAAAAGTCTCAGGCAACAACCGCAGCTAGAAAGGAGGATACTCTGACAAGGACCCCATACTTTGGTGATATTTCAAATACCATAATCTCATTGGCAAAATATCAGAGGACGTAGAGGAAATGCATTTGAGTTTCTTCAGAATGTGGTGGAACAATACGGCCCATACGAAAAGGATTCCTTGTTTAAAGGTAATGGATTGATATACGATGGAATAATTCCAAAATAATTTAGGAAAACTGTACATATTCATATACATTAAAAGAAAATAATCAAAAGGAAATAAAGCAAAACACAGAATGCCTGTATCAGAATATTTAAGGATTACTTCATTAGCCTATGCTTTCTACATTTTATAACAAAATAGCATACTTAAATATTAGACCCGAGTACAATTATTTAAAGAACTGCTGTCCTCTACATATTTGTGCGCTGAAAAAATACACATAATTGTTTTGATTTATAAACTAAATTAAAAATGACTTAATTATGACATAAAGTGAAATTTCTTGATATTTTAATCGCATAGGTCATTCCCACATCAGTTCATTTGAACATTTAGATCATTTCAATATACACTTACTGAATGCCTGTCCTACCTTGAAAAATGAGATTCCAAGAGTTTCATGAACTAACTCTATTAATACTTTACAAATTATGTTAAAATAAAGCATTTTATTTCATCCTCACAACTCTGTAAGCTTTTATTTTCAGCAAATGTGTAGTTGAAGAAGTAAAGGATTAGGTCACATAGTTAGGAAATAAGAGAGACAGAGATTAAAAGCAGTGTCCCTTCCCATGCTCCACTTTCTACTATTATAATTGCTTCCTAATAACAAAAGATTCAGTATTTTTGATTCACTATAGACTAAAGGTGTTATTTGTGGAAAGGTTGAGATAGAGTAACTAATTCTTTGTAAGACAATAATGACCAGTGGCAAAATGATTCCAAAAAACAAGTATGCTTCCTGTTCTCTATGGAGCTACTAGAGAGGGTGGATCATGTTGGATAACAGAATACTGTACGGCACATTCTGTAGGAACAGAAAGAAGGCCAGTATGAATGATATAGAGGAAAGGAAAGGTCAAATGGAAAGAATTGAGCCTAGAGAAATCGGTAGGGCCACACAGCATTAAACTGTGAAGGTGACGTCAAGGACTTCAGTGTTCCTCTTTAAAGTCTAGGAATCTATTCAAATATTTTAGGACTATTCAGATTTTATTTGTTTAAAAAATATGGCTTGTAATATGCAGAATTGTGGGAAACCAAAGTGGTCACACAAGTCACTGAGGAAAATAACCATTGGTCTCCATGATTCAATAATCTTCAAAACTGGGCCATAGTAGTGTATGGCTATCTACAATTTGCTATGGATTATGAACCAAAATATATATAGGATCCATTGACTCCAGCTGTTTATATATATTCTTAATGGAATTGTGTTTTAACTACAGTGTGATCTTTAAGGAAAGAGAAAGGGTTGTCACATTAATTTCTGAATTGTTGAATACTGTTTATTCATTTAAATGAGTATCACTAAAAACTATTTGATATTTGACCTCAGTCAGGTATGTACACAGCTGCTGATTCAATTGTTTTGCTAAAGGACCTATGTGATTTTCTCCTTGGCAGTAACATTTTCTAACAATAAATGTTTATTTACTATTGTATATATAGTCACAAGTAGATTTTTGATCAAAATATTTGAAACAGTTGAACGGATTAAACATGTCAAAAGCCAAACTTCATTTTGCCAGTGAGGCTTACTTAAATTACTACCTACCAATGGTCAATATGCTAATCTTGCTTCTCAAGGATCTGATAAATTGCAGCACCTGAAAATGCTTACTTTTAAGAACTTAATAGCTACTGTATATTGAGAGCCTGTGTAGCAGACCTGGAAATGCCCCCACTTGGATGCCCTGCATAATTGAGGGATATATCTGCTGTCCCTCTAGATTCTCATCACATTCACTCCCAGGCAATGCTTGTCTGGGTTGATTCCAGCCAATGAATGAGCACTCTGGGGTACAAATGAGGAGCATCTTTTGAGATGTGGGACTTACCTGATGAGTGGCTTCAGCTCAAGGACCCCCAGCTGGTCTTGCCAAACCTTTCATGAATAAGCACTGCACTGAGACTCTTTCTATTCAAACCTCCTTTCCCCTGCTCTTTTTCAGCATCATTGCAGCTTTGCAGCTAAAGGCTGTCCGCACCTTCTTCCTTTCCCTTATTTTTATCCTTAACCCACATTTCTTGCAATCATTCACTCATGTATCTAATTTTATCTTGGCATATGCTTCTCAGAGGAACCGTACAAACAGAAGCATTGCAAGGAGTGGTCTGAGAAAACAGGCATGCTAACATGAAGTTAGCAAGGCCCCAGCTGGTGATGTTTCCATTCCTAAAGATTTCACTGTTGGTGACCTGAAAAAGAAGTCCACGAGGAGGGAAATTCTCTAATAGGCACGATGATTCCAGATTTTTTAAAGATACGGGGGTAAATGGGTTCTGATTTTCAATATATGTGCTTGGGGGGTGCAGTTGCCCCACAGCCCCCACCAAGCAATGCTCTGCTACCAGCTGGGTGTCCTACAATACAACTCAATTCTGACACTATCTACTTGGAAATAACATCGGATTCTACAGGTTAAGGGTTCAGTCCCACAAGACTGTCCCCATTTCAGATGCCAATCCCAAGTCCAGTTTATTACCTGTGCTTCTGACCCATCAGATATCAGCTCCCAGGATGCCCTCCTTGGATTTAATTTGCTAGAGTGGCTCAGAGAAACATTACTTACTATATAACAGCCAGATGAAAAGAGATGCATAGGTCAGGGTACGGGGAAACAGGCTCAGAGCTCCCTCCAAGCATGCAACTTCCCCCAAATCTCCGTGTGTCCACACTAGCTTGGAAGCTCTCCAAACCCCATTCTTTTGGCTTTCTTATGGAGGCTTCACAACATAGACATGATTAATTAAATCAATATCCACTGGTGATTGAACTTAATTGCCAGCTCTTCTCCCCTCCCTGGAGGTCAGGAGGGTGTGACTGAAACTTCCAACTCTCTAATCACGTGGTTGGTTTCTCTAGCAACCAGCACCGATCCTTAAGTGGAGTCCAAAAGTCTCCTCATTAACATAACAAAGGACACTTTGATCACTCCCATTACTTAAGAAATTCCTTGTTTTTAGGAGCTCTTTGCCAGAAAAGATGAAGACCACCTGTTACGTATTTCTTATAGTAAATCACAATATCATAGAAGGAAGTAATACCTACAGGGATAGTAGAGTCCACCCTTACAGCTGAGCTGTGTTGATACATTGTAGAGGGGTAGTGAGAAACTGAAGGTCATTAATTAGCTGCTAAAGGCTACACATGAAAGTCAGGGAGTTACTTTAGTAACTTACAAAGAGGCACTTACCACCTGAAATGGATGACTGGAAACAGCCGAGCAGCAGACTGAGGCCCAGATAAGAGTAACTGAGCTAATGTGACATTTAAATTTCCAACCAAAGTAGGTCATTATGCTAACGTCAGACCCTTATTGTTAGAACTTGGGACAAGTAACACGGGATGAAGCTATCTAGATGAATGTACCAAAAGATGTGAGCTTTACAGAGATCTTTAAACCCTCAGTGTCATGTAGGCAGGCCAGGTCTGAGGACACAGAGAGGGTTCTCCAGACCAGCCAGAGAGGGTCCTTGGCTTCAGGCAGGGTGGAAATCAAACATGAGCCACAGGAAATGAGAGCAGAGTATACTGGAGATGTGGAGAGAGTGCATACAGATGGAGCGAGCATCCGGGAGACTCAGAAAGGAAGAGGAGCATGAGTCTTGTCTTTGCTTGGGGGTCTGGAGTTTTTATGGAGGATGGTGGTCTGGTGTTCATGTCCTCTCAGGCATTCAGCAACTGGTCAAACAAGGATGAACGCTCAGGTGTCCTCTATATGTTTCTTATGCCCTGGATCCCGGGGTCTTGGCATCAAAGCGTGTGGAGTCAGTGGTCTTGGAGAATGTTCATAAGGACCCTGCCTGGTCACTCCTTAGATATTATCTATTGTGCTGGAAGACTGCACACAAATCATTATCCTTAGCTCCTTTACCTTTACAGGAGGACATACATTAAGGCATGTGTAAGGTGGAGGTGCGGGCTCTAGCAAGAATAGAAGCAGGAAAAGAAGCAAAGAAAAAAAAAACAGCTTTTTCTTTCATGGGGTCCCTTTAATGTCCCTGTCTTGAGAGCTTCAGAAGTTGCCAACATAATCCCTAGAGCCAGAATTTCTCCTACACTAGCAGATGCTACAGAAGCATCTCCCCAAGAAGTGCTACACAGGAATGCCTGGGTGGCTCAGTTGGTTAAGCATCTGCCTTCAGCTCAGGTCATGATCCCGGGGTCCTGGGACTGAGTCCCACATCAGGCTCCCTGCTCAGCAGGGAGCCTGCTTCTCCCTCTGCTTGCTGCTCCCCCCTGCTTGTACGCTATCTCTCTCTGATAAAGAAATACAATCTTTTTTTTTTAAGATTTTATTTATTTATTTGACAGAGAGAGAGAGCACAAGCAGGGGGAGAGGCAGGCAGAGGAAGAGGGAGAAGCAGACTCCCTGCAGAGCAGGGGGAGCCAAATGCAGGACTCAATCCCAGGACCCTGGGATCATGACCTGAGCCGAAGGCAGTCACTTAACCAACTGAGCCACCCAGGCGCCCAAATAAATAAAATCTTAAAAAAAAAAAAAAGTGCTACACAGATGCTGCACTCAGAAGTTGTCTCCATCTTCTCTCTTGACTTTCAGGCTGACTAAGGTTAAATCCCAGGAAAACTCAGTCATGGATTTGCAGGGAAGGAGGAAACTATGCACCAAAAGAGCTGCAATGATTAGAGAAAGATTCCTCATGGAAGCTAAAAGAGTATCCCTGAGACTTATTTAGAGCATACTGGATCACCTAACCTAGAATGTAAGTCTTGATAAACAAGAAGTTATTGATTTGGAGGCATTTTCTTGGGTTATCAGATTTCATACTGAAATAAAAACCCCACAAATTGGGGCCAATTCACTGTTGTAAAGGCTCTTGAAGTGTGGAAAAAGTGATGGTCAACACTGAATGAAGTATAAACCCTTGACGTCATGGCAGGTGGTAGAGCAATAAAGAACTGAGAGTAGTAGACATGCTGGGATGAATATATATATTTGTGAGTCCAGAAGACTCACAGAAGACAATGTTCCACAGGTAAGCCTAGAGGACATAGTATTTATTCAGTAAGACTATGAGAATGCACTGATTAATGGAGCTCCGGCATCACAAAGAAGTTCAATTGTGACTCTTTTCTGCAGGCTAACCCTGAGGTTAAGAGAGCCATCAGAGAGCCTGGTTTGATGATATTGATGGGGATAATATAGCCTTAGAATAATAGAAACCAAATGGCAAAAGTGACAGTGCTAAATTGTCAAAAGCCAGGATACTGTATCTACTTGATGGCATGGTGGAGGGGCTTGACACACAGTAAGTTATGGAAATAATAGTGGTGGCAAGTTGGAGTGAAATAGATGGGTGGTGCTTGACATCTACAACTAGGAAAAGGTGAGAATAGATCAGGAGCATGAAGGTAGTTTTCTCGATGAAAAGTCATAATCCCTTGCTCAATACGTAGACCAAACCTAATTTTTACATCCAAAACTCTGCCTGGAGAAGTATCTGGGTCCCTAGGAGGAAAACCCTGCAACACAACTGCAAGTGTGTACTCTAATAATTCCTCTAGTCTACTGCAAAGTGACCTATGGCCATTTGACCAGGTGTTTACAGTGGGAACAAGAGAATACCCAGGCATTACAAACACTGAGGGAAAAAGAGCTTGATTTTAGTAATACCTGACGACCCAAAGCATCAAATCAACCTCCTTTTAGAATAGCAGGCCAGTTAATTTTTTTTGCTCACAGGAAAAAAGCCAATAATTTTTGAGCACGTATGATTCATTAGGCACCAATGACATCATTTAATAACATTCATATATCTGTTTATTACACTACCATCATTATTAGATGCACAATTGGCAGACATCATGGTATGATATAAAAAGAATGGCCTTTTAAGCCCACTGAATTCATGGACTCACCCAGTGGTTATTTCTCTGGTTTTTAGTGTATAATTGGAATTGACATACTTGACAGTTGGAATAGCTGCCACATTTGGTTCTTGGTCTATGGAGTAAAAGCTATTGTAGTGGGAAAAGCCCAAGTGGAAATCTCCGAAACTGTGCCCCCTCACACACTGGCCAAAATATAAATCCAAAACAATGAAGTGTCCTGGAAGGAGAAAGGGAAAATGGTGGATTTTAGTGCATATGATTAAAATTTTAGTGCAATGATTAAAAATGTCAATGATGCTGAGATACTAATACCTATCATATATACATTTATTTTGCCATATGTTATCTGTAGAAGGTGAGAGGATCTGGAGAATAAATGTGGACAACTGCAATTAGTAGTATCTATAAATACCTGAAGGAAAGGAAAATGAGCAAAGTTGGTTTATAGATGGTTTAGCTTTCTATGTGGGTGCAAGCTGAAAAAAAGGTAGTGCCCTTGAAAGACAATGGAGAATGACAATCTTTCCAATAGTTAGAATTGCAAGCATCGCACTGCTCATTTACTTTATTTAGAAAGGGAAGTGGCCCAAGAAGAGGGCATGATAGAGACACAGAGACAGAGATAGAGACAGAGACTCTTGGGCAATGGCCAATGGCTTGGTTATCTGATCAGGGCCTGGATAGATCCATCAGTGGATGGACATTGGGATTGGGCACAGAGAATGAAAATTTTTGTATTATACATTAATGGCCAGGAGCAATCACCCAGAAAACAACAGGCATTGAACAACAAATTGGGCAAAATGACTTGGCCAATAAATACTAGTGAATCAACACCCTTTATACTCTGGACTGGCTCAATGGGCACATGAACAAAATGATCATGGGGGCAGAAAATAAGGCTATAATGGGACACATTCTTTAGTAGAAGTGCCGGCAGTAAATACACAGAGGAATAGATAACTATTTTGTGTATTGAATGCCTTTCCTGCCCACAGATCCATAATCAGCAGCACTATTTGAGGTCGTATGGAATGCCTATTCCATAAGGATGTAATGCACAAAACATAGCATCTAGTCAGATAATCTACTTTACAGTGAAGGAGATATGTGAGAGCAAACACAGCTGTGGGATCATGCGATCCACTGGTAGAATAAAATATTGTGCCATACAGAAGTAGTTGGCCTTATAGAGAACTGGAATGGTACAACTGAACTGCCAACTCAGAGGCAACCCTCTGAAAGAATAGGGTAACATCCTTTAGGATAGAGTATAATTCATTAAATTAGAGACCTTTATATAAGGATGTATCCACAATGGACAAATATATAGGTCCACCAGCCAAGGAGTAGAAGCAGAACTAGCTTCATTTACCATCAATCCTAATGATCCATGAAGTGGTCTGTGCTTCTTGCCCTCAGAGTATACATGGTTGAAAGTCCTAGTCCCCAGAGAGGTGTACTTTTGCCAGGGGACACACAAGTGCTCAAGTGGACTACAAGCTATGGTTGTTGCTAAGGCACATTAGAGTCCTTGTGTCCAGGGACCAGCAGGTAAGAAGAGTTACTGTCATCACAAGGGTAAAGGACCTTGATCACAAGGGGGAGATGTGACTGCTTTTACACAATGGGAACAGGGAAGAATAAGTATGGAACCCATGTGATTCCTGCAGTTGCCTCCTGGTATCCACTTACACCATTGGAACTGTAAAAGGACATGTATAGCAAGCCTGGTTTGAGAATGCATGATTCCCAAGGACTCAGATACTTTAGTAATAAAGGTTTGGGCCCCAGGACCATAAAAGCCATCAGGACTTGCCAAGGAGATAGCTGAGGGTTAGAGTGAGAGGGATTTAGAATGGATAATAGAGGAGAGATAAATGAGTACCAGTTGTGGCCCTGCAACCAATTGTAGCAAAGAGGGAGTAGCTTGTCCTACAAGACTTCTCCTTCACCATTTCCCCTTAGAATGTGAAGCTCATGGGAACCATAGAGAAAAAAACTCCATAAACTTGTGGAGTAAATTATATTTACATTGCACAAGGGGTGGATGATGGCAGCCATGAAAATATGCAATTCAAATCATCTTGTGGGTACCATGCTTGAGCAATGTTCAAGCTACTGACTCTCTATATTCACCATACGTTTGTGCTGAAACTACGTTTCTCACAGGCTTCTTCCACATACTGACTTGAGTACTGTAGGGGTTGGTACTGCAAGCCTACTCCTGCAAGGCATGGGATCCTTTACCGGGAAACTTTGGCTCCAGAACTACCATTACTCTGGCTGAACCTTTTCTTGGAACTGCACTGCAGTTAGATTCTTTCTATTCAATTCTCTTGTCGTCCTTCTTCTTGCATATGTGTTAGATGTCATCACAGGCTGCAGTCTCTCTCTGTCTTCTTTTAATTTCACTCCCCTTTTATCCTCCACCAATGTTTTCCATCATAAATTTCTTGCAAGCCATATTCCATGCTGGTGTCTATTTTCTGGAGATCTCTAACACAGTCTGGAATGGGCTGGATACATAAGACATTCTCTGTCATGTTAACAATAGTTATATAAGGTAAATGTCATCATCACCATTATGTCCATAAGAAATTGGTGCTCCAGAGGTCAATACATTTGTCCAGGAAAAGAGCAAGAAAACTGTGGAGCAAAATCCGCTTGAATCTAAGGCCAGTTCATTTTCCACAACACCTAGGAGTGATTCTTCACTTTTAGCCCCCAGTTCAATTATTACCTAGTCCTTTGGAATCTAATCACTTTTCCATGGCAACCATTTCATCTTGGCCCAAGCTCCAAAATCACTTTTCCTCCCCACCCTCCATGCACAGTGGCTTCTTCCATTTTTATTACATGTATAGTATTTCCCTCTGCAATGGGGTCAACTAAAATCTCTCTCCTTTCTCTGGTTAGTTTCTTTTTATACATTAGATCTCATCAAATATTTCTTCTGGAAAGTATCTCTAGCTTCCATTCAGCTACAGTTAATATTGTGCAGTCATTTGATTAATTTTTAACCCTTTCCCCACTCATGTAATCCATATGAGACAGAGATAATATCTGATTTCACCTTTGTTTTACCAGCATCTTATATTATAATATCTACCACAGGAGACACTCACTAATATATTGTTGAAAGACCACAGAAAAGATTAAATGAATACACCATGCTTCTGAATGCTTGGTTTTTAGAACATACATTGTATTTGTTTCAAAATTCATTCTAATTGCAAAAGATGATTAGAAATGGTTGACATAAATTTTGTGCTTTACTTGTCATACTTGCTAATAAATTTCAGTCACCATGTAGTAACTACTAAATCATAAGTTGAGAGACTGAGAGCTTATCAAATGAGGGTGCTAAAATGGTGGCATCATTACATTTGTCAAACCAGAAAATTATCATTGGGGTGACTTTGAAAAGCACAAAATTATCACTTTCTTATTTTTTCTCCTTTTTTCTTCTAATAATATCACACAAATCCAATTGTAAAAAGTGAGAAAGGTATGACTTGTCAATGAAGAGAATAAAATTAATGATACTGGCCATTATTCAGTTTTCCTCTGGCTCCATGTACAGAGAGGATTCAACCCTTCCAACCTTTTGAATTTGGATATAGCCATCCAGTAAGTTATGGCCATGAAATGTGACTGGACGTGAGGCGTACTCAACTTCCCAGATTTCACTTCCCCTTCTCTATGGATACTTGAAGCATATATTGGGATGTCAGAGCATTTCCCCCAGGATCCATGAGCGTATAGTGCAGAATTCTGAGCCATGTAGCAAGAACAAGAAGGAAATATTTATTAAAAGCTACTGATATTTGCATGTTATTCTTCCACATGTTAAAACATACTCTATCCTGACTCTTAAAATGTGTTTAGGTATATTCCTGGAAATGTTCAGAAATTGTGTGTAGGAGGACATATCCGCCTGAATATGTATTTTCTTTTTTTCTTTTTAAAGATTTCATTTATTTGACAGAAAGAGACACAGCGAGAGAGGGAACACAAGCAGGGGGAGTGGGAGAGGGAGAAGCAGGCTTCCCGCTGAACAGGGAGCCCGATGCGGGGCTCAATCCCAGGACCCTGAGATCATGGCCTGAGCTGAAGGCAGCTGCCTAACGACTGAGCCACCCAGCCGCCCCCTGAATATGTATTTTCAAATTCTTAGGTAGCTGAAATAGAGGACAAAGAACTATATACGTGGAACAGTAACTGAGCATACGATCTCCATAGCTATTTGGGTCTTAGATGCCACATTTTATTATATGTGGGTGATAACTGCTTAACATTTAATGGTCACCAGGTCATGAATTACATTTACTAAGAAAGATTTCTTAAAAGTTTACTACATAATTTTTTTTTCTTTTCTTTTCTTTTTTTTTTTTTTAACTTGAAAAGGTTATGGTTTAGAGTGGTTATGAAAATTACCTGGAAAGTAATTAATATAAAGCCCTAGAACAAAGATGGTCTCTGAAATACAAAGCAAAAACATGAGCTATTAACATTTTATGTTTTAAGCAATAGTCCACAAGAATGTTTCAAAAGCATGAAGCCTTTTTAATTTTTTTGTTTGGTTGGGGTATTTTGTATGTATTTGTTTTTACTTTTCAGTAATGTAAACATATGTAATAATATTTTCCAGATGGAAAATGTACTATGCTTTGTGTATGCTATTTCATTCTTTCAAAGTATGGTTTTAATCTTGATGCCTTTTTACATAAAAAAAGCAAAGATTGTCAAAAAATGGAGCAACATTTTAGAATATACCTGAAATATATATTTTTACATATATAATGTCCCATAATATAAGCATCATTAAATATCTCAGGACCTTAATTTGCCTGTTCAACTTCTCTTGAATTCAAAGAGCAAAAGCAAGAAAACGTATTTTTGTATTTTTCTTTTATCTCTCCCACCTTGTTTTGATGGATTAGGGAGTGTTGCCTTACAGCAATTGATAAGTAGATACTCTCACAGGGTGAAAATGGAAAGTTTACAAAATGTTACTTCTTATAGTTTGTAAACTTCTCCCTCACAAAAATTCTTAAGGAAAGAAAATATTTTCAGTCTTTTTCTTGATTCTTGAGAAAATAATACATCGTTTCTTATCCACAAAAATGCACAGTTAATAAAATATTTTTGAGTTGGCTTCCTAGTCACATAGTAGAACATTCAAGCCCATTAATAAATAACTGAATTAGCCATAATTTACTATGTATAATCACCATTGTTAAAATTAATTGTCTTAACATTGAAGTCTTTAAATTATTTATTTTACCAAAATCCAATTTAAACTTCATGTACAAAAACTTGTACAAAGATAATTAAATGATCATAGCAGCGTTTATCATAATAGCAAAAACAAAACAAAACAAAACCCCTCACAATAATCCAAATGTGAATGGATAAACACAATTGTCATATGTCTATACAAGGAATGCTACTTGCAATAAAAATGAATGGAATATTGATACATGTTGCTGTATGGACTAACCTCTGAGATATTACAACAAGTGAAAAAAGACAGAAAATAGCACATACTGTATAATTCAATAAATATGAAATGTTCAGAAAGGGAGAGACAAAGTAGATTAGTGGTTGCCTGGAGGTGAAACTGCAAGACAGGATTAATTGTAAACTCTCACCTGTGTTGATGGATGTTCTAAAAACAAATGTTGGTGATGGTTGGTAAATTTACTACAAACTATTTAATTGTGCATTTAAAATGGGTGAATTTTATGGTATGTACTTACTATATCAATAAAATTGTTTAAGATACCTAATTCAATATTATTGAGAAAATTACATATGAAAGGTCGTTAAGGAAAACCAATCCTAATTACAATAAAAATGCTTAATATTAAGAAAGAATATCTCTAAAAATATTTATAATGGTGATCTGTAGCTATTGAAATAGGTGGTTTGAATTTTATTTCTGACATTTTTGACTGCATTTTATGCTATTACATTCTAAAGTAAAATAGTTAAGATTAAAAATTGATTCACACATGGCATTTTCATCATGTCTGAATTACATGAATAATTAGCAATTTGAAACCAGTAAGAGGTACTCAAAAACTTTAAACACATTATGTTATTATAAAATTTGTGTTCTCATGATTAGTGACAAAACAGAAAAAAATACTGAAAATCCAACTATATAAATGATACTAACAAAATAATAATAATAATAAAAGAACCAACTGAAATCTCAAAAAAGTAAAAAGTATCAACTGATAAAGACAGAAGATAAAATGTCATAAACCTGATTTGAGAATTTTTATTTAATTAAAAAAGAAAATCTTAAAGTGAAAAAAGCCAGTCTGAAAGTCTATCTACTGTTTTGATTCCAACTATATGACATTCTGGAAAAGACAAAATTATAGCAAGAGAGTAAAAGATCAGTGGTTGGCAGAGGTTAGAGGGAGGGGAGAGAAGTGAAACACAGGGAATTTTTAGGGCAGTGAAACTATTCTGTATTATAAGGTAATGGTGGATACATATCATTATGCATTAGGCAAAACTCACAGAACTGTACAACGGAGGGAATGAACAGTAATGTAAATTAGCAACTTAATAATAATGCATCCCTATTGGTTTATCAGTTGTAACAAAAGTACCACATCAATACAAGATGTTAAAAATAAGGGCAGCTCTCTTGCACTGTTGGTGGGAATGCAAACTGGTGCAGCCACTGTGGAAAATGGTATGGAGTTTCCTCAAAACGTTAAAAATACAACTACCCTATGATCCAGCAATAGTACTACTGGGTATTTACTCAAAGCATACAAAAACACCAATTCAAAGGGATCCCTACACCCCTATTTTTATAGCAGCATTATTTACAATGGCCAATATATGGAAGCAGCCCAAGTATCCATCAATTGATGAATGGAAAAAGAAGATGATATATATCATATATATATATAATGAAATCATATGTAGTGGAATATTATTCAGCCATAAAAAAGAATGAAATCTGGCTATTTGTAATGGCATGGATGGAACTAAAGTGTATAATGCTAAGTGAAATCAGTCAGAGAAAAACAGATACCATATGATTTCACTCATGTAGAATTTAAGAAACAAAACAAGCAATGGGAAAAAAAAAAAAAAGAGGAGAGAGAGAGAGAAAGAGAAACCAAGAAAAGACCCTTAACCATAGAGAACAGATTGATGGTTACCAGAGGGGAGGTGGGTGAGGGGATGGGTGAAGTAGGTGATGGGGATTAAGGAGCTCACTTGTGATCAACACCGGGTGATGTATGGAGTTGTTGAATCACTATATTGAATACCTGAAACTAATATAACCCTGTACGTTAACTGTACTGGAATTAAAATTAAAAAAATATCCTCAACATATCCTTCAAAAAAAAATAGGGGTAACTGTTGGCAAGGTAAAAAATATGTAGAAACTTTCTGTATTTTCTGTTCAATTTTCATATAAAACTAAAATCTAAGAAATAAAGTCAATTAATTATTTTTTAAAACAAGTTTAATAATTTCTGAAGGTATGTAAAATAAAATGACATCATTTCATTTTTATTTATTAAATTATTAAAAATTAAAATTGATGATAAACCAATGATAAATACTATTCTAGGAGTTATATAAACATATACCCATTTATTTCTTTAGACATTTGAATGGAGGACTCTTTTTTAATATGGCAATATATTCCATACTCCTTAAAAATGTTCTTATTTGACATAATAATCACAGTCATAAATTTGTATTAAGGCAATAATATGAAGAAAGAAAAAAATAAAATATATTAATTATTTTAATAAGCATAATGTTTGATAATAGCAATAATAAAATAAAATTTATGGTTAACATTCATTGAGAGTTTCTCCCATACTATGGTATTCTCATTACATATATGAACTGAATTTCAAACAATGATTCAATGATTAAATAATCTGATTGTCATACACTAGATAAAATGTTAACTCTAATCGTAGGTATGGATATTAAAAGGAAATATAGAAAATGTTTATAATATAGTGTTAATTTTTAAAACAATTATAAAACTTCAGATTGTAATATTATCAAATTCTCAAGAATATAAAAAGGACCTGGAATAAACATGGAAAAGTAAAAACATTTTGTTGGGATATGGAAAAATTGTGAATGTTCTTTTGTATTTCTATTATTGGGAGAATTTTGTCTATGTATTAAATACAACTCTTGGCATTACATTATAGTAATATAATAAAATAAAATCCTATATTGTATTTGCCACAGGCATTTTCTAAAATTAGAAATCTATTATGCACATCTACCATGATTTTAACCCAGTTTTATTGACAAAGACAGGGAAGGAACAGGCATTTCCAGTAACTTGCCCAAGAACATGCAACTAATAGCAAAGCCACTACCAATTATATAACTTGGGTGATAAATGTGCAATGAACTCATTTTGTAAGCTTATTCGAGATATCCAGGCTTGAAATCATATAATGAAAAAGGCAAGTTTTTTTTCAGTAATATTTTGAGAAAATAAAGCTCTGTCAATAAGATCCACCAAGAGGTTACATTTTAAACTGTTCTACAGTAACTTAACCTTTTATTTGTAGAAATTTCACAATAGAACAATGTTGCCCACACTATCTCATGTGATATTGACAGCTAATTCTTTGAGATAGGAAGAGTAGGAAACATTGCTTTTTGACAGATAAAAACAAACACTGAACTTGGGGATGTTAAATCTGTAGCAATAAGGAGGATGAAATCAGAGCCTTTCCCATCAACATCTGCACCCTGGCCGTTCTGCTTTCCGTAGGTATCTCCTAGATTTACCTTTTGCTCTATATGCTCCATTGGGTTTCCTTACCTGAGCAATATCATGTTTAATTTCCTTGGAGAATTAAGGTTTCTGAATTCTGCCCTAAGAAGTTTTCAGGTGGGAGAAGAGCAGGAATTTAAGAATATAAGAAGCTCACTTTTATCTTTCATCACACAAAACTGTGTAATTCGGGAGTAAAAGATGGACAGAATTTCTTAACTTCAAAATCAAGGATGAATTCAATATTTCCTTTCTCCTCAGAAATGCTCTTCATTAGAACAGCTTGACTTTTTTACTATCCAGTGCATGTGAGGATTCCTTCCTTCCTAGTCTTGTATTTTCCCAATGGTAACCACAAGCTAGTGTCTAAAAAGAGAAAATGTACTCATTTAGCCATGCTGACCAACTGTCTTAGTCAACTCACCAATTTCCTTTAAAATAAGCAGTGACGTCCTTGAAATCACTTTCACTTTTATAATGAAATAGTGATTTTACAAATCATATACTCTGTTACTTCTCTTCTAGATGATAAATTTGACTACTTGTTAGCTACACCAAACTTTTTAATATAACTATTATTTTTTAAGTAACTAATTGAATAAATTGCATTTTTTACATCCTAATTTTAAAATTGTGATAAATAATAATTGGTACATTTTAGTTTTATGAGGGTTTAAGCTTATTCAATGTTTGGGTGCTCTTTAAAAACAATGCAACATTTTAATTATAAATCGGGTATAAAACATTTGAAGGAACCCCAGCAAATAAAGATCCCACAGCTTAAGTTATATTAGCTTCTTGGTAAATCAACTTTTGCTAACATATAGTGAATGCTTTCCCAATAGGCTTTATTGAAAATGCTTTTCATGTATTATTTCATTTTTTCCCTTATAATGTCCATGTGAGGTAGATACCTTTATTAACCACAACTGATGAATAAGGACACTGAGGCAGAGAAAGATTAAGAAGATAATAAATGGCAGAGCTGGAATCAAACCTAGCATCCTGTTCCTGGATTTCTAAATTAAAAAAATATATATATTAATGAGGATGCATAAAAACAGAATAGACCTTTATCATTTTGCCCAACACCTTTATTTTAGACAAAGAGCGTCAGATAAGTGACTTAAAGGTTATATAGCTGGGCTATTTGTCATAAGGTTAAAACTGAAACTTTAAGTGACATTTGACTTTCATCTCAGTTACTTTTCTTCTTAACATATCTACCAGGAGCAAATTTTAAGAGACGATGGTAAATCACCATGACACTCAGCCATGTTAACTGATTTTGTTTCAAATTATTTGCTTTGCAGCAATTTCAAGCTTAGCCACTTTATTTTTCACTGAGAGTTGGTACATATCTTTTGATATCTCCAGCCACAGACAGCTAGGCCACAGAAAGTCATAATGTCAGATTCTATTTGTTCTTCTTCCCATTGCAATTTTGTTCCTGCAAAGCTTTCAATTCTGCTTATTTTTATCTGAGGTTTGGAGTGGGTTACTTGCTTCACTCTCTGTTTAATTTAGCTACTTTCTCCCTTGTCCCACTGTTAATTCGGTGACATATCATTCTAAACCTATCTGTCAGTCTCGTGAATTTGCATGCAACATTATTCACATTTTGCTTAGTTTTACAGAGACCTTTATGCATATCTTTGACAGGAGAATATCTTACTGAATTGTGGAAGGTTGCTGTATATGGACAAGCATGTAAGCATAACCATTATTCCCATGGCTTTCTCCTAAATTTAAGTCCAGCCTTTCTATCCAAAACAAATTTCTGTGCTACCAGATGGATGACAATGAGGCCAATAGTTGAATATTTGTCATTTATTACTTACCACTTTAAAAACATTTCCTAGAAGAATAAAACACAGTATGAATTTTATTGGGAAGCAGAATAAGGTTTTTATATACCATGAAACGTGATTCCATACATTTCCTAATGATCAGAGGAAAAAATGAGATATGAGATATACTAAAATATAGACATCACATAACCAGACCTTTTACTTCACCAATATGATATTGCCTAAAACACAAGAAATATCAGCACCATCCCAGGAATTAAGGATTATTGATTTAACTGGTTAGGTTTTTTCCAAAAGGCATAGATAAAGAAGTGGTAGAAAACAGCAAAAAGAATAAGAAAAAAATGAGAATAGGCTAAGGAAACTTGGTGACAAAAATAGAAAAGAAAACATGATAGTATTTTTTTTTTTTTAAGATTTTATTTATTTGACAGACAGAGACACAGCAAGAGAGGGAACACAAGCAGGGGGAAGGGGAGAGTGAGAGGCAGGCTTTCCGCTGAGCAGGGAGCCCGATGTGGGGCTCGATCCCAGGATCCTGGGATCATGACCTGAGCCGAAGGCAGACATTTAATGACTGAGCCACCCAGGCGCCCCCATGATAGTATTTTTAATGGAAATATTTAATATGTGATGATATTGGATATATCATATTTTTATGGCGTATAAGCTTTGAAAATTAGATTGGAGGACATGTATTACTTAAAGTGAACATTAAAAAGTTGGATCAGATTGGTGGTTTAAAAAACATTAACAAAAAAATAACATCCTTTTTAAAGATAAAATCTGACAAGTATGTCTGATGTTCAAAGCAGATACGCTGAAGCTGTTCAATTTCAAAACGTGATTGGACATCTGAGAGCCTGGCTTATTTCACCTGCTGGTACTCCCCTCCACAGCCTCAAAGGGGTTGGCTGGGGCTCTAGAGGTTCTGTAGAGAATAGTATGAAAAGTTCTTACTTCAAATGTGTTTTTAAATTTATAGACCTGACAAGTCTTTATATGTTCTTACCCTTTCAATTCCTATCTCTTTCACTTGTGGAAAATGTTCCCCGGTAAAACAAAGTAAATCAGCATACACTTTTCAGTAATGGGTCATTGACATTCTGCTATGAATGGAAAGATGGTTTTTGCTGAGCAGTCAGCTAAATTTTGCTGTGAAGCTTGTGTTGAGTGTGGAGGTCAAAATTCATGACATGCATGACAACACAATTATGAAAGTTTCCACGTATTTTTACTTGTGATGAGATAAAGTTTGAAGGTAAAATAGTGGGAGATCAAGAAGCTTTTACACTTGTTTGGTATGGGAGCAACATATCTAGAATTTCTGCCTTCTTCATGGTAAAAACAAAGTGATTTGGAAACCCTGAAAGTATACAAAGATTATCAACATAAAAATTTGAACTTGCATGGATGATAGTGGACACAGTATAGTCATTCACATTTCTCATCTGGTTTCTTCAAGGGAAAAAAAAAACAAGAAAAAATATTGAAAGAAAAACCACATAAATGAATCATAGTGACTAATGTGTAATTCACTCAGGTGGTGGCCCCAATTGTAGTCATTTTGCTAAATATAGCATTGTTAATAGAATTGATCGATACAAGTCTGGCACCTGGCATGGGGCTATTTATATATGGACAGTGTTCTTCTTGATCCATTATTAGAGATTATTGAGAGAAGTTTACAGATACATAGCAAGAAAAGCAATATAACAAAAGTCTATGTTAACTGTCCTGCGATCTGTAACTATATAGTCCTGAGTACTATGCTGGCCCATTGTGTTAATGGAATAATACTAACTGGACTTGTTGAGGAGAAACTGGCAAATTCTATAGACATCATAGAAAGACATAGTTATGACAGTAGATACAAGGAAAAAAAAATCCAGAAAACAAAACAAAACAAAACAAGTGCCTGTGTACTTCTTAGGAGGTTAGTGATCTGGGATATACTATGCTATCCCTTTAAGATACAACACAAATAGGGCGCCTGTGTGGCTCAGTTGGTTAAGCAACTGCCTTCGGCTCAGGTCATGATCCTGGAGTCCCGGGATCGAGTCTTGCATCGGGCTCCCTGCTCAGCAGGGAGTCTGCTTCTCACTCTGACCCTCCCCGCTCTCATGTGCTCTCTCTCTCTCATTCTCTCTCTCAAATAAATAAATAAAATCTTAAAAAAAAAAAAAAAGATACAACACAAATAGTTGCACTTTACCTCTCCTGCCACTAAGATAGAGGCACAGCACTTGAGATTTTATTATACTCTTCCACATAATTTATTGGGTGACTTCCATGGTTGTCAGTTTTAAGTGAGGTGCAGAACAAGACTCCACTTACGAATGTTCAGGCAGCGGGGAAAGCTGCTATCCCACTTGGGATGTAAGAGTCAATAGATTTCATCTTGCTAAAGGTATCCGTGATGAATAATGACAGCATGTGGAGTCACGGATGTCCCAGAATAGACACCTGGGGTCCTGAAACAGGTGATATCCTCCTCAGAAGAGAAGTGCTGGTGCTCATGTAGAGAATGAGCCTCTGATATCGATACACTAATTGACTGGGCAACCATGGCTAGTCATCATGAAATCTGTGTCATCCAATTCCCCAGTGCATAAAGTTAGGCAGACCCAGCAGCCATCTTTTGCATGATGGTAGTGATACAATCAAAACTTGGCCTGACCAGTTGCAGAAGAAATGAAGACACAGTTGGCTTATAACTATAAACAGTCGTCCTATACTCTCTTATCACCAACTACTTTTGCAACGATGCCACACACATAGTTTCATGGGACGATCCCAATGATCAACTGATGGAAGAAGAAAGGATGTGAGTCTTTACAGAAAGATTGGCATGTAATGTGGCAGTAGCTGGACCAAAGTTGCTGCTACAGTTCTGCCCCTATAAAAATTGGTCATGAAGACAGAGGTGAAGGGAAATACAATCCATAGCGCTGCTAGCAGAACATTTGGCTGTTCACATACCATGGAAGGAAAAGGAAGTTAACATAGAGATATGCTTTGACGCCTGGGACATGGAGAATAACTTGGCTGGTGCCTGGGACTTGGACCAGAATTATGTGAATGAACCTAAGGAGCTGGACATGTGGATCTTTGTTTCTCATATAACACCAGAGATCATCTGACACAGATGAGGCTCGAAAACCAGATGAACAGGATAACTCAACCTGTGAGGACCACTAGCTTTTCTCTTCAGCTTACCCTAGACTGGGCAGAGACCCAAAATAGAGTGGAAATGGTGTCGGGGATGAAACTATGATTGTTGCCAACAGTGCAGGCTCTCTCTCACCACAGCTGGTGAGATAGACAGTTGTCAATCTGCTAGTAATATAAACTGAAGCTGAGCTAGCATTATACCTTGGAGAGACCAGCCATGCACTAGGTGGTAGTGTGCTAAAATTTCATAATTTCCACACACAAGGAGAATTCATCCCTAACAGAATAGATATGTAACCTGGATATTGGAATATCTTTTCTGGCACAGTGACTTCACCAGTAACTTTTGTCAGTGGTGTTCAGAATACCTGATGTAGGGTCACCTGGGTGGCTCAGTCAATTAAGTGTCTGCCTTTGGCGCAGGTCATGATCCCAGAGTCCTGGGATCAAGCCCTACGTTGGGCTCCCTGATCACTGGGGAGCCTGCTTCTCCCTCTACTCCCGGCACATGCTCTCTGTTGCTATCTCTGTCTCTCTCTCTCAAATAAATAAATAAAACCTTAAAAAAAAAAAAAAAAAGAATACCTGATCTACCATAATGGTATCCCACACATTACCCTTAAAGAAGAGACACATTTATAGTACAGGAGTGGATTAGTGTGCTCAAAATTATAGAATTATGTCATGTATATCATATAGTTCTTCACCCTGAAACAGCTGAAACTATTAAAACATTAGAAGGGCCTACTAAAAACTTACCTCAGCTAAATCTGTGGCTTGGACAAATCACTTTGAAGGGTTAGGATAATGTCCGAATGGACAATGTAGTTTGGTATCTTTGCCACAATGAGAAATTACCAGTGTAGGAATCAAGGGATAAAATAAGATGGACCTTTTTCATTTTCACTTTCATTCACCCACTTGTGGAATTTGTACTTTTCATCTCAGCAAATGTATACTCTGCTATATTTGAAGTCCATGTTCCAAAGAGTTCAACACTTCTATCAAAGTGTATTGTAGGGTTTCACTGAATTGGAGTCTGTGCTTATTACCCGCTCACTTTAGACTTCTCTTGTCAACAGTCCAGGTAGTAGAATAATAATTTCTCTATTGGCTGATGTAATAACCCTGCTAACTATGAGAAGATGGGGTTGTGACTATGTAATGGAAGAGGGAGGTATGTTTGCAACACAGGAGTTCATTATATTATTTCCTGGAATTTATCTGCCCAGTGACAACTGTAAATGGGCAACTGCAGTAATATGCACATCATGCTGAAGGTCTGAATCATCCTAGAAAAATCCAGAATGGGTAGTGAAGGAGATTGGTGATGAATATTAAATATTGCCCTAGGACCAGTTGCAGAAGCAGTGACTGTCTTTTGCCAAAGGTGTTTGCTTTTTTTTTTTTTTTTTAGGAAATTATAAGTGACCATGTCTTGAATATTTAGATTCCCTCAGAGATAAAACTAGTATGGGACAGAGTCCTATTATATCTGTTGTAGCAAGAGCCACACCAACTTCAGGTCAGATACCAGAGGCTCTGGCTTTCCCAGATGTAAGTCACATCCTGATTGTGTGGTTGAGTAAATATTCTGTTGGACGATCTTTGATCGATGAAAAGAAAAAAAAAATGAAGGAGTTAGCACATAAATTGGTTGCCTTTTCTTCCCTACATAGACTGTTTTGAGATGCAGGAAATCCATTACCTTATCTGAAGATACCCAGTATGATTGAGTGATCGGCCACATTTTCATGTGATCCTAAGCTTGATTGAGACAACAACTTCAATTTTCTTTTTCCCTTCTCTGCTTCACTTTCCTTCTTCCCTCATTCTGTGGGATTGCTCACCCTAAATAAGTAGAATGTGTCAGCATTGTCTCAGCACATGTCTTGTAAGAACGATAAACTCAATGTGAAGCCATATTCAAGAAGGAAAATTCTCCTTTGACAAAGCTCTTTACTTTGCAGGGTGAATGGTTGCTCAAGGAAAAACAGGGGGTACAAAATCGTAGCTCTCCATCCCAGCACTGAGAATCTGATGCTGAGTCTAACTTACTCAGCAAGGTTTCTTCTTCTCCTAAGGTGATTTTCTTTCAAAAATTTCTTTACTGTCCTAGAATCTGTTGTCCATCAAGTTTTTGTCTGTTATTAATACACGTACATGGCTAAAGTCTAGCTATTGACCTGGTCCACGTCTTCCTAATTTTGCATATGGGCCCAAACATATGAGAAACTTGCTTAGTGTCTTAGGACATGACTTTTAAGGAAACACTGATGTTTTAGCATGAGAAGCAATCCTTACCGTAAATCTTGAGGCTTGTTTCAAAAGTTGAGTGCATACATTCATGGACTAAACTAAGTGGTTTCCTTGAGAAAGGTTTGCACTACAACTTTAACCCTCGGTTCTTTCTAATAGATCCAGATCTTAAAATGTTAATTAAGACTTTCATCTATAATTTCAAGTTAGTTCCCCCCTTATTATCCCTAAATTCAATTCAAGGTCTCCAAGGAAGGGAAGGAATGTGATGATATGTAAAAGAAAATGACAAGATGTCTGGAGCTCCCACTGGCAATGCTGAATCCATGATACTGAAATCCTTGTTCTCTCAGACCTGGTCACTATGGTAACCCACAGAGAAGGACTATTTCATTGCCAGACTACCTCACTCTCTTGAAGCTGGGAGATGTTGCTTTAAAATACATATGAGTATTTGGAGCCGTACCTAACTCAATCCTCTAATTGTAGTCAAATTTTAGATAGTCTTATCCTAGTTGTCCAATATTCTGGTACATGAAATATGAATGTTCTTTCAAATAGAAATACATATTTGTGAAGGGTTTAACCTCAATACATTTTTAGCTGACAAAATCAATGCTTTTGAATTTATATATGTATATGTGTTTGAGTATTGATACATGTAATTAAATATAAATACATATATTTGTTATATATCTATTTATGTAAATATTTCAATATATAAGTAAATGCGTAAGTATATATATGTGTGTGTGTGTGTGTGTGTGTTAGTATATGCGGATGCACGCCTGTGTGTAAGAAGTGAGACAATGAATGTCAAACATGTAATATTAACATTGCAACAAATTGCAGAGATTCTCCCATATTTTCCAAGAATGCACACTATACATAGACATAAATATACATAGACATACATAGACATGTACCCAAATGGACATTGACTGGTTGTAAATTTGAGATGGGATATCTGCCCTGAATAATGGCTCTAATTCTCGGAAAGAATTATCAAGGCAATGTCTTAGCAGATATTGTACAATATAGAACCCTCTTCTGTTTTTGTATACTTCCTCATTTTAACTTTCTATGCTTTTATTAGTTTGTGAGCCAGCCAATGATTACCAAGGTGTCTAGCAAATAGTAGACATTCAATATAAAACAATATTGCAATTGAAGTTCTATCCAACACACAGATCTTACATTTTGCCTATTAAGTAGTATCTTTTAGAATGTCTATCTTTCATTTTATCAAAAATGTTAAAACTGACCCAAAGAGATAGCAGCTGTCATTGCTAGAAATGGTAGGTTTGAGTATTAATTTCCTATGAGAATCGCTCCATCTCATTCCTCTTCCTTGTTGCACCCTGGACACCTGACACGGAGTGTGAGAGAAGTGAGCAATAACAGCAGAAAAGGACATTCGGCAACCAGTGTGTATTTGATTAAAGCTCAGCTCCAAGTCATATTTCCTACCCACAGGTCATACCTAAGGGCAGTGCAAAGTACCTCTTATCAGGATCAGTGAAATAGTATTGCTTGGTTTACTTATCCATAAAATCTATAGCTGTACCTCTGAAACAAATAATACATTATATGTTAAAAAAAAAAAAAAAGAAGATAGTAGTAAGGGAAAAATGAAGGGGGGTAAATCGGAGGGGGAGACGAACCATGAGAGACTATGGACTCTGAGAAACAAACTGAGGGTTCTAGAGGGGAGGGGGGTGGGGGGATGGGTTAGCCTGGTGATGGGTATTAAAGAGGGCACGTACTGAATGGAGCACTGGGTGTTATACGCAAACAATGAATCGTGGAACACTACATCAAAAATTAATGGTGTAATGTATGGTAATTAACATAACATAATAAAATAATAAAAAAAAAACCCTACAGCCAATTCGGTGGGGGCAGCAAGGTGAGATATACACTAATCACATCTACTAAGATCAGATCAAGTCAGTTTTCCACATTTCATACATACATAAAACCTCAAACTCTCAAACTGATGGGTGGTGATGTAGCAGAACCAACATGTACACTGGCCATGTTAAGGTTTGCTTAGAATAAAAATTTTACTCTTAGCTTTCACACCTTCGTGATATTTGCTCCCAATATGGGGATGCATGGACCTTTTTTGCTCTCCAAAACCTAGGAGGTGGAGTCTCTGGCTGAAGGTTTTGGAGCCTGCTCTAATAAGAGCTAGCATATTAGATCCAACCTACATGCAAATGCCTGATGGCAGAATAAACCTAGATGTTAAGATATCGTGACCTGTTTACCCGTCAGCCTATGTGGGTGTGTTATGTATTAATATGAATATTTGTTTTATATAGGTTTGATTTTCTTCTAATTTTTTGTTGTGTTGAATAATTCTGTAATAACTATGAGTGATTTGAAAAAGCTATCTCTCATTAGTTTTCACAATACCATACCAAAATGGTAGGGTAACTGCGATCTTTGATTAAGGCCCTGCATTCAAAGAGGTCACTTTAATCTGGACTTTAGTTTGTTTGCTTGTCGCAGATATTATTTTTGTTTTAACAATTATTCGTTCACTCAATCATTAAAAATGATTAATTCTGGGGCACCTGGGTGGCTCAGTCGATTGAGTGTCTGCCTTCAGCTCAGGTCATGATCCCAGGGTCCTGGGATCAAGCCCTGTGCTTGGGGCTCCCTCTTCCATGGAGAGTCTGCTTCTCCCTCTCCCTCTGCCCTGCCCCTTGCTCATGCTCACGCTCTCTCTCTCTCTCTCACTCACTCTCGCTCTCTCAAATAAATGGATAACATCTTTAAAAAATAAAAAAATATTAATTCTTCCTTGTTTGGCAGGTGAGCTCATAAATAGGGAAATATACCTACAAAACTTAATGAGAAGGGAATAGATTAAATATCAAGAATAATCATAGTCTCTTAATTTCAGATGTTCATACTTTGAATAGAAATCCTTCAGAAAAATATTACCAGACACAACTTCCTGGGGGTATTAGCTTCAATTACTCTGCTTTAGTAAAAAAAAAATGGGACTTGTTTATAACATCTACATTGCTATTGGTCTTTAAATTAAAGAGACACAAAATAAAATATATAATCTATAAAAACATTCTACCTGGATTTTTACTTGTAAAAACTTGACACAACTCCTTTTTAGATTTATTTTTTTAAAAGATTTTATTTTTAAGTAATCTCTACCCCCTATGTGGGGCTCAAACTCACAACCCTGAGCTCAAGAGTCGCATGCTCCACTGACCAAGCCAGCTAGGCACCCCTAGACTTATGCTTAAATAGATAATTATGTCACATTATTGACAAGTTTAAAGTAATGGAATAACTAACATTTATCAATCATTTATCCTGTATGCAGAGTGTGGCTGCTTCTATGTGTTGTCTGTAATTCTCTTCAAATTATATATTATCATTCAAATTTTAAGAACGAGAATATAGAGGCTCAAAAAAGACGAAACCCTTTACACATACTCACATAACTAGTAAGTGACAAACCAATCCAAACCTAGAGGTTTCCAATGCCAAATTTCACATCTGCTGTAATTCTGTTCTAACCTAACCATTGCTATAAGACTTATTCTAACTTGATAAAGAATCTTTTATCACCAAGCCATTTTTCACCTTGTGTGTCCCAGATTTCTTAAAGTTTGATTCTGATCATTTTCCCTGTGGAAGGGAAGAAAGGAGAGCAAGTGTGAGCCTCTGTATGGGAAAACAAGCACAGACTTTTAAAAACCTTAGCTTTCTTACATTTTGGCATAAAGCTGTGAACTTCATAACTTTGTACAACAAGATATAAAGCAAATACGAGAGGAAAATAAAGTACTTGTACTAATTGTTAAAAAAAGAAAATAAAAACGATTACTTCATGCTAAAGAGGTAAAAGTACACATCATAAACATCATTTGACTAGAAGTATATATTTTTTGAGTAAATATATCAGGATAAATTTGTTTGAGGCCAGATCACAGGCATATTTTGAACTCTGCTATTGGTTACATTTTGTTTTCCAAAGTGAGATAGAGCAGCCGAGACAGTAGTCGTCACCAGTTCCTCAAAATGGGTAATCAGTGGAGATGATCCAAGGAAAAGGAAGGAGCTCTATTTGAGCTGGCCTGGAACAGGTGACGAATTTCCTCTGGTTCTGTGGACCATGGAAGAGAGAGAACACCACCCAAGGACTGAGATACAGGGTGGTGCATCCTTTCCCTGATACACTAGTTTTTATCTCGTGCCCAATCTGAGCAGAACTTTGGGTGTGATCCAAGGTTCCCCTATTTCACAGGGAATCC
Source organism: Halichoerus grypus (assembly GCF_964656455.1). Classification (NCBI taxonomy): domain Eukaryota; kingdom Metazoa; phylum Chordata; class Mammalia; order Carnivora; family Phocidae; genus Halichoerus; species Halichoerus grypus. The sequence continues at coordinate 47,230,031 of NC_135714.1, forward strand.
CTAATACGTAAAGAGCTTAAACCACTTCCATATCCACAGGTAAAATCCAAAGGCTGTGTTAGTGTCCTGAACAGTAAGCAGGAGTGGGGAAAAGTGAATGAATAGTTGGTAAGCATATTTCTTTGTCTACTTTAAGACACAACTAATACATCTGTCTTCTTTATGTGAGTGTCTGATTTGATTGCTCAATTTACAGGTAAATTGTCTTAAACTCAGAAATCTATCTTTAAATTTCTTAAATTAAATTAGAAGTTATTCTGGAATATGTGGTGCGTCTATCATTTGGTGGTCTGCTATTTTCGTGTGTTTTCTATGTTACTACTGTGAGTTCACTGTCATAATTTAAATGGCTCCATACAATCAAGGTTATATTTATGTAATTACCTTAATAACAAACATCTAATTGCCCTTGCTGTTTACTTTTTTAGGCACCACAAATATTCTTTTTATGGAAATCTTTGGATTGGACGTTCATCCTTTTTAAAGTATCAGTTGATATCCTTAGAGAGTTTCAGAAAAGTGGAAATATTTTCTATGTGCATAGCATTTAAAAATGTTTAAAAGATAGTGTGCCACAAGCAGGGAGGCATTTTGTGCCCTTGATGGCCACTTCTCTACATATAGCATAATTTCAGAAGTATATACCTCATTCTAACATACTTTGTGGGGGGCTTGGCATGAATTGGAGTGCAATAATGAATATTTTTTTCTAAAAAATAGAATTAAAAACATTTTGCTCTGATTTAGCAAGCCACAAAGATAGTTCATTAGGATCACCAACACAAAAATTTTGGATTAAATATTTTTTGCTTAGCTTGATATAGTCATTTTTTAAGCTAGTCCTCAATATTGAGCTATAGAAATTTTACAGATAGTAATATTCAGATAGCAAATCACAAATCTTATTTTTTCAGATTTTTCTGACAAAATTATTTCTGATGTTTTATTCATGTGATTGTTTTTATCCTTGCCTAGGTTAAGGTAGGCTTGGATCATAACTGAAGTCAGATTCATTGAGGGTTTTGTTTATTTTGTTGGTTACATACTAAGTAGTACTTCAAATGATATTTGAGCTCAAATCTATATGGTGCTTAGTGTTAATACACAAAGCAGGAATCCTTGATTTCATATATTTTTACACTTGCAATCGCCTAACCCAGATTATTTTGAATCAGATAAAGAGCTCAATTAGCAATTTATATAACCAAAAATAATTTTGCTTACTTAAATATTAAAAGGGACATAAAAGCATTTCCTATTTGCTCCTTAAAAATGTATTTCAATGTTCAGCTATTTTATTTTATGTACTCCTTTTTCCCAGCTCTATTGGGATATAATTGACATAAAACATTGTGTAAGCTTAAGATGCATGGCATGGTGATTTGATACATGTATATACTGCAAAATGATTACCACAATAATGTTAGTTAACCCATTCATCACCTTTCAAAGTTACTATTAGTTTGGCTTTTTCATAAATTCCACAAATAAGTGAGATCACACAGTATTTGTCTTTGTCTGACATTTCACTTAGCATAATTGTTTGGCTATGTTTATTTACAGAATATGCTGTAGTACATGTCAAAAATCAATGTAGTAGCAACTAAAATTGATCACTTTTATATGGATACTTTTTTTCAAGTCAGAAGCAAGAACAAGTTATGTTACCAGTGGATACAGCACAGTTGATCTATTATTCTGCATATGGGACTTAGATGACTATCACATCCAAATCATATTTGTGAAAATGAATATATTGGTTGACTTACAGAACCACTGCCAACTCACAAAATTTTGACTGATAGTGAGGATTATCATATACTCAATTTTTTGCTTTCCAATTCAATTCAGAGACTGTAGGTGATATATGACACCTTAATTGGTGAATCTACACATGGTAATGTTTTATATTTATGAAAGATTTTCCTGAATTACATTACTGATTACTAAATTTAAATATATCTAAAAAAAAAAAAGATTTTTCAGGTTTATGTAATCCTTGTGTCGATGCGCAGCGGCAAACCTGGAATGATATGAGACAGGAGATGGTAAGGGATGATGTTGGTCAGTGTCATGCTCACGATGCCTGGTGGCATCTCTCACAAATCAAAATTTCAAGATTACATGTCATTCTTGATACACTGAGACCTTATGGTAGTCAAAGTTCCATGAAATTTAAAAGAAGTCATCCATGTAATGACACTATCCTGGTGTTATTAATATTATACATTTTAGTATGAAATTTTCCACTCAAGCATTGTGAACTGGAGTCCACCTGGTACCACGGTGACCTCTAACAGACATGTCTGGTGCAAAGTGTGTATAAGCTTCTAAGATTGTCACTTGTTTATTTTCCCCATAGGATAGGATAAGACAGTGAATTCTGTTAATCCTTGCCACGAAGCCTTTCTCCATTGCTATTCTCCTAAGAGCCTGAAGCTTTCAGGTAGATGATAAAATGGGGCAAAAATACATGAATTCCTTGGAGCTGCAATATTACGAGCAGTTTGCTCCATGTTTGTATATAATCTGGCTTTGATTAGAAGTCTGCAAAATCTTGCCCCCAATGAACAATAGAGTGGCCCTTAGTTATAATTTGTCTGGAACAGCTTGTGGAATTCTATGCCTTGTCTAGGTATAATCATGAATAGTCTCTTACAATTTTACATACTGTACTGGATGGTAAGTTATATAATCAAACTACTCAGAAGACCATCTTGAATTCTTTTTTCTCCCTATTCCATAGCTGAAACTACAAAGGACTCCAGTTCCCTGCCTAAGAGACTTCTGTTTCATGCTCTTTCATGAGTACTCCGGAAATTTAAGGCAAAGCTTAAAGTTTTAGGAACTTCTCATTTTAGGAGAAATCCAGTTTTAACATCTCAGTTACACGATATAGTAGAAAAGGTCTTGGCCACTAAAGTGAGAAAAAACTAGGTTTACATTTCAGCTTTTATACTTAGTAGGTGCTATACTTTATAAAAAGGTTTAAACTTTCTAACCAACTGGATAATACATAACTTTCATCTTCTCATTCCTCTGTAGTTTTCAAGAAGGCAGGAGGTTTTTGATTTTTTTTTAGTTTTGGTACTGTGTATCTTGGTTCTGGGAACAATGCTTTCATATACCAGGTGCTCAATAAATATTTGTTAAATGAAGAGAGTTAGGAATGACTTTGGGTCATCAGTTTTCATAGTGATGAGAAGTAAACGTAAACATGTGTATGTTTTTGGAATATAGTAGGCTCTAAATAACTGTAAACCTTCCTTCTTCCTCCTAAAGCACTTGTTAGTAGTGTTCAATATTTTTTTAGTTAAAATTACCTCTTCCTTTTTATTACATCATTCACACATTATTTAACCAAAATTATTTAAAAATGTTAAATTTAAGGCCATTAAAATATGGAAACAATAGTTCACACTATGCTTTAAAGAACAGATGTCATGGTCTTCATGACATTTCCAAATAGATGTTCAAAATAATCCACATGATATGTTGTATTAAAATATTGCCTCCTAAACAAACTTTTCAGTCTTACACTTAACTTATATCTAAAAAACAAGTCAGAAATTCTGTTTACCATACAACTTTTGCTACCTACAACATTGGCAAGGGCAGTCATAAAAGTAGTTTAAATACTAGAATTTACAAAGTGATTTTTAATCTCCAAGGCCATGAATACATGAATACATTTGGATTCTTCATTATACTCACCTCTTGCATTGCCTAAATCTCCCAACTGATCTACACCAAAGAGGTTTGGTGTATAAAATGCTTCCTATGTAGTTTTCAATTGGTAAGAATTTTCTCAATGATAAATAGTATCAAAACCAAGTCAAAAGACAAATAATAAACTAGGAAAAATACTGCTTGAACACACAAAGTAAGTTGCCAATTTTCTTAACTTTTAGAAAGAGTACAACTCATTCAAACAGGAAAAAGTCTAAGAGAAATGAACACAAAATACCCAATAGAACAACAGGCATAGTATATGAAGAGATAATTTATTTTAAAAATATTTTATTTATTTATTTGAGAGAGAGAGAGAGATTGAGAGAATGAGTGGGAGGAGGGGCAGCTGGAGAAGCAGACTCCCTGAGGAGCAGGGAGCCCAAGTGGGACTTGATCCCAGGACCCTGGGATCATGACCTGAGCCGAAGGCAGATACTTAACCTACTGAGCCACCAAGGTGTCCTATGAAGAGATAATTTATCAAAAAAATAAAAAAATGAGACTATCAATGAGACTATCTAGTAACATATGAACAGATGGTGAATTCTGTGCATAACTGAATGAATGCAAATGAAAACAAGAAATAATTTTTACTAATACAGATGAAGTATATGAAAATGTTACTAGTACCAAATATCATTTAGTGTGTGGGGAAATGTGTAAATTAAATGTATAAATTAAAATAAATTAAATATGCTCCTATACATCTGATGATAGTATAACTTTGCACAAGTTTTTAATGATGATTTGCAACAATTTAAAGTGGGGGACCATTTTACCTAATATTTCAATCTTTATCACCTGTATTAAAGAATCACACACTTCACAAGGCAACTTGTGAAAAATTCTCATTGCAACATTGTATTGCCTAAATATTGGAAACATTAGGTATTAATCATCAGGTACTTGATAAAATAAAATGAAACATGAAATATCCATTTAAAGAATAGGATAGTTGTGTATGCATTGATATGGAAACATCTCCAATGTATATTATTAAAGGAAAGGCAGGATGCTTACTACATTCCAGAGTCTTTCACAAGAATTCCCTAATGTATCCCTACAATATCCCTATGGGTTAGTACTAGCATTTTTTTTTTTTTTTTCATTTTAGGGAATAGAAGAAAAAAATTGGTGTGGGGGAAGACTAACTCAAGATCACAGAGGTAAAAATTGAGTAGCAATCAGCTTGATTCCAAATGATGTATATTTGGTCATTATAATGTACTTTCTTAAGTGTGTTTCTGCATCTCAGTCTGTTCCATAAACTCAATTCTATCTTTGGGTGCTGACACCACACTGTTATAATTATTATACAAAGAATTTTGATACATGGTTCATTTGACATTTAACATTCCACGTAAGTCTTGGAATAAGAAATCAATTGAAATTTTAATGGACTTGCTGTAAATGTATAGATTAGTGTTAAGAGTTATTACCTATATACTTTTGAGTTTTTCTGTATTGGACCATGGTTTGGTTCTATTTATTTGGGTCTTTCTCTTTACTGATGCTCTTTTTCTTTTTTTTTTTCTTTTGTCTTGATAGGGATCTTGCACATTTACAGTAATGATGTCTTATTATTTTATATTTATGATTTTATTAAAATGCTCCTTCTTTTATAGAAAATTCATTTGTTTTTAATTTTATTGCTATTTTTATTTATTTGAGTGCACATGCAGTAATTATAAAGGTTTTCTTGTGGTCATTGACCACTTCCATCTCTCCAGCTCTCTTTTTCACTATAAATTCTTTGGCTGCAAATTTTCCTACCATGAACATTTTCAGAGCCCAAACTCCCCAGGTTGAAAGAGACTGATTATTTCCTCATTACTGTATACTCTTTCTGAAAGGAGCTGTTTTTTTGTTAGTTTTGCTTTATTTTATTTTTCTACAACTTTAATTGATGTGTAACTGACAAATAAAAGTTGTACATTTTAATATGTATAACTTGAAATAATCAACCTAATTAACATATCTATCACCTCATATAGTTAATCATTTTCTTTCCTTTTTTTTTTTTGTGTGTGTGTGTGTGTGTGTGTGTGTGTGTGTGTGTGTGATGAAAACACTTAAGATCCCTTGGCAAATCCCAAGTATACAATACAGTATTGTTAATTATAGTCACATTTCTGTAGCTAAGATCTCAAGAACTTATTCATCTTATATAACTTGGACTTTGTACTCCTTCACCAACATATCCTAACGTACCTCTCCCCGCAGCTACTGGCAACCACCTTTCTATTCTCTTGTTTCTATGAGTTTGACTATTTCAGATTCCACATATAAGTGAGATCATGGAGTACTTATCTTTCTATGTCTGGCTTATTTCACCTAGCATATTGTCCTCCAGATTCATCTATGTTGTCACAAATTACAGAATTTTATTCTTTTTTAAGGCTTTATAGGGGCCTGGGACAGGCCACCCCCAGATGGGCCACTTTGGCATGAAGATTATTTTGAGCTGAAGGTAATCAAGACCCTACGATCTCAAGAGAAACTTTTGCCCCTTCCTTAACTACATAGAAAAATTTAAATTGGGGGTCTTTCCCAGAATAAGGGTCATTAGCAGAGATACATTTTATCTGAGTGACACATCTATATGGCAGGGCAAACATCTAATTACTAAACATCTGTTCTTCTAATTGCCCTGTGAGTTGCATTCCTTTTCTCTGAAGTCCCAGACCCCTGCCCCATTCTCTTTAGTTCAGGACGTCATATATACCTCATTTTGCCTGTCTGGAATTTCCATGTCTGTGTGATTTCTTCACATGTCTGCTATTACATTTATTTTCTCCTGTTAATCTGTCTTATGTCAATTTGATTCTTAGTCCAGCTAGAAGGACCCTTGAAGGGGACAGAAATTTTTGCTCTTCAATAGCTCAATAATATTACATTGTTTATGTAACATACATTTTATATTCATTCATATGTTGATGTACATTAGGTGGTTCCCATATTTTGGTTATTGTGGATAATGCTGCCATGAACATGGGAATGAAGATATGTCTTTGAGATTCTGATTTTTTTCCTTTGGATACATACCCAGAAGCGGGATTGATGGCTCATAAGGTAGTTCTATTTTTAATTTTTTTATGTATCTCCATGTTTTTTTTCCATAATGGCTTTGTCAATTAAATTCCACCCAAAAGTATATAAGGGTTCCCTTTTCTCCACATCTTCACCAATATTTATTATCTTTTGACTATAAAAAAAGAAAGAAGAAAGAAAGAAGAAAGAAGAAAGAAAGAAAAAAGAAAAAGAAAGAAAGAAAGAAAGAGAAAGAAAGAAAGAAAGAAAAAGAAAGGGAGGGAGGGAGAGAAATATTTCATTTGTCTTTTTGATAATAGACATTCTAACAGGTGTTAGATAATATCTTATTGTGATTTTCATTTGCTTTTCCCTGATGATTAATGATATTGGACACTTTTTCATGTATCTGTTGGCCATTTGTATGTGTTTATTTTGAGAAATGTCTGTTCAGGTTCTTTGCCCATTTTTTAAAATGAGATTATTTGTTTTTTTTGCTTTTGAGTTGTATGAAATCCTTATATATTTTGGACATTAATCCTTTATCAGATACATGGTTTGCAAGTATTTTATTCCATTTTGTAGGTTGTCTGTTCACCATGTGGACTGTTCCTTTTGCTGTGAAGATTTTTTTTTTTTTTAGTTTGATGGCATGACTTAACATGTGATCTATCATGTGGAATATGCACGTGTGCTTCAGAAGAATGTGTATTTGTCTGCTGTCGCCTGGATAGTTCTGTGTATCTCTTAGGTTCATTTGGTCTACATTGTTCAGTTGGCTGTTTCTCTATTGATTTTACATTTGATTCACATTTCTCTCTCTGCCTACAATTTCTCTCTTACTTATTTCCTCCCTTATTTTCCCCCAAATTCCTCTTGGCTAAGACTACTGATCTTTCAAGATGCAGACCCTGCTATATTTACATAAGGAAGTTTTTTAGTCTCTCCTAGGTAGTTCTTCTTTTCATAACTTTTATCAACTGCATGCATTTCTCATAAAACTACTAAACTTTATTGTGCCATTTTCTCACTTATCTTTCTTAAAAAGATATTGTCTTATTCCTATAGTGTCAGACAAATTTTAGGTGTTGAGTGAATGTTACTTAACCTAATTAAGAGGAAAACACTCATGAACTGGTAAGTTTTGACCCTATGGAAATAATGATACAGTAGGGAGTAAATCAACTTAATTTTTGTTTCTATTCAGTACTTCCACCACCCAAAAAAGAAATGGGACTGAAATATATTTGAGGTTATGAGATAATCTCTGAAGTATTGTAATTTATGGCATCATGGCAGAGCAGCTAAAATGGTACATGGAATTATGATTAAATATGGAACATGATTTTTAATAGACAGATATTTAAGGTTCATTCAAGTCTTGATGTGAGTCCACAAAGCAGCTCATGCCCATCTGTTGTCTTCTTACTTTATTCAATTGCTATCAGTGGATGCCAAGGAGGAGTTACTACTTCTATATGAATCTTAGCACAAAGGCTTTAGATAATTAAAAATGATAGAATTGGGACAGACTGCTAAACATAAACAGAAGGATAAAAAGACATCTGGCATAATTAACAGTGAATAAACCAGGTTTAACTAGCCTGAGTATAAAGCACAGTGAAAACATGAAAAACTGAAAAACTTCTGTTGAGAGATAATTCTGCTGATATATAACTTAAAATATTTCTCTTCAATTGAATTTTTATTAATTGGGACATTTCCATAAAGTGGGATATTTGGTTTTTAGACTTCATCTGCTCCTGCTGTTTATTTCTCAGTTGAAGGCATAATCTTTTGTTTGTGGCATTGAAATTGGCTTCTGTAGAGATGATTATGATGTACATTCAGACAATTGTGACTTCAGGTGAGAAATAAGCAGCAGGAACAGATGAACTCTTAGCAATAGCGAAACTATTTTCATGCAAATATCTCCGCAGTGACAGAAAGATGAGAAAAAGAATTACAGAACACAGAGGGCTTACAAAAATATTATTTCATGATATTGAATGATTTTCTGTTTTTGTGTGCGTGTGTGTAGAAGAATCAATCAGAAAGTTTTTAGAAACATATTCATATGTTGTTATAAATCCCATTAAACTAGTTCTCCAAGAGAAATTATATTCACTTGTTTTATTACTAAATCAAATACAGTATCAGCAGGTATGCCTGTTCTAGATGCAGTTCTACAGTTTAAGCATTTAAAATTCAAGAAGCAAATTCATTCAGTAAAATAAGAACTCGATATATAGTTTGATGAGATGTGTTTCTGTTTAGATATTTTGTATAACAATCTGTTTTTTAAAAAATAAAAAAAGAGAAATGGAAGGCAGAGTCATCTCGACTCGATTAGATGCATACGCTATCCAAATTACAACAAATTGAGATATTCAACAGTCTATGCAGACGAAACTTAATAGCATCCTCAAATCTACTTTAACATTTGCCGTTTGTCAATTCTTAGGTAGAGATATAATATGGAAGTCAGATTACAGTAATACCTACCACATGCTATTTCCTATGATTTACGGATAAAGAATCAAGAAGATAAGAGATTATGCGGTAGAAGAAACGAACATAAAACTACAATTTTCATTCCTGTAATACTTAATTGTAAATTGGTTCTTCATAGGTATATGTCATTGACCTCTATAATAATTTGGAGCTATAATTTATCAGTAAAAGTGGAATAACATCCCTCGCTCTTGGCCATACCCAATTCCTTTCAATTAAATCTGAAGATGGGATTCAGGTATTAATTACAGATAAAATGGCACACTGATAGAGCATACTTAAGAGCTAGAATTTAGAGAGAGAATGCCACGAGTCAAATCCAGGCTCTGCCATTGGATGAAGAAAGATGCTTTGCCAGACCTATCAAATATACTAACACATAGTAGTAGGGAAATGGGAAATCATTTTTCCTTCCTTGTCTCTCTCACTCTTGCTCTCTCTGTGTGTATCTTTCTGTCTCTTCTTTATAGATAAACTACTTGATACAGATTCTAAATATTTCTGACTTCTCTCCCAGTTGACTACAAAATATTCTCATATCATCAGGGTCATAGATGTACTGCTATCCATCAATGTTACAGAAGGTTTATTCGGAATTCAGTCCTACAGATAATCTTTAGCATGTCTTCAGTAATTAACAGTACAAGACATCTGTCCCTAATTTATTATATCCAAAAAGAGTCTTTCAGTAAAAACATTTTCAGTGTTTTTCATTTCCTCTCTTTATAAATCATTATAACTGCATACCAAACTTTAATTTTCCTTTTATTTTGTTTGGGTGCTTATGTTTCTTGTTCCTTCTGTAGCTTGTTTGAAATCTATTGAGTGCCTACAGTTGGTAAGACACTAGATCAGACTCTACACATTCAGTGGTGAACAACTGGGGCATAGTGCCTGTTTTCACGATTCTTACAGGCCAGTGGGGGAGACAGAGAGTTAAACAAGTAAACACACATGTAACCATCCTAAAAACTGTTGAGTGCCATTGAGGAAAAATGAAGAGATAATAATAAAGAATAATGGAAATATGTCTTATTAGTAAGGAAATATCTCTCTGTGACAGTATAGTATTTTAGCTGATGGAGAAGTCAGATGTGAAGTTTTGTAGAAGAGCATTTCATGAAAAGGAAATAAGCAGATTAGAAAAAATCCTAGATTGAGGGGCACCTGGGTGGCTCAATCAGTTAAGCACCTGAATCTTGGTTTCAGCTCAGGTCATTATCTCAGAGTTGTGAGATTGAACCCCACGTAGGGCTCCGCCCTGAGCTCAGAGTCTGAGTTTCTCTCCCTCTCCCTTTGCCCTTCCCCCTGCTCACTCGTGCTCTCTCTCTCTCTCAAATAAATAAATAAATAAATAAATAAAATCTTTTAAAAAATCCTAAATTGAGCTTGACTCTTTTTATCCCCCTTTGTTTCTTTACATTTATAAAATGAAATCAATGTTTTTCAAATACTTGTAGTGGTCAAGAGATATGTGGAAAAATATGACATTAAAATTTATGCAGGATTCAGATTAAATAAAACATCATAATCTAGGCTCTGTATGGTGCAGTTGAAAGCCAAGTAAATGGATTAGGAGAATAATGAGGCAATAAGATTTTAGCTGGCTTCAGGTGAAGGGAAGAAATAGTAAGAAGGTGTTCTTCTGGGAGGTGTCATTTATGCTAGATTCAATGTTAACCAGTTATTTCTTTGAGAAATCACATTATCTTAGTTAGGCACAGTATTGCTTTATTGTTATCGTAACCTTGATGTCACTGCTATATCTTTAAGGAAAAATGTAGTGACTCATAGCAAAAATAATTTTGGTCCTGGTAATACTTAGAAATCACTCAACAGACCCAGTCATGTAGCCTATGTCCCACAGCTACAGTTCCTCTCACCCCTCCTCAGGAAAAACCTCATCTCCATTAACCTTGCTAGCTGCAACAATGAGGTCCTTTGTTAAATCTTCTCTGCATTCTAGCTATAAAAAAAAAGAGGCTTATACGTAAAACAGCATAAACCCAGAGAAGAAACATTCCTCACATTTATAGGTCCATTTTTTTTCTGCAAAAATTGAATATCAATTTATAAACTCTGTTTTATTTCTGCACAGCTTAAAAGCCATATGAATTCACATAAATAGAATTGAATAGGTATTTTAGTAGCTAGGAAATAAACTAAGTGGCTCTGATAAAGAGATGCTAAAATATAGAGCCTAAAAAAGACAGAAGTCATTTTTTCCCCCTCTCATATCAAAACTCAGAGGGAACTATTCAGGGCGCCTGGGTGGCTCAGTTGGTTAAGCGACTGCCTTCGGCTCAGGTCATGATCCTGGAGTCCCTGGATCGAGTCCCGCATCAGGCTCCCTGCTCGGCAGGGAGTCTGCTTCTCCCTCTGACCCTCCCCCCTCTCATGTGCTCTCTCTCATTCTCTCTCTCTCAAATAAATAAATAAAATCTTTAAAAAAAAAAAAAAACTGACTTGTTTAAAAAAAAAAAAAAAAAAAAAAAAAAACTCAGAGGGAACTATTCAAGGCTGAGAGTCAGCTCTGTTCTATGAGGTTAACCAGGGACTCAGTTTCCTTCTATCTTGCTTCACCATCCCCTAGGGTGTTGCTTTCATGCACAGAGTCAGAACAGGCTCACTACAGATGTACCCACATATAGTCCACTAGAAAAAGGGAAGACGAAACACCCAACTGCCTCAAAGGCAAGACTCAGAAGTTGCGCACCCTAGTAACACCCACATACTAATGGCAAAAATCAATTAGATGGCCACAGGAAGCTACAGAGGAGGTTGGGAAATGTAGCTTTAGTTGGGGCAGTCGTGAGCCCACCTAACATGCTGGTAAGACAGTATGGTCCAAGTCACTAAAAGGAAGAAGGAATGAATCAATATTAAGAAAAGTTAGTCTCTGATACAAGGAGTATATAGTCTGTCTCATAATTGACATTCAAAATATTACCTAGTCTTCAATTATGACAGATATAATCTTGATATTTAATATAGATGCTATGCCTCTAGCTGAAAAATTCTTGATATTTTTTTGAACTTACATTTATCAACTCCTCTAGGAAATCTTTGTTAGAGAATTTTATTCTTCTCTGATGGTTCCTCCACACAACACAAAACCAGATAAGCACAGTTTGTACTTCTATTCATTCACTACTTTTTATTCCACAAATATTTAATAGGCACTTATTATATACTGGGTGCATAGCAAATTCCAAATGTACACTGATGTTCAAAACGCACGTGGTGTCTCTGCTCATGCAGCCTGTAGACCAGTGGGGAAACATTCAAATAAATGAAGACTTTTAAGTGTCATAGTGACATGAGGGTGGTAAAGAGTGCTATGGAATGCATAATAGGAAGGTTTTGTCCAGTCAAGGAGTTGTGGGGAGGATTTTCTCAAGAACTGATGATTACAGGGAGACCTGCTGGACAGAGTCAGGGCTACCTAAGGGAAGGAGGAGGGTGGTGGATGACAGTGTTCCTGGCAGGGGGAACAGCAGACTCCAGAGCCCTCCTGTGGGAGTGTGTCAACACTGGCTGGGGAGAATTAGTGGAAGATGAGTGAGAATAAAACACAGAAGGCAAAGAGGTGACTGAGCTCGAGAACCAGGCAGGAAGGAGATGAGCTGGAGCTTTGAGACCTTGTTAAGAGTTTTGTTGTTCAACATCAGAGCAGTGAATTGCGACTGAGAAGACCAAGCAGGGAGAGAAGTGGAAAACAGATTTCCACATCAGAATGATCCTTCTGACAACAGTGCAGACAATGGTCTCTTAAGGATAAAATGGTGTGGAGGTTTGTTCTTCTCCAGTAGCCCAGGTAAGCGTTAACTACGAATGGATTGGACATATCATTCTCTAAGTACGATTTTACATCTCTGGACATTTTGTGTCCATTTTGGAAGAAAAAGAATGGCTATACATTTTATAACCAACCATTCTAAAAACAACCTAAGCCAGTAGAGCCTGTAATATGGTATTTCTTACATTTTTATACATTCACAAATGTCTACAAACTTAAACATTAGACATTTACAATAATTTTCTAATGTTTCCATGAGGTAAGGCATATAATAGATTTGAATTTGAAGATAAGTATTTAACTGAAGAAAGATATTTTTCTTTAATCAATGACATTATTTAAATTGGAAACAAAGGAACATTCAAATGGAAATTATGTATGAACATTTGCATGTATAGATGAATATGAGAATTAAAAGAAATTCGAATACATTATTAATCTGACTGTATGCAAGAGGCCTCAGCTATGATTAAAATTTTAGATATGGATAAAATAAAACAAAGTGAAACATTAAAGAACTTAAAGTTGTTTCATCCAAAAGCCACCCACCACATCTCATAAATTCAAATATATTTAGGTTCCACATAAAAAAGATGTGATGTGTAAAAGCTCCAATCAAGAAATGATAGTTCCTAGGTTTACTTGTATTTATCTGATATAACTCTTCAACTACATTTTTGTCTTTGTTTTTGTTTTCTACATGGATTGTTATAAAGTGGATCAGAAAGGGAGAATTTATCTGGAAATATTTAAATTAACTATTAAACATTTAAGTATTGTCCTTTAGCAGGAGTTCTCACAGATGAAAGTTTTATGTTAACTGTTTAACATCAAACACAGGAATGTTCAGGGGAGCAGAATTTAAGGAGTAGCTTAGGGAGACAGGTAGGCTCAGTGGAGAACTCGTTATGTCAAAATGTTTTAGAATGAATATGGGAGAGTCAGGGTGAGTGTTATTTTCCTGGTTGGCCACTGTCTTCCTCCCACAGGACACATTTTTTTTTCCCCCTTAATGTGCACATTTCATGATTTCTTGCTTTTTATTCTAATAAAACCAGTTCCTCTGAATGTAGTTGAAATTAATTAAGCCTTATCTAAAAATTTTAAAATGCTAATAAAAGTAAATGAGGAAAGAACAGTAGATTTAGCACTCTGGCTTCAATATTAATGAACATTTGATCTATTTATTGCAATCAAAATATAACTTTGGAACTGATTATAATCGTTTTGACTTGGGTAGTCTTGGTAGCAAATAACACTCATTAAGTATCAAGAGACAAACCCAAACGGCTATCACATTGAGGTTCTAATTTAGCTTAGAATAATAAATAACACCATGTAAAATGAGAAGAAAAAAATGAATATCTGTTATTTATGCATTCAATTAATAGTATTTCTATTCCTCTATATTCAGAGTATTGTGCTTGTCAGCAAATTAAAATGGGAAACTTGAGACATTCTAGAGAGACAGACCTGGCTCTGAAACCATGTTCTGTGTGATGGTTAATTTTATGTGTCAACTTGTTAGGCCCTGTCACTCAAGTATTTGGTCAAACACTAAATGTTGCTGTGAAGGTTTTTTTTTGGGGGATGGGATGAACATTTAAATCAGTAGCATTTGAGTAAAGCAGATTACACTCTATAATGTGCATGGGCCTTGCTTTAAGAGAAAGAAGACTGAGGTCACCCAAGGAAAAGGTAATTCTACTTCCAGATTACCTTCAGGCTCCAGTTGCAACACCAACTGTCCCCTGAGTCTCCAGCCTGTTGGCTTCCAATTTTGAACTTTCCAGCCTCCACAATCATGGGAGCTAATTCTTTTTTTTTTTTTTAAAGATTTTATTTATTTATTTATTTGACAGAGAAACAGCGAGAGAGGGAACACAAGCAGAGGGAGTGGGAGAGTGAAGAAGCAGGCTTCCCAGTGAGCAGGGAGCCCAATGTGGGGCTCGATCCCAGGACCCTGGGATCATGACCTGAGCTGAAGGCAGATGCTTAACAACTGAGCCACTCAGGTGCCCCATGTGAGCTAATTCTTTAAAATATTCCTCTCTCTCCCTCTCCCCTCCCTTATTACCCTGCCCTCTTCTCCTCCCTCCCTTCCTCTCTCTCTCTCTCTCTCTATATATATATATAATATAAGCAGAAAAAATGTTTATGCCATGTAGTCCATAATGGGTATTCTACAATGTGTGATGATGATGATGATATGATGGTATATAATTAGAATGAAGGGGCTTAAATAACTGTGCATAGTTCTTTCTTTAATTTTTAATTTTAATTTTTTTTTTTGAGAGAGAGAACACATGAGTGGGGAGTGGGGGGAGGTGCAGAGGGAGAGGGAGAGAGAGAATCTTAAGCAGGCTCCATGTTCAGCACAGAGCCTGATGTGGGGCTCGATCTCATGACCCTTACATCATGACCTGAGCCAAAATCAAGAATTAGATGCTCAACCGACTGAGCCACGCAGGCACCCCTGTGCATAGTTATTCTTATTTGAAAATTCTGCCACTGATGTCATTCAGTCTGTTCATATATATATGTAATCAAGGAGGTTTACATTCCTTTAAAGAATTCTTGATCAATTTAACATTAAAAGATGATTTTGGTTTTTTTTGTTTTGAGAAGCAAGAAAGATTTATCATCTATAAGGGTTTTTTGTTGCTCCCATGGTGCTGTGATCAATAAGTCTCTCAATTACCCACCCTCAGTGATGGAGATACTGTTAGGTCTAAGGGCTTTGCCATGACTCAGGATGGAAATGGAGAATAATTTTAGAAAAGCCATTCTACTAAAAGTGAAGGACTATTTTCGTTATTCATTCATCATTTAATAGACATTTAGGTGATTTCCATATCCAATGGAATATTATTCAGCATCAGAGAAGAAGGAAATCCTGCCATATGGAACATCAATAAACCTGGAAGACCTTATGCTAAGTGAAATAAGCCCATCAGAGAAGGAAAAATACTGCATGAGTCCATATATATGAGGGATCTAAAATAATCAAACCCTTAGAAACAGAGAGTAGAATAGTGATTGCCAGGGACTGGGGGGAAGGGGAAATGGAGAGTTGTTAGTCTATAGGTATAGAGTTTCAGTTACATGAGATAAACAAGTTCTAGAGATTTGCTGTACAAATAATGCTTATAATTAACAATTCAGTATTGTTCACTTAAAAATTTGATCAAAAATGTTAATTGTTCTTACAACAAAAACAAACAAAAAGGGGCAAGAGGAAACTTTTGGAGGTGGTGGATATGTTTATTACCTTGACTGTGGTGACAGTTTCATGGGTGTAGGCATATCTCCAACCTCATCAACTTGTATACATTAAATATGTCCAATTTTTGGTGTATCAATTATACTTCAATAAAACTGTTTAAGAAATGAAGAAGCAAACAGCCTTCTTGAGAAAGAGACTCACAGGCCACCATGCAGCAAATCATAATGGAAGTAGAAAAGCTCAGCAGGGAGACCACAGCCAATCCACATTACCACAGTGAGAAAGCAAATGTTATGGCAGCCCAAGCAAATTAACACAGTCTGCCACTTACTAGTAGCTTGACCTGAAAAAGTCACTCACTTCTGCCCTACTCATCCAACTCATTTATGTCATCTACAAAGGAAGATCATACCAATCTTACAAAGCTGTTGTAGCTATTAAATATTAATAATACCTATAAATATAAGGGCTCTGTCTGTATTGTTCATCTCCATATTCTAACATAATGGAAGGATGCTTGGAATTGTAAGTCTCAACAGGATTTATTACTAATTAATGAATATCAGAGGTCTAGTATACTAAATTCCTCATGGTAGGTGACATGTTTGTGGTGGCTGTTAACTCTATTCAGTGTCATTAAAGATGAGGAGAGTAAAAACAATTTTTGTAGGAGATAGGTTACCCTGGGAACAATTCCAGAGGGTACACATTATAAAATAACAAAACCAGTAGTTCACACACTAACGTGTGGTGCAGAAAAGAGATCAATGGGATTTAGAATGGATGGAAAGGGCATTATGCAAAAGGTGAGGCTTCTTTAGGTCTTTGAGTATGAACATCATTTGGAGAGAAGCAGCTATTTAATGCAACATTTTTATTGTTAACAATAAGGGAAGCATTATAAATGCATTCTCTTTGAATGGGAAAACTATAACAATTTTTGAATATCCTGTTAATTAAGCTCATCTCAAGCAGCCTTCATTGAATTCTCATTCTTGAACATCAGTGTCACCAATGAATTGCTTTATAGGAAAATGACTGCTACCAGCAGCAAGAGTAAAAAATTCAAATTGGCTAAAACCTCATTCTCAACCACTTGTAGTTATGAAAGACTGAAAGAGTTTTACTAAATGTGTCAGATTCACAGTAATTTTACTGATTGCCTGGCAGGCTGTCAGACTTTAAATACTAGGAGGTATTTACTTTAGTAATAGGATGCAACTGTTTTGAACTATATGAACACTGAATAGGTTGTGGGATATCTGTGTTTTCCTTCTTTCAAATTAGCTGAGTTTCATTCCCTCAAATTCCTTTAAAACTTGAAGTTTTGAAGTGCCAGCATTCTTACTAGTATATCTTTACAAGGGCTGTAGAAAAAGGATCATATGATTTATTTCCATAAACATAAAAGAAGATCTAAACCAAAATTTATTAGCATGCAAGTGATTACACTCAGTTTTCAAAGAACCTTGTTTTAATCTTATTAATGCCTATGATCTTTCAACTTCTCTCATAACAAGGTAGTTGAAAGTATCGAGATAAATCCTAAAATGAATTTCTAGTCATAATTTTTTCAGGACAAGATTTTATCAGTCTCTTTCTGATTTGCATTTTCAAATACTTTTGGTATTAGCGAGGCCAAATATGGAATATTACATGATCATTTGCAAATATTCTCTGTCTTTTCTGAGGTACTATTATTCTTCTCCACCTGATTGTTAATTCTGGTCTTGATTTAACTCATGAAATGTCATAGAAAATTGTTAAGTATTAGTACTCTTTTCCTCTACCTTATCAGTTAGCAATTTTCCAGGACAAAAGTCCTTCTATCAGCCTAATTGCTGAAAGCAGTCAATGCAAAAGAGATCCACAGGTCCACATGTTAGTTATGTAGCATACATAAGAAATGAACTTTCCTTGTGGTAAATCACTGAGATTTGAAGATCTTTTATCACCGCAACATCTCGTATATTATTATGACACATTAACGCAGACTCTTCATCATGGATTTATTCATTCACATCACAAATACTTTGAATACTACACCATATCAGGCACTGTACTAGATACTGAGGTTCTAATGGTAAACAAAAGCAGATTATTTTCCTGCAACTATGGAACTCAGTCTGGAATGACTATGCATCATGATGATGTTTTGCTATTGCTCTCTGTCTTTTAAAAAATATATCCAATATGCTGACTATCATAGCCTCAGGCATAGGTTTCTCTGTCAAATTATAGAAGTAGCAGTCTCCAACCACTAAGGATAAAAGGAATTTGAAACATGGAAGAGCAGAAAAGAGATAAGCCCGGAAAGAAGGTGATATTTTAGTCCAAAAAGAAGTCCTCAGATGTTATTATATGTATCTCTGTGAGGATTGATCAAAGCGGATGAAGTTGGAGCCCTGTTTATCTTCTCTTTGTCTTCCTCTCTACAGGAAGTTTCAAATGGTCCTTTGAGTTATTTCATTTTAGGTTGTACCTGAGGCTCAGCATTGAACTTTCTTATTCCTAAATTTAGAATTAATAATATTTTCTAACTGTCAATAACCCTAAAACAAAGCCCCATAAATACAGAGTTTAAATTGTGCAGCAAATTATTGTCCTGGGAATCTCTAAAGTATTATAACAATAAATCTCATTATAACTGCAAATACCTTGCTCTTAGCTCAACTCATAAATTTATATAGATGATTTGCTATGTTATATATAATCGATATCTACTATATCATATAATATCTACAGAGCTTCTCAACTTACAGTAGAGTTACCTCCTAACAAACCCATCCTAACCTGAAAATATCCCAAGTCCAAATGCATTTAATACACCTCACTTACCAAACATCATAACTTAGCCTAGCCTACCTTACATGTACTCAGAACACTTACATTAGCCTACAGTTGGGCAGAATTATCCAACACAAAGCTTATTTTATAATAAAGCGTTGACTATCTGATGTAATGTATTGCCCACTGTCCTGAAGCGGAAAAGAGAATGGTTGCGTGGGTACAGAACGGTTGTCAGTGTGTGAGTCCGGGTAAAGGACTTGTGCTCTCCTGGCTGACTGGGAGCTGCAGTGCTGCCCCCGCCCAGCATCACAAGGGAGTATCATACCACATATCGTCAGCCCAGGAGATGACCGAAATTCAAAATTCGAAGTACAGTTTCTACCAGATGACTATCACTTTCCCACCATCATAAATTATAAGACAAACCTTTACAAGTTGGGGACACTCTGTATATATCATAGAGATATATACTTTCTTGTATATTATACATCTATCTACATCCTTATCTATATATCATCTATCTATCTGTTTTGATCTAAGTTTCCTAACAGATTTATTTCTAATTTTGTTTTTAAGATTTTTAAAATTCTCACAAATGCATACTTCTGAAAGAGATCAAGTGTGAGCTAATTTTTTTTCTGTATTTTTCCAATATAATGAAGAAGTAAATATTGGCCCTGCTGGGAATCAGATCATTAGAACGTAAACATAGTTTCTCACAGGACAAAGTCCAGGCCATCATGTAGTTGCAAACAGGACTAATCTCTCTTTCTGAGCAATGATTAGTTTTTACCAACTCCACTTCTTGCTCTTAGTCCTCCTTCCACCTGGATAAAAATTATTAAATCATCAAATCAACACATTTCTCCACTTTTGGACACTATTCAAGCCAGAACAGGTCCCTATCTCTCTAATTTCTCCACAAACTTACTGAATAGTACCCCAAACCCTAGAAGAAGTCCTCTCAACTCCCTTTTCCTGAAATGTCCCCCAATTTCCCCTGGTGTGTGTTTTCTCTTGCTGTAGAGAGCTAAACAAAAACTGACTTTGCTTAAGGGCAAGAGTGTTCCTTTTGATCTTTGATGGATTTCAACAATAATGATATAGAGCTCAAAGGAACTCTTTTACTTAATGGCTACACACATACACACACACACACACACACACACACACACACACACACACACACACAGATGTTACCCTAAATGTCAATAAGTCTGTATACCACAGGGAAAAATATTTGTGTATTTTATGTAAAAAAGGAAATGACAATTTTTTTCTGAGAAAGAACATTTTAGTCCCATTCAGATTTTAAATGAATGGAAAATGCTCCTTTGTATATGTTTCAAAACCTCTGAGGAGAATCCATTCTCTTTTGGCTACCTTACAGGATTGGTCATGTAAGGTGCTAAGCCATTTTAAATAATGCTGGGAATACAAGTCAGTGGGCACAGAGAGTCCTGAGATGATCAATCATATTGCATTTACTGCTAAAACCAATATTTCCATTGTTTACTCTTGTTATTTCAACCCCATGCTTCCCTGGCAGAAACAATGAACTGAATGGGACAGATTCTGAGAATTTTACTAGCAATAAATATATGTCAAACATTATTCACCCAAAGTATACATTCCAATGAAAAAGAAATAGAATTTATACATTTTCCCCAGGAAGAATGAAAATTTGTGAGTTAGTTTAGTTTCCTGGTCAGAATTCTGTGAATGCTGTCTGCTATAGTCACAACTTGAGATTTGTTACTTTAAAGATATAAACGAAGACTATAAAAAAGATTCATAACCTCAAATTACATTAACTGTACATTAAGGGAGATGCACAAATCCCAAGAAATAATGAAATGTCAGGGCTAGAATCATCCCTTTTCAGGTTTAGTGTTCAATCTCCTATGATCTTGCATAAAATGCTATTGCTGTTCACCTTGCTATTAGGAAGTACAATTGATTTGCTTGCAATATTTATTAGTGCATTACTCATGTACATTAGCACTAAACTGGAAACAAATAATGCTTTACTTCCCTAAGTCTGTGGCAAGCCAATGCAAGTAAAAATGTAGGTACTGATATAAATACAAATGTGACTCACGCTCCTGAGATATCCTTCCTTTACCCAGATTTACCAGAAAAATTTAGAGATAAACATACTCCAACCATTTCAACCTTTGATGAGTTAGAACAGTTCACATTAGTCAGGTGCATTTTTGTTCTTTCAGCTTGGTGTCCTTTTGACAAATTATCAATAAGAGGTCACAAAATAAATCAAAACTGAAAGGAACAGTTTATCTGATATTAATACATATGATAGATTAAACCCTGAGGCTATCATTTTGCCAAATATTTATAACAGCTCAGGTGTCATCCCAACTTCTGCATAAGACTTGGTTATTGGTCTTAAAAAAGAGGGAGAAATGTATCTTCAATCAAATATAAGTAAATCTGAAAGCCTGATGTTATTCAAAACAATTGGCCCAACCATCACTACCACCACCACTGCTACGGTGTCTGTATCTACACCGATTTCAAGCCAACGTTAGACCGCTCACACCATGACCACCTACTTCAATTTCTGTCTCTGGTTACTGGCATATGGAATTTTTCTGTCATAAAAACTAAAACTGGTTCTTCCCAGAGGATTTTGGATTTCCTGATTCCTTGGTTCTCATCATCCTGAGTTTTCTCCTGTAGAAATCTAGCCCTGTGCAACCACACCTTATCTCCTGACCCTTCAACAATTCCCCAAGTAGGGTAGCTTCAGGACGGGCCACTCCTCTACTTTACTGGGGAGGTTGGAGCAACAACAAAGAAGAGTTGACAGTGTTAATGCGTGGCATTAGTAAAAATAGTTTTATAAATATTGTGGTGGGTTTATGCATTTTGTACTAGAATCCTGCCATTTTAATTTTCTCTTTATTTTGATTTAGCACTATGGTCAAATCACAATATTTTTCAAATAGTCCTAACTTCAATTTTACTATTTGAGAATTTGTGATAATCCAAACTGAGCTGTCCAATCTAATAAACTGCCGCCATTTATTGAGGGCTTAGTGTGTGCCAGATCCTGACACATGTTCTAAACTTCACAAAGCCCTTACAAGATAGGCATCGTTATCCCACGTGACATATTAATATTTCTTAAAAATGGCCAGAACCATACCTCCCATTGGACATGCTTTTTGCAACATGACTTTGCCATTCCTTATCAAATTGTCCTAACTCTTCTCCACTCTTCAGTCTGGTCGGGCTCTCTATCCTCCAATAAAGAACACAGTGGGACTGGCACTGTGCCATTTCATATAGCCCTTGACTGGCCTAGCAACTTCTACTTTCTGTCTCTTCCTCTCTCCTGGAAACCAGTCACTATGTAGGATTTGCAACATCCCTAAGTCTTCTATACTGTGAAAAGCTCAAGAAACTTAGAAAGATCCTGAAAGATGAGATACCACGTGGAGAAAGAGAGGCCAAGGAACATTAAGATGGCAGGATAATCATGGTGAAACCACTAAAACCCAGTCAAATGCTAGAGCACAGGTACCAGATACTGTGAGTCAGAGACCACAGGCCCCTTGTCCCAGGACCAAATTCCTCTTCCATGGAATTGTGAACTTATGAAAGTAGTTGTTGTTTTTATCTGTAAGCTTGGGATGGTTCCTTAGGCAGAGATAGATAGCCAAAACCCCACTGTTTTGAAGAGCACACAAAGGCTCAGGGAAGGTAAGAAATTTGCCCACGTCCACACAAATATGAGGTTGCTAAGCCAGGATTTGAACCACATTCTCTTCACTATATATCCCATGGTCTCAACCACTACATAATGCAGAACTTCAATATATATCTAGAAATGTTTTTCTAAAGAGACTCAAATTGCAAGTAATACTATAGGGAACATGTTACTTAAGAGAATAATCTCAGTTTATGGGCTATAACATATGTGTGTTTATAACCAAGCAGATGCTCCTAATTACAAATTTATTTTATCTATTTATTGAAACAAGCTGACATAGTCTCTGCTTAGAGACACTTTAATTTAATATGTGTTTTAAACCAATAGAACTGCATCATTTTCTTTCTTTAAAAAAATACATTTATCTGGATTTTCACTATTTCACGCTAAATTTCCGGAAGTTTTTAGTAATATTTCAGACCAAATTTACCTAAATTGTGCTTTCCTGTAAGTTATTTCTTTAGTGCTCAGCTAAGAAAACAAGTCAAATGAAAGAGAGGTGTTAGATAATCTTTTATGACTAAGATCTAGGTGAATTGACAAGAAGAAAAAATTCTGTGAACTGAGGAGTCTCAAACTCCAGGCTTTTCCTATCACATAGGTGTGCTTGCTTCACACATGTCTTCCAGGTTTGAAATCTAGACCCATGTTCATATTTCACCAACCCACCACAATAACTACAAAAAAACTCTCTCTTTTTTTAAAGGGTTTTATTTATTTATTTGACAGAGAGAAAGAGAGAGAGGGCACAAGCAGGGGGAGCAGCAGGCAGAGGGAGAGGGAGAAGCAGGCCTCCCGCTGAGCAGGGAGCCCGATGTGGGACTCAATCCCAGGACCCCGGGATCATGACCTGAGCCAAAGGCAGACGATTAACCAACTGAGCCACCCAAGTGCCCCTTCAGCAAAACTCTCCTGACCAAGTTTTCATCAGTCTTGACTGAGGATTTAAGGAACACAAGGCAAAATTACTTTGCATTCAGAATTCTTGTTCCTCAAAGTTTCTTTGTCTACCCTGGGACTTCTCTTTGAATTTTAGGTCATATAGAGCCTAGTTTTATAAAAACTGTTTTCAATCTTTCTTTTTTTTCTTTTCCCTTTTTTTGTCTTTCCTTTCATGAGCATACCAAAATAGTGATCCCCCAATTCTATTTTATTTTATTTTATTTTATTTTATTTTTTGTTTGTTTGTTTTTAAAAAAAATATGGAATGCTTCATGAATTTGGGTGTCATCCTTGTGCAGGGGTCATGCTAATCTTCTTTGTATCCTTCCAGTTTCAGTATCTGTGCTGCCCAAGTGGGCACTCAATTTTATTTCTTTTAATGAAAAGTGCTGTTGTTTAAATTTTTTGTTTTTCTTTTGCAGTTTGAGCTCCTGCCTCCATGTACTCCCAGAGGCCATGGTCTTCTACCCTAATTGACTCCATAAAAACATTTTCCTTAACAAGAAAATTCTCCCTCACAAGGAACTTTGGGGCTAGCTGTGAATGCAATAATGCACTCACCATTTGTTTCTTGATTCTGACCACTCTAACTCTGAAACCTTTGGGGGAAGTTACTTAACTCAGAGTTAGCTTTCATGAAATAAATATTGAATAACAGTAACCTCAAAATGTTCCTGAGAAAATGAAGTGGAATAAGGAAGATTAAGCCTAATAGAATGAACGAACTTCATCAACAGTCATTTCCTTCCTGCTGATCTCCTGCAACCTTTCCCCATGCCTTTCTTCCAGCTATTAAAATCAATCTAGAGTGTTTCTTCCTCTTTAAAATAAATGTTACTCAGTACCAACAAAGCTTCCTGTTATTTAAAAATAACTTTTTCCTATCATCTTATTGCCTATTAGCTTCCACCCCAGTCTGTGGATATGCCTGATTTCATATATAATGTAACCTATTCTCTAGGTATAAAAACATGAAAGTAAGGAGACTTTGTTCATTCTATTTCTATCCTGTACTCCTAAATTCTTGAAAAAGAATCATACCTTAAGAGAACAATTTTAAGTTACTCTGTTAAATTGACCATGTACAGCAACAAAGCTATAGTGTTTGTGAAGACTGTGAGATTTTTTTCACAAACAAAAATTATACTTTACAAAGGTATTAGAAGATGTCTTTGAAATAGTTAAAGTTAAAATAAAGCTATCTTATCAGGCACAAGATATTTCTTGGTTTGATTTTGGGTTTTAGAAAAATTTGTACAGATTATTGTAATTAACACAATTATAATTATAATCAAAATAATTACTATGTTTGTTCTCCATAAATTTCAATGAAGTGATGGAATTTTTAAATCTTTATGCTTTGATTATATATTTAGCTTTTTGTGTACTCCCTACATCTATATTACTTTGAACTAGTCAAAGAAATCCACAAGTTAATCAGAAAAAGAAAATATGAAAGATACATTGTCAATAACATTGCATGCCTATTGTATCTCATGTGTTTGGAATTACAAAAGGTGTGTAGATACCTGTCAAATTATCCTGAAGTATCTGCCAGGGTGAGGACAAGACCTGTTCTCATTGTTGTCCCACACCACTGCCATCAGAAGAGGGAGATTGGCAGGACAAGAGATGGGAAAATGATAAAAGAACACACACACACGTGGACAATGTTCCTCACTTCCCTGGGGAAAAAAAAAAAAAAAAGAAGGAAAAGTAATAGTATGGCCTAGAGTTGTGAAAAGGAAGAAAAGTGGGTGGAAATTTTCTTTAAATATTTAGCATTGTGAATGCCTGTGGTAGAGTTTCTTTACCTTTAACCTTTAAACTAATAAAAAGGACATACTCCAACTTCAGGCACAATTTTACATCTCCAGTTATGACTTTGGGTCTTACCAATCAGAGAAAGTGCAATGACAGGTAAATATAAAACTGCAGCAGATTTACCTTTTTTTTTTTTTTTTAATTTTTTTTGCCAATGCTAACACTCACTTATGCCTATGTTTGATTTGGCTTCCATTGGCAACAGGTGATTCTATACTTGCCTCCAAGCTCCAAGGGCATATGTGATTCAGAAATGGCTAATCAAAATGCTTAATTTCCCAGCCTGTATTTAATTCAGAGATGTGACCATGACCTAATTTGTTCCAATGAAATAGACTCTCTGAAGCTACTGGACAAACTTTATTTATTTATATGTTTGTTCCTTTTGTATTACTGAGAGGAGTGATGTTCTCAAAGGAGAGTTACTTGTGCAAAAAGGGAGCATGGCTTTGCTTCCAAAAGTAAGGGACTGATGTTATGATTTTGTTTCTCTAGTTTTCTTCAGAGTCCATATCGCATCTCTTTCTGCCACAAACTCTCAAGGACAATTGAATCTGCAAAGCCTTAAGAGCCAATAGGAAAGGTTACTTGCACTGTAGCATGCAATATATAGGATTTCCTTGCGTGGCTCACTCAAAACTGGCAAGTGAATTATGAAGGTATCAGAGATGGGATCTTAGTAAAAGTATGTAGAAGATATACACAGTTACCTTTAATTTTGAGAGAATATGCAAAAATGTCCCTAGAATACTAACATAAGATTTTATTAATGCAGCAGGTTTTTGCAATTTCAAATAATTTATCTTTAACCCTCTTTACATGTGTGTAACTACCAAGACATTCAGAGTACCTGTCCATTTCTATGTTCTAGTTCTTATTAGCTCAGTACTATGAAAGCAGTGTAACAGTGTAATACTCTTTGAAATAGTTATATAGTCAAAGTCTATGTGAATAAATTTTGGACAATGCAAGACATATTTCAGATGAAAGCAAACTCCTTTTGAAGTTGATTTTTATCAGAGGAAAAAAAAAAAAAAGAAGAAAAATCCATTTCCAGAAGAATAGATGCATATCAGGTGCTAAGAACTAGATCATTTTGCTTTGGAATAACTGAACACTAACTGCTAGGGACTGGAATAATTTGCTTAGTAGAAAATACCAATTCTGACACTATTGTTACTTCTGATAATTATTCTTCAATACCTTCAGTCTTGCACTTATGCTACTGGAGAATTAAATGGAAAATGCTGTAGGAATCGTTATCACTGCATCTTTCACATTTTTCATGGTAGTTTAATTTTTGAAGTTTCCAAAGAAGCTACATTGTATTTTTGTTTTGAGAAAAAAAAAAAACTTACACAGGATGAAATGCACAGCTCTTATATGCATGCAACTGATGAGTTTTTGTAAATGTATATACCCAAGCAATCATCACTTCGAATAAGATATAAAACTTTTCCATCTCCCAAGCAATTTCCATCATTTCCTTCCACATATATCTTTGAGCAACTCCCTAGCATTCTACTTCATGTCATAGAAAAACTTCTCTTGGGGCACCTGGGTGGCTCAGTTGGTTAAGCGTCTGCCTTCAGCTCAGGTCATGATCCCAGAGTCCTGGGATCAAGCTCCGCATGGCATCGGTCTCCCTGCTCTGCGGGGAGACTTCTTCTCTCTCTCCCTCTGCCTGCTTTTCCCTCTGCTTGTGCTCTCTCTCTCTCTCTGTCAAATAAGTAAATAAAATATTTAAAAAAAAAAAAGAAAAACTTCTCTAGATCTGGGAAACCAAGGCTATATATTTTTTTAATGCCTGAGTGTTGTGACTCTTACCCTGATTCGCCAAATCTCCCTCATCTTCCCCTCCAATCCCCTATCCCACCTTCACTTAGGAAAACTCTATTCTGCTTTATCATCTGAAATTAGTGTTGCCTATACTTAAAGAGGCAAATAACGTGACTGTGTATAGCTTTCAGGAAATATGTTGTTTTGTAGAACAGATGTGCACCCTTCCAGTCTTTGCTCTGGAACCTGTTGCTGTTTAGATATATGAGCTGGATGCCATTGCAATCTATTGATCAGAATAAGCTTCATAGTTGTCAAGTGATAAATGAAATTTGACCCTAGTTTACCCCAGGGTAAGGCCAAAACGATCGTAAAGAAAGCTGTTGGTAATATTTCTGTCTCTGAATATACTATTTGAAATAAATATGTAGTTCACTCAGGCTGAGTACAATAAAAACAGAATAGATATTATGTAGGTAATATTTCTAAAAGAAGAGATGATCATCTTGCAGAAACAGTATGTATTTATTCATCACCTTCCTTCTACCAAATTATTCAGACATTCGTTTGATGCTGGAACATTAAAACATATATTTCAGTTAATTCAAGATTTGAGGAACAGAACTTTGCAAGGAGGACCCATTTGGAGGAAATCTGAATAGTGTTGAAATAACAATATAAATAAAAATTGATACAAAACGAATATACATGGAATGTTATTCAATTCAACATTGAGGTTATTTATTCAACAGATACGTATTGAGTTTCTACTTATACACGTGGTTATTTTTTTAATGCTAATCTCACATGTGGAGACACATAAAAATGTTATTGATACCTTTATTAGGCTACAATAGGCAATGTAGATAGATACTGATTATATGGAATACTTCTCTTATCTCCTGTATGGAGGGCATAACTCACCAAACATTCCATCTATTTTTTACACATTTTTCAGGTCCCATGCAACTAAGTAGGGCCAAATTACCACTCCAGTCAACAGGCTGTGCGCAGGAGTGACTTGTTTTGCTTTTAGCCAAAGCACGTAAAAGCCAGTGCATAACGCTCCAGTTTTTTCCTCTCTGAATGATGCAACCCATTTCCTATGATACATATGATCCGTGATATATATGATCTATGATATATGACATATACACAATACATGCCCATTCAACTTCTCTGTATGCTCAGTTGTGCTTGTCTCACTATCTTACACTTGTTATTGAAAACACTTCTCAGAAAAAAATTCCTATATGAAAATTGCTGTCATAGAGTGTGTTTCCTAGGGACCTGCACTAGAACAAGGCATCTCTGTTCACTGCCCACTCCTCCAACCTTATCACACGCCACTCTCCCTGAGTCACAGTACCCAGCGACATCAGTCTTCGAAAGGTTTCAATCTCTGGGGCTTGCCAAATGTTTTCTCGTTTTGTTCTTGTGCTTTTTGCCCTAAACACTTTCTCTTTTCTTCACAGAGCTGAAGCATTTTCAACTTTTGGGATTCATTGTGCTCTACCGAAAGAGCCTTCCTGACCGTCTTGTGCTTGTTTACAATCCTAGCATGGCAGGATGCACCTCTCTCCTGTTTACCTCATATCTCTAACACTATTTATTTCTGTTTTCTTATTTGGATAGTATGTTTGCAATAAGTGAATTAATACTGTATCTATTAAATAGCTTTTTTATGAAACAATCTATATTGTTCAACAGAGGCACTGTAAGAGAGTGGAAGGGAGTTAAAATTCATAAAAATGTTATATTTTTTGGAAGAGTTATGTAATAACTAACAAATTGATAATATATTCAAACACTATTTTAAGAAAAAATTCTTTGTTTTTTCTTTTTGACATGGAATTACTGTTAATTTTATTAGATGTCATAATGGCATTATGGGTTTTTGTTTCTGTTTCAAATGAGGTTTTATTTTTTATTCTTTATAATGTAATAAAAATAACATATGCATTAAAACAAAACATATGCATTTATTAATCAAACATTAAAAATAATATAGGGGATATAATAATTATGGTGCATAGCCACTAAATTTCTTAGTTGTGTTTATCCCTAACGCTATGTCACTAATACTATATTGTTTCTCTGAAGGATACATTTTTCAAGATATTCATTTTTTTTCATATAATTCCCTGCAATCTTACTTAAAGTTGAACTCTATGGTTACTAAATGTGATATTATGCACACCATTAACTAAGTTTTCTCTGCTGACAGTAATAGTTTTAACTGATAAATACTCTACAGGCTGAGGTACTTGGTAAGCTCAGAGCATATTCTGTGCAATCAAAGATATTCTTAATTATAATATTTTTATATTTAAATGAGTAAATATTTCAATCCAATTATTTATTTTAATAGACATTTGCCATTGGCCTCCATTCAAATTACCTTTCTCCAAAAATTGTTCTTATAAGAAAAATCTTGTAAATCCATTTTCTCTATGACTATTTATATTTTGCTCAATTTAGATGCAGCAAAAAATAAGTCTTCTCATTTTTATTCAATTCCACTACAGAATATAAATTTATTCATTTAGAAATATGGATTCCTTTAAAATATATATATATATATTTTTACCAGAAGTTGAGACATTCCAAATTGCAACTTGGTAATTTCAAGTTAAATCCAGTATACCCTTTGAGCTCTTTACTACATTTGTTAGCTCCCTTTTTTTTAAGAGATACATTACAATGTCTGCCTGTTTGCAAGATTGTCAATAATTACATTTCCCTAAAAGCTTTGGAAGCTGAATTGTTCTTAAGTTGCATTTGCTGAATACTTTGATTAAAGATTTCCAAATATTTTTGTAAAAAATACAAGCAATATTCAAAGGATTCATTTAAAAAATTCAATACCACTGTTGAACACTTAGGTTGATTTATAAAGTAACTCCTCAAGTTGGGAAGAATGTCTTTTATGAAGTAATTCAGTCGTTGTGTCTCCTTAATCTTCTCCAGTCTGTGATTGTTCCCAGTCATTCCTCGTCTTTCGTGATCCTTGAATTTTTGAAGAGGATCAATAAATTATTTGTGGACTGTTGTTAAATTTGGATTTGTCTAATATTTTCTGATTCGGTTCAAGTCCTGCACTTTTGACAAGAATACAACAGAAGTGAGGATATGTTCTTTTCAGTGCATGGTATCAGGTGGTCCAGGATCTTGACATGTCTATGACAGATGATGTTAACCTTGATAGCTTTGTGAAGTTGTCTGCCAGGTTTCTCTACTGTAAAGTTGCTATTCTTTTTTTTAAAGATTTTATTTATTTATTTCAGGAAGAGAGAGAGAGCGCGCACAAGCAGGGGGAGCAGCAGGCAGAGGGAGAAGCAGGCTCCCCCCTGAGCAAGGATCCTGAAGTGGGACTCCATCCCAGGACTCTGGGATCATGACCTGAGCAGAAGGCAGATGCTTAAAGACTGAGCCACCCAGACGTTCCTCTATTATTCCTTTTAATATTAAAAATACCTTGGGAAAGACACGTTTAGACCATGTAGATACCCAATTTTCAAACTTTGGTCAATGATCTACCATCCACGTGTGGAGCTGGTCTGCAGTAATTATTATTACTTTTTAAGATTTTATTTATTTGAGAGAGGGAGAGAAAGCATGAGTAGGTGGGGCAGAGGGAGAAGGAGAAGCAGACTTCCCACTGAGCAGGGAACCCGACACGGGAACCCATCCCAGGACCCTGAGATCCTGACCTGAGCCAAAGGCAGACCCTTAATTGACTGATCCACACAGGTGCCCCAGCCTGCAGTAGTTATTAATCTAATATTTGCTTAATACTGATTTTATATTTGCTTCATTCCTGCTACATTTTAAAATTTTAATTCTTATATAATGGAAAACTGTCCCTTCTCTCCTACATTTATTTATTATTCAAGTATTATTTCATGTAACTATGAAATTCAAGGATACTTGTTTTATTCTATCAGTTATAATTCAATACTACAGTTTATTTTGTTGCTTTAATTATTCCAGCTTGGCCTTTGGTAGTTTCTTCAGGTTGGCTCCTTTGTCCTTTTGAAATGATCTCACTCTTTTTGGAACACCGCTGGTTCTGGCACCACAAAATATTTTTACCTTACTTTGTATTTTCACTACAGAAGCTCTGGAATCAAGTATTTCTCTTAGTAGCTCTGTGGTTCTTTTTTTTTACTGGGGAATGGTATTTAGAAACCATGATCTAGACCTCAGTTGTGTTCACTGCTACTAGGGTATCATTGGTTTGAGGCCCTTTCAGTTGATTAAGCATAGAAATTGTGTGTGTGTGTGTCCATAGCATGTGTGTATGTACATATACATAATCATGAATATGTACATACACACGAAACTACTTACACATGCATCCATACTAATCGATCAATATATATAATATTTATGGTATATATTATATAATATATATTTATATATAATATTTTTATGTATTATTTAATATATTTGTATCATACTCATACTTCTGATTCTAATTTAGTATCACAGGAATTATTCTAGTCTCCTCCTTTTTGTTACTTATAATATTATAAATAATGAAATATATTGTAAATAATACTTATATTTATCATTTTTCTCCAACAGTGACAAACATCGCTCTCTTTATCTACAATACCCTTATGTATTTACTCATCCTTATACACACATAAAATAGTTTCAGAATTGCTACTGTAAACCCTGTAGAAAACTGATTTGCTAACTAGAGTATGTAATATACTTTAATGAATTGTATTACATGTATATATTTAGGGAGGTTATGAATTTTTAAACACATCTGCTACCAAGAATTTCTAATAAGATATTAGGTACAAGAACTTCAGAAGAAAGAGTATAGAGTAAGCAGGTATAAAAAGTTGACAGCTTGATGAATTTCTAGATTCAAACACAACTGTAAGGTATCATTTTAGAAGATGCCTAGTACCTGTTCGATCACTTTCCTAAGAATGCACACAGGTCATCACTTGCCTGAGCTATCAGGTTGGAAGTTATCATTAATGTTAAATTTATCATGAGTGGAAAAACAAAAAAACAAAAAAACAAAAACAACCATAGCATGGGAAATGGATACCATTCAGTTTATACTTATTTGTTAAAGATGATATTTCAATTCATTCAAGTTTTGAAAAAAGTAATAGTACTAAGTTGCAATATTCCTGAATGGTAATAGCAAAAAAACAACTGGCAAATCACTATTGCTTCTGTTGGCTCACTATCCGAGCATCAATCATGGTGAAGTATTTTGGTATTATAAGTGGGAGAGTAAGACACAATACTACCGACATGAAGAGTGAATCATTCCTGGAGCAGTTCAGTATCTTACAAATACCTCCATTATAATGTTTTAAATCATTGCTATTCATGACATGGACATGCGACCAGAGAAAGAAATTAACATTTGATTCAATTGTTTAGTAGAATATTATAGATGTATTACATGCTCAGAATAATGAAGCTGGGTTGTTGAAAACAATGTCAACCCATCTTTCATCCTTCAAGTTGACCTTGTCTTCCACGAAAGCATTCTACAGTTTGTTTTTAACAATCTATTTTCCATCTCAATTCAAATTTTCACAAGATGGAATTAGACACTAAAACATCTTTGGAATTACACCTTCATTGGTGTGTTTCTCATACGAGAAATAAATCCCATAATGTTGCTAATAAGAAATATTGAAAAATCAAAACATACTTTCTGTTCTATGTGATGAGATTATATTTCAAAATATAAGGATTGACATGCTATACATACCTATGAATTATAGTTGTAAAAGGCATCTGTCACACCTCTCTTGATGAGCCCTGAGAAACATATGGAATTGTTGAATTGCTCCATTGTATACTTGAAACTAATATAACACACTGTGCTAACTGCCCTGGCATTTTAAAAAAGAGGCATCTTTCAATCATCTATATCTATCTATCTATCTATCTATCTATCTATCTATCTATCTATCTATTTTACTATCAAAGAAAATTACGTCTAAATACATATTTGGGAATAGTGACAATAGAAGGCACATTTGCTTTACTGTTTCTTAAAAAAAGCTAAGAAATCAGAAATCAGGGACGCCTGGGTGGCTCAGTCAGTTAAGCATCTGCCTTCGGCTCAGGTCATGATCCCAGGGTCCTGGGATCGAGTCCTGCATCGGGCTCCCTGCTCCGCGGGAAGCCTGCTTCTCCCTCTGCCTACTGCTCCCCCTGCTTGTGCTCTCTCACTCTATCTTTGTCAAATAAATAAATAAAATCTTAAAAAAAAAAGAAATCAGTAATCAATATATTTCTTCAGGTAGAGCTAAAAATAAGAGCATTTTGTCAACTAAGAAAAGGAAAATAACTTTTAGACCATTTTCGATTTCAAAATTTTATTTCAATAATAAAACAGTCTTAGGACTTCATCTGTAGTGGTTTGTGAGGCTCATTTAATTTAGAAATATTGTGATGAAAATCCACATTTTATAAACCTGCCCCCTGAACCTGAAGATGTTCTGTCTAGAATACTGCTTTGATGTTAGCAATTCACACTACATTTGTATGTACAAAATCAGCTACACAAGTTAGGCCACAAGAGAGACAACTAATTTATCCATGTCTACAGTTGGAATGCTAGGATAATACTAATTTAGATAATTTGGGTCCAAAATAGAGCCCAGAAATAGATAAGCAATTTTCCCAGCTATGTTTTAAAAATACCACCTTTTTATATTTACACGAGATTGATATATAGAGTGAATATATAAGATTGACATACAGAGAGGTATGTAGAAAAGAACATGTTATCACTTCACTTCATAGCTCCCAGATTCAAAAATATTAATAATGAAGTTCCATTTTTGTAACTGTACAAAACCAGTTTAAAAAAGGATCATTAAATTTCTATTGGGAAAAATTATCTTTGAAAAACATGTCTATTCAACTTTATGCTGAGAACAGTGATAAACAATGTTTACAATATCTCACTTATTCTCTCAAGAACTCCTTGAAATAGATATTATCATCCTCATGCTATAAATGAAGAAATAAGTATTAGTGAAATTAAGTAATTTCTGTAGGGTCCCACAGCTATCAGATCGTGGAACTGGAGCTCCAACTAACTGGCCTGTTAGTTTCCAAGGCCAGAGTTTTCATATACCATGCTGAGTGTATGAGACATCCTACCCAGCAACTCTATCCCTACACCCTCCTGCTCAAAAATTCCATTTCCATACACTTTAGGTTTAGTTTAAAATATAGTAAATGATTCTATTGTATTTTTCAGAAAATAAAGTAAGATACGAAAACCAGTGATTGAAAGCCAGAGAGAAGTTAAAATTCTTTGATTAAATAGTATCACTCAAACATAATGTATCCTGAAGTTCTTATTTCTTGCATATCTAGGACAAGCCTTGGACAATATCATCCTTTGGAAAACAGCATCACTTTCTGGAAGTAGTGTTGCTCTGTCGAGTGGTACTGATATGGAGGAGGGAGCCCTGTGCCATGGAATGAGGGTAGGGGCATCTGGTAACCTACTCAGTATAAATTATAGACATAAAACTAAGTGAACATCTGGAACAGATGAATAACCTAAAAATATTACATTGCACTAAATATAACTTACAATACCACAAACCCCAAACTACTAGGAAATTGATATTAGATAAACCATGCATGAAACTCCATTTAAAATTTATTTAAATAAATGTACTAAAATAAATCTATAGGCTTTATAATATTATATTTTGGTGAATATAGCTACTTGTATTATTCTTGAGACTAACTAACAAATTTAGATGCTGTCATAATTCCGGGGACTTTAAAGATATAGCATCTAAAAATGGCATATAATCTTTTCTCTGAACGAAGGATAAACATTATTTAGTCTTCAGTTTAAAGTAATAGTGTAACTTAAAATATTCTCATACTTCTATTCCTCCCACATATTTTTGTGGCTATTGGATTTTAATCCCCCACAAAGGTACTTGTTGGCACAGAATTAAAAAATGAGTTGTGAAAATACTACTAACAAGGTTATATAAACTTTGTTTAAAGGGCAAGAGAGTATTCACGTAGCAGTTGGTTCTGATCTATGATTGTTGGTGCATAAGCTTCTTCTCAAAATCCGTTTGTTGTCATGATTTGTAAAGAGAATTCTTAAATGGCTATTTAAATAACAGAGGGTTTTTTTTGGGGGGGGGGTCTCTTTTCTTTTCTTTTTAATATATAGGTCTAATGAGGTGCAAAGGATATTGCATATTGTTGAGCTTACCTAAAGCATACAGTCTTCATCTCTCCTTCATGCCACAGTGAATTAGGTAGATAAACATGTCGTGAGAAATTAAGATGGATGATAAGCTTGCTGGCACCATCTTGAAGGCACAAGACATCATCACCCTCTCCACAGGTATTTGGCTAAACTACTCTATCCTCACATTGTCAAGTAGCACCTTGAAGAAATATCACACACAGTGTTGAAAGCAAAGAGAAAGTCAAAGATAATATGACTCATAGTTTACATATTGCATACATAATATGGTCTTGATATGAACTTGAAAAGACAATAAAATATGCGTTATACTTAACACTCATTTACAGACATGAGTTCAACCAACATATAATGGAGTAGATAAGACTTTTTCTATTTTATAAATAAGGTTACTTTAAAAAAAAGAAAGATAAATTAATTACCCAAAGCAATTGCTTTCAATTAAAGATCTCAGTCTAAGTGTATTTGGCTGCCTCTGTTTATATCAAAGAACAGTCATTCAAAATATAAAGATAAAATAAAGATAAAAAATACAGTTTTATCATTTTTTACATGAAATCCAAATTATTTAGCACAGAGGATCTGTCTAGTTTAGACAGATCTGAATGTCAGAATGGTTCTCGTGTCATTTCAAGGACTAGCTGCAGCTCAGACATTTTATTAGAAGGTACAAAAAGAATCAACTAAAATAAAGAAAGGTCTGTTAACCTTTGCTGGAGATATATTCCACCACCTTTTCCTCTCTTGATGGGGATGCTTACACAATTGAAAGGTTTATTCATCATTTTCACCTGTCCTCACCTCACTACAAATTTACACTTAAGAAGTATTTAGTATACACGTGGTAGTCAAGAAGTGCTGAGTTTAATTGAAATGAACTAAACTAGAACACACATAGATATCACAAAAACATATGTATGTGTGTGGCATATGCAATATTATGTTATATATACACATATACACTTATACGTATATTCTCATAACATAGAATATTTCTTATCTCACACCTATACACATATAAACATAAAACAAACTACACTGAATTGCTTGCTTTTTCATTCTCTAATGTCCTGTTAATTCTTATACTCTTTTTAACCTAAACAGTGCATATTGCCTATTTCATACTACTATCATTAAGATTGTCAAATGTTTGTGCCTTAAGTCTTCAAGCCAAATGGTGGATTTCAAAGGGTATAGATTGTGCCACGAGCCCTATATTCATAACTTATTTTGCCATAACACTATACGCATAACTTTGCACATGGAAGAAAATAAATATTGTTGATGAGGTGATATTGTTTGTAAAGCATAAAACTGCTTTACACTATCTGATTATAATCACTTTCCCCTTTTCCCTCTACATGATATCATGAAGATAGGCAACATAGAATGAATAACCACCCACAAAATAACTTTTAGTCATGAAAGTTGCTGTGAGAAATGGAGTCTACTGACTGATCTTGCTTTGCACAGGTTTTGTCATAGAATCTGAGATATATTTAAACCCTTTGATTTGAAATTTACCTTTGAAATTCCTATTACGCTAACCTTAGAATTGTGGTTGGCTCTCTTTGGATTTCATATGAAAATTCTTCACACTGGCTGAGTTTTGCAAATATGGACATAATTTTCTGAAGAAAAATGCTGCAGTCACGTCCTATAAAAACAAACAAAAATGCTGGCCCAAACCCGTTGCTTAGCAATGACATGTTCTTCATCTAGAGCAACTTGCATTATTTTAGTTTATAATATTTATAATGTCTTTTTAAGGTTTTACATGTTACAAAGAAATATTTATGGCTATAAGTTATAGAGTTTTATAATTAATACTGGTATGATATTTTCCCCCACAATCCTATATAGGACTAGGAAGTGAAAATATTTGAATCCATAATATATTTTCAGTTGAAGAAACACATATTGCTATGCTGTTTAAAGAGAACGTTTGTTTGTTTGTTTCTAGCTTTTTTATATCCTACAATTATTTTTCATAGATTTACAGAGGTTTTGTAAATGTAGAATTTGTAAAAATTCTACATTTTAGAACCAATTAATTTTATAGGTCTGTGTGTGTGTAGTGTGAAGGATAGGGTATGGAATTTGTAGTCAGAAGACATTGGTTCAAGTCAGTTATACCTTTTATTAACTCCATGACATACTTTTGTGAGTATGAGTGATTTTGATTGTAAAACTGAAAGAATAATAGTAGTAATAGTAAGTAGTAGATTAATATTTGCATAACATTTGTTGTACTTAGGATGTAAACTTAGGCATTTAGGTAAGTATAGGTATGGATCTATGCGATAGATACACGTATATAGCTTGTAAAAAGACTTTAGACACCACAACACACTTATAAATATTAGTAGATACAACTTATGTAGAAAAATAATAAGTACATATTTGACACATTTCCTGCCAGGTACTGTTCAAGTGCTTCAATGGCAATAATTATTTTAATGATTCTTATTATACTTTCCATTTTATAAATGATAGAAAGTTTTAATAACTTGCCCAAAGTCACAAATCTTAGAATTCATACTAAGTCTGATTCTAGAGCTCATGCTTTTAACACCTATTATGACACTTTAGAATGAGATCATCAAAGATGCAGTAATTATTCAGAAACATTTAAAATTGCTACAACACTGATACCATGTTCAATGAAACCAGTCATATAGCAGTCCCCCTCACGCACAGCGGATGCATTCCAAGACCCAGTGGATGCCTAAAATTGCAGATAGCAAAGAGTATCAAACTTTATATGAACTCTATACTATGTTTTTCTTTTATATACATACATACCTAAGATAAAGTTTAATTTATAAATTAGGCACAGTAAGAGATTAACAATAACTAATAAATTTTAATAGAACAATTACAACACTGTTCTGTAATAGAAGTAAAAGTTAGTGAATGTGGTCTGTCTCTCCAAATATCTTATTGTAAGGTACTCACCCTTCTTCTTGTGATTACGTGAGACGACAAGATGCCTACATGATGAGATAAAGTGAGGTGAGTAGTGTAGGTACTCTGATGTAGCTTTAGGCTTCTATTGACTTTCTGACAATTTGTCAGAAGGAGGATCATCTGCTTCCAGACTGCAGTTGACCATGGGTAACTGAAACTATGGTAGGCAAAACCATCGATAAAGAAAGACTACTGTATAAGGTTTGTTATCCCGCCAAAAGTGAGTATATAAAAATGAGAAAAATTAAATTATGAATATAAAATATGAAATATAATTTATTTCATAGATGCTGACTAACTTGATGTAGTTTAAGAAATGCAGTATTGTTAACCATGTTTAACAATTAGCCAAATGTTTTATGTCACTTTTCAACATTTTTTTAATTAGAGAAGTAAGAACAAGAATTTTGTGATTATAACAAAAACTAGAAACATTTAAAGAACTTTCAATTCTTCCCTTAATATAGTAATGCTGTATGTAACATGATTGGATAGAAATGCTTTTTGGTAATCTACAATTATTTCTTGAGTATTAATTCCTAGAAGGATATTTGGTTTAAATATTCCTTGATACATATTCTCATATTTCCAAAAAGAAAACAGGGAGCATGAGAATGTTCAGGTCAGAATCTAGTAGTCAACACAGAGTACAATCCCTTGTATGAAACTTTGTAGTTTTGATAATTGAATGATAAAATGAAAGTCATTATTATTTTGTTACATATATTTTTCTATTAAAGAATAATTGATGTACAATATTGCATTAGTTTCAGATGTACAACATAATGATTCAATATTTTTATACATTATGAAATGGTCACCATAGCAAGCCTAGTTACCATCTGTTACCATACAGAGTTGTTACAACAATATTGACTATATTCCCTATGCTATACATTTCAACCCCATGTCTTATTTATTTTATAACTGGAAGATTGTACCTCTTAATCTCCTTCACCTATTTCATCTATTCTGCCCCCATCTGGTTTGGCAACCATGAGTTTGTTCTTTGTATCTATGAGTCCGTTTCTGTATTGTTTTGTTTGTTTCTTTGTTTGTTTTTTATTTTTATTTATTTTTTTTACATCTTCACATTTCTTTTATTTGGAATACTAACCCAGTTACAAATAAAATCATCACATGCATTCAGTCACATCTGACAGGTAGGTGCCTCTCCCACCTCTCTTGATTCAACTAGTATGTTTTCATTAAGATGATTTAAAGACATGAAGTTAATTTTAGGAAATAGGTAACAAGGGAGCAAAGGGTTTGTTGAAAGGAGCCCATGTCTTTTACACATGACACCAACTGGGGCACATTATTTTCTCAAGTGAATCTAGGTTAATTGGTAGAGACTACTGATATTTGTTTTACATGGTACAGTGGAACCAAACATGTTAGTTTACTAACCTGATAATATAGGGATAACAAAAATACCTAACTTGCAGGATTAAAAGAGGTAATATGTCTAGTATAGTGCTCAGCACATAGTGATTTATGTTACAGATAGTAACTTCTTACTGTTACTAATATTAAAGACAGAGATAAACCAGATATTTCACATTATCCTCTCATTTTCTACTAATTCATATTTTGGTATACTGTTGTATTTTCCTTTGAATGGCAAAACAAACAAAAACCTTAAAACTTTTATTCTAAATTCTAATGAAAGTGAAAATATTTACTTGCCGTGTCTTGGGTTACCACTTCCTTTTTTGGGGGGGTGGGCAGCAAAGATTCCACATATAAGTGAAATCAGTTGGTATTTGTTTTTCTCTGTCTGATTTATGTCACTTAACATGATACCCTCTAGGTCCATCCATGTTTTTGCAAATGGAAAGATTTCATTCCTTTTTTATGGCTGAGAAATATTTCATTGTATGTATATACTACATCTTTTTAAAAAATATTTTATTTATTTGAGAGAGAGAGAGAGAGCACAAGCAGAAGGGAGGGGCAGAGAGACAAGCAGACATGCTGCTGAGAGGTTGTCCGACGCAAGGCTCCAACCAGGATGCTGAGACTATGACCTCAGCCGAAGGCAGACGCTTAACTGAGCCACCCATGCACCCCCATTATATGATATATTACATCTTTATCCATTAATCTATTAATGGACATTTAGCTTGCTTTCATATTTTAGCTATTGTAAATCATGCTGTGATGAACATAAGGGTGCACATGCCTTTTTAAGTTAATGTTTTTGTTTTCTTTGGTAAACCTGGAAATAAAATTCCTGGATTGTATGGTAGTTCTATTTTAATTTTTTGAGGAATTCCCATACCGTTTTCCATAATGGCTGCAGCAATTTATATTCCCACCAATAGTGCTACACATCCTCACGGATACTTGTTATCTTTTGGTTTTTGGATGATAACTATTCTAATAGTTGTGAGGTGATAGTCATTGTGGTTTTGATTTGCATTGCCTGATGGTTAGTGATTTTGAGCATCTTTTCTTGAGCCTGTTGGCCACCTGTATGTCTTCTTTGGAAAAAAAAAAAAATCTATTCAGGAATACTGATGCATTCATATTAATTTACAGCTAAAAAATGAGTGCTGTGTAATATTTTAAGGGTACATTCATATGACATTGTGTACAAAAAGCTTATATTAATGGAATACATATAGGAATGACAACAATCCTTAAGTGTGCCAAGTTTAACTTTTGCTCTGGCAAAACAAATAAAAACTGCAAGTTTAAGACAGCCTAAAACAATAAAGAAACAAAAAAATTAAAAAAAAATAATAAGTCTTCTAGTAAATTGTAGTAAGTGACATAATATACAAACTGATATATATTTATTTGTATGCTATTTTTATTATTTGTATATTAATTGTATTAAATACATAGATAAATACTCAGAATATTAAAGTATCTTCTCTAGAAGTCTTTAAAAGATTTCCATAAATCTGTATCATATGTACAGATTATTATTAGTCTGAGATGGTTCTAGGACACTATGCAGTTTCATGGCATTTATTTATGGTTTATATACCTCTAAGAGCTCAGTGTAATTTTACTGTGCTCATCCTCATGCCATATTTTTATCATAAAGTCTGAAGACAATTCTGAGAAAATGTGACAGTTTCAAACCATGAATAGTGAACTTTTGCCCAGAGAATAAATAAAATAAGTTCAAAAGTCGTGAATTTAGACTTACTTGGTAGTATCTGA
Source organism: Halichoerus grypus (assembly GCF_964656455.1). Classification (NCBI taxonomy): domain Eukaryota; kingdom Metazoa; phylum Chordata; class Mammalia; order Carnivora; family Phocidae; genus Halichoerus; species Halichoerus grypus. Next base: position 47,271,798 of record NC_135714.1, read on the forward strand.
TATCTTTTTAAGTACTACCTAAAAAAGGGACACTATCACACACACATGGACCTAAGTATTAAATTTACATTTCACTATGTACCTCATGTTTATCCTCTCCAAGAAAGTCATTGTATTTCTGAAAACAATATTATGATTTATCAGCTTATATTTATAAGATGAAAGAAGAAATAAGGATGTTAAATTAGCAAGGCTAACATTATTTTAAATTTGTTGCTTTTACATTGTTTCTACAACAAAACAAATACATGGATGTTTATAAAGTAGGAAAAAGTATACTATGCTCGTAATTTTAACTAAGACAATCATTAAAAGATCATAAGGTAGGGCACCTGTGTGGCTCAGTTGGTTAAGCGACTGCCTTCGGCTCAGGTCATGGTCCCGGAGTCCTGGGATCGAGTCCCGCATCGGGCTCCCAGCTCAGCGGGGAGCCTGCTTCTCCCTCTGACCCTCTCCCCTCTCATGCTGTTTCTCTCTCTCTCTCTCTCAAATAAATAAATAAAATCTTTAAAAAAAAGATCATAAGGTAAAGAATATTTTAAATTAAAAACACTAAATCTAAATTTCCCAAGTTGAAAAATTTAGGAAAAAAATTATGACTTTCTTTTTTGTTTATCACAATTGGAAAAAAAACTGCTGAATTATCTACTAAATAAATCCCAAGGGTTGCTGTGAAGCACATTTTAAAATTTTATATATGTAATTCAGTAAATTAAATTAGAATAAAAAGGTAAAGCTTGTGTCGACTTCTATTTTGAGGTGTGTGTATATATAATGGAAAAATTAAAATTATTATAGCTAATGGGTATTAAACTTGCCATGTTCGAAATGATGTTCCAAAAACATTTTATGGATTATGACATGAATTCTCGCAATAAATTATGAAGTAGTAGTAACATTTATCTTCCCTGTTTTACTAGGTCACTACTAAATGGTAGACTTGGGATTTCAACCGAGGCAATCTGACCCCAGGACTTGCACTCTTAACCATTAATACACACAGAGAGAGTCACCTAATTTCAGTATAAGAGCCTCAGGACAGAATGTAAATAAATGTAAAGCTATTAGGGTCCTACTTTGACTTTATGTGAGAAAATGGGACTGAAGTTACCGGGGGCTGGGCCATATGGTGTGTGCTAAGTCTGGGGCATGGAGAGCATTATGAAATGAGATCTCTCATCTTGGGGCTGTGTGCCGTTGCATACCAGACTATTAATACTATCCCTACCATACTAAAATGCACAGTCTGTCCAAATCCTATTTATTCCATGATATTTAAATTGGTCTTTCCATGAAATGTAGAGCTCTCACTCCATTTCTTACTTTCTTGGTCTCTCATTTTCTTTGCAGAATCAGAGAAATCTCTTTTTTTTTTTCCTTTTTACTCTAACAGGTTCTCACGTGCCTTTTCATTTCTGCTTTAAAATAAATTCTTTATTTATTTATTATTTATTAATTTATTTTTAAAGATTTTATTTATTTATTTGACAGAGGGAGACACAGCAAGAGAGGAAACATAAGCAGGGGGAGTGGGAGAGGGAGAAGCAGGCTTCCTGTGGAGCAGGGAGCCTGATGAGGGGCTCAATCCCAGGACCCTGGGATCATGACCTGAGTCAAAGGCAGACGCTTAATGACTGAGCCACCCAGGCACCCCTCTTTATTTTTAATAATACAAAAATATCTGTTAATATCCTGTCTTGCCCACCTACTAGGAGATATTGTATTGACATTAACATGAACTTATATTGACTCATGTGTTCCACATTCATCCCATCCCCTGACCTCTTTCTAGATTAGATGAAGTAACAAGCATCCTGAATCCTGTTATCAACTGTCTTTTAAAAAGGCATTAGTTTCTACTCTGAGTAATAAAAGAGGATATGTTGATGTTGATCTTAGCATCATCAGATTTCTTATTTTCTGCCAAAATTTTAGCAATGCAAATAATTGTGGCAGTGTTATGTATTTCCATAATCATTAGTAAGGCTGGACATATATTTAATTATGTAATAGCCACACGTTGCCTACTCTGCAAAATGTCTTTCATGCTGTTTACCCATTTTTGTTGTATTAGATTCACTGTCTATGTAATTCTGCAGCACATTGTGAAAACAAACCCTGATAAGATTAAACAACTTAAGGAAAGCCTGGTATAACATCATAGGAAAAAGTTCATGTGAGATCACACTGTCTAGGTCTAGAATACAGCTCTATCTAGATCTGCTTATTTGAGTTGGACAAATTATCAGCCTATCAGTATCTTCTTTTCTCTCCTATAAAGTTGCGGTAATTATAGTCTACAACTTATAGGGTTGTTACAAGTATTAAAAAGGATACTTCATGATATACTTAGCATATAACTGGCACATTTTAAGCAATCAATATATGTTGGTTTTTATTATTAGCATGTAAGGTAGAGTGAGTTACCATGTGATTATTGTCAAAGATCTTATTGGACAGGTAGGTGTACAGCACTTAGGTCAACGGAGGCATAAGAATCTTCATTTATTGTACTATTCTTCGTCAATTGCCACACAAAGATATGATAACTTATCAATATTAAGATAGCTAACCCAATAGTTGTGTTGCACCGCTGTGGTAAGATGTAATTGATAAAATGCCAAAACTTTGCTTGTGAGGTGAAAGCCAAGTCCTGCTTAGATCACATAGCAGGTTTAAATGAGAATTACCCCTAGAAAATTTGTAATTCAAAGTTTAGGAGACATTTTCTCCATAGAATGTCATCATGATGTGATGTGATTAGGGAAATGCTTTTGACTCTGTGGTGATTATTTCTCTGAGAGTGTGATTGGTTTTAAGTGACTTATTTTGAACTTCTAAAAAGTCTTTATTTTCAACTACGGTTATATTATCACTCTAAGAAGGACTCAATTTTAGAAATTAAAATGGGAATGAGGTACATCTAAATAGAGCAAGGAAGACAATGGCTTCAGATACTCAGCTCTTGGAAACTAAAAGCCATTCCCAAAACATGTGCCTATGATGATACACATATCAAATGAACAGATAAAACAAGCACTGAAGGTAAGTGGATAATAACTGGACTCACCTAATCCATACAATCCAATAAAACATGAAGAACCCAAGATGTAGAGGCAGTCAAAATGAGGTCTCTGCATATTTTTGGGGTAAAATTTTTAGCATTAGCCCATTTTCCCATATGATAAACAACAAACATTTGAAAATATAGACTATAGTATGTATTATCAGGAGCATCTCGGGCAAGGGGGATATACAATAACTGGAGACAAATCTGTTTGGCAGGCATTTCTATTCCACACTTTCTTCTTTTAAGATTTTATATATTTATTTGACAGAGAGAGAGACAGCGAGGGAGGGAACACAAACAGGGGGAGTGGGAGAGGGAGAAGCAGGCTTCCCGCCGAGCAGGGAGCCTGATGCTGGGCTCAATCCCAGGACCCTGGGATCATGACCTGAGCCGAAGGCAGATGCTTAACGACTGAGCCACCCAGGCGCCCCTCTTGTCCATACTTTTTAAAAGGGATCTAGGCTAATGGGAGATCTCCTTTCTTCAGTACATGGTTTTCAAGGTCACCATTCTAGCTAGAAGTGGCAACGAGTGCAGAAAAACACAAAAGCAGTTTTTATGTGTCAAATCTACATTTGATGCTTATTACATTCTTTCTCTTCCATTACCTCAGAGTCTGTCATGTAGCCACAAACCACTAAAGGAGAGATAAGAAGTATCTTATAGAAAAAGAGAACATCAGGGCGCCTGGGTGGCTCAGTCGTTAATTATCTGCCTTCGGCTCAGGTCATGATACCAAGGTCTTGGGATCGAGCCCCACATCAGGCTCCCTGCTCTGCGGGGAGCATGCTTCTCCCTCTCCAACTCCCCCTGCTTGTGTTCCTGCTCTCGCTGTCTCTCTCTCTGTCAAATAAATAAATAAAATCTTAAAAAAAAAAAAAAGAAAAAGAGAGAACATGTATTTTGTTGAGCAGCTGACAATTAGCTACTTATGTGGTATATTTTGAGAAATATTGAATGTGATTTCTTTCCAAAATATCCTCTCCTATTATTATCAGAAACCACTACTTATCTTTTAAGTATTAAAGATTTAGGGAACTACAAGGACATCTTATTAAAATTTCTGAAGAGAATGTCAATACAAACTAATATTATTTATCACATCCTTTCATAATAGAAAGTTACAAAAGTTGAAGACAGTGATGGCCAAGAAAATTTCTCTACTTCAAAATTTGTGTAGGGACCTGAGGTACTTGAATAGTAAACTAGTATGGTAATTATAAAATATCCATTACTTAAATGAAATCTCCCAAGCAGCTTTAAATTCCAACATTTGGCAGCCCACTTTGAGAAATTACATGTCTTTACAGAAGTGTAACACTCCATGTTGTTTAAAGGGTTTGAAATTTTAAAATCTAATAATGTATGCTGGCCTTTACCATGCTTAAACTAATTATGATTTTGCATAACTGTTACCTGGAGTTCACAGATGAGTATGTTGACATGCAAAAAACTGAAATTATTTTTAAAAATTCATAGATTATAGATAGAAAATTCCCAAATCCCATAACAACCAAATAATTTTAGTTTAAATTAGTATACTAGGGTCAGGCTGTGTTTTCATAATAAGCATAAGCATATTCATTCACTTCTACCATATGTATAAGGTAGAGAGATCAAAGCTCTACAGCTGTTGTATTAATCAATAATTTTGGTGATGAGAATGTGCTATGTCAAAATTATTATAAGAATTGCAATTAATATACTACATCACAAAGGCTACTGTAAATTAAATATCACTTTTTAAAAGTAACTTTTCTCCGATATTGGCAAACATAGGTGCCATTTTATCACGATTCCATTTACTGAGTCTTATAATATTTCTCTCATGCCACTTCACAGATGATAATATATTTCATTTTTCCCCTTGGAATTATAAAGATTAAATAGTTCCTTATTTACAATGAAGAATAAGGATAGAGTATTCAGTTCAATTCTAATTAGTTATTAAATTTTTAGATTCGACCTCATGTTAAGCCTTAAGAAGAGCATAGTGAGTAAAATAGAACATTTATTCTCAAGAATCATGTCAGTAGATGAGAAGAAAAATAACACTAAATAGTTAAGATATGGCATAATGCTGTATTTATTATGGCCATGTGTTCTCAAACAAAAATGTGATCAGACAATAAAGTGGATTATTTGTAATATTGCTGTTATATCAGGGTAGATAATTGTATAAGCTATAATAAGGGGGAAATTATATTTGCTTGCTCTGTGAACAGACTGGGTTGGGAAAGGAAATGTAATTTGAACAGGTTTTAAAAAATGGGAAGAAGTTTGCCAGAGAGACAAAGAAGCCTTATGGGAATGGGGTAAAGGGATTAAAAAAAAATACTTAATGCAAAGAATACAGCTTAAACAATGTCAGTATAGTAAATGTTAGCAAAGTGGTTAAGGTAATGGACTCTGGAAGCAGCCTCCTAGGTGCAAATTCTCAGTCAAAGACTTTTCTTGCTGCGTGCCTTGGGCAAGTTATTTAACTCCTCCATAATATAGTTGACTAATGTACAAGAATTAGAAAAATAATAGTTACTACCTCAAGGAGTTGTTGAGATGATGAATGTTGGTTAAAAACATTTAAAGTGCTTAGAATAGTGTTCACAACATAATAAATGTCAACATCTGATTATTATAAAAGCATGACAAACACATTTAGAAAATAACAAATATTTGCATCAGATGGATAGGGAATAAAGAAGAAATGAGATATGGAAAAAGGTAGAATTTAACCCAGACTGTGAAGTATGTTTCATTCTTTACTAAGGGATTTTGATATTATATTAAATTAAACACAATTTATATACATATTTTTAAATGGGAAGTGATATGATGTTTAGTAAAATAACTCAGGTGGTATTATGTTGTAGCATTTATCTGAGATAGAAAAAAAAAAAACGTTGCTAACAATGAAATCAGTTTGTCTTTTAACTGGTTTAGGTAACTGTTCACAGGGAACTTGACAGGGCAAACCCGTAGATCAATAGAAGATCTCTGAGAAAGTGTTTTAGGGTTATTGTTTCAGTATGGGAAGGGGCAGTGGGGGCCAGGGGAGGTGGTGGTGAATGAAAACTTAAGGATCAGTCTCAAGTTACTCTTCTGAATTGGGAGGTGTTTTGGGATACTGTTAACAGGCGTAGGGATTGGAGCAAGAAGAGAGATTACCCAATCATTTATTTTTTTATTTTTTAAAAGATTTTATTTATTTGAGAAAGAGAGACAAAGAGCACAAGTCAGGGGAGGAGCAAGGGAGAGGGAGAAGCAGACTCTCGGCTGAGGGCAGAGCCCCACTCGGGGCTTGATCCCAGGACCTTGAGAGCATAACCTGAGCCGAAGTCAGAAGTCTAACTGACTGAGCCACCCAGGCTCTCCTACTCAATCATTTTTAAGCATGTCCCATTTTAGTGTTGGCCAGACACAAGGATGATTTCTCATGAGCCTTTGGAAATACAAATTTAAAGTCCAGAATTTTTTTTTTATTTTTTAAAGTCACCATCAGTGTGAAGCTGGTAGTTAAATCAATGAGCAATGGAAGATGGCTATCAGAAAGTATATATCGGATGAGAAGAAAAGACCGTTTTAATGAAATGATTGTTACACTTGGAGTTGAAAGTATTCTAGTTTCCAGTTTGCTATTTATGTTTTATAATTTTGAGCAAAGTACTATTACCTGTCTGAGCTGCAGTTTACTTATTTGAAATGGTTTTATGTGGATTCTTTCTCACAAGGTTATTATAGGAATCAAATGAGGTAAAAAAAACATGAAAAGCACAATGCAAAATGTAAACTTCCTAACAAAGCTTACTTGTTAAAAGCAGGGTGTGATAAGTATGAATTCATTAGATAATTAATGTTGGTAGGCATGGAAGAAAGAATTGTTTCTTTTGGCACACTATCTTTTTTTTTTTTTTTAATTTTTTTTAAAGATTTTATTTATTTGACAGAGAGAGACACAGCGAGAGAGGGAACACAAGCAGGGGGAGTGGGAGAGGGAGGAGCAGGCTTTCCGCCGAGCAGGGAGCCCGATGCGGGGCTCGATCCCAGGACCCTGGGATCATGACCCCAGCCGAAGGCAGACGCTTAACGACTGAGCCACCCAGGCGCCCCTGGCACACTATCTTTTTACTTTACTCTTAGTATATCCATGAGTAGCCATGGGTGATATCTTTTTTTCTAATAAAATAAAAAGTCAATTTTATGCATAAATTATCAGAATTTAACTACTAAAAAACAGTATAGTATTTAAATATATATGTCATTGTCGACTTCAGAGAGTCGGGGACCTGGGGCGGCGACGGAACTGAGAAAAAGAGACGACAGTATAGCGAGGCACAGGGGACCCCGAGCAAACAGCCCGAGGCACCAAGGTTTATTTTCCATACTCTTATATACCTTCTACAGGGATATAGATCTATAATGATTTACAGCAGGGGCGTAGTAAGGCACATTCTTCCACGTACACAGGGTTAGTTAAGTGAAGCAGTGGGAGTGGAGAAGGAATAAAGAAATCTGTAACTGGCTGTGATCAATTAATTGTAAACACCGTTGTACTCGGACCTTAACACAGGATAAGAGAACAAAGAAGGGAATGCACAGTGTGCTGTTTACAGCTGGCTTCCTATCTACAAAACATCTTCTGCTGTGCACTTTAGAACAGACCACACACGTCCCAAGGGCATTTCACTCTGATCCTTTCGGGTTATTTTTAACCCTGCAATCTCGAGTTTTCTCAGAGATCTCAGAGTCTGAGCAAACGTGCACCAGTGGTCGTTGTGACGTTCTGTTTCCCACATGTCGTGGGTTGAATCGTGCCTCTTCAAAAAAGTTATGTTGAAGTCCATATCTTTGGAATATGATCTTATTTGTAAATAGGGTGGTTGCAGTAGTAATTAATTAAGACGAGGTCATATTGGAGTAGAGACCCGCTCTATGAAGTGGACATATTGGAGTCGAGTGGGTTTCTACTCCAATATGAATTGAGTCCTTTTAAGTTGGCTGTGTGAAGGCAGAGAAACGGAGGGAGAATGCCATACAAAGATGGAAGAATGGAATGCTTCCAGAAGCTAGAAAGAGCAAGGAATGATTCTTGTACACATTTCAGTGAGTGTGTAGCCCTGCTGACATCTTGATTTTGGACTTTTAGCCTCCAGATCTGTGAGACAAATTTCTATTGTTTTAATCTACTCAGTTTGTGGTATTTTTTTTTTTTTTTTTTTTTTTGTGGTAGGTCGAGGACACCAATACAATTTATACGGCACTTTTCAGAATATAGAATGCTTTCATATTTGATTACTATAGAATTAAAATAGTGCTACTCATAAAGAGGAATTAAGTCATGCAAAATCACACAATAAATGGGAAATCAGAAGTTCAAGTCATGTTTTATAATTCTAATCCTAGTCCTCTTTGAACTAATAACATGAAATGATACCATAAAGTAGGCATTTATCAGCTTGTCTGAGAACCTAGCCACAGTTTATATAGGTAATTTTCTTCTGAATTTCAGACTATGTTTTTACAATTAGCCTTTTCATAAAACGAATTTGGTGAGTCTGGATTACCCACATCCTGGTTCTTTATTCTAGGTCCACAGAACAAAAAACTAAAAACAAAAACAACACAAACAAAATCAGTTCATAGATAAATAGGCTAATGCTTCTCTTTCCTTTCTATTTCTTATTTCTATATTTTTTGCAGAAAAAAAATAAAAGGAACCATTTTGAAATAGTACTTAATAATACCTGTTCTAGCTTCTGTTGGTGCATAAAATAGTTACTAGAGCGCAGGAAGTTCTCAGTGAATGAGTGCCCTCTCCTGTCACTCCTGCACCTATACTGACACTGGCTTAGGAAAAAACAAAAAAACAAAAATGAACTCCCTCTAAATGCCTTGGAAATTGAGTAAATGCAATTCAGAAGAAAATGTGTAAACACAAGAGTAAATAGATGGCATGTCTATGTGGTTTTTTTTTTTTTTTTTTTGGGAAAGGCACATTTTAAAAACGGAATATGATACCTCTTCTGCTATACATCAGTGGGTTCTAGTTATATGGATGAAAAGAAAATAAAATGAGGTACTACAGGAGGAAATAGAAACACTTTTATGTGGGAGTTTATGTTCTGTGTTTTGTGTCTATAGCTGTTGTCATATCTCTTAATAAACCAAGTCAGTTTGTATCCACATTTTACATAAAATGCAATAGACATAAAAAGCAATAGACATATGTTATAAAGGATGCCTACTTCCCAAAGCTGCTATATACACAAAAGACAGATAAGGCCAGAAACTTCTCTAGGGTCATGGAGGTATTAAACCCAGCATAACCATTGTGACTGGTGCTCACCAACTGGGAACACTTTTATATACAAACTTCTGATACATATGCAATATTTGGGATTGGAGTATCCATGACTACTTAATTGAATGCAGCACTTGATTTCGAGTTGATCTAATACTGCCAATTAAGCATATGCAGAAAACGGCACATCAAAATGACACTTGAGGAAAAGTTTCAGTTACCCTTCTTCTCTTCATCAGTAAGTTTTACTCCATGACCTCAGTATTACAGAAAATAACTGAGCAGAACATTGATTGCAAGACATTGTCATGATGTTTCCTATGTGCATTCGCTAGGCAGGAAATTTTCATTTCATACACCATTTGAGCCTAGCTGCAGTGATTTCACAAAAGTCAGCAGGCTTTGAAAAGTTAATGAAAAAGAAAAGCATTTGTTTTTGTTATTTTGAGAAAGTACTTGAGTGTTGAAAACTAGAACCTATGGAGGTTGGTTAGCCATGGGAAGGGCAAAATTTATTTTCTTTTATTGTCAGTGCTTATATTTATATCACATTTAGAAGAAAAAAGTACTATTAAAATAATAATATCACAATAGAAATTGCATTATATAATAACATATTAAATATGACCTACTGATAGTTATTTAATTATTTAATATTATTTATTTAATATTTATTTATTTAGTTATCTATTTATTTATTTAATATTATAGCCATTTATTCTCTTCATGGAAGTACATGAAATTTGCTGTCAAGTTTATTTATCTATCTACGCATTCATCCTAAAGATGTTTACTAATATCTTTTTTCAACAATAGGAACTATTTGAACAATAAAAAAAACACAAATATAACTGTGATTTGTAAATTTACATTAGATAATGGGTAACGCCCTTAGCGATTGTTTCTATATCACCTTGACGAAAAGTTTTTGTTGTTGTTTTAAATAAGGCCATAGAAATATGAAGGTAACAACTCAGTTTACTTATGCTAACTTTGACTTTGACACTAAAACTGACAATTGTGTTTTGCCAACTTTATCTCTTAAACGGATCTCGTACAACTGAGCTGTGCCGCTGCGTTGGTCAGACCACAGTCATTTCTTCTTGACTCTTGATACAGCCTCCTGACTAAGGTTTCTGTCTCCATTTCCTCTTTTCTTCTGTCCTTCCCCCACTCCAACGTTTTTAGAGGCATTATCCTTTAAAGAAAAATAAAGTACTCTTTTCTAACTGAGGACTTGTATTAACATGAAGTTCCCTATAGAAAGACTCTGCACCTCGTTCTAAGTTTTCATAGCCAAGCCATTCATCTTTGTTTTCCATCGTTCTCATTCTTTATACCCTATATTACACTCACCAAACCCTTTAGGTTCTCCAAGCAGATTCATAAAGGTCCTCACCACTCTATTTCTTTATCACATTCCTATACACATGCTTTCTCTCCTCTTTAGAATTCTACCCCATTTTCTCTGCAAAGCTTCTATTCATTATTTAAGACCCTCAAATGCAAAGTCTTCTGTGTAATATTCTCAAATTCCCCAATACAAAGGCATTCCCCTTTCTGCTTACTAATAAAGGTTTGCATCTATTTCTAATGTTTCCTTGATCAAACCATGCTATATTTTACTTTGTGTCAGTTTTTCCTATTAGTGGTCCTGCTCTATTTTACTTTGTATCCACATACAGCAACTGTGATGGAGCCCATAAATGCAGTGTCTTCTTTATCTTTCTAGACAACTTCCTTCCACATTTAATGAAATCCCAAAATCCATTTTTATTTTATCATTCCTGTATTTTTTCTATCACCAAAACAGTTGCATGAGTAATTGCGTATTATTGCACATATATTTCATGGTTAATCTTTTGTTTTTCAATGTCAATTCAATTGTATGTAACCACATGCATTTGATATAAGACAGCACTGATATTTGCATATATGTAACCATGTTTATAATACCTGCATGTTACAAAATTGATTTTTCCCCTTAAATAGATTGAATAATTTGGCAAGGGCAGTCGCTTTTCCCCCTCTCATCTGAAGGATCATTACAATGTTAATACTTACAGGTTGTCTCCTCTAATAGGAGGAAAAGCATAAAGAGAAACATAAATAGGGAATTTTGATACTCCAAGAATACTAAAGAAGATCATTGTATATAATAATGCTTTTAAAATAGGATAGGCAAAAAAGAACAGTCCAACTTTTTATCTCCTTAGTAACATTTGCTTATGAAAATTTTTATTGTAAAATTATAAACTGAGTTTTTTCTATTATGTACATGCTAAAGTATAAAATACAAAAAGGAAATGCCCTTCCATTCAGAAGTTACCATCCTTTAGATATCGTTCAAAGCATATATTAAACAGTAGAGTTATTTTCAATTCCTGTTTAAAAGTCATTCAGCAATTCATAATTCTTTATAATGTCAGGATTTTGCTGTGAATGCAAAGATGAACAAAACAAACTCTCATTGATAGCATACTGTGTTTTAGGCTTGATGAGAAGTGTGGAACATAGAGCCTAATGAAAATTGATGTATAGCCCTTACCCTCATGGAGGGCAGAGTTGAATGAGGATAACAGGTATTGGTAAAAAACAAACAAGCACACAATCACATAAATGTTAATTTCAAAAGGTCAAGTGATATGAAAAAAAAATTGGTGTGGGTTTGGGAAGATGATGTTGGCATGATGAATCTAATTAGACTTGGTAACAGAGAATGCCGTGCCACAAAGATGAGTAGCAAATTAGTAACTCAAAGAAGACCTGAGGCCAAGGTAATGCATTTGCTCTAGGAATTTCCAGATTCAAGCCCAAAATGCATTTTAGTGAATTTGACCATTTAAAGTCTGTTTTATCATATATTTTCTAGGTTATCTCCTTCTGGAACTCCTATAATTCAAATATTGAACCTGTTTAAATGATTCTCTACGTCTCTTCTACCTCCCATGTAATGTCTCCTCATTCCTCTTCTCTCCTCTTTTCTCTCTCTCCCTTTCTCTCATTATTTCTGTTATTTTCTTTTTTCTTTTCCTTTTTTTTTTACTTTACCTCCCCAAGTTTCATAGGGGTTATTTTATTTAACAGCTGTATTTTAACTTGTCAAAACACTTTTTAAAAACCCAATTCTTTATTTTAAGTCATGGTCTTTTTATGTTTATGGACAGAGTACCTTCACATTTCTTTGAATATAATAGGTTGGACTCCTAAAAAAACTTGAACTAGTAATTTTTTAGAATCAAGGCAGAGTCTCTTCTCTTTCAATACGTGTCTTTGCTCCTTTTTGTGTGTCTTTTCACTTCTACTTCTTTTTTCCCTGTAGATATTTCTCTCCATTTGTTCAATATCATATATTGTTCAAGACGGCATCCTTGCCAAGACAGCCCCTGCCTTAAAGTGTAGGTCACTTTACAGTAGGTCAAGCATTCACGGACACCTAGTACCCGAGGCAGAAAATCAGTGTGATCTATTTGAGGAAACGTTTCTATCCAACTGGCTGTAGAGAGTTAGTGTCACATTGCACACTCAGTGAGATGTGTGGAAGAAGAATCTTGGAAGGGAGATCAGTGGATGGATTTGGAAGAGTTCTTAAAAAAGAGGCACTGGCTAGAGTGCCTGGGTGGTGTAGTCGGTCAAGCCTCCGACTCTTGATTTCAGCTCAAGTCATGATCTCAGGGTCCTGAGATCTAGCCCCCAGTCTGGCTCTTTGCTGAGCAGGGAGTCTGCTTAAGACTCTCTCTCCCTCTGCTCCCCCCTCCCCCACTCACTCATGCATGCTCTTTCTCTCAAATAAATAAGCAAAGCTTTAAAAAAAATATTTTTTTTTAAAGAGGCACTGGCTAAATAGAAACCTCAAGAGCTTCTGCAGCAGCTATGCTGGCAGAAGTTACTCTTAACTTGTGCATATATCATAGCATAAATTATTTCAGAAACTGTGATCAAGACAAACCTTTGTGCTGGCACTGGAAACTTTTCTAAAAGCACCAGATAGTAAATATTTTAACTTTTGCAGACCATAAATTGTCTATTGCAACTACTCTTCTGTTGTACTAGGAAAGCAGCCACCTGTTTTCTAAGTTATTGAATGGGGATGGCTCTGTTTCAATAAAACTTTTTTGCAAAGTCAAAAGGTTGGCCTACTGGCCATAATTTGCTGAGCTGTAGAACTAGGAAATAAGAATATATATTTTGGGGGATTTGTTACAATTGTATCTCTTGTATGCACATTAAAAAGAGGAAGATTTCATGTAGTATATACAAACACAGTTTGGCAGAAAATAATTAAAATTTAAGTTTATATATATATATATATATATATATAGCCAAATTAATTTTCTCTGAAATAGGCAATTTTAACAACTAGTTTCTGATTTTTTATCACTTTTCATACTGCTTTAGTTGTAATAGAAATAACTTTTTTCCTTGTTCATTTAATTGCAAATGTATTCTAAGTTTTTTAAAGCTATTTTTCAAAAGGCTAATTATGTGTTGAAGCACATCTAAAATTGTGATAAGTGCTTAGGTGGGAAGTGTTCCTATCTGAGGAAAAGAGAAGTACTAATGGAGCTAAAGTTGAGAATGCTAAAGTGGGAAAGACAGAAGCCATGATGGGGGAAATATCGCCTTCAAGCAATTAACATATGCCAAGATCCACAAAAATTAAACCGTTAGCATATATATATATATATATATATATGTAAAAGCTGATATTACCACCTCTCCTTTCCCAACCCCTACACACTAGGTTGGTTGATGGGAGATGTGGAGTTGGGAGCTTGAAATCAAAGAGTTCTTCTGGAAAAAAGTCTTCATCAGCATTAATCTATTAATGCATATGGTTCATGGGAAATCTAATAATCATACTGAGAAAGAGTGTAGTGGGGTGCTTATGAAGGAATAGAGGAAATGCATAAAAATATTTCTTGTTGAAAATTCAGTTAGTAATCCTTTTTTCTAATCACACAGATATCTGTGGAATGATGTTGACATATATGATGAAGAAAATTGCTGATGAACTAAATACTTTCTGGACCCAAACAGTTACTGAGATACAGATGTGTTCATCTCAAAAAGATTGACCATTATTATGGCCAATAGAGAAATTATTTATCTTTCAATGTTACAGAATAAACTAGTTTCAAAAAATTTTGTTAAATCTGAAATTTTATATATCTATAAGAAGCACGTGTTCATTATCATAATGTACTACCACGTCCATGTAATGCAGCTTTAACAAATTAACCAATAGTATAGGTTTGTCCAAAGTTGATAGCTGTTTTTTGTTTTTGTTTTTAATCTGGTTATTTTCAATAGATTCTGCCATGAAGCACAAAATTACTGGTAACAGTCATAATGACTGATCACAGTGCAAGAAATTCATGCATTGGTCCAGGTCAAAATTTAAGGTGGTAGAAAATGGAATTCATTTGACAATAATATCCATATGGAGACAACACTAAGGCTGTAAATGTTTAGTTGCTAAAAATCCTGGAAAAATGAATTCGTTCTGAGGTACTGTCCACATCCCTTTTAGCTGTGCATCGCTCTTATCCCAAACTGTTCTTTCAACTGCCCCATGTCCTTAAAATTCTACTTTTCTACTTTTAAGGGCATGAATAATCTTGAAAAATAAATGACTTTCTTCCCTTTTGTTTTTTACTTAATATTTTACATGAGAGAAAGATAGTGATATGGATGCAATTGGAGTCAACTGAGGGTTGACTTTTGTATCAAAAGTTCAATGATTATATAATAGAGTTGGATCTCTTAATATGTGGATGAAAACTTGTTTAACTGAAAGAAAAGTATTGTGTTTTTACTATATGCTCATTTAATTACATTTTACAATGTATTTCATTTGGTTCCTTACAAATAATATTTTCCTGGAAAATAAATAACTGCTTTTTGTTTATAGAGGATAAGTTTCTTTCATATTTCATATTTTCTGCAAAATGAGTATAACAATTTGCTACAAGTTTTAAGAAATAGTTTGTTTTTGCAGTTTCTGGCCTCAGATTTCTCAGGCAAAATCACAGTGGCTTCACTTCTCTCTCATAGAAATACTAAAATTGCCAGTGTACAAACAATTATATGCATTGTGCTTAATAGTTGGGCTAACTTATGTTTGCTTTATTGCATCCATATGCAAGTGTCATAAAATTTGCCATTTTGCACTTTTATCTCAAGAAGTTGGTTCCATTTCTAATTTTGGCAGGCTTTTAATGAGATTTAATAAATAACAAACAAGGGCACGTTCAGAAGTGCATGAATACATGAAATGATAGCTGGCCTTTTAAAGGGTAAAATTATGTTAATGTTTACAGCACAGTTAAAATGGAGAAGGATTTAAATATATAATTCAGAAAATCAAAATTTTTATACTGACGGACACAGTACAATATTGTTGATGATGATGAAAATAAAAAGACTATTTCAAGTGCTCAATATGCAGGGCATGCATGATGACTCATTACGGAGAGAAAATTATTACTGCCCATTAAAGAATTAGCTTTTACACAAATGGAAAAGTTGATTAGTGCACCTCAGAGTGGCTGGTTTCTAAAATTATAAAATTAATGAATGTATGAAATATTTAATTTCACACATAAATATCTATGAAGAGAAATTAATTGTTTCATACAATAAAAGTTATTTATTTTACATGCAGGATCAATTATTAAATCTGAAATCATAATAAACTTTTGATAGTATTTGTTCATGCCAATTTTGCAGCAAAGATTATAATATTCCTCTGGATTTTCAGAAGTTATTTAAGTGGAAAAATCTCATAATACAGATGGACATAGTGCTATTAAACTAATAATTTTTGTACATGTTAGTCATATGCTTAAAAATATTTTTGAGTTCCATATGGTCAAAGGGTTTGGACTTATTATCCCAAATTTATATTGTGGGTCTATGTAAGGAGAAAGATAATGAGATATGCTGATTAGATTTAACTGCATTGTATTAGACAATTGCCAAAATTATAGAGTATCTTGTTAAATAAATTCAGTAAACCACATTTTACTATTTTATCAATTGTATACCATAGCATACAATATAAGACGTTTATCAGAACGCAATCTTCTAAATTAATGAATACATCTGAGCTCATCATGTAATATTTTCTCATATTTAAAGCAAATTCCAAGGTCAAGATTTTGTGTCATAGCATAGCATCTATTCTACCACAAGCTCCATAACTGCAAAGATGACCTTGAAATATCAGAAACATCGTCAGTTACTGAAGTGCAAGTTTGTGTTTTTACAGATTAAAGCCACTTCAGTTTGTTTTGTAAAACAGGAATAAAAATGCTTATCTCATAGAGGGGATATGAAGCATCTTAAGGAAATGTCTTGAGGAGTCACTTAAGCATATATAGAGAGAGATAAATATATACTATATATGTAACTATAGATCTATTTCTATATATATAGTATATATCTACATATATACTATATATCTATAGTATATATCTATACCTATTTCTAGATATATAGTATATATAGAGAGAGATATATAGTATATAGAGAGAGCTATCTACTTAGTAGTATATATATATAGTAGTATATATAGTATATTTGCAGTCTATATGCTACTATATATTCTACTATATATAAAGTATATATACACACACTATATATATAAAATAGCTCATATGTGTGTATAATAATAGTAATTATTATGATTATTATGTACATATAGTATATGTTATACTATGTATAATATAATAGTAATTATTATGATTATTTTCTTTCCATATTAATATCAAAAGTTCTACTGAGTTCAGTGGTTCCTATGTCCCAATGAAATCATTTTGAGGTAATTAGGTCTTTCTTAAGTGTCATTCTCATTAGATCAGCCTGTACACCCTAGCTTATTAAGCTTCAAACCCTTCTGCAAAATGATGACTGAATGAGTTGTACTTAGTCTGATCCTATTCTATTGTGTTACCTTATGATTGTAACCAATTTCTACTTACTCATTAATTATGAATAGTTACAATATAAAACGATGGAATCTATGAAGTACTATAGATTATGACCATTTTTTTTAAATCCACTGTATAAAATAAAACAAACAAAACAAAAACTCGAAGAACCCTCCTTATAAGCTTAAGAAAGTAATAAATCATGAAAGAATTCTCTTAATTGGAGAATGGCAAAGAAAAAACTGAAACTCAATATTCTGGCCAGAAAACTTTCATTAGCATTCTGTTTTGTTTCTCAATGAATAAAGCAAAGCTTAATGGGTCAGTGTTCTCACTAATGTGGAAACAGGAAGCAGGGGATAAGATGATCATTAGAAAGTGGGAGACATTCTCTGTGCAAAATATTAGATACAGAAGGTACATAATGGGATGTGTTAAACCTACTTATACTCAGTGAAAATAACTTCCTTTCAATAAAAATGCTGGAAACCTGACTCTTTTTGGAAATTCTCTGTATGTTGTTTTCTTTCTTAAAGTATAATTCTAAAAGACAGAGATCAGAGGAGACAAAGGGATGAGATTTTATTAGCTTTCCAGGGCAGCATTACTGAATTACCGCTGCCATTATACACAAAGGAGAATAAAAGGAAGAGTTACTCTTTAGTTGACTTATTTTTCCAAACATAACACAGTGAATACTCCGGTTTCTCTTCAAAACGCATAAATCTTTCGCCTTTTACCAAACATAGCACAGTGAAAAAATAAGGACACTACCCCGAAATTGTTTTTATTCCTAAAGAAAAAGTAAAACTTAATAAGTACAATATTAGAATTATTTTATTGTGACACAATCTTCATCCAAAGAAAACAATATTTAAGATTATCTTTTCAGTTGCAGTCTTTATAGTGAGATATTTATTTTTTGTTAATACATATATACATATATGTAAGTATATAATATCTATGCAATATCAAAGCCTTAGAATGCTCTTGTTTGATGTGAACATAAGAATAGAATTAACCTTCTGGGGTGCCTGCGTGGCTCAGTCAGTTAAGCATCTGACTCTCGGTTTTGGCTCAGGTCATGATCTCAGTTTTGTGATATTGAGCATGGGGCTCCACACTGAGTGTGGTGTCTGCTTGAGTTTCTCCCTCTCTCCCTGCCCCTCGTTGCCCCCACTCTCTCTCTCTTTCTAAAATAAATAACTAAATCTTTTTAAAAAAATAGAATTAACCTTCCTTAGGTGATTGTCTAAGACTGTGATAAATGTTCAAAACTGATGATAGCATAAACTTGGAGGATATTAACTATTCATCTATTTGGTAAACACTATTTTTTCATCATTTGCCAGAATGTACAGAAACAGAAAAGTAAGAAAAAAAGATTCTAAACACAGTGATCCATTTTTTGAACAGGTATTTCAGACATAAATATTATCAAAGATTATTCTTTTCTATGGCAAACATGCTATTTAAAAAAAATTGCTGGTGATTAAACTTTGGATGATGTATTCACAGGCCACATATGCTTTCTGAGAGTGGGTGGATTTGCACTGATTTCTGAGAAGGAATTGACATTCTTTTCTCTGAGTTTTAAGTAAAGAATCTGAATAATGCTAGACATTTTCAAAAGAATGTAAATGAAACAAAACTGGCTGTGGGGTAAGATGCTCAAAGCCAAAGTAGAAAATGAACTGACTCAGTGATGAAAATCTATATTTATTTCCATCTAACATAAGTTTTATCATAGGTAAAATTGAAGAAAGCAAATAACAGAGAAATATCTATATGTAAAATACATACAGAAAATTATGCCCAAATTGTTAAGATTATTGAGACCAACTTGAGGTTACCATGTTTAAGAGTTCAGGGAAAATGGCATACCATTTCACTGTGATTTCTTGCCTCTAACTCATTTTAACTTTTTATTTCTTCCTTATTTTTTGTTTATATGATTATTATAGGAATGAGTTTCTATGCCATTCTGTGTTAAAATTTAAAAAAAAGGGGAAAAAAGAAAAGAAAGGGATTGAAGAAGGGAGGGAGGAGGAGGAAGAGGACAGAGAGAGAGAGAAGGGAAATGGACAAGTAATCTTTCTTCATCTCAGTATTTTATGCCAATCTTGGGGCTCCTGGGTAGTGCAGTAGGTTAAGCGTCTGACTCTTCGTTTCAGCTCAGGTCTTGATCTCAAGGTCCTGGGATCAAGCCCCATGTTGGGCTCCACGCTCAGCAAGGAGTCTGCTTGAGATTCTGTCTCCCTCTCCCTCTGCCCCTCCCCCTGCTCACTCTCTCTCTCTCAAATAAATAAATAAATAAATCTTTAAAAAATATATTTTATGCCAGTCTTATTTTACTGAATAATAATTCTTTCTTTTTTCTTGCTTGTTTACTAGCTACATGAGGAAATATCACTTATTGGGTAAATACTTCAAGGTAAATGTCCTAAGATGAACTAGTTAAATGTAAGGGCACCAGGGCAGTGTACAGGAAGCTACATCAGTCTCCTTTTGGGCGCCTGGGTGGCTCAGATGGTTAAGCATCTGCCTTCCGCTCGGGTCATGATCTCAGGGTCCTGGGATCGAGCCCCGGATCGGGGTCCCTCCTCCGCGGGAAAACTGCTTCTCCCTCTCCCACTCCCCCTGCTTGTGTTCCCTCTCTCGCTGTGTCTCTCTCTGTCAAATAAATTAAAAAAAAAAAAACTTAAAAAATACCAGTCTCTTTTTAAGTACCCCTCAAAAGTGTATTGACATATTCAACTTGAGGTGCAGAAACAAATCTTAAGTAACTCCAAAGAATTATTAGGTTTGCATTATAAATTTCTGTTTTTTCTTTCTTTTTTTAAAAGATTTATTTATTTGAGAGAGAGAGAGAGAGCACGTGGGCGTGCGTGCAGGAGGGAGGGGGCAGAGAGAGAAGGAGAGACAGTCCTAAGCAGACTGCGCTGAGCAGGGAGGTCCATGAGGGGCTCGATCTCACCACCCTGAGATCACCACCCTGAGATCACGACTGTAGCCGAAACCAAGAGTCTAACGCTTAACTGACTGTACCACCCAGGCACCCCATACATATCTGTTTTAATACAATCGTCAACAACTGTGCTTCTTTTCCCCTGTTCACATATCACATTCACTATATTATCTAATAAGGTGGGGGTAAGGTTTTCCTCAACTGCTAACATTTCACAGAACTTTCTAATGATAGGGCAGAATAGCATTTTCCACTTATTTTAAACTTTTTAATGATCATTCCCCCCGCGCCACCCCCCCCCACCAGTGCTTAGCAAAGCAGCTGTTTTTCTCTGAGGCTGAGGCTTATGCCAATTTTAAAATGTTAATGTTGTTGAGCCATGTGCTCAAGCATTAAGTATCTCCAATTTCTAAACTGAAAGATCTTGGCAGTTTTCACTCACTTAAATAAACTCAGAAAGAGACTTATAATACTAGAGGGAAAAAAAGGAATCCAGGCACTTCCCTTCCTCAACTTTGTGACCTCCCTAAATGACCAACAATACTAAGGATCCTTTTAATAATCTAAAATTAGTGGAGTATTGATTGCAGTAGTTGGCCTAGAAGGTTGGGTTTTAAATTAACGAAATCAGAGCTGAAAAAGAATGGGAGAGTAAGAGTGTGTGCTATCAAGGTGAAATAAGTGAGATTATATAAACAAGTAATGGTTTTAAATAAGTTCAATGTTCTTAATTTTGGGAAAATTTTGTGTAAGTATATAAGATAGTCTTTCAAATATTTAAAGATTATTAAAATTTTCACAAAATTCTTCTCATTTCCAGGGGAAAAAAATTCCCCATTAGCCTCTGTGAGAGTTATCTTTCATTGTTGTGTCTTCAAGTTTTTTTTTTTTATCATATTTTAAAATTTATGATTTGGCATGCATTTCTATGAATTGTAACACATATAGAAATTCGTGTAACCAACTAGAACAATAAGAATACAAAACAGTTCCATCATCCCAAAAGACCTTCCTTGTGCTATCCCTTTAAAATCACCATGTCCTTTATCCATAGACCCAGGCAAAGATTGACAGGTGTATAATTTACAGAATGTCATATAAATACGTAAATGTCATAAAATATATAACCTTTTAAGACAGGCTTCTTTCACTCAGTATAATGTCTTGAAGATCAATTCAAGTTGTTGTATGTATCAATAGTTTATTCTTTTTTATTGAATAATAATTCGATGGAGGTACCAGAGATTGTTTATGTATCACTTGTTGAAGGATATATGTGGGTTCTTTCCAGTTTTTGGTGATTGTGAATAGAGTCACTATAAAGATTTAAGGACAGGTTCTGTATGAACCCACATTTTAAATACGATAGGACAAATAACAGGAATAGAATTATGTCACATGGTTAAGAGAAAACAAAAAAAAACTTAGTGGATAATCGCAAGAGCAGAATGGAAATGATGGAGGTAAAAATCAGAAAAACAACTGAGAAAAATTGGGAATAAAATTACTTATATCAAGGGGTTCCGGTGAAGAATTAAAAGAAAACATTTGAGATGCTGTAACACCAGACACATGGAAATATATTTAAAAAGGTTAGTTCCTAACGACACATGACAGATGCAAGATATCAATGTTAACAAAAGCTACTAAAATAAATTATTTCTCTAATTCTCACTGGTTTAAAAATATCAAAATGTTTCTAAAGGTATTTAAGAAATATTGCTATGATACATTAAATACTCACTATGTATATTTTTAATTTATTTTTATTTAATTTCAGACAAATTGGGATTCTGGTGATCATTTTTCTTAGAATCTTTAGGGCAGTTTAGATACAAAATTTGAGAGACTATAGTCTATAAATTTGATATTTACTAATGTGAATTTTGGCAAATCAACAATGTAACATTAGATCTGTATTTTGGAAGACAGTATAGTCATTGTTTATTAGTAGATAAACTTTATTTTCAAATTCAAGTTTTTTCCTACTATGGTTTAGTGTTCTACATCCTTATATATATTTCACCTCTTTCCCTCTGTTATAGTGAAGACAGGAAGTATCATCCTGGTACATTTTCTAATGATGTAGTAGCCTATGTGATATGTCTGAAAAACCTGTGTGGATGCGTGCTCATTTCATAAATGGAGAGTCTTTTATGATAATCCTGCATTTTAAGTAAATTTTTCCAGTTTTTGAACAGTGGTGAGAAACTTGGCCACAGCCAAGGGAAACAATAGCACTGAATCAGTAGGGTTGAAAACAGGAGCCAGACCTGGCTTCCTGTGCATCAGCATCATTTGAGAAGGCTTTCTCCCCACTAACATTTGCATGATAAATTTATGGACTCTGGCTCTACCAGCTTGATTGAACACATTGCATTTTGCTAAGAACAGCATGTCAACTAGCACAGTCAGCATCCATATACATCTGGGAAAACTGCAACTGTTAGAATTGTGCCATGGGAGTGAAGACAAGAAAAGCTTTGTCAGCTGTCAGTTAGACGTTTTCCTTCACTATCTATTTTATAGATGATGAATGAAAAGTGTTGTTAATATTCGACGTGGTATTTCATATATTACTCTTTAGACTCCGATTGCTCCACAGGTAAAGGGAAAGGTCTAGTAAAGGCAAAGGAATAGGAAAAATTGTTGCTTTTAGTCCTAACACTTGAACAGACAAGAAACAAACAAACAAAAAATTATAAGCATAATAAAAAGTTTGTCTGAGAAAGCAGCTGAAGGTTGGTTGACAGAAAGCAAGACTTATGGCAATGATTCACTTCAGAAAAGATCATTAGTTCCTCTGTCACCCACAAAAAAAACAGGCAGGGTATTCCTTAACAATGGAGTTTTTCCATTTTCTGAAATAATTATATGATCTCAACCCAGTTCTGAAGGTTTCAGGAGTTTGTCCACAGGGAATTCTGTTTGAGAGTTAATTTTACTCTATTATCTGTGTAATTTGGACAAGAATTTTTGTCTAAAAGATTAAAAAATATTCATTTGACCCATCAATTTATTTTTCCATGATATAAACTGCATTGAAACTAGATTTTTAAAGCCTGAGATCGATGGTCACAATAACTGGAAAAAAGAATATACACTTTGTTGGAATTAAAAAAAAAAAAAAAAACTAAATGAAAAGAAAACTGAGCAGGTATTTCCTTTGTCTAGTCCAGAAGGGAGTTAGTTATCTTGTTAGTGATAAACAGGGAAATGATCTTACTGCACAATCGGGTGAGTGATTTGGACAGCTACTTAGCAGTTTGATATAGCCACTGTGACACCACTGCTTTTGTTTCTGGACATCTTGATGCAACTGCAAAGGAAATCACTACACTTTATGTCCTTAGTACCAGTGACTGGTCATACTGCCTTGGAATGACATGGGACGTGAGGATGGGACAGGGCTCAGGAAGGTATAGAGACTGAGACACGAGTTGGGCTGAGAGAAGGCACAATGCTTGGTGCTGGTATGAAGTTTCAAGATTCAGGTGAAGTTCCACGTGGTAGTTGGGTCAGAAATGCCTGAGTCATCCTTTGTTATCAAACAAAACATTTTTAATCCATGACATTGCTCTTTTCCTATAGGCATCACAGATTGCTTCGCTCTGTATAGCTCTTGATAGTGTGGAACGACCACCACTAACAAGTGTATATGTTTCCCCAGTGTGCTCATGAAGGCTTTGGGAAAGGAATTCATTCACTAGTCATTAGACCAGCTTGCTTATGTTGGTATTCTCCTAGAATAAAGGTGTCATTGAAACCCGTTGAAATATCTCCCCCTGAAGATCCATAAAAGAAAACAGTTGTAAACTTGGAAGGCACTATGCTAAGTTGTCAAAGTCAACTTTAGAGCACAGTTCTGTTGAGATCATGGTCAGAAAAAGGAAAAGAAAATTGCTAGAAGGCCAAGCCAATGAGTATATTAATAGAGTCAAATAAAAAATCAGTATTTGGAGGAAAACTCAAAATTGACATAGTACTGAAGACAAAGCAGAAAGAAAAGGATGTTTTGGACCAGGTGTCCAGATGTCAAACTGCATGAGACTGGGGCAGAGATCCTTTAGATTGGTCCCAAAGACTAGTTTTGTGACACTTTCTTCCCAGGGCATGCATCTTGTATAAGCCTATTCTGCCATTCCTAAGGTTTTAAGCCTTACTAGGAATTGAAACAACAACAAAAAAAATTGCTGGTTTAGTGATTTGCATGTCATTCATAGCTCCTTAGGGACACTATATCTGTATAATATTAGAGGTTCCTTTCCGCTGTTTTCATGAAGTAAAAGCCCAGTAACCAAAATACATTTGCAAGCTCTTAGAAAAAAATTGATCATGAAACATTCTGGATGAATTGTTTACTTGAGGAAAAGAAATCACTGTAAATACTAAGGTTTCTAAACATTTTTTTTTTTTAATTCTACCTTTTCCTCTCTCTCTCTCTGTCTCCCTCTTCCACTTCTTTTTTTATCCCCCTTTCTGTTGAACTCACGATTCAAATATAGCCTTCCTTTAAGATATATGATCTCTCAGACTCTCCATATTTGGAGTGATTTGTAGTGGATTCTATTCCTGCTATAAAAGGAGTCCCTCTGCTTTTAAAGCTTTGCCAGAGTAAGTTGCAAAGGGAAAAGAAGCCTTCTCTTGTTTAGGTAGAATAGGTCCTCAAAGCTCACATAAACTCTGGCCCTATACACCAGGGTAGCAAATTATAGAGGAGAATGAAGAGAAAGACCTTACTTGTAAAAACAGGAACATTTGCCTAGAAAAACCTGTTGAGATATATAGCTAATCTTTAAAATGGGAGGTGCCAAATATTGTTATCAGTAGGAGTACCATTGTTATTATCCCTACCTGATAGACATTGACTACTGAGTCACAGTAAGGATAGATTAGCACAAATTTACCCAGACAGTACCTGGCATAGCTAGGATTTAGACTCAGGTACCAAGTTTTTTTAGAATTTAGTAGTTAGGAAAAAAAAAAATATATATATATATAGCAGTTAGGAAAAAAAATATATATATATTGCCAACATGTGTCCTTTTTACATTTAAAAGTAAAGTATTATGCCTTAATATCTTTAATTCCACTCCAAAATTCTTTGGTTTAGCAGAAAACATGTAAGTATGAGGAACTGTTGACATACGTGCTTTGAGAGTTGAAAATGTTGCACTAATCATTATTCTTATTTAAAAGGAAACACAAAGGAAAAGAAGAAACATGAAGAAAAAGTAAATTTTTAAATCAATATTCATTAAGTTTATTGCCTTTATACTTATTCTCTATCTTGTCATTTAAAAAGTTGAATTTATATCTTAATCTACTTACTAAAGAGTCAAATATCTTTCCTATTTTATTAAAATAATGTTTTAGTATCTCCAAAGATCATTCTTGGTCACCTTGAGGTTACTATGCATATAATAGGAGATTTCACTTGTTAGTTATTTTTACTTAAAGATTCTTCACTTAAAAATATAAGTCATAGGGCACCTGGGTAGCTCAGTCCTTTAAGTGTCTGCCTTCAGCTCAGGTCATGATCTCAGGGTCCTGGAATTGAGCCCCTCATCGGGCTCCCTGCTCAGCAGGGAGCCTGCTTCTCCCTCTCCTCCTTGCTCGTGCTCTCTCTCACTCTCTCTCTCTCCCCCAAATAAATAAATAAAATCTCTAAAAGAAATAAAAATATAAGTCATAGCAATTTTTAAAGATAATTAGTTGATTGTCACTTCATAGATCCAGCTCTAATCAACTCAAAAGACTTAAAGATTCCCTTAAAATTAGACGCATATCTAAAATTACTATTCTTCCTTATTAAAAATAAAGACAATGAAAAGTTGACTCCAGAATCATCAGGAACTTGATTTTCCCTGATACTTTCAAATAGCAGTGGTAATTATGAGACTTAACGTCAGTGTTATAAGGCTAAAAAGTCCTGACGGGTTAATGAACTTCATGCTACTGACTCAGCTCAGGGATTAATAATCAGTCAGAACTGGTGTCTTTGAGAAAGACCTCCTTACTGAGTGATACAAATTCCAGTGATTTCTAAAGCCATTACGATTTAATAACTACCATTATCTGTTCCTCATAGGACATCATCTAAGTAAAAGATATTGTTCCTGCATGCAGGACTGGCTCTTCCTAAATAATGTGGCTGTTCAAGTACCTGTATTTCCATTTATTAATGTGGCTTAATGTTGGTATATATTTCTATATTAACATCTTAAAATAAAATAACACAATCTGCTTAGGTAAACTTAAAGTTTCTGAGGACCAATGATAGAAAGTTAATACACATACCATTTAAGGTCCTTTGATATTATAGCTGAGTCGGATATATTATCTCTAATTCCCAAACAACCATGTTAGGTGAGAAACCGGAGAAGCAGAGAAGTAAAGTAGCCAGAGACAGCGATGTTTTAACATAACTTTCTGTGATTTTAAAGTCTGTACATGACATCCTAATGCTACTCATAAAAAGGAGATATAATTTGGTTATCTCTGGTCTCAATTAAAGTTATTAGAAAATAGATTAATTCCATAAAGCTGCTTTCCAGACTTCATGGAAATGTGAGAATACTAAAATGGAGAGAATGTATACACACACTCACTTTTCAGATTTACTTTAGTTCGGGGAAATGCCAGTATTCTCAAACAAATTTATACTCTCTTTTTGGAATAACAAGCTATAAAAAGGGCTACTAAATGTTATATCAAATAAAGTTGCACTAGTTCTAAATATGTCTCTATATAAAGAGGAATGGATTGCCCAAACTATGTACTAAGAGCTAGAAGGATATTGGCACATAAATTATTTTGTTGTTTCAGTGTTGGTATCGTGGAATATTAAACTATATTCTAATAAACCTGTAATGTTAATAAGCTACCTTTCAGTCCTACCTCTACCATAAATATGTGATTAGATAAGTCACTTAATTTACTTGGACTTCAAGTTTATCATCTGTAAAATGAAATAATTAATTAGATGATTTGAAGCCCACCCTTATCTTGAAAATCTTGATTTTATTAGAATAATTACTGGTGGGTATCTGGATTCATTTAGAAAATGTGTATACATTGAGACCAAAACTGGTGAATCCTGGTTGGAAACCATTTTCATTATTTGCTATATATTTATTATTGGGATTACATATTTGGCTATAGAAGTCTCTTAACGGATGAGAGTCCCAAGTCAGCCTGGTGTATGAGGATTATTGACTGTCCTCAGGGAAGGAGGTTGCCAGGAACAAGATCTCTGAATCTTGGAACCTACTATGGACGTGAGTTCCCAAGGATTATATGCACAGAAAACATAATCGGTTTCCTTTTATGACTAGCTAGAATTTGGCCAAAATAGCACAAGAACAGGGATGGCAAACTTAGATGCAGTCAGGGGTCAGGCAGATGATGAAGGGACCACATGCATAACACTCAGAAGCAGAAGGCCTATGGCACGCCAGGAAATACATGATCCAGGAAGCTATTAATGGAAAAGTTTAATTTTAAGATTACAGCCTAGGCAGATCCTGAACTCACCTCCTCCCATGGACACACGGGGTCTACAGTGACAGATGGAACAATTTGCCCCTAAAATCCTAAAGCCTGCTGAATGGTGACTACACATGTGGCAAAGGAGGAGAAAACCACATCAAAGCAGATAGGAGAAGGTGGCACACAGTCTTGCCACAAACCCCACCCCTGCTAAAGCCCCCGTGGAGGGCTCCCAACAGGGCTGGGTCTGGAGATTTACAAGACGGCAGCAATCTGAAAAACACCTCTTAAAGGACTCGTGCTCTCCAACTCACATAGCCCAGGGCCCAACTCAGAGGCAGCCAATTGCACCCAAACTTAAAAGGAAGTAGGCTCACCTGCTTATAATAAAACCTCAGCCTGAAGGGCAGGTAACTATTTTTTTTTTTTTTTAAGATTTTATTTATTTGCGAGAGGGAGAATGAGAGACAGAGAGCATGAGGGGAGGAGGAGCAGAGGGAGAAGCAGACTCCCTGCTGAGCAAGGTGCCCAATGTGGGACTCGATCCAGGGACTCCAGGATCATGACCTGAGCCGAAGGCAGTCGCTTAACCAACTGAGCCACCCAGGCGCCCTGAAGGGCAGGTATCTAATTCTACACGCACATCTAAGAGCCTGCGGCAACATTCTCCGTGGACACACAGTGGTGGCTGCCATCTTCACATTTCCCCTTTGCTGTGCTCCAGAGCATCAGTACCTCCTGGATGGAAGCCTTTACATACATCCGGTGCCCTGATTCTCGCAGCTGCCACCCAGGGGATACCTCCTGATCACCTGGCTCTGGAGACCAGGGAGCGTGTGTTCCTGTTCACATGGGGCGATAATAATCAGGGTCACCCAGAGGGGAGCTCATTACCCTATCTGGCACTCTGATTTTGTGACTACTGCCAGGGGACACCTCGACATTGTTTGGCTCTGCTGGCCAATGAGGCTTATGCTTGTGGGTCCCAAAGGACAGTAACCAGTGAAAAAGAGCTGTTAAACCGTTACCATCCCCAGGGCACAACAAGAGGCAATAGGTTCAGAAGCTTAGTCTTTCCGTGAAAGAGGCCTATTAGCTAATCATGAAGACTGTGGCCTGTGGGGAGGTTTCTTATTAAAAATGCATCTAGCACTTGACTGTAATCCTTTCTAGAGACCTCAGAGGGTGGGTGCTATCTTCCTACTCACCCTCCGCCATGCTTCAGTGCCCCAGCGTCTCCAGGAGAATAGCTCCGCATATATCTGCTGCCTGGTTTTTGTAGCCGATGCCAAGGTTACTCCAAGGGTATTGTGGACTATTGATAGTTATAATTTTTTGACCCTCCTCACATCAATAAATTTGGTCTGTCTCCTCTTAAATATTGAAAGTCTCTGTGATTGCTGTGACCCATGGTACAGGGTCGGTGTTATGCTTTGTCAATTTCTGGTTCCATGTCCTAAACAGGCATCTTTCATTTTCTGTCTCTTGGAACACTAGCTTTTAGGACTCAGCACAAGGAGCTTTGTAGAGGCTCCTATCTGGAGAGGAACTGAGACTCCTGAAGGACAGTCATGGCTCAGATACCAGGTGACAACCTCCATAACCATATGTGTGAGTCATTTTGGAAGCTGAACTGCCAGCCCCAGTTGACCTTTCCTGGCTGACCTGCTTGACATATAGATAAGCCTTCACCTGCCCAAAATACAGTGTTATGAACAAGATAAGTTATTTTTCTTTGAAGCCACATTTTAACAACGCAGTTTATGATGGAGCAATAAATAATAGGAACAAAAATCTACCGAGATAGAGAAAGCTCCTGTGCTTATTTTTTTTTTTTTTTTTCCTGTCTTACTTCACCAGTATTCTAGAAGAAAGGGAGTGGGGGAGCACAAAAAGAAAGAGAGATTCTAATAAAAAGATTATGCCTCAATTTATTTTCATCTGTTTATGTCTAGACAAAAAAACTCCATTGCTTGGTACCCTATCCCACTTTGTGTCCCAGGGAATTTCCTTGGATCCTTGAGAATGTCTTTCATGAACATTAGCCTTTCTTCTAGGCTTAGATGGGAAAGGGGTAGCACTGAGCTCCCTGGGGACTAGAGTAATGTGCTGAGCTTTAATGTCTTCCTGTCTTCTTCCTCCTTCTCCTGTTCTTTATCTGTTAGCTATATGTGATCTTTCTTCTGATATAAATGATTCCATAAATGGGTCCTAGACTATTAGTTTCTTTACACTCTAAGAAGCTATGTAGCATATGGGACGACCTTGGGTTTTGGAATCTTTCTAATCTGGGTTTGCTATTATCTTTTTGGGGGGGGGCAGTTGATATTGCCTTGTGACATTTATTATCTCTATGGCGTTTGTCATTTAATTAACAGTTCCACAAATCAGTGTTTTTTAATCTGTTAACAATTTCATCAACAATTTGCTTTGAGGATTAGATAAATGAAAATCAGTTATCAATAACAAAAATTTCTTTGCAAAATTAGGGTTAAAAATTAAGTAAGATAATTGATGTACAGTTCCTAATGAGTATCAAAGATAAACGGTAGCTCCTATTATTTTATTGTTGTGTTAGTAATAATAAATATTTTCTATATGTAAATAATGGTTGAAATGGGACAACAAGGTGACTCTTTCAAAGGATTTATTTTTATGTTGGTATTTCCTGTTTTAGAATGGCTGGAAATATAAATTATTGAATCTGACAACAAAGAATAGAATTTACATACAAGCAGAATGAAAGATTCATTTGGATTCTGCTATTCAGAAGACTGAATAACTGATATGAAATATTCATAAACCTTAATTTTAAAATGATGTTTTACAAGGAAACTTTGAGGATTTACTTGAGAGGACATGCCAGTGGCAGACAAAGCGATCATATGCTAATTTGAATATCCAATACATTGGCAAGAGATCCAGCTCCGAATCTGCATTCTAGTCTGCTTCCTAACACCATCCAGACGTATGTGTGTTATATGGGTTTTCCGGAACAACCTGTGAAATGGGGGGCTGCAGGCAGAAGGTTTGTTCTGGAGTGCTTTTGAGATATGCATTAGTAAAAAAAACTGAGAAATTCATGATTAGGCAGAGGGAGAAACTGACTAACAACAGGGTATGAATAGAGGTTTCAGGTAGTTCTAGAAGGAGCTCTGGGGTTCGGTGGGCCTTCGACATTGTCCAGATTGAAGTAAGGGTGTTAGACTCTTAGATCCCCTCCCCTCCGCTGGCTAGCGATTGGCCTCAGGCCGCATTCTAGCAAGGGCATCATGTTAGTAGGAAAACACTTAAACTCAAAATTAGAAAAAGTAATGTGTTTCTTATACAATTACACTGTATATGAAGTGTCAGCAATGTAATGCAGATCTCTGAAAGACTTTTTTTTTCCTAAACGAGGGCCCCAGTGATGTACTACACTGTAATTAACACTGAAATTCTGGGAATTACTTTATCATTTCCAGGCATTATAGTTCCAAAGCTGGGAAGTGAACACTGTACATAAGATGATTGATTTCCCATGGAGTACAACAGGCTGAAGTTCCCTTCATTATGCAAATTAATAAAACTCAAACTATACAAAATATATATTAGTCATTGATGATTAATTCATCCATATCTGAGTTCTGAGGGTCTGGGCTACTTAAACCACACAGATTTTTTTAACCGTTTCAATTTGGAGAGATTCTGTATATCCACATTCTTCTATATTGGTAAAAACTGTATGGAAACCCTAAAACTTTCATGACGTATATCCTTTCCTATAGTATATACTTATACACTGAAAATAGTTCAGTATATATGTATAATTTTTGATATTTGAAAGAAATAGAAGATGATTTTATTGTATGATTTTGTGGACAGCACAAAAACATTTAAAAATACTGTTACATAAAACTATAGTTATTTCTCTGTATTTTGAAAACTAAAAGAAAAAAGTAATAGAAGATTCTACTTTGTAAAAAGTGCCTCGGAAACATTTACAATTAATGGTTTCATGGCGGAGGAAAAAAAACACACTTCACAATATCAGCATATAACTGCTCAAAGTGGCCAACGGCTAGGCAGTCCTTTGAAATGTCCTGCTTTCACACTATACCTGGGGGCTTTGCATTTTCCTCTAAACTAAGCTTAATATAAAGCAAATCCCACCACGGCTGTCTTCAAACTCTCTAGTAAAATGACCCTGCACAAAGATGATCTTTGGCGTTAACCCCTGTCAAAATGACAGTTCTCCAAATTGAGAAGTCAATTCCCAGGAAAAACAATAGAAAATATGGTTGGAGGTTAGGAGAAAAATAAAATTTTCAGTGTTAAATGGTACCTATCACTGAGTAACATCTTAATTATTTTATATAACAAATCCATTTGCTAGGGTAGTTATAATTTATGACCTTTAGCAGAGTATAATGTCTTCCTTCCCTAAATTTGCTTCAGTGAACTAGAACTAGAGTTATTCCTGTGTGTTGTTAACATGCATAATACAAACACAATCATCCTCTCTTTGCGCTTCTGGTGCCGTGGACTGAAACTTTCTTGAAGAGATACATCTATATCTATCCATACATCTATCTCAATATCTACATATTAGCAAACTTATGAGACAGTGATATTGATAATTATACCTCAAGTAGAACTAAGGTTTTGGGGGTTTTTTGAGGTGAGAAAACTGAACTGTGCTAGGTAGAGCTCAGACACCTATTTACACATACCTGTATAAGATTGCCTGGATTAGATTCTAAATGAGAACTCTAATAAGTGGGTTTAGCAAGCAGTATCCTGGGTTTTTATTTAATCCACTCTGTACCCCCCTACCCACATAGAGAATTATCTTAAAAATCTAGCTTAGGAAACAGAAATAAAAGATCGGAGCAATTCTTTAGGTCATCCAATCTAAAATAAAACATCATTGTTTCAATCCTTTGGCATTTCAAGTGTAATATAATCAGTGTTCTGCACGATTATTGTCTTTATTAATTTCCTCTTTAATGTTCTTTTCTGAGAATATCAATACATATATTAGAGTTCTGCTAAACTTTATGTAAATTCTGGATATCGCTTAGATGACTAAAAATAAATAACTGAATAGAAAAACTAGTGTAATAACACAATTAAGACTAAATTTTGGTTTTAGCTTCTCAGGAAGTAACTTATAAACTAGAAAAAAAAACCTTTCAAAATACTTTTCTTTTTTTAAATTTTTTTCTTATATAATCATCAAATAGGAAGTTATAATCATCAAATAGGAAGAAAATACATAATTAATCTATCATAATGAGCATGTTCTAAATATTTTGAAACAAAAACACTATGTTCCCATCTCTCACAATGTATGATCTTAACTATTTTTTGTATGTTATCTTTATTATTGAAACATTGGTATTACATTGCCTTCTACTTTATTTCATCGTAACATTTAAAACAGTCTCATTAGAAAATAATGTAAATGTGACACAAAGTAAATAGTTTAAGAGCAGGCTTCTTTCTCTGCCTGTGACTTCTGTTAACTATGAGGACCCTGGAGACAGTTTCACAAGGACAGACATTAAGAAAATTGGCTTTTGCTTTCTTTTACAAATGAAGTCTGATCTCCATAATTGTCTCCTTCTATTAAGGACCTTCTATTTATCCCTTTGCTCTGTAATCTGCTTAGTGTAAAAAAGGACCACAGTCACTGGACACCCAGGTGTCACAAGCAGAAGAACCCATCCAGGCTTCCCTTCCGGAGGCTGCAGTCCATGCATACAGTTGGGGAACAAAGCCAGTCTCTGCCAGTTCCCATTCTTTACTATGGGAGTGATGAAACAGTGAGTTCAAAGATCTTACTCTTACAGTTGTGTAGAATGTTTTCAACCACTCTCCCTTGCTTGGTAATATCAGAAAAGGGATTGTAAGTTCCTACTTCTCTGAGTCAACTGCAAAGCCTCCATTTTCCCTCAAGATGGAGAACAATCATCACCCATGTAATACAATAGGATTCTGTGGAGGCAGGGTGGGGCGGTGGAGAGAAGTATGTTTCTTCAGCAGTATTCAACCAAATTCAAATCCTGCCTTTAGGAAAAAAAAAAAATCCTGCTTTTACAGCCTATGATATATCAGGAGCCAGGTGACCACTAGAATCTCTACGCTGTTAAAATAGGTTAATAATAATGCCAATTTATTTAGAGATAGGTTAACTGAAGAACACTTAGCATTTTGCAAGAATTAATAATTGCTAACTGTAGTCATGATCTTCCCCTTCCCTACTTTCAATAATAAATCATCATTTACATTGTTAAATCAAATAAATTTAATCTTACCTTTCTGAAACAACAAAATTAAGTTACTTTTTTTATACACACAGGGGAAACATTTTTTATAAGTTTTAATTTTAATTCCAATTAGTTAACATACAGTGTTATACTAGCTTCGGGTGTACATTATAGTGATTCACCACCTCCATACATCAGCCGGTGCTCATCACAAGTGCACTCCTTAATCCCCATCATCTATTTACCTCCATCCCCCAGCCACCTCACCTCTGGCAGTCATTAATTTGTTCTCTATAGTTAAGAGTCTGTTTCTTGATTTGTCTTTCCCTCTGCTCATGTGTTTCATTTCTTAAATTCCACATATGAGTGAAATCATATGGTATTCATCTTTCTCTGACTTACCTTGTTTAGCATTATACTCTCTAGCTCCATCCATGTCGTTGCAAATGACAAGATGTCATTCTTTTTGTGGCTGAATAATTTACTTTATCCATTCATTCATCAATCAATGGACACTTGGGCTGTTTCCATAATTTGGTTATTGTAAAAAAAATGCAGCAAGAGGGGGAGCATATATCCTTTTAAATTAGTGTTTTTGTATTCTTTGGGTAAATACACAGTATTGTGATTTCTGGATCATAAGGTAGTTTTATTTTTAATTTTTTGAGGAACTTCCATGCTGTTTTCTACAGAGGCTGTACCCGTTTGCATTCCCACAAACAATGCACAAGTGTTCCTTTTTCTCTATATCTTCAACAACACTTGTTGTTTCCTGTGTTGTTGACTTTAGCCATTCTGACAGGTATGCAGTGATATCTCATTATAGTTTTGATTTGCATTTATCTAATGGCAAGTAATGATGAACACCTTTTCATGTATCTATTGGCCACCTGTATGTCTTCTTTGGAGAAATGTCTGTTCATGTCTTCTGCCCATTTTTTAATTGGATTATTTGTTTCTTGGGTGTCGAGTTTTATACGTTCTTTGTATATTTTGAATACTACCTTT
The DNA here is from genome assembly GCF_964656455.1 of Halichoerus grypus. Lineage (NCBI taxonomy): Eukaryota > Metazoa > Chordata > Mammalia > Carnivora > Phocidae > Halichoerus > Halichoerus grypus. Next base: position 47,306,818 of record NC_135714.1, read on the forward strand.
TTTAAAAATACTAACCCTTTATTGGATATGTCATTTGCAAATATCTTCTCTTATTCCATAGGTTGCCTTTTAGTTTTGTTGATTGTTTCCTTCACTATACAGAAGCTTTTTATTTCGATGCAGTCCCAACAGCTTATTTTTTGCTCCCCTACCTTGGGAGACATATCTAGGAAAAATTTTCTATGGCCCATTTCAAAGAGGTTACTGCCTATGTTCTCATCTAGGATTTTTATGGTTTCATGTCTCACATTTAGGTCTTTCATCCAATTTGAATTTGTTTTTGTGTATGGTGTAATAAAGTGGTTCAGTTACTGTCCAGTAGAGGAAACATCTTATAGTAGTAAAGATGTATGTTTCTCTTTTTTTCCCTCAAAACTTATGCTGACACTCAAGATAAAAGCATATCCAGTGTAATATTAATTCATAGATCACTTCTACATAGAGAGAGTCAAGATAAATATGCAGTGTTTATTTAAAAGGAAAGCATCCTATCATACTTTGTTAATGCTATGTGGCTACTGAAAGCTAGCATTCCCTAGCCTTTTCCTGTTATGTCATAGTAGATTGTAATTTCCAAGAGGACAGGGACTTTGTCTTTTCATAAATTGCTCAGCACTTGATGCTTAGAGCAGTGACTCATCAACAATTATATGTTGTCAGGAGTGAGAATCATAAGAAACACTATCTTACTGTTCCTTTTGCTTAGTGAAGTGTCCGGCATATAGTAAATAAATAGTATTAATTGGCTCTTATTATTCCTAGACATTTTCCATTTGCCTCAATTGTTTCATCTACAAAAAGAGTATAATAAAATTTATCTCAGAGCAGCATTGTGAGAGATAAAAGAGTCAATATAGGCAAAGTTCTCCAAACATCAAAACTATGACTATCACAAAATATGTACTACATAATAGAATTCTTCTATCATTGTATCTTTTCTCTGTCATTATGATTAACAGTAATTTTTTCCAAAAAATTTCCCCAAAGATTTTTTTTCTCAAATTTTATTTTATTTTATTTTTTTCAAAATCTAATGCTTCTTGGTTCACAATATACTAGACCTCTTTTAACTTTACTTACTGGTTTGGGTGTTTATAGCACCATAATTTTCCTTTGGGGACTCCAAATCTTCCCTTATACTCCAAGTGAATTTGGAGTCCATCCATGACTATAAAGATACACTATCCAGGTCTGGATGGAGCAAATGGCTTCTGTGAATTTTGCCAATTTGAGGGGAAATGATTTGTGCTATTTGGAATCTGCTTTTAAATTGGTGAGGTAATCTTTCTCTTAGTGTAGCAAGCTGCTGAGCCTGACAAAGAAGGAGGCAACATAAATGCAAAGCTGAGAGATACAGAGGTAGAGACCTGATAACACCATCTGATTATCTAAAGCCAAGTGAACTCCAGTGAATTTCATTGTTTTATTTTACTCCAATGTCAGCAAACTTTTTCTGTAAAGGACTAAATGGTTAATATCTTACGCTTTGTGCACCATATGGCTTCAGGTGCAACTATTCAACTCTGATGGGAGACATGGCTGTGATGCAATTAAACCCGATGTACAGAAACAGGTGCAGGGTGAATCTGGCCCATAGACAACAGTTTATCTATTCCTGCCTCATCCTGACCAAGTCAAGAGTTTTAGCTGACCACCTAAGTAGTTTTAACAAATACACCCTATGCCAGGCAATGGATTAACGAGTTTTAGGCCAGAAAACTGAAAATCATTATTTACAATTTTTCCCTGATTCCTCTCAATAATATATCAATAAGGGCCAGAGAATGCATTTCTCTCAAATGTTTTCCTAATCTATTCATTTTCCAAACTCACCTCTAACTTGTCTTTTTAAATCATCATTATGTCCTGCTTGTAGTTCTACAAAAACTTTTTACATGTTCCTGTGTCCAGGATTGACTCTTCCAATTATTTTCCACACTAAGCATCCTGTGATATTTCTATAAAGCATATGTTAGCATATCAAGTTCATATCCAGGTGACCTTCTATGAACCTTTGACTTGGTTTAAATCTCCTGTCATAAAACACACATTATTTGATTTATATACTTAAATCTTTTTTTTCTTGTTGCTAGAATGGAAATTTCATGGGAGCTCAAGTAATTTTCTTGTTCATGGCTTTACTCAGTTATCTACATATGCACCTGTTATAAAATGGATATTCAATATATATTTCTGAAGAGAAAAATATCTCTCATTAGAGAGACTATAGATTAAAATAATGTATATTTTTCTTAAATAAAGACAAACTTCAACAATATACAGCTTCTGGTTTATAAAACAATTAAGGTCTGTAAATACATATTTACTATTGCATGGTAAGCTCTTAGTTTTCTATTGGGCCAACATTACCAAAATTTTATTGGAATGAAAACAAGAAGAGTAATTTTTAAAAAATACTTATTTCAAGTACCTAATTTTCCAATTGTCTCTCTATTCCCCTTGCCTTTCAAAATTGACTTATTCAATATCAGTTCGAGTCTAGATTCTTATTATCTTTCTAATCAAGTCCTTAGACGTATATTCTGTTACTTATGGTATTTATTTTATGTATCACACATTTGTATACTTTGTATTATACATAAATTTAAATTGTTACAATTTCTTCCTGTGTACATTTACTTCTTTGATATCCATGAACAATGAGTATTGCCAGAAACTAAAGAATATATTTTACACTTTTTTTGAAATCACTAATTTCAGTACAGAGCCATGTACATAGAAGATATTCACCAAATTCCTACTAAATGAGTATATTGCAAGGGAAACAAGAGATGGATGATCATAAAATTACATCTGGAAGGAGCACCATGCCCAGAAAATCATCTAATGACTGAACACAGAATTTTTGCTAACATTATGATGAAGGAAACAAGTGTATTACAAAAACATAAAACACAGCAGATGGTTGGTTTATACTTCACATCACTCACTTGGTATCTTGTGTGGAGAAATTATTTGATGAAACTAATAGCACTTTTCACTTCTTTGATCTTTAAACCAGTTTAATGATATGAATTACAGAAAGAGTATTGAGGTTCTTCTACATCATAAGAATATTTTGTTAAAAATATTTAGCTACATTAAAAGCTCAAGATACAAACAGAATATGGAAGGCTCATTGGGGGGAAAAAAAAGAATAGAAATATAATTGACCAAGTGTTCAAAACCAACAATAAAATATCATTTTCAAATCTTTTTTAAAATCGTATAGTCTAAAAGCACCAAAACTGACTCCAGAAGAAATCAACCCTAAAACACTAATACAAATGAGTGAATTCAATAAGAAGTTTAACAAAGAACTACCCCTAATGAAGTCTCTGTGCCCCAAATTTATACCTCAGAAAGTAAGAGAAATAACATATAATTGCCTTAATATATAAATTGATCCAAAACAAAAAGAAACACAGGAAAAAAACCTAGAAATTAGGTTTTATAAAGCTAACATTAACTTCAAAAAATGCATGTGCCTGGAGCACCTGGGTGGCTCAGTTGGTTAAGCGGCTGACTCTTGATTTCTGCTCAGGTGATAATCTCAGGGTTGTGAGAACAAGTCCTGTGTTGGGCTGTGTGCTGGGCATGGGGCCTGCTTAAGATTCTCCCTCTGCCCTTCCCCCCCATCAAAAAAAATTCACGTGCCTGAGCATGTTCATGCACACATATACCAAATTAATATGACTTAAAAATATGAACGCAGAAAATCTAGTAACAAAAACCCAACAGAAATTAAAATTGACAAGTGATCTCAGGAAAGTAAGATTTTTATATCATGTCACATGGTCCAATAAAGAAAATAATGATAATGATTTAAAAAAGTATGATCACATTACTGAGAGAAAAAAATTTTAAATGTCTGGACATACGCATTCACATGTAACTCTTATGAATATAATCAGATAATATGAATGCATTGATTTGAAAGACCAAATTTAACAAAATCTAAACTATAATATTTAGTCTCATTCCTCTCCTCCAGTACTTCACTTTTCTGTTCCATAATTAATATTTTGGTTTGAATTAACATTATCATTATATATTTAGATAAATACCGTACGCTTAGTAAACATAAACAAGGATCCTAAGATTGGTAAAATATTATACTCTTTTCAAAAGTTTCTTTGCAATTCCCACTCCATCTAGTCTTATAGACAAACTTTAGAAACAGATTATTGGGTTCCAAAAAATATCTTGGAGGACTCTGATTGATATTGCTTTGCATTAATAGAATAGACTGAGAAGAACTGAGGTATTTAAATATTGAATTTTCCATGCAGTAAATGTAATTATTTTAATTTTTGCTTCTTTTATGTAATTTAGTAAACATTAATAGATTATTCCTATATATTTCTTGTTCAATTTATTCCTAGTTAATATGTATGTAGACACATATTTCCTACTATAAAATGAATTTCTTATATACCTTTAATCTCATTATAACGTATAAGAAAAATGTTTTATCGTTGCTGATCTTGTAATTAGCCATCTTTTATACTTTATTTGTTCTTAATAGTTTAAATAATTATTATGACTGCTGAAAAGAACCTTGATCCTCTAATATCTGCCCCTTGGTGTACTTTTTAGTTTTATTTCCCTTATTTAATTGGCAATTATATCAAATTTAACATCCAATAATAGTTATGGTAACTGACATCCTAATCTATCTCTATATATATTTTAATTTAAAGGTATCCTTGTAATATTTTGCTATAAACATGACATACAGTATGTTTCTCATAGATGTGGTCTACCAAAACAAGGACTTTATTTCTATTCCATAGTTGTTAAAAATTATTATTAACTTTCATTTGAAATAAATATTTAATTTTAACATTGTTTTATCCAATGGAGATAATCATATAGTTCTTCTGTTTTAATAATTTAATAAATTGAAATGCACTTATTGGTTTCTTAATATCAAGCCATTCTATTGTTCCTAAAACAAATATTTGTGTCTAACAGCTTTATTTTCTTTTAAATTTTCATTTTGGCATAATTTCAGACTTACAGAAAAGTTGTCATAAAAGTATTAATAATTACTGTAAACTGAAACTTCTCTATAATTGCCTTATTGGTGCCTCCTTAGAATAAGATGCAGACATGGTATCCCTATATCCCCATGTGTGTTTCCCAAAAGAGTGGTCTCACACTTCTACAAAACCAATCAATTGAAGGAAAAAAAAAAAAAAAAACACAAGAAGTTAAAAAAATATTTTGAACTGAATCATAGTGATACTAAAATATATCAAAACTTGTGGGAAATCTATAGTTTTTAGAGATTTATAAAAGAAAAATTTATAATTTTACATCCTTATATTAAAGAAGAGAGGTACAAAATCAGTGATCTAAGCATCCACAACAAGAGGCTACACAGAAAGGAATACATTAAAGCTAAAGTAAAAGGAAGAATGGCAACAGTAAAAACAAAAGTAGAAAATAAAGACAGAAAGAATACAAAAAAATTTAATTTTTGAAAAGATGAATATATGTGTTTAACACATAGTAAGTTCAAAAATTAAGAAAAAAAAAACACACAAAATACCAATATCAGAATTTAAAGTGACATTTGTACCGACTGTGCAGAAGTGTATTGTTTATTTTCCAAATAGCTGTTCTTTTTCTAGATATCTTATTTTTATTGATTTCTAACTTAATATGCTTGTGATCAGAGAATGTATTCTCTATGATTTCAAATCCTGTAAATTTATTGAAACTTGATTTATGGCCCATCGTATATTCTATGTTGGTGAATGTTTCATAAGTATTTGAAAAAATGTATATTTTGGAGCTATTTGATTATAAACATCACACACTTATTTTCGTTTTGTTTTGTTTTGTTTTCAATTCATCTATATACTTGCTGGTATCTTGGGGTATTCATTGTATCAAATAATGTTAGAAGGGTGTTAAAATCTCTTTCAATTATAGATTTGTCTGTTCTCTCTCAAATTTTATTTAAAGTATTTTGAAGTTACATTTTTAAGAGCATACACAATGAAGATTGCTTTGTCTTCTGAATGAATTGTTTCTTTATCATTATGAAATTTTTATCCCTGGTAGTGTTTTTTCCTCTGAAGTCTACTTTGGCTGACATTAACATCAGATTTCTTATATTTTTTTCTTCAGATCTTCTCCTTCTGATCAAATGGAGTAATAAGGGCTAGCTTTATACTTTTGTCTTCAACAACTAAAAATAAATTAGATAAAATATACCTATAACGGTTTTCAGACACTAAGCATTAAGGAGGACATGACAGTGACTCCCGAAAGAGGGGAAGCAAAAGATATGAGCCCCATGGTTAATCCATCTTTCCGGTTTTCCTGGCACCAGGATAATTTTTCTAAGGCTGGATTAGTGGAAGTATATTTACAAAGGCAAACAAATAGAACCCATTGCAGAGAGATTAAATTTTTCTATATAAGAAACATATCAAAATGAATTAAGTTATTGAAAAATTATTAGAAATAAAATTACATATAGCAAAGGGTAAGTATCTATTGATTGTAAGCTCTTTTATTCATTCAACCAACATTTAATAAGTGTGTTCTAATTTCACTAAAGATGGAGGTAGAAAACTAAAGAAAATGACCAATATCATCAAGGAAAGTGTACATACATATCTATTGATCAGAATACATTGATATAGTAAAAGAAAAAAAGACAAAGAATTAACCACAAAAGAAATATCATTATATGAAATATTGTCAAAGTAGCCAGTAATCAAAATGTTCACTTCTGCTACCTAACATTCTATCAACTAAAAATAACAACCATGTTATTCAGCTCATGCTTCTGAGGATCACCTGAACTGTTCTTCTGATCTGGGTTGGCCTAAGTGATCTCGAGGGCTCTTTCATGCTCCTTTGGTAATCAGCTAGCACATTGGCTGGTGCCTGGATGATTCTGAATAGCCTCACATACATATCTGGCAGTTGGCCAGGTAGCCAATGGGCTGCCTCAGTTGTCTATATGGTCTTTCATCCTCCAGAAGGTTAAATTAGGCTTTTTGTTATGGTGACCTTAGGGATTCAAGGACACCAGAAGAATGAGCCTCAATCTTGTCAAGATTGCTTGCATCATTTTGCCTAATGTTGCATTGGCCAAAGCAAGTCTTGTGACCAAAACAGATTCAAGAGGTAGAGAAGTAGCTTCTATTACTTGATGGGAAAACATGCAACTTCACATTACAGAAGTATGGCTAAAAAGCGGGGGAGTTTGTGACTTCTTCTACAACATATTGTACAAAGATACTACTGTAGGACATAGTGCCATCTTTGTCTATTAATTTAGGAGATGAAGAAATAAAATCACTCAATGTTGTCAAGGGTATGGTGAATTAAACTTCAATATCTTTCAAATATCTCTGTCATTGCATCTGGCTTCCGGTTTTATATTTCTCTCATCTTTTATATATGATCTTAGAAATATGTTGTATTCACCCTGGTTTCTAAGTTCATAGCTCAAAATCCTGGCGTGGGATAAATGCTCAAATATTTATTAAAAACTGAATCATTCCTGGAGGCGCCTGGGTGGCACAGTTGGTTAAGCGACTGACTCCTGGTTTTACTCTGGTCGTGATCTCAGGGTAGAGCGATTGAGCCCCACATCAGGGCTCCATGCTCAATGCAGAGTCTGCCTGAGTTTCTCTCTCCCTCTTCCTCTGCCCCTCCCCACCACATGTGCGCATGTGCACGTGCTTTCTCCCTCTCTTTCTGTTTCTCTCAAATAAATAAATCTTTAAAAAATGAATCATTCCTCAAAAATGTAAACATAATTAATATATGACCTAGAATAAATAAACATATATTAAAATAAAAAAATAAAATAAAAATAAATAAACACATGGCCCAGATTTTCCACTCCTAAGTATATACCCAAAGAAATTAAGTGTGTTAGTTTGCTAGGGCTGCGGTAACAAGATACCACAAAAAGTCTGTTTTTTCATAGTTCTGGAGGTTAGAAGTCAAGTTCAAGGTGACTACAGGGTTGATTTTTTTTTTTTTTTTCCTGAGGCCTCTCTCCTTGGCTTGTAGATGGTCATCTTCTCCCTCTGTCCTCAGAGTGGTCTTCCCCCTGAGTGTGTCTGTGTCCTGTCCTAATCTCCTCTTATTAGAACACCATTCATCCTGGATTAGGGTCCCGCTCTAATGACCTCATTTAACTTTAATTACCTCTTTAGAGACCCAATCTCCAATTGTGTCTCATGCTGAGCTACTGAGGTTTAGGACTTTAATTTATGGATTTTGAAAGAACACTATTCAGCCTATTAACAATAAAGATTTGAACAGATATTCTTACATCAATGTTTATTATAACACTATTCATAGAAGGAGAAACAACCCAAATGTCTATCTAATGAATAGATAAAATGTGGAATAAAACATAGATGTTTATTATGGTATCATTTAAAATATTGCAAAAATGGACCTAATGTAAATAGTCAGCAATAAAAGAATAATGAAACTATAGGACATCAAATCCACAAAAGATTATAGTCTTTTAGAATGTAAGTAGAAAGATTATAGATGATTTTATAATATTTTTATGATAAAATAAATAATGCATGTACACCAGAATATAAATAAGAAAAAGTATATATGACATTAGTGGGAAAAAAAAAGGGCTGTTGTTTTTCATCTTAAAATACTGTTAAAATTTTCACTATTTTCCATATTAGCTAATTAAATGGGCCCAAACTGGCACGATTCTCTACTTTGCACCATCTACAATTGACACCAGTGAGTTAAGTTTGCCAGTCAGCAAAATGATTTTGCTTCTCCTTTGGCCTGTGGGAAACTCTCAACTACAAAACTGGAAAACAAAACATATATACACAAAAATGACTTTAGTGCTTTGAACTGATTATGTAATGCTAAGGATTTTAATTCTTTAGAGAGAGTTACCTCCTTATTTCATATATAGTTGTCCAGTGTTACTGTCTTTGAGAAAAGTACAGATCAGGATTAAAGAGGATCAAAAATCCCAAGATTCACTTTTTTCATTGCTAAGAATATTAACTTTCCAGTTTCATTGGATGAATAAATCCTAGCAATTCATAGGCAATGCAGCAAGAAGATTTACCTTGTGGAGACTAAGTCAGAGTGAAAAGATACAGTACATTGAACAAGCAGTGACTTGTTCAAAATACAAGTTCTTTGGAATAATATTGCTGAAATACCAGAGATCGGTTAAGTCAACCTTAAGAAACAGCAAATGGAGAAAGCTAGAAATAACAATATCAGCTTCCATAAAGTAAAACCACTATTAACAAATGACTTCAATAAGCAATTTCTTCTAATGAGGCAGTTAATAGTAACCGTCAATATTAACACAGCCTAAGCTCCCTGGCCCCCCACCTCTGTTTATTCACATTATTTGATTACCATTATAAGTGCTTATGGTAAATCATAATGTCTTTTATTAAGCTTCCAGTTCAACTTAGAATTTAAGAAAAAAAAAATATATATCCAACCCAGAAGTTCTCTATTTAAACATCACTAGTTAGATGTTTTAATCCACCATTGCTATTATTGTTTTGTTTTGTTTTGTTTTCTACCAGTCCTTTTTATGAGATAGAATACTAATTACTCAGTTCTTTCACCATCTGAGGTTAATATCATTTTATATTCATTAGACCAAGAGGTCAAATGAGACATAGAAAAGTTAAATGACATCTATAGGCTTTCTACTAACTGAGTTATGGATGAAGCTTGAAATTCAGTTCCTTGGTGTCCTTTGCTCTGAAAGTAGAGAAGCATTATGAATTAAGTTTTCTTGATGACATAAAACAACAGTTTTGTTACTTATATTAACATCATGATTTCTGACAGAATAATCACAACTTATTTAATATCACTGGGAGATATCACTAATAGCATTTCTATTTATAACTTGAACAGGTATAAATATAGCAAGGTTAATTTCATTAGTTATGTGAATCATCTAAAGGCAGCTTGGCCCAGTTTTTCAATTTTCCCAAGTTTTTAAAAAATTTTTGACTTTTTCTTCCCTAATTCATCTTACACTGTGAACCAGTCCTGTGTTAATAATCATTTCAACAGAAGCAGAATTTAGCCATGCTAATATTGAGGGAATTTGAGACATTCAGTTTAATAAGCTACCTTATGTTAAGGATAGATTAAGTTTAGACTAAGAAGGCAAAGTCTGGAGGACACAACTGTTCTGTAGGACTGCGTAAGTTTAACTAGGGACCAACAGGAGGAGAGAGGGAAGAGATGGAGAATTTTCCCTACTTAATTGATCTCAATAATCAAACAGTTAAAGCAAACAGGGAAAAGAAAAAATAATATTTTGAAAAAATTGTCCAGTTGGGAGGAATGTAGCCTTAGACAAAACAAATGAAAGACAGAACATTGTTCATTGTTAGAGAGCAAACTTAAAAGATCCTATTTATTTATTTGAGAGAGAGAGAGAGAGAAAGAGAGAGAGAGCATGCACATAAATGGAGAGGAACAGGAGGGGAGGATGGGGGAGAAAGAATCTGAAGCAGACTCCCCACTCAGCTCAGAGTCCACAGGGGACTCTATCCCAAGACCCTGACATTATGACCTGAGCCAAACCAAGAGCCAGATGCTTAACTAACTGAGCCACCCAGGCGCCCCCAAAGCAAACTTTAAAAAACACCTTTTCCCTTGAGTTCTGCAAAACTCTGAAGACCCTGTGTGTTCTTTTATCTACAGTTATATGAGGTTTTGGAATAAGAAAATAAAGCTGTGTGACCTCACATTTAAGTTATCATGTCAGAGATCTTTCCCAAAATACAAAATATCATCAAATGGACCACGCCTTCTCCTAGGTATAAAATTTCTGCAACGAAGGAAAATTGCATGTCTTGATATTGGTATGAAAAGCATGAAAACTATCACCCTTGACAATAAATTATTTGAAACCTGTCACTATATAAGTTAGCAGTTGAAGTCATGCTATCTATGTGTTCTAAAAATCATTGTGGAAATGGTGATTATGGTCCTGCATTAGAAGAGTTCTCAGGCAACAGGCAGAAGAAAACACAATTTGTCTCTGGAAAAAATCCAACTTTAACCCTTAGATAAAAGTTTTGGTAACATGGATGCAATGTAAATAATAATAATAATAAGAAGAAGAAGAAGAAGAAGAAGGAGAAGGAGAAGGAGAAGGAGAAGGAGGAGAAGACACAGAAATAGCATACCACAAATGAAAGTCAGAAGAATCAGACAAATGAATGCTTTAAATATTGACCTTATCTTTCACAGATAATAAAAATGGAATCCTATGTTTCATGATATAAAAATGAAGCTTGAAAATAAGGAAGAAATTGAGCAAATAAAAATCACCAAGAAGATTTAAAAGCATAAAAGTGAGAAATGGAAAATATAATATTGAAAGTAAAAACTAAATGGATGTTAGTCATTGTATTATACATATTGGAAGACAGAATTATTGAAGCTGGAAGAGAGGTTCAAATATTTTATTCTGAATGGATGGTAAAACAGGATGTAAAAAAGAGAGATTAGGAAACACATTTTTTAGTATCAGAAAGTCAAATAACATGATTTCATATATATTATGGTAAAGCCATATGAATTTGCCATTTTTGAGGGGCAAAAATGGTTAAATATCTAAGAAGTTTTTATAGTTAACCCTATAGGAAACTCCAGGTAAACCACTTTTAGTTATTTAGCATTAGTAAGTGAAATTATCAAGATTATTGGATGCAAATCATTATGCAACAGACATATAACATATGTACATATAACAGCAACATTCAGTGTAACATTGTAATAAATAAGTTATCATGTACAAATGGAAAAAAAAAGCAACAAAAACATATCTGAGGATAAATTTGACCAAAAAAAGGAACATTTTAATGGAGCAATGCATTAAATTTATTAAAAAGCATTGATGAATTGCAAGATAAATGGAAGGGCAAAGTTTCTAAACTGATCTCTCCTTCCTATCTCGCTCATCTCTACACACCTACACACACACACACACACACACACACACACACACACCACATTAACATTAACGGGTGAGAAAATATTGTCCTGCTTTTTACACAAAATCTAATCACTTGTTCCCACTAAAAAAGGATGTAGGCAGATTGTGTTAAATAATTAGATATTAGGCTTCTTATGCATTCAAGTTTACAGAAACTAGATTTTCTAAAAATATGTTTTAGACAGAAAATAAAAAAATAAGAATAAGCAGATGGAGAAAATAATTTAAAAAATTATTCAAAGTGTACTTGTTCACATACTATAGATACAAATACCATATGGTCTGAAAAAATAGTTAACCAAATAATAAAATACTTAAAAATTTACTTCTTGGGAATATCCAAGATATATTACAACTGTATTTATTAAGTTGCTAAGATTTTCTTCATTTAAATGTGTTACTTTCTGAAAGGGGCAAAAAAGTCTTAATAGTTATATCTCTCAACTTTTGAATTTAACATAATTTAGTTGTCAAAGAATAGTAATTTCTTATTATGGGAATGTCCTCATTGGTAAGGAATGCTTGAATTTAAATTTTGACAGCCAAAAACCTGATAGGGGAAATTTATAAGCATCCACATGATTGACTTCATTACCATCATTTTAAACATGGCTCACTTAGAAGCTTACATTTTTCCTATGTATTCCCAACTAGAGTGTGCAATTATTTAAATAGACATAGTTAGCATCCCTCATAGGGCACAATGCAGAATCTAGGTTTCCATCGTTTGAGCACTTAACAGTCTGTTTGTAAAATATAATTTAATAGGTGATCCTACCTACTGTACTTGAAGGCTTCTCCCAACCCTCATGTGCTTTTCCAGCTTCCTTTTAAGTAAGATTCAATGTTTGCTGTGCAATGCTTTCCAACCATGAAATTCTACTTGAGCAAAACCCAGATATAAAGTGTTATGTGAAACTCTATAAAAAATTCCCTGAAATGATAACAGAATAAAATATATGAAGGTAAAATCAATAACTGTTCATGGCTTATGTGTGTGAAACCTCCTTCAGAGGTAGGTCACAGAGAACCCATGGCTGGTAAGCTAGGTATGACTGAGGCCCACCATACCCTATAAGTACAAAGGGATGCAGTTGTTGGGAAAATTTAATTTAGCTAGTCATAAGATTTAAAAATTCATCTGGAAAACAGCATGGAGATTCCTCAAGAAGTTAAAAATAGAGCTACCCTATGACCCAGCAATTGGGTAGTGACTAGGTATTTACCCAAAGGATACAAATGTTGTGATCCTGTGTGGCTGGGACTTGCAACAAATGTTGTGATCTGAAGGGGCATCTGCACCTTGGTGATATTTAAAAAATAGTTGTGGCTAGCTTTCTCATTTTCACATAATGGTTATTTGGGAACCACATTTATTATATACAGATTTAATTTAATTAACCATAACTCATCAGTTAGAGTAAAGACAAGCTGAATTAAAGGTAAATATTTAATATTCTATATAAGAATCATTAAATTGAAAATTTCATTTATATATTTCAACTTTTAAAAATACTTAGTTACTCTTCTGTTATTTCAACTCAATATTTAGCCATAAAAACCCCAAATATATGTTTCTGTCACTGATACTTAAAAAGTTCATGTATTATTACCATCATAACTACTTTTTTTAAACTGAAAGATTAAAAAATAAAAATACAAATGAAGCAAAACTTGTGGAGAAAGCTTGAATACTTCCATAGTGATAGGTAAGAATAAAATAATTGGTTTTTGTTTATCTTTTGATTTAATCTGCATTTCCCTTGTGCTCATAATATATACTCCTGGAAAAGGGAGTATTTAAAATAATAGTCATTGTGTGAGAAAACATGAGAAAAAATTCAAGGAATAAAATAAACCCTCCAAGAAATATTAATTTTCACTTTAACTTGAAAATTGCCTGAGATAACATGTAGTCTCTTTTTCCTTATACCTCAATATGGTCCTGAGGAACATTCTGTTGAATATATTTAAATATAAATATAAAAATAAATATAAAATATTTATATATAAAATATAAATATAAATATAAAAATGTTTATGCCATTGTTGCTACAAATCGTTTTAAAAAATGCTTTAATTAGTTTAAAAAATGTGTCTCTAAATTAAAACCAATGTTTTACATAATTAAAATAATATGCAAATGCATATATTACAATATTTCAAAATTTATACAGATCTTAACACTTCAAAATGTATACAAATTAAGGTTTTGTAAGTAGAGACCTATCAATCAGGACTTTAAAGGTTAAAAAAAGTTTTTGCTAAATGATAATTAAATTTTTAACTAAGTTATATTAGAGATTAAGCGACAATCGAGAAAGAATTTGGCTTTCTGTGTCATGTTTGTTGTCTACAATTGGTACCAGCCCCGATGCCAACAGAGAGAATGCTGACGGATAATTCAAAGTAATACTGATGCTATTTTCAGCCAATTAAATTAGAGAATGGGAAGACATAATATGGTCCCTGATATTTAAAGTCTGGTTTACTTCTTACACTAATTCAATCCAATGGCATTCTTCCTTGGATGGTCAAAACTAATTCTGTCTTTCTCAGTAAGTTCACCTGCCTCTCAACAGGCAATACTAAGGAAACTCCAGGGATAGAAAAAGGTAATGGACTCTTTCTTGTGAGGTCAATGCTTTCAATTATGGTCACTGAGTAATACTGCTGTTAAGAAATAAATTCTTATATTTCCTTCTCTGTATTGTTGTTTCCAATCCAATGGAAAAACTTTTCAAATATCTTAGTAGAAATCATATTACAGAATTTATCTGCTATAGCTCCCAAGAAAATTTATTTAACTGAATGTTTTATAAATTACCAAGAATTAGTTTGAAATCTGGTGCTAGGGCGCCTGGGTGGCTCAGTTGGTTAAGAGTCTGCCTTTGGCTCATGTCATGAGCCCAGGTTCCTGGGATCGAGTCCTGCATCAGGCTCCCTGCTCAGTGTGTGTGTGGGGGGGGCTGATCTCCCTCTGCCCCTCACCCGCTTTCGTGTTCTCTCTCTCTCTCTCTCTCTCTCACTTGCTTTCTCTCTCAAATAAATAAATAAATAAAATATAAAAAAAAATCTGGTGCTAAATAAAAAACACCTCAAACTAAAGGGAAGGAACAGAAAGAGACAGACGCAGAAAGACAGAAACAAAGAGACAGCGAGAGACAGAGGGACTTAAGAAAACACAAAAATTATAATTTGAAGAAAGTAGATTTCCCTGCTTCTTTCCATATTTTTGTGTAAGGCCCTTAGTAAAATATGTAATGCATTAAACAATGGTTATTAATTCATGATAAACAGTAGTAAGTTGAATAATTTAATTATATTTATAATTATGAAAATAAGCAGTTAAATTTTATTTTTAATTTATTTTTATTTAAATTTTATTAAAATTTATTTTTAATTTTAATTTGGAATAGCTCTGTAACTGACAATACTTTAGAGTTAGTTTCATTCTAGAGATATTTGAATACAATATTTCTAAGATTGTTCAATCATGACAAATTTGGTTGTGATAAACTCATTTTTAATATTTAGATTCCCAAGATTTTTTTCCTATTTATTTATTTTATTTTATTTTTTTATGTAGTGTTCCATGATTCATTGTTTGCGTATAACACCCAGTGCTCCATTCAATACGTGCCCTCTTTAAAACCCATCACCAGGCTAATCCATCCCCCCACACCCCACCCAGTTTGTTTCTCAGAGTCCATAGTCTCTCATGGTTCGTCTCCCCCTCCGGTTCCCCCCCTTCATTTCTCCCTTCCTACTATCTTCTTCTTTTTTTTAACATATAATGTATTATTTATTTCAGAGGTACAGGTCTGTGATTCATCAGTCTTACACAATTCACAGCGCTCACCATAGCAAGATTTTTAAGCATCCTTGGAAATATTTCTGATTTTGAAAACTTAAATAAGAGGAGGCAGATCAGGAAGTATCACACTCTATCTTTGACATATCTGATTCTAAAAGAACAAGGTTTCTTTCCTTAATGAAGCTACTATAACTGTTCCCATTTTGCATATACGGAGTCAAAGCAGAGGGAGATTAAGTGATTTTACCATGGTTATTCAACTAATACAAGGAGGATCTGATTTGGATAAAAAACAATCTGGTTCCGAGCTCTATGCTTTTTGCCGTTACTCTATGCTTACACTTTGCTGTCTCACATTTTGCAAGTAGGCTGCTGAGACCTAGTGGAATCAAGTTACTTATCAAAGTTCATAGAGTAAGGAAGTGACTTATTTGATACAAAAAGCAAGTAATTCTGATCCTCCATTATGCATGCATATGTTCTTAAAAATGGTCAAATAGCACTGGTTACAGTATTATATATATGCTATAAATATGCTACATCTCATTCAACATTTTTTCTCATAATGATTGTCATACCATTTCATACCAGGAAATATTCTTACAATATAACTTAAGTTTATTTAGCACATTCTTTATGAGGGGTGGGAAAGTTGACAGAAAAAAAATAGACATCAAAATTATTTCATGCATTTAGCGATTGTGGTAGTGGAATGGCTTTCTGGGAGTATCTGACAAGGTACCCAGAAGAACTTAGGTTCAAATCATACCTATATGTCATTTGAAACTGAAACTGTCACTAGAAAATGGTGTTTCTTTTACCTATTTAACAACACATGAGATTTGGTTTACTTTATCAAAGATCTAAATTGCCAAATTAAACAATGTAATTTTGGCCTCCTAATGCAATTGCACTTCCCACTCCCAACTCCCCAGAAAGAGGTCTTTGTGGAGCTTTTCCTTTCTGGAAAAAGAGAAAAAAAGATACTAGTTTAAGAGTTTTATTTTTAGCGACCATCCCTAAATACTATAGTAACACCACTGATAAATGCATTGCATTGTGTGATTATTCCTATTCCTAAATGATAAATGTGGTTTTAAAAAAGAAGTGATGGGGCAATATTTATAAAGTCTATGCATCCCCCGATTTTAATGCCCCCCCAAATGATTCCATAATCTGAGCCCAAATCCTCCTCTTTTCACTTGCACCTGCCTGTCAATTGTCAGTTTAAACGAGTCAGCTATATATATTTTTTTCTATTCTCCCCATGAAAAACGATGGAAATTTTCACATGACAGTTAGTAATTGCAGAAGTTCCACAGGGACTAATATTCAATGTGCTAGTTGAAGCAAGAAAGTCTGGATACAATTATTGAAGTCATTTCCCAGTGCACTGCAGGTACCCTCTAAAGATGAGGGGTGAATAGATTTATTTATTGCTCTCATCCAAAACTTCAGTTTGATGAATAAACCAGTTTGCATCCATGTGAAGCTCTCCTCCTACATTAGATTCAGCCTCTGCCTACTCCATTGTCTAAAGATAGAGAAAAAATTCTCCTTCCCTTTCCCTTCCGCTGGACACTGAGGCCTTTCAAAGTGCAATACTTCCATTAGATGCATATTTATTATTATTATTTGATATCGCTACAACATATTAGAGAACTAGCCTATATGTTCTAGTTTATTTAAATAATATAATAAAAATCAGAGATTCAACAGTTATGATTAAGTTATTATAAACTGAAGATACTTGATAGATGGAGATTTTTAGGATCACAATCCAATGTTGATTAGCCTAAACAATGGAGGTAGGGGTGGGGCAAAGATGACGAGTACTGATATTCCATGTTGTGACATCTGTTTCATTCCGTTGGATGAACAAGATGTTTCACATATTGCTAGATAATTTCATCGCGATTCTAAGCCATCTCAAGATATTTTTTTTAATGGAAAATAAGATGTATCCTACAGAAACTCTTCTAATTCAGAAAGTATGTTGGCACATGAGGCAAGACCCATGCAAAATGAGAATTAACATGCACTTAAACACTAAGTTATGTGTTATTCTTAGTTCCTTTTTTAAAAATGTAATGGGGAAATAACGCACTTTACTTTTTTCTAGATCATTCTCTTCTAAAAAAACAATAAGTAAATACTTACACTTGGAGTACATAAAATATATAAAGCAACTGAATTTTTATTAAAAGTTGAAATAGATTAAAACTGTTTCAAATTTAATTTCAGCATTGGACCCTGACCCTAACTTACTTGGCTTCTACTGTATCAGACAATTCAGAGTTCGACAGATCTATGGTCCTCTCCAAAGAGGGTGAAAAATAAATTGTCTATGTCCCCTCTATCAATTGTATAAGCTTTGAAGTAGTCTTGGATCTTATTTCATCAATTTCTTGCCTCTTCTCTCTGCCTCTACTGGTTACTCATTATTGCCATCACTACTTCTGCTGAAATCACTTATTTTCCTGGTTTTTGGTTTTGTTAAAAGGCAGATCTGTATCAGTTTAGGAGTTGGTATGGTGTTTGGGAGAGTGCTAATAATCAAAATACCTGGTTTCTAGTCATGGCACTAGGCTCTGGAAGCCCGGGTGTCGCCAGAACTCCATCTAGTGCACGTACTATATTCCAAGCTCCTGGCATCATTCTTGGGCCATAGAAACTGCTCAACAAACATTTGAAAGGATGAGCAAGGAAAGAAAGAAGTTGGATCTTGGGAAGTAATTTAATTTTTTTCACAAATTCATTCTAGTTGAGAAGAAAGAAAATGATAAAAACAAATATATAGACAGGTAAGAGCAAATGTAATATGTAATAAAAAATAAGGAAACAACAGAAACTTAATAGGATAGGACATAACTTCACAGGGAAGCAAGCACTCCATTTGCTGGGGACATGGGTGTAACATGTCCTATGGCCTATTATGTCTCTTTACATGTCAACAAGAAACTCAGATCATCCAAGGCTGAACCCCTGATCTCTCTCCTATCACCCCAAAATGTCCTTCCTCCTATTTTACTTATCTTAGGAAATGTTTCTCCCATCATAGAGTAATGGTAGCTAGAGACTAGAAAGTCATCATTGCCATCTCACCCTCTTTCAACTAACATGCCCAGTCTATCACAAAGTACTAAAGATTATTATCTCCCAATATTCATTTCCTTATATTTCCATCCTTATGACTACCTACATCACCATTTTAGAAATTCATCTGCATTTATAGAAATTTTTCTCTGTATCCACTTTGTTCCTCTTCTAATACTTCACCCTCACAGTAGCCAAAGTAATATCCACAAAGGCAAATCTAACGATACCAACTTCCTCCCTTAAAACTTTCAGTGCCATCCTATTCCTCTTCATACCAAAAAAAGGAAATCTCTTTACAGGGAAACATAAAGAACCACCATTCTACTTCTATGGGTCTGACTATATTAGATATCTTACAAATGAGGAATCATATAGTATTTGTCCTTCTAAGATTGACTAATGTGGCCTTCAGAAGGTGGCTCTCTTCACTAAGCTCACTTTCACAGAGATTAAGGTGCTCAGGCTTTTCAGGGAAAGACATGCATCCATCGTCTTTGTGTAGCTCCCACACACATTGTAAAGGTTTTTCCCTTTACAATTGGAAAATACCGTGGTAATGTAGAAACATCTTTAACACAAAAGCCAGTGATGCTTCTTTTCAAAGCTGGCTATTAACAAAGGGGAAAAGAAGGCTGAATCATTTAGAAATTTAGTATAACTTTAAGGCTTGTTTTCTTTGGATTCAAGAAGAGTAAAAGTCACTCTTGGATTTCATCCATATGTTCCTGAAAATAGTTATCTAACACATTTTAATATTCTTATGCAGTGTTTTTGTGAACACTATTGACAGGCCTAAACTAAGATATATATGGTCATATTTTTAAAAAATCAACAGAAAGAGAAGAAAGCAGGCAGGAAGTAATTTAGTAGGCCATCAGGATGGAATGAGAGCCAAATCATGATTAAAATACTCAATACCCACACCACACCCCATACTCTTGCATGGGTAAACTAAACACAAAATAAATATGTATATGATTTTTTTAACTTTAAATAGTATAAGGAACACATATAAGTCACTTGTGAAGAGGTAATATGTCTAATCTTTGCTGATGCTCGATACTTGTGAATGATATAAATGGAAATACACTGGTTTGTAAACACAGGTGATGAATAAAGAGGAGATATATTTTTATAAAAATGAAGCACCTTCTTTTTAAATAGTTATATGCAAATTTCAGGCACAATGTGTTAAAATAATTATTGAAATGAAATATGTAGATAACTTCGCTTGGATAACATGGGTTCTATTTTTATGAGGTTGTCTTATAATTGCAACTAGTGAGTGATTTGTCCTAGCTTCGGAGACATAACTTAAAAATATTTAGGACCTTAGAAAATGTTCTTAGATAAAAGTCAGTTCAACTTAGAGGATGTGAACTGTTATTCTAATTACTATTACATAATTGATTTATTATTTGTATTATATTTCAAATTCTTAAGGATTAAATGCAGCATTGTACAGATTTTATTTAAATCAAACAATGGTAAAAGTTTAGCAGAAGGTTATCCAAATCTGGTAATTGCAATTAGAAATACAAAAAGTCCAAGAAAAGTTGGAAAGTTATGCACATTAAGAAAAAATGAACCATAATGAGAGTTCTAAATCCTTCAGGAGAATTTCAAAAGTTGCTAATAGGAAGGAGAAGAAGAAAATGGTTTTCATATTAGAATACTTGAGACAACTTTGGGGAAATCTCTATTCCTAAGGCAGTTTTCATAGAGCATCAGATGGTGCCCTTGACAAAGACTGACGTCTAAAATGAGAAAGTTATAGAGCAAGTAGAGTGATTCAAGTCCAGTAAATCACCAAGACCATATGGTATATATCCAAGATTTCTGAAGGAAATAAGTGTGAACTAGCATAGATACAGGGGAAAAAAAAAACAGTGTGAAATACAGTCTTAATGGTAGCATCTGTTTTTAAAGACTGGAAGATTACTAATTTGGTACCTAGAAAATAAAGGGAAAAATTTTTGAAGAGTGTCAAATCAAGAATTTAATATATTCTGCCTGTATTAACTAGTGATGTTGAGTAATCTTGAATATTTCTGTACTGTTCTTTGTTTACTTTCCCTGATTCCTTCGATAATAAAGCTTTTCTGTCCTTTCTCTTTCTGATCTTGGCTGTTCTTCCAACCATACATTGCTTAATAAGCCAGTGGTTAACAAACCTGGATCTTGAAATTCACATTCACCTGTCGAAGGCAAAAACTGATGTCACACTTGTCCCTTTCGGTTTTTTTTTTTCTTGTGGTTGTTTGCTTTTTGTTTGTTTGTTTGTTTTTTTTAATGACAATAAATTGGAATATACTGGCTTTCAAACAGAACTGGTATTGTTCTATTTTTTTTCCAGCCAAAAGCTCATCCTGTTACATAGCTATGAAATCCAGTTAGGGACCCTGGAGTCATGGGATGGAGCCCCATATCCTGTTCCCTGCTCAGCAGGAAGTCAACTTTGCCCTCTACCTCTGCTCCTCCTGCTGATCCTTCTCTCTCTCTCTCAAATAAATAAATAAAATCTTTAAAAAAAAAAAAACTCAGAAATGCAGTTAGGGTTATTCAAAGTATCTATTAATTTGCAATTTGAGAAAGTGAAAATTCAAATGAATTTGTTTACTTTTTATTGAACTATCAGATACATACAGAAAAGTGCATTAATCGTAAGTGCATGTTCTCAATGAATGTTTACACATACATGCACTAATGTAACCCCTGGCTAAGTCTTCATATAGCACAACAAAGCCCTTATGAAGTTTTCCTTTGCCCTCTGCCAATCAGTATTACCCCCAAATTAATCACTATTCTGAACTATAATACTATCAATTAGAATTGCTAGTTCTTAAACTTCAAATATATAAAATCATACTGATTATTTTCTGGCTGGCTTCTTTTGCTCCAAATAATGTCTCTGAGATTCATCAATGCTGTAGTATCTATTAGTAGATGAATTTTATTTTATTTCTAAGTACAGCTTCATTTTATAATACCATATTTTATTTATCCACTGTTCTATTGATGGAATGTCAGGCTATTCCATTTTTGTCTCTTAAGTGTAAAGCTGTAATAATTATTCTTATATTCATGTCTTTGCTGAACATATGCACTGTTTTCACTTGTTAATAAACCTAAGAGTGAAATTGTTAGTCATAGAGTAAGCATTCAATTAAATTCAGTAAATAATGCCAAGCTGTGTTCCAAAGTATTGATACATTTAACACTAATAGCAATACATATGAGTCCTATTGCTTCACAAATTCACCAATACTTGGTAACAGCAGTCTTGTCATTTTTTTAGCTATTGAGTAAGTGGGTGAAAGAATCTCATTGTGGTATTCATTTGCATTTCACTGAAGAGTAAGGATGCTCATACATTTTATAATGTTTATGGGCTATTTGAATACCCTCTTTTTTGATGTATTATGTTTTTTGCTCACTAAAAAAATCAAGTATTTTATCTTTCTCTGATTTTTAGGAAATCTTAATAGATTCTGTATTTGAGTCCTTTGTCAAATCTATCATCTATCTTTCCATTTATTTATCTGTATATAGATGTTCTAAATGTTTGAGGCTCAATTAAGTTTATTTTATGCTTGTGCTTTTTGGGAATCATGTTTAAAAAGTCTTTGCCTCCATCAAAGATCATACAGATATTTTCCTATAATTTAATTCCAAAGCTTTATTGTTTTGCATTTCACATTTAGATTTATGATTCTTTTTAAAATAATTTTGAGGTACAGTATGTGGAAAAGGTTAATGTTCATGTTTTTCCAAAGGAAAGTCAAATTTCTCCTGTACCATTTATTGAAAATACCATTTTCCCTCCCTAAATGTTTCTGGAATCTTTGTGGGAAATCAAACTGAACTGAATTTTTATAATATTCCATTATTCTATTGCCTATCCTGTGCCTATTAAGTATTCCACTGGAGTTTGCAAAGATTACTCAGGAAAACAACACACACCCAGACACCCAGATACACACACACACACACACACACACACACACACACACACACACACAGAATGAGAGAGAGAGATTGAGAAAAAGGTAAACATCGCATTCATAGGAATGTATTTGCCAGTTTATATGAACCATATGAAAGACAAGTAAAAACATGTCCATATGCAGCCAGACGGATCTTTCAAAAGCATGAATCAGATAATAATACTCCCCTGATAGCACATCTCCTGTGGCTTTCCATTTCACTTGGGCCGATATTTTACCTTGACCATTTAGCTTGTACATATTGTGTGGTCTATGACAAACTCTCCAAGCTCATCTCAAGTCACTTTCCTCTCTCTCTCTCTTCCTCTATCACTCTCAATGAGATATCCACACTAACATTTTTTTCTCAAACAAGGCATGTTTTTTTTTTCATCGTAAAGCCTTGAAATTCATATTTCACCTGGAATGCTGATACCCAGGTTTGTGCTTTGCTGAATCAGTTCCATAATTCTAGTCTCAAAATACATTTCCAATTCATAGATAACACGGCTCATCAAATCTAAAATTTCAGCCCTCATACCTACAAGCCCGACTGCACCTTACCAACCCCAGTATCTTTTTATTGCATCCTTTCATTTTATTTTGTTAAAATTCTGTCAACCTCTGACATGATGTCATTCACATATTTATTTTACACTGACATATTTATTATTATTGTCTGTGCATTCGCCTATTTTTATTTTAGTATAGTACTATTTCTTGCTGATCATATTTATTGACAATGTACATCATTATTCAAGCCCAAGAAAATATAATTGTGAACTATAAAATATTGAATACAACAAACTAATTTTTTTCAATAAAAAGATAGGTTTTTTTTTAATTTTAAAATACACTGTGAAATGAAAAGAAAATCAAATAGAGTGACTTTCTAATCATTTTCAGCTAGGCTGATTATGTAAAAGCCTTGGAGTCTTCCTATCTGAGCACTAGACACTTTGATAAAGAAAAGAATCAATACAGAATGCTTAAATCCTATGCAAATGGCATAGAACTACATAATAGCTCAGGATCCTTGTTTATTTACTTTTTAAAGGATGCATGTGCACGCATGTGTACTTGGGTGTGTGTATATGTGTGTGTTGCCCTTTAGAGTCTAAGCTCCTTGGGAGCACCTATGCTTTTTATTCTGAGGGCCAGAGAGTGCTTGACATACAGAGCTTGCTAAATAAACACTATAGAAGTTATAAATTAATTGGAATCTTAATTTTAAATGAGTCCTAATCAAAGTGAACAAACTAAATATTATTTATCATGTTTCTTCCTATACATTACAGACTTACAAAAACCATATAATTCTTTTTCTCCCCTCCATGTCCACCCTGTGATTTTTCTACCACGAAATAATCACATGCTAATTTTTCAATAATTTTTAGAGACCTCAACGAGGCTTATTTTAATTCTTATCATTAAACTTATTCAAATATTTCATTTCTCTCTTAAGGATATGTGGTGAAATCCTTAAAGGCACACTCGACAGAGAAAAGGCAATATACTGTGGCAGAAGACACCTTATTCTTAAACAGGATGAATAAGATGAAACTTGCCTTAGTTTGCTTATCTATGAAAACAGGACACGAGACCCTCTCTCTCCAGTCAATTACTGCTCCAACATTCTTTGATTTTATGCATTTAAAATGAATAACAGGGTATGTACTGATATTCTTCATGACTAAGTTGCACTCTTACTCTGGATTACCAAGAACAATGCTGGTGGCTTCAAATCTTCTTACCATGGAAAAGGCTGGCGTTCCTCCAAAAAACAGCTGCTGCTCCTGCCTGGGGTACAAATAGCCAATAGCGAACGAATGTCAATGTTCCCTTTACTACGGTTTCAGCAATGATTTTCCAGAGTCGGTGATGAAAGAGACATGCTTTCAGCAGTGGTCGCAACTTCCTGGCAGTGACTAGAGTGAATTAGGCCCTTAGCAGGTTCTACCCAGACAGGAACACGGAGGAGTGCGTCTGGCAAAGACAGAAGATGTTATAGCCAGCCAGGCAGTGAGAAGATCTTACAGGACTATGCAGAAGAAAACAGAAAAAGGTAAGCCACATCTTCCCTTGTGAAAGACTGGAAACGGAGAGTAGAGAAATGAAGCATAAGTGACTTCTAAAACATGTGAAAGAAAACTTCTACTCATAGAAAGAAAATTTCAACTTCATTGAAGAAAATGTCAATGTCCCAAATGTGAAACTAATATTACGCTGTATGTTAACTAACTGGAATTTAAATAAAAACTTGAAAAAAAAAAAGAAAACAAAATTAAATAAAAATAAATGAATAAAAGAAGGATTAAGGTAGTTCCAGGTTCCATTCAGATAGAAATTTCTAAATGGACCACCGAGACCTAAGCATGTTTTACTAACCTTTAACAATTTGGCCAATGCCTCATTTTATGCTAAATTGTCCCTTTTGGAGATTCTGGGGTTTAAAAAATAATTTAAATATAAAGAAAGGAAGAGTTTATTGTTTGCTAAAGTTTGGATATCACAAATGATACTGTCCCTTTTGGAGATTCCCTATGTCTCTAGTGACTAGGACCTAGAAAATTTAAGTGCTTATTAAAAAATTTGTTTAGGGGTACCTGGGTGGCTCAGTCAGTTAAGCATCCAACTCTTGATTCCGGCTTAGGTCATGATCTCAGGGTTGTGAGACTGAGCCCCACATTGGGCTCCACGCTGGGTGTGGAGCCTGTGAAAGATTCTCTCTCCCACAGTTCCCTCTGTGCATCCCCACCTCCCTCTCTAAAGAAAAAAAAAAAAGAAAGAAAAGAAAATTCTTTAAAAAATATGATTAGGGGGAACTGACCTTGAAAAATAAGTAGTCCTAGAAAAGAAAGTAAAAACAAACAAACAAACAAACAAAAAAACACCTTAGGATAATAAAAAAAAAATGTACTTTAACATTGTTTTGATTCTTTTCTTTAAGCTAAAGTTGGGAAAATCAAGAATTCTTTACTTAGGTAATTTGAAAAGTCAAGGAAATATATGTTGAATGTTCTCTTTCTCTAAACATGTCATTTATTCTCTCCAAAGGTATATCTAAGGGGACATTTCCCTTGTTACTAGTGAGAGACAGTATAATCTAGTAGAAAGAGCATTATCTCAGGCCTATGTCCTTGTTAGGTCTTAAACAAAATAGATTATTCCTGATCCTCCATTTCTTCATCAATATACATGGGAACACTAATCCTGAACTTAGGTGACACCGACTTCTTCTAAAGACTTGGTATGTTGAAAGTGAAATATAACTAATCAATGAACAGATTTTTTTGTCTTTCTTTTTATGTATTTTTAATACAATAAAAGCAAATGCCTTTGTACAAGTGAGAAAATGTTTATTAAAATGATGAATGAATTTAAAAACTGTAGGAAACTAGAAAAGAGAGAAAATTAAACCTAAAGTAAGCATAAAAAAATAAGTAATAAGAATTAAAGCAGAAATCAATGAAATTGAAAACAGAAAATCAATAGAGAAAAATCAATAAAACCAAAAGATGGTTCTTTGAAAAGATCAATAAAATCAATGTCTCTAGTCAGGCTAACTATAAAAAAAAAGAAAAAGCTATGAAAATCTTTGCAGAAAACATAAGGCTAAATGTTCATGATCTTGGATTTGATAAAGGATTCTTAAATATGACATCAAAAGCACAAATTTACAACAATAGAAATATAGACAAATTGTACTTCATTAAAGTTTAAAAAATAGCATGAGGTTAAAAAAAAGAGCATGTGTTTGAAAGGACATCATTAAGAGGGTGGAAGGCAAGTCATAGATAGAAGAAGATATTTGTAAATCATATACCTGAAAAAGGACTTGAATCAAGAAAAAATAGTCTTAGAAATAGGGGCACCTGAAAAAAAAAAAAAAAGAAAGAAATAGGGGCACCTGGGTGGCTCAGTTGGTTAAGCATCAGACTCTTGATTTTGGCTCAGGTCATGATCTCAGGGTCATGAGATCGAGTCCTGCATGGGGCTCCACATTCAGTAGGGGAGTCTGCTTGAGATTTTCTCTCTCTCCCTCTGTCCCTCCCCCATCCTCTCTCCCTCTAAAATAAATAAATAAGTCGTTAAAAAGATACTCTTAGAAGTCAGTAGTAAAGAGATAACTTAATGTAAAAATGGATAAAAGATCTGAATAAACATTTCTCCAAGAAAGATATACAAAT
The DNA here is from genome assembly GCF_964656455.1 of Halichoerus grypus. Lineage (NCBI taxonomy): Eukaryota > Metazoa > Chordata > Mammalia > Carnivora > Phocidae > Halichoerus > Halichoerus grypus. Next base: position 47,333,926 of record NC_135714.1, read on the forward strand.
GGTCAATATATGCACATGAAAAGGTGGTCAACATCATTAGTCATCAGAAAAATGCAAATCATAACCCCGTGAGAAACCACTTTATTCCCATTAAAATGACTATAATAAAAATGTCAGATAGTAATAAAGTTTGGTGAGGATGTGGAGAAATTGGAAACTTCATAATCTGCTGGAGGGAATATAAAGTGGTACAGCCATTTTGGAAAGCAATTGAGAGTTTCTAAAACAGTTAAGGGTAGAGTTACAATATGACCCAGTCATTCCATTCCTAGGTTTATATCCAAAATAAATGAAAACATGTATCAACACAAAACTTGTACATAAATGTTTTTAGTACCATTACTCATATTTCCAACAGGTGGAAACAATCCAAATATCCATGAGTCAATGAATGGATAAGTACAACATGATATCTCCATACAATGGAATGTTACTCAGCCATAAAAATGAATAAAATATGATGCATGCTGATGATGGATGAACTGAAAATATTATGCTAAATGAAAGAAGTCATTCACAAAAGACCACATTACATTATACAATTTCCTTTCATATCAAATGCATAGAACTGGGGAATCTACAGACACCGAAAGTAGATTAGTGGTTGTTTAGAGGCGGGAGGGCAAGAGTAGGAGAGGAGGGTGATAGCTAAAGGCCACAGGGTTTCAATTTAAAGTGCTGAAAATGGTCTAAAATTGACTGGTAAAGTTGGCATATGTCTGTGAGTATGCTAAAAAACACTGAATTGTGCACTCTTTTTTTTAGAGATTTTATTTATTTGTCAGAGAGAGAGAGCACAAGTTGGGGGGGGAGGGCGGCAGGCAGAGGGAGAAGCAGGCTCCCCGCTGAGCAAGGAGCCCAATGCAGGATTTGATCCCAGGACCCTGGGATCATGACCTGAGCTGAAGGCAGACGCTTGATTGACTGAGCCACCCAGGCATCCCTGAATTTTACACTTTAAATGAGTTAATTGTATGGTATGTAAATTATAAAGCTATTTTTAAAAGTAACAAAACACATATTACATTGAGCTGTTGTAACAAAAAAGGGAAGAAAGAAAGAAAGAAAGAAGAAAGAAAGAAAGAAAGAAAGAAAGAAAGAAAGAAAGAAAGAAAGAAACCCTCCAAAATACATATAAAATAGAAGTTAAAGGTCATTGGCATAGTGCAGACAGAGAAGTCATTCAGAGATACAGATTCCTTCCATTCGTTGTTCTGTTCTTTATTATGGTGTTTTGCTCATCTACATGGTTAAATGAGCTCATCTCCACTGAGCAGTCAAGCCTATGGAAAGGGTGTAAAAGTTTTAAAGCAAAGAGCTTGAACTTTAAGATGATCTGGAAATTGCTCAGATTATGTTTCCTTCTAAGCCATTGCACCAAACTTCAACGTCAAAGCTAGCTGTAAGAAAGACTGGGAAATCTAAATAATCATACACCCAACTAAAACAGAGAGGTTGTGCCTTCAGAAAGTTAGAGGGGCGCCTGGGTGGCTCAGTCATTAAGCGTCTGCCTTCGGCTCAGGTCATGATCCCAGGGTCCTGGGATCGAGCCCCATATCGGGCTCCCTGCTCAGCGGGAAGCCTGCTTCTCCCTCTTCCACTCCCCCTCCTTGTGTTCCCTCTCTCACTGCTCTCTGTCAAATAAATAAATAAAATCTTAAAAAAAAGAGAGAGAGAGAGAGAGGGAGAATTGGTTGTCTATCATAACTACTCCGTTTCAGATCTTCAAATGTTTTTTTATTATAATTACAACAAAATACAAACTCCTAACCATGACCTAGAAGGCTTTATATTTCCTCACCTCTCTCCCCTACCTCTCTGTTCTCTTGGCTGCTTAGACCAATCCAAACATTCTTTCTATTCCCTCTGTCCCTATACCAAGCTTGTTTTTAACTTAGGACCTTTACATGTTGCCATCTCCTATTCCTTGTACTGGTAACACTTGTGTTCATATACTCTCATGGTTGGGTCTTCCTCCTCACCAGTTTTTAGCTCTTTAGAAACATCTTCCATGACCACCCAAACTAAATTATACTAATTGCTATTATTCTCATTGCTCTGTTTTTTCCCCTCCAAGAGTAATAACCACTAACTGTATAATTAGTGCTTTCAACAGTCTTATTGATTTGTTTATTTTATTTACTTAATATTAATATTTTACCCACAAAAAGTAATCTCAGCAAGAATAGGGATCCTATATTTTTCAATAGTCCTGACGTGACATAAACAGTACCTAACTATTTGCTGAATGAGTGAATAAAAATGATAATAAATGTGATGGTAAAGGTAGTACGTGGCCTCAGAAAAGCACAGAGAAGGAATACTCTATCTAGGGTTGGGAGTGGGGAGGAAAGGTTTCTAGGAAGAAATGTCCAGAGACCTACCATATGATTTTAAATGTAGCTAGCTGAAGGAAAGGTAAAAGAAACAACTGAAAAGTCTAAATGATGAAAAATAAATCATCCAAGGACCTTAAAGAAGTGTGCTAAGGCTATATGATATACGGCAAGGAAGGGGATGTTTCAAGTCGACTGGGGAGGTAAATCAGGGACAGATGATAGCAAAATTATTTATACAGTGGTTGTCACAATGTAGAATAAATCCAACCTCATCACATGTCATATTCTTTAAAGTTACTCAGACTATTAAAGGACTTGACATAGGTTTTTTTTTTTTTTTTTTTTTAAGAAGTATCTATGACAAATGTAAAAATTAGCCTATCACAATTTTAAAGTTTCAGATAACATTGCTTCACAGTGTTTTGGTACTTTGTCGTATTTTATCAACCAGTGGTCTCCTCCAGGTGTTTACACCATAGAATTCTAGAACATTCCATACTGAACATTATGAAAGAAACAGTTTTAGCACTTTATGCCCACGTACAGCCATATAGGACCTAAGTATAAAATGCTTATTGCAATAGATGAGAAAAAAATGTCTCTGAAAATGTTACACATGGAGGAAACAGAATCCCTGTAATCCCAAAATTTCCATGGCAGACATTTAATTTGCTTTTTTCAACACTAGCTTAATCTTTTAATGCCTATGTTCCTTTAACAGTGCATAAAGCTGCTCGAAAGTCAGGGCTGAATAGTGTCCTTGTAAAGCTACCCACAGAGGAGAACTACTCCTAATAGTCCAGTAGTGGTGGAGCGTTGGTTGTTTTGTTTTGTTTTGTTTTTCCCAGGTATTCAGAGCCAAAGACTTGAATCTTGGCAGATGGAGCTCACCTTTTATCCTTCTGATGGGAGAACACCAAGGACTGGCTTTGCACTGATCTTCTAAATGAGATGAAAGAGCTTCATCTCTATTATGCAACCAATTTTAACTCACTTTTTTAATGCTATGAGACACTACATTAGAGAGCGTATCTCCAGGCACATCAGGATAGGTCTGAAGCTCCAAAATAAAAATGTGCAACAGCCTCACTGTTCAAACTTAAATTATTTACCTTCTTTATTTCATTATTTATAATTAGAATGAAGCTTAAACTTTTGATTTCAAATACAAGTTCCCATCCTTTTTATATTTTTCAATTTTTTTTTTTCAGGAAAAAATTTCTCAGAGAGTTTCTTAGTCACTTCTGAGATAATCACATGGTGCCATCCACAGAAAGTGAGGAACAGGTTTCTCTATTGATATCATTATAGCCTGCTTGTCACCTGCCATCCTGACCTGCAGGAAATCTCTGTTCTCCTTGGCAGGGACAGTCCTGCCCCCAGGAACCCCTCACAGCAGCATTTGGAACAGGTATAAAGGAACTTTGTCTGTCTTCAAACCAGGTGTGAGACAGGCCCTTTCCTTTAATCTCCCACAGTACAGCAGTGATATCACAGTAATTAATAATGAGTTTTACTAAAAGTTCAGGAATAATGAAAGAGAACTATAACATGGGGAATGACTTAAAACTACCCCATGGACACCATCCACTCAACCTGGATACTTTCCTAAGTCCCAGACTAATGGAATCCTCATCCCCAGTCATAGATATGCTTCAGTCTCCCCTATTTTCCAAGGCAGACCAAACTCTCTCCAAATTCAAAGTTAAGAAAATATTTTTCTTACATTGAGTTTAAAACCTTAGTTTTCTTGGCTCATTACTGGTGGCTTTCCAGAGTAATTAAGAAGAAGAGGGTAATTTCCCTTCCAGAAAATCTGTTCTTCCACATGTAGGAATATTCTGTAGACTTATGGCTCCAGCTGAATGTAGTCCAACATTAATTTTTTCTCAAAGTCTTAGTGAACCGGGTTTAAATAAAAAGCTACATAGAGGACATTACTAGCTCCATTCAACTGCAGCTGCATCAAAACTCAGTCTAATTTTTTCACCATTTCTGCTCATTAAAAACTCTAAAAATCTTAGGGTCCAGACCACTTGATTATGGTAAATTATTATTTTTTATGCCTAATAATAATTAACAACATGACCAGTAAAACTCTTCAATAAGTCAGGTATATTGAATATGCAATGATTCAATTAATTTTCAGACTTTAATGGTTTGTGTATCTTCACTAAAATTTTGAAAACAATTTCCACTTATTTATCTTTCAGTCAAACCCATTTCACATTTTATATTTCACATTCCTATGATGAGGCTTTTGAATAAATATTATGACAAATACTCTGTTCTGAATAGTTTGCAAATAGAAGGATCCTTTCACTTCACATGTCCATGGATAGATAAGAACAACTTGCAGAATGCTGTATCAATGTCCATGAGGCCTTCTTTTGGTCCTCACTCCCCTTGAAAAGAGTCAGCTAGGGGGCGCCTGGGTGGCTCAGTCATTAAGCGTCTGCCTTCGGCTCAGGTTATGATCCCAGGGTCCTGGGATCGAGCCCCGCATCAGGCTCCCTGCTCCACAGGAAGCCTGCTTCTCCCTCTCCCACTCTCCCTGTTTGTGTTCCCTCTCTCGCTGTGTCTATCTCTGTCAAATAAATAAATAAAATCTTTTAAAAAAAAAAAAAAGGGTCAGCTAAGAGGAGCAAGATGGCGGAGGAGTAGGAGACCTAATTTTGTCTGGTCCCAGGAATTCAGCTAGTTAGATACCAAACCATTCTGAACACCTACAAACTCAACAGGAGATTGAAAAAAAGAATAGCAGCAACTCTATGAACAGAAAAGCAACCACTTTCTGGAAGTGTATATTTTTCTGGGGTCATTGTTACTCTTTTAGCATTTTGTTCCCTCATTCATCTATTCTGCTCTGAACAAAATGACAAGATGGAAAAACTCACCTCAAAAAAAAGAACAAGAGGCAGTACTGACTGCCAGGGACCTAATCAATACAGACATTAGTAACATGTAGGAACTAGAGTTCAGAATGAAGATTTTAAAGATACTAGCTAGGCTTGAAAAAAGCATGGAAGATACTAGAGAAGCCCTTTCTGGAGAAATAAAAGAACCAAAAATCTAACCAAGTCAAAATCAAAAAGGTTATTAATGAGGTGCAATAAAAAATGGAGGTGCTAATTGCTAGGATAAATGAGGCAGAAGAGAGAATTAGTGACATATAAGACCAAATGATGGAGAATAAAGAAGCTGAGAAAAAGAGAGATAAACAACTATTGGATCACAAGGGCAGAATTCGAGAGATAAGTGATACCATAAGATGAAACAATATTAGAATAATTGGGATCCCAGAAGAAGAAGAAAGAGAGAGAGGGGCAGAAGGTATATTAGAACAAATTATAGTGGAGAAATTCCCTAATTTGGGGAAGGAAACAGGCATCAAAATCCAGGAGGCACAGAGAACCCCCCTCAAAAATCAATAAAAATAGATCAACACCTGACATCTAATAGTAAAACTTACAAGGCTCAGAGACAAAGAGAAAATCCTGAAAGCAGCTTGGGACAAGAGGTCTGTAACCTACAATGGCAGAAACATGAGATTGGCAGCAGACCTATCCACAGAGACCTGGCAGGCCAGAAAGGACTGGCATAATGTATTCAGAGCACTAAACGAGAAAAATATGCAGAAGAATACTATATCCAGCTAGGCTGTCATTGAAAATAGAAGGAGAGATCAAAAGCTTCCAGGACAAACAAGAAATAAAAGGATTTGCAACATGAAACCAGCCCTACAAGAACTATTGAAAGCGGTCCTCTAAGCAAAGAGAGAGCCTAAAAGTAACAGACCAGAAAGGAACACAGACAATATACAGTAACAGTCACCTTGCAGGCAATACAATGGCACTAAATTCATATCTTTCAATAGTTACCCTGAATGTAAATGGGCTAAATGCCCCAATCAAAAGACACAGGGTATCAGATTGGATAAAAAAACAAGACCCATCAATATGCTGGGTGGCAAGAGACTCATTTTGGACCCAAAGACACACCCAGATTGAAAGTGAGGGGGTGGAAAACCATTTACCATGCTAATGGACACCAAAAGAAAGCTAGGGTGGCAATCCTTATATCAGACAAATTAGATTTTAAACCAAAGACTAGAATAAGAGATGAGGAAGGATTCTATATCCTACTTAAAGGGTCTATCCAACAAGAAGATCTAACAATTATAAATATCTATGCCCCTAACATGGGAGCAGCCAATTATATAAGCCAATTAATAACAAAAGCAAAGAAACACATCGACAACAATACAATAATAATGGGGGACTTTAACAACCCCCTCACTGAAATGGACAGATCATCTAAGCAAAAGATCAACAAGGAAATAAAGGCTTTAAATGACACACTGGACCAAATGGACTTCACAGATATATTCAGAACATTCCATCCCAAAGCAACAGAATACACATTCTTCTCTAGTGCCCATGGAACATTCTCCTGAATAGATCACATCCTAGGTCATAAATCAGGTCTCAACTAGTACCAAAAGATTGGGATCATTCCCTGCATATTTTCGGAGCACAATGCTTTGACACTAGAACTCAATCACAAGAGGAAAGTCAGAAAGAACTCAAACACATGGAGGCTAAAGAGGACCCTACTAAAGAATGAATGGGTCAACCAGGAAATTAAAGAAGATGTAAAAAAAAATTCATGGAAACAAATGAAAATGAAAACACAACTGTTCACAATCTTTGGGATGCAGGAAAGGCAGTCCTAAGAGGAAAGTATATAGCAATACAAACCTTTCTCAAGAAACAAGAAAAGTCTCAAATACACAACCTAACCCTACACCTAAAGGAGCTAGAGAAAGAACAGCAAATAAAGCCTAAACCCAGCAAGAGAAGAGAAATAATAAAGATCAGAGCAGAAATCAATGAAATAGAAACCAAAAGAACAGTAGAACAGATCAACGAAACTAGAAGCTGGTTCTTTGAAAGAATTAATAAGATTGATAAACCCCTGGCCAGACTTATCAAAAAGAAAAGAGAAATGACCCAAATAAATAAAATCATGAATGAAAGAGGAGGGATCACAACCAACACCAAAGAAATACAAACAATTATAAGAACATATTATGAACAACTATATGCCAGCAAATTAGACAATCTGGAAGAAATGGATGCATTCCTAGAGATGTATAAACTACCAAAACTGAACCAGGAAGAAATAGAAAACCTGAACAGACCCATAACCAGTAAGGAAATTGAAGCAATAATCAAGAATCTCCCAACAAACAAGAGCCCAGGGCCAGATGGCTTCCCAGGGGAATTCTACCAAACATTTCAAGAAGAATTAATACCTATTCTTCTGAAACTGTTCCAGAAAATAGAAATGGAAGGAAAATTTCCAAACTCGTTTTATGAGGCCAGCATTACCTTGATCCCAAAACCAGACAAGGACCCCATCAAAAAAGGAGAATTACAGATCAATATCCCTGATGAACATGGATGTAAAAACTCTCACCAAAATACTAGCCAATAGGATCCAACAGTACATTAAAAGGATTATTCACCACGACCAAGTGGGATTTATTCCTGGGCTGCAAGGTTTGTTTGATATCTGCAAATCAATCATTGTGATTACAATACATTTATAAAAGAAAGAACAAGAACCATATGATCCTCTGAATAGATGCAGAAAAAGCATTTGACAAAGTACAGCATCCTTTCTTGATTAAAACTCTTCAGAGTGTAGGGATAGAGGGTACATACCTCAATATCATAAAAGCTATCTACAAAAAACCCACAATGAATATCATTCTCAATGGGGAAAATCTGGGGGCTTTTCCCCTAAGGTCAGAAACACAGCAGGGATGTCCACTAGCACCACTGCTATTCAACATAGTACTAGAAGTCCTAGCCAGAGCAATCAGACAACAAAAAGAAATAGAAGGCATCGGAATCAGCAAGGAAGAAGTCAAACTTTCACTCTTTGCAGATGATATGATACTTTATGTGGAAAATCCCAAAAGACTCCACCCCAAAACTCCTAGAACTCATGCAGGAATTCAGTAAAGTGGCAGGATATAAAATCAATGCACAGAAATCAGTGACATTTCTATACACCAACAACAAGACAGAAGAAAGAGAAATTAAGGAGTCAATCCCATTTACAACTGCACCCAAAACCATAAGATACCTAGGAATAAATCTAACCAAAGAGGCAAAGAACCTGTACTCAGAAAACTATAGAATACTCATGAAAGAAATTGAGGAAGACACAAAGAAATGGAAAAACGTTCCATGCTCATGGATTGGAAGAACAAATATTGTGAAGATGTCAATCCTACCTAGAGCAATCTACACATTTAATGAGATCCCTATCAAAATACCATCAACTTTTTTCAAAGAAATGGAACAAATAATCTTAAAATTTGTATGGAACCAGAAAAGACCCTGAATAGCCAGAAGAATGTTGAAAAAACAAAGCAAAGCTGGTGGCATCACAATTCCGGACTTCAAGCTCTATTACAAAGCTGTAATCATCAAGACAGTATGGTACTGGCACAAAAACAGACACATACATCAATGGAACAGAAGGGAGAGCCCAGAAATGGACCCTCAACTCTATGGTCAACTAATCTTTGACAAAGCAGGAAAGAATGTCCAATGGAAAAAAGACAGTCTCTTCAACAAATGGTATTGGGAAAATTAGACAGCCACATTCAGAAGAATGAAACTGGACCATTTCCTTACACCACACACAAAAATAGACCCAAAATGGATGAAAGACCTAAATGTGAGACGGGAATCCATCAAAATCCTAAAGGAGAACACAGGCAGCAACCTCTTCGACCTCAGCCACAGCAACTTCTTCCTAGACATATTACCAAAGGCAAGGGAAACAAGGGCAAAAATGAACTATTGGGACTTCATCAAGATAAAAAACTTCAGCACATCAAAGGAAACAGTCAACAAAACCAAAAGACAATTGACAGAATGGGAGAAGATATTTGCAAATGACATATCAGATAAAGGGCTAGTATCCAAAATCTATCTTATTATCTAACTTATCAAACTCAACACCCAAAGAACAAATATTTCAATCAAGAAATGGGCAGAAGACATGAACAGACATTTCTGCAAAGAAGACTTCCAAATGTCCAATAGACACATGAAAAAGTGTTCAACATCACTTGGCATCAGGGAAATATAAATGAGATACCACCTCACACCAGTCAGAATGGCTAAAATTAACAGGTCAGGAGATAACAGATGTTGGCGAGGATGTGGAGAAAGGGGAACCCTCCTACACTGTTGGTAGGAATGCATGCTGGTGCAGCCACTTTGGAAAACAGTATGGAGGTTCCTCAAAAAGTTGAAAATAGAGCTACCCTAAGTCCCAGTAATTGCACTATTGGGTATTTACCCCAAAGATACAAATGTAGTGATCTGAAGGGGTACGCACTCCCCAATGTTTATAGCAGCAATGTCCACAATAGCCAAACTATGGAAAGAGCCAAGATGTCCATCAACAGATGAATGGATAAAGAAGAGGTGGTATATATATACATAATGGAATATTATGAAGCCATCAAAAAATGAAATCTTGCCATTTGCAATGACGTGAATGGAACTAGAGGGTATTATGCTAAGCAAAATAAGTCAATCAGAGAAAGACAAGTATCATATGATTTCATTGATATGAGGAATTTGAGAACGAAGACAGAGGAACATAAGGGAAGGAAGGAACAAATGAAACAAGACAAAACCAGAAAAGGAGACAAACCATATGAGACTCTTAATCTCAGGAAAACAACTGAGGGTTGCTGGAGTGCTGGGAGGTGGGAGGGATGGGATGGCTGGGTGATGGACATTGGGGAGGGTATGTGCTATGGTGAGCACTGTGAATTGTGTAAGACTGATGAATCACAGACAGGTACCCCTGAAACAAATAATACATTACAAGTTAAAAAAAAAAAAAGAAAAAGTAGGAAGGGAAAAATGAATGGGGGAAAATCGGAGGGGGAGATGAACCATGAGAGACTATAGACTCTGAGAAACAAACTGAGGGTTTTAGAGGGGAAGGGAGTGGAGGGATGGGTTAGCCCGGTGATGGGTATTAAGGAGGGCACATATTGAATGGAGCACTGGGTGTTATATGCAAACAATGAATCATGGAACACTACGTCAAAAACTAAAGAAAAAAAAAAAAAAAGACTATAGGGGATATCTCTGTATTACTTCTTACAATTGTGTGTGAATCTAAAATTATCTCAAAATAACAATTTTAATTAAAAATATATATGATCAAGCAGGGTAAAAATTCTATGGGATGTTTATTCAGGCTTTTTTTTTTTTTTAAAGCCCAAAATAAGATGTATGGATACCACATGTGTCATTGATTAAATCATTCTGGTAGAATTAAAAATAAAAAAAAAGAAAAGAGTCAGCTAAAATGATAATTTATAAAACTTTTAAATACATAGAACAATGTTTTCACATTAAAACTTTAGACACATCGCCTTAAACAAAAAGAGTAATCTCTTTCATCTTTTCCTTTAAAACTTGCAAATGAAGTTTAGAGACACAAGATCAGTATTCTCACTTAAAATGAACAGCTTATGGACCCAGTATTTCACTTGAAAAATAGAGAAGGAAGTGTTATAAAACAAAACATATATATACATAAAGAGAGGAATTTAGATAATCATATAAAATATGAAGAAGCTATTCCCGGGTGCCTGGGTGGCTCAGTTGGTTAAGCGACTGCCTTCAGCTCAGGTCATGATCCTGGAGTCCCTGGATTGAGTCCCGCATTGGGCTCCCTGCTCAGCAGGGAGTCTGCTTCTCCCTCTGACCCTCCCGCCCTCATGTGCTCGCTCTCCTCATTCTCTCTCTCTCAAATAAATAAATAAAATCTTTAAAAAAAAAAAAGAAGCTATTCCCTTTTTTGGAAATAAATTTACATCATCACATATAAAGAGTGTTTTTGTTTTTAAATCCTAATATTAAGTAATAGCAATTAAAAGACCCATCCACAAAATGCTCAAAAATAAGTAAGTAAAAGTTTATGGTTTTACAAAGATTCTCAGGATTTTCACACATGAACTAGAAAATTGGGTTATATAGGTTCATGTAGGTCAAATACACATAGGTCTAACATTGTCTCATCCTTTAAAAGTGGAGCCTTCTGGGTACAAAGAGTGTCATTGTGACTTGTGGATTCTGGGGTGCTTAAATAGACTGACCATAAACTGTCATTGCAAACCAGGGTATTTTTGAGAGCTACAGGATTGCTGTTTGTAATTATGAAGGCAAACAAAAATATCTACGTAGATCCTCTACCACTAACCTATACTCTTCCTTGCAAACAAGTCAGCTATTATCATTTTTTTACTATGTCTCACATCAGCTATCACTTTAGCATAATGTTCTCTGAATGTCTCACATTTTCACAAGTCATTACACTTCTACCTAGCCCTAATATTAAATAAAATCCCACATGAAACACACGCCATTCATTATAAAGTTAACCCTTTCCTCATTCATTCAACATATAATTATTGCTGGCTCTTCCTTAAAGCTTTGAAGCAACTACCTTTTGCTGGTAAAGAAGAAAGTGTAGGATACCTTAAGCTTTTTTTTTTTTTTTCTTCCACGTTTTTATTTAAATTCCAGTTTTTTAACATATAGTGTAATATTAGTTTCAGGAGTAGAATTTAGTGATTCATCACTAATATATAACACCCTCCCTTAAGCTTCTTACCTCAAAATATATGAATGTCAACATGCTATTGAGCTCCATTGTTACAATAGTAATTTGAAAACATTCTTGCAATAATTTTCAGCTAAGATTCTTCATTGTTAAATAAAAGTAGTAGAGAAATTTTAAATTAATAAAATATTATGTAATAACCAAATATATAGAGTGTTTGAATAAAAAACTACAGTAAGTGTTATGAACAATTAAAAAATAAAGCCAAATTTCCAAAAGGAACATTCATTTTAGAAGAAAACATAAATGTATTATATACTAAAATGGCAGTAAAATGGGAAGAATTACCTGGGTGAATGTAGTCCTAAAGAGATATAAAGAAATTATTTCTCCTGAATGATAGAAAAGTCACCTATAATGAAATCTGCCTTTTGCCTATGTATGTATATCCTCCTTTCTAGTAAAGCACTCTGATGCTTTTTTAAGAAATCATCCCTAATCCACTTTCAGGTCATGCAGTCTTAATAGGATTTACTCTTTCCTCTGTTCCCATTTTCTGGCTCCAGTAATAAACCCATGACCAAGGCCAAACCAATCAACAGTGTATATTTCCTTGGGCACATTCATTGTTTTAAGATGAGCACATGGCTCAAGTCAAACCAATGAGACTCCATTCTGGCTTCTGAAAATACAAGCACCCTCTCACGGATGAGACCATCAGCCTGCAATTTCAAAAATCCATCACATGGATAGATCTCCTCTGAAAGTGAAATCAGTTGAGAAAAGAAGAAGGAGGAGGAGTAGAAGAATAAAAAGAAGAAGAGGAGGAAGACCAAAGAGGTTTGATCTGCTAATATTGTTTCCGTAACTGTAGGCAGATGTGGCTAAAGAAACTCTGCTATATTTTTTAGTTGCATGAAATAATAAATTGATCCTTTTTATTGTTTGATTTCCTCCTCCCTGTTTTGTTTTTGTTTTTGATTTTTTTTTTTAAAATCTAAAGCCGTCCATTTTTGGTTCCAGACCAGGCTAATGCTTCATCAGAAAGGAGGTAAAATTAACTTTAACATACAGAGAAAGTTAATGATATTGCAGCCAGAGGGGAAAAGTAAACAAGGGAAATGATCCAGGAAAACATGCTTAAGATGGGGGTTTACGTGGAATACAGCAGGGGGACAAAGGAGATATCATAGTGGAAAATACGCTGCAGAGTCAGTGGCAAGATTGTGCACATTCTTCAGTGTCAAAACCAGAAGTTGGAATTATATTTTGCAGGCAAAAAAATTGTGTCATAGGCTATTTTAGACAGAGTAGGAGAATGACATGATCAGCTCTGAAACTTTGGAAGATTATGCTGACGACATTAAATAGAATGGTTTTAGGGGAGGAAATTCTAGAGAAGGGGTGGCAGGCTCGTGTGCTGACCCAGAGGAATAGAGCACTTTGGTGAAGGAGCTGCACCCAGAGGACATAAAATAGAATGGATGATAAAGTCTGCTTAACTCAGGACTTCCCCACTTACGAGGTCCTGCCATTTCTTTTTACTTAATGTGACATATTAAAGTATATTAAAGATGATGGTAGGTTTGATGTCAGTGAAAGCTGATATGTAAAAGCACGAATAGAGTATTAGAGTTTCTGTGCTCAGATGCTCATAAACAGAAACAAAAGGCATCAGAGACTCCTCACATTAAATAGAATTAATAATGGGGAGGGCTGGGTGGCTCAGTTGGTTAAGTGTCCAACTCTTGATTTCAGCTCAGGTCTTGATAAAAAAAAAAAAAAATGGAATTGGTAATGTACTAAAAATCAGTTTGTCCACCAGAAAAAAAAATGTGTCTGTGTGACTTAAATTTTATGGATGATGGTACTATTGTAAACTGTTTCAAAACTCATGTATTATAGTTTGAAATGTCATTTGAAATAACACCTTTCAGAAATCTCTGTTGAATCTTGGATTAGGTTTGAAAAACAAAACAAACAAACAAAAAACCATAATGTGAAGAGTCCACTTAATTCATTTTGTTTTATCAAAATCATAACTGTCTCCATGTGATGGTAAGCACATTTAGAGAGTTATAATTGTACTAAATTCCAGGTCAAAATTAAAGTTTAAACTGGACAATGATAAAGGAATTAAACTTACCTGTAGGTGGATATGAGGACCATAATAGAAGGAGCATAGTCAAAATTTCAGATGATTTGCTTACATTTGAAAAACGATCATGATAATGAATTTCTGAAGGAGATATATATTCAATTGGGTATAATGACCTTATGTTTATGGTGCCTGGAATGATAAAGGCTCAGCTCCTTAAAGGATGAAAGGCTAGACTCACTAATATTCCATGTGATCCAGAAATGTGAAGAGAAGGAAATATGATTATTAGGAAAGATTGATTAAAACTGGAGGGAGAGAAAAAAGGAATTGGGAAGAATCAAGAAGTTTTTGTAACATACATAGAATGCACCAAATTCATGTTTTGAACCAATACAACTACTAAAATAAATAAATACATAATAAAGAAATAGATACATAGATAGTAAATCTAATAAAATTATAAAGGAGATGAACTTGAATTCTAAAACATTTCTCAAATAGTACAAATGAGGTTAGGAAAGATGGGTTACTGGTCATGGTTCTCCAGAGAAACAGAACTTACATATATATGTACATAGATATATATATGTAGTTAACCCTTGAACAATATGAGCTTGAAATTTGCAGGTCCACTTATCCATGGATATTTTTTGATAAATGCAGTACCATATTGTAAATGTGTTTTCTGTTTTTTATAGTTCTCTTAGTAACATTTTATATTCTCTAACCTACTTTATTATAAGAATAGAGTATATAATACATATAATGTACAAAATAGGTATTAATTGGCAGTTTATATTATTGGTGAGGCTTCTAATAAACAATAGACTATTAATAATTAAGTTTTGGGGAATCAAAAGTTATATATAGATTTTCTACTGCATGGAGGTTGGTGCCCCTAGTCCCCATTTGTTCAAGGGTCAACTGTGTACATATATACAGATGGACTAAACACTTCAATTAAAAGACAAAAATAAAAATTAAATTATGCGTCTTTAAGAGGAGATATACATTTAAAATAAAATAAAATATATATAAATACATATATATTTATATACATAAATATATAAGAGAGAGAGAGAGAGACAAGACAAAGACAGAAACAGAGATTTATTATAATGAATTGGCTCATGGGATTATGGAGGTTGACAAGTCCCAAGATCTGCAGAGTGAGTTCATAAACTGGAGACCCAGGAGAAAGCCAAAGGTGGCATTGCAGTCCGAAAGCTGGGACCCATAGCACACATGTATCATTTTGAGTCCAAAAGCAGGAAAAAAAAATAAATGTCTCATTTTGCTTAAGGGAGTAAAACTTTTTGTTGGGGGAGGGTCAACTTTTTGTTCTATTTAGGGCTTCAAATGATGGGATGAGGCCCACGCACCCTGGGGAGAACAATCTGCTTTGCCCATTTAAATTTTATTCTCATCCAAAAACTTCCTCACAGAAACAGCCAGAATAATGTTTGATCAAATATCTGAGCACCCCATGGCCCAGTTGACCGATAAAATTAACCATCAAAGTAAATAAAGGAAAAACAAAACTGTTGCAAATAGAAAACATATAGCAAGATGGAACATTTAATTCCAATCATATAAAAATGATATTAAATATAGATGGACTAAATCCTTCAGTTAAAGACAAAAAAAAAAACAAAACTATGTGTCATTAAGAGGAGATAAACATTTAAAATAAGATATATATAAATTAAAAGTAAAAATATTGAAAAGAAGATTTCTATGAAAATACAAATCATAATAAATCTGGACAATTATATTAATAGCAGACACAGTAGCCCTCAGTGTATGCAATATTACCAGAGATAAAGAAAGGTACTTCATAGTAATCATCATAGTAAAATCAAGTCAACAACAACAAAAAAGATATTATAAAACCAAATATAGGGGCGCCTGGGTGGCTCAGTCATTAAGTGTCTGCCTTCGGCTCAGGTCATGATCCCAGGGCCCTGGGATCGAGCCCCGCATCAGGCTCCCTGCTTCGCGGGAAGCCTGCTTCTCCCTCTCCCACTCCCCCTGCTTGTGTTCTCTCTCTCGCTGTGTCTCTCTCTGTCAAATAAATAAATAAAATCTTAAAAAAAAAAAAAAACAAATATAGATGAACCTAATATCAAAACTTAAAATAATATATGAAATATAAACTAACAACTGAAAATACAAAGAGTCAGATATACAATGACAGGAGAGCCCAATATTTCATAGAACAAATAGAAAACTGAGTAAATATATAGGCAATTTCAAGAAGACCAACAACAAACTCAAACTAATTAATAGAGATCAGTACAAGCAACAATTTTAGAATATAATTCTTTCTAAAGAAAGAGGAATGGTCAGCAAGATAAACTATAAACTGAGCCATAAAACAAGTCTTAAAAAATTTAAAAGCATTGAAATCACACAGATTATGTCCTCTCATGTTGATAAAAGTGGTATCTGGTATTTATTTTAGATGTTAAGATTCTCCAATATACTGTTAACCAATCTAAATTCATCTTCAAATAATACATACCTTTTCATGCATAGTACATGAAACAGTATTCACATTTCCTCCATCCTGCTGATTATTTCTGTCACTCATTTAACTTAGTCATATGCAATAATCACCCATTCCTCATATCAGTGAGGTCATATGATACATGTCTTTCTCTGTTTGACTTATTTCGCTCAGCATAATACCCTCCAGTTCCATCCACGTCGTTGCAAATGGCAAGATCTCATTCCTTTTGATGGCTGCATAATATTCCATTGTATATATATATACCACATCTTCTTTATCCATTCATCTGTTGATGGACATCTTGGCTCTTTCCACAGTTTGGCTATTGTGGACATTGCTGCTATAAACATCGGGGTGCACGTAGCCTTTCGGGTCCCTACTTTTGTATCTTTGGGGTAAATACCCAGGAGTGCAATTGCTGGATCATATGGTAGCTCTATTTTCAACTTTTTGAGGAACCTCCATACTGTTTTCCAGAGTGGCTGCACCAGCTTGCATTCCCACCAACAGTGTAGGAGGGTTCCCCTTTCTCCACATCCCCGCCAACATCTGTCATTTCCTGACTTGTTAATTTTAGCCATTCTGACTGGTGTGGGATGGTATCTCATTGAGGTTTTGATTTGGATTTCCCTGATGCCGAGTGATGTTGAGCACTTTTTCATGTGTCTGTTGGCCATTTGGATGTCTTCTTTGGAAAAATGTCTGTTCATGTCTTCTGCCCATTTCTTGATTGGATTCTTTGTTCTTTGGGTGTTGAGTTTAAGAAGTTCTTTATAGATTTTGGATACTAGCCCTTTATCTGATATGTCATTTGCAAATATCTTCTCCCATTCTGTCGGTTGTCTTTTGGTTTTGTTGACTGTTTCTTTGGCTGTGCAAAAGCTTTTTATCTTAATGAAGTCCCAATAGTTCATTTTTGCCCCTGCTTCCCTTGCCTTTGGTAATATGTCTAGGAAGAAGTCGCTGCGGCTGAGGTCAAAGAGGTTGCTGCCTGTGTTCTCCTTTAGGATTTTGATGGATTCCCGTCTCACATTTAGGTCTTTCAACCATTTTGAGTATATTTTTGTATGTGGTGTAAGGAAATGGTCCAGTTTCATTCTTCTGCATGTGGCTGTCCAATTTTCCCAACACCATTTGTTGAAGAGACTGTCTTTTTCCATTGGACATTCTTTCCTGCTCTGTCAAAGATTAGTTGACCATAGAGTTGAGGGTCCATTTCTGGGCTCTCTATTCTGTTCCACTGATAGCAAGAGGGGAAGAATGAAGGGGGGGAAATCGGAGGGGGAGACGAACCATGAGAGACGAGGGACTCTGAAAAACAAACTGAGGGTTCTAGAGGGGAGGAGGGTGGGAGGATGCGTTAGCCTGGTGATGGGTATTAAAGAGGGCACGTTCTGCATGGAGCACTGGGTGTTATACACAAACAATGAATCATAGAACACTACATCAAAAACTAATGATGTAATGTATGGTGATTAACATAACAATAAAAAATAAAAAAAAAAAGCTGTTGTAAAAGCAAGACACACACCCTTGCAAGGAATTGAGTTTATCAGTGCTCAGTATTCTTCCCAAACTTCTTGCAATGTCAAAGAGGCCACACTCTGCTGATTAATCAGTTTCTGCTAGCAAGTCCAGCATGAGGATATTTGACTTTTCACTGCCAATTTCTTGATAGTAACAGCTTCCTGATCATGAATGTTTCCTGATTACAGCACCTGCTCATGGATCTGAAATTAGCAGTTGTAGTAACAACTTTTCAATACACAGGTAATTTTATGATTGTAGAAAGGCGGTAATGTTCTGGTGGCCCAATTCTACAGGATCATTCTCAAAGTCAATCCTTAAAATTGAATCTATAGTGTATTCAGAGTTCTTTTTGATTTTTCTGGCCATTTACATTCTCTCTCTCTTTTTTTTTCTTTCTTGAACTAGTCTATTATTTAAGGTACAGCCTAAGCTGCTTTCAAAATGAAAGAAAAATTCCAATGTCTCAGTCATGGTAGATCTTTTCTCTTTCTCTCTCGCTGAACAGTCTAGAAGTAGGTAAATAGCCCAAACTGCTCTAACTGCTCATCCAGAGAACCTGTTTCTTTCTTTCTGTCACTCTGTCCTCCCCTCATCTGTATAGTTACAGGGGTTAGTAAGTGCCCTATCAGCATTCCAGCCCTTGAAACTGGGAAAGCAAAAGTAGACATCAATCAACCTCCTTATATAGAAGACATACAGCAGTTGTGATTTCCAGTTCTATCCAATTCCTTTGGTAATAATCTAATCATAAAGCCCCAACTGGTGAAAAGTAAATTAGGAGACATATTGTCAAATGGGTAATGTGTGCTATGTTAGAAACCTCAGGGAATTCTATAACCACCACAAAGAATGGAAGAATTGCAATATCTGTCACAATAAGTTAAGGTAAATTCTGTTTTTATGTTCATTATATATTTTTAAGGTTTTCATTTATTTATTTGTGAGAAAGAGCATGAGCAGGGGGAGGGGCAGAGAGAGACGGAGAAACAGACTCCCTACTTAGCAGGGAGCCAGACATGGGGCTCGATCCTAGGATCCCGGGATCACGACCTGAGCTGAGGGCAGCCGCTTAACTGACTGAGCCACCCAGGTGCCCCCAAATTCTGTTTTTAAAAGTGGAACATGAGCAATACGTACTGAGTTGCCATAATTTCTACCCTAGTGTCCTCCATAATAATATAATCCATTCATTCCTTAAGCATATATTGGGCCTACCATATTCTAGTTATGTAACAACAATGGTCCCTATCCACAAGATGCTTAGAGAATAGTGTTATGGACAGGCAAGTAGACAGTAAATACAACAATATAGCTAACATCTGAGTCCATATACGTGCGTCATGCTATTTCATTGCTTTATGTTTTTAAGTTTTGTAAGCTTTGAGATTACTTAAGGAAGTACTTATTATTATACCTACTTTAAAGTTAAGAAATCTGAGAGACAGCTTATACAACTTGTCTAAGATCACAGCAGTATTTAAACTGGAGAACCAGAGTTTAGATTCAGATTTTATTATTCCAGATGAATTCACTTAACCATTTTGTCATACTGACTTTCACTATGTGTTAAGAGGATACTAAAGTACTCAGATGAAGCAATTAGAGCACATCACACATACACGCAGAAGGAAAACACAAACCAAAAGGAAGGTCGGAAGTTGTTTGGGGCTGTGATGTATAGGCAGAAGCTGTGGTACACTTATACAATGGAATACGTCTTAGAGATAAAAAGAACAGATTACTGATATATGCTAAAGCAGGTATGAATCAAAAACAAGAGTATATACTGTGTGATTCTAGTTATATCAAGTTTTAAAAGGGATAAGAATAACAATATAAAAAATAAAGTATCAGAACAGCAGTAGCCTCATCAGTTTGTTCTCTGTAGTTAAGAGTGTTTCTTGGTTTGCCTCTCTTTTTCTTCCCCATTTATGTTGATTTTTTTTGTTTCTTAAGTTCCATGTATGAGTGAAATCATGTGGTATTTGTCTTTCTCTGATCGACCTCTTTCATTTAGTATTATATGTAAAATGTGAATAATGAAATAAAAAATGGTATAGTTAAAGAAAAAGAATGATTAGAGAATGGTAAAAATGAATACTAACAACAATTCACCATAAGAATAAAAATAAGGTAAAATAGAGTAGAAACATTAAAATAAATTGACAGAAAAAAAAAAAACAAGGAAGAACAGCAGTAGGCTCTAGAAGTATAGCTGAGTAGGTAGAAACAAAAGAGAAGTTTCTAGGGATGACAGAAGTGTGCTATACTTGAGTGTTAAAGTTAGCTATATTTTACAATTAAAATTTTGCCTTTAATTTTCACTTTTTTAAACCTCTAATTCAGTTTTTGCATTTCAATGGCAGTGGGGATTAGGCATTTTGTTAGACCTTCTGTATATTCTAGGTCTGAGCAAATGAAGAAATATATTAAGATTAAAAGATAGAAAATTAAAAATGGTTTCCTTCTCAGATGTAAGCAATAGAGAAGTGGGAGATGATGGAAAAGAGTCAAGATTCACTACCTGAGTTTTGGCTTTATCAACAGAAAATGTGGTGTCATTTAGAGAGATGAGAGAAGGAGGAAAGAAGAGGTAGGGAGATATATCTCAGGAAACAGACATTGATTGAATATTGAATCTAAGAGAGTGGATGAAACTTCCCAGAGACAGGGTGTAAATTAAAAAGAAGACAAAGAAGATATTTTGGAGTGGGGATATTTGTGAAAAAATATGTTACATGGAGAATCAGGATTGAATTGCAATGAAAGCAATGGTAATAAGTCAAATGGAATGATTTTTTTGTGTGTGTTCCATAAAGTATTAGTTCTCAAACTTTAGTATACCTCAGCATCACTCGACTGGAAGGGTTTTTAAAATACAGATTTTCACAGATTATTGGATTGTACCTCCCGTATCTGTTCAGTATGTCTAAGGTAAATGGAGGTAGCATTTACTTCTGAAACGAATTTATGTTGCTCTTGCTGATACGTCAGTTTCAGAATAATTACACTATACGAATGATATTTTATTGATTCTCCATTTCTGATGGATTAATCAGTATCATTGTCAATTATTCAAAGTAAACAGAAGGAGGGGCTTTCCATAGTAAACCTGAAAGAATAAACTAAGTAAAAATGAAGAAAATTATAAGACACATATGCATGCATATACGCATATAAATATATTCATATATAACTCCACATACAATGACATGTATTCCATTGGGGAGAATGGTTACTATTTCTACAAAGATATCACATGAACAAATTATGACTAGATTATTTTACTTTATTTCAGCTATATTAATATTCATTATCTCACCAAAGTAATTGGCTATAATTACAACTATTATGATGTCAGGTTTTTGGCCATTTATTTTTCTAGTTGTTAGTAAAAAAGTTAATAAGCCTGAAAAGAGAAAAAAATTAAACAAAATTAATGATTTAGAAAGCAAGAATATTGGAAATTAGAGACAGTGTTATGACTCTTTTACAAAGAATAGATCACAGAATTATTAGTACACAAAGATGTCTATCTTAATTTTATTAAATAGTCTTTTCATATCCTTATTAGTATATTGGATTCTTCCCTTTTTTTCATTGCTTTGAAGGCATAGAAATTATAATAGAAGTTTCTTATCTTCAAATATCTTTCTACATCTTTTAGAAAATTTAGGAATAAAAATTAGTTGTAAATTCATATAAGGATTAATTGAAAAAAGCAAGAACTGGAAACCATGAAGAAGCTAAGTAAATACTGGTGAAGAGGATAAAATGAATCTCAAATCAATAGTATAACAATAATATATATATATTCCTTCTTGGAAGGAGCATGCATCTACCGTCTTAGGTCAAAAAGCTCACATCCAATGTTGACATGTAGCACTTAACAATTATGGATGTGATTACATATGCATGTATGTATAGATGTATAGGCTTAGATACAAAGAATTTTTTTTCAGTTTGATTCCTATTACTCAGCAATAGTGAGGTTTGAGGGGAAAAGTTTAAAAGTTAAAAATTTTAAGAAGAAATGAAGCCATGTAAGTCAAAGGGACATTTTAAATAATTTAAATAATTTAAGTCATATAATGTATTTTAACCAGAAAAGTAGCAATAAAAAATGAAACAATTGGAAAGCAAAGGGTGTTTCACTGTTGTTTATTTGTTGCAAGAATTTGGCATTTATACAGATGAAAATGGGGAAAGATATAATAATAAAAATAAATATTTTAGCTTATATATTCTAAAGTAGCCAAAATTTTACTTAGATGTTAAACATATAACATATGTATGTTAATATATAACATAAGTTATATATTACTTTTGAGTTCATTAAAATATCAATATACTAAATAAACTAGGTATTATATAACATGTATTTTATATCATCTTTATTTGTCAAAGCACCTTTAAAAACAATGTCTAATAAATCCTTGATTAGGTGACTGCTACTTGGATTTGTGGATTTACATGGAAATGGAAGTTTAAAAGGTAAGGAAAGAAAAACTTTTTAGCAAACATCTGCACCTCAGTGTGATTGTTAATAACAAACATCTTTTTTAAATGAAACTTAAAGCTTAAGGGCTTGAAGGTGAAGAGGATAATATATTATTTTGTATTATTTGGAAACTCACTCTTCATCAATCATGTTTTTGGGAGAAATTTTATTTTTTCTATGAACACAGGTTAGGATTTTGGAGCATACAGAAGTTAATCCTTTTTTGAGGGAAAAGGAATCAAGGGATAAAGCTGAGGGACATAGATTTCTCCCATGTTGCTTTAATACTCATTGTGAAATGTTATATAGTTTTCTGTTTCTCTTATCAAATATTTACACTTAGGTTATTTATGAATTTGACTTACTGAGAACCTATTATATACCAGGTATGATTCTAAATGAAGGGAAAAAAGAAAGAAAAACAAACAAACTTTTTCCTCCAAAGGAGGTTTTATTCTGAGGTGGGGGTAGATACAAGAATGAACAAATAAATAAAGCATCTAATGTATCAGATGACATGGAGAAAAATAAAGCATGGAATGTGGGTATGTGGAAGAAAGGAAAGAGTTGATATTTTAAATGAGGGTGGTTAGGAAATGCTTCCTGATAAGATGACATTTGAGCAAAATGGAGGAAGATGAGGGAAGAATCCATGTGGGTATCCAGGAAAATGGTATTCCAGGCAGAGATACAGCAAGTTCAAAACCTCTAAAAGAGCTATTTTTGGTGTGTTCATGTAAAAGCAAATAGGTCAGAATTGCTGGAGGAAAGTACATGAAGAGAAAGAGCAGTAGAAGATGGAGATAAAGAGTCAATAACAAGAAGAACTTAAAATCATATAGGTCCTTACAAGTGTATGCAAAGGAATCCACTGGAAGATGAGGAGCAGAGTGTCATAACTTAATTTATGTCCAGCAGGATCATTCTAATTACTGTGTTGTTTATAGATTGAGGCCTAGGGCAGGAAGCAAGAAGGTAAGAATGAAGACTAAGAGGCTATTGCAACAATGCAGTAGAGATATTTTGTAGCTTTACTCATGATAGTAGCAGGACAGGTAAAAAAAAAAAAATTATGATTCTGGGTATTTTGAAAATAGAGCCATCATGATTAACTACTTGTTTGGATGTGAACAGTGACAAAAATAAAGGAAGCAGGAATCTAGGTGATACTAAGCTACTTGGCCAGAGCTATTGAAAGTTGCTGTCCACAAGAAAATGAAGACATGATGTAGGCTATATTTAAATATTTTGTTTGGTCCATGAGTTTTATGTCACACAAGTCATATCACTAGAAGAAAAAGAGAGCAACAACATAGTTAATGGAGAGTTGAACATTTGAAACTGAGGCTATGGAGATAATGTAGTTACTGGAAATAAGAGGGTTCAGGGAAATGCTGCTCAATTAATTTAATTTTCACTAAAATGTGGAAGACTACATGAGTAGCAAGATTAATAAGGAGGAAGATCAGGAGTTCTTTTCAGCGTGCTAACTTTTAGTTGCCAATTACTCATGTATAGGAGATGTCCAGTAGTCTGTAGAATATAGGACTTGTCATCATATATATGATATTTAAAGCCATTAGTCTATATGTTAACAATTAAGGGATTAATAAAAATAAGGAAGAGAGGTTTCTCAAGGACTGACTACTCAAACAATACAAAATGTTGATGACTAAAGCATAAGATGAAGCAACCTTCAATGGAAAGTGAGAAAGAGAAGTGGGTGAAATAGGAAAAGAAACAGAGTGTTTTGATCCAGAACCCAAATAATGCAAAACTTCCACTTGATGAACTGTATCAAAAGTTAGTAATAGGCTAAAAGAACATTAGAATTACAAATTGACCATTGTATTTAGCAATGTAGTGAGCAGGTGTGAGAAGAACAGTTACTATAAATGGTAGACTAGTAGCCAGAAGTGATTGCATACATTAAAGAATGAAAGGGGCAGAACTGGAAGACAGTAATAGTTAACATTCTTAAAGAGTGCAAAGTTTTAAGAGAACAGAGAAATGAAGTCAGGAAAGGCTTTATTTGTTGCTGGTTTTATATTTGTTTGTTTTAAAGGCAGATTTTTGTGGTTTTTTTTTTTTTTCAGTTTTTTATACTGATAGGAATATTCATTATTCTAGAGACAGAAAATGAGAAGCACTGGAGCAATGTCTTTGATTAGGTGAGAGGAAACAGTGCATAAATAGAGGGGTGACATCATCTGGAAACATGAACAGTCATTCATATTAACATGAGAGGAGGGAAGACAAGGGAAAGAAAAGTTTATAAAATAGTCATCTCAGGAAGTGGCAGACTGAAAGGATTTGGAAAATATAATAGACTTCCCAAGAAGCTTAAAGGATCCACTTGAAGTTAATAGTCATGATTATAATGTGAAAATATTCCGCATAAATTTGTTTGCTAGCCAGTCATGTTCAGCTGCGCAAGTCCTGCTAGAAGTCTGCATTTGTCTTTGAATTTTGCCAACTGAGATGGACCATACTAGAGAAGAGTAATCTGATGGTACTTGCAAGGGTATGATTATAATGATAAATTGTGGGTCATCAAGGAAATGAGGATATGATGTATGTTATAATGAGACATTTGATGTATGTCATAGAAATCATGTTGCTAGAAGAAATAAGAAACAAGTTAGTAACTGGAAAGTTGGGCCTTTGAATTTCAGGGTATGGGGAGGATATGGTTACAGGGAATAAGAAGGTTTAGGGAAGTGCCACCCAGTAAAAAATTCTGTGATTATTAGAAAGTTCATATAGCCACAATAACCCACGAATAAATCTGGCTATTGAGTCATTGATATGTGGCTAGTGTAACTAAGGAATTAACTGATATTAATTAAAGACCTACATATTGCTCTTGACCAGGAATGAGGGGCTGAGGAAGAGTAAAGGAATAGCACATAGCATTAGAGAAAGGGAAAGTGAGCTAGAGTTGAGGAGGAATGACCAAGGTGATAATAGATGATTAGTTTTTATACTCATGGGTAAGGAGCGGTATAGTCTGATGATATGAGATTCAAACCTGGAACATTTTAGGGAAAAAAAAGAGACATTGTTTTAGATATTAGAACTGGCAGTGGCAGCCAGTAGAATAGGATGTTGAGAAAGCAAATGTCCATTCCTGGAAAGGGTTGCATGGGAAGTCATGTCCTCAAGGGAGAGCCATGTTTCAGTTGGAATAATAAGGTAAAGAAAATCTTCAGGTATAGATAGGATATTTTGCTGAAAAATCACCTGGGTTAAAGATGTCATGGTAGAATGGTTTCTTAAACTTAGGAGAAGGGTGAGTTGGGATAACTTAAGTAATTAACCAGATAGATGATAGATAGATGGATAGATGATGATGATGATGATAGATAGATAGATAGATAGATAGATAGATAGATAGATAGATAGATAGATGATAGATAGATGATAGATAGATGATAGATAAACAGATGATAGAGAGATAGATAATAAATGGTAAGGAAGGAAGGAAGGAAGGAAGGAAGAAGGAAGGAAGGAAGGGAGGAAGGAAGAATGGAAGGGGTTTTATGGGGATGAGAAATGACCTTGGAGTCCTAGGCATCTTATGAGAACTGCTATAAATAGGGGTAAAGAACATAATAAAGTTAATCCTGATTTTCACAGAGCAGATAGATTTTGCTATATTCTCTTTGGACAGTAAATATATCATTCATTTCATTCAACAAATAATAATTAACCATCAGCTAGGTGTCAGACATGATACAAAACTCCAAGGAACAAGTGCACACCATAAAATGGACATGGTTTCCACATATATTTTCTTTTTTTTTTTTTAAAGATTTTATTTATTTATTTGACAGAGAGAGACATAGTGAGAGCAGGAACACAAGCAGGGGGAGTGGGAGAGGGAGAAGCAGGCCTCCCGCGGAGCAGGGAGCCCGATGTGGGACTCGATCCCAGGACGCTGGGATCATGACCTGAGCCGAAGGCAGACGCTTAACGACTGAGCCACCCAGGCGCCCCTCCACATATATTTTCTGCCAAAAATACCTCTTAGGGTACCAGAGTCCATACCTATAATCTGCTGTGTAAATGAGTACTTTGTATATTGTGTATTTTTATGTTTTCAGACATTTTGCTTGTCAATTGTCAGTCTTTACCTTTCAAAGAGAATGGGTGAGTTCTTTTACTGTCTCCTGAAATGATCACTGTTGGTTTTATCCACTGAGATTGCAAATTATTATAGTTGTCCTTTGAAAGCCATTCTCTAGTTGCACTATGATTTAAAAAAATCTTTTCAATATACTTGGAAAACAGGAAGAACAGATATTATAACTATTTGATAGGTAAGAAGAATAAGGACAGATGGAATATATTGAATTATTATTCCAAAGATTACATTGAAGTAGCATTATCAGAAAAACTTCACATTATTCTAAATGCCAATTCAGCAGTTTTACAAAACAAAGTGTTTTCTGTTTTATTTCCAATATAAAACATTCTGTTGTCTATTTTGGACATAGAAAAACTGGGATTACTTCCACAGAAAACCACAGTAGTGATTAACATCCTGTGATGGAGAGTAACCATAGTGCGATAGAATTTCCATAATTCCAAATATCAACTGCCATTGCCAATAATTAACTAATTGATAAATGTAATAGATATTTTCTCCCATTCTTTTCTTAGTTGATCTCTCTTTAAACTTGAAGACCTTGGCCTTTCCTCTTTGAAACTATTTCTTTAAACTTTCATGACACCATTCTTCTTGGTTTTCTCATCATTTTTTTTCTTAGTGTTTTATTTTCAATGCTTCCTTCCAAGAGTTTGTATTTACAGATTCTGTCTTTCTCTTCTAATTCCTAGGTATTCACATTCTCTCCTACTTATTGTAACGGTCATGTTGATGATTCCAGAACCAATATTAATGATCTCATCTCTGTCTTGAATTTCAAATCTCCCTACTGGATACCTAGAGTGGGATTACCATTTCCAAACTTGAACTCCATGTATTTTCCCCTTCCAAATATGTATGTCCTTGTGTTTATTGTCTACAGTGGGGCCACTATCCACTCAGTCTTCAGACCAGAAATCTGGAGTCTTCACTGATTTCTATTGTTCCCTCTCCATCTATTATTTGTCCTCCTAGATATTTAACTTTCTCACAGAGAATTTCTTTCTTTTAATTTCCAGTGTCTGACACCTAACAATACTTAAACATGTCTGCCAACTTGAATTAAATGCCTGAAACTCTTAATACCAGTCTATTATGTAGCATTTCTCCATGCTACTCTAATTTTCAGTTGGTCTACAAAGCATTCTCTAGTTTCAAAGATTTTTTTCACCTTTTTAAAATGAATTTTTTCCAGACTGTCTTTTTATATTATTTTAGTGTCTTACTTTTATAATAAATGAAGCTTACAGGTATAGCATAATACTGAACTAAATTCACAGATGGAAAATTGCTTACCAAAATGGATGACCTACTTTGGCCAATTCACCTAACTCCTATTCAAATCTTTTTAGCACATTAAAAAGATGATTTGAAGATCTTTTGAAATAAAGGATAGAATTTAATTACAAAGAAAATATTTTAGACCATAATAATAATAATAATAATAAAAATAATAAATTACCTTATTACAACCCATTACCAGATTTCAATGTAAGAGTTGTTGTGTTAAAATATGGTGAAGGTTCAAACAAATATTTCAAATTTAGTAAATCATCAGAATTTAGACAGTTCTATAGTCACTTATTTGTTCTTATGTTAAATACCTACCCTTTCTCTTTTCTGAAATCATTCATGAGATGAGGAATAATTTAATTTTCATTAACTTTGTATACTTAAAAAAGTTAAGTCTGACATCTGCCCATTTGTTCTTATTCAGAGAACTAATTCAACAAAATTCATTCCCATCTCTATTACCATAGCACACTCAACCTTGTGTGAGATAATATTGTACCAACTTCTTTTTTTATTTATTTATTTTTTTTATTTTTTATTTTTTTTTATTATTATTATTTTTTTTATTCATTTATTTGACAGAGAGAGAGACAGCGAGAGAGGGAACACAAGCAGGGGGAGTAGGAGAGGGAGAAGCAGGCTTCCCGCGGAGCAGGGAGCCCGATGTGGGGCTCGATCCCGGGACCCCGGGATCATGACCTGAGCCGAAGGCAGACGCTTAACGACTGAGCCACCCAGGCGCCCCCCAACTCCTTTTTTTAAAATATCTTATTTATTTTATTTGAGAGAGAGAGAGCATGAATGGGAGAGGGGCAGAAGGACAGGGAGAAGCAGACTTCCTGCTGAGCAGGGAACCCAATGTGGGCCTCAATTCCAGGATCCTGAGATCAAGGCCTGAGCCAAAGGCAAATGCTTAACTGACTGAGCCACCCAAGCACCCCATACCAACTCCTTACTCTGTTGATTATAAGCCTTGTACTTTTTAGGGAGGGAGCTGTTTTTTTTACCTCCATTATTTCCCATGTAGAAATATGTGATTTTTTAGGTGACATCCAATTAGGTGGAGTTAAACTATTAAGAAGGGCCAACCTCTGGGAAATTCACCAGTTTTTTCTTCCCTCTACTTTGGAATGCCATGAGGAAGTGATCCTGATTACATGTTTCAGCTCTGCTGATATAAGCTTATGTCTAGGTGAACTCTCCCTAGGTCTAGTTTGAGGTGAGGCCTGAGAATTGGTAATGGTAGGCAGTCCTTCTGTTGTTGTTGATGTTTTGTTGTTGTTGTTGTTGTTTTGTTTTAAGTAGGCTCCACTCCCAACATGGGGGCTTGAACTTAAGACCCTGAGTTCAGGAGTCACATGCTCTACTGACTGAGCCAGCCAGGTGCCCCAGTAATGGTAGGCAGTCCTTTTGGAGACACAAAAAAGTTTTATTCCTCAATGAGATCATCAAAATGATGATTGACAGCTTATCAGCCTATCACCATCACCTGTCTCCCATAACTTATTTAACAATTGGTTAAAAACATAGAAGGTAGAAAGCTGTACTATGTATTGAATTTCTACAATTTTAATAATAACTTAGTAATAGGATGGAATGTGGAGAGAAGAAAAAAGAAAAGGAATAACAGTCTTGGCTTTTGCTCAATGTCAAGGGTGGAGTGGAAGTGGCCATTAAGTAGGATTCAAAATAGCTTTGATGATGGCAGCTTGCTTTCAGACAAATATTCCTTGCTCAAGTTGGATAATCATTTAAATAAACACAAAAAGTAAGTTTTTCCTTATCCAATATTTTATATTGTACTTTTTGTTCATTTATAGTAAACTTTATTTTCCTTCTCTTTCAACAGGCTCAAATCTAATGGGTGTCAAATAATTATAATGATATTTAGCATTTCTAAAATACCTCTCCAACATTTCTTCATAAAGTTACCATTGATGTTTCTATGAATAATTGTATGTTAAAAAGAAGACATGATTCCACTGAAAAACCAACACTTTATTCAAAACCAGTCTCTCAAGAAACTTTATTTTTATAAATGCTTTTTTGTGAAATCTTTGTTATTACATGACCCATGGAGTTCATGCCATATGATAATTTACAGTATTGACTACTTTATACAATGAAATTAAACCCCCATAGATAGAGTGCAAAGCCTTATTGCTAAACCCATTATATCATCATTCTCATACGTTGGTATATAGCTAGGACCCAGCACTATATACTTGCAGCCATATAACAAAATAGTTAAGGGAGAGGACTTTGATGTTAGACTGCCTGTGTAGCAATCCAAGTTCCAAATATTTCTAGCTGTGTGACATTGGCTGAGCTACTTAACCTTCTTAGTTCCCAGATATTTAATATATAAAATGAAAAGAATCACATTACCTATTTTATGGACTTACTATAAAAAAGACAACTAGACAACTCAAGTTGAAGTGAGACACAAAATTAAGTACTCAGTAAGTGTTTGCTATTATTTGAAATATCAATTGGGGTATGAAGGATCATAAATTATTCATTTTTACTGGGTTAAAAGTGATTCTACAGAAACCAATGCATCTAAAGTGCTAGAAACAAAAAAAACCAACAAAATTAGATCACTTGCAAATTAATGTCCACATATTATTTTTGCAACAAGCCACAAGCTAAATTATCATTCAGTGTTGCCAACATAAGCCAAGTAACTGCATCATTTAGATTCCAGACAGGGAAGTAGCCAGGTATGCAATTGCATCAGGGAAGTCAGCTGCTAATTATCTGACTATAGTGGAACTTTAAATATCAAACCAGTTTCAAAAGTCATGCTCTTTTTTATGGAACAAGCATAGACGTTTATGATAGGGGAAAACTGAAATAATATTTGGATGTCCTAAAAAGACTGAGGAACAAATAGTAAATTAAAAATAAGGTACATATTAGTAGCAAAGATTAGTAGCAAAGTCTACAAATTGCTGTTCCTGACAAGTTACAGCGGGGCTGCGCCAGATAGAAATCAAATTAAAACTGATGTGAGTGCTGTGCCAGAAACCACTCTGAACCACTATTCATAAGGTTCCCATGTACATAGAAATGTGACATTGAATGTTTTAGAACACTTAAATAATTGAATACCAAATTATGTGTTCAAAAGCAATTTTCAGGGTGCTTGGGTGGCTCAGTTGTGAAGTGCTTGCCTTTGGCTCAGGTCATGATCTCAGGGTCCTGGGATCGAGTCCCGGATCTGGCTCCCTGCTCAGGTGGGGAGCTTGCTTCTCCCTCTCCCTTTGCCTGCCGCTCCCCCCTGCTTCTGCTCTCTCTCTCTCTGACAAATAAATAAAATATTTTTTAAAAAGTAATTTTCTTTTTTTAATTTAATTTTATTATGTTATGTTAGTCACCATATAGTACATCATTTTTTAATTTTATTTTATTATGTTATGTTAATCACCATACATCATTAGTTTTTGATGTAGTGCTCCATGATTCATTGTTTTCATAAAACACCCAGTGCTCCATGCAATAAGTGCCCTCCTTAATACCCATCACCGGGCTAACCCATCCCCCCACCCCTCTCCCCCTCTAAAACCCTCGGTTTGTTTCTCAGAGTCCATAGTCTCTCATGGTTCTTCTCCCCCTCCAATTTCCCCCCCTTCATTTTCCCCTTCCTTCTCCTAATGTACTCCATGCTACTCCTTATGTTCCACAAATAAGTGAAACCATATGATAATTGACTTTCTCTGCTTGACTTATTTCACTTAGCATAATAATCTCCCCCAGTCCCATCCATGTTGATGTAAAAGTTGGGATTTCATCCTTTCTGATGGCTGAGTAATATTCCATTGTATATATGGACCACATCTTCTTTATCCATTCATCTGTTGAAGGGCATCTTGGCTCTTTCCACAGTTTGTCTATTGCGGACATTGCTGCTATGAACATTGGGGTGTATATGACCCTTCTTTTCATTACATCTGTGTCTTTGGGGTAAATACCCAGTAGTGCAATTGCTGGGTCATAGGGTAGTTCTATTTTTAATTTTTGAGGAACCTCCACACTGTTTTCCAAAGTGGCTGTACCAACTTGCATTCCCACCAACAGTGTAAGAGGGTTCCCCTTTCTCTACAACCTCTCCAACATTTGTTGTTTCTTGCCTTGTCAGTTTTTGCCAATCTAACTGCTGTAAGGTGGTACTTCAATGTGTATTTGATTTGAATTTCCCTGATGGCTAATGATGATGAACATTTTTTCATGTGCTGTTAGCCATTTGTATGTCTTCTTTGGAGAAGTGTCTGCTCATGTCTTCTGCCTATTTTTTTGACTTGATTATTTGTTTTTTGGGTGTTGAATTTGAGAAGTTCTTTATAGATCTTGGAAATCAGCCCTTTGTCTCTAGTGTCATTTGCAAATACCTTCTCCCATTCTGTGGGCTGCCTCTTTGTTTTGTTGACAGTTTCCTTTGCTGTGCAGAAGCTTTTTATTTTGATGAAGTCCCAAGAGTTCATTTTTGCTTTTGTTTAACTAGCCTTTGGAGATGTATCTTGAAAGAAGTTCTGGGGCCGATGTCGAAGAGGTTACTGCCTATGTTCTCCTCTAGGATTTTGATGGATTCCTATCTCACACTGAGGTCTTTCATCCATTTTGAGTTTATCTTCGGGTATGGTGTTAGAGAATGGTTGAGTTTCATTCTTCTGTATATAGCTGCCCAATTTTCTTAGCACCATTTATTGAAGAAACTGTCTTTTTTCCATTGCATATTTTTTCCTGCTTTGTCAAAGATTATTTGACCATAGAGTTGAGGGTCCATATCTGGGCTCTCTATTCTGTTCCATTGGTCTGTATGTCTGTTTTTGTGCCAGTACCATGCTGTCTTGGTGATCACTGCTTTGTAATATAGCTTGAAACCAGGCAACGTGATGCCCCCAGCTTTGTTTTTCTTTTTCAACATTTCCTTGGCGATTCGGGGTCTTTTCTGATTCCATACAAATTTTAGGATTGCTTGTTCTAGCACTTTGAAAAATGTCATCGGAATTTTGATCAGGATGATGTTGAAGGTGTAGATTGCTCTGGGTGGCATAGACATTTTAACAATGTTTATTCTTCCAATCCATGAGCATGGAATATTTTTCCATCTTTTTGTGTCTTCTTCAATTTCTTTCATGAGTGTTCGGTAGTTCCTAGAGTATAGATCCTTACCTCTTTGGTTAGGTTTATTCTGAGGTATCTTATGGGTTTTGGTGCTATTGTAAAATGGAATTGTTTCTCTAATTTCTCTTTCTACAGTTGCATTGTTAGTGTATAAGGAAGTAACTGATTTCTTGGCATTGATTTTGTATCCTGCCACTTTACTGAATTGCTGTATGAGTTCTAGTAATTTGGGGGTGCAGAGATCAATGAATTAGAAACCAGAAACACAGTAGATCAGATCAATGAAACTAGAAGCTGGTTCTTTGAAATAATTAATAAGATCAATAAACCACTGGCTAGACTTATCCAAAAGAAAAGAGAAAGGACACAAATTAATAAAATTATGAATGAAAGGGGAGAGATCATGACTAACACCAAGGAAATAGAAACAATTAGAAATATTATCAACAAGTATATGCCAATAAATTAAGCAACTGGAAGAAATGGCTGCCTTCCTGGAAACCTATAAACTACCAAGACTGAAACAGGAAGAAACTGACAACCTGAATAGGCCAATAACCAGTAACGAGATTGAAGCAGTGATCAAAAACCTCCCCAAAAATGAGTCCAGGGTCTGATGGAGTCCCTGGGGAATTCTACCAAACATTCAAAGGAGAAATAATACCTATTCTCCTGAAGCTGCTTCAAAAAATAGAAACAGAAGGAAAGCTGCCAGACTCATTCTATGAGGCCAGCATTACCTTAGTCCCCAAACCAGGCAAAGATCCCATCAAGAAGGAGAATTTTAGTAATTTTCACTTTTAAATTATACTTACATCAAGTTGTAAAGCTGGGGGATGTTCCAAACCAGATATAAATGTACTTTATTTCATTAAATAAATCTTGATTTAGATTTCTAGAGTAGGGGTCTAGATTATGTAACTTTCATATGTAACAAGTCTATTTGTCTTTGAGAAGGTGTGGCTGGTAAAGCACAATAGAAGGGATTCTGTTTATTGGAGTAAATGAGAATATAAACAAGAAGGATTGTTTCAATACACCACTATTTCTACCTACACACTTATTTTCATTATTTTGAATAAGCATATTAAACTGATATTGGAAATGTGAAAATCTTCTTGCACATGATAGTTCTAGTAGCTAAAAATTTTTAAAAAATGGATTCTCAAAATGTTAACATAAATCATACATAGTAGAACAATGGAGTCAATTGGACTATTTATGGAAGAATCATTCATAGAGGATCTTGAGTCATATGGATCGACATTGGCCAAATCAATCAAGTTATTGCTTGATTCTCATTTGCATAATTTGTGGATAGACAAATCATAAATACCAGATAAAAGCATAAATCCAGTTTGATCTAAGTTTGGAATCTATTTATAATCACTATTGGTTGTGAATATTTGTAAATGAGTTTAAATTTCCTGACCTTGGAAGAATCAGAGCTGAATCTGAATCTCATCTCTGTCAGTTTCCAGCTTCATCCTTGAAAAAGCTATTTTCTTTTGTGAGTCATTTTTTCAATTAAATATAGTGATATTTATAATAGAAAATGTTTGTTGAGAACTTATTACCTGACAGACTCTAAGCACATTTTTAGTGTATATTATGTCATTTATATAGTGTCCCCAAACTACCATAAGTAGTGGAGAATTTTGGAAATTACCATATCTGGCCCAGAAAGAAAGCCAGAAACCTGAATAGCAGACAAATTAAGAGCTTAGGTGGCAAGAAATAGGAGCTGAAATCAGACAATTAAGTATTCAATGGAATCTGAATAATCTTCTTTAATGTCTGGGAAGCTTATGGGAAAATACTGAATTCTTACAATTAATAAGATAAAAGCAATAAAATTAAGGAAGGAAACACCATTACAAAATAGATTTTGCTCATTTATTTTTATTAGTCTTAATTATTTATGATAACACTTCATAATATACCAATTAATGTCCTGTAGGATCGTGTATAAAATTAATGGCAGAATATAAGGCTTCTAAGTAGCACAAGGCTATTAAGTCTTTTTTTTTTTTTTTTTTTTAGAAACCCTTGTGTTGAGGGCTGACTTTCAATAGATCGCAGGGAGGGAGCCGCTCTGCTACCTACAAAACCCCGACCCAGAAGCAGGTGGTCTTGGAGTGGTTTAGCACCAGGTTCCCCATGAATGAGCGTTGCGTGACGGGCGAGGGGGCAGCCCCCTTTCTGGCCGCTCCCCATTTCCCGGGAGGAGGGGCTCTCCGCACTGGACCCCGGTCCCAAAGCGTGGCGGGGCACGCCACACCACGCGTGGCGCTCAGCAGCCCGGTGGCAGGGCGGTGGGGGACCCGCTATCCGAGGCCAACCGAGGCGCCGTGGTGCTGCCATATCGTTCAGCCTGGGCGGGATTCTGACTTAGAGGCATTCAGTCATAATCCCACAGATGGTAGCTTTGCCCCCATTGGCTCCTCAGCTATTATGTCTTTTAAGAGAAGTGGGAGAGTTTACTTTTTTTGAGAGATAATTTTTGGCTTGAGATTAATGAAATTAAAATAATTGAGTTCTAACATTTTAATTAAAATATATGTATTTATTAAGAAGTTACTTATAGGGCTCCCTACTTAGTGTAGAGTCTGCTTGTTCTTCTCCTTCCCCCCTGCCCCTCCCTCCTCATGCATGCCCTCTCAAATAAATAAATAAAATCTTTAAAAAAAATAAAATTAAAAAAAAGAAGTTACTTATAAAGTCTTATAAGAAAATCGTCTTTTTCTAAAGAACTTACAAGATACAATATAACCATAGCAATATGGGAGTTAAATTACATTAGATGAAAAAAGGTATCAGATTTTTTTTTTTTTTTTTTTTTTGGTGTTGTATAAGTTCTTTATATATTTTGGATATTAACTGCTTATCTGATATATTATTAGCAAATATCTCGTCCCATTCAGTAGTTTGCCTTTTTTTGTTGCTGTTGATGGTTTCCTTCACTGTGCAGAAGCTTTTTATTTTGATGTAGTCCCAATAGTTTATTTTTATTTTTGTTTCCCTTGCCTTGGGAGACATAGCTAGAAAAATGTTGCTACATTCAATGTCAGAGAAATAACTGCCTGTGTTCTCTTCTAGGATTCTTACGGTTTCAGGTCTCACATTTAGGTCTTTGGTCCATTCTGAGTTTATTTTTGTGTATAGTGTTAAAAGTGGTCCAGTTTTATTCTTTTACATGTACAGTTCATTGAAGACACTATCTGATTGAAAAATGAGCAGGGGAACTGAATAGACATTTTTTCAAGAAGACAAAAGAAATGGCAAACAGACATGTGAAAAGATGCTTAACATCACTCAACATCAGGGAAATACATATCAAAACCACAATGAGATATCACCTTACACTTATCAGAATGGCTAAAATCAAAAGGACAGGAAATAACAAGTGTTGGCAAGGATCTGGAGAAAAAGGAACTCTCATACACCATTGGTGGGAATGTAAATGGGTACAGGTGCTATGGAAAACAGTATGGAGGTACCTCAGAAAATTAAAAATAGAAATACCACATGATCCAAAAATTGGGTATTTACGCAAAGAAGACAAAATATTAATTCAAAAAGAAATACACATCCCTATGTTTATTGTGGCATTATTTACAATAGTCAAGATATGGAAGCAATCCAAGTGTCCATCAAAGGATGAATGGATAAAGATGTGGTATGTATATACATATTTTATGGAATACTACATAAAGAAGAATGAGATCCTGCCATTTGCTACAACATGGATGGACCTGGAGGGTGTTAAGTGAAATAAGTCAGAGATAGGTAAATACCATTAATTCCACTCATATGAAGAATCTACAAAAAATGACCAAACAATTATAAAGCAGAATCAGACCTATAAATATAGAGAACAAATTGATGATTTCCAGAGGGGAGAGGGGTCAAGGGATGGGCAAATGGATGAAGAGGAATGGGAGACTCAGGTTTCCAGTTATGGAATGAATAAGTCATGGGAATAAAAGGCACAGGAAAAGAAATATAGTCAATGATACTGAAATAGTGTTGTGTGGTGAGAGATGATAGCTACACTTGTGGTGAGTACAGCAAAATGTATCGATTTGTTGAATCACTATGTTGTACACCTGAAACTAATGTAACATTATGTGTCAGCTATATTTTTAAAAAAGGGGAGGTATCAGAAAATAGCATATCAGGAATTACAAAGCAACTGCATAGTCAAAATTCTGAGAAAATTAAGATTATGCTTTATTGTCTTTATCTTACCTCTTTTATTTTCTGTTGCTTTGAGAAAACAAAAACTAAAATTTCACACAAATTTATCTGAAACAGA
Organism: Halichoerus grypus; assembly: GCF_964656455.1. Taxonomy (NCBI): domain Eukaryota; kingdom Metazoa; phylum Chordata; class Mammalia; order Carnivora; family Phocidae; genus Halichoerus; species Halichoerus grypus. Next base: position 47,371,472 of record NC_135714.1, read on the forward strand.
GGGTGTATTTCTAGGCAATGTAGTACATAAAATGCCAAATACACATTTTTTTTTCTCCTGATTCTCTCTCTCTCTCTTTTTTTAAAGAGTTTATTTATTTATTTGTCAGAGAGAGAGAGAGAGCACAAGCAGGGAGAGTGGCAGGCAGAGGAAGAAGCAGGCTCCCCGATGAGCGGGGACCCCAATGAGGGACTCAATCCAAGGACCCTGCTATCATAACCTGAGCTGAAGGCAGACACTTAACCGACTGAGCCACCCAGGCATCCCTCTCCTGGTTCTCTTTAAACTTCATCATGAATGGTATCAACTTTTATCTGACTGCTAAAAATGTATTTATGGCAATGTGTAAAATCATCCAGTGAATATTTGGAAGATATAGTTTAAATAGGTTAGATATGAAAGAGTACGCATGAATGGAGGGTAGGTGATTGAGAATAATGGTCAATAAGGAGTCACAAACACAATGTATCGAACTATTCTAAGTGTGCAGAGAAACAACAAAATATATAGATAATATAAACTAGTATAAGATGATCTTAATGTCCAAAAGGTAGCATGTTTCTTCTTAGAAAGCTTTGTTGTAGCAATGTGAGCTAAAATAAAATAAACTGTTGCAATTACCTCCTGGTCCATTCTTAAGGGGCTTCTAAGAAAAATAATTGGCCTTTTCAGAGCTGCAGTAAAAGCAATACTTGAGGGGAGTTACATGAAGCACAAGTGGTAAAGGAATGGTACTGTGGAGTTAGAGGAATGGGACTTATTAAGAGTGAATTTCACAAATTCACTACAAATTGAAGGTTCCAGATGGCACAGTGCACCAGAATGAAAGAGAAATAGTGCAAAGAAACCTTAGTCAAGAGCAAAGGCAGAACTTATAAGAGGATGCTGAACAGAGGACTTCTGTTTTAAGTTGTAGCCTAATATATCAGGAGTGATGTGGCCTAAATTTGGAAATCTGTGTCATGAATAGAGAAAATTTCAGATCACGTTACAGAGGCCCCTTGAATATAAAAGTCATGAGCCTGATGGCAATTTGGTAGCCTTTCCTCAGAAGGAGAAGGACAAGCAGCCCCAGAGGTAGAGGAAACATGAGTGATTGCCTTGTAAAGGGTGCTAAGAGCATTAAATGATATAACACCTATGTAAATGCTTTGTAGATTAGGACAAAATGAGTCATCCCTGGAAGGAAGCATGGGTGGAAAGACCAGGAGTTCTACAGTCAGACAGTGAGGGCTCTTAAGTATCCAACCAATGCATCCAATCTTGGAAAGGTTGCTTACTATCTCTCAAGATCAGTTACTTTTTTCTAAAACATAGGTGAAAAATTCTGGTGCTTCTGAGACAATGAAATCAACTAATAATGACAAAACACAGTTTTTCAATAAGTATCCATCCCTACACTTGTGCTGTGGTACTCTTTTATGATTTCTCATATGCACCTTCTTCCTGAGCAAAACACATCTTGACTTTGTCAGCATGGTCAACTCCTACTCTCTATTCTTTAAAATGAAATTCAAGTGTCATCTGAAGTGTCACAGATCCCATGTCCACTCTTTGTCCTACCATAAACGTTTGTCCTGAATGCTAGTATAGGACTTACCATATTCTATTGTGATTATTTGTTCACAAAGTATTTCTTACACTAAATGGTGAAATTTTTGAGGATACTGAACATATGCCATACATATCTGGAGTTTTTAGTTCCTAGCAAAGTATCTGAAAAACTGTGTATGCCTAGGGGCACCTGGATGGCTCAGTTGGTTAAGCGTCTGCCTTCAGCTCAGGTCAAGATCAAGCCCCACATCAGGCTCTCTGCTCAGCGGGGAGCCTGCTTCTCCCTCTCCCTGCTGCTCCCCCTGCCTGTACTCTCTCTCTCTCTGTCAAATAAATAAATAAAATCTTTAAAAAAGATTGTGTATGCTTAAAATATTGAATAAATTGAGTGAACCACATATTCAACAAGTCTCTATTTAATTTTGACTAATGGCACATGGTGGATTTCTAGAAAATATAATAAAACCAACACAGTAACTCAGTATATGTTGAATGATCTGATTAAGTTTATATTATGAAAAAAGCCAAACTAAACAGTGTTGAAACTATTGTGATTGGTTCTAATAAATGTATTAAGATCTTATCCTGGCTAAAATAATTGACTGTGAACTTCAAAGGAAAGAAGATAACTAGAAATCCATCAGTTTTGTTATCAAAAGTGAATATTCTTTTTTTTTTTTTTTTTTTTTTTAGCCATTCTGACTGGTGTGAGGTGGTATCTCACTGAGGTTTTGGTATATATATACAATGGAATATTATGCAGCCATCAAAAGGAATAAGATCTTGCCATTTGCAATGACGTGGATGGAACTGGAGGGTATTATGCTGAGCGAAATAAGTCAAACAGAGAAAGACATGTATCATATGACCTCACTGATATGAGGAATTCTTAATCTCAGGAAACAAACTGAGGGTTGCTGGAGTGGGGGGTGGGGTGGGAGGGATGGGGTGACTGGGTGATGGACACTGGGGAGGGTATGTGTTCTGGTAAGCGCTGTGAATTGTGCAAGACTGTTGAATCTCAGATCTGTACCTCTGAAACAAATAATGCAATATATGTTAAGAAAGAAAAAAAGAAGAAGAAGAATGTAGCAGCAGGGGAAGAATGAAGGGGGGGAAATCGGAGGGGGAGAAGAACCATGAGAGACGATGGACTCTGAAAAACAAACTGAGGGTTCTAGAGGGGAGGGGGTTGGGAGGATGGGTTAGCCTGGTGATGGGTATTGAGGAGGGCACGTTCTGCATGGAGCACTGGGTGTTATGCACAAACAATGAATCATGGAACACTATATCTAAAACTAATGATGTAATGTATGGGGATTAACATAACAATAAAAAAATTTAAAAAAAAAGTGAATATTCACTATTAGCCAAGTTTGATGGCACACATTTTAAATTGTCCATTTCAAGGCAAGAAAAACACAAATGTTTTGTACAAAATGATGTACATATGATTGTAAGAAGTTTGGAAAAACATAATTTGCCTTGTTGTACCTAATTAGAATGAATAAAGCAATTAATCTGGAAAACAGTGAGCATCGTAATTGAGTGAAAACATGAACATGCAGTAATTGACCCAGCAACATGATTTATATTTGGAAAATTTTCCAGTTTCATCAAAAGACTCACTTCACTAAGAGTTATGTTTTATTCATTCAATGGTGCACTGAAACCCTGATGATTTGGGATACTTAATTGCATTGGTCCACTTACAAACAGCATGTGCAATTGAGCGAGTGACAGGAGACTTTTATTTATTTTAGGTTATTTTAGCACAATGTTTGTCGATGTTGTATGAGGATGAGTTGTATTTAAGTATAAGATTTGGGTGATATTTTATGTGCCCCCTGAGGCTCTTTGTCCAAACCATAATGAAAATGGAACACTTTCAAATACCTATATTTTAAAACCACAATATTTGATTCAGTGGCAAATTAAAGGAGATTGATAAACGAGTAACTCTGAAATCAGTTTGAGGAACAAAGCTTTCTCAGCAAGATGCAAGAAATGTACTGATCTTTTGCTTCATGAAAACAGTCCCATTTTGTGACTGTTGTTGTCCTCTTCTGGCATTGTGATAAAATATTTCCCTTGGAATTTTTAAACAAACAATAAATATGTGTAAAGAAATATTGTTTTAAATTTCTCTACAATATCCACATTAAAATTAATCAGTAAAATGAGTCAACATATGATCTGTAGGTCAAGGAAGATAATCAACCATCATCATAATAATCAATCAATTATGTTTTCCCCTAAAAAGCATTTGTTTTTTTATTATCAATGATAACATTGTGTTAAACACTCCATTGAAGTAAGCCTTTTACGGATCCATAGCTTCCACTGTGTCTGTCTTAACTAAAAAAGTATAGTTTAGTTCTTTGGGAAAATTCTCAAGAATCTTATATAATGTCATGTCTTATTTTAACTTCTAGAAAATATGATGTTATAAAAAGCAGATAAAAACTCAACATCTAGAGGGATGTGATCATCTCTAGAGTCGCACTTACAATAGAAAACAATACATGCACTATTACCACTGAGCATATATGTCCGGTGTTCCCTGTGTCATAACCTCCATTCTAGTTAGGCTAGAATCAGGTTTCTATTTGGGGCAAATAGACCAGGAATACAAGTGGTGTGTGTCACTGATTGGCAGATATGGTTTACAAAACATGATATGTTTTTCATTTTTCTCATTTATTCTTTCTACATGGTAGGCCGCATGTTAGGATTGGTCATTACAAATGGAGGGAGTGTAGGCTATCTAGATCACTGGATGGAGATTTCTCATCAATCACACCTGAGTTGGTCTTCAGGGTAAGTGATTCTCCATGTTTGTCAGGTGTGTTATTCTTCCAGTAGCACAGGTTACCCATGCTGAGGAATAGCCAAGGTTGAAATGAAAAATGAGGTCTTGTACCTACCTAGTCACTTGTGGGCTATTTCATGAAAGTTTGTCTTCTGAATTTAAATCCCATGTTTTTCATCTGTACATAAACTGAAAGAAGGGATCATTGAAGACACGTACATGCTGTATTAGGCCTGAAATTGTGAGTATTGCCTTGAAATCTTTCAGCCTCCAAGGGTCTTCAAGGTTTTTTTTTTTTTTTTTTTTTGTAGTTTCAAGTTTTATTTAAATTCCAGTTAGTTAACATACAGTGTAATATTAGTTTCAGGGGTAGAATTTAGTGATTAGCCACTTACATACAACACCCAGTGCTCATCACAACTGTCCTCCTTAATACCCCTCACCCATTTAACCCATCCCCTGTCCACCTCCCCTCCATCAACCTTCAGTTTGTTCTCTATAGTTAAGTCTGTTTTATGGTTTGTCTCTCTTCATTTCCCCCCTATATTCAACTGTTTTGTTTCTTAAATTCCATGTATGAGTGAAATTATATGGTGTTTGTCCTTCTCTGGCTGATTTATTTCACTTAGCATAATACTCTCTAGGTCCATCCAAGTTGTTGCAAATGGCAAGATTTCATTCCTTTTATTTGATGGCTGACTAATATACCATTGTGTGTGTGTGTGTAAACATTTATTTACTTATTTTAGAGAAAGAGAGTGAGCAGGGGGAGAGGCAGAGGGAGAGAGAGAATCTCCCTGCTGAGCATGGAGCCTGAGGCAGGGCTCAATCTCAAGACACTGAGATCATGACCTGAGGAGATTCAAGAGTTGGACGCTTAACCTACTAACCCATCCAGGTGCCCCTCCATTGTATGTGTGTACCACATTTTCTTTTTCCATTCATCAGTCAATAGACATTTGGGCTCTTTTGATAATTTGGCTATTGTTGATAATGCTACTATAAACATTGGGGTGCATGTGTCCTTTCAAGTCAGTATTTTTGTATCCTTTGGGTAAATACCTAGTAGTACAATTGCTGGGTCATAGGGTAGCTCTATTTCTAACTTTTTGAGGAACCTCTATACTGTTTCCCAGAGTGGCTGCACCATTTTGCATTCCCACCAACAGTGTAAGAGGGTTCCCCTTTCCCTGCATCCTCACCAACATCTATTGTTTCCTGTATTGTTAGTTTTAGCCATTTCGACAGGTGTGAGGTGATATCTCATTGTAGTTTTGATTTGTATTTCCCTGATGATGAGTGATGTTGAGCATCTTTTCATGTGTCTGTTAGCCATCTGGATGTCTTCCTTGGAAAAATGTCTTTGTGTATTCTGTCCATTTTTTTAATTGGATTATTTGTTCTTTGGGTGTTGAGTTTGATAAGTTCTTAATAGATTCTGGATACTCACCCTTTTCAGATATGTCATTTGCAAATATCTTCTCCCATTCCAGAGGTTGCCTTTTAGTTGCTTCCTTAGCTGTGCAGAAGGTTTTTATTTTGATGAAGTACCAATAGTTCATTTTTGCTTTTGTTTTCCTTGACTCAGGAGACATATCTAGTAAGAAGTTGCTATGGACTATGTCAGAGAGGTTACTGACTGTGTTCTCCTCCAGGATTTTTATAGTTTTCTGTCTCACATTTAGGTCTTTCATCCAATTTGAATTTATTTTTGTGTATGGTATAAGAAAGTGGTCCAGTCCACGTTTTTCTTGTTTTTGCCTTCAAGTTTCATAGTGTTGTGGTCAGAAAATATGCATGTTATGATCTCAATCTTTTTGTACCTGATGAGTCCTGATTTGTGACCTAGTATGTGATCTACTCTGGAAAATGTCCCATGAACACATGGGACATGTACATACAAAAGAATATATATTCTGCTGCTTTAGGATGAAAAGTTCTGAGTCCATCTGGTCCAGTATGTCATTCAAAGCCATTGTTTCCTTGTTGATTTTCTGCTTAGATGATCTGTCCATTGATATGAATGGGGTGTTAAAATCCCCTACAATTTTTGTATTATTATCAATGAGTCCTTTATGTTTGTTATTAATTTTTTTATATATTTGGCTGTTCCAATGTTGGGGGCATAAATATTTATAATTATTAGATCTTGTTGGATAGACCTCTTTATTATGATATAGTGTCCTTCTTCATCACTTGTTATAGTCTTTGCTTTAAAATCTAGTTTGTCAAATAATGCAATATATGTTAAGAAAGAAAAAAAGAAGAAGAAGAATGTAGCAGGAGGGGAAGAATGAAGGGGGGGAAATCAGAGGGGGAGAAGAACCATGAGAGACGATGGACTCTGAAAAACAAACTGAGGGTTCTAGAGGGGAGGGGGGTGGGAGGATGGGTTAGCCTGGTGATGGGTATTGAGGAGGGCACGTTCTGCATGGAGCACTGGGTGTTATGCACAAACAATGAATCATGGAACACTATATCTAAAACTAATGATGTAATGTATGGGGATTAACATAACAATAAAAAAATTTAAAAAAAAATCTAGTTTGTCTTATATAAGTATGGCTACTCAGGCTTTTTTTTTTTTTAATTTTATTTTATTATGTTATGTTAATCACCATACATTACATCATTAGTTTTTGATGTAATGTTCCATGATTGATTGTTTGCATATAACACCCAGTGCTCCATTCAATACATGCCCTCTTTAATACCCATCACCAGGCTCACCCATCCCCCCACCCCCTCCCCTCTAGAACCCTCAATTTGTTTCTCAGAGTCCATAGTCTCTCATGGTTCGTCTCCCCCTCCAATTCCCCAGCCCTTCATTTTTCCCTTCCTACTATCTTTTTTTCTTTTGACGTCCATTTACATAGTAAATGGTTTTCCATCCTTCACTTTCAATCTGCAGGTATCTTTAGGTCTAAAATGAGTCTCTTGTAGACAGCATATAGATGTGTCTTGTTTTTTTAATCCATTCTGACACCCTATGTCTCTTGATTGGAGCACTTAGTCCATTTCCATTCAGAGTAATTATTGGTAGACCTGAATTTAGTGCCATTTTATTACTTGCTTTGTTGTTGTTTCTGGAGATTTTCTCTGTTCCTTTCTAGTCTTTGTCACTTTTGGTGTTTCTTTCCCACTTAAAGAGTTGCCTTTAATATTTCTTGCAGGGCTGGTTTAGTGACCAGGAACTCCTTTAGTTTTTGTTTGTGTGGGAAACTCCTTATCTCTCCTCCTATTCAGAATGATAGTCTTGCTGGATAGAGTATTCTTGGCTGATGATTTTTCCTATTCAGTTTGAATAACAGGGAGGTAAAGCCCATTAGGTGTAGGACTTGATGAGGTATAAGTAGTCAGGACGATGGATGTAAGCTTGCCTTACACCACCCCTGGTGGTTCATCTAATCCTGAGTAAAATCCCCCTATTGCCATGCAGTGTTCTTGTCCCCCCCAGACTATGAATATTTGTGACTAAAAAACTGCATCCAGTCTCATTTGTCCAGTGTAGGGTGTTGTGTCTTGAGTCATCTCATACTATTTAGTGTGGGGAATCTTTTCAGTGGCAAATAAAAGATCATCAGAATGAACACACACACACATACACACACTCACACAGCCAATCTTATACAGAATTTAACCAACGCTTTTAGCAAGTACAGTTACAAAGGAGAAGGAAAAAAATAAAAAAATAAAAAAGCAATAAATATATTCTATAGGAAATAAGACCAAGAGTTAAATAAAGATTAATAACTGAGAAAAGGTTGCCTGGCTGCTTTGGGGGAGAGGGGGAAGTGGATGATTACAGTAAGTATAAAGTTACTTTGGAAAAAAAAATAAAGTTTTATAATATTTTCCAACAATATGCAGCAGTACTCAACAAATAAAAGGCAAAATGAATGATGAGATTTATTTATAGTTGGGTAGTATTGAAATAGTTATAACAGAGGGACACTGAAAAAGCAATTTCTTAAACTTACATTAAACACATGATAACAAACATTCTGGAATATGTCATCTATCAGGGCCACAAGACAGATAAAAAAATTCATATATTTGTTTAGATTGAGAATATACTGAGGGTGTTGTCATCACTTACTACGTAGTATACATCCCACCCTGTGTATTTAAAAAGAATAAACACTACCCATTCATAAATTATGCATGGTGTTTATGCACTCCCAAATGTGTTTTTGTATGATATCCAACATAAATTTTTTTCAAATAAATTGGTTCCATGGAAATTTAGATAAATAAGTTATAATTTCATATAGTAATCGAATTGAGTATACTTACATAAGCAAGATTAACAATACCGAGGTTGGGAAAAACCCAAAATTATAACAATGTTTATGATTAAGAAATAATCTAGTAAAGAAAAAATACTGTACTAAACTTATTTCCAAATGAAAGACAATATTATAATGAATCATGACTGTATTCATATGTATCTCTACAGATGAAATCAATACTATTCATTTGATCCATCTGATTGAACTTTTTTTTTTTTTTAAAGATTTATTTATTTATTTTACAGAGCGAGACACAGTGAGAGAGGGAACACAAGCGGGGGAGTGGGAGAGGGAGAAGCAGGCTTCCCGCGGAGCAGGGAGCCCGATGCGGGGCTTGATCCCAGGACGCTGGGATCATGACCTGAGCCAAAGGCAGACGCTTAACGACTGAGCCACCCAGGCGCCCCGATTGAACTTCTTAATATAACCTCCTCTCTGGGAAATAGATGAAGTTAATCTTCAAGTGATTTCTGTAGTTGCTATACTTATGTGAACACACTTAAGTGATTCTAAGGTTATAAGTTAAATACTCATTCAATTCTTCCATGCAATTAAAATACAAATTATAAATGAGTAATATTTACTTATGAGCAATATTAAGAAGCAAATTTAAGTCATATCTCTATGACAACTGGCAAATTCATTTATTCAAGCTTTTGGTCCACATGCATGTATATGTAATAAAACAATGGTAAAACCTAAAAAATAGAATAAGTTAAATCACATGATGGGGGTGCCTGGGTGGCTCAGTCACTTAAGCGGCTGCCTTCAGCTCCAGTCATGATCCCAGCAACCTGGGATCAAGCCCCATGTAGGGCTCCCTGCTCAGTGGAGAGCCTGCTTCTCCCTCTCCCTCTGCACCCCCCCCCCACCACCACTCAGGTGCTCTCTCTCTCACTCTCTCTGTCTAATAAATAAATAAAATCTTTTAAAAAAATCAGATGATGGACTTGCATGTTACCACTGATGTCTCTGTAATATTCTTATATTTAAACACCTAAGAACTAACCATAAAACTCTTATCATGTCAGAATGGTAGGAGGTATCTTAAGTCAGTGACCTATAAGAGGCAGAATTATACTAGAATTTAGATTCCCCATGGGAATTTATGATAGTCATCTAAGTTGTTAAGTACACAGACTCTTTCATAAACTTCAGGCATCCCCATAGTATTCTGGAATCATCCACAAAAACCTCAAGGTGCAATATATGAATAAAATTTTACAGATGTATTTGGAATAGTTCTGGTGTACCTAAGATGCTTGTGAAGAATGTTCAAGTTCTCTTATAAATATCATAATGGAATGTTACAAGCTCTTGTAGGAGTTTTTGGAGGTATTTATAAAGATCGTCCTTATAATGTCATTTACTTAATGCCGTTTGGTTTAAGTTAAAAAAAAAAAATTAAAATAACAGCTAATACAGAGAAGACTAGACTATTCAAAAGCTCTTGCTCCATACCTTCACAAGCTGTTAAGAAAGGCCACACACCCCTCCATTGGTGTCAGCAAATACAAACCTGCAAAACCCAGTCCCTGTTTGGGACAAAATAAAACCTAAGTCAGTCTGTCTTCCCTGTTCTCTCAAGCCATTTTCAGACCTGCTTGAAAGCCTGCTCTATTTTCCCCAGAAAGCCTCGTTTTATGACTAATAAACTTTTTCATACTCTCCTGTGCGTATGTGTTATCATCAGTGTTGATACTTGATCCAAATTTTGGGTGGTGGGGTCATCCTGACTCCATAGGATGACTACACAATGAATGAATAATAAATGTAGGGATAGCATACTAAGAAAAATGTGGTAACCAAAATAATTCATTATGACACTATCCATTCTCTATTTTCAACACTAGTTCTGTCACCTATTTCTTCAAAACGAAGCTGAACATAGTTGCTTACAGATTTGCTTCTGCTTAGGATATAGAAATCTCAAGAATATCATATCCATCTGAACAACAAGAAAAAGGTGGGTATTCTGCCCCAACAAATAGGGCAAAAATCCATTGCTTCTGATTTGTATGTTTTTTGTTTTGTTTTGTTTTGTTGCATTGTGTTTTGTTTTTTTCTCTAAAGGAGGGCTAGGAAAAATATGTTGGACCCAGGATACTATAAAAGATAGGCAACAATTGATCTACAACTGATAAGTATAATTATCACTGTTCCTGCATCGTCATCAAAGAATGCTGTTTACATAATGTCTAATTTTTGTTATATATTGAGTGTATTGAGTGTTTTGCTAATGTTTTATGATGAAATGTAATAGCATATTTTTTTCTCAAGATGCATACATTAGTATATTTTAATGAAGTCAACACTTTTAACTGTTATCTTATGTCCTTTAGATTTTATTCATTTTAGCTTGTTTTATCTATTAAGGATCATGATAGTTGTTTTTAAATATATTAGTAATATGTTCTGTTGCATTTTTATCTTTTTTTCATGTACTTTAAAGCTTTATAGCGTGTGGCATAGATATCCTCGACACTTTCATACAATTACAAATTATTCCACAAATATTATTATAAAGTGCCATTTTTTTAATTTTTAAAAATGTATTTTATTTATTTTTGTTTTCTTATTTTTTATTATGTTATGTTAATCACCATACATTACATCATTAGTTTTTGATGTAGTGTTCCATGATTCATTGCGTATAACACCCAGTGCTCCCTCTTTAATACCCATCACCAGGCTCACCCATCCCCCCACCCCCTCCCCTCTATAACCCTCAGTTTGTTTCTCAGAGTCCATAGTCTCTCATGATTTGTCTCCCTCTCCGATTCCCCCCCTTCGTTTTTCCCTTCCTACTATCTTCTTTTTTTTTTTAACATATAATGTATTATTTGTTTCAGAGGTACAGATCTGTGATTCAACAGTCTTACACATTTCACAGCGCTCACCATAGCACATACCCTCCCCAATGTCTATCACCCAGCCACCCCTTCCCTCCCACCCCACACCACTCCAGCAACCCTCAGTTTATTTTCTGAGATTAAGAATTCATCATATCAGTGAGGTCATATGATACATGTCTTTCTCTGATTGACTTATTTCACTCAGCATAATACTCTCCAGTTCCATCCATGTCATAAAGGGCCCTTTTTAAAAAGCATTTATTATTTTTGTCCAATCTTAACGTAATGAATAATGATGGTTTTTGTTTTGTTTTGGTTTTGGTTCTCTTTTTTTATATTTGCTTACTGTACTTTTCCCAATCCTTACATTTTCAATATTTTCTGAAGGATTTTCAGAATATTATAACCAGAGGAAAACCGACATTTTGCTTTGAGACAAAAAATGGAAAGCAAACTTTTAATAGGTGGGTTCAGATTACATATGTTCACTGATAGACATTGTTTTAGTGTGTCTTAAAGGTTTATTATAATGACCCCTTTGAAATCTTTAAAAAATTCACAAAAGTTATTTCCTTTGTGTTTCAATATTTTTACATTTACTCTTCTAGATTGTTTGGTTTCTACTGTTTGTTTTACTAGTAGTTAACTCATAAATCTAATTTTTCATCTTGCCTTTTAATCCTCTATATTTTTTTTAGACAGTATCTATCAACCTCCTATATGAGCATTGGTACACTTAGTATATTTTCTTTCCCACTGCTTTCCTATTACTTTCCTCTGGGGAAAAAATGCAGATTTAATTAGTTATATTGGCTTTCTTATCTTTTACTTTAATTTTCTTCAACATAGTTGATATGCACTGCAGAGAAACTGCCTTTATTTCTGGCAATATAATCAGGGAAATAATCATACTATCTCACACTTTCACTTCCCCTTTTCCTCTGAATACTTTTTAGTTAATCTTCTTATTCAATTAACACATTAACTTGTTTTAAGTATAACAATATTATTAATATTGTTTAAATTCTTATTTAATACTCTATATTTAAATTTATTTTGGGTAAACTTCAGTCTTTTTGCTTTAGTGCTCTTCTTAACAAATTAGTTGCTTAAAATTTGAACTTTACATATTTTTTCAGAACACATTGGAAAGCTTATATGCTTTCCTCAACTACTGTATGTCAAAAATGTATATCTATTGCCTCTTACATGAATGATAGTTTGAATGTGCACACAGTTTTTGGGTGACTTTCTTTTCTTAAGGACTTTGTAGGTTATATAGCACTGACTAATATTATAAAAAAGAAATTATTTTCATTATATTATTATTATATTTTCATATAATTATTTTCATTATAGCCTACCTTCTTTACAGTGGTCTAAGGCATTCTTTTACTATCTTTAAATTCAAGAGTTTCTTAAGGCAGTATCTTTGTGACAAGTATTTAGTTTCAAAATGTTATTTTCCCAACCCTTATGTTTTCAATCTTTTCTGAAGTACTTTAATAGGACCCAAATAGAATTGGTTCCTACTGACTAAAGACGGGACATTTTGATCACCAATAAGGTTTGTAAATGCAATGGATTATACTGCATTAAACATGTTAAACACATAAATTCATAATCACACACACACACACACACACACACACACACTTGTTCCTTGATCACTTTTGTAATATACTAGGAAACCAACTTATTATTTGGAAAACTGACAAATTATTAGGATAAACCATTTATCTTGTTTATCCTTTATGAACTTTATCTAAGTGTGGCAAAGTAGTTGAAGAGAGGAAGTTTCTCTTTATAAAAATATTCCCCCTCATAACTGAAGAAAGAATTTTGTACCACATAATGGATTAATACATTTGGACAATGATTATCAAAGGCTACTAAGAACATAAAAATAAATATTTTATACCTTCTAATGGAAATGTATAACATCTATGAAGTAGTTTTGCAAAATCTTAAACTCAGTGATCATTTCTCTCGATTTAAATGGTAATTTTTAGGAAGTACATTAAGAAAAATCATGTGAAGTCTTATGATAGGGAAGCAAATCCAAATTGTCGGAAACTTTACAAGAAAAACTACCTGGCTTTTTTAACAAAAACAATAAAAAATTGCAAGAAGAATAAAAAGAAGGGAATGTGAAGAATTAAAACAGACTCCGAGACATAATAACTAACCCTAATATGTGGACCAAAAGTAAAACTTTTAAAGAACAATTTGAATAATGTGAATATTGGTAATATTGTGGAAATTGGTAATAAGGTATTATTGTTTCATGGCTGATTTGTGAACCAAAACAGCATTGGGGTTATGTGTACAAAATGGGATCTTTGTCACTTATGAATATATGACAGCCACTTTGTTGATAAAATAATATAAAAATTTCTGAAATTCGCCTCTCAATAATGTTGAGAGGCTTGTGGCTGGTGGTAGATGGGCAAGTATATTGTTTTTGTTTTTGCTTTTGAAAGTATATAGTTTATGAGTTTATAATTTCTGAAGTTTTGTAAAGGTTATATAGGGTTTATTTTACTACTTCTTCTTTTGTACATGTTTTAAATTTTCCATTAAAAAGGCAAAAATAAATCAACCCTCATTAAAGAATTTGTTCTTTCGTTTGAGAGTCACAACACAAAACCAAAGAGAATAGACTAGGTACTCCTATGAGAACAATTCCTGGATCCAAACCTACAACTTTGATTGTAATTATGTGCTATGGATTAAACATGAATTGAATTTATGTGAAAGAAATGACCAAAGAAGTTATCTGATACAGCATATTAGATGATTTTGTTGTTGCTGTTGGGTGCTCAAATGTTCCTAATATTATTTGGACATCTTATTGAAAAAGCTTCAGGAGTAAATGATGAGGGCAATCTACATAAAATTCACAAATATGTACTAATACCTTTATATGAGAAGAGATAAAAGCATAATATAATATTTTAAGAAAAGGAAAGTATTTTAATAAGAAAGCACTTATGTTAATTATCCTCACACCTCATGTATTTTATTTTCTCACTTAATTTCCACCAGATAGTATAATTTGAATTTCTAGGATGCCTTTCTGGGAAAACATAAGTGATTCAACAAACTCTTCTGACTAATTCTTACAGTTTTTATCATAACTTTTTGGATGCATTTAAATTTGTTTTTAGTATATATGTATCATACACTTACATCTTTTAAAATATGTTCTCTGTGCCTTGAAATAAATAACAGCATAAAGTCACTTAATTATGAAAGCATCTCATGATATTAAAGGGACAAGAGATAGTCCCAAAAGCCTTCTTTAAAGAACAGAAACAAGGGGTACCTGGGTGGCTCAGTCAGTTAAGCATTCCACTCTTGATTTCATTACAGGTCATGATCTCAGGATTGTGAAATTAAGCCCTTGCATTGACCCCCCAAGGAGCCCACATGGGTGTGGAGCTACTTAAGAGTCTTTCTCCTCCTCTCCCTCTGCCCCCCGACATCTAAAAAAAAAAAAGACCAGAAACAAAATGCCTGAAATAGTGACAAACAAGTGCCAAATTATGCTCTTATGCAGCCAATAATTCTTTCCAGAGCATCTAATAATTCAAGACATAATAACTTGTACTTTTTAATTCCTGGTGGACACTATATTTATATAACTAATTTTTCATAGCTAATCTGACAAAGTGTTCATGGTAGCCATGATGATATTTAAATAATTTTATTGTGGCTTTGTTATATAAAAATAATTCATTATAGGGGCACATGGGTGGCTCAGTCAGTTGAGTGTCGGACTCTTGATTTTGGCTCAGGTCGTGATATCAGAGTCATGATCTCAGTGTCCTGAGTTTGAGCTCCATGTTGGTCTCCACACTCAGCAGGGAGACTGCTTGAGATTCCTTCCTTCTCTCTCTGTCCCTCCCCCCAGCTCATGTGCTCTCCCTCTTTCTCTTTTTTTCTCAAATAAATAAATCTTTTAAAAAAAGAACTCATTATGATTTATGGCATTAAAAGACCTTAATAATGTTCTATGATGATAACAGATTAAAATATGATGAGAATTTGAAAAGATCAAAATATACAGAATGAATGCAAATTTTCAAGACATGAATTTATGACATTCTGATTATTTTAATCCTCCACACTTATATTATTATTTTTAAATTAATGATCATTTAGTCATGTGGGGTATGTCTGTGTCTATTTTGACAGAGGAAGGAGGAGGGGTGAGAAAGAAGAATGGAAATGATGATATATTGATGTTCAACTTAGTAGCTTTCTTAAAAATCAATATTGATCAGCTATTATGGGTTATTTTTTTATTTTCAAGATATTCCATGGAATTCTGTTTTCAAGATAAGTCAAACTGTCAAATGTTTTAAAGAACTATCTTAATTATTTTGGTAATTATTTCCTTACCAATTCTCTGACTTTATAGGCAAAAAACACGATATCCCTTTCCATCTATAGACAGAATCACAATCCTTCAGAAGTAGTCATCTCTGAGGCAAGCTTCAGTAAATCATTTCGAAAATAAACATGACAACCCAAATTAATCTCATGGTTTTGCAACATTTTGTTCCTTGTATTCTTTTTAATATTATTATTGCATATTATTGTTATATTTTAAATGTATAGTTTAGAAATTTCAGACAAGGCGCCTGGGTGGCTCAGTCGTTAAGCGTCTGCCTTCGGCTCAGGTCATGATCCCAGGGTCCTGGGATCGAGTTCCACATCGGGCTTCCTGCTCGGCAGGAAGCCTGCTTCTCCCTCTCCCACTCCCCCTGCTTGTGTTCCTGCTCTCGCTATCTCTCTCTCTGTCAAATAAATAAATAAAATCTTTAAAAAAAAAAAAAAAAAAAACAATAGAAATTTCAGACAAAAAATAAAAAAAATATAAATCACTAGATTTCAAAATAGATGGAGCTAGAGTGTATTATGCTAAATGAAGCAAGTCATCCAAAGACAAATACCATGTGATCTCACTCATGGGGGTGGGGGGGAAAGAGAGGAGGCAAACCATAAGAGACTCTTAACTATAGAGAACAAACTAAGGATTGCTGGAGGGGAGGTAGGCGGGAATGGGCTAAATGGGTGATGGGTATTAAGGAGGGCACTTGTGATGAGCACTGGGTGTTCTATGTAAATTCCACTCCTGAAACCAATATTATATTATATGTTAACTATCTAGAATTTAAATAAGAACTTGAAACAAACAAACAAAAAAAAAATAGGTGTATTTTTTTAGAACCATTAGTTACTGCAATAGTAATTCTAGAACCAATCAGGCCAGTCATTATGATGGTTAATTTTTAACTTTTCATTACTAATGAAAGACCACCAAACAACTGCTTAAAAAGAAAATGATATTCGTTTATTCACAACTTTCTTGAAACATTTATTTATCAATGAATGTGATTTGTTTAGTGATCACGCCTCATCAAATTTGATCCAACACAGGACAGAATTGAAAAAATGCAAAATGCCCAAAATAATTGTCTCTACTTATGACAAAAGTTTTCTCTCTTTTTTTAAAAGATTTATTTATTTAATTTAGAGAAAGAGAGCAAGGGGGGAGGCAAAAGGAGAGGGAGAGACAATCCCAAGGAGACTCCCCACTGAGTGCGGACTTGGGGCTGGAGGTGGGGCTTGACCTCAGGACCCCAAGATCATCAACTGAGCCAAAAACAAGAATCAGATGCTCAACCACTGAGCCTCCTAGGCACCCCTACTTACAACAAAAGTTTTCTACTGGGAGAGTAACATTCAAGTATAAAAATACATACATCAGTCTAGGAAGTAAGCACTGAGAAACTAATAATACAAGACAATACTATTCATCATTGTCTTGGTGAATCTAACAATTTTCTTATATTAACCTAATAAACGGTTAAAGTTTTTTTTTTTTTTTTAACTGGCCATTGGAATATATACATTCACATATATACCTTGTACCTATGTTTTTTTTTAATTTTATTATGTTATGTTAATCACCATACATTACATCGTTAGTTTTTGATGTAGTGTTCCATGATTCATTGTTTGCGTATAACACCCAGTGCTCCGTTCAGTACGTGCCCTCTTTAATACCCATCACCGGGCTAACCCATCCCCCGCCCCCCCGAACCTTCAGTTTGTTTCTCAGAGTCCATTAGTCTCCATGGTTCGTCTCCCGCTCCGATTTCCTCCCCTTCATTTCTCCCTTCCTACTATCTTCTTTTTTTTAACATATAATGTATTATTTGTTTCAGAGGTACAGGTCTGTGATTCAACAGTCTTACACAATTCACAGTGCTCACCATAGCACATACCCTCCCCAATGTCTATCACCCAGCCACCCCATCCCTCCTTTTTTTTTTTTTTTTTAAAGATTTTATTTATTTATTTGACAGAGAGAGAGAACAAGTATGCAGAGAGGCAGGCAGAGGGAGAGGGAGAAGCAGGCTCCCTGCTGAGCAGGGAGCCCGATGCGGGGCTCGATCCCAGACCCTGGGATCATGACCCGAGCCGAAGGCAGCTGCTCAACCGACTGAGCCACCCAGGCGCCCCCATCCCTCCTTTTTTAAAAATCTTTTTTATTTTTCATTTTTAGAGTCATATTCTATCCCTTTATAGTAGTTAACCTTATTTTTGGTATATATATAAGTTGTTCTCTCTTTAAAATTTTGGGATATAGTTTCTTCTAACAGACTAAAATATACCCTAAATTTCAAGTGTATGGCTTTGTTCTAGTCTCCTGCCTGATCACATTCTCTCCTTTTTTTTTTTTTTAATTCCTCTTCTTTCTTTTTTGTACCTATTTATTTGTGTTTTCTATTTGCTACCCATTTTTCTTTGTATGCTGTGAAAATAAAATGGCAAGGAGCAAAGAAAATACTTTTAGCAGACCAGAAATAATTTGAACATAAGATGCATTTCCATTTTCCTTGCCAGTGCTGAAAGTTGCAGTGAGCAAAACCTTCTCAGGATAAATCACATTGACAATCCCTGGTGTGGAGATGGTAAAAGTTTATCACTTCAGGTTGTCAGTGTGTTTGCTTCTGGGAATGAATGAAAAAGATCAAGTTACCTGAGATCCCCAAAGTGCTGCATCACCATCAGTGCACTCCCTTGAGCAAACAGAGTATTTGTTTGGATATCAGCCTTGTTGGGCATCTTATTTAAGTGGGTAAATTTCAACTAGATACAAAGTGTCATCTTTATTATTCTGAATGCTAAATGTTCCCTAGAATGTTGTAAAATAAAGAGCTATTATATGAAGACATTAAAACACTAAACTAATGGTTCACTTTTTAAAACATCCCCTTATATATTTAAGCAAAATAATCAAAGTACAATAAAATAAATAGGGTAGAAAAATGAACCACATGAAAAATAAGGAATAGAAAGAGAAATATAAGCAATACTGCTATACATGATTAGAAACACAGCAGGTATCTATGAAGCACATGGAATTGGTCATTGAGATCCTTGATTAGCTTTGCCCAATTGCTTGGGTGGTTGAGCAGAGAAATTTGATTGCTGATTGGGTTATCCAATCTGGTTGCTAGGATGACCTAATAACCAGACCGATCATTTACAGTCCAGTTATTTTGATTACCTCATGACTCAAATTGCCCATTTCATAAACTTATCCAGTGCTCAGATCTCAACTTGTAAGTGATTGAGGTGATCAGCCACATAGAAATGATCAGAGTACTCAATTTTAGAACATAAAATTGGTGAATGAAATGAGAAAATGGAAAGAACTCCTGTTCTCAAAATCTAAAGACTGATATAATGAATAAAGTTTTCTTCTCATAATATAAATGTTTTCAGCATTGTTCTTATTTCTAAATTAAAATCTAGATAATATTTTTGAAGCTTTTCTTAGCTGGCAAAAATCAGCTTATTGGGAGAAGTCAGAGAAAATTAGTTCATTGCAGTGCATATGAATGAAATGTACTGCATTATTCATCATAGTTGAGTGGCATTATTTAACTGATTATAATTATACAACAAATTAGGTATTTGTTTAATTGAAATTAGCCCAAGGAAACATTTCACAAATTTCTTACAAATCTGGTTACAACTAAACTTCAGTTGCCACGGAATATAAAACAGCTCACCTCATATCTTAGGTATAACACCACTTCCCCCATCCACAGCTTAAATTTTTAACATTTATTAATATTTATTTTCTTCTGAAGGGATATTTAAGGCGAGAAGGGTATCATGGTCAAAGACTGATTCTTACAGATTGTGCAGACACAAATCTATCTTGGGTATATTTTTATCAGCATTCCAACAGTCAAATCACATGCTGTATCCCTGTATATGTTTAAGCCTTAAATTTATAGATCTTTTCCCCCCAAGCCCTGATTTTGGCAGCTTTTCCTGTTTAGCAGAAAACCTCAAAATACATTCAGTTATGTTGATGCACTTCAGTCTTCCTGCTTGACAATTTCTCAAGAGTATTTTTGTGAAATAACTTCACCTTAAACACTGTGAAATATGTCCATCAGTGAGGCAATGTTAAAAGTTAAGAAAAATATCCCTTGTTGAATGTCTTGTAT
This sequence comes from Halichoerus grypus, assembly GCF_964656455.1. Lineage (NCBI taxonomy): Eukaryota > Metazoa > Chordata > Mammalia > Carnivora > Phocidae > Halichoerus > Halichoerus grypus. The sequence goes on from NC_135714.1 coordinate 47,391,528, forward strand.
TTATATCACTTTGGATTTAATATTAAAAAATAAATATTTTATTTATGTAACTTGTTAAAAAAATAGCCAAGAAACTGAGGCACAGAAAATAAGGTAAGAATCTTGCATTTTGTTAAAAAGAAAAAAAAAAAAAAGAACACTCTATGCCTTGTCCCTAGAGTTTCCTTATCCATTTCCTGGAATCAAATGACAAGAGGATAGTTGTAGTCTCAAGCAAGCACACAATTTACTTTCCCAATATTGCCATCCTTTTGGAAGAACAGAAAACAAACATGCAGACCACAGACCTACAATGAGCAAGTCAACAGAGACCACGTGAGAGAAACAGAAGACCAGAAAAGACAAGGCAGGAATGACTGCACCGACCCTTAGGTTACCAGTTTCCTTTCATTAAAATCCACATATTCTGAGCCTACTGCCTTTGACTGATGGTTCTTACTCAAAATTACAGCTAATTTGGAGAGGCACTAGCTCAGTTCAGAATTTAGGAACTGTTTTAGTTTATGGACCTTCTGTTTTCACCTTAGGTCTTACACAGAGATGCTTATAAATAGAGAAAAAGTTATTTAAATAAATTACTATTGCAAAATCTTAATTAATGCTGTTGGGATCTGGATTCCTCAATAGGTGGATTTTCCTAGAAATATTCTCAGAAATAACACCTGAGGGGTATGAAAAAGAAGCAAAATTGGGCAGAGAGAAAATTTGGGCTACAATGTAGTCCTAATACATCAAGTGACCCCACAAGAATCTGTGAACCTAAGATAGCCAGCCCTTCAGAGTTATTTCAGATGGTAAGGGGGCCAAGCCTACATGCCCCCGCAAAGACCAGTCCTTTTAAGCAGGCTGTCCCAAGAAGGTAAAATGACTGTGTAGTCAAAGGAAATTTCCAGAGAAGACTGCTACTGCAGGCCTGCAAAACCATTCCCAGAAGCTAGATGAATATTCTTTCAGTCTTGAAAGGGGATCTGTTTTTGCAACGTATCATTCTATTCAGTGAAAATTAATATTCAAAAACACAATGTTTACTTCTGCCAAACTAGAGATGAAATTGTTAGAAGCTAGAATAGATTATGACGGGGTGTGCTGCAGGACTTGTGTGGGTTGGTTGGGGAGTGTTGGCTAAATGAGGAAAATACTGGATTGATTTAAATCTAATTCTCATGCATAGAACCTTAAAAATTAACAGCTAATCCACTGAAAAAATGAAGGCAGTTCTCCAAATGTTTGAAAATAAAGTTAAGATTTAAAGATTCAACTACTTCCATATCCCTGACTTAATGAGGAAAAAGAAAATCAAGAGTCCAATGCTTCACTCACTGAGCTACTCAGGCACGCCTCCCTTAGCATATTTTTAAAGCCTTCCAAATATCTCCCTTTCCCATTCTTGACATCTTAAAATCTACTTTCCATAACTCAGACAGGGGAGTCTTCTTAAAATATAAATTAGATCTTTTAAGTTTTACCTGACTTTGGTCATTATTATATTCCTAATTTACAAAATGAGGTTTAGTATATAGTATATAGTAAATGTTCAATAAATATTTGTTGGATAAATAAATATTGTTCTATTGCCTAAAACACTTGAAAGGCTTACTATCATACTTAGGCTAAAATATAGTGTAATGGTTATAATCCTCAGTAGAGTATATTATATGGTTTTTGCCTATCTCTTCAGCCTTATCTTGTACCACTCCTAACCCTATTCAACTTATTCATTCTTGTCTTAAACTTTAGCAGTTCCCTCTTCATAGAACATTATACTCCCTTTTCCATACCTGACCATCCAGACCTTTGCATAGCTTATCTCTTAAATCCTTGTATCTAACACTTAAAATCGTCTCCTCGCATAAACTTTCCCTTGCTACCCAAAATAAATAGACCTCCAGTTTCTTCATGGCACTTGTATGTTCTTATTGTATAAATGTTGCTCTTTGTTATAATGTAAACCCTAAAAGAGAGGAATTCCTATCAATCTTCCTTTCTACTGTATACCTAGTTTCACACATGGGGGCATATGTGTGCACACATGCATTCACACACACATCAGGTGATTTCACTGCATTCTGATTTAGTTGAAAATAAGGATTAAGTCAGCTGCACTGATCGTGAGAGATGTGGGAATATCTTCCTTGTTATTTCAGCTTTCTAAAACGTAAATGGATAGAACCATATATTTGTATAACTCATATAAAGGCTGTTAAAATCAACTAAATTATATTAACAAAAACAATCCCAAAATGTACAAGGAAAGTGTCTTAGTCATTTGAGGCTGCTATAACAAATTACCATAGACTGAGTGACTTAAACAACAAGTATTTATTTCTCACAGTTCTGGAGGCTGAGAATTCTGAAATCAGGATGCCAGCATGGTTGGGTTATAGTAAGGACCCTCTTCCTGGTTTTCTCACTTGGTAGATAAAGAGATGGAAAGGACGCAAGCTCTAGTCTCTCCTTATGAAGGCACATAAGCTCTTTATAAGGTTTCACCCTTATGAACTAATAACCTCCTAATATCATCACATTGTTTTTAGGATTTCAACATATTAGTTTTAAGGAGACACAAACATTTAATCCATAACAGAAAGCATACCAAGAATACCAACAACATCCTCTTCCTTAGAGGCTTGGATTAATAGGTATCACTCCAGAGAACCTAGATATTATATTCTATTCAAATAGATCATGCACTGAGAATCTGATCTCAATTTTGTTTTCACAATTTTAAAGCATAATTTTACAAAGCTGGAAGAAAAGAAAGACAGAGACTACTTAAAATGATTTTCAACCTTAACATCTTCTTTTACAAATTAGCAAAATATCTCAAAGGAAATGAGCAAGTATGGACCCCACAGGTAGAATGAGCTGTAGTGGGAATAGGACTCAGGTCCCTTGATGTCCCATCTATTTATCCTTTCCCTAAACTACAATGGAGTAGAATGAGTGAACAATGTGCTTTCTTAACTCAAAGAGAGCAAGAGTCATGCATTCTATAACACTATGCATCTTGTTAATCTAGTGCATTAAACATTATGCAAAATTAACAAGTTGTCTGGAAATGGAATGTCGGTTGAAAAGATTTAAAAAATATATATGCTCTTAAAACTATTTGGGCAAATCACTATTCATTTCCATGACCACTTAAGACCTAATATGAGATATGAGATACACATGAGGTGTGAGATAAACATTCTTAAGGCAGTAAATCATTCAGTCTCAGCTGCTAACCATGTAGTAGATCAAATTTAACAATACAATGAATTTTATTATTTAACCAAATATGTTTCTCCTTAAAGAATTGCCTCTGTGTTGATTTCAATACGTATATAATTATATTTCATTCTATTCTACCCAATGGAGCTTCCTTGCCATTTCCATTAAAATGTTATTTTGATAATTTGAGATTGTTCTTAAATCAACATCTTTAAAAACATTTCCCCTATTGTTACATAGACTGTTTTTCCTATAGTAGAAAATTCAACAAAAAAACTCAAGTGTGACAAAAAGTGCATTAGAACCAAATCAGAAAACTAAAGTTTGATTCTTGACCTTTAATTTACCAATTGGGAAACAATCACAAATAATTCAACTAAATTTTAAAATATAATTTGAAATAATTTCAAATTTACAGAAAGTTGCAAGTGTAATTCAAAGAATAATATTTTTATAATTATATAATTATCATATAACTTCATTAAACTATTCCCAGATTCACCAATTCCTCAATTTTTATACTCATATGTAAAATTTATTATTATATAATATGCTAAATACCCTCAGGGACACACTGAGAAATAATTTTAATCTGGGCACTTCATGTCCCAGTCAAGTTGACATGGAAAATTAACCATCAAAATCCCACCTCAACCTGGCACTCATACACATCTTCTTAAACCATATTTAACTCTTAAAGACAATAACAAGGTCATAATTCCACCTAACATGATATATCTATTCTGCCTACTATCAAAAATTAGCCCCTTCCCCCAAAAAAGAAGTAAAGTCACTTTGATATCCTGTAATTTAAATACTATGATATAAAATGAACAATACTTAAAGACAATAACAAGGTCATAATTTCACCTAACATGATATATCTATTCTGCCTAGTATCAAAAATTAGCCCCTTCCCCCAAAAAGGAAGTAAAGTCATTTTGATATCCTATAATTTAAATACTATGATATAAAATTAATAATACTTAAATACTATCATAAAAGTCAACATACATTATGTTACATGATAAGAGAATAAAAGGAAAGAAAACAAAGATACCGAATACATATACACACACACAAATGTATTAATAATAAAATAAGGAAGCAATACTCATGACAAGTACAGTCCTAATTTCTGTTATTTATAATTACCTTCTTCCACTAACCATTTTGTGTTCCCATTACCTTCAGTAAGCACCTCAGCTTCTCATGGTGCTTTTCCTCCTGGGGTTACCCAAACTTTCATTCCTGAAGTGTCTGGACCTTTAATAGTTCTGCCTGGATTAGGTTGTTGTAGTTGTAGTTTTCCATGGGTGTGATAATATTAAGCAAAGTACAGGGGATCTCTTGTATTCCAGATATACTTTTCCTTACCTCCATTGTGGAGTAAGTTATCCACTTTCCCCTTTGTAGTTAGGATCAATCATCCCAGCCAACACAGTAACTCCCTTTTTTGTTTGCTGATTCAAAAGTATAAGGAACTCAAAGTGGCCAGGTGGCAGTCTTAACTTCCAATTCAGTGAAGTCATTGCTCTGTCTCCTGGTGGAAGTATTCCTCCCTTTGGAACTAAAACCTCTGGGCCAACAGAGCATAAGGTCATGGGAATAGGAAGCAAAAATTTTGCTTGTGGGTTACTAGGGGTAATAATGAATAGTGCCACTTCCATTTCCACCTTTTGATTCTTAGACCCATGAATTCTGGCTATGGGAAGAATAGTACCACATACTGGATGCTGATTCAGAACGCATACAGCCTTTTAAAAAACATTTCCCAGGCCCGCAAGCTGTTTCTAGTTGGCATTGTAACTGAACCTGCAAAAGGCCATTCCACTATTCTATCCAACTAGCTGCTTCAGGATGATGGGAAATATAGTAAGACCAGTGATTACATGAACATGGACCTATTGTCTCATTTCTTCTGCCGTGAAGTGAGTTCCTAAATCAGAGCAATACAGTGTAGAGTATCATGACAATGGATAGGGCATTCTGTAAGTCCATGGGTGGTAATTTTGGCTGAAGCACTGTGTGCTGAAAAGTCAAATCTATAACCAGAGCTAAGTGTCTGTTCTAGGATGAACAAAATTCTGCCCTTTCCATGATGGAGATTATCCAGTGTAATCAACCTGCCATCAGGTAGCTGGCTGATCACCCCAGGGAAGGGTACCATAACAGGGATTCAGTGTTGGTCTCTGCTGCTGGCAGATTGGACACTCAGCAAAAAGTCATAGCCAGGTCAGTCTTTGATGAGTAGGGATCCATACTGCAGACTCCATGCATCTATCTCTGACACCACAGCCACTTCATTCATGAGCTAGGCAATCACGGGGGTGCATCTATCTCTGACACCACAGCCACTTCATTCATGAGCTAGGTAATCACGGGGGTGCCTAAGGAAGAGGCTGACTGGTATCCACAGAACAGGCCATCCTAGTCACTTGATGATTGAAATCCTCTTCTGCTGAGGTCACTTTTTGGTGAGCATTCAAATAAGACAGAAATATGTTCATGCTTTTTGCCATCTTTATATCTTTTTTGATGAGGTGTCTATTCACATCTTTCAATGATTTTTAATAGCACTGTTTTCATATTGTTGATATTTAAAAGTTCTTTATGTATTTTGGATAAAATTCCTTTAACACACATAAGTTTTTACAAATATTTTCTCCCAGTCTGTGGCTTGCTTATAGTGTCTTAACAGCATTTTTCAGAGAGCAGTCATTTTTAATTTTAATACAGCTCAATTTATTGATTTTTTTTCTTTCATAGATTATAATTTTAGTTTATGCTTTTTGTATCTAAAAACTTACCATCAAACTCAAAGTCACATAGATTTTTCTCCCCCAAATTTTATAATTTTGGTTTTCACATTTAGGTCATTTTGACTTAAGTTTTGCACAGGGACTTCCAATCGTTCCAACATTTGTTATTTCTCCTTTGAATTGTCTTTTTTCTTTGTCAGGGACCAATTGACTATATTTGTGTGGGTCTGTTTATAGGCTCTCTATTCTGTTCTATCACTCTATGTGTCTATTTGTTCATCAATACCACACTGCCTTTTTCACTGTACTTTATAGTAAGTCTTGAAGTGGGTAGTGTAAGTCTTCCATTTTTTTTTCTTTTTCTTCAGTATTTTATTGGCTATCTTGGGTCTTTGCTTTTCTCTATAAATGTTATAATCTGTCATTATCTTTAAAATAGCTTGCTGGGATTTTGATAGTTATTGTGTTGAATCTATAGATAAAATTTAGAATAATTCACATCTTAATAATATTGCATATTCCAATTTATACACATGGAATAACTCTCCATTTATTTAGATCTTTGATATCTTTCATCAGAATTTTGTAGTTTTCCACATATTGATTCTGTACATACTTTGCTACATTTACTCCCATATATTTCATTTTTGGAGGGTTATCGTAAATGATATTTTTAAAATTTTTAAATTCCAAATTTTCTTTGCCACTTTATAAGAAAATAACAGAATTTTGCATATTAACCTTGTATCCTGAGAACTTGTAATATCACTTACGCTTTTTCTGATTCAATTGTTGATCATGTGATTTTTCTTCTTTAGCTTTTTTTTTTTTAAGATTTTATTTATTTATTTGACAGAGAGAGACACAGCGAGAGAGGGAACACAAGCAGAGGGAGTGGGAAAGGGAGAAGCAGGCTTCCCGCGGAGCAGGGAGCCTGATGCAGGACTCGATCCCAGGACCCTGGTATCATGACCTGAGCCGAAGGCAGACGCTTAACAACTGAGCCACCCAGATGCCCCTCTTCTTTAGCTTGTTTATGTGGTAGATTACATTGATTGATTTTTGAATGTTGAACCAGACCTGCATACATGGAATAAATCTTACTTGTTAGTGGCATATAATTCTTTGTGTACATTGTTGGAATTATTTTCTAATATTTTTTGAGGATGTTTACATCCATTCATACCAGAAATATTGGCCTTTATAGTTTCCTTTCCTTTCCTTTCCTTCCCTTTTTCTTTCTCTCTTTTTCTCTTTCTTTTCTTTCTTTTCTTCTTTCTTTCTTCTTTCTCTTTCTTTCTTTCTTTCTTTCTTTCTTTCTTTCTTTCTTTCTTCTTTCTCTTTCTTTCTTTTGTAATAGCTTTATCTGTGTTTGATATTAGGGTAATGCTGATCTCATAGTTAGAAAGTGTTCCTCTTGGGGCTCCTGGGTGGCTCAGTTGGTTAAGCATCTGCCTTCTGCTCAGGTCATGATCCCAGGGTCCTAGGATCGAGTCCCATATTGGGCTCCCTGCTCATCAGGGAGTCTGCTTCTCCCTCTACCCTTCCCCCCGCTTGTTATCTCTCCCCCACTCTCTCTCTCTCTCAAATAAATAAATAAAATCGTCCATCTCCTGTACATTATCAAGGAGTTATTCATAGTATATCTTTATTATCCTTTTTTTTTTTTTATCCATGGGATCAGAATTACAGACCCCTGCATCATTTCTGATATTGGTAATTTGTGTCTTCTTTCCTTTTAGATTGTTATCCTGCCTAAGTTTTATCAATTTTATTAATCTTTTTAAAAACTGTTTTTTTGTTTTATTGATTTGCCTTTTATTATATCTTATAATCTCTTCTGAAGCTGATTGTGACATACCAAGTAACAGGAACATAGGTAAATAGGCCTTTGGTGTGAGGTTGTGTGTTAATCTAGCTGAGGTTAATTTAGCTGTGCCTGGTATTTGTTATAGTTGTAGGTGCCAAAGGCTTCAAATCCCTCTAGTGACTATTTTTCTCTCCTCTGTTGAATTTACATTTCCCTACATGCTCCTTCTCATAAGAGGAAGGAATCCATTGTTATTATACTAGATCCTTGTTAATGTGGTAAAGCTTGGGGAAAGGGAAGCATACTATAGTTCTGTGGTGTTACAAAGCAATCTTATAATTAAATCTCAGTTTTTTAGTGGGCCTGTGTCACTAGGCTGTGACCTTGACAACTGTCTCTTAGCTTACCCCCCAGCCTCCACTTAGGAGAGACAGACAGGCTAGAAATAAATTGAAAAAATGCTCTTTCCACACATGGAATAAGGCCCTGGTAAAGCTTTTTTTCTTTTTTTTCTTTGAAGTGCAGGTCTTTGTTATGAAGAACTCCCTAGAAATGCCAGAGCCCGGAGGGTGTCTGTCTTGGCCCTTCACAATGTTAGCCTCTTCATCTTGGAATAAGCTCATGAAGGTTTGAGGACCCACTAAGACTATACCTCCAGGAGTTTCTCTCTCTCACTGTTGTCTACACTCAGCTTTTAGTAGGTTATCAAAAATACTATTAAAGTATTCTGACCAGCTTATGTTTCCAGCAACTTCTGCTTCATGCAAGCAAATTTTGGCTATGATCTCTACATTCACCTGTCTCTCCATATTTCCCAATGGTGGTTTGCCCTGTAACCTCCATTCTCAGATGGGCCAAGTGAAGTCATTGATTTTTAATTTTTTCAGCTTTTTTCTTATTGTAAGGGTATAAGTGACAATTCCAAGCTCTTTACATGTCATAGCTGTATTCAATTAACTTTTGAGCTTTTCCTAATATGCTAAAGGTTACTGTTGCATGCAATTTGCAATATCACTGTGAAAAAACATATTAATTGCTAATATTTATTGATCACTTATGTGTTAAGCAGGTATGGCTTTAAGCAGTTGACACAAATTAATTCATTTGGTTCTCACAAACAGACTATAGGATAGTGATTACTCATATTATCTCTATGTTACAGATATAAAATCTGTGGCCAGGGGGATTAAATAACATCAAATATTGTAAGAACATAAGTGATATGCAATTGAGAATTAAACCTAGAAAGACCATGTGAACTTACTGGGGCATAGAAATATACACTTGTTATTTATAATAGTTAACCTTACAATATTTAATTTCATGAAGTGCCCAGGCATTGAAGAACATTCTCAATATGTCTGTGAGGGTATTTGTGGATGAGTTTAACATTTGAATTATGGACTGAGTAAAACGGATTGCCCTCCCTAATAGAGGTGGGCCTTATCCAATCAACTGAAGACCTGAATAGAACAAAAAGGCTAAGAGGGAACTTCTCCTCCTGACTGCTTTTTGCTGTCACAGGTCTTTCTAAATTTTGACCTAAAACACTGGCTCCTCTTGGATCTTAAGGCTGCCAGCTTTCGGACTAGAACTTACATTAATTCCTTATAATCAATTTCTCTCTCTGTCTTTCTTTTTTGGTGTCTCTGTTTCTCTGTCTCTCTGTTTTTTCTATTGATCTATTAGATCTGTTTCTCTGGAGAACCCCGACTAATATACTGTGCTTATCCACCTCTGTAATTATTTAATTCATTAATTTATTTAGTTATTTATTCATTTATATGATAAGCCTTAATTAGAACACTTACCTCAAAAACAAAAAAGGACAATATTGATAAACTCAAGAATATCACAATTTCCCAAATAACAAAATATATTAAGGTCAGAGGAAAAATGATTAACTGTGTGAGAAAATCATTCGAAGGATAAAAGTTCTGAATTCCACTATTCACAGAAAGTTTTTATAAATCAATAATAAATAAATAAAATCTAAGAGAATACTGAAGAATAATATGTTTCTAATAAGGAAATATAAATTTTAAATGAATCTAAAAAAAGTTGCTATTATTGTTATGTATAATAATTGTAAGATTTTTGGGGCGCCTGAGTGGCTCAGTCGGTTAAGCGTCTGCCTTCGGCTCAGGTCATGATCCCAGGGTCCTGCGATCGAGCCCCATGATGGGCTTCCTGCTCAGTGGGGAGCCTGCTTCTCACTCTCCCTCTGTCTGCCACTCTCTCTCTCTGTCAAATAAATAAAATCTTTAAAAAAAAATAATAATTGCAAGATTTTGTTTTTTTGAAAAGAAATTATAGTTAGGAATGTAAAGTACATTGGTACAAACTCCTCTTTGGGAGAGAAAAATTTGCCAGTATGCATAAATATGCACATACACACACTCACTCAGCAATTTCACTGCTGTAACTTTAATATATAAGTTTACTACTATAAATCTGCCATCGACTTTGTATCAATAAGACAAAATAATGTTACCAGCAGTTTCATTTGGAAAAAGAAATCAGGAATAAAAATTCATGTTTATGCATAGCATTTGCATCATGTATTAACTTCAATTGAATATTATATATATATAGTATATATTATATATACATGTACTTTAAATGTACTATGTAATTCACACTAAGCAAGACATTAGATATAAAAAAATGATAGAGCATATTTCTGGGCATTGAGAGCCTCAGAGTCTAATGAGGTCCAGATGGAAATCATGGATAGAAAATTAAAAGAAATGAAAACTCTCCAATGAATAAAATAAAGTTGTTATATAGTTTGATGTATTTGGCTGTGAAACATAGTCTAAGAAGGCTTGAGTATGGGTAAATGTAAGGGAGTCTTGGGCGATGTAGCTGGAATGATAGACATGGTTCAGATCACAAAGTATTTTCTTTGGCATGGTATTTGGTTTTTACCCTTCAGACTATGGAGAAATCCTTAAAGAATTTCAAGCAAGTAAGTGAAATTATTAGATCTGACTTTAGAAAAAAGATTCTGAAAGTTGTGTACAAAAGACTAGAATGTGTAGATACCGCAAGAGGTTTCAGATACTAGTTCAATGATAAATCAAGGCAATAACAGTGGCCAAGAAAGGATACAGAGAAGGAGTTTCAAGAAAGGAATGGTCAACTCTTTACATATTACTAAAAGTGCAAGTACAATATTAATTATAAAGTTATAACATTTCCTTTGTTTCAACAACACAGATTTATTAATGACACTGGTAAGAACAATTTTATTAGTGAATGGGACCATTTATCAGATTCACATTAATTAGGGGCACCTGGGTGGCTCAGTCGATTAAGGGTCTGCCTTCAGCTCAGGGCTCAGGTCATGATCTCAGGGTCCTTGGATCAAGCTCCACATTGGGCTCCCTGCTCAGCAGGGAGTCTGCTCCTCCTTCTCCCTCTGTCCCTCCCCACCGTTCATGCTCTCTCTGTCAAATAAATAAATAAAATTTAAAAAAAAGATTGACATTGATTAGGAAGTCATGGAAGTCTATCCATAAGCATAGACTCCTTTCTCAAGAAGTTTATCTGAAAGAGGAGAAAAATATTGTATCTAGAAGAGGCAAGTGACAAATATTTTTATGTTTGGGGATTCTTTCAAAGTTTACTCACAGAGGGAACAGCATCAGGGGTCAATGAGAGGCTGGCAAATAAGGGATATATCTCTTCCATTGAGATAAGGGAGAAGTGAGAGTGACTTATGGATAGACATCGAAGATTAGGGGTCACTGTTTGGCAATTAAAGACTTATGCCCAGTGTCTTGTTTTTCTATGAGTCACAAAACAGTTTTATTTGTTCACTGGGGAGTAGGAAGAAAGGCAAGTTTGGGTTGATGTCCTTTGAAAATAGAGATCCAAGCATATTAAACATGTCTCCCTATTTTTTTAAAGATTTTATTTATTTATTTGAGAGAGAGGAATAGTGAGAGAGAGCATGAGCAGGGAGGAGAGGGAGAAGCAGGCCCCCTGAAAGCAGAGAGCCCGATGCCAGGTTTGATCCTGGGACTCTGGGATAATCATGTCTCCCTATTTAAAGTGTAAGTTCTGTGAAGAAAGTGACGATGGCCTGCTTCTCTGTATCACTCATGTTTGGCCTGATAAGAACAATATGGTGCTAAGAAACATAGTAGGTATATTTCCTTAATCATTCCAATCATTTAAAAGTTAAAAACAATGCATGAATGCTATCCATTCATATATGATAGAAGCTCTTTATATCCTACCTAAAAAATAAATTTATAGAAATTATGATAAAAAAATCCTTAAGGATTATCTAAGTCCACCAAATATCCTATCTTACAGTCCAAAATCCATTTGATATGCAGAGAAAAATCTATCTTAGCAAGATGTACTGTCAAGCATTAGGCTCAGTTCTTCCTATTTAAAAATCAATACAAAAAAATCACATTACAGGAAATGTGACAAATATATTTATGAAAGAATAATATCTTTTCATATTAAAATAACATAGGTCATCCAAAATCTATAGCTATATTGATAAATAGATGAATCCATTGTAAATGTGAAGTATTACCTGCTAAAGGCAATGGTTATAATTAGTTCACTAAGTCTATTTTAGCTTTTCTTATTTTGATCATTTTTTGTCCTTTATGTTTCACCAGTAAAGCAAGTATGACTTGTCCTCTACTATACTTCATATAGAAAAAATGTTATTTTCATCTTCCCTGAAGCAAATCATAGTAGAAACGAAAAGGAAAAATAAAGAAATAAATAAAACAGAGCAACCATAGTATACACTGGCCTCTTATGAAGAAAAAGTAATTTTTTTCCCCACAGATATCTTTAAATTCCATTTCTTGCATGAAGTTTTCCTAAAACTCTCAACCGTATGGGGATGTATGTTTAATTTTATGAGGTACTAGAATATATATCCTAGTATAGCACCTTGCTATAGCTATTTATTTTGTGCATATACCATTTTCATGGACTAAAAGAAAGGCCAGACTTTACTTTCACTTCTTGTAAGATTTTAGTTTTATCAATTACCCTCATTGAATGTTTTGTTGAGAGCTTCCAGGCATAGCAATAATATCTTTTTTTGTTTGTTTGTTTGTTTGGTTTTGGTATTTCAAGCAAAGGCACAGTAATATACATAGTTTAGACTCATTATTACTATTCTCAGCTATATTAGTCAGGGTTTTCCAGAAAAACAAAACCAATAGGATATATAGAGATCTACATAAGAAGAGATTTACTGTAAATTGGCTCCTGTGATTATGGAGACCAAGAAATCCCATAATCTGCCATCTATAAGCTAGAAGCTTAGGAAAGCTGGTGGTATAATTCAGTCTGAGTCTGAAGGCCTAAAAACTAGGTGGGCCAATGTGGGCAGAAGATGGATTTCACAGCTCAAAGAAAGCAAATTCTCTCTTCCTCCAGCTTTTGTTCTATTCAGGCCCTCAACAGATTAGATGATGCCCACTCACATCTATCTTCTTTACTTGGTCTAGAAACAAATGCCAATCTCTCCCAGGAACATCCTCATAGACACACCTAGACATATTCTTTTACCAGCTATCTGGGCATCCCTTGCCCAGTTAGGCTGACATACAAGATTAAGCATAACATCTGCCAATAGGAATGATTGCCTATTTCAGGTCAGTGGTTCTTTCTGTTCTGTGTTGACAAACCTACTAACTTTACCTATCCAAGACTGATGAGAACTGGTTCTGCACAGTATATTGAAACTTAATTGCCCCCCCACACACACACACACTATTGTAGTCTTTGGGCTAGATATTTTATATGACATATTTTCTTTAGTCCTCAGAAGTTATAAACTTATAAGGACAATATTAACAACAAAAGAATTACATTTAAATAAGAATGAATAAATAAGATGCTAATGTTTTGATTTAAAAAAATTAGAGTGTAATAGTAAACAACTGAATTAAAAAATTAAACCATGTCCAAAGCAAATTTCAAGTCCATAAGCAAAAGGTAGGAGAAACCTGCCAATAACTCAGAGAGAGAGGGACAGAAGGAGAGAGAGGGAGAGAGAGAGAAAGAGATCCTTCAGTTGTTGCTAACCGCCCCAAATACACAAACAAGTTATGCTGTGAAATGTCAGGAATATTGGTGGGAATCAACGTGGGTCTGATTAGTCTCGAATTAGACTTACATGGACTTTTGAGGGGAACTTGATGAATCTTCAAATATATAAAGGGCTGGAGTTTTTCCTCTGTTTGTTTCAGTTTTAGAATTTAATTTAGCTATTAATTCCAAGGAAATAATTCTTATTTTTTTATTTTTTTTTAAGTTTTTATTGAAATTCCAGTTGGTGGGGGATCTGGGTGGCTCAATATGTTAAGCGTCCAACTCTTGATTTTGACTCAGGTCATGATCTCAGGGTTGTGAGATTCAGCCCCATGATGGGCTCTGTGCTGGGCATGGAGTCTGCTTAAGATTCTCTCTCTCCTTCTCCCTCTGCCCCTCCCCGCTCATGCACTCTCTTTCTAAAAACTAATTAAATAAATAAATTCCAGTTGGTTGACATACAGTGTAATATTAGTTTCAGGTGTACAATGTATAGTGCTTCATCACTTCCATAGAATACCTGGTGATCATCATAACAAGTAAACTCCTTAATCCCCATCACCTATTTAACTTCAAAAAAGAGGGAGAAAGACTTAAGATAATATCCACCAGAAGCAAAACTTTGACCTTGTTTTGAACCTGACTAAAACTAACTGAAAAAAAAGAAAAGAAATGAAATTATGAAAGTGATTGTGAAAACTTAATATTGATTAATTTGCTTTTATGATATTGATGCTAATTTTTAAGATATAAGTGCTTTTGGTTATTTTAAAATGCTATTATATAAATTAAGCCATGAATAAGAACTCAAATTTTGCTTCTGCTAGATATTATGTTAAGTCTTTTTCCTTCTTTTTTGAAGTTTCATTTTGAAATAATTATAGATTCACAGGAATTTGCAAAAAAATGTACAGGGAGGATGCATGTACTCTTCTCCAAGCTTGCCCCAATGTTAGACTCTCGCAAAATTACAATACAATGTCAAAACCAGGAAGCTGACATTAGTATAATCCACAGAGCTTATTCAGGTTCCATGTACATGTTTTTTATGTACTCCTGTGTGTGTGTGCACATGCATGTGTGTCTATTTTGTAGCTCTATGAAATCTTATCACGTTAGTTTTATATAACTGTGTATGTGTAATTCTATGAAATTTTGTCACACATATTTTCATGTGATCATTACCACAAACATGAAACACAACTGTTCCATCACCATAGTCTCCCTCATGCTATACACAAGCCTTCTTTTCAGTGAGGGTATTTTCTATGTTTATTTTAAGTAGGCTTCAAGTGAAATATTATGTAACATTTTCATCACTCTAAGAAATGTAAATATTATGCATTTGCAAAGAAAAAGTATATACAGTCATTCTTTGCTATATAACTATGTTCGTTGTGATAAAAAAAATGCGTGGCTTAATGGCATTCATTTCAAAGTGATAACGATAAGTAACTTCTTAGGTATTCCCAAGCCCATTTTGGACCTCACTTGATTTCCCTTCACTTAAATTACCTCACTATTATGGATTGTATTTGTGATTAAAGGAAGAACAGAATGGGGAAAATTGTCTAGTTGAGAACCTCTCAAACAACTACTGTGTTTCAAAGTGGTAGCTAGACAGTAGAGGAATTTTTTTTTATAATCACATGTACTGGTCTTTTCCTCACTGTTTTGTTGTTTAACATCATCAGTTTCCTCCTGTAGCCACTGAAAGGAGCTAGGAAAAAATTATCCAATTAAAATTTTATGTCTTTATCATTACATCTCAAGTTAAAATGCTGTCTGTAACACAATGCAAATACTTAAGTGGTGCGGTTTCAATAAATGTTGCTTTTTCTCAGATTTGAAGCCATTTTGAATTCAACTGAATCCTTGATTGGGCCCCAATCCTTCTTCTTCTCTATTCTAAATCTTGAGTGTTTTTGAAGAGCATTTTCTCATTGTATATTTCATTTCTTTTAAATAAATTTTAAATACATGGTTGTAGAAGGACTATATATACTCTTACTGTAGGCAGTTCTATACTAATCTTTTACTGACACCATTTCCAGTGGCTAAAAGTAAATACAAGTAATTCCCCAAATTGTTAGAAAATCTGAAACTATGATGTTTAAGCAGATATAAATCTGCAAGCTATATTTTAAAAAATCCAACTGTAAATTCTGACTTGCCACATCTACAAAGTACTTTCATCTTCTCCTGTGGTTTTTGATAGCATGTCGAATGGTGTCATAGCTTTTGGAAGAAAATATAATATCCAACATTTTCTCTCACTGATTTAAATATTTTTCCCCAATCCTTGGCTTTCTCATTTTTTTTTAATTTCTTTTTCTTTTCCCACTCAGACTACTCTGCCCTTTTCTTCTTTTGATTTAGATACTCTCCCATTAAGTGTGCCATCATTTGGCCTGACACTATATTGCCTCTCTTGCCTTATCAAACTTCCAGTATGCTATTAACCCTGACTCCAGTTCTGAGAAAAATCTCCTCCTCTCTATTGCAATTTTATCCCATCATCTTTTTAATCATTTTACCCTATCATCTTTTTAATCTGTCCCACATAATAGCTAATTAAGAAATGGCAAAGCAGAAAGAGGGGATTCTGATGTTACAGGTATTTATTAAGAGTCCACTTAGTCTTCAGACCTTGCTAAGGTCTGTGGGCATAGAAGAGACACGTAAGAGTGTCCTTGTTGATGCTGATCTACACTACCATAAGTCATACTGGAAACCCCGTGTATTGAGTGTCCACGAATCCATTCGTATAATACCACATGCTTTGTACATAGCACTTTTACTAAGTACTTTGAAATAACAATCTAAATAAATGGGTTTATAATGACAATATGATAAAAATAAGCATATATTATCAAGTGAACAATTTAAAATACCCATAAATTCAGAAAGTAATTAATAAGAGGTAGTGCCTGAGACTTTAAAAATATAATGTCAGTTTTCTCACAACACCTTAGAAAGTTTCCTACGGTTATACCACATTTATAGATGGAAACAACCAAACGGCAGATTATACATCTTTATGTGGTATTCCAGGCTTGGAACCAACTCTACCTTCATGCCAACATCTGTGCTCATAACCAATATATGTTCCTATTTTAAGGTGCAGAGAAGCAAACTATGGCAACCTCCCACTTAATAGAAGTGGTTCTACAACATAATACACTATACAATAATAAGATGGATTTTAGATGGGGATTAGAAGGCACAAATGGTAACTAGGCATATTTTACAACTGCAACCTGCATTGCATTCCAATTTCATAGTCATTTAGCCTTTGTACAATACTCTCTGTAGCAGAGAGCTCACTCCTTCCACTGGCAATTATTTCATTATTGGTCAGTCATGTCTGTTAATACACTCATTGATTCAACATTAATTTTTGAGGTACTTTTATGTGAAGGGCAACATGCCAAGTACTAAAGAGGACATAATGATGTGTTAAGACATGGCTCTGTGTTCAAGAAGTTAAAAATCTATTATAGGTTTTTAATTTTTTTCCTAATTTGACCAAAAATTTGCTTCCTAATTATTTTCATATGCCAATCCTTATAATGCTTTTGAGAACAATGGATAATGAGTTACTGCACACTTTGATATGGCAGCCCTTCAAATGTATGAAAAAAACCATCTCTCCTTAGCCTTACTCTTTTAAAGCTAATAATTCTTGAATCCTTCAAACGTATTAACCCTCACCAACCATACTGCTCTCATTTTTATACAGTATAATTTTTAAAATGTGGATTTTCAAATTAAATATAGCAATCTAGATGTATGCTGATTCATATCAAATATAATGGGAAATGTATTTCCCATATCTCCATCTTATACTTCTATTAATGCAACTTAATTGCATATTTAATTTGTACCATTTATATCATGTTCATATCTCATTTTAATCTTATAACCAGCTATAAACACAGATTTTTTTTTCCTGGATTGTTGCGAGGTTAAGTGACCTCCTGAAATTTATGCAAAATTTTGAAATTTCCGTTTATAATTGTATATTATCAAATGGCTTAAATTTTGTATAACTTGATAATTAGTATATTAATTTTCAGTATTGATTGTATTTATTTAATATGCTTCAGTGATTTTCAGATTTGTTATGAACCTCTTCAGTAATCTCATTTATATGGACATTTATACTTATGAGCAAATGAAAAATAATTTAGAATTATCTCTCTACTCCCCTTTACAATTACAATTAGAGAAATGTAAAAAAAAAGAATTAAAAAGGGTTGAGGGAATTTTTCATCTTGTTTTATTTTCTTTTAAGAAAATCTTGAAGTGTGTGTTCTTTGCTATTTTTTATGGAAGTGATGAACTTGTTTGGGTGACAAAGGTAGTGTTTTGATAAAATAGGTAGCATAAAAATCGGGGCTGGAGAATAAAACTGAGCTTGATTTACATATATTTTCCTACTTTTATGAGTCTCAAAATATTACTTAATCAACAACGCTAGCACAGGATGAAAATAATATAAAACAGAAAAAAAAACCCTTCCATCTCTTTAACCTTCATTGTTTCATGATCAGGTTTCAGGCACAGACACATCCCCAATATGTAAATGTAAAGATCCATTTTTATACATTTCTATGTATGATTTATTTTAGTGGTTTCAATGTAATCATATTTCCTCAGTAATAACTCATCTGTTCAATGTTCTAAATCCAACTCAGTGTTTCAATCTCAAAGTTCTTCTGAGAAAATATGTGCTAATAAAAGTAAGAGAATGTTGGGGCGCCTGGGTGGCTCAGTTGGTTAAGCGACTGCCTTTGGCTCAGGTCATGATCCCGGAGTCCTGGGATCGAGTCCCGCATCGGGCTCCCTGCTCGGCAGGGAGTCTGCTTCTCCCTCTGACCCTCCCTCCTCTCATGTGCTTTCTCTCTCTCTCTCTCAAATAAATAAATAAAATCTTAAAAAAAAAAAAAAAGTAAGAGAATGTAAAAACCCATGAAAAGAAACAACTTCACAGTTCCCTGTATTTTAGTAGAGATGGTTCCCATACCATGTTTTCTTTCACCCTCTCCCAAGACAGGTCTTTATTAAATATTTTAGTAAAATTAACAAAATTGATTCATTAAGGTTTTTTTTTTTTTTTTACACATATGATATTTATTTTGGATATTGGAGGAGGATGCTGAAGGTGAGGGACCAAACCATATATCCTCCAACTGTCTCTTCCTCAGCTAGAATAAGGAGATTTTAATAAGGGAAAATTTTGATGTCACCCAAAATCCCATGTCTGCTTGAGTAAAATATTTGTAATAGGGTCAACCTTCATAGGAAGGTCCCGTCCAGTTATTAGCAGTTCTCTCTCTTCAGTTAGAGGTAAGTCTCTTAGAGCCCAGCCAGCTGTTGAAATTATGGATTTGAGGGCTGAGGAGTCTAACATTGTTCTATAACATGCTTCACCTACCCATAGTTCTTTGGTCTAGAATGTTCAATTTCACCAAAAAGCACTATATTCTCACCATTCATATATATTTTTCTAAATCTCTAAAGATGATTTTTAACTTCTGCGGCATCTCTATGAACATATTTTATTCATATGTCAAATAAATGTTTATCCAGGACCAAGTCAGACAAACACTTTGCTAGGCATTAAGTAAACCCTACCCAACAAAAAACTTGATGGGCCTGCTTAATTCAGCTAACAATTTAGTGAAAGCAAATATAAGTAAAATAAGTATGTAATTACATATTTTTGATATGTGCTTTGAGGGGAAATAAAAGAGTGCCAAGTTATAATTATGGTGAGGGAAACCTTCAGTGAAGAAGTGCTATTTAAGCAGACACACAAAGGATGAATGGGAACTAACCAGGTAGTATAGAGAAAAAGAATGCTCTCAACACAAGAATCATGAGTACAAAAGTCATGAGACAAGAAAAGGTTTTTGAATATTAGAATAATTGAATTGTTATTGCTATAACTTTAAATTAAGTTTAATGGTTTATATGTTTGAAGTTATTAAAGCTATTTCTTCAGAAGGTAAAATTGAGTTACAACACTATTTAAATACTGATTTATTTCCTTCACATGTGAATCTCTTTGGTATTCCTGATTGTTTAGCAATGATTTCATAGACATAATTAGATTGAACAAAGCCAACATAGGAGAATTCTCCTAAGCTGGGCAATAATTTTGACAAAGTAAAACTCATATGTAATTCACTATCTTTGTGTGGGTTTATAAGGAGTCTGTATGCTTTATAAGGAGTCAAGTGCCTTTATTTTGTTTATGTTCCCACCAAGAGTTTCTAGTCTCACACTCCATCAGTGTTTAACCAAAATCGTCCCTTAAGCAGTTGATTACCTAAGTTTCTTCTTTCAGTGATGTCAGTTTTCATCAGTCCCTTTATTCACTTCCAGCAAAATGTCAGCTGTTCTCTGCAACTATTCCGATGCCTCTTCCTAGTTCTTTCTGCTACTCCTGACATTTCCTACAGCTGTCAGTGGTATGGCTCCCTGGGGGTCACAGATCTCAGAAATTCTTACCAGAAGTTCTTCAGCAGCTCCTCCTGTGAGTCACGATGGGTTCTCTCTAACAGCCCATAATGGTAACTATCTGCAGCATGGTTCTTTAAAAACATACATCTGAAGAAGCTTCTTGAAATTGCTTCACACTTGTGTTAGGGAAATAGAACTCTGGGTCACCAGCTGTTTCTCTTCTCATAGAGCCTTTGGAAAAGTTTCCATCCTGACAATTCTTGATATATGAAATGGAATATGCCATGTCTATAAACCCTCTACTGATCATACATTCAGTAGCTTTGTCAACCTTCTTTATGGAGAGTGTCTAGCTAGGAAGCCAACAAATTTACCAACTGAATCTGGAAACCAGAATAAATGTGCCTATAGAATAAGTGGGAAAACAATACCAAATTCTCTGATTTCTCACATAATGCCCCTGAGAGACCCACAATCTGTTTAATTGCTTAAAGTTAAAATCAAGATTCACCAATGAATTATGAAGCAGGCTATAGGGGTGCTAGCAAGCTGCCAGAGGAAAACTCTTAAGTCAAATTATCTCTTCCCTTTAAAAATAAAACTTTAAAGCTATTCACAGTTAACATTGGCAGAAACATAGGAAGAACTGACTTTGTGGTTTGCCTTTTGTGAATTTTCAGTACTAACCAGGCAAAACGGAATAAAATATTAAGTGATGATAGGACAACTCTAGTATAAACCAAGGGGCTCTTCAATTTCACTCACACAATTTCAATTTCTAAGGTCTGAGTGTTTTTCAGAACAGCGATGATAGGCCAGATTTTCTCAGTATCTAACTACCCAAAACATTCCCTTTAAGCAAGTTTGAAAGCTGCATTAACTCTTTTAGTGCAGCAATTTCCCCAATATTACTCTGGTGGCCTGAAAGGCTAAGTAGCTTTCCCATATATCTGACTTTCTTCAATTTGAAGGCACAAGTCCCATCAACCTTTTAAAGCTGCTGGAGAATTTGCTCATGTAAAATTGCTCCAGATGTTTCCCAGTTTATGGCAACTTTGTAAAAAGTCTAAGATCTATGCATATATTTCCAGCATAATTGTTGTTCAAGAGTAGACAAGATACTCTTTAAAAATCTGATTCCCAATTAAAACTTTTAGAAGGTTTCTCATTAGGATAATGCCTAACTTTCTTAACAGGTTGTGCGATCATTTGTCTAGTTTGCTGAAGATTGCCCTGATTTAAGCTTATTATGTCAGTATTATCACTAATTGTGCCCCATTTACTCTTAAGATGTGTCCTTATTTGGATGAAAATTACATGGCATCATTATTACTGTGCCATAAAAGACCTGTGATGAACTGACCCTGCCTAATGCTTCAGATTCATCTTCTATATCTTCTATCACTAACCCTGCCTTCCAGCAATCCAGCTAAACCAAACTTCTTGTTATTACCTAACTGTGAGATCCTCTCTCAACTTTGTATTTTTGCTCGTAGATGGATCACCTTCCTCAATGCTCCCTCTCTACGGATCACCCTACAAACCTCTCTCCTTTCTGTGAGATTTTTACCAGTTTTTCGAGGAGAAGCTTCCCTGCCCTGTCTCCCTGGAATCTTCTATCTATTCCCCTGGTCAGTGGTGATGTCTCTAATAGCCTCTACTTGCACCTTGTGTATGTTCCATATCTCTCTCAAGGCACGTATATTGATTCTATATGTCTCTTTACTGGAATGTCTCTCCAGGACATAGCAAAGTTTTTGAAGTCAGGGATGTTTTTCTTTGTACCCTAAGGCCCTAAGTCCTGGCATATAATTAAAGATTATCTAATTTTATACATGAATAAGAAATGAATAAAAAGAATGGACAATTGTTTATTTTAAAATTTATAACTGTACTATGCATTAATAGTAAAAAGAATAATCTGATTAGTATCTACTTCTATCTAATCTTCTGAAAATAATTGCTTTTCGTCAGAATAGATCCTGGCTTACATCACTTTATATGAGCTCAGTATATAAACATCTGGATTTATGTTATGCATTGGATACTTTAAAACATTATTATTGACTTTAAACAAAGGAATTTTTTCAAAACAACCCCTTTGTTAGAATTTAAAATATAAGCCTATTTTCAAAATGATGACTAATATACTATCTATTAGCAGAATACACTCACCTTAAAATGAGGCATATATCTTCAAAGATGAGTATATATTCATGTAAATGTCAATGTTATTTTTATCCATAAAATCCACAACTCTGGGATTAAGCTCTGAGAGTCATTCTAACTATCAGTTTCCAATCAACATAGTCCATCTGTCCCTGGGAAAAATATAATGGAAAGCTTGCTAGGATATTAGTCATTTCAATCACACCTTCCTGTACATAGACTTCCTATACAGACTTCAGGGAGATGTTTTAACAATTGTTATGTTTTAATAATAGCTCAGAATTGTCTGCTACTCTGCATGTACTCTCATTCAGTATTTTTCAGAATTCAATCCTTTAAAATAGCAACAATTAAATATGAGTTGTGGAAGTCTGTGATGTGATACACCCAAGGGATAGATATACCTATATATCTATATATCTGTATTTATATCTGCATAGAGAGATAGATAGATATACCTCCATCTCCTAGAACATCGCATCACAGGTTCTTTCTCTCTATGAACATCTCTATATATTAATATTTCCATACAAATCTATCTCTTTGTACATGTCCACATTATAGATCCATGTGTTTGTCTCTCCATAGCTAATTATCTTTAAATTCTGGTATTTGGATATGTTTGTTTCCATTTTATGAAGGAAGAGATGAAAGTTAAGTGACAATAAGATATTTGTCCAAAGGCAGAATTTAAAAATAATAATAAAAAAGAGCAGCTGAATTGGGATTCAAACTTTGTCCATCTGCATTCATGATTCTATTGTATTTTCTCTACTATGTGAAATTGTCTCTCCTATTTCTTATATACAAATCACAATCTTTTAATGAAAGTAAAGAAAAAATATCCAAATCAATTATTATTCTTTAATCTATTCTATAATCCCTAAGTCTAGGGATTGTCTATGAACATATAAAGAATAGAGATCCTCATATATTATAATCATATACTCATGGTATTAATTACTTATCCAGAAATATAAGGATTATTTGAAAATTGCCCTACTATCCCTTTAATGTGATTCAAGAGTCTGAACAAATTACAGCTCTGTACATTGGATCACCATGTTTAGAAATTCCTGAAAAATTAATTAGATATTATTTGCTCACACAAATCTACAGCACTTTAGTGAAACACAAAGACAAATTAAGGAGAACTAGAAAAACCTTAGAATGTACTTAAAACAATCAGATTCATCTTCTGTTCTGGCTAGAACAATGAAACTGTATTTGAGAGTTACCCATATTAAGTGATGGATTTTAAAAAAATATCTTTACCCTTAGCACAATATTTCATTTTATCCTTAGTTTCTCTTTGCTTCTTATTTACTTTTCATTTGTTTTATTGTGGAACAATCTAAAAATTAACAAAAGATTGATTGCAATTCGGATTTTTTTTCTGAACCATTTGAGAAAATTTGCTGACATGATGCCACATCATCCTTGGTTTCTTTCATGTGAATCTCCTTAAACAAGTACATTCTCCTATGTAACCACAATTCAGCCATCAAAATCAGAAAAGTATCAGTGATCCATTACTAACACCTACTCTTAAAACTCCATTCATGTCTCTCCAATTGTGCCAGTAATAACCTTTATCACAAAAATCCAGTTCTAACTAGTGTGCTGTATTTAATCTCATTTAAGCTCCATCAATCTGGAAATGCTCTTCACTTTCCCTGACTTTAATGGTCTTGACATCTTTTGAGGATTATAAACCAGTTATTTTGTAGAATGTCCTTCAATGTGGGTTTGTCTGATTTTCCCCATATTTAGATACAAGTTATACACCTTTGGCAGGAAAGGACTTCTTATTTCATCCTATCAGGTGGCATTGCTTCAGTTTTCCTCTTACTAAAGAGATCCCCTTAGATCATGTAATTCAGTTTCTATGAAGCTCGTCCTTCTTCTCCCGTATTGTACACCAACATCCACTGTCCTGTATGGATACTTTCCTCACAGCCCTCATACTGTGTCACTTCACATATAGCTGACCCCATGTGATTGCTCTCTTCACCTCAGTTGGGTTCAGACCCTCTCAACTGGGCTACCTCACTGTGTGAATGACCTTATACCTCTCAGACTCTGGCTCCTGAAATGGCACCTCTCTTACGCCGTTTGCCTTTTTACCCCATTCCAGTCTACTTCAAACACTCCAAGCTGACATGACTACCTGCATGGGCTTAATACCCTGCATTGATATTTTTAAAAAATCTTTAATAGGTTTTGACATCTCACACCAGTCTGTCCCCTATATGAAAGCCCTAATCACTGCTTGGATTCTGATGCTCCAAATCAGGCTATCCCCTGCCCCATGAAAGCTCTCCTTACTAAACATGGACTCCATGATCCCCTATGGGGCCAACTCTCCACCATGAGGACACCCACCCCCACTTGGGTCCTGACGCTGCACTCTGGGCTTCCTTACCAGTCAGATGCCCTCTCTGTCTTCAACAAGCCAAGCCAGTTGCCCTTCTCATGCATTGTTCTCTTTGACACAACTAAGCTCCAACACCCAGCATGATTTACTTCCCTCTATTGTCACCCTCATCACCCTTCTCAGGCTTCTACGCTCTGTGCCAGCCCTTCTCCCTGGCACATTGGATGCTATTCTTATCCCATTCAAGATCCAGCAGCTTGTGCTGGGCAGCCATCTTATGTGAATACTCTTTCATGAGGCACAGGCTCTGATACTGCCTACTAGGCTGTCTCTTGTGTGGAAGGCTTGCACACTAACTTATGCTCTAACACTCCATGCCAAGCTGTGCTTCAAACCCCCTTTGTAGATACTTCCTCAGCCTGCCTGTACTCTGACACCCAGCTCTGGACCGCCTCTGCTCCCCAAACCTTAATGCGCTAATGCTTACTTTATTCTATCTAATTCTTTTGAATTGAATTATTGGGAAGGGAAGAGAAGAGGAAGAGGCAGAGGCAGAAGAAAGGGATGAATGTTCACTTCTAATTCATCTATTTATGTTACATTTTATTTAAATACATAAAGTAACTTAAACCTCGTTTTAAAATTATTCATGGGAAAAACAAAGAAAATAAACAACTTGGTTTTAAGTGAGCTATATATATAGACTCAAATGCATTACCATTATGTTCAACAGTTTGTGTCAGAAAAACCTATTTATCAGAATAATGCCTTACAAATTTATGGTTCCAAAGATGATTCAGATAAGTAAGGTTCTCTTAGGTAAAGGCCAGTTTTCCTTTTAAATCTATTCAAACACTTACCTCAAATTTCTTAAGAAAGTCACTAGTTCAACTTCCACCTCATGGTATTTACTCATGTGACACTGACAAGAACTACTGATTTAAGAGCAAAGAGCTGTGATAAGCAGGATGAAATAATTAGTGATAAGCAGAAAAAGATAATTATCCTGAACATTTCAAATATCATCTCTTTCAAGAGCTACTGGATCAAATGCTAATTTAAAAAAAAAATAAGTTTCCATTTTATCCACTTGCAGAAAGAATATAGGCCCATTAAGTGTCATTCTATGATGGAAATGAAAGGTCATAACTAAATTGGAGAAAGGCTTTTATCCATTAATGTGCAGATAGCAGGAGCACCTGCTCCATCACTGCTATGAATCAGCAGGAGAAATTCCCATTAGACTGAAATGACAGCGGATTCCAATTCAACAGGTTGAGACCTATCCACAAATATTATGTATTTTTGTACAGAGAAGCATTAAATGTTTAGGAAAATAACTTGATTTCTAAGAATACTGAGTTAAGAATTCTACTTGTGAGATCACAACTATCTCCTCTCAACTCTCCACTGATGACTATAGTCTCCCTCTATTTCAGCTCCTTCCTTCTCCTTATTCTATAAACACATACCAATATACTTTCCTTAGACACAAACTGTTATGTTTATTTACTGCTGCAAAACAAACCACTCTTAAACTTAGTGGTTAAAGGTAACAAAAGATTCAGTGCTTACTCTTGCTTGAAATTAAACGCATACTCTTACACTGTTGTGCTCTCATTCTAATTTTTAGGATTAACTCTGAAGATGATATCAAATTTTGCACTATTACTATAGGCTCTCTTCCAAATTTGACTCATATTAAAATGCCACACCAAGACCATCCTTGTCCTCCTGTCACCACCCTTCTGCACTTTCCTTAATTCAGTGCTCTCTCGTTAATGGCATTAAATCTACCAATTGCTCAAGCCAGAAATTCCATTATTCCCATTCTCACAACTGATCAGTCACCAAGGCCTTAAGATGTTCCTTTATATTGTACTTCTGTGTCCTGGCCAATTGGCTCCTCTTGTCAGTTGGAAAACTTCCTAGCTGATCACTCTGTTTCTATTTTCTCTTTGAAATCTACTGTCCACTGTAATACCCCTAAAACATAATTATCATTATTTTAACTACTACAAGTTTTTTTTTTTTATTAACATTATGTATTATTTGTAACTACTACAAGTTTTCAAAGGTAGCTTACAAAAGTAAGTCTAGAAGACTTGGCATCACATTGATGCTCTGCTGTCTATGCTATCTAATCTTTCATTGCCTGTGGCTCTTCTACGTCCTGCTAGACAGGCACCCTAATCAAGGTGCAGTAGGCAACTAGCTTCATGCCCTTCCCCATTCTTATACATCAGAGAACACCAAAAGGACCTTTTTTATTATTTACTAGAAATAACTTCGGTGCTTCTTTAGCACTTCTGTAATGATTTTGTTATAACATTTATTAGTGTGTCTTATATTAAATGTACTTTTTAATATGACTTTCTCATTAGGATTATTATTATTTCATCTTTATAACTTTCCCCTCAAGCATCTGTAATGGTGAATCAGTCATCTCAAATGTTCAATATACATTGAATTATAAAATGTGATTATGGGATTTATGACAAAGGTGACCGTGCATTGGGATGTGGAATGGATTGACTTTTTAGCAAGTGGTACAAGGCAAATAGATGTTCATGTAAAAAAAAAAAAAAAAAATCTTCACTCCTACTCCATAATATAAACAGCATATAATTTGATATAGATTGCAGATCTCAGGGTAAGAGTAAAGTAATAAGCTTAAAAAAGAAAGCACCAGAGAAAATCTGCATAATCGTAAAGTAGGCAAAGATATATTACAGGATACAATAAACACTATCCACAGAGATTACAAAATTATATATTGAACTGTGAAAAGACACCATTAAAACAATGAAAAGGCAAGTAACAGACATGGAGATGACATTTGCAATCCATATATCTGATAAAGGATTTTATCCTAAATATATAAAGAACTAGTACAAATTCAGCTAAGAACAAAACAGGCCACCTAACAGAAGAATAGACAAAACACTTGAATAGGTATTTCACAAACAAGGATATTCTAAGGGAGCTGGGACTAAATTTTATTATTCATTGTGGGAATCCACAAGAGTATGTCTCAAAATACCAAGTTCAAATGAGGTGAAACAAAGAACGCTCATGTATACTGCTAAAGGGAGTGTAAACTCATCAACCATTTTGGAAAAAATGTTGGTGATGTTTGAAATGGGACTATATGCAAGCCCTAAAGCCTGGAAATTCTATTCCTAGGTATACAGCTAACAAAAATATCACCAAAAGGCTGGCAGAAGAATGTTCACAAACAGTATTCACAGTAGTCCCCGTCTGGGAATTACCCAAATGCCACCAGTGAAAATGAGATAAATGGTGGTGTAATCACACAGTTAAATGACATATACCGACGACAATGAAAAACCACATCTACACACAATAATACAGATGAATCTTAAAACAAAATGGGAATGAAAGAAGCCAAAGAGGAACTTGTGTGATTCAATCTGTGTAAAATTCAAAAACAAGAAAAATTATGCTTTTACAATATGTCCAGAGGTTGGTTCCCTTTGGGGGAAGGTTGTGACTAGAAAGTGCCATGGGGAACTTTCTGGGATACTAATAATATTCTGTATTGTTTTAATTTTAGGTGTTTTGTTATCTTTTATTGTTTTTATCTGTGTATGGGTTACACAGATGTGTTCAGTTTTCAAAAATTCATAGGTATGTACATTTATGATTTCTGTGTCTTTCAATATGTGTGCTATACCATAAAAATGTTTAAAATTTCTACAGGAAAAAATATTTGCCTACATGAACATAATTATCTAAAATATATAAATAGATACTGATCTGCAAAAATATTCTATTACTATAATTACATATTTTAGCTATATGGTTGCATCAAGAATTAGGAAAAGTGGAAATAGTGAGGAGTTCCAGAACTGGAATGTCATTCTAAATATTTGAGATGTATATTAACGCTATGGCATGTTTTACCTTCAAGGAGAATGAGGCTATATCCCTGTCCTTTAGTTAATTTTTTCTATACTGCAGGCCTAAAAAAATAAATTGATTTGAAATCTTAATCTCAATGTCAGTTAGTGAACCAAAGAAAATATAATATACTCTAGTTACTTTATGTATTGCTTTTAGGCTTAATTTTGTCTTTGAACCTTAAAAATACTATCTGTTGACTGATAACATAGAGTCTGGAAGTTGACCAAAAACCAGGAAAATTTTGACATAATTTTCTTGAGAAAATAAACAATTAGAGTATATTAATTTTTCTACTGCCATTCTATACTTGGTTTTAAAGATTTCTTGAATTAGAAGTCATTCACTTTTTCCATGTAAATATCAGTCAAACTTTTTAACTTTATAGTGAATTTGTATGAAAATGATGGCACATGAGTTAGTAAGATAACATAGTTAAAATTAAGGTAAATAGACCCCAGGCTTTACTCTCCATATAGTCAATGGTACACCACAATGAAATGCAAGAAAAAATGTTCAGAATCAACAAATGAAAGATATTATCAATAATAATAAAATACAAGATGTACCATTAAAATATATCCTTAAAATAATAAATTAAATTGTACTTATAATTATATTTATTTTATTTAAATTCAATTAGCCAACATATAGTACATCATTAGTTTCAAACGTAGTGTTCAACAATTCATTAGTTGCATATAACAGCCAGTGCTCATCACATCACGTGCCCTCCTTATCCTTTCACCAGTCAAAATAGCTAAAATTAACAAGACAAGAAACAACAAATGTTGGCAAGGATGCAGAGAAAGGCGAACCCTCTTATACTGTTGGTGGGAATGCAAGCTGGTGCAGCCACTCTGGAAAACAGTATGGAGGTTCCTTAAGAAGTTAAATATAGAGCTACCTGTATGATCCAGCAATTGCACTACTAGCTATTTATCCCAAAGATATAGCTGTAGTGAAATGAAGGGGCACCTGCACCCCAGTGTTCATAGCAGCAATGTCCACAATAGCCAAACTGTGGAAGAAGCCGAAATGTTATTCATAATTAATAGATTGGGAGTATACAGCAAAATCAGAAGTTCAGAGAAATACTTTTTATTATAATACCTGAATGTCATTTTCCTCAATTTTTTGACTCACAAAAATAATTTTTTATTTTCTTCTATTTGATCACTTTTTTTCTATTAGTTTCAAAGACACCAAAAAATCATATTAATATCCCTTATAAAGGAAGATTCCAAAGATATTAAAGATTTTTTTCCATCTAGAAGTCAACTGGGTAATTAATACATTTATTTTACTATATAATTTGTATCTAAGAATTCTTATAATCCAGAAGATTGGGTTTTAGAGGAAGAGAGAGAGAGAAGTTTAAATCCAGTTTAATTGCTCCAGATAAAATTACAATGTTCTGGATCTCTCTATGCCTCAGAGAGTTGTATGTGCTCACAAGTCTGTGTGTGTGTGTGTGTGTGTGTGGACTGTGTGTGCATACACAAATACTTCATGCATTTGTCCAAATACCTATGTAAATATTAGCATATATCTTTTAGAAATGGAGAGAATCCTCCCTTTATTTTTTGCCCTTTTGATGATACAGCCTGGAGAATATTCTTTAGTGTATGCCTAAAACAGAAATGGTAGACAACATGTAAGAAAATAGTAATAATCATCTGATTATTAAGCTTTTAAATTTTAGCCCCAGGTTAGCTGATATTATATTAAGTGTGGCTTACTTATAATTCTAACTGCTTATAAAAATTATCTTCCCATTTTCCATCCAAACAAAATTCATTTGCTACTTTTACCAAATTTTACCTTAGACTATAGATTCCAAGTTAATGAAAGCAAATTCCAGTTGAAACACAAACTAAAATGTGACCATAGGGGAGTATCTTAATTTCTCTGAATGGATGTATGTGGTTAGCACTATGCTAAGCATTTAACATCACTAGACCTCATTTTATTAATCTGTAAAATGCCAATAGTAACAATTAGGATGTAAAAAATTTTTTTAAAAGTTCAAAATCAACATTATCAAGGTAGCTATTATCATTAATATGCTTAGCCTTTAAATATTTTCTCTTGTTTATTCTTCATAGGCATATGAAATATATAACAATGACTAAGAAAATGAATGAATATATCTAAGGTACACATTTAAGAAATTATAGGTGTGCTACTAGATACACTATTTTCTTCCCTTCATCCTATTACTCAAAATACTGAGTACTTACCAATTTCTAGCTATTGTGCCCAGACACTAGTACTATCAAGATAAAAATAAAAATTCCAAATCTAAAGGGGACGCAGACAAGACAACTAAATGTTGTAACGCACCATAACAATTGTTATGATAGAAATATAGGTGAGCGGCATGGCCATGGGGTGGAAAGTTATCTGAAATAGCGAAAGGGAAGTGAGTCATCAGGGAAGGTTTCTCAGATGAAATGCCTCAGAAAGCAAGGGGGGTGTTGGGTGCTGCTTGAATGTGAAACAATGATGCAAACCCTCAGTGTTTTGAGGGTAGAGAAAAACTCTGTGTAAGTGGCACTGCATTCAGTCTTCTTCTGTATTGGGATTGGTGAGAAATGCCAATGGGAAGGTCGGGAGAGGTCAAGTCATTTAGAGCATCTTTTCTCTCATGCTAAAGAGTTTGTGAATTCATCATTGGTAGCAGGAAACCCTAGAAAAGATTGAATAATTGGGTGATATGATCATGTATACATTTTTTTTTTTTTTTTTATTAAGAGAAAGAGAGAGAGAGAGAGGAAGGCAGGGGCAGAGGGCGAGGGAGAGAGAGAATCTTAGGCAGGCTCCACACCCAGCATGGAGCCCATCACGGGGCTCCATCTCATGCCCCTGAGATCACGATCTGAGCCAAAATCAAGAGCTTAACCAACTGAGCCTCCCAGGCACCCCGATCATATATGCATTTTTAAATAAAATACATCACAGGCAAAATGTTCTAGAGTTTATAGATGTGTAAATCTTTTCACAATGTATGTGTGTATCAAATCATCACATACGCTTTAAATATCTTAAATTGGATTGTCAATTATACCTCAACAAAGCTGAAAAAAAATACAAGGGTTTAAACAAATGCTGTTTTAATGGAAATTGCTACAAGGCATTGGCAGTTTTGTTAAGGAATTAGATGTCAACATTAAGCAGAAAAGAAGGATTAAGAAAACTTTTAAGGAAGATTGTCCAAGTTATCAGATTCCCATAGCTGAAAGAAATTAAAGGAGAAAGATAGAAACAAAAAATAATAAACATAACACTAAACATAATTGATTTTTTCCTTGATGAATGAATACCTGTTGTACCATTGGATTGATAATAAACCATAGATGGCAATCATGGACTTAGTGTACAACTCTCTTGAATATTTTGTTGTGCTAAAGATGTAAATATGTAACTAATATTACAAGCACTTGTATGCTGTATGTTCCCTTTACTGAGAATTCAAAACAAGAAGAGTACTGCCTTGATCTCCACAAACTTTTGTCTACATGATGGATGAGAAACAGTTGCCTCTTGGGTAGTTCATCTTAAATTAGTTCATCTTAAATTGATGAACTAATTCTACTCTCTGTAAAATTATGGCTCCTGGTCCAAATAATATTAGTCAATTTAAATGAATAGATTTTTCTCTTCTCTGACTCTTAAGAGAATAAAATCATTCTTTTTAGGTAGAAAGATAACACAAACATAGTAATGAAACATGAGAAGTATATTGAGAAGTTTTCCTG
The DNA here is from genome assembly GCF_964656455.1 of Halichoerus grypus. Taxonomy (NCBI): domain Eukaryota; kingdom Metazoa; phylum Chordata; class Mammalia; order Carnivora; family Phocidae; genus Halichoerus; species Halichoerus grypus. Next base: position 47,424,096 of record NC_135714.1, read on the forward strand.
TTTTTCATGTTCAGAAAAAAAATCTAAACAATCACTTGCTTTCTTGAATTACTTCATTATTTCTTTTTTTTTTTTTAAAGATTTTATTTATTATTTGACAGAGAGAGAGAGATAGCGAGAGCAGGAGCACAAGCAAAGGGAGTGGGAGAGGGAGAAGCAGGCTTCCCGCAGAGCAGGGAGCCCGATGTGGGGCCCGATCCCAGGAACCTGGGATCATGACCTGAGCCGAAGGCAGACGCTTAATGACTGAGCCACCCAGGCGCCCCTACTTCATTATTTCTGAAAAATTGTAAATTGGTGACTGTGTGGTAAATAATATTTGCAATATACAATACACAAATATTAAGGTGTGAAAAAGTAAGAACAGAATAAAATCATCTGGTATGCTAAGAACTTACATGAAACTTAAATTATTTCCCTTACCTCTCTATGAAATGAGATCACAAAGTGTTGTAAAAAGCCATGGAAAATATCAAAGTACAGGTCAGCAGAGCTGAGACATGACAAGTAAGAGGCAGATTAAATGATACCTCTGAAAAGACCTGTTCTTTTAACAAAGTCAGACTATTCAGTCATCTGGTTCCATATAGATATCTGAATAAGAGGTCAAAAAAAGGGGTGCCTGGGTGGCTCAGTCTAGCATCTGCCTTAGGCTCAGGTCATGATCCAGGAGCAAGGCTGCATCAGGCTCCCTACTCAGCAGGGAGTCTGCTTCTCCCTCTGGCCCTCCCTCATCTCCTGTTCTCTCTCTCTTTCTCAAATAAATAAATAAAATCTTTTTTTAAAGAAAGGCCCAAATCATTAAGATATTCAGGCTCTTAATTTTTTACCAGTTTGTTGAGTGCAAATTACATCTTTGCTGCTTTAGTTTGTAACTTCTCTAATAATAAGTGTAGATTTGAGTATGCATTATTTTATGTCTTTTAACTTGAACTTCTATGAATTGTCTATTCATATCCTTATATATTTTTTGTTTTTTTATAAAAATGCAATTTTATTCATATTAAACAGGCTCTTTCATTTTTCTCTTTTTCCTACTTTTTTTGTGGCTCTTCTTCATCACAAATTTTTCCATAAAAATTTTTAAATGTTCATTGACACAGCCCTAAGACCTTCTATTCCAGTGTCTTTCAATGATATGTTTTAAATCAGCTTTCTAAATCACTCTATAGTGGTCGTCCTAAGCAAGTTTTCCACTTCTTGGTTTAATTTTATTTATTATCATTTTTCTAGGAAGCCATATTTTCCATTAGTTTCTCAAATTCCTTGCTGTAGTGGATATCTGTGCTGTTCCAACCAGTCCTCTTCTTCAGAGACAACAAAATCATCCAGCACCTTCTAAAAGTTGACAGATATTTTCCTCACTATAAATTGTCTTCAGACACAGGATGTTGTCTTGCTGAAGCTTATGTCCCTTCTCATGAAATGGTGGATGACAAGTACTGGGATGGAGCAGGGAAACAAAGTCTCAGCCCCTTTGTGTCAATTTTGGACAATTCCAAAGGATCCTCCCAGGTCCATAGCTCCACACAGGATTGGCTTCAACCTCTGTGGCAACTGCATTATTATTCAGCTTCTTCTTCTTTCCACTTTCTCCTACCTTCCTCACTTCCCTGCACTTGTATGTTCCGAGACACTCTTAAATGAACCACCTGTGCACAACTCTCAATACCAGAGTCTGTTTCTAGGGAAATCAGTCTAAGACATTTGGAGCCTGGAGTGGTCTTGAGAAATAGAATCTAATATGGGACTTCGGAGATAGATCACTTACTACCCATCTTGCAGTGAGGATCTCATCTTGATAACGTGGAGGGGGAATGACACCCAGCAACTGTTAAAACTTTTATCAGTGGTGATGGGATAATAGTATAAAGAGATGTACCAATTGGTGCAATGTTATTATCTCCTGATAAGCATGAGGGGAAATGTTACCTATAAGGAAAATTGACTTGAAGTGACTGTTGCCAAGCAACACAGATTTATTGAAGAGAAATTATCACCAATTCAAGCCAAAATGTGAAAGCATAAGGGCCTCCCTGGCAGCGGGTAAGGAAATCGCAATCTCCTACCGAGAAGAAGGCTAGGCTCAGGATTAAAATCTAAATGTAATAGATCTTTAGAGAATTAAGAATTCTCAGTCCTAGCAGGTCTCTGATGTCAAAATCAGGATCTAACAGAGAAGGGGTGAAACCCTTAGACTTGGGTTGAAGATATCTGGTGAGATCCCAATGAGAACCTTAACCTCACAGACTCCCCAGGAATAATTAGGCCTGCAGATGTGGCTTACTTACTACCTTTCCCTTCGAAAGGTAGAATTTACCCACCCTCCACCTTGCTACTTGAGGGTTATGAGTTAGGGGACCACAAGAAAATTATTTTTAGAAACCAAATGAGGGTACAAATGAGTTAAAGGTATCATATGAAATTTTCTGTTAACCTCCTGGCACCTATTTCCACTTCCCCTCCTGGTAACCAGAATAATAACAAGTTTCCTGTATTTTCAATGCCTTCCTCAGGCTGTGCCAGGACTGCTAAGAGGGGTTATGTACTGAGTGTTTGAGATAGCTGCAGGGTCTGGCTAACGTGTGCCAGGAGGAGAAGAGAAATGATATATGGAGCTAAAGTTGCTGCCACAAAAAGTAGGGAGGAATCAAAATGGATAAGGAAGAGTTTATTAATAAGAGAACATCATCCCATGGAACAGGATTTGATCTTTGTCAGGGACAAGTAGTGTTTGCAAGATGACAAGATGGATCTTGGGAACTTGGAAAAAAATATAGACCATACTAAGTAAAACTGAAATATCATAAGTGTGGTGGTGGATGGTGGAGGATGGGATCAAAAAGCTCAGAGATGTGAGCATACCAGAACAGGTACACTCTGGAAGGCTGGGAAAACAATCAGCTGTCAAAGTTCTATAAGAGAAAGTAAAGGAGCATCCGTTTACCATGATGGTAAGGAATATATCAGTATCATTGAGCAGCTCAGTGGTGACTACTCTCTGGAGACCATGGCTGATAATAGGAGATGATATTATAAAACTGGATTTCCTGATTGCAAAGGAATGATAAGGCCCTAAATAACAGAAGCCAGGTGGTGGCACTTATCTATCAGAGGCAAAGTGGTTACAAATATTATAAAACAGCAAAATCAGAGGGTAGCCATTAGGGGCTGCCATGCAGAAAGACATGAAATCATTAAAAGGGCATGGCAATCCCCCAAGGCAAGACAGACGGGCAGCCAACAAGAGTACTATTTACTTTATATAATGAAAAGACATCAAGGATGAATGATCAGGTAGCTGAAAACTCCAGTGAAAAGTCACTGTCTCTGGCTATGTTTTTAGATCTGAGTTATTTCTCCAATCTGGAACCCTTTGGACTAAACAGGCCCTTTTGAGGAAGTACCCTGCAATACTACGACATATGCATTGAGAAGTTGCTACCTTTGTCTTTCCACAAAGGGATTTATGGAAATTTACCCAGGTAACCATTCATTAGGGAAAAAGAGAATACCCAGATCTTTCAGAAATTATTAAGTGAAGAGACTGATTTGACATTGTTACCTAGGACCCCCCCACTTACGAAGATACAAAAGCCTGGTAGTTAGAAGTCATGGACTACGTCACACTTAACCAAGCAGTGGCCCTAACTGTAGCTGCTTTATGAGAAGGGCTATCTTCTTAAAGAGCAGTTTAACACAGTCTTTGACACATGGTAGATTGAAATTGATCTGGCATATGCAGTCTTTTACATTCCTATTAGGAAGGATGAAAAGGAACAATTCACATTTAGATGTGATGGACAATAGAATAAATTTACAGTCTTGGTCTAGGAAAATGTTGTAAAATATCCAAAGAGACCTGGACTATAATGAACAATTCACAGAGCATCACATTGACCCATGAATCAGACCAGAGTACAAGAATTTGCAAGTACACTGGAAGCCTTGGTAAGACACAGAGTTTTGAGAAGGTAGGAGATAAACATTTTCAATTCAGAGATACATCATACTAGTGAAGTTTTTAGGGGTCTGGCGGTTTGGGGCGTGCTTGACATCCCCCTCCAAACTATAGAACAAATTATTGCAACTCTTAACTCCTAAGAAGGCAGCTTTGTAGTTAAAAGGCCATACTGGGTTCTGGAATGCATTCCAAATTGGAGAATACTGTCCTGACCTCTTTACTAGATGAACTGGAAGGCTACCAGTTTTGGATGGGGCCCAGAGAAGGAAAGATTTTTGAAACAAGTGTAGACTTTAGTGTAAGCAGGTCTAACTTTTAGGCTTTGTTACCTTTCATACCTTTCATACTAAACCTAACTGTGGTGGGGAAAAAAAAAAAACGCCCCAATAAGAGCATCTCAATTTTATGGGTATGTGTAAATTTATAAAATCAAATACATTGATTAAAAAACTAAAATGTTTTAATATTAAATTTTGTCTAGTAGGTCTGTACCAGTCATAGAAAAATGTAGTTGCATTTATTCCAATCATCTTTGATTTCTGAATGACTGTTTTATATATTTAGCTGTTGCACTGTGGTACAAACAACTTTAGAATTATTATTCACTTTTCTTTACAAATTGTGCTTTAGATTGTGTGTGTGTGGGGGGGGGGCAAAGGTGGAATTAACATTAAATGACAAAGAGAATAAAGTTGACAATATATAGAAATTATTTTATTTTATTTATTTATTTATTTTTTTAAAGATTTTATTTATTTATTTGACAGAGAGAGACACAGCGAGAGAGGGAACACAAGCAGGGGGAGTAGGAGAAGGAGAAGCAGGCTTCCCGCTGAACAGGGAGTCCGATGTGGGGCTCGATCCCAGGACCCCGGGATCATGACCTGAGCCGAAAGCAGACGCTTAACGACTGAGCCACCCAGGCGCCCCGAAATTATTTTAGAAAGATGACTTTTTTCAATTCCATTTCAATTCCTAAATCACTCCATTTTAGGGTGAATAATTATTCTAAAGAAATGTAAATGTTACAGATTTTTTGAAAAAAAAGTTTCTGATTTTCTCCTCTACTTATTAACATTTTAATCCCTTGACTTTATTTTCTTCATCTTTTTAACTTCAAGGCTCTTATATAGTTTACTTTTATATCCATGAAATAGGCAAAATTATATGTAATTATAAATTTATACACCCAAATCATTTCAGAAAACTGGGACAAAAATTCCCCAGGAGGAATTTTCATACAATTAAAGCATTAAAGAATCATAATTTAATATTAGCCAAAAGATGAGAGGTCTAAACATATGCATAATATTCAGAAATGTGCTGATTCATTTTCTCTTAGCTTGTTAAGATTTTTCATGGCTTATATTTCTGTTATATCTTGAAAATAATCCTCTACTTCTTTCTCTTTCCAGTTCCCTCTGATTTCTATGTTCAGAATAGTTATATAAGAGTTTGACTCTGTTTACTTATTCAAGATAAAATACAAAGTGATTAAATAATTATTAAAATAAAGGATGGATTATGACATGAATACCATTTGTTTGTAAGTGTTGGAATTAACAAAGTTAATTTTATTTTTACTACAAGAGCATTAGAAATGAGCCTACTTGTTACAATTAGCAAGGCATCCATTATACTTGCAATTAAATTGAATAGTAAGTTAACATCGTGCTATGTTTAGTGAATGTAGTATTCTCCATTTATGCATGGTATTGAGCTTTTCTGATTATAAAGTAATGTGAGCTAATTGGGGAAGTGGACACTATGGAAAATATACCAAGTATAAAAATTAATCAGAACCTATGGATCATCTTAATAAATATTTCTGTATATTTTTCCCAATATTTGTATTTGTGTGCATGTGTATATGTCTCTGTGTATATATAGTACTTTGTATCTTCTTTTTAAGCATTAGATTATAAGCATCATATCCTGTCTTTAAGCACTATTTGAAAATATAATTATATTAGGGGAGTGAAAATATATGATACCATTATGATGAATACATGTCATTATCCATTTGCCCAAATCTTTGGAGTATACAACACAAAGAGTGAACCCTAATGCAAACTATGGGCTTTGGTTGACTATGATGTGTCAGTATAGGTTCATCAATTGTAACAAATGTACCACTCTGGTGAGGATGTTGATAATGGAGAGGCTAAGCATGAAGGCAGGGTGTATGAGAATTCTTGCTACATTCTCTTCAATTTTTCTGTGAACCTTAAAATTCTCTAAAGAAATAAACTCTTAAAATAATAATAATAAATTATAACTAGTTAAATAATTTATACTTTAAACACATTTAAATTGTTTTCATAATTGTATTTATTTTACCTATATAGATATTTAAAATTATTTCTTGGTATTCTGTTTATATCTTTTATAATCATATACTTCAAGAAATAATACTTTTCATATGACAAATTTATGGAAGTGGAATAAATGAACCCAAAATGAGTCAGGTATATAGATACTTTTGACCACATTACAGAAATATGCTGAAAACATGCAAACATGTTCTAGAAAATAATATGATTAGTTATCTCCCAAAAAAGAAGGTTCAGAAATATGTGGGCTTAGGGTATAACACCATGAAGATTTCCTGCCCACCATGCTGGCTTTGTTCCCAGCCTGATTTCTCTCATGATTTTAAGAAGACTGCTAGCAACAAATAAGGTAGTGTGCTTTCTTGTTCACGCCTAAGAGAAGACAGATCCCAAATCATTTGGGCTAAGTCACATTTTTACTCCTGAACCAGTAACATTTACCAGGAGGAAGGCCTAGAGGTTGTTGATGACCACAACAACATAAAAGGGAGAGAATTATAATCAGGCAGATTCCTCTGTCTGAGCACTTTTTCCCAAGGCTGTCACATTTCCCCTCTGTATTACTCAGATATGAATTCATTTCCTACCTATTTAAATAGGTCTTTCTACAACTTCTCTAGGTGTGCTACCACAACTAACATTTCATGTTGTATTGATTTTCATAATACATTGCCATTTAAATTCACATTATTTATTACTGTATATATGTATTTATTTTCCATTTTCTTCACTAGGGTGAAAGCAGTCTGTGTATATCCCCCACCACCACCAGAATCCCAGCAGCTTAAGATATCTTTGCCTTGGTAATTGCTGAATTTCCTGCTTCCGACACATGGAAGAAGCTCAAAACTATTTTCAGAAATAAATTTGAAAAAGGAAAGGAAAGCAAAAAGGAGTATAAGGAGGAAGGGGGCTGGGGAGAGATGGAGGGGGAGAGGGAGGAAGGAAAGAAGGAAGAAAAGAGACGAAAAGGTAAGGAAAGTTAAATACATGAATACATTTGAATAATATATCAAGACAATTCTACTTTTCTGGCTTTCCTGTAACTGGCTGTATTAGTACCTCTAATGGTTATTATAATGTTTAATTTTATGTGTCAACTTGACTGGGCTAAAAGATACCCAGATAGCTTGTAAAAAATTATTTCTCAGTGTGTTGTGAGGGTATTTCTGGAGCAGATTAGCATTTGAATCAGTAGACTGTGTTAAGAAGATCCCCTTCACCAATGTTGGGGGGTTGGGGGAGCCTTATTCCATTTAATGAAGGCCAAAATAGAACAAAAAGGCAGAGGAAGGGTGAATCCTGTCCTACTGAGCTGAGGTATCCATCTTCTCCTGCCCTGAAACATTGGAGCTTCTGGTTCTTGGGCCTTCAGATTCCAAAACTGACACCAGCACCCCTCTCCCATATCCCACCCACGTTCCTAGGCCTTAAACTTGAACTGAATTTTACTAACTGCTTTCCTGGTTCTCCAGCTTGTAGATGGCATATCATGGCATATCTCAGCCTCCAGAATTGCATGAGCTAACTTTCATAATAAATCTCTTTTATACATATCACCATTGGTTCTGTTTCTCTGGTTCTGTTCAACCTGACTATTACAGTTATCTATTGCTGTATAACAAGTTGTTCCAAGACTTACTAGCTGTAGGCAACAAACACATTTATTGTCTCAAAAGATTTCTGAAGCTCAGGAATTTGGAGTCAGGTTAACTTGCTGTTTTTGGCTCAAGATTTCTCTTTAGGTTGGAGTCAAATCGTCAGTTGAGATTGTGGTTATTAATTAATTAATTAATTTAAATATTTAATTTACTGAGAGACAGCAAGAGAGAGCATGAATGGTGGGGAGAGGCAGAGGGAGAGTGAGAAGCAGACTCCCCACTGAGCAGGGAGCCCAACATGGGGTTCAATCCCAGAACCTTGGGATCATGACCTAAGCTGAAGGCAGATGCTTAACTGACTGAGCCACCCAGGCACCTCTAAATTGTAGTTATTTAAAGGTTTGCTTGGGGCTTAAGGAACTGTTTCCAAGCTCACCCAAATGGCTGGTGATAAAAGGCCTCAGTTTCTTACTATGTGGAGTTATCATAGAGCTACTCATAATATGACAAATGGATTCCTCCCAGATGTGTAATCCAAGAAAGAAAAAGAGCAAGTTACTAAGACAGAAGCCAAAATGACTTCTATAACCTAATTCAGAAGTTACATAACATCACATCTATTACATTCTATTATTCATACAAACCATAGTATGATGTGATAGAGGAATACACAGAGGTGGTGATCATTGAGAATAATCATGAAAGTTAATACCACCATTTACTCTCTGCCTCCCAGTGATCCTTCTCAATCGACACTTCCAAGTCCCACAAGAGAGTAATCCTATTATAAGGTCAACTCAATGCCCAGAATCTTGTCATCAAATCAGGTCAAAGGTCACATGTGGCTTTTTTTTTTTTTTTTTTTTGGATGTAGTCTCTCAAGTATAGTTCTTTAGGTAAAATTCCTCTCAATTTATAAACCTAGGAACTAAGGAGACAATATACCACACACACATACACACACAAACACACACCACAAACATATCTCAGTAAAATAGGCCTAGGATTTTCACCAGAAACATTCCTATTAAAAAGGGAAGGAAATGGTAGGTACACAGGAATCACTTATCCATAGTACATTTGAAATCTAGCTAGGAAAATGTTGGATACTTGTTAATGAGAACTCAATTCTTCTTCTGCTCAGGAGTTATTCTCCATGGCTGTTAGTTCAGGGAGGCATGCTTCCTTTTTTCATCAGAAATAGTACATGTGTGGAGGTAAGTAGTTTTCTGACCTGCTAGTAGAATTCAGGGCATGCAACAGCCCCTTTTCCATCTGTGCCCTTCTATCTGTGCCTTTCAGTCCAAGCTAGTGGTGTTTCTGCTGATATAATTCTTTTAAAAACTTCTCAGTTATTCTGGGAATCTTACTGGTATTCACTCCATTTGACAAACCTACATCCACAAATCTACTTTTGCCTTCTCCTGAGATAGCTGAGGGACAGCACCCTTAAGCATCTTAGAAGAGCTATTGCTTAACTGAGAGACCCATGAAGCATATCCTTAAAGTCCTTAAAAGGGTATTTTCTGTTTCAGTGCTGTAAGGGATCATCTTTGATCATTCTGAGATTTTAACAAAGGATTTTACAGTCATCCTCATCTCATCTTTAGGCCACAGTTTTCAAAGAATGTCTTGGATTTAATCTTTGCTTCAAAACAATTTGTTATTTTCAGCATCATTTGCCATCTGTAGAGGTTGAGAATTTTTAGAACCATTGAGTCCTTTCTCCTTTTTGCTTAACAGTCTATCCCTCAGTTTATCTGCCTCATCTCACACTTTCCTAGAAGCAGCATAAAGAATCTAGGCAGTACCTTCAACACTGCTTAGAAAACCACTTCAAGGGCGCCTGGGTGGCTCAGTTGGTTAAGTGTCCTCCTTGGGTTCAGCTCATGATCCCAGGATCCTGGGACCGAGCCCCATGTTGGGCTTCATACTCAGTGGGGGTCTGCTTCTACCCCTCCCCCCACTTGTGTGCTCTCTCTCTCAAATAAATAAAATTTAAAAAAGAAAAAAGAAAAAAAGAAAACCCCTTATTCAGATTACCCTCTTAATAAGGCACATTTTCTACCTTATTCATTCCTGGAGGCAAGAGGGTGGCTAAAATTTCTGCTACTATTTAACAATGATCCCCTTCTTCCAGTTTTTAAGATGATTTTCTTTACTTTCTGGAAAGCCCATACTGGCCACCTGATCGAAAACTATGAGGCTTCTAGTAATGATTTTTTCAAGGTACTTTAGGCTTCAACTTACCCTGTTCTCACATGGCTGCCTAGTTGCAAAGGGACACCTATATTTTAGTTTTAATTATGATAATACTCCACTCTTGGTACCAAACTTTGTATCAGTTATCTATTTCTAAATTTAAACATTACTCCAAAACTTCGTGGCATAAACAACAAATACTTATCATTTTACAGGTTAAATGGGTTAGAAATCTGGGCACAGCTTCACTGAGTATGTTTGGCTCAAGGTCTCTCAGGCAGTAGCATTCAGAATTCAGCTGAGACTCTTGTTCCATGTGAGGGGTTGACCATGAGAGCATACTTGTAAACTCATTCATACAATTGTTTGCTGGCCTTGGTCACTTGCTATAGGGGCTTCTCGACAGAATGGCTTACAACACAGGACCAGGGTTCTCCTATGGTGAATGATTTCAAAAGAAAATGAGAGCAGTCAGGATAGGAGTCACGTTCTTTTTATATATATAAATTAATTTCAGAAGTTACATCCAGGGTGCTTGAGTAGCTCAGTCAGTTAAGCGTCTGCCTTTGGCTTAGGTAATGATCCTGGGGCCCAGGGATAGAGCCCCGCATCGGGCTCCTTGCTCAGAGGAGAGTCTGCCTCTCCCTCTGCCCCTCCCCCCACTTGTGCGCGCTCTCTCTCTCTGAGATAAATAAATAAAATCTTGAAAAAAAGAAGTTACATCCAATCCCTTCTGCTATATAATATTTATAAAAGCCAGTCAATAAGCCAAGCTTTTACTCAATGGAAGGTATTATACCTGGGTGTAAAAAACAGGAGGGGTGTCCTTGGGCTCCACTTTAGTGGCTGCCTACCACAGAACTTATCCAGTTAAACCATGGTTCACGAGGAAATACAAACAAGATATCCATAGTCCAGTAAGAGTTTTATAGGACAAGAGGGATAAGAATGAGCAGCTAGATTTTGGGGTAGGGGGAATTTTCCTTTTGTTCTACACATATGCTAAAGAAAATTTCTTCTTTGTTTTAAACTTCTGTTGTGATGGTGTCTTTATTTGTGTGAGACATGTAAGTGACCTAGGAATAACTCCTGAAGTTAGCCATGGAAGCAATGTAAAATATCCTGGGAAGTCAAATACAGAGATGTTCTTTGCAATTTTTGGTTGTGTTACTGCCTAAGGATGCAATTTCTATTGTAATTATCATTTATTTAATGTCAATAATGTGTGTTTCTACTGCATATTCACAAAACACTTCAAAACTTTATATCCTTATATTTTACTCCCCGGGATTTAAGATAAAATATAAAAGGTACACCTCTGACTTTTTGCATTCTAGATTTACTCTTTGTTCTCAGCATGACCTGTGTCATTATATCTCTTTATGTTGCTTCCTCAGCCTGAAATTCTCCCCACATATTTCCACATTGTATCATGTGTCCTGCCTGCCCACAAACTTTGTATATAGGTAATGCTACAAGTCTAACTTCAGCTCATCCTTTAATCTTTATTTTAAACATGATTTCCAATGTCCTAATCTGTGGAAACATTAAAGCACCATATAAAAGGCATCCATAGAGATAACTGAAAAGGCTTTGAATTGTTTTTCTCAAATGAGCTTATAAATGCATACTAGTTGACTCCTTAGAATCTACTACAACCCTGGAGAACTTGATTGCTTTTTGTTTGGTTATAATATTTCTTTTCTCACTCTGGTTGTTGAATGGAGCACTGGGTGTTATACGCAAACAATGAATCATGGAACACTACATCAAAAAAAAAAAAAAGAAAGAGAATTAACAAATCTTATTTTTATCAGGAAAAAAAAGAAAGCAATCATTCTTTGTCTTTTATTTGCCAATATTAGAAATATGGAAACATCATGTTGTTTGCTTTTTATCCTGTCCTCTTTGAATGCCATTGTTTGTGCAAATCGTAGGCAAACAAGAAAGAATTCACTGTTAATTTGCATCCAAATATTTGCTTATTCTGAAATTGACAAAAAAAAACCCTGTCGGGGCGCCTGGGTGGCTCAGTCAAAAGCATCTGCCTTCTGCTCAGGTAATGATCCCAGGTTCCTGGGATCGAGTCCTGCATCAGGCTCCCTGCTCAGCAGAAGGCCTGCTTCTCCCTCTACCACTCCCCCTGCTTGTGTTCCTTCTCTCGCTGTCTCTCTCTGTCAAATGAATAAATAAAATCTTAAAAAAAAAACAAAAAACTGTCATTTAAATTCAATGGAATTTCAAGAAAGCAATGAAGAAAAGAACGGTAATTTCTCACTAGATATAAATCCAGACTTAAATGTAGTATTTACTGATGAAACCACTAAACTCACCTGGCCAAGCTTTTCACACAAAGTAAGGATACACTGAAATGATACATACATATTACAATGGTTTGTCCAATAAGGTCTGAGAATTTAAGTATAGTGACCAGATAGATATGGTTTCCTTTTACAAATGAATCTGTATGGGAAGACTTTCTCAAAGTCCTAGTCATAGCAGAAACTCCTTCTCATCATGAAAACTATTACTAAATGTGGGAAACAGAACGCCACAAGGACCACTGGTGCGTGTTCGTTCAGACTCCGAGATCTCTGAGAAAACTCGAGATTGCAGGGTTAAAAATAATCCAAAAGGATCAGAGTGAAATGCCCTTGGGATGTGTGTGGTCTGTTCTAAAGTACGCAGAAGAAGATGTTTTGTAGATAGGAAGCCAGCTGTAAACAGCACACTGTGCACTCCCTTCTTTGTTCTCTTATCCTGTGTTAAGGTCCGAGTACAACGGTGTTTACAATTAATTGATCACAGCCAGTTACAGATTTCTTTATTCCTTCTCCACTCCCACTGCTTCACTTAACTAACCCTGTGTATGTGGAAGAATGTGCCTTACTAAGCCCCTGCTGTAAATCATTATAGATCTATATCGCTGTAGAAGGTATATAAGAGTATGGAAAATAAACCTTGGTGCCTCGGGCTGTTTGCTAGGGGTCCCCTGTGCCTCGCTTTACTGTCGTCTCTTTTTCTCAGTTCCTTCGCCGCCCCAGGTCCCTGACTCTCTGAGGTCGACAACTAAACCTACATAAAGAATAAAATGTGAGAATGCCATGTTTCCCAAGAAATTGATAAACATTTGACTAATTGTGAACATGCATGACTTGTTGTGAATAAATGAAGTTGGATTTCACCCATTCACTCATATTCACTATTAGAAAAAGTGACACGGAGCTACACATATATCCAATGTGATTATAATCTGATAACTTACTACAATTAGTAGACACAAACAATAATCCTTTACCCAACATCAAAAAATACGTAAACCAAATGTTGAACTAATTAAGTATACTGACTATGATAGAATGCATTTAAATCTGAGTCAAAGTAGGCAAAGAATGAAAGAGAGAGAGAGAGAGAGAGATGTGAGAGTGAGAATGTGAGAAAGAATTTAACTGTCCCCAAAGTTTCATATTGTATGACTTCATATTGTATGCTAATACACTATCTGCAAATAGGCTAAAAATACAATAATTTTTAGGTGCTTAATACACTCATATACTGTGTAATTATGAACACCTGCAGTGAATGGTCATATGTAACTCATCAGTGAATTGGAATTTATTATAATAAAGACAATCATTTTCTGTGTTGTTTTCAAGAGAGCATGCATTTCTCCCCATAGTTGTATCTAAGAATATCTCAAATAAAACTTATAACACTCTTGAGTCCTGAGAAGCAGATTAAAAGTAGTCAATACGTTGTGGATAAACTTCAGAATTATTTTAAACAGTTATTTACAGCCTCTAATACAATGAATTGCCCCGTGCTTGTTAAGACCTGATAATTATTAAGGAAATTAAATATGATATAAGACTAATGAAAATGGCAGGAATAACTACTGTGATGAAGTAAGCAGTATTAGATTTAAGTCGTCAGCACATCACATATCTTTTTGGAATAATACCATAAATCAGTGGTTCATACTATGACATCACTTAAAACCAAAGACTGATGGAAAAGCACTCCCCCCAAGCCTTCTAGGTCCTGTCAGAACACAAAGAAAGCCAGACAGGTAGTGCTTCAAATATTTATAAGATAACAAACCTATGAATAATGAAATCAGATGTGGAATGTAGCAAATTTCCCTGATTTCAAATTCTTAATTTTGCCTTTATCTGTGTATATATATTTTAACTTCAGTGCAAATGTTTCTTTCTATAGGAAAATTTGAAATGATATTTAAGTAGAATTTTGAAATATTTAGTACTTCTTTGAATACCTTATTCTTCTCTTTCCATATCACTTCCTTATGTTGTTTACTTGCCATAATTAGTTCGTTGTTTAAAAATTCCTATCATTTGGGGCGCCTGGGTGGCTCAGATGGTTAAGCGTCTGCCTTTGGCTCAGGTCATGACCCCAGGGTCCTGGGATAGAGCCCTGCATGGGGCTCCCTGCTCGGCAGGAAACCTGCTTCTCCCTCTTCTTCTACTGCTCCCCCTGCTTGTGCTCTCTCGCTCTCTGTCAAATAAATAAAATCTTTAAAAAAATAAATAAAAATAAAAATTCCTATCATTTATATTGTATATATATATATAATTATTGTATGTGAATAACTTATTAAGTAACCACATACAAGTTATAAAACTAACTTTTAAAATTTATTTTAACTCTCTTTTTTCCTGAGTGAATTTATAAAAAAAATAACTCAACTCCTTCACTAAGATACTTTAGGTTAAACACTCTGCAACATCTTGAAGACACAATCAGATATATGACTATCTCTCCTCACACTTAAACTTGACAGTGATAAGTCATATATCAGGAGCAAGAGAAAATGATATAACTTAAGGATTGGATGTTCATTCTGCTATAGCAGTGAACACATATGACTCAGGGACAATTGTAATTTTTGTTACTCAATAAATAAGACAACCAACTAATGCCTCTATAATATTTCATAAATTTAGAAACTGCTAATCTTATTAACAATCTGCTGATGATATTATTGAGGAAATATCTTTAAAGTAAATGAAAGAAAGTGAAGAGAGGTCATTGTTTTGATTAGCATGATGTAAAAAGAAATCTTCGAGGTAGGAAAGTACAAAATTAAATGGAAGCTGTTCTCAGAGTTGCTTAAATTCTGCAAAGCTCTCTATGCTACACATGAGTGTCCTAATTGTGATTGGGTAAAAGAATCTTGATTTAATGGATTAGGGGACATTTTTGGATGGACCATGAGGTATGCCATATGTTAACTAAGTTTTCATTATCAGTTTCTTTTATATTCACCAGAATATAACTTTCTTTAAACATACTCTTGGCTTGCAAAAATATGTATTTCCAGTTAGTTGTCAATTCTGTGGCTCACTGGAGTGGGAGTTTTTTCCAACCACAGTGGCATCAAGGCAAATTAACATGAATCAAGTGCACAAACAGAATGAGTAAGCATAGATCTATATGTTGGTCTTCTACCTCCATTAAAAACAATAAGAAAGAAAAAATCATTAAATATTTCAATTTTTCTGATATCTCAAGAATTCTTGGCTTGTAGAAAAGTGTAATCTAATATAAAATGCATATTTTTTGCTTGATATCTTAGAAATTCTAGGCTGGTAGAAATATGTAATTTGAAATACAAATTATTTTGCTTAACTAAAAAGTGATCGTGAAGTCTTCTGACATAGGGAGAAAGCCATTAATCAAATTGAAGTCATGTACAGAGAAAAAAATTAAATTAAACATAACTTAAACATAATTAAAAATTGAGAAACACTAAAGACTAATAAGGGCATAAAAATGAATTTACATTACATTATATGCATGAAATTAATTCCATTTCAATTTATTCCAAGTATGTATAAAAAGGTTGAAGCTAAATAAGAAATGGTTAAATTTTCCCAAACGTTGAGATGAACTTGAATTTATTTACAGTTTAGGACAATATTTAAAGAAATTATTAACTTTTCAGTGCCACAGCAGACACTATTTGTGACTTTATCCAGGAGCCTCCCTGGCCCCTATTTCTAAACTTGCAGGAACTCCGTGTTGCTCAGGTGTCAGGCACAAATGAGTTCAGAGAAGATGAGATTTTCCCCAGCCTCGGGAAAGAAATCATAATTAGTCTAAGACAGTCATTGCAATATCACACCTTTTGGAAAAAGTTGTTCATTTTCCATTCTACCTATTCTGATATAACAGAAAGTCTGCTGGAGGACAAATGTCATTTGAGATTCATCTCATCAAAATAACCACATAAAGAAATGCTGAATGTCCTTGTTCATTTAGGCACATTGTCTCTACCACCTCTCAGACTCTTATTTCTCACTTCTTCTATTTCAACTGCATTCTAGCTGCTTTCCCAGTAACTTTCTTATTCCACTCAAATTCATCTTTATAGTTGACTGAACAAGTTATTAAAAATGCAAATCTGATCATGTCAGTTCCCTGCTAGAATTCACTCAGTCACTCTCCAATTATCTATAAGACCCAATCTTCACCTTTCAAAAGGAAATCCTCTAATATCCCATCCTCTTTTCCCCAGGATGGTTAAAAACACCCATTTTCTACTATAAACATCAGTGTATGTGACTACTCAGGAGAATGAGTCTCTTGACTACTGTGGTAATTTATTTATTTCTCTATGCTCAGTACACAAGACAGCACATCTAACATGAAGGAAACATTATTAATACTTGCAGAATAGTGGAAATGTAGCTATAATTATTTAAAGGGAGCTACTAACTTCCATTGTGAAGATTTAAATAGATCTCCAATCAACGAGAAAAACAAATTTTGTGACACATCATTTGTCACAGCATGCAGTATCATCCATGTCTGTGGTACGGTACTTTAAAATCATTTCACACTCAATTTTAGAGGCAATTTGAGTATTATCCACCCTGTTGTGAAACTCTGAGGGGAGACCTTGAGCTTCAGAAATTTTGACTCCCTTAAGGGAAATGAGAATCAGAAAGGAAATGGTTACCTTTCATCATACTCTTCTACACTTCCTTTGCTAACATAAATGTCTCATAAATACTAGCTTCTTAATATATTTTTGATCAATTTTTGTTAAATCTTTCAACTATTTGTACTATGTTTCATTTTTCCTTGTGTACCCTAACCTGAAATATATCCTAAACACCAAAGAAATTACATCATCTATACTACTTTCTCCTATCTCACAAGAAAAAAAAAATTATCTTCACATTCTCCACAGATTCACAGACATCACTAAAAAAAGAAGTAGCAAAATACTAAAACACAGTGAGTCACTGTTTTCAGAGGATACAGTAAAAGGAAACAAAATAATCATCTGTCTTCAGAAAAATTACTTACTAACTGTATCTCTATATTCATCTTTTCGTGTCAGGTTATTCATTTTCCATGTACTTCCACTAACTATTTTTCAAGATTGTCTTATTGTTTCTAAGTAAAATTTGATGGTATTTTACTTTAGTCTAATTATAAGTGCAAACTTCAGTGAGTTTTTACAAAATAAACACACCAATGAAACCACAACTATGATAAAATATTTGAATGTTGGCAGCCCTCAAGAAGTTCCTTTGTGTTTCTGGTGAGTTATTACTACACACAAAAGTAAACACGTTCCTGACTTTTATCACCATGGATTAGCTCACATGTTTTTGAACTATAAATAAATGGACTCCTACATTATGTCATACTTCATGTCTGATTTCAACAACTTAACATTACCTTGTAAGATTTATACAGATCATTAAAAGTAGCAACATTTTTTTCTCATTTCTGTATGGTACTCATTGCCTAACAATAACACAATTTGTTTATTCATTTCACTTTGAATGTCTATTTCAGTTGTATCTAGATTGAGGCTAATATGGATAATCCAATTATAAACATTCTAGAACACGTGCACACACACACATTTTAGTTTAAGATTGGACTTACTGGGTCATAGGCAATTCATAAATCTGGTATAATAGAAAAAGATAAAGAATTTTCCAAGGTAGTTTGTGTCAATTTTAACACCCAAAGTATATGAAAGTGCCATTTATTCTACATGTTGCCAATAATGGCAAAGCTTCCATTTAAAATGGTAGCCATTCCTTTTAAGATTGTAATACAATGTGGTTTTAATTTGCATTTCTCTGGTAACAAATGTGGTTGAACAAATGTCACATGTTCACTGGCCATTTGAATTTTATCTTTTCAAATATAAAGTGCCTGTTCAACCTTTTGCCCATTTTTATTGGATTCGCTTTCTTTTTGATATTGATATGGTCTCTTATGTTTTCTGTATTTGAATCATTTGTCAGATGTATGTTTTAGAAATTATTTTTGTGACTGTTTGACTTGCATTTTCACACTCAAGGGTGTCTTGTGATAAAAAATTTCTTATCTTAAATATATTCCAACATATCGATCTTTTTCTTTCTAGTCAATACTCTTTTGTCCTGTTTAAGAAATCTTTGCCTTCTCAAAAACATAAAGATATGCACCTATGTTATATTATCCATTTTTTTCTTTCCAATTTATATGTACTACCTATTTAATATATATGTACTCATGGTGCAAAGTAGAACTAAGGCATACAATATAGTAGCCACAGACACTATGTTTATTTAAATTAAAAGTAATTAAAGTTAAAAATTCAGTTTTTCTGAATATTTCTGAATATTCTCACACAAGTAAGTGCTTAACAATCATATGTGGCTAATGGCTACCATAGAAAGTTTCCATCATCAGAAATTTTCTGTGTTTGTAGAGAATCACTTTTCCCGCCTTATAAATATTTATTTAATTGACCCAACACGGTTTATTAAAAACAGTATTCTTCCCAAATTCATTTATGATGCATATTTGTCATAAAACAACTGTCAATATATCTGTAAAACTTATTCTTGAGATCCCTATTGTGTTCCACTAAATTGTTACCTATTTTCATGATAAAACCACATTCTGCTTATTATGTAACTTATATTAAAATTTCTGTTAGTATAAAGTTTCCAAGTATGTTGGTTTTCAAGACATTCTGGCTATTCTTAGCCCACTGCATTTCCACAAAAACTACACAAGACATTTGCCTCTCTAAAATCACCCACAGACAAACGGCTTGGGCTTTGCTTGGGATTGCAGTTAATCTAAAGATCAATTTGAGAATAATTAACATTTTATGGTATTTGATTTCTCCAACCTATGAACTTGGATTCATTTTATTCATTTAGGTTTTTAAAATCTCTCAGTAATATTCTGTAGTTGTCTTTGTCTGTCATATGTTTTTAAAAAATTACATTTTTGGGGTGCCTGGATGGCTCAGTCATTAAGTGTCTGCCTTCAGCTCAGGTCATGATCCCAGGGTCCTGGGATCGAGCCCCAGATTGGGCTCCCTGCTCAGCGGGTACCCTGCTTCTCCCTCTCCCACTCCCCCTGCTTGTGTTCCCTTTCTCGCTGTCTCTCTCTCTGTCAAATAAATAAATAAAAATCTTAAAAAAAATACATTTTCAAATGTTTGATGTTTATATATTACTTGAAATGGTATCACCAAAGATATTGCTTATTGCTTATCTATAAAAATTGACTAATTTTAAAAATATTGACATTGTATTCTGTCACCTTAAGGACTCATATTAATTCTAAAAATGTATAATTTTAAAATATTTTCTTATTAAATAATAATGTTATCAGCAGTAATAATGTTTTTACTTGATCTTTGTTTTACATTTTATTTATTTATTTGTTTATTTCCATGAATTGGACATCCAGTTCAGTGTTGAATTAAAGTGTCAATAGTGAAGATGTTTTGGAGTGCCTGGGTGGCTCAGTTGGTTAAGTGTCTGCCTTCAGCTCAGGTCATGATCCCAGGGTCCTGGGATCAAGCCTGACATCAGGCTCCCTCTGTCCCTCCCCCTGCTAGTGCTTTTCTCTCTCTCTCTCTCTCAAATAAGTAAATAAAATCTTTTTTAAAAAAGATTATTTGAGAGAGAGAGAGAGAGAGAGAGCAAGCACAAGCTGGGGCAGAGGCAGAGGAAGAGGGATAAGCAGATGCCCCGCTGAGCAGGGAGCCAGAGGAGGGGCTCAGTCCCAGGACTGGGATCATGACCTGAGCCAAAGGCAGATGCTTAACGGTCTGAGCCACCCAGGCACCCCAAATAAATAAAATCTTTAAAAAAGGAAGAGAGAAAGAAGATGCTTTTCTTACTCCTGATCTTGAAAAAAAAAGTTCACTGTTTTTGCCCTTAAACTTTGTAACCAACACTGCAACTACTATGTCCTTATCCTACAATGTTAACCTTAGCATTGTGGTCCATTAGAATTCCAACAGCCAATACCTGTATAATTAATAGGGATGGTTTTTCTATTAAAAGTCACCAAGCCTAACCATTTGGTAGGCTTCCAAATGCCAGGAAATTAACACCTTAAGGAAGAAGCCCTTAACTACTTATTGAATCACAGTGGTATATAAATACTTCTTTTCCCTGAGGCATGTGTTTTGAAGCATTTCCTGGAGTTTCTTCATTGAATTAAGCTTCAAATAGCCATGTAGTAGCCAGTTCAAAATCTCTTTATGGAGTTCCTTCCCTGTATCGATTTCTCTCATTCTTACTGGTGTTCCCTACAACACCTAAATAAACTACTTCCCATTTATTCTTGGATGCTTGCCTCTGCTTTTGCTTCTGTAGCAATGCAAACCAGGGGAAGTGAAATTTTTTCTTCTACTTTTTAACAGATTAAGAAATTTCCTTTCTATTCTTACTTGTTAAAGAAGAATGAGATAAATCTGTAACTTTTCCTTCTTGCAATGTTTCCTTTTTTTCCTTCTTGTCAAAGAAAAATTGCATCAAATGGAATAAAAAAGCAAGGAAGACATTGTTCAAGGCTACTGCCATAGGGGAGATTGAACTCACTTCCATGAAACGAAAGGAAGAAGAGTTTCTAAGCACTGGGTGAACTAGTGGAAAAGTACTGGAAGACATTAGAGAGGCTGGTCAATGTGATTAGGCTATCTTGTTTGCTAAATTGGCATTGAAGATAGGCTCCTACAGAACCTGGAAAATAGAGGCATTATCTTTTTGATGATTTTATTTTAAAGGGATGTCTCCCCGGTCCTTTGTAAAGACATTCCTATGGTATAAACTGACAATAGGCTGGGAGAAGATTTGCATTTTAAAGCAATAAAGGCCTGGCAATTACAAGTTTTCTAAAGTAAATTTTCTAAGGGACAGAGCCTTCAAGAAGAAACCTATTTAATGTTTAGTCAAGCTGAAGGGACAATGGAAACTTTATGTTTAGAAATTTCTCAGATTCTTGCCCTAAGCATCTCTTCTTTTGGCTGATTCTAATTTGTATCATTTTGCTATAATAAAACTATAATAATTTGCATATCTTATTCCTCAGTTCTGTGAGTCACTCTAGTCAATTATCAAAATGGAAGGTCGTTTTGGTTCCCTCAAATTTTCAAGTGGAGTCAGAAGTCTTGAGTAAACTAGATAGTCTGGAGCATTGTTGTCTTACTTAACCATGTGTTTAGCTAGTTCCAAATTCTCATTAATCCAGTATTTTCATTCCACCCACCTTTATTAATATATTCATTTTCATCCTTTTACTTTTCTTTTCGTGATTACCCTAGACTTTATAATGTACATGACTGACTAATTAGAGTATTCTTTTACTTCAGGTCTGCTAGTGATGAGTACTTCATTCCTGCTTCACATTTGAATATATTTTCAGAATGTAGAAATATAGGTTGAATTTACTTTCTTACAGTATTTGAAACATTGATATATCAATTGTCATCCGGATTACTTTTTTTTTTCTTTTGAGAAATCAGCTAAATTATAATTACTGCTTATTTGATTGTAGGATGTTTTTATTTCTGGCTTCATTTAAATGTTCCTCTTGTCTTTCATTTTCATGTTTCATATGATATGCCTCAAAACTGTTACGTACTAAAACTGCAGTAGGTGGCTGATGTCAGCCTTCTGTGACCATCTCAAGTGATCTCAAGGAGAAATCAGAAACAGGAAGAATCAGAATATAGTTAAGAAGAGGCATACAAGTAATATTTTTAAACAATCAGATACGAGAGAAACAATGTATTAAGTGGACCTAAGCGTCTTTCTTGAGTCTATGTGCAAATCAGAAAATCTTAATTTTTACAACTGTAACAAATTATACCTTGTGATGCATAGGTATTTGGAGAACTATTTTCAAGCATTTATACTCCTTTTCCCCTTTTGTATATGTAATCCCCCGTAGCTAACAAGTTTTGCAGCTAACAAGCAATCTGAAATATTGTCTCCCAGGCTACAGTCTTCGGCAAGACAATGAATAAAGGATTTACTAACCTACTTTGAGGCTGGCTTTCTTTCAGTCAACAGTGTTTCTGTTGTAATTTTATTGCTCAGATTTGTAGTTCTTTTTTGGATCTGTTGATTGATATTTTTGTCTACTTTGAAATATTTTCAGCTATCACATAAAATATTGTCACTGTCTCATTTTTCTATTGTTCTTCCCATTTTGGGACCCCAAATACATAAAAACTTTTTATCAAATTTCCA
Source organism: Halichoerus grypus (assembly GCF_964656455.1). Taxonomy (NCBI): domain Eukaryota; kingdom Metazoa; phylum Chordata; class Mammalia; order Carnivora; family Phocidae; genus Halichoerus; species Halichoerus grypus. The sequence continues at coordinate 47,446,732 of NC_135714.1, forward strand.
TATATATCCCTTACATTCTTTTTGATATTTCCTATGCTTTTTTTTCCTCCTAATCTATTTTTCAATTAATTGGTTTTCTCTATAAAAGGTAAAATACACAGCCAGTTAAGGAGATAATTTTATTCAGACTATGAGATAGGGAGAACATTCATTAATGAGGACCATCTCAGTGAAGGGAGGAGGAGCTAGAGATTTTTAGAGGCAAATTTACAAGGAAGTCATCAGTGAGTCTTATAGGCATCATCAGGAAGAATAGCGGCAAGCCTTACATGAGTCAATGAAAAAAAATTGGGGTTGGGTCTTGGGATATGTGAAAACAGTGGTTCTTTCTGGTTAGCCTTTTCTCCGAACACGAAAGTACAGTGAGATTTCTCAACTTTCACTGGTTTCTGGGAACACTGGGTTTCCATAAACTTCAACATTGTCATCTCTAGTTATGCTTAATCAACTTGATAAACACATATATTAAATTGTTGATTTTACTTATCTTGTTTCCCAGCCCTAGTATATGCATTTGGTTTTTAAGTAGATTCCACTTCCCTAGTGAAATACGGCATTTTGTCATTTGTTTTCTTGAACATTTTAAACACAGTAATTTCAAAGTGTCTGTATAATATTAAAGGGGAGAAAATTTATCACCCCAAAATATACCTCTTTGGCATGTTGATTATTTTAAGTTGGTTATTTTTAAGAAAGAGCAGACACAGGTGGAGCTTTGAAAACTGAGCAGAAATTACCCTTTTATAAGGAATATTTATATTTATAAAAGAAATCTCCATTTGTAAGAGTGTCTGTCAACCTCTCTATACCAAGAAAGGATGACTCAATCCCTGTGGAGTATTATCAATAGAGAAGACATGGACTTAAATCTGCTTAACAACCTTACCCTGTTTATTGTGCTTTTCCTGGTAACGTCCTGTAACTGACTCCTCACCCCCAATATCTTCTTTTGCCTTTAGCTCAAAATGTTATTTAAGGTGTTAGCTATTTTGAAGAGTTACTCAGTTTTCCTGGGTTTCTCCCATGTATGCAGGAGGTATACATATTAAACTGTTGCTTTTCTCCTGTTAATCTGTCTTATAGACAGACAAAGAACCTAGAAGGGAAGAAGGGAAGATTTTTCCACCTCTACATTTTCTATGGCTAGGTTTCTATTTTCTTTCTTTTATTTTCTCTTTTTCTTTTCTTTTCTTTTCTTTTTTCTTTTCTTCTTTTTCTTTTCTTTTCTTTTCTTTCCTTCCTTTCTTCCTTCCTTCCTTCCACTTTCTTGGTATAGTCGGTAATTTTTATATGATTTTAGAAAAAAATAATTAAGGCTCTTTAAGAAGATACTGTCACCCCTTTCCTCTCTCAGACAGCGAGTGTAGAGAATCACCTCTAAGCCATCAGAGACTGTCTGTGTCAAGGTCGGTGGCTTGTCTTTACAAGGCTCAGTGTACATTTATTTTGTTTCAGTCTCTTCAGAAAGCCTCATGTTTTTACTACGGCCCCTCTTTCTTGACCTCCTGATCAAATCATAAGGCTCCCAAACACTTTTCTGTCCTTCACCTCAGTCTTTCACAGATTCTCTATTCCTGCCTTCCAGGAGCCTCCCTTCTTGCAAGGATCTTGCTTCTGAAGCATTGGCTGCTTTGTCACCTTATGACACTTCTGAACCAAACCTTTTTCTAAATTAATTTATGACTTTTCTTGTTATTCTTGGCAGAAGCAATGCCTACTACAAGCTACTCCAACATAGCCAGCAAAGGAAATCTGCTTTCACTTATTTTTTGCAATTTCCTTAAATTGAAACAGAATTGTTTTAAAAATATTTCAGAGATATATTGACCTGCAATTTGTTTTTATCATAGTGGTGAGTAACTCTTGATGATTGTTCCCAAGCAGATTTGTTAAAATCTCAAGTTGTAGTCAATCTTAAAAAATAATCTGCAGAATCATAAGATTTTTTTTTAATAACATGATTTTTTTTTTTTAAAGCAAACCAACTGGACTGAGAACAACAATGTCTTTTTATAGTGGTTGTTTTCATTGGGTTATTACTGCTTCTACCCATGAGTAGAACTATTATGTGTTTTGAATAATTAAAAAAGATCTGTTGCTTGTTGATTTTGGATTTGTTTGCCTGACATATTGAATTAAATATTCAGTTAGTGAATGACATATGGCATTTCTTCACTGAAACATGGCAAATATGGCTTTTTCTTGGTGCACAGACCTTGTTTTCAACCAATTTTATAAGCTGTGCAGGATGAATGAATTCAAGAATAGATTGTTCAAGATTTATAAATCATATACATTCAACGATTGTCTTTTGCCACAAAGTAAATCTAGACTCATGGATAATAAATATTTATGAAGATGAAACCTTTTTAGAATTCTAAATTGAGAAGCCATATGCTGGTTAACTGTCTCATTGTAACTTTCTTCTGTCTTTGTTAGTTTGATATTTCTAGTCTACAACATTTTTCATGGCTTCTCACTAGCTCAATTTTATCTCTTGCTGTCAATAAGACCTGACATATGAAAAAGGCACACCACTGTGATATTCAACAAAGTATTAACTAATCCAATAATGTACATTAATATTATATCTATATGTTAAATATATAAAATTCTGTGTGTGATACCTATTCTTAGAGAATTTAGCATGAAATTTTATCTTGTATCACTTGGGTATTTCCCCATATTTCAGCACCTCAAAAAAAAAAGTGGAAGCAAAATCAATAGAATCATTAAATGCCATTTCATGTAAATAGGTGGAAACTGGATAAGAGTGATGCTAATTAAAACAAAACAAAACAAAACTTTTTCCCCCCTTTTTTTGGTATAATTCCATTGGTAATGATGATGGGAAATACTAGATTGAGTACAAGAATAATTCTGATGATAGGGCAATGATGTACATCCTAAGCTCTTTGAAGGTAAGGATTTTGGTCTACAGACTGTCCTCATATATTTTTCATGTAGCCCTATGTTTCTTTGCATACCAGAAGCCCAAATGTATGTTTCATATTTTGAATTGGTATTTCATCAGATTCCCTTAAAACTTAGCTATAACAGAGACAATAAACACAAGTGGTCTTTCAATACTGTTCACTAGAAGGGAAATAATTTTTATGTTTACTTGGTTTCTGTTCTTCCTGACTTACTCATAGGAATCTTATTCCCAATGTGGTAACTTTGTATTGTGTCAATTAAGAAATAACTTAATTTCTCAGATTTCCCTTTCTCATATAGTTCTGGGGAAAGTCAGCCATAAGAGAAACTTGTGTGATATCCAGAAGGCCAAGGCCAAAGTGAATAACTTTTTTTTTTTTTTTTTAATATTCTGAAGGTCAAAGTAGAGCCAAGACCTTTTGCAGCTTATGTAAATTTTCATCAGTGCACTAGCTTACTTTGTTGGTGTGGGGAAGTAGTTGGGCCCTTGGTTTCTAAGGTTCTTGATAGATCTCATGCTTCAGCCTCTGCACATCATGGCCAAGGCACATGTGCAGCTCTTTGGTAAAGGGTGCCCAGATTACAGCATAGGTTTCTCACATCGTTAAAACTGGAAGCAATGAGCAACATATGTGGGTTTTACTTTGTTTTTATAAGTTTCATTTTGTCCTCATGGATTCCTGTTTATCTCATAGGTTCCTAGTTATCCTCATCAGTTACTGTTTTTCCTCACAAATTGACATCCAGTATTTCTTTCCATATCCTGACCTTGACTTCAAGTCCAACATCAGATGTTGAAGCAACAGCTTTAAATAAACTGCTTAATCTTCTCTGATAATTATGTAAGGCCTAATCCCTATAAATCTCTTACTCTATATCACTCATCGTGGTTGTTATTCTCTGGTCAAACCTGAAATCATACAGAATTGGGTGCCACAGTGGTTTTAAGGGATCAGACCTTAAGAATTAGTTCTCTGAATTGGTTGTAGGTTATACAGAATTGTTTCTTCAGTCTTATTAGTTTTGAAAACACTAATGACTGATTCCAGTAGTAATTGGGTTCATGGTAGTTCATGGCATGCCCTGACAAAAGAGTTATTTAAATTATGATCTGGAGATATCTATAATCAAGTGCTATAGAAGGCAGGTCTTTGGATGGCTATGTAGTTGCTGCCACAGAATCCTGTAGTGAAAATAAGGGAGTGCAAGGGGGTTGGTTGGTTTCTAAATGTGCTAGCGGTTTGGGGAAAAAAAACCTGATATGCTTAGTACTAAAATCTCATCTCAATTTTGGGTCCAGGTAAGAGACAAGAACCCTTTTATGATCTCCTCAAATGAAATGCTTATCTCCTCTATCCATAGAATTAAGATTTTTAAAAGTCAAACCTAAGTCTTATCCTACAAGTGAGTAAACTACAATGCAAATTACATTTGTAACATCATGGGTATCTTTTGTTAAAATTAGGTAGAGATTTGGAAGAGTAGGGACCCTCAAAATTAGTACGAATCCTTATGAGCATAGTCTGTTGAAGCTGGGGAATTTGATCTCATAAATTATCCTGAAATGCTTTTACCATTAAAAATGGATTTACCTTCCTTATGAAGAAGTTACTTTTTCTTTGCTTGAATACCCGTAATGGCCTCCTCTGAAGTATTTGACTTATAATGAACTGCTGACGCTCCTTAATAACTATTCCATCACCTCTTGTTGTTTCTGAACTTATAATTAGATTCAAGTCCTGGCAGGCCAGAAGAGGTAAACCCAAAAGTATGACACATGGGAAGGTACAATAAGCATCAAAAGAACTGTAAGACTTTAGCTAATTTGTATTAGCAGAAATTCTGAGAATATACATGGGGATGAATCTTAATGGTATTGGAACAGAGTGGAATAAATATAACATTGGACTGGGCTGAATTCTTTCATATGATACTAAGCAGAGATTCTGTTTTGAGATATTATCATGATGGGCTGAGAACAGTTCTAGCACAGTACCTAGGTGACCAAAACAGACCACAGACAGAGACCAATGGAGATGAAATGCTAGAACTTCCTTGGTATTTTATAGAAGAAGTTATCGAAAGGCTTAGGATGTTTGAAAAGCTATAATGGATTAATCATATAAGACTTATTCATAAATTCTCCAACCTTATACTAACTGCATTCATTGAGAGGATACAGAGGAGGCTCCCTTCATCAAGACGGTAAGAAATACATATAAGAATGAAACTTCAGAATTCTTAAGAGTTCTTTGGTGTGTGTTCTTTGCAAGCAGAAGCTAGAGGAGCTGCGACTGCACTGAAGGTTTGTCAGGGCCACACACTGCGGTGGATCTGCGGGCTAACCTTGTTGCCAGGGAACCACAGCCAGGCCTGAAGTTCCTCCACTTCCCACTCAATCACATTATTCAAGTTCTCCAAATCCTGAGCCAAGTGGGTATGTCATTTCATGGTGAAGCTTTTCCTGCCCATCATTAATATTATTGATATTTGAGTTAGTCAGAGAAAGATGTGATTTCCACTTCGAACTTCTGAGTTCCAAAATGTCAGTGTTTCCCCAGCCCCTTACTTTTTGTCCATCTTTCCCACCCAGCTGCCAGCTTGCTAACTTTAGGTCCCATATCAGACACAAAAGCATCAGTCTTACATACAGACTCTAACTAGCTTCAAAAATTTGGTAAGGTCTCATTTCTACTATAGATTTCTTACTCTACCTCATTCATGATGATTCTGATTCTCTGATACACCCTTACTGAACATCCGTCTATAACTCTGAAATACAGGGATTATATAACACCTTCTCTTCAACATCTATAATTAGAATGTTAAAATTTAATATTATCAGGGTTGCTGGGTAGCTCAGTCGGTTAAGCATCTGACTCTTGATTTGGGTTCAGGTTGTGATCTCAGGGTCGTGGGATCAAGTCCCATGTCAGGCTCCCCACTCTGGCTTCTCTGTCTCTCCCTTTGTACCTCCCCCCATTCACGCACTTGTGCTTGCACACTCTCTCTCTATAAAATAAATAAATAAATCTTAAAAAATTAATATTATCTAATAATTATGCCTAAAATAATCAATGATTTATTTGTACCTCTGTGAATGTGGTCTAAAAGAATTGTTGTCTCTGAATATAATAGGAAAACATGGCTGAGCCTATACCAAAATAAGAAATATAATTAGGAGGAGTTGCTGCTCATTTTAGGGCAAAATGTCTCTTTGGATGAAAAGTAATTAATAAGAAGTCTTGATCACTTTTAGTTTTATGGGCAGTGATGTTAAGGAGTCATCTTTACACATATAGGTGTCCATTTTATGGTAAGTATGTATGAAGTGTCATATTTGAAAAACAATTTGATAAAGATAAAACAACATTTCCATTCTGTAAAGTCCAATGAAAAAACAGAGATATAACCAGGAATATATTTGGATATGGAACAACTGATGGTTATTGGTCTCCATCTTTTGCCCATGTTCATGTCCCAAATGATGACAGACTAAAGTTCTTACAACTACTGGAATCGGGAAGGCAAAGGAGGGGAATGTTAGGGTGTGGAGTGGAAGGCAATGCTGGTTGGAAAAATTGCAGGAAACCTCTTATCAGGAAACAGGGACATTAAATGTGGATTCTTGCTTCCTCAATATTCACCTAGTCAGTCCTCCTTGGATAGGCTAATACAATTAGCACCAATCAAATGGGAACGCCTAGAATCTCTTTCTAGTAGCTAGAAGTTCTAACTAATCATAGGACCAAACTGAGAACAGTATCGGTCACATATTAAACATATTAAACTCTATATGTGCAACTCTGTTTTATCTGAATTTTTACATTTTTTTTCTCTACAAAAATAAAATGGGTTTATATATATATTTTTAAATGAGGGATTATAGATTTAGTTCACAAAAGAAGAAAGTAATGCAACTTCTTTGCAATGTCTTGTTCTCACTACATCTCTATTGTTCAACTTTGCAAGAAACACTTCCTAAAGCTGTGGGTACCTATATAACCCCCTATTCTGCAAGACTGGCTGTGATAATAAACCAACTGGTCTCTCAGCTGACACAATGTTGAATTTGAATGACTTTTTACTTAGGAATTTGATTTTTCTCAGTAAAATATTTAGATGAAGTTATTTTGACATTGCATAAGTTAGAAGTGAAACAATTACATAACTCAGAAGACTAGAGTTTAGGCAAATTGCATCTGGATGAGAAGACAGCAGCAACCTGAAAGATATTTTATCCCGTAATAGATTTAAGAGTGAAAAATTATTTTGGAAAGGAAAAATACAAATTATTAGTTCTACTTTGAATGTCTTTTACCAAGAGGAATAAAACAAGGTAGAAAAAGAACAAGTATAAAAATTTAGAAGAAATGCTCTTTTTGGATTTTGTATCTTGGAAATTAGATTGCTCTTCTTTAGTATTGGTTGCCATTATAAATAAAGATGCTCCAAGAACAAGGATATGAATAATTTAAAAATATAGATTTAAGTACAGTTATCATATATTTGTAGATTTCTCAATAGTGTTTTTATCTATTTCTATATAGTCAATTAATTGAAATCCATAAAACTATATTACAAAGGTAGATGCTATTAATTAGAAATTCATATACAAATATAATGTATCTATTGAATCCTATTATATGTATATTATTAAGCTACACAGTGAGGGAAAGAAAGGATGGAAAAATAATGAAGTCATCTACATACAAGAGTTTTTTTTTTTTTTTCAGAATAAAAATTAGAAAATCAGGTCCGTGTGTGTGTGTTTCTGTGTGTGTGTGTCTGTGTGTGTGTGTGTCTGTGTGTGTGTGTGCGTGTTTCAACTACATAATCTTATGCACTCCAGCTAGGAGCATTTTACTTAAAATTTCCTGTCCATATAATAAAAACCTTATAATACATTCTCCTATCTCAGACTAAATGAAATGTGTTATGTGAGATCACTTTTATTCGTTGGGACAGGAGAATATGTAATTTACAACATTTATTAGCCAGTTGGGTTCCATTGTAGGAAGGAGTAAACCCTCTTTTTCATTTGCCAGGAAAAGTTATAGTCAAATATTTCTCCTTCCATATTATTTGTGTTAATAAATACGGTTATTTTAAAACACTTTACTCATTTTTCTGAGGAAAAATAATTTTACATGAGATTAAAATTGCAATTCAAAATCTTACAAAAAGCAGTACAAAGATTTTAACCCATAACTTCATTATGTAATACAAGGAGAAGAGAAGTCAGTAAAATTAAATGACAGTTTTGTCTTAAGATTAAATGAGTTCCTAACATTAATCTTTATTACCATGGCTGATGGTAAATTATCAATTCCAAGGACTCTTTTTATTGGACATAATTATTCAGATTTACCAAGTGTCTCTAAAGAAGATGTTATCAAATAACTTTCAACTCTACTGTTGTAAATAATTAGGACAGGATGGTTTTCAGCCAAGGTAGTATAAAAAATAAATAGAGCACACAGAAATGTCTAACAAGGTAATATGCCCATAAAAATCTATCAACTTTCCTGAGGCACTGAGAAATTTCTATTGTCAGCATGATATTCTCTATTATGTCTATATATGGATAGATCATTACTTTAAGAATGAGTAGATCAAAATTTTCTTAATAGTGGAATTAGAGCTAACAGAATTGAAATATTTTTGAAGTAAATAGTGTTAAAATGGACAACTCAATAGAATTTGAATAGAAAAAAATGCATTATTTTCTTTTCCTCTTGACTATAAAAGTAGATTTCAACTTTTTGGAAAATTTATCTTTCAAAAAAAGTTTATTGTTGAAAAGTGTTCTGTTAACAACATGTCCTCTTGCATTTATGCCTATCTACCACAGCCTAAGAAAAAATGGATCTAACTTTTTGCCTACATCTATAGAAACATCATGATCTTTAGAATAAAAGCATGAATATACATGCAATGTGAAAATTTGTGGCAGATGAAAACAAAATGACCCAAGAAAAGTTAAGAACTTGATTCAAATTATCAAATAAAAGTGAATTAATTTTGATGAGGTTAATTTTAATGATTGGATATTACTAACAAAGTATATTTTAAAACAGGATAATTGATCCTCAAATCACTCATAATGTGTGGTTAACTTGCACAAACAAAAGCATTCATAGACGTAAATAACTATTCAAGGTCTTGCTGAGGACCCCTTTGAGATTCTGTTTCTCCAGTAAATTCTGCCTCATCTCCAGTCAGCTGTGATTTCTTAGTCCTCTGAATTCCCAAAAGACTTTTTGTCTTTCCCATTCACTTGTAAATGAATCATAGATGACAGGATGGCATTTATTTAAATCATGCCATGCTAATTTAATTTCCTGTGTGTTTTGTTTTGCCTACTAGATATTAAACTTGCAGATGGCATGAGTTGTCTCTTATCTTTTGTATTAGGGTACCATGACAGATATTTGGTTGCTCATGATTCTTCCCTACCTTGTCATTATATATACACACTAGCTTTTTCTGTATTCTTTCAGAGAGTAATGCAAAGTGCAATTTGTAATTAACTAGTACCTCACTAATCTCAATAAGTACTAAGGTACTCAATAAGTACCTGTCCCAGGACCCTGAGATCATGACCTGAGCTGAAGGCAGATGCCCAACCGACTGAGCCACCCAGGCACCCCTTGTTCATGGTATTTTATGATCTCTCCAGTTAACATCTCTTCTCATATGCTGTAAGTTTGGGGGAAGCAGCTCAGATATTATCCTCCAGAAAGCCTTCACTAGTAATCACTCCCCTTCCCCAGCCTATGCTAGATGCCTCTCAGATACACTCCCATAGTTGCTGTATATCTGATAGCACAGGTCATTCTGTAATGTGCAGTCTCTTACCTGTGCAGTCTCTAACCCAATTGTGCTGTGATTACTTTCCAGGCAAGACCTCCACTCCATTCTATCCCTGGCATGACACATAGTATCTGGCACATTAGGGACTATGATACCTCCACCTAAAATGTGATTAGTGATCTAATTCATTCATTCAGCTGTCTAGACCTGTGTCTATCTACCTACCCAGCACAGTGTCTGATTATTAGAATTTTATCTAATGCATGCTGAATGGTAATAATTTTTATACATTTTATGATGTTTAGCACAATACCTAACACATTATGTGATCTCTAAAACATCACACTTTGAATTAATGGATATTTGAGGAGGTTCAGTAAAGAACAGTATGAAAAGTAATGCAAGGGTTAAAGTTGGGTTATAATATCAACAATAGTGGATGCTGAAGTACTAGAGAAAGGGCTTATAATGTGAATAAATAGCTACTACATACTACGACTATGTAAATTCACCCACAGAATCACAGGGACCGCTAGACCAGTGAAGTCTCCTGTGTGTGAAGGTAGGTGTATGGGGCAGGTAAGGGCTTTCCTAAAAGGAGAAGAAAAGTTTTCTTCTCTACAAACAGACTGGATCCACAGAGAAGAAAGGAGGAAGGTAGACTGAATGTGACCAAATTGTTCTCCCAAACTTACCAGTCTGGCATGTTTTCTCACCTTCTCTTATGCAGAGTGAGTGACAGGGTGGAGAGAGTTATTGAACTGTCTGCACATGAAAAAAGATGTCAGGAGCAGGGAGGAAACATCTTTTAGGTCTACTGAATGAATACAACAAGTAAACAAATATGTTTTTATCAGATTTCTGCATCAAGAGGAAGAATATAGATAGATAGATATAGATCTAGATATAGCTAGATAGCCATCAGATGTAGTACTTCTCCATCATTTTTTTCTCTCTCAAGGAGTGAACAGTGGCAACTAAAAACAGGAACGAACAGGGCACCAAGGTGGCTCAGTCGGTTAAGTGTCTGCCTTCGGCTCAGGTCATGACCCCAGGGTTCTGGGATCGAGCCCCACATCAGGCTCCCTGCTCAGCAGGGAGTCTGCTTCTCCCTGTCCTCTGCCTCTCACCCTGCTCATGCTCTCTCTGTGTCAAATAAATAAATAAAGTCTTAAAAAAAAAGAATCTTTAAAAAAATAAAAACAGGAACAAACAAATAAAAGTAATAAAAGTAGCTGTAGCAAATTTCAAAAGGTGGGAAAACAGTAAACCAGGAGTCATGCTTCAAATCTAATGGTGGCTTTAATACAGTCACCCAGGGGGCCCCATACAACACTATTAGAATACCTTTGACTATATTCCTTGTGTCATAATTTTTATCCTCATGACTTATTCATTCTGCAACTGGAAGCCTATATCTCCCACTCCCCTTCATCCATTTGCCCATCCTCAACTCCTTCCCCTCTGGTAATCATCAATTTATTCTTTGTATTTATTTATGGGTCTGTTTCTGATTTTTGTTTGTTTGTGAAATCATATGGTAGTTGTCTTTTTCTGTCTGACTTATTTCACTTAGCATAATACATTCAAGGTCCATCCATGTTGTCACAAATGGCAATATTTCATTCTTTCTTATGGCTGAATAGTATTCTAGTGTGTGTGTGTGTTGTGTTGTGTGTGTGTTGTGTTGTGTGTGCGTGTGTGTGTGTGTGTATAGGACATCTTAAATCCATTCATCCATCAGTGGACATTGGTTATTTCCGTATATGGGCTATTGTAAATAATGCAATAAACCTAGGAGTGCATATATCTTTTCAAATTAGTGTTTTCCTTTTCTTTGAATGAATACTCAGAAGTAGAATTGCTGGATCATATGGTAGTTCTATTTTTTAAATGTCTTTTGAGAAATATCTCTTCTGTTTTCCATAGTGGCTTCACCAATTTACACCCCCATCAACAATGCCCAAGGATTCCTTTTTCTTCACATTCTCAATAACTTTGTTATTTCTTATCTTTTTCATACTAGCCTTTCTGACTGGTATGTGGCAATATCTCATTGTGGTTTTGATTTGCATTTCCTTGATAACTAGTGATGCTGAACATCTTTTTATGTGTCTCTTGAATCCCTGTATGACTTTTTTGGAGAAATGTCTCTATTTCTTACTGAGTCTAGTGAAAGGTTTATCAATTTTGTTTCTCTTTTCAAAGAACTAGTTCCATTGATCTATTTTTTTTTTTTTTTTAGTCTCAATCCCATATTTATTTTCACTCTGATCTTTTTTTTCTTTCATTCAACTAACTTTGGGCTTTATTCTTCTTTTTCTAGTTGCTTTATGTATAAAGTTAGATTGTTTATTTGAGATTCTTCTTATTTCTTGAGGTAGGCCTGTATTGCTATAAGCTTCCCTCTTAGAACTCCTTTTGCTGCATCCCATGGATTTTGGTATGTTATATTTACATTTTCATCTGTCTCAAGGTATTTTCTAATTTCTCCTTTGATTTCTTCCCTGACGCATTGGTTGTTCTGTAGCATGTTGTTTAATCCCACATACTATGATTTTTTCCATTTTTCTTTTTATGATTGATTTCCAGTTTCATAACATTGTGGTCTGAAAATATTGATATGATTTCAGCATTCTTAAAATTTATTGAGACTTATTTTGTGGCCTAACATATGATCTATCCTGAAGAAAGTTCCATGGCTACTTGAGAAGAATGTGTATTCTGCTCCTTTGGGATAGAATGTTCTGTTTTTTTTTTTTTTTTTTGCATTGAGTTTTAATTGAAAACATTAAAACAATTTAATCACTCGGGGCGCCTGGGTGGCTCAGTTGGTTAAGCGACTACCTTCGGCTCAGGTCATGATCCTGGAGTCCCGGGATCGAGTCCCACATCGGGCTCCCTGCTCGGCAGGGAGTCTGCTTCTCCCTCTGACCTTCCCCCCTCTCATGCTCAATCTCTCTCTCTGATAAATAAATAAATCTTTAAAACAAAACGAAACAAAAACAATTTAATCACTCATAGTGAATTATAAAACTTTGACAGTTAAATTGTACTTTCATTTATGAGGCATTTATTCATCATTATTTTGGTAGACCTGAAAGAAACTTTGCATACTTGTGTTTTCTGTTCTCATTTCAGAGGAAGGTCTAAAATATTTATAAATCAAAAGCCAGCTGAATTAGAAGTGAAATATAAAGAACAAAATCTACACGCAGTTGTGCTGAAAGATAGAATGTTCTGTATATATCTATTAAATCCATCTGATCTATTGTGTCATTTAAGGACTATGTTTCCTTATTGATTTTCTGACTGGATGATGTAAGTAGGAAGGGTCTTCCTACACTGCCATCTTGAAATACTCTCCCCAGTTATGTTTTGACCTTCGATATTCTTTTCATAAATATATGACACTATCAAGTCTCCCTCTTCTCTAAATCCCTGTTTTATGTTGAGGCAGATGTGCATATGCATAAGTAATACATTTTGGACTAAGTTTCCTTGATAGTATTTTTTTTTCTTACAGCTCAATAACCTTATACTGCTCTATTTTATAGAAAGCAGAAAATTTTATGAGTTCAATTTAGTTTGTATTCCACAGCAGTAACTGAAATCATGAATTTGTTCCATTTGCTTACAAATAAGCAATTTATGGCTTGAATGAACTCTTTTAGTGATTACAGTCTTCAGCAGGGAGACATGGTATTTAATATCTTAAAAAATAAACATACCTCTAGTAAATTTAAGGAACCATATGATGAATAACATGAGCATATTCATGTTGCAAAGGGACAAAATAAATTTGCATGTACACAAGAATAATTTTTACACAAGAATGGGCCAGTTGTGGTGATATTATTACCAATGACAGTGTCCTGTCTTACCCAGGTAGCTCCCTGAATAAGTGCACATTCTACCTAATTAATGGGAAGTCTAAAATATGTGATGACAGCATAAGTAAACTTCTTTGAGGTATCTGTGAGAAAAGCATTATTTAAATACATCTTAATTTAATGTTCAAACGGAAAATAATTCTTCATTTGCTTTTTGAACATAGTAAGTAGTCTTGCTTTTACTTTCTGATCATTAAGAGATATGTGATTTTGGTGAACCATAGCATAAAACAGTTTGTAATTTTGATGCATGAGTTTAAAGAGAAACTTAAGTACTCCAACCTATCTATATTTTTTAACTTTTTCTTTCTAATTGTAAGTAAGTGACACATTTAGAAGCTAAATATGAAGCAAAAAATAGTATCTCTTTAGATAAAAGTATGTGCTTCTCTGTTTAAAATACATTAATTATTTTCTACAGTCTCAATGTGACTACAAACTGCTATTGCCTTAACATAAATTGTATAGTTAAAATATCAGAAGATATGTTAAAATTTTTAATACTTTAAATTGAGTCCAGGATTTTGAAAGCATCTACATTACTATTTTTTAAATTATCATACAACTATAATGATTAAAAAAATTCTATAATGGAATTTCCATTGACTGGATTATTTAAAATGAAATTTATTAGATGATATTGTTATTGGCTAAGTTAATTTTGGTGGAGATGTAGCTGATACATTGGCAATCATAAAAATTGTACAATTTACATGTTTTTGAATTGTTAAATGAGACTATGTCATCAAATGTTTAAATAATTCAGTATATGATAGGAATTTACAAGTATGAATTAATTCATTTTCTCTTTTTTACCAGTCTGAGTGGTTTAAATGTTTTAGATTAAATGTATCTAGAGCCATAATGATAGTTCAGAAAAAGATTGTTTCTTCCACACTGATTCTGAAGCATTGATTTTTGAATTTAGATATCATTCAGATTATTTAATTGCAAGATAACATCATCTTCCTCATATACCTGCACATCATTTATCTATCCACTCTATCAATATTTGTTTCTTAGTAATAGAAACATTGTCACTTTCTTTTTTAACTGTGACCATTTTAAATCTATAAATATATTAGAATTAAAATCAACCTGGTAATTGTTAATATAGATGGTTTTATTGTCCTTTTACAGCAATAGACTTTCAGAGAACATAGGCAATCCAGGGTCCTACGCTTGTCTCAAACATGTGTGTGAAGTTTGTTGTTGTTGTTTTCCCCAGCACTTAGCTCACAAGACTTTCCTTCCAACAGAATATTAAATAAGCTTCTCTCAAGTTCAGCCTCTTACTGATATAACATCCATTACCTTTATGGAGTGGCAGAGTGAGAGGAATATTATCAGGAGAGACTGGATAACACGACTTTCCAGATACTTTTTTTTTTTTTTTTTTTGGTCCTAGGAGAGATTCTTTCATTTTAGCCTTGTCAACAATGGCATTCAAGATTCTGGTGCGTGGGTTCCTTTTACTGGTCCAGAAGGGTATTAGAACACAGAGAGGCAAGTAAAAAGATAAACAAGATTCTAAATCAAGGGGAAGATTATTTAGCTTTGGAGACAGGGGTTGCTCAAGGAAAATTAAGCTGGAAAACTTAAATCAGCATGACTAGGAGTAAAAAAGGTGTCTTCCTGGACCACAACTGCTTATGTGAGGACCCCAGAATATTACTCTAATTTTTGTATTAACCACCCTGTCATTCATAAATTAACTATCAACCACTCTTTCAAAGGAATTGTGTTGATAATTGGAAACTTACTAAGAATAAGACTTGGTACAGACCCTCCAGGAACTATTGATTATAATTATGTAAAGGAGATTCAGAATACATGAAGAGAAATGTAATAATTAAGACATATTTATGAAGTTCAAGATGCACACTAAAGTGATAATTCTTGTCTATTTTAGGTTTCTAGCATCACCCATGCTTGATCTTACTAACCCTTAATAAAATCCCTTAATAAAATTAATATTTGAAGTGGGATATTGAACTGAGATATTGTGAAATGATTCCTAGCTACTATAATCATTTTGGGTAGCTGAGAAAATATATACAATTAGTAAAAGTAGAGTCCTAATTTACCTAATATTAAAACAGATATATAACTTAACTAGCTTTGAAGAGCCTACTGATATGATCTAGCAACATTTGTGTCAGAAAGACAGGAAATTATGACATAAGGCATGAAATGAGTACTCATATTTGCCAATAATTCACAAAAATCACTCAACTTGGGGCGCCTGGGTGGCTCAGTCGTTAAGCGTCTGCCTTCGGCTCAGGTCATGGTCCCGGGGTCCTGCGATCGAACCCCGCATCGGGCTCTCTGCTCCGCGGGAAGCCTGCTTCTCCCTCTCCCACTCCCCCTGCTTGTGTTCCCTCTCTGCCTGTCTCTCTCTGTCAAATAAATAAAATCTTAAAAAAAAAAAAAAATCACTCAACTTAGTACTGACTGTAAATGCAGAACTCCGGAAACGGTATCAGATACACTTGGTTCTCCTTGCATTGGTATATGTTGCTCATAAAGCTGACTGATTCATATGACTTGAAATCTTACTTCTTTGGAGATAACTTAATGTCATTCACCAGCTTTATATTTTACCTGGATTCCTAGGATCACCTAGGAATTCCTAGGATCACCTAGCATTCAATTTGTCATCTTTTCCCATAATCCAGATTCTATGTTGACATGCCTGTTACTAGTTACTCAGCCTCAAAAGGATACATTATTTTATTTCACTCACCCTAATATACAATAAGGCATTATCTCTCATTCAGTGTATCTATGGATTATTTTGTCATCCTCATTGTTATAGACTTCTGTCATCATCTATAAGCCTACTGTAATGACTTAGTCCTGACTCCAACTTTTCCCATCTAGTTCAGCTAGCATCCTTTTCTTATACATTTTTTTAAATTTTAGAATAATTTTAGCATCTAACACACTTTTTAAAAAAGATTTATGTATTTGAGAGAAAGAGAAAGAGTATGAGTGGGGGGAGGGACAGAGAGAGAGAATCTTCAAGTAGACTCCCACTGAGCACAGCCAGACCCAGGGCTCGATCCCATGACCCATGATACCATGACCTGACCCAAAAACAAGAGTCTGATGTTTAAGCAACTGAGTCACCCAGGCACCTCAAGCATCTAATACACTTTTAAGAGTGTTTTCTCAAAAACATTGCTTGACTCACAACAATCTTTGACTAAATTTTTTTCAGTACATTGCTAAAGTCTTTTTTCTAATAATTTTTGTTTTTTTATATGTTCCTTATCTACCTTGCCAATCTTATCTCCCTCTATACTACTCCAAATTTTATTACATCAAAATTAATATTCATACTTTTCTCAGTATATACTGGGGAACAGTACTTGCCTTTGTGTCTTTTATCATATCATTCTTCTAGACTGAAATAAATTCTCTATTTTTTTAAAGATTCTATTTATTTATTTGACAGAGAGATAGAAAGGGAGCACAAGTAGGCAGAGCAGTAGTCAGAAAGAGAGGAAGAAGCAGATTCCCCGCTGAGCAGGGAGCCCAACGTGGGGCTCAATCCCAGGACCCTAGGATCATGAACTTAGCCGAAAGCAGACAATTAACTGACTGAGCCACCCAGGCTCCCCATTTCTCTATTTTTTTAACATCTCCTTTTCCAATAGAGCAGAAAAAAACTTCATCAGTTATATCATCTAGACCATCATCATCTTTGCAAGCTCATTTCTTCTTTCACTTAGACTTTGCATAGGCACATCTCTATGGACCATTTTTACTTTACTTAATAAGGTACATAATGTTTCTTTTTGTTTATTTTTCAGCCAATATCTTGAGAGAAGGAACCATGTCTCTCTCAAAATTGTGTTCCTAGGGTTTAAACATTGTGCCCCACAATGTGTACCCAGTGAAAGTATTTTAACACTAGAGATGACTGATGAAAATGAATACAGGACAGTCATCTGTACTTAATTATTGAACACTGTAAATTACAAAACTCTCTGTAGGGGCGCCTGGGTGGCTCAGTCGTTAAGCGTCTGCCTTCGGCTCAGGTCATGATCCCAGGGTCCTGGGATCAAGTCCCGCATCGGGCTCCCTGCTCTGCGGAAGCCTGCTTCTCCCTCTCCCACTCCCCCTGCTTGTGTTCCTGCTCTCGCTATGTCTCTCTCTGTCAAAAAAATAAATAAAATCTTTAAAAAAAAAAAAAAAAACTCTCTGTAAATTACTCTGAAAATATCTGGAGAATATTTTTTTTCTCTTCTTGAGGATACATAGGTCAACACTGGATTTAGATTACCTATACTTTAAGGTAAACATTAAATGCAGCCTTCCATGTATGAAAGCCTGCTATTTTAATCATAGTTCCTTACTGATATATTCTGTAACTTTGGTTAAGTCATGAAACTGTTTAAATACAGCCAGTAGTAAGCTATAGATTAAAAAAAACAAAAAACAAAAAACTATACTTGCTTGCTAGCTTAAGAAAAAAATGAGAAGAAATATCCTAAATTTGTCAAAAGATAGCATACTCTAAATTAAAAACTATAATTATGGTTAATATTTATTTTTTCAAAACTAAATTTACTAAAATAAAAGTATTTATATAAACTATGTCAACATATTACTCAATATGTTATAGCTCATTATGTTATTTTTAAAAATGTTAAATTGTTTCATATGGCTTATATGAATTTACATTTTCTATGAAAAAAATATGATCAAAAATGCTGCCAATATCTTTTTTTAGCAAATTCAGATTTGTTTATAAATTTTGACATGAATCCTCATTATCAAATGCAATAACTGCAGGTGGCAACTTACATGAAAAAGCAGCAGAGTAAATGTGAAAGAATTAATGATGGGCTGTAGAATTTATTACAGATATGAGATACACATCTTTAAAGGTTTAAATTCATTTCCTATTTTATTATGGATAGGAATTAATGACTGGAAAAATAACAATTCTGTTTAGTAATACAATTCCCCAAATTTAGGTGAACATCTACTGAACATATGGTATGCTTCTTAGTACTTCAGGGCATCCAAAGCTGGCGAGAACATCTTTAGCAATCATGGTAAGCCCAGGAGTGGGCAGGTCAGATGGATACAGTAGAACTGAAACAACACATTATTATTTAGCAGATTATATGAGGACCTTCTTTACTCTATCTTTCTTTTCTGACCTTTTGCTTAACTTCTTTCCAA
This sequence comes from Halichoerus grypus, assembly GCF_964656455.1. Lineage (NCBI taxonomy): Eukaryota > Metazoa > Chordata > Mammalia > Carnivora > Phocidae > Halichoerus > Halichoerus grypus. The sequence continues at coordinate 47,465,577 of NC_135714.1, forward strand.
AATTTAGTATTTATTAATATGGTCTTCAATTTCAAAATGGATCCTCTTTTCTAAATTGGACCCATTCTGGATGCTATTTATCTCTTTATTTTGTTTTCATCCTACATCTCAGGATTCCTCTAGTCCTGCCTGATGGACATATCAATGAAATTGCTAGTTATATGTGGGATGAAACAGCAAAGTTACGCAACTGTACTGATTGAAGTGAGAATTTCTACTTTCGAGGTTTTCATATCTAGTGGAGAATCAAATAAATAAACAGATAACTGTGATGCAGCATGAAAGAGGTAATTTCTGAGTATTGTGAGAGCCTATGAAGGGACTATTTTATAGGCTATAATAAGGCCATGATATACAACGTTGAAGTAAAACCCTAGTAACTAAACAAACAAGCAAAAAAAGATGATATCTGATAATAATAAATAAATGTAGGCAACACTTATTAAACACTATGTGCACTTAGCACTATTCTAAATGTTTTACATGGATTAATTTATGAAGATGTAAAGGACAGTTACAGACACTTAATAGGAGGTAGAATCAGGACCTCGACTTAAGACAAAGTAACTACTGATAACATGCTCTTAGTTATTGTATTACATTTGAAAAAATTGATAAGAGGAGGCCTGGGTGGCTCGGTCCATTAAATGTCTGACTTTGGCTCAGGCCATGATCTCAGGGTCCTGGGACTGAACCCCTCAGTCATCAAGTTCTACTCTCAGTGGGGAGTCTGCTTGTCCCTCTCCCTCTCCCTCTCCATTTGTCCCTCCCCCTGTTCGTGCTCTCTCTGTCTCTCTAATAAATAAAATCTTTTAAAAAATTGATAAGAATTACTTAACTTTGATTTTCACCCAAATTAAACACTTTGATGCAAACACATCAAATAAAAAAATGTAGAAAATGATTTCATTCTTTTCAAAAAACTTTGCTATTGTTTGTGACTTTTTTGTGTACCCACAGCTTACCCATTGGGTAATGCAACACTAGGTGAAAAGTATGTGAAGAGTTTCTTGCTATGTAGTGTAGTTAATAAAATGCACGTGAAGTAATGAAGTCTGAACTAAGACAATAGCAGAGAGACGATGGGAAATGAAACATAAAAGAGAATAAGGATGATGAATCAGTAAGTCTTAAAGTCTTCTTAAAGTCAGAAGGTAAGTAAGGAGAGGTCATGAAACATAGCTTGATCAAGTGAATAGATTTTAAGCTTACAGTATATGAAATAAAAGAAAATAAGATGGGTTGAGAAGAAGAGTTTGGATTCATTTTTTCAGCAAATATTTGCAAACCTAGTATGTTTCAGTCTTTGTGTATAACTGGATTTGTAGTGATCAACCAGAAAAAAAGTATTGTTTTTAACTCCATGAGAGATTATATGCAAGAAAACTTAGAAATAGATACAATTATAACCTAGGCTAAATGTAAAGGCAGAGTTTAATGAGAAAGTGTAACTTGAGGGGCAGAATACTTAAATCTATGGTTAGAAATGATATATCTGAAGAATGATATTTTTGCAGAATCCTGAAAGTTAAGAAGTCAGTCAGTCAAATCAACTGTCATGTCAAGAGCCCTTCTGGTCATGTGGGAGTAAAAACCCAGAAGTGAAAAGCCTAAAGTAGGTGAAAGTTCATTTATCTTTGTTCAGAAATATTTTATGGTTTCTCAACGTAGAGGACCTCAAAACATTTGAGCACATATTAAATAACTACTTTACCACTTTCTAAAAGTCTTCTTTCCCTACCTGCTAACGTAAGATACTAATAGTAGTCAACCTTGTATCTGAGTATTTTAAGTACAGTATATTAAAGGTGAACGCAACTCAGGTAGAAGAGGACTGATCATTAGCAAATATGGATAAAAAGAGTGTCTATTTATTTTGGGGAAACTGTTGGTGTATTTTTATTTTATTTGGGATAGTTGTATGACACTATGCAGAAGAATGATTTTGCTATTGTCTTAATTTGGAAGTAAAATTAGAAGTGATGGTTATGAATTTCAGGTTGCTAAGAGGTGGGCAGTATTGGCTTTGTTCTGTGTCAACATTGGTAAACTTCAACTACATTTTTCAGAATGGCCTTCCCTATATGATGCTAGATTAAAGTTGGCTCAGTTGACTAAGGCTGTTATGTATGGAGGGCTGATACAGGGTGCTAGATGTACTGAAACTTGTGCATGTTGCTGCTGATCTGCTGGCTTAACTTGGTGTGTAACTGCTGAGTCTGGCATTTCTGGCTATTGTAAATAATGCTGCTATAAACATAAAGGTGCATATATCTTTTCAAACTAATGTTCATATAAATACACAAATGTCAAATAGCTGGATCACACAGTACTTCTATTTTTAAATTTTTTGGAGAAAACTCCATACTGTTTTTGACATTGTCTGCACCACTTTGCATTTCCACTTAGAATGCTGGAAGTTTCCTTCTTCTCTACATCACAATAACACTTGTTCTTTCTTGTCTTTTAAATACTACCATTGTGACCGGTGTGAGGAGATATTTCAAGGGGGTTTTGATTTGAATTTCCCTAATGATTAGTGATGTTGAGGATCTTTTCATGTAGCTGTTGCCCATCTGTATGTCTTCTTTAGAGAAATGTCTATTCAGGTCCTCTGATCATTTTTAAATTGGATTGCTTGTTTTCTGATATTTAGTTGTATGAGTTCCATATCTATATACATATACATATCTGTATCTATACATATATATATCTATATATTAAATTTTATTTTATTTTATTATGTTATATTAGTCACCATACAGTACATCATTAGTTTTTGATGTAGTGTTCCATGGTTCATTGTTTTCATATAACACCAAGTGCTCTATGAAATACATGCCCTCCTTAATATCCATCACCGGGCTAACCCATCCCCCCCTACCCCCTCCCCTCTAAAACCCTCATTTTGTATCTGAGTCCATAGTCTCTCAGGGTTTGTCTCCCCCTACGATTTCCCCCACTTCAATTTCCCCTCCCATCTCCTAATGTCCTCCATGCTATTCCTTATGTTCAACAAATAAGTGAAACCATATGATAACTGACTTTCTCTGCTTGACTTATTTCCTTAGCATAATCTCCTCCAGTCCCATCCATGTTGATGTAAAAGTTGGGATTTCATCCGTTCTGATGGCTGAGTAATATTCCATTGTATATATGGACCACATCTTCTTTATCCATTCATCTGTTAAAGGGCATCTCAGCTCTTTCCACAGTTTGGCTAGTGTGGACATTGCTGCTATGAACATTGGGGTGCATATGGCCTTTCTTTTCACTACATCTGTGTCTTTGGGGTAAATACCCAGTAGTGCAATTGCTGGGTCATAGGGTAGCTCTATTTTTAATTTTTTGAGGAACGTCCACACTGTTTTCCAAAGTGGCTATACCAACTTGCATTCCCACCAATAGTGTAAGAGGGTTCCCCATTCTCTACAACCTCTCCAACATTTGTTGTGTCTTGCCTTGTCAATTTTTGCCATTCTAACTGGTGTAAGGTGGTATCTCAATGTGGTTTTGATTTGAATTTCCCTGACAGCCAATGATGATGAACATTTTTTCATGTGTCTGTTAGCCATTTGTATGTCTTCTTTGGAGAAGTGTCTGCTCATGTCTTCTGACCATTTTTTTGACTTGATTATTTGTTTTTTGGGTGTTGAGTTTGAGAAGTTCTTTATAGATCTTGGATACCAGCCCTTTGTCTGTAGTGTCATTTGCAAATATCTTCTCCCATTCTGTGGGTTGCTTCTTTGTTTTGTTGACTGTCTCCTTTGCTGTGCAGAAGCTTTTTATCTTGATGAAGTCCCAAAAGTTCATTTTGCTTTTGTTTCACCAGCCTTTGGAGATGTATCTTGAAAGAAATTGCTGTGGTCGATGTCAAAGAGGTTACTGCCTATGTTCTCCTCTAGGATTTTGATGAATTCCTGTCTCACATTGAAGTCTTTCATCCACTTTGAATTTATCTTTCTGTATGGTGTTGGAGAATGGTCAAGTTTCATTATTCTGTATATAGCTGTCCAATTTTCCCAGCACCATTTATTGAAGAGACTGTCTTTCTTCCATTGCGTATTTTTTCCTGTTTTGTCAAAGATTATTTGACCATAGAGTTGAGGGTCCATATCTGGGTTCTCTATTCTGTTCCATTGGTCTATATGTCTGTTTTTGTGCCAGTACCATGCTGTCTTGGTGATCACTGCTTTGTAGTACAGCTTGAAATCAGGCAACGTGATGCCCCCAGCTTTGTTTTTCTTTTTCAACATTTCCTTGGTGATTCAGGGTCTTTTCTGATTCCATACAAATTTTAGGATTGTTTGTTCCAGCACTTTCAAAAATGTCATTGGAATTTTGATCGGGATGGCATTGAAGGTGTAGATTGCTCTGGGCAGCATAGACATTTTAACAATGTTTATTCTTCCGATCCATGAGCATGGAATGTTTTTCCATCTTTCTGTGTCTTCTTTAATTTCTTTTATGAGTGTTCTGTAGTTCATAGAGTATAGATCCTTTACCTCTTTGGTTAGGTTTATTCTAAGGTATCTTATGGCTTTTGGTGCTGTTGTAAATGGAATCGTTTCTCTAATTTCTCTTTCTACAGTTGCATTGTTAGTGTATAAGAAAGCAACTGATTTCTGTGCATTGATTTTGTATCCTGCCACATTACTGAATTGCTGTATGAGTTCTAGTAATTTGGGGGTGGAGTCTTTTGGATTTTCCACATAAAGTATCATGTCATCTGTGAAGAGAGAGAGTTTGACTTCTTCTTTGCCAATTTGAATATCTTTTATTTCTTTTTGTTGTCTGATTGCTGTTGCTAGGACTTCCAGTACTATGTTGAACAATAGTGGCGAGAGTGGGCATCCTTGTCATGTTCCTGATCTTAAGGGAAAGGCTCTCATCTTTTTCCCATTGAGGATGATATTCACTGTGGGTTTTTCATAGATGGATTTTATGAACTTGAGGAATGTTCCCTCTATCTCTATACTCTGAAGATTTTTAATCAGGAAAGGATGCTGCATTTTGTCAAATGCTTTTTCTGCATCAATTGAGAGGACCATATGGTTCTTCTCTTTCCTCTTATTAATGTGTTCTATCACATTGATTGATTTGCAAATGTTGAACCACCTTTGCATCCCAGGGATAAATCCCACTTGGTTGTGGTGGGTGATCCTTTTAATGTATTGTTGGATCCTATTAGCTAGGATTTTGTTGAGAATTTTGGAATCCATATTCATCAGGGATATTGGTCTGAAATTCTCCTTTTTGATGGGGTCTTCCTGGTTTGGGGATTAAGGTAATGCTGGCCTCATAGAATGAGCTGGCAGTTTTCCTTCTGTTTCTATTTTTTTGAAGCAGCTTCAGGAGAATAGGTATTATTTCATCTTTGAATGTTTGGTAGAATTCCCCAGGGAATCCATCAGGCCCTGGATTCTTGTTTTTTGGGAGGTTTTTGATCACTGCTTCAATCTCATTACTGGTTATTGGCCTATTCAGGTTGTCAATTTCTTCCTGTTTCAGTCTTGGTAGTTTATAGTTTCCAAGAAGGCATCCATTTCTTCCAGGTTGCTTAATTTATTGGCATATAGTTTTTGATAATTTCTAATAATTGTTTCTATTTCCTTGGTGTTAGTCGTAATCTCTCCCCTTCCATTCATAATTTTATTAATTTGGGTCCTTTCTCTTTTCTTTTGGATAAGTCTGGCCCATGGTTTATTGATCTTATTGTTTCAAAGAACATTGATCTGATCTACTGTGTTTCTGGTTTCTAATTCATTGATCTCTGCTCTAATCTTAATTATTTCTCTTCTAATGAGTGGCTTAGCCGTCGTTTGTTGCTTTGTCTCTGGTTCTTTAAGGTGTAAAGTTGGTGAATTCGGGATTTTTCTATTTTTTTTTTGAATGAGGCTTGTTTGGCTATGTATTTCCCCCTTAGGACCACCTTTGCAGTATCCCATAGGTTTTGGACCGATGTATTTTTGTTCTCATTGATTTCCATGAATTGTTTAAGTTCTTCTTTGATTTCCTGGTTGACCCAAACATTCTTGAGCAGAGTGGTCTTTAGCTTCCAAGTGTTTGAATTTCTGCCAAATTTTTTCTTGTGATTGAGTTCCAGTTTTAGAGCATTGTGGTCTGAGAATATGCAGGGAATAATCTCAATCTTTTGGTATTGGTTGAGACCTGATTTGTGACCCAGTATGTGGTCTATTCTGGAGAAAGTTCCATGTGCACTCGAGAAGAATGAGTATTCTGTTGTTTTAGGTTAGAATGTTCTGTATATATCTATGAGGTCCATCTGGTCCAGTGTATCAATCAAAGCTCTTCTTTCTTTGTTGATTTTCTGCTTAGATGATCTGTCTATTGCTGAGACTGGAGTATTGAGGTCTCCTACAATTAACATTATACTCATATATGACTATCTTGGTTAACAGTTGGCTTATGTAGATGGCTGCTCCCATGTTGGGGCTGTAGATATTTACAATTGTTAGATCTTCTTGTTGGATAGACCCTTTCAGAATGATATAGTGTCCTTCTGTGTCTCTAACTATAGTCTTTAGCTTAAAATCTAATTTGTCTGATTTAAGAATTGGTACCCGAGCTTTCTTTTGAGGTCCGTTGGCATGGAAGATGGATCTCCATCCCTTCACTTTCAGTCTGGATGTATATTGCATTGGGTCATTTAATTTTTTGTACTTATTTTGGGTTCATTTTTCATATCTTTTTTTCTAGTTTCTACAGGTAGGAACTTAGGTCATTGATCTTACACCTTTGTTCATTTTTTTATATAATCATTATTTGAAATAAAACATTTCCTTTAAGCTCTGCTTTAGCTGCATACTATAATTTTGATATATTTTAATTATTATAGACTTTAATATTTCATAATTTCCATTGTGATTGGGTAATTATCCCCAGGACAAGGGCTGTGGCAATATTGGGACTTAGCTCATAAGTAATCTTTTCTCAGGAATCATTATGTTGCCCTGTTAGATGTTCAAAATTTGAGAACAGGGCCCCATATGCATTTTATTCAAGGTCATAGCTGTTTATGACAGTATGACAAGTTTTTTACTAGTTATCCTATCATATGAGAAAGGATTAATCCCCTGATGAATGACTTTTCATCACGAAGAAAAAAATTATTCATAGAACAATTTGAAAAGATGGAAGAGACACTTTTGGCAAGTTGAGAGAATAAACAAGTAGTGAAACTTATACAAGATAGTTTTCAGATATATAGAGTATAAAACTTTTTCTATTGATTTTGAAAATAGTAAACACTGTATCTTGTCATATATGGCCTTTATCGTGTTGAGGTATGTTTTCTCTACACCCAGTTTTTTGAGTTTAGCAATTCTGATCCTTATTTTTAAAAATGCAATCTAGAAAAGCAGTTTGAGGACACTGGAGAAAATTTTAATATAGACTTGATATTAGAAAATATTATGGAATTATTGCTACCTTTGTTGGCATCGGTATGTCACTGAATTTTTCAGTGATGCATATTGAAAAAACTTGAGTGAATAATCAGGCTATCAATAAGCTGCTTTCAAATGGATTCAGATATAGGTGTATATGTGTATGTATGTCTATATATGTGTGTAATATAAATCAACTATGGAATAATGTAACACATTGTTATTCAAGGTGGAGGGCAAATGAGCACTGGTTGTAATTTTTTGTACATTCTAAAAAACATTACTGAAATATTGGGAAAATAAATCTAAGACCTCAACTTTGTTTCTAAGAGTGACTAATCTATCTCACTGCCTACCAGTGTCTGAAACCCAGTAGGTGCTCAATAAATAATGAACAAAAAAATATTACTGAATTAATCAATAGTAATTCTCTCATATGGCTGGGAGAGTAACCAATTATGAAAATAAATTGTGTTTTACCATCTAAAGTTTATATATAATAAGCCAATTTTTTAAAAAAATATAAGCATATTTTACTACATATATAAAACTTATGAGTATTTTTATTACTAATTTTACTGTTGATTATCATTACAATAACAGCTACTTTATTTTCATCATATAATTCAGTCTTTACAAAAATTTCTAATATATTTGGGTTCATTCCTTACATTTGACGTAACTAAGGTAAAACAGAGATTAAGTAGTTTGTGTTAACACCCCCTAGCTAGTATATGGCAAAACTAAGATTTGAACCAACCGGTTTTTACTTTGTTGGTGTTGTCCTTTTTAGAACATCATGTTTCTTATTTCTAATGCCTCTGGGTTTTTTTAGGAAACCAGGTAAATGTAGCTCTCAAACAGTGCTTGACTTGAAACTTACAGAAAAAAAACAAACATTCTTATTTACTCTTGACAGGGGAAATGTGCTTGAGTATTTTAGATACAAATCACTATTTAGTTGTGGCTCCTTTGCTGCCGTAGTCAGTGTCAACAGAGTCTACAATTACTTTTCCCATTTGCCTCATTTGACTGACGGTAATTGACTTTGTGAACGCTTAGCAATATTATATCACTGTAAGGGGCCCCTCTCGTTCCACTTTGCTTGAAGTCTCCTCCTATTGCTCTGGATGATAGAAGTTAAAGGGGTTTTTGGTGTTGTTTTTGTTCTTGTTCTTTTACATGTAATTTTTGCTTTTAATACATTGAGGCTTAATTTAAGGAAATTAATAGCATTTGGGCGGACACTATTATAAGTGGGCAATCAGTACTATAATGATTCATTTTAAATTGGGAATGAAAAATTATATAATTCTCCACCAATTCTTATATATATATATAGTATTACATAATATGGATTAGAGAACTGTAACTGCAAGAAAAAACAATACAAAGCATCTTAAAAATGAAAGTGATTCTTCTCACACAGTGAGCATGATTTGTTGATTTACAGCTATAAAAATTTCAGTGTATTATAGTGCAGATTTTTTTCTCCCCCTGTGGACATTTAGACAACTGTATTTTATAGAACAATAAATAAATTCATTGTCCATTGGCACATTCATAATTAAATGGCAACTTTAAATACAACATTTTTCATGAGTTATGTTCTGTAACCCAGCTTTTGTTACTCATCATTCTAAAAAGAGTAACACCTAAACAGTGTCCACTCAAAGTTAAAGGAGTCACACTCAGTCACAAGCTTAAAGGGAGCTTAGATATACTAATCCCACTACTTAAAGATCACGTAAAGGACCTCCGGCAAATTGAAAGATCAAGGAGATTGGAAGTGGAAGTGTAAATATACATTTAAATATGAGTATATATTTTTCCTGTCTTTTGCAATTTTTCCAAATGTGTGCTGAAATAACTGGTATAAAATTAGGCAATTGGTAAAGAATGCCATTCTAATAAAAATGGTCACATAAATAAAGCAATGGATATATCATATTACTCCCATTTCCAAATCATTTATGCTATAGAAAAGTCTGTATATATATTTTTTTATATAAAAATACAAATATAGGGTCTCCTGGGTGGCTCACTTGGTTAAGCGTCTGCCTTCGGCTCAGGTCATGATCCTAGGATCCTGGGATCAAGTCCTGCTTCGGGCTCCTTGCTCAGCAGGGAGTCTGCTTCTTCCTCTGCCTGCCACTCCCCTTGCTTGTGCTCTCTCTTTCTGACAAATAAATAAATAAAATCTTTAAAAAAATACAAATATAGTTTATATGGAATGAGAACCCAGTATTTCATTTTTTTTAAAGATTTTATTTGTTTATTTGAGAGAGAGAGAGCATGCAGATGGTGGGGAAGGGGCAGAGGGAGAAGGAGAAGCAGGCCTCCCACTGAACAGGGAGCCCTACACAGGGCTTGATCCCAGGACCCTGAGTTCATGACCTGAGCCAAAGGCAGCTACTTAACCGACTGAGCCACCCAGACGCTCGAGCCCTGTGTTTCAGATAATTATGTCATTATTAACTCACACTGATTCTTAAACTAAGTAGGGCCCTTGTTACTTAGTCCCATACAATTTTGTATGTCTTCATAGATCATGAATATCAACTGTTCATAAATTTTATTTGTTAATGTGTATATGTCTCCCTAGACCATAGTTCTTTGTTGGTAAAAACTGTGAATGGCTTATTCACAGATCTCAATGTTTAGCACAGGGCTTAGCACAAAATGAAAGCTCAATAAATGTTAAATGAATGAACAAGTGAATGAATGAATCTATAGAAATCTCATTCAATAAGAAAATAATTTTAGGGAAAATTACTAAAATTATGAATTCTTTTGTTTACGGCCAAATTCTTCCCATTTATAATAAATAAAAATGTATTTCCCCTTAATCTCATAGAAGTGTTCAAAAAGTAACAGCTCTCTTCCAACTGGACATTGTCTTTATTGGGAGCTAGCAAAATACACTCTGTCTCCTATTTGTATGTAAACTTTTATTAGAATAGAAATGGGCGTCCATTTGTTTACTCATTATCTACAGCTGCTTTCTACAGTAGCTTTCAAGCTACAATGGTAGCTGCAAGAGAGCTTGTCTCACCCTCAACACCTGAAATATCTAATACATAATCTTTCAAAAAAAAGTTTTCTGACTCTTTTAGCACATGCTAGCTACATGTTGAGATAATATTTAAAAGCTAGCAATTCCAAATTTTGTCAAATTCTCCCAGGTTCTTTCTAAGAGCCGTGAATTTTTCATTTTACTAGTAGGTCTTTTGGAATAAATGTTATTCCAAAATAACTTTCTCAATGCAATGTTCTATATGTAAATTAATAAGGTTAATATCATAATCCTAAACAATTTGTTAAAAAGTGTGAATCATTTGCAAGAAACTGTCATTCTACTCTTGACTTAGAAATTTAGTTTTAAAAATAACAAAACTAAAAAATGACAACCACATGCATAAAGATGTTTGTTGTAATAACACTAATAATCATCATACATTAAGGTATGCAGTACATATAGCCATGATGTATTTACTTAATCAAATACTGTATAATTAAAAATATGAAAATTACATAACCAACTGGGTGACAGCATTGGATAACCTCATAACTAGAAGGAAGAAGACAAAACTGTATCTATACTAACTATGCATGCTAAGGGATAAGAATGGAAAAGTTATTATATGATAATGGACTTGTTTTTTCTCATTGGCACTTAGTGATTTTACTTGCCATTGTGTCTTCTTATATAGTTATTTTTTTCAATATGGATGAAATCTACCACTTTATGTTAACTTTTTTAAAAAGATGATATGAAAGGAAATGTAGTATATACAAAATTATTCTTATCATTGAATTTGAAAAAATACCCGGGTATGAATTATTGGAAGATCTCAACCACTAAAAAAAAATTAGAGAATAATTTTTAGGGCTGGAAGAAAGAGTTGATCTCGCTTATATTACAAAAGAAAAAAATTAAACCATAAATATGGTCAAATGACTTACCTGAGAAAGCATTACGTATTAGTAGCTAAAGTTTAACTACATCTGAAGTTTCCTATATCCTAGTCAGGTGTTCTTAAATCAAACCTCTTTACTATTGTTCTTACTTTAGAAAACATATGAAATAGAGGGAAAATGTTTTACAACTTCTTATTCAAGTCTTATTGATAATGTAGAAGCAAATTTTTTGTTGCTAATTTTAATAGAATGTGGATGTTATTAGCTTTATATAAATCATAAAAAAAGCACAGAAGTCTCCTCATACAAGCAAAAATAAAACCATATGATCTTTTTATTTCGATTACTATATATGCCTTTCGATTATTTTGGCTTTGGAAGAGACAAATAATCTTTCAGTACTTCGTTCATCCATCTACAAAACAGAAAAGTAACCTTGCTCCCAAAGGACTGTATTAAAGAATGTGCAGCCATGTACTGTACAACACTGTCAAAAGTTAATCATTTAAATTTTAATGCTTTGGAGACTAACACTAAATTAGATTAGGTGAAATGAAGAATTAAGAATCATAAAGATAAAAAATTTAAAATACTTTCTATTTTAAACATAGTCCTATTTATACTTTTAGTAATTCTATATTAAATACATTGAATATAGGGTACATTTAAATTTTACAAGAGTACTATTTTTGATGTCCTATATGTGTCTTACTCATAATGTTCATTGATCCAAAAACAGTTTAGGACAGTTTGCAAGAATATGTGCACAAAAAGGGGAAAAATAATACAACATAATGGTGGAAGAGAGGTAAAGGGAAAATAGAAGTCAGAAATGACATTAGAACAAAAAATATGGCAGAGTAATGACGCATAAATTTGGTTCTAAAGTCATGAATAGCCATGGCAAAGTAGGTAATAGTTCAGTTACATAAGCTAAATTTTTAGCTCATAAGCTAAAAATAAGCAGTTACTGACAAATATAATTGTTCCTTATATGGATACCAGAATGATCCTCTCATATTTCATTCTTGTTAAAGATGTAATTGAAATGATATCCTCAACAGGGATTGTTAAAATAAATATAACAAGTAGTCTCAAAAAGCTAATTCTTAATCTACTCCTAAGTGTAAGCCATGGTTTAATGGAAGATGTCAAAGAAGTAGACCAGGTTCTAATCTTTTTGACAATCTGAATGATCTATAGAGAGATTTTAGAGTGTCCAAAATAACAGATACTTAATTAGAAAATATATATTGTTTCTCTTACTTGAGATTTCTATTGTAGAGAGTGGCAGTAAATTTGAGATTGTATTCTGACAGATTCTTGAACTTCAGAAAATATTAGCTGCTAATAAATATTATTACTATGTGCCTTGAAAGTGAACTAAACTGATGAAGATTTTGGCATTCTCTTACAAAATTGATCTAATGAGGGACTTATGACTTAATAGAAGTTCACTTCAGCTTCTCTAAGAAGTGAGCCAGTGAAATAGATGCAGGAAATTATAAGTTTATCTCAAAGAACTTTTTGTAAGTGCAAAATTTTTGTTTTGAAAATTTTAAAAAGTAGTTGACAGCAAATGCCCACCTTCATACAAAAATTATATGTGTAAGTACATTAATAAAATCTCTCTTGGAAAAATAAAACTTTCTAATTATTCCAGAATGTTGTCTGGTTATAACTTTATGCCTGGTCACAGAATAAAATTGTTATGTAGCGTTATTAGCTATGAGCAACTAAAAGTTGTAGTGAATAGGGTAGGTTGAGGAGGGGATATCATTAAATTTCTGTCCAGGGAAATGAATGAGTGAATCAATACATTGTGCTTTAAATTTACAACCTTTATTCACCAAAGATTTTTTTTTTTTAAGACGTAACATGACTCACAAAATGAAAATCACCTTTCCTGCGCCTAACTATATCATAGAAAAATTTTGTCTACTTACTGTTAGGATTTCTCAATATTGCCAGGACACATCTTGCTGAAATTTCTCCAGCATTTAGTAGAAAAATATATTACTCAAAGGCAATAGAAACAGGCTTGTGAAATACCTTAATGTTAGGGAATGGATTCAGAGAGTAAAAATATCTCTCTCCAAATTAATAAGCTTTGTCCCTGATGTGAAAGCTAAAGTATAAAATACATATGGCTGAAGAAGATGTATAAAAAAGTTTATTGCTTAAATGCACAATGTTTTTCAGATCTAAAAATATCATCAATGCAATAAAGCCTTCATTTGCCAATTTAAATTGCTGTGCCTACCTATTTGCAAACTCCTTCATGTTAAAATTCAAAAAGAGTGACTCCGAATGAAAACTTAATGTGTGCCGAGTAGGTTCCATTATTGAGAACATAATTACCACATACAGTGCCTTGCCCAGCTAATAACGCAAGCAAACTAAATGACAGGGCTGCAGTGAGAGGTGGTCTCAATTTTAATGACTAAACAGGAGAGGTTTCATAAATCTCCACTAAAATAAAAGACTAACTCCTGGAAGAAAGTGCCATTAAAGTTAGGAAGTGCTGACAGAACTGATTATGAATGGATTGAACCAGAATATTCATACACATCTCCTTTTCGTATTTTTTCTCTTGAAATTTAGAGAGATAGTTATTATATTATTTGGCCCACAACTTGTAAAAATGCAGATCCAGTTGTCATTTCACATTTAGTATATCTCTTATCTATATATCTTTACCTCTATAAATCTGTATATCTATATTGTATATTATATCAAATCTATATTTTATATTACTATATCTATATTATTCTGTTATATTATTCTATATCTAATTATATGAATATTCTATATATCTACAGTGATAGAGAATGATACAGAGATATATACATATATGTATTTATATATATTTTACATATATACACATATTTATATCACTACTTAATATATAATATGTATATACTCCTACATACATGTATATATATCAATTTTGTGATTTTTCTCCCCATATATAAGCAGAATGATACTTGATGTATTGTTGAACAATTATCATTTTTTCATTTAATATATTCTTCAGAATAATGACAGACATATGTATAATCCTTGCCCCTGAAATGAATACACATATTCAAATTCTAGGAAAATTATGTTCATAAATTTATAGAGGCAGATGTCTGGTAATTAAGATGCTGTAATTGCCTTACAATTAATTCTCCATTTAATAATAGAGAAGACGTCACGTTTTTGTCACAAATAGCACAGCAATTTTCTATGGGTAATATATCTTTAGATTTCCTGAATGGACTTTTCTACCAAAGATCAGTGCAGAAAACAGAAATCGTTGTAGGCAGTTTTAAATATGAAGAAATTTCATACAGGAAATTATGTGGTTGCGAAAGCACTGCCAGGGCTGAAGGAACAGTTCTGAAGCCAGGGTATCCTGGAATAACTCCTGCATCTACAGAATTGACCTACTATGGGAGCACTAATTCTGAGGTCCCAACTGAAAAGATGCCAGAAACAAGACTCTCTGCCTTTGCTCACACAGCCCAACAGTCAGGAAGCAGGATAATGTACTCCTCAGGCTGCTCTCCAGGGATGAGACACCAGATTAAGCCACTGCATCCTTCTGCTTGTTAATGAGAAAGAATGTTGGGGTTTGGACTCTGCAACGCTATTGTTGGGAGTCCTCACATATCCGGAGTAGTAACAGCCAAAAGCCACACAAGGATAGTTTCTGCTTAACTCTTGCCTTTCAAATCTTGCTACACCAAGGCATCCAAATGGTGAAATCTAATTTGCATTCAAAATCTTAGATGAAAGGGAGTCTGGGAAATGTAGGTTTTCAATTTCAACCTTGTAGTGAATGAAGGTTTACATAAGATATTAGATTGAATGTCTAATATTAATATTAGTTACTTCTAACCAGTATAATCTCCACATAGGAATAAAACATATCCTAAATATAATGTAACAGCATACTATATTAATATTTACTCCCTGAAAAAACATATATATTCCCAACCTTACAGGGTATTTCTGTTCTGGTAGGAAGAACAATTATTCCAATGGAAAAAAAATAAAAAAAAAGAAATTGAATAAATTTGGCAAAGAGAAGTCAAACAGTGCAGGAATATCCTAAAAGACTGTTAAGAGTTTGATAGAGACAAATTCAGTGTATTTTGAGATCAGCAGCTATTGGTGGTCATCTGAAAAGTAAAAGCCAAACTGAGACCACTTATAATTAAGATCATTTCCCAAAGTTCACCTCTTTAAACTTGGAAGGTAGTGACATTCATGGGATTATGGGGGAGCATATATTTTAACTAAATATTTACTATATGATAATAATAACAACCTTGTTTTTTAAAAAATAAATGTTTCCATAAAAATTACTTTATCCGCTATTTTTTCTGTTGCTTATATAGCAATTTGTCACAAATTTAGTGGCTTACTATCACCTAAATCTACTATCTTACACTTTGTAAATTAAAAGTCCAACACACTGGGCTTAAATGAAGGTGAAATCAGGGCTATGCTCCTTTCTGGAGACTCTAAGGGATCCGTTTCCTCATGGTTTCTAGCACCTAGAGAATTCCAGAATTCTTTGGTCTCCTTCATCTATCTTTAAAGCCAACAATTTTACATTTTTCTGTGACTTTTTTTTCCTACAGTCTCATCTCTATTCTGCCTCTGTCTTCCACTTCACAAGATATGTGTGGTAACATTGGTCCCACCCGTATAATCCAGGATAATGTCCCCATCATAAGGCCCATACCCATAATCACATTTACAAAGTTCCTTTTGCCAAGTAAAGAAACATAGTCACAAGTTTTGGAAATTAGTACATACACATTTTTGGGTGCCTGTCATTTTGCCTACCACATCTGCTAAGAGTAAGAATAACAATGATTGAAACTTCCTATGCAGAGAAAACTTTAGCTATGATAGCTTACTCTCATATTATTATATGTATGATAAAAGGGACACATTTTAATGCATCTTTTGGAAATGTCTGGAAGTTCATATCCTATATGGTTGTTTTGTACCAAATATATGCAGTTTAGACCAATCTAGTTGGAATACAGAAAAAGCAAGTTCACCTCGTAGGAATAACTGCATGTGAAAAATAATATTTTATTTCAAAATGATTTTATTAATATAAACGTATACATATGCTCTGAAAATTGTTTCAGAAAATTTCTGAGTATCTAAATTGTTTTTTTAACATTCAACTGTAGATTAAACCTGACACTTGGATCTATATACTATCTCTAATATAGAATGTCACTGTTACAAAATACATAGAAACATGCCTATTATCTGCATCAGTTTTGTTGCATCTGTTTGAGGATAATGATTTAGTTAAAACCAACCTGAAAGTGATTTCCATTTGGAAGAAATGAATACAAGAGGTACAACATGCAGTTTAGAGGTTATAGTTTTTGGGGTAAAAAAGGCTTTACTGTTGACAGAAACATAACATGGGAATGTGAAGGCAGAGATTAAACAGGGACGTGAAATAAGCCCTGCTTAGTATGTGTAAACTGATAAAATACAGATGTGTGACCAAAAAAAAAAAAAAAAAGTAAAATAAAAATTACACAGTGTGTAATTCTCCGAGGAGGTCAAGTGTATGTGTGTATTCATATTTCTGTCAAAACAGATTAAGAATAGCACCACTGCCATGAGTAGAATTTCCACAGACCCCACCAGCCCATGGGGTACCATTAACAGAAATCATTTCTATTTCTCAAGCCTTTTCCCCACTGGCTAATGTAGAACATCAGCCTCCCTTCTGGTCCCTGCTCTTTCCACCTAAACTTCTTGGATTTCCCAAGTTGTCTCGCATGTGGAACAAGTCCAGACAACGTCATCCTCTGACTGCTACTGCCACTTTTGTGGGGTACTATTACTCCTGTCACTCACTGAGGTTCACTTCACTGTAGAAAAGCCCTCCAGAGGAACTTCTGACTGCTGCATATGCTCTTTCTTCCACTGGACACCACTCCATTCACTGTCTCTCAGAGCACACCATGAAGGCACCAAAAATGCCCATAAGCTCTTTGGTAGAACAAATGGGAGAGTGTCTTACTATTTCTTCAGTGTCAGAGCCTGTATGTAAGCTACCAAATTTTTGTGCCCAGGTCCTGAAATGTAGCATTTTGTTGAAATGCTTTTTTCTATTTGCTGACAGGCTTCCCTTTCCTTTTAGAGGAGAGGTGTCTAAATGACCAATCTCTTCAAATTCATGTTTTCTCTTCTCACTTTGTGTATTCAAACAACCTTTGTTTTTATTTTTTATTTTTTTCTCTTCCTGTGAGTTCTGAGAGCCTCAAACCTCCACACAAGTGGACTTATGCTTAGACTTCCCCACCAACTCACCAGATAGGCACAGGCACACTTCTTTCTGAACAATAAGACAAAGCTTAAGTCTAAGCTGAAATCTACATGCATTCATAACACATAACACCTTTAATACTAGATCTGTTTCAGGTACTGAAATTTTCAAAAAGCAGAAATATAAAATATATAGAAATATTTAAAAAATGGTAAGTAAACCCCATTGATCTGAAACTGAAAATACACCACTAAATATCAAGTTGATCTAGCTACTGCTGGGGAAACTTTTAATCCAATCATAGAAAGCCCATAAATCTCTTATTTCCAAGTTTGGGAGGTGTAAATATCTGCAACATGGTTCTAGGATATATTGGGTGTATCCGTGTCTGAATGAGGAAAGAACAAATTCTAAATTTAGACTCACTTCAACCAGACTTGAGACATGTGTTGTTTTGTGATCATCCTGCATTCTGCAGAATCTGTGGACAAATTCCCAGAGTAGTACTGTGGTATAGGGATTTTGTGGAATTTACTTATCTCTATGAAGCATTCCTGCAATGATATTTCCCACCTGACGATTTTCTAGTCTCTCTGCTGAAAAAAATGTTCTATTCATTTAAATTGAATACAAATTTTCTCTTATACTTGAATTTAAGAATATCAAGACTTAGGGCTGACATCACCTTTCTATTCTCAAAGGAAGGGAATATGTTTTAAAAATAATTGAAAAGTTGATTGGCTGTTTAACCTTAATATTTGACATACTAAATTTATATATGGCCTGTGGTTTAAAAAGTTAAATCAGATATTGAGAAGAAATAAAAATTATCCTACATATGACAGAATTTTATATACAGTAGGGTAACTTAAAAAAAAAGTTTTTGTTGATTATGTTGCTTTCCCTTTCAATATTTTTTGGCACTTTTGTTAACGTGTTATTTTAACATGTTTACGGTCAGACCAAAAACCATGATTCACTTAAAATATAGTTAAATTGTTAAACTCTTATTGAAAAGTAACAGAAAATGTTTGCTACTCATATTTTATATTTCATAATGTTATATATCATATATTTATTTATGGTTAAAAAAAAGCTTTAAAAAGGCAAATTTAACCTGTTTTAATAGTGAAAGTAGGTAAAGATTAAAGGATCTTACCAATAAGTCCTATCACAATCTCTCCATAATACAAAAAAATAAATCTCAGTTTGCAGTGAAACTCATTTGTCAGTATGACTCATTTCAATATGAAATTATTTTATTACTTTATTTGGTGAGTTATCAAGAGTGAAGAATAGGTCAAACTGAGCTAAAGCTCCATCAACATTTTGAAATAGAACAGGGAAAAACAATGGAAGAAACTGTATGAAATGAAACAAATAAATACAAAAAAAAAAAGAAAGTTACGTACGTAGGCCAAGTAGATGTGTTCTATATGCAATCTATAAGGTAATTATTTTTCCCAGTATGATCCATGGTCTAATATAAAGAGCTACTTGATTCTATCATGATTACAAAAAAAAAAGGGAAATGTTATTTTTATACCTATTAACATATATAATATTTTTAACACATATTCAGGTATAATGTCCATATTCTTTGTTACCTTTCTTATGTTTTAACTCTTTACATGGCGATATTATCAGCCTAGTCTTGGTAATTCTTACAATAGTTGTTAAGCCTGAGTAGAGTTTTGAAAGGTAGGTAGGTGGACAGGCACAAAGTCATTGCAAATCTAACATCCCTAGCATGTTCTGATGACATTTAGCTAACAAGAAAATTCAGTGAAACTAAGAAATATACTACTAAACATATATTTATATATAGATACTTTTCATCTGCACTAATTTTTTTTTGAAGGCATTTTTTTTTTTATAAAAGAACATTTAGTTTCAAAAGTCAGCCATTAATCATTATTATTAAGAAGCAAAATATATTTGGGAGAGAATATTCATATTGAAATGTGAAAAAAACCCAAACGATTCGGCCAAAGGACTAGGAATTCTCACTGAAACAACAGTGAAAATAAGTATTCATTTCCTAATTTGGGGGCATTACTTCAAGTTTATCCATATACTTCCCTTTTTCTTGTAATATCTGCCTTCTGGCATTCATTGTTTCTGATTAGACATTAGCTGTAAATCTTACTGAGGTTTACTTGTCCCTGATGAGTCATGAATGAGTTCTTTCACTCGAGATTTTTCTTTTACCTTCAACAGTTTGATTTTAGTGTGTCGAGCGGTAAATCTCTTTGAGTTTAGCTCGTTGAGCTTTTCAGATGTGTAGATGAATATTTTCCATCAAATGTGGGGAGCTTTGGGCTGTTATTTCTTTCTTTTTCAGAGAGAGAGAGAGAGTGCACGTGAGCATGGAGGGTGGAGGGGCAGAAGTAGAGGGAGAGAGAGAATCTTAAACAGCTTCCATGCCCAGCATGGAACCTGACAGGGGGCTTGATCCCAGGACCCCGAGATCATGACCTGAGCTGTAGTCAGATGCTTAACCCACTGAGCTACTCAGGTGCCCAGCATGCTCTAATTCTTTAAACATGCTTTCCATTGATTCTTTGAACATACGTATGGTAGCTATTTTGAAGTTTGAATAACTATAGTTTGATTAACTGTATCCTCTCAGACATTCTTTTTTTTTTTTTTTTGCCTACTCTTTTTATTTTATTATGTTTTGTTAATCACCATACATTACATCATTAGTTTTTGATGCAGTGTTCCATGATTCATTGTTTGCGTATAACACCCAGTGCTCCATTCAGTACGTGCCCTCTTTATTACCCATCACCAGGCTAACCCATCCCCCCACCCCCTCCCCTCTAGAACCCTCAGTTTGTTTCTCAGAGTCCATAGTCTCTCATGGTTCATCTCCCCCTCCGATTCCCTACTTCGTTTTTCCCTTCCTGCTATCTTCTTCTTCTTTTTTTAAACATATAATGTATTATTTGTTTCAGACATACATGTCTGTGATTCAACAGTCTTACACAATTCACAGCGCTCACCATAGCACATACCCTCCCCAATGTCTATCACCCAGCCACCCCATCCCTCCCACCCCCCACCACTCCAGCAACTCTCAGTTTGTTTCCTGAGATTAAGAATTCCTCATATCAGTGAGATCATATGATACATGTCTTTCTCTGATTGACTTATTTCGCTCAGCATAATACCCTCCAGTTCCATCCACATCATTGCAAATGGCAAGATTTCATTCCTTTTGATGGCTGCATAATATTCCACTGTATATATGCACCGCATCTTCTTTATCCATTCATCTGTCGATGGACATCTCGGCTCTTTCCACAGTTTGGCTATTGTGGACATTACTGCTATAAACATCGCGGTGCATGTACCCCTTTGGATCCCTACATTTGTATCTTTGGGGTAAATACCCAGTAGTGCAATTGCTGGATCGTATGGTAGCTCTATTTTCAACTTTTTGAGGAACTTCCACCCTGTTTTCCAGAGTGGCTGCACCAGCTTGCATTCCCACCAACAGTGTTGGAGGGTTCCCCTTTCTCCGCATCCCTGCCAACATCTGTCATTTCCTGACTTGTTAATTTTAGCCATTCTGACTGGTGTGAAGTGGTATCTCATTGAGGTGTTGATTTGGATTTCCCTGATGCTGAATGATGTTGAACACTTTTTCATGTGTCTGTTGGCCATTTGGATGTCTTCTTTGGAAAAATATCTGTTCATGTCTTCTGCCCATTTCTTGATTGGATCATTTGTTCTTTGGGTATTGAGTTTGATAAGTTCTTTATAGATTTTGGTTACTAGCCCTTTATCTGATATGTCATTTGCAAATATCTTCTCCCATTCTGTCAGTTGTCTTTTGGTTTTGTTGACTGTTTCTTTTGCTGTGCAAAAGCTTCTTATCTTGATGAAGTCCCAATAGTTCATTTTTGCCCTTGCTTCCCTTGCCTTTGGCAATGTGTCTAGGAAGAAGTTGCTGTGGCTGAGGTCGAAGAGGTTGCTGCCTGTGTTCTCCTGTAGGATTTTGATGGACTCTTGTCTCACATTTAGGTCTTTCAACCATTTGGAGTCTATTTTTGTGTGTGGTGTAAGGAAATGGTCCAGTTTCATTCTTCTGCATGTGGCTATCCAATTTTCCCAACACCGTATGTTGAAGAGACTGTCTTTTTTCCATTGGACATTCTTTCCTGCTTTGTCGAAGATTAGTTGACCATAGAGTTGAGGGTCCATTTCTGGGCTCTCTACTCTGTTCCACTGACCTATGTGTCTGTTTTTGTGCCAGTACCATACTGTCTTGATGATCACAGCTTTGTAATAGAGCTTGAAGTCCGGAATTGTGATGCCACCAGCTTTGCTTTTCTTTTTCAACATTCCTCTGGCTATTTGGGGTCTTTTCTGGTTCCATACAAATTTTAGGATTATTTGTTCCATTTCTTTGAAAAAAAGTTGATAGGGATTGCATTAAATGTGTAGATTGCTCTAGGTAGCATTGACATCTTCACAATATTTGTTCTTCCATTCCATGAGCATGGAATGTTTTTCCATTTCTTTGTGTCTTCCTCAATTTCTTTCATGAGTATTTTATAGTTTTCTGAGTACAGCTTCTTTGCCTCTTTGGTTAGATTTATTCCTAGGTATCTTATGGTTTTGGGTGTAATTATAAATCGGATCGGCTCCTTAATTTTTCTTCCTTCTATCTTGTTGTTGGTGTATAAGAATGCCACTGATTTCTGTGCATTGATTTTATATCCTGCCACTTTACTGAATTCCTGCATGAGTTCTAGCAGTTTTTTGAGGGGAGTCTTTTGGGTTTTCCACATAAAGTATTATATCATCTGCGAAGAGTAAGTATTTTTAAACTTTGAAATTGGAAAGAATTATCTCACTTATTCCTCAATATGTTTCTGCTGCTCCCTACGGCAGGTTTTAATTGACATAATTGGATTTTAGACCCAAATAATTAATTTTATATTCTGTGTATTCTTGCTCAATATTATTTTTTAGTTTTTATTTGTTTGTAACCATATTAAATACAGGCCATTTAAACACTTTTACTTTATTGATCTCATTTATTATTCTATTTCTTTCCTACTGTTTAGTTATTGATTTTAATTATCCTTTGTTTATCAAGATTGCTTCTTAAACTCTACTTGGCTTTTCAACGGTTGTTATTCTGACTCATTACCTATCTGAGAATATTTTTTCTTATTTTCAATAAAAGACACCAATTCTGCAGCCAGGTGTGAAATTCCAAAGTCAAGTTTTGCCTTTAAAATTGTACATATTTCAGCAATAACTTTCACATATGTACTACAGAGAAATTTGATGTGATATTTTTCTTATAGTTCCATATTATCATGTACATATGTGTGAGTAGGGAGGACTGAATTATATACATGTATGCTTACATAACAGGGGTTGGGGGGAGATCATTCAGTGGGAAGCAGAAGCTTAATACTTATTGTAGTTTTACTAAAGCTCAGTATAAGGTAAATCAGAAACCAGCCCAGCTAATACAAAAATGATACCAAGTTTCCCTAGTTTGAGTGGTAGGCAGAATTTAAAAGTGGTTTCCATAATTTCAGCTACTAATTTTCACAGCTGTGTTTCATCTCAGCTCTCAACCATGATTTTAGTAGAGTTTCATCTACTGTGGCTCAACTTTTTTGAGAGGGGAGATTTTTCTGTTTCTGCAGCTTATCTCTCTTTCAGTCTAAACATATGTTTATCATGCAAGTTGCTAGATCTATACCTGGCCCCAAGAGTTTCTCAACCTCACTCCATCCCAGGCACTGTGTATCTTTTGATTCTATATTTCCTGGAATTAAATGCATAAATGCTAGCCATATTCTACTTGTGACACTGCCATTTTATGGGAGTTGGTGTCTCTGAATGAATGTATAGGAAGTAACAAGTGCAACCAGACAGGTTATAAATTCATTAATAGTCAATAGGGCAAATCTTGCTTAATTTCTTAGATCATGTCCTACATACACTTTTGAAATACAAGGCATCTATTTGGGGTAAAATCAAGGACACTTCATTCGCTTTTAGGCAGGAAAGTTGATTTGTTTTAGATTTATGGATCATCTCTTAATTAAACCTTTTTAATTAGATTTTTAAAATCTAGTGTTCATTTGAAAAATTTCCAGATACAATTAGTATGTATCAACCAACTTATCTTATTAATTCATTCAAAAACAATGAAAGTGTCCCTACTATGTATAAAGAGTAGTATAAAGTATAAAGTAGTAAAAGTAGTAAAGAGTATAAAGTAAAAGTAGTAAAAAGTATAAAGAACTTGATATTTTGGATAAGATCAATACACTCAATAAAGCCATTCTGGCTTGTTGTGTTGTTTTTTTTTTTTGCAAAGGCCCTGCCGAACATCAGTATCAGGAGCCTCATCTACAAGGTAGGGCTGGGAGACCTGTCCAGCAGCTGGTGCTTAAGTAGCAGGAGGTTTCGCTTCCTCCACCACTGCTGCCCTAGCTGAGAAGTGGAAACAAAAGAAGATGATCTGAGGAGTTCCCCGATGACAACGGTTTTCTTCTTTTTGAATAAACCCTTTTTGTAAGATGTTCAATGAAAAGCTGAAACTTAAAAAAAAAAAATTGAATGAGGCTTAGAGAAGTAGAGGGTAAGTGATAATATCTAGTTACAGGAAAGACTCCATAAAAGCTTAATGAGATGAGAAAATACGATGTAGTCATATTATTACAATTAAAGGGCACATGAGGTAAAGACTAGAAAGACAGGGACCATATTATAAAACTCAAATAGATTTACATGTTCTGTGCATATTATAAGTGCATTATTATATGTAAAAATAAGATTTTAGGATTTATAAAGTTATTCATATAATTCATTTAGTTCCTTCCTCTTAGTAAATTCTTTGAACAGATCAACAAATCCCATTAAAGTCCCAATTAGTGCCCATGCAGAAGAAAAAATTAAGTTAGTCTGATTGAAAATTAACCAAAAATGGATATAACTTATTGGATGAGTCAATATTTATGTGTGTGGTACATCCACATATTTATGTTTGTGTACATGTATGTGTGTGATACACACATGTGTGTACATATGCCTGTATATGTATCTATCTATATATATCCTTATGCATATTTGCATATAAACACACACATAAATACATATAAGTAAATATACATATATGTATATATAAAGTACAAATACATATATTTACATATACAAATAAATACACATATATAAATAAATAAATTTTTTTTTTTTTTTTTTTTTTTTTTTTTTTATTTATTTGCGAGAGAGACAATGAGAGACAGAGAGCATGAGAGGGAGGAGGGTCAGAGGGAGAAGCAGACTCCCTGCTGAGCAGGGAGCCCGATGTGGGACTCGATCCCGGGACTCCAGGATCATGACCTGAGCCGAAGGCAGTCGCTTAACCAACTGAGCCACCCAGGCGCCCTAAATAAATAAATTTAATGGACTCTCACACCAGTGATCATAGATACCTCACACCAATGATCTTGGATAGTTGTCCTTCTGGAAACATGTTACAAATAAAAATTATCAGGTCTCATCCACATCCGATCTACTAAATCAGAAACTGTAAGGATTGGTCCAATAATTTTTTTTAACAAGACTTCCAGCTGATCATATGCGTACTAATTTTAAGAACTACTGACCTAAAAAATGGCATTTTATTTTTTATATAAGTAAAATACTGATAAAACTTTTTCCATGTGTTTTCAAATGAGGACACTTTATTAGATCATCCTGGAGCAAGATCAAGTACTTTAAGAAAATTATATCCTTTGCCATTTCTAGTCAAGGGACACTGGGACATGACAGTTCATATGTATTTTTATTAAAAAAAAAAAAACTAAAATGATCAATGACATATTTATTTGTGTATTTCTACAATCATTACAAAACAAGCTACCATTAATAAATGGAGCCTAGATTAAAAATAGAAAACAAGGCAGATAGAAAATGGCAAAAGCATCTTTGCAAAAAAAAATCATTTTTGTTTCAAAACTAGAGAACTTTTTTCCTGAGCACTTATGTAAGATAAAAAATTAAATCTTAACATGAATAAAATAGAAATCTAGGGTTCTGATATTTGCCATCAATATATTATTTTGGGAAGTATATCATATCTTATAAAGCTAATTATACTTTTTTAAAAGATTTTATTTATTTATTTATTTAAGAGAGAGCACAAGCAGGGGTTGGGGGAGGCAGAGGGAGAGGGAGAAGCAGACTCCCCACTGAGCAGGGAGCCCAGTGTGGGGCTAGATCCCAGGACCCTGGGATCATGACCTGAGCCAAAGGCAAATGTTTAACCAACTGAGCCACCCAGGTGCCCCTATTTTTAATACTGCTTAAAGAATATTAGTAAAATATATGCCATGAACCCACATTCTATCTCAAGACACAAAACTGTAGAAGAGTCTTTAAAGTTCCTGTTTGCTCCTCCTGTTCTGTTTTTCTTTTCCTAGGCATAAAATTCCTTTTTTTATATTATAGAAAATGGATTTTAAAAAAAAACATTTTATTTTGCAAATGTTTGCTGCTAATATACAAAAATGTAACTGGTTTTCATATATTGCTATTATATTCTACAACCTTGCTACATTTACTTTTTTAAAGTAAATTGTATTTGGAGAAAATGGTAGATTCATATGCAATTGTAAGAAATAATACAGGGGCGCCTGGGTGGCTCAGTTGGTTAAGCGACTGCCTTCGGCTCAGGTCATGATCCTGGAGTCCCGGGATCGAGTCCCGCATCGGGCTCCCTGCTCAGTAGGGAGTCTGCTTCTCCCTCTGACCCTCCCCCCTCTCATGTGCTCTCTCTCTCTCCTCTCATCCTCTCTCAAATAAATAAATAAAATCTTTAAAAAAAAAAAAAGGAAAAAAAAAGAAATAATACAGAGAGGTTCTATGTACACTTTATCCAGTTTCCCCAATGGTTCCATATTGCAAAACTATAGTAAAATATTCACAACCAGTATACTGACATTTATAGAGCCATAATATAGAACACTTGCATCTCCACAAGGATTTTTCATGTTGTGCTCACCTCCCAGTATCCCACCCCCATTTCTTTAATCCCTAGACATCACTAATTCCTTCTCCATTTTTATAATTTTGTCATTTTAACATTGCTATATAAGTGGAATCAGACAGTATTTAATCTTTAGGAATTTTTTTCTCTCAACATAAAGTCATCTCAGTTTTGTATGTCTCAATGGTTTGTTCCTTTTTATTGCTGAGTAATACTCCACAGTATGGTTGCTCTATGATTTGCTTAACCTTTTGAAAGGCATCTGGGTTTATTCCAGTCTTTTGATTATTAGGAGTAAGTCTGCTTTGAGTATTTGTATACAACTTTTGTGAACATGTTTCCACTTATCTGGATAATGCCCCAAAATGCAAATACTGTGCCATATGGCAGTTTCAGGTTTAGTTTATAAAAAAACTTCCAAAATATTTTCCAGAGTTATTGTACAATTTTACATTCTCACCAGCAATGTGTAAGTGATCCAATTTCTCTATGTTTTTACCAGTATTTGCAACTGTTACTTTCTCCCCCTATTTAAAAAAATAGCTATTTAGCTAGCTATAGAATGATATCTCACTGTGGCTTTATTTTTTTCATGTTTTTTAAAGCTTATTTATGTATAATCTCTACACCCAACATGGGGCTTGAACTCACCACCCTGAGATCAAGAGTCACATGATCTATGAGCTGGACCAGCCAGGCACCCTCACTGTGGTTTTATTTTGAATTTCCCTAGTGGCTAGTAATGTTGAACATTTTTTCAAGTGCTTATTTGCCATCTTCTTCACTGAAAGGCCCTTCATGTATTTTTCCCTTTCCCAATTGGATAGTTTTTGTTTTTATGTTTACTGTTGATTTGGGGGAATTTTATATATATAACGTGGATTCTACTCCTTTGTCAGTTATATGATTTGCAAGTAATTTTTTTTTTCAAATTTAGATTTTTTTTTTAACTCTCTTCATAGGGACTTTCACAGAGCAAAAGTTTTTAATGAAATTCAAATTAACAATTTTTTTCATTTTATGGATTGCTCTTTTGGTATCAAGACTAAGAATGCTGCAGAACTCTAGACTCTGATGATTTTCTCCTTTTTTAAATGTATATATATATATATATATATATATATATATATATATATATATAACATTTAACATATATATATATATATATATATACACTTTTTTCATTTAAGTCACCTATCCATTTTGAGTTACTATTTATAAAATGTATAATTTTTAAGGTCAATATTTACTTTTTGTCTTTATATGTCCAATTGCTTTAGCACCATTAATGGAGAAGGTCATCCTTTAACGATTTAATTGCATTTGCACCTTAGTCAAAAATCAGATGGGCATATATACTTTATATTTCTACTCTATTAGTATACAGTGTGTGTGTATAAATTATGAGATATATCTATCATATTGCCTTATGATAACACCATACTGTCCTCATTGTTGTAGCTTTATACTGAATCTAAATATCATTAGTGTGAATTCTCCAGCTTTATTCTTTATCAAATGTTTTTGGAGTATTATAGACTCTTTGTCTACTGACATACATTTTATTTTATTTTATTTTATTTTACTTTATTTTTATTTTATTTTTTTATTAATTTGTCTACAAATGTTCTACATTTTAGAAATAGTTCTCGGGGTGTCTGGGTGGCTCAGTCGTTAAGCGTCTGCCTTCGGCTCAGGTCATGATCCCAGGATCCTGGGATCGAGCCCTGCATCGGGCTCCCTGCTCCACGGGAAGCCTGCTTCTTCCTCTCCTACTCCCCCTGCTTGTGTTCCCTTTCTTGCTGTGTCTCTCTCTGTCAAATAAATAAATAAAATTAAAAAAAAAAATAGTTCTCAATTTAAATACCCTGCTAGACTTTGATAGGGACCATGTAGAATCTATGAACTACTAATCCCTTTGGGGAGATTGACATTTCAACAATATTGAGTATTAAATTTCTGTTTCCAGTTGTCCATTAGAAGTATATAGAAACACAACTGATTTTGTATATTGAACTTTTACCTTGTGATCTTGATTAATTTACTTGTTAGTTTTAGTATCATTTTTGTTGACTCTAGGATTTTCAATATTCACGATTTTGTCATATAAGAGTAACTACATTTTAACTTACAGTCTGGAGGTTTTTATATAATTTTATTTTGAAATTAGTTAAAACAGTATGCTTTGATAATTTGTATTTCCATTTCATTCAGTTTTAAAATTTTTACTTTCTGCTTATTCATTAATATGTGAAATAATTAGAAAATTTTAAAAAATTTGTTTCTATAGGTATTTTTAGTTTTAATTTATATTTATGTATATGATTTTTACATAATATGTTCAGTGTTAATAGATATGATTACATTTTTAAAACTTGCTTGAAGCTTACTTCATAGTTTAAGATTCATTTTTCAATACTCTCTCTACATTTGGAACGACATGTATTCTCCATTCATTTCGTGCACTTTGTCCATTATAGCAAGCATTCCAATTGTGTTATGTAAGTTTTGTTCTTGTTACTGTTTTTTAATTGATTTGATCTATATATCTGTGGAAAAACTTAAGTCTTTTTTTGCTAAAGCACTGATAATTGATCTTTCCTTTGGAGAACTGACAATTTTTGCTTTATTGTATTGAAACTTTTGGTGAATAAAATGAGTTTTCACATTCTAGTTAGTTGATTACAGCTTTTATCAGTAAGTGGTGATACATATTGTTTCTAGCAATGCTGAAATTTTCTCTCATTTCTTCATGTCTAAAATGAGCATAATATCTAAGTTTAAAGATAAAGCTGATGAGGGGCGCCTGGGTGGCTCAGTCGTTAAGCGTCTGCCTTTGGCTCAGGTCATGATCCCAGGGTCCTGGGATCAAGCCCCACATCGGGCTCCCTGCTCAGCAGGAAGCCTTCTTCTCCCTCTCCCACTTCCCCTGCTTGTGTTCCCTCTCTCACTGTATCTATCTCTGTCAAATAAATAAATAAAATCTTAAAAAAAAGATAAGGCTGATGTAAGGTTTAAAAGATATATTTGAAGTTTATTTTATTCAATAAGGAGTACCTACTACCATACTAGCACAACTGTTATAAACAATTGTTATAAAAATATATTGTTTAACAACACAATACCATTTACATTAGCACCTTCCCTGATGAAATACTTATATATAAATCCCACAAAATATGTGCAAGATCTATATGAGATAAAATACAACACTCTGGTGAATGAAATTAAAAAAAAAAAAAAAAACCTATATAAATGGAGAAATACTCCATGTTCATGGGTAAGAAGACACAATATTGTCAAGTTGTCAGTTCTTCCCAAATTGACTTAGATAGTCAGTGGAATCCCAATCAAAATCCCAGCAAGGTATTTTGTGGACATTAACAAACTGATTCCAAAGTTTACACGGA
Organism: Halichoerus grypus; assembly: GCF_964656455.1. Classification (NCBI taxonomy): domain Eukaryota; kingdom Metazoa; phylum Chordata; class Mammalia; order Carnivora; family Phocidae; genus Halichoerus; species Halichoerus grypus. Next base: position 47,495,649 of record NC_135714.1, read on the forward strand.
GAAACAAAACAGCCTGACTAACCAACACAATATTGAAGGAAAAGAACAATTGGAGGACTTGGATGCTACCTCACTTTAAAACTTACTGTAAAGCTACAATAATCAATAATCAGGACAGTGTGGTACTAACAAAAGAAAAGACAAATAGATCGATGGGACACAATAGAATGTCCAGAAATAGGCCTCCATAAATACAGTTAACTGATCTTTGATAAAGGAATAAAGATAATAAAATGGAACAAAAATAGTTTTTCCAACAAATGGTGCGGGAACAACTGGGCATCCACATACCAAAGGAAAAAAAAAAAGGATCTAGACACAGACCTTCATTAATATGAAGTAAAAATAGATCTCAGAACTAAATGTAAAGTGCAAAACTATAAAACTCCTAGAAGATAATAAAGGAGCAAATCTAGAACCTTTGACTTTGTAGGTAAAGACAATGACTTTTTAGGTAAAACACCAAAGGTATGATCCATGAAATAAACAGTTGATAAACTGGACATCATTCCAATTAAAAACTTCTGCTCTGCAAAAGACATGTCAAGAGAATTAGAATACAAACCACAGACTAGAAGAAAATATTTGCCGAAGACACATCTGATAAAGAACTCATCCAAAATATACGAGATTCTTAAAAAAATTCAATAATAAGAAAACAACCAGATTTTTTTTAAATGTGCCAAAAATCTTAACACATACCTCACTAAAAAGATATACAGATGGCAAATAAACATATGAAAAGATGCTCCACATCATCTCTCATCAGGGAAATGTAAATTTAAAACAATAATTAGATAGCATTACACACCTATTAGAATGGCTGGAATCCAGAACACTGACAACACCAAATGTTGGGCAGGATGTTGGCAATACGAACACTCGTTCATTGTTGGTCAGAATGGAAAATTGTACAGTCACTTTGGAAGATGTTTGGTGGTTTCCTATAAAACTAAACATACTTTTCCCATATGTATGGTAATTGCACTCCTTGGTATTTATCCAAAGGAGTTGAAAATGTATGTCCTCACAAAACACACCTGGGTGTGTATGGCAGCTTTGTTCATAAATGCCCAGACTTGGAAGCAATCAAGATGTCCTTCAGTAGGTGACTGGATAAATATACTGTGGTCCATCCAGACAATGGAATATTATTCAGTAAGAAAAAGAAAGGAGCTATCAAGCCATGACAAAATATGGAGGAAATTTTAAGTGCATTTTAAATAAGTAAAAGAATCCAATCTGAAAAGGCTACACACTATGTAATTCCAAGTATATGACATTCTGGAAAAGACTAAACTATTAAGACACCTAAAAGATCAGTGGTTGCCAGGGGTTGGTGATGTGGGAGATGGGGAGGGTGTAGGAGGGATGAATAGGCAGAGTACAAATTATTACTAGGGCTGTGAAAATACTCTGTATGATACCATAATGATGGATACATGTTTTTTTTTTTTCCATTTGTACAAACCTATAAAATGTACAAACCTAAAGTAAACTGTGAATTTGGAAGATTATGATGTGTCACGCAAGTTCATCAACTGTAACAAATATACCAATCTGGTGGGGTTGTTATGCATGTGTGGGGCTATGCATGTGTGGGGATAGGGAGTATACAGGAAATCTCTGTACCTTCCCCTCAATTTTGCTGTGAACCTAAAACTGCTCTAGAACAATAAAATCTTAATTTAAAAAACCTATTATTAGTATTATGATGATAGAATATAAAACAAAAAACTGGGGTATGAAATTTGCCAGGGATAGTTAGTTATAAACAAAATTTTTAGTTTACATTTATTTTTTTAATCAAATGGCTCCAATAATATTTTCTGTGGTATTTTAAGCAATATATGCTTTAAAGCACAAAGTATATTGGTTTTAAGTAATTTGTGTTTCAGAAAAAATACTTCTGTGTTAAGTGTGTTAATTTGTCATGTTTGATATATTTTTATTATTTAAGGTGTTTTACAATTCTTTTATTATGATCAAACTAAAAATAATTTAGAAAGCTGAGGAACAATAATGTAAGTCACTTTTACATCTGATTTTACTTATTTGAGTAATAAAGCTAGAACTTTCACAACTATGTTGCCTCAGGGTATGAATGAAAAATTAGTCTTTCATTAAAATAAACATAAAACAAAATTACATTATGAAATTGTGTATATTAAAATACTAACTTAAAATTTAGTGCAAGTTTGCAGTGCTTTCTATTTTCTCTCATTCCTTCACTCCTCATGAGTTGTGGAAATAATGCCTGTTTGACTAAAGAGCAGAAGTTACAGAAAATGTAGCTATTCTGATTCTAAAGGAATTGACAGACTTGATTAAAAAATAACAGCACTAAACCTATATTATGCAGTTGGCTTACTTTCTCATCAGCTAACAGGTTACAGAGGTAAAATTTAATTTGTAATACCTAAAGTGATAGAGCTATTCCCCTCAACTTGATACAATTTCCAAATTTCCACTTGTTATTTTGACTGAATATTTTCTTCACACAGAAACTGTTGTTAGGCAGAATAAAACCTTAGCTTCCATTTTTAAGAATAACATGAAGAAAGAAAGAAATATATAGAAAAAAGAAATTTATACTACTTTTTAAAAGAAATTTATACTGTTAGTGGGTTAAATTTTGTCACCAGCTAAGTCACTAAATATTTTGGGACCCAAATAAAAGCCAATTAAATTGTGAAATATATCAAAAAGGGTCTTTGAGGTAACAAATCAATTATATAAGTAAAATGCTATGAGTGGCAAATATTTTTTTTTCAAATACAGCTTATTTGAACTGTGGGAAAATATTTCACTTGATTTTAATTTTTCCATTATTTTTATATAAGAATTTTAATTTTTAAAAAATTTTTTAAAGATTTATTTGAGAGAGAGAGAGAGAGCACAGCACGAGTGCATGAGCAGGAGGGAGGGGCAGAGGGAGAGGGAGAAGCGGACTCCCCGCTGAGCAAGGAGCCTGATGCAGGACTCAACCCAGGACCCTGGGATCATGACCTGAGCCCAAGGCAGATGCTTAACCAACTGAGCCACTCAGGTGCCCCAAGAATTTTAAGTTTTAAATAAAATCTAGCCAGATATGTTTCTTCTGCAGTTATAAGCACATAGGCATCCAATTAATATTTTTACTTTTATCATTGGAATTTTATAGTTTGTCCAGTAACTTTGATTAAAGTTATAAAACAGTGACATTCCTCATTTGAAATGTAGGTCTCTAAGAATCCTGAGGATTAGAGGTACACTTGAACCTTGTATATTCCAAACAATATCAAACTGCTGTGCTAGTGCCAGAATACATAGTTGAAATTGTTTTAATACTAGCGACAGGTGAGTCTTAGAATGGTACTTTCATGCCATTCTGAGCTTTTACAATTCATTTCCTCATGGCTGCCAAAAATAATATGATCTTGGATTAAGAGTGTATCCATTGTGACTAATAATTTATCTTTTTTTGTATTTCAGTGTCATACATTCATAAAAATACTTTAACATTTTAAATTTGATTTAAATGGTTATTAGGTAAATGGGGCTTCCCCTTCATACTTTAATTCTTTATGATTGTACTATAAATTGTATTGCTTGTCTTTAAAATGTATTATTATTTTCCTTGGAAAGAAACATCCTGTCTATTGTACTATCCCCTTTCAGAATACTCTTGGGATGTACACCAGCTGTGAAACAGAAGAACAAATTAGAAATGATTATAATTAGAAGCTAAGCCTGCTTATAATTGCGCCCTCCACTTAAGACCAAAGCTGGCACTACCATAAAGTGACACCAGGAGGCCCTATTATAGTCCGTATCAAGTAAACAGATTCACAAAATCTTCAAATGATCTTCCAAAAATCATACTGAATTAGACTTGTTTGGGTTTTGGAAATCATTTGAATGAAGATGAGGAAGTGACTTCACTTAAGCAATTTCTTGAGCACCTGTATATCAGTTTCCTTTTGGGAATATCATGTCTAAGACTTAGAATCCATCCAAATAATCAAGCACAGATGTTATAAAACACACAGATAAAAGCTCACTTGTTTCCTTTAGGAAGTTATGGAATTCATGAAGGCATATTGGTAATGCCGGCAGGCAAACCTAAGCAGACTAGGAAATAAAATCATCATTCACTCTTATTCCAGAAGCATCATTGTTCTGACACATATACACTTCTTTTTTTATTTTTATACACAGAGATGTTTAAAATAATTCAACTAATCTAGTCGTCCTAAAAACAAAACCAGAAAAATTCTTGGTGCTTTAACTTGAATGAAAAACTTAATAGAAGAGAATTTGCCAATCCTAAATCAAGCTGACTGGCTGGATTCATCAAGATTCTCTGGAGAAACTAAACCAATAGGATGGACAGATAGATGATTGATAGGTAGGTAGGTAAATAGATAGATGATAGATAGATGATAGATGATTGATAGATAGATAGAGATCTGATATGATATGATACTGGTATAAAGACAGAGAGAGACAGAGAGAGAGAGGGAGGGGGAGAGGAAAAGGGGACACTGAAAAAATATCTTCAAAGCAACATCGTGATTGGTGTTTGAACACACAAATGTACACCATAGTCTAGACAAGTTTAAACATAAAACTAACTATGACAGTGGTGTATCAAACTGCAGAAAATATAAAGCCCAAGTGTCTGTCAATGGATGAAGGGATAAAGATGCACAAACATACACTGAGATATTATTAAGCCACGAAGAAAGAAGGAAACCTACCATTTGCATCTTGGATGGAAATTGAGGGCATTATGCTAAGCGAAATAAGTCTGAGAGAGAAAGACAAATACTAAATAATAGCACTTATATGTGGAATCTTTTTTTTTTTTTTTTAATACAGGGCTTGAACTCACCACCCTGAGATCAAGAGTCAGATGCTTAACCAACTGAGCCACCCAAGCACCGCTATGGGAAATCTTAAAAGGCCAAATTCAGAGAAAGCAAGAGTAGAGTGGTGGTTACCAGGGATTGGAGGAGGTGGGAAAATGGAGAGATATTGGTGAAAGTATACAAATTTACATGATCATAATTGACAGGAAGAAGGTATTAGCTAATACTATGGTGGTAAATATTTTGTAATACATAAATTATCAAATCAACATGATGTATACCATAATTTGCACAGTGTTACATGTAAATTATATCTCCACAAAGCTGGGGGGAAAGCTTCTCATATTCTCTCTTCCATGTTTCTGGATTATACTTTTAAAGGAGTTTATCCCTGTTACTTTGGCCGAGTCACAAATTACCCAAAACGAGGGCATGTAAAATGAATTTATTATGCTCAAAAATCCTGTGGGTCATGAATCTGTACAAGGCGTAACAGGGATAGCTTGTCTCTCATCGTAATATCTGGAGCTTCGGTAGATGATGTGAAAATTTGGGACTGGAATCATATAATGTCTTGTTTCCGCAGAGGTCTAATGGTTGATAATGGCTACGAGCTGAGAGTCTTAGTCACTCTGCACAGGGACTTTGCCATGTGGTATTTTCACATTGGCTAATTTGAGCTTCTTCATAGCATGGTGACTGGGCTTCAAAGGTAAATGTCCCAAAGAAAGAAATGGGTAGCCAAGTGGAAATTGTACTGCCTTTGTTAGACTAGCCTGAAGTAACACAGTTTCACCATATTATCTTCATTGAACAGTTACAAAGTCCTTCCTAGGTTCAAGGAGAGGAGGAACAGATCCTATTTTTTAATGGGGAATATCAATTTTCTGCAAGAGGATCCAGACATATTGCTGTGACCCTTTTCTGAAAATACAATCTTCCACATTCCGCCCTCTGGCAACAACAATGAACTCTCCTCCATATGCACGGTACACTCAGATGGACATATGTTGGCAGTTTATTGACTAATGATCGGATCTGTTGCCTGCAAATGATTCACTGTAGCTCTTGGCTCCATCCTCTGGGCTTATGATCTATCATCTGAGTCATACTTCCTTTTCCATAAAAAGAGTAGATCATTTTGCAACTAAGCTATTTTCCCAACATGTTTCTTCATCTGAAATTTGGGGGCTCAAATACCTATTCCTATTATAGTCTCTCCAATACAATTATTTCTTAAAAATATTTGGTATGTCTTATTAATTGATTTATAACCATTAGACACAATTCCTACACCTATAAATCTCACCAAGAGAAGCTCTTCTTTATTTTGGCCTCCTTTACAGATGCTCTAGGATTTCAAACTTAAACTGAGAGTCATGACTATAGATTTTTAGAGGGTCTTTGCCTCACTGAATGATACTCTGAAGCACAACCACACCATTTCTTTCTGGGATCCTAACAAAGAATCTAATTGTCCTATCTTGGATTTGATGCTTGCCCTTAAGTCTTTTAATTTGGAAATACTGAAGAGACTGGAAAGGAGACAGTTTTGTTTTCAAAACTATCATTTCTTGGCTCCTTTGTATAACACGTCTTTCTTTGATTTATCTGATCCCTCTCATATTATCCAATATGTAGCAAGAAAATGCCAAACAGCACTTTCCACCCACTGTCTATTCCTGTTGGTTAGATCATTAGGTTTATTTAATTCATTTTTTTATTTTCCAGGCCACCACAGTCAACAGTATTGCTAAACTTTTAGCCATCACATATAAGGAACACTTTTTCTTAATTTCCAATAATATTTTTTTTCACTTTCATTTAAGTACTCACTGACAATCTCCTCAAGGGTTATCATGCTTCACTTAATAATTTCTTCAGAACCATAGCTTGAAAACCCCTGACGTGTTTTTCGTTTTTTGTTATGGCACTGTCTACTCTGGGAACCCAAATCTGTTTAAGTTTTTCTGCCTGCATAACACATTACCATATCATCCCAAACTTAGCATTAGACAACTTTTTGTTGTTGTTTCGATAACTCTGTGATACAGGAATTAAGGCAAGAAACAGTAGGAATGGCTTTTTGATTCATAATAGATGGGCCTCATAAAGAAGAACTGAAACGTGGGTGCTAAATTCAACTGCAGTTTTGTTCACTCATAATGGTAGTAGATCCTTGTTGTAAGCTGGCCATCTCAGTTTCAAACTATGGGACTCTGTATGGACCAAGAAGGACTTCCTTACAGCATGGTGCCTGGATTTCAAGAGCAATATTCCAGAAATACGGTGAATATCGCCTGGAAGCAACCCCACTTTTTCTGACCTAGCTTCAGTTATACAGTGTCATTTCCACTACATTGTATTTATCGAGGCAGCCATAAAATCTTGTTCATTTTCAAGGGAAAGGGAAATAAGTTCCAGTACTTTTGGGGGGAGTGGGGCTGTTTGGGACTAGAACTATTTCTGTGCCTGCTTTTCGAAAATGACAATGGCCACAGAATGAGATGTTAAAGATGTTAAAGTAAAACATTTAAAAACACTCTTTTATTTACAAATAGTTTGTGGATCTAAACATTTTATTGATATATTGCAATAAATTAGACAAAAAGAATTTTTATCTAAAACCATGATATTGGTTTTACATATGCCAAAACAGTTTTATTATTCTCAATGCATGATGTTAAATAATCATTGTATTATGTTTTAAATCAAAATAGTATAGAATACAATAGTGCCTTATATATATATGTAGTTAATAAGATATTATTTCAAATAAAAAAATCCTTTTGCTAAAATATTTTACAACCACTGTTACATCAGAGAAAAATGGCTTCAAATAATTGTATGTAAAAAAAAAAATGAAACTTTCAATTTGAGTCTTAATATACTTTGTGTTAATCACTATCAAGAAAATGTCTTAGCAGGGGGCGCCTGGGTGGCTCAGTCATTAAGCGTCTGCTTTTGACTCAGGTCATGATCCCAGGGTCCTGGGATCGAGCCCCACATCGGGCTCCCTGCTCTGCGGGAAGCCTGCTTCTCCCTCAGCCTGCTGCCCCCCCTGCTTGTATTCCCTCTCTCGCTGTGTCTCTCTGTCTGTCAAATAAATAAATAAAATCTTAAAAAAAAAAAAAAAAAAAAAGAAAATATCGTAGCAGTAATGTTAAAAGGCTAGGAAATTTAACATTCTAAGCATACGTCAAAATAGACAAGGGAATATGTTGCTATGCTTGGAAGGTATATTTTGAAACAATGCTTTGTCACAAAGACTTAAAATTCATAAATTATTATGGTTTTAGGTATAACCAGTAGGGACCAATATACTGAGAGGTCTCAGAAGATTATCTTATGAATCTGATGGCTCATTCTGAAGACAAATGGACTGGATGATAAGGAGTCATATGCATTAATGACAGGAAACTCTACAATCATAATGTCAGGAGTACCCAATATTATATTATCACATAAGACAATAGAAAGATAATGCCACCAGTGTGGGAATATTGTTTTCAAGGAGTATAATAGCTTATAATCTCTATTCTTTGCCTCCCAACAAGCAGGGAAACAACTGAAAAGTTCTTTGGTCATAGGAATAAAAGTAATTTTCCTTGATAGCTGATAATTATTCAAAGATCTATGCATAAGGGAAACATCTTAGTAAATCAACCCTAAAATTTCAGTTTGTAACTCAGTCATGTTAACTTGGCCTTTGTGTTTAATCATTTGTAAAAATATTTTATTCAACTAAGTAACATAAATATGATTGTTAAAATTATGCTTATCTACGAACTAACTCATACTTACATGAATCAATTTTTCTTTTGTTCTCTCTTCTAGGCACTTAACTGGTAATTGGGACATAAGTATGAATGAGACAGCAATGGGGCCCTGGGTGGGCGCAATCAGTTACATGTCTGACTCTTGGTTTTGGTTCAGGTCGTGATCTCAGGGTCTTGAGATTGAGCCCTGCAATGGGATGCATGCTCAGCATGGAGTCTGCTTGAGATGTTCTCTCCCTCTGCCTCTGCCCCTCCCTACCATGCGCTCTCTCAAATAAATAAAATTAAAATCTTAAAAATAATAAGAAAGCAATGATCTCTGCCTTGGAATGAATGGAATGGAATGAATGCTTAGTAAAATGTGGACTTTCAAAGTATTTTAGGAACCATTATTTGCACATAAGTAACTGTTGTATCAATTGCAACAAACACTACCCATGCTTACTACTGTGTAACTCAAAACATTTGACAAACTTCCTCTTAAATACATTTATTTTAAAACATGTTAAGCTCCCACAAAACATATATAATAGCCTTTCCATTTTTATGTCACCTAAACTTGTTTCCTTACATTTTCTCAGGAAGCTGCTTTCATATCCTATAGAATAACAAAAGACATTTTTCTATAGTAGGGTTTATCAACCTTGGCTTTATTGACATTTTGGACTGAATAATTTTGGGTGTGGATAGCTGTCCTGTGTATTGTGGGATGTTTAACAGTATTTGTACCCTCTACCCACCAACAATTTCACCTTTAATTTTTGACAACTAAAAATGTTTCCAGACATTACCAAATTTCCCTGGGGGTAAAATAATCCCAGTTGAGAACTACTGTCTGTAGTAAATACAGGTTCTTTAGAGAGGAAATATGTGTTCCCTTCTGTGTTTACTAATGTCAGACTTAGAAATAGAAGGAGAGATATATTCTTCATTAAATTCCACCTTTATTAAAGCTATTAAGGGTGGTTATGTGTAATATGAATATATAATTAACAGTTCATATTGCATTGGAAAGTATGAGACTGTGAGTATAATATAAACAATATTTATTAAATCTAGTTCAATTGGGATAATTACCTATATTTATAAAACCAACAGAGAATACAGAAATATTTTATAATTAATTAATATCATCAAAGCCCAATAAATAACAGGAAAACAGATAATAAAATTAGCTAATTCAAACTTTGCCTCTCTGATTGAAAATTTCATAATGCTTATTATGTAAGAGGTGGGCCAGGATGAGAAAAAGGGAAATGACAGAGGAAGATCTTAAGTACTTACTGTAATTCAAGTCCTATATTATAATTCAGGTACGTTTTATTCTCAAAACAAATCTTTGAGTTAGATTGTCATATATGCATTATAAAAATAAGGAAAATAAGGGTTGTAGATTTTCAATAACTTTTTCATGAGCACATACATATACAGAACCAGCAATTTAGTATTTAAATCCAAATCCCTCTTACCCTTCTATGGTACTATAGTGCTTCCTTTCTTTCTACATAAAGAAAATGGAAAAAATAACCAAATACAACCCATCTAGGACACTGCAAGGTCAGATACACGAATCTGCAAATATAGAGATAGGATATAGTCTTCTGTTTGTCCCCATTATTCATTTTTCCCTTCTTTATTACCAGGATCGTTTGACTTTTAACCAGACACACTAACTTCCTTATAAAGGCTATACTTCTCATCCTGTACTACAGCTAAATGTTATCATATAACATAACTAAGTTCAGAGCCAAAGATGTTTGTGAAAGGGATATGGGCAATTTAAAGTATACTTCTGAATGACAAAGTTGTTTCTTTTCTTATTCTTTTTTTTGGCCTACAACGACTGAGAAAACCTTGGAAGCCTTGGCTTAAGGACAGTAATATTTCCCATTAGCCATGAGTTGCTTATGTTTAGGCTGTTATTGGGGGCATGAAATATTTAATTTACTGTACATTGAGTTTCTTTGCTACGACAATTTAGCCAGTACTCGAATGAATGGAAGGGGCATTTATAAAGCAGAAGTGCAATACTGAGATTTTTTTTTTTAATTTTTAATTTTTATTTTTTGCAATACAAGGTTTTATACACAAATGTTAAATAAAAAATTTAATCCTAATATCAAATGATCTGCACATCATATCTATTTTTTTCTGATGGCATACCCCTTTTATCATTATGAATTTAGTTCCTATTTCAAAAATAAATGGCAATACCCTACTTTTTATAATTCAAAAATAGTATAAAAGACTTCTACCACTATCCATGATGGAGTACTTGATACTAGATTTATCTTTTCTTAATTGCTTGAGAAAATTATTTAAGCTGGAAGATAATGATGCCAGATGGATATTAGATCCACAGGCTTAAAAGGAGAACACTAGATATGGTTAATATATGGGTAAATATAAAATCTACCATACTTTTTATCTCTTAATATCTTAAAAAATATAATGATAGGTAGAGAAAAAATTAACTATATAATATGGGTCTTTAACATAGGAGGATCCAATATGTACATTACAACACTAGCACAAAAATCAAGGGGGGGATGACAATATTGTTACAAGGTTCTTAGATTCTAAGTGAGGTGATAAAACACTAACTGGAAATAGAATATGATATTTAAGGATGTGTGGTATAATTCCTAAAGCAACTAGAAAAAGTAATGCAAAGAGGTATCCCTATAAAAAAAATAAAAGAATTAAAATTGGAGTAGGAAAAAAAAAAATTTAACCCCAAAAGTGCTAGAGACAAGTAAAAGGCAGTAAAAGCCAACAAAACAAAGAGAAAACATCTAGAAAAATGGTCAACATACCCAAACATAATTACATTTAATAGAAATGGAATAAGTTAATTAAAATGCAGCAATTTTCTGACAGGATAAAATTAAAAACCAAACCTTATTAACTTTCTCCTGGTAGCATTCTTTAAATATGAAAACACAGACAGGTATAAGGTAAGAGTATAGAAATAGAAATACTATGCAAACATTATGAATAAGAATGGAACGGCTATAATAAGAGCAGACAAAATATCTTTGAAGACAAGGAGTATATCACAGCTAAAGACTAATATTTATAATGATAGAAGGCTAATTCATCAGAGATATATCAATCATAAATGTGTCAACTATACTTCACTTAAGAAATAACCATTTAAGTAAATATAAATATAGATGATATAGATATATATAATCTAGCAGTAACTGACAAAAAGGTGAAGTAGACAAATTCAATATTATTTTGAAACTTTAAACACTATTCTCTCATCAAATGATAGATGAGCCAGAAAACAATTTGTAAAGATGTGAAAAATAATTAATTATGAGGAGAAAAATAAGTTTATAGTGGAAAGTCCTAGCATTTACTACTTTATGCAAATGATCATTTAATACCACCCATGTTGGGATAATAACACCAACATGTACATACTGATATCATGCACTGAGAGATATGCATCAATTTTGTAGTATTCCTGCCTAAAATGCGAAGCTCAAATCTAACCATGAAGAAACGTCACACAAACCCACATTGAAGGACATTTCACAAAATAACTTTGTAAGAAACTAAAACATAGCCTTTAAAGTCCATGAAACAAAAATGTTTCAGACTAAAGGAGGATAAAGAAAATAATCACTAAGTGCAATATGTCATCCTAGAGTGGATTTGGGACAAAGATAAAACAAAATGTAAATTATATTATTGGCACAATTAATAATTGATAGTTCATTTGAATAAGTATTATTGATTAGATAATAGAATTCTGTAAATATTAAATCTTTAAATTTCAGTTATGGTTATATAAGAAAACATCCTTATTCTTAGAAAATGTGCTCTGGGATTTTCACAATCTGAAAGGAAAATAATATCTCCAACTAAATCTCAAGCAGTGCATAACTGATTTCTGCATGTTTAAATTATAATAAAATAAAAGTTTGCAAAATAGTATGAGAATCATGAAATATAAGTTACTGAATTACTTTCAGTTAATTTAAATATTTTACTTATATACCCAAAAAATACTTTATCTTAGCAAATTCCATAGACACAATAAAAATAGATTAACAGTGGCTTCTACTGACTTAAAGTGTTAATTATTCACAAGCAATCTTGGTATTATTGAATCAGGTCAAGCTATATGTGTCAATCTTTCTCTTATTTGAACCTTTATGTTAACAATCCAGCAACAGTTATGTTTATAAAGCCAGAATAATCTAATCTATCACATCTATTGTTTTTATTTAACTGCTTAGTTAGAACAATTACAATTAATTTCATTTTCAATTCAGTGGTATAGGTCCTCTATTTTTAGATTTTTTCTATGTTCCTCTACTACATTTTACTGACTGTCTAACTTTGGAATGCTCCTTGTCTTCTCCCTGCCTCAGTTTTATCAATACAGTAATAGTTCCTATATCATATGGATATTGGGATTAACCAGAAATACAACTGAGCACATAATAAGTTATTGCTAATTGCTATTAAGTGGAGGCAGTATCTGTGGTTTTCCAGAGACTAGAGCCATATTGCTAGAGTTCAAGTCCAGCTTTGTCACTTCTTAGTGAATGAATTAACCTCCCTTTGCATCAGTTACCTCTTCTGTAAAATGCAAAAAATAATACTATCTACCCCGTGGCGTTATTGTTTGAATAAAAATCAATTGTTTATAAAATACTTAGAGCAACACGTGGAAAATAGTATGTGGTTCTTACATTAAATAGTAATAATAATAATAATAATAAATTCATTAATCACAGGCCAATATATGGTACTTTTGTATTTCTTTCCTCACCTTTGGCCAGCTCAGCTGTATTAAGAGTACCTCAGCAGAATCCATGTTACTTTAGAGTTATCTCTCTGAGTATAGTTCTTCTAAATTCACATAAAGCACAAGTTTAGTCCCTCAAGGCTTTTAGACATCTATATTGCCATAGTTTTCACAATCTGAAAGAAAAAGAACTATTTCATTTAGTTCCCTTTGCTAGAGACAATATCTTAGTTTCAATAGCTCGCTGTACAACTGTTAATACATTATTTCACTGAAAAAATCCTATACAAAATTTTTATTGAGTATAAATTCCACCCAATATATTTACTTTAATTTCAGTAACTCCTTCAACAATATCAGTTATATAGTATTATTTTAATGTCTATAAATGCATGAAAGTGATCAACATGTGAAAGAAAATTGATAAATTTAATAGGTATTGTGGTATGCAGATTTGAAAAATGGTCTTCAATGATGCCCACCTTTTAATATTCACTGACTTGTGTACCCCCCTCTCCTTAAGTGTAGGCCAGACATAGTTACTTCTAAACAGACTACCACTGTGGTTATAAGCCATAACTTCCATGATTAGGTTAGGAATGATTGTGGCTTTTATCTCTTGCTAGCAGTCTTGCTCTATTGCTTTCTTGGTTTAGATGCTTTAATGAATAAGCTGCCATATTGCAGAGGCCCACTTGGCAAGGAGCTAAGGGCAGCATCAGTCCAACAAATTACTAGGAACTGATTTCTGCTAACATCCTGTTCAGTTAAGCATTGAGATGACTTTGGCCTAGCCAACACTTTTATTGCAGTCCATGAGAAACCCTGAAGTAGAGAACTCAGTTAATATGTATCCAGAAATTTGACCCCCAAAACTGAAATAATACATGTGTGTTTTTTAAGCTATTAAATTTTGGGGGCAAGTTGTTATGCAGAAATAAAAAATGCATACAGTGGTTTACCCATAAAGCAACTAAAGGGCCATGTTAGAATGCACTTGATTATTTTAGGATAAAATATCTGCAACAGAGTAATAAATATGTATATTGTTTGGTTTTGCTGGGAAAAATAATTTCTCAAAAAGAGATCTTCCTACTAGAGCACAGCAACTCTAAAGTAATTTCAAGTCAGTCTGAATCCTATTTCATTAGATAATTCCCACTCACATAATCCAAAGTCAAAGAACAAGAATTTAGCTTTAAACCACCATTTTTATGCTATATATTAGCAGAACATTAGCTGAAGAACTCAATTAGCTGTAAACTGGAATCTCTATTTCTCAAGAGAATAAATAAAATTTTCCAAATATATAAGATAACATAGAATAAGTAACTTGGTATTTCTAATAATTAAGAGTTCTGTGGGGCTGGATCAGTCCTGAACCTGAAGCTGCCTTTGGATGTTGCTGGGCCACTGAGTACTACTGGATTTGCACCTTTTAGGCAATCCATAATTACAGTATATTATTATATGGATCCTAGTTACATAAAGGGCCACTTTGTAACTTTCACATTGATCAGATTTATATTGAATGTTATCAAAATTATTCCAAAGAGCAAAGTTTGAATATGTGGAGTCCACAATGGCTATATCTAATTTCTAATTTCCTAAATTGTTCTTACACTTTTTTTTTCTTTTTTTTTTTTTTAAAGATTTTATTTATTTATTTGACAGAGAGACACAGCGAGAGAGGGAACACAAGCAGGGGGAGTGGGAGAGGGAGAAGCAGGCTTCCCACGGAGCAGGGAGCCCGATGCAGGGCTCGATCCCAGGACCCTGGGATCATGACCTGAGCCGAAGGCAGATGCTTAACGACTGAGCCACCCAGGCGCCCCTTACACTTTTTTTTCTTTTCCCACTCTTCTTTCCCTTACATTGCTGCCATTGAGAAGGGCAACTCATCTGGTAAAGTTTTTATTTTTTATTTTATTTTATTTTTTATTTTTTTAAATATTTTTATTTATTTATTTGACAGAGAGACACAGCGAGAGAGGGAACACAAGCAGGGGGAGTGGGAGAGGGAGAAGCAGGCTTCCCGTGGAGCAGGGAGCCCAATGTGGGACTTGATCCCAGGACCCTGGGATCATGACCTGAGCCGAAGGCAGGCACTTAACGACTGAGCCAGCCAGGGGCCCCTGGTAAAGTTTTTAAATTTATGTCTTAATCATAAATTGATTTCATGCCTACTGTTCCTGCAAGATATCGCATATAAGCCAATCACACAACAAAACATACTTAATTCATGCATTATTTTGGAAAAAAAATTTCCTCCATGATGTTGAAATTATTATTTTAGTATAAAAATAAATTTCCCCTAAAAAATAAATATTCCCTAATTATTTCTAAATAGGAATTTAAGCTATATTTATAGGTTCAATTAAATTGATGCCTTATTTCTTTTAAGATTTTATTTATTTATTTGAGAGAGAGAGCATGAGGGGAAAGGGGCAGAGGGAGAAGCAGGCTCCCCACTGAGCAAGGAGCCTGATATGGGGCTCGATCCCAGGACCCTGAGATCATAACCTGAGCTGAAGGCAGATGCTTAACTGACTGAGCCACTCAGGCGCCCTAAATTGATGCTCTATTTCAATGTGAGTTTCAAAAAGATTCTATATTTTCAATTTCTTCTTTAATGATATTAATACAAAGAATTATAAGTTCATATAAACTCAATAAAGAAATTAAGAACATTGTATTTTAATATACATTCTGACATTTTACTCTGAACCTTATTTTTGCTATGCTGTAACATAAACCTATTGTGTATAGGAGTGTGTGGGAGGGGAGAGAAAGTGGAGTACACAGAAGAACACACAAGGAGAACACTTCCCCAAAGCCACTGGCTGGGAAAACAAGGGGCTGATTTTCATAAGTTTTTGCAAGCAGTGGGGCTCAAAGACTGGAATTTTAGAGGTCACTGTGCATGGCTGGGACAAAGCCCCGTGGGCACAGCCCTACGCCTGGAGAGAAGGCAGACAGTGCAATCTGAGGATCACATAAGGCCCACGGGGAGGGACTATTCCCTCTTCCTGGAGTGCATCCGTGAAAGGTGGCCTTCACACAGATGCTTCTCCAGGGACAAAAGAGCCAGTGGACGCCATTTCCCTCCTCTGCCCCTTACCATTGGCACAAAGACACCTGCTGAGGATGCAAACCCAGACACTGGTTGTTTAGCCTGCTTTGCTCCAAATCCCATGCCCCTGTGCACTGGCACAACTGCCATTATTAGTGAAACCTGCATCAGTCCCAGCCCAACAAAACCCTCTCCCAGAAGACCAGCACAAGTCCTGCCACACCAGTTCCCTAAAGTATCGAGTTTTAATTTTTTTTTTTTTTAAGATTTTATTTATTTGCGAGAGAGAGAGAATGAGAGACAGAGAGCATGAGAGGGAGGAGGGTCAGAGGGAGAAGCAGACTCCCTGCTGAGCAGGGAGCCCGATGTGGGACTCGATCCCGGGACTCCAGGATCATGACCTGAGCCGAAGGCAGTCGCTTAACCAACTGAGCCACCCAGGCGCCCTAAAGTATCGAGTTTTAAAAGTCCACAGGCTTGGCTGAGATAGAGCCCAAAGTACATTGCCCTGCTCCAGGTAGCCGAGAAACCCAGAGACAGACAGCATGAAAACAGTGATCTGAAAGATGCTTGGGACACATAAGGGGAAATTATTCACTCTTCTGGGAGTGCTTTTCTGAGAGCAGCAAGCACAGAGACTCCTCTCCAGGGACAAAGGAGCTGGTTGACACCATTTCCCTCTCCTGCCTTTCAGCATAAACCAACTTCAGTAAACAGCAAAGTGCCCACACTGGCTGCCTAACCTGCTTCCCCCAAGTCCTGCCCACCTGCACTCTGCTAGTACTGCTTTTCCTGGGCAAGTGTGCCTAAGGACCAGCACAGCAGGCTCCTTCCCCAGAAGACCAGCAGAACACCCCCCAAACACACCACATCTATAGACCAGAGAGTTCTACAAGGCTTTAGTTCTTTTTTTTTTAAAGATTTTTTATTTATTTACTTATTTGACACAGAGAGAGAGAGAGAGAGCACAAGCAGGGGGAGTGGTAGGCAGAGGAGAGGGAGAAGCAGGCTCCCCACAGAGTAGAGAGAGCCTGATGTGGGACTCCATCCCAGGACCCTGGGATCATGACAGGCAGTCACTTAACCAATTGAACCACCCAGACGCCCAACAAGGCTTTAGTTCTAATGGAAGTAGCATCAGGTCTCATTTAGCAAGCAGACCAGAACACACCTAGTTAAAACTTGCATACTCTGGCCAAGGTCCAAACACTCCCCATTGTAGGCAAGGAGAGCCTGTGCAGACAACTAGCCTTAAGGATAGAGCAGTCAAAACACGGCAGCAGAGTGCATGCAGCACACATCAGAGAAACTCCCTGAAGCGTCAGGCCCTGGAAAGTATATGACCTCTTCTTCATAAAGCCATTACTTGGGGTGCCTGGGTGGCTCAGTCGTTAAGAGTCTGCCTTCAGCTCAGGTCATGATCCCGGGGTCCTGGGATCGAGCCCTGCATCAGGCTCTCTGCTCAGCGGGGAGCCTGCTTTTCCTTCTCCCTCTGCCCCTCACTCCCTGCCCCACTCGTTCTCTTTCTCTTCCATTCAAATAAATAAATAAAACCTTAAAATACAGCCATTACTCTTAGGAGCAGGAAACATAACAGGCTTTTCTAACACAGAGAAGAAGACAGAGACTTAGACAACATGCCAAGATGGATGAATTCATCCCAAAAGAAAGAACAAGAAAAGGTGATGGCCAGAGATCCAATCAAAACAGACATAAGTAATATGACTGATACAGAATTAAAAGCAACAACATAAGGCTACTCGTCGGGCTTGAAAAAAGCATGGAAAAGATCAGGGAGACCCTTACTGCAGAGATAAAAGAGATAAAAACAATCAGTCAGAATGAAAAATGTAATAACTGAGATTCAAAACTAACTGGATGTAATGACCACAAGGATAGAAGAACCAGAAGAATGAATAAATGATATAGAAGACAGAATTATGGAAAATAATGAAGCTGAACAAAAGAGAGAAGGAAGAATTATGCATCATGAGAGTAGATTCAGAGAAATCAGTGACTCCATGAAACATAATAACATTCATATCATAGGAGTCTCAGAAGAAGAAGAGAGAGAAAGGGGACAGAAGGTTTAGTTGAGGAAATTGTAGCTGAAAACTTCCCTAATCTGGGGAAGGAAACAGACTTCCAAATCCAGGAGGCACAGAGAACTCCCATAAAAATCAACAAATTAGGCCAACACCAAGACATATTGTAGTCAAATTTGCAAAATATAGAGATAAAGAAAAAAATCTTAAAAGCAGCAAGACAAAAGAGGCCCCTAACTTACAGGGGAAGACAGATAAGGTTAGAAGCAGATCTTTCCACAGAAACTTAGGAGGCCAGAAGAAAGTGGCATGATATATTCCACGTGCTGAATGGGAAACATCTGTAGCCAAGAATACTCTATCCAGCATGACTATTATTCAGAATAGAAGGAGAAATAGTTTCCCAGACAAACAAAAACTAACGGAGTTCCTGACCATTAAATCAGCTCTGCAAGAAACTCACTGAGTGGGAAAGAAAGACCAAAAGTGACCAAGACTAGAAAGGAACATAGAAAATCTCCAGGAAACAACAACAAAACAAGTAATAAAATGACATCAAATACTTATCTATCAATAATTACCTTGAATGAAAATGCACTAAGTGCTTCAATCAAAAGACACAGGATATCAGAATGGATTAAAAACAAAAAAGAAAACAAACAAACAAACAAAAAAAACAAGACACATCTATATGCTGCCTACAAGAATCTCATTTTAGACCTAAAGACACCCACATATTGAAATTGAGGGGATGGAGAAACATTTATCATGCAAATGGAAGTCAAAAGAATACTGGAGTAGCCATACCTATGTTATACGAACTAGATTTTAAGCCAAAGACTGTAAGAGATGAAGAAGGGCATTATATCATAATAAAGAGGACTATGTAACAAGAAGAACTAACAAGTGTAAACATTTAAGCCCTCAACAATGGGAGCATGCAAATATATAAAATAATCAGTAACATAAAGGAACTAATTGATAATAATATAACAATAATAGGGGACTTTAACACCCCACGTACATCAATGGACAGATCATCTAAGCAGAAAATCAACAAGGAAACAATGGCTTTGAATGACACACTGAACCAGATGGACTTAACATATATTCAGAACATCTCATCCTAAAGCAGCAGAATGTTCTTTTCAAGTGCATATGAGACATTCTCCAGAATAGATCACATACTAGGTCACAAATCAGGACTCAAAAAGTACAAAAATATTGAGATCATACCATACATATTTTCTGACCACAACACTATGAAATTTGAAGTCGACCACAAGGAAAAACTTGGAAAGACCACAAAAGCATGTAGGTTAAACAACATGGTATTAAATTATGAATGGG
Source organism: Halichoerus grypus (assembly GCF_964656455.1). Classification (NCBI taxonomy): domain Eukaryota; kingdom Metazoa; phylum Chordata; class Mammalia; order Carnivora; family Phocidae; genus Halichoerus; species Halichoerus grypus. The sequence goes on from NC_135714.1 coordinate 47,515,517, forward strand.
TCAACCAGGAAATCAAAGAAGAAATAAAAATTAAAAAAAAAAAAAACACATGGAAACATGACAGTCTAAAACCTTCGGGATGCAGCAAAAGTGATCACACAAGGGAAGTATACAGCAATACAGGCCTACCTCAAAAAGCAAGAAAAATCTCAAATAAACAACCTACCCTTACACCTAAAAGAGCTAGAAAAAAAGCAACAAAGCCTAAAGCCAGCAGAAGGAAAATAATAAAAATTAAAAGCAAAATAAATAAATAAAAAATAAACAAATAAGTATATAAATAAAATAGAAACAAAACACAGACCAGATTGATGAAACCAGGAGCTGGTTCTTTAAAAAAAAAAATTAGAAATTTGATAAATGCCTGGGCACCTGGGTGATTCAATCACTTAAGCGTCTGTCTTCAGCTCAGGTCATGATCTCAGGGTCCTGGGATGGAGCCCCACACTGGGCTCTCTGCTCAGCAGGGAGTCTATTTCTCCCTCACATTCTCCCTCTGTACTCTTCTTCTCATAAATGAATGAATGAATGAATGAATGAATGAATGAATTCTTTAAAAAAAATTGATAAACCCCTAGACAGACTTACCAAAAGAAAAGAGATGGGAAGCCAATAAATAAAATCACAAAAGAGAGTGGAGAAATCACAATCAACACCACATAAATACGAACAATTACAAGAGAATATTATGAAAAATTATATGCCAACAAATTGGACAGTCTGAAAGAAATCTATAAATTCCTAGAAACATATAAACTACCAAAACTGAGGGTGTGTAGGTGGCTCAGTTGGTTAAGAATATGCCTTTGGCTCAGGTCATGATCCCAAGGGCCTTGGATCAAGTCCCATGTCAGGGCCTCTGCTCAGCCAGGAGCCTGCTTCTCCCTCTGCCTGCAGCTCCCCCTGCTTGTGCTCTCTCTCTCTCTCTCTCTCTCTGTCAAATAAACAAAATCTTAAAAAAAAAAAAAAAAAAAAAAAAACACCTTACCAAAACTGAAACAGGAAGAATTAGAAAACTTGAACAGACCCACAACCAGCAAAAAAAATTGAATCAGTAATCAAAAATCTCCCCCCCAAAAAAGTCCAGGACCAGATAGCTTCCTAGGGCAATTCTACCAAACATTTAAAAAGAGTTAATACCTATCCTTCTCCAACTACTCCAAAAAACAAAAATGGAAGGAAAACTTCCAAATTTATTCTATGAGGCTAACATTACCCGGATTCCAAAACCAGACAAAGACTCCACTAAAAAAGAGAACTACAGACCAATATCCCTGATGAATTTGGATGTAAAAATTCTCAACAAAATACTAGCAAATCAAATCCAACAGTACATTAAAAGAGCCATTCATCATGATCAAGTGGGATTTATTCCTGGGTTGCAAGTGTGGTTCAATATTCACAAATCAATCAACATGATACACCCACATCAATAAAAGAAAGGATAAGAACCATATGATCCTCTCAACAGATACAGAAAAAGCACTTGACAAAGCACATCTATTCATGATAAAAATCCTCAACAAAGTAGGGACAGAGGGAACACACTTCAACATAAAAAGGCCATATATGAAAAATCCACAGCAAAATCATCCTCAGTGTGGAAAACCTGAGAGCTTTTCCCTCTATGGTCAGGAATAGGACAGGGATGTCCACTCTCATCACTGTTATTTAACATAGTACTGGAAGCCTAGCATCAGTAATCAGACAATAAAAAGAATTAAAGGCATCCAAATCAGCAAGAAAGAAGTCAAACTTTCACTATTTGCAGAAGACATGATATTCTATATAGAAAACCTGAAAGATTCCACCAAAAATTTGCTAGGACTTATACACAAATTCAGTAAAGTCATAGGATACAAAATCAATGCACAGAAATCTGTTACATTTCTATACACCATTAATGAAGCAGCAGAAAGAGAAATCAAGGAATCAATCCCATTTACAAGTGTACCAAAAACCGTAAGATATCTGGGAATAAACCTAACCAAAGAGGAAAAAGATCTATACTCTGAAAACTATAAAATAGTGATGAAAGAAATTGAAGATGACAGAAAGAAATGGAAAAACATTCCATGCTCATGGATTAGATGAACAAATATCACTAAAATGTCCATATTACCAAAAGCAATCTATACTTTTAATGCAATCTCTATCAAAATACCACCAGCATTTTTCACAGATCTAGAACAAACAATCCTAAAATTTGTATGGAACCACAAAAGATCCTGAATAACCAAAGCAATCTTGAAAAAGAAAAGCAAAACTGGAGGCATCATAATTCCAAACTTCAAGCTGTATTAAAAAACTTTAGTGATCAACACAGTATGGTACTGGCACAGAAACAGACACATAGATCAAGAGAACAGAACAGAAAACCCAGAAATCATCCCACAACTATATGGTCAACTAATCTTCAACAAACAAGGAAAGAGTATCTAATGGAAAAAAAGACAGTCTCCAACAAATGGTGTTCAGAAAACTGGACAGCAACATGTAAAAGAATGAAACTGGACCACTTTCTTACACCATACACAAAAATAAATTCAAAATGGATGAAAGACCTACATGTGAGACAGAAAACCATCAAAATCCTAGAAGAGAACACAGGCAGTAACCTCTTTGACATAGTCCATAGCAACTTCCTACTAGATATGTCTCCTGAGTCAAGGAAAACAAAAGCAAAAATGATCTATTGGAACTTCATCAAAATAAAAACCTTCTGCATAGTGAAAGAAACAATCAACAAAACTAAAAGTCAACTTACAGAATGGAAGACGGTATTTGCAAATGACTTATCTGATAAAAGGTTAGTATCCAGAATCTATAAAGAACTTATCAAACTCAACCCCCCAAAAACAAATAACCCAGTTAAAAATGGGCAGAAGACATGAATAGACATTTTTCCAAACAAGACTTACAGATGGCCAACAGACACATGAAAAGGTGCTTAACATCACTCATCATCAGGGAAATACAGATCAAAACTCCAATGAGATATCTCCTCACACTCATCAGAAATGGCTAAAATTAAAACACAGGAAACAACAGATGTTGGCAAGGATGTGGGGAAAGGGGAACCCTCTTACCCTGTTGGTGGGAATGCAAACTAGTGCAGTCACTCTGGAAAACAGTATGGAGGTTCTTCTAAAAGTTAAAAATAGAACTACCCTACCATCCTGCAATTACACTACTACATATTTACCTAAAGGATACAAAAATACTGATTCAAAGGTATATATATATATATCACCATGTTTATAACATTATCAACAATAGCCAAATTACGGAGAGAGCCCAAAATGTCCAACAGCTAATGAATAAAGACGTTGTGTTATATGTATACAATGGAATATTACTCAGCCAAAAAAAGATTGAAATCTTGCCATTTGCAATGACATGGATGAAGCTAGAGAGTATTATGCTAAATGAAATAAGTCAGTCAGAGTAAGACAAATACCATACAATTTCACTCATATGTGGAATTTAAGAAACAAAACAAATGAAGGTAGAGGGGGGAGAAGAGGCAAACCAAGAAACAGACTCTTAACTACTGAGAAAAAACTGAGGGTTACTGGAGGGGAGGTGGACAGGGGATGGTTAAAATAGGTGATGGGGATTAAGGAGGACACTTGTGATGATGAACACAGAGTACTGTATGTTTTTGTTTTTTTTAAGTAGGCTCTATGCCCAGGGTGGAACCCAGTGCCGCTCCCCCTGCTTGTGCTCGCTCTCTATCTCTCCATCAAATAAACAAATAAAATCTTAAAAAAAAAAAAACCAGAAAACTAAGTTCAACTTAGGTTGAACTTAGGACCCTAATATCCAGACCTGAGATGAGATCCAGAGACAGACTCTTAATCAACTGAGCCACCCAGGTGCCCTGGACACTGGGTGTTTTATGTAATTGATGAATCTTTGAATTCTATACCTTGAAACTAATATTACACTGTATGTTAACTGGAATTTAAATAAAATTTTGGAAAAAGAAAAAAAAAAAGAGTATGTTTATCCATGAGTGTGTTTAGTTTGATCTAAATTAGTTCTTTTATAAGTTCTCTGGTGTAAATACTTAATAAACACTTGCAACAGCCATTATTCTCATGTAAGATAGCAAGGTTCTTTTTTTTCTTTCCCTTCATGGGAGTTTATTTCTTGGCAGAAAAGATAAGCGAGGTCAGGCGCCTGAGCATTCTAGGCAAGGTGGGGCAAGGGGAGGGGGGCACAGGGGAGGGCTCCAACTGTGACACTTAGTCCTACAGTTGTCCTGGCTGGATCCGGGGAGGGCCTGCCAAGGAATGGTGCCACCGAGCCTGGGGACAGAGGTGTCAGGCCAGGGGGCCAGGAGGACAGCCCATATGGAGGCAATAAATACTGACAGGCCATGCACATGACTCCAGGCCGGCAGGCCCAGGTAGACAAGTAAGGCTCAGGTGCTGGCTTTGTCTGGTGAGGGCTGTCTGCTGGGGTTGTGGGCTCTGGTACTGCCCACTGGAACAAAGAAGGCAGAAGCGTGAGGACACCTGGCCTCCCAGATGGGAATGGGAGATACTTCAGTTTTGACAGTTTGGCTTTCCGCAAGCCCCTGGAGCCATCCCCACAGCCTTGGCCTGGGGAGGGGGCTGGTTAGTCCCTGGTGGGCAGGGGAGATGGAGCAGCGTGTCCCACACACCTCCCCAGGCCATAGGGATTGCAAATGGGGCAGGGACCAGGGGAGACCACATGCTCATGCAGACACAGGGGATGAGAGGTTCATGTCAGCCCCCACAGCACACGTTCCACATGTTAAGGCATCATGGTTAGACGGTTACCCACAGCTATGGATGAACTGACTGAGGACAGGTGAAAGCAGGAGGGTGGCTGGCCTCCAAGAGGCCTCACCCTAGAAGAAGAGAAAGAAGAGGATTCAAGGCAGCTACAAAGACCCACAGGGACCTAAGAACCCCATGATTCCCTTGGAAAAGCTAGGGCCTTAGGTCAGGTTAGGACAGGTGGAGGAACCTGAAGGGGTACAGAGGGGGAGGTGGAGGCCTGTGCTGGAGGTTCCCTGTTCCCACTACTTCCCCCTGTACAGGCAGAAGCAGGAAGACCAGACCATCGAGGAGGCTGGGGCCTACAGGCAGGGCCAGGAGGGGTGGGTGGGGCTCGCCAGGGAGCAGACCTGTTAGCACTTTGATAAGCTGTTGGGATGGGGGTGGTGGTGGTAGGGGTGGGGCCCATCAGACAGGTCCGTTCATCTGTCCAAAGGCTGCTCACCTCCCAGGCCAGGACTCAGTCCTTCCATCCTCCCCCCCCCCCTTTTTTTTTTCTTCCATTCCTTTTTGATGGTAAGATTCCACTCCCAGACAGGTGGTCAGTCTTGTCATCTGTGAAGCAGGACTTGTTGTAGCTGCCACGAGCCAGCATATCCTTGGGCACCTCCTCCATGAGGGTCAGAAACTTGTACTCCTCGGCCTGGGGCCCATAGCTCCCCACCAGGTTGCTGGCCTTGTCAATCTTGATGCCTTCCCTGTATGTGTGCTGGACGTACTCCACGCCAGACAGTTTCCCGGGTCAATGGAAAGAGACTTTTCTCCGGTATTCCACGCCCTACTTCAGTACAAGGACTGCTTCTTGAAGCTCTGCAGGTTACCTGGCAGGTCCAGCTCCAGGGGAGCCAGGGCCAGGCTACACACCAGGGGCAGGCAGGTCACAACACTGGGGACACGGGGTCAGCAGACACTACCACACGGCCCAACAGGGCGTCTTTGTTCTTGCGCAGACTCTCATCATTCTTGCTCAGCTCCTGGATCTCCCGGATGCTCTTCTGGGCAGGGGGCTCCTGGCTGAGCCGGTGTTCACCCTTCTCATTCTCGGCTGCCATCTGTGCTAGCTGCTTTGCTGGGGGCTCCTGCCTCGCCCTGCTCACCTCTAGCTGAGTCTGGGATGCCGGAGGCTCCACCGGCCACTCATGTGCTCCCTTCCGCGTGGAACAGCAAGTAAGTTCTTAACTGAGTAAGTGACTGTTTTAATTATTAGTCTGATTTTTGTCTACATGCGCTATATAACCTTTTGTCTTCGTCTGCTCAGGCTCCCGTAACAAAATGCCATAGACCGGGTGGCCTTAGCAACAGAAGTTTATTTTCTCGCAGTTCTGAAGGCTGGAAGTCTACTATCAGGTGTCAGTTTGGTGCATTTTTAACCCCTAAATCTCATGTATCAATAGATGTTACTTGGAAAACACATAAAGTAATTATTCTTGTTCAGGATTTAGTTAGGCGGCATGCAACCCTTGATGTTTCTCTGACCTCTCCAGTATAATCCAGCATAATTCATTTTAATGACCCCTTCACATATATTGTAAGAATAGAAAGTTGCTACTGACACTTTTTTAGATAAATGAAGTAAATGAGGTATAACAAAGACTGTTCTGCCCTAACTCAAGTCAACTTCTCCGCAAGAATGTGGTTGCTTCAGGGAGGACTTGCTTACAGCGTGTAGGGATAATAGTACGTTTCTCAACAGCAGAAAAAAGCTGCCTTGCTCTTCATTCCAGGAAAATAGTATTTGAAGCCATTATATTTAAGTAACACAATATTTAGAACCTATTAATGTTGCTTTTTTTAATGTTGATTTTTTAAATAGCACAGCATTTTACCAAAAATAAAAGAATTGTCACTTTGGTGTCTGAAAAATTCTCATCTAATTTTAGAGTAATGTATTCAGCAATAAATAATTATTGTTTAGATTTAAATTCTTTAAGAGATTCCAAATAGTAAGAAAGTAAATAAAAAATCTCTGGGAACATAGAACCACATTTTCATATTAAGCCATTCATATTTAAGCTTAATGGTTAGAAGGACAAAGAAGGGAAAAGAACTCTTCTATGTTTAACATGCGAAAATACACATTGCTAATGTATACCAGATATAAAGAGAAGAAAGCAACTTTATCACATCCTATTATTTGGGAAATCTCTAAATATTTCCTCATATATTTTAGTTTTTATAATATTCTATTTTAAGGCCTCTTTTCTAATCCCAAACAATCCCTATATTTATAAACTCTGAAATCCATTTTAAAAAAATGCTTGTTGATGGGGTGCCTGGGTGGCTCAGTCGTTAAGCGTCTGCCTTCGGCTCAGGTCATGATCCCAGGGTCCTGGGATCAAGCCCCGCATGGGGCTCCCTGCTCGGCCAGGAACCTGCTTCTCCCTCTTCTACTCCCTCTGCTTGTGTTCCCTCTCTAGCTGTCTCTCTCTCTCTCTGTGTCAAATAAATAAATAAATAAATAAATAAAAAATGCTTGTTGAATATGTATGTGTATGCATAGTTGTTCTTTCTAAATTGTTAATGCCTTTCTCTTGTGTCTCTGCCTTATTTATGTATATGTAAATATGCATGTAAATACTTAAATTATTGATTTTAATAGTAGTAAATTTAACAGTAGTAAATATAAAGATGTTACTTTTATTTCACATAATTTTTATAAATAAGTTTTCACTAATAATATAATACAGAAACATATTACTAACTCTGTTACCCACAGCCACCTATCATTATATATCTGAGAATTTCTAAGATTAAGAAAAAAAATTATTTCTTTCACTATATAGTATGTGCATGCACATGTTATTTATTTACTTTTACTAATAAAAAAATTAAAGGAAGAACTATCATATAATTCAGCAATCCCACCTCTGGATATATATATGAAGGAAATGAAATCACTATCTGAAAGAGACATCTTCACTCCCATGTTTATTGCAGCATTTTTCACAATAGCCAAGAAATGGAAACAAGATAAGTGTTTATCAAAGTATGAATGGATAAAGAAAATGTGTATGTATAATATTTTTAAAAGTTATATTTATTTATTTATAATTTATTTAAGAGAGAGGAGAGAAAGAGTGCGTGCACGCAGGGGAGAGGATCTCAAGCAGACTCCCTGCTGAGCACAGAGCCAGACAAGGCACTTGATCTCAAGACCCTGAGATCATGATCTGAGCCTAAACCAAGAACCTGACGCTTAACTGACTGAGCCAAGCAGGGGCCCCATGTGTGTGTATAATATTATTCAGCCATGAGAAAGAAGGAAAATTCTGTCATTTGTGACAACACGGAATGACCTTGAAGGCATTATGCTAAGTGAGATAAATCAGACAAAGACAAATACTGTATGGTATCATTTAAATGTGAAATCTAAAATATGCAAACTTGTAAAAACAGAGTAAAGTGGTGGTTAGCAGCGGGTGGGAAGGGTGGAAGAATAGGAGAGATGTTGTTTCAGGGTACAAATTACAACTAGTAGATAAATAAGTCCTGGAGATCTAACGCACAGTACAGTAAATATAGACAATAATATTGTATTATAATCGTCAAACTTGCTAAGAGATTAGATCTGAATTATTTTCACTAAGACAAGAAATTGATAATTATGTACCATGAGAGAGTGCTAATGCTACAACCACAAATGTATTACAATATATAAAGAAATCAAAACAATTGTTACACAATGTTTTATGTCACATATTTGAATAAAAGGAAAAATTGCTTTTATTCTAAAATAGAAAGGTGATAGGAAATCAGTTAATTTTGCAATTTTAAAAATATCTCCAGATGGTGTATCTAGTTTTGAATTATTTTATATATTTATTTATATATGTTCCTATATGTGTAAGTATACCACATCATATTTTGATATAGATCAAACATTACTTTCAAAAAATCAATGCTTTACATTTGATTTTCATAAAACATTCTGAATCATATGCATTATACAAATTTTAAAAATTTTCATTATTCTGGCTATTACTAATCCAGTTTCTAACAGTTTCTTTTATGTTATTTGTATGCTTAGTGTTAACAAAGAGCTGTTAAGTAGAAATACATTCTTTTACACATGAAAGGTAGATATTGAATAATGTTAGTAAACACCTATGTGATAAGTTACAAAATGATATTCTGTTAGTAATCACAAATTGCAGAAAATAACTAATTGTGTGTAGTGTAGCATGGCATATACCAATACAAAATAAAAATCCATAAAACATGTTTGTTTTCTACTAGAGTTCAATGTATATTGGTAATTGTTTTACAAATAAATCTTACCACTAAAATAAAGCTGTATTTTTTTTTAAGTATACTGGATATTGAGTAACTGTAGCTAATACTTTAGAGAGAGTATCACTATCTGTTCAGTGTAAAATGGTTTTTGCCTTCAAGGTTTCAAAGAATTAATACCATCCTTAAATTCAAAAGCAGAGAGTTTCAGTACTATCAACTTTATCAAAGTATAGTCCAAAACAATGAATGATTTTTCTTGTGCTTTTGTTATATATTTTGTTATTGAGCTGCGGGGTCAACATATTTTCTTCTGAATTGTCAAAATAGAGTATAGCTACATTTATAGTGAATGAGCAATCAGTAAGAACTCTTTTAACCGGTACAATATTCTAAAACATTTTCATATCTTACCTTTTTCTGAATGCATAGAGTAACTGAATCCTTATTGAAATTAGAAACAGATGTAATCATCATAAAAAAATATTAGAACCATTCTTACTCTGTTTCCAAATTCCAATAGAGAGTTCTACCTTTACAGGATAGCATGCAGTCTCATACTCCACTCACCTATACTCTGTGGAAGTAGTTTGCAAATTGTGTCCTGGCAGTTCCAAAGAGCCAGCTCCCCTGGGTCTCTCCTGGGAGAAAGGTTGTAAGGGAGGAACCAAGGAGATGACACTGGATCATGCCATCTCCTTTTTGTGAGCAGCTCTGCTTTCAACTGTGTTAAATATTAGATTTCTGAAAATTTTCTTTAAATTAAGTATTCTTTGATTAAAACATCTAAGTGAGTTGGAAAAATAATGCCACTATAGTATGCGTCTAATTTTAACTTTAAATGAAAGGTGACTTTTCCCCTTATAATACACTTACTTTATAGTTTCAATAATTCTCTTAAGATTATGGGAAATACAATGCCTTATGTGTTGGGAAATAACATTTAGGCATACAGGTGTATGCGCTCTCTCTCTCTCTCTCACACTCACACACACACACACACACACACACACACACACACACACACACACCAGCTGAGAAAAGAAGTTAAGTCCATTTACGGTGGCACAGTATGAATCTTCCCTGAGAAGGTCAAGGAATCTTTAATGCTAACATGTTACCATTTCTGTTACATCCCTCAAAAAGGTAATATCTGTTACTATCTCTTTTATATAAATAATGACATAATACAAACTGACTTTTGGTCTCCATAATTAAAATCCAAACATCCCTTCTGCACAGCTTAATTTTTCTAAAATTTTATTCTTAGTATTAAATATCTGGGTAATTCTCCTGATTGTTCATTTACTTTATTTGCACAGGCTCTTAGGCATGTTCTTATATGACCAAATAATTTGCGACATAGAGGAACCAGAAAAAAAGAAAAGGAAAATAAAACCTATGTCACCCTTAAGTACTAGGATGAACTGCATATTTTCTACTTTGTCAAATCCATCAATTGTAAGACACATCATTAATTCATGTACCCGTAAGAAAGCACAATAAACATTACCAATTAAACTATGGCATGCTACCTATGGTAGAACAGATTCTAATTTTAGAGATATCATAATATTAAATATATGTACTTAGAACAAATGTAGAAATCATTCATTTGATTTTTACAAAAACACCACATGGGATGAATTTTTAGTTCTCTTCCTAAACTGGGGAAAATTAGGGGTGCCTGGCTGGCTCAGTCAGTTAAGTACACAATTCCTCGTTTCGGCTCAGGTCGTGATCTCATGGTTTGTGACACTGAGCCCCAAGTACAACTCTGCGCTCAGTGGGAGTCTGCTTGGATATTCTCTCCCTCTGCCCCTTTCCCTGCTTGTACGCACTCTCTCTCCCATGCTCTCTCTTTAAAATAAAATAAAATAAAATAAAATAATAGAGGAAATTAGTACAGAACTCTAAGTAACAACCCTAAGAGCACAAAACTAACATATAGCACAGTCGGAATTCAGAATCAGATTTGTCTGGCTATCGATGAACCATCTTCTCCCTACAGATCTCCACTTTTTTTTTTTTTTAAGATTTTATTTATTTATTTGACAGAAAGAGGCACAGCGAGAGAGGGAACACAAGCAGGGGAAGTGGGAGAGGGAGAAGCAGGCCTCCCGCCGAGCAGGGAGCCCGATGTGGGGCTCGATCCCAGGACCCTGGGATCATGAACTGAGTCGAAGGCAGGCGCCCCACAGATTTCCACTTCTTATGAGTTCACTGCAACTTGTAATGTAATGTAATGATGATGTCCCACTGCTGTTTCACTTCTAGAATTGCCTCTCATGACTCTTATTTAATAACCTGTATGTCACAATCTATAAAGAGACCCTGGTGTAACCAAACAATAGATTTTTAACATATTCTTAAGTCATGATTACTAAGAAAAAGATACTGCTTCTCTACTCCTAAATCTCAATAAATGTTTTTTAAATGTTCCATGTCATGATATTTATGGCAAATATAGTACCTTCTACTTAATAGCTTTAAAATGTTTTGATCATTTGGACAAACTGTCAAAGCAACCATGGGACTGAACAACCAAAGCTGTTTTAACCAATAAACCACACAATCCAATGTAATATGACTTTGGCTTCAGCTTTCCATGTAATGAGTTTTAGTGAACTAATGAATCAGTGAATTAGTCTTTAAATCATTGAGGCCTTATAAATAGTCAATATCTTATATACTTAAGCAGGTAGTAATATCAATGTATGCAAATATTTATTGAATGATTATTGCAAGCCAAGAACTAATCTAACTTACATAGTTCCAGTTTTAACTATGTAAATGAGTTGTTGAGCTTATATATATTATATACATATAATATATATATTATGCCCATTTTTTAGATAAGAAAAACAAAAGCTCAACAAATAACTCATTTACACAGTTAAAACTGGAACAGAGAATTCATAACAGTTTCACAGCCAAGGCTTTTAACCTACCTACAATATATCTTTCCAAGAAGAAGGAGAAATGGGCTGGAACTCTAGAGACTACCACTGAATTTCAGGTTACAAACTGAATCCTGGAGCTTAATCAAATCACTTCATCTGATTCAGAGTAACCTTTGTGAAAGATGTGCCTTTCTCTGATTATTCCAGTTTCACTTATAACTTAAAATGGGATTTGCTTTACCTGTATTTCCTCCTCCCTTGCCCAATCCAAATCTGTTGGTCTGAGTTTTCCTACAGACTCTGTATGAACTTGCTTCTTTTAGTTCCAAGGTCTCGAATCCTAATCTTCATGTAGAGTGTGGTGCTCTTTCTTTTATGCTCCCATAGCACCCAGCACATACACTTTTTTAGTGCATTGTTAATTAGTGATATTCTCCAAAGTCTCTGAACTTCTTTAAAGCAGAAATTGTATCTCATTCCCAATACATAAACAGAGAGCCTAGCCTGACGTACACAAAGCATTTAGTAAATGAATGCTAAGTGGAAGAAAGAAGAAATGAATGAATGGACATCCATTTACTGATTTATATAAGGAATTCGGTTTAGTTGAATGTAAGATTCTTCTTAGCCCTAAACTCAGTCATTTCTGCCTCTATTGATATATTAAAGCACTTTGTACATACTTATTGTTGATCTTTTTTGACCTCAATCTCCATTACACATGTTTGTTGCTTTCTTACTTCCCCAAACTGGCAGAGATTATGACTGTACCAAAGTATGTGCTTCTTTTCACTTATCAGACTCTCTTGCAAATAATTAGGCCCTGTGACTGACATCTTCCCAAGAAAATTTTGGGGAAAGGATTATATTACTTTCAGGCCTGACACTTAAAACATCCTGAAGAACCTAATGGACCTTTTTGGCTCCCCAGTCACCCTGAAGTAGGGAATCATTGAGCCCTAGGACAATGGAGCAACAAAATGAAAGACTTCTAGCATCTGAAGTCAGTGCTACATAAAAGTGACCCAGAAAGGCCACATGACTTGTGTCAGGCTGTGTAAGCAATAACTAAGTCTTTCTGATGTAAGCCAAGAGAATTTTTTTTCTATTTTTTATGGAAGCTAGGATTAATTACTCTAATTCTGAAACAAACCAATTATCTTCAATTGCTAGACTAATTTGTTTCTTTCTTTTTTCTTTCCATTTTGTTTGTTTTAGGCTAAAAAGAAGAAAGTATGTAGAACTGATTCATGGTATCTTCATCCAAATTGTTCCTCTCAGACTTTCTGGGTCTGAGCTATAAATCTGTATGGTCTTGGACACAGTAGAACCATTATTAAAGAAAGAATAGAAACAGGAAAGTTTCAAACTGACAATAGATCCTTTAATAATCAATTAAGGCCCAGCATATATACTAGTTATTTGTGGATATATCAAACAAGCAAAAAAATTAGCATTCAGGATGTTTATGTCTCGATGGGTGGTATATAAATGTATACCTAAATACATTTCTTTCCCCTACCTGCATTTTGGTTTTGCTTTATTTTGAATAGATGATATTTGAATAGATGATATAACACTGAGACGAGAATATGAAACACATGGGAAGGAGGCCACACTATAAGGAAGTCAACTCTAATTTATTATCTCAAGATCAAATATTTGACAAAGCTAGATTTATTTTATCTTCTTATAGTTTAAGATTTAACTTTCTAAACTCTAATAAAGAAATCCCTCAAAGAGAAAGAGAAAAAAAAATATGGTTCATTATTATAATTCCCCAAAAGAGTCTTTAAACCAGGATTACTTTAGGTGAATTATATTTTAAATTATTTGCTAAAATATTTAATGTTGACTCCCAAGTATCTAAAATATTACACTGAATTGGCTTCCCAGGATGTTTTTTCAGCTATTCCTTTCAGATAGGATTATGACAAAAGAAGAAAGTTGTGCCATGTTTAATTCTTTAGCAAATAAGCTCAGTAAGTAGTAATATTAACATCTAATTTCTGATCTCAGATTTCTTTATTCCTTTATCTGCCTCCCAACATTTCACAGGCCTCTTGATTTATCTGTTAAAATGTATAGAGACAGAAAAGAATGAAGAAAGAAACAAACATACAAAAAAAAAAAAAAAACAAAGTGAGAGAAAGGGAGAAAGAGAAAGGAAGGGAGAAAAGGAAGGATGGACACATGGAGAAAAAACCTATCATTTTTGTGACTTGTGTACAGAAGAGGTTTGGGAACCCATTTCCTACTCAGAAAAAGCAAATGAGAGAGGAAACCCACAGCTTTAATACAGTGGTTAAATTTGAAAATATGCAAAATCTTGGAAGAAATTCAAAACGACAGAGAGCTAGACATACATTGCATGGTGGACATTTTACCTTGGCCCTAGAGATCACTGCATGAACATGAACTGATTCGGCTTCACATTTAAAACATTAAATTCAGAAAAGGGATAAGTGAAACACAGCTCAAAAAGAAAAAAATATATATATTACCCTAAATAAGAATGAAAAAACACGAAAGCAATACTATTTTACTTCGTGTTTATTCCTTTTGTTTAAAAATTTGCAAACACTGATCATATTGCTCAGAGATCTTTGGAAACTAGGAAAAAATTAATTAATAAACCTTGAAAAGAATTATTGGTTGTAAAATAGCCTGTCTCAAAGAAGACATTTAAGTAACTTCCCTAATTATTAAGACCTTCTTCTAATGGATAGTAGACACAAATGTCTATGCTTAAATACCTCATTTTTTTTTTCAAATCACTTTTACTGGCATTTATACTTTAAAAAAATCCGATTATTGTTACTTGAGTCCACACAAATCTGCTAATTAGTGATAGAATTTGGACTGAAGCACGGTTCTGAATCCCAATCTCAGCACCATCATTGCTCTTCTCACTCTACTGCTCTGACCCTTGGGATATATACCTTTCCTTTATTTCTCATTTTAATATTAAACAGAAACGATCAATCTTTTGAGTTTCCTAACATCTTAAAGATATTTTTTAAAAATCCTGTTGTGGATTGCCTGGGTGGCTCAGTTAAGCATCTGCCTTCAGCTCAGGTCATGATCCCAGGGTCCTGGGAATCAGCCCCATGTCAAGCTCCTGCCTCTCCCCCTGCTTGTGCTCTCTCTCTTTCTCAAATAAATAAATGTAACGGTATTTGGAAATACGTTCTTTACAGACATGATTAAGTTAAAATTAAGTCGTGTTTTGCTTTGTTTTTACAGTGGGCCCTAATCCAATATGACTGGTATCTGCATAAGAAGAAGCAATTCAAGTACACACAGAGAAACATTAGACACACATGCACACAGGGAAGACCATGTGAAGACACAGCAAGAAGGTGGCCATCTGCAAACCAAGAAGGGAAGCCCCAGAAGAAACCAACTCTGCCAATCCCCTGATCTTGGACCTCCAGCCTCCAGAACTGTGAAAAAATAAATCTTTGTTTTTTAAGCACCCCAGGCTGTGGTATTTTGTTATGGGAGCCCAAGCAGGCTAATATAGATCCGAAGATTTATGTCTGAAAATTTACCAAATATTGTGGAGAACATGTGCACAATTTTACATCAATTGCCTGGAAGGACTGTTGTGAACATTTATGAGATAATGATTATTAAAAAATTAGGGAACATTTATGAGACAATAATTATTTAAAAATTAGGGGTTAATATTAAAATCATACTAATAGCTATCAACAGATTTTTAAAATGTTCAAAATTTAATTGATCCGTCACATAGTTTTCAAAGTAACATAGTAGATTAGAATGCTGTTTAAAGATATTCACTGCTGTCCTCACCTTCATAGAAGCGTACTTCCCTGCCCTGTTATGTTGGGTTGGCAACATGGCTTGCTTTAGCCAGTGGGATACTAACAAATGTGATGCGAATTAAGGTGTGAAGTATGTTTGTGCAGTAGGACACCTGTGAGTCTGTCTTGGCCCTGGGAAAAGTTTTCCCTTCAACTTGGGTCTCAGCATGTCCTCACATAGAGCAGACGTGAGGCCAATGCGTATGGAGGAGCCAAGGCTGATTGCCCTCCAGCATAAAGCAGGGCCCCCAGGTAAGTCTAGCCAAGATGACCTGATGCACAGGTGAACTGCAGATGTGTGAGAGAGAACAATGACAGCTGTTTTAAGTCAGTCAGTTTTGAGGAGTTCTGCCATGTAGCATTATTGAGCCATAATCGACTGATGTGGAAAGCACGATTGCAATAAAAATAAATAAATAAACAAATAAAGCAAGTTGATTACAATGTAGGTAGAACTTTTCAGTAATTTTCAATAAAGTATTTAGGAAATCAGTATTCTTGTTGAAAATGTAAAATATTATTATGTATTTTCAATGCCAGAAATAGAAGCTAATGTGAAAAATATGACATCTCTTGGGCATTTATTATGTTCTAGGCACAGTGATAACCTCTGATTATTATATTTCATCTCAATAATGACACCAAGGTTAAGTGTAATGATTACTATATTTTACGGATATTCAGTGATTTTTCACAGGATCATTACTGGTAGTATGTCATAGAATTGGAATTTAAACCCGGGCAATCAGTTTCTAATGCCTGGGCTCTTAACTTTTTTTTTTTTTTCAGCCCTGGTAAAACAAGCCCTCAAAAAATTGACTTAAGACTCAGAGTTGTTCCTCTCCACGGAAATCTCTAGTGAAAGGTAAAAGACTTATATGATTTGAAGAGACAACAGAACATATTGGGCTCTTAACTTTTATAGCATATCCAGATATCACAGATTCTCTATTATTTGAAGGTGATTTTATCAATTTAATTGCCACTCTAATATATAATACTTTGTATACAAAGATGTCTTCTGCACACTATACATACTAAAGATCATGCTTTCATTATATACCCTACCATATGTGAAGAATCTTACCTATTTAAAAAAACTCTCTCATTTTATGTTTAAGTATAATATATATATAAATGTGTATATTAATTTATGCCTAAATAAATGTGTGTGTATATATATATATGTGTGTGTGCATGGATAGATGATAGATAGATGATAGATAGATACAGATTCTTAGATTCTTTAAAAATATCACTTCTCTGTAGCCTTCTACATATCTCACAGGTGACCTATTTAAGAGTTATTACTGGGCAAAGAAAATGTGAGGCATGCATGTTAATGGAAATTATCAGAGAACTTAAGTTACTTTCAGAAAAAAATGGGTGATTAAAGAACTTTCATAACATTTGAGAATGTTTTTGTGACTAGGTCTAAGGGAATCCAGAATCCTCTCAGGTCATTAGAAAGCATTCTGGGAAGCTCTAAAATATAATGGTCCTTTTGGACTAGTCCTCTATAAATTCTCCACAATGCCTATCCCTACCCCTTACCACCTCCAAATGTCCAGATCCACGTAAACAAAATACAGTTTCTAGGAAATCAGCAGGGTGTACCAAGACATACATAGAGATCTTAAAATATGAACATGAGGAAGAAGTTCCTATACAGAATGCGAACCAAACATTAGCCAATTACAAGGCACGCCTGAAATTAAAGTCGATGCTAAAAGCAGCCAAATCAAATTAGTTTATCCTAACAGACCAGACTTGGACATTCAAAGTGAAAGAACTTCGTTTATTCTTATTGATCAGTAGTGTTCACCAGAATCTGAAATCAAATATTGGCTTGGCCTGAATATAAACACACTATCTAGTTGAATGATTTGAATGTTTCTCATTTCCCTCTATCATTTAACTTGCATTATACAAATTCATGTTATTCTCTATGATATTGCTCAAAAGGATATAATTTTTTTACAGTTTTATTTTCCCAGCTATGCAACATTACGGTCTCTCAGCAGCTACTGATTTGCAGAAATATTTGGATAGACTAGATGGTATTAGGCTGTTTCCATACCTCCTTATGAAACGTGGTCTAGCATCTCTTTGAATTAAATGATTTTAGCCATGGTTACTTGACTTCTAGTTAAAGATATTCCATACAAATACCAGGCCTAGTCACTTACTTTAATATTGGTCAGCTGGCTATTTTCCCAGATCATTTAGAATTCTTATACTATTAAATTTAAAAGACTATTGATTTTAAACTTCTATAGATCAGGTGACTTTTCAACTCTGTGATTCTAAAACAGTGTCAATACACATAGTGAGTATATTACTAAGGAACTGCTAAGCCTAAAAATAATACACAACATTAAATAGGATTAATCGATATGACAATTGGTAAGGTTTTCTATTTGATTTTAATGGAGTAAATACCAAATGCTTTATATGGTATTTTAATTGTGCAGTTATTAAAACATTACTGAACGATCTACCCTTTTAGTTTCTCATTTGACTCTCTTGAAATAATTACATATTAAACCACTCAACACTATACATTGAGGATTATGTAAAAGAGAAAAGAAGCAACACTTATACTTATTCCATATATAAAAGAAATAAGGTACTACTCAGGTACTTGGAATTTCTCCAAAACATACAGCTCATCATTAGAGTCAGAAATAGTTAAAATATATCTAAAAGGTGCATTTTCTGCTGATCATTGAACACTCTCTCAAGCTGGCAGAAACTGCCTCTGTGGATCTGAGTCACCATCTCTAGCTGTGTGTCACAGAGTTCCAAAGGCCATTCATCCCTTCTTTTCAGGTGAACTCTAGCACATCCGTGCATATTCATAGGCTGTAATGCACTTCTCATTCACTTTACCATTTTTGGTCTCTGGGATTTTTTTTTTAATATATAAAAGGAACAGCATGACCCCATCTTAAAAATTGAAATATTCACTGATCTATGGTTATTCCTGTAATATCACAAGTGTTGGTGAATAATTCAAATTAAATAGTTTCCTATATATTCCATTTTAAAGGGACTTCATTTACTTTCTTTCAATGGTTTCCTCCTGTGCTGTTCTCACTCTGCATTATTCATATGCAGCCTCACAAATTGCTTTGAATTTGAGCAGTGCTGATATAAATCATAAGGCTATTTTCTCTGGAGGACTTCAGCCTTAAGCTCTACAACTTGTTTTAAAATGAAAACTGTGTTCGATTAAGGTGATTTGTTTGCTTCAAAAAATTAACTATCTTACATGGCCATTTGCAAGGAGAGAAGACTGAAGTTACATTCCTGGGTGCTGAATAATTTTAGAAGTAATTTACTTTCTCCCTCTGGCTGTATCCCTGCATCTAGTTTATCCTGCCCATTTATTTGTGGCTAGGTCATATTCTTCAGGATATATAGCTATCAAAAATTCCTTTCCCAACTGTTTTGCATTTTGACTTTTGACTAGTTCCTCTGTAAACAAAGTAAAATAATGTGCTCTTCTCTGCTTTCAGGTCCTTCACTGAAGGAAAGAAACTGAGAGAGAGGAAATGAATGGAAATGCAAGCAAACTGAGAAATTAGATTCATTGTGGAGTACTGCTATAAAAATAGTATTTTAAGAGTGACATTACTGAAAATGGTGGAATAGGGAATCCAATCCATCTCTCCCCAAAAATAACTAATAAGATGAAAGGCAGCTTATGGAGTGGGAGAAAATATTTCAAATCATGTATCTGATAAGGTGTTAAATCCAAAGCATATAGGAAACTCATACACCTTTATAGCCAAAAAAAAAAAAAGTCAGACTAAAAAATGAGCAGAGGACCTGAATACACATTTTTCCAAAAAAGACATACAAACGGCCAACATGATGGATGAAAAATATTCAATATTACTAATCATCAGGGAAATGGAAGTCAAAATCACAATGAGATATCATTTAACACCTGTTAGAATGGTTATCATCCAAAAGACAAAAGATATCAAGTATTGGATAGGATGTGGAGAAAAGGGAACCCTTGAGCACCCTTGGTGAGGATGTAAATTGGTTCAGCCCCCATGGGAAACAGAACGGAGATTCCTCAAAAAATTAAAAATCAGCAGTTGCTCTTCTAGTGCAAATTGTTAGAACTAGAGAAAGCAACAAGTACCTTATTCTCAAAGAACTGTGTTTATGAGTCTCCATACATCTGCTACCTTTCTCAACGACCAGTGCAAAACATTTATTTCACCCAACTTGAAGCATTCCCAGGGCTGGGATGACTTCCCCAGTGGCTTTTGCCAGAAGCATTTAAACTTACAGATATTGGTTACAGCAGTCTGGGTCAAGGAATAACATTTGGAACAAGCTTGGATTATACTTGAGATTCAATCTTAACTAATGGGCCAAAGAAGAAATCACAGGGGATATTAGAAAATACATTAAGACAAATAAAAACAAAAACAGAACACACCAAAACTTCTGGGATGCAGTGAAGGCAGTGCTCATTTGGAAATGTAGAGCTATAAACATTTATACTGGGGAAAAGAAAAGAAAAAGAAAAGGAAAAAGATTTCAAATCAATAGCCTAACTGTATACTTTAAGGAACTAGAAAAAGAAAAGCAAGGTAAATTCAAAGCTAGCAAAAGAATGAAGTCTAACCCCTACGTCATACCACATACAAAAATTATTAAAAATAGATCCAAGGGCGCCTGGGTGGCTCAGTTGGTTAAGCGACTGCCTTCGGCTCAGGTCATGATCCTGGAGTCCCAGGATCGAGTCCCGCATCGGACTCCCTGCTCAGCAGGGAGTCTGCTTCTCCCTCTGATCCTCCCCCCTCTCATGCTCTCTCTCTCTGTCTCATTCTCTCTCTCAAATAAATAAATAAATCTTTAAAAAAAAAAAATAGATCCAAGACCATTTAGATGTCTTCTTTGCAGAAATGTCTGTTCATGTCTTCTACCCATTTCTTGATTGGATTATTTATGCAGCCATCAAAAAAATGAAATCTTGCCATTTGCAACGACGTGGATGGAACCAGAGGGTATTATGCTAAGCGAAATAAGTCAGAGAAAGACAAGTATCATACGATCTCACTGATTTGAGGAATTTGAGAAACAAGACAGAGGATCATAGGGGAAGGGAGGGAAAAATGAAACAAGACGAAACCAGAGAGGGAGACAAACCATAAGAGATTCTTAATCTCAGGAAACAAACTGAGGGTTGTTGGAGGGGAGGGGCGTAGGAGGGAAGGGTGGGTGGGTGATGGACATTGGGGAGGGTAAGTACTATGGTGAGCACTGTGAATTGTGTAAGACTCATGAATCACAGACCTGTACCCCTGAAACAAATAATACATTATATGTTAATAAAAAAAAATTAAAAAAAGGATCCAAGACATAAATGTGAGAACTAAAACTATAAAACCTTTAGAAGAAAATATAGAAGTATATCTTCATGATCTAGGATTTAGTATTCTTATATGAGACCAAAAGCACAAGCAGAAAAAGAAAAAAAAATTAGACTTCATAAAAATTGAAAACAAAATTGCTCTTCAAATGACACTATTAAGAAAGTGAAAAGACAACCCAAAGAATGGGAGAAAATGTTAGCAAATCATAAAGCTAATAAAGGTCTAATATCCAAAATATATAGAGAACTCTTACGACTCAATAACAAAAACAAATGTCCAATATAGTAAATGATTTGAATAGGCAGTACCCCAAAGAAGATATACACATTGCCAATAAGCACATGAAAGATATTCAATATTCTTAGTCATTACGGAACAGCAAATCAAAACCTCAATGAGATACCATATCATAGTGGCTGGAATGGCTATATATATATTTTTAAAAACAAAAGTATTGGTCATGATGTGGAGAAATTGGAACTCTTGTACATTGCTGATGGGGAGGTAAAATGGTATAGCCACTCTAGACAACAGTTTGGCAGTTTTTTAAAAAGGTTAAGTATAGAATTACCATATGACCCAACAATACCACTCCTAAGTTTACACTGAAGGAATTGAAAAGAAATATTCAAATACATATACACCATTGTTTCTAGCAGCAGTATTTACAATAGCCAAGAATTGGAAACAGCCCAAATGTCATCAACAGATGAGTGGATAGATAAAATGTTGTAGATTCATACAATGGAATATTATTCAGCCATAAAATGGAGTGAAGTACAGATACATGCTACAGTGTCAATGAACCGAAAACATCAAAGTTGGTGAAAGAAATCAGACCTAAAAGTTCACATTTTAATGCACATTTCATTTATACTAAATATCCAGAATAGGTAAATTGATAGAGATAGAAAGCTGACTAGTAGTTGCCAGTGGCTGGGGGGTGGGATGGGAGGAAGGAGGAATGGTAAGTGACTGTTTAATGGGTACAGGGTTTCTTTGTGGGGTGATAAAAATATCCTGGAACTATGAAGGTGGTAGTTGTAAACAACATGAAGGTATCAAACAACTCTGAAATATGCACTTTAACATGCTTAATGGTTAACTTTATGTTGTATTAATTTTACTCAATGAAAGGTAAATAAATAAAAGTAATATTTTATCAATACAAAGATAAACATTGGTCCAGGAAGGTCCAGGACTAGTTCATCTTTGGACTGGTTTCTGTGGGGAGTTAAGAGCTAAGAACCCTCAGTGTTCCCTGGAGGTGTTCTCTGTTAAGTCAGAGACTAAAACTTTCCTTATGCGGAAGTCCTTAAGGAACCTTCTCACCTGAGTTTGCTTCTGTACCTAACACCTTACCCAATTCTCTGACCAAGGAACTGCACCTCATAGAGAACTCATGCTATCTAATTTAAGGGCAAAATAGCTACATGGAATTCTTTTGCACATGAGATTTATTTATTTCCCCATTTAGTTACTCAAGCATTTATATCAGTATGGACTCATGGATATTTATTTTAAACTTTAGGTTATAATCTAATACTACTTTATTCATTTTGTTGCTCAAATTGTCCCAGCTTTGGCATTGGAGGCTCTTTCAGTTGACTTTTGTTTCCCTTTGATGTACCCACATCAACATAGAGTTGTTTTATGAGTATCATCTTGCTTTCTGATACTCTAAGATACTCTAGGCTCATCTTGTGTATTTCCTGCTTTAGTTTTAAAATCAATCATTTTTCCAAAGAGTTCTGCTCCCTTTCATTGGAGAATGTTATTAGAAATCAAGTTCTGGGCTCTAGGTGTGTTTGTTGCTTCTACAGGGTTGTTGCTTCCAGGCCCTTTCAGGTGACAGAACAAGGAAATGTATGTGCATGTACTACCCTGGGTACATGCACACGTATATAAGTATTTCCATATATAACCATCTGTATCTATATTAAATTAAACATGGTTTCCTTCTGATATCGCCAACTCTATTTCATTACCCCATGGGCCATTCTAGCCTCCTCTCATTTCTTATCTGTAAACTCCCACTCCAACAGTGAGAAACCTGACTCTCACCATCTGCCATTCCTTTATTAATTGCTCAATTTCAGTACACATATACCCAGTACATGTGAACAGCAGCATCGGAACCAGTACATCATGAGAAATAGCTTAATCAACTAAAGACTTAAAAACTTCACTCATTTCTGAAGTTATCTAGTTTAGTATTTCTTTCCCCACCCTCTTCAGGGTGGCTCAGTATTTAAAACAGATTGTTGCCTCTTTCTTTATTCCAAACAAGGTTACCCCCAAATCCTAATTTATTTTTTAAAGTTACATACATTAAGATTCACTCTTCATGCTCTAAAATTCTATAGGTTTTGACTAATAGAATGTCACTTATTGACTATTGCAGTAACATTCAGAATAATTCTATTTCCCTAAAAGATCTCCTGTGCTTCAAGTATTTAACCCTTACCTATTATTTCCACTAGCAACCACTAATCTGTTTACCATCTCTGTAGTTTTGCCATTATTAGAATGTCATATAAATGGGATCAAACACTATATAGTCTTTTCAGACTGGTTTATTTTAGTTATTAATATAGATTTAATATGCATCTATATCTTCTGTAGCTTAATAGCTCATTTATATTTATTAAAGAATAATATTCCATTCTACAGATATACCACAGATGTTTTTATCCATTCACTTTTTGAAGGGCTTATATGTTGCTTCCAATTTGGGGTAACTATGAATAAAGTTGATAATGACATTCATGTGAAGATTTTCAAGTATGCTTACATTTCCAAATGGTATAAATATACAGGAGAATAATTACTTATGTAAGACTGTGCTCAGCATTGTAATAAACTGTTAATATCTTCCAAAATGGTTTTACCATTTAGAATTACCACCATCGGCGAATAAAAGTTTCTGTTACTCTGCATTCTCACCAGCAATTGGTATTATCAGTTTGTTCAGTATTAGCCATTTTATTAGTATGTCACATTGTTTTAATTTGTGACTCTCTAATTATAAATAATATTGGTTATCTTTTCATATGCTTATTTTCTATCTGTATATCTTCTTTAGTGATATGTCTGTTCAGATTTTTTACCCATTTTTTAATTGTGCTGTTTGTTTTGTATTGTTGAGTAATAAGAGTTCTTTGTATATTGTGAATGTAAGTATTAACTGTGTGCTTTTCAAATATTTCCTCCCATTCTATGGCTTATCTTTTGCTTCTCTAAACCATGTATTTCACACAGAAATTTTAAACCTTAGTATTTTTTGATAGTGCCTTTGTGTTGTATCTAAAAGTACATTGCAAAACACTAAGATACTTACAGATGAACAAAGAAAAAAATTATAGTATATTTCTCATCAGAAATTGTGCAAGCAAGAAGAAAGTGGAGGGAAATATTAAAAGTGTTGAAAAAACTATTGACCTAGAATCCTATTTACAATGGGATTTTTCTTAAACACTGAAGGAGAAATACTTTTCTTGGAGAAATACTTTCTCAGAGAAATAAAAGCTGAGGTATGCTCACTAGCAGATCTTCCCTGCAATCAATGATGAAAGATGTTTCAAAGAGGAAGCAAGTTATATAAATCAGAAACTTTATTTATATTAAGAAAGGAATAATATCAGAGAAGAAACAATTGAAAGTAAAATACAGTCTATTTTGCCTATTGTTAATTGACCTAAAATGTAATGGTTTGGGACGCCTGGGTGGCTCAGTTGGTTAAGCGTCTGACTTCGGCTCAGGTCATGATCCCAGGGTCCTGGGATTGTGTCCTGCATCAGGCTCTTTGCTCAGTGGGGAGCTGTTTGTGTCGCTCCCCCTGTTTGTGCTCACTCTCTGACAAATAAATAAAATCTTAAAAGAAATAATAAAATATAATGGTTTATTTAAAGTAATAATAACAATGCGCTAGGTTATTATAGCACATAGACAAGTGAAATAAATGATAGGATTGTCATAATGGATGGGAGGAAGGAACTGGGAATGCTTTGTTATAAGTTACCTGCACTCAAGTGAAGCAGTATAGTGTTATTTGAAGGTAAATTTAGGTTACTTAAAAAAAAATATTTTAAACTTCTGAGCAACTAATAACATGTTTTAAAAGAACAAGTTATATCTAAGTAGGGGAGAAAATGGAAACATATAATATGCTCTCAATGGGCTGAAATATGCACCACCTCCCAAATCTATATGTTGAAGTCTAAACCCCAGTAACTCAAAATGTGACTGCATTTGGAGATAGAGCCTTTAAAGAGATGACTAAGTTAAAATGAGACTGTTAGGACGGGCCCTCTTCCAATCTGACTGGTGTCCTTATAAGAAGAGAGAATTTGGACTTAGAAAGAGACACCAGGGATGCATGTGCACAGAAGAAAAACCATGAGAACAGGCAAAAAGGTAGTTCTGAAAACCAAGGAAAGAGGCCTCAGAATAAACCAACCCTGCCCATATCTTGATCTTGAAACTTCTACCCTACAGAACTGTGAGAAGACAAACCCATTGTTTAAGCCACCCAGTCTGTGATATTTTATTATGGTAGCCCAAGCAAACTAGTACAATACTCACTTAAAACTAGAGGAGAGAGAGAAACAAGAAAAAAATGGTCTGTATATACGAAATAAAGATAGACTGTCACAGTGGGTAACATATATATATATATGTTATAATATATATATATATATATATAATATTTAACTGTATGTTGTCTAAAAGAAATCCACTTTAATTATCAAGACTCAGAATACAAGGAAAGAGATAATGGAAGATATATCATGGTAACATTAAGCAAAAATAAGCTAGAATAAGTTGTATTAGTTTCAAACAAAGCAGACTTCAGAAAAAGGAAAATTTTCAGGGATAAAGAGGGACTTTACAAAATGATACAGACACCAATTCTCCAACAAGCATAACAATCTTAAATGTGTATGCACCTAACAACAGTGTCAAAATCTATGACATGAAACTGACAGAACTTCAAGGAGAAACATATGAATCCATTATTGTAAATGAGATTTCAACACCCTTCTTTCAGTAACTGATAGATCAAGTAGGAAGAATATCAGTAAGGATAAAGTTGACCTGAACATCACTATCAATCACCATGACCTATTTATTCCACATTTCTTCCCAAAGTTTTGACTTCCTTTTTAAAATATACATTTTAATGTATCAGAAGACTTATGTACCCTCATTTCATTAATATATTACTTATTTGTACTTCCAGATCATTTATTAAGCTTACAAGATGATTTATAATTTCTTCTGAAATCATTCTTCACAGAGCTTCTTGTATCTTCATCTAATTTCATTTTATTGCTAAGTCTGGTATTTCTAATTTTACTATCTTTTTTACATTTTACAAGAAGATATATCTGATTAATTTAGTTTTGAAAGAATACATGGAAAATGCATTGTAGTAAAACTTGCAAGTTAGAAATTTTATAATTCTGTCTTCATTCTTAAAGTTTGATTAGCTCTACATTCTATGTTCAAAATCACTCAGCAGAAGTTGATAAACATTGTTTTATGTTCTTCTAGCATCTAGTGTTGATAGTAGCGGAGTCATATTAGCTTCCCTTTTATCTCTATTGATTTTTAAGATTTTCTCTTGATTTTTATAACATTAGGGTTTAGTTGAATACGAGTTTTTAGAAGATTCATTGCTTAGTATTTCACAGAGCTTTTTGAAGCAAAAAGCAAAGACTTTATTCAAACCATGGAATTTTTTAATTATTATTTTTTTTAAATGTTCTTGTTTTATTTTTTAAAGATTTTATTTATTTACTTGACAGAAAGAGAGAGAGAGAGTACAAGCAGGGGGAGGGGCAGTGGGAGAGGGAGAAGCAGGCTCCCTGCTGAGCAGGAAGCCTGATGTGGGACTCAATCCCAGGACCCCGGGATCACGACTCGAGCAGAAGGCAGATGCTTAACCAACTGAGCCACTCAGGCACCCCATAATTATTTTTTATTATTAAATAAATTTTATTATTATTTTATCCTACTTACCATGATCTTGATTCAGTCCTCTTTGAACTCCTATTACATGTATATTAAACCCTGTTCATCTTATCCGTACGTGTATTAAAGGATGAGAGTCTGGAATGTTTGTTTTCCTCTACAGTTGTGCAGATTTGTTTCCCTGCTAGATATCTTTTCTGCATTTGGCTACTCTAAAAAAATAGCAGAACATGTCAACCTGCAGTCTTCTCTCTAAAGAGGCTGGAAGGCAGTGAGGTGGGATAGACTATCATAGCTGTGGAGGTAGTTATTGAAGGGTGAAGCTGAGTATTCAGTTTTCTCTCCTCTTCCTTAACCTCCCCTTTCTCCTCTTCCATTTCCTTCTTCTTCCCATCTTTTTCTTAATATTTTCCTTGCTTTCACCATTATTTTTAGAGAACTATTAAACATATGCTCCAGTGCCCACCTCGAATCAGAGGTCCTTTAAGCAGTGCATTCTAGGCCCTTATGAAAGAATTTAAGGTATTTTGCATATCTACTTCACATTTTTGTTGAAGTTCTCTTAGGCCAATCCCTAAGAATGAACTAATGTGTTCTACTATAGTATCTATGAACAGGACTGATTATGAAAATACAAAACCAGCAACTGTGCTGTACACACTACAGAAGGTCTCATAATTTTAGTACCATGATGTGCCAACCATATCTTTTAGGGTACTCGTTGTTTTTGCCAATTATGCTTATATGTCTTGCTTTTGAGGATACTCACTAGGATTAGCCTATACGGTCTCTGTATCATACCATAAAAATCAAGGTATATTTTATCTGATGCAATTCATGAAAAAAAAATCACATGCAATAGTATTTTTATTTTGCAGAAGTCAAGAATGAAGACTGGTCTACCAAACATCAATCCAAAATTCATGTCCTGCCAACAGAGCTCTCTATTGTCCCTTTATATTTGAGTCATTTCAATGAAGCCAAAATACATTCAAGATCACTGATGAGAAAGGTTAGTTGGTCAATCTAAATAAAATATTACAGTTTTTTTTTCTTTTTTTAAGCAACTAAATGAAGAAATCCTATGCCATTTTCCCCCTGGGTCCTAATACCCTTCTTTCTAAATGGTAGAAGTGGGGTTGAATAAAATAACTAGAAGGCAAAAACAAGATCATGCATTGTGAGTCTCACCAGTTTTTAACACCATGTTTTCAAGTGTTGAGTGAAAGAATGGTTGAATGAAAGATGAATTAATAAAATCAGGAGTAAATACACAATTATATAATCTGAGCACATGCCAGCAGTCCCAGTCTTCAGGAAGATATAGAAGTAAAAACCATTTGCTTGTATAAACAAACAACTGTCATTAAAACATTCCAACAATGAAAGACAATTACCTCAAATTAAGGTTATGCAAGATTATGTCTGTAACCCTGTGAGAGTATAAAAGGAAATTTTATGATTATAACAGCACTTGCCTAAATGATATAAAAATAATTAATGTTCTATTCCATCATCACCCTGGGTCTGAGCAGTTGAATCCGATAATGAGACTAAACTCTGAGTTGACTGAGTATATCATACTATTACTGGACATGTCTGGAAACATTTTCCTGATCAATAGTGGAATTTGTTTTAATCAAATGAACACAGACCTGTGCACCCATTTTATCCTATCTGAATAGAGTTTTCAATCCTTAGTTAGCATTACAACCTTGACTATCATATTCCTTTCTAGCACTAAAAAAAAAAAAAAAAAAAAAAAATCCTGCTGTTTTCTATCAATAAACTCTCAGTGAATTGCTTCACTAGAGCTGAGTTATTAAACTTTGTACTTTAACTTGTGCTTTCTTTTTATTCTTTGACATCAGAAGTGATATAAATAGAGTGCCTCTAACTTACTTGATACATGCCACATTTTTAACTTCACTGTTCCATTTGTTTTTTAAGACTTTATATAGTAAGTCAGGTATTTGAATATTTTTAGCATTGAAATAAATATATTTTCAAGGTTGTGACTTATGCTTGTGTCAGTTTTTACTCTATTTTTGTGTGTGTACAATGATAGCTCCTCACAGTGGATTGGTGTTAAATTCCAAATAGGAGACCAAGGTTTTGACTGATTACTGAGGAATGAGTAGAATATAACATAGTTCATGATCAGCTGAAGCTAAACTAGCACCTTCTGAATATTAGTTCTGTCACTTTTTACATAAGTAGGCAAGTTATTTAAACTCTGTTTCAGTCAACAGATATAGCTATTATAAGAATTAAATAGGTTAATAGATGTTAAGCACTAATAATCATGCTGGGCACATAGTAAGCATTTAACAAAAGAGCTAGCTGTTGTTATTATCCTCTTGTATTAATGTAGCTTAATATAGTCCCCAATGCTTATCACATTGCCTATTGGATAAGATCAGCCTCTTTTCATGAACTGTTTAAGTTCAAGAGTAATGAGAAATGTAGCTATGACATAGTACTTGGCACATCCTTAAGCATGCAGTAAATATTTGAGGAAGAAAATAATGTTAAATTAACCTGAAGAAGTGTGCAATTGTTCAGAGTTAGAATAATCTCAAAGAGATGATGGAAATGTGATGTTACTTTCTAAGACTGAGGTCCTAAAGTGCATGTCAAAGAATACTGTGTTCACAAATCCATTGCCAGCTAGTTTCTGTTACAAGGTGACTGATGGTAGTATTAGGTTGTGATATCATGGATATTATAATTTACTTAAAGCAATAACTACTTGGAGCATGGAAAAATGAACACCCAAAGAATATACCATATTATGCTTACTAGCATTATATAAGGAAATATAACTTTAGTATAACTAAAATAGAAAGTAACAAATTCACTTTCAAATTTTATAAACTCCCTAATATAAAGCAGGGCAAAGAACCAAATCAAAATAAATATAAATAATGTACTAAATATACATTATTTTGTAGTTATTTTTCGTAGATTTTGATAAGGTTAGAATCTCTATTTTAACTTCTATCTTAGAACAAAAGTAATAAAAATTCCATTGCTGAAATGAAACTACTACTGCTTGGGAAAGCTCTGTACTAAGCAAGGCACTTGAAATGCACATGATCCCACGCTTTCTTGTTTTCATAACAACTGGCCCTTCTCTATTTAAAAGTAAGCTGTCCTTTCGGAATTCCCTTTCTGTTTTGGTTCAATCACTTTTCTCATTTGTCTCCTCCTTTTCTAGGGGTGGTATATGATGATTAGATGTCTGCCCCAGCTGTTTCTAATTTAATGACTGGTTGTCTTTGGGAAATGACTTAGCAACTTTACTCTTTTCTTTAAATGGAGGCAGAATGTTTCACTATGTAATCACTCTATGTTAAACAAAGTTTCCTTATCCTACATTATGTGGATAAGACAAACACATGTTTTCACAGTTGGCTAATAAGACGGAAGAAAGCATTACAATTTAAAACTCTATGCACTGTGAATTGTGTAAGACTGTTGAATCACAAACCTGTACCTCTGAAACAAATAATACATTATATGTTAAAAAAAAAAAGAAGAAGATAACAGGAAGGGAAAAATGAAGGAGGGGAAATCGGAGGGGGAGAGGAACCATGAGAGACTATGGACTCTGAGAAACAAACTGAGGGTTCTAGAGGGGAGGGGGTGGGGGGATGGGTTAGCCTGGTGATGGGTATTAAAGAGGGCACGTCTTGAATGGAGCACTGGGTGTTATACGCAAACAATGAATCATGGAACACTACATCAAAAACTAATGATGTAATGTATGGTGATTAATATAACATAATAAAAAAAAACTGTCTATTTGGTGAAAGAAGAGAATAGGTTTTACAATTCATCAAAAAAAAAAAAAAAACACATCTAATGCAAACCGAAGATTTTTCTTTCTATAAATATTTTTGAGTAGTTTTTCCTATATTGACTCTAATAAATAATACCAAATATCAAAATTTTTTAAAAGTGCTCTAATGATACATGATATTTTCTCTCTCTCTTTTTTTAGGTTTTAAAACTTAAGTGCCTGCCTTCAGCTCAGGTCATGATCCCAGGGTCCTGGGATCGAGCTCCGCATCAGGCTCCCTGCTCCGCAGGAAGCCTGCTTCTCCCCCTCCCACTTCCCCTGCTTGTGTTCCCTCTCTCGCTGTGTGTCTCTCTCTGTCAAATGAATAAATAAAATCTTTTAAAAAAATATCAATCTATTCTAGTGCCAATAAATAAAATGGAGTTGGGTTTTATTTAATGAAGGAGTTGAGGCATTCTCAATATTTATCCCTAAAATTACTGTTAGACTGTAGAACTAGCATACGTTTTGTAAGAAGATTTAAGCTCTTGATCCACTTAAATATAACATATTAATTTCAGGGTTTTGATTTTCAACCCTAAATTGAAATACTACCTTTTTATCTTCTACCTACATCTTCTGTGCTTCCTAATTTTGGCTTCCTAATTTTGCACTGCTTCTTTCCTTTTGGGCACATTACTGGTAACCATATACAAACTGTATGGATGATTCTCTTTATCCTGCACAGCTCTAGGGAATATTTAACCTGTAACTGTTCTACTAAAGGCACTATAGGGAAAGGATTAGGTGGAATTGTGTCTAGTAAGTAGGACTCACTTAAGAAATAATATCTTTCTTTTCTGTTTTTATTCCAGTCTTCAGGGAGTGTATCTTTTAAGAAGATAGATATATAGAGGTATACATAGATATAGCTTTATTTATTTATTTATTTATTATTTATTTATTTATAGTCTGCTTCTCTCTCTCTGCCCTTCCTTGTGGGTACTCTCTCTCTCTCTCTCTCAAATAAATAAATAAATAAACCTATAAATAAAAAATGAATACATATATACATACATACCAAGACTCTGATGCCCAGCTTGGATTTGAATCCCCATTTCACCATTTTACGTATGTACTTGAAAAAATAACTTTTCTTTTTGTACTTTTGTGCTTACCTTTTATACTTTAGTTTTCTGATACATAAAATTGAATAGCCACTCAAATGTACAGTGTCTTCTAGGGTTGAAATGAAGTCAGTGAGATAATTCAAGTAAATGTCTTACCAAAACTATTGTCCAAAAGTAAATCTCATGATCAATAATTATTATTGCTAATGCTTTATCGTTATTAAAATTAGCTAACCTCAGAGGATTTAGAGTCTAATTGGGGAAAGAGGAGTTCACTGGCAATTTTAAGAGAATAGGAAGGCTCCTCTGAGAACAATAAAAGAACAAAAGATAAATATACAGTGTATTCTCATTATCCTTCTCTGAATCCTCACAGTTATGAGGTTAAGGATAAACAAAATTCACTATAGCATGAAAATAATCACTAAGGAACTGATAGTTTATGAGATTATTCTCTAGAAAATACCTCCCTCTTTCCCTTGCCAGCCACTTAACGTTACTGAGTATCCCTGCTCCTCTTCTCAAATTCTTTATCGATAACTCTGTTCACTTATTATAGTGTTCTGTAAACATTGTCAAAGCAATGCAAATGCAATGCAAATTAATTAGAAAGTGAATGTGCATATCCTGCAAGAATTACATTTTCATTATGTCAATAAAATTATGTTTGTGGACTATTTCAATCACATACAAAGCCACTGCCAAATGAAGATCTTAAAAAGTTGAGCAGTTAACAAAAAAAGGAAATATTGATAAAAGTTATATGTTATTTTTTTAAAAGAATGTTTTAGAAATCTGGATTTAATGTAGCTCTTTGGAGAAACTGATGAAAACTTCCTATATTTTATAAAAAAGACATTATTATCCTTTTGTAAAACTGAAATTTTGACAAAGGATATATTTCACACTATTAGAAACGTTAGAAAAAAACCTATGCAAAAAAGTAGCACTTCTAAAATGTATTTAAGAATCAGAATACAGTTGCCCTATGTGCTAACTCTTGCTAAAATAAACATGTAGTAACCTGAGTTTTTAGTTCTTAGTTTCATTGTCACCATCCCACTCCACTACTGTCATTGACACTGTTCCTTATGAAAATTTGATTGCAGTTTTAAATGGAATTACTTCAAGTGTCTTTTTCCTATACCAAACATCCTTTGATAATGAGAAGCTCCTGCATGTACCTGTTTCAGATACTCTGGTGGGCACAGGATCACTTAAGAAGAAAGTTAACTCAGATTTGGAAGGACATTTACAGCTTCCCAGGGAATATTTGTGTGCTATGCTAAGGAGCTTAATATTTAGGAGGCCACGAAGATGAATAAGCATGGGCACTGCATAATCAGATTTAGGTCATAGAAAGAGCACTTACACGAGACCCTGTCTGTGGCTGCTTCTGAGCTCATCTCTAGTCGTTGTTTCAGTAAACAGATTTGATTGTGTGTAATGGACAATACCTTGCCTCAGTATCACTATATCACTTGCTGTCTATCTTAGGGTCTCTCTGAAGCCTTTGGATACCTGAGAAACCACTCAGCACTTATGCGTGCATACACCTGGAAATTCTAGAGTGTAAATACTCCTTGGAGTAACACTTGGTCCGAGGGTAAAAGCCAGTGGATACATATTCCTCTTTCTATCTTCCCAGCAGATAATTCTGAGGCCCTCAGGACCAGCTAGATAACTCGCCTGTGCCTTTGTTTCCCCCCTTCCCTTTTCATTCTTTTCACTTCAGATCATGTTACCAAATCAGTTCCCTATATCTGAGATCCTATACCTGAAGGGGGCACATGGAGAGGGATAGGTCTTAAAGAATTCTAATAGAAGAGAGAAGAAAAGGTATATGGTGATTTTCATAATCCAAGAAAATATGATAAAAGCCTAACAAAGGCTATAGAGCAGTTATGGAGAGATGGAGTGAATTTAAGAGATATTAAGGAGATAGAGTCTGTTCAACTTTTAACTTATTAGATCTAAGGAGCAAGGAGAAGTATGGAGTCTAAGTGGTCTTGAAGAACATGGAGATGCTGGGGAATGTTATGAAAAATAGGGAAGGGCACTCTGAGGAAAAGATGATGAATTAAATCTGAACACATTAATTTTGTGGTCACTGTGTGTTATCTATGTAAAAACATCTAGACAGCAGTTGGAAAGGAAGGTTTGTAACTCAATTAATTTCTGGATTAGAGATTTATTTAGGACACCCACTCATGCAGAGAGGTCATCCACAAAATATACAGACTAAGGTGAGCACAGAGTTGAGGATTGAAATCTGGGGGATAAAATCAGAGAGAGAAAAAGAGGAGCTGAGCAAGAGCATGGGATGATATTACAAGGAGTTAGATTCTTCATCAATCCAATTAAACCAAGTATCATTTTTAAAAAGTACAGAAAAATGAAAGAATTTATAAATCTAAGGCAAAATTATTTAGAATATGAGTCAAGAAAACTAAGAAATCTGGATTCAAATCATAGATGATTTGAATAAATCCAACTGCCAAAATATATTTTGGTTTTTGTGAGCAAATCATATTTGAGCAGATAAAATATACTGCTACAATAAAGTTTTTCAGGAACAGTGGTGGTGAAATACTTTATTTGATGATACAGTCATTGATATGGGCTTATTATATAGTTATGGAATTTTTTTGGTGGTTTTGGAAGAGCTTGATGAGAATAAAGGTGAATCATGTAGTTATGACCATGAGAAAGCCAGATAAGAAGGATTATAATTATAATCACCAGTTCAACCAACCTTCATCAGTGACATGTTTGATATCCATTTGTAGTGTACAAGAACAAGTATTTTAATTAATCTTGAAGCATACAATGGAAAAACCAATCTTTGCTATTATACAACAGTTGTTCTGCAAGAAAATTATCATTACAAAAGGAGTTTTTATAATTGGACTATATAATTTCATTTTAATCTTTATAACTGCTTAGACATAATTTTTAAAGTATAAATACTTCATTGTTTTATAATTCCAAACTTATCATGCATACTTATTGAATGTTTTGATAGCACCAATTTGGGAAAATATTACTGAGGTACAGAGAGAAGAGCAAAATAAGTAAAGGTTTTGATCATGATATATTTCTTTTTTTGAATAATTTGTTTTTGTCCAATATCAAAAATGTGTCAAAGCTTTTATGGTAATGCTGTTTCTTTTTAATGTGGTATTTGATATTAGTGCTAACAGACTAATTGCTAAAATCCATTTTGTTGCTTTATATCTTTAAGTTTCATAGTTTGGGTTATAGCCAGGAACATATTTATCATCTGCAAAAATAAATCTTTTTTTTTTAATTCAGAGTTTTCAATATTTAAATGACCACCAGGCCATGTCTCTACTTTGGAAAAATGTGGAGGTAAACACTAAAATTTGTGTCATTTCTATGTTTTATTAAGAGATGCTAATTATTTAAAATAAGTTTGGGCCCCCCAGGTGGCTCAGTCAGTTAAGTGGTGGGCTCTTGATTTCAACTCAGGTCATGATCTCAGGGTCCTGGGATTGAGCCCCATGTTAGGCTCCACTCTTAGCGGGGAGTCAGCTTCAGGATTCTCTCTCTCCCTCTGCCCCTCCCCCTGCTCACACTCTCTCTCTCTAAAATAAATAAATAAATCGTTAAAAACATACAGCTCGACTGTTACCTGTAGCATGTTGTAACAAGTTCCAAATTTATTCTATATACTCAATACTCAACTTCATCAATAATATCTAAAATACTGCTATTTAGCATTTTATATTTTATGAGTTAAAATCATTGATTTATATTTAATATGAACTGTCAATAATCTCATAAAATAAAATGTGAATCAGTTTTGTAAATTAGATAGGAAATGAATCTCACCCATCTCTATGTCTCTGGTAACCAGCACAGTGCTTTGAGCATAGCAAATGTCTTGGAATTTGTTAATGAATATATGAAGAAAACTCTGAATTAAGAGAAATCAGACTATGTAATAGTACTAAGCATCAACACTAAATATTCAAACCATGCCATAGAACCTGTTATGAACATATTTTACAAACATGGTTGATACCAACTTTAACTTTACCCTTTATCATACAAGGTCAACAGTGGAAAATTTAATAAAGCACTACAATAGGCCTTTAGTTCCTTTTTGTGTTCTGAATTTTCATCCAAGTGATTTGCTCTAGGATGTTCATGATGACTGTGCCTTTCAGTGTCTCACTAAGGATACTCTTCATGGAGAGTACCCCATTCTCTGGGTTGTCTTCTGACTCTGTAGTAAAAACTGCCTTAGTTTATGTTGATTTTACTTAGGGATTTGAATTTTTTCAATAAAGTTAATCTAATAAACTAATCTATGCTAAAGGTAAATGTAATTTTCTCTAGCCAGGAAGAGATGTTTTAACAGGTGCCTTCAAGAGTCAATAACTTAATCCAAAAAGTGTTTTTGATGGTGCTAATTTTCAGGATTCATATTATAATAATGGGGGAATGCACTGAAAATGAAAAACCTAAGTAATATATGATGGTTATTTTTAAATATTTAAAAGAATCTTTGATAGTAGAAAACATATTTGTTTTGAATTGCTATAAAGATGTAATTATTGGGTATATTTGCATGGAAAAAGTATCTTCAAGAGACTGTTTTCCATTAGAGCTTTGCATAAATGGTGTTGTTGCCTTATATGAAGTCTATTTCTTTAATGTTACTTTGTTTCTCTAGATCTCATTCAGGGTCTTCTCTTATACTAGAAATTCTCTAAGGTAGATGACTTGTATTCTAAATTATTAAACTAACTATATTTTAGTGCAGGATTCCTTGTTTTGTTTTTCAGGTGTATATACTGAATTTTCTATCATTTATAAATCTTATTGAATGTTCTGAAGAATTCTCAAACTCAACATATCTTAAACTGAATTACCTTTCTTTTCACTTCCATTTCTTAAAAAAAGAAAAAAATATTACTCTAATGAATGACACTTGTCTACCTTATTGCCCAAACCAACATTCTAGAATAGGTTTTCAGTATAATAGAGATTTAAAAAGGCTGGTGTTTGAAGTCAGATTATCCAAATTTGAAGATTTACTGTTTGGGGATTGGACAAGTTAGTTCAGCACTCTGAGTATTTCTCCTCATATACAAATTTAACTTATAATTATAGTGCTCTTACAGCTATTTTAAGGATTAGAGGAGACAATCCATATAAAGTACTTAACATATATCCTTTCTTATAGAGCACTTAACACATATCATTTACATCATTTCTTATATGTATTCTTTTAGTCATCTCATCTAATCAGTTATAATTTATAGACTTGCTTTTTAAATGATGATTCTTTCACTGTACTTTCCTCTGCCTTAGGTTTTCCAACACTCACAAATTTTAATACAGAAGCTTCCTTTCTCCACAGAGTTTTCCTCTTCCATATACTTCAAAAACTATGACCAGCGGCGCCTGAGTGGCTCAGTCGGTTAAGCATCTGCCTTGGGCTCAAGTCATGATCCCAGGGTCCTGGGATCGAGCCCTGCATTGTGCTCCCTGCTCAGCGGGGAGCCTGCTTATCCCTCTCCCTCTGCCTTGCCGCTCTGCCTGCTTGTGCTCTATATCTCTGTCAAAAACTATGACCAGATTATCTTTCCAGAATATACATCGATTATCATTCCCTTATTAGAATTGCATCAGTGATGACCTTCCATCTTGAGATTAAATTCTAAACCCCTTAGGAAGGCATCAAATTTTTAATTCTACTCATCTTCTGTTGGTCCTCCCACATATATTTTGTAACTCATTATACCAAACCACTCGTACTCATTTGAATGCACCAGATTTTTTCACATCTCTGTAGTTTGCACATACTGTTCCCTTTTTATTATATTGTCTTTGCCTTATTTCTTCTAAAAACAACAACAGTAACAACAAAAATCTATAACCTTCCAAAAATTGTTCTCTTGTCTCCAAGCTGGATGAGGTTCCTTTTCTCTATGTCCCCATAGCTTTGTGTGAAAATATCTTATGTTGTTTATAATGTCCTGGTGTTGTTATGTATAATGTGTTATTATGTGTTATTATAATGTGTTGTTATTTG
Source organism: Halichoerus grypus (assembly GCF_964656455.1). Lineage (NCBI taxonomy): Eukaryota > Metazoa > Chordata > Mammalia > Carnivora > Phocidae > Halichoerus > Halichoerus grypus. The sequence continues at coordinate 47,553,650 of NC_135714.1, forward strand.
TTAGTTCAGATTGATAAGGATGTAAGGGCAGAGATTGGACATTCTGAGTGTCCATCATAGTGCCTGGCACTTACTAAGGGTGCAATAAATGTTTGCATTTATTCTCTACAATTATTCAGCCCAGCATTACTGAGTTTTAAAGAAAAGCACTGCTGGATGTTAGATCCAGATCCACAAAACTGTTATTGTTTTAATCTCTTGTGCCCCTTAAAGTTAAAATTTTAATACACTGGTGATACTATAAAAAAAAAAAAAAACTATGACAATGACACAGGAGATCAATCTTCTCACCACATGTGCATATCACAGACTTTCTGCTGACCCCCCAAAAATGTGCTAGATTGATCCTGTTATCAACATCTCCATCACCACTTCCTTTAACAGTACACTTCAGAAGCTACAGATCTTTTCATAGTTTTACACCTCTTTTTAGATTTTCACAGTTGAGACTGCTACGTGTCTGTAATATTCTTCAGCTCTATATTTTTTGCCCAAAGTGTGATAAAATGTCTATATAGTGACCCATAATTTGTTGAATTGTTCTTGTGAATAGGTACAGAAAATCATAAGCAGAAAAAGCCATGTATTTATTCTCTCATTTCCAAATCAAGAAATTTGAAACATAACTCTGTAAATCTATTTTACTGGCATATATATCCAACAGAGAAATTTAAACTGTAAATCTGATTGTGAAGCTGAGGAAGACAAAGTTGCTAACTCAAAGAACATATTTATTCCTCAGGATTTTCTTGGAAAAAAATTAAGATTATAATCTTATGAATAAAAAAAATAATAGCTAGTGTAGTCTCTGCATTTATTTAAAAGATAAAATTTAAGTAACTCATCTGACTAAATTAAATTTTAAAAATTTATTAAAAAATACTTTTAACTATATAACATTTCTTTATACAGTTGGAATCAGTAAGGCTTTGGTTACTTTCAAAATTATAATTCTGGGACTTTATTTTTATTCTATCAGAAAAAAATGACTATTCCAGCTTTTCCTTTTTCAAATAATTTCTACTCCTTGGGTTACAAAATTAAGAGCCGAGAGAAGGCAATTCAGTACTTATGTGTCAAATTTTTGAACATTTTTTTTAAATTTATGGCAATGTCTGAATATTTTTTAAAAGCTGAAAATATTTTCAATGTGAATATAATAACAAAAAGAATAGAAATGTTCTACAATAATGGATAGACAGGATTTTTAACAATAATTGTCTATGTTAGTAAAGAATATAAAAACTAGGCCAAAAACAAAATGGAGTGAAAATAATATAAGGAAAAAAATCTGTGTGTTAAGATGTAGTTTGATCTGCTTACATATTTGTAAATTAATTTTAATCTTATAACCCCCTATGTTTAGACAATAGAATATATTAGTAATGAGCTATTTATATAATCATAACAATTAATTCTAGCCATACTTTTCCTGATGAAAACACATTGCATGAAAATATGGACCTTGGAAAACCTAAAGTATAATCCCCTTTATGTATCTTATGATTTATTTCATAATTCAAATGAACCATTTCTGCCTTCAAAATAAAATGGTAGCTCAGCCCAGTTTATTCATCCATTCAACAAATATGGGCTGTTGTACCTATCATGTGTTCAGTATATTAGAAAAGTCCTAAGAATAAAAAATTAGGCATGGGTTCTGCTCTCACAGACCTTAGAGTTCAGTGAAATAAACAGAGTAATATTTTAGAAATTACTAGTGTAAACAGCATTCATGTAAAATTGCAACTTTTATAAAAATTCTAAAGAGCAGGTTTGATATAGTACTGTGAGATCCAGGGCAATGGACTTGGAGAAATTAGTGTCTTCCTTCAGGAAGGTTAGAAGCTTAATTGATATTTGAAGGATGATTAGGAAGAGCAACAAGTCATAGTGACAACTTCTACAAAAGCACCATGAAAGAAAAGGAAACCAGTATGGAGAAAAATATCCATAGTGAGAATTATTTAGCAAATATTTTTTTTATTAAATACAAATTAGAAAATGTAATTAGAAGGGTAAAAAAAATCTACAAAATGTAGAAATCAAAATCAACTATATAACATATAGAGATTTTAATTTTAATTAGAATTTTTTAAAAGTATGAACCCCAAATAGCTAAAGCAATCTTAAGAATTAAGAGCAAAGCTGGAGGCATCACACTCCCTGATTTCAAACTATATTAAAAGCTATAGCTATTGAAACAGAATGTTATTGACATAAAAACAGACATAGATCAATGGAACAGAAGAGATAGCCCAGAAATAAGCCACAAAAATGTGGTCAATTAATTTATGACAAAGGAGTCAAGAATACACAGTGGGGGATAGAACAGTCACTTCAATAAATGGTATTGGGAAAACTGGACAACTACAAGCAAAAGAACAAGGTGTGACCACTACCTTATACCATACATAAAAATTAGTTCAAAAGGGACTAAGGACTTAAACCTAAGATCTAAAGCAAAACCTGTGGAAGAAAATGTATGTAGTAAGCTACTTGACACAGGTCTTAGCAATGATTTTTTTTAATCTAACACCAAAAGCAAAAACAACATAAGCAAAGATAAACAGGTGGGAATACATTATGTCTACAAACTTCTGCCCAGCAAATGAAACCATCAACAAAGTGAAAAGACATCCTACTGAATGGGAGAAAATATTTGCAAATTATATATCTAATAAGGGGGAAATATCCCATATGTATAAAGTTCATACATCTTAATAGTGAAAAACAATTGGATTAAAAAATGGGCATATGATCTGAATAAACCTTTATCCAAAGAAGACATACAGATAGCCAACTGACACGTGCAAAGATGAATCATTAATCATCAGGGACATGCAAATCAAAACCACAATGAAGTATTACCTCACATCTATCAAAATGGCTAGATCAAAAAGACAAGAAATAACAAGTTTAAGTGAGAATGAGGAGAAAAAGGAACTTTCATGCATACTTGGTGGGAATGTAAATTGGTGCAACCACTGTGGAAAACAGTATGGAGTTTCCTCAAAAAGTTAAAAATAGAAATACCATATAATTCAGTAATTCCAAACTGGTATTTGTCCATTACTTACAAATAACCAAGATATGGAAGCACCTGTAATATCCATGGATACATGAATGAATAAAGAAGATGTGCTATATATTACAATGGGATATTACTCAGCCATAAAAATGAATGAGATTTTGCCATTTGCAACAACATGGATGGAGCTAGAGGGTATTATACCAAATGAGGTAAGTCAGACAGAGAAAAACAAATACCATATGATTTCACTTATAAATAGAATCTAAAAATCACCAAACGAACAAATCAAACAGACTCTTAAGTACAGAAAACAAACTGGTAGTTATCAGAGGGTTATCAGGGGGATGAGCAAAATAGATAAAGGGGACTGAGAGGTACAAAATTCCAGTTATAAAATAAGTCACAGAGATGAAAAGTTTAGTGTAGGTGATACAGTCAATAATACCATAATGGCATTGTATGGTGACTGATGGTGACTACACTTATCATGGTAAGCATTGAGTAATGTATACAATTATTGAATCAATACCCTGAAACTAATATACCATTGTATGTCAATCTTACTTCAACAACAAAAATTATAGACTAGATTTTGATAGCATTTTGACAGAGGCACTGGGAATGCTCATGTTCTCCTTGCTAATGGTGTCTCTTCTGTGTGTGTGTGTGAGAGAGAGACAGAGACAGAGAGACAGAGACAGAGAGACAGAGGAGAGAGAAACAGAGGGAGTTGGAATGAGGAGAATAATAGAAAATGTGAAACAAAGTACAAAAAAATTAAAAAGTGTGAGTGTTATATATTTCTCATAGAGGGGAATTTTTTTTTTTTTAGTTTTAAATTCAATTTAATGAGAGTACATTGTTCTTTTCCCGCTTTTCAATATATTTTCCTTGAACAGTAGTTGCATGTTTTCCTTTTGGTGAAAGTATAGACATAGCATATTGTATCAGGTGACCATATTAAATATTTAGTTTTCTTCCCAATGATTCCTTTTTCTAAGATCTTATACTACAAATAAGCATTAATAATTGTCCTCTTAAAACTAAAGTTAAAATCTTTCTCCACATCTATCTTCCATTCTTCAAAATAGTATTTGATTCTTTTATTATCTGCTAATGTTCTTCATAAATAAGAGACATTTGTCTAGAAGGGAATTCATAGAGATTGTGGTTTCCTGCCAAGGTTCAGCGTTCTAGAGGGGAGGGGAGTGGGGGGATGGGTTAGCCTAGTGATGGGTATTAAAGAGGGCACGTTCTGCATGGAGCACTGGGTGTTATATGCAAACAATGAATCATGGAACACTACATCAAAACTAATGATGTAGTGTATGGTGATTAACATAACACAATAAAATAAAATTTAAAAAAAAATAAAAAAATAAAGAACAGGGATTGTGAGACAACTAGGATTTCTGAAAAAAAAAAAGAAAATGGAAGTTTTTAGTTAATCTAATCAATCAGGCTATATAGCTGAGTTAAGAGATTATATTTCTCTTATTTCAGAAAGCAATTATTACTATGTGAAATATAAAGATTTTAATTAATTACAGAAAATACCCATTTTATTATTTTTTTCTATTTTTAAAATTTAAATTCAATTAGCCAACATATTAGTTTTTGGTGTAGTGTTCAATGATTCATTAGTTGCGTATAGGCTCAGGCTGCCATAACAGAATACTATAGACTGGGGGGCTTAAGCAACAGAAATTTATTTTCTCACCATTCTGGAGGATAGAAGTCTGAGACATCGGGGTGCCATCACGATTGGGTTTTGGTGAGCACCCTCTTCCTGCATTGTTCTCACATGGCAAAGAGAAAGAAAATAAGCTCTCTGGTGTCTCTTTTTAAAAGGGCACTATTCTCATCATGAGGTTGGACCCTCATGAACTCTTCTAAATCCCAAAGGCCACCTCTCCATCACATTGGGATAGGGCTTCAACACATAAATTTTAAAGGGACACAATTCAGTCCTTAGCACCTGTATTTTTTTTAAATTTATTCAACAAATGTTTATCTAGTACCTATGCACTGGGTGCTCTTTTATGCTTAAACTCACTCTTTTCTCAGAAATCTTCCTACTTTCTAAGCACACAGGCTCTTGTTATACCTGACTAAATTTCAGCAAAGCACAGATTGAGTAAAAAGAAACTTCATATTTACTCCTCACATTAAAAAAAAAAAAAAAAACTCATGATATGTATGGTTGTATACTATGAACATTGCATTATATTAGAAACTTTAAAATCTGGACATATTTGTATTAATATAAATATGACTAAAAACCAGCAACTTGAATATATTCAACGCAACTCTGAAGTTACTGAACTTGTATATGAATATAATAGCATGTGAACTATGTCAGGAATTAAAATGTAAATATTCTTGTTTGTACTGAAGAATGATAAGTATATCTAATAGAATAAAAAGTTATTCTTTGAGTACAACAAAATATCTGTAAACATGCTATGGTCTATAATTTATTTTATCATTACTTTTACTTGCCAGAAATGGACCTACAAGTTAGAGTTCAGAATTTAATTAGAAATTCTTTTTGATTTCTTGGAATTAAAAATGTTTATTTGATACATGAATGGATTATTTCACTATAATTAATGATAATTATAAAGACTGCAGGAAAAGCTGAACTGTATTTTTCTCTTGATTGTTCTTATAGTGTAATAAGCATTAAAATTTTAGCATAGTAGTTACAAGAACAGAATTGAGACAATTTGGGTTTAAATTCTCTCTAAAATTTATAAGATGACCGTTGGAATATTACATGTCTCTTTGTTCATTTTCTTCATCTTTAAAATTAAAATTATAAAATTTAATATTTATTATACTCTGTATTTGTTCCTATTGCTGCTCAAGAAATTGCTACTAATTTGATGGCTTGAACACAAATTTATCTTAAGATTCCAAAGATCAGAAACCTGAAATGAACCTCACTCAACAGAATCAAGCTGTCAGCAGGGCTGTTTCTTTCTGAAAGCTCTAGGAAGTAATCCCTTTCCATAACCATTCCTAGTTTCTAGGGGCTCCTAGCCTGTGGTCTCATTCTATCTTTTCAGCCAAAAATGCCAGGTTGAGTCCTGGCAAATTTGCTTCCCATCACATGGTTCCCATTTCCTCCATCTTACATGTTTAAAGAACACTTGTGGGTTACACTGGCTTCACCTGGGTAATCTAGTGTAATCTACTTATCCTCTGATTAGCATCCTTCATTTTATCTGCAACCTTAATTGCCCCTGGTCATATAACATAAAATATTTACAATTTTCAGGAAGATTAGGATGTGCACATTTGAGTGGGGAGGGCATGTTATTCTGCCAACCACATATACATTCTACACGCCAGGAGCTATTCTACATCCTTCTATGAATTAAAACTCATAAATTAAAGCTGTGGATTATGTACTTCATCTTCACAGGAACCTATATGTATGGTATTATTATCTCCACTTTACAGATCATTCAACTGAACATAATAGTAATAAGCATCTCGGAATATCACATTTAAATATAGGGATGGTATCAGGATTAAATGATATATACAAAATTCTTAATTAGGCTTTAGCACACAGTACATTTTAATTACTATATAATATTATCTTAATCTGTGTCATTCTTATTCTATGTTCCTTAGAGCACTCTTCTTAAATAGGAATACTCTGCAGAAATAAACCATTGTGGCTTCTATTTAAATATAACAGATTAAATCACATGTTTACAACCTCTCCCTTCTGAAAGCACTCTGAAAGTAAAATGGATAAAAAGAACAAAAGCATATAAAATATACAAGAATAAAGAAAATAGATAGAGCATGACAGCAATGCTTTTACAATTGGAAATCAAATAAGTCATAAGTGACTTAGAAAAGCAAAGAAAATTAAACCATAAACCAGCAATTGGGGAATTTGATGTGTAAGATTAATCACATCACAGAATCCTAAAAAGACTAAGAAATTGGAAGCACTGGATTCTTGACAAAGTATAGCTGCCTTTAACACACATTGGTATAAAAAAGGTAGGATTATTGGTTTAAAAGTGTAGAGGACATAATCTAAACCCTAGAACATCCCTTACCCAGCCAGTTTACTCCCTGGAAATACTGAGGCAGAAAGAATTTGGACACTAGGACACAATCATGTGGGAATCCCACCCAGTCAGGTCCTTTTCTTAGCTGTGCTCTCATCCCACAGAGGCAGTAATAGCTTATTCCTATGCCCCTCTCTGGAGAATTTCCTTTGTCTCACCCAGAGATGCCTGGGAGTTATATTACCTCCACCCCAAAGAAGGAATGTAACGTATTACTGATAGAAAGGTACAGAATCATCCTATGGTGAGGTTTATGTTCCAGATCACCGCCATTTCTCTCCTATGGATCAGGTCTAGGCTATAATTTATCTCTGACCATAGTCATTTTGCTTCCTTATTCAACCTCCCTCACTTTATTTTATGTTTGTGCTAACGATAACCTCCCCCACTAAGTCATAAGCATCTATATTCCTGTATTAGGCTGTGCTGTATTGGCACCTAACCTGATTACGGGGCACTCTACTCAATATCTGAACATGGAATAAAATTCCACAAACTGAAAATTAAGAACTGAGGCCCATCCTCTCACTTAGCTCTAAGAATGTTGAGTTGTTAAACTTCAACACACAATTTAGGGGATTGGAAAATTTCTTTCTAGGGAAACATTAATTCAAGAGAAAAGAGCTATAGATATTGAGAGTTGAAGTTATCTAAATAAAAGGGCAAAACTAGATCACCTTAGAGAAAAGTCTACTAGTTAAACATACTGCTCCCCCATACACAGAGCGCAGATTTCAATTAAATTTTTATTACTTCTCTCCTAGTCATCATGAATCATCAGATATTTGCAGAAATTTCGTGTTTGTGTGTGTGTGTATGCATATATATGTATGTCTCTCTCTATATATACATGTGTGTATACATATATATAGAGAGAGGAGACAGAGAGACAGAAAGGGAGGGCAAGAGAGAGAAAGAGAAAGAAGGAAATTCAATTCCAAGGAAATAAAGGGAGAAATAAATCAATAGAAATTATACTAATTATGGTACAGCCATAGCTACTTGAGAGATAGTTTGGTGGCTTCTTATAGAACTAAATATATTCTTATCATAGGATCCTGTGATCATGCTCCTTAGGTCCACATAAAAACATACAATAGATATTTATAGCAGCTTTCTTCATATTTGCCAAAACTTGAAAGCAACTAAGATGTCTTCCAGTAGATGAATGAATGAACAAACTGTGGCACATCAAGACAATGGAATATCATCCAGCACTAAAAGGAAATGAGCTGCCAAGCCATGAAAAGACAAAGGAACTTTAAACGCATATTGATAAATGAAAGAAGCCAACCTGAAAAGCTACTTAATGTATGATTCCAACTATATGGCATTCTGGATAGGGCAAAACTATGGAGATAGTAAAAAGATCAGTGGTTGTAAGGGGTTGTGGGGTGGGGGGAAGAATGAATAGGCATAACACAGAGGATTTTTAGGGGAGTGAAATACTCTGCATGATACTATAATTACAGGTACATATCATTATACATATGTCCAAGCCAATAGAATGTAGTGAACCATAACTTAAACTATGAACTTCGGGTGATTATGATGTGCCAATATGCTAATGTAGGTTCATCAACTGTAACAAGTATACCACTCTGGTGGGGGATGTTATGCATGAGTTGGGAGAGAGGGTATATTGAAAATCTTTATACTTTCCTATCAATTTTACTGTAAATCTAAAACTACTGTAAAAAATTGTCTCAATAAAAAAATACTAATTTTCTCAGAGAGATAAAAAATGATTTGCTTTCATTACACAGAAGAAGGAGACTTTAATGTAGAAATTTCAGAAAAAAATAAATCCTGGTAGCCAAAAAAGAAAATTTAATTGATGGTATATTCCCTAAGGTAAATATAGTCAATATAATAAAATCAAAAATGTATAATGATGAAAAAAGATAGATGCTTATTCCTCACACTAATGTTTCAAAAGTGTTCTCAATAGATATCTAGATTTATTGTATTAAATTAATAAATAGATAAAATAGGTGCTATGAAGAAGCTAACCACAGAATTGCTGTCTCAATAGGCTTATTAGTAAAATTGTATTTGAAAAGGTATTATTTGAGCAAAGACAAAAAGAATGATTTAATAAAGATAAAAGCAATCATTAATGCATTTGAATGAGGTAAAATAGAATATGCATATAAATATATACATAGAAATATGTATACGTACACACACACTCTGAGAGCAGACAGAATATGTATTTAATACATACATACAAGTGTGTGTGTGTGTATATATACGTGTACAGCTTTTTTTTTCTTTTGGTAAAGTAATAATTAGGTCACCCGATAAAGACCAAAAAAACACAAAATAAGAAATACTAAGATAAAAATAACTACACATAAAGAGAATATTAAAAGAATCAAAGGTGCACTCCATAAAAATGAATTTAGAAATATGGAACAAATGGATAATTTTCCAGGAAAATGAAATTTACTGATTGCAAAATAATTGGAAAAAATATGTAATTCAATTATGATTAGGTAAGGCATAGAAACTATCAAAGAACTATCCATCAAAAATGTACCAGGACAGTTCTACCAAATTTTGGGGGAAAAGGGATCATTCTAATTCCATTAACAGTATTCCAGAGGATATAAAAAGAAGAAAATATTTGTGGTACTTAAAAATATCTATTATACACAAATAAAATAAATACAGTATCAATTTTATGTATGAACATTGCTGTAAATATCCTAATATCAGCAAACCAAATTCAGCAGCACATTAAATAAATAATATATTAATACATGGTCAATAGGGTATAAATTATCAGTATCAGGAAATTTATTAATATTTATCTTATTAATATATTTAAGAAAATACATTTATCATTTTGATAGAAAATGAAAAAACAGATTGAAAAAAGAAAATCAAGACCCATCCACTCTCTCTTTTTTCTCTTAAATCTATGAAAAGATATGAGGATCAATTTAATGGATTTCCACATAGATTTTAGTGTCAGGAAAATGTTTCTCTCCAAAAACTATGTTGGTTTTGTCTTATGACATAATGAGAAAAGTAAAACTTGTCATGTTTTCTTTATTTCCTTGGCCTTCAAGAAACTAAATTTAGCTTTCAATTGAAATAACTAATTATGTTTCTGGAATATTTATTTCCTCTTTCCAAAAGATTTCTGATTTATATTTTTAATTTTTTTCCATCTTTACTGAGATATAATGGACATATAACATTCTATTTAAGATACACAACATGATGATTTGGTACATATATAATGTGAGATGATTGCTACAATAAGGTCAGTTAACATCTCTATATGTTCGTATAATTATCTCTGGGAGCGCATGTGCATATGGTGAGAATCTTTAAGATTTATTCTCTTAGCAACTTTCAAGCATTTAGTTAACTATAGTCATTATGCTGTAATATTTGATTCCCAGAACTTATTCATTTTATAGCTGGAAGTTTGTACTTTTCCACTAACATCTCATGTTTTCCCCCACCCACCATCCTTTGATGACCACCCTTCTAGTCGGTTTTTATGAGGTTTTTTTTTTTTTTAGACTCTTTATGTAAGTGAGATGATACAGTATTTGTCTTTCTCTGACTTATTTCACTTAGCATAACGCCCTCAAGGTCCATCCACATTGTCACAAATAAAAAGATTTCCTTCTTTTGAAGGCTGAATAATATTCCATAGTGTGCATATACCACATTTTTTTTTGCCCATTTATCCATCGATGGACATGTAATTCTATTATGTTCTATTGGTCTATGCATTTGTTTTTATGACAGAATCATACTGTATTGTTTACCATAGGTTTGTAATATAGCTTGAAATAGTGTGACGCATTCAGCTTTTTTCTTTCACAGGATTGCTTTGGCTACTCTAGGTCTTTTGTGATTCCATATGATTTTACAGTTGTTTTCTCTTTCTGTGAAAGATGCCATTAAAATTTTGATAGGGATTGCACTGAATCCGTAGATGGCTTGGAGTAGTATGGACAATTTTAACAATATTAATTCTTCCAATCCATGATGTATCATTCTGTTTATTTATGTCTTCTTCAATTTCTTTAATCAATGTCTTATAATAATCAGTGTACAGAATTTTTTCACCTCTTTAGTTAAATTTATTCCTAAGTATGTTGTTTTTGATGCTTTTGTAAATAGAATTTTCTTTTTCAAATATTTCACTGCTAGTGTATAAAACACAACTGAATTTTATATATTGATTTTGTATTCTACAACTTTACTGAATTCTTTTATTAGTTCTAACAGCTTTTTGTTTTTATTTTAGTGGAGTCTTTAGGATTTTCTAAAGACCATCTGCAAACAAACAAAAATTACTTCTTCCTTCACAACTTCTATGCCTTTTTTTTCTTTTTAACTGACTAATTTCTCTGATTAAGACTTCCAGTACTATGTTGAATAAAAGTGGTGAGACTAAGCATTCTTGTCTTATTCCTGATCTTAGAAAAAAAGCTTTAAATCTTTTTTCGCCAAGTATTAGCTGTGGACTTGTCACATATGGCCTTTATAATGTTGAGATGCATTCCTTCTGTGTCAGTTTGTTGATTCAACATGAAAGGATGCTGAAATCTGTGAAATTTTTGTATCTATTGAGATGACTATATGACATTTATTTTTCTTTTTTTTTTTTAAAGACTTTATTTATTTATTTGACAGAGAGAGACTCAGCGAGAGAAGGAACACAAGCGAGGGAGTGGGAGAGGGAGAAGCAGGCTTCCTGCTGAGGAGAGAGCCTGATGCGGGACTTGAACCCAGGACCCTGGGATCATGACCTGAGCCGAAGGCAGACGCTGAACCGACTGAGCCACCCAAGTGCCCCTGACACTTATTTTTCATTCTATTTATTTGGTGTATAACATTTATTGATTTGCTTATGTTGTTAACATCCTCGCACACAAGGGATGAATTCCACTTAGTCATGGTATATGACCCTTTCAATGTGCTGCTGAATTTGGTTTGCTAATATTTTGTTGAGAATTTCTGTTTCTATATACATCAGGGATACTGGCTTATAGTTTTCTTGTAGTGTCCTTGTCTGGCTTTGTTATTAGGGTTATGCTGGATTTGTGAACTGAGTTTGGTAGGGTTCCTGACCCCTCTGCTTTTTTGAAGAGTTGAAAAGGATTGGCATTAATTCTTCTTTAAATGATTGGTAGAATTCTGGTCCTGAGGTTTTGTTTGTCGGGAGGCTTTTGATTGCTAATTCAATCTTATCATGGTCTATTTGGATTTTCTATTTCTTTATGGTTTAGTCTTTGCAGGGTATGTGTTTCTAGGTACTTATTCATTTCTTCTAGGTTATCCAATTATATGAAGTATAATTTTTCATAGTTGTCTCTTATGATCATTTGTATTTCTGTATTATCAGTTACAGTGTCTGCTCTTTCTTACTTTGAGTCCTCTCTTTTTCTTGGTCTGTGTTTATCAATTTTGCTTATCTTTTCAAAAAACAGCTCTATCATTTTGAATTTTTTTTTTTAAAACTCAGAAATTGGGGTGACTGTGAGGCTCAGTCAGTTAAGCATCTGCCTTCGGCCCAGGTCATGATCCCAGGGTCCTAGGATCAAGCCCCACATCAGGCTCCTGCTCAGTGGGGAGCCTTCTTCTCCCTCTCCTGCCCCCCCGCTTGTGCTCTCACTCTCTCTCTGTCAAATAAATACAATCTTTTAAAAAATTTTAAAAAATTAAAATGAGGGGCGCCTGGGTGGCTCAGTCATTAAACGTCTGCCTTCAGCTCAGGTCATGATCCCAGGGTCCTGGGATCGAGCCCCACATCAGGCTCCCTGCTCCACAGGAAGCCTGCGTCTCCCTCTCCCACTCCCCCTGCTTATGTTCCCTCTCTCGCTGTGCCTCTCTCTGTCAAATAAATAAATAAAACTGAAAATAAATAAATAAATAAAAATGAGAAATTTAAAATTTTTTCATTCTAGAATTTATATAGAAAATAAGAATAATGAAAAATAACTAAGAAGTATTAAAACATATCTAATGCCTAAATAATTAAAAGTGCATTATTAGCAAAAAAATGGATATAGAGATATTTGGGAGAGATTTAAAAGCCTTGAAATAATAAAAAATATTTATAGGAATAAAATATATATATGCCTACTCAAATGGGGGAAAATGAATTATCAGTTAATAATTCTATAGTTGGGAGAACTGTGAAGAATTAATGCACATACCATCTATTTTATACTTGGATAAATTCTGAATGACCAACTTTAAAAGTAAATAATGAAATCATGAAAATACTGAGAAAACTAAGATAACGTCTTCGTGCAACAAATGGATTATAAACATGATATGTCATTCAAAAATGATAAAACAAAAGACCTTTAAAATTAAAAAAATATGTAAAATAAATTATCAATATACAAATACATACAAATCAATTAATAATCCAAAACCTGTATATTTGAAAATATCAAAAATAATAATTAACATATTACTCTTAACAGGACTAAGGAAAAGTTATTTATGAATCATACAGATGGCATAACTAAAGAAAAAGGCAGTGGAAAAAAAAAAAATTCTACATGTAACTCTAGGTCACGAAGTTGAAAACTTAGAGAAAATGGTTGATTTTCTGATGAAATACAAATTTCAGAAATAAACCCAAGAAGACCATTTGCCTGGGTCAATATTAAAAGAGACATGAGAACTTCTTGAAGTCACACTTGTGTTTTCAACTAGATTGTACAGGACTGGTAACTCTAATTTTAATTTAAATTATGGCAGACCGCAAAATGATTGCTCTCCAATTTATTTTAGACATTTAAAAATTATGACAAGAAGAAAATTATAGGTTAAATTGTGAATATAATAGAATTCTAAATAAGATAAAATGGATTCCACACAAAAAATACACTAATGACAAATTTTTCAACTAACACCATAGGCTTACATTGGTGTTTATGTAAATTACTGAAAATTAAAGATTTAATTATCTTTATGGTTCAAAGCTCAGTGAAATGTATTATTTTCTGGGATAACATAATTGAATTTAATAAATTAAACGTAGTAAGTAAATGGATCAGACATATAAACAATATACAATAAAGAATAGCAACTAAATTAGACAAATATCCATTAAATAAGTTGGAAAAAAAGCTACCCAAAACTGTAAAATATTGTCTCTACTAAAATAATGCTCCAGTTTTATAGGTAGAGTTTAATAAACAGCTTTGTACTATGAAGACACTCAAGTGCATAGAAAAAGAAGTTAAAATGTATTAGTAGCCTAAGCTACCAAAGTAAACTCATCCCAAAAAAGATGTACATATATTTATATTCTTGTGTTCATTTGTGCTAGAAAATAAACAATTGAGGGAAACAAAGCCCAACGTATAGTCAAACCAAGTAATATTACCTGAAAAATGCAAGATTGTTTAATATAAGGAAAATGAATAAAAATTCATTCAATTAAAAATGTAAACAATTACAGAAGTTTCAATGATTGAGAAGTGTTTTATTTTATTTATTTATTTTGTGTATATTTATTTTCTAAGTAGCCTCTACACCCAACAAGGTGCTTGGACTCATGACCATGCGATTAAGAGTTGCATGCTCTATTGACTGAGCCAGCCAGGTGCCCTGAAAAATATTTTAATAAAACTTAATATTGAAGATGCTGATAAACAATCACTTTTTTACAGTGCTGGTGATAATGTGTAATGGTACAGCCACTCTTTAAAACAATCTGCAGCTCTTTATAAATGTCAACATGCAACCACCAAACAACCCAGCAAATGTATTTCTAAACATTTATCCCAGAGAAATGAAGACTTACGTTCACATAAAAACCTGTCTACAAATGTTCATAGCAGCTTTATTTGTAATATGAAAAACTGGAATTAGCTCTAATGTCATTCAACAGATGATTGGTTAAACAAACTGGTGCATTTATACCACAGAATACCACTAAACAATAAATTTTATAACTTATGATACATGATGATACACTATTGATACATGATGATTCATTTGGAGAGTTATGATTTAAACAGACAAACTCAAAATTTTACATGCTCTAGGTTCCAATTATAAGTCATTTTTGACATGACAAAATTTTAGAAATGAAGAGCTTAGTGGTTTTTAGAGATTGGGAGGGAAGGGGCTGGAAAGGAGGTGTTTGTGGTTATAAAAGAGCAGTACAATAGGGATCCTTATGGTGATGGAACTGCTCAGTTTCCTGACTCTGGTGGTGGTTACAGTAACAGACATGAGATAAAATAATATACAACTAGCTACACATACACACACACACACATACAAGCACACAAATAAGTACCAGTAAAGTTCAGAAACATGAATAAGATTTGTGTATTGTGTCAAAATCAGTATACTAGTTGTGATAATATTCTATAATCCTGCAACATATTACTACAGTGGGAGACTGGGTGGAATGTACATGAGACCTCTCTCTGTTATTTTTTATAAGTACATGTGAATCTACAGTTATCTAATAAAAACTTAGAAGAATTTCAAAATGGATAATGGAAGCACATTTTGTTAGCATGTCAAACAACAAATAATCCTTAATTGTGAAGCTAGAGATATTTTCATTTATTTTTCTAAAATACAGTCTACTTTTTATACTGTTCTAAACACTGTAGCTAAGGAAATAAAGTACTTTTTGTAAATGGTAAGTTAAGGAATACATAAAATAATAACTTAACAAATGTATTGCTTTCCTATCTAGAAAACATGAGAATAAAGTCAAATGTCAAAAGAATATATGATACAATAGTAAACTAGTTTGTAATCAGGAAAATGGGAAAAAAGGATATTTTCAGAATACCAAATAGGGAAGTAATTATACAAATAATATGCTGATATGTGTACAGAATTCTGAACATTCTCAAATAGTGCTGGTGGACATTTATATTAAATACTTTAAGAGATTAATAAAATATATCAAAAAGCTTTGATTGTGTAAAAGGTCTTTGGGACAAGATTTTTACCAGAGTTAACAGGATAAGGTTTACACAGAATGCTCTGTGTATGGAACACATATGATCCACAATACACTGGACAATGTTCTACATACTGTATAAATACAAACTTATTGAATACTTGTAACAAGCCCATGAAGAAAGCATTGTTATCAGTTCAATTTTACCTAGTAAAAAGCTCTATTAGCTGAGCAATGATAAAGAACTTACCCAAGATCATCCAACTAGTTATTTGGTAAAGCTCGAATTAGAATCCATGTAATCTACCTCCAAATATCTGCGTTCTTGATCACTGTCTTTGAGATGTGTATCATGATTGCTGTCACAAGTTCACGTAGGAACTTTTATCTTACCATTATTTATTATGGAAAAAAAATTACCCAAAGATAGGACTCTCTCAGATTTTAAAAATACGTCAC
Organism: Halichoerus grypus; assembly: GCF_964656455.1. Classification (NCBI taxonomy): domain Eukaryota; kingdom Metazoa; phylum Chordata; class Mammalia; order Carnivora; family Phocidae; genus Halichoerus; species Halichoerus grypus. The sequence goes on from NC_135714.1 coordinate 47,570,163, forward strand.
AACCCTACAATTATCTAATGAAATACCCTGCAATTATTATATAGAAATAAATATATATGAAATAACATGAAGTGAAAAAGTAGGGTCAACTACTATATACATGGATCCTAATTTTTAAAAAGCAATATGTTAATATAGACATAAGTAAAAGAATGCAACAGAATGAGCCAAAATGTAATCAGCACTTAATTCTGATAGGCAGAATTTGAGATTGTTTTTTTCTTTTTCTAGGACTTCATTACCTGAATTATTTCAACAAATGTGCATTATATTTTTAGACAAATAATTTAAAATGTTTTAGAAGTAGCTTCATATAAATTATTTTACTTCTAAAAGAACAGCCTGCACTCTGCATTAGTGAAATGAATAAACCCATCCTAGTCCATATTACTAACAGAAATTATTTAAACACAGATCATCTAAAATCCAAACACATTTTTTGCAGTGATTGATAAAATCTGTATTTCAACTTTATCAATTTTATTACAAAGGCAGTGCTTACCATGTGGAAATATAGTTGAAGTTTATGGGGAAAAATAAATACTTTCTAGGAAATTGCACATTTTATCATATATACAACACTACGTCTTTCTTGGGGGAAAAAAAAACTGGCAAAAGGAGAGACTACTGATGAGGCAGAAAGGGATTATCTAATAGTTCTCTCTGCTACTTTTCTACAGACCTCCTCCTTTTAAAAAATATGTCTGTATGCTGTAAATAGCAGTGCCATTTTTTCTTGAAAATTAATTTCCTTTTAGAGTAAACTTATATTTAAAAAAATATTTGTTAGTCTCAGTATGAACTTTACAAAATGACTTTTCATTATATCAGCTTGGTTTGTTGCTTTTGGCCTAATTCCTGGAATTTAAATCAAGACCAGAAAATTGAAATACTAAGCTTAATTTTCCTAAGAACATTTTCTTAATTCAGTTTATTAATATTTTAGTGACTTGTTGTTTAGTATTTTTATTTTGTTTGCAGTGTTTGTTACCCTACTTACCTACAGAGTGTCTAATAGATTATCACATGTGAACAATTTATATATAATTATAGTGGTTCAGTGCTACTTCCTTCCACAATCTATTTACCACTGAGTCTCAGTCTTATGCTATGTAAGCTAAAATTAGCAGTTTTTTTTTATTTCTAAAGCACGTCAAAAAAATAAAAATAAGGAGTAGAAAAAAAGGGTCTTCTTTAAAAATCAAGGAACCACAAGTAGTAATATCTACAAAGAAAAATACCTTCCTGTTAGATAACTATACATTAGAAATCATCATCACTGATATTTACTGGGCATTTTTATATGCTTAGAGATACACAAACCAAAGAAAATGAGTTGTCTACTTTCTTGTTTGATTCTGATTTTTAGAAAAAAGTTTCCTCCTTCTAGGATTTTCTATTTGAAAATTTCATCTAGTTGAGATTTGGTATGAGAGAAACAGGACTTAAATGCCTAACCACACTGAATGACCTCTGAGAGTACAGCCCTCTTCATCTGCCCTATCAAAAAAATATTTTTTGAGGATCAAATTACATAATGTCTGAAAGTGCTGTCTAAATTGTACCAGTGATGATTATACAGTAGTAATCTGTGTTTAGATGCTAAATGAGCTTAGAGAGTTTTAAATTTTCATACACAAAACCACTAAGCAGTAATGCAATTCTGTGTCCCTAAATATATTTAAGTTTTTATCGTTGTCACTTACAGAGGATGCTCTCTGAGATGAGGATCAGTTAGCTTTCTAAGTACTAATTTCTTCCAATAAAGTTTATGTTTCCCTCAATGGCACTAACTGAATACCATTGCCACCATGCTGGTCAAAAGGAGATATGCTTTCTGTCCATTCTTTTCCAAGCATGAAAGGAAACTACAAAGGAATGAATAAATGAGAGACATTTTGCTTGTAATGTATTAGAGCTTAACTATATCTCAGTCATACAAAAAGCTTTCTGGTGAAAGACTGATAAGTGAAGCAGTCCCTGGGACTGGTATAAATTTAGCAAGTCGACGTTTACATGTGATTTTAATAATCTGTATTATTTGGCCATATGGGCACAACCCCCAACTGCTATTCCTGCCTGCCTTCAAGCCCCCTTGCATGAGGGGCACACCATTATGACACTCCTAACTAAGAAAGCAAGACCGTAGCAACCACTCAAATTCACTTTCAAATCTTGCAACACAGAGGGAAGGGATGAGGGAGGGGAGACACCTTTTTCTGCTTAGGACAGGTCCCATCCACATAGTGGAAGCCTATTGTCTGAGGAAGGGCCTGGACCTATTGTGCATTCTAGGCTTAACTGCAGCCTGTACTTAAACTCTGCTTCCCTGCAAAGGCTATGGCCTTATTCATCTAGAACTTTTGTAAAACTGCTTCTTTGAACTTACTCCAATACTTGACAGTCTGAATCATTTTCCCTAGACTATTCATGCAGCTCAAATGAATTAGGCCACATTTTGAATGGGAATTTTTTTTTAAAAAGTAAAAGATCTCAAATAATTGGATATTTATAAATGAAAAATTTGAAATAGTACCAGTCACCTCTCCCACCTTCCACTAACAACAACCTGAAATGAAAAAAAAAAAAAATCTATATTGTCCTAATTCAAAATTTTTATACTCATGCAACTCTGGTTGCCTTATAAAATTTATACCAACTGTGTGAGTTGCAGTAATCTATGATTCACACCCAAATGATGTAGTAAAAACAATAACAGATTATAAGGTTGAAATTAGACTTTTCATTATGATGTGATCCAGTTCTCCTACATAAAAGTAGCTACTATGGTGCAAAGTAGAAATTCAGGTCAACTTTCATAATTTATCCAAACCATTGGCTTCCACCATGCTTAAATTGTTCAACGTTTTTCTCTTTCTGAAACACCACAATCACTTAACCAGAACTTTCAATTTCATTTAATTGTTGACACTATTTAAATTTATATACCTAACCTTTTCTCATTTGGTTTGCTTTATGAGACAACCTGCACTCATATGGTAGACTCTGTGATCACGGTAATTTGTCTCCAGATGTCATGCACTCTGAGAGTTTTTGGCCATTCTTTGTTCAGTCTGATTAGAATTGGCCTTATTGTTCAAAGGTGAACTTTTCTGAATTGCATGAGGTACGCCACACCCAACAACAACTCCTCAGAGACACGTAAGTCAAAAGTTTTTTCTCAACCTTCCACTTTGATCCATTTACCCCATGACTAAGTATCTATATCCATTCTGAATAGAACACATTTATGAAATAGTGTATTTGGTTTTCTCTTTCCACATTAAAATCTTTTAGATTCCACATTCCGGAAGATGGTTTTACCGGCTAATTATTCTCTTCCAACTGATAAGGGCTTGTTTTGGGTTACAGATATTTCAAAGTTATTACTTACCTTGTCTAAGGACAGCTTAAAACAAAAATATTTATATATTTTTTCAAATAGTTTATTTGTAAATCTTTTTTCTATTGGTGTCAATAGTGTTGTGTCTCTTTCAAAAATTATTCTTTCATGTCTATGCATTTGTGGACTTTGTTAGTTTAGAAGATGTACTTTTGTACTGATGATTAATTACTCAATTCAAGAAAGATAAACAGAAAGAATGGAGGGAGACTTGCTCATCTCATTGAACTTCTATGAAATATTAGCAAAAAAAATGATGCCTCTAAGGATTTTTATTCATGTAAAAGTAGAGAGTAAGTAGCCAAATATATATTTCTGTGGACATGTCGTTGGGGGGGGAGGGAATGGGAAGGTGATGGCCACAGTTCATTGCTTTTCTGTGAAAAGAAATATATGTTTCATTACTGTGTTTACAAACATTTACATTTGGTTGAAAACACTGTCTTCTGGTTACAGACACACCACTAACTCTAATTCTAGAGACTTAGAATTTTTTTTAAGTTTTATTTTAATCACCCAGTGCTCATCACAAGTGCACTCCTTAATCTCCATCCCCTATTTAACCCATCCCTCCCACCCACCTCTCCTCTGTTAACCCTGTTTGTTGTCTCTAGTTAAGAGTCTGTTTCTTCATTTGCCTCTTTTTTCCCCCATGACCATTTGTTTTGTTTCTTAAATTCCACATGAGTGAAATCATATGGTATTTGTCTTTCTCTGACTGACTTCTTTCACTTAGCATAACACTCCCCAGCTCTATCCATGTCCTAGCAAATGGCAAGATTTCATTCTTTTTTTGTGGCTGAATAATATTCCATTGCATGTGTGTGTGTATATATATATATTCATTCTTTTTTTGTGGCTGAATAATATTCCATTGCATGTGTGTATATATATTTGGTTGTATATATATATACACACATACACACACACACACATACATACATACACACATCACTTCTTTATCCACTCATTAATTGATGGACACTTGGGCTGCTTCTATATCTGGGCTATTGTAAATAATGCTGCAATAAACATAGGGGTGCATGCATCCCTTTGAATTAGTGTTTTTGTGTTCTTTGGGTAAATATCCAAAAGTGTGATTGCTGGATCATAGGGTAGTTCTATTTTCAACTTTTTGAGGAAACTCCATACTGTTTTCCAGAGTGGCTGCACCAGGTTGCATTCCCCCAACAATGCAAGAGGGTTCCCTTTTCTCCACATCCTCACCAACACCTGTTTTTTTCTTGTGTTGTTGATTTTAGCCATTCTGACAGGTATGAGGCGATATCTTATTGTTGTTTGATTTGCATTTCCCTAATGGTAAGTGATTATGAGTATCTTTTCATGTGTCTGTTGGCCATCTGTATGTCTGATTTGGAGAAATGTCTGTTCATGTCTTCTGCCCATTTTTTTTTTTTTTTAAGCAAGCTCTATGCCCAAAGTGGGGCTTGAACTCATGGCCCTGATATCAAGAGTTGCATGCTCAGGTGGCACCAGGGTGGCTCAGTTGGTTAAGCGTCTGCCTTTGGCTCAGGTCATGGTCCCAGGGTCCTGAGATCGAGCCCCATGTTGGGCTCTCTGCTCAGTAGGGAGCCTGCTTCTCCCTCTCCCTCTACCTGTCGCTCTGCCTATTTGTGCTCTCCCTCTCTAATAAATAAATAAATCTTTAAAAAAAAAAAAAAAAAGAGTTGCATGCTCGACCAAGGAAGACAGCCAGTCACCCCTTCTGCCCATTTTTTAATTGGTTATTTCTTTTTGGGTGTTGAGTTTTGTAAGTTTTTTATATATATTATGGATTCTAACCCTTTATCAGATATGTCATTTGCAAATATCTTCTCCTATTCCATAGCCTGCCATTTAGTTTTGTTGATCATTTCCTTTGCTGTGCAGAAGCTTTTTTGTCTTGATGAAGTACCAATAGTTCAGGTTTATTTTTTTCCCCCTTGCCTTTGGAAACGTGTCTAGCTAGAAGTTGCTAAGGCCGATGTTAAAGAATGTTAAAGAAGTTACTGCCTGTGTTCTCTTCTAGGATTTTTGTGGTTTCAGGTCTCACCATTAGGTCTTTAATCCAGTTTGAATTTATTTTTGTGTATGGTGTAAAACTAGTGGTCCAGGTTCATTCTTTTGCATGTTGCTGTCCAGTTTTCCAAACACCATTTGTTGAAAACACTGTCTTTTTCCTATTGATATTCTTTCCAGTTGTTGAAGATTAGGTAACCATATAATTGTGAGTTTATTTCTGGGTTTTCCATTCTGTTCCATTGATCTATGTGTCAATTTTTGTGCCAGTACCATCCTGTACAGCTTTGTAATATAAGTTGTAGTCCAGAATTGTGATGCCTTCAGCTTTGCTTTCTTTTTCAGGATTGCTTTGGCTATTTGGGGTCATCTGTGTTTTCATACAAATTTTAGGATTGTTTGTTCTAGTTCTGTGAAAAATGCTGTTGGTATTTTGATTGGGATTGCATTGAATGTGTAGACTGCTTTGGGAGGGATAGACGTTTTAACAATACTTGTTCTTCCAATCCATGAGCATGGGATGTCTTTCCATTTCTTTGTGTCATCTTCAATTTTTTCATCAGTGTTTTATCGTTTTCAGAGTACAGGCCTTTCACCTCTTTGCTTAGGTTTATTTCTAGATATCTTGTTATTCTTGGTGTAATTATAAATTGGATTGTTTCCTTAATTTCTGTCTGCTGCTTCATTATTGGTGTATAGAAATGCAACATATTTCTGTACCTTGGTTTTGTATCCTACAACTTTACTGAATTCATTAATCAGTTTTAGCAGTTTTTTGGGGGAGTCTTTTAGGTTTTCTATATATAATATGTCACTTGCAAATAATGGAAGTTTTACTTCTTCCTTAACCAATTTGGGTGTCTTTTATTTTTGTTGTCTGATTGCCATGGCTAGGACTACCAGCACTATGTTGAATAAAAGTGGTGAAAGTGAACATCCTTGTCTTGTTTCTGACCATAGGGGGAATCTCCCAGTTTTTCCTCATTAAGGCTGTTGTTAGCTGTGGTTTTTCATATATGGCCTTTATTATGTTGAGGAATGTTTCCTCTAAACCTACTTTGTTGAGGGCATTTATCATTGAATGGATGTTGTACTTTGTCAATTGCTTTTTCTGTGTTTACTGAAATGATCATATGGTTCTCCTTTCTCTTATTGAGATAATATATCATGTTGACTGATTCTCAAATATTGAGCCACCCTTGCAACCCAGGAATAAATCCCACTTGATCATGGTCAATGATTTTTTTAAATGTATTGTTGGATTCTCTTTGCTAATATCCTGTTGAAAATTTTTGCATCTATGTACATCAGGAATATTGGCTTATATTTCTCTTTTTTTGTGGTGTATTTATCTGGTTTTGGTATCAGGGTAATGCTGGCCTCATAGAATGAATTTGGAAGTACTCCTTACTTTTCTATTTTTTTTTTTTTGAATAGTCTGAAAAGAATAGGTATTAACTATTCTTTAAATGCTTAGTAAAATTCACTTGTGAAGCCATCTGACCATGGCTTCACATGACTTTTGTTTGTTGGGAGTTTTTTGATTACTGTTTCAATTTCTTTGCTGGTTATTGGTCTGTTCAAATTCTCTATTTCTTCCCATTTCAGTTTTGGTAGGTTACATGTTTCCAGGAATTTATCCATTTTTTTTAAGATTTTATTTATTTATTTGACAGAGAGATAGAGAGCACAAGTAGGCAGAGAGGCAGGCAGAAGGAGAGAGAGAAGCAGGCTCCCCACCAAGCAGGAAGCCCAATGCGGGACTTGATCCCAGGACCCTAGGATCATGACCTGAGCCGAAGGCAGCTGCTTAACCAACTGAGCCACCCAGGCGCCCGGAATTTATCCATTTCTTCTAAGTTGTTCAATTTGTTGGCATGCAGTTTTTCATAATATTCCCTTTGATTGTATTTCTGTGGTGTTTCTTCTCTTTTTTTTTTTTTGATAAGTCAGTCTAGAGGTTTATCAATTTTATTGATTTTTTCAAAGAACCATCTCCTCATTCCATTGATCTATTTTTGTTGTTGCTGTTATCGTTGTTTAGTTTCTATATCATTTATTTCTGCCCTAATCTTTTTTTTTTAGAATGCATTTATTTTTTATATTATTTTTTTAATTTAAATTCAGTTTAGTTAACATAGAGGGTATTAGTTTCAGGGGTAGAATTTAGTGATTCATCAGTTGCATATAACACTCACTGCTTATTACATCAAGTGCCCTCCTTAATGGTAATCACCCAATTACCCCATTCTCCCACCCACCTCCCCTCCAGCAACCCTCAGTTTGTTGCCTATAGTTATAGTTCCTTATTTCTCTTATGGGAGTCTTTTTTCCTTCCTTCTGCTGGTTTTAGGTTTTGTATGTTGTTCTTTTTCTAGCTCGTTTAGGCATAAGATTAGGTGGTTTGAGATTTTTCTTGCTTCTTGAGGTAGGCCTGTAATGCTATAAACATCACCCTTAGGACAAATTTGCTTGATTCCAAAGGTTTTGGACTATTTCATTTTCATTGGTTCCCATGTACTTTTTAATTTCTTCTTTTATTTCCTAGTTGACCCATTCATTGTTTTGTAGCATGTTATTTAACCTCCATGCATTTGTTGCCTTTCCAGATTAGTTCTTGTGGTTGAAATCTAGTTTCATAGTGTTGTGATCAGAAATGTTGCATGGTATGACTTTAATCTTCTGAATTTATGAAGGTTTGTTTTGTAGGTCATGTGATATATTCTGGAGAATATTCTGTGTGTACTTGAAAAGAATGTGTATTCTGCTGTTTTAGGATGCAATGTTCTGAATATTTCTATTAAATCCATCTGGTCCAGTGTGTCTTTGAAAGCCATTGTTTCCTTCTTGATTTTCTGTTTAGATGATCTGTATCTTAGAATTTTGACTTTTTCTCTTTAACTTCTGCTATTTTGAAACTTATCACAGAAGCTAGAAAATGCATGATGAGCTTTTTTCCAACTCTAATGGACTTATTTTTTCGTTGTGGATTTCTGTATCAACTTTTGTTTGGCTGCTTGTGCTTTTGTTAAAGAAAAGATTGGATGTCTTGGACAATGTGTGAGTGGTTTTTAGATAAAGAAATCTAAGGCAATTCATGGATTCTATTCCAGGCTATGGATATACCTGCTGATTTCTTAAACTGTAGGCATTGTTTTATGGAGTGGAAAGAAAAAAAAAATAATGTCCACATAGTGACATGAGTGTAGATTGAGTTTCTTTGGCTTTTACAACCAAGAATAATTTAAATGTGTTTATATATATTTTTGGTTAAAAAAAGGAATGGGTTTATTTAGGTCCTTTTTCAAAGACCTGCAATAGTTGTATAGATATCCCATCATTTAATTTCATCTGAGGAATGTGGGTGTTTTATGAATAGTAATAGTTTTACTTATCTTTTTTTACATGAATATTTTTATTTTTTATTTTTTTGAGTTTTTTATATAAACCTATAGTTAACATATAGTTATAAATTATATATAGTTAACATATAGTGTAATATTGGTTTCAAAAATAGATTTTAGCCAGTCATCACTAACATATAACACCCAGTTCTCAACACAAGTGCCCTACTTAATCCTCATCACCTATTTAGCCCATCCATCTCCCACTTCCCTTCCATCAACCTTCAGTTTATTCTCTGTAGTTAAGAATCTCTTATGGTTTGCTTCCCTTTCTTTTTTTTTCCCTTCCCCTGTGTTCATCTGTTTTGTTTCTTAAATTCCACATGAGTGAAATCATATAGTATCTGTCTTTCTCTGACTGACTTATTTCACTTAGCATAATACTCCCAAGCTCTAGCCATGTCCTTGCAAATGGCAAGATTTCATTCTTTTTGATGGCTGAGTAATATTCCATTGTGTTTATATACTGCATCTTCTATATCCATTCATCAGTCAACATTAGGGCTCTTTCCATAATTTGGGTAACAGTTTTACTTATCAATAAGAAACAATAGATATTTGAAAAACGAGTCATTGCAGTACAAATTACACGGTTTTTATGGTAGGTCAAAGTATTAAAGCAAACCAAAGGAAACACTTTTAGATTAATTTTAATTGGAAGAATGAGTGCCACCTCAAGGAAGGCTGTAGAGAAGGAAGCCAATCTCCTCCCTACAAAGAGATTTCAACTGTGAGTGTTAAGTGTCCCACGATGACTCAAGAGTACCAGGCACACCTAGATAGAGTATTAAGCAGGTCTCAATCTTAAAGAAATTCAATCACAATCATAGCACTATGATGATACCACAAGGCACTTTTCACATTCCTATTTTCATTTACTCAGATGTAACTTTCCAGTAATAAAACATATAATTCATAGTTTTAAAACAGTTTCCATAATTGGCTATTGTTGATAATGCTGCTATAAAAATCAGGGTGCAAGTATCTGTTTGAATTAGCATTCTTGTATCCTTTGGGTAAATACCTACTAGTGTAATTGCTGGGTCATAGGGTAGTTCTATTTTTAACTTTTCGAGGAGCCTCCATACTATTTTCCACAGTAGTGCACCAGTTTGTATTCCCACCAACAGTGTAAGAGGGTTCCCCTTTCTCTGCATCCTTGCCAACATCTGTTGTTTCCTGTGTTGTTAATTTTAGCCATTCTGACAGGTGCGAGGTGTTATCTCATTGGAGTTTTGATTTGTATTTCCCTGATGATGAGTGATGTTGAGCATCTCTTCATGTGTCGGTTAGCCATCTGTAAGTCTTGTTTAGAAAAAGGTCTGTTCATATCTTCTGCCCATATTTTACCTGGATCATTTGTTTTATGGGTGTTGAGTTTTTTAAGTCTTTATATATTTTGGAAACTAACCCTTTATCAAATACATCATTTGCAAATATCTTCTCCCATTCCATAGGTTGCCTTTTAGTTTTGTTTGTTTCCTTTGCTGTGCAGAAGCTTTCTGTTCTGATGAAATCCCAATCGTTTATTTTCGCTTTTGCTTCCCTTGCCTGAGGTGACACATCTAGTAAGAAATTGATAAGGCCAATGTCAAAGAAGTTACTGCCTGTGTTCTCCTCTCGGATTTTGATGGTTCCCTGTCTCACATTTAGGTCTTTAATCCATTTTGAATTTATTTTTGTGTATGGTATAGGAAAGTGGTCCAGTTTCATTCTTTTGCTTGTTGTTGTCCAGTTACCTATGGACTGATGAATGGATAAAGATGCAGTATATATACATATATACTGCACACACAGACACACAATGGAGTACTATTCAGCTATAAAAAGAATGAAATCTTGCCATTTATAAGGACACGGATGAAGCTAAAGAGTATTATGCTAAATGAAAGAAGTCAGTCAGAGAAAGACAAATACCATATGATTTTACTCATATGTGGAATTTAAGAAACAAAAGAAATGATCATGGGGTAGGGGAGAGGCAAACCAAGAAACAGACTCTTAACTATAGAGTACAAACTAATGGTTACCGGGGGTGGGGGGGAGTGAGTTAAAAAGGTGATGGGGATTGAGGAGTACATTTGTGATGAGCACCAGGCATTGTATATAAGTGTTGAATCACTAAATAGTACACCGGAAACTATTATTACACTGTATGTATACTCAAATTTAAATAAAAACTAAAAAAATAAAAATAAAAATAAAAGAAACTATTTTATTGAACCAAATGATTGTTTCTCTATTAATATAGCATCAATTACTTAAAACAATGCCATCATAAGGAAAATAAGAAATTTTAGGATTTTAGACAGATTACATAGTTTTTTTTTTATCTTAAAAGAATCCTGTATGAAAATAGATTTGTGCTTTCCCTCCAGATGTTAGGTCAAGAGAGAGGTTATTGCTTTTTGCCTATAATGCGTTGGTAGATGAGGGAAATTACATTGTATGTGGGGAGAAAGCCTACTTTTCAATGATTTATATAAATAAAATTCACCAATAATGATTTTAATGAAACTCATATCTGGCTGAATAACGGTAGCAATGGAGTGAACTCAGCCTTTCCTTAACTTTGTCAGTTCAATGAGGTGTTAATATTATGGTCAATGCGAGCATGGCCATATTAGATACAGGCAACTTCTTTCTTTAGTTCTGCTTTTTAAAATAGTAATATTCAGCAACGCATTTACATGTAAAGTCTTTCAATGTCACATTTTAATTAAATGAAATCAGCACTTTTCTGCATTCACAGGATGCAATGTAATTGCCTTTTGGGAAAAAAGTGAGAAGACAATTCCAATATCAAACTTTAAAAACTAGCATTTCTGATTTTAATGGAAACAAAATGCTCCTTTTTCTCACTTGCATCAGGCTTTCTAAAATTTTACTTTTATTTCAAATCCAACCGAGATAATGTGGCTCCAAATAATTTCAAAGTCATTGAAAACAAATATGATTTTCCTTCACAAAATTTTTTTTTCTATAACTACATACCAAAAAGAAAAATTAAGCAATAAAATCAGACAATAAAAATCTTGTTTGGTAGGGTCAGTATAATCTGAATACCTACATTAAACAGCACTAATAATTCAAACTAAAAATAATTTGCTTTATCAAATTGTACTATTTTAAACTAATGAAACTAAGGCCAATACTCTAACGCTTTCAAATCCAGTAAACTGTTCAAGCATTTCATCCACAAATGCACAAACACTAACTGCCAATTATCAAAATGATTTTTAATGCATAGATTCCATGTCAACATGTTCAAAATCCAACTTAAAATCTTTCTTTGCAACATGCTCATCCTTCTATATTCCCATTTTGAATGAACCATTTAATCACTTAACTCACAAATTCAGGAGACCCCCAAGACCTCCCTCCTCTTTTTCTCCTACCTCATCTCACAGGTCATTGAATCCTATTGATTTTACTACATTAGTTATCTCTAACTATCAACTCCTGCCTAACTACTAAGGATTTTCTCATCATCTCCCACCTGAACCAAAGTAAGCTCCACTCGTCCCTGATCCATATCTTCAAAAGCTAGAATATAAATATGACCGTATTACTCCTGTTTATTTCTTTTTAATGTTCTCAGTGGATTCCACTGTGTCAGAGCTTATTAGACTATCATAAGATATGCACAAAAATTTCTCCTTTGCCTAATTTGCCTTTGTTACATAAATATAGTCTACATTTCAATTAAGATCAAAACTCTGCAGTTCCCTTAACTCTCTAATATATTTCTAGTTTTGCACATGCTGTTCTGCCTCCTGAAATACTTTTCTTTCCTCACCAAACTCCCAATCTCACTCTGCTCCCATCTGGAAAAAAACCTACTCCTATTTTATGATCCATATAAAACATTTCTTCTTTGAGAATATACCTTATGCATTCAAGTTGATGACTTGTGATTTGTGTCAATATTCTATTTTGGAAATACTTGCAAAATTGCACTTATCACATTTTATTCCAATGATTTACGTATATCACTATCTTCATCCCTCGACTGTGTGCCCTTGAGAACAAATAGTGTTCCATATTTATCTTTTTATCCCTAGCACTTTTCACAGTGTCTGACACATATTATGACTCAATAAATGTTTGTTGAGTTTAATTGGCATAAAACAAATCAAAGACTATGTACTTATGTAAAGCTCTACCACTTACACAAAATTTTGTGAGGCTGTGTATCATACTCAGAAAGAATATAAGCTTTGAGATGTCTGTTAATACAATCAAGTTTTATTACATTTTTTTCTTTTTTTTAAAGATTCAAACTCTCAGCCTTAATTTTCAGTTTGTTAAGGGCTTAGCAATACTTCCCTTCCTCATACAAATTATGAGTTTTTTACTGAGTCACATTTTTAAAGTACTTTGAAGAGTGATAATGAACTATTACTTAAACAAAAGTGATGTTGCCTTTATATGGGTTTTAGCCTGCTTCTGACGTTTAATTTCTTTTTATGTTTGCTCCATGGGTTGGAGGGAATGTATGAATCATCAAAACTCACAGGAGCTGATGGAAACTAGCCAGAAATAGAAGACATTCCAGTGAAAAAATAATTTACATTGAAATAAAATTGCAGAAGTTGGGAGGAATAGCACAACTTGCTTCTGCGATGTTGCATTATCCAATACAAATAGAAATCCTTTTAAAAGATATTTTGAAAAAGATTTTGATTCCTTTCAGGCTAGAGACTCCATTCTAATTGAAAATATAACACATGCTAACTGAAAAAGTCCTCCACAAGACATTCAAGTACTATTTTAATTTGGGAAACTCAATTTTCTTTATATTCTTTTATATATCAACCTATATGACTTTTCTATTATAAATATATATATAATATATATAAAAATATATGTATATATATGTATATATAATACCTATATAAAATTTTTAATTATACAAGCTTGTGAGTTTTATCTATGTGTATCTGTATTTGTGTGGATACAGCATAACTTGTAATTCTTATTAAAAATAAAACAAAAAAGTTAAACCTTGTAAGAATTTCAAAAGTGAAATCAGTTCATTATTATGCAAATAGTTACATAAAAATTGAGAATTTTCAAATAGGCTATGCTATTTTCTAAACTTTGGGCATATTAAGTATCATATATAAAATCATATGTATATGATTAAGTATCATATATAAAATTGTATTAAGTATCATATATAAAATCATATGTATATGTTAATATATACATAAATCATACAGAAGACAATACTGTCAACATTGAGACATAATCTATGGAATGAAACAAATATAAATAAGGCATCAACAATAATAAGCATATTAAATAATAATTTTAAACAACTCAGTTATATATTTGGGGTATTTTAAATATGAGACATAGACAACAAAAGATATAAGTAAATGTAAAAGAAGCCCTTAGTACTAGAAGACAAGAGTGGTGGAAACGCACAAGCAAAGAAGCAGATTCAAAGAGGACTTGATTAATAAATAAGACCAAGTTACTGGAGTATGAAGCAATAGACAGCAACTTCTAAAGGAATGGCAACTTGAATGGATTGTAAGAACTGCTGTGGTATCACTGTTCTATCTAAAACAGCAATAAGCACTATTCTACTGTAGGAGGTTTTTCTGAGAGTCTGAAATAGTCTCTTGTGTTTCTTGTGTTTTCAGAGGAACATAAAAATATCTATTAGTGAGCACACACACACAAAAAAACCCTACATCCTTAGGAAATTATAAAAATGCAATTTACTTGCCACTAAGTGGTAAATCTATAGTTTGTCTTATGGGATTTTCCACAATTGATCAGTCTTCAAGGTGATACTATGACATTTATAAATAGTATCAAATTTCTTCAATATATGGGATATCCTTAATAAGCAGCATATCAGTTTCATTTGGGTATAACTGACACACAGTCACATGCAAATATTTTGGGTTTACAATTTGATATATTTGACAAATATGCACAATCAAGTAACCACCATCATAAGATATAGAACATATTCATTACCCCCAAATATTCCCTGACGTTTCCTTCATGATAACTGTCATCCAATTTGTCCAAGTACTTACCTTTCTGTCATATTACATTAACTTTGTCTGTTCTAGAATTTCATATAAATAGAAACAATATACACTCTTTCTCCCTACCTGCTGATCCCCAAATCTCCAATCTCTCCAAAAGTACTTTTAGTACTTTAAGTAATCTGTACGCCCAATGTGGGGCTTGAACTCACAACTCCAAGACCAAGAGTCACATGCTCTACTAACTGAGCCAGCCAGGCACCCCTGTAACTGTTAGTACTTTCTTAAATATGGGTCCAAAGGAGAAAAAAGAAAAAGATACATATCCTTTTCTAAAAATTATACACAAACGGTTTAACATTGTTCTGCACTTTGCTTTTTCCACTAAATAGTGTATCTAGGAGACCTTTCTCTATTCTAATGACTGTAGTTTTTTGACACATAATTATTTACTAGCTCCTATTTATGGGATGTTGTGGCTGTTTCTGGCTTTTTTTAAAATTTCACATATAAGTGAGAACATACAATATTTGTCTTTCTCTGACTTATTTTGCTTAGCATAATGCCTTCAAGGTCCATCAATATTGCTGCAAGTATCAGGATTTCCTTCTTTTTACGGATCAATAATTACCGCTGTAATTATTAACCATATATATATATATATATGAGATATATATATATCTCACATTCTCTTTATCCATTCCACTATCAATGGACAATTAGTTTGCTTCAATGTTCTTACTGTTGAAAATAATGCTGTAGTGAACATGGGGTGCAGCTATCTTTTCAATATAGAGACTTCATTTCCCTAGAATAAATACCAAGAGGTGGAATTGCTGATCATATGGTAGTTCTATTTTTAATTTTTGAGAAATCACCATACTGCTTTCAATAGTGGCTGCACCAATTTACATTTCTATGCCCATTTCTCTAAGTCAGTAGCAAGAAGTTGTTTAATATATCTGCAGGACCAATTAGAGGATTCATTTCTTTCTGATATTGCTGGTGTGACTTTTTACTCTTTTTTGCCATTAATTTAAGTTAGACTGTATCAAACATGTTTAAGAGAATCAAGGCCTATAAAAATTGAGTATTTCTCCCAAACATAATATACAGTTTGTAAAATAATAGACGTATGTGAGTAGGTATAGAAAATATATAAAAATTAAGGTTTAAATCTTGCAAAGATCCTGGCTGACATGAAATGGTCTAGTCAGAAAATTATCCATTTTATTTTTATTTTTTTTATTTTTACTTTTATTTTTATTTTTTTTTAAAGATTTTATTTATTTATTTGACAGAGAGAGAGACAGCTAGAGAGGGAACACAAGCAGGGGGAGTGGGAGAGGGAGAAGCAGGCTTCCCACTGAGCAGGGAGCCCGATGCGGGGCTCGATCCCAGGACCCTGGGATCATGACCTGAGCCGAAGGCAGGCGCCTAACGACTGAGCCACCCAGGCGCCCCGAAAATTATCCATTTTAATGAGATTTTTTAAAATCTATCATTTGGATTAGTAAGTTTTCTCTTTTTATTCATATTGTTATTTTATTCTTTCCTTTTACATACTTTGCATTTATTTATTTCTTTTTATCCTGGCTTTCTAAGGTAAAACTTATATCATTGATATAATTAGATATCATTAGAAATTTCTTCTAGATTTAATTTTTAAACTTTGTATATTTATTTTTAAAATTATATGTTACACACACACACACATACACACATATATACACACCATTACCCATGAAGCACTACTTTAGGTGAACCCAACAAGTTCTGATGTTTATTTTTCAATTAAAAATATTTTATAATTATTATTGTGATTTGTTCTTTGGACCATGGGCTATGTATAATTATTATTTAACTGATCATTATTTGGATATTTTAGGCTACTTACTCCTCAGTGGTCAGAAAATATAAACTATTTGATTTTAATTCTTTGAAATTTATTGAGATATTTTTCTGGCCTAACATATGATCTATATAGATTAATATTCCATGTGTATTTAAAGTCTGCCTACTTGAAATAGGAGTTCCAGCTTTCAACTATAACTGTGGATATATCTCCTTTCAGTTCTATTAGTAATTGATTTATAGGTTTTGAAACTCTTAAGTACATACTTCTTATTTACATATTTAAGTATATTTTGTCTTACTGATAAATTATCCCTTTTATAATCATAAATGTCTCTCTTAACAAATATATTTTGTCCTGAAGAATACATGGTCTGATATTAATATAGCCCCCCCCCCCCAGTCTTTTTAGGATCATTTTTAACATCCTATACTTTTTTCATCTTTTTACTATTTACCCAGTTACATATTTATATTTAATGTGTTTGTCTTCTGGACAGCATGTTGCTCGATCTGGCTTTTTATCCAATTTGACAACCTACCCTTTATTTGGAGTGTTTAGACCATTTAAATTTTACTTTTGTCTAGGTTTGGGTTCAAGTCTACCATCTGGCTATTCCTAATTTTCCATATCCATTCTTTGTTATTTTATTTTCCTAACTTTGTTTGGATTGAGTAATTTTAGTGTTCCATTTTAGAGTTATTTACTATATCTCTTTCATTTTTTTATAGTGATTTTCTTCAAAGGATCAGCAAGATGCATCTTTAACTTAACAGAGTCTATTTTAATATTGTTATAACTGTATTCCTCAGTTTTCACCTCCTGTCCTGTGTTGTCACTTCTACTTATGTTACAAATCACATGTTGTTTTAATTTCTTTAAATAGTCAATAACCTTTTGAAAATAACAAAAATTACAAAAATTCCTTTTAAATCTTTTCTTGTATATTTACTTTATTTAGTACTCTTTATTCCTTCGTGTATACTTAATTTTCCACTTGTATTCTTTTTATTCACTTGGAGAACTATCTTTATTATTTTTTATAGTGGAAGTGGCTAATGATGAATTTTATCAGCTTTTTTTCCAAAAATATTTTTATTTCACCTCATTTTCCAAAGATTATTTGGCTGGATATAGAATTACAGGGTAAATGTTATTTTTTGATTTATATCTTTGTTCCTACTCTTTAAAGATACAATTCTGTTTTCTTCTATCTTGATTGTTTCTGAGCAGTCTGTGAGATTTATCTTTCATTTCCAGGATTATATAAATCTCTAAATTCTTTTAAGACTTTCTCTATTACTGGTTTTCCATAATTCAAATATATTGTGCCTTGCTGTTTGTCTTATTTCAGTTTCAATGAGCTTCTTGGTTTTCACCTTATTGTTATTCATTAAACTTGCAAAAACTTTAAGCAGTATTTAAGTTGTTTTTGTTTCTGTTTTCTGCAACCCACGCCCCTACTCCTTTCTTCTCTCCTTCTAGGTCTCTAATTATACAATTATTCCATTTGTTGCGTGACTTTTTTTTCCATGAGACTGAGGATCTTTAATTTTCTTTTTTTCTTTGAACCTCAGTTTGGATCTTTTCTAATCCTCTATTTTTAAGTTCACTTATATTATCATATACATTATTTAATATGCTGTGGAGCTGCAATGACTTTATTTCATATATTTAATATGACCTACCAACTTCATGAAACATACTTGCATAAGGCATTCTTTTTTTTCTATTAATATTCTTTTTTTAAATTTTATTTTATTATGTTAATCACTATACATTACATCATTAGTTTTTGATGTAGTGTTGCATGATTCATTGTTTGCGTATAAAACCCAGTGCTCCATTCAATACATGCCCTCTTTAATACCCATCAACAGGCTAACCCATCCCCCCACCCCCTCCCCTCTAGAACCCTCAATTTCTTTCTCAGAGTCCATTAGTCTCTCATGGTTCATCTCCCTCAGATTTCCCTCCCTTCATTTTTCCCTCCCTACTATCTTCTTTTTTTTTTTTTTTAACATATAATGTATTATTTGTTTCAGAGGTACAGGTCTGTGATTCAACAGTCTTACACAATTCACAGTGCTCACCATAGCACATACCCTCCCCAGTGTCTATCACCCAGCCACCCCATCCCTCCCACCCCCACCACTCCAGCAAACCTCAGTTTGTTTCCTAAGATTAAGAATTCCTCATATCAGTGACATTATATGATACATGTCTTTCTCTGATTCACTTATTTCGCTTAGCTTAATACCCCCTAGATCCATCCACGTCATTGCAAATGGCAAGATTTCGGTGGTTTTTTTTTTTTTTTTGATGGCTGCATAATATCCCATTGTATCTATATACCACATCTTCTTTATCCATTCATCTGTTGATGGACATCTTGGCTCTTTCCATAGTTTGGCTATTGTTGACATTGCTGCTATAAACATTGGGATGCATGTACCCCTTCGGATCACTGCATTTGTATCTTTGGGGCAGCTCTATTGTCAACTTTTTGATGAACCTCCATACTGTTTTCCAGAGTGGCTGCACCAGCTTGCATTCCCACCAACAGTGTTGGAGGGTTCCCCTTTCTCCGCATCCTCGCCAACATCTGTTGTTTCCTGACTGTTAATTTTAGCCATTCTGCCTGGTGTGAGGTGGTATCTCATTGAGGTTTTGATTTCGATTTCCTCAATGCCAAGTGATGTTGAGCACTTTTTCATGTGTCTGTTGGCCATTTGGATGTGTTTTTTGGAAAAATGTCTGTTCATGTCTTCTGCCCATTTCTTGATTGGATTATTTGTTCTTTGGGTGTTGAGTTTGATAAGTTCTTTATAGATTTTGGATACTAGCCCTTTATCTGATATGTCATTTGCAAATATCTTCTCCCATTCTGTCGCTTGTCTTTTGATTTTGTTGACTATTTCTTTTGCTGTGCAAAAGCTTTTTATCTTGATGAAGTCTCAATAGTTCATTTTTGCCCTTGCTTCCCTTGTTTTTGGTGATGTGTCTAGGAAGAAGTTGCTGCAGCTGAGGTCAAAGAGGTTGCTGCCTGTGTTCTCCTCTAGGATTTTGATGGACTCTTGTCTCACATTTAGGTCTTTCAACCATTTTGAGTCTATTTTTGTGTGTGGTGTAAGGAAATGGTCCAGTTTCATTCTTCTGCATGTGGCTGTCCAATTTTCCCAATACCTTTTGTGGAAGAGACTGTCTTTTTTCCATTGGACATTCTTTCCTGCTTTGTCGAAGATTAGTTGACCATAGAGTTGAGGGCCCATTTCTGGGCTCTCTATTCTGTTCCATTGATCTATGTGCCTGTTTTTGTGCCAGTACCATACTGTCTTAATGATGACAGCTTTGTAATAGAGCTTGAAGTCCGGAATTGTGATGCCACCAGCTTTGCTTTGTTTTTTCAACATTCCTCTGGCTATTCAGGGTCTTTTCTGGTTCCATACAAATTTTAGAATTATTTGTTCCATTTCTTTGAAAAAAGTTGATGGTATTTTGATAGGGATTGCACTAAATGTGTAGATTGCTCTAGGTAGCATTGACATCTTCACAATATTTGTTCTTCCAATCCATGAGCATGGAACATTTTTCCATTTCTTTGTGTCTTCCTCAATTTCTTTCATGAGTATTTTATAGTTTTCTGAGTACAGATTCTTTGCCCCTTTGGTTAGATTTATTCCTAGGTATCTTATGGTTTTGGGTGCAATTGTAAATGGGATCAGCTCCTTAATTTCTCTTTCTTCTGTCTTGTTGTTGGTGTATAGAAATGCTACTGATTTCTGTGCATTGATTTTATATCCTGCCACTTTACTGAATTCGTGTATGAGTTCTAGCAGTTTTGGGGTGGAGTCTTTTGGGTGTTCCACATGAAGTATCATATCATCTGCAAAGAGTGAGAGTTTGACTTCTTCTTTGCCGATTTGGATGCCTTTTATTTCTTTTTGTTGTCTGATTGTGTGGCTAGGACTTCTAGTACTATGTTGAATAGCTGTGGTGATAGTGGACATCCCTGCTGTGTTTCTGACCTTAGGGGGAAAGCCCTCAGTTTTTCCCCCATTGAGAATGATATTCATAGGCAAACCAACCAATCCCAAGTTTATATCCTTATCCTCAACCGCTTCCTTTACCCAACTTTCACACACCACACCAATACTTCCCCTGCCCTAAGCCAACCCAGGGCCAGGAACTGGAACACTAGAGACCACTACTTAGCCCAGAGCCCACAGATATTATTCAGATTAGCCAATCCTAAACTGTTTTCCTGCCCTGCCTTGCCTTGCCTTTCCTTTCCTATGGAAAACACAATAATAAAGTTCTGCATCATGCTTTCCCTCTTGTTCCTTCTGCTTTGCGATCACACCAGGTGCTTCCCCATGCAGTCAGTCCTGCCTGGCATAGTGTCCTCCCTTCTTTGGAGAAGTATAAATAATGCATTCTTCTTTCAATGGCATTGACCCATGTTACCACTTGGTTGCCCCTATAAGTTAAAATTCCATGGGTACAATTGGAACGTAGGCCAGTTGCAAAACGTCAGTGAAAATATTGACCTTTGAGGTCACCAGGGGGATTTAGCTTCTTATGCAGCACATCATAATTTCCTTTGTCCTTACCTTGAATAAGAATAACCAGACATCTAGACATGTCCAAAGATAAAGACAGAACTTGTCCTATTAAGATAATTAACGGTCTCTCTACAATTCAAGCTCTGACTCTTGGTAAATACACTCAGAACTACTTCTTTTCTATCATCTTTTGTACAATTTATACAATATGAAAAGCAAAAAGATACTAAAGAAAATAACATTTTGCATCATCAAACGAGGTACATATATTACATTAAAGAAAGATTTCAATTTACCATTACAATTTTTTTCATAATCATATAAAAGCTTGACAATTTTTAATTTTGAATTTTATGAAAGGTATCAATTAATTATTATATTCAATTAATCTATTATTAAATAATTCTAGGTCTTCTACTGTCCAATAAGCTTCTATTGAAAAAGCTTTATGTGAAGGTTTTAATTCAATTCTCCAATATATTTGATCATTAATATCAGTATTAATGGTTTTATCAAAATCTAATTTATACCATCAATAATAACAGTATTATACCAAATAATAGTTAGAATAGGAGTTAGACTGAGAACATTATAAAATAAGAATTATAATAGGATTGCCTTCTTTTCTCTCATTGAGCCCTCCCTATTTAAACCAATACCTTCACTTCAAACTCTCGAGTTTTTCATTTTAGTATACTATCAGATATAATAATTGTTATTTCAGATAAGGGTTATACCTTCTTCCCACTTGACCACATACTATGATAATCAATAACAGTAAATGGACAATGGGAATATTTTACCATAGGAGAAATCTATGATTATGTGGCCATAGGAAGACATTTCCTTTTATTTCCAGGAAAAGAAAGATATTAAATATGTTTACACCTTAGAGAAAATGCCCTAAAATATTTTCTTAGCTCATTTTTTTTAATCTATTTGCTCTCTTAGTTGCTGAGATTTTATTTTTTTTAAGATTTTATTTATTTATTTGTCACAGAGAGAGAGAGAACAAGCAGAGGGAGTAACAGGCAGAGGGAGAAGCAGGCTCCCTGCTGAGTAAGGAGCCCGATGCGGGACTCGACCCCAGGACTCCAGGATCATGACCTGAGCCGAAGGCAGACGCCTAACCGACTGAGCCACTCAGGCATCCCGTCTTAGTTGCTAAGAGATTTTAAAATACCAATTTTCCATATGGATCATTTTCTTCTATTGTTCACCATATTGTTTTTCATAAGAAAATCTTCTTGTGTTTGATGATCATTTTTCTCCTTAAAATTTTAATTTTCCATTTTTTTGGAATCTAATAATTTTCATTTTGTTTGCATTAAAGGTAATTTTTTGAACTAATTTAATGGTTTCTAGAGAAACATGACTCTTAATATGCTCTCATAATTATAGCACAGTTTGGGTATTTTAACTTTCATAATGATATTATTTAGGAACTCTAGGTTTGCTATAATAATTTTCTCATTTTGTGATAGAGGAAAGGCAATATGTTTTCTAATAGCTCTATCAGTTCATTCTCTTATCCAATCAACATTTATTAAAGACATACCATATAATAATGATTCACTAGATATGAATATTCAAAGATTAAAGATTTGGTCTCTATTCATTTAGCTCACACAGTAATCTGAATTGGTTCATGTAAGTTATTACCCTGATTTATTCTTCTTACACTTTATCAGAGATACTGAAAAAACTGATAAATGCCTGAAGAAAACCTATTTCTACCTGCAGAGAATAAATTAATAAAAAAATTTTATGAACTTGTTATAGTAAGGATTTCAAGAGTAGCATACACTATTTTTATAGTTATAGTAAGGATTTCAAGAATAGCATCTACTATCTTTTTTGTAGCTGTAATTTATAAGCTTCAATTTTTAAGCCAAAATTTATTCACCTGTATAGTCTTTCTGCTTCTTATAAGATATCCAACGATCATTGAATTTTTCCTAATTAGTAAAATTTCCAACCCATGCAATTATTTGTGTAAAGGTTATAGCACAAGGTTAGAACATCTGAATACCAAAAATTTATATAATAAAAAGTAAATCTGGAAATATCAGCAATGCATTTCTAAATGTTCTCCACAGTAATTCTTCTACAAGACATACATTTAAGAAAAAAAACAATTATAATACTGAAATGGCCTTGACAACATGGAGATAAGGCATTAAAAATCACAAACTACAAGGACATATCTTAGCCTTGCATTGCTGTCACAAATGGATTCCTTAAATGAAAAAACAATTGAAATGAATTTATTTATGCAGTTTGGCTAGTCAAGTAGATGTAATTAGTAGTTGGTCTTAAAAGAATCAGTTTCTTTAAATTCAGCTGATTAATGATTACTGTATGAATAATCATTTTCATTGTCTAAATGCAAATAATCTAATAAAAACTATATAACCTAACTTATGAATGCAAAAGGCATTTTGAACAATTTTAATGGGATTATATATTTTAAAAGATAGAAATAAAATGTTTTGTACTCTAACAATACTTTTTAATGTTTCTTCTCTTCATCAACTAGGTAAATGGTATCAGTATTTTTCTTCAAAATTTCAACACTAGACTTCTGATTTCAGCTCTAATATGTAAGAGGCTCTAAAGTTATCAAGCCCATCTTTACAACAAGATAAATTAGACAAACTGATATTCACCAAATTTTCTCGGACTACTCAGAGAACTGACTTGAAAGCACCGAAAACCCCCTCAAATTCTAAAAGAAGAGGAAAATCTAGAGAGTCACAGGAGAGATCTGCTTATTTAAAGAAGAAGTTACTGGAGCCACAAACTAACAAGAATACTTACGTGATAATTTTCACAAATTGATGGAGATTTAGTATGGACTAGTGTGAGAGTGAGAAACCCTTGGGGGATACAATCTCCCATACTTTATGGGCTTTACCTCCCACAGATGTCACTGGTTTTACTTTCATGGGTTTTATTTCCACTAACCCTACAAGCACATGATGCTAAAAAGCAAAGAAAGATTCCTGCTCTCTCAGCCCTCATAGCTCTGGCTGGAAGAGGAGAAAAGTATTATTGTGAAATAAGCAAAACATTCTTGAAAGCAAAGCCTTACTCTCCAGGAGAATGGATTTCACCACAGACTTTTCCCACCTCATGAAATCCGTTCTCCCACTCCAGACAGCTCATTATTTCCTGTCTCAAATAAGAAACTCTTAAAACTCAAAAACAAGACAAAAAACTCAACCACCGTTTTACACCAAAAAAAAAAAAAAGAGTAAAAACCTCAACAGATGCTTCAACAAGGAGGATACACAGAAAGAAAACATGCATATGAAAAGATGTCCAACATTATTTTTCATGAGACAATTGTGTATTACAAGAGTCAGATACTAATATCATAAAACCTAGTAGAATAGCTAAGATATAAACTAGGTATGATAGACTGGGAGGAACCTAGCGAGATCTGTTTGATAAAAGTCCTCTATGTCCAATTGTTTGAGCAGCCCAGGGAACACTTGTTTACCAAACATTTACCCTTTTTCATCTTTGTGTGCATTGCACTCCATTCCGTTGAAGTCTCAAACCCCTACCTTCTTCTCCTTATAAGGTTCAGGATGACATATATATCCTATTTTGCCTGTCTTTAAAATTTCCATGTCTGTGATGCCTGGGTGGGTCAGTCAGTTAAGCATCTGTTTTTGGCTCAGGTCATGGTCTCAGGGTCCTGGGATTGAGTCCTTCATCGGGCTCCTTGCTCAGTGGGGAGCCTGCTTCGCCCTCTGCCTGCCGCTCCCCCTGATGTACTCTCTCTGACAAATAAATAAAATCTTAAAAAAAATTATTAAGAAAAATTCCATGTCTGTGTGAATTCCCCATATGTGCAAAATTAAATTTTTTGTCCTGTCAATCCATCCCATGTCAATTTGATTCTTAGTGTGGCTAAAAGGACTTTAAAGGGGACAAGAAATTCTTCCTATCCAGCAACTTTCAATAGTTGAAAGAATAAATAATATTCTATCATATAGGATGTACATCTAAATGATGGAATAGTATTAAATAATTTAAAAATGAGCTATCAATTCACAAAGAGACATGAATGAGTCTTAAGTGCATATTGCTATACGAAAGAAGCCAGTGTGAAAACACTATATATTATATGATTTCAATTGTATGGGATTCTAAATAAATCAAAACCACAGAAATGGTAGTCAGATAAGAAGTCACTAGTAGTTCAAAGGAGAAGGGAGGGTCATTCAGGTGCAAAGGGATTTTCTTCTATGGTAGTAAATCTATTCTGTATGGGATGCTAAAATGGTTGATATATATCATTATCAATTTCTCAAATCTCAAAGAACTCCACAGCACAAAGGGTGAACCTTTGTGTATACCAAATTAAAAAAAAAAAAAAATCAGTGAGGAGTTTGAGGGATCTCAGTAGGAAATGCAGTATGTGATAAAATGATCTTTTACAAATGTATGATACAGACTGTAGGGCCCAAGGGCAGGCCAACCCAAAAAGGGCTACTTTGGCATGAAGATTACTTTGAGTTAAAAGCAATCAAAACCCAGAAAATTCAGGAAAGGCTCTTTACCTGCCCTTTAACTGCCTAAATTTACACTGGAAATGAGTGTCTGTAGCAGGAAGAGAGCTATTAACTGAGATTCCACTTTACTTAGAAACTCATCCGCACAACAGGGCAACATTTACTTTCTAAACCTCTCTCTCATCTTCTTGCTAATCATCTTCCTCTCCTTTGTATCCTCAGACCCTGCCCCTCTCAGTAGCTCAAGATGTCATATAAGCCTCATGTTGCCTGAATGTCTTTGGAATTTCACATCTGTGTGGATTCCCCATATGTATGATATTAAATTTTATTTTCTATTAATCTGTTTCATGTAAATTTGATTAGTCCAGCTAGAGCACCTTATAGAGCAGAGAAAATTTCTTCCTTGCCAACTAAGAGGGGTGGCAGAAAAGCTTCAGACTTAAGTCTAAGTCACTTTGGAATGAGTTAAATCTGTTAAGACCAAAGGCAATAAATAAGTTAATTAAGATAGTTGTTCATAACCACTATACTCTAGTTGATAAACCTATTTCCCATAAGGGTACAGGTTAACAATTCTGATATGATTATACATGTATTCTGTAACTGAATGTAAATGAATCATGGATGATGAGAGTCACTTTTCTCACTATTGGGGTGGTAGTTATTTGTAAAAAATAAGAAAAGGCTAGGATGATCCATGCAGAAATGAGTTACAGTTGGAGATATCAATATGAATTCAGTTTAGCTTGATATAGAAAAAGATAGTCACATATAAAATATTTATATAGGGCTACACAGGTTAGTACATGCACATGTATTTCCTTGTTCTGTCACCTGAGAGGGCCTAGAAGCAACAATCCTGTAATAGCAACAAATACACCAAGAGCCCAGAACTTGGTTTCTAATAACATCCTCCAATAAAAGAAAGCAGGACTCCTTGCAAAATAGCTGATTTTAGGATTAGAACAGGAAATATACAAGATGAGTTTAAAATATCTTATAGTGCCAGAAAATAAGATAGTACTCAAAAAACCAAATGAAAACATAAACCTTACATTATTGTAGGTACATTAAAGGGAAGCGGAAGCCAACTGAAAGAGCTCCCAATGCCAAAGCTGGAACAATTTTAGCAACAAAATGAATAAAGTAGCATTGGATTATAGTCCAAAGTATAAAATAAATATACATGAGTCCATACTGATGAACGATAATGAATGAATGAATGAATGAGTGAATGAATGAGGCAGAGGAAACAAACTTCAAGTACAGAAGAATTCCAAATATTTTGTCTGAATACTCTACCCTCAAGATAGAGGAGCATAATTCTCCACTCCTTAATTCTGGACTGTGCATAGTGACTGATTTTTCAGAGTACAATATAAAAGGGCATGAGGGTGTTGCATGGCAAGGAAGTAACCTTGCAGTGGAGAAATCAGAAAAACACTATCTTAGTCAGGTGATCAACACCAACAGTGATAGGTCATCTTGAGAGTATTTACTCTTGATATGTGATGAAATGCTTAATTCTGTAGTTTTCCTTCTAAAAACACATAACCCCAGACTAATCAGAAGGAAAACATCAGAGCAATTCCAGTTGAGGGGCAGTCTATAAAATACCTGACCAGTACTTCTCCAAACTTCAGAAACAATTAAAGTTTGAGGGATGGTCAAAAAGCAAAAAGTCTAAAGAGATATAAGGACCAAATGTAATGTAATATCCAAAATGGAATCTTGGAACAGAAGGAAATTAGAGAATGAAAGAAATCTGAACAAAGTATGGGCTTTCCTTAATATATCAATATTGATTCATTAATTGAAAGATGGAAATTACTAACAGAAGATATTCATAATATGGGAAATTGGGTATGAGTTATGTGATATAGTAGAAAAACTTTTAAGTTTAACTCAATAAATTTTTGAGTTGAAAAAGTGATTTTTAGAAAGTGTTACATTACATGTATTTATTATTGACTTATAAGTCAGACTTATAAGTCACGCCAGACTGAATAAGTAAACATTTTGCTAAAAATATAGAATTTTATTCAGCTCACTATGTCACTGATATTTAGAGGGGATAAACATAATTTTCTGCTTTAAAATGCATAGACTTTAAGGATCATATTAAAATAAGCAAAAGAAAATGAATGAAAATCAAGTTTGTGTTGTATGTATTATCTATTGTTATATATATCACACTACCATAAAATTTAGTGGTTTATACAACAGTGAAAATGTTTCTCATTAATTCTGCTGGTTGGCTGAGTGACTGCAGTCATCTGAATGGAATGATAGAACATGTAAGATGGACTCAATCATACTGACAGGGGGAACTGGCTGCTATTTGGGGTGCCACATGTCCTCTCATTCCCCGTTAAGCTAGTGGTCTTCCATATGCAGCCATCTCAGGGCAATGTTAAAGATACCATATGTGGGGGCTCCAAGGGGGTCTCTTGAGGCCTAGACTCCAGAACTCACAGGGAATTAGTTCCAAACATTTAGTTGATCAAAGAAAATCACAAGGCTTGCTTGTTGGTTGGGAAGATCAGCAAACTACATCACAAAGTATCATGTATACTGGACTGGAAGGAATTTGTGGTCATGAAGCAAACTACCACACACACTGGCATTACATATACTGGTAATAACAGGAGGATTTCTGTTTTGAAGGATTGTTTCTCATGTTGCAGCATTTTGATCATCATCCTCATCATCTCTATTGTCAATTCAAATGTATATTAAGATTTTCCTATGAGCCGGGCATTCTTTTAAGTATGTCCTAATTAACTCATTTGAGCATAACAAAAGCTCTCTAGTACTGGCTAATGTTATTCTCATTGTAAACTGGTTGCAGCACACATGTTAGAAGAATGGTTTCATTTTAATTAATTAGTTGATTGATTACAGTTTTTACCTTATACTAGAGACATGACTGAAGGCAAATTAATCTCTCTGAGCTTTGCATTTTATACTGATAAAATTAGGTAGCAATAAAAATTTTAAAGTCATTCCCAGTTCTGAATATTTATGAATGCATTCCTATTGACCAAGTATCATGGATCATATATGCAAATATGCTTTAGAAATGGATAGTCTTACTTTCATTGCTCTTCCCCTTTTTGTTCTTATTATTGAAGAATATTTAAAATAATTCATTTCATGAAATATTGCATATGGTTGAGTTTCACATTGAGAGAAGCTGAGCTGAAAGCAGAAAGTTTCATGTCTACCATTTTTACATTAGAATTTCCAAATTAAATAGCCTTGTGGAAAATGAGAAGGATGGTTAGAACTTTGACCATTTCAACACGACAGTCTTCTCCATCCGCCTTCTCCCCCCAGTTCTATAAATGTTTAATGCATTATTCCCAATTAATTATTTTGATAACATCTTATATAATATTTACATAATAAATGAACTATTGTTTACTTAATATTTTAATGAACCCAGATATTTAACAACTGTATTTGGAAATACATTTCGTTTCATAAACTGCTTCCAACTGGATATTTTTCTAGTTTCTTTATATATTCTTAGTTCTACAGACAATCCTCATAATATTCCTCTAATAAAAGACTAGCCCAAGGCTCAGAGACTTTATATGACTTTCCTAGGACTACACAGCTAATGGGATTACAACCGTGAATCACAATAACCACTTTACTTATAATAAAGATGAAGCATTTTATATTTTAATCTTTCAAAATAAATGTTTAAAAATACATCTCAAGTGATCACTATGCACATATATTTAAACTTCAATTGTTAGCTTGAAGAAATTTAAATAGCATCTAAGAATTTGGCAATACTTATTTATTCCAGACATTAGGACTCCAAATCTATTAAAAAGAACCAAGTAAATATTAATGTTGTTTGTTGTATCTTTCCAGTTTAAATGTTTCATGATCAGAAATCAGAGTCAGCTTCATTTTAAAAAGACTATAGTGAAATCTGAAGAAATATTATAAAATGTATATGTTTCTAGCTTTGTTTAATATTAATTATGAGTATTGAATAACCATACTTAAACATTTAAAAATTCCCTAAAAGTAAAATTTCACTATTATTATAGGCCAAATTACATAAATTATATAATGTTTGTGGATGAAATTATTCTATGGCTTTTCATGAAAACTATCCTGAGTTTGGAGTAGGGATGAGGAACTATGGGGTGGAGATGAACCATGATTTGCTATGAGTTTTTAAAAAGTTGAAATTGAGAGATGAAGTACAGAAGACTCATTCCTCTATCTCTACTTTTGTAAGTACTTTAATATTTTTATAATGAAAGAGAGCATATTTGGTCCTTGCGTATGGCATGCGTATTTAGTCTTCACTGGAGATCAATGGAAAGTTAATTTAATATAATTAAAACTTGAATTATATACACTGATTTATGGCTAGACATTGATATTTAACCTAAGTTCCTGATAATGATATAAAAATGAAAATCAAGACTATCTTGGCTATCTATTGTCTTTGTCTCCTGGAATCTCTTATCCTCCTAGACATCTAATTCTGATATCACTCCAGTGGAAGCTATCCTTTTAGTCCATGTCTTATGGACAAGCCTGACTGTACCTCTAAGAGCCAAGAGTGTAATCTTTGACCTATGTTAAACCCATCAAATCATTCCATTCCTGCAGCCTCAGAGATAAATTCTGAGATTGGTATGTGACCTAATTTGAAGCAATCAAGAAGGAATTGTGTGTGAGCCATCAGATCCTACATTACATAGTAATGTAATAAACAGTAAACTGGATACTGTGATGATTTAAACCTAGGACTTCTGGGTAAGAAATAAAAATCTTGAGAAAGGATTCTGGTGACCCATATGAGTCCTGAATAAACCTATGCCTGAAGGCAGTAAATTACTTTTTATGCATGAGCTCATTTGGAGAAGGGATTGTTCCCCTTACAGTAAGGCAAGTCCCAACTAACATGTACATGTAAAAGAAAGTGCTATAAAAGGATGTTTGCAATCATGAAGGTCATAATATGAGCCAACATCAGATTTAATTATGAATATTTGATGAAATGTTTAATACATTAAAAATTCAGGAACTTTGACTTAAAAATTTGTTTTTTTTCTCTAAGATCTATAAATGTATACTTGTTAGCCTTTAAGTCACATATATTGGATGTTTCTGTAGAAAAATGAATTATGAAGTAAAAATTAATCTTAATTTTTTGTTCAAAGAATCCCTGCACTCTTGACAAAATAATGCCAGAAGTGATAAGGGAAAAATAGATCTGTTAAGTATTTTTTACAAATAAGTCAACTGAGAAAGAGTTAACTTTCAGAATCAATTTTTCTGATTACCTAATGTTACCTAGTTTTCCATTCTCATTTGATGGATAAATGATGGCATACATGTGATTTTTAAAAAAGAATAAGCATTTCAGGTTTCATACCATAGGCTTGATGGTTATATAGCAAGTATTTCAGAGTTAATAGTATAATAGAATCCATATTATATTTTCTCATGTTTCTGTTTAGAGTATTAATAGTGATAGAAGGAATATTTTGAAAATATCCATTTGTCAAAATTAACACTGAATTTCAGACTAATTAAAGCAAATGCTTATATAAATGTTATATTCAAATGAAACTATATACAGTGCTTAGACTCAAAAAACACATTCATAACTCAAATTGGTCATGGGAATTAAAGTTATTTTAACTGCACTTTAGGGAAATAATGATTTATGTATAAAAAACATTTTTAAATAATTTTTTTATTTGAATATGGTTGACATACATTGTTACATTGGTTTCAGGTGTACAATATAAAGATTCAATGTCTCTGTGCATTATGCTATGCTCACAAGTGTAGCTATCATCTGTCACCATACAAAACTACTACACTATCATTGACTAGATTTCCTATGCTGTGCCTCTTATTCTTATGACTTAGTCATTACATAACTGGAAGCCTATATCTCCCACTCCCCTTCACCCATTTTGTCCATCCTCCCACCCCCCTACTCTCTGATAACCATCAGTCTGGTCTTCATATTTATAGTAAAAATAATTTTTGAAATAGGTTTTCATGTGTCTCTTGTAGTTGGTCATTTCAAAGATTCAATATAGTGTTTGCAAAACATTCAACAATTCAGAGTTAAATTAAAAGTTAGCTTAAAAAAATGAGTAAGGAAACAGGAAACTTAGATGTGTGATTTAATAAAAGTAAAATTTCTGAATTTCTAAAATATACTAAAATTTTCTTCAAAAACTTTACTCAATACTACAGAAGTATTTTGAACTTAGTTAATAGTTAATATAAAGACAATGTCTCCATAGTTAAGACCACGTCAGATTTGTCACTCTTAATTTCCCAAGAATTTTGCATGGAAATTGTTGACCTCCCCATGGTTTTTACAATATATTTATTAAAGGTTAAATTAATAATACCATGTTATGACAAAACTCTGACAACTGAATTAGTACAACAGCAACATAAAAAGAGGACTACTAAAATTTAAGTTAGTTCTTAAGAAGAAAAATAAACAACCCAGTAAAAGAAAGCTGGGGGCACCTGGGTGGCTCAGTCGTTAAGTGTCTGCCTTCAGCTCAGGTCTGGATCCCAGGGTCCTGGGATGGAGCCCCGCATCGGGCTCCCTGCTCCGCAGGAAGCCTGCTTCTCCCTCTCCCACTCCCCCTGCTGTGTTCCCTCTCTCGCTGGGTCTCTGTCTGTCAAATAAATAAAATCTAAAAAAAAAAAAAAAAAAGAAAGCTGTATTTTCCTGATCATTTTTTACACTGAGGGTCCAAATTATGATTGTAAGTTTTCCTATTGTGTTGTTTCTTTTGAAGATTGGAAAAGGATTACATACTGTCTTCCAAGAATGTAATTTAAAATAATCTGTATGGTGACTTTTTTGTTTCTCTGATATGATGGAGAAATTCTTTAGACTGTAAATATGTATGTGTATATGCATATATGCATATAGGTGTGTATATATTTTTTATAAATTTAGACTTAGAAAGAGTTAAGGAGAAACTATACTTCATGTTAAATTTACTCAACTTATTGAGTCCAGAAAAGTATCCACTAAAGATTGTTCTTAGAAGTTTACAATATTTTGAAAAAGGTGCTGAACTATGAGCAAGCCAGATTTTTGCATTCAACAGTGCCTTTTATCATGTTTTGGGTATAAAGTTAAAAATTAGTATAATTTCCTCTCTCCTTATTTTAGTCTGTTAAGGCCTAAAATGTATAAGGAATGTGTGCATGGCTATGTTTATGTGTGAGCGCATGTGTGACAAATTTTCATGTAACCAAACCTTGAATATTTCTCCATGTACAATCCTGGTTATAAAAATTCAACCCTGTAAAATTCAATCCAATTCACTGCTTTTATGTAATCAGATACTACATCATTTCTTCATTTCTTCCTAATTATTATATTGTTTTCAATATTATATACGTATCAAGTAAAGATGTGTTGACATCTGGGGGCAGTTAGAATTTGAAATTAACTTTAAGACAATTGACCATTGCAAGTTTTCAAGACTATGTTTTTTACATTCACATAGTAGCTTTGATTAAATAAAAGGAAACCAGGAGGCATAACCAATCTAAAAGGAACAAGATCAATAAAGACCGATGGGCTTGTTTCATTTAACAAAATGGGATTTCATGCACAATGGACCCATTAATTCATTTCCTATAGAAAGCCTCTGGTCTATTACTTTTTTTTTTTTTTTTAAGATTTTATTTATTTATTTGACAGAGAGAGACAGCCAGAGAGAGAACACAAGCAGGGTAAGTGGGAGAGAGAGAAGCAGGCTTCCCGCTGAGCAGGGAGCCTGATGCAGGGCTCGATCCCAGGACCCTGGGATCCAGACCTGAGCTGAAGGCAGACGCTTAACGACTGAGCCACCCAGGCGCCCCTGGTCTATTACTTTTTGAAGCTTAAGTGAGCATTATCTTTTTCACACATATGGATAGAATAAATATAAACATATTCCACCTACAAATCAATGCTTTAAATGCACAATATTTTCTATAGAGTTTCCTGTTATATATCGCAAGCATATAAAATATTTTAAATATTTTCGTAATTTTAACTTAATTTGTTTTAATCATAGTTTTAAGTATTATCAGATTTCAACATCTCTGTAAAAATCACGTCTTTATTAATGACATTATTAAATAGGATAAATAAAAAATTAATAAGCCAAGAAATTCTAATATTATTAAAAACAAAATGTTATCATAAAATAGTACTAGGAATTAATCTGTATACTGGTATCACCTAATACAATCAGACTATATCAGACAAAATAATAGAACAGTGATGATTCCAAAATGATTAAACAGTATGATCCCCAACTCCTACAGAACAGGAAGGATAAAAGTTCAATGTACTGCCTAGGAAATTATGACATTCAATATATTTCTTAGTTAGTCATATTTATCAACTACTCCAAGGAGAAGTCCTAAAGGACTTTATTTATTCTCACAGTATCAAATGGATGGTAAGCAAACAGAAATAATAGTCAGCACAAGAAATACAATCCCAGAGCACATAGGTTAAAAAAAAAAAAAAAATCCATGAAGATGAAAATGAAAATCTCCTATAATCTGGTCCTTCCTTCCTTCCTTCCTCCTCTTCCTCTACTCCTTTCTTCCTTTATATTTATTATTTAAAATCTGTATTGAATCTGCTCTCAGCTAAGAGTATATTCTATTGGTACATAGAAAAATCAATGGACTAGTATCCAATCGTTAATAAATGTTATGATAAAGTTATTAAAAAGTAAAAAGAAAACTTACATAGGCAGTTTAATTTACATTTTTTTGAGACTAGAGGACACTTCTTGAATGAAAACTAGGCAAAAGATGAAAGCAAATAACCTGGTAAATAGAGGAAATAGTCTTCCAGACACAGAAAATAGTATGGACAATGGTTTAAAATTAAGGGGTAAATCTGTTCAGTTGTGATATAAAGACTATAAAATATATATTACAGTGATATCAAAACTTAACATTTTAGCCTAAACATACCCCAATTTTATAAACATGCTACTACCATATTTAATAACTATATAATAACATAGTAATTACAATAATGATTCACATTGAGTTCCTAATATGTGCCCAGAATTATTCTATGTGCTTCATTTAATACCCAAATATTTTACATAAGTTTGGGTATCATCTCATTTTATAGATGTATTGTTTATTATTATTAAAATAATTGTTAAAAAA
Source organism: Halichoerus grypus (assembly GCF_964656455.1). Classification (NCBI taxonomy): domain Eukaryota; kingdom Metazoa; phylum Chordata; class Mammalia; order Carnivora; family Phocidae; genus Halichoerus; species Halichoerus grypus. Next base: position 47,605,165 of record NC_135714.1, read on the forward strand.
GGTATTGTTTGACCATTACCTATTTGTGAATACTCTATTTTTTGCAGAATAAATTTTGTAAAATAGTTTACAAATTTATTCTCAAGTTTATCTGATTTTAAGTTATCACTGCAATTACCTGAATTAAGTGAACACTGAAAGTAATTAATTGCCTGAATTTCAAATGAAAAACTAGATTGAGGAAATTTCCCTGAAGAAATATTTTAAAAATAAAAGGAAGAAGGCATAAAAGAAAGAAAAGTAAATAAAAAAATGGGTTAAGAGATATAAAATATAGGGGCGCCTGGGTGGCTCAGTTGTTAAGCGTCTGCCTTTGGCTCAGGTCATGATCCCAGGGTTCTGGGATCGAGCCCTGCATCGGGCTCCCTGCTTGGCGGGAAGCCTGCTTCTCCCTCTCCCACTCCGCCTGCTTGTGCTCCCTCTCTCGCTGTGTCTCTCTCTGTCAAATAAATAAAATCTTAAAAAAAAAAAAGAGAGAGATATAAAATATAGAATTAGCAGCATTGATACATGAATATTAAAAAGGAAAAAAATTAAAATGGGCAAGTTGAGCTGTTTTATAAAATGGGATATATATTTTTAAAACTTAAGGATCTATAAATGACATTAGATTGAAATCATTCTTGGCTTACCAAACAAATGAAATTAAGAAAATCTCGTACCTCAAAATACCTCAAAAAGCTGTAGTACATGCAAAAATACCAATAAAAAATTATGAGTTTCCAGAAATAAATAGACCACTATTAAAAAATAAGAATAAGTTGATATTAAATTTCTCAATTGCAATTTTAGGTGAAACACAGTAAATTGTTGTTTTTAAAGTATTAACCAATAAAAACATTTAAATTAGATACAAACATATTAGCATTCAATTGAATCAACAAAGATCTCAGAAACACAAGACCTCAGGACATGTACCAAAGGCCCACTTGAAAAAAATTATTTTGTATGTACAACTTAAATACACACACAAAAAAAAATCCAGAAAATTCTGCAGGAAATATATAAAGCAAATGGTCAAATACTTTCATAAATTTGTTGTCTTATCAAAAAAAAACCTAATACCAAAAATTTTAAAAAGAGAAAAACTGAATAAAATCAGAGGAAGCATAGCTATAATCTGAGAAATAAAATTCTATACAATATCAACATGATGAGGTTGGGTTGGTGGAATATATATGGTTTAAGTATTGCAATCATACAGAAATGTACATATATGTATGTATGTATTTACCATTAGTTGTGTGACCTTGAGTAAGCTGAGTGGGGATTTAATAGAAAGAAGTGATGAAACTTCTCCAGCTGATACTTTACCATTGCTTTGAGGTATGAAGTCAGATGTTCTACCTTTTCAATGATGCCAAATATTCAGAGTTTTTTTTTTAATCTCATTTTTACATCTGGACAACTAATATTTGTTACTAACATTAAGTAGACTAAATGAAACATAGTGGTGGGCTAGATCCAACGGTTTTAAGGGTCTACTCTATTGTAAGATTGCTACTCAGCTCTGATCAATATGTTGAACAAGGATAATTTGAATACCATAGTTAGGCATAAAATGATATTGTTACTCCTTTCCCACACCTACTCAAATGCATTTGGTAGACTTACTCTAAAGCTTGAACGAAATCTGACAATTGTGTCTTTACTTGTTATTCTCTGATAATAAAAGCACTAGTCGCTTTAGTCACTAGAAAAGTACAGTCCTGCAAAAATAGTCAACACTATATATTTTATGTAAAGTTGAAGATTTCCTCCTCCCCTCATTTTGGCCTGCTTATTTAGACTGCTTCAAAAATATTCATAGAATGTTTGCAAAATTTGTCACAATATTTTCCCTCCTTGTGTCCATAGCCCTACCAGACCCTAGAAGTTATCCATGTGATTTTCTTTGGGCAATAGGACAGTAGGTTATACACACAGAGACTCAAAAGTATTTATGCACTGTGGCTTGTACCCTCTTGATGCTTTGGGAACACTGTGACCATCTCTATGTGAATGTATCAGGAATAGCCTACTAGATTATGAGATGTGTAGCCAAGTCATCCCATTTGCCCTGACTGACCTCAAGCCAACTACCAATCAATCTGGCCATCCTAGATCATCCAGTCTGAGCAGAGTTGCCAGCTGGACTCTAACATTACCCTTCAGCTACACGAGAACTATCAGGTTCACATTTAAGTCATGATAAATAAATATTTATTGTTTTAACTTGCTAAGTTTTAGAGTGGTTTGTTACACATCAAGAGATTACTGATATACTCCCAATTAAGACTGATCATTTGAAAATATAAGCATAAAAACTCTTACTTTGGCAGATGTTGATAGCTTACCCTTTTTCTCTCCTGGTTGTTTTAGTGGGTTCCCTGGATTCCTCCTACTGCAACTCTAATGATGGGAGACAGTGTTTTTCCTTGAATTCATTGTTTAATTCTTCTAACTCTTTTGTCATCTTAATTCTCCTGCATCTGAAAGTTCTTATCTACCTTCATTCTGCTGAGTTGTTTTGCATCTGTCATAGCCTTCTTGGCCATAATCTTTCAAAAAACAACTTTTTACTATTAGTCCAACTATGGATTCCAGAGCTAGTCCCTGGAAATCATGCACCTTTGACCAAGTGAGTGAAGGGTCACAATTATTTTCCAAATATGACCAAAGCCAGGCAGATTCAAGCCACGTTAGCCCACTTTTGAGGCTCTTTTTACAATTGGTAGTTTTAAAACCAATTCAATGTGTACTAAAATTACAGGGGAAAAATATGACCTCCCCAAATAATTTCTTTAAAGTCTCTCTTAGATCAAGATAAGAGGAAAGAACTAGGTCATTCAAGATGATGGAATGGAGCACAGAGAAAATTCTGCAAATAAATCCTACCTCAATTTTTACCACTTCCCTTTCTATTTGAATGGTGTTATGCCCTTGACGTGAGGCTGAGTTATCAAACCAGATTTTGAACATGTTCTTTTCTCACAATTCTTAGAAAATCTATCACCTCAACTTTCATTTACTATCATGGGGTCTCAAATTTGAGAAAGAGCCAGTTTTTAAAATTCTGTTACATCCTGAAAGCTTTTTCCATTAATTGACAAACCTCCTATATTTTGGCCTAAACATGTGTACCAATCATCTACCTCCTAACCAAGTACTAACCAGGCCCGACCCTGCTTAGCCAATCATCTACCTCAAATGCAAATACTATATTGAAAAAATAAAGCAATAGATATATAATCGTCAGAGTCTGATGCACAGTTTACAAATATCATTTTCAACTTTCCCATGTCTTGTTATAACCTTTTTAAGTTTCACACGATTGAACTTTTGAAAACTAATGAATTTATAAATTAATGAATACCAGTTTATGCGTGAAATTATAAATTATAACCACAAATCAAGTGCACTTGTAGGTTTTTTTGCAATCACCTACAATCTCTCTGAAAATGCATTTACCCTCTTGGAGAGAATGTTTTCAGGGAGAAAGGGCCTGGCATCAAGACCAGGAAGGCCTATCCTGAGTTGCTTTATGGGCTTCCTCATTAAAATTAAAGATAACATATAAATTATGTTACTCAATTTTCCTTCATCCCTGTTATCAAGAAATAGAATATGGCATGTGAAGCTGGTTAATTCACATAGCTTCACAGCCCGAAATTAGAAGCAGGTTTCTCTTAGTTGCACAAAAATCCCCACTGCAAGAAGTACTCTACCATATAGTCCCTCCAGGATGGATCCTATCTAAACCCTTACTATGGGGCCCCCAGGATAAGCTATATCTGTGATTCGAAGCTAATAGGCTTTTGACTACCAGCATCTGGGAGTTAGCAACGCCCATACCTGTCCTGAGAACTCCACATCAAAGCCATAATCTTAGCCTCATCATCATGCTACGGAAACCTACAACAGCTGCATGTGAGAATAAGCCATAAAACTCCCATCAGGATTAAACAACTCATTGAGCTCTTTGCCATTATACCACCAATCTCCATATTTTTAGAAAGAACCAATCACAGAAGGTGTTCAGCACAAGGCACTTTCTTAAACCACTATTTAGCAGCTGTACTCCAAGAAACATTATGGTTTCACTTCAAAATACTTGAAAAACATGCTTTACAACTATGTTGATAAAGTAATGACTACGAAAGTTAGGATTTTAAGTAAATTGAATTGTGAATAATATGAATAAATTTTACTTTGTGAGTGCTTTGATTCAGAGTCAGGTGTAAGTGTGATCTTATTTAGCAGGTGGTTACAGCTGTTAGTGTGGAAATGGATTTCTGGCTAAATGGATAGGTTTCTTATTTATAAATTTGTTTAATTCATTCATTTTAGAGTGCCCAGGTGTTCCAGCAATACATGGCAAAATATATTTTAGATGGGTAAATACACGAAACCTAACACAAGCTGCATACATAAAAATGATTAAATTTAAACCAGGACAAGTGCTATAGCAGATAAATCAATGCAGATACAGCACTTAATTTGTGAGACAAATGGTTGTGGTCAACAGAGTCAAAAAGTGCAGAAAGCAACCATAGTAACAACAGGGTACAACTCCTCTGCCATAGAACCACATAAGCATGGGCAGTCAAAAGAAAGGGCTTTAAAGAACTGCTGCCTAGAATGAAATTGGGCAGTTGAATATTTAGATGGTGAGATTTGGATTGCAACCTCATTTGAATTTCAACCTGTAAAATTGTTAGTGCACAAAGTGCAAAAAGAATAAATATCTTACACACACCTAGGAAGAATCTTGGACTAAAAGAAATCTATTGAATAATGATAAGTTAATGATAAACATCTGAGTAACCTAGAATACAAGTGATATTAAATTTTTCTTTACAAAGTAACTAAAAATAAGTACTGCATCATTTTTAAAAAATTTTATTTATTTGACAGAGAGAGAGAGAGAGAGAGCACGAGAAAGAGAAGCAGCAGTCAGAGGGAGAAGCAGGCTCCTGGCTGAGCAGGGAGCCTGATGCAAAACTCAATCCCAGGACCCTGGGATCATGACCTGAGCCAAAGGCAGATGCTTAACCGACTGAGCCACCCAGACGCCCTATACTGCATCATTTGTAGTAACATACATAGAAAGCTTATATTTCAGGTTCTTAAATAATTTTGTCATTTTGTAGAATTTCTATGTTCCCTGCAGATATTCAGTAATAAATACTTGATTTAAAAATACATATTACTTTTTAAATACTCCATGTGACAAATTACTGTGCTGTTAAAACTGTGGCTATGGAGCTTGATACATCTTTAAGCCTAGATTTGATTTTCAATCATAATGGATAATTATTTTTAGAATTATTTTCCATTGGTATTTTATGTAAGCAAATCTTTTTTTATTATGTTCAGTTAGCCAACATATAGTATATAATTATTTTTTGATGTAGTGTTCAACAATTTATTAGTTGCGTATAACACCCAGTGCTCATCACAACATGTACCTTCCTTAACCAAATATTTTATCCAGTGAAGAGTTAATAGAGGAGCCCTTCATTTTTATGTCTAAGACTTATTTTTGAAATATAAAATCCTATAAGTGTCACACTACAGTCTAAATGAACACTGATTAGTTTGCCAAATAGAATTTTGAAAAACCATAATTTCCATTTCAACATCTCCAATTTGTCCTATTATTTTAAATCAAATTGGTGACTAATACCTATCTCATTAACAATGATATTCATAGTAATACAGGTAATATTTGAGTATCACTATTAATATGGATAAGACAGTGAACAAATACCTTATCATCCAAACCAGAATAAGTCTTGACTGAAAAGGTGGGGGGCATTATGAATAGTGTACTTGGCAAACAAGAATAGTCACCTCAATCACAACTGTTCCTATATATAGGCATAACAAATCTGTAAAAATAATAAAACTGGGACAGTATTGTCTGAGACAGAAACATAAATAGGGATACACAAAGAAAGAGTAATAACTAAAGAAGTTGTACATATTTGTTTCATAAGACTGTTTTCTTTAGAAAACAGTTATAAGTGGGGTACCTGGGTGGCTCAGTTGGTTAAGCGTCTGCGTTCAGCTCAGGTTGCGACAGGTTGTGAGCTAGTCCTGGGATCAGCCCTGCAATCACAATAAATTGGCTTCCTGCTCAGGAGGGAGTCTGCTTCTCCCTCGACGACCCCCCCCCCGCCCCGCCTCCTACTTTGTGTGCCTGTGTGCACACGTGAACTCTCTCTCTGTCTCTCCCTCAAATACATGGGTAAAATCTTAAAAAATAAAATAAAATGTTGTAAGTATTTTTATGTTCTCTAAAATATTAATAAAGTGCTTACTGATAATCAGGGGAAAATTTTGTTCTACTAAAGGAAAAATGAAACTGGTCAGAATTGATCAACATTATACAGGTAACCTATGAATTTGTTTCTTAGGGGAACATTCCATCTCTGCAATAAAACAGACCACATTTTCCAAAAAGATTCAAAATATTTTGCATTAATATTATCAAAACTACATGCTTAGAGACATTAAAAAAATATCTAGAATACTCAACTACAGCACTGTAGATTTGTCTACAGTGTCAGAAACACTTTTATCTAATTCTATTTAAATGTACACTAATCTGAACTTAAATAGCACAACTATTATAACTTGCAAAGATACTTTGTGACAAAAAAAAAAACCTCCATGGTTCTCAATGTTTAAATTAAACTCTCATTTCAACTCTGAAATGAAATGAGGTTGGAAGTTATCACTCTCATTTTTATAAGAGAAAGTGAAACAAAGTAAAAACCAATGGCTTTTCTTGAACACATCAGAGAACTGATGTCACAGGTCAAACCACTACCTGGAAATCTGAAGAGACAAGTGAATCCAGAGAGTCATGACTGAAACCTGCTTATCTGGTACAGAAGCCATGAGTAGGAATACTTAAATGGTAAGTTTGACAAATTGCTGGAGGCTGAGTAGTACCAGCAGAAATGGAAAACTCCCGGGGCCACTGTCTTAGGGGAGACCTAACACTTTCATAGATTTTACCCTGAGGAACTACACCAAGTTTTCACAGTAAAGAGCTAAGAAAAATCACCTATGTATGGTTCTGACGGGAGAGAGGGACAGTAATCATGAAATAGGACGGAGCATACTTCATATAAAAGGCCTACTTCTCTAGGAGTGAAGGCTTCATCAGAACCTTATTCCACCTGGGTCAAAGTCAGTTCTCCCACTCCAGCTTCTACTTCTTGTCCCTCTTAACGGTGGGGGGGGGGGGTAAGAAAGTCTTGTCAAGTTCACATGCCAGGTCCTCTGGAATTAGATATAAAATTAGAGAAAGCATCCTTTCCTCTTCACTTTACTACCAAACCAACAAAGCCCTAGCATAACAGTGGATCACAGTTCAAATAAGTTTAAAAAGCATAAGTTTTGAGGAAAAGTACCTAGGAAAACCCGAAGTCAAAAGAGGAGAAAAATGAAATTACACTAGAGGAATTTGAAGACTTTGGTATATACAACTGCAGCAAACATTAAACACAAGTCAAATTCTAGCCAGATTAGTATAAAACTTTACAGAGAAGGCCAATTTACCTGAGATCCTATTACCCAATACATCATGCCCAGCTTTTAAGCAAAAACAGTCTGAAGAAGCAAAACAAGCATCAGAACCAGACGCTTATGACACAAATGTTGAAATTTTTAGACAGGTAATTTAAAATAATCCTGAATATGTTAAGGGCTGTAATGGAAATAGTAGACAACATACAAAAACAGAAAGGCAATGTAAGGAGATAGATGGAAATTCTAAGCAAGAATTGAAAGGAAATGCTAGAAATATTTTTTAAATGGTAACAGAAACCAAAGAATGCCTTTGGTGGGCTCATCAATTGATGAAACTAATGAGGAAAGATGACTGAGTTTGAATGTAGGCTGATAGATAATTAAACTAAAATTCAACAAGTAAAAGGAATGGGGGGGGGAGTGGGAAAAAAAAAAAAAAAAGAAACAACATCCAAGAACTGCAGAGCAAATTCAAAATATGTTATATATGCCTAACTGGAATTCTAGTGGAGAAGACAGAAAGAAAAAGAAATATTTGAATTAATAATGGCCCAGAAACTTCTAAAATTAATAACAGAAAACAAAGCAAAGATCCAGAAAGCTCAGAAAACACCAAGCAAAATAAACACCAAAAAGGCACATCAAGGCATACCATATTCAAATTGCTGAATACCAAAGACAAAGAGGAAATTTTGAAAAAAGACAGACAGACAGAAAGAAAAAGACCGACCTTACCATTAGAGGAATAAGGATGAGAATTGTAATGGACTCCTCAGAAATCATACAAACAAAAATAAAATATTTAACATGTTTAAGAAAAAGAACCTATTTTTTCTTCCTATATTCACTTATGTAAACTTGAATTCTTGGCAAAAACAATTTATGATTTGAGAGATAACAGACATCTGAACTGAAAGTAGACATACAAACATGCGAGAGACAAAAAGTAATATGTGTTTTCCTATTTACTCTTTTTGAAATCCTTTTCTAATCTATTTTATTAAATTTATGTCTCCTTTTTCTGCTAAGCAGAAGTATATTGGCATTTACTCAAGAAAGAATTGTTAATACAGCCTTTGATAAAGATGCTTTCAAAAATTCATTGAAGAAAAGTCATCACACACACAAAAAAAGAAAATAAAAGAAAAAAGGGGGGAGGTTAGGCCATGGCTCCTTTATTCTTTGGCTAAAAGAGCTATTTGGGATTTTAGCATCCTGTTCTCCCTCCACAGAATTGTTGATTTGAACTTTAGCAGTAAATGGCATTCCAATCTTGTTGCCATAGACATATTAAAGCTTCTGGCAGGTTTCTGCTTTGTGTTAGGTTCTGTCACTGGGTAAAATGTTCTTGTCTAGGGAAGAAAATACCTGTCAGAAGCAGATGGGGGCTTAACATGGTGTCAGCATTGTGGAAAAGTCAACATTTGTTCTGTAGTTCACTGCAACACTAACAAAAATGAAAGGCAAGTCTAGCAGAGTGATAGCAAAGGACAAAGTAATGGAGGAGAAATCAGGGCTGAGTTCCTGAAATAAACTAATTCATTTTATATTCCATTGTGTTTGTTTGTTAGGGCTGCATAACAAAGTGGCTTAAACAATAGTAATTTATTGACTACCAGTTCTGGAGGCTAGGAGTCTAAGATTAAGGTGTCAGCTGGCTTTGTTCCATCTGAGCGCTGCAAAAGAAGAATCTGTTCCAGGTCTCCTTCCTTGGCTTTGTAGATAGCCATCTTTTCCTAGGTCTTTATATTGTCTTCCCTCTATACCTTTGTCTGGGTGCAAATTTCCCATATAAGGACACTAGTCATATTGTATGAGGGCCCACCCACCTGTTAATTACCTCTATACAAACCCTATCCCTATAAGGTCACATTTTGCGGTACCAGGGGTTAAGCTTTCAACATATGAATTTGGTGGGAACACGATTCAACCAATAGCACTTTGAAACACTGAGAAATATTTTACCCAGAGTTTCCTGAAACTATAGTTTCAATAGGTCACTCTTACCAATAGATTCATGTTATGTATGTGATTTAAGTAATTAGCCAAGAAAATTACAGTTAACTATTAATCATATGTGAAAAAATATTGGTCAAAATGGTAACCCTATTTTAGTCAGTGAGACATTTGGATGCACTTGTAAATTTGGATTTAAAGGTGAATCTTGTGGGTCTGTCTGCCTGTTTATCTTTTGCCCTAAATCTGTAATTTAGATCACTCCCATTGGGATAGTAATTTTTTGCTGTGGCTTGGGCTGCAAGACATACATGCAGTTGTTAGGTTTGTTTCAAAACAATCACAAAGGTAATGTAACTCCAGTTGACCTTTGTAAGTCATTAGAATCACTTTGTTTAAAAGTGATAGTAATTCCACTTTTGGGGAGGATGACATAAAAAGGACTGGGTTTTTCCTCTTTTCTGAAACAGCTAAGAAAATCAGGTTACTATATGGAAAAATTATTCTCAAGACATTGAAACAATGTAGGATTTTTTTCCCTTGAGAAATAAATCATGTGAAAAGATACTCAACATCATTACTTATTATACCAATAAAAATCAAAACCACAATGAAATATCACTTTACTTCCACTAGGATGGCATAACTAAAAAGTCAGACAATAACAAGTGTTGATAAGGAGGTGGAAAAATTTGAACTTTCATGGATTGGTGAGGGAAATGGAAAATGGTACAACTACTTTGGAAAATAGTTTGCCAGTTCCTCAAATGTTACACATCACATTACCATATTACCCAGCAATTTTACTTGTAGGTATTTACCTAGAAATGAAAACATACATATATCCATGTAAAAGCTTATACCAAATGTTCATAGCAGCATTGTCGATAAAACCAAAAAGTAGAAGGCCCAAAATCTCTTCTACAGAAACAAAGAAAATTTTATATATCCCTATAATAAAATGTTTTTGGCAATAAAAGTGAATAAGTCGTTACCTGTTACATGGATGAACCCTGAAAACATTATGCTAAATGAAGCAAACAGATGCTGACATAAGTGAGGGTTCTTTTTAGAGTGATGAAAATGTTCTAAAATTAAATTGTGCTGATAATTCTTTGAATATACTAAAAACCATTTACAATCACATAACTCTGAACATACTGAAAACCATTGAGCTATATGCTTTAAATGGGCAAATTGTGTGATATTTGAATTATCTCAATAAAGCTGCTATAAAAAAGAAATTTAAAATAAAAAAATGGTGGAGTCAGTAGAAAAGGAAATTAAAATAGTCATTATAACAATATTCTATTCGTTGAAGGATATAGAATGAATTAGCAAGTAGAGACATCAAAATTATAGAAAAATAAATACCTAAAATGAAGCTTGGAAAGAAAACATAATATCCAAGATCAAAAATATACTTGATGGAATTAATAGCCAATTAAACATTACAGATTACTGTATTTGAAAACATAATAATAGAAACTCTCCAAAAATTAAAAAAAAAAAAAGAAGAAAAATTTCTGGGGATAAAAGAAGAAAGCATCAGTGAACTCTGAGATAACTTCAAGCATCTAGAAATATGTATGTTAGAGTTACTGAATTAAAGGAGTGACAAAACCACCTCAATAAAGACCATTTTCCAAACTTTGTTAAAAATATATATATAAATACACAAATATAATAAGTTCAACAGCCTCAAATACAAGAAACAAAACTACACCAGGCATATTACAAATAAATTACTTAAAAGTAATGGTAAAGAGAAAATCCTCACATACCTATTAGAATAGCTAAAATAAAACATAGGGGCAACATTAAATGCTGACAAGGATGCAGATGAACTGGATCTCTCTTGGTACTACTATGGAAGATAGTTCGGCAGTTTGTTTTGTTTTGTTTTGTTTTTTAAAGTTAAACCTATATTTATCATATGACTTGGTAATTGCAACCCTGGATATTTCCAGAGAAATGAAACTTCGCATCCACACAAAATTGTCCACACAATTGTTCACAGCAGCTTTATATGCAATATCCTAAAACTGGAAACAACAAAGTATCCCTCATTAGATGAAGGGTTAAACCAACCGTTGTACATCCATACCATAGAACACTACTCAGCCATAGACAGCTTTGAACTACTGATTAACACAACAACTTGGATGAATCTCAAGGGCAGCATGATGAGTAAAAAAGACAATCTCAAAGATCACATACTGTAGGATTCCATTTGTATAATATTCTTAAAATGAGAAAATTATAGAGATGGAGAGCAGATTATTGGTTGGCAGGGGTTAGAGATGGTGGGAATTGGGGATGAGTATGACTACAAAAGAGTATAAAGGAGGTGTTTGTGGTGAGATTGTGTTGTATCTTGACTACAGCAATGGCTTCATGAATCTACATATGTGATAAAATGACACGGAACTATATATACACATTGTACCAATGCCAGACTCTGGTTTTAATTTGTACTATAATTATGAAAGATGTAACTATTGGGAGAAACTAGGTTAAGGGTACATGGGCTCTCTCCATACAATCTTTGCAATTTCTTACGACTACATAATTATTTCAAAATTTGAAAAAAAAAAAAAAAAAAAAACCTTAAACTGCTCTCATTTCAGTGAGAACCTTCCCCAGGTGGATGCTGACCCTTTTGCCTGGTACAGGGAGGAGGAGGAGGAAAGGTCACCTGAAGTAGATCTGAGCCCAGCCCACAGTAAGGAGTCAAGTCCCTCCCAGCTCCTTCTGGATTGGCTGACCTATTGAAGCATAACAGAGAATAAATTATTGTTTTTTAAACCACTGAGCTATGAAGTCCTTTGTAGCACTAGTGTGACAATAGCTAACTAATGGATACCTACTTGCCTCACCTCCTCTCCAAACCCCGAGAGGATAGATGTTGGTCATTGGTGACTGTGGCAGAGACAGTTAATTGTCTTCCAACACCAGTCCTACCCACCTACTACCCTAAGAAATCATCTCTCTGATTTTTATTTGGTCATATGGCTATCTGGATTAAGACTACATTTCTAGCTCCCATCTTGTAATTAGGTGTGGCCATGTGACTAAGTTCTGAACAACGGCATGCAAGGGAAAGTATCATGCGACAGTTTCTAAGAACCTTCTCTAAGAAATATCTACATTCATTTTGCCCTCTTTTTCTTAGCTCCTTTACTTCTTCCCACAGATTAAAATGCAGAGGTGATGGTCGGAGCTAGAGCAGCCATCTTGAATATGAGGTGTGAACTGCATTTTGGGAATGGTAGGTAAAGCAACAAAATAGAAGGAATTAGGGTTCTTATTGATCATGGAGTTGCCACAGCATGTCTGGGCTGCTTATATCTGGATTTCCTTATTGTGAGAGAGATACAGACTTCCAGCTTATGTTTTTGGTCACTCACAATGGAACTTAATCTTTATTTATACAGTGGCATCTTATTCAGGCTACTCTTTTTCATGAGCTTACCCTGGGCAAACAACCATACTAAGCATTATATGCCTTTCATCCATTTAGTATTTATTAAACACTTACTGAACATCAGTCAATATGACAACGCTGGGGAAATAGTAAGGAGCAATAGACATGACCTTCGCCCTCAAGGGCTTTAAAAAAGAGAGAAATATTTTTTTTTTTTTTTGAAGATTTTATTTATTTGACAGAGAGCGAAAGCAGCAACACAATTAGGGGGAGTGGTAGAGGGAGAAGCAGGCTTCCCGCTGAGCAGAGAGCCTGATGTGGGGCTCGATCCCAGGACCCTGAGATCACGACCTGAGATGAAGGCAGACGCTTAACGACTGAGCCACCCAGGCGCTCAAAAAAGAGAGAAATCTTAAAAGCAGCTATAGCAAAAAGACACAATCCATAGAGAAAAGCAAAAATAAGGATGACAGAAGATTTCTTATAGAAAAAAAAAAAAAGCAAGCTGGAACAGAGTGAAGAAACATCTTCAAAATTTTTGCGGGGGGTATCCCTGTCAATCAATAATTCTTTAGCCCGCAAAAAATAGCTTTCAGAAATAAAGGCTTTTAAAGATATACAAAATGCCAAATGTGCCAAATGAATTAGTAGCCTGCATAAATGCACTACAAGAATGTTAAAGACACTTTTTAAAGTAGAAAGATTATCATACTAGATGGAAACCTGATGTATTCGATCTAACTGTCAAAATTGGTAACTACATGAATAAAGACTATTTTTTAAATCTCTTCAAAATATAATTGCTTGTTCAAAGATAACAATAATGTATTGTGGGTTTCATAGAAAGAAAGCAAATCTATGACAATAGCATAAAGTCCGTAAGGGGAGAAATGGAAGTGTATTGTTGTAATAATATCATTACATTGTATGGGAGACAGCACAGTATCAGTTGAAAGTAATAATTTTAAAAGGTCATGCTATAAACCTCCAGGCAACATAAAGAGTTGTATCAATCCTAAAGACATGCATCTAATAAACAAAGAAAATGGAATCATAATATATTAATCCAAAAGAAGGAAGAATGAGGGAAAAGGTAAAAAAAAAAAAATAGATGGTACAAATAAAAAACAAATAGCAAGATGGTAGATTTAAATGTTAGGATATCAATAATGACATTAATTGGTTACTCCTCAATTAAAACAAACAAGCACAATATTGTCGGGAATTGAAAGCAAGACCCAACTATGTGCTACTTACAAAAAATCTATTTTAAGCATAATGACACAGTTTGAAAGAAATATTCTGAGAAAGATACAATTAATCAAAATAAAACTGGGAGACTTCTAGATTCAGCTCAGAGTTGTAGAGAGGCCTATAAATATCCCTCCAAACTTTACAAAACGGCAAACACTGTACACAATTCAATTTGACAACTCTTGTGAACCCACCAAAGAGAAATTGCAGGGCAAACAAATAACATGAAATCTGGATAAACACTGGCACCTGAAGATATCAGTACTCCAGCATTTGCTTACCTGGGACAGATGCCACGTAGCACGACATAAACTGATAAAAAGCTACAGCTATAACATTTTCAAGAATATCTAAGAGTCAAGTGGGGTCGAATAAGAGTGTGAAACCCGTGGAAGTGACAGATATAGGGCTGTGGGGGTCATACCTTTTGCAGACTTTTCCTCCAGGAACCTTACCAGGGTCTCACGGAGAAGACTGAAGAAAAACCAGAAGAAGCTTCTCCCATGGTGGGGGAGAGACACACCAGCTGCCATGAAAGTTGCAGAGAAGAGTTTCCCCCATCTTCCTTACACATCACAAACCTTAATCGGTAGGGGAAAAGCAATAAACACTGTTACCTGGGGCTCTTAGAACATGAGAGAAAACCCAGTGCAGCTGGGGAAAGAACAGAAAACAAAGCAAAACAATCAAAAATAAAACCCCGCACAGTCGCTAGGGGAATGTAGGGGAATGCGTACCAGGCCGGGCACTACCGCGGCAAGAGCGCACGTGGTGCTCGTGAGGTCTGTGCATCAGAGACGCAGGGCACAGTTCCCGCCAAGACTGAGGGTAAACCAGAACGTCAACCAACGCCTCTGCCCTCACCTGTCACTCAGTAAATACAATAATGGAACACAGCTGGGAGACTGTTAGAGAAAGAGCCTCTCTAGGCCACAGCACAAAAAGGAAACCGGTGGCCAAGAAGAGAGGAGAAAATGAGAAAACAAACAAACAAAATCTCTTTAAATGAACCTACTGCCAAAGCCAACTTGACACCAGAGAACCTTGAAGACTATGGTGCAGGGAAAGTGAGCACAGCAACAAGGGGCCTTCAACCCAGCTCGACCTGGACGGGATCACCGCAAGCCCACCTGCCACAGGCCTAGCAGAACGAAAGGAGTTTGGTTTCACAAGCGAAACAAAATATTTACCTCAGTATCCACTATCTCATACAACAAAAGTTCAAGCTTACAATTAAAAAAAATTCTATAGCATACCAAAGGGCGAGGAAAAACAAATTCTGAAGAGACAAAGCAAGCATCAGAACCAGACTCAGATATGAGACAGATGTTAAAAACAATCCCAGCAATGTGCCTCGGTTGACGTTCATAGAACATTCTAATCCACACAAGCAAAATACGCCGTGAGCCCATGTAAAAGTGTTCAACATCATCAATCATTAGGAAAATGAAAAATAAAACCATAATAAACTACCATTACATACCTTCCTGAATGATTAAACTGAGATATCACCAAAAGCTGGTGTGGAGCAAACATAACTCTCATACTTGTGCAATCAATCACTTTGGGAAAAGTTCTGGCAATATCTTGTATAACTAAACATACACTTACCAATGGTCCTGCAATTCCAGTACTAGGTAACTAACCCTAAAAATGAAAACATATGTACACAAAAGGATGTAATTTCCAATGTTCCAAAGCAGCTTTACTCATAAGGTTAAAAACTAGGAACAGTAGAGTTCACGAACAGGTGAATGTATTAATGAACTGATGTATATCCATACAATGAAGTACTGCTCACCAATAAAAAGAGATTATACTGTTTGACTTCATGTATTTTAAGTTCTGAAACAGACTCGGGCATTATATGATCTAAAAATATCAGAACGATAGTCACCTCTTAAAGGAGGTATGAGTTGAGTGGAAATGGCATGGCCAAACTTTTGGGGATGTTGGTAATATTCTATATCTTGATTTGTTTTACATGGCTATGTGTGTTTGTCAAAACTCTGAAAGCATAACTGTAATTTGTGCAATTCATTGTGTAAAATGATGTTAGAAGAAAAGAACTGCATTAAATATTGAATTCTAAGATCTGCTTGCTGAAATATTTAGAAGTGTTCTGATGCCTGTGATTTAGTTTTAAATTCATCAAAAAATAAGATGATTGATTGATGGGTAGGGGTATGGGTGAAGGGTCTAGACATCTGATAAAGCAAGAAAAGCAAAAGGTTTGTCATATAATCTAGGGTTGTGCCTATGAATGTTTACTATACAATATTTTCAACTTTGATACATATTTTAGTGTTTCTATAATACAAATTGGAAAAACAAAAGAAATGCTGAAGAGGCTGACCACTGTCTCCAACCACTGCAGGCGTCTAGCTGACATATGGAGAAATAAAGGATGTACATATATTTTTAAAGTTTATAGTTTTCACAGGATGCCTGGGTGGCTCAGTTGGTTAAGCATCTGCCTTTGGCTCAGGTCATGATCCCAGGGTCCTGGGGTAGAGCCCTGCATCAGGATCCCTGCTCAGTGGGGAATTTTTCTCCCTCTCCCTCTGCCCCTCCCCCCACTCCTGCTCTCTTTCTCTCAAATAAACAAAATCTTTTAAAAAATTTATAGTTTTCACTATTACACGAGAATATTCTAATAATCGTAAGTGGGGGGAAAGAAAAATCTTTTCCTTCTGTCCTTCTAAGTTCCCAGCTGGAGGGCTGTAATAAAGGACAGATTCCCAAGAGAAAAACATACAAATTTATTTAATATGTCACAAGGGAGCCCTCATAAGGAAATGAAAACCCAGTGGAGCTGTTAAACCTCAGCATTTGAATGCTAGGTTTGATGAAGGGTGGAAAGTCGTAGAAAAATGGAATAAGACAAAAGGATTTGAGCAAAGGGTAATAAACTGAGGGAAACTTAGCAAGGTCTGTTAATTTGAACTCCTCTCTCAGCATCCCTTAGTCTTTAGAAATAAGGATACTCCTTTCCTCTGGGTAAAGGGTGGGCCACACCCCACACAAGGGCCTTATCACCTACTTCAGGGACACGGGGGTCTTATGACGTACATGGAGAGACAAGGGGCATCAGAGAGTCCTTCATGCACCTGCCATTTCTCAGATTCCTTCAGCTTAAATATTCACTATGCCAAAGTGTCATATTATGGAGTAGCATATCCTGAACCCCGTCATACAGAAATAAGACTTAATTATGTCTAAAGTAACCAGAATACATTTTATTGTCTGAGAGAGTGAGTGGAAAAGTCATAGATCTTGCCCCAGATATCATCTGAGGGACAGAGAAGAACTAGCTAAACATAACAGGCTTAAAAGGACAGTTGTGGGAGGAATAAAATCACTTTATCATTACATTCTATTGTATTTTTCTTTTCAACCTAGCAGTTACACACAGATTTTCCTGGCAAGGTTAAAAGCACAGTTTAGATTAAACATTATATAGTTATAGTGTCTCCAATCCATGCAGGGGTGTGATTTTTCACCAGTGGAATGAATTATTCTGTAGTGATTAAATAAAGAGACATTAAAGCCAAAGCACCTAGTATGTTATATTGGCTCTACATTCATTGGCTGTGGGAAAAAATTGTTTAACCTCACAGAGCAAGTTTGTTCATCTGTAAAATGGAGATAACATTAGTACATATCACATAGGGTTTGTTCATTCGGAAACTGCTCCCCACACCTGGAGGGCTAGGAGAGGCTGAAGGAAGAGGCGGCATCCCAGATTAGAAGGTAGCAAGTTTAGTAAGCAAGGGAACTTACACAAGAGGTTTTTCTTGGGCAGCCCGAAGACGGGTAGATCTCTGCACCTGCCTGCCAGAATTCTAAAGTTTATACAGAGGGCTTAATGAGGTTTGGTCAGCATACTGTCCCAATGGCCTCACCAACACATTGTTCTCTCAAGGCTGCATTCTTGAAATCGGCTCACACTGTGGGCAGAGTGGGCGGAATATACATTCCAAGAACATGGGAAGGGTGAAGAGCCTCCTATTGCATGGATCCAGCTCTTAGGTCACCGGAGGTCATGTCATCTTGATGACCTCCTCCAACAGGGTTGTAGTCAGAATTAAGTAAGTTAATGATTAAGCCATCTAGGGAAGTGCAATATAAATACTGGTGATTACAATTTTGAGTATTGTTTGCACTTTTATAAAGGCATTTGATATAATAGCTAAATGAGTCTCTTTTATCTTTATAGTATTTATTAAATTCACTACTAATGCCAAAGGTATAACCTATCAGGTCAAACTATTTTAGTAAACTTTTAAAAAGTATAAATTGAACAAAAAGAAAAATGGCTAATATTATAAAATAACTTCCTTACAATTATAAGAAATTTATGCTTTTTCTTCAAGGAATTCACAAATCTGTCACACACAGTTTCTCACATCAAATGATTTTCCATCTTTAGCATTGGATTTTAGTTTTAGGTACACTGTCTTAAGTACATACACAGGACTGGCATATATTTCTTAATGTTTAAAATGTTCATTTTACATTTTCTCTGTTATATTATCATTGATATTCAGTGTGTGTATACATCTATGTAGATTTTCATTTGGTAGGGATAGCGTTGTTGTTCTGTAGACTGGTTAAAAAGAGTATGTCCTAAATTATATATTCTCAATTAATTTAGCCAAAGATACAGAAATTTAGCATCCATGCAGTGGCCCCACAGAGCAGCCAGTTGATACAGAATATCTCATCACCATTTCTTTGACCCAAACCCCAGATTCTCTAGTAAAGACTGTGCAATTGTCCTTGATACCTTCCGTACAAGTCAGGGTCTTGCCTAGGCTGAAAAGCTTAGTTTTCTAAGAACACCATTGATCCCTATCATTCCCCTCCCTTCAGAACTTACAATTCCGTTCAAAAACTTATGTAGACAATTTCTTCTACCTGCTTCTGTTAAAGAGAATATTTATAAACATTGGACTCTTCACTTGTTGGCTCTAACTCTGTGTCCACATAGCTGCCTTCTTATGGATGGGCAGGAAAGCAGAGTTTGCACCCAATGTTTTTTTCAGTAATTAGTGACTCTCCGTCTTTATTTCTGACTTCCTAGAAAGGTCCCCTCTTTGCAACATTCTAGAGTTTAGACGGAACTGAACAACAATGGAGCAAACACTGGTTAAACTAAACATCAGGAACCTGCGTGCTTTCCCTCACAGTAGTTGCGAGCATCTCAGGCTCCTCTCTGGATCCAGTTTGACTCCTTGACCCGTATTCAGTAGTGTGGGAGGAGGTAACTGTGCTACCCATACGTACAGGCCAAGTCACCATTTTCATTTTCATTTCTCTGGTTTTGGTTCATTATTTCACGTTGCTTTTGTTGTTGCTATTATTTTAGCCTAGTACATTGTTGTGGATTCTACACATTTTTAATTTTCATGGCCAGGGAAGCCAATGATACAACTAAATCTGTTCCACCAAAGAGAATTTTTTAATGCATGTCATTGTGTATGTGCCTCCTGGGGACAAAGGGGGTTTCTTCTTACTAAACCCAAGTACAGGCATACTTCACTTTCTGAAAGTTCACATTATGACACTTTGCTTTTACAAAAGGCCTTATTAGTATCTGTTTTCACTAAACAAAGAAATCCGTAGAGAAGTTTCACTGGTGGAAAAAAGAAAAAAAGGTGAAAACCAAAAATAGTGTTCAGGGTTTGTTTGGCAGTGAGCAGTTATAGAGGCATGCCTACCTGAGCAGGGAGAGTGGAACCAGGTCCTTCCCGGGGAATTCAGTATCAAGCTGCCAGAGTTTGGAACTGCGTCTGTGAGCCTATGTGTTTTATCTTGATTTATTTTGTGAATCTATTAGCAAGATGTGTCCTGAGGTATCAGAAAAGCCTATGTTATTTTGGGGGGATCTAGGAATGCTAAGAAATTTTAGTATAAATTACTGATAACTGCTTCTCTACACCGTTTTGGCTCGTGAAATTTTTCATAGAATCACTCTACTTTCGGATAGTGAGGGGAACCTGTATGTTCAAAAGGTGAAATAAAGACTGCTTTAATTAGAATGGTATTTTTCATTACATTTCCAAATTTTAGAACACATTATTGTGATATAAAGGTAAAAGAAGGATTTTGTTCTCTGATACAGCCATTCAGCAATTTACTTAATCACTCTTGAGTTTTAGTCCCCTGTTCTACAAAATAGAGAGTAGTAGCTATTATTAAGTGCTCTGGCTTTTCAATTCAAATTTCACATCTCAATTCAATGCAAAACATAACAATACTTTTTAAATGGACTTAAATAGATGTGCTCACTGTATTTATGAATTGAGCCAAATTTGGGCAGGGTAATCGACACTTAAGAGAATTCAATTGAAGTTCAAATAGTTTGATGAATTAAAAAGGTAGATATAATTATGACTGGTATTTCAATTAGGTAAAACAACCTTTCAACCACAGAATCATTTGGTAGTGTTTTAAGAAAAGACAAGATAGCACTGGGATGCAATCTAGATTATGCACATAATTCTCTATCTCGACAACAAAGGGGTTTCTGCTAAAACCCAGTGTTCAGGAAAGAATCGATGGAATTTGGAACTTTCCCACATCACTAATATAGGAGTTTAAACAGCAAGACTATAAGAAAAACTTAATAGACACATTAGCCTTTATTCTGGTAATAGACATTAAGTCTGCAGGATGTTGTACCAGGGAAAGTTCAATCTATTTTCAATGAGAAGTAACAAATCATGATTTGGCTAAACCTTATACAGATGCCTGAAAGAACTTTCTGGCTGGGATGATGGAGAGATGTGAGACTTGAGTTCCCAATAAGATTGCAGATTCTCATTCCTTAAAGATAAAAATAAGATGTCTACCTTCTTGGGATTACTTTACTGCAGACCTAGGATTAAGGTGGGGAGATGAATGAAGTAGGCATTAAAGTTTCATTCCAGGCCTGTAACTAACTCAATGAATTTCTTGAACTTACCATTTTCACCTTGTAACAGATTCAGCAATGCAGCAAAATTACCAGGCAACCCAATTTCTTAGGGTTGTAGCAATGTCACAGATAATTAAATAGAAACTGGGGTTTTGTCCTGGTTTCAATAAATTGGCCAGCTGGACCACCAGCAACATCTCCCTATGCAGTTATAGAGATCTAGCAGTGTGTTAATAAAAGCCTCAGGGAGGTCCCACAAATTATTGGCCATTTTCTACAGGAGATATAGCTCTGGGCAAAACTTCAAAATGAATATCTAGTACTCCTGTTCCAATAAAAAGAGGAGCATACGAGTACATGGCATATACATATGTTTATGTGCATGTATGTTAAATGACCTAAGAAGTATTGAAAATTAATGAGACATTATGGAAAAATGGCTAACTTCCCTCTCCCCCTACCATATATAGCTCTACTAATCCAACAACTCACCAGCTATTAATACTTAGTATTCAAAGGAAAAACACATTTGCAATTTAATTAAAGCACAAGGTGGTAGGTTCTATTTAGAAATTTCACGGTAAAGGCAATTTTCTCTCCCCACACCATTTTTTTTAAACCAACCTGATACCTGACATTTCTCATATATGACTTGCTAGTGCTGTTAACACTGAAATTAGTCTAATAGCAATAATAAGTGAGAGGTTTAAAAATAATAAAAATAAAATAGCAATTTATGTATAATTAAATTTAATTATATAATTAAACATAATATAAATAATACCATTCAACACTTTTGAAGAATTCAATTAGCTTAAAGTTGACTGTGGAGGAAAACTAGATGGGGGGATAAAATCCCGAGCATTCTTTACTTTTTGATCATGAGCTAAGTAATGATTATATTATTGTTCATTTTTCCAACAATTCAAATCTATAATACTAAAAATTTTAATAGAATTGCTGCAAAAAGTTAAATATTGTTACATTCCCCAAATTTCTGAAAACAACAACAATAATAATAATAAAATATTATGTACTAATGGTATCATTTCTTGCTCAGCTTGTTAAAGAGAAAAGAGCTCTAATTATAAGAGCCTCTCTCCAGGGAACCAATCCTCATCTATAAATTTTAATGTCAATTTTCCCACTTATCAGAACAATTTGGAAATTGCACACATCCATTTTTGGGTCTTTTATTTTTCAATCTAGACATCACAACCTTTAAATATTTTAATAAATGTTAAATTGACATTTCACTAACTTTCAAAGTCTTGAAATATTTCCATTACCCAAATTAACTTTTAAGTGTGGATCCCCAATTCTTATCTGTATATGTTATAAATATTACCCCCACAAAAAAAGTATAAAGTATAGATTCTAACAAAAAGCCTCACCATAAATAGTCCCTGTATTTGTGGCACTTCTGTCTGTAAACACTTTTTTTTTAACTAAGAAATTTCTAAATCAAACATACTCTGTAACAAAACGTAGAATCTTATGAGACACTATTTTACTGGCATTTAGCCCTAGACGGTAGACAAATTCTTCTCAGTAATTAATCAATCAATAAAGAGACATATATATGTATATATATATATATATAAAAGAAGACATATATATATTATAAATACATATATGCATACATACATATACACATATACAAGAAGACAGGTAATATAAATATAGAGAGAGATCAATAAGAATTAGTAATGCAATGTTAATGGCTATTGTGGTGGGATTATATGTTAAATTCTATTTTCCTTTATATATATATATTTTTTAAATTTTCTATAAGTATGTATTATTATTTTATAATTTTTATAATTATAAACATAAACATTGTATTTTATAATTATAAATTATAATTTTATAATTATAAACATAAGCATTGTATTTTAAGAAAGAAAAATAGTTTCACGAGTATTTAATCTCTGAACATTCAACTGATAGCATTGAATACAAAATATTTTTCATATCCATAATATTCCTGATAAAAATCAAATTCCTACTGCTAATTCTTTCTAGTTCCTTATGCCTTATAGACTTAGAAACTGAATGTCATATATAAATCTAGCCTTTAATTTCTAATTTAAAAGCCTCCATAGTAAAATTTTTAAATATTTTATTTGATAAATTTGATGTTGCATTTTGTAAATTTAAGGTATACACCATGTTACTTTGATACATTTATATATTGTGATCTGATTGCCATTGAGGCAATATTTAGCACATTATATCATAGTACAATATTATAGTCTATATTCATTATCCTGTGCATTAGATCTCTATGGCTTATTTAGAACTTGTTACAAGTTTATACCCTTAAATACCATGAGTCTTATCTCTCCATCACCCATCCTCTAGTAACCAATATTTTGTTTTCTGGGTTTTTTTTGCAAGCTTAACCTTTTTAGATCCCACATTTAAGTGATATCATGCAGTACTTGTCTTTGCCTCATTTATGCTGTTTAGCATAATGTGCTCAAGGTACATCCACGTTGTCACAAATAGCAAGATAGCCTCCTTTCTTGTGGTTAAATGATATCCTACTGTGTATATACATATATACCACATCTATTTTAGCCATTCATCCATTGATGGGCATTTGGGTTGTTTCCGTATCTTGGCTATTATGAATAATATTGAAATAAATATGGGATTTTATATGTCTTGTCAAAGTTCTGATTTCATTCCTTTTGGCTAGGTACCAAAGAAGTGGAATTGCTAGCTTATAAGGTAAATCTATTTTTAATTTTTTGAGGAAACTTCATATCGTTTTCACTAGTGGTTGGACTAATTTACATTCCCACTAACAGTGTGTAAGGGCTCCCTTTTCACCACATCCTCGCCAGCAATTGTCTCTTGTCTTTTTGTTAATAGCCATTCTAAAAAGCGTGAGGTGATATCTAATTGTGGTATTTATTTGCATCTCCCTGATGATTAATGACACTCAGCATCTTTTCATGTACCTATTGGCTATTTTGATGTCCTCTTTTGAAAAATGTCTATTTAGTTCTTCTGCCATTTTTAATCACATTTTTTTTTATTATATCTCATTAGTTCTTTAATTTTTTTAAAGATTTATTTATCTATGTTAGAGAGAGAGAGAGTGAGAGCAAGAGTGAGCACAGGGAAGGGCAGAGCGAAATAATCTCGAGCAGACTCACCACTGAGCACAGAGAGCAACATGGGGCCCAATCCCAGACCCTGAGATCATGACCTGAGTCAAAATCAAGAATCTGATGCTTAACCGACTGAGGCACCTGGGAGCCCCACATTAGTTCGTCATATATTTTAAATATTAACCCTTTATCTGACGTATGGTTTGCAAATATCTCCCATTCTGTAATTTACCATTTCATTTTGTTAATTGTTTATTTTGCTGTGCAGAAGCTTTTGCATTTGATGTATTCCATTTGTTGATTTTTCTTTTGTTGTGCTTTTGAAGTCATGTCCAAAAAATCATGGCTAAGCCCACTATTGATGAGCTTCTTTCCTACGCGTTCTTCTAGGAATTTTAGGGTATTAGGTCTTACATTTAAGTTTTTGATCCATTTTGAGTTAATTTTTGTAAGTGGTATGGCATAGGAGTCCAATTTCATTGTTTTGGATGTTTCTCCAATTTTTGCAGCACCATTTGTTAAAGAGACTATCCTTCCCCTGTTGGGTTCTTGGCTGCCTTGTCAAATATTAGTTGACTGTATATGCCAGAATTTAATTCTGGGCTCTCTGTTCTGTTCCATTAGTCTATGTTTCTATTTTTGTGCCACTACCATACTGTTTTTATTACTATGGTTTTGTAGTATAGTTTAAATCAAGAAGTGTGATATCTCTGGCTTTGTTTTTTTCTTGTTGTTGTTGTTTTTGGTTTTTTGTTTTGTTTTGTTTTTTTCCCCCCTCAGGATCACTTTGGCTATTTGGGGTCTTTTGTGGTATCACACAAATTTTTGGATTGTTTCTTTTATTTTTGTGATGAGTGTTTTGGGTATTTTGATGGTGATTGCACTGAATGTGTGGATGACTTTGGATAGTATGACTATTTTAACAATACTATTCTCCATCCATGAACACAAGATGTCTTTGCACTTCTTTGATTTCTTTCAGCCAAATCGTGTAGTTTTCATTGTACAGATCTTTAATTTCCTTGGTTAAATTTGTTCCCACATGTTTTATCATTTTTGTGCTATTGTGATTGGGAAAGTTTTTCTGATCACTAGTGTAAAAGAATACTGCTGATTTCTGTAAATTGATTTTTAACCTGCTACTTTACTGAAATCATTGTTTAATCCCAACTGCTTTTTGATCGACTCTGAGATTTCCCATATATAACATCATATCACCAGTAAATAGTGACAATTTTATTTCTTTCTTCTCAATCTAGATGCCTTGTATTTCTTTATCTTGCCTAATTGCTCTAGTGAGGACTTCTAGTACTATATTGAATAGAAATGGTGAGTGTGGGCAATGTCTTATTTCTGCAGTATCCCAGGGATAAGTCCCACTTGTCATGATGTATAATCCTTTCAGTGTGTTCTTGAATTTCGTTTGCTAATATTTTGTTAAGAGTTTTTGCATCTATATTCATTAGGGATATTGGTCTGTTGCTTTCCTGTGATATCCTTAAGGATTTTGATATCAAGGCAATGCTGACTTCATAGAATGAATTGAAAAGTGTTCCTTCTTCAAAATTTTGGAAGAGTTTGAGGATGACTGGTATTAATTCTTTAAAGGTTTGGTAGTATTTATCAATGAAACCGTGCCTGGAGTTTTCTGTGTTGGGAGTTTTTTATTAATGACTCAGTCTCTTGATTTGTTATTGGTATGTTTGGATTTTCTATTTTTTCCTGATTTAATTTTAATAGGTTGTGTGTTTCTAGAAATGTATCTGTTTTTTGTAGGTTATGTAATTTGTTGGCATATAATTGTTCATAGAAGTCTCTTATAATTCTCTGTATTTTTGTACTGTTTCCTCTTTCAGTTCTAATATTCTTTGATTCTTGTCCCAGTTTTCTTATTTACACTAGCTAAAGGTTTGTCAATTTTGTTTATCTTTTTTTTTTTATTTTATTTATTTATTTATTTTTTTTAAAGATTTTATTTATTCATTTGAGACAGAGAGAATGAGAGAGAGAGAACACATGAGAGGGGGGGAGGGTCAGAGGGAGAAGCAGGCTCCCTGCCGAGCAGGGAGCCCGATGCGGGACTCGATCCAGGGACTCCAGGATCATGACCTGAGCCGAAGGCAGTCGCCTAACCAACTGAGCCACCCAGGCGCCCTGTTTATCTTTTTGATGAATCAGCTTTTAGTTTTGCTGATTCTTTTTATTTATTTATTTTTTCTCTATTTCATTTATTTCTGCTCTGATTTTTATTATTTCCTTCCTTCTGCTTAATTTTGGGCTAGTTCCTTATTTATTTATTTATTTATTTATTTATTTATTTTAGTTTCTTGAATGTAAAGTTAGGTTGTTTATCTGAGATCTTTCTGATATTTTAATATATGTATTTATTGCTATAAACTTTCCCCTCAGAACTGCTTTTGCTGCATCAAAATTTGATATGTTGTATTCTCATTTTCATTTGTTTCAAGATAATTTTTTGTCTCCCTTTTGACTTCTTTTTGGACCTATTGATTGTTTAGAGTTTTTGTTTAATTTCCATATATTTGAAGATCTACTTTCCTCTTGTTGATTTCTAATTTCATGCCATTTTGGTCAGTGAAGATAGTTGGTATGATTTCAGTCTTCTTAAATTTGCAAAGAGTGGTTTTGTGGCCTATCATATGATCTACCCTGGGTAACGTTCCATGCATACTTGAGAAGAATGCATACTCTGCTTCTTTTGGGATGGAATGTTGTATATATAACTATTAAGTCCATTTGTTCTACAGTGTGGTTCAATTCCATCATTTCCTCATTAATTTTCTGTCTGAACAATCTATCTATTGCTGATAGGGGGTATTGAAATTCCCTAATATTATTGTATTGTTGTAATGTTGTCTATTTCTCCCTTAAGATCTATTAGTATTTGCTTAATATATTTTGGTAAGATATTGGGAGTACATATATTTATGATTGTTATATCTTCTTGATGTATTGACCACTTGTTCTGAAGAAAAGATTCACAGCAGCCGTACTCTCAGTTTTGAGGGTTAAAAAACACTTCACTGGTATTAGAAAAATCTAATAGAAACAGAAAGAAGAAAGGGAAAAATCTATGCATAGATGAGGGCAATAGTAAGCAGTAAAGGAAAATAAGACAGAGTTACATCAAATCGGGTACTTACAGCATCCAACCTCGTTAGCTGGGGAAGCCCCATGGAGACAACCAGGATGGACTCCCAATGGAGAGGCCTGGGCACAGCATTCCCCACTCAGGTGAGACTTCCACCTGACCATCCCCCTAAGGGCCATATTTATAGGGCAAATGACAGGGTCTGAAGTTAACATCTGTTGGCCTATGTGCAGTTTGGAGCGAGCTGCATTTCTATGTTACCATGTCTTTACATATTCAAGGAGCCTGGGCAAGGTGTGCTTGCCTCCCCTCCCGTATTCCTTTCTGGGGGCCAGCCCAGCCTGGAGCCAGAAGGGATGTAAGACAAGATTGACAGCTCTTGGCGTCCAGACCAAAAGGGCCAATTCTGATCTGGAGGCCAGCTAATGTCAACTAACCAGGCTCCCAAAGTCACTTATGCAGCACAAGTCTCACAAACAACATTCTTTAGCCTGCCTGTGTACCATGCAGGTCAGAGTAGTCCATTGCAGAAAACTCCATCTATCCAACACACCACTTTATTATTATATGATGACCTTCTTTGTCTCTCGTTACCATTTTTGGCTTGAAGTCAACTTTATCCGATATAAGTATCGCTAACCCACTCTCTTTTGGTTACCATATGCTTGGAGTATCATATTCCATCCCTTTACTTTGATTTTATACCTTACTTTATAACTGAGATGAGTCTCCTACAAGCAGCATATAGTTGGGTCTTGTTTTTTAATCCGTCCAGATACTCCCTGCCTTTTGATTGGTGAATTCAATCTATTTACATTTAGGGTGATTATTGATGTGTAAGGACTTACTACTTACTACTACTTTTGTTTTCTGGTTGCTTTGTATCTCCATTGTTTCTTTTTCTGTGTGTTTCTGTTACTATTTTACGTTGGTGATTTTCTTTTTTTTTTATTATTATTATTATGTTATGTTAATCACCATACATTACATCATTAGTTTTTGATGTAGTGTTCCATGATTTTCTATGATGATTTGCTCGGTTTTCTCTTTTTTTATGATTTTGTGTCTTTATCCTACGTATTTGTTTTGTGGCTACCATGAGGTTTGTATAAAACATTTCATACATAAAATAGTCCTTTTTTCCATTGATAGCAATGTATCTCCATTTGCCTTTACAGGTTCTGTCATTTTCCTCTTCCCTTTTATATTTTTGTCACAAATTACTCCTTTTTATGTTTTAAGTTTGTTACCAAATTATAATAGCTATCGTTATTTTTTTAAAGAGTTATTTATTTATTTTAGAGAGAGAATGTGTGTGCACACGCTCATGTGATTGGGGGGAGGGGCAGAAGGAGCCAGAGAGACAGAGAAGGAGAGAAGCAGACTCCCCGCTGAGCACAGAGCCTGACACAGGGCTCAATCTCATGACCCTGAGATCACGACCTGAGCCTAAACCAAGAGTTGGCCGCTTAAACTACTGAGCCACCCAGGAGCCCTGCTATATTTATTTTTAATGCTCTTTTCCTTCAACCTTTATGCTATACCTGTGTATTCAACATCCTATTCTAAAATACAGTTACAGTTTTCTAATTCTGGCTGCTTATCAGCTTATTCAAAGTTTCATGTACTTTTATCTTTTTGTTTCAGGTACAAGAGCTTCTTTCAACATATCTTGTAATACAGGTTTAATGGTGATAAATGCCCTCAGCCTTAGTTTGTCTGGGAAAGCTTTTATTTTTCCTTCCTATCTGAAAAAATTAACTTTGCTGGGTAGTATATTCTTGGCTGGCAATTTTTAATCTTTCAGTACTTTGAAGGCATCCTTCTACTCTCTCCTGGTCTGTAGATTTCTGCTGAGAAATCTGTTCATAGGTTATTTTCTTTTATTTTCCCTGGCTGCCTTTATGATTCTTTATTTATCATTGACTTTTGACAACTTCATTATAATGTGTCTTGGAGAGTATCTTCTTGCACTGTGATACTATGGTGATCTATTAGCTTCACAGACTTTTATGTCTAGTTCTTTCCCCAGGTTTGGGAAGTTCTCAGCTCTTATCTCTTTAAATAACCTCTCTGCCCCCTTCTCTTTCTCTTCTTCTGGGATACCCATTATTGTTATGTTGGTTCTCCTAAAGGAGTTGTTAGCTCTCATAGGGATTCTTCACATTTTTAAATCTTAGTAATCCCTTTTCTTCCATTTCAATAATTTCTAGATTTTTATCTTTCAGATCACTAATTTTCTCTTCCATCTGATTGGCTATATTCCCAGTGCTTTCTAATGCATATTTCATCTCACTTATCGAGTTCTTCAGCCTCAGAATTTGTTTAGGATCCTTTTTAAGATTTCAATTTCTTTATAAAGCACTCCTTCTATTCATTAATTTTATTCCTAAGTTCGTTGAATCGTCTCTCTGAGTATTCTTGTAGCTCACTGAATTTCTTTCGTAACACCTATTTGAATTCTCTGTCAGTTGGCTTCCAATCTTCCATGACGTTGAGTTTGGTTGCTGAAGAATTGTCTCTATTATTAAGTAATTTCTTACTTAATAATAGTTTAGATAATTTCACTTTGACTTCTTCAGGAATTTTGGTTATTTTGACTTATTCTTACCTCCATCCCTCCTGAGAGGGATGCGATGCAATGTGTTTAGGACAACTGAATCATCTATAAGGTATAGACATAACCCAGAAGAAGGAGGAATTGAATTGTTTGTAAAGAAAGTGAAGTCATGTAACTTTCTTCAGAGGAACTATCTGAGATTAGAATATGTAGTTCTCCAGGACCAGATGTCAAAAATACCTGGACCATTTAGTGACATTTGTAACTCCTTCTTTGCTTTCTCTCATCTGTCTTTTACATTAATAAGCCAACGTTTTGTTTATTCTGCTTCCCAAATATGTTCTCCTTTTATTATCATTGCTAGGGCTTCCAGCCTGTCCTCCTCCTATTTCTGGTCTAAATAACAGTGACTGTCTCCTACCTGTTATCCTTGATATTAGCTTCTCTGCCCAGTAGCCCATCCCCCCCATCTCAAGAGAGTTCATTTCTAAAACAAATGTTTAGTCATTCTACACCCTATTTTAAAAGGCAACAGGGCACTCTATTATTCGTGTCAGAAGGTCCAAAATACTTGTATGGCCCTCAAAACCCATCAAACATGATCTCAAATAAACTTCCAGCTTCTCCCAAGTAACAAATTCTGTCCCACCACATTTCCACTTAGAGTATACCTTATGCTTCTTTCATTAATTCCTTCCCCTCCCCCTGCCGAATTCCACTGTCCCCCACCCCTGCTCATGCTTACCTTCTGCCAGTATTGCCTACATAATGCCTCTACCTTGTTTAAGTGATGGCTTTAATTCTATATCACTGGAAAAAGTTTCTTCAGTATCACCATTCTTTTCCCATCCTAACGGAAGTAATAGCTTCTTTAATCTGCATACCACCATCTTTCATAAAAGCTTTCATTATAAAATTTAGCACATCTTCTCTCAGTTTTCACAATTGACATCTTCCTTATGTTATGAACTCCTTCATGATGATAATTATATTTACTTAGTATCATATCTAAGATCAAATCTATCATATTCTTCTTTTATTATGTATACTTTTCTGACAATGCACTCTTTTTCTGTAATTCCACATTGCAAGTACACACACCTTTAAAAAAAACCTGATTTTCCCTGTAATATACTCTATTTCTTAACCAATATAATCATCCATTAGATAGATCATTTCTGAATATCCTTGAATAAATTTCTGCTTAAATAGGATACAATTAGAATGAAGTTCACTTGGTACTTTTTTAAATTGGCAGTTATTTAAAGACAAGCAGAAATACAATTTTAAATACTTCTACTGCACATAACATATACCTAATAGTTCCTTTTTTCTCAAAGCTAATATCCCCATCCTTCTCTAATAGGCAATGAAAAAAAAATAAAGAGAAAGAAAAGAAATACAAAGTACTTGAGTTTTATAAGTGAGAAATTATGCTTCTGTGGATTTGGGGAGTGCTTTGCAAGTGCCTACTTTTATCTAGGGAATAATTTTAAAAGATAAAAGAGTTAAGTGCAATCATTTAGAAATGCTTGGTTTTAGTGTTTAGAAGAACTAAACTTACACATTTTCTGAAAATGACTTTTTTTTATCAAACGTGAACTCATTTTATTTTCTCTTTTCAATATGTCAATAAGATAAAAGCTTATTTTTTTCTCCCCCTGGAAATGACTATTTTTACTGTGGATAACTGAAAGAAACAGCAGAATCATAGAAATTCAAATTTCCAATGTGTGAAGTCTTTTTATAAGGAATAACATCTGTTTGAGTTTTCTTTTTTTAGAAATTAAACATGAAAATGGTAATTATTTTAAAAAATTTCATGGATATTGCTGATGTATATTTTCATGATCTTTGTTTCCATAGTACCATAAAAGGAAAACAAAAATGTGTCCAACCTGCTGTGAATTTACTTGCATAGACTGGATAAGAGGATTTAGAAATAATCTAAGAGAAGGTGGCAGTAGTGTCAAAAAAAAATCAAGTAGTATGATATAAGACAAATGTGGGTTCGATTTGTGTAGTCAGTGAAATGTTTTTATTCTTAATAACAAAACCCTGTCTTTGAGATTAGCAAAATAGTTGATTTTTCTTTGTCATAAAAATACTTAAAAATGTAAAATAGAAACATTGATATTTAAGTGACTTGTTTCTCATCCCAGTATCATGAAAACAAGGTAAAAGGAAAAACATTATTACCTACCCTTTCTATACCAGTTAATATCACCACAAATCTTGTTCCTATTGATGTTTCCCTCTGGCTCAAAGTTTGCAGGAGGTGGGGTGCCTGGGTGGCTCAGTCAGTTAAGTGTCTGCCTTCGGCTCAGGTCATAATTTCTGAATCCCAGGATGGAGCCCCTGCATAAGGCTCCCTGCTCAGTGGGGAGTCTGCTTCTCCCTCTGCCCCTTAAGTTTGCAGGAGGAATTCCTGGATGTCTCAAGACCTGCCATCTTTTTCTCTATTTTTTTGTGACTTCCTGGCTATTAAATAAATAGAATGCACCCATGACCCAATATATACATGCAGGATGGCATACTGATCCCAAGGAGTCTGCAAATAAAGGGAAGTACATTTTTCTAGCTGCTCTGCCTTGATGGGATAACACCAGTTTCCGAGGCGAAAACAAAAGGAGAGAAATCTTTGTCCTCAAAAAAATTTTTTTGTTAAAGATTTCATTTATTTATCTGACAGAGAGAGACACAGTGAGAGAGGGAACACAAGCAGGGGGAATGGGAGAGGGAGAAGCAGGCTCCCCGCTGAGCAGGGAGCCTGATGCAGGGCTCAATCCCAGGACCCCGGGATCATGACTGAGCCGAAGGCAGACACTTAACGACTAGGCCACACAGGCACCCCAAAAATTTTTTTTAAGATTTTAATTAATTAATTAATTAATTAATTATTAGAAAGAGAGACAGAGCAAGTCGGGGGAGGAGCAGAGGGAGAGGGACAAGCAGACTCTGCGCTGAGATCACAGCCTGAGTGGAAATTAAGAGTCCTACGATCAACGACTGAGCCACCCAGGCGCCCCATCCTCAAAATTCTTAGAGCATGTTAAATAAAGCAGTAATAGTAGCAGCAATAACAATGAAAATGAACATTTATTGAACACTTAAAGTAGAAAATGGACTGTTTTAGGTTTCAAAGTAGTTCAAATCATTCTCTTAGAAATTCCAGTGATACAATATTTTTTACTACATTCCATTTATCCTTAGAGGCAGACACCTGTCCTAAAGGAACAAGGCTTGACACTTGAATGTCATAGTATCAGACCAAAGGAACAACATGCTAAAATGCTGGAAGCCAGACAATGAAAAGAGAGAAGGTGGCCTGTTCAAAGAATAGAAAGTACTTCACTAGGACTGAAGCCTTGTAGGAGAAAGGAAAAGGATGACAGAAGAAACTAGAGCTAATCAGAAAACAAATCATAAAGAATCTTGTAAGACGTTTTAGACTTTATGATCAGGAACATAAGTTGAAATATTGAGTACAAAATACAGGCTCATATTTAAGTTGTAGAGAGACCATTTTGGTTGCCATTTAGAAAATGTGAATGGGAGCTAGATTGATGGAGAGAGATCAATTATCATGTTGTTGCAGTTATCGAGGTGACAGTTAATTATGGTTTGATCTAAGGCAGAGTTTCTCAACCTCAGCGCTATTGATATTTTGAGCTGGATAATTCTTTGCTGTAGGGGCTGTCCTGTGCTTTGTAGGATGTTTAGCAGCATCCATGACTACTATGGATTAGATGCTAGAATCATTCAATCATTCACACCACTGTTGTGATAACCAAAAATATCTCTAGTCTTTTTGTCAAATGTCCCCTGGGGCAAACACCTTCTTCCTCCACTCCCTCCTCGCCTTTAGAACACTGATCTGAGATAATGGTAAAGGGAATAGATAAAGGAGGGGAACTGGAGTAATATTTAAAAGATACCATTAACAGTAAAATAATGATCTATTGGATAGAGAGTTTGAGGGAAGGGAATAAGATATTTGAATTAGAACAAAAAAGTGCATCCACTACTAGGTATTTACCCAAAGAAAATAAAAATACTAATTTGAAAAGATATACGCACCCTTGTTTATTGCAACGTTATTTAAAATAGCTGAGATATGATAGAAACCCAATTGTCCATCAATAGATGAGTGAATAAAGAAGATGTGGTACACACACACACACACACATAAGAATTTACTCAGCCATAAAAAAAGGTTGAGATCTTGCCATTCACAGCAACATGGATGGACCTAGAAGGTATTATGTTAAGTGAAAAAAGTCAGACAGAAAAAGACAAATACATGTGGTCTCACTTATATGTGGAATCTAAAAAACAAAACAAATACACAAGCAAAATGCGGAACCAGACCCATAAATACAAAGAACAAACTGATAGTTGCCAGAGGGTATGGGGTGGGAGAAATGGCAAAAATAGGTGAAGGAATTGAGGAATACAGCCTTCTAACTGTGGAATGAATTAGTCAAGGGAATAAAAGGTACAGAATAAGGAATATAATCAACAGTATTGTAATAGCATAGTACAGTTGATGCGGGAGAGATAGGTTCTGGTCTCACGGAGTTGAAAAATGAATCTCTCATAGACAGCAGAGAGTGAGTAAAGTGATAGAAGTTTATTAAGTGAAGATACAGAAAAAGCTCTAGGGTCGGTCTTTTATAGAAAGCTAGCCAGGGAACTTAAATTCTTTTAACATTTCTATTGATAACACCATTGAGTAAGGACTAGCGATAACACCTTCAGTGGCTTACTTCCATTTTAGGGTCTGGTTATTCCTTGTTGGTCACAGGCGATTATCATAAAAAAAGACACCCACCCCCCATGCCTAGGGCAGGGTGGTCCAGTTTGTTCCCTTATCTCTGGCTTCCCCACACCTCAGCAGTTTGGGGATTTCTGTGAGCCTGATCACAGAGCCCTCTATCTGTCTCTCCCTACCTAGCCCCTCCTGTCCCTTACTCACAATGACAAATGGTAATTCCACTTGTGGTGAGCACAGTATAACATTTAAACTTATTGAATCACCATGTTGTACACCTGAAACTAATATAACATTGTGTGCCAACTATACTTCAATATAAATAAATAAATAAATAAATAAAATTTTTAAAAGAGTAAGTATTTCACTTTCCAGTGGCATAAAGGGGTTTTTAAATAGGGAAGTGATGAGATCAGATTTACATGCTTGAAAAACAAATGTGTGTATATATATATATATATATATATATATATATATATACAGACACATATACATGGGTTATGATGTTATTACAAAATTTCAGTGTGAAGTGAAGAGGTTCTCAACTAATGACATGATAGTTGAAATAAAAGGAAACCCAATGGGAAATGTTTTGATGATCTACTGGAGGGATGAGTTAGACTTATATCCTGGGGCACTCCAGTCTTTCTGGTTTGGACAGCTAAATGTACTATATCAACATTAACTATTTTGGAAAAATAAGCAGCAGATTTGGAAAGCTAGCAATCAGAAAACATATTAATATTAGCTACCCATCACTAACAACGTTCAGAAAGATTATAATTAGTTTCTTTTTGGTGTGTCTATGATTTTAGGAACATAATACAGAAAATAAAAGGACAAGGAAATTTAAAGTATTTTTATAAAAAGATGTGTTTCATTTTTACTATTATGGCACAATGCCTTTATTTGTCCAGGAAGGTTAAGTGAATATAAACAACAAAAAATATCTGGACAGCTGGAGAGGAAGGAATTTGCAGAGTAGAGCAGAGTGAAAGCATATGATTATTGATTATTCTTGAAAGACTATTAGAAGAACCTGTCCTCATGCTGTCATATAGGATGTTTCTGCTGTAATAAAATATTGCTCAAGTCCTATTAAGCATTTTAGCTTCACTTTTCCTACTTCTGATGGTAAATGTAGGATATTGTTTGTTAAAAACCTGCAATTTTTTGCATGCCAATTCACTGTTTTTTTCTGTAAGCATAAAAAGAGAAACTAATGCTTAAAAAACTATTATTATTGTTCTTCTTATTAGGCTGACAAGAAGCAAAACAGCATATTTTATGAAGCATAAGAAAAATTTGAAGTTTTAACACTTTATTTTCAAAAGAAGTAATTTTGGCAAAGATTATTTAACTTTTAAAGGATATACTCTCATTTTAAGTCTGAAATTTTTGAACAATGATTTGAATAAAATAAGGAATACTTGGAAATTATAAATTTCATTATTTAAACTTAGAGAATAAAATTTTAGCAAGATTAGATTGTCTAATCTTGTGTTATTTCAATCTATCATCACGCTTCTAACAAAATATTTTTGGAATCAATTTTTTATTCCTTTATGTTTAAGAAATAAATGTTTAATATAAAATAGTCAAAAAAAGATTATCCAGTATTAATTATGATTACCATTTGGTGTATAGGCTTTCATATCTATATTGATGTATAAATATTTTTAAAACTATGATCAACATGTTTTGATGACTTTGTATTTTTTTACAGTCAGGAGACTGAAATTATAATTTTGATTCAGTAAAACTCATTCTTCTTAAAATAATGCCAAAATTTATTTAACTCCTCTCTCTAAGAGTGATGTGTAGGGGGCACCTGGGTGGCTCAGTTGATTAAACGTCTAACTCTTGATTTCGTCTCAGGTCATGATCTCAGGATTGTGAGATCCAGCTTCTGGGCATGGAGCCTGTTTAAGATTCTCTCTCTCCTTCTTTCTCTGCCCCTCCCCACCCTCCATCCCTCTGTAAAATAAAAAATAAAATAATAAAATAAATAAATAAAAATTTAAAAAGAGAGTGACATGAAGAAGTTGTATTTATTTATTTATTTATTTATTTATTTTTTTTTTAAAGATTTTATTTATTTATTTGAGAGAGAGAGAATGAGACAGAGAGAGCACATGAGAGGGGGGAGGGTCAGAGGGAGAAGCAGACTCCCTGCCGAGCAGGGAGCCCGATGCGGGACTCGATCCAGGGACTCCAGGATCATGACCTGAGCCGAAGGCAGTCGCTTAACCAACTGAGCCACCCAGGCGCCCAAGAAGTTGTATTTAATATTTGGATATTGTAGATAATGTCAATAAGATCATCTTGATATATAATTTATGGTTTATTTGTTCAAACCTTTATTGCATGTTTCTGGAAGGAAATTCCTGGGTTAAAAGTCATTCCTACTTGAATATATATATATATATGTATATTTTAATCTAGGTAAAGTGTGTTGATTTGCTCTTAAACTGACTGTGAATGATTTTGTCCACTTTCTTACTTCTTACAACACCAGCCTATTTCAGGTGTTTAGATTGTGGAAACAATGTCGACACAGTCCTGAATCCATTATGAATAAGCATGTACGTTATGTCCCACAGCCAGAAAACAAAATGAAACAAAACACTTTGCACGGAGAGATAAACTATAAATAATTGGGTCACTCTGTTTATTTGTAGGCTCCAAACTCAATAAAATCCCAGGCATTTTCCATAAATTGCTAGTTCTCTAATGAAAAAACTCTATCCTTGATTTTCACACAGCTCTTTTCTGAAGAAAAGACTTCACCGTTGTGG
The DNA here is from genome assembly GCF_964656455.1 of Halichoerus grypus. NCBI lineage: Eukaryota > Metazoa > Chordata > Mammalia > Carnivora > Phocidae > Halichoerus > Halichoerus grypus. The sequence goes on from NC_135714.1 coordinate 47,642,614, forward strand.
ATCTGATGATGACAATGTGAGAAAATTGGTGTTTTGTTTTTGTTTTTTTGTTTTTTTATCTTAAACAAGCTAACTGTAAACTCAGTATATTTGATAATTCTGCTGTGCTTTAACTTTTTTCGATAACTATTTTCTTTTTAATTTGATGACAAGTACTTTCATTTTTTAAAAATTTTTAAAGATTTTATTTATTTATGAGGGAGAGAGAGAGAAAGAGAGAGAGACGGAGGAGGAACAGAAGGAGAGGGATAAGCAGACTCCACGCTGAGCATGGAACCTGACAAGGGGCTTGATCCCACGACCCTGAGATCATAACCTGAGCCACAATCAAGAGTCAGACACTTAACTGACTAAGCCACCCAGGTGCCCCAATGACAAGTGCTGCTTTTAAAGTTTGAATTTCTTTTCCAATTTTTTGAAAACAAACTTTTTTTTTTATAAATATTTTGGTCTCTGTATCTTTCTTTCACAGATGTTTGTCCATTGCATAGGTTAAAAAAATTATTTTTTTAAGTTTAAAGCAACTTCCACACTGAATTACTAGGCATTTCAACATCCTTTTATAGATCAATGTTTCTTTTGTATTTCCTCTCTTGCAAATGTCTTTTACATATCTCTATCCCTGTTCCCATTGAGTGTTTTTTTAAGCTGGTAAAATTGGTTTCCTATACCTGAAAAATGTTGCTATTTGCCTCATATGACACTGATTTTATTGTTTTGCTTTTTTTGCCAATCATTTAAAAATATTTTTGCAGTCAAATCCATCATTACATTTTATTGCAATGTTTCGTGCTTTAGAAAGCCATTTTAAACCCCCAAATTTGAAACATTTATCTATCTTCTAATACATTTATGATCTTATTTTTAACATTTAAATTATTTACTCATTTAGCTTTCAGCCTAAGGAAAACTGGTTTCAAATACCAGCTTTGTCCATTATTCATTCAAAGTCTGGACAAGTTCAGTGTTGTTTGAGGCTCACTACCTCACTTTTAAAAGGATGTTGATAGTTTCCAACTCTTAGGTGTTTATAGAGATTAATTAGTAATGCATATAAGTGGTTTAGCATGATAGTATATAATAAATAATAAGGAGGTGGATTTATGGGTTCATACATAATAAGAATGTACATAAGTATATGTAGATCACACATGTATGGACCAAAAAATATATATAATTTACCAAAAACTTACTTAAATGTAGAAATTTAATTCTTTGGACAGTCAAGACATACATAATGTCAAAACATATATGAATCAGGCTTGAAAGTAATTTCGTTAAATTGTTTGCAGTCCCATTTAGAACAGAATGGCAAATGAAGCAGTGCCCATGAATACTGGGGTATATAAACTTCTCGTGCGTGAAAGCGACTTTGGGCTTTGGAGTTTTAAGTCTTTGTTCTACTACCCTTTTTAATGGAATGATACGATAAATAATGAATGGTTAACAGTGATGGCGGATCAACAGGCAAAGATAAACACAAAAATGATACAAGACAGAGTGTTCTTGTTCAATATCCTCCAAGTAGTTGCAGATTTAGATTGCTTCTAGGCATCCAGGCATCTGAGCTATCACTAGGAATATCTAAATTGCTTTCTCACAGGTTCTACAAAGCACTCTCTTTACTTTATCTACTCATTTTAGATGGCACCTCATTGAATTTCTCCTAGCCAATTTACTTTCTGCAAAGCTCACATTTCTCTTACAATAGAGAAATTTCTTTAGCTCTACTCTTTTAACTTTAGCTTAATAGCATGGGGGCTTTCGTTAAGTTTTACTGTCAGCAGAACAGCACAAATTTAACATTTACGTGATCCATTTCTACTAAATAGCAAAAGGAGAAAGTGTTATGCCAAGGGCAATGTGGGTATTAATTTTCTCTATGGTTTATACAATTACTTGAATGCATCCCCAAAGAAAACTAATATATTGATCAAACCTAATTAGCTTTAATTTACATAAAACCATAGAGTGAGTTACTTGTATGCTTTAGAAAAATAAAAGGTTTAAGTGAAAATACGCCATGGGAATTTAGAATTCAGACTCATTTGGCATACAAAATACCTAAAGTATGAGCAATATGAGACCAAAATTCTAATCTTATTATAAGAAAATTATTTAAGGACAAAAATATTAAATTCTAATTGTTTTTAAATTGCTGTTATATAACACATTTTATATAAGTATCCATATTTAGTTTTTTAAACAAATGGAAAACTAGAAATAAAAAAAATTCACCAAATAATACCATTATCCAAAGAGTAAGAGTAAGAGTAATACTCTGGTGATTCTTCTTCCAGACTTTCCCTACACACATGCGCACGCACACACATGCACGCACACACATAGGTAATGTTCATTCCGCTCATTCAGTTTTATCTTTTTTTTTTCACTTAACATGAACTTAGGATGTTTTCTTGTCATTTCTTCATGCAGTAAATATTTACGTAGCAAATATCATGTGCCACAACAATGCTACTTACGTTGTAAAAAATTTATAGAACAGTAATTGTTACTCCCTTGTGGAATTTATATTCTGAGTGAGCAGACAGATAATGAACAAGGACAATTGAGGAAATAACTAAAAAATATATTTCTCTGTATTTATATGGGCATAATTACGAATAATGAAGGAAATTATGAATAAAAGATAATCACGAACTGAATAGAATAGCTACAAATATAAGGTGGCTAAAGATGATATTTTACAGGTGACATTTATGCTGGGCTTTGAAATATTAAGAAACAGTAACCTTTATGCTGTGTCATGTAGGAGCAATCCAAGCAAAGGAAGCAAGATGAAGGTCCTACACAGCAAAAGCTTTATTTTGGAGAAGCAATAAAAAGATAGGAATTCTACATGGTTAGAGCTTAGAGCTGAGGCCATTGGCTGGCCCATGACTCACAAGTGTAAGTAGGTGGACCACAAGACGGGCATTGCGTCTTTTGCTAACACCACAAGGGTCTTTGGCCCAATGAGTGGAGTTTGATAGTAATTCTTACTAGAGTTATAAAAAAAAAAAGAAGAAGGAAGAAAGAAAGAAAGAAAGAAAGAAAAAGAAAGAAAGAAGAAAGAGAAAGAAAGAAGAAAGAAAGAAAGAAAGAAAGAAAGAAAGAAAAAGAAAGAAAGAAAGAAAGAAAAGAAGAAAGAGAAGAAAGAAAGAAAGAGAAAGAAGAAAGAAACAAGAAAGAAAGAAAGAAAGAAGAAAGAAACAAGAAAGAAAGAAAGAAAGAAGAAAGAAAGAAAGAAAAAGAAAAGATACCAATTCCGAGTCTACTGGGAAAAAAGAAGATAGAAGAGGATGTAGTTAGGCAGAAATGAAATCATTCAGGATTTTATTGTTTCGTTTTCTAGTAAAACTGAAACACATGAATTGCGCTAACTTTTGACTCCTTTTGACCAAAAGAATGCAACAGAAATGATACTGTGCCTATTCCAGCTCTAGGCCTTAAGAATTTTAGACTACCATTTTCACTCAGGAATCCAGTTGTCATGTAAGAAGTCGAACTGCCCTAAGAGCATGACACTGTGAGGAAGCCCCAGCTAGCCACAAGGAAAGGCCATACGGAGGAAGACCAAAGCATCAGACATAAAAGTAACACTCTCTGCGATGTTCCAGCCCAGCTCAATCACCAGCTGAATGCAGCTATTGAAGAGCCCCCACTAATAAGATATAAAACATAACCACCCAGTCAATTCCTGCTCAAATTCCTGACAAACCAGATTATAAAAAGTAATAAATAATTGCTTTATGCCACTTAATCTGGGGATGGTTAGTTACACAGAAATAAAGGCAACAGTAAACCTGTATAGGCAGACCTCATTTTATTGCACTTCACTTTATTGTGCTTTGCGGATATTGCATTTTTTTTTTTTTTACTAATTGAAGGTTTGTAGCAATCTTGCGTGAAACAAGTCTAAAGGCACCATTTTTTTTAACAGCATTTACTCACTTTGTGTCTCCGTGTTGCATTTTGGTAATTTTTGCAATATGTCAAGCTTTTTTATTATTATTATATTTGTTACGGTGACCTGTAATCAGTGATTATGACTCCTTAAAAGCTCAGATGATGGTTAGCGCTTCTTAGCAATAACGTATTTTTTTAAATTAGGGTATGTACATTTTTTTAGACACAATGCTATTGCACACTTAATAGACTACAGTATGGGGCAAACATAAATTTGTATGCAGTAGGAAACAAATAAAAATTATTTGACTCACTTTATTGTGATATTCTTTATTGCAGTGGCCCGCAACCAAACCCACAAAATCTCCGAGGTATGCTTGCTTTATAATATAATGTTTTATAACAGCATAAAATAAAATGATATTATGCACTGTACTATACTGTACCATAATATAATTTCAGGTAGTGAGATTATTTGTTCATCTTTCCTAAACAAATATGATCTATTTACATGTAAAATCATTTTATTTATTATGCATGGTTCTTTTAGAATAATATAATTTTGCTCTTAGGAAATTTATATTAGCACAAAATAGCTATTAGCAAAAGGGGGTTAAAGACATAGATGGTTTAACTTAATACCAAAATTAATTTTTCTACAAAATTTTCCTATGGTTCTGTTTAAGTTTAGAGTAGCTAAACAGTGAGTGAAAGTGAGTAGCAATACAATTTAAATATATCCATTATTTGAGTAGACTTAGTTTTGCCAAAGAGACATGGCCTTTAGTTTTTTGTCAATAGCAATATGATTTTAAGTTCAGAACCTCTTACATATTCATATTTACCTTTATGGTCTTTAGCAGTGAATGTCATTTTATGAACAAGTGTTGGGAAATATAATTGAGAAGATGTGACCGCTGGTTGACCTGTGAGTTGGATCACAGCACTCAGAGGCTCCTCATTCCCTCCCCTGTCCTTGGACTGTGGTTCCCCTGCCTTTCCTGCTCCCAGAGTCTGCTCCAAGGACATAGCTTTGAGATGGTGATGTGGTATTGAGAACAGCTGCACAGTATAACCCAGTTAAGATCTCTTTATAAAATTTTAAGATTTGGCAGGCAGGAGTGGGAATCCATTGGTCTTGCTGCCCAAGAAAGCCTCATATGTAAGTTTCGTTTGCTTATGAAAACTGCCACCTACCAACCTAGAGTGGTCTGCCTCTTTCTTTGGTCCCTCCTTCCCCTCCATGTTGGGGGCAGTTTTAAATTACACCCAGGAAGCTCCTGAGAGTGTTGTGAACCAACAAGTGAAATAGCTGGAAATAACTTCATTTTTTCTCTGCATATTTAGTATTAATTAATTTCCATTCATACTCTATGTAATATAGAGTTGTTTCAATGAGATTGCTTACGTTAAATATAATTAATAGAATGAAAACTCAGTGACAAGAGAATTCCATGTGCTGGCTGACAATGTGCTCTCCTAGGGACATAAATTGGACATGCGACACCACAGATATGTGGCAGACAAACTCTACATGACCCTCAATGACATCTGCCTTCTGATGTTCATGCTAGTGCAATCAAATTGGGTTCTGTGACTTGCTCTTAACGCATAGAATAGAGCAATGGATTCCTCGCTTATGATTAGGTCACATTTTATGGCAAAAGTGATAGGATGTCACTCCTGTGATGATGTTACATGAATCTCCATCTCATTAAATTTACTCTTGCTCTCTGCTGCCTCTGAAGAAGCAAGCAGACAGGTTGTGAACAGCCTATGCAGAGCCCTCCATGGCAAAGAACTGTAGGCCACCTATCAGAGCTTACAGTCTTTCTGCCACAAGGACATACATTCTGATAACAACTGGAATGAGCTTGGGAAGGGATTCTTCTACCGTTGAGCCTCCAGATGGGATTATCACCATGATTGTGAGACCCTGAGCAAAGGACACAGCTAATTTGCACCTCCACTCTGACCCATGGAAATGGAGAGAAAATAAACCTGCTTTGTTTTAAGCACTAAGTTTCTGGTAATTTGCTATGCAGCTACGGAAAACTAACATGTGATATACCTTTGCTTAGACAAGTGCTGTTCAGGAGAAATAAAATTCCAGCTACATATGTTATTTTAAAAATAATAAAAAGAGGAAAAATTAATTTTAACAATACATTTCATTTATATATTATATATTTATGTTGTTATATATGCTTATATAGCATATTAGATATTATATAAATCGATCTAATCTGATTATAATAGTAAATATATATCATATACTTAGTATTATTCATGTATTATGTATTTATATTTTATTTGACCTAACATAGTCAAAATATTATCATTTCAATATGTAATCAATATAAATATTATTAATGTTATATATATATACATTTTTTATATCAGAATTTCAAATCCAGTGTGTACTCATACATAGCATGTCAATTCAGATACTATACCTTTATCATAAATGGTAACTCCTTATTTAAGTTTTATAAAATATACCTAAAAGTTTTGTATTAGTTTTTAAATTTAAATTTAAGTTAGGAAAAATTTTAAGTTAATTATTTGGTGAACATTTTATAATTTATATAAATATTGAATCACTATTGTACAACCAAAACTAATATACTATTCTATGTCAAATATATTTCAATTAAAAAAAAAGAAAAAATAGTTCATGATAATTATATAAAATTGCAAATTCTGTTCATCACATCAGACATAATTTTAGTATTCAATAGCTACATTAGGTAGTGGCTATTAGCTACCATATTGAATGGGGAAAAGTTAGACTATGGATTTCATGGCCCTGTGTTCTTAAGCCCATGTTTACACTTCACACTCAAAATAATTGTTCTAAATTTTATGAAATCTAACAATCAAAAAGGGTACTTGTTGTCAATGCAGTTTACCAGGACACCACCCACTCACCTCATTCTGATTCCATAGATTAGTATTTGGATTAAGTAATTAAAGTACAAGTGGTTCACAAATCACTCCAAGAAAGCCATGGTGTTGGAAGTTATGGGAACAAAGGTGGGGTGGGGAGTGGAGATTGGTTTGCCTTAATGCCTAGAGCTCATGTGGGTATCATATACTCCAACCCTTTTTGGCTGATAGATAGCAGTTTAGCTCTAAAACCATATTCCTGGGAAATTAAAAGAAAACTCGAAGAAACAAATCCTAAAGAAGAGACTGTGCCCATATCTTGTGCAGAAAAATAACATTTCCCTTTGCCCCAACTTTAATGGCAATATATCCATAAAGAGGAACTTTGAGCTGCACCTAGGGTTTGGAATATGCCCACATCACTGCTTCCTTGCTTATTGCTATTTCAGTTACTTTCATTTTCAAGTTACCATTCATCCATCTGACACTTAAAAATAAATGTAGAGCAGAGTTTCATTCTTATCTTAGCTTTATGTTATTCTTGATTTATATCTAAATCCTAAGAGGTCTCATCTATATCTAAAATTCCTGCTACCCCTTATATGCTAATGGTTACCAAAACTTTATTTTTCTAGATCCATATTTGTAAATTGTACTTACTTGTTATCAACATTTGAATGACTCACAGGTACCTCAAACTCAATGTCTAAAATGAAACTTATTTTTACTTCCAATTATGCTTAATTCTCCTTCTTTATTTTCTCTCTTCCTGAGTGTACAGCTATCCACAAGTTAAAGCCAGGCATCAGGAATTCGTTCTTGATGATTTTTCCTTCTCATTTTCTCCTTTACTCATTGAAATCTAGCATTTTATTCATTTCATATCTCTTGAACCTTTCTTTTCTTTCTGTTTCCACCATTATTGCTTTGTTATTCACACATGACTTCTTATAAACTTCCATGTTAATTCTCTAGTTGTTAATTCCACCTATTTTCTTGCTTTAACTGGCCTTTATTATGCTCCTGCATAAAATGGCACCTCATAGTTTTTAGGAAAATTTTAATCTCCCTAGTATAATTCACAAAACCACTTATGGCATAAACCTCACTTATCTCTCTGGCTTCATTGTCCTTTCTCTTTTGCAGTCCCTACTGAATATCATGTGCACAAAAAAAAAAAAATGAAGAAAATTTATTTGGTTTCTTAAAAATCAGAGAACATACTTTTTTTTCCTTTTACCTTTGGTTGGTATTTCAAATATTCACTTAAAATTAACCAGGAACTTTACTTGAAAATGACAAATATCTGATACTATTCATTAAATGAAGTTATTTACAAATCTATATTATGTAAATAAAATATCATTGTAATTATTTTAACATAACAAGCCAAATATTTTTAAAAGTTTTATTAGAGGGTTTTAAAAAATTAATATTATATTTTTTTATTATATGGAAGTCCAGCATGACATAGTGGACAGAATACTGGATTGAAATTCAGAAAACTTAGGTTTGCAATGTAATTCTGCCAATAAATAACCAAACAACTTCTGTCAGATAAACTAACCTCGGTAAGTCTCAGCTAACAGCTTTCTTATCTGTGAAATAAGGTGGTTGAGCTAGATAATCTATGTGTTTCTTTCTACCTTATTTTATCCAGGTCAGTATTGTTAAATAGAATAATGACCTTTGCCCCAGAAGACCTTATTGATTTGACTCTTAAATATGACTAGTAATTCCACTGGAATCCTTTATCAAGTGTTTTCTGTATGTTAAACCTAAAACTGTTTTATTTTCTTGATATGAGATAGAGATAAAATAAAATGCATATATGAATTGTGGATTTACAAATTATATTTGTCTATTGTGAACAAAAAAATAAGTATTTATAAATAGCATATGAAGAATTTAGTATTCCTCAGCCCTCATACTCTCCCAGATAGCATCATTCAAAAATATGATCACCCACTCAACATTGTTATTGTTTACCCTAATAGTAGAATTTATATATTTCAAAAGCACTCTTATTTTATGGTGAACATTATTGGTCAAAATAATTATCACTCAGAATCTGAATGTTCTCAAAATTTCCTAGCACAATAAATTTAAATAAAATTTTCAAATATTCTAAATAATAATGATATAATACAGAAAAATCCACATTACAATTTTTATTTGTTGAACATGTTTTTACCCAGTAAATAAAAAAAAAAAATTTCATTTGAAATTGTCATCAGCTAGACCCCAAGACCTGACCTTTACTTCCCACCTGCTTGTGCCCACCACCTTTTGTCCCACATTTTTCCTTAAGCTCTTCTTTCCAACTTATCTCTTAACTCAGGCAAAACACCCAATGGTCATAACGTCTTGTGATGGAAATCAAAATGAATCCTCACACAATAGTGACTACTCTGAGGAAGAGCTCTGGCCAACCCAGACCACCCAGACCGTTTTGAGCTTAACCCCCAAATCACACCTGCATAGATGGACCATGGAGTGACCCATGGAGTAAAGACAATTGCCTTTACCTTGTTATTATACTACAATATCTGCCCAAAGAGGAGTGCAAACTTCATTTACATAACATACAATATTTGCATGGGTATGTTTCCTTAAGGTGCTTGTGTAACCTTATGCCCTCCTCCACATACAATGGCAAGGCTCCCCTATCTAAATATTCATCCTAACCCTGAATAGAAGGAACTCATTCACCCTTGCCTGGAGAGTCCCAGCTTTGGAAGTTATTCCTGTGGTCTTCTTATTTGCTGAAAATAAAGTTTCTTTTGTTGGGACAACTCTATCTGGTGTAGTCCCTATCTGTGATTCATCAAGGAGGGAATTCATGTTAGTTTGGTTACAAAATAGCAAACTTTGCAACAAATTGTATTCCAGATTTTCATTTTAAAAATATAATGGTATTTGTCAACTTAGCAGTTAAGTGTCTAATAACTGATAATGATACTCCATACTTCATTACTTTTGTTAGAGAGATTGCTAGGGAGTCATAAAAAAGAGAGTCTATAGACATCAATGGGTTTCTAGTGAGATAGAAAATGATTATTATAATCAAAAAGAGTTTGGACTTGTAACTAGAAGCGGTACTGACAAAAAGTTTTCTAGGTTAGACTCTTGTTATAGAAAATTATCAACTAATAAAATATATCTTATTGTTAGATTTTACAATCTGACATTTTAGCAAGAGAGAAAAAAAAAAAACAAATGAGTACTCCCAATCATTGTTTTTAAATATAACAAATTTGTTGGGTGCCTGGGTGGCTCAGTTGGTTAAGCGACTGCCTTCGGCTCAGGTCATGATCCTGGAGTCCCTGGATCAAGTCCCGCATTGGGCTCCCTGCTCGGCAGGGAGTCTGCTTCTCCCTCTGACCCTCCCCCCTCTCATGTGCTCTCTCTCTCATTCTCTCTCTCTCAAATAAATAAATAAAAAATCTTAAAAAAAATAAATTAAAAAAATAAATATAACAAATTTGTTAAAGAAGTAAAGATGTCATTTAGTTGATCTATTTCCACATCAGCTTCAGTGAAGGTTGAGATTTAGACTTATCAAGGGAATTGCTTGCTAAAAGGAAACTCCATTTTCCTACATTACAGTGTTGTGAAAGAGGACTGCCAACACTTGCTTTGGTTTCTCATTAACATGTTGTTAGGATGCTCAATTTGCATTTTAAAAAGATGAAAATGATTCTGGTGGGAGGGAGAACATGAAGAGTCCTCTATGCAAGTCAGCAATGTGAACACCTTGCAGGTTCCTATTTTATAGAAGTATAAGAGTCAGAAATAAATCAGGGGAGACAGTATTTCCATTACTCAAAGCCCTCATAAGACCAGGCTTGAAATATTACATCCAGTTTTAGATTCTAATGAAGAACAATGATTCAAATTCCTAAGAGAGTATACAGGAGAGCTATGAGATTTATCAGGCATAGAAAGTCTGTTTTATGAGGAAAGGTTTGAAGAAATGAACTTGTTCCAAGAAAAATATGATAAACATATTTAATCATAAAACAGAGTGAAAGGAACTTGAGGTAAAATACCAAGAAATATCTGAGAAAGAGATGTTCTGATTAAAGTTCATTATAAATGTACCTAGGAAAAATAAAAAACTCATTTCAATTATATAAATTTCCTAGAAATATTTATTTTTCAAAAGATTTTTCAACATTTTTTACTTGTGAGAACTTCTAAACTGGGACACTTTAAATTTCATAATGATATAAAATGGTAAAATTATACAAAATGATATTAAGTACACAATAAATAGCATATATAATATAAATAAAGCAACACAAGCACTCAGATTAGGATATCCAAAAGTTAAACAATATAAGTTTTCTGGAATCAAGTCTGATTCCAGATAAATTCTGTATAGCAAAACACTGTCGGGGAAGAAATCTAATTTTCCTTCTACCCTTCTAGATTCTTGGCTGAGACACCACTGTAATAAAAGAGAGAGAGAGAGGTAATAGTAGAAAAACATAAGTTTAATAATATGTGTACTTTCTGTATACATGAAGGATACCTAGGAAAAAAGTAATTCCCCCAAATGGCCCAAACCATCACCTTAAATAACATCTCCAGTTAAAGACAAAATAAGATGTTGGCAGGGGCATGGGGGCCAATTATGGGAGGTTTCCAAGCAAAGCATGATAAAGCAGCGTGGGGCTATTTATGCAGATTTAAATCTCTGTCTTCTCCATTGATGAGGTTTAGGGATTTAGTCATTCCCCTCTTCCTGGTACAGCCAAGAAGACACTCTCACAAATAAAGCTTTCCCCTATAAATGTAAATACAAAAGGGTAACTTCTCAGTTTTCAGAGCGTCTACCGTGGTTGCTGTTTCTTAAAAATAATCAACTTAAAATAATCCTTATGCCAAAAAGGCATATTTTGAGGTGGCAAATTCTGCTCTCCTTCAACTTCACAGCTGACCAGAATCATACAGCTGAGCTTCTTGATGTGGAAAATGACTAAGAAGAAATTTAGCCATGCAGAAATAAATACAAAGGTATATAAATGATAGAATGTAAAGCAAATGTGGAAAATGAGACACAAAAACAAGATGTTATTTTCCATGGAATGAGGTAATTTTACATACTGTTAAAAAACAAAATTCAACAGAGTAATTTGAAGATCTAATTGGCTTTATTAAATGATTCATGAATTGGGCAGCATCCTATCTAACAAGTAGAGAGCATCTCCCAGTTGTACAAGATAGAAGGTTTTTATAGGAAGGAAGGTGGGCAGGAAAGTTTTATTCAACAAAAGAAAAGAATTGCTCCAGGCAAGGTCACTTTCCCTTAGGGGGAAAAAAAGGGGGTCTTATCATGAAGATTTCCTCATCTTTGGGACCTGGGGATAGAGCAGGCCCATGTGACAGATTACCTCCTTGACACTAATCAGAAAATTCTTGGCTTACCAGTTAAAATTTAAAATTCTGGAGGGGGTTGAAATTGCAGTGAGATTAGGTATTAAGCTTTGGTTTAGTGACTTGGCCTAACTGACACCATTTTGGGCCTGTGGTTTTCTTTTTAACAATATATTAAAGTTCTTATAAATGTAGGAATATATTAAAATTTTTAAAAACTATGTAGGATTGTCAAAAACTCAGTTTAAAAATAATATTTTGTGTATCTGACAGATAAATTAATATCAGAGTTATCAAAATTGTAGTAAAATATGCAGCAGACATGAGTATAATTACAGACTTTAAAAAAGATATAAAGCTGTTCTCTGATACAATTCTTTCGGTATCTCCCTATTAGAGGAGAAAATAAGCTGTAATTAGTGTGTGTAAAGAAACATTCCTTGTCTGGATATTCTTCTGAGGATAGTGCTCTGTGCTTGATGCATGGGTTTTTACTTCCAACACTTATCGCTAATCATGGTCATTGCATAGGACTGCTAAATTCTTGTTGTTGTTGTTGTTGTTTTAAGATTTATTTATTTGAGAGAGAGATTAAGAGAGAGAGCAGAGAAGGGGCAGAGGAAGAAGGAGAGAATCCTCAAACACACTCCCCACAGAACCCGGAGCCCAAGGCAGGGCTTCATCCCAAGACCCTGAGACCAGGACCTGAGCCAAAAGCAAGAGTCTGACACTTAACCCACTGAGCCACCCAGGTGCCCCGACTTGTCTTTAAGTATCAGAGTACTATCAGTTTATTTCTATGTATGATTTTGTTTTCTGTGATTGCATTCTTCAAATTGCCACCTGTTTATTGAGTAATGAAATGGCTAATCAGTGATACAATTCCTCATTTTTTTATATCCTGAGTGTTCAGTGCATTTGTTCTTTCTGCTGGCTGCATTTTGTCTGCAAGATTAGCATTTTCTGCTGTTGTTTGCAATTAAGAAAACATATCATTTTCTGATTGGAAGATCACTCTCTACTTATAGACTAAACTGAGATGAATGCACCATAATATTATCTGTGGAAACTGGAATATTTTATATGCAATAAATAGTGGGAATTACAGTTTACACTTTATATATAGGTAAAATGGACTTAGTAAGTTTTCAATGAATGCTTGCATTATTATTATTAGTTATTATTATTAATTTGCAGTAGTGTTGTGCTAGGAAAGTATTGAGTAATGTATCCTATTTAGGGAATAAATTCTTTTATGGCAGCTTTTGTGCATTTCTGTTTTCAAAAAAATCATGTAGGGAGCTGAGGGACTGCACTCTTGCTCCAGGAAAAGAACTATCACCAAAGATAACTACAGGATCTTATGAAGTAGATGTGGTAGATAGGGAGGAATTTAGCAAAATCTGTTAAAATTCCTCTGTAAGTCCCATTGTTTCTCTATGGCCTGGTAAACTTTTGCTTGCAAAACAGTTACTCTTTGTCATCTGTGAATTGTCTTCCTTCCTTTTGATGTTCTAGACACCCACCACCTTCTTCTTAAGTCTGGATGACATGTAATTGTGTCACAACCTGTGGGTTTCATATTGTTATGGAGCCCCCATAAATACATAATTAAATCTGATTTTCTCCTGTTAATCTGTCTCATGTCAATTTTATTCTTAGACCAGCTAAAAAAAAAAGAAAAAAAAAACAACTATGAAATATAAGAAAAAAGTTTTTTTTTCCTAAAACGTGTAAGAATTTAGTCAGACTTGCTGATCTTGGTTACAAGATTTTGTTCCCTCATTCTATTGTGTTAAAGGAATGATTATATAATCAACATATAATAACATTTTCCCCTTCCTTTCTTATATTTACATATCTGATGTTTTTATTTTAGCATTGGTCACAACCTCTTATACTGAACTAAAAGGTAGACACAATGGTAAACATCGCTAACATATATTTGTTCTTCAAGATAATATACATAAGGATTCTCCATTAGGCATGAAAATATTTTTATTTTATTTCTTTTTGCCTGAGAAGGTTTTTTGTTTGTTTGTTTTTGTTTGTTTGTTTGTTTAGCCATAAATAGGGTTGAATTGAGTCATTATGAATTAGTTCAATCTCTTTAATTATAAGACTTTGTTGTTTTATTAATATGATATACTGCATTGCTGTATATTGTAGCTTAAAACTCTTCCTACATTTATAGGATAAGCAACACTTGATTAGAATTCATTTTTAATAAGTTTTAAGATTCAATTAATATTTTCTTCAGACATTTTAAATTTATGTTCATAAATTCAACCTATAATATTTCTCTATGATGACATTATTTATATCATGAATATGTTAGTCTCATAAGAATATTAAGCATTTTTCTCTTTTTATCTCATTGCTGGTACAATTTATATAAAATAGGAATTACTGGTTCCTTTAGTTGGTAAAAAACAAAACAAAAAAACTGTGAACAATTTGCGATGTAAGAATTTTAAGGTAGAAGATTACAAATAGTTGGGGTGCCTGGGTGGCTCAGTTAGTTAAACCTCCGACTCTTAATTTTGGCTCAGGTCAGGATCTCAGGGTGGTAAGATGGAGCCCCACATTGGGCTCCATGCTCCGTGTGGAGTCTGCTTGTCCTTTTCCCTCCCCCAATTTGCACTCTCTCTCTCTCTCTCTTTCTCTCTGTTTCTCTCTCTCTCAGATACATACATACATACATACATAAAATCTTTAAAAAATTAAAAAAAAAGATTACAGATCCCTATTTAGTGTAAACACAAGTAGCCATGTTTGGAATATGTTTTTTTATTCAGTCTGTTTTCATTTTTTCCCTTTATATTCAGTCTTGTGTTATATTTGAGAAGAGTTTATTATTATTTTACTGGTGCTGGAAAATGCTCTAATCACATTACAAATATTTTTATTTAGTCCTCACAATAGTATGTACTGTTGCTGTCAGAGAGGTTGATCAACTTGTCCAAGGCCACATAGCTAATAAGAGGGCCATTAGCTAATCAGAATTTGAATTCAGATAACTCATGGCCTTTAACTGTAACCATTACCTTAAAAAACATCTCCTTAAAAAGAAGATTTTAAAACCTATGAAATGCTTATTCATTCAAAATCTTGGCTTCAATATCTAAATTTATTTTTATTCATAGATTACCTCTCAGTCATCTTCTAGAAAGCACTTGCCTCCTCCATGTCTACCACGTCTACTCCTTCTTACTTTCTGCATCTGGATATAGGAGAACTACCTTTGCAGATGAGGAAATAGTTCTATACAATCATGGTCTTAAATGTCATATAGCTATGAGGCTGTGTAAGACACAAAATACAAGAGATCAAATATTCACTATATCCTATCAACATGCTAAAAACAATCCAAATGTTACTAAGTACCCAGATTCTGGAGTCCATCTCTCTTGTCCAATCCTGGCTCCTTACTTGGTAGTGTGGCCTTGAATAAAATGTTTACATTCCCTGCATTTCAGCTTTCTCATCTGTAAAGTGGGGGGGGGAATAATGTCCACTTATCACATAGAGCTTACGTTAGACTTAACAAACCAGTACACACAAAGAACTTAGAACAATACCTAATTAGTTAGTATGTAGTGCTTAAATATTTCTTATTCTTCTTAAGACATATACCATTTGCACACTGCTATAATAGATATTTAAATAAATAGCTTTTTTCATCTAATTGAGTGTAAATGTTTGGTAACAATGTGTTTTTTATGTACAACCCCCTACCTATCTAACACCACCACTGGCCCCAGCACTCAAAAACCCGATAAATAATTATGCATGTGAAAGTAAATGAAGACAACATATCTAGCATTATTTGACTACTTGTCCACTTATTACTTACTTTCAGATATGTATTGTTTTGTTTTTGCCTCCTTAAAAATTTAAGAGAAAAGAAGGGAGACACTCTGTTATTGAGTAAAAAAAAAAAAATATGACAAGTTATGAATTGGAGTATTCAACTGA
Source organism: Halichoerus grypus (assembly GCF_964656455.1). Classification (NCBI taxonomy): domain Eukaryota; kingdom Metazoa; phylum Chordata; class Mammalia; order Carnivora; family Phocidae; genus Halichoerus; species Halichoerus grypus. The sequence goes on from NC_135714.1 coordinate 47,658,772, forward strand.
CTTTATTTCATGTTTTAGGAGAGAAAAGTACTGGAACAATGGTATGATAAAACAGTGGAAATAGAAGAAAACTCCCACTTATTATTTAACATCCTTCAAGTGTAAAATAGGTACAGATTTCTTACTATTTGGAGATAACGCTCCAGAGGTCACCTGAACCTAAAAGAAGAATTGGTTTGATATGTTAAAAAAGTAAATGTTCCTAATACAATATTAAAAGTTGGCAGGCCAGGACCTTGGATGATTCTTGGCAAGTGTGTCCTAGTAGTGGAATATCTACTTTACCCTGGTTGATCTCAGTTTCTCCATTTCTTGTAAGGCTATAAAGTTCAGGTCTCTGTCAGAAATCACTAGCTTGAGGCAAGAGCCTAGGGGCAATCAGATGGTAATGTAAGCCTCCGATCCTACCCTTTAAGTAATTCCCTTCCATAGAAAGATTTAAGCTCTTCACACTGATATTCAGTGTTAGAGATTAGGTTGTAGGGAGAATGAATGGTTTATATAAAAGAGCCCTTGGGCAGGAGATTATGATTTATATAGATGTATTATAAAATTTAAAATACACAATTTTTTCAAAGTAAAACAAATTTACCAACAAAAATATCTTTCAGAAAAAAAAAATTTATTTCAGAATCATCATTGATATTCTTAGTGAAATAAGAAGCAATTGCAGTGGTTATTTGCATGGCATCCCTCCAGTTTTGTTTCAGAATCATTTTTTATAAAATGTCTATTATATGTGCCTACAACATTCTCCTTAATTAATCAAAGTGAGCTTGAGTGCTGATAATGCAATGCTTGTGCCCAAGTTTCATCCATAAGAAATTTCACAGCCTAGGGGCGCCTGGGTGGCTCAGTCGTTAAGCGTCTGCCTTTGGCTCAGGTCATGGTCCCAGGGTCCTGGGATCAGCCCCGCATCGGGCTCCCTGCTCAGCGGGGAGCCTGCTTCTCCCTCTCCCACTCCCCCTGCTTGTGTTCCCTCTCTCGCTGTGTCTCTCTCTGTCAAATAAATAAATAAAATCTTAAAAAAAAAAAAAGAAATTTCACAGCCTAACTCATTCATTCATCAGTCAATTACTGAGCAGTTATTAGGTACCAGACAGGTGCTGACTGCAGGGATTCAATGTGGATCAGAAACAGACACTTTTTTTCTGCCTTCTTAGAACTGGGGGGTGGGGAGATACCATTCAAATATTTATACAAAAGGGAAGAAATTTGTGACTGAGAAAATTGAGAGAAAAAAAACATACATGACTATGAAAACATAAAATAGGTATTTCTCATAATCCAAGAAAACTAGTAAAACTTTTCCAAGGTATTTCAACAATTCCTGCATTAAAAAGAAAACCATCTAGTCATGTACATTAATCATCTTACTCTAATACTGCTTAAGAGTGCTCTATGGTAAGTCTATGGAAAATCATAATTATAAGCACTTATCATTATTGATTATTAACAGTGTACTTTCATTCATCTAAAAATATATTCCTTTTCTCTCTTTCTCTCAGTCTATCTGTATGCACACGTACATAATTGTAAAACTAATGTTATAAAACTAATATGAATCTTACTGTTGCTATGACTTGAGTTAGCCACCTGCATAAATTAAAAGAGCAAGACTAGAGACTTAAGTATGTTTAAAAATACTAAGGATCAGTCAGGTTTCATAAATAACTCTGGTAGGTTAAAAGACTTTGTGGATATTTACAAGATTTCTTTTCTAATCAATATCAACACAAAGTACAAAATCAATTTTGACTGCTCCCATTGTGGCAACACAGAAACAAGCCACCCTATCTATTGGCTCTGCTAAGATAACTGCATACAATAAAAAATAAATGAATGAATAAATAAGAAGACTAACATTTCCAAAGTAACCCCAAATATTAACTTGATTTTTAAAGCATATATAATTTTATGAATGATAAAGCAAATATACTATGTTTAAAAGAAACACTTAGGATCAGTTTTTATTATTAAAAGAAGTGGGAGATGTTTCACAAATCCTATGACTTTTGCAAACTTAATACTAGAAACATAACATTATTTTGATAATATTTATTTTTGTTCATCCTGTAGTTTTTAGAAACATCTCTCAAAAAGTTGTTCAAAGATGACACAATAAAGCATTATATTATTCAAATCATTACTAAATCCAAAAAAAAAGTTGTAGAAAAATATGTTGTTTCTTAATGTTGTTTAGTTCACACCTGTAATAGCATGCTCTCAACTGGTCTCCAATTCATTTTAGGCATAGCTTAGTAATGTTAAAATCAGTTATATTTTTGAAATTTCTAAAGAAAAAATATCTGCATCTCTAGAAATAAAAAAAATATTAGCTGCCTTCAAAATCTGACAAAATAATAATAATTATACTGACATTTATTGTGTACTCACGAAGCTTTACATATGCATTATTTAAACTCTCTATGTGTAGTAACTCTTTAAACTCCAAAATAACCATATGAGAGATATTTTTATCCTAAATTTACCATGAACAAACTGAAGAACAGAAGGTTTAATTCATTTACTTAAGGCCACATAACTCCTAATGGTTGAGTGAGGGTTTGTATTAAAGGTTCCAAACCCAGGACTTACACTTTTACTTACTGAAAGATTCAGTTAGTTTCTTTTCTTTCTTTTTCTTTTCTTTCTTTCTTTCTTTCTTTCTTTCTTTCTTTCTTTCTTTCTTTCTTTCTTTCTTATTTAATTTATTTATTTGAGAGAGAGAGAGAGAGAGAGAGTATGAGCTGGGGGAGGGGCAGAAGGACAAGCAGACTCCCCGCTGAGTGTGGAGCCTGATGCAGGGCTCCATCTCAGGATCCTGGGATCATGACCTGAACTGAAGTCAGATGCTTAACCAACTGAGCCACCCAGACATCCCTAAAAGATTCAGTTTCTATATTTGTCTAATTTAATTACAATAATTATATTTTAATAACTTTGGGAGCAAGCACACATAAGTCTTTATTACCAAACACTACATTTATATTATTAAGAAAAATAACAATAATATAGTTTTCATTTACTGATATTTTTATTAGACCTGTGAAAAACGGGTAAGACTGGAGCTATCTTGAAACAGAGCTCAAGTGGCCACTGCAAAGAAACTGCCTTACCCACTTTTAACTAGGCCAACACTTCTGGATGACTAAACAACAGTTTTAAGCAATTGCTTGAGAAGTCAGTGAGAGAATGAACAGCCTTATCACAAGACTGACGATGGCTGTGGACTTCAGAGAAGACAGAATGAGTAGTCAATCAATGCATATATAACCCAAACAGAGTAACTTAGCTTGTTAATACCCACAGAAAACTTTGTTTTTCTTTTCTTCAACTCATGTAGTAACCCCTCTTCCTCTCCCTCATTAAAAAAACCCTTGCTTTTACCCCATAAGCAAGATACGATTTGGGTATCTACCTTAATCTGTGCTCCCCAAATTGCAATTCTTTGATCCCGAATAAGCGCTTATTTGCCTCTCATTATAGTTCTTTATTTTCAGGTTAACAGATCATAATTGGCATCTCTGTTTATCATTCAAAAGTTGTATTGTCATAATCTAGGTTTATAATTCTTAAAACCTGTACCATATTATTGTGACCACCTAAAAGATTAGAAATATTTTGAAAGCTCATTATTTGTTTTACCCTTTAATTTTAAATTTATATCTAACTAAATTTTTTTTCAAGATTTTATTTATTTATTTATTTGTTTGTCAGAGAGAGTGAGAGCACAAGCAGGGGAATGGGCAGAAGGAGAAGCAGGCTCCTCACTGAGCAAGGAGCCCGATGTAGGACTTGATCCCAGGACCCTGGGATCATGACCTGAGCTGAAGGCAGACGCTTAACCGACTGAGCCACCCAGGCATCCCTCTAACTAAATTTTTTAAGGTTTATTTATTTTTTAGTAATCTCTACATCCAATATAGGTCTCAAACTCACAATCCCTCGATCAAGAGTCGCACGCTCTTCTGACTGAGCCAGCCAGGCACCCCAAATTTATATCTAAATAAATTGATTTAACTTTTAGATAAAGTGAGTGCAAGTCTATCTGTTAAACACAAGAAAAGTCCAAATTGTCTGTTTCTGTAACATGACTAAAGTGACTTAGTGATTGGCAAACACAACATCATCAATACTAAAACTGAATTTATTGCTTGTCACATCCCTTAGTTGATTCAGCAAGAATAGTATTGATTGGGAATACATTGTTAAATATAAAGCAGTTATATTAATATATATATATAAATATATTATTTAAACAGTTGAAAAAGATATTCATATGACTTAGACATACATGCTACACAAAAGTTTTAAGAATTGAGTAGGACACAAAACTTGGACACAACATAATACAAATCAGAAAGCAAAAGTGGAGTACAAATTTATAAATAACACTGATGGATACCAATTCATTAGTAAACTTAGAACATTTCTTTAAAACGAAGATATCAGAGAAGTATTCGCCATTTTAAATTTTTATTTTTAATTGTGGTTAGTTGTAAATATTACTTTATGTCAAATGTCAAGAAGATAATGTGAATATAAGTGAAATCAAGAGATTAAAATATTTCAATAAATAACTAGATATTTTGTGATCATGTTATTCAACAGGGCACTATTAAAGGGAATATGAGGGAGAATAAGATCTATAATACATTACCCCTGCTCTCAATACATTTTCACAAGACTTACCTGGACTATTGTTTCCTCCCCTTCCTGTCATTCCACTTTACAAGATGAAATTTCATAAATATTTTAAAGCTTCAAATATCATATTGTCATTTTAGTTATAAGTCTCTCTCTGACATACTTTGGAGTCAAATTTCTTAGAATAAGAATGCACTTGTGAGAAATAAATTTCCACTTCCTAGTGTTCATGCTGTTGAATAACCCCCCTTTCTTGAATGTTGGAAAGACCTGGGCCTTGCTTCTGACCAATTAAGTATGGCAAAGATGATATGGTGTCACTCCTGTGATTATGTTGTGTTATATAAGACGAAGTCTTAGCAGACTAGAGCTAGAGCCTTTCCTTGTGGGTGTGATGAAGTAAACAGCCATGTTGAAGGTGCTTACATGGCAAGAAATACCAAAACTCCATGGTCCTCAGTCAGGCAACTACAAGGAAATTAATTCTGCTAACAACTTAAGTGGACTTAGAAGTGGATTCTTTCCCAGTGAAGGGTTCAGATGAGAAAGCAGTCTGGCCAACACCTCGATTACAGCTTTATGAGACGCTGAACAGAGGACTTACCCAAGCCATGTCTGGAGTCCTTAACCAGAGAAACTGCAAGACAGTAAATGTGCATTTGTTTTTTTTTTTTTTTTTTTAAAGATTTTATTTATTTATTTGACAGAGAGAGACACAGCGAGAGAGGGAACACAAGCAGGGGGAGTGGGAGAGGGAGAAGCAGGCTCCCCGCAGAGCAGGGAGCCCGATGCGGGACTCGATCCCAGGACCCTGGGATCATGACCTGAGCTGAAGGCAGTCGCTTAACCAACTGAGCCACCCAGGCACCCGTAAATGTGCATTTGTTAAACCACTAAGTTTGTAGTAATTTGTTATACACCAGGATAAATCTACCCATACCACTTTCTTTTGTCAATTAATTGTCTCATTACTTATCTTTGCCACCAGGCTGTGAGCTATCTATATGTTTCTTTATGATTCCCCTCTTTGTTGGAAGATGAGTACAAATGTTTGGCACACTTATTTATTTTGAATCTGCCTTCTTTCTCTCTCACTCCCACACATCCACCCATACACACACACAAACCAGCTAACTATTTCTTATAACAAAATAGTATTCTATATATGTTAATTGCATGAATGAGTAAATAAGTGAGTTATTTGTTACTTTCGTTTTAATGATCAGGAAATTGAAGCAGAGAATGTTAATATGGCTTATAAATGGCAAAGCCAGGATATGAACTAAACCGTATGGCTATACATCCTGTATTTCTTCTCCTACAAAATAGAATATACAATCTTTTGTATTTCCATCATAGGATTACTGTGTTGTGGGTTAAGTGAAAGAAAATCATAATGTGCTTAAAGTAGTGCTTAATATATAGTAGGATCTTCTTTTTTTCTTAAATATTTTATTTATTTATCTGACAGAGAGAGAGAGAGCACAAGCAGGCAGAGTGGACAGAAGCAGGCTTCCAGCTGAGCAGAGAGCCAGACGCGGGGCTCCATCCCAGGACCCTGGGATCATGACCTGAGCTGAAGGCAGACGCTTAACCAACTGAGCCACCCAGGCACCCATATAGTAAGACCTCTTTTTTTTTTTTAAAGATTTTATTTATTTATTTGAGAGAGAAAATGAGAACGAGAGAGCACGAGAAGGGGGAGGGTCAGAGGGAGAAGCAGACTCCCCCCTGAGCAGGGAACCCGATGCAGGACTCGATCCCGGGACTCCAGGATCATGACCTGAGCCGAAGGCAGTCGCTCAACCGACTGAGCCACCCAGGCGCCCACCCATATAGTAAGATCTTAATAAGTCCCTGATAACTCTTATTATGCCCGAGCTCTCAGAAAACTGGAAATTTGAATTTGTACTCAGTTAAAATAATCATGTCTCCTATATCTCGAAGAATTTAATTTTTTTTCTCCTTTTAAATCGTGTTTGTGTCACTTTTAGATATGTATTTCAAAATCTTGTTTTATATATTTTTTTAAAATCACACGTCTTAAAATTTGAGGGCGGGGAGATGAGCAGGGTTCAAAAACTATATAAGTAAATATATAACTTTACTCGGTAGTGTACATTTTTCAGAATATTTTATGTACCAGACATTTGGAAAAATCAAAATCTTTCTAACTGATGCAATTCCATCTAACAGTTCATTAAATTCTAACATCTACATAACAGACAATAGGAACACTGGTTTCCTGCTTTCTCAAATGTTTCTGTTCAGCAGAAACTGAATCTATTTTGTCTTGCCAGACTTTTCATTTCAAAATTCCTAACACTTCTGACAGGTTCAACCCATTCAGAGTGGCATGTCTATAAAGGTAGAACACAAAAGAAAGGCTGAGAATGTGCTTTTTTTTTTTTTAGCTGTTAAAACCACAGAACACCTAGGATTTAATCAATTTTATACAGTGTGAGAGAAATCTTATTGAATTGTTTGAGATATACAGTGAAATTTTAAAATTTGCACACAATCCTTGTATCTTTGCATTTGTACAAAAATTATTCTTAATATTGGTTTCTATGTAGTATTTCCAGATGAGATAACCACCAAACTCCATTGCCTACTCCTACTCTTTACTTCTGAGAAAGACTAAAATACCAGACAATTATTCTTATTTCAGAGTCATGTTAGAAATTATAATAATCAGGGGCGCCTGGGCGGCTCAGTCATTAGGTGTCTGCCTTCAGCTCGGGTCATGATCTCGGGGTCCTGGGATCGAGCCCCGCATCGGGCTCCCTGCTCAGCGGGAAGCCTGCTTCTCCCTCTCCCACTCCCCCTGCTTGTGTTCCCTCTCTCACTGTGTCTCTCTCTGTCAAGTAAATAAATAAAATCTTAAAAAAATTATAATAATCAAAAAATACTACATAGTGCATATGTCAAACATCATGTGTGTGTTCTTCACAGAAGAAGAGCGAATTCATGAGCCATCTTGTCTTCCACTAATAACCATTGACACTCATGGAATCCCCCGAAGTGAGATATGTGAGTATGAGTATATGTTGCTTTTTTTCAAACTACATGGCTCACCAACTATATTAGTTATCGCTGTATACCAAACCATGCCAAAACTTAAAACAAAAAGCATTCATTATTGTCATGGATCAGTTGGGCACACCAGATGATGGAGTTCAGGCTTGGCTGTTTTCAGATGAGCTTACTCTTGCATCTGCTATCGGCAGGAAATGTGAGTGGATGCTGGCTTATTTAAGACAGTCATATTCAAGTGGTTATTGGTTATCTGCCTGAGAAATGGAACAGGTTGGCCTAGGCTTATTCACGAAACACTAGTGAGATCCAAGAGAACAAGTAGAAGAGCATATGCTCCCTAAGACCAACTCCTGGACTGGCACACCATTACTATTTATACATTTTCTTGAACAAAGCAATGGACAAACCTCATATTGAGGAGATGAATAAATAGATTCTAATTTCTGAGGGAGATACCTGAAGAGTAGCATTGCAAAGGATGCAGATATAGCAGTGGGTGAAGATTTGCGGTCACTTTTTCAAGTAGTATACCACAATAACTGTCCAAGAATTCACTGCACATGCTAGCTTTAGTTTTTAAAAATTCTTAGACTAGCTCAGATCTGTGCCAAAATGAACTTAACATCTTGTCCCCGTATACAGACTGAATGTTGGAGGACCAGAGAAAACTACTCCTATACAATCTATTCCAGACGACTGCTATTTCGCTCTTCTGCCAGCCCCACTGCTCAAGGGTTCATATTTGATCTGCTCCATTTCCCACTTCCCTGAGAATCCAGAGGCCGCACAGTCATTGCTGACTATATAAGCTGTAAGAGCATGAACTTTGTATTTAGAGAAACCTGGATGTTGCAACCTAGCTGCTGTCCAACTGCGTGATCCTAGACAGATAATTCATCCTCTCGATGTCTGTCTCCTTATCCTGAAAAAACTGAGTGTAATGGTCCATATCTCATAGGTCTGTTGTAAGGATTTAGTGATTGTAAGTAGCCCAAGAGAGTGCTATTATGTAGTAGCTGCTTAATACTTACTTATTCCCTCTATTTCCACAGCTTTCTTGGAATGTATTTTTTTTTCATTATAGGATATCTTGTCTCATAAGCAAAACAATGCCACAATTCGTTCACAAGGAATTAAACCTTACAATTTTTAAGTGTGGAAATATTAGCCTGCAGCAGAGTAAAATTAAAGAGTAAACTAAGTTAATATATTATCCAAACATTTATGATTTTCTTGAGGATATTTTTATGGCTTTTCCCTCAATAATATATATACCAAAAGTGTATATTCCAAAGATGAATAATGAGAATAAAGAGGAAAGTGCTGTCTTAGGTAGTATGCATTCTTTGAGGATATAATAATATTAAGAATCCAATCATAATCAATCTACGCTGGAATGACATTATTAATCTTTGATATATTGGGGGTCACTTTAATAAGGGGATATTGAAGTTATTAATACAAATGAAAAGAAAAGACATAAAAAATTGACATTGATTCATAGGACACAAGAATATATTACTTGGTGCAACATAATTATTTAAATGGTCTCCACTTAAACTGATGAGGTTAGAACCTCCTTATTTCCACAGGTATGCTTCCTTAGGCAGGCTTTCCAAAACCCAGTAAGGGAGTGGAGAATTTATATTCCCTTCAACACAAATAATCCAGGTAAAGCATTCAATCTTAATAATGAGATTTAAAGTCTAATTTCATTCCTTGTGGGACTGAGAAGAAGCAAACTGTCTTAAAGTCACAGAGAAATGCTTCTAAGGTCTTTTTCAAATATATATCTTGTTTCATTTAAATAAACAGCCCCGCATCCTGATTCCTCTAAAGATGCCCTAAAAGGAATGTGACTGGTAAACATCCGATTCAGACAAGTTGTACGGCTGGCTATACATTATAACTACAACTCAGCTCCCTGTAGCCTCATGTAATGGTCCATAAATCCATGCTTGCTCACCTCTTGTCAGAAACTACTCTTTATAACACATCCCCCAATCCAACCATGTTGCTGTAGTCCTACAGTAACTCATTGACTCCTATGTTCAGACCACATCAGGCTATTTCCTAGGACTGGCTTTTGTTATCACACACAAATAGGACTGGCTTTTGTTATCACACACAAAGTCTGCAAGTTTTCCATGTGAAGTAAGCATCATGACTTTTTCAACTTCTCATTCTCACAGCTCTCTGTTTTCCTAACTGCTTGTCTCGTTTCTGATACTCATCCTACCTGGATTTCTAGTATCACATATGGCCTGGTTCCCTAGGGCTTGCTCCCCATGGCCTTGTCATTTATTTTGTCACTTATATGAGTTCTACATCTTGACTTCTCATCTAACTCTGCCTTGACCACCGGCTTCTGGGGAATGCCTGAGATCCAGGGTTTTCCTGATTTGACCTGATCTGACCACTTGACCTGAACTCTTCCTATCTGTCTCTTCAGCTGCTCTCTCCCATGAACAACATTCTCTTCTCTCTCTGTCCTGACGAATTACATTCAGTCCCTTGTAGATCAAACAGGAGTTTTTCTGCTTAATCATATAATTACACATGTATTGTTCCGAGGGTTCTCAAATGTCATTGGTTTATATGCCCAAAGGTAAACATTTATTTATAAAAAGAAATACCATTTTAATTTCAACACTTTATTTATATAATAAGGTCCAATATTGTGTTGTAAATGGGGGCATAAGACCCTTCTGTGGAATCTTTAAGCATCACTTCAACATGGCTGCAGAATTATACTTGGAGAGACATTGAAATGAAAGGATTTATTATACTCATAGGTCCAAAGGCAGGCATGCCCAGGAAAGCACACACAATCATCCAAAGCTTGGAGTTTGGTCATGGAAGTCAGGGAAGAAAGAGAGCAAGAACCTGTGGGCAAGGGCCTTTAGTGAGGGTGGTGGGTGGGGATGCTGTGGTATGTGGGAAGCCTTCTCCTTTGATTGTAACCCGGTCAATATAGATAGGCGGGAATGCATAAAATGGAGAAGTCATCTTGAGGCTTAGGCTTGAACACACATGTTGGAGACTGATACCCAGAGATAGGCAATAACAAAGTAAAAATTCCAAACAAGCAAGGCAGGTGTCAAAACTCACGGGACATTGAGGCAACAAATCATAACTTTACATTACAAGTTCATAAACCATAAGCCATTCAGCTTCCTCTTCCTCCTCTACCCTGATTATTGTTATAGCAATTCATCCTTTTATTTTAGAATATTTTTATTATAAACATTATATATAACAAATTTAAAGATATATCCTTGAATATAGGAAGTATTCTGAGCAAAAATCCCATTTTGTATACTAAAAATAGCATTGGTAACGTTTTGCTGTTTGCAAATGCCTCAATAAAAGAATGAAGTTGTTACTGTTTCTTATGCTGGCATTAAACAAGTCAATTTAAAATGTGAAAATAATTCAGAACCATAAAAAAGACTTTGTCAGGACTGCTGTCTCTTACTTCAAAGGCAAAGCTGTTCTCTTAAAGACCTAAACACTTTTTGGAGATTTAACGGTGCTATAATATCTATAGGAGACAGACAGTGACCATTCATTCCTCTAAGGAAATCAAAATGCCGCATGGATCAGCAGCTGTTCCTTACAGCTGTTCTTTCTCTATGGCTTTTTATTTACTGGTACCCACACTTGAGCACCATTGTCCAAAATTATCACATAATTTTGCTCTTTCACTTCAATCATTGATGTTTTCCAGTTTTTTGTTTTTGTTTTTGCTTTTTTTAATGTTACCTCAGAGGAGCATTTGTTGATTACCTGATTTCATGGTCACAGCCCCATTCACTCTCTCTGTTCTCAATCTAGTTAATTTTTTGAGGATTTGTCGTTACTACATATTACTATACTCACACACACACACAAACATGCATACATATGTGTGTGTGTGTGTGTGTGTGTGTGTGTGTGTGTGTGTGGTGTTATTGTCTGTACCCCAAACCCGAATGTAAGCTCCAGTGGGACAGAAAGAGAAGTTACCAGATTTACCATTAAATACACACACACATAATAAATCATTTTTGAGCGTCAGGTCTTTGATACTTTATAATAGCAGTAGCCATGCTAGTGGTCAGCTTCCTGAATTGGTAAGTAGGATAACCAGCCAAAACCTTGCTGCACAGGCAGCGAGGCAAAGACAACAGCTATGCCGTAAGTCAGAGCTATGCTAAGTCTTTAGGGACTTGGCAGGCCAATAAGATGGGTTCCTACTAAAAAGAAATCCCCAGTGAGTAGAAAGTGATTCATATTTTTTAGTTAGAGAACTTGACAAAGTTATCAGTGATCTTTAAATGATTAATGAAAAAAAGTCCTAAGGAGAGTTAAATATTGAAGGAGGTAACTGATTTTTGAATGAGACTAATTTACTACAGCAATTGTAGACCTCACAATTATATCCGTACTTTATGACACTATAGTTATATTTCTTTTTTTCCTAGGGTAGTTCCAATAGCAAAAGGTTTTTCTAATTTTTGAAAATGCACTTGTCTTCTCTGAACATGAGTCCCAAGTTCTAATTCAGAAAATACTCAGGGTTAATATAAGACACGCTAACAATGAGACACGCTTCAATAGAAGCCTTATTAGAAGGTATATTCAGATTTTTATAGTTGCTTTCAGTTCATCAAATAAAATAGTAGAAAATCAAAGGTAAGAATTATCCTTAAATTCTATCTTTCTAAAACCTTTCTAAATTTTGTAGTTCAGCTTGTAGCACAAAATGTATATTAATATTATTCCACTCATATTTGCACAGTACAAATGAACAAAACTATTTAAATCAGTAAGATCCTTTGTGAATCTCCTGTAACACCCATGGAATATCAATTTGCTTGTGAGCCTCTTGTGTTCTTTACAGTGACCCTGAGCTAACTCTGGACAAATTCTGTTTGAGAATAAATATATTAAGACTTTGCGAGAAAATAGATTTCCTTTGTTCTACGTGAATTGTGCATATTATTTTTACTATAGGTCTAATAGTTTGTTATTAAGCTGTAATTATATAAATCTGAGCTCTGTATGTGAAGAGTTGTAGGTAGAGGTGTCCATGATATCGAGAACCTGTGGATCTAACTCTAGTTGGTGACCTAATACAGGTGGTTTGAATCATTTGTAGAATCAGAGTGTGGCCTTCATCTCTGTTCTGCAAATGAACTCAGAATTGGAGGTCCTCACAAACTTGGGGATGTGGTAAAAAGTGGAGACAGTTTTGATATAGCTTATAAATTTTGAATGAACTTGTCCATAAAAGTATGTGCAGTACATGAATCTTTATGAAACATTCTTCATATTACCTAAGAACAGGGTAAAAAATGCGCAGCAATGTTTTCATTGGAATGGAATATTGGGTTTGTGGGGAAAAAGTTGTCTTTGGTCAAATATAGATAGGGAACCAGTTTAAACATAGTTAGTCTCTTTTATTGCAGGTCTTTTCAGAACCATAATTATGGTAGTGTTGTTCATGACTAAGCCACAAAATCTCTTTTCATAAAACATCATTTTCATTCTAAGAACACAGTTTTTAGAAGTTTTATTTGAAACAATAAGAGAAAAAATAATGCTTTGCCTCAAAGTAGAAGGAGATGTTAAAATAATGGTCAGTCAAAACCTTTTAAGAAAGCAAAATGTTACAAAGATAAATGGACAAATAATAAAATTACAGAAATTTATATTCAGCATGGGCCTGAAATCAAAGAATATATATATTTTTAGATGTGGTTCAGTGTGCTGATTTCCAAAGGAGAACAAATCCAGATGTGTAGAAAGGAAAGCAAGGCATAGAGTTATGAGAAGGTAAGTCATTTATGTAAGTCTTCATTTAGCTATTAAGCAATTATTTACTAAACAGCTGTTATGTGTAAGATGTTGCTTTAGGTGCTATAAATACACATAAGAGCCAACAATGCCTATAATACCTAAATTCATTTAAAAATCTAAGTAAAAATCAAGAATGACCACCTAGTTATTTTTCCATATTCCTAGGACTAAATAATTCTCAACTGATTCTTGCTTTATCCATTATTTCTTTTTATCTACCATTTTTCATGTTCCTTGAGTTACCAGCATTAAACCCTCTTAAAAATACAAAAGGGTGAGTTTTCTTTTTTCGGAGATAGCCATCAAGGGAGAAATAGATATCTTGCTTCCTATTCTTTAGCAGCATGTGAACCTCTAGGTAGGAGTCAGATACTCAAGTACAAAAGCGGAAAGTAGCAATCGGGAAAGGAAGGCAAAACGAGGAGAATATCCAGGGCCCATAATACTTTTTTTTTTTTCTTTTAAAGAAAAGAAAGCTACAAAATAAGGTTGATCTGGAACTGGTCCAGGGGAGGGTAATTGGGAGCAAGAACCCAGCCTTCTTTCATGGGTACAAACTCCATCTGTAACAATGTCTAGGATGTGATGACTCAAATTATTGTAGTTACCATTTTTCGGTGTGCAAAGAAATCCTTCTTTAGTTATTAGATTAACACTGTAGGATACTGGAAAATTATCCAAGCTGTAAATCTAGGAATTCTGAATCAAAATGATAATTATATTATCACTAACTCTTCACTGGTGTTTGAATGATTTTCAGTCCCTTAGTGATTTGTAAATCAGACATTACAGTATCTGGTCTTCATAATACGAGCGGATAGTATAAGAGAGAACACTTGAAGATGTATGTACTTTTTCGTTTAATGTACCACATATCACCTGTCAGCAAATCACATCCCTGTAATCAGTTCAATAAGAAATTAGTAAAGGATTTTTTGGGTAAGGTGAACTATATAGTTTCATGCTTTCTCAAAATACCGTTATAAAGTGTTCCTGCATGACTAGAATCATAAGGAAACACAAACTGCCATTTAAACCCACTCACTTAAAGCACAAATACACTTACTAGCAAAACATGGGCAGAAATCAGAAATTTAGAATTTACTTATGTTATCATGCAGGCAGACTTTAATTTAAAAAAAAAAAGAAAAGGAAAATATGGTTCTTGTGCACAATATTCCAATGAGCCTGTAACATTGCTTAAGGCTGTTCACATTTTTGGCAAAGGCCATGACCTATATCGTCAGGCCAGCGATACAAAAAGTGTACTAGTGAGTATATAGAACTTAATATCATGAAGCTCTAGCTATAAGGGGAAAAGAAAGCATTATCTGCATATGTTTGTCTTTTTTCTATTATTTATAATTTGATCTTATCCATTTTTCTTAGTTATCAAGCATGCATACATAAATTTAGAACCAGCCTTAAATAAGCTGAGTATTCAAAACGTGCGTACAAGTCATGTATAGGCTGACACTGACATTTCTTTTGTCTGCCAATATTTGCTCCTGTTTTGTGCTGATTAAAAAGTAAATAAATGAACAAACACCCAAAATAAACCCAGGTGTATATATATATATGGTCAATTATATACAACAAAGGATATGCAATGGGGTACGGACAGTCTCTTCAATAAATAGTGGTGAAAAAACTGGACAGCCAAGTGCAAAAGAATGAAACTGGACCACTATCTTATACCAGACAAAAGAAACATTAACTCAAAATGGATTAAAGAGTTGAATGTAAGACCTGAAACCGTAAAATTCCTAGATGAAAACATAGATGGCCAATCCTTTGACATTGGTCTCAGTGATGATTTTTTTGGATTTGACACCGTAAGCTAGGGTTAACAAAAGCAAAAATAAATAAGTAGGACTACATCAAACTAAACAGCTTCTACAAAGCAAAAGAAACCATCAACAAAATGAAAAGGCAACCTATGGAATGGGAGAAAATATTTGCAAATTGTATATACAATAAAGGGTCAATATCCAAAATATATAAAGAACTCATATGACTCAGTAACAAAAAAACAAATAATCCAATTAAAAACAAACAGGCAGAGAAGGCAAAGAAGACATACAAACGGCCAAAAGGTACGTGATAAAATGATCAACATCACTCACCATTAGGGAAATGCAAATCAAAACCACAATGAGTTATTACCTCACACCTCTTGGAATGGCTACTATCAAAAAGACAAGAAATGGCAAGTGTTGATAAGCATGTGGAGAAAAGGGAGCCCTCACGTAATGTTGCTGGGAATGTAAACTGGTACAGCCACTCTGGAAAACGGTATAGAGGTTCCTTAAAAAATGAGAATAGGGGCACCTGGGTGGCTCAGATGGTTGGGCGTCTGCCTTAGGCTTGGGTCATGGTCTCCGGGTCCTGGGATCAAGCCCTGCATCGGGCTCCTGGTTGGCTCAGCGGGGGGCTCAGCTTCTCCCTCTCCTTTTGCCTCTCCCCCTGCTTGTGTGCTCTCTCTGTCTCTCTCTCTCAAATGACTAGATGGAATCTTAAAAAAAAAAAAAAAATAGAAATAAAACTACCAAAAGATCCAGCAATTCTATCTCTGGGTATTTACCCAAGAAAATAAAACACTAATTCAAAAAAATATGCACCCCCCCATGTTCATTGCAACATTATTTACAATAGCAAAAATATGAAAATAATCTAAGTGTCTGTCAATAGACGGATAAAGAAAATGTAATATATACATACAATGAAACATTATTCGGCCATAAAAAAATGAAATTTTGTCATTTGCAACACCATGGATGGAAGTTAAGCATGTCATTCTAAGTAAAATAAATCGGATGGAGAAAGATAGAGACCATATGATCTCACTAAATGTGGAATCTAAAACAAAACAAAAGAAACCCTGCCTATAAATAGAACAGGTTAGTGGTTCCCTTAGTGGGGGTAGGGAGTGGGCAAAATGGGTGAAGTGGGTCAAAAGGCACAAATTTCCAGTAATAACATAAATAGGTCATGGGGATCTAATGTACTACATGGCAACTATAGTTAACAAGTTTGTATTGTATACTTGAGAGGGTGCCAAGTCAGTAAATCTTTAAAGTTCTCATCGCACAAAAAAAAAATTCTGTAACTACATATGGTGACAGATGTTAACTTATTGTGGTGATCATTTTGCAATATATACAAATATCAAATCATTACATTGTATACCTGAAATGAATATAATGTTATATGCCAACTACACTTCAACAAAAATAAACAAACAGACAAAATAACTATAGTTGACACATTATTCATTGTGGTCATGTATTTGCTCATCTATCCTAGTTTAGATGATACGAGGTGACTATACATTTATTTTAAATAATTATTTGCATTTTCAAAAAATATAAAACATTGAGATTGCAAAATAATAATAAAGGAAGCAAAATGAAATTTTTTTAATGCCGCAAAGATTTGTTTTTCTCCCCTACAGTCTGTCATCTATTTTCTCCCCAAAATGTGTTATAATAAGAAAAAAAGAAGAGAAGAAAAGGAAAGTTATATACGGAGATTCAAACTTCTTTGCAGAGACATTCTAGTTGACTATATCACTGATGTTGGAAGAATTCTGTAAGTAGTCTAATCAAACCAATTATATTTGCCACAGATATTTCCAGTAATTAAATTGAAGAACATAATAGATGAGGTTCACATGTTAACAGCTCCTCCTATCATCATTTACTTCTGAATGCTCGTAAGACAGGAGGTGCATTTAGACTTAGTAGCTATGTATTACAACTGTGTAGCTTCTTAATAGAGTCAGTGATCTGAACGCAGCCCAGTGCCACAAAGCAGAAGCTGACAACATGCGTCCCCTCATTCATTCACTTCATGTTTACTGGAGTCTACTATGTCATGTGTCTTAGCACCATGCTAATCAGAGTGGGAATTATGTGGTGATGGTGAAATTAGATACTGATACAACTAGTTGGGGGGAAAGAATGTGAAATAAAAGCAGGCAAATTCAAACAACTAGAGAAAAAAAACCCAGCAGTATTTCTGGATTATGAGTGTATGAATAGAAGCATGTGGTCCAATTTTTTTTCTTTTTTTTATTATGTTATGTTAATCACGTGCCCTCTTTAATACCCATCACCAGGCTAACCCATCCCCCCACCCCCCTCCCCTCTAGAACCCTCAGTTTGTTTCTCAGAGTCCATAGTCTCTCATGGTTCGTCTCCCCCTCTGATTTCCCCCCCTTCATTCTACCCTTCCTGCTATCTTCTTCTTCTTCTTTTTAAACATATAATGTATTATTTGCTTCAGAGGTACAGGTCTGTGATTCAACAGTCTTTCACAATTCACAGCGCTCACCATAGCACATACCCTCCCCAATGTCTCATATGACACTGTGGTCCATTTTTTTTAAGCTCATTTGTTAAAACAGTTCTTATCTGGAAGAAGGCATGATATGATTTCAATATCTGATGTTTAGCTTTGTACTTATTAAATGCTTTTTCTTTTAAGCATTTAACTAACGGACATTTTTCTAATAATCACAGAACTATAATTTCTTTTAGGGAATATAGAGCATTACATATTATTAATTATACTCTGTGATGATATTACACATTTAAGAATTAGTCCAACTATTTGCCTAGCCACAAAATTACCTATCAAATTTGAATATTTAAAAAGTATTTGTATAATTCTTAGGTTTAATTTTCAACTGCTGCCACTTGTCACTAACTTTGAGTAATCCCTTTATATAGTTCTTCTTTTCTCTTTTAATGTGTCGCTCCTTGGGGTGAAGGGCCAAAGAGTTACACGTATTAGAACTGTGTATAAAATAACATAAAACTCAGGCAATATGCAGAAAGTACCCCTTGTTAAAAGGAATAGGCAATCCCTTGCACTGACCGTGTGACATCAGCTTTTCTTACCCAGCTATATTTTCTTTATTGATTAGTGCTTAACTGCATTCATAGGGGAGATTTGCAGATTCATAAATTTCAGGTAGGTGAGATGTTGTAAGGACTTTTACAGAAACGAAGGTGCCAAGTTTATTTATAAATGAACATGATCATTACAGAAGTAGCTATAAAGTGCTTAACTAATAGTGATCTTAACAGGTGTCTGTGTGTCTGAAAATATGTAAGTCTGTGTTTTAAATGAGCCTGGTGGATTGAGTAAGAAAAATGATACACATGATCAAGGTAAGTACCTATAACTCTTTTAATAAAACTTTATTCCAAGGAAGATTTTTAAAATATACAAATGGACTCTCCAGAGTTCTTTGCATACATTTATAGATACCATGACCTCAACTCAAATACATTTTTTTGCCATGCATGTCATTGTATCATTCAGCTTATAACAGTCGTGCCATTTAACCCCTGTCCCTTACTGTTTGTTTTCTTTAATTTGTTGCCTTCTTGCCCACGTTCACATTGTTCTCATTATGCAAAGCATTTCTTGTCCTTAACTGATGTCATTTTTATCAGTTTAAACTGCATCCATCCTTCAGGATACAGCTCCAATGTCAGCTTTCCAATAAATCATTCTAAAATGTCTTTATCAGCATTAATCTCACTTCCCTCTGTGTTACGAAGCATTTCATTTGTATTTTTAACAACAAAATATATCACAATTTGCCTAATATTTTAAATTTGTGTCCATGCCTGTTTAATCTGATGGGTAATAAAAATTTTAAGGTCAATGACCGTAACTTGTTTATTTCTATGTACACAATACCGACAAGCATAGTCCTTTGCCAGAAGTAGATACTCAATAAATATTTGTGAGATTACACTGAATTGAGATAAACTGAATTAGTTCAAGGTTGCTATGCAATGAGTTTCTCTGTGTTCAGTATGCATTGCTCTTGAATTGCAACATTTGTCTCAGTTTTTGCTGTAGTTGAAAGCTGATGTACTCTTAACCTAGCTGCATGTAAGTGCATTGGAGAGTGACATTTATTAATATTTGCATAGCTCAAAAGCAGTTCATACTGTGCAAAACACTCTACAAATTAGAAGTGCTATTTAAAAATAAAAGGATGCATAGTGTAGTAAAGTGCAGCAACTTGGCACAATCAGTGCATCTCTTGAATTTTTCAATATTAAAATTAAAAGAAAGAAGCACCTGTTATACATCTCTTGAAACAATGGGACACAACTTCATTTGCAAATGGTGACATTGTCTTGTTAAAAGAAAAAAATCCTGAGAACAGTTGCTAGGGATATTGTATGCACTCATGGTGTCTATGGAAACTGAGCCTGCACTAAACGTGTAACGAGGAATAAAGAGATACCTGGAAAAGTGCCCAGTGTCAGAAAGACAATGACAATGTAACTTTTCAAAATTTAGAGCAAAAATAGAATTAAAAAAAATACACCTACCTTGTGCCCTTGTACCCGTGGAAAGTTTTAATTCTGGGGAAAAATATATAAAGAACAGAAAAACAAATACCAAAACAAATTTTTAAAACTTGCTTTAATTTACTAACACATTTAAAATAATGTGGTCACTACTTCTAAGACACTCATAAAATTGCCCCATGCCTGTATATTACTATAAGGCATGCAAGAATCTCCTCATGCTCTGAAATTGCCTTTATATTTCAAAGATAAAGGAACACAATTTATTTTCTTTTTGAAGTGTTGAACCCTGGCACATCTAATGATTTTGTAGTTCATCAATTAGAACAGATTGCCATACACTTGACCAGGCTTCTACTAGCTTGCTCCAGCTGATATAAAAGAATCTTTGTCTGAAAGAATGGCTATCGTCTAGAGAAGAAATAGATTTATCTTGTGTCCTTATTTAACTAATGACTTCAGATAGAGTGTTTTCCCAGAATTTCATCTGTCTCCAAATGATGAAATGATTGTAATTGGATCTTTAAATTAATGGGAAAAAAGTGGTTCATGTGTAGTAGATTTTGAAATAATACATTATCCATTGGTTAATTTAATTTTTAAAAATGAGTGCTTTCTATGTATCAGGAAAAATACTAGAAATAAATACCAGAAATAAGTACCATTTAGCTAGTGGTAAGTATAAACAGGCACAATCTTGCCCCCTGGATCATACTGATTTGTGAGGAAGAGAGATATTAATCCAACTATAAATGTGAAATATGTCAAAGAGAGTTCTTTTTAAAATGGTAAGTCAATTATAAGTTTAGGAAAATATGCTCTGTGTCAGTGTTTCAAAACAGTAATAATTACTTTGCCACTATAGATCAATTAGCAAATATTTTAAATACCATCTATGTGGAGTTTTTATAGTTTTCTATGATACTTGAAAAAAGAACCAAACCCTTGATCACAGATACTCATAGCTTTATATTTTTGAGTAGCAATACTGTTGTCCTCTAATCATTGAGTACTGTGTATGGTGTAGCCCATATAATACTACATTTAATAATTATTTAAGAATAGATGGGTCTTTTATAAACAGCCGATTGAACAATTCAATTGACTAGAACTTTGAGGAATTCTGAACAAGATAGAGGGAAAGATATGTTGCACAAAGTGGCGGACATTGGAGAAAATAGGAACCCAAATCTCCAGGGGCTAGTTTGGACCCTATTGAAGTCCATTAGTGCAGGAAGAACTACTGGAGTTCAAACCCATCAATCATTTCTGCCTCAGCCTCCTGGGGTCAAATCCTGCCCTCAATTACACGCACCTAACTTTCGTTCCAGTTGCAGGGAGTTACACACACATTCAAGAGGGCAGGCTGTGGCCCTGCGAGTTGAGTGGGGAGTAATTGATGACTTTCTCCTTGCTATGTTTGGCTGGGGAAGCACAGCTTGTTGCAGAGGCCTTCACCCCTAAGCAGAGTGGGAGGGTGCTGTAAGATCCTCAGCCTCCAGCGCTGTTTCAGAGCCTTGGTAGCTGGTCTTCATTTCAAGATCTAAGAGCACCAATTTCACCAAGCGTTAAGATGTATGTGTTTTCTCACATTTTCTTTTAGTTTATTCTACTTTCTCTTCCCCTGTCTGTTAGATTTCCCTCTTCTCTAAGTGTTTCTTTTCCTTCTTTCCTCCATTTTCCCCTATCATTTTTTTCTGTCTTAATTATATAAAGTGAGATAAAGTGCTTAGAATAATCTGGCACGTATAATTGCTGGTTTTGTTGTGCCAGTTATTATGTTGTATTATCGTTACTATTATTACTATAAGCTTACCTTTTCCTTAATTTAAGGAAATTTTGTGCATATATATATGGAAACAGTAGTCTTTTAATCTTGATAGCGTATTACTTAGGACATTTTCTCTTCTATATGTTTATTTACAATTACTTATTCATACCAAACTTATAATCATATCCTGAATTTATCTTCAAAGAAAAAATTAATGATGATATTTCTTAGGCATTATCCTTTCATGAGACAAGTGATAGAAAAAGCATTTTACAACACTGAAAATACTCCCAAGACTGTCACTGGCAGAGCCAATAATACTTGACCTAATACAATTTTAGCTCCTGAGGTAAATAAACATTGAGTTGGTTTAAGCAGTTAAAAATGGTTATTTTAATAACTATATTCTTTTATTATAAGATTTATTAAGATAAAGCATAATATAGGTTAATTATTTTGGATTGTATAAAGCTTAAAATATATAGGAAAAAGTATTATAATTTTAAACGATATATAAGATTTCAAATAACATGTGAAAAGGTTCAGAGCAAATCTCCCCCAAAATGAGCCACTATGGCGTGTAGGCTATTTTGCACTAAAGGCAACTGAGACCCTGTGAGCTCAAGAGAAGATTCTTGCCTCTCTCTTAACTACCTAGAAGAATGTAAACTGGGGGTCTCTTCCATAATTAGTTATTACCATAGATAAATTTTATCTGAGTGACCCATCTGTATGGCAGGGCAAACATCTAATTACCAAACATCTGCTCTTCTTCTTTTGTCCTCTGAATCTCATTCCTTTCCTTTGAATTCCCAGACCCCCTCCTACTTCTCCTTAGATTTTGCCTGTCTTTGGAATTTCCATGTCTATGTGGATTTCCCATAAGTACAATATTAAATTCGATTTTCTCCTGTTAATCTGTCTCATGTCAATTTGATTCTTAGTCCAATTAGAAGGACTCTGGAGGGGACTGGAAAGTCTTGCTCCCTAACATGACTCTTATTAGATTTTTATTCAACAGTGCTGCTCTAGGTTTGGCCAAGATGCAACAACCCCAAAAAACCACACTTTGTCATCCCATCTTGTCTCCTCAACACTACTGACCCATGAGATTCAGAACATACCAGAGAACAATTTAAACAAGGCGTATGTTAAATTTTTATTGTAAATTCCTAAAAATAAGATTCATCACGGTGTAATTTTAAAGAAATTAGCTACAAACTCTTGCCTTTCAAAACAGGCCTGAATATCTTGTAGTGAACAAGAGATAAACTGAAAGGTTTCTCCTAGCCGAAGAAGACAAATGTACTTCAGTCCCAGGAAGTGCACAGAAGGCGTACAACCTTGGCCTGAAATGGCTGAGCTAAGGACTGTGACAAACATAGAAAGACGAAATCTTCAAGTTTTTATTTTGGGCTAGGGTTTATAGTGGCAAGCCACAAAATTCACTTCATTGGAGTGAAACAGAAGAGATCTATACGGTCAGATTTGGAATGCAAGAGACATTGGGACAAAATTTCAGTTCAATTGAATGGCTAATATCATAGACAATTTAGAGGAGGAATTTCATCTTGCTTATTAAAGAAAAGATAATGGATGGATGAGAGGAGAGCTAAAAGACAGAAAGTTCAAAAGATAGGTAAGAGAGAAGATATACGATAGTGAATTACGATTCCAATTTAGTGCGATTGCATTTTGGAGATTTAGTTATTTATAAGTTCAAAGAAGTAGAGACTTATAATTACATATATAATTCTCAGTGTAAGAATATTCTATGACAAAACTAACTGTGTTTGCTCATTAGTGAAGCATACTCTACAGATTGTTTTATTGATTCTCTTTCAGCTAATGAATCCAATAAATGAGATGTTCAGAGCCACAAGTTCATTGATGTGTGAAAGGGAAGTCTGATAAGAGCTGACTAGTTACTACTCAGAACATAAGTGGAGGTTATAGGAAAATAGCTGATACTTTACCACTTAAATCAGATGTAAGAGGGATTTACTGCGGCCTTACAGTAAATCTTGGGAGTTATTTATCATTCTGAATTGGTTAATGTGGTAAATTAATAAATGGCTCCAAAGATGTCCATATTCTAATCTCTAGAACCTGTGAATATTTTATCACATACGGCAGAAAGGGACTCTAGATGTTGATAAATGAGAATTCTTGACATTGGGAGATTATCCTGGATTATCTGGATGGGCCTAATGTATTCACAGCGGTCCTTTCAAGAGGGAGAGAGGAGGGACAACAAAAGCAGAGAGAGTAAAGGCCATGTGATATAGGGCTTAAATTCAAGGAATGAGAACAGCACCCACCCTGGGAAAATCAGGGAAACAGATTCGCTCTTGAAACCTTGAGAGTGAGGCTATCGACATTATAACTTTAGATAACTTTAGTCCAGTGAGATGATTTGGGAATTAAATCACTAAAACTGTAAATAATAAATGTGTGTTGTTTTAACCCAAATTTGTGGTAAGTTTTTTGTTTGTTTTAAAGATTTTATTTATTTATTTGAGAGAGAGAGTGAGAGAGAGAGAGCACAAGTCAGGGGAGGGGCAAAGGGACAAGCAGACTCTCTGCTGAGCATGAAGCCCATAGGGGCTCCATCCCAGGACTTTGACATCATGACCTGAACCAAAGTCAGATGCTTAATCAACTGAACTACCCAGGCACCCTTGTGGTAAGTTTTAACAGCAATTATAAGAAATTAATACAGTAATTGTGCTTACCTTATAATACTTCTCTACAGGTAACTAAGAGTCCAGCATTTCATCAAAAAGGATCTGCTTTATACACCAAATGCACTAATAATCCAATAGTGATTCTTAAACTGTGAATAACATAAAGAGTAGCTACCCCAACAGTTTCAGTATAAACTCAGTATAAACAACATCTGTAACTGTGATTCCCAATGCTGCATAGTCCCTTTATCAAACCTTATAGAAGAGAATCCGAAAGTAGTAAGGCCTAAAACCAGCTTAGTTGTAAGGAAGGGGGTTGATTCTAGAATTTATATTAAAAAAGTTAATCCTGACCAGACAATCCCTGAATCCTTGATAAAAGATTTCTTCTCAAATAATAAGAAAACATGATGTTGTTTATCATTTGAAATTTATGTATAGGGTTTAGTATAGTTCTCCTTAGCCACTAGAGTTAAATGAATATACCTCTTAAAACTTTAAAATCAGAAGCAAGCAAGAAAAACACAAAAACAGTGAATAATAACATTGTCAACCCCCCCCCAAACACACACACACACACACACACCCTGTCCTCTCCATCTTCCATTCTGTTATAAAGAGCCAGTCTGAGTAAGGGTAAATTTGTACCTGCAGATCTTTGAGGGGCAATTCTAAGACAGACTAATTAAAATTTGGAATAGAGCCCATGACTTATTCATCTTTATATCACTTCAATAATCCAGTGAACACAGTAAAAAGTCAAAAGTATTCTGTTAAATGAATAAATTAAAACTGATCCAAGTATATTCATGGTAAAAAGTATTTACTGCCTATTATATTATACTCAGATTACAGATAAAAAGGTTACTTTGCCTACAAAGAAAAATGGCCATGGTACAGTGTATTTCCCCTCCCTAAATAATGAGTCTTGGGCTAAGGTAACCTTGAAGTTTCATACTTGATTTATTCACCTTCCTAGATTTGCTCTTAGCTCTGTGGGACTCTGACTCTTTCTTCTGTACCTGGGTCCAGATAAAGCATCATGTTTTGAGACATGTTCAGTGCCTTTCAAGGAGAGTATAACTACAAGGAAATGTGTAGGAATTCATGTATCTTGGGAGTAATATTTGATCAGTGAGACAGGGGATGGCATGTACTTAAATCCCTTGTCCTTCCTCTTTGGAGATATCCCCCGTGAATAAGCAACCAGTTTAGTGTTTGTGGTGAAGCTTTAAAGATGTTAGTACCGTACCCCTTTGTATTTTATTCTTCTCCTTCCTAGCTTCACTTTTTTTTTTTTTCTTTTCTCACCCAAATTTCTCTGGGATTCCAGTCCCTAATAGAGAGTTACCAATTGAGTTTTGTGTTAGGCTGTGTTTTCTCAGTATCTCTGACTAAGATAGTTTTCATTCCTAAGGGTCAAGGCATGGAAAATGACAATTCAGCTTTGCAAAATCAATAAAGATTGCAAATTACAAAAACTCTCTCTTCAAAGAAACTGTCATCAAACAATATACATTACTATTCCACTTGAACCTAAGAAATCGAATACAGTGGGGGCTATGACTCACATAGATCCGGAAGGTATCCTTAGTGGAAATAAAGTTTTATCTAAGAGTTAGACTTAGCAAATTATAGGATAATTTATTCACAAATATTTAATCCACATATAAGTGATTTTAGACTGAACTTTGAAGGCCAGGAGTAATGAAGTAATAAGTACATTTTCACAAAATTAGGGGAATATAGATACCTGAGGGAATAGATACCTATTGATACCTGAGGGAAATTCCTATTTTTTTCTTCAAATGCAATAACAAAATTTACTTTGATCGTGTTTTCTCTTGAGTTCATCTCAGGCTCTCATTTAGTTGAATTTAAGAGAACTTTATGAAACCTGATGAACAGAATTTTAAATCTGTTAATAAGAATATCCTGGACAAGGGCGCCTGGGTGACTCAGTCGTTAAGCGTCTGCCTTCGGCTCAGGTCATGATCCCAGGGTCCTGGGATTGAGCCCCAGCATCGGGCTCCCTGCTCAGTGGGAAGTCTGCTTCTCCCTCTCCCACTCCCCCTGCTTGTGCTCCCTCTCTTGCTGTGTCTCTCTCTGTCAAATAAATAAATAAAATCTTAAAAAAAAAAAAAAAAGAATATCCTGGACATTACTCTAACTATATTGTGTCTCTTCTTGGGTTAGAAAAGGGATAACTGATAAGCAAAAAAAAAAAAGCAAGGATTTCTAGACCTAAAGTCACATAATTATAATAAAGATATTGGATTAAGAAGCTTGGGCATACTTAAGTGATATCCTAGTAAAGTGATTTATCCAAGGTAAACCGATACGAATTCCGTACCCCTTCAAGGCCAGCTTCATGAATATTGTGCAATTCCACAGGAACCTGAGTAAGAAAGGCTGCACTTTCGGCTCAGTGGGCTTCTCTTGCCCTTTTGAAATTCCTAATGGTTTTGTAAAAATCGGCCCTGCGTTTTCATTTTCAGTTGAGCCCCCACAATTATGCAGCCAGTCCTGTACAACTTACAAACTTGATGGTTGACTCAGCTCCATTCTTCAACAGATTTTTTAATTCCCAGAGTTTGGAGGGCAAGGGCCTAGGTAAGTAAATAATTAAAATGATCCTGAGATTTATATCAAAATAATCCTTCCCTCCTTTCCATTCTAAACTTTAATTTGTCTTTGGCCTAGGGACCCCATAAGCAAGTCATTGCCTAGAAGCTTAAGGACTGGATATCTCTGCCTCTTTGTGTATTCAGTTTCTGTCTTTGTTATGTTCCCAAGAGCCTCATCATTTATATTACTTTTTGCCCCCTACATATTTCTGGGCCATGAACTCTTGCTCTACTTAAGATTTCTATATAAAAGAAACAGATTTTTCGCATTGCCTTAAGATGAAAGGGGGATTAATTTTAGGATACATAAAGCTTCAATTTATATACTCTAGGGACGGTCTGGTTCCTCTGAGAGTCTCTCACTCTTTTGAAAGCCACATAGTCTCCTTTATTGTGTCTCTGGATGTGTAAAAATGTTATGTCTTTCATGATGACTTCCTGATGTTACCTCATGGCTGTTCTTCTTACCTCTTTCTAGTTATAGCATCCTCTGTAAATTATTTGCTATTTTGATATCTCTTAATTTAGGCATCACAGAGAGAACTTGGTTGGCCTACTATCTAAGGCAGGACATGTCGTCAGGTTAACTTTGCACTCTATGGGGACATGTCAGGTTAACTCTGCACTCTATGGGTCAGAGGCACATGCCAGGTAGCAACAAGCCTAGTTAGTAAGGCCCAGGATTAAAATTATGTGGTACGTAGCATGACTTGCCTACTAAGAGCTATGATTTCTATCAGAACTAAGTGGCAGCAAATGTATTTGAGACCTAAGTTAAAAATCCTGCCCCAGAATATGCATCCCAAAGTCTCCATGGCAGTAGCTAGAATGCTATTAAGCTAGAATGATTAACAGGATCTTCCTTGGTGCCAATTATGAGATATACAGATTCCTTGCTATGTTTTTTCAATGATCACTACAATTTTTCATGCTGAGCACATATTGCTTGAATTCACAATTATTTACTTATTGTACATCTTCAAAACAGCCATCATCTCTTTCTGAAATAGTCTATTTCTGAATATTGTCCAGGAATGATCTGATCCTCTTTCCTGCTAATCAGGTTCCACATATAATGCATTTCTTTTTAGCTTATTAAAAAATGTTCATTTAGGGCGCCTGGGTGGCTCAGTTGGTTAAGCGACTGCCTTCGGCTCAGGTCATGATCCTGGAGTCCCTGGATCGAGTCCCGCATCGGGCTCCCTGCTCGGCAGGGAGTCTGCTTCTCCCTCTGACCCTCCCCCTCTCATGTGCTTGCTCTCTCTCATTCTCTCTCTCTCAAATAAAAAAAAAAAAAAAAAAAAAAATCTTTAAAAAAAAAAAAAATGTTCATTTACAGTCAAAAAAAGTATTTCAGAAGTACTTTCTCCATTCAGTATATTTTGATTTGAGAATAAAATAACTGTGTTTTGTACTGACTTCCAGTTATTTCATTTATAATCAAAACGTCCCAGAAAGTTACTAACAAAAAGCATATTGACATTTTCTTTTCTTTAATTTTTAAAAATATTTTAACTATTTGATTTTTCTAGCTATTTTAATAAAATGCTTTATCTTGGTTTTGGCCTTATAATTCCAAATTTTCTCCTTTTGCCATATATCATAAAGTATCAAATTGAAGTTCAAGGTACAAAAATGTTTATCATTGTATATTCCTGTGGTCTATTGTAGAGCATGACTTAATGTCTGCTATTTGTAGGTTCTGGATCCTCTACACTTTTCTATTCTTTAGACATAAGCTCAGTTTATGAAGTAATTTCAGTTTAACATCATTTATCTATAAGAGGATGCAAAAAAGTATCAGATTTGGATATCACTGATAAGTAAAAACTTTTTTTTCAGTTTTCTGATGCTGTGAGAACATTTTCTGAGAAAAATAATTAAATTACTATTAAATGAAATAGCATGTGTTGTAAAATATGCAGGTACACCTTTTAAAAAATGAACAATGGATTGTGGATCACCACATCAAAAACTAATGATGTATTGTATGGTGACTAACATAACGTAATAAAATTAAAAATAAATAAATAAATAAATAAAAATAAATAAATAAAAATGAAAGTCAAGAAGAATGTGTACAAAGATTTTATAAAGGGAAGGAGCCTCATTTTATAGAAAACATGATTAAACAAAGTTTCTTGCATAATACTAGAAAATTGTTTTATTAAGATAAAAATAACTTCTCAACAACAACAGATTATTTCAGATGCCAGACAGAGCTACAGACTAGGTTGAAAAAAAAAAAAAAAAACTTTCAAGGAACATGAAAACTACAAAACTACATGCCAGTTTTTTTGTGTCTAAATACTGTGTTATGTTTTTTGTCTGTTTTGCTTTTTTTAAGAAAAGCCATCTTGGCTTCTCTCCTCAACCTCTAGCACTTGGTCATTTAGCTAGAGGTGCCAATGCTCACTTGCTTAAGTAATTGTATTCAAATGATTTTTATTGCCTAAATATGATCCCACTGCTGGATATTGCCTATGGTTTAGAGTGTATAGCATAAGGCATTTAAATGACAAGATATTTGCTTCCAATTTGAATCCTGCCTGAAGAGAATAACAGGAAATGTCTAGCTTCATTACCTTTTAGGGGTTTAATGTACAATATCTATTGGTGTTGCTACTTTCTCAGTGTCCATAACAATTCTTCTGTCCCATTTAGTAGCTGTTTGTGGTAAATGCTCTTGCATCCTGTGGTTTGATAGTATTTCTACCATTTATCACCATGTAGAATAGTAGAATAAGAAGGTCTTTGCATAGTTCCCTGTAATTTCACTCTATCATATCATAGGATCTATGTGTTGAAACGTGTGTATGTGTGTGTGCGTATGTATGTGTATATACACTATATTTCCATATATATAACACATATATAAATATGTGTTGTACAATATAAATGCATAGATATGCACACTGTTTTTTTTCTGTTGACTTTAAGACAAGTTTTAAAAGCTTAGTAAAACAATATTTTTATTTTATACACAGGAATTAATTCAGTATAATCAATAAAAGGTGTTAGGGAATATCAACATCAGTGAATGAAGCACTGAGGTTACCTTAAGACTGCATTTGCAAAGCAGATTAGTCTATCAATTGCACAGCAGTAGGAACAAGGTTCTAGTCTCTAATATTATTTGTAGCCTTTCAGACTTAGTCCAGTCATTTAATTTATACAAACCTCAGTTTCCTTACTTATAAAACAGATAACAAACTATTTTTGGAGCTAAAGTTTTCTGTATTCCTGTAGTTTTCAGGGTGCTCTGAACTTTCTAGAGGCTCAATAAATATTTGTTTATCAGACAGACTAAAGCTAGTGATTATATCAGATGATCTTTTAAAGACTGTTCTAGCTCAAGGAACAGTCAGTTATTTACAATGTCAATTTTTCTTTTTTTTGAAAGCAAATAGCAGAGAAATGTAAACATATATGACAAAAGGAAGATATTTTTACAAGTACATTCTTTTACATTTAATGTCTTAACCACTTTCCAAGGACTAAGATTTCTGGATTCAATTTGAAGTAGTTTATGGTAGCTATATTTCTTTTTGGATATCTATGTTCACAAATTATGGACATTTGAATGAAGTTAAATGGTGTGTATACACATACACACACATTGCGCACACATGCAAATATACACACGTATCAGAAGTAAGTCCTTGAGTTTCTTATCCTATGTAAGATGTAAAAAGGATTGTTTAACTTAAGTCACATTAAGAAGCAAGAGTTACTTAAAGCATTAACCATGCCCTAGACTCTGTGTAAAGTGACTTCTATGCATTATCTTAGTGTATGCTCATAAAAATTTATGTACTAATTTTATTATCCACATTTTACAGATGAAAACATTGAGGCTTAAGGTGATTAAGTTATGAACAAATTCTCAGAGCTATTGTTGGTAGCTCAATATTCTTTCCAAAATTTTTCTGACTCTAGAATATAAGCTCATAACCTATATATTACTTTGCAGTCGGTCCTATGCTTCTTTAATTTTTACTGCATTTCATCCCTCAAAAGGAAAAAAAAAAGTTTTTGTTTGTGCTTTAACTGAAGAAGCTATTTTTTTCACTTTTATTTTTTAGAATACCACCTATACCATGCAAAACAACATGATTACTTGTTGGGAAATATATCTTCTTTTCTATTAACTTGAAAGAGTAGGCTAATGAGAGTATTTGAGTTGTTAAATCATCTTTCCAAGGACAAAATGAGTAAGAGGAGACCATAGATCTACTACCATTTCTGCAATTAATTAACTGTGCAATTTTGGACATGGACTATGCCATTGAAATTATTTAGCGCTCAGATTCCATGTGACTAAATATTTCAAATGAAGATATTGTGTTAGATTACCTTCCATTATCCTATCAGCCCCCAAATGTGCGTTTTTATATGTTTTCATGGAGCATTTCACATAGTTGAACTACTTGCTTAATTAAGAGCCAGCATTTTCACCAAACTGATTCAGTTTATTTCCTACCAAATACTTATTTACTGTTGTGTTGATACAGGCTAGGAATCAGATACTTGATTTGATTCCTTGTATATTTTCTTTGATCTGTAATGTTTCATATTATGTTCCAAGCTTTCAAATGTCCCTACTTTATCTGGGAAACAATTTTGCAAACTGAAACTCTAAAATAATTGCAAGTGTGATTGGTTCTGGATATGCTTACATATTAAGCTTTAGGATTTGCTTGCACAGATCTAGGGAATAACTAATGTTCTATTGTTATAATTATTTATTATTATTATTATTTTGAGAGAGAGAGAGTGAGCAGTGGGGAGGGTCAGGGGGAGAGAGAGAATCTTAGGCAGACTCCACGTCAAGTGCAGAGCCCAACACAGGACTTGATCTCATGACCTAGAGACCATGACCTGAGCCAAAAGCAAGAGTCAGATGCTTAACTGACTAAGCCACCCTTAATTTTTTTAATTATGAGGAAGTGTTCAGAAATACGTTTTTAAAAGTTCATAAGTTTGATGGGTTTTTTAAACTATTTTATCACCATGATATTATGAATTTTATTTTATTTTTTATTTTTTAAAGATTTTATTTATTTATTCATAAGAGACAGAGAGAGAGAGAGGCAGAGGGAGGAGCAGGATCCCCACTGAGCAGGGAGCCCGATGAGGGACTCGATCCCAGGACCCTGGGATCATGACCTGAACTGAAGGCAGATGCTTAACCATCTGAGCCAGCCAGACGCCCTGATATTATGAATTTTAATATAAAACATCTATTCCAACATACCATTTGCTGGAAACCATACCTATATAGAGGAAACCATTGCATGTATTATGATATTTATAACATAGAATGACAAAACAACTGTATAATAGAAAAAGATAAATATTTTGCAACAGGCTGTTATAAGAAAACATGTTTGCATGGGTGCATGATCATACATCTTATTTTTAATTTTACTATGTTAAGCTCAAAACAGTTTATGTAAATGTAGAGTGTATAAGAAGGTTATGACCAAACAACTAAGCCTGAATCCCACCTATTTCAGACATGCTCATTAATTAATTTGACCCATTTTGTTGATCTCTTCGCTGTAGTAGTCTTTGGGCAGGTAAAATGAGAACAAAGTCCTTGCCAGCCAAAGAGATTTATCTGGTACTTAATATGTGCAGTTACTCTACTAAATCTTTACATGCATTTTCTCAACCAACCTTCTATTGATGAGATTATAATTATTATCCCAGTTTTATGAATAATAAAACCAGAGAACATATCCAAAATATATAAGGACTCCTCAAATTCAACAATAGGAAAGCAAGAAAATTATTTTAATGGCCAGAAGATCTGAACATATAAATGATAATGAACATATAAAAATGGCAAATAAGCATATCAAAAAGGTATTCAATAATATTTGTGATTGGGAAAATGCAAACTGAACACAATGAAATACTACTGCCTACATATTAGAATGGCTAAATTACAAATCAGAACAACAACAACAACAAATCTAACGATACCAATTACTGGTGAAGATCTGAAGCAATAAGAACTCTCCCTGAAGGTGGGAATTAGGCCTAGTACAGCCACTTCAGTGAACAAGAAAGCTAAACATTACCTTACCGTAGAATCAAGTGATCATGCTCCTAAATATTTACCAAACTTATTTAAAACTTATTTCCACAGAAAAATCTGCATATAAGTAATTATAGCAATTTTATTCAAAATCATCAAGAACTGGAAGGAGCCAAGACATCTGTCCAGGTGAATAGATACACAAAGTGTGGGGAATCCATATAATCAAATAATATTCAGTGATAAAAACAAATGAACTATTAAGCTATAGAAAGACTTGGGTGCAATTTAAATGCATATTGTTAAATGCCACATGAAAAGAAGCCAGTCTGAAAAAGCAACACATTGTTTATATGAAATTTTGGAAAAGGCATAGCTATAGAAAGAGTAAACATATAGTGGTAACTAGGTGTTCTGGGCTGGGGAGAGTGAGCAAAGAGGTTAAACAAGTGAGGAGAAAGGAATTTATGAGGACAATGAAACCATTCTGGTGGATACATAATACTCTGCATTTGTCAAAACTCAGAAATGTACAGTACAATGAATAAATCTTAATATATGCAAATTTAAAAAAGATTATAGATGACTTAGTGGTGAATTCCACCAAACACTTAATGAAGAAATATCTTCATACACTTTATACACTTCCAAGAAATAAGAGAGCAGGGAATGTGTTCCCTAACCCATTCTGAAAGTCAGTATTACCATAATACCAAAACCAGACAAGGGCATTACAAGAAAAGAAATTATTTTGACCCTTATTAATATAAATGCAAAAATTCTCAAGAAAAAACTAGCTCTATAAATCTAGCAGGATATAAAATAGATTACATACCTTGACTAAGTTAGGTCTACTTAAGGAATTTAAGATTTGTTCAGTATAAGAAAATGAATCACTGAAATAACCATGTTAATAAAATCAAGAGAGAGAAAAAAAATGTTCATCTCAATAGACACAGATTAAGACACACACACACACACAGACACACACACACACACTTGACAAAACCCAGCACCCTTTCATGATAAAAACACTAAAAAAACCTGGAAGATAGGTGCTCCTGGATGGCTCAGGCGGTTGGGAGTCTGCTTTCAGCTCAGGTCATGATCTCAGAGTCCTGGGATTGAGCCTCGCATCGGGCTCCTTGCTGAGCGGGAAGTCTACCTCTCCCTCTCCCTCTGCACCCTCCCACTCATGCTCTCTCTCTCTCTCTTTCTCTCTGTCTCAAGTAAATATATAAAAAAAAAAATCTTTAAAAAAATTGGAAGAGAATCTCCTTTAAAAGCTAAGTCATACTTTCTGGTGAAAGAATGAAGGCTTTCCCCTGATGATCAGGAATAAGACAAAACAGAGTACTCTTGCCAACATATATGCTATTTTTCTTTTTTCTTTTCTTTTTTTTTTTTTTTTGGATTTATTTATTTATTTGAGGAAGAAGGAGAGAGTCTTCAGCAGACTCTGCACTGAGCATGGAGCCCAACACAAGGCTTAATCTCCCAATCCTGAGATCACGACCTGAGCCAAAACCAAGAGCCAGATGCTCAACCAACTCTGTCACCCAGGCACCGTTATGCTATTTTTCAAAGTACTGTAGGTTCTAAGTAGGACTGTTAGACAAGAAAAGGGAGAAAGGGAAGATATAAAACTATTTCTATTTGCAGATGGCATTATGTTATATATAGGAAACTTCCTCAAATCCACAAAAATCTATTAGAACTAATAAATACATTTAACAAAATTGCAAAATACAAGCTGAATATTAAAAAAAAGTTGTACTTGGATACACTAGCAATAAACAATTTGAAAATGAAATTAGGAAAATTCCATTTGCATTAGCATCAAAAGGAATAAGATGCTTAGGAATAAGTTTAATACAAGCATAATACTCATACAGTGGAAACTAAAATAAAACATCATTTAAATAAATTAAATACCCCCTAAACAATGGAAATATCTTGACTACAAATTGGAGGACATAATATTAAGGCAGTAATAATCCAAAAATTGATTTATAGATTTAATGCACTCCCCATAAAAATTCCAATAACTTTTTTTTTTTTCAGAAATAGAAAAGCTGATCCTGAAATTCATATGGTTGCTCAAGGAATCCAGGTTAACAAAAACAGTCTTGTAATAGAACAAAGTTAGAGGACTTCCACTTTCCAATTAAAAACCTAACCTCATAATTAGAGTAATCAAGATAACATAGAACTGGCATAAAGATAGAGATAAAGAACAGTGGAATAGAATTGAGATTTCAGAGATAAACCCCTGGCCAATTGATTTTGACAGAGGTGTCAAAAGCATTCAATGCTGATAACACTGTTTTCAACAAATGGTTCCAAGACACCTGGATATCAACATGCAATAGAATGAATTTGAATCCCTATTTCATACCATATATAAAAATTAACACAAAATTGCTAAAAAACAAAACAAGAACAAAAAAACACTCAGATGATTGCTAAAATTATATAACTCTTAGAAGAAGAAAAAATCTATCAATCTTTGTGACCTTGGGTTAGTCGATGGTTTCTGAGGTATGACATAAAAGCATAAGCAACAACAACATAAATAAATAAACTGGACTTCATTGATGTTTTGTGCATCAAAACACACTATCAAAAAAATGAAAAGACAAATCTATATCTGATCAGAGTCTAGTATCCAGAATATATAAATATCTTTTACATCTCAACAATAAAAAGACAACTCACTTAAAAATAGGCAAAGGATTTAGATAGAATTTCGGTAAGGAAGATATACCAATGGTAAATAAACACATAAAAAGATATCCAACACCATTAGTTGTTAGCAAAATGCAAATGAAAATCATAAGGTACTATTTTACAACCACCAGGGTGGCTATAATCAAATAAATGGAAAATAACAAGTGTTGATGAGCATGTGGAGAAATTGAAACTCTGACATACTGCTGATAGAAATGTAAAATGGTGCAGTGTCTATGGAAAACACTTTGTCAGTTTCTCAAAAAGTTAAACATAAGAGTTGTCAGATGACCAGAAATTTTACTCTGAGATATATACTCAAGAGAATTAAAAACATATGCTTCCACAAAAACTTATACATGGTTGTTTATAGCAGTATTATTTAAAATAGTCAAAAAGTGGAAACAATGCAAATCCTCATCAACTGACGAATAGAAAAATAAATTGTGGTATAATACAATGGAATGAATACACTTAATGCAATAAAAAGAAATGGAGTACTGATATATGCCACAATAGAGATGAATATAGAAAACATTATGCTAAATGAAAGAAGCCAGTCACAAAGACCCACATATTTTGTGATTCAATTTGTAATGAATGTCCAGAGTAGACAAGTTTATTGGGACAGAAAATAGATTAGTGACTCCTGGGGATAAGCATAGGGCAGAATGGGAAGTAACTACTACTTGGTAGGGAGTTTCTTTTTGTAGGGGTGATAAAATATTCCAGAATTAGACAAAGGTGATAGTTGTATAACCTGTCAAACATACTAAAAATTAGTGAATCATACACTTTAAAATAAATGATTTTATGGTATGTAAAGTATACCTCAATTAAAAGAAGTAATTTGTCATTTCTATACATTTTATGTAAGACTTGATAGAGAGTATCACTACATCATTTCTATGGTGAAAATAAAATTTAATCTCATCAAATGAGAATTATTTTTCAAAAAATGTTTCCAAATTACAAAATTATGCTGATCTAAATATGATATATGAAGTTATTGTGCTTTAAAGTGTCTTAATGTAATACATACTTAATACTTTTTGGTTTGGGCAATCCTGAAGAGCTGATGCTCTGTCTTTTCACTTTGACTACGAATGAATTTTTTTAGTGTTCACATGTATTTTTTCAAAGAATTAAAGAAGTTTATGAATATTGGAAGAATGCACTCTATTTTCTACATTGTGCACTGTGTTTGTTGAATGTGCTCAATAAATGATCACAACAACATCAGTATCATAGAATAATGTATAACAGAAATGTCTTATTCATACAGTTTTCTAGCACAATAGTGTCTATAATCAGGACTAGATATAATCCTCCGTACACTAACTCAGGTATTCAATGAATTATAATCTGATTACTTGATTATTTCGTAACTTGATTTTCTAAAACAATTTAATTGCCATACGTCTGCAAGTGTAGTGTCATTTTTATCATAGTCCATTCTCTGTGTTCACGTACACAGACTCTTGTTTCCCTAAGGGTTCAGTTCAAGTTCTGGAAGGTTTACATCACGCTGAGGAGTGGGGGATGAATATCTGGTTCTGAATGCCACCCAGCTATCATTAGAATGTAATTTCTGCAAAGTCAAAGATTTTGAGGCATTGATCACTGCTGTGCCTCACTATCTATAAAAAAAAAATCTTTGGCACATAATAGAGATTCAACAGATAATTGTCCAATTAATAATGTCTATGCTAGCATCTCCTGAGATGACCACTGGTCTTTTTTTTTTTTTTTTACATTTACATTTATTCATTTGAGGGAGAGAGAGAGAGACAAAGAGAAAGAGAGAAAGCACGAGCAGGGGGGAGCAGGGGGCAGAGGCAGAGGGAGAGGGAGAGGAAGAAGCTGACTCCCTGCTGAGCTGGAAGCCTGACATGGGGCTGGATCCCAGGACCTGGAGATCATGACCTGAGCCGAAGGCAAACGCCCAACCATCTGAGCCACCCAGGCGCCCCTGACCACTGGTCTTACTGGTTTTCCATTATTGGTGTACAAATTACTATTTTAAAGCTAACTTCTGGCAAAGCTTTGGGAAAGTCTGAATTTTTTTTAGGTCTTATACGGCTAGAGACATCACATATACTTTTCTGATAGTTGCATTCCTACTATCTCCCAAGGGCTCTTCACAAGAAATGAGAAACAGGTCTCGTTTATGCTTGAAAATCAAAAATTTACCTGGGACTTGGCCAAAGAAAAGGGCACAGAGCCCCTTTCTCTAACAATACCACTTGCTTCACTCTACTTTGTTTCTGCTCAGGGAATCTTATTCTCCTCTAGGGTATGTGGGAGGAGAATGTGAGGGGCTGGTTGCCAGGAGTAACAGAATCCTTGCTCTTAATTTTTTCTCAAAAGTTTTATATCTTTTTTACTCCCTTCTGGTTACAGAATTTTGAAAATTAAAGTCTTAAAAGTGACTCATCTTTTAGCTTCTTTTTCCTTTTATATTCTTTTCCAAGGAACCGAATAAAAATACCTGACTCTTTAAATGTGGGGAAAGGCCGAAAGCAATACCACAAGTGAGAAATATTAAATAAGCATAATTTCTTAAATATGAGTAGGTAATTATATTCTTGTATGTACTGACATGTACAGCTACATCACAGCTTGAGCTAGGGGCAGAAATATAATGTCATAATTTTTAAAACTGACATTATATAAAATCACCTGTCAAAATAGTGAAATCCTCGGTTATTTCCTTTGTTCTGCAATATTAATAAAGGAAATTTAATTAGAATATGTAATAAAAAGAAGATAATTGCTGTGCATTTTATCATGGATATATTTACTTCTAGCATAGGAATTAACTCCCTTTTAACTGAAGTTGGGGGATGGATACAAAAAATAAGGTGACGAGGTAGATTCCCTGGTGCTCTTCTACAATGGAAAGCCAGAAAGAATGATGTTATAGAGGACCCCGTATTCTATATGAAGGAGATTGAACTGTGTCCTATATCAAGTAGTAAATAAAAAATCATCTTGTGTAGTCAATGTTGACTTTATTTTCATTAAAACTACCAACAAAGACCTCATTCTACTTTCTGTTTGCCCTTGGTATTCCACACAATACCTATCCTTTCCTATTTTCAAGCAATTTTAAATTAACATCAAAATGTCCCCCTCCCATATTTTAGGAAGATTATTAGCTTGAGAGTCTGATCACTTATACCTGCTTATTCAAGAATGGACACTAGTAAGTTAATATATAGCCCTGTTTAATTATATCTTTGTATTTCAAAGTTATTTTCAATAGATTACATTTTAAACCAGATCGATAACTAAAGTGTGATTTTTGGCACCTTGCTAATCAGTGAGGATGATACTCTAACATATTTGGGAAATTTCTTCTTTCCTTAATCATCTTATGTATTTGGCTCTACATTTCAATTCCATGTGAAACTGACCTTGCTTGTGAACAAAATTGGTAGCCTACAAAACACAGGGTGAAGTAAGTTTGAAAGGAGGCTGACTAAAGCAAAGAATTAATAAAATTGCTAAAATGGTATTTTAAATATGGACTAAAACAACAGCAAATACACATATATTCATACTCATATCTTTCTGGAGTGAGTGTAAAATATTGCTAGGTCCATAGAACTGTTTGTTTCAGTGTTATTTCTCTCTTAATTTTTAAAAAGAAAAATATGTTCAGCTTGATAGAACTAGATGCAAAATTCAGTACAAATTAGACACAAACACAGTTTAAGTAGTTTAATTAGAATGGTGTCTCATTTATTGAAATTTTAAAAGTAAAATCCCCTTTTCATTTATTTATGCAGTATTGTGCTTATATATACCTAGATTTATAGAGAGAATCTACTCTTAGAAAAAGCCAAGGATGCTGAAATTTTAATTGGTATAATTTCACATACTTTTCTGTTAAAAATATATACCAGTAATATAGTATATATCATGTATATATTATATATAAATGTTAAAATTCTTTATTAATCTTCTGGTCAATGAATACCTTGCCACATTATATATTCCAGGTGGGTGTGTTAACAGAAAACTCCTGGATGTAATAGTATAGCAACTTCAATCACCTCTAAAAGGACATTGTAATGGCCCCAGAGCTCAGTAAGGATATTATTAGAATGTCAAAACTGGGAGTAGGCATCACCTTTTTTCTAAGCAAATATTTTGAAAAGAAGCCCCAGGGAAAAGAGCATTTGGATGTCAATTTAGAACAGGTGGATGAGACAACGGGGCGCCCCATCAGACAGGAGCCGGCACGCAGGCCATAAAGGACAGGGATCTATTATTGTATATAGTGCCCATCAATTAACTCCTCAAAGAAATAAAATCACAATACTGATATCTACCACACATTTATTTGAAAAGAAGCAGTTCCAGCATATGTTGATGCTCAAATATTGGGAAATTACAAAGCAAAATGCTTACTGAACCTTTATCTTAAAGTTGAGGCTCTTTGAAACTGGACTATAATTTTAGTTAACTTCTCTTTCCACCTGTTTTCCCCATCCCTTCAAGAGGTTTAAGAAAATTTAAAAAGCATGATGACAGTGTCAGTCTTCATAATGTCACTCCTCAATTCTAGCCATCTTTTAAATTACCAACTTTCCTAATCTAATTACATCAGTGGTAATTGCCTATAAAATAGCAATTAATTCTGAGAAGCACCTGTAAAGATGGAAGTGCACTTATAAAGCCTGAAACCTGACACTCAGTAGGGATTAAATTCGTTGAAATCAATGGAATGCAATGTCTATAGGAAGCTTTGCACTGAGGCCTAAGATTATGAACTTTCTAAACATGGCAGAATAAAAAAGATAATTTCCTTCTTTGTAAGAACAAAGTCCTGTCAATAAAAAATGGTTGTCCTCCTTTTCACTTGGTCCTGTCACTTCAGAGCCAAGGGTTTTAGTCAAACATTTTATGTGCATAGATTGTGTGACCAATTGAGTTACTCGTTCCATAAATGTAGGGAAAAGAAGGAAATTATCTGTATCAGGATAAATCTGAAAATCTGTATGTAACCCGTGGTTCTCAGCAGGGGCCATTTTCGCCCTCCCCCAGCAGAAGATATTTGCAATGTCTGGAGAGACAATTTCCTTTGTCACTACTGATGAGGTTGTTACTGGCATTTAGTGGATAGAAAGCAGAGATGCTCCTAACCATTCTACAGTGCACAAGAAGGCTCCCCACAACACGAATTCTCTGTCCGTAATGCTACCAGTACCATCATGTGTGTCACCTGATACATAGAACATAAAAACAAGGGCCATCACACAAGAAAACACAAAAACATGGTAGAAAGATGCTTAAATATGTATTAGTAATATAGTGCTGACCTAAAAAAAGTAGTATGAAATACATTAAAATCTATATTGTGAGTAGAAACTAGGAAATAATAATCTTAGTGATAATTAGATATACACTGAAATACTGTGTGGGATGGGTATAGTAGACTACTGCCCTCAAAAAGTGTATTTGCTAGAACTTCAATTCAATTGCTTCTAATATGTCTTCTTCTATCTATGATTTATGGAGTTTCCAATAAGGTAAGTTCTAGAGTGGTCAGTAGTGCTTAGCAACTCTTAGCAGTAATGTTGAGGCGAATTCATGAACTTGAACAGAGGACTGAGAAGTCAGATCATCAATTCATTCATCAATGAGGCTTTATTCTATTGGCTATGACCTTAGGTTTTACCAGAAAATTCTAAAGTAAGGGTTTGAAATCTAAGATCTCAACTAAAAGCTCTCACCTGCCACCATGGAAATCTTGTTTCATATCTGGCTTTGGATGTAAGAATAGTTTTTTATTCTAAGGAAAAAAACATATCTCCATTACATTTTTTTCTGTGTAGAGATATTTTATGGATCAAAACTCTTCATGTGAAGATGTTTATTCCTTTTAAATCTATCTCTGTTGTGCCACAACCACCCGCAAATAAATTCTCTCCATTGTTAATGGTTTTAACTTGTAGATATGTGTCCAGTACTTGAGAAGATCTCCCATAGTATATGGAAAGTCATTCACCTACTGACAAAGACAACTACACACCACTTCACATCTCTTTCCTTCTACATCCCAGATAGGACTTTCTTGTTATAACCCTGAGCCATTTAAAAATCCTAGTGGGACAAACGCAGAGAAATGAAAAGGCAAGGTATCACTGTTAAAAATGTTTAATCACATTCACAAAATATTTTAAAATTTGGGAAAGATGAATAAAATAAACAAATATTTGTGATGCTTAACCTTGTGAAAAAAATACAAGATCATTTAATTATAGTGTCTGATATATCAATGTTTTTTATTAAGGGAATTTTCAGATCTATGAAGTATTAATTAAAGGAAGTTGCTTAATGAATTTAGTGGAAGCATGACTGTGAATAAACAGATCTTTACTATTTATCATAAAAATTCTATCAAGGAATATTGACAAATTGTTTAATATTTATCCATCTGAAAATCTTATATTTACTTGTCATACTTTGTTTTAAAAAATCTTTCTATGGTACAAACTTAAGGATGGAATTTGAAAATAAATTACAATTATTTCAATATATACTAAGCACAATAAATCTAATTGGCTCATGTGGGATAATCCACTAATTATATTCTATCATATAGTACATTTGTATCTAACGAGCCAGATGTTAAAAATGGAACTATTCAGCAAGCTTTACTGAGAAATTTATCACAAAATTCACCAACATTTCATCAATTTGCAAATGAGACTACATATATTATTTTTTTCTGTTGTTTTTTAAGAAAAATTGGAAGGGGAAAATAGATAAACACAAAGACCCTGTTGCTCTGCAATTATTCTTTTGGAATTTCAGATGAAATCACATGCAAATTAGTAAGCTAAAATCATTTCTTTTATATGTTTATTCCCTCTGACCATTCTTACTTAATCAATTTGGTCTAAGACAATAGCAAAAAGCATCTTTATCCATACTACTACTAAAAAAAAAATCTCAGCATGAATTATAGGTAACATAAAAATGTTAATATATCTTCTGTTGATTTCTTCTGCCTCGAGTACACAGATTCGTTTTTTATCATGCTAGAAGCTGTGACAAGGTTGTTTCCTGAGAAAATGAACCTCTTGGTACTGTGCTTCAGAATTCCTTGATTATTGCTCATTGTGAGGTTTTACTGAGGGATAACATCACCTATCACACCTATGCTTGCATAAGAATGGGGTCCTGGGTTCTCCTTTGCCACCAGAGTGCCAGTATGGTGAGGATGCCAGGACACGTGGAAAGGGATGGAAGAGCCTTTAAGAAGATCAAACCCTCCGACTTTGCTCAGTCACACCAAATGATGGGAGAGAGCTCCAGATAGGAAGCAGTAAAAGAGGAGAAAAAGCCACCAAGATAAGGAACTGAGCAGCCACACTAGCTTTTCTAACCAGAGAATTCTTTACGCAAGAAGAACTCACTGGACTCGAACCTATACTTAAAATGGCATAATTGTGAGTTACTGAACTCAGATAATTATGTGTATATAATATATAATTGGTTTGCTGTGGTGATTATTGTTCAAATTCAACAGCAAAGGAAGGGACAAAAGGAGATATCTAAGTGTCCACTTGTCTTACTTTTTATGGCTGGTAATTAATATGTACTACATTGAATTTCTAAATTGATTAGATAATTGTATAAATGTGATAAGTTAAGTAAATATGAACAAAAGTCAGTGTTTTCTTCAGGAAAATAGGGATGTGGGTATCATTTTATACCCTTTGAAAATTTTTTTCAGGTCTTTTTGTACAGACAAGTTGTTCAATGTACTAATTATAGGAAACTAGTATAAATTAAATTCCAAGTGAGTCATTAGTTTTTAGACATAGTAGCTAATATGTAAAATATGCAGGTATTTAGGGTAGATTACATCATTGCTCTGCAAATACTCTTCCCTTCCCCCCTGCCACCACCATAAAAGTTGTACAGGCCCCTGCCTCATTGTCAGCTTCCATGTGATTCGCTTTGGCCAATTGAGTACACCAGTGTGCCTTTTCTTACCAGAGTTTAAGAAGTACAATGAGTTCCTTTCAGGCCTGTGCTTCTGCCATCTGCTCGGAGAAGAGCATACATGCCTCAGACTGCAATCAGCCCCAGAAGGTGAGGTAGGTAGAATATATCTGAATCCAACTTGCAGCTGTGAATAGAGCTGCCCCAGCCAATCCACACTTTTAAATTTAAAGATAAAAAGCTAGTGTGAGCACGAAATAAATGTTGATATAAGCCACTGAAATGTTAAAGCTTATTTGTTTCACAACTTGATTGCAAAAAATATGGATAATATCATGCTATCATTTTTGCTACAGTAGGTGAGTGCACTTCACTTCCTCAAATGAGTAATAGAAAAATTTTCTTACCTCCAAAACAGTTAATTGGAATTCCCGATGACAACTAACTTGAGTTGTCCTCTGTTTTACTGAAGTCATGACATTGAGGAAATTCTAAGGGTTTTAGAGTGACAGAGATTGTGTTCAAACCCTGATTCTTCCATTTAATACTCTAGTTAACTTTGAACCAGTTTCTTAACTCTAAGGATTTGGGCTTCTTCATTTATAAAAATAACATGTAAGGAGTGCCTGGGTGGCCCAGTCTGTTAAGCGTCCGCCTTCGGCTCAGGTCATGATTCCAGGGTCCTGGGATCGAGCCCCGCATCGGGCTCCCTGCTCAGCGGGGAGCCTGCTTCTCCCTCTCCT
Organism: Halichoerus grypus; assembly: GCF_964656455.1. NCBI lineage: Eukaryota > Metazoa > Chordata > Mammalia > Carnivora > Phocidae > Halichoerus > Halichoerus grypus. The sequence continues at coordinate 47,703,215 of NC_135714.1, forward strand.
TCCCACTCATGCTCTCTGTCACTATTTCTGTCTCTTTCTCAAATAAAATAATAAAATCTTTTAAAAAAGTAACATGTGAAAAGCACCTAGCCCATTTTATGTCACATTGTAAAATTGATAATCAGTTGTTATAATTACTATTGAGCTGTATTTCACTATTTTTCAAAGAGAAAAACAGTTCTGGATAATATTGGATTTTAAGATTTCTGATATGAGTTTTGATTCCTTAAATAATGTGTAATGCCACCAAGACACCGTTGATTTTGGAAGTGAATGCATAAGCCCCTGGAAGATATGAAATGAAAAGAAGAGCAATATAAGAAATGGTAGTATGGAATATGCAGTTATTATACATGCAGGGCGCATTTAGCTATAAACTACCTTCTTTTATAAAAAATATATTGCCTGACATACACTGAAAATATGGCAAACTTAATTTGATTAAGGTTGATCTTTCCATATCTTTCCTCAGTCATCCTATGCATTGACAATCTTTAAGATTGTTCCAAAATAGCTAAAATTCTTCTGGATTTCACCAATTAGGGTGAGGTGGAGTGGGAGACCATCTCTTCCTATGGTTTTCTCTAGAGACAAGAAAACTATTCCCAGAAGGTCCAAGCAGAAGTTATCTTGGGGGACTCCTGGGTGGCTCAGTTGATTAAGCGTCTGCCTTTGGCTCAGGTCATGATCCCAGGGTCCTGGGATCAAGTCCTGCATTAGGCTCCCTGCTCAGCATAGAGCCTGCTTCTCCCTCTGCCTGCTGTCCCCCCTGCTTGTGCTCTCTCTATCTTACAAATAAATAAATAAAACCCTTAAAAATAAATAAATAAATAAATAAATAAAGTTACCTTGGAAAGATGAATGAACTTACTTTTAAAATACTGGGCCCTCAAAAAAAAAAAAAAAAAAATACTGGGCCCTATTCTAGAGCTGGTAGTGGCTCAGCTTCCTCTGGCACACAAGGCTCTGTGATGGAGAGATGGTTACCAGAACAATATACGGCTCTGTTAGAAAAGAGGAAGGGAAGCGTGAAGCAACCAACCATGTCTCCTACATGTACACATTTATTCACCTGATAAACTGGTGCTCCTATTGTATAAGGTTTTATTTATAATAGATATTTTTAAAATATGAATCTAAGGAACAAAGGGAAACTTCTGAAAATGGTATAGGACATATTTTAGCCTAGTTGACCATTAAACCCACAACTGATTTGGAGTACAGCCACCACAAGCTGTTCCAAGAAAGAAAAAAAAATAAAGAGCTTTTATAAAACACTCATCTAAGAATAGAAGTATGCATTTTTCCTCTATGTGGGCAATGCACATTATAGTACATTCTTTAAGAACTCTGCAAGAAGTTAAAATGTAGTTGTAAAAGTACAGCCCGACACAATGGTCCTCTGTTAGTCATTTGCACTGGTTCTTGCATATAAAAATAGTTGGCTTTTAGGTCATTTACAGATAAGGAATTTCTGGGTCTTCAGAAGAAAAAGGCTGATCATTTCTACATTCTATTCTAGGGTGACTCCTTCCAAAGACATTTTCAAATGTATGTTCAACTTTCTTATATATTTAAATTCAACAAATGGAAAAACATTTTCCATCTTCAAAAATGGCACTTAACTCTTGAATTTATTGGTTTTGAATTTTCACTTCAACAGCAGTTAAAAATAATGCCTGCAAATAGGAATCTCATTATTCCTCAGTAACATAAAATGAGCATATAAAGCCATTTAAATTTTTATTTTACTCTACAAAGTTGTGAGGGCTTATTAACAATTAAATGACTCCCACATGTATAACTAAAAAATGTAATAATAATCAAAACTTGGGCATGTAATGATGGGGACCATCATGTTACGTACTTTGAGTCCTCAACTGAGGCACAAATGTCTGCCATTCTACCTAAGATGTGTTGCTTCTAATTTCTCTCTCAGCCAAGGTCTTGTTTCAGGAATTTCCACTTGTACTTTTCAACAGTATAGATCTTGGATAGGTTGGACAACAAGTTTCAGGGTTCTGAAAGCTGTTATGTGTATTTAACCCCATTTCACCCTTCAGGATCAGGTAAAGGAATATAAAGTGGGTCCTTGGACCCCTTTGAACCACTCTAAGACAGATCTCAGCCAGGATTTTACTTCCGGACTCCACATGTTCCCACTTTAGCTGTGTGGAGAAAATATGATGGTATTTTGAGTCCCCTGTAAGAGGACGGCTACTGTATACACATGATTTGGCTTTGCAAAGTCCTTCCTCAGGGGTCCCAGACTTCCCTTCTAGCAATGAGTTAAATCTGAGGAGGGACTCAGGTATGAAAACTAGTGCCATCATCATAGAGCTATGGAGGTCAGTAGCCCAAGACACTATTGTGGTTTTGCTGCGGATTTTGTTGATTACATCCACCTTGCCTCTGGAGATGAAGAGATACCAACCCTTGCATAGAGAGGTCAGCCATCACTGACCTTCTCAGTAAAGACAGTGACCACTTTATCAACATTTTCCTTTTGGTTTAGTGAAGGGAGAGTTTTCTGGAACCTCTTGGAGAACACAGTTGGTGGGTTCTCTACTCTTATGAAACAAATCCATCCCAGTGAACCCACATCTCTGAGTCCTTTGAATGTTTTGTTATCGTGCCAAGGCAATTCTTTAAAACTATATTTGCTACAGGTCATCATTTTTTTTTTAAACTTCACATAGACATCCCAGTAGCACATTAAGATGGGCTCCAGACATCCTTACCAGGACATAAATCCTGACATAAATCTCCCTTATCTAGCCTGATATTCTACCATACCACCCCCAACCCTAGTTCAGCAGCTTCAAGATTTCCTCCAGGATATTTTCTTAAAGTTCCTGCCATACTTATGGGTTAGGTCCTTCAGTTATTTCCATGAGTAATATTTTTTTCTCCCAAAGCAGGGAGAGTACTTCTATGATTAGCTTTTTTCGACTCTTCACTGCTTATTCACTTAGGCCATGACAGGAAGTATGGATATCCTCGAGGAAGTCTTCCTCCTCAGGTAAGGCTCTACACAGTCTACAGGGTAGAAATAGTGCTATTTCTTCTAGTAAAAAGGAGGGGGCCACTTCCAATAGCCCAGTAGACTGAGAAGAATCTGAGCATTTAAAGTCTTCAAGTGCATGCACTCAAATGTTCCCACCCCAGGTCCCAGGACCCCACATTTTCCCTGATGGTGCCCTGATTTTAGTCTCAGAGACATGCTGCAACTGTGAATAAAGACTTTTCTTGATACTATGACAATCAGATCTTGGGTTTGATTTTCTGCCCAAACTGAGCTCCAGTTTCAGAAGTAAAGTTCTTTTAAAAGCTGCCATTGAGGATTCTGGCTTTCTCACCATCCTTCTGAGTTGAAGATTGGCTAACTTAACCCTGCCATTCCCTTTCTTCAGCACATTTACGGTGCTGAACAGTATATAACCAACCAATTCTTCAGACCTTATTATTACTATTGCTACCATATCTCTCAAATTCTAGACACATCAGGTTAACCAGGACATTTTTTATATGTGTCACGTCCCAAATCTCCGTAGATGAGAGTCCTAGTAATTGTGATGTTACGATATGCCAGTCTCACCGTCCCATTTACCAGCAGCATAATTATCCTTGCCATCTGGCCAGCCCAGGATCCAACTCAAAATCCTATCCTGAGAATTCGCTATTAGGACCAGTTCTGGTACCAAATCTTTTCTGGGTTTCCACAGATTCAGACCTAGAGACAATGATTCACATGCAATCTTGCAGGGAAATGGAGATTAATATATGAAAAAAGGAAGACAGACAAAAGTGTATTATTAAGCAGTAGGCAACTGAAACTCAATCATACAGGAAACTTTTTGGAATTGATATAAAACCAACAATATTATTCATCTTGAGGGTCAAGGAAACTGTGCTATTCACGTATTAATTTCCATTATTGACGTTTTGAAGGCAGCTCACAGGAGGTATTAATTCTGTAACACTTCTGGTCTGTAGGAAGAAAGACCCCCTCCTAAGAAAGAAAAAAATCCACAAAGATACAATAGTCACAGAAGTTTTCTAGAGCACACTAAAACTGTAAGGTCGTAGTATAAATGGGGGTGCTGACAATCTCTGATATTTCCATATTTGACTGAGAAAGCCCATTACAAATCCAGAAGTTTATCCCTTTTCTAGAGGTTGATTTTTTTCCTTACGTTTTGTCTGATAATTTCCTTAGTTTTTGATCAATGTTTTTAAGGAGATGGTTTTATGTTTTAAAGTATATTCTATGAATTCGCATAATATCATTACTGATAAAGAAATTAGCTATAATAGTCCCAGAAAATATTCATATTTGATCAATTGTCCCCAAAATGTGTTTTATAATTTTTTGTTTAAGTCAGGCTGTATTCAAAAACAATGGATTGTATTTGCTTATTATGTCTCTTCAGTATCTTTTAATCATGAACCTTTCTCTCGCTCTTTTATTTTTTGTCATGACATCAATATTAACCTGTTCATCTTTTGACCTTTAACTTGCTTCTGTAACCTCTATATTTTCTCCAAATTAGCCATTAGTTGTGGGCTTTATTGAATTTAGATTAAACATTTTGTCAAGAAGAGTATATAGATGATGCTATTTATTTCATACTATATAATGACAGAGGCCTGTTAATTTAAATGATATCTCAATTCTTTATAAAAAATGAAATAAAAAACATTTAGAAAGTGTTTTAGTATTCAGCAAAAATCAAGTACCCAATCATCTCATCACAGAATGATATGCACCATTTGCATTTTTAATATATATTTACCAAATTTTCATTTCAATATCTTCTGGAGTTTTTGTGCTTAGAAAATTCTGCTCCCCTCATGAACAAATCTTCATCTATATTTCTTTCTAGTATCTTTTAATACAAAATTACCTTTTCAATGCTATTTTACCCTAAGATTCCCTTTTTATTTTTCAATTATTAAAATTATTTCAAATTAAACAACTTGTACTCCCAGGCTTTGTCAAATATCACTTATACTTGAATTTTTTTCAAAGTAAGAAAACTTACTCTTTTACGGTTATATAATCTTAGCTTCAGTTTTTAAGAATTTTATTTTCTAAGATATTAGACTGTCCCAGCTAACTTCAGGTTTCTTTCCCACCTAGTACTAGAAGAGGCAATTCTCTGGCACTGGTTTTGTCTCTTCTGAATAGGCCTTGGGTTTGTCTCATTTTCTTCCTAACACCAGATCAGTCATTAGTCTCTTCCTGTTATCTGACCTACTTACCTGGGACAATCTTCAAATTACCGTAAGGCCTTTAGCTGAGCTATGTTAACATGTACTCTAAGACATTATTTATCCCTTGATTTTTTTCCTTCCTCCACATAAAACAGACAAGAAAAAACAATTAAAGCTATTTCTTCTTGGTCTGATCTGTGCTTTTTTCCTTCCAAAGTCCATAATTAAATTCTTTCCAATGGTCTTGCTTCTTTTTCTTCTGATCTTCTTACCTCTCTTCTTTGCCTCTCCCCTTCCACACAAACGGCTTTACACCCTAAATCATAAAATTTTCTATCTCATGTATTCATAATTTAAAACTCTTCACTTCAAAATTAAAAAAAAATCCAACTTATTCCTAGAATAAAATATCCTATAAATATATCATTGCACTGTTTTCCAAATTATCTCCAAATTATTTTTACATTACATACATTTTTGTATGATTTGCATTTAGCCATTAAATGGTATTTGTTTTAAAAAAATTACAAAATAGTTCATTTATTGCTTAATATGAAAAAAGAAACTTTTCTTTTGCACCATTTAAATGCTTATAATGAAAACTTGTTCTGTTTTAAATATTATAGTTCATAAAGAGCTATAGTTATAATGTCTCTTTACTCATTTTTCTTTCTCTGAAATGGTTAAAAATGAGATAAGACAAGTATATTTAGTTAACAATGTCTTAAGCTCTAAATGAGAAAACCTTATTCTAATGCAATATTGCTGGTTGGCATGGTATTTTTTTCGTGACCAACAGCTACAAATCATATTATTCTGTAAAACTTATTACTTTGAAATGTTTCTCTAGACATTTTATGTTAATCCAATTATAATGGGACTATAATCAAGCAATTGCAATGGTAGTAATTTTCACTGCTTTTATAGAAATTGTAGATAGATTGGACTGAATCCAAAACCTACTCCAAATAAAACAGCTATCAACTAAGTTCTTGATAACAATAAATGCTAAACTGTCTTCCATAAAAGGCTAACATAATAAAATTAGACATGCTCTCCTTAGAAATTACGGATTTTTAAAACTTCCAATTTTGGTGTAGGATATTTTATGCAGAAATGTAATTTTAAGATTGGAGGGATAAAGTCCAAATTATTATAAGGAGTTTTCATACTGATCTAATCTTCACAGAGCTGTACACAATATGTGTTTAATAAAGCTTCTATAGTAAGTTTATCCCTGATAAAGTATATATTAATCATGTAGATTAAAATGAGAATTAGATCATTTCCATAAAATTGCTTTTAAGTATCGATTTTACTTCTATGTAGGTCATATTAAATTGACTAATTAATCTGAAAAATAAGCTTGATTAAAAGGTACTTTAATAAGTATACATAGAGTGCTAATATTTATTCTGTATGTGCATTCACTTTTTTTTAGAGAGAGGAGGGGGAATCTTAAGCAGGCTCCATGCCCAGTGTGTAGCTTGATGCAGAGTTCGATCTCATGATCCTGAGATCAAGACCTGAGCTGAAATCAAAAGTTGAACATAACCGACTGAGCCACCCAGGCACCCCCACTTCTTTAATTATTTAGCAATTGTGTACAGAAGACCAAGTACTGTGGTAGGTACCAAGGTTACAGTGACCCCAAGCCATGTATGTTCATTTTTTGAACATATTATAATCCATTCATTTTTTGAACATATTATAATCTAAATTGTCTGCCAAACAGAAATATTATAATAATGATAATAATAACAACAATAGGTGATATTTCCTGAGTGCATTCTGTTCAGGCATTGTACTGTGTTAAGAGTTTTATATCTTTTATCCTATTTTATCTTCTTGACACTAAGGAAATGGTAAATATTTTTATTCCCATTTTATAGATAACAGACCTGAAATTTAATGAAATCAACTAATTTATGGAATGTTATAAGCGCTACATGAAAAAGGTAGGATTCAAATAAGGTCCTGATTGCCTCTATAACCAGAACTTTTAACTACATGATTTATGGAACCACTGAGATCCCATATGAAGACTGTATTAAAAAGTAAACTCTTAGAGTCCTAAGATTTAAGAATTATGGAAAATATTTTCAATGAAATAAGAACAGATATAATTTCACATACTTTAAAATTAGCAATATCCCTTAAAAATATGAGCTTATGCCTGCAAAGCTTCAGTCATCCTGGAGCACATAATATGCCAGTGACCTTGAGTACTTCTAGAAAACAGTATGTTAACATGTGTCAAGGGTCATGAAGAGTTTTTTCCATGTATGACACACATATTGTCACTTCTAGAAAACACTCTAAGGAAAAAATTCAAAGGAATGGTCAAAAAGCACCTGTACAAAAATATTTTAGCATATTTTTAAAATGAAAAATTGGCCTAAATATTCAATAGTATGTGAATTATTATTATTTTTAGTTAATCTGTCCAGAAATTGGTATGGCTTGAAATATTTTTAAATGATAATTGTAAGAATAGATATATTTAACATAGCAACAATATGTCATAAATATAACTAAACATAGTAAAAATTGTAACTTCCAGAATTCCAGCTATTTATAATTGATGAATATTTAGAGACTGACTAAAAATGAGTATAAAAGTAAAAACATTTTATTTGTTGTATCAGAAGGATAACGAGCAAATTTTTCCTTCATTTTTGTTTCAAATAAGTATTGTCTTAAAATTATTTTTTAAAGCTTACATTTTCAAAAAATGTCTTTTAAGGGCAGAAGAATGTCTTATTTTTTTTTAAAAAAAGATTTTATTTATTTATTTGAGAGAGAGAGAATGAGAGAGAGCACATGAGAGGGGGGAGGGTCAGAGGGAGAAGCAGACTCCCTGCCGAGCAGGGAGCCCGATGCGGGACTCGATCCAGTGACTCCAGGATCATGACCTGAGCCGAAGGCAGTCGCCCAATCAACTGAGCCACCCAGGCGCCCCAGAAGAATGTCTTGATATACTTATTTAAAAATATGATGTCCTTTAAATACATCTTTTGATATTTTAAAAATATGCTAAAATATTTTTGTACAGATGCTTTTTGACCATTCCTTTGAACTGTTTCCTTATGGAGCACTGGGTGTTATACACAAACAATGAATCATGGAACACTACATCAAAAACTAATGATGTAATGTATGGTGATTAACATAACATAATAAAAAATACTATATAAAAATAATACTATAATTAAAAATACTAAAAAATAAAAAATAAAAATATGATGTATAATTTATATTTTTCAATGTAATAATCTCCAAAGAATTTTTCTATTTAAGTATTCTTATTATTATATACACAATTATGTTATTATATAATGATATGCAGTTAAATTCCTAAAGGCAATAATACCTTGTCTTTGTAAAGCTACAGGTCAAATAAGATGTAATGTTTTTCTTTTTATTTGCAAGTTACTTGAAAAACTCAACTGACTTGTTATTATTTTTTCTTCTTGTTTGGACAAACAAGATAACTTCTGAGTTTAGGCAAAAATATCAACTTACACAAAAATTGATTGATTTTATTTTTTATTCATATTAAAATGGCTCCATACATTTATGGAAAAATCAACTGAAAAAAATCAAGGCAAAAGTCAAGATGATTTTTTCCTCCCTATAAGAGGGCATATTGAACTGCCTCTTCCAAAAAAGTTGGAAGTTTTGACAACTCTAAAGAGGAAAAAAAAAAAAAAGCTTAACTAGTGAACAAAACCAAAATCTTTGAGTGTTGCTTTTTATCTTTTTACCAGTTAAAAGACTTCTGCAGCTTAGCAGGTGAACTTTTATGGCTAGAATCAGTAAATGTATAAACTGCTCTGAGCGTTTTATATTATCTTGATACACATATTGGATTATTTAGAAATGAAATTTTTATTAATTTCAACACAGCATTTCTTTGGAAGGCAATGCCTAAACAAAATTAATACACCTCAAAAATAGCAAGAAAATGTGAAATAATATTAAAGCAGTACTTACTTATTTTATAATATTCTACAATAATCCCTGATTTTCCAGGTTGTGAAGATATATACAATATGTTCTCTTTGACCCAATTTTCGATCTCGAATAATAAATTGGTGCCCTTTTAAATTTTGACTTATTTCTTTTTGCTGGTTATAACTCTTGTTCCAATGTCCATTATTGTGGAATATACCACTTCCAACTTAGTGGCGAACAACAACAACCATTTATTATATTCATAGTTTCTGTGTGTCAGGAATTCAGAAATGGTGCTATCAGGACTACTTGCCTCTGATGCCACAAACTTGCCACAATGTCTGCCATAGTAGGAAAACTCAAAGACCAGCAATGATTTGATGGCTGGGAGCCAGAATCACCTGAAGAATTGTTTGGTCACTTGTCTAGCAGGAAAGACTAGAGGTCTACGGACCTCTGTACCTACACAAGGACTCTCTATGTAGCTTGGCTTTCACAGAGTGTTATGTCTTTATTATAACTGGACTTTGTATAAGATAGATCAAGGCTCCAAGCATGAGCATTCCAGGAAGGCAGAGGCTACCTAGCCCTCTAGGTGACACATTAAGGGAACAAACACCACAGTACTTGATGGAAGGTGTTCCACAGTCACATTTTAGAAGAGCATGTGGAATTGGAGATATTGTTGTGACTAACTTTGGGAAAATATAATCTGGCATACTTTAGTTTCTGAACCCACTTGAAAATTTAGAGCTCATTTTCTGGGTTTTGTTAACATCTGTGCTTCTGGCAACCCATGTTGCCCTAGCACTGTTCTAGAAGTTGAGGTTTAAAGATGAGCAAGATACATCCTCATTATTAACGAGTAATGAAGCAATTATAGTAACTGCTAACTGAAACATATATATAAATCAAGAGGGTTGAATATATAGGAAAGGGTTAGATATAGGGAAAAAGATGGTAATATCTAAAAGTAGTCTTTCATGATTAATAGAAATATGCTAAGAAAAAAAAAGAAGAAAGTGTTAGAGAGTGTTTCAACCAGGAGAAATACATTTTAAAAGTTCTGAAAACCTGAGACTGTGAACCAGTTGGGGAAAGAGCAAGTAAATGGCAGGAGCTTAAAATATGAGAACTCAATAGTAGGAATTGAGTCTGGAAGCATAATTATGAGCAGATCATAAGGCTTCCTGCATGTTATGCCAAAGAGATTTGATTTGAAGCTCCTTAGAATCACACACTGGATTTTAATCAGAGAAATTAAAAAAAAAAAATCAGACTAGAAAGATTGAGTTACAGAGTAAAGAAGGAATTAGAGGTAGGCAAGAACAGAAACAGAAAGATGAATTAGTACACTAGAAATTATGACAATTTCCATGATAATAATACTGAGAATTACCTAAATCGGATTGATTCATGTGGGAAGTAGAATTGATAGAACTTAGTGATTGATTAGACTCAGGGGCTAAAGGAGAGTGTCTTAGTCCTTTTGGGCTTCTGTAACAAAATTCCACAGGCTAGGTAGTTTTTAAACAACAGAAATTTATTTCTTACAGTTCTGGAGGTTGGACATCAGAGATCAGAGTGCCAGGTGAGAGCTCTCTTCTGGGTCAGACTTCTTGTAGTTTCACATAGTGGAATTTGCTAGAGAGTTCTCTGGAGTCTGTCCTATTTAAATAAATTCTACTTATGAGGTTGCCATCCTTATGACTAAAGCACCTCCAAAAGGCCCCATATACTAATAGCATCACCTTTGCACCTTTGGGGGTTAGGGTTTCAACATGAATTGTGAAGGGACACAAGCATTCAGATCATAAGAGAAAGAATCATGATCAGCATTGTCTCTGAATGTCTGACTTCAGATATTAGGTTAATGTTCTTTTCACTTGAAATGAACATGGGAGGTGGAAGAGATTGGGATCTGGGGACAGGTTTAGTCAGTTGTGAATATGGTCAAGGTGGCCTAAATAAAGATGCATAGTGAGGAATTAGATTTAATATATGGATTAGGTCCCATCAGTTTATACATGATAGATAAAAAAATGTATGCAGATGAAGTCTTCTGAGGAGAGTCAATGGAGTAAGAACAGCAGAAGACTAAAAACAGAACGTGAAGGAGTGGTAACTAACAGTTGACACAGTGATTCAGTCAAGAACTCTGGAAAGGGGCAGATAAAACATAAGAAGGAAGCAGAAGAGTATCAAAATAATACTAGAGAAAAGAATTTGAAGAGCAATCAACAGTAAATTCATATGAAAAAAGACAAAAATGCTCATGAGTTGTGTTTAACATCAAAAGCTAAGCATAGAAAGAGCAGATTCAGCGGACGAATTAGCAATGATTTGAAATGTCAGTAGAAATAAGGAGGTGGACAAAGAATGAGATAATTCTTTCAATATAGGCTTTAAAGTGAGCAAGACAGAACAGTAGCAAGTCTGGTTAAGAGATGGGAAAATCTGAGGCAGTGTAAATGTGACTTCAAAAGAACAAAAAGAGAAAGTAGTTAAAGAGACTGAAGAGAGATTAAATAATCAACTAGCATTTTATTTTCTTATTCTCCTTTGCAAACCTGTGAGTTTTCTGGGCATTGGGTCCAGACTGAACTAAGATATCGTAGAACCATTGGTAGATTATTGGAGTAATCTGTATTTTACCAGTAACTTGTAGTGTATCACTGTTAAATGGGCATTCCAACAGGCATTATTCAGAATCAAAATGAAAAATAAGCCAGAGAAACAGTCCAATTTGCTAACAATTAGTACACCAAAGATTGTGAAATTATGAGGCAAAAACGTAAAATCCAGGTGTAAACCAATAGGAATGAACATTAGGAGAAAAAAAAAAACCTAGCAGAAATGAGAATAAAGAATGGCGAGGTAGAATTCAGAGTGATTTCCTGAGCTAACTAGATATTGATAACCCTAAATTTTAAGACAGTAGCTGAAAGATGCAGCAAATTCTCAAGTCAAAAAGGGTAGTGTGTGATTGTTATGGACTGAATTGCAATCCCCCAAAATTTCCGTGTTGAAGCCCTAAGCCCCTCTATGACTGTATTTAGACATAGGGCCTTTGGGAGACAATTAAGGCTAAATGGCATCAGCAGGAAAGGGCTTTGATTAGATAGCATTAGTGTAGTTAGAAGATGCCATGGAGCTCACTCTGTCTCTCTCACCTAGGAAAAGGCATGTGAGGACATAGAAAGAAGGTAACCATCTGTAAGCCAGGAAGAGAGCTCCCACCATAAACTGAATGCTGCTGGACCTTGGTCTTGAACTTTCCAGGCTCCAGAACTACAAGAAAATAAATCTGTTGTATAAGCCATGTAGTCTGTGATATTTTGTTATGGTAGCCAAAGCAGACTGAAATGCTGATATTTACATGTGTAGGGGAAGAAAAGGCAGCCTGTCACACCATATAGAAAGCAAATTATTACACTGGAAATCTGATGAATAGACTTCAAAAATTTCTACTCACTCCCATTGTGCACTATTGATTTAGCTTATCTTTTAATTTTGTCATTGAAAACATTTTTCTCGTTATTCTGGTATATGAATAATTATACTTTTATAGAATATCATATTGATTTGTTACAGTAGGACATTGACCTTTCATTATAGTAGTTGCCAAGAAATTAAAGAATTCCTAATATTGTGCAAAAACATTAAGGCAGATGCAGTCATTAATTAGTTCCTGAGATCTGTTTACCAGAAGATTCTGGGGCCAATGTTGTTTTTCAAGCCAGTTGGCAGTATGTTTGCTAAAGTGTTCTACCAATATATCAGAAAAATAAAATATGAGAGATTTAGAATATTGGATCATATTCTTAAGCCTATTCAAACAATATAAGAATATATGATAGTTGTGATCAGTGTCAATAATTAATAGACATTCAAATAAATTTCAAATACATCAGTAATACTTGTTTTTACCTTAAGGGCTTCCCCTCATATTTGTAAACATTTTTAAAATGTTAAATTAACATGTTGTTAATTTTTTCGAGTTTTCTTTAATTTTCTTCCAGCAATGTTTTATAGTTTTCAGTTTGTAGCCCACTTTTTGTTAAATGCATTTTGTTTTATTTTTTAAAATGCTATCATAAATTATGCTGAATAAGACACAGCACCTGTATTACCTCTTGTCACCAAAAAGTTTGTCTAGGTAGCATGGAGGTTGACAGAATCAAGAAACTACTAAAACCTGGGTGTGTAGTAGAAAAGAGTTACCTCATTTTGTAGATTGGTATCATTAGCTTTCTAAAACCCTCTACTAAAATTCATTGAGAGATTGATTAGCTTAGAAGCAATCTTCTTGGTTTTGAATCCTGCAGAATAGAGAGGTGTGTTCGGGTGATGCAAGATCCACAGGTTACTGCTGAACAATTACATATGACTACATATGACCCAAACACATAGCAGGTTGTTCCCAAGGGGTCAGCTAGCATGATGGATTGGATAAAGGCTGCTATAAAGTTTGTTTATCCTGAGAAAGAGAATTGTACTTCCTCTTCAATATATGCCAAGTAGAACTCCCCAGATGAAGCAATTGATACGGTGTATATACAAACCATGCTGGATTGGCTTTATGATGATTAGATGCCCGTCCACTTAATAACCCTTACCCAGGTCATGGTAAATGCATGATTAAGGAACGCTTTTTCATGATCACCACATGTAAACTAGCTGCTTCAAAATCAAGCAATGATAAAGAAAGTCATTAGATTGGGTGTGTCAGCTTCCTCTTATGAGTCTTAGAAATGCTAAGAAAATTAGAAGGAATAGTCAAGGACTTCCCCAGCAGGGTGGAAATCTTAACATCTATTAAGGAATGGGATGAATTAAGCAGACACTGATGGGGTCAAAACAAAAGTCTTCATGCAGCGTGGTGGTGTGAACTGATGGGAGCTCCTCCTGGTAGCCTAATATTGAAGGGCCCTAAGAAAATATTCTCTACTTACCCTAGTTTGAAGAAATTTAAAAATCCAAAAGCCAAAAAAGGGCAGTGAGAAACCTGACCTTGAACTGTCAAATTGATGGTTTGGCAAATTAAGAGAATGAGGATTGCCAAAGGGTCCAAGTTCTCTGAAGGCCATATAGATATGTAGAAATAAAATGGCCAAGGGTGGAGATGAAATTTCTGGGACTCCTTGACCTAGGACCCCAATGCACTATGATTCAAAAAAATTTGATGAAGTCGAATAGGGGCTATAATTAGATTGGGATGATATGGGGATGTAATGGCTGATGAGATTATGGTAAAAAAAAAGTTTGGAAGAAAATTAGAATTTTTGAATAGATTTTTATGTAAGGCAGTTGCATCTTTTACATTAATTTATTATTGGGATGGATATTATGTCTGACTGGTGAACACTTCCCCTTCTAAAAGGGGTATCATAAAACTGAAGTCATGTGAGTTTGCCCTTCAGTCAGTATTAATGGGACATACTAAATGGCAATATAGAGATATGCCTGAGTCCACATAGGTTGTTACTTTGAAACAATATCAGATACCAGGCGGACAAAAAGAAATTGCCACTTTAATTAAGGCCATGTTAGAAGTTAAAGTTCTAGTACCAAAAAATTTATTGTACAACAGTCCTGTGTACCCTGTGAAAAAAGGCAGATGGGTTATGGAAACTAACAGTATATTATTGAGCCTTGAATAAAATAGTACCACCTATAACATCAGCAGCCACTGATTTGGTTTCATCAGTGGGGAAAAACTATACTGCAAATTAAAGGAAACCAGTACTCAATGATTATTTATCTTACAAATATTTTTTTTCTTGATCTTGGGCTCAGAATAGCCAACTGCAGCTTGTCTTCATGGGAGAAAGATTCCAATTTACATTTGCTAAATTGCCATAGGATTATTTGAATTCACCAGTTTGCTGTCAAAATTTGATTAGGAGGGATTTGAACTTCATACAGGTCAGGAGTCATGAAAATATCAACAACTGAAGAGGAAGCTATGACTGAAGAACCCTGTGAATATACCAAAATCATTGAATTTTGCACTTCATATGGGTGAACTGCATGGGTATGTGAACTGCATGGGTATGAACTGCATGGGTTAATTTATATCTCAATAAAAACATTATATAAACAAAAGCAATACATTGGTGCATTGAAATTGATTCGGGGACATTTTTTAATATTTCTAACTTATGTATGAGAAAAACATGTGTTGGATAATATTTACATTTGTTAAAATGTGTTAATGAATTGTGTTCTGTGAAAAAAAAATCAGAAAAAGTAAAGATGAATTGACTATGTATCAAAAACTGGATAAGAAGATCATAATGAGGATAATTTATCGTCCAAATTAAGATAGTTTTAAATTTTATGGGGGTGTAATTTGTAGTTATGCTGGTACAATAAGTGTAAATTGGGACTCTTGGGCAAACCAAGGTATATGATAAGCTTAAACTACACATGCTAATGGGTATGGGCTTCCTACTAAATTTAATGAACATCCATAGGATAAAATAATAGGAAAAAAATAACTTGATTTATATTTTAGGATCATTGCGATTATAAGAAATATAGTGAAGAATGGATTGGATTTGAACAGTTGACAAGACTGGCCAATAGAGACAAGTTAGGAGGATGAAGGAGTAATTCAGGCAAAAGAGAACAATTTCCTGAAACAAAATGGTTTTAGTGGGAATGGATTAAAGTGGAGGACTTAAAAGATAAGAGTAGATGTATTACATAACAGTTGTTGATTAATGGTAAGGAGACCAACTGAAAGAAAAATTTTGACGACAAAGAGAACAAACAGTTGATGGAAATGTAAATGGGTAGAACTTGGAACATAGAGAAAATAGATCAAAGGAACTATTTTACAATGATGTTACAGTTATTGCAATTATTCTAGGAGCAAAAATTGGATTTTCATTGTGATTACAAGCAATGTGGGGAGCCTCAGTATGATGGTGTCTGACAATCAAAATAGATAGGTCATTTCCTGAAAGTAAAAAGTGGTTAAGAGGTGGGAGGAGACTAGAGAAAGTTGAAGTTATACTTGAAATGAATGATGAATGGTGATTGTTGAGTAGAAATAAAAAGGATAGAGATTTAGTACTTTTGGATAAAAATCTAGTACTGCCTGGGACTATAAATTTATACAGGCAGCACATTTGCAGTTATGTGTTTTTTTTTTTTTCACCAGCACTGTATCAGTTCAAATATAGTAGGAGAGAAGAAAATCCAGAAATAAGATATAATATTTGATGCAATACAATGACAACAGCTGAGGCTGAAATGATGAACTCTTTTGCCTAAGTTAGATGGGGAATCACTGAAGACACAGGAGAATTGACTGAGAGTAATGCGTCAAAGGCTAGTGGGCTTAATAGAGTCAAAGCATATATCAAGTGAGATTTCAAGTATGAAAAGATTATATTTGGGTATAGGATTATTGATTTTAATATCTATGAGGTTTATCAGTCATGGGTGTTAAATTATAAGTTGTGGTTTTGGAATTAGGTAACAAGAGCAGAGTTTTGATCATAGGTGTGGTGTATTGGTTTCCTAGGGCTGTCATAACAAAGTACCACAAACTGGGTAGCTTAAACAACAGAAGTATATTGTCTCATAGTTCTGGAGGCTAGAAGTCTGAAATCAAGGTGTTTGCAGTTGGTTTCTTCTGAGGGCTAGGAGGGATAGATCTGTTGCAGGCTTGTTGATGTCTATTTTCTCCCCATGTCTCTTCACATGATTTTCCCTCTGTGTCCCTTATAAGGACACCAGCCATATTGGACTAGGGTCTGCCCTTATAAACTTATTCTAACTTGATTACTTCCATAAAAACCTTATCTTCGGGGGCGCCAGGGTGGCTCAGTCATTAAGCGTCTGCCTTCGGCTCAGGTCATGATCCCAGGGTCCTGGGATTGAGCCCCGTATCAGGCTCCTTGCTCAGCGGGAAGCCTGCTTCTCCCTCTCGGACTCCCCTGCTTGTGTTTCCTCTCTGGCTGTGTCTCTCTGTGTCAAATAAATAAAATCTTAAAAAAAAAATAAAAATAAAAACAAAAAAACAAAAAAAAAACAAAACCTTATCTTCAAACAAGGTCACATTCTGAAGTACTGGGGTTAGGTACTTGAACATATCTTTTTTTTTTTTAATTTTATTATGTTATGATAATCACCATACATTACATCATTAGTTTTTGATGTAGTGTTCCATGATTCATGGTTTGCGTATAACACCCAGTGCTCCATTCAATACGTGCCCTCTTTAATACCCATCACCAGGCTAACCCATCCTCCCACCCCCCTCCCCTCTAGAACCTTCAATTTGTTTCTCAGAGTCCATAGTCTCTCATGGTTCGTCTTCCCCTCCGAATTCCCCCTGAACATCTTTTCTGAGAGGACACTATTTAATTCATAGCATATATGATATAGGGAGTTCGCAAAATAGGAGGAAAGGGTGATATCTCAGAAGTCTCATAAAATTGACATTACCTGGGACACATGAAGTTCTTGGGATAGAGAAGAAGCAAGTTCTCCAGCAGCTGAGAGATACTTTCTCAAGTAATGAGGTGGAGACAAAAAGGATAATATTCCTCAATAACATGGCTTTTAAATCTGTGAAGGTTTTACACTGTATGGGTGGTAAATGGTATTTGAAAGTAGGTTGTGGAGGCAGAAAGTTGCTGACATGACTTCTCAACTCTGAAGTAACCAGGATAAAGGAGAATAAGCGGAAAGACTGAGAAGCCTACTCAGGCAGTTGTGTCAGGAATGACAAGTTTCCATTTGGACAAGGAGGGATGGGATATTTTTGTGGAAGATGCTTAAAGTAAAGGTGATTTTTTTTAAGTATAAAATGCAGGTTCCAGATTGCAGCATGGAACATTTAGAAAGGGAAGGGAAGGGAAGGGAAGGGAAGGGAAGAGAAAAGAAAGGAAAGGAAAGGAAATTGGATCAAAAAAGCAGATGTACTAAAATGGAGGTGAAGGGAAGAGATTAAATTATCATTAGTGACCAAAAATGACAAGGAAAAGGACAAGATGGGTCCTCAGGATTTTCAAAGTATTAGTGCCAAAATTCCTGTTTTTGGATTCTTTGGGCTTCCTAGGTACTCTGGGTTTGGGGAAGAGTAGTAGCCTGTGAAGAAGAGTTAGTGAATGTGAGTGAGATGGAAAGCTCCCCATAAAAAAGCTGGAGTCAATTTTGCAGCCAAAACAAAAAAAAATCCAATCTTTAATAATGATAAGCGGTAGAATTAATTAACCATATTTCCTCTATTCAAAGTCATAATTAATTGAAAAAGTACCAATGATGTAAGAGGTGTTTAGAGAAGCAGGGGAACAGTGGAGGGTTGGCGTGAGATATATGTGAGAGGATTAGTGTGAGCTATAATATATGTGAAAATATTTCTTCTAACTGATGAAATATAGACATTTTAAGAACCCTAATTCTGTACTGCAAACAGCCACTGAATCAGGTTAGAGGAGGTAGAAAAGGTGACCTCTCTGAAAGGAGTTAGCTGAAGCAGGGAAGTCTACATATTGAGGTTCTCTGCAAAGAAAACTTTTTTCTCTTTTGTCTTTGTTACTCTTTTTTTTTCCCCAGCTGGAAACATGAAATATTTACTCACACAAAAAAATTTATAAGTCTTACAAATCATTTGTATGAAAATGTCTTGAAAAAAATGAATCTTTAATTTTTATTTTAATTGGGAAATAACTTATGAATACGTAGAGCTCAGGAGTCTATTGGAGGATAGAAAATGTGATCCTGTTCTGACAAATGGGGCTGCAAGCAACACGATTCAGAGTAGTAAAGGTTTTACATAAGGATGTGTATAGCCTCAAATTTGGATGGAGTGTGAGGAAGTGGTTGACATCATCTCAAAACTTTGAGACACTCCATATATGAAAATTTGAAAAAGGATTCAGAAGGCCACAAGGAAGTGATGCTTCTAGGGGTAATCTGGTTTTGATAAATACAACATACAGAAATCATTTTGTTAAAAGAACTGAAATATAGAAGGAGAGTGAGTCCTGAGAATTTAAATTGTCATCAAAGTAGAAAAAGTTGGGATCAGTGTTCTGCTCACTTCTTTCCAGTCAGATGATAGAAGGGGAAAATCATTATGGGTTTCAGATGTAAAAATCCATTAGACACAGTATCTTCTGGACAGGATTGCATTTTTAAAGAAAGTTGCTCTGTAATTAAAGGGTTATAATGTTGGGAACGTAGGCCCCATATAAGAATACAATATATATTTTTTTTTATCAGAGAAAAGAAGTAGGGATAGTAGTGAGGTGGTTCATTCTCTCTCCTCATCTTCAAAGACCTCTGAAAATAGGACAGGATGAAGTCTTTTTTTTTTTTTTTTTGATATTTTACCTATTTATTTGACAGAGAGAGAGAAAGAGCAAGAGAGGGGACACAAGCAGGGGGAGTAGGAGAGGGAGAAGCAGGCTTCCCGCTGAGCAGGGAGCCCGACGTGGGGCTTTATCCCAGGACCCTGGGATCATGACCTGAGCCGAAGGCAGACGCTTAACGACTGAGCCACCCAGGCGCCCCAGACAGGATGCAGTCTTAAGAGCACAAGTGAAGTAAAGAGGATTAACCACAGACAGGGACTACATTGGTGGTGAACAAAATTCTTAAGTGTCCTGGGGCACCTGGCTGACTCAGTTGGTACAGCATGCGACTCTCAATCTCAGGATTGTGAGTTCAAACCCCATGTGGGTGTGGATCCTGCTTAAAAAAAAAAAAAAAAAAATACTTAAGTGTACATTTGGGCACTGGATTACTTGCTTGGTGGTACAGGAAGCATCTTTAAAACAGGAGTTATTCAATTTTTGGCTCAATCATTGATACATATGTGATCAGGATAGCCTTCAGACAAACATAAATGAGGATGGGTTAGAATCAGCACTGGAAAAAATGGCCTAGGGAGGAGAAAATGTTATTCTCCTAATGGGTAATCAACTAACTTGTGTCATTAAACCAGAACATTAAAGAGTATAAGACTTCTTGTATCTTGATCTGCTGACAAGGAGACAATTCTTATACCTGAATTTGAAGAGCATTTAACAGCATATGAAAATATTAATGACAAGTAATTAAGTGGAAACAAGAGATCAGAATTCTTAATGTATTACCCAAGGTCTATAAAAAGTTTTTACATACAAGCAAAGAAAAAGGACAGAGGTAAATGTTTAAAATTATGATAATATAGAACTTTGGGAAAATATACTGGACTTGCATAAATGCTATTCTAGGTGTAACTCTAAATGTCTGAGAAACATGAGATTATTCATTCTAACATATGTGTTTTTAAAATATCTTCAACAATACCTTTTCACCAGAACTTGCAAATAAATGAATCCCTATTATTGTAAAGATGAAACTGAAGTACTTTAAATTGCAGAGGTTCACAGAGCAAAATACATAAAAAAGACGAATGCAAAATAGCACTTTCAATACTGCCCTCTAAAGAGAGAAAGGCCAGTGTTTCTGAAATAAATTTCTAAATTTAAAACGTATTTTCTGTATTCAGAATTTTGCATGTGATTAGAATGAAAGGAAAATCTCAAGAGAACAAAACATGAAGTAAAATGTGGACATTTGAGCAATTATCAGAGGAGACAAGACTTGAACCTAAGAACATTTTCTCAAAAGTAATTTTTCAGCTGTTAGATATCAAAAGAGGCCAGGCTTATTCTGTGTAAAGCAAGACTTCAGAATCCTGCTTTAAAAACTATTCCAATATGGAAATAATTCTTTATATTTTGTAGCTTTATGAATTCTTTCATCTAAGAATCTCAAAAAGGAAATGAAGTAAGTGCAATGATTGAATTTTTTGAATATTAATGACCTCAAGAAAAATGGAAGCAATCAAAAAGAAATACAAGTCTACTATAATGAAAGCCACTTTTTAATGTTATACATAAAGTTTGCTGGATAGTTATTGAAAAGTGAAAGCTGATAGCTATTGTTTTGTTCCTGAGTTTGTTTCTAAGGAGCATAATTATGCTACATGAGCAGGGTGGAGATGTCTCAGAAGGGAGCATGTGTTTTATTCTAGCAGGAAGCCATCGCTTTTATACCTATCAGAGCACTTGTATTCATGAAGTGTTTCCATATTAAAGCATAGAGTAACTGCATTCAGGATTGTTTACAACTCAAGGCCTCAAATAGAAAAAATAAAAAAAAACCACTTTTTTTAAATCTTAAAATGCTGCACTGTTCTTTATAGTCAAGGCCACTATTAAGTAGTAACACAGTGGCCTGCAAGATGTGATTTACAGGCCTCTAAAAGTTCCATCTGCTCCAAAATGAGAGTCATATATTTAAAACAGTTTATTAGGTAGCCATCTTCATCTAACCCCCTTCTGTCAAGCAGGGCCTCCACTTCCTCCAGTCTGGCTCAGCCTCGAAATAGAGCAAAGGGTTTGACGAGCATAGAAAGTACTAGATTTTACCTGTCTACTCTACTCCTGGCCAAATGCCTTTGTACAGTGCACGTACACAGCAGTATTCACAACACCCCGTTGCCCTACAGTTAAGAAGTCATTGTCAAAAAAGCCATCTGAAAATGCAAATTACATTACCTAGGAAGAGATAACACATATGTTTGAAGTTATATTAAGGGCTTAAATAAAATCAATGGCTTTTAAACTTTAATTACACTCCTGAAATGTTATTTGCTAGAATATATTACTGCTCACAGCTCTATTTCCCATAGAAGGGAAAGACATTGGCTAAATTCCCTGAGAAGGAAAAGCATGGAAGGAATACTTGTGGGTGGCTCACTGCTTCCCGCTGAAGACTTTAGGTACGTAACTGAATATGGGGGATAAGCTGCACATGTGTAAATCAACCCTTCTGGGCTTTCTCTATGAAGTTTTCAGGACCACATATCCTCAGGATGCACTTTTTTTTTTTTCTCTTGAATTCAGTAAACTCCCCGTCTCTCTGGGGATGCCTCTGACTGATTAGAGCAACTTAATTAAAAAAAAAAAAAAAAAAAAAAAGGTGAAGGGGATATATATTAGAAAACATTTAACTGTAGATCTAAGCCATAATTTCTAATTATCTTATCACTACAAATTTGACTCCTGTCTTATGTCTTAATTGATTCAGAAGTTGAGAGGTAAATAGAAGGTATTATTACACATTCTCTAATCTTCAATACTATTTTTTGATAGTAATCACTAAGATTACTTTTCTCTAATCATAAACTTTTTTATTTTTCAATTGCTTTGGATTTTAGAAAACATTTAGATATTGGTAATATCGCAGCATTATTACTTTGTAGTTCTTACATTTTCAGTATCAATTTGTGAAAAGTATTTATGGTTTGTTACTCTAGGACAAGTATAAAATTATTTGTACATCTTGTAAGCAGCTGTTAATCAAAAGAATTATAATCAATAGCTTTCGGTATAATTAAATGCAAAGGAGGAAAGACTAGAGTATTAAATGGAAAAATATAAAAATTTAAAACAGTAGAGAAAAAGAGAAAACCAGCAAAATCTTCCCCATTTTAAAACCTTGCCAAGAAATTCCTACCCTGGATTGTCAGTAAACAGCCCATGCTGAAAAACCAATTTATTTGAAAGGAAGAGTTAATTATTATATAATTTAAATGGAATGTCCAGTAATATTAGAATCTCCAGATGCTATCCATTTGCAAAAGAAAACCATAAGCAGTAATGTAAAGGCAGAAAATCTGTATCACAGAAAGGCATGGTGTAGATTTATGCCTGTCAAAACAAAATAAAGAAAACCAAAATGAGCTTTGAAAAAGAAGGTCTGTCCAGACCATACCTGGCTTTAATGATGAGAAAGAAACTCACTAGATGAATTATCAAGTCCTGCATGTTTATTAATAACATAATTTTAAATCTGATAATCTAAATCACCATAAATTATCAAAGGGAAAGTAAATAAAGTCTCTGCTGACAAATGAGGGAATGTGTTTATGCCACCTGAAAAAAACACACCCAGAGAATGGTAAATATTTCTACATTTCAGATGAATCAAGGAACATAGGAAGATCAACCTAAAATCAAGCCTGAAGAAAAATGAACCATGTACATAAACGCTTAGCTATTTTCATTGGGTAAGGTTTTGTGATTCTCCTGGAGTTCTAGACAAATAATATTTGATCTGAATTCAAAGTGAGAATACCTAATCCTGTATCAGCCATTGCTGGCACCATAAATTCTTCAAATGATACCGCCTAAGAATTCACTAAAACTATGGTTAATTTCTCATGAGAGACAATGGACTCTGACAAACAAACTGAGGGTTCTAGAGGGGAGGGGGTGGGAGGATGGGTTAGCCTGGTGATGGGTATTAAAGAGGGCACATTCTGCATGGAGCACTGGGTGTTATGCACAAACAATGAATCATGGAACACTACATCAAAAACTAATGATATAATGTATGGTGATTAACATAACAATAAAAAAATTTTAAAAAACTATGTTAATTTCTACCCCACTGTTAAAAAAAGATATATATGTATGTATATATGCATACATACAATTGTCATCTGTATAACTATATTTTACAATTATACAGCTATTTTACATATATTAAAATTACATATATTTTTGTAATGGAGGGATAAAGTTCACTGTTACTAAGCATTGGTTAAGGAAAACAAATACTTCTACTCAATGTGGAACATTCATGAATTAGTCACAAACTACTTCATGAGAATTGGGGAGCAAAGAATAATCTGAGTACATGAAAGCTAGTAATGATTTTTCAAAATGAAAAAAATAAGAATATTTTGAATATGAAAATAAAGCTAAAAGTTTTGTGTTAAAAATTTTAAATGATTACAACTCAGACAATGCAAGGAAATATCATTTAGAATACAAAATTCAGGATAAAAAATGTTGACAAAAGGTGAACTGAAATAACTGTGTGCCATGACATGAGAGAATTTTGGAGAAATGTCTTAATTCAAAGCCTTAGTTTCTTCATCTACAAAGTTTACGTATATTGGGGGGTTGTATGGATTAAATGATGTAGGTGTCTAACTTAGAGTAAGTTCCCAATAAATGAAGGGGAATTGCCAAACTAAAAGCAACTATATAAATCAAATTCCCTTCCCAAGTGCTAAAGAAATTTCTATCACAGTGAAACATATACAGTAAATTCTAAGTGGCTTTTAGGTATTTACCAAATGGCCTTTTAGGCTCCTCTCAATGATAAATCTAAACAGAAGTTTATATTCAGTGAGTCTCATCTCTAGCAGTAGGCATTTAAGAGTAAGGGATATTTGGATATATCCAGGATAGTAAATTAATCTTCTGATACTTTCTTATTAAAATTTAATTTAGCATTTTACAACTTCTTCATTATATGGTTCAATGAGATATGACATCAATTTAAAATAAAATAGACACCTTACAATAAGCATGCATTTATTATAAAATCATTCTCATCATATATTATAAAAGTCTTATGTATTATATTTTCAAATATTATATTTAAAAATATTTTATTATGAATTCACCCTTTTGAAATATATTGAAGGACAGCACTGGCATAAAGTGCATTCTAATTTAAACTACAACTAGATATAAAAGTTAAATATTTATAAATGGAGTTCTAAATCTTCAGGCTCAGTTATTCATTTGATAACTATATTCTTCTGACCTTTTTAAAAATGTAGTCAGCACTGTTGCAGAGAAAATTGCAGCTAAGAGATGATGCACTGTAAAAACATAGGAACATTCAAAAGAAGTGAATACATCTAGAAAAAATTATGCTTGGAACATTTTCATTTATTTCAAGGATTTTAAATGAAAGCTTAGAAACACATTCCCCCTAAGGCTTTAAACAGCATAGCCTGGATTGTTTCAATCCCCATAAGGTCTATTTCTTGAATGGCTTTTACATGTAAGCAGAACAACCTTCTGCAATTGACTTCAAATATGTTTCCGTATGCCTCATAGGAACAGAGATGAGAAAAAAAATGTTACACCCCATGAATACTAGAGACCAGCATTCATGTATTTAAAGTTATTTTTAAAGACTGTGTCTACAAAGTACAGCATGAATTAATAATTTGGCAAATGTCTAGTCAATGTAATCAAAAACAAAACCAAAATTCAGGATGAAATACTAGCTTAGAAACTTGTGTGTGATAATTGCCAAGCTGCTTCTTGACCTTGTGATGCATAGATCTGAAGCATTTAAAAATCTACTTCTCATGGGCTCTGCTTTCAGGAAGATGGAGGAGATTTACTTTTCTCTATTCTTCCAATTAAGTAATCCTAAAAACTCGAACATTGTGTGTAAAGCAAACATAGACTTTCGAAGGGAGAGAGAAAAAGGCAGACTGGATGGGAAGCTTGAGACCCAAAATATGACATGGGGGTAGGTCCCTCAGTTTTCTTTTTGCTTCATACATCTCAGACTTGGAGCCAAAGACGTCAGCCCCCAGGAAACACCGAAAGTCACAGACAGTAAGATCCCCAGCAAAAGCCTTTTTCTAGCCAAAGGAATAAGAAGTAAGCAGCCTAAAAGGACAGAAAAACTTTTAGACAATAATTGCTTTCTTATTGCCAAACCCCACAAACGTTTTTTTTTTTAAACCATGGCCCCACCTTTGCCTGTGTTATCAGAGCTGTGTGGGAAGCCTAGACTTCAGCTCCTGCTAGTTATAACAAGGCACCTATGAAAGCTAATTTTATCAACTTGACTGGCCATGGGTGCCCAGACATTTGGTCAAATATTATTTGGGGTATATCTGGTCTGTGCAGTTGTTTCTGGATGATCTTCATATTTGAATTGGTAGACTGTTTAAAGCACGATGCTCTCCCCAGTGTGAATGGCCTCATTAATCCAGCTGAAACTTGAACAGAACAAAAAACCTGACCTTCCTGT
This sequence comes from Halichoerus grypus, assembly GCF_964656455.1. Lineage (NCBI taxonomy): Eukaryota > Metazoa > Chordata > Mammalia > Carnivora > Phocidae > Halichoerus > Halichoerus grypus. The sequence goes on from NC_135714.1 coordinate 47,729,261, forward strand.
GAGTAAGAGGGACCGTCTCCTGCTTAACTGTTTTTGAGCTGCTACATCAGTTTCTTCCTGCCTTCAGACTCAAACTAAAACATGGGTTTCTTCTGGGTCACAAGTCTGCTTGTCTTTGAACAGGAAATACACCATCAACTCTCTTGGTTCTCAGGCCCTCGGACTCAGATTGGAACTATATCATTGGCTCTTTTGGGTCTCCAGCTTGTTGACTCTAAAACTTGAGACTTCTTAACCTATATTATATATATTATGTGAGCCAATGCCTTGTAATAAATCTCTTCATTCAGACAGACAGACACACACACACACACACACACACACACACACACATTTGTTTGCTACATATGAGATACAATGAGGAAATATGGATGTGTATATACATATTTGTATATATACCCTATTGGTTATATTTCTCTGGATAATCCTGACTAATACATCACCCCAAACCCTCCTCCCCACAGTAGGGTGGTGTCAGAAAAACCAATTGGGGAGTCAGGACTTTCACTCCCACAAGGCAGTAATGAACCATTTTCCTATGGTATCAGTGGAGCTGACAAGGGGAGTCTGGATTTACACCACCACTAGGTAATCACCTCCTACTCCCCTCTGAGGTAGTGTCGGGAAAGTCTCGTGCAGAATCAGAGCTTTCACTATCACCACCCAGAAATGAGGTCACTCCGTATGACAGAAATAACACCACTGACTGTGGTGTCAGTGATAACCATGTGGGGATCAGTAATGAGACACTCTTTCCCACCCCAGCCAGAGATATTATTGGAGATATAGTGAGACCCAGAACTCCCATACATAGCAAGTAGTAATGAGGAGTCTTCTCCTCAGGTATCAGTGGATCCTGATTGAGGAACCTAGATATCTACATCCATTTGGCAGTGTTAGGACAGTGCCCCTACCACCACTTTCTTGTGTCAAAGTGGTGTGAAAGGAAGCCAGCTAAAATAGAAGTTTAAGTAAGATCTCCAGTCTTGTAACATATTATTCAAAATGTCCAAGTGTCAATAAAAAAATCACTTGTCATATCAAGAACCAGAAAGATCTAAGACTAAATGAGAGAAATAAAAGACAGGGAATTGATGTCAACACCAAGATGAAAAGGATTTTAGAATTCTCTGACAAATATTTTAAAGCAGCTGTCTTAAATGTGCTTCAAAGAGCAATTTGAAACATGCTTAAAACAAAAGAAAGCATTGAACATCAGAAAATAAAAAGTTGAGCAAAAAAAGACAATATATAAAGAAGAACCCAGTGAAAATGTTAAAATCGAAAAAGGAGAGATTAAAAACTCAACATATGAGCTCATGTGCACAATGAAGAAAATAGAAGAAAGAATCAGTAAAATTGAATAAAGAATGATAACAATTGCCCAGTTAATGAACAGAAAGAAAATAGACTGAAAAAATAAATGAACAGAGACTCTGGAACCTATGGAACTATGAAAAAAAAATTTAAAAAATCATGTCATTGAAGTCCTGGAAGGGAAGGAAGAAGGTTGAGGCTGAAAAAAGCACTTAAAAAACAAATGACTGAAATGTTCACAAATTTGGCAAATGATATTAATGTACAGATACAAGAAGCAAAGTTTATACCAAACTCAGCAGCTGGAAGAAATCCACATCAAGACATAGTCACAAAGTCAAAATTTCTTAAAACTAAAGACAAAGGAAAAAATCTTAAAAGTAACAAGAGAAAATAATCATATTATACGGGAAAAACATTTCAAATGATACTGATTTCTCACTGGAAACCATGAAGGCTGAGGAAAGTTGCACATTATGTGTCATGCACTTAAGCAAAACACTACCAACCCGGTATCCAATGTCCAGCATAAACATCCTTTGAGAGTGAAAATGAAGTCAAAACATTCCCAGATGAATGAAAACTAAGAAAATTTGTTGCTAACAGACATACCCTAATAGAATAGCTAAAGGAAGTTATCTAAACAGAAAGGAAACAATGAAAGAAAGAATCTTAGAATATCAGGAAGGGAGGAAGAACAGAGTAAGTAAATATATGGATAAATACAATAGACTTTCCTTCTATTGAGTCTCCTAAATTATGTTTGAAGCAAAAAATTATGGCACTGTCTGATTTGGTTCTAAATATATGTAGAGAAAATATTTAAATCAATTTTATCATAAACAGAAGTTAAGGAGATATAAATTCATGTGTAAATTTTCTACACATGACTTGAAGTTGAAAAATAATGATCCCAGAGACTGAGAGTTATAAATTATAACAATAAAAATTGTATTTGTACCAAAAAAAATATCTAGAGCAACCACTAAGCAAGTTATACAAAGAGATACACTTAAAAATAGTAGAGATAAATCAAAATGGAATTCTACAAGATGTTCACAGACCCTACAGAAAGTCAGGAAAAAGTAAACAGGAAGTGGAAGATCTGTATAGTAGAAATAATAAGATATTAATGAATGAAATTGACAAAGACAAAAATAAATGGAAAAATGTCCTGTGTTCACGGATCAGATGAACTTATATTGTTAAAAAGTTCATACTACTCAAAAGCTCTTCTAGATTCAATAAAATCCGTATTATAATTGTAATGGCATTTTTTTAAGAAATAGTAAGAATAATCCTAAAATTCATATGGAACCACAGAAAACCCTAAACATCTGAAGAAATTGCAAGAAGGAACAAAGTTGTAGGCATTACACTTCCTGACTTCAAACTATATTACAAAGGTATAGTAATAAATAAAAATGTGATACCGGCATGAAAACAGAAGAGTAGATCAATGGAACAGAATCAAGATTCCAGAAGTAAACCCCCATGTATACAGTAAACTACGATTTGACAAGGGAACCAAGAACACTCAATGGGAAAAGGATAGTGTCTTTAATAAATGATGCTGGGAAACTAGAATAACATACAAAAGAATGAAATTTGACCTCCATCTTACACCACTCACAAAAATAAACTCAAAATTAATTAAAAGTTAAACATAAGACCTGAAACCATAAAACCCCTAGAAGAAAACAGGGAAAAAACCTTCTAACAGTGGTCTTGGCAATGATTTTTTTGGATTTGACGCCAAAAGCACAAGTAACCAAAGCAAAAATAAACAAATGGAACTACATCCAACTGAAAAGCTCATGCACTATAAAACAAACAGTCAACAAAATGAAAAGATAACCTATGGAATGGGAAACAAATTGCAAACCATCTACTGATAAGAGATTGTTTCCAAAATATATAAGAAAAAAATGTATAAGGAACCCCATACAACTCAATACGAAAAAGATTTAAAGATGGACAGAGGATCTGAATTTTTCCAAATAAGACATATAATAGGTACATGACAAGGTGTCCAACATCACTAATCACCAGGGAAATGTAAATCAAAATCGCAATAAAGTATCACTTCAGACCTGTTAGAAATAGCTATTAGCAAAAGATAAGAGATAACCAGTATTGATGAGAATAGGGAGAAAAGAGAACCTTTTTGCGCACTGTTGGTGGGAATGGAGTTTCCTCCAAAAATTAAAAATAGAACTACCATATGATCTAGCAATCTCACTTCTGGGTATATATCTAAAGGAAATGGAATCACTCTCATGAAGAGATACCTGTAACCCATGTTCATTACAGCATTATTCACAATACCCAAGATGTCTGTCTACAGATGAGTGGGTAAAAAAGATGTGGTATGGTGTGTGTGTGTGTGTGTGTGTGTGTATGAATATATATAATGGAATATTATTCAGCCTGAGAAATAAGGAAATCCTGCCATTAGTAGCAACATGGATGGACCTTGAGGGCATTATACTAAGCGAAATAAGTCAGTCAGAGAAAGACAAATGTTGTATAATCTCACTTACATGTGAAATCTAAAAAGGCCAAACTCACAGTAATGGGATAGAATGGTCATTACCAGGGGCTGTGAGTTGGGGGAACTGTTGGTCAAAGGGTACAAATTTCCAGTAATAAGATGAATACGTTCTGGGGATCTAATATACAGTATGGTGACCATAATTAACAATAGTGTATTATATACCTGAAAGCTGCTAAGAGATTAGATCGTATATGTTTTCACCACACACACACACACACACACACTCCAGAATAATTGTGTTGAGGTGATAGAGTTGTTAACTAACCCTACTGTGGAAATTATTTCCCAATATATACATGTATCAAATTATCATGTTGTATTCCTTAAACTTATACAATTTTATACATCAATTATACCTCAATATATCTGGGAAAAATAAAAAATAAAAGGTTCTTTTTTTCATTATGTTGAGAAAAAAACAAAATGTGTATTTTTCTATCAGAATAGTTTTAATAAAGAGGCAGATTTTAGAAACCTGATGGTTATAATCCCATGATGATAATTTTCTTACAATGGTAGCATAATTTTGAAGGATGGCAATACATATTCCATTGTATATATTTATCTTGAATCAAACAGTTTTTCAAAAATGTATTTTCATATATTCTAACCAGTAAGCTCATTATGATAACATGATAATTGTAATTGGGAGGAAATTGTGATTAACATTATACTTTTTAAATTTTTTTTTTCAGAGTCTGCTAAATTGCACTAATTTGTTTTTAAAGAAGTATTTAATGTGTGAGATTTATGGAAAGATGATGGAGATTCTTGCCCAAGGAAATTAAATTGTGATCAAGTAATTTACTATCATAGAATCCCAAGTCCTTACAATCTAAATTTAAAATACATATTGCGGGGCGCCTGGGTGGCTCAGTCGTTAAGCGTCTGCCTTCGGCTCAGGTCATGATCCCAGAGTCCTGGGATCGAGCCCCGCATCAGGCGCCCTGCTCAGCGGGAAGCCTGCTTCTCCCTCTCCCACTCCCCCTGCTTGTGTTCCCTTTCTCGCTGTCTCTCTCTCTGTCAAATAAATAAATAAAATCTTTAAAAAAAAAAATAAAATAAAATAAAATACATATTGCACAAAATATTAAAGATAAAGAGTATATGTATATTAAAGGCAATTTGACTACACTATATAATTCTATTTATATAAATTCTATATCCTCTGTAAGTCAGATTATTGAGAAGAGAAATTTCTTTCAGTTGGAATATATATATGTGTGTATATATATACACACACACATCTATATACACACACACATACACAAATATATGTATTTCAAATATATGTATTTGAAAATAAAAGGCATAAAATTATTCATGTTTTCAGTAGATATCTGCAGTTAATATCTATTACTATAATTAACTAAGGCATTCATAAAGAAATAAAGTGAGCTAAAATTAAATACATAGGGCAGAACTGTTTAATCTTATTATGAAGAACAAAGAAACAATTTTGCCAACATAATATAACTACTCAGAGTAGGTGGCACTTAACACACATTGGTATTATGTTGGACAAACCTTTTTGCCCTTCCCTTTCTGTATTATGTGAAGCTCAAAGAAAGGACACTTAACTAAGCTTTAGAAGTGACACACATTGAAAATAGGACAAGAATTCACAAAATAGAAACTACTGACCAAAGAGACATTTCGTTCGTTTCATGTCCCTATTTTATTCCATTTATTTCCATTTATTTTAAAGCATCTCTCCTTGTTGTTTTGTTCTTTTACTTGGCTAACTGAATCATCAAGGAGGATTAATGTGACTTTCAACCACCATGCACTTCTTTTTCCTTTTTCTCCGCACTCTTCTTACCCACCCAGGCCAAAGTTCCTTTGAAGTCAATGGGAAGTTCACATCAGAGATGATTAGTAGGGTTCAGAGAAAACCAGAATAGCTTCCTGACAAAGGCATTGTACCTTTCCACAAATATCTCCAGCCTGGAGTGTCACAACTCTTTTCTAAAAATCCAAGTTACTTACCTATTCAATCGAGCCCACTTTTAGTCCCTGTGCCTTAGATCTGAGTCAGGCTGTTTGTTTGCTTGGGACAAATCTCTCTTTGGGTTGCATATTGAACCATGAACTTTTCCTCTCAGGACTTCTCCCATAGTGTGCAACTATCTCTGTGTGTCATCCTCCATAGAACGTTGTAAAGGACCTGAAGAATTATGACAGAGTGAAATGGGAAAGGTAGCTGCTGACAGGACAAAAATGATGAAACGGATATATTTTGAGACAGCTGCTGCACTCTGACAGCAGACTGAAAGCCAATCAGGCAAAGCACCACGGCCAATACCGAAGAAAAGTCTGGCAGAGGGGTGAAGCACGCTCTCATAATTATGGGAAATAGAGAAGCATTTGCCATGGGAAGAGGACCAGCGACATTCTGAATCTGCCTCTGCTGCTAGCCCCTGCATACCTTTGGGCGAGACAAAGTGCCTCTTGGAAACTATTTTTTAATGAAAGCAGTTTGGAGAAGAAATCTGGTTCCTTCCAGAATCTCATCATGAGAAATGTCACAGAATTTACTCATCCAAATGTTTTCATCATTATCACCGGTGCTGGCGACTAGTTGGAATTTAAGGTACAAGAAGCAAAGTAATCCACAAAGGACCATTAAATATACAGAGGAAAACAGGATATAAGAAAGAAATAAATCAAATGTCATGTCTTCAGAAATGTCACTAACATGAAAATAAAAACTGGAAAGTCGAGTAGCTGTAGCTAGCATAATGTCATGTGCAAAAAGATCCTGATTTTGGATGGAAATGTCTTCTTGTACCTCACATATCATCCTGTCATATGTAGCTACTTCTTATTTTGATCTCGATAAAGATATGAAAAGAAAAAAAACCTTCCTGCCAACCTTTTCATTACACAGATCTTTTTTTTAGGCAAAACAGACACATGATTCTTAAGTATTTTTCTTATCATTCTTTTTAACTATTTCTATTTCTAATTACTTATGGTGAGTGTGATTGCGGAATTCTTCGATATCAAATGTACTTTTGCATGGCCTACAAGGATATTAAAAGCATAGAGCTGCAAATGTTAGAAAATCCATTAAATATTTTTTTTTTCTTTTAGCAGAAACCTTTTACATGAAACCTCAGCAGGCACATGAATTTCATAGAAATAAGCCAGGAATGAAGTAATGGAAGGAAGACCAGCATCCAACAGAGGTTAAGGGGTAAGAACAAATTAAGTCTATTTTGATTATGGATAAACTAACTTATTCAGTGCAAGACAAATTCCAGGGATATTTTATTTCATGAACAACATTAATTCAAGCAAAATCCATAAATATGAAACAAGTTTGTAGGAAATAAAAATATAGAAAACAGTATTTAATTGGGGGGAAAACAGATAAGGGAGAAGAAAAATCCATCAGGTCTGAAATATGGTAAAACATTCCATAACCAAATTAACACAGCAGCTTTAAGAAATTCCAGTTATTTGATAATGAGCATGACATAAGAATAGTTCTCAGCAAATAAGGTATTACTTTCTGTGGCAAATTTTTTCTTCAGAAAAATAATTGGTTTCTGAGTCAATGCCTTTCCAGACAATAATTAATGAGAGCCACTGACAGTGGATTGAAGAAAACAATACTCACGGGTTAACTGTGGGAGAAATCAGTTCACTATCTCAGCTTATGGAATAAATTGTTAGTTACTTAAAAAAAAGGATGAACATAAGAGAATGCATATATATTTCTCAGTATGACATCATCATTATATTGGCCTATCTAAACAGGAAGTAGAGCCAGGACGTAAGCATATTTCATTTATACATTATTAATAGAATGAGTTATATAATGAAGGAAAGATTAATTCACTATAAGTGTAGTTGGCTGGCTCTAAGTAATTGTTAGCTACAAAAGCAAATCAGAATTAACTTCAAAATTTATTTCTAAAATTATGCTACATATTTGCTCCACTGTTATATATTGAGAAATATGTTTGCAGATCCTGAAAAGTCTATTCTTTCTAATTTAAGTGATCCATCTGTTTCATTGAATTATCAATAGACACTATATTAATAAGACTGTAAGATAAATTTGAAGTTTCGAGGAGAAAAATATTTCAACATACATTATGTCTATTATTTTCGAAAATTTAAATACTTAATAATATAAAAGGGGAATGTAAAATATGCTTGAAATTTATTGATTTATTAAATCCCTGCCTGCTGTGAATCAAAGATAAGTAGGAAGAACCTAAATGAATAACAAATGGCTAATTTGAAATTGTTGAGTGCTTTCAAAGCTCACAAGTCAATCAACACACCTCAGTGATAAGAATTTTTACAATTCAGTCAGAAAAATGGTAGAAAAATATAAATACATTATGGTCATCTTTAGGTTGCAGGATAATTACATTATTTCTTTTCAATTAACTAATTATGTAGTACAAATTTCCTAGGTATCTTTTTAAGTGTGTCCTCAAATTATATTCCCATTGTGCAAGCGAGGAAACTAAAACATAAGTTTACTGAAAAGAGACATATTAATTATACTAATTATAAATTAGTATGCTCTGCCAGATGTATAACATTTTATCATTATTTTGAGGGTTCATATAATCTTCTTTTTCAATAAGAAGTCAATTGCATAGTCAAGGAATTTGGATAGAACCAGGAAATTTACCAATACAGATAGTTTAAACAAGATCCTCTGAGCTTAAAATTAAAAACAAAAGAAGTTCTTCATTAAAAAAAAAAAAAAAAAATTGTGCCAGAAAAAGAAATCATGACTTAGTTTTGGTTTTTGTTTTTTTGTTTTTTTTCCTTATGAAGAAGGAAGAAATTAGTGACAGGCAGACAGAAGAAAGGAAGAGAGGGGATGTGGGAGGAATGGAGGAATGAAAGATGGGAGAAGTGGAGAAGGGACACAAGAAAGGAGAGAGGAAGGGGTCATTATTCTGTTGGACTTCTTTCAATAGATTTTATTTTAAATATCAAATAAGTATTTAAGGTTGATTACCTTGTGTATCAGTAAACTGATCTCTTGGATATATTTTTTTCAAGATTTTAAAATTATTTATTTGTCAGAGAGAGGGAACACAAGCAGGGGCAGCAGCAGGCAGAGGGAGAAGCAGGCTCCCCACTGAGCAGGGAACCCGATGTGGAGCTCAATCCCAGGACCCTGGGATCATAACCCAAGCGGAAAGCAGATGTCCAACTGACTGAGCCACCCAGACATCCCTCTTGGATACATTTTATAAATGAGAAAAAAAAAAAAATCGTAAGAAGCTAAGATATTAGCAAAAGCCAATATCAAATGTTAGTTCTCTATTTTGAAAAAAAAAAAAACTATAAAAACATGTGATAACTAAAAGGGAGTTCTGTTTAAGCAAGGTACACTAACATTAGAAAATGTTTCCAAATGATGGGCACCCTGAAGCAGAATGTATTTGTGAGAGAAAATGTATTATAATTTCACCTTAAGCAAATGTAAGCACAAATCTACCATGTAGGGATTGTCCAACATTGAGGGATGACCTTCCTACTTCCTACAATGGCATTCATGGGCTAACAGCTACTCTGTTTATATGACAGATCCTTGAATTACTTGGTCAACCATCAGTGGACCAAGGGTGGGGAGAGAATCATCTATAAAGTAGCAGTTTCATGACTCAGGCTGGGGTAATCAACAATGAAAAGTGCTGATGAAATGTCAACTCAAAATTATTTCCTTTTGCTAAAGTAAAACCCTATGAGATCCTGAATAACTAAGTTTGCTCCCACGGGAAAGTAACAATGGTTTCCTCAGTAATATAGAGTACTACAGTTTGATGAGACTTACTTTCCACAAAAACAAAGCAATATTCTTCCAGTGTCCTGTGGAGAGTCTTTCTTCTAAACTTGGTCAAGAGGGCTGGTCCTGGCCTGCATCTGGATTGCTTCTCTAAAAGAGGATTATCCTCTTCATATAGCTTTGAAGCAGTACTTCTCAGCACAGAAAGATTTTTTTTTTTAATTAAGATCCTGTCAGTATCTGCACTCTCTTTCATTTTATTTACTTATCTAGTTGTACATGTAAAACTAGACAATGAAATATTTCATTTTTTAATATAGACGAGAGAAAAACAAATGCCTTCATGTGACTGGTAGCTAAAGAGCTGGGTATAAAAGCTTTTGTGTTAGTTAATGTTTGATGAGAGAAGGAGAAGGACTCTCAATGGTATAGAAAATGAAATTATTATAACAATTATACTTTGTGCATTTGTGGAAGCAGGTTCAGGAGTTGAGTGGCTATGGCCTCTGCTTCTGGTTTTAGGCCTGAATTCAGGTTTAGAGGTTGGAAAGGAAAGGTAAATGCATAGTTGAGGGGAGAGCAAGAATTAACTGGAAGCCTTATCTGTCTCTCACCTCTTCCAACCTCTATGATAAGAGAGGTTGCGTGCAGGAGAGCCTGGCCATCTTCACTGTGGAACTGTACTCTCAGTGTCTCAGGATTTGGGGAGTTGAGAGAGGAGATCCAAAGAGGACAGAATGAGCTGCAGGTCTGACTTCTGGCCCCAAACAACAGATGAGTAATGTATGGAAGCAGCAGTAGCCCCGGGCCCTGTGCAAACTTCAAAGCATAAAAATGAATGAATGAACAAACAAACAAACAAACAAACAAATAAATAATGGGCTGCTTCTCCTCCTACACAAATTTCTCTTATGGCCAACCTAATTTGACAGCAGGTCATGAAGGAAATCTGCGAAACAGAGCTCCAGTTTAGCTAAATTGACATAGTAAAAAGACACCATAGGTTTCATTGTAGAAAGCCAATGAAGAACACAGGCATAGATCTTTTTATACATCTTAACTGCAAAGATACATAAAAGGTTTCCTAAGATTGTGCACAGGCTGCCTCAGGTTGTGAAGAAGTCTCCGTAGGCTTTAGTCATAACAAGAGCGCCTGAATAATCTGCCCAATCCAGAAGAGGACATCTGATGCCCACAATGGAAAATAAGCCAGAAGAAACAAAAAAACTTCGTAAAAATTGTATATGCTCAAACAGTCCCTTTACACTTTCACAAATAGATGAGTAGATGATGTCGATAGACACAAATATATATATATAAAATATAGATATATAAAATTTTGAATAATTTATTTTTTAAATAGTTGAAGATACATCAGTACCATCAGCCATGATAGTTCAGAGCTTCTGAGCTCAAACTGACATTTGATCAGAAAAGATCTTTAATGATCTTCACATTAAAAAACCTGTATTCCCTTCCCACATTTAATTTAGCAAGAAATAAGTGAAAGCCTTACATTTTGGTGAGACAAATCCATTTGAATTTCAGGAATACACAAATTTTTTAGTCGGGGAGAACAGTTTTAAATATTGTTAATATTTATCCCATGCAATTATGAGTATATATGTTTTCATGCGATGCAGTTCACAAAACAAAGTACTTGCTATCCTGTGAAATGTCTCCTTTTAATCCAATATATAGTAGATGTGAGTTGCCATAAGAATATTGATTTGAATGCAAATTTCTATGTGTTGAGGGCCTTATCAAGTGCTTATTTGAATAACTTGCAATAGACTGGCTTTTATTACAATCGAGTATGGACATGAAAAAATAATTTTGAAATTTATTTATCTATCTATCTGTCTTCATTTATCTCTAACCTGCCATGTTTTATTCAAAACAGATCCTTGGGATGCAGTTGGGTGGCTCAGTTGGTTTAGTGTCTGACTCCTGATTTCAGCTCAGGTTATGATCTCAGGGTCCTGAGATGGAGCCTGCTTAAGATTCTCTGTCTCCCTCTGCCTTTCCCCCCTTGCTTGTTTGTGCACGTGCATGCATGTGCACACACTCTCTCTCTAAAATAAATAAAAAAATCTTAAAGAAAAACCAGATCCTTAGGATTTTAGCACTAAGGTCCTCCAAGAGATTCAACCAGGATATCATGTTATACTCTAACATCTCACTCCTAGAGTATCCACTTAGTGATTATAGGAGTGCCTTAGAGCAGGATGGGGAAGCTATTGAAAAGAAAAAGAAGGACATTGAATACCAAGATATGGAAAGAAATTAAGTAAGAAATAAAAAGAAGTGAAAAGAAAAATAAGAAAAGGACAGGCGGCACCAGGGTAGCTCAGTCAGTTAAGTGTCCAACCCTTGATTTCGTCCCAGATCAAGATCTCAGGGTCCTGGGATCCAGTCTCATATCAGGCTCCGTACTCAGGAGGGAGTCTGATTCTCTCTCAGTGCCTCTCTCCCCATTCTCTCTCTCTCTCCCCCTCTTTGTCTCTCAAATAAATACATTCATAAATAAATAAATAAATACATCTTTAAAAAAGGAGAGAAAAATTAGCTTTCCTTTGTTGACTAGTTATCAAGGAATAGTGTTAATTTTTTCTCTCTCTGTGTTTCTTTCTCTCTCTCTCACACACATACATACAAACACACTCACCACACACATGCACACCAATAAACAACATTAAAAAAATAACTTACTGTGCACTGTAATAAGATCTATAAACACAACAAAGGTTAAAAAACAGAGAACACATAGGATAATTGTGGGAACTTCTATCTCCTTTATCCCCCATCCCACCAGAGTCCTGGTTCCCACTCTACGTCTAACAAATGATTATCCATTGTCATAGCTAAACTTGCCTATCCACTCTTTCAAGCTTTCCCTAACCCTACTGAATTGGTCATCCCCATTTTGTGTGGTCTAAATATTTGTGACAATTCTAAGTGATCTTCATGAAAATTAGTGCTAGTAATTATAACAGATACTTTATCAATGAAAGATATAATAGATACAATATTATGTTATATATTATGTAATATGTAGATACCATAATGGACACAAGTTGAGTTTGAGACTGTCTGTAAGAATGTATTTGTAAGCAGTTGAAGCCTGAGCTACAATTATGGGCCTCAGGCTCAGAAGAGTAGTTTTGTTTAATTTTCATAGTAAATCTTTAAAACAAACGTCTTTTCACATTGTTTATAGAGTTGAACCCTACAGAATTTATTTATCTTCAATAAAAAGTCTTACAATGAGTAGAAGAAATAAGATTGACCTCAGGTGTTTTCAAAATACCCATTTCTCAGGGAATTGCAATCTGCATAACAACTGTATTCTCTATTTGTTTTGAGCACCCAGCAGAGGGCCTGGCTCATATAAACACCTGATACTTATTTCTTATGCATTCAAAGTTGATATGTGCCAATGTGGTTCTTTCAGTTGTCTTTGGTTGTTGCCTGTTCTGATTGCTCAGTTCAACTACCTTCCCAGTTTTAGAGAAATTTGAATTCACTTCTAGCTGTACCATTTCTTCACCCTATATTGATTTCATACTAAAAAAAAAATAAAAATAAAAATAAATGTCAGTAATAGCAAAGAATTCTCTTACTGGGCTAATAAAATTAGTAAGTCCTCATTGATCAATGGAGATAAATGATGAACAATTTAATGTATGTTTATTGCATATTTAATTATTTGTTCAGAGACTTGATGATTTAACCTATAGGTTAAATAAAATGCAGATATATGCATTAGTTAAAATTAGTTGAAATAAGTGCGGCCAATCCATTAAGCAGCAGAACTGAGGTTTTGCTTAACTGAAGCTTTAAGAGTCTTAGCAAAGGAGATATAGATATTAACTCTGAGTAGGGTCAGAAAGGAAAGTCTACTGGAGTGTCTGGGTGGCTCAGTCGGTTGAGCGTCTGCCTTCAGCTCAGGTCATGATCCCAGGACCCTGGGATAGAGCCCCGCATTGGGCTCCCTGCTCAGCGGGGAGCCTGCTTCTCCCACTCCCTGCTTCTCCCCCTCCCTTTGCCCCTCTCCCCCTACCCCTGTTCTCACATGCTCTGCTCTCTCTCTCTCTCAAATAAATACATTAAAAAATCTTAAAAAAAAAAAAAGAAAGGAAAGCCTACTGCTTATGGCATTTCCTAACTTGTTAAAAAAAAAAAAAAGGAAAGGCAAGTAGCTGAGTTCAGTCTTCTTTATAGAGAAAGAATGAGTGGAGAAGAAAATAATACGTAAGAGATGCAACTGATTTGTATGACTATTAGGTTAAATTTAAAGTTTGGCAATATCTCAATCTACTGATGGGAACTCAGTTGTTCAGCTCTTTCCAAAAATCCTTGATCACAATAATAAATAGGTACATAGACCTACAAAGTTATTTGAAGCCTCTGGTAAAGCATTTAGAAACATGCATTTTAACAAATGTACCAGTTAATTTTTGTGTTTATGCACATTTGAGAAACACAGACATACTGAACTTTTAAGTAGGAAAATATAATTTAGATTCTTAGCTCTCCTGTTAATTATCTATATGACTTTATATATAAATTTTCTTTAGTTAACCTTAGCAGAATTTTAATGAGTGTTTATTATGTTTAGAAAGGGTTTTATGCTTGGTGCTTCAGTTGAATATCTTATTTTATCAAGTAACAGGTTCGAAAGAGATGCTTTCAAATGTCTTTTCTAGTTTTACAATGTTGATACCATAAAACAGGCCCATTTGTTTTTTGTTTATCTGATGTGTTATTTTTAAGAGATTTATGGGAACGTAGTTTAATTAGAAAATGTTGACATGAAAGGGTTATATTAACAGAAGTTAAGCACATTGAGATTATCTCAATAGCTTTCTGACATACACAATTTCAGACACATTAAACTAATCAAATGAGATACAGCTTTGATTACATGAGTCACTTATACTGAGAGTGAGAATTTTTTTTTTTTACATAATGATATAACAATATCAGTGAGTATAAAATGTATGTATTTGACTTTGCTGAATCAGTTTTGTGACAATCTGGATTAACTGTTTTTAGGATACAATTAAACTAATTTATAAAGTAAATGTGTACTAATCTCCTTATAAAAATATATAGTTGGGGCACCTGGGTGGCTCCGTCGTTAAGCATCTGCCTTCGGCTCAGGTCATGATCCCAGGGTCCTGAGATCGAGCCCCGCATCGGGCTCCCTGCTCGGCGGGAAGCCTGCTTCTCCCTCTCCCACTCCCGCAGCTTGTGTTCCCTCTCTCACGTCTCTCTCTCTCTCTCTCTGTCAAATAAATAAATAAATAAGATCTTTAAAAAAAAATAGCTAAAATTTGAATCTCAGAAAATATTTATATTGCCTCCAATATATAATCTTATTAACCTTAATATATTTTCTAAAGTGTGCTGAAACATATCCTCAATGTAAATTAGTTGTTAAAATATATTCACAATAAAAATAATCACTAATTCAACCAAGAAAGAACTTGGGTACCAACATCATGGGAGGAATTTCAAATGATATAAGAAAAGATATATTTCATCTTAAAGATGAACTATAATATGGATATATTCCATTTTCATCTTGCTGAAAGGGAAGATATTATGCTGTAATTTTATTAGTCATAAAGATGTAGTGATTAACATAATAATCAAATTTATGGTATTACTGAACTGGAAGGCACTGAAATGATAGTAGTTTGGAGGAGTGGGAAACTGAAAAAATTACTTAAGAACTATTAAATGTTATGCAACAAAGATGAAATAATCCTATATAATATAGCATGAAAACATAAAGATAATTATTTATTATATGAGAAAGTAAATATTTTCAATTTTTGGCCAATAGAAACAGTCCTGTGTGATATATTTATGTGTGTGTATATGAACAAAATAGCTATTTTATTTTTATAAGCTAACATTATGCATATTTTAAAAATTTTCCAAGTATGGTATGGTAGTTAAGAACTGATCAGCAACAGGGATGCCTGGGTGGTGTAGCTGGGTAAGCATCCTACTCTTGGTTTCAGGTCAGGTCATGAGACCAAGTCCTGAGTCAGGCTTCACTCTGAGTCCAGAGTGGACTTTCTCTGCCCCTTTTTGTACTGCTAAATATGCATACCTTTCCTCTATTATCATGGGTACCCCCCTGGCTTAGGGGTGATCAACTCCCATGTTTTTTCAAGTTTTCTCCTGTTATTTTCTCTAAAATTTTTGTTATTTATTTATTTATTTGGTGTTTAAATCTCTGATATATTGGGAATTACCCATTTATAGCAGTAGAATAAAAAATAGAAAATGTGTGTTTGCTTTTAAATGGATTATCAATTAAGATGAGATCATTAATAAGTAAACCCCTTTTCCCCACTGAATTGAAAAGCAAACATTTTTATATTAAATTTTATGGAGTATGTATTCTGTTACAGTGATCTAATTCACTATTCCTGTGACAATATCATGTTATAATTACAGTGGTTTTATAGAAAAATTCAATATCTTGTAAACTCAGTCCTCTATAATTCTTTTTTTTCATATTTTATTGTTTAATGGAACTGTAGAACTTGCTTATTAATATTAGAATCTAGAAAACTATCCTCAGGGATTGTCAATGGAATTTCATTACATTTATATATTATTTTTGGAGGATTGTTTCTTTCTTTAAATTAATTTAATTAAAATTAAATCTTCTCATTGAGAATTAGAGTATAACTCTCCATTTCTTCTTATAGTTTCAATGTCCCTAAAAATTGGTGTTCCCTTTCTATAAATGTTACAAATTTATTACATTTATTCCTTAGGTTCTTATATCTTTGACCACTATTTTGAATATATATTTACATGTTTGTATGTCTTTATTTCAATCCATATATAGTCTTTGCTTGAGTTAGAGAAAATCTATTTTGTATTTATCTTATATTCAACTATCTTTAAAAATTCTCTTATTTAAGTGTTTTTGACTAAAGTCTCTTGTTCTTTTTTCTTAAGTTTGTAATCCTATCATCTTTAAAAAATACATACTCTTCACACTTCTTTCTGAAATGTGTAGAAAACTTCCCTGATCATAATAATAGTAGGTGAGGAAAAGCTTTCCTATTTTATTCCTGAATTTAATGAAAAGGGCTTCAATATTTCATCATGTTGTCTGATATTTTCTACTTTGCTTTAAAAATTAACTTTATCTTGTTTAATTACTCTCCCTCTCTTCCTGTTTTATTAGAATTTTACTATGAATTGTTGTGAAAAAACTTTATGGATGTGATAAAATTTTCTACAAAATGGAAGACACAGAAGATAAAGATAAGTAGAAAAATAAATAATGTGTCTCAACTAAGTAATCATGCACAGACCACTGTGGCTCCAGTATTTTATTATTCTTCAACATTTTCTTGTTTGGATCTCTTGAGGTCAAGCAGTTTTCTCAGTAGTGGACTCTCAAAGGGATAACTAAGAGATCAACAAAAACAAAACACTTTATAAAGATATATTTTGTCTTACCAAATCATGGCTTTTAGAATTTCATTGTCATACAAAGTATTAAACCTCATTTTCCTGGGGGGAAAAAAAGAGAGAGAAAGGAAGGAAAATTCTGGAGAGATGTCAGGGCTTAGGTCTCTTTAAATCACCAGCTCAACATCATCAAGACTCGGTTTCTTTCAGTATGTGCCCTCAGTCATCATTAGGATGATGTTTTTCCTCTTAACTCAGTGATTCAAAACGTTATTTATCAGATCCACCTAGAGGGTTTGTGACACCACAAAGTGTCTGCTTTAGTAGCTCTGGCCTGGAGTGGGCACAAGATTTTGTAGTCCCAACTTGTTTCCAGGTGATGTTGATGGTTCTGAGTACACTGACTCCCCGTATGGCCCCCCAAATGGTTGGAAACTTTTCTGGTATTTCATATGGATTACAATACCCTTAAGCAGAAGATAAAATATCCCTAAGGAACCAGTGTTCCATATTAGAAACATTTTTTTTTTTCAAAAACCACGAAGTTGACTTTCCCTCACTTCTTATTTTCTAGAATGTTGCTGTATGTCCATAACTAACCAAGGTCTTTACAAGATGATTGAGTTCATTAGTGTTTGTTTAGACCCATCAAGTTTCACCATCTGAGGTTCTCCTAAATACCTTGATGATCACTTAGAGGATAGTAAAAAAAAAAAAAAAAAATGAGATTTTGTAAGTAAAAAAAATTGGCAGAATGACTGTAGATAGAAAATTAACAGAGCCTTAAACAATAAAAGCTAATATACATTTTGTATCTTTTTTGACATAAATTATGTTGCCAAAGAAGTATTGGTCTTTTAAAAAAATGAATTTGATTTTATCATTGTTCTACTTTTTCCTTTTTTCATATTTCATCAGTAATAACTTAATTTCCTAATTCTTTGATGTATTTATAGTTTGTTGTTCAATTTGTTAATTTAAATATTTAATACCTAATTTTAATCTGATTTTATAATAAGTTTTACAGTGGTAACTATTGCTCTAAATGCATTCTTGATTCCCATAGGTTTACTAAATTGTTCTGTTTTTCATTATTTTCTGTTGATTTGCAATTACTTTCCATTTGTGATATTTTCTGGTATCCTGTGGTTATTTTAGAGAATGTTTCTTAATTTTTAAATACATACATTTTCTTTGAACCTGTTTCTACTATTGATTTTTAGGTTTCATTTAATTACATCATATAAAATATCTACCCTTTTGGAACTGTATTAAGAGTTATCGGCTTCGGGAGCAAGATGGCGGAGGAGCAGGAGACCTGGATTTCGTCTCCTCTCAGGAATTCAGCTGGATAGGGATCAAACCATTCTGAACACCTACAAACTCAACAGGAGATCAAAGAAAAGAATAGCAACAACTCTCTGAACAGAAAAGTGACCATTTTCTGGAAGGTAGGACGTGCGGAGAAGTGAATCCGAGGCGATATTCGGGAGGATAGACAGCGGGGGAGGGGCCTCCATCAGCCGCTTCTGGCAAGTGATAGAGCCGCAGAGCACAAAATCGGAACTTTTAGAAGTCTGCTCCGCTGAGGGACGTCGCTCCGGTGGATAAGTGGGGGGGGGGGGGGAACCCTCGCGGGACAGTGTGGTCTCAGGACCCTCGGGGTCACAGAAAGACCGGGGGTGCCTGAGTGCAGCAGAGCTCCCAGGTATCGGAGCGGGGAAGCCGGCTGCAGAGACGGAGCCGAGGAGCGGGCTCTCAGCTCGGGGTTGCCATAAGCTGTGATCCGCAGCACAGTCGGGCCACTGCTCCTCCAGCAGGGACCCAACAAGTGGCAGATCTGGGGAGACTCACCTTCCCAAGGGAGGAGCAGCGTGGGAGTGCACCGCGGGGATCTTCTGGGTTTGGAGACTCCACCCAGGGTCAGGTGCCAGAGATAGAAACGCGTGGTCACAGGCCGGGTGAGCACCGAGTGCGGCCGGAGACCGGGGAGACGGGAGTGACTGACTGCTTTTCTCTGGGGGCTCACTGAGGAGCGGGCCCTGAGTTCTCGGCTCCTCCAGGGCGGAGACTGGGAGGCCGCCATTTTCACTCTCTGCCTCCAAAGCTGTATGGAAGGCTTGCAGGGAACAAAAGCTCCCGAGAGCAAACCCGAGCAGATTACTTAGCCCAGACTGGGCAAGGGCGGGGCAATTCCACCTCCGGCAAAGACATTTGGGAACCACGGCAACAGGCCCCTCCCCCAGAAGATCAGCGAGAACAGCCAGCCAAGACCAGGTTTACGGATCAGTGAGAACGGCAGAACTCCAGCGCTAGGGGAATACTGCACATAGAATTCATGGCTTTTTTACCATGATTCTTTAGTCTTTCAAAGTAAATTGTTTTTTTTAACTGTCTTTTTTTCTTTTTTCTTTTTTTTTTTTGAATTTTTCTTTTTCCCTTTTTCAACCAACATCTTATCAATCCCTTTTTTTAAAAAAATATTTTTATTTTTCATTTTTAGAGTCATATTCTATCTCTTCATAGTAGTTACCTGTATTTTTGGCATATATATAAGTTGTTCTCTCTTTAAAATTTTGAGATAGTTTCTTCTAACAGATCAAAATATACTCTAAATCTCTAGTGTATGGTTTTTTTCTACTCCCCTGCCTGATCACATTCTCTCCCTTTTTTCTTTTTTTTTAAATCCTCTTCTTTCTTTTTTCAAACAACTTATCAATTCCTTTTATAAA
The DNA here is from genome assembly GCF_964656455.1 of Halichoerus grypus. Classification (NCBI taxonomy): domain Eukaryota; kingdom Metazoa; phylum Chordata; class Mammalia; order Carnivora; family Phocidae; genus Halichoerus; species Halichoerus grypus. Next base: position 47,749,086 of record NC_135714.1, read on the forward strand.
ATTTTTTATAATTTCCATCTTTACAGTCATATTCCATCCCTTCATCATATCAACCCTTATTTTTGTACAATATAAGTTTTTCTTTCTTTAAAATTTTGGGAGGGACTTTCTTTTAACAGACCAAAATACACCCAAAATCTAGTGTGTGGCCCTGATCTATAAACCAGCCTGATCATATTTGATCACACTCTGTTTTTGTTCTGTTTTGTTTTGTTCTGTTTTTGTTTGTTTTTATCTTTATCTTATTTTTTCTTTTTTCTTTTTTTCTTTCTTTTTCTTTTTCCTCTCTTTCCCTTTCTTTTCCCACTGCTTCAGGTCTTTTCTGATTTGTTTAAAGTATATTTTCTGGGGACGTTGTTACCCTGCTAGCATTTTGTTCTCTCATTAATCTATTCTCTGCACAAAATGACAAGACGGAAAAAATCACCTCAACAAAAAGAACAAGAGGTAGTACCGACTGCCAGGGACCTACTCAATACGGATATTAGTACGATGTCAGATCTAGAGTTCAGAATCATCACTTTAAAGATACTAGCTGGGCTTGAAAAAAGCATGGAAGTTATTAGAGAAACCCTTTCTGGAGAAGTAAAAGAACTAAAATCTAACCAAGTAGAAATCAAAAAGGCTATTAATGAGGTGCAATCAAATATGGGGGCGCTAACAGCTAGAATAAATGAGGCAGAAGAAAGAATCAGTGAGATAGAAGACCAAATGATGGAAAATAAAGAAGCTGAGAAAAAGAGAGATAAACAACTACTGGATCACGAGGGCAGAATTCGAGAGATAAACGATACCATAAGACGAAACAACATTAGAATAATTGGGATCCCAGAAGAAGAAGAAAGAGAGAGAGGGGCAGAAGGTATAATGGAGCAAATTATAGCAGAGAACTTCCCTAATTTGGGGAAGGAAACAGGCATCAAAATCCAGGAAGCACAGAGAACCCCTCTCAAAATCAATAAAAATAGGTCTGGGCGCCTGGGTGGCTCAGTCGTTGAGCGTCTGCCTTCGGCTCAGGTCATGATCCCAGGGTCCTGGGATCGAGTCCCACATCGGGCTCCCCGCTCTGCGGGAAGCCTGCTTCTCCCTCTCCCACTCCCCCTGCTTGTGTTCCTGCTCTCGCTATGTCTCTCTCTGTCAAGAAAATAAATAAAATCTTTAAAAAATAAATAAATAAATAAATAAAAATAAAAAAAAAAAATAAAAATAGGTCAACACCCCGACATCTAATAGTAAAACTTACGAGTCTCAGAGACAAAGAGAAAATCCTGAAAGCAGCTCAGGAGAAGAGATATGTAACCTACAATGGTAGAAATATTAGATTGGCAACAGACTTATCCACAGAAACCTGGCAGGCCAGAAAGGACTGGCAGGACATATTCAGAGCACTAAATGAGAAAAATATGCAGCCAAGAATACTATATCCAGCTAGGCTGTCATTGAAAATTGAAGGAGAGATAAAAAGCTTCCAGGACAAACAAAAACTAAAGGAATTTGCAAACACGAAACCAGCCCTACAACAAATATTGAAAGGGGTCCTCTAAGCAAAGAGAGAGCCTAAAAGCAACATAGACCAGAAAGGAACACAGACAATATACAGTAACAGTCACTTTACAGGCAATACAATGGCACTAAATTCCTATCTTTCAATAGTTACCCTGAATGTAAATGGGCTAAATGCCCCAATCAAAAGACACAGGCTATCAGATTGGATTAAAAAACAAGACCCATCGATATGCTGTCTGCAAGAGACTCATTTTAGACCCAAAGACACCCCCAGATTGAAAGTGAGGGGGTGGAAAACCATTTACCATGCTAATGGACACCAAAAGAAAGCTGGGGTGGCAATCCTTATATCAGACAAATTAGATCTTAAACCAAAGACTGTAATAAGAGATGAGGAAGGACACTATATCCTACTTAAAGGGTCTATCCAACAAGAAGATCTAACAATTATAAATATCTATGCCCCTAACATGGGAGCAGCCAATTATATAAGGCAATTAATAACAAAAGCAAAGAAACACATCAACAACAATACAATAATAGTGGGGGACTTTAACACGCCCCTCACTGAAATGGACAGATCATCTAAGCAAAATATCAACAAGGAAATAAAGACTTTAAATGACACACTGGACCAAATGGACTTCACAGACATATTCAGAACATTCCATCCCAAAGCAATGGAATACACATTCTTCTCTAGTGCCCATGGAACATTCTCCAGAATAGATCACATCCTAGGTCATAAATCAGGTCTCAACCGGTACCAAAAGATTGGGATCATTCCCTGCATATTTTCAGACCACAATGCTTTGAAACTAGAACTCAATCATAAGAGGAAAGTCGGAATGAACTCAAATACATGGAGGCTAAAGAGCATCTTACTGAAGAATGAATGGGTCAACCAGGAAATTAAAGAAGAATTAAAAAAATTCATGGAAACCAATGAAAATGAAAACACAACTATTCAAAATCTTTGGGATACAGCAAAGGCAGTCCTAAGAGGAAAGTATATAGCAATACAAGCCTTTCTCAAGAAACAAGAAAGGTCTCAAGTACACAACCTAACCCTACACCTAAAGGAGCTGGAGAAAGAACAGCAAATAAAGCCTAAACCCAGCAGGAGAAGAGAAATAATAAAGATCAGAGCAGAAATCAATGAAATAGAAACCAAAAGAACAGTAGAACAGATCAACGAAACTAGGAGCTGGTTCTTTGAAAGAATTAACAAGATTGATAAGCCCCTGGCCAGACTTATCAAAAAGAAAAGAGAAATGACCCAAATCAACAAAATCATGAATGAAAGAGGAGAAATCACAACCAACACCAAAGAAATACAAACAATTATAAGAACATATTATGAACAACCCTATGCCAGCAAATTAGATAACCTGGAAGAAATGGATGCATTCCTAGAGATGTATCAACTACCAAAACTGAACCAGGAAGAAATAGAAAACCTGAACAGACCTATAACCACTAAGGAAATTGAAGCAGTCATCAAAAATCTCCCAAAACACAAAAGCCCAGGGCCAGATGGCTTCCCAGGGGAATTCTACCAAACATTTCAAGAAGAATTAATACCTATTCTTCTGAAACTGTTCCAAAAAATAGAAATGGAAGGAAACTTCCAAACTCATTTTATGAGGCCAGCATTACCTTGATCCCAAAACCAGACAAAGACCCCATCAAAAAGGAGAATTACAGACCAATATCCCTGATGAACATGGATGCAAAAATTCTCACCAAAATACTAGCCAATAGGATCCAACAGTACATTAAAAGGATTATTCACCACGACCAAGTGGGATTTATCCCTGGGCTGCAAGGTTGGTTCAACATCCGCAAATCAATCAACGTGATACAATACATTAACAAAAGAAAGAACAAGAATCATATGATCCTCTCAATAGATGCAGAAAAAGCATTTGACAAAGTACAGCATCCTTTCTTGATCAAAACTCTTCAGAGTATAGGGATAGAGGGTACATACCTCAATATCATAAAAGCCATCTATGAAAAACCTACAGCAAATATCATTCTCAATGGGGAAAAACTGAGAGCTTTCCCCCTAAGGTCAGGAATGCGGCAGGGATGTCCACTATCACCACTGCTATTCAACATAGTATTGGAAGTCCTAGCCACAGCAATCAGACAACAAAAAGAAATAAAAGGCATCCAAATCGGCAAAGAAGAAATCAAACTCTCACTCTTTGCAGATGATATGATACTTTATGTGGAAAATCCCAAAGACTCCACCCCAAAACTGCTAGAACTCATACAGGAATTCAGTCAAGTGGCAGGATATAAGATCAATGCACAGAAGTCAGTGGCATTCCTATACACCAACAAGACAGAAGAAAGAGAAATTAAGGAGTCAATCCCATTTACAATTGCACCCAAAACCATAAGATACATAGGAATAAATCTAACCAAAGAGGCAAAGGATATGTACTCAGAAAACTATAAAATACTCATGAAAGAAATTGAGGAAGACACAAAGAAATGGAAAAACGTTCCATGCTCATGGATTGGAAGAACAAATATTGTGAAGATGTCAATCCTACCTAGAGCAATCTACACATTCAATGCAATCCCTATGAAAATACCATCCACTTTTTTTCAAAGAAATGGAACAAATAATCCTAAAATTTGTATGGAACCAGAAAAGACCCCGCATAGCCAGAGGAATGTTGAAAAAGAAAAGCAAAGCTGGTGGCATCACAATTCCGGACTTCAAGCTCTAGTACAAAGCTGTCATCATCAAGACAGTATGGTACTGGCACAAAAACAGACACATAGATCAATGGAACAGAATAGAGAGCCCAGAAATGGACCCTCAACTATATGGTCAACTAACTGTCGACAAAGCAGGAAAGAATGTCCAATGGAAAAAAGACAGTCTCTTCAACAAATGGTGTTGGGAAAATTGGACAGCCACATGCAGAAGAATGAAACTGGACCATTTCCTTACACCACACACAAAAATAGACTCCAAATGGTTGAAAGACCTCAATGTGAGACAGGAGTCCATCAGAATCCTAGAGGAGAACACAGGCAGCAACCTCTCCAACCTCAGCCACAGCAACTTCTTCCTAGAAACATCGCCAAAGGCAAGGGAAGCAAGGGCAAAAATGAACTATTGGGACTTCATCAAGATCAAAAGCTTTTGCAAAGCAAAGGAAGCAGTCAACAAAACCAAAAGACAACTGACAGAATGGGAGAAGATATTTGCAAATGACATATCAGATAAAGGGCTAGTATCCAAAATCTATAAAGAACTCATCAAACTCAACACCCAAAGAACAAAGAATCCAATCAAGAAATGGGCAGAAGACATGAACAGACATTTTTCCAAAGAAGACATCCAAATGGCCAACAGACACATGAAAAAGTGTTCAATATCGCTCGGCATCAGGGAAATCCAAATCAAAACCTCAATGAGATACCACCTCACACCAGTCAGAATGGCTAAAATTAACAAGTCAGGAAATGACAGATGTTGGCGGGGATGCGGAGAAAGGGGAACCCTCCTACACTGTTGGTGGGAATGCAAGCTGGTGCAGCCACTCTGGAAAACAGTATGGAGGTTCCTCAAAAAGTTGAAAATAGAGCTACCCTATGATCCAGCAATTGCACTACTGGGTATTTACCCCAAAGATACAAAAGTAGGGACCTGAAAGGGTACGTGCACCCTGATGTTTATAGCAGCAATGTCCACAATAGCCAAACTGTGGAAAGAGCCAAGATGTCCATCGACAGATGAATGGATAAAGAAGAAGTGGTATATATATACAATGGAATATTATGCAGCCATCAAAAGGAATGAGATCTTGCCATTTGCAACGACGTGGATGGAACTGGAGGGTATTATGCTGAGCGAAATAAGTCAAACAGAGAAAGACATGTATCATATGACCTCACTGATATGAGGAATTCTTAATCTCAGGAAACAAACTGAGGGTTGCTGGAGTGGGGGGTGGGGTGGGAGGGATGGGGTGACTGGGTGATGGACACTGGGGAGGGTATGTGCTCTGGTAAGCGCTGTGAATTGTGCAAGACTGTTGAATCTCAGATCTGTACCTCTGAAACAAATAATGCAATATATGTTAAGAAAGAAAAAAAGAAGAAGAATGTAGCAGGAGGGGAAGAATGAAGGGGGGGAAATCGGAGGGGGAGAAGAACCATGAGAGACAATGGACTCTGAAAAACAAACTGAGGGTTCTAGAGGGGAGGGGGGTGGGAGGATGGGTTAGCCTGGTGATGGGTATTGAGGAGGGCACGTTCTGCATGGAGCACTGGGTGTTATGCACAAACAATGAACCATGGAACACTATATCTAAAACTAATGATGTAATGTATGGGGATTAACATAACAATAAAAAATTATTAAAAAAAGAGTTATCTGTGTGATAAAGTATATGTTAGGTTTATGTAAGTGATGTATGGGTAAAAGAAAAAAAAACTGAATTCTCTATAGATAACAAAATTACATATATCTAATGATTGTAAACATATAAACATTTAAGCTTTTTGATGACACATTATTCAAATCCTCTATGTTATTGCTATATATTTGGTTTTCTGTATATTTGGCTTGTTTTATACTCATTTTGAAAAGTGTACATATATATTTTTTAAAGATTTTACTTATTTATTTGAGAGAAACAGCGCATACCTGTGCATGAGAGAGAGAGAGAGAAAGGGAGAGAGAGAGAGAACGAGGTAAGGGGCAGGTGGGAGGGCAGAGGCAGAGGGAGAAGCAGGCTACCCAATGAGCAGGGAGCTCTACGCAGGGCTGGATCCCAGAACTCTGGGATCATGACCTGAGCCACAGGTAGACGCTTAACTGACTGAGCAGCCCAGGCGTCCCAAAAAGGATATGTTAAATCATCTACTACATTTCTTCTTTTATGAAGTTGTCCTTGCAATTGAAACTATTTTTATTCATTTATTTGGCTTCTTCTGATTGATTTATAAATGTTCAATGTCTTTGTGGATTTTAAAATTTATTAGTATATATGTGTCCTTCTTTCTCTCATATAATATGTTTGGCTCTTAGCTCTAATTTATCTGGTATTTATATTGATATGCATAATTTCTTTATTTTCATTTGGTTGGCATATATTTATTTAAGCCTTAGGTTTCATGTTTTTAGTTTAGTTTTTTTGTTTTTTAGTTTCTTATAAATGATATTTAGCTGATTGTGTTTTTTCAATAAACTAATCTTATTATGGGCTGATTTTATAATTCTAGAGTTTCGGACTCAAATATATATTTTTTTCTTTTGCAGAGACTCTAGTTCACAAAATATGGGCCAAACACGAACAAACCGTTTCCCACCATCCTGAAAGCCAGTAGAAGGAGAAATTCTATAGCTAAAAAGAGAGTAGAGTTAAATATTCATCCCTCAGGGGTTTAAACACAAGTTCATGATTTTCTTAATCCCATAGATCCCCAAGGGAATTATGTGTTTATATATATATATATATATATATATATATATATATATATATATAAAATTTCAAAAAGGGCATTGGGGACTAAATTCAAGCTGATGTGTTATAATATAATCAAGTTCCAATAACTATTTCTTTTAGGCCTTTAGGCCTCAAATAATTTAGGGAATAGGCTGGTGACTGTAGTCTTACACAAAGTTAGAAACTCCCTGGAGAGGGAGTCTGTTCACATTCTAGCCAGAACTGGCATCACTGTGGCTCTTTGAAATTTTGTTCAGGAGCCACAAAAGCAAATGGCACCCTACCCAAGACACCCAATCTAACAATGTCTATTTTTTTTGTAAAAATACCAGTTTAAAAAATATATACATTCAATTAATTAACATATAATGTATTATTGGTTTCAGAGTTAGAGGTCAGTGTGATTCATCAGTCTTATATAATACCCAGTGGTCATTACATCACATGCCCTTCTTAATGTCCATCATCCAGTTACCCCATCCACAATGTCTATATTTTGACAAGGGATTTAGCCAATCCACATTTAATATAATAGCTGACATTTGATTTTGTGCTTCTCAGTTGTACCTACAACCTGGTTACATTTCTCCTCATTCATCTTATACCTTTCCTAGTCCTTAAGTTCTACTCTACTTTTCAATTTCACCTGACCCTTCCTTTCCCTATCAATAATAAATCAAGCCATACTACTTTGGTCTTTCAAATTATACTCTCACCCAAATGATTAATCACCAACAGCATTTCCATCGGAATGAAACATTTTGAATACTTTCCTGTTTTATCCCTTTCCAACATGAAATCTTAATGTAGAATGCTTTTAATTCCCTAATTTTATCACCAAAATATAAAATGCTTTACTTTGGGGTTATTATATATTTTTCTTACACATTTTGTCTTTTGTTTCAATAATTATTACTTAATTATCTTATTTAAGCATAAATTGTTTAAGACTTTTGCTAACAACTGTTTACCTAATGTATTTTCCATATCTTGAGATACCTATGATGATTCAATTGCTATTTGGTTGGAGTACACAGGAGTAAATAGTTTCTGAATTCTTGTATGTCTAAATATGTAGCACTTTGATGGTGATAGTCAATAGATGTAGTGACTTAGTAAGGATTCTGGAATTGCTATCACTTTCTCTCAGTAGTCTGTAGATGTTCTTCCAGTTATTGGCTTCTGGAATAGCAGATAAAATATCTGTAAGTAAAGTTTTCTTTGGGTCTGAAGTTTGGTAAGATAGCCATTTACCCTGGAAACGTAGGGATATTGCTGTTATGTCTAAGAGTAAGCCTTTAAAATTAATTTTTCTAGAAGTTATTGAATTTTTTAAAAATAGAGTCTTTTTTAAGCTTAGGGAAATTCTCATATGTTCAATTATCATCTCTGCAATATTTTTCTGTTATATAATTTCTATTATTTACATATGAGATTTCCTACACCTGTTCTCCTTATCTTTTATTTTTCCCTCATGAATTACATTTCCATATATATTACAGACAGAAAGAAAATCTTTAATCTTCCTCAATAATATTGCTTTTTCTGATAGGAAAAATCCCTGTTTTTCAGTTGATCTACTGACCTTAAAATTTGAAAACCATGGGATTTCTCTTGTTTCAGAAAATCTTTGTGAATATTTTTAACTTTCTTATTACTTTGTCGTTGTTGTTGTTGTTTGTTAATTTTCTCACAATGGAATCTTGTCTTTTTTATTTAATGTACTTCAGGGAGAGACTTGTTCTGAATGTCCACCTTGAACATCCATCTTCATGGTTCATGTTATCATGTTCCCTTAATGAACTGTAATTATTTTTTCTTCGTGATCATGGTTTCTGAAATCAGTAAGGCTCAGTGCATTATTTTATGATTCCTTACTCAGTGGCAAATGAGTGATAAGTAGAATATGTGATGGATTCCTTCCTAGGGAACAGGTAGAGAGAATGCTTGGTAGAGAATTATTTCATTGCTGATGTACATGGAAGAATTTCACATCCCAAGATTTCCTGGTTCTCCAAGCAGTAAGAATAATGACTATCCACTCACAAGAGCAGTTTAGCTATAAGTCAATTGTAGTCAGCTGGATCTAGTAGGTCCTCCCAAAATAACCCCCAGCTAAATGGTAGGCATAGCTAGCCCCTTTCTGGTAGAATTTACTGACTTCTCCTTGCTCAACCTTCAGGAAATCTTGAAGTCTTCATTATTTGCCTCAGATCTGGAAGAAATGTACAATCTCTAGTCAGCTATGAACCCTGATTTACAATCCGTACAAAGAAAAACAAAGTACCATGGTTTTTCTTTCTTATAGAGATACTGAGTTCAGACAAATGTTCTGGACTCTGCCAAATTTCATTGCCCTGAAAAGAATTTGGGAAGAAGAATGAAAGCAGATAGCAACAAATAAACTTATGTGTCCAGGTACTGCTACAAGTCTTTGAAATGTATTACTCATTTAATTCTTATAATGAGCTCGATAAAAGGAACAATTATCTTCATTTTCTGTGTGAGCAAACTGAGGCATAGAGGCATTTTGCAGCTTGACCAACATCTCGCGTGGCTGGTAGAGTAGAGGAAAAAAGATTAAACCAAGGAAGTATAAATCATGAGCTAAACCATCATGCTATATTACTTATTTCATTAGCTTCCTGTCAGTTTATTTGCATCTGAACACAAATCCACAAAATATAAATCCTTGTTATTTGTTTATCTTATCCATATTTTATCTTAGAGAAAAAAGACCTTTGTTAAGACTTGAGATTATGAACAAGACAGCTCAAAGTTTTAAAAGCTCATAGTTTAATGGGCTTGATAGACCATAAAAATCAATATTCAAACATGAATTCCAACTTTGCTAAATGGAAGTGTGTGTATAAGTATATGTGTGTATAGAGAGATTTAAAAGTTTACACAAAACATTTCAAAATGTTCACAAAGCAGCTTACTTTTTTTTTTTTTAAACCAGGAGTTAGTTTTCTTTTTTTTTAAAGATTGTATTTATTTGTCAGAGAGAGAGAGAGCACAAGCAGGGGGAGCTGCGGGCAGAAGGAGAAGCAGGCTCCCCACTGAGCAGGGAGCCTGATGCGGGACTTGATCCCAGGACCCTGAGATCATGACCTGAGCCGAAGGCAGTTGCTTAACCAACTGAGCCACCCAGGTGTCCCATACAAAGCAGCTTATTTTACCAATTTAGCTATTAATTTACCTAAAAGATGCCAGCAGATACTTAAAAATGGATCATGGCAGTAACGACATGTAAATACTGTACATTTTACTTTAGTGCACGGTTTCTCAACCTAGGTACTGTTGGTGTTTGGGGCTGAATACCACTCTCGCGGGGGGTTTGTACTGTGTACTGTAGAATGCTTAGCACAAACCTTTTTCTTCACCCACTCATTGCCAGCAGCACCCACTCCTCAGGTGTGACAACCGAAAATATCTCCGGACACTGCCAATGTCCTTTGGGAGAGAAATTTTCCTTAGTTAAGAACCATAGTTCTAGTGTTCTTTTTCAGGGATAACATTATTGATAATAACAAGAAAGAAGTTATATGTTTAAAGATTTTTATGGAGGAAAAGGGCCATTTAAAATTTTAAGGAATCTAATTGTTAGTCTGCCAGTGCCAATTCTTATCTCAGGCAGGTTTAATGATCATTCGTCAATAAAAATATCATTTCTAAGTGTTTTTAATTCATAATCTCTACAGGATCACTCACAAGGCTCTCTCTCTGTCTCAAGTTACATTGGTCATGTCTTCTGCTTAGTTTCCTAAAACAATATCTGCAATTCATCATGTGGATAATTGCATTCACCTTGGTTCTGGTATTTCCTTTAGCTGGAATTAAAGTGTCTAACTTTCCAGAGCTGGTTGGGCGTCCAACAATAGTTTGACACATCATCTAGAGAAGTTGTCCTATAGGAGACTAACTCTTCAGTATTTGATAAGTCATTGGGTCTGAGAGCAGAGCATCTACTGAAATAAAAAGAAAACAAAGGCTAAGGTTTATGCCTCAGTCTTTGTCTATTGAAACTCCAACTTTAACATTGGCGATCTTCTCTGCTAAAAATTAACTTGCAGCCTTCAGTCAGCTTTTTCTAAGCCTCCCATACAGTCATTTCAGTTTGCTCACAACTGACAAAGAGCTTTCAATATCAAAGAAAGGCATTAGTAGATTAGTCACATTTTTAGCACAAAAATGCAATATGCAAACTTTGTGTTACCAGAGCTTTGCATGAATTAATTCAGATGGTGTTTACTATAGTACCCAGCACTCAATATAAGTGAAGCCACACCATCATTAAATCTTTGAACTTCTTAATTCTATGTTAATTCCTAGGCTTTTATAATAAGCTAGCCATTAATCAATGTTACCTAGTATAGCCATAGATAGTCTTGTGAGTTATTGGAGTGGCCACACATATAGACAAATAACTTTTTTTTTTTTTGGAGAGAGAGAGAAAGAGTGCACCTGAGTGGGGGGGAGGGGCAGAGGAAGGAAAGAATCTTAAGCAGACTCCACACTCAGTGCAGAGTCTGATGCAGGGCTCAATCTCAAGACCTGAGATCATGATCAAAATCAAGAGTTGGATGCTTAACCGACTGAGCCACCCAGGCACCCCTAGACAACTTTTTAATTTAGAATGGGGGCTCTCTCCTGTTTGACATATTATTACAGTTCTCTCTAGCAGTCAACTGTACCCTTGAAAAACAGTTTTGTTTATTGTTTTAAGTGTGATATCTAAGCTTGCGCCTGAGTGTTCACCTATGCTTCATTTAAGGAAAAGTACGCTAGCATTGTACCAGGCAGTATGATATGACTCAAACCCCAAATAAAATATTTAAAATAAAAATAACACCCACCCATAAGGTCCTAATATTCCACTGCTTCTTCTTTTTAAATAAGAGAAGTTACTGCTACTCCTAACATCTCATTTTGCAATAGTCCAAGTTTTACAGTTTTCTTGGGCAATAAATTCTCTTCAAAATTTTTATATCTAATGCCAGACATAGCAACTTTCAAGCTGTGAGATCCATTTGTCACATCCTTGAAATTAGTTCCAGGTCTAAAGCAAGAATAACAGGCATGTATAATTTTCCATTGCTTGAAAACCAAATACAGGTTTTGAATGGGAAAAACACAAAAAGGATATTTCTTATCAGCTGTAATCACTGAATGCCCAAAGTAATATATGTGCATTTATAATTGGCTCTGTTACGTATATATATATATGTATGTATGTAACATACATATATATACATGATTATTTTACAATATTGTAACTATAAAAGGACCTTTTTAAAAAATGTTGACAAGGAATTTAGAATTAGAGATTGTTGGTAAGTGGAATTGGTTTCATCATGTCCAGTTAAGGCATCAGTGTTCCTGATAAAGCTAAATAGTATCTATTGCCCTTGGATCTAGAGTTTCAGTTCTGAGTTCATTACTTATTAGTTATATTATTTTGGCCAATTTTTTTTTTCTCTAAGCTTTAGTTTCCCCAGTGTATTAGCTAGGGTTCTCCAGAGAAACAGAAACAATAGCATGTATAAATATAGATATAGATATATAGATACTGATATAGAGAGATAAAGAGATATAGAGAAAGATAGATAGATGATAGATAGATATTGTGAGAGATTCATTCACACAATTATGAAGGCTAAGAAGTCCCATGATTTGCTGTCTGCAAGCTGGAGGCCCAAGAAAGATAGTGGTGTGTAGTTCCAGTCTAAACCTGAAGGCCTGAGAATCATGGGAACCAATATTATAAATTTCAATCTGAGTCCAATGGAGCACCAATGTCTAAGGGTAGGAGAAGATGAATGTTCCAGCTTAAACAAGAAAACAAATTCACCTTTTTCACTGCCTTCTAGTTCAATTCAGATCCTCAATGGATTGGATGATGCCCACCTGCATTGGTGAAGGCAATCTTCTTTCCTCAGTCTACCAGTTCAAATGCTAATCTCTTCCATAAACACCCTCAGACCCCTCAAAAATAATAGTTTATCAGCTATCTAGGTATTCCTTAGCCCAGTCAGTTGGCACCAAAATTAACCATCACACCCATCCATAAAATAAGGATTATATTTGAAATCTTAAATTTGTTATGAAGATTAAATTAGATTATGCATGCCAACACATTTGTAGAATGTTGGACAAAATGCAGTGTTTAATATGTTAGCTGCTAGTAGCCTTTCAATTTATCTGATTATTCAAATATAAGATAGGTAGAGGTTTTTCTTGAGAGCAAATGTATAAGATCCTGATAATGATCATGCCACTTCACATTGTCCCCACACACCTGTCCAAGACAGATTATAAAAAATAGATTCATGAACCATTTAAAAATAAATGTACTCTAGTTAGTAACTACTTAGGAGACGGGGTAGTCTAGACACTATATTGTTTTTAATTTAGCATTGGGTCTCAAATTGTCAAATAAAATGACTATTTCTGACACAACATATACTTGACTCTAGAACCAAATCCAGCCCAACTCCATGTATATGTGTGTGTGAATTCAAAGAGTTGTTTCCCTCTTGCTATAAACCCTCAGATTCCCCAGGAAGTTTTACAATGAAATATCCCTTTTTGAGTATAGTCAAAGAGAAGGAACTTCCTCCTTTAATCCTCAAGTAATCAACTCTGTAATAGTATAGTGGGGAATGTCTGTGCAGGGCTCAATCTCAAGACATTGCAGTCCTGGCCTTTGGATGACTTTCTAACCATAAATAAGATTTGGGAGGTAATCCTTGTTTTAATCTTTTTCTTTATCCCTTCCTGTTATGGGGGTTGCTAGTGTTACTGATGAAAGCCCGACTAAACTTCCTTTCACTAATGGCAGGAATCCTATCAATATGTGTTAGAGGAGCTAATGCATAGAATATGCTTTTACTGACTTTAACTTCTTTACTTCCATGTGGAAAAGCAAACCTGGCGTGACCTATTTTGTCAGATTTTGTTCCTCTCCAAGTACTTTCTCTTCCTTTTCTTTTTTTAATTTTTTTATTGTTATGTTAATCCCCCTACATTACATCATTAGTTTTAGATATAGTGTTCCATGATTCATTGTTTGTGCATAACACCCAGTGCTCCATGCAGAACGTGCCCTCCTCAATACCCATCACCAGGCTAACCCATCCTCCCAACCCCCTCCCCTCTAGAACCCTCAGTTTGTTTTTCAGAGTCCATCGTCTCTCATGGTTCTTCTCCCCCTCCGATTTCCCCCCCTTCATTCTTCCCCTCCTGCTACATTCTTCTTCTTCTTTTTTTCTTTCTTAACATATATTGCATTATTTGTTTCAGAGGTACAGATCTGAGATTCAACAGTCTTGCACAGTTCACAGCGCTTACCAGAACACATACCCTCCCCAGTGTCCATCACCCAGTCACCCCATCCCTCCCACCCCACCCCCCACTCCAGCAACCCTCAGTTTGTTTCCTGAGATTAAGAATTCCTCATATCAGTGAGGTCATATGATACATGTCTTTCTCTGTTTGACTTATTTCGCTCAGCATAATACCCTCCAGTTCCATCCACGTCGTTGCAAATGGCAAGATCTCATTCCTTTTGATGGCTGCATAATATTCCATTGTATATATATACCACTTCTTCTTTATCCATTCATCTGTTGATGGACATCTTGGCTCTTTCCACAGTTTGGCTATTGTGGACATTGCTGCTATAAACATCGGGGTGCACGTAGCCTTTCGGGTCCCTACTTTTGTATCTTTGGGGTAAATACCCAGTAGTGGAATTGCTGGATCATAGGGTAGCTCTATTTTCAACTTTTTGAGGAACCTCCATACTGTTTTCCAGAGTGGCTGCACCAGCTTGCATTCCCACCAACAGTGTAGGAGGGTTCCCCTTTCTCCGCATCCCCGCCAACATCTGTCATTTCCTGACTTGTTAATTTTAGCCATTCTGACTGGTGTGAGGTGGTATCTCATTGAGGTTTTGATTTGGATTTCCCTGATGCCGAGCGATATTGAACACTTTTTCATGTGTCTGTTGGCCATTTGGATGTCTTCTTTGGAAAAATGTCTGTTCATGTCTTCTGCCCATTTCTTGATTGGATTCTTTGTTCTTTGGGTGTTGAGTTTGATGAGTTCTTTATAGATTTTGGATACTAGCCCTTTATCTGATATGTCATTTGCAAATATCTTCTCCCATTCTGTCAGTTGTCTTTTGGTTTTGTTGACTGTTTCCTTGGCTTTGCAAAAGCTTTTGATCTTGATGAAGTCCCAATAGTTCATTTTTGCCCTTGCTTCCCTTGCCTTTGGCGATGTTTCTAGGAAGAAGTTGCTGTGGCTGAGGTCGAAGAGGTTGCTGCCTGTGTTCTCCTTTAGGATTTTGATGGACTCCTGTCTCACATTGAGGTCTTTCAACCATTTGGAGTCTATTTCTGTGTGTGGTGTAAGGAAATGGTCCAGTTTCATTCTTCTGCATGTGGCTGTCCAATTTTCCCAACACCATTTGTTGAAGAGACTGTCTTTTTTCCATTGGACATTCTTTCCTGCTTTGTCAAAGATTAGTTGACCATAGAGTTGAGGGTCCATTTCTGGGCTCTCTATTCTGTTCCATTGATCTATGTGTCTGTTTTTGTGCCAGTACCATACTGTCTTGATGATGACAGCTTTGTAGTAGAGCTGGAAGTCTGGAATTGTGATGCCGCCAGCTTTGCTTTTCTTTTTCAACATTCCTCTGGCTATGCGGGGTCTTTTCTGGTTCCATACAAATTTTAGGATTATTTGTTCCATTTCTTTGAAGAAAGTGGATGGTATTTTGATGGGGATTGCATTGAATGTATAGATTGCTCTAGGTAGGATTGACATCTTCACAATATTTGTTCTTCCAATCCATGAGCATGGAACGTTTTTCCATTTCTTTGTGTCTTCCTCAATTTCTTTCATGAGTATTTTATAGTTTTCTGAGTACAGATCCTTTGCCTCTTTGGTTAGATTTATTCCTAGGTATCTTATGGTTTTGGGTGCAATTGTAAATGGGATCGACTCCTTAATTTCTCTTTCTTCTGACTTGTTGTTGGTGTATAGGAATGCCACTGACTTCTGTGCATTGATTTTATATCCTGCCACTTTACTGAATTCCTGTATGAGTTCTAGCAGTTTTGGGGTGGAGTCTTTGGGATTTTCCACATAAAGTATCATATCATCTGCAAAGAGTGAGAGTTTGACTTCTTCTTTGCCAATTTGGATGCCTTTGATTTCTTTTTGTTGTCTGATTGCTGTGGCTAGGACTTCCAATACTATGTTGAATAGCAGTGGTGATAGTGGACATCCCTGCCGCGTTCCTGACCTTAGGGGGAAAGCTCTCAGTTTTTCCCCATTGAGAATGATATTCGCTGTAGGTTTTTCATAGATGGCTTTTATGATATTGAGGTATGTACCCTCTATCCCTACACTCTGAAGAGTTTTGATCAAGAAAGGATGCTGTACTTTGTCAAATGCTTTTTCTGCATCTATTGAGAGGATCATGTGATTCTTGTTTTTTCTTTTGTTAATGTATTGTATCACGTTGATTGATTTGCGGATGTTGAACCAACCTTGCAGCCCAGGGATAAATCCCACTTGGTCGTGGTGAATAATCCTTTTAATGTACTGTTGGATCCTATTGGCTAGTATTTTGGTGAGAATTTTTGCATCCATGTTCATCAGGGATATTGGTCTGTAATTCTCCTTTTTGATGGGGTCTTTGTCTGGTTTTGGGATCAAGGTAATGCTGGCCTCATAAAATGATTTTGGAAGTTTTCCTTCCATTTCTATTTTTTGGAACAGTTTCAGAAGGATAGGTATTAATTCTTCTTGAAATGTTTGGTAGAATTCCCCTGGGAAGCCATCTGGCCCTGGGCTTTTGTGTTTTGGGAGATTTTTGATGACTGCTTCTATTTCCTTAGTGGTTATAGGTCTGTTCAGGTGTTCTATTTCTTCCTGGTTCAGTTTTGGTAGTTGATACATCTCTAGGAATGCATCCATTACTTCCAGGTTATCTAATTTGTTGGCATAGAGTTGCTCATAATATGTTCTTATAATTGTTTGTATTTCTTTGGTGTTGGTTGTGATTTCTCCTCTTTCATTCATGATTTTGTTGATTTGGGTCATTTCTCTTTTCTTTTTGATAAGTCTGGCCAGGGGCTTATCAATCTTGTTAATTCTTTCAAAGAACCAGCTCCTAGTTTCGTTGATCTGTTCTACTGTTCTTTTGGTTTCTATTTCATTGATTTCTGCTCTGATCTTTATTATTTCTCTTCTCCTGCTGGGTTTAGGCTTTATTTGCTGTTCTTTCTCCAGCTCCTTTAGGTGTAGGGTTAGGTTGTGTACTTGAGACCTTTCTTGTTTCTTGAGAAAGGCTTGTATTGCTATATACTTTCCTCTTAGGACTGCCTTTGCTGTATCCCAAAGATTTTGAATAGTTGTGTTTTCATTTTCATTGGTTTCCATGAATTTTTTTAATTCTTCTTTAATTTCCTGGTTGACCCATTCATTCTTCAGTAGGATGCTCTTTAGCCTCCATGTATTTGAGTTCTTTCTGACTTTCCTCTTGTGATTGAGTTCTAGTTTCAAAGCATTGTGGTCTGAAAATAGGCAGGGGATGATCCCAATCTTCTGGTACCGGTTGAGACCTGATTTATGACCTAGGATGTGATCTATTCTGGAGAATGTTCCATGGGCACTAGAGAAGAATGTGTATTCCGTTGCTTTGGGATGGAATGTTCTGAATATGTCTGTGAAGTCCATTTGGTCCAGTGTGTCATTTAAAGTCTTTATTTCCTTGTTGATCTTTTGCTTAGACGATCTGTCCATTTCAGTGAGGGGGGTGTTAAAGTCCCCCACTATTATTGTATTGTTGTCGATGTGTTTCTTTGCTTTTGTTATTAATTGCCTTATATAATTGGCTGCTCCCATGTTAGGGGCATAGATATTTACAATTGTTAGATCTTCTTGTTGGATAGACCCTTTAAGTATGATATAGTGTCCTTCCTCATCTCTTATTACAGTCTTTGGTTTAAAATCTAATTTGTCTGATATAAGGATTGCCACCCCACCTTTCTTTTGGTGTCCATTAGCATGGTAAATAGTTTTCCACCCCCTCACTTTCAATCTGGGGGTGTCTTTGGGTCTAAAATGAGTCTCTTGCAGACAGCATATCGATGGGTCTTGTTTTTTAATCCAATCTGATAGCCTGTGTCTTTTGATTGGGGCATTTAGCCCATTTACATTCAGGGTAACTATTGAAAGATAGGAGTTCAGTGCCATTGTATTGCCTGTAAAGTGACTGTTACTGTATATTGTTTGTGTTCCTTTCTGGTCTATGTTGCTTTTAGGCTCTCTCTTTGCTTAGAGGACCCCTTTCAATATTTGTTGTAGGGCTGGTTTCGTGTTTGCAAATTCCTTTAGTTTTTGTTTGTCCTGGAAGCTTTTTATCTCCCCTTCAATTTTCAATGACAGCCTAGCTGGATATAGTATTCTTGGCTGCATATTTTTCTCATTTAGTGCTCTGAATATGTCCTGCCAGTCCTTTCTGGCCTGCCAGGTTTCTGTGGATAAGTCTGTTGCCAATCTAATGTTTCTACCATTGTAGGTTACATATCTCTTCTCCCGAGCTGCTTTCAGGATTTTCTCTTTGTCTGTGAGACTCGTAAGTTTTACTATTAGATGTCGGGGTGTTGACCTATTTTTATTGATTTTGAGAGGGGTTCTCTGTGCTTCCTGGATTTTGATGCCTGTTTCCTTCCCCAAATTAGGGAAGTTCTCTGCTATAATTTGCTCCATTATACCTTCTGCACCTCTCTCTCTTTCTTCTTCTTCTGGGATCCCAATTATTCTAATGTTGTTTCGTCTTATGGTATCGTTTATCTCTCGAATTCTGCCCTCGTGATCCAGTAGTTGTTTATCTCTCTTTTTCTCAGCTTCTTTATTTTCCATCATTTGGTCTTCTATCTCACTGATTCTTTCTTCTGCCTCATTTATCCTAGCAGTTAGTGCCCCCATATTTGATTGCACCTCATTAATAGCCTTTTTGATTTCTACTTGGTTCGATTTTAGTTCTTTTACTTCTCCAGAAAGGGTTTCTCTAATAACTTCCATGTTTTTTTCAAGCCCAGCTAGTATCTTTAAAGTGATGATTCTGAACTCTAGATCTGACATCGTACTAATGTCCGTATTGAGTAGGTCCCTGGCAGTCGGTACTACCTCTTTCTCTTCCTTTTGAAGCAAGGTAAGTAATGTAGTCATCCACACAGCTGGCCAGCCTTGGAGTATGCCCAGCAGAGCCAGTCTTCTCTCTCTCTTTTTTTTTTTGTTTATTTTATTTTTTAAAAGATTTTATTTATTTAGGGGCACTTGGGTGGCTCAGTCGGTTAAGCGACTGCCTTCGGCTCAGGTCATGATCCCAGGATCCTGGGATGGAGTCCTGCGTCAAGCTCCTTGCTCAGTAGGGAGCCTGTTTCTCCCTCTCCCTCTGCCTGCCTCTCTGCCTACTTGTGCTCTCTCTCTCTGTCAAATAAATACAATCTTTAAAAAAAAAGATTTTATTTATTTATTTTGAGAGAGAGAGCATGAGCAGGGGGGAGGGGCAGAGGGAGAGGGAGAAGCAGGCTCCCCACTGAGCAGGGAGCCTGATGGGGGGCTCGATCCCAGGACCCTGGGATCACAACCTGAGCCAAAGGCAGACACTTAACCAACTGTGCCACCCAGGCGCCCCCAGCAGAGCCCGTCTTATCTCACAATATATAGGCACACCTGAGCAAATGAATCCAAATACATTACTCTTTCTAGAATAAGAAGCAGGAAGTCCCTCTTTAATATCAAGTAAAAGCCATGTTTTCTAATCTAGCCTTTATTATACTCTATCTTTCTACTGGGAAATCAGAAACTTGTTCATTTATTAACATATTTTCCATTTCACTATTTTCTTTGGTTACATATCCTGTATTGCAAGGAGACCAGAGGAGAAGTAAGTGGCACCTCAAACCCGTTACAGCCTGGATCATATTTTGCTTCAATGGCAGTTACCTCAGAGTTTGCTCCCAGAGCAGGAGCAGGAAGGCAGTCAGAGCCTCCGCTCCATGAGTTTTCAGGGTTTTAGCAGTATGTTTTAGCAACATGGAAGTTCACTAACAAGCCAAAATACAAACGTAGTTGGCAAACAGTGTCTTGAATTAAAATTTCCTGAAGTCAGCAGTGGCAGATTTGGACCTCAAGAGTCCACTTAGATTCTGGTCATCCTGGCAAAAACAGTACATTATGGGAAAGCTGAAGAAATCCTTCGGTTTATCAGAAAAATCTTGCAGGAAGAAACTTCTGCAAAGTACTAGATTACTACTACTAAGTTAGGATGTGGTCATTTAGAGATTTTTTTTCTTTCTTACATGACCTTACTCTATGTTTATGAAATCGATGTCTTTTTTCCCTAAGGGTGTTCCAATAAAAATTAGAACAGAGCAGCAACGGTAGAACATTTTCTAAAGATTATTTTATTTACCACTCGATACACCCAACTTTGTGAGTGGTTGAGGAGAGGCAATATTACCTCTGTTAATATAAAGGTCATTTATTTAATAAGTGACATATCTGAAAGAACCACATGTCATAGCATCCCTTACCCTTACACCACACTGACACTGAACAATTTCAAATTGCTTTTTACTTCTTCTATTTAAAATCCTGGACGTCTGCATATATTTGAAGTTGGCACAGGCCTTGAATTGTTAATCAGATACCCCATTCTTATCATTCCCTCATTATCCTGTGATTCGTTGTGCTTTGGGAAAACTGTCAGAAATGTCACGTTACATGATTTCTAAATATCTTTCAATGAGGTGGATTATCACCTACAGGATGATAGCAGAATAAATGCACTTAAGAACTTTGCCCAGAAATGAGCTAGAGGTCTGTGGCAAAGGATGCATGTTTTATTTGCAAAAGCTGGTTGTTAGTTTATTCAGATTTTGTATAGGAGAAATAGACAATACAATATAGTAACAGAGACTGAATATCTTTGAGTCAGACAAATCTTCATTTAAATTCCACTTTGGTTTCTACTGGCTGTTTGAGCAAGTTCCTTAACCTCTCTGAATCTTTTTCCTCCTCATATATAACTTAAATAAAATTTCACTGGGCAAGTTTAAGTATCAAATGAGATGATTTATGTAAAATACTTATCACAGTACCTTGTGAAATATTCAAAATAGCTTTATTATGATTTAATAGTACATATATATTATAATTGCATAAATATAATAAGTTATAGGATTCAATCAATGCATCTTTAGTTATTATTGAAATGTGTCAAGCACCGTTCTAAGTTTCAGGAATTGGAAGATAAACAGATGTTTTGTTTATAAGCCTGTGGAGGAGATATACATTAATCAAATAATCATACAAATTAATGTAGAATTACAGTTGTGATTAGTAATAAGGAAAAATACATCATATTAATAATTTTAATAAATTGAATCTTTATAATAAAATTAGAATTAATATTTTCCTGAGTATAAGAAGTTAATAATGCTTTTAAAACAAGGTGCTAATATGATTAATTATTTGTGTCAAAAAGTTACCTTTGATCACAGCCTGAGGAACAGATAGTAGAACAAGAATGGATAAGAAGACAAATATTACAATCCAGCCTACAGATGGTGGCAGATTTGGGTTGTACATATTGAGAAGAGTCAAAAGATTTCAAAAAAAAATTATGATGTAAGTTGACTGAACTTGGTAATAAATGAATAAAGATGATGGAAAAGAGTTGTCAATGATGACCCAGCTTATGGACCTGCCTAATGAAATGAATGATGTTGTCATTACAGTAGCATCGATAATAATAACAATAAATAATGCAAATTACATATTTGGAAAAGAACCTGTTAAATTAAGGACTGAACATTCACTTTTACCCATCCTATTGGGGTTAAATAGTTCCTTCAGAAATGTAAGTCATGGTTCAAAATTCATTAGAACAGATAACAGCTGAATGTTGAGGAGATGAGGGAAATGCCATTGTTTCTAATACTTTCTGATCTTGAAAATTGTAAAGGTCAAAAACCTATGGGTAGTAGTTCTACTTCTCTTCAAGGTGAAGTAAACAGGATCAGATTTACTTTCTGCTGCTAAAAAAACAAAACAAAACAACAAAAAAAAAAACAAAACAAGGACAGGCAATATGAAACAATGGTTTTAAAGTCACTGGTCTTTAGGTAAGTTTAATGATCCCTGAGAGATGAGAAATAAGTAAGATAAGCCCCTGTGACCACTCAAACATATAAGCCAAAATGGTTTATAAGTGTGGTCCAGGGAGCATGAAATCAGACAGATTCCTGTGTATTCCCTGAGTTGTGGAGACAGAGTTGAGTGTACAAAAAAATCAAGATAGCTAGTGTCCACAAAAAAGACTACAGAGAAGAGAGAACAGTCCAGAGAAAAAAAATTCCAGAAATTTGGAGAGTTCCCCTGTGAGTATTCAGCTGCCTACTGATCAGCATATGAGGGGACTAAGGAAAGTAGCACTCAAATAGGGTTTAGGTCAGAGTATTTGGTATTCAGGCAGGACTGTGAATAGTGTCCATTCCCAGCCATTATACTGAAAAGCCTCAGGACACATGAGCATGGGGTCATATACAGAGAGTCTTGCCTCAGTAGTGGGGGATAACTCACTCTTCACAGATCACTGCTCCAATGCCACCTAACAAATATTAAAAGCAGGACCTGAAAAGATTAAACTGTTTCTAAGTAACTCAATAGCATCCCAGACAAAGCTCAAGAATTATATAGGAACATAGGGGCATCTGGGTGGCTCAGATGGTTAAGCGTCTGCCTTCGGCTCAGGTCATGATCCCAGGGTCCTGGGATCAAGTCCCGCATCGGGCTCCCTGCTAGGTGGGGAGCCTGCTTCTCCCTCTGCCTCTGCCTCTCTCTCTCTCTGACTCTCATGAATAAATAAATAAAACATTTAAAAAAAAAGAATTATATAGGAATATAAAATAAGCCAGCACCAAACAAGCTGAAAATTACAATGTCTCTTATACAATAAAAACTTATAAGACAAATGAGGAAATACCACTTATAATGATAAAAAAAAATAATCAATCCATTGAAACCTACCCTGAACTAATAAAGATGTTAGAATTAGCAAACAAGTACATTAAAACAGTTATTGTAGCCCTATCCATATGTTCACAAAGTTAAGTAGAATATGGAAGATATAAAAAGGACCCAAACCAAAATTCTACAGATTCCAGTCACAATATGAGGAAAAATTCTCTGGATAGGATTATCTAGTAAGCATTGCAGAAGAAATGATTAGTGAACTTATAGAGAGGGCAATGAGATATTTAAATATGAAACAGAAAAGAAAAACAAATTTTTTTTTTTTTTTATTTTTTTTTTTTTTTAAAGATTTTATTTATTTGACAGAGAGAGACACAGCGAGAGAGGGAACACAAGCAGGGGGAGTGGGAGAGGGAGAAGCAGGCTTCCCGCCGAGCAGGGAGCCCGATGCGGGGCTCGATCCCAGGACCCTGGGATCATGACCCGAGCCGAAGGCAGACGCTTAACGACTGAGCCACCCAGGCGCCCCAAGAAAAACAAATTTAAAATAAATAAAAATTAATAGAAATCAGTAATCTGTGGGACAACTTCAAGTGGTTTAATATACTTACAATTTGAGGCTCCCAACTAGAGGAAGCATACGTAGAAATAGAAAAAAAAAATTCACATTTGAAAAAAAAAAAAAAAAAAAAAAATGCTGGGCGCCTGGGTGGCTCAGCCGTTAAGCGTCTGCCTTCGGCTCAGGTCATGGTCCCAGGGTCCTGGGATCGAGCCCCGCATCGGGCTCCCTGCTCTGCAGGAAGCCTGCTTCTCTCTCTCCCACTCCCCCTGCTTGTGTTTCCTCTCTCGCTGTGTCTCTCTGTCAAATAAATAAATAAAATCTTAAAAAAAAGAAAAAAGAAAAAAAAATGCTGACAATATTTAGATTTTTAGGAACATAGTTAAGAAACTCAAGGAAGGGCTGTTTTAATTACTATGGATTTATAACATATTTTGCAATCAGGAAGTGTGATGCCTCTAGCCTTGCTTTTATCTCTCAAGATTGCTTTGGTTATTCAGGGTCTTAGTTTCAAATGAATTTTAGAATTGCTTACTATCCCTTTAAAAATGTTTTAAATGGGAGGAAATATTTGCAAACCATATGCCTAAAATGAGTTTAAAATCCAAAATATAAAAGAAACTCAAATAGTCCAATAATCAAAAAAAAAAAAAAAAAAAAGACCTAATTTAAAAATGGACAAAAAACTTTAATAGACATTTCTCCAAAGAAAACATACAAATAGTCAACAGGTAAATGAAAAGGTAATCAATAACACTATGCATAAGGGAAATGCAAATCTGCTGTGGAAAACAGTATGGAAGTTTCTCAAAAGATTAAAAATAGAATTCCTGGGACACCTGGGTGGTTCCATCAGTTAAGCATCTGCCTTCAGCTCAGGTCATGATCCCAGGGTCCTGGGATTGAGTCCTGCATCAAGCTCCTTGCTCAGCTGGGAGCCTGCTTCTCCCTCTCCCTCTCCCTGCCACTCTGACTACTTGTGCTCTCTCTCTCTCTGTCAAATAAATAAATGAAAATCTTTAAATAAATAAATAAATAAATAAGTAAATAAATAAATAAATAAATAATAGAATTACTATATGACCTAGCAATCCCATTTCTGGGTATATATTTAACAGAATTGAAATCAGAATTCAAAGAGAGCTGCACTCCCATGATCACTGTGGCATTTTTCATAAAAACCAAGATATGGAAATAACTTAAAAGTCTATTGTTGGATGAATGGGATTAAAAAATGTGGGGGGCGCCTGGGTGGGTCATTGATTAAGCACCTGCCTTCGCCTCAGGTCTTGATCCCAGGATCCTGGGGTGGAGTCCTGCATCACGCTCCTTGCTCAGTAGGGAGTCTGCTTCTCCCTCTCCCCTCTCCCTTGCTCATGCTCTCTCTATATATATCAAATAAATAAATAAAACCTTTTTAAAAATGTGGTATATGCACACAATGTAATATTATTCAACCTTAAAAAAGAAAGAAGTCCTGCACATTAGACAACATGGGTGAACCTGGAAGACATTATGCCAACTGAAATCAGCTAGTCACAGGAAGATAAATACTGCATACTTACACTTAATATGAGGCATATAAAATAGTCAAACTCTCAGGAGAAGGGAGTGGAATGGCGTTTTCCAGAGGCTGAGAGAGGGAGAATGTGGGGTTGTTGTTTAACAGCTGAGGAACATTGCTCCAGTGGCTAAGCAGGGGGTGGAACCCTTGCTGAGACAGTGTGGTCTCAGGACCCTCAGGGTCACAGAAAGACTGGGAGTGCCTGAGTGTGGCAGAGCTCCCAGGTATCAGAGCAGGGAATCTGGCTGCAAAGACAGAGCTGAGGAGTGGGCTCTCAGCCCAGAGTTGCCATAAACTGTGATCCGCAGCACAGTCGGGCCACTGCTCTTCAAGCAGGGACCCAACAAGCGGCAGATCCAGGGAGGATCTCCTTCCTCCCCTGGGAGGAGCAGCACGGGAGCGCACCACAGGAATCTGCTGGGTTTGGAGACTGCAAATAGGGTCATGTACCAGAGATAAAAATGCTCGGTCACAGGCCAGGTGAGCTCGGAGTGGGGCCAGAGACCAGGGAGACAGGAGTGATTGACTGCTTTCCTCTGGGGGCTCACTGAGGAGTGGGGCCCCAAGTTCTCAGCTCCTCTGGGGCCAGAGATTGGGAGGCTGCCATTTTCATTTTCATTATCATCCTCCAAAGCTGTATGGAAAGCTTTCAGGGAAAAAAAGCTACCGAGAGCAAACCCGAGCAGATTATTTAGCCTGACCCCTGGCAAGGGTGGTGCAATTCCACCTCGGGCAAAGACATTTGAGAATGATTACAACAGGCCCCTCCTGCAGATCAGTAAGAACATCCAGCCAAGAACAAGTTTACCAACCAATGAGAACTGCAAAACTCCAGCACTAGGGGAATATAGCATATAGAATTCATGGCTTTTATCCCATGATTCTTTAGTCTTTCAAAGTTAATTTTCTTAATTTTCTTAATTTTTTTCTTTTTCATCTTTCCTTTATCAACCAACATCTTATCTTACCAATTCCTTTTTTAATTTTTTTTTTAATTTTCATTTTTACTGTCTTATTATATCCCTTCATTCTATTTAACCTTATTTTTTTTTGTATATATATAATTTTTTTTTTCTTTAAAATTTTGGGGTACAATTTCTTCTAACAGACCAAAATATACCCTAAATCTCTAGTGTATGGCTTTGTTCTACTCTCCCACTTGATCACATTCTCTCCTTTTTTTTTAAATTTTCTTTCTTTCTTTTTTCAACCAACTTCTTATCTTATCGATTCCTTCTTTAAAATCTTTTTGAATTTTCATCTTTACAGTCAAATTCCATCCCTTCATCGTATTTATCCTTATTTTTGTATATATATAAGTTTTTCTTTCTTTAAAATTTTAGGAGGCAGTTTCTTCTAACAGATGAAAATACACCCAAAATCTAGCATGTGGCTCTGTTCTGTTCACCAGCTTGATCATATTCTTTTTGTTTTCTTTCTTCCCCTCCCTTCCCCCCCACACCAGTTTTGGGGTCTCTTCTGATTTATTTAGTGTATATATTTCTGGGGTCATTGTTACCCTTTTAGCATTTTGTTCTCTCATTCATCTATTCTTCTCTGAACAAAATGACAACCTGGAAAAATTCACCTCAAAAAAAAGAACAAGAGACAGTACCAACTGCCAGGGACCTAAACAATATGGACATTAGTAAGGTGTCAGAACTAGAGTTCAGAATAATGATTATAAAGATACTAGCTGGGCTTGGAAAAAACATAGAAGATACTAGAGAATCCCTTTCTAGAGAAATAAAAGAACTAAACTCTAACCAAGTTGAAAACAAAAAGGCTATTAATGAGGTGCAATAAAAAATGGAGACTCTAACTGCTAGGATATATGAAGCAGAAGAAAGAATTAGTGATATAGAAGACCAAATGATGGAGAATAAAGAAGCTGAGAAAAAGAGAGATAAACAACTACTAAATCATGAAGGGAGAATTTGAGGGATAAGTGATACCATAAGATGAAACAATCTCAGAATAATTGGGATCCCAGAAGTAAAAGAAAGGGAAAGAGGGGCAGAAGGTATTTTGGAGCAAATTATAGCAGAGAATTCCCTAACCTGGGGAAAGAAACAGGCATCAAAATCCAAGAGGCACAGAGAACCCACCTCAAAATCATTAAAAATAGGTCAACACCTGATATCTAATAGTAAAACTTACAAGTCTCAGAGACAAAGAGAAAACTCTAAAAGCAGCTCAGGGTAAGAGGTCTATAGCCTACAACAGTAGAAACATTAGATTGGAAACATTAGATTGGAAGGCCATGATATTTTTTAAAGTACCCTAGCCATTCCGATACTCTGGAAAACTGTTTCTCTCCTGACACACTGCTGCCCCGTTTTCTTCTGCTCAGGAAGTGTCCTCTTTCTTCCTTGGTGCTACTTCCGGTGCTATATCCACAGAGACCTGACAGGCCAGAAATGACTGGCATGATATATTCAGAGCACTAAACGAGAAAAGTATGCAGCCAAGATTAATCCAGTGAGGCTGTCATTAAAAATAGGAGAGATAAAAAGCTTCCATGACAAACAAAAACTAAAAGAATTTGCAAACACCAAACCAGCTCTACAAGAAATTCACTAAATTCATCTTTCAATAGTTATCCTGAATGTTAATGGGCTAAATGTACCAATCAAAAGACACAGGGTATCAGATTGGTTAAAAAAACAAGACGCATCAATATGCTGCCTGCAAGAGACTCATTTTACACCCAAAGACACCCCCAGATTGAAAGTGAGAGCATGGAAAACCATTTACCATGCTAATAGACATCAAAAGAAAGCTGGGGTGGCAATCCTTATATCAGACAAATTAGATTTTAAACTAAAGACTGTAATAAGAGATGAGGAAGGACACTATATCTTATTTAAAGGGTCTACCCAACAAGAAGATCTAACAATTGTTAATATCTATGCCTCTAACATGGAAGCAGTTAATTATATAAGCCAATTAATAACAAAATCAAAGAAACACATCGACAACAATACAATAATCATAGGGGACTTTAACACTCACCTCACTGAAATGTAGAGATCATCTAAGCAAAAGATCAACAAGGAAATAAAGGCTATAAATGACATGCTGGACCAAATGGACTTCACAGATATATTCAGAACATTCCATCCCAAAGCAACAAAATACACAGTCTTCTCTAATGCCCATGGAACATTCTCCAGAATAGATCACATCCTGGGTCACAAATCAGGTCTCAACTGGTACCAAAAGACTGGGATCATTCCCTGCATATTTTCAGAACTGAATGCTTTGAAACTAGAACTGAATCACAAGAGGAAAGTTGGAAAGAACTGAAATACATGGAGGCTAAAGATTATCCTACTAAAAAATGAATGGGTCATCCAGGAAATTAAAGAAGATGTAAAAAAAAATTCATGGAAACAAATGAAAATGAAAACACAACTGTTCAAAATCTTTGGGATGCAGCAAAGGCAGTCCTAAGAGGAAAGTATATAGCAAAACAAGCCTTTCTCAAGAAACAAGAAAGGTCTCAAGTACACAACCTAACCCTACACCTAAAGGAGCTGGAGAAAGAACAGCAAATAAAGCCTAAACCCTGCAGGAGAAGAGAAATAATAAAGATCAGAGCAGAAATCAATGAAATAGAAACCAAAAGAACAGTAGAACAGATCAAAGAAACTAGAAGCTGGTTCTTTGAAAGAATTAATAAGATTGATAAACCCCTGGCCAGACTTATCAAAAAGAAAAGAGAAATGACCCAAATAAATAAAATCATGAATAAAAAAGGAGGGATCACAACCAACACCCAAAAAAATACAAACAATTAAAGAACATATTATGAGCAACTATATGCCAGCAAATTAAACAATCTGGAAGAAATAGATGCATTCCTAGAGATGTATAAACTACCAAAACTGAAGCAGGAGGAAATAGAAAACCTGAACAGACCTATAACCACTAAGGAAATAGAAGCAGTCATCAAAAATCTCCCAACAAACAAGAGCCCAGGGCCAGATGGCGTCGCAGGGGGATTCTACCAAACAATTAAGGAAAAATTAATACCTATTCTTCTGAAACTGTTCCAAAAAATAGAAACGGAAGGGAAACTTCCAAATTCATTTTATGCGGCCAGCATTACCTTGATCCCCAAAACATACAAAGACCCCATCAAAAAGGAGAATTACAGACCAATATCCCATTTTGAACATGGATGCGAAAATTCTCAACCAAATACTAGCCAATAAGATCCAACAGTATATTAAAAGGATTATTCACCTCGAATTTGTGGGCTTCATTCCTGGGCTACAAGTTTGGTTCAACATCCGCAAATCAATCCATGTGATACAATACATTAATCAAAGAAAGAACAAGAACCATATGATCCTCTCAATAGATGCAGAAAAAGCATGTGACAAAGTACAGCACCCTTTCTTGATCAAAACTCTTCAGAGTATAGGGATAGAGGGTACATACCTCAATATCATAAAAGCCGCCTATGAAAAACCCACAGTGAATATCATTCTCAATGGGGAAATACTGAGAGAGCTTCCCCCTAAGGTCAGGAACACAGCAGGGATGTCCACTATCACCACTGCTATTCAACATAGTACCAGAAGTCCTAGCCTCAGTAATCAGACAACAACAACAAAAAAAGACATCTGAATTGGCAAAGAAGAAGTCAAACTCTCACTCTTTGCAGATATGATACTTCATGTGGAAAACCCAAAAGACTCCACCCCAAAACTGCTAGAACTCATACACGAATTCAGTAAAGTGGCAGGATATAAAATCAGTGCACAGAAATCAGTTGCATTTCTATACACCAACAACAAGACAGAAGAAAGAGAAATTAAGGTGTCGATCCCATTTACAATTGCACCCAAAACCGTAAGATACCTAGGAATAAATCTAACCCAAGAGGCAAAGAATCTGTACTCAGAAAACTATATAGAATACTCATGAAAGAAACTGAGGAAGACACAAAGTAGTTGGTATATATATAAGTAGTTGGTTGAAAAGGGAAAAAGAAGAACTCAAAAAAAAAATAGAAAAATAAAATTAAAAGAATTAACTTTGACAGACTAAAGAATCGGGGGGGGGGGGAGCCATGAATTCTATGTGCTGTATTCCCCTAATGCTGGAGTTCTGCCGTTCTCATTGATTGGCAAACTTGGTCTTGGCTGGCTGTTCTTTCTTATCTTCTGGGGGTGGGGCCTGTTGCCGTGGTTCTCAAATGTCTTTGCTGGAGGCAGAATTGCCCCGCCCTTGCTGGTCCGGGCTAAGTAATCTGTTCGGGTTTGCTCTTGGGAGCTTTTGTTCCCTGCAAGCTTTCTGTACAGCTTTGGAGGAAGAGACTGAAAATGGTGGCCTCCCAATCTCCACCCCAGAGGAGACGAGAACTCGGGGCCCCACTCCTCAGTGAGCCCCCAGAGAAAAGCAGTCAATCACTCCCATCTCTCCAGTCTCTGGCTGCAATCCATGCTCACCTGGTCTGTGACCGAGCATTTCTATCTCTGGCACCTGACCCTGTTTGGAGTCTCCAAACCTAGCAGAGTCCTGCGGTGTGCTCCCATGCTGCTCCTCCTGGGGGAGGAAGGGGAGTCTCCCTGGATCTGCTGCTTGTTGGGTCCCTGCTGGAGGAGCAGGGGCCTGACTGTGCCATGGATCATGGTTTATGGCAACCCTGAGCTGAGAGCCCACTCCTCGGCTCCGTCTCTGCAGCCGGCTTCCCCGCTCCGATACCTGGGAGATCTGCCACACTCAGTCACCCCCAGTCTTTCTGTGACCCCGAGGGCTCTGAGACCACACCTTTCCAGCAAGATTTCCACCTCCTGCTTAGCCACTGGAGTGACGTCCCTCAGTGGAGCAGACTTCTAAAAGTTCTGATTTTGTGCTCAGCTGCTCTATCACTTGCCGGTAGTGGCTGATGGAGGCCCCCTCCCCCGCCATCTATCTTCCTGAATTTCCCCTTGGATTCACTTCTTTGCACGTCCTACCTTCCAGAAAGTGGTCGCTTTTCTGTTCAGAGAGTTGCTGCTATTCTTTTCTTTGATCTCCTGTTGAGTTTGTAGGTGTTCAGAATGGTTTGATCCCTATCTAGCTGAATTCCTGGGACCAGACAAAATTAGGTCTCCTACTCCTCTGCCATCTTGCTCCTCCCCCAACCATTTTCTTTTTAAAAAGCACATAAGTTTAGAACAGATACTTTACCAAAGAAGATATATAAAGATGTTCATCATTAGTTATTAGAAAACTAAAATTAAGTGTGCTTGGGTGGCTCAGTCGGTTAAGCATCTGCCTTCAGCTCAGGTAATGATCCCAGGATCCTAGGATTGAGCCCCATGTCTCTGGCTCCCTGCTCAGTGGGGAGCCTGCTCCTCCCTCTCCATGCCCAGCCTAGCTCTTACTCGCTTTCTCAATCTCTCTATCTCTTGATATATTTCTCTCTCTCAAATAAATAAAATCTTAAAAAAAATAAAACTAAAATTAAAGCCACAGTGACATACTACTACCCATGTATTAGGATTGTTAAAAGTAAAAAACACTGATCATATCAAGTACTAGCAGATTTGTTTGTATTAGCCCAAACTGGAAATAACCAGAACATCCAATAACAGGTGAATCAATAAACAAAGTTTGGTATATTAGTATTCTAGAATACTACTCAGAAATAAAAACTAATGAGTTCTTGATACATGCTACAACTTGGATAATTCTCTAAATAATTATGCTGACTGAAGCAATCAAACAAACAAAAAAAAATTTTTAAGTACATATACTCTACAAATCTCGTATATACATTTCTACAAAATGAAACCTAATCTCTCAGTGAGAGAAAGTAATTCAGTGGTTGCTTGGGGATAAAATGGACAGAGGGGAATTACCAAGGGGATGACAAAAATGTAGGGTGATGGATATGTTAATTACCTTGATTCTGTCAATGGTTTCTCCCTGTATACATATGTCAAAATTTATTAAATTTTATAATTTAAATAGGCACACTTTATTGCTTGCCAATAAAATATCAAAAGAAGCTCTTAATTTTAAGATTCTGTTCATCAGAAAACATCACAGAGAAGGTTGAAAGAAGAGAAAATAAGCAAGCTATGGACTTGTTTAATTAGCACTAAGCGTTATCATTAACATGATAATTTCCAGCTGGAGGTGCAGAGGCTTCCCACAGGCAAACGGCTGAACCAGCTCTGGGGACTGCAAACTGAAGGCCTGAAAGATTGCAATGAACACGAGTGTTTCATTATGGTTAACAAGAGAAAAGAATGAGGAGAAAGGAAAATGAAAATGTTCATTTTGATGCAATAATCCCATTAACTTTTCTTCTTCTGTGTTCTTGCTCCAGAGAATTTATGCTAAAGGTTTAAACCTTCCTGTGATGTCCAAAGCTAAAGGAATATTACCATCATGTGTTTGCCAAATGTTGGTCCATCCAGAAGATAAATAATACAGTTTTTTGTCTGAATATTTTATACTAATTTTAATTGAAAATACTTATTCAATGTATAGAATAATTTTCTATTGGGAATTATATAACCTATAATTAATGATGAAATATTAAAATGGATTAAAAATATTTGAGAATTACAACTATCATGAACATATCTCAAGTACTAGCTTGATCACATTGGTAAAAATAACCAAATTTTGCAGTACCAGGTAGATCAGAAAAGGCCTTTATACTGCTTCTCAAGGATTTTTTTTTTTTTTTAAAGATTTTATTTATTTATTTGATAGAGACACAGCGAGAGAGGGAACACAATCAGGGGGAGTGGGAGAGAGAGAAGCAGGCTTCCCGCTGAGCGGGGAGCCCGATGTGGGGCTCGATCCCAGGACCCTGGGACCATGACCTGAGCCGAAGGCAGACACTTAACGACTGAGCCACCCAGGCGCCCCTCAAGGATGTTTATCATTAAGTTGCACATCATATGTTATCTACTCTTTCTCTTGACTTTTTATTTTTTTTTTTTTAAAGATTTTATTTATTTGACAGAGAGAGATAGCAAGAGCAGGAACACAAGCAGGGGGAGTGGGAGAGGGAGAAGCAGGCCTCCCGCTGAGCAGGGAGCCCGATGTGGGACTCGATCCCGGGACCCCGGGATCATGACCTGAGCCGAAGGCAGACGCTTAACGACTGAGCCATCCAGGCACCCTCTCTTGTCTTTTTAATACCATAACTGTGATATAATACACAGTTCTAGTAATAGGAATAAAAACATATCATGCAAAAAGTAGCAGGATAAGACTCTTGAGTTTTACATATTATCTTGCCAACATCTATATGGAAGATTTTCTCCATAGACCTTGAGTTTACATGGTAAATTTTCTAACTCAAAACAGAGTATAATCTAGAAAGCATATTAGAAAACTTCAAGACACTTCTGTTCATCTGACAAGTATATGTTGTCAGGTTTCCCCCATTATGATAATGACCTCATTATCCCTTTCTTTTGCATCACAACAAGTCTTATGTAGCAATAGGAGAAAATAGCCAAAATTTCCTGACCCCTCTCCTGAATCAGTGAATTCTGTAAGCAAGCAAGACCATTTCAGCTGCCTCCTGAAATCTTTGGTGAGGCTTCTGCTGTTCAGTTAGGTCTAGATAGCTGCTTATATATTACTTCTTCCTAGGTTCTTTAAAGCAATCATTATTGTCATCTTTGTTTGTGTTTATATAAAGCTCCTTTTTACACACTGGACAGACTAAACATGATCTCAGAATTTTATTCTAATAGGGGAAAAGAACCTTCAGAGAAAGCAGTGATTTGGGGACCCTACAAATCAGTAAAATTTGAGGATCCATTTAGAGAATATCTGTCATTCTGTCAGGCCTTGAACTAGAAGAACCTGTTATCTCAGTGCTCCATAAAATTACTGATTGGAGTACAGTGAAGGAGAATTGTGACAGAGGGAAAGGGTGACTGAAAAATAATAGAAATATGAGAAAACACAGTGATAAAGGAAAGGGGAAAGGAGTGAAAGGGAACTCAGGGAAAGAGTGCAAAAAAACATAGAAAACTCTGAGCCCAAAAGCAAGGACACATAAAGATGGCCATCCACAAAAATGCATGTCTGGTAGAATTAATGGTACTTTTTAAAACTATCTTGCTGGGCGCCTGGGTGGCTCAGTTGGTTAAGCGACTGCCTTCGGCTCAGGTCATGGTCCTGGAGTCCTGGGATCGAGTCCCACATCGGGCTCCCGGCTCAGCGGGGAGCCTGCTTCTCCCTCTGACCCTCTCCCCTGTCATGCTGTTTCTCTCTCTCTCTCTCTCTCTCAAATAAATTAAAAAAAAAAAATCTTTAAAACTATCTTGCAATCTTGTTTCAGAAAGTGCTCTTAAGAAGTTCATTTCCCAACCCCTATAATTACTTATTCTGAGGCAAATAGTGCTCACTTGAAGAATTTTTTTTTTCTTATACAAATTCAGAAAATGTCAAGAGATAAAGTTGGAGATAATCATACTGATATGATTTTGATATTGATTTTGATTTTGATATGATATTGATTTCAATATAATATAGACTATATCATGTAGTGTTCCAGGAAAAACAGAAACCACCCTAAGCAAAAAAGAATTTACTATTAGAATTAGGTGCTTCCAAAATTGTCAAAAGGGCTAAAGGAGCCAATTCTAGGCTGAGACTCTAGAGTTATCCCAAGAAGAACTTAGAACTAGCCCACTCTGAAGCGAAGCTATTCCAGGGTGGACCATAAAGCCTTTTCCACTACCGGAGAAGCCTTGGTACAGAAAACTGAAATGACACACACAGTTGTAACCCATGGAGTAAACAGTAAGATCAAGAGGCTACTACTTCTCTGGAAAGCTAAAGAATGAGCAATGGATCCTGTTGCAAGAGAACCATGACCTTCCTAAGGAAAAGAGGTAGCCAGAGTTGAAGGAAGAAGGCCTTTCTTGGTTTTGACTTCCAAATTTTTGGAAGCACATTTAATGGGTGAAAACATATCTAGAATCCTAGCTGCAAAGGAGTTTTAAAAATGTAGTTTTTAAGCATTATAAAATCTCCAAATGGAAGACAGATAAAATAAGTTGTGAGAGCCAATCATAGATATCTTAACACATGAGGATAATTTTACATTAGCAATAGAATGTAAATATCCCAAGCATTGCCTACATATGGTACTCTATTTTTTTATAGTTTTTTTTTTAATTTTTATGTATTTATTTGTCAGATTGGGGGAGAGAGAGAGAGAGAGCACACAAGCAGCGGGAGTGGCAGGCAGAGGGAGAAGCAGGCTCCCTGCTGAGCAAGGAGCCTGATGGGGGACTTGATCCCAGGACCCTGGGATCATGACCTGAGCTAAAGGTAGATGCTTAACTGACTGAGCCACCCAGGCGTCCCTACATATGGTACTATAAATATGCATAGTTTTTTTGGAAGAATTAAATGTGCTTCTTTTTATACTTAATATTTGTGGCCTATAGGAAGTGAGTTATAGAAGCCACAGAGTATCATGTAATTTCTGTTCCAGGAATTTTATTTTGACCATTCTATGATAACCTTATGGGACTCAGAAAATATCTCAGTTTGTGTTAACTGAAATACAATACTTGAAAACTTTTAGGTAAATATGAAAAGAGTGATTTTCAAATTTGGTGATTTTGGTAATTAATATATTTTAAGTCACCTATGAAAAATGCTAAATAATGAGGATGATTTGAAAATATTGGGTGAATATTGCACCTTTCCCACACTGGCTTAACTTTAGCACTCAGGATACATGACACTTTAATACAAAGTACATTACATAGGTGCCTGTTGGCATGGAGAATTCACTAACAAAACATTATGTGAATTAACAACTCTCAGTGCACAATAAGATATGGGTCCTCCATAGATTTGGTATTCTCAAGTATGTTCTTTTCTTCACAGTAGAAAATATAAAGCAATGCTTTCTTCATTTTAGACTCTACTGAAATAATCCCCCAAAAGGTGGTATTTTCTTCATAAAAATTTACATCATCACCATTATTGTTTAGATCCTCAAGATCTCTCATCTAGATACTACAATAAATTTCTGATTTTTGAACTCTGATTTCTCTCCTTATTCTCACAAATTCATCCCAAAACATAATTCTAGTTCTTTCACTTCTGTGTTCAGCTTTTCACTATTTTTAATGGTTCCCCATGTATACCTACACTTCTTTCGTCTAAATTCATTAGTTTATCACTGAAAGCCACCCTTGGCACCGTACCTTTCCCACCTTTCCATTATCCTAGTCATTTTATAGCATTTGCAAAGTTCAAGTGTTATGTTGCCGCCACATCATTTCTGATTTTTCCCCACATTCTTCCACTGACACACATTTCTCGTGTTGTCCATTTAAATGGAAAACTGTCTTTTTTTTTTCCATCTCCCACTATTGACCGTGCTCATCCTTCACAAATCAGCTCAAATGTTACCTCCTTTAGGTTTCTTTCCTGACCATCCTGACCAAACATGATTTTTTCCTCTGAAATTTGAAAGTCATACATATTTCAGGGTCTCTTATGGCATGTGACAATCTCACTTGTTCACTAATTATTTTGTGTCCTCATCTATGCTACCAGCTGATGAGGAGAGACACCGTATGTTTATGCTCCCATAGTGCTCACATCAGGACATATGCTGAATAGAGAGTAAGTTACTGCTAATTGAATACATACATTCATGATCACGCTAAAGAATGAAACCATTTCTATTTATTGAAAACATGAAAACAACTTCATATCCAGTGTTCTTTCTACTTTTTCCTTCCCCTGACAGCCTACAGAAAGTAGCTTGAAGCAGTTTTGCAATTTTCTAACTAAGAAATAATTCATACATAGGCTGTTTCTTATTACTTCACATAACCCACTTTGTAGAATTCTGAGCTTTCATTATGAATCAAAGTTCAAGGTTTTTGAATTTATGGGGAAAATGGTATTGGGGATTATATGACAAAATCAATGCATAGACAGCCTTTAAAATAGCATTTTATAAACTACATAATTTTACATTTGTGCTAATTCATTCCATCTTCTTTTTCTTAGAACTACTTAAAATAGGTTACTATTTTTCATATTATAGGAGATTTATCACATTAATTTTTAAGACATAAGATACCTCTTATGAAAGCTTAAAAAATAAATAAATAAATAAGCAGACCTTCTCATTTCAATTCAGGAACACTGATGACAAGTAGAATAAACCCCCAATACATACACACACATACACACACACACAAGCACAATTACTTGAAACATTGGGTTTTAGATAATAATATCAAAGTGTACACAATAACCTACATGTATAATATTAGTGTTTTTAAAATTATATTGCATGATATGGAAACTTGAAATAATTTGAATAATGTATATATATAGCTTTGGGAGGGAGTCAGATTTATTTTATTGTCATTCACCCAGAAAGTTGAAAGCCAGTTTGCAAAGAAGAATACTGAACTCAAATATAATGTGATTGAAAAACCAGGGAAAAGAAAACACTGTAAGTTGCCTTAATTGAATACTTATTTAGGTAGGTATTAGGCTAAAACTTAGAAGCTGAACATTATATGCAGGACAACACTGTAAATGGGAAATTTTGGAGCCTTTTATTTTTTATTTTTTTGAAAAGTTAGGCATAATCTTATTACTTACCTTCTTAGAATGTTAAATCAAATTCTTCTCTCTTTAGCTGCTTCCTTAAAATATTCTCCCCCTCACTGACACTAATGGCCACATATACATAGTCATTATTCTCACCATTATGACCCAAATAGCTTCTTAACCTGCCTTCAGCCTAGCCCCTGCCAACTCTCCCAGAGTGCATTATAAGCGATTGTTTAAAATTGCAAATGTGATAGACATTTCCTTATTTCCAATGTTTTAATAAATGTCCATCTTCATCAAAATGAACTCCAAAGTCATCCTGGAATACAAGGCCTTTCATGACCTCAGTTGTACCTACATTACTCAGCCTCAATTTTTACCATTCTTTGATTTTGTTTGAGCAGTTCAAAAATATGTATCCCACCTGAACCCAAATAGCTTTTTGACTATTTTATTTTCTAAAGAGTTAGAAAACAGCTATACACTTGGCCAAAAAGAGCTAGTACTAACAAGTGATCTTTCTCTGAGGGAGTCCATTAACGTATTTTAACTTATGATAGGTTAAAAAAAAAAAAACCTTAATATGTTCTGTTGAGACAAGCATAGTAAAAAAAAAATAATGAAAATTCAATAGTTCATTTTTTTACAAATATATGTTAAGGACATATGATAGATCAAGCACAAATCCTAAAAGATTTAGGATTCTAAGACCAAAGAAACAGTCCTTAAGAAGCCACATCTCTAAGGACAGAGAAGTTGGACTTCGTGGTCAGATAACAAAGCTAGTGCATCCAGAGGGATATTCCTGTGGAAACTTGGTGTTTCTTTCTTTCTTTTTCTTTCACAGCTTTAGCAATGGTTTTCTTGTCTAGTTTATTTCTTTACTTCATGTCACTTTGCTTTATTGTTGAATGTGGGTTAGTGATATTGAGAGAAACTAAGGCATTTTCAATGGAAAGTGAAGATGGTCTTCTCAGCCCTTGCTGGGGTTAGAATAAGGATAGAAAGTTCAAGGTGAGGGCAGGAGGGAGGTAAGTGAAGACTCAAAACAGACCTAAAAGTAGCTGTTAAGAGTGACAAGAGAGAAAGAGACTGTGGCACGAATTGAACTAGGGGTAGAATTAAAAAACAAGACAGAAAAGAAACAGAGGAACTCCCCAAATATATCACCGGCAGGAGACTTTGAAAGTAGAGTGTAATTCAACCCTGAACTCTCCTTGAAAAAAAAGCTCTCTGAAAACACAAAGTTCTCTTCCTGAATTCCTGATTTCACAAAGAATTACCTGAAAAAAATTTTCAGGCATGGCTAGGCTTTCTATTTGGAGTATTCAAAATATCTAAAGTAGGTCACTTTCAAATAATTCTTTATAAATGTCCTTCTAGCTCATTCAGAAATCACTATGATGCAAATATTATAATCATTGGTAATAGAATGTCGGTTGTTCAGAAGAGATATATTTACCTTCCCCTGTGCCTGGCCATATGAACACACTCTCTAAACTGAGGAGAGGAGGCAGGGAATCCAAGAAAAGTGATACTCCATTTGCTGACTTCTGAGCTGTGTTGTTTGTAGTTTACAAATTCATGTAATTTCATAGGAGGAATTTCACAGTTAGTAGAATGAGGAGGGGAGCAGATGGCATAATCATTTATTAAAAAAATCAGCCACCTTCTCATATATATGATAGCTTTTACTTCATTCTTCGGGATTTGCATTTTAAATGATTAAGGATCCAGTAAGACAGCATGAAACCTCATTAACAAAGATATATCTTCAGGCCTTTACCTGAAGGGAAAGAGGTGATTTTTCCACCTCAGAGCCCTCAGTTTAAATACCTGCTGATTTGTTTTATCTCTACTTACTTCAAAGTATTTCAGCCACATTAATGCAGCTTTTAACTATAGAAACCGACAGAATACAAAAGCAAGCTTTTAGCTACATCCCAAAATAAACAAACCAGAAAATTTTTCACTTCTGAAGCGTCTACTTTCCGCGGCATCATGTAATATATTAGTGGTTAACTAAAGGCTTCTCTGGATACTAAGGTAAGAGGGGATAAACAGACCTCTGCGATTTTGCAGTTCATTATGAAAACTAACATAGCAGATTTGCTTTTAAACAGATGTGGTGAGTTTAACTGCCGCTTTGAAGTAAGATGCTGGCCGTGATACAGGGCGGTAGAGATCATATATTCTCGCAGTGCGTGTAGCAAAGGTGGTCTAATAATTAAGGTTTAATCAGAGCATGCTCCTGCGGCTTTCCCAATCACTGTTGAAGGTAATAATAGCATTATAGATTAGATAGCAAATTGCAACAAAGTTAGGCAACTGCATCATAAAAAGCAATATTGATGTGTGAAAGAATTAGGTAAACTTAGTCAGTGAAGCATAACATCTCATTCATATTAACCTGAGCAGGGCCCTCACAGTGTCTTGCCTAAGTATTTTCTAGCTTCTGTGCAGTGGCTTACCTCTTTTCTTCAACACCCGCTCTCTTCTTTAGAAATGTTTTTTGTTCTCTCTTTTACCGGGTAGGTCCTGAG
The DNA here is from genome assembly GCF_964656455.1 of Halichoerus grypus. Classification (NCBI taxonomy): domain Eukaryota; kingdom Metazoa; phylum Chordata; class Mammalia; order Carnivora; family Phocidae; genus Halichoerus; species Halichoerus grypus. Next base: position 47,789,382 of record NC_135714.1, read on the forward strand.
AAAAAGAAGTGGGAGGCTCTTTTCAGCAAAAGAGTGTACTGAAGTAGTTAAAATTGCAGAATCCAGAAAAGCATCCCGAATCCCTGGGCTGTGTTTTCACCTGACTCACCCTAGAAAGGTTAATTTGGGCACGGTGATCCTACTGACTTTATAGTACTGTGGGATGTCTAAGATGCATAAACCCCTTAGCTGGTAGTTAGACTGAAGAATAATGCTGGTGTGTGTGTGTGTGTGTGTGTGTGTGTGTGTGTGTGTGTGTGGTTTTATTTGGATGGTTTACTTTACTTCTTATCCCAATGTGGATTATTTCCCAATCAATATTTTTCAGCTCAACTTCCATGATAAGCAATAGATGTTTTATATACCACAGTAAATATTTAAGCCAGTGAAAAGAATAGTTATTCTCAGAATGGAGAAGGAATGTTTGGTCTGGGTGAATGTGAGAAAATGAGACCAGAGCATTTGAGTGATGTGTATAGATTCCACTGAGAAGGAGAAGTTTTCTATCCTGATCCCTGTAAAAAAGTAAAGAATTATTACCATGTCTCTCAATAATCTACCACATTAGATGATAAAAATGGCATCCCACAGAAACAGGTGCTCAGAAAGTTTCCCTTAATATATAAATTTCCTCTTATTTATCTGGGGTCAGGACCAGCCATCCCCAAATGCTGGGGAAAAATAAAAATGAGCCAGCTCTGTTATGTTAAAGCTCAGAAATAATCTCCCATAAGTATTTTTTAAAATGTACTTTATCTATTCCAAAATGAAATAACTGGCTATTCCGGTGGATGACCATCCTGAATAAAATATAATTATTTTAATAAAAATGTTTCCCATATTTAATAAAAGTTTGATGTAACATTGAACATATGAAATAACAGCATTGGATAATTGGAAGAAAACATTAATTGAAAAGAAAATATATATTTAGGTTTTTTTTTTTAATCATGGAAATCAGTTCTGCCACCAGTCCATCACAGGAATTTTTGTAGAAAAATGTAAGAATGAACAGAGATTCTCATATGTTGGCTTTGTTTCTAACGCTCTCTCTACGTAGGAGGAAATATTGGGACAAAATAACCTACTTGCCTTTTGTCATATACAAAAGATTTGAGATCCTCAAATTTCTCATCATACTAAATGAAAATCAGTTTCTCATATTGAAATAAGGATGAGCAGATTGCATGTAACTTCCTTTCTAGTCAAAATTTCTCTGTGCTTTGATCCATGAGTACATATCTCTCACTTTCTTTTTCTCCATTCTCTTGCTTTCCCTCTCGTTCTCTCTAGATCTGTCTATCCACAAGACAGACAGAATGAAAACCACCAACCCCCCATTAATTACTTAAATAATTACATGCTCTTGTAATTTTTCTCATAGCTGTTTCATCTGCTAGATCTTTCACCTCCAGATGTGAATGTTTGCTGGAGTCTAAGGGTACATGATCTTTAAAGGATTTCTAAAATAATAGTGAACAAAGACAAGATGATTCGAGGTTGCTTCAAAGTTATAACTCAAAAAGTCTTTAGGTAATTAAAAAATGAGAACCTATACCTGAATTAATGAGAGCTGAGGAAATTGCATAAATAATTTTTAAAAATGTTGCCCTACTAATTCAGATATATGAAACAAAAGGGTTTTCCTTAAACAGGAAACATGTTTGATTTTTTTTCACGTCAACTTATTCATCCCATATTTTCTTTTTTTTTTTATTTTCTCGCTTCACTCATGAAATAGAGAATTTAATAGGGGGAAAAACAAGAAGTAGAATACATTTAGTACAGGAAAAATATTAATTGCTTGAAAATGCAAAGTGAGGAAAGAAATCAATTGTGAGTAAACAGCAACGGAATGAAACCTCTTGACCTTGTCAGACGCTTTATGGGAGAGACCCTTCAATCAGAAATGTGCTGATGCTAAATTATCACAGGATTTGATCTATCCTCTAATAATTGAAAACTCCCACTCCTGGAAGAGAACCAGATTTCTCAACAGCCACTAATTTTTCAAAGTAGAAATTTAGTACTGAGGAGATTGTGCATTTATCCACTAAGATTTGTATTTGTATTTTATGGCCCATCACATTCAATATTAGGCTCTGATTGTAAATAGCCACATTGTGTTTTGAGATGCACTATTTTGTGATGTGCTATTGCAATTCTTTAAAAAGCCATATATAGTTTAACTTTTTACCTTTAGTATCATTCTTTTAAATATCACACTGTGTGAAAAACTAAACCATAAACAAAGATAAATGCCATTAACTGCAACACCAGTGTTGAATCTTAACTTGCCTACATCTTGCCTAGAAAGAAGATGTTAACTTTGAATTCATCAGGCGTTTTTGTATAAGGATATAACATAAAGAGGAGAATATTTAACATTTTTATTCAAATGTTCCACTTAACTTTATATGTGCAATATGCTTGGTGTCACTTTATCATTAAACAATCTCTCATTCTAAGATTATTTCTGAATAATAAAAGCATCTAAAGTAAATTTCAAAATTGATGGTTCATGTGACTATGTAAGGAAATGACCCAAGATGAGCTTACTGGGAACTAAAAATAACTAACCTAGAGATTTCTAAGGAATGTAAAATAACTTTTATTTGAAGCTCTAATCCTTTTGATGCTTCATTAATAGCTCTTTTCTACTCAGGTATGTATAACAACTTTAAGAGGTAAATAAGAGAATGTATGTCAAGGATAAAACCACTTTAGAGAAATAAAAAAATAAAATAATAAATAATATAATAATTATTTATTTAAATAAATAAATATTTAAATAAAAAAATAATGCTCAGCCTGGAATTAAAGGCAGAGTCTGAACAGTACTATTCCCTATTAATTGAAACACATCAAAAATATTTAAAATATTTAAAAATATTTTAAAAATATTTAAAAATAGGCATGTCTGTGCATAAAAACTTAGTTAACTGGAACACTCTTAATATTCATTCAACAGACTAATTTGAGCACTTACTAAGCACTAGGATTGTGCAAGATGTTAAAAACACTATGATGAACATGCCAAAGTTTCTGCTCTCAAGAAACTTAGTGTGGGAGGCAGACAAGTCTGATAAATGCAGCAATTGCCATCCATGCCAAAGGGAGTGTAGAGGCTTCAGTCTGGGCTGTAGGAAATGGTTAGATTTACTCTCAAGAAGTGACTTTCTCACTAACACTTGAAAAATCCTAAACGATTTTAAGCAGGAAATGACATGATCTTATTTGCTCTTTACATAGACAAAGAACTTCAAAGGAAAGACAAAAATGAATGGTGGTAACTCTTTGGGTCAAATGGTGACTTAAAAAAGTAATATGTAGAACAATCCTTAGGACCCATGACAAGAAGATTAAGTTGCTTGGGAAGCCGCTTCCCAAACTAATAGTAATAGCGGCAGAGTGTAAACAGTCAAGGAAGGCTGTGCTGTTTTGTTCAAAATAAATGAGGACTCCTTGGTGCAACAATGTCTCCTGGTGTCTTCCCTGCCAAATTCTACATATTTTCTTCATCTGAAACTATTCAGACAAATACCTGTAATTTCAGTCCAGTGTATAACTCCACACAACTTGACACTTTCTTAGCTGATGATGTGTTAGAATGCCAACTTCTGAGGAGAGGAGTGGGCCGTTTTGGGGTAGAGACAAACCTGGACTTGATTGATGTATTTGGGGGATGATTTCTCAAAACTCCCACATGATACTTTCTTATCCTCTTGAGAAACTTATAAAATAGGGATAATATTAATTCACAGGATTTTGAGAGGATTAAATTAGGAAACACATACTCTGGAACATAGGTTAAGCCAAATACATTTTTGTTTCATTTTTTTCTCCATATATTTGATAAGAATCTGATTGAACTAATTAAACCTTTTTTTTTCCTTTTTTTTTTTTTTAATTTCAGCCTAACTGTATTTGTTTATTCAGTCAACCACCATTTATTTGGAGTGCGTCGAACAGTCCATTGAAATAGAGTAAGAAACTCCACTTTCACTAACTAGACTTGTAAACTACTGTAAATCCCTTTACTTCTTTGTAATTGAGTATACTCATTTGGGAAATAGGCACAATGAACCTGATGGTCCCTGGCATCCTTTCTTGTTACAAAAAGAACCATTCTTTATAAAATGATATGATAATTAATAGCATATTAAGCATCAGAAAACCAATGGAGGAGAAAAGCAAGTATTCATAGTAATGCAAAAACCCTTCCACAGTCTAGAAGTATCTATGAATGTATCTCAATGTCTGAGTGATAGGCTAAGACATATAATAAACTCAGAAATATGTCTTTTCAGAGGCAGCATACCACAAAGGATTTTACTTACCTGATTTTAATACTACAAAAAATTATTTTCTTTAAGATTTTATTTATTTATTTGACAGAGAGAGTGAGAGAGCAAGCAAGAGAGCACAGCAGGGGGAGCAGCAGAGGGAGAGGGAGAAGCAGGCTCCAGGGAGCCCAGGTCGGGGCTCAATCCCAGGACCCCGAGATCATGACCTGAGCCAAAGGCAGACGCTTAGCCAACTGAGCCACCCAGGCAACCCCCAAAAAATTCTTAATCTAATAATCAGGTAGGGTTATGATTGCCAGAAAAAATACAAGATGTCCAGTTAAATTTGAAATTTAGATAAACAACATTTTAAAAGTATAACACATACAATATTTGGAACATATTTATACTGAAAAATTATTTTTATAATTTATTTATTTTTATTTATTTTTATAATTATTTCTTTTTATCCAAAATGCAGATTTAATTGCACATCCTATATTCCTTTAACTAAACATAGCAACACTAATGGAGTTTACCAAATAAGTTATCTACACTTAACAATATGTTAAAGGTTTCTTTTTTTTTTTTTTTTAAGATTTTATTTATTTGCGAGAGAGACAATGAGAGACAGAGAGCACGAGAGGGAGGAGGGTCAGAGGGAGAAGCAGACTCCCTGCTGAGCAGGGAGCCCAATGCGGGACTCGATCCAGGGACTCCAGGATCATGACCTGAGCCGAAGGCAGTCACTTAACCAACTGAGCCACCCAGGCGCCCTGTTAAAGGTTTCTTTAACCTGCAAATTAATTAAGAAAGAGTAACTCTGGCCCAGGTAATTCATTCATCATTCATTCATTCATTATGTCAGAGAATCACAGATGTCAAGTCTTATACAAGGCATGGAGCAGTCAATCTTTAACAAATACAAGGGCATATCCTCATGAACTTCATAGAGATATATGTCATGGAGATAAATGCCACAAATAAAAAATGATTTTCAGTGGATCTTGGTGGTGCTTCTGGTTTACTAAGAAACTAGTGCTAACTCTTAATCCTTATGCATAAGATAAAAAAAAGTGTGATTGCCTGAAATTCTCCAATCGGCTTTATTATTAAATATACTCTAAACTAACGTAACACATTAAAAATAATTAACTAACCAAAATCACAGCATCCTAAATCCCTGGGAATTTTAGGAACAGGTTCATCTAGCAGTTATGGTCACAGCACTGTCCTACTTCTGTTTTGATCCCACTATGTTCTGATCCTACCAGACTCCAGGACGTTTCTGTCTCTCACAGCCTTCATTGTTGACCACAGATTGTTCCCGATCTTTACTTACTGACTCTAAGAACCACTACTGTATGGAAGAAGGGAAAAAAAAAAAAAGAAGAAGAAGAAGCCCTGTGTCTGTCACTGCAGCACCTTCCTGCTTTATATGTCTATGGGGGACACATTCTCTCTGTGTAAGAACCCTCTTCTATGAGCTGTGGCTATGGGAAAGTGTTCATAACCTCTTTGGCAGAAATAGTCACTTCTTAATTGGAATGTACTCTGGAAATTCAGTCAGCCCTTGCATAGTAGTAGGACTTTTCTTGTGAAACACTTACCTCTCACCACTTGTCTCTCCCGTATCATCACTGTCCTCAAACCCACCAGAAAAGGTAACTCATGATATTTAATACCTTTATGTCCAATGTCACAAACTTAAACCACACCTATCATCAAACACTTCCAAAAGGATTTAGAAATGGTACGTATGTTGTTAACCTTGACTATGCCCATTAAATAAATAATTAATGCTATTAATTCATACTAAAGAACAAGTCTCAAATTAAAACAACCAGAATATATATGCTTATGTGTTTAAGAGGGGAAAAGGCTATTATTTCATCAACTTGAAAACCATTTGAAAAAATATGGTAATAAATAATAATTTATTTTTTTCTGCTTGTATACTGACTGAGGTATTGTAGTAAAAATAGAAAATGAAATTTGCTTGGAAGAAAGAGATTTAGCCTATGCCTCTAAATAGCTGTAAGACATTTAGAGAATTATTTAAGTTTCTTGGCTTCAGTTTTTCCATCTACTAAGTAGAAAATAGGAATAGCAAGGAAGAGTGGAGGAGCAGTTTACTGTATATTCTAGATATTTCATCTAAGCCTAAATTGTATGCATTATATTTAGCGATAAAGGACCAGATTTATAAAAAGAAAATTCTCTTCTTGGGAATGTGTGTGTGTGTGTGTGTGTTTAATCCATCTCAAGTACAATTCAAATGAATTAATTGAATATCTACTGAAGGCTAAATACATGTAAAGTATTGGTCTGGTATATTTGCATTGTTGTAGTATACTTTTCTCATTACTAACAGAAAATAAAGTGTATCCAAGTCTCTTATTTAGGTGTTGGGAAGGCCATACTGCCCCCCACGGTTAGTAACGTTATTATAAAAGCACAGCCATAACAATAATCCACCAAAGAATATTTCAGTGACAGAAGAATATAACCTAGATGATCTCTCTTTACAGAGGAATCCAAAAATTGTTAATGGCTTCAACCCATCCACCGATACACCCTCAAATGAGTTGGAGACCTTGCCACCTCATTAACCTTATCGGTTCTGCAAGATGCTGCTCTTGGAATGATATTGAAACAGACCATAATTTTCTTGAGAATTCCTGTCATAGAGGAAGTAAAACACTGGAGATGGTGGGGGAGTGTCTAACGCTCCTGTGATTATGGAATTCGGTAAAAATGAGCTTAAATAGCAGATCATTTTCTGAGTCTTGTGAGGACATACAGTCTCAGTATTTATTCCTCTTATTCCTTCACCTTGATTGTCTTCGGCTTCCTGTTTCTTGTTTCTGGAGCCCTCAGATCCTCATGTCATTCACGACTATTTTTACACATTTTGATTCTCTGGCCCCCACTTCTTGTCTGACCACCCTCTGTTAACCACCTGCTGCAGTGAAATAAATACTGATTTCTGCCTTTACCTGTTAGAGGTTCCACGTACTCTAATATTTCACACTTGCTCTCCTTCCCAAGTACCCTTCTTCACCATCCCAAATGATCAATCATTTCTGATATAGGTAATAAATGTGTCAACACTCTTTTTAAAGTGTTACATTTTCATTGCACTCACTGTGGTCAGAAGTAATTCCTCAGTATCCAGCATTGAAATTGCCTGTTTCAAAAGCCTCCACTACTCTATCCACACATCTGGGGAAACAGAGATAATTGCTGCATGTACGCTGATCTTGTCCTTAGAGCTTTTCACACATCAAGAGCAAGGCCACTTTTTCCTCATTAGTGCAGCAAACACCTGTCCACACATTGTGATTTTAAAAGCTGTGAGAAGATCTTAGTGCTTCTCCAACAATCTTTCCCCATCCCTGTAATTCCTTTAATTGGGAGAAAGCCTTTCATATGAAAAAAAAATAAATGGCTGATATGAGATCATTTCCTAAGAAAAGGATTCAAAAATTGAGACGAACTAGAAAATACAAGGATACTCAACAACAAGAACCTGAAGAAAAGGAGGGATATAAATGTGAGGATGTTTCATGGAAAGAGAATTTTAATTGGAGAAAAGGAAATTGAGAGCTGTGAGAAAATGATATCCTCTTCCATTTTTATGTTTTGCTTACTGCAGACCCCACTTTGCTCTCTGCCTGACCATTGACTCCATTGCCAAAACCTCCTTTAACTCCTTTAACATAATTTATTTTTTAAAGACTTTATTTATGTTTTAGAGAGAGGGACAGCACAAGTATGAGGGGCAGAGGGAGAGAGAGAGAATCTCAAGCAGACTCCATGAGCATGGAGTCTGACCCAGGGTTCGACCCCAGGGTCCTGGGATCACGATCTGAGCTGAAACCAAGAGTCAGACACTTAACCAACAGCACCACCAAGGCGCCCGTCCTTTAACAAAATTTAAATAAAGTTTCAAAGCCATTACGGACACTGTGACTCATTTGTTGATAACATATAGATATTTGGCTATACTTGGAAACTTTTTTCACCAGAGATGACCTACATCACCTTTCAGTTTCCTTTCAATGCCTAAAATATATGAACTAGTCCAGACAATTTACACCGGCATTTATAAGAGATCACAGAATGGCATTATGCCATATGTCCTCAAACTGAAAGAATTTATCAAGTTCCACATTAAATTCCCATTGCATTGAGCTTTTATTTAGCATGAATGCATATCAAATTACCAATCTCACAAAAGTGTATTTAAGAATAAAAATAAATTTATTTCATATGAAAAATGGATGTAAATATGTAATCAAGGCATATATTTACCCAATATCAATTAACTGAATGTTACAAAACATTAGTTTATACAAATAAACATTCAAAATTATATCAACAGCATTTCCAGTTATATCTTTCAATAAAGACAGAGGCATAGTGACTTCAGTGGAAGCTAATGAATCATAAAAGTAGATTAAATAGTTGGAAAGACATTGGATGACTTTGAATACCAAATGTCTAGGGCATATCTACTTCACTAAATGGACAACAGAACAAACAGTACATGTCTGATGAGAGCTGCAGTAAATTTGGAAGGCATTTTATTCGAAAATAAAAAACTACTTTATCAAGATAGATAATATAAAATTTAATCATGGGTAAATTTTCTCTTGACACTAGACAAATAGCCAAATTCTTTAGTGTTTAAGGGCAGAGCCCGCTGTGTTGTACTTATAAGTAACAGTGTTTCTAGCCAGGAACAGTAATCCTGGGGTATTATAGCCGAGATTTCACAACCTCCCCTTAAAAGGTGTATTATATATCCGTAATGTATATATCTGATGATTCAGTGACAGCTTCCATATTCCAATGGTTATTTGAATGCTAAATATGCAAACACATTTTAAACATCCTCTAAGGCAACACTTTTCTCTGTGTTTTAGCAGAATAAAGCAATAATATTGTTGTACCTTTTCAACTATTAGAAGAAAAATCTTACATATGTTAAACTAAGCCTCAAGTGAGTTAGGCTTTAATCAAGCTGTTTTGATTTATGTGTGTTATTAATCTGGTTCAGTTCAAATAACTATTTATTGAAGGCAGAATCAATGCAGACACTGTGTAAGGTAGAATTCTTGCAGTTAGTTTGAAATGAAGAGGGTAAGAACATTGCAGATGCTGAAAATAAAAACTGAATAGAATTGAGAGTTTGAGGGATGCCTGGATGGCTCAGTCGGTGAAGCATCTGCCTTCCGCTAAGGTCATGATCCCAGGGTCCTGGGATCGAGTCCTGCATGGGCTCCTTGCTCAGCAGGGAGCCTGCTTCTCCCTCTGCCTGCCACTCTCCTTGCTTGTGCTCTCTCCCTCCCCCTCTCTCTCTGACAAATAAATAAATAAAATCTTAAGAAAAAAAAAAGAATTGAGAGTTTGAGAAGCACTACTCAGCCCTGTGTTTCTGCACTCTCCCTGGAGGTGTCCCTGCACCCTTACCCACACCTTCATGATTAGCTCCTGGCAATAAATCCTGCTGGAATTATCCTCAACTGTCTGTCATCTCTTCCTACTGGGTACTCTGTTTCAACTCCCAAAACAGAAACCTGTTTGGGGGCTCTTCCCCAAGACCCTATAAATTCTCCATTTCAGCACCATAAATCATGCCAGGAAAAAAGTTTCTGTAGGTCAGAGTGCCCCAAATCCAATCAAAAAAGCTTCTTGGGGGTAGGGAAGGAAAATATGGCTCATATTCAGGAGGAGGAATGATGATATATCAATAAATTATCCTAATAAGTATATCTGAAGATAATAAATATTTTAATAAAATACCCATATAAATGTGTAACAGGTTGGGGCTTTACAAACTATAAGTTCTTGTTAGTTTAGACATAACTTTCTTTAAAGGAAATAAAGTGAATTATGTCCATGTTTTTGAGATAGAAGGCTCCAAAATGATAAAAATTTGCTAATTTGTCTTCACTTTAATTAAACTGAAAATATTAATGATATATATCATGCTTAAGGTTCATTAAAAAATTTTTACATTAGCATACTTCAATGCTATTTTTCACTGTGGCAAAAACAAACAGAAAAAGTACTTTTGCATGTAAAAGTATCTTTATTTAAATATGCATATTCAAAAATAGTCATTGAACCTGAAATCAATATTTTACAGATAATAAAAATGAGGGTAATTATATTAATTTAGCTGTAGAGTGGCAGAACTTTAACAAGCACTCTAGTTGCCTAACTCTCAGTTCTGTTCTCCTAGATCACATAATTCCTCTTATGACAATACCATTCCTAAATGCCTATATAATTTAACATATTTATATTTAAGAAAAACACTGTTACTGTACTTTTTCCTTGCAACAAACTCTTCTTCTTCTTCTTCTTCTTCTTTTTTTTTTTTTTTTTTGCATTCCACTCTAACAAGAAACGTAAACAGGTTAGTTGGACAACTGGGTATTATTAAAATATAGCTCCAATAAACATTTTACATATTCAGTTGCTTTTTAGATAGACCTTTGCTAGAAATATGTGTTCAAACATGATTATCTTTATAAATACTTCAGACAATTTTACAAATATGATTTAGCATACTGAGCTACTTTGCTTTAAAATAAAAGATAGTTACAATTTTTTTTTCTTCCCACTATTTTTTGCTGAGACAACCTATTTATCTTGGCATCTAACGCACTCCTTCTACTATCTTGTTCTTATATTTTCAATTTAATCCACCACTCTACCCTCCCTCCCCAAAAAACCCAGAAATTTGCTTCAACCTAGAGTATGATTTTCACTTTTCCATTTTTACTCACCCTCTTTCTCTCTGTCAGAGATATTATTTTGCCAACATTTTTGATTGTCAAAATAAAATTTTCCTTCAAGCTCAATTCTTTTTCTTTGTAAGATTTTACTTCTTTATTTGATATATAGAGAGAGAGACAGAGAGAGCAAGTACAAGTAGGCAGAGAGGCAGGCAGAGGGAGAGGAGAAGCAGTCTCCCCACAGAGCAGAGAGCCTGATGCGGGGCTCAATCCCAGGGCCCTGGGATCATCACCTGAGCCGAAGGCAGACACCCAACCGACTAAGCCACCCAGGACCCCCCTTCAAGCTCAATTCCAAAATCACTTCCACTAAGTGTACTTTCTGATCCCCTCAGTTAATAGTAACTTCCTCCTCTATTTGTTCTTATAGTTCCTCTGCTGCAACATTTATATGCACTAATTTTTTATTTCTTTATACAGTTAATAGTTGTGTATACCTGACCTAGTCTCCACACTATTGAAAATGTAAAGATCACAAAGATGAAAAGAACTGTGTGCTTAAGTGAGAATGAGTGGATGATAAAAAATGAGAACATAAGTTGGGAATGAAAAGCAGTGGGACTTGAATGTCAAATAAAGGCTATGACCTCACGTGAGTAAACAGTAGAGAGATAAAAACCCTATTTCTCTTTATTTTTGAAACAGCAAAATATCTTTAAACTAAAGATTAAGAAAAGACATTTCATCCCGTGGACCATTTGGGATCCCACATGTTGCTTTCTGTAATAGTTGGCCCATGGCAGTTACTTGTACTGTAATGCTGAATTTAATATATGGACAGACATATTGCTTATAAAGCAATTCATTGGAAAAGACTATCGAATAAAAAATAATGACATTTAATGAATCTGATATTTGCTATTGAACAATTTAATTGCTATATTTTTCCAACAATAAGAACCCTTTTCCAACTATGCCTAAAATGATCTTGAGATTCTGATATGAATATTTTCACGTTCCCTCCGCCAGGATCTATTATAATCATCCCTTCTTTTCACTGGAATAAAATGTTTTTAGGCTGATCATCAAAAATACCATAACATCACATTAATTATACTTGCCAAAACATAAAACACAAGTCACTTATAAACACTGATTTTTCCAAACATCACTATGAACTAGTATAATATTGTGCAGGTTTTGCAGATTGTATTTAAGATCTATTTTCAACACTCAACATGTGTATCTGGATCACTGCACCCAATATTGCATCACAAATATTTGAGCATAACTGAGTAGCTGTATTCCAGCTATACACCACTGACATTTTCTATATGCAAAAAGGAGACATCTGCTTCCTTTCTTACTCATTTTCATAAGAACATCCCACTTCTGTTTTTTTTTTTTTATATAAACCATCAATACATATTCTAAAATAGGACACAACCTTCAGATGTAAACCCAAGAGTTCACAGACTGAAAGATCTGCTTCCACACCTGTATCTTTCTGGCAGAAAGATGCTTCATTTGGATAGAAAAAAAAAAGAAATAGAGTGGGAGCCAGGAACAGTCAGAGAATGTGCTTTGGCAGCTTTTCTACGCCACCGTATTTTTATTTTTAATCTCTGGGGATAATTCACAGAGAAAGAATCTCCTAATGTGTTGCTGAAATATGTATTATATTGACAGCCAAAATGAAAACTCACTCAGTTTTCTTCAATGTTTAAAAAGATAAACCCGCTTTAAGATGTTATGGCATATTAAACTGTGAAGAAGCAAACATATATGGCAAATTAATATTAAAATATTTTTCACATGTTCTTCAGCTGTAATAACTACCAGATCTCAAAAATACAATCTTTAATGATTATTGGGGTATGTGGAATATGTTTAATCTAAGGGCAAATAAGAATAATTGTATGCATTTGAAGAGGTTTCAAACTCTCACTTATGTTTATATACCTTTTCAATTAATTTTTGTTATGCAACTCAGATGTGAAGGAAAGAAATACATTTAAAAATGTACTATAGCACTTCCCTCCTTTCCTCTTCCTTTCCTGCCCCTTCCGTTCCTTAGTTTCCACATTTATTGAACACTTTCCATGTACCAGACCCATACTCAGTAGAGAAGTTTCAATAGACTTAAATTTATGATTAAGTGTAGGAAATTGAGACTATTAAGGTAGGCTTAAATAGCGTGTGCTCAAGGAGAGTTAAGGTGATTATATTCATCCAGTTTAAAAGATTAACACTTATCCTGCCTTCGCCACAATAGATAGCATTCCAGGTTCACCAATATCATGACTTCCTTTATCTAAGGATGGATGGATTTAGTGATAATTTCATAAACTTTTCTCACGGAATGTTTACTTTTACCTTTTGTCTTTTATATAATCTGTAGGATTTATGCAATTTTTTTTCTTATCACTTAATGCAGGACATGTTAGCCTAAGTCATGCTTTTTTGTTAAGATTTTGAGAATGGCTATCTCCATCACAAACTTCTCTAGTGATCTAGGCAGTCTCTGGATCACCAGAAACCAAGAACAAACAAGTTGTTAAACTGACTGGTTGGAACCTCTTAGGAACAATATTTCTGACCTGGACATATACATCATATTATAACTAACTGCTTCTGCTTCCCCTCTTTCATCAGATAACCCCTCCCCAGCACTCACTACACCTAGCACTCTTGATGAATATAGTTTGAGTTGTTGTGTTGATGGAAAAACATTGATAAAAATGTTTCAAAGGGGAATAAAGTTTTAAAAGAGCTGAGGTTTGAGAGATTCAATACATAACTTTCCTCTTAAATTTTGAACCAAATAAAGAAGCCAAAAGCATCAACCGAAAGAGAAAGAAATGTCAGCTTTATTCCTGACAGTGCAGCTGTAGACCATACCTCAGTGTGAGAACTCCATGTGCTGGCCCACAGGTCAACTTGAACAGGTCAGCTTCCTCATTCAAGGAAGTGTTGGTCTTTCCAGAGAAATTACAACTACCCAGGTCACCAAATCACACTGATTCGGGATAAACGTGAGAGGACATACATAAAGATAGATCTCTTTCACATGATGCTGAAATTTTCTCCATTCACTTGAGAAATGCAAACCAACAGCTGGTACTTATGAATGAATTAACTCCCTCCACCTCAAATTGGAGCGGGGAGAGGAGTAGGCAAAGGACTAATGGAAATGCTTTCTTATGCAGACCAGAGAAATTGGAATTCCTCAACTAAACCTTCCAGCAGAGACTGTATTTCTGTCAAAAAGCACCCTAAATGCTATTGTATGTAAGTGATGGATCACTGAATTCTACACCTGAAGCTAATATTACACTGTATGTTAACTAACTGGAATTTAAATGAAAATGTGAAAAAAAAAAAGCACCTTAAATGCAATACTATGTAGTTTATGTCTACCATGTTGGTGACCTCCATGAAGCCAGTAAATTCCTCTCAATTTCTTTGAGCTGGCTGGGTTTCAGTCTTCATTTTATTATCACAGGAGTCCTGTGGGCCATGACTACTGAGGAAATAACAAAAACATTAAAAATTTATTATAGTATATAGTAATACACAATCTCATATATGTTATACATTTCATAAGAGAAGAGGAAGGAGCAATTTTCTGCCAGCTAGTAGATCTTACTTTTTGACTCACCACATAGTAGCAATTGAAATACTGTGAATAGATAAATATTAAAAACAACAAAGAGAGTTTTCTTTTTATCTTTTTTTAACTGCTGAGGACAGCTTACTAATTAGCACGCTTAGAGGCTAGTGTTTCCCAGCAAAAGCATAGGACTGTCCCCAAAACATAGATCAATGGTAGCCTTATCCTTTGACAGGAAAAAAGGGACAAGAATGCACTGAACAGCTTTGTTATTACCATAATTACACAGGTGCAAAAAACGCATTAAAAAGATCAACACCAGCTACAGCAGCATGTACTGCTAATTGAAATAGAAATCCCTTATCCTACGGTGACAAAACAGAAAACAAAGGTAGGAATCTGAGAACCACAGAAACCCCCAAAATATGAAGTCCTAGAAATTAATACTTTAGATTTGTAAAAGACAACATAATATTTGTAAAAGGCAATTTAATATAATATTTTGTGAATGATGAGGAACAAGAAGATACCCGGGAGTCTGATGTAAGTGAATCAACCTTCATTGTTAATTTTTACCAATAAAGTATTGATGGTAACATAAGGACCACACTTGTAGAAAGCATATGAGCTCTGTTTATATTCAAGGTTAACTATTTTAGTATTTTAATACACATCCAAATATGTATGCATAGGATCCTTTTTTTTTTTTCCCTCAAGTTTTTATTGAAGCTCTAGTAAAAATCCAGGAAATAGAAAAAAATTGAGATAGGCAAATCTGATCATGCAGTGTTCCCTATTTGTTATGGACAGAATTGTATCATCCCACAATCTATATGTTAGTCCTAACTCCCGGTATCTTAGAATGCTACTGTATTTGGAGATAGGTCCTTTAAAGAGGTAACTAACTTAAAATGAGACCATTTGGGTGGGCCCTAGTCCAGTCTGGCTGGTGTTCCCATAAGAAAGGGCTATTAGGACACACGAGGAGGAAAGACCTTGATAGGACACAGCAGCCAGAAGGTGGCTGTCTACAAGCCAAGGAGAGAAGCCACAGAAGGAAACAGCCTTGCTGACACCTTGATTTTGGAATTCTAGTCTCCAGAGCTGTGAGAAAATGAATTTCTGTAATTGAAGCCACCCAGTAAGTGGTACTTTGTTATGGCAGCCCTAGCAAACTCATACTCTATCCTCCATTCATTAGGGACTGCACGTTGTTTGAAGCTGCCAGAAAAAGCTGATTCCAAACTGCAGGAATCTTGGTTTCAGGATTATTAGTACCCAAAGTTTACTCATAAGCAAACAAAAATCAAGTATGACATAGATTATTAATTAATAAGAAAGAGAAGCTTTCTAAATTATAAATTTTACTGCTTTATAATTCCTTTCTTATTTAAAAATTACAATCTCTAGGTTTAAAGTAGCTTACATGCCTTGGGGTGCCTGGGTGGCTCAGTCGTTAAGCATCTGCTTTGGGCTCAGGTCATGATCCCAGGGTCCTGGGATCAAGCCCTGCATCGGGCTCGCTACTCAGCGGGAAGCCTGCTTCTCCCGCTCCCACTCCCCCTGCTTGTGTTCCTGCTCTCGCTCTCTCTCTCTCTCTGTCAAATAAATAAATAAAATCTTTAAAAAAATAAAGTAGCTTACACGCCTTGATCATGGGTACCCATCGGTTAAATTATAACTAATTTTAGTTATTGACTATGAAATTGATAAACTGATTTTAAAGATGTTCATGAAAATCAAATTCTCTCTTAAAGACTCATAGTTACTCATACTTATTAAAGTAATTACTTTTATTAAAATAACAGAAACATCAAAAAGCTTAATTAATGAACTGGCATTTGAAATTGCTCCATGAAGTAGATATTACCCTATTGCCTCTTTAGCTCTATTTTATTTAATTAATTAATTTATTTATTTATTTATTTTTTAAAGATTTTATTTATTTATTTGAGAGAGAAAGAATGAGACAGAGAGAGCATGAGCAGGGGAGGGTCAGAGGGAGAAGCAGACTCCCCGCCAAGTGGGGAGTCCGATGCAGGACTCGATCCCAGGACTCCAGGATCATGACCTGAGCTGAAGGCAGCTGCTTAACCAACTGAGCCACCCAGGCGTCCTCTTCAGCTCTATTTTAATATATGCATTTAATATCTTAGTTTGATATTCACATTGGCAACCTTAATATATTTTTACAACAGTTGTTATATGTCTGTTTGCCCATGTATAATACTTTACCTAACTCTTTTTATGCTATTCAAATTTTCTTAACTCAAGCCTAACCCTGCAGCACCAGGCAGAACACAATAACTTCAAGCCTCATTCCATGCCTGACTTTGGCACGTTTTCCATTATAACCCAACCTATTATTATGGGATCTTAGAACTGCATCAAAGACATTTATTAAATATACTTAAATTGTGAAAGTGTTATGCAACTAGACATGATTAAGCATTTCATGTACACACTCTTACAATATTTTAAATTGAAATGGTTCTGAAAACTCTCTAGTTTTTTTAATAATATGAAATATTAAAAAGAATAAAAAAAATAAATCTATGTTTTCCCTGCAGAGACAATATTATTTGGAATTATTTCTTTCAGTTCAAAATTGTTTGATATGATCATTCTGCCTTGATAACTTTATATATTTTTTTCATCAGCGTTATCTCTTTGGTGTTTTTTTCTTTTGTATGCACTGTATTTGTGCTAAGTTCCAATAGGTACATTCAAGTGCTCACATTAAAAATCAAATCTTCAACAAGGTAATATCAAAGACACAGTTCAGGACGTTGGAAGACGTAACCAAAAAACTATAGACCATTTATAAACACACATTTATTTTTATTCAATACATTTTGTGACCATTAAATCAATTAACCAATTTAGTTAATTTAACAATTAAGCAGCTATGTTAGCACATAAATAGGAGAAAGAGGAAGAAGAGTGCCTGGCACATACTATCTTATCACAGGTATTGATTGTGCCAATCTCTCTCTGCTCCCTGAGAAAGCCATTCCCTTCTGGCTGGTACTTAATGGCCTTAATGTTCACTGATACCCTAGCCTGATCTGCTCGAAGTGTTGGCTTTTTCTCTGATGTCTTCACTCTGTGTATATACACATATGGACAGATGTTTAAATATGTGTATAAACACACACACACACGCATGTACACACGAGTTAGGTTCATCCAGGGAAACAGAAATGACTCTAGACATTTAACCAATAGGTATTCAATACAGAGGATTATATGTTTCCAGAGCCGTTGGCAGCACTAGGGGGTGGACACTGAGAATCACTGTTGGCCTTGATGAAATCAGTAAGCGCGAGAATCTCAGTACCAAAAATTTCACCTACATGAGCATCAAAGCAAAAGCCTAAGATTACAACTATAAGCCTTGCGTCTGAGGTTTTCTATTGGTCCTATCTGCTACTACTCCAGAAGCATAATACTTCTTTTATACTTTCCAAGTCTCGCCCTAATGTCTCTCAATTAGTGTAGCCTAAACCAAAATTCTGCTGACAAGTGAGTCTCAGAAATGTAGGTTTCATAATTCCAGAAGAGCTTAAAAAGCTAGGGATGGTATGGAGTATAAACAGATGATATCTCTCATATCTGAGATACTAGATGTTTTATTAAACCAAATAACTCTATGGGGATAATTTTCTATTTCCATTTCTTCTAAAGATGAGAATAATTTGGAGTGCTTGTAACTTTCTTAAAATGTCACAATGAGGTATTTTCTTCAGTGCTTGTATGGATTAGAGTATCTCTAAATTATATTTCTGTTTGACCAAGAAGAAAAAGCCAAGGAAAGTTGTGGAGGATATGGTTCCCTTGTTTTTTTGAGCAATATAAGACTATTATTAGACAGAATCTTAAGTTTACTAGTGAATAACATTATTTGTATGATTTTTTTTAAGAAATGGAACATACGGAAAACATCAATGGTATTTTTTAAAATCTGTTCCAATCAGTGATGTAATTGGTTTAAAAACATCTTTGATTTTGACAAATATTTGATTGTCATTTATATTTTTAGAGCTGTTAAAGAAATTTCTATTTTGTCCTATGTGAATATATTCCTGTGTATTTGAAAGGGAGCTTTAGAAATTAATTTCCAGGCATTCCATCCTTTTTTGACATGTGTACTGTATATTTCAAAGATACCATGCAACCTGATATTTGAATACAAGATACAGATATCTGTGATAGAACCAGATTTTTACATAGTAGCAAAATTGATTAAGTGAATTGGCATTTATGACAGAATATGGAAAATGGGATATAATAGACTTGTGATAAATGAGAAACCATGAAATTAATGATGACTTTAAAACCACCTAGCTTCTCATATCCATTTTACAAAATCTATCATTAATATGTTCTAGCCTGGAAAATAAAGATAGTGATTATAACAGTTAAATGGATACTTCTCATATCTCAAAATAATCTTTCCCTATGGTGGATATATTTTTTAGGATCTTAAAAAAAAAATATCCTCATGCGGTCTGAATGGAAAAATAATCTCTAAAATGAGTTTTCTTGCTCTGTATATAAGAAACTATAAAAAAGAAAAACATGCTAAACTGTTCATTCATTTGGTTTTTCTTAATTTAAAAATATGTACTAAGTAATTATTATTTGTTCAGCATGACTTTATACCCTAAGAATTTAAATGCAAGAGGATGCTGCAAGAAGATGGGATCCTAATTATTTTCTAAAACTTTATCAAATAGAAGCTAAGAAGAGAAGTCATTTAAAAATGAAACAGTATTGTTGTCTTAAAATTTTAAAGATTTGAATTTATTTTAGGAGCATACTGTTCCATTTTGTGGGACCCAGGAATCTCTCAAATTCCTCCCCCAAAAGCCTCTGATTTAAAAATATTAATAATAATTGTCTCCTTTTTATAAAACCATTTTTGAAAGCATCTTAGAGAGAAGGGGATCAAATTAGCCCTCTTGTCCTAAGGAGGTGGCCTATCTCTGCTCTGAAGCTACGAAGCAGAGGGAAAAGCAAAGATCCAATGTCAGGTTTGAGTCGTGTGCCCTGCCCAGTCACAGGGTGCAGGACACGCCACATAAACTACCAGCAATGAAAATGTCAGTAGAATGGATGACTCCCAAAAGGAAAGGAGGATTCTGTACCAGAAGTAGTGCTGTGCAAGCTAGCACAACAGATGTCCACCATGCAGACATTCAGCAAGTAATTATAAGAGCGATGGGTGTTATTAAGTTGAGTTTAAGGGTTCGTTACCAAGGGAATTTAACTTAAAGCTTGTCAAGATCTTCCTGATGAGTAGAACAACTAGGAATTTGCTAGATAACGGGAACAGAGATGGAAGTAGGTCAGAGGAGATACTTTAGACAGAATGAATAGCAAAGGAAAGAAACAAATTTGAAACATTGTGGAATATTTAGTAAACCAGAAGAAGTTCAGAATGGCTGCAATCTTGGGAACAAGAGAGAGACAGGTCAGGGGAATGGGAGGGCAGAGGTACAGAGAGGAAAAAAAGAACAGGACATGGTAGGAATTTTAAACTTGATCTTAAACGTACTGGGAAACCCCTTAAAAATGGGATCAACATGATCTGATTCATGTTTTAAAACTACAGTTTTGCTGTTGTGTATAAAATGGAATGGAGTGGAACAAGACTTGTGGAAAAGGGATTGTTTAGTAATCTACACAGGATTTCAGACAGCAGGTGACAGTGAATGGGAACAGGATGAAAAAGGGAGACAGAGAGAAATGAGCAAGTTCAAAGGCTAATTAGTGAGCAGAAATGATAGAATTTGGAGAACAAGAGAAAGAAAGAATGAGTTCATTCATCTAACACATATTTATCAAACTACTTAATATTACTGGTTTGGGTGATACAATAGTGAATAAAACAAACAAAAAATCCTGTAATCATGGATTATACCTTCCAATGGAAAGAGAATTTTCAGTATTCAAGCTACTAGTCCTTCAATTCAGCCTAACATTAATTGAGAACTTATACTGCAGGACAAAGGGCAAATCTAAATCTGTCACAAGCTTGATTGATTCTCACTGAAAATCCTCAGTCCTCCAAATAAATTGGAAGAATATAATAAAGTGATACAGCCCTGAAGGAAAATCTTCCACAAATTTATTTCACATGTAGACAGTAGATTAAAGGACAACTCCCGAGAACAGACTCTTGGTCAGACAACCAACCTGGTTGCCTCAGAACTCAATCCTCTTCAGGACAAGAATCTGCTGTACTTGCCCAGAAAGAACACTATGATTCCTTTTCCTGTACCATACTCAAAATGGCAACTTTTATTGCCATTCTCCTGCACCATTGTGTTTTGGATGTGTGAGAGTTTATAAAATTTATCATTTCTCCACAGATTACTGGACTGTGATGAGCTCCATCTGGAACTGAATGAAAGGAATGCTAATCATCCTGGATGTGAAACTGGGCAGGCATGTGTCGTCTTCCTCTGGGGACAAGATGAGTAAGTTTTCAACTGTATATAGGATAGTTGCATTAGGTTAAAAGACAATATTTTTTAAATGGAGTTTATGGGAAGTGTCTGGGAAGGAAAGTTCTGGGCACCCATAGAAGTGTTAAGACATAGCAGATATATTGTTCTTTTTTTTTTTTTTTTTCCAATACAGTATTCCTACTCCTGATAACAGATGCTCTCTCTTCCTTTCAGAAAGTATCCCTCACCTATGCTCTGTCTATGGGATCAGTGTAGGATTCGTGCCAACTTCAGTTTCCAGGCATGAGCGAATGGTCTGGACCTGGGAAATCAGAGCACTTTCTTCCTGGGCCAGTTCATGAATGATCATAAAAAGGAAAACATAGATAAAAGGGGGAGAGGGAAGATTGCTGACTACATTGTTTGAACTCACAGAAATAATAATGTTAAATCATCTCTACTACTAGCTTTTTCAATGAGTATAAAGGCTATGTCTGTCTTGATTACTGTATTATTCACATGCAATAGGAGAGTACCTGGAAGATAACTATTTGCTTAATTGAATCAAATCAAATTCAATTGAGTATTTTAAATTGTTCCTGGACTGTAAAAATATAATTCTGAGATAAAAGGAGAAAAGAGCAAATTATATCACACAATGAAATGAATTCAGTAGCCCTGAATTATTGGTCTTCCTTCCATTGGACACTTCACTTTGAATCTTACCTTTTCTTATCTTTTTCCAGTTTTCAGCTCAAATTTAGATCCAGGATACAAGAGGAAAATGTTGTATCTGACAAGTCTACTCTTTCCTTCATAATATTCAGAAGACTATTTTTTTTATCATGTTAGAATTTTTTCACAGCGTATTCCTTAATCCTACCCTTAGTCTAATAATGAGATATGCTGTAATGTCTCCTCTTTATTTATAGATAGAAGGCTTTGTTGACCACATATTTGAGGAAAGGAACATAGGAAAATTAGCCGTTATGGATAGAAAAATAATGAGTTGAGTTTGGATGTATTGAGATGACATGTTGTGTGATATCTGCGTGGAGATATCCTGTATATACTATCTGCATATTAGAAGGAAGTTTTAAGTTAGAAAAACACATTTCAGAGTTGTCATCTTATAGATGCTAAGTAATGTAGACAGACAAGGAAGTGAGCCCATTAAAGAGGGTATTCAGACTAAGAAATGAAGAATGGAAACAGGGACAAACTAGTATCTATGTGGTACAAAGAACAAAACATAAAAAGATAAATGTAACAGAGGACAGGAGAGGAAATATTTCATGAAGTGGGATTAATGTAAATTGAAGACAGGTCAAGTAAGGTTCATTGATTTGTTTATTCAATGAATATTTATTAAACTACTACCATGTGCCAGACACTGTTCTGGGTATTGAAGAAATAGAACTGAATGAAACTGAAAAAGATCTCTCTTGTAGAGCTTAAATTTGCTCACTCCCCTTCCTTCCACATACTGCTACCACACGGAAGGATAGTCAAGGGGTCCGTGAATGAATCAAGAGGAGTTGTCCCATTCATCAAAGAATGTCCATCCCTAGTTCAGCATAGTTTAAGACTGCTCAGGAAGAGGATAACATCACCACATTGACTGGAGAAAAAAGAAGAGATTAACTAAAAAGTCCGATTTGGTTGAAATATGTTTAAAGCCCCCAAAAGAGACAGGTGTAACCAATCCTGGAGAATTGATTGCCCGACACATGGCAAGAAACTTACAGAGGAAGTGGTATCACTCTTCTGGGAGCCAACAGCAGGGGGTTCAGAAGGTAAACATATTTATTGCCACCCCCACCAACCTCAAAAATTATAGATGGAAATGACATCATGCTCAGAGACCCTCAAGGGACAGCTGACATGTGGATTCACACCCACCTGAAGCTCAAGAGTTAACAACAGTGGACTATGGGTAACCAGGATTCTAACTCAACTGTGTCATATATAAGAGAGAGTCACCGAAAACCAGCATGTCGTCACTCTTTTGGCCATCCAATCTCATTCTATAGCAGGAGGGAAATACCATGCTGGTCAGCAGGATCGGTCCGTTCACCAGGCTGTCCTCCTGAACCCAGAGCCCTGGGACAACTATATGGGGGAGTCACAGAGCACCTCAGAACCTATCCCACACATGGACTAGAAAGTTGGAAAACTCCCCAAAAGGAAAAACAGGGTTCGCGTCCCATGTGATTCACAATTGGAGTTCAGTACACACCATCAGAACAGTCAACTACCAGTGCCAACAAGACTTAGAAGTTCAAGGAAGACATTTTCAGCCATGAAGCAGTTTGCACCTGTGGCACTCTGCCCATATAAGCACTACTATCCCAGGCTACTGCCAGGTACCAGAGGGCAACTTAGAAAAAGTGAGAAAAGCACTCCAAAGCACAAGAGACCCTGAGGCACCAGCCTAGACGAAAGCCCTGCTTTCCAGGTCTAAGGGTCATATTGCAATAATCTATTACCCATCAAATCCTTGTATCAGGATCAGCTTCTAAGACAGGTATGTGGACCCAAAGTTAACAAAACAAACATTCAAATAACCAACAGAAATGTTGCCTGTACTGACTGAACTTCGTGCAAATCCCAGTTCCATCATGGGAACTGGGGAAATAGGCATGTTTAATTTTCTAGGCTTCAGTTCCCTCATCAGAAAAATGATAACAATTCTTTACTTATGGGACATTTGTGAGGATTTAAAGAGATCAAATATTCTACATTCCTCATATTGCTCCTAGCATAAAATAAACACTCAATAAGAGAATAACGTTAATTAACTAATTATTCTCCACTGAAATTTATGATGATAAAGTAAATGTTGGCTAAAATTTACCAATTTATTTACCTGTCAAAAAAAATTTTTTTTAAATATTAAATATTTCTATTTTATTTTATTTAACTATTAAAATGTTAGTAAAGTAAACGTTGGCTATCCTTCAATTTTTGTCCTCATTCTGACAGAAAATGAAAAATATTTCCAGTGAAAAAATTTCAGATTTATGTATAGTAATGAATTTCTATATAGGAAACTGAATACCTAAATGGTAGGAGGATCATATTTTAGATAATATATGAAAATAAGATTGTCAATGCCCACTCAAATAAATCAATTTATCAAAACACTGGTTGCTTGAATAAATTCCCAGGTGTTTACTGAAATATTGTAGGTTAAAATAAATTATCATGCTGATCTAGTACTGTGTTTGTTTGTTTGTTTGTTTCTTTTAATGAACTCAAATGTATCTTGGTGAATGGATGCCTAATCACCTTACCTGAAAAGGGCAGGTGTTGACTAGGTTTGTATTAGGTAACTGTCTTAGTCAGTTTAGCTATAACAACAAATTACCAGAGACTGGGTGGCTTAAGCAACAAATATTTATTACTCAGATTTCTGAAGGATGAGAAGTCCAAGATCAAGGCACCAGCATATCTGATGTCTGATGAGGACCTGCTTCCTGGCTTGTAGATGGCTGTCTTCTCATTGGACCCCCACACAGCTGAGAGTCCCCCAAAAGCAGACTTTCTCATGATTTTTCTAAGGGTGCAAATCTCATTCATAAGGGGAGAGGCCTCATCACTTCATTTAATCCTAATTACCTCCTAAAGGCTCCGCCTCCTATTAGCATCACACTAGGGAGCAGGGTTTCAACATAAGAATTTTGGGGAGATACAAACATTCAGTCCATAACAGTAACCGTGTTCATAGAAATTTAAAATGCATGGGAAGAGTAAAAATATACCTGTTTTGAAAGATTATGTAATGCTACTTAAAAAAGAAAATGCTAAGACACCTATTGGAATAGTGACAAAGATTACTTTAAGAGTTTCTCAGAGGCTGTTTATAATAATAAACGAATGTTGGTGTTTTATTGTTTGTTAAATACAGCTTAAATGCAATAAACATGCTTCATCTGAATCACCAATGACTAAGATACAGAATATAATTTTTTTTTAAAAATTAGAGAATAGGGGTGCCTGGGTGGCTCAATCAGTTAAGCATCTGCCTTTGGCTCAGGTCATGATCCCAGGATCCTGGGATCAAGCACTCCCCCCACCACCCCCAGGTCCACTTCTCCCGCTCCCTCTGCCCCTTCCCACTCATGCTTTCTCTCTCTCTTGTTCTGTTCTCTCTCTCTCTCTCAAATAAATAAATAAAATCTTTAAAAAATTTAGAGAATAAGTTCATATAAATAATAAGGTACAATTATCTTAATAAAATTGAGGGCCAGAGGAAAGAGAGAGCCAAAAGTGCTAAAATAACCATTATATTTAGTCATTGGAGAAGAGGGGGAAAAACCACTTGTATTAGTTGGGTAATGCCAAATAGACAAAGAAACTAGTATATTATAAATTTCACATTAAACATGGTTTAGATTTTGTGTATACTATTTAAGCATCACTATTAACTAATTTTACCATAAAAAAGAATAAACTTTCTCAGCATATAAAACTTGGTTCCTACAACAACCTGATCTCCTGGTTCTTCTCTCACCTCACTGGAAACTTATTTATTTTACAAATATTTACTGCATATTCTTGTCCAGACACTGGGGAGCCCTCTTAATAGTTTGAAGAAGAAACAAACAATAAATTAATGATCACACGTAATGCTATTTCTTCTCAGGCATATTTACTGGATACGCTTTACTTTGTTATTAGTATCTACATTTCCTATGGCTTACAGTCATTCTATCTTCCATGCAGATTTCCTTGGTTATTCCTAAAATACCAAATACATATGGACTCTTGATTCTCAAAGCCATATGTTTGTACCTGACCTCGTCTTTGAGCCGAAGCCCTGAATTTCCAACTACTCTATCTGACATGACTAAAATGGAATTTCACCTAAGCTGATTCCTGGCCTGCTCCACTCCGGAACACTCAAAAGGAAAGCCTTTTCTATGTGTCTTTCATTTTTCACATCCTGTTGCTAACAAAATCTGATTTTGTTACTTCAGAATTGCTTATTCATCCATTCATTCATTTATCAAAACTTTATTTACAACTTATTATATGTCAGGCACTAGGAGTAGAGAGAAATAAAAAATACACAGTTTTTAAAATAAGGTAGTTATTTCTTAGGACAACTTGATCCATTATAACACAATATGAAAAACAATATGATGAAAAGTCGTGTGTCAGCATAAAGGAGCGGCTCAGACTGACAGTGGAGTGCTCTAAGAAGAATTAAAGAAAAAAGGGGGGGAGGGTCACAGTAGCTGTGACTTCAAGAGCAAATAAGTACTATTTTAGATATTAAAGCAGGTGATTCTAGACAAGTACTGATTGTGTGAAAGAACACAGCACAGTCTAGTAGGTTCAAATGGTTTAATATGACTCCAGTCAATAGATTAGGTATCAGGAAGAGATAGGTTTGGATAATTGGCTAAGACATAGATACTGCTTGAATATTTTTCTGAAAGCTATGAGAAGTATTTGAATGCTTTAAACAGGGATTTGCATAAAAGTCTGTGCATTTTGGAAAACCATTCTGACAGTCTTGTGGAGAAAGAATGTCATAAATACAAGCTTGGACGCACTGTAACCTTTTAGAGAAAAAACTGAGTCTCAGTGAGATTAGTTGTGTCTCCCAATGTCACTTACCTAGGTTCCATTCTAGGATTCTCTCACTCCAAATCCTGTGGTTGCATCAACCTTGCTATACTGACCAAGATGCTCGTCAGGAAGTCTGTCATACCCCAGTCATGCATATTATGCCTTCTTTCTAGTCTCATCTTCCACCACTTTATACTTTATAATATTATTTATTCCAGTAAGACTGAATGCTTAGTTCACCCAAACCCCAGGATACCTCATTCATTCATATTTCACCTCATCTGTGTCTGAAGTGTTGCAACCATTTTGTAAAATCAGTATGGACCCTCACTGAAAGTTTGATTTAGATGTCAAGACCGATGACACCACACACAAAGGGTAATCAAGCTTTCTAGGGAGAGCAGAACAGTCCTCCCAAGCTGGTCCAAAAAAAGGCTTACAGGAGCAGGGAAAGGAGACAAGCTTGGGGTTTCTATGATGGTTAAGGATGAGATTCCTGCACACTGGTAGGGGCTTGCATGATTTGAAACTCCCACTGGTGCCAAAGGAAAGAATGTGCTTCCTTATGAGCTTGCCCAGATGTGGAGCAGAGGGGAGGAAGGGGTGTGAGGCTTAAAGCTATCAGCAGTCAAACAAAAAAAGATTGAGTCAGACTTTTTATTACTGTTTACCCATGATGTTGCTGACATAAACACAAATGATTACCACACAAAGAGGCATGGTTTCTATATTAAGGTTACTTACTCTGCTTTTATTTTTTCTCCATAGTTCCTACCACTACTTGACAAACTTTATTTCCTTAATTGCTTATTGTCTGCTTTTCATATTAGAATGCAGGTTCCATGGTATTACATTTTTGCTCTATTTTGTTCACTGCTCTCTCCAGCATGCAGAACAGTGACTGACTTGTAGTAGGTGTTCAGTAAAGATTTTTTGAGTAAATTAATCAAAAGTTGAAGGAAAGGTACATTGCAATAGTAGATATTTGGAAAGAAATCATAAAAGAGACAGGTTTGAACTGAATTTTAAAGAAAAAAATTGATTTCAACAGACTTAAAAGATATTTAAAGCAGGGAAATGACACAACATAAAAAGGAGTTTGGCTTAATTTGTACTTGTACTTTGGCCTTTTTTTTTTTTTTTCATTCTATTTGGCCTCCAATTTTTCCACATTAACTTGCAATTTAGTATTTAGTCAGGGTTGTCTCACCTGTCTATTGAAGCAAAAACAAGTTCCAGCAAGAATGGCTTTGACAGTGATTGAGTAAATGCTCTCTGGTGATCTTGTTTTGTCTGTGACATTAGGTATGGTTCATTGGTGGTATTAATGGAGAACTTTAAAATAACTGAGATGATATATGAACTCAGTGCCCCCAGAAAACTGTACCTGAGGTATCAGAACAGCACGCCAAATGTGTTTATTAAAGTATGAGTAGAAAGACTAAAACTCAGGAAATAAATGTATCTGCATTGTTATTAATGGAGTTGTGAAACTTATGCATATAAACAGAGTAGGCATTGTATTAAGAATAAGCAAGGCACTTATTGTAGTGATCTCAACTATCTGAACTGTTGAAATAGTTTCCTGTATAGCTTCACTGCTTCTAATTTTCCTCACTCTATTGTACACATTATTACAAGAAGCAAATCTGAGATCTGGTTATTCCTCTCATTCATTTATTCAACCAATGTATATTGACTATCTATAATATGCAAGGCAATGTGCCAGGTACTGTGATATACACAGATACAGTCCTTGTTCTCATGAGTTCCCAAATCATCAGTGTTCCCCATTACCTAGAACAGCATTTTAAAGGAATTTGTGTTACTCTGAATTGGAGAAGAAAAGATCCAACGGCCAAGCAATGTGAAAATGTTGAGTTCAGTAAACTTTAAAAGTACATTATGCCTTTGGTTCTTCAGAGATAAATGTAATATTTAATACATTTGAATTTTTTTGCTCAAAAATGTGTGTGCATATGTGTAAGTGTTATGTGAAGCAACTTTGATGGGGACGGGAGAAGCAACATTCTGCAGAAATGCTTCTTTATTTTGTATCTCTCACAATTTCGTATATGTTCTGTAAATGGTTTTGCACAAAGAACTTTCAATAGGCACTACTGAAGGATAAAATAATTTATTGATTAGTGCAAAGTAATGAAAAATTAGATCTCAGACTGTTGAAAGATGGCACTGTGGAGATTTTGGTGGACTAACTGCAAAATGCCTTACAGAAAATAATAAAAAGGGTTCTATTTCTCATTCTAGGATTCATATTATGACATGTTTACACTTAAACTCCAGTGCTTAACACCCACAACATAAACAACAAAAAATCAATTTGACTTTTGAAAATTCTAACTGTATTCTTTAGGGTACTAGAGAAGAGCCATCTAGCCTAGTCACTCATATTCAGGTAGGACTCAACACTAATGGATGAATATCAATATATTAAAAGTTGCCTGCATTTCCTGTCCATAGCACATGAAATACCACTTTAAAGAGCAGATTCCATTTTTGAAAGAAAAAAAGGAACAAAGAATAGAGAATGATGACACAGTGAAATTATTTAGAACTTCACTCACAAAGTAAGATCATTAGAGAAAGGTAATTTGTTCTAAGTAGAAATTGTTTTGTTAAAAACCTGGAGCAGTGAGGATGGAAATCACATTCTTAAATACATTGACAACATTTTCATTATTCTCCCCAGACACAGAGTGTTTTGTTTACTTGTTATTAGTACTCCACTTAAAAGCAAATTGCAATAAAAATTTTGTTGAGGTGGATGAAAGCTCCTGCAGCTACTTAGTATTGCTAAAAACAAATTGATCACACACCTTGAAAACTGCCTATACTCAAAAGAAGCACTGTTTAATAAAAGACAAATGAGAGAGAATAATACGTTAGAACATTATGCCAAATTTAATAAAAGCAAATTTCTGATGAGTTAAAAAATCACATACCATTTAGATATGTCTTTAACAACACTACTTATCAGAAAACAATCAGATTCTACAGATTATTTTGAGAGAACTAGATAAATTCAATAAAACAAAATCTCCTGGATCTACCTGAGTATATGAAAAATTACCTTTATTCATTTGAGAAATGTTGATAGCAGACTTCACTATTTAGTATAGTGGTGGGATGTATTATTTCAACCAACATGGTCATAAGGAACAAGATTAAGTCAAGGACAAAGTAGTTCAAATAAAGTTAAGACTGACGCTTCTTGGAGAAAGGATTATTTTCTTATACTAGTTTCTATCCATAAAGCCAAAATCATCAAAAAGAAGAATGATATTCACTGGTGTACATGTGGGTCTGAAAAAATAAAGATAATGATGATCAAAATCATGATGCTAATGATGACAAAAACACATGACAGCATGGCAAAATCCAATATTTGTTTGAAATGGAAAATTGCCATGCATGTATCACTATTGACAAAATCATATATTCAAACTTCTTTATAAGCATCATACTGCCATTTATAGTGGGAAGCATCACGATGAATGCATACGAGTGGCAGAGTTAACATGTTTTGGCTCAAGTGAACCTACAAGTCTGGCTCCAATAATGTCATCAATATGATCATAGTACAGTGTAATAGCAGAATGATGCACATATACGTAGGGAAAGGTATGCATTTGTACATACATTGAAATTAAAAAGGACTATGCGTAGATGTGCACGAATGCTTCATACCATTTTGGAACCTAAAAATCTTTTTTTAAGCCTTCCAAGTTTAAAGTCCTCATTGAATCTTGACATAAACAATATATATATAGTTCTTGACAAAATGACAAACACTGATATATTGAAAACATCTGGCAGAATTATACTATAACCATTTTTCTTTCTTTTCCATCCTTTCTCTTGTTTTTGTTTTTTTGTTCCATTAGTCTCTTTTCTCTTGTTTTCTTAATATACATGTACTCAAAAAACATGGTTAATATGGACATTTCCAGGCTATCGTCCATATTTTTTTTCTGAGATCTTTTCAAAGAACAGATTTTTCTTCCTGTATTTAGCATTTTTCTCATCACTATTATTTAACTTGTTACATCAATATCTTATAAGAGTTTGGACAAAAATAACCTTTTTTAAACACTTTTTCAAGAAATTTGGAGAACTACTTAGCCTTCTACATTGAAATGAAAATGTATGCAATGTTATCATAAGATAGCCTTGAAAATTGCCTTAGTCTACCCCTGAAGTCCTCATCAATAAGCAAGTGAGAGCATGTGCAAATACTGATGCTGTGACAAAATTGAGATTTTGTGAGAAAAACAAAGGTGAAGTGAAAGTTTAACAGAGCAGACATAAAACATTCTCTTACTGTACATGATTTCATAACTTCATAATGACAACTTGATTCCTAAAGTTCCTTCAGTAAATATTTCAGCACCTACCTTGTGCCAGTCACTGCTCTAGGTCCTGGGAATTCAAATCCATTGTTTTGTTTTAATATATTAATTTAATTCTTATAACTGCGATAGAGACTATAAAGAATAAAAAATAATTTTAATACATATTTTCTGTACCGCCAACTGAAGATCATATTTTTTGAGAAGCTATTAATATATATTAAGGAAGGGCACTGGGGTGGCTCAGTTGTTAAGCATCTGCCTTCCACTCAGGTCATGATCCCAGGGTCCTGGGATCGAGTCCCACATCGGGCTCCCTGCTCCGCGGGAAGCCTGCTTCTCCCTCTCCCACTCCCCCTGCTTGTGTTCCTGCTCTCGCTGTCTCTGTCTCTGTCAAACAAATAAATAAAATCTTAATATATATATATACATATATATATATTAAGGAAAATAGTTGAATTGTGAAATAAGTTTGAAAAAATTGGTTTCGTTACTACAGAATTTCCCAGAGCTTTTAATATACACACTTGCATTGTTTATTTCCAAGAAAAGAAAGTGGGCAGTATTTTCAAACCTATTTGCTCATAAGACCCTCTTCTCTCAGAGCAACAATTAACATCTTTAAAAACTAGTGCTCTGATAAAACACACACACACATACACACACAAACACACAGAGGGAAAAGAATAGGGCAAGAGAAAGGCCCAGAGGTAAAGAAAACAAAGAAATTTTGTGCATTTTTTGCAAGAAATCTATGCATAATGAGTGATAGTAATTTCCTTTTCTTCTTTTTTTCTTCCTCTTCTTCCTTTCCTTTCCTCTCTTCTCCTCCCCTCCTCTCCCCTCCCCTCCCCTCCCCTCTACTTTCCTTCCTACCTTCCTTCGCTACAAAGATCTTGTGCCTTTTTTTTAATGTTATACACAGGTAAGTTTTTAATTTTTTTCATTGGCTCGTGATTTTCTCTACACCTTAATGTAAATGTGGAGTGAGAGGAGTGTCTCCTCTTTAACCAAATGTCAAGTTTATAGCCTGTTTAGATTAAAGTAGAAAATACCCTCAAGGCAAAAGCAATCTTTCTAGCATCCTTTATCTTTTTTTTTTTTTTTTAAAGATTTTATTTATTTATTTGTCAGAGAGACAGAACACAAGCAGGGGGAGAGGCAGGCAGAGGGAGAAGCAGGCTCCCCGCCGAGCAGGGAGCCCGATGTGGGACTCGATCCGAGGACCCTGGGATCATGACCTGAGCCGAAGGCAGCCGCTTAACCGACTGAGCCACCCAGGCGTCCCTCTAGCATCCTTTATCTTTCTGAGCTCTTGTTTGGCAATGATTTGGGATAGGTAATTCTTTGCTAAGTTTGTCAGCATTTTGATGTTTCCATAAAGTTTTGTGGGTTTTTTTTTCTTAATAAACCACATTTCATTTGTTTTTAGTGAAACGAGTGTTTTGAATAAACTTGCTCTGACATAACTACATCTTAGAATCCATTACATATATTGAATATAAAATAATTTTAATGATAGAGACAGAAATGTATTTATACTTAATTTCTGAATATTAGTGGAAACGGTAAAGCAATCCAAATGTTCAAAAATAGTAGTGCAATAGGGGAGAGATCACGTTCAACTTCAAATATAAGGACAAATGGGGATTTATAGCCAAGGAACTACATATGTGTGTGGGGGGGGAGGGGAGGTGTTGGGAGAAATGGGCCTGTGGTTGGGAAAATATTAAGACAAAATATGAAGGGAAAAAGATTCTGGCAGGATTCTTGCTGAAGACCCACCAGGATGATCAGATATCAAGGGTGGGGGATTCTCTCTAAACTGACTTAGAAGGATTCTTGCTAAAACTGGACTCTGCAGGTCTGGTAAGGACTGGGGGCCAAGACTGAGATCTCCTCAAAAAGATGGCTCAGAGAGGCCTGGTAAAAATCAAGGAAGAAAATCCTTGTCACTAGTATATTAGAGATTTACTAAACTCTTCTTCTGAAAAAATTCTATTTACCTGGAATACTCATTCTTTCCTCCTAAAGTGTTAAGTGAGTAGTTACCATGTTCCAGTTACACATTTAGGCAATGAGGAATCCAATATCTGAGAAAAGACAGATAGTGAAGGAAATGCTCATAAACAAATAATGTGAAATATTGATATGTTTATGAAGAAAATATATTAGGATAATGCTGTAATGAGTGGCAATGGAAAAAAAAAATTAGGAGGGGTAGTCTGGGAAGGATTTTCTGATGGGATCATATTTGAGCCCAAACTTGATGACTGAAAAGAAATAGCTGCAAAGAGTGGTGGGAGCAGCATCCTGGACAGAGACAGCAAATTCCCTGCATCTGCCCTTGCTCATCAGACTGTCATTTCCCTGCTCAAGATCTGGCAATGACTTCTGGCCTCACTCAGCCTAAAATCCATAGCCAGTATGGTAGCCTACGTGATCTGTCCTTCTCTCTATACTGTGCTTCTTCACATCAACCTCTGAAGTCAACTCCTTCCATTTTCACCTTTGTTCATTCAGCTGTAGCCATAGTGGCCTGTGGTCTGCAATTTGAAGACACCAATGCACTCTTTAGGAACTTACTCCTTCCTTCTCCCTCAGATATACTCATGTCTCTCTCTCTCTTCATCTTGGTCTCTGCTCAAATGTCACTAGAGCCAAAAAGTCTTTACCAACCACCTTCTATTTAAATAACATCCTGCCATCTAACCCTCCATCTGTTTTCAGTTTATTTTTTTCCAATGTGCATATAATTTCTAGCATTATGTACGTATATATATACACATATATAAAATATATACATATATTTTTACATTTATTTATTTATTTATTTATTTTGTCCTTTACTTTCACCCACTTTGCTGCCTCCTACAATGTAAGCTCCCAGGATAGCAGAGATTTGCTTGTTTCATTAAAAATGGTATCCTCAGCACCCAGAAAAGCTCTTAAAATGTTTTGGGTATTTAATGCTTACTTCTTCTCTGTCTGATCTCTCTGAACTAGCTACTATTATAATCTCCATTTGACTGATGAAAAAAGTGTGATTTGCAGAGTTCACGTAACTTACCCAAACCCACATAGCTTTTAAGATACAAATCTACTTACATCTTTCCAAAAATGATGTTTTTAAACACTTAGTAGAACACATTTGTAAATTACTGATAACAATATAACATTTATTTTTTTTAAAGATTTTATTTATTCATTTGAGAGAGAGAGAAAAAGAGCAAGAGCAGAGGGGAGAGGCAGAGGGAAAGGGAAAAGCAGACTCCCAGCTGAGCAGGGAGCCCCACGCCATGGGGCTGGATCCCAGGACCCAGGGATCTTGACCTGAGCTGAAGGCAGATGCTTAACCATCTGAGCCATCCAGGCTTCCCAACAATATAACATTTATTAAAAATAATAAAAAGTTTAAGCAATTGTTATCTCTTTAAAATATAAAAATTATAACTAAAAAAAACTTATGGTGGGTAAAGAATAAAGACACTTTTGTTAGTCACACATAATTTCAGGGAACATTAGAAAACTTGAGAGACAACACTTCCAGTGTGTTTATCATGTTTCATAGGTAATGGTTGGTTTGCAAGCTGACTTTCCATGAAAAAGTTCCGTAATTCAAAACCCATTTTCCAAGGGGGAGAAATCAGATACGGCAGTCCAGAAATATTGCAAATGTTGCAATATCAAATGCTAACAAGTATTGACTAAAAGAGGTCTAATTAATTTGTAATGGTTTTAAAAGATGCACTATTATATATTGCTTCTCCTTCCTTTGACTTATGCTAAAAAGAAAAAAAGTTGTTGTGTTCATAGCCCACCTAATCAATATATACAAATATGGAATTAGGTGGTCCAATTCAAAGCAATAACTGTCAGAAAAAGGATATAGATATCATTTCTCAACCTCTGATGTACAGATTTCCATATCTTTATCTCATAACAGCTTCCATGTGTTTTACATTTTCCTGTGTTCTGGAAGTTGCATACTTTTTACTAATGGTAGAGGCTAGAATTAAAAGCATTTAGAAATAAATCATTCTACTTGAAAGTAATACAAAAGCAGATGCATCATAAAATAATTATTTTTAAAGCTTTTGGATGAATATGTGAAATTAGAGATAAAACAGCAGGTAGAATGATTACTTGATAAATTGGAGTATTGTGTTTTGAAAAGAAGGCAAATACTAAGCAACCAAGATAATTGTGACTACATTATTAAACTCTCTCATGAAAGAAAAAATTCCTCCTCTCACCCGTAGTTTGAGGCTGCTTTAGCACGAAAGATAGGGTTGTAATTAGAGTGATATAAAGCACAAGTACCAAATTATGTTTATTAGTGGATAAAAGACTCACATGTGGTATTTTTTTGTTGTTAAAAGTGAAAATTACATGAACTGGCTCTAATGGAACATAATAGAACGTTTTGCCATGATGATATATTTTTTTTCTTTTGAAATGGCCTTGACTGAAGAAGCTGTAGAAGTGACTTATCTTTAGCAATTCCATTAGCTACTGCTGGTTGGGATCTTAAGGCATTTATCGGAACTTAAAATACAAGTGATATAACTTTTAAAAACCACTGTAGTAGCAGAACTTATCAAAATAAAATGAAAATACATATCAGGGAAATGTATATCAGTGAGACAACCAATTAACCTAATTATGCAAATCATAAATCTGATAATTCACTGTTAGCATGTTTATTAGAACAAAGTTACTCTGATATCTCTGAATTTTGGAAGAAAAGCACTTTTTTGGAAAGAGAGCAAAATTAGTTCATTTCTTAAAGTGCATTAAATCTCTATGTCAACTGACTTACCATTTAGTGTACAAAAGGAAGGAATTTATCAGACTTACCTTTGAGATATTCATATGTGGATTTTCCATAGCAGACGTGTAGCCCTAGGCAGACTTTTGGCACTCAACAAATTTCTGTGCTACTTTCGCTAGATGTATGTACTTAAAGAATTCAAATTAACATTATTACCAATTAAAGAAAAACATCATTAGAGAGATAAATATTTCATGCGTGTATGCTCATATGGAAATACAAGCATGTACACATACTTGGGTGTGTGCACACACACCTACCTTGTAATGAAGGAAGATAAGAATATTCTCTTTGTTCTTAAGTTTTTATTTAAATTCTAATTAGTTAAGATGTAGTGTAATATTAGTTTCAGGTGTACAATTTATTCGTTCAATACTTAAATACAACACCCGTGCTCATCTTTGTTTTGTGATTTTTTTAGTAATACTATTCAATTCCTGAAGTAAAGCCTTACAAAGGTAGGGCCTGGAACTATGTAAGGAACTAGACATCCAGACAGGTGCACAATGATGACAGAATAAAATCTTAAAAAAAAAAAAAAACTAAAATGGAGGAATCAAGTGAGAGTTTAATTTCTACAAAAAGGCCAGCAACATTTCCTTATGGCTCAGCAACGTCTGAAACAATAAAAAAAAAAAAAATGCATACTCCCCAGAATTGGCTGCAAAGCCACCAATTTGAGGAAGACACTGACAGCATAAAAAAAATAAGAATAGAGCTTGGCTAAGTGGGATGAAAAAATGATAAAGTTCCTACAGGTGCTCTATACCAACTTATAAGCAAATGAAATAGAAAGATGAGTGAAATTATTATATAGCAGTCTGAGAATATTCAGTGTAACTGAACTTGGGTTTCTGTATTAGTTTCCTAGAGTTGCTGCAACAAAGTACCAAAAACTGGGTAGCTGAAAATAACAGAAATGTATTTTCTCACTGTTCTGGAGGCGTAAAGTCCCAAAGCAATATATTGGAAGAGCCACATAATTGTTTAGGAATCTCCAAATTAAAGCTATTCCAGAGAAATTGGAACATGTTTAATTCCCTCAGAAAGATGCTAAATAAGCTTACACATTTTTAAAGTTCAGAGTGGAACAACTGTAATCAATTTTTTCTAAGAATTTTAAAAGCAAATATTATTAGTGTATTAATAAATTTTATATTGCTTCTAATAAGATAATGTCACTGCATCCTATACCTATTTCACATAATTTTATATTAAAAATGAAATCCCAACATTGCTTGTTTTTTTGTTTTTTTTTTTTTTCAATTTTGTGTCTATACCATTAGATAGAATTGAGTAAAGAGTAAAGAATTGGGGCACCTGGGTGGCTCAGTCAGTTAAGCATCTGCCTTAGGCTCAGGTCATGGTCCCGGGGTCCTGGGATCGAGCCCCACATCAGGCTCCTTGCTCAGCGGAGGCCTGCTTCTTCCTCTCCCCCTGCTCATGCTCTCTCTCAATCTCTCTCTCTCTCTCAAATAAATAAAATCTTTAAGAAAAGAATAAAGAATTTTTTCTCAAAGATTTTCAGGTAGAATATCTTTTCTAATCCTTATAAACTACGTATAAGCTGACTTATTCCTAAAGTAGGGAATATAATGCAGCTATGAATCCAAAGGAGATAGTACAAAAGTGCTCAACCAAATACTTGCAAAGGTACCAGAATTGTTTTTTGTTTTATTTTTACTTTGCTTTAAAAAAACAAACTTTTTATTTTTAGAATAATTTTTGATTTATAAAAATTTTGCAAAGATAATGCAGATAGCCTACACTCAGCCTACATTCAGTTTCCTATAGGGTTAATATCTTACATTAGTGTGGTACAATTGTTACAACTACTTAACCAATATTGATTCATTATTATAACTAAAGTCCATACCTTATTCAGATTTCCTCTGTTTTTACCTACTGTCTTTTTCTGTCCCAGGATCCCATCCAAATGCTATACTTCATTTAGTTGTTGTCTTTGTCATCATGTCTCCTTAAGTAGCTCTAGATTCTGTTTCTCAGACTTCCCTTATTTTGACCATTTTGAGGGAACTTACTAGGTATTTTATAGAATGTCCCTCAAATGAGATTGACCCATTATTTTTTTTCCTCATTATTAGACTGGATTTATTGGTTTTGAAGAGATAGCTACAACAAAGATGCCATTCTTGTCACATCGTGTACATATTGTTTTTTTTATTTTTTTAAAGATTTTATTATTTATTTATTTGACAGAGAGAGAATGAGAGAGAGCACATGAGAGGGGTTAGGGTCAGAGGGAGAAGCAGACTCCCCGCCGAGCAGGGAGCCCAATGCGGGACTCGATCCAGAGACTCCAGGATCATGACCTGAGCCGAAGGCAGTCGCTTAATGAACTGAGCCACCCAGGTGCCCACGTGTACATATTGTTAACACAACTTATCACTGCTGATATGAACCTTGATCACCTGGCTGAGAGTTTGTCAGCTTTCTCTACTGTAAAATTACTATTTTACTCTCTTTTTAATACTGTCTTCTTGGAAGCAAGTCACTATGTACTCCCCACATTTAAAGAGCTGGGAATTTCTCACCTATATCGTTTTTGTTCTGCCTGAAGAACTTTTAACATTTCTTGCAAAATAGGTATGCTGGGAATGAATTCCCTTAATTTTTGTTTGTCCATGAAAGTCTTTATTTTTTTTTCAATTTTGAAAGACAATTTTACTAACTAAAGAATTTTAGGTTGGTACTTTTTTCTTCAACATTGTAAAGATATCACTTGCTTTTTGCTTGCAAAGTTTAAAATGGAAAATCTGCTATAATTGTTAACTTTTTGCTCCATAGATAAGATATTTATTCCATCCTCCTTTAGCTCTCTTCAAGATTTTCTTTTTCTTTGATTTTGTGCATTTTGGATATGCTATTCCTAGGAGTGTTTTTTGGTATTTATCCTGCTTGATGCTCTCTGAGCTTCTCAGATCTATGGCTTGGTGGTTTAGAAATACAAATATTTTTATAAAGCATGCAAGGACTCACAAAATTGTAACCTATTTCATGTTTCTAGTGTCATCTCCCATTTCATTTTTTCATACAGTCTTTGCTCCAATCACTCAAATCACTTGTTATTCTCTGATATACTTTCAGATTCTGAATATCTAAATTCTGTATTCTTTAAACCATAGTAGCTTCAAACCAAAAGTAGCTCAAATGCAGTCATGTCTTGATTCTCCCAGCTCATCGTGTATGTTGCTGTCTGTCAAGTACTAATAGGCAGTAAGCAACTCAGGTCACACATTTAGCCTTTATCTCTGTATTCCACACATTATATTTCATCCTCATTGTTATTCACATGAGAAATATGGCACTTGTAATAATTATGGTAGTTTACCAGGGTTCTTGGCTGGCTTAGCCTTCTATATGGTGCACTTTCTGGGAACGGAGACTGTACTGGTGGGAGTTTTTAGTTGCAAGCAAAACAAAATGACATTAATTAATTAAAACAAAGTTTTCATTTTTATTGAAAGAATTCTAAATGACTGCAAGACTTGGTAGAAAGTTTTAAAAACCTATGGTTCTTTAAGTGAGAAGAAAGAAAGAAATGGCTGCCCACAGTGCAGCAAAATTCACACTACAGAGGCAGTCCAGTAAGACACCCCTTCCGTTAACATGAAAGCCTGCACATTGTCCATGACACTGCCCCCACCCCGTCCCAGGGAACAAGATATTGCTGACAAAACCATCTATCAACTGCCCGGCATCTTTCCCTCCCTGGCTCCAATTCAAATCTGGGATGTTTGCAGCTATTTGGTCCCTCTTAAGTCACTGTCTACTTAAGTACAGAAGGATCTGGACCTGCCAAGTAGCTGCTATTTCCAGGTTCCTCGGTGATGGTGATATTTGCCTGATGTGGATCCTCGTGTTGAAGAGCATTAACCAGGATGCCCTGTATATAGAAAGGGATTGGGGTCAGGAGCTGGGCAGTGAAGAGCATGATCAAAAGTCTCTGAGGTGACTTATCTATTTATCTTCAATAGCTGAGACTCTGCTTAATGTGTAGTAGGTATTTAATAAATGTTTATTGAACAAAAGAAAGGAGGAGACAGGGAGGAAGGGAGGAAAAAAAGAGGCAGGGAGGAAGTCAACTCTCTAGAAACTAATATTTTAAATTGCAGTAAATTAGAAAATGTTTTGTTCTGTTTTGTTTTGTTTTGTTTGGGGCGGGGTGGAACTTACAGCTGTTTTCCTTACATTGTCAATGTATAATTTAACTGAAAAATATAAAAAGTAAACATTTTTTGTTATGTTTCTCTCTCAAGATCAAATACCATAAGCATTATAACATTTGTTTCAATTCTAGTTTCTTCTACCTATTTCAACTTCTAGAAGTGGTACTTCAGATGTTCACACTTTCCCTCTACCCTGGTTGTTTGGATAGCACAGTCACCATCTCAGTTTATTTGTTTATTTATTTATTTATTTATTTTTAAAGATTTTATTTATTTATTTTAGAGAGAGAGAGAGAGTGAACACGGGGTGGGGGAGGGGAGGCCAAGGGAGAGAGAGAGAGAAAATCTCAAGCAGACTCCACACTGAGCACAGAGTGGATGAGGGGCTTGATCTCAAAACCCTGAGATCAT
Organism: Halichoerus grypus; assembly: GCF_964656455.1. Lineage (NCBI taxonomy): Eukaryota > Metazoa > Chordata > Mammalia > Carnivora > Phocidae > Halichoerus > Halichoerus grypus. The sequence goes on from NC_135714.1 coordinate 47,829,873, forward strand.
GACCTGAGCTGAAATCAAGAGTCCCAACACTTAACCTACTGAGCCACCCAGGAGCCCCACCATCTCAATTTAAATATCACCTTTTCCCTTTCCGCCGACCACAAATGGAAGCTGAGATCTGACATGGTCATTTATTCTAAGCTTGTCTGTAGTCTTAAAATGATCCAAATTTTTCTGAGGTTACAATAATAAATGTGGGTTAAGTTTCAGGTTTTCAGTGAAGACAGAAACTGCCTGGGAAATGAAAATAAACTCAGGAGCTTAGGTGTTTTACTCTTACTGTTTCAAGATCTAAATCCTCCATTATTAAATAAATCTAGGTTTCAGTCCAAAGGGTTAATCATGTTCCATGTATGTTCTCTTGCAAGAAAGAGAGTAATTTTTCTTTGTGTAAAGGAATTCTGTTTTTACATTGCAGTGAAATTAAATGCATTGTGCAACATTGTTTAACATGAATTGTGGCAAGAAGATTCAGGCTTGTGATTTATATTATTGGATAATAATATACATATTGCACTTACGTTATCATTTGCTAAAAATAAATATATTAGTTAAAAAAGAAATAAATATAATAGGATTTTATCATGTAGGTGTATTGCAGAGAGTAAACACACAAAGGAAGTTAATGCAATGTTAGAAATTATTTCATTGCAAATTTCCTTCTCTGTTTCTATTAGGGATTTCCTTTTAACCAAAGTTTCTAACACTGCTAATTAAAGCACTTAAAATGGCCTCAGAAATTCTGGACTGCTTTATTAATTAGTTTTCCACTTCAAACTAAAGTCCTTTGTTACAAAATGCTACAATTGCTTTTCTCAGTCCAAAGACAAATCAAAGTCTTGTATTACTTGTTTCTTTGGACAGTGATGGTCTGAAATATTTGACTGAATCTAAAAACAACAACAACAACAACAAAATAAAAACGGTGTGTGGAGTTTATATCTTATGATTGATCTCAAATATATTTGTACTCTGGAAAGCTATTATTTATCACCAAACCACATATTTTTATGATATCAAAACACATTTTCATTCTACATTGGGAAAACGCATTTTAGACAGGCAAATTCTCTTTACATTGAAATATATGTTATATAAAATACATAAGTAATACATTTAGAGACTTTCAAGTAATTATAAAACAGTGGGAAGTATAAAATAATTTATATACTTAGAGTACTAAAATACCGAAATAAAATGCAAATCTTTTTTTTAATTCTTGATAATTGTAGAGTAATATTACATAAACAGGGAAAGATGATTTTTAAAATTTTTCCACATCAGAATCAACACATCCAGGGGCGCCTGGCTGGCTCAGTCATCAAGCGTCTGCCTTCGGCTCTGGTAATGATCCCGGGGTCCTGGGATCGAGCCCGCATCGGGCTCCCTGCTCGGCGGAAAGCCTGCTTCTCCCTCTCCCACTTCCCTTGCTTGTTTTCCCTCTCTCACTGTGTCTCTCTCTGTCAAATAAATAAATAAAATCTTAAAAAAAAAAAAAAAAGAATCAACACATCCTCTGAAATTGTTTTTCTTTAAATTCTTTTAAGGGTATATACAAATTTATGGAGGGCATAAGTTATGGCAGAACGTAAGTTAAGAAATGGAAAAACAAAGTTTAGTAAGACACAGGTTTTTCCATTGATGATTGCATATTTTTTTTTCCTTTTTGTTGTGGGGCGTGTTTTCTTTTCTTTTTTAATTGAAGTATAGTTGACATCAAATATCCTATTAATTTCAGGAGTAGTGATTAAGTATTTTTATACATTATGAAATGACCCTCACAATAAGTCTAATAACCAGGGGCGCCTGGGTGGCTCAGTCGTTAAGCGTCTGCCTTCGGCTCGGGTCATGATCCCAGGTCCTGGGATCGAGCCCTGCATCGGGCTCCGTGCTCTGCGGGAAGCCTGCTTCTCCCTCTCCCACTCCCCCTGCTTGTGTTCCCTCTCTCGCTGTGTCTCCCTCTGTCAAATAAATAAAATCTTTAAAAAAAAAAAATAAGTCTAGTAACCATTTGTCACCATACAAAGTTATTATGATATTACTATTTTCCCTATGCTGTACATTACATCCCCATGATTTATTTATTTCTTACCTGGAAGTTTGTTCCTCTTAATCCCCTTCACCTACTTTGCCTACTCAGACTTCTCTTGAAGTGCAACTCATGCTTGCAAAAGAAATGTCAACTGAGATTGGGGTGCCTGGGTAGCTCAGTCGGTTAAGCGTCTGACTCTTGATTTCTGCTCAGGTCATGATCTCAGGGTCCTGGGATGAGCCCCAGTTGGGCTCTGTGCTCAGCAGGAGTTTGCTTGTCCCTCTCCCTCTGCTCCCCTCCCCCTGCTCGAGTGTGCGCATGTGCATGCATGCTGTCTCTCAAAAAATAAATAAATCTTAAACAAAAAAAGAAATGTTAACTGGGAAACATTTTCAAATATGAAGACTTTCTTTGTACTAAAATGTCTCTAATAGAAGAAAATAAATGGTATTTCAAATCAAGATATTGGAGGAAAAAAGTTTTCAGTGTTATGGCATTATAAATATGCTTTTTACTTACTCCATGCACATACTTTCCTATGTATCTCATACATTTAACTACAAGTATTTATTGAGTACTTATATTACCAGCATTTGGCAGAGTAATGCCACAGAATTGTGTCTAAGACATACACAGTCTACCTTCATGGAACATACATTCTAGTGGAGCATCTATGTATGAATGCATAAGCATAAATGAAATGATTTCTCCTAAAGAAGAGATAAAGTGGCTAGGTTCCCAGTATCCAACAAGGTAGTTTGCCAGTTTGATTTTTTATATATCAGAGTGAGAAGTGGGGGAAGATAGGACCAATATGTTCACTTAAAAAAATTATTTTGTTTGGTTTACATAGCAGAATTCTCTGAAAAAATTCCTCAATACTTCTGAGTTGTCAGCACCCAAAATCAGAAATTTGCTTCCTGTGACTCTAGACAATCAAGTACAGAAAAATATCCCTGGACTAGGCACTCCTTGTTTAGGAAGGATTCTTTTGGGGAGCCTTCTTAATCATTCAGACCTAAACTTTTCAATTACTCATTTTTCTTGATTTTAACTCCAGACATGGTGAGGTTAAATAAATACTAAAAACTCAAGACTCAACTGTGTATTCTTTCATTTAATAATTTAAAATGCTGGGCATGGAGAAAGAGGTAGATTATATATCTCAAGAGGATGGTTTCTTTGTTTTTTTTTTGTTTTAGATTTCATTTATTTATTTGTCAGAGAGAGAGAGCGAGCACAAGCATGGGGAGCGGCAGGCAGAGGGAGAAGCAAGCTTCCCGCTGAGTAGGGAGCCCTATGTGGGACTCTATCCCAGGACCCTGGGATGATGACCTGAGCCGAAGGCAGACACTTAACCACTGAGCCACCCAGGCACCCCTTGGTTTGGTTTTAAATGAGGAGGCTGGCTATTTCTTTTGTTGGGCTGAAAACATTTTGTAGTTTCCGGAACTAGAAGGGGAAGAAAAAAATTAAAGGAAAATACCTGAGCCGAGATGAAATACTATTCAATCTAGTAATTGGGTTTATTTTCAGAATATAGGGCACTAATTGACGATTTAATTAGTGCCACAATAGTCCATGCTGTCTCTTATTATTCTGTTTTGCCACTTGATTCAAAATGTTTTAGCTTAACTGATGATAATATTGGATAGTCCATAGTATAGAATATGGTGTTGCTATATTATAGTGGATCTAACTTGGCCTTGGGCTTCAGAGATCTTCTGAGAGTGCTAGATGAGACTGCATGGGATAAATAGGCATTTGAAGGGAAGGCAAAGGATGGGGAGTTGGAAAGAAGAGAAGGAAAATCTGAGGCACACAGACTCTTTTTAAATTTCCAGCTTTATTGAGATATTATTGACTAAAAACTTTTGTAAGTTTAATGGGTATAACATGATAATTTGATACACATCTATAGTGCAAAATGACTACTACAAGAGGGTTAGTTATCACCTCTATCCTCTCATACAATTACTATATTTTTGTAATGATAATATTAAGATCTACTCTCTCACTTTCAAGTGTGTAATATATTTTTGCTAATTATAATCACCATGCTGTGCGTTAGATCCCCAGCACTTAGTTGTCTTATAGCTGTAAGTTTGTACACTTTGACCAACATCCTTCCATTTCCCACTACCCATATTCACTGGTGATCATCATCCTGCTCTCTAGTGGTATAAATTTTACTTTCCTTAGATTTCGCATAGAAGTGAGAACATGTAATAAATGCAACTTTGGGTAAGATGTGTTAAAGGGTAGAAAGTACAAATAAGTTGTCACAATTTCTACAAAATTTTAAATTAGTAAAATTACAAATTCTTTTTCCCCATGCATGCTATTAAATGTTCAAAAACCTGGATATTTTAAAAAGAAATCTATATTTGGCACACCAAAGAGCACTTTCAAAAATTACTAATTTTGTTATTTCTCTAATATCTCAAAAGAAAAAGAATTTGTGATATGTAAACATTCTAAACTGCAGACACATTATGATACAGTAATACAGATTTCTATACACATAAACTTGTCTATAAATAAATACATTCATATTTGAATTATATTTTTCCTTTGATAGATGGTCAAAACCAATGTTTAAATTAATATGAGCAATTATTTCTTAAAGCAAGTCAACTATCTTAAAGCCATTAATTTGTATTCCTCTTTGTTTCTTCTATTTGTACTTTGGAGGGAAATTAAGTCCCTTTATTCTATCTCTAGAGATTTAATTTACTGACATTTGTTGCTTATAAGCTATGAGAAAATCAGAAAGAAATAAAACCAAAGTCACAAACCTTATAATTCTCATGTAAATCATTTTGACAATATATTGTTTAATCTCTAACCTATGTCTTTATTATTATATCCATATTAACATGAGGGTTTAACAGAAACCTAATCAAAATGTCTTTTTACCAACAGAACAAATCATCTTAAATTTTTTCTGGAAAAAAAAAAAAAGATCCCTCAATATCTGTATTCTTTCTATCCCCACAATGGCATATCTTATTTGATTTGTCTTTCCAGGTATAATCTATAGACATAATCTAATAACAATTTATCAGCTCCCTTAGAAATCTTAAATTTTAATACTCATTATTTTCCTAAAAAGAAAATGTATTGAATAATTGCACCAATACAATGGTTATTAGTGCTAGTCACCAAATATTGATTGCCTTCCACCTTTCTGATATGGGTAGGCTTGAAATTCTAGCTTCCTTGGGAATGGTGGCAACATGAGATTAGCTGGAGGAAGGGACATACATGGCATCCAATTAGAGCTTTTAATTGCAGAGTACACCCCTCCAAAATGTATTTCCTATGGTTTTGAAATCTAGCAATGTTCAAGTGTCTACCAGCCTGGATCCAGCAGTGAGGACATTACAGAAATAAAAGATATAATTCAGTCAATCCTTGGCAAGAAATAAGCCTTTTTGAATTTAAGCCAGTGAAATTGTGAGTTTGTTTGTTACTAGAGCATAATCTCTATCTCTATATACTAATTGATATGTATACATAAAATAAATAAATATACATATAAAATAAACAGTGGAATTTTAATTAAATTATTTTATAATTGAGATAAATCTATCCTGAATGCCTTCAGTAGAAAAGTTAGTGTCCACAATGGCAATAAAACTTGTGTTGCTGCCTCTTTATACACTATGTTATGCACTAGACAGTTTTTCTCTTCCATGCCAACTTTTTACAGATGCAAGTCTGGACATAAGAAACATGAATTTCAACAGGGAGAGAAATAATGAGTCCCCATGGATAAGTTACTTTTGAGATTTTCAGGAGATAAACATTTGCACATCATGACCTTAAACATGTCTCAGAGAGAAAAAACGACTTTCACCATTGCAAAGCCGTTCTGTTTACCAAGTCAGATCTGTCAGGCAATGCAACTAGACCTCATAAAAAGTGACATCAAAAGTAACCAATACAAGCAACAGAATCCAAGTAACACTGTGCACTTGTTGGTATAACTATACTTACTCTATAAGGCAACTTATCCAAGATAAGAATTAAAATAATATGCTCATTTGGTTTGAAAATTAAAGACATTTAAGGTTATAGAGGCAATATTCTAGAGGATATTTAATTAATTTGATATAATTTATTAAATGTCTAAAAGACTGTGTTAAAACATTAAGATAAGTATTACATAATGTTTGAAGAAGTTTATATGGATCTACCATATATTATTTTCACTCCACTGCTAGATAGTGCTAGTTTCTTTTTTTTTTTTTTTTTTAAATATATATATTTTTTAAAGATTTTATTTATTTATTTGAGACAGAATGAGAGAGAGGGAGAGAGCACATGAGAGGGGGGAGGGTCAGAGGGAGAAGCAGACCCCCTGCCAAGCAGGGAGCCCGATGCGGGACTCGATCCAGGGACTCCAGGATCATGACCTGAGCCGAAGGCAGTCGCTTAACCAACTGAGCCACCCAGGCGCCCCTCTTTTTTTTTTTTTAAGATTTTATTTATTTATTCATAAGAGACAGAGAGAGAGGCAGAGGGAGAAGCAGGCTCCCCGCTGAGCAGAGAGCCTGATGCGGGACTCGATCCCAGAACCCTGGGATCATGACCTGAGCCAAAGGCAGACGCTTAACCATCTGAGCCACCCAGGCGCCCAATAGTGCTGGTTTCTAAGGCAGATATTTAATTCTTTATATACAAGTTCCAAATTTTATTTGACCTAGTTTTTGTTGATCAACCATATTTTCTTTTTGCTAGATAGCATACAGGGCTTTCAATTTGTTCTAAGTTTTAAGAATTGAAAGAGCACATGATGGCTCTTTCAAACAGAAGCATTTTTTTTTTAATTTTTATTTTATCCAACCCTCAAACCATTGACCCACATAAAGAGGACACAAAAGATCAGAGTGAGACCCAGATTCCACAGATACCCCAAACTACATCAACTAGAAGGGTTCCAGCCATCTTCCATCCCTATCACTACCATTCCCCCAGATGTCTAGGTCATCTGAAGGAATCCTATTACGTCCTTTGTTCTGTGCGGGTAGTGACACCGGACACCGTAAGAAGCTCACTCTCAAGCCATCCTCATCTCTTCCACGCTAATATCCACGGGTCCTTGCACATCCTCTTCTCTCTCTCCATCTCCCACTCCTCCTTAACTCATGAAAACCTACCAAAGTGCCCTTAGTTTCCCAATCCCTCCCTAATCAGCAAATTTCTCTACATCCTCAAACATTGTCTGAGAATCCTCATCACCTTCTTGCTGTATCAGAAACCTGGGCCCGTCCTGAGGACACTGCTTCTGCTGAAGCCCTAAAACAGTGACTTTTTTTTTTCCCCCATTTCTTTCATATCATTATGTTTGATTAAGAGTAATGTGTTTTCTTGTTCTGGTTGACTCTGGCAAACAATTGTCCTTCCTGCCTTCCTTTTGGGTGTTATACGCAACTGATAAATTATTGAACACTGCATCTGAAACTAATGATGTACTATAAGTTGGCTAATAGAATTTAACTTGAAAAAATAAAAATAAATAAAGTACCTAACAGAGTATAGATATCTAATGAATGGATCTGTTGTTATAGTACAGGTCCAATAATTTTATTTTATTTACATACCAATGATTTTCATTTATTTATTCATGAGCATTTACCATTTTCTGGGTTTGTTTTTAGGTCTGTTATGTTTTTATTGTTAAGTAATGAGCAGAATGCAATATACAAGTGGAAGATGACATTTTCTGTTTTGTTTTCAGTGTTCTTCCTGATTATTTCATTCAATAAATACTTTCTCAGTTCCTCTGTGGAAAAAAAAAACAATTTTTGGATCATACTATTCATATTATTTACTACCTTCAAATGATTTCAATATCCACTCTGCCCTCCACTTATTTCCATGGTGATAACCCTAGATCTTGTCATTACCAATTACTGCCACCTCTTGATCATCTTGATGGCCTTACTTTCCTGATTATCCAGATTAAGTTTTATGGTCAGTGCTCATAATCATTTCCTCTCATGTACCCTTGGCTCTTTGGTCCCTCTTCCATTAGGTATTACATGCACGGAAAGTCTATAACCTTCTTTAAATGCAATGATCTGCCCCCTTTGAGCCTAAACCTATACAGATAAATTTAACAGAGAAACAACAGCAATCACACTAATTGTTGTCCCTTTAAAAGTCAGGACAGCCAGCCTCAAGGGGGGGTAAAGCTACCTAGAAACCACATTGTGTATCTCCAGCCTACCCATTTCCCCATTGTCGGTAAGCATTCTTCTATACTTTCTCTAGTCTCCTCAAAACCCCCATGTTTTTTTCCCCCTCTATCCTTAATGACCTTTATTACTTCACAGAGAAAACTGAAGTAATTCTAAAAACCTTAATAGACTCCCATCACCACACATGGAAGCCTATCAGCATCTGCTCCCATGTACCCTTCCTTTCTATTAACAGAACTATCAATGCTCATTTCTCAAGCCAATTCCTTACCACTTCATTAGATACCTTCCCCTGTGATCTATTCACTCCTCAGTTCCCAGCTCTATATTGGATAATTATCATCAGCATATATCCCCATTATAAAAGGAAGAAGAGAAGGAGGAGGAGGAGGGAAAGGAAAAGAAGGAAAATGAAGACAGGAAAAATACTTCTGATTAGGTTTTCTCTTCCTGTTCCATTTTATCTGCTCCTTTTAGCAGAAAATACCCAGCTATGTCTATGTTTACATTTTCTCTAAAACCTATTGCAATCAGGTTTCTTGTCCCTATCATTCAGCCAAATTGATCTTGTCAAGTTCATCAATGACCTCCAAATTGCTAAACCCAATATCCAATTTTCAACTTTAATTTTACTTGGTCTATTAAATAACATTTGACACAGATAATAATATATTTTCCAAATTAGCACACACTTAGTTTTCTTCCTGTTTTACTGGTTGGTCCTTTACAGAGTCCATTGTTGATTCATGCCCATCTCCCAATCTCTTAATAATGGAGTGCCCCAGGACTCAGCTCTTGGTTCTTTTTTTCTTCTCTGCTGAAATTTAGTGTCTTGGTTATCTTATTCTTCTATAGGCAATGACTTTTACATTTGCTTCTCCAGCACGTCCTCTCTCATGAATTCCAAAGACATATTCAACTACTTAAAAATATATACATATACACATCTAATTAATATATCAAGCTTAACTTGTACAAACACAAATTCTGATCTTTTCTTACCAGGTCTATTTCATCTTCATTCTTGCTCATCTCAATGCATAGAAACTCTAGTTTTCCATTTTTCAGACCAATAACCCTGGAGTCAATCTTGATTCTTTCTCTCATACCACAAAATCTTTCAAGGAAATCTGTTGCTATAACTTCAAAATATATCTGAAGTGAGATTATTCTCACCTGCACTCCTATCCATTTTAACCAATCTATTATAATTCCTTCCTGAATTATCATAACAACCACCTAACTGGTTTTCCTACTTTACCTTTACCCCATTTAAGGCTATACTCAACACTATAGCCATTTTAATCCTTAATATTACTTCTTTGCTAAAAACCCTCCAAAACCTCTTCATGTTTCTCAGAGTAAAATTCAAACTCTCTAAAATGTCCTTTAATATCTTAAATAGGGACCCCTGGATAGCTCATTCAGTTAAGTATCTGCCTTCGGGTCAGGTCATGATCCCAGGGTCCTGGGATAGAGCTCCGTATCAGGCTCCCTGCTCAGCAGAGAGTCTGCTTCTCCTTCTCCCCATGCCGTTCCTTCCACTCATGCACGTACTCACACTCTCTCTCTCAAATAAATAAATGAAATCTTTAAAAAAATATATCCTAAATAATCTGCTCTTTCTCCAGTTCTCTGATATATCCTACAATCTTATCAATGACTCACTGGGCACTAGCACTTCGACTTTTGACGGTCCTTGTGCTGGCTACTCCCTCGGCAGATATTAACAGATCTAATTGGTTAGCTCATTCCCATTTCACATGCTCAAATGATACCTTCTCAATTAAGTATACTCTGATCACTTTATTTAAAAAAGCAAACCATCCTCACTCCCAACACTTTCAAATCTCCATATACATTTTATTATTTTATTGCATTATTTTATTATTTATTGCATTTATCACTTTCTCATATACTGTCCAGAAAAGTTAACATAGCAGGACTGACTGTTATCCTTTAAAAGATTTACTTACAAGACTGACGCTTGCCTGGCATCTGGGAACTTGGGAAGTTTCCTACAATCTTATTAACTGTGAAAATGACTCAACATGACTAAACTGTTTGTGTAAATAATATGGTTTATGCTGAAAGTTCTGGTTTATTTGTTTTTGTTTTGTTTTGTTTTGTTTACTGGGAGACTGGGACTTAGGTACATGCCAGAAAGGGAGTACCTCCAATAAAACTCTGGGGGCTGAGTCTCTAATGAACTCCCCTTGTTGGCAACATTTCAGTATACAATATTCATTATATTTCATTACATATTGTTATAATTTGTTGGTGATGGAATTAAATGAGTCCTCCATGACTCCACTGGAAGAGAACTCTAGAAGCTTGCTCCTGGTTTCTTCCAGACTTTTCTCTACATCTTTTTGTTTTGCTTATTGTACTTTATATCCTTTCACTGTAATAAATCATAGCTATGAGTCCAAATATATGCTGAGCCCTATGACTCCTACTAGTAAATTACTGAACCTGGAAGTAGTCTTGGAGATTTCCAATATATATAGCATACCACTTATTTATGTATTTTTTCCATTATTTGTCTCTTCCAATTATAATATGAGTTTCAAAAGGGCAGTTTTTTTTTATCAGTTTTTTTCCCTGTTATCCCAAGTGTCAAAAAATATCCAAATTATATTCTGCGTCTCATCTTTTTCTTCTGGTCTATACGCTCATATAATAAACTGTCTATGCAAAATTAATATATAAAAAATTGAACTTCACCTTGCTATCTTCCCCAAACACAATGTCAACAAATGGCAACATTCTGGATCTTAATAGAAAGTCCAAAAATACTGATCATATACTGAATAGTTGAGGAAGACTAACATATTCTCCTGTTGCATCTCTTTATTTTTTCTATTTCCCTCCATTTCAACTTCATTTAGAAAGTAACTTGATTTAAACATAGGTATAAAGACTTTGGGGCGCCTGGGTGGCTCAGTCGTTAAGCGTCTGCCTTCGGCTCAGGTCATGATCCCAGGGTCCTGGGATCGAGCCCCGCATCGGGCTCCCTGCTCCGTGGGAAGCCTGCTTCTCCCCCTCCCACTCCTCCTGCTTGTGTTCCCCCTCTCACTGTGTCTCTCTCTGTCAAATAAATAAATAAAATCTTAAAAAAAAAAAAACATAGGTATAAAGACTCTAAACTTATTGCCAATTATATTTATTGGCAAACATGAGGAAGGGGAGGGGGAGGTGGCTCAGGTAGAATGGTGGGTAAGAGAATTGAAAAATTCCTGAGGAGAAGAGGAAACAAAAGATAATATATTGGAAGAGTCATTTTTAAGAACAGTGAAATAATCCAAATTTTGAAAAGGAATAGTAGGAATAAAGGATAGTTACTCATAGTTAATAGTTATCTGTGATAAGGGGCTTGGTGGTTTGTATATTTTTATGCTATGAAAGTCAAAGCTCCTTTATGGCCTAGGAAATGTGAAGGGAGGAAGAATGACCTAGAAGCAACAATGAGGAGAAAGGGAGAGACCCAAGCCTGGAGGTATAAAGTATTACAGGGGAGAAACAAAACAAAACAAAAAAACCAACAAACAAAACAGTGAACAATTTGGAGGGATACAGTCCTGGAGGAAAGCTAGGTTTCAGTTACAGCAAAAAAGTGAACACAACATTCATTACAAAGGTTGAAGATATGAGAAATCTCTGATGTTTAACCAAATGTTCCAGAGGGTTTAGTTGCAAGTTTTCAGGAGTTAAATGCTGGCAAAAACAAGGAAAAGACAATTATTTTATATTTATTGCAGATTTCTATTTGTTTATACTGCATTTATAGTTTACAAACTCAATATTTTAATAATTTCCTATTTCATTTATGGATATTTATTTTTTATTTTCAACATGTTAGATCTTACCATTAACTATAATTTAATGATAAATATGTTTAAAGTAATGACTATAAACATAATCCTTTTCTTGCTTCTCTTTAATAGAAACATATACCAACCAATGAAATTTCTATTTCTGACTATGTAAAGTTGTAGAATCCTTTCAAACCATTACTTATTTTATTTTTTGTTTATGTATTTATTTACTGTATCTCATATTACAATGTAAACCCCAAGAGGGTCATTACCATATCTACACTTGTACTGTTGTATTCCCAGTCCTTAGCACAGTGCCTCACACATAAAAGGTGCTCTAGGAAAATTTGTGGAATGAATGACTGATTTTGTATACTTGGGAAATTTTAATCTCTTGGACATTTTTTATTGGGGTGCTGCTGGGCATCTGTATTCAGAGATGCTAGCAAAAATGCTAGAAATCTACTTCCTGAGGTGCCAGCAATACTTGCTGACGTACTATTGGGTCTCTTGCACATCACTGGTAAGAAACACATTCACTGATAAGGAGGCCTCAGATACCAAGGAGGCAGTGCGGACTGCTGCAGGAATGCTATTGGAGTAAGACGCAAAACACCAGAGCTCAGAAAAAGAAGCCCCTTCTGCCGACTGTTTCCCTCCAGCGCCCTCTACTGATAAAGCTTAACACTGTGCTGGATGGCAAAGGAGAGCTGTTAACAGGGCCCAGATCCAGCATCACGAAGCAAGGCAAGGGAGGGTAGACTTAGAGCTGAGAGGTGACAAGTTGATAACTGACTCACCTGTTCAGATTCCATCTTGACTAAGAGTACTTGTAACAAGAAACAAATGTCCTCCCTCCATTCAGATGTGGAAAGTAAAATAGCTTCTTGATCACTTATCCTCATGAACCAAAAGCTGCTGAGTAGCAGAAAACAAACACGCAAACAAAAACACACACTGTATTTTAGTTTAATCCTTTACATTTATTACAGTGTTATAATGTAAACATTTATTTTAGATATATACTTAGTATGGTTATACTATATGCTCAGTTTTGTAGATTTCCTCTCATTCCTACAACTCCACTCAGAGATGGCTTTAAAAATGTGAGAGCTGGTTTATGTGGCCTCTTAGTGATGAGGTGAAAGAATCTTTCGAGCTACACAGCGTCCTCTGGACCATCTGTATGTCTCAGTGAAAAAGTACATGGTATTCTCTGTAATCTGTAATAGATAGTTTAAGAAGTAAGACTGGTTCTACCTACATTTTGGGCAAGAACTGTTGGCATATATTCTTAGAGCCAAAATTTCTGGCCATTTTCCCTTACAAGTCACCATGTGTAGGGTATCCTTGGTGTCTGGCCACCACTACCTCAGTAAATGTTAGGTGTTATCTTTCACATCCTGTTATTATTATGTATAAGTTCTTTTTTGATGGCTGCATAATATTCCATTGTATATATATTAAAAAAAAAGAATTTCTGCCAGTGACCAGTTACAGAGGTTGTGGTAATCACCAATTCAATTTCATGTATCTATTTATATGTGCTGCCATTCTGCACTCCCACGAACAACTGGTTTATTTCAAGCTTTCCTTGGAGGTATGGAGGCTTCTAATAACAGGCCTAAAGATACATGGCACTGTCTAGTGTTTCATAGGCTGCCTCATAATTAAAAAGTGTTTCTAAAGACTGCACAGCTTGATGTTTACCTACAAAGGTTGGGGATGGCAGAGATACAATCTTTTATTTCTTCCTACTCACTCTTTTATTCTCTGTTGTCCCTCAGAGGCAAAATGACATGTAGTAAGCTTTGTCTTTTTTTTTCTTTAATCATATTTCATTTCTTCCCTACTCTGACTTCATGGTTAAGCCTTTTTGGTAGTACAAGAGATAGAGATCAGCTTACTGACAAGTGAGCCGAAACTGAGAATTATTTCAGAAAACATATTTTCATTATTATACAAAATGTACTTACCACAAATGTATATGATGATGATTTAATATTCTACATAGATAAAAATTACTTTCAAATCAGTAAGAGAAAAATACCCAATGGAAAAAATAGTTTACAGGAATAATGTATATTCAACAGAATAAATATAAATGCTTAATACACTCTTTAAAATGTTCCACTTCACTAAAGGCCAAGTAAATGTAGAACAAATGCCATTTAAAATGTGTATGCATATATGTAAAACATATTTGTTTATCAAATCCACAGAGATAAAGGAATAATGGTAATCCATATTTGCAATACTATAATACACGTATGGCTTGACCACCAGGGTTAAAAGATGTCACTGAAAGATGACATTGCAAAGCCAAGCAAACCATGACAGACAATTAATTAAAAAAAAATAATAACCATCAGAAATACCTTATGAATCTTGAGAAACAAAAAATATCCTTAACACTTGGGAGTAAATAGAAACTCTGAATTACACTGACCTTGTGTGGGCATATCTGAACATATTTTAGCTAAATCATAGATAAATTTCTTGCACTTATCATAAAGTTGTTATAGAAAAAAAGCTAAAAATACATAGTCTTTCAGTGACTAAGAAATGACTTTAAGATCCTGCAGGCTAACAGGAATGAATGGTATGAGACAGAATTCTGTAAGTTAAGTAGCCTCTGTTAATTTAACCACTTAGACCCCTTACTAATAACCATGAAGAAGATCTTAATCTATATCAACTTACTTTCTCATTTAAGCAACATGTCAATTACAGCTGATTTAATAGAAGGCATATATACTATAATACAAGCTAAATTACTCTAACAAAAATCCATAAAATATAGTAGCTTAAATTTATTTGCTTAGATAACAGAGGAATATTCTTTCACAAGTAACAGTTCAGAAATGAGTTATCTAGAGTTAGCGGGACATGTCTACCATCTTCCACGTATGACTTCCACTGTTACTCTATAATCCATCATTTCCCAGCCAGTAACAAGGAAAAAATAAGTAAAGAACATGTGTCATGGTTTTTAAGAAAATGACTCACTTTGCACATTTTCCTTACCTCCACAATATTTCATTTCAAACTGAGTCACATGGCCACAGACAGCTGCAAGGGAGTCTGAAGAC
Source organism: Halichoerus grypus (assembly GCF_964656455.1). NCBI lineage: Eukaryota > Metazoa > Chordata > Mammalia > Carnivora > Phocidae > Halichoerus > Halichoerus grypus. The sequence continues at coordinate 47,845,024 of NC_135714.1, forward strand.
GTGTTCTTTAGCTGGGTAGCCACACTCAGTTAAAACTCAGGGATTTGCTTACAAAACGGGAGAAAAATCTCACTTTTTTTACCCTATTAAATGTTCAAGTGCTTTGTATTAGTCTAGCTGTCTGCTTATGCATTTACAAAAGTGGATGTGTAATGTTCTAGTTTCCATTGTCTTCATCTTGAATGATCCATGTTCTCTCTGTTGTGATTATAACGTTGTTGCACATTGTACCCCTAACAGAATTTTTTAGGGTTGATGGTCCCGTCCTTCCTGGAGCGTGATTTGAAAAAAAATTCCCAATTTATCAGAAAAACAAAAAATGTAACACTATTAAAATCACCTTACCAACAACCAAACAATTAATGGATTACTTCAGACCATTATGACATAGGCCGGCCCAGCACTCAAGCATTCACCAAATCTATTAAATGTGACTTAGAATCACTTAAAATTTTCTAATAGACAATCTATGCTATATTTCTATACCTTCTGTTTTTTCTTTTTTATTTTCAACCCATGACAATTTGGTTTCTGTCCTTTATATCCCTAATCACCAAACCTGAAGTAAATTCAGCAAACAGATATGAGAATGGAAACTTCAGACATACAGCGTGAATGACAGTCACATTATCAGGCAGACAGCTAAAATATCAATGAAATAAGTAGGAAATATAGTAAAATGAGAGATAAGACATTTGCATAAGTGTTCACATACTGCCTGTAAGTTTATCTGTAGATAAGAAAAGACATCAATTTAAGTGTATGGCAATAAAAAGTAAATGAAAAGGAAGATTAAAGTAGCAGTTCAAAGAAACAGAGCTGTATGGATATTAAACATATGGTGAGTGATTTTATGATACCCTCTGGGTTCCATTAAAATACCCACAAGTAATCTGATGACTTGTCCCATCTGGAATCCACAAAGTTTCAGGTTAGTTGCTGTGTACCTAACTGCGTGCCCTCAAAATAATTGGTGTTGTCTTAATTTTTTTTCCTATTAGCATTCTCCATCACTGCCAAAAATGACATGGAAAGAGTATCCAAAGTGCATAACTAAATATGGCAAAGGAGTCTCAGCTGTTATTTTTATTTTATCTCATTCAGTCTCTCTCTTTTCATTAGAAGTTTTGAAGAGTGAAAAACGTTTTTATTTCATCTTGCCTCATCTAGTGCGTTTGGTTTAGAAGTTTTGCCAATTTGAAACACATCATAGTCTATGTCCCAATTAATATGCATGTGTGTCTGTGTGTACGGTTGTTATATGTACCACTTACTGCAAGTCAAGGCATTCTAAAGCCCTTTAAATCAGTAAGTAGAGCCTTATATTATTGATGTGACTTGCTTTTGTGTACTACTACACCTTCCCTAAAATTTGTCTCTGTTTTAGAAATTTCTTAGCAGTTCCAATTTGGGAAGCACTTGCCAAAATATATTTAAACAATTTTTTAGTGCTCTCAAATAAATCATTATCTTAAAATCTATCCTCAAAGACTATTTATTTAATGGGACATAAAAAAACCTAGGAATTCACAAGGAATTTATTATTTCAACTTTATATATTGTAATGTAAACTAAATAAATAATCCTTCGGTAAGGATTTTGGTAACATTTCCCTCTTTTCTCTCTCTTTTATTGTTTTCTTTGTTTCTGACTTGTTTTTTAAAGTATTGAAATAATCAATGAAATCTAGAAAATCTTGGCTCATTATATCTTTCATGGTGACACGAAAATCAATATTCAGTCTCTTGTAGGTCAGGGAAGGCTAGTAAGTCCAAAGATAGTACCCTTTAACAATAGCAATTTTTAAAACGAACTTGCTGGGAATTACTTGAGCTATGAAAAAGACCAAATATTTATATAATCATATTCTAAACTCTCATTTCCCATTTGAAATGCATTTAGGCCTATTTCTTTGTTTAATATCCACGAATCTGACTATTTTTAATTGTGGTTTCGAAATTTTCTCAGTTTTAATAAATTTATCTTTATTTTCCTGTTTCACATTAATTTCAACTCGTTTTTCATAAGCTAGTTAACTGTCATGATTTTCCTTTTTAAAGTATTCATTAGAACTCTCATATTCAAACCAGCTTCTCTTAATTCCCAATTTTAAAAAAGGGAGGAATGGAAATGAGGAAATGAAAAAATATCTAACACCAATAAAATTCAAGTAAGACAGACAACATAAAGACAGAATATGGTACAATTCCACAAGAAAAGTGAAGCTACATTAAAACATTCTAATCTTTACAAAACCCTATCTCTGTACCAATCAGAATATGGGTAACAATTTATTTCTATGTGAATGGTTTTTGGAGGTTGGGAAGGATGGCAAATAAAATTTCATTTTCCTCATACAGCACAGTCTCTTCAAATCCGTGCTGAGGTATAACAACATACCAACTAACTAGGAAATAGGGAAGAGTTAATATATGTGGGCAGACCCATCAGAGTGCAATAGGTAAATTCTTGGTAGGCAATATTAGACTGTGCACATAAAGTCTGAAATGGGATCAGAGAAGGATATTTGATCATTACCATAGTGGAAAATGAATAATCAACAACACACATCTGCTATTTTTACCAATAAGGAGTCTAGTTTAATCTTTCTTACTTCTAGATGAGTTATCAAAATATAACAAAAATGAAGACTAGGGAAATACACTGCAGAACAAGGTAAATGGAACTGCATTTAGTTTTCTTTTGGAAATCCAATTTTGCAATTATTCTCTCAGGTTTTAAATTTAAATGTAACTTTAAACCTTACCCACCTCTTTATGAGTATCACTTACTTCATTTTAAAATGCCATCTCCTAGATTTTACACACTGAGTCATTAAACATTGTTTAGGAATGTAATAGTTGCATTTTTCTCTACTTTGATATGAAAAGAATGATGTCATCATTAATTTTTAAAGATATGCTCTTTAATTTTTAAATAACTTATTTCAATACATAATGAATTTTTATTTGCATATATTTGCCTGTATGCGTATACATGATACATATTAATATAGCTTTAAATATATATAAAATAACTATATGTAACTATATTTTCTATTCATAGGATTTCAGAAAGACATAAGTATTTTTTATTAAAATACTAATCATCAAGAAAATTTTTGGCATTTTAAGCTAACGTATATATAATTAAAATGTATATGTGTATGTATTTTTTCTTTATTTTGCATGTGTATATATTTTAAGTGTTGTAGCCACTATAGAATATCTCCTAAACATCAATGACAACCTACTCGTTTTCTTGACTTCCTCTACCGTAAAGATAAGAATAAGAAAATATTCACTTTTTTTTAGATTGCCTGGCAGTTAGGGGTGGCCAGGTACCATAGTTCTGACCAATTGGATATAAGCAAAAGTGCTTGTGGATGATTGTCTTTTTCCCCCCTTTATTTTAATAAAAAAGTCAAAACTTAATGAGGTGATGGTTTGGAGCCTTGCACTTTCATCTTTCCTGGAACAAAGACATGAAGCCTAGAGATAAAGCAGCCATCTTGAAACAAATCACACCCAGGAATGGAAGGGCAGAATGAGAGAAGGAGCAGGGGTCATTTATGACATCACTGGACTGCTGTATGGACCCTGGCCTGCTTCCCTTTGAACTTCTTATTATTGATATCAATAAGTCCATTATTGTTTAAACTACAATATTATAATTTTCTGTTATTTCCAATGAAAGCAATACTAACTGATATAACCAGTTTATAAATTTTGTAATTTTTCTTGATGATTGTATTTTAATAAAATATATCATTCCATGAATGCCTTCATGAAAGCCTAGAAATAGGAAATATATTTTAAAGAATAGTGACAACAAAATAGTACTTTCCATCTTTAATTTTTTCTATTGTTGGTGTTTTATAATAGCTGCATTGATTAAAATAAATATTTACAAGTAAAAAAATCTTAATTTTTTAATATAATATGATATTCACATATTGGCATCAATTTTACTTGCATAACCTGAAATATGTCTCCCTTCAAAATAAATCAGTAAACTATTAAAATCAGAAATCAGTACTGACACCAGCAAATATCTGCTGATTGTTTCATATGGTGCTAAAGTAGGCTTTACCGAGGAAATAAGAAAATATATTATTTTTACCAGAGATAATAGCAAAGAAAACTTCATATGAACAAAGAAAGCAAGAGTAATATGCAAAAGTCTCCCCAAAAGATTTAACACATGCCTAAGTTCTATGACAAGCTCTTCTTACCAGCTCTCTGAACATTCCCTAATCCCAGTGGTCTGCTATCACTATCTGTGAAATGAATACCAACTCTGTTTGCCAATAGAAGTTCCTTGTTCTTTGTCTGGAGGCATTGAAAGAACCAATAATAGTTTCATAATGGTTAATTTCTGTAATATTTTTATACTTGTCAGCCTTTTCACTAACAGATTAATTTAAGTAAATAAACTACAATGACTATTTCACTGTATACCATAGTATAACCTGTATTACAGCTGTAAATCTGTAACATACCCACACGGCCCTGAATTTATTTCTAAGCACCTCCTCATAGACTACCAAGGTCGAGGATGCATAAAGTCATTTTTTTATGCATATAATAGACCAACATGTTTGAATCAGCTAATTTTGGAGAGGGTACTGAATTAAATCTGCAATGATCAACTGCAGCTGGTTTGATACCCTGAACAACTGGATTTTATTCACAATTCTAAGAAGAAATAAGGTATAATATAACATTGTTGTGAACATCAATTTGGTGTTTGTGAATAGTAAAAAGAGATTGAGTAAATATCAGAAAGGTAGCAGCCATCAAAAGGAATGAGATCTTGCCATTTGCAACGACGTGGTTGGAACTGGAGGGTATCATGCTAAGCGAAATAAGTCAATCAGAGAAAGACAAGTGTCATATGATCTCACTGATATGAGGAATTCTTAATCTCAGGAAACAAACTGAGGGTTGCTGTAGTGGTCGGGGGTGGGAGGGATGGGGTGGCTGGGTGATAGACCCTGGGGAGGGTATGTGCTATGGTGAGCGCTGTGAATTATGGAAGACTGTTGAATCACAGACCTGTACCTCTGAAACAAATAATACATTATATGTTAAAAAAAAAAAAAGAAGAAGATAGCAGGAAGGGTAAAATGAAGGGGGGGAAATCGGAGGGAGAGACAAACCATGAGAGACTATGAACTCTGAGAAACAAACTGAGGGTTCTAGAGGGGAGGGGGTTGGGGGATGGGTTAGCCTGGTGATGGGTATTAAAGAGGGCACGTACTGAATGGAGCACTGGGTGTTATACGCAAACAATGAATCATGGAACACTACATCAAAAACTAATGATGTAATGTATGCTGATTAACAAAACATAATAAAATTTGAAAAAAAATTAAAAAAAATAGATGCTGGCTACACAACCATAAAAAAAAACTTAAAAAAGTGAATAATTTTGGTAAATAATTTATTCAACTAGTATTTATTTGTGCCAGACACTCTTCTTATTGCTTGAATATCTCTGTGAACAAAACAAGTAACCCACGTTGGCTGTGTGAGACTTACTTTTTAGTGAAATAGAGCTGGTTTAAATATGTAACTTTACTAATACTGAGCAACTTTGGAAATTATGTTTTCTAGAATGTGAATGTTATAAGCCTGAACAAAATAAATATAACTAAACAATTGTGAAGAGGTCCCAGAAAAAAAAAAAAAAGGAAGGATATTAATAGATCATTTCAATTAGCATTGTATCATTTCTCAATACATTAATTAGTTTCATATAACACCATAATTGTATATTTTCTGTATACTTTCAGTTCTTCCAAGAAAGTGTCTTTATTTTTTTTATACTTTATAGTAAGTACTTCAGTCATTTCAGAAAGCAGGCACTCAATAAAATTCTATTGAAGATTTAACTCATTATTTCTTTTCAAAAACTTGATTTTTGCTTCCTTTTGTTTTCCTCTCTAGTCTCTGATGGATGGGAATCTTTGTGATTTAAATTCAATATGAATTATCTTGGGTCAAATTTGTAATTGTGCTAAGTCCTTCCATGTTTGATAAGCTATTCAATAATCAATATGTACACTATTTTGCTAGTATTCCTAGAAACCTTATCATCTCCTTTTCTAATAAAGCATTTGAACCTTGGCATTGAGCAATGATAACACCTGTAATTGAATATGTCAGTAACAAGATACAAAATTCAATTTAAATAGGTTATTGTAATCAGCCTGATTGTATTATTATGGTATCATGGAAATAGATGAAAGATTATAATAGATTAAATATCTCATGCTAATTATTCTGCTGTTGAAATTTGTGTTTGGTTTTTGTTTTGTTTTGTTTTGTCACAGTTGAATTGTGGCTGCTTATCACACAGCTACTAAAGGGATTTCTAGATCTACATAGTATCTAATATCTGCATAAAAACAAATAAAGCACTGCAATCATTTGCTTATTATGGTTATCCATAACAAATATGCAATATTTTCACTTTGCATCCTGACATTTTTACCTTGTCTCATAGATGCAATATACTTGGAATTAGAAGGGTTGGTAGGGGAAAGAAGGGAAAAGAATAAAAACGTAAGACAGACCTCACACAATCATTTATTTGGATTCACTATTAATTTCCTGAGAGTAAAATTTTTTAAAAAGTCATAATTTAATCAACTAAAATAAGTATACCTTTCCATGAAAGTAGGAAACAATAAAAATATATTATGACTAATTATCAAGCAATAAAGTATTATCACATTGGATTTATAATGTCTCCCTCAATATGGCAGAAACTGTACTATTAAAACTTTTTGTATGGTAATTCGCAAAAAAACTTCCTTACAAGAAAATTAATGTCTTTTAACACCCAATAGCATTTTCCATTGAATTTGTTCTAAAAATGCAGTACTTTAAAATTTAAAAAAAAAATGTACTTATGTTTAATATTTTAAAAATATTTATGTCATTCATATTGTCTCTTTATCTCCAAAATCATTCTGTACCTTTATCTATCCTGTTCTGTGCCAAAGGAGACTGAAGTTCATGGACTGAGTCAACAGGTTCTTTTGTCCTCAGACTTCCTACTGAGTTCAGGACTATTGAGAGAGGAAACTAGTGGATGGGTGATAATGAAGATGACCCATCCTTTCAGGCTCTTTTTATGTCTGGCTACAAATTTGCTATGGCTGTGTTCCCAACTGAAGGCCCAGCTCCTGTCAGGTTGTCCTGTTAGTCTACAGCCTGTCTTCAGCTTCTGGTAACCTCTCTATCCTCTTGACCCCTTGAATATACTAGAGCTGATGACACTCCGCCATCTTCTGGGGCTAGCCTGGAAGCTTCACCATTTTTTGTTTGTTTTTTTCACCATGCCCATGTTTTTGTTAATAGTCACCCTATTCAATTCTTTTTAATTATTCCATTTGTGTACAACATCTGGTTCTTGCTGGGATTTGGACTATTACATTTTTCTAAAAATGTGGTATAGTATTTTCATGTTGAACAATGTTAAAATTCAAGTATCTAATATCACCAGAAAGGTAATTATGTTGGATTTTTAATGAATTACTTAGTATAATTCATGAACATTTTAAGCTATCTTCAATAAATACTAACTACACATTTGTCTCCTTAAAGTGTGGTTAGGTCTAATTTAATATTTGTTTGATGAGTAGGGTCATTATAATAGAATTATTTTATTAACACTGATAGTTTTAACCTCATGTATAAATATAGATGGCAAGGATCAAAAAACACTTTGCAAAATTGTTCTCTAGAAAGGATTTGAATTTGTACTACTACTAATATCATAAGAAGATATATATTTCTCAAGCAACAATAAGGATTTAAAATTCTTTAATAATTTTGCCAATCAAAAACATTTTATTATTTTAATTAGCATCTTGATTGCCAGTGAAGTTAAATTTATTTTCATATGCTTAATGGTAATGTGCATTCTTTTTTACTGAAATACCCTTTCACAGTTTTACACATTTATATTGGAGTGATTAAATTTTTATAAGGCTCTGATGCCCAAGTTTCTATTGAAGGCAAAATATGGTTGGTGATATTATCCATTGTTATATGGATGATGAGGTCATCCATATCTGAGTGTAGGTGATGAATTTTGTTTTGGAGAAATGATAAATTTGTGGTGATTAAATGACAACCAAATAGATATGGGTAACAATTGTAAAGTTTACTAGAGCTTGGTAAAGAGATTTATACTAAAAATACAGATTTGATAGACTTCAGAATATATATAACTCAAATCATGTAAGTAAAGAGTGTGTAAACTGAAAAGAAATGGGACAATATTATAAACAATACCAATTTTATGTGGTGAGCTTGAAAAGAAGTTCATATAGAAGAAGTAGTAGGGCAGAGAGGGAAGAGGAGAATTAGAAGCATGTAATATCCCGGAAATTAAAGGAAGTGAGATAATTCAATATTATCACATATGGATAAAGGACAAATAAAATGAAAAAAATTATGTATTGTTTTATTAATAAAAAGAGTTTATTAATGACTGTTGAGAGACATTTCACCATTATAGTAGAACTAGCAGCATTAGGTTGAAGAGATCATGAAAGCTGAGTAACTGGGGATGGGAGTATAAAAAATAATGAAAGGACTTATTATAAAAGGAAAAAGAGACAGCTTTGTTTAAGGAAGATGTGGAGCTGAGGGAGTTTAGTTTAGTTTTAAAAAATTAAACGTAGGAGGGAATTAAGCATATTTGAACCCTAATGGGAAGAAATTAGGTGGGTCAGAAAACTTCTAGAAACAGGAGCAGAGAGGGGACCAGTAAATAGATTTAGGTAGCAGAGACAGCAGGAAAGGATAAGATCCAGAGAATAAACTGAAAACTAAGGAGAAGAATCAACAAACTTGTAATAGGAAGAACTTGGAAATCATAGATTAAAATGCAAGTATGGGTGTCAGTACATTGGCATTAAGTTAAGTTAATGCTATTAGTTTGATGGCATGTAGATTCTTTGGAAAATGGAAACTAATTTTCCTCAGCATGATGGGAAGATAAAGTGGATGGTAGGATTAAAGATTGAGTATCATAGAAAAGTTTAAAATAACTACTGAGGACAAGCAATAGACTGGGAGCAGATATCTGGTAAAAGATTTGTATCCAGAATGTACAAAAAGTGGTTACAACTCAAGACAACAGTGTGACAAAAATTGGGCAAAATATTAACACATATTTCACAAAAGAAGATATACAAGTGTATAGTTATTATATTAAATAATACTCAACATCATTAGTCATTAGGCAAATGCAAATCAAAACCACTAGGAGATACTACTTCACACCCTCTAGGATGGCTATAATAATAATAAAAAAACAACAGACAATGACAAGTGTCGACAAGGATGTGAAGAAACAAGAACCTTCATATATTCCTGTTGGATGGGAAAATCTAGCAGCTATATTGGGAAATAGTTTGGTAAATTCTCAAAAAGTTGAACATAAAACTACCTATGAGTCGTTTTATTCATAGGTACATAAAAGAGAGAAATGAAAAAACAGTATGTCCACTCAAAAACTTACACAGGAATTCTTATAGTATCATGATTCATAATAACAAAAACTTGGAAACAACCAAAGTGTCCATCAATTGGTGAATGGATAGCTAAAATATAAAATATCTCCATAAAATGGAATACTATTCAACAATAAAGAGAAAAAAAATACTGTTGCATGCTATTCCATGAATAAACCTCAAAACCCAGAAGCCAGACACAATAGACCACATATTATATAATTAATTTTTATGAACTATCTAAAAAGCAAATTTATAGATAATAAGTAATTTGTGGTAACCTGGGGCTACAGGTAGCAACAGGAATTAAGTATAAATGGCATAACGGATTTATTGGAGGAATAAAATATTCTTAAACTGATTTATGGTGATAGTGAACCATTTGGTAAGTTACTAAAAATCACTAAATTACACACTTGAAATGGGTGAATTTTATGATATGTAAAATTTGACTCAATTAATTTGTTTTAAAAAAATAGTTGCTGAGAATTTCAAGGTGCTGTGTGAGTAATGTATGAAAAAGATATCAAAATGGGAATCTTTCTGAGTCTATTTTAGCTAAAGGTGCAAAAGGCCAAGTACAAAATAATAGAGGTGAATTTATTCCACATTCTATTTGAAGGTGTTAGAAAACTTCTCTAGGTACTGCAAGGGAAATTCTTTAAAGAATGTTCTGGTCTTTAGCTCTTCTTAAGATATAAAAGAATGAAAATTAAAGAATCTTAGAGGAGAGCTTTAGGGAGATTGCTTGGAGAGCTTAATGCTTGTCTCCTAGAATGAGGGACAGTAGGAGCTATTGTTTGATTCATTCATCATTTGTGTGAATGACTACCTGCCTTGCTGCTTTGATGGTAGAGAGAGACTCAGAGAAGAGTCTTCATTAGAATTGATCTGAGTCCCAAAACTTGTTGGGTTAAAGGAAACAAATGTATTTTGTGTACATTAAACGTGAGCCAAGTAGGAGAGAGAGAGCCGTTTGGGGCCATTTTAAAGGCATTTTCCCAAAGAAGCCTTTTTAAATAAGCAATGGGAAATCAACAGAGTGTATAGGCGAGCCAACAAAAACCAGAGGCCAAAAGTAAATCAGAAGAGTCCAGCCAAAGGAGGCTTTACTTATATTACAGGAAAGGCAGGTGGAAAATATCCAGGGATAGGGTATCTCTGACAAACCAATAGAACACTTCAAGATGTCCAGTTTTTTGAACCCCTTCAAATCAAAAGAGCATTAATGCCATATAATGATACTAACAAGCAAATAAAATCTTTTTTTCTCTCCATCACTTTTTTGAGCCCAAACTATTCCAAATCACAGTTGGAAATCTACAACCAAAGAGAATAAGGAAAATCAGAGAAAGAAAGAAGAGCCCCAGTTTTTCCTATTTCTAAGAACAGGTTTGATCTAGAAAAAAGCCAGGAAAGAGGGAGGGACAAACTTAAAATGAATATAAGAGTTTTTATCATTATATGATACTGAATTATTATTTGCTTAAATTAAACTATTACTTGTATCTATAGTTACCAGAAGCTTTTTATTGTCTGAGTGTGATCTGAAAAATTTCAAGCTAGAGAACTTGTCCCACATAATAGGCTTAAAAGAATATTGATAAAGAAGCAAATTGTCATTTGGCTTTTTTTGTATCAAATTCCAATTTTAAAAAAAGAGATGGACTACCTGGCAGTATGAAAAACCCAGTTGAAATAAGGGGTGATAAAAATTATAGTTATCTACAGTCATCTGGGTGTGTGATTTCTTTTTCTTAGTAGAAAGAGCTGACAATGGAGCCAAGACTGCCTCGATTTTAGTCTGGTTGTACCACCAAATGGCCATATAATTTTGGTCAAATTTCTTAAATTCTTCTTATCTCTATTTATTCATTTTTTAAACATGGATTAATGAGAGTTAGCACTTAAAATAGCGAGTGGTACAGGCTATGCATTCTATTGTTATTTATTATTATTATTATATTATTATTACTTTCGTCAGCAGTTCTCAATTTCCTACATGTAGGAAGGGGACTTTATAACATATGAAATTATGCGGAATTGAGATGTGATACAATGGAAAAATGATGGATGAGTTAAGAAAATTAACTATACATTGGTTAAAATCAAGAATTGCAGAGCCTATGCTAGATAGGTGGAATGTAAGATCAGAAGAGTGCTAATAGGGAGACATAGGATGATGACTTTTTTGTGAAGCAAATGAAAATATATTAAATAATCACATATTATGGGATAAATGCTCTAGTTTAGTAAAATGTGGAGGGGTATGGGACCAGATGTCTGGAGGATGTTCCAGAAGAAATATAGAAGTCTGAATTAAGTATTTGAAGGTGAGAAGAAAGTAATCTTAGTGGATCTGGAGATAGGATACCAGGTATGGAATAACGTCATGTGATAAGAAAGGCCTAGGGTTCACCATGGGAATGGTATTTAGAGTAGGGCAGAGAAAAAGATGAATGAAGAGAAACAGGGGAAGTCAGGATTTGGGTATTCAGGAATTTGTGTATGGTCTGAAAGTCACTTAGAATAATGGCAAGTTATAGGAAAAAACAAAACTTCAAAGAATGATGGTAAATAACTGGGAGTTTAAGAAATGTAAACAGAGAGGAAGAATGGAGTATGGCACATATGGATTTCATTAGCTACATTGTATGTGCAATTCTGATCATAATGTTTGGTACATACAATTTGCCACATAAGTATGACTTCAAAAAAGATGTGCATTTAAGAGGAGCTGCGATTTTCTTGTTGTTGGAAAAGCAATGGTCTGGAAGACACAAAGTGGAATGAGGAGGGTCTGATTTCATACCTGACCCTATGTCAGAATCTGACAGGGATGATGGGTAATTATAATGGGAGATTTTGGGGGTTATGGCAGCAGAAGCAGCTTCCATCTGAAAAAGCTACAGGTAAAACAGTGTAATTGGAGGAGGGCCAGGCATTATTTAAGACAAAGAGGTAAAAAGAAGTAAGGAGATGAAGCACATGAAAAGTTTATTCACCACAGAGTGGGATAGCACAGAAAGATTTCAGGAGAACAGTGGAACCTGATCATATTTGTCCACTGCATTGATGGTGTCATGTTGATATATCTATCTGTAGACAACAAATATTAATTGTCCCCATAAGTCTTGGTAAGATACATGTCTAGCATAACATAAAAGCCTCATTTTGTTTATTATAGGCCAGACATTATCCTAGCACGTCAATATAACTAGAAAAAGATAGAAAACAATATTGGCTGAAAAGCAACAGATAATAAACAGAAAACAATATGAATAAGTTATATAGAAAGTTAAAAGTATCATGATATTAAAAAAACTAGAGCAAGATAAAAGGTTTCAAGCGTTTTGGCAGGGATGGATTATAGGGTTATATTTTAGATACTGAGAGCTAGATATTTGAGCAAAGTCTTGAAGAAATTGGAGGATTTATTCATGAGCACATGTAGGAGGACATTGCAGAGAACATGACCCGTACAGTGCCCTAAGGGAGACTCTCTAACACATTAACCCCCGTCAAAAATGATGATACCTCCAACCAGAGTGATAGCATTTGAGGTTATAAGAAGTGTTAAGGAGCAGGGTATTTTGATAATTAAACAAGATAGGGCCCATGAATAAACTAATGATAAAAGTGTGCCCTATCCTGAGCAGCATGATTATTTCAAGTATCTGAGCCTGACATTCAAATAAATGTCTAAAGGCAAGCAGATACCAAACAATAGCAAATCCCTATAAACTTACAGATGTGGTGATTTGGATATTTAGATAAACAATTTGTCTTATTTTATTTACTCTATATAGTGAAGAACAGGTAGGAAAATCTGAATTTCTATTTTTGGCCTCTTTTGATTATTTAAAGAACCTCCAAAATCGGGATGCCTGGGTGGCTCAGTCGGTTAAGTGTCTGCCTTCAGCTCAGGTCATGATCTCAGGGTCCTGGGATTGAGCCCTGGCATCAGGCTCCCTGCTCAGTGGGAAGTCTACTTCTCCCTCTCCCTCTGCCCCTCCTCCCCCCCCCCACTCGTTTTCTCTTTCTCTCTCTCACTCAAATAAGTAAAGAAAAATCTAAAAAAATACAAAAAACTCCAAAATCAAAGCAGTATATCATAAGACCAACATAGAGATAGAGGTGATGGATAACAGGTTATAATTAAATAGTAAATTTTCATTGCCGTACCCATTTAAATTCATGGTAACTTAATTTCACTTTTAATGAAGTGGACACAGCAATGTTTTCAGTTTATTTAAACTTTGTAGAATTGTGTACATGTGATTTAGAACTAAAAGGCCTTTAACAACTGGGTATAGAACCTTTATAAATCCAACTTTTTAAAAAAATACATCATTATTCCACTGAAGAAAGTACACATCTGGTATGTATTATGTAAAACTCATTAGGTAACTTAAAAGTGAACAAATGAACTCAGGATAACAAAATGTGAAACAAAAAAAAGTGTAAGAAACATTTGACAAGGAAACCAGCAAAGGGGTGTTTGCATAGTTTCAGTTAAATTGTACTGAATAGTGAGATCACAGAACATGTTTACACAAATTCAATACGAATCAAAGATTAACTAGCCAAACTACTAAAGCACAGATCAATAGTTTTGACTATTATCTTTTTCTATATTCTGTGCAAGAATGAGTTCTAAGTTTAGTGAACTTCTAATTTTTGTTTATGTCTGGAAATATTTAATTTTTTTTCAATATGAGATCAGTTCAATTAAGTCAGTTCCACCATAAGGAAAAGGTTATAGTTTGGGACAAAAATATTTCATTTCTAACTTTCATTATTTAGTAACTAGTGAGGCAAACTGCTTGTACACTAAGAAATACAATTGCTAATTACTGATACAGAATTGTTGCTAATGTTTTATGTTAATTGTAGAAAATGAATGAGCTTCATTTTCCAGTTTTACTCCGAGAATCAGAGTTATTAAAAGACTTTCTCAATGGAAAGGAGAGGTAGGAATTGGATTAAAGTATACATGACTTAAAACCGATAGATAATTAATGAGAAGAAAGTATTTTTAAAAAAGATCCTAGTTAAGAAGTGAGCTCAACTACAAAAGATAAATAATAATAGCTTTTTAATAAGATGATAGAATAAGATTAATTAGTATTTCCTACAGAGAATTTTATTGCAAGAAGGAAGTCATTAATCAAGATTTTGAGTTACGTCAACACTTTTAAAACATGCTGATATTATGAGGGGAGAACATAACATAAACAGAATTATAGTTCCATTCAAGTGGTAGGGAGTTTATGAATGATTAATGTTTGTAGGGGTTTATTTTTTCCTGAGAAATGATCAGTAACCCAACATGAAATTGTCTGAAATATAGTGAACTTGAACTTGTTTGACATGTTTGGCATTAAAGAAATTTAATATTGTGGTCAGCTTTGCCAATGATGTAGACACAGAAAACAAGAAGTGGCTAAAATTTAGTATAAGTAGGGTCTATCTTCAGAGGAAATTAGGCCATTGGGGCCAAGATTCATTTTCAGAGAGAAATCAGATTGAAAACCATAGGCTAGGATAGAAGATGGCTCAAGTAGATTGTTCATTTCCCATGGTTAAGAGTTTTGTATGGAGAATGTGCCTACTACATACTTTTGCAGAGTCTAGACTTAAACACTAACAGTATGAAAAGAAAAGCCCCCAATGCCATCAAGTCAATTTCTCATTGATGACCTGGTTAGGATAGGATAAATTTTTTTTTTTTTTTAAGATTTTATTTATTTGCTAGAGAGAAAGACAGCCAGAGAGGGAACACAAGCAGGGGGAGTGGGAGAGGGAGAAGCAGGCTTCCCGCGGAGCAGGGAGCCCGATGCGGGGCTCGATCCCAGGACCCTGGGACCATGACCTGAGCCGAAGGCAGACGCTTAACGACTGAGCCACCCAGGCGCCCCAGGATAGGATAAATTTTGAAGGTAACTATTTTTCCTTGATGGAAAATGGGTGAGGTTATGATAATATTAATAAGATTTAATTTAATAGTCTTCCTATGCTTTAAAGGATATAGTCATGAAATATTCAAGGGGTTTTAATAAAACAAGTAGCATAAAAATTAAAGATACACTATATCACAAAGCAATAGGTAATTTTTAAGTATATTTATTAAAGTTAAGCAAAAAATAATTGGTAATAATGAAAAATAAGTCAATTATTTTATAGGAAGTATACTTTCATAGTGATGTACAATATAGATCCTTGTATCTCTTGCTTATGTGACTTGTACAATTTGGGAGATTTTTTTCATTGTATTAGAGATTTGACTAAGAGATCTGACTTTATGCTTTTGTGAATCAATGATATAAGAAAACTTCAATTTGAAAAGTAGAACTTAAAAAAAAAGATGAAAAGGAGTGGGTTATAAAACTCTTTCAGCTATAATGTGATTCACCGGGGAATTTCTTTAAGCATTCTATACTTAAAATATTATTCAATTTATAAAATAAGACTCCCAAAGAGCTCTTTTGGAGCACACGTATTTCATAGAATGATTTCCTACATACTAAAGATCTTTTTTGAACAAAAATGAAAAGTGGTCCAAGGTAAACGTGGTAGCTATAAAAGGGTATTTCAAAGGGCTAAAATTGATTGATATTGGACATACATAATTTGTAAGTTAATACCTGTTTGGGGTTAAATACTGGTTATTCTAGTGTTTGCACCCTGAATTCGGATTGCAAATATAGTTATTGGGGAAGAAATAACAAAATCGATGAATAGTTAATTAAAGTTTATGGAGGTTTGTGTTACAAATGGGGAATTAGTACAGTAAGTATATTCATTGTGAATGCGTGAGAAAAATTATTAAAGGGCTGCTACATTTAGTTTTTCCCTGAGGAGTTAAGGCAATACGCCTTTAATTAATTTTTAAGTATTTGCATTTTCATTCATTTAATAAAGCTGTAGTGTTTGTTTCTTCTTGAAATGTTTACATTTTCAAAAACTCTAAGTTTGTCTCTTCATCAATCTTTCCTTTCAAGTATTTCAAATGTTATTTCTATTCTTTTAAAGACAGCCTTATATTCCCTGGGACCTTTAGACCCACCTCTACTACCCCATAAAATTTATAAACCTAACACAAATATCTTAACCTCCCAAAACCTGCTTATTCTTCTGACTTCATTACCAATAGCCATGTTAAATCCTTTCTCTCACTGGTGACCCTAATTATCAAATGCTACAAATTCTATCCAAACAATGCCCTTCAAGCCAATCTGTATAAAACCACCTGTTCCTAATAATCTTAGACTCATATTAGAATTGGCTTCTAAAACCACCTGTAATCCTTTCCCTGAGATAATTCTGTCTATACATGGTAATCATATTTAATGTGGAGATAAAATTTACAATTAAAATTACTATTGGTAAAATGATAACTTAAAGCTATATTTGTCTTAGACTTTAGTGCTCCAACTTAAAATGCTTATTTTAAAATTTTGAGTCCTAGTTCCCTGCTCAGATCTGTTGAGGCAGAATCTCTAGGGAGGAACCTGGAAATCTGGATTTTTTCCAGTTCTTCAGGTAATTCTCATGACCTTTGGGAGCTAAGATTAGAAGTTCACAATTATCCTCATTGAAAACAACAGGAGGGCTAGTTAGAAGGCAGATAACCACGCCCTCAGGAAGTCTGAGGATAATCCTGTAAATATATGACCCGGATTACTCTAGCAGAGTGTGTCTGAAGTCTGACATTAGAATCCTTAGTCTTCAGGATTTACTCCATATTTCGAAGGTAAATGTTTAATTTCTTATTCTGGGGATCCCAAAGGTGTCAATGTTATGTTCAAAGAATTGACAATGATTATCAATGCTGTCTAATGTAATATTAGAGCTTTTTTTCCCTTTTAATTCAAAGGAACACAATCTCATCTACAACTATTGATCTTACACATGTTCTTTTTGTTCTGGTTAAATTGGTTTGCTCCCCTATTCTAGGAGGTGAAATTTATAAACAATCTGTTATGAATTGTTTAAGAATCTGATTCAAATTGCACTACATGTACATATCAATTTTGACAGAAGTTACCTCTTTATTTAATCATTTCATGTACAGACAGTATTTTTAATTAGGTATTATATTTTATATATCAGTATTTTTCTGGTTCCCATCATATAGATCTTGCACATTTCTTATACTTATATCTAGAAATGAAAAATAATACTTATTTCTTCAGTGAAGGAGTTTTTTTTATAACATTTTTTCAACTGATTAATTCAGACATAAGAGTCATTTTGTCCTACACATTTACCACAAAACTAATCACTGCATAGATATCTTCTAATAATTGGGACAGTTCTTTAGTTGTCGCTCTTTTTGGTATGTATATTTTCCTATTTTCTTTCCTTCATCCTATTACATTGGCTAAAATCTTCAGAATGATATTGAATGAGAATGTTGGTAACAGACATCAATTGGCATGTCCTTGCCCAAAATTAGTAGCAATAATAACAGTTGAAACTTGAAGTGCTACTATGTGTCAGGGTGTTGTGAACATTTTACATGTATTACTTTTTTGAATTCTCTCAAGAATACTGTGAAGAAACTAAGACACAGAATGTTAAATGATTTGTCTGAAATACTAAAGCTAGGAAATGGGAGAATCGTGTTTAAACTCAGTTTGCTCCTTAGTTTAATGTTTGCTGACCAATCCTGGTAGTCTCCTTATTGTGTAACTATATTAAGACAAGTTCCTTTCATAACAATTTATTCAGAAATTTTAATATACTATTGAAAAGTATCAGCTATTTTTATAAATGTGTTGATATGATCATATTAATTTTCTCCTTTAAGCTATGTAAAAATTCATAGTAACTTATAATTTTGAACATTCCTACATTTGTAGGATGAGGAGAGAGAAGGCCATGAATTTCCAATTCTTCCTGTATTTGAACTGCTACTGTGTTACTAAAAATTTGGCATCTTTATACATGGATGAGTCTATATATTTTTATATGTTCTATAAGTTTTAATAATGGATGTTGTTTGCCTCATAATAATTGAAGCTTTTTTTCTATATACTGTATTAGTTTGAATAGCACAGAATTGTGTGATTCTACTTCTAAATTTAAATACAGCTTATATCTACAAAACCACATGTACCAGAGGTCTTTTTATTAGTAAAACTTTGACAGTCCTTTCAGTATCTTTTTTTTAGTTGTGTGGTCAAGTATACACTAGGTTGTAAGTCAATTTTTATAATATAGGTTTTCATAAAAATAATTTTAAAAGTTATTAAAAAATAGAAGTATTTTTTGTTGCTTAATTAATCCCTTCTAAGGGATAAAAGTATCCATAAAATCACTTTTATGCAAAACTTTAAAAGGAGGGGCACCTGGGTGTCTCGGTTAAGAGTTCCACTCTTGATTCTGGCTCCTTTCATGATCTAAGTAAGGCTCCTAGGATTGAGCCCCTTATCTTCTGGCTCCACTCTCAGCAGGGAGTCTGCTTCTCTCCCTCTCTTTCTGCCCCTCCTCCCCCAATAAATAACTCTTTAAAAAAAACCTCAAATGGATTTAGCAGTGAAATAAAATGAATTATCAATTTTTTTTTTTGTTCAGAGATCAGCTGATAGTTTCCGAGAGTATATTACACAGTTAGAAGGGAATAGAAAGTGAAAAAAAGAAGTTTAAAGACATAATAGGTGAAACCAAAATTTTCAACAACCCACTTCTTTGGCTTTCTAAATAGAGAAGTGAAAACATTGGAAAAAAAACAGGATCAGTGAACTAGCAAAAATAGTTTCCCACAGCTGAAGAAAATACTAAGCATTCAGATTTAAAGAGCCCAACAAGTTGGATTAATAAAAAAAAAAATTTCTATTTAGCGATGTCCTTTTGAAATTTAAAAAGAAATCCAGGGGCATGGAAAAATTTCTAAAAGCTTCCAGCATAAATAAACAGATTAATTACATGGAAGGAGAATATTACTGGCACTGTGCTTTACAATGAAAAGATTTTTTTTGACCCTATACTTTTGCAGGTGATTAAAGAAACATTTAATTATTGCAGTCAAATATAGGTTTTATTTTTTAAAAATATTTACAGGCAATAGGTTAGAATATAAGTTTTTAAAAATAATTGCTAGAGGGAAATTTGCAAACATTTTTAAAACTTTGGTGAAAAAATAACAAGATTTCATCATTTGTTTTGTTTCTTAAATTCTACATCTGAGTGACAAAACAAATGAACAAAGTGGGGGAAAGGGGAGGAGGCAAACCAAGAAACAGACTCTTAACTATAGAAAACAAACTGATGGTTACCAGAGAGAAGGTGGGCGGAGGGATGGGTAAAACAGGTGATGAGCATTGGGTGTCGTATGGCATTGTTGAATACCTATGTTATACACCTGAAACTAATATTACACAGATAACAAACGAATTTAAATAAAGACTTAATAAATAACAAAAGAGTAAAAGCAATAAAAATCATAGGTCAAATTTATTTTCAATGTACATGTAAATACATGAAATATTTTCAAATTTAAATTCATGGATATTTAAAAAGAATATTACAACTTAATGAAGAATTCCAGAATGCAAAATTAGGTATATGTCAGGGAGTCTATTCATTATATCATCAGGCCAGCAAAAATCGATAAGTAAATAAATAAATTTGAGAAATCTAATTGATAAACACAGTCATCACTCATCATAATCCTTAGCAAGCTAAGGATAAAATAAAGTTATTGTAGAGTTAGAAGGTCTCTCCTGAATAATCTAATACAAATATTAAACTGTATTGGTAAAATGCTAGAAATATTTTTATTAAATTCCAAGACAACACAATGATGTCTGCCTCAAATCAACTATTCAATTCTTTCCATTTGATGAATGATTTTGGAAAAATATCAGTAGTATTCTAACCCACACTACATTGAAGAAAAATAAACAATTGAATGTGTACATACTTGTTTGTAAATACAACAAAAATGTCTAAAGAAAGCTGACCAAATTTATTAACTCTAGTTACCTCCAGAGATAGGAGGAAGGCAGGCGTGGGGTGGTTTTCTTCATTCTGAATTAATCTTTACCAGACCTATTTTTGTAATTTGAAAAGATGTTAAATAGCTATTTAACCAAAGAGAAATGTTCTTTTAAAAATTCAAGTGTTGAGTTTACACAGGTGTAGGCAACAATGTAGTTTTCTATTTTAGCATCAATTTTTGGGGAATTCTTAATATAAATTTTCACATGTTTTATTTTTTTTAAAGTGTATCCAGGGGCACCTGGGTGGATCAGTCGGTTAAGTGTCTGCTTTAGGCTCAGGTCATGATCCCAGGGTCCTGGGATCCAGCCATCCAGCCCCACTTAGGGCTTCCTGCTCAGCAGGGAGTCTGTTTCTCCCTCTGCCCCCCCCCCCATTGTGTGCGCACTCTCTCTTTCTCTCTCTCTCTATCAAATAAATAAATAAATAAATAGTGAATCCATGTTACACACACTAATCCAGTTTCTAGTTTGTATGTTATAGAAGGAACCACTGGAGTAAGTTCAATAACCAATAGAAAGTCTTTGTGCATTTTCATCTAGCTAATGGGAGAAAAAAACAAATTTTATTATAAGTGTAAATTACATATAAAACACTTAAAATTTAAATAAAATGAAGTATCATTTATCATACTGAATTAAACTGCAAAATGGAAAGGGTATAAGTGATGAGAAGAAAACTAAAATATGTAAGTCTGATATTTTTATAAAAATCTGAGGTTTGAGAAAACTAAAGTTTACACAACAGTAAAATAAACTGGGAGAGGAAAAAATATTCAAATGCAAACAATTATTTAAATAATCTTTAAAATTCTTCAGAAATTTTCTGAACAAAAAACCACGCACAAGAAAAATCAGCCTAAGTCCTACAGCTTCACAAATAAGATGGAATTTCTTTAGAGGTAAAATATTTCAAAATGTTTGATTTCATTCTGGCACTTTTAGATCCTCCGTTGATGATGAGAATCCTCTGGGTACTTGATAAAAGATTTGCAGATTGTCTCTTACCTGTGATTTATGAGGCCTGGAATTTCTCCCAGTTATTTTTATTTTTTAATAAGCTATCCAGGTGATTCCTATCATTAGGGAAATTTATGAAACATTGTTTTAAAAAGGTTTTGAAATTAGTCCTAATGAAGTAACATATACAGCTAAAACGATTAAAAAAATTCAACCCTCCTCCATAAAAGGAGAGTCAAGGTCACATAAAACTACCTCTAATCAAATAGTCTTAATACTTTGGTAGACAATTAAATTTTTTCTATACCAAAATATTTGAAAACTAAGATAGAGATATTGATCTTTATTTTTTAGAAGTTTATTTCAGTACATCATTATGTGTTTTGCAAATATTTTCTCTAAGTCTGCTGGTTGACTTTAATTTTCTTAAAAGGATCTTTAACAAAGCAGAAGTTTTAATTTTAATAAAGTCCAACTTATTTATTTTTTTTCTTTCATGGACCATACTTTGGCAATATATTTAAGAACTCCTCACCAAATCCAAGGTCACATACCTTTTTCCCTGTTTTCTTTTAGAAGTTTTATTGTTTTCATTTTACACTTATATCTGTGGTCCATTTTTTTTTTTTTTTAAAGATTTTATTTATTTATTTGACAGAGAGAGACACAGCGAGAGAGGGAACACAAGCAGGGGAGTGAGAGAGGGAGAAGCAGGCTTCACGCGGAGCAGGGAGCCCGATGCGGGGCTCGATCCCAGGACCCTGGGATCATGACCTGAGCTGAAGGCAGACGCTTAATGACTGAGCCACCCAGGTGTCCCCTGTGGTCCATTTTGAGTAGATTTTTTTGTGAAAGATGTAAGGTCTGTGTCTAGATTTTTTTTTTTTTTTGCTTATTAATGTATATGGATGACCAATTGTTCCAGCACCACTTGTTCAAAGATCATTCTTTCTCCATTAAGTTTCATTGGCTCCTTTGTCAAAGTTTTGTCAAATTATTTTTTCTGTATCAATTGATATGATCATATAATTTTTCTTCTTTAGCCTATTGATGTAGATTACATTGACTTTTTTTTTTAATGTTGAACTGGCTTTGCATACATGGAATTTATGGTGTACAATTGTTCATGGTGTATAACTTTTTATTCATTGTTGGATATTATTTGCTAATATTTTGAAAATTCTTACATATGTGTGCATGAAAGATACTGGTCTGAACTTTATTTTGAAAGTAAGGTAATGTTGGCTCCATGGAATGTGTTAGGAAGTGTTCCTTCTGTTTCTATTTTTTAAAAATTTTTTAAAGATTTTATTTATTTAGTTATTTAGTTATTTATGAGAGAGAGAGAATGCGTGTATGAGTGGGGGGAGGGGCAAAGGTGCCGGGTTGGCCAGCAAACCCTGAGACGGCAAATGAAAAGACTACTCCAGACACCCTAGTAGGAGAAAGGAGAGGCCTGGGGACCAGATGCTCTAGTGGCAAAAGGCCTCAAGCCAAGCTTAGTCTCTAACTGGGGTCATATCAATACCCCAGGCGCAAGAGCAAAGCACGGAGGAAAGTGTAACCTATAATGGTCAGGATAAAAATATATAGGGCAGCGTGTGATAAGGGCAAGGAGGCAAGGAGTTCGTGAAGTACATGACCACCACAGGCACCTGTTTTTCTTCAAAATTTAAACATTTACTCCCTAGATGAGAACCTTGAGCCGCAATAAGAATCTGGTGGCTTTCAGACAAGAAATTTTAAAGGAGGCCCAGCGTTTTGGGCACTCTTCCTTTGCTTAGTCCCATCCACCGAGGCATATACAAGTCAGATTTTGTCTATCCAGGCACTGTGAATTCCCACACAAAGCGGGAGGGAGAGAATATCATTCAGACTCTGTGCTGAAAGCTGAGCCCAATGCGGGGATCATCTCACAACCCTGAGATCATAACCTAAGCTGAAACCAAGAGCAGATACTTAACCGACTAAGCCACCCAGGTGCCCCTGTTTATATTTGTTCAGAATTGGAATAATTTCTTCCTTATGTGTTTAGAAAATTCACCAGTGAGGCCATCTGAGCCTTAAACTTTCTCTCTCAGGAGTATTAATCATTTACTCAATTTTTTAAAAAATATATGCCTATTTATAGGATGTTTTCTATTGTGTAAGTTTTGGTAGTGTGTCTTTCAAGAAAGCAATCTATTTCACCTATCAAGCAAGCCATAGAATTTGCTCATCATATTTCTTTATTATCTCTTTAATAACCATGGGATCATTAGTGGTAACCTCTATTTTATTTCTGACATTGGTGATTTGTGTGTTCTGTTTTTTTTTTGTTTTGTTTTGTTTTGTTTGTTTTTTCTTGTTTGGTTTGATGAGAAGTTTTATTTTATTACTCTTTTCAAATACCCAGCTTTTGGATTCATCAGTTCTCTACTGTTTTCCTATTGACAATCTCATTAATTTCTTCTCTAATTGTATTTTTGCTTATGCTTGCTTTTGGCTTATTTTACTTTCCTTCCTCTAGTTCTCTAAAATGAAAGCATAGGTCATTGCTTTTTATATTTCTTTTGTTTCTAATATGTGAATATAATACTGTAAATTATCTTCTAGGTTCCATTTTTGCTGTATTCCCATAAATTTTAATAAGTCAGATTTTTATTTTAATCTCATTAAAAATATTTTAAAATTACTCTTTCTCCTTTGATCTTCATGTTATATACAAATGTGTTGTTTGATCTCCAGATGTTTGGGGATTTTCCAGCTATCTTTCTTTTAATAATTTCTACTTTAATCCCATTGTAGTCTGAGAACATACTTTGTACGGTTGGTATCACTTAAATTTAGGATGTGATTTATACACATAATGTGGTCCAGCCTGGTGATTATTCCAGGTCAGATTAACAAACTGTATTTTGTTGTTGTTAGAAAAAAAGTTTTATACATGTCAATTAGATCATGTTGATTTATAGTCTTGTTCAATCAACTATATCCTTACTGACTTCCTGCCTGCTTGATAGAATAATTACTAAAAGAGGTATGTTGATTTGTCCATTTCTTTTTCAGTTCTATTAGTTTTGCTTCATGTGTAATACAGGTATTTGATAATGGAGTATTCCCAATTTCTCCCTCTTCACCTTTGTGACATTGATGTTATTCGTTTCACTTACTCATAGTCTATAATCACCCAATACATTGTTACTATTACTACTTTAAATGTTTTAGAGCAATTAAAAGTAGAAAAAAATAAAATGGCTTGTTTTCACAGCCTGTTGTGCTAGAGAGTAAAGAAAAGAGTTGTAATATAAGGTTAAAGACTTGAGGAAGCAGATAAAAAGTTCTTAGAATTTCAAATATGATATTTTCTCAATTACTAGATTCAAGAGCTTTGTTACTTGAAGAGATAGAAAATGTGTTTATCAAAGGACAATGATTTGCTTCAATTTTGGATAGATTCTGTTTTAATAATTAACAAAGAATATTTTTATGAGAAATTAACTGGGTAATGTATGGTAAAGTGATCAAAGTGATTATATATATATATGTATATACATATGTATATATATAACATCTTAAATATGTATGTGTAGGTATAGAAAACAAATTTTAAAGGCTAAGACTTTTCCTTAGAGTCCCAAAGTAATAAGTACTACTTTTACTTTTATAAGTAACTAGTATTGTTATTTCAGTGATTAGGTTTTAAGATTTTATGTTAATACTTTATTAGAATTTTTTTATTCTAGAAACTTAAATGCAACATGTATGAAGAATGTTGTGGGAAATTATTACCACCATCTATGGCAGTTATTGTCATATTAATTTTTGATAAGCATGTAGTTAAGCTATGTCATCACTATATTAATTAGAAATAAGACTAGATGCTTCAACATTTGCAAAATAAATACAACACAAATAGAAGCATAAAGTTCACTTCCTGGTGGTGACTTGCTGCCAAATACTTAGCAAGAGTCATCTTGCAGAGTTAAGAGCTCAAGAGCACAACACATTAAAGAGCTTTTCTACTCAGCACATTGAAAACCATAATTATTACCAAATCTTTGCTATTAAAACATCATCAAATTATGTTTATAGAATATAATTCACTGAGAACGTCATAGCTGTTTCCCAACAAAAAAGCCTGACCATATTAGTGCATAGGGAATGCTAGTATTGACTTCTTCAAACGAATAAAAAGCTGATGTAATAAATTATGGCTCCAGAGTGAATGAACTAACCCTTATTGGCCATATGATGTTAATGTAGCCATAAAAGATTTCCTCCCTACTCGGCAGTAGATGCAGAACCACATCCATGAGGAAAATACAAGATGGGAATTCCTTTATTGAATAAAATAGAACAAAAACAGAAATACATGAAAACCCTATATATTTTTTACATATGTTTCTGGTTACTAAGCATTTGTACAAATGTTTTTATAAATGAGTTTCTTGGAAAAAATACAAAATTATTAAAATAATGACCAATTGATAATACATTTTCTGTGTCACTGCATATCCTATTGACTTATTTCATCACCACAGCACACCTTTAAGGATGTATAAATAACCCTCCTCAAGATGTGGTAACAGGCTTAGAGCAAATAAATCATTTGTCTAAAGTCCTATTGCTGCAAGTGAAAAAGCCAGGTTTGCCTTATCCTACTTTTGGTTTTAATTTTATTGTTTTCTTGTTATTTTTACTGGACATTTTCTTAAAATATTTCATCATTGTACTTATTTGACAATACATCACCTACCCACTTTTTTTTCTTAAAAACTTGTTGAAGTATAGTTGGTATACACTGTGTTATATTAGTTTCAGCATAGTGATTCTGCAATTTTATACATTACTCATTGCTCACCACAGCAAGTGTAGTCACCATCTGTCCCCATACATCATTATTATAATATTAGTGACTATCTCCCCTATCCTGTATTTTTTATCTCTATGGCTTACTTATTTTACAACTGCAAGTTTGTACCTCTTAATCCCTTTCACCTAATTCATCATTTCCTCACCCATCCCCCCTCTGGTAATCACTAGTTCTCTGTATTTAACAGTCTGTTTCTTTTATTGATTATTCATTTGTTTCCTTTTTTATAGTCCACATATAAGTGAAATCATACGGCATTCATCTTTCTCTGACTTATTTCCCTTAGCATAAGGTCCATCCATGTAGTCACAAATGGCAAGATTTAATTCTTTTTAATGGTTGAGTAATACCCTGGTGTGCGTTTTTTATATGCACACCACTTCTTTATCCATTTATTTATCGATGCATACTTGGATTACTTCCATATCTTGGCTATTGTAAATAATGCTGCAATAAACATATATATATGTTTATATATATTTAATATATATATATATAAGTCATTCTGAATTAGTGTTTTTGTTTTCTTTGGGTAAAACTATGTAGTAGTGGAATTACTGGTCATATAGTATTTCTGTTTTTAATGATTTTAGGAACCTTCATACTGTTTTCCAGAGTGGCTATACCCATTTACATTCCCAACAATGATGCACAAGGAATCCCCTTTTTCCACATTCCTACCAATATTTGGTATTTCCTGTCTTTTTTATACTAGCCATTCTGACTGATATCAGATGATATCTGACATTGTGGTTATGATTTGGATTGCCCTCATGATTAGTGATGTTGAACATGTTTTCATGTGTCTGTTGGCTGTCTATATGTCTTCTTTGGAAAAATGTCTGTTCAGTTCCTCTGACCATTTTTTAATTGAATTGTTTGTGTAGAGTTATATAAGTTATATAAGTTCTTTGTATATTTTGAATATTAACCCCTTACAGATATCATTTGAAAATATCTTCTCCCATTGAGTAGGTTGCCTTTTCATTTTATTGATGGTTTCCTTCACTGTGCAAAAGCTTTTTATTTTGCTGTAGCCCCAGTAGTGTATTTTTTATTTTGTTCCCCTTGCTTGAGGATACCTATCCACAAATATGTTGCTAAGGCTGAGGTCTGAGAGATTATGGCCTATATTTTCTATCAGGAGTTTTATGGTTTCGGGTCTTACACTAGGTCTTTAATCCATTTTGAGTTACATGCAAAAGAATGAAACTGGACCACTTTCTTAAAGTTTCATTCTTTTACATGTAGCTGTCCAGTTTTCCCACCACCATGTATTTAAAAGACTGTCTCTTTCCAATTGTATATATCTTGCCTCCTCTATCACAGATTAATTGACCATATATGTGGGTGTTTATTTTGGGGCTCCCTTCTGTTTCACTGATCTGTGGGTCTATCTTTGTGCCAGTTGTCTTAACCATTTGAAGTAAGTGGAAAAAGTTTGCAAAAAAATGATACATTTAGGCTCCTTTTTTTCTTTTTTTAAATTTGAATTTAATTAACATATAGTATATTATTACTTTCAGAGGTAGTTTAGTGATTCATCAGCTGCATATAACACCCAGTGCTTATTACATCAAATGCCCTCAATACCCATCACCCAGTTACCCTATCCCCCCACCCACCTCCCCTCCAGCAACCCTTAGTTTGTTTCCTATAGTTTAGAGTCTCTTATGATTTGTCTCCCTCTCTGATTTTGTATGATTTTATTCTTCTCTCCCTTTCCCTATGGTCCTCTGTCTTGTTAACTTCCACATATGAGTGAAATCATATGATAATTGTCTTTCTCTGATTGACTTATTCCGCATAGCATAATGCCCTGTAGTTCCATCCACATCATTGCAAATGGTAAGATTTCATTTTTTTGATTACTTAGTAATATTCCTCTGTGTGTGTGTGTGTGTGTGTGTGTGTGTGTGTGTGTGTGTGTGTATACCACATCTCCTTTTTCCATTCATTTGTTGAAAGACATCTGGGCTCTTTCCATATTTTGGCTATTGCGGATGTTGCTGCTATAAAAATTGGGGTGCAAGTGCCCCTTAAGATCATGTTTTTATCCTTTGGGTATATACCTAGTAGTGCAACTGCTGGGTCATAGGGTAGCTCTATTTTCAACTTTTTGAGGAACCTCCATACTGTTTTCCAGGGTGGCTGCACCAGCTTGCATTCCCACCAACAGTGTAGGAGGGTTCCCCTTTCTCCACATCCTCACCAACATCTGCTGTTTCCTGAGCTGTTAATTTTTGCCATTCTAACTGGTATAAGGTGGTATCTCATTGTGGGTTTGATTTGGATTTCCCTGATGCCAAGTGACGTTGAGCACTTTTCCATGTGTCTGTTGGCCATTTGGATGTCGTCTTTGGAGAATCTGTTCATGTCTTCTGCTCATTTTTTGACTGGTCTATTTGGATTTTGGGGAGTATAGGCTACTCACTTCTTAACCTTGTGTTCCAATTTCATCTACCAGAGGTAGAGGAGGAACAAGAAAGTCTACTAATTTAGACTAAATCATGTCCACCAAAAGATGTCGTTTGGAAATGCGAAGGAAACCCAGACTTTAGTAGAAAATGAGCACATCATCTCAGGATTTATAAACCGTTTCATCAAAGAAAGACACACTGGAATTTGTCAGACATGTAGTCTGGGATCTGACAATAGACTTGTCTTCTTTTACAAGACTGAGCTGTGATTGGAGGTGTGGGGCGGGACTGGGTTCAGTGATAAACTTAACAACTGATAAATACCTTATTCATTGTCTCTCCAATCTAAGATAGAAGTCTAAGATGGGTATTGCCTAACATGGTAGTTCCTTGGTAAAGTTGAAGGATTTTGCTCATGTAATTTTCATTATTTCCCCTCTGGGTTTTCAGTTTTTTTTTCTTTTAATGGAGATATAACTGACATATAACATGCTGTGAAGTTTAGGGTGTAAACATAATGATTTGATACATTGATACTGCACCATGATCACCATCATAGTGTTAGCTAATACTTTTGTTGTGTCGTAGAATCACCATTTCTTCTAGCAATGGAAACAACTAAGACCCAGTCTCTTAGCAAGTTTAATGTTTATAATATAGTTTTATTGTCTATAGTAACTGTATTGTATGTTAGATCTCTAGGCCTTGTTTATCTACTAGTTGCAAGTTTGTATCTTTTAAACGTGAAATGTTCAGTTTTTAACCAAGTTAGAGATTTTGAAGTTTTAATCCACAAAGTAATAAAACTTTGTCTAATTATTGCCTAAAATATCTTTAATATATAATGAATTCTTAATAACACAATGACCCTAACTGTTTACAATCTATATAGATCATTATGAAGAAAAGAATGTTATGAATTAAGAAATGTTTGCTTACTACTGTTTAATATTTGTGTAGTTTCTGTAATATCTCAATAAATAAAACATTATAAAACATAGGGAAAATAATTTCAGAAATTTAGACCTTGGTTAATAAAGCTTTTAATATGTATATTATGAAAATATACATCAATGGAAAAGTAATATCCAATGTATATTTTTGTTTCTTTTTTTTTTTAATTAATTCCAGTGTAGCTAACATACAGTGTTATATTAGTCTCAGGTGTACAATATAGTGATTCAATAGTTTCATATATTACTAAGTGCTCATCAGGATAAGTGTACTCTTCATCCCCTTCACCTATTTCACCCATCCCCCACCTACCTTCTCTCTAGTGACCCACTATTTGTTCTCTATAGTTAACAGTCTACATTTTGGCTTGTCTTGCTTTTTTTTTTTCTTTTTGTTTTGCTTCATAAATTCCATATATAAGCGAAATCATATGAGTGAAATCATATGGTTTGTCTTTCTGTGACTGATTTATTTCACTTAGTATTATACTCTATAGATCCATCCATGTTGTTGCAAATGGCAAGATTTCATTATATTTTATGGTTGAGTAATATTCCATTATATATAAAATCACATCTTCTTTATCCATTCATTTATCAATGGACACTTAGGCTGCTTCTATATAGTTTGGCTGTTGTAAATAGTGCTGCAATAAATACGGGATGCATATATCCTTTTGAATTAGTGTTTTTGTACTATTTGGGTAAATATCCAGTAGTGGGATTACTGAATAAATGGTAGTTCTATTTTTAATTTTTTGAAGAATGTCCATACTATCTTCCATAGTGGCTACACTATTTTACATTTTGTATTTAATATTCAATGCAGTTTAGTTACATATCCACCTAACCTCCAAACTTTTCCTTTGATATTATGTTGTTTAGATGCTGCTTATGCATTGTGTGCAGTCTACAATTACTGTGCAAGCAAAGTTATGGAGAGAAAACAAGTAAAAGTATCAATAAAGTGGTGTTGGTATATCATCACATATACTTGTTTGATTCAAAGAACAAACAGAAAATTGTTGTTGATCTCTCACCTTGAATACCTACAAGGAAGATTTAACCCTGATTTTAATTAACTATATAACAGTAACACTTTGTAACATGTTTTTCTGTTGTTGCTAACCAGAAAAGAAACTATAATGCATTATAAGGGAAAAAAATAATTCCTTCAAGAGTGAATTTGTGCTCTTCCTGTAGGATATCAACTGAAATTAAAACAAAGAAGTGTAACTGAGAAATGAAAATTTCCCTGTAGAAATATCAAAGCCTAATTTTCAGAACACTGACCTTTGTTTTAAAGTATTAAATCTTGAATAATAATTATAATTCCTAATGAAATTTAGATGATGGATCTTGCTTCATTGCTTCTGTTTATTATTCTTGTTGGCAACTGGAAAAATAGGAGAAAACTTTGAAATATATGAAATATTTAAAAAGCCCATTTCCCAAATTATTGCCAATGAAGTCTCAAAATTGGTAATCTGGAATATTAATACATATTTTTCCTTTCAAAATATTGGGGTCTCTATTCCTATGGGTTGAGTCTCTCACTAAATATTATGGTTATGACATAAAAATAGCATATATCATCTAGGCTTACAAAATTGTTACAATTTAGATTGACATTTAATGTTTGCAAAATATTTGTGAATATATTTTGAAAAATATAATCTATAAAAAATTATGTGATATTTTAAAAGCTGTTAAAATTTAGGTTGTCAGTTATAAACAGGAAGGAAATGCTACCTTGGGGATCTAATTAGGTAATTTGAATGGTCATTGAAATCACTGAAGGTACATGAAGCTGAAGTAGGTAATCTAGATCGTCAGCACTGAAATTCTGCCATATTATGATATTATCAGAGGAGTGCAAGTTGACACAAATGGAGAAATAAAAATTACACTCAGTATCCAGGATTGTAGAGATAATATACAAATTACAAGAAGTATGATATTAAAAACACATTGTATTGGAAATCTAAACACATGGTCTTCATTACTAGCTATGTCACCCTCTTATAGTTTTGGATGACATTTTCCCACTCATATACAGATGGATTAGAATTTGTTATCTCAGATTAGAAGCACCATTAAGAGTTAAGTTAGAAAAGAACTGTAAAATACCTACTTTGGGACAGGAATTCTATGTGTGTGCATGTGTACACATCTATTTAAGTGCAATTTTTCAAGGTTTAATACATACACATACACACATTTCTTTAGACATGGTTTCCTCTAGATCTTAACATATTTAAAATAGATTATCTCAAGTCTTTAATAAGTACATCTGGGCCTCCTTGAGGACCATTTCTATTGGTTACTTTCTTTCCTGTATATGGACCATATATTCTGTTTCTTTGTGTGACACATAATTGTTTGTTGAGAACTTGACATCTTGAATATTATCATGTGGCCACTCTGGAAATAAGATTCTTCCCCAGGATTTGTTGTTGCTTTTTGTTGTCCATTCTTTGTTTTATGACATTTCTGAACTAATTTTACAAAGTCTGTATTCTTTGTTATGTGTAGCCACTGAGGTCTCTGCTCCATTAGTTTAGTTAAGATTAGTTAATTATTGCATAGAGATTTTCTTACATGCCTGTAACCAAAAGGTTTCCCAGTCTTTGCAGAGGGTTCTGTGAATGTGTTGGGGGCACACTTTTCACACTCAGGCAAGCAGTTTACAACTCTGCCTTAGTCTTAGATTCCTGCTTGCAGGGGGCCTCAAGGTTATCCAGAGGTAGAAGCTTTGCATTGTCTTAAATGTCTTTCCTGAGCATTCCCCAAACCCTGGGCATGCATGCAGCCTTCTAGATTCCCAGGAATATGTCTGGGCTTTTAAAAGCCCTTATTCTCCTAAAGAGTCTCATTCTCTCAGGTCTCCTAAGGTTTTTGGTTAATCTACTGTTTGCCCAAATTTGTATCTATTGCCTCAGTAACTAAAACATCTACCTGCAAGTGTTTTTGACAAATGCCTCCCAGATAATGGTTTTAAGTTGTGAGTCAGGGAAGATAAAGATAAGCCTGGATAAGACTGGATTTTCCTAGGAGTCATGAGATGGATGAAATAAGGATAATTATCTGGGAAGAAGATCAATTCTGTTCCTTTCAGTACTGGTACCAGAAATGTTTTGTTATTTTCAACTGTACCACTGGGCTGGGAAGGACTAGTGTGAGTTAAAATGGCAAAAAGACTTACCATTCTTACAGATTTTCAGATTTTTCTTGAACAATCATTTCCATAATTGCTATAAGCCTTTGGTTAGTTTCCAGGGTTCCAGAAACGTTGATTCTGACAGTTATTATCATTATGTTCACTGCTTTTATGGAAGGGCATATATTTGCATTTCCTTATTCTTCCATAATTACTGACATCCTCCACTTTGATTTTTTTTTCCCTCAATTTGCTCATTTTTAAATGTCTCAGAGTTTGCCAACGGAGAAGTTGTATGGAATGTTCTTCATCCTCATTGTATTTTTAATCAGTTGATTGAAGCTTTACTCAAATAACTTATTTACTTGAGAATATTTATTTTAACTTATTTTTAATAACTTGTCATGTTTCTAATGCCTAGCAATTTTTCATCTGATGTAGAGACATTGAATCCATGTGTGATAGTAACATTCTCTTAATTTCATAGTAGAGTTTTTGATATGCAGATTTTATTTTCAGAATTTCTATGAAAATCTATCCTATTTCTTTTACATTCACCAGTTAACCTGTATTCAACTTAATATCTAGTTACTGTAACTTTTCCAAGGTGCAATATATTACTCCCTACAATCCCTTACCCAATCACCATTTAATGGCTTTTTATTTGCCAAATATTGAAGTTTCTGGATAAATTAAAAGAGGCAGGGGTGTGTTACTGACAGAAGAAAAATTCTGTGGTCACCAAAAATAATATGAGGAGCATTCAACTAACTGATTTATTTTTATCTGTCTCTCATTTTGTTTGGGGTTTCTTTTTTTCCTTCTCTCTTTTTGTAATCTCTATTTCATTAAAAAGAAGATGTATGTGTCTTCAATTGTAATTTTCCATCCAATTCCATTTTTTGTGCATTTTGCATAAATTTCATAAAAATTTTGTTAATAGGCTGGTTTCAGACATCATATTTTGTTTTCAATGAATGTTTAGGCATTTTAGGAAGGAGTGGAAGAGCCTGTAAGCCACATGAAATTTCCTAACAAGTTTTAAGATGGAAAGTATTCTGGCAAGTCTGTAATCAATACAGAACCTGGAATAGAAAGGAAAAAAGGAACAGAAAAACAACTTGGTGGGAAATTATGGTAGTTGTTCAAAAGGAAGTTTGTTAGGATGGAACACTTTAGAGACCAGGATCCTGGAAGATACGTGAGACAAAATTTAGGGGTTTACTGACTGACATGATTATTTGCTGATTAATTGTAAGTAGAAAGATGGATGAGCCAAGGATCATGTCACAATTTATAATCTGAATAACTGGATAAATTGCATTTTTATTAGTCAAGGGAAGAAATAAATGAAATGTAAAATGTTCGAATGGTAGAAGAGTAGAAACAGCCCAGATCTAGAGATGAATGTGTGGTAATTGAGGTAATGGTGGAGTATAGTCCACTGATTGAGGGAGTTGAGGGGGGAAAAAGAGGTCTCTAATGTCTATTACACTATTAGCATATCTAACATCAAATTACCAATTCCCCTAGAATAAGCCACCCTAGTTCCTCTCCCCTTTATTAAATAGTAACTCCATTCTTCCAGTTAATGTAGCCACAAATACGATCTTATCCATGACTTTTTTTTCTTTCTCTCACATTCCATAACCAATCTGTTAGGAAATCTTGTTGGCTTAACTGTTTGGTGTCCTTGTCTCATCATTCTGCCCCTGTAATAATCTCAGTTTATTACAACAGCCTATTAACTGATTTCCCTGATAGTGTATTTACCCTCTTTCAAACTAGAGTATTCTCAACATAGCACCTAGATCATAACACCTTCTATACTGAGCATGTCCCAACAACTCACATCTTATTGTGTAAAACATTACCTACAGGATGCCTTATGAAACAGTCACAGGCATCAGGGTATGTTACTAATCATTTTTCCCTCTGTCTGCCTTCACTCGTACTGGCCCACCCACACTGTTCTCCTTGCTACTGCTTTAATGCATATGTTCTGTTCCCTTGTTCTCTGCATTTGAAAATGTCTTCCCCTATATTTCTACATTGCTCAATCCCTTACCTCTTTCAGATCTTTAGCCAAATGTCATATACTCACACTTAAGTTTGCAATTTCTTACATACCTTCATAATCCCTTACTTTCTTTTCTCTTTTATTCAATAGTACTTCTCAGCATCTTGACCCTATCCATTTTCTAGGGCTACTGTAACAAATTACCACAAACTCTGTGGCCAGAAACAACAGAAAATCACTCTTTCACAGTTCTGGAGGCCTTAAGTCCAATATCAAGGTGTTGGCACAATTGTTTCCCTCAGGAGGCTCTAACAGAGAATCTGTCCAGTGCCTCACTCCTAGGTTCTGATGACTGCTAATAACCTTTAGCACTCCTTGGCTTGGGGCTTCATAACTTCAATCTCTGCTTCTGTGTTCACGTGGCCTCTCTTCAGTACCCGTCTTTTCCTCTTATAAGGACAACTGGCATTGCCTTAGTACCTCCGCCCCTAATCCATGATGATCTCATCTCAGGATACTTAAGTTAATTATGCAAAGACTATTTTTCCAATAATGTCATATTTATAGGTAACAGGAATTAGGACTTGGACGTATATTTTGAAGGGATACAAATCAACCTACTACATTAACTTAGTATTAATTCATTCATTCATTCTTAGTCACACACACACACACTAGAATGTCAAGTCCCTGACAAAGATTAAACATATTGTTTATATTTGCCTTGAACAACTTCTGGCACACAATGGGAGCTTAATAAATACATGTTCAATAAATGAGAAGAGAAAATGTGGAAAAGACATAGGAGTTATCAATATAATTGGAACAAAAAGTAGAAAAAAGGGAAGGAGAATTTGAAAAAGAGGTCAAATTTGTGTGAAAGTATACAAAAAAGAGTGAGGCCCCCTGAAGTCAAGAATGTTTTCATAATTAGGGAGTGGTTGCTCATGTCAAATGTCAAATTAAAGAGGCATAGAAAGAAACCTCCCATTGATTTGAATATTTGAATTGGTACCTCTGAAAATATTCATTGCACTTGGAAATATGTCCAAATCTGAGAAAGGTTTGTACTCTGGAGTCTTAGTGGTTATGTTACTATCTCAATAAAAATGACAAGATAATAAAGATCAAAAAGGAAATAATCTCCGTCACTGACTAGAACTCTTTGCCCACGTTTTGTGTGTGTGTGTGTGTACTATTCTTATGGAATCTCTTACCTCCTACACCCATTGAATTTCCAGTCTACTACACTGTATATGTTTGGTGTTTGAATAATGGGACCTATTAATATGTGTATTATCTCCAGACTCTTCCTTTTAAACTGGACACAAGTTATATTCTGCTTACTAGTTATATTCTGCTAATTCCAACCTACCCATCCTGTTGTGATAATTTATAACATTTTTCTATTAACAATATCTAGCAACAGAATTTAAAACAATTCAAAATATTCAGCTTATTAATAGAAGCATAAGTTAATTTCAGTATATAAACAATAACACTTCAGTATGAAAAGTAAATATAGATGTATGTCTTTTATTCAGAAGAAACTATTAAATATTGAACAATAGTACAACATAACCATAGGCTATCATTTGCCATTATGTTTGCTTTTTTGTAAAGAAAAACACTACAAAATAATGTAAGCAATTCAACTTTGAGCACAATGGAGATGAGTTTACTATCTGCAAATATTTCAAGTGCGTTACCTTAAAACATTTCTGATTATTATTGTTTAAATATAGCCATGGTATATAATTTACATAACTCACATTTTACCTTGTACAACTTAACAAATGCAAAATTATTCAATATTTGAAAATAGTTTCAGTCAATAATATGTAGACATTGTATATATAGAAAAGTAAATTGCTTTCTTAAATTTTGCTGAAATTGTTGTTTTTCTTATTTAATATTCATTTAGTGGTAATTTATAATAATTTATCATTACAATGATTTGGTCCTAAATGCAATCAATCTAGAAACCTATGGTTTTCTTTCTTTTCCCCCTCAATTCAGATTCTATATCTCTTCAGGAAGTATTCCAATCTTCCCATGAAAATGTAGGTAGAAATTGTTTTGTGCCATCCTATTGGTCTAGAGAAATCCAGT
Source organism: Halichoerus grypus (assembly GCF_964656455.1). Lineage (NCBI taxonomy): Eukaryota > Metazoa > Chordata > Mammalia > Carnivora > Phocidae > Halichoerus > Halichoerus grypus. Next base: position 47,882,045 of record NC_135714.1, read on the forward strand.
GCCTAATCTGACACTGAAGGACAAAGTCACTATAAAAGAGAAAAGCAATTAAAATAATATAAGAGTTGAAAAATTGCTTCAGACCCTTGTTGATTTAAGTCAATTTAATTTTACTGTAGGATCTAGAATTTGATTAGAGGGGCCGTAATTCTTATTTAATTATGAAGGCCTTGGCAGAAAAGAGAAAGGAACTAAAAAACTGAGAGCAGTAAGAGATTGAACTTCCAAACTCCACCAAAGTGGAGAGAGTAGTGTATTATTGAAAAAAAAGTGAACTGTAACAACAAGTTCTTCAAGCAGAGTTCTTCTAGTTCTTCTCACTAGAGAAGAGACAGGAGGAAGTTAGGAAACTTATATGGACACAAAAGGCCTCAACTATATTAATATAAAATTTAAAACTATTAATTTTACAATGCTGTAGACCCATCCAAAAAATGACTTAAAATAGAAAAAAAAAATACACAAATGATTAGAATACCACATAGGTTTGTTTTTTTGTTTGTTTTTTCCTACTCTATAACATTTATTGGTCTGGGATAAAACTAATACCAATACAGCTATCATAAGATACGCATTGTAAGATATTTATAGCTGATATATCTGGTATCCTTCTGAATATCAATTATGTAAATGTAACTATTCTCTCTTATCTGTCTATCATCTATCTATCTATCATCTATTGTTCCAGAATGACTGGAGAGGGAGTTAATACCATTTATATGTTATGATTTTCTTTAAATGAAATGTTGCTATATTTCCTTAACCTTCTGGTAGATCAGCACATCATCGTAGAAGCAACCAGTATTAAATCCATGAATACCAAGATCCTACTGGATTTGGTTCAAACTGTGATCCTAATACCTAACATACATACAGATTTCTGGCTTACAGTTCCCTTAAAACTGACAATTCATAAGTATGAGAACAAGCTAAAAATTATGAGTTCACCAATAACTAAATTTGAATGAGATAAAACCAGGGCAGTTTAGGAAAGCTATACTTCATTCAATCAAAGAACATTAATTCAGCATCTACTATTTAGGTATGGTCGGAACTAAGGATACAATTAAACAAGGTCTAGTGAGGGTCGCCTGGGTGGCTCAGTCAGTTAAGCATCCAACTCTTGGTTTCAGCTCAGATCATGATCTCATGGGTAGTGGCATTGAGCCCTGCATCTGGCTCCATGCTCAGCGGGGAGTCTGCTTGAAGATTCTCTCCCTCTGTTCCCCCCTTTTCTCTCTCTCTGTCTCTCTCAAATCTTTAAAAAAATATTTAAAAAAATAATGGCCTCAGGAAAGATTCAGTAATGTGAGTGGGGAATTAAAACTATGAGAAAAAAATCCTATGATAAATAAGTATAGTCTTATGGGAGCCCACTGAAAAACTATCTAGCCTGCATTTAAGTTAGGTGGTGGTCAAGCAAGAACTCCCAGAAGAAATTATATATAAATGAGACCTGAAGAGTCCAGTCATGGAAATGAGTAGGAATGTCATCTCTGCACCAAAGAAAAAATTATATGCAGAAATTTGGATGCTAGAAAAGCATGTAGATTAAAGAAATGAAAACATTTAGTATGTGACAGTATGCTCACTTGGGGGCTACTTGAGAGGGGAGGCTGGAGAAGTGATCTGGAGCCCTGTGCTAAGGAGGTTGGATCATATGAGGGCAAAGATGGGCAAAGCAGTGAAGTGACTTGATCAGAGTTGAGATTTAGTAAGATTATTCTAGCTATGGTATCAAATTCATATGGTATATAATGAGTATAAAATCCTTTTCTCCAGAAGTTAAATAGGTCAAGATAAAATATGTCCCCAAATAATTTGATATATCGGGTAGAAACATTGAATTGGGAATCTGAAGATATTAAGTCCAACTTCTGCCATTTACTAATTGTGAGTTTAACCAAGTTATTTAATATCATTTTAAATGTAAATCAATAAATTAAAAATATAAACAATTTAATAACCTCATTCACAAAGTGGTTTTAAGTAACGAGACCTTGAGTGTACTTGGAAATCATTAAATATTGAATATTTTTGTTATAAATAAAATTGTTGAATAAATATGGTTCATTTTGGAATATTGTTATGAATAAAATATCTGAAATGCTTTTCAAAAAAAACAAGAGTAGTATGTTAAAACTCAAAAGCTATAAATCTAAAAATAAAAAGGAAAAATATTTTTATACTTTAAAAGTTCTTTGAAATAAAGCTATATAAATGAAAAGAATTTATAAATTATGCAGGTTAGAACCCACCTATTACATAAGCTATAACTATTGGCAGTTTTCATTTATTGATAGTTTTGTATGACTTACTGAAACTAAGAGGCCCTCAATTATAGTTTTAATGTAGCTATTATATCAAGCATTTGGTTATAATAGCATTTATGTAACAAAATTACGTTATAATGAGATTAGTACCATAGGCACATGATTTAACCAGCATGACAATTTGATTCATTTTTCTTATTTTTAAAATTAACTTAAAGGGCGCCTGGGTGGCTCAGTCATTAAGCGTCTGCCTTCGGCTCAGGTCATGATCCCGGGGTCCTGGGATCGAGCCCCGCATCAGGCTCCCTGCTCAGCGGGAAACCTGCTTCTCCCTCTCCCACTCCACCTGCTTGTGTTCCCTCTCTCGCTGTGTCTCTCTCTGTCAAATAAATAAATAAAATCTTTAAAAAAAAATTTAACTTAATCTTACTCTATCACATGTACTTTGTAGGTCCCTTTCAATATTTTTAAAACAAGCAGATGATAAATAAATAAAACCATTGTGTTTCATTATCATTTATTGAATAACCAAATAGAAGGAACTATATATTTTAAGTCAGGTATAAACAGTTGTGGTTTTTAAGAACATACACATAAAATGTTAGAATAAAATGCCATTAAATAATATTAAAAATTAGGGAATGGGATAATATTTGAGTTAGAGGATGGGTTGGAAAATAAACTGAGTCCTATTTGGATAATTTGAGCTTGAAATGCTTGTGTGACATCTGAGATCTACAAGGAAATCTTTAACAGGCTCATCTGAGATCTACAAGGAAATCTTTAACAGGCTTTTAAAAATAGAGGTCTTTAGTTCAGGAATGGGGCAAGGACTAAAGGCATAGATTTTGGCATCAGCTACCTAAAGGTGATATGTGAAGTTTTGGGATTAAAAGAGCTTGCAAATGTAGGGAACCCTACTTTCAAAAGTTGGTAAGAAGAAAGTAGAGCAAGTATGTCAAGTTGCAAAGAAAAACTGACAAATAAGAAAAAGGGAATCCAATGGCAAAGAAATTTCAGGAAGGATGAAGCAGCTTATTATGGATAGATTAAAAATGAAAAATTAAAAATAATTATGAAATTTCAACAAATGTTTTTTTTTTAAAAGGAAATTTTAGAGGTTCAGTCCAACACAAAAGTAACAAATGTACCAAAAGGAGCGTAAGTAAATTTTGGAATGTGCAGAGCAAAACTGTCAGAGGAAGAAACTGTCTTTCATCAAAACCACAGAAAAATCCACAAATTTAGTGACATTTTATAGAAAGTACTAAAGGAAGACAAAGAAGATGCTAGAGAAGTTAGTCTAGAAGGCTGTTCCAAGAATAAGGAATAGCATGAGATACGGTGTTCACCCTATGTTTTCTTTATCACTATGAATATATCTCTAAAATTACACTCTTCCTCTAGTAAAAACAATAGCTAATTTTCTGAAAGATTATTGTCTTTGCTAAGCACTCTGTGAATGTGAGGTATTTTATTGGAGGCCCTTTTCCATAAGCATAACATGTTATCTCATTTAGTCATCACAAAAGCTCTCTGGGGGACAGTGCTAATGTCATCCTGATTTCATGGTTGAAGAAACCAAGGCTCAAGGAGCTCAGTATGGTCCACCAATTAGTAGGGGAGGCATTCCAGAATCAGGGCTTGAACTGTTAGTGGATAGTTCTGGGCTGCCTTCCTGATAGATTCTTTAAGGAATTTACTGATCTTCAAAAAAAATCTTATCACAAAACTTTAGAATTAAGAAACATTGATGGTTCTCTAGTCTAATCCTTGTTTTATAGATGAAGAAACACCTATAGTGGCTTTAACCTACCCAGAGCAGCAAACACCTCACCTGGGAGCACAGGGTTGCTGCTCCTAATTTGCTTCTCTCTAACTACTATTTGAACTTCTCATAATTTCTGAACTTTGAATCTTACTTGAAGATTCCACTGTTTAAAAGAAGGTGAGAAAACTTTGTATGACTAATAATGCTGAGTATGTATTATGTAATATGTATGTAGCTTATAATTATCGTTAATATTTCATTTTACAGTTTTCATTTTACTGCTGTCTATATTTGTTTTTTTCCCAGTGTGTCTATATTCTGTGTATATGCTTTATATCAACAGTAGCATGGAGAGCCTTAGATTTCAATTTTTGAGAAGACAGTGGTTATAGAGAGTAATGAACTTTGAGTTATTATCTCATTTAGTTCCAAGTTTACAGAAAAGGTAGATTAATGTGCTTTGTCTTTTTTTCTTTTTTACTTAAATTCAATTAATATATAATGTATTTTTGGTTTCAGAGGTAGAGGTCAGTGATTCATCGGTCTTATATAATACCCAGGGCTCAGTACATCACGTGCCCTCCTTGATGTCCATCACCCAGTTACCCTATCCTCCCTCCCCTCCAGCAACCCTCAGTTTGTTTCCTATGATTAAGAGTCTCTTATGGTTTGTCTCCCTCTCTGATTTCATCTTGTTTTATTTTTTCTAATACGCTTTAAGCATTTAAAACAAATGACCTGGATTCAATACTGTGTTCTAATTCCTGCTATTAACTGAGACATTTTAGGCAATTCACTTACATTTTCATTTCATTGACTTTCATAAGAAGAATGATAAAATAATACTAACAATAATTAAATAACATCATTATACTAGTATTTTCTATATATGTTTTAGACTTTGCTATAGGAAATAAGAAAATGGATACTAATACTAAAGTTTTGTAGAACAGAAAACACATTTCAATTTAAAATGTCAAAGTGGAAGGATCAAAGAGTGACAGGCAGCAAATGGGAGACATTATTTTTATTGATGTATTTATGTATGTATGTAGGCATGTATTTATTTTTTAGTTTCAAGTTTTTATTTTAATTCCAGTTAGTTAACATGCAGTATAATATTAGTTTCAAGTGTAGAATTTAGTGATTCAGCACTTACATACAACACCTAGTGCTCATCATGAGTTTCCCCCCTTAATAAGATGGGAGGCATTGAAATACAGTGTTTTCTGTTCAAAAGACATGTGAGCTATAATTTAACAATCTTGTTTTAATGTCAAAGGCAAAGAAGATCATAGACTCTTAGAAATCAAAGGGTCTCAGAGATTAGTTTGTCAGCTTCCTTCTTTTACAATTCAAGGAACTTTGAGAAAAAAGGCCAACAGCCATGGTCTCACAAAATTAGAACTAAAAGTCTGGTATTCTGATGGTAGAGATATACGCATGTATGTATAAATGTTTTTTCCAGTGTACCCTATTGTCTTGTGTCTAGAAGGAAAACAGATAAAAGGTCAATGGTTGTATCCCATTTGGTCATCAAAATCTACTCCAGGCAATACACTAGCAATGTCAGATAAAAGATACATCCCACAGGAGACATTGAAAATTGCTGATTGTAGATTCCCTTAATAATGCAACATACAGTAATGTGAATGCTTGGTCAATCAAAGTTCCAGTAACCTGAAACACTGAAGTTCCATTCTGTAATTAATCAGCATCTACCTTCTGAGTGCCCCCAGGAGCTTAAGAAACATCAGTTGACACCTCACTGGAGTTGACAACATCCTCTCATCTGACAGAAGACAAAGAAAAATGTGTTTCCCAGATGTATTAACAGTAACATCTGGTCCTATCAATGGAGGAAGAAACATAATCCTCTGAAAAGCAAATGCATAATATGTACTCCAAGGCCAGTACATATCTTGCATTTAAATATGACACAAGTTTCAGCTCTCTCATGACTTAGCTTTAGTCTCCAATCTAAAGGTTCCTGCTGCAACAACAGTGTTTGGAGGAGTAAACCTGGGACCACAGATAAGTCATTCTAGTATAAATGTTTGTTCTTGCTGAACATCAGGATCCTACAAGCTGATTCAAAATGAGAGAAGATGTCATTTTGCTTAAAGAAATTCAATTATAGATTCAAATGCATCTGCTGTTCATCACTTTTAATCATTGTCATTGTCTGATAAGAGAACGAAAGAAGGAAAGCTCAGTGTGGTGCTGACAGATCTCAGTCTCCAAAAGCATTCAATTTGTCAGCTCTTTTCAGAGGGGGGAAAAAAAACAGATTAAGTGGCATCTTATGTGCCTTTTAGTGTCTTTGGCTTGCTGAGACATTTATATTACATAATGCTAAAAATAAAAGAAATTTTACACTTTTAATTCTTTTTTTTTCTGAAGGAAAGCACAAATCCTCAAAAATGATCACCTATGAATTTTAGGTTAAAGTTCAACAAAAGTGTTGTAATGTAAATTTTATATAAAATAAAGTAGTGATCTGAGAAATCTCTCAGAAGTGCAAGACCTAATTAGTAACCCATTTTTATCTTGAAGAGCTGGTGAAGGGACAAAAAAGAATAAGGTAAACCAGATAGTTTTTATGAAAAATTTTCCCACAGATGCCTCTCAACAGTTTTTAGATTTAAATTATTTTTTTCCTTTTAAAATGCATTCACCTGGGTAGGAGAGGACTTAATATCTTCACATATCTTACTTTAATTATTTGTACACGTTACTGTCTGCTTTACATCTATGTGGGATCATGTTTACAACAGAAATAAGAATTTTAATTGGGTAATAGAATAAAAAGTATATGTCTGATATGGAATTTCTGAAACTGTAGCAAATTATTCACAAAACAACTATAGGAGCATATGTTAAAACAAATTCACTGAACCAAAAATGTTATTTTACTTACCATTTTAATTATCCCACGTCATTGATTAAGAAGTTGAAATTTGCCCAAAACTTTGTTAAAACATGTTTAAATCAGCTTGATTATCAGTTTTAGCTTGATCCCAACAAAAAGAAATATAAAAATTCCAGAATATTTGCCACATTAGTAAACAAAGTATCAGTTTCAACAGTCTGTACACCAGGTCATTCACATATACATACTAAAAGCTCACACAATAACAAAAGGGTGGTGATTGTGAAAGATAGGGGTTTTTTTAAATATAACTTTTCTTTTTTTTTTTTTTTTAAAGATTTTATTTATTTATTTGAGAGAGCGAGAATGAGAGACAGAGAGCATGAGAGGGAGGAGGGTCAGAGGGAGAAGCAGACTCCCTGCCGAGCAGGGAGCCCGATACGGGACTCGATCCCGGGACTCCAGGATCATAACCTGAGCCGAAGGCAGTTGCTTAACCAACTGAGCCACCCAGGCGCCCTAAATATAACTTTTCTAATAGCTTTTGCAGATTCTACAAAACCTGATCTATAAACCTATCTGCAAAACAGAGTGCCGCATAATCCCAACAGAATATTAAATTATAGTTAAAATCACAATTCTGGAATAGAAATTATAAGTAAGATAAAAATCACTAAATGACTTGCTTGAAGCAGTGGTGATCAGTTTTAGAATAGAAAGCAGTTTGAGTTTCACGTGTTAATGTGAAATCTAGGAAAAAAGACAGATCTTATTGTATGGTTCTATTGTAATACATTTCTACAACAGTAATAGTTGCTGATTATTGAGTACATATTACATTTCAGGCACTGTATTAGATCTTTTCCACTTATAGATGAGGGAATTAGAATAAAATATGTTCAATAACCTGTTTACTTATATAGCTAGTAAGTACTATAAGTGGGATTTAAATAACTGTCTAGAATCTAAATCTCTACTAAACTCATCCTCACTAGGGATCATGTTGGAGTATAATCCATAAAGCAATTTTTCTAGGTATTTCACAGGGCATTGTTTTGCCAGCAAGGTAATGTTCACACCAACATGATTTCATTCTTTCATTCAAATTATTGTCCCTGGACTGAATATTGGGAGCCAAAAACCATGGAACTTGTCCATGTGGACTTTTTTCTGTTTCATTGGATTTTGTTTTTTAGTGAAAATAAACCGATTCCATAAGATACCTCGGAATAAACCTAACCAAAGGGGTAAAGGATCTATACTCTAGGAAACACAGAACATTCATGAAAGAAATTGAAAAAGACACAAAAAGATGGAAAAATATTCCATGCTCATGGATCGGAAGAATAAACATTGTTAAAATGTCTATGCTACCCAGAGCAATCTATACCTTCAACACCATCCCGATCAAAATTCCAATGACATTTTTCAAAGTGCTGGAAGAAACAATCCTAAAATTTGTATGGAATCACAAAAGACCCCGAATCACCAAGGAAATGATGAAAAAGAAAACCAAAACTGGGGGCATCACGTTGCCGGATTTCAAGCTATATTACAAAGCAGTGATCACCAAGACAGCATGGTACTGGCACAAAAACAGACATATAGACCAATGGAACAGAATAGAGAGCCCAGATATGGACCCTCAACTCTATGGTCAAATAATCTTCAACAAAGCAGGAAAAAATATGAAATAGAAAAAAGACAGTCTTCAATAAATGGTGCTGGGAAAATTGGACAGCTATATACAGAAGAATGAAATTCAACCATTCTCTAACACCATACAGAAAGATAAATACAAAATGGATAAAAGGCTGCAATGTGAGGCAGGAATCCATCAAAATCCTAGAGGAGAACATAGGCAGTAACCTCTTCGTCACTGGCCACAGCAACTTCTTTCAAGATACATCTCCAAAGGCAAGTGAAACAAAAGCAAAAATGAACTTTTGGGACTTCATCAAGATAAAAAGCTTCTGCGCAACAAAGGAAATAGTCAACAAAACAAAGAGGCAACCCACAAAATGGGAGAAGATATTTGCAAATGACACTACAAAGGGCTGATATCCAAGATCTATAAAGAACTTCTCAAACTCAACACCCAAAAAACAAATAAGTCAAAAAATGGGCAGGAGGCATGAACAGACACTTCTCCAAAGAAGACATACAAATGGCTAACAGACACATGAAAAAATGTTCATCATCATTAGCCATCAGGGAAATTCAAATCAAAACCACATTGAGCTACCACCTTACACCAGTTAGAATGGTAAAAATTGACAAGGCAAGAAACAACAAATGTTGGAGAGGTTGTAGAGAAGGGGGAACCCTCTTACACTGTTGGTGGGAATGCAAGTTGGTACAGCCACTTTGGAAAACAGTGTGGAGGTTCCTCAAAAAATTAAAAATAGAGCTACCCTATGACCCAGCAATTGCACTACTGGGTATTTACCCCAAAGACACAGATGTAGTGAAAAGAAGGGCCATATGCACCCCAATGTTCATAGCAGCAATGTCCGCAATAGCCAAACTGTGGAAAGCGGAGATGCCCTTCAACAGATGAATGGATAAAGAAGATGTGGCCCATATATACAATGGAATATTACTCAGCCATCAGAAAGGATGAATACCTAACTTTTACATCAACATGGATGGGACTGGAGGAGATTATGCTAAGTGAAAAAAGTCAAGCAGAAGAAGTCAGTTATCATATGGTTTCACTTATTTGTGGAACATAAGGAATAGCATGGAGGACATTAGGAGAAGGAAGGGAAAAATGAAGGGAGGGAAATCAGAGGGGGAGTTGAACCATGAGAGCCTATGGACTCCAAAAAACAAACTGAGGGTTTTAGGGGGCAGGGGGTGGGAGGATGGGTTAGCCTGGTGATGGGTATTAAGGAGGGCACGTACTGCATGGAACACTGGGTGTTATGCGAAAGCAATGAATCGTGGATCACTACATCAAAAACTAATGATGTATTGTATGGTGATTAACATAACATAATAAAATAAAATAAAATTTTAAAAAAGAACATATAAAAAATCGATTCTAACTGAATAGTTGAATAAATATACAATTATAAATAGTTTAAGTGATATAAAGGAAAATAGCTGTTTAATTGAGGGGGAATAGCAGGAGAAATTTGATTCAGATTGAGAACCCTGGGAAGTTTCTCTGAGAAAGTGACGTTTAACCAAACACCCACTGGCAGAGCAGAAAAAGAGCCAAAGGAAGACTGGAGAAGGAGTCTAGACAGAGGAAACAATGGTTGTGAAATCCCTGAGTTTGAAAGAAGTGGGCTGGAAGACAAAACAAACAAAAAAGTGACTTAGATCACCTTGATGGAGGAGAGTTTATCAGGTGATGAGATTGAAGGAATTGGAGCAGAAGACAGTAGTTGTAACTGTGGGTGAGAGGCTTACTTATAGCAACCATCCACAGGAAAGGTATTGGAGGAAAGCACAGGAAGTACAGAGTGAAAGACCACATACGTGACTGTTACAATAATTAAACCATTTTGACAAGCCAGAACCATCCATTTATTTTTAGTCAGCATTCACACAGTTTCACAATGGGGGAGTTAAAAATTCAAACACTATTAGTAAACTAGGTACTTCCTAAGTTAAGCATGTACTATGCCAAGCATGTGAAACCAATAAGAATTTTTAGTGGAAATTGATTCTGAATGTGTCAAAGCACATTTGTTTGAAATATTTTTAATGGGGAATATAATTATAATGTTTAATATTTTGCTGAAATATGTTGACTTTTTCAGCACATGTCATATGCACACAATATTAGTCAAATATTTAAAGTATCACAAAGCCCATTCATAACCAATTCTAATAAAACAAGTGCAGTTTTAGTAATTATCACTTATGTCATTAATTATACACAGATTCAGACATACAAAACACATAGAGAAATAAAATACATATTAGTATTTAAAGTCATTGCAATATATTTAAAATGTATTGGCCAAAAGAAAAGGCATTCTACTGTTTGGTACAACAAAATGTACTACCCAAAGCAAACTACACATTTAATGCAATCTCTAACAAGATACCAATATTATTTTTCACAGAGATAGAACAAAGAATTCTAAAATTTGTATGGAACCACAAAAGACCCCAAATAGCTAAAGCAATCTTGAAAAAGAAAAGCAAAACTGGAGGCATCACTTTAAACTATTCTGGACTTCAAACTATTTTACAAAGCTGTAGTGATCAAGACAGTATGGTATTGGCACAAAAACAGACACATAGATCAATGGAACAGACTAGAGAACTCACAGCTATATGGTCAACTAATCTCCAACAAAGCAGGAAAGAGTATCTGATGGAAAAAAGTCTCTTCAACAAGCGGTGTTGGAAAAACTGGACAGCAATATGCAGAAGAATGAAATTGGACCACTTTCTTATACACAAAGATAAATTCAAGATGGGTGAAAGACCTAAATGTGAGACAGGAAACCATCAAGGACAGTAACCTCTTTGACATCAGCCATAGCAACTTCTTACAAGATAGGTCTCCTGAAGCAAGGGAAGCAAAAGCAAAAATGAACTATTGGGACTTCATCAAGATAAAAAGCTTCTACACAGTGAAGGAAACAATCAACAAAACTAAAAGGCAATGGGAGAAGACATTTGCAAATGACTTATCTGCTAAAGGGTTTCCCAAATATACATAGAACTTATCAAACTCAACACCCAAAAAAACAAATAATCCAGTTAAGAATGAGCACAAGACATGAAGAGACGTTTTTCCAAAGAAGACATACAGATGGCTAACAGACACATGAACAGATGCTTAACATCACTTATCAGGGAAATACAAATGAAAACTATAATGAGATACCACCTCACACCTGTCAGAATGGCTGAAATTAACAACACAGGAAACAACAGGTGTTGGGGAGGATGCAGGGAAAGGGGAACCCTCATGTACTGTTGGTGGGAATGCAAACTGGTGCAGCCACTCTAGAAAACAGTATAGAGGTTCCTCAAGAAGTTAAAAATAGAACTACCCTACAACATAGAAATTGCACTACTAGGTATTTACTCAAAGAATACAAAAATACTGATTGGAAAGGATACATGCACCACAATGTTTATAGCAACATTATCACCAAATCACCAAACACCAAAAATCCAAATGTCCATCAACTGATGAATGGATAAAGAAGATGTACATATTTGCAATGGAATATTACTTGGTCATAAAAAAGAATGAAATCTTGCCATTTGCAATGACATGGATGGAGCTAGAGGGTATGATGCTATGAGAAATAAGTCAGTCAGAAAGAGACAAACACCATGTGATTTCACTTATATGTGGAATTTAAGAAATGTAACAGATGAACTTGGGTGGGGGAGAGGCAAACCATAAAATAGACTCTTAACTATGGAGAACAAACTGAGGGTTGCTGGAGGAGAGGTAGGCATGGGTGATGGGTATTAAGGAGGGCACTCATTGTGATGAGCACTGGGTGTTGTATGTAAGTGATAAATCACTAAATTCTATACCTGAAACCAATATTAAACTGTATGTTAACTGGAATTTAAATAAAATTTGAAAAAAAAAAAACTACAAGACAAAACATAAAACCGTGATCAATAATCAAGATTTTCTGTTTAGTAGAAATGTCAAAAAAGTTATTCAGATAACAATATGGTTCTGGCAGAGGAAATAAGGTAAATGTAAAAATTTAACAAAAAGAGTTAGCATCTTAATTGTTGGAAATAGATTTAAGGACTAAGACCTTTATGTCTGTATGAATTCAGAAAGCTATATCTTGAGGCTGCTATCATCTATCTGAAAAAGACCTATTTTAGCATAGATCAATTACTTAGGAATGTCAGTAAAGCCCATACAAGTTCCATTGTGAAACCTGCACATATCTCAATTATAAATCATTACAAGCATTCTGATATTTAGCAATCATTCCTAGGAGAAGATTTTGAAATAATGTTTTTATTTTCTCAAATGCTAAAAAATCTAAGTGGATATAAAATTCTTATATTTATTCATTATAATCTCTTACAAAATACCATATATTTTTCAGATTTGTATTTGTAATGGGAATCACAATTTGCCATAACATGACTTTCTTAGTTTTACGGCCTTTAGCAATCTCACTTATAACACATTCATAGCCTGATTCTCCTTGAGCCCTCATGAATCTTGATTTTACAGCATAAGCACAAATGCAATATAACAGGGTTCTCATTTAAATTATGTGAAATTGATATTGTGCTGCTTTCAAATACCGTAAGAAAGAATGTATCCGGTCATGGCAAGGGTGTCAGAGGCAATGGGGACTGAAGCCCTTAAGAGAAAATGCTCTATACTTTACCTTCTCATGAACCTCAGTATCCCTTCCAATGAGCATTCTGATACTGTCAGGGTACTTCTAACACTGGATTTTATTACAAGTCATAATGCAGCCTTTCTAATATAAGTTCACATAACCCACTGAAAGTACAGATGTTTTTAAATTGTCTATTCTTGCTAGAGATCAAAAGTTTATTTGAAAGTGGCATAAAACTTCCTTCTTCTGGTTCTCAGGATACCCATTCACTTCCAACTTACTCCCCAATGACATTACTGTATCTATCATTTCACAAGATAGAGAATCGGACTGTGTAAATAAGAGCAGCTTTCAGGAGATTAACAATGTGTATTGTTAATTCAGGGGGAAAAAATGCCTGTCAAGATCATCTTTTGAAGTTGTTCAGAATGTTGCAAAAGAACTAGATTCTACATTGCTGTTTCTCTTCTACCAGGAAGTGACAATTAGGAATGCTCTTCACTTAGAAGAACAAGTTTTTGTATTTGTAAGATTAAGGCTGAAAATGTACTCTGAAGTGTCTAGTGATTTCTTCTTAAAGACTACCCCAATTCTGTTTAGTTGCTAGATTATTACTCCTGTCGTTTTACTGATGTTTAATCCTAGTTGGGTATGTTTTCATTTCTGCTTTTAAGTAGAGTAATCCATCCAAAACCGCTTTTAATGTAATGGGAATTTAGGAATCACTGGAATCCAACTAAAGTTTATCATCAGTATTAAAATATGACCAAAAATATGATCAGTTATACTGTTGTACAAAAAATACACCCCATCATGTCTGTATATAGATATATACTGAGAAAGCATGTATTTGTCAAGTGCAAAACAGTGCTCTGAAATATCAGATAACTTATTTTACCAATACTATCTCTAGTGAGGGCAAGTTGAATCGTAAGGATTTGCATTGTAAGCAGATAAGTGTCTGAATCCTAGTTATGGTACTTATTACCTATGTGACAGTGACCAAGTTATTGAATATATTTCATTCCAAATACCTCATCTATAAAATGAGGATAAGAGATAATGAATAAAAAGGACTAACACAGTACCTAAATAAGTGAAATAGGTTTATCGGGTTTGTCTAATGCTGCCTACATAAGTTTAGTACCTGACTAGCTGGCAGACATGAATATGACTTTTCTAGGACAGAATGTTCTCCAACACAGTATGGGTAGTTCATCAGGCTTTCCCAGGGCCTGGAAGAAATGTCTCTCAAAAACTGGTAGTTGTCAAACTCTGTATCAGGACCACCTAAGGAATGTTTTCAAACTTGCCGTGCTGATTAGGGTATATTTATTTTTGTAAAAACTGTATGTGCTTTATGACCCCTAAATTTCAGAATGAGGTAGACTTGTTATCTCCCCAAGTAAATCTAAAGACTGACCCACCCCTAAACTAGCACCGTTTAAGACCTTCTGCTCACAGCAGTATATATCCCTTTACTTGGATGCTATGTTCAAACACAACTGACAGATTCTGATTATGAATTTGTTTCCCTGTGACCTGGATAACATAAAGGGTTATGGGTTGGGAGAACATGAATTTCCTGGGTGAAGGTATACCTTTCACAGTTAAGCAATGAATAGGAATTTGCTTTATAATGTTTATCTAGTCAATTAGTGTAATTCAGTCTCCTCAGACCAGATTCAAATCAAGTGTCAAGCTTAGAAACATTGAGGACCAGACCCTGACTAGTGATGATTCCACAAGTGTTACTACACATTACCTTGCTTTGCCACGTTGAGCTTTCAATCTCTCTGAGCTTTCTGCTCTTTCTGCATTTAATAAAGAATGGATATAAAGTTATTGGGTGGTTCCAAATCATTTGCATGATATTGTGATTTTCCAGCTAAAAACAAAACAGCTGGGCTTTGTATTTCATCCAACATAAGCATTTAGGGTAGCTAATATATCTTCTGAGGGGTGTATATACTTATTTAGATGTTGTAGATGGATTTTTAGATCTCAGACATGCTGATGGATGGATTTAGAAAACTTTATTTATTTGGAGTTTATTCTACTTTTAACTTCAGTCTTAGCAAAAATATGAATTTTCTCAGGTCCATATTTTTAATCTAATTTTAAAGTTATTTCTGCTTTTTAAATGATAAGGCCAGGGGCACCTGGGTGGCTCAGTTGGTTAAGTACCTGCCTTTGGCCCAGGTCATGAGCCCAGGGTTCTGGGATCAAGTCCCACCTCCGACTCCCTGTTTCACAGGGAGTCTGCTTCTCTCTCTGCCCCTCCCCCCACTCATTCTTTCAACCTCGATCTCTCTCTCTCTCTCTGTCTCCCCCTCAAATAAATAAATAAAATCTTTAAAAAATGATAAAATAAGGCCAGTTAACACCTGTTTAAAGAGATGGTCCATTGTCAAATTTAGTTAAGACTACATTAATTCATTTAATCAGAGCATTAGAATTGCTTATATTTCACATATAATTAGCTCATATTAAATTTATGTTGAACATATATATTAACGTAGTTACAGTAATATAGCAAACAAATTCTAAGCTATAATAATGCATAGCAAAATACTCCAAATCTAGAATTTGTACAAAAATAGATGTTATCATAAATAAGGTTGTACAGAATTGGTTGGGTATTAGGTAGAGTGGCATAGTTAAAAAAAAAACTCTCTTACGCTTGCTAATTTTTTTTAAGAGCAATGTGTTTGGAACCAGCAGTCAAGGAGAATAATTTCATTTCTTGTTTTTTGTTTGTTTGTTTTTAAATTTCTGTTAATCCCTTCTTATTTTGGTGAACAACTTACACACTGAAGATTCTAGCCACTTCCCTTATACTGGACATAGTATAAGGCATAGGAAAAATATCCAACTGTCCTCTCATTCTATATTTCTGAGTTGAGGGACGCAATTAGATCTGTCATTTTTCTTTCATATCCCTTGTCAGCAGAGTACTCAACATTAGAAGGGCAAGAGTTGAAAATAGTACTGAGTGTGGAAGACTGAGATTCAAGGTCTAATTCTGCTTTTAACACCACTGAGTAAGTTTGGATATGTGATTTTTATCTCTCCATGCTTCCATTTCCTCATTTGAAAAAAAAGGTACATGGAACAAATGACAGTTACTGAGTACTTGCGTAGCATTACACCAGAATGTAGTAAGTAACATATGGAGTTTTTATTTAACTCACCCTAAGGAATACAGGGAATGGATAATATTATCTGACTTTAAAGAAGGGAAAGCTAAGGATCTATGATATTGATGAACTTAGCAGAGAGGGCACAACTTGAAAATTGCAGTACTGATTTTAACCAGGTCTGCTTCTATCCTAAATCCACACAATTTTGCTACTAATATCTACCTCAGAAATGTTAATAGAGGTTGTATTTTTTTCTATAAAATATAAAGTTATATAAAAGTGGTAACTGTGATTGGAAATTATAATACTTTGACATTGTTTAGTCTCTCAAGGCTTATGCATGTGAATTGGACATTTATCAGCACCCAAGTTTAAAGTATAAAAATAAGATGAAATTCTCTTTCCAGCATACAGTGTCTTTGGAATATTTGAATTATAGTAATAAGGAGACTGTAAACTGTGGAAGTTATTTAGACTAGGTAAGATGATACTATGATCAGTTATGTAGTTTAAAACCTACAAAACTAAAGGATCATATGTATGTATTTGCTATGGCTTCTCAAAGTATTAAGAGAACAGTTGCATGAACTGCATATCCAGGATGTATGTATATATATATATACGTGTATATATATATATATATGTATATTTTAAAAACAAATTACAAATTATGTATTATCTGAGTTATGAAATTTGTGAGTTATAGGTGGTTCTGTACATTATATATTTATATGTATTACGTATTTTAGATAATTTATATATATTACAGAAAAAATTTAGAACAACCCACTCCAAAGAGATTATTCTTGGATATTGGTATTTTAGGCCATTTTTGTTTCTATCATTGAAATTTTCTCAGTTTTCTTTGCATTCTGAATCAAGTAGAATTAATTAAATAGCAAAATACTCTAAATATTATTAATAAAAAGCTCTACTAACCACTATGCAGAAATTTTCTTATGCTAACAGAAACAAGGAAACAGCAATCTATGAAAATGAGGCTTTTAATCTAACATAAGAAAGTAATTTATAGCAGCTTAAAAGACAAGAATGTACATTTCTGTGTTCATTTGCTATTTTGTTTTTATATTGGTCCTATGCTGAACTTTTGCAAATATAGGATTATATGTTTTACTTGTGAAGAGAGGTAAAGAGGTTGTTTAGTTAGTTAGTAACCACAGCATTAATTCAGTTAAATACAAGGTGGCCGTTAGAAAATATTTTCTAAAATGGTGTACTTTGTTAGCACTTCGTATATCAGAATATCAAAATCAGACTTAGAATGCAGAGAAATAACCTCCCTGTGTGTCTACAGTAAGAATTCTTACATTTGGTATTGTGGGTGTATAAGTTTAGCAGATCCAGAAAACACTCTAAAAAGTATTTTATAATGTTCACTGAAACAGGAGTTTGGGTACTACAGGGAATTGCTCTAATGTCTCCAGTGGAATTTTGGTAAAATATCCTTTTTGTACAGATTATTTTCATGCTAAATTTAACAAATAGCACTCTGCCAATGGTTTGAAATTGACTTTTTTGTGTGCTTTAATTTTATTTGTCTTTATGCTTTTGTTTGCATATGGTGAGATTATTGGTCTCACACCAAATTATTTAAATGAAATTAACTATAAACACCAGGAGATAGGACTCAGCATTCTATATATATATTGTTTTTAATTAAAGGAAGGGCTTGAGGATGCTGTTTACGTTCTTAGTCACCCTGTGCACTCAATTATTTCAGATATAACACTTGGAGCCTGACTAAATCCTCATGACTCTGACAGTTTAAAACAAATGTATTTAGGGCGCCTGGGTGGCTCAGTTGGTTAAGCGACTGCCTTCGGCTCAGGTCATGATCCTGGAGTCCCTGGATCGAGTCCCGCATCGGGCTCCCTGCTCAGCAAGGAGCCTGCTTCTCCCTCTGACCCTCCCCCCTCTCATGTGCTTTCTCTCTCTCTCTCATTCTGTCTCAAATAAATAAATAAAATCTTTAAAAAAAATAAATAAAAAAAATAAAACAAATGTATTTAATAAAATGCACATCACCCAGGATATGTGTTAATTATTAGGTTCGATATTCAGATAGGGAGAGATAAACAAGATACGTGGGATTAATTGACTAAAAAGGAGAAAAGTTCCCTTAGGGAATCCTACCTATGAGGTCATGCTGCCTCAAGGTGGGAATTTAGTTTAAAATCATTAGAAGTTGGTAATGCTCTCACATATTTTTAAAGCAAAGCAAATACATTTTTTTGAAGGTTGTCACCTTCTATGGGAGCTTCCGGGAATTTCTAGAGCTAAAGCTTGAGGATAATAAGATAATAATGGCAAAAGGGAAGGAACAAAAACAGCAATCAAACAAAACACAGGCTATCATGAATGAAGGAAGAAAAAAGCCAAGGCTGAGATACACAGAGATTTCAGATATTGAAATTATTAAACATAATGTTAAAATAGGTTTAAAACAATAAGAAGAAATTGAAATTATGAGTAAGAGGCAAGGAATTAAAAATTGGCAGGCATATATGAATAAAACAAATATATATAAAATCCTGGAAATTAATAATATACTTATATAAAAATCTAATTGTTTTTAGCAATGGACTAAGAGAAGCTATACGAAATTTGTATTCTGAAAAATTGCTGTAAAGAAATTATCAAAAAAGTAATGCAGAGAAACAGAGTTTAAAAATATGAAAACATTGAGTAGAGACCTTAAGAGAAGAGAGAGAATATCTAAAGCACATCCAACTGAGGCTTCTTAAAGAGATGAGGAAGAAAATGAATACAATATTCAACAAGAAAATGGATGAGAATTTTTCATAATTAATTAAATACAACATTCTACAGATTTGAGAAGTCTGCTGCTAAAAAATAGAAAGAGAAATATATACCCAGACACAAAAAATAAAAATACAGAACATCTAAGACTAAAAGAAAATGCTAAAAGCAGTCAGAAAGAAAAAGACAATTAACTTCAGTGAAATTAATATTAGAGTGACTCCTGAACTTCCCATTAGAAATAATGGAAGCCAGAATATAGTTGATGCTTAAACAATGCAGGGGTTAAGGGTGCTGATCCATGTATAAGTTTTGACTTCCCCAGAACTTAATTACTCGGAGCCTAATGTTGACTGGAAGACTTACCAATAACATAAACAGTATATTAACACATATTTTGTATGTAATATATATTATATACTGTATTTTTACAATAAGATAAGCCAGAGAAAAGAAAATATTAAGAAAATAAGGTAGAAGATAAAACATATTTATGGTACTGTGCTATATTCATTAAAAAATTCAGGCATAAGTGGACCTAGTAGTTCAAACATGCATTGTTCAAGGGTCAACTGCATAGTGAAATAACATCAATGCACTAAGAGAAAATGGTCAACCTTAAATATTACATGAAGCCAAAATACTTTTCAAAAGTTATGACAAAAGAATGTTTTAAGCAAACTAAACATTTTTTTTTTTTAAGATTTTATTTATTTATTTGACAGAGAGAGACACAGCGAGAGAGGGAACACAAGCAGGGGGGAGCGGGAGAGGGAGAAGCAGGCCTCCTGCCAAGCAGGGAGCCCGATGTGGGGCTCGATCCCAGGACCCTGAGATCATGACCTGAGCCGAAGGCAGACGCTTAACGACTGAGCCACCCAGGCGCCCCAAACTAAACATTTTAAAACTAGCAAAAACTGAGAAAAGAAAATTCTGGAGGATATACATAAAGATATATAGGAAATTACCCTAAACAAAAAGTATGAAATGCATTAAAGAATACTTTGTAGTGAAACAGAGATGTGAGGATTAACCCAAGCTCCTAGTTTTGTTTTTTGTTTTGTTTGTTTTTTACAAATACTGTTGCCATTTGGTTAGACTTGAAACAATGAAACTGTGGTAAAGATCATAGACTGGTTTGTTTTGAGACCTGTTGAGTTTTGGGTGCCTTTGAATGACCCATGTTCATGCCAAGTACACAGCTGTATCCATGGATCCAAAACTCATGAGAGATGCCAATACCTGAACTGGAGATAAAATATATGGTTAGTGTACATATAAGTAGTTATTGGAATAATGGGCATGTAAGAGATTACTCCAGAAGATGCAAAATGAAAAGGAAAGAGGCTAGGACTTAACACTGAGGAACTCCAACATTATCTTGCCTGTGAGTTAAAAAAAAAAAAAAAAAAGGAATTTAGTTTTCTAATGTAATTTTTACTTCAATGAGATTCAGGTCGTATTAATCTATTTCTTTACCCAAATGTTAATTCTAGTCTATTCCCTTCAACATGATATGGAGCCAAACAATGCTCTGGAGTCCACAGAGCTCCTTAAATTAGACACAAATATAAAGTATTACATTATTGGAAATCATTAGTCAAATCAATGAGCCTTAATTGTATTAATAAAACACATTAAAAAACTGATCCCTGGTTCATTTATCACTTCTCCAAGGAAAATTGCCAAGCCTACATTTCAGGATCCTATCAAAAGTTACTGATAAGCATGGGCACCTCTGGAATTCCCACCTTCCCATTCTAGGGAGAGAAAAGGTGTTCTTTGGCATTTTGAGAGCATTTTGTAGGCTTGACCACCCAAGCTCAGTGGATGTTAGCTACAGGATGGTCTATCTGGAAAGTATACAACAGGATATCAGATTTATAAACCATACAGATGTTGTAAAATGTATTTTTTTTCTTTATAAGTACTGGCATGTTCTTGTCATTATTTTGAAAGTCTTTAGTATCTCTTTCAAGTGTATGTCATCAGTTTCTTATTACCCTCCCTCATCTATTACACTTATCTTTCATTACTGTCTGTGCAGAATTTCTATTCCAGAACAGCTGATTGTTTTGCTATTGATGCATTTTGAATATTTGTTCCTGAACTTTGTGTAAATCTTTCTCTAGACTGGAATCAACTCCACTACTACCTCAAACATCTAAACTTTAAAATATCTATTTAAAAATCTCTGGTTAATGCACTCATTTTAACAATTACTGGCCTTTGGGACAAATAGTCATCTCAATGAACTCAACTTCCCCTTTAAAGCTAAAGTATATAATTTCTTCTGCAGGCATTTGGCAAATTTTAGGTTCTACACTTTAACATCTATTTGCCCTGTATTTCCTACTTATGTATGTATTTCAACTACTATTAATAGTCTTCTTAATAGGATCTAATACAATGCCATCCACAAATCAGGAAACAGGATATCATCAATTATTAACTTTTCTGGTCAATTGTATAGTAGCTTGTTTTTGTAACTAATCAATTCATTTTTGGTAACCAGCAGATATCTAAAATTTGATAGCATTATATAGATTTTCTAGCAGTCATATGGGAAAGAGCTACATTTATACAATCCATATATTTTATCTGTGATAATGCCAGACAGGAACACTAAATATTTGCTATACTAAAGTCTTAAAATGTATAACAAGACAGAAACTAATTTGGTTGAAAACACTTCAGCATCTTACTTCAGAGTGGCAGCCCTGAATCCATGCAAACTGTTAAGGAAGGTAAGTCCTTATAAATAAAGGTATGTGTCTTTGATCTGTCAATGACAATTTCCACTCCTTCTTTTGAGTAATAAATCATGTTGAAAAAACACATGTAAGTTGTGTCAAGACATAGTCTGGGAAGACAAAAGTTGTCAGCACATTTATAGATGACATTATATCAGTAAGTGGATAGTTGATAGAAATAAGCACTGACCTAAAACTTTTAAAAAAACTTTTAAAAGAAGTTGTGCTACATAATCTCTTCTTCATAAGGCCATTACTTTCAGGAGCAGGAGACATTACTGGATTTTATAACACACAGAAGGCAGAGACATAGACAAAATGCCAAGTCAGAGGAATTTATCCCAAATGAAGAACAAGATAAGGCCATGGCCAGAGATCTAAGTGAAACAGATATAAGTAACATGACTGATAGAGAATTCAAAGCAACAATCCTAACCAGGCTTTAGAAAAGAATAGAAAATATCAGTGAGACTCTTACAACAGAAATAAAAGAGTTAAAAAATAATCAGAGATGAAAAATGCAATAAATGAGATTGGAAACAGGTCGATGCAATGAACACAAGACTGGGAGAAGCAGAGGAATGAATTAATAACCCAAAGACAAAATAATGGAAAATAATGAAGCTGAAGAAGGGAGAGAAAGAAGAATTGCAACATGAGAATAAACTCAGGGAACTCCATGACTCCATTAAACTAATAACATTTGTATTTAAGAAGTCCCAGAAGAAGAGAGAGAAAAGGGAGCAGAAAATATATTTCAAGAAATAATAGCAGAAAACTACCTAATCTGGGAAAGAAACAGACATCCAGATCCAGGAGGCACAGAGAACTCCCATCAAAATCAAAGAAAGCAGGCCAACACCAAGACAAATAGTAGTTAAATTTGCAAAATATAGTGATTAAAAAAAATCTTAAAAACAGCAAGACAAAAGAAGTCCTTAACTTACAACCCATAAGGCTAGCTGGAGATTTATCAGCAGAAACTTGGCAAGCCAGAAAGAGTGGCATAATATATTCAAAGTGCTGAATGGGAAAAATCTGCAGCCAAGAACACTCTATCCATCAAGGCTATCATTCAGAATAGGAGAGACAGTTTCCCAGGCAAACAAAAACTGAAAGTTTGTGACCACTAAACTAGCCCTGCAAGAAATATTAAAGGAGACTCTGAGTGCAAAGGAGAGACCAAAAGTGACAAAGACAGAAGGATCAGAGAAAATCTCCAGAAACAATGATAAAACAAGTAATAAAATACCTATCAATAATTACTTTGAATGTAAATGGACTAAATACCCCAATCAAAAGACATAAGGTGTCAGAGTGGATTAAAAAAACAAGACCCATGTATATGCTGCTTTACAAGAGACATATTTTAGAACTAAAGACACCTGCAGATTGAAAATGAGGGGGTAGAGAAATATTATGCAAATGGATGTCAAAAGAGAGAGTAGCAATACTTACATCAGATGAACTAGACTTTTTTGTTCTTGTATGGTTTTTATCTTGCTTTGGTATCAGGGTAATGCTGACCTCATAGAATGATTTTGAATATGTTTCTGCTGTTCCATTATTTGTAAGATTTTGATAAAGAATTTCATTAATCATTTAAAAAAAATGTTTGGTAGAATTCACCAATGAAACCATGTAGTCTTGGACTTTTCTGTGCTGGGAGATTTTGATTCCTAATTCAACCTTCATTATTGTTATTTGTCTAAGAAGATTTCCTATTTCTTGGATTCAAGATTCATGATTCAATCTTGGTAACTTGTGCATTTTTAGGAATTATCTGTTTGTGGTTTTTCTAAGTTAACTGATTTGTTAGTATATAACTGTTTATAGTAATCTGTTATCACACTAGGTGTTTCTGTTGTTATCTGTTGCATTGTTTCCATTTCTCATTTTGGTTTTTGAATCTTCTTTTTTTTTTCTTAGTTAATGTAGTTAAAGCATTGCTAATTTTGTTTACTTTTTTGGAAAAACTGGTCATTTTTTCAATATTATGTTTATTCTGGTCTCTATTTTATATCTGATTTTTCCTTGTTATTTCCTTCCTCTACTAAATTTCAGCTAAGTTTCTTCTCTTTCTAGTTCCTTGTGGTGTAATGTTGTTTATTTCCATTTTTTTTTAAATACAAGCATTTATAGTATAAATTTCACTCTAGCATCTGCTTTTGCTGCATCCCATAGGTTTTGGAATATTGTGTTTTCTTTTCCTTTTATTTTGAGACATATTTTGATTTGCCATTTGATTTCTTATTTGGCCCTTTGCTTGTGCAGTAGTGTGTTGTTTAATATTTACATATCACATTTTTAATATTTAAAAAAATTTTAAAAAATAAAATAAATTGTGCCAACTCCAGGCAACTACATTCAGTATTCATAGGATCACTATGGTTAGGTGCTGTTTCTATTTGCACAATATAGTGGCATTTGATAGATGTCATAATATTATTAGCATAGTAGCAAAGCTGATAGGGGAACTTATAATTAATAGCTTTAAAAAAGTTATTAACAGCTAAATTTAAACTCTCACTAATTCCAACTATTTAGTGGTATTGAAGTGGCACATGGTCTTCTGGAAAGTACTTTATGCTATTCCAAAAGCAGATATTATACATTTCCAAATATCCCATATTGGGGGCATCTGGGTGGCTCAGTCAGTTAAACACCTGACTTGCTTTTGGCTCAGGTCATGATCTCAGAGTCAAGAGATCAAACCCTGCATTGGGCTCCATGCTCAGCATGGAATCTGCTTAAGATTCTCTCCCACTCCCTCCCCGCCCACTCGCGTGCACACATATCTCTTTCTCTCTATAAAACAATAAATAAATAAAATAAAAATAAAATAAAAATCCCATATCAAAGACATTATTTTACCTAATAATAGAATCCTATTATTCTAGGATAATGTCATATCCTAGAAAGGTAAAAACAACAAGCTGTATAGAATACAAACAAAATAAAACTGTAAAACAAATATATTAACCATGTCCACTTATTATGATGAGTTAAATTAGAAAGAATAACTTGGTGTTAAATGGGTACTTACTTTAACTCATGTTCAGAACTCTTCAGGAATACAATATATAAATATTCTCAACACACATACAGTGAAATCTACAAACGTGTACTACTGGTATAGACCAAAGAGACTTTGTGGTAGACTATTAGTTCTTTGCAACTAACTAAGAGAGAAAATAAGGAATTGTAATTCCACTAGGGCTAATAGCTGCTGATATTGCTTATTTTCATATTTAATTTTCTTTACTCCTGAATGGCATTGAGCTTTTCACATTGTGCTAAAAATAGATTTTCTCCTTGACAGGAAAAATCTTCCCTCCAAAATAGAATGTTATTTAAAAAGAAGAAACCCTGTTGGCTAGTGATATTGAGCATTTTTTCATGTGTCTGTTAGCCATTTGTATGTCTTCTTTGGAGAAGTGTCTGTTCATGTCTTCTGCCCATTTTTTGACTGGGTTATTTGTTTTTTGAGTGTTGAGTTTGTGGTATAGCCATTCTGGAAAACAGTATGGAAAACAAAATGCTAAAAGTAGAGATACCCTATGACCCAGCAATTGCACTACTAGGTATTTACCCCAAAGATACAGATGTAGTGAAAAGAAGGGGCACCTGCACCCCAATGTTCATAGCAGCAATGTCCACAATAGCCAAACTGTGGAAGGAGCCAAGATGCCCTTCAACAGATGAATGGATAAAGAAAACATGGTACATATACAATGGAATATTATTCAGCTGTCAAAAATGGTGAATACCAACCATTTGCATTGACATGGGTAGAACTGGAGGGGATTAGGGGATTATGCTAAGTGAAGTAAGTCAAGCAGAGAAAGACAATTACATGATTTCACTCATATGTGGAATATAAGCAATAGCACGGAAGACCGTAGGGGAAGGGAGGGAAATCTGAAGGGGGAGAAATCAGAGAGGGAGATGAACCATGAGAGACTATGGACCCTGGGAACCAAACTGAGGGTTTCAAAAGGGAGGGGTTGGGGGAATGGGGTAACCAGGTGATGGGTATTAAGTAGGGCACCTGTTGTGATGAGCACTGGGTGTTATACACAACTACTGAATCACTGAACTACATCAAAAACTAATGATGTACTATACAGTGGCTAACTGAATATAATAAAAAAAATTTTTAAATGAACACAAAAAAATAAAAATAAATAAAAAGAAGAAACATTCCTAAATTTTGGGTTATATTTGTGTCTTAATAGGGACTAATTTAGGCCTAATCTTATTTCTTTCATATTTTGCTTTTTCTTTTTATTGTTTTATTAGTTTTATGTTTGAGAGTACACATATGCATGTACATGCATTAGTAAGAGGAAGGATGGATTCTGAGTGGTACAAAAGTATCTTTTATTTTCTACCTCATTGTTCTTTATCTCAGTAGTGAAAACTATTGTTTCCTATGTATCTCTCAATCTTTCACTGTAAAATATTTGTAGTATTCATTCTGTGCTCCAAATAATTGAATGTGTAGAAACTTAGTCATTGCCCAGTAAGATCATTGTAATCGCATTTAAAGGCTGCTGATGTTAAATGAATGTTTTAAAGCCGTTATCACAGTCATCTTGATCTGTATCTTAATTCATTCCATGTTGCCTTAATGATTTGATTTTTCTTGTGAAATAATGTCTGGAAGGTTTTTTAGAGGGCTTGCAAATGATTCACTTCCTTCTCTTTTGTCTATTAAATGTATATTGCATTCTGAAGGCTACCTAACAACATGACTGACACATAATTAAACTTCATGTTGAACTCATTTTATGCGAGAAAAAATAAGCTACATAATAACATACTTAAAACATTATATGAAATAGAAGAGAAAAAACCCAGGCTAAAAGAAGGATTTAAAAGATTATTCTATTGTACTTTGGGATTTATATTAGCATATAGCAAAATACCAACTGAAAACCAAAAACTAAAGTTTTATACCTAAAGATCTAGCAGAGTGTTATATACATGCCAGATATTTAATAAATGTTTGTTAATGATGATGCCTATGTATTCTTCCAAATGTTTTTAATATTAAAAGATGTTTTCCATACCACCTACAAAGTTGTTTTACTTCCAGGATACTGTAGATAAAAAAATAATAATTCTTTAGTGTTGGTATCCTGAAATTTATCTTCAGAAAGCCTTCCCATACAGAGGCAAATCTTTATTGATTTTGTGATTTAAGCAAAGGCCAATGTACTCAATACAATTTCCCACTGGCTTTGTTGAATTGTATAATATATTATGTCTTTTTACATTGTTAGTACATATTACTTTTCCTAGAGGAATACATCAGCTCCTAGACTTTCAATTACTTTCTATTATCTATAAAATATCTCTACAAGATTTTTTTATTCCTCTTAAGAAAAACTACCTAAAGTAAAGCTCAATAATTTTCCTCCAACTTTCTCAAACTTGTTTGTGGCCCATTTCTATGTCTCCATAGGTTGCCTCCCTATGTTCCCATTCTCAAGAATTCATAATTTTTAAATCCTTCCTACACTTTTCCTTTTAATGAAACAGCAAATTCCATTGATCTAAACACAAATCTATTTATAGGAACAAATGCCCTTGAAAGGAGAGTATCAATGTGTTTGAAAGTCCTACACAATATACAGTAATTTATCAGAATCTTCTTTTCACTATTTTAAATAACTTTATTAAAAATCAAGAAAGAAGAGTATTTTATTGATATCTTTTCCTAAATGAAGTCAAGAATATTTCAAAAAATGCACTAGATGCCTATACCATTTTAGTAATAAGTACATAAGTCTTAAAACTGTAAGAGCAATTAGTAGAAGAGAATAATAATGAAGCATGTAGAGGCTGATGTATTTTTAAAAATGTTAATTGGTAATCTTTTCCATGTGGATAAAAAACTAAAAAATTTGCAAAAGCAGTAAGACAATATTTATTTTTGTTGTTGTTGACATATAATTGACATACATCACTTTTTAAGTTTATGGTGTAGAGCATATGACTTAACTTACATATATTGTGAAAGGATCACCACAATAACTTTAGTTAACATCCATCATCTCATATAGATATCAAGAAAAGAACAAGAAAAAAAAATGTTTCTTCCTTGTGATGACAATTCTTTGGATTTAGTCTCATAACAGCTTTCAAATATACCATATAGCTGTGTTAGCTCTAGTCATCATGTTGTAGATAACACCCCTAGTACTTATTTAAT
Organism: Halichoerus grypus; assembly: GCF_964656455.1. Taxonomy (NCBI): domain Eukaryota; kingdom Metazoa; phylum Chordata; class Mammalia; order Carnivora; family Phocidae; genus Halichoerus; species Halichoerus grypus. The sequence continues at coordinate 47,910,166 of NC_135714.1, forward strand.
TTATAACTGGAAGTTTGTACATTTTGACCATCTTCATCCAATTAACACTCCCCCCGCACTCTCTACCTCTGATAAACACAAATCTGATCTCTTTTTCTATGAGTTTTTGTTTCTGTTTTTCAGATTGCACATATAAGTGAAATCACTCCATATTTGTCTCTGTGTCTGATTTATTTCACTTAGAATAATGCCCTCAAAAGCCCATCTGTGTTGTTGAAATGGCAGGTTTTTATTTTTTCCTTTTTTTATGTTGGGGTAATATTCCTGTGTGTGTGTGTGTGCGCACGTGCACATGTATACCAATTTTTCTTTATCCATTTATCTGTTGATGGACACTTAGATTGTTTCCATGTCTTGGCTATTATAAATAATGCTGTATGAACATGAGGGCACAGGTATCTCTTTGGCATAGTATTTTTTTTCCTTTAGATATATCCTCAAAAGTGGAATTTCTGGAACATATGGTAGTTCTATTTTTAATTTTTTTGAGGAACCTCCATACTTTTTTCCATACTGGCTGCACCCATTTACATTCCCACCAAATGTGTACAGGGTTCCTTTTTCTCCACATCCTTGCCAACATTTGTTATCTCTTGTCCTTTTGATGATAGCCATTCTGACAGGCATGAGGTGGTATCTCATGGTTTTGATTTTCATTTCCCTAATGATTAGTGACACTGAACACCTTTTCATATACCTGTTGGCCATTTGTATATCTTCTTGGAAAAATATTTAAGTCCTTTGCCCATGTTTTCATTGAATTATTTGAGTTCTTTATTTGTTTGCTAGTGAGCTGTATGTGTTCTTTATATGTTTTGGATATTAACCCCTTATCAGATATATGGTTTCTGATTATTTTTTCTCATTCCATAGGTTATCTTTTCATCTTATTGGTCATTTCTTTTGCTGTGGAGGAGTTATTTACTTCAGTATAGTCCCACTTGTTTATTTTTTTATTTTGTTGCTTGTGATTTGTGTATTATGTTCATAATATCATTGCCAAGATCCATGTCAAGGAGCTTTTTCCTAAAAAGAATGTTTAGAAAATATGATCATATTCAAGAAAAAAGTCCACAATTTTGAAATATACAAAATACGTAAAGAGAATACATAAGAGTGTGCATTTTCAAAGTAACTAGTGGCTGATATTCCAGGGAGTGCTAGGAACTAAAATTATAATGGACTACAATTGCTAATATTTTCAAATAACTGTACATAATAATAATAATAATTCAGATAATACTATTTTGAACCAATTATCAGACTTAAAATTCTAGAGGGGAGAGGGTGGGGAATGGGTTAGCCTGGTGATGGGTATTAAAGAGGGCACGTATTGAATGGAGCACTGGGTGTTATATGCAAACAATGAATCATGGAACACTACATCAAAAACTAATGATGTAATGTATGGTGATTAATATAACATAATAAAATTAAAAAAAATCTAGCCCAAACTTCTTTCTTCAGTGAAAATCAAACAAATATCTAAATTTTCTTAGTTTCGGTGTTTCAGCATTTATGTCTCTCCACCTCCTCCCACCCAAGTTCTATGTTAAAAGCATAATCCTCAATATGGTGGTATTTAGAGTTAAGGCCTTTGGGGAGTGATTAGATCATGAGGGTCAAGCACTCATGAGTGGAATTAGTGTTCTTAAAAAGAAGGAATCCAGAAGCCTCTCTCACCCCTTCTACCACGTGAGGACACAGTGAAAAGATAACTTATGATCCAGAAGCGGGGCTCATACACGAATCTGCCACCACCTTGGCCTTGGACTTTCCAGCCTCCGGAATGGTGACAAATACATGTTTGTTGTTTAAGGCACTCAGTCCGTGGTATTTTTATTAAAGCAGCTCAAACTGACAAAAATAAGGCTCAAGCCCCTTGTCTTTCAACTGAGTTGATTCATTTTCATTACTTTACCATTCTTCCATTTAGTAAATATTTACTAAGGCCCATTATGTGTTGAAAGGAGAGAATGCACTGATTGCATCATGCTTTGCACATAACCCCAGCTCCACCACAACCACCAAGTCCTCTATCTTTGCTCTTCTTTTCTATTTCTACAGAGATTGCACCATTTTACATTCTCACCAGTAGTGCACAAGAGTTCTCTATAATCCTCACCAACACTTGTTTTATCTATCATCTATCTGTATCTATCTATCTATCTATCATCTATCATCTATCTATTTTTATTTTTTTAGTAATGTCCATATTAACAGGTGTGAGGTGATCTCTTGTGGTTTTTATTTGCATTTCCTTCACAATTAGAGATTTTGAGCTTTCTTTCATATACCTGTTGCCCATATGTGTCATTTTTGGAGAAACGTTTATTCAAGTCTTTTTGCCTATTTTTCAATTGGGTTAGTGTGTGTGTGTGTGTGTGTGTGTGTGTGTGTGTGTGTGTGTGTTGCTACTGAGTTGTAGGAGTTTCTTATATATTTTGATTATTAACCGTTCATCAGATATATGGCTTGCAAATATTTTCTCCCACTCTGGAGATTGTCTTTTCATTGTTAACTGCTTCCATTATTATGCAGGCTTTTGAGTTTTGATGTAGTCTCAATTGTCTATTTTTGCTTTTGTTGTCTGTGCTTTTGGTGTCAAGAAATCACCACCAGGCCTAATGTTGTGAAGATCTTCTATGTTTTCCACTAGGAGTTTTACAGCCTCAGGTCTTACATTTAAGTCTTTAGTACATTATGAGTTGATTATTTTATGTGTGTTGTAAGATAAAGATCCAATTTCATTCTTTTGCATCTGGATATCCAGCTTTGCCAAAACCATTGGCTGATGAGACTATCCATTACACTTTGTTGTATTCTTGACAACATTGTCTAAGATCAGTTGACCATATGTACATGGTTTTATTTCTGGGATGTCTATTCTGTTCCATTAGTCTGATATCATCCTTTATGCCAGTACTATGCTGTTTTAATTACTGTAGCTTTATAATCTATTTTGAACTCAGGAAGGGTGATGGCTCCAGCTTTGTTCTTTCTCAGTATTGTTTTGGCTTTTCAGGGTCATTTGTGACTCCCTATGCCTTTTAGGATTGTTTTTCTATTTCTGTAACAAAAAATGCCATTGGGATTTTGATAAAGGTTACATGGAATCTGTAGATAACTTTGGGTAATATGAGCATTTTAATGATATTAAGTCTTCCAATCTATGAACATGGGATATCTTCCTATTTATTTGTGTTTTCTTTAATTTCTTCCGTAAATGTCTTATAGTTTACAGTGTATAAGTCTTTCATCTCCTTAGTTTGAAGTTTATTCTTAAGTATTTTGTTCTCTTATGATATTATAAATGGGATTATTTTCATAATTTTTCAGGTGTTCTTTGTTAGTGTACAGAAATGTAACTGATTTTGCATTTGTATGATTGTGTATCCTGCAACTTTACTGAATTTGTTTATTCTAATCAGTATTTTGTTGAATCTTTAGAATTTTCTACATATAAGATTATGTCTTCTGCAAAAAGAGACAATTTTCCTTTCTGTTTAGATGCTTTTTTTTTTTTTCCTGGACTAATTGCTCTCAGTAGGGCTTCCAGTATTTTGAATACAAATGGGGAAGGTGGGCATCCTTGCCTATTTTCTGATCATAGAGGTTTTGATTTCATAGTATCTGACGATAAATTGCCATGATGGAGATACCACTTCACCATCCTTGGCTTCTTTATCCCTCCAACATACTTTGATTTTGAGATTATTTGTCATGTGACAAAAGCTGACCAATATATTCCTTAGAGATTATCAATCAACAGCCAGAGTGATTCTTTTTAATGACAGATCATATCACTTCTTACTTAAAATATCCAATGAATTTTAATTATATTTCCAATAAAATACAAAATACAGCACATGCACAATGAAACCTACACAATCTGTTCCTTAGTTTCCTCTTGTTTATATCATCTATGGCTCTCTTTCCTAGCTTTCCTACTCATCTTTGAAAATATTATACTAGCTCTTCCTTTAGGGCTTAGGCCATGCTATTCTCTCTTCTTAGACCACCCTGTTCCAGGTTTTTGCCTGGCTCATTTCTTCTGTGATTTAGATTACTGCTCAAATGTAACCTTTTTAAGAAAGCCTTCTCTAAATGCTCTATTTAAAATTGCACCTGCCTTTTATTCTATTTTCTATCTTTCTCTGTGTCTGTGTATGTTTTCATGGTACTTATCACTTCTTAGCATTCTACTGCATAACAATATATTCAATGCATTTTTTTCTAATCTGCCAGAATATAGGCTTTAAGTAGGCCTGGATTATAATTTTGTGTCCACTACTGGATTACTGGTGACCAAAAGAATGTCTGGCATTTAACAGGTATTCATTACTATTTTCTGAATGAATAGCATAGGAACAATATGGCTAAGAAATGATTCAAGGGAAAAATAGGGGTTTAAAAAGTTCTAGGCACTTTGAATAACATGACTGAAGTCAGAAGCATATTGGGATTTTGAGTAACCAAAAGAATACCATGTAGACAGGATGTGGATGAACAATACTAAAGTATGCATGGAAAAGAATTCTTAGGGATTCCATACTAGTTTAGATCTGGATTATGCTTATTGTTAAAGTCCATCCTATGGATCATTCTATGAATTTTATCTTAAATGCATCAGGAAGCCATTGAAGGATTTTAAACAGGAAAGTGACACAAATCCATTGTGTTTTAAAAATATTTATGAAGGAATGAATAAAGTTGTTTGTATGGAAACATATGCCATTTTACAAATAGAGTTCAAAATAGAAATGGAAAATCTCTGCTGTGATACTTAGCTGTGCTAAAAACATTCTAAGAGACTGTACAAATATATCAAAGCTTTCATTTGAAGATTATAAACCAGGTTCGTAATATAGATAACACTATGAATAATCAAATTCACATCATTTAAAATGTGGGACATTTAGTTTACTGTGTTCGGGTTTGTATTCTAAAAATGTGTTCCCAGAGTAACATGCCTTCATGGAATAATGATAGATTATATGTGAGTTTATTTCATGATCAAGATGACATCTTTCATATCTCTTCTGAATGGAAAGGTCAATAATCTTGAAAACAGCAAATATAATTTCCAAATAAAAAATTAATATATTAGAAAATTTCTTTCATCTCTGTGTTTGTATGTGACTATAGTCCATTATTATATATTAATTTTTTTTGTAGAGCCTGAGCACTAATTAAAAATAATTCAGTCTTGTGAGTTTGTCTGAAACAATTGAAATATATGTATATTTCAGTATATCACAAAATATACACAAAACTCAGTATATCACAAAAATAATTTAACAGATGGCACTACTATCAGCATACACAACTTGCCGCCGCAGTGCCAGAGATTGAAGTTTGATTCTCTAAAGAAAATATCTGCATCCTCACTGAAAGAATTAAGTGCTGCTCTCCTTCTCTTGTCCCTCCCCACTTTGGGGCACTTCAATGTTTATCAACTATGAGTAAATATGCCATTTAGACTTAGGGATATAAACATATATCTATAGGTCATAGGCATATAGATAATGATACATTTGGATTATGTCAACTCCTAAATGAAATAATTAATTCCCTTAACAACTCCAGCATGCTAATCCTTTACCACACCCGTGAAAGAATTTATCCCTAAAGCACATTTATTCTACTAGAGGGGGAGAAACAGGCTTGAAATAGGAATAAGATAGCTCCTGAAAGTCATAGGAACCACTTGACATGAGGCTTTGCTGCTGAAATGAATTAAGTAACTTCTTCCTTGCACCACTTGTCTAGTTACCCTCTGAAGAGAATAAGCCTATTTCATGAGCACTTTTTGGCAATGAGAACATGAATCTAGTGGGGACATTGCCAAGTATTCTTTGATTTTTGTAGTGAGAGAGTAGAAAACTTTGTTCGAGAATTCCACCAAGGCATGACTTGCAAGTATTCATTTCCCAAAAGAATCTCAGTTTGCGGGATGCCTGGGTGGCTCCTCTGGTTAAGCGTCTGCCTTCAGCTCAGGTCATGATCCCAGAGTCCTGGGATCAAGTTCTGTATCAGGCTCCCTGCTCAGAGGGGAGCCTGCTTCTCCCTCTGCCCCTCCCCTGGCTTGTGCTTGCTCTCTCTCTCTGATAAATAAATCAATAAATCTTTATTTTAAAAAAAAAAAGTTAGCTTGCTGCTAAGAAAGGTAAATAAGCATTGGGTATCCAAAGTAATATATGTCTAAAAAACTCTAAATTCTACTTTTATTTCATCTTTAGATAGGTATAAAATTTTATATTTAGGGGCGCCTGGGTGGCTCAGTCATTAAGCGTCTGCCTTCGGCTCAGGTCATGATCCCAGGGTCCTGGGATCGAGCCCCGCATCGGGCTCCCTGCTCGGCGGGAGGCCTGCTTCTCCCTCTCCCACTCTCCCTGCTTGTGTTCCCTCTCTCGCTGTGTCTCTCTCTGTCAAATAAATAAATAAAATCTTTAAAAAAAAATTATATTTGGGGCGCCTGGGTGGCTCAGTTGGTTAAGCAACTGCCTTCAGCTCAGGTCATGATTCTGGAGTCCCGGGATCCAGTCCCACATCGGGCTCCCTGCTCAGCGGGGAGTCTGCTTCTCCCTCTGACCCTCCCCCTCTCATGCTCTCTGTCTCCCATTCTCTCTCTCAGATAAATAAATAAAATCTTAAAAAAAAAAAAAAAAAAAAAAAAAAAAAAAAAAAAAAAAAAAAAAAAAAAAATTATATTTAGCATGTGTATATTTATATTTCATAGTTAAAATCTATTGTGTATTTTAATATGTTCCTGTGAAATATCCTTGGGCAATGTATTTAGTAAGAGTTGAATACTAGCCCTAATTTTAGCAATGTGAATAAGAATATTTTTCAGAAGATTGTTGTAAAAATTAAAAGGAATCATACTGGGAGCAAATCATATTAGAGTTGGAATAATCAAGTGATAATGATTTTTTCATACTCCTCAGCTTCTGTGTAGGGATTTAAATTCTGCCATCTGGCTATTTGGGGATGGTTCACCATGCATTAGAAATCAATCAATAACATGTAGCCCTGTGTTCCTGATCATCAACATAAAATATAACTTCAAATTTCCCACAATTCACATTAATCATCAATAACTAGTTACGAAAAGTAATATTTATGGAATATTTTAGAAAATTTTATTCATTTTTTCTTTAATATTGGCATTCTTAAGCTTTTCCATCCATAATAATTACAACATGAGACAAGTCTAAATATATACATTAACAGGCACAAATCTAAGAGATTTTGATTCAGTAGGTCTGAGACTGGATCTGGGAATCATCCTTTTTATCAAATGTCCTCACTGATACTGAGGTAGGCCATTTACATACTATCTTTAAGAAACACTATTTTGGTTTATTACTCCTTATTAAGTAATTGGTTACTATTTTTATATTTTTATTGGTTATTTTTGTATTTTTATGAGAATAATTGACACTTATTAGTTTAAGTATACAGATAAATGATTCAGTTAACAACTATCGGATAGAATTAAACACTTTTTCTTGTAATGGAAACTTTTAAGATCTACTCTTGTAGCAGCTTTCAAATATACAATGCAGTATTATTAACTATAGTCAATATGCTATATGCTACATTCTTATGACATTTATTTTATAACTGGAAGTTTGTATCTTTGACTACTTTCACCCATTTTGATCACCTCTTGCCTCTGGCCACACCACCAATCTGTTCTCTGTATCTATGAGTTTGTGGCTTTTTTTTTTTAATCCACATATAAGTAAGATCATACAGTATTTGTCTTTCACTGTCTGACTCATTTCTAATAGCATAATACCCTCAAGGGCCATCCATATTGTAAACAAAAGGCAAGATTTTCTTATATTTTTATGCCTGAATAATATACTATTCCATATGTGTATATATAATGGAATATTATTCACAACTTTTTATAAGTTAATTTGCAACTTTTATATCCATTTATCTTTTGATTGACACATAGGTTATTAACATGTCTTGGCTATTGTAAATAATATTTCAGTGAACATGAAGGTACAGATATCTTTTTCGATTTAGTGTTTCCATTTCCTTTGGATAAATTCTAGAAGTGGAATGGCTGTATTATATGGTAGTTCTATTTTTAATATTTGAGGAACCTCCATACTGCTTTCTATGATGATTGTACCCATATGCACTTCCACCAAAAATGTACAAGGATTCCCTATTCTCCACATCCTTACCAGCACTTGTTATTTCTTGTCTTTTGATAATGGTCATCCTAAGAGAAGTGAAGTGATACTTCATTGTAGTCTTGAGTAGCATTTCTCTGATGATTAATGATTTGGGGCACCTTTTCACATACCTGTTGGTAATTGGTATGTCTTCTTCGGAAAGGTGTCTATTCAGATCCTCTACTATCCTTTACTTTTTAATCAGATGGTTTTCTTTTGCTTTTGAATTGTATGAGTTCTTTACATATTTTGGATATTAACCCCTTATCAGATATATGGTTTGTAAATATTTTCTCCATTCAGTAGGTTGCCTTTTCCTTTGAATGATGGTTTCCTTTGCTAGGATGGTTTCCTTTGCAGGAGGTTTCTGGTTTGATATGATCTCACTTATTGATATTTGCCCTTTTTTTTCCTTTGCTTTTGGTGTCAAATCCAAAAACATCATTGCCAAGACCAATGTCAAGGAGTTGACTGCTTATGTTTTTTCCTAGGAGTTTTATGGTGTCAGATCTTACATTTGAGTATTTAATCCATTTTTAGTTAATTTATTTTATATGGTGTAAGATAATGCTCCAGTTTCATTGTTTTACATATGGTGTTCAGTTTTATCAACACCATTTATTGCTGAGATTGTTTTTTCCCCACTGTATAGTCCTGGCTCCTTTATCATAAATTAGTTGACAGTATATGATTTGGTTTATTTCTATGCTTTGCATTGTTTCTTCAATCTATGTTTCAGTTTTTATACCAATACTATACTGTTTGGATTACTGTAGCTTTGTAATATAGTTTCAAATCAGAAAGTATGCTGCCTCCAGCTGTGTTCTCCTTTCTCAATATTGTTTTGGCTATTCATGGTCTTTCATGGTTCAATAGATTTTAAGATTGTTCCATTTCTATGAAAAATGTCTGCAATTTTGACAGGAATTACATTTAATCTGTAGATTATTTTGGGTAGGATGAACATTTTAACAATATTAATTGTTCCAAATCATGAGCATAGAGTATATTTCAATTTATTTCTGTCATCTTCAATTTCTTTCACCAATGTCTTATAGTTTTCAGTGTATAATCTTTTACCTCTTTGGTTAAATTTATTTCTAGGTATTATTTTTGATGCAATTATAAATGGAATTGCTTTCTTAATTTCTCTTTCTGATAGTTTGTTATTAGTGTATAGAAATGCAATAGGTTTTTGTGTATTGATTTTTGTGTCTTGAAACTTTACTGAATCTATTCTGTTTTTCTGGTGAAGTCTTCAGGGTTTTCTATATATAATACAACATTATCTGCAAATAGTGACAGTTTTACTTATTCCTTTCTCTTTTGGATGACTTTTTTTTTTTTCTTGACTAATTTCTCTGACTAGGACTTCCATTACTATAATGAATAAAAGTGGTGAGATTGGGCATCCTTTTCTTGTTCCTGAACTTATGGGGAAATCTTTAAGTTTTTCACTGTTGAGAATGATATTAGCAGTGGGCTTGTCATATATGACTTTTATTATGTTGAGGAACATTTTCTTTCTACCCATTTTGTTGAGAATTTTTATCATAAATAGATGCTGAATTTTGTCAGATGCTTTTTCTTCATATATTGAAATTATTGTATGCTTTTTATCCTCATGTTTGTTAATGTGGTTTATCACATTGATTAATTTGGGATGTTGAACCAATCTTGAATCCCTGGAATAAATCCCACTTGATCATGATGTATGATCTTTTAATATATTGTTGAGTTTGATTTGCTAATATTTAGTTGAGGATTTTACCTCTATGTTTATCAGGAATATTGGCCTATATTTTTTTTTTCTTGTGGTATCTTCATCAGGTTTTGGTATCAGGGTAATCCTGGCCTCATAAAACATGTTTGAAAGTGTTCCCTCCTCTTCTATTTTTTTTTTTTTTGGAAGAGTTTGAGAAAGACTGGTATTAATTCTTTTTTAAATGTTTCACAGAATTCACCAGTGAAGCTGTCTGAACCTGGGTTTTTGTTTGTTGGGAGGTTTTTGATTATTAATATAATGTCCTTACTAGGAATTTGTCTATTCAGATTTCTGTTTTCATAATTCAGTCTTGGTAGGTTTTATGTTCCTAGGAATTTACCTGTTTCTTCTAGGTTGTCCAGTTTGTTAGCATATAATTATTCATAGAAATCTCTTATGATCTTATGTCTTTCTGTGGTATCAGTTATAATAGCTCCTGTTTTATTTTTTATTTTATTTACTTTAGCCCTCCCTCTTCTTTTCTTGGTGAGTCTACCTAAAGGTTTGTCAACTTTGTTTATCTTTTCAGAGGACCAGCTCTAGTTTTATTGATCTGTTCTATTGCCTTTATTGCCTTTTTTGCCTTTTCAGTCTTTATTTCCATTCTGATCTGTTATTTCCTTTCTTCTACTGACTTTGGGCTATTTCTTCTTTTTCAAGTTCCTTGAGGTGTAAACTTAGATGGTTTACTTGAGAATTGTCTTGTTTTTGATACAAGCATTTATTCCTATGCACTTCCCTCTTAGAGCTGTTTTTCCTGCTTCCTATAAGTTTGTTATGTTGTATTTCCATTTTCATTTGTCTCAATGTACTTTTTGATTTCTCTTTTGGTTTCTTTTTTGGCCCATTGGTTATTTAGTAGTATGTTGTTAAGTAATTGGCTATTGGAACATATCAGAAGAACTTATCAGTATTATTCATAAAAGTCTTTAATGTGTATGTGACTCTAGCTTTGAGAGAAATCAGAGTCAAGAAAGTCAGAAAGGGAAGATTGACCTGTGAAGTTTTTAAAAAGCAACACAGTTGATTCTAATATACATATTCTTCACATTTCAAGAATTTCTGTTCTAAATAATTTATATTTTTCTGAATATAGAACTGTCTATGTAGTTGATTGAAGTTCTTATGGAAGTAATGCCCTGTGGCTTCAGCAGCTACTTACAGTAGCATCCTAATGTTTCTCTCCACTTCCAATTTGTGTGTATGTCTTCTGTTCCATCCACTAAATCCAGAGCAATACTTTTTTTTTTTTTTAACATTTTATTTATTTTTAATTTGGTGGGGGGAGTGTGCATGTGTGGCTCAGGGGGGAGCAGAGGGAGGAGGAGACAGAATCCCAAGCAGGCTCCATGCCCAACATGGATCCTGATGTGGGGCTCGATCCCATGACCCTGAGATCAGGACCTTACCCAAAATCAAGAGTCAGATGCTTCATCAACTGAGCCACCCAGGACACCCAGAGCAATGGTTTCAAAATGCATATTTGGTAATGCCTTTGCCCCTGTTTAAATGCATATTTTCTTTTCATTATATTTAGAATAATGACCAAATTCATTACCATGGTTAGTTAATGAAATAGCATGGGCTTCCATTCCTGGACCGCCTACCACATACCTCAGTTTCCTTGTCCTTTATGTTCTCTGGCACTCTCTTCCATTCTTTAACCTCCTCATCTTCCTCAGACCTTTATACATGTAGTACCCTTTACCCAGACTGTTTTACCTGTCCTCCTCCCCCTCGCACACATACTCTTCCCTTTGTCTGTTTAACATTTCCTTCTGATTTGAACTCAAACTCACCTCTTCATGGAATCTTTATCTCATCTTCCTAAACAGGTCAAGTCTTCTGACTCTGTGGTCTCATATACCTTGCACCTTTCAGTTATAGCACTTACCACATGTTAATTTCAATTTATTATTATATATGGGATTGTTTCTTTAAGTGTTTATCTCATTGAGATGGTGATAACATCCATGAGCCAGATGCCATATTTTTTTTTGGTCCAGTGTGTATTCCTGTTGCCACCTCATTAGCCAGCACATAGTAGATCCTTAGTAGGTACTACTGAATGGATGGCAAAATAAAACAAAACAAAACAAAACAGCATTTTCACCATTAGTGGTTGGTCAATTACATTAATATTTTTATGAGTTGTCATTAACAAGTTTATGGCTACTCTAGTTTATGGTAATGAAAATTTCTACTCTCTAGAACTACAATACATATATGCCATTCTAAAACTCAGTTGAGGTCCAGAGATAAAGATCCAGGATATCTTGGAGCTTCTTAGAATTGTCTTTAAGTCCCTCTGGTGTTAATTTTTAAATATTTCATTACTTTCTTTAGGCAAATAAGATATTCCCTACGTGTATTACCAAATAAAGTTTTATTTAATATAAGAATGATAATGATGGTATTTTGTTTTTATTACCAAATTTGGTTTATATAATTATAAATTGACAGTAGCTCTCAACAAGGTTACCACTTACCTTCCAAGTCCTCATTTACCTGTGAAATTCTATCTTAATACTTATCTTTCTTATTATTTTTCTGAAGTTATTGGCATAACTGTTCTTCAAATGCTATCTTCCTTTGATTTTCATGAAATACTTTCTGGCTACAACACTTGATCAAACTTTCCTATATCCTACCCTTGGCACATTAGGGTTTCCTAATTCTTAGTTTGGTGTAGTCTCATTTGTTTATTATTGATTTTGTGGTTTTTGATCCCCTTGCTCTAATTACTGCTACACCAAGTGTGATTTTTGCCCCACACAGAAATATGTTTGTGTTTCTTTCCCCTTATATACAAGTTATTATAAAAAGTCTTACTACTACTTCTTCTGAAATGTCTAATTCCATAACTACTGTCACTGTTTTTTTCAATCCTTACGTGTTAACGGAACTATAACAACTGAGAGACTAAATGCATAAATTGGCAATGGCCATGCCATGTATAAAAACAACTCTGTCTCACAACCTGCAGCAATCTCCCTAGGAAACCAACCCTCTTATGTACAAAAAATAGCCCAGGAATCCAGCCTACTATAGGTCACATTTTTAGGAAGTCAGAACACAGTCTCTAGTAACAATAAAGGGGCTAAACAATAGCTTCTATAACAATTGGCACCAAATAGGCAGGACTTGGTTAATTGACAGCTCTCCTAATTGTTGTCTCTGCTCTGACTTAGGACCAACCGGAGAAAGCTAAATATGTACCCTAAACCAATCACCCAGGATTCCTTGCTTCCATTTAGAACACCTTCTACTCACCCATGCCAATAGCCTCCAGTAAGGTCATAGCTGAAGCTTCCCTTTTTGCCACTGCCCTCCCATCTGCCTGCCTTTGAGGCTCTGCCTAAGTTCAAGTGACAGTGGCTGATTCCCTGGCTGTGGAAAAGGCCTGAATAAATAGCCATTGCTTGTTCTCATTTGGTTGGTCTTCACTTATTTCTACACAACAAAATCCTGACTAGTCTGCCCACAGTCTGGATACTTCCAATTTTATGCAACAAGTAGAGTGATATTCCAAAACTCAGAACCTGTATTGTCATTGTCTGAATATTTTTCAGTGGTTCCTCGTTGCCTTGGGGATCTAACTAAAATTCTTTTTTTTTTTTTTTTTTTAAGATTTTATTTATTTATTTGACAGAGAGAGAGACAGCGAGAGAGGGAACACAAGCAGGGGGAGTGGGAGAGGGAGAAGCAGGCTTCCCGCTGAGCCGGAAGCCCGATGTGGGGCTTGATCCCAGGACCCTGGGATCATGACCTGAGCCAAAGGCAGATGCTTAACGACTGAGCCACCCAGGCACCCTCGAACTAAAATTCTTAAGCTGAGCTCACAAGGCCCCAGTCTCAACTCTTACCATTCTCTCAAATATAACATCTTGCTGATCTCGTGAAATGCCAAGCACTATTATTCCTCCAATTGTTTTTAACAATCTGGTGTAATTTCTTTTAATGAGTTTTCTACTTTATCCACCTGTTTAACTCCATTTTTATCCTTCTTGACTGGGTTAACTATCTTCTCCTTAAAGAATCTTGTGCTACCTCCAAGACTTATTAGATTTTTTTTCTCTTCTATATTCTGACAGTACCCTACCACTTGCATTGCTCTCCATACTTTCCTGTTTTACCTTCCATTTTCCCTCATTCTTGTTGCCTTGGGATTGTACGTCCTCAGTCAAATACTAGTAATATTCCTTGCCTCAGGTTTTGTTTCCTAGAGATCAAGGTCTAAAATAGGGAGGATATAACATTAGCCTGCAGGAAGAGCTGATAATTTAAAGGAATCAAAAATGTGTAACCAATAGTAACAGAAATCTTGTCTTTGTCAACATGGAGATTTTAGCTGCTTTATATTGTTACATATAAATCCAATAGGATGCTAAAGTTAAAATCCTAAGAATTTGTCATGTACTCGTTATCGTATGGATAGCCTATGCTAAGAGAGTAAAAAAATCTCAATAGATGTCTGCTAGGAAAAGTAAAGCTACCAATGTGTTTATATTAACTAACCAATTTAGAGGGCTATTTTATTCCAAGTATATTTGGATTGGGTTCAAAGAATAGAAAACCCAGTGATTCCCTGATCTGGTGAGCCATGTTAGTAGCTAGACCAGATCTGAGAATATAAGACATGTGCACATCTCGCTTTCCATTTGCCCTTTCCTGTGTTAGTCCTTGAGAACCCCTGACTTAAAAGCTTTGAGGAAAAGCATGAGCAAAATGTATAATCAAATAGGGAAAAGCAGACATTTGCTGCAATTGATGCCTGACAAAGCCGTAAACTGTACGTGAACATTGGAGACATATGCTTGCCACAGTAGGAGTAAATAGGCCTGCTACTGCAGAGCTCATGAAGGCAGGCATCCTGTGGAGTCTTTTGAAAATTCTCTATAGAAAGGGAGGTGTTTGTTGCATCTAAATATGAGCACTGCTTGATTTTTACTTTTTTTAATAGAAAACCATCATCTCTACAAGAGTAGGCTGTTTATCAATATAGACACTCTGGAGGAACCTTAATCTACTTGAAAATAACATTAAATTTGATGTCATAATATGCTTCAAAGAGTATCTCTGTACATGGAGAAATTTCCAGTTCAGCAATCCTAGCTTATGTGACAGGTAGAAAGAATTTAACTGGTGTAGGTATAGGGCTGTGCATGGCTGGCAGGGTCCTCCCTGTTATCAATATGAAGTATAACAAGAGGAAAGAAAAAACAAGTTTCATTGCTAGATGCTAATAAAACTTCAAAATGGGTGGTAAACTTGTGGCTTTTTAAGGCACTGATCCATGGGATTCTAAGCCATTTTTCAAAGTGAAAAAAATCTAAGAGACTCTTCTATACAAAATTTAGAATGATATTCTAATACAATGTTTCTGTTTATAGAACTAGTATGTTTTTAAATATATTTGAAAGAACAATGGAACATTTTTTATTATTTATGTATTTTTACAATTCCTGATAACATGAAATCTAAAGCCCTTATAGGTAGGTGAGAGAAAGTAAGTAGCTGTACAATAGGTATTAAAATGACCAATGAATATCTATATGCTCATTTTGAAAACGACCATTTGCTTAGTCTGTCATAGGTCACAGAAATTGATAGTAAGTTCATAGTTACTTCTCTAACTCAGGTTCTCATGAAGACCTTAATGGGAGGATTTTTAGAATTTGCTCCTGTAAGTCATTTTGTAAGGAACCTAGTATAGGTACTCTATCTGAACACAAAATCTCCAGAAATTAACTGTAAGTCTATGGTTTAAAAAAAATAATAAAACTATTTACATTTTTTTAAAGCAAAGGGCTTTCTAGTTTTCTCAACTATTCTTATTTAATCCTCCAATTAAAAGTGATTTTATAAAAAGAAAAATGTTAATTATAAAAATATTGTTCTCTTCTAGGTAAAGTCATGTTTAGGGCCAATCACCATGCCAAATTCTTAATTTACATAGTCATATTAAATTCTTACAACAATCTTATGACAAAGGTACATTCTATTTTACAGATAAGAAAAATGAGATTAATATCCTCGTTATAACAGCTACTGATTAGCAACTGCAAAATCAAGAGGTGCTTGATTCCAGAAACTTGTTTTTTGTATCACCATTATAAAAACCATTTTCCCAGTTCAGGATTTATATACTTTACCTGTTCAAGATGCCAGCAAGGCAGTTACTAAGGATGGGAAAAAGTTCCTTCTCAGGCTAGCAGAGCTCTAATAAATGAAATCTTTTCAAACCTAGAAATCAGACAAGATTTTTGATTGACACATCAAGTCACTCAATTTAAAAAAGAATTATTGGTGATATACTGTGCTTCATCAATTCAACAATATACAATTTTTCAGCATAACCAAGTATGCTTTATTAAATGCATGGTATTAAAAATTAGAAAAAAATTTGCATCTATTACTAACTTTATTTTTTTTTATAAAACTGAAAATAGAAAAGGTGAGTGATTGGCAGACCAATTGTTTAGTCATTTGTTGAGTTACAGAATTTTTTTGTAGGACAGTTATATGCAAAACACTGAACTGAGCATTCTGCTATCCATAAAGAAAACTTACACAATTGACCCTCCAAGATCATATTATTCCTACAGGGCATTTTATTCCAAGTAGAGATACATGGTAAAGAATAATTTGTAATTTGTTTATAGGAGACTATGGTTGAGGACTGTGACTGGAATGATTTAATGAGAAAATCACAGAAATGATCAATGGACAGAGAGGGGCATCAAGACAAACTGTGGCAAGTGAATGACAAGAATAAAATATTTAGCCTGAAAAGTAAAAAATAAAAGGATATTGACTGAAAGTGGCTAGAGAAATTTTTGGCCTACAATTTCTTCTATTTATCAGAAGAAGATACTGTTATATCCAAATTTTGAAGGCAAAAAAATATATATCCCTAGAATTATATGTTCAATTACATTGTCATTTATACGATGAGAACTAAAAATCTTCTCAGAACTAAAAATCTTGCACAGACAGAATCATTTACAAGTACGAGAAACTATTTTGAAAATAAGAGCTTACTGAACTTTTAGAAAATTTATACGAAAGAGATGTAATAAAAGCTTATCTTTATCACTTCAATAATATTTAATTTCACTGTAATCGTGGTAAACCCTACAGTAGAAGATGGTATATAAAGATTCCATTTTTTTCCATAAAGAGCTCAGGAAAAATAATGCAGTAGCAAGAAATACTTTTAATTGGAGGATTAAATAAGAATAGTTACAGAAAACTAGAAAGTCCTTCTCTTTGCTTTAAAAAAAGATACTATATTTTTAAGCATTTTTGGAAGAGATTTCTTAGAAAACAAGTAGTTTTTTTTTTTTTTCTCTGCTTGGTGGCAGCCCTTTAGTGTAGACTTAAGATGTGTTATAGGAAGTAATCTAAGTTCTTTGAGGAAAGTTTCTCCCTCCCCCAAAAAAGGCTGAATAACTTTGTAAATTTCACAGAAATTTAATTGTATTTCTCTGTTTTACTAAATAAACTATTTGCCTCCCCCATCTTTTGCCATCCTCCTCCATACTTAGGGGCGTTTCCAGTGATTTGGCAATTTGTTCGTAATAGGGAGAATAATATATAATCAAAACTTGATTTCATGCCTGATTTGATTACAGGGTACTGATTAAACTAATGCTAGTGAATTCTCTTTAATTCAGTAATTAGGAGAGGGGTGTTTTCCTATACATCTTTGAGAGACAATCATCGTAAGACAGACTCCCTGTCCTTAATGATGGGGAGACCTGAATCAGGCATTAACTAATGTATTCATTCTTTTAAATATAAATTTATTAACAGGCTTTTAGGTTTTCCTCAGAAACTGGGACTTCAGGACCCTGGCCAAATGAAAGCAAAGCGATCTCTTTGTCTCTTGAGTTTAATGACATTTATTACTTCAGAGTCTTGACAAGTCCCATTATTACATTTCACTTTTTGAAAAGTGGCAGTATGCAAAGCTTAATACCTGACATAGCATTATATATCTTGTCCAGTAGGTTTACAAGTTAATTCATTAAACCAAATCATTTTCATTAGAACACTGGCTTCATGTGTTACTACCAGCACTAAAATAAATCATTTTATTCTGTCCATTACAGTAAGTGATACATCTGATACATTTATTAAGTTAAAGTGTTCTCTCAAATTCTCATGTTCAATTATTCTTGTCACCACTCACTATGCTGATGCTTCTCTCAGGAATCATTACCTATAAGGATAAATTCCAACTGTGTTTCCTGATATTTATATTCCTTCACAGTTTGGTCACAGCCTACTGTTCCAGCCTCATCACCTACTATTCTGTACCCAAATCTTCCACAGTAACCAGGCTGCCCTATTCTCAGTCTGAAGGTCTGCTAGGGACCCTGAAGTCTGCATAATACTTCTTCCCCCCAACCAGAGGTTCCACCTCCTCTTTGTTTAGGCAAACTCTACCCTTCCTTTGGGATCAGATCCAACCCCGCCTCTTTCTACTTCTTATCTGTACCTCTCTTTTGCACATTACAATATGTTCTGATGAAAGCCCCTTTGCTGCTATCCTAACTGTGCTGTTGACAGATATTATATGCTCACATCTCAGGTGACTACTCTTTTAACTTACAGTTTGGTTTTTATATTGTATAAGGATATAAACTACTCTGTTACAGTTTTCCCTCATCACCCAACATTTAGCACCAAATGCATTAAGAACAGTGTTCACATTAAAAATGTCTCAGGACTTGCATATCATATTTTGCCTGGAGTCAGAGGAGGGGTAAGGAACTCTTAGTAAATTAACTCTAAGTTTCTGCTTGGCATATTGGTGGTCACTCTTCTCATTTCTTTGAATCTACTGAGGAAATGACATGCCTTAGACCATAGATGTTCCCAGCTACATTTTCTATAATTAGTAATGTTCCTGGGAGAAGTGATATTTATTGAATGTCTAGCATGTATGGGGAATTCAGTAAATCCCCAATCTCCAATTCAACTTTAGCTCTGTGTATGCTATATATTCCTTGAATCTTTTGAACTTCACTTTTTGGATTCACTAAATAGTGCTATTATACTATCACTAGTACAATTTTTTTTTTTTTCAGACACTGTGGTACAAAAGTGTTAAATTAGAAAATATTAACAGGAAGCCACAGTAAACAGCAGAGACTCCACATCTTACTGAATTTAAGATAGCTGAATCTGGTACTCATTGCCTAAGTGTTGGTGGTATGGTGCAAGAAAATTTTAGACGAAAAATAGGTATAACAGTTTTGTTTACTAGCTCTCATTGGCTGATAACATAAGACAGGAATAAAATGTATATTAATAGCTTAAACTAACAGATTGGTACACATATATGTATGAATATATTTACACATATATATTAAACGTTTCAGAGAAAAATAGCATTATAATAAAATAGTTCCCCCAGGATGCTAAAAAATAAGTTATGCTTATATTAAAAATTAAAACCACTAAATATATGAGTAAATATGTTTGGATAATTAGTTCAGTTATATAAAACAGATGATTCACAACTTCAGTGATTTTCATGAATATTTAGTATAATCGTAATAATATTTATTAATTCATTGTAATATTTTAGTATCCAAGGATCCAAACACTCAATCCTGAACTTTAAGTGCCAACAATATTGAGGAAAAGAGATGTGGCATTAAGTAACTATAAAATAATATTGACTCCTAATTTTTTAATGTGTGAATTGTGCTAAGCTACAGTCCCTCTTTAGTCAATCAAACACTAATATAGGTGTTGCTGTGAAGATGTTTAATCACAGATGTGATTAAAATCTACAATTAGTTGACTTTAAGGAAAAGAGATTTTCCCAGATAATCTGAATTGGCCTGATTTAATCATTTGAAATGCCTCAAGAGCAGAGCTGAGTCTTCCCTGATGAAGAAGAAATTGCATCTATGGACAGTAGTTTCAGCCATGGCCAGCAGGGTTCCAGCCTGCCTTTCCTGACCCTGCCTGGTGTATTTGGGACTTTCCTAACCAGCCCCTGTAATCCTTCAAGCTAATTCCCTGCAATAGACCTCTTAATTTATGACTCCTGCTGGTCTGTTTCTATAGCCGAAGCTTGACTGATTGAATCATGCACACTCAGTTTGTGTGCACAAACATGTACGTGTGTAGGTTTATACATATGCAGGTATTCAGATGTATTAATAGAGTGGACATATAATCTATCCCCCGTGCAATAGGTTGACACTATTTTTTTTTTTTTTTTAATGCTGAGGACAAAAGAGTGGCCAGCAATCAGCTAGGTGAAGGGGTGGGGACTGGACAGAGTGTCAGAAGCATGCGAAACACCCTGTGTAATGGCGTAGAGGTCAGTATGAGTAGGCTGCTCTCTAGGAATATGAGATAGATATGGAGCCAAGTGTGCAAGTTGCAGAGGAGCAAAGAGCAGACTGGTACTGCTCAGGTCCCACTGAATTTAGCCTTCCTGAAAAATTTGTATTTTAACTCAGGTTAATGTAATTAAATCCTGAATCTACCCTTCTGGGGTCTGTGACCTTGGTCAAGTCCCTTGGCTTTGGTAGTATCGGAAGTTTATTAGTTTTGCCTTCAGTATTAACTCTCCCTCCAATACTTTAAAAAAAAAAATACCTAAGGAAATGAGCTGTTTTTCTAAAGGCCTGCACATAATAGGTATACCCAGGAAAGCTGGTGGGTTGGTGAGTGTCCAGGGCTCTGTAGTAAAGAAGGACAGCATCTCAGGCTTATTATTCAGCCATGACCACAAAAGCCAGCTTAGACCTGTGCCCATCACCTTGTACTGGCAGCTGAGAACACTGTAAAGGCAATAACCAGGATGGAAAATTCCATCTTCCAAGTTCTTGAAAAGCCTATTCCCTGGAGCTCCAGTGAAATGGGAGAATTTTGTTTGTGTGATTCTAGGCAAGAGAAGTATGTTTTTTTCTGGAGGAAGAGGAATAGTTTATGATTAGAAGGGTATTTCTTTAGTTTTTTTGGTTTTTTTTTTTTTTTTGAGATATAATTGACATATAACAGTTTCAAGTGTACAGATTATTATTTGATATTTATATATATTATAAAATGAACACCACAGTAAGTCTAGTCAATATCTATCACAGTTTTTTTTTTCCTTGTGATGAGAACTTTTAAGACCCACTCTCTTAACTTTCAAATATTTGATACAGTATTAACTATAATCACCATACTGTACATCACATCCCTTTGACTTATTTATTTTATAATTGGAAATTTGTACCTTTTGATCCCTTTCACCCATTTTGCCCACCACCTACTTCCCACCCCCCACATTTGGCAGCCACCATTCTGTTCTTTCTCTATGATCTGGGTTTTGTTTTGTTTTGTTTCATTTTTCAGATTCCACATATAAGTGAGATCAAAAGGTATTGGTCTTTATGTATCAGACTCATTTTATTTGGCATAATGCCCTCAAGGTCCATCCATGTTGTCACAAATGGCAAAATTTCCTTCTTTTTATAGCTGAGTAATATTCTATTTTCTTTATCCATTAATCTATTGATGGACACTTCAGATATTTCTATATCTTGGCTACCATACATAATGCTTCAGTGAACATGGGGGTGAAGATAACTTTTCAAGTTAGTGTTTTTTTTTTTTTTCTCCCAGTAAATACCCAGAAGTGGAATTTCTCGTTCATATGGTAGTTCTATTTCTCATAATTCTCTGATGTTTTGCATAATTATTATCAGATTAATAAAACTACTGAAAATAGAACATTAGTCTCAGTTTGGATTCTCAAAATAGACAGCACTTTTGGTTACAAGGTCTTAATCTTTTTTTTTTTAATCTCAATAGTCATTTTTCTTTCTGATCTTTGTGTACTACCCAGTTGTTGCACATAGGTCACTCTGTGTCCTGTCTTAAACTATAATTTTCCATATGGAAGGGGTTCCACATTCAGTTATGACATCTTCCCATAGATCTGTTCTGCTATTGATCTGCTCTCTCAGCATATTCAGCAGTTTATGGGTGTGGTATGTATGTATGTATGTGTGTAGTATTTAATTTTAATTCCATTGTAGTTAACATACAGTGTAATATTCATTTCAGGTGTATAATATAGTGATTCTACAATTCTATATATTAATAAGTGATCATCATGATAAGTATACTCTTAATCTCCTGCATTTGCAAATATCTTCTCCCATTCAATAGGTTGTCTTTTTGTTGTGTTGATTGCTTCCTTTGCCATGCAGAAGCTTTTTATTTTGATGTAGTCTCAATAATTTATTTTTGCTTTTGTATCCCTTCCCTCAGGAGACTTATCTAGAAAAATGTTGCTATAGATGATGTCAGAGAATTTACTGCCTGTGCTATCTTCTAGGAATTTTATGGTTTCAGGTCTCCCATTTAGGTCCTTAATCCATTTTAAGTTTATTTTTCCATATGGTGAAAGAAAGTGGTCCAGTTTCATTTGTTTGCATGTAGATATCCAATTTTATCAACACCATTTGTTGGAGAAACTGTCTTTTTCCCACAGCATATTCTTGTCTTCTTTGTCAAAGATTGATTGACCATAGATTTGTGGGTTTATTTCTGAGCTCTCTATTCTGCTCCATTGATCTATGTGTCTGTTTTTGTGCCAGTACCATACTGTTTCAATTACCACAGATTTGTAGTATATCTGCAAATCTGGGAGTATAATACCTCCAGTTTTATTCTTCTTTTCAAGATTGCTTTGACTATTCTAGGCTTTTGTAGTTATATACAAATTTTAGCATTGTTTCTTCTAGCTCTGTGAAAAATGATGTTGGTATTTTGATAGAGATTGCATTAAATATGTAGATTGTTTTAGGTAGTATGGACATTTTAATAATATTTGTTCTTCAATCCATGAGCATGGAATATCATTCCATTTGTTTGTGCTATCTTCAATTTCTTTCATTAATGTTTCATAGTTTTCAGAGTATGAAAAGTCTTTGAGTCTTTCACCTCCTTGGTTACGTTTATTCCTAGGTATTTTATTCTTTTTGTGCAATTGTAAATGGGATTGTTTTCTTAATTTCTCTTCTACTTCATTATTGTATAGAAATGCAACCCATTTTTGTATATTAACTTCTTACTTTGCAACTTTACTGAATTCATATATAAGTTCTGATAGTTTTTTGGTGGAACCTTTAAGGTTTTCCATGTATAGTATCACATTATTTTGCAAATAGTGCAAGTTTTATTTCTTCCTTAACAATTTGAATGCCTTTTATTTATTTTTCTTGTCTGAATGCTGTGTCTAGGACTTCCAGTACTATGTTGGATAGAGGTCATAAAAGTGGACATCCTTGTCCTACTCCTGATCTTAGGGAAAAAGTTCTCAGTTTTTCATCATTGATGTATTAGCTATGGGTTTTTCATTTTGGCCTTTATTATGTTGAGATATGTTCCCTCTAAGCATACTTTGTTGAGGATTATTATCATGTATGGATGTTGTACTTTGTTAAATGCATTTTCTGCATCTATAGAAATGATCATAGTGTTTTTATCCTTTTTCCTATTGATGTTATGTATCAGACTGATTGATTTGTGAATATTGAACCACTCTTGCAACCCAGGAATAAATCCCACTTGATTGTGGTAAATTATTTTTTAATGTATTGTTGGATCCAGTTTGCTAATATTTTGTTGAGGATTTTTGCATCTGTGTTCATCAGAGATATTGGCCTGTAGTTCTCTTTTTTTGGTAGTGTCTTTACCTGGTTTTGGTACCCAGATAATGCTGGCCTTATAAAATGAACTTGGAAGTT
The DNA here is from genome assembly GCF_964656455.1 of Halichoerus grypus. Classification (NCBI taxonomy): domain Eukaryota; kingdom Metazoa; phylum Chordata; class Mammalia; order Carnivora; family Phocidae; genus Halichoerus; species Halichoerus grypus. The sequence goes on from NC_135714.1 coordinate 47,933,907, forward strand.
TTCCTTCCTCTTCTATTTTTGGAGTACTTTGATAAGAATTGGTATTAATTCCTCTTTAAATGTGTGGTAGAATTCACCTGGGAAGCTTCCTCTTGGATTTTGTTTCTTGGGAGATTTTTTTATTACTGATCCAAATACTGATTACTGGTAATTGGTCTGTTCAAATTTTCTATTTCTTTCTGATTCAGTTTTGAAAGTTTATAGGTTCCTAGGAATTTACCCATTTGTTCTGTGTTGTCCAGTTAGTTGTAATATAATTTTTATAATATTCTTTGGGGGGGGTTATTTTTATTTTTTTTAATTTAATTTTATTATGTTATGTTAGTCACCATACACTGCATCATTAGTTTTTGATGCAGTGTTCAATGATTCATTGTTTGCGTATAACACCCAATAATCCATGCAATATGTGCCCTCCTTAATACCCATCACTGGGCTAACCCATCACCCCAACCCCTCCTCTCTAAAACCCTAAGTTTGTTTTTCAGAATCCATAGTCTCTCATGGTTCATCTCCCCCTCTGATTTCTCCCCCTTCATTTTTCCCTTCCTACTAACTTTTTTTTTTAACATATAATGTATTATTTGTTTCAGAGGTACAGGTCTGTGATTACACAATTCACAGTGCTCACCATAGCACATACAGTCCCCAGTGTCCATCACCCAGCCACCCCATCCCTCCCACCCACCCCCACCACTTAAGCAACCTTCAGGTTGTTTCCTGAGATAAAAGTCTCTTATGGTTTGTCTCCACTCTGGTTTCATCTTGTTTCATTTTTTTTCCTCCCTTCCCCTATGATCCTCTGTCTTGTTTCTCAAATTCCTCATATCAGTGACATAATATGATACTTGTATTTTTCTGATTGACTTATTTCACTTAGCATAATACCCTCTAGTTCCATCCATGTTGTTGCAAATGGCAAGATTTCATTTTTTTGATAGCTACATACTATTCCATTGTATATATATATACCACATCTTCTTTATCCATTCATCTGTTGATGGACATCTTGGTTCTTTCCATAGTTGGCTATTGTGGATATTGTTGCTATAAACAGTGGGGTGCACATACCCCTTCGGATCACTACATTTGTATCTTTGGGGTAAATACCCAGTAGTTCAATTGATGGGTCATAGGATAGCTCTATTTTCAAATTTTTGAGGAGATTCCATACTGTTTTCCAGAGTGGCTGCATTACCTTGCATTCCTACCAACAGTGTAGGAGGGTTCCCCTTTCTCTGCATCCTCTCCAACATCTGTCATTTCCTGACTTGTTAATTTTAGCCATTCTGACTGGTGAGAGGTGGTATCTCATTTGAGGTTTTGGTTTGTATTTCCCTGATGCTCAGTGATGTTGAAAACCCTTTCATGTGTCTATTGGCTATTTGGATGTCTTCTTTGCAGAAATGTCTGTTCATGTCTTCTGCCCATTTCTTGATTGGATTCTTTGTTCTTTTGGTGTTGAGTTTGATGAGTTCTTTATAGATTTTGGATACTAGCCCTTTATCTGATATGTCATTTGCAAATATCTTCTTCCATTCTGTCAGCTGTCTTTTGGTTTTGTTGACTGTCACCTTTGCTTTGCAAAAGCTTTTTATCTTGATGAAGTCCCAATAGTTCATTTTTGCCCTTGCTTCCCTTGCCTTTGGCGATGTGTCTAAGTTGCTGCAGCTGAGGTCGAAGAGGTTGCTGCCTATATTCTCCTCGAGGATTTTGATGGATTCCTGTCTCACACTGAGATCTTTCATCCATTTTGATTCTATTTTTGTGTGTAGTGTAAGGAAATGGTCCAGTTTCATTCTTCTGTATGTGGCTGTCCAATTTTCCCAACACCATGTGTTGAAGAGACTGTCTTTTTTCCATTAGACATTCTTTCCTACTTTGTCGAAGATTAGTTGACCATAGATTGGGGGTCCATTTCTGGGCTCTCTATTCTGTTCCATTGACCTATGTGTCTGTTTTTGTGCCAGTACCATACTGTCTTGATGATGACAGCTTTGTAATAGAGCTTGAAGTCCAGAATTGTGATGCCACCAGCTTTGCCTTTCTTTTTCAACATTCCTCTGGCTATTCGGGGTCTTTTCTGGTTCCATACAAATTTTAGGATTATTTGTTCCATTTCTTTGAAAAAAGTTGATGGTATTTTGATAGGGATTGCATTAAATGTGTAGATTGCTCTAGGTAGGATTGACATTTTCACAATATTTGTTCTTCCAGTCCATGAGCATGGAATGTTTTTCCATTTTTTTGTGTCTTCCTCAGTTTCTTTCTTGAGTATTCTATAGTTTTCTGAGTACAGGTTCATTGCCTCTTTGGTTAGATTTATTCCTAGGTATCTTATGGTTTTGGGTGCAATTGTAAATGGGATCGACTCCTTAATTTCTCTTTCATCTGTCTTGTTGTTGGTGTATAGGAATGCCACTGATTTCTGTGCATTGATTTTATATCCTGCCATTTTATTGAATTCTTGTATGAGTTCAAGCAGTTTTGGGGTGGAGTCTTTTGGGTTTTCCACATAAAGTATCATATCATCTGCAAAGAGTGAGAGTTTGACTTCTTCTTTGCTGATTCAGATACCTTTTATTTCTTTTTGTTGTATGATTGCTGAGACTAGGACTTCCAGTAGTATGTTGAATAACAGTGGTGATAGTGGACATCCCTGCCATGTTCCTGACCTTAGGGGAAAAGCCCTCAGATTTTTCCCATTGAGAATGATAATTCACTATGGGTTTTTCATAGATGGCTTTTATGATATTGAGGTATGTACCCTCTATCCCTACACTCTGAAGAGTTCTGATCAAGAAAGGGTGCTGTACTTTGTCAAATGCTTTTTCTGCATCTATTGAGAGGATCATATGGTTCTTGTTCTTTCTTTTATTAATGTATTGTATCACATGGATTGATTTGAAGATATCAAACCAACCATGCAGCCCAGGAATAAATCCCACTTGGTCGTGGTGAATTTTTTAATGTACTTTTAATGTACTGTTGGATCCTATTGGCTAGTATTTTGGTGAGAATTTTTGTATCCATGTTCATCATGGGTATTGGTCTGTAATTCTCCTTTTTGGTGGGGTCTTTGTCTGGTTTTGGGATCAAGGTAATGGTGGCCTCATAAGACGAGTTTGGAAGTTTTCCTTCCATTTCTATTTTTTTGGAACACTTTCAAAAGAATAGGTATTAATTCTTCTTTAAATGTTTGGTAGAATTCCCCTGGGAAGCCATCTGGCCCTGGACTCTTGTTTGTTGGGAGATTTTTGATGACTGCTTCAATTTCGTTAGTGGATATGGGTCTGTTCAGGTTTTCTATGTCTTCCTGGTTTGGTTTTGGTAGTTTATAGGTCTCTAGGAATGCATCCATTTCTTCCGGATTGTCTAATTTGCTGGCATATTGTTGCTCATAATATGTTCTTATAATTGTTTGTATTTCTTTGGTGTTGGTTGTGATCTCTCCTCTTTCCTTCATGATTTTATTTATTTGGGTCATTTCTCTTTTCTTTTTGATAAGTCTGGCCAAGGGTTTATCGATCTTATTAAGTCTTTCAAAGAACCAGCTCCTAGTTTCATTGACATAGTCTACTGTTCTTTTGGTTTCTATTTCATTGATTTCTGCTCTGATTATTATTTCTCTTCTCCTGCTGGGTTTAGGCTATATTTGCTGTTCTTTCTCCAGCTCCTTTAGGTATAGGGTTAGGTTGTGTATTTGAGACCTTCCTTGTTTCTTGAGAAAGGCTTGTATTGTTATATACTTTCCTCTTAGGACCACCTTTGCTGCATCATTAGGATTTTGAACAGTTGTGTTTTCATTTTCATTTGTTTACATGAATTTTTTTAATTCTTCTTTAATTTCCTGGATGACCCATTCATTCTTTAGTAGGATGCTCTTTAACCTCCATGTATTTGAGTTCTATCCAATTTTCCTCTTGTGATTGAGTTCTAGTTTCAAAGCATTGAGGTCTGAAAATATGCAGGGAATGATCCCAGCCTTTGGGTATCAGTTGAGACCTGATCTGTGACCTTGGATGTGATCTATTCTGGAGGATGTTCCATGGGCACTAGAGAAGAATGTGTATTCTGTTGCTTTGGGATGGAATGTTCTGAATATATCTGTGAAGTCCATTTGGTCCAGTGTGACATTTAAAGCCTTTGTTTCCTTATTGATCTTTTGCTTAGATGATCTGTACATTTCAGTGAGGGGGCTGTAAAGTCCCCTACGATTATTGTATTGTTGTTAATGTGTTTATTTGATTTTATTAATTGGCTTATATAATTGGCTGTTCCCATGTTAGGGGCTTAGATATTTACAGTTGTTAGATCTTCTTGTTGGATAGACCCTTTAAGTAGGATACAGTGTCCTTCCTCATCTCTTATTCTAGTCTTTAGTTTAAAATCTAATTTGTTTGATATAAGGATTGCCACCCCAGCTTTCTTTTGATGTCCATTAGCATGGTAAATGGTTTTCCACCCCCTCACTTCCAATCTGGAGGTGTCTTTGGGTCTAAAATGAATCTCTTGCAGACAGCATATCGATGGGTCTTGTTTTTTTTCTTTTTTTTTTTTTTTTTTATACTGTGTCTTTTGATTGGGGCATTTAGCCCATTTACATTCAGGGTAACTATTGAAAGATATGAATTTAGTGCCATTGTATTTCCTGTAAGGTGACTGTTACTGTATATTGTTTCCATTCCTTTCTGGTCTATGTTACTTTTAGGCTCTTTCTTTGCTTAGACTACCCCTTTCAGTATTCTTGTAGGGATGGTTTGGTGTTTGCAAATTCTTTTAGTTTTTGTTTGTCTGGGAAGCTTTTTATCTATCCTTCTATTTTCAGTGACAGCCTAGCTTGATATAGTATTCTTTGCTGCATATTTTTCTCATTTAGTGCTCTGAATATATCATGCCAGTCCTTTCTGGCCTGCCAGGTCTCTGCGGATAGGTCTGCTGCCAATCTAATGTTCTACCATTGTAGGTTACAGACCTCTTGTCCCGAGCTGCTTTCAGGATTTTCTCTTTGTCTCTGAGAGTTGTAAGTTTTACTATTAGATGTTGGGGTGTTAACCTATTTTTATTGATTTTGAGGGGGGTTCTCTTTGCCTCCTGGATTTTGATGCCTGTTTCCTTCCCCAAATTAGGGAAGTTCTCTGCTGTAATTTGCTCCAATATCCCCTGTGCCCCTCTCTCTTTCTTCTAATTCTGGGATCCCAATTATTCTAATGTTGTGTAGCTTTATGGTATCACTTCTCTCTCAAATTCTCCCCTCCTGATCCAGTAGTTGTTTATCTCTCTTTTTCTCAGCTTCCTTATTCTTCATCATTTGGTCTTCTATATCACTCATTCTCTCTTCTGCCTCATTTATCCTAGCAGTAGAGTCTCCATTTTTTTATTGTACCTCATTAATAGCCTTTTTGATTTTGACTTGGTTAGATTTTAGTTCTTTTATTTTTCCAGAAAGGGAATCTCTAGTATCTGCCATGCTTTTTTCAAGTCCGGCTAGTATCTTTATAATTGTCATTCTGAACTCTAGTTCAAACATCTTACTAATGTCCATATGGATTAGGTCCCTGGCAGTCGGTACTGCCTCTTGTTCTTTTTTTTTTGAGGTGAGTTTTTCCATCTTGTCATTTTGTCCAGAGGAGAATAGATGAATGAGAGAACAAAATGCTAACAGGGTAACAATGACCCCAGGAAAATATGCACTAAACAAATCATAAGAGACCCAAAACCAGGGGGAAAAGAAAGGGAAAGAAAAATAAAAAGACTATTTTTTTTAGTGAATTGATCAGGGCCACACACTAGATTCTGGGTGTATTTTGGTCTGTTAGGAGAAACTGCCTCCCAAAATTTTAAAGAAAGAAAAACTTATATATGTACAAAAATAAGGGTAAGTATGATGAAAGGATGGAATATGACTGTAAAGATGAAAATTATAAAAGATTTTATAAATGGAATTGATAAGATAAGAAGGTTAAAAAAAAGAAAAAAAATTAAAAATAAAAAGGGAGAGAATGTGATCAGGCAGGAGGCTAGAACAAGGCCATACACTAGAGATTTAAGGTATATTTTGGTCTGTTAGAAGAAACTGTATCCCAAAATTTTAAAGAGAGAACAACTTATATATATACCAAAATAAGGTTAAACAATGAAGGGATAGAATATGACTCTAAAAATGAAAATTAAAAAAGATTTAAAAAAAATCGATAAGATAAGGTGTTGGTTGTAAAAGGGAGAAAGAAAAATTCAAAAAAATATAAAAAAAGAAAAAAGGAAAGAAAATTTAAAAAATTAACTTTGGAAGACTAAAGAATCATGGGGGAAAAAGCCATGAATTCTATGTGCTGTATTCCCCTCGTGCTGGAGTTCTGCCTTTCTCATTGGTCGGTAAACTTGGTCTTGGCTGGCTGTTCTTGCTGATCTTCTGGGGGAGGAGCCTGTTGCAGTGATTCTCAAATGTCTTTGCCCGAGCCAAAATTGCACTGCCCTTGTCAGGGGCCAGGCTAGGTTATCAGCTCGGGTTTGCTCTTGGTAGCTTTTCTTCCCTGCAAGCTTTCTGTAGAGCTTTGGAGGAGGAGAATGAAACTGGCGGCCTCCCAATCTCCCCCCCAGAGTTGCTGAGAACTTGGGGCCCTACTCCTCAGTGAGCCCCCAGAGTAAAGCAGTCAATCACTCCTGTCTCCTCGGTCTCTGGCCCCACTCTGTTCTCACCTGGCCTGTGACCGAGCATTTCTGTCTCTGGCACACGACCCCGTGTGGAGTCTCCAAACCCAGCAGATTCCTGTGGCGGGCTCCCACACTGCTCCTCCCGGGGGAGAAAGGAGAGTCTCCCCAGACCTGCTGCTTGTTGGGTCTCTGCTGGAAGAGCAGTGGCCCAACTCCTCTGTGGATCACAGTTTATGGCAACCCCAAGCTGACAGCCCTCCTCAGCTCTGTCTTTGCAGCCGGCTTCCCCACTCTGATACCTGGGAGCTCTGCCACACTCAGGCACCACTGGTCTTTCTGTGACCCTGAGGGTCCCGAGACCACACTGTCCCAGCGAGGGGTTCACCCCCCACTTAGCCACTGGAGCACCGTCCCTCAGCAGAACAGACTTCTAAAAGTCCCGATTTTGTGCTCCGCTGCTCTATCACTTGCCAGAAGCAGCCGATGGAGGCCCCCTCCCCCGCCGTCTATCTTCCTAAATATCGCCTCAGATTCACTTCTCTGCACGTCCTACCTTCCAGAAAGGAGGTCGCTTTTCTGTTCATAGAGTTGCTGCTATTCTTTTCTTCAATCTCCTGTTGAGTTTGTAGGTGTTCAGAATGGTTTGATCCCTATCTAGCTGAATTCCTGGGACCAGACAAAATTTAGGTCTCCTACTCCTCTGCCATCTTGCTCCTCCTCCCCCTATAATATTCTTTTATAATCCCTTGTACTTCTGTGGTATTGGTTGTTATTTCTCCTCTCTAATTTTTGATTTTGTATATTTGTGTCTTTTGTATATTTTGTATATTTGGGTCTTTTCTCCCTCTGTTTCTCTCTCTCTCTCTCTCTTTAGGAGTCTGGCTAAAGATTTATCAACTCTTGATCCTTTCAAAGAACTACATCTTAGTTTCATTGATCTGTTCTATTGTTTCCTTAGTATCTAGTTTACTTCTTCTCTAATCTTTATTATTTCCTACTATTGGTTTTGGGGTCTGTTTGTTCTTCTTTGCTAGTCTTTTAGGTGTGAGGTTAGATTGTTTATTTGAGATTTTTCTTGCTTCTTGAGGTAGGCCTGCATTGCTATAATTTTCCCTCTTAGATCAACTTTTGCTGCATCTGAAAGATGTTGAGCATTGTGTTTTCATTTTCATTGGTCTCCATGTATTTTTTATTTTCTCTTTGATTTCTTGGTTGACCCATTCATTGTTTAGTATTATTTAACCTCCACGTATTTGTGTTCTTTCCACATTTTTTCTTGTGGTTGATTTCTAGTTTCATAGCATTGTGTCATCCCTATGCAGGGGCCATGCTAAATCTTCTCTGTATCATTCCAATTTTAGTATATGTGCTACCAAAGCAAGCAGTCTCATTTCTAACATCATGATTGGTAGAGATGCATGGAATGACTTCAGAATTTTTTAAATTTGTTGAGGCTTTTTTTGTGTCCTAATATGCGATCTACTCTAGAAAATGTTCTGTGTGCCCTTTAAAAGATTGTGTATTCTGCTGGAATGTTCTAAATATTCTGTTAGATCCATCTGGCCCAATGTGTCTTTCAAAGCCACTACTTCCTTGTGTTTTTTTTTTTTTTTTTAAGTTTTTATTTAAATTCCAGTTAGTTAACATACTGTGCAATATTAGTTTCAGGTGTAACTATAGTGAACCCACACTTCCATACAACACTTAGTGCTCATCACAACAAATACACTCCTTAATCCCCATCACCTATTTGACCCATCCCTCCACCCACCTCCTCTCTTGTAACCATCAGTTTGTTCTCTATAGTTAAGAGTCTATTTTTTGGTTTGTGCCTCTCTCTTTTATCCCCTTTGCTCATTTGTTCCGTTTCTTAAATTCCACATATAAGTGAAATCATATGGCATTTGCCTTTCTCTGACTGACTTATTTTGCTTAGCATAATATAGCATAATATTTTCTAGTCCAGCCATGTTGTTGCAAATGCCAAGATTGCATTCATTTTTATGGCTGAGTAATATTCTATTATATATTGATATATATCGATATATATATGTATGTATATATATTATATAAAAGGATGTAAAGAATACATGTCTCACATCTTTTTTATTCTTTACATCCTTTTATTTTGTGAATCCTTTGACTGGATTTTTATAGCTATATTTATTTTACTGCTTTGGTTCTTCCTACTTTTCTTACTCCTATTTATGGTGTTTTATTTCCACTCAAAGAATACCCTTTAACATTTCTTGTAGGGCTGGTTTAGTGGTCATGAATTCCTTTAACTTTGTCTGGGAAACTATCTTTCCTATTCTGAATGACAGTTTGCTGGTAAGAGTATTCTTGGCTACAGTCTTTTTGTTTTGTTTTGTTTTGTTTTGTTTTTTCCTTTCAGCACTGTGAATATATCATGCCACTCCCTTCTGGCCTGTAGAGTATCTGCTGAAAATTCAATTGATAGCCTTATGGGGTTTCCTTATACATAAGTTTTCCTTTCTCTTGCTTTCTTTCTCTTTTCCTTTCTCTTGCTGCTTTTAAAATTCTCTCTTTATCACTACTTTTTGCGATTTTACTTACTAGGTGTCTTGGTGTGGACCTCCTTGAGTTGGTTTTGTTAGGGGCTCTCTGTGCATCCTGGATCTGGATTTCTGTTTCCTTCCCCAGATTTGGGGAGTAGCTATTATTTCTTATATTTTTTATATATTTTCTGCTCCTTTTTCTCTCTTCTTCTTTTCGGATCCCTACAATGGGAATGTTATTACCCTTGATGCTGTTGCTGAGTTCCCTAAGTCTCTTTTCACTTTTTAAGTTTTTTCTTTCTCTCCTGTTCAGCTTTATTTTTTTCCATTACTCTGTCTTTCAGGTCGCTGATATGTTCTTTTGCTTCCTCAGCCTTCTATTTATTTCATCTAATGTATTTTTAATTTCAGCTGTTGAGTTTTTTATCTCTCGTTCTTTTTTTTATTTTTTTAATACTTTTTAAGGGTTTCAATGATGTTCTGCACTCTTTTCTCAAGTCTAGTGAGTATCTTTATGGCCATTACTCTCTCTTTCAGGCATAGTTTTTATCTGTATTTTGTTTAGCTCTCTTGCTTTGATTTTGTCCTGTTCTTTCATTTGGGGCATATTCTTCTGTCTCCTCATTTTGTCTAATTCTGTGTCTGTTTTTATGTGTTAAGAAAGTCAGCTACAGGGCGCCTGGGTGGCTCAGTTGGTTAAGCGACTGCCTTCGGCTCAGGTCATGATCCTGGAGTCCCGGGATTGAGTCCCACATCGGGCTCCCTGCTCAGCGGGGAGTCTGCTTCTCCCTCTGACCCTCCCCCCTCTCATGCTCTCTATCTCATTCTCTCAAATAAATAAATAAATAAATATTAAAAAAAAAAAAAAAAGAAAGTCAGCTACATCTCCTGCTCTTGAAAGTAGTGGCCTTATGAAGAAAAGGTCCTTTAGTGCCCTAAAGTGTGATGTCCCCTGTTCACCAGAACCTGTGTGCCGCATGTGCCCTTCTGTTATACCTGAGCTCTGTTTGCCTTTAGTCCAGTCAGCTGCAATGGCTCTCTTTGCCTGTTGTGGGCAGGGTTTATTCCTTGTGTTGTTAGTGGCCAGTGTGGGGCTTCCTTAGACTTGTGTTGAGACAGACGAGGCATTTGCCAGAGCTATAGTAGTACCAAACTGCAGGGTGCTTTCCCTTTGTTGTGTCCTGAGAAGCTTTCACTGGTAGGCGGGGCCTGCCATGAGACCAGATATCTTCCTCCAGCCCACTTCTGGGGCTGAAGTGGGACTGGTGTATGTGGTTATCTTCCCCTGTCTCTGGGGCAGGAGTCAGTTTGTGGTGGTGCTAACCCCTGTCTCAGCTGCTGGCACACAGCCAGTCTTATGGCACTGCTTTGGATGTACTCTTGCCAAGGGTTTATTGGAAGGGTCAGGTCTCACGAAATGCAGGGGTGGGGTGCATGTTAGAAAGATTCGAGCAGGCCTGCTGTGGGAGAGGACATGGAACCACTTTAGAAAACTCCCGTGGCAGGGTTGGAGGGAGTGGATGTACAGGAGAACAGTAGTCATGCAGTGACAGCCAAGTTCTACACTGGTCCACTGCAGGAAGGAACTTGCAGCCACCCCAACTTCCAACCAAAGTCAGGTGGGTTGCAGGGGGCAGAGCCACAGAAGCATGGGCATGGGGTGCTATTATCAAGCTAGGTGGAAAGTGTTGTGCTATCTTGGTTCCTGCAAGTGTCTGTGTATCTAGGCTGTCAGGCAGAGAAAGGAAATGAGGTCTACCAGCTCCTTGGTTCCTGGAGAAGTCTCCCAATGATCCCTACCCCTCCAGCATATGCTTTAAGATTAATAAACAAATCTCCTTCCCAAATACCCCAGACATTTTTCAGACTTCTGCTCCTATGTTGTATCTCTTTGGGGCTATTTGTTGTGCTATCTCTTTAAGGGCAGGGACTCAGTTTCTTCTTACTCTCCCAGTTCTTTTAGAGCCAAGCCTGCTGATTTTTAAAGTTCCAGGTGTTAAGCCCACTGATCATAAGAACTTGTGAAATTATGGGTCGCCTGGGTGGCTCAGTCGTTCGGCGTCTGCCTTCAGCTCAGGTCATGATCCCAGGGTCCTGGGATCAAGCCCCGCATCGGGCTCCCTGCTCCATGGGAGGCCTGCTTCTCCCTCTCCCACTCTCCCTGCTTGTGTTCCCTCTCTCGCTGTGTCTCTCTCTGTGAAACAAATAAAATCTTTAAAAAAAAAAAAAAAAAAGAACTTGTGAAATTATGCCCTTCTGGTTTCAAAGCCAAATGCCCTTATGGTTCCCTGTACCTGGGGTGCCTGGTGTGAGGGACTCTTTCTTTTCTCTTGGGACAGTCACATCGGTCCATTTAGCTTGCCACCATGTCTCTATCTTTCCTACCCTTTTTGATGTGGCCTCTGCTCTACATTTGGCTATGGACAATCTTTCTGCCAGACTTTGGGTCATTTTCTGTGTTATTTACACTGATGTAGGTGTTGTCTAGTTGTATACATGAGATGAGGTGAGCTTAGGATCCTTCTATTCTGCCATCATCCCCAGACAGCCCATGGTATTTTCTTTTTTTGTCCCTAGATTTTTCTAGAGAAACCATCAGTTGCACTACAAACATCTATCTACCCATTGCCATTTCCAGAATTACAAAAACATTTCTCTGTGCTCACTACAGTTTCCCAATTTTAATCACTCATGAATTTGTATAAGTTGGTTATCCAAAGTAACCTATCAGTATGTTTTAACTCCTCAAGTTTATTCCACCTTTAGCAATACTTTTACCAAATATAGTCCATATGTCTAGGCTATTATTTGCAAATACTTTTATGATTTAAACATGGATGCTAGTCTCCTGCCCTTGATATTTAATTGCATATTTAATTCGCACTATAATCATATGACTTAAGAAGGAGATGTGGTTCTACTAAGTATGATGTAGGGTTCTACTAAAAACTCCCTATGTTTTATGTATTATACAAAGTTATTACACCCAGATGTCTTAATTTTAAGCCAATAACATACCAATTTTGGACTACCTAGTGACTCAGCATCTCCCATGTTTCTACAACACCGTTACTGTGGTATCTGAATAGTAGAGATATATCTTTGGTTTGTTTGTTTTTAAACTGTTCTGAAAGGAGGTAGTGGGGATAAACACAGAGGATAAACTGTCACTGTATGTAATATGAAATTTAATATATATATATATATATCCTAGAATTATCAAATTTCTCTGGGCAGTAACTATCAATGGAATGGGACTCTTCTATGAGTTATGCTGCAAAGCTTAAGGCAGCATTCTTGACAATTTTTTCAGGGAATTGGAGTCAAATACAATTAAAGTATGTAAAGCAATATGAAATGTCCATACCAATTTTCAAGAAGACAATATGGCCTTAGAAATGTTTTAATGGACTTCACACAATTCAATTTTACATCTTCCATGCTGTGAAAATCAATTCATATTTTAGAACCATCATCTATAAATTCCTTAAAGGACGGTATGTCCCAAATCAATTTTGTGATTATTACCTACTTCTTTGTAAACTTTGGATATATTCTTAGTATAATGTAAGTCATGTACATGAAAAATTGTAGCAACTCAAAACAATAAGACTTGTTTTAGGCAATAGTGCTTTGAATGTTTTAAAAAAGTTGGTTCTGCTATCTAACATAGATTACCATAATTAATAAGAGCTGTGCAATTCATCTATGGTATAATTTTTTATTGTGTCATTCCTGAGAGATTAAAATTTGCATGCATTTTTTGAATTTCCTTGTATAAAGAAAAAGTAGATTACATTTTCATAACAGTTTTAGAAAATGTAATTTTTTTGTAAAAATTCTTTTCCTTTGCTGTTTCAATTTTTTTCTTTCTTAAACAGCCAAGTATTATTTTTTTGTTTGTTTTGTAAGAACTCTTGCAAGAAATCTTAAACAGGAATCTAAACTTTCTTTTGAAGGCTATAATTTATAGAGAGAAAATATGTGCTTGAGAAGCAAACAAAAACCACAACAAAATCTCTATAAGCCAAAGGACAAAATAAAAAATATATTATAAAAATATATTATATATAAGTCTTTCATTTTCCAAAATACTTAAAATGAATCTTTAGTGTTATATTTTCCATAATTTATAAACTGTCTTTCCTCTATGAAAATTCAACATTCTTGGTTTTGCTTTACTCATTGGTCTTTATCTCCCTCACTGGCTCCTCTTTCTTCCCTCAAAAGAATATATTCTGCGACCTGAAAAGCATTGCCATCACTTCTTTAAATTCTATGCTCCTTAACAAGACCATTTTCAAATTTTCAAATATTGACCTCTATCTCCATATTTCAGACAAACTGTCAAATTAAATGATTCCTAATGCTTTTTTATAGCATAACATCAAACTCATCCCTGTCTAAAATGTGCTTTTTCTCTAAATTTCTCTATCTATGTGCTTTTTCTCTCAATTTCTCTGACAGGATTAACCTAATAATATAATGTCTCACTCTTAGTTGGTACTTAAAAAAGTAGAATGAATTGTATCACATTTTTTTCTACTTCTTACACTGAAAACTCTCATATTTTTTCATGCCCTATTCTCTCTCTTCAAAGACTGAGGTTTAACTTCCAATTTTTTCTTGGGATTCTTCTTTTACATTGACTACATGAATGAAAGGTGATTATGATTTATCAGTGTAGGTTCATCAGTTGTAACAAATGTACCACTCTGGTGGGGGATGTTGGAAATATAGGAGACTATGCATGGATGGGGGCAGGATGTATCTGGGAAATGTCTATATCTTCCTCTCAATTTTGCTGTGAACCTAAAATTGCTGTAAACATTTAAAAAAATAAGTTTTAAAGTTATTTTTATTAATTTTTTCCAATGGATACTTAAATTAGTCTTCTTGGTTTTCCACCTAATTATAAGTCCTGAACAATGTGCTTGCTTTTCTGTCTGCATCTGCTTTTGTTCCTAATGTGTCACCATGATTCCAACCAAACTGATACTGCACTTTAAATTTCTTATAAAGATTTCATTCCTTTAGATACATTGTGCTTGCTATTGTTCCAATTCTTAATAATCTTCTATCTCTTCATATATCAAATCTTACTAATGCTTAAAAGCCCAACATACATTTCACTCATTTCAGGAAGGTTTTTCTGAACATACTGTCCCCCTCCCCCCTTGTTAAGAATTAAAACATGCTGGGCTTTGGTAACAGACAGAACAGGATCTAAATGTTAATTCTGTGTCTTACTATCTTGTGACCTTGGACACATTTCCTGAATTTTTTTTTTTAATTTTCAGATTCCTTAAGCATTAGAATGGGACTGTGTATCTAATTCACATCATTTTGTAGACTGGTTTAACTCTATATGTACGTAAGTGTGCGTACATATGTGTGTTTGCATACAGTTTCCTGTATATAGACATAGCAACTGTTCAATAAATTGTTCCTACAATTGTTTCCATAGCACTTCTTTCTTTTCCACTCATTTAATTATCGATCACATATTTAGCAGGTATAATGCCACATTTATGGATGCTGTCCCAGTTCTCTCCACTTTTCTAACTCTATGTATGAGTTCAGTATTTTAGTTATTTTCAATATCTCACAACACCAAACAGAGAAGTCACTTCATAAATATCTTTTGACTTTAGTGGAATATAATTTCCCCCTCAATCTCTGTCATTTAGGTCCAGACAGTCTATAAAGCCTTCAGTTTTAAGAACATCTAGAAGGATTTATAGGTGACCAGAGAATTTTAGGGAAAAGATCTTCCAGATATACAGTATGCAAATACAGTAACAACTTTTTCAAGGCTAGGAACATGAAAACTTAATATATCAACAATGGAAATAATGTAGCATTTTGTATTTTAGCCATATAAGCTGAATATGTTATTTATTTGGGTAGAGTTCTTACATATTAAGCATCACCTAAGTATGAAAGAATTCCTTAAAGTAACATTTATAAAATAAGAGGAAATATTAACAAGTTCTAATCATGCAGCCGCTGGACCCAAAACATAGTATGGAGATCAAGAGCAGGTCCTCAAATCTGAAACACTGGCTATTTGACATTTATTTTAAGAAAGCACTAATGAAAATTTGATAGAAAATAAAGCATGAAACCAAGAAGTATTTTATCATGGGTGGGTTTTAATACCCATCAACTAATAGATGTCAAATATTACTACCTTTTTACCTGCAAAGAAAGTAGAAATAGTAAAAAAAAAAAAAAAAAAAAAAAACCTATATTATTTTTTATATATTTATTCACCATTGCTCTATTTTTAGATGTATAGAAAACTATTTTATAATTAGCTAAAAATAATTTCTAACAGCTCCACCAGTGATTTTTGTCTTTTTCCCTATAGCATGGGTCTTGCATTAAGGTAGATTGGATGGCTTGACTTTCATTATTATGACTCTGAGTGAAATACTCCAAACAGGTTAACCAAAGGCTGACCAAAGTAAGAAACTATTGTGAAATGTATATATGCAATGCACACTGTAATTCATCAAAGTTTTCTGGTTTGGGTTAATAAATTTCCATGATTGGGTAAGAAGTCTGGAAAAGCTGTTTCAACAATAAAGCAAGAAACCAGCTGACCAGACGATAAATAGCCTATAATATAACAAGGAGGAATGACACTAAATCAACATTTGACAAAGAGAAATGTGAACCTGTAGATAGGGCTCTGGCGAATACTCATGTAGATGATTTTAAGTGAAAATTTGAACTGAGGTTGATGGAAAAGCTATTTTGGGAAATGTATTGATATTTATTAGGCATTAAATATCTTATATGGAAATCACTTAAAAATCAACTAAAGGACATCAAAATGGGAAGGGAGGGATGTGTTGCAATTTATCCTAGAAATAATAGCAGAAAATGGTAGACATTAAAATGTTGAGATCACATTTTATCAGTAATACCAAGTACCCAAAGAGTATTTTCCATACATTTAATGTAAATGCTAATATTGGTAGATTATTTGATTACCAAAACACATAACTATTTCCACCTAAACTATGTGTCAAGTATTTAAAAATAGTGTATAGAGGCACCTGGTTTGCTCAGTTGGTTGAATGTCCAACTCTTGATTTTGGCTCAGGTCATGATCTCAAGGTTGTGAGATGGAGCCCGAGTCAGGCTCCAAGCTCAGTGCAGAGTCTGCTTGGGATTCTCTCTCTCCCTCTCCCTCTGCTCCTCCCCCAGCACTCGCTCACTTGCTCTCTTTCTCTTTCTCTCTCTCAAATAAATAAATAAAATATTTTTAAAAATAGCATATAACTCTTTTTTACATAGAGGAAAGCTGAAAATAATATTGCCCAGTGATGATGCTCCACATTGTTATAAACCTCTCATTTTCCTGAACAGTGTATCCAAATTATATTAGCAGTAGTATAAAATAACTAACTTTTCTTGTCAGATCATAATCTAATTATCTTCCATAATATATCGATAATAGTCTTTATAGAAATTAAGGTAATGATTTGCCCTTTGCATCAATAAGGAACAGAAATATGATGACCAAAGTGTCAGAACAGTGTATACACATTTAGATATTTCAGTTCCAAATAGTTTTAGTTAGAACTGTCAAATTCATACCTCAAAATCAAAGGACCAGTTAAAAGTAACTCAATTAGCATACTATAAGCAAAATTACAACTAGATTTATCAATCAGTTAAATTAAAAACATGAACTAATTACAGATACTTACAAGTAAATGTTAAAAACATAAACTGAATTTCCATTGCCTCCTTACAAAAGAACTCCAATTGTTTGCTAGTCTGGCTCTATACCTCAATCCATTTATATTTCTCTGTTCATCTTAACTGATTATTCTTTCAGTTAATGTTATAGGGTACATTGTAGGATCAAACATATTTCTACTGCAAGAGTCACCATTTCCCATTTTTAATACCATAAATAGATCTGGCTTTTCTAGATTCAGCAACTCTGGCTTGTTCTCTGCTTTCACCTACTCCTTTCTTCCCCTCATCTTTTCTGCCATGTTTCTCCCCACACACTTGATTTTCTTCAAACTCATCTGTTAACACACCTTTATCTCTAGTTCTCTCTGATGCTACTTCCTTTCCTTCCCACATTTCCTTTCCCCACATCCCTTTCATATTTCAAGAATTCTCAACTTCTTTCAGATGTTGCCCTTCTTTACAGCTTGATGGGAGGGCTATTTGCCCTTTAGGAAACCTCCATTACAACACTTTGAGAAGAAAGATTGGCATTGCCACCAGGAGGACAATTTTTGCTAAGAATCAAACAAATCTTCTATACTGTTTTCTGTTTCTTCAGTTTAAGGTAACTCCCAGTAGAGTAAAAGCCACATATCAAACAAAGCAGGCCCAAGGAACTGCAGAAATTGAGGTCAGTGTATCTGAGGAATGGCAATTGCTGTTTTGCATTTCTCTTCTTTAATCTATTCTTACCTTCAGTTTCCCTTACATTCCTTTTGACTAGCCTTCGGAATTCATTGACACAGGACCACATACTCTGTTCTCTGTGGGAGGAGGTGGGAATGGAGAAGAAAGATAATGCTGATGCCGTTAACCTCTGGACAGGGTTAGCAATCTCCTCAGTGGTACAGAGGTAGTTGGTGTTCACGGATCTCTTCACTCCTCAGGAGCACCTTCTTGGCTACAACAGTAGACTCTTGTGTAAGCTAAATAGTGAGAATCACTATTTAGGAAGTTAGAATCACCATCAGGAAGATTCCATATAGAGAACTGAGAATTAATGGAGGAAGGAACAGAGTAAGGAGAGAGAAAAGGTAAACAAAACAATGAAAGAGGTAAAAATGGCCAAGTAATCCAATTGTTTCTTTCCAGACTGGACTGTTTCCTGATACTGACACTGTATCCTGTGAGGATCACTCAGGGAGAGTTAATTCTGCTTATCTATTTGTAAATACAATTCTTTTTTAAATCTCAAAGAAAAAGAGTAGGTAAAGATAGTAAGTCAGGACTTGAAAGAATGTTTCAAGAATGGACAGAAAAAAAATGGGGAATGGTCTTAGCTCTGGTTCAGTAATTTATTAGTGTATGAGCTTAAACAAAGTTAGCTCCAGCCATTTCAAATCCTCAAGTATGAAATAAAAATTCTTCATGATCTCTAAATCTCCATATATAGAAGAAACTCACTGAGCATATTTAATAATAATGATAATTCATAATGTATGCAAATGTGCTAACATTTGCGTACATTATGTCATGTAATCACAACAACCTAACTGTGTTTTGAGTGTTATAAATCCTTCTCATTTTATACATAGAGAAACAGAGGAACCAAAGAATTTGATCAATATCATATATCTGATAGGTGATATTGCTGCTATTTACAATCTTAGTCCAAAGCCCAGCATCTAAACCACTAGATTATATATCTTGTCTCTGTCTTCCCAAATTTTTCTTCAAAAAGCGGTACTCCCTTGGCAACCAAATAACCTACCACATTATGCCCATGAAATCTAGATGGTTTTACCTACATTTTGGAGATAGATCTGGCTTTCATAAAAGCTGTTCTAGAATTATCTCTTATAGAATTATATTTATATTATATATCCTCTCAGGGAGTTAGTTATGTTTATAAGGATGTGAGACTCTCGTGGTTGCAGCTGTTTTGCCACCATGATGCTAGACCTTGAATAGGAAGAAGAGCTAAGATGGACAAAGAGAAGTTAGATATTAATGGCACTGTATGAACACTTACATCAAGTAGCATCTGAAGCAATATTTTCCCTAGATAGTTCAATCACATAAGCCAGGCCATTTGGAGTATTCTGCAACTTGCAATAGAAATGGTCAAATCTGACATTTCCCTTCCAGGTTATAAATAGTATTTGTATAATGGTCCTAAACCAAAAACAACAGAATATCCATCAATAAGAAAGTAGATAAATAAATTATAGTCTATCCATATCATGGAACTGACATACAATAACATGCATGAACATCAACTATTTTGTTACATGAAAAAAGCCAGATAGAAAAGAAAAATACTGTAAGAATCTGTTTATATAAAAAATTAGAGAGTGTGGCTGCTCTCAGAAGTGGGAGGTGAATTGACTTGAAAAGGACAGAAAGAATGTTTTGAACTGATGGAAAATTTTATATCTTGTTTTGGGTGGTAGTTTTATGGGAATATTCAACTTTCAAATTTATCAAATAAGATTGATGCATTTTATTTTATATTAATTATTCTTCAATTTCAAAAGGTGATATCCTATTCTATTTATATCAGTAATATTTGTATCTTCTATCCAATATGTTAGCTCTTAATCACGTGTGAGTGTATAATTTAAAAATAAAATTAAATAAAATTAAAAATTAGTTTCCTTGGGGCACCTGGGTGGCTCAGATGGTTAAACGTCTGCCTTCGGCTCAGGTCATGATTCCAGGGTCCTGGGATCGAGCCCTGCATCAGGCTCCCTGCTCAGTGGGGAGCCTGCTTCTCCCTCTCCCACTCCCCCTGCTTGTGTTCCCTCTCTCACTGTGTCTCTCTCTGTCAAATAAATAAATAAAATCTTAAAAAAAATAAAAATAAATAAAAATAAAAATTAGTTTCCTTAGTTGCACTAGCCATATTTCAAGTGCTCAGTGAATACATATAGCTAGTGGCTACTATATTGATCAGCGCAGACAGAGAACATTCCTGTAATTGCAGAATGTTCTGTTGGGCAGTGTCAGTCTAACAGAATGCATTTATTCAGTGTTTGAGCAATAACCATTTTCTGTTGGTGATAATGATTTAATTGATTCCACTGATCCTTCTGACTCTCCTTTTATTTTTCCTCTTTTTTAAAAAAATTTTTCCTCTTTTTTGACAAAAATTTGTCATCATTTCCTCCATTTTATTCTTTGCTTACTTCAATTTGACTTCTGTTCTTATTCTCTTCAGAAAAGGTAATCACAGAGGTTATTAGTGAGCAACTAATCACAAAATTCAGTCAGCCCTTCTTGAACTCATGCCACTGGCAATTTCAGCAGCATTTAGGAGTCACCACTCTCCTTTTCAAAACTCTCTTTTGTTTAGTTATCTGTAAGTCCCACCTGCATTTTCTTCTATCTGATTTTTCCTTCTGTTTTGTTAATGCTCCTTCCTGCTTTAGCCTTATCTGGACTTGGTTAGAATTCTCCAACACTCATTCAAGTAATTTTTCTGAGCAGGAAATGCTTTCTTCAATGAGAACCTTAATGAACCAGAATAATAAATAAAATAGACCCTTCACAAATGCTCTGGTTGATTAAAAGATGAAGTATCCAGAGGACCACACATTATATCCCCATGCCAACCATTGCCTTGACTTTAAACCAAGATAACTCTTCTACTCTCAAATCACTAGCCTTGAGTTTTAACTCCACCTCCTCAACTGGACATTCCTTATATCTTTATTAACAAATGCCCTCTAAAATAGGCCTTGTGCTTGAGCAACTTTATAATCCTGCTAAATGAATCCCCATCTGGCTTCCCTTATTTATTCCTTCTTAATAATTTATTCCTACCTATGTCAGTAATAAGCATATGTACCCTCTTTTTTTTTAGGTTCTTTTTTTAAATTTTTTTTTATTTTATTATGTTATGTTAATCACCATACATTACATCATTAGTTTTTGATGTAGTATTCCATGATTCATTGTTTGCATATAACACCCAGTGCTCCATTTAGTACATGCCCTCTTTAATACCCATTACCAGGCTAACCCATCCCCCCCACCCCCTCCCCTCTAGAACTCTCAGTTTGTTTCTCAGAGTCCATAGTCTCTCATGTACCCTCTTCTTTGATGTCTTCCTTCATCACATTGATCAACATTATACTTTCCATTCTCTCAACAATAGTAGAACCTGTTTTGGAACCATATATGGTCATTGAATCATACCATATCTTTTTTGCAATTAAATGTTACTGTGTAATTACCAAAAAAATATATCTAAATGAGCAGCTACCTGTATTATAATGCATAACAAAAATGTTAGTTGTCATCATTATTATGTATATATTTTGTCTTGAAACCTGGACAGTAAGGCCCTTAATAATAGAAAATTTTTTCCAATAAATTTAGTTATACACCAACAGTGCTTGCCAGGGTTTTATATACATATTATTTATCTGTACAGCACATATTGATTAAAGATGATACTTTGTTCTACACATTTTGGTAATCAGTAAACTTCAAAGATTTTAATTACAACATATGCAAATGATTTGAATGCAAATAGGAACAATAGAGTATAATCCTCTGCTAGATGAAAGAAAAATATAAAGGAAATCAGCTCTGAATTTTAACATCAATGTCTGTTGTTTATTTGATGTTTAACTCCCATGTAAACAATATTTAAAAGAAAACATAAGAGCTCATTGTCAAATCAAACATACTTTCTTGAAACAAAGAGCTAGCACACAATGATACAAGTTGCAGTTCATCCTATAAGCCAACTGCTGCAAGCAGCCTTTTCTCTCCCCTTTGGCAGATGGTACTCATTATGATTGCTCTCAAATGAGAGTGGTTTGAAGCAGGCTTGTATTTACAATTATGGCTCTCACATAAGGAGGTTTACTAGGGTTCTAAAGCTAATTAGCTCTGTCCACATCTCAATATTTTTTGTTCCTCCAGCCCACAGTCATTTTGGCAATCATGGAGAGAGGATAGCCTTGGGAAAGGGCAGAGAAAAACTGAGAATATAGATAAGGCTCTTATGTGTTATTCTTTTTTAAAATATTAGGTTAAAAGAATAATCTTAAAAGCATTGCTATAGTTACAAACCTCACCGGGCATATGACAATTCAAGATACAATGAGACACGAATATTTCTACATAAGAAATATATGTAAAATCTAGGTTTCAGACCTATGCTTGTCTATATTTTTCTGACACATCCGTAGTAGAAAGGTTTGAGGTGATATATATCCATTGATGGGTCCTTAAGCACAGAAAGATGGAGCTCAGTTGAATATCTGATGACATATCTTACTGAGGAATTCATTTTTTTCTCCTAATTTTGAAAAAGGAACATGAATGTACTAATACCAAGATATATTGTTATTATAAAATCCTGAGAGTGTGAGTATAGGAAAAAGAAGTGAAGACTGACTTAAGTTTTATAAATGGGAGTGGCATTCCTGAACAAAGGTAAGTTAGTAAACCAATCACCATCCATCTCCATACAGAGCAAACATCAATCAAAAGCAAAAGTATATTAAAAAGTAAGTTGCTACATGTCATTGATTTTTAATAGTTGCCATAAATAAAATCTTCATAATCAAGATACAGTAGACATATTCGCTGGCAGGCTCACGAAGAGTCTCAAACAAGCCATTTATATCCATAAAATTATGGACCTCGGCCTTCTAAAGCATGGAATTCCTCTGTCTCTGCCTGTGTTTACTAGACTGCATTACTAAACCTTCATTGCTAACCCTCAGAAAAGAGTGTCTTTATATGTAATTATTAGTGTTTTAATTCCTATTCACTAGTTAGATGAGGAAATTTCAAAACAAATCCATTCTAATAAATATATTCTATCCTACAACAGCTTTATGTTTACTTTATCTTAGAATTCATTGAACGAAAGTGGTTTTCCATATAGCCAACCAATAGGTCATCTTTCTTCCTCCCTCCTGCTCTATTTTGATATTACTGAGGAATATTTTATTTCTGGATACATAAATAATTCTTGATACTCTACCCTAAACTCTTAGATATTGTTTTGTTTCTTAATGTTACGCTAAGTATCTTTTCATTAAGAAGGGAGGATGGGTTAGCCTGGTGATGGGTATTAAAGAGAGCACGTTCTGCATGGAGCACTGGGTGTTATATGCAAACAAAGAATCATGGAACACTACATCAAAAACTAATGCTGTGGGCGCCTGGGTGGCTCAGTTGGTTAAGCGACTGCCTTCGGCTCAGGTCATGATCCTGGAGTCCCGGGATCGAGTCCCACATCGGGCTCCCTGATCAGCAGGGAGTCTGCTTCTCCCTCTGACCCTCCTCCCTCTCATGCTCTCTGTCTCTCATTCTCTCTCTCGCAAATAAATAAAATCTTAAAAAAAAAAAAAATTAAAAAAAAACTAATGATGTAATGTATGGTGATTAACATAACATAATACAAATAAATAAATAAATAAAAGTTAAAAAAAAGAAGGTGAAATGAGAGAATGCAAAAATTGGGTATTTCTCAATCATTTGTTCACTGTTGTTCACTCTATTATTTAAATACCAAGAATGCAGGTAACAACTTCCACTAGTCAAGCAAAATTTTGAAATGTATGAACCAAAGCAACTTTCTTTACAGAAAGAAAATGACAGTAAATAGCACAAAGTGTATTTTATCCTAACATTCATCAATATGCTAACTTGAGCTTAAAGGATTTTAGCAGTATATGGAATTGAAAATCTTATATTTTGTAGAACAAAGATTTATCTTGTGAGAATGCCATAACTCTTAGTAATCTTAAGACTATTACCACTAGTCTTTACCTTAGTTTACAGATACTCTGGTATTACAATATTCTTTAGTTGTAAAATATATTTTTTCAAAATAATATATATATATATATATTTCATATAAGAATAGGGAAAGATTTAGAAAAATAAGAAGTTACAAAAGAAGTGCAAACATTTCAACAAGGTGCGTATTTGGAAAAACACATTTCCAAAAATTTACAGTTTTGGTCAAGAGAATGCCATATTTGGCTCATTGATGAAACAGCAAATTTAAGCATTGGGAATTAACATAAAATATTATCCAAAAATTATTTCTAAAACTTATAAAACAGTGAACTAAATGCCAACATGAGTTGAAAAGCTCTAACATTAATAATAGATAAAATCTAGACTAGTGAGAAAGTCATCAAACCAGGGTCTGTGTGACAGTTTATCTACATTCCTAACCAAGAAATTCCTAACCTATATTCTGTTTAACTTGGGTAATTGTCATACAACACTAATTTTTAAAGTTAATTTTTCACATGTAGAGGGTTGTTATTTTTTTAAGCTTTAAAGACACCATAAATTAACATTTGGATTCAGCAATTCTTTATTAACTTGGCCTCAGAATTTGACATATCATATTTTCAATCTCATTCCATAATTTTAAATGCTATGTGCAGTAGTCTAAAAGACTCTATAATTATAGATTAACTGAATACATTAAACGGTTATTATATAATTTAATTCAGTTCCAAAACATGTAAACTTACCTAGTACTTTATTTAAAGAATTTAGAAGCAAGGACAATGCTTTCTGTTTACTAAATATAAATAAATGCAATAGGAAATTGTTGAATTACAAGAATGATAATTTTTTGTTGTTGTTGTTGTTTGTTTGTTTTTTTAAAGATTTTATTTATTTATTTGACAGAGAGAGACACAGTGAGAGAGGGGAACACAAGCAGGGGGAGTGGGAGAGGGAGAAGCAGGCTTCCCGCCGAGCAGGGAGCCCGATGCGGGGCTCGATCCCAGGACCCTGGGATCACGACCTGAGCCGAAGGCAGACGCTTAATGACTGAGCCACCCAGGCGCCCCAAGAATGATAATTTTGTAAGAAACTCTCAACAAATATCATACTGTATAATTATGAGATTTATTGAGAAATAGCAAATATTTTTAGTTAAATATTTTTTTATATTTCAACAAATGTGCATAGACCAGAATAATTTATTAAATAATCTGTTTACATAAGACATTGGAGGGGACTTTTCTAAAGTAATTGCTGAAGATTTTTTTTTTTTTTTCTGTAAATAAGAGTGATAAACTAGAGGTTTTCCTAAGGTTTCTAACTATTTGGAAATCTTTGATTCTATGACTTTTCCTTAATGTGTTTACACTTCAGTTGGATATCAAACTATGGGAAACATAGGCCAATTCTGTGCATGTATATGAAGGCTTCAGGGTAGCCAGGTGGAGGTTTGGATCTACCAATGGTCAGAGCAGAATATATACTTACGTGTTTAGAGCACAAGAATTTCAATCTCACTCTGATTCTGGTTTGAAAAACGTCTAAAATACTAGACTGGTTTCAGGGTAATTATGGCATATTTAATTCAGTTGAGAAAACGAGGACAAAAATAAAGCCCTGTGCTTCTGGGAAGATAATTTATATAGGTTTCAGAGAATAGACGCTAAGGATTTTGCGGTAAAGAGAAATGTTCCCATAGTACAGGTAAAGCTGAACACTTCCCAATTAAGAAGGAAGTTAGACTCTTTGGGTTTAAATCCTGACTATGCTGTTAAAGTGGTACGACCTCTGGCAATGTGCTGATTCTTTCTATGCCTTTTATTTCCTCATTATTAAAATGGTACTTACCACATAGGTCATTAAATAGTTTGATCAATTTATATTAAATAAATTAACACACATAACATGCCTTGTTCATAGTAATTTTTCAATAAATATCAGCTAGAATTTATTGTAATAACCACAAAATATAGAGCATATTGTGTATTTAAAAAACTTTAATATATTATTATACATATGGATTTTTTGTTATTCTATAATTTTCATTAAACAAGTTAAAGATTAGATAAAATTTTAAAAATACATTCTTAAAACGCTCAAATTTTATTATTGGTCAGAAAAATGTGTTAGTTATTTTAATTCACCTTTAAAAGTTTATTTGGAGGTAACAATATTTGTGGAGGTAAGAATCAGATACTATCTGTGCAAGGAGGGAATAGGGTTTCTTTGATGAGAACTAAATAGAAAGTCAAAGAAGATAAGATAGATGACCCACTGCTAAACAGGCACTGTGTAAACATTATTAGAAGGGCAGACAATAAATTGCTACAGATATATAAAGTAAAACAAAACAAACAAAACAAAAACAAACAAACAAAAAACTGCCTTGTAAAATGAAATGCCTTTAGTTTTAAAATAAAGAGCATACAGGGTTGGGACGCCTGGGTGGCTCAGTCGTTAAGCGTCTGCCTTCAGCTCAGGTCATGATCCCAGGGTCCTGGGATCGAGTCCCACATCGGGCTCCTTGCTCAGTGAGGATCCTGCTTCTCCCTCTCCCTCTGCTGCTCCCCCTGCTTGTGCTCTCTCTCTCTCTGACAAATAAATAAAAAAATCTTTAAAAAAAAAAAAAAAGAGCATACAGGGTTGAGAACCATCCTGGTAGATTTACTTTTCTAGATATGGTAAGAAAAACATGTACACGGGCGCCTGGGTGGCTCCGTCGTTAAGCATCTGCCTTCTGCTCAGGTCATGATCCCAGGGTCCTGGGATCGAGCCCTACATCGGGCTCTCTGCTCAGCGGGAAGCCTGCTTTTCCCTCTCCCACTCCCCCTGCTTGTGTTCCTGCTCTCGCTGTCTCTCACTCTGTCAAATAAATAAATAAAATCTTGAAAAAAAGAAAATAAAAGAAAAACATGTACGCATTTTCCTGTTAACTTCTTACATTAAAATTTTTCTTTTTGAAGTATAGCTGACAATGTTACATTAGTTTCAGATGTACAACGTAGTGTTTCTATAGCTCTATAGGTTATGCAGTGCTCAGAACAAGCATGGCTACCACCTGCCAGCATACAACACTATTACAGAACCATTGACTATATCCCCTGTGCTGTCCCTTTCATCCTGTCACTTATTCAGTCCAGAGCTGCAAGCCTGTATGGGGAAGCCAACTCCTCTTCATCCACTTTGTCCAGCCCCTCGCCCCATCCCACATGGCAACCACTAGTTCTCTGTATTTTTGTTTCCCTTTCTGCTTTTTTTTTATTTGTCTGTTTTATTTTCTATATTCCACATATAAGTGAGATCATATGGGGGTATTTGTCTTTCATTTATTTCACTTAGTATAATATGCTCTGTGTCATCCATGTTGTCACATAGGGTAAGATCTGATTTTTCTTTTATGGTTGAGTAATATTCCATTGTATATATGTGTGTATATATATTGATGGTTGATGGACACTTAGCTTGCTTCCATGTCTTGACTATTGTAAACAATGCTGCGATAAACATAGGGGGGCACATATCTTTTTGAATTAGTGTTTTTGTTTTCTTTGGGTAAATACCCAGTAGTGAAACTACTGAATCACGTGGTATTTCTATTTTTAATTTTTTGAGGAATCTTCATATTGTTTTCCACAGTGGCTGCACCAATCTACATTCCCTCCAACAATGTACGGTTCCCATTTCTCTTCATTCTTGCCAATGCTTATCTCTTGTGTTTTTGATAGTCGCCATTCTAACTGGTTTCAGGTGAGAACTCATTGTGGTTTTGATTTACATTTTCCTGATAATTAGTGTTGAGTATCTTTTCATGTGTCTGTTGGACATCTGTATGTCTTCTCTAGAGAAATGTCTATTTAGGTCCTCTATTCATTTTTCAATCAGATTATTTAGTGTTGAGTTGTTTAACTCCTTATTGAATATATAATATGAAAATATATTTTCTCAGTTAATAAGTTGCATTTTTTGGTGTAGTTCTCAATAATTTATGTTTGCTTTTGTTTCCCTTACCTGAGGAGAGCTATCTAGAAAAATGTTCCTAAGGCAATGTCCAAGAGATTACTGCCTCTGTTTTCTTCCAGGAGTTTTTTGGTTTCAGGTCTCACATTTACATTTTTAATCCATTTTGAGTTTATTTTTGTGTATGGTGTGAGAGAGTGGTCCAGTTTCATTTTTTTGCATATAGCTGTCCAGTTTTCCCAGCACCACTTATTTAAGAGACTGTCTTTCCCCATTGTATATTCTTGCCTCCTTTGTTGTGGATTAATTTACCATATAATTGTGGGTTTATTTCTGGGGTCTCTATTCTACTCTATTGATCTATGTGTCTATTTCTGTACAGTACCATGCTGTTTTTCTTACTATAGTTTTGAAGAATATCTTCAAATTTGGGACTGTGATACCTTCATCTTTGTTCTTTCTCAAGATTGCTTTGGCTACTCAGGATTTTTTGTGGTTCCATACAAATTTAAGTGTTTGTTCTAGTCCTATGAAAAATTCTATTGGTATTTTGATAGAGATTGCATCAAATCTGTATATTGATTTGGGTAGTATGGACATTTTAACAATATTAATTCTTCCAATCCATGAGCATGGAATATCTCTTCATTTGTTTGTATCATCTTCAAATTTCTTCATCAGTGTTTTATACTTTTCAAAGTAAAGGTCTTTTATTTCCTTGATTAAATTTATTTCTAAGTATTTTATTTATTTTTTTTTTTGGTGCAATAGTAAATGGGATTTTTTTTAAATTTCTCTTTCTGCTACTTCATTATTAATGTGTATAAATTCAACTGATTTCTGTGTACTAATTTCTTAGCCTGCAACTTTATTGAATTTATTTATCAGTTCTGATAGTTTTTTGGTGAAATCTTTATGTTTTTCAATGTATAGTATCATGTCATCTGCAAATAGTGAAAGTTTTCCTTCTTCCTTACCAATATGGATGCTTTTATTTATTACTTATTTTTGTTGTCTAGTTGCTGTGGCTACGACTTCCAGTACCATACTGAATAAAAGTATGGAGACTGGGCATACTTGCTTTGCGGCTGGCTGATCTAGGGGTAAAAACTCTCAGTTTTTCACCATTCAGTCTGATGTTAGCTCTGGGTTTTTCATATATGGCCTTTATTATGTTGAGGCATGTTCCCTCTATAAACCCACTTTGTGAACGGTTTTTATTTTGAATAAATATTGAGTTTTGTCAAATGCCTTTTCTGTATCTTATTGAAATGATTGAATGATTTTTATCCTTTCATTAAAATTTTTACCTCAGCATAAATGTTAGTCTAAATATTTATTATAATATTTTAAAGAAACACTCAAGAGTTCAGTTATTTCCATCTTTTGCGTAGAATTATTACCATTGGTTACTATAGATTTTAGCATCTAACTTGCTCCTCATATTCAAATCTCTGAATTCCTTAAAAACTTTAAGTCACACCTATATGAAAAGTTTTAAGCTCCCTCCAGAACAAGTTTTCTCAACCTCAACACTAATGACATTCTGGGCTTTTTTTGGGGGGGGGAGCATCTAGTGCATTATAGGATATTTATCAGCATCTTTGATTTTTACTCACTGGATATATAGCACCCTTTAGTTGTGACAAACAAATATCTCCGGACATTGTTAAGTGTCCCTGGTTGAGAATCACTGCTCTAGAATCACTCTTGTTCTTAATCAGGGACCGAGTATAGAATCCTGGTTAATTATGGTGGATTCAACATCCATGTTTTCTCCATTCCTTCATAAAACCTCATTAAAATTATATAAAAGATTAATAAATCATGAAATAACAAGGAAAAACACAAGTAGGATCGTTTGAAAACATTGATATGAAGCAGTTTTCCACATAAATTTTTATAAACCTCTAGAAGAATAGAATTTATCATGAAGAGATGGACCCATGGAAATCCTAGACTATGGAATATCAAGAAGGGCTGAAGGCAGGAGTCCAAGACTCTTATAGGAAATCAACAGATAATATCTAAAACTAAACTTGCAAACTCACAGAAAATCATATAAGCATTCTATTTAGAAATATAGAGGTGATTATTAGGAGAAATAATTAAAACAGCTGCCTCTATGAAGCATGGATCAGAGGTGGAGAGAAATAAGGCAGGTGTTGCTTTTTGTTGCTGTTATAAACCTGTAAAATTTCTTGAATTTAAAAACCTTGTATGTTGGACAACTTGTCAAAAAATAATAATTTGAAAAAGTCAGCCAGGTGACTTTGAGTAAAATCAAGTGTACTGATAATCCTGATTTGAGCTCATTCTGTTTTCTGAGCATTTCTGCTTGTTGCCATGGAAAGCCCAGCCTTCTGACCCAGTTGTCCGTGACTTAGGCTTCGCCAGTAGAAATGGGTTTCCAGTAGTCTTTTTCCCTTATATCCTTGGATCCTCTTTTCAGATGAAATGGTTCTTGAAATTCTTCTTGTATTAGAAATTGGACCAGTTTCTTTGTTTCCTGTTTCCAGATGGAAACCCAGGAACAAGAGAGAAAATTTATTTATTTCAACTGGTGTCCCAAATCAGAACAGAAAACCTGTCTCTTTATCCCTCTTCTGAATAGGAGTCTTAAAATGCCCCTGGCTAGAAACAAATGAATAGTCTGAGGAACTAGGTCCCTGTCTTATTGCTGCTTGTCTGTGCTCCAGTTACATAAACTCTCAGCAATGGCTTGTTCTTGGCACTTGAAATGAGTATTTGCTATTGAACTCAGTTGCTAGTTGGAGTTCACCTACATTCCTCCTTCCTTCCTGCCTTAATTCCTTCCTTCCATCCCATCAGTCATGAATCATACAACACACAGTGCTAGCTTATGTGTTGTCAGGCCTCACTAATGACAGCCTTTAAAGAAGATTTGCAAAATCTCTGCCTCTATAATCTGCATTTGGACACTCAATAGCTAGTGCTTTGCTGATATGACTGCCTGGAATGAATACTGTCACTTTCTCGTGTCACTATTTTGAACTTCTCTCCCATAAGCCACTGATTAAAGTCATGCTGGATTTAGGATAACTTCCTTAAAATAAGTATAGTATAAACTTGCCTGCCTGAAGACAGGAAAGCTTGAAAAAAATGTCTTGAAGTTTGTTCTAGCTTCAAAAGTCTTTGTTCTTAAACTTTATTGTTCTTTTTAGACATAGCTCACTATAAAAATATTCCATACTAAGAAGTAACACAGAAGTAAAAAAAAAAAAAAAAATGCCTAAAGCCTCTGACAATAACAATTGGACAGGATAAATATTTTAAGAAAATGTTTCCAACTGTTATTCTTTGATCACTACTGAGGACCTAACATTCAGGAATAGGAAGAAAAGGTTTCTGCCAATTGAGCTCTTGAACAAAGAAAGCTGATGGATTTCTCAGTGGGGAAATAAGAGATACATCGTTGGCTCCTTTTAGATCTTGTAAGTACATTAATGAATCTTGTTCTCTGGTTCTTATGAATATAAAACCCTCATTGGCTTGCACGTACTTCAGTGTTCCTAGACTGCAGTTGGAGCTTTGCCTGGGAAAGGACACAGAACAGCAGTCCTGCACCATAGGTCGCTAGAGATCAGTGGCCCCAGGTTTTACCTAAATCCTCTACTTGTGTTCCACTGTAAACAAACACTTCTGACATTATAGGATCATTCCTTTTGTTTTGTCCCATGTTTTATTTTTTATAAATTACAAATATATGTCAAATTATGAAATTATATATACGTTATTTTTCAGTATTATTTTTTTTTCAACTTTCACCAGGGACATTTCTAGTTAATACAAATGTTTGCTTTCTAGACGAGTGGTGCCTCTAAAACAGGAAAGAGAACAAAAGCATGTTGACCTGTGGAAGACAGAAGTTTGCTCACATGTACTATTAGAGGTTATAAAGGCTAAAGCTCAATCTCATTACTTCCCTGATGGTCATGTATCCAACTTTTGGCCAATGAAACAGAGTACTACTGCTTCTTCCACTTCCACTATGCCTACACTTTGTGTACAATGCTCGGGGTGCAACAGCCATACTAAAGATAGTGGAACAGGAGGGAGGAGACTGGTTCTTGATGGCATCATTGAGCAGGTAGTGATAGCCTAAATTTTGGCCAAAAATGTATCTTTTATTAAATCTTACAGGCTGAATTTTATGTCTCCCTAAATTGTACATGTTGAAACCTTATCTCCAATGTGATGATATTTGGAGGTGAGGCCTTTGGGAGGTGATTAGGTCAGGATGGCAGGCCCTCATGACTGGTATTACTGTCCTTATAAGAGACTCCAGGGACCTCTCTCACCCCTTTTGCCATGTGAGGATATAATGAAAAGATAGCTGTAAACCAGGAAGCAGAACCGTACCACATACCAAATCTCCCAGCTTGTAGATCTTGGACTTACCAACTCCCAGAACTATGAGAAATAAATTACTGTTGTTTAAAATCCACCCAATCAATGGTATTCTCTTAAGAGCAGCCTAAATGGCCTAAGGCAATAATAGCTGCAGAACATAGTCCATATGTGTAAATGTGGTCAAGTATGGAAATTAATGTATAATCATGGTTTGCAACAAGGCCAAAACCTTCCATTTGAGTGCTCTGTTGTCAAAGTGTATGTCAGGCTCTTGGAAAAGCAATGTAATCTGTATAGACCTGTAAGGTGAGTTTACCAGACTGTCCAACGAACCCTTGACAGTATATATTTGAGGAAAAATTATCTCATACTGGACAAAAGCCTTAGCTTGCTCCCCTGTCTATCCTGCTTTCTAACACAATATGCAAATTTAACATTTCAGAATAATTTTAGGAAGAAGGAATTTTTTTTTTATACTTTGTAGAACTATGCTAGAAAAAATCAAGGGTGCGTGTGTGTATTCTCAACATTAGCACCAAGGTGAGATCATATTAAATATGTGAACACATATACCTGGGGTATAACTGCTATATAGATAAAGATTTTCTCCATAGGTGTTTGGGCTATGGAGTCTGCTCATCACTTCGGTTGATGCTCATTTTGCTACTGATGAGGCAGCAGAGATTCCCTGAGCTAAGTTGTTTAAGCAGATGTCAATTGGAGAGGATCACATAGAGCAGGGTTTCTCCTCCCCACCCCCCAGCCTGTATTATTTCCTGCTGAGAGATCACCTCTCATTAGTAGCTGCTTAAGGAACAGATTTACAGTAAAATAAATTGATAAGTGAAACTAAGGAGCTGGGCAGAAAAATCTCGCCTGCTAATACACCACAAGCATGTATTTTGCATCCAAAAATGTCAACTGAAATACTAAATGATTACTTCTGAGTATACACATTCATGTACACACATACAAAAACACACACATGGAGATAACAAGTGAAATGAACATTACTGGGGAAAATTCTTTTCTTCTGTCCTTTTCGTGAGTCAAGGCATGAATATTTGAATTAGTATTGACACAGAGAACAGGCACTTGTACTCCCATGGGTTCAAGTTCCAGTGGGCACTAATGAGCATGACTTCTAGCATTTCCTCATTAGACTCCAATTCTTTTCTTCCAGTTTCTGAACTCTTTCCATTACAAACTCCAGGTTCAATTAATATTAAAATATTCAAGGATCAGTGTTTTCAGAAAAAAGTCAGCAAACTGCATCATCTTCAGTGTTTTCAATAATACCTTGCACAGTGACCTTCCTTCACAAGTAATTCATTTACCAACTAAAATGCCAGTCTGAAAGTAGCTATGTAATCTTAAGAAGTCTTCCACAAAGACATTGCAAACAAGAGGAAGCTTTGCGGAAAGCTGTCCCAGTTCATGTCCATGAGACATACTTTCTGAGCCAATGCAAAAGGAAGTACGAGTTAAATACTTTCTCACCCAGCCCCAAAACAGTAAGTCATGACAACTTCAGTTATGGGTAATGGAAACAACTAACACGAATAGAGCACTAGAGTTTTCAAAAGGCTTGCACATACATCGCCCCTGATGAAATATCATTTTTCTAATAATTATTTTGCCAGATAGCTACAAAACAGGATTCCTCAAGGCATCTTATTACTTGTCAGGCTAACTAGACAATGGTTTGTAACAGTTGGTCAGATGCCAAGGTGCAGGAGATGGCAGCAGGTTTTGCAGAATTTTCTGTTTCATTGTTAAAAGGAGATGGGGCCCCTACTTATGTCCAGGCAGCCTTTGGAACCTCTCCAGCAGTGTTCACTGAAGTCACCTTTAAAGGGATCTGAACATCAAGCTCCCAAACTTTCTTTTGCTCCCCAATTACTGACATTCTAAGTCATCCTAGCTAAATTGGGAACTATTTAAAAATTTTCCAAGAATTTTTAGACTTGTCAAAGTGGAGGAATTTCAGGCATTTAGACAGGTTTAAAGTTTAAGAACAATTATACAGATTACAAATTAAAAGGTAGTTCTCAAGGAGTTCAGGATTAAGTGAAGTCTAGATCCATTTTGGTAGATGTAAGGGGGATAGGGGTTTACAAGGTGGAAAAAATGCAAAAGGGCAAGAGGACACGTAGAAGAATGATTGACCAAAGGGGTATTTTCGATTTGCTTTTAGATTGGAATTAAAAAAAAAAAAATTGGAATTCCAACCTCTGCCCTCAGAGTCATTCCAGAAGAGAACTTGAATGTTGACTCCAATTTTTAGTCTACTTCATTATTTTGCTTCTGGGTTAAGAAAAAAATGAGACAGAAAAACAATAATCTTAATCATAAAATAGAGCAGAATCAACCTACTTTATCTTGTAAAAGTGTTCATATTCTCATTGTTTTGTCCCCAGAAAAACAGTCCTCTTCAATTATCTCTTTATTCATTCTTTCCCATGAATTAAAATGTAGTAATCTCTATCTCCTTTGGGGACTATATAGTTAATAAAGAGCAAAAGAGATCATGTTGAATTATGGTGTTGATAGTCCAAACTTTTATGTCTATTGACCTGAAAGTCAAGAAGTGATTATTTATTCTTTCAACAAACATTTTGTGTTTACTGTGTGTCAAGCACTATTGTTAGACCTTTTAAATTACAACAGTGAATAAAGCAGACAAAAGTCCTAGCCCTTGTGGAAGTTACATTTTAGGGCTACAGTATTATTCAAATGCAGAATGTCCTTGTGACACTAGGGGTTTTTCCATAAAACACAAAGAAAAAAAAGTGACTTACTTTCATATCAACTATTCAATGAAAATCAATTTATTATAGCTTTTGGATTTTTATTATATTTTTTTGAAATTTTAGCAGGTACTTAATTCATATTTGGAAATCAAACATTGTGCATTTAGCTTTAATACATTCAGAATAAACTACTATTTAAAAATACAACATATATTCAGTATTCAGTAGTTATAATAGCACCAAGAGATTCAAATGCTTGAAGACAAAATACATAAATGAAGAGTTAACAACACTTAGAGGCAATATTTCTTACCAAAACCTGATTTTTTTTATTTTTTCAAAAAAAATGTTAAGAGTGGTTTCCTTAATGTCTTCTAGATTATATGTATATATATATATACACATATATATATTGTAAATTACATTCTAACAATGACTATAAAATGGCAATTTGACTTATAGTTCAAGTGCAGTATTTTGAAATATATTTTTTTTATCTTATTATTAGCATAGATGTTACCATAGCAGAAACGTGTGGGTAGAAGATTTCAAAATCTGTTATCTGGGGACTACAATAGAAAGATCCAGGGAATTCCCCAGAGTGACCTCACTTGTCACATCTGAAAGAATATTTGTTAAAGTAGTGTGGAAAAGCTAAGTTAAAAATGTTCTAGATAAAGAACACTGGAAATGCAATGGATTAAATGCAAGCCTTAAGTGTCAAGAGCCTATGTTTGTATTTGCACTAGTATATACTGCCATGAAACAAATGTCTATCCCAAGACAGAGGGTAAAAAGAACCACCTGGAAATAACATCACTGAATTTCTTCAACATAGTAGTAAAAAAAAAAAAAAGGGTCAATGAAGATTTTAATGTTAGGACCGTGGGAATTTTTTTTTAATTTAATTTTATTATGTTATGTTAATCACCATACAGTACATCATTAAGTTTTTGATGTAGTGTTCCATGATTCATTGTTTGTGTATAACACCCAGTGCTCCATTCAATACATGCCAGGGAATTTTTTAAGTGAAATTATTCCCAGTTAAGTAGAGGCAACTAAGAAGAATAACAGAGAACTAATGGAATTATTAGATCTAGATCTTGTGTTTCTTTGTTTGTTTCTCTATAGTAATAATTGGCTTCAAGCCCAGGAGAACTACTCTAATTTCCAACTCCTGTCACATTTATAATGATCCCATGATTTCTTATACATTACATGAAATCTCTGTATTAGCTCCTCTGAAGCCAGAAGCCCAGGAGCAATGGGGTAGGAGGGTTGTCACTGTGACGGAGAGCCTAGCTTGCTTGGCTCAATGTCTGCTCTTTTCAGTTCATACCAAGACAGATGGGGAAAGAATGGGGAAAATGATTACATGTACATCCAGAATTTTAATAGCTAAGAAATGTTGAGAATTTAAGCATAAACATTATCAAGCAAAAATATATAGAGAAAAATAACAGATTTGCTTAATACCACATAAACAAAAATAGGGCTAACACATTTTTCAAAGCCAGAAACCAAAACCATGGTTACTTGATTTACTTAATAAAACATAAATGTCGGGATGCCTGGGTGGCTCAGTCGGTTAAGTGACTGCCTTCGGCTCAGGTCATGATCCCAGAGTCCTGGGATCAAGCCCCGCATCAGGCTTCTTGCTCAGCAGGGAGTCTGCTTGTCCTTCTGCCTGCCACTCCCCCTGCTTGTGCTCTCTCTGACAAATAAATAAATAAAATATTTTTTAAAATAAAAAAAATAAAGTGTAAATGTCTAGGCTTCATTTTTTTTAAAGATTTATTTATTTATTTATTTAAGAGAGAGGGAGAGAGAGTAAGCACACAGAGGGAGAAGGAGAAGCGGACTCCCCGCTGAGCAGGGAGACCAACCTGCAAGGGGCTGGATTCCAGGATCCTGGGATCATGATCTCAGCTGAAGGCAGACGTTTAACCAACTGAGCCACCCAGGCACCTAATGTCTAGGCTTTAAATCAAGATTACAGGGACTCCCGGGTGGCTCGGTCATTAAGCCTCTGCCTTTGGCTCAGGTCATGATCCCAGAGTCCTGGGATTGAGTCCCGCATCGGGCTTCCTGCTCGGCGGGAAGCCTGCTTCTCCCTCTCCCACTCCCCCTGCTTGTGTTCCCTCTCTGGCTGTGTCTCTCTCTGTCAAATAAATAAATAAATCTTTTAAAAAAATAAATTAAGATTACATTCTGAATAGAACCCTATCTTTGGTGAGCTCAAAATCTAGGAAGAGAGAGAAACATACAAACACCATATTTTAAAAAAAATGTTATAATATGGGGACACACTAGAAGATACTCTATCTAGGTAGCAATTAAAGAATTGGGGAAGAGAAAAAAAAAGGACTAAAGTATGAATAAGTGTTCTAGATTGATAAAGAAGAAATGGACATTCCAGACAAAGAAATTAAAATGTACAAAGGCAAAGAAAGTTTGTTTTTGTGGGTTTTTTTTTTTCAGAAAAATATAAGTAGTTCAATATGATCTAATCTGAGGTTTTGAATTGGTAAATTGTTAGAAAACCATTCTAGATACATGTCATAATGTCTCTTGTATCTAAGAAAAGGAACTCAAACTTTTCTACAAGGAATGTAGAAAGGGTAATCCTAATTTACTTTTTTTTTTTTAATCACACAGATAAGTAGGGAAGTGGAAAAAGAACGTAGTGTTTAACCCGTGGGTTCAAAATTACGTTTTGCCACTTTGTTACAGAACTTCTTCAGATCTCAATTTTATCATCTGTAAAATGGGGATAAATAATACTTTATAGGGTTAGTGTAAGGATTAAATGAGATGTTTATATAAAGTATCTGGTAGCTGGATATATGGAGGAAAGATCTGAGGAAAGATGTTTAAGATAAAAATAGAGATATGGACATTACTTGCATATCGGTGAGAGTTGTGGTTATTGAAACAGAAAAAAAGGAGAAGGAAAAGGATGTGATGGGAAGGAACAGAGTTTACAGACCTACTGAGCACGCAAGTAGAAAGGATGGGGAGGATAAGAGAACTCAACAAAAGAAACAGGGATAGTGTAGTTTACAAAGCAAGAAGAAAACTTGAGAAATATGTATTAGTGGACAGACAGCCAGTGAAGGTTTTTTTCTTTCAGGAATTTAGCTTACTGAAGTCTGGGACACGTTTCATACCACCTTTTCTAATTGGATGACTCCCATGGTAGGAACAGTCACCTTCTGGGTGTATATAATTAATGAATTAGTTATCCCTCTAGGGATTTCTCTTGTAACTAAGGGTAGCCTGTTTCAAAGATAATCTACTGGTTTATTTTAACAGTTGAAGGTTTCTTATGGTGTCCCTACCATAAAACGTACCATGGTCTTGGGGGCAAAAACCTAATGCCTGGCTTCTACACAAGATGCACAGTGTTAAGTGCACACATGTCTCCCTTGGAAAGAAAATATCATTACAGTTCCTAAACACTCCTCCCACATGAGACCTATAACGTTTGGGCT
Organism: Halichoerus grypus; assembly: GCF_964656455.1. NCBI lineage: Eukaryota > Metazoa > Chordata > Mammalia > Carnivora > Phocidae > Halichoerus > Halichoerus grypus. The sequence goes on from NC_135714.1 coordinate 47,972,136, forward strand.
ACCCAGGTTGAGTTGTCTTCCACACGGCCTCTCAGGTGGCCGGTAAGCATTAGGGTTCCCAATTCTGTTTGGATAGTTGAGGCTAGTCCTTCACTTTGGAAGGACTATGTCTTAGTCTATACAGGTTGCTCTACCAAAATACTACAGACTGGGAAATTTATAAACAACAGAAATTTATTTCTCAAAGTTCTGGAGCCTGGACGTCTGAGATCACAGTGCCTGCGTGGTCAGGTGAGGGCTATCTCCCAGGTTACAGATTTTTGTTGTATCCTCACATTGCAGAAGCTTTTGAGGGGCTTTGTGGAGTCTCTTTTATGATTACTAATCCCATTCATACCTCCTAGTATCATTACATGGGGCATTAGGATTTTAATATATCAGTTGAGGGGAGGGGAGGGAATATAAACATTCAGACCATAGCAGATTGCTGGCGAGCAGTCAGTTTGACCTGTCTTATTTCCCACAGCACTAACAGGATATTGGGTTAGGTGTTCAGTTCTGAGGAGAGCCCGATAGCAGACTGTTATGAACTGAATGTTTATGCCCCTCCAAAATGAGTATGTTGAATCCTTAACTCCCAATGCAATGGTATTTTAAGATGGGTCTTTTGGAGACAATTGGAATAAGATGAGGTCATGAGGGTGGGGCCCTCAAGATGGGATCAGTGGCATTTTCAGAAGAGACACCAGAGAGTCCCAACCCTATACCCTTGTCTGCCATGTGAAGATACAGTAAGAAGGCAGTCCTCTGCAACCCGGGAAAGAATTCTCACTGGAAACCGACCGTGCAGGCTAATAACTACTTTCCAAAGAAAGCAAATTGATGGGACATAATCTCTGTAGGGCAAATAATAAATCCAAAACCATAAGGATTATTTGGGCTTGAGGCTGCTTTTCTTTTTTTTTTTTTCCCAGAGGTTCCAATGGAAAAATTGTCAAGGAGACTTTTACTGTCAAGAGGTCCTTTGAGCTGTGTGGCCCTATTGATGGAGAGTGTGCCATGGCTTGATAGAAAACCTCCCCTGCAGATGGCTGGTTTGAGCTCCACTGATCCATAGGCAGCTTAGTCCATATAAAAGACCAAGGAGCATGCCCAAGTGGGATATGTGTTGTCTCTGATACCCAAGAGTCAAACAAGGTCCTGGGCTTGCTTTATAAGAGGGGACCTGAAGGGACAATAGTTTTTCTTTGATTGCTGGAAAGATTGAGTGTTGTGAATCTGCTCACATAGCCCCAAGGAACTTTGCTTGGTGAGCAGGTCCCTGAATTTTATTCTGGGTAGTTCTGTTTTTACATTACCCAAATTAAGTTTAAAAATAATGTCATCTCAGTTCCAGGGAAAGTAAGTATACTTACTTCTACTTTAAAGTGTGCAATACAAAGATAACATACTATTTCCAAAAAAGGCTATTTATCTACTTGTGTAGTAGATTTAGGACAGAAAAGGGTTATAGCTGATTATTGGCCACCAAAAACAGAGTCTGAGGACATAAAGACAGATATGACATTTGCTATATAGAAGATCAGTACATACTGTGGGGTTTTTTTTGTTTTTTTGTTTTAATGAAAAAACAGTTAAATGTAACCTTTGGATTTAAATTTTCTCTGTACAAACTGCCCCACAACATGTCAAATTAAAATGGAAGTGAGCTTGACTGTGCAGCTTCAAGGGTCTAGTTTGAAAGGAAAAATGAATCAACAAAACTACTAGCATTTACACTAGTGAATACAGTAATGCTACTGGGGCAGTAATGACGAAAATTACAAAAAGGGCTCTCTAGCGTGGAGTGCTGGTAACAAGCCTGGCTCTTTACTTTCATTATCTCTAATCTTGGCAACAATCTCAGAAGATGTCTGTTATGATCTCAGTTTCACTGGGAAGGAAACTGAGACTCAGAGAAGGCCAGTTACTTGTCGAAGCCTAAGCAGGCACCAAGGGACAAACCAGGTTTAAACTTAGCTCTCTCTGGCTCTGTCTCAGAAGGTTTCCCTTATGTGACACTGTCCAAAGAAAAGAGAAAAATAGATGGGAGGGAGAAAATGGGAAACATCAAACATCAAGGGGCTTACAAAAAGTGGTTGAAAAAAGACAGAGGAAAAACAGGCTAGCAAGGTATAAACAAGAGATAAGAAGGCAGAAGTGGGGAGCCTGGGCAAGGAAGGAGGCAGGTGGCATGTGTCTCCAAAGAAATGCATTTTCTTGAATAAGTGGGTGAAAAGAATAGTGTTAGGTGAATCATCTAAAAGAAATGCCAAAGGGAAAGAAGGTAAAGGGCCATTAGAAATAGAAGTAAAATCTAATAGGGGGAGAGAAAGGGAATGAGGGAGGGAGGGAGTGGGGGAGGGAGGGAGGGAGGGAAAGAGAGAGATAGCACAAGCGAGAGAGCAGGTGAACACAAGCAAGCCAGCCAGCATGTACGTGCAGTTAAGCCAGGCAATTGAGAGATAAATCAGACTCAAAAGAAGTAAGTTAATGGAAACTGATTTTAAGAAATTGAAATGACTTCTGTATTTCAACCCAACCCAGAAAGCAAATTAACCAAAACACACACACATGCACACAAAGGGTACACAAGCACATATCTGTGCTCTCACTCTATACTTAACCAAAATCACAATTTCAGAAATTATTGTGAAATAATTTGAAATTTTATCATAAATTCTGAGCAATCCGAGGCCTATGCATAATGTTTAACTGACAGAGAAAAATCCTGTTTTCCAGCTAGAACCAACTCTTTTGATAGATGTAACAAATCCAGTAAATAATTGGATACCTATTGTTTTATATCATTAAAATGGTCAGTTTAAGTACATACAGGAACAATCATACATACCCAGACAGAAAGGCCATTATTTCTGCACATTTTAAAAAGGTAAGGCATTGGCTGGCTGCACTGATTTCCCTTGGATCTATAACTGCTAATTCTTGTGACTGTTGTCAGTGAGAGGTATACTGGCTTTCATGCTCTCCACTAAACATTTTCCAACTTCCTGCAGTTTACCCCGTATTTTCTGTTTGTTTTTAGATTTTATTTTTATGTAATCTCTATACCCAATGTGGAGCCCAAATTCACAATCCTGAGATCAAGAATCACATCCTCCACCAATCGAGCCAGCCACGCACCCCTACCCTGTGTTAACCTATGCACACACAAAAAAATTGGGATGGATTAAAAACATTTCTTAAATGAATATGGGACTTACTTAAAAGCTCTATACCCATACCCATTATTTTTCATTATACACCGCATTAAAAAATATTAATCCAAGTTCTTTGTTTTAGATGCTCAGTGCCACACAAGCTATGACACCCTGCATATTGAGTATTACAACTAGGATACATGGTATCTTTGATGTCCCATTAGGCTTTGAATATTTACTATGGACTTCCTACATTTAACACTCTACCTTTCAAAGGCTAACAATTTTTATCTCTCTGATTTACTATTTTATCTCATCATTTAAGTTTGCCTGTTAAAAACGTGGAAAATAATCTTGGAAATAAAATTCAGAATCTTCTACTTCTTAAAAAGCATCTTTCATTCAATATCTAATAGCAAATATTTGAGCAACTTCTATTTTCTAAATTCTGTGTTAGATGCAAAGAATACAAAGTTGAGCAAGGGATACATGATTCATTCACAAAGATTACAGTGTAGTTGGACATAAAATAATTAAAAATATATTTTATGAATTCATAAAAAGAAGTACAAATTTCAAAGCAGATTTATATTGGGAGATTCTAAGCTAGGTTTATAAAGTTAGAGAAGACTCCTGGAAAGAAGTCATCTCAAAGTTGAATCATTCAAGGTGAGTAAATGTTAGCTAGATGAAGAATATGAGGTGAAGTTTGTTGGTTGGGTAAGCATATCCCAGGGATACAAGGAAGCTGACAACAATTCACTATGATTGCAACATAGATTGCAAGTGGTGAGAGAAGAATCTGGAAAGACAAGCAAATGCTAGGTGAGAAGGGTCTAGTAAAGCAAGCTTAGAACTTTGTAATTTACCAAAGAGCAACAGGAATAGTTCAATCAACAGTTCTCACTTCATGAGTTTGTGATTTATGCAGTTTCATGAGAATGTTAGCTTAAAGGAGGCCTGTGCTTGGTTTAATGCTTTGATGTTAACACCTTGAAGGTCATAATAATTTTTTAATAAGGGGCCTTATTTTTTAATTTTTTATTCTTTCCAACAAATTATGTAGGTCATCCTGCAATTAGAATTATATTTCACTGCATCTAATGAAAAACCAAGTGTGTGGTTAAGTAAGACAAAGGTTTATTTCTCTCTCATATTTAAAAAAAAAAAAAAAAAAAAAAACCTTGAAACTGGGAAAGCCATGTCTGGTGTAGCTATTTCATAGAGATCAAGGACTCAGCTTCCTTCTTTGTAGCCCCTGCACCAACCTTAATGTGTGGTTCCTATTCTCATAGCCTCATGCATTCTGGCAGGGAATGCCAGGAGAAGATTTGCATTTTGTAAAGATCATCCTGGCAGAAATGTGAAGAGAAGTTGAAATCAGAGGCAAAAATGTTATGCTGCTCAGGTAATCTTGGCCTGAGTTGATGGTGGAATGGAAAGGAGGTTGCTAATGGGGATAGAAAGAAGTAACAAATTCACTAGCCATCTAGGACTAGAATACCTGGGATTTGGTGATTGGAAGTGCACAGCAAAGAGGAGGAAGGAATCAAGCTAAAGACCAGTTTACTTTAGAAATTTGGTGGTTCTTAGTGCCATTCAATGAAATATAGAACAAAACAGGTCAGGGAGGCAGGGCAAGTGTTTTTGTTTTGTTTTGTTTTTGTTTTTTTTTAATTTAAATTCAAGTTACTTAACATATGGTGTATTATTGATGGCTTCAGGATAGAGTTTAGTGATTCATCAGTTGCATATAACACCCAGTGCTCATTACATCAAATACCCTCCTAAATGCCCATCACCCAGTTACCCTATTCCACACCTACCTCCCCTTCAGCAACCCTCAGTTTGTTCGCTATAGTTAAGAGTCTCTTATGTCTTGCCTCTCTCTGCTTTATCTTATTTTATGTTTCCTTCCCTTCCCCTGTGTTCATCTGTTTTGTTTCTTAAATTCCACATATGAGTGAAATCATAGGGTATATGTCTTTCTCTGACTGACTTATTTCGCTTAGCATAATACATTCTAGTTCCATTCACCTCATTGCAAATGGCAAGATTTCATTCTGTTTGAAGCCTGAGTAATATTCCTGTGTGTGTGTGTGTGTGTGTGTGTGGTGACATTTTGACATCTTTATCCATTCACCCATGGATGGACATCTGGGCTCTTTCCATATTTTGGCTATTGTGAACATTGCTGCTATAAACATTGGGGTGCATGTGCCCCTTCGAATCACTATTTTTGTACCCTGTGGATAATACCTAGTAATGCAATTACTGGGTCATAGGGTAGTTTTATTTTTAACTTTTTGAGGAAACTCCGTACTATTTTCCAGAGTGGTTGCACCAGTTTGCATTCCCACCAACAGTGTAAGAAGATCTACACATTTAATGCAATCCCTATCAAAATAACACGAGTATTTTTCACAGAGCTGGAACAAACAATTCTAAAATTTGTATGGAACCAGAAAAGACCTCGAATAGCCAAAGTAATGTTGAAAAAGAAAACCAAAGCTGGAAGCATCACAATTCCAGATTTCAAGCTGTATTACAGAGCTATAGTCACCAAGGCAGTATGGTACTGGCACAAAAACAGACACATTGATCAATGGAACAGAACAGAGAACCCAGTAATGGACCCTTGACTCTATGGTCAACTAATCTTCGACAAAGCAGGAAAGAATATCCAATGGAAAAAAGACAGTTTCTTCAACAAATGGTGCTGGGAAAACTGGACAGCAACATGCTGAAGAATGAAACTGGACCACTTTCTTACACCATACACAAAAATAAAATAGATGAAAGACCTAAATGTGAGAGAGGAATCCATGAAAATCCTAGAGGAGAACACAGACAGAAACCTCTTTGACCTCAGCCACAGCAGCTTCTTGCTAGGCATGTCTCCAGAGGCCAGGAAAACAAAAGCAAAAATGAACTATTGGGACTTCATCAGAATAAAAAACTTTTCCACAGCAAAGGAAACAACAAAACTAAAAGACAGCCTACAGAATGGGAGAAGATATCTGTAAATGTCTTTTCAGATAAAGGGCTTGTATTCAAAATCTATAAAGAACTTACCAAACTCAACACCCAAAGAACAAAAAATCCAGTTAGGAAATGGGCAGAGGGCAAGGTTTAAAAACCTGTGGGGAAGTTAAGTGACAGTATTTATGATTTGTTGTTATTTATGGGCCTGGAGCTCAGGAACAAGTGGGAGCTTGAGACAGATTTGAAGGAGGCATCAGCATAGGGACAGTATTTGAGGTAAGAACAGTTGAGCTCCCTTAGAGACTCATTAACCTAAGAAGATCTAAGAAAGCACATAGGGAACACAGCCATAATTCTGACTGAAAGTGTTTGTATGCAACCTATGGAAAGAAAAATCTAAATTTATATGATTAGAAAGTGAAGATTAGACTATACCTATAGTTGAAAAAATAGTCACATTAAAGATCTTTAGTCGTGTCATCATTGCAAAAAGAGGGGCAACTGAGTGCCATGCTGAGCCCACTTACATACCATTTCCTCTGTCTGGATGGCCACTGCTTCACTCTTGAATAACTCCTATTCTCCTCATTCATCAAAAACTAATTAGTATGTATCAGGCAATGTGCAAGGCACTTGGGCTATTGTGGAGAGCCAGATAGACAAGGTCCTGCCTTTATGGACTTCACAGGGGAAAGCCATTTTTTGGAAAAAGTCATTATTGTTGTGTCAAGTGATAAAAGGGGAAGTACATGGGTTTCTTCAACCTCTGTGAAGACACATGGACTTGTACCCCTTCCCTTGAGTTCCCTTTCTGCCTCGTACTATTAGAGCAATTATAACATTGTATTGTATGCCTCTTTATTTGCATGTTTTCTTGTATTTTGCATGCATATCTAGATCGATGATTTCAGAGCATAAATCATAGTGTATTCCTCCTCTGCTCAGAATAATCTCACTGAGAGTAAAAGCCAAAGACTTTAAAACAAACTACAACCTCTGTCCCTTGTTATCACTCTGACCTCACCTCCTACTTTTCTTTCCTTTGTTCACATTAATCCATTCATACTGATCTCTTGATTTAAAACATACCAAGAGTTTGGCCTGGTTCACCTTAACCTTTGTTCTAGAAGTTCCCTCTGCTTAGAACTCCCTTTCTCCAGATACTTACTTGGCTAATGCCCTCACTTCCTTTAAGCCTTTATATAAGTCTTGTCTTCTCAATATGGACTTCCTGACTAGCCTATTTAATACCATACAACACTTGTCTTTCTTTCCTTTGACCCATTGTAATTTTTCTAAAGCACTTTTTACAATGTAATGTATTAAACACTTACTATTGTTGTTTCTTGCTTGTCCATCCTTCCCTCCCCTCTCTAAAATATAAGTCCCACAAGGACAGGAACATTTGCCTCTCTTGTCACTATTGTACGCACGCTACCTAGAATAGTGGCTGGCACATAATAATTAGGTGTTCAATAAATTTGTATTGAATGACAGAAAGGGGGTCTCCTCACTATACTGTGAGCTCCTTGAGAGCAGACACTACATTTCCTTGTCATAGTATCCAGAGCATCTGCCACAGTTTCTGGTATCTATTTGGCTATCAAAACAATATATGTAGAATAAATCAATAAGAAAATACAGTAATAAATGAATGAATGATTATAGCTTTTACCCAGAGTAGTTTTACTATGTGTATATAGATATTTGGAATAAATAAAACTTTTATTTTTCATAAAATGTCAGGAGCCAGGATGGAAAATATCAGGGTTCTAAATTTATATATCATCAAAAGCAGATGAGAAAAAAAATTTCTTTAAAGATATGTTGCCATTTCTACATTTAAGACATTTTTAGTATTGAAAAGGCATTTCAACTGAATCTAGAAGAGGGTGAAAAGTAAATAAAAGCCTATTGTAGTCAACATGCTGTGCGTTGGACCCCCAGAACTTTTCATTTTATAATTGGAAGTCTGTACCCTTTAAACCAACATTTCCCCATTTCCACCTTTCAGCCCCTGTCCTTGGCAACCACTGTTCTACTCTCTGTTTCTATGAGTTCAGCTTTTTTTTTTTTTAGATTTCACATATAATGAGATCATACAGTAAATGTCTTTTCATGCACCTATTGGCAATTTACCTATCTTCTTTGGAAAAATGTCCTCTTCCAGTCCTCTGTCCATTTTTTAAATTAGTTTTTGTTTCTTTGTTGTTTGTTTGTTTGCCATTGAGTTGTATGAAGCTCCTTATATATTTTGGATATTAACCCCTTATCAGATACATGGTTTGCAAATATTTTCCCCATTCCATAGATTACCTTCTCCTTTTGTTGATTTTTTCTTTTGCTGTGCAAAAGCTTTTTAGTTTGATATAGTCCCATTTATTTTTTGTTTTTATCTACTGTGCTTTTGGTGTCATATCAAAAAGCTTGCTTCCAAAACCAATGTCAAGGAGTTTTTTTCCTATAGTTTCTTCTAAGAAGTTTTATGGTTTCAGGGCCTATGGTGACTATAGTAACAATACCGTATTATATACTTGAAATTTGCTAAGAGAGTACATCTTAAGTGTTCTCACCACACACATAAAAATGTAATAATGTGAGGTGATGGAAGTGTTAATTAAACCTATTTTGGTAATCATTTTGTAGTAGATACATAGTGTACACCTTAAACTTACACAACATTATACATCAATTATATTTCAATAAAACTGGGGGAAAAACATGTTTAAAAAATCCTATTGTAGGGGTGCCTGAGTGGCTCAGTCATTAAGCATCAGTCTTTGGCTCAGGTCATGATCCTGGGGTCCGGGGATCGAGCCCCATGTCGGGCTCCTTGTTTTGTGGGGAGCCTGCTTCTCCCTCTCCCTCTGCTCCTGCTTGTGTTCCCTCTGTGTCTCTCTCTGTCAAATAAATAAATAAAATATTTTTTAAAGCCTATTGTATAAGATAATAGAGCCATTCTATAAGAATAAAGGATTGAATTCATGTATCTGGATAAGAATTCTAACTGAATATAATATACTAACAAAAGATGCAAATGAATCAGCAGAACTTTAAAAAATGCTTAGAATATCATAATGTTGGCAATTTTAAATATATCTACTTTTTTTAATACAGAGATAGTATAACCTAGACAAAGTCTAAAGTATTTGGAAAAAGAAAAGAATTCCTATTTAAATGGAAAGATTTTTTTTTTTTTAGTTGTTGGAGGAATAAGCAAGGTAGGTACTTAGTCACCTATTTAATCATAAAATAATGGCCCTGAGATTTCATATAGAAGAAAGTTTTTGAACAGAAGTTAGTGAGAGCAAAATTTCTAACGAAAAACAGTATTCCCCTTGTTTAATTAAGTAATGGAAGGTAGAGATATATTAAATGGGGCAAAAAAATAAAAAAGGAAAAAAGCGTAAACCATAAAATGAATTAAAGACTTTTTCAAGACAAAGGTAAAAAGATATCAGGAAGAGATAAGGCTAAACTTGTATAGAAAACCCAGTAAATGGGGCGCCTGGGTGGCTCAGTTGGTTAAGCGACTGCCTTCGGCTCAGGTCATCATCCTGGAGTCCCGGGATCGAGTCCCACATCAGGCTCCCTGCTCAGCGGGCAGTCTGCTTCTCCCTCTGACCCTCCTCCCTCTCATGCTCTCTGTCTCTCATTCTCTCTCTCACAAATAAATAAAATCTTAAAAAAAAAAAAAAAAGAAAACCCAGTAAATGATAGATCTTCCATATATAGACCTTTCCATTCATAGGATGAAGAGCAGTGGTTAATTTCTGGGGCAGAGGGTGGACTTAATGAAAAAACTTGAGAAACTATCAATAATGGAGAAGTTATTCACAGAAGAACCAGGAAAAAAAAATAAATGAAGAAAAAGGTCAAGGACTTCACCTACTACCAAGATACCATTCTGGAGAAGTCAAAACTTATATGGTAGGCAGTGTTTGTAAGGGGACAAGAATTTCTAGATTCTTTAAGACTCAAAAGCTGCATAGGTTAAGTTTTATTTCTTTTAATTCTATTGATTAAAAATAAACATATGAAAAATATAAGAAAAAGGGAAAAGAGCAAATATAAATATTAATGTATGGTATTTCTTTCTCTCATCCCTCCTCTATTTTCTTTTTTTTTTTTTTAGAAAGACAAAACATTACAAGATAGAAACATTTTACAATATTTATAACAACACCACTATGTTCCAGTCACTTTCTATGTGCTTGGAATAATAGCAATCAACAAGATACATAGAGTCATCTATGTGCATCATCTACTTGTACCTTATTGCAGAATCCTTTGTCCATAGCTATTGTGTCTATTAGTATATTCACACCAAGGAATGCTGGGTATTTTGAGCTTATCACACTTTTATAAGCCACGTGCTTAGTCTCTTTTGTTTTTCCTTCTTTCTTGGAAAAGTACAAAATATTAACTACCTCAGCTGTTTTCCAACTTATCCAAAGGGATGTTATACTTTTGCATAATATGAATTACCTTTTCCTAGATCCCAATAGTAGAAGTGTATGACTTGATGACAAAACACATAAGGTAGTTTTCTGATATACAGGACCCTACTCTGGGTCTTAATTTCTTTATCAGTCGGGGGGGATAAGCTATTCTGTAATTACCTACATCCTGATTACTTCAGTGATTTAAAACTACAAAGTTTATTTCTAGCTCACACTGCATGGTTTACTGGGTGAGGAGGATCTGTTCATTTCAGCCACTTGAAATATCAGGCTGACAGAGTCTGTATCTCAACACAGCTTTAATGTGCAGAGGATGGGGGAAGTCATCATAAAAAAAAAAATACACACTGGCTTTTAACACTTACTCACTTATGCTTGGAAGTGACACCTGTTAACTTGCATTTGTATTTCTTTGGTCAATGCAAGTTGTATTTCCAGCCCAGAGTTTAAAAGCATGGGAATGTATAATCTTGCATCAGAGAGAGCATCAAATATATCTTTGAAAATTAATACAGCCTACCATGTTTGATTCTCCTACCCAGGAAGCCCAGCACATGTTGACCTTATCTCTCTACTTACTTGCTATTTATATCACTTTTTTAAATAACTGATCTGTCCCCCTGATTTTAATAATCCACTAATTCTCCCCTCCCTGGTTTACTAGACTAAGGTTGTTGCTGGATTCTCTTCAGTACACATTGTCCTAATTTTAGTTTTGTCCTCATCTTTGTCTCTTATCAACCTCACTTCTTTAGATACCACTTGCTGAGAAAATTCTGACACTCTCCCATCTTGTTTCCCAGAATATACCTTTAAGTATCATAGCGGAGCTCATGCTATGTGTTTTATAAAGTCCTATTTCATTTTCCTCCTTCTTGTCACAACAGACAACTAGATTTTTCAGGCTTGGTGCTTGCAATTGGTTTGAGGCTGTGTGATGGAGTTCTGGCAAATGACATATTTGTAGGACATATACAGTACCTGGAGATTTGGGTCTAAAACCTTTTATATACACCCTCTCCTCCTTTTCTGTGGTAATGTCATAGAACAAGTATTTAAGAAGCCATGCCACAGAATGGAAGGCACCTTGTTCCTTGAGTTACCATAGAGGATAAATTCCAGAAAGCCACTGAAGCTGCACTGAACACAACATGAACAATATATCTATGTAGTCTTCATTCATTGATATTTCAGTTTGTTACTGTAATATAGACTATCCTATTTTTGACTAATAAAAATGTGAAAATTAATCAGGAGATAAAACGTGGTTATGATAGGGGCACCTGGGTGGCTCAGTCGGTTAAGCACCTGCCTTCGGCTCAGGTCATGATCCCAGGCTCCCTGCATCAGGCTCCCTGCTCCTCAGAGAGCCTGCTTTTCCCTCTCCCTCTGCCGCTCTACCTACTTGTGCTCTCTCTCTCTATCTCTCTGTCAAATAAATAAATAAAATCATAAAAAAAAAAAGTGGTTAAAATAATTCCCCTGAAAAAGGAGGGATAACATTTTGTTTAGTTGAATTAAAATATTCTAAATTTTACAAAATTAAATTTTAAAATATGAAATTAATGATATATTGAGATAAATAGTGTAAAAAATAACAGAGTAAAGCATCAGGTGTTAGTTTCAGGGAACTAATATTTGATAGAAATGCAGTAATTAACATTATTTTCTCTTATAGAAGTCAAAGGGCATCTAACATTCTGAAAAATTTCAGCTAATATTGAGATACTTTTTTTTTATGTATAGACTTAGCTCTTGTTTCAAATTATGAAAAAACAAAAATGAAAACAAAAACACAATATTCCTGAGCTGATCATTGATACCTCAGAATTATTCTCTCAGCCAATTATCCTGTAGGTTCTATCAGAAAGCTATTATGTATAGTTAATTGTATTTTTTTAAAGATTTTATTTTTTAGGTAATCTCTCCACTCAATATGGGGCGTGAACTCACAACTCTGAGATCAAGAGTCGCATGCTTCACCAACTGAGCCAGCCAAGTGCCCCATGTAGAGTTAATTTTAATACTAAATTTGATTTCAAAGAATATGTGATGAAGAATCTCTCAAATTACAGACAGTAGCTGAGCTCAACTCAATTTAGATTGAGTTCAAAAACATTTAAGTCTCAGTGTGTACTGCATTGTTCTCAGTGACCTCACTCCCACATAACCCTACTGATTTAAATCAATAACATCAGAGTTTGGGCATTGGAATTTACCTTAGAAGTCATTGAAACCAATCTATCACCCAACCACATCCCAGAACATGAGGTTTGCCCTTTGCTTGAAATATTTCACTACTTTTTAAAGAAACCTACTCCATGATTGGCAAAGTGTGCTAATTTCTATGGAGCTGAAATGTTCCTATTTAATACTTCTACCAGATTATCCAAATTCTGTCTTGGGGAACAAAGAAAAATTACTCCCTGTTTTACAAAATACATACAAAAATGTTCTCAAGATAACTTTTCTGTTATTTTTCCCCAAATATTTTTTTTCCTACACAGTAAATAAGAATATATTCAGAAATGCATGGTTTGGTTTGTTTCTATTATTCTGTATATGGTATTAATGTCATACCCATTATCATTCAAGTTTTTCAATGTCACTTCTAAATAATAGAGTAATGATAATTGTAATATATAACAATAATAGCTGAACTTTCTTGAACATTTCTAGGTTTTAGTCATTGTGCTATATTGCGTGTGTATGTGCATATATACATATATATGTATAAAATCTCATTTTTAGTCCTCAGAATGTTGTGTTACAAAGTTGTGTCCCCTCCAAAATTTATTGGTTGAAATCTTAACTTTGATAGTAGCAAATATGAAGCAAAAAGAGACCAAAGGCTTGTGTATAGGGGCTTGCCATATTGCTATTATAACTCTACAGCTTTCCATGTACATAAATAAGCACATGTTGGCTTACCAGAAAGAAGTCTCAGTCATCCCAGCCTTCCAACCTGAAGCTATCATAAACCAGCCAGCCCCATACAACATATCAGCTAACCAAAGATACAGGAGCAAGTTCAGGCAGTACCAGACAAACCTGGTATAGACCAGAAAAAATATCCATCTGAACTCAACTCAATCTGCAGAATAGGAACTAAACACGTAGTTGCTGTTTTAATCCTCTAGGTTTTGGAGTGGCATATTATACAGCAAAGGTGAACTTATTAAACCAGCTATGACACACACATTTCTTAATTCTTAATATGCATAATGCTCAAGTTTGCCAATACCTTCCAATAAAAAGTAGGCTCTGGGTTGGTCTATGTTTGTGTAAAACCTTCTTAAAATGCTCTGGTAAACAAAAGCCATCTGTTCCATGCCTTTACCCCTTAATAGCAAAAGAATTAACAGAAACATTGGAACTGAATTTAACCTTTTAATGTAGTAAGATTATCAGCCAAAGTTCACCTTTTCAGTAATCACTATGAGTAGAAATACTGTTTAGAAATTTGTTTTTGCTAGAGAAAATTTGCTGGCATGTGTTTATTATTTGAATTTTTCCCCATAAGTTATCCCTATATCAATGTTAATTTCTAATATTATGATTTTATTCATCATTATGTAATTACTTTAAAAATTGTTGGATAATATTGTTATCATTTCCATGGCTTCCAAAGCTTATTTGCCACCATCCTTTCATCTCTAATGCAGAAAGAAATCAACTAAGTTGTCTTCAAAATACCAAGAAAATGTAAGCTCAAGTAGTCTACTCTAAGCTATATTCTAAATGAAGGGAAAACAAATAAGACTTTGTTTTTGGATGTCATTTTAAAAAGACTTCATGCAATTTTATAAAGAAACATTATGAATAATAAGCTATTAGGAAATTACACATGGCCTTGGCTGGAGACACCAAAGGGTCATATGTGCATGAATTTAGCCAGCTCAATTAGAAACTGTGTTCAGTTTCTTTCAGATATCACAGCTGGATGCAAAGTTCTAATAAGGAAATCTATTATTTCAAGATGTGCACTGGCAATCATAATTTTATTATTTTTGCATTCCATCTGTAGCATAGGCAACCATCAGAATGTTTGTTGAGTAAATGTGAACTGTCATAGGAAATAGGGGCACATGGCAAGTAGTTTGGGAGGAAACATGGCAGGTCCCCATTTCTGGATTTAGTTTTCTGTTCTGTACATATTATTTCAAGCTGTGCCACTCAATTCAGATCCATTGACTTATAAATATAATTACATATTTGATTACTAAATTAACAAAGTAAATTAACTTTTAATGGGTGGCGTTACTCATTGTACCTTGGAAAGAGAAAATCTTTACTAAAATACATGCCTCATTCCATATTGACTTCTTGTTAAAGGGGCATTTTGACCCAGATAATCCTTTGGTTGCCAAGGAATGTGGAAATTGCTGCATGCTATGAAACTCCATATGGCTTTTTCTTTGACTCATTTGATACCGGACAATTCTTACACTTTTCTTAATTGAACATCTCAAAATAAATTCCATTTATAGACTGCAAGAAAATAACCTTGCAAATTCAATATAGGAATACATGGAAATGTGTAGTCAAGAATATTCTGTAAATAATTAATATTCATTTCTTGATAGTTTCTCTAGAAAGTCAAAATTAGAGCAGAGATAATAATATTTCATGTTCCAGGAAAACAAAGAAATAAGGGTTTATAATTTTTAGTATGTTTAATGGAACATAATGCAAAATTTCCATAGAGCTTTAATATCATATTTTAAAGGCACTCCAGTTAATTTACTAAAACAATCTTTAAAATTAGATCACACTATTTTAAATATAACTGAGGCCTGGGGTACCTGGGTGGCTCAGCTGGTTAAGCATCTGACTCTTAATTTCAGCTCAGGTCATGATCTCAGGGTTGTGAGATCGAACCCAGCATCAGGCTCAGCACTGGGCAAGGAGCCTGCTTGAGATTCTCCCCTCTGCCCCTCCCTCTTCTAAAAAAAAATACATATTTTTTTATATAATTGAGGCCAGAAATCAGCAGTCTTTGATTTAATTCCTAGTTCTGCTATGCAGAACTATTGCACTACAATACAAATACAAATGCACTATTGTATTCGTACAATAGTGGTATTGATGATTTACCAGCTATAATTTCAGAATAAATTATAATAACTGATAAATGTTTATCATACTATTAATTATTCAAATCATATTTAGACTTTCTATACAATTTTAGTTAACATTTTAAACCTTTTCAAAAGTAATGGATAGGGATAATTTCCTTCCATATATATTACTCTGATATTATGTAATAAAAATGCCTTTGACTTATTTCTGATTGGAAAGCTTTTTATTTTATTTTTTAAGATTTTATTTATTTGACTGAGAGAGACAGCAAGAGAGGGAACACAAGCAGGGGGAGTGGGAGAAGGAGAAGCAGGCTTCCCGCTGAGCAGGGAACCTGATGTGGGACTCAATCCCAGGACCCTGAGATCATGACCTGAGCCAAAGGCAGACACTTAATAACAGAGCCACCCAGGCACCACTGATTTGGAAAGCTTTTAATATGTAACTTAGTCTCATGACTTCAGAACTCCTTAATCATAGTCTATAAGTAAGAAATACGTTTTATATTCTGAACCAGTCTACAAACACACACAGAGACACATAATCACACATGTAACAACATAGAAAAAAGTTTTGTGCCTGAAGTTTCCTTTTATTCATTCTAATCCTTTTACTCTTTTTCTTTCAGTTTTATTGAGATATAATTGACACACAGTACTATATAAGTTTAAGGCATACAGTGTAGTGACTTGGCTTATACATACTGTAAAATGATTACCACATAGGTTTAGTTAGTATGCCTAATTTGATATAGATACAAAAAAAAAAAAAGTATTTTTCTCCTCGTGATGTGAATGTTTAAGATTTGCTCCTGGCAACTTTCAGATATACCATACCATAGTGTTAACTATAGTCATCATATTGTACATAACACCTCCAGTACTTATTTGTCTTATATTGGAATTTGGTGAACTTTTCCTATGTTTTCTTCCAGGAATTCTATGGTTTCCAGCCTAATTTTTGTAAGTGGTGTTAAGATAGGGGTCTAGTTTCATTCCTTTGAATGTACTATCCAATTTTCCCAGCACCATTTACGGAAGAGACTGTCTTTTCTCCGTAGAGTATTCTTGGCTCCCTTGTCAAATAATAATTGACCGTATATGCACAGATTTATGTGACCTTTCAGGTCTGTTCCATTGGTCTGTGTGTCTGTTTTTAGGCCAGTACCATACTGTTTTCATTACTGTAGTTTTTTATTATAGCTTGAAACCAGGAAGTATGAAACAAAGAAATTCTTCTTTCTCAGGATTGCTTTGGCTATTTGGGGTCTTTTGTGGTTTCATATAAATTTCAGGATTGTTGAGGGATTAAACCCCACTTCAGGCTCCCCACCTGGCAGAAAGTCAGCTGGAAATTCTCTCTAGTCCTCTTCCTCTGCCCCTCCCCAACCTCTCTCAAATAAATAAATAAATCTTAAAAAAAAAAAAGTACCCTGGAAGAAATAAAATTGAAAAACAACAATTACTTTTTAATTGAAAAACATATAGATTGAAGTTTAAATATACCATAGAGATTTCTCTTTTAGAGAAACTTCATTATGAATAAAACAAAACATTCTGAAAATTGGTTTAATTTTTTTTAAATTTAGATTATTTGTTAAAAGGATTAAATGTAGGGGGAAAAAAACTTTAAAATCTTTGAGCGAAAGGGGTTGAACTTGAACCTCTTTGCTGCTCAGTTGGCGAGCTGAACTGAGAAAGGGCCACAGGTGTGAGAAACCAGCCCTCACACAGCAGTGAGTGTTGCTTCAGTTTCCAAAGCAAAGAACTGGAGCCAAAGACATCAGAATAATCTGGAGTAATGTTAAAAGTACAGGAAGTTATTAGAAAACAGAAGCCAAAAATACTACATAACTATGAATTTTTACTGGTAGAAAGCTAAACTAAGCTGCGTCAGAGAGGTGTAAGAAAAGGGACACAACAAAGTTAAAGAGGCAGATATCACTTTCAGTCATTCACAACAACATTTGAAAGTAATTAGTTCTTTTATTTATTTATTTTTAAAGATTTTATTTATTTATTTTGAGAGAGAGAGCGCGAACTGGGTGTCGGCGGGGGGAAAGGGCAGAGGGAGAGAGAGACTGTCAAGCAGATTCCATACTGAGCACAGAGCCCAATTCAGGGCAGAATCCCACGACCTGAGATCATGACCTGAGCAGAAATCAAGAGTCAGCCGCTTAACTGACTGAGCCACCCAGGTGTCCCGTAATTAGTTCTTCTAAGATGTACATACCCTAGCTGAAGGCTGTGTCTATGTCAAAGGACTGTGGTCCTATGTGTGTGTGTGTGTGTGTGTGTGTGTGTTTTGTGTGTGTGTGTGTGTGTGTGTGTGTGGTGGGACAGAGAAAATCAAGAATACTGTGCTCTCAGTAGTGAGCCATATACTCCATTATCTTGCTAAAATAACAATAATTTTTTGAATGTAGAAAAACATTACTGAAGTGAAAAGTTACCTGTCATCATTTTCAGCTGTTATTGATATGTTATATATTGAAATGATAAACTGAGTTTATTTAATCAAAATCATAAATGACATACCATCTAATGATTACTAAGACATTAGATTTACTTAAACTCTCCCAAAGCAGTGTTTTCTTCAACATTTTAGAGAATTGTTCCTTTGTGAGTTAATAGAATTTTGTATAATACAATCACACCCACTCTTCTGCCATTCCTTAAATGTAAACCTATCATCTTCCACATCCTGATTTACACATAAGCCCAATTCCTCTCCAGTAACTGTGGCAAAAGAAATTGGTTTCCTATTCAACATCTTTGTCCTCCCCCCCCCTTTTTTTTTTATAGATGTCAGTTTAGTTGAGATGAGAGACAATAAGCCCTGTTCCAGGCTGTTAATGAATTGGTCTAAGCTAACTGTAGTATTCTCATCCCTCTTTGAAATTCTAGGAGTAATCAAGTGAAAAATTTCTGGACAGTGGGCATAAGGGGCTTAGGAAAAATTTTAATTTCTGACATAAATGGAGAGAAGTAGGGCAAGTGTTTTTCCCCCATCCACTTCCTTCCTACTCTGAAACATTTTTGTCAGGTTGCAGTTCTTAGAGTGTCACTGAGGACAGAGTAAAAATACAGAAGGACCTAGCCCCCCCATTGACATGGTTGGGTTTCTGAACTAACCCTATAAAATGCTAGTCCCACATTTTACTGTTCTGTAAATACATGTCTAAATTATTTAAGTCACATTTTGGGCAGTGTTTTACATGAAACTGAAAGCATGGTAATTGGTATTAGTTCAATAATCTTTAAAACCAAAGAATGTAAAAGAGAAAATGTTCATCAACAAATTAAAAATTTTTAAGTACATTTTTGAGAATTCTAAATGTTTCATTCAGTGCATTATTATCATGCTGGCTGAAAATACAATTGATAAGACAACATTTCACTATATTGCCCTATTATGTCACATTTCCCAACCCCCATGGAAATAAGTTTTATCCTGCAATGGTTGTAAACTTCATAAGATCGGGTAACTGATGCTATAGTGCACTGCTCAGATGA
The DNA here is from genome assembly GCF_964656455.1 of Halichoerus grypus. Lineage (NCBI taxonomy): Eukaryota > Metazoa > Chordata > Mammalia > Carnivora > Phocidae > Halichoerus > Halichoerus grypus. The sequence continues at coordinate 47,991,321 of NC_135714.1, forward strand.
CGCCTTATAGATTGAGACACTCATTCCCCCAGCTGCTAGGAGAGCTGCAAGCTGACAGCTCACAGGTAAGAGTTTCATTAGACAAGGGAGCTGCTTCCTCCAAGAATATTCCCTGTCCTGAGGGCAGCTTGTATCTGAAGACTGAACGAAGAACATCTCAGAAGAACCATCCCAACTTCAATGATCCCTATGGGGTTGGCTGAAGTCTCTTTTGTTTTTGTATCAAAGTTCAAAGTCTTTCTCATTTCAGTCTTGTCCCTCTCACTCTCTCAAGATGTTGTTTCCAAGAGCACAGTGGAGTAATCCATCTATTGGTGGATTCTGATTCCCAAGAAATCTGACCTATATCAGTTGGTGTCAGGACTCATTCCAGGAAGTAGATTCTAAACTGGAATTTGGTAGCTGGATTTCCAGTCAGCTAGCAGTGAAGACCCCCTCGTGGGTGGGAAGAGTGCCAATAGCCCTCAGCATATAATAGTGAGTAGTGGTGAAGTTGTTGAAGGTTTTATTGGTGATAAGTTGGGATGGTATACCAATGTAAAGGAATGTCCTGGCTGGTAGAATATCTCAGATGTTAGAGGGGCTTGGGGGAAAAAAGTACTTCTCAGAACTATGGAATTGGATGGTTATTTTACAGGATTATATATCCTTTGGTAAAGGAAAATAAAACGATGAAGGTGACAGGGTCCCCTTGGAGCTCATTAAGGAGACAATTATCTCCTGTAGCCAGAGAAAGTTAAAGATCTTGCCCAGGATTTTATTATAAGGGTGGTGGAGCTAATAAATTAAAATCAGAGTCCTGATCGGGAAGGAATGAGACCCTGAGACTTGGGATAGAAGCACTGGTATTGCCTTACTCAAAAATTTTTGAAATCCCAAGTCTTTCTGAACCCTTCGGCCTTATAGAACTGATTCATTTCTCTTGGTTAAACTAGTATTCTGTCCTTCCACAAAGATGATGCAGAGGCCCCTCAACACACAATGCACCACCATCCCCTCAGATTCTATCTTCATCTTTCATCCTGGTCACTAGACCAATAACTAGAATTAAGTGCAAATACAATTTGGTCAGAAAAATGTCAGGTCCGCCAAAGAAGGAAAGGCACTATAACCTAAAAGGGCTGCAGTACATGTACCAGCAAGAGTAGCATGAATGTAATTGGGAATGGATTCTAAAGGAGCTGGATTAAGAAGAGCAGAATATAAAGTTGGATAAATAAGAATTTATCAATATGGAGCACTCTCCAGGGATAAGTATTTAACACCCTGATAAGGCCCCAGGACACAGTGCTAATACACAGCTAGGAAGCAGTAGCGTCTGATGACCCACACTATGTGAAGTAGAAATGCCAGAACTGCCACAGTAGAGAGTAGAAGAAGAGATGATTGGCTCAGAGAAGCTGGAATAGATATACAGTATAAGCTGACTAATATCCATAAGAGAGTCCAAAGGATACCCCATTTACCAGCAATAAGGAATGCTCTAGAGAGAACACTTAATGAGACTCTCAATAGGGGCTGTCTTCTATAGGCTAGAAATAAGGGTAGGAGATACTGTTACAGAACTGAGACCCCTAATAATAGAGGCCAAGTGGAGGCATAATAACTGGGAGTAATTATTGCATGGGTAGCCAGGTCAGATGGAAGCCAAGGCAGTCTGAGATGCAGTTATGGGCATGATTAATAGAACACAGCAGGGAACACCTCTCTACTTGTTAGATGGGATGCTGTCCAATTCATGAATCACTTAATAAAGTAAATTAGATCTTCAACTTTAAAAAAATAAAACACAGCAAACTTGGAACAATATAGATGAGCAACAAAGGTGTTAATTTATACAATAAAAAGAAATCAAGGTTGAATAACCAGTTGCTTAGAGCAGCTGATCCCCAAAGGCCCTGAGTCAATTTTCAAACTTGGAAATCATTCATTGAGAGATAAGATTCTCTAAGAACAAGGACTCTACAACATTATAGCAAGTGTATAAGGTAATAATTCTACATTCCTTCACCAATGGGACCTGCAGGTATTTATTCCCATAACTGTACATTGGGCTGGGGGAAGGAGCAGAGAATCCTCGGACATTTCAAGGACTGTTAGACACAGGGTCTGAGTTAAAATTGATTCTTTGTGACCTGAAGTGTCAGGAGAAGGTAGGCTGCTATTATACCATGGGACCAAGAAAACATGCTTGCCATCCATGGGTGCATCTATGGGTATTCCCCTGCCCAGATTTTATTGAAAATTGACAAATATAGAAGATACAACATGAGAAAGGCATGTTGAGTAAGGGTGCAGGGATGAGGGCTTACCACATTAGGAATCTAGACCCTCAGAGTTTCTAAACAAAGAAGAGGAGACTAAAATGAGTAGTAGAGAGAGATGATAAGTATCAGTTGCGGTCCTAAGACCAATTGCAATAAGACAACTGTTTCTTATTTGTCCCATTAACCTTTTTCCTGTAAGTTTCCCCAGGAATTAGAGACTCATCAGAATTCCTGAGAATCTGTTCAAAGATGAGATCTAATTATTATATGAGGCAAATGGATCTTAGTGGCACAAGAAGTGAATTGCAGTAGATATTATAGTATTTTTTCCAGATTCTCCTTAGGAGTTAGGTATTCATTCTCCGAAAACTGCCCTGGACCAAACACAAGTGTCTCATTTGAAGTTATCTCATCAAGGGCAGTCCTCATTTGTTTCAGGTCATTGCAGGGGTTTGAAATCCTGACCACCTTGCTTAATATAAGGACATCTCTAATTCAGGGCTTCCTGCATAGCTTTATAACCTCCACTAATCTTAGTCTTTCTTCCCTCACTCCGTAATAGGCATTGATCCTGAAAGTACTCCCTAATAAACTACAGGCATGCTAATCTCCATGTCAGTGTCTGTTTCCCAGAAAACACTATTTAAGACATGGGTTATTTATGTTTACTTTCAGAATTCTTAGAATATTTTTAGACATTCTATCATAACAGTTTAGCTGAGGAGACTCTAAATGCCAAAGTTTAAATGCACAAGTCCTTTTAAAATAACCCATTCAAAACATATTTAGAGAAGCATAAATAATATTTTCTTTCACACCAAATGTAAACATCTCCAATAACTTTCAGGGAACAAGCATTTGAGTGTAGATTATAGTTAAAGTTAGATGTCAAACATCTTTGGTTATGCTTAAAGATTGACTGACTCCTTTGTGAAGGGAAATATCATGTACTCGGGGTTAAGTATGCCTACCCAGAATGCCTTGAGTCTTATAAAAATGATAAGGTAGAAAAAGAGAGGGGGGTGAGATGTTGTTAATTATACTAGAGTAAGAAGAACAAAGAAAGGATATACTCACAGCTTGGGTCAGTAAACGTAGCAAACAGAGGGAGTTATGAAACCTGAATTTTACTTCCCTTGCCTCTGTCAAAAAGCAGAATCTCAGCCTAGAAAAGGTATGATTAATGTATAATCTGAACAGAAGCTAAAGATGATTGAGGAGATAGTAAAAAAGAAATACTTATTATATTCTTCAGTGAATTCAATCTTCAGCTATAGAAACAATTGTACCAGGTCACTGAGAAAAGTTGTAGTAAGACTGCTTATTGGTAGTAATTTTTGAGTAATCATGAACCAGCTGGACAATTGTGAAAGAAAAGATTTGGGGAAATGATATTACAATTTTTGAAAGGGCAAAAATGATGAAAAAATACCAGTGAACCTGGAACCAGACAAAATCTTCAAATGAATTATTTAAAAAGGAGCTTGTAAAGTATTTAGAAAGGGGAGTAATCATGGCTAGGCATGAGGCATGCTAGACTGACATCAGTTCCCTTATTGATTCACACTTTAGGATGACAGATCAGGTGGACCATAGACATAGAGTATTTTAGAATTTCAGTAGGACAGTAACAAAATCTCATGGTAATCTTATATACAAGATGAAATCCATGAGCTGCATGATGGTGAAGTTTGAATCTCTGTAAAAAAGGAATACAGACAATATACTCAGACTACTGGGAAGAAAGTCCAGAGCACTATGGCCCAAGCTCCATCTACTGCAAAGATGTAGTATACATTTTTTAATATATTTTGCACAATGATACATATGGCCCACATATAACTTTTAAAAAATAATAACAAATTGAAAAAAAGACAAAAATTAGAAATCCAAAAGACTTCTATATATTATCAGCATCAGATTAACCCAACAAGATGAGATTATAAATAAAAACACACATGTTTAAGTGGCACCATTCCAGGATGAGAGCACTGACTTCCTGCCACTGTTCATGTGAAAGAGACTGAGGTTTTGTTCAGTTGATGACTAGAAATATTCACCAAATCAGTAGGAAGAAGCATTCCAAAAGGATAATTCATAGGTCTATTACATTAATGGTAGAATTATTATATAAATTAACAGATAAAGAGACACCAGCATTAAACAACATTTATTCTATGCCACATACTATGTTAATTATACCAGAACAGGAGTGCCTGGGTGACTCAGTTGGTTAAGCCTCTGCCTTTGGCTCAGGTCATGATCTCTGGGGCCTGGGATTGAGCCGCACATGGGGCTCCCTGCATAGCAGGAGAGTCTGCTTCTCCCTCTCCGTCTGCCCCTCCCCTCCATTCATGCTCTTTCTCTCTCCCTCTCATATGAATAAATAAAATATTTTTAAAAATTATACCAGAAGAGCCAATATTTACTATTTCATTTAATTTTCATCATAATTCTTTGAGGTAGATAAAATTATTCTAGTTTTATAGCTGAACAATGCAAGGCTCAAATTATTTAATAGATTTGGCTAAAAGTGGAGGTATAGCGAGGTTAACTTAGTCTGTCAAACTGTAGAATTCTTCTATCTTAAAGGTCTCTAGTACAAAACACTTACATGCTTAATGAAGAAACTGAAACCCATGGAAGGTGTGGCTTCTGCAACTTATAATAACTGATGTATTAGCACTTCTCTTACTTACTATCAGTGTGACTATTGTAATACAGTAATAATTTTCTTGGTCTAGATTATAAAGATATGTTTTTCCTCTATGCACAATTCTCTTCTCTCCACCCTCTCCTGCACAGTCTCTGTCTGCTTCCTCTTTCTCCACCTATGTGAATAAATACTAAAATATTGTTATAACAAATAAAGCTGTAACACAAATGCTTATGTCCCCAACTGTTTCCAATTCATTGAGATTCTTATCTAGAGATGAATGATTGTCTTCATTTTATTACATGGCTCCTTAAGTAGGCTTATTCCATATATTTTTTTCCTTTTTTCTTTTTCTTTTTTCTTGTAAATAAGCTCTATGCCCAACGTGGAGCTTGAACTCATGACCCTGAGATCAGGAGTCACATGCAATACAGACTGAGCCAGCCAGGTGCCCATCTATATATTTTCAATATCAAATTGAAACATCTTGATAAACTTCCATAGAGTCTTTCACATTATTTAATTGCAAATATTTTTACCAAGTAACATCATTGGGTTTTTTTTTTCCCTGCATCTTTATATGTTTATATACACACACAAGTTACTCCACAATTGTTTTGAACTTCAATTTCTTGAGTTTCATCAGGATCACTATAATACAAAATCCAATTGAAAGTGACAACGGGGTAAAAATTCTGCAAGGCGAGATACTTAATCTCCAGGACATTTAGACCTTCAGGTTGTTTAAAAAAAAAAAAAAACCTGAGAACCATTTAAGCAGCTAGCCATATGACAGAGACAATCATGTGGGTTTTCTTTCATTCTACTGGCTTGAAAGAAAATGTATCTGTAACAGAAGGCATTTATTTTTGACACGAGGTCTCTTGACTCATAAGACTACAGACTTTAAGAAGGCTACAGCATTTATATTTGACCCCAGTCCATAACACACTCCCGAAATCATTTAACGTGGTTCCTTTGGACATTGGAATACAAAGGCCACTACTCCTTCAATTCTGGAATACTACCTAGCTTTAGGGTGCTTAACCTACAATTTCACTGTGTCATTTATTGTCTTGCCCTTGTGTTCAACCGGATATTCCTCCACTGAAGACCCTGAGGCATTATAACAGCATCTGTTGCCAGGCTGGCTTATGAGCAACAAGTTTTTATTTATTTATTTATTTATTTATTTATTTATTTATTTAGAATTCACTTTTTCCTTAAATTCTAGTTAACATATATGGTTAAATTGGTTTCAGGTGTAGAATTCAGTGGTTCGGGCACCTGGGTGGCTCAGATGGTTAAGCGTCTGCCTTCAGCTCAGGTCATGATCCCAGGGTTCTGGGATCGAGGCCAACATAGGGCTCCTGGCTCTGTGGGGAGCCTGCTTCTCCCTCTCCCTCTGCCTCTCCCCCTGCTCATGCTCTCTCTCTCTCTGTATCTCTGTGTCTCAAATGAATAAATAAAATCTTAAAAAAAGAAAAAAGAATTCAGTGGTTCATCACTTACATATAACACCCAATGCTTCTTACAAGTGCCCTCCTGAAAACCCATCACCCATCTAGACCATCCCCCACCCACCTCCTCCCATCAGCCCTCAATTTTTTCTCGATCTTTAAGTGTCTCTTATGGTTTGCTTCCCTCTCTCTTTTTTTCCTTTCTCTGTATTCATCTGTTTTGTTTCTTAAATTCCACATATGAGTGAAATCATATGGTATTTTTAGAACTTGAATATTTAAATTTTGCTACTTGGTAAGAATAATTTACAAAATATCTACTTATACTGTGTTTAGAGAAGCTTATTTTGAAGAGAATGTGTTTTACAATTAAACTGATGCATATTTAGCCAGTACCAAAATATTCAAATATTGCATGAATAAGTATGTCCCAGGTTTTGAGAGTATAGTTTAGTGGGTTGTATGAGCAACCAGTGGATTTACCATGTGTCTATAGCTTCCAAAACTAAGTTCCCACAGAGGCAGGGGCTTCATAAACCAGAAACTAGCTGAACTGTCCAACTGCTAATTCTGAAAGGATTCACATTTCGAATGGAAAGTGTGTATTTACTTAAAAAAAAAACAAATTATTAAATGCCTAAGTATAGCAGGAAAATGGAATAATTTTCCAGATCTTAAGGATGTACTTTTTATTGCTGTGGCCTATGATGTTTTATTTATTGATGATTTATATTTATGAAGTCGAATAAGATAACTCTAATCTGTTAAATATGAGTTCAATCATTTTTTCTTCAACTTATGAAAAGATGAAGCCAGAGGAGCATTTCATACTGTTTTACTTTAAAAAGGAAACACACACACACACACACACACACACACGCACGCACTCTGAAATTTATGGTGTTTATGTGTTCAAAATAGATTCTGATCATTTTTCAATTCTTAAATACTTCTTGCATTCTGGTGTAAATGGCTTTATTCTATATAAATAGTAATGCTGACTTATTACAACTTGTGTTATTCTTAACTTGCTCAGTTAACTCTCACCTGTGTACACATTAGCATAATTAGAAGTCGCTATCCTCGACACCACATAGAAACCCTATGTGGTATTTGCTTCTGTCACACAGTGTTAACAGCTGTTGCCACAGAGCATAGAAATCAATAGAAATGAAAATCTAGCTTGAGTTGTTTGAAAAGTGAAAATTATTACAGTGATATGAATGATGAGTGTACAAACGCAGCACTATATATAACATTATATATATGGGGGCTGCCACTTAGAATTGATTGATACTAATGCCCAAAATTAATTGAAGTGCCAACAGTATGGCCCATCTGTATTAAGCTCTTAGTCCTAACAGAAACTCTATGAGGTAGCCATTCTTATTATTTCTTTTTTACAGATTAAAAGTCTGAAATTAATTTAAGGAATTTTTTCATGGTCAGCCAACAGGTAAATAAAGGAGTCAAGATAAAAGCCAAGGTTATTGCGTTTAGCATTCATGTTCTTGAATATGTGCTCACTTTATTCTAAACAGATATTTCTTCTTTAAGAATCCTCATACTTAATCAAATATTTTTGAAGAACATAAAAGAATACATGTGTATGTATATATGTATGTATTACATATATGTAAAATAGCTACAGCAAGAAAAAACCTCAAGAAGAATGTTTTAAGCTCTATGCAAAACAGGATGATTTAGAATAAGTCTATAAATAAAATGATATAGAAATCCATTCCTCTAAGTAAAGCCATGTCACAGTTGTCCCATGTACATTAATTGAAAGCAAAAGTATTTATTTGGCACCTAGTGAGATTCTTTGGGAACAAATGAGGATGAGTCAAACAGCAGCCCTATCTTCAAAAATCTTACTATAATAAAAGAGATAATGTATTATACAAAGAATACAAGCAGAATGTACTAATGAAATGCCATAAGAAAGTATGAATAAAATAAATGTGGGCGTTCTAACAAGAGAGACATCTACTTGGGGGATAAAAAACAATTGCATTCAAAAAAGAGGAAAAGTGACATTTCAGCCAACTGTGAATAAAGACAATTCAAATTGGAAGGAAAAGAATGACCAAAGAGAAGGAAGCTGCATAAAGGGCCTATTTCAGTTTAACAAGATATATTAAGGGGCATAAGAGGAGGAAATTTTAAAGTCTGGAGCCCGGGAAGCAGGGATTCGAACTTCTTTCTGTTCTTAGTGGGAAATCCTATGAAGATGTTTTTATAGGAAATGAACATGTTCAGAATTATACATTAGGCCAATGGTGTGTAAAAAAGATCAAGATTGAGAATGTCTGAAGCCTATGTAGTAAGGTGGCTGATGCCGCACTCCACGTACATGCAGCCTAGACTTTGAGTTTAATGGCAGATACTGTATCACATAGGTGACTATCTATCTCTCTGGTAGAGAACAAAAGTATTAATTTTGCTGTCCTCTAGAGCAGAAATTTGTAAACTAGAGTCCATGGTCCAAATCCAGCTTGCTGCTTTTTTTTTTTTCTGTAAATAAAATATAGCCACGTTTGTTCTTCTGTGTGTTATCTGTGGCTGCTTTACAGTGGTAGAGTTAAGTAGTTGTTACAAAGACCCTGTGGTTATACCATTGTCTCAATCAAAAGTGAGAAAATTTATTTCAATGAAACTAGAAAGCATTTTGAAATAACGGTTTCAAGAAAATTGTAGGAGAACCCATTTCTTTGTATAAATGAAAAATATCTCCATGTGTTTAATATATAAGCATCTAATGGACTTTGATTAATTTGCCCATATAACACCCAATGGCATATAAATTGTCAATCACTATTCCTGTGATCTAACCTATAGATTGTTCTTAAACTGTTTGTTTTATACCTTCCTCAGTATATTCTGTTCTCTTGATTTTTTTCTTCTTTTTCTATGATGTTATATATTTATTCTTTTATGGAGAGATATAAATATAGACATAATTATAAGCATAGATATATAGATATGGATGTGATAATGACAGTCGATATGGATATAGGTAGATACATACCTTTTCTGCTTGAACTCAATGTCTAAGACATTAGAGATACTTTTCAAAAGACAGTGAGGCACATATATCCGATCTTGGCCATCTCCTCTCCATTATAGATCATATCTTTCCCTAGGTATGAAACTGTTCAATGGAGTTTTCTTTCTTTTAGAAGTTATATTAGTTGCCTTGGGCCACTGTAATAAATTAAAATCAGTAGATTAAAACAATAGACATGCATCCCATTTCTGTCCCTTTTAGTCTAGGTTGCAGTATTTCTGTTGGTATAAAATTCTCAAAATCCTTGTTTGCCTTCCATTAGTATTGAGGGGCTCTATGCCATTCGACAGCAGGGTTCTCCACAAATTCCTTCTAGATTACTTCATCTCTATTCTAGTTTCTGCTGAGAAGACTGTTGGATTCAGAAGTCACATGCCTAATCACATGCTTATTACCTTAGTAAATGGTTGTTCAGCTATATCCTTGGCCTTGTTTCCATGGCATGCTATCTGCAGAGGCTGAGAATTTTCCAAATCATCAAGTACTGGTTGCTTTTTTACTTAATACTTCATTCCTCAATTGATCTATTTCCTCTCATGTAAGCAACAAGGAGAAATCAGGCTGTACCTTTCATACCTAGCTTAGAAATATTCTCAGCTAAATATCCAAGTTAATCACTTATAAGTTTTACCTTCTATTCAACATTAAAAAAACAATCCAGTCAAGTTTTCTGCCACTTTATGGCAAGGATAGCCTATCCTCCGGTTTCTAATAGCATGTTCCGCATTTCCATCAGAGATCTCACCTGGGAAACCATTAATGTTCACGTATTTTCCTGAGAGGGTAGGAGCTTTTGTGTAGCATGTTCATTTCTTTGAGTCCTCACCAGAATTACCGTTAATATCCATATTTCTGCCAACAGTCACTTCAAGATGGTTTAGGTTTTACTATAATGTGCTTGGATTCCAAACACTTCCAGCCTCTAGCCATAGCCTTAGAACATTTTTTTTCTTTCTGCAAAGAAAAATCTCTCTGTGCTGAAGATAGCCACTTCCACGTTTTCAGGTATTTGTTACGGTAGCACCTAATTTCCCAGTACCCAAATCTGTGTGTGTTTCCTACAACAAACACAGAGACTTAAAACAACAAAAATCTCTGTGTCACAGTTCTGGAGGCTAGAAGTGTAAAATGAAGATGTCAGTAAGACCATGCTCCCTCTGAAGACTGCCGGGGAGAATTCTTCCTTTGCTTCTCCCAGCATCTGTTGATTGTCAGCAATTTTTTGGTCTTCCAACCTTTGTCTCCATCTTCACATGGCCTTTTCCCCCATGTGTCAGTCAGTGTCTCTGTCCATATTTACCTCTTCTTCTAAGGATATCGAGCATATTTAGGACTTACCCCAATCTTAACTTGATTCCATTTGTTAAGGCCCTGTTTCCAAATAAGGTCACATTAACAGGTTCCAGGTGGTTATGAATTTTGCAGGGTCACTACTCAAGGCAGCATAGAGGCTAATTCAAACTGCATTGACAAAACCATGGGAATTCCATTTGTAATGGTCTAGCTCTAAAATCTTAAACTTTCCCAGCAAAAGGGTTTAGACAACTCTTGTCAGCATTCATTAATCCCTTTCCAAAAAGACAATTCAGGCTTTATGTGAGTTATAAGTCATATTTGGGTCTTTTATAGAGGGGACCCAAACATGAGGGTTTGTGAGGCCAGGCCCAGGATCTCTTACTATGTGAAAGGCAAAAAAAGAAAACAATTTTTAACAAATAAATCCTCAAGAGAATTGATATCAACAACAAAAACCTAAATCCAACCCCAGCTAGGAGGACATTTATGCCTTTAAAAGTATCAATTACCATTTATACACAAGCTCGATCAAACCAAACCAAAGAATAAAAGCATCCCATTCTCTCTTCCTCTTTCAAGCCATTTTATTGCAGAGGTTGCTTGGCTTCAAAGATCGGTGCCCCTGTGCCAAGGGTCTTTGTGTAATCATCAGATTTCGTAACGGGTCTAAGTGATAACAGACCTTCTTCCTTTCCAGGTGATTGTGTTGGCACCCGGATGGGAACTGCCTTCATCAGTCACAAATCACACTCCAGTACCAACCGGACTGCACAGTCACTAAAAAGAGACTTCCCGAAGGGAAAAAAAATTGGCACATGATGTGCCAGACGGGTTGCACTACCTTTGTTTTATATCTGTGTGTCATTTTATGCTATCCCATTATAATGTGTGACTGGTCACCAGGAGATTACACTTCCCTTTCAGCACATTCTACCCCAAAGCCAATCTAAGATTGTCACACTACAAACATGAACATAGGTCTGCTAATGTAACAGCAAATACAGAAAAACAGGAAGAACCATTTATGGATCTTGGATGCCATTTGTCCATTTATATATTTATTTATTTTTTAATAATTGCATGTGTACCACATGCCAGGTATCTTTGTCTGCATATAAAGAGGTTAAGCATATAATTTCATTGCTCTTAAAATTTAGTCTTAGTAAAATAACTGAAGTTTTATTTTAAAGGATTTTTAATGGTTTTATTCTTGTACATAAAACACTAACATAGTGAAGTGCCTGGGTGGCTCAGTCATTTAAGCCACCTGCCTTCAGCTCAGGTCATGTTTCCAGGGCCTGGGATCAAGCCCCTTGTTTTCATGTCATTGGGCTACCTGCTCGGCGGGAAGCCTGCTTCTCCCTCTCTCTCCCTCTGCCCCTCTCCTGCCCCTCCCTCCTGATCGTGCTCACTCTCTCTCTCAAATAAATAAATAAAATCTTTTGAAAAACCCACTGAAATAGTACTTGATTAATCTATCTTGAATAAATAATTTGTGCAGACACATTTTGCATGCAAGGAGGCTAGGAATTTCTGGAATGTTAGCACAAACAAACCTCTTACAGTATAAATTTTCAATGAGTCAAAAATGCAGGAAAAACCCTTCCTAGAATAAAAAATAATTCACCTTTGTCATAGTAATGGTCAATTCAGTTTCAAATTTCATAAGCCTACTGTATTGCCCATTTTAATGGAAATTTCCACCAAAAGTAGGTAAATCATTATCCTTCATCCCCAAAAATAAAGAATTGCCATCCAAGTAACTTCAGCTACGTGCATATTCATTCATCCATTTTCTTTTGTTTGCTATGCTGTTATGGTGATTGTGTCATCTCTCTGTTAATTTGTTAATTTCTTACTGTACTTAAAAAAATCAAAATAAATTGGTGTACAAACACACAATTAGCTAATTAGCATCATAACGATTATCATAATATGGCAAAGAAAATCAAAGAGAAGTAATATATAATCTTAATTTATTATCAATGTGAAGAGAGCATAACTGGAATTAATCCCCTGCAAGAAAATCCTTTATAGAGATGTCTGAGCCCATGAGCAGATCCTCATTTCTGCCTCATTAACACACATTAAGATCTGTGCTTGAACAATACTGCTTTCACTTGCAAAGCTTTAAAAAAAAATCCATACAAAGAAAAAAAGAAAAGGAGGAATCAAAATTTAGAGGGCATCAATTCAGAAATTTCACCTTATTTAATTCCACTAATCAATTTTCTATATAATGTAATTATAACTCTAAAAATATACTTTCTTTTCTTTTCTTTTTTTTTTTTTTGTAGTGACTTGTCACCTTCAAAGTGAGGTCAATCTGTGACACATCTCTGCACAAATCCTTAGAGCTAAATCATTTTGTCCACACACTTTCAAACAAATAACAGTGTAAATCTCTTCCATTTCAGTTCACAAAACACTGCTGCCTTTTTTCTTTCTTCTCTATGATAACATAGTATAGGTTATATAGCAAGGACAAAAAGGAAAGTAGAGAATACAAAATATGGAACCTAATTCAGAACAAGTGATTGACTTCTCCGATTGTATGGAATAGGAAAATATAAGTCCAGATTTTCTTTTTTCTATTTCTTACGGTTGTCATACAAAAGAAGGAACTTGGACAGCAACTGAATACTAAGAGGGAAATGACCTGCATTATTTTAATTTGGCCTATATGCTACTGGGTTGCCATGATGTCCTCAAATTATGTTTTGTAGCACAAGATTTGACCCTTCAGAAATTTGTAACTAGCAGAGTTTTTTAAATGTTTTATTATTATTATATTTTAAATAAACATTAATTCAGAACACTTATTGTTTTTCACTGAAATGTCTCAAATTTATCTCTTCAACTGACTAGGTTTTTAAAAACTATTTACATGAAAAATATACTTTACTAAGCAATACTGCTTAATATTAATATTATGAAATAATAGATAAATGAAGAAAAGGGAATGTTTCCATATTATGTGATGTAATTTCCATAAAATTCTTATTTTCTTGTTGCTCTATTGTTATATGTAATAGCTGTCCGTATATGCAGATAATTTTCTATAATTTTTACCAGTTATAGTTTTTGCTATCAGGCACATGTATTTTTTTTAAATTAATTCCTATATATTTATGGTATTTGCTCTATTTGTTGTAAGTATCTTATTTTTCATTATATTTGCTAGTTATTTCTGGTGTCAAAAATGTAATTTTTTATATTTACTTATCATTCAACAAAATGAGCTTTGAACTATATTTGTCAGTAGTTTTTTGTGTATATGGACAATCATATAATATAGCAACATTAATTTTTTTCTTATTTTGCTGTCTTTATATTTTTCAGTTATTTTTCTTTCTGAGTTCCCTAAGTCTTCCAGGAAAATACTGAATAAATACCATGATAATGGCTATCTTTGTCTATTTCTTAATTTTATAGTTAATGATCCTTATACTTCCCCGCTGAATATAATATTTGCTGTAAATCTCTGAATTGACATTGTTTATAAGATTGTGAAAGTTCTCATCTAATTTGCTTTTACTTATAAGTAGATGTTGTATTTTATCATTGGGTTTTTTTCTCCCGCATTTATTCAATTAATCATTTTTCCACCTTTATACTATTAATGTAGTACATTACAATGTAGTCAATATGCATCTATGTTTATGAACTTGTGTGATCTCAATTTCCGTATCTAGTATGGTAGGCGGCATTCAAAATGATCTTCTATGAATCCTGGCCTCCTGGTATTCACACACATGTGTAACCCTTTCCTTTGTAGACTAGACATAGTTACTCAGTTTTAATGAATAAAACACTACAAAAGGGATGGGATACCATTTTCAATATTAGCATCTAAAATTATTGTGACTTCCGTCTTGATGACTCTCATGCACATTTTCCTCTCAAGGTACCTCTCTTCTCGGGACAAGCAAGCTGCTGTGTTGTTAGCAGCCCTATGGAGAGAATCATTCAGCAAGAAAGAATGTCTCCTCTGCCTCCTACAATCAGCGGGGGCCTGCCAACAGCCACGTGAGTGAATTTGGAAGTGGATAGTCTTCCAGGTGAGTCTGTGGTGACTGCAGACTAGAGGGAGATCCCAAGCCAAAACCTATTAGGTAAGCAAACTCTGAGATTGCTGACCCACAAAATAGAGAATAAATGTTTAGTAAGATTTGGGACAACTTTTCCATCTGGTTTGAGAATTAAATTTATGCTAATATTAAAGAATTTGAATTCCCTCTTTCTCTACTCCCTGTTGATGAGTTTGTAAAAGATTAGAACTATGTCAATTGTCCGATAGAATGTAATATACATTCAAAACTATCTGACTTGTGTTTTCTTTGTGGGAAAATTTTAAATTACTGATTTAATTGTTTTTAATTACTGGAGCTATTTAGAATTATTTTTCATGAGTCAGTCTTGATAATTTACATTTTTCTAGGAAAGTATACAATTTGTCTAAGTTTATTTATATTATATTTTAATGGCTACTGTTATTAAAGTTATATCCTTTTATATTCTGGTATTTTTATTTGCGCTAAATCTTTTCTTGATTCAACTACAAGTTTTATCAATTTTATTAGTCTTTTCAAAGAACCACGTTTTGTGAGTTTTAAAATCTTATTATAATATCTTGATTTTCTATTTCGTTAATTTAAACTTTCTTATGCTTTTTTCCTATTTTCTCTGTATGGTATATTGGTGTTCATTTTCTAAATGCTTAAGGCATATTCTTAATTTGTTTAGTCTTTCTTCTTATTGAATATATGCACCTTAGGTGGCAAATTTCCCTCCAACTACTGCTTTATGAACATCTCACAAGTTTGATAAGCAGTTTTTTCATTATAGTAGCTTAATTTCCATTTTGATTCCATCTGAATTCAAATTTTATTTAGAAAAGTATATGATATATAGATTTATGAAGGTTTATTTTTTATTCTTTTTGTGGTTTTTGATTTATAACAATTACATTTTGGTAAAAATACTTGAATCTGTATAAAATCTGTTCTATTGGATTTGTTGGCTCATATTTTAATGCATGATTTATGCTCAATTTCATAACTGATTTGCACATGCTTAAGGAAAATATGCATTCCCTAATAGTTGGCTGAAGATTCTGTGTATCAATTGGATCACATATGTTAATTTTTTACATCTTCATATCTTTAATAAATATATTGCTGCTCAGTAAATTACTGGGTTATATGTAAAAGTGTTCCAATACAATGATAGATTTTTCACTTTCTTACTGCAATTTCACCTTTTACCACTATCAGCACCATCCAAAGCTCAGTACAAGGTAGTCGCTGCCTCTACTGGGTAAGTTTTCTTTTGACTAGATTTTTTTTTCTTAGACTGTAGCACTTTTAGAATCTTGACTTTATATGTGCTGGGGAGGGTCTTCTAGCTAAACTCTCATCCTGAAAGTGAGGATAGTTTGTCTACAACCACACCCAAAAAAAAAACAGTCTTTGGAAGCATTATGTTACTTGGTTTTAAAGATAAACTCCAAAACCACTAGGGATTCATCACTGTGATATCTATTTGGAGTGATGTCTGTGATTAGTTCTAATCCTCTAAGTGATTTTTCCTTATTTTTTGTAGGCTTTACCACTCATTAATTAATTTAAGATATGTGTGTTGGTTCTAATATTTTCATATGTTTTATGACTGAACACTGAGTGGCTATCTGAAAATTATATTTTCGGAAGAATAATTTTCTTTCCTTGTTTACTCTCTCATAAAATCCTACTTAAAATTCACAATCCAGCTATATCTTTTTAAACCCACCTTAATTCTCTCAATTGCAGTTACTCAGATATTCCTCTTTCTTGTCAATACACTTTGCACATCCCCAAATTTTAACCACAATTAATCAAGTATGGATAATAGTCTATCATCAGAGATAAGTTAAATATTAAAGAATTTCTAAGCACTAAAAATGTCACATGATGAACCAGTTGAGAAAACTCATTTGTCCAGCTACTAAAAAGAGAATTAAAAAAAAAAAAAAGGCATAATTGGGATAGTTATTGATGAGCAAATACTAGACTTTTCTGTAGTTCATTGTGAATCAACTTGATCAAAAACAAGTTTATGAATTTGGCATAATTATGTTAGTTCAAATTTTACATATAGTTCATTTTTTTTAAGTACAGCCTTTGAGGGGCAATATTTTAACACTTGAATAGTGGTCAAGTTTCAAAAAGAATTAAGCAAGCTAAAATTACTGGATAGCAGATACCCCAGCTTAGCCCCCCCAAAAGAAGGAATTTTTGTCCAATAGCATGCTCAAAATTTTGCAAATAATATTTTATAAATTAAAATTAAATGGTCTTATTTAAATGTGAGACAGTTGAAAAATACTAATTATCAAGTCCAAATTACAAAATCTTCCCTTTAGCCCATATATAGTGTCAAAAATATGAGAATCTAAGAGGAAAGATTGATTAAATACTCAAGGAAGTGTCTATCTCATTAATCCAGAAGGGAAAAAAGTATGCTCAGTTGAATGTACATTAGCATAATAGCAAATCTGAAGACATGTGCATATTGCAAATATCATAAAGCCACAATAATGGAAAAGATCCTTTTGTAAATAAAGGAATTGAAAAGTAAAACATAAAGGAGGTAATTGTACTCACTAAATAGCTTGTTACATGTTTATATTAAAAACATATTAAGTATGTACTATTCTTTTTTAGCTACACAGTCTTTCCTCCCTGTAGATCACTCTGTATTCCCGTAACAACTTATGTCTATCTCTATCTTCAAAGTCAACCCATAATATTAATATTTTCTATTTGCTTGCTTATTTTCTTTGCCAATTGTATGTTAGGTAAAGGCATGAACTTCACTTATCTAGTTTATTGTCATAACTTTGTGCCTGGCACAAATCCTAACAGATAAAAATGTTCAGACCAAAGGTATTAAAATAAATTCACTTTACGTAGGCTAAGCAAGTATGGAAAGAAAAAAAGAAAAGAAAAGAAAAAAACAACCAAATGAGTACAGGCAAAGGCTATTTATTCAGAGCTTGCTCTAGCAAGGGAGTCAGCCTCTGTCACTTGAATTTTGACAGAAACTCAAAGACAGGCTGATGGGTAGGAAAGATTTATGAAGGAAAAAAATGTAAGTCTTCAGGTGTGTCCTGATTGGCGGCTGTTGACATGGGTATCGGCAGGCTTTTGAGAAGGGAGGTATCACATGTGTTTGGGTAGGCGTGCATATTTAGCTTTCGCTGGTTGATATGAAATTGGAAGAAGACAATTATTAGGAAAGCTATCAATTATTAATCAAGTCCTGGCTATTTGAGGCTGACTGCTTCAGGGGCATTGTTTGGCTTTGTGGAGTATTGTCTAGAGATAGTGGTCTGACTTTCTACAAGTTTGACTTATAAATAATAGGATGGCTTCCTGTACTGGTTATTGTCATAATGAGTTGGTTTCCTGGGCTGGTTACTACAGATTGTGGGTCAGAGGCCTATTTTTAATATACGATCTAGCCATTGTTTGTGTATCCAATCTCTCACAGTCTCTCTCGTCTGAGAACATTAGAAAAGTTTTAAACATTAAAGAGTTTAATGGACATTGTCATGATACATAATATTTCACAAAAAATAGCATTCTTCATATCATGTCTATAGAGAAATATAGAGATGCATAAAAATAAAGCATGAAGTCTCTCAGTGTCATCTGATCTAACTTAAACTTCAATATACAAGCAATTTTAAAATTCTATTTTGGACATTTATAAGATCATGAGTCTTCAAAAACTTCTAAAAGTGGACCAACATAGATAACTGAATGTTTCAGACTTAAAAGTGGAAATAGTAACTCTAACTGAAGGGAGACAAGAGGCCGGATTGGTATTTATCTGTGTTAAATCGCATATTGAAACATACAGACAAACCCTGATATGGAATTCATTAGTTTATTATGAATCACTGCTAAGTAGCTCAAAGGACCTCATCAGATCCTAGGACAGCAGAAAACTGGTTTAGCACAGGTTTTAATAATGACCAAACTTTAGGGATTAGTTTGGAAAATAACTAGTTCTATTACTCCATTGATGTTTGGAGACCAGTGAGCAAGAAAAACCTTTTTACCTTTGGTTGTGTCACAAGTAATCATAATAATTAATATGTAAGTTGTATTTAAATACTAACCTTCTCAGATAAGGAGAGGCAGATTTGATAACAATGACTACAGAATTAACATAAGGATAGAAAACCTTCCTAGATAACTTATAGATACTGTAGTATAAATACATCATGGCAAAAGATCAAAAGTGAGTTAATTTCAACAGTATAGAAAAACAATTAGCAAATTTTAAAATGGCATTTGATTTTCAGAGGAAATTATTAGAAAACAAAAAACAAAAATGAAAAGACTTTGCCTTGATTATAGTTTATATTCATATAAGGTATATGGAATTTAAGCCACAAGAGGTAGTAATAACTTCTCCGTCCTCTAATGAAAATTCCAAGCCCATTTCGTTAACCAGATATAAAACAGAAAAATTTCGTTTTCAGTGTGTTCTATTTGCCTTGGTTTATTTCCTTTTCCTTTGAGATGTGCCTCTTCAACTCACTGCCACAAGTCTTCTTAGAATGTTGTTCTGTGAAGCTCTAAATCATACATGTTCTTCCTAAGACTCTTCCATTAAAATATACAAACTGTCCCACTTACTCTCTCAGAGTACAGGTATTTTGTTAATATTATTCAAATTCAGTAAGGAGGCATTTTTAGGGACAAACTAATTCAAAATGCTGGCATTTTGATAATAAACCAATGTATTCCATGTCAGAGTTTATCTGTTTGTTTTTAAAGTATACTTGTAATTAGCCTAATATTTATTAACTTCATACAGTGTGCTAGCCATTTTAATAGGTGTCTTGAAAAGTTATCTCATCCATTGTTTATATCTGGAGGAATAGTAATCTCCATTTATCAGATTATAAAACTGAGTGTCTAAAGGTTAATTGCTTTGGTAAAGGTCACACAGGCAGTAAGCAGTAAAACTGTTAGTCCAGTTCTTTTCTGGTCTTCTAATTCCAAAGCCAACATTCTTTATGCTATCCCTACTGGCTTGTGCTATAGATACAGGGAAGTGAGGTAATGATAAAGCTCAAACATGGCCTGGAAGGAAAATGTATTAAGAATAAAACAATATTGGGGTGCCTGGGTGGCTCAGTCATTAAGCGTCTGCCTTCGGCTCAGGTCATGATCCCAGGGTCCTGGGATTGAGTCCCGCATCGGGCTCCCTCCTTGGGGGGAAGCCTGCTTTTCCCTCTGCCACTCCCGCTGCTTGTGTTCCTGCTCTCGCTATCTCTGTCTCTGTCAAATAAATAAATAAAAAATCTTAAAAAAAAAGAATAAAACAATATTTCCTATCATCCTTCCATAAATTTCATTGCCTTCCAGATACAGGTGAAACTTTAAACACCATATATGTCAGTATCCTTTTTCACTTTTTGGAAATTAAACCTAGTAAGTGTATGAGTCTTTCCCAAGTTCCAAGAGCTACTATACACACAGACTCAAAACTAGGAGTCTGCTCTCCTGACAGTTTGTTCTGAAGGCCAGAAGGCCGTACTGAAATCACACCTGTGGTGGAATGATTATCATCTTAGAAAGGAGTGTGCCTGTGTCATTGTAAATGCTCATTTGTTAATATAATGTCCTCTAAATTAACATAAGTGTGATGGGCTGTTAGACCCAGGGTCCTTGAAATATATTTTCTTAAGTGCTTGTTTATATATTTATAATGATCATGTGTTTCAATAAACTTAACTTGGAGAATTCCTGGAGAGGAAGCAGGAAGCCTGAAAACTTTAGTGCAATGACTAAAAACCACATATTTTCCTCTACTCTTTCCTAAACAACTGCTCTAGTGTAACTAATTTTACATAATGAAAAAGGAGAATGTTCTTATGACAAGAAAAAGATGAGGCAGCAAGCTTTAAGCTGAGAATTAATCAAAAGGTTCCTTAATATTCAATCCAACCTGTCCCTCTTTTGTTATATTTAGTATTTTAATAAGGAATTAATGATCAAAATTAAATTATTTTAAGGTTGGTTAAGCAGAAGCACTTAATAAGAGTAAATTTTGGTCTTGGTAAGAGGATAATAAATGCAAAGCTATATCTCTTGTCATAGTGTGGTTTCAGAAGGTGATTAAATTTTTCATAACTACAGACCCCAATGTCCTCTCCATAGAGAATCATTGAAAAGTGTATCATTATTATTTTCTATAGTACCATTTGGATCCCCTGTGTCTACATTATACCAAAAGAATTTTGAAATGTGAAGGGTTTAGTTGACTTTTTTGTCCATAGATTCAAAAAAACCCAGTATGAATTGTATTTTATTCTGTTGTTTGTACAGAGCAGTGACACCATTCCTGGCCACTTGAAGCCATATTCAAACACATGAAAAATAAAGTTCATGCAACCTATATTGATAAAGGTATACCTTATAAATATCTATTCCCAGTATCTTTTTCTAGTATAAAACTTGAGTATATTTGCTAAAGCCCACAATATGTGACATGAAGTCACCATAAAATAATGCAGTTTATTATTATTTTGTGACCACAAAGTATAAATTGATATTACTACATATAGTAATAGCATTTAATCAGAGCTTTTTGTAAAAGTTAGGGATGCATTTAGTTGGAAATAATAGGCACACCCATACACACTTCATTTAAACAAATTAGCGGGATATTTTTTATTATTATTATTCCCTAGCATGTAACGATAAATTTAGAGGAAGGCAATGCAGGGCTGGCTTAGTGGTATTATGATGTCTTCTCTGTTCCAAGTACCTTCCACTGCCTTTATTCAGCATCTTCAGAGTATGCACTTCAGAAAATGGTTCTCCACTTGCAGCATCATACCTCCATTCTAGAAAGGTAAAAAAAGAAAGGAGATGGGGAAAGCAAATGATCACAAGACTTTAGACAGCCCACTTTTAAAGGTCTTCTCCTAAAGCCTCATGAGTGAATTATGTATCTCTTGGGTAACTACTGCTGAAAGAGTCATATGGCTTTCATTGGGAACCTCAACTCAAATTTTGATTCTGTCTTTAAAGAAAAGAGAATAGATATTGGGTAGGTAATTACCAGTTTCTGCCACAATATTCTATTGTGCTGCACAATGGTAAAAATACTTAATATATCCAAAATACATCCAACTAACATTGAAAAATAAGTCAAAGCACAGATTCTTTTTATCTCTCCCTAAAAGGAATAATATATAGTTATTAATATATTGCACTTATTAGTGAAACATAAATGAAGCATATTGTCTTATGAAGAGATGTTAAATGTTGAAGTATTTCAACTTCATGAAATTGAAGAAGAAACATGAATTAACAAATAACTGGAGAGGTGTATATGATACACAAAATGTTTTGGATTCTATGTGCTTATCAACAGGACCAACTTTAGGATAGAAAAAATAGGTCTTTTAAATAGAAGACACAAAATATTAAACTAGTTCTCCTTAACTAAAAAGGGGCATCTTCTGATCTACAAGTTCAAAGAGATGAAAATAATGATTTCTCATAGTTCTAGGAAAGATCATCTATATCAATGATTGTAAGTGAATACAAAAGAGGTTTAAAACTTTTAATTAATGGGAGTTATTTAATCATGACAAGCAATACCATAACTGATTTTCATGTTTAATTGATCAATGACAGATCACTACAATGAACATTCTTCTGAAAATAAATCAATTAGTAGCTGCCTCATATTTTGAAAGTCAGCAGATCCGTGGTAGACTCACTTCAGTCAATAAAATTTTGTAGGTAATTTTAATCCCCTCCTGCCTATGAACCAATACAAATATCTTCTAAGGCAAAAATCAACCCTGTGTTTCCTTAGCAGGCAACACAATTCCAGAACAAACACTCCTCAAAATCCCATATAAGTTTGGCTGGATTGTGAAGGAGAACTTTTCTATTCAGGGTCGGGGGTGGGGGGGAATTTCTTTTTTTCTTTCTCTCTCTTTTTCTTCTTCTTTTGAGTTCAGTCTTTGGTCAAAGCTGTAATAGAGATCATCAGGGATTGTCCAGATCTTCACTACGATTGTTGATTCTCCTGAAGAAGGGTTTCATTGGCAGGTTATTTTGTAGTTCAAACATCATTCACCATATCTTCACTATGTTTTTGTCTTTGAGTCATTTGTCGGAATTCTTTGTATGGACAATGACTGCAGAGAGTCAGTTTAGTCTTAGAACAACAATGAACAGCTCTGAGAAAAACAAGTATTACTCAAGATGATAGATTCAATCACAGTACGTTGTTCTCTGAATGTTATCGTAAATCTGTTCACTAATGTTTTATTTAGGATTTTTGCATTTCTATTAATAACAAAGTGGTATATAGTTTACCTGAGGGGAGGGGACTCCATTCTTCAGGCTTAAGTATCAGTTTCTTTTAATCTGGAACAATTTATGTAGCAATTCAATTTTCTGGTCTTTTAAGTGTTGCTAAACATCCCCAATGAAATCATCTGAATATCCCCAATGTATCATCTGAACTTGGTAAATTTTTGTGGGGTATATTTTTATAATTTTCTTCATCTCTTCTGTCAGTTTTTTGTTTAATTTTTCCCTCCACAATTATCAAATTTGAATCATGTTTTTTCCTCAAAAATTATCCATTTCATCCAGATTTTCAAAATTTTGTGGGTAGATTAGTACAGCATATCTAATTTTTCTTACTTTTCTGCTATTATATTTAGCTTTCCTTTGTAATTTTTTGAATATTTTTTTCCAATTCCCTTTGTTTGTTTGCCTATTAATTTTTTAAATAAGCATCTTGATTTGTTAACTATATTATTTTTATTTGTTCTGCCTCACTATTTTCTGCTTTTATTTCTGATATACCCTATCTTGTCCTTCCTTTTATTTTTTTTATTTTTTTTATTGTTTTAAGTAGGCCCCATGCCCAGTGTGGAGCCCAGTGTGGGGCTTGAACTCATGACCCTGAGATCAAGACCTGAGCTGAGATCAAGAGTCTGACACTTAACTGATGAGCCACGCAGGCATCCCTTGTCCTTCCTTTTGATTTACTTTGTACCTTTTCTATTTTATTGAGTTGGTAAGTAGTTCATACCTACATTCTTTAATTTTCATTGATAGGGAATTTAAAGCATCATTTTTCCTTCTGTCCATTGCATTAAATATATCCTGTTGGTATTAAATGTTTATATTATTATAGTTCACAAGTTCTACAGTTTTGGTTTGCATTTCTCCTTTCATCCAGAAGTTCTTTATTTTATTCCTTTTTTTTTTAGATAGAAGTTTTTAGATTTACTGAGGTGTCATTGACAAATAAAATTTTAAGATATTTAAAGTCTACAATATAATGATTTGAAATACGTATACATTGTGAAAGGATCCCCCATCAAGTAAATTAACACACCTAGCACCTCATATTTAATTTGGATATTTTGCTAGCATTTTTTTGAGGAAAAAAAAATTTAGTGAGCCTGTTGTTTCAAGGAAACAGCTGACAGTATTTGTGGCCAGTGGCAAAATTAGAGCTTCCGAGTGAAAATTAGAATTTTAGAAAATTTATATCTGCCACTGTGAGCTTGACAACTTGCCAATATTTAAAGACTCAATATAATCACTGGCAATATTAACAACTGTACTTTTAAAATATTAAATAGTGAACTATGTCAACATTTGGAAGATCTGAATAACTTAGCAAGCCAAGATTTTCCAAATTATCAATGCATGATGTTAAAGAATCATGTGTAGTGAAAAGATTCCTTCCAAGTCTAAGACCAACCATAGGATTTTAATGAAAGAGAGGACAGAAGCTGATTGAAATGGTTTCAGATCCACTTTGCAATTAACATTTAAGAAACTACCAAGTTGCCAAGTTTTTTTTTTTTAATTGAAGTATAATTGACATACAATGTTACATTAGTTTCAAGTGTAAGACATAGCTATTCCACAACTCTGTATGTATGGCAAGATCTCATCCTTTTTTATGGCTGACTAATATTCCACCTTATATATCCCACATCTTCTTTTTCCATCTGTTAATGGACACTTGGAATGTTTCCATATCTTGGCTATTGTAAGTAATGCTGCAATAAACATAGGGGTACATATATATGTACTTTTTAATTTTTTTTTTGAATTAGTGTTTTCATTTTCTTTGTGCAAATATTCAGTAGTAGAATTACTATATCACATTATTTCTATTTTTAATTTTCTGAGGAACCTCCATACTGTTGTCCACAGTGGCTGCACCAATTTATATTTCCACTGACTGTACAAGATTTCCTATTTATCCACATCCTCACCAATACTTGTTATTCCTTATCTTTTTGAAACTAGCTATTCTGACTGGTGTACAATAATAATGCATTGTGATTTGGATTTGCATTCCCCTGATGTTTCCTGATGTTGAGCATCTTTCCATGTGTCTGTTGGCCATCTATATGGTATGTGTTCTTTGGAAAAATGTCTATTTGGTTCTCCTGCCTAGTTTTTACTAGAATTGTTTTTTTTTTGTTTTTTGTTTTTTGGTGTTAAGTTGTATAAGTTCTTTATCTATTTTGGATATTAACCCCTTATCAGATATATCATCTATGGATATCTTCTCTCATTCAGTAGATTGTGTTTTCATTTTATTGATGGCTTTAATCACTGTGTAAAAGCTTTTTATTTTGGTGTAGTACCAATAGTTTAATTTTGCTTTATTTCCCTTGCTGCAGTAGACATAACTAGAAAAATTTTGCTAAGGCCTATATCAAAGAGATTACTGCCTATGTTTTCTTCTAGGAGTTATATGCTTTCAGTTCTCACATTTAGGTCTTTCAGCCATTTTGAGCTTATTCTTATATATGGTGTAAGAAAGGGATCCAATTTCATTCTTTGACATGTAGCTGTCCAGCTTTCCCATCACTATTTATTGAATAGACTGTATTTCCCCATTGTATATTTTTGCCCTCTTTATTGTAAACTAATTGACCATATAAGTGTGGGATTATTTCTGGGCTCTCTATTCTGTTCCATTGATCCATGTGTCTATTTTTGTGCCAGTACCATACTGTTCTGATTATTCCAGCTCTGTAGTGTATCTTGAAATCTGTGATCATGTTACTTCCAGCTTTGTTCTTCTTTCTCAAGATTATTGTGGCTATTTGGAATATTTTGTGGTTCTATACAGAAATTCTGTAAAAATGCTATTGATATTTTGATATGGATTGTGTACTGAATCTCTAGATTGCTTTGGGTAGTATAGACATTTCAATAGTATTGATTATTCTAGTCCATGAGCATAGAGTATCCTTCCATTTGTTTGTGCCATCTTCAATTTTTTTCATCAGTGTCTTACAGTTTTCAGAGTATAGGTCTTCCACCTCCTTGGTTAAGTTTATTCCTAGGCATTTTATTCTTTTTGGTGCAATTAGAAATGAATTTTTTTTTCTTAATTTTTCTTTCTGCTACTTTATTATCAGCATATAGGAACTCAACGGATCTGTGTATTAATTTTGTATCCTGCAACATTGCTGAATTCTTTTATTACTTCTAATTGTTTCTTGGTGGAGTCTTCAGGGTTTTCTATATATAATATCATGTCATCTGCAAGTAGTGGACAGTTTTACTTCTTCCTTACCAATGTGGATGTCTTTTATTTTTTTAATTATCTGACTGCTGTAACTAGGACTTTCAGTTCTATGTTGCATTAAAGTGGGGAGAGTAGGCATCCATTTCTTCTTCCTGATCTTAGAGAAAAAGCACTCAGTGTTTCACCATTGAATAAGTTAGCTGTGGGATTTTTATATATGACCTTTATTATGTTGAGGTATGTTCCCACTAAACCAACTTTGTTGAGAGTTTTTATCATGAATGGATGTTGCATTTTATCAAATGCTTTTTCTTCATCTATTGAGATGGCCACAAGATTTTTAGCCTTTATTAATGTAGTGTATCCTGCTTGATTTGAACTATCTTTGCATTCCCAGAATATATTCTACTTGATTGTGGTGACTAATCCTTTTAATGTATTGTTGAATGCAGTTTGCTCTATTTTGTTGAGAATTTTCACATCTATTGTTCATCAGGGATATTGGCCAGTAGTTTTCTTTTTTTGTAGTGTCTTTGTCTTATTTTGGTATCAGGGTAATGCTAGCCTTGTAGAATGTATTTGGAATCTTTCCTTCCTTTTCTTTTCTTTTTTCTTTTTTATTTTTTTGGAATGGTTTTGGAATAATGGGTATTAACTCTTCTTTTAATGTCTAGTAGAATTCACCTGTGAAGCCATCTGGCCCTAGATTTGTTTGTTGGGAGATTTTTTTTTTTTTATTACTGACTCAATTTTGTTACTAGTAATTTGTCTGTTCAGATTTTCTATTTCTTCCTGATTCAGTTTTGAAATACTGTATATTTCTAGAAATTTATCCATTTCTTCTAGGTTGCCCAATTTGTTGGCATATAATTTTTCATAGTCTCTTATCCTTTGTATTTCTTTGGTGTCAATTGTTATTTCTTTTTTTATGGCTGACTTTATTCATTTCTATCCTCTTTTTTCTTTGATGAGTCTGGTTCATCAATTTTGTTCATCTTTTCAAAGAAACATCTCTTGGTTTCATTGATCTTTTCTATATTTTCTTTGAGTTTCTGTTTCATTTATTTCTGCTCTGATCTTTTATTTAAATCCTTCTACTAACTTTGGGTTTTGTTTGTTATTCTACTGCTAGTTTCTTGCAGCATAAGGTTAGGTTGTTTGAAACTTTTCTTTTTTCTTGAGGTAGGCCTGTATCACTCTAAACCTCCCTCTTAGAACTACTTTGGCTGTGTCCCAAATAATTTGGAGCATAGTCTTTTCATTTCCATTTATCTCCATGTTTTGTTTTGTTTTTTTATTTCCTCTTTGATTTCTTCATTAACCCATTGGATGTTTAGTAGTATTTTGTTTGGCCTTCAGATGTTTGTGTTTTCTTAGTTTTTTTTTTTTTTTCTTGTAATTAATTTATAGTTTAATGCCACTGTAGTTGTAAAAGATGCTTGCTATGATTTCAGTCTCCTTAAATTTATTGAGACTTGTTTTGTAGCCTAACATATGATCCATCATGAAGAATGTTCTATGTGCACTTGAAAAAATGTGTATTCTGCTGGTTTTTGATGAAATATTCTGTGTGTATGTCTTGAGTCCATCCTGTCTAATGTGTTGTTCAAAGCCACTGTTTCCTGGTTGATTTCCTGTCTGGATAATCTACTTATTGATGTAAGTCAGGTGTTAAAGTCTCCTACTATTATTGTATTACTGTCAATTTCTCCCTCTATATGTATTAATATTTGTTTTATGTATTTTGATATTCCAATGTTGAATGAAAAGAAATTTACAATTGTTATAACCTCGTGTTGGATTGATCTGTTTATCATTATGTAATATAGTCTCTTTTAACAGTCTTGGTTTTGAAGTGTATTTTGTCTTATATAATGAATGCTGACCTTTTTTTTTTCCTTTCATTTGCATGAAATATATTTTTCCACCCTTCACTTTTAGTCTATATGTGTCTTTAGGTCTGAAGTGATTCTCTTGTAGGCAGCATATAACTTTTTTAATCCGTTCGGTCTCCTTATATCTTTTGATTAGAAGATTTAAACCATTTACATTTATCTCTTTATTTATTATTTATTTATTTATTTATTTTATTCATTTATTTATTTTTGGTTAATAGAATCTTTTATATTCGGGGTTTGGGGGGGAAACACCAAAAATCAAAAATGTTTTCCAACCACACACAGGAGGGTTATGGGTAGGGGGAAGTGTCTGTCCATCCAGCCCCAGCCCACAGCCCATGTGGTTTGGGCAGCAATAACTGGTATGGGATATGGGATAATGGCCCCCAAAATAAAAGAGGATGGGATAGTGGCCCCCAAAATAAAAAAGGGGTATGTGTATGTTTGGGGAGGAGAAGGGTGTAAAAACAGTGGGGAGTGGTGGGGGAAATTCACAGACCCAGTCAGTACTGGGAATACCACAGGTGGGAGGCCATTTCATAACATTTCTTGTTGATCATACCACTGTGGACCCCTTCTTTGCCCATTAGAGTCATGGTGACTTAGCAGTCATGGTGACCGTGATATTAAAAATGGGAGCTCCACCAGGGATGACTGCCCAGATGGAGGGTGAATCCTTATAGCCTATGATAGCCAAATGCTGACAGGTCCCATCCACCATGAAGTTGATATAGGCATTCCACCCAGCCACAGCACTGTTAAAGGAGCTGCTTTCAGCACCGTTGCTGAGCCATGGGCTGGGCTCTGGGGCTTCAGGCTGTTGGGCTAAACCATTTACATTTAAAACAATTATTCGTCTCTCCCTTCCTGCTATCTTCTTTTTTTTTTTTTATGTTTTATTTATTTATTCCTGAGAGTCAGAGAGATAGAGAGAGGCAGAGGGAGAAGCAGGCTCCCCGCCTAGCAGGGAGCCTGATGCGGAACTCGATCCCAACACCCTGGGATCATGACCTGAGCCGAAGGCAGACACTTAACCATCTGAGCCACCCAGGCGTCCCCCTACTATCTTCTTTTTTATTAACATATAATGTATTATTTGTTTCAGAGGTACAGGTCTGTGATTCAAGAGTCTTGCACAATTCACAGCGCTCACCATAGCACATACCCTCCCCAATGTCTATCACCCAGCCACCCCATCCCTCCCACCCCCCCACCACTCCAGCAACCCTCAGTTTGTTTCCTGAGATTAAGAATTCCTCATATCAGTGAGATCATATGATACATGTCTTTCTCTGATTGACTTATCTCGCTCAGCATAATACCCTCCAGTTCTATCCACGTCTTTGCAAATGGCAAGATTTCATTCCTTTTGATGGCTGCATAATATTCCATTGTATATATATACCACTTCTTCTTTATCCATTCATCTGTCAATGGACATCTTGGCTCTTTCCATAGTTTAGCTATTGTGGACATTGCTGCTATATCGGGATGCATGACCCCTTTGGATCCCTACATTTGTATCTTTGGGGTAAATACCCAGTAGTGCAATTGCGGGGTCGTATGGTAGCTCTATTTTCAACTTTTCAAGGAACCTCCATACTGTTTTCCAGAATGGCTGCACCAGCTTGCATTCCCACCAACAGTGTAGGAGGATGATTAACATAACATAATAAAATAAAAAATAATAATAATAAAATAAATAAAACAATTATTGATAGGTATGTAGTTATTGCCATTTATTGATGGTTTTCTGGTTGTTTTATACTTCTTCTCTGTTCCTTTCTTCTCTTGCTTTCCTTGTGATTGATGACTTTCTTTAGTATTATGTTTGGCTTTCTTTATCTTTATTTTTTATGTATCTGTTATAACCTTTTGGTTTGTGGTACTGTGAAGTTCATACATGATATCCTAAGTATATAACAGTCTAAGTTGATTGTTACTTAAGTTCAAACACATTCTAAAAGAACTTCATTTTTACTACCCCCTCCGAAGTTTATGCATATGTTGTCATATTTTACATATTTTGATTTTGTGAGTTCCCTTAACTTTTAGATAAATTTTATTTTACTATTTTTATCTTTTAACCTTCATACTAGCTTTATAAGTGATTCTTCTACTGCCTTTACTGTATATTTGCTTTTATTCATGAAATTTTTTCCTTTAATTTTTACTTCTCATAAATTTGATGAAATGATCTTGTATATTGTCATCTCCTGTGTAGACTGTGTACACCTGGTGACTTTGGCTGGCTGGCTGGAGCTGTGGCTATTATGGGCTGGTGGTCTTGGGGCACTCTGTGTTACGGCTGCTCTTGTAGGATGGCTGGAGCTGAAGTGGGCATGGGCTAGGGCAGTCCTAGGACTCTGCAAAGTGCACCCTCACCAGACACCTGAAGCCAAAGTGGATGCAACCCAGGGTGTCCTGGGGCTCTTTGTGCAGAGGTCAACCTGGCCAGATAGCTGAAGCTGAAGTAGATGCAAGACAGGGCTTCTTGGGGTGCTTCACGTACAGGACCCACTGATGATGTGACTGGGGCTGAAGTGGGCATCAGCCAGGGTGTCATAGGATGCTTTGCACAGGGGTTGCCTTGGTGGGGTGGCTGGAACCAAGATGAGTGTGAGTATGGGCTGGAGGGCGGGAGGTGGGTCTCAGGGCACTCTGTGCAGCAGGCACCCTGGCAGAGCAGCTAGAACCAAAATAGTATGGCCCTGTATGTTACAGGGTGCTTTGTGCCTGTGTCACCTTGGCAAGACAACTGGTGCTATAGTGAGTGCTGACCAGGGATGTCCTGGTGTATGCTGCTTTGGGGACACCTTGGTAGGATGGCTGTGGCTGGTATAGGTCAGGAGCCAGGGCTCACTAAGGCAGTAGTCCAGCTAGGGTGCCCAGATCTTGCTCCTGTCCATGCTATCAAGGTGCAGGAGAACATAAACCATTGCACTCACTAGCCCATCAGACCTGGAAAGGGTTCTAGCAGTTTCCAGCTGTTTGGCAAGGTTCTAGGGCTGGTTCCTTTATATTCTAGCTG
Organism: Halichoerus grypus; assembly: GCF_964656455.1. Taxonomy (NCBI): domain Eukaryota; kingdom Metazoa; phylum Chordata; class Mammalia; order Carnivora; family Phocidae; genus Halichoerus; species Halichoerus grypus. The sequence goes on from NC_135714.1 coordinate 48,022,602, forward strand.
TCCTTTTAAACCTCAGCTCTTTTTGTGTGCCCCAGACCAGATAAAACTGCTTATAGTCCCAGGTACTATCTCTCCGCACTGCAGTTCACAGCATCAGAGGTGGAGGTTCCCTTTGTAACTGTGTCTCCGTGTCTCCATCTCTCTTCCCATTCTCTGTGTGGTCTCTCTATCTTTTGTTGTGCAAAAGCCATGCAGTTAGCCCTCAGTTCTTCTTCAGAAGGAATTGCTCTATAAGTAGATGTACATTTGGTATGTCCACGGAGGAGATAAGTTGAGGGTCTTCCTACATCTCCATGTTGGACCAGAACTCCCCATCCAAAAATATTTTATTTTTATTTTTATTATTATTATTCTTAGAGAGGGAGAGAAGAAGAGGCAGGGGGAGGAGTGGAGGGAGAGGGAGAGAGAGAATCCTAAGCAGGCTCCATGCCCAACACAGAGCCCTATGTGGGGCTCCATCTCACAATAGTATTTTTTTTAATTTTATTTTATTATGTTATGTTAATCCCCATACCTTACATCATTAGTTTTGTTGTAGTGTTCCATGACTCATTGTTTGCGTATAACACCCAGTGCTCCATGCAGTATGGGCCCTCTTTAATACCCATCACCAGGCTAACCCATCCCCCCACCCCCCTCCCCTCTAGAACCCTCAGTTTGTTTCTCAGAGTCCATAGTCTCTCATGGTTCGTCTCCCCCTCTGCTTCCCCCCACAATAGTATTTTAATAGGTAGCTTTCAAATTTCTCAGTAAAAAGATCTTTCTGAATTTTTACTTTATTAATTTCTCATTTTACATTTTTATCAGGGAGCATTTGTAACTTTTCTATAGCATAGAGTTTAATATTATTTCAAAATGTATTATATAGGCAAATTTTTTGTCAATGTTCTATGTGTACTTGAGCAGAAGATATATTCTCTCTTATAGGGTGTAATATTTGAGACACCACCTTAAAATCTACTTTAAGGATATGCCACTGATGACTTTATGTCCATATTGTTTGGTTCACGTGACCTGTATTTAACTGTGAGTGAGTTAAGTCCCTATTAGTGTGTTTCTGTTTATTTCTTCTTGAATCTCCTATTTCTTCTTGAATCTCCCGTTTCTGTTTATGATTATTACTATCTTGAGTATTAGATATTCAGAATTCTCATATGTTATTGTGAATTGGGTCTTTCAGAATCTCAAGTTGTCTTATTTGACATATTTCTTTTTTATCCTGAATTTCTGAGTTTGATATCTAGAATGCAACCTCTAATTTCTTGATGTTTAAATATGTTTCCAGCATACCTTTGCCCTTTTATATTTAGGCTTCATGAGTCCTTTAATCATAGGTAGGTTTCTTGTATACAACACAGAGCTGAATTTTGTGTGCCAACTTACAAATCTTTTTTATAAGTGAGCGAAATTCATTTACATTTATTTATATGATTGATTTATTTTGTTCCAACTCTGCCATTTTATTGTGTTACATTTATGTGTGCATATGTAAGTATTATCTGGTCTAATTCCTTAGCTTTCTTTTTAATTCCTTTTGATGTGTAGATTGGTATTACTATTATATATTATTTATTTTACATTCTTTTGCTTTCTTTTGTTTTCCTTCCAGGTACTCTAATTATATGTATTATAGACATTCTTAGCCCTACACTATGTATGAATGTCTTTTTTCCTGACATTTATACTATTCTCTATTTCATCCTCATATTCCCATGAATTTTCAAGCACCTCTTCAATGTCCTTCATTAAATTTAAGTGAGCATATTGTCTCTTTGGTGCTTATAATTTAGCCATCATTTTTAAAATGATGTGGTATATTTCTTCAACATTTTTCCTGAGTTTGATTAATTCTTGTTTTATATTGTTCTGGTTTTTTTATACATTTATGTTCTGTTTTTGAATTTCTGATTCAAGACATTTATATTTGAAAATTCTTGTTGAAATATATTTTATTCAGGTTAGAATGCTGTGATATAGTTTTCTTCAGTCTTCTGTTTGTGACTAGGGGGAAAATTTTCATAATTTGAAAAATTTTTTTCTAGTTTTCTAGTTTTCTTCTTTCTGGAGCATTGTATGAATGTTGTTTTCCAGTTTCTGTTCATTTCCTAATTTCATTTCCCTTTGGAGGAGCTATAACAGGTGTGTGCACTCAGGGGCAAGTATGGGAGTCTAACAAAGTTTTCTAGTTCAAGACTGCCTTCTTCCATTGCTGTAGTAAATTGCAGTTTATTTATAGTGTTCTTTTACTTGGGGGTGGGGGAGGATAAGCTCAACAACAGCACCCAAATATGTCCATGTCATAATCACCCCACAACCTATATTACCTTATATGGAAAAGGGTTTTGTGATTAAGGCCCTTTGAGGTGGGAAGATTATCTTGGGTTATAAGAGTTGATCCAATGTAATCACGATGGTTCTTGTAAGAGTGACACAGGAGGAATCAGAGATAGAAAGAAATATGATGATGGAAGGAGATTTTTTAGTGATGCACTTTGAAGATGAGGAAAGTGGTTGCAAGCTAAGGCCACTGGCAGCTACTAGAAGCTTAAAATGGCAAGAGAAAGATTCTCCCCTAAAGCCTCCAGGAAAAAAAAAACAAAAAAACAGTCTTATAATACTTTTGGCTAACCCCTTGACTTTAGCCTAGTGAAAATGTTTTCAGACTTCTAGTCTCAAAAACTATAAGAAAAAAGATTTGTGTTGTTTTAAGCCACCAAGTTATGATAATTTGTTATGTACCAATACAGTGGGAAATTAATAAAGGGTGTGACTTATAAATATGTAGTCTTCTGTATTTCAGCAGGATAATTTCTTTTCCTGTTTTCTTCTTTATCCTTACAACCAAATCTCCAAAAGATGCTTCCTCCTTCCAAATTATTCCCTATTCCATAGAAGTGGTGCCATACAGTACTGTTCCCTTGGACCCCACAACATTTAACCTTCTTCCTTCTGATTTCCTAAGGACAGGATCAATCTATGTGACATCAGATTTGTTCTCAGTGTTTATCATTGAGGATGGGATCTGTTTTTCTGAGTGAATGTACCTCTGATTTACCACACCTAGGTGTGGGATCTGGAGTTTTTTCTGGTGGATTGGGGTGTTTATTTTTCATATGGACAGGTAGTTTGAAGTTCACAGTGTTCTCCATCTTGTAGTTATGCTAAAGATCCAAGTTATGATTTTTTTTGGTGGGGGAGATTTTAATTAGGTTATTACCATTATTCTGTGATATACCAGAAATCTAGGCAGAATCTACATATTGCTTCATATGAATGATGAGGATTTTGCTATATTAAATGAGAATTTATATATACATATATGTATAATTTTGCTATTGGTTATAATTGAAAATGGTATACTTGGATCTCCATCAGTATATGAAAAGTTCTTTCTGCTTAATACTTGGTCAGATAAGAATATTAGTAAGCAATACTACTTTTTTCTCCCTTTTCACCGCTCACATTCTCTCAGCTACACATCTACTTTCACTTCAACATTGCCATAGTGACAATCATTTACTTTCTGTTCTCCAATTACTTACTTTTTCCTGAGTTGCTCGAAAATTTCGTTCCTAGAAAACTATGTCTTTAGGATTTTATGAATCTTATTCAATATCAAGTCAAGTTTTGAGTTAGAATGATAGTATTTCTTTATCCATTAGAAAACTATAAGTCGGAGGGGGGAAAGATGGCAGAGGAGTAGGGGACCCTATTTCAACTGGTCCCCGGAATTGAGCTGGATACCTACCAGACCACTCTGAGCACCCACGAAACCAGCCTGAGATGTAAGAAGGTCTGGATCTCTACAAACAGAATATCACAGGCAGTTGGTTTTGAGGTACAAAGCGGAGAGCCATGATTCTGTCGGCAGATATCGGAGGATAAACGGCAGCAGGAGGGTGCCTGGCCGTGGGGATCCTACACTGCCGGTGAGTAACAGCCTTGCGCGCTGAGGACGGGGCACAGACTCGCAGACCGGTAGTGTCGGGAAAGGACTTTAGGGCAGCACTGGGGGTGGAAAACCAGACCAGCGGGGTCGCGCGCACGCAAACCGCAGCCCCCAGACAGAAACCCGGAGCGACGGTCGCACGCACGCGAACTGCAGCCTCCGAGACGGAAACCCGGTGCGCCGGGTTCAGTCCGGTGAACTGCAACCCCTGGGGTGGAAACCCCAAGCGGCGGAGTCGTGCGTGCGCGAACTGGGAGCGGCTGGCGGTTTTAGAAGCACAAAGGGCAGAGACATGCCCCGACCTGGAGGCAGGACTGGGAGCCCTGCGGAGGGGCGCACAACCCAGGACGCTGCAGTTTATAGCAGCACGGACAGAAACGGAGACTGTGTGGCCTGGAGAGCTCACTGAAGAACAGACTGCGGTCTCTCTGCTCTGAGGCAGAGGGTTGGAAACGGTCTCTTCTGCTCTGACTCGCGGAAGAGACACGGAAAGCCACCAGGGAAAGGCGCCAGAGAACAAAAGCCCCAAAGACTGATTCCCACTGAGCCCATCCCCCGCCACAGGGGCGCAGGGCAACTCCACCCAAACAGGGTTGCCTGAGTAACAGCGCGGCAGGCCCCTCCCACAGAACACAGGCTGGGAAAACAAGAGGCCAGCAACCCTAAGGTCCCAAGAAAACAGGTGCATCTTGCTTGGGTTCTGGTCAATAATTTGGACTCTATACATTCCCTCAAACACCCATCAACAGAATGACTAGGAGGAGGAGCCCCCAAAACAGAAAAGACTCAGAGATTATGACTTATGCTGCAAATTTACAAATGGATGCAGATATAACCAAGATGTCGGAGATGGAATTCAGGCTAGCAATTGTGAAGACAATGGCTAGAATGGAGAAATCAATTAATGGCAACAAGAGTCTCAGAAATGAAAGGTGAATTGGCAGAACTTAAAAATGCTATCAATGAGATCCAATCCAATCTAAATAATCTAACAGCTAGGATAACTGAGACGGAAGAGAGAATAAGCAACCTGGAAGACAATATAATAGATAAAAAGGGAAAAGAGGAGGCCAGGGAAAAACAACTCAGAATCCATGAAAATAGAATCAGAGAAATAAGTGACACCATGAAGCATTCCAATGTCAGAATAATTGGAATCCCGGAGGGAGTGGAGAGAGAGAGAGGACTAGAAGATGTATTGAGCAAATTGTAGCTGAGAACTTCCCTAATCTGGGGAATGAAACAAACATTCGAGTTCTAGAGGCAGAGAGGACCCCTCCTAAGATCAAGGAAAACAGGCCAACACCCCGGCATGTAATAGTAAAACTTGCAAATCTCAGAACCAAGGAAACCATCTTAAGGGCAATTAGGGGGAAGAGATTCCTTACGTACAGAGGGAGGAACATCAGAATAACGTCAGACCTATCCACAGAGACCTGGCAAGCCAGAAAGGCCTGGCAAGACATATCCAGGGTACTAAATGAGAAGAACATGCAGCCAAGAATACTTTATCTGGCAAGGCTTTCATTTAGAATGGATGGAGAGATGCAGAGCTTCCATGACCGGCAGAAGTTGAAAGAATATGTGACCACTAAGCCGGCCCTGCAAGAAATATTAAGGGGGGGTTCTATAAAAGGAGAAAGACCCCAAGAGTGATCTACAACAGAAATTTACAGGGACAATCTATAAAAACAACGTCTTCACAGGCAACATGATGACAATTAATTCATATCTTTCGATAATCACTCTCAACGTAAATGGCCTAAACGCTCCCATAAAATGGCACAGGGTTGCAGATTGGATAAAAAGACAGGACCCATCCATATGCTGTCTACAAGAGACTCATTTTGAACCTAAAGATACATCCAGACTGGAAGTGAAGGGATGGAGATCTATCTTCCATGTCAGCGGACCTCAAAAGAAAGCTGGGGTAGTAATCCTTATATCAGACAAATTAGATTTTAAACTAAAGTCTGTAATAAGAGACACAGAAGGACACTATATCATTCTTAAAGGGTCTATCCAACAAGAAGATCTAACAATTGTAAATATCTATGCCCCCAACATGGGAGCTGCCATCGACATAAGCCAACTGTTAACCAAAATAAAGAGTCATATTGATAACAATACGTTAATTGTAGGAGACCTCAATACTCCACTCTCAGCGATAGACAGATCATCTAAGCAGAAAATCAACAAGGAAACAAGAGCTTTGAATGATACATTGGACCAGATGGACCTCATAGATATTTACAGAACATTCCACCCTAAAACAACAGACTACTCATTCTTCTCGAGCACACATGGAACTTTCTCCAGAATAGACCATATACTGGGTCACAAATCAGGTCTCAACCGATATCAAAAGATTGAGATTATTCCCTGCATATTCTCAGACCACAATGCTCTAAAACTGGAACTCAATCACAAGAAAAAAATTGGCAGAAATTCAAACACTTGGAAGCTAAAGACCACTCTGCTCAAGAATGTTTGGGTCAACCAAGAAATCAAAGAAGAACTTAAACAATTCATGGAAACCAATGAGAACGAAAACACATCGGTCCAAAACCTATGGGATACTGCAAAGGCGGTCCTAAGGGGGAAATACATAGCCATCCAAGCCTCACTCAAAAAAATAGAAAAATCCCGAATTCACCAACTAACTCTACACCTTAAAGAACTAGAGAAAAAGCAACAAACAATGCCTAAGCCATGCATTAGAAGAGAAATAATTAAAATTAGAGCAGAAATCAATGAATTAGAAACCAGAAACACAGTAGATCAGATCAATGAAACTAGAAGTTGGCTCTTTGAAAGAATTAATAAGATCGATAAACCACTGGCCAGACTTATCCAAAAGAAAAGAGAAAGGACCCAAATTAATAAAATTATGAATGAAAGGGGAGAGATCACGACTAACACCAAGGAAATAGAAACAATTATTAGAAATTATTATCAACAATGATATGCCAATAAACTGAGCAATCTGGATGAAATGGAGGCCTTCCTGGAAACCTATAAGCTGCCAAGACTGAAACAGGAAGAAATTGACAACCTGAATAGGCCAATAACCAGTAACGAGATTGAAGCAGTGATCAAAAACCTCCCAAAAAACAAGAGTCCAGGGCCTGATGGATTCCCTGGGGAATTCTACCAAACTTTCAAAGAAGAAATAATACCTATTCTACTGAAGCTGTTTCAAAAAATAGAAACAGAAGGAAAACTTCCAAACTCATTCTATGAGGCCAGCATTACCTTAATCCCCAAACCAGGCAAAGACCCCATCAAAAAGGAGAATTTCAGACTGATATCCCTGATGAATATGGATTCCAAAATCCTCAACAAAATCCGAGCTAATAGGATCCAACAATACATTAAAAGGATCATCCACCACGACCAAGTGGGATTTATCCCCGGGACGCAAGGGTGGTTCAACATTCGCAAATCAATCAATGTGAGAGAACTCATTAATAAGAGGAGGGAGAAGAACCATATGGTCCTCTCAACAGATGCAGAAAAAGCATTTGACAAAATACAACATCCTTTCCTGATTAAAACTCTCCAGAGTATAAGAATAGAGGGAACATTCTTGAAGCTCATAAAATCCATCTATGAAAAACCCACAGCAAATATCATCCTCAATGGGGAAAAGCTGAGAGCCTTTCCCTTAAGATCAGGAACATGTCAAGGGTGCCCACTCTCACCACTGTTGTTCAACATAGTACTAGAAGTCCTAGCAACAGCAATCAGACAACAAAAAGAAATAAAAGTATTCAAATTGGCAAAGAAGAAGTCAAACTCTCTCTTTTCGCAGACGACATGATACTTTATGTGGAAAACCCAAAAGACTCCACCCCCAAATTACTAGAACTCAAACAGCAATTCAGTAATGTGGCAGGATACAAAATCAATGCACAGAAATCAGTTGCTTTCTTATACACTAACAACGCAACTGTAGAAAGAGAAATTAAAGAAACGATTCCATTTACAATAGCACCAAAAACCATAAGATACCTTGGAATAAACCTAACCAAAGAGGTAAAGGATCTATACTCTAGGAACTATGAAACACTCATGAAAGAAATTGAAGACACAAAAAAATGGAAAAATATTCCATGCTCATGGATCGGAAGAATAAACATTGTTAAAATGTCTATGCTACCCAGAGCAATCTATTCCTTCAATGCCATCCCGATCAAAATTCCAATGACATTTTTCACACAAAAAAATGGAAAAATATTCCATGCTCATGGATCGGAAGAATAAACATTGTTAAAATGTCTATGCTACCCAGAGCAATCTATTCCTTCAATGCCATCCCGATCAAAATTCCAATGACATTTTTCAAAGTGCTGGAACAAACAATCCTAAAATTTGTATGGAATCAGAAAAGACCCCAAATTGCCAAGGAGATGTTGAAAAAGAAAAACAAAGCTGGGGGCATCACGTTGCCCGATTTCAAGCTATATTACAAAGCTGTGATCACCAAGACAGCATGGTACTGGCACAAAAACAGACATACAGACCAATGGAACAGAATAGAGAACCCAGATATGGACCCTCAACTCTATGGTCAAATAATCTTTGACAAAGCAGGAAAAAACATGCCATGGAAAAAAGACAGTCTCTTCAATAAATGGTGCTGGGAAAATTGGACAGCCACATGCAGAAGAATGAAACTCGACCATTCTCTAACACCATTTACAAAGATAAACTCAAAGTGGATGAAAGACCTCAATGTGAGACAGGAATCCATCAAAATCCTAGGGGAGAACATAGGCAGTAACCTCTTTGACATCGGCCACAGCAACTTCTTTCAAGATACATCTCCAAAAGCTAGTGAAACAAAAGCAAAAATGAACTTTTGGGACTTCATCAAGATAAAAAGCTTCTGCACAGCAAAGGAAACAGTCAACAAAACAAAGAGGCAACCCACAGAATGGGAGAAGATATTTGCAAATGACACTACAGATAAAGGGCTGGTATCCAAAATCTATAAAGAACTTCTCAAACTCAACACCCAAAAAACAAATAATCAAGTCAAAAAGTGGGCAGAAGAGATGAACAGACACTTCTCTGAAGAAGACATACAAATGGCTAACAGACACATGAAAAAATGTTCATCATCATTAGCCATCAGGGAAATCCAAATCAAAACCGCACTGAGATACCACCTTACACCAGTTAGAATGGCAAAAATGGACAGGGAAAGAAACAACAAATGTTGGAGAGATTGTGGAGAAAGGGGAACCCTCTTACACTGTTGGTGGGAATGCAAGTTGGTACAGCCACTTTGGAAAACAGTGTGGAGGTTCCTCAAAAAGTTAAAAATAGAGCTACCCTATGACCCAGCAATTGCACTCCTGGGTATTTACCCCAAAGACACAGATGTAGTGAAAAGAAGGGCCATATGCACCCCAATGTTCATAGCAGCAATGTCCACAATAGCCAAACTGTGGAAAGAGCCGAGATGCCCTTCAACAGATGAATGGATAAAAAAGATGTGGTCCATATATACAATGGAATATTACTCAGCCATCAGAAAAGATGAATACCCAACTTTTACATCAACATGGATGGGATTGGAGGAGATTATGCTAAGTGAAATGAGTCAAGCATAGAAAGTCAATTATCATATGGTTTCACTTATTTGTGGAACATAAGGAATAACATGGAGGACATTAGGAGAAGGAAGGGAAAAATGGGCGGGGGGAATTGGAGGGAGAGATGAACCATGAGAGACTATGGACCTGAGAAACAAACAGGGTTTTAGAGGGGAGGGGGGATTGGTTAGCCCGGTGATGTGTATTAAGGAGGGCACGTACTGCATGGAGCACTGGGTGTTATACAAAAACAATGGATCGTGGATCACTACATCAAAAACTAATGATGTATTGTATGGTGACTAACATAACATAATAAAATTAAAAAAAGAAAAAAAGAAAACTATAACTCTGGCCCTCTGAAGTGACATTGTACCTAGGATCAAGGTCAAATGAAAACTTGTGTTATTCTCCTTAAGTGATTCCACATTTTAGGAAATTAGTCCTTCTTTCTAAACGCTTCGTTTTTCTTATCATATCCTCATCTTTCCTTTAGCTCCTGCTATTGGTTTTCCCTGCGTCATGCATTGTTCTTACTGCTTTGTTTAAAAGGATCCATTTAATTATTTTACAATAACCCTATTTTCCCAATTGCACATATGAAGAAATTGAAGTGCAGAGCTATTGAATGTAACCTAGCTACAGAATTGATGGCCTTAAGTGAACACTTCTATCCTGAATCTCAATGACACAATCTATAAGTCCCCTTTTGCCTTTCACACTCATCCCTCCCCAGAAAGCCTCCTCTTAGATCTCTCACTCCTGCTATTCCAATCTGCAATGCTTACAATATAGGCCAGCTGACATTGCTGTCCTTTAACTCCCTTGCATTCGTTATACTGCTCTTCCTAATTAGATCCAGAACTAGTCATTGACCAGTGCTACAGTGTACCTGCTGGCATGTTGGTGGTCTGTGCCTGAGTTCTACAAATACATTTGTTTCTTAGTTTTTCTGGGCTATATATCCCAAAATAGTTTCCTAAGAAAGGGTATATGTCAGGTGAAAGTATTAAGTCCATAATGTTTTAAGAATATCTTCATGATATCCTGGCAATTAATTGATTATTGAGGTGAGAATTATATGTGAAAAATTTCTGTTTCCTTATGATTTTTTTTAAATATTGCTATAGTAACAGTCAAAAAAAATCAGTTTTGTCCTATTTAGATTTAAATCTGTGAAAACCACCATTTGTTTTTCTTAAATATCCCAATAGAATAAAAACTAGACATAAGAGACTATTTTTCTAATAGAAAATTGTAAACTTTTTTTATAGACCCAAGTAAGATTAACACAGTTCATTAACTTTCTTACAATAGTCTACACATTACGTGAACAATAACAGGTAGATGCTGGCTGTAGCCATTCCCCAACTCACCATCATTTGCCCCCTGGCCACAAAACAAAAATCCATACATTAAAATGTAAACAGCTTCAACTCTTTAAAACAGATCTATTATTTCCAAATATGTCCTAGAAATTCTGGAGCATCCTCTGAAAAATACATCAGGTACTTCTCTGTCATTAACACTATTGCCCCTTTATCTTCTAAATCTCTATCTACCCCCACCAAAAAAATAAAACAATCTTACTCTACCTAGGAGGAAAACATCCACATGAAGTCTTAATTTGAAATTTTATATGTTTATTTTTATTTTTTTAAAGATTTTATTTATTTATTTCACAGAGAGAGGGACTATGAGAGCAGGAACACAAGCAGGGAGAGTGGGAGAATGAGAATCAGGCTTCCTACGGAGCAGGGAGCTGGATGCCGGGCTTGATCCCAGGACCCTGAGATCATGACCTGAGCCGAAGGCAGACGCTTAATGACTGATCCACCCAGGCACCCCAGAAATTTTATACTTTTAAATAGATATGCAGAGGTACATTGATTACACGAAATTTTGCAAAGGAGGAATTACCAGTCTTGGTGATATTACAAAAAAATAGAAATGGTTATGGTTTCAAATTGTCTCAGAAGGGAATTCCAGTTAGAAAGCACACCCAAAATAAATTTCTTTACTTACAGAGATACATAATAGCCTGTTCTTTTGCCTTCTGAGGACCTGAAAATGATAAACCACTCAATTCTTAAAAGTGAAGGGTTGTTCCATTTGTACTGACTACAAGATTTTAATGATGCTGCTGTTTAAGCACTTGTCTCCAATAGAAATATCGTGAAGGAAAATTACTCTGGGTAAATTTTCTGAGAGCATTCATTAGTTTTCTTGTGGTTTATTCCTTATGCATACGTGTACCATAATTGGATACTGTTGACAAATCTGTGGAAAGGTGTGTTTTTGTTTTCAGTGTGATGGAATAAAATTCTTTGTTATAAAAATATGTACACCAACAATTGTAATGTTTAAACTATTAGGACACTGCAAAATGCATACATTAAAATGAAATGTTATATATAGTACCTTTTTTGGGACATCTGTACTTTTTCTAAATAGTATATTATTACAAAACTATCCATTTCAGGGCGCCTGGGTGGCTCAGTCGTTAAGCGTCTGCCTTCGGTTCAGGTCATGATCCCAGGGTCCTGGGATTGAGCCCGACATCAGGCTCCCTGCTCAGTGGGAAGCCTGCTTCTCCCTCTCCCACTCCCCCTGCTTCTGTTCCCTCTCTCTCTTTGTCTCTCTCTGTCAAATAAATAAATAAAATCTTTAAAAAAAAACCTATCCATTTCAAAGTAAAAAAAAATACTTAGACTATCACTAAAATATAAGTGCTCTTTCAGAAACACATAATATAAAAAATGCACTAATATATTTTAAACAAAAACTAAATACAGAACTCATTCACATTTTTTTAGAAGTAGTATGTATTTACCAAACTATCCACCTTCAAAGGATATATCCCAGCATTTTTTCCCACAAAGAGATGGTTCTTTGAATAGAGTATCTTAATAAATTGATCACTTAATTTGCCAAAGCATCATGAATCTAGATAAATCCTCAAAGTTAACATTTCCTAAATAAAAAATACTGGCTCCAACTTTGAAAATTTTGTCTCCCAATTTTGTATGTGGCTACTCCCTCTGAGCAATTTTTTTCCATATTATGAGATAAAACACCTTAATCTTGAAAATTATTCTAGTGCTTTTGTGCACTGATATAAAAGGTATATGTTATAGATTGAATCATAATTTAACTAAAGAGTTTCAATTATGCTTTAAACATAGTATTTTTTAAGGAGTCTAGCTTTGTGTTTTGCATGTGGAGAAATCATTTGCCTTAGCAATGATTTTTTAAGATAAAATTTACCTATACCATTAGTTTCAGGTATACAATATTTATATGTACTGTGAAATGATCACCACAATAAAACCAGTTAATATTCATCACCACATAGTTACAATTTTTTCTTATCATAAGAACTTTTAAGATCTACGCTCTTAGCAATCTTCAAATGTGTAATATAGGATTATTAACTGTAGTCATATGCCATAAATTATATCACCATGAGTAATTATTTTATAATTTGGTACCTTTTGGCCCCCTTTACTCATTACCCACTCCTTTCCTCTGGCCACCAGCAATCTCTATGCTATACCTTCAAGTGTGAGCATTTTGCTTTGTTTTGTTTTTGATTTTTAGATTCTACCTATAAATGAGATCATACAGTATTTGTCTTTCTCTCTCTGGCTTCTTTCACTTACCATAATGGCATAAGTTTCATCCATATTTTAACAAATGGCAAGATTTCCTTCTTTTTTATGCCAAAGTAGTATTCCATTGTACATATATAGCACATATCCTTTATCCATTTACCTAGGTTGCTTCCATCTCTTGGCTATTGTTAATAATGCTGCAATGAAATATATATATATATATATATATAACTTTTTGAGTTAGTAGTTTCATTTCATTTCCTTTGGATAAATACCCTCAAAGTGGAATTGCTAGATCGTATGGTAGTTCTATTTTTTTTTTTTTTTGGTGGAACTTTCATATTATTTCCCATCGTGGGTGCACAAATATGCATTCCCACCGACAGTGCACAAGGGTTCCCTTTTCTCTACATCCTCTTCAAAACTTATCTGTTGTTCTGTTGTCTCTTTTGTAGTAGTCATTCTAACAGGTGTGAAGTGATATTTCCCTACAGTTTTGATTTACATTTCCCTGACGATTAGTGATATTGAGCACCTTTTCATGAACCAGTTGGCCATCTGTTTGTCTTCTATGGAAAATGTCTATTCAGATCCTCTGCCCAATTTTATTATATTGTTTGTTTTTGCTATTGAGTTGTAGAAGTTCCTTACATATTTTATATATAAACACCTTATCAGATATATAATTTGCAAATCTATTTAGTAGGTTGCATTTTCATTTTGTTGATGGTCTCCTTTGCTATGAAGCTTTTTAGTTTGATGTGATCCCATTTGTTTATTTTTGCTTTGTTGCCTTTGCTTTTGGTGTCAAATTAAAAAAAATCATCACCAAGATTGATGTCAAGGAGCTTAATGCCTATTGTGTTTCTTCTAGGAGTTTTATAGTTTCAGGTCTTATGTTTAAGTCTTTAATCCATTTGAGTTAATTTTTGTGTATAAAAAAGTGGTCCAGTTTCATTATTTAAATGTGGCTGTCCAGTTTTCCCAACATCATTTATTGGAGACTGTCTTTTCCCCATTATATATTTCTGGCTCCTTTGTCATAAAATAACCATATATGCATGGGTTTATTTCAGAACTTTCTATTCTGTTCCAGTACCATACTGTTTTGATTACTATAGCTTTGTAATGCAGTTTGAGGTCAGGAAGCATGATCCTTCAGCTTTGTTCTTCTTTCTCAAGATTTCTTTGGCTGTTCAGGATCTTTTGTGGGTCCATACAAATTTCAATATAGTTTTTTATTTTTGTGAAAAATTCCATTAGAATTTTGATAAGGAATGCACTGAATCTGTATATTGCTTTGAATTGTATGGAAATTTTAACAGTATTATTACAATCCATGAGTATGGAATATCTTTTATTTGTGTTGTCTTCAGTTACTTTCATCAATGCCATATAAGTTCAGTGTATAGGCCTTTCACCTCCTTGGTTAAATTTATTCCTAAGTATTCTTTTTGATGCAATGGGAATGTTTTCTTAATCTCTCTGATGGGTCCTTATTAGTGTATAGTTACAGAGATGAGTTATGTGAATAGACTGTGCATCCTGCAGCTTTACTGAATTTATTTATAAGTTCTAACAACCTTTTGGTGGAGTCTTTAGGGATTTTTATACATGGTATCATGTCATCTGCAAATAGTTGAAGTTTTAATTCTTTCTTTCTGACTTAGATGCCTTTTATTTCCTTCTTTTGCTTAATTGCTATATGACTTCCAAAAGTAGTTGAATAAAAGTAGCAAGAGTGGACATCTTTGTCTTGTTCCTGATCATAGAAGAAAAGCTTTCAGCCCTTCAACATTGAGTATGATGTTAGCTATCGGCTTGTCATATAGACCATTATTATTGTGAGATAGGTTCCCTCTATAGCCAGAAAGCTCTCAAAAGTTGAGAGTTTTTATCATAAATATTTGTTGAATTTTGTCATATGCTTTTTCTGCATCTATTGAAATAATCATATAATTTTATCCTTCATTTTGTTAATATGGTGTATCACATTGATTTGTTGGGTTTGAACCATCCTTTCATCCCTGGAATAAATTACATTTAATCATGGTGAACAATCCTTTTAATGTTTTATTACATTCAGTTTGCTAATATTTTGTTGGGAATTTTTCATCTAAGTTCATTTGGGATATTGGCTTGTAATTTTATTTTATTAGGGTGTCTTTGGTTTTGGTATCAGGGTAATGCTGTTCTCATAATATGTGTTTGAAAATGTTCCCTCCTCTTCCATTTTCAAGAGTTTAAGAAGGATCGATATTAATTCTTCTTTAATGTTTAGTAGAATTCACCAGTGAAGCCATCTAGTCCTGGATTTTGTTTCTTGGGAGGTTTTTGATTACTGATACAATCTCCTTACTAATAACCATTCTGTTTAGATTTTCAATTTCTTCATTATTCAGTCTTGGTAAGTTGTATGTTTCTCAGAATTCTGTAAAGTTGTCCAATTTTTTGGTGTATAATTATTTATAATGTTATCCTATGATCCTTTGCATTTCTGTAGTATCAATTATAACATCTCTTATTTGATTTTGAGTCCTCTCTTTTTTCCTTGGGGAGTCTAACAAAAGGTTTGTTAATTTTGTTTATCTTTTCAAAGAATCACTCTTTATTCGTCTTTTCTATTGTCTTTTTAGTCTCTATTTAATTTTGTTCCTGATATTTGTTATTTCCTGCCTCCTACTAACTTTGGGACTTAGTATTCTTTTTCTAGTTCCTTGAGGTGTAAAGTTGTTTATTTGAGATTTTTCTTGTTTCTTGAGGTAAGCATTTACTGCTATGAACTTCCCTCTTAGAATTGCTTTTGCTGAATCCCACAAGTTTCAGTATTTCTACATTCATTCACCTCAAGGTATCTTTTGTTACTCTTTCAATCCATTAGTTATTTAGTAGCATGATGTTTAATATCCACATATTTGTGATTTTTCAATTTTCTTGTAATTGATTTCTTCTAAAGATTTATTTATTTTATTTTAGAGAGAGAGGGGGAGAATGGCGGGGGAAGGGGTAGTGGGAGAGAGAGTCTTAAGCAGACTCTACACTGAGAGGAGCCCAACATAGGGCTCAATCTCACAACCCTGAGATCATTACCTAAGCCGAAACCAAGAGTTGGATGCTTAACTGACTGCACCACCCAGGTGCCCCTCTTCTAATTGATTTCTAGTTTCATACTATTGTGGTCAGAAAAGATGCTTAATATGATTTCTATCTCCTGCTATTTATTAAGTCTTGTTTTGTGGCCTAACATTTGGTCTATCCTGGAGAATGTTCCATGTGCACTTGAATGTGTATTCTGTTGCTTTGGAATGCAGTGTTCTATATTTGTCTTTTAAGTCTACCTGTTCTGGGGCGCCTGGGTGGCTCAGTTGTTAAGTGTCTGCCTTCGGTTCAGGTCATGATCCCAGGATCCTGGGATCGAGCCCCACATCGGGCTCCCTGCCCGGCGGGGGGCCAGCTTTTCCCTCTCCCACTCCCCCTGCTTGTGTTCCCTTTCTCGCTGTGTCTCTCTCTTTCAAATAAATAAATAAATAAATAAATAAATAAATAAATAAATAAATAAAATCTTCAAAAAAAAAAAGTCTACCTGTTCTAACATACCATTTAAAGCCAATTTTTTTTTTTTGAAAATTTTCAGTTTGGATGATCTATGCATTAATGAAAGTGGGTTACTAAATTCCACTATTATTATTTTATTGCTGTTTATGTCTCCTTTTAGTTCTGTTAATGTTTGCCTTATGTATTTAGGAGCTCCAATTTTGGGTGCAGAAATATTTATAAATGTCATATCTTGTTAGATTGACTCTTTATCATTAAGAAATGAACTTCTTTGTGTCTTAATTACAGTCTTTCTCTTAAATCTACTTTTAGTATAGCTACCCCTGCTTTGTTTTGGTTTCCACTGCATAGAATATATTTTTCATTTCCTTTCCCTTTCAGTCTGTGTGTGTCCTTAGATCTGAAGTGAATCCCCTGTAGGCAGCATACATGGGTCTTTTCTTTTTACCCATTCAACCACTCTATCCTTTGATTGAAGTATTTAATCCATTTATATTTAAATTAACTATTGATAGGTATGTATATTGCTATTTTGTTAAGTGTTTCCTGGCTCTTTTATAAGTCTTCAGTATCTTGTTTTTTTTCTCTTGCTCACTTTCTTTGTGACTTGATTTTCTGTACTTCCACGCCAAGATTCCTTCTTTGCCTTTTGTGCTTCTATTATAGTTTTTTGCTTTGTGATTACCATGGAGCTTTCATAAACCTACTTATAACAGTCTATTTTAAGTCAATAACTTAAGTTTGAACACATTCTAAAGCTCTACATTTTTACACCCCCCCACAAATACTTTTGATGTCACAATTTACATATTTTTATTCGGGGTATCCATCAACAAATTATTTTAGTTCTAGTTATTTTTACTACTACTTTTGTCTTATAACCTTCAAAGTAGCTTTCAAGTGATTTAACTACCACCTTTACAACATTAAGTTATTCTGAATTTTACTATATATTTATCTTTACCAGTGGGATTTATACTTTTATATTTCATACAAGGCCAGTTTATCATAAAGAACTCCTTTAACTTGTGCTTCTCTGGAAAATTCATTATCTTTCCTTGAATTCTGACGAACTGTGGTGTAGAATATTCTTTGTTGGCAGATTTTTTTTTTTTTCTTTCAGCACTTTGAATGTATTGTTTCATTCCCATCTGGTCTGCAAAGTTTCTGCTGAAAAATCTGATAATCTTATGGAGGTTCTCTTGTAAGTACATGACAAGTTGTTTTTCTATTGCTGCTTTTAAGACTCTGTTCTTGTCTTTAACTTTGACACTATTGATGTTGGTTTCTTCAGGCTTATCATTTTAGAAATCTCTGAGTTTCCTGTATCTGGATGTCTGTTCCTTCCCCAGGTTAGGGAAGTTTTCAGCAATTACTTCTTCAAATAGGTTTTCTGCCCCTTTTTCTCTCTCTCTTCCTTTTGGAGCCTCTAAAATGTGAATGTTGTCTGCTTGATGTTATCCTGTAAGACCCTAAAGCTACCTTCATTTTCTGTCATTTTTTTTTTCTTTTCTCATGTTCTGATTGTGTCAGTTCCAGTGGCTTCTCTTTGCGTTCACTGATCTTTTCCTTGTGACTCATCTATTCTGCTCTTGAACTCCTCTATTATAGATTTCATTTCAGTTATTCTTCAGCTCTTTGACTTCTTTTTGGTACTTTTCTATATTTTCTATTTCTTTTTTTTAAATTAGCACTTGTTCATTAATTAAGTTATTGAGTTAAAAGTGAGCATCTTTATGACAATTACTTTCAACTTTTTATCAGGTAAATCATGATCTCTCATCCATTAAGGCTTTTTCTGAGGTTTTATCTTATTCTTTCATTTGGAATATATTCCTCTGTTTCTTCATTTTCCTGACTTTCTGTGTTGTTGTTTTTTTTTTTTAAGATTTTTATTTATTTATTTGAGAGAGAGAGAGAGACAAAGATACTGAGAGAGAGCACGAGCAGGGAGGGGAGGGAGGAATAGGCTCCCCACTGAGCAGGGAGCCCAAGCAGGGCTCAAACCTAGGACTCTGGGATCATGACCTGAGCTGAAGGCAGATGCTTAACTGACTGAGCCACCCAGGAACCCCTCTGTGTTGGTTTCTGTGTACTAGATAAAATAACCACCTCTCCCAGTCTTTAAGGAGTAGCCTCATGTAGAAGATGAATCTTATCATTCAGTGCTGCCCTAGATCTTGATTGTCTGTCAAATCTTTGTGATTGTTTAAGCAGCCTACTTCACTTTTAGTGTCTCCCAGGAGTTGAGAGTGTGCTAAAACCTGTCACTGTCCCAAAGGGGAGTATCTCAGTCATTACCTGCATTCAGGCTGATTGGAAGCCAGACTCTCAGGCAGCAGCTTTTAATGTATGCAAAAATAGCTCTTTCAGGGGAAGACTAGAAGGTGAGCATTTTTGTCTGCTCCCTCAACACTGAGCCCTGGGTTAACTAATTAAGGACCATGTCTTTTTTTGATATCATCACATCTAACTAGTGAACATAAGCCCTACTGACCACCAGGGTCAGATAGTCAAAGGGTGTCCCCTGGGCAACAGACACAAAAACTGAGGTATGAGCCATAACAACTGGGGTATCAAACACATGCACATACTCCCCTCTGGGAGATATTGGCACTCTGGAGTACAAGAGAGGGATAGGGCAAATAGCACCCACCCTGTATCCCAATGGAGAAAATTATACTCAGCCTTTAGATGTATGCTTAATTAGAAGCCTGACTCTCAGGTCACAACTGTAAAAATAAGCTAAAAAGGCTCTTTCATTCTGTTGTACCTCTACTGTGCCCTGGAGGTGGTAGCCATTTAAAAACTCTCCATTTGTTACAGTCCCGTGGGAGCCATGAACATAAGCCCCACTAGCCACCTGAGCCAGGTGATGTAGAGCCAGGTGATACAGAGATGTCCCCTCTCTACATGGCAGCCACAAAAATTGGGGATCCAGACAAGAGTGAAAGCTTCCCTCCAGGAGATACCAGCAAGCTGTAGTGAGGCATAAGGAAAATACACAGATGGCACCCACTTGCTTCCATCTTTGGAAAGTATTTTGTTCTGTTCTAAGATGCCTGCCCACAGGTAGATGCTTTATGTGAAAAGGCTTATTTGTTGATTTTAAAGTCTGGGAGCCTCTCAATCAGCTACCTTTGTGCTGGTCCCTGGGGTTGGTGAGACTGTGTGTGTGTCAGTCCTTTAAAATCATTTTTCAGTTTACTATACTCTTGTGAGTCTTGTAGGTATAAGTCCCATTGGCTTTCAAAGCTGGATGTGTTGGGGACTCATCTCTCAGGTTCAGATCTTAAATGATGGGGTGTCACTGTGAGGTTCACTCCTCAGGGAGAAGTTCAAGTTTGTGATTTCCCTCCAGATTTGGTTCACCATACCAGGGGCAAGATTGTGTCTCAACCTCCCCTACCTACTTCAATGTAGGTTTTTTCTCATTCACATAATGTATAGGAGTTGCCCAGCTGGTTTGGAGTTCTTTCTCAGAGGAAATTATTCCATATAGTCGCTGAAGGTTGGTGCATTCATCCAAGGAGGTGAGTTCAGCATCCTCCTATGTCATTATCTTGGACTGGAATGCCCCTGCAATAATTTATTAAAAATAAGCAATCATATATTAAATATCTTCAAGATAAGAATTTCTTTTTTAGTGCATAATTTTATCATAAAAATAAATTTACATAATATGTAAGAGTCAAGTATGTTTATTAGACCATATCTTTTTGCCTCATTAAAAGCATTTTTAAAAATCATGTGGATGTCCAAATATCTGTCTTCCCTATCTAAATAGGTATAAATTTAACAGAAAGAGGTTACTGTATATTCTTATCTACACCCTCAAGTTTCTATCATGGTGTTTCCAAGAAATAATTTACAAAGGTATTTTTTATACCAGCCATATTAACTAGTTAGATGGATTATATTATTTTAATATGCTAATAATACAACCTAATTGTGTTCTCTAGAAAAATGATTATTAATTGGTAGTAGTGAGGGAGTAAGAATATCATACATTGCCCTTCAAATCTAAGTTCTTTAGGAAAAAACTATACATATACATTTAAAATTTGCACACATCTTCCGGGATTCATACATACTGATCTCTAAGGGTGTGTTTAAAAAATGTTATCAGGGATTGCACTGTGGTAGAACTGAGAGTGAGGAAAAGCAGAAATATAATATCTGTGAGTTTCCCTGATACTGCAAATAATAAACATTTTGGAAGTGAATAATAGAAGGCAATAGGCCTTGTCATCTTCAATGATTTAATGACTGACATACTGAAGGTTTTCTAGAGGTACAAAATAGGACTGATGTTCCCTGAATTTCCTAGAACATATAGCCTCTCTGGACAAAGATGAAATTTATATTTTGCTCTTTAATAGTTGATTAAGTGATCTCAATTTGAAAAGATTTTATACAAGTTGATGTCAGAAAGCTTTAGTGTATTTCCATTCATCAAAACTGAATAAAGTAGTCTCATTGTAACCTGACTTTTGACAAGTGAAAAGACTCATGAAAATTGACTTTAATGAAGAGAAGAATGTGAACTGTGAACAGGAACACAAAAAAGGCATGAAAATGTCTACAGATTGAACAAAATGTTTATCAGACAATGTTGATAATCTAAACCTCTGTCCTTGTAGCTAGCATTTCAACCTTAGGAAAATAAGTCTTATTCTATTAAAATTTTATGAATAGACAGATGGTGGTCTTGATATCAAATCTAATAGGAGCTTAATTTGACAAAACAATTACTATTCAAGATAGTCAAGTTTTAAAACAATGGCTTCTAGTAAAGGAAATAGCTTGGAATGCAGGAGAAATGTTCTATGGGAGTGATAAGTTAGGAACTATTTCCAACTATTACACACAGAACTGATAGTGCGTACCATGTGACCCTAATATTTCTCTATTGACATAAAGTGTAATAATCTTTACAGCTTTCTGTTATAAATAAAGATCATTTTCCACAAGAAGAAACTCCTCACATAAGGAAAACATAGAACCTTCTTAGCTCTTTTTCTGTGCTTGATGTTTTTCTGTAATTTTATTCTGTGCTGTATTCTTAAGATAGGACAATACATTTGCTCACATACACCACCACAGCACTGTCTTTTGAAGAATAGTGTGGACCAGTGTCTTGTTGGGTAGAACTTCCTAGGTTATACCTACTTTCTCTCATGAATTGTCTATTGGGGCAACTATCATGAAAAAAAAAATCATGTTTGGCTGAGCTTATCGTATGTCATAGGTACATATGAAAAATATGTGAAAGTGTTTCATAAACTTCCAAGTGTGATACAAATTTATTTATTAGAAACAATAACTGGGACAACTTCTCACACCCTCCTTTATGTTACCATTTGTTTTTAAAAATATTTTCATGCCCCCTCATGCCTTAATTCGAGAAGTATAAATTTTGGCATTTTTATGTTTCCATTGAGAATTTTTATAGTAAGTAGTGTTTAAAGTGTTCAGTAATATATAACATTAGCATATTATCCTATTACTGATAGACAAAATTATGACATGAATCATTTAATTCTTCTTAGTCACTGTTCAAAATATTCTGAAATTCTTACTTATATTGACAGTTTAAGTAAATACAGAGAAGTTGAGGAAAGTACATTTTAACAACTCTTAACTCTCTAAAAATGTTAATTAGAAAGAATAACCAGAAATTCCAGTATAAGTCTCTAATGATTTCATAAGTATAGATCATATATACTAAAGATAATTTGTTTTATAGGGGGAAAAAAAGAACAAATCCATGTTGAAGTTCTGTGATTTAATTTCTAGATGTTCCATCATTAGCATTATTAATAACAGAGTCTTGTATTTACATAGTCACAGCATTACCTTCACGTTCATTTTAAAGATTTTTTTAAAAGAAAGAAAGTCCACCACTATACTTCTGTCTCTGGGCTTCAGGCATTTGTAGCACTGCTGAATTAATGTAAAAGTATTACTTCCAGTAGACAGTAAGGAGGACATTGTGCTTATGGATGTTAGTATATCCCAGAGCTCCTAGGAAAGAATTGAGCCTTTTATCAGTCAGGGTTCTCTAAAGAAACAGAAACAATATAATATAGATATACAGATAGAGATATTTTAGTGAATTTACTTACACAATTATGAAGACTGGTAAATTAAAAATCTGTAGGTCAGGTTGGTAGGATAGAAATTCCAGTAAGAGTTGATGTTCAAATCCTGTGTCCAAAATCCAGAGAGCAGACCAGCTGACAAGAAAATCAGGCAAGCTTTCTAGACTAGTGTCATGAGCATGCTATGAAGGTGCACACATCAGTTGTGTCTTTCCACAATGTCAGCTTTATTCAATCATAAAGCCAAGTTAAGTTACAATTATAAAGCAGGTTTAGGATGCCAAATTCAATGACAATTCACCATGGTGATTAAACTTGGCTTCTTACACAGCACACAAAGCAGGACAGAAGACAAGCCACACAACAAACAAGATAACAGAAGGGTGTAGGAAGTTAACGAACCAAACAAGAAGTCAGTCTGTGGGCACACAGTTGAGATAAGGCCTTGGACTGGTCCGGGTCAGCTCTCGGCATTTACTGCTTCTTATTTTCAAGCGGTGAGGGATCTTGTTCTGTTCTGAGATCAATCAGGCAGAGCCTTCGGAGGTAGTTGCCTTTTTTAAGTTGTCAGACATAAAGGGGTCAGGTCTGAAGAGTCTGGCAGTTTGCTGCCAAAATCCTTCCCTTTTTAAAGGGATTTCATCAGTTTTGGGTCTTTGCAGACCTCCTCTGGTTCTGCTCCTTATCAGTTTTGGGGTGTCAGCTGACATTGGTCCCAGCAACATCTCCTAACTACAGTACCTTAACTTCTTGCGTCATTGCTTGACACAGACTCCTGCTTGACATGAGAGACTCCATTTTGCTCTCTTCAACTAGTCTTGAGGAGGAATTCCTTCTCCCCCAGGAAACCTCAATTTTTGTTCTTACCGCCCTTAAATGAATGAGGCCCACTCACATTACCATGGGAAATTTGCTTTACTTAGACATCTGATTATAAATGTTAATCACATTTACAAAATACCTTCACAGAAACACCTAAACTAGTGTTTGACCAAACAACTGGACACCATAGCCTAGCCAAGCCAACACATAAAATTAAGATCATAAGCCCTAAAATAAAATTACAAAGTAAAAGTCAAATACTTATTGTTTTATTTTTTAAAGATATATTTATGTATTTTAGAGAGAGACAGAGAACATGCTGGGGGTGGGAGAGAGCAGAGGGAGAGGAAGAGAGAGAATCCCAAGTGGGGAGTCTGACTTGGGGCTTGATTCCACGACCCTGTGGTGATGACCTAAGCCAAAATCAAGAGTCAGAAGCTCAAATGACTGAGCCTCCAAGGGGCCCCTTGACTTTTACTTCGTAATTTTAATTAAGAGGTAGTTGGAAGATATTTAGGAACTAATGTGACAGGAAAATGATATATGAAATTTCTTATTTAAAAATTATAAATGATGTTGATTAGAGCCTAATTTAACTAGTTGTGAATTATTAACACACTCTTGATGATGTTTCAAAATAGTTTGAAGCCAATGAATTTGGGCAAGATATGAACCAGATATCCACAGCTAAAGGTAATTCTTTCCTCCCTTCTTATTCATCTTTCCATGACAGCTTAAGTAAGGACTTATGTGCAATTC
This sequence comes from Halichoerus grypus, assembly GCF_964656455.1. Taxonomy (NCBI): domain Eukaryota; kingdom Metazoa; phylum Chordata; class Mammalia; order Carnivora; family Phocidae; genus Halichoerus; species Halichoerus grypus. The sequence continues at coordinate 48,047,008 of NC_135714.1, forward strand.
ATCATATTATGCAAAGAAAAGCAATTTATATATAACTATATATAACTATATATAACTATATATATATAACTATATATATATAGTTATGTGTTACCATTTTATATACAGACTGTCTTAGCTTAGGTTCCTGTAGCAGATTAGCATAGACTGGATGACTTAAAAGCAAACATTTGTTTCTCACAGTTCTGAAACCTAAGAAGTCAAAAATCAAGGTGTTAGTAGATTCAGTGTCTGGTCAGAGCCCTCTTCCTGGTTTGCAGACAGAGGCCTTCTTACTATATCTTCATATGACTGAGAGACACAGAAAGAACAAGCCCTTTGGTCTCTTTTTATAAAGGCACTAAGCACATCACAGAGGTTCTACACTAATGACTTTATCTAAACCTAACTACCTCCCAAAGGCCCCGCCCCCAAATAATCATCACACTGGGGATTAGGGCTTCTACACAGGCCAAATAAATGTTGCTTCCATTTGGAAAAAGTCTTTTAACAGCTTGATGATTTCATGATCCATCTCTTTCTCTACAAAGCTTGTTTTACTATAAATTTGGTAGACATACATGCCAATCTTTCCTTGAAGGTTGTGTGTAGGGGATTGTTGCTCCTATCCTTTAGATTCTTACAAGATACCTTTCTCTTTAGGAAAAATAAACCAGAAAGCTGAGCAAAAAAGAGCAGTAACTGTCTTTCATGTGGCACATAATATCCTATCACTCTTTTTGTTCAAATTTCATTTATAATTTTTACTCATCTCTCCTTTGTTAACTCTCTTTCATGTCCCAGTGGAGATAACAGATAAAATTTAAAATATAAAGACACATTCAGTTTTCAGTTCTGTTAAAGTGAAGATACAGAAATCTTTGTACGATATAGATATGTTGCTATTTACAGCCTGCCAAATTTTGAAAAATTAAATTTATAGCCTAAAGGTTTTTAAAAATATTTCTAATTTCAATAGTTTTCATAGTTCCTGTCTATTTATTATCATTTACAAAGATCATTTGAATAGTTTTCCTTTTCCAAACTGTTAAGATTTTAAGCACGACAATGTACCAACAAATCTGTGGTACCTCATTAGATTTTTCCTTCTAATTAAATTCACTATGGCTGTTTATAGACTTTTAGGCACTTTTCAGTACTGAATGATTTTCCATACACAGTCCAGTAAAGCCTCATGTCTTGAGGACTTTTCAAAAATGGTAAGTACATAAAACAATCTTTTGAAAAGCACAGAAAATAAGGCCAACAGGTCCCACTGGTTTGCATATGGTAAATTTTTCTAATTACTACTCTTTTATCTGCTTTTTGTCAACTGACAATTTTCAAGGTCTTTATTTCTCACTTAATGAGAAAATTGACAACATGACAGTACTGTTCCAGTTTAACATCATCATTAATGTTCTTACTTTCTAGAGTATTTCTCTGTTAGAATATCTCCCCTGAGAATATCTTTGTAAATACTTTTTTATTATAATCTTAAAAGCTATTTATGAACAATAAACCCATTCTGTATTTGGCTTTCTACTTCAATTTGCTTTCCTAAACTCTAAGTAACTCTTTATATTTTGTTTCTTTCATCTCTTGCTTCATTTTCAGAATATCTATATTCCGCTTTCCTTTTATAGCAGAGTCTGATAAGTCATTTCCTTTAAAAGTAGAATTATAATTTAACTACTCTTAATATAGTATCTTTTTATAATATCTAATTTTCTAGATTTCAATACTTTGTTACATATTACAGATGCCTTAATTCTCTTATCTTTCTCTAATTGAAGTCAAATTTCATTTCCTCTGGTACTTAAAAATAATATTCCTCTGTGTTAAAACAAAGTAATATCTGTACAAAGCCTATATTAAAATTTGCAATCAGGCATCCATAATCATAAATTTAATAACATATTTGGTATAGTAGACTTACCTGCATTTTTTTGTCCAAAAAAAATACCTGATTGAATAGAGTATTATGAACAGTTGAAGAGCAGTCAGTACAGAATATCTTCTGAAGTTGCTTGTGTTTCTCATGCCATTGTTACAACTAAAGAGATAAGAACCACATGTGTATATTCATTATGTTATTTATTCATTAAACAACCATTTATCCATTATGTGTCAGGCCTTGGCTTGTATTTGGGAAACAAAGGAGACATGGGACCAAACTCCTACCCTCACAATAAAGGAAAGAAAAAAGTCAATTAACCATCAGATATGTACATTAAGAGGATCAAAGGGTGAAATAATAGGATTAAGGGGGAAAAGGAAGAAATAACAGGGAGTGACTAGGGGACTCCTGAGAGGAGGTGTTTTTAAACGTTTTTTGGAAGAAGCAACATTTGAACTGAGATTTGAATAATAAATAGGAGATAGTCTTACAGGAATGCTTCCCAAACTGAGGAACAGCTAGAATTAAGGTCCAAACCTAGCAAAAAGTTTGTCATGCTTGACTCTCAGAAAAAAAGCTGTGCAGTTGGAGTTTAGAGATTGAAGGCAGATAATATACAACACAGTTGTTCTGGTTCTATCTGAAATAATACATTATCTCCTCTAAATAGCAAGTCTTCAAATATTTGGATATAAGGGACAGACTCCCAGTTAATTCTTCTCTTCAGGTACCAGAATAATGGACTAGTAAGGGTTGAAAGACATTTGTTTAACGGAATAATCTTGAAAGAAATTTATAGAATACTGCCTTCCTTGCTGGGAGTTCCTGTGGTTTGACCCTGAAGAGTGATATTGTGAGTGGCTAAAATGGCCAGGAGAGTGGAAAAACTCTCAAGTTTGGAAAAGAAAAAATATTTTCATGGGATGTACCTTAGGTCAAATGAAACTAAGATCATGGGAGAGTTTTGTACAACAGCAGCAGATCCTGCAGGGGAGAGACCGGTGCCTGAGATCAGGTAAAAGACAATCTATAACTGAGAAGTGGCCAACAGAATGAATTGAGGAAAACCACCTCCAATATCACTAAATGCTGCTTTTCAATAAGTGAACTTGTATCTGGCAACTTAGATTTCTTGGGAGAAAGAATAGGGAAGAAAAAGGTCCCTGAAGTGGAAAGCGACTAAGTGGGAATTCACTCTTACAAATCTTAACAAATTTAGAAGACTGAAATCATACCAAGTACCTTTTCTGACCACAATGGTAAGACCCTAGAAATCAACAAAAGAGGAAATCTAGAAAATTTACACACATATGGAAACTAAACAATTCATCTCTGAACAACCAGTGGGTTGAAGAAGAAATCAAAAGGAAATAAAAAAATATACCCAAACAAATGAAAGTGGAAATACAGAATACCAAAATCTATGGGATGCTGCAAAAGCAGTTGTGAGAGGGAAGTTTATAGTAATAAGTGCATATTTAAGAAAATAGATATCAAATAAACAACCTAAATTTATACCTTGAGGAACTAGAAAAAGAACAACAAACTAAGCCCAAGGTTAGCAGAAAGAAATAACAAATATCAGAGTAGAAATAAATGAAAGAGAGACAAAGAAAAACAATAGAAAAGAACAACCGAACTAAGAGCCTGTTAAATTGATAAACCTTTAGCTAGACTAAGAAAAAAAGAAGACTCAAATAAAATAAAGATGATACATTGTAACTGACACCACGCGTAGAATCCCAGGAGACTATTACAAATATGCCAATAAACTGAATAACCTAGAAGCAACAGAAAAATTCCTAGAAACATACAACCTACCAAGACTGAATCATGAAGAAATAGAAAAATCTGAACAGACGAATAATGAGTAAGAAGACTCATCAGTAATCAAAACTTCACAACACAGAAATCCCCAGGGCCAGATGGCTTCGCTGGTGAATTCTAACAGACATTTAAAGGAGAATTAATGCCAATCCTTATCCAAGTCTTCCCAAAAAATTGAACAATGGGAATGTTCCCAAACACATTCTACAAGGCCACCATTACCCAGATACCAAGCCAGATAAGAATACGGCAAGAACAGAAAATTATAAATTGATATCCTTGATTAATATAGATGTAATTTTATTATTGAAGTATAGTTAACATACAATGTAACATTAGTTTCAGGTGTACAACAGTGATTCAACAATTCCCTACATTACACAATACTCACCACAATAAATGTAGTTACCATCTGTCACCATACAAAGTTATTACAATATTATTGACAACGTTCCCAATGCTGTAATTTTCATCCCTGTGACTTACTTTATAACTGGAACTTTGTACCTCTTAATCCCTTTCACCTATTTAGATGATCCCCCTACCCTCTCCCCTCTGGCAACCACCACTTCTCTGTATTTATGAGTCTGTTTTTGTTTGTTCATTTGTTTTTAAATTCTACATATAATCGAAATCATGTATGTCTCTTTCTCTGACTTATTTCATTTAACATAATACCCTCTACAACAATCCATGTTGTTGCAAATAGCAAGATTTAATTTTTTTATGGGTAATATTCCATATATGTGTGTGGTATGTATGTGCAAATACACACACATGCCTACATACCACGTTTGCGATATCTATCCATCTATCAATGGCCACTTAGGCTGCTTCCATATCTTTTCAAATTAGTGCTTTTTGTTTTCTTTGGGTAAATACCCAGTAGTGGAATTACTGGTCATATGGTATTTCTATTTTTACTTTTTTTTGAGGAAACTCCATACTGTTTTCCAGAGTAGCTGTAGCCATTTATATGTCTACAGATAGTGTACAAGGGTTCTGTTTTAACCACATCCTCACCAATTCTTATTTCTTGCTTTTGGGTTTTGTTTTGGTTTTGGTTTTTGTTACTAGTCATTCTGGTTGCTGTGAGGTGATATCTTATTATGGTTCTGACTTGCGTTTCCCTGGTAATTAGTGATGAGCATCTTTTCATTTGGCTGCTGGCCATCTGTATGTCTTCTTTGGAAAAATGGCTCTTCAGGTCCTGTGCCCATTTTTAACTGGATTATTATTTTGGGATTTTTGTGTGTGTGTGTGTTGGGTTGTATGAATTCTTCATATATTTTGGATATTAACTCCTTGTCAGATATATCATTTGCAAACATCTTCTCCTATTCAGTAGCTTACCTCTTCATTTTATTGATGATTTTCATCACCATGCAAAAGCTTTTTCATTGTATAGTCCTAATAGGTTATTTGTGCATTTGTTTCCCTGCCTAAGGAGACATATTCAGAAAAATTTTGCTAAGGCCAATGTCCAAAAAATTATAGCCTATGTTCTTTTAGGATTTTTATGGTTTCGGGTCTTATATTTAGGTCTTTAATCCATTTTGAGTTTATTTTTGTGTATGGTGTAAGAAAGTGGTCCACTGTCATTCTTTTGCATGTAACTGTCCAGTTTTCCCACCACCATTTATTAAAGAGACTATTTTTCCTTATTGTACCTTTTTGCCCTTTTTCTCATAGATTAACTGACCAAATAAGTGTGGTCTATTTCTGGACTCTCTATCCTGTTCCATGTGATCTATGTGTCTATTTTTGTGCCAGCACCACACTGTTCTGATTACTCCAGCTTTGTAGTAGTCTAGAAATCTGGAATTGTGATACCGCCAGGTTTTCCTTACTCAAGATTGCATTGTGGGGTACCTAGGTGACTCAGTCAGTTAAGTGTCCAACTCAGTCTCGGGGTCATGGGTTCAAGCCCCATCACTGGGCTCCACACTGGGTATGGAGCCTATATTTAAAAAAGAAAAAAAAAAAAAGACTAATTGGCTATTTGAAGTTTTTTGTGGTTCCATACAAATTTTAGGATTATTTGTTCCAGTTCTGTGAAAAATGCTGTTGGTATTTTTTCTAATTATGTTAATCACCATACATTACATCATTAGTTTTTGATGTAGTGTTCCGTGATTCATTGCGTATAACACCCAGTGCTCCATGCAGTACGTGCCCTCTTTAATACCCGTCACCAGGCTAACCCACCCCCCCACCCCCCTCCCCTCTAGAACCCTCAGAGTCCATAGTCTCTCATGGTTCATCTCCCCCCTCTGATTTCCCCCCCTTCATTTTTCCCTTCCTGCTATCTTCTTCTTTTTATGCTATTGGTATTTTCATAGGGATTGCATTGCATTTGTAGATTGCTTTGGGTAGTATGGAATTTTTAAGATAGTCCACACTCATGGATTGGAAGAATTACTATCTTTCCATTTGTTTATGTCATCTTCAACTTCTTTCATCAATGTCTTGTAGTTTTCAGAGTATAAGTCTTTCATCTCCTTGGTTAAATTTATGCCTAGATATTTTATTCTTTTTGGTGAAATAGTAAGTGGAATTGTTTTAATTTGTTTTTTTCTGCTACTTCATTATTAGTGTATAGAAATACAATAGATTTCTGTGTATTAATTTCATATCCTGCAACTTTAATGAATACATTTATTACTTAGAATAGTTGTGTGTGTGTGTGTGTGTGTGTGTGTGTGTGTGGAATCTTTTAAGGTTTTTTACTTATAGTGTCATGTCATCTGCAAATAGTGACAGTTTTACTACTTTCTTACCAATTTGGATTTTTTAAATTACCTTTCCTTTTATAATTACTGTGGCTAGAATCTCCAGTACTATTTTGAATAAAAGTTGTGACAGTGGACAGATTTGTCTTGATCTTGATCTTAGAGGAAAGCTTTCAACTTTTCACCATTGAGAATAATGTTAGTTATAGGTTTGCCATATTTGGGTTTTATTATGTTGAGGTATGTTCTTTATAAACCCATTTGTAGAGAGTCTTTATCATGAATGGATGTTAAATTTTGTCAAATGCTTTTTCTGCATCTATTGAGATGATTATAAGGTTAACATTTTGTTAATGTGATATATCATATTGATTGATTTGTAGATACTGAACCATCCTTACATCCCTGAAATATATTCCACTTGACTTGGTGAATGATCCTTTTAATGTATTGTTGAATGCAGTGTGCTAATATTTTGCTGAGGATTTTTGCATCTATGTTCATTAGGAATATTGGCGTGAAGGTTTCTTTTTTGTAGTGTCTTCCCTGCTTTTGGTATCAGGGTAATACTGTCCTCATGGAATATATTTGGAATCTTTTCTTCCTCTTCCAACCTTTTTGGAAAAGGTTAAGAATAAGTATTAACTCTTCTTTAAATGTTTGGTAGAATTCTCCTTTGAAGCTATCTATACCTGGCTTTTTATTTCTTGAAAGATTTTTAATTACAGATTCAATTTTGTTTCTAGTAATCAGTCTGTGCAAATTTTCTATTTCTTGGGATTCCTGGGTGGCTCAGTCGGTTAAGCGTCTGCCTTTGGCTCAGGTCATGATCCCAGGGTCCTGGGATGAAGTCCCAAGTCTGGCTCCTTGCTCAGTGGGGATCCTGCTTCTCCCTCTGCCTGCCACTCCCCTGCTTGTGTGCACTCTCTCTCTCACAAATGAATAAATAAAATCTTTAAAAAACTTTTTTTCTATTTTTTCCTGACTCTGTTTCGGAAGGTTGTATTCTAAGAATTTATTAATTTCTTCTAGGTTGTCCAATTTGTCAGCATATAATTATTTGTAGTAGTCTCTTATAATCCTTTGTATTATTGTAGTGTTGATTGTTACGTCTTTCATTTCTGACTTTATTTGAGTCCTCTCTCCCTTTTCCTTGGTGAATCTAGCTAAAGGTTTATCAATTTTGTTAATCTTTTCAAATAACCAACTCTTGGTTTCATTGATATTTTCTATTTTTTTTTCTCTTAAGTGTCTATTTATTTCTGCTTTGATCTTTATTTTTTTCTACTAACTTGGGGCTTTGTTCTTCTTTTTCTAGCTCCTTTAAGTGTAAGGTAGGATTGTTTGAGATTTTTCTTCTTTCTTAAGTTAGGTCTATGTAACAATAAAATTCTGTGTTAGAACTATTTTTCCTGTTTCCCAAAGATTTTACACAATTTTGTTTCCATTTTCATTTGTCTTCATGTTTTTTATTTCCTCTTTGATTTCTTCATTGACTCATTGAAGGTTTTTTACTTATAGTGTCATGTCATCTGCAAATAGTGTTATTTAGCCTCTACATGTTATTTAGCCTCTACATGTTTGTGTTTTTTCCATTCTTTTTTTCCAAGTGATTGATTTCTAGTTTCATAACATTGGTTGGCAATGTTGTTTGACATGCTTTCAATCTTCATAAGCTTATTAAGACTTGTTTTGTAGCCTAACATGTGATCTATCCTGGAGAATATTCCATGTGCACTTAAAAAGAATGTGTATTCTGCTGTTTGTTTGGGGATGGAACGGTATGTTTATTTCTATCTGTTAAGTCTATATGATCTAATGTTTCATTCGAAGCCATTGTCTCCTTATTGATTTTCTGTCTGGATTATCTATCCCTTGATCTAAGTGGGATATTAAAGTCACCTACTATTTTTGTATAACTGCCAATTCCACCCCTTATGTCTATTAATATTTTCTTCTTGTATTTAGGTTCTCCTATGTTAGGTACATAGATATTTATAATCTTTATAACCTTCTCTTACACTGATCTATTTGTCATTATGTAATGTTCTGTCATTTTTATACAGTTTTTGCTTTCAATTCTAGGTTGTCTAAGTTTTGTTACTCCATCTAATTTTTCACTTCCATTTGCATGGAATATCTTTTTCTATCCTTTAATTTTCTGTCTGCATCTTTAAGTTTGAAGTGAGTCTCTCCTATGCAGCATCTTGTTATTTTTACCCATTCAGTCACCCTATATCTTTTGATTTGAGCATTTAAAGTAATTTTTGCTGGGTATGTACTTACTGTCATTTTTTTTATTATTGTTTTTGTAGTTCCTCTCTTCTCTGATGACTTTATATAGCTTTACACTTGGAATCCTTTCTCTATTACTTATACATCTATGACAGGTTTTTGTTTTATAGTTACCATGAGGTTTATATGTAACAATCTGGGAAACTCTTTACCACTCTTTCAATTATGAATGATAATCTGGCCAGGTAGAGTGTTCTTGGTTGTAGAAGTTTTCGTTTCAGCACTTAGAAGGCTGGAAGAGGGTGACATGATATACTCAGGGTTTCTGCTAAAAAATCAGCTGATACCCTTATGTGGTTTCCCCTGGTGCACAACTAGTGTTGTTCTCTTGCTGCTTTTAAGATTGTTTCTGTATTTTTAATCATTGATGTTTTAATATTATGTGTCATGGTGTGGACCTCCACAGGTTCATCTTGTTTGGAGCTACTATGTTTCCTGTACCTGAATATCTATTTTCTTCCCCAGGGTAGGAAAGTTTCCAGCTATTAGTTCTTCAAATTAGTTTTCTGTCCCTTTCTCTCTCCCTTCTACTTCTGGGGTCCCTATAATACAAATGTCAGTACACTTGATATAGTCCAAGATGTCCTTTAACCTGTCCTCTCTTTTTATCTTTTTGCTGTTTAGCTGGGATACTTTCCATTACCCTGTCCTCCAGATGTCCAATCCATTCTTCTACATCCTCTAATCTGCCATGGATTTCCTCACATCTGATAAATAACTATCATCAGGAAAATAAGCAAGAATAAGTATTGTTGGTTTATGTAGAAAAAGGAACCTTTAAACATTGTTGTTGAAAATTTAAATTAGTTCAGTCACTATGGAAACATTATTATTATTGAGGTTCCTCAAAAAATTAAAAATATAGAACTGTGATCTCTATCATAATATGCTCCAGCAATCTTGCTTCTGGGTATATATCTGAAGAAAATGAAAATATGTGTGTTCCCATGTTTATGGCAGCATTATTTATAATAGCCAAGATATGGAAACAACGTGTCTACTGACATATGAATGCATAAAAAAAATGTGAGATATATATAAAAAAATATATTATTCAGCCATGAGAAAGAAAGAAATCCTGCCATTTGCAACAATATAAATGGACCCTGAGGGCATTATGCTAAGTGAAATAAGACACCTAAGTTAAATGGTCTCTAGCCAACAGCCAGCAAAACAAAACAAAACAAAACAAAACAAACAAGACTCACAAGGCCTTCAAGTCATAAAACCACAAGGAAATAATTATGCCAACAACTGATGCTTAGCTTAATGAGCTTGGAACCAGAATCTTCCCAGTTGAGCCTCCAGATGAGAATAGTTCCACTAATGCCTGATTGCAGGCTCATGAGACTCTGAACAGAAAGAAACCCAGTTAAGCTGTGAGTGGACTACTAACCCACAGAAACTATGATATAATAGATGTGTCTCATTTTAAGCCACTAAATCTGTGATACCCTTTTATGAAGCAAAAGATAACTGACACAGGGCATACATTTGGCATTTTCATCTCTGTGCAAGCATGGCTTATTGGGACATGAATAGTTTGTATTCCTTAAATATAATTCATCTGATATTTTCCATTAACTCTAATTAACCAGAATTGCTTAAAAATAATGCAGTATAAAACCTTGCCTTATATCACCATACCCATCACCATGATCCGACAACTATAAAAATATTATAAAAATAATGTCATCATAAAGTCAGCATTGCTATGCTTAAATTATATACTCTGAAATCTACCTGCTTGTGTTTGGATTTGGGTTCCACTAATTTCTTGCAGTGTATTGCAGATTTCTTAACTTCTCTGTGCCTTCATGTCCTTATTTGTAAATTGAGGAGAATAATAGTAATTTATATTCAGTTTTTTAAAGGATTAAATTGGATATATGTCAAACATATAGGTTCTCAATGAATATTAAATTTATTATTAATGCTGATAGTGTCATTACTAGTAAAACTAATACACTAATATATTCATACATATAAAAGAACTACATAAATGTTCTTTTACAATGGTTTAATTAAGTTGTGTAAGTCACCTAATGTTAAATTTTGAAAATTGTAGAGCCAATAATGTAGTGTTTGGAGACTAATTTTATACTTTGATTATTCATAACTTTTATTTCATTAATATCACTACTTATTTGTTGCCATTGATAACTACATCTTCTATACAGGCTAGAAGTATAATACAATTCAAAAATAATATAACATCAAATGTTAAATATATTGTACATAAACATATTCTTACTTATCCTTCATATCATTGTTTACAATTGTCCTTATTCATTCATCCTTCATATCACTGTTTATAATTTAAAATTATAATAATTAGACTGGAAATATAGATAATTGAATAATTAAAATATATGCATTCATATTACAGAGTGATCCACAAAAAAATGTAGGTAAGGTGTCTCAATTTTCTGTAATCAAGGTACACAACTAAAAACAAAACTAAAGAACTAAAGAGGAAAGATTTTAATAAAAAGAAAGATTCATCTATGAGTAAGTATAAAACATAAATCTTTCTTAGATATGTCATCCAATGGCTTTATAAATCTTTATTTTTCCTATTAAAATTTTGCCAGATTGAATGAAAAAATACACTCCAGTCTACTTTTGTTTATATCAGCATTTCTTAGACATATTTTTAAAAATAGAAGCAAGTTTATTGTTTAAATGCAGCAATAAATGCAAAAGAAAGACTTCTATATTATCTCCAAAAAGATTTTATAAATCCTAAAAGACGAGTCCTTATAATTTGCTACCAAACTTCAAGTTTCAAAGTAAAAAATATGTCAAATTTTCCATCTTGAGTCCAATTATCTATCTTCTACAATGTTACTATGGTAATTTTAATTGATTCAGATTGGTCTATTTCCTCCTCTAATATATGATGCAGTGGGGGTTATTGTTCTATGATCTATAGAACAGTTCCTCCTGAAGAAGAACTGAGAGCTGCATAAACAGCTTTTGCACAACAAAAACAGAGAGGCCCCACAGAGAATGTAATAAAGGAAATCACCAATGCTGCACTGCAGTGGGGAGGGATAGTGCTGAGGGACTGTCAGTAGAATCATCTGCCCTAGGTTACAGAAAAAAGCCACATTACAAAAGGGCAACTAGAATAAAAATGAGCCAGGTTTAGAAATCTGCCAAATAGTGGGGGAGGTGCTGGAACTCTCCCTGGGTTGCAGGGGCTGGCCCCTAGCCCAAATGAACCTTGAGAGCACTGGGACATATGAAAAAGCTGAAGTTTAAAAGAGCAACTAGACAGACATCCAGGAAAGATGAAAGAGTAGGAGGACCCTAAACTCACCTTGTTCTACAGGTACAGCTAGATAATACCCACATCAGTGTAAGTAACCTAAAAAAACAACCTGACGACTGGCAGAACATACTCTATCTACACAGCTAAATGTAGAGAAGAGGCCATATCGAAGAGGGTAGGAAAGGCAGAGACAAGGTCAGGAGCTAAATGGACCCATAAGACTGTCCCCAGGTAGAAGGTACACCACAGGTACACTGCTTTCAAGAGCAGGGGATGTAGCTGACTTTTCTAATACATAGAAACAGACACAGAGAATTAGAAAAAAATGAAGAGACAGAGTAATATGCCCCAATTGAAAAAACAGGACAAAATCACACCAAGAAAACTAAATGAAACAGAGATAAATAATATACTTGGATAATTTAAAGTAATGGCCATAAAGACAGTCAATGGACTTGAGAGAAGAGTAGAGGATGTCAGTGAGACCCATAACAAATATAGAAAAGAACCAATAAGTTGAAAAACTCAATAACTGAAATTGAAAATACACTAAAGGAAACAAATAGTTGACTAGAAAAAGCAGAAGAATGGATCAGTGACTGGAAGTACAGAGTAATCAAAAGCAATCAAGCTGACCAGGAGAGAAAAAATAATAAAACAGTGATAATAGGTGTAGGCAACTCAGTGACAACCTCAAGTGTAATAATATTTGCATTATAAGGATCCCAAAAGAAGAAAGAGAAAGCAGAGCAGAAAATTTATTTGAAGAAATAGTTGGAAACTTCTGGAATCTAGGGACAGAAACAGAAATCCAGATCCAGGAGGCACAGATCCCCTCAAAAAATCAACTGAAGGAGGTCCACACCAAGACATAATTAAAATGCCAAAAAGTAGTGATAGAGAATTTTAAAAGCAGCAAGAGAAAAACAAGAACAGTTACATACAAGGGAAAAACCTCATAGAGCTTTCAGTAGATTTTTCCATAGAAACTTTGGACTCCATCTGCCTGATCACATTCTCTCCCTTTTTTTTTTTTTTAATCCTCTTCTTTCTTTTTTCAACCAACTTTTTATCTTATAAATTCCTTTTATAAAATCTTTTATAATTTTCATCTTTACAATCATATTCATTGCCTGCATTGTATTTACCCTTATTTTTGTACATATATAAGTTTTTCTTTCTTTAAAATTTTGGGAGGCACTTTCTTCAAACAGACCAAAATACACCCGAAATCTAGTGTGTGGCACTGATCTATGCACCAGCCTGATAAGATTTGATCATATGCTGGTTTTTTGTTTCATTATTTGTTTTTATCTTTTCCTTTTCTTTTTTCTTTCTTTCCCTTTCTTTTCCCCCAGTTTCAGGTCTCTTCTGATTTGTTTAGTGTATATTTTTCTGGGGTCCTTGTTACCCTGTTAGCATTTTTTTCTCTCATTCATCTATTCTCCTCCAGTCAAAATGACAAGATGGAAAAAAATCACCTCAAAAAAAAGAACAAGAGGCAGTACCGACTGCCAGGGACCTAATCAATACGGACATTGGTAAGATGTCAGAACTAGAGTTCAGAATGACAATTTTAAATATACTAGCTGGGCTTGGAAAAAGCATGGAAGATATTAGAGAAACCTTTTCTGAATAAATAAAAAAACTAAAATCTAACCAAGTCAAAATCAAAAAGGCTATTAATGAGGTGCAATAAAAAATGGAGGCTCTAACTGCTAGGATAAATGAGGCAGAAGAGAGAATGAGTGATATAGAAGACCAAATGAAAAATAAAGAACCTGAGAAAAAGAGAGATAACTACTGGATCATGAGGGCAGAATTCGAGAGATAAGTGATACCATAAGACAAAACAATATTAGAATAATTGGGATCCCAGAAGAAGAAAGAGAGAGAGGGGCAGAAGGTATATTGGAGCAAATTATAGCAGAGAACTTCCCTAATTTGGGGAAGGAAACAGGAATCGAAATCCAGGAGGCACAGAGAACCCCCCTCAAAATCAATAAAAATAGGTCAACACCCCGACATCTAATAGTAAAATGAGTCTCAGAGACAAAGAGAAAATCCTGAAAGCAGCTCGGGAGAAGAGATCTGTAACCTACAATAGTAGAAACATTAGATTGACAACACACCTATCCACAGAGACCTGGCAAGCCAGAAAGGACTGGCATGATATATTCAGAGCACTAAATGAGAAAACTATGCAGCCAAGAATACTATATCCAGCTAGGCTGTCATTGAAAATAGAAGGAGAGATAAAAAGCTTCCAGGACAAACAAAAACTAAAAGAATTTGCAAACACGAAACCAGCCCTACAAGAAATCTTGAAAGGGGTCCTCTAAGCAAAGAGAGAGCCTAAAAGCAACATAGACCAGAAAGGAACACAGACAATATACAGTAACCGTCACCTTACAGGAAATACAATGGCACTAAATTCATATCTTTCACTAGTTACCCTGAATGTAAATGGGCTAAATGCCCCAATCAAAAGACACAGTGTATCAGATTGGATAAAAACAAAGACCCATCGATATGCTGTCTGCAAGAAACTCATCTTAGACCCAAAGACACCCCAGATTGAAAGTGAGGGGGTGGAAAACCATTTACCATGCTAATGGACACCAAAAGAAAGCTGGGGTGGCAATCCTTATATCAGACAAATTAGATTTTAAACCAAAGACTATAATAAGAGATGAGGAAGGACACTATATCATACTTAAAGGGTCTATCCAACAAGATCTAACAATTGTAAATATCTATGCCCCTAACATAGGAGCAGCCAAATACATAAGCCAATTAATAACAAAAGCAAAGAAACACATAGACAACAATACAATAATAGTGGGGATTTTAACACCCCCCTCACTGAAATGGACAGATCATCTAAGCAAAAATTCAACAAGGAGACAAAGGCTTTAAATGACACACTGGACCAAATAGACTTCACAGATATATTCAGAACGTGCCATCCCAAAGCAACAGAATACACATTCTTCTCTAGTGCCCAAAGAAACAATCTCTATAATAGATCACATCCTAGGTCACAAATCAGGTCAAAACTGGTACGAAAAGATTGGAATTATTCCATGAATATTTTCAGACCACAATGCTTTGAAACTAGAACTCAATCACAAGAGGAAAGTTGGAAAGAACACAAATACATGGAGGCTAAAGAGCATCCTACTAAAGAATGAATGGGTCAACCAAGAAATTAAAGAAGAATTTAAAAAATTCATGGAAACAAATGAAAATGAAAACACAACTGTTCAAAATCTTTGGGATGCAGCAAAGGTGGTCCTAAGAGGAAAGTACATAGCAAAACAAGCCTTTCTCAAGAAACAATAAAGGTCTCAAATACACAACCTAACCCTACACCTAAAGGAGCTGGAGAGAGAACAGCAAATAAAGCCTAAGCAGGAGAAGAGAAATAATAAAGATCAGAGCAGAAATCAATGAAATAGAAACCAAAAGAATAGTAGAACAGATCAACAAAACTAGGAGCTGGTTCTTTGAAAGAATTAACAAGAATGATAAACCCCTGGCCAGATTTATCAAAAAGAAAAGAGAAAGGACCCAAATAAATAAAATCATGAATGAAAGAGGAGAGATCACAACCAATACCAAAGAAATACAAACAATTATAAGAACATATTATGAGCAACTATATGCCAGCAAATTGGATAATCTGGAAGAAATGGATGCATTCCTAGAGATGTATCAACTACCAAAACTGAACCAGGAAGAAATAGAAAATCTGAACAGACCTATAACCACTGAGTAAATTGAAGCAGTAATCAAAAATCTCCCAACAAACAAGAGCCCAGGGCCAGATGGCTTCCCAGGGGAATTCTACCAAACATTTAAAGAAGAATTAATACCTATTCTTTTGAAACTGTTCCAAAAAATAGAAATGGAAGGAAAACTTCCAAACTCATTTTATGAGGCCACCGTTACCTTGATCCCAAAACCAGACAAAGACTCCATCAAAAGGAGAATTACAGACCAATATCCTTGATGAACATGGATGCAAAAATTCTCACCAAAATACTAGCCAATAGGATCCAACCGTACATTAAAAGGATTATTCCCCACGACCAGGTGGGATTTATCCCTGGGCTGCAAGGTTGGTTCAACATCCACAAATCAATGTGATACAATACATTAATAAAAGAAAGAACAAGAATCATATGATCTTCTCAATAGATGCAGAAAAAGCATTTGACAAAGTACAGCATCCTTTCTTGTTCAAAACTCTTCAGAGTATAGGGATAGAGGGTACATTCCTCAATATCATAAAAGCCATCTATGAAAAACCCACAGTGAATATCATTCTCAATGCGGAAAAATTGAGAGCTTTCCCCCTAAGGTCAGGAACACGGCAGGGATGATGTCCAGTATCACCACTGCTATTCAACATAGTACTAGAAGTCATAGCCACAGCAATCAGAGAACAAAAAGAAATAAAAGGCATCCGAATCAGCAAAGAAGAAGTCAAACTCTCACTGTTTGCAGATGATATGATACTTTATGTGGAAAACCCAAAAGACTCCACCCCAAAACTGCTAGAACTCATACAGGAATTCAGTCAAGTGGCAGGATATAAAATCAATGCACAGAAATCAGTGGCATTCCTATACACTAACAACAAGACAGAAGAAAGAGAAATAAATGAGTTGATCCCATTTACAGTTGCACCCCAAACCATAAGATACCTAGGAATAAATCTAACCAAAGAGGCAAAGAATCTGTACTCAGAAAACTATAAAATACTCAAGAAAGAAATTGAGGAAGACACAAAGAAATGGAAAAACGTTCCAGGCTCATGGATTGGAAGAACAAATATTGTGAAGATGTCAATACTACCTAGAGCAATCTACACATTCAATGCAATCCCTATCAAAATACCATCAACTTTTTTCAAAGAAATGGAACAAATAATCCTAAAATTTGTGTGGAACCAGAGAAGTCCCCGAATAGCTAAAGGAATGTTGAAGAAGAAAAGCAAAGCTGGTGGCATCACAATTCTGGACTTCAAGCTCTATTACAAAGCTGTCATCATCAAGACAGTATGGGACTGGCACAAAAACAGACACATAGATCATTGGAACAGAATAGAGAGCCCAGAAATGGACCCTCAACTCTATGGTCAACTAATCTTCGATGAAGCAGGAAAGAATATCCAATGGAAAAAAGACAGTCTCTTCAACAAATGATGTTGGGAAAATTGGACAGCCACATGCAGAAGAATGAAACTGGATCATTTCCTTACACCACACAAAAAAATACACTCAAAATGGCTGAAAGACCTAAATGTGAGACAGGAGTCCACCAACATCCTAAAGGAGAGCACAGGCAGCAACCTCTTTGACCTCAGCTGCAGCAATTTCTTCCTAGAAATATCGCCAAAGGCAAGGGAAGGAAGGGCAAAAATCAACTATTAGGACTTAATCAAGATAAAAAGCTTTTGCACAGCCAAAGAAACAGTCAACAAAACCAAAAGACAACCGACAGAATGGGAGAAGATATTTGCAAATGACCTATCAGATAAAGGGCTATTATCCAAAATCTATAAAGAACTTATCAAACTCAACACCCAAAGAACAAATGATCCAATCAAGAAATGGGCAGAATACATGAACAGACATTTTTCCAAAGAAGACATCCAAATGACCAACAGACACATGAGAAAAGTGCTCAACATTGCTCAGCATCGGAGAAATCCAAATCAAAACCTCAATGAGATACCACCTCACATCAGTCAGAATGGCTAAAATTAACAAGTCAGGAAATGACAGATGTTGGCAGGGATGCGGAGAAAGGAGACCCTCCTACACTGTTGATGGGAATGCAAGCTGGTGCAGCCACTCTGGAAAACAGTATGGAGGTTCCTCAAAAAGTTGAAAATAGAGCTACCATATGACCCAGCAATTGTACTACTGGGTATTTACCCCAAAGATACAAATGTAGGGATCCGAAAGGGTATGTGCACCCCGATGTTTATAGCAGCAATGTCCACAATAGCCAAACTATGGAAAGAGCCAAGATGTGGACAAATGAATGGATAAAAAAGAAGTGGTGTATATATATACAATGGAATATTATGCCGCCATCAAAAGGAATGAAATCTTGCCATTTGCAATGACGTGGATGGAACTGGAGGGTATTATGCTGAGCGAAATAAGTCAATCAGAGAAAGACATGTATCATATGACCTCACTGATATGAGGAATTCTTAATCTCAGGAAACAAACTGAGAGTTGCTGGAGTGGGGGGTGGGGTGGGAGGGATGGGGTGGCTGGGTGATAGACATTGGAGAGGATATGTGGTATGGTGAGCACTGTGAATTGTGTAAGACTGTTGAATCGCAGACCTGTACCTCCGAAACAAATAATACATTATATGTTAAAAAAAAAAAAAAAAAAAAAAGAAGAAGAAGAACATAGCAGGAAGGGAAAATGAAGGGGGGGAAATCGGAAGGGGAGACAAACCATGAGAGACTATGGACTCTGAGAAACAAACTGAGGGTTCTAGAGGGGAGAGGGGTGGAGGGATGGGGAAAAAAAAGTGAAGGGATAGAAAAGCATTTATCATAAAAATGAAAGGGTATATTATTACATAAACATTGTTAATAGCCCAATTTTACATATATTTTGAAAAGCTATATTTTAGTTATAAGTGTTTTAGTAGTTAATAAAATTGGTATTTCAAAGTGTTTCCAAATAATGGCTTCTGGGGTTGTCTTAAGAAAATTCACCTCAGATACTTTCCTAAATAAAGGAAGAAGATATCAAATATGAAAAAAACAAATGGAATAGAAAATAAAGCTGGAGTACCAATACTTATATCAAACAAAATAGACTTCAGAACAAAGACTGTAACAAGAGACAAAGAAGGACACTATATAATCATAAAGGGAACAATGCAACAAGACATAATAATTGCAGATATTTATGCATCCAACATGGAAGGACCCAAATATAAAAAGCAGCTAATAACAAACATAAAGGAACTAATTGATAGTAATTAAATAATAGTAGGGGACTTTGACAACCCACTTATATCAATGGATAGATCATATAAATAGGAAATTAACAAGGAAACACTGGTTTTGATTGACACATTTGACCAGATGAATCTAACAGATATATTTAGAACATTCCATCATAAACTATTAGAATACACATTTCTTTCAAGTGTACATGGAACCTTCTTTCAAGTGTACATGGAACAAAATAAGCCTCAACAATTCAAAAAGATTGAAGTCATACCATGTATCTTTTCTGACCATAAATGAATGCTATGAAACTATAAATCAATAACAAGAAAAAAATCCAGAAAGAACACAAATACATGGCGGTTAAATAACATGCTACTAAAGTAATGAATGGGTCAGCTAGAAATCAAAGAGAAATCAAACTATACATGGCCAAAAATGAAAATGAAACACAATGGTCCAAAAACTTTAGGATGCAGCAAAAGCTGTTTTAGAGGTCAGTTTACAGCAATACAGGCCTAACTCAATAACCAAGAAAAATCTCAAATAAATAACCTAACCTTACACCTAAAGGAGCTAGAAAAAGAAGAACATACAAATCCTAAAGAGAGCAGAGGGAAGGAAAAGATAAAGATTAGAGTAGAAATAAATAAAATAAAAAACTAAATAAAAATAATAGAACAGATCAATGAAACCAGCACATGGTTCTATGAAAAGATCAACAGAATTGATAAACCTTTAGCCAGACTCATCATAAAGAAAAAAAGAGAGCAAAAACTCAAACCAAATTAGGAATGAAAGAAGAGAACTAACAACCAACATCATAGATATACAAAGGATTATAAGAAAATATTATGAAAAATTATATGCCCACAAATTAGACAACCTAGAAGAAATGGATAAATTCCCAAAAACACACAACCTCCCAAAACTGAATCAGGAAGAAATAGAAAATTTGAACAGCTCAATTAATAATAATGAAATCGAATCAGTGTTCAAAAAATTCTGAACAAACAAAAGTTCAGGACCAGATGGCTTTGCACATGCATTCTACCATTTATTTTTTATTATTATTATGTTATGTTAATCACCATACATTACATTATTAGTTTTTGATGTAGTTTTCCATGATTCATTGTTTGCGCATAATACCCAGTGCTCCATGCAGAACGTGCCCTCCTTAATACCCACCACCAGGCCAACCCATCCCCCCCCAGAACCCTCAGTTTGTTTTTCAGAGTCCATAGTCTCTCATGGTTCGTCTCCCCCTCCGATTTCCCCCCCTTCATTCTGCCAAACTTTTAAAGAAGAGTTAATACCTATTCTTCTCAAACTATTCCAAAGATAGAAGAGGAAGGAAAACTTCCAAATTCATTCTATGAGGCCGGCAATACCAGATACCAAAACCAGATAAAGACTATTAAAAAAAGAGAACTATAATCCTATATGTCTGGTGAAAATAGATGCAGAAATCCTCAACAAAATATTAGCAAACTGAATCCAACAATACATTAAAAAATCATTGACCACAATCAAATGGCATTTATTCCTGGAATACAAGGGTGGTTCAATAGTCACAAATCAATTTGATATATCACATCAACAAGAGAAGGGATAAAAACCCTATTATCATTTCTATAGATGCAGAAAATGCTTTGACAAAGTAAAATATCCATTCATGATAATAACCTTCAACAAAGTAGGATTAGAGGGAACATACCTCAACATAATAAAGGCTGTATATGAAAAACTCACACTAACATCAATGGTGAAAAACAGAACTTTTTCCCTAAGATCAGGAACAGGACAAGAATGTCCACTCTCACCACTTTTTTTCAACACAGTACTGGAAGTCCTAGCCACAGCGATCAGACAAGGAAAAGAAATAAATGGCATCCAAATTGGTAAGCAAGAAGTAAAACTTTTAGGGTGCCTGGGTGGCTCAGTTGGTTGAGCAACTGCCTTCAGCTCAGGTCATGATCCTGGAGTCCCGGGATCGAGTCCCGCATCAGGCTCCCTGCTCAGCAGGGAGTCTGCTTCTCCCTCTGACCCTCCCCCCTCTCATGTGCTCTCTCTCTCCTCTCATCCTCTCTCTCAAATAAATAAATAAAATCTTTAAAAAAAAAAAAAAAAGAAGTAAAACTTTTACTATTTGCAGAATAACATGACACTATAAATAAAAAACCTTGGGGCGCCTGGGTGGCTCAGTCATTAAGCGTCTGCCTTCAGCTCGGGTCGTGATCCCAGGGTCCTGGGATCGAGCCCCGCATCGGGCTCCCTGCTCCACGGGAAGCCTGCTTCTCCCTCTCCCACTCCCCCTGCTTGTGTTCCCTCTCGCACTGTGTCTCTCTCTGTTAAATAAATAAACAAATATTTTAAAAAAAAAAAAAAAACCTTAAAGAATCCACCAAATAAGACTAAAACTGGAGGTATCAAAAAACCAGATTTCAAAATACCCTACAAAGCTGTACTAATCAAAAAATTACGGTTGCACAAAAATAGACACATAAATCAACGGCACAGAATCAAGCACTCAGAAATAAATCTACACTTTAAAATTCAATTAATCTTCAACAAAATAGGCAAGAATATGCAATGGTAAAATTCTCTTCAAATGATACTGGGGAAACTGGACAGCTACATGTAAAATAATGGAACTGGTCCACTTTCTTTCATCATACACAAAAATAAACTCTAAATGAATTCAACTCCTAAATGTGACATCTGAAATCATAAATGTCCTAAAAGAGAGCACAGACAGTAATATCTCTGACATTGGCCATAGCAATATTTTTCTAGATATGTCTCCTGAAGCAAGAGAATCAAAAGCAAAAATAAACTACTGAGATTACATCAAAATAAGAAGCTTCGGACAGCAAAGAAAACTATCCACAAAACTAAAAGATGACCTGAATGGGAGAAGATATTTGCACACAACATATTTGATAAAGAGTTAAAATCCAAAATATATAAAGAACTTACACAACTCAACACCAAAAGAATAATCCAATTAAAAATGGGCAGAATACATGAACAGACATTTCTCTAAAGACATACAGATGGCCAACAGACCTATGAAAAGATGACTGGCTTACATTTGCTTTGGCTCCAGCTACTCCACGAGGGTAACCTGCATGGAATACGCTCTGACACCCTAGTCTGCAATAGTCTTATCTCCAGTTGTCCTTCCAGGGCACCCCTACACTGAGCTCCCTGGGACACCTGGGCTTGCATCTAGTTTAGCTATCTGCCATATTGCCCTCTGTGTAGAGAGACCTGGGACTCCAGTTTGCACCCACTTCAGCTTCACTGATCTTTCTAGTGTTTCCTCTGCACAGAGATCTGGGACTGCCCTGGCCCATGTTCAATCAGCTCCAGATATCCTACCAGGGCAGCCCCAATACAAAATGCAACAGGACCCTAATCCATGCCAGATGCAGCTCAGCCAGCCAGCCATAATCATCAGGCACACATAGTCTACACTGGGGATTACCATACATGAGAACATTCTTTCAAGTTTAACAGAAGTAGGCTTTACATCTGGTACATAGAAACAAACATAAAGTTAAGCAAAATGGGGATATAGAGGCATATGCTTCAAACAAAAGGACAAGATAAAACCTCAGAAAAAGAACCAAATAAAATAGAGATAAGCATTATGTATAATAAAGACTTTAATGTATTTGACCATAAAGTTGCTCACTGGGCTGGAGAGGTATGGAAGAACTTAGTGAGAAGTTCAATATATAAAAATGAAACCATCAGAGTTGAAGAATACAATAACTAAGTGAAAAATACACTAGAGGAAATCAACAGATTAGCAAATGCAGAAGAATGAATCAGACATGTGGAAGACAGGGTAATGGAAAGCACCTGAGCTGAACAACAAAAAGAAAAATTTTTTAAATTATAATAGGACAATGGATCTCTTGGACAACATCAAGCAAACAAACATTTACATTATAAGGGTAATAGAAGGAGAAGAAAGAGAGAGAGCAGCAATTTGAAGAAATAATAGCTTAAAACTTCCTTAACCTGGGGAAGGAAGCAGGTATCCAGGTTCAGTAAGCATAGAGCTCAAAAAAAGTTGAACCCAAGGATGTCCATACCATGACACGTAATATTTAAAATGTCAAAGGGTAAAAGATAAAGAAAATAAAGAGAGAATTTTAAAAGCAGTGGTAGAGAAGTAAAAAGTCACATACAAGGGAAACCCCATAAGGTTATCAGCTGATTTTTCAGTAGAACATTTATAGGCCAGAAGGAAGTTGTGTGATATACTCAAGGAGCTGAAATGAAAAAAAAAAAAAAAAATTAAATCAAAAAAATACTCTATCCAGGCAGGTTCAAAATTGATAAGATAATTAAAAGATAAATAGTTTCCCACACAAACAAAAGTTAAAAGAGTTCTTCACCACTAAACCCACCTTAGAAGAAATGTTAAATGGACTTCTATAAGTGGGAAAGGAAAGGTCAAACTTAGGTTGGTGGAATGAATTTTTAAAAAACCCATCTAGGGGCGCCTGGGTGGCTCAGTCGTTAAGCGTCTGCCTTCGGCTCAGGTCATGATCCCAGGATCCTGGGATCAAGCCCCACATCAGGCTCCCCGCTCAGCGGGAAGCCTGCTTCTCCCTCTCCCACTTCCCCCTGCTTGTGTTCCCTCTCTCGCTGTCAATCTCTCTGTCAAATAAATAAATAAAATCTTTAAAAAAAAAAAAATCCATCTATATACTGCCTATAAAGGACGCTTTAGAACTAAAGACATATAAAGACTGAAAGTGGATGGATGGAAAAGCACAGTCCATGCAAATGGAAACCAAAAAAGCCAGGGTAGCAATACTTATATCAGAAAAAAAAAAAGATTCTAAATCAAGGACTGTAACAAGAGACAAAGGAAGGCATGACATAATGATAAAGGGGTTAATCCAAAAAGAGGATATAACAATTGTAAATATCTATGCATTGAACATTAGAGCACCTAAAGCCATAAAGCAAAAATTAAGAGACATGAAGGGGGAAATTGATAGCAATACAACAATAGTAAGTGACTTTAAACCCAAGTTACATCAATGGATTGATCATCCAAAAAATCAATAAGGAAACAGTGGTTTTGAATGACACATTAGACCACCTGGATTTAACAAATATATACAGAACATTACATACAAAAAGAGCAGAATACACATTCTTTTCAAGTGCACATGGACAATTCCCCAGAAAATAATCACATGTTAGGCCACAAAACAAATCTCAATAAATTTAAGAAGATTGAAATCATCTCAAGCAACATTCCTGACCACAACAGTATGAAACCAGCAATCAATCACATGAAGAAGAAAAAAAAAAAAAACTGGAAAATGCAAACACATGGAGGCCAAACAACATGCTACTGAACATCCAATGAATGGGTCAATGAAGAAATCAAAAAGGAAATTAAAAAAATGTGTGAAGACAAATGAACATGAAAACCAATAATTCACAATTTTGGAATGGAGTAAAAGCAGTCCTAAAAGGAAAATTTGTAGTGATACAGGCCTACCTCAAGAAACAAGAAATATCTCAAACAATCTAACATTACACCTAAAGGAACTAGAAAAAGAACAAACAAAACCTAAAGTTAGTAGAAAGAAGGAAATAATAAAGATCAGAGTAGAAATAAATGAAATAAACTAAAAAATACAAGCTGAATTGATAAACCTTTAGCCAGATTCATCAAGAAAAAAGGATAGAGGACACAAATAAATATCAGAAACTAAATAGAAGTAAAAACTGACACCATAGAAATACAAAGAGCCATGTATAAAGAGAATACTATAAAACATTATATGCCAACTAATTGGACAACCTGGTAGAAATGGAAAAATTTCTAAAAACATATAATCTTCCAAAACTGAATCAAGAAGAAACAGAAAAACTTCATAGACCAGTTCATAATGAAATTGAATTGGTACTCAAAAAACTCCCCAAAAACAAAAGTCCAGGAACAGATAGATTCATAGTTGAATCTATAAAACACTTAACGAAGGGTTAATATTTAATTCTCCTCAAACTATTCCAAAAAAATAGAAAAGAAAGGAAAGATTCCAAATAAATTTTATGAGGCCAACATTACCCCAATACCGAAACCAAAGATAACTACAAAACAAAACAAAACTACAGGCCAATATCCCTGATGAACAAAGATGCAAAAATATATTAGCAAACTGCATTCAACAATACATTAGAAGGATCATTAACTATAATCAAGTGTGATTTATTAAGAGCTGAAAGGATGGTTCAATATTTCCAAATCAATCAACATGATACACCACATCAGCAAAACGAAGGATAAAAATCATGTGAACATCTCAAAAGTACAGAATAATAATTTGACAAAATTCAACATCTGTTCATGATAAAAACTTTCAACCAAGTGGGTTTAGAGGGAATATACTTCAACATAATAAAGGCCATCTATGAAGAACACATAGCTAATGCCATGCTCAATGGTAAAAAAGAGATTCTCTTCTAAGATCAGGAACAAGACAAAAATTTCCATGCTCACCATTTGTATTCACCACAGTATTGGAAGTCCTAGTAACAGCAATCAGACAAGAAATAAAAAATATCCAAATTAGTAAGGAAGAAGTAAAACTTTAACTATTTGCTGATGACAGATACATATAGAAACTCTAAAGTTCCACCAAAAAACATAATACATAAATTCAGTCAAGTTGTAGGATAAAAAATTAATACACAGAAATTGGTTGCATTTCTACATACTAAAAATGAAGTAGCAGAAAAAGAAATTAAGAAAACTGTCCCATTTACTATTGCACTAAAAAGAATAAAATACCTAGGAATAAACTTAACCAATAAGGTAAAAGACCTATACTCTGAAAACTATAAAACACTGATAAAAGAAATTTACTACAATACAATTGGAAAGATAGTCTATGCTCATGGACTGGAAAAATTAATATTATTAAAATGTCCATACTACCCAAAACAATCTACAGATTTAATGCAATCCCTAGCAAAATACCAACAGCATTTTTCACAGAACTAAAGTACTGAAATTTGCATGAAACCACAGAAGACCCCAAATAGCCAAAAATAATCTTGAAAAAGAAGAATAAAGCTGGAGGTTCATAATCCCAGATGTCAAGACATGCTATAAAGCTATAATCAAAACAGTATAGTACCGGCACAAAAGTAGACACATAGATCAATGGAACAGAAAAGAGAACCCAGAAATAAATCCACAATTATAAAGTCAGTTAATCTACAATTAGGAGGCAAGAATATGCAATATGGAAAAGATAGTTTTGTCCACAAATTGTGTTGGGAAAACTGGACAGCTACATGCAAAAGAACGAAACTAGACAACTTTGTCACACCATATACAAAAATAAACTCAAAATGGATTAAAGACCTAAATGCGAGATATGAAACCATAAATCTCCTAAAAGAAAACATAGGCAGCAATTTCTTTGACACTGGCCCTAGCCACATTTTTCTACATATGTCTCCTCAGGCAAGGAAAACAAAAGCAAATATGAACTATTGGGACTACATCAAAATAAAAAGCCTTTGCACAGTGAAAGAAACCAACAAAACAAAAAGACATCCTACTGAACAGGAGAAGGTATTTCAAATGATTTATCTGGGAAAGGGTAAATATCTAAAATATATAAGGGACTTTAATAATCCAACACCAAAAATCAAATAATCCAATAAAAAACGGGCAGAAAACCTGAATAGATATATTTCCAATGTAGACATACAGATGGCAAACAGACACATAAAAAGATGCTCAGCATTAGTAATCATCAGGGAAAGGCAAATCAAAACTACAATGAGATATCTCCTTACCTTTCAGCATGGCTAGAATCAAAAAAAAACAAGAAATAACTAGTGTTGGTGAAGATGTGGAGAAAAAGTGCACTGTTGGTGAGAATGTAAATTGTTGTAGCCACTGTGGAAAACAGTGTGGAGAATCCTCAGAAAATTTACAACATTTTTATATGATCAAATAATTCCACTACTGGGTACGTACCCAAAGAAAATAAAAACACTTGCTCAAAAAGATATATACACCCTGATGTTTATTGCATCATTATTTACATTAGCCAAGATATAGAAGCAACCCAAGGGTCTATCAATAGATGGATGGAGTAAGAAAAAGTGGTATACACACACACACAGGAATATTGTTCTGCCATAAAAAGAATGAAATCTTGCCATTTGCAAGAACATGGATAGACCTAGAGGGTATTATGCTAAGTGAAATAAGTCAGAAAAAAAGACAATTACCACATGATTTCATTTATATATGGTATCTAAAAAAATAAATGAATAAACAAGCAAACATAAAGCAGAGAATAAAAAATATAGATAATAAACTGAAGGTTGCCACAGGGAATGGGCAAAATGGGTGAAGGAAGCAAGCAACATAGGCTTCCAGTTATGAAATGAATAAATCATGCAGTTAAAGGTACTGTAATAGTGTTATTTAGGGACATATAGTAGCTGCACTTGAGGTGAGCATAGCATAAGGTATACACTTGTTGAATCACTATGTTGTATACCTGAAACTAATGTAACATTGTGTCAACTGTACTTCAATTTAAAAAATCAAACTATTTCATTCATATGGGAATTTAAGGAACAAAAGGAACAAACAAAAGAGGAATAACAAAAAGGAAACAGACTCTTAAATAGAACAAACTGGTGGGTGCCAGGGGGCAGTGTGTAGCGGGGAGGGGTGAAATAAAGGGGTGAAATAAAGGGGTGAGATAAAGTATACTTATCTTGATGAGCACTGAGTAATATGTAGAATTGCTAAATCATTATATTGTATACCTGAAACTAATGTAACCGTATATGTTAATTACACCTCAAGAAAAACAAATTATTAGAATTTAAAAAAACAATTTAAAATTATCTGGTATATTCTTTCACCTTGGAAATTAAAAACAAAATAATATGCAATAATTTGCCCTCACAGTGAGGCCTTTCTGAGGTCTGTTCCAATGCTCAAATTCTAAGACGTTTTGGTTAAATATTTTCTCCAAAAGAACAAATAGTTTTCTTATATTAGGTTCATACAGGGGATCCTAATTTTTTGGTGGTTTGAAGATATACCCATTGTTACATTAGTAAAATGAAAAAGCATACTTTTCTTAACAAAATCATAGCAGTTAGAAAATTACTAACTACCTGTTGGCCGAGAAGGGAAGCTAATCTGCAGGGCTTACTTCCTTCCATTGGTGTTGTTTTCTACAGAAATAGAGAATAGTACCTCCCACAATGCCACTCCTCTGCTGTCAGGGCTGGAAATGTTAACAGTCTAGGACAGAATAAAAGACGGTGCACTGTTTGTTGATTTCTCTCCTATCATAAAATGGCCAGTGTCCAGAAGGCAGTCTTTGGCAACTAACAATGAAACACGAAATGGCCTGTAGTAAATATTCCCTTCAATTCCCTGTTCTGACAATACTCACCAGAATAAGATGAAGATATTCAAATGACTAATGTGTGTGATCTAAAATGTTTTGTGTTTGTCTGAAGAATGTCATGAAAAAGAAACTTTTCCACACATTTTCATCATCAGTAAAATAAGAGATAACAAATTCTGATGAGGATTTGGAAAAAAAAAAAAAAAGACACTTGTGTACTGTTGGTGGGAATGTAAATTGATGCAGCCACTATGGAAAACAGTATGGAAGATCCTCAGAAAATTAAATATACAATTACCATACTATACAACAATTCTACTACAGAAAATATATTCAAAAGAAATGAAAACACTAACCCAAAAAGATATCTGTACCCCCATGTTCACAGCAGCATTATTTACAATATCTAAGATATGGAAGCAACCTATGTGTCCATCAGTGGTTGAATGGATAAAGAAATTGTGTTATCATCTATCTATCATCTATCTATCAATCATCTATCTATCTATGATGAACTATTATTCAGCCATAAAAAATTAGTCAATCTGGCCATTTGTGACAACATGAATGGACCTTCGGGACATTATGCTAAGTGAAAAAAGTAAAAAAAAAAAAAAAGATAAAAACTGTATAATCTCACTTATATGTAGAATCTAAATAAACAAAAAAATTCATAGAAAAAGAGATGAGATCTGTGGTTAACAGAGGCAGGGGGTGGGGGAGTGTGGGGAGAAGTAGAATTGAAGGAAGGTGACCAACAGGTAAAATCTTCCAGTTATAAGATAAGTAAGTACTAGGGATATAATGTACAACATGATGACCATAGTTAACACTGCTGTATGATATTCAAGAAAGTTGTTGAGAGTAAGTCTTAAAACTTATCACAAGGAGAACTTTTTTCCCTTTCTTCTTTCTTACTTTTTTATTTATATGAGAAGATGGATGTTAGCTGAACTATTGTGGTAATCACTTCACAATATATATTAATCAAATCATTATGCTGTCTTAAACTTCTACAATGATATATGTTAATTATTTCTCAATGAAACTCAAAACTGCAAAAAATTGAAAAAAGGTGATGCAGTGGAAAACATAATGTAGCTAAATTCCACTGTTTTGGAGTTGAGACATGCTCTCATACCTACCTAGTGAGTAGAGACATACCACAACTTCTCTGAGGATCAGTCTCCTCCTCAAATCAGAGATAAAATATTATTTTTGTTTTGGTTTTAGGTGTTTTATTTTTGGTTTTTTTTTTCGCTTTTGGTTAGAAATACATATAAAGTCCTTGACACATAGGTAGTGCAAAAAGAATAAAAAATGGAAGTTGGTATTACTAAATATAAATAAATACCAATAAGGAAAATGAGACATCAATCCATGACTTTTGTTTTCATCAACATTATTTTAAAAAATAGGATCAAATTAAGAGAAGTGTAAATTGACAAGAGAAAGAGGTGAGGGGGGCTAACAGATAATTTTTTTTAATGCTTATAGGGAATAAACATTGAAAACATTTCAAACACCATAACAAAATTAGATAACCGAAGGATAATATTTAGTCATACTCTTCATTGCTTTTTTTTTTTTTTTTCCAGTTCTAGTACCTTCTCACTTATGCTTCCTTGTTCTTTAATTACATAATTCCAAAAATGTTAAGCTTTTACATTTTGGTAGTACATAATAGCTTGATGGGAAAAAAAAAAAAAAAAAAGACAGTATTCTATCACCCTAAAGATGTCATACATAGAAAATGTGGAGTAATCATATTGAAATATATAAATGTAGCAAATCCACATTTTGTACACCATAAACTTATACATTATTATATGTCAATTATATCTCAAAAAATTTTGTCACCCAATAGATGTCATATGTAGAAGCTGACCAATCCTCATTAGCTATGTTGAGATGACAGATACCAGTGGTATGGCAGGTGGTTCTTGATAGGAGTAAGAATTTCAAAACTATTACTATTTCTAACACAAATGACCTACATGGCTCTGAAGAAAACCACCTCATTCATCAGGTAAAATTGTAAAAATGTATGTAAAAATAAATGGGTTAGTTGATTCAGTCATTGGTATTCTTATTAACTTCAAATACATTTTTTACCAAAGGAAATGATATTAAATTACATCATGTAAAATTTAGGTAGATAAGAATTTCCTTTTCATAAGAGTAGTCGAACATTAGAGTGACATATAAAATATCTTTCCTTGGCTGTTTCTCAAAGCATATTAGAATCTAAATTGGTGGCAGTTAATTAAGCTTTACTAAATAATTTTCCAAAATTCTACCTACCTATAACATAATAGATGTTCAATATGTGTTTGTAAAAAATAAATCACGTATGCTAGTTTATGGGCACTTTAGAGTACAAACATCAATAAAAATTAGCTTCAGGGAAGAATATTAATTTGTTAGTTTCATTCTTCCCATTATAAAAGATATAAAATGAAACCTATTAGAATAGTCATAACAAGAACTTGTGTTAAGGTTTTTTATTCGTTTGCTGGACATTGACAGTCGTCATTGTAAACAGAAAAGGTACCAAAATGATAGGGATGACACATGCTCAAAACAAAAAACTACAGATATTGTCAATTCTAGATGTTTTTTTTAATTTGCAGTAAGACTCACAACAATAATTGAATATTTAAGTTTTAGTACAGGGTTCAATCACCTTTTTCCAACTAAGGTGTACACGTATCATGAGAAACTGCAATTCCTCCTACACACTTCAGTCCTGCTTTACTCAGAGCTATTCATGATCAACTATAATTAAATATAAGTCCATCACAAAATTAAACACACTGTATTATAGTATTCCAGCCTTACCTGAAATATTCCTGCATGGGATATTTGTACATATTCATTTGATTTTGTAAAACTTTGAAGTGATTTAACATTTTAACTTTTGTGACCTTCATACAAACTTAGAGACTTGCAATCAATGAGGTTTTATAAAGATTACTTCCACAATCAGAAAGTAGAAGAGGATTTATTGCCTTATTATGTTCAGCAAAAAAACTCATTTTTTCTAATAAAAAAACATTCCATTGCTCTATTGTAAATTAAACACAAATCAATTAACTAATTGTATTGTTAAAAAAAAATTCACCAAATATATAGAGCATCTATCATGGCATAAACATTGTGCTAAGTACTTTGGGCAGCATTAACTAGAATTTTATACCTAGTGACTCTAGCTTTCCAACTTAAACAGCAGCTGATCCACACTAATGAAAATATTAAAGGAGTTCTGGCACATAGAGAATTATTCCAGATGTGACTATAAAGAAGGGAAGGATAGAGAAGAGAAGGGAAGAAAGAATAAATATGTGACTCAATCTAATATGTGAGTAAATAGATGGGTAAATCTATTTGCTAATTAAATAAAAATAGTTATGACTTGTGGGGTTTTAAAACATTTTAGAATTAAACTACATAACCACAGTAACGGAAAAGCACGGGAGGTAGGGTAGTTGGGGTTAAATGTGTTCCAAGGCAATGCCCTTTGAATTTAAGGAGCATAAGTTACACCTGAAATTCTTTTAAAACTGCTCTGATTCAGTAGGTTTGGGTGGATCCCCAGAATTCTAAACAAGCACCCAGATGATGCCAATATTGTTGGTCTATGGGCCAAATTTTGTGGAGCAAGTGTCTAATGTTCCCACATAATCTAAAGTGTGGTTAATATATTACTGTATGTAATCAAAATTAGTTAAGGCATATTATAACCACCAAGGTACTCTCAAGATAGTAGTTATAGAATGTGTAAATAACAAGGTAATAAAGAGGAAAAATATAATAACAAAAGTCCCAAATAATCCCCAAAATGTCAAGGAAGGAGAGAAAAAGGAGTATAGAACAAGTGACACCAGTCAATAACAACAGTAAGATTGTAGGTTTATATTTTTTAAGATTTTATTTCTTTATTTGAGAGAGAGAGAGAGAGCAAGAGCATGAGCAGGGGGAGAGGCAGGGGGAGAGGAAGAAGCAGGCTCCCTGCTGAGCAGGGAACCCAGTGTGGGGCTCAATCCCAGGACCCTGACATCATGACCTGAGCCGAAGGCAGACGCTTAACCGACTGAGCCACCCAGGAGCCCTAAGACTGTAGGTTTAAGTCCAAACAGCTTTAAATGGATTAAACACACCAATTAAAAGACAAACATTTTCACACTGGATTTCAGTTTTATTCTTAAGAGACACCCCTAATTTAAGGATACAAGATGGTAAATGGTAAGCCTAAGGAAAAAGATATAAATGACTAATAGAAAGTGAGAAAGTCAGTTGATATTAAAGCAAGGGTCAATACTAGAAATAAAGAGGATTTTTTGATAATATGGGAGCCAATCTACTGGGAAGATACACAAATTATAATTTTGCAGGACACCTAATATAATTTCAAAATAAATAAATTAAGAATTAAGACAACAAATATTGAGGGCACCTGGGTGGCTCAGTCGTTAAGCGTCTGCCTTCAGCTCAGGTCATGATCCCAGGGTCCTGGGATTGAGCCCCACATCGGGCTCCCTGCTCAGTGGGAAGCCTGCTTCTCCCTCTCCCGCTCCCCCTGCTTGTGTTCCCTCTCTTGCTGTGTCTTTTTCTGTCAAATAAATAAAATCTTAAAAAAAAAAGACAACAAATATTGAAAAGCACAAAGTGAGGTTTAACATACCTTCTTTCAGTAACTGACCAAACAAGAGACAGTGATGTAAAAGATTTGAAAAAGTTTAACCAATTTGTCCTAGCTGATACATATGAAATGCTGCACTCAAAAATTTCAGAATGCACATTGTTTTCTAGTGTTCTTAGAACATTTATATACATTGGCAATCTGTACATTCAAATAGCAATTGTTAGCAAAGCTCAAAATTATGCATTGCACTCTGAAATTAAGCAAGAAAACATTAAGATAACTCAAAAATCTCCAAATATTAGGAAAACAAGCAATATAGTTTTAACCCATGCATCAAAGAAAAACTCAAAGCAGAAAAAGCAGAATTATTTTTATTATCAGAATAATCAAAATTTGTGGGATGTAGTTGAATCTGATTAAAAAGACATCTGTACCTTCAAAAACGTGTTAGAAAAGAATAAGACAAGAAAATAATATCCAGTAGAAACAATGTCAAATGTTAATTCTATGAAGCAGTAAAATTATAAAGCCACTAGTAAGAAGGACTAAGAAAAAAATGCAATATAAAATGTTCCAGGCAGTAAAATTAATGACAGATTATGAATAAGTTTCTCACAATAAATGTGAAATTTTGAATGAAATTTTTTTTAAAAATTCTAAGAAAAATACACAAATTACCAAAACCAACAGAAAGAAATTTTGAAAATCTAAGTAGTCCTTTATCTATTAAATAAGTTAACTAATTCAATCTTTCACACAAAGTAAACTTCATGCCCAGCTGGCTCCACCAGCAAATCCTTACATTTAAAGAAGAAATAAGCACAGTCTTTCACAGACTAGGAGAAAAAAGGGAACTTTTTTCAGCTAATTTTATACAGCCAGTTTAAGAGTGATTACTAAATAAAGTTACAGGTCATTTTTCTCATGAACATACAATCTAAAATCATAACTGAACTTTTAGCAAACTAAATCCGGCAACTTTTTAAAAAATTTTTTAAAGTAGGCTTGACCCTGAAGTCAAGACTTGAGCTGAGATGAAGTGGGAGACTTAACCTACTGAGCCATCCAGGTTCCTCAAATCCAGCAATTTTTAAAGTATGAGTATCCACTGTAATAAGATTTGATTATTTAAGGAATGCAAACTGTTTTACCAGGCAAGACCTTTGTTTACATTAAAAAATTCCAAGCCATCCTAAAAAATATTAAGTAAATCACAGCAAGATTTTAGGATTTAAGGTTGGTAAATAAAGAATTTTAAAAAATGGTATTTTCTTACTGAAGTACATTTAATTAAAAATCTATTTTTGAGGGGCACTGGAGTGGATCAGTCAGTTAAGCGTTGGACTCTTGGTTTTGACTCATGTTATAATCTCCTGGGTGGTGAGACTGAGCCCTGCCAATGGGCTCCACTCTCAGCGGGGAGTTGGCTTGAAGATTCTCTCCCCCTACCCTACTCTCAAGCACTCTCTCCCTCTCTCAAATAAATAAATCTTTTAAAAAAATCTATTTTTGAAATATTAATATGGGGAATTGGGAAATGGTGACGACCAAATGTTACAGAATGTTAACATTGATACTAAATGATTTAGAAACACAGAGATCATTTTTGTGATTAAAAGTGTCTGGTGGATTTAAACATATTTGATATTTCACATTTTTTTTCCCAAAACTATTCTTTGCTGATCAAACTGCATATCCACTTCCTTAACTCTTTCTCCTTTAGATTAATTCTGCTTAAGGACATGATAAAGTTGACTGTATAATTTTAGATAGGACTTAAACTATGTTATAGTGCTTTAATTTTAATTTTTAAAAAAATCACATAAAATTAGAAATGCTGGCATATAGAGCTATTACCCTAAGAAAATACGATAACAAAATTTTCTAATATTACACTATCACTCATAACACACAGCAATATACTATATCAAATACTACATATATTTCATAAAACTTGGAAATGAAATACATTTTGAACGACTATATTTTTACCATAATCTAGGCTAATATCAAATCTAGGAAATTCAATGCTTGTCTAACCTTTAGATGAATTTTTCATGAAATAACATTAGTAATGTTAGTCATCATGAACTATTTATCAAATTTACAAATAATATTTTCAAGGCATATAATCCTTTCTACTAGTGTTGTTAATCTGTAAGTGTCAAACCATTTGAGAATTTTAGTGTTATTCCATTTCTTTTCTAGGTGCTTGAAAGCTATCATTTTCTAGGAATACTCCCTATGGAAGGGTACTCAATATTCCCCAACAGTGTGGAAACTTATGCTGTGTACTGCAAAATACGTCACACCATATTCCAATCTCCTTAACCTTGCCCCCAATTCTATTTTTTTCTGAAAAGTTCTCTTAAATAATTACACCAGAAGAAAAAGTATGGGAAGGGGTTTCCTTTTTGGTTCATAAAGACTATTCCCATTGTTTAAGATTTCTTAAGCTTAAGCTCCTTTTAGCTCCTTTTACCCCACTGATAGACATAGGGATACCAAAGAGAGTCATATATTTCCATATTTGTTCAATGACTCAAATTAACATTTTCAAACTTCTGACATTCCTCTTTACCTTCAAATTATACTCAAAAGCATTGATCCAAAGATGTGACTGTTTCAATGGATCCACCAATTCCCATACCTCTGTAACTGGGTTGCTTCGTGGTCACTGATTACTGAAAAACGCACATTCAATCTAAACCCCTAATTTATTCTACTCTCCTCTATCAGTGTTCTGATAGTCTGGCTGTACCTTGGCAAGGGCAAAGTGGGCATTGGTGTTTTTTCTTCAGTAATGTCCTTTATTTCCCAGGTCTCTATTTTTGGATCTCAATATTGCCCTCTCATAAGAGGTTAAGTACTATAGTTCTAAATCTCCTCTGTTATGGATGATTGGGATAAACTCAATCGGAGTTAAAACATGTGCTACACAATTCTAGGGTCATGCCTCAGCTAGAAAGGGGGGTCGTTTTATACATTATGCCAACTATTCTTATTCTACCCTGAATCACAAGCCTTATTCTTAGTGAAATATCACCTGTAAAAATTCTCCTAATTCTTAATTTATTAACTAGGATAGCACTTAGTCCCTGAGTGTGCTGAAGCTGTATCATCACTAATTCTTACTCTTGCAGTGGAGAGATGAATGATTCTGAATAAACAGCTATGGCCACTCTGTGTCCCTCTCTTCCCTTCTTATAGGGCTCTTACATTTAATTGCACACTTAAAGTTCTACAAAGTAACATTATTTTAAGTTTGAGAAAACTATTCTAATAACAAATGTATGTAGCATTTTCACATATATTCAGTTCCGATGTGTTGGATTTTCATAAACATACGGTGTATCATGATTATATGCACATATTATCATGATTATCCTAATCTATCTCTATAGATTAGGAAAATAACATCAGTGTAATACAGCTTCAGCAAACCAAGACTCAGAGCCAGTTCTGAGGATTCCAAAAGCTCTTGCATATGTATTGATAGTACATCACTTATCTTTCGTTTATTCATCATGCCTTCTAAATATAAACCCCATGAGAAGTTACTGAAAAGAAGATCTGTTTACATTATCACATTTCTTATTTCATTAAGCCTAAACTCTTTAATCTGACATTAAATGCCTACTCTCATTTGACATTGTCTTAGTCTTTCAGTTTTGGAAAATGCTTGAGCTAAAATATTTGATTTCAATGGATCTTCTATTTACTAGCTCTATGACAAGTTATATACAAGTAAAGAAAATAATTCAATAATAGAACCATTAATATTAAATATGTACAATTCAAATATTGCTATTATTCTTTTTACTTGCTATTCATTCTAAACATAGATTATTTTTCTTTAACCAAGCCCATTCTCATGCCTTCTTAAATGCTACACTTCTGTCACTATCTGTTTGCTTTTCCCTCATGTCGACCTCAAAATTTTTCCCTATGTGTAGTTATAAATTGCCTATGAATTTTCTAAGATAAAACAATGGTGATTTTTCCTAGGGCTTCTACATTTTTACATTTATCTGCTGAAACTTTAAGTGTTAATATCTAATTTTATAAGCAAACTCTAACTTCTAAAATAAGAAGTTCCCTTAATGTGAACACTTTTCATTATATCATTTTAATGTCCATGACAGAACAAGGCATGCAAGAAATACTTCATAGGCATTGTACATAATTACTTATATTGGCTAAGTTAATAATTGGCAGAAAAAATTTTTAAGTAACAAGGTAATGTGACTCTTATTTATGTATTTGTTAAGTAAATTTCATGTTCTATCTTTATCTTTAGTTACCATAATTTTAAAAATTGTATATTTTACTATCTAAAGTATAAAACATGATTGAAGTACTTATGTGAGTCTATAAAGAAGACATTTATGAATTGCAATTGTGACCTTGAATGCAGGTCACAAAATTATAACTTCACTACAGTTCAGTTATACAGAATTTCTTTAGTTAGTCTATAATCAACCTGGTGTTCCATCTAAGCATTACCTATTGCTAAGGTGGAGAAACTTATTTGAATGTCTAATCTGGTTTAAAGTGCTCAGTCTTTTTCAAATAAAAGAATATTCAGTCTATCATATATGTCTGTTTAGTACCTCATGTCAACCCTTATGTCTGTTTCCTCCCCTAAATGGCCTCTGGGAGTAAGGACTGACAAATGTGTGACTGTGCATTACTGAAGTGAAATAAGGGAGACTTCATCCTGGACTTTGATTATCTCCTGCTTGCATTAGCTGGTCTGCCCAATGTCACATGTCCAGTCATCATTGATTTTCCTGCCATTTTCTGATGCTGAAATCTCAAAACTTAATGAACTGTTTTTTCAATCCCGGAAATGCTGTGATATTCCCTTTCAAACCTGAAATCTTTTGTTTCAGGTATCTAAATCTGCAAGGATCTCTTTCATCCAGTCCACTAGCCCAGGGGTCCATGCAGCCTCTGCTGCAGGTTCACCTTGTTCTGCCCACGTGGCCCCAGAGCAGGCCTAATAGCTGTTAGCTCAGTTCTCAATGTCAGTGATCAACACTTAGTCTGGCTCAGAGGAGCTAACTCTGAAATCCTACCTCCACCTGACTTCTGGGACTGCATCCCAGATTAACACACAGAAGCTTGAAATTTGGATTCTCTCCAGAATTCCAAAGAAGCCAGAGGTAAGTGCTGGACCACTTCTGAGCCTCACTCCTCTCCTCATTTCATTTTATATACTTTGTTTCTCTTAACCCAGAGTCAGAAAAGCAGAAATTGAGTATCTACAAGGTTGTTCTAATCTCCTATTGCTCTTTATCCTTATTGTCATTCCCCACAGGCAGAAAGAATTGAACTACTTTGAATGCCTTATACCATCCCCTTTCCATGCCTTAGCTAAATTCTAAGCATGTACTTGAGTGTTCCCCTACAGTACTAACCTCTGTGCACTTAATACTCCAAACTAGGTGATAATTCAGGTACTAAATGGGGGTAAAAGAAACTTGAGAAAACTTCCCTTGGGACAATATCTAGCTTGAAAGTTAATTGTGCAATTATATGATCCTTGTTTTGAATGTCAGAAGCTGAATATCATTAAATATTACCAATATGCCTATTTCTCTCTACATTTCCTCTGCTACCAGTTCTAATCTCTTCTTGCTGTCTCCCCATCCATCTACCTCCTCACAGATAGGTGCCTGGGTAGCCTAATAAAAAGTCCAGTACATTTTACAGAGAAAGACAAGAAAAGTATATTTTAATATCATTGTTAATTCTGTTAATCTCCATTAGATGCTATCACAGCTCTGTTTATACTTAACGAAAATGACTAAATTGCAATGTTATCTTACCGTCTTTTAGATTTAAGTTTTTTCATGTATATATAGACCTCAAAACCTTATTTAAACTTATAATATCAGCTATTTTTCTTTTTAAGAGAGATGGTGAGCAGAGGGAGAGAGAGAATTCTAAGCCCAGCACAGAGCCTGACACGGAGCTCAATGTCACAACCTTGAGATCATGACCTGAGCCAAAATCAAGAATCGGAAGTTTAACCAACTGAGCCACCCAGGGGCCCCTATAATATCAGCTATTAAAAGCACTTTACACATATACTTATTAAAACTAAAAGTTTATCAGAATACTACTTTTTTTTTTTTTTTTTTTTTTTTTAGTAGTCTCCATGCCCAGGGTGGAGTCCAATGCAGGGCTTCAACTCACGACCCTGAGATTAAGACCTAAGCTGAAATCAAGAGTCACTCAACTGACTGCACCAGGCGTCCCTATTAGAATACTATTCTTGTTCATGTAAAAAAGTTTTTAAAGTTTGGTATTTTGTGCTATTTCTAATTTTCAGCTTAAAAAATGCATTTGACCACTTACTTTTAATAGAATAGTATTTAAAATTATTAACTAATTCTTTTTGTTTTCTGCTTCTTTATGTATAATTTTGAAATGGTACATCTATTTGTTAATTGAACTTTAAAAAATTGTCTAAATATTTTATATTTTTTAATTTAAATTCCAAATTATTATATGCTGTGTTTTTAGGCTCTATTTATATAAAATGTTATTATCTTAATTAAAGTGCTATGAATCTATACTAATGAGATCTTCTAATACACTGTCAGACAAGGTCTTCATACACCCTATAAATATGTATGGTTTTTGCTATTCAAAATGATAATATAATACAGCAGGTGTCACGTCTTCATTTAAAAGCTAGCTAAAATTTTTTTCAACATATTCTTTTAATAGACTAATATTTTAGTCATAAACTCAAACTTGATATTCCTTTTAAAGTTTTCACTCTAATTAATAGTGACCTCCTAAATGCCATCATTCTACCACTGTTTAGGCAATCGTGATTGGATGGGTGGCCCAGATGAATTGTCAAGGAGTATGGAGTTCATTATTTTCTTCTATAAGGAATATTTTTCTCATCTTGGGTTTAAGGTTTGCTTCTTGTCTGAATGGTATTTTTATAAAAGAATTGAAATAATCTTTTAAAAAAGAGGTTGGCAGACTATAGCCTGTGAGCTGTATCTGACCCATTGCCTGTTTTTCTAAATAAAATTTTATTCAAACACAGCCATACCCATTCATTATGTACCGTCAAAGACTGCTTTTGTGCTTGGATGGTAGTGTTGAGTAGTGGCAACAGAAACCCTATGCAAAAGGTTTCAGCAA
Organism: Halichoerus grypus; assembly: GCF_964656455.1. NCBI lineage: Eukaryota > Metazoa > Chordata > Mammalia > Carnivora > Phocidae > Halichoerus > Halichoerus grypus. The sequence continues at coordinate 48,087,270 of NC_135714.1, forward strand.
AGCTGAAAATATTTACTACTTGGACCTTTACAAGAAAAGTTTGCCAAACCATATCCTAAATTAAAGATATATTATAAGTATTTAAAAGTATATCAATGAAATGAAATGAGTGGCCTTGGCATATAATAGTAATACATATATTACTATTTTATATATGGCCTTTATTATGTGACACCCTATTCTGAATTATGTGACACCCTATTCTGAATAATTTTGGTGTATTAACACATTAAGTCTAATTTTATGAGGTATAATAAATGGCAGAACTGGGATTCAAACTCAAAAATCTGACTTCAGAGCTTTTTCTCTTAACGAGCAGTCTATCCTAACTTTTGTACTTGATAAGTTTCTCAGCATTGGAGATGTTCAGCTGGTTTAATGAATACTTGCCCAAGACTATTAGAAAAGAGGAAAATTGTAAGGTCATTCTCCACCATAAAATCCCATGAATTTGTCTGTCTAGATCAAAAGAGAACAGTGAGAAAAGAAAAAGAAAGAAAGAAAGAAAGAAAGAAAGAAAGAAAGAAAGAAAGAAAGAAAGAAAGAAAGAAAGAAAGAAAGAAAGAAAGAAAAGAAAAAAGAAAGAAAGAAAGGAAGGAAGGAAGGAAGGAGGGAGAGAGAAAGGAAAAAAGAAAGGGAGGGAGGAAGAGAGAGAGAGAAAGAGAGGAAAGAAAGAAAGAAAAAGAAGAAAGAAAAAGAAAGAAAGAAAGAAAGAAAGAAAGAAAGAAAGAAAGAAAGAAAGAAAGAAAAGATCAACTTCTGTAATTCCAAGATCTATTGTTTGATAGTTTTATGACATAAATTAGAAGATAAGCTAAGCATACAAAAAGTCAAGTCTTTGAAGTTTTAACCTCATGAAAAGAAAACGGTCCCAATGAAAAGGTCGAGGATGAAAAGTACTTTTCCACAATTCACTTGGTCTCTGACCCATTAAAGGCTTATTACTGTTATGTGGAATTTTCCAACTTAATAGAAAATCATTTTTCTTATTAAAAATTAATGTATCAACATAGTCATTAAAACAAAAAAATCTTACTTATTGACAACTTGCCACTGTTAGCTAAAAACAGATATCTATTTTAGTAATATGCAGGATAATTTATAGTTCAGACACATTTTAGATGCATCTCTGTCTGAGATCAGTTTTTCCCAATCAGATTTATAACAGTCTAAAAAAACAACCATCTACCATAGCTACCATCTTCACAAATCACTGTCAGAGAAGACAGTTTAGAACCCTGAATCCCAAGAATATGTATCCCCTCCTAACTCACTATCTCTTTCTCAGGGAAGGAGATTTGAATGGCAAGACAGTCTTACACCATTGTTCCCATTAACCTCTGTCCTCACCTTCTTGCTCCATCCTTGATCTCATAGAAAGACCTGACTTTTTCTCTTTGGTGTTTTGAAAAAAGAATTAAACCTGAAATTAGAGGGTCAGGTGCTAGATTCAGACTCTAAAAGATTCAGTGTTTGCCCATTAGTGGTTCACTTCTTTGTACTTACTTTCACATTCCCCATTAGAAACAGAGCATAATAATATCTACCCTATAGGATTTGGAGAAGATAAATGCAAATGGATATATAAAAATTTCTGGGAAAAGAACTATAATGCATTATTAAATATTCAGTATAGACTTGTTCAGACTGAAACTGAATGATCAATTTCTTACTAAAATTCAGTCATAGGTACATTCTAAGTCATGGTTATATTCATTCTATTCTTTCTCACTTTGTGTATGGTTTAAAATTTCTGTAATAAAATAATTAAAAGAAAGTCTCTTTTAGGATGAATTATTGTAAGAATTAAAATGCTAGAAAAAAGTTACATATAGTCACTTCATATCTAAGAAAAAATGTTATTTAGATTCTAATGGAGCACATAAACTTTATTTGATTTAATATTTTTCAATAGACTCTGGATGAAACTAAATTTCTCACCTGTATACATATTAGCCTCAAATTTATATGTACATAAAACTATTATCCATTGCATCTAACAATACTTTATGATTTTCCCAAATATTTTTTTATAATAGCTACTGTAAACCATGAAGCACAGTGGTGAAATGCTGGAGGGAAAAAAAAAAAAACAATAAGATTAGAGAAGCTCAACCCTGAGCCAAAAGCAATGGCGTGACTCATTTCAAGGGAATGTTTATTTCGGCAAAGGTTGAAATCCAAAATGCGGCAGAATCTATAAAAAATGGTAATCAGTAGTCCTATACAGCATTGGCTCCCAGTCATAATTTGGCCTTTTAAGACAGATCTATCTTCAAATAATAAGAGATGCAGTAAACCATTTGCATAAGATTCTTTAAATTTTAAAAAATATGTATCAGGTTCACTTCTCCTTCCACCCATAGGCAAGATTCAACTATTCTGAATTAAACAGTGTTTCAGCTTATACCATCTGCTTTCAATGCTATATAATTCACCAAAGGATTAAAGGTAATGGCAGGTATGCCTTATTTCTATCATCGTCCTTTCATCAATCTCAAAAATTAATATGATACTGGAATAATCCAAAGTATTTTTGCTTTGAAACATCTCAAACACTAATATACAATGTAGGCCCCTTACTGAAATGTAGATTTTGTTGGCAAGGTGAAGGTTATTAGTGTTTTACTACTCAAAAATGGGAATCATGGGCTGGTAGGTATTATAGATTTTGTATATTCTTAATACTTTGAGTACTCAGTTTATTTTCAAAGAATAATAACTTATAAATAAATATGAGTTTTAGCACCAAAACTGTGATTCCTGAAGAAGTCAAAGAAAAAATATATTTTATGAATATAAGCCTATGCAACGTAAATGGAATACCCTTGAGAATTTTGTACTAACTACTCTATTTTGAATTAAGTGTTCATATTAAGCATAAGAAAATCTCTCTGCCTGCTTAAATGCATTTTGCATAAGAGCTAAAGATTGTTTTACACCATTGTTAATCCAATTATATGCAGTATTTATTAATGTTTATCATTAATACTGACACTTCACACACATTAATTCAGCTGTCAACAGCATTGTCAGAAATCTATCAATTCTTTCATTATGATGCATTTACATTCATTTCCTTGTCATATCCATTAAAACATTAGACTAGTCCAAAAATTAAACTGTGAAATTATTTTATAAATCCTATGTTCAGAAGTATCTGTTCAGCATTCCCTTAAAAATTCTTATAAACACACAGTTGTAGATTACATTTCTTTGCTCTCTTTTGGGTTATCTTAATCCCCCAACTCACTTTTTTAAAAGATATTTTACCTGTAGTTCAAAATAAAGTATACAGAATGATATACAAATAGTACTCTGAAAGCAAGAAAACTGGAACATAATTTACACTTTGAAGACTTCATGCCATTTTACAATAGTATATATTATAGTATATATTACCTGGCTAATTAGAGGATCCTATAAACAAGTAATAACATTGTATCAGACAATTCAATGAGGTCTTCTAGTAAGATGTATCTTGTAATTAGTCCAATATATTGGAAAAAAGTCTTACTCCTTGGACTTTTCCTGGTTACTTCTACTGGGACCTACAGAAACCGTCTTTCTAAAGGCTCAGGCCAGGACTGTTCCTGTTTAAAAAGGGAAACAGATCAGTAACTTGAGTCTCACAATCTTGGAAGGCCTACAATTAGTCACATTTCCAGTCCTGGCATTTCATGGTCAATGATTATCAGCTCCTTTATAATTCCCACCACTGCAGCCAGCTCACGGACTTTTGTTCCAACAGTCCAGGTTATGATATTCCCAGAAAAGCAAGCTGTGCCTAAATCCAAACTTCCCATTTTTCTTCTTCAGTAGTGTAACCCAATATTTCTCAGTGTGAAAGTCTAAAAACACACACGTCACAATCATAATGTTGACTCAATAAAAACACAGCTCCTTGTGTATGGGTACATGGGAACTCTCTGTACTATCTTCACAAGTTTTCTGTAAATTTAAAGCTGTTCTAATATTAAAAGTATGTATTTTAAATTCACCTACCTAGGTTCCAAACTTATCTGCTAAATCATTATTTCTAAAGATTTTATTTATTTATTTGACAGAGGGAGACACAGCGAGAGAGGGAACACAAGCAGGGGGAGCAGCATAGGGAGAAGCAGGCTTCCAGCTGAGCAGGGGGAGCTGGATGTGGGGCTCGATGCCAGGACCCTGGAATCATGACCTGAGCTGAAGGCAGAGGCTTAACGACTGAGCCACCCAGGCGCCCCTAAACCATTATTTCTAGAATTGGCATGAGGGAAAGTGCATTGTAATAAACATCCCAGCTGATTTTTATGCACACTAGTTTCCACAGTGTCTAAGAATAGGCCTATGACCTTTATACTCTCTTCAGTGTTGTCCAATTGACTAACTGATCTTCAATGTGAACCTGGAACCACAGATATTATCATTACTCTGTCCATGACTCAAATTGTTGGATGTATCTTTTGTTGGTAATAGCTTCCTAGGCAAAAAAAATAACCACCTGTAATCAAATGTAGGTATGCTGACTGATGAAATGAGCTCCTGGAATTAGTAAGTGGCATAAACACCAAGCTTCCCTCACCAGGTCCAACCTCAAGTCCTGAACTAAAAGAACCTTCACTGCTAACTTCTCTTTTCCTGGATCATGAAATGCCTCCCACTGCCACACACCTGAGTTAAAATGGAGGTGAGAAAAAGGATAAGAAAACCCATTTTGGAAGGAAAAAAAAAAAGTCTTGCCATCACAAAATTCTAAAAAAATAAACAGAGGTATATTAAATGAGAGTATTTAATATGTTTCTTATGGCTTTCTGGAATCAGAAAGTAATTACCTATTACTTACATTATTTACATTCATTTATTTGTTTGCTTAAATTGTCACATTAAGTAACCACAAATGAAATATAAGTTACTAACTAGTTACTTAAGTGTAATCACTGAAATGATATTGTATGTAATACAATTATATTAAAATTGATTAATCCACCCATCAGCATTTGTAAAATGATCTAAAATTTGTCAAATTTGCTTTGTATGAAGCATTCTTATGGAAAACCTGAAAATTGTTTTGAAAAAACAACCAGATGTCTACTGAGTCCTTTTTTTTTTTTGAGCACCTACTGTGTGTTAAGCACTTTATTTTTTTAATTTTTTTATTGTTATGTTAATCCCCATACATTACATCATTAGTTTTAGATATAGTGTTCCATGATTCATTGTTTGTGCATAACACCCAGTGCTCCATGCAGAACGTGCCCTCCTCAATACCCATCACAAGGCTAACCCATCCTCCCACCCCCCTCCCCTCTAGAACCCTCAGTTTGTTTTTCAGAGTCCATCGTCTCTCATGGTTCTTCTCCCCCTCCGATTTCCCCCCCTTCATTCTTCCCCTCCTGCTACATTCTTCTTCTTCTTTTTTTCTTTCTTAACATATATTGCATTATTTGTTTCAGAGGTACAGATCTGAGATTCAACAGTCTTGCACAATTCACAGCGCTTACCAGAACACATACCCTCCCCAGTGTCCATCACCCAGTCACCCCATCCCTCCCACCCCACCCCCCAACTGAGTCCTTTTTTGAATGATCTTTACTACCCCTTTTACTCACAGGAGCCCATAAAACAAAATTAATATTATTTTAAGGCACAAATTGTGCCACCGAATGCACTTTATCTTATTGTTAACCTTTTAAGACTATTTTCCATACTATTCAATTTAGGCATACCATTCAAGTCTCCTGGTCCCAAAATGATTTCAAGGAGTTATGTTTCCAACAAACTTCTTAAATTACTTGATTTTAATCTTGTCTGTTTAAACTTAAATTAAATTAATGAACTGAAAATGCCTTATGTGTACCTAACTAGAAAAAAAAACCCTGAAATATTAAAACAATGTGCCAAAACCTGATTCACATCATCCAGCACTAGGGACCCTGGGTCAGGCCTCCTGGCCCCCTCTGCTGCTCTTGTTCAGTGGGGACTATGCCAGAAACAACAAGTCATTGTGAAGAATTGTTTAAAAATGAATGTGCTGAAGATTTTCTGATTCACATTCATTATCCACTGACCTGCTCTCAATGGATTTCACAAAGAGAAGCAAAACTAATTACCTCAGGCCAGGCTGTCTGGAAAATAATGGCACAGTGATTTAGAGAAAAACATTCATGCTGTAGAGGCCTTTTGGAATAGTATATATTTTTAAAATTAAATATCACACTTTTTTAATGATAAAACTTTTGCATTTGAACTAATGCACCATCACTTCTTAAAAAAAAAAAAATCAGTACTAAACAAAAGACCTTCGTGGGCTAAATATCAGTACTATTAGTTAGCCTCATGTTAAGTGATCTCAACACACTTGAAGAGAGGCTTGCAAAATTTAGGGGATTATATGTGTGAAGAAGGGCACTTTAGAAAGGAGGAAAGAAAATAGTATGATAAATATTAGGAGGTCTAAGGTAAGTTGTTTATTAATCCCATTTATTATCACTGTCTTAATTTACCACAAAAATAATTGGTTTTTTCTTAATAAAACATGCATAATGGATAATGAGAATGTTTTCCAATGAAACCTCTCATTACAAGGGTTTACTGATCTTACTGATATGCAAGGAAATTCTGCAAATCTCCTAATAGCTTAGTGTACAATAGGTAGTGGTGACAACATTGAAATCTATTGCTTTGAAAGGAAGCAAGCTATTAGAGATTTGTTAGTAGAAATATAATGTGTGCAGTCAGTGCATTCTGGAAACACATAGAGGTGACAAGACAATAGCAAAAAATATCTGAAACAAAAATGTGGGGGATCTATGAAATGATTACATTCTTATGACCACAAAAGTGAAGGAAATCAAGAACACAGTGGGAGTTTGATCAAATACTGGATAGAACAGTGGCTCCCAGAAGCCCTAATTATGAGGTCCTCTCTCACTGCTAAAAAATAATCATAATGAAAATTAGTAAAGAGAAGTTAGAGATGAAAATTTAGTCTAGTGGTTCAGTTGGCTCTACTTTGGATGAAGTCTGAAAAGGTTTGGAAGCAAATTAAATTGCATTGAAAAAGCTAAAGTCAAGAGGAAAACATATGGGATTATATGCAAAATGTTTATGTAAATTTTCACACTGGGAGGAGACTAGCAAGATGCCAGAGTAGGAGGATCCTAAGCTCATTTTATCCCACAGATATACCTATATAACAGCCAGAGCAGTGTAACCCAGAAAACCACCCAAAGACTGGCAGAACAGACTCTCCACAGTTAATCATAGAGCATAAGCCACACTGAAAATGGTAGGAAGTGTAAGGACATGGTCAGGTACCAAACAAACCTTTAAGACTAACCACAAATGGGAGGGACACCACAAGCACAATGAAGGGAGAAGAACAAACCCCACATCAGGCACCCCAGACACAGGGGTGGGAAGACATGTCCCCATAACACTTGGGTATGAAAACCAGAGGGGCTAAACTTTGTGAGTTCTTACAGTCAGTGGGGCTTAACACCAGGAACTTTAAAAATCACCTGACTGAGCTCTGGGAGGGCCCAAGAGTGACAGGAAACAGTCCCCACCCTTAAAGAAACAGCATAACAAATAGTACTGCCAATATGCAGCATAAAAGCAGCAGTTTGAAAAGCACCTGTGGTATATGAGACATAGATTTTATTTACTAATCTCAGAACTTGTGCACTGGAGGGGCAGATATCTTTAGGAGACTTCTCCAAGAACAAAAAGAACTGGCTGCATCATTTCTCTACCTACCCCACCCCCCAGGCTAGATACCCAGACAGCTGCTAGAACCAACACAAACACACTGCACATCTAGCTTGCTAACACTGAGTGCCCCACCCCTGCATTCTCCTGTGGACTGCCCCATCCAACCCACCCTACTCTGCAAGAGTCCAAACAAAGCAGACACCTATCATTCTGCAAGCAGCCACAACATAGGCCACCACCATTCCAAAGTGACTCATGTCCTAGCATGAGGGGAAGATAATCACACACCAGTTTGAATGTAGTCCCAACAGTGGGTTGGGGGCATACATCTGATCTGACTGATGACACTGCCCACCAACAAAAACCTCACAGGGGACAATACAAAGAACCCTGTAGTTCAAGTCACTGCAACACCAATAGATAGATTGGGAGGAGGGCATATGTTCCGACTGGAGGGCCTCTCCACCAACAAAACCTCTCAGGGAACAATGTGAGGAGAGCAACCTGTAGTTCGGTGTGATCACAGTTCTGGCAATTGGGCTGAGGGCAGGCATCTGGTTTAATCCAACTTAAGCCCAAGAGAGCCTCAAGTTGGCCCCTTAACAGCACAGGGACCAAACCCTGCCCAAAACAGGCAAAGAGGGCCATTGCAGCCAACTAAATTAAAGACAAACATGGTTCAACCACAACAGTAGGACATGTGCAGGATGCATAGGAGACATACATGAAGTGCCAGGTTCTGGTGAATGAGGGACATTGCACTGATGAGCAGTGAAGGATCTCTTCTTCATAAGGCCCCTACTTTCAAGTGCAGGAGACATAGATAACTTTCCTATACAAGGAATAGAGACAAAATATTGGACAAAATGAGCAAAAGAGCTAATAAAATGCAGGTAAGTAATATATCTGATAGAGAATTCAAAGTAATGGTCATAAAGTTACTTACTGGGTTTCAGAAAAGAGTGAAGGATCTCAGTGAGACATTCAACAACAACAACAACAACAACAACAACAAAACAGAAAATATTAAAAAAGAACACATCAGAGATCATTAAAAGCCGACTAGACAGAATAAATAGTAAACCAGAGGAAGCAGAAGAATGGGTCAGCAAGGTGGAAAACAGAAAAATGGAAAAAAAACAAGCTGAACAGCAAAAAGTAAAAGTTATAATAAAAAATAACAATAGGTTATGGGAATTCAGCAATATCATCAGGCATAATAATGTTCACATTATAGGGATACCAGGAGAAGAGAGAGAAAGGGGGGCATATAATTTATATATAACAAGTAAGAAGAAAAAATAGCTGGAAACTTCCCAAATCTGGGAAAGGAAACAGAAATCCAGGTCCAGGAGGCACCAAGGGCCCCCAATAAAATCAACCCAAAGAGGTCCATACCAAAACACATGAAAATTAAAATGGTAAAAATTAGGGATAAAGAGAGACTTTTTAAAACAACGAGAAAAGAAAACAGTCACATATAAGGGAAAACCCATAAAGCTATGAGCTGATTTTTCAGTTTTCAGCAAAAACATTCCTGGCCAGAAGGAAATGGTATGATATATTTGAAGTGCTGAAAGGAAAGAAAAAAAAATGTAGCCAAGAATACTCTATCCAGCAAGGCTATCATGCAGAACAGAAGGAGAGATAAAGCATTTTCTAGACAAAAATAAAAGGCAAAGAAATTCATCACCACTAAACCAGCCTTACAAGAACTATTAAAGGGAATTTTTGAGTGGAAAGGAAAGGCCATAATCAGGAGATAGAAAATTAAAAAAAAAAAATGCACAAGTACATGCAAACATCATAAAAGTAGTAGATTAATCACTTATAAAAATCAGTATGGAAATGCCTGACTTCAACCTATATTACAAAGCTGTGATCATCAAGACAGCATCGTATTGGCACAAAACCAGACACATAGATCAATGGAACAGAATAGGGACCCCAGTAATGGACCCTCAACTCTATGGTCAACTAATCTTTGACAAATCAGTAAAGAATATCCAATGGAAAAAAGAGTTTCTTCAATAAATGGTACTGGGAAAATTGTACAGTCACATGCAAAAGAATGAAACTGGACCATTCACTTATACCATACACAAAGATAAACTCAAAATGGATGAAAGACCTCAATGTGAAACAGGAATCCATCAGAATCCTAGAGAAGAACATAGACAGTAACCTCTTCAACATTGGCCACAGCAATTTCTTTCAAGCCACATCTCTAAAGGCAAGGGAAACAAAAGCAAAAATGAACTTTGGGGACTTCATCAAGATAAAAAGCTTCTGCACAGCAAAGGAAATAGTCAACAAAACTAAAAGGCAACCCACAGAATGGGAGAAGATATTTGCAAATGACATTACAGATAAAGGGCTGGTATCCAAGATCCATAAAGAACTTCTCAAACTTGGGGCACCTGCATGGCTCAGTCAGTTGAATGTCTGCCTTCAGCTCAGGTCATGAACCCAGAACCCTGGGATCAAGTCCCACATCAGGCTTCCTGCTCAGCGGGGAGTCTGCTTCTCCCTCTGCCTATATGGCAAATGCAGATTCAAAGTAGAGAGATGGAAAAATGTTTATCATGCAAATGAAAGTGAAAAGAACTTCAGGGCAGCAATACTTATATCAGACAAAATATACTTTAAAACAGACTGTAACAAGAGAAAAAGAACATTACATAATCATAAAGGGAGCAACCCAAAAAGAAAGTAAAGCAATTGTAAATATTTATGCACCTAACTTGGAAGTAGCCAAATATACAAAGCAACTATACAAAGGAAGAAATTGATAGTAATACAATAATAGTAGGAGACTTTAACATCCCACTTACATCAATGGATAGATCATCCAGACAGAAAATCAACAAAGCAGCAGTGGCTTTGAATGACACATTAGACCAAATGGATCTAATAGATATATCCAGAACATTCCATTCAAAAACAGAAGGAATAGGAGGAGGAGGGAGTTAAAATGGCAGAGTAGTGGAGGGACCCTGGGCTTGCCTCATCCCTTAAACACACTAGATTAACATCAAATCATTTTAAACACCTAGGAAATCAAATGGAGGATTGAGAGAAAATCTGCACAATTAGAGGGAAAGAAAGTAACAGGTATGAGGTGTAGAGATGTGAATTGGGGCAGAGAAAGACTGCAGTGCCACAGAGGGGAGGGAGCCCTTTTTGCAGAGAGAGGAGAAAGAGAGGGGGGGAGAAAAAGCAGCTTCTCGGGTTCACCCAAGAAAAACACTTCTCCAAAACCACTGACTAGGGAATTGAGAGGAACTGACTATCACGAGTTTTTACAAGCAGCAGAGCTCAAATTCTGAGTTTTAGAAGTCTGCACCATTTGCTGGAGTCAAGCCAGATGAGCATAGCACTGCTCTCCTGGGGAGAAGGAGGTCAGAGGCCCAGGAGTGGACAGCATGATGTAGGGATCCCCTGGGTCACATTGGGAGAGAATGATTCCCTTCTTGGAGTACTTTTGGAAGAGAGTATATTGCCTCTCCAAGGACAAAATATGCGGTGTGTGCCACTGAGTAGATGTTCATCAGTATGGGACAGAAACATGCACAGAGGGTAGATAACCTGTTCGCTACTTTCTGCTGTGCTTCACCATAAACTCCAAGCAACTGTGCAGTTGTGCAACAGCTTTTCTGGGACAAAACAACAATTACTCTCATTAACAGGAAACATAACAAGCTTTCATAAGACAGAAACCTAGATAAAATGAAAAGATGGAGGAATTATCCCCAAAAGAAAGATCAAGAAGAAATCACAGCTAGGGACTTGCTCAAAACAGATATAAGCACTATATCTGAACAAGAATTTAGAAGAACAATCATAAGAATATTATCTGGGTTTGAAAGAACCATGGAAGACACCAGGGAAACCTTTGCTACAGAGATCAAAGGATGTAAAATTAGTCAGGCTGACTATAAAATGCTATAACTGAGATGCAAAACTGACTGGATGTAATCACAAGGATGAAAGAAGCAGAGGAATGAATAGGTGATATAGAAGATAAAATGATGAAAAATAATGAAGCTGAAAAGAAGAGGGAAAGAAAACTATTAGTCACAAATGTAGACTTAGGGAACTCAGCAACTCCATAAAGTGCAATAATATCCATATCATAAGAGTCCCAGAAGAAGAGTGGGAAAAAAGGGCAGAAGGTTTATTTGAAGAACTTATAGCTAAGAACTTGCCTAATATGGGGAAGGAAACAGGTATTTGAGTCCAGGAGCCACAGAGAACTGCCCTCAAAATCAACAAAAACAGTTCAACACCAAGACATATCATAGTGAAACCTGCAAAATACAAAGATAAAGAGAATTCTGTAAGTAGCTAAAGATAAAAGGTCCTTAACCTACAAGGGTAGACACATAAGGTTAGCAGCAGACCTGTCCACAGAAACCTAGAAAGATAGAAGAGAGTAGCATGATATATTCAATGTGCTAACTGGGAAATATATGCAGCCAAGAATACATTATACAGCAAAGCTGTCATTCAGAATGGAAGAGAGATAAAGAGTTTCAAAGACAAGCAAAAACTAAAGGAGTTCATGAACATTAAACCAGCTCTGCAAAACAAATTAAAGGAGGTACTTTGAGCGGGCAAGAGAGACCAAAAACAACAAAGACTAGAAAGGAACAGAGACAATCTACAGGAACAGTAACTTTAATGTAATACAATGGCACTAAATTCATATCTATCAATAACTAATCTGAATGTCAATGGACTAAATGCTCTAATCAAAAGACACAAGGTATCAGAATGGATTTAAAAAAAAAGCCCCACTGACATTCTGCTTACAAGAGACTCATTTTATACCTAAAGACACCTCCAGATTGAAAGTGAGGGGATGAAAAAACATTTGTCATGCTAAGGAACTTCAAAAGGAAGCTGAAGTAGCCATACTTCTATCACACAAACTAGATTTTTAAACCTAAGTCCACAATAAGAGCTGAAGATGGGCACTATATCATAACAAAGGGTTCTATCCAAAAGAAGATCAAACAATGGTAAATATTTATGTCCCCAACTTGAGAGCAGCCAAATATATAAATCAATTAATAGCAAGGAAACTCACTGATAATAACACAATAATAGTAGGGGACCTTAACACACCACTTACAGCAATGGACAGATCATCTAAACAGAAGATCAACAAGGAAACAATGTATTTGAATGACACACTGGACTAGATAGACTTAACAGATATATTCAGAGCATTTTATACTAAAGCAGCAAAACACACATTCTTTTCAAGTGCACATGAACATTCTCCAGAATAGAATACATACTGGGTCATGAATCAGCCCTTAACAAGTACAAAAATGCTGAGATCATACCATGCATATTTTCAGACCACAATGTTATGAAACTTGAAGTCAACCACAAGAAAAAAATTGGAAAGACCACAAATACATGGAGGCCAAAGAACATCCTACTAAAGAATGAATGGGTTCACCAGGAAATTAAAGAATAAATTAAAAAAATACATGGAAGCAAATGAAAATATAACCACGGCAGTCCAAAACCTTTGGGATTCAGCAAAGGCAGTCATAAGAGGAAAGTATAGAGTAATACAGGCCTTCCTCAAGAGCAAGAAAAGTCTCAAATACACAGCCTAACCTTACACCTAAAGGAGATGGAAAAAGAACAGCAAATAAAGCCTAAAACCAGAACAAGAAGGGAAATAATACATATTAGAGCAGAAATAAATAATATAGAAATAAAAACTACAGTAGAACAGATCAACAAAACTAGGAGCTTTTTCTTTGAAAGAATTAACAAAATTTATAAACCCCTAGCCAGACTTATCAAAAAGAAAGAGAAAGGACACAATTAAATAGAATCACAAATGAAAGAGGAGAGATCACAACCAACATCACAGAAATAGAATTATTAGAGAATATTATGAGCAATTATATGCCAACAAATTAGGAAATCTGGTAGAAATTTATAAATTCCTAGAAACAGATGAACTACCAAAATTGAACCAGGAAGAAATAGAAAATCTGAACAGACCCATAACCAGCAAAGAAATTGAATCAGTAATCAAAAATCTCCCAGAGCCCAATGGCTTCCCAGGAGAATTCTACCAAACATTTAAAAATACCTACCCTTCTGAAACTCTTCCAAAAAATAGAAATAGAAGGAAATCATCTGAACTCATTCTAAAAGGCCAGAATTACCTTGATTCCAAAACCAAAAACCCCACTAAAAAGGATGATTACAGACCAATATCCCCGATGAACATGGATGTAAAAATTCTCAATAAAATACTAGCAAATCAAATCCAACAGTACATTAAAAGAATCATTCACCAGAATCAAGTGGGATTTATTCCTGGATTGCAAATGTGGTTCAATATGCACAAAATGATCAACATGTTACACCATATTAATAAAAGTAAGGATAAGAACCATATGATCCTCTCAGTAGATGCAAAAACAACATTTGACAAAATACAGCATTGTTTTTTGATAAAAAGCCTCAAGAATGTAGAGATGGAAGGAACATACCTCAATAACATAAAGGCCATATACAAAAACCAACAGTTAATGTTATCCTAAAACTGAGAGCTTTCCCCCTAAGGTCAGGAACATGACAGGGTTGTCCCTTCTCACCATGTTGTTCAACATAATACTGGAAGTCCTAATCTCAGCAGTCAGACAACAAAAAGAAAGAAAATGCATCCAAATAGGCAAGGAAGAAGTCAAACTTTCACTCTTTGCAGACAACATGATATTCTATGTAGAAAACCCAAAAGACTTGACCAAAAAATTACTAGAACTGATACATGAATTCAGCAAAGTCACAGTATATGAAATCAATGTACAGTAATCTGTTATATTTCTATACACCAATAATGAACCAGCAGAAAGAGAAATCAAGGAATCAATCCCATTCACAATTGTGCCAATTGGAATAAACCTAACCAAAAGAATAGGAATAGGAACAAACCTAACCAAAGAGGTAAGAGATCAGTACTCTGAAAACTCTAGAACACTTATGAAAGAAATGGAAGATGACACAAAGAAATGGAAAAAACATTCATTCCATGTTCATGGATTGGAAAAGCAAATACTGTTAAAATGTCTATACTACCCAAAGCAATCTACACATTCAATGCAATCCCTATTAAAATAACAGCAGCATTTTCACAGAGCTAGAACAAACAATTCTGAAATGTGAATGGAACCAGAAAAGACTCTGAATAGCCAAAGTGATGTTGAAAAAGAAAAGCAAAGAGGGAGGCCTCATAATTCCAGACTTCAAGCCATGTTACAAAGCTGTAATCATCAAGACAGTATGGAACTGGCACAGAAGCAGACACATAGATCAATGGAACAGAAAAGAGAACCCAGAAATGGACCCACAGCTACATGGTCAACCAATCTTTGACAAAGCAAGAAAGAATACCTAATGGAAAAAAAGACAATTACTTCAACAAATGGCATTGGGAAAATTGGATAGTGACACAGAGAAGAATGAAACTGGGCCACTTTTTATGCCATACACAAAAATAAATTCAAAACGGATGAAAGACCTTAATGTGAGACAGGAAACCATCAAAATCCTAGAGGAGAACACAGGCAGCAACCACTTTGACCTTGGTCATAGCAACTTCTTACTTGATAACTCCTGAGGCAAGGAAAACAAAAGCAAAAATGAACTATTGGGACTTTATCAAGATTATAAGCTTCTGCACAACAAACGAAACAATCAACAAAACTAAAAGGCAACCAGCAGGGACAACTGGGTGGCTCAGTCGGTTAAGAGACTGCCTTCCGCTTAGGTCATGATCCTTGCATCCCAGGATCCAGTTCCACATCAGGCTCCCTCCTCAGCAGGGAGTTTGCTTCGCCCTCTGACCCTCCCCCCTCTCAGGCTCTCTCTCTCACTCTCCCTCAAATAAATAATAAAAAATAAAATCTTTTTTAAAAATTATAAATAAATAAATAAATAAATAAATGGCAACCAGCAGAATGGGAAAAGATATTTTCAAATGATATATTGGATAAAGGACTAGTATCCAAAATCTATATAGAACTTATCAAAGTCAACACCCAAAAAACAATCAAGTTAAGAAATGGGCACAAGACATGAATAGACATTTCTCCAAAGATACATACAAATGGCTACCAGACACATGAAAAAATGCTCAACATCACTCATCATAAGGGAAATACAATTAAAACCACAATGAGATACCACTGAACACCTGTCAAAATGGCTAAAATTAACAACTCAGGAAACACATGTTGGTGAGGATGAGGAGAAAGGAAAACTCTCTTACAGTGTTGGTGGGAATGCAAACTGGTGCAGCTACTCTGGAAAACAGTATGGAGATTCCTCAAAAAGTTAAAAATAGAATTACCCTATGACCCAGCAATTGCACTACTAGGTATTTATTCAAAGGATACAAAAATACTAATTTAAAGTGGCACTTGCACCCCAATGATTAGGGCAGCACAATCCACAATAGCCAAATTATGGAAACAGCCCAAATGTCCATCAACTGATGAATGGATAAGAGGCGGCATATATATACAATGGAATATTACTCAGCCTTAAAAATCATGAAATCTTGCCATTTGCAACAACATGGATGGAACTAGAGTGTATTATGTTAAGCAAAATAAGTCTGTCAGAGGAAGACAAATACCATATGATTTCACTCATATGTTGAATTTAAGAAACAAAACAGATGAACATAGAGTAAGGGAAAGAAAAATAAGATAAGCAGAGAAGGTAAACCATAAGAGACACTTAACTACAGAGAACAAACTGAGGGTTGCTGGAGGGGAAGTGGGTGGGGGTGATGAGATAAATAGGTGATGAGTATTAAGAAGGGCATTTGTTGTGATGAGCACTGGGTGTTACATGTAAGTAATGAATCACTTAATTCTACTCCTGAATTCAATACTACACTATATGTTAACTAACTTGAATTTAAATAAAAAGTTGGGGGGCACCTGGGTGGCTCAGTCATTAAGCATCTGCCTTTGGCTCAGATCATGATCCCAGGGTCCTAGAATTGAGCCCCGCATCGGGCTCCCTGCTCTGCGGGAAGCCTGCTTCTCCCTCTCTCACTCCCCCTGCTTATATTCCCTCTCTCGCTGTGTCTCTCTCTGTCAAATAAAGAAATAAAATCTTAAAAAAATAAAAAATAAAAAATAAAAACTTGGAAGAAGAAAAGATAATTTGTATACCATAAAAAAAAGAAAAAATTCAGAAGGAATATACATTGCTTTCAAGTGCATATGTGATCTTCAGAAGAGATCACATGTTAGGCCACAAAACAAGAGTCAACAAATTCAAAAAGGTTGAAATCATTTCATGCATCTTTTCCAACCACAATGGTATGAAGCTAGAAATAACCACAAGAAAAAACTCTGGAAAGAAAACAAATACATGGAGGTTGAAGTACATACTATTAAACAATGAATGGGAGAAACAAGAAATCAAAGATGAAATTTTAAAAAATACATAGAGATAAAAATGAAAACACAGCAGTCCAAAATCTTTCAGATGCAGTAAAAGTTGTTCCAGTAGGGAAGATTATGCCATAAAGACCTACCTGAAGAAGCAAGAAAAATCTCAATTATACAACCTAATCTTACACCCAAAAGAATAAGAAAAACAAATTCCAAAGCCAGTACACAAAAGGAAATAATAAAGAGTAGAGAAGAAATAAATGAAATGGATATTAAAGAACAACAGAACAGATCAATGAAACCAGGAGCTGTTTCTTTGAAAATACCAACAAAATTGATAAGCCCTTAGCCAGATGAAAGAAGGGAAAAAAAAAAAAAAAAGAGGAGAAAAGAGAAAAGAAAAGAAGGAAGGAAAGGGAAGGAAAATAGGAAAGGAAAATGGAAAGGGAAAGGGAAGAAAGAAAGAGAAAGAAAGAAAGAGAGAAAGAAAGAAAGAAAGAAAGAAAGAAAGAAAGAAAGAAAGAAAGAGAAAGAAAAGGAAAGGAAAAGAAAAGAAAAGAAAAGAAAGAAAAGACAAAGAGAAGGAAAAAAAAGAGAAGAGAAAAGAGAAAAGAAAAGAAGGAAGGAAAGGGAAGGAAAATAGGAAAGGAAAATGGAAAGGGAAAGGGAAGAAAGAAAGAGAAAGAAAGAAAGAAAGAAAGGAAGAAAGAAAGAAAGAAAGAAAGAAAGAAAGAAAGAAAGAAAGAAAGAAAGAAAGAAAGAAAGGAAGGAAGGAAGGAAGGAAGAAAGAGAGAGAGAGAGAAAGAAAGAAAGAAAGAAAGAAAGAAAGAAAGAAAGAAAGAAAGAAAGAAAAGAAAAGAAAAGAAAGAAGACAAAGAGAAAGGACTCAAATAAGAAATGCAAGAGGAGGAACAATAACCAACACCACAGAAATACAAGGGATTATAAGATAATATTAAGAAAAATTATATGCCAACAAATTGAATACCTAGAAGAAATAAATTCCTAGAAATGTATAACCTCTCAAAACTGAATTATGAAGAAATAGAAAATTTAAACAGACCAATTACTAGTAATAAAATTGAATCAGTAATCAAAAAACTCCCAACAATCAAAATTCCATAAGCAGATGGCTTCAAAAGTGAATTCTACCAAACATTTAAAGAGTTAATACCTATTTTTCTGAAACTATACTAAAAAATAGAACAGGAAGGAAATATTTCAGATTTATTCTATAAGGCCAGCATTAACATGATACAAACACCAGATAAAGACAGATGAAAGAAAGAAGGAAGGAAGGAAGGAAGGAAAGAAGGAAGGAAGCAAGGAAGGGAGAGAACTACAGGTCATTATCTTTGATGAACAAAGACACAAAAATTTTCAACAAAATATTAGAAAACTGAATCTAACAATACATTAAAAAAACTATTCACCACGATCAAGTGAGACTTATTCCAGGGATATTAGGGTGGTTTGATACTGGCAAACCAATCAATGTGATATTCCACATTAACAAGAGAAATGATAAAAAACCACATGATAATCTAAATAGATGCAGAATGAGAATTTTACAAAGTACAACAGTGATTCATGCTAAAAACTCTCACAAAGTAGGTTTAGAGGGAACAAACCTCAACATAATAAAGGCCATATATGAAAAACCCACATCTAACATCATATTCAATGGACAAAACTGAGAGATTTTCATGAAGAGATGCTCAACATCACTAATCATCAAGGAAATGTAAATCAAAACCACAATGAGATCCATCTCACACCTGTGAAAGTGGCTAAAATCAAAGCCACAAGAAACATCAAGTGTTGAGAAGGAAGAACCCTTGCACACTGTTGGTGGGAAGGCAAGCTGATGGACACACTATGGAAAACACTATGGAGGTTCCTTTAAAAATTAAAAATGGGGGGCGCCTGGGTGGCTCAGTCATTGGGCGCCTGCCTTTGGCTCAGGTCATGGTCTCAGGGTCCTGGGATCAAGCCCCGCATCGGGCTCCCTGCTCGGCGGGGAGCCTGCTTCTCCCTCTCCCACTCTCCCTGCTTGTGTTCCTCTCTCGCTGTGTCTCTCTCTGTCAAATAAATAAATAAAATCTTTAAAAATTAATTAATTAATTAAAATTAAAATTAAAAATGGATTACCATATGATCAATAAGTCCACTACCCAAGGAAAATGAAAATACTAATTCAAAAAGATATATATACCCTTATGTTAACTGAAGCATTATTAACAATATCCAAGATATGGAAGTAACTCGAGTGTCCATCCACAGATGAGCGGATAATAGAGATATGGTATGTATATACAAACACACACACACACACACACACAGACACACGTACAACTGAATATTATGCAGTCATAAAAAAGGATGAAATCATGCCGTCTGCAACAACATGGATGGATCTAGAGGGTACAATGATAAGTGAGAGAAGTCTGTTAGAGAAAGACAAATACTGTATGATTTCACTCATACATGGAATTTAAGAAATAAACAAAGAAAAAAAGAGACCAACAAAAAATGGACTTTTAAATATAGTGAGCAAACGGGTGGTTGCTGAAGGGGAAGGGTTTGGAGGATGGGTGAAATAGGTGAAGGGGATTAAGAGTATGCTTATCGTCATACACAACACCCAGCCATGCGCCCCCAATCACCATCATGCTTCCAAACTTATTCCATGAGGCCATCATTACCCTGATACCAAAACCAGATAGAAACACCACTTTTTATAGAAAACAACTACAGGCCAATATCCCAGCATCCAACTTTTGGTTTCAGCTCAGGTCATGATCTCATGGTTGTGAGATCAAGCCCTGCATTGCACTCTGCACTGAACTGGGCTTAGGATTCTCTCCTGTCCTCTCCCTCTGCCTCTCCCCCTGCTCCTGAGTTGCAAGTGTAGTTTAATATTTGCAAGTCAATCAATGTGACACATCCCTTCAATAAGAGAAATGATAAAAAAAAATGATCATTTCAATAAATGCAGAAAAAGCATTTGATAAAGTACAACACCCATTCATGATAAAAATCCTCAACAAAATAGATTTAGAGGGAGTATACCTCAACATTCTAAAGGCCATATATGAAAAACCCACCAGTAACATCATCCTTAATGGGAAAAAAACTCAGAGCTTTCCCCTAAGGTCAGGAACAAGATAAGGATGTCCACTTTCACCAATTTTGTTCAACATTGTGCTAGAAATCCTAGCCACAGCAATTAAACAAAAAGAAATAGAAAGCATTCGAAATAGTAAGGAAAAAGTAAAACTTTCACTATTTGCAGATAACATGATAGTATATGTAGAAAACCCTAAAGATCTCACCAAAAAAACTGCTAGAACTGATAAATTTTGTAAAGTCACAGTATACAAAAGCAATGTACAGATGTCTGTTGCATTTCTGCACACAAGTAATGAAGCAGTATAAAGAGAAATTAAGGAAACAATCCCATTTAAAATTGCACCCAAAATAAAAAATACCTAGGAATAAACCAGAGTTGAAAGACCTCTACTCTGAAAACTATAAAACCTTGATGAAAGGAATTGAAGATGACACAAACAAATGGAAAGACATTCCATGCTCATAGACCAGAATAACAAATATTGTTAAAATGTCTATACTACCCAAATCAATCTACAAATTTAATGTAATCCCTATCAAAATACCAACATAATTTTTCACAGAGCTAGAAGGAACACTCCTTAAATTTGCATGGAACCACACAATATCCCAAATAGACAAAGCACTCTTGAAGAACAAAACTGGAAGCATAACAATTCTGGACTTCAAGTTATATTACAAAGCTGTAATAATCAAACAGTATGGTACTGGCACAAAAATAGACACATAGACCAAGAGAACAGAATAGAAAATCCAAAAATAAACCCACAATCGTATGGTCAATTGATCTTCAACAAAGCAGAAAAGAATATTTAATAGGAGCAGTCTCTTCAACAAATAAAGTTGGGAAATCTAGACAACAACATGCAAAAGAATGAAACTGGAACAGTTTCTTACACCATACACAAAAATAAATAAACTCAAAATGTATTAAAAACCTAAATGTGAGACCTAAAACCATAAAAGTCCTAAAAGAGAACAAAAGCACTACTTTCTTTGACATCAGCTGTAGTAACTTCTTTCTAAATATGTCTCCTGAGGAAAGGGAAACAAAAGCTAAAATAAACTATTAGAACTTCATCTAAACAAAAAGCTTCTGCACAGGGAGGGAAACAACAAAATTAAAAGGTAACCTATGGAATGGGAGAAGATATTTACAAATGACCTAGCCAATAAATGGTTAGTATCCAAAATATCAAATCAACCCTCCAAAAATGAATAATCCAATTAAAAATATGCAGAAATCATAAACAGCTATTTCCCCAAAGAAGACATACAGATGGCCAACAAACAGATGAAAAGATGTTCAATAGCACTTACCATCAGGAAAATGCAAATCAAAACTATAATGAGATATCACCTCACATCTGTCAGAATGGCTAATATCAACAACACAAGAAATAACAGGTGTTGGCAAGAATGTGGAGGAAAAGAAACACTCATGCAATGCACTGCTGGTGGGAATACAAACTTGTACAGCCGCTCTGGAAAACAGTATGGAAGGTCCTCAAAAAGGTAAAAAATAGAACCACCCTAAGATCCAGCAATTGCACTACTGGGTATTTATCCAAAGAATAGAAAAACATTAATTCAAAGGGTTACATGCATACCTATATTTATAGCAACATTATCTACAACAGCTAAGATATGGAAGCAGCCCAAGTGTCCATTGACTGATGAATGGATAAAGATGGGGTATATATATATATACACAATGGGATATTATCCAGCCATAAAAAAGAATGGAATCTTGCCACTTACAAAGACATAATGCTAAATGTAATAAGCCAGAGAAAGACAAATACCATACGATTTCTCTCATACGTGGGTTTAACAAACAAGCAAAGGGAAAAAAAATAAGAGAGTGAGAGAGACACAAATCAAGAATGAGACTCTTATTTACAGAGAACTGATGGTTACCAGAGGGGAAAGGGCAGGGTGATGGGTTAAACAGGTGATGGAAATTAAGGAGTACATTTGTCATGATGAGCACAGGGTGATGTATGGAAGTGTTGAATCACTATATTGTGTAACTGAAACTAATATAACAGTGTATGTTAACTAACTGGAATTAAAATAAAACTTTAAAAAAACCTAATCAACAAACAACAAAAAAAAGAGTATACTTACGATGTGTACTGAGTATTGTATAGAATTGAATCAGTATGTTGTACACCTGAAACTAATATAACAATATATGTTAATTATACTTGAACTTTAAAAACTAAATAAAAAATACAAAAACAAATCCTCACACTGGAAGAACTGGTTTAGATCCACGCAAGTTGTTTTCTCTTAGTGAGCACAGTACAGTCACTTTAAGTCGCAAATCACATAATGGACCTCTACATTGTTTCACCAGTACTTGTAGTGCCTGGACATTTCCTTGCACTGGCCAAGAGCAGAAGCTCAGTTGGCTTCTCTGGATGGGGTATATGATGCTGCTTCCAGTCTTCTCTCTGCCTGTTTTCACACAAGAGAGGACTGTGTGATTTGAACTAGAAGTCAACTGGTAACAATTATATTCATCTGTTCCTTTATTTTTTTCTCCCTTATTTTACTCTGCCCTGCCTATAGAGGAAAATAAATAGAAATTTCTCCTTTAACTTAATAAAGAGAAATTATAATAATACTATTTTACCTGGTTTTAATTTGTAGACCCTGACAACTCCCACAGATTCCAAGGATCACAGGAGAAATAAACTTATTTCTTGAGCCTAAAAAAAGAAAGAGAGAAAACTATTAGTATTTTCTAGAAAATGGAAGTAAAGGTTATAATCTTTGGTAATTCACAATAGGCATAAATAAAACTGTCCTGTTTCCTTTAATGGTAAGATCAAACATTCATGTAAATAGTCAAATGCAATATATTACATATATTATGCTAAATATGCATTTTTATAATATATATTTGATTGGTTGTACAAACAACAAAGAAGACAAAATGATGCTATCTAAAAAGAAAGTAGTTTTATTACAGTTGTAAATATAACTGTAATAACTTAATTTTATGTCAAATTGGTTATCATTGTTTCTTTCTCAATATTATTATAAAAGTGACTATTGTTTGGCAAACTGTTACTCAAAACACTTGTATAGAACATTTCTTGATGTCCTACTACAGAACCCACTACCTACTCTATTATTTGATAACTTTAGTAATAAATACATTAATCCAAGGCTATTATACCACATTATAATTATAGATGTACCCTCAATACACTTTTTGGTTGAATGTCAAATAATTGAATATTAAAATCAATATTTAGGGGAGGCCAACTAATGCCATCATAAAATGAACTCAAGGGAGTTGAAAAAAGTTTCAAATTTCCCAAAGAGGTAATTATAATTTCACTACTAACAATGTAAATGTAAATTCTAATAGTTTGAAATTTTAATTTGGAAAACAACTCCACTAACTTCCAATGTGGTTGGTAGGTGTACAGTTGTTTGGGGGTAATTCTGCCAATGTATGCTATTATTAATGGTCATGTTTGGCACTAACTATGAAAGTTTTTCATCTAAGTAGAGATTTATCATCTCTTTAATTCCTGAAATTTCCTCAAATCAATTTCTCAAATTGGAGTTGTTTGCACAGCTTAAATAAGATCCTGTCTATTTTCAGAAGACTTAAAAATGTCTTCACATATTATTTTATCAGGAATATTTTTGCTTAGTTGTTTTACACTTATTGCCTGAGATAAAATTTCTTTTAATCTTGGATCTAAAAATTTAGCAATGGAGAAACTTAATTGGTTTCAATATAACAAATCTCCAAATTCCCACATGCATCTCAGCTTTCATTCCATGCACATTATTTTGGCATGTTCTGTGAAACAAAATGTTGGGATTCTCCTTATAGCAGACAGAATGCAAGAAATACTTTTGCTCTCAAGTCGCACTCATTTGGTTATTTCTTTAGCAGACTCTAACAAATAAACTATGTTCTCTATAAGTAAGCTGTCTTCAAAGTTGGCATTGTTATTGGCAGAGTATAGTGTTAAATCTTTCATTCAATCTTTTAAAAAATGTAATAGCTTCTATTCCATCTTGTTTGAACATCTGATATCTGACAAAGCAGTTCCATCATTTATTTTATATCTTGTAAATGTTTCTGGATTAAGTAGAGTGGTAACTATTTTCCTGCTTAAGGGCAGTAATTTTGTTACATAAAAATGTGTTATAATTACTCCTCTAACATATAACTGAAGAATGTGTGGAAAAAAAACACCCATCATCTGCTTATTTACATGTCACTCCTAGCCTTCACCACATTTATTTCATTTTCAGTCACAGTTATAAGACATTTGCTTCACTGATTTTCAATTCCATATAGTTTATCAATCAGATTCACTTCGTTGTTAGCTATGTGAGATCTAAAAGTTTTTCAACAAGTAAAGAAGAATTAAATTCTTCACAACTCAGGATAATAAAACAAAACAAATGTATGGTTGTATATGTCTAAATTTGTTATTAAAATAAGAAATATATCAATTCAATAATATTTCTAAATTTTCTGATGGTATATACAGTAGAATGTAAGTCAAGAACTAGTGTTTCTGCACTAGTTTTAAAGATAGAATTCTTTGCTTAGAATTTATAGCTTGGGTTAAACCAAAAATTCTTTGATATCCACCCACAGAAAATGTTTGATATTCTATTGCAGTAGGTTAAATAAGAATTTGCTCCAAATTTTTGCCTCTCTGGACTAAAAATCATCAAAAAAATTTATTTCTAAATCATTTGTGAAAACTCTTTTGAAGTCAAATAAGTGAAAACAAAATATGGTTTTTAGTACATCATTTTTCTCTGACTTAAATTTTCTTCTTATTATCTTTTGTATCAGAATTGAAAATGATTTATCATAGATAGTCTGGAGTCTTTCTCCCTCATGATGTTTTGTAGTGGTATTCTGCTCTTAATACATTCTCTCAACTTGTACAGAATTCCCAAAAAGGATTGCTAAGGCCAAAGCCAAATTTCCATGCTTCCCAAACTACGTGTTTATGCAAATACTCTCTCCACTAGACTATGAGAATCATAAAGAAAGGGACTGCATTTTATTTCTCACTTTCACTGTCAAGAATAGAGCATGACAGACACTAGACACTCAATGAACACCTGTTGGCTGAAAAAATAGAGTTTAAAATGATACAGCATGATGTAATGGAAAAGTATTGCATTTGCTATATTTTTTCGTTGAATAGTGTTGTGATATTGAGCAATTTATTTAATATCTCTGAACATAAATTTTCTCATGTGCAGAATATTCCTGAAACTCCCTGAGTTGTTGTGATGTTTACAAGTGTATTTTAAAGCACTACCAGTAGGTGCTCAATCATGACTAATAAGTAGGAAGGGAAAAAAAAAAATGAAGAATGTTAATGTTTACATTGCTTAAAGAACTATTTGATGCCCAGTATATAAGCACATATTTAAGGATCTAAGTTACTGAACAGAATTAATTGAGCTGGAAAAAAAAAAAAAAGACAAAACGGTATTCCTCCATTAAAATTATTATTTTTTCTTTGTCACAGGATAGCTCAGGGATACATATCAAACATCAGATATTTTCTGAGAAGTCTCTTGAAGTTTATTCATTTAACTCTTTGGTATCAAAAATGACCACATCTCATTTGCTCAATGCCTGTAAATGAGTGTTTCTGCATTTAGGTCATGTTTCTGCCTAATTACTGGGAAAGCCCATAAATCGTTATATTATCTCCTCACAGTCCTTCTTATTTCTAATAATTGGTAGGGATATTTCTTGCCTTGCAACAGCAAACTCAAAGGAATCTTTCCACTTATGTGAGTTCTGCAGTCTTCCAGATTTATATGAGAAATGACCTCAATTACTCACATTCTTCATTTTTTCCAGTTCCCTTAAGTATTGCAAAAGTACATTAACCAGAACGATGTTCTCAATATTAATATACCCATCATTCATTGCAATTTCCTCAGTCTTAATCACTGGTACCAATCACTTTTTGTATAAATACTAATTACATTCAGGTACAAAAAAATATGTAAATATCTAAGTTAATGAGACCTGCCTACACGAAGGCTCTAGTAAATATTTTCCTATTGATATTTTGGTCGGTGAATTTCCCACCAAATATATATACAGATCCAAACTGTTTTTAGTGAAATTTAGGGCACTAGATCCCTAGTGCTTTAGCCCTATTCAACAACCATTTTCAACTCTCAGTTGTTTTTATTGCCTGATATTTACACAATCTAAACAATATGCTGATGTTGAGAATTGCTCAATTTTAAAACTTCATTTGCTTCCTTTCTGATAGAGGCGAATTAGCTCTCTTGCAATCAGTCCTCCTCTTTGCAGTCTTTAAATATGTATATATAAATATCTACATAAATATATAATAAAATTATGTTTGTTAGTTAATATTTGCATTCTTTGACTATAGAAATATTGATTGATATTTTGGTTAGGTGATATTTTTCCCAGAATTGTAAAAGTGAAGCTCTCTGTATTTTGAATTTCCAGCTATAGCAGCTGAGTATTTCTAGTATCAGGTTCATGATCATTTGTATGAACCAATTTTTTTTTTCCTGAAAACATTTAGAATCTTCTCCCTAGGCTCTACTTTCTACAATTCAGAATGTTTTACCAATTTTCCATGATCTCATTTTCTAGAACTCTTAAAATTTGAATCTCTAATATCCTAAATTGATCATTTAATTTTTCTACCTTTTCTTGCATTTATATTTTTTCTATTGCATTTTAATTATATTTTCTGGGATTTTCTTCTTTCAAAACTACTACTAAATACCTAATTTTCATTATTCCTTTTTTTTTTCAAATTGTTCTTTCCTATTCTGATTCTATTTTATAAAAGCGTGTAATTATTTTATGGGTAAATGTCTAATTCTCCATCTCCTCACATGCATTATTTTCTTTAGACTCTAAAGTTCTCTTCTGCTCTCTCTATTGTTGTCTATTTCCCTCTAGTTCCTTTAATGTGTGTTTGTTTCCAAATAACTCATATCTGAAATACCTAAAGAACTCTTACAAATCAGTAAGAAAAGGAAAACCTGAATTAAAAATGGATGAAATACTTGAACAAAACCTTCAAAAAAGAATATACCCAAATAGCTAATAATCATATAACAAGTGTTCAGTGCCATCAATCATGAGAGAAATGCAAAACAAAACTTCTAAACCTCATTGTCCTACTCCTACACATTTCCAAATGCCTAAAATTAAAGGTGGACAATAACAAGTATTGATGATAATGTGGAATCATACAAAATTGCAGTAGAGCAGCTTCCATTTCAGACAGCCATGTCACACTTAACTAAAGCCTACAAGATAATTTTTAAAAGTATGATTTTTTTTTTCTTGTCTACTTATTTTATGTTGCAGGAATGGTAGTAGTCAAGCTCCTACTGCTACTATATATCTGTCATTTCTTTTTTGTGTTTTTAAATGTTTTTACTTTACATGTTTTGATATGTCATTTAGTACACTGAACACTAATATCTTCAGGACGGACTATTCCATTTATTATCATAAAATAACCCTCTTTGTATTGTGGATTTCTTTCCTTCTCAAATACTTCATCAGATACTAATGTTGATCCTGGTGCTTTGAGCATGAATGTTTACTTTCTTATTGTTATCTTTGCTCCTTTAAACTTTGTGTTCATTTGGTTTATGAGTCTCTCATTTTTTTAAAAAGATTTTATTTATTTATTTGACAGAGAGAGAGACAGCGAGAGCAGGAACACAAGCAGGGGGAGTGGGAGAGGGAGAAGCAGGCTTCCTGCCAGGCAGGGAGCCTGATGTGGGACTCGATCTAGGACCCTGGGATCATGACCTGAGCCTAAGGCAGACGCTTAACAACTGAGCCACCCAGGCGCCCGAGTCTCTCATTTTTAACATGACCTAAACACTCTTTCTTCAGCTCCTTTAGCTTTATTTTAAATACTCACTCCACTGTCAATTTAATCATCCTTACCCACAAACACAGAACCAAACAAAACATTGCTAGGAGTTAGACCTCAGTAAGATCTTTAGAACTCATCTCTTAATAAGAGATCACAACATCTGTCTTTCTGGTTTTTTTGGTTTTTGCTTTCTATTTAGGGTCCTCTTTTTTAAACCAACCATTCAGGATAGGCAACTGGAACTAAACTAACTCTCTGGCTTGGAGTTCAGAATTTATCATAATACCACATTCAGTCTTGCTTCATCAAGCCAGAAGAGTGGTGCCAGCATAACCAAAGTGAGACTGTTAAACATGGTACTTCAGGAAGAATGGCATCAACATCATGGAAGCATAAGTCATTCCTTTTTTCTCTCTCCCCCTTTTTAACAATTACATCCATAACCGAGCAAAAGTGCCTCAGCACCTTACACTAAGGTGCTGTGCATCTAAAAATAAACAAGACCTCAAGTAAAGGTTGTGGATCCAAGGGAGTTGACAACCCTGTCCCATCCCTACTTACGGCAATGAGAGAAAAAACCTGGGCAGATACCCATATGGAAAGAGATATTGCAGAAGTCCAGGTTGCCTGAGGGGAGATTCCAGCATGCCACTGGAGTGAGGAAAGAAGAATCTGGATACAGAGCAGAGGGAGCAACTCACCAGAGCCACCCTCATCCCAGGGTGACATTTCAAAACCTAAGCTGTTTGGCAGGCGGCGGCAACCTCTCCCACAGAGGACGTGCAACGTAGAGACCTTTCCCATGGACTAGGTGGAAAGTAAGGTGGTGAGTGACTACCTGGTTACCCAAGTTGTATGGATTGTGGCTGGAAAAATCCATATCCCTTTAGTAGCACCCTAATTTCTGAGGAGTAACTGCCGTGATTGGGGGAAAGAAGAAAGAGAAAGAAGTAGATAAGAGTATCAGAGGACATTAAAGGAACACAATTCCTGCTATCTCTTTCAGGACTTCATCAGGAAGTCTGCCCACAAATGTCCAGGAGTGCCCCACTAGAAGATCTCCCCACCAGATATGTTGGCACCCCCAAAGCTCCAAGTGCTAAACCCTATATATTCTTGGGACAGTTCCTTATGTATTCTACCCAGTGCATCCAGGAGAGAGATGCTAGTAGACAGGGAGCTTGTTCAGAAAATAGGCAAATACCAGTGGGCAAGGAAGAAGCCACAAACCTGAGCTATAGCACTATCTTCTGAAATACAAAAGAAAGGATTCTAATAGCCAGCCTGATGAATTACAAGAACCAAAAAAAAAAAAAAAAAGTTTAGTTAAGAAGATAGCTGCTATTTCACATGCAAAAGCAGAAGCACATAGTGACAAACAGTATTTCAAAATCAAGAAAATATAGTATCATAAGAGAATATAATTCTCCAACAAAGGAACTCAGCATCATAGAATATCACAAACTAACCGATAAAGAATTCAAAATAGATGTTATAAAAAATAAAAAAAAAAAAACTACAAGAAAACTCAGAAAAACAATTCAATGAAATCAGGAATAAAATTAATGAATAGAAATCATTCATTATCAAAGAGATTGAAATGATAAAAAAAGAGCCACAGAGATTCTGGAACAGAAAAATTCAATGAAGGAGAGGAAGAATGCACAAGAGTACATCTGTACCAAGGCAGACCAGATGGAAGAGACAATAAATGACTTGGAGGATAGGAATAAAGAAACAATTCAGTTAAAAGAAAGAGAACTAAGATTGTTTAAAAGTGGAGAAAGCCTATGAAAACTATCAGATTCAATCAGAAAGGCAAATATTAGAGTAACTGGGATTTCAGAAGGAGAAGAGAGGGAGGAGACACAGTTTATTTAAAGAAATAATAGATGAGTACTTCCCAAATCTGGGGGAAGGACTTGCACCTACAAGCCCACTAAGCTAATAGAGCATTTTATTATCTCAATGCAAAAAGATCATCCCCAAGAAATATTATAATGAAATTATTTTAAAAATCAATGATAAATAATCTTAAAGGCAGCCAGGAGAAGAAAAAAAGAAAGGAACCTACACACGAACCCTAATTAGGCTATCAGCAGATTTCTCAGCAGAAATCCTACCAGCCAGGAGAGAGTGGAATGACATATTCAAAATGTTGAAAGATGTTGTTTTGCAAACTGGTTCCTGTACACAGAGGTCAAGGAGAGACTGAAGAAAGAGGCAGACCACCCCAGATCTGTAGGTGACAGATTTAATAAGCAAGGAAACTTATAAGTTTTGTCTTAGGTGGTTGCAAGATGAGTAAATCTGCATACCTGCCTACCAGAATTTTTTAAGATTACATTAAAATTTTAACTGGGTTCAGTCACATACACCAACCAGAGGGGCTCAAAACATAATGCTCTCTCTCAAGGCTGTGTCCTTGAGAAATGGTTCCCCCTGTGGGAACTGTGGGCAGAGCATACGTTCTAAAGACAGGAGAGGTAAGGAGCCTTCAATTGCCCAGGACCAGCTCAAAGGCTAAGCAACAGTCACACCTTCTCAATTACCCCCTCCAATGAAAGAAAAAAAAAATTGCCACCACAGGACCTGCCTTGCAAGAAATGCTGAAAAGAGTTCTTTAAGCTGAAATGAAAAGATGCTAATAACTGACATGTAAATATATAAAAGTATACAATACCCTGGTAAGGTGAATAGAAAGTAAAAGAACTATAACTCTATATTAGGATGGTGTGTTAATCACTCAACAATAGTATAAACGTTAAAGAGTAGTAAAACTAACTATAGCTACTACAAGTTGTTAATGAATACACAACTAAAATAGTTAAATTTTAACATCAATAATATAAAAGGGAAAAGTAGGGGTGCCTGGGTGGTTCAGTCGTTAAGCATCTGCCTTCGGCTCAGGTCATGATCCCAGGGTCCTGGGATCAAGCCCTGCATCGGGCTATCTGTTCAGCGGGGAGCCTGCTTCTCCCTCTCCCACTCTGCCTGCTTGTGTTCCCTCTCTCACTGTCTCTCTCTGTCAAATAAATAAATAAAATCTTTAAAAAATAAAAAAATTTAAAAAAAAGGGAAAAGTAAAAGAGTGGCATATTTATAGGTGTATGAAGATCTGTTACTATCAGCCTAAAATGGACTGTTTTATCTATAAGATGTTTTATGTAATCCACAAGGTAACCACAAAGCAAAAACTGAAAGAAGAGCCACAAAAGACAAAAAAACTGGAAATAGAACATACCACCACAGAAAATAACCAATTTACACAAGTAGGTAGAGGGAAGAAGAAACAATGGGAATACAAAATAATCAGAAAGTAATTAATAATATGGCATTAGTAAGTCCTTACGTATCAGTAGTCATTCTAATGTAAATGGACTGAATTCACAAATCAAAAGGCACAGAGTAACTAAGTGACTTAAAAAAAAAAAAAAAAAGGACCCAACAGGGGCACCTGGGTGGCTCAGTCATTAAGCATCTGCCTTCAGCTCAGGTCGTGATCCCAGGGTCCTGGGACTGAGCCCTGCATCAGGCTCCCTGCTTGGTGGGAAGTCTGCTTCTCCCTCTCCCTCTCCCACTCCCCCTATTTATGTTCCTTCTCTCGTTGTGTCTGTCAAATAAATAAATAAAATCTTTAAAAAATAAAAAAAATTAAAAGGGACCCAATTATATGCTACCGACAAAAGACTCATTTCCGATTTAAAGAAACACATAGTCTCTAAGAGAAGGGATAGAAGATATTCCATGCAAATGAGGCCAAAAGAAAATAGAATTAATCTATTAATACTTAAGCAAAATAGACTACACCAAAAATGGTAACAAGAGGCAAATAAGGTCATTATATAATGAAAAAGCATCAATATATCAGGATATAATAACTATAAATATGCATTCACCCAACATTGGAACATCTAAATGTATTAAGCAAATACTAACAGATCTAAAGGGAAAAATAACAATAATAAGAGGAAACCCCAGAACCACTCAGCAATGGATAGGTCTTCCAACAGAAGAACAACAAGGAAACTTTGGAATTGAACCATACTTTAGACCAAATGGACTTAGACATTTACAGAACATTCCATGCAATAGCAACAGAATACATATTTTTTCCAGGTGCAAACAAAATGCTTTTCAGAATAGATGATACGATAGGACACAAAACAAGTCTTACTAAATTTAAGAATATTGAAATCATACCAATAACCTAATAAACATGATAGTATGAAACTAGAAAGGGACAAAAAGTGGAAAGCTGGAAAATCTACAAATACGTGGAAACTGAACAACACACATCTGAATAACCAATGGGTCAAATAAAAAAATATAAGAAAAAATTTAAAATGTCCCAAAATAAATGAAAATGGAACCACAACATACTAAAACCTATGGAATGCTGCAAAAGGAGTTCTGAGAGAAAAGTTTAAGCTGAAAATGTATATATTATGAAATTAAAAAGATCTCAAATACCCTAATTTGCCCCTCAAGGAACTAGGGGGTAAAAAGAACAATTTAAGTCCAAAGTTAGCAGAAAGAAGTAAATAATAAAGTTCTGAATAGAAATAAACAGATAGAGACAAGAAAAACAATATAAAGGATTAATTGAAACTATGGGCTGGATTTTCAAAAAGATAAAATTGACAAACCTTTTGCTAACTAAGAAAAAAGAGAAGACTCAAATACATAAAATTAGAAATGAAAGGGGAGACATTACAACTCATGCTGCAGAAATACATAGGATGATAAGAATCTACTGTGAATAATCACATGCCAACGAATTAGACAATCTAGAAGACATAAATTCCTAGAAATGCACAATGTACCAAGATTTCATCAGGAAGAAATAGAAACTCTCAACAGACTAATAATAAGTTAAGCAACTGAATAAGTAATTGAAACTTCTCAACACAGAACTGCAGGAACAGACAACTTTACTGGTAAATTCTACCAAACATTTAAAGAAGAATTAACACTAACCCTTCCCAAACTCTCCCTCAAAATTGAAGAGAGAATATTTTCAAACTCATTCTATCAGACTAGCATTATCCTGATAACAAAGACAGATAAGGACACTATGAGAAAAGGAAACTATAGACCAATATCCTGGATGAGTATTGACACAAAAAATTCTCAAAATATTAGCAAACCCACATATTGAAAGGATTATATACCCATGACCACATAGGATTTAACCCTGGGATGCAAGGAGGATTTGCATACACAAATTAATAAATGTGACACATCACATCAGTAGAAAGAAAAAAATCACATGATCATCTCAAAGATACAGAAAAGCATGTTAGAAAATACAATATCCTTTCATGATAAAAAGCATGAACAAATTGGGTAGAGAAGGAATATACCTCAACATAAGAAAGGACATATATGACAAACCCACAGCATATTCAATGGTAGAAAAATTTGAAAGCTTTTCCTTTAAGATCAGGTACAAGACAAGGATTCCCACTCTCACCACTTCTTTTCACTAAAGTATTGGAAATCCCAGCTAGAGGAATTAGGCAGAACAAGGAAATAAAAGACATTCAAGTCAAAAGAAAGATGTAAATTGACATTATTTGCAGTTGATATGATTTTTACATAGAAAATCCCAAAGTTTCAATCAAAACCTTGTAGATCTAATCAATGGATTTTATAAGGTTGCAGTATATAAAACCAACATACAGAAATCAGTTGCATTTCTATATATTAATAATGTAACATCTGAAAAAGAAATAAAATTATTTTGTTCATAATAGCATCAAAAACAATTAATACATAGTAATAAATTTAACCAAGGAAGAAAAAGATCTGTATGACAAAAACTACAATTGTTTGAAAAAAATCAAAGACAACACCAACAAATGAAAAGACATCCCGTGTTCACAGATCAAAAGAATTAATATTGATAAAATGCTTATACTCTCCAAAACTATCTACTACCCAAGTGCCAATTCCAGTGACATTCTTCACAGAAATAGAATAATCCTGACATGTGTATGGAATCAGCAAAGACCCCCAATAGCCAAATTAACCCCGAGAAAGAACAAAGCAGGAGGCATCACACTTTCTAATTTCCAAGTATAATACAAACATGTACTAATCAAAACATTATGGTACTGGAATAAAAGTAGACACACAGGCCAATGGAACAGAACTGAGATCGAGAATTAAACCCCCACAAATACTGTCAACTAATATTTGACCAGAGAGACAAGAACATCCAATAGGGAAAGGATAGTCTCTTCAACAAATGGTGATGGGAAAACTGAAGAAACACATGCAGAGAAATAAATTTGGACCCCTATCTTACACTACTCACAGAAATTAACTCAAAATGGATGAAAGACATAAACATAAGATATGATACCATAGCATGCCTAGAAGAAAGCTTAAGGAAGAAGCTCCTTGACATTGGTCTTGGCAATAATCTTTTGGATGTGACACCAAAAGCACGAACAACAGAAGCAAACATCAACAAATGGGATTACAATAAATGAAAAGCTTTTGCACAGCAAAAGATATGATCAACAAAATGAAATGGCAACCTATAAAATGGGAGAAAGTATTTGGAAACTATATATCAGATAAGGGATTAATATTGAAAATATATAAAGAATTCATACAAATCAGTAACAAAAACAAAAACAAAAAACCTGATAAAAAATGGGCAAAAGACTTAGACATTTTCTACCAAATGGCCAAGAGGTACATGAAAAGGTGCTCAATATCATTAATCACCAGGGAAATGCCAATCAATACCATAGCGAAATGTTATTTCACACTGTCAGAAAGGCTGTTCTCAAGATGACATGAGGTAAGTGTTGGTGAGGATGAGTAAAAAGGGAGCCCATGTATACTCTGGGAATGTAAATTGGTGCAGCCACTATGGAAAACAATATGGAGATTCCTCAAAATATTAAAAAAGGAACTATCATACAATCCAGCAATTCCACTTCTAGATATATACCTAAAGAAAATGAGACCAGGATATCAAAAGGATATATGCACTTCCTTGTTTATTGCAGAATTATTCACCATAACCAAGATATGGAAAAAACCTAAGTGCCCATCAGTGTATGAATGGATAAATAATTCTGCTGTATATATACATAATGGAACATTTTTCAGCCATGAAAAATAAGGAGATCCAGCCATTTGTGACAATATGGATGTACCTTGAATACCTTATGGTAACTGAGATGAGTGGAACAGAAAAAGACAAGTACTATCTGATATCACTTAAATACAGGATCTAAAAAAGCCAAACTTTTAAAAACACAAAGTGAAATGGTGGTTAACAGGGCCCTGGTAGTGTGACATAACTGGAGAAATGTTGTTTAAGGATACAAACTTGCAATGAATTGTAAAGAAATCCTATAGATCTAATGCACAGTAATGAATACAGACTACAATTTTGTATTATAATCATTAGACTTACCAAGAGACTAAATCCCAATTTTTCCAATGACTGAAAAGAAATAATCATGAAGTGATAGAAGTACTAATTATCACTACATTAACAATTATACTACAGTATACAAATGTATCAGATCATGTTGTACACCATAAATTTATATAATGTTATATGTCACACATATTTTAATTAAAACAAAAAACAAAAACATGGCACATCAGTACGGGACAGAGCTCTGCTCTGATGTCACTTCTCTAGGGAAGGTAGCCAGTCATAACTGCAATGTTTGAATTTCCCTTTGAAATAGTATTTGTTTTATACCTAACGGTGTTCTGTGAATATGCATGTCAGAGACGAAAGAAGATGGTGTTTTTTGTCCTTTTTTTTCTACCTAGACAATGACTTTTTATTCCCTATCCATGTTTGTTTATATTGATTTTGCTTATTATAAAAATGCTGATATAAATATTATATATATATTTTGTAGATTTGTGTGAGCATTTCTATAGGATTAATTTTGAGAAATAAAATTGTGGGTGCTCACTTTGACAGCCCATAGACTAAAATCAGAAGGATATGGAGAAGATTAGCATGGCTGCAGCACAAAGTTGACACACTCATGAAAGGTTCCATATTTTTCATAAAAAAAATTTTTTTAAAATGAAAAAAAGAAAATTGTGGGTGATAGGGTACATATATTTTAAGGCTTTTGATAGCTAGGTTTCAAATTGGTCTTTCACTCATCTTTCTTTTTCCTTTTTTTTTCCTTTATTTTATTATGCTATATTAGTCACCATACAGTGCCACATTAGTTTTTGATGTAGTGACATGATTCATTGTTTTCATATAACACCCAGTGCTCCATACAGTATGTGCCCTCCTTAATACCCATCACTGGGCTAGTCCATCCTCCACACCCTCCCCTCTAAAACCCTCAGTTTGTTTCTCAGAGTCCATAGTCTCTCATGGTTTGTCTCTCCCTCTGATTTCCCCCCTTCATTTTTCCCTTCCTTCTCCTAATGTCCTCCATGCTATTCCTTATGTTCCACAAATAAGTGAAACCATATGATAACTGACTTTCTCTCCTTGACTTATTTTACTTAGCATAATCTCCTCCAGTCCCATCCATGTTGATTTAAAATTTGGTTATTCATCCTTTCTGATGGCTGAGTAATATTCCATTGCATATATGGGCCACATCTTCTTTATCCATTCATCTGTTGAAGGGCATCTCAGCTCTTTCCGCAGTTTGGCTATTGCAGACATTGCATATGGTCCTTCTTTTCACTGTATCCGTGTCTTTGGGGTAAATACCTAGTAGTGCAATTGCTGGGTCATAGGGTAGCTCTATTTTTAATTCTTTGAGGAACCTCCACACTGTTTTCCAAAGTGGCTGTACCAACATGCATTTCCACCAACAGTGTAAGAGGTTTCCCTTTCTCTACAACCTCTCCAACACTTGTTGTTTCTTGCCTTGTCAGTTTTTGCCAATCTAACTGCTGTAAGGTGGTATCTCAGTGTGGATTTAATTTGAATTTCCCTGATGGCTAATGATGATGAACATTTTTCATGTGCCTGTTAGCCATTTGTATGTCTTCTTTGGAGAAGTGTCTGCTCATGTCTTCTGCCCATTTTTTACTTGATTATTTGTTTTTTGGGTGTTGAGTTTGAGAAGTTCTTTATAGATCTTGGAAATCAGCCCTTTATCTGTAGTGTCATTTGCAAATATCTTCTCCCATTTGGTGGGTTGGTTGCCTCTTTGTTTTATTGACTGTTTCCTTTGCTGTGCAGAAGTTTTTATCTTGATGAAGTCCCAAAAGTTCATTTTTGCTTTTGTTTCACTAGCCTTTGGAGATGTATCTTGAAAGAAGTTGCTGTGGCCGACGTTGAAGAGGTTATTGCCTATGTTCTCCTCTAGGCTTTTGATGGATTCCTGTCTCACATTGAGGTCTTTCATCCATTTTGAGTTTATCTTTCTGTATGGTGTTAGAGAATGGTCGAGTTTCATTCTTCTGTATATAGCTGTCAATTTTCCCAGCACCATTTATTGAAGAGACTGTCTTTTTTCTATTTCATATATTTTTCCGCTTTGTCAAAGATTATTTGACCATAGAGTTGAGGGTCCATATCTGGGCTCTCTATTCTGTTCCATTGGTCTATATGTCTGTTTTTGTGCCAGTACCATGCTGTCTTGGTGATCACTGCCTTGTGATATAGCTTGAAATCAGGCAACGTGATGCCCCCAGCTTTGTTTTTCTTTTTCAACATTTCCTTGGCAATTCGGGGTCTTTTCTGATTCCATACAAATTTTAGGATCGCTTGTTCCAGCACTTTGAAAAATGTCATTGGAATTTTGATCGGGATGGCATTGAAGGTATAGATTGCTCTGGGTAGCATAGACATCTTAACAATGTTTATTCTTCCAATCCATGAGCACGGAATGTTTTCCATCTTTTTGTGTCTCCTTCAATTTCTTTCATGAGTGTTCTATAGTTCCTAGAGTATAGATCCTTTACCTCTTTGGTTAGATTTATTCCAAGGTATCTTATGGTTTTTGGTACTATTGTAAATGGAATCGTTTCTCTAATTTCTCTTTCTACAGTTGCATTGTTAGTGTATAAGAAAGCAATTGATTTCTGTGCATTGATTTTGTATCCTGCCACATTACTGAATTGCTGTTTGAGTGCTAGTAATTTGGTGGTGGAGTCTTTTGGATTTTCCACATAAAGTATCATGTTGTCTGCGAAAAGAGAGAGTTTGACTTCTTCTTTGCCAATTTGAATACCTTTTATTTCTTTTTGTTGTCTGATTGCTGTTGCTAGGACTTCTAGTACTATGTTGAACAATAGTGGCAATATCCGCAATAGCCAAACTGTGGAAAGAGCCGAGATGCCCTTCAACAGACAAATGGATAAAGAAGATGTGGTCCATATATACAATGGAATATTACCCAGCCATCAGAAAGGATGAATACCCAACTTTTACATCAACATGGATGGGACTGGAGGAGATTATGCTAAGTGAAATAAGTCAAGCAGAGAAAGTCAGTTATTATATGGTTTCACTTATTTGTGGAACATAAGGAATAGCATGGAGGAATTAGGAGAAGGAAGGGACAAATGAAGGGGGGGGGGAATCGGAGGGGAAGACGAACCATGAGAGACTATGGACTCTGAGAAACAAACTGAGGGTTCTAGAGGGGAGGGGGTGGAGGATGGGTTAGCCCGGTGATGGGTATTAAGGAGGGCATGTACTGCATGGAGCACTGGGTGTTATACGAAAACAATGAATCGTGGATCACCACATCAAAAACTAATGATGTATTGTATGGTGACTAACATAAAATAATAAAATTAAAAAAAAAAAAAAGAAAGAGGGTGCAAAAAAAAAAAAAAAAGAAAGAAAGCAGACGCTTAACCGATTGAACCACGCAGGCACCCTGTAGACTGCTTTTTATTTTACAGGTGGAAAGAAATCACTGTAGGTCTTTAAAAAGTGGAATAATCTAGTGCAATTGCTGGGTCATAGAGTAGCTCTATTTTTAAATTTTTGAGGAACCTCCACACTGGGTATTTACCCCAAAGACACAGATGTAGTGAAAAGAAAGGCCATATGCACCCCAATGTTCATAGCCGCAATGTCTGCAATAGTCAAACTATGGAAAGAGCTGAGATGCCCTTCAACAGATGAATGGATAAAGAAGATGTGGTCCATATATACAATGGAATATTACTCAGCCATCAGAAAGGATGAATACCCAACTTTTACCTCAACATGGATGGGACTGGAGGAGATTATGCTAAGTGAAATAAGTCAAGCAGAGAAAGTCAATTATCATATGGTTTCACTTATTTGTGGAACATAAGGAATAGCATGGAGGACACTAGGAGAAGGAAGGGAAAAATGGGGGGGGGAATTGGAGGGAGAGATGAACCATGAGAGACTATGGACTCTGAGAAACAAACAGGTTTTTAGGGGGAGGGGGGAGGGGGATTGGTTAGCCTGGTGATGGGTATTAAGGAGGGCACATACAGCATGGAGCCCTGGGTGTTATACGAAAACAACGGATCGTGGATCACCACATCAAAAGCCAATGATGTATTGTATGGTGACTAACATAACATAATAAAATTTAAAAAAAAAAGGTGGAATAATCTAAACAAACTATTTTTTTTAAGAATGATTATGAAGAATGGTTTAGAGGGCAAGAGTGAATGCAAAGCATACAGTTAGGAGTCACTTTCATTTTGTTGTTCATTTGACTAGAGTAATATTGGGGAAGGTATTGAGAAATAATATTATCAAAGATATATTTTGAAACTAGAATCAACTTGCTTTGCTATTGGATATACCACAGGGTTGAAAAAAAGAAACTATGACCCTCCAAGTTTTATAAAACTCCAAGTTTTATAATATAGTAAATAATAGACTTGATTTACATACTTTATCTCAATCTTAAAATAGTCCATCAAATTCAGTGACATTATGCCCATTATACAAATTAGGAAAGATTTCAGAGAATTTTAGCTTCTGGGCATCACGCAAAGCATAAATTGTTTGTTTAATTTTGTTTTGATTTTACTCCACATTCTTGATATTGTGAGGAGTAATAATACTGTTACTGTATTTTAAATGTTTTTCTACTGCTGATACTGTTTTCAATCTCATTTTCAATGATGGGGAAACCCAAACACACGTGAAATTATAAACAGAAATTTGTATTCAAGATGCGTAAGATATGAACAGAAAATGATCAGCACTTTGTTGTTACTGAGGTGTAAAGGGTTAGGTATATGGTAATGTCTGGCAAGACAGGCTGGGGCTTCTGGGGGGGTGGTTTGTCCACCATAATGAGTAGCATGGACTTGGCCATTGAACCAGTTATTCTCTCAAAACCAAAATCTTTAATGGTAGATTTTTAGGTCAAAAGATTTGAAATTACTAACCTCTTGACAGACTATGGGGAATCACAAATAATGAGCTAATTCTTTAAAAGTATATACTTTACACCAAAAAAAGATCACTTTAGAACTGACCAAAATAGATCGCAACTATTACAAATACTGTCATTTCCTGCCCAGTTTAGTCCTCATTTTTTTTAATCCTTGGATTGAAATAACTTACTGAAGAAACATTACTTCTAGTTCCTTTCTTTAGCATTTCAAAGGTCAATCATGAATTGCTATGGATTAATGCAAAAATTATAGCTTTAAAGTCCTTAAAGTCTACCAGTTTCATCTTTTTTATGTTTAATTAGAGAACCTGTTTTCACTTTCCAGGAATCTGTCAAAATTTTGAGTGTGGTTTAACTACCATGGTAACTGGCAACCAAGTCTGCTAATATATATCAAAAAGTTACAGATAGTTGCCTGAAGAAAATATTTCTGACTTTTTCTCTGTCTGTCTCTATCTCTATGACTAAACTGTTCTGACAAGCAGCACATAATTTCTTTGGAGTGGATACCTCTTATATAAGAAAATCACAGTAAAGAACATGAAAATAGTTGACAACAATGACCAGATTTTCACACATTCCATTCTATTTTAAGATTGTTGCTAAGTCGCAGCACAGCTGGTTTTCCAGAGTATAAAGAAATAATTTACCATTCTCATGGTATTTATATGTCAAACCACTCTCTCTTTGCTGTACAAAGGAACTTAAGTCTTCCATGTCATGGGTTGGTATAATAGCAAGCCTCTATTTTGGACTGTGTGTGTTATACTTTATGAAATATTTTAGTATTGTTTGATTTGTTTTGGTTGGCTGTCTTCTACACTTAGAAAAAGGAATGAAAAAACAAAGAAAAAGGAATGAAAAAATAAATGGTATTATCTACCATTTTAAAAGCTTGGCTGCAGGAATACTTATTAACATGAAAAAGCCAAGTCTGTAAACAAGGGAGATAGTTAAAACAATTGTTCATTGTTCTGTCATACACTGAAAGTCTTCCTCAGCTGATCACCTATATCACAAGTATTTTAGAACAATATTACTGACTTGCAGCTAACTCCAGTTCTAAGAGAGTTTGAGTTATTGGTCTATGCTAAAATATAAAGTTATTTTGTGTTTTAGGTGTTACTTTCATTCTTGTCATTTGGTACTTGTAAGCTTTGTAATAGGTTGTATTGTCTTTCTATCCTCCATTAACACCTCATTCCACGGAAGTTTTCTTAGCTTCTTTGGACCTAACTGGTAATGGAATATGGAACAGCAGAGTTTTGTTGTTACAAAATGATCTCAAGGTGACCTCATGAAATGATCTAACCCCTCTCTCAGGCTCACTGGAAATGCCTCTAAGTGAAGGGGGCTGGCAAAAGCCTTCACAGCATATATATGTACAAAAGAAAGATATGTGAAGAAAGCATGACCTCTCCTCCAGGAACCAAAACTTTATGAGGCTAAACCAGTATATGACAGAGATTATTATAATATGAAACCAAAGAAATAAGCTGGAATCAGAGCTTGCAAGATCTAACAGGGCATACAAGTATACCTCAGAGATATCAGGGTTTGGTCCCAGATCACTGCAATAAAACAAATATCACAATAAAATGAGTCAAATTAATTTCTTGGTTCCCCAGTGAATATAGAAGTTATATTTACACCATACTGTAGCCTATTAAGTATGCAACATTATGTCTTAAACACAATGTACATACCTTAATTTAAAAAATACTTTATTGCTAAGAAATGCTAACCATCATCTGAGATTTCAGCAAGTTCTAATCTTTGCTGGTGGAGGATCTTGCTTTGATGTTGATGGCTGCTAAGGGTGATCAAAGTAGTAGTTGCTATTGGTTGGGATGACTGTGGCAATTTCTTAAAATAAGACAACAGTGAGGCTTGCTGCACCAATTGACTCTTTCTTTAACAAATGATTTATCTGTAGTATGATGCTCTTTCTTACCCAGAGTAGAACTTTGAAAATTGGAGTCAATCCTCTCAAACCCTGCCTCTACTTTATCAACTAAGTTTATGGAATATATAAATCCTTTGTTGTCATTTCAATAATCTTCACAACATCTTCATCAGGAGTAGATTCCATCTATTTTGGAATCTTTCTTTGCTCATTCTTAAGAAGCAACTCTTCATCTGTTCAAGTTTTGTTATAAGATGGGAGAATTCAGTCACATCTTCAGGCTCCACTTCTAATTCTAGTTCTTTTTCTATTTCCACCATATATCCAGTTACTTTTGCCACTGAACTCTCTAACCTCTCAAAGTCATCCATGAGAGTTGAAATCAACTTCTTCCAAACTCCTGTTAATTTTGATATTTTAACCTCTTCCCATGAATTAAGAATGTTCTTAATGGCATCTTTAATGGTGAATCCTTCCTGAAGGTTTTCAATTTACTTTGCCCAGATCCATCAGAGGAAACACTATCTAGTGGAGCTACAGCTTTATGAAATGTATTTCTTAAATTATAAGACTTGAAAGTCAAAACGACTCCTTGATCTATGGGCTTCAGAATGGATGTTGTGTAAGTAGGCATGAAACAACATTAATTTCACTGTCCATCTCCATCAGAACTCTTGGGTGACTAGGTGCCTTGTCAATGAATAGTAATATTTTGAAAAAATTTTTGCTTTTTTCTGAGCAAGTAGGTCTCAACAGTGGCCTTAAAATATTCAGTAAACCATGCTGTAAAAAGATACGCTATCACCCAGGCTTTGTTGTTCCATTTATAGACCACAGACAAAGTAAGTTTAACATAATTTTTAAGGGCTCCAGGATTTTGGGAATGATAAATGAGCACTGGCTTCAACTGAAGGTCACTAGCTGTATAAGCCCCAAAGAAGAGAGTCAGTCTTGAAGCCTTGAGAGTCCATTGAAGCTTTGAAACCAGGTTTTGACTTCTCTCTAGAAAGAGAAGTCCTAGATAGCATCATCTTCTAATATAAGTCTGTTTGTCTACATCGAAAATCTGTTTAGTATAGCCACCTTTATGAATTTTCTTAGCTAGATCTTCTGAATAACTTGCTACAGCTTCTACATCAGTACTTGGCTGCTTCCCCTTGTACTTTTTTGTTATGGAGATGGAATCTTTCCTTAAACCTCATAAACTATCCTCTCCTAGCTTCAAAATTTTCATCTGCAGCTTCCTCACATCTCTAAGCCTTCATAGGGTTGAGGAAAGCTAGGGCCTTCCTCTGGATTAGAGTTTGGTTTGAGGGAATGTTGTAGCTGGCTTGATTTTCTGTCCAGACCACTAGAACTTTTTCCATATCAAAAATAAGGCTGTTTCACTTTCTTATCACTTTCACTGGAGTAGTACTTTTCATTTCCTTCAAGAACTTTTCCTTTGCATTCACAACTTGGGTATCTGCATAAAAGGCTAGGCTTTCAGCCTTATCTTGGCTTTCAACATGCCTTCCTCACTAAGTTTAATTATCTCTACCTTTTGATTTAGAATGAGAGACATGTAACTCTTCTTTTCACCTGAATACTTAGGGGCCACTGTAGGGTTATTAATTAGTCTCATTTTAATATTGTTGTGCCTCAGGGCGCCTGGGTGGCTCAGTTGGTTAAGCGACTGCCTTCGGCTCAGGTCATGATCCTGGAGTCCCGGGATCGAGTACCGCATCGGGCTCCCTGCTCGGCAGGGAGTCTGCTTCTCCCTCTGACCCTCCTCCCTCTCATGCTCTCTGTCTCTCATTCTCTCTCTCTCAAATAAATAAATAAAATCTTAAAA
The DNA here is from genome assembly GCF_964656455.1 of Halichoerus grypus. Taxonomy (NCBI): domain Eukaryota; kingdom Metazoa; phylum Chordata; class Mammalia; order Carnivora; family Phocidae; genus Halichoerus; species Halichoerus grypus. The sequence goes on from NC_135714.1 coordinate 48,131,573, forward strand.
AAAAACAAAAACAAAAACAAACAAACAAACAAAAAAAAACAATATTGTTGTGCCTCAGGAAATAGGAAGGTCCGGGGGGAAGGAGAGAGATATGGGAATGGCCAGTTAGTGGAACAGTCAGAAGACACCCCATTTATTAAATTCATTGCTTCATATGGGTGCAATTCACTGCACCCCAAAACAATTAAAATAGTAACATCTAAGATCACTGATACAGATTTCCATAAAGATAATAATGAAAAACTTTGAAATATTGTCTGTTTCCCTATAAAGAAAAAGAAATGATGCCCCCAATAAACTAGCAAAAAGACTAAAGGGAAAAGAAAATTTTGCAATATTGTGAGAATTACCAAAATGTGACACAGAGACATGAGGAGCAAATGCTATTGGAAAAAATGGCGCTAACGGACTTGCTTGATGCAGGGTTGCCACGTAACTGCAATTTTCTAAAAAACACAATATTTGCAAAGCACACAAAATTGAACACAATAAAATGAGGTATGCCACCTAAAGATTTCAGGCTGAGAGATACATGATCTCATTTGAGTTTTGGAAATGTCATTTTGGTTTTGGTGGAATAGGACAAGACTGGATGTGAGACAATAATAGTCAAAATGAATAAATGGCAAATAAAGCCAGAATTGGGCCAATTTAAGGACCAGTATAAAGATATTCCATGCCCATCAAAATCTTCCTACAGAGTGAATTTTGAATCTATAGTCAAAACAGCATCCTTTGACCTTAAGGACATATCATACATTAATATGCAAATATAGGAAGTATAAGAGCTGTTGCTTAATAAATACACAGTTTAGTTTTACAAGATAAAAAGAGTTCTGGGGATTACCTGAAAAACAGTGTGAATGTACTTGACACTACTGAACTGCATATTTTAAAAAGGTTAAGATAGTAAATTTTATATTCTATTTTACCACAATTTTTTTAAACCAAAAAAGGGGAGATATATGTGAATCACTTAATTGTTTACAAAACATTTGATCTTATGCAGAAGGCAATATAAGTCTCATTAGCAGTTTAAAATACTGAAACTCAGAGCAGTTAAATAAATTGCCTGAGGTTAAATAGATTTTTAAATTGAAGAACTCCATTTTTCCCAGGATCTTTGATATATAATCCTGTCTTATTTCCACTACCCCCAAAAGTTTTGGAAACATATTTTGGTTCAAGGAGAAGGTAAGAAAAGGTTTTACCATTGATTAAAAATTGGAGAACATATGTTAGAATTCAGGTAAGAACAAATAATTGTAAAATGTCTAGGAGTCTTAAAAACAAATTCATCTACCTCAGGTCATAGTTTTACCTGTGCTCTTCCTTACCTGATATAATATCATCCGACCAAAAAAAATAAAAAATACCTACTACTGACCTCAAATACCCACAGCACTCTTGAGAAAGCAGAACAAAGCTGGAGGCATCATACTCCATAATTTCAAACTATATTACAAAGCTATAGTAATAAAAACAGTATGGTATTGGCATAAAAATGGATACATAGACAAATGGAACAGAATATAGAGCCCAGAAATAAACCCATGCATATAGGATCAATTAATTTATGACAAAAGAGATAGAATATACAATGGGAAAGGACAGTTTCTTTAATGAATAGTGTTGGGAAAACTGGATAGCTACATGCAAAAGTATGAAACTGGACCACTTTCTTACACCATACACAAAAATTAACTCAAAATGGTTTGAAAATTTGAGCAGAAGACGTTAAACCATAGAACACATAGAAGAAAACATAGGCAATAAGCTCCTCGACATAGGTCTTGGCAACGAATTTTTGGATTCAACACCAAAAGCAAAAGCAACAAAAGTAAAAATAAATAAGTGGGACTACATCAAACTAAAAGGTTTCTCTGCACAGCAAAGGAATCCATCAATAAATTGAAAAGGCAACCTACTGAATGGGAGAAAATAGTTGTAAATCATATATCTGATAAAGGGTTAAAATCCAAAACATATAAAAACTCATACAATCTATAACAAACAACCCAATTAAAAAATGGACAGATCTGAATAAACATTTTTGCAAAGACACACCAATGGCCAACAGGTAAATGAAAAGGTGTTCAACATCACTAATCATCATGAAATATAAATCAAAACCACAATGAGAGATCACCTCACACCTGCTAGTATGGCTATTATCAAAAAGACATGAAATAACAAGTGTTGGTGAGAATATAGAGAAAACTGACCTCCCATGCACTGTGAGTGGGAAGGTAAATTGGTGTTTTCCACCAATTTCCACTATGGAAAACAATATGGCAGTCCCTCACAAAATTAAAAATAGAACTAACATATCATTCACCAGTCCCACGACTGGGTATATACCCAAAGAAAACAAAAGCACTAACTCAAAAAGATATGTGCACTACCATGTTCAATGCAGCATCATTTATAATAGCCAAGCTATGGAAATAACCTAAGTATCCACTGATGGATGAATGGTTGTAGAAAATGTGTCTTACACACCACACACACACACATACACACACACACTGGAAGATTATTCAGCCATAAGAAAGAATGAAATCTTGCTATTTTTACAACATGGGTGGATGTTAAGGATATTATTGTAAGTGAAATAAGGCAGATAGACAGAGGTCAGTACTATATATCACTTATATGTGGAATCTAAAAACAATGACAACAAAAAGCTCATAGACACAGAAAACAGACTGGTTATTGCCCGAGGTTAGGGCCCAATGGGTGAAGTGGGTCAAAAGATACAAACTTCCAGTTATAAAATAAGTAAGTCCTAGGGATGTAATATACAGCAAGATAACTATAGTTAATAATACTATATTGTATATTTGAAAATCGATAAGAGAGTAAATCTTAAAAGTTATCATCATGAGAAAAAAATTGTAATTATATATTATGATCGATGTTAATTAGACTTATTGTAGTGATCATTTTGCAGTATATACAAAAATCAAGTCAATATGGTATTCCCTGGAACTGGTATATCTCAATTATACTCCAATTAAGAAAAAAAAAAAAAACTATTACTGAAGAAAGACAACATCACTTCCCTGATTATCATAAGGAAAATTATGAAGACTAGTGAAAGGAAAAGAAATCAGTCTCAGGAAAAGAAAAGCACGTAGAAATAAATGAGCACCATTCAGATGAGAACAAGTAGAGGCTAGTTTTTCAGAACTTGCTGTCCAAGGGAGTCAGCCACTATCACTTAGCTTTGACGGAGGTTTGAGTCAGGGAGGAGAGTGGAAAAGCTGTATAGTGAAATAAAGAAAAGAAAAAAGAGAAAGGCTCAAGCTGTGCTGTGAATGGAAGTTGTTGGCATGGGCAACCTGATGAGGGCTACCTAGAAGTGGGGCATTCTATGTTCCTATGTGATTGGTTTGGGGAGCATACTTGGCTTTCTCTGGTTAATCCTGAGACACAAAAAACTGGGGGAGCTGTCAGTCACCAAGTCCTGCCTATTTCTGTGCTGTTTCAGAGGTTGTGATTTGGTTTCTTGGGCTGTTTACCACAGAGATTATAGGTCCAAATTGAATTGTCACATAGTGTCTGTTGTATGTTCATTCTCACAATCATATGGAAAATATTTAGAGATTTCAGATGAGAAATAAATGTGAGAAAGTGAGCAAACTGGAAGTTTTCTATGTAGTGGCAAAAGTTTCAATAGGAGTCAGAGCCCAGGGTGACCTCCAAAAGGAATTGTGATGCCTGTAAAACCTAGAATATTTAGAATAATTAAATGATTCTTAATTAAAACCAATGTACACAGTTTTGGTCCAACAAGGAAAGAAAAGGGAAAAATAAAATCAGGAAGAAAATATATGGCTTTTATAATTTCTCCATATTTTATTAGAAACAAGAGTTCCCGCTTCTCTCGCAAACACCTGTCAAGTTCTCGATTTCTGGCTACTACAAATTTCCATTATTCATTTAAGGAATAAATCTTCAAGCAAACGCAATTTACAAAAAAATGTTATGTAAAAACTTAAGTTGAAATACATTCAACGTATTTCCAATGGAGTTATTTTTATGAAATATGCAGTCATTCAGTTGTCTCAAACTTACTCAGCTGCATTTTTCTTTACTGTTCAATGAGTCAATCCACATAATAAAAGTAATTAAAGTAACTTTCAGGATTGTTATTAGAATATCATGTTAAAATCATTCCAGTTTGAGAATTAGTCAAAGGAAACAGTATTTCTTTATTTTCTCCATTCTTCCTCTTTCCTGTTTTTCCTGTTCCTTCTCTCAAATTACTTTTTTCTTTTCTTTCATTTACTCCCTCTTGTTTCTCCCTCACTTATTTCTTCTTTTTTTCCTTCTTATATTCTATCATAGAAACATTTTCTTTCTTTGTGTTTACATGGCTCATGCTTTTTATGTTCTGTACTTTCTGATGCTTTGACATCTTGGGGCCTTGCTGACACAGGACAGACTGACATTCTTGAGGCTATTTTCTAGAGATAGTGATGGACTTGGCTTCAAGAGTGTCTTTCGCATGCAAATCAACCAATCCATAGACTATATTAGAATATATTCTAAATCATCTCCTTTGTCTAGCTCTCACAGGGTTTCTATATTGGAGGTCATTACTTCCCTGTCCTAATCACCTCTGGGACAGGTAACAGACACCTAGAGACAGCCCCTATACCCCAGAGCCTGCTGAAATTATTCAGACTTGTCAAACCTAAACCTATTTACCTGTCTTGCCTTGCTTTTCCTGAAGAAACCACAAGAAAGGCAATTGTTATGCCTTCTTCCTGCTCCTTCAGCCTGCTGCCTGACCCTGATATTTCCCCATGTGACCCTGCATAGCATGGAGTATCTCTCCTTTTGGTAAATGTAACAAACTCTCTCCTCAATGGCAATTGTCTCCTGATCTGTTGGCTTTACAATACCTGATTAATAAAATCTACATTTTAAAATGACATCTGATGTAAAAGGTGGCAGTAGATTGCTGAGTGGAAAAAATTTCAGTTTTTTACAGAATTTCTTTGAGTTCAAACAACTGATTGGTTTTCTGATGAATTCTCGAGCTGTGCATGTATATAGTCCTTAATGAGCACTAATGCCCTGACCTTGTTTGAAGAAATCATTTTGAAGTAAATTTATGGTAGATGGAAAATTACACTTAAAGCATCTGGAGCACTTTTAATTTTCTTATCCTCAGAAAATAATAGAGAATTATCACAGTTGTCCCTACAACTAATTCTTCATTTCTTCAGAAGAAATTTAATAGTCTCATTCTTCATAATAGCCAACCTAGAGATGCACCCAAATAATGAAATCTCCTCCCTCAAAATGAAGGATTAAAGGCAAAGACATTTCACAAGAGATAAGAAAAGCATTCCATAAGAATAGACTGCATATTTACAGAGACCATAAAGTTGGCTGGTGTCTAAAACCAGTGTTCTCCAAACATTTTTGATGACATATCTCCTCAGTACAAAATCTTTTTTTTTTTTAATTATTTTATTTATTTATTTATTTATTTATTTAGTGGGGGAGGAGCAGAGGGAGAGGGAAAGAGAGAATCTCAAGCAGACTCAAGCAGGAGTCCCACGCAGGGCTCCATCCCATGACCCATGATCCCATGAGATCTGACCTGAGCCAAAACCAAGAGTTAGATGCTCAACCGATGAGCCACCCATTCGCCCCTCCTCAGTACAAAATCTTAAGCACATCCCCTGATATATAAACTTATTTCAAAGTATAAGTGCATGTACACCTCTGTCGACTGACAGATTAAACAGTAGTGAAGCATATTTTTTTTATTTCTAGACCAACACAAAGAAATAGAATTTATTATTTTCTTTTTATACCTCAATGCATCATTTATGACAGTCCCTTCAATGGGCATACTTTTTTTTTTTTAAGAGAATTTTAGTGTAGGGAATTCATAGCTTGCTATCTAGTCCAGATTACTGAAATAACCACTTACCTTTGTCCCTCATTCCCTGGCTTCCCCCACCCTCCACTATCTTTCTTCACACAGCAGCCACAGTGATATTTTTGAAACATTAGTCAGCTTTTGTCCTTCTTCATAGATTCCTCCCAAATCTTCCAACTGTCAGAGTTTGAGTTTTCCAGATGTAGAGTGTGAGATGAGTTTTGTTATGAAAGTGATTTTATAAGAAAATATTCTCAGGGGATCTAATGAGGAAGTGTTCCCAGGGGAAACTGGGAGAACAGATCAGAACAGAGAAAAGAAGAGATCGAGGCAAGGATGTGAACACAGGCTAAATCCCAGAGAGGGTCATTTCAACTTAATCTCAAAGAAAAACTCTGGAGAGAAAATTAAGTCTCAGGGTTTCCTCAACTTGAAACTGCATCCATGAGTTACCTAATTATTGGTTGGGGGGGAGGTAAATAGACATAAATTTTTAGATACTTCTCTGCAGTAGGGACAAGACAGTCTCCAGCCACTAAAAGGCATTCCTCCAAAAAAGAGTGACAGGCACTAGGTCTTGGAAGAAAGGCATACTGAAGTTGAAACATGCCCAAAAATGGTCATACAGATCCCAGGGAATTTGAGCACCAATATTATCCACTACATAATCTCACTTAGAAAAGAATCCAAACTACTTACCATGGCTTTGTGAGATTTAGCCGTATTTCTGCAATCTCATCTTATATGGCTCTCCACCCCACCCCTCACCATACCCAAACTTAATCTATAGCTAAGTTTGATCCATATGGCTTTATTTCCATTGCCTGATTTCTCTGACCCCCTTGTCCTAGACTGACTCTATTGTATGATTATACTTTGAGTAAAAATGGTTTCTTTTCAGAGTCCTTCCTTCATCAGTTGTTCCAAAGAAATTTCCACATCCCACAGACTCCTGGTCATAAGAATTTATTTTCTCTATGTCACATTGCAATCTGAAAGTATTTATTGTTTTACTGTCTCTATCTCCCCTCATTGCAGTATCTGTCTTGTTCATCCTTTTATCCCCACCACACAGAGAGGTATCTGACATTGGTAGGCAATAAATAGGTGTTTTGTTTTTTTTTAATAAATAAAGGGCTGCACATAACTTACTTATACCTTATGGTCTATACCTGCACCTCCTTGGATTCCTATATTCTATTAATAGGGCTGTTCCTAGGAAATAGAGTGCATCCGATCAAGAATAAATGAAGGAAAGAATTTAAGAAAAAGTTCCTCAGCATAAAATGAAGCAGCTATATAAGCTATTAGAATGCGCTTCCATGTTGTTCAAACTGCCTGTATGTGAATTTCAATTAATGAACCTTTGATTGATCTCACTGAGGTCCTTTCCCTTGAACTTCACAGCTTGGACAAATACAAGAAGCTATTTCTGTTTATACAACCTGTATTCTAAAAGGCAGCAATATACCTGAACACAACAGGAAAAGAATACAGCCTGAGATTTCTGATTTATAAAATGGTATATGTGGGTGTCAAAATTTAACTCATAATATTTCATGTGTGCTGAGAGAAATATTCCTAATATAGTTTGCCTATAACCAATGATGGTTATTCCCTGAGTTTCCATTCACATGTTTGAGGAAATATTTTTACTTTGGATGCTTTTGGTTTAAAACTTAATCCAATTCAGTAATTTAGAGTCTATTTAAGAATTTAAGTAATTTAAATTCAAATCCATGATTTAAAGACTCCATTTAGATAATGATAAGTCTTCTTACTAGTAAAATTGCTCAGTCACTCAAATATCTGAACTATCTACCTCTTTCCTGAGGTCTTCCCTGGGATTGGAAACAAATGTCAGAAAGAAGGACATGTCTTATTTACATGTCTGGCCCTAGGAGAGACTTAGGGCCCTTTGCTGTCATATCCTCTGGCCTCACCCCAGCACTGTGTCCCTATTCTGTGCCTTTGCTACTTCCCGATAGACAAAATATGTAGCTGGCATGACTCACAGTCTTGTTTTTTTCTCCCTTTCATTTGGTCTAAGTTCTAAGGTATTCTTTGATTACAGGTAAAAGATAGAAAGGTATAAATAAATAATTTTATAGAATATATATAGATCAATATTTATATATGAAAATGGATATTAATAAAATCATAAATATAGTTTCATATATTTAATGAAGTAAATATAAATATCGATGTATTAATAACATCATAAATTAATCATTCTGTATGTTTTTCAATCTAATGTATATGATGAGTCAAAATTATTTCATTTATATTACTACATATAATTTTTTCTCTTGCATTTGTCACACTCAGAATTCTAATATTTTACATCTGAAAAGAGTTTTGGAAATCAATAAATTAAACTCTTTATTTCACAAATGAAAAGCTAAGATACATGGCAGGCTATGGGACTTTTTCCCCAACTCTCAGAAATCTGAGGTTTTGAATGTGGAATCTAGGTCCCAATTCCCAGTATAATTTATTTTCCTCGATTCTATAATGCTTAGCATCAGAGTCTATGCACTTTTAAAAATAATTTTAAAATACAAGGAACATTACTTATCTGATTTCTTCTTGATATTTGATAGACTTGACAACACCTTCTTTGGTTTTATGCTACTACATATTACTGCATCTCCTCCAGGTATTAGAAGGTCATTTTTTGTTGTTTTTAATGCTCCCTTTCCTTTTCTTCACTCTGAAATTTAACTAAAAGAACACCTAGTTTTCACAAAAGCTGTTATGCATTTTATAATATCTCTTTTTTCTCAGGACTCTCTCTATGAGTCATTGATTCTATCTTCTCAGTGGTTACCACTAAGTAGATGATTCACAAATCATCTTTTAAAAAAATCTCTCAACTTCCTCTTGTCATTTCCCACCCATGCAAACTGGATTCCTTTCCAGGTAATCACATTCCTGTCAGTAGAGAGCAATTTTTCCACTAGTTTAGTATCTGGTATACCCCCGTCACTAGCTTAACAGTGCATTCAGGATTAAAATTAATATCTCAACAGATATTTTGTGCCTGAGTTCTTATGGCTTTTTTTTTTTTCTTCTGGTTCAAAGGAAATAGGTGTTTCTGGTTGGAGTATGTGTGTGTGGAAGGCAGGGGCACTTGTAACTGTGAGGATAAACTCACTTGCTGACCATCCTGAAAAGAACAGAAAAATTGTTTTTATTATGCCTGTACATGTCTTCTCTGTATGCAAATGTAGTTTACATTATAAAATCCCATTCTCCTTGGCCACAGATATATGATCATATGAAGTCCAAAACTCAAAATTATGAATCACCAGCTTCTTAGAAAAATTAACAGTTAACCTCTATTTGGATTCTGTAGAGGTTGTTCTGAGGCTAGTAATCGAAGCTTTGATTTTATACAGCCATTGAACTATATGTTTCTAGAGAGTGTGTTTTTTTAATGTTGAATAATACTGAATATTAGAAGAAAAATATGGAATAACATCTATAAGGAAACTGAATAAAAAATATACCAAAACTTTAACAGTGTTTCCTTTTGCAAGGATATGGAAGGAATAGTTACAGTTTTGTGTTCTGATTCTCAAAACTTCTATTCATTTTCTTTTTTTTTTTTTAAAGATTTTATTTATTTATTTGAGAGAGAGAATGAGAGACAGAGAGCATGAGAGGGAGGAGGGTCAGAGGGAGAAGCAGACTCCCTGCCGAGCAGGGAGCCCGATGCGGGACTCAATCCCGGGACTCCAGGATCATGACCTGAGCCGAAGGCAGTCGCTTAACCAACTGAGCCACCCAGGTGCCCACTTCTATTCATTTTCAATTAAAAGTGCTTATTACTTTTATTATCAGAAAAAATTAAGATACAAGGGTGCCTGGGTGGCCCAGTCGGTTAAGCATCTGCTTTTCTCTCAGGTCATGATCCCAGGGTCCTGGGATCGAGTACCACATCAGACTCTCTGCTCAGTGGGGAGCCTGCTTCTTCCTCTCCCTCTGCCTGCCATTCTGCCTACTTGTGCTCTTTTTTTTTCTCTCTCTGTCAAATAAATAAATAAAATCTTTAAAAAAAAAATTAAGATACAAATGAAAATACATGGTTAAGATGGGTTTTATTTATTTGGAACTTTATAAAGAAAATTGCATTAATCACACACTCTTCGTTCACTAACCTCTATTGGGAGTTCACAAATTTTTTGATTTATTTATTTGTGATTTATTTTATTCTGGCATATTATAAATCTTTTAGAGTATAAGCTCTTATTTTATATATGGTTGCTTCATGTGGGTTTGTATTAATTTGTATGCATAATGCTATGCTATAAAAATAAGTCAATTTTTACATGTTTCATTCAGCAATATGCTTTGAATATTTAGCATGTTGCTTTGTGTAAACCCTATTCTATCACCTGCACATGGTTTCATATATCCCTACATTCTACCAACACTTTTTCAGAGTTAACTCACTCTGTTTTGGACCTTTATTCTTCCATAAATCTGAACTGCATCATTCTAATTGTTTTTATAGGATTAGATATTCTTTCTAGTGTTCAATATTACTAAACATTTTCTATAAATATTTAGTAATTTGAAATAAAATGAAAGAACATATATTCTAATATATTTGTAAATGTTATCATATTCTACATATACTTGAATATCGCTATCATTCTTCCTTATCATTACAATTGAGAGAACTCTCAACTGTAAGATTGAAGAAAAATCCAATTAACCAACAGTCATATGCTATGATCCCTCCTGTCATTAATTTCTGACAAAGCAATCTTTCTGGATCATTTTCAGAATAACTTTGAGACATTTAATAATATAGTGCACTGCCCTCCCCTACTCATGTACTCCTCATCCCATTCATTCAAAGGAAACCCCATTGACCTAGTACTAAGCATTAGGGAAGAACACATTTGTTTCTTTCCACACAAAATGATCTTCCATTGGAGAAACTTTCATAGTCTCTAGCTACCTGTATACTCATTTTTTTTTTAATTTATTTATTTGACAGAGAGATAGCACAAGTAAGCAGAGCGGCAGGCAGAGGGAAAGGGAGAAGCAGGCTCTCTGCTGAGCAGGGAGCTCGATGCGGGGCTCGATCCTAGGACCCTGGGATCATGATCTGAGCCGAAGGCAGCTGCTTAACCGACTGAGCCACCCAGGTGCCCCTATACTCATTTTTTTCTCCAAAGATTTGACCTATCTGATTACAGGACTTAGGAGAATTTGATGGACCTATAACATCTGATTTCTCTGTATCTGGGATCAGCCTGGCAGTAGAAGTCCTGCTCTAAATCCTTCATCTCAAGTTGACCATTAAATTTCATTAAATATACCATCTCTGACCATAGCTTTAGCTTTTCAGTAGTAAAATGTAGCCTCATTCACAAATGAGTGACATATTTTTCTTAATAAATAATAAAGAAGGGACCTATGAAAATATCTTATCTACTTGTATTTAAGTAGATAAACAACTCACTGAAAATATTGGAAACCCAAAGGCTGAAAAGGTTCTTATAAAATCTGTGCTTAGAACTTCTGAGTTTTAGAATCATACTAGCTCAGAGGATCAAGGAGAAATTGGGGTGATTGGAAAAACATGGTTTAATTATCTCAGGTAAGGAACAGCAAAATAATTAAAACAGAAGAAACACTAATTATTCTGTGAAAAGAGAGAAATTTGCTCCAGGGAAAAGTTGAATCTTAGAAAAATATTAAACAGAAATAAATTGGAAAATGATCCACAAGGCCAGGAAAATGAGGTAGATCTGAATGTAACTGCCCTTTTAAAGAGAGTGTCAGGAAAGACAAATGTTGTTCTAGTTGTCACCAACCAGGTAGTCAACTTTGACAAAAGTACAAAATGTCATGATTACAGAAAGTCCAGAATGACTTACCAGACAAGATTCAGGGTCCAGGAAAACACTGAAATTTACCTCCCTTACATGCAGTTGGAGTGGCTAAGACAGGAGTAACTAAAAACCTGCACCTAAGGATTGCTATGGGCATATAAAGTGGTTGCAGAAAACTTGAGATTTTAAAGACCGGAAAGATTACTATAATACACTACAAAAATGACTGAGTTGGTTCTAAAGTGATTCCTTTACTAGTGGGTGGAGTGTAGGATTACCTGTGCCCTGGGCACACATCTGAAAAGTGTATTGAATTAAGATTCCAATAAAAGGTAGAGACAACTTTAAGCAGGGCCATGACTATCCCATAAGGCATAACTATGCAAATTAAAATAAGTTGCTCTGTGCTTCAGGCAGATACAGTGCCATGTAAGGGCACACAGCTCTATGATGGGGATGGAGATTGAATACCTGTTTTTTGCAGCTTACCATGTAAAAACCAAACCTAATAGTTCTGAAATTAACCATACAGAAAGGAAGTTGGGAAGAACTATAGTAAATGGAGTTCAAGCTTGAAGTAGATGTTAGTTTGATGGAAAAATAGCTTACAGGTAGAATTATCCAACACAGGGTGAGGCAGAGGAACAAGGTTTTTTGAGAAGTGGGTATATTTGGCAGGCCTCTATTTCTCACTGAGAGAGACCACTAAGAAAAAATCTAGAAAAGTATGTTAAAACAACATACAGTACAGAAAGTATATAAATTGTAAAACAAAAGTAGGCACACAATTCCAGCAAACAATATCCCTGCATGTGTTAAGGAAAAGAATCAACCTAAGCAGCAGGTTAAATGTTAAGAGCAATCATTTCTACAAAGAAGACATCCAAATGGCCAACAGACACATGAAAAAGTGCTCAACATCGCTCAGCATCAGGGAAATCCAAATCAAAACCTCAATGAGATACCACCTCACACCAGTCAGAATGGCTAAAATTAACAAGTCAGGAAACGACAGATGTTGGCGGGGATGCGGAGAAAGGGGAACCCTCCTACACTGTTGGTGGGAATGCAAGCTGGTGCAGCCACTCTGGAAAACAGTATGGAGATTCTTCAAAAAGTTGAAAAAAAACTACCCTACAACCCAGCAATTGCACTACTGGGTATTTACCCCAAAGATACAAATGTAGTGATCCGAAGGGGCACCTACACCCCAATGCTTATAGCAGCAATATCCACAATAGCCAAACTATGGAAAGGGCCCAGGTGTCCATTCACAGATGAATGGATAAAGAAGATGTAGTGTATATATATATATATATATATATAACAGAATTTGATGCAGCCATCAAAAAGTGAAATCTTACCATTTGCAACAATGTGGATGGAACTAGAAGGTATTATGCTAAGCAAAATAAATCAATCAGAGAAAGACAATTATCATATGATCTCATGGATATGTGGAATTTGAGAAACAAGACAGAGGATCATAGGGGAAGAGAGGAAAAAATGAAACCAGACGAAACCAGAGAGGGAGACAAACCATTAGAGACTCAATCTCAGGAAACAAACTGAGGGTTGATGGAGGGGAGGAGGGTGGGAGGGATGGGGTGGCTGGGTGATAGACATTGGGGAGGATATGTACTATGGTGAGCTCTGTGAATTGTGTAAGACTGATGAATCACAGACCTGTACTCCTGAAACAAATATTACATTATATGTTTATTTTAAAAAAAGAACAATCATTTGATCTTTCCTAAAGGAATAGGGAAATGGTTCTCAATACTGTCTGCACATACTCAGGTACCTAGTGTACTTTAAAATAATAATTAAGCCTCCTGTACTAGTTCAGATCTGTTAATTTAAAAACTGGGTGGAGTGAGATTTTTTTTTTTTTTTAAAGAACTCCCCTACTGTTTTCCAAGTAGAGAGTCCAGAGGCACTGCACTAGAGGCAGATTCTACTACTGCATAATGGTATAGATTGGCATTCTACTCAAGGTCCACTTCATCCAAAGCTAAGAAAAGACAGTGTCTTGAGGCACACATGGTAAAACTATTGTTTACTATTGGGTCTTAGTGGAACACCTTCGGATGGATTAAAAGTTCCTTCAATTTAGGAATCTTCTGGGGGAAATTCCACAGCAGAAACAGTTATGAGTAGTAGGGGTAAAGTTTCCCTGGGAGGCAAGTTTCCCAGGCATAAGCAATTTTACAGCAAGAGACAATAATATTAGCTAAGTGGCAGAGGACAGAAAATGCCTGATGATGAGATAATAGAAAAGTTATGTCACCAGGCAGAGCTCACACTCAATGTTGCACTGGGAAGACAGAGACATGGAGATTCAGGAGGAAATCAAAATTAGTCATCTTAAACTGTTCTGGATTAAGACCTAGAGCCTGGGACTGATGACATTACAAATTTCTGACTATTATCAGAGGGCAAGAATGATTCAAATGCCACTCTCTGAAACAATCTAGTAGAAGTTGGTTTGTATATTTAAAAACTAACCACACTAGTCCTGAAACTGGGCATCAATACAAAACAAAAACAAGAACATTAAAAACTATTTGTCCCATTGATGATGCCACCACTTCTCCAGTCTTTATGAATTACTTATGAAATAAACCAGTAAAATGGCTTTCTGCTCACTCAAATGACCTTTCTCACTCCTTTTCTTTTCTCACTCCTTCGTGGATGCCTGTTCCAGAAACTTAAAATGCTAAAGACCAGAATTCCATCCTTCCTTCTCCTGTAAACCAGCCTTCTTCTCTCTCTACCAACGAACAATTTCATGCATTGGTGAGTTAGCAGATTCAAATTATCTTACATTTGTCTTCCTTCTCTGAGCTTTAATTTTCTTCTCTCATTTGAAAATGTACTAAAATCCCTACCATGATAGGAGATGTAGGGTCTAAAAATTCAATCACATAAAATGCTGGGTCAGGTTTTTGTGAGGTTAATGAAATGACTGGGGTAAGCCTGTATAGCTCATGGTCAGGGACTCTGAGCCTGTGAGATCCAAATCCACCCAAGTCCTGCCTACAATTTGGTGCCACCTGGTGGCAGTTGTCCACTCCGGCCTAAAATATAAATGGTGATAACTCCGTCCTATGACAGGCTAGCACTTCTGGGACAGAAGCAGGGATTCCAAGAATCTGCCTCATAATGGACCTGATTTGTTGACCAAATCTGCAGGGATTGGGCCAGGAGAATAATGAGGATATAAAGATACACCTTCTTAAGATGTAGGTGTCTGCTGTCTCCGTAGTTGGCCTCATCTTACCTCCAGAAGGAAAAGACTAATTTAGACTACTCCCATTTGAGAACAGAGGTTGATCAAAAGATGGGAGCAAATCACTAATTCCACTATTTAAGAATTTGGATTCATTCAGAGTGAGCTATCACAGTGTTTTGCTGTATTATATTTCTGGTTCACGTCTTTTTCTAATTTTGCCATTTAGCTTCTTTTTCAAGACACTGGTCATACTTCTCCTAAGCAATCACAGCAGCCTCTCCGCATGTTTCCCTGAGTCTTCAAGATTTAACTCAAATATAAACTTTTCCTAAATTTTTCCCAGTGTCCTTCCCCTGGATTGCTTGCATGGCCTTCCTCTCTGCCTCCTTAGAATCCTATATAAATATTTATGTAGGGCCTATCAGCCCCCCATAATTTATTGCTTAAGTCATGCACTCTCTTGATCTTGAGCTACTTTAGGGTAATGACCTGTAATCATTTGATTCCTAGCATTGACCATAGTGCCTAGAAAACCGTAGATCATGATCTCAGTGTTACTTTATATATTCCTCCCATTTTACACATTCCTAACAATGCAGATCTTTTCTGTATTGGCCCTCTAGTACTTTAAATATTTTACTCATAGCAGCAGAATTACAGCTTATTTGAGCATACACTGCAAGAATCTTTGTCAAAAGCTGTAACATTTACTCTGTTGATTTAATATAGAAGCTAAATATTGACTCCAGGATATTAATTTTAAAATTACCACTGTCCATATTAAGTCATCTTACCCTTTAACTTTACTTTTTCCTCCTTCTTCTTCACCGGTGTCAGACAGCTATTATTCAAGTATTTTTTGTGCATCTACTATGAGCAAGACATTGTCCCAGGCAATGTGGAGGTCAGAAAAATAAATACTGAAGGAGCTCTTCTCATTCTCTTGGGACTAATATATAGTTAGATAAATGACATTGAAAATGTTGAGAATGACGAGGATAATAAAAAACACTATCAGGGTGCCTGGATAGCTCAGTCGTTAAGCGTCTGCCTTTGGCTCAGGTCATGATCCCAGGGTCCTGGGATCGAGCCCTGTGATGGGCTCTCTGCTCAGTGGGAAGCCTGCTTGTATTCCCTCTCTCGCTGTGTCGCTTTCTGTCAAATGAATAAATAAAATCTTAAAAAAAAAAAAAACTATCATCTTTTCTTAAAATATTTATTTATTTATTTATTTATTTGAAAGGAAAAGGGGAGTGGGGTAGAGGGAGAGAGAGAATCTCCAGCAGACTCCTTGCTGAGCACAGAGCCCAATGCAGGGCTCAATTTTATGACCCTGAGATCATCACCTGAGCTAAAATCATGAGTCAGATGTTTAACTGACTGGGCCACCCAGGCACCCTAACTATCATCTTTTAATAAGCAGACTATGCACCAAGCATCATATTGTTTTATAACAACCTGAAAAGGCATATAACACTTCCCACCCCATAGTTTATTAAATGAGGGAGATATGAAGACACCAAAAATCTGCCCAAATGTATAGAGTAAATTGATGTACAACAAACACTTGACTCTTGACTTTTTAGATGGATGGCCATGTTCTTAACCTTGACATTGCTCACTTACATGTTAAAAAAGACAACATAGGCAGAGTAGAAAATATTGATGTAGAAGATGAAAAGGAAAAAAATTACCTTCAGGTAAACGATAGGAAAAGTTTCACAAAGGAAGTAGGATTTGAACTAGATCCTGGAATCTATGGAGAGAGAAGTGGCAGGGTGAATTAAGGAGATAAGTCTGGGAAAGAGGTGACTAAATATTAAGCTTTATATTGGAGAATTCTAAAGATAATTTTTCTTTGTTTTGTTTTTAATAAATAAAACTCCATTTCTTCCTTCTCAATATGATATTCAAATTAATTTGTCCCAATAAAGATTTTGAGTGCATAAGGAATTCATCTTTTAACTAACATCTTGCCTGGGGCCTTTAAGAAGGTAGAAAATAATTATTCTAGTTCTAGTTTGTGATCATGGGACAGACAATGTAACTATAAAGATCAAAAGTACACACTGTTAGTACCAGTCACACTTTTACTATTCACTGGAAATTAGTATACAAAAATGCTTGTGTTTCTGCATATCATTTTTACTTTTAAGATCAGATAGTTTAAATAGTAACACGGGTTATATTTTCAGTTAGGAAAATAGTAGTAACTTTCTTATGATCCTTAACATAACAGCTAGAGAAGTTCTCTGCTGCCTCATCATTGTGCTAATAGGTCACAGAGAGCAAAAGAATGAGCAAAATAGCAGAAGCCTATATTAATTATAAGTCAACTGGAGAAGAAGTAGGAGTACTAGAGTCATCACATTTTGATATATATGTAAAATCGTTGGTTGCTGATAATATGTTTTACTGGGGAGGGGCATTAAAAGGAATAAATATGTCCCCTTAAAACATTCCAAAGATATCTCAAGATTTCATTTTTTGAGATTTATTGGACTAGGGAAATATTTTTAAAATGCAATGTCCAGTTAGTAGCAGTGACAGAAAAATTATTCATGCAGAAACTATAGCTTTACTTTTTATATTCTAATGTAATCTGTTTTGCCAATGTTAGTTACTATTTGCCAGCCTGTGTTTTTATTCTGTAAGAACAAGGTGTCCATGACCTTTGACCAAGGTAAGGAAACCTCTTTCTGCTTCCCTTGTAGTTTACTTATCCAAAATCTTCTAGCAGTCTACAGCTATATGCCTGAATCAAATGTACTGTCTCTTTGTCCATGAGTCATTTTTCAAATGGGGTAACAAATATGAAAGTACTCAAACTGAATGGCGATTGAGAACTCTATGATACAGTTATTACTATTATTTTTATATTGTCTTCCTACTAGGATACAAAGCTTCCTCCAAGATATCCAGTAATCATCCTTTCTCAAAAAAAAGATGTAATCAGAAGAATTCTCTTGTTGAAACCTCTATTTTGTTGTTTTTTCTTAGACACATCTATGTCTAAAATAAACACATTCTGCCATTCCTTTTTGTGCTCAGATGTATCTCACACGCACACGCACACACACACAAGCACACATGCACACACGGCCAAATTATGTGTGCAGGTCAAAGTTCCACCATACAAACAAAAGTTTTAAGTTGCCATTTTCCTGGTCTTTCTACTTCTCTAAATATATTTTATAAAATATATTCACTGGAACACTAATTTCTCAGAATATTAATAGATTGTATCATAAGAGGTTCTGTGGTTTTAAAAATGTATTAAGTTCAAGTAGTCATTTAAGTGTAGTAATAATAATTTTGATTTCTTTAGTAGTTTCTAGAGAAAATTTAGCATGTAAATAGCTTTAGAAGTACTTTCTCAATCTTTCCATTTTACAGATGAGGAATCAGAAACTTATCTAGAGATTTCACATAAATATTGAAAGTCACACAGTCTGTAGCAGAGCCAAGACCTAAATCAAAACTTTTCTACTCATTTTGAAAATTCTTTTATATTAAAAAAAATAAACTATTATTTTTCAATCTTAGAGTCATTGGTATGTTAATATGTCAATGTATAACATACTGTATTATTCAAGGTTCTACAGAGAACAAGAACCAGTAGAAGATGTGTGTGTATGTGTGTGTGTGTGTGTGTGTGTTTGTGTGAGAGAGAGAGAGAGAGAGAAGGAGAAAGCATGAGAATAAGGAATTGGTTCACATACTACAGATGCTATGAAGATCCAAGATCTGCAGTCACCAAGCTGGAAACCAAGAAGAGCTGAAGGTGAATTTCCAGTCTGATTCCAAAAATATGAGAACAAGGTGAGCCAATGATATAAGTTCAGTCTAAAAGCCAGCAGATTTAAGACTCAGAAAGAGCCAATTTTTCTGAGTCCAAAGGTAGCAGAAAAACCAATGTCCCCACTCAAACAGACAGCAGGAGTTCTCTTTTAGCTTTCTTTTTCTATTCAGGTTGCTTGGATAAGTGCCCAATTAATTGGATAAGGCTCACCCACACTGGGATGGGCAATCTGCTTTACTCAGGCTACTTATTCCAACATTAATCTCATGCAGAAGCACACTCATGGGCACATAGAGAGTAATGTTTGATCAAATGTTGGTCCAATCAAGTTGACAAAATTAACCATCACACATGCTCAGGACTGAAGTGGGGTGGACATAGGAGTATTTTCTAAACATTCTTATGACAAATTCCATCTTTTTGAGGAGCAATTCCCAAGACCAGTGTTGTTTTTTTTTTAATTTTATTTTGTAAGTATATTTGACACACAATGTTAGTTTCAGGCTTACAACATAGTGATTTGACAAGATTATATGTTACGCTATGCTCACCACAAATTTAGCTACCATCTGTCACCATACAACACTATTACAATACCACTGACTATATTCCCTATGCTGTACCTTTTATTTCCATTGTGGTTTTAATTTGTACTTCTTTAATGTCTAATGATACTAAACATTTTTTTTAATTTTATTTTACTATGTTATGTTAGTCACCATACAATACATCATTAGTTTTTGATGTGGTGATCCACGATTCATTGTTTTCATATAACACCCAGTGCTCCATGCAGTACATGCCCTCCTTAATACCCATCACTGGGCTAACCCATCCCCCCACCCCCCTCCCCTCTAAAACCCTCAGTTTGTTTCCCAGAGTCCATAGTCTCTCATGGTTCATCTCTCCCTCCGATTTCCCCCCCTTCATTTTTCCCTTCCTTCTCCTAATTCCTCCATGCTATTCCTTATGTTCCACAAATAAGTGAAACCATATGATAATTGACTTTCTCTGCTTGACTTATTTCACTTAGCATAATCTCCTCCAGTCCCATCCATGTTGATGTAAAAGTTGGGTATTCATCCTTTCTGATGGCTGAGTAATATTCCATTGTATATATGGACCACATCTTCTTTATCCATTCATCTGTTGAAGGGCATCTCGGCTCTTTCCACAGTTTGGCTATTGCGGACATTGCCGCTATGAACATTGGGGTGCATATGGCCCTTCTTTTCACTATATCCATGTCTTTGGGGTAAATACCTAGTAGTGCAATTGCTGGGTCATAGGATAGCTCTATTTTTAATTTTTTGAGGAACCTCCACACTGTTTTCCAGAGTGGCTGTACCAACTTGCATTCCCACCAACAGTGAAAGAGGGTTCCCCTTTCTCTACAACCTCTCCAACATTTGTTGTTTCTTGCCCTGTCAGTTTTTGCCATTCTAACTGGTGTAAGGTGGTATCTCAATGTGGTTTTGATTTGAATTTCCCTGATGGCTAATGATGATGAACATTTTTCATGTGTCTGTTAGCCATTTGTATGTCTTCTTTGGAGAAGTGTCTGCTCATGTCTTCTGCCCATTTTTTGACTTGATTATTTGTTTTTTGGGGTGTTGAGTTTGAGAAGTTCTTGATAGATCTTGGATACCAGCCCTTTATCTGTAGTGTCATTTGCAAATATCTTCTCCCATTCTGTGGGTTGCCTCTTTGTTTTGTTGACTGTTTCCTTTGCTGTGCAGAAGCTTTTTATCTTGATGAAGTCCCAAAAGCTCATTTTTACTTTTGTTTCACTAGCCTTTGGAGATGTATCTTGAAAGAAGTTGCTGTGGGTGATGTCAAAGAGATTATTGCCTACGTTCTCCTCTAGGATTTTGATGGATTCCTGTCTCACATTGAGGTCTTTCATCCATTTTGAGTTTATCTTTTTGTATCAAGACCAATGTTCTATAGAACATCTTTGATATTTGTTGTTCAAGACTTTAGAGACTACATTACATCACACTCCCTTCATAACCTTTGAAAGGTTTGTTCTTCATTCCTCTTGAATCAATGTTTCCTCAGAAAGCAGTAAAATTAATAGAACCTATTAGGATGGAGGGGCTTTCTCTTTTAAGCATCTATGGTATATCATTGCAATAATGATCTCAAATTTGTTCATACCTCTCTCTATCAATGTCCTCCAGTGGTCCCCTCATACACTGATATTAGACTTGGGCATGTTACTTGCTTTGACCAATAAAGCAGCAGTCATGAGACACAACCAAGGACTTAAAAAGTGATTGAACATTTAGGTTTTCCTTGTTTTGCTGATTTTGGAACCTTGCTGGATGAGACAGAGTGTGGCCTAGTCTTCCCCTTCACCTCAGCTGACAGGTAGTCAACCCTCAGAGCTGTGACACCTAGGTGACCAGCACTTGGGTACAATCACTTGAGTAAGTCTGATCACTATCAGCAGAATAACACCATCCTGAATCCAGCCCAAACTGTTAACCTGCAAGTCAACCATTGCTGTTTTAAGCCAGTAAGTCTGTTTTTTTTTTTTTTTTTAAGATTTTATTTATTTGAGAGAGAGTGAAAACGATCACAGAGGGAGAGGGATCGGAGAGGGGGAGGGAGAAGCATACTCACCAGTGAGCAGAGACCCTGATGTGGGGCTCAATCCCAGGACCCTGAGATCATGACCTGAGCCAAAGGCAGATGCTTGACCAACCCAGGTGAGCAGCCCAGGTGCCCCATAAACCAGTAAGTCTTAAGGGGACTTTTTACCAAGAGTTTGGAATTAAAAGACTTAGTTCTACCAAGTTCTGGCTATGTGACTCAGCTTCTGAAAGTCTTGTTCCTCCCTCTTTAAAGTTAAGACAAAATAAAAAATACTAAACAATATTGCCTTAATAAAGCAAATAATGAATTTGGTAAATGTTTGGCAAGCCATAAGTATTCTACACATCAGTTATTATTTTGTGACTCAGCTTCTGAAAACATTGTGAGATTTTATCTGTTATTATTAATTATCACAATGCTAGCTCTCATTGGGATTATTTGTATGATATCATTTGCTGCCCAATCAACCCACTCCTAAACAATTATGCAGATTATTTTGTCCCTTGGCCAGACCTATATGGACCTGGTCCCTAGGACAAGGCAAAAAAAGAAAGGTTTAAAAATGAACAAAGAACCAGAATTTGGTGTTCCTTGTCCAAGGAGTCCCTTATGTTGTTCAAATGGATCTTTGTTGGACATCTTCAGCAAGCCCAGTAAAAGTAGAAATTTTTGCAAAAATAAAGAACTCCGAGGACAGGTCCTGCCAGGCTCTCTACTGTATGGAAGACAGAGAAGCCAGTCTTGCCACATGGTATGAAGTGTATCCTACTTATGCTGATTTTTCCCTGCTTCAGTTTCTTCTACTAAAGTAGGAAAAAAAACTATTGCATAGTATCATTGTGAGGAAGATATTAGTATCAATATAATGATGCATAAAACTATTTTCTTTCTAGTTTCCAATTCTCAATTCTTCAGAATTCTGATTTCAAAAATTACATTTTTATTATAGTACAAATCAGATATTTTAGGAAAAAAGTATGAAGCCAATTTACTTTTTACTTCACTTTTTATATTTACTAACACATCCATCTCAGGATGTGTTATTTACTGACATAGCTTTGGGAAAGTAGATTCTTTAAGATGCTGAGATTGCCTCCAAAAGAGATAATTGAACACTGACTGAGTCTACTATCAAGATAACCTATATGGTAATAGTAATGGAAATTCAAAAGTTTTAAACAGATTTCCAATCTAGGATACCTCTATAAACTTACTTTCTTTTTACATTACCTGACAACAAATGGGGGAAAAAATTACTGATTTCCCTGGCTACAAAATTAATCCATTTTATAACAAGTCAATTTGCATATAAAAGAAGAAAACTGAAATGGAAAAGCTGTTTAAAGTAGTAGATATTGTAGTATGAATCTAGATAGAAATTTAATACAGATTTCAAGGGAAGAAAATGTACTTAATATGCATAAATGATTATCTACAGACATAAAAAGTATCCCTCTTTTATTTTTTAATTTTAATTCCAGTAGTATTATATTCGTTTCAGGTATACAATATAGTGATTAGAACTATTCTATACATTACTCAGTGCTCCTCATGATAAATGTACTCTTAATCTCCTTCACTTATTTCACCTATCCCCCTCCTTCCACCTCCCTTCTGGTAACCACAAGTTTGTTTCTTATAGTTTAAGTCTGTTTTTTGGTTGTCTCTTTTTTTCTTTATTTTCTTTCTGAAATTCCACATATGATATTTGTGGAAATCATTGGTATTTGTCTTTCTCTGACTTATTTCACTTACATTATACTATCTAGATCCATCCATGTTTTTGCAAAGAGCAGGATTTCCTCCTTTTTTATGGCTGAGTAATATTCCATTGTTTATATACCACTTCTTTATTCATGCATCTAGCAATGGACACTTGGGCTACTTACATAATTTGACTATAGTAAATAATGTTGAAATAACATAGGACTGCAAAATTGTTGTTTTTTTTTTAATTAGTGTTTTCATTTTCTTTGGGTTAATATCCAGTAGTGGAATTACTGGATCATATGGTAATACTATTTTTAATTTTTTGAGGAACCTCCATACAGTGGTTGCACCAGCTTCATTCTAACCAATGGTGCATTCTAACCAATGGTGCATTCTAACCAATGGTACATAAGGATTCCCTTTTTTCCAGATCCTCACCAACACCTGTTTGTTTTTCCATGTTTTCAATTTTAGCCATCTGACAGGTGTGAGGTATATCTCACTATGGTTTTGATTTGCATTTCCCTGATGATGGATATGTTGAGCAGCTCTTCATATGTCTGCATGTCTTTCTTAGAAAAAATGTCTGTTCATGTCTTCTATTTATAAATTGGATTATTTGTTCTTTTGGTGTTGAGTTGTATAAGGTGGTTATACATTGTGGATACTAACCTTTTAATGGCTATGCCATTTGCAAATATCTTCTCCCATTCAGTAGTTTCCTTTTAGTTTTATTAATTATTCCCTTTGCTGTGAAGAAGGTTTTTATTTTGATGTAGTCCCAATAGTTAAATTTTGTTTTTGTTTCCCTTGCCTTAGGAGACATACCTAGAAAAATGCTGTAATGGTGGATGTCAGAGAAATCACTGCCTGTGCTCTCTTCTAGGACCTTTATGGTTTCAGGTCTCACATTTAGGTCTTTAACCCATTTTGAGTTTATTTTGTATACAGTATAAGACAGTGGTCTAGTTTCATTCTTTTGCATGTTGCTGTGCAGCATTCCCAACACCATTTGTTGAACAGACTGTCTTTTTCCTATGGTCTATTTTTGCCTCCTTTGTCAAAGATTAATTGCCCATATAACTGTGGGCTTATTTCTGGGCTTTCTATCCTGTTCTACTGATCTATACATCTATTTTGATGCCAGTACCATATTGTTTTGATTACTACAGGTTTGTAGCATATCTTGAAATCTGGGATTGTGATACCTCTAGCCTTGTTCTTCTTTTTCAAGATTTCTTTGGCTATTTATGGTCTTTTGTGGTTCCATACAAATTTTAGGATTAGTTGTTCTAGTTCTGTGAGAAATGTTGTTGGTATTTTGATAGGGGTTGCCCAAAATCTGTGGACTGCTTTAGGTAATAGGACATTTTAACAATATTTGTTCTTCCAATCCATGAGCATGAACTATCTTCCCATTTGTTTGTATCATCTTCAGTTTCCTTCATTTTTGTTTTATAGTTTTCAGAGTACAGGTCTTTCCCCTCCTTGGTTAAGTTTATTACTAAGTATCTTATTCTTTTTGGTGCAATTGTAAATTGCAAATTTACAATTTGCAATTCTAAATTGTAATTGCCCTCTCAGCTGCTTCATTATTAGTGTATAGGAATGCAAAGGATTCCTGTGTACTGATTTTTTTTTTTCTTTTATCCTGTGACCTTACTGAATTCATTTATTAGTTCTAATAGTCCTTTGGTGAGGTCTTTAGGATTTTCTATATATAGTATTAGGTCATCTGCAAAGAATGAAAGTTTAACTTCTTCCTTACCAATTTGAATGCCTTTTATTTTTCTTGTCCGATTGCTATGGCTAGGGCTTCCACTTCTATGTTAAACAAAAGTGGCCAGAGTGGACATCCATGTCATATTCCTGATCTTAGGGGAAAATCTCTGTTTTACCCCATTGAGTATAATGTTAGTCGTATGTTTTTCATTTGTGGCCTTTATTGTATTGAGGTATATTCCCTCTAAACAGCATTGTTGAGGGTTTTCATCATGAATGAATGTTGTACTTTTCAAATGTATTTTCTGCATCTATTGACATGATCATAGCACTTTTATCTTTTCTCTTGTTGATGTGATGTATCACATTTATTGATTTGTGAATATTGAACCACCTTTGTGTGCCAGGAATAAATCCCATGTGACCATGGTGAATGATATTTTTTAAATATATCATTGGATTCTGTTTGCTAATATTTTGTTGTGGATATTTGCATTTATATTCATCGGAAATATTGGCCTAGTTCTCTTTTTTTGTAGTGTCTTTATCTGGTACCAGGGTAATGTTGGTCTCATAGAATGAATTTGGAAGATTTCCTTTCTCTTCAATTTTTTGGTATAGTTCCAGAGAATAGGAATTAACTCTTCTTTAAATGTTTGGTAGAATCCACCTGTGAAGCTGTCTGGTTCTGGACCTTTGTTTCTTGGGAGTTTTTTGATTACTGATTCTATTTCATTGCTGATAATCAGTCTGTTCAAAAAAATCTACTTCTTCCTGATTCAGTTTTGGGAGGTTATATGTCTCTAGGAATTTAACAATTTCTCCTAGATTGTCCAATTTGTTGGCATATAATTTTTTACAATATTCTCTTAAAATCCTTTCTAGTTCTGTATTGGTTGTTATTTCTCCTTTTATTTCTGATCTTGTTTATTTGAGTCCTCTTTTTTTTTTTCATTTATTTTATTTACTTAATTTTTTAGTGAGTCTGGCTAAAGGCTTATCAATTTTGTTGATCTTTCCAAAGAACCTGGTCCTGGTTTCATTGATCTGATCTATTATCATTAATATTATTATATTATTATTATTTTAGTTTCTCGTTTATTAATTTCTTCTCTAGTCTTTACTATTTCCTTCCTTCCACTGGTTTTGGGATTTGTTTGTTCTTTTCTAGCTCCTTTAGGTATAGAGTTAGATTGTTTGAGACTTTTTTGCTTCTTAAGTTAGGGCTGTATTGCTATAAATTTCCCTCTAAAACAGCTTTTGGTGCATCCCAAGATTTTGGACCATTGTGTTTTCATTTTCCTTTGTCTCCACATATTTTTAGACTGCTCTTTAATTTCTTGGTTGGCCCATTCATTGCTCAATAGCATTTTATTTGACCTCCATATTTTCATGCTTTTTCCAGACTTTTTCTTGTGGTTGATTTTTAGTTTCATATTGTCATGGTCTGACAAGATACATGGTGTGTCTTCATTCTTTTTGAATTTGTTAGAACATGTTTTGTGGCCTAACATTGGATCTACTTTGGAGAATATTCCATGTGCACTTGAAACGAATGTGTATTCTGCTGTTTTAGGTGGAATGTACTGGATGTATCTGTTAGAACCATCTGGTCCAATGTGTCAAAGCCACTGTTTCCTTGTTGATTTTATGTTTGGATGATCTACTCATTGATATAAGTGGGGTGTTAAAGTCCCCTATTATTGTATTACTGTCCATTACTTCTTTCGTTTGCTATTAGCTGCTTTATATATTTGGGTGCTCCCATGTTGGGTTCAGAAATATTTATGACTGTTGTATCATCTTGTTGGATTGCTTCCTCTGTGATTGTGCAGTGTCCTTCTTTGTCTCTTTTTACAGTCTTTGTTTTAAAGTCTACTTTGTCTGATATAAGTATTGCTACCCCAGCTTTCTTTCACTCCCCCTTGTATCATAAATGCTTTTTCATTCCTTCACTTTCAATCTGCATGTGTCTTTAGGTCTGAAATGCATCTTTTGTAAACAACATATAAATGGATCTCGCTTTTTTACCCATTCCATCACTCTATGTCTTTAGATTCAAGCATTTAGTCCATTTACATTCAAAGTAATTATTGATAGGTATGTACTTATTGAAATTTTGTGCCTTGTTTTATGGTTGTTTTTATAGTTCTTTTCTGTTCCTTTCTTTTCTTGCTCTCTTTTCTCACAGTTTTCTTTAATGATATACTTGGGTTCCTTTCTCTTTATTTTTTTGCATATCTATTACCCACTTTTGATTTGTGATTACAATTAGGTTTGTATATAACACCTTTTCCATTAGCAGTCTATATTAAGTTGATGGTTGCTTAAGTTTGAACCATTCTTTACTCCTATCTCCCACATATTAGGTATATGGGGTCCTACTTTACATCCTTTCATTCTTTGTATCCTTTGACTAATCTTTATAGATATGCTTAATTTTACTGCTTAAGTACTTTCTACTTTTCTAACTCCTACTTATAGTCTTTTCTTTCTACTCAAGAAGTCTCCTTTAACATGTCTTGTAGGGCTAGTTTAGTGGCCATGAACTCCTTACCCTTTGTTCATCTGCAAAACTCTTTATCTGTCCTTCTATTCTGAATGATAGCCTTGTTGGATAAAATAGTCTTGGTTGCAGGGTTTTTTGTCTTTTTTTTTTTTTCCTTCTTTCAGCAATTTGAATATATAATGCCACTCCCTTCTGGCCTGCAAAGTTTCTGCTGAAAAATCTGCTGATAGCTTTATGAGGTTTCCCTTGTATGTAACTATTCTCTTTTCTCTTGCTGCTTTTAAAATTCTCTACCACTACTTTTTGGCATTTTAATTACTATGTGTCTTGGTTTGGACCTCCTTAGGTTGATTTTGTTGGGGGCACTCTGTGCCTCCTAGATCTGGATTTCTGTTTCCTTCCCTAGATTTAGGAAGTTTCCAGCTATTATTTCTTCAAATTTTCTGCCCCCTTTTCTCTCTCTTCTCCTTCTGGGATCCCTATAATGTGAATGTTATTATACTTGATGGTGTTCTGAATTCTCTTAATCTACTTTTATTTTTTCTTACTTTTTTTCACTCTCCTGACTTGTTTGTTTTCATTACTCTGTCCTCCAGTGGCTGATCTGTTCTTCTGCTTCCTCTAGTCTACTATTTATTATTCCTCTAGTCTACTATTTATTCTATCTAGTTTAATTTCAGTTATTGAGTTCTTCATCTCTGATAAGTTATTTTTTATATTTCTATGTCTTTGTTGAAGGTCTCACTGAAGTCCTCCACTATTTTCTCAAGTCCAGTGATTATCTTTATAACCATTACATTAAATTCTCTATCAGGCATATTACTTATCTGTTTCATTTAGCTCTCTGTGATTTTGTCCTCTTCATTCATTTGGGACATATTACTCTGTCTCATTTTGTCTAATTCTCTGTGTCTGTTTTTATACGTTAGGAAAGTCAGCTGTCTCCTGCTCTTGAAAGTTGTGGCATTAGGAAGAACAGAAAATGTAATGACCTGCAATGCAATGTTTACTATTCACTGGAATCTGGCACTTCAGGGATATCTCCTGTGTGTGTTGCAAGTGCCCTACTGTTGTGGCTGAGCCATCTTTGCCTTCAATCCAATTGTCTGCAATTGCTTTCTTTGCCTGTTGTGAGGAGGGTTTTTTCCCTGTGTTGTTAGTGAGCCAGTCTGGGGCCACCTTGGCCTTGAATTCAGTCAGACCAGGCATTTTCCAGAGATGCAGTAGCACTAAACTGCAAAGTGATTACCCTGGGTTGTCCCCTAAAGTGCTTTCATTGGTGGATGGGGTCTATAGTCAGACCAGATGTCTGCCCCTTGCCCACTGGTTGGGCTGCAGTTGGACTGGAGTGTGTGGTTATCTTCCCCTCTCCCAAGGGCAGGAGTCACTTTAGAGTGGTGCTTGGCCACTGTCAGGGCTGCTTGCACATTGCCAGGGTTGTGGCACTTCTTTGAATGGGCTCTGGCCAAGGGCATATTGGAAGGGTAGGTCCACAGGAGAACACAGGGATGGAGCTTGCAGTGTTAGCAAGGTTTGGGCACGTCTGCCATAGGAAGGGATCTGGAACTGCCTTAGAAAATTCCTGATGCATGGCTAGAGGGGGAGAGTGCAGGAGAGTTTCCAGGGCGGGGTGCAGTGACAGCAAAGTCCATCCTAGTCTGGTGCAGGAAGGGATGTGTAGACAACCCGGAAAACTCTGGTCATAGCTGACCATATAGAAGGGGCAGATCCACAGAAGCTCCCAAGGGCAGAGCATGTTGTTAACAAGCTAGGTAGATAGTGTTGGTGCTGAACTGGTGTCCACAGGTGTATTAGTATCTAGGCTCTGGTGTGGAAAGGGAAATGGTGCCCACCAGCTCTTTTGGTCCTGAAGAAGTCTCCCAAAGATCCCTGCCCCTCCTTAACAGGTTCTGAGATTAGTATAGAAATCCGTCCCCCATATGCCCCAGGTTTTCCAAACTGCTGCTTCTATACTATATCTCTGTGAGGCTGTTTATTGTGCTGTGTCTTTAAGGGTGGGGACTAAGTTTCCTATCACCCTCCAGGCTCTCACAGAGTCAAGTCTACTGATTTTTAATATTCCGGGTGTTAAGTCCCACTGACTATAAGAACTCTCAAAATGAGGACCCTCTGGTTTTCAAAACCAAATATTATGGGAATTCATCTTCCCCATGAGTTAACCCCATGCCTGGGGTGCCTGGGGTGAGGGTTTGTTCCTCATCTCTCTCTACAGCTGCTACATCCTTCCTCCCTCTCTTACTTTAAAAGGTGTCTAAAAGAATCAATATTTTTGCTTATTGGATTTTCCCTATTAAGAATTTGGAAGGAGTATTTTTAACTGAACTAAATTATTTTAGATGAAGAGTCAGAAAAGATTTTTTTTTGCTTTTGTTATTTGCATGAGGACTTTTTATTTTTTCATTCATATTCAGTATTAAGTTCATGACTTTTATCATGCTCACAAAATTTTATTCATGATAGAGTTAAATAGGAACATAGCAGTCATGTATAGTAGCAGAAATCACACTGAAAACTCAACTTACAGAAAATACTATAGCTGTCAATCTTAAAGTGCATACCCTAGAAAAGAGAAGGTATCAAAGAATAAACAGTAAAACATAAAAATAACATAAGCAAAAGGTTTTTTTTTTCTTCTTACTAGATATCATGAATATCTGCTTATTCATAGGATTATCATGTAAAAAGAGATAAGCCAGTAGAAAAAGAAGGTAACACAAGTGAAACCCAAAGAATTCTACTCAAATCTAAATAAGGTCATGACACTAGTTTCCAGAGATGGAGAGTTAAAAAGAGACAGAAAATGAGTCACTGCAAGTACAGGAATAGAAAAGAGCCAAATGAGTACATTGGCCATTTTAGCAGGAAAGTAGTAAGGAAGAATGTAGGCTACACTTAAGAGAATTTGGTAGAGAAGCAATTTGCAACAAATGGAGAAGGTATAATCAAGGAATTTGATCTTGAATGCAAAAGCTAAACCCTGTGACTAATGGAGATGGCAATTCCAAGGGATGGATGCCTTTTTGGGAGTTTGGAGAGTCCTAAACTACAAAAGTTAAGAATGATAAAGAAAACATGATAATAATGTGAGGGATACAATTAGAAATAAATAAAAATACAAGTTAAGGAAATGAAACAAGCAAGGGAATTGGGTGGAAAGAAGGCCATAATGAGAAGTAAGAAAATTATGAAAGGAAAAAATTTCACAGGTAAAACCAAACATACAGTAAAGGTAGTAGATTAATCACTTATAAAGCCAGTATATAGGTTAAAATACAAAAGTAGTAAAATGAATTATATCTGCAAAATTCAGTCAAAAGATATACAAAATTAAAAGATGCAAAATATGACATGATATACAGAAAGCATGGAGGAAGGACTAAAAATTTAGTGCTTTTTGAATGTGTTCAAACTTAAGCAACCATCAACTTAGTAGAAACTGCTATACACATAAGATGTTATAATATGAACCTAATAGTAACCACAAATCAAAACATATAATATATACACAGAAAAATAAATAAAAAGAAAGGAATTCAGGCATAACACAAAAAAGCCATTAAGCTACAAGGGAAGAGAGCAAAAGAAGAAGAAAGGAGCAGAGAACAAAGCAACGAGAAAACAATTAACAAAAAGACAGTAAATACATACCTATCCACCTTACTTTAAATGTAAATAGACTAAATGCTCCAAACAAAAGATATAAGGTAACTAAATGGTTAAAAAAAATAACACCCATCTATTTGCTGCCTATAAGAAACTCACTTCAGGCCTAAAGACAAAGATAGAATGAAAGTGAAGTGCTGGAAAAACATATACTATGCAAATGGAAGTGAAAAAAAGTTATGGTAGCAAAAGTTATATCCAACAAAATAAATTTTAAAACAAAGACTGTATCAACAGACAAAAGGGGCACTACATAATGATAAAAGGATAAATCCCAGAGGATATAACAATGATAAATATCTATGCACCTAACACTGGAGCACCTAAATACATAAAGCAAACATTAACAGGCATAAAGAGAGAAACTGACAATAATACAATAACAGTAGGGGATTTAAAATCCCACTGACATTAATGGATAAATCACCCAAGTAGAAAAAAATATGGAAACAGTGGCTTTGAACAACACATTAGACCAGATGGATCTAACAGGTATGTACATAACATTGCATATCAAAACAGCAGAATGCACATTCTTTTCCAGTGCACATAGAACATTCTCCAGAATACATCACATGTTGGGCCATAAAACAAGTCTCAAGAAATTTAAGAAGACTGAGATCATATAAGCATCTTTTCTGATCACAGTGTTATAAAACTGAAATCAATTATAAGAAAAAAGCTGGAAAGAAAACAAAGACATGGAGGCTAAACAATATGCTTCTAAACAATAAATGGGTCAATTGAGGAACAAAAGTGGAAATCAAAAACCATATGGAGAAAAATGAAAATGAAAACACAATGCTCCAAAATGTTTGAGACACAGCAAAAGCTGATATAAAAGGGAAATTTATAGCAATACAAGCCTAACTCAGGAAACAAGAAAAATCTCAGATAAGCAACCTAACCTTACATCTAAAAGAGCTATAAAAAAGAACAAAGCTCCAAGCTAGTACAAGGAAAGAATAAAGATTGGAACAGAAATAAAGGAAATAGAGACTAAAAATACAATACAAAAGATCAATGAAACAAGGAATGAGTTCTTTGAAAAAAAACAAAAGTTATGAGCCTTCAGCCAAACTCATCAAGAAAAAAAAAGGATTTAATATCAGAAATGAAGAGAATGAACAACTGATACCACAGAAATACAAAGGATTATAAGAGAATAGTATAAAAATTATAAGCCAACATATTAGAGAAGCTAGAAGAAATAGATAAATTCCTAGAAAAACACAATCTTCCAAAGCTGAATCAGGAAGAAATAGAAAAACTGAACAGATAGATTACAAATAATTAAATTGAATCAGTAATTTAAAAACTCCCAACAAACAAAAGTTCAAGACCAGATAACTTCACAGATGAATTCCACCAAACATTTAAAGAAGAGTTGATATCTGTTCTCCTGAAACTACTCAAAAAAAAAAAAAAAAAAAAATCAAAGAATAAGAGCTTCCAAATACATTCTGAGGCTGGCTTCACCCTGATACCAAAACCAGATAAAAACCCTACAAAAAAAACTGAAAGCCAATATCCCTCACAAATATGGATATAAAAATCCTCAACCAAATATTAACAAACTGAATCCACCAACACATTGAAAAAAAAATCATTTACCACAATTAAGTAGGATTTATTCCAGGGATACAAGGATGTGTCAGTGTTCACAAATCAAACAATGTGATTCATCACATTAACAAGAGCAAGGATAAAAACCATAAAATGATCTCAATAGATATAGAAAAAGCATTTGACAAAGTACATCCATTCATGATAAAAACTCAGTAAAGTAGATTTAGAGGGAACATATCCCAACATAATAATGGCCATACATAAAAAATTCAGCTAACATCATACTGAATGGTGAAAAACTGTAAATATTTCCTCTAGGATTAAGAACAAGACAAGGATGTCCATTCTCACCACTTTTATTCAACATACTACTGGAAGTTTTGCTGCAGCAATCAGATAAGAAAAAAAATAAAAAGCATCAAAATTGGTAAGGAGGAAGGTAAATTGTCACTATAAAGAAAATCATAAAGGGGTGAAAAAAAGATGGCAGAGGAGTAGGGGACTCTATCCCAACCTGTCCCTGGAATTGAGCTGGATATCTACCAGACCACTCTGAACACCCACGAAATCAGCCAGAGATGTAAGAAGATAGATCTGGATCTGTACAAACAATATCACAGGCGGTTGGTTTCGAGGTATGAAGCAGGAAGCCATGATTCTGCAGACAGATATCAGAGTATAAATGGAAGGGTGAGGGAGCTGCCATAAGCACTGGTGCCAGGAAGATGAAATAACACAGGAGCTCAAAAGCCTCCCATGCTGGGGACAGGACACAGACTCACAGACTGGTAGCAACAGGGAAAGGACTTTAGGACAGCCCCCCAGACTGAAACCTGGAGCAGCGGGGCTATGTGTGCAAACTGGGGGTGGCTGGCAGTTTTAGAAGCACAAAGGGCAGAGACTTGCCCCCATGCCCCGTCCTGGAGGTGAGGACTGGGAGCTCTGCCAAGGGGCGCACAACCCAAGACACTGCAGTTTATAGCAGCACAGACAGAAACAGATAGCGTGGCCTGCAGAGCTCACTGAAGAACAGACTGCAATTTCTCTGCTCTAAGGCAGAGGGTTGAAAATAATCTCTTCTGCTCTGACTCTTGGAAGAGACACACAAAGCCACCAGGGAAAGCCGCCAGAGAACAAAAGCCCCAAAAAACAGTTTTCACTTAGCCCATTCCCTGCCACAGGGGGCAGGGCAACTCTGCCCAAACAGGGTTACCTGAGTAACAGTGCAGCAGGCCCCTTCCCCAGATGACAGGCTAGGAGAACAAGAGAACAGCAACCCTAAGGTCCCTATAAAACAGGTGCATCTTGCTTGGGTTGTGGTCAATAATTTGGACTCTGTACATTCCTTCAACCACCCCTCAACAGAATGACTAGGAGGAAGAACCCCCAAAATAGGAAAGACTCAGAGACTGTGACTTCTGCCACAGAATTACAAATGGATACAGATATAACCAAGATGTCAGAAATGGAATTCAGGGAGCAATTGTGAAAACAATAGCTAGAATGGAGAAATCGATTAATGGCAACATAGAGTCTCTAAGGGCAGAAGTGAAAGCTGAACTGGCAGAACTTAAAAATGCTATCAGTGAGATCCAATCTAATCTAGATAATCTAACAGCTGGGGTAAGCAAAGCAGAACAAATTAGTGATCTAGAAGACCAATTGATAGAAAAGAAGAAAAAAGAGGAGGCCAGGGAGAAAAAAACTCAAAATCCATGAAAACAGAATCAGAGAAATAAGTGACACCACAAAACGTTCCAATGTCAGAATTGTTAGGATCCCTGAGGGGGTGTAGAGAGAGAGAGAGGACTAGAAGATATATTTGAGCAAACTGTAGATGAGAACTTCCCTAATCTGGGGAATGAAACAAACATTCGTGTCTTAGAGGCAGAGAGGACCCCTCCCAAGATCAAGGAAAACAGGCCAACGCCTCCCTCGGCATGTAATAGTAAAACGTGCAAATCTCAGAACCAAGGAATCTATCTTAAGGGCAGTCAGGGGGAAGAGATTCCTTATGTACAGAGGGAGGAACATCAGAATAACATCAGACTTATCCACAGAGACCTGGCAAGCCAGAAAGGGCTAGCAAGACATATTCAGGGTATTCAATGAGAAGAACACGCAGAACAAGAATACTTTATCTGGCAAGGCTATCATTTAGAATGGATGAGAAGATGCAGAGCTTCCAAGACCGGCAGAAACTGAAAGAATATGTGAACACTAAGCCGGCCCTGCAAGAAATATTAAGGGGGGTTCTATAAAAGGAGAAAGACCCCAAGAGTGATATACAACAGAAATTTACAATCTATAGGAACAAGGTCTTCACAGGCAACATGATGACAATTAATTCATATCTTTCAATAATCACTCTCAACGTGAACAGGCTACATGCTCCCATAAAATGGCACAGGGTTGCAGATTGGATAAAAAGACAGGACCCATCCATAAGTTATCTACAAGAGACTCATTTTGAACCTAAAGATACATCCAGACTGAAAGTGAAGGGATGGAGATCCATCCTCCATGCCAAGGGACCTCAAAAGAAAGCTGGGGTAGCAATTCTTATATCAGACAAATTAGATTTTAAGCTAAAGACTGTAGTTAGAGACACAGAAGGACACTATATCATTCTGAAAGGGTCTATCCAACAAGAAGATCTAACAATTGTAAATTTCTACACCCCCAACATGGGAGTAGCCATCTACATAAGCCAACTGTTAACCAAAATAGAGTCATATTGATAATACATTAATTGTGGGAGACCTCAATACTCCACTCTCAGCAATAGATCATCTAAGCAGAAAATCAACAAAGAAACAAGAGCTTTGAATGACACACTGGGCCAGATGGACCTCATAGATATATACAGAACATTCCACCCTAAAACAACAGAATACTCTTTCTTCTTGAGTGCACATGGAACTTTCTCCAGAATAGACCACACACTGGGTCACAAATCAGGTCTCAACTGATACCCAAAGATTGAGATTATTCCCTGCATATTCTCAGACCATAATGCTCTAAAACTGGAACTCAATCACAAGAAAAAATTTGGCAGAAATTCAAACACTTGGAAGCTAAAGACCACTCTGCTCAAGAATATTTGGGTCAATCAGGAAATCAAAGAAGAACTTAAACAATTCATGGAAACCAATGAGAACAAAAACACATCGGTCCAAAACCTATGGGATACTGCAAATGCGGTCCTAAGGGGGAAATACATAGCCATCCAAGCCTCAGTCAAAAAATAGAAAAATCCCAAATTCACCAACTAACTTTACACCTTAAAGGACTAGAGAAAAAGCAACAAACAATGCCTAAGCCACACATTAGAAGAGAAATAATTAAGATTAGAGCAGAGATCAATGAATTAGAAACCAGAAACGCAGTAGATCAGATCAATGAAACTAGAAGCTAGTTCTTTGAAAGAATTAATAAGATTGATAAACCACTGGCCAGACTTATCCAAAAGAAAAGAGAAAGGACCCAAATTAATAAAATTATTAGTGAAAGGGGAGAGATCATGACTAACACCAAGGAAATAGAAACAATTATTAGAAATTATTGTCAACAACGATATGCCAATAAATTAAGCAACCTAGAATAAATGGATACCTTCCTGGAAACGTATAAACTGCCAAGACTGAAACAGGAAGAAACTGACAACCTGAATAGGCCAATAACCAATAACGAGATTGAAGCAAGTGCTCCAAAACCTCCCAAAAAACAAGAGTCCAGGGCCTGATGTATTCCCCAGGGAATTCCACCAAACATTCAAAGAAGAAATAACACCTGCTCTCCTGAAGTTGTTTCAAAAAATAGAAACAGAAGGAAAGCTTCCAGACTCATTCTATGAGGCCAGCATTACCTTAATCCCCAAACCAGGCAAAGACCTCATCAAAAAGGAGAATTTCAGACCATATCTCTGATGAATATGGATTCCAAAATTCTCAACAAAATCCTAGCTAATAGGATCCAACAATACATTAAAGGACCATTCACCACAACTAAATGGGATGCAATGGTGGTTCAACATTCACAAATCAATCAATGTGATAGAACACATTAATAATAGGAGAGAGAAGAACCATATGGTCCTCTCAATTGATGCAGAAAAAGCATTTGACAGAATACAACATCCTTTCCTGATTAAAACTCTTCAGAGTATAAGGATAGAGGGAACATTCCTCAAGTTCATAAAATCCATCTATGAAAAACCCACAGTGAATATCATCCTCAATGGGGAAAAGATGAGAGCCTTTCCCTTAAGACCAGGAACACATCAAGGATGCCCACTCTCGCCATTATTGTTCAACATAGTACTAGAAGTCCTAGCAACAGCAATCAGACAACAAAAAGAAATAAAAGGTATTCAAATTGGCAAAGAAGAAGTCAAACTCTCTCCTTTCACAGACGACATGATACTTTATGTGGAAAATCCAAAAGACTCCACCCCCAAATTCCTAGAACTCATCCAGCAATTCAGTAATGTGGCAGGATACAAAATCAATGCACAGATATCAATTGCTTTCTTATACACTAACAATGCAACTGTAGAAAGAGAAATTAGAGAAATGATTCCATTTACAACAGCACCAAAAACCATAAGATACCTCAGAATAAATCTAACCAAAGAGGTAAAGGATCTATACTCTAGGAACTACAGAACACTCATGAAAGAAACTGAAGACGACACAAAAAGATGGAAAAATATTCCATGCTCATGGATCGGAAGAATAAACGTTGTTAAAATGTCTAAGCTACCCAGAGCAATCTATACCTTCAATGCCATCCCGATCAAAATTCCAATGACATTTTTCAAAGTGCTGGAACAAGCAATCCTAAAATTTGTATGGAATCAGAAAAGACCCCGAATTGCCAAGGAAATGTTGAAAAAGAAAAACAAAGCTGGGGGCATCACGTTGCCTGATTTCAAGCTATATCACAAGGCAGTGATCACCAAGACAGCATGGTACTGGCACAAAAACAGACATATAGACCAATGGAACAGAATAGAGAACCCAGATATGGACCCTCAACTCTATGGTCAAATAATCTTCAACAAAGAAGGAAACAATATGCAATGGAAAAAAGTCTCTTCAATAAATGGTGCTGGGAAAATTGGACAGCCACATGCAGAAGAATGAAACTCAACCATTCTCTAACACCATACACAAAGATAAACTCAAAGTGGATGAAAGACCTCAATGTGAGACAGGAATCCATCAAAATCCTAGAGGAGAACATAGGCAGTAACGTCTTTGACATCGGCCACAGCAACTACTTTCAAGATAATCTCCAAAGGCTAGTGAAACAAAAGCAAAAATGAACTTTTGGGACTTCATCAAGATAAAAAGCTTCTGCACAGCAAAGGAAACAGTCAACAAAACAAAGAGGCAACCAACCCACCAAATGGGAGAAGATATTTGCAAATGTCACTACAGACAAAGGGCTGATTTCCAAGATCTTTCAAGAATTTATCAAACTCAACACCCAAAAAACAAATAATCAAGTCAAAAAATGGGCAGAAGACATGAACAGACACTTCTCCAAAGAAGACATACAAATGGCTAACAGGCACATGAAAAAGTGTTCATCATCATTAGCCATCAGGGAAATTCAAATCAAATCCACACTGAGATACCACCTTACAGCAGTTAGATTGGCAGAAACTGACAAGGCAAGAAACAACAAATGTTGGAGAGGTTGTAGAGAAAGGGGAACCCTCTTTCACTGTTGGTGGGAATGCAAGTTGGTATAGCCACTCTGGAAAACAGTGTGGAGGTTCCTCAAAAAAGTAAAAATAGAGCTATCCTATGACCCAGCAATTGCACTACTAGGTATTTACCCCAAAGACAGAGATATAGTGAAAAGAAGGGCCATATACACCCCAATGTTCATAGCAGCAACGTCTGTAATAGCTAAACTGTGGAAAGAGCCGAGATGCCCTTCAACAGGTGAATAGATAAAGAAAATGTGGTCCATGTATAAAATGGAATATTACTCAGTCATCAGAAAGGATAAATACCCAACTTTTACATCAACATGGATGGGACTGGAGGAGATTATGCTACGTGAAATAAGTCAAGCAGAGAAAGTCAATTATCATATGGTTTCACTTATTTGTGGAACATAAGGAATAGCATGGAAGACATAAGGAGAAGGAAGGGAAAAATGAAGGGGGGGGGAATTGAATGGGGAGACGAACCATGAGAGACTATGGACTCCGAGAAACAAACTGAGGGTTTCAGAGGACAGGGGCGTGGGGGAATGGTAAGCCCAGTGATGGGTATTAAGACCAGTGGATAAAAGGCCTGCATGAAGCAATGCATGGAGCACTGGGTGTTATACAAAAACAATGAATTGTGGATCACTACATCAAAAACTAATGATGTATTGTTTGGTGACTAACATAACATAATAAAATTAAATTAAATTAAAAAAAAGAAAAGAAAAAAAGAAAATCATAAAGACTCCACTAAAAAACTAATAGAACTGATAAATGCATTCAGTTAAGTTGCAAGATATAAAATTTATATACAGAAATCCATTATAGTTCTATACATTCATAACAAAGTAGCAGAAAGAGAAATTAAGAAACCAATCCTATATTTGCACCAAAAATAATAAAATACCTAGGAATAAGCTTAATCAATGTGGTGGAAGACATACTCTGAAAACTATTAAACTGATGAAAGAAATTGATGATGACACAAACAAATGGGAAGATATTCTATGCTCACAGATTAGAAGAATTAATATTTTTTTTCACTACATCAAAAACTATGTACTATACAGGGCTAACTGAACATAGAAGAATTAATATTGCTAAAATGTCTCTACTACGCAAAGCCATCAGATTCAATGCAATCGGTATCAAAATACCAAGAACATTTTTCACAGAACCAGAACAAATGTTACTGAAATTTGTATGGCACCACAAAAGACCCTTAATAGCCAAAGCAATCTTGAAAAAGAATAACAAAGCTGCAGTTATCACAATCCCAGATTTCAAGATATACTACAAAGCTCTGGTAATCAACAGTGTGGTACTGGCATAAAAATAGACACATAGATCAATAGAAGAAGATACAAGCCCTGAAATAGACCAACACTTACATGGTCAATCTCAACAAAGGAGACAAGACTGTATAATGGGGAAAAGACAATATCTTCAACAAATAGTGCTGGGAATGCTGGACAGCAACATGCAAAAAATGAAACTGGACCACTCTTACACCTTTCACAGAAATAAAATGGATTAAAGACCTAAATGTGAGATCTGAAACTATAAAACTCCTGTAAGAAAACATAGGCAGTAATCTTTTTGCCATAGGCCCTAGCAACATTTTTTCTAAATACATCTCTTCAGGCAAGAGAAACAAAAGCAAAAATAAACTATTGTTACTATACACACACACACACACACACACACACACACAGCTTTTGCACAGCAAAGGAAACCATCAACAGAAGAAGACACCCTACTGAATGGTAGAAGGCATTTGCAAATGATAAATCTGATAAGGGATTATTATCCAAAATATAGAAAGTACTTATAATACTCAACACTAAAAAAAAAAAAAAAAAAAAAATCCCATTTAAAAATGTGCAGAGAACCTGAATAGACATCTTTCCAAAGACATAAAGATGACCAACAAACATATGATAGGATGCTCAACATAATTATTTACCAAGGAAATGCAAATCAGAACAAGTATCACTTTACAGCTGGTCAGAATAGCTAGAATCAAAAAGACAAGAAATAACAAGTATTGGCAAGAATGTGGAGAAAATGGAACCCTAATGCACTGTTGGTGGTAATATAAATTGGTGAAGTCACTGTGGCCAACAGTATAAAGTTTCCCCCAAAAATTAAAAATAGAAATGCCATATGATCCGGTAATACCAGTACTGGGTACTCTGCACCAAAAGAAAACAAAACACTAAACTGAAAAGATATATGTACCCCTATGTTTGCTGTAGTATGATTTACAATAGCTAAGATATGGAAGCTACCTATTAATTTTTCACATATGGTATTTCTATCTGATTAATCTTATTGTGTTTAACTTGTATTCTCACTACTGTTTTTTTGGTGTTCTTTGCCATTTTACTTATCAGTTTTAGAATTTTTCTTCTTTATCAATTTGATCTTCCTTCAATGTATTAATTAGTATTTTTGTATGGTAATTATGTGCATATAGCTCAGTGATATTTATTCTTCCTAAAATCAGAATTAGGTAAATAAACATTCAAGCACACAGTTCTTACAGTCACTACCTACCTACCTACCTACCTACTGCCATCTGGCCTCAGAACTGGTAATTTAGTATTTTTGAGTTTCATGGTGCTGCTAGATGCTTGCATGGTGTTTGGCTGGAGTAACCACATCAAAACCACACTAGGCTGTTAACACACCTGCTAGAGACTGAATGTTTGTGTTCTTCCAAAATTCATGGATTGAAAACCTAATCCTGAGGTGATGGTATTTAGGACTTGGGCCTTTGGGAGGTGATTAGATCACGAGGGTGGAGATCTTATGAATGGGATCAGTGACCTTATAAAAGAGGCCCCAGATAGCCCCTGAGCCCCTCCCCTATGTGAGGACATAGCAAGAAACGGTAGTGTGTGACTCAGATGAGGGTCTTTACATGAACCTGATCATGCTGGCAACTAAGCTTGGACTTCCAGCCTCCAAAACTGTGAGAAATAAATTTCAGTTGTTTAAAAGCCACCTAGTCTGTGATATTCTGTTATAGCAACCGAACTGACTAAAATAATACCTAAGAATGTGTTCAATGAATAAATTAAGTCAATACATTTTTTTATTTTTGTGTAAGTTATAACTATAGTAATAAAAATGGGACTTAACTATATTAATTCTAAATTCTCAGTATGTTTCCACGAGGGCCGTTAAAAAAAAAAATAAATGTATTTTGATATTGTGCTTCTTTCAGTTTTTGTCTGTTATTTTGTTTTGTTTTGTTTTGTTTTTGTTTTGTTTTGCTATGAAACAAATTGCCACAAACAGAGGTACAAAATAACATACATTAACTATCCTTTGTTCAAAAGTCAGCTGTGAGCTAGCTGGGACCTCTACTCACGGTGTTAGTTATTGCTGTGTTTTCCTTTAACGTTCCGTATTCTCTTCCAATCTTACCCGTTGTTGGCAGATTTCAGTTCCTTATAATTGTAGAACTGGAATCCCCCATTTCCTTCTAGATGTCAATCAGAAACCACTCTCAGTCTTAGAGACCACCTTGAATTTCGTGTCAGGCAGCCATCTCAATAGGCATTTCACAGTATGGTTTTTGTCTCTCCAAGGTCAGCAGGAGAAATGTCTCCTGCTTTGAACCTTTCTGACCCCTTTTTATGGCTCACATGATTAAATTAGGCTGAATCAGGATAATCTCTCTTTTGATTAACTCAAAAACACTGATTAGGAACCTTAATTACATCTTTAAAATCCCTCTGCTATATAATGTAACATAATCACAGGAGCAATATCTCATCATAGTCCCTCTTAAAGGAGATGTGATATAGGGTATGTATACCAGCGTGGTGGGAATCCTGGGGGCTAATTTAGGATTCTGCCTACCACAGCTATAATTTGGATATTTTGGAAGTTTAACTTGGATGTTTATGATAATTTTTAAGCTACACAAATGATCAGAGATTCAAGAATAAAACTTCTAACATGTACTCAGAAGTTGCCACCTATAGTGACCACACATGATTTAACTGCCTGCAATGATCAAAGAGGAGTATTTGTTCTGAGTATATAAATAAAATTATTAGCATTTTGTTGAATTGTCTAATGAGCTACAGATGTTTATATTGAGAGTCTGGTTAAAAATCTGGCCACACAAATTTTTAAAAGAAAAATATGAAACTGCAGATTTCAGTTGTCACATGTAAATAGATTGGAAGTTGTCACTTCCATTCTTATAAGAAAAATCTGAATAAACCAAAAGTCAATGACTTTGTTAACCTGAGAACTGAGGTCTCAGGGCAACTTGTCACCCCAAAGACTGGTTACAAAAATACAGAGTCACAACTGAGATCTGCTTAACTAGAACAGAAGGTGCTAGAGTCACAGACCGGTAGGAACACTTAAATGGTAATTTGATGAACTGCTGAAGGCTGAGCATGGACTAGCATGAGAGTGACATGGTCCTGGAAACTGAAGTCTTAAAGAGCTCCTCACACTGTCATAGGTTTTACCCTCAGGTTCCATACCAGAATCTGATAGTGAAGAGCCAAGAAAAACCCCCTTGTGGCTCTTACAGGAGGAGGAAAGAGCAATTAGGAAATATACACAGAACAAATACCTACTCTGAGGGGGTGGGGGGGAAGACTTTACTTTACCAGAACCTTACCTTGGGGTGGTGGTGGGGGGGTGGAGAACTCATCCTTTCCACTACCTGTAAGCTCCCCTATCACACCAAAGGAGTGACTGAGGGGGTGCTAGGGAGTGAAATGTTGTATACTGGAGAAACACTTGTGAGGGTCACATGAACCTAGAGATACAAGTCTACTGAATGAGGTTTAATCAGAAGATTATAGAACACTTTCCCTCCCTAATACCATACCACAACACCAACAGAGTCATATTGTAATCACAGAGGATTACCACTTATCCAACTACAAGATAAGCCCATCTTTGAAAAGGAACACTTTAGGAAGTCCAAAGTGAAAAGCAAAGATAAAAACAAGAAATAGGAAGGCCCCTGGCATCTACACCTATAGTAAACACTGAACACAGCCCAACTCCTAGCCATATTAACATAAAACTCCAAGCTATACACATACTTACTTCAGTTCTAAATTATACAATACATCATATCCAAAAAGTTATATTCACCAAGATAGACCACATTCTGGACAATAAAAAAACAACTAAACATAAAATAAAAATAAATACTAAAATTTAGAAGAATAGAAATCATACCAGGTATGTTCTCAGATCAAAATGGAATTAAACTAGGGGTGCCTGGGTGGCTCAGTTAGTTAAGCATCTGACTCTTGAATTCGGCTCAGGTCATGATCTCAGGGTCTTCAGATCCAGCCCCATGTCAGGATCCATGCTGAGCATGGAGCCTACTTAACAATGAATCATGGATCACTACATCAAAAACTAATGATGTATTGTGTGGTGACTAACATAACATAATAAAATTAAATTAAATTTAAAAAAAAAAGATTCTCTCCCTGTCTCCCTCTGCCCTTCCCCTATGCTCTTACTCCCACGCTCTCTATAAATAAATAAATAAGTAAATAAATAAAGCAGGCAAGCAAGCAAGCAAGCAAGCTAAATGGAATTAAACTAGAGATTAATAACAAAAAGATACCTGGAAAATGCCAAATATTTGGAGATTAAAGAAAACATGGATCACAGACACAGTCTGGAGGGAAATTCAGAAGAGTATTTTGAGCTAAATGATAATGAAAATACAACCTATCAAAATTTGTGAAATGCAGTGAAAGTATTGCTTGGAAGAAAATATGTAGCATTAAATGCTTAAAGGAGGTTGAAAAAAATGTCAGCAGAAAAATCGATGGAATTGAAAACAAAAAAACGTAGAGAAAAAGCAACAAAACCAAAAGCTAATTATTTGGTAAATAAATTGATAAACCTCTTGCCTGCCTAAGCAAAACAAAGAGAGAGTGTAAAGAGCCAGAGAAGTTCCAATATCAGAAATGATATGCAACCATACAATAATTCAGCAATAAAAAGAAATGAGCTTTCAAGCCACTCAAAGACATGGATGAATTAAAAATACATATTGCTAAGTGGAAGAAGCCTATCTGAAAAGCCTAAATCTTGGAGACTCCAATTACATGAATTCTGGAAATGGCAAAATTAAAAAGATGGTAAATAGATACGTGGATGGCATTTGTTTAAATAGGTTTAAAAAATTAGGGACATTTATTTTTTTTAGGAGAATAAAGCTATTTTTCATGGTACTGTAATGATGGATATGTGAAAATATGCGTTTGTCAAAACCCATAAAATGTTATGGCACAAAGAGTAAACCTAAATGTACATATATTTTTAAAAAACTATTTAGGAGATTGCAGGACCCCAGAATAGAACTCAGTACATGACAAAACAATTTAATTGTATTATAATTGTTTGAAACACCTTCACAGCAAGGGATGGGAAGAAAAGTTGCTGACCAAATTTTGAAAATCAGTAGAATGAGTAAGATAAAAGCAAAAAGAACTGTACATAAGTATCATACTATAGC
Source organism: Halichoerus grypus (assembly GCF_964656455.1). NCBI lineage: Eukaryota > Metazoa > Chordata > Mammalia > Carnivora > Phocidae > Halichoerus > Halichoerus grypus. The sequence continues at coordinate 48,176,416 of NC_135714.1, forward strand.
TGATAGCGTTGTTTTCTACAGAGGTTAACAATTCCGATACCTTTATACACGTGTACTGGTATGTAATAATGAAATAAATGGATAGCAGACGGTGGGAGTGAGGTTTCTCACTGATTGCTGGGTTGGAAGATTACAAACAAGCAAGGGGAGAAGACTAGAAAGGTCCATGTGGTAACTGATTAGAGTTGAAGACACTGATAGGAACTTTAGTTTAATATTCATTAATATACATCTATAGATATTTATAGATGTATATTATTACATGCACAAATACATTTTCTTGCTCTCTCAGCTGAGAGGGCCTAGAATCAGCAGCACCCCAATAGCAATAAGCACAGCTAGCACCCAGATCTTGGTTTCTAATACCATTCTGCAATAAAAAGGAACAGTCTTCTTGGAAAATGGATGGTCTAGGGCTGGGTCAGGAAATATACAAAAACAGCTTAAAGCATCTTATAGTGCCAGGGAATAAGAATTTTTTGGGGGGGAATAGGAAATTATTCAAAAAATTAAATTTAATTTAAATTATTAAAAAAATAATTTAAAAAGAATAAAGGGAGTATGTCAAAGAGACACAAGAGCCAAGTAAAAGAGTTCCCAATGGACAAAATTATAATTTGTGAGACAAAATTAAATAGTATTAGATTATAATCAAAAGTATAAAATAATTGTCCCTGGAGTATATACTGATATATGTGATTAAATAAATAAATGTAAAAGAATTCTAAATAATTTATGTAGATACTCTGTCCTCCAAGACATGGAGTGTAACTCCCCACTACTTACATGTGGGCAGTGAAGTTACTTCCTCCCAGAGAACACAGTATGAAAAGGGAGGTGAAAGAGTAACTCCACAGTGGAGAAAACTGACAAGCACTACATCAGCTAAGTGATCAAGGTTATCATCAATGATGTCACACTGATACTATGTACAGTTGATATGATGTGATAAAAATAGCATTTTACCTCTGCGGGCTTCTGCCCAAAAATGCATTACCCCAGTCCAATCATGAGATAAACATAAGAAAAATTTCAACTGATTCTACAAAATACCAAATTAGTACTTCTCAAAAGCATAAAGGTCGGGGCGCCTGGGTGGCTCAGTCGTTAAGCGTCTGCTTTCTGCTCAGGTCATGATCGCAGGGTCCTGGGATCGAGCCCCGCATCAGGCTCTCTGCTCTGCAGGAAGCCTGCTCCTCCCTCTCCTACTCCCCCTGCTTGTGTTCCCTCTCTCGCTGTGTCTCTCTCTGTCAAATAAATAAAATCTTTAAAAAAAAAAAAAGCATAAAGGTCAGTAAAAACAAGGAAAGTCTGAAAAGCTGTCATAGTCAAGAGGAGCCTTATGTAAAATGATTACTAAGGGTAATATGATATCCTGAATGGAACACTGGGACCAAAAAGAAGAAAGGAGGGAAGGAAGGAAGGGAGAGAGGGAGGGAAAGAAGAGAAAGAAGACGAAAGAACAGTAGTTAAATAGTAAAGAAATATGGGTAAAGTATGGACTTAATTAATGTATAAACATTGATTCATTAATTGTAACAAATGTACTATAAGATGTTAATAGAAGAAACAGAGACATATGGGAATACTCTATGCTATCTTCACAATTTTTTTATAACATGAAACGGTTTTGAAATTTTTTAAAAATGAAAAATATGATTTAAACAATCTATTATGGACTGATTATACTCCTCCTACTCCTGCAAATTCATGTATTGAAGTGCCTATCTCCCAGTGTGGCTGTATTTAAAGTTAGGGTCTTTATGGAGGCAGTTCAGGTTAAAAGAGGTGATAAGGTGTGGCCACTAATCTTATAGTACTGGTATCCTTATAAGGAGAGGAAGAGATGTTACTGGGTCGCGGGTTCTTGTCCCATATGCACAAAATTGAATACCTGAGACCAGAATGGGAAGATAAAGTTTATTGAATGGGTAAGTATGGTACACTGTGGAGAGTGAAAGTGGGCCACGGCCAGAACAAGAGAAGATGTAGCTGCATTCTTTTAAGCCTGCTTTGTGTATATATAAATTTGGCTTTGATTGACATTTTTGATTGACAGCTGGCGGTCATAAACATTTTGGCTTCTGCCCAGGTGCCTACCCGTGATGCATTCTGTTATAATTGTATTTATTTATGCATTGTATATTAATGAATGTCTAATGAGCTTCTGTAGGGCAAGTTGCTCCCTGTGCACATGCTCAGCACTTGGAAGTCCCTCCGTGAATTTTGAGCCAGCTCTGTAGCTGGGCCTTTCCTGTTCTGTTAGTCCTTAGAGGTGGCTCTGAAGGTCTGGCTGTTAACCCTTGGGGTGGCACGGAGGGTGTGGCCAGCACTTGCTTTATCCCTCCTCACTCATGTCTAAGTAACTGCCTAACAGAGACACCAGAACTCTCTCTCTTCCTCTCCCTCTCTCCATATGCACATGGAGGAGAGGTTATGTGAAGACACAAGAAGGCAGCCATCTATAAGCCACAAAGAGAGGTCTCTGCAGAAACCCATCTGCCAACCCCTTGATCTGGGACTTCTGGCCTCTAAAACAGTAAGAAAATAAATTTCTGTTGTCTAAGCTACTCAGCCTGTGATTTTTGTTATGGCAGTCCAAGCAGATGAATACATAGTCATTTGCAGTGATATCAACTTAAGTACAATAAGTTTGGAAAGAGATGCCAAAGAAATCTTAGAGGACTAGAAGAAATATTCATTAAATGTAAATATATTTTAAGATATTAATGGATATGCTATTTCATGTACGACAGAAATAAAAATAAAATGCATGTGCCTATTGTCAGAAAACTGATGTTGAATGATGAACAAGCTTAGCATTCAGAGAAAAAAAGTTGCGCTTAGGCAGCAGCCCAAACTAACTCACCCACAGTCGAATAATTTCTATGTGTTTTTAGCATTTCGTGGTGCTAGGAGGTTGAATATGTTGCTTCATTCAAACAATGCATATTATTATTTTTAAAAATATAGTAATTGAAGTTAGTAATAAAGTGAGCTAACCTTTGTAATTAACCTTTGCAATCTACTTAATTTGGTGATCAAATTATCATCCGACTTGTGATTTAACTATTTTTCTATGTGCCTGTACCTTTGGATAAGCCTCTCTTCCTCCTGCTACTTTGGTTTGGATGAATATAGTCTTAAAAGAGTATATAAATTAAATATAGTTTCACCACCACCATTAGGCATTTAATTCACACTTCTCATTTATGAAAAGTTACGCCCTAACTAGAGAAATAGCCAAAATTGCAAAGTTATACTAAATTAATATGTAATAGTTTTGCTGGCTGCAAATTCAAATAATGATGCTTGAGCGTATAGTGACTGTCCCTATTAAAAATATTAAATATCTGCCTTCCTTTTTGGACTTAATTCAACAGAATCAAAGTAATTTTCCATTTTACTTTAGAGAATGGATTTTAGAATTTCCACCCACTCCAGAATCAACATTATTTGGAGCGTTTGCAAATCAGTTTTAATTACAGCTCTTCTCAAAGAAAAATGAATTATATAAAAGTTCATTTGAGTAGGAACAATATAAAGCTATTAACTCATTGGACTCTGCTCATTGAGGTGTGATTCTTAATAACCTTAGTTAAATATCAGTGTTCTTCTATTAACTATAATAGCTAATAATTGGGGCTTAGGACACTAAAATTATTCATAGAAAATGTACACTTCTGAAATAGTAGATGACAGTTCACCATTTATGTCCTTTTCTGAACTAGAACATAAGTTCTTTGGTGGAAGGTATCTTTGTTTTATCTACTACTCTATCCTTAGCACTAGAAAAACACTTATATATAATATGCAGTCAATAAATACTTGTTTAATGAATGAATGTGACCATTACGACTTTCACAAAAAAATATGAACTTGAAAATCATATATTTTTTCATCTGAGTAGACATTTTTCCAAGGAAGACATTTAATGGCCAACAGGTACATGAAAAGTTGCTCAATATTATTAGGGAAATGCAAATCTAAACCGCAATAAGGTATCACCTCACAACTGTCAGAATGGCTATTAAAAAGAAAAGAAATGGCAAGTTTTGGCAAGGATGTAGAGAAAAGGAAACCCTTGTGCATTCTGGGTAGGAATGCAAATGGGTGTTGCCACTGTGGAAACAGTTTGGAGGTTCCTTAAAGAATTAAAAATAGAACTACCATATGACCCAGCAATCCTATTCCTGCATATTTATCCAAAGAAAATAAAAAACACTAACTCAAAAAGGTATTTGTACCCTCATGTGTTCATTGCAGCAGTTTATAATAGCCAAGACATGGAAACAACGAAAATGTCTATTGATGGATGAATGGATAAGGAAGATATGTGAGATATATATAGAGAGAGACTATCTCATATATGTGAGATGGTCTCTCTCTCTCTCTATCTCACATACCTTCAACTACATTTCTTTATATATATATATTATTCAGCCATGTAAAGGAAGGAAATCCTGCCATATGTGACAACATGATGAACCCTGAGGTCATTATTCTAAGTGAAATAGGTCAGACAGGAAAAGAACAAATACTCTGTAATCTCACTTATATGTGGAATCTTAAAAATATATATATATATATATCCAAATCATAGAAACAAAACAGATTGTTAGTTGCCAGATGCAGAGGGTATAAAATTTGTTTTTAAGTTTTTTCCATTTTTTTTCATTTTCATTTCAACATCTTGAAAAAGACAAATTCCATAATGCAGATAGTACAGATCCATATTGTTATGTCGCCACTAAAAATAAAATTGTAGGCTAAATCAAAAACAAGGCTATGCTTAGATTGGAGTATATTTTAGTTATCTTATTATATTCTTTCACAATTACTTATAGACTGGGAACCACTTTTCTAAGATATACAAAAACCAAAGGTAGGCAAACAGTACAGTGAACAGTCTAGAAATTCTACCATATGATGATTTAGTTCTATTTAAATTGTTGAAGGATTGTCATGTAGCAGTGAATATGACTTACTTTTTGTTGCTCCAGAGCGTGTAAGCAATTTTGGAGCCAGTTTTGAAATCAGTATATGGAATATTTAACAGCTGTAACTGTAGATTTATAGAGTACCCACTGGTGGAGGAAGAGTCCCTGATACTGGATTTAATCAAGATATGTTTGACAAGGATGCCTGACAGAGACTTGAATAAATATTCATGAAGACCATTTGTAGCCCTAAAAGCCCATGAGACTACATTTCTTTCCACATGTATACAACATTTCTTTCCACATGTATACAACAACCATCTATTTTGCTACCCTAGAGTCAGAAAAGCACTAGACTTGGTATGAGATATATTTGTTTGGAGTATTTATTCTGCATACTAATTTTGAGATACTGGATTATTATATCTGGAAATGTTTATACATTCTTTGGAGAATAGTGAAAATTAAATAAGATAAATTCTAAAATAGGATATAAATTATATATATAACAAAATGAAGCATTATTAAACATCTATGTACAATTTTCACTTATTTTCCAAATATTAATTTAGTATGGCTACTGTGTACCAGGTAACAAACTAGTCTCAAGAGATACAGCAATGAATGAGTACAGTGTAACACTCATAGATCAGACTGTCATGTGTCCCCCATGATGTGGTCATTCTAATACATAGTTTACAGAAAACTAAGGTTCAGATCATGTAATAATTTGACAAGGACTACACAACTATCTGGTAGCACAGCCAGATTAGAACCAGGTCATAGTTTCAAAGCCCCTCTATGTAAAATCTTCTTTCCAAAATATCCTAAGCTATTCATATACATTTTCATCACTTATTTTCAAATAATAAATACCATATTATTTCTATCACTACCTCTGTTAAAAAGATAGTAAACTTTAACTCCTTGGGAGTTACTTTTTTTTTTTTTTTTCATTATTACTACTTGTCTTTTTTACATGGTTAATATTTAGCCAGGAAAGTTTCTTTAAAATCTCCACAGTCTTGCCATCATGTTTAGAAGCACGATTGTCAATTCTCATGAAACAAAGACTTATAAGTCTGTCATAAGCTCATCCTGACTTTTGAATTATCTCCATTGTTAATGGGGCAAAAAATTATTATAACCAGTTAACTGAGTGGACTTAACTCAGTAAGGTAGAGTCAGGAAACAGCTTTATTGTTTTTTCTGGAAATATAATATGCAAAAGAAAAGTATGTGTACAACTCAGTGAATTGTCACAGGCCATAATGGACTGTTTAACCAAGTATAAAACCCTAATATTACCTGATATTACCAAAAAGAGCCCCTCATATTCCCCTCTAGTCACAATACCCCTACAGCTAAGGATAATGGATATTCTGACTTCTAACAACATAGAGTTGCATCACCCTGGGTTTGTATGTTATACAGTTGAAACCATGTAGTGTGTATTTTATGTCCGGCTTGTCTTGCTCAACATTGTGTCTGTAAGAGTCATTTCATGGTGATACCATGATTTTTGTTTGTTTGTTTTTTTCCATTCTACTGTTTATAGATATTTGGCTAGTTTCTGTGTTTGTTGGTTACAAATAGTGTTGATATGAAGTGTGTGAAGCATGTTTTCTATATCTATTATATTGTGTATATGCTTAATGGAATTTCTGGTTCTTAGAGTATGCATATGTTTACTTTTAATAAGTGTTACCAGATAGTTTTTCAATGTGGTTATAACCATTTCCACTCACTAACAATGCAAGAGTTTGGACACTCTTAATTCTGTACATGCACTTGGTATTTACAATCATTTTTCATTTTAGGCAGTCTGATGGGTGTGGAGTAGTATCATATTTAATGTGTATATCCATGATGACTAATGAAGATGAACATGTTTTCATGTATTTATCAGCCATTTGTTTATTGTGAGGTGAATATTCAAGTTTTTGAATAATAAGCTTTTGTCCATTTTTCTATTGGATTTTCAAAATGTAAAGTCTCAGGATTTTTAATCATGGAATCTTAATACATGGTATACATGGTACTTGAAATTCCACTAAAATACAAATTCCACAAGAACAGCAATATTCATTTTTTCTGTTTTCTTCACTACTGTATTCCCAGTTCCTAGACTAGTACTTCTGTTACTGAATATTCAGTAAATACTGAATAAATTAGTTAATATAAAAACTTTAATCATATACCTCTAATGTCATATGTAGTTTAATAGATCAAGCTAGGATTTAAGTGTAGGAATCTATCTTAAAGTTTTAGTCCTTTAAAGAGTTGGCTTTTGTCAAAATCAATTGATTATCCAGAAGATGGAATAGGTGTATGGTAAATATATTATTTAACTGTTTTTAGTCTATCTGGAAGCCCTTTAGGGCTTCATTTATATTTTCTATCAAGAAACCTGACTCTACAATTTCTTCCTCTTTAGAAAACTCCTTTGTCTTCAACTTGTATATAATTGTCATATTCAATCATAGTATTAATCTCAACAGTATTCTCCCTCCAGCTCTAACTGCCTTTTCAGTACAAGAGGTAAAAAAGAAAACACAGCTTCTTTCAGTCCAACACATCAGAGGAAGCTAGAAATCCAATTTCCTGACTCCCAGTTCAGTTTTTTCTCTATTACAAACATAATACCACTGAGTGAACCTTAGCTACTATATCTACAGAAAGTTCTAACATTCATAGTCACAAATCAACATGTGTACAGTCTTCTTCAAATTCAAAAGATAAAAACAAAAGAGAATAAGGGAAAAACACAACCATTGTGAGGATTGCATTTGGGTGAGGACTTGATTTATAAACTTTCAGTTTAGTTTAGTCTTGAACTCTGAACACCCTGTTTTTGTGGTATTATCACTTGAAATTGCTAGGATGTTTGACTTAGAAAAGACAAAAATAAACAGAACAGACAACTGCTGGTTAGGCGTAAGAGACTAGCATAGTAATAAATAAAGGCAATGCCTGGGGTAAAGGATATAATTGTGGATTCACACACGCAAGTATACATAAAAATATCCAGACATCATATATTATAGAGATAATACCTTTTGAAGCACATCATTAATAAATCAGAAACCAAGTCTTCCACTGGCAAACTTTTTCATCTAATGGTAAAATTAGAAATACTAAATCATCAAACCTCATCAAATATTACCAAATAAGTATGTTGCACTGAGTTATACAGAAATTATAGAGAACACTGAACAGTATCCAAATATTACTGACATTACTCACATAAGTATTACAAAATAAAATGGCACACAAAGAATAGAGAGAGGCATTTTCATAAAAGAAATTTCCTTTAAATTAATAGTTGGTGCCATCATTGCTTTTTTGTTGACTTGTATGAACTGAAAGCAGGGATATAACAGGAAAACAGGGAAACCACTGGTAACAGCAGGTTCTAAATTCCTTCTCCCATCACAGCATCAACTACCATAAAGAATGGTCAAAAATAAATATCAGGACAGAATACTTCTTTTATAATATATTAAATATATAATATTAAATATATTAAAATAACAAATTTTTTAAATGAATATTTTAAAATGCAGAAATATGAAAGTGATGTAAGTAGTGCTCTATCACAATATTTTTTCTAACTTTTATATTATGTTAGTTTAGAAAACAAAAGCATTCTCAAAAATGTTAAAACTCTTAAAAATAAATGAACAAATATTAACTCAAAATTTTTAATTCATACTTGACTAAATCGTCTATAATCTAATTCATATCATTTTCTGAAGCAAAATTTATGTAATCTGGTCACATTTACAGTATTATATTGACAACAGAAGATAATTTGGTTTCTGGGATATCAAAAATCGATGTGTAGGGAAAATGTTATCAAATCCATTATTGATGTATTTCAAGATTCACATTACAATAAATCAGGTAGGAGCACAATAAATGAAAAAATAAAAGTCCCATTATACAATTACATATGATACAATCAAGAATATGAATTACTGGTTTTTAGGTTAAGAGGGAGAAAAAATGCAGGAGAATAAAATCTATCAAATATGTATGAATCATGAATCCCATTTTTACTTCATTCTGACATTTTTAATGTTATAATTTACCATGGTTTATTAATCTAAATTATAAACTTATACTCTAAATTATAAATTAATCTAAATTTGCCAGGTTTGTGTGCAAATACTCTTTATAATTATAGATTATTTATATTGTTTTTGTAACTAGAGTTGCATAAAAAAACTCGAATTAAAATAGACTCAATATAAGAAATAGTCAAACACATGCATCAGCAGTGATTTGTCAAAGATGTAATGGAAAGATCATTATGGTTGATCTTACATATTAATTTACTTCCAATTCTGCAGAGACTCACAACCTAAAAACTACATTTGCTAGACTACATGAAGCTAAGGTTTTGGATGCAAAATATATATTTCAATAATTAACTGCATTTCTGTCAGATTTAGATGACAAATTAAGCAGAAACCCTCTTCAAGTGTTCCTTCTGATTGTAAGCAACATCAGTAACATGCATACTGATGTCTTGGTGGCCATACTCTGCATCTAATGGCCAAAGCTTTATAGGAAAAAGGCAGTTGTGGACAAAGTAATAGCATTTTCCTGATCTCTGGTTTGCAGGCATGGAGTGTTCTTGAAATCAGGTGGCCTCTGTTTCTCACTCCTCCAGCCTTTCTGATCATGCTCTAAGCAATTGATTTTCAGTATAAAATTCTTAGTAACGGGGGGAAGACAGCAGAGTAGGAAGACCCTAAGCGCACTCTATCCCATGTTTACAACTAGATATCACTCAAATCCAAGTCAATAAACCAGCAGTCTGAAGACTGGTAGAACTCCACTATTAAATGTGAAGAAACCACATTGGAGAAGTTAGGAAAAGCAGAAATGGTAGTCGGGAGCTGCCTTTACAGAGAGGGGAAAGCACCAGGGAGCCCACACAGGGAAAACAAATCCCCCTAACATCTGGCCTTGAAAACCAGAGAGCCTGAATTCTGTGAGTTTTTATAATCAGTGGGACTTGGAACCTGGAACTTTAAAAGTCAGCTCACTCAGGATAGTGCAAGCCCAGAGGACAAGTGATAGCCAGGTCCCCACCCTTAAAGAGACAACAGCCTAAGGAGAGACAACATAGAAAAGCTCGCACAAGGCAACAAATGAGATATGTTTATACTGATTTCAGAGTGTGTTGGGGGGATTTCTCTGGGAACAGAGGAGCCAGCAGGCACCATTTTCCTCCCTTGCTCCTCAGCATAAGCACAGAGTTACCAATGTGAGGTGGTGCTGCACAGACACTTGCTACCTAACCTGCTGGCAGGGCACCACTCCCACGATTTCTCCTGAGGACTCACCTACTTCAAGCCTACTGGGGCTCAGCTCAATTTTTGTTAAGGCTGCACCCCACCCAGCCACAGCCTCCACAAGATGCACCTTGCAGCCACTGTACTTCAGCAGATAGACCTAGGACTAGTGGCTCAGTGCAAATTCTGCTAACACTGCTGCCCCCCTCCAAGCCCTTCTGCTGCCACACCCCCTCAAAGCTAGCCTGCCTAGATCTTACTAATATTACAGAGAGCAAGCACAGCCCACAACAGGCAGAGTCAGTGCAGATGTCTAAACTGAAAGGGAAAGTAACTCACACACAATAGAAGGATGCAAGCAACACACATAGGAACTCCCCTGAAGTGCCAGGTTCTGGTGAACAGGGACACTGCATTGCAGGGCACTACAGGACTTCTTTATAAAGTCACTACTTTCAACAGCAGAAGATGTAGCTGACTTTCCTGACACACAGAAACAGAGAGAGAGGTAGATAAAATAAGGAAACAGAAATATGTCCTAAATGAGAGAACCAAACAAAATCATAAGAGGAGATCTAAGAGAAAAAGAAATAAGTAATATGGGTGACACAGAATTTAAAGTAATGATCATTAAGATACTCACTAGACTTCAGGAAAGGGTGGAGGACAAAAGTGAGACTGTTGACAAAGAGATAAAAAATATAAAGAATTTAATAAACAAAACTAAAAATATAATATATGGAATAAATAGTAGGCTATAGGAAGCAGAGGAACGTATCAGTGACCTGGAGGATAGAGTAATGGGAAACAATCAAGCTGAACAAATGAGAGACAAATAGTGCATAATGAGGATACATTTAAAGAATTCAGTGACTTCATCAAGCATAATAACATTTGCATTATAGGTATCCCAGAAGGAGAAGAGAGAGGGGGGCACAAAATGTATTTGAAGAATAATAGCTGAAAACTTACAGAATCTGGAGAAGGAAACAGATATCCAGACTCAGAAGGGACAGAGATTCCCCCAACAAATTCAACCCAAAAGTCCACACAAAGACACATAATAATTAATGTGGCAAAAAATACTGATAAATAATTTTAAAGGTTGCAAGAGAGAAGACAATTACATACAAAGCAAACCCCATAAGGCCATCAGCTGATTTTTCAGCAGAAACTTTGCAGGAAAGAAGAGGGTGGCATGATGTAATTCAAAGTGCTGAAAGGGAAAAATCTGAGAGAAAAGAACCAGGTATATTCTGCCTACATTTCAGACCTAAAGATACATGCAGATTGAAAGTGAAGGGTTAGGGGGAAAAAAGTAAAGAAATGGGGAAGTGTTTATCATGCAAATGGCAGTGGAAAGAAAACTGGGTAGCAATATTTCTATCAGATGAAATAGACTTTAAAACAAAGACTGTAACAAGACAAAGGACACTATATAAACATAAAGGGAAGACTCCAACAAGAAGATATAACAATTTTGGGGGCACCTGGGTGGCTCAGTGGGTTAAGCATCTGCCCCTTAATCCTAGCCCAGGTCTTGATCTCAGGGGCATGAGTTTAAGCCCCATGTTGGGTTCCACACTGAGCATGGAGCCTACTTAAAAAATAATAAAATAAATAAAATAAAATAAAAAGATAAAACAATTATAAATATATATGCATCCAGCATGGGAGAACCTAAGTACATAAAACAGTTAATAACAAAATAAGGGAACTAATTGATAATAATACAATAATACTAGGGAACTTTAACACCCCACTTAAACAGATCATACAAACAAGGAAACAGTGACTTTGAATGACACACTGAACCAGATAGATTTAACAGACATATTCAGAAAATTCCACCCTAAAACAGCAGAATACACATTTATTTCAAGTGCCCATGGAACATTCTCCAGAATAGATCACATATGAGGCCACAAAACAAGTCTCACAAATTCAAAAACATTAGAGTCGTACCATACATCTTTTCTGACCACAACAGTATGAAATTAGAAATCAACCATAAGAAAAAATCTGGAAAGACCAATATATGAAGCTTAAATAACACTGCTACTAAACAATGAATGGATCAACCAAGAAATCAAAGAAATCAAGAAGTACATACAAACGTTGAAAATGAAAACACAACAGTCCCCAAACTTTCCAATGTAGCAAAAGCAATTCTAAGAGGAAAATTTATAGCAATGCAGACCTACTCAAGAAGCAAGAACAATCTCAAATAAACATTCTAACCTTACACCTAAAGGAGCTAGAAAAAGAACAAACAAAACCCAAACCCAGCAGAAGTGAGGAAATAATTAAGATTAGAGCACAGATAAATGAAATAGAAATTTAAAAAAAATAATAATATAACAGATCAATGAAACCAGGAGCTGGATCTTTGAAAAGGTCAACAATTTTGATAAACCTCTAGCCACACTCATAAAGAGAGAGAAAGAGGGAAAACTCAAACAAAATCATCAATGAAAGAGAAGAAATAACAACCAACACCACATAAATACAAATGTAAGATAATATTATGAAAAACTGTATGCCAACAAATTAGAAAACCCAGAAGAAATGGATAAATTCCTAGAAACATATAACCTACCAAAACTGAATCAGGAAGAAATAGAAAATTTGAACAGACTTATTACCAGCAGGGATATTGAATCAGTAATCATAAGACTCCCAAGAAACAGAAGTCCAAGACCAGATGGCTTCACAGGTGAATTCTACCAAACATTTAAAGAAGAATTAATACTATTCTACTCCAACTATTTCAAAAAATAGAAGAGGAAGGAAAACTTCCAAATTTATTCTGAGGCAAGTATCACCCTGATAACAAAACCAGATAAAGACACCACAAAAAAAGGAAAGAGCTACAGGCCAATATCTCTGATGAACATAGATGCAAAAATTCTCAACAAAATACTGGCAAGCAGAATCCAACAATACATTAAAAAACATCATTCACTATAGTCAAGTAGGACTTATTCTTGGGATAGAAGGGTGGTTCAATATTTGCAATCAATCAACATGATACATCACATCAATAAGAGAAAGGATGAAGAACATAGGATCATCTCAATAGACACAGGAAAAGCATTTGACAATGTACAACATCCATTCATGATAAAACCTTCAACAAAGGTTTAGAGAGAATATACCACAACATAATTAAGATGTGTATGAAAAACCCAGAGCGAACACAAGACTTAATTGGGAAAAACTGAGAGCTTTTCCCCTAAGGGGAAACAAAACAAGGATGTCCACTCTCACCACTTTTATTCAACATAGTACTGGAAGTCCTAGCCACAGCAATTAGACAACAAAAAGAAATAAAAGGCATCCAAATTGGTATGAAGGACATAGAACTTTCACTATTTGCAGATGACATGATACTATATATAGAAAACCCAAAAGACTGTACCAAAAAAACTACTAGAACTGATAAACGAATTCAGTAAAGTTGCAGGATATAAAATAAATATGCAAAAATCTGTTGCATTTCTACACACTAATAATGTAGCAGCAGAAAGAGAAACTAAGAAAACAACCCCATTTACAATTGCACCAAAAATAATAAGATACCTAGGAACAAACCTAGACAAAGAGGTGAAATACCTATACTCTGAAAACCATAAAACACTGGTGAAAGAAATTCAAGATGACAGAAAGAAATGGAAAGACATTCCATACTCATGGATTGGAAGAACAAACGTTAAAATGTCTATAATACCCAAAGCAATCTACACATTTAATGTAATACCTATCAATTTATCAATAGCATTTTTCACAAAACTAGAACAAACAATCCTAAAATGTTCATGGAAACCACAAAAGACCCCAAATAGCCAAAGCAATCTTGAAAAAGAAAAGCAAAGCTGGAAGCATGACAATTCCATATTTCAAGTTATATTACAAAGCTGTAGTAATCAAAACAGTAGGGTACTGGCACAAAAATAGACACGTAGATCAATAGAACAGAATAGAAAACCCAGAAATAAACCCACAATTTTTTTTTAAAGATTTCATTTATTTATTTGAGAGAGAGAATGAGATAGAGAGAGCATGAGAGGGGGGAGGGTCAGAGGGAGAAACAGACTCCCTGCTGAGCAGGGAGCCCGATGCAGGACTCGATCCCAGGACCCCAGGATCATGACCTGAGCCGAAGGCAGTTGCTTAACCAACTGAGCCACCCAGGCGCCCTAAACCCACAATTATATGGCCAATTAATCTTTCACAAAGCAAGAAAGAGTATCCAATGGGAAAGAGACAGTCTCTTCAACAAATGGTGTTGGGAAAACTGGACAGCTACATACAAAAGAATAAAGACCACTTTCTTTCACCATATACAAAAATAAATTCAAAATGGATTAAACACCTAAATGTGGCTCCTGAAATCATAAAAATCCTAGAAGAGAGCACAGGCAGTAATTTCTCTGACATTGGCCATAACTACACTTTTTCTAGATATGTCTCCTAAGGCAAGGGAAATAAAAGCAAAAATAAACTCTTGGGATTACATCAAAATAAAAAGCTTCTGCACAGTGAAGGAAATAATGAACAAAACTAAAAGGCAACCTACAGAATGGGAGAAGATATTTGCAAATGACACATCTCATAAAGGGTGAGAATCCAAATATATAAAAGTGTGATGCAACTCAACACCCCAAAACCAAATAGTCCAATTAAAACTGGTTGAAGAAATGAACAGACATTTCTCCAAAGAAGACATACAGATAGCCAATAGACACATGAAAATATGCTCAACATCATTCATCTCATAGTTTTGATTTGCATTTCCCTGATGATGAGTGTCAGACTCTTGATTTCAGCTCAGGGTCATGAGATCGAGCCCCACATGGGGAATGTACACTGGTGTCCCCACTTTGGAAAACAGTATGGAGTTTCCTCAAAAAGTTAAAAATAGAAATACCCTAAGATCCAGCAATTGTACCTCTGGGTATTTTTTTTTTTAAGATTTATTTCTTTATTTGAGAGAGAGACAAAAAAAAAACAAGTGGGGAGAGGGGCAGAGGGACAGGTAGACAATGGAGCGGGGAGCCCGATGCAGAGCTTGATCCCAGGACCCTGAGATCATGACCTGAGCTGAAATCAAGAGTTGGACACTTAACCGACTTAGCCACCCAGGTGCCCCATCACTACTGGGTATTTACCCAAAGAATACAAGAACACTAATTCAGAGTGATACATGCATCCCTATGTTTATAGTATACCTACAATAGATAAGGTATGGAAACAGCTCAAGTGTCCATCAACTGATGAATAGATAAATAGAGCACTGTGAATTGTGTAAGACTGATGAATCACAGACCTGTACCTCTGAAACAAATAATATATGTTTAAAAAGAAAAAAAAAGATAGTAGGAAGGGAAAAATGAAGGGGGGGAAATTGGAGGGGGAGATGAACCATGAGAGACTATGGACTCTGAGAAACAAACTGAGGGTTCTGGGGAGGGGGATGGGTTAGCCTGGTGATGGGAATTAAAGAGGGCACGTACTGAATGGAACACTGGGTATTATACGCAAACAATGAATCATGGAACACTACATCAAAAACTAATGATGTATGGTGATTAACATAACATAATAAAATAAAATTTAAAAAAAGAAGAAATAGTATAACACCCAGCGCTCATTACCACACGTGCCCTCCTTAATACCCATCACCCGGTTACCCCATCTGGGTGTTATATGCAACTAATGAATCATTGAACACTACATCAAAAACTAATGATGTACTATATGTTGGCTAATTGAACATCAAAAAAAAAAAGATAAAGAAGAGGTGGTATACAGATATACAATTGAATATTAACCAGCCATAAAAAAGAATGAAATCTTACCACTTGCAACAACATAATGTTAAGTGTAATAAATCAGAGAAAGACAAATACCATACGACTTCACTCATATGTGGAATTTAAAAAACAAAACATAGAAAGAAAAAAAAGGGTCAAACCAAAAAACAAACTCTTAACTATGGAGAACTGTTGGTTTGGGGAGGTGGGTGGGGTGATATGTGAAATAGGTGATGGGGATTAAGGAGTGCACTTGTGGGGATGAGTACCGGGTGTTGTAGGGAATTGTCGAATCACTCTATTGTACACCTGAAACCAATATAACACTGTATGTTAACTATACTGGAATTTTAAAAAAATAAATTAAAAAAACAAAAATGAAATGTGGTAGATCAATAAAAAATTCCTAATAATTAAAATACTTAAGGCTTTATATTCTTCCTGTACCCTATACTAATAGAAAAGAAAAATATGTTGACTATTAACAAAGACACCTAAATATATAAATCCATCCATCTAAACACATATGTAAAGATATTACAGAAGATAAATTAATGGAGATACACATGTTTCAGGAAAGGTGTGAAAATTTTTCTTAATTAACATACGGTACTAAAAAAAATTCACAAAGTACAAAGGAATTACTTATGGAACTTTTAAAACATGATCCTCAAGTTTTACCTGTAAACCTAAATAGTTAAGGATAGAAAACACTTTAAAAAAGAAAAGTGATATAGATATTGTACTAGATATTAAGACATATCTATAAATATTAATACAATATAGTAGGAGAGGAAAAATCTGTAAATAGTTCCAAAAAACCCAGAATCAATGGCAGAGAAAATTTTTATTATCTAAATAAGTACACAATATGGAAATCATCAAAATCAATGAGTAAAATATAAATTAAGCAACAAATGATTTGGAGGAAAATATTTAAATATAAACAACAAAAGTCACAAGTTTTGCCTTACACTACAATTCAAAATTAGTTCTAGATTAACACCTTAGAAATTGATATATATACTAAAAGATTTGTTGAAAGTGCTTTTTTTCAGATTTTATTTATTTATTTGACACAGAGAGAGAGAGAGAGAGAGCTCACAAGCAGGGGGAGTGGGAGAGGAAGAAGCAGGCTCTCCGCTGAGCCAGGGAGCCCGATTTGGGGCTCAATCCCAGAACCCTGGGATCATGACCTGAGCTGAAAGCAGACACTTAACTGACTGAGCCATCCAGGCACGGCAGGTTAAAGTGATTTTAAATATTATGTAAATAATTTAAGGATGGGCATGGACTTTTTTGAACAAAGAATTATAACAACAAATCACAAAGAAAAATAATGAAAAGTTTGTCACAATGGAAACATAAATCTTTTTCTGTCAACAACCTCATAGATTGAAAACAAAAAATAGAGTTTTAGCCGTGAATATCAAAGACAAAAGGTTAACTATGCAGAGAATACAAACAAAATGGAAAAAAATAAAATAAAATGTCTCTGGAAAAAAAAAAAAAAGAGAGAGAAAAGTACCTAAAAAGACCATTTACTTATCTTCAGTAATAAGATAAGAAATGAATTTAAGATGAAATATTCTTCATGTTTTAATTTTTGATAAATAATTGTATTTTTTGTTATATTAAAAAATAGTAAGTGCTTTGGGAGAAAATATAGCAAGGTAAGGCAGATTGGGAGTACATTTTCATGGTTTGGTCAGGTTAGTTTTTTTTTCTATTCAAGTGTAATTAACATACAGCATTATGTTAGTTTCAGATGTACAATATAAGGATTGAACAATTCTATACATTACTCTGTGTTTATAACCATAAGTGTATTTCCCCATCACCTATTTCACCCAACCTCCCATCCAGCTCTCCTCTGGCAACCACCAGTTTATTCTCTGTATTTAAGAGTCTGAGGTTTGTGTTTTTTCTTTGTTTTATAAATAAACTTCTAGAAATTTTTATTATTAAATAGAGATGCCATAAATAGTATGGTGTAAGAAAGAACACTTTAGTGTTGTTTAAAATGATGAAAATTGGGGCACCTGAGTGGCTCAGTCGGTTAAGCATCGACTCTTGATTTCAGCGCAGGTCATGATCTCAGGGTCCATGTTGGGTGTAGAGCCTGCTTAACATTCTCTCTCTCTCTGCCCCTCCCCACCTCGTTCTCTCTCTCTCTCTCTCTCAAAAAATAAATAAAAAATGAAAATTAGAAACAATCTAAATTTGCATACTAGGGGAACTTTGAATAAATTATGCTATGTCTAGAACAATGATGGGGAACCATTAAAATCTTATTTTCTTAAGAATTTAATCTAGAGGGGTGCCTGGGTGGCTCAGTCATTAAGCATCTGCTTTCGGCTCAGGTCATGGTCCCAGGATCTTGGGTTCGAGCCCCACCTCAGGCTCCCTGCTTGGCAGGAAGCCTGCTTCTCCCTCTCCCACTACCCCCTACTTGTGTTCCCTCTCTCACTGTGTCTCTATCTGTCAAATAAATAAATAAAATCTTTTAAAAAAAGATATTTAATCAAGAAAGCAAGTGCTCAAAACACAGGAATAGGTGATTCGAATAAACATCTAATACTGTAAGAATTCACCTAAAAATATTTAATAAACATTTGTCTATTTATTTAAATACTTCCCAGAAGTAAATGCACCAGAATATCAGTTGACTGCAGCACTAGGGATGATTTTTATTTAAACTTTTCTGTATTTTCTGTAATAGCATATATTGATTGCATAATCCTAAAAAAAGAGAAATATTTTAATCTGTAGGTTAGATATTCTTGTTTCCGTATTGGAAGCAAATACAGTATCACACCTAAAAACAAATAGCTTTGATGCAGAGTAAGGGGGGTGCAGAGGTATTATAAACAGAATTAGTAAAATATCATCACATAATTGTGTTTTTAGTTTAAAAGTATTTTGCCAGGGCATGATACTTTTTGCTTAAATCATAGGACTAGTGTGGAAAAAAATCTTAAAACATTTAAAATCTGTCAGAGTACACATTATACATAATAATTAAGGCAAGAATATTATGTTGATGGTAAATGATAAGTTATACCTTTGATCAATATAAAGTAGATGTAGTCACTTTAGATTAGCAATACATCTACCCATGCCTGTTCTCTTTCCTAATTTATATCCCAAGCCCCAGGCACTGGAACACAAAATGACATTTATATTTTCTAGTACCTGATACTCAATTTTCTCAACCATAAAATAGAGATTATATTGTGGTCCCTATATTTTTTTTCCACAAGGTTCAAAATGGACTAAAAATGCAAGGCAGTGGTAGCAAGAAAAAACTGAAGAAGAATTTACAATAAGAGGACCAATTCTCCAGGTCATTTTAATTAAATACTCAACTTATTTTTATAGTGTAAATGAGTTTAAGTCTGAGTATTAGGATGCCTTTGAATACAAGCAACAGATTCAAGCCATATGTTAAGAAGGAAATGCATTGGCTGTGAAACAGAATTTTTAATTTTAGTGGAAACCTCAGGCTGGCTTGATCCTGGGACACAATGTCAACAAAACCCCAATCTTCTAATTTCTCTGCTCTCCATCTGTGTTATTTCCATTCTCAGGCTGACTATTAATGTTTGATTGTTCAGAATTTTTGTCTATTTTTTTCATTCTTGTATCCCATGTGCCTGTGTTAGGCACATGGTGGATGTTGAATATTTGTTAAGTGATTAATGGATGAATGAAAAGAGATGTGGCCGTTTTAAGTCCAGCTTCTTACACACCCAGCTTCAATTCAGCAGAAAACACTTTGCCAACCTTTATCAGTAGCCCCAGTCTAAATCTTATGAGCTTCCTTAGCCTATCTCCAAACCAAACAATGCAATCCTCTCTTCAGGCATGAGCAGAGGATGACCCCAAAAGGTAACTGACCTGCCTCAGTTAAGGATGGAGAAATGACTAGTACCCAGATGAAAATTGAAGTATTGTTACCAAAAGAAGGTGGTATAATTGTTAGGAACTTAAAAGATGGCAGTCATTACTTTATCTCTGTGTTAATAAAAATATCCATATGTAAACCCAATCCTAATATTTAAGTTATGCTTATGAAGCAATAAATACATTTCCCTCAATTAATAAAGGAAAGACTTAAGAAACATCCCATAAAATCATTTCATGTTGATGCTTTGTAAAATGTTTTGGGTTTTGCTGATTGAGCCAAGAGACTCTAAGTTTGCAGTTGGCCAAAGTGAAATCAATACATGCTTTTCTTGGTAGAGGGGATCACACAGAATAGAGCATAAATCTGATGCAAACTAAAAAACTGATGACATGCAAAGACATATTGGTTACCTTTGTATTAAAAAGTAAAAAGAAATTACAAGAATGGATGACCCCACTCACTAAAGGCTTTTCCATTACAATTTACCTTGGGTATCCTTCAATGGACTGGTAAAAATGCTTTTTGAATTGGTTTCAAGGCACAGGTCCATTGATTGACTCAGAGGCTCAGCTATCAATACAGCGTCTCCAAGATGTCTGGCACACCAGTCACCTCCAGGCAGTGTTTTAAATGAAGCGTAGGTAGACTGCCTTTATATTTATTGTAGACTTTTATCTATTAAGAATTACATGAAATAATGAAATATAAAAAATTGCCTATTGCCTAATATTTCTGTATTATGTTAATGATAAGACTCAATATAAACCATTCCATAATGTCTTTTTTTAAGTGTGTTTTTTTAAGATTTATTTATTTGAGAGAGAGAGAGAGCACAAGCAGGGGGAGGGCCAGAGGGAGAGAGAGAGGGAGAGAGAGAGAATTCAAAGGAGACTCCCCACTGAGTGCAGAGCCCAACCCAGTGCTCCATCCCACAACCCTGAGATCATGACCTGAGCCAAAATCAAGAGTCAATGCTCAACCAAGTGAGCCACGTAGGTGCCCCTAAAGTGTTTTTTTAAACATTTTTCAGGTATATCCCTAAAATTTTTCTTGAGAATAACTCAAATAAACCATTTTCCTCTTCTGTATATGTGGAAAGTAAAATGTGAATTAATGTTTCAACCTTCAGTCCTAGAGCTGAGGAGTTACTTGAAATACTTACATTGTATTAATTCAACTAATATCTACTGAGTTTACTCTCCCGGAGGCAGTATACATAGTGGTTTACTAAAGGCAGTATGCCCATATGGACTCAGATCAAACCCTGCTTTGACACATTCTAGCTATGTGGCCTCAGGAAAGTTTTTTTAAAACTACCTGTTTAAGTCTCTTCAACTCTAAGAGATATAAGAGCACCTACATTTATAAGGCTTTTGTAAATAAATATATGTAAGTCACTTAGGAAAAACTGTCTGACATAATAAATGTTCTATAAATATAAACTGTCTGACATAATAAACGTTCTATAAATATTGGCTAATATTATTATATATAAGTTGCCACATAACCCAACATAGCTGAACATCCAAATTATTTGTATTACAAATATATGACTCTTTTTCTGTTCAACGTAGCCATGTGACTAAGCTACAGCAAAGGGAATCTAAGTGAGGTGTGCCAGGCCTATAAAAACTTCCTTACATTCGATGCCCAGTCTCCCTTCTGGCTTGCTGGGGTGTTAGTGTCAATGTTAGCCTTGGAATGGACTTGGTAAAAATTGCAGTCTCTGACATCCCGGCTTCCTGAATGTGTAGAAGAGAGCCGCACAGCTAACCTGTCCATTTGCCTAGGACTTTTCCATAACTAGGAAATAGATTTTCTATTGAGTAGTGCTATTACTTTTGGGGATATTTTTTGACTATATCCTACGCTTTTCTAATTAACATAGGTAGCAGGAAATAAAAAGGCCAATAAGACATATTTTTGGGCTTAAAGAACTTTTAAACTTATGGAGAAGGAAACAATATTAAAGCTCAAGGTTGTGAAAAGTTTCTAAGAGAAAAAAACATCTTCAATTATAGAAACTCAAGGTTTCGAGGAAGACAAGAGATAACACACAGTTGGGAGATCTTTGACTATTTCTTGGAATTGTACCTCTTGATGTTTGGCTTCGAGAAAGGGTGGAATCATGACAAATATGTGCAGCTTCTTGGACATAGAGAACAGCATAAACCAAGAGGCAAAGTGAGGAAATGCCAAATATTTTAGGAGAAAACAGCAAAGACTAAATTTGCCTGGAGTGAAAGAATGAATTACTAAGGATGGAAAAGTAGCTGGTATCAGACTTTTAAAAGATCTTTATCTCCCTGTATAAATAGGATTGGATTTGAAATGGGATTGAGAACACCTAAAGGTAGGAGAGCAGAAAAGAGTGATTACAGATATAATTAAGGAAGATTTTATAACCCTTTCCGATGTGAACCTTGATCCACTTTCTTTTCTACTCCATAATTCAGCAGTATCACACGACTTGAATATTTCCACTTTTGCTATTCCACATTGCTATACGTTTGTATATGTTGCTCCCTTAATTGCAGTACCACTCAGCTTAGATGTCCTCTTCTTCAGGAAAACTCACCTAACTTTTTCAAGGTTAAATATTTCACTACTCAGAGGCTGTACTATGTATATGAGTCTAGCCCATAATAGGTATTTAATGAATATTGCATGTTTAATGAATATACTTTCATAGATTGCCTCACACTCTAGATCTATCTTTATTACAACACAGTGAACTCATGGAATATTCTTATTAGGTTTCATCTAGTTTTCTATCACCAGCATTTAGCACACTGTCTGGCATATAGTACAACTTTAACAATATTTGCTGAACTAAACTGATATGTGGTGAGAAAATAGAAGTAGGAAAACTCTTTAAAAATATACCTAATTCTCATTCTTAAATAAGCACCATAAGGTTTTTTCAAAGTCATTGTTCGTGTTATTAGAGAAAAAAAAAAAAAAAGCACATTACTGAATTAGT
This sequence comes from Halichoerus grypus, assembly GCF_964656455.1. Lineage (NCBI taxonomy): Eukaryota > Metazoa > Chordata > Mammalia > Carnivora > Phocidae > Halichoerus > Halichoerus grypus. The sequence goes on from NC_135714.1 coordinate 48,199,371, forward strand.
AGCTAATACAATATAAATGAGTTTGGGACGCCACAGGCCATTTTTAAAAGCATGATGTTCTTTGCATTGATGCTTTTAAACAGTGTTAAGACTAAAGTTATGTACTCTCAGCAAACAGTGGTATCACAGCAAAATAGATGGACATACCCAAATCTCTATTGTATAGATGTTTCTATACTAAATCCAAGGTAGATGCAACTTTTAAATTTAATATAATATTAATATAGTTTAAATTTTGACTTAAGGTGCAGTACTTGACAAAGTTTTGGAGACTTATGAGCCAGATTTAGAAAAAAAATTGTGAGGAAAGCACCTAAATTGATCAGCTCTCTCTGGCCACTAGAATTTTAGCTATAACTATCAGTTTGGTTGGCTTGTTTCTTTGAAAAAAATATATTTAAGTTAGCTTTTTTTTAATTGGTGAGTTGGAATTAATAAAATTGTTATAACTCAATTGTTTAAATAATAAATTTTAATATTAGTATAGATAGAAACCACAAAATATACATGATATAAAATTCTTTGTTCTTACGTGTAAGACTTACATACATAAGCCATTAGGAAACTGTCAAATTTTTCTCATGTCATTTTACTTAACTTGGCTGATCATAACCTTATAATAGAACTGACATGCTAATTTTAGAGACATTTCAATCTATGTAATTACAAAATACACAGTCCTTAAAATACCGAGACTTCATTATGATGTTTATATAACACTAATATTTTATTTATTTTATTATTGACCTGCAGAGATTCTGTAAATACCATGGTTGTATATGATTGCCTGAAAATGGTTTCTATGCTGGGATCAAAGAGAGTTTATAGATTTTCTCAACTTTTGATGAAAGTAAAACAGCTTCTACACAGAATGTCATAGAATAGGTTTCTTCCATTCCTAAAGGTTATGCCATCTGTGATTATATCTTGTGTTGAACTATTAAGTATTTCATCAAGTATCAATAAGTAAGATTGAATAAAGGTGCTTACTTACTGCCTTAACCAGTTTTTTTTTAATTTTCTTGCTTTAATCTTAACTTAGTCTACGTAATGATAAAATACAAAATAAAATATCGATTTTTATGAATAGACTCTATAGTCTACACTGAGAGACAGGTGACATGATTAAAAGCACCAGCTTTGGGCGCCTGGGTGGCTCAGTTGGTTAAGTGACCGCCTTCGGCTCAGGTCATGATCCTGGAGTCCCTGGATCGAGTCCCACATCGGGCTCCCTGCTCGGCAGGGAGCCTGCTTCTCCCTCTGACCCTCCCCCCTCTCATGTGCTCTCTCTCTCTCTCTCTCTCTCATTCTCTCTGTCTCAAATAAATAAATAAAATCTTTAAAAAAAAAAAAAAAGCACCAGCTTTGGCTCCATTAGAACTGGTTGTAATCTCTGCTGTGTCATATGACCTTGGACAAGTTATTAATCCTCTATGCCCAGTTTTCTTCATCCAGTATGAAGAAAATAGTATTTGTGTTTTAGCATTACCATTAGGATTAAAGGAGTGAATAATATACAAACTCCTAGAGCACCATAAAAATATTTACTATTGTAATATACAGCAGTTTGTTCTTAGTGTGGGATAGAATTAGTAGAAAATTTGCATTAGAGAAAATATAAATCTCTGATTATTAAAAAGGTATGTAATTATTTAAAGCATTGAGTCAAAACCACTACAAATCTACTTTTATTTGGGTCTTTAATACTCCCTAGGAAATTTTCTTTCAGGTGTCTCTCTTATACATTCCCCTTAATAGATATCCCTAAATTTTCACCTGTCTTCTCAAAGCTCCTATATTACTTATGCCTGATCCTCAGTCTACTTTACTGAGTAAATAAAGGACATCAGCCAAGAACTCTTTCAACTTCCTTCCAGGCCAACAACAAAGCTATTAGGATCTACATTTTCCCTATCTTTTTCCCCCCAGTCCTTCAGTGAGAGACTATTCATCAGCTGTGTTCTCAGTTTTACCATCACTCACCTGATTGGAGACCCTGCTCTAACAATCATCAAGTCTGTAACTGGAACAAATCTCATTTGAGATCTATAAATACCTAAAGCTCAGCATATGCAAAATTGAATTTGATTATTAATCCTAGAAAGCCATTTTCCCCCCTCTTTCCTTTCTGAGTAGATAAGACAACCATCTAATCCTTCTATGAATTCAGCACATTTGTAAAATTTAAAAACAAGTCATCTTTTTGCTTTAGATCCATTCTTTCTCACTTTCCGTAAAATTACACTAGCTTATCTATCATTATCTATGTTTTCATGTTTGAAAACCTGCAACAGCCTCCTACCAGGATGTCCTAACTCTAGATGAGGTATTAAAAACAAAAGAAAAACAAAGAACTCCATAACTAAAATACCACTCTCTGGCAAGTGGTGTGTTAGAAACAGCTCCTACCAATTCATAGAGAGCCAATAGTTATATATTCAGGGATTTTTTTTTAATGAATTTTCAAACCACTGGTAGCTTGAAATTAACCATGAATGGAGCAAGTTCTTGTACTACAGAAGTTAACAAACACTTCAGTTTATTTACCAGCACACATTAGGTCTTCACTCTGAAGCAACACTAATACATTTTTTAAAGATTTTATTTATTTATTTATTTACCTGAGTGGGGGGAGGGGCATAGGGGAAGGGAGAGGGAGAAAATCTCAAGCAGACTCCACACTGAGGACAAAACCCAATGTGGGGCTCTATATCACAACCTTGAGATCATGACCTAAGATGAAACCAAGAGTCAGATGATAACTGACTGAGTCACTGAAGCACCCCAATACTTTTTCCTTATTTGAGAGAGAAAAAGAGTGCATGTGCATGGGCACACGTGAGTGGTGGGGGGAGGGACAGAGGTGGAGAGAGAATCTCAAGCAGACTCTGTGCTGATTGCAGAGCCAGAGGCAGGTCTCCATATGGGGCTTGATCCCACAACCATGAGATCATGACCTGAGCTGAAACCAAGAGCTAGACACTTAAGTGACTGAGCCACCCAGGTGCTCCCCAACACTAATACTTTTAAAGCATAATTCTTATGTTTGTCGTTCCCATGCTTAAATTCCTTAGGTCAACTTGTCCCCCTTCTACTCAACAGTGGCAGTGGAGGAATAGGACTTATCAACCTCCACACCTTTTCTGTTTTTCTACTTGGTAAACCCTTCTGTCCCTGTCAGCAAACTTAATGCCCTTGTGCCTGTCCCAGATCAATAGAATCACCAACCTCAAAATTTTAGAATGGTCTGTCACCTGCATCTCCCTGTTACATACATACTTCTCCTCCAGTGGCCTTTCACCCCAAATATTGGGTAATGTTGCCCTATGACTCTGGTCCCAGACACATTTTGTAATCTGAGCTATCTGCCCCTCCATCCTTTCCACCATATCTGGGGTCCCAACGCTTTAGTGTGACTTAAAAACAAATCTGACATTTCTCTAGTTTAGGTCAATCACTGGGGACAGAGGAAGCACTGGGCCATCATCATCATCATCAGGAACCAGGAAATAAAAAATGCACCTCACACCCTGGGCAAATGTAAGTTTTACCAGACTTTTTAGACCTAAGCAGAATAACCTTAAAGATAAAGAAAGAAAACTTAAGACCTTTCTACAGTAACATCAGTCCCAGCCACTGTGCTGAATAGGGATCTGATAGAGATCTGAATAGCGATATGATAGAGGTGAGAATCTTTGCTGGTGGCCAACCATTCTGTCATTAAGGACTATGAGACATGCGTGTCGGCATGTGACCTGAGGATCACTTTCTAGCCCTTGACCATCAGTATTAGAAACTTTACTTCAATGACAGATGCTCCCCGATTCTCATCCATTGTTGTCACACCCCTGGTTACATCACACCAAAAAAATGGCAGCTATGGACTAAGCCCCGCCTGCTTGCTCGCTCCTGTGTACAGGCTACACTACCCCCAAAGAGTTGATGCTTTGATACCCTGAGGTCAAATTACTTTTGACCGCATGTCTGATGTCCAGGCTGTGAAGGGTAATGTGACAGTTTGTGATGTTCCTGTCTTTTAAGTAATCACAGTTAAGTAAAATTTATATGTCATTATACAGGATTAAAATGTAGTCTATAAACACATGTTTCTGAATGAAACAAAACTATAAACTCCATAAGGGCAGAAATTTTGTCAGTTTTACTCACTACTATATCCTCACCACCTAAAACAGTGCTTCGCATATCCTGGATACTTAATAAATATTTGTTAATTTAATGAATACATGGCAGTAGGAATGTGTTGTTAAAAGGAATCCAGAGGAGGGGCGCCTGAGTGGCTCAGTCTGTTGAGCGTCTGCCTTCCGCTCCGGTCATGATCCCAGGGTCCTGGGATCGAGCCCCACATCAGGCTCCCTGCTCAGCGGGGAGTCTGCTTCTCCCTCTGTCTCTACCCCTGCTTGTGTTCTCTCTCTCTTCCTGTCAAATAAATAAATAAATAAAATCTTTAAAAAAAAAAAAAAAAAAAAAAAAAAGGAATCCAGAGGAGAGAACTGATAACTATGTTTCAGAAGCACAGGCACAGTGCTATCCCCCAGAACACAGAGTAAATCATAGTTCTGCCTTCAAGGCATTATCTGTCTGGATGAGGCCATAACACTCTGAACAAGACCTTGGTTTTCTCTTCCTCTGAACATGCAATGTAGGATGTCTGTGTTTCTGATCAGTGTTTTTACTAAAGAAAAAGCTCTAATTGTTTTCAAAGTCTTTTGTTTGAAATAGAGATAGTCTAGGTATGTCCCAAGTGACTTATAAGACCTGCTAAGCTTTCTAGCTTCTCATCTCAGTCAATGATTGATCATTTAATTTGCTTTAAAAAATCCCATAAAATTATGTGAATATTTTATAATTGCAAATATTGGCTGAAAATTGATTTAAAGAAGGAGAAATAAGAAATAATTAGTAAAGAATGGGCAAAATGTATGATGATTCATCATGAATTGCAAATGACCTTTACATGTGCCTAAATCATCATTGTTAAGACCCAAATCCTATGGTTGGAAACACTGATTTTCAATCAAATTGCCCTTTTAGACATTCTGTCAAGTTAACCAGTCAAAGGAGGCATCCCAGAGTAAGAAACTGGAGAGACAAAAAAGGAGTAAACAAGGTGGAAGTGAAGAAGAAGGAAAAAAAGAAGATACTACATGTATAAAACTCTAGACTGATAGAAGCAAGCATGCTTATCTTTGGAGCAGAGAGAACAAGAAATCTCTTGTCAGCAATATCACAATATCTGATATGTATTAGGCACACTATAAATACTTGTGAATTATTTAATTTTGCTTACATGTATCTTGTATCATGAATATGTATTATTTTTGTGCTAGAAAAAAACCATGAACAATGAAAGGAAATAATGATAGTTTTTAAATAAACCCTATGGGGCCCCAAATTACCAGTTTTGGCAAAACAGGTGACTAGGGATGTTCATTTCCGCCCAGCAAGTCAATTCAAGCACATTTGTCATATACACCAATGTCCAATAATAACTCTAAACTGTTCTCATTGCCCAGCCAACTGTAAGTTCTCTGAAGAGAGGTGACAAGTTGACCATTGTCTTATCAGCACCTAGCTCAGTACCTGCAGCTCACTGTACACATTTGACAAATAACTCTGGACGGAATGAGTATATGCGCTTTCTAACACTTGTATACTTAGTTTAGAATGCCCTTGTTGATGATTTCCAAATCTAAATATCCCATGCCTCCTGAACATTTTCACTTGTGTGTCTCACAGACACCTCAACACAAAATTTCAAAACATGTCCCTTTTTCCATGCTCAATGAGCAAATGGCACCACCACAATTGAGGTCATTAACTTTTGATTACCTTAGATTTCTCCCTTCTCAATGGCTGACTCCCTTCATTAATTACTAAGACCTATAGATTCTCCCTTTCTAAATCCCTTGAAATCATTTCACCTTTGCTATTTCTCCTGTCATTTTCCAGGCTCTCATCCCTTATTAACAGGATTATAGTCATATCCTTCTAATTCCACTAACTTCCATCTCATTGTTACCACAGTGACATTTCTAGAATGTAAATTTGATTAGTTTTTACGCTTTTAAAAATCCTTTAATATCACTGGGATACCTTTTAGGATAAATTTTAGACTCTACTTTAAGGTAGTCCCTTTAATAATCTTTTACATTAAGAAAATGCAGTTTTAGAAAGAATTTATAACCCCCAAAGGAATTTATAAGTACTCCCAAAATTTTGCTACGAAGTATGAGATATCATATATATATGTGTGTATATATATATATATATATATATATGATATCTAACATGAGTTATCTACAAAAAATAAAATGTAGGGTAATTGTCTTCATGATTCTAATAGTATCAGCAGATCCACTCCCGGTTTTAAGTATTCATAAAACCATAAATTTTTCATATGGTTTTTGCTCGTGCTTCTTTTTTTCCTGTGCTTATTTTGACATTGCTAGATAGATATACAGCCCTTTGGGCCTAGGTAACATGACACCTCAGCACTCTATGTAGCTCTAGAAGTCATAGATATTGAGGAAGGGTTAATAATAACCCTTAGTATATTTTTTCTCCAAGAGTCCTGTCTCTTTTCATTCACTAATTTCCAAAAAAGTTTTCCTGCATTGTTAAGTGTTTTAGCTGCAGGAGACAGTCAGTATTCTTGCCTTGTTTGTTCTATATTATATTTGTTCATGTCTCTTAACTGCAAGTTCTCTGGAGCTGCAACTTTTATTTGTCTAGGACTGGTCCACCATGTACATTTCCTGTCTTAAACAGTGAATAATAATCACCTGGTAACTACAATGTGAAAGAACAGCATGAACAGAGATGCAAAGCAAAATCATGATTCAGAATGTCACAATCATCTTGTGCACTCACATTTGCATCAAAGTGGTAGAAAGTCCGATTGCTCTCTCCTCCTCATTTAAAATAGTCAACACATCGGGGTGCCTGGGTGGCTCAGTCGTTAAGCGTCTGCCTTCAGCTCAGGTCATGATCCCAGGGTCCTGGGATCGAGCCCCGCATCAGGCTCCCTGCTCTGCCAGAAGCCTGCTTCTCCCTCTCCCACTCCCCATGCTTGTGTTCCCTCTCTCGCTGTGTCTCTCTCTGTCAAATAAATAAATAAAATCTTTAAAAAAAATAGTCAACATATCTATTTATTTCTTCATGTAATGCTATCTAGTTTTTTTTCCTATTCATACTTTATGTGATGAAGCCTCAATTTTGACAGAAAAGCAGTTAGCTTCGTTCAATTTCTGTCCTTTCCCCCCCATGGACACTACATTATAGATGTTTCTTTTTTAATGCAATCAAAATTTACTATTGAGCATCTCATTTTTTACTAACCCAAAGGCTAAATATTTATCTAATTTTTTATGTGACATTTTATTCTTATGCTTTTCTTGCACAAATAAATTAAAACAGAGGGAGAGTTCTATTAGAATGCCTACATCTACAAACAAATGTCATTTATAATAAAGCTATATTCACATCCCAAATGATTACCTATAGAAACAAAATATTGAGTTTTACAAAGAATTGTCTAAGTCTATAGAAGCAGGGCGCTCTATTGTGTCTAACCATATATAGGTAAATTACAAAAAAAAAATGGCCACAATTCCTCTATTCCTCTATGCATGCATCTTTGCAATGTGACTTTGCTGTATCAGGTGATGAGCTCTCTCTCTCCACATGTTGCATCTGCATTTGGCCATGTGACTCACTTTAACTGATTAGACATTAGCAAGCAGGATGTAAGAAGATGCTTAAAAATCACTTTTACATTATGGCTTGTTCCCTCTTACTGTTGGGACCCTTTTCATCACCATGTGAAAAAGCCCCAGGCCAGCATAATGGAGCACAAGGAACCACATGAAGCAGAAGCAAGTTGAGGGTCCCTGCACCTGCCAACTGCCAACATAAAATTCAATCATCCTAGACTCTTCAGCATTAATCAAGCTACCAGTTGAGAATAGATATCAATTATGCTAATCCAGACCAGAATAATCACCTAGAAGCTGACCTAGAGACATGTGAGTAAATGAAATGGTGACTGTTTTAAGTTTTGGGCTAGTTTGTTATGTAGTAATAGATAACTGATAGAATAGCCATTTGCTCTTTGTATTATAGACAGGTAGCAAAGACAATGGTGCAATTTACAGCTGCAAATTAACAGGCTATATCTTATTTATTCCCACCAAAAAGTAATTAACTTCTTTCACTCTTCCCTATGTTTGTTGGTTTGGTTTCTTTTCTTTTGTCTCTCAACCTGCAAAAATTATTATCCAAAATCCCAAACCACTCAAGAAAGCCAATGACACTAAGGGAATTCAGAAACTAGAAAAGAGAGCTATTATGTACATATTTTAATTGCTACCATTTTCATTGATCTACTATTAAATCTGATCATAATACCTGTATATATTTCTAGGACCTCTAAAAGTATAAATGTGGTTTATAGAACCATATTAATTTTAAACAATATCAATATAAAAAAGTAACTGGCTATCTCAGAAAGTTTGTTATAATAGAATTTAATAATATAAAAAGTTACATTTACAGAATCTTGTAATTTAAAACCATTCTAGCTTGATAAATATTGGAAAGCCAGATAAATATTGGAAAATGATGAGCCCAGAATTCAAAGAAAAATAGCCAAGTCATTGTTCATTTGATTATATTTTCTTATGCCAGGTAATGTTTCATAGACAAAGCTCTAAGTCTTATATCTAGTCAATAAATAATATGAATTATTATAACCCATGGTGTGAATCATATATATAATATGTACTGGTATTTTTTTATTATTATAGTATCTTATAGTCATAAGCTCCAGGGAGGGGAGGGGTCTTAAAATGAAGTTGTCCGAAGTCCTAAAGTGAATCTCAGAATTATCAAAATCATTCTTCTATAGTTCATTTTTGCTCAAAGTATCCAATTCTAAGTATTCTCTATGTAAAATGGACTACAATAGTCTCTTGTTGTAATGTATATATATGTATACATATATATATATACACATACATACATACATATATATATATCTTGTGTCTTTTTTTCCCCACAGGGAAAATTATTCATCTGTAACAATGATTTGCATTGCTTAAATAAGCTTTCTTTCAGTTCTGGGTGAAGAAACCCCAGAAAATAAATATCCAGATATAATAGTATATTTATAATTCTATCCAAAAGGGTTTGCTCTGCTTTCTGTTTGTTTTTTCATTCTTATATTTGCGGTAGGCTATGAACCAGCCTGCCTTGGGCCAGATGACAGCATTAAGAAACAGAATATAAGAACTAGAGAACACTGGCAAAGCAAGAACGGCAGAAGGACCTTACTGGTAATAGGGGAGACCCTTGATTATGATTTGGATTTGTCCTCAGGCTAATGGTTAAAAATTAAAATTTAAAAAAGAAGAAGGGGCGCTCCTGGCTCAGTCGTTAAGCATCTGCCTTCGGCTCGGCTCATGATCCCAGGGTCCTGGGGATTGAGCCCCACATCGGGCCCCTTGCTCAGCAGGAAGCCTGCTTCTCCCTCTCCCGCTCCCCCTGCTTGTGTTCCCTCTCTCGCTGTGCCTCTCTCTGTCAAATAAATAAAATCTTAAAAAAATAAAAAAATAAAATCAAAAAGAAGAACAAGCCTGATAGCCCTGCTCTCATGGTCTCCTCTTACAGGATAGATTCTGTACTCTGGAAGAACTGCATTCGTGACTGAACTTGGAGTTTGCCCTCAGGAGGAATAAGGCTGACATCAGAGCAGCTCCCACACTTAAATGTGGATCTCTCTTACTGTTTGCTTGTTTAGTGGTTAAGCAAAATGAAAGAGAACTTCAACCAAGTACAAATTGTCATTATAAAGACATTCTAAAGTCTAACCGGGATTCACCTTCCTCACCTAGCAAAATATATCTTCATATGCTACTTACAGCTACTTTGCAACTTCTTCAATCAGTTGGGCTTTATGCTTCCTAGCATCTGCTTCCATGACATGACTATAACCAAGGCAAACATATTAATAGCATTATCTGCCCCTTAAATATACTCAAATGCGGCATTAGACTTTTTTAATTCTCTCCTCTCAAAATAATAATTTACAACCCTTACATATACTTACTATTTTCTGTGCCTATCGAAATTAACCGGCACTGTAATATAATGTATTATTTATATTGCTCCTAGAATTTAAGCTCTCTGGTGCTTTAGAGTACTTTAATTTATAAAATTATCTTCTCTCATATCACATGACAAATAAGTCATCACAATCCTTCTTTTAAACTTATTAATGTGAGCAATGAAACAGGACAGTAAGAAGACCTGAAACCTGTGAAAATCAGACTGGGAGAGAAATGCGTATCCTCCACCTTAAAATTTGCTGTCTGCCAAGGCTTGAGTTGAATATGTGTTTTGTATGAACAACTTAAAGATTATGAAAATTACATGGAAAATAAGTATATGTAAGAACAAAAATTAACATCAGCGATTTTTGTTTAACGGCAAGGGCCTGAGATATACTAGAAACTTTGTGCATGATGAAGACAGTACAGGACTAAATCAGGGACATGGGATAATCTACTTATTTCAAGTAGGCTCTAGAATTAGCTCCTATTTTTTCCTGGCAACCAACGCAATAAGAAAAATACTGTAAATATAGATTTCATTGTTGGACAAATGGGAATATTCAAGTGCATTTTGAAAGCAAATACATGCTTTGCACTCAAATCTGGGCAGCACCCAAACTGTGCTTCCTAACATCATAATGAGTAGGGTTTTCAGATATGATTTTATAATAGATACAGAATCATTTCTCAAAGGGCTGTGTCTTCTAATAAGCACTGGTAGATAAAACCCAGGACATGAAACTAAGTGGTAACTCAAGAATGAGCAACTAAAATAATATCCAGGTATTTTAATTTATTGTCCTCTAAATTAATACAAGGGATGTGTTTAGAAAAAATTACCTTCTAAATAGGATGACATAATTGACCTGTTGTTTACATTCTCTCTTTCAGATATCACATGTTTACACAGAGATTTTGGCAAGCACTGGATTACATATGATTCAAAGTTCAAATTTCTATTTCTATAGAATTCCGTCATGGAAAATGGTTATAAGAACCGTATCTTATATTTTCATAGTTCTTTAAATTTTATAAAACACTTTCTTTTCTATCATCTCCTCCAAAACAAAACCAAAAAACCCTTGGATTACAGACATTTTTATTTTCCATTTTACAGATAGGAAACCTGAGGCCTTCAGTAAAAGGTGGATTGCCCAAGATCAGTTTATTTATTCAATTGACATGAAGACTCTATCCACTGCCTTCTTTTTCTCATCCTAGGCACAGTGTTTGCAGTGGGGATACATTAATAAATGATGATGAGACAGACATGGTCTCTAAACTGGGCCCTCCACACAGGTCTCTCATTCATCAGCCACGTCATCTGAATTGCCTCTGCAAGGCCCGACACAACCCTTAATCTCTAGGCCACCTCAAACTTTTACAGAGAGATCTGAAATACAGCACGAGAGGACATTTACTGAAAGTTTGTCTCTATTTTTTATCCAAGATCGAGTAATTATTTTTTTATTGGTAAGGACCAATAAAAGTCCTGTTTTTCACCTAATTTCTTCCCAGCGTTCTGAATGTGAACAGCAAAATCTTTACAGGTAGATTCTTCTGTTCAAGTCTGAGGTGAGCCACTCTTACCAACTTTCCAAAGTATGAGAATATTACTTTATATACCCAAGATTCAGTGACCTCAAGTATAAAAAGCAGATATTAATACTGTCTCAAAGGATTTTCATAATCAGATCACGATCAGATGTTAAAACACTTAACACATTGGACACACACGAAATGCTCATGAAAACGAAATGCTTACTATTATATTAGCCCCTGCCTGCACCGTACCAGCACATGTGAATCTCAGCTCACGTTAGAGTTTAATTTTCTCCAGCTCAGCTTAATTGCTTACTCCAAATCTATTCTGCTCAGGTGGCTAAATACGTTCTCCTTCTCACCCCTCCACCAGCGTTGTGCCAGGGGCCTAGAGCCATCTGTGGTGGCGGGCTCTTGGTTAAGGGAGGGGGCTGGGATATAAGGTCCTCTGTCATCAGTTGGCTATATTAACTCTTTTGTGTTATGCTTGTGGCAGGGAAATCATGGTCATGGCTGCCTCAGATTGTGAGATGTCCCCTGCCACCAACCCTCTCTTAGGCTTAGCTACCTCTCTATTCTCAGACCGACATATTTCCATGTACTCTCCCTTCCATTCTTCCACTACCCAGAATGTCTTTTTCTAGGCAAGAAAAAATATCCTTTCCATCTCATAACACTAGCTGTACATCCTCTTCTCACTCTGGGGTTTAATTATTTGGAGAAAAACTATCACGGAGACCACTGTTTTCCCCTTTCTTCTAAATAAAGGAAAGAGGAAAAACATACCCTATAATGCCTCAAAATATTATTTGATCTTATAATTTTGGTCCTTCAAAGTCTGAGACCCAGTGGCTAAGTGTACCACTCTCTGTGGCCAGCTTTCCCTGATGCCTACTGGCACTCCACCTCCATTTAAAAACAGTGTTGAGGGGGCTCCTCGGTGGCTCAGGCGGATAAGCATCTGCCTTTGGCTCAGATCACGATCTAGGGGTCCTGGGATCCAGCCCCACATTGGGCTCTCTGCTCAGCAGGGAGTCTGCTTCTCCCTCTGTGATCTCCCTCACTCTTGCTCTCTTTCAAATAAATAAATAAAAATAAATAAATAAATAAGTAAACAAAATCTTTTAAAAGATAAATAAAATTAAAAAATAAAAACAATGTTGATTCCCAATTGTCTGCCATATCATCTGCCTGCCTGAGACAAGAACAGTGCACCCCACTTACCTCTGAGAAGTCTGGCTCTAAGCTGAGAGTCTGTGTAGGATTTCTCAGGCCTGGCAGTAGGCAGTTGGTGGGGGCATGAGCTGGCAGTTCTCCTGAGGAAGCTGCCCCCCGCAGACCTGCGCACAGCCAGTGCATCGGGGTCACTGGTGCTGCACTGAGGTTTCAGCTCCCCCCACTCTCCCCGGCCAGCCACGCTCTTCCGCAATGCTACATTCTTAGCCCAGACACCTTCATTCACAGGCCTCTTTTCAGGGGCCTTCAGCTGAGCCCTGCCCCCCCAGGTGCATCCGCTGAGACCTCCTCATGGGGAAGGGAGTGTCTTGAAGCACTTTTCTCCACTCTCAGAGCTCAGTTAGCTCTTACCTCTCTCCCTCTGCTCAGCCCACGGGTCCGTTAAATGGCTTTTTGTGCAGGCTCCTTTGGGAGTGAGATGATGCAGCCCACCTGGGTGCTGATCCACCTGCTCTTCTGGTGAGATTCCGTGAGGAAAAGTAAAACATTGTGGGAGCCAGCACTCTCTCCTGTTCAGCCTCTTGCTTATACTGTCACAGTAAGTGATTAAAGGTGTGCCTGTGACTTTCCTTTTGGCTGGTTGCCTTAATCAACTACTCTGATAACCTGGCAGCTCGGCTCTCTCCAGTTTAGCCAAGCTCTTGAAAACCCTCTGGACTTCTATCGCTGTATTCCCTAGAACTACATTTTTTTCTACCTCTAAATAACTTAATAATCTAAATACTTCTTTATACCTGTAACTGTGCCTGTGGCCTCTTCTCCTCTCCCTGTATATTATCTGAATTTCAGTCCCAGATGGTTTGCCCTGCTCCTCTGCAGAAGCCAGGGACCAAACCAGTACTGCCATGAGATTACAATATGTGGGAGAATGAGAGTTTCTCTTCCAACTCCACCATTTTTCATCTATAAAAAAATACATATGCTTTAGATATCATAAAGTTCCTTTATGTGTTAAAAGCATAGGAAAAAAATTATATGGGCCTATTATCTGTAGGAAATAACACTTTTTTTTTTCTCCTCCAAGGAATTTCTCATGTAGTTTGTTGTGTTGAAATTTATATTTGCTTTGGAATCAGAGCAATGTGGATTCTGATCTCAGCTCCTCCACCTCCTGGAGTAACTTTCTTGAGTCTCAATTTTCTTAAATGTAAAAATGATTAATACCCCTTCCATAAGATTACTAAGTAAATAAAACTAAATAAAAATAAAAATAAATAAAATCAGTAGCATATGTAATATACCTAGGAATGCACTTAGCCTAGAGTGTACACTCAACAAACGTTACTAACATTTCGTTTCCTTAAGTTGCAAGTAAACAAATATGCATAAGAGAGATGATTAGAATTTTTATATGAAGAGAAGAAGCTTTATTAATTTATTATCTTATCAATAAAATAACTTGTTGACCTATTGATTTTTTTTGACCTATTGATTTTTTTTTTTAATGTTTTATTTATTTATTCATGAGAGTCAGAGAGAGAGAAAGAGAGGCAGAGGCAGAGGAAGAAGCAGGCTCCCCGCCTAGCAGGGAGCCCGATGCGGGACTCGATCCCAGGACCCTGGGATCACGACCTGAGCCGAAGGCAGACGCCTAACCATCTGAGCCACCCAGGCGCCCTGACCTATTGATTTTTGATGGTGCTTTATCCTAAAGTGTCCGTAAGGATGAATTAACTATAAATACACTCTCAAATGCACTTTTGAATTAGCATTTTAGATAGATTATTTTTCACTGATGCTCACTTAGGTATTGAAGAATAACTGCCCCAAAACTTTTTTAGTAGAGTTGACTTGAATTTTCTCTCTGATTCTAATATGGTCACCACTATAGTTACATTTTAAAACACATTTAGTTCTTCATGATAAAGTATGTTTTTAGTATGCAGGGGAATACATGTAATATCTATATACATGCAATTTCTATATATAATCAGATGGAGAAATCATTTTGGTTCTTTTAGTAGTTATGTCAGAAACTGCAGATATAAGTTAAAAGAAAGAGTAAGGAATTACCCAGTCCCATACCATGCTAAATTAAAGCATAAAGTCTCAAAGACTTCTTTCCCACTCTAAATCTTGATAGTATTATTGTACTTGGTTTGAAGAATAATTGAACCCTTAGCCAGGACTATAAAGCTTGACCAAAAGACAGGCCCATATATGGAAATGATGAAATGTCAAGATATGTTTTAAACATTCTTATCTTCTTTATGGTTGAGATGAGACAGAGTATGATAGTCACCCTTAGTAGAATTCCATCTAAAAATATATTTGCAATCAACAACAATTTAATAAACTTCTTAATAAAAATAACTTGCTAAGCAAAATGATATTTTAATGTACATACACATTAAAGTGGTTCTAGAAGTTAATGCAATGTCAGATATCTTTTGGCAGTTAACCCCCCACTAGGCCTTCAGATCCAGGGAGAGAATGGGCTTTCTACAATTACTGATCTCTGGATCATACTCCCCTCTTTTATTTTTTCAGCAATTGGCACAGTAAGGGCTTCCTGTAATTACTGAAGTCTAAGTAAAGTCTCATCCCCCTTTTTGCTTCTCAAACCCTTCCACTACTTTTGTAGCCAGCTCCCTGTGATAAATTTTTCCAGTTTGAATTTGTACAGTTGTTTCTGTTTTTCTATCTGGACAATGACAGATGTACCGTGGTAGTTGGTGGGCAATATATACCATCACATCATCTGTATCTTCCATAGGGCATAACATCCAAGAGGTTAGGAATAATGTTTGTCAATGTAAAATTAAATGAATTTAGTCTTGTTGGTTTATAAAGTAATTCTCCAAACATTATTTTGTTTTTTTATACTGTTTGGAGCATATGATAATAAGTAATATTTATAAATATTTAAATTGATATGTATGACCCTCAAGAGATTAATTGATCTGCTTATGATTAATTCATTTATGGAATAACTATGACATCAAGCACTTTCCACCCCCAGACGTTGGATGCTGGCATCACAGCTCATCTGCAGCTGGGAATAGGTGGCTGCCCCTCCATGACCAGGTTGAATGCTGCACTTTTCCTGCCGCATTACAGCCCTGAGTGCTAGTAACAGGTCTTATATTCATGCTTCAACTGCCATAAAGGTTGACAGGTCTTGCTTAGTTTGCAGGCAGGCTCTACCCAACTAAGGCAAATAGAGTAGAAAATTCTCCAAACATAAGAAAGGGATTCATATGCTGAACTGAAGAAAAAGAAAAAAAGGAAGTGAGAGAGGGAAGGAAGGAGAGAGGGAGAAGAAGGGAGAAAGAAAGAAAGAAAGAAAGAAAGAAGAAAGAAAGAAAGAAAGAAAGAAAGAAAGAAAGAAAGAAAGAAAGAAAGAAAGAAAGAAAGAAAAAGAAAGAAAGAAAATGGACAATTGTCCTCTATAGCTACTTAACACCAAAGCCTGGGTTTTTCATCTGAAGCTGAAAGATGAGTAAGACGTCATTGCTACAGTAACAGCAAGCATTTGGGGTAGGAATGTTGCCTTACTCATCTTTTATATTACCAAATAATGTAATCCTGGGACCAATCCTCAGACCAGTCCATACTTAAGGATTTCCTATAGAATTCATAAACAAGTTCTGTTATTCTGTATGTGGATAAACTTTGAACAGATTAAACTGTATTTATCTTCTTTTCTCTTAGCATCTAACTCTACTCAGTTTTTCCATGTTTCTTGATTCTAATGAAAAAGAACTGATAGACATAGTCAAAATAGAAAACTTTTTTTTCTGTCATGTAATAACCAGCAAACTGTGTCTCAGGTGTAATCGTTGGGTAATATATTATTCTTGCCTGGAAGATTGTCTCTCCATGGCACCATTTTCAGTCCAGCTGAGTTTTATAGCACATAAACAGGACTTAACACCTCTCCCTTCTTTCATTCTTTTTTCATCTTTTCTCCCAATACATGAAATGAATAGGGAGTATTTTGCACAATATGTTACTCTAGAAGGATGTCTGATTTAGTTACAAACATAGTGGGGATTTAAATACAAACAAGTGCTCTCTAACAGTCATTAAAGTCTATCCATTATTTTAATGATGTTATTTGTATTCGATCACACCTGGAATTCCTCATTCAGAAACTATCATCTCAATATGGTTAAAGCCTACAAAAGTCATTTTCTTTTCTCTAAATTACATTTCATTTTTGTACTAACCATATAAACATATTACTAATGATAATATAATAATTAGACTTGGTTGTAAATAATTTTTGCAATAAAAATTCCAATTAATATTATAAAAATAATTTTTCGACTAAAAAGGATTTTCTTTAAATAGTATTGGCTTTGGAAATAATTCCTAAGTACATGTTTTGTTTATGTGGCTTTTTAAAAACAGTCTCATTTGATAACACCACATACCGTGGTTGTAGTATTCATAATATATAAAATGAATCTCTTAGCTTTAATACACATCTCATCTGAAACTGACTTATTTAAGATCATATTCCAATCCTGTCTAATCGATTCTGGTCCTGTTTCTAGTTATGTCACAATACATATCTACCAATAAGAGGCAAATATAAATACAGCCAGAGAGAAAAGAAAAGACAATGGAGTAGAGAAAATAAATGATAGAGTCCCGCCATTACATAGACAGCTATTTAACCTCAGAACCTCCACACCTCCTGGCTAGATTTCTCTGAGAGACAACATCTTGAGAACTAATTCCATTTCCTTAAAACTCTCTAAAAGCTTCAATTAAATTGTGTACATACGCAGAAGCTGAACCAAAGGTCACCTACCCAAGCAAACAGGGAAAACACATAATGGTAAAACATTCAATAAATGTGTTTTAAACAACTGCGGGATGTGTCCGGTTAACTTCCAAATTATATAGTAGAGTGAGGGGCTAGCCTAGAAAGCCAGCCCATATTTGGTTTCCCTCCTTCAGCCTCCCCCTATCTAATTGAGCCTAAGATGTTTCTCAATCATTAAGAAATCTCCATCACTATTTAATGTGCTTCTTTAAAGTCCAATGAATCATGTCTATTAGCTTCATCTAGATAAGCTCATTAATGAATATATTATCATTATAATTGGCTTTGGACTCCTGAAACAAATAAGAAGAGTGAAACATTGAATCTTTGAGTACCTGGTGTTCTATACTGTGTTTGGATCAAACAAAAACTCATTTCAACAAATTCAAGAAGGAGGAAAAAATAAATAGATGCCTAGAAAAAAATAACAATCTCTTTTCACAGCAATTGTTTCTACAATATTTGGAAGATCAGAGAGCTGTCACTTTCTTTAACTTTATTTGCAATTTTCTGTAGCCAAGCCTGTTTTATCTACTTTGTTAGTGAAGTATTTGTTTTTGCAAAGCCATGGCAATAAAGACAGAATATAACTATAATGCATCATTGCAGGCCTACTGTTTTATCATCTCACACATGTGACAAATACAAATAGAGATTATATTTTAGAAAGTTAATTTTTCAGGTTGCCTAAGTATGGGCAGTTTTACAAGCAAATTTTACACAACCCTCATTGTACAATAATTAGGAGCAAAAATGTGAGGGACAAAAGGTTGTTTTGGGAGGGGGGTTTAAGCAAAACTTTACAAATATGGGGCACCTGGTTGGCTCAGTCGGTTAAGCGCCCGGACTTGATTTCAGCTCAGGTCATGATCTCAGGATCGTGAGAGCCAGCCTGGTGTTGGGCTCCACACTCAGCAGGGAGTCTGCTTCTCTCCCTCTCTCTCTCCCTCTCCTCTGCCCTCCCCCCGACTCACGCTCTTTCTCTCTCTCTCTCTCAAATAAATAAATAAGTCTTTAAAAAATAAAAATAAAATTGAAACCTGAATATCAAAATGAGAGATCACATTGTCATGAAGAGATATACTCAGTTTAAAATGCATTCCCTGAAGATTCCTGAAGGCCTGCAGCCTTCTATATGTTAAAGAGTAAAGGAACTGGCATGAACTACTTATTTCCTTTGAAATCAATTTGGGCAGGCTACAGAAGCTGGAGAAGAACTTGGACTTAAACTAGGAATTAAAGTTAACGACAACAACAAAAACATGGCAACAATAGAAATGACAAATCCCTGGGGAGACAGACCATTTTCTTCAACTGGTTTGTGCTAGATGCAAGAAGAATGAATGCCAGTGAGCCAACCCAGAGGTAAGGACAATCACAGATGGTAGGAAGAGGTTGGAAACAGAGTTTTACATTCTGTTTTTCCCTCTCCCCAGCACAGACTTTACAAATTCATGCCAGGCCCTTTCCATCAGAGCACTCAACAGCAGCAGTCCAGACAGAAGCCCCTGGGAGAATCATGAGGTGAGCACACGTCCTGCTCCCTATTGAGATGAGAAGTTGAAGGAAATAGGAGAGGACTGATCAGAAAACCATGGAAATTAATTCCTCCACTACTTCCCTTTGAAATATCTGGTATGACTGATTACAGCCTGGAGACAATACTCCTGCAAAGCTGCTTCTCCATAAGGGTTTATAACGATAACCTCACTCAAGACAATTTTGGGCATGTTGTAGCTTTGCAGTCAGCCACCCTGGCACTCGGTGTTCGCTTCTCCCTAAACTCCATGTGACCCACACAGATAATTCCTGGGTTTGGTCCTTTCTAAAAAACAATGCAGGCAGCATAGCTGATACTTCTCCCTAAAAGGGCATGAAGCCACCAGTCAAAGTAACTGAACGCTTGAGGTATATGACTACCTTAAATATAAAATAACTTACTGGAAAACATATTCTAAACAGAGTTACTGAAGGGGATGCATAAACACGTTAAAATAATAAATTTGTACTTAAGAAAAGACCAGCAAAATTAAATCAGAAATAAATTATAGTAATGAATCAAAAAGAAGAAAAATGGGGTAAAACAAATGAAACAACCTATTGCATAAGTAGCAAGATGGGATCTGCTGAAGAACAAATTAGTGAGTTAGAAGATCAGATACATGAACTCTCCTAAAGGGAGCAGGAAGGGTTAAAGAGACATAGAGGATGTATACAGAGAGATAGCTATGCCAATTATCAGATAATAAGAGTCCCAGAAAATTAAAAGCATAAAGACAGACAAATGAAGGATGAAAAATCCCAAATTTAAGTGATCTATACATTGACAAAGAGGACAGATAATGTGAAATGTGAAAACACTAAAGACAAAAAAAAAATTCTGTGAGCCCACAGAAAGGGATCACCTATAGAAGTGCAAGGATCAAAGAATGTCAAATGTCAGTGGATACAGGAAGACAGTATAATATTCCTAAAATAGTAAAGGAAAATAATATTGAGCCAATAATTTGATTCTACCTTAAAAATAATTTAAATAGGTGGCATAACAACAACAGCAACAGCAACAACAAAAATCCCTGACATACAAGGTCTTAGAAAATGTGCCATACAGAGACTCGAACTAGAAATATTTTGGAAATAAACACTCAAATAATAAGAAAACTCAGAAGACTTAAATATTTGCGCTGATATTTGAACCTCAGTCAGCCTGCTTATGAAGTCCTATTCTTTTCACTCTACTATACTGTCTTTATGTTAATAGTAATATTATCTATTTTGAATATCTTTGTATTTAAAGCATGGTGCAGATGTAAAAACTCTTATATATTTAAAATTCAATTCACTTAAATGCCATAACTTCATTACATATTAATTAGAACATCTTTCACTATATTTATAGGATTATAACATTATGATCATACTGGCTTATACAGCCAGTATGTATCTGAGAATGAATGTGAGATCCCCAAAATCATTGGAGGGAGCAGCAGACTTTCCAATTGAATTGACTACACCATGTGTGTAGCCCTGATCATGTACAAGATATTGTGGTGGTATATAATGTGACTGAGGGTACATGATGGTTATAATGGCATAGTGATAAAAAAGATAGTCATTTTAGCTCTTATCTGCCAGCCCACATAAATAAATCCTATTTGTTCACCATCAAAATATATCCTAAATATAATCACTTCTTACAACTCCACTGGCACCATCTTGTTTATCACTGCTTCTATGGTAGTAATCTTCTAACTCTTCTCCCTACATCTACACATCTCTTCCTTCTGTATATTTATTTTTCCAGTATCAGCTTGACTGATCATTTTAACACTTTGATCAGATGACAGCATTCTCCTACTCAGTCTTCTCCAGTGGCTTTCCATACATTAAAATAAGCACTTTCCACATACACAACACTGTTCTCCGTGCCAACATGCACCAACTCATTTGTTCTTGAAACACACCTAGGATCCTGATAAGTAAATTAATGCATAGAGAAATTAAGCATCTTACCCAAAATTATCTAACCAGTAGGTCGCAGTCAACGTTGGAATTTATGGCCTTTCCTTCTACTTCATTTAGCTCTATCCAGACTGCCTGATTGATGAATGTATTCTCCTCCACTATTCCATTCCTATTACTGCTGTTCTCTTGGTATTAGACTCCCACTCTTTGCTAGACACATGGATACTTCAGATAAAGACCACACTGTCTAGCCTCTCATGGGGCTAGTTGTGGCCATGTGCCTAAGTTATGGGTAAAAAGATATAAGAATAAATGTTCTGAGGAAGCTAAATGAGAAACTTCCTCATCAGATGTCAAGAGGGTCCCTTGACTCTTCTTTTTCATCTCCTTATCCTTTCTAATCTTTTGGGTTCCGACATGCTGTCGGGTGCTTCAGTAGTCATTTTGGAGCTGGTAGAAGAGACCTAGATGTTAAGGATTAAAGAGAAAGAAAGGGCCTGGGTCCTGGATCATAATCAGCCCTGGATATCCTACCTCCAGACTTCTCTTACTTGAGAAAAAAGTAAACTCTATATTGCTTGTGCACTATTATTTATGTGGGGTTTTTTTTGGTCACATGTGGCCAAATCAACTCTAACTAAAGAATATTCAAGTGGAAATGTTGAATGCTTAAGTTAGATGTAAGAGGAGCTGAGGCCATTTACATTAGGTATTAGTTAGCTGTGGAGTACTGAGATGTTAGCTGTGTAGTACTGAGATATAAATAGCACATAGATACTATTCAAAGTCATGAAATGGATGGATATTTAGAATCCATACAGACATCATTATGACATTTCTTAAACTAATGAAATAAATACATGGATGTGGTAATTATGTTCAAGATATGAGAAATCAGGATGTTTATAATATGTTTTTCACTTCTGAGATTGGTATCAAAGCTAATAATAATAAAATATATATTAAGGACTTACTTGTACTGGGTACTTTCACACTTACCGTAGGGATTGAATTTTTATATTCACAACAACTCAGTGAGGAAGGTATGAGTTTTATCTCCATTTAAAACAGTAAACTGAGGCTCAGAGAGGTGAATAACTAAAAATTAAAGTGCTTATAAACATTGGAACTTGCGGGTGAGCCCCAGCCATCCAACAGTGTGTACATACATGTTTGATGCCTCTGTCCGAGAATGCATAATTCTGGTTTGTCATAATTACTTGTTCAGTGTCGGTTTCTCCTTAGTATGTGATATTCTCCAAGCTAAGAAACAAGCCTTATGCAGCAGTAACTTCAGAGCAGTAAAGTGCCTGGCACTCAGGAGTCACTGAATAAATGGCTTTGAGTGAACAATGGAGTAAATTGAGGCAAGTATCCCAATTCTCCCTTTATTAAATACAACCAAAGGAACAGGTTCTAAAGCCATTTGTATTTCCAATATTAAACAGTTATATTTCCAACATTTACACTGTTGTTTGATTTATTTTTTTTAAGACTACAGTAAGTCTATTCCTTACCATCAGTGAAGTGAACTAACAAGTAACTCACATAGTACCTTGCTTGACACAATCAAAAAATTATCCTGGAGTTTTCATTTAAGAATGTAAATCTGGGTACACTAAGCCTTAAAGTCTGATTTTAATTAAACTATGCAACTTGATTACAAAATAATGTAAAGGAAAATTTGCTCCAGATAAAATCCCTGTCAGTAGCACTTCTTTTTTTTTTTTTTTTTTTTTAAAGATTTTATTTATTTATTTGACAGACAGAGAGATAGCAAGAGCAGGAACACAAGCAGGGGGAGTGGGAGAGGGAGAAGCAGGCTTCCCGCCGAACAGGGAGCCCGATGTGGGACTCGATCCCAGGACCCTGGGATCATGACCTGAGCCGAAGGCAGACGCTTAACGACTGAGCCACCCAGGCGCCCTGTCAGTAGCACTTCTATGATCCTTATTGCTTTTAAGATGTTAGAGCAGCATGATAGATGATCCTACATTCAGTTCCGGTTTTGTGGATTTGTATGACATTGGCTTTCTTCCTTTTCTGAATCCATTTTTTTTTTTTTTTTTTTGGTCCTGCTTCATATGGAGGCCACCTCATTAATCCAGCGAAGATCTGAAAGATGCTGGGATTTTTGTTCATTTTTGCCCATTTGCTCAGTTTTATACCCACTTCCATGCATATATCCACAGAGTCACACAGCTAGATTTTTGGAGATGCCAGTAAATTGCACAGTCCCTTCTTAGTAAATAAGAGGCCACATACCACTCATTACTTCCCTCTCTGCCTTTGTTCACAGACTTGCATATGTGGAAGCAGAAACAGCCGGTCTGTGTTGTCAAAAGTCAAATGCTTTCAAGCAGTTGCCCTGGCTCAATTCCTACCTCCCAGCAGATGTAGGAATAGTTTCCCAGCCCTCCATTACAAATCAGAAACTGCATACTGCCAAACAGAGCCAACAAATTCCAGACCCAAATTCCAGAAACTGAAGAATGAAAGATTCACAAAATTGAATAAAACCAAAATAGGGTTCCAAGCAAGATGGGTCTAACCCTTACCATGGTTTACCTGACCCATTCCAGGTATAAACACCTCTAACTAGTGCCAGAGGCTGGTCAAAACGCTGGCAGAAGTGGAATAAAAAGGCTTCCCATGACCCATTCAGAAGATCCTAATAAAATCTGCATGATCCCCACTTACCGAAACATGAACATGATGAATAAACACAAAGCATTATACACACTTAGACTTGCAACATTTTCAAATGTGAGCACTAAAGAAAAAAGAGAAGAAATGGTTCACATGGCAAGATTTCCATTTTCTTTCTATAATGAGTTGTTTAAAATTGTGAGGATTCTTAGATCCCCAGATAAAAGACGTTGATTTCGTTCAGGCCTGGACTCTTTTTTTTTTTTTTTTCTTTTCTCAGTTTGGACATTGAATAAACTCCACCAAACCTCCACTGGTATCATCACACACATACTTCAGGTTCCCCTGTAGGAGCCCTTTCTAGAGTTTTCTTGGCAGATCTATACCTACTCTATAGTAGCAGTTATTCTTTTAACACCAGCTCCCTTCCACTACTACTATTTAGATGCCATACTCACCACAGTTCCATATTTTTCACCAACCTTTGAATAATCAAAGTCATGAAGTATAGACAAAGTGAGTCCAGGTCACATCTGTCAAAAAAAAAAAAAAAAATAGAGGAAGGGAACTTTCATTAAGCACCTCCAATGCACCTGAACCATTCTAAGCATTTGACATTGTATTAAGTAATTTAATCTCTGAACAATGTCCTAATATAGTTGTCATTATTATTGACATTTTTTTCACAGATGAAGAAACTGAGCCCCAGAAAGTTTAAGCTGACACCTAAGATCACAGAAAGTATTAAGTGGTGGGTTAGGATTCAAATCCAGGCAGTCTCTTTCCAGAGCCGAGACTTTTAACTACTATCTATGCTACTACCTCTCATTAATAATGATAGCTAACTTTAGCTCAGCACTTTCTAGGTCTTTCCTAAGTGCTTTGTGGAAGTAAGGTCATAAGTAGCCATCTCTCCCCCAGGTGCTCAGCAGACTGAGAAAGAATCTTCCTGGATATTCAAGTCATGTTAAAGTGGTAGAAACCGGTGTAGTCACCAATATATTTTTCCATGATGGACTTTAGGAATAAAAAAGGCAAAAATGGGGGGTGGCTGTATGAAAAAATTGTCTTTGATTACATCCCCCAAACCTTGAGTTAACCATGTCCTTTACAAAGTTAAGAAAAATAGTACAAGATTGATATTTCCATTCACGATGATTTGCTATTTTGTTAATAATTGTTGTATACTACTTGGCAACCCCTTCTTATATGCCCAATTTAATATTTAAATATGAAGAGAAAACTACTTTGGGCCATCTGAAGGAAAATTTAATCTGAATGCAATGTGGCTCCTGTTCAATGCTTTTTAAACTGAGATTATTCAAAAATGATTTAAATCATTGAGTTCAGAACTTTGATTAAATTATAATTGGAATGAGGATGTGGATAAGAAATCTCAACACATAGGGAGAAAGGTAACTAGAGATGTAACAGGATTAAGTATTGCTCTTAAGGAAAGAAAACGGTTTTCATTGCTTTCACTATATTAAACACTTAGTAGAAACTTGCTGAGTCCACAACATTCGGAAAGTTGAGATTCCCGGTGTCTGAGCATGAGTGAGAGCAAATGGGAGAGGAAATTGTTCTCCATGAGAAAGTAATAGCAATGTGGAGGACTTGAATTTGGTAGCCTAGTGAAAGTAGCAAAAGGTATCAGCTTAGAGAAAGAGGTCTGAGGAGATGGTGACAAGCTGAAGTCTAATGAAGCAATATAGTCAGCAAAAAATTCCCTATGGCATGGAAGACCTGATAAATTTTTAGGTTAGTGGTTTCTATTTGAATTTGAAATTTTTTCTTCCTTGGGCTCTAATTACCCTTTGCTTCCCTGTTGGTAAGTGTCAGTAATATGCAATAACCTTGTATGAGTAATGATGTAGGAAAATGAAGGGAAAAATCAGACCAACTGGGTCTGGCATGATGGTAGTGACAGAAGTTGACAGTGAGGGTGAGAAAACGGTGAAAATGGTGAAGCTGGATGGATGAAGCATCTTGTTAGTGGAGCATTGCAAGCCCCCTGCAAGTGACCGGGGACATAAAGGTGGCCCCAGAGAGTTAGATCAATTGATCTATATACCTATCTGAGAGTCAGAAAGAAAGAAAAAGAAAGAAAGAAAGAAGGAAGGAAGGAAGGAAGGAAGGAAGGAAGAAAGAAAGAAAGAAAGAAAGAAAGAAAGAAAGAAAGAAAGAAAGAGAAAGAAAGAAAGAAAGAAAGAAAGAGAAAGAAAGAAAGAAAGAAAGAAAGAAAGAAAGAAAGAAAGAAAGAAAGAAAGAAAGAAAGAGAAAAAAGAAAGAAAGGCAGGAAGGAAGGAAGAAGAAAGAAAAGGAAAAGGGTAGGAGAGAAAGTTATTTTGCCTAGGAAATTTTAATTATTTTAACAAATGGGCTACAAAGGATGATACACACTCCCCTACCTCATGCTCACCCCCAGGAATAAATGTAGAAAGCACCCCAAAAACAATTGCAACTCGCAGAGCAGATGATTCCCACAGTAGTTACTGCATCAAAACCCAGACCTTGATCCCAAGCTAGAAATATGATAATCACATTATCATCTTTTCTCTAATAAAAACAATGACCTCAATCTACTGGTTTTATTCAAAACAGTGGAAACAATCATTGCATTAGGCCTGTAACTGTTTGGTTTTGTCTGTCAGTAACAAATAGTAGTATCATGTAGTGAAGGAAAAGAAATGAATTTTAAACAGAGTTGACACATTTAAAGTCTGGCTGTGCACCAGCTTTCATTTAGTGACTAGGATGCCCATGAGCACATGCATAAATAGAGTAACAAGAATACATTTTTGAACTGATGGTGGGGACCTTTTAGGCATGTTAGATAAAACAGAATCATACAGAGCAGTTTCTATCTAGGAGATAAGAGGAAGGGAGAAGTACATACTGTTATATTTACAAGGTCATGAAACCAGGGCATATAGACAAAAACCCAGCTTTAAGTCATTGACAGAAAAGCAGAAGAAAGGAAGAAAGAAAAAGAAAAAGAAAAAGAAAGAAAGAAAGAAAGAAAGAAGAAAGAAAGAAAGAAGAAAGAAAGAAAGAAAGAAAGAAAGAAAGAAAGAAAGAAAGAAAGAGAAAGAAGAAAGAAAGGAAGGAAGGAAGAGAGAGAGAGAAGAGGAGAGGAGAGAGGAGAGGAGAGGAGAGAGGAGAGGAGAGGAGAGGAGAGGAGAGGAGAGGAGAGGAGAGGAGAGGAGAGGAGAGGAGAAGAGAGGAGGAAGGAAAGAGCTTTTTATCTGCCAAGTGTCCATTTTTCAGGGCTCATAGCAAGGTAAAGAATAGACCAAGATAATACATAGAACTTTCTGAGTAGACTTGCTGAACTGTACATATGTATTAGAATTGCATATCTTAGACTTCACTCACACCCCAGATGGATGGTGTTTTAGTCTGTTCAAGCTGTTATAACAAAACTACTACAGACTGGGGGATTAAACAGCAGACATTTATTTCTCACAGTTCTGGAGGCTGGAAAATCCAAGATCAAGGTGCCAGCAGATTCCATGCCTGGTCAGAGCCCACTTCCTGGTTCACAGATAGCTCTCTGCTGCTGTGTCCTCACATGGCTTAAGGGGAAGAGAGCTCTCTGGGGTCTCTTTTACAAGGCACTAGATCTTTCTAACTCTCCATGAGGGTTCCATTATCATGACCTAATCACCTCCAAAAGGCCCTGGTTCCTAGTACAATCACATTGAGGGTCAAGGTTTCAACATGTGAATTTTAGAAGGACACAGACATTCAGTTTATAACAGATGATGACACATGAATAGACATGAAGTTATCAGTCCATTTGTAGTGAAGGAACATGCAGGTGAGTCAAAGGCTAACCTACCAGCGGTAATGTGACTGCCCATAGCAGAGAGGTAAAACTGATAATTGTCTATAATTTAGCAAGGAACCAGGCCTTTCCTAACTCACTGAAAACACAAGCCACTCAGTGGATATTACTTTTCCTGGAGTTTCATATCATTTCAAAATGAGGAATTGCCTCCAGTCCCGTGTCCTGGCCCTTTCTTTACTCTAGTGACTGAATATTACCGAAAATTCAGTTTCTGAATCTTTAAGAGAGTGTTGAGTACTCATTTCATCAGGAAGATACATACACACTTTCTTTTCTGGGCTTCAAATATCATATGTCAGCATTTTGTATTCATCAATCCTGGAAAGAATTTGTGTTTCTTCTCAGTATATAAGATCTATGTCTCACACGTCTCCTACACATGGTAATTTGGAGATGAAGAATTAGTTCATAATAATTTAAATTTCATTTTACAAATGCTTAGCCACAAATGCTAATGCTGCAGGCCTTGTCTCTGCCTCTGTTCTATTCAGGACAAGTTATGTAAAACCACTTGGAAGAAAGATTTGGTAGTTTTTATATGTATATATAAAATTTATATATATATATATATATATAAAGTTAAATATATACCTATCCTATGACACAGTAATTCTACTTCTAGGTATTTCCCAACAGAAATAAAAATATGTACAGTCCCCCAAAGACTTGTTCACAACAATTATAGTAGCTTTATCACCAATTCCAAAAATTGTAAACAATCCAATACCATGTGGTACATTCATACAATAGAGCACTACTCAACAATAAAATCAATTCATAGATAGACACATCAATAAATCTCACAGGCATTATGCAGAAACAAGCCATATCCAAATGAGTACATACTGTGACTCAATTTATATGAAATCCTCAAATGCGAAAAATTAATCTATGGTGAAAAAATAAGAGTATATGTCTCAGGGGATGGGTTATATTTGGAGACGTAAGAGAACTTTCTGAGTAATGGATCCTGTTAATTGCCTACCTGTCTTCTTCCTAATAAAATCTTTTTTTTATTTTTATTTATTTACTTACTTACTTATTGTTATCTCTCTCATTCCTACTTCCAGAGAGTGATCCCGGTGACTGTAATTGTTGAAATGGCAACTCAAGTGGAACAAACATGCTTAAAAGGGGAACGATTATCCTTTCTTGGGCTAAAGCCTTGTCTTTTGCTCTTCCACTGGACACTGACAAATAAATATTGCCATAGATATTTCCAGCAGCCGTTTTAAAAACATGATGGGAACCAGTATCAAAATGAAGTCTACAAGTAGGATGATAGAAGAGAGATGTAGAAAGAATTCAGATTTTTGGTCACAGTCCAAACCATTAACTCAGCCAACTCTGGAGACTGCCCTAGTCTATACTTCTTCATATTGGAACCTTTGCATCTTCTAAACTTTACAGCAATCTGAGTGAGATATGCTGCTGCAGACAGCCAAAGCACGCTAAATGGAATGGCTCCATTTTTTATTTGAGATTCTTGTTAAATTATTTCGCTAAAAATATTCTGGAACCTGGGTTTTTATTATGTCTTGCCTCATGCAAGATTTCCTTGACTTCAAGGAACTTTCCACACTTCAGAATTTTAGATTATCGCCTGACCCAACCAATCTTTAAACAAGAATGGGGGGAAATTTATCTCTATAACCCCAAACCAGCTTCTAAATGCAGTTTTCCTTGTCTATGTAAACCATATCTCCATACTTCCAATTGCTCCTGCCAAAATCTTTAGAAATATCTTTGACTTTCTTTTACATCCCACAAACAACCCATCAGGAAATCTTTCCACTTTTGCATCCAAAATATTTCCATATTGTTATTATGTAGGTGAATGTTCTTATCCTTAGGAGCTGTACACTGAAGTATTTAGGAGTGACATATTGTGATTTTTCTATAAAGTAATTTTAAATGAGTTGGGCTAAAAAATAAAACAGTTGAATGTGTATGTATGTATACATACAACTTACATACATACATAAATGGCTGTGCCAGGATTTATGACCTGATTTGTCTGACTTGGAAGCCATTATGCCAAATACTTAACAGAGTACTTTCCTGGTCCAGGTGGGATGTGATGAGGCTACGAATTAAAGTAATAGAAATGTGACTAGAAAGGAGAGGCTTGATTTATCATTGGCAAATTTTGAAGAATAATTAGATATGGAAATAAAAGATAAGTTAATGTTAAAGATGACCTTAATGTTTTAAACCAGAGTAATTATAACATCATTGGCAGAGATCATAAGAGCAGAAGGACTTTTTTTTTTTAAAGATTTATTTATTTTGACAGAGAGAGACACAGAGAGAGAGGGAACACAAGCAGGGGGAGTGGGAGAGGGAGAAGCAGGCTTCCCGCTGAGCAGGGAGCCCGATGCGGGGCTCGATCCCAGGACCCTGAGATCATGACCTGAGCCGAAGGCAGATGCTTAACGACTGAGCCACCCAGGCGCCCCAAGAGCAGAAGGATTAAAAGCATGGAGGTGAGGTCAATAATGATTTAAAATATGTTTCTCAAAATATTCATTCCTGATGAAGTAGAATGTAAATTACAGTAGGGCAATTGGAGAGAAAAGGTGAGATTGAAGAAATGGAAGAGAATAGCCTGAGATATATTAATAAGTTATATAAAGAAAGATATAAAATATAAAATCGCTATTGCTCAGATAATGTACTTGTGCTTATTGAAGAGGAAAATCATAAATCTTTTCTCTGAAAGATTGTTTATAAGATGTACTATCTTACAAGTGGCCTGAATAGAATAAATAATCAATATAATATTTGCAGTTGATGATGATGCTTTTTTGGAGGAGATATCTATATCCAATATTTTCTTCAAAAAACATCTTGATGACAAAGATTTACATTTTTTCCCTCCTCCAAAAAGCTTAAATTCTAGCCTTAATTTCTGGGCAATAGATCTGTAGTTATTATGCTTAACTATTTTAGATTTACAAAGTTACTTTATTGCTCAGCTAGAGTGGTGGGTCATATTCCCTTGGCCATAGGGAGCAAGAATGTACACCAAATGCTATTTCCACACACACTGGTGTCAATGTGCCCTTCTTAGTCAAATATGACATACATTCTGGCTCTTGAACTTGCTTGCCCAGGTCCATCTGCCATGATGGCAGTGTGCCCATTCACAAGATGCTCTGCCAGGTTTATCTGGACAACGGTACAGCCAAGGAGAGGTTAGACAGGGAGTTTGTTTCACATGCAAATGGACATATGAAGGTAATAAAATGTGCCTGATCTTTGAAGGCCCTACATCGGAACTGTGAACACTGAAAACATTTCACACCATTTGATCAATATAAGCACTAGCCTTCAAAAGTCTTGAAGATCCAGTTTGTTCCCTAATGTGTTAATCACAGGTCTCTTTATTTAAACTGCAGGAACTAACTGCTGACTCTTCAGTACATCACTTTGGACTTTAAGAGCAGTAAGTCCTTATAGGAGGATAATTATATAATAAAATAAAAGTTATTATATAAAATTAGTATTGTAGAATAACAGAAAACTCAATAATCACAGTCTTCTTGGCAGTGTCGAGAGGATAGTGTTTAAACTGGACATTCTGCATTCTACATTCTGTGGTTGCTCATTTTGCCATTTGTAATTGTATTAGTTCCTCACCTTATTTTTCTATCATATGAGGTCATAGGAATTCTACCACCATATGTATGTCACAGGATTTCTAATGAAAGTATAACATTCACTTGAGTAATGTTTTACTGGAGCATCTAGTTGTCTGAGAGATAATCAGCATTCCCTTTCTTTAAGGAAAAAAAAAAAAAGAAGTTCTTTATGGTATTTAGATATAACAATTATGTAGGTAGCCAGTTACCAGAAATTAGCCATTACTGCTGGCTTTTCTATGTTTTCCGGATCACATTTTATCAGTTGACTAAATATCCATCAATTTCTGCCAAGTTACAGGTTTTACTTATTTAACCACTCTTTTATTTAACTACCTATTACTTTGCTGGTGACTATAAAATTCACCAGAAGTTCTTAGTGCACCAAGCACATTTTCACCTTCAGACCTACAGATATGCACCTCCTACATTCTTACTACCTGGTTTCTTTTCATACTTCAGAGAACCCCTTCTGATCTAAATGGTTTCTTCTTTTATTGTATCACTTCATCTTCCTGATTTTCTTCAAAGCACTAATTATTCTTTGAGCATATATTTATTTGCTTATTGATTATCTCTCTATATATAGGTTTTAGCTTCCATATCTAAGGTTGATGTCTATTTTAATTCACCAGTTTATGTGCAGCATCTAACCCGGTCTATTATGCTCAATAATTATTTTGAATGAATACACACACGAATAAAGATGATCTTATATGAAGAAATGTGAATGAGGCTCCTGCCTTTCAATGTTGAAAATTGCTGTATCACTTCAGGATTCTTAGCTGTAGATAACAAATTCCACTCTAGCTGATTTAAGCAGAAGAGCCCTTATTATAGTCTGTTACTAACTCTTAGAATTTTGGGGAAGTCCAGGGAACTAAACTTGATACTAAACAGCCAAAATGACCCAATTAGAAGACATGCCTAATACTATCACCAAAGATGTCACTGATGCTACCATCTGCTGTTTTACAGTCATGAAAACCAAATGCTCATACATTCATATAGCAGGATCTTCTTACAGAAGTAGGAATAAAAGGCCTCCAAGACTATTCTCATTTGCCCCAAATGTTTATTTTTGCCTCCTAGTCTCATATTTGTGTATCTATTTGGTGGAAGAAAGTCTCATTGGAATCCTGATGCACTGAAATCTAATAAGTATGGTCCTTAGTTTTTTTAGACTCTGATTTAAAGGAAGGACATTGGGAGAGTATGTGTTGTGGTCAGCACTGTGTATTGTGTAAGACTGATGAATCACAGACCTGTACCCCTGAAACAAATAATATAGTATATGTTAATTTTAAAAAATTAAAAATAAATGAATAAATAAATAAATGAATAAGAAAGAAAGAAAATAAAGGAAGGTATGCTATGAGAGAGACAACAGACATTGAATGAGCCAATCTACAATATTTTCCACAATCTCTGTGGTTGACAAGGATGTAATGCAATCAAAAATGGAAAGAAAGCTAGTGCAGCTGAGGCACAATGAGGTTAACTGTGCACTCCAAGTACATCTTCTCACTCAATTCTCACTACAGTCCTCTAAATCAAGCAATCAACTATTTAAACCTATCTACTTGACTCCAGAACTGAGTACCTAAAAATTTACATGTATTTCTTGTATTATTATTACTAAATTGAACAACACACTTAGAAATTACTTCACATTATATAAAAATATAGAGACAAATAGATGTCTTGGGATGTTAATAACTTTAAAAAAAATCCCATTATGTTAGACCTCTTTTTCCAGTCCCCTAGTTGTCCTTTATTTTAGGATCTAAATTTTTAAATATCTGTTATTGCCCATTTGTAAGCCCTGAGTAGTCCCACGTGATTCTAGAAAATGAGCTGTCAATGTTAGTTCGTCTTGTGGGAAACAGTCCAAAAGTATCTTGTTGGTCTACTTAAACTCAGTCATGCATAATTTACTGGATAATCACTAGTGTCCTAATCAATATCTCTATCTACCTACTCACTAATCCAGTTCAAGAACTATGTGATTTAACATGCAACAGACTCTGAACTAGCCCTTGGCAAAATTGAAATCTATCTGTGGTATCTTCATTTTTCTCTTTACCAACTATCTTTCCCCAAACTCAGACTATTATTCTCATAAAACTTAAAGCAAAAAAAAGGACTTTAAAGGAATTTTTTTTCAAGTCCTCTCTCTTAATGTGAGAAAATCAAAGCTTATAAAGGGTTATTGGTCTAAGGTCATTAAATGAAACAATGACAAGGTCAAAGCTAACAACCTATGTCTAGAGCATTCTTTTTTTATTAATTTATTTTAGAGAGAATGAAGGAGAGAGTTCATGCACACCTACATGCAGGGGTGAGGGGCAGTGGGAGAGAATCTTCAAGCAGACTCCCCATTGAGCACAGAGCCCAAACTGGGGCTCCATCTCACAATCCATGAGATCATGACCTGAGCCAAAACCAAGAGTTGGACACTTAACCGACTGAGTCACCCAGACACCCCTGTCTAGAGCATTCTGATTCCACATTCCATAACACTGCCCATGGTCCCTCTCTAAAATGTTCCTAGGATTGTCTGTGGGTCCAGGTTGGCTCTATGACACTGCTCACTAGTTGGAAAAAGAAATAAATCCCTGCCAGTGGGTGATGGGATAAGTAAAGTTCCACCCATTCCATTTAGTTGTAGCTGAAGAAATACACATTTACCTTAAAGCAGTCTGGAATATTAAAAAAAAAAAAAATCACTGAGTTTCTAGTCTAGCTCTGGAACTAACCAGCTCTTATCTTGGGCAAGTAATTTCATCTCTCTGGGACTTAAAAGTAAATTATTTAAAACAAGACATTGGAATTGATGGCGTCTAAATTCTCTCCCAGCTTAAGAAATTGGTGAAACAGTAGCACTGCTGCTATATCCACTAAAAAAATGACCTCAGGCCAATGATGGCAAATTCACATTCTATGTATGACAACCATTTATCTCAGTTTGACAAAGAAAATGTTAGTTTATACCTGTTGTCCCCATGTAATCAAACACTTTCACTCCCAAAATTCTTCTGGTTTTAAAAATAAACTGTAAAAATAACCTTATATGTACACGTAAGAAGAGATCTATACTGGGTCAGACTGATATATTTATATATCATGTAGAGTACTGATAATAATATAATAATTTCTACACTTACAAAAGCAAACATGATGTCTTGCACACCTTTTGTACATTATGCCATTCCAGAAATATAGTGTTATTGCTAAGAGGATGATCTTTTGTGTCAGATTGCCGGATTCAAACCATATTATTATTCCCAAACAAGTATATGAGGTAGATCATATTAGACATATTTTTACAGACTCTCATCTGAAGTTTCTGGGAGGTTTAAAGTCTTACTTAAAAGGTGACATATTTTCCTTCATTCAACTTTCTAATGAGTTCCGCTCTTTCTTGTCATGGGACTTATAGATTCCACTCCCAATGCCTCAATCACTCTTCCTGCCAGTTTCCAAATGGCTGCCTCCATTACTATTCAGAGTCTCAGTTTAAATGCCCCTTTTTCAGAAAAGTACTGTTTGATCCATCAATACCAACTGAGCTGCAAACCCCAAATCCTATTACTTTCTGTCACATCACTCTATTCTTCCTTGTAGCATGGATCTCAATGT
Organism: Halichoerus grypus; assembly: GCF_964656455.1. Taxonomy (NCBI): domain Eukaryota; kingdom Metazoa; phylum Chordata; class Mammalia; order Carnivora; family Phocidae; genus Halichoerus; species Halichoerus grypus. Next base: position 48,234,309 of record NC_135714.1, read on the forward strand.
TCAGTTATATTACAGTATTAAACACACTATCTGGAGCATAGTAAACACTTTAATGAATTTTTAAAGGGAGTTTTGGTACGTATTTGTTCAATGAATAGACAACTTGTAAGTGCCTAATTCAGGATTTACATCTACATTTATTCTTCTCAAGTTCTATCCACACTATGCAACATGCTTTGTTGGTGCCTTCATCACATTGTAACTCTTTGTTAGTTGATTGATTCAAGAAATCTTGTGGAACCATTAGAAAACCATTAGAACTAAGCTTGCAACTAGAGTCCTTAAGACACAATTCCTAGTCAGTCCTCTAGTCTTTCCACACACAGGACAAGAAATAGTTGTATTAGGTTTAGCCACATGAAGATGCCATTTTGTAAGTCAAAATCAGTTAAATAATTTCTAGCCCAGAAGAATTATTCATCCATTTATAAAGATGTCTCTTCTTGGGATTCAATTTTCCACTATATATATAGCTAATATGGTTAGAAAAATAAAATGATTTAGAGGCAGAGAACAAACTAATAAATAAGAGCAAAAGGAGAAGTGGGTATTTATCACAAGTCCCTGGGAATAAACTAAAAAAATTAATTTTTTCTAAATCTTGTTTGAGATTTTACATCTGTGAATATAATACTGTTATGAATTATAACTTTTCTTTGTTTTATCCTGATTTGTTTAGCTTAGATTAAGAGATAATGTCTGTATTAATATTGCATTCATGTAATAGGAGAATCATTACTACATGAAACACTAAAATGAACTATTCATGTCTGAATAAACAATATTTAATGACTAAAAATGAGTAATACATGAGATGGTCAGGATTTTACCTATTTTTAGCAAACATTACTTTTGGTCCTCTATTTTTTTAGTAGGCAGTTGGCAACCTAGTTTCATGGTCTCCCAGGGACTGGGGTTCTTTAAATAAAGATTAAATTAGATACTGCAGCTTATTCCAGTGTTTGAGACAATTTATTTCTACATTTTCCCTAATTCTCCACATCATACTTAGTTTAGATCTTAGCATCTTGAATGCTGTACAGTTTATATTTTAAACAGATAATTGAATAAAATTGCAACTAAGAATTAATTAAATCTTTGAAATGATCTCTCTCCTTCCTGTTCTTCCATGAATCATACACTGGAAGAAACATCCTCTGAAGGATGGGAAGATTAGCAGAAGAGACTGTTTAGTCAGTTTTCACATTAACAGGCCGGCCAGTTGAAATTACTCCCCAGACTTGATCTGGCCTACAGCCAGATGGTTGATACTGTTAATAGAGAAAACATCTGTTTACCCTAATGTGTTAGTTTACTGTGCTTGGAGGCCATCAACATGAGCTGCTGTGCACAGGTCTTATGAAAGGAATGAATAATATTTTTTCGTTTGGAAGTCAATAACAGATAGAGGAATCTTGTTTTATAGTACCCACATTAGACCATGTTCAGACACTGAAGATAAAGAATTAGAGATAAACCAGGGACCACACAGTGTGCTCATTAATTCTAAATAAGCATTTCCCTTCTTTCAGTCCTGAGTGAATTCAGAAGACTTTATATTCTTATTAAATTGGGTAAAATAAAGCAATTAATAAGAAAAACATATACACTACATGTGGCTAATCAGCAAATTCAACAAAATCACCTATTATTTAGTTCTTTGACTTCTTCTGTAATAGCCTGAGAACATCAGCCTGGAATTTTTTTGCATCTAAAAGAGAAATGCCTCATTTAAATGTTTTCAGGGGCCTCCTCAAATTCACTGGTGGTACCAGAAAGTTATCACTGTGAATAGATGCAGCATTGCAGCTGTCCAATTGTGTGAGAAAAAGACAATGAAGTGGAGTATCTCCTCAAAAACTTGGAAATGACATGTTCAAAGAAGTTGTTATGAAGGTCATAATGTGACCAAACTCCTGTACTATCTTGGGTAATTATGCAAACCTTCATAAATAATTATTAGTTATTGAAGTACAAGGAAAACAAGTTTGAGTTTATATGGAGAAGGTCATTACTTAAATGTAGACCGTCTCATCGCTTTGTGGGATAGGCTAATGAAAAATGTACTTGCTCACCACAGCAAGAATCAGGGCATGAACTAAAGTCATAAAACTTTTATGGAGCCTTTCCACAGATACCACATTGCTTTCTTTGCCTTTGCTTTTTGCAGTACACTTGATAGGAAAAAGCTAAGTGCAGTACCAACATTTCAAAAGGATTGCTCAAACTTAAATTATTTTGCTTTGGGGCTGAAGCAAAGAGTCCTTCTGACAGTTTTACTGACTGCAGGTTTGGTGGGAGGTAAAGCCACACTTCGTGTAGTGTTGCAAGTATGAAGTATAAATCAGGTTTCATAAATATGCCCATTTGGTGTACTCAATTGACTGTAAAATAATTATGTTCTGCTGTGTAATTGTTGTGCTGTGGGAGAAAGCAGGACTTCTAAACATTTAACGGAAAATGATTATGCGACCTGAATTAAGACTCTATTTTCTCCCACCATTTTCTGTAGGGCAACAAAAGCATTTTGCAACAACTTCCTCTTAAATCTATAGGGTGCAAGGCTACCTAGGTATTAGTTGTTGTTTTTTCTTTTTTTGTGTTTTCATAATTGTTTTTGGGTGTCTGTCTATCCTCCTGTCTTACAATTTTAGATCCAGTACATAACTGTAGCACATTTTAGTGAAAGTATCAGGAATTTCTTTTACTCTAGCAGCATCTTACTGACCAACTAAAGGGTGAGATGCAAGGTTTGGGGAGAAAATATTTATATTAGCTAAAATATTTTGTTTGGCCCTTTTGATCTGCTTTTTAAAAAGATAAAAACCTTATGCTGGAAATTTGATAGTTTATGTTTCAAAGACTACTCTTCATCTGGGAAACTTTGGACATATTAACAATATAAACATTTCAGATACACCTTGAAATGTATGCCCAATGATATAGTAGCATCCATTTACTCATCATGATATAGCCTAACAGAAATGTTCAAGTTCTGTGCATCTTGTTATTTTTCCAGATATTTCTATTGAACTAAGTAGAAAAAAATTACATTAGAAAATGAGTGAGATTTGTATTTCCCTGATGCAGAGTGATGTTCAGCACTTTTTCATGTGTCTGTTGGCCATTTGGATGTCTTCTTTGCAGAAATGTCTGTTCATGTCTTCTGCCCATTTCTTGATTGGATTATTTGTTCTTTGGGTGTTGAGTTTGATAAGTTCTTTATAGATTTTGGATACTAGCCCTTTATCTGTTACATCATTTGCAAATATCTTCTCCCCATTCTGTCGGTTGTCTTTTGGTTTTGTTGATTGTTTCCTTAGTTGTGCAAAAGCTTTTTATCTTGATGAAGTCCCAATAGTTCATTTTTGCCCTTGCTTCCCTTGCCTTTGGCGACGTTTCTAGGAAGAAGTTGCTGCGGCTGAGGTCGAAGAGTTTGCTGCCTATGTTCTCCTCAAGGATTTTGATGGATGCCTGTCTCACATTTAGGTCTTTCATCCACTTTGAGTCTATTTTTGTGTGTGGTGTAAGAAAATGGTCCAGTTTCATTCTTCTGCATGTGGCTGTCCAATTTTCCCAACACCATTTGTGGAAGAGACTGTCTTTTTTCCACTGGACATTCTTTCCTTCTTTGTTGAAGATTAGTTGACCATAGAGTTGAGGGTCCATTTCTGGGCTTGCTATTCTGTTCCACTGATCTACGTGTATGTTTTTGTGCCAGTACCATACTGTCTTGATGATGACAGCTTTGTAATAGAGCTTGAAGTCCGGAATTGTGATGCCACTGGCTTTGCTTTTCTTTTTCAACATTCCTCTGGCTATTCGGGGTCTTTTCTGGTTCCATACAAATTTTAGGATTATTTGTTCCATTTCTTTGAAAAAAGATGGTGGTATTTTGATACCACCTCACACCAGTCAGAATGGCTAAAATTAACAAGTCAGGAAACAACAGATATTGGCGAGGATGCGGAGAAAGGGGAACCCTCCTACACTGTTGGTGGGAATGCAAGCTGGTGCAGCCACTCTGGAAAACAGTATGGAGGTTCCTCAAAATTTGACAATAGAGCTACCTTATGACCCAGCAATTGCACTACTGGGTATCTACCCCAAAGATACAAATGTAGTGATCCGAAGGGGCACATGCACCCCAATGTTTATAGCAACAATGTCCACAATAGCCAAACTATGGAAAGAGCCTAGATGTCCATCAACAGATGAATGGATAATGAAGATGTGGTATATGTATACAATGGAATATTATGCAGCCATCAAAAAATGAAATCTTGCCATTTGCAATGACGTGGATGGAACTAGAGGGTATTATGCTAAGCAAAATAAATCAATCAGAGAAAGACAAGTATCATATGATTTCACTGATATGAGGAATTTGAGAAACAAGACAGAGGATCATAGGGGAAGGGAGGGAAAAATGAAACAATATAAAACCAGAGAGGGAGACAAACCATAGGAGACTCTTAATCTCAGGAAACAAACTAAGGATTGCTGGAGTGGAGGGGGGTGGGAGGGATGGGGTGGCTGGGTGATGGACATTGGGGAGGGTATATGCTATGGTTAGTGCTGTGAATTGTGTAGGACTGATGAATCACAGACCTGTATCCCTGAAACAAATAATATATTATATGTTAATAAAAAATAAATAAAAATAAAATGAGTGAGAGTTTTCAATTGTAAAATGTTCTGTTCTGTCCTGTTTTCTGTTTATATGATCAATAAGAACTCATTGTACAAAACATATGGCAAGTTACCCTCAATCTTATTGTTAATATTCCTATTTGCCAAATGTACATTTTAATATGAAAATATTTTTCTCACATCAAATCATCAGGTTCTGAACATTTGCCAGTCAGTATGTGGTCAAGTTTCTCAGTACGCTGAGCAATGGTCTGAAAGTGAACCATAGTGTAGCATGTCCTAGTTTATAAATGTTATTATATGTGTATAATAAAGTCCCTTCAGAAATGTTATTTCATTCCCTAGCCTTTCATGCCTAAATTTGCCATATGTTTTTATATTTTTCTCATGAATCTGGAAGAGAAAATTAGGAAAATAGTAACATGTGAGCTCTTCTGTCCATCACTGCTAGTTTCCTTAAAAAAAAAAAAAAATAGGATTCTCTCCAGCTTAAGTTTATCAACTCTATTTTGTGGTCTCTATTATGACTTACTACCAGTTGCAACCAATATAATATACAAATCTTAGGGCTTTGACATTTAATTGCTCCATGTATGAAAAACCTATCTCAATTTATCTTATTCACTTTAAATTTTGCAGTAGCTGAAGAATTTTGGAATGTTTAGGGTGAAGCCATTATTCTCATGTCTAGGTTTCTTCAAAGACCATCACAATCTATGGGATAGTGTTTTGAAGTTTATCTTTTTTCTACTTGTCCTTTGAATTTTCAGAGGCCAAGCATTTAATATTTTTTTAATCCAAAGCCAGAATGACTTCTTGCTCCAGTGTTGGCCTCAATTATGGTGCTAGAAAATTATCTTCTCTTAATTAAAGGAATCACAGTGCTGTCTTGGAGCACTGAACATTAACTTTCAAGAGGAGGGATGACCATCTTCAGGTAAGTGTAAAATATTTTGTTTTTATATGATTTCTGGCAAGATTTTTGAAATAAAGATCATTTCTTAGTATTTAACACATAAATAACATATGTAAATATCTAGAAATCATCTAATTAAAAGGACAGAGGCTAGAGATTCAAAATACAGAGTTGTAGGATAGAGTTCTAATAGTAATAGTTAATTTATATAAATTGAATGTATTATTTTTCTGGAAAAAGAGAATAACACTAGACTAGACTTCAGGAAAGTTATTAGAATTATTTGGTAATAATGCAACATTGCTCCTCATTTAGACATCATTTAATAATTTATATAAGGCTTATAATATTCAAAGTATTATCTGGTATTAAATGGTTTGTTCGCCAATTTTCCTATATATTATTCCCTTAGGTGAAATATTTGTCTTTAGAGGCATCTTCATTCTTATAATCTCAGTTCTTCAGTAAAGTTCTATTAAGTATATTCATGTTCAGTATTTCTATTAGAGCAGTACTCTCCAATAAAATTTCTGTGATTATGGAAATGTTCTATAATCTGTGCTGTTCAATATAGTAACCCTTGGCACATGTAACTATTATGCACTTGAAATGTGGCTAGTACAACTAAGGAACAGAATGCTTACTTTTCTTTAGTTATCTATAATTTAAATTTAAATAGTCACATGGTGTCTAGTACTATACTGGATAGTGCAGAGTTAAAAGACATCCATTCAAATTCTCAGCAACTCATGCAGGCATGATCCTTAAGAAAAGTTAGTGAAATATTTTCTGTGTGCTTAAAGACCCATCTATATGCTGCCTACAAGAGACCCATTTTAGATCTAAAGACACCTGCAGATTGAAAGTGAGAGGATGGAGAAACATCTATCATGCAAATAGATGGCAAAATAAAGCCAGAGTAGCAATACTTACATCGGACAAAATGGATTTTAAAACACAGACTGTAACTAGACAAAAAAGAAGGGCACTATACCATAATAAAGTGGTCAATCGAACAAGAAGATACAACTATTGTAAATATTTATGCACCCAACATAGGAACACCCAAATACATTAAACAATCAATAACAAACATAAAGGAACTGATCGATAATAATACAATAACAGTAGCGGAATTTAACACTGCACCTCCATCAATGGACAGATCATCTAAACAGAACAACAAGGAAACAATGGCTGTGAATGACACACTGGAACAGATGGGCTTAACAGATATATTCAGAACATTCCATCCTAAAACAGCAGAACACACATTCTTTTCAAGTGCACACAGAATATTCTCCAGAATAGATCACATATTAGCCCACAAAACAAACCTAGACAAATTCAAGTAGGTCAAAATCATACCATGCATATTTTCTGACCATGACACTATGAAACTAGAAGTCAACCACAAGAATAATTCTGGAAAGACCACAAATACAGGGGAGCTTAAATAACATGCTACTAAGCAATGAATGGTTCAACCAGGAATAAAAGAAGAAATTAAAAAGTACATGGAAACAAATGAAAATGAAAACACAACAGTCCAAAACCTCTGGGATGTAGCAAAAGTTCCAAGAGGGAAGTTTATAGCAATACAGACTACTTCAAGAAGCAATAAAAAGTTCAAAAAAACAACCTAACCATATACCTAAAGGAACTAGAAAAAAAAAAAAAAAAAGCCTAAAATCAGCAGAAGGAAGGAAATGATAAAGATTAGAGCAGAAAGAAATGATATAGAAACTAAAAAACAATAGAACAGATTAATGAAACTAGGAGCTGGTTCTTTGGGAAAAAAATCAATAAAACTGATAAACCTTTAGCCAGACTTATCAAGAAAAAAAGAAAGGATTCAAATAAGTAAGATCACAAATGAGAGAGGAGAGATAACAACCAACACCACAGAGATATGAACAATTATAAGAGAATATTATGAAAAACTATATGCCAACAAACTGGAAAACCTAGAAGAAATGGATAAAATCCTAGAAATATATAAACTACCAAAGCTGAAGCAGGAAGAAATAGAAAATTTGAACAGACCAGCAGCAAGGAGATTGAATCAGTCATCAAAAACCTCCTAACAAACAAAAGTCTAGGACCAGATGGCTTCACAGGCGAATTCTACCAAACACTTAAAGAAGAGTTAATACTTATTCTTCTCAAACTATTCCAAAAAATAGAAAAGGAAGGAAAACTTCCAAATTCATTCTATGAGGCCAGCATTACCCTGATACCAAAACCAAATAAGGAGACCACTAAAAAAGAAAACTACAGGCCAATATTCCAATGAACATGGATGTGAAAATTCTCAATAAAATACTAGCAAACAAAATTCAATAATACATTAAAAAATCATTCACTATGATCAAATGGGATTTATTCCTGAGTTGCAAGGGTGGTTCAGCATTAGCAAATCAATCAGCATGATACCTCACATCAATAAGAGAAAGGATAAGAACTACATAATCATTTCAATAGATGCAGAAAAAGCATTTGACAAAGTACAATATCCATTCGTGATAAAAATCCTCAACAAAATAGGTTTAGAGGGAACATACCTCAACATAATAAAGGCCATATATGAAAAACCAATAGCTAACGTCATCCTTAATGGGGAAAAACTGAGAGCTTTCCCCCTAAGGTCAGGAACGAGACAGGGATGTCTACTTTCCCCACTTTTATTCAACATAGTACTAGAAATACTAGCCACAGCAATGAGACAACAAAAATAAATAAAAGAAATCCAAATCAATAAGGAAAAAGTAAAACTTTCACTGTTTGCAGACGATATAATACTATATATAGAAAACTAAAGACTCCACCAAAATTGTGCTAGAACTGATAAACAAATTCAGTAAAATACAAAATCAGTGTACAGAAATCTGTTGCATTTCTATACACCAATAACAAAGTAGCATAAAGAGAAATTAAGGAAACAATCCCATTTATAACTGCACCCAAAATAACAAGATACCTAAGAATAAACCTAACCAAAGAGGTGAAAGATCTGTACTCTGAAAACTATAAAACATTGATGAAAGAAATTGAGGGAGACACAAAGAAATGGAAAGACATGCCATGATCATGGATTGGAAGAACAAATATTGTTAAAATGTCTATACTACTCAAAGCAATCTACAGATTTAATGCAATCCCTATCAAAATACCAACAGCATTTTTCACAGAGCTAGAACAAAAAATCCTAAAATATGTATGGAACCACAAAAGACCCTGAATAACCAAAGTAATTTTGAAAAAAGAAGAGGGGGGAAAAAGGAAAAGAAAAGAAAAGAAAAGCTGGAAGCATCACAATTTTGGACTTGAAGTTATATTACAAAGCTGTAGTAATCAAAACAGTAGGGTACTGGCACAAAAATAGATACGTGGATCAATAGAACAGAATAGAACATCCAGAAAGAAGCACACAATTATATGGCCAATTGATCTCTGACAAAGAAGGACAGAATATTCAATGGGAAAAAGACAGTCTCTTCAACAAATGGTGTTGGGAACACGGGGCAGCTACACGTAAAAGAATGAAACTGGAGCACTTTCTTTCACCATGCACAAAAATAAACTCAAAATGGATTTAAGACCTACATGTGAGACCTGAAACCGTAAAAATCCTAGAAGAGAACATGGGGGGTAACTTCTTTGACATCAGCCGTAGCAACTTCTTCATAGCTATCTCCCAAGCAAGGGAAACAAAAGCAAAAGCAACTACTGGGACTACATCAAAACAAAAAGCTTCTGCACAGCAAAGGAAACAATAATTAAAGCTAAAAGGCAACTTACAAAATGGGAGAAGATATTTGCAAATGACATATTTGATAAAGGGTTAACATCCAAAGTATATAAAGAACTTACAAAACTCAACACTCCCCTTAAATAATTCAATTAAAAATGTGCAGAAGACATGAACAGACATTTCTCCAAAGAAGACATACAGATGGCCAACAGACACATGAAAAGATGCTCATCATCACTTATCATCAGGGAAATACAAATCAAAACTACAATGAGGTATCACCTCACACCTGTCAGAATGGCTAAAATCAATAATATAATAAACAACAGGTGTTGGTGAGGATGTGGAGAAAAAGGAATGCTCTTGCACTGTTGGTGGGAATGCAAACTGGTGCAGCCACTGTGGAAAACAGTATGGAAGGTCCTCAAAAAGTTAAAAATAGAATTAGCTTATGATCCAGAAATCACACTATTGGGTATTTACCCAAAGAATACAAGAACACTAATTCAAAGGGATACATGGTTCCCTATGTTTATAGCAGCGTTATTTATAATAGTCAAGTTTCAGAAGCAGCCCACATGTCAATCAATTGATGAATGGATAAAGAGATGGTATATATAAATTTATGTATATAAATATTTGTGTGTGTGTATATATATAATGGAATATTATCCAGGCATAAAAAATAATAAAATCCTGCCATTTGCAATTACATGGATGGAGCTAGAGAGTATTATGTTAAGCAAAATAAGTCAGAGAAAGACAAATACCATATGATTTCAATCATATGTGGAATTTAAGAAACAAAACAAATGAACAAAAGGGAAAAATACGAGAGAGAGAGACAAAGCAAGAAACAGATTCTTAATTATAGAGAACAATCTGATGGTTATCAAGGGGCAGTGGGTTGGGGGATAGGTTAAATAAGTGATGGGGATTAAGGAATGCATTTCCTGTGTGGGCATAGGGTGATGTATGGAACTGTTGAATTATTGAATTGTATACTTGAAAAATATAACACTGTATGTTGACTAACTGGAATTTAAATAAAAACTTAAAAAGTATTTTGTGTGTTTAATCATGTATGTGCAAGTATACTCTACAGCAGTTACATTCTATTTATTTATTTCATATTGTACTATTCTAAACATAAGAATTAGTGACAGTTTAAGATTCTCATCTATGCGTTATCATACTGATACTCCCTTAGGAACTGAGTGGCTCAGCAGAATCGGATCAGATTCTGAACCCCTGATCAGAACACTTGTGGATAACATTTTAAATCAGAAACCCAGATGACTCATTAAGCTTGGGTAAATTTTCATAACATAGAGATATATTTACATGTGGTAAAATTTAAAGTAAATGTGTTTAAGTTAAATTATGCCTGAGAGAAACTAAAACATGTCTTATTAATATAAAAAGTCAATTCTTAATTGTTCTCCTCCACCTTTTTTGAACATAAAATACAACCTCAGGGTCTTGGCACTGGCCATTTGCTCCACCTTTTCCCCTAAGTTCCAGGTCTTACTACCTATCTCTTTTAAATCTGCACCAGTATCACCTTCTCAGTGAGGTCAACTCTAACCACCCTATTCAAGAGCAAATCTCACCTGCCCCCCAAAACTTCCCAATTTCCATATCCTGCTCCATTTTTCTCCACAGCATTTATTACTTTCTAACATACTATATAATTTATTCAATTTATCCATCTACTACTTTATTTTTGTGTCCTCTAAATAACCTCTAAATGAGATTCATAAAAGCAAATAATCTGGGTCATTTTTTCTCATTGATGTATCACCAGCTCCAGGACATAGCCAGGCAGTTTGTAGGCTTCAATAAATATTAGCTACTGTCCAAAAGACTTAATGAATTGTCTAATTCAAAGATTGGTAAAGATGAATCTTTTCTATAAAGGGCCAGGTACTATATATTTTAGGCTTTACAGGACACATCTGTTGTCTGTGGCAAATTCTTTAAAAATATAAAAGCTTTCAGACCATTTAAAAACAGACTGTGGGTCAGATTTGAACAATGGGCCATAGTTTGCAAAACCTGGTCCAGTTTAATAGAGAGATTCAACAGAACAGTACCCACAAGATAATTAGCCATAGAATTGTTTGTATTTGATATTGTGAAAATTTTTGTGATTATGTGTGTCATGTCCAACTTTTCCTTCAACTAAAACGGAAATACTGTTTTGGCAAATTCAGTCAGAATGGCCGGAAAGCAATCTAACTTGGCAACCTACATCCTTTTCATTCCCCAGTCTACCAGAAAATTGTTATTCTGTCTCTTATAAAACTTTAATACTAAAGTAGTGTTTGGTCCTTAGCTTTTAAATAGATCATGAACCCCACCTAAAAAACCAATAAACATTATAAACTCTTTTCTCACCAAAAGTGTACATATACCCATAATTTTGCATACTGATTTTAAGGGCTTAAGAATTAAGCCCTTTTCTAAAGAATCCCTTCTCTTCTCCTTAGATTTGTTGTCTCTGTGGCTCTGTGGCTCATATTTGCTTTATGTATTTAAAAGAATGCAAAAATTTGCTTTAAATGACCTATCCTTCCAACATATTGTTAAACGGCATAGTAGAAAATATCAAAAGAAATTTAATCAAATAAGGTACCTAGTAATTCATCAACTACTTAAAAGCATACTGGCCTGAAATGATATTTCAGGCAAATAATTCCTTCAGTAATCAGGATTTCATTGTAATGAGGAAATGCTTTTTTTTTTTTTTTTTTTTGCTTTTGTTTGGTTGTTTTTACTAATCAAGTCCATAGCATCTTTGGACTCCTCCAAGTTGATAAGATCTTCATTTTCATTTTGAGAGTTTAAAATCATAGTATAAACAAAAACAAGAGCATAATGTGTCAGTATTCTTTCATTACTTTACTGGTATTACCAAGAAATCTAGGAATTGGACTTTTCTTTTCCCCATTTTCCTAACATGAACCGTTACTAATTTCGTAACAGCATATTCTACAAAAAGAGGTATGCAATGGTAGCCATTTGACCAAACTCTGAGTTTTCAATGTTGAGTCTAGGTCTACAGTCCTAGATATCATCTAGAGCCACAATTCTCAATCATGGGTAAGGTACTGGTGTGCTACACTGGTGATAGAGGGGTATGTTAACTGATTGTTTACTGATGATATTCAAAGCATTGCTTTCTCAATAATTTACTCTGCAAAAAAGCTAAATAAAGCTGTTTGTAGTTATTCCTATAATAGTAATTCATTGCCATTTAGTTGGGAATTCATGTATGAGTAGGATGAGTGGACTCACATGGGCGATTAAAAGTCCTCCAGTGTAACTCCATGGGAATATGTTGGTCATGAGAGTGTGAGTTGTCAAGTGTATCTCTGCAGAAAATAATAAATGATGAGGACCACTGATCTAGAGAAATTCTCTTTCCTTATAGAAGATATACACTCAGTGTCCTTGTTAAGGAAAAATGCTACACATATTCACTAATACTAATGGGCATCCTGTTTAATAATTCCCAAAGATACAAGAAGTAATCTGATTGCTTAGGCTCAAGAAATATGACCTGAAAATTATTCTGTTGCCTGATTAATCACAATCTATTTACTGAGGCTCTGAGGGAGGAAATGAAGATAAAGTTGTGGCAAAGCACAGCCAGGATTAACAATGTCAAGGTCAAATTCACACATATTGCTTGGAAATGACAGAAGTTACAATAAGAAGAAAAACTATGAAAGAACTAGGATAATGACAATCTTTTAAATAGAAATGGATTGCTGCCAAGGAAGGAAGGAAGGAAGGAAGGAAGGAAGGAAGGAAGGAAGGAAGGAATGAAGAAAGCTGATTTTCCTATTTGATGATTCATAAATCCCATTGCCCTTTGGAAAGACATCTCTTAGTCTTCTTTTGTCACATTTTTAGATAAAGAAAAAACAAAATATACCCTATTAGCCAAATACTAGATAACATTAACAGATCAGAATTTGAGATACATAGCAGTCACAGAAGGCCCAATAAATTATGGGTAGAGGGGATTCTAAACAAGCTATCTCTTCTCTCTTCCAAATATAATGAATTTTTTAAGATCAGAGTGTATATCACATGAAGTTAATAAAGTAGAAAATGATACTATTTACCTTCATCAAATAATATGGCAAGAAATTTATAGCTCAGCTCCTTGGAAATCTGTCTTATTTAGCCTGCTGTTTTGTGTAACATATTAATAGCCAGAAGCAAATGGGGAACATAAAGCATGTTAGGCCAAGAAAAATTTTTAACACATTATTTACTTTATTTACCGATTTCTTATGAAATATTATTCTTATTTTTTTTCCTGTGGGTGGCACCTGTTAATGTCACAAAAATTAACATGTAGTATTGAGTCGTTGGAAATGGGAGAGTTTCATGGTAAATAATTAGCTAAACCACCAAAGGAAGAGATAATTGGCACGATGACTTCAGGAATAAGAGTTGTCATTATTCCAGATCTGTCTACAGATTACTGCATGTCCCCAAGAACACCAGGCTAAAGGTCATATCTCAAAGAATGCTGGTTTTTCTGATCATAAAAGGAAAGGATTTGCCATTCCAAATCATATTAATGATTAATTTAGTCTAGCAGCCTTTCTATGGAGGTGGTCAATTTTTAAAAAGGAGATTAGGGAGGGGAAGAGAATCCTTCTAACCCCATTTTTCCATTGTCCTAGAGGAGTGGATTCTATCTAAACTCAGTAAGAGAAACATAAATTCACTGTTCCTACCATGAAATAAGAGCTATTTCTTGTTTTATCTGGCACTGTTACTTATAGCAACAACAAAAAACAAACACAAAAGCAAACAAACTTAGTCTCTCTTAGTATTATATCAAATCATATAATTATATAATGTTGAATAAAAAGAAACTCATATTTACAAATATTTTAAATCATTCTTTAGAAATTATGTGGCATTTCTAAGCTTCAGTATCTTTTTCTTTGTTAGTTAATCCTCATTACCTATTCATGTGGTAAATGCTTTTCAATATCAGTTTTATAAATGCAGACATTGAGATTAGAATGACTCAGGAAAATCTTAACACGTAAATAATATTCTGGCAGGTCCATTTGTACTATATCATTTCAGGATTCTCTTAATAGCCATGTGACAGCTAAATGCCCACTCAGTGGCATTATAAACTCTGTGTGTCTAAACATCTCTTGAGGTGACCCCCCCCCCAACACCACTGCCACCCTGGGCATTCATTTAGTCTTTAGACATGGCTGAATTTTAGAAGATGTTTTTCTTTATTTGGAACTATATCTAATCCCTAATTATAATGTTTTCCCTAAGCGTCATATAGAAGTATAAACTTATTTTTAAATAATGTTTTTGTATATTTGAGCTGCCTACATTGGTGAAGTAATGAGGAATTTTCTATAAGATTTATTTTAATGTGTATCTTTTTAATATAATGAAACATTTCATTAAAAATATGAAATTATTTCAAGATATGGATGCCTTCTCTTACATATTTTAGTAACTAGCAGATTGTTTGGTACTATATTATTTAGAGCTGGTTAATTATAAGAAATAGTTCCACATTTAAATAATGTCTCAAACACAATACAAATTTGTTTGTTGCTCACAAGGAATTTCTATGTCAGCAGAAATGTTCTCTACACATTGATTTAGGGACATGGATTGATGGTGTGTCTGGAATCCTCAACTCATGGCTACAAAAGTTGGTCATGGAAAAAGCGTCCAACTGACAAAAAAGGAAGAGCATGTAAGCCTTAATAGAAAGATCTTTTCTGTTGAAATCACGAATCACTTCCGCTTACACCATACTGGCTAGAACTCAGCCACATGGCCATACCTAACTATAAAGGAGGCTGAGAAATGCAATCTGTCTGCCAAGGAAGAAGAGAACAATAACTCTGGTGCATAGCTGCTAGAATTTACTGCCACAGACATATGGGAGGCACAGGAATAAAAGTGAACTGAATGGCAAACTAGCCCTTGGAATCAGGATTCTCTATGGAGCTTTTTTAAAATACAAATGCCTGAACCACTATCCTAAACGTTTTAAATCTAAATATCCAGCTATAAAGTTAAGGAATCTGTATTTAGTTGCACAGGTGATTTTGCTGTACAGGAAGGGGAATGATTCTACAGGTAATAACTAGACTACTGAACAGTCCTTACACAGAAATGACAAGCTATCTTATGGCACAGACTTAATTAGAAGACTTAAAAAAATTTGAATGCAACAGTTGATCTATCTCATTAAAAACACAATAAAATGAATGTTAGATTCAACACTTCAGAAACTCTTCATTGTTTTGCACATTTTCTTAAATTTCCATCTGTAACAAACACATACTACATATGACCAACTGAAGTATAAACTCTCCGAGGACTTGTTTTTTAATTTCCTTTTCTCCTCTAAGAGTATCCTCAGCAATAATTAATACTTACTTGGGATCAATCAAAGGATCAAGTTCTATCATTTGCCCTTTGCTTTGTAATAGGTTTGTGTAGAGGACTAAATATAAATTAATGAATGACTTGAGAAAAAGAATAAGTAGCTTTACTTTTTTATCTCTTTGGTTACATTATTTATGTGCAAATCAGGCCTCATGTTTGCTTCTGCTCTACTCTTGTATTCCTCAATCAGTTCAGGGCCAACTAATTGGCTTATAACCTGTAATCAATTTAGCCTTTCATTATCCAGTGTGAAAACATTTATTCACAAGTGGTAATAAGTCATACAGAACACTAGACTACACTATACTGCTACTGTGTTCACTGAGTTCTCTGGCCTTCTGTCAGTTAACTGGAATACATATCGAATCTAGACAGGCATGAACACACAAAAATGTAATGTTTTTTTTTTTTTAATTATTTTCAAGATTTTATTTATTTACTTGACGGGGACAGGGAGAGACCGGGGGAGCGTGCACAAGCAGGGGAAGCGACAGGCAGAGGGAGAGGGAGAAGCAGACTCCCTGCTGAGCGAGGAGCCCAATGCAGGATCGATCCCAGGACCCTGAGATCATGAGCTGAGACAAAGGCAGACACTTAACAGACTGAGCCACCCAGGCACCCCATGTAATGGTTTTTAAATAATAGCTAATTAAGTATAAGATAAGCCTATGTTCAATTCAAATAATATTGTTCACTATACTGAAAATCATGAATCATTACCTGGCTTATTTGCAATAGTAACAGTGAGTTATTCAAATTTTCAAAATGATTATTATTTTTTTATTATTATGAGATCATTTCAAAGCCTTTACCAGTATTTCTGGACATGGGAACATTTTACTCAAATCTATACTGCTATCTGGATTGGTCCCAAACTTACATAAAGATGGGGTAGGTCAGGTCCTTTGTGAAAACACTGTTAAAATATACTTGTTTCATAGAGATATGGTATTGATTTGTCTTTGAAGCTTGAAGAGTTACATGGCAATGGATTTCTACTTTTTGTCTAGATGGAACTAAAGCCGTGGCCATGGAGGCACTTTTTATAAAAGGCTAGATGTTAACAATAATGAAAATGCTAAAGGAAATTGTAAAAAGATTACTGTAATAGAAGGGAGGAGAATCACATTTATTGTGCATCTATGTACCAGGCTTTAGGATACTACTTTGTTTTGTTGTTCTGTTTTGTTTTGTTTTGTTTTGTTTTGGTTTTAAACCTGTTGCAGTTATAATGAAATAGACCAAAAAATATCTAGGGAGACCAAATAACACTCTTTTGAAACATCAGGAAGTAGAAGGGCTTTAGTCAGTTTCCTCATTTAAGGATCCAGTCTTCAGCTTGGCCGTTCTAGAAATTCAATGGTTGAACCAAAGAATTGAACAAGTTCACAGAAATTACTCATGGAAAACAAGTGCAAATGGCAGTTAAGTGAATAATAGAATTAAACAATATTGCTTTCATTAGCTACAGGTGCAAGAATACTTACTATAACAAGGTAATTAGATGATTAAAAATTATTACTCAGAATATTATATGGTATGCATGGATGCAATATTCTTTCATACATTACTGGTGCATCTACTTAAAAAAACTGTCAGTGTCTACTGAAACTAATCATATATGTACTCAATCAGCCAGCAATTCCATCTTTAGCTATGTACCCAATAAAAATGTTTATATGTAATCAACAATAACAACAAAATATATAAGAATATTCAGAACAACTCTACATGTAAGAGCCCAAAACTGAAAACAGTCTAAATTTCCATTAACACCAGAATCAATCAATAAACTGTTATATTCATACAATGAAATATTAAATAGCAATCAGATGAACAATTTACCATATGAAACACCACAGATAAATTAATAAACATATAGTGAACAAAATCATTGAAACGTAAGAGAGGACATACTATATGATTCCATCATATTAGTTTAGCCATAGACAAAATTCATGCATGGTATTTGGAAGGATAGTGATTCCTTTGAGAACAGGAGTGGTCTTCTGGGGAGCTGGTAATATTTAAATTCTTGATTAAGATTCTGAATATATACACATATATACAATAAAACATACAGTATAATGTTTTGATTTTGTGAAAATGTATTGGGCTAGATACTTATGATTTGTAGACTTCTCTGTATACATCAACAATATGCTTTAAAAATGTTAATAACTTGGTAGTATGGGGAAGAGGGAAGGAATACACATGAAACAAGATTGGCCATGAGTTGATAATTGTTGAAGGAGGGTGATGAATACATGCAGTTCTCTCCCATTGCATATGTTCAAAATTTTCATAGTTAAAAAAATACAATCAAATTTCTAGAAAAAAATCTGGGAAAAACATAGTAGTCTTTTGAACTTGTGTTAGGCATTTATCTAAGCTTATGTACACTATCAAAAGGACCATCTATAAAAAAATGATAAATTAGACATCATAGATTTAGAAACTTCTTCTCTTTGAAAGATTCTGTTAAGAGGATGAAAAGATAAGCCACCACCAGGAGGAAATATCTTCTAACCACCTATTTGATAAAGGACTTTATCCAGAATATATAAATAATTCTCAAAATTCAATAATAAGACTATAGATAACCCAATTTAGAAATGGGCAATATAGGGGCACCTGGGTGGCTCATTTGGTTAAGGGCCAACCAACTCTTCATTTTGGCTCAGGTCATGATCTCGGGATCATGAGATCAAGCCCTGTGACAGGCTCTGCACTCAGCACAGAGTCTGCTTGAGACTCTCTTCCTTTCCCTCTCCCTCCCCTTCTTCCTCTTCCCCACTCACTAGTGCTCGCACTCTCTTTCTCTCTCTCTCAAATAAATAAATAAATAAAATATTTTAAAAAAAGAAATGGGCAAAATATTTGAACAGACAATTCAATACAGATGACATGTCAAGTAAGCTTATGAAAAGATGCTGAACACCATTAAACATTAGAGAAACATAAATTAAAACCACAAGATGCCATTATATATCTATTTAAATAGCTAAAATTTAAAATATTGATCATACCAAATGTTGGTAAGGATGTGGACAACTGGAACTCCCCTATGTTGGTTAGAATGTAAAATGTTCCTACCCCATTTGGAAAACACTTTGGAAGTATGTTAAAATGTTAAATATATACCTACCTAAAACTCAGTATTTTCATTGCTAGGCATTTAACAAGAAAAGTGAAAGTATAAGAGCATACAAAAACTTGTGCATAAATTTTCATGAAGGCTGTTTGTAATGGTCAAAAACTGAAAACAACACAAGTATCCACCAAGAGACAAATGGATAAAAACATTGTAGTAAATCTGTACAATGGACTATTACTCTATTATATTTAAAAAATGAAGTACTTATATATGCAACATGGAAAATCTGAAAATAATTATGGTAAATTAAAAAAAAAAAAGCCACGGGGCGCCTGGGTGGCTCAGTCGTTAAGCGTCTGCCTTCGGCTCAGGTCGTGATCCCAGGGTCCTGGGATCGAGCCCCGCATCGGGCTCCCTGCTCGGCGGGAAGCCTGCTTCTCCCTCTCCCACTCCCCCTGCTTGTGTTCCCCTCTCTCACTGTGTCTCTCTCTGTCAAATAAATAAATAAAATCTTTAAAAAAAAAAAAAAAAAGCCAGTCATGGGGGCGCTTGGGTGGCTCAGTCGTTAAGCGGTTGCCTTCAGCTCAGGTCATGATCACAGGGTCCTGGGATCGAGCCCCGCATCGGGCTCCCTGCTTGGCGGGAAACCTGCTTCTCCCTCTCCCACTCCCCCTGCTTGTGTTCCCTCTCTCGCTGTGTCTCTGTCAAATAAATAAATAAAATCTTCAAAAAAAAAGAAAATCTTAGTTATTTTACTCAATTACAATGAAGCCTTGTTATCTAGCCCTACTTCTCAACAATCTACACATCTTCAATGCCCAGAATATTCAAACCCATTTTTATGGACTATCCTGGAAAAAAAATAAAAATAAATTCTTCCTATTTTAATGGTTCAAATAATTCTGTGGATGCTTTCTCTCATCTTTTTTTTTCTGTGAAACAAGGGCTAAAAACTGGAGAGTCTACAACTTGATTAGAATTTAAATTTTCCAGTATGCTTAACCATTAAATTATTGTTATATAGGCATTTTCATTTCCTCTGATAAATCTTACTTATATGTGGATTGTCCATAATTTTATTCTCAAAATGTAACCTCATCCTCAAGTTTTGAGGAATAGCACATTATGCCCTTATGCACTGTCAAAATATGTGTAATTTAAACTTCACAAACTCTGAAGTTGTTATTATAACAAACTTTTGCTGATGAAGAACTCAGATTCAGAGTTAAAGCAATTTGCCTAAAATTACACACATGTTAAGTTGCTAAGCAAGGACACAAACCCAGATATGACATTTTATCATATTATACCACTTTCCAACAAATTAATGTTATGGCAGTTCTAAGATGCTAGAATTTTATAATTTAGTTCCTCCCTTATATCATTTTCTCTCAGAACAAAAATTATTTTAAAGTGACCCATATCTAAGGGCACTTATGTACTACTACATGATCTTTTGCAGTTGGAAATTCAGTCATTGACAAAGGTGGTGAGTTTCAGAAGAAAAAATTGGGATTTTTCAAATCAGACATATGCACATTCTAATCTAGATTCAGCAACCAACAATGAATGTGAGTGAGCTTCAGATAGTTATTTCAAATCTCTAGATTTCTATTTCCTGAATCTGTAATATTGCAAAATAATACTTACCTTGCTGACTACTGTCAAGTTTCCAGGTAATGTATACAGAGTGTAGCATGAAAGCAGTGTTCAATAAATGGCTGCTCTAAAAAATAGGACTGATGAGTACAGATACTACTTCAAAAGGCAGTTATTAAATATTGCTACTACTCCCTAACAATCATTTACATTTCTGAAGACACGTTCTGAAAATACATTATAAGAACATTGAAGAAGATGAAAAACTTAAGCTATATGTATGGTTATGTGTGTGATACACACACACACACATAAACAAACACACTTTTATTCTTTAGAGTAAAACAAAAACATGTTTTCCAAAGAAATACTTGGAAATTTAGAAGACTCCTCAGATGTGAATCACCATACTCCATTAACTCTACATATTTATTAAGTAAGGTTAAAAAGATAGCATATATGAAAATCATGTTTCCACAACCTTTCTACCACCTACAGCTACTTTGTGTGGCTTTGGGCAATTTATAGCCAAGTTTCCACCTATTATAATATGAGATAATAGAACTAGATATTCTTTAAACTATATTCAAACCCAAAACTTCTATCCTGACTGTATTACTATTTCTAATTAAATAATATTAAATTAGCACAATTTTGACTATTAATTCCACAAAATTAACGCTCTGTGGGATGATAAATTAATCAATGCCAACCACATTCATAGTGCTTATTATTGTAGAAATGTAATGAATCACATTGGCTGGCTTTTTCGGGTTAGTTGTTACAGGATTAATACTGTGCTGGACAGTTCTGAGTTTTGTTCTTAATTTTGCATTGCACAAGCTCAAAATTATCAATTCAGCCAAAAGAAATCCCAATTTCCTGGGATTAGATGCACTCTCTAAAATTTAAACTCTGTGAAGATTCTCTTTTCTGAAGCAGCAATTTACCTCTATGGCAGAATTGTCAACAGCATGAAAACAATCTTGAATAAAATCAACTCTCTCTGGACCCCATGTCCTCCTATAATTGCCACCCCTCTTCCCTCTTCATTTGTCCTAGGATTGCTTCTCTGTGTTTATATTATTTGGCCACTCAACAATATTTGACACTTCTGGCTATCCTTTCTTTCTTGAAGCTTTGTTTGTTTTCTTTTGTTTTTCCCTCCAGATATCCAAGATACCTTTCCTAGTTCTCTTCCTTCTTTACTGGCTATCATTTCTCAGTCTCCTATTCTGACTTCTCTGCTTCCGCTAGACTTCTCACTGTTCACAGATAAGACCTAGAACCTGTTTCTCCAAGTCTTCCTTGACAATTTCATTTAGCCCATGGCTTTAAGTATATTGATGCACCTTTGACCCCTAAATGTATGCATTCAGACTTGAGGTCTTACTTGAACTGCAGACTCATATGCTGAACTATCTATTTGATATATCTATTTGGGATTCTAATAGGCATCTCAAAATTAACATGTCTAAAGAAGAACCGTGTTCATCATCCCCCAGCCCTATTCTCAAGTGACTCTGATGAACTTAACATTTTATAATCTTTGCTGTTCTCACCCAAGCCACTCATCTTTCATCTAGATTTTTGAAAAAAAACTTATAATTGATCTCTCTGCTTCCACTCTTGCCCCCTTCCAATCCATTTTCAACAGAGCAAACAGAAGGATTTTGTCTCAAAACGTAAATCAGATTTTATTGTACCTCTGCTTGAAACCAAACAAAAGCTTCCCTTTCCACTTAGAATATAACATATGTATATACAATACACCTCAAGATCTACCCCTGCCAACTTCTGACCACATCCACCACCACTCTGCCCCTTAACTCAGTACACTCTAACTATACTGACCTTCTTTCTGTTCTTCATATATATCAACTTCATTCAAATCTCAGGCCCTTATCCTAGGATATTTAAATGGCTGACTCCTCAAAATTCAGGAGTCAGCTTAAATGTTATCTCCTCAGGGAGGCCTTTCCTGCCCACTTAATCTCTAGCACACCGTCCTGTTTGATATTCAAGCTATTGTACTGATTATTTTGGAAGGCAGCTATGCTCACCACTGTACCACCAACGCTGCACTGTACTGATTATTTTGTATTTATCTATTTGTTTATTGTCTTCTTTTCACCACTAAATATAGTCTTTAGAAAGTACCTTTTCTATCTTACTCAATTTTTTATACCTAATGCTTAAAGCAGTGTTTCCTGATAGGAGACTCTTCAATAAATGTTGAAGGAACAAAGTGTAAATATATGTAATTGTAGCTATTCACAATATGCATGAAAATGGTATCAAATATTAGAGTAGAGCTTGGAGACCATAAAATGGCAGCTTGGCTTAGGCTAAGAGGAGATTTATGTAATTTAGTAATAACCAGAAATCAGTAATTTCTAGTACCTATGAACAGCATAGAAGTTATGAATTTTGTGTCTTTAGAACTTGTGTATATTTTTTGACTAGTATCTTTCCCAAACCAAAACAATTCTAAAATGTAAATAGCCACTTAAAGCAATAGGCATTAAGACAAACAGTGTCCAAAAGCCAATAATTGTTGGCCTATTAATATTGGCACATAACTGTGACTTTTAAGTTAAGTCTGTGCCTCTAACTTGAATAGGAAGAACTAAATAAGACAAGTCTACACTCATTTCTGCACAGATTACACTAATAAGCTCAGCTTTGGAGAGCTCTAGGTGCAGGACTAACAGTTCCATTATTTCAGAGGTATATATGGACACAACACAAATCCTGGAGTTTGGGATTAGGCCATATTTCCTAGGCCAACAGTCAATTTTTCTATTTTTTTTTTAAATCTAGAATTGAATCTAATAATTTATACCATTGCAGGTATATTTTTAAGAATTATTGGTATTGTAGGTCACTATTTCCTTAGGAATATTCTAAAGAGTTACTAGAGTTAACCCTTGGTATTGGAAACCATATGTGTTCAATCCTGAGTGTCTTTAATAAGCACGGACAAACCCCTTCCCTGCTGTGTAATTCATAGCCACACTAGGCAAAGGAAAACACAGGCAGGAAAAGGTTATTCTTTATGACCTGAATCTTCTAAGTACTTGCTTGAGTGGCAGTCATCCGACAGA
Source organism: Halichoerus grypus (assembly GCF_964656455.1). Lineage (NCBI taxonomy): Eukaryota > Metazoa > Chordata > Mammalia > Carnivora > Phocidae > Halichoerus > Halichoerus grypus. The sequence goes on from NC_135714.1 coordinate 48,257,900, forward strand.
GGTTGCATCCCGGAGGATTCAGGGACATTTGCCTATTTGTAGATTCTCATCCCTATGGATAGTTCACTGTTAGACTACCATTTCAATAAGTGTAATAGGGCATAGACGCCTATCTTTTATTTTCATAGAGAAATTCTTTCTCTCCTTGTTTTTTTCCTCACCAACTACTAATGACAGAGTTCTTGAACAAGTCTAACCTCATTTATCACTATATGTGCTTGCATTTTATTTATTTAATTATTTTCCATTTTGCTAATTGTGATTATCCATAGTACCACAATTTATCATATTTCTCTACTTTTTAAAAGACTCATTTATAGTTCTTGTTCTTTCATGGCTTCTTATTAATATTCATAATTGCAGTTGCTTTAGAGGACCTTTCATATCTCCTTCTCCTTCTCAAAGTATAGCAGTATTTATCTTTAGTATCCCTAATAATTTTTCTCTAATTTTGCTATTTCATGTTGCCTTCATAAATATATTTTAATCCAGGCTTTTCTACAAGGGAAATTTGAACTTGTCATAGATTTTCTGTTAAGACAATAATGACATAAATGTTACCTTGTAGAAAAGTAAAAGCAGATAACTTGAATGTTTTACTTAACAATTAATAAAATGCACTGGATTCAATTCAATTATTTGAATTAAAAATAGACCCTAAATAAATACATAAATAACAATTAAATTCTGCAAAAGAAACCTAGATTTTCCAGAACTCAGCATGCAAGGTTTCTAACTTATCATTTGTTAGCTTTTACCCATATCTATATTCAAGAAACACAGATAGTTAACCCACAAGATTTAGGATGCTATTTTAAGTGGTGATAAAAATTAAAGATGAGTTTCTATATTAAATATGTAGTATCTTTTAGATGTGGAAAAGATATAGAGCAATTTCAGGAAGATGCAATGTACATTAAGAATTCAGCAGAAGTTTCTTCTAGTTAGGAAAATCATGGAAGACTTAGGAAGAGGTATCATTTGAGTTGGAACTTAAATAAGACTTATAATATTTGCTATAATAACTAACACTTGTACCCCAATAAAGCATACAAGCAGAAAAATATAGGACATGTTTTGAGGATAGCAATATAGTAGGACTAGAGAAAAATGTCTGTAGGGTATGATATACAATCAAGCCTAAGTATAAGTTGGGCTTCCATTGCAGAGAAACTGAAATGAAAATTTAGCCCTAGTATGCAATAGAAAAGCACTCAACAATTTAAGTTTGAGAGAAATCTGATTGCCTGTATTTCCTCTATAATAGCAAAACTAATCTTATAATGGAAGGCACTCCTGCTATAAGACTATTACAATAGACTAAGTCAAGCTTGAACTAAGGTGGCAGGAGCGGAAATAGAAGTCAACTTGATTTAATGCTAACTCTAGGAGATAGAATAAATATATTGGTAACTAATGAAATTAAAACAAGGCTTAAGCCAAAGCAAGTCCAAGATTCTGCACCCAAGTAACTAAAAAAATATAAATGATGATATCAAAAACTTACTGTGAGGTTACTAAATTTCAAGTGTCCCAAATGTATTCATTTATCTAATCCTCAGACCATTCCTATGAAGCTAAGGAACCAGACCACCATTAACAGAAATTAGAAATTTTGATGGAGCAATAGGTTTGGAATGAATGATAATGAGTTCCATTTAATTTTGTGGTTTTAGATACAGTTTTAGTCAAGACAAAGTAAGCGATGCTGCAGAAAGTTATCTCCTATATTTTAGAAATCAAATACAATAAAGGCTTATTTTTCACACTCATTAAATGTCCCACACAGATTGTCTAGAGACTATGCTTATACAGTTCTAGGCTGATGAAGCTTCTGCCATCTCAACTAGCATTTTCAACACACTTCCTCTGACAGTTTCACAGAAAGAGAAAATGTGAATAGAATAGGCACATACATTTTACTGCATCAGCCCAGACAGGACTGACATAATTTCCACGCACAGTTCTTTGTACAGAACCAATCACATGGCTTAAACATAATTGCAAGGGAGGCTAGGATATGTAGGGGAGCACGTGGACTACTTGGTGAGCATTACTATCTCTGCCACAGGCACCATCTGCTCATTTAAAAGACATAGTAGTATAATAGAAATGGGATCCAGAACTAAGTATAGAGTTCCAAACTAATTTTTCCAGTCATGTGCTAAATTATTTATAGGTCTTAGATTCCACTATTTTTTAATTGTACTTTTGTCTTCTACCACGTGATTACATTTGCTGAAAATTCTTTCCCTTCCCTGTCCTCATAGTTAAACCCTATTCATTCTTCAAAATACAATTCAATATATTCAAGAAACAGTGCTGTGGTAATTAGTTATCTATACTGAAGGGGAAACAGCCATCTGAAATATAAATAGATTCTGGGTAAAATTAAGAGTGAACGTAATTTGCGGCACCTGGGTGGCTGAGTCAGTTGATCGTCTGCCTTGGGTCCCGGGATGGAGCCGCCTGTCGGGCTTCCTGCTCAGTGAGGAGTCTGCTTCTTCCTCTTCCTCTCCCTCTGCTCCTCCTCCCCACCCCATCCCCCTCCACCCCCCCACCCCTGGCTCATGCTCTCTCTCTCTCTCAAATAAATAAATAAAACCTTAAAAAAAAAAAAGAGTGAACATAATTTAAAAAGACATAAACTATTGGAAGAAAACATAACTTAATATTTTGAGTCCATAAGAGGAATAGTCTCAAAAAGAGATCAATTGATCCAATGACATAAACATAAAATTTCTAGATATAAAATATATTGGAAGATTTAAAAAAACAAGGAAAAACACTTGCAAAAAAAGCATATATTAAAAATATTTTGTCTCCGCCCAACTACGAAGAACAAACCAATTCATAAAATAAATATAGATAACCACAAGAAAACTTCAGAAATACAAAATTTCTAATTATTAAAGAAATATTTTTTAATTATTAAAAAAATCTTAAAATTCACATAGCAATGAGGTTTATTTTACATTTCCAAAACTGACACTCAGAATTCTAAACATAATGAATGAAAACTCAGACACTTTTTATGAATATCATTACTAAAGAATGTTTCTGGAAAGTATTTATTAAGTTCATTAATTCCTTCCACAAATATTTGTCCACCTTTTCTGTACTTGGTGCTATTATAGGGATCTGAGATACATCAATTAAAATAATAATAATAATAGTAATAAAAGAAAAAATCTTTGCCTTCATGAAACTTACACTCTAGTTGATATCTTAGTTTGGGTTTTCTCAAAAGCGTATCCTGAATTTGAATTCAAATAATTTATTTAGGAGTTGGAGTTTTGGAAAGTATAATAGTAGGCAACTGAATTAGGGATATAAAGGCAACCAATCAATGATATATTGTTATGTCAATTACCATGGTGAGAGATTGCCACTTAGTATTGTACAGAAACTCTGGGAAATAAAAATTAAACACAGCTTTGGGAATTATGCACAAAAGGCCTGAGAGAGCTGTCATAGTCGTGGAGTAACTCATGTGAGTTGGTTGAGAGCTGCTTTTGGTGAGTTAATTTCTCCACACGTTCAGTCTGCCACACATAGAACAATCTTCTACAAATCCAGAGGGAAGTTATCAAGCCAAAAGATGCAGAAACTGGCACTTGTGTATGAGCAGTAATACAGTAAAAGGTCTACTAAGTGTAGGTACGGCATTGGAAGTTATGCTAAACTAAGAAAGACAATAAAGAACAAACATTTAAAAAAAAAGTGAGTTACAAGTACATTAGAAGGTGACAAATATTACTGACAAAAACAAAAGAAATGGAATAAGGTAAGAGGGATTGGTATATCCAGGCAGAAGAAAGACCAGATTCCAGTATTAAGTAGGGTGATCAGGGTAGACCCCACTGGGAAGATGAGATATATGTACAGATTTGAAGGAGGAGGAAGAATCAACCAAACAGATATCTGTGCAAGATTATTAGAGGCAGAAAGGACATCTGAGCAAAGGACCCATTGGATTTTGCCTGGAAAGTTTGAGGAAAAAAAAGGAGGCTAATGTAACTGGAATGGCAGCCACAACAGGAAGAGAGGTAATCAATTGGCTTGGAGGGATAGTATGTGAATTGTGTAGGACCCTAGAGACTTGTAAGACCTTTCACTGTAGTTGAAATGGGGGTCCACAGCAAGGTTTTGAAAAGAGGAAGACATAAAGTATTTTCTCTTTCAAAAGGATTATTCTAGCATTTTCATTCCTGCTCATGAGGAAGTAACTGGTGTCAGACTTAACCTACTGGAATAGACAAATAAGACACTAGACAAAATAGATGAGGGAACTGTTTTACATATAGTGGAGAACAGACAGCCCAAGACTGTGATGCCTGAGAAAAAGGAAATTCACAAGCTAACATAAAAACACTTAAGAATAGATTTAATGAATGTCAAGCACAGCCTCTATGCTAAAAACCACAAAACTCTGTAAAGAGAAATTAAAAGAGGCTCAAATAAATGGATAAATATACCATGTTCATGGATTTTAAGACTCAGTATTGTTGAGATATCAATTTCCCCAAATTGATTCATATGTTTTGATATAGTCCCAATCAAAAGCCTAATAAAAATTTGGTAGCAATTTAGAAACTAATTCAAAGTTTATATAGAAATGCAAAGATCTTACATAAACAAAATCACTTTTTAAAAATGTCCCCAGCTTTATTGAGATAAAATTGATGTATAACATTGCATAAGTTTCAGGTATGCAATATGATGATTTAATATAAGTATATGATACAAAATGATCACCACAATAAGGTTAGTTAACACATACATCATCTCACATAGTTACAATCTGTATGTGTATGTTGAAAACTTTTAAGATCTACTCTCAGTGACTTTCTAATATACAATACAGTAGTGGTAACTATAATCAACATGATGTGCATTACATCCCAGAACTTATTTATCTTCTAACTGGAAAAACATTTTTAAAAAATAATATATTTGAAGGATTTTCATTGCCTGATTTCAAGAATTTCTAAAAAGGTATTGTAATTATGACGTATTGATATAAGGACTGAAAATAATTCAATACACCCAAATAGAGAATTCAGAAATAGAACTCACAGAAACTTATTTTTCATCAGAGATGCAGTGCAAATACTACTGAGCTATTTACAAAATTAACTATTAATTCAGCCAACAACATGAAAGAATCTTTAAAATAATCATACTAAACACAAGAAAGGGAATGAATTATCATTGTGGTTAAATAATATATACAATAAGAAGTCAGAAATGTCTGTGGTCTAAATTCCCCTTAATTACAGATCTATATGGCCAAAGATGGCCATGAAGTATTTTATAATGTTCTTTCAGATTAGATTATTCAAATACATTGTTTCTCAACTCTGCATTTATGATGTCATAGAAAGTACTAAAACTGTCTGAAAGAAGGGTAGAGTTATACATTTTTTTATTGCTTTCTCTCAGCATAACAATACTTGCCAGGCTTCTGCAGTGTCTAAAACTAACTCTGCCTCCTGAATGTCATTTAGGGGATGACTCAAGGGACATCTGCGCTGTTCTGAAGTTCTGGGTGCAAATATAATGGTATTAGAGAGAAAGGTAGGGAAGGACAAGCTAGAGGAGCCCAAAGATTCAGGAATAACTGTTGAGTTTCAAAGTTTTTTACTTTCTTGCTGAAGTATATATTATTATTAACTCATTTCACCATAATTCATGTTTGAGATGGAGGTTTTGTTGAAGGCAGAGGAAGGTATAATCTGGTTTGGCTCATGAGCCCAAGATTCCTTGGCATAGTTCTTATCACAAACCTAAAATCCAGATGGACAATGCGACATTTTTATAAAAAGAAATGGCTGCTGAAGTTGGAAATAGAAGTCTCTAGTAAAATCTTACTTATTTTGCTCATATTCATGCTCAAAAGGGGCAGTTCTGTTACGAATTAAAACATCCTTCATATCCATTGTTTCCCATTTGTCCAATATGACCTGAATTGGATTGGAGCCATAGTTGATATAAATGATTCTAAACTCCAGGGACAAAAGCTAACAAACAGGATCTTTGGTTCCTCCCTGAGGGTCCAAACTGAGCATAGTCCTCACAAAGATCAAGAATTCTCCTCATACTCTGCCTGGTTTTAATAACTATAGATAGGGATTGGAAGATAAATGGAGACTGTTTCAGGTATATTCTGTGGCTCTTCCTTCTGAGCTCCCAAGTCTCCCACTGAGGATCTTAATTACTTTTAATTACAGCAACTTTAGTCTGTCCACTTTTCCCTATATTTCCCCATTGAAAACCTTTATTATATAAAGCTTTCATAGAGGCCCACATATCCTGAAAATATAGGCAAATATGACTCAGCTCTCTAAAACTTTAAATTCTTGAAGGGAAAAAACCCTCATATGGAAAGAAATAAGAACCCAATGCTGCAGCTACCTATAAAATCAGGGAAAGTATGTTAAGTGGGTGTCCTTACAAGGAGTGCGATGGAAACATGAACTGTGAAAACAACAGGGTTTGCTTTCGATTTCCATGTAGTTTTTGCCGTTGCTATTTTCAGGCCCACAGGTACATGCACAGGTGCTGCGTCAAGGAGCAGCTGAACCAGAAGGGGTCCGAGGTTTACTGGAGTGTATCAGTAAGGATCATAGCTCCATCAACAGAACTTGGAAATTTCAAGGGCTTATGACTGTCAGTAGCCATGTTGACATTGCTAAAGATTGCAGAGACAAGCTGTTCATCTTCTGATGCTTCTCTCTGTTGTTCAATGTCCATTATGTCTTGGAGTACAAGGCCATTGTCATTGGTGAACAACATTCAAAGTGATTTATTGTTTTTCTACTGATATTTAGACTTTGGCTGCTCTGTATTATTTCCGAAAACACAGGTTCTGTGTGTCCCGGTGTATTCTGATGTTCAAAATGACCTGAACTGGAAAGGCAGAAAAAGTGGGCAAAGAAGTCCATTGAGCTATAAAAGGCAATTTTAACTTTATGGTAAGGGGCTGCAAAAGTTCATCAAGATCATCCTCTTTTTTTGAAACAGAACTTAATCTAAAACTTTATTTCTCACCTAGTAAGACATTCTAAGGACTTTTAATAATCAGAAATCTCATGCTATTTCTTGTCAGTGTCAAAGCCTCCACCCCCAGCAAACATTAATTAAATTTCTACCTGTCCCTCCCCTAATGAAAATGTGATACAAGTCATCACCATCCTCATTCTTTCTGTTTCTCTCCATTTCTTCCCTTCTTTCTCTCTCTCTCTGTATTTCTCTCTCTCTCTCTCTCTCTCTCTCACACACACACACACACACACACACATAGACAATCCTGCTCAAAAAGCTTATATTTTCTCTTGAATACTGGTCCTGTAATAGCAGTGGCACCAACAGCATTGTTCTAAAAAAGATACATCTAGAAATATTCATGTGAACATATCTCAATAATCTCCTTTCACTATAAAAAATTAAGATTTTTCTCAGTTTTTACATGTACAACACCCAATTCCCAAAGGCATTGTTCTGGTTTTCCTCAAAAGGTGGCGGCAAACACAATGCTATCATCCCTTCTATTAACTGCTCGATTTTGTGCTGGGCTGACATACTACAGGAGGGTGGGGATGGGGAATGGTGCCTAATCTTGGCCAGTGTGGATCTCATTACAGGGGATTAGGTTGACACTAATGGGGTTGATTCTGCAGCCTGTTCATCCTGTCTGCCAATAGTCAGAGTGAGCAGCCAGAGAACAGCATATCTGAGGGTTTGTGCCAAGACAACTGCAGTAACTGAGGCTCGCTGCTATCAATGCCTCTGCAGAATGGAGACAGAAGGTAACGTGGACAAGAGGAGGGCAGCAGCAGGGTTTTCAGATCTGCCTGGCAGGAAGGACCAAGAATGTCAGGTGTCGTATTCTATTGTCAATGCTTCTTGTTTAGAAAGAGTTGATTCTCACTCAAGTGTGCCCCTCCGGCTATAAAGGTTGGTTTTCAGGCAAGCCCGGGATTATCACAGAGTCAATGAATAATGTTTTCTGCTATGCTTAGGAAGAACCGTCCCTATATTTGGTGTGCTATATAGATAAGAGTGCTTTCATATTTTTTTTTCTTGGCACAAAATCTGGCAAAGAGGTAGAATTTGTGCCCCAAATGGAAAGTTTCTATATATTTCCCCATGAGCCTTCTTTCGTGCCAGTTGGTGCAGCCACAGCTCATATCCACTGCAGATAACAAGAGCCAATTCTCAGAAGCAAAAAGGAGGTAAAAGTGTGTCCAGAAGCAGTCTCTAAATGTTTAGTCTCAAACTCTCAAAGATGTCACAGAATCATTGGACAATATATAGTCCATGATTTATTTTTGTAAGACAAAAAGAAGAGGCTTTTTCCTCAAAATCAGAGAACCAAGATAATAGTGTCTTGATTGGACAATTGGCACTTTAGGTTCACGTCCTTAGATGTCTGTATATTCTTCCACCTCTCCAACCTTGATGAGAGAGTTAAAACTAGCATGCTGTCATGTGAATATTTCTTTAAATATTAGAAGTGACCATCTTTAATCTTTTTAAAATGTTTATTATCTGCCATGTACATTACAAAGTATTTCAAAGTTTATTATTTTTGTATTTAATTTTGGATCTAAATATTTGCATATCTTTTTAGTCATTTCCTTGAAACTGCTATACAAATTCATGAGCCCCCACTCAGTTCTTGGTATCAGTGATTATGACTCTTTCCCTGATATCAAGGGTATCAGTATTATTCAAGGATAAGAGTAAGAAGTTGAGGCAAAGTACCTAACTTCCAGAGACTAGCATTTCAAATGGGAATTTATGCTATACTAATGGTTCAAAATACGTATGTCTATCTGCATTTGAGTATGGAGAGATGATAAATAAGACTGTATTTGTAATCCCTGCACTTGAGGTGAGAGGGAACGAACATAGTCAATGAAAGTTTAATAATGTGCCTAGACACTTTCTTATACAATTTAATTTTTTTAATTATATACACTTAAATATTTTATTAATGTAACAATTCTTAACTCTCAAAATATTTTTAGTTAGATGATTTCTTATTTCTGTCAAAAAACACATCATGTAAGTAGGACAAGAATAACTATTTTACTGTTTTAGAAGGAGAAATAATCAAATAGAAATTACACGTTCAGAAATACATTTAGAAATAGCCCACAGTACTTATTCCTTTTCTAATACTATAATCTCTTCATCATGTTTTCTTCTTCCACTACGCCCTTATTATAACATGTCACTCATTACCCTGCCTGGTCTTCACTGAAGAACCTCACCAGGCAATTCAAGAATATATGAATGTGTGGCTAGAATGAGATCACTATTAAAAATGAGGATTTGTTTTGTTTCATTTTTTTAACCAAAGAATTGAAATTTGTGCCTTTGGGATCAACATCAGAAGGCCACTTAACCCTTTCTTCCCATAACTCTAAGGACTCTTTTAGAAACTGAAATATAGCCCAAAATATGCCTTAGACATTTTAATTAGCCAGTGATTCAGTCCTACTTGTTAGTCACAATCCAGTCTGGATGTAGAGGTCACACAGCTATGATAACAGAGAATTAAATATAAATAAGTGTTAACCAGGTATTAGAGAAATGAAACGTTAAAAAGAAACACTGAGGTATCTGGAAGCAGTAACTGCAGGAAGCAGATGCTAACCCAGGGCCTGGAGAACAAAAGGACAAAGTTGAAACTACTAACCTTTAGAATCTTGGAGAAGGGGTCCAGTGGGACTCTGACTCGAATCTCTGCAAAGGGAACAAAATTCAGATATTATTGGAGTGTCAGAGGAAGGACCCTAAGGAATTGGGATTCAGAGCTCTGAGGAGGATGTCTCTAATGAGACTGGTTTTGCTATTGCGGGAAAAACTGTAACTTGGAATTGGCTGCTTCAATTGTGACAAACTTCGGCCTTTAGGTGAAGAAATGTATAGTATCAAAAAATTTCTTCCTCCACTTCCAACCTTCTAGTCTCCCTGTGGCACCCCCTACTGGCAGAACCTAACAGGAACCAGCAGGTAAGGGAGACACCATCGCGTCCAAGGTTTCAGCACCAGCTTCACACAGCAGAGTAAGAAAGGGTGGTTTTGAAGCTGAGACCAGTTTGATAATTATCACACATAAAGAGAACATAAAGAAATAAAAAAGATCTTCTGATAGTTTATTTTACCAGTATTTATTCTCCCAATTTCATAGAGGGAGGCTCAAATCTGAAGTTGTATGTTTATGAACACAAAATACTTATTAATGAGTTTCAAGTAGTTCTCAAACCTGATAAAACATTATTAACCCCTGAAGCAGGTTTTTTTTTTTTTTTTAAATGCCAGGGCCCACTCTGGAAAAATTAAATCAGAATTTTTAGCAGTGAGACCTAGATATTATTTTGTTTTGTTTTGTTTTTTAACTTACAAGGTTATTTTCATGTTCAACTAAAGTTACAAATCATTGGTAATAGTAGATCAAAAGAATAAATATAAATTAGCAACAAAAATAAGACCTTAAAAATAAGTTAGTAAATAATTCTATCTCTACAATAAAGAATTCAAAGTATACAAGATATTATTTTTTTATCCAACAAATTGGCAGCATCTTTTTAATGTAATCTTGTTTTATTTGATGAGTGTTTGAAAAACAGATACCTTCATCCATAAAATTAAAAGTTAAAATAATATTTATGAAAGAAATTTAGTTGTTTGCTTCAGAAAACTTCAACTTTTATACCATCTGGTCCAGGGAGCCTACTTCTAAGAATTCATTCATTTTTTTTTTAAGATTTCATTTATTTATTTGACAGACAGAGACACAGTGAAAGAGGGAACACAAGCAGGGGGAGTGGGAGAGGGAGAAGCAGTCTCCCCACCGAGCAGGGAGACTGATGTGGGGCTCGATCCCAGGACCCTGGGATCATGACCTGAGCCGAATGCAGATGCTTAACGACTAAGCCACCCAGGTGCCCCTAAGAATTCATTCTAAGAATATCTATTCATTTATTTACAAAATACTATTGAAAGACTATTATGTGCTCAATACTATTAGAAGAAAGAGGAACAGGCAGGAGACAAAAAAGATGATGTCACTAAATAATATGGAATTTGTATTCAAGAAGGCAGAGGCATAAAAAATACATAATCATATATAAAATCAGATAATATAGTACTTTAATGAAAATCAGTTCAAATAATGGGTGCAGAATGAAATAACTTTAGCTAGGATGGTCAAGGATGGTCTCTGAGGAGCTGGTGTTTACAGAGTCAAATCTAAACAAATCTGTTATAGTTGAAATACAGGAAGAAATTCAGTGTAGCCAAAAATCAACAAAAGGCAAACAAGATAAGAAAGAAAATTAAAGTTACTCAGGAACCAGTTCAAGTAAAGCCTCAAAGACCACCATAAGGAATTCAAACTTTAAGTCCAATGAGAAGTCATTTAGAGAGTTTTAAGGGTAAAGTGACACAATCTAATTTTGATTTTAAAATGTCACTCTCAATGCTGTGGTAAGGAGGAAGGGGGTGGTAAATACAGAATTAGGGTAACTGGTAAGAAAAATATTAAAGTTATCTAGGTACAGGGTGCCTGGTTGGCTCAGTCGGTAAGACATGTAACTTTTGCTCTCAAGGTTGTGAGTTTGAGCCCCACATGGGGTGCAGAAATTACTAAAAAAATAAACTTAAAAAGAAGAAAGTTATCCAGGTGAGAGATGAGAATGGTTCTATCTAAGTAGTAGTAGTGGATAAATATGGAACATATATTTGAGGTAAAGAATTGGATAATGAATAAGTAAAAAGGAAAAATACCTATTTTTTTCTTTACTAAGATGAGATCCTGAGGCAAAAAAAAAAAAAAAAATCTTTGGATGAAAAATTTTTAAATGCTTATTGTAGATTTTGTTTTAGAGCATATGCCAACATGATGGGTGGGTTAAAAAAAATCTGTCAATGAAGGGAGCAGATTATAAGCATATAGCTGGGAATCCTTAGCAAATAATGCTAATCAGAGATACTGACAAATGTCTTCACAAGATCACACTGGAAAATTTTTGTGTAATGGAAAACTTTGAAAATAATATGATAAAGATTAGTGAGGGACTATAGTATAGGTAAAAATAGAATCAGATTGACTTCTGATCGATAGCTATCATCACATTTTCTCTGATTAGGTAAAGTTACAGTGGAATAACAAGCTTGCGTGGCTCTGAAGCCACATATATGGGTGTGACTAAGAAAAAAAATCTATGTGGCTTATTAATGGTTCATTCACGATCATCTAAAGACTACTTAAACAATAAAAAACAGAGACATCCTTGATTTACAGGAAAAATTTTCTGTAAACACAACAACTATACTCCATGTGCTAATGCATCTAAGTTAGAAGGATTTTCATTCCTTCTGGCACATCTTGGTTGAAGTTATGATCAGTTAATTAATTAGCAGTTAATGTCAGACTATTTCAGACTTTAAGCATAAAATATGGGCCCTTCTCTTTGTTCATATTTAGATCTAATTATTCTATTCTGCCTTCCTCTATTATCCTTTATTTGGAATTTTTGCTAAACAAAAGATTTTAGATGCAAGGGATTCACTATGTAAGTGCCAGTGCATATTTCCTGACACAAAGCATTAGACAATGGAGTTCTCATATATGTTTTTGGTTTTTGGGTAGTTGTTTTGTTTCGTTTTGTTTTAGCAGCTTAAAACAATGCAAATTTATTATCTCACCTTTCTTTTAAGTCAGAAGTCTGGTTTGGCTTGGCTGGTTTCTCTGTTTCAGGTTTATAAGACTGAAATCAAGGTGTGGGCCAACTTGGCTCCTTGGAAGCCTCTGGGAAGAATCTGCTTCCAAGCTTACTTGGGTTGTTGGTAGGATCCATTTCCTTGTGAATTTTTCTCCACTGGCTGTCAGCTGGGAGTCAATCTTTGTTCTTAGAGGCTGTCTACATTCCTTCTAATGCTTTCCATGCCGTCCCTCTTCAGCAATCGATTGAATTCCTCTCATGCTTCAAAGCTCTCTGATTTCCCTTTCTGACACATCTCTGACTTTTTTTTTTTTTTTGCCTTTCCATTCTGCTTTCAACTATTCATGTGATTACGTTGGGCCCACCCAGATAATTCAGGTTACTCTCCCTATTATAAGGTCAGTTGATTTTGTTTTTTAGTAATAGTACTGTAATTCACCTTTTTTATTTTAAAATGTACACCTGACCTCAAAAGTACTTACCAATTTGAAACCAATCTAGTTGAAGCACATTCAATGACTTTTCAATTACACATTTTTAATGATTTTCTTTCAGCACATGCCAGTAGTTAGTAAGATTTACTCACATCTTGATACTCCTATCTGCTTTTATTTTTATTAAACCATTCATGTGAGATCATTATTATTTAATTATTCTTAATATGGGTGTCACAACATAATAACAAATATTGTTAAATTCCAGTATAGAGCTCTTCATCAATGAAAGCTATTACACAGGGCGCCTGGGTGGCTCAGTCGTTAAGCGTCTGCCTTCGGCTCAGGTCATGATCCCAGGGTCCTGGGATCGAGTCCCACATCGGGCTCCCTGCTCGGCGGGAAGCCTGCTTCTCCCTCTCCCACTCCCCCTGCTTGTGTTCCTGCTCTCGCTATCTCTCTCTCTGTCAAATAAATAAATAAAATCTTTAAAAAAAAAAAAAAAAGAAAGCTATTACACATACAAATCTTATCCTTCCTATGGTTGGTAGTTGTGGAGGTAGAAATAAGTTTGCATACTCTTCCAACATTAGCCAGAAACCATTTGTGGTAAAATACTTTGTATTAGTCTTATTTCAGTCCAAGTTGGCACTACCTATTTCCTGATTAAAACACTGATATAGACTTCCAGGGTCCCAGATGAAATTTCCTTCCTCTAAGCACTAAGACTTCCAAAGAAAACAAGGAGAATATATACCTCCTGCATAGTAGCAACCTTCAAAATTAATAATGAATTAATGACATCTAGCTAGTAATAGAAATAATGAGTAAAGAAATAAAATAAGCATGACACATTGGAATCAATTCAGGATTTAAAAGAGAATATTTTTTCAGATACCTTTTTATTCCCCATTTTCCCTAAGCTGCCCTAAATCTATCTTATTCTCAGAGAAGACCAGGGGAAAACAAGAAAAGTGAGAAGGAAAGAGATAAAGTAAGAGAAAGTTTCCTATTTACTTGATATGTTTTAGATAACACAGAAGCCAGAAAGACAAGACAAATTTGTCCTTTTTGAAAATTGTCCTATTTTAGGAACTCTTATACATTATTGGTGGGAATGTAGAATGGTGCAGCCACTATGAAAAACAGTATGGATATTTCCTCAAAAAAATAAATAAATAAAAATAGAACTACCATATATCCAACAATTCCACTTCTGGGTATTTATCCAAAGAAAATAAAAACACCAATTTGAAGAGATATAAACATCCCTATTTTATTGCAGCATTATTTACAATAGCCAAAATATGGAAGCAACCCAGTGTCTATTGATATATGAATGGATAAAGAAGATGTGGTATATTGGGACGCCTGGGTGGTTCAGTCGGTTAAGTGTCTGCCTTCAGCTCCGGTCATGATCCCAAGGTCCTGGGATTGAGTCCTGCATCAGCACGGAGCCTGCTGCTCCCCCTGCTTGTGCAGGCTCTCTCTCTCTCTCTCTCTCTCTGACAAATAAATAATAAAATCTTAAAAAAAAAAGATGTGGTATATATAAAATGAAATATTACTCAGCCACAAAAAACAATGAAATCTTGCCATTTCAGACAACACAGAGGGACCTAGAGGGTATATGTTAAATGAAATAAATAAGACAGAGAAAGACAAACACCATATTGATACCACATGATTATGTGGAATCTAAAAAACAAAACAAACAACAAACAAAACAAAACAGAAACAAACTCATAGATACAGAAACAAATGGTTGGTTACCAAAGTGGGGAGGGGTTGGAAGCAGGCCAAATAGGTGAAAGGGATGAAGAGGTACAAACTTTCTTTTATAAAGTAAATAAGTCATGGGGATGTAATGTACATCATAGGGAATACAGTCAATAACACTATAATACCTTCATATGGTTACAGATAGTAACTGGACTTATCATGGGAATCATTTTGTAATATGTAAAAATATCGAGTAACTGTAATGTACACCTGAAACTAATAAGATATTGTATGTCAGTTATACTTCAATTACAAAAATTGTTCTATTTAAAATTATTCTCTTTGTTTTTCACATGAGATTTTTAAAACATGACAATAACGTCATTAATTAATTTGAGGGATCATGCATTTTACTTTAGGTATCATATTTCCTCTAACTTAAAAACCATCTTTCTAAATAATGAAAGCACTTGCAACTACAAGTTGTAAAAAAGAAAGAAAGAAAAAGTGACCTCACTATATAAATAGAACTATCAATTTCCTTGTATTAGCCCTACTTCTCTATCACATATCAGATATATGATAGTTTCCCTAGAGATACTTTTTCACATTCTTCCATGAAGAATGAAAATTCTATATCAATTGATTCAGAAAGAGAATATGTTATTCTCTTCATTATCAAAAACATTGAGCAATTATCATTCATGTATATGCACATGCTATACACAATAAATCTCTGACCAATAGCTCAGCTCCACAGTTCTGTAATAGTAATTCTTATCAATCATTGCATAGCTCCCTAAAAATTCTGGATTCACCACAGGATTATAAAAACACTATCACAGTTCTCTTAATGTAGTGTTAAAAAGTTCTTGATATCTAAAATACTTAGAGAATGCAGAAGAAACTGCTTTTGGTATTTCAGAGCTAATTTCACCAATTCACAAATAGAATAAAACAGAATGACTGGGAAAAGAAAGACCTGGAAAACAATTCTTCCTTAACAAGCTTCCAACTTTTGATATTAAAAAAAAGAAGAAGAAGAAAGAAAGAAAGAAACAATGTAAGTAATGCAAGTAAAATATTTATTTTATTCATTCACTTGCTGAACAAAGTCAATAGTGACTACTGAGCTTTTTTCTGTGCACAATGTTATGGAAAACACAAGTAGAAGAAACGTCCTGTTCTCACAGTTTAAAATCTGGCTGAAGAATCAGAACACTGGAACATAAATGAATCAACTGGAAAACAAAACAACTGACACCATAAAAAAATACACATAAATGTGTAAGAAATATCAGATAAAGGGTGGTTATTGCAGGCTAAAATTCAAGTTAAAGTAATTTTGGCAGAGGCAAATATAAGATTTATTCATTCATATAACCTACTTCATTAAGTACAATTTTGATGGTAGTAGGGCTTTTGCTAATCTCAGATAATACCAAACTGAATAGAAAGCAATCTCTACCTTATATATGTAAACTAATTTTTAGGCCATTTTGTTGTGTGCTATATTCAAGTATGAACCAGAGATTAGAGAAGTTTAGAAAAAGAACTACTTAGTTATATCAGGAGATGGCAAAGAACGTATCACATAAAAAGTGATGTTCATGCCACTGTAAACGATGGTTAATGGAGCATCCTTAGCAGACGAAACCACGAGTCAACAAACACACATAAAATATTGGTAATTCCCCCATGGTAGTTTCCTAGGGAAAATGTGCAGAAGTGTTACAAATGCTACAAAGATAAGTAAGATTTGGTCATGAATCCCTGCTTTTTTTAAATATTTTATTTATTTATTTGACAGAGAGAGAGAGAACACAAGCAGGGAGCAACAGAGGGAGAGGGAGAAGCAGGCTACCCACTGAGCAGGGAGCCTGATGTGGGGCTTGATCCCAGGACCTCGGGATCATGACCCGAGCCAAAGGCAGATGCTTAACCGACTGAACCACCCATGCACCCCCAAGTCATGAATCCCTTTTATTTGATATTAAGAAATTTCTCATTTGTCGTATGAGCTTTGTGGAATCACTGAAGGATTTTAAGACCAGATTGGTAGGATTCACAATTTAAAAGACCAGGCTCGTGGCACTGCAGAAAATAGACTAGATTAAGGAAAGAAGGAAAAAGAGTTAGAAAGTGTGCTAGACACCTCTTATGAAACAATTCAGATCTACTCAGGCTCAGCTATCTCTGTGTGGCTCTGTCAGACCTCAGATGTTTGCAATCTGACAGCACTTCCCCAGATGGCCTCAATGGTTGTATGACTTGTGTCTCTAGTCTTGAGTCTTCCCTGTTGACCCTTGTGGTCCCACTTGACATTCACATGTGTGTGATCCAAAAGTGTGAGCCCATAAAAGTCCTGGGACAAATCTTTTACTATCAGGATATGAGAACGGATTGATAAATTCTTCCAACATTTCCTTAACCTCTCACCTTTCCAGTCCTTAAACATAGGCTATAGGATCGCAGAGGATAGGTTCTTGGTGTCTAACAGTCACACCTAGAGACACCCACCTAGATATTGTGTTCACTGATTCATTCTCTTTCCTTCCCTACTTTATTTCTCCTCACTCCCACTCCTTGTATTCCATAAAAAACATTTACTAGGGAATTTGTTTTAACCATGGCAGTAAAGGAGGAAAGAAAATGAGTTTGAGAGGCATTAAGAAGATAGACTCAGGATGGCCTCATGACTGACTAGATGTGGTAAATGAGTAGTAGACAGTAGGCTAGAGTAACTTCTGGATTGTCATCTGGGCAATTTGTTGGAGAGTAGTGCAATCAAACAAAATAACAAATACAGGAAAATACAAATACAGGAAGAAAGGCAGGTTTTGAAACAAAATATTTTTGTTTTAGATGTAAGACATCATTTATCATTGAGGAGGAACTATCAAAAAGTCTATTGGAAATATGAGTATGGAGTTCAGAAAAAAGATGTTTAGTCTAGGAATTATAATTTGGGAATCATCAGCTTTGGATTATCCAAGTGAACTCACAGATGAGAAGAGGATCGATGATGGAACTCTTAAGTACTCTATTATTAAGAGACATGGAAAAGAAAAGTCAGAAAGAGTCTTACAAGTGGTTGCAAATGAGGAGGGAAGAAAAGGAGAAATAATAAGGCTTGGAAGCAAAGGAAGGAAAGAATTTAAAGGTGAGAGTGATGAACTATATTAAATGTGGCAAAGAGATCAAATAAGAGAGTGGAAAGTGTGAACTGGACTGAAGGATGATGTCATTGTTGATTTAACAAAAGCATTTTCAGAATTAGAAACATCATGAAAGAAAGAAGTCCACAGAATAAAACTAATAACTGGAAAAATGCAATGAGCCAGGGAAACTGTAAAAACATGTAGGTAGATATGTATGTAACAGGCATTTCTCAGGCTCTCTCCCTCTTGTTCCATCAGGACTTTCTCCATCAATAACTTGCAGATACTTTAAATGAAAGAGGTCTGGCTGGCAAAGCCCCACTAAAAAAAAAAATGTAATATGGACTTAAGCCTTCCATTGTTCTCGTAGAGATTCACTACTGCTATTATTGGCAATTCTTTCACCGTCTATTTTCCACTAACAAGATTCCTTGTTTTAATCCTTTTACTGACATGGTAGCATCAGGAAGACTTATCCATTGTTTTATTTTGAAAGAGTACACCATATTTCCATTGAGATATTTAACCATTCCATTCATTTATTCATTTACCCATGGGAAATATTTTCCCAAATTAAATGCTGGGAAACATTTAGCCCCCAGAGCAGAGCTGCACTGAGATAGACAGAGCCATTTCTCACAACTGCACTGGGAATATACACCCAGGATATACATGATACTCAAAGCACATAAATCTATGCCACCTACCACCACCTCCATATTCCACCCTCTAGCACTGAACCCCAAGAAGCCCTATCATATATACCTCTTTTCTCTTCTTTCCTTTTCCAGGACATATTTTGCTTTCACAGTTCTAACTCAAGCATTCATGTCCTATTTAGGGGTTCAGTACCTAAGCAAAGAAGAAGAGTATAAAATAATGGGAATCACATTAACATACTTGAAGCAAGCTTGTACTTTACTAAGCAAAGACTATATTTCTTAAATCACAGGGACTTCTAATATTTTAACATTATTCAGAACAATTAGAGAGTATCTTTATGCGAAGTGGACATTATGATAGAAATGATACTTCATAACTCCAAAGTTATAATTTCAATACAATTAGACAGGGTTTTATTTTCTGACTGAATACATTGGATTGATTTGGGACATCACTGTGAGTGTAAGAAAAGCAGAAGAACATTAAAGAATTCATGCAGTATCTTTTCCCAAGAAAAACAAACCCTCAATACACCAATATGTTAGAAGCCATGTATAGAACATGCAAGATCAAGTTTAGTAATAATTTGTAATGAGTAAAATAATACTGTTAGGCTCTTCCAACAAAAATAAAATAAAGTTGCCCTGATCTATAAGAATATAGTCTAATGTGTTCTGAGACTCTGGCAGAAATGAGAAAGAAAATTCAAAGTACAGATAAAATAACAGGAGAGGGATACAGGAGAAGAATGATAACGAGGTTTGACCTGCTCAGGAATGGCAAAGAAAACTAAACCTAAAACACCAGAAATCTGTCTGGTTTGGTAAGGAAATGTAGTTCTTGCTTATTCAAGAATAAAGATAGTTCAGCTTTGTGACACGGTCAGCTCTGCTCACTAAACTAAAAGTAAAAATATATTGAGGAGCTCTTAAAAAATGCCAGTGACAAGGAGCTATTTTTGGAAGGGTTAAGAAAGGGATTCCTACAATATCTCTTGCAAATATGGTTGCATAAAATATTCAACAAAATACTAGCAAACATAATTCCAGCAACATGAAAAGGATTATATACATTGACCAAGTAGGATTTATCACAGGAATTCAAGGTTTGTTCAACATACAAATTAAATCATTGTAATACACCATATAGCTAAACTAAATATATATATATATATATGATCATCTCAATAAATGCAGAAAAAAATATGAAAAAAAACCCAACATCCTTTCCTAATAAAAACACTGAAAAAAAACTAAAAACAAAGGGTAACTTCCTCAAGTCGATTGATAAAAGAGCATTAAGGAAAAACTCACAGCTAACACCATACTTTATAGAACAAGACTGCAAACTTTTCCTATGATTAGGAAAGACAAGGATGTCTGTTCTCATCACTTCTATTTATCATTGTATTGAAGATTCTGACTACAGCAACTGGGCAAGAAAAATAAATAAAAGGCATCCATACTGGAAAGGAAGAAGTAACGTTACTCACAGATGAAAAAGTGAGATCTTGCATATAGAAAATCCTAAAGAATCCATACAAAAACGGTTAGAACTAATAAATAAGCATAACAATTTTGCAAGATCCTAGATCAACATACAAAAATCAATTGAATTTTTATACACTAGCAATGAACAATCTAAAAATGAAATTAAGAAATTATAGTTGACCCTTGAACAACACAATTTAAAATGCACAGGCCCACTTTTATGTGTTTTGGGTTTGTTTTTGTTTTTTTTGGCAAGAAATACAGTTTAGTACCATACATGTATTCTCTCTTCCTTATAATTTTCTTAGTAGCATTTTCTTTTCTATGGTCTACTTTATTGTAAGAATACAGTATATAATACATATAACACACAAAATATGTATTAATAGACTGCTTGTGTTATTGGTAAGGCTTCCACTCAATAGTGGGCTATTAGTAGTTAAGTTTTGGAGGAGTCAAACGTTATACACAGATTTTTTAACTGTATAGAGGGTTGGCACCCCTAATACCTGCTTTGTTCAAGGATCAACTATAATTCCATTTACAACAGCATCAAAATAATTAAAAATTAAGAATCAGTTCAACAAAAGAAATGCAAGACATATGTATTAAAAACTATAAGATTTCATTGACAGATGATAAAGAAGTCATAAATCAATGAAAAAATTCCATGTACAGGATCAGAAGACAAATATTAGGACTTGGTGCTAATGTCTTAAATTATGTCTACCTAAAATTTCTATGTTGAAACCCTAACTCCTAGCACCACAGCATGTGACTTCATTTGGATATTGGGTTGTTGCATATGTAATTAGTTAAATTAAGATGAGGTTATATTGGAATAGGATGACTTCCTAATCCAATAACTTTGATGTCCTTATAAAAAAAGAATGCCATGTGAATAAAAAGAAATGTGTGTACAAGAAAGACAATATGAAGACAAATGAAGAATACCATCTACAAGGAACCTCAAAGATTGCCAGCAAACCACCTACAACTCGGAGAGAGACCTGGAACAGATATTACCTCATAGCCTTCAAAAGGGGCCAATTCTACTGACACCGTGATCTCAGACTTCTAGTTTCCAGAACTGTGAGAAAATAATTCTGTTGTTTAGGCCAGTCAGGTTGTTGTACCTTTGTTCAGCAGTCCCAGGAAACTAATACAGTTGGAAATACTCCCAAAATTGATCTGCTGCTTCAGTACAACTCCAATAAATATCCCAGCTGCTTTTTGTTCTGCAGAAATTGACAAACTGATCCAAAAAGTTATATAGCAATTCAAGGGGTCCAGTATATCCAAAAAAAACTTGAGAAAAGAGGACCAAATTTGTTTCTGATTGCAAAACATACTACAAAGGCATAATAATTAAGAATAATGTGATACTGACATAAGACTAGACAAATGGAATAGATTGAGAATTCAAAAATAGTTCCTTAAATTTTTGGTTAACTGATTTTGACAAAGGTGATAAGGTAATTCAGAGGGTAAAGACCAGTCTTTTCAACAAATGGTGCTGTGAAAATTGGATATCCACCTGCAAAAGAATGAAGTTGTATCTCTTCCTTCTATAAAAATGATTCAAAATGGATCATGGAATCAAATATAAAAGCTAAAGCTAAGAGATGAAAACATAAGAGCAAACCTCATGATCTTAGATTAGGTATTGGTTTCTCAGATATGACACCAAAAGCACAAACAACAAAAAATAAGCTAGATAAATAAAACTACATAAAAATTTAAAACTTTTGTACTTCCCTTTTCTATTTAGTCCTTTCATATGTATACATCTCTCAGATTATTTTTTATCATAGCCAAAAAATTTATTATGCACAAAAAATAATTACTCATTATCCCACCATCATAATTATTTTCATCATAACATCCAATTTTAGGTTTATCCATATAAGTGAAGCTATGGTACACACAAATTTATATTTTTATTGTATATTTGTATTTATATTATGTATTTTTATTATCATAAAAACTGCAATGAGGTGAACCAAGAAATAACATGGGTATTGGATGGGTGGAACCATCCAATGGGTATTTACAATCATATATCTGATGGGATAGGTATTTACAATCATATATCTGATAAAGGAGTTGTATCTACAATATATAAAGAATCATCGTAATTCAACATTAAAAATACAAATAATAAATTTAAAAATTGACATTGAATTAGGCATTTCTCCGAAGAAGATATACAATGGCCAACAAGCACTTAAAAGATGTTCAACATTATTAGTCACCCGGGAAATTATATCAATCCAACAATGACATACCACTTCACATCCATTAGGATGAAAAGACAGATAATAACAAGCATTAGCAAGGATGTGGAGAAATTTGAAGTTCTCAGACATTGCTGATGGGAATGTATAATGCTGTAGATGTTTTGGAAAATAGTTTGCCAGTTTCTCAAAAAGTTAAGCGTAGAGTTGCCATATGACCTAGCAATTTTACTCCAAAGCACACGCTCAAAAGAATTGAAAACATGTGCCCACACAAAAATTTGGACATAAATGTTCATAAGCAGCATTATTCATAACAGCCAAAAAAGTGAAAACAACACAAATTCCCATCAATCAATGAATAGATAAATGAAATACGATATATTCATACAATGGACTATTATTTGGCCTTAAAAAGGAATGAAGTTCTCATATTTGCTACAACATGGATGAACCTTGAAGACATTATGCTAAATGAAAGAAACGAGACCAAAGGACTGTGTATTGCATGATTCTATTTACACCATTTATATGAAATATCAGGAAGAGGCAAATCCATAAAAATAGAAACTTAGAATAGCAGCTTTCAGGAGCTGCAAAAAGGGAAGAATGAGGAATGACTGCTAATGTGTGAGGTGTTTCTTGGGGGGTGATGAAAATGTTCTGGAATTATATGGTCACAGTAGTACAACTTCATTGATATTCAACACATTTATACTTTAAAAATGATACAAGTTAATTGTACACTTTAAAATTAATAATAATAAAAATAAACAAACTCTTAAATAAAATTCCAGCATATGGCACTACCCCAGACCCATGAAGTCAGAATTTCTAAAGGTAGGCTGATTGTTAATATTTTTGGCTGCTCTTACATAAAAACAAAAAGGTATACTGTAATACTAGTTTCAGGTGTATAATATAGTGATTCAACACTTCCATACAATACCTGGTGCTTATCACAAGTGCCTTCCTTAATCCTCATCACCTATTTAACCCATCTTCCCACCCACCTCCGCTCTGGTAACCATCAGTTTGTTCTCTACAGTTCAGAGTCTGTTTCTTGGTTTGCTTCTGTCTCTCTCTTTTTTCCCCCCTTTAATCGTTTTTTTCTTTCTTAAATTCCACATATGAGTGAAATCATATGATGTTTGTCTTTCTCTGACTGACTTACCTCACTTAGCATAATACTCTCTAGCTCCATCCACATTGTTGCAAATGGCAAGATTTCAGCCCAAATGTCCATCCACTGATGAATGGATAAAGATTACATATATATATATATATATATATATATATATATATATATATATATATACATATATGTATATATGTGTATATATATTACAAATATAAAATATATTTAATATATTAAAATTAAATCAACTAATTAATTTAATTAATTAATTTGATTAATTTAATTAAATATATTAAATATATTAAATATATTTAATATAAATATAAAATATATATAATGGACTATTACTCAGCCATAAAACAGATTATTTTTTATTTTATTTTTTTAATAATGATATTTCAATGATAAAGATAATGCTAAAATTAGAATCTCAGTACCCATAAATTTTCTTTCTGCTGTTGACTTTTTTCTTTCTTTTTTTTTTTTAAAGATTTTATTTATTTATTTGACAGAGACAGCGAGAGCAGGAACACAAGCAGTGGGAGTGGGAGAGGGAGAAGCAGGCTTCCCGCCAAGCAGGGAGCCCGATGTGGGACTCGATCCCAGGACTCCGGGATCATGACCCGAGCCGAAGGCAGCCGCCCAACGACTGAGCCACCCAGGCGCCCCTGTTGACTTTTTTCTTAAGACTATCTTGCAGAAGATGGATTTTTGAGTTTTTGTATTTGTATGGCATACCACTCTCCTTTCCAGAAAGGGCGGTACTAATTTATATGCTTTGGTGTTCATGTAAAATTTTTTTCACATTTCACAAGTGTATTATTTTATCATGGCAATTAATTTTTGTTTTTTCTGGTTTAATGTTATAACAGTCTTTAAAGGTCAAATCTCTATTATTTGTTTTGTTGTTGTTGTTTACACAGGAGTAAAGTTAGGCCCTCCTACAGGGTTGCTCATCTAGTGCCAGATGATAATATGCAGCCACAATAGTAGGTTCATGAAACTAGCAGTACTCCAGAATAATTTTTAATACCATCTATTCAGGGAATCATCACAGCTGAACCTTCCAACCTACATACTAGATTCACAAAACCTTCATTAATGGGCCACATTAAATTTATTTCACAGCCACCCTGTGACATTCACAGAGTAGTTCTGAGTAAAATTATGAAAACTATAAGGATCAATGTCTCCTATAAACGACCTCTCCCCCTTAATGGCCCTCTTTTCCCCCCTCTATTTTTAATTTTCAATCTTTATTGTATTTTATTAAAAAACAATACATATTTATTATGACAAAATGCAAAAAATATAAATTTTAAAAATCACTTATCCATCCCTCTTCATCATGCCAGTCAAATCCCAACTTCGTGATAGCCAATATTAACAGCCTAGTGTGTATAACTTTCAGTTGTTTCCTTGATATTCATACAAACAAATACTGAAATGTTTAACAACTTTTCCCCCCCTATAAGATTGCTGGGACCCTCATAATCATTCTACAAACTCCCACTAAAAAATGTCCTCCATTTTTTTAATTTACATGACTGACTAACCATTTAAGGTATTAATCTCCCAATAATAATTTTTGTTAGCAGGCCAAAAATCTGTAAACCGACATCAAATTCTGACAGCAGAATTGCAAGCATCAATCAGTGTAAAAAAGAAGATCGGGGACAGTTGGAGTAGTGGAAGGGGCAGTATGTACCCTTCCTAAACCTCAGAAATATCTTTGAGTTCTTATCCTTTCTTATACATAAGGCAGTCTTTAAGCAATTCTTATTCATTAAGCATACATGATACGGAAGGTTTCAGTTTACAGAAAGATGTTGATATAACCTCATAGTCACATACATACATAAATACGTACCCAGTTACTCCATCCATTGCAGAATATACTAGTCCTTGCATGTTTCTGAAGAGCCATACATGTTCATCAATGAAAAGTGTCTTTGTTGTTTATGCACTGACTTTTTATATGAGGACAAACCAGGTGGAAAATAACATGTAATGTATTAAACAATAAAGATGATTATGAAATAATAGAAAATAATGAGGAAAGAATGAGGCAACACAACAGCAATGTTTAGGCAACTCCTCTCATCCCACTGCCTCAGGTAATATGTGGGTGAAAGGAATGCAGGGAATATCTAAGCTTTGCTTTTGTCTGGATCTTTGAAGTTCACACCTGCTTGTTACACTTCTGTTCATTGAACTGTATAGCTTAATTGAAGCACTCACTGGGATTAGAGAAAATACAAACCCTACCTATACTACATACAGAATATTAATAGTTTTCCTACAATAAAATCAAAATTCAGAAATACCATGGGGAAAAAAATACCATAGTTCTGGAAACTGTAGTAAAGACAGTTTAAGTACTGAAATGAAATCTCACCAAATGCCATGGGAATATTGTTTGGAGACTCTCAAGATAGATAATCTTAGAAATGATTAACATTTCATACATTCCTCTAGGAATATTTTTACTTACATTTCTCTGGAGAAAGCACTAAAACAACTTCATGAAACTAATATTATTGTGCCCACATAAAATCAACATAAATTCTTGACATTAAAGGTAGCTGTGTTCACTTTAGTTATGCATGTTTACATTCTAAATACTGAAACAACATTTCAACACTGAAAGTCTATGATTTAATTGTGAGAATTACTTTGTGTATTATTTCTCTAAAATACTGTTGGGTATTTCAATCTTGCATCCATTTTCCCATCTTTCTTGCTTAACACAAACCCATTTTGTTTTAAGGAAACTAATACAAATCTTAGTCAAAGAGGAAAGCCAAAGCTGAAGACAAGAGAAATAGTACTAGAACCCAAGTCTGAGGGATGAAGTAAGATCCAAGGCATTAAAATTGTTCTCGATATTAGCAACTGAGGATTTGGGAAATAGGTTAGGATGTAGAACACAAAACAGAATAAGGCAATAGTTAATATTGGTGACCATATACATTACAAAAGAAGCAGTGGATGGATTTTACTGTCTGTAAGCTAACAGCCCCAGGATGGATCTTCAAGGTTAACATGGCTATAAAACTGGATTTCTATGTTAGATTAGGGCACTATTTGTGAATATCCACTACTAAGCTTACTTGACCTAATATTTTACAGTCATTAGCATATTAAAAATTGATTTATTATGTAATCTTTGGAAATGGGACACAAAATATGTTGTAGAGGTAAAGGTTAGAGTCAGAAGATAAATCATACATACATAAGGTGAAACATCTGAAATATGGTACCTGGGAATTCCTGGAGCAGTGTAAGGCAATTGGTATCTCAAACGACAAAATTCAAACATGATTAAAGTCATTTTACCCTGAGTAAAAATATATATTTTACCCAATGTACATAATAATAGATTTTCTTGAATATTTTTAGAAGTGAAAATCGCCTTAATAAAAATCTTACCAGATTACAGAGAGAATCTGGGAAATAATGTTTTTAAAAACATAACAAATTTTCAAATATATTTTTTTAAAAAGATCAAGTGTCAGATTTAAATATATCATCAAAATTTCAATAGAACATATTGCAAAGGTTTTAAATGCTGTTGCAAATTGCTTTCTAAACAAAACAAATAAAAAATATGCACAAAATCTAGTATAATTCTACCAAAAATTAGTTCATGATTTGAATGAAGTATAAAATTTAACTAGAAGATACATGTCCACTGCCTTCATGCATAAAAATATACCAGCATTATGCTCCACAGGAAGTAGAAAAAACTGTTACTTCCTGATGAAATAGATATAATTATCTAAATTTTAATTTATTCTGATCCATGGGAGGGAAATGAACACCCGAGGCCAATGAAAAATTACAACAGTTAGAAATGTTAAAGCTTTGACACGGTTATTAGATTTTAGACATTAATGAATGGACCACTATGATGACAAATGTGATTTGTTTAATCTCTGAAGTAAAATAAATATTAATTATACAGGCCAATTTTTAAAATTGTTAAATATTTCTAGTTTTGATTAGCTAAAAAGTTAACCTGCATATTTGAATTTACAGTTTCTTAGAATTAAAGAAATTCAGTTGTATAACTATTAAGGAAAAATAACAAAATAAGTTAACAAGAATTGCAGTTTATTAAGTTTAAAAAATTGTACTTAGCATACCAAAGAACCACCTTGTTACTCTTAAGATCTGATGGCACTGAAACTGACCAGAAGTATGTAAAAGCAGTGGGTTCTTTTCTGAAGGTAAACACTCTCCTTGACATTGCCTTAAGCTATTTGCTTAAAACTCCTCCTCTTCACATTTGGGTCTAAGTAAACTATAATCTAACCCTTGTTCCTATTATTACAATTAGAGAAGGTTGATGTAGTGAAGAGGGCACTGAAAGGAAATGTGGGAGAAACACCTGGGTGCAAGTCATTGCTTACTAGTTTTCTGTAATGCTTTGATCTCATCACCTAAATATTCGACTCTTAATTGTTTTCATCTCTACCGTGAGTGAATTGGATAAGAGGATCTATTAGGATCCTTCCAGCCTAACTGGTACAGTACTAATTAATAAAAAATAGCTGTGATAGACTACTACTTGATTTAATACTCTATCATACATTGATGCTTTGATAAATCAACCAAGACAGTTGGTAGTAGATACAATGTAATATAAGACTTACGCTTAAACTTTAATAGTTGTTCGGTATATTTTTAACTGTATTTAACTGTCAGCTTTTGTTAGCACTATATAATCCTAAGCTTTTTAAAAATATCTAAGATAGAAGTTAAAAACCAATAGCCAATGAGTTAAGCCTCTTTAGCAGTTAATGTTCAGTGTTCCCTGTGTTTGTTTAAAAGAAAGAACACATCAATATTTTTAAGTTAGGAAACCTATGACTTAAAAAATATGGATATCTGGATATCTAACTCCTTTAAAAAAATAGAATATTTGGGAACACTGCTCCACTCATTGGTGGAGAGAAACAACTGCCTGTTGGTGAGTAACTGGGGCCCTTCCATGGGGCAGGAGTTCCCACCTCAGTCCCCACCCAGTCTCAATTTCTCATTTACATTGTAGGGTGTGGGTTTTTAACTAAATCTCTCTATTTCAGAGATTCATCAAGGGATTAATTTGAGTTGCAAGAATAATATAACATGAAACTTGGTCCTAGAGCGTTTCTTTGGGGAGAGCTATGTCCTTCAGGATTATGAGCAGAATAGTTAAAATCAGCAACCCTGACTATTACTATTATGTTTTTCTATTTGCCACTAAGAAACATAACATCAAAATTTCTTCCCCCAAATATGTGCAAACAAAAGGGCATCAGCTGATTTTTTTTAAATTTGTTGGATAGAATATACAAGCAAGCTGTATATAGTTTTGAATTGTAGCTATAAAAAATTAGCTGTGTGAACAGGAACCAAGAGACAGACTGTGCACTATATTTCCTGCTCATATGTTGTCTCAGCTGTTTTGCACTTTACAGTTTCAGCTGAAGAATGTCCATTTATCACGTAATGCTAATCAGTTATCATTCTACTCTACATTTTGTACAAAACGTTGCTGGGAAGTCTGTTCTGGATTTGACGGATAGCCAGAACGGGACAGCACATAACCAAAAAAGGCATAAATACTCACAGATGTCTGGTCATACAGATGAGTTAAAATCAAAGAAAATTAGAGCTGGATAAGACAGACGTGATCATAGAGCACATCAGGGGAGCATAAACTTGCTTTTTCTTCACCTCTCTCATCCAAATGGGCTTTCTTCTCATTAAAATAAATATTCAAACCAGTAAGTCTTTCATTTGTTTCCTTAAACTAGTAGGTTTTCCCCCAAAATGTAAACCCTGCATCAAGAAGACAAAAAGTAGAAATACTTTTTACTACCAAAGACTTCCAAAAGCTGTCCAAATCCAAATTAGAGCATATGGTGCAAATTCCCCCCCCCCTTAATATCCTTCAATATTCCCTACCCCACCCTATCCCCCTCATTCCACTATTGTTCTGGTTTGGAAAATCTGTTTATATTTCCTTATTCAAGAGCCACTAAGTCATTTTTGCTGTACAAAATAATTGTCTAGCCAAAAATAGAGCAGTAATTTTACTTATTTTTCTTATTTTCTTATATCTCCTAGTTTTCTTATTCCATCTACGTTTTTTTATTTTTGTCAAGCAATATCTGATTATGTTTCTCACATATTAATTTTTATTGTTGAATATTGTTCTTTTCATATATTGTTATCTGTGTATCGACATTTTGTTTGTTCATCACAATGGTATCCTTTTCATGATGCCTACCGACCATTACTCTCATAGCCACCTATTAGAATGATTCCATATTAACTAGACTCAGCCTGATCTTATTTCTACAGCTTTAATATTTTTGTCTATAAACATAACTAATTTTTGTTGTTTTCTTTTGTATCCCTTTAAATAATAAAAATTTAAAATTAAAGACTGGCAGTTGTTTTCTTCTTTGGAATTGTCCTTTTTCATTGTGATACTTCAAAACACAAAGTAAATATATTTTACTTGGATATTCTGTCATACGATTAATTTTCAATTCACCCATAAATATAAATTCAGCCCTATTGAAGTTGTATTGTTTTTTTAGATTTTCTTAATTGGTTTATAATATCATAATATTTAACTAAATGGAAGGTAACTTTAAAGTATTAATTTTTTTTTAATAAATATGTCACTATTTCAAATAGAGTGACGATGGCAATCCAAGAAAAAGCATTGAAGATTAGGCAAGCTCTGCAGATTTGAACTCCTCACACTAGATTTTTAACTTTAGCAGATTTATAAAGACCAAGGTAAGGTTGTGACAAAGAAGACTCAAAGTAATCCACTTCAAATTGATGTCTTCTGAAATGATTTCTGAGCATATATTTTCTTTTTTTTTTTAATTTTTTTATTGTTACGTTAATCCCCATACATTACATCATTAGTTTTAGATATAGTGTTCCATGATTCATTGTTTGTGCATAACACCCAGTGCTCCATGCAGAACGTGCCCTCCTCAATACCCATCACCAGGCTAACCCATCCTCCCACCCCCCTCCCCTCTAGAACCCTCAGTTTGTTTTTCAGAGTCCATCGTCTCTCATGGTTCTTGAGCATATATTTTCAAATATAAATTTCTCCATGTTTTATTTTGAGTTGGACTTGCTAGCAGGAAATTGACTTTAATTCATATATAAGTATACTTTCTTTCCAAGAACAATGCCAACACATTTTAAGCAAAAAAAGTGCAAATGTAGCAGCCCACTCCTCACAAAGATGACCACTAATTCTATTTCCATTCTTTAACAGAATTGTACAATTCTTGCCAATAATTTTAAATGAGTTAGCAAATAAAACCCATTCCCTCTTCTTCAAATTCTAATATCTAAGAAAAGATAAAAGGAAAATCAAAAATTATAAAATGTTGATGGCATATTCCACTTGGTGGATAGCAAATGAGAAAAATAGCAAATGAAAAGAATCATAAAAATCTAAAATAACCAAGAATTATGAATTTTAGACTCCCTTTTCAAAATTTAAAATAATCATTTGATGATTTATGTATAAATTTAAGACATAGCCTACTTAGTTCATGTATCCATTTAAAAATTTTATTTATTCGATACACAATTACTGAGTAACTCTTACAGCTAAAGTACTTCACTAACATGTGAAAACGTGTTATTAGTATCTAGTATTGTAGAGTCAAGGCAAATTAATTTTAGCTTGATTTGAAGGCACAGAGAATATACCTTATTGCTCCCTGTGTGAGAAAGGATAGGTTTGGGGTAATCAATATTATAAATTCAAGATCGTATTAATTCACTGTCCTGGACATGTCAACAATAAAGGCTATTTATTGTCTATGCAAAAAGCAGTGCAATTAACTTCATTTGTCAAAAATTGAAGAAAAATAGATAACTCCAATGTTTCATAATAATGGTTTTTACTGTTTTGACAAACATCTTAAATGCATTAATTCATCATTAATTTTATTCACAAATGTTTATGGAACACCTAAAATATGGCATATTTCTGTGCTAGCTGTGGTAGGTAAGCATAAAATCCAACAAAGTAGAGAGAAAGACAGGCAATTTCATTATAAGGTAATGAATTAAGGGAGACATCCCAAGGAACTTGGAGAGGGGCGCCATGCTTAGGAACTTCGGGATTTATCCTGAACCCAATAGGAAGGTACTGCGGATATATAAGCTGGGAAGAAATTTAACATATTTTGCACTTTTAAAAGATTACTCTTAAAGTTTGAAAAAATTGGAAAATCTAATAGAAAACCATAAGGCTAGATGCAAGAAGACCAGTTGGAAGATTCTTTCCAGAAATAAGATAAAAAAAGAATAGTATCTGGAACTAAGGCCATGATTATAAGGATGGAAAGAAGTGATTTGACAGGAGGTGAATCAAAAGAGATAGAAAGATATGCTAAAGTGATTGATTTGATGTTAAGTTTGGTGAGAAGATTATAGTTGACATTGATGATTCTGCATGTGATTAAAATTCACCATATATAAGACTCATTCATTTATATGAACACTCATCACATATATTTATAATTTCTATACCAAAAATTATATTACTAATTTGATATATATTTATTCCCCCATTCAGATATTGATCTTCATTTATGCATTCATTTAGTTATTAACTTGTGAAGTATTTATTAAGAATCTTCTGAGTGTTCCACACTGTAATAAGATAAATAGGATATAACCAGTTGAAAAGAGATAGAAGAATGGAGAGAAAACCATGTGTAATTGTGACAAGAGGGATCCAGCATGTACAATGAACTATAATAAGGTAGAAGATTAGAACTGAAACTCAAAGGAAATATGATACAAGAAGGAGCTCCTTGATAGACCATACTGAGACCTATATTCAATATATTGATTACTGTTAATCTAAGAAAAACTGGTAAACTTCAACGAATTTTAAACAGAGAAAGAAAAGTAGTGCCATTATTATATTTGTGATTTGAAAAGGTTATTCTGGCTGCAATGTGAAAAAATGGATTGGGGTTGGAAGGATATAAATAGGAGAGTGCTTTTTAGGAGATATATTTAACGGTAATTAACAGCAGGATAATGAAGTTAACGATATGGAGAGAAATAAAGATGTTTAAGAGATAAAAGCTACAAAGCTTGGAAAAAAATGTAAAAGGAGGGGCAACGGGAGTATCAAGATTTCTATCTTATTATATAGTCAGAAGTACCATTCATTGAGTAAGTAACATTGGAATGAGGCAGTTTTGTTTGGGGAAATGGAACTTCATATTTTTGAGGTTCCTTTGAAGAAAAGTCGTATAGGCAGTGGATATACATGTGTGTTCCAAATAGACTGGTATGTTGGACCTGAAAAAGATAAGTGATTCTATTTTCTCTGTTCAGTGGCAGATAAGGTCAGGAATGGAGAAGAAAATAAAGGAAGTTGGAGTTTGTGAAGAGTAAAAAAAAAAAATTAAATAGTTGAATGAATGAATTGGCGAGAGAAATAGAATAAAGTTGATAGACATTGTAGAGTTAAGTATCACACATTTATGGTGGAATTTGTTTTCACTGGACTTTCTCCAAGCTGGGATATAGACAATATATAATTGGGTTCATCCATGGCTGGGGAGTTGTCATACAGGTGTAGTTCTAAAAAATGAGAAACAGGGTGCCTCAGGAGCTCAGTCAGTTAAGCATCTGCCTTTGGCTCAGGTCATGATCCCAGGGTTCTGGGATCGAGTCCTACCTCAGCAGGGAGCCTGCTTCTCCCTCTCCTTCTGCGGCTTCCCCTGCTTGTGTTCTCTCTCTCTCTGTCAAATAAATAAATAAAATTGTTTAAAAAATGAGAAACAAGGATATTTGGTATATTTACAGGAGTACAACTGAAATTATTAACCATGAAATTTAATTTGGATAGGGAGAAAAATGAAGAAGAAGCCTGAAATATTGGAAAAATAAGAGTTACAAATGTTTTCTCATGATTCTGAGAAATAGTTAAACTGGCAGTAGTAGAATAAACAAGGTGAAAGAGAGCAAAATGACATATTTAATTTAGAGATTGTGGGGATAGAGCAGGTATGGGTGATGATAGGGTTTAAAGGGTGATTGTGGGAGAGAGAAACTGAAGAAAGCAAAGAACTTCATAGAAAAACCAGATTATTGGAGGGTGAGACATTGAAATTATTCAAGATGAGAACAAGGCTTGTAATTAAGGTGCTTACATTTTTGCTAAATAAATAATAATAATCAGGTTGAACATTATCAGCAACCAAGAGAGAAACATGGCAGTAGAAGTTTGATTTTCAAAGGTGCAAGAATGAGTAGGAGGGTGTTATAAACTGAATTGCTCCCCTCCCATCACTAATTCATATATTGAAGTTCTAATTCCTAGTACCTCAGAATGTAACTGTATCTGGACATAGGGGATTTAAAGATGCAATTAAGGTTAAATGAGGTCATTAGAGTAGGTCCTAATTCAATATGACTGGTGTCATAAGAAGCAGCAATTAGGTCACAGATGCCCAAAGCGGGAACATGATACAGAGATCCAGGGAAAAGGCAGCCATCAATACATCAAGGAGAGTGACCTCAGAAGAAACAATTCTGCTAACACATTGATCTGGGACTTCTAGCTTCCAGAACCATAACAATAAATTTCTGTTGTTTAAGCTGCTCAGTCTGTGGTACTTTGTTATGTCAGCAAACAAATACAGAGGAATTCGAGGAGGATGGCTGGGAAGCAGCAGTAAAGAGCTACCAACCCCTATTCTTGGCCCTGAGGTTCATGGAATATTGTAAAAGAAATTACACCCACTTAAAAGAACCACAGAGAAAATTAGTCCACAATAGGGGAAATTACCCTCAATATGGGTACCTTTCTATTTCCAACAACTGGAACTCAATTCCAAGAAAGAAAGCAATCAAAAGAAATCAAACTCTGCTAGCATCTGAGGTCAGGATATAAGCTGGTGTACATCAAGTGCATCAACACTTCTAATAGGCACTCCTAAGTACAAACTAAGTAGTTTAATTAAGTGCACTCTGTAGATCAATCCAGATTTAGATAGCCAGTTTAGATAGCAGCTGGTCTAGCATAGAACAGAGAGAAAATCGACAATCTCCAGCTTTCACATTTCTTCTATTTTCATACTGAGTAAAACATGGGCTACATTTAAAACAAAACAAAAAAAATGTTATCATTCTCAATAAGAATAATGGGACAGGGAAATAAAAAAAAAATGAATGCAGACACACCAACTGACCTGTGGAAAGACAAATTTTCCTAGGAGAAAGTTGAGAAGTCTTAGATGACAAGCAAGATAGACATGAAAAAGAAACAATGAAATACCCAATTATAAATATTTTTTAAAAGGAGTATGGAGAAGTTAAGATATCTTAGTTGTTTTCTTAGAGAATGTGCCCAAGATTGAAGATGATTTAATAGAATGTGATAAGATTTCATAAAGGAAACTGAACTGACTTCTCAAGAGGAAGAGAAGATGAAGAAAATTTTTAGTCTGTCTCTGAAAGCACAGAAAAGAGTTAATAATTGGAGCAATTGGGGCACTTACTCTTCATGAATGGGTCAATTTCTTTAGATATGAATATATTTGAAAAAGAATGCTAGAAAGATCAGATGATAATACTTCAGAAACCATTTAGTAATTTCAAAGGGATCAAGGTATTGTACCTAGGCAAGCAGTTCTGCCCTGTGTGAAGGTTCAAGGAAAGTGAAAAGAAAATACTGGAAAGACTAAATACACACACACACACACACACACACACACACACATACACACACAAAGCCAGATGAAATCATTTGTCAAAGCCTATTATAAAAATCTAACTCCCACGCAAAAATGCCACAATCAGGAGGAGGGTAGTGGCAAAGTGTTTCATTTTGTTTCATGTTGTTTGTTTAAATTAACAGATGATTTGGAGAGACCTCCTAGTACTTGGCTTTTGAAGAAACTAAGGCAGAATATAGAAGAGTATGCTCAAGGAATACATATCTAAACCTGAAACAACAACAACAACAACAACAAAAGGGAATTTTAAAAAAATTTACCAGCAAAATGTTGTTCCTCCTATCAAACAGAAAAGAAACATGTGCAATTAAAAAGTAGTTGGATTTTTTTTTTAAGTTAAACTTTTGGGAGGATTGGGATAAATCAGGGGAAAATTGAAGACTTAAAGAACCCTTGCCTTAAAAGTATAGAAGGTCAAAAGTGCTTTTCTCATGCCTCTGAAATAACTAATAAAATATATTATGGCTTGGAAAATTAAAACTCTGAAAGGAAACACAACATGTGGAGCAGCCAAAAAAAGATATTTTTCATCCCCTGAGTCGCTGAACATGTACATTTAGAAATGTCAATAATAGCACCTTAAATTCAGAAATCTATTGACAATGGCCCTCTCGCTAATTCAGTGAGGATACCAGGAGAAAGCCTTCTCAGAAGGTAACAGTGGTAGTCACTATAGCACAGAGCAAAAAATTGGGAATCCCATTTGTGTTGAAAAAATACAGACAAAAGCATAAGTTTGGTCATGTGAGGAATCAAAGCAATTAATGCTATTTCAGAGTTGACTGCTACAAATGTGAAGCTCCCTATTCACAAGTGAAGGTAGAAGCTCTGATACCAGAAAGAGCTCACAACAAACCCAGCTTCGGAGTGGGCAGATGATACAGAACTGTTTTTATTTCTTATCATCCATGGGAATTTTGGAACAGTGAAAAACACAACAGGTTTGAGATGGGATTAATTCCCTTTAGGAATGGGAGAAGCCTTAGGCTAAAGCTATTATTATTAGCATACAAGGCCTCTGTTCCTGAAAGGGTTAATCAGTAGGCATGAATTCAGAGTTTAACATCTTTGAAATTTAATTGCTCTAATTATGAGGGGGAATTAATTTTTATATTCTGATTTCTATCTGAAAATGTAATAGTGAGGTGTTAAGTCATGCTGCCAATGGCCCTTTTACATGGTATAATTGGATTTATTTCTGGGCTCTCAAATTTTCTGGTGGTGCAAAATGGGTAGCAAGACTTTTCAAAACTTGAAATATTCAATCCAACAGAGGTTAAATTTTCAGCCTAATGTACAATATTTCTTTGAATTTGATATAATTAATGTCTTATTAAGTTCTATTTCAAAACTTCTGAAAACTAGAATAGAACCACTACCCATTTTTGTATCCTCAATAGATATATTTATTATTTATATTATTATATGTATATATTTCCAACAGAAAAAAAAAGAAAAGGAATGGACATCTTTGGGGATGTGCGTCTCCAGTCTTTGAACATTCACTGGTATTCCAACACGGATTATGTAAAATAAGTACTCAATATAAAGTACTTTTATAACCTCAGAAAGATGAGGAAATGTATGTAGAACCAGTCAATTTATAAAAGGGCAAGAAAACTGCATATTGGATAGCCTTCGGTGAAGAAGAAATAACTAAAAGGAGACATATGGTGGTGTTAAGAGAAGCTTTGAGAATAATTTACCTATGTCCCAATTTTTCTTGGTAACTAGGCTTACTCTTTAAATTTTGGGGTGTCTTGCAACATTTAGAGTAACCCCTGACTAGTCAGACTGAAGAGAACAGTCTCCTGACATGAATAAGCCAATATAGCTCTCACCTATATATCCCACACTAGTGTTAAAATTATGTACATTGATATTTGGTTTTGTACCTGTTACCAGACTGAAGCATCCAATTCCTGGCATTTTTTGTGATATCCAAAGTTAGCACATGTCATTTCTGCAGGTGATTTATTTTTTTTTTTAAAGATTTTATTTATTTATTTGACAGAGAGAGAGAGCCAGAGCAGGAACACAAGCAGGGGGAGTGGGAGAGGGAGAAGCAGGCTTCCCGCGGAGCAGGGAGCCCCATGTGGGACTCGATCCCAGGACCCTGGGATCATGACCTGAGCCAAAGGCAGACGCTTAACAAATGAGCCATCAGGCACCCCTGCAGGCAATTTAAACAATAAAACAACATCAAGCAATGTAATTGCTGCATAAAAACTGCTGAAAGACACAATTAAGAATCTTACACACAAAAACAAATAAAAGGGGGGAAACCTCTCCCACCTAACCACCAGCCTCTTCTCACAATTCTGTTCCCATTCCCTGTTGTTATGTTACTAGTAAAAATTCTATATCTAAAACTCAAAGCAAGCTTAAACTATGTACATGCACTAAAAGCTAGCCTTTCACTTCCCATGACTTCCATATTTAATGCATTTTCCTTTTTTAACAAATGGCTTGCATTTGTGTTAAATTACTAAAATTGAGTTCTCATTATAAATCACTTGATGGAGGTGTATATGTGTGCACGTGTGTTTAATTTATTACATAGAGTAGCACTGGGTATGCAAGATAAAGTATTTTGGTCAACATAAGTCTTTTAAAAGCCACTGGCTCTAGAGTAAATGTTTAATACTATTGTCTATATGGCAAATAACTTTGACTAGTATAAATAAATGTTATAAATATCTACTTATAAACTAGTCTTTAAATCTGCTTTATCATTCCAAATTGTCCAGATATGCAAACGCTTATTTGGAAAAAATGGAATACAATACTGGGTAACTACCAAGCTGCCTATAATGTAGCCAAAAAATACAAATAGTTCCACTTACCAAGGCCTCTCATGAGGATTTTAAAGACCACAATTTGCTGCCTTCTAACTCTGGATTTCTGGCATAAAAATAAGATATCTTTGGAATGGGGGAGGTTTATAATCTATCCATAAGACTATTGCCAGAAAATAAAGCATATTTAATTTCACTTAACATTCAGAGTGACATTGCTTTATGAGAAATTTAGTCTTACTGAAATTATATGGCAATATTTTGTTGAGTTTGAATCCTATAGGAAGAGATCATTCCACTGTACATTTGTCTAATTGAATATTTTCCACTGACAATCAAACTAAGATTATATTATTTGGCCAACAGCCAGATGTAGACTTTTGAAGTATTGTGTCATGTTCAGAACACTCCAAGACCGCAGTAAACTTATTAGGCCCAGTCTTGCAAGACTGACGTGGGCTCAGGAAATCTACTGTTGAAACTAAATGATCTGTAGTAAATTCCACTGTGTTCTCAAGATATGAACTATATGATTCTGGACAAAGCTGTTTGCTGTATCAGGTGATTATCATTAGAAGTACATTCCAATAATTGAAGGAAAGTCTGAATTTTTCTCTCAGAAGCACATTCCTGAACCACAGAAACATACACACACTCATACCCATATATACATGATTGGTGGAGTATTACATGTGGTGATGTCAAAATGTGTGTGTGTGTGTGTATGATTCATCAGATTTTTTAAAGTATGCATTACATAATTTATATGTATATTATATATATTATATATTTATATAACAGCATGTATATGCATAGATAATTCTGGAAAGATACACTAGAAATCATTATATAGAGAATACTTTGGGAAGTGTGACTGGGGAATTGGGAATTTAAGAGAGAAATCTTTATTTTTCACCATAGGCCTCTCTGAACAATTAATATTATTTTGAGCAGCATTTACAATCTTATAATTTTAAAAGCTAGTTATAAGTATTTATGTATGAGATTAAAGAAAGGATGTTATTAATCTTGACTTCAGATAAATATGCAATTAATTTTCTATAAAAATCAAGAAAAATTAATTCCCAAGAGAAATCTTCACCATATTTACAGATTTAAATGTGCTAAACAAGAAATTCAGAAATTCAGTCTGATTTTTTATGTTATATATAACCTTAATACAAATGTAGCTTTTATGTAAAACTTTTATTTTAACTTTTATAGGCTATTTAACCCAGAGAGCACAGACTCACACAAATATTTAGACATCCTGATGACAATGTTCTCCTACTCTTAGCTAATTTAGCTGTATTTTCTCACAGTGAAATACTCTTTAAACTTCATCCCTTGCAGAGGATTCACAAATGAATTAATGACAACCAGTAGTGTCTCCAAGATAAAGTTATTTTAAGTAATCTAAGGACTATTCGCATAAGAATTTGGCTCAAAAGGGGTAAATATGGGCTGAGTTGGGCTACAACTGGTGAATTCCAGGGACCTCAAATACTTTAATAAAATACTCTCAAGGGTGGACTTCAGATAGAAGTCAAAGGGGTCTGCCTCTATTTCACAGAATATGCTCTTTGCTTTAAGAGATCTGGGAAGGACATAAAAATGATTTCCCTCCAGATAATCTGTGAAGAGATGGTCCAAAGTACAGTGACAAAAATTGGAGTGATAATCTCATGAAGACAAGAAACCAGTCTCCATTATGATCCTTTGTAGCAAGATTATAGTCCACCAAAACTCAACCTGGAAACTAACTCTTTTGGTAGACTCCAAAATTTCTGTATCAGTCTAATTGACCACTAGCCTCTGTGATTACAACATTACTTTCAACTGGCAAGACTACAAATCTATGAACCTTTTTTTTTTTTTTTCAGAGAATTCCCATATACCCCACTCCTCCCCCCTCACAGTTTCCCTTGTTGTTAACAACATGCATAGTGTGGTACATTTCTTACAATTGATGAACCAGTATTGATACAGTGTTAATAGCTTAAGTCCACAGACTACATTAGGTTTCACTCTTTGTGTTTTCGTTCTATGGGTTTTGACAAATGTATGATGTCATTTATCTACCATTACAGTATCACACAGAATAGTTTCAGCCCTAAAAATCACCCTGCTGCACCTTTCTGCTCCCCCCTTCTCCCTCCTTCCCCCAAACCTCTGGCAAGCACCGAGCTTTTTACTATAATTTTGCCTTTTCCAGAATGGCAGGCAGTTAGAATCACACAGTAGGTAGCCTTGTTAGACTGGCTTCTTTCCCTAAGCAAATATGCATGTAAGCTTCCTCTGTGTCTTTTTGTGGCTTAATAACTCATTTCCTTTTGGGGTGCCTGAGTGGCTCAATCGTTAAGCGTCTGCCTTTGGCTCAGGTCATGATCCCAGGGTCCTGGGATCGAGCCCTGCATCAGGCTCCCTGCTCCGCGGGAAACCTGCTTCTCCCTCTCCCACTCCCCCTGCTTGTGTTCCCTCTCTGGCTGTCTTTCTCTCTGTCAAATAAATAAAACCTTTAAAAAAAAAAAAACTCATTTCCTTTCTATTTCATTGTATGGCTTTACCACAGTTTGTCTATCCATTCAGCTTTAGAAGGACATCATGGTTCCTTGCAGATGTATATGCACTTCTAATAAGTAATCTTTCTGCCAGCCCTTCTCTGAGTTTAACTGGTTTTTCAAGTGGATGATGGACAGCTACATTATTCTCTCTTCCTGCCTTTTGTTGGGAAACTGAGTACCAAATGATGTAGCTTTGCTTTCTCACATCCAATATTGCCTGTGTTTTCCTTATTCTTTCTGCACTTTGGCACCTCCTGATTGAAATGGTATCGCTGGAGGCACTTGGACCTCTGCTTGCTCCACAGACCACTTCCTGTGTCTTGACACTACGGTCTATGCCTGAAATGGGGGTAAATCTCTTCTTAAAAGTATTCATGGAAAGAAATATCAGAACTCCTAATATTACTTTTGGTTTTCCAAATTTAGATGCATCCATCTATACTCACTGAAACCATAAAGGTAAGTCTTAAACTTGGAGATCTTAAATCAAAAAGTGTAGAATTTAGACCCAAAAAATGCTGGGAAGGAGAAATAGGAAAAAAACAAAAACAGCATAAACTTCAAGTTTCTCATATAGATCTTAAATAAAAGGAGTTTAGGGCTAATACCCTGTAGAGAAAGTGAGTCAGATGATATTACTTATTTATCATTTAAGAAATATATATGAAACAAGCACATATTTTAGCACCACGCAAGTTCTTTAATACATAAGATTCTCTTTGAAGGTATAGAGCTTTGTTAATATTGTTCTAAATTATTACAATGCAAATTAATTTATTAAGGTATTCTGTAATTGTTTTCATTCTTAAAGTTATATTATTAATAGTAATGTCTTGATATTCTAAAATTAACATATTACTATAACTTTAAGTTTTTTTATATATCTAACTTCTACTTCAAAATTTCTCACAGGATGGTATCAGAGAATTCATTCAATAAATGTTGATGATTTATTTATCCTTTTGCCCTTGCACTTAAAATCTGCCAAGCAAGTAACAGTGCCTTATATTTGTGAATTAAAAATTTCCAAATGACAGGAAATCAGGAAAATCTTAATCTGTTCATATCTTACTTTTGTATAATATAACTCAATAACGGGCAGTTACAGACCAAAAAAAAAAAACAAAAAAAAACCTACAAAATTGGGGAAAGGGATATAGTAAGCAGAATATGCACAAACACATGCACACACTCCACCCAAAGATGTCATAATATTTTAATCCCTTGAACCTTTGAACATGTTACCTAACATAGCAAGAGGGACTTTGCTATGTGTCAAGGATCTTGAAAAGGGGAGAATATCCTGATTTATCCAGGTAGACCCAATGGAAACACAACAGTCCGTATAATAGGGAGGC
The DNA here is from genome assembly GCF_964656455.1 of Halichoerus grypus. Taxonomy (NCBI): domain Eukaryota; kingdom Metazoa; phylum Chordata; class Mammalia; order Carnivora; family Phocidae; genus Halichoerus; species Halichoerus grypus. Next base: position 48,300,006 of record NC_135714.1, read on the forward strand.
AGGAGGACCAGAGTTTAGAAAGGAAATGTGAGGATGGAATCATAGATGAGAGTCATGTGGTCATAAGCCAAGGAATGTAGATAGCTTCTAGAAGTTCAGAAAAGTAAGGAATATATCCTCCTCTAAAGTCTCCGGGAGAATTCAGTTCTGTAGACACCTTTGTTTTAGCCCCATAAGACCCATTTTGGACTCTGACCACCAGAACTATAAGATAATAAGCTTGTTATTTTAAGCCACTAAATTTATGGTAATTTGTTATAGCAGCAATAAAAACTAGTACAAAGAATAACAGCTTCTGCCAGTCATTTGCTTGTTTCCTCTCAGAACCATCTTATGGTCTACCCTATCTCCAGCTCTTTTTTCTCCAGCTTCTAAAAAAAAAAAAAAATGTAGCCAGGGGCACCTGGGTGGCTCAGTCAGTTGAATGTCTGACTTTTGGTTTTGGCTCAGGTCATAATCTCAGGGTCCTGAGATCAAGCCCACTGGGCTCCGTGCTCAGTGGGAAGTCTGCTTGAGATTATTTCCTTCTCCCTCTGCCCCTTCCCCCACTCATGCACTCTTTCTCTCTCAAATAAATAATCTTTTAAAAAAAATAAATATAAAAAATAAAAATAATGTAGCCAATGGAAGGGTGGGTTGGTGACTAGAGAGCGGGAGGAAGGAAAGAACTAAAGGACTCCACTCTCTGATTCAGGAGAGTTCCATCCGGGGCTTCCCTGTCTATAATGCCAACTCCTGCTGGATGGTTCATCCTTAATTATTTAAAATTAGAAGTAATAATTCAAATAGCCTGATTAATATTTTGAGACCAGGTATTTTAAGGCATTTATAGATTTCTTTTAGTACTAGTTTACTAGATATTTTAATTGTATATAAAATTTTAATTGTATATAAAATTATTTAAAACATGTTTTTATAATGTTATAAATTATACATATGTAAATGATAAAAAATTATAATCCCAAACCTAGATTCTTCTGCTACCCAGTGTTGGATTTTTATAACTTGTCACTTGTTCTCAGCTTAACATTTTAGCTTGAAATTTCCAACTGCCCCTCCCAGCTGGAGCTGAGCATTCATAGTCTAGTGCATCCCATCTCCTTTCTGCTTTAATGCCACCTTTTAACAAACCACATCCTACTCAAATTTGACTTGGCAACACTTTCAGGCTACTAGTCCATTGAACATTATCTCCAGCTTTGATTCTGGTGCTCCATTAAGGCAACTGGTCTTTAAAGCTATGACACATGCAATTTTTTTAAAAAGATAGAGATATTTTTCATATTGTATAAGCTGTTAATAAAAATCTAAAGCACAATACCCATCAATCTCATAAAATTATGATAAAGTGATGCAAATGTGCCACTGTTTCTTGATATTTTAATAGATAGCTATTAAATATGTATTTTAATAGACATTTTAATAGGAAATAATGAAGAGCAACACCAACAAAAATAAAAGAGCAGTAAGCCTGCAGATGTCAACGAGTTGTCCAGGTCCTACATTTTTCAAGGCAGCTTGCTTGCCCTGATTTTTTAAAAACTAAAAAAATTCTTTAGAAATATCAATAATTTTTGAATTTTTATTCTAAATGCTTTCAGAAATTTTTTTAAAAATGAAATATTTTACCAATAATATAAATGAAATATTTCTACCAGATTTTTCTACCATAAAAAAGCATTTTTAAAAAGTTAACATTAGGGGCGCCTGGATGGTAAATTAGGTTAAGCGACCAACTCTTGGTTTCAGATCAGGTCATGATCTCAGGGTCGTGAGATTGAGCCCCATGCTGGGCTCCATGCCCAGTGTGAAGTCTGCTTGAGATTCTCTCTCCCTCTCCCTCTGTCCCTCCTGCTTGTGCTCTCTCAAATAAATAAATCTTAAAAAGAGTTAATGTTATTTTCTTTTTCTACTGACAAATGACTAATAACCTTCCCAGATACGAATTAAAATTCTGTTATCTTCATAATATGGAAAAATGCATTACTCACAGCCTAAATACATCATCAGTGCCTTCTCCACTTCCTCTCAAAGTGAACTGGGATTTCACAGTAGTACCCTCTCACAAATTATTTTTTTTCTAACATAAGCCCATATGAATGTATTACTTGTAGGCAAAAATAAAAATAACATTGAGCTGTATTCAATTTGAGTCCAATTTGAAAAAAAACCTCCGAACAAACAGTACTGCACAATTTGCATAGTGCTTTTGGAAAAGCAGCAGGATGTCCAAGTATGATTGAGATTGGTCCCCTAAATCACAAAATTACATCAACGCCAGGAGTTATGGTTACTTTCATCAGAAAGGTGAAAGTTGCCTGCTCAGTCAGATTACTTTCAGCAATATGCCAGAGCTTGTTGGCCATATGTTTCAAGTTGTAAGATGTCCTGTTAGAGTTATGGATACAGTTTTGCACTCAGGAAAATGACAGATTTCTCTCCCTTGAAGACATTAACTTTATTCCACTTTGTTCTAACACTGTGTGCAGACAATGAGAATGATATAGTAGTCCCCTGTTTTCTCAATGAATATAATTCAAGATGAGCCAACTGCTATATTCTCACATGGCTCCTCTCTGACCTTATGAATTCCAACTTATTCTCAGCCTTGATTCCCACCAGTGTTATTTCACTTATGTCATTCTCTTATTCATTTCTTATTCATTATTAATGAATTATTATTCATTCAATATTAAAAAGTATTTATTATTATTGATGGTAGCTATAGTAGAGTTAATACATAAATACATATTAAATAAAAACTTAAATAGACAACTAAAAAACACAATTTATAACTGTTTTCATATAGAATAGTTCACGCTGATAATGAAAGTTCAAAATATGCCAATTGTTTAATACCATAACTTGCATTTATATATTAATCCAGAGGGGCTTCTTTCTTTCCATCCTAAATTTTTTGTTTAATCCAAATGTACCTATCCTTTAACTTACATTTTAGGTCTTTAACTATTCATCCTTAAACAAACATACACTTAAAAATTTCTTGGCCCTAGGATCGTGCCAGCTCCCCAATCTTTCTATTCCACTTAAACATTTTTTTGCGCTATCTTGCAAATATTGCTTCTTTGAACCACGTTAATTAACAAATAAATTTTTGTTTATTTTTTTACTAAACTCTAAGACAAATATCTACCTCCTTTTCTTTTTCTTCTATAAAAATTCTATATATTAAAAGTGTACAACATAATGTCCTGATATACTTTATTTCTTTTACTTAAATCATTTCTTTATATTTATCAGTGCTTGTTTTATCCACTTAAAACCATAAACAGCTGAAGAGCCCAATCATATATTGATTTTCCCCAGAGATTCCTGTGTTTTAGCAGATACTTAATAAATGGAGTATGATTACAGTGAAAAGCCACCTTTGGAAGAAATATTGACTCATCATGGAGTTTCATTTCATTTATTCAACAAGTACTGAGCGCCTACTAGGTGTCAGGCACTGTTCCAAGCCATGGTAAATATGGCAGATAAGATGCATGCCGTCACAGAGCTTACATTCTGACATTCTAGTTGTAGAAGACAATGAACATAAAATGGATCACACAAAATCACAATGCAAACAACAGTTCAGATACAAAACATATTTGAAAATCATAAAACAAGATGCTGTGCTGGAAAGTGAATGGGAATGGGATACTACATTAGTCTGAGGATGAAAAGAGGCCTTTCTGAGAAGATGACATCGAAGCTGAAGCCTGAATGATAAAAAGATGCCAACTATGCAAAGATCGTGCACCAGGTAGCAAGAAAGCAAAGGCAGATAGTAATGCTTTTAAAACAGCAACCAGATACAAAATCAATATACAAATATCTGTTGCATTTCTATATACTAACAGAAACAGCAGAAAGAGAAATTAAGAAAACACTCCCCTGTATAGTTTCATCAAAAGAATAAAAGACCTAGGAATAAATTTAACCAAGGAGATGAACGACCTGTACTCTGAAAACTATAAAATTGATAAAAGAAACTGAAGACAACACAAACAAACAGAAAGATAGTCCATGCTCATGGATTGGAAGAATTAATACTGTTAAAATGTCCATACTACCCAATGCAATCTATAGATTCAGTGCAATCCCTATCAAAATTCCAATGGCATTTTTCACAGAAATAGAACAAACAATCCTAAAATTCGTATGGAACCACAAAAGACCCCAAATAACCAAAGCAATCTTAAAAAGGAAGAACAAACCTGGAGGCATCATGCTCCCTGATTTCAAGCTACATTACAAAGCTATAGTAATCAAAATAGTATGGTATTGTCATAAAAACAGACACATAGATCAATGGAACAAAATAGCCCAGAAGTAAATCCATGTATATATGGTCAATTAGTTTATGACAAAAAAGCCAAGAATATACAATGGGAAAAGGACAGTGTCTTCAATCTATGTGGTGTTAGAAATCCAAATAGCCACCGGCAAAAAAAAAAACATGAAACTGGACCACTATCTTACACCATACACAAAAATTAACTCAAAATGGAATAAAGACTTGAAAGTGAGACCTACAACCATAAAACTCTTAGAACAAAACACAAGTAAAGCTCCTTAACATCAGTCTTGGCAATGATTTTTTGGATTTGATGCAAAAAGCAAAGGTAACAAAGGTAACAAAGGTAAAAACAAGTGGACTACATCAAACTAAAAAGCTTCTTCACAGCAAAAGTAAACATCAACAGAATGAAAAGGCAACCTACCAAATAGGAGAAAATATGCAAACCAAATATCTGATAAGGGGTTAATATCCAAAATATGTAAAAGCTCACTTAACTCATTAGCAAAAAAAATCTGAATAAAAAATGGGCAGAGGATCTGAATAGATATTTTTCCAAAGAAGACATACAGATGACCAACAGATACATGAAAAGGTGCTCAACATCACTAATTACCAGGAATTGCAAATCAAAATTACAATGAGATATCACACCATTAGAATGGCTATTATCAAAAATACAAAAAGTAAGAAATGTTAGCAAAGTTGTAGAGAAAAGAGATCCCTTGTGCACTGTTGATGGGAATGAAAATTGGTGCAGCCATTATGGAAAACAGTATGGACATATCTATGTACATATTAGAGCTATGTTTGAGACCTGATTTCATCTATTTTTATCTGTACATTCATGTATTTTCTATATAAACTGTTAGAACCCTGACTCTGCCTGTTAAGTTAATGTTAGATTATTATTAAACAGTGTTTTATAAAGAAAAATATTTTCTTAGAAATTTGTGTTTTGGGAAAGAAATGGGTCTGAAAGCAAGATGGGGAAAAATAGCTTTTTTTCATCTGCAGTCAAGCTAAAGATAATTGTATTGATATAATGTGGTGACATCATTATGCCTTCAAAACACAGGATTCTTAATTTACAGTTTTGAGGAGAAGGGAACTGATTGTTCATATTGTAAACACCACCCATAATTCTGAAAGTATTTTAATTTTTTTCTCAACAATTTAATTTTCTTCTGAGGTTAGCTTTTTTTTGAATGTATTGTCTTAAGGCAGATTGGTTAATCAAGTGTTTGATCTTGAAACTAGTGTGAAGTATCCAACTTTCATTCAAATCTTCCAATCTCATAGGACAAGACTGGGGAAAGAAGACAAGCCTATATAATGCCTAAAGCCAAGACTCGCCCCGACATTCACAGTGATGACTAAAGCAGAGGAAATTTCACATTCCTGTTAGGAGTGAAATTGAGTGGTGTATTTGGGAACTAGGGACAAACTAACAGGAAGGGCCTTTGTAGTGAAGGAAAATGCAACTGGATTTAGTTACAAATCTCTAATGAAGGCCAGGAGTCTAGGTGAAGGTCATTTCTAAGGAGCAGTAGTAAGTTATATAGCAAGATTTCCATGGCCTCCTTCCTACTGCTGCAATAAAGAATTTGTTGCAGCTAAAATTCAAGCAAGAATGAAGTATATTTGACTTTATCTGAGACCCATCATTACCCCATTTTACCTGTCAGATACTCAGAACTCAAATTCTTTCATCCAGCCTTCCTAGAGCGTTGACAGATGGGGAGAAGAAACAACCGCCATTCTTTAGTTCAATAGTCACATGCAGATCTGCAGGGGGAAAAGGACAGCAGCAACCACACAGAACTGCTTTCCAATGTGGCAAGTGCACCAAGTCAAGAGCTAGCATCTGCCTTCGTCTCTGCCATGAATTTTAATAAACAAAAAAAATAAGGAGTTTATTCATCCACCAGGGTTGGTATTGTATGCTAATTCTTCTGAAAGAAATAAGAAGGAAAAGTTATAGTAATAAGCTAGTTTTCTTAATATGCCTTGTTTAGAAGGAATTCTGGAATATGTTTGGGACTTGATTCAGCTTTTAATTCATTCCCAAGTTGAGGGAAAGAGAAACAAATGCTTCGACAATTTTTCTTTTTCTCTGGTTGATGTTGGTGGGAAAGGAGCCTTATAAACATCTATTGCAAATTAGTTGCTGACACAATGGTGACTAAAGCCGGTCTTGTATTATAGCAATACAAAATAATTTTGTAAAATTACAAAGCCGGGCGCCTGGGTGGCTCAGTTGGTTAAGCGACTGCCTTCGGCTCAGGTCATGATCCTGGAGTCCCTGGATCGAGTCCCGCATCGGGCTCCCTGCTCGGTGGGAAGCCTGCTTCTCCCTCTCCCACTCCCCCTGCTTGTGTTCCTGCTCTCGCTGTGTCTCTCTCTGTCAAATAAATAAATAAAATCTTTAAAAAAAAAAATAAAATAAAATAAAATAAAATAAAATTACAAAGCCAAATATTTACTCATGGTTAGATGTAATACAAAGGTGCATATAATGTTAAATAAACATTCTCTATCTTCCCCATTTCCTTCGCATGACCTCTAGTCACATAACCCAATGGTAGCCATTAATAACACTTCTTAGTGTGTTCTTCCAGAATTTTGCTTTGCATGGTCAACATATATAGGGATATTGCTTTTATGAGCACTGGGTGCTATAACACAATTAATGAACACTACACCAAAAACTAATGATGTATTATATGTTGGCTAATTGAATTTAAATAAAAAATGAAAAGAATGAAATTAAAAACAATACTTTGAACTCGCTTACTCATTAATAACATTTAGAAACATAAATGCGTCCATGCTTCCATTAAACTAAATTACCAAAATAAAGGCTGAATTTATATATGGCTGCATCAAAAGGCAATGCTAGAAACTCACAAATTTATTGAAACAGAGGTGTTTTCAATATTTAAAGCTACCTGTAATTTTTTAAGTTACTAAATAAATTAACGGAAAAATAAAAGAAATTTGAACTTTTAGCCCAGAAAAATAACAAAGAGGAAAACACAAAAATCCAACCCCTCACCCAAAAAATGTCTAAATATTTGCAAATGTGGAAATAAGTACCAATGCGGAATTTTTAAGAGGAATACTATTTTTACTGGGATTGAAAAATAGTTAAATAGAGATATTGGCTAAATGAAGTGAGGAAAAGCTAATGACTCCATTGGTTAGATTCTCTTAGTCCATAAGTTACTCTCCAGAAATTTAAGTGTTTTGACAGGAGCATAAACTCAGCATCCTGCAGCTGGAACATAGTCCCAGGAGCGAAATTTACACACAGAATTTCTGGCTCACCATCAAGAAAACTTTTATCCAAATAAATCAAAAAAATTATAGTGCTGGAAGGGACAATAGAATTCCCAAAAGAGATATAGTCCATTCCCCTACATTGAGACATTCCATACTTTCCAAAAGCATTTACCTTCCTTGCTTTTAAAAATCACCAGCGTCAGTAATTCTCCCATATCTTTGTATGGTGCAGTCTATAACCTCACACCCTTATGGTTAGAATCGTATGGCTTTCTGGAAGTCTAATTGCAAATTATTTCAGCTACAATTCAGTCGATTCATCCTCTGTTCTTAATGAAAGAGAACTGAACACAACCTCGAAGTTCATTTAGTTTAAGAAGATTATTAGCATGTGTTAGTCTACAATATTCTCTAGAGAAATATTTTTTCCAGTGTACCATAGTGCACCTAAAAGTTTCAGCAATAGTTTTGTAAAAGCATCTGCATTATTTGCATGTGCTGTACATAGCTGGGTGAAAATACATTTTTGATCACTGCTCTAGTATCCCTTACATGACAGGAAGCCGGAGAGAGTACATAAAATGAGAGATCTCATCCCTTCCTGAAATCTGTTTACTCTGTGGTAGGGAAGAAGTAAAAGTCATTTTGAAATGTTTGTTGCTGCCCCAGAAGAAATAGGTTTGAAATAAAATAAAACAGCTGAAGAGCTTTCATTCTGAATGGAATGTGGATCTGTTGGTTCCAAAACAAAAATCTTACAGAAGGTCCTTAAGGAGCAGCCAAACAAACCCCAGGAGGAAAAAGGCACAGTGGGATAAATGTGTGTTCTGCTAAAGGAAATACATTGAAAAACGGAGTTGTAAGTGAGATAAAGCCAAGGAGAAAACATAAAGTATTCATGGGTTGATTTCAGGGAATTCAAAGAAATAAACTTTTATGTGAAGTTGTAAATGAGCCATATGAAGGACCAGGGAAACGCACAAAATGATCAAAGACCAAAAAAAAAAAAAAAAAAAAGGTACATAGGATATTAACCTTGCAGAAACAGCCTGTTTGATTTAAAGAACACATGAAAACGATCCAGAAAGCAAAGGCAGAAAATGAAATGGGGGCTACAAAGGGCATTGAGATAGAGAATAAGATGTTTTACAGATAAATAAAGCAGCAATAAGCCTATGAGAGCCACAGCTGCCTCTTGAGAAACCAAAAAGCAACTGGGTAATGGAACAAGGAGATAGCATGGGATGAGTTATCCCCCTTTTCTCCATCAGAAGGCAGAAAAAACATGCTGAAAGTAGATTGATTTCTTCCAAAGGCAATGAGACACAGAAAAAAAAATTAAAAAATGGAAATAGAGAGTAGCTCAAAAACATGTTAAGAAAATTCTTAAGCCAGCTGAAACTAGAAATCTGAAGGGATTGCTAGTAATAGAAGAAGAAATAAATATTTGCATGCACTAACTAGTCCTGGAAAACCAAATGTACGGTTACAGTACATTTTTATATGGGTTAACAATTTTTTCTTGCCATTAAACATAGTAATATTTTTTGATACGGTACGAGATGTGTTAGCGGAACAAAATTTAATTTCCTTTCTATTTGAAAGAAATGGAAATAAAGAAATGACTGACCAAAACATTATTTTTTTTGAAGTATCCTCATGACATAATTTTACTTCGAATTTAGTACAGCTCTAACTTCTTCCGCCATAGCAATGGTATAATCTTGTAACAACCTAGAAAAAAATTAAATTATCAATATAGCTCTTGTAGCGATATCATGAAGACATGCTTACTAAATATCTTCGTCAACTGCTTGCTAATGTTATTTCTATTATGCTGCATTGTTTAGAAAATTTCTATAAATATCTGCATACTTTCTGTCCCTTGATTTTCCACCTTAAATTCATTACAAAAGTAAAGGTAGTCAACATTTTATGTCAGTGTGGTGAGTTATACAGAAGCATATTCACTTTTCTTCATTGTGCTTCATTCCTATCAAATGCATACAGATGACTAGAAAGCAGTTATGCAGTTAAATCTGAATAACAATTGCAAAAGTAAGAATATGCAGTTTCTATTCACACTGTCTAGACCACATCCCCATATCCTCAAATTCTCTGTATCTGGTGGCATCATATTTTCCTTCTCATTTTAGAAGAATTAATTGTCTACTTTGAATCTAGTGTTGTGTACAACCCCTGCTTGATCCAGGCCATTAAACCCAGATATGTAAGATTATCTCCATTACTTTTCATTCACCAGAAGCAAGAAAGGGAAATAAGCTTAGAAGTTTTCAAGTTCTTATCGCTTTTTTAGATCAAAATTAATTTGTTACCTCATTGTTACAACATATAAGTCCAAGAAGGATTTATTCCATGGTATTCTCATATTTTAAAAGTATAACGCCCATAGTATTCTCTTCATGATCGCATGAGAATACTGCAGATATATACCAGAGTTAACAGAAAACTTGGGAAACTAACTCGAATGTATTCTTCTGAGTGTGACCTCGCTATCAGTAGAATATTACCCAAACGAGTGGTTTTTCTTTAATGGTAAGTTTTACAAGCTGTATAGAAAATGCTTTCAATTGCAGCATAGTTGTAATGGAAACACAGGTATCAGGACATTAGTCCTTTCATCACTCAGCCATGAATAATTTCACTAAGGCTTAGAAGTGTTGCACTCGAAGAGAAGACCTCTGTTGACCATTCAATCTTGAATTATTTCCCATCAGTAAGTGCTCTATTAAGGTAATACAGTTTATATAATCTACACTGCAGCACAGTGTTGATTTTAAATTGATTCAACTGTATAATGCATACATTACCATCAAAACAAATATTCCAAAATGGATAGACTGATATAATGCAATACTCTATTGATATAATTAGCAATATAAACAATTTACCCTGCAATGTCTAGCCATGCAGCTAGTAGATTCTGAAGAAATAAACTGATCATCTTTTGCGAAGGACAATGAGCATCTGATTTCTGCCAAGTACAGCATTAATTTCAGTGCCAAAGTAATACAGTTTACATAATCTACACTGCAGCACAGTGTTGATTTTAAATTGATTCAACTGTATAATGCATACATTACCATCAAAACAAATATTCCAAAATGGATAGACTGATATAATGCAATACTCTATTGATATAATTAGCAATATAAACAATTTACCCTGCAATGTCTAGCCATGCAGCTAGTAGATTCTGAAGAAATAAACTGATCATCTTTTGCGATGGACGATGAGCATCTGATTTCTGCCAAATACAGCATTAATTTCAGTGCCAAAGTGACACACGGTGCCAATTCTTTAGTAATCTTTATTTGATAATTAGCTTACTATCAAGAATACAAAATGGTTGAGCTTCTGAATAGTGTCATTCAGACTTCTGTGATTTTACTTTGTCTTTTAATCAATAAGTTTAACTCCACCTTGTAAATCAAATAGCAGAAATGAATTGGGTGGTAAGGTATCTTATTCTCATGACTTTTTAGCCTTAGTCAATTTAATAAGATATGACATAAGGCTGACCTTGTCAAATTACTTAACGCTTAGGGAAATGACTTTTAAAAAAGAGGGATTTCTGCTAAAACTAGATTATTTGCTATAAGCAAAAATATTTAATATTATGGTGAAATAAAAAACACAATCATGTCTCCTTATTATATCATTGAAAATTATATAAGATATAATACTATTAGGAGAAAAATGCAGTAGAAATTATCTTATTATTTTAAGATCTTATTTATTTATGTATTAGAGAGAGTGCACGTGAAAGCAGGGGGAGAGACAGCAAAGGAAGGAGAGGGAGAAAATCTCAAGCAGACTCCACGCTGAGTGTGGAGCCCCGAATGGGTCTTGATCTCACAACTCTGAGATCAGGACCTGAGCCAAAGCCAAGAGTCAGACGTTTAACGGACTGAGCCACCCAGGTGCCCCAGAAATTATCTTACTTTTTTATTAAATTTTATTTTCTTTCACTAGTACCTAGATTACCCTTAGTTTTTAAAAATACATATTTAACTGACTATGCTATTAATTTAATATCACTGCTACCTTTTGGAATGATTCACTCCCAAATAAGCAAGGCAAAAACATTAGCACAGTAATCTTCTAAAGCCCAGGCAAAAAAAAAAAAAAAAAAAGAGCCCAGGCATCTTTATGGTGTGAAGAAAATCTAGGGTCCAAAATATTATAGATTCTGCCCAACTGATGTGTTCCACGTGTTATGACCTATGTTCACCAGGTACATTGTGAAGAGGCCAAAAAACAAGGGACTAAACAGAAGCATATAATTTCTATAAGACAAATTCTAAAGAGTTCCTGTGATATTTCTAAAATTAAAATTACTCTCAAATGGGAACACCCTCGATTGCCTTTGATATTCCAAAGGCTAAGTTCACTGTTTTGCATACTATGCTCAGCATATAAAATTGAGGAGTAGAAAAGACCATATATGCTTTTACTACCAGAATGGAAATCATCTTGGAAACTCTGGTTAGATACATCGATTAAAAATAAGATAAAGGTAGAGAGACACCTAGGCAGTTTAGAAAACAAACACCGAATAGACAAATACATATACAGTTTAAACTAAATGCATAGAAAGTATCTGGTAATGCTATTCCCCCCCCCCCCCCGAAGCTTTGTGGTTAAAAGTATTCATTTAACATAAGTCCAACTTTTAAATGCCAAACAAAGAGAGTGACATTGTTTCCAGATGTAGCTTTTAGCAGATCATGTCTTGAGTAATTAAGTGCAGTCAGATCTGAAAAGACTAGTAATTGAAGCAGGATAGAATACAATTTATTGCCAAACAATTCCAGACACTAGGAAGAAAGTAGAATTAAAGAATTAAAGCTTCAAACATCAGACTCCATGTTCTTGGAAGCTGATTTTACGCCTTGAAGTAACAACATTCGTTTTGTTTTAATAGACACACACACACAACAAATAAATAATAATGGTAGTGGACTTTAAGAGATAGGGGAATAGGAGAAGTTCCTAGAAATATATCATTCACCCCACCCCCTGCCGGAGGGCTATCCATTGCTTTAGTGTTACTTTCTTTTATTTTGTCGTACATATATGATATTATTTAGTGCAGTTAATTGCACACATAATGAAAATTCTTTAGATATCCACTTCACCCTGCCTTACTTAGTCCAAAGAACAGACAGTTTGACTCTAAACATGAACATTATCAGCTCTTAGCTCTCAACTCTGATATACTCAAAATACTTTATGTCCATGTATAAACTGAACCATCAGAAATAGGACCGCAATCCATTAAAACGTCAGAAGATCAAGTTCACAGTGAGGCAATGGCTAAATTTCCAAGTGCAGAGCCTGCGTCATTGTCAGAGTTTCAGGATTATTTAGGTGAGTTGATTTACTAACATGGCAGCCAACAAGATTTGTGTTCTTGGAGGTTGATTTATAAATTGAATTCATTGTGTCCACAAACTGTAAATAATATCTACTTAGAAACAAAATTTCAAAAAGACCACTTTTAAATATCAAAAAACTATACAAAAGTCCTCAAATGTATTATTTCTGTTCAGGGATGGATGTTAGAGCCCTAGGGAAAATCTGCTTTAGCACATTCTCACTAAAAGGACTAAAATGATGAAAATAGATTTTTCTATTCTTTATAACTGTCATTTCTCACTATCATGCTTTTTGAAAACACAACTGACCATAATAGAAAATATATATGTAAGAGAAAGATTTTTCCGCTTTATTATACTCTTAATCTTTACTACATTTTTTATAATTAAATACTAATATCTATCTATAAGCTTCTGGGAAATCTAATCTATCAAAGGTCAATGTATTATTTCTACTTATAGATGTGATGATTTAATTCCAACTGAGTTGAGTCTGTATTCAATTTTCTTTCACATTCAAAAGTATTTGGAAAAGGTTAAATTTTAATTTTTGCCTGGTATTTCTAGATATGAAGATACTCCAGGAGTACTGTGGGCCAAACCCTATGCATTGCTGAAATAATAAATTTGGATTTGAGCATTTTTATATTTGTCTCTTGTATATAAAAGATGAAGCGTTTAATTCATACTTGTCAACAGAATGGCCATTACCTACATATTATGACTTGAACATTGTAGGCAAAATGTACATGAGTGGGATAACAAAAATTATCTATTAAAGTACATTTGTCAAAACTGTTAAAGAATTAATTTATTCATTTAGCAAAGCCTTAATTAAAAATGAAACAGCACTGGTTTTTGGCAAGAAATAGGTAGGAGAAATATAATTTGCCCTTTATTTCTAGCATACCTTTGTTTTCATCTAATAGCATTCCTGCTCTTCTAAGGGCAACCATTTTCTGTACCTTACCCTTACAAATGAGCATATGACCTAAGGCTTAGAGAAGAAGAATATTCTTTGGGAAGGTTATAGGCTCAAAACAGGTGGATAGCCAATGCAGGCCAATCACCATCCTCCTTGAGCCAGTCTACCTAAGATATTCAATAAGCTGTTTGTTTTGTTTTGTTTTCCTAAGATTACCATGCTGGCAGAATGTAAGTCTTGGAAAATCAGAAAATTTTTATCTCATCATGGCAGTCAAGCATGTCCAACAGGTGAGGAGGAAAACAGAGCCCTTATGCTCTTTGATCCCCAGAGTCCAGGCATATCAGAATTAAATTAATCACTGGTTTATCTCATTATGTGAAACAATAAATGTCTTTTTTTTTTTTTGCTAGTTAGAATTAGGTAATGTTTCTTATAACTAAAGGAATTTTGACTTATACTAATATTAGAATATGTGACATCTAAATATTAGCAGCACACTTTAATTGGACTGTCCAAAATTTCTTTTTAATTACTAAGTCTACTGAGGACTTTTTAATATGCTTTTTGGGTAGGATACATTATAAGGCAAAAGGAATTTAGGAATTCATGCATTCCATAATAATTAGTGATTGTTTACCAGGAGCCAAATGAACTACGTAAGTATGGTCTCTCGTTTCAAAGACTTTACATTACAGGGAGGAAGATAGACAAAAACAAAAACAAGCAAACAAAAAAACTATTAATTTTGTAAGAGCATATGAGGGCTGGATGCTTAATTTAAACAGGAAGATCAGCAGAGATCTCTCTGAAACATCATATTAAGGATGAGATAGACTCACCATTTGGAGAGAGAAGGAAAAATATTCCAGGTGAAAGGAACGATATATGCAAATAACCTAAGGCAGAATAGAGAATGCCTTGTCCCAGAGATAGAGAGAAGTCTATCTTGATTGGACACAGTCAGCAAGAAAGAGAACAACAGCAAGGGATACCTTTGGAAGGAGAATGAGGATTCACAAAACAAGCAGGATTTTGTAGATTATCATTATTATTTTAGAATATTTTTATTCTTAGTGCATTGCAAAACTATTGAAGATGTTTAAGCATGGAATAACATGTTTAGATTTATGTTTAATAAAAATCATTCTTGATACTGAACAGATGAATTTTAGTAAATGTAGAGGTAAATGAGGCAAGTTAGAAAACTGTTACATAATCTAGGTGAAAAATGATAGTTTCTTAGAATAAGGAAATAGTAGTACTCTATAGGAAACATCTTGAAGATGAAATTGGTGGACTTGTTGATGAGTTATTAGAAGAGAGGGAAAGGTAAGGACCTAGATTTCTAACCAATTTAATTATGTGGTTGCTGGTATCATGTATTCACATAGAGAATAAGATCAGTGAGGGGAGGATTTGGGGGACAGAAGTGTGTAAGAGAAACACAAGAGTTTTAGACATGGTGACTCTGAAGAGTCTATACTTATACTGATTGCTTATTGCGTTGAGGAAGATCAAAACAAAAACAAATAAACAAAAAAATGAAATAACTATGAATTTTGTAAGTTTCATGAAAAAAATTAAAATGTGTAAGAGAATGGGGAGTGGAAAGATATGGCTTGAAGGTATCAATTTGAGGGTCAAATTGAGAGATTTGGCCTGACGATATAAATTAGAGCATCACCAGCATGAAGATTATGTTTGAATTTGTTGCACTGAATGAAATCACATTGGAAAAAGGGGAACATGGGTCAGAAGAAGGGCATAGAGAATCCAACAGAAAGACATTGAAGGAAAAATTGACTTCTTACTTTGGCTAAGCCATGCAATCAAATATTCCCGAGTTTCTGTTCGATAATTCAGGAAACGTCAGTCAAAAAGTGAAATCTTTTGATAGAGCTTTAGTCATATTCCATTGCATTTTCATACTCTTCAATCTTTGCCCATTTAAAAGATATTTCATATGTATTATTTTATTATTTATGCTTCTTCGACATGTCAGGTCTATATAAATAAGAAGGTAGTCATAATTTGTCTACAAGTTCCCAGTCAACGTGTGAGAGATCAAGAACCAAAACAAGAACTCTGACATCTCATTCTAATGTATTCATTGCCCAGATCCCATATACTTTTGAGCACTTTGTCTTGCCTCCATTAAAGACAACTAGATAATAAAATCTCAATAAGTAGAATTAAGGTTCACTAAGCCCTCTGTGAGATACCATTGGTTACTTTGGATATTTACTTATAAATTATTCTAAATCATAGACTTAAAATTGATCAAAAGATAAATGGCTTGGTTTCTGAATGTATAATAATTATTAGTACATTTTTGGAAATATGAGTCTTTTTTACTGAGTGGTAAAACCACAATATATATTTATTGCCAATATCGATTTGCACTTAAAAAATCTGTGCCTTTCACTTTGAACCATGAAAACTGAGGCACAGAATTTTTGCAGACAGGTTTGAGCATGAGGTTATATATGTGGGGAGAAATATATTTAACTTTACAATGTTTCACCATTTAAAATATATGTCATTCTAATACCAAGTTTGAACATAAACTATTTTATATACAAACATATAATATCTAAGAAGCCCTTTAGCAGATAGAAAAACTGAGGATTATCTCCTGTTTTTTATAAGATAAAATATTTTTCTTCCTTGATAGTCTATCTTTAGAAAGCCGTTACTATAATCACCTTTAGAATAAACAAATAAATAGTAATAACTTTGGTCTAAAATGCATTAATTTGCTTTCTGTAGAATTATACCACAAAAGCTTGATAGTAACTTCTAAATTGAATCACTTATATTATAGTTAATTGGTAGATTCTCATTACAGATAAATCCATAAAACTGAAGCTGAATTAAATTATGTTTTCAAAGAATGCAAAGTAAATTTTTTGGCTCCCATGATGTTCTGTGAGGCTTTATAATGAGCTGGTCCCATTTTTAAAAGTGCAGCAAAAGATACGGGTGAATTTTCAGGATTTCTTATCCACCTTTCCCCTAAAATGAAACTGGCAAATGGTAGGCAGTAGTTGGCTATTGCTAAATTTATAAAAAAAAAAAAAAATTGATGATGAATAGTTTTCACTCTTAAAAAGACTTACAGAGTTATGTTTTACTTAGGAAGGTGCTGTATGTCATCATTAATTCACTTTTATTGCATTCTAAATTCTCAGAAAGTCAACTGAGACTTTCCGACCAAGCATGTGGCAATGAATGTATTTCGCACAAACATGTCTATGTTTTGTTTTCTGATGAATGAAATTCACAATTGTTTAACTCCCATTACACATCACCCAAAAACTTCATCATAATTTAGATCTGATAAGACATGACATTTGAGTATACTAAGATATGACGTCCAATCCTGAGCCTGATTCTGACAGACTTGAGGTAGAAAAGGCTCTTTGATGTGCATCTTGAGTACAAGACAATGTCAAAATAAGTTTCTAAGGCAGATTAGATATTGCCATGAACACCAATATAAAATCCATAATGCTTTAAAACATTATAACAGAACATTGTATATTGTTTTTCATTTCATGCTCCTTAAACACTGGACTCATTTTCTGAGTCAATCTTCTTTACTCCTTTATATGCCTTTGGCAGATATTGTTTTTCTCCATGCTATTTACAAGCTGAATTTACTTGCTTGTCTTTGAGATTCTCAGTTTTTTTTTCCCTTGGTTTCCCTTAGACTTTTTTATTATTTTTTATTATTTTTTTAAATGTTGAATCAAGTATATTTGAGCTTGTGTAATAAAATCTCTTAAATATCTTGTTTATAAACAGATTGAAACCTAAAATAAAATATGAATACATTTTCAATCTATAAATACATTAATAAGGTACATATCTAGGCATTTATTCTAAATAGCATATAAATATATATTTATACATTTTGCCTAATTCATCTTTCTCATCACACTCACTAACAAAGTTTACTTTAAATCTCTTATGCAAAATCCATTTCCTCACTTTATTCTCATCAAAGTAATCATTAATTATTTATGCTATGTTAATAATTCTAAATTCCACATATGCCTCTTGTTCCATAGCAGTACTAGCTCTGAGAACTTCAGCTAATAATATGAGGTCCATGGGAAAATGCTAGATGCTGCTTTTGAGAGAAAAGTTTGCAGCAATTGGCCCTTTAAAGCCAAGACGAGACCTTCTAGGGGCTTACCCACAGTAGGTGCTCAATAAGTATATTATTATTAGTTATTACTATAGCCACGCTTTATGTTTTATAATATTGTGACAGTTACAATGTATGTTTTCAAAAAAAATCTTGTTATTTCATATATTTTTTGAAACAGAGAGGCCGATAATCTGTTTAGATTTTCTTGGTCCCCTATTAATTCTCCTCAAGTGCAGGGACAATATCATAGCCAAAGACATTCCTCTATCACCTAATCACATGATCAGTTACATGGTAATTCAAAATCAAGTAAATAAATTTAATTGAGAACACTAACACATAGAAAAATAGGAGTTTTGTCCAAGGTCACACTCAAAAAAATGAGAAAGCCAGAAGGTGATTCCAGAAGGGCAGACACCCAACCTTCCCCTCCACTAGAATATAGTTTTAAGGTAAGTTATTTATCTGGGGGGAGAGAGCAGGAAGAGTTCACTGCCTATCATCTGAAAATATATATGTATCCCATGTCAAAATCCAAGCAAAATGAAAAACTGTGTTGTCAACCTACAAAATCCAAAGTTGAATGCTTTTGGTGCTCTTACCTCCTGCTGAATTAAGAATACCTTATCAAGGAAATAACTATCTGTTTAGGGATTTGCTTCCAGTTAATCAGTCAGTTCCCAGACTAGTTGACCAAGGATGTGTCACTAATTGTGAAGGATGACAGCAGTCTTTGACTCTGCGGTAGGCTGAATCTCTGTGGCTGTATTTACATATCCATTAGGATCCATGCTGCCTCCTTTCATTGCCCATCCTGGGATCGATAAATTCATTAGAAAGTCAAGACACTAAGAATCACTCTTTCCATCACCCTTTGAAGGCACAACTGTCATAGGGCATTAGAGAATCTACTATCATATAGTTCGTCTATTTTCTTCTTATTCTCATTGTGACTTCTCATTCACAGAAAATAAAGTTATTTACTCTTTTTCTTGCTCAAATAATACCTCGACTGTTATTTTTTTTTTTAAGATTTTATTTTATTTATTTGACAGAGAGAGAGAGAGACAGCTAGAGAGGGAACACAAGCAGGCAGAGTGGGAGAGGGAGAAGCAGGCTCCTGGCTGAGCAGGGAGCCCGATGCGGGGCTCGATCCCAGGACCCCGGAATCATGACCCGAGCCGAAGGCAGACGCTTAACGACTGAGCCACCCAGGCGCCCCAATACCTCGACTGTTATTGATTGAAACATGAAATAAAACATGTAATTCATTTCCAGACATGCTAACCCATTTTATAGATCTTAAATTGGTAACTTGACCATGAATTAATTAATCTATTCATTCATCAAATTTATACTGACACTTTATATTCTGGATACCACGGTTACTAAAAGGTTTTTACAGAGTAGTGGAGCAATTAAGATATGTGTTTTTTTAAAAGAGTTAATTTTATGAAGAAATGAGAAAGAAGCACAGAAAACAAAAAGCAATATTAATGGCAATTCATTAAAAATATTTTTTTTTAATGACAAGCTCATGACCTTTCTATTTTCACAGCATTGTCAGAATATCTGCCTATCTATATTTAGGACAATTTAAAAGATTATTAAACGACACAAAAATTTGAGGGAAAATTGGGCTTCCTGGAAAAGGTCATTTTTGTAAACCATCTCTTTATATGAGAGCAGGGTCAATGACTAGGAGAAATAATCTGGTGACATCCAAACTGTTCTGCTCCAGCTTTTTGTGGTTTCTTAAAGATTTTATTTTTAAGTAATCTCTACATCCAATATGGAGCTCGAACTCACAACTCCAAGATCAAGAGTCACATGCTTCTCTGGCTGAGCCAACTAAGCACCCTTCCATTTTTACTTTTCTATCTACTCTGATGTATAACTATCAATCAAAATGAGATATTTAAAAATCTACACATTTACAAACATTGTTGTGAGGATAGAGTGAGAATTTTTATTTTATCTTGAAAGGACCATTTAGCTCTAATTCATTAAACTATAAGTGTGAACCCATATTCCTCAGCTTAAGACAACAATGGGCAAGATTTTACAAGAGTATGTGGGACCAGAAATATTGTTGAAACCATTTTTTGGAAACTACTGTCTACCACAGTCTATTCTCTGGTCATAAAAATTCTTGTCCCTCTCATGTGCAAAATACAATTATCCCTCCCTCAAGATCCCCCAAAGTCTTATCCCATTATGGCATTAGTTTCGGGATTGAGGTCCAGGATCTCATGATCAAAATCAGATAATTGTAGATGAAATTCATCAGGTGTAATTCGTCAAGTACAGCTTCTACAGAATAATTCTTATTGATCTAAAGACCTGTAAACTAAACAGACAGGTTATCTGTACCCCCATAACCCCAACACACTATGGTTAGACATGCCATAGATCCTTCAGTTTAAAAGGGAGAAAAGTTGGGGGCACCTGGATGGCTGTTGTTTAAACATTGGAGTCTTGATTTTGGCTCAGGTCCTGATCTCAGGGTCATGGGATGGAGCCCCTCCTCCAGCTACATGTTCAGCAGGGAGTCTGCTCGGGATTCTCTCTCTCCCTCTCCCTCTACCCCCCTAGACCCTGTGCTTTCTCTCTCTCTCTTCCTCTCTCTCTCTTTTTCTCTCTCTCTCTCTCATAAACAAATCTTTAAAAGGGAGAAAAATGTAAGGCATCAAGGAATCACAGGTCCATAAAAATTCTGAATTCCACCTGGGCACACATTACCAGAAATGATTCTCCATAGCTCTTGGCTTTGCATTCTAGGTTTTAGTACCTTCCTCTAAGTTATTCTTCATTTGCCATTAAAAAATGGTTAGTGTTTGCAAATTAATGGGTTTTTTTTTAGCCTGTTTCCTACCTACAAAGTCTGAGGATCCAAAGGCATCTTTTTTTTTTTTTAATTTTAAAAACATTTTAATCAAAGTAAAACATTCATAGGAGGGCATATTATATAAGTGTACAATTCAAAGAATTTTCACAAATTAAACTCATATATGTAACTAGCACCCACATCAATAAAAAAGATTCCCCGTACCCCAGACAGCTTTTCTCCCATCCAGTCACTAATCTCCTTAAGTATACCCAGTGTCCTGACTTGTAATTGAAGAGTTTTGCCTAGCTTTATATTTTATATAAAGAGAATCATATAGTATATACTATTTTGTTTTTTAGTTATTAGACTCAGCATTATGTTTCTGAGATTTATTCATTCTGCTGTTTGTAAGTTATAGGTGAATTTTCATTGTTTTATGGTAACTCTTTGCATGAATATACCATGATTTATTTATCTATTTGACTGTTAATGAGTAACTGAAGAGTTTTCAGTTTTATGCTATTACAAATAATACTTTTATGAATATTCCAGCTCGTGAATGTTATGGGTTGAATTGCATCATCCTCCAAAAAGATATGTGAAGTACTAACGTCCAGTACCTGTGAATGTTACCTTATTTGGAAATAAAGCCTCTGTAGATGTAATCTGCCAAGTTAAGACAAGGTCATACTTGATTAGGGAGGGCCTTAATTCACATAACAGTGGTCCTTATAAGAGGAGAGACAGAGTGATGGAGGACACAGTTAGAAGATGGCCATGTGAAGACAAAGGTATAGATGGGAATAAAGCATCTATAAGCCAAGGAAAGCTAAGGATTGCTGACCATCACTAGAAGGCATCTTTTCATTTGACAATACTTCTGTGTCTTTTCATCTAAGTTGGCACCAATATTATTTTCTTCAAGAGTCTCAGGATTTTTATAAATCTTATCATAGTTTACTCCATTGAATAAAATCCACACTCACAAGTCTCCTTTAAATAAGACTTTCTGTATCATGGATTATCTATGAAGGTATTTTAGGGCCATGTCCCATAGTCTTAGGAGCCTTATGTTTTTCACAGAGGATCAATGAGATATGAAAAGGAATTTTGCCTGACCAGAGTACTACCTTAAATCCTGAACACTTAAAAAGGGCCACACAGTTATATTCTGTCTTCATTTATAGATCATGTTTTTATGACAATACACTGATAATGATCTTTATTAAATTTATTAAATTTAGTATTGTTTCCATCTGGAGAGCTGGGAATGGGGTACAAGTTTCTTTTCAAACTTAACAAATACTTGCTCATTTGTATTTACCAGTTTCTTCTAAGTTTATCTTTTTCCTCTTGAACTTTACAATAGGTAATGCAAAGAAGCTAAGAAGTAACTTTATTATTCTACCTGGAAACTTCCTTAGCTAGGTGATCAGTTCATTAGTTATATTTTCTATTTTCCACATCTCTGCAGGCAACTGCTATAGAACTTTCTACAACTACACAAGTTTTTACTGGTCTCCAGCTTCCAATAACATTGTACTCACTTTCCTTTAAGCTATCAACAGCCAACTTAAATACCATCAGGCTTTTTGTCTTTTGTTCTTCCAGCTTTTGCCTATCCCAGAGTCCTAAGTAAGTTTAAGATTTCCTTACATCAATAATTCTGGTTAAAAAACTGTGTGTGTGTGTGTGTGTGTGTGTGTGTGCGTTCTAGTTATTTCTGCTCTATTTATCATAGCTTTTTATCTTCTGTATTTTTATGCTGTGACATCTGGGGCCTTGCTGTCCCTGGAGGGACTGCCCCTCCCAGAGCTAGTCAATTCCTACACTCTCGAGTGTGCCTTTTAAATGCAAATCAAGCAATCTAGAGCCCATACGTGCAACCAGAGCCACTATTCCGGGGCTCTAATCATCCCAAGTCCAGGTACCAGACAATTCATGACAGTACCTCTGTTCCAGAGCCCATGGAAATTATTCAAACTAGCCAGTCTTACCCCTGCTTATCCTATACACTCCTTCCTGTGGAACCACAATAAAGTCTCTTGCCCACATTTTTTCCTCCCCTCTGCCTCCAGAAAGACCCTGCTGTTTCCCTATGTGCCTTTCTGTGGTATGGTGGGCCCCTTCCTTTTGGAAACTGTTCATATAACAATGTTTGCAATGACAATCTTCTTTTGGTCTTGCCATACCTAAACAGTAATAAAACATATTTAAAAAAACATAACAAATCATATCAAAGGTAGTAACTTAAAACAGCACACAGCTCATTGAATTTGGCAGGGCCCACTAGTTTAGTTTTAATTTAGTAGAAGAGCATGTGGGACCAGAATGGTGAGGAAGACATTGCTGAGAAATAAAATCACCCCCATAGGTCACAATTTGAGGGAAAAAAAAGATAAAAGAAAAACTAAACTAAGGCACATTTTTTTTTCTTTTTCTGATGCTGCTAAGTCTACAAAATAAGCCAACTTAAATGTTTGATATTCACCATCAAAAGTAATAGCATTCCTAAAAACCATATATGCAAAATATCATTAAAGTTTGAGTTAGAGTAAATTATTTTGGTTCATGAGACACTCCTCTTGCAACTACTTCATACACTTAGTGTTTCCATTGTGGATGTTTTAGTCCACAACTTTGCCCTGTACAAATGTTAGATCATTTGTATAAACTGGGAAAACTGTCCCTTTGTCACCTGCACTCACAAAGTGGGTGACAAATATGTTTTGTTTTTTTTAACTGACTCTTTATACCAAATTATTTTACATTAATTTTTTTACTGAATTCTTCTACCAAATTATTTTTAGATTTTATTTTTTAACCACCCCTATAAATTCACAAATGCTAATTTATTATCCAACCTTACAAGAAAATGGGATTCAATATTATGGAATCTTTCTGATAATTAAAGTTTTCACCTCAAGTGCCATCCATTCATTCATTCAACAGGTGAGAGTAAATGGTGATTTTCCTTACAATTTGGTACCTAGGATCACACAGATTATCATAGATTTTTAATTTAAATTCTGAATTCACATTGAAATTTACAGACGTTTGATTTCAAATATAGTGGTTTGATGCTGTATATTTTAAATTGAATTTAAATTAATTTTTCCTGTTGAGGTTGGGAATTTTATTCCATCTCTCAAAATAATCAAACATCCCCTAGGGTCATTGCAATAGCAATCAATTAAGCATTCACAGAATTACTGTTCTAATAAAATTTTAATTAGTTTCTATCTCTTCCTGTCTTAAGTGGTTGCTGGTGTTATCATCAGAATTATCTAGTAGATTCTGAGATTTTTATTTTTTCATATATTCAAGAAGAAACATCTGGGGGAAAGCAGTGCCCTGATTAGGCATATGATACATACTTGAGAATTCCACATTTGTAAATTGTTTACTTCCAATAATGAATGTTAGAAATATCCATTTAATTTATAAGTTTAGCTTATAAATTAGTAACTAAATGAAATAAAATTTAATAAAATGAAATAAAATTTAAAAGAAAATAAAATTTAAAAGAAGGCTTTTTTGTTATTTTTTCTCTAGTCAAGTCTGAAAAGATGGCGATGCGATACATAAATGCTGATTCTTATTTTGAGTGAATAAAAACACCTAGACTTCAGGAAGTCTTGAAATCATTATAAGAACTCTGATTTAAGGCTATCTACATACAATATTTACATTGCTGACCTGTTACTGGAATTTCCCGGTGGTATATGCATTGCTATTATTTTGAAGTATATACTCAAAGGGCGAAAAGGCTTTTTAAACAATAGAAATAATGTAGGCAAAACGTGGAATACTGAACTTTCACCTGTAGAGAGTAAGCTGAAGGAGAACGAATGGCATACTACAAATCACATTCAAGAATTTAGCACAATGTAAGCTCCATAGAAGATAATGAGTGCAAATCATGATAGGTGTTCAAGAAAGTTAACTTACCATGTCAACAGGAGAACATTTATTCCTTTTATGCAGGATCAGCTTTGCTTCAGGCAATTCAAGGCAGAGCAATTGATAAATCAGCATGTATTCAGGCACTGCTTTGAAAGAAGTATTTACATTTTTATTTCTGATGGGGTCAAATGTAGCTAATATATTTTAAAAGAAAAATCTCATTTCAAGGTACTTGGGAAATAATGGTTTTCTAATAATTTAGAATATTCTAGAATGATGACTAATCCATATCTTGAAACACAAAAGAAACATAATTAACTATAATAATTTCAAATTTTTCTCTTTTTTCTTGAAACACTCCTTGTTTATGGCTTTCTCAAAACTGCACTTCCCTCTTACTGGATCAGTAGTAGCAAGGGCCTTTCCTTACTTTGCTGTCCTTTTTCTACAGTGTCTCTCTTAGCTCACTTATTTTCAAATCCTCAAAGGAAGTTATCTTTGTTTTATGTTGACATTAGCAGGGAGACCATTCAGGGAGGTAACTGAGCGCAAAAGACATTGTCTTTCAAGCAACCTACAGAGAAAATCCAAAGACTTAGCAAAAGATTTAAAAAATCCAACTAGCTTACTAAATCTCATGATTGTGCCAAACCAAACACTCTTCAGACCCCAAATTAACATCAATTTAGAATTTAAATCACCTTATATTATGGATTCATAGAATAATGTTCAGCATAAGGAGAAATTATTTCCTAAATTATTTATAAGAAATCTGCAAAAACTAAAAGCATAGATATAAAACTGAGGGTATTCAACTCAAATGTAATCATATTACTAACCTACAGCTGCAAGAACTGGAAAGAAACCAAAATCTTACACAAGAGACTGGATGGCTTTGAAAACAAGTGCAATGGAAGATATTCTACTGGAATGAAACCAATTTACTGCAACAGATAATCTAAGGAAAAACCATTGAGAACTATGTCTCTACCAAAACTAGAAACAAGCACAAACTTATTTAAGCCAACTATTCCAGATGTCCACCCACAGGCACAGAGCTGCAAAATCAGATGGTATGACCTGAGTGCCAAAGAAAAACCTTAAAAAACACCATGAATAGGAAAAAAAAAAAGGCAGTTGATCTTAATGCCATACAACAGATGGCAATAAAACGTAGAAACAATTATTTTTCATCCCTTGTGCCAAGGTTGAAGTGGAAAGGAGGCAATAAACATTCTCACTTGTGAGAAAATATATTGTTGTCAGGTCAAATCTAGAATACTCGGCAATTCTTTTCAAAATAGAGTAAAACACTGAGAATTAAACATTTTAAACCAGATCATACATTTTAATTGAGCAAAATTGTAAAGATTTATTTATTTGTGTGTGTGAGAGAGAGATTGAGAGATTGAGTACGAGCAGGAGGGACAGAGGGAGAAAGAGAATCTCAAACAGACTCTGCACCGAGGATGGAGCGCAATGTGGGGCTCCATCTGACAACCATGAGATCATGACCTGAGATGAAAACAAGAGTCAGGCACTTAACCAACTGTACCACCAGGTACCTCTTGAGCAAAATTATATACAATAAGGTCACATTTCTTTGCCTATAACCAATACATTTTACAGGGTTTGATGATGCTTGGAAAACCATCTCTAAAATGTAACAACTAACACAATGAGAGGAGAAATGTATGGAATTTACTGTAGTCATGGGATAGATGATGGAATTTTTTTATCACACTTTATTTCTTTACTTAAAAATTTTCACAATGTAGTTATCACTCATCATATGCAGAGCTGAATACCAAGATTTATGTTTCTCTCATTGTTCATTTCAGGTGGGCACCGCCATAACACAGATGCAGATGGTGCGAAACTACAGTGGACCAGTTTAACACCATCTTAGTGTCATTTGGTAATGTGGATGGACAGGAACATATAACTTATATCTTATGACCCAGATAAGAGGAGTCCACGGAATCATTTAATAATGCCCATAGTACTTTGGCACTCAGAATACCACTTTCCTATCATCTGCTGGTATTATTCAGAGAAGGCAAAATAATGGTGATATTACTCAAAGTAAAATGAGAATAGAAAAACGTATGTATAGAACAACTAGACAAACACATAATGCATACCAAAACAAAATGACAACGCCTTTTGATTTATCTGTTGCTTTGATTATGTGCCATTGTTTTCCGATGTATTTTCTAATTAGAGTACAATAACAGACCCAGCACATGAAGTGCTTCCTACGTGCCACACACATTGTACGTATTCTCTTTATGCTCGTACCTCTTTCTAGAAGAGTAAACTGATGTTTATTGAGGTAACATAAATTGACTAAAGCAATACAACCAATAAGCCATATGACAGAAATTTAAAATTATCCATACACCTCATTAATCTAAGGAAAAACCAGGAAAATGTAAGGAAACCTCCATATACCTAACTCTGAAATAATGAATGAGATCTGCTGTATTCATTTTGTCTGCAGCAGCATATTGTTGGAAATCTTTAAGACATCCAATGGGGATTATAAAATTCTTCCCAAATATTTTAACAGGTATCAATATCAATGATTTGTTAGGATACACGATTTTAAAATTGAGTTTTATCCTTGAACACTTAATTAGGCCAGATGGTTGATTCAAATGGACTGAATTTCTAAGCTGCAAGGCAACTAATATTTTTATTATCAAAAGATCTCTCTGGCAAAATAAACTAATAGTGATGCCCCAGAAATTACAGACTATAGGAATACTGTATGTGCAAACAAACGGCTTATGAGGAATTTCATTCTGTAATATTTTGAGTTTTTAATGTCTTTGCTTATTTCATATTTTGCCATCTTAAGTAGCTTTGCAGGTTTGCAAATAAAAACGCCATATATTATCAGGCAGGTAATATAAATATGTGAACAGGCTGATATTATACAATAAGGAGTAGTAGATACATACATTAAGTCTAAATAATAATATTCAAGGTATTTTGAAATCATTATTCAGAGCATTAATAATATAATATATATGTACATACAACAAACATTTTACACATTCCATTGGAATTAACCTCATTTTATAGATATAATAATAAATAACTTGACCATGAATTAATCTACTCATTCATAAAATTTATATTATAGTTTTACATTCTGAATTCCATGGTTCCTGAGAGCCCACCCAGAAGGATGATTATGCTTTACATGAAGCCACCACAAATAATTTAAGAATCTGGATATTTTATGGAAATTTCATTGACTACCATTTGGAATTTAAAATATAATGCTTTCACTATATACTCCATTTTGATATAATGCCATGAACACCATAAGTCCCCCAAAATGTGTGATAATTCATTTAAACATTTAATTAGTCATCTACCATGGTGTTATGCTAAGGATCGATATCAAGTATGCAGGGATCCCTATGATTTATTAACAATAAGATGATGATGGCAACATATATTCTTTAAAATATAATTTGTTCAAAGAATTTAACGTCAGTAACTCCATTATAGCTTTGAGCAGGATATATCAGACAATAGTGAATAGCAAATTTTGAATGCTGAGGAAGAAGAGAATATAATAAACCAGTCTCATCCTACTAGGTGCTGTTTTACTGCATACTAATTTATAAAGAATTCAGTTCAGAATAGGCACTATAAGGTTAGGAGGATGTGATCTCCCTGTTGATAGCTCTAACCAGTAATTGAAGCCTGCCTCATTCTCTACCATCTGTATGCTCCATTTGGTCCTAGAACATAGAAAGCAGAATCGGACCCTTAAGCATGGATTAATCAATGCTACTCCATGGTCTGTCATAATTCACTGCAGCTACAAATGTTATGGAGGAAAATTGGTATAATATTACTCTTTCAAATAAAATACAAAGAGCAATATAATCCACAATTTCAAGCATGTTAATGTCTAATCTCTAAATTATTGGAATATTTTTTCTGGTGTGTCAATTTTGTGTTTTTATAAAGTAATATTTCTTTTTGTTTCCTTCCCCACCCCTCTTCTCCTTCTCCCCAGCTTGCATGCCAGACAATGCAATCAAGTCTGCTAATTTTATTAGTTGTTGTTTTTCTTCCCCCCAATTTCTGGTACCAAATCAGCTGTATAACAAAGGATAATAGAAAAGGTATCTGGGAAGTTGGCTTTTAATCCCCTTTGGGAAAGCTCTCATCTACACCTTCACCGTTTCTTGTAAGAATAATCAATTCCCTGCAAAAACCCAGCACTTGTAACTCCAGACGTGTACCCAGAATGGAACAGCTCATAAGTATAGAATTTTACTTGGGAATCTGTGAGAAACAACATCTCCCACTTGAGCCATTCAGAGACAACTACAATTAGTAGTGAGCTTATTGGACTCCAGAAGCTGCAATAATGCAAGCACATTCCATAAAAACTTGGAAAGTGAAAATATCATGGAAATTCTTTTGTTCCCCTTGCTTTTGAGCCCCTTGGGGATTTTTGGTCGAACACCACTCCTGCCTAAAACATTCCTCCCACAGACCAATCACCTGGATAATTGCATTTCTACTCTGAAACATGCAAGGGGGAAAACAACAAAAAATAACACACAGTGACTCATAGTCATTAAAAGAAACATTTCTGATTTGGTTTCATATTTACCATTCATATTTCTAAAGGCCTTGGATCTTAAGTTAAACTACATTGAGCAAGAACCTTTATTGTCATTGGTTGTGTGTGTGTGTGTGTGTGTGTGTTGCCAAGACACTGAGTCTGATAAATTCAAGTAGGTAGACTGAAAGGCAAAAAATGAAATTTCTTTACTTTTTAAGTCTTGGCTGGATAACTATGAATGGTGAATTTATCTCTTCCGCCCTGAAGAGGCATAAATAACAGGCCTGACAAGGGGAAAGTACACAAGCCATCCCGTCATAGGCTGAATTCCTTTCCAGCAAGGTCTTGGTGATTTTTTTCTTTGAGTCCAGGTGCAAGCTATTACCCTGTTTGTGACAACAAAACATGTGATCTTAGCCTGAATATTTACAAACGAGTACAGGTGGCATTACAAAATAGGCTTTGGTTAGAAAGCAGAAAAACAGCAGTCTGTCAAAGAGATTTGCTTCAAAATTGTTTTACTTACAGTCTTTTGTCATTCAAAGACCATATTTTCGGCCTGAACCCATTATCATTTTTGTCAACATTACTGTTACATATTATTATCTATCTTATTATTACAAAAATGTTCACCAAAGGGGCGCCTGGGTGGCTTAGATGGTTAAGCGTCTGCCTTCAGCTCAGGTCATGATCCCAGGGTCCTGGGATCGAGTCCCGCATCGGCCTCCGTGCTAGGCGGGGAGCCTGCTTCTCCCTCTGCCTCTCTCTCTCTCTCTCTCTCTCTCTGACTCTCATGAATAAATAAATAAAACATTTAAAAAAAAAAAGTTCACCAAAGCCACCATTAATTGTTTTCATTATATTTACACAGATAAAAATAGTAACAATGTAATAAAATCTGAAATTAAGGCAGACTTAAATGATTAACCCTTTTTCGGGTGGCTCAGTCGTTAAGCGTCTGCCTTCTGCTCAGCTGGGGTCGTGATCCCGGCCATTCAGGGATGGTGCCCAGCGTCAGGCTCCCTGCTCAGTGGGAAGCCTGCTTCTCCCTCTCCCACTCTCCCTGCTTGTGTTTCCTCTCCCGCTGTCTCTCTCTATCAAAAAATAAATAAAATCTTTAAAAAAATGATTAACCCTTTTTCAAGGTTATTAATTGTGAATATAGTTTGTACAGAAATGATTTGGGGATATCAACACAAAAGAAGAGATAAATAACAGAAAAACGATTTGAAAATGAGGATCAATCAGTAACTTAAATCCCTATATATCTATTTTTCTCTCTTATTCTTCATCCATTGAACCACATCATAAATGTCACATATAACAAATGGCCTGGCACTATCCCTGGTAAAGAGTCATTGCAAACAGATACTAGTTTTTTGAATTCATGTAATTTTGCCCCAAAAGAGTATTATTCACATCTATCCAACTTCAGTTTTTCAAAAAAAATCTAATCAAATTCTCTTCTTTAAAAAATTAAGAAAGGACACTGAAAAAGAGACAAAGGATATGCCTTGGTGTTTTATAGCATTGATTGAAGATTATCTAAAATTAATATGCAGTTGACCCTTGAACAACATAGGTTTGAACAGTGTGAATCCACTTATACATGGATTTCTTTCAACACAGGACCATAAATGTATTTTCTCTTCCTTATGATTTTCTTAATAACATGTTATTTCTCTAGCTTAGTTTATTGGAAGAACACAGTATGTGATACATATACAAAGTATGTGTTAATCAACTGTTTATGTTATTGGTAAGGCTTCCAGTCACCAGTAGCCCATTAGTAGTTAAGTTTTGAGGAAGTCAAAGTTATACTTGGAATTTTGGCTGTGTAGGAGGTCGGTGCCCCTAACCCCCATGTTGTTTGAAGTTCAACTGTATACTGTCCAACTCTGACCTATAAATTTTTTAACTCTCTTTAGTGTATTTTATAAAATGTTTGTGGTTTTTCAAAGTTACAGATAACTAATGAAAACAGTTTTAGAGTAAACATGTGCCAGAACACTTTGTTCTTGAATGTCTAAATCAGCAGGTCATACTATTAAAGATTGTCATATCATAGTTTATAAAACTATTTGTAAAATAAATGACAATGTAAATTAGTACTGGACTCAAAAATTTGTTTTAAATTATGTTTAATTTCTAGCTAAGAGAATTGTTTTTGAAGATACCCCACTATTCCAAGACCATTATGCAAACTTTCTTTTCC
The DNA here is from genome assembly GCF_964656455.1 of Halichoerus grypus. Lineage (NCBI taxonomy): Eukaryota > Metazoa > Chordata > Mammalia > Carnivora > Phocidae > Halichoerus > Halichoerus grypus. Next base: position 48,331,631 of record NC_135714.1, read on the forward strand.
AGATAACTTACCTCAAAAAAAAAAACATACATTTGAGCAACTTCAAGAAAAATTACATTTTTCTTCAAACACTAAAAAAAATCAATACTGCAGAACTTTTTACAAAATATTAAATAAAAACAATTCTTAGTGCCTACTAGCAAGACTCATTAAACATAAATTTCCAAATTTTGTTATATCAAATAACCACTTTGAGTTTGAACTCATAAATAAGTAATTAAATAAATACATTGATTGATTTTTTTTAAAAGATCAATGGTATTGTTTAATTTTAAAATGTTCCTACAATGGTACCGTTTAATTTTAAAATGTTCTAGAACTAGCTATTTATTCACTTTTTCACTATTTCTTCATTCTCCTTTTCCATGAAAAATATCTATCAGGTGTTTTATATTTCTCCAATTGGTATGCAAAGAAAACTTTCAAAACTCAAAGCTATTCAAAATTTTGAAAATCAGTTGAATAACTCAAGATGATGTGTGTTCATGTGTCTTTCTTATGATTTTGAAATACAAATATGAAATACATATTAATATTTCACAATATTTCACAATACATTCACAATATCCATAAAAATTGAACTCAAATCAGAGGGTAAAGAGTCTTAGTAAACTTGGCTAATTAGAAAGATCTTTTTTCCCATGATACTTAAATACACAGAAAAATGTATGAAATATGATATTATAAATTATCCATCCCAAGATGAATCTGATCACTAAGACATTGCATAAAAGCTAAAATCAGAGACTAAGATATTTTTAAAAGTGTAGAAAGATCTCATTTTATCAAACTATAACTAGTTCATATATCAATAAATGAAATAAATCTCATCTATATCTCTATAAAGAGAAAGATTTTGACTTCCATTTAGATTTGTTCTATTCTTCATTTTCATAGATGCCTGTGTACACCCCCATTTTTATACAAAACCACCACCTTTCACCATCCCTAAGTCCCCTCTACCACCATCATTTTTAAAAATATTTTAAGAGAATATAAACTTAATAGAATTTCAAAAGAGAATGCCATCAGTTGAAAATATCCATATTGTCTGTCATCATTCAAGAATAATGTAAACAAAAGCCAACAGTAGAGTCACATTAATAACAACAACAACAAGAGGTATAAAATTATATTAACCCCAGAATATCTCACAAGGGAATTAACATTACTAATTGAATATTTATGGTAATACTATAAAGATCATTGAATAAAAACTTGAACTATAAGAAATATTGATTATAATAAAAACAAGTCAACTACTCAGTTATAATTTTAGATTGTTTGTATAAAATAAGTCTCTTATACCCTTCTGATGTTTAGTAAGTTCAAATACTTCTCAGTTGCCTATTTTATATCTTCTGCCATAAACTATTCTTGTAATAGTATTGATGAATTTAAAACAGTACCCATTAAAATTACTGGCTGATGGTGAGAATTTATTATGTGAACTTATTTAATCTATCTTTCAGTATTCATCTATCTTTCAGTATTTTGCCTTGTTATTCCAAATTTCATTTTCTCACACACATAAAGATTTTTCCCAACAAGCAGAGTTTAGAAATGGAATTAAATAATTTTTTAAAGAACTACAGGAGAAAATTTTCAATATCTCATTAAATAAAGTAAACAAGTCACAGTAATAACTTGACATATGCTTATATTTAAAAAAAGAAACGGCAAAAAATTTTAACTCTATTTTTTAATTAATGAATAAAAGTAGGAGAGTACATAAAGAGATAAATATTCCTTGATCTCACAAACTAGAAATAAAAAACAATGGTTAGTTTTTTTCCAGAATAGTTGTAGCACATGCTGTGCTCACACTTAGAGTTTGAGATGATGCATTTTGTCCCTGTTATATAAGGAAAACCCTTTCCTGAGGTGAGAAAACAGTGACAAATTCCTGAGGGAAGCAATGCTTTGGCTGTATTAAATTTAATCCAAAGAAGAAAATGAGCTAAAATACCTATTTGCCAATTTCTAAATTCATACTCCTACTTGCAGAAAGTAAAAGCATTTCAGTAAGGACAATGTATAAGGTCTAGCTACAAAAGTAAAATTATCTAATGATTTATATATACATCATTTTCTAAAAGAGTATATTAACTATCAGTTTTTGCTGTAAAGCTAATCTCTCAGGAGCTCAGTGGCTTAAAACAACAACCTTTAGTTCACGGTTCTGTGGGTCACCTAGGGCCAGGCGCTGCTAGGCAGTTCCTTTTATTTCAGTTGGGCTCATTCTCATGTCTGCAGTCAATGTGGTAGCTGTACTTGTGAGGGTTGGCTGACTGTTGCATGGAAGACAAGGTAGTCAGCGCTATGGCAATCTTCTCATCTGGCAGGTTTTTGCTCAGCCTTTTGCCTGTGGTAGTTAGACAGGTTTTCCAGGGAGGTCCTTGTGTGTAAGGCATCTGGAGGCCTATTCTTAGAGCTGGCACAGTATTGCTTCTGCCACATCTCTCATCCAACAAAAGTAACAATGCCAACTCAGATTCAAGGACTGGAGAAATAGACTTCAACACACATAGAGAAAAGCTACAAAGTTATAGTGCAAGGAGTAGGGATACAACTACAGAAAATTTTATGGCCCCCTTTTTTTTTTTGCAAACTACTATGATAGATTATATATATTAACCATTCCATGATGACTTGTTGATTGAATGAATGAGTGCATGACTAAGTGAATGACTGAATAATGAAGAGCAATACTAATTCTTCTCAGTAAGGTAACACCTTTGTTAACTGGGTATGCTCCAGATCAAAGAAGTTAATAATTTTTTGTAGTCATTCTTTACCTATAGAAATAGACTGCTTTGACTAAATGGAGCATTTGTTTGCTTTTTCTAATATTTTTAATGCATACCTTTTTTTCTGAGTTTTACTTTTCTGACCTGTTAATATAATTCAGTTATTTCTAAAGAATATAGTTGTTCAAATTCCTTATTGAATAAAATTTTCAAACACTTGTTTAATAGTAATTGACCTCATTGAATTGTCTCTGGTCTTTCAATAGGTTTTTTTTTTTTTAGTCTAATTTTATCAAACTAAAAATTTATAAAAATTTAAACCAATGTTTATGTATATAAATAAGACTAATTGCTAACAAATATAAGATGTCTTATATTAAAAACCTTACTTTCAGGCAAGCTTTCACTATATTTTCAATATCTATTCTTTCTTCTACCTCAAAATAAGAATTATTTGAATATGCCTTTTTTATCCAAATTGCATCTTCATTTCTGCTGGTGTATTTTTGTAAAATGAAGAAGACTCTGATAATGAGTTTTAAAAAATAACAACTGGAAATCATCCCAAATTAAACATCTGCCCACATGCAACACATCTCAGAGGAAAGGCACAGATCTGATGGCAGAAATAATGCAAAGATAATTCAATATAGAAGTAATTTTCAAATGAGCTTCTAAAATTTTGTTATGTTTGACAATGTAGACCTCAGAAGTATGATGGTAAATACTTGCTCAAATGCAAATGTTAAATGAATGCATGCAGAATATGAACTTGATTTTGGCTGGCATTCTACTTTGGTAGATCCACATGGTAAATTAGGTTCAATCTCATAATTGCACTTGCAGTTAGCATAGCAGTACAAAAAGATCAATGCTAGGTTACTGTTCAAGCACAGATAAGGTGCAAGGTTTTATGGTCCCTTGGCGTGCTTCACTGTGTGACACTATTAAAATTTCCACAGAGCACAGCATTATACACAGCTCAATCAGAAAAAGGGTAATGCCCCTTTGAAGGAATTAGCTCATTTTCTCTTTATTGGTTGTAATGTGTGTGGTGCCAAGCCACTGGTTTCATCTTCATTGCTTTAAAGAAAAAAGCTCATCTAAGTCAACATGTAAATTAAAATGTAACTACATCTACTAAGTTCTTTTGGTTTTTGTCTACAAAAATTTTAGTTTTTGTGATAAAATAATCTAGCTGTTTCATTTCATTGCAATGGTTCCTCACAGCTGCCTCCTATGCCTTAGAGGTGGAAGAAAAACAAAACTTGAGATTACGAAAAATCTTAAAATTCTCCATAAAGGAATCCCTTTGAATTTAACTCAAATTAGGAGTAATGAGGGGCGCCTGGGTGGCTCAGTCGTTAAGCGTCTACCTTCGGCTCAGGTCATGATCCCGGGGTCCTGGGATCGAGTCCCACATCGGGCTCCCTTGCTCAACAGGAAGCCTGCTTCTCCCTCTCCCACTACCCGTGCTTGTGTTCTTGCTCTCGCTATCTCTCTCTCTGTCAAATAAATAAAATCTTTAAAAAAAAAAATTAGGAGTAACGAGACTCTTTACAGTAACTTTTAAGAGATACTATATATGCAGTCATTTAATATCATTCAGAGGTCCTCTCTGGCTACACATAGGCAATTTGTGTGTCTGTGTCTGCGCTGTGTGTGTGTGTGTGTGTGTGTGTGTGTGCGTGCACACACACATCACGGTGTTACTCCCACATACAAATCACACAGCATATGCTCATTACTTTGCTCCTTTACTATGGTTACAGACTCAAGACTTCATTATTACAAATAGAACTCTTCCCTCTAATTCAAGCTATAAAATGTTTTGTTTACGATGTACATGCAAATTAATATCTTTCTCCTTGATAACTCCATGGGGAAAGTTGGTGAGTTTGCATAAGTGAAGAAAAATGGCTTTAACGTCAAATGTAACTATCTGAAAATACCCACATAGGAAAGTCAACCTGTGAGTAATCATTGAATATATGATTATTTTTTTCAAAGAACTTGGAAAAGTCAATAGTTAATAATCTTTTTCCATATGAGGATTCTTATACTCAGAAGCATGATTTCTCAAAGCACCAAAGAATAAAGAATCAAAATTTCCTATCTTTCAACTAATCTCTTCACTCAGACTCACTGCAACAACAATTTGAAAGGTTGCTTTATCAATGTCATCTATGCTTTGCTTTTGACCATGGCTCAGAATTACTTTACAGCAACATTAATTAACATAAAATATACACTTAACAGCCTCTTAATAACAACTAAGAACATATTAAAGATACAATATATATTATTTTAGTTTCTATAAATTATGATTTTATTTTTCTCCCAGCATTATTAAAGTATAATTGATAAACAAAATATAACCTATATTTTAAATATTTATTTTCTCAAACAGGAAGTGTTTTTATAAAACATTTTGGAAATGCAGGATCTGCAGTGTGGAAATGAACTATAGGGATTATCTCCTTGAATCTCCCATTCACTCTACAATTCCCTTATATATGACCCATAGTGTCTGCTTTTAAAAATCACCTGGGAGTAAGAATTCATTATTTCATTTAGGAAGACCATGTTAACTTTTTCCAAGTTCCTATATTGAGTTAATCTTCCTCACTTTAAGCCTAACCCACCATTAATAGTTCTGCCCTATGAAACCCATCAGAGTTCTTGACTCCTCCTCCACACAAACTTCTTTCCAAATATTTAGTAGTATATTAACAAGAATAATGATAATAACCAAAATTTATTGAGCACAATGTTCCAGGAATGGTTCTATATGCTTAGTGTGTATCTTTTGAATGCTAACAACAATCCTAAAAATTAAGCCCAGCTGCCAGTGCCATTGTACCGATGTGGGAAAAGATGGGAAGGATATTGAAGAAATCTACCAAAGGTTAAATAACTTGCCCAGTGGCACTGGATCAAACCCAAGAAGCCTGGTTGCACAGCTCTTCAATCTAACTATTGTGCTATTATTTTTCCCTCTCAAAGAAGTGAATTTCATTAAACCACTTTTCATATATCTTGAATTAGAGTGTCCTCACTGTCCTTTGTATTTTCCTATTTGTAAAGTGCAACTTTTCAAAACTGAATACAATAGGTCAGATGTGGTATAACTGGGGCAGATCCTTGAGGATTAATTTTCCCACTTCATCTAAGGACTATCAATGTAGTATTAATACTAGTATTAAGGTATTGTATGCTGGTATAAGCTTGAGTAGACAGTATTAGTCTAGTGGAGCAAAAGAAAAATACAAAAACTCAAGACTCATTCACATGAACTTTGGCCGATCAGATCTCCCTGCCTTTACTTTGTAGCTATATTATTAAACCTATGTACAAAGTTATACATTTATACACAGTAAATTTTGTTCCATTCAATTTAGCCTGTCAAAAGCCTTTTGAACTCTGTTCTTTCATCTTATATATTAGCTATCTTTTTTAGCACTGTATCGTTTATCTTATTATTGTTATCGTCAAACAATTTCTGTTCATTAATATTTCATTTTTGAACTAAAACAATGTTTTCGGTCTAATGGTCAGCCTAAGGTTACCCAAATATCATATTTATTCTCACAAAAGCAGTCAGGCAAAACTTATTAAAACTTAAAATTGTTTTTGAGAACTCATTTGCCTTTCATTCACTTTCCATTAAAATTGCAAAGGACTTGCTTACTTGGTAAGGACTCTTCCTTTTTGACTTATTTACCTATTTTCTTCCAATTCATGAGATTCCTAGATGAAGAACAAACCTTTCCTAGCAGAGAATAAATGTAGTTTCACTTGAAAGTAGGAAACTCTATTCTCCATGTGCTCCAATAGGAAAAACATAAAAGAGAATAAGGTCACTGTGATTGGAGAAATTTCACTCGTTTTGTTGCTGCAAACTCTGCAGAATTCCCATCGGCATAGTCATTTTTCTTGAAGTCACTTGGAACTTCGACTGTTTCTATGGCTTACTTCTGGGATTATTTGAAAATGCATATGAGAAACTAAAAAAAGTAATGGAAAAACAATTTAAACTAATCAGTGCCTTTATTCAGTTAGTATTACATTTCCAAAGTTTGCCCAGAATACTTTCAGAAAACACATTCATCTTGTTCAAGTGATAATTCTTGGTATTCACCAATTAGAGAAAGAAAAAGTCAAATATACTACAGGAAAACATAGAATAGTGCAGGACGACCAGGTTTTTATTTTATGTGAAGCTAGCACATAGTAATTTCTTATATGATATTGAGGTCTGAAAAATAAGTGAAAATACAAGTTTTAAATTGATGTATACCAAGAGCAATCTATTCTTTGGTAGAAACTAGACTTGTGTAAAGCCTTTAATAATATAATCAAGAATTCAACAATGGTTCTGTATGTAATTCACAGCTCCAAATGTCTACAGCTCTAATTCTGACCTTTCAAAACCCCATTAAGCTATGTAAATACAGTACAAAGAAATGTGTACTGTGCATAAACAGTATTCTAATGTCAACTAGACAAGGACACATTGCTTCACTGTTGTCCCTACTGCTTATAAGGGCACTGTTGAGGCATTAATACATCTTTGATATTGATTTGTATATGACAGATCTACCATGGGACTCATGTTGTGGCCTTTCTGTTCAATATGTGGTTTGAGGGTGACCCCTACTTATATTATTCTGATATATTAGACATTGTGATGGTTAATTTTGTGTCAACTTGACTGGGCTGAGGGATGCCTGGATAGCTGCTAAAACATTATTGCTGGGTGTGTTTATGAGGATGTTTGTGGAAGAAATTAGCCTTTGATTCCGTTGGTTGAATAAACAGATCTGCTGTCACAAACATGGGTGGGCATCATTCAATCTGTTGAGGGCTGAATAAACAAAAAGGCAAAGGAAGGGTGAATTTTCTTTTTTTCTTCTTCAGTTGTTGATGTCCATCTTTTCCTGACTTCAGATATTGGAGCTCCTGGCTCTCTGGTATTCTGACTCTGGGACCTTCATCACCTGGCCCCTGGTTCTCAGACCTTCAAACCCAGATTGAACTATACCACCAGCTTTCCTGGTTCTCCAGCTTGAAGATAGCAGATTGCAGGATTCCTGGGTTCCAGAGTCGTGTGAGCCAATTCCTATTATAAATCTCCTCTTATATACATCTATTTATGTTCTATTGAATCTATTTCTCTGAAAAACTCTAACACATACATGTTACAAATGTTTTTAGAGTTCAATGAAAATAATAACAATGAAATTTTTTTGAGAATGGAAAGAAAATAAAACTAAAGGTCCAGGAAATATGAATATATTAAATATAAAAATTCTGGTAGGACAGTGTTTAGCTTCCTATGTATATATATTTAAATTATATAATATTCACTATAGAAAATAAGAAAATATAAATCACCTCAATTGTACCAACCATCAGAAATTTCCATTGACATTTTGGTATTTAACTTGCAAAGTATCATCTGTGCATATAGTGTGTGAATGCATATATGCTTACAATCATATAAACACATGTCTAGAATATAAAGGAATCACGCACTGAATACATTTAGAACCTATTTTTCTTTGATTAACAATATATTGGGAACATATTTCTATGTCAAGAAATATACTAAAATATCTACTAAAACATCGTTTTGATGAATAATCAACATTTTATTTTGTGTGCAATCCAAGTAAAACTCCTTCTTACTGCTGCCTTAAGGCTTAACCATGTTACATGATGAATTCAAAAGAAGCAAGAGTAGAATTTGTTAAAGTCTTGGCAAAGAATGGAAAGAAAACACCACTTATCCAACTATATTAGTTTTCAGTCTCTGTAGAGCAAATTACTATATACGTAACAACTTTAAACAATACTGACTTATTATCTCATGGTTCCTGTGAGTTAGGACTGTTAGTGGGTCCTATGCTCAGGGTCTCCAAAGCTGAAATCAAAGTGTCAGCTAACCTGTGTTTTCATCTTGACTCAGTAAATATCTGTCTCCAAGCTCAAGCTGGGTTTTGGCAGAATTCATCTCCTTGCAGCTTTGGGACTGAGGTCCTTGCTTTGTTCCTTGCCACATGAACCCTCTTAGGCAGTTCAACGCCTGGCAGTTCATGTCCTCAGGGCCAGGAGGAGTGTTTCTCTCCAACTTCTCTGTCTGCTACCTGCCAGAGAAAAGTCTTTGCTTTTAAAGAACGTCCTTGAGTAGGTTAGGTCTAATCTGGAAAAGCTCCCTTTTACTGTACAGTATAACATAATCAGGAAAGTGATATCTCATATTCACAGGTTCATAGGGAAGGGATTACACAAGGGCTAGGGTTATTGGGTATAATCTTAGAATTCTGCTTACTATATCAACATAAATGGGCCAGTAGTTACTCAATTATTTGGAAATAAGTCATATACATATATAACAAGTAAGTTTATATATGTTTGTAATTTTACCCAAAACAAAAAAATCATATTTATTCACCAACATTTTGATATGCAGTCATATTATCTTTCTTTTTTTTTTTTAAAAGATTTTATTTATTTGACAGAGAGAGACACAGCGAGAGAGGGAACACAAGCAGGGAGAGTGGGAGAGGGAGAAGCAGGCTTCCCGCCAAGCAGGGAGCCCGATGCGGGGCTCCATCCCAGGACCCTGGGATCATGACCTGAGCTGAAGGCAGTCGCTTAACGACTGAGCCACCCAGGTGCCCCCATATTATCTTTCTTAATAAATCATGCATCTATCTAGTTTTGAATGCTTTACAATAGAGAAAAACTTGATTCACATTTAAAATTATAATTTGTATTTCCTTTTTTACCCAGTAGATTTTTAAATTTATTATTTTTTTTTCAAAAATTAACTTGTAGATTTGTATAATATAAAACATGACTTATACAATCTTGAATTTTTATAATTTACTAGGACTTTCTTTGTGGCCTGGATAAAAACAAGATAAGTATTGCCTACATGTTTAGAGGGGAAATGGAATTTAGGTTTTATAATTTAAAAAATTTATTTTGATAAAAGAGTACTTTTGAATTATGTAACTTAGGTTTGTTGCACATAACATAGTGTTATGACCACTGTGATAGATTAAAATAAATATCTCTTCCATCTGGCCAAGCACTTTCAAGTGCCTCCATTTCATTTGCTTGTTCCTGGGTCTTTGTTTCCCACTTTCTATTTTTCTCAGTCCCCTGTACTCTGTGACAGCAGTTGAATGATTTCTAGGCATTTAATTTCTATTTTATTTTTTTATGGTTTGGTCATTTGTAAAAACCCTCTTTCTCCTGTTTGGTTTCTCCCAGCAATACACTCTCCTCCTAGGAAACCCCCACCAACTTTGACCCACTACAAATATTTGAGCTTCGTCAATATCAGATGACTAATTGTTTGCCTTTTTTCAAGAGGACCATCTCCCTAGTTATATACTATGCAGAAAATTCTCTAAAGGAAAATATAATATTTATTTTTTGTAGCTTTTCTCAGTGACTTGTCTAGCTGCATTAATGTTAGTAAGACTGTCCATTTATTTCAACAGCTCAAGAATTATGCAAATAGCCATGAAGTCAAAGAATTTCATATTCTTACATAGAACTCAATGGGAACAAGTGACTGCACACTAAAGTATACACCAGAGAATTCTTGGTAATTTCTGGTACTCTCAAGTCTAGTTTTTTTATATCTCTATAGATATAATGGGACTTTCAAATGCAATGGCTTTTCAATCATCTGCATATTAGGAATACAACTTGATAAATTGTCAATGAAATGCAAGCCTAAAACTGTGTTACTATGTGTATTGCAAGAATGAAGCCTCAGTCAAAACCATTAGAGTCTAAGAGTAAACTCGGGTATCTTTTCGATCACATTAAAGATGAGGTAAGGACATATTTTACCTGTGATTTTAGGTTAAACATCTTTATGCCAAGTTCCCAGAAGCAGATCTTGATTTGAGGATCTATATGCAAATGATTTATAAGGAAATGCTTTTGAGAAAACCATTAAAATGTTAGGGGAAGCAAGAGAAGTAGGAGTAGGCAGGCCATCTGAGCCCAAGTCCCAGAATAGTAGGTAGCTTCAGCCTGATCCTGCAGAAATATTCTGGAGTACAAGTTGTCCTTGAGTTGTTTGGAGCCAAGGCAACTGGTCTGGGGCTTGTGGACTCCAGCCCCCACTGGTTATTCCTTAAGAAGCATCATCCAGATGTTTTTGGCAAAGAGGCCTCCAAAATGCAAAGGCAGCCCTCTGTAAATGGCTCAAGTTACTGAAAGCAAAAGCAAACAAAAGGGCACCCTCCACACACAGAAACATGGGGAAAACGAAGGCTAGGAGATCTGTGGAAAGCATGCAAAACAATTCTTATTTGCATTCTAAGATGTAAATTGGCTAAGTATAACATTTTATATGACTAAAATTAGGCAGACAGAATATGAGAAATGTTGCTGAAGAGCAAATACTTTTCCAGTAGCTATTTGTCATAGTTGGAATGTATGCGTATATAGTTTTACTCTCTCTCTTTTTAACAAATGACAAGGCCTATATATCTACCAGAGACTCCAAAAGGAAAGATATGATCATAGTATGATTAAGCTGTCTGAGAAACATGAATCAGTAATGTTCTCATGAAAAAACTGGAATCGTTCATTGTGGTCTAGGGTCAAAACATTTTGATGGTAAGTCTCAGTTTGAAACTGAAGTAACCAACTGTAGCCAACTGGGCAATAGCAACACAGCTGAAGAGGTATTAGACTCAGTACTGGCCAGAGCACTGTAAGTTTCATTTACGTACGTATGTTTAAGTTTTAAAATTAGTATGGATCATGTTATTAATAACAACAGGGGACTTTACATCAGGCTGCCTCCAGACACTTTCCTGGTAATTTATTTTACACTCTCAGACTTACATGGACCAAATGAACATAGGTAAACCCTGGCTCATTTTGACATCCAGAGCAAATTTGAAAAGGATGTGAGTGTATGAAGTCATATTTGCATTCAGAAGGAAGATACTGAGCCTAGGAATGGATGATTTATTCTAGTTGTAGGGAAAATTCTGTCTAATTTAGTAATTTTTTTAAAGATTTATTTATTTTAGAGTGAGTGAGCAAGTGGGGGGAGAGGGGAGAGGGCGAATCTCAAGCAGACTTCCTGCTGAACATGAAGCCCGATACGGGACTCGATTCCACAACCCTGAGATCTTGACCTGAACTGAAATCAAGAGTCGGAGGTTTAACCTCATCTGAAACCAAGAGTCGGAGGTTTAACTGACTGAGCCACCCAGGCACCCCTAATTTAGTAATTTCTAAAAAGTATTCTGGGATTTATGTTTTCCTTTATTTCCTCTTTCTTCTTGACTCCCAATACTCTCCATCCAGTCATCCTGACCATTCTGTATTTTTTGCCTCAGAGAATAGCTATAATTGCAGATACTAGAGAATATGTCTCTTTTCCTCTTTTATGTTTCTAATGTGCAGGATTTAAGAAACCAGAAAAGACACTTGACTGAGAAAAAAAATGATCATGCAGAAAATACTGTGAATAAAATGTTGAATAAGTGAGTAAAGGATAGGGGCGCCTGGGTGGCTCAGTCATTAAGCATCAGCCTTCAGCTCACGCCATGATCCCAGGGTCCTGGGTTCGAGCCCCACATCAGGCTCCCTGCTCAATGGGAAGCCTGCTTCTCCCTCTCTCACTCCCCCTGCTTGTGTTCCCTCTCTCACTGTCTCTCTCTGTCATAAATAAATAAAATCTTTTTTTAAAAATAAGTAAAGGATAATTTATTTTTAAATAAAAAATTTGATTTATAAAAGTGCAGTACATAATTGAGAAGTATAGGAAGCTATTGTCATTTTTGTTGGTTCGAGTTCTGAAACTCCCTAGCCACACCGAATTTTAAAAAGAAAATGACTCAAAGTTTTCTATTTGCTAAAATGAATACCCTGTTCAAAGTCATATATTTATATATATAAACATACATACATGTGTACATGCACAAACATATTTAAACTTTGTACCCAATAGTTAAAGAATACATATTTTCTCAAATTCACATGAAATTAGGTGACAAATTGGTTATAAATATGTTCTCAACAAATTTTAAAACTTGTCATAGAAATCACATTCTATAATCATTATGAAATAAGGTTAGTGTGATGGTTAATTTTATGTGTCAACTTGATTGGGCCACAGGGTACCCAGACATCTGATCAAACATTCTTCTGAGTGTATCTGAGAAGATGTTTCTGGAAGAGATTAATACTTGAATAGGTAGACTAAGTAAATAAAGCAAGAGGCCATCCCTAATGTGGGTAGACTTCATCCAATAGAACAGAAGTCTGACGCTTTCCCTACTGAAGAAGGATTCCTCCTGGTTGACTGTCTATAACCTGGGACATCAATTTTTTCCTGCCTTCCTACTCAATTGAAACATTGGTTCTCCTGGGTCTCCTGCTTGCTGACTCACCCTGCAGATCCTGGGATTTTTCAGGCTCCAAAATCATATGAGCTATACATATATCTTATTGGTTCTGTTTATGTGGAGAACCCTGACTAATATAACTAGATATTAATAACAATAAACTTTAATTTTAAAAAAATCCTCATATATTTGTAAAATAAGAACTACATGACTAAGCAATTCTTGAATCAAAGAAGAAATCATAGTGAAAGCTAAGCTGTTTAGACCTAAATGATTCAGATAATATCATATATGAAAACTTATGAAATAACTGTGAGGAATTCTCTCTTCCCCTGGCCATCAAAATTTATTATGGTGCAAAAACAGCAATTTTGTTTTCCATTTTAATAACCACATTTGAAGTACTTCAGAAGAGCTCCTCAATAATTGCATATTTGTTTATAATTTCCATTGCTAGCTTTGGAAAAGATACTAATTTTTAACTGTGCTCCTATTACTACCTTTTATCCCCTGTGTTGCACCTATGCCACTAGATTATAAATTGCCTGTTTTATGTATCTGTTTCTCACTAAAATATGAGCTTGATGGGTTTAGAGTTAAGATTATGAGTTATTCAACCTCTTTGTCACAGCACATAGCATATAATAGAAAAAAACTCATTGGATTGTTATAACCATTTTGAAGTTCTAAAAATAAAATATTTGTCAGTCCTCTTGAGAGAGTTGAAGGAGTAGACTTGCAGAATTTAATGAAATCAGTACCAACTTATGGTCTTAAATGGTTATATTACAAAAGAAAGATACGGAAAATCGATGAAATAAATATTCAAGTTGAGATGTTAGAGAAAGAACAGAGTATATGCAAAGAAAGTAGAAAGAGGAAGACAGTAATGATAAGAACAGAAATTAAAGATCAAAAAGTAAAGATAAAATAAAGCTAAAACTTGATAATGGAAGGAATAATATAATAGGCAAAAATTGGGAAAGTCTGAGAAAGAAAATAGGAGAGACTTCACCAATAAACAACATAAGGAAAACGAGAGTACAGAGATACACATGCAGCAGAAAATACAAAGAAAATGAAATGAGATTAACAACTTTATGTCATTCATTTGAATACTTACATGCAATTACTAGATTCTGATATAATTAAAACATCAAACCTGACTTAAGACTATATCGTCCTCTAACAATTATAGGCTCTGAAGCAATAGTTAAATATATGCACGCACACACACACACACACACACACACATATAGCCTCTAGGATCATATAGTTTTAGGAGAGAATTCTATCCAACTTTAAAGAAATATGTCTTTCCATCATTACAAAAAGTTTTGCAGAAGGTAAAAAGTGTGACATTCACCACTAATTTCATAAAAGCAAAATCAGAAAAAGACAGTAAAGAAAGACAGACACAAGCCAAGTTGATTCAAAACATAGCTAGAAATTAATTTCTTTAAGCTGATAAAGATTTGTTACCAAACCCTTGCAGCAAATATTCTTAATGGAGAAACATTAAAATCTCTTACTTTAATATCACAAAAAAGTCAAAGATGTCCATTGATTCATCTATTCATTCATTCACTTACTAAAAACATGTTGATTAAACCTATACCAGCTACTCTTCTAGGCATTTGTGCTATATAAGTGATTAAAACATAAAGATCCCCAATTTCAAGCAACCTACATTCTCATAATGGATAATAGAAAACAAACAGTAAGTTTCTATTCTATCACATAGATGATAGAATCTGAAAATATGATAAAGATTTATAAATGTTAAATAAATATGATAAATGTTGTAATCTGAACTATGATTTAAAAAGAAGAAAAGTAGAACAGATTAAGAAAGTCAGGAGTACACGGGTAGAATTGTGGTGTGTGATATAGCTTGTAGCATTAAATAGGTCATCATGCCCTAAATATGAGACATGAAACCATGAAAGTCCTAGAGGAGAACACAGGGAGCAACATCTTTGACATCGGCAGTAGCAACTTCTTACTAGCTATGTCTCCTGAGGCAAGGGAAACAAAAGCAAAAATGCACTATTGAGACTTCATCAAAATAAAAAGCTTTGCACAACAAAAGAAACAATCAACAAAACTAAAAGGCAACCTACGGAATGGGAGAAGGTATTTTCAAACATATCTGATAAAAGGTTAGTATCCAAAATACATAAAGAACTTAAAAAGCTCAACACCCAAAAAACAAATAATCCTGTTAAAAAATGGGCAGAAGCCATGAATTGACATTTATCCAAAGAAGACATACAGATGGCAAACAGGCACATGAAAAGATGCTCACCATCACTGATCATCAGGGAAATACAAATCAAAACTACAATGAGGTATCACCTCACACCTGTCAGAATGGCTGAAATCAACAACACAAGAACAACAGGTGTTGGCAAGGATGTGGAGAAAGGGGAAACTATTTGCACTATTGGTGGGAATGAAAACTGGTGCAGCACTCAGGGAAACACTATGGAGGTTCCTCAAAAAGTTAAAAACAAACCTACCCTATGATACAGGAATTGCACTACCAGGTATTTACCCAAAGAATACAAAAATACTAATTCAAAGGAATACATGCATCGCAATGTTTATAGCAGCATTATTTACAATAGCCAAATATAGAAACAGCCCAAGTGTCCATTGACTGATGAATAGATAAAGAAGAAGTGGTATATAGAGATATACAATGGAGTACTACTCAGTCATAAAAAAGAATGAAATCTTGCCTTTTGCAAGGAAGTGGATGGAGCTAGAGAGTATTATGATAAGCGGAGTAAGTCAGAGAAAGACAAATACCATATGATTTCATTCGAATGTGGAATTTAAGAAACAAAACAAATGAGCAAAGGGAAAAAAGAGAGAGAGAGGCAAACCAAGAAACAGATCCTTAACTACAGAGAACAAACTGATGGTTACCAGAGGGGAGGTGGGGGGGGGTGGGTTAAAGAGGTGATGGGGATTAAGGAGGGCACTTATGATTAGCACTGGGTGTTGTATGGAAATGTTGAGTCACTAAATTTTACCCCTGAAATTAGTATTACAATGTATGCTAACTAACTAGAATTTAAATAAAAACTTTAAAAAATAAATAGGTAGTCATGCTAAGCCTCATTAAGAAGAAAGTATTTAGGAATCATATGAAAGCTATGAAGGAAATCAAATATCTGAAGGAAAAGAATTCCTGACAGTGAAACTGTGGTAAGGTAGTAACATGCTTTTATGTTTGAGAAGTAGCGAAGAGGTCAGCATGGCCAAGGCAGAATCTAGACTGAGTCTCCCTGATAGTAGTTCCATTATCAAGGTTTTGGATACTCAGAGTTTATTTGAGAGGTGATCCTGAGGAGCATACAAAAGGATGGGAGGAATGTAAGGCAGAGAAAAAATGGCTAATAAAAGGTGAGTTGATGAATCTCAATCCTACTGAGGACTAGCTGTGGATGCATGTACATGACATCTTAGAATTCCCCAGCAAGAGAGAGGGAAGCAGGAATATTTATCCACTGATTTCCATCCTCCACAGGTTAAGGGATGAAGTTGGAGCATCACATACCCAGCACTTCTGGGCTGCCCTGCAGTGGGCTCAGCAATCCTCTGGCTGCCAGAGTCAGTCTATGGACAGAGAAACTAGGATCAAGGCACACAAGTATTTGAAGTAGGATGGTACTAGTGGGCATTTTAAATACCCATCACCATAGCTATGAGTGAAGTAGGAGGTAAGTCTATGTGATATGGGGTGCAGAATTAACAGTGACATAAGGTGAGGGGAAAGGGATTAAGGAAAGGGTGAACTTATAGAGCGTTGTACATCTTGTAATGACTTGGTTTCTTACTCTATATTAAATGTGGGGAGTTGTAAAACCATTAGAGAGTTGTAAAACCATTTGGCTGTGCTACTGAGGATAAACTGTAGTGATAGAGTAGGAGCAAGGTAAGGGCAAACAGTTAGGAAGCCATTAAAATAATCCTCACAAGAAATATAGATGTCTTAGACCAGACTGGTACTGGGCAATTGAGACAAAGTCAGATTCTGGATAGATTGCATACGGTGAAGTCTTTTTCTATTTTTTTTTTTTTTTTTAATTTATTTATTTGAGACAGAGAGAATGAGAGAGAGAGCACATGAGAGGGGGGAGGGTCAGAGGGAGAAGCAGGCTCCCTGCCGAGCAGGGAGCCTGATGCGGGACTCGATCCAGGGACTCCAGGATCATGACCTGAGCCGAAGGCAGTCGCTTAACCAACTGAGCCACCCAGGCGCCCAGTCTTTTTCTATTTTAAATTGTACTAAATGTTCTTAACACTGAAGCAAGAAAAATAAAGACTTAAAATTGGAAAGTAAAGCATCATCTTATGTGATGACTTGACTGTCTACATGGAAAATTCAAAAGACTCTGGAATCTAATTATTGGAAATAAGCATAGAGTTTGACAAATTAGATAGCTTAGGAGATTGATATTTTAAAAATCAATTGCAATTCTATATATCAGCAACACATAATTATTTTAAAATATACACTGTATATTAGCAACTGAGGAGGTATCTAGGAATATGTCCAAAAGAAGGTAAGACCCATACAAAAAAAAAAAATTATAACATGCTGACAGACATTAAAGGCCTATGGAGAAATATCTTATGCTTAAAACATTAAAAACATTAAATTGGGGAAAAGATGTAAAGTTACACCAAATTAATCTACAAAATCAACTCAATCAAATTCTTTAAAAAAAAAAAGATTTATTTATTTATTTTAGAGAGAGGGAGAGAGAGAGAGCATGGGTGCAGGGGCAGAGGGAGAGAAATCTCAAGCAGACTCCATGGGGAGTGCAGAGCCCAAAGCGGGGCTCCATCTCAGAACCCTGAAATCATGACCTGAGTCAAAACCAAGAGTCAGATGCTTAATCAACTGTGCCACCCAGGCACCCCAATTCAATCAAATTCTAACAAGAATTTCAAATGCAGATCCTAAAGTTTTTGTAGAAGTATAAAAAAGAAAGAATAATTGGGACAAAGATAGAAAAATAAAGTGAGGGACTTCTCTTTCCAGATATCAAAACCCATCACAAAGCTATGGTGTACCATTTGTGCCAAGAGATAAAAACCAAGCAAAGCAACAGGTTAGAAAGCTTGGAACGGGGATACATTAGAACACAGTATCCAGATTGGGGGGGCGGGGAGAAGGAGAGAGGGGAGATAAAGAACTCACTTCTGTGACCTCCCTAGTCCTTGAAAATGATATTGATCATTTAGAGTAAAATAATCTCAAAAAGTATTATATATTTTGCTGAATCACAATTTCTCCAGAGAAACCACTAGCCTCAGAAAGAGTAGTTCTTATCCATTATAAGAATGGTATGAAAAGTTTCCTCTTTCCCCAAGACACTGGTATAAAAATAGTAACTCTGCTCCATTATGAGTAATTCAGTCAAGTTATCTATATTAATAAAAGGGGGCTGCCTGGATGATCCTCTCTTGCTTTCAGAAATTGTTTTGAAACCCCCAATGTCCCTTTGGTGGCCCACTTGATATTTTTCCCCCTACAATGACATTGGGAATAATTAAGCTGTGAAGAGAAGATTCATAATGAAGCAACAAAACACAAAACAATTAAGGCAAATATTTTATGCTCATTTTATTTCCCTTCATTAGTATTTAAAGGTCAGAAAAACATTTGTAATTTGGAAAAAAAAGAATAAAACATAAATGCTAGTTTCCTTTTGTTTCACTTGGAAAAATATTAACATTTTTCTGAAATGTAAACCCAAAAGCAATTAAAAAGAAATAATAATATTCAGGATTAATATATGATATATTATTCATTTGCAGTTTATAATTTTAAAATGAGTAGCCATAATGCTAAATTAAGAGAATGGTAGGTTTTAAATCCTTATTCATAACTAATTCTTAATTCAAACAAGTTCCCTTAAGTATTATTTAGAATTGAGGTACAAGACCTATTACATGGCCGATGGGATTTGCACTCTATATGCCTACACTTTATTATCTTACTCAGATAAAGGCTATTTCTAGGAGATCTAGGATTACCTTGTTAATCATAGGACTAAAAAGCTCTGATCAAAGTGAAGGTTCTTGGTTAGGTCAGAAAACCAATAATTCCATTGCTGATTTTTTAAGTTCATTCCATGATTTTGTTAGTTTATGACCCCTTGTAGGAATTGAAATCTGTATTTCATTTCATTTGGGGGAAATTTATTGAAGAACTATTTCAATTAATACTGCTAAATATTAAATGAGGTCAATTTTAAATGGCCTGTTCCTCATAGCAAGCACTGTTATCCCCAAGTTAAAACATATTCCTAAACATAAGACTAAAATTTTATACAAATTTACATGCTTTTTTCTAATGTATTATTTTTAAACTACCAGTAATATCCCTGCTACTATATTTGATATAAAAGTTATTTGACAAAAAAAAAATAAACCACAGAATTCTACTGTGGGAAGAAATATACATTCCAAAGATTAACATAAGCATGATAAATTTTATTAACTCACAATCCCTTGGAATTTTCAATAATTTAAAAGGGATTTAGACTGAAGTTTACCTTAGTTTATCTAGCCAATCTTTTTCAGATTCTAGAAATGTATGGTATAGACAAAATAGCTAGGGATTTATTTTAAATAAGCAAGTCAAAGACCTATTTTCAAGAGCTTCTCAAATAATTTACATATAGTAATATATTAATTACAATGTTTCCCTGGTTATTCATAAAAGAAAATTCCTCTATGGTTTGTACTCAGAAAAGCATTTTAGGCTAGTCAGTTTTTTCAATTACTCCTGTCTGGGTAATTGTATGCATCTAAAATTAGAACACTGTGTTTCCTTTAAATATTGTCTAATTCAAATTTCAATTTATTAATATGAACTTTACCACCAATAGACCTCATTGGAGAGATATTTATCAAAATAGTAAATAATACTTCATCTTACTACTAGGACAGTTAAAAGCAGAAAATTTGTTATCCTTTAAGGACATTTGCAGGTATCATTTATTACTATTAGCTCTATACTGATGATAACTTTTTCTCAGACTTTTTCCTTTTTTTGTATTTTTTTTTAATTTAAATTTTGTTAGTTAACATACAGTGCGATATTGGTTTCTGGAGTAGAATTCAGTGATTCATCACTTACATAAAACACCCAGTGCTCATCACAAGTGCCCTCTTTAATGCCCATCACCCATCAAGCCCATCTCCCTCCCCCCCACCTCCCTCCATCAAACCTCAGTTTGTTCTCTATCATTAAGTGTCACTTATGGCTGGGCACCTGGGTGGCTCAGTTGGTTAATCATCTGCCTTCAGCTCAGGTCATGATTCCAGGGTCCTGGGATCGAGCCCCGCATCGGGCTCCCTGCTCAGCACACAATCTGCTTCTCCCTCTGCCCCTCCCCTCCACTCATGCTCTCTCTATCTCTCTCTCAAGTAAATAAATAAAATCTTAAAAAAAAAAAAAAAGTCACTTATGCCTTGTTTCCCTTTTTTTTTTCTTTTCCCCCTTTCCATATGTTCATCTGTCTTCTTTCTTAAATCTCACATGTGAGTGAAATCATATGGTATTTGTCTTTCTCTGACTGACTTATTTCACTTAGTGTAATACACCCTAGCTCCATCCATGTCATTGCAAATGGCAAGATTTCATTCTTTTTGATGGCTGAATATTATTCCATTATATATACCACATCTTCTTTACGTATTCATCAGTCAAGGGACATTTGGGCTCTCTCCACAGTTTGACTATTTCTCAGACTTTTTCTCATGTCATTACATTTCTTAGAACGGAAATTTTAAGTTTTAAATAGAAAAACATTTGTAATTTGGAAAAAAAAGAATAAAACATAAATGCTAGTTTCCTTTTGTTTCATTTGTTCACAGAGAACACAGAGAACCCACATGCAAACGTCAAACAGCCATATCTTTTGCCAGTGACTCTTCATAATTATTCTGTGTGATGGTTAGTTGTTATTGTTTTAGATTTTATTTATTTATTTTAAAAGGAGAGGAGAGCAGGGGAAGGGTCAGAGGGGGAGGGAGAGGGAAAGGGAGAGAATCCCAAGCAGACTCCACGCTGAGCACAGACCCCCATGCAGGGCTCGATCTCAGGACCTGGAGATCATGACCTGAGTGGAAGGCAGACGCTTAACCAACTGAGCCACCCAGGCACCCCAGATGGTTACTGTTATTTTTCCACTTGGCTAGGTCACAGTACCCAAATATTTTATTCTAGACATTTCTATGAAGGTATTTTTTGAATGGAATTAAATTTTATTTTATTTTTTTAAAGTTTTATTTATTTATTTGACAGAGAGAGAGACACAGCGAGAGTGGGAACACAAGCAGGGGTAGTGGGGGAGGGAGAAGCAGGCTTCCCGCCGAGCAGGGAGCCCAATGTGGGGCTCGATCCCAGGACCCTGGGATCATGACCTGAGCTGAAGGCAGACACTTAACAACTGAGCCACCCAGGCACCCCTGAATGGGATTAAATTTTAAATCAGTAGACTTTAAGTCCTCCATAATGTGGGTAGGCCTCATCCAATAAATTAAAGATCTTATGAAAAAAAGTAACTTCCACCGAGAGAGAGGGACTTCTGCCAAGAGACTGCCTTCAGATTCAAACTGCAACTCTTCCTTGGGTTTCCAGCCTGTGGGCCTACCCTGTAATTATTTTCAACATATGTAAAGTTGGATTTTCATTTTACCCTATGAATAGTCACAGTTCTCTGTAGAGTCAATTCCATGACAACAATGTGAAAAAACGTGACTTCAAGCTTTTTATAATTACAAAATATCAGAAACAACTAAAATACCCAATAATAAGTGGAATGGTTAATTAAAATTTGGTCCTTCCATACGATGAAATTTTACCGAATAATTAAAACTAATATTTATAAAATTCTTCAGATACAGAAAAATGTTAATGCACTATATATAAAAGAGGTGTGCTAAAATGTATATGAAGTACACCCTTAACTGAGCCTTAACCTTAACTATAAAATGTGTATATGAAATAAGATAAAGGAAATATGTCAACAATGTAAATAAAGATTATTTCTAGATGGTTGGATTGTATGTTATTATTATTCTATTCCCTTTTATATTTTCCAGTTTTCCATAATAAACCTGCGTTGTTTTATCATTAGGGAGAGTTCTAAGCTTTGAGCAAACAAGAAATATGATTTTCTCAATGTTTCTTGATGAATTCTCCACTGACTTCATAGGATTCTGTCTTTCTAAAGCACTTGTTATATGCCTGTATATGATAATCTTTATCAATTGTGCTGTAGTCATCTACCTATATATTTGTCTTTGCTTACAGTCTGTGAGCATTATAGGAAAAGTCATTCAGCCCCATTTGCCTAGGCATGCCCTCAGCACATAGCAGAGTTTGTAATATTCAATAAATGCTTTTCCATGAAAAGCAATACATACATTTATGGATCTTTAATCATACTGACTATTGATATTTAATAATTGAATCATGGCTGTTATCAAGAGCATTATTTATTCTCCTAGTCAACAGCACTTTATAATTAGGGTCTACTGTAATATGAAAAGTTACACAATAAAATTCATAGTGGTATGAGTAACCCTTAAATGGCCCTCCTTTCCCTATCCCCTACCCCCATGATTTCCCTCTCTAATCCATAGGACTGAGATTGGAAATTCAATGAGATATAATGCCTATGATTATGTTAGGTTGCACAACAAAAGTGATATTGCAGATTTAATGAAGGTTACTGATCAACTGATTTTAGTTAATCCAAAGGGAGATGATTCTAGTGAATAAACCAAATCTAATCATATGAACCTTTTAAAAGGCCTGAGTTTTAACTAGTTAACAGAAGAGGAAATCAGAGATTCAAAGCATGAGAAAGACCTGACATGCCATTGCTGGTTTGAAGATGGAGGGTGCCATATGAGGAAAAAATTCAGGTCACTTCAAGGAATAGAGAGTAATCCCAGGGGGCAGATGGCAAGAAAATAGGGATCTCAGACCTACAATCCATAAGGAACTGGATTCTGCCAATTATCTGGATGAGCTTGAAGTGGATTCTTCCCCAGAGCATTCAGGTAAGAGCTCAGATCTGCTAAGACTTCAATTTCTACTTTGGAAGACTAAGTAAAGAACCCAGTTGAGTTTGCCTAGGCTTCTGACCTATAGATTTATGAGCTAATAAATGTATGCTGTTTAAGCTGCTAAATTTGTGATAATTTGTTCTAAAGTGATAGAATCCTAATACACTAATAGACTGTTCTTGTTTTAATGGAGAGGTTCCCAATTATTATGATGTTTGTCATACGCTATGAGTAATATTTTGCTGTGGTTATAAAACCCAAATGAGTACAGAACATCATAAAAACATGGAGGATTGTTACATTTTCTCCCACAACATTCAGAAGTAGACAGAAAAATATTGCTCCTTTATTCTTTAAATCTGGCTTAATCTTCTACCAGAGACTATCCCACAAAGAAGAAAATTATTCCCACCAAATAACAGTATTTCATTTACTTCTGATTTTTATACTGAAAAGTCCAAATCCCTCACGGAACAGTTTTAAAGTTTTGTGGGCTTTTTGTTTTTGTTTTTGTTTTTTAGTTTTGGGGGTATTTTTTGTTTTTGTTCTGACTGCTCAGGCTTCTCAGGTAGATGTTCCATCTTTACGTTCTTGCCTTTTTTACTCTTTTCTTTCTCAAAGTGTGGTATGGGTATATCAGGGGGCTTACTTTATTCCTAAGACTTCAGAGTAGGAAGGGTGCTGGAATGCCCTTTGTCCTTTGTCTCCTCTAGTCTCAGAGGAGATGTCTTATCTGTCTAGCTACTGCTCCTCCTGCTGGAACCCCCTCCTGTAATTCATAGTCAGGGCTCTGCAATGCTTCATCAAGGCGTAGTGGTGAACTCTGACACATGAGGCCTCACCTCAGCCTCTGACAATACTGTCAATCTTCTTGTATCTCTTCTGCATGTTCCATCTAGAACCTGGAATAGGCAACCCATCCCTAAACCTCTGATCACTGCATCCTCAAAAGTTCCCAGTGGGAGCAGGGTCATACAAGCATTCTACACACAACTCATAGTCACCTGAAGCAACTGGGAAAGCTAAACCACATTCTCCTTCAGGCAAATCATGCTGAGTTATAGAATTTAGTTTTCTATGGCCATCTCCTCCCAGAGTTCCAGAGATGAATCTAGGTAAGTGTTCCTAGCCTTAGCAATTCCTTTAACTTATATAACACACCTTCTCCTGTCCAAAACAAAGTCTGAAAATGGGAGATTCTTCACTCCTTTAATTATCTGCCTTTCTCTCCTTTTCTCTCTTGAAATTCCTTGGGACCAAAAAGGATGGGCTTTGAACTATCTGTCTACTGCTTTTACATCATATCTTCCTACCACATGTCCCAGGCCAATAAGGACAATTCATAAAGGTGGAAGTTGTACCCTCTACACTTGAAAAATTTCAAAAGTCTGTGCCATTGATGTATAAACATTGATATGTTAAGAAAATTTAGAAAATATCCACTCCAAGGTCTTCTTTCAAACCTATTTTCTTGTGGGAAAACAATTTGGGGGGGGGGCGTCAGAAATTAAGCATTAATGCAATCTTAATCTTTGCATACTGGCATAAAATTCCTGATCCCATCTATCTACCATCTGAAACCAACAGAAACTTCAGTTTAGCTAGATAAAAGTCCTGGTGAACAGAAAGTCAAGAGAAAATCAGAAATAATATAATCAAAATTTTTATCACCTCATATATATGAAAACACCATAAAGTTGAGAGAAGTCTCAATGTAGATTTTTTTTTTCACTTTTCTCA
Source organism: Halichoerus grypus (assembly GCF_964656455.1). Classification (NCBI taxonomy): domain Eukaryota; kingdom Metazoa; phylum Chordata; class Mammalia; order Carnivora; family Phocidae; genus Halichoerus; species Halichoerus grypus. The sequence continues at coordinate 48,356,625 of NC_135714.1, forward strand.
TCTATGATAGACATTAACTAGCTAACAAAGTCGTAGGAAAAGATTTTACCTGAATCTTACCATGTTACAGGAGGGAAAACAAATGCTACTTTACTAAATTACTACATTAGATGCTGTAATGAGACATGTAGTCTTCCCATGGCATTAATGACTTTATCAATAGTAAAATTTAAAGGACATTTCCATGTGATGACTTATGATAGGTTCAGACTATATCACCATAATGTATAAATGGCCAGCTTAGAAAAGGCTTCCTTCTTTAATGTAAAGCAAAGGTAATATTTACACATATCTGGAACTCTTTAAAACATCCAAGACCACCACTGTGGACAGAAACAGATCTAGCATCATGAGGGGCAATTCCCTGCTGATTCGATCTTGGATTGTAACTAAATCCTAGCTTTGGATGAAATTTAAATGCTCATAAATTAAAACATATTGGTTTTGAAGGCTTTTCTCAAACGTGTAGTGTTTATCCAGCTTTCTTATAGAGACTTGGCTGAAAATATGAAATAAGAAATAATCTTTTCTCTACATTTGCAAGGCTCTTACTGTAAGAATAAAATAGAAGTATAGTATTGTCCTAATTTATTTTTAATCCTTTCCTGTGATTTGTTATGTAGGACACTGGACACTCCCTAGAGAGCTAGAATTCTGCACCCCAGCATATTCAACACTGCCATTTATTCATTTAAGTCTATATGTCTGAAGTTGCAGTATCTGATATTACCAGGAAGTTCTCACAGTCATAGAGAGTTTGCTAAATGGAAATTCCACTGTGTGGTCTTTCAGCTGCAGAGATTTCCATTTTTCTATGGAGAAATGTCAGTAACAACTTAATTTCCTCCTGTTGTGTGAGCGTCTTTTATCAACAAAATGTTCCCAATAATCACATAACATTTTAGAACGTTGCCTTTGGTTTATAAAGACTGAGGAGTTAAGTGAGAGAAAGAACAAAGGGAATTGGAAAAAAAATAATTGTGTGATAAAGAGAGCTCAGTGACTACTAGCTGTGTATGAAAATGAAAAGTATGCAGATTAACCGATCTGATACCATTTCTATTACTCTCATTTTTTAAAGCCATAGCAAACTGTATGCCCTGCTGGTTAGCTCTTGCAAGACTGACTCTGATCTCATGAATGTCAGCACTTGCCCTCCAGGTTTACTTAGCTTTCAGCATGGATACCTTTCTTGTCCAGCTCTTCAAAGCAAAGAAAAGAAGAAAGAAGGAGGAAAAAAGCAGCCACTGGGAGATTACAACATCTTCCACAGGGAATCCCTCCTGAGATCTTCTGGCTGTAAGAACACGTTGAGAAGCAGCTCAGTGTGCCATAATCCATGCCGGATGTGACTGGAACCTTTTGTGCCAGGTGGGACAAAGGTGACTCTGATGCCAACACAGAGCGGGTGGGGGGAGGGGGGAGGGGGATAATCCATATCTTGCATCTCTGTCAAGTAGTTAGTTATCATCTATAATTTCTTGTCAAAAGCCAAATTCATTCTTTCCTAAAGAATTTCACATTTTGCCAAATTAATAATAGCAGGGCAAAATATTCACCAAAAAAATACATAGGCAATTATAATTTTGTCATTTCAATCCATGTAAAATAATAAGTTCCAGCCCCAAGAAGGTGGAACTAGAGTTTGGACTAATGTTCCAGGTAATCTAAGATGTAGAAAAATCTCTAGAAAACTTGAGCAATTTAATAACTACCTTAGGGTAGAATCCATGAAACTATATTCTTATGCCATTCTGGTTATTCTAAGTCTACTTCATCTGAGCCCATTTGAGAGCCTGTTTTATTCTAAAGCTTTGTCAGTCTAACAAGAGAGGAACAAAATAATTTTTAGACAACTGTATATGTGTATAAGACAAATGTAATTGATTGGTAAATTGAAAATAGGATGTTTATCCAACATACTGAAACATTACAAATTCTTTTTCCTGTTCCTTGTCACCTCTATGTGTTTATTTCTCTGTTCCAACTATAATGTCCTTACCCCAAACTTGTTTAATCTCTCATATTAAGTATTTCCATAGCCTCCTATTAAGTGTCACTTCTTTCTCCCCTCTCTGCTATCTATTCATCTCCCACACCTCCACTCTGGCACCATATTCAGCTTACTAAAATCTAGTTGTGATCATGACACTTCCCTGTTGGACCTTTTACAGATTTTCATTCCATACAAGTCCAAACAACTTACCATTCAAATATATTTGCTGTCCCTGAACTATCTTTTCAGGCTCATCTACTCCTTCACTTTCACCCCCACTTACAAATTCCACTCATACAATGCTCACTCCTTATACAGACTCTAGCTTCTTTCAGTTACTTCACATAATCTTGTAAAAGAAGGTAACTTCTACCTCTATGCCTTTGCACAGACCCCATATACCTAAAATGCCGGCTAACTCTCACACTCTTATTACTCTTAGCACCGATGTTATCACAACCCACCCTGCCTACACAATGTGGAGTTTATTTCTCCCATGATTATGTCCCCCTAGAAGATAACTGTTTGTTTAGAGGCCCTTATCCCTATGGACTCTGACCTCCTTAAATCTAGGGCTTATTCAAGATTTTTTTTAATAAGAATCATAGAAATTTTGTAAATGTCTATTGAATAAAGGCATATAAGGATCCTAGTAAACTAATATTTGTTATTCTTTCCTATGGATCTATCTATCCCAAAATATCGATACTATTGGCTCATTAGTTCTAAGGCAATGTAACCTTCCATTAATACCTGTGATATAATTGCTGAGTCTATTGTAATTTCATCAATATAAGTAAATTACAATCATACCAGCTGTGGTAAACAGACACCAGGGCTTTACTCGGATCTTATTATTTGATTGTAAATGAATTAGGCTGAGCTGATACAATAGAGTAGTCCCAGTTAGTAGCACTTTAGACTTATTTGTGGCAGCATAATATGGCTTTGCCTGAGTAACAGATTTCACAGATCCTGAGGCATTATTAAGAACATCCACACGAAACAATGAGAATATATCTTATGGTTTCACATCTAATTCTATACAAATATAAACCTGATCCTCCTGACAATGAGCTTTTACAATCTCTAGTAAATTGAGGAAATACACTTTTTTTTCCACTCCAAGAACTGTACAGCTAACTATCTTCAATTTATCTTCATTTCAAAATATGGAGTTCATTTTATTAATATACAACAAAGGCAAAGAAGATAACAATAATTGTTTTGTTTATTAAATAATATGTTCTTTTTAAAAATTGTTTTCTTGAGTTAACTTTAAATTATTCAAATTATTTCAAATTTATAACTAAGGATAAGGTGCAAAATCCTTCTCTGTCACTTCTTATATCTAAAAAATAGTCATAGTAAGCTGAGAGGAGAATTGACTGACCTGGTTATCATAGTTGAACAATTCCTACACTGCAATCTATTCTTTAACCAGTTTCATGTAAATTATGTAATTCTGCACTGTAAACTAGAAATATTCTGATATCTCTAGTATGCTAACATTTCTTCATTATTTCCCTCACAAATGATTTAAAGAAAGACATTTTTACCAACAAATTTTTCACATTTATTTGGCATTGTAATTCATTCAGTAAGCAACCCATTTTCTAGATGGATAAAATGCAGTATATGAATGAGGACTGACTTCAGCAGATAAATTTAGTCGACGCTTCTAAATTTGGAAACCAGAATTCTAGGTTGAGGAAAGAGAGAGAAACCACTAAGCCCAAGGTCAGCATAACAAATGGAAAAAATAGACGGCTATATACATAATATGATATATTAGTAATTTATATTTTTTGAGAATAAATTAATCCAAGTAATAGCTAGAAAATACTTTTGATAAGAGTGGGGGGCAGAGGGGGAAGGGGTAAGTGAGGGTATTGGCCTCCTTTATCGTTTTGTATAAAGAGATGGGGAAAAAGTTAAGAATCAGCTGAGACTACCTCAAAGACATTTCAAGTCTTATCTTTTAGAGCCATGTTACAGTTAATTATCATCTCTAATGCTTTCTACTTATTTTTCTGGATACTTATGTGTATTGGGCTTTAAAAATACTTGAGCATTTCTAATTTTTTCCACTTCATACATATATCACCATTGGCAGCACCTAGCTCGTCCCTTCCCTGATTATTCCAAGTGTTCCAATATTTGCTCTACTATGGTTTCTCTCAGGGTGACCTTACTTTGCACCCCTCTTCTTCCTGCAGCCAAGACCAGTTTTCAATTAACTCTGTCCCAAGCTTGGATCATATTCACCTTTGCTTGCATGGGTTTTAACGGTCTCTAGTTCCATACTCATAGGATTTAGCCATCCTTGCTTTTAAATAAGTTCTTAAACTCTAATTCTGACTTATTTCTGAGAATGTTTTTTTAAAAATAAATAAATAAAATTAAAATAACAACAAATGACTATTCATATAGATCCCATGTCTCATTTTTCATAAAATTAAGCCTATACATTTTACCTTAGTATTATATAATGATAATTTATGTTATGTTTTCATATAATAAAATTATATATAAATATATTATACATTTAAAAATAGATATTACATTTTATTAATGAATCCCACAATGAAGCAAATAGACAGGAAATCCCAGTCAAGAAATACTCATTATAAAACCATTCCCTTAAGAAGCAACTATTACGAATGAAAAGAGTTGAAACAAATGTTGGAATTGGTCTGAAAATTTAAATTTGGCTTTCCAAAAGGCTCTAGTATATTATTCTCTCCCAATTACCATATTATTATTATCTTTACTAAGCCCTTCTCATTTGTGTAAATGAGATTTAAGAGTAATTTATTTCTTTCTCTTAAATATCCACGAGTATTCTCAGCTAGCTTGTTATTTATTAAATTTCTTTAATAAAAAATTTAATAATAATAATAATATAAAAAGATTACCCTGGGCCAAAAGATTTGACAAATATTCCTCTACATGACTGGAAGGCTACTGTGAAACTTATCCTATCTCATTTGAACACATTTATTATTTCTTTCTCATCATGTATGCTCAGGAATTTTTTTAACAACTATGGAGCGACCGTTGTGTCTAAAGCTTTTAATCTCAAATCCTTTTTAATTTTCAAATGCTAATAATGACAACACGTCAAACACAACAAATTCTCAAATTCAAATTATCTATAACTGAGAAAGGAATTATGTATGCATTGTTACCAACATTTTCCTCTTTTATGTTCATATCCCAACATAAAGGATGTTAAAACTTTAATCTCAAACTACAGAAATACAGAATAATTAAAAAGTTCTGAGAAATATTTATTAAAACAGAAAGATGAAATTCAGCTTTTAAATATAACTATATACTTGCACATTTCAACTTAGTTCTCACAAGCAAACTTCCACTGTATTTAAAACAATATTAAACAGGAATCAGTGTTGCCGGGATATTGTTAATAAAAAAAAAAAATGCACAAATTCCAGCTTGGTCAGAAATTTTTAAAAAGGAGAGCTGGGAAATTATATGCAAACACTTTGAACTGTTAATATCCATTATAGTTGAAAAAAGCCTGAAGCAAAATTGGATATACATACATAATAATAGTAGTCTTAACCTGTCTCTGGAGACTTCTATATAAGCCAGAGAAAATACTTTAGAACAAACACAGGAAAAATGGAAAATTTTCCTCCGGGTGATTTTTAAAATTAAAATTCTTTTTGCTTGGATTATGCCTTTTAAAAAACAAAAGGATTATGTCACACAGAATATGCAATTTTACTGATAAGATGTTTCTAATCCATGATTTTGGATGAAATTTGCCTAATATCTGCCTGGTTCTATGATTAAAACTGTTGATCACTGCCTATTGTCAGATTCTTAGACGGGAATATCCTAACATTTTAGAAGTAAAAATGAAGTACATCTGAACCAAGTAAAAACAGAAGTAGTATCATTAAGATATTGAGCTCTCATGTACTTACCACTTACTATGATGCAGACATTGTTCAGAATGTTTTACAAATAAATCGAATTTAAATCTTATAATATCATGTGAAGTATGTACTATTTTTATTGTCCCAAATTTACAGATGAGGAAACTGGGGCACAGAGAGATGTTAATTAAATTGGAAAGAGTATACAACTGATTATAGGTCTGACCTAAGCAGTCTGGCTTGGAACCCAGCCACTACCCTATTCAATTTCTTGTTATGAAAAACTGCAGACATCTAGGAAAAATAATAATTGCAGTTTGCATATGAGTATAAACACCAAGCCACATATATTTTATTGCATATCATAAAATCTGCATAGCACTTTATCTCTCCCTCTCTTAAGGCACTTATTTCACTCTATCTAGTATTAAAAACATTTTTACATATCTTCACTCATGTACATTTACATCAAGACCTTAACTTCCTTGACATAAAAACAGGGTCTGATTTTTTGTATCCTTCAAAATCCCTGGTAAAATTTTACATATTCTTTAAGCATTCATTCAGTATTTTTGAATAATAGAACATAAATCTGTCTCCTTCATTAAGAAACTGGATAAAAAACACAATGCACTACAGGTCTGGATTAAGTCTTTATATATAACTCCCTCCACAACCTCCCCCCCACTAAAAGTAGAAATAGATACCAACTCTCTCACTGAAACTGAATTCATTTCATAAAAACCGAGCAAAACTGAATATAAACTTTCAACTTACAGTGATACTATTTTTAATTTTTTTATAATTTTAATAATACAATTACTTTATTTAAAATTCAATATACTTTTACTTAGTTAAAATTTTCCAGTCTTATAATTTAACTGGTAAAATGTTTTAGAAACCACAGAATGTATGCAACCATTGAATTTTTAGCATTTTACTATGTTAAGATAGGGAAATAGCTGAAACTAACAGCAGAGAATGACCCAGATAACAGAGATGAGAAACACTAAACATTTTGATAATGCAGTGGTAAGTTTTTCCAATTTGAAAGGTATCTAAGGGAAAAATAGGAAGTAATAATGGAGAAGTAGTAGAAATTAGGGCTAGAGATAGAACTGGCATTTAACTTCATTTGAATAGACAGTTGAAGAATTCAATAATGTAAGAAAAATGAGTAAGAGAGAAAAAAATGAGAACAGATGAAGAGGGATCTTGAGTATTAACTGTGCTTCATAGGCAAGGGAGTAGATACACAAAAGAAAGGAAGATGTGAGGGGGAACTCGTGGGCGTACTAGCATAGTTTTTTGGTGTTTTTTTTTTTTTTGAGTCAAGATCAGTTTTTTTTTTTAATTGATGTATAATTGACATATAACATTATATTAGTTTCAGGTATAAAACATAATGATTTGATATTCATATATATATATATTCATATATATTGCAAAATGATCACAATTAAGTCTACTTAACGTCTGTCATTGTACATAGTTACAGAATATTTTTTCCTATTATGAGAACTTTTAAGATTTACTCTGTTAACAATTTTCAAACATGCATATAGTATTATTAACTACAGTTGCCATACTGTGTTATATTACATTCCCATGACTTATTTATTTTAAAATGGGAAGTTTGTAACTTTTGACTCCCTTCACCCATTTTGCCCAGCCATAACCCTGCCTGTGGCCATCCTCTGTATCTCTAGCATGGAACATTTTAAAGAAGGCAAATGAAGAACAATTTCAGGAAATAGGGAATGTTCAAATACTACAGATAGTATAATGAGAATAAGAAGTGAAAAGAAGTCTTCAGTTTTGGTGACTAAACAGCTCTTTGTGACTATAGAATAGTTTTATTTGAATTGGGGAAGCTAAATCATGGTTGATAAAGAAGGAAGCTGTATGAATACTGAGAAAGAAAAAAATTTTGTACAGATTACTTTTTAAAGAAAGAATAGTGATAGAGTGGTGATCTAGAAGTTGATAAAATTATGGTTTGAGCATTAAAAACTACTGTTAGAACTCCTAGCAGAAAGAAAATAATTTTGGGGCGCCTGGGTGGCTCAGTCGTTAAGCATCTGCCTTTGGCTCAGGTCATGATCCCAGGGTCCTGGGATCGAGCCCCACATCGGGCTCCCTGCTCAGCGGGAAGTCTGCTTCTCCCTCTCCCACTCCCCTTGCTTGTGCTCTCTCTCTCGCTGTGTCTCTCTCTGTCAAATAAATGAATAAAATCTTAAAAAAAAAAAAAGAAAGAAAATAATTTTAACTCAAAACATTTTTAAAGTGTGATCATTCTTAAGGTGAAAGTCATTGCAGTTTTCTGAATATCCCTAACCATTAACTTATGATAGTATATTTTATTCTGAAACACCTTTAGAAATATTATGCTGAGTGAAATAAGTCAATCAGAGAAAGACATGTATCATGTGATCTCACTGATATGAGGAATTCTTAATCTCAGGAAACAAACTGAGGGTTGCTGGAGTGGTGGGGGGGAGGGATGGGGTGGCTGGGTGATAGACATTGGGGAGAGTATGTGCTATAGTGAGCGCTGTGAATTGTGTAAGACTGAGGAATCACAGACCTGTACCTCTGAAACAAATAATACATTATATGTTAAAAAAAGAAGAAGAAGAAGATAACAGGAAGGGAAAAATGAAGCGGGGGAAATCGGAGGAGGAGATGAACCATGAGAGACTATGGACTCTGAGAAAAAAACTGAGGGTTCTAGAGGGGAGGGGGTAGGGAAATGGGTTAGCCTGGTGATGGGTATTAAAGAGGGCACGTACTGAATGGAGTGCTGGGTGTTATATGCAAACAATGAATCATGGAACACTACATCAAAAACTAATGATGTGATGTGTGGTGATTAACATAACGTAACAAAATTTAAAAAAATAAAATTTATAAAAAAGAAATATCATCTCACATTTATGTAACACTTCATATTCTCCAAACAGATTTCCTGGCCTTTGAAGTATTGTGATCCTCACAATAACCATTTGAGTAAGAAGGATGATTATCTTTTCAAATGAGAAAATACGTTCCGTGAGAAATATCATTTGACCCTGGTATTGCTTGGGCTAGAACTCAGTACATTGAATCCTAGTGCTGATGCTCTTTCCACTAAAACCAAGAGGGCTCAGGAACAGTTTCCTTCTGAGTTTACAATCAAGACTTGACTTTAAAGACCTAATAAGGGGGTGCCTGGGTGGCTCAGTTGGTTAAGCAACCAGCTCTTGATTTCAGCTCAGGTCACGGAATCAGGTCATGATGTCAAGCCTGCATCTAGCCCCACATCAGGCTCTGCACTCAGCAGGGAGTCTGCTTGAGGATTCTTTCTCTCTCCCTTCTCCCTTTGCCCCTCCCCCTGCGCTCTCTCTCTCTCTCTCTCTCTCTCTCTCTAAAATAAATAAATAAAAATGTATCACTCTCTACTTTAGAGCAAAAATTTTTAAAAATGAGTTATTTTTGTAAGTTCCCAAAGCAGATCAGTGACAGAACTGGCATAAGAATTTAAAAATCTCAACATAGGCAGCAACCTCTTTGACCCCGGCTACAGCAACTTCTTGCTAGACACATCTACAGATGCAAGAAAAACAAAAGCAAAAATGAATTATTGAGACTTCATCAAGATAAAAAGCTTTTGCACAGCAGAGGAAACAGTCAACAAAATAAAAGGCAACCTACAGAAATGGGAGAAGATATTTGCAAATGTCTCATCAGACAAAGGGCTAGTATTCAAAATCTATAAAGAACTTATCAAGGGGCCTGGGTGGCTCAGTCAGTTAAGCGGCTGCCTTCAGCTCAGGTCAGGATCTCAGGGTCCTGAGATGGAGCCCTGCGTCTGGTTCCCTGCACAGTGGGGAGTCTGCTTCTCCCTCTTCCTCTGCTGCTCCCCCTGCCTTTGCTCTCTTTCATGCGCGTGTGCTTTCTCTCTCCGATAAATAAATAAAATCTTAAAAAAAAAAGAACTTACCGAACTCAACACCCAAAAAACAAAAAATCCAGTCAAGAAATGGGCAGAAGACATGAACAGACATTTCTCCAAAGAAAACATACAAATAGCTAACAGACACATGAAAAAATGCTCAACATCACTTGGCATCAGGGAAATACAAATCAAAACCATGATGAGAAACCACCTCACACCAGTCAGAATGGCTAAAATTAAGAAGTCAGGGAACGACAGATGTTGGTGAGGATGCACAGAAAGTGGAACCCTCCTACACTGTTGGTGGGAATGCAAACTGGTACAGCCACTCTGGAAAACAGTATGGAGGTTCCTCAAAAAGTTAAAAATAGAGCTACCCTACAACCCAGCAATTGCGCTACTAGGTATTTATCCAAAGGATATAAATATAGTGATTCAAAGGGGCACATGCCCCCAATGTTTATAGCAGCAATGTTCAAAATAGCCAAAATATGGAAAGAGCCCAGATGTCCATCGACAGATGAATGGATAAAGAAGATGTCATTTATATATACAATGGAATATTACTCAGCCATCAAAAGGAATGAAATCTTGCCATTTACAACAACATGGACGGAACTAGAGGGTATCATGCTAAGCGAAATAAGTCAGTCAGAGAAAGACAAATACCATATGATTTCACTCATATGTGTAATTTAAGAAACAAAACAAATGAACATAAGGGAAGGGAAGGAAAAATAAAATAAGATGAAAACAGAGAGGGAGATAAACCATAAGAGACTCTTAATCATAGGAAACAAACTGAGGGTTGCTGGAGGGGAGGTAGGTGGAGGGATGGGTAACTGGGTGATGGGCATTGATGAGGGCACTTGATATAATGAGCACTGGGTGTTATAAGCAATTCATGAATCACTGAATTCTACCTTTGAAACTAATAAAAATAAAAGAATTTAAAAATCTCAATCCCTTATCCAGCTTCCTTTACTGAGTAATCCTGTTCTTTGCAAAACTAATTCTATTTATTCTAACAGGTTTATTATGTTACAGTGAATATACAAAGATACATGTGTAGATATGTACATACACTTATCAAATATTGGTGTATACTTGAATTATGTAATGTTGAATTTTCAAGCAATTGGGAGGACTGAAAGTTACTTTTACCCTCCTAACCATGCAAAACCAAGAACTAAAACAGGTTTCCCTTCATTTTGTTACTTAAGTAAATGTACCCTGTTCTGAACTTGACTTTGATGTCCATGATGCTACATAAGCTGTTAGATTAGCTAGTGATATACTTCAAAGTAAGTGGTGAAGAGAAATATATAAATATGATAGATAAGTAAATAAAAGATAATTATAACTTAGATATCCAAGCAGGATTTCAAAATATAAATAATGTGGGTTCAGATAGTCTGGTTCCTTATCACTACCTGGGGAAAAAATAATGACTCTGTAAACCCACAGTACTCATGAAACTGTAACAAAATATTGTTCAGAGATATCTACTGATTGTGAAATTAACTTCATGGGGGAAAAAAATGAATGTATATTGCACCAAAGACAGAGAAAGCATAAAATATATAATATTGCATTTACAGGGTACATAAAATCTTATTGGATCAGTGATAAATATTTTTGCTTCAGCAATTTTATTATTTTACAGACTACCTTCCTTGCGGATGTTTACAAAATACATGGACAATTTTTTTTTTTTTAAAGATTTTATTTATTTATTTGACAGAGACAGCGAGAGCAGGAACACAAGCAGGGGGAGTGGGAGAGGGAGAAGCAGGCTTCCCGCTGAGCAGGGAGCCCGATGTGGGACTCGATCCCAGGACTCCGGGATCATGACCTGAGCCGAAGGCAGCGGCTTAACGACTGAGCCACCCAGGCGCCCCACATGGACAATTTATTAATCAGCATTAAAACACAACGATTTTAAATCCTGTAGCATGAAATGTGTGCAAAGCAGCCACTCTAAAAAAATATTTAGTTAATGGGATAGTTTTTCATTTAAAAGTTATTTTGTCTGAATAAAGTTCTCTAAACATAGAGACAACATTTATGAAGATTGGAAGACTCTTGTTCAGAAAATATGTACAAATAAAAGGTATTTTGCTTTTGATACTAATCACATTTTAAAATACATTGATGTACACATTAAATATTGAATAGCAAATTTTTATTATTTATGACAGTCAGATATTTGCACTTTTTCGTCTGATTCCTGAAGATTTAATTCTTTTTTTATTATTCTTAGTTCTTATCACTTCAGGCAATCAGATTCTACTCCGGTGCTACTGGTTCACAAGAATGTCAAGGAGCTATTTAACTTCCTATTTAACACTCATATGGTTCATTTGGAATGATGAGAATGTGCTTATTATTTTATGAATGAATTATTCATTACTAAAGACAACACAACCCATGAATACAAGCAAGTAGTATTAATCAAGGAAGACTTATGGTCATAAAGCCATCATATTTAAAACCTTAAGACAAAGAAGAGGAAAATGAAAAATTTTTAAATGCAATGAGCTGAAAAATGAACCAAAAAAACCTATGTATCTTGAATTCTTCCTCAAGCATCATATATAATTCATGACATCTCACAAATCTCATATTTCTAATGATTTAAATTCTTATTAGCCACTCTATTAATTAGCACCTCAGCACACCGCAATCTTTAAAACTGAATTCAGCTTTCTCATCTCTACTTCAGATTTAAGAGATTCAAAACTATGATCCACATTCTCTTCAAAGCAATTTTTTTTTTCTTACAAAGAAGGCAGAACAATAGCTTGAAATATATTGGCCCTTGTTATTTGAAGAATCTAATTCAAATCCAATAATAATATTAAATTATTAAGTAGCTGAAGAGTTTCAACACTGATCTAAGACATTCAGGCCATACTGGTTTTATTTGGAGCCAGGATGATGATGTGATAATGATGATGGTGATGGTGATGATGATGACGATGAGGATTACAGCCACAAAAAAACAAGCCATGAAAGCACTACATATATATCTTTTCTCACATAATACCAATGAGGTAGGTATTATTATGTACGTTTTCCCATTGAGAAAATAGTGGCTCAGAGAAAATATATAACCTGTTTATTACAACACCATCAGTGTGAGATTGACTCAGTATCTGAACCAAAATGTGTTTAACAGAACTTGTATTATTTTTACTTTGCTGAACTATTTCCAAGGGTCCATACTTTAAGATCAAACATAGTAGATTAAATAATTACATTTATCTTTGCTCTCTCCAAAATCCCACTAAAAGTACAGTAAAGACAGGGGTGGAAAGCATAGACCCAAGAAGACAAAGAGAAGAGGAGGAGATAATATATTAAAGAAGTAAATATTTAGAAACTAAAAATCAGGGATGCCTGGGTGGCTCAGTCAGTTAAGCGTCTGCCTTCAGCTCAGGTCATGATCCCAGGATCCTGGGATTGAGTCCCACATCGGCTCCTTGCTTGGTGGGGAGCCTGCTTCTCCCTCTGCCTACTACTCTCCCCTGCTTTGTTCTCTCTCTCTCTCTGTCACATAAATAAATAAAATATTTTAAAAAATAGAAAATAAAAAGCAGATGGAAGGTAATTGGTATGGCAGCTAGGAAAAAGGAAATTCCTGTTAGAAAGCCCTGAAAAGATTAAGGCCAAAATATGGGGTCAGGGCTAAAAAAAATAAAATTAAAAAAAATTAATGTAAAAAATATTTTTAAGTAGAAAACCTTAATATCCCCCACCCCTTAAATCCCTTACCTTACATTTCCCACTTAGGCAATTACTGTCTCAACCTAGCAGGGGATCCCGGTTTTAGAGAGATTGAACCTGAAAAAAATCTAGTCTTAAGAACATGGGCACAATTTAGGGTGGAAGAAAGATGCTAGCTTGAAAAAAGAAGATGAAACATTCACATCTGAAACAGTTAAATCCCTCTCAGGCCCACCTACCGCTCAAGTTCCCAGAATAGCAGCTAGTTAGCTTAGATCGCACCACCACCACCAAACTCATACCTACCTTACCTTGGATTGGAGTATTCTTCTCTGGAATAAGTGACCAGCCCCAGAAAAAAGCCCTTTGGTTACTGCACTTTGTTTCCTCAGGAAAACAGTCGTATTTACTCAACCACTCTATGGATTTTCATATATCAATTTAAAGTCTTTTTGTCTGATTGTAGTATGGCTGGCTGCTTCATCTCACTTATGATTGCTGCTTGCATGATAAATCCTTTTATTTAGCTTTTATTTTCAACCTATTTATATCTTTAAATCTAAAGTGTATCTCCTATGGACAGCATATAGTTGAGTCCTGGGTTTTTTTATGCAATTTGATACTATCTGACTTGATTATTTAGTTCATTCATATTTGATATTATTGTGCATATAGTTAGATTTATATCTGCCATTTTACATTTTGTTCTCTATGTGATTCCTATCATTTTTGTCCCTCCTTCACTGCCTTCTTTTGTATTAAATAGGTACTATCCAGTAACATTTTAATTCTTTTAATAATTTTTAATTATATCTTTTAAAATTATTTTCTTAGTGATTGCTCTGGAGCTTTATATATCTTAACTTCCAAAATCTACTTCAGATTTATACTAACTTGACTCCAATGAAATATAACAATTTTATTCATATATAGCTTCATCCTCCCCCATTTTTGTGCTCTTATTATTATTATACATATTACATACTTATATGTTACAGAACCTATAATAACGTTAGTATAATTATTACATTTTATAATCTTATATCTTTTAAAGATAAGGGAAGAAAGAAGAACAAATATGTATTTTGGAGTTTGTATATTAATCTTCCTATTTGTCATTTTTAATTCTCTTCATTTTTTTCCCTGTGCATTCAAACTACCATCTGGTATCATTTCCTTGCTCATATAAAGCTTTGTTCCCACCCACCTCCTTTGTGCTGTTTTTGATAAATATATTACATTTCTATATGCTATAACCTCAATGATATAATTATATATACATATATTGTTTTATGCAAGTACTTTTAAATTAGTTTTTTAAAAAGGAAAATAAATATGCAATTATACTCTCATATGTAATTACCCACATAACTGCCCCTACTGACACTTTTTTGCTTGTGTATGTGGATTGGAATTACTGTAAGGTGTCACTTGCTTTCAGCCCAAAGTACTTTCTTTAGTATTTTTGTAAGGTGGAATTGCTAGCAACAAATTCTCCCAGTTTTGCTTATCTGAGAACGTCTTTATTTTACCTTAATTATTGAAACTTAACCTTGCTAAATATAAGATTCTTAGCTGACACTTTTGTTTTGTTTTTAACTTTCATCACTTTGAATATGTTGAATATGCTGCCCCACTAACTTCTGGCCTCCATTGTTTCAGAGGAAAAGTTAGCTGTTAATTTTATTGGGATTTGCTTATATATATGAATCATTTTTCTCTTACTGCTTTCAAGGTTTTTTGACTTTCAGCATCTTGGCTATGTATCTGGGTATGATTATCTTTGCATTTATCCTACTTCAAGTTAGTTAAGCTGTTTGGATGTATAGATGATTGTTTTCAGCAAATTTAGGAAATGTAAGGAGATAGCATTATGGGTACTATTTTTTTTTTAATTTTTATTTATATATTTTAGAGAGAGAAAGCACGAGCAGGAGGGGCAGGGGAGATGGAGAGATAATCTCAAGTAGACTCCACCCTGAGCGTGGAGCCCCACGTGGGGCTTAATCCCTTTACCATGAGATCACAACCTGAGCGGAAACGAAGAGTCAGACACTCGACCCATTGCACCACCCAGGCGCCCCAGGAGTGCGACTCTTAAAAGATGGTAAAGAAAGGCCAATCTTGGGATGTAAAATATGACCAGACATGAATTAAGTGACAGTAATTAAAGCTAGTTTATGTACTCAGAGCTTCTAATCTACTTTTTGATGTTTCTTCCTTTTTTTTTTTTTTTTTTAAGATTTTATTTATTTATTTGAAAGAGAGAGCACACAAGCCGGGGCGGGGGGTGGGGGGGAGTGGCGGCAGAACAGACGGACAAGCAGACTCCATGCTAAGCCCAGAGCCCAATACCAGGGCCCCATCCCATGACCCTGAGATCATGACCTGAGCTGAAATCAAGAGTCTGATGCTTAACTGACTGCGCCATCCAGGTGCCCTTACTTTGTGGTGTTTCTTAAATAGAAAAAGACAAAGCACAATACCAGATATATTATTATTCTATTGTTGCGTAAGATATTATCACAAATTCAGTAGCTTAAAACAACATCCATTTATTAGCTCACAGTTCTCTAGGTCAGAAGATTTCTAGGTACTGGGTTCTCTGCTCGGTGTCTCAAAAAACTGAAATCAAGATGTCAGCCAGACTGTATCCTTATCTACACTATTAAGGAAGAACTCATTATCAAGATCATCTAGGTGGTTGGCAAAATTCAATTTCTTATGGTTGTACAACTCAAGTTCTTGTTTTCTTACTGACTTGGTTGGAGGCTACTCTCAGCTCCTTGAGACCAACCTCAGATTCTAGTCATGTGGTCTTTTCTACAACAGGGAAGTTTGCTTCTTCAAGGCCAACAGAAAAATCTGTCTCCAGTCTGCAAAAAGGGAGTCTTTCTTAAGACAAGGTAATTTCATAAGTGAAATCAAAGGAGTGACTATCCCATCATATTCATAGGTCCCACCACAGCCAAAGGGAGAAGATTATATGAGGCATATACACCAGGGGCAAGCATTTGGGGGGCCATCTTAGAATTCTGCCTACAAAACCAAGTGTTTCCAGACATTTGAAAAACCTCTTATAACAAATTCAGAAAAAATAACAATGTCTTAGAAAATAAATCAGAAGAAATAGTGACAAGACAGGAAGCATAAGAAAACTTCAAAAGAAAAACTTATGATTAATATCTTCAGAGAGATGAAAGAAAACCTTGTCTTCAAGAAACAACAATAGGAAATGATAAATAATGAATAATCAGAACAGAATAAAGATATTTTAGAAACTAAAACTGTAATAGAAGAAATTTTTAAAAATCAATAGAAAGTTTGAAAAGAAAGGAAATCTTTAAGAAAATATGACAAAAGAAAAAATAGATATTAAAAGAGAAAAAAGATAAGAAAATTAGAGGCACAATCCAGGAAAAATATTTGCAATATAAAATTCTATATCTACCTGAATTATTAGTCATTGGCAGAATAGAATAAAAAACACTTTAGACATGCAATATCTAAAAAGTTATAACTCTCATGCACCATTTATCACGAACCTACTAAGGAGTCTACTTCATTAGGAATAAACCAAAAGAGGAAGAGATGGTATATAGGAAACAGGAAATTTAACACTAGAGAAAAAGGAATTCCCAAAATTAAGGCAAAGGGAAGTCTCAAAACTATCTATATTCCAGCCTAGAGAGCAATCTATATTGTATAGGTAAAAATCTCTAAGAGAGATATCTATAATTTAAAAAAAAAAAAGTTAGAAGACCTAATGTGGATAAATGTATTGATAGGACCATTATAGATTTTCCAGAAATTTTGGAGTGTATTAGTGACAGGTACACAGAAGATTTTGTACTCATCACCCCTCTCCCCTCCCAAAAAAACTAACTATAGGGTGGATGCATGGTGACCATAGGTCATTGTATTAAAGGTAATATAGTCATACTTAACTATGTAGTCCAGCTTGAAATGAATACTAAAAAGGGTGCATTTCTCAAAGAAAAGCTTCCTTCTGTTTAAGAATGAAGCTGTACCTCTCATGCTTAGAGTTGCAGCAATTTGCCATCATCTTTTTACAAGCCCAACGTCATTCATTCTCCATGCTGAAACAAGATAATATAAACCCTGTTACATAAAATGCATTGATAAAAGATGGCTCCTTTTCTCTCTTCCTAAATTCTATATTAGAGTATGTCACTCCTCTGCTTAAATTCCAGAATGGCTTCCCTTAATCTTCAGAAACAATTTGCCAGGCTTTGTTTAGCATTCAAAATCCTCTGAGATTTTACCTCCACCTACATTTTTTTTTAAAAGATTTTATTTATTTATTTGACAGAGAGAGCACAAGCAGAGGGAGTGGGAGAAACAGGCTCCCTAGGGAGCCCGATGCAGGAGTTGATCCCAGGACCCCGGGATCATGACCCAGGACCCCGGGATCATGACCTGAGCTGAAAGCAGACGCTTAACCGACTGAGCCATGCAGGTGCCCCATCCTCCACCTACTTTTAAAAGCTTACTTTATTCTCTATTCCCTGCCCCATATACTCTATCTCCAATCACAGCTTCAGTAGCTTATTTAACTGGGTTTTCAGTGGGTCCTTGTAATCATCACTAACTCTGCTTCTCTATCTATATAATTCTCACCCTTCCTTGTTCCCAAATTCTAAGCCTAGATAGTATTCAAGATTCCTTCCTCTCCTCCACACCCCATGTGAAATTAAGGACTAAATTCCATCAGTTCTACTGACAATATCTCTCCAGATCTCTTATCTATCTCAACTGCCTGTCTCCATCTCAATTTAGAACACTATTGTTTCTCTTCTAGAATATTACAGCAGTCTGTGTTTTTATTTCCTGTCTTGCCTTTTGTTCCAATCCATCACCCATACTGGTACTGGAGTGTTATAGGGGTTGTATGTTTACTGCTACCCCAGTTCAGAGAGAAATTTTTAACTTATGATATCTAGTCCTATAGTGGACATTAAGCAAAGCTTTCCTTTCATTAATCCACTACCACCAAATTGTTTAAACCTCTATTTTCTGCTCTGGTAGAGGGCTCAATTAAAATTATAAGGGCCATCTGTTTCTGGGTTCTTTGCAAGCAATGGGTTAATGGAGTTGAGGGGAAGCAAAAGCTGTGAGGCAAATGTCACTTTGAAGTGATGGGCAATGAAATGACGACTATAGATTTTAATTCTCAGTGGACAGTTACAAGAAGAGTTGGGCACTGAATCAACTTCTGAGTAGCTCCCTAGTACTTTGTACCTTTACTATTCAAAGGGGGTGGTCTGTAGACCCCTGGAAATTTCACTCCTGGTATCTTGGAAGAAATGTATATTCCTAAGGTTCATCCCAATCCTACTAAATTAAAATATGCATTTTAACAATAAATCAGGTGACACATATGTACATTAAAGTTTAGGAAGCCATTCTCTAAAAGAAAACCTTTCTACTAATCCACAGCAACTCACTTCACCCCACCCCTCTTCCAGGATTAAATGCCATTCCTTCTTTTTCATTTGTCATGGCTTTTTCCTCTATTCTCAGTCTGAATCTTCCTAGTTTCTAGAAGTGGAAAAACTTGCTCTGCTAGCATGCATCTAAATCTTTCTGTCTGGAACTTTGGCTAGAAGCTTCTTTTGAGTTCTAGTCTCTGTGTTTCCAGAACCTGTTCGCCATACTCATCAGGGTAATGTGGTAAGGGAAAAGGCCCTTGAGTTGAAGGAGCAAGAATTCTGCAAGTGCTAAGGGGCAGAGAAACTCACAGGAAACAACAGCTTAAAGTTTTGAAATTAATCCTGATACTGGACTACATTTAAACACAAATATAAGCATGCCAGGCCACACCATAAAAAGCCTTCAGTGGCAACCCGATACCCTCAAGAGAGAGTACATTCTCTTCAAAAGGGCTTGCAAGGACATATTGGATATTGATTATTTTATGGGCCCAGAAGATCTTCCTCTGATCTTTCTCAGAGCAACTATACCTCTTCAACTCTCATTCCAGGTGCTTCAGATAAGCTGGTTCCATTTTTAGTTCCATGGGTGGGCATGAATCCTAAACCTGACCAATATGAACACAATCAATGTGACTAGATAGTGACAGGCCTATGCCACAAGCCAATTCTGTCAGGCTCTGTAATAATTACAGGACATTCACTGAAGAAAGGGAGTTGGGCCAAATGACAATATGCTAGGCTTTGAGGGTCCAGCCACATACTGTCTCAGTTACATATCCATTTTTGTTTTTGTTTGTTCACAAACCTTTAAAAGTACAAAAAGCATTCTTAGCCTGCTGGCTGTCTTAGTCAGTTCAGGCTTCTATAACAAAATACCATAGACTGGGTGGCTTATGAAGAACAGAAATCTATTTCTCAAAATTCCCGTGACTCCAAGTCCAAGATCAGGGTGCAAACATGATCATTGTCTCAGGAAAGCCCTCTTCTAAGTTGTAGACAGTCATTTTGTTGTTTTATCCTCATGTGGGTAAGAGGGCAAGAAAGCTTTATGGGGTCTCTTTATAAGCATTCATCCTATTCATGAAAGCTCCATCCTTATAACCTAATTACCCAAAGGCTCCACCTCCTAGTACCATTGCATTGAGGGTTAAGATTTCAACATATGAATTTGGGAGATGGTGGACACAAACATTCAGTCCATAACACTGGCCTTACATTAAAAGAATCCAGAATTGATTTGGTCTTCAGACACTACTTTGCCAACACCTGGTAAGTGATAAAGACAAAATAATTGTCTTTTCTGATGTATTGGAAACTATGAGAGGTAAGTCTTTTCATTCAGAGAGAATAAATGGTTGGAGAAAAAGAATGGAAGGACAGAGAAAGAGAGGATCCTGAGGACATTGCTTGAACTCCATCATCTTTACTCCTGGACTTTTTAGTTGCAAGAACTTAAAAAATTTCTTTTTACTTAAATCATTCTGTACTAGTTTTTCTTTCAACTGCAACTAGCAAGAGTCCTAGCAAATATCTTTCTTGATCATGTTCCCACTTAGATCAACCAGCATCAGTTCTCATAAGAACTCAATCTCACACTCCGTGCTCCAGTCATGCATTCTCTTGCCTCTGCTAAGTTACAGAATTTTCTACTTCACTCAACAGTGACCTTCCCTCCCAAATTTGCCAAGTTTACCAGGTGTTTACGAATTCCTCCTAAATGATTCAAGTTAGAAGTCACTGCCTCTGGGAAGCCTTTGCTGATCCCTGCCCCACATCTAACATCATGCACTCATTTGGTACTATTCATACAATGTTTTCCATGCAGTTTGGATTGCTTGGATTTTGACTATTTCCCTCCTTCACTAATAGCTGCTGCTTCTCCTCCTTCTCCTCCTCCTCCTTCTTCCTCTTCTTCTTCTTCTCTTCCTCCTCTTCCTTCTCCTCCTATTTCCTCATCTTCCTCTTTCTTCTCCTTCTTCTTCTACTTCTATTTTTCTTCTTCTTTTTCATAATAGAGGCTAATATATTATGCTTACTATATGCAGGGATCCATTTTAATGTATTAAGTAATTTAATTTTCAGAACAATCCTATGAGGACTGTATTTTTTTCCATTTTATAGACAAGAAAACTAGGGTACAGAGGTTAAATAATTTACTCCTGGTTACATAAATGCTTGGTGGCGAATGAACTTTATTGAACTAGTACAGATACCCCAGCCACCAAAGTGTCCTATTTCTTATTATAACTTGCCACAGGGCCTGGTACAACAAAGAGTAAAGTACTCAGTGTACTTCCTCATCAACACAGAGCATGCATATATTTTTATTATACCACTTTTCAAACTGAATTATAATAAATGACATATATATTTTCTCCATTTCCAGACTTTGTAGATCTATAAGAATAAGCAACTAGTCATATAAATCTTTGAATACTTAGTATTTAGCCCAGTTCTTAAAAATTAAATAGGTGTTCAATAAATATACTGATAAATATTCTGTTTTTGTCATTGTCCATTCAATAACTATTTAGTTCTACTTACATTGAAGAACTTAATCAATGGTAAGCCACTGATAACCAGGATAAAACATTGCTTTAAATCAGTGGGATAGGGGTGCCTGGCTGGTTCAGTCAGTAGAGCATGCAACTCTTGATCTTGGGGTCATGAGTTTGAGCCCCGCACTGGGGGTAGAGTTTAGTTTAAAAAAAAGAAAAAGAAAGAAAAATATTGGGGCACTCAGCTGGCTCAGTCAGTAGAGGATGAGACTCCTGATCTCAGGGTCATGAGTTCAAGCCACAGGTTGGGCATAAGAACTTACTTTTAAAAAATGGTAAGCAAGGGGCTGCCTCCGTGGCTCAGTCGTTAAACATCTGCCTTCGGCTCAGGTCATGATCCCAGGGTCCTGGGATCGAGCCCTGCATCGGGCTCCCTACTCTGCTGGAAGCCTGTTTCTTCCTCTCCCACTCCCCCTGCTTGTGTTCCCTCTCTCGATGTGTCTGTCAAATAAATAAATAAACTCTTTTAAAAAATTAGTAAGCAAGTAAGTAAATAAATAAATATACATTTGGTAAATGCAACACTTACTTTTTTTACTATAATTCTAAAACGTTTTCCTTGCTTTGATATTTAGAGGCTGAAGGGAAAATACATATATTCCAAGTGTTCATCAGCCATAAAGTTACATGTATCATTCTTTTTTGTGAAAATCACTGAGGCGACCAAATCAAGGGATTAGCAGAGAGTTCTCCTTTATGATACAAACAAAAGTAATCAAATCTCACTTACAAATATGATACAGAATTTCAAAACAAAATATTAGCAAGTCAAATTTAGTAGTACATTAAAAGAATAAGTAATTATTATCTTTTAAATTTTTTTACATTGCAGAGAAAAGAGACATGATGAGTAGTTTCTTCAACAAATGGTTTTGGGAACACTGGACAGCTACATGCAAAAAAATTAAATTGGACCACTTTCTTCAACATACACAAAAGTAAACTCAAAGTGGATTAAAGACCTGTGAGACCTGAAACCATAAAATTCCTAAAAGAAAACACAGGCAATAATTTCTTTGACATTGGCCATAGAAACATTTTTTTTTCTAGATATGTCTTCTCTAACAAGGGAGACAAAAGCAAAATAAACTACTGGGACTATACCAAAATAAAAACCTTTTGCACAGAGAAGGAAACCATCAACAAAATAAACAACCTAATGAATGGGAGGAGATATTTGCAAATGATATATTCAATAAGTGGTTAATATCCAAAATATGAGAAACTTCAACAACTCAACACACACAAAAAAAACAAATAATCCAATTAAAAATGAGCAAAGGACATGAATAGACATTTTCCCAAAGAAGACATACAGATAGTTAACAGACATATGAAAAGATGCGCATCATTAATCATCAGGGAAATGCAAATCAAAACCACAATAAAATATCACCTCATACCTGTCAAAATGGCTAAAATCAAAAACACAAGAAATAAATGTTGGCAAGGATGTGGGCAAAAAGGAATCCTCATGCACTGTTGGTGGGAATGCGAATTGGTGCAGCCACTGTGGACAACAGTATGGAAGTTCCTCAAAAATTGCAAATAAAATTACCATATGATCCAGTAAGGCCACTACTGGATATTTCCCCAAAGCAAATAAAAATACAAATTTCAAAAGATATATGCACCCCTACGTTTATTGCAGCATTATTTCCAATAGCTGAGATATGGAAGCAACTGAAGTGTCCATCCATAGATAAATGGATAAGAAAAGTAGTATATAAATACAATGGAATATGAGCCATAAAAAAGAATGAAATATGCAACAACATGCATAGAGCTAGAGCACATAATGCTAAGCAAAGTAAGTCAGTAATAGAAAGATAAATACCATATGACTTCACTTGTACATGGAATTTATGAAACAAAACAAATGAACAAAGCAAAAGAAGACAAACAAACAAACAAACAAAAGACTCTTAACTCAGAGATTCAAAAGACTCAGAACAAACTGATAGTTACCAGAGGGGAGGTGGGTGGGGGGATGGCTGAAATAGGTGATTAAGGAGTGCACTTGTGATGAGCACTGGGTGATGTATGGAATTGTTGAATCACTATATTGTACACCTAAAACTAATATAATGCTGCATATTAATTATATTTGAATTTTAAAAAAGAAAGAAAGAAAGAAAAAAGACATAATGAGGCTACATCAGAGGATAAGTATTAATTTTAAAGAGAAACCAGAATATAAGAACAAAATAGGAATAGCCCACAGCCAGGCTTCCAAGAGCAGAGGACACATTTTAGAATACTATTGAAATTGCAGCCAGGCATTATTGGAAGCTGGACTCTTGTAGATGACTAAGGATGCTCCTGAGTTCTCACTATGTTATCATCCTTCAGCAGTAAGAATCCTCTGCTCATTTCTCCACCGCTTTTTGGCTTAATTGACTCAGCTACCCTCTAGCAAAGCTTCTACTCTTCCTATGATCTTGACTCTAACTTCCTTATAGCTTCTACTTATCATTGCATCTGTTGCCCATAATTTGTAATAACCAAATTTTTTTAAAAGGCTGGGATATATGACATATATCATGTTCCCAGATGATAAGATTAAATAATGTAAAGATATAAATTCTTGTCAGATATATTAATAAATGTAATACACTTGCAATGAAAACACATGATTTTTCTTTTAAAACATTGTGTGTTTATCTTGAAGTATATCTAAAAAATGAAGCAAGACTAACAAAAGTATTTGGGAAATACTCATAAAAATAAGAGATCTCTCAAAAAAAAGAACTGTACCATGAACTATTAAAACATTTATAAATTATAATTATGAAAGCAGTAACATTATGGCAAAAAATTTTACAAGGCTATATATTCTCTAGAAGCATTCTCTAGTATTAATAGTAAAAAAAAATTAACATGTTATTAATGAAGTACCACAGATCAATAAAGAGATGAGGCTAAGAAATAAATAATGTTGAAAAAATGGGCTTCCAATCAGGGAAATTTCCAAGTATATCTTCACCTCACCTCAAACAACAAAATAAATACCAGATAGATGAAGTTGGTAATAGAAAAATCTGTATAAAGCCAGATGTTCACCTTCAATATAGGTAAATAAATATAAATTAAAACAAAAAATAAATATCATTTTTTGCTAATCAAATTGTAACTATCTTTCATAATGGTGATTTTTATTGATAGAATAGGTGCTAGAGACAGACAATGATATACTCAAGTGAAAGTGTAATTGTCTACAACTCTTTTTAGAAAACGATTTTTTAGTATGAATAGAGAGGTTCAAAAAAGTTCAGACCCTTTCACCAGAAATTTCCCTTACAAGGAACCAGAAATGTGTACAAATATGCACATACAAAAATATCCACTGGTCTATAATTTAACATAGATTTTAAAAATCCAAACATTTGGGGTGCCTGGGTGGCTCAGTTGGTTAAGCATCCAACTCTTGATTTTGGCTCAGGTCATGATCTCAGGGTCATGGGATCAAGTCCTGCAACAGGCTCCATGCTCAGCACAGAGTCTGCTTGAGGAATCTCTCTCTCTCCTTCCCCATTTGCCCCTCTCTCTCTCTCTCTGTTCTCTCTCTCTCAAATAAATAAATCTTTATTTTAAAAAATTAAAATATTAAAAATAAAAATAAAGTTCAAACATTCAAATATAAAAGATTATTTTATAAGGACAGTATAATACTTTTATTAGGATAAAAGTTACTAATAATTATAGATTTCCTTAAATACTTAAATATCTCTTAAAATTTGATAAATAAGTCACTCATAATTAAAATACTATCTTGTCAGAGAATGATAATTCCAGATAGTTTAGTATAATAGATTGCGCTTTTAATTAACACCATTTACTATTTTGGGAACATTATACATAGTATTCCTACTTTCTGGGCTCCGCTTTCCAGTAAGCAATGAGGGGCAGGAGGGGAGAGGCCTAACTCTATGATGGTTTTGAGGATTATATAAGATGATTATAGATGTTCAAGAAATGTTATAGCTCTCTCTCCATTCTCCTCCCAATTTTTCCTTGAGAAATATATCTAATAAAAATGTGTGTATGTTTTTCAGTTGAGTTATACTACATTTATATAGCATCATATAAATCTGGATACCCAGTTTTACTTAGGGAACAATTGAGACAAGAAATCTGGTCATTTGTCCCTAGTCACACAAGCACTAAGTGGCAGATCTGAGATGAGGAGCCAGGTCTCCTGGATCTCGGTTTATTGCTGTAGAGCACGCATGAAATATCAGTGCTGAAACTGAGGTAGCCTGTAAATACCTGAATGCCTAAAGGACATCTTCCCATGTTTAAACAATTACCTTCTTGTTTCTGTTATCTATGAAGCGTCCTGACTTGGATGTGCCCCAAATTATTGTCTTGATTCTGTTTTGATTTTAATAGGGATTCAAATGCCGGCAATAATAAGGCCTGCTGGCATTTGAAATGCAGGAGTCGATTTTCTTGACCATTTAGATTGGGTACCTTTATAAGGAGGAGACTGATGGTTATGGAGAAGAATTTATGCCAAAAAGACCTGGCATTTATTTAAAAAACAGTGGGTGAATTGATCCCTATTAACTAAGAGTTAGTTTTAAAGACCAAATAGGGGCGCCTGGGTGGCTCAGTCAAGCGTCTGCCTTCGGCTCAGGTCATGATCCCAGGGTCCTGGGATCGAGCCCCGCATCGGGCTCCCTGCTCGACAGGAAGCCTGTTTCTCCCTCTCCCACTCCCCCTGCTTGTGATCCTGCTCTCACTGTGTCTCTCTCTGTCAAATAAATAAATAAAATCTTTAAAAAAAAATAAATAAAGACCAAATAACCCTAGGAATATATTTGCTGGATATTTTTGAAGATTTTTTATGACCATAAAGATTATTACAGCATCATCATCTTTGTATCTGCCTACTCACCTTTGGAAAACAGGAATATGAAACCAGAATAGATTGTGCTTCACTCTGCATGATTGTTCCGAGCTGTGTGGGAGAACTGTGTGTGTTCTTTCTTGCATATCTCTGTGAAAATACATTTTAGTGATCCTGATGGCCTGAGGAGTGGTGGGCGTTGTGCCATGTGGAGTTAGTAGTGTGTTTGTGGGATGGAAAGATGTAGGAGGCTGGTGTGATGTGTCGGGAACACGCATCAGGGTATGAGTTAAGGATGAGTCAAGTGTGTACCTAACAGGCAGTAAAATCTTTCACATGTGCCCAAGTGGGCCAAAATTTATTCTCAGTATACCTTGAATTAGATTTGAGCTTGCCCATTGAAAAATTCATGGAATCATTTCCATATTATCTTTACAGTTAAATATAAACCAAAGGTAGTCATGGTAGCACAGGAAGAACTGATTTTCAAAGATACGGAAACACTGCATTTCCATCACTACCAAGAAATGAAAGCAAACTTCCTAATTTACCTCCAGTTAGAATCAATGCTGGGTTTTAACATGCTGTGTGCAAAAGAGCTTTGGAAAAACTCAAAATTTAGTACAGAATTATGTACAAATTAAATGTTTAAAATTTGTTCTTAAAAATAGAATATGTCATGTGACATTTGATCAATCAAAAATATACTTTTTTAAAAATTTTTATTTATCCATTTGAGAGAGAGAGAGAGAACCCAAGCAGGGGGAGCGGCAGAGGGAGAGGGAGAAAAAGGCTCCCCACTGAGCAGGGAGCCCAACACAATGCAGGCTTCATCCCAGGACCCTAGGATCATGACCTGAGCCAAAGGCAGACACTTAACTTACTGAGCCACCCAGGCATCCCTCAAAAATATACTTTTAGTTATTCATTACTTAATTAATATTGTTGCCCTGGGAATTTATTAATCAGTGTATTGCACATTAATTGAGATCCTGTTAATTGTTGTTAGGTGTACAAAGTGAACTACATATTCTTCCAGCCCTGAACCCCTTTCTAAATTAAATGCATTATCAGTTTTATTTTGTTTTGTTTTGTTTTTTACTGCAGCCAATGGACATCTCTATGCCTATATGTCACTCAAAATATTAAAATTCTAGTTTACCATCTGTTTCCACAACTAAACTGCAAATTTTTGAAAGGAAGTATGATAGTATATTTTTGTTTGTATGCTAATCCTAGTATAGCATCTAATACAAAGCAGACAATGCATATGGACAAATTGAGTTCATATAAAATGAACATGCAATAAATGAGGTATGTAGAAAATACCATGAATGTAGAGAAAAGGGAAAGAAAGGGCAAGTGTCTAAATCATAGAAACCTGAGTCTTGATAGGTGAATAACAGTTTGTAATATAGGTCTTATAACTCAAGTCATTTGTCTTTCTAAAGTACTATTGCATTAATTCCTACACTAATCCCCAAGACACCCTGCTCCTACCTATAGAAAGAAGGTATCTGGTGGTAGGCTTTACTGGCTTCCCCATGGAGATGGTTTCCTGGAAGGCAGTGTGTAGCATTGAATCAACATTGAAGAATAACATAAAAAGAAGCCAAACTCATTTTTCAGCTATCAGCCACATCAAAGAGATGTTTTATAACAAAATTAAATTCAAACTTTTTAAACATTGATACCCCAAATGATGTTTTATTTCATTATTCATTGCCAAATATACATTGTGCACCTACTGTGTACAAGGCAGTATTTAAGGTTTGGTGGGGAGTGAATTCTTTCCAAACTTTTTTTTATAACTTTTTGACAGAAGAGAATGTGGGCCGGGGGTGGAGGGGCTGGTAACATACCTCATTCAGGACTTCAAGGAGGACACATTTATCCCATTTTTTAGTAGAAGCATCCTAAAAATTAGCAAAAATGATTTCAAAATAAAGATAAATCTTTAGGATAAAATGGATAGACATTACATATTTTTTGTATAAACAAAAGATCCTTTAACTTACTAAGATCAGTAGTTAGCCCACTCTGATTTCCCTAAAAGAAAAAATTATAACTTTGAGGTATCAGAGAATCTTAGCACCCATAAGGAATAGTCTCAAGATTTTCCCATAACTAGCCCTTACTTACAAGGACTCTTCAAAGTGACAACTCAGTGAGCATACCCGTAGGAAAAATCTCAAAAGGACAAACACAGGAACTGCCTGTGTATACTGGTGTCATTTTAAATCTTATAGTGAAACATTCACATGAGGTCATTTTGAAACCTGTATGCAATTAATTCTTGTATAAGCCCAAGTTCTGGACCAGTCATACTGAATTCTACTTGATGCCTGGCATACAGCCATTTCCAGGTAATTTGTTTAAGAGTTGTGCCTAGAAAGCTGTGCTGGATTATCTTTTGGCAACTCAGCAAGAGTCCCCCACTTCTGTGCTCTCTCCTGCACCACAGGAGCTGTAATCCTGGGAACTACACTTCCCAGAATCTCTGGGTGAATTCCCACCAATGAGAGGTATTCATTGCAGATCTGGAAGGAAGAAGGAAAGCAGAATAATCTTCACAGAAGTGAGATCTTGCAAAAGCCTCCTGTGAGTTACTCACCTCTGTTCTGAAGCTATTCCCATCACCAAGTAGTTTACTATACTTTTTAAAACTTCTGAAACAATCCAGAAGCAATGATACAATTTCCCTTTTTAAAAAATCCATTAATTAAAAAAGATTTATTGAGAACCTCCTATGAGCCAGGTACTGGCAAGGCTCTGTTGTTACAAAATCAAATGAACATTTCCCTTCCCCAAAGGAGCTTATTATAATTTTTATAACTATCTGACTACAACAAAAGACTCAAACCTACAGAGATTGATTTTCTCTCATTTACAGATGGGGAGAAGAGGCAGCGCTGGTTTTGCTTTCACTGAATACTGAATGCAGCAATTTGATCCTGTAAGGCTGCCAAGGCAATGCCAACTGTCTATGACAGCATATGGGGGTAGACAGACACATACACAGATACAGTGATTTTGTAAGCCTCCTTTATAAGATATCAAACTAAAAATAAAAGTTTTCATCAAGACTATATTTTATCACGTTAAAATAGCCTAATTTGCCAGGCTGTGGAGAAAAGATGCCGAACCACTTCTGGCAGTTTGAAATGTGATCTAAATGTATTAGAAGATGAAATTTCTTTTGCCTCATGTACTCCAGAATCTCCTCACTGCATAGTATTACAAGTAGCATAAAGAACAGAATAGGAACGTTTGTCATGCTCTTCATTCCTGTATGACTTAACATATACCCACTTCTTTATATCAGACTGAAGAAGACCATAATGAAGAAATGATGAATAAATCATTTAAGCCAAGTGTCTTTCATATGTAGTATAAGCCATGATCTTAAAACTAAAGTGTTTATAATCCCAAAATACCTTGGGATGGATTCAGGATGTCCATCTTACATTAAATTCAAACAGGAGACACAGTCGTTTTTATAAGAGATAAACTTAGATAGCACTAAACTTTTGATGTTGGCTTTTCACTGAAATCAATGAAGAAGCCAAAAGGAAACAGAATAATTTGCTTTTCATTTTGTATTTTAGTCTGCACATTTCTGTTAATAAAAAACCTTTTTCTTTTACCCTTATGACACTACTCAAGCATGAGTATTATATATGGAATAATTCATTAGGTTAACAAAGAGATTAACAATAATGTATTCAAGAGCATTTGATGATAAAGAAAACCAGCGCTCAAAATAATCTCAGCCAATATAAGTCATTGACCTTTTCAGAACATAAAATTTCTCTCCATTAATTGCTCTGTGGATTCTCCACAGCCTTGTTCTAGCAAAATTTCTGTATTTTCCTTCTTGACCTTATTGAGACGGACCAAAACAATTACCTTTTAAGTGAACAGGCAAAACTAGAAATCTCAAACATGTCAAGGTGAAAATAAGTCATTAATAACAAATTGGAGACTATATCCAGAGCAAGTAAGAAAGTTCAACTTTAAGTTATCTTAAAAGAAACCTAATGTTTTTGTAGAATAATACTGATAGTATGAGATTACAGTGCAAATATAACCACCAAAGGCAGGAATATAAGAACAAATGAAGTCCACTTCATGGCAATGGGGTGGTTACAAATAATGCCACCCTAGCTGATGCCACAAGGTGAGTGCTCAGGATATTAATCAAGGCAATGTCATGATGCTTCCAAGGAAGGCATGCCTTCAGTTTGATCCCCAAATGGAAAGGGACATTGCTTATTACTGTACTTGAAGCAGTGAATAAATGAATGAGTGAGTGAGTGAGTGAGTGAATAAATACAATGTTCCTGATCTATCCAAGCACACACAGGAAACAGAAAATAACAGCAACTCAAATGCAGAACAGCAAACTCCAATTAGAGAGAGAAGCCATTTTTAAGTTAAATAATCACAGATACTTTTCAGGAAATACCACAGGGAAAAATATCCATGGAAAATGATAAAAACTCAATGCTTGAAACAAAATACTATCAGATGTTGGCTAATTGAACATAATAATAAAAACAAATAAAAATTTTAAAATGTGATCAGAGACAAAAAATATTCTGAAAACTGAAAATAATAATCCTAAAATAACTGCATGGCCAATTCACAAAGAACCCTCAGCAATGCTGATTAATACCCTACTTCCCATATTCTGGTGTTCATCAAATGCCTGGAGTTTTGTTTTTTTTTTAAATACAGATTTGAGGAGGAGAAGGAAAGATGGTGGAGGAATAGGAGACCCTATTTCAACCGGTCCCCGGAATTGAGCTAGATATCTACTAGACCACTCTGAGCACCCACTAAACCAGCCTGAGATGTAAGAAGATCTGGATCTCGGGGCGCCTGGGTGGCTCAGCCGTTAAGCGTCTGCCTTCGGCTCAGGTCATGATCCCAGGGTCCTGGGATCGAGCCCCACATCGGGCTCCCTGCTCCGCGGGAAGCCTGCTTCTCCCTCTCCCACTCCCCCTGCTTCTGTTCCTGCTCTCGCTAACTCTCTCTCTGTCAAATAAATAAATAAATAAAATCTTTAGAAAAAAAAAAAAAAAGAAGATCTGGATCTCTACAAGCAGAATATCGCAGCCGGCTGGTTTTGAGGTACAAAGCGGGGAGCCGTGATTCTGCAGACAGATATCGGAGAATAAACGGCCGCGGGAGGGTGCCTGGACGTGGGGATCCTACAACACCGGTGAGTGACAACCTCGCGCGCTGGGGACGGGGCACAGACTCGCAGACCGGTAGCGTCAGGAAAGGACTTTAGGGCAGCCCCCGGGGCGGAAACCTGGAGCAGCAGGGTCGCCGGGCGAACTGGGAGCGGCTGGCGGTTTTAGAAGCACAAAGGGCAGAGACGTACCCTGACCTGGAGGCAGGACTGGGAGCGCTGCGGAGGGGCGCACAACCCAGGACGCTGCAGTTTATAGCAGCACGGACAGAAACGGAGACGGTGTGGCCTGGAGAGCTCACTGAAGAACAGACTGCGGTCTCTCTGCTCTGAGGCAGAGGGTTGGAAACGGTCTCTTCTGCTCTGACTCACGGAAGAGACACAGAAAGCCACCAGGGAAAGCTGCCAGAGAATGAAAGCCCCAAAAACTGATTCCCACTGAGCCCATCCCCCACCACAGGGGGGCAGGGCAACTCCGCCCAAACAGGGTTGCCTGAGTAACAGCGAGGCAGGCCCCTCCTGCAGAAGACAGGCTGGGAAAACAAGAGGCCAGCAACCCTAAGGTCCCAAGAAAACAGGTGCATCTTGCTTGGGTTCTGGTCAATAATTTGGACTCTATACATTCCCTCAAACACCCATCAACAGAATGACTAGGAGGAGGAACCCCCAAATTAGAAAAGACTCAGAGATTATGACTTACGCTACAGATTTACAAATGGATGCAGATATAACCAAGATGTCAGAGATGGAATTCAGGCTAGCAATTGTGAAGACAATGGCTAGAATGGAGAAATCAATTAATGACAACATAGAGTGTCTAAGGGCAGAAATGAAAGGTGAATTGGCAGAACTTAAAAATGCTATCAATGAGATCCAATCCAATCTAGATAATCTAACAGCTAGGGTAAGTGAGGCAGAGGAGCGAATAAGTGACCTGGAAGACAATATAATAGATAAAAAGGGGAAAGAGGAGGCCAGGGAAAAACAACTCAGAATCCATGAAAATAGAATCAGAGAAATAAGTGACACCATGAGGCGTTCCAATGTCAGAATCATTGGAATCCCGGAGGGAGTGAGAGAGAGAGAAGACTAGAAAATGTATTGAGCAAATCGTAGCTGAGAACTTCCCTAATCTGGGGAATGAAACAAACATTCGCATCCTAGAGGCAGAGAGGACCCCTCTCAAGATCAAGGAAAACAGGCCAACACCCCGGCATGTAATAGTAAAACTTGCAAATCTTAGAACCAAGGAAACCATCTTAAGGGCAGTGAGGGGGAAGAGATTCCTTACGTACAGAGGGAGGAACATCAGAATAATGTCAGACCTATCCACAGAGACCTGGCAAGCCAGAAAGACCTGGCAAGAAATATTCAGGGTACTAAATGAGAAGAACATGCAGCCAAGAATACTTTATCCGGCAAGGCTTTCATTTAGAATGGATGGAGAGATGCAGAGCTTCCATGACCGGCAGAAACTGAAAGAATATGTGACCACTAAGCTGGCCCTGCAAGAAATATTAAGGGGGGTTCTATAAAAGGAGAAAGACCCCAAGAGTGATCTACAACAGAAATTTACAGGGACAATCTATAAAAACAACGTCTTCACAGGCAACATGATGACAATAAATTCATATCTTTCAATAATCACTCTCAACGTGAATGGCCTAAATGTTCCCATAAAATGGCACAGGGTTGCAGATTGGATAAAAAGACAGGACCCATCCATATGCTGTCTACAAGAGACTCATTTTGAACCTAAAGATACATCCAGATTGAAAGTGAAGGGATGGAGATCTATCTTCCATGCCAGCGGACCTCAAAAGAAAGCTGGGGTAGCAATTCTCATATCAGACAAATTAGATTTTAAACTAAAGTCTGTAATAAGAGACACAGAAGGACACTATATCATTCTTAAAGGGTCTATCCAACAAGAAGATCTAACAATTGTAAATATCTATGCCCCCAACATGGGAGCAGCCATCTACATAAGCCAACTGTTAACCAAAATAAAGAGTCATATTGATAACAATACGTTAATTGTAGGAGACCTCAATACTCCACTCTCAGCAATGGACAGATCATCTAAGCAGAAAATCAACAAGGAAACAAGAGCTTTGAATGATACATTGGACCAGATGGACCTCACAGATATTTACAGAACATTCCACCCTAAGACAACAGAATACTCATTCTTCTCGAGTGCGCATGGAACTTTCTCCAGAATAGACCACACACTGGGTCACAAATCAGGTCTCAACCGATACCAAAAGATTGAGATTATTCCCTGCATATTCTCAGACCACAATGCTCTAAAACTGGAACTCAATCACAAGAAAAAATTTGGCAGAAATTCAAACACTTGGAAGCTAAAGACTGCTCTGCTCAAGAATGTTTGGGTCAACTAAGAAATCAAAGAAGAACTTAAACAATTCATGGAAATCAATGAGAATGAAAACACATCGGTCCAAAACCTATGGGATACTGCAAATGTGGTCCTAAGGGGAAAATACATAGCCATCCAAGCCTCACTCAAAAAAATAGAAAAATCCCAAATTCACCAACTAACTCTACACTTTAAAGGACTAAAGAAAAAGCAAGAAATGATGCCTAAGCCATGCATTAGAAGAGAAATAATTAAAATTAGAGCAGAAATCAATGAATTAGAAACCAGAAACACAGTAGATCAGATCAACAAAACTAGAAGTTGGTCCTTTGAAAGAATTAATAAGATCGATAATCCACTGGCCAGACTTATCCAAAAGAAAAGAGAAAGGACCCAAATTAATAAAATTATGAATGAAAGGGGAGAGATCACGACTAACACCAAGGAAATAGAAACAATTATTAGAAATTATTATCAACAACTATATGCCAATAAACTGAGCAATCTGGATGAAATGGAGGCCTTCCTGGAAACCTATAAGCTGCCAAGACTGAAACAGGAAGAAATTGACAACCTGAATAGGCCAATAACCAGTAACGAGATTGAAGCAGTGATCAAAAACCTCCCAAAAAACAAGAGTCCAGGACCTGATGGATTCCCTGGGGAATTCTACCAAACTTTCAAAGAAGAAATAATACCTATTCTACTGAAGCTGTTTCAAAAAATAGAAACAGAAGGAAAACTTCCAAACTCATTCTATGAGGCCAGCATTACCTTAATCCCCAAACCAGGCAAAGACCCTATCAAAAAGGAGAATTTCAGACGGATATCCCTGATGAATATGGACTCCAAAATCCTCAACAAAATCCTAGCTAATAGGATCCAACAATACATTAAAAGGATCATCCACCATGACCAAGTGGGATTTATCCCCGGGATGCAAGGGGGGTTCAACATTCGCAAATCAATCAATGTGATAGAACACATTAATAAGAGGAGGGAGAAGAACCATATGGTCCTCTCAACTGATGCAGAAAAAGCATTTGACAAAATACAACATCCTTTCCTGATTAAAACTCTCCAGAGTATAGGGATAGAGGGAACATTCCTCAAGCTCATAAAATCCATCTATGAAAAACCCACAGCAAATATCATCGTCAATGGGGAAAAGCTGAGAGCCTCTCCCTTAAGATCAGGAACACGTCAAGGATGCCCACTCTCGCCACTATTGTTCAACATAGTACTAGAAGTCCTAGCAACAGCAATCAGACAACAAAAAGAAATAAAAGTATTCAAATTGGCAAAGAAGAAGTCAAACTCTCTCTTTTCGCAGATGACATAATACTTTATGTGGAAAACCCAAAAGACTCCACCCCCAAATTACTGGAACTCATACAGCAATTCAGTAATGTGGCAGGATACAAAATCAATGCACAGAAATCAGTTGCTTTCTTATACACTAACAACGCAACTGTAGAAAGAGAAATTAGAGAAATGATTCCATTTACAATAGGGCCAAAAACCACAAGATACCTCAGAATAAACCTAACCAAAGAGGTAAAGGATCTATACTCTAGGAACTACAGAACACTCATGAAAGAAATTGAAGAAGACACAAAAAGATGGAAAAATATTCCATGCTCATGGATCGGAAGAATAAACATTGTTAAAATGTCTATGCTACCCAGAGCAATCTATACCTTCAATGCCATCCCAATCAAAATTCCAATGACATTTTTGAAAGTGCTGGAACAAACAATCCTAAAATTTGTATGGAATCAGAAAAGACCCCGAACCGCCATGGAAATGTTGAAAAAGAAAAACAAAGCTGGGGGCATCACGTTGCCCGATTTCAAGCTATATTACAAAGCTATGATAACCAAGACAGCATGGTACTGGCACAAAAACAGACATATAGACCAATGGAACAGAATAGAGAACCCAGATATGGATCTTCAACTCTATGGTCAAATAATCTTTGACAAAGCAGGAAAAAACATGCCATGGAAAAAAGACAGTCTCTTCAATAAATGGTGCTGGGAAAATTGGACAGTCACATGCAGAAGAATGAAACTCGACCATTCTCTAACACCATTCACAAAGATAAATTCAAAGTGGATGAAAGACCTCAATGTGAGACAGGAATCCATCAAAATCCTAGAGGAGAACATAGGCAGTAACCTCTTGGACATCGGCCACAGCAACTTCTTTCAAGATACATCTCCAAAAGCTAGTGAAACAAAAGCAAAAATGAACTTTTGGGACTTCATCAAGATAAAAAGCTTCTGCACAGCAAAGGAAACAGTCAACAAAACAAAGATGCAACCCACAGAATGGGAGAAGATATTCGCAAATGACACTACAGATAAAGGGCTTGTATCCAAGATCTATAAGCAACTTCTCAAACTCAACACCCAAAAAACAAATAATCAAGTCAAAAAGTGGGCAGAAGAGATGAAAAGACACTTCTCTGAAGAAGACATACAAATGGCTAACAGACACATGAAAAAATGTTCATCATCATTAGCCATCAGGGAAATCCAAATCAAAACCACACTGAGATACCACCTTACACCAGTTAGAATGGCAAAAATGGACAGGGCGAGAAACAACAAATGTTGGAGATGTTGTGGAGAAAGGTGAACCCTCTTACACTGTAGGTGGGAATGCAAGTTGGTACAGCCACTTTGGAAAACAGTGTGGAGGTTCCTCAAAAAGTTAAAAATAGAGCTACCCTATGACCCAGCAATTGCACTACTGGGTATTTACCCCAAACACACAGATGTAGTGAAAAGAAGGGCCATATGCACCCCAATGTTCATAGCAACAATGTCCACAATAGCCAAACTGTGGAAAGAGCCGAGATGCCCTTCAACAGATGAATGGATAAAGAAGATGTGGTCCATATATACAATGGAATATTACTCAGCCATCAGAAAGGATGAATACCCAACTTTTACATCAACATGGATGGGACTGGAGGAGATTATGCTAAGTGAAATAAGTCAAGCAGAGAAAGTCAATTATCATATATGGTTTCACTTATTTGTGGAACATAAGGAATAGCATGGAGGACATTAGGAGAAGGAAGGGAAAAATGAGGGGGGTGGAATTGGAGGGAGAGATGAACCATGAGAGACGATCGACTCTGAGAAACAAACAGGGTTTTAGAGGGGAGGGGGGATTGGTTAGCCCGGTGATGGGTATTAAGGAGGGCACGTACTGCATGGAGCACTGGGTGTTTTACGAAAACAATGGATCGTGGATCACCACATCAAAAACCAATGATGTATTGTATGGTGACTAACATAACATGATAAAATAAAAAAATAAATAAATAAATAAAAATAAAAATAAATAAATAACAGTAAATAAATAAATAAATAAATACAAATTTGAAGGGGTGCCTGGGTGGCTCAGTCAGTTAAGTGTCTGCCTTCAGTTCAGGTCATGATCCCAGGGTCCAGGGATCAAGCCCGCATCGGGCTTCTTAATCAGTAGGGAGCCTGCTTCTCCCTCTCCCTCTGCTGCTGCTCCCCCTGCTTGTGTTCTCTCTCTCTGCCAAATAAATAAATAAAATCTTTTTTAAAAAATAAAATACAGATTTGTTAAGTGGGCAGGTATATCCTGAAAAAAATTTGCATATGATTTCTCAGTAACTTCATCACTACAAAGTCCACAGTTGGGAAGAACTGGAAGTTCATATCACAACCAACAAACTATTTTTATTGTTGAATATTTGAATGCCTAAGCTAATGCATCATAAAATGTATAATGTTCTCATTCCAGAGAGAAGATTCAGTTGTATTTTCCTACTTCCATGTCATTTTATAACTACTTAAGCTAAAAATTTATTTCAAGTATTGTTTTAAGTAGTTCCTGAAGTGATACAATTCTACCTGACAATTTCAACTAAAATTCTCACATTTAGAGTGTTAAAATGAAGTGAGCATCATCTCTTAGAGAATTCTTAGTCTTATTTCTATCTAGGTGTGATATACGTTACTAAAAAAAAATGTTTCCACTAAGCTTATAATTCTGCTCTTAGATACAATCCCATGCATTTATATTTAATCTGTGTAGACAATATAATAATTTCAATATAGTTTGGGCTCCTATAACAGAAAGATACAGAAATAAGAGAGAAGCTTCTTTCTTTTTTAAGTAATAGCCTAAATACAATCACTGTAATCTGCTACAGAGGCTCTATGGTATGTGGTATCTAAGCTTCTGTTGTCATTCCCAAACTTGCAAAAGTAGTAAGCCTTCTTCTGCATGGTCAAGATGGCTTAGCTCTATTTAGTGAAGAGAGAAAAGGAAAAATGACAAGATATCCCTATTATTTAAGGACACGACCTCAAAGGTGCAACAAAAATTTGTACCCATATTCTATTTAGCAAAGATTAGTTATATGATCATATATGGCCACAAAAAGAGCAGAGAAATCTAGTCTTTATTGTGAAAAGCCATAACACAGCCCAAACTCAAGGTTTCTATTCTGTGAGAGAGTAGGTAAGAATAAATATTGAGAGATGTCTTTATTTTGGTAGCCCCCAAAACAAATGGTTACACAAGGGGATGATTTAAAATAGTGATCTTAGAAGCACAAATTTTAAAAATGGAAAAAGAAAAGGAAAAAACCCAAATCACAGAGCATCAATAAGCAGGTTACTTCTATGGAGTCCTAGCCTTTTGGGTACACTCAGAGAAATGACATGAAACATACATCAGAATCATTCCACCTGAGAAAGGGAGACTGAGGCTTTCCTTTAAGACCACTTTCCCCATTGGACAAGAGTTCCCTATGAGAATATTCATGATCTCACACTTCTTGTTTGCCATGTGCTATAAAACAAGCTTGTACCATAACTAGAGAAAGATTTCAGGCAAAAAGGAAAAGAATCCCAGCCCTTGAGGTAGGAAGCAAGAAACGCACTGGAAATTTCACTGCTAATGCATGTAATCTCAGGTGGGTCACTGGAATATGGGACTCCAACAATAACCACAATAGGCAAAACTAACATTCTTTGTGTTTCATTAAAATGACTTTTTTTTTTAACTTAGAAAGTTTGTCTCTTATCTGTCAATATTGCAAGCCTAAAAATACGGTAACAAAAGAATATCTCCTGCAAAATTTACATTTTATATGTGTTCATGTGTAAAAACAAATCTCAAAAAACTGTCAAAATACTATAATTTTTTAGGGCACATTTATATAATTGGCTTGAGTATCTTTTATATGTGAGAACCGTAATCATATTCTATTCCTCCTAGTCAAATCTACCTTTGATGACAATCATTTTTTAGAGCAAAAACTGCATGCTCTAATAGTTTTGAAAATGTAAGACAAGGATGGTTATTTATAAGTTAATATTAATTATATTATGCCTCTTTTATAGTACTCCCAGCATTCCAAACTGTACATATTAATATTGGGTTGCATCTCCTATCATTATAAAACACTTGAGGACAAGGTATTTGTCTTACTACCTTTCTAATCCTCATGGAGACAAATCTATGTATTGTTTATAATGGGTATTCAATTAAGGCTTGCTGAACTGAAAATATTCTCCCATTTTAAACTTCACTCACATAAAAAATAATGAACAAAAAGTGATAAATCCCATCTCTGCAAATAGAAGTCACTGGCAGTAAATAACTAAAAAATAATAATAGTAGCAAGAATAGGGAAAATAAAATTATTTATACTAGTAATACAATAAGAACAAGTAAAATTAAAAAATAATGTATCTTGGGGTGCCTGGGTGGTTCAGTCAATTAGGCATCCAACTCTTGATTTTAGCTCAGGTCATAATCTCACAGTTGTGAGATTGAGCCCTGCGTAGGGCTCCATGCTCAGCTTGAGATTCTCTTTCTCCCTCTCCTTCTGTCCCTCCCCTGGCTCTCTCTCTCTCTCAAAATAACAAATAAAATCTTTTTTAAAAATTAAAAAATAATGTGTCTTTTGCTGACTTTTATCACTCAGATCCTACCCTAAAATTAGTGCTGGCTGGAATTTGGTTTACATAAGGACATGATATTCCTGGCCACTTCTTGAGAACAGGATGCAAGTCATTATCATCATGCAAAGACCAAAGATATAGATTAATATTTGGTTTGAAACTTAAATATCATTAAATATCTTCTAGATAACATAACATCATAACAGAATCATAATAAAAATCTTTTCCATGAAAAATTCAATCCAAGTTTCGGCCCACGTTGAGCTCTGCTCAAATCTCATTGGCTAGAATAACAAAATGACCTTTTAGTCAGGGAAGCAAGAGGACTTCATGGACCTAAAATAATGCCATATTCAAACTACAGTACCTATAAATACCAAAATTTCTACATTTTTTTTTCTATTCTTAACTTGGCTATTTTAACACTATGTGTTCAATTTAACTCACATCTGATTAAGAAATATTTTGTACTTTATTCACAATATAACTCTGGGCCAGAAGGTAGTGAAATATACAGATTGGTTACGTAATAAACAGGAAAATACTGATATATTATAAATATATTTATATATCCATATGCATGTATATACAGTATAATAGTATTATAATGGTATAATTACGTATTTTGCAATAGTGTGTGTGTATATATATATATACATATATATATACACAGAACATATACATATATATTCTGCAATGTTTATAGAAGTGGGTCTCAGTCCAGATTCCACTTTGGAATCATCCAAGGAACTTTTCAAAAGTACCTAATGCCTGGCCCCATCCCCAATCAAAAGAATCAGAATCTCTGAGGTTGAGATATA
This sequence comes from Halichoerus grypus, assembly GCF_964656455.1. Lineage (NCBI taxonomy): Eukaryota > Metazoa > Chordata > Mammalia > Carnivora > Phocidae > Halichoerus > Halichoerus grypus. The sequence goes on from NC_135714.1 coordinate 48,397,428, forward strand.
GTAATCTTTTCCAGACTTTCCAGGTTATTCTAATGTTGCAGGTATGGTTAAGACCTATCAAAATTGGATAGAAAAAAAAAAAAACACCATATCGTTGAAGTAACATCATATCTCATTACAATTACCTGGTAAAAACATAAGGATGCTATGCTGTGACACAAGAAACTATTAAAGATGGGAATTTAGCATGCAAAATATCCTATGAAAAGATAAAACATTGAATGAGATAGTGTAATAATAGGTGCTTAAAGAGCAGATCTCCAATTTGCGGATCATTTTCCTTATCTGTTACCTTCTGGACTGAATTATAAATAACTAACCTGCTTAAAGGACTTTCAACATATAAGAGGAGCTGCATCAATCAAAATGGCCGAGGTAATAGTTCTTAATAAGCAGTTTTCAGAAGTAATGAAGCAAATTGAATTACAACATACACTTTCTCCTTCTTTCAAGAATACTCAGGATTTGGGGCACCTGGCTGGCTCAGACTGAAGAACACGCAACTCTTGATCTCAGGGTTGTGAGTGTGAGCCCCACGTTGTGTGTAGAGATTACTTAAATAATATAAAAAAAAAATACTGAAGATTTTACCTAAGCAAACTAAAAATGAAATATCAAAGCTATAGATGGAAAATGTAATTAACATTTCATGTAGGTTTTTTTCTTCTTTCAAAACTAATAATTACATTGAGTTATAAATATGAAAAATTGCATGTAAACATTGTCTTTTATTTTTAAATATTTTTAGTGTGTATCCATATAACTCAACTAAAATGCATAAGCCTTTTACATGTTTTGCAATTAACCATAACTCCTCATCCTATATGTAGCAATAAATTATCTTACAACTGAAAGAGATCTTCAGGTTCACTAATTTTCAGTTTAGGAAAAAGTCAAGGATCACAACTTCCTCAACTATGTTGTACACCTGAAACTACCATAACATTGTCTGTTAATGATACTTCAATAATAATAATAATAATAATAATAATAATAATAATAATAACTTCCTGAAGATTTTACATAGGAGTTCTCAACAAGAAATCACAACACATTGTTATCATTAGTAGTTTTGAACCATATTGCAAGTAATGTGTCATTCAGAAAATAAAAACAAAATCTTGCTAGTTATTTTCAGTTTTTTAGTGCAAGAACTTCTCAAAGAATTTCTCACTCACACAAAGAGTATCTACATTTGTATATTTCTCTCTTACCTCAATGTCAATATGTTCTTCTGAATAAGTGTAAAAGTATTACACTTATGGCTAGGATGCTTAAATTACATTTATTACTAGGATGTGAGAATGTATCACATAAGTAATTTTCATTTACCGTGTGCATTTTGATAAAACAAAAAAACAAAAATTTTTAAAAGTTCTAATATAAAGAATCTGTTGCAGATTCAAGCTCAGAACCTAAAGTTTCTGATAGTATACTCAGTAATCTTTCAACATGGACCAATAAACATCTATATGTTTTGGTGCAGCATCTTAAATGTACCCTCATAACAGAATGCTGAAATGGAAACTTCAGCTGAGACCCTAAAATGAACAGTGTCAAATACCAAAGTGGGATGTCAAACTAAATATAAATATCAAAGTAGGTGATGAAGAAACATTTAGATGAGTCTTAAATTCCTCACCAACTTGAGAACTTAAGAGAGTATAGAAAAGAAAATGGTTGTTAAAAAAAGATTTTTAAAAAGAATTTTCAGTTTTCTGTGAGTCAATAAAAAGGCCTGGAAGTTGTCCTTCAGCATGGATTCTGTACACCATTTTATCACTTGTTGACAATCTGCTGATCAAATGTACCGGGCAATCTGCCACCAGAGCTCTCCCCGCCTATTCCCAAACAAAGCTTTGAACTTGGATACTCCATGTTGGATTGAGGTTTTGAAGGAAAGATCTTGCCCCTTCACCAAAGAAAATTAAATTGAATCAGTGGGAAATTTTCCTTTGAGCAGAGGCAGCAGTGCAAACAGTACTACAATAAATCCCTATTACATTTTCCTGTTCAATGTGTTCTTTATTAGATAATAAAGACCATTTTACTGACTATTCACTTCAGTTTCATGTAAGGAGTAATTTTGATATTCATGTCATCTAGAATATTAATGATTATTTTGAACAGGGTAGGGCTGAGGGCATACTCTTGTGACATAATGTTAAATACATTAACAATTCTTTCCAGGTTGGTCTTGATATATTAATCATATCCTCCAAGGAAAGCTTTTCAACTACCATATGTCACTGATTTTAAGACCCACATTTTTTCACATCTTAACATTTCTGAAACCAAACAGTGTCTCATAATTTCTGTTGACCAGGCAATGGTCAATGGCATTGTTTCATTGCCAGCCCTTGTACTAAAATCAAAATGAGCAACATGAAAACTTACAGAATGGTTGACAGCTGTTTGGTAGAAAGTTTTGGATACAATAGTGGAGGTCTGTTTGATAACTACTGCATGACCAATTCTCTTGAAGCCGCAGAGGTCAATACTGTGTGGGAAAACACACACCTTAATGACTAAGCTAAAACATGATTCAGAAGAATCTGAATGAGAAGACATTTTAGAGATAACCAAAGAATTAATTTCATTTAAATGTTTGTTTTAATATTTATATGTGTGTGTGTGTATGTGATATGAAAAATCTACATCAAAAAAACTCTTTCAGTAAATATAATGTAACACTTCCATGGAATAAGAAAGTATTGTGTCATACTAATTGAAAATGCATTTATTTTCTTTCTTTGTGTTATGGAATGAGGAATGATAAAATTACTGATAATTTAGGTTTATAATATAAACATCACATATTAAAATTATTATATTAATTCTTATATCTTAATATAATGTGAAATATAATTATACAAAACTATAACTAGCAATCAATATAAAATATAATAGTTATATACAATAATTATTTTAATATAATTAATTGTTAATTACTTTATGTATTTTATATATTAAATATTATAATATAAAGTATTTATTTAGGAAATATAACTTTGACTCTCAAAGAACTGAGAAAAAAAAAGAACAAAGCAAGTTCAAAGTTCCCAAAAAGCAGGAAATAATAAAGACTAGAGGAGAAATAAACAAAATACATGGTAGAAAACCAAAAGAAAAAAATCAAAGAAACTGAGTTATTCTTTTAAGATTAACGAAACTGATAAAACTTTAGCCAGACTAAGAAAAAAAAAGACAGAAGATTCCAATAAATAAAATCAGAAATGAAAGAGGAGACATTACAAATGATACTACAGAAATGAAAGGAATTATGAGAATAGTAGGACAACTACATGCCAACAAATTGGATAACTAGAAGCAATGGAAAATATCTAGAAATATTTAGCCTACAAAGACTAAATCACAAAGAAATAGAAAATCTGAACAGGCCAATAACTGGTGACAAGATTTAATTAGTAATCAAAAGCCTCCCAACAAAGAAAAGCCCAGGGACTGATTGTTTCACTAAAGAGTTCTACCAAACTTTTAAAGAATTATTTGCAATCCTCCATAATTCTTCAAAAATTGTAGAGGAGGGAACACTTTTGAACCCATTTTTAAGGCTAGCATTCCCCTAATACCAAATCTAGGAAAGGATACTATAAGAAAACTACTAGCCAATTCCTGATAAACATAAATGCAAAAGTCCTCAACAAAATGTTAGCAAACTGAATCCAACAGCATATTAAAAGCATCATACACCAGGGCGCCTGGGTGGCTCAGTCGTTAAGCGTCTGCCTTCGGCTCAGGTCATGATCCCAGGGTCCTGGGATAGAGGCCCGCATTGGGCTCCCTGCTCCGCGGGAAGCCTGCTTCTCCCTCTCCCACTCCCCCTGCTTGTGTTCCCTCTCTCGCTGTGTCTCTCTCTGTCAAATAAGTAAATAAAATCTTTAAAAAAATAAAAGCATCATACACCATGACTGAGTGGGATTTATCCTTGGAATGCAAGAATTGTTTCAACATATGAAAATCAATAAATGTGATGCATTATATTAACAGAATGAAAGACAAAAATCATATGATCACCTCAATAGATGGAGAAAAAGTAGTTGACAAAATTCAACAACTTTTCATGATAAAAACACTCAACAAACTAGGAATAAAAGATTACATCAACAAATAAAGGCCATATATGACAAGCCACAGCTAAGATCACACAGCTCAGTGAAAAGCTGCAAACTTTTTTATAACATGAGGAACAAAACAAGAATGCTTCTATTCAGCGTAGTACTGGAATTGCTAGTTATAGAAATTAGGTAAGAAAAAAATAATAAAAGGCATCTAAATTTGAAAGGAAGTAAAATTATGTTTGCAGAGGACATGATCTTATATGTAGAAAACCTTCAAGATTCCACACACACAAAAAAGAACTATTAGAACAATCATATTCAGCAAGGTGTCATGAAACAAAATCATCATATAAAGATTAGTTGCATGTCTGTGCTCAAATAACTAATTCCTCTTAAGAGGAAGTTTTTAAAGCACATTTGTGATAGTATAAAAAAGAATAAAATTCTTAGGTATAAACCTAAATAAGGAGACAAAGATTTATACACGAAAAACTACAAAACATTGCTTAAAGAAATTAAAGACAAATAAATGAAAGACATCCTGTGTTTGTGGACTGGAAGATTTAATATTGTTAAAATGTTCATGCTACCCAATGCGATTTACATATTCAATGTAATCTCTATCATTATCACAATGGCATTTTTCACAAAAATAAAAAACAATCCTAAAATTCATATGTAATTACAAAGGACCCCAAATAAACAAAGCGATCTTGAGAAAGAGGAACAAAGCTGGAGGCAGCACACCTCCTCATTTTAAAACATATTGCAAAGCAACAGTAATCAAAACAGTATGATACAGTTATAAAAACAGGCATATAGACCAATGGAATAGAATAGAGAGCTCAGCAATAAACCCATACATAGATGGTCAAATGCTCTTCAGCAAGAGTGGCAGACAGCACAATGGGAAAGGATAGTCTCTAACAAATGATGTTGGAAACACTGGATATCTGCATGTAAAAGAATGAAACCAGACATTTATACTGCATACAAAATCAATTCAAAATTTATTAAAAACTTAAACATAAGACCTAAAACTATAAAACTCCTACAAGAAAGGAAGAAAATGTCCATGATATTGGTTTTGACAATGAGTTATTAGATATGATACCAAAGACAAAGGTAACAAAAGCAAGCAGGACTACATCAAACTAGAAATCTTGTACACAGCAAAGAAAACAACAGAATGAAAGTCAACCTATGGAGTAGGAGAAAATACTTGCAAACCTTATATCTGATACAGGGTTAATATCTAAAATATATAAGGAATTCCTACAACTCCCCTGGAAGAAGAAGGAGGAGGAGAACAAGAACAATAAGAACAAGGAGAACAAGAAGAAATACAAATGGCTAATAGGTGTTCAACATTACAAATCATCAGGGAAATGCAAATCAATATTACAATCAGATGTCACCTCATATCTGTTAAGATAAGTATCTTTCAAAAAATAATAATTAATGTTGGCAAGGATGCAGGGAATTTGGAATATTTGTACACTGCTGATAGGAATATAAAATGGTATAGATATAATGGAAAAGAGTATGGAGGTTCCTCAGAAAATCAAAAGTAGAATCAGCATATGATCCAACAATCTCACTTCTGAGTATTTATCTAAAATAATTGAAAAATAGATTTCCTATGAGATATTCACACTCACTTTTCATTGGAGAATTATTCACAATAGCCAAGAGGTAGAAACAACCTAACTGACGGTCAACAGAGGAATGGTAAAGAAAATGTAGTGTATATATACAATCGAAATTATTCAGCCTTTAAAAAGGGAGGAAATGCTTCCACTAGCTACAAAATGGATGAATTTTGAGTTTGAAATAAGTCAGTAAATAATGGATAAATACTGCATAATTCCACTTATATGAAGTATCTAAAGTCATCAAACTCATAGAAGCAGAAAGTAGAGTGGTTCTTGCCAGGAGTAGGGGCGGGAGGTATATGGAAATGGGAAGTTGCTATTGAAAAAGTATAAAATTTCAGTCCAGCAAGATGAAAAATGTTCTAGAGATTTGCTGCACAACAATGTGCATATAGTTAACAATACTATACTGCACACTTAAAAATTTATTAAGAGGGTAGACTTCATGTTATGTGTTTTTTAACCACAATAATAAATAAATAAATTCTGTTGTCTAAATAACCATCTGTAAAACATGGGCTATGTATTTGAGTAAATGTACATAAGTTAAATATATATACCTCATATATTATTATGAGGGTTAACTCATTAACATATATAGAATTCATAGAACAGTGTCTGGAATGTTGTTAGGTACTGTTGTTTATTTTTATATAAATTCATAAATAAGTAAAATATATTGATTTTTGTGTTATATAAATAAGTATCCTATTGATGTTTAATAAATATTGATAACTGATTGATAATTACGAAATGTAAAGATAATGAGCCAAGGCACCAACAATGCCATTAATTAAACCAACAGTAAAATTCCTCAGTGGGGTAGTTGTCTGAAAGTTGCATGATGATATCTTGGTAGTGCACTGTTCTTTTGTCACTGTTAATCTTTGTTGAAAGCAACGGCAAAAGATTACTACTATTATTATTTTCTTATTCACAAACATTCACTTAAATTTGTTTTCTCATATCCAATATCAATTTCTTTAATGACACCCAGTAATAAACTGAATATATTAACACCATGCAACTGTGTAGCATTAACTGAGATTATGTATAGGTGCCAAAATATGAGCAAGAATACTTAGATTCTAGTACTAGATTTCCCTTAGTAGCTATATGACCTCAGGAAAATTATTAAACTTCTCTGGGTTCACTTCTCTTTCTGAGAGAATGAGGACAGACAACTGAGGTGTACTTCAGGGCTAGTGTTTTTTCCTAACTAACTTGAATATAACTAGGCCTTGCCTTCTTTCTTCTATTTTGTGGAAAATTTCCATAAACTATCACATTCAAAAGATAAAAGTCCCACATTTCAAATGCACTGAAATACATTCTTACTCAAGTTACTGAAGGACAAAGGGAGATGCATGAAATGGCATGACCCAGAGCAATATGCTCTATAATCTGTCTTTGCTATTTTCTGTTCCCAAATATCCACAATGGCTTGCTCAGAAATTCTCTCCTCTCTCTAACACTATATTTGATTTCCAAAAATCTTTCCTCTTAAAATAACCTCTGACTCTTCTGCATTGGCTTTTATTTGTTATACACTCTCTCTGCACTGATCCACACTCAGCCATATGTTATGTAGATCAACTTAGCCTTTTTAGATTTCAATCAATACTTTTTACCCATTATTCCAATCAGCCCAAAAGAGCAAAGTAGGCAAACACTTATAACTTAATTCTTTTCCTTTCATCTGTATGAAATTTTCAAATGTTGCCAAAAATTCTCGCGTCCCAATTCTGATCCAATCATGCATAACATTGAACATAACCCAAGGAGTATCCTTGAAAAGCTTTGGCAGTACCAATAGTGACATTACTGCCAGACACAAGAAGTGTAATTAATATGGACGACACAATGCTTTTCCTCTTAGGCAAAATGCTGGTTGTTGAGAGTACATTGCAGATCTTGGCTAAGAAACAGAAAATAATAAGTGAGTTAGAGTTATACTTTCTTCTATTTGCGAGAGATTCTTCCATTGTGTATTGGGCTCAAAGTAAGATACAATCTTCTCAGCCAAATTGCTTTTAGAAATAAGTTGCAGGATTTGTTACCAAATATCACATTAAACAAATTACCAATACTTTTAAAAACAATCTTTCTATCATTTTCCTTCTTTTATTTTTATCTATGTATTTATCAGAAAAGAAATTGTTTCATTTTCATTACATCTACTTAGAGATACACTCTCTAACTGAGAAATTCCAATGATATGAAAAAAACTTTACTAGAATCATTCAATCATATTTCACAGAATAAGACACTGAAATGATACAGAGACCTATCTAAAGTATAGTTTGAGGAGCCTGGGAAGACGGTGGTGTAGAAGAATCCTAAACTCACTTCATCCCACAAATACACCTAGATAACAGCCACATCAGTATAACTAACATAGAAAAGAAACCAAAGTCTAGCAGACTTTCCATAATTAATCATACAGAGGTGGCTACATTGAAAACAGTAGGAAGGGTGGAGTCCCACTCTGGAACCAAACTAACCAGCAAGACTAATCACAAATGGGAAAGACACCACAAGCACAAAGAAGCGAGAGGAACAGACCCCACACCAGACACCCCAGACAGAGGGGATCTATGCTGGGAAGACAAGTTCCCACACCATTGGGCTTTGGAAATCAAAGGGGCTTAACTTCCTGAGTTTTTACAACCACTGGGGCTTAACACCAGGAACTTTAAAAATCAGTAGCCTCAACTCAGAAGAGCGCTAGGGCAATGGGAAACTGAGTCCCTGCCCTGAAAGAGACCACAGAAAAAACAAGCTCACCAAGATACTGCATAAAAGTAGCAGTTTAAAAAGAGTAGCAGTTTAAACAGAGTATAGAGGAAGATTTATTTACTGATCTCAGAACTTGCACGTAAGTGGCGGATATCTTTAGGAGACTTCTCCAAGAACAAAAGAGCTGGTGGACACTAGCCTAGCCTAGATGAGCAGACATTGCAGGAACACTTGCCATCTAGCTTGCTAACACCATACACCCCAATCCTATGTTCTCCTGAGGACTTCCCTCACCCAACCCACGGCGCTCTGCAAGAGTCCCTCCAAAGCAGCATCAGATGCCTATCATTCTTCAAGGAATCCCAACAGTACCCAGCACCATTCCAAAGTGACTCTTGCCCTGGAAAGAGGGGAAGATAAGTACACCATTTCTACTGCATCCCTTTCACTAAGCTAGGGCAGACATCTGATCTGACTACAGGCTCCCTGACCAACAAAAACCTCACAGGGGTTACACAAAGAGAGAGCCCTGTAGTTCAGGGTCATGAAAACCCCAACAAACAGATTGGGGCCGACATCTGGCCTGGCTGCCGGCCCCACCCACCAATGAAAACCTCTCAAGGGACAATGCAGGAAAAGCACCCTGCAGTTCAGTGCAACTGCAGTTCTGACAAATAGGTTGAAGACAGGCATCTGGTATGATACAGACTGGGCTCTTAATAGCACAGGGACTAAACACTGCCCACAACAGGCAAAAAAGATCATTGCAAATGACTGGACTGAAGGCAAACATGGTTCAACCATAGTAGGATGCATGCAACACGCACAGGAGACACTAGTGAAGCACCAGGTTCTGGTGAACATGGTACTTTGCACTACAGGGCCCTACAGGACCTCTTTTTCATAAGGCCACTACTTCCAAGATCAGGAGACGTAGCTGACTTCCTAATACATAAAAACAGATACAGAAATTTAGACAAAATGAAGAGAGAGAGGAAGGAACAGGATAAAATCACAACAAAAGAGGGGCACCTGGGTGGCTCAGTCATTAGGCGTCTGCCTTCAGCTCGGGTCATGATCCCAGGGTCCTGGGATCTAGCCCTGCATCTGGCTCCCTGCTCAGCGGGAAACCTGCTTCTCCCACTCCCACTCCCCCTGCTTGTGTTCCCTTTCTCACTGTCTCTCTCTCTCTGTCAAATAAATAAAAATCTTAAAAAAAAAAAAAAAAAAAAGTCCTTCCTTTAAAAAAAAAAAATCACAACAAAAGAGCTAAATGAAATGAAATATGCAATTACCCTGAGAGAATTCAAAGTAATGGTCACAAAGATACTTACTGGACTTGAGAAAAGAGTAGGAGATCTCAGACCTTTAGCAAAGAGAAAATATAAAAAAGAACCAATCTGACATGAAAAACTCAATAACTGAAATTAAGAAAATACACTACTGGCGGGGCACCTGGGTGGCTCAGTCGTTAAGCGTCTGCCTTCGGCTCAGGTCATGATCCCAGGGTCCTGGGATAGAGCCCCGCATCGGGCTCCCTGCTCAGCAGGAAGCCTGCTTCTCCCTCTCCCACTCCCCCTGCTTGTGATCCTGCTCTCACTGTGTCTCTTTCTGTCAAATAAATAAATAAAATCTTTAAAAAAAAAAAAAAAAGAAAATACACTACTGGGGACAAACAGTAGACTAGAGGAAGCAGAAAAATGGTTCAGTGAGCTAGAAAACAGAGTAATGGAAAGCAATGAAGCAGAACAGCAAAAAGAGAAAAGGAATAATAAAAAAATTACAATAGGTTAAGGGAACTCAGCAACATCATCATCATGAGACAGGGAAACTGAAGGAACCTCATGAAAAACACTGTTTTTGGTTTTTTGTTTTTTTTGTCCTTTTTCAGCTTCTATTCCCACTAGGACCTGCACCCACACTCTACACGTCTTATAGTTCTGAGAATATATTTCCTCCTTATAAAGGTCAAGGTGTTAATAATTTCTTCGAAGTCTTCCAGCACAATAGATAACATCTAAGGAGTGAAGGGTGAAGTTGTCATGTATATTTTCCAAGACCACTGACTCCAGACACCTCGATGCCAAAGCCCCTGGCTCCAAGGCATGAGGGATATAGAGGATACTTGGGCACTCTTCCTTGTTTTAACCAGTTCCTGGTTACCTGAGAGGACATGTACATCAGCTGACCAACCTTAATAAAAACCCCAGACTCCAAGCAAAAATGAGACTCATTCTTCTTTCCCTTTCTGAGTCTCCCAGATGCTCTTGTCTGTATTTGCACTCTCTCTACATCTTCAATAAACTCTGCTCTCACTTCCTACCAGCTCACATTTGATTTCTATTCTGCACAAAGTCAAGGACCAACCCTTATGGCTGGTCCTACAAGATGCCCCTCTGAGTCATCAGACCCAGCCAGCCTACATCAATCAAGCACGATAACATTCACATTATAAGGATCCCAGAAGAAGAAGAGAGAGAAAAGGGGACAGAAAATTTATTTCAAGAAATAGCTGAAAGCTTCCTTAATTTAGGGCCCAAGAGGCACAAAGAGACTGAAAAAAAAAAAATCAACCCAAGGAGGTCCACACCAAGACACATAATAATTAAAATGGCAAAAAGTAGTGATAAAGAGATAAATTTTAAAGCAGCAAGAGAAAACAGTTACATACAAGGGAAACCCAAAATATCTATCAGCTAACTTTTTCAGCAGAAGCTTTGCAGGCCACAAAGGAGTGGAATGATATATTAAAAGTGCTGAGAAAAAAAAACACCCTGCAACTAAGAATACTCTATACAGCAAGGCTATCATACTGAATAGGAGAAATAAAGAATTTCCCAGACAAACAAAAGTTAAAGAAATTCATCACTACTAAACCAACCTTATAAGAAATGTTAAAGGAAATTCTTTGAATGGAAAGGAAATGCCACAATCAGGAGTAAGATAATCAGAAAAGGAAAAAAAATTCACAGGTACATACAAATACAATAAAAGTAGTATATTAATCATTTATACAACCAGTATGGAGGTTAAAGCACAAATGAAGTTAAATTAATTATATCTATAAAAATCAGTCAAGAGATTCACAAAATAAAATGATATAAAATATAACATCATATACATAAAATGTGGGAGGGGAGTAAAAATTTAGTGCTTTAAGAATGGGTTCAAACTTAAGTGACCATCAACTTAATATAGACTGCTATATGCATAGAATGGTATATATAAGCCTAATGGTAACCACAAATCAAAACCCAGTAGTAGATATGTAAAAATAAAGAGAAAAGTACCCAAGCATAACATTAAAGAAAACCATCAAACCACAAGGGAAGAAGGCAAGAGAAGAAGGAAAGAGAGAACTGAAAAAAAAAAAAAAAAAAAAAAAAAAAACCCATAAGTCACAAAATGGCAATAAGTACATACCTATCAATAATTACTTTAACTATAAATGAACTAAACACTCCTATCAAAAAACATAGGGTGATGGGATGGATAAAGACCTATCTATATGCTGCCTATAAGAGATTCATTTTAGGAGTGCCTGGATGGCTAAGTCGTTAAGTGTCTGCCTTCAGCTCAGGTCATGATCCCAGGGTCCTGGGATCGGGCCCGCATTGTGCTCTCTGCTTGCCGGGAAGCCTGCTTCTCCCTCTCCCACTCCCCCTGCTTGTGTTCCCTCTCTCACTGTGTCTCTCTCTGTCAAATAAATAAATAAAATCTTTAAAAAAAAAAAAAAAGAGAGATTCATTTTAGACCTAAAGACACATGCAGACTGAAAGTGAAGGGATGGAAAAACATTTATCACGCAAATGGAAGTGAAAAGAAAGCCAGTGTAGCCATACTTACATTGGACAAAATAAACTTTAAACAAAGACTATAACAAGAAAGAAAGAAGGACGCTACATAATCATAAAGGGAATAATCCAACAAGAAGATATAACAATTGTAAATATCTATGCACCCAACATAGGAACACTCAAATACATAAACCAGCTAATAACAAACATAGGAAGTAGTTGATAATAATATAATAATAGTAGGAGACTTTAACACCTCACTGACATCAATGGACAGATCATCCAAACAAAAAATCAACACGGAAACATTGGCTTTGAATGAAACATTGGACCAGATGGATCTAACAGATATATTCAGAACAATCCAACCTAAAACAGCAGAATACACATTCTTTTCAAGTGCATATGGAACATTTCCAAAACAGATCACATGTTAGGTCTCAAAACAAATCTCAACAAATTCAAAAAGACTGAAGTCATATCATGCATCTTTTCCAACCACAATAGTATAAAACTAGAAATTGACCACAAGAAAAAATCTGGAAAGAACACAAATACCTGGAGGTTAAATAACATGCCTCTAAACAATGAATAGGTCAACCACAAAATTAAAGAAGAAATCAAAAAGTACATGAAGACAAATGAAAATGAAAACATAATGGTCCAAATTTGGGGATACAACAAAAGGTATTCTAAGAGGGAGGATCATAGCAATGCAGGCCTACCTCAAGAAACAAGAAAAATCAAATAAACAACCTAACCTTATACCTAAATTACTAGAAAAAGAAGAACAAACAAAACCTAAATCCAGTAGAAAATAGGAAAAAATAAAGATTAAAGCAGAAATAAATGAGACTTAAAAAACAATAGTACAGATCAATGAAACCAGGAGCTGGTTCTTTAAAAACATCAACAAAATTGATAAACCTTTAGCCAGACTCATTTGGTCTGGCTAGACCATAGAGAGACAGAGAGAGAGACAGAGAGAGAGGGAGCACTCAAATAAATATAATCAGAAATGAAAGAGGAGAAATAATAATCAACACCACAGACATACAAAAGATTATAAGAGAATATTATTAAAAAATATATGCCAACAAACTGGACAACCTGGAATTAATGGATAAATTCCTAGACATATAACCTCCCAAAACTGAATCAGGAAGAAATAGAAAATTTGAACAGATCACTAACTAGCAATGAAATTGAATCAGTAATCAAAAAAAAACTCCCAACCAAGTCCAAGACCAGATAGCTTCACAGGTGAATTCTACCAAACACTTAAAGGAGAGTTAATGTCTATTCTTCTCAAAATATTCCAAAAATAGAAGAGGAAGAAAAGTCTCCAGATCCATTCAGAGGCCAACATTACTCTCATACCAAAACCAGATAAAGACACTACAAAAAAAGAAAAAAAAACAAACCGTTATTTCTGATGAACACAGATGTTAAAATCCTCCAACAAAATATTAGCAAACTGAATCCAACAATACACCTTAAAAAATCATTCACCATGATCAAGTAGGATTTATTCCAAGAATGCAAAAGTGGTTTAATATTCACAAATCAATTGATGTGATACATCACATTAAGAGAAAGGATTAAAACCATATGATCAGGGACACCTGGGTGGCTCAGTCAGTTAAGCGTCTCCCTTTAGCTCAGGTCATGATCCCAGGGTCCTGGGATCAAGCCCCACATTGGGCTCCTTGCTCAACAGGGAACCTGCTTCTCCCTCTGCCTGCCACTCCCCCTGCTTGTGCTCTCTCACTCTCTCTCTCTCTGACAAATAAATAAATAAATAAAATCTTTTTTTAAAAAAAGAATTATACAAAAAAAAAAAGATCATTTCAATAGATGCAGGAAAAAATATTTGACAAAGTACATCCATTCATGATAAAAATTCTCAACAAGTAGGTTTAGCAAACATTCCTCAACATAATTAGGGCCATAGTGAACATCAAACTCAATGGTGAAAAATTGAGAGCTTTTGCCTTAAAATTAGGAACAAGACAAGGATACCCACTGACATCAAAATGTGAAACTTGAAACTATAAAGTTCCTGGAAGAAAACATAGGCAGTAATCTCTGACATTAGCCATGGAATAATTTACCTGGCTATGTCTTCTCTTGCAAAGGAAACAATGCAAAATTAAACTATTGGGACTATACAAAAATAAAATCTTTTGCACAGTGAAGGAAACTATCAACAAAACAGAGACAACCTACTGAAAGGGAGAAGATATTTGCAAATGATATATTTAATAAGGGGTTAATATCCAAATTATACAAAGAACTTATACAACTCAACACCAAAATAACAAGTAATCTAATTTTAAAAATTTGCGTAAGATATGAATAGACATTTTTCCAAAGAAGACATACAGATGGTTAACAGACACATGAAAAGATGCTCAACATCACCAATTATCAGGGAAATGCAAATCAAAATCACAATGAGATATCACCTTACACCTGTCAGAATGCCTAAAGTCAAAAACACAAGAAATAACAAGTGTTGACAAGGATATGAAGAAAAAGGAATCCTCATGCACTGTTGGTGGGAATGCAAACTGGTGCAGCCACTGTGGAAAACAGTATGGAGGTTCCTCAAAAAATTAAAAATAGAATTACCATGTGATCCATAATTCTACCGTTGGGTATTTACCCAAAGAAAATGAAAACACAAATTTCAAAAAGATACATGAACCTCTATGTTTATTGCAGCATTGTTTACAATAGCCAAGATGAAGAAGCAACTCAAGCGTCCATTGATAGATGAGTGGATAAAGAAGAAATAAATATATATATATGTATATATATATATATATACACACACATGCACACACACACTAGAATATTACTCAGCCATAAAAAAGAGTAAGATCTTGCCATTTCCAACAACATAGATACATCTAGAAGGCATAATACAAAGGGAAGTAAGTTAGTCAGAGAAAGGCAATACCACATGCTTTCACTCATATGTGGAATTTACTAAACAAACCAAAGAAAGAAAGAAAAAAAGAGACAAACAAAAATGCTTTTTTTAATTTTTAAATTATTTTTTTAAATTTTTAAAATTTTTTTATTTAAATTCAAGTTAATTAACATAGGGTGTATTATCAGTTTTAGAGTCGAGTTTAGTGATTCATCAGTTGCATATAACACCCAGTGTTCATTACATCAAGTGTCCTCCTTAATGCCCTTCACCGAGTTACCCCATCCCCTCACCCACCTTCCTTCAAGCAACTCTCGGTTTGTTCCCTATAGTTAAGAGTCTCTTACGGTTTGCCTCCCTTTCTGTTTTTATCTAATTTTATTTTTCCTTCCCTTAAATATAGAGAATAAATTGGTGGTTACAAGAGGGGAGATGGGTGGGGGAATGGGTAAAATAGGTGAAAGGGATTAAGATTACACTTACCATGATAAGCACTGAGTAATGCATAAAATTGTCAACTCGTTAATTTGTATGCCTGAAACTAATATAACACTATGAATTTTAGAAAATAAAAATAAGTAAAATAAAATTGAGGTTGAATGACTATTACATCACATTTCATTCTCACTGGTTAATCCGTTTAAAGAACAGTACTACGTGTAATACAAATCTGAAAGATCTTTCCAAGACTTTTAACATTTATAGGCATTATTAGTATTAACTTTAGTTGAATCTGTAAATTTACCGAAATTGCTTTTCAATCATCATGGACCCAAAGGCTCAAACATATTTTCAATCAACTCAGTTATTCAACAGTTTGTCCTCTGACAAATTGAGGGAACATAAACAAAGTTTTCTAAATTGAATACTATTTTTGATTCTATGTCTACAATTTCAGATTTCCAAAACAACAACGCGTGCCTTCCTCCTGAAGTGTGTCTTAGTAACTGGAAACATACACACAGAGTGTGCACATACATGCACACACGCACACATGATTCAACTACCTATTTCCTTTTATTCCCTGGTAGCATGTCTCTTTTATTCACAATTCTTCTGATTAATTGGATTTCTTAGAATTATCCACTAATCAACCAAAAGAAAAATGCCACATAGCTATACCAGCATGCCAATTCTGATATCCAACATCCCCCATGGCTCCATTTAAGTGAAACCATTCTATTCACAGCTCCTGATGAGGGGGGTAGCTCTAGACAGTCATGACTTGTACAACTTGTCTTAACTCCCTGAACTACAGATACTTAATTCAAGATCAACAATGATCTATAGGCTCGCCAGCAACACATGATGTTGCCTGATATAGCAAGATAAGCTTAATTAAGCTAATTTTCTCTGGCATATTGTCTTGGAGAGAACTGAGCAATTGGTAGAGGGACCTAAAGCTGAACAACTGCACATAGAAGATCAAAAAGGTATATTAGTGTTTAGCGGCAGGGAAGTTGAATCTGGGAATGAGCAATCACAGAGAGCTAAATTCAGGAGGACACAGAAGCAAAGAGGTACCAAAAAGTTGACTGGAGAAAAGGGAATAAAAACTAAGTCAAAAGCAAATGGAGAACAGAAATAAGGGGAATAAATGAGATAATAATTAGATGGAAGACAGAAGCTAGCTACTTAATGACCAGGGAGAAGATATATGCCTGTTGGATTTCTGCAATAGCATCCGAACTTTAGCTATGCTGTTGTTATCCTTGCCCACTAAAATCCATCCATTCTCCATACAACTGCCAGTGTAGTCTTTTAAATTATGCATCCTATCACTTGAATGCTTGCTTGAAATCATCCAAGGTCTTACCATTGTACTAAGAATAAAATGTAATGTCCCATATGATCTACCCAGTTCCTACTCTCCAGCTCATATTGTACCACCCTTTCCTCCTGTTCACTGAGCACCTGTACCTAGAGTGTTTTGTTTCTAGATCTTTTCTTCAAATTTCAGCTCTTCTGAAAGGACTTCCCTAATTGCCCACTCTAAGGCATCCTCATCTTATTTCTCAACCCTTCAGCTAGTTACTAACCCATCATCTAGTTTTGTTTTCTTTTTAGCACTTGTCACTACCTGCAATTCTTATTTATTTATTTATTACCTACAATTCTCTTATTTGTTTACTGGTTAAGGGCTGCTATTTTTCCCATCCAAGAGAATGTAGACAGAGAACTTGCCTGGATCCCCAGTGCTTAGAATGTTGTAGGAACTCAAAATATCTAAGAAAGGAATGATGAAAAGATGAAAGGAGAGGAAGGAGGGAAGAAGGAAAAAGGGTGAAAGGAAGGGAAGGAGAATATGGGAAAAAGGAAAGAAGTTCCTCTTGAAGAAACCACAGTGCTGCTTTCAAGTCTTAATCAGACTCATTGAAGATCTTGCTTTTCCTCCATGAGTCCTTAGATTTTCTACAGTTCTATAGTTCTACAGTTCCAGTGTTGTCTGGGAGCTAAGAGTTCATATTTTCCTAGTAGTCTGATGAACTTAAGCTTTACACTAAACTCTCACTTATATAAAGTAGCTTGCATAAATTTCAGTTCTTTCTTAATAAAAGAAGAAAAACCCTTACAGTCATAGCAGTAATGACAGAAAAAAACTGACTATTTAAGAATAAAATGACTCTACCTATTTCTTCACTAATCAAAAAGAAGAAAAAGCTCACATAATTAAATTTGTTTTTGGTTTCTATTATCCTGTCACACAAATTATTTCATCTAGTTAAGTTTCTCCTTAATAGAAAAATATTTTCATGTTAGAATGTTTATCAAATATAGAAAAGCACAAAGATAAAATAAAAATGTACCATAATCTTATCACCCAGTGAAGATCACTGAATGTTTTTTGCATGTATTTTTGTTTAGTTTCTTTTTTAAAGTTTTTATTCAAATTCTAGTTAGTTGACATACAGTGTTATATTAGTTTCAGGTATACAATGTAGCAGTTCAACACTTCCATATATCACTCAGTGCTCATCACAAGTGTACTCCTTAATCCCCATCACCTATTTCACCCATCCTCCCACCCACCTCCCTTCTGGTAACCATCTATTTATTCTATAGTTAATATATTCTATAGTTAAGAGTCTGTTTCTTGTTTGCCTCTTTCTCTCTTTGCATGCATTTTAAATAAAAGTGAAATCATAACCTATAAATTTGTAGCCTAACCTCTGACTTATTAACATAATATTCCCACATCTTTAAATATTCCTCTATACCCTTCCTTTTCATGTTTACAGTTTAAAAAATTTTATACAATATGAATAATTTTATATAGTTTACCATTTTTTTACATTTGGATTAGTTGCAATTTTCACAAATGTAAATAATACTGAGATGAACTTTCATAAAATTAAATTTTATATGTCTACAATTTTTCCATAGGATAAATCAGTTATTTATGCCTTGTATTATTTTGTCTTCTGAGTCACAATCATACAACTATAAAATACTAAAAATTCAACAATCTAAATTAATTTGAATTATACTCATTGTTTAAAAAAATGGGAGTGGGGGGGCGGAGCAAGATGGCGGAGGAGTAGGAGACCTGGATTTCGTCTCCTCTCAGGAATTCAGCTGGATAGGGATCAAACCATTCTGAACACCTACAAACTCAACAGGAGATCGAAGAAAAGAATAGCAACAACTCTCTGAACAGAAAAGCGACCACTTTCTGGAAGGTAGGACGTGCAGAGAAGTGAATCCGAGGCGATATTCGGGAGGATAGACGGCGGGGGAGGGGCCTCCGTCGGCCGCTTCTGGCAAGTGATAGAGCCACGGAGCACAAAATCGCAACTTTTAGAAGTCTGCTCCGCTGAGGGACGTCACTCTGGTGGCGAAGTGGGGGGTGGAACCCTCGCGGGACAGTGTGGTCTCAGGACCCTCGGGGTCACAGAAAGACCGGGGGTGCCTGAGTGCAGCAGAGCTCCCAGGTATCGGAGCAGGGAAGCTGGCTGCAGAGACGGAGCCCAGGCGCGGGCTCTCAGCTCGGGGTTGTCATAAACCGTGATCCACGGCACAGTCGGGCCACTGCTCCTCCAGCAGGGACCCAACAAGCGGCAGATCCGGGGAGACTCACCTTCTTCCCCCGGGAGGAGAGGTGCGGGAGCGCACCGCGGGGATCTGCTGGGTTTGGAGACTCCACCCGGGGTCCGGTGCCAGATAGAAAGGCGCGGTCACAGGCCGGGTGAGTGCGCAGTGTGGCCGGAGACCGGGGAGACGGGAGTGACTGACTGCTTTTCTCTGGGGGCTTGCTGAGGAGCGGGACCCCGAGTTCTCGGCTCCTCCGGGGCGGAGACTGGGAGGCCGCCATTTTCACTCTCCGCCTCCAAAGCTGTACGGAAAGCTTGCAGGGAACAAAAGATGCAGGGAACAAAAGCTCCCGAGAGCAAACCCGAGCAGATTACTTAGCCTGGACCGGCAAGGGCGGGGCAATTTTGCCTCCGGCAAAGACATTTGGGAACCACGGCAACAGGCCCCTCCCCCAGAAGATCAGCGAGAACAGCCAGCCAAGACCAAGTTTACCGATCAGTGAGAATGGCAGACCTCCAGCGCTAGGGGAATACTGCACATAGAATTCATGGCTTTTTTACCATGATTCTTTAGACTTTCAAAGTTAATTATTTTTTTTAACTGTCTTTTTTTCTTTTTTCTTTTTTTTTTGAATTTTTCTTTTTCCCTTTTCAACCAACATCTTATCAATCCCTTTTTTAAAAAAAAAACATTTTTATTTTTCATTTTTAAAGTCATATTCTATCCCTTCATAGTAGTTACCCGTATTTTTGGCATATATATATAAGTTGTTCTCTCTTTAAAATCTTGAGATAGTTTCTTCTAACAGATCAAAATATACTCTAAATCTCTAGTGTATGGTTTTTTTCTACTCCCCTGCCTGATCACATTCTCTCCCTTTTTTCTTTCTTTTTTTTTTTTTTAATCCTCTTCTTTCTTTTTTCAAACAACTTATCAAATCCTTTTTTAAAAATTTTTATAATTTCCATCTTTACAGTCATATTCCATCCCTTCATCATATCAACCCTTATTTTTGTACATATATAAGTTTTTCTTTCTTTAAAATTTTGGGAGGGACTTTCTTTTAACAGACCAAAATACACCCAAAATCTAGTGTGTGGCACTGATCTATAAACCAGCCTGATCATATTTGATCACATTCTGTTTTTGTTTTGTTTTGTTTTGTTCTGCTTTTGTTTGTTTTTATCTTTATCTTTTTCTTTTTTCTTTTTTTCTTTTTCTTTTTTCTCTCTTTCCCTTTCTTTTCCCACTGCTTCAGGTCTTTTCTGATTTGTTTAGAGTATATTTTCTGGGGACGCTGTTACCCTGCTAGCATTTTGTTCTCTCATTAATCTATTCTCCTCTGCACAAAATGACAAGACGGAAAAAATCACCTCAACAAAAAGAACAAGAGGTAGTACCAACTGCCAGGGACCTACTCAATACAGACATTAGTACGATGTCAGATCTAGAGTTCAGAATCATCACTTTAAAGATACTAGCTGGGCTTGAAAAAAGCATGGAAGTTATTAGAGAAACCCTTTCTGGAGAAGTAAAAGAACTAAAATCTAACCAAGTAGAAATCAAAAAGGCTATCAATGAGGTGCAATCAAATATGGGGGCGCTAACTGCTAGGATAAATGAGGCAGAAGAAAGAATCAGTGAGATAGAAGACCAAATGATGGAAAATAAAGAAGCTGAGAAAAAGAGAGATAAACAACTACTGGATCATGAGGGCAGAATTCGAGAGATAAACGATACCATAAGACGAAACAACATTAGAATAATTGGGATCCCAGAAGAAGAAGAAAGAGAGAGAGGGGCAGAAGGTATAATGGAGCAAATTATAGCAGAGAACTTCCCTAATTTGGGGAAGGAAACAGGCATCAAAATCCAGGAGGCACAGAGAACCCCTCTCAAAATCAATAAAAATAGGTCAACACCCCGACATCTAATAGTAAAACTTACGAGTCTCAGAGACAAAGAGAAAATCCTGAAAGCAGCTCGGGAGAAGAGATCTGTAACCTACAATGGTAGAAACATTAGATTGGCAACAGACTTATCCACAGAGACCTGGCAGGCCAGAAAGGACTGGCAGGACATATTCAGAGCACTAAATGAGAAAAATATGCAGCCAAGAATACTATATCCAGCTAGGCTGTCATTGAAAATTGAAGGAGAGATAAAAAGCTTCCAGGACAAACAAAAACTAAAGGAATTTGCAAACACGAAACCAGCCCTACAAGAAATCTTGAAAAGGGTCCTCTAAGCAAAGAGAGAGCCTAAAAGCAACATAGACCAGAAAGGAACACAAACAATATACAGTAACAGTCACTTTACAGGCAATACAATGGCACTAAATTCCTATCTTTCAATAGTTACCCTGAATGTAAATGGGCTAAATGCCCCAATCAAAAGACACAGGCTATCAGATTGGATTAAAAAACAAGACCCATTGATATGCTGTCTGCAAGAGACTCATTTTAGACCCAAAGACACCCCCAGATTGAAAGTGAGGGGGTGGAAAACCATTAACCATGCTAATGGACACCAAAAGAAAGCTGGGGTGGCAATCCTTATATCAGACAAATTAGATTTTAAACCAAAGACTGTAATAAGAGATGAGGAAGGACACTATATCCTACTTAAAGGGTCTATCCAACAAGAAGATCTAACAATTGTAAATATCTATGCCCCTAACATGGGAGCAGCCAATTATATAAGGCAATAAATAACAAAAGCAAAGAAACACATTGACAACAATACAATAATAGTGGGGGACTTTAACACCCGCCTCACTGAAATGGACAGATCGTCTAAGCAAAAGATCAACAAGGAAATAAAGACTTTAAAAGACACACTGGACCAAATGGACTTCACAGACATATTCAGAACATTCCATCCCAAAGCAACGGAATACACATTCTTCTCTAGTGCCCATGGAATATTCTCCAGAATAGATCACATCCTAGGTCATAAATCAGGTCTCAACCGGTACCAGAAGATTGGGATCATCCCCTGCGTATTTTCAGACCACAATGCTTTGAAACTAGAACTCAATCACAAGAGGAAAGTCAGAAAGAACTCAAATACATGGAGGCTAAACAGCATCCTACTGAAGAATGAATGGGTCAACCAGGAAATTAAAGAAGAATTAAAAAAATTCATGGAAACCAATGAAAATGAAAACACAACTATTCAAAATCTTTGGGATACAGCAAAGGCAGTCCTAAGAGGAAAGTATATAGCAATACAAGCCTTTCTCAAGAAACAAGAAAGGTCTCAAGTACACAACCTAACCCTACACCTAAAGGAGCTGGAGAAAGAACAGCAAATAAAGCCTAAACCCAGCAGGAGAAGAGAAATAATAAAGATCAGAGCAGAAATCAATGAAATAGAAACCAAAAGAACAGTAGAACAGATCAACGAAACTAGGAGCTGGTTCTTTGAAAGAATTAACAAGATTGATAAGCCCCTGGCCAGACTTATCAAAAAGAAAAGAGAAATGACCCAAATCAACAAAATCATGAATGAAAGCGGAGAGATCACAACCAACACCAAAGAAATACAAACAATTATAAGAACATATTATGAGCAACTCTATGCCAGCAAATTAGATAACCTGGAAGTAATGGATGCATTCCTAGAGATGTATCAACTACCAAAACTGAACCAGGAAGAAATAGAAAACTTGAACAGACCTATAACCACTAAGGAAATAGAAGCAGTCATCAAAAATCTCCCAACAAACAAGAGCCCAGGGCCAGATGGCTTCCCAGGGGAATTCTACCAAACATTTCAAGAAGAATTAATACCTATCCTTCTGAAACTGTTCCAAAAAATAGAAATGGAAGGAAAACTTCCAAACTCATTTTATGAGGCCAGCATTACCTTGATCCCAAAACCAGACAAAGACCCCATCAAAAAGGAGAATTACAGACCAATATCCCTGATGAACATGGATGCAAAAATTCTCACCAAAATACTAGCCAATAGGATCCAACAGTACATTAAAAAGATTATTCACCACAACCAAGTCGGATTTATCCCTGGGCTGCAAGGTTGGTTCAACATCCGCAAATCAATCAACGTGATACAATACATTAACAAAAGAAAGAACAAGAATCATATGATCCTCTCAATAGATGCAGAAAAAGCATTTGACAAAGTACAGCATCCTTTCTTGATCAAAACTCTTCAGAGTATAGGGATAGAGGGTACATACCTCAATATCATAAAAGCCATCTATGAAAAACCTATAGCGAATATCATTCTCAATGGGGAAAAACTGAGAGCTTTCCCCCTAAGGTCAGGAATGCGGCAGGGATGTCCACTATCACCACTGCTATTCAACATAGTATTGGAAGTCCTAGCCACAGCAATCAGACAACAAAAAGAAATAAAAGGCATCCAAATTGGCAAAGAAGAAGTCAAACTCTCACTCTTTGCAGATGATATGATACTTTATGTGGAAAATCCCAAAGACTCCACCCCAAAACTGCTAGAACTCATACAGGAATTCAGTCAAGTGGCAGGATATAAAATCAATGCACAGAAGTCAGTGGCATTCCTATACACCAACAACAAGTCAGAAGAAAGAGAAATTAAGGAGTCGATCCCATTTACAATTGCACCCAAAACCATAAGATACCTAGGAATAAATCTAACCAAAGAGGCAAAGGATCTGTACTCAGAAAACTATAAAATACTCATGAAAGAAATTGAGGAAGACACAAAGAAATGGAAAAACGTTCCATGCTCATGGATTGGAAGAACAAATATTGTGAAGATGTCAATCCTACCTAGAGCAATCTACACATTCAATGCAATCCCCATCAAAATACCATCCACTTTCTTCAAAGAAATGGAACAAATAATCCTAAAATTTGTATGGAACCAGAAAAGACCCCGCATAGCCAGAGGAATGTTGAAAAAGAAAAGCAAAGCTGGCGGCATCACAATTCCGGACTTCCAGCTCTACTACAAAGCTGTCATCATCAAGACAGTATGGTACTGGCACAAAAACAGACACATAGATCAATGGAACAGAATAGAGAGCCCAGAAATGGACCCTCAACTCTATGGTCAACTAATCTTTGACAAAGCAGGAAAGAATGTCCAATGGAAAAAAGACAGTCTCTTCAACAAATGGTGTTGGGAAAATTGGACAGCCACATGCAGAAGAATGAAACTGGACCATTTCCTTACACCACACACAAAAATAGACTCCAAATGGTTGAAAGACCTCAATGTGAGACAGAAGTCCATCAAAATCCTAAAGGAGAACACAGGCAGCAACCTCTTTGACCTCAGCCGCAGCAACTTCTTCCTAGAAACATCGCCAAAGGCAAGGGAAGCAAGGGCAAAAATGAACTATTGGGACTTCATCAAGATAAAAAGCTTTTGCAAAGCAAAGGAAACAGTCAACAAAACCAAAAGACAACCGACAGAGTGGGAGAAGATATTTGCAAATGACATATCAGATAAAGGGTTAGTATCCAAAATCTATAAAGAACTTACCAAACTCAATATCCAAAGAACAAAGAATCCAATCAAGAAATGGGCAAAAGACATGAACAGACATTTTTCCAAAGAAGACATCCAAATGGCCAACAGACACATGAAAAAGTGTTCAATATCGCTCGGCATCAGGGAAATCCAAATCAAAACCTCAATGAGATACCACCTCACACCAGTCAGAATGGCTAAAATTAACAAGTCAGGAAATGACAGATGTTGGCGGGGATGCGGAGAAAGGGGAACTCTCCTACACTGTTGGTGGGAATGCAAGCTGGTGCAGCCACTCTGGAAAACGGTATGGAGGTTCCTCAAAAAGTTGAAAATAGAGCTACCATATGATCCAGCAATTGCACTACTGGGTATTTACCCCAAAGATACAAAAGTAGGGACCCGAAAGGCTACATGCACCCCGATGTTTATAGCAGCAATGTCCACAATAGCCAAACTGTGGAAAGAGCCAAGATGTCCATCAACAGATGAATGGATAAAGAAGATGTGGTATATATATACAATGGAATATTATGCAGCCATCAAAAGGAATGAGATCTTGCCATTTGCAACGACGTGGATGGAACTGGAGGGTATTATGCTGAGCGAAATAAGTCAAACAGAGAAAGACATGTATCATATGACCTCACTGATATGAGGAATTCTTAATCTCAGGAAACAAACTGAGGGTTGCTGGATTGGGGGGTGGGGTGGGAGGGATGGGGTGACTGGGTGATGGACACTGGGGAGGGTATGTGTTCTGGTAAGCGCTGTGAATTGTGCAAGACTGTTGAATCTCAGATCTGTACCTCTGAAACAAATAATGCAATATATGTTAAGAAAGAAAAAAAGAAGAAGAAGAATGTAGCAGGAGGGGAAGAATGAAGGGGGGGAAATCGGAGGGGGAGAAGAACCATGAGAGACGATGGACTCTGAAAAACAAACTGAGGGTTCTAGAGGGGAGGGGGGTGGGAGGATGGGTTAGCCTGGTGATGGGTATTGAGGAGGGCACGTTCTGCATGGAGCACTGGGTGTTATGCACAAACAATGAATCATGGAACACTATATCTAAAACTAATGATGTAATGTATGGAGATTAACATAACAATAAAAAAATTAAAAAAAAAATAAAAATAAAAAAATAAAAAGACGTACTCAGAAAAAAAAAAAATGGGAGTGGGACAGAGTATATGCAGACAGCATAAAATAGCTGGTTATTTTTTTTTTTACAATATTGTAGAACAGGGCAGATATAATGACCAGTTTAGATAATAAGGGGGAAAGATAATACCTCAAAATATGCACACAGGAAACATTAGCAGGAACCTAATGAACTTTTTTTTAAATTGCTTGGGTTTTTTAAAAACCTACAGTGAGGAAAGATATATAAAGTGAAGTTGCCAATCAGATGACAAATTGGCAAAATTCTTCTTTACAATCATGGACGCCTTTAGAGTTTGTCCATCAATATATATTAAAAATAGTCTTATTAAACACTCTGAACCTTTCCATTGACTTAAGATCAGTGTCTATATTTCTTTAATTTAAAAGTGAGACAAACCAGGGGGAAGGAAGAGGAGAATAGATGGGGGAAAAGTTGTCCTTTCCATACATTTTTCAAAGAAGACTGCAGTTTGAAATCCACTGGAAGAAGAACTGCCTCATGTGCTGAAGAGAAGAGAATAGGCCCTCCTTAATCAGAGATGACACAAAATCAAGACTTTTCAGGGCAATACCTGCAGTAAAGGATAAGTATTCTGACAATGTCATTGTCTGCAAACATCTCCTAATGCCACCTGGTAAAAAAGAATCACCATCAGCAGTATCCAATGCTTATTCAGCTAGTCATGGACTAAATGACCCTTACTCAGATTTCTGCTACAAGATTTACAGAGGAAAAGAAGCTAACATTCAGCTGAGAAAGAAAAGTCACTAAAACAGAAAAGAATCAAAATAGGATATATAATCACCAATAATCAATCAATGGTATCTAAAGGGCCAAATAGCAGGCAGTAGGTAGTGATTTTCTACTGACAGTTTTGGATCTTGCCATGCTTTATGAAAAGCATTTTTTTAGATATATAAATGTTGAATGTATATAGTTATACCTAGTGGTGTCCTGAAGCTACCCCACATCTAATTATTGACGATCTCTTCCTAATTCTGCTTTTTTTAGTGACATCACATTGGTAGCTAGAAATGGCCATGGTGGAACTATTTACATGGAAATTTCTTTTTCTTTTTTACCATAGTGCCAATTGCTAATTTACCCAACATACTGCTGGAAACCTAACTGTATTTTTGTGAGTTATATATTCAGATACACAGACTGATGGACAAAGGATAAAATAATAAAACAGTCAGTATAAAACAATAAAATAATTAGTCATTAGTCACAGGCTATGCTAGCTAATGATGTTAGTATTAGGCCCAGGAAGCAAATTTTCAATACAGACCCTTCAGTGAGAGCCAAAAGGCAACTTGATTTTGCTTGGCTACATCTCTTGCTGGAATGACAATTTATAAATGCACTTTTTATAATTAATTTTACTGAAATATCTTCGACATGGAGGAAAATGCACAACTCCACAACAGTTCCATGAGTTTTAACACATGTACATTTAACTCATGTAACTAACAAGAAAATCAAGATATAAAACATTCCCTTCTCCCCTGAATGGTCTCCTGTTTCCTTTCCAATCAATAATGAAATCACTCCCTACTCCCTGCCCAGGCAACCATAATTCTGATTTCTAACATTATGGATTGACTTTATCTATTCTAGAACATCATCTAAACAGAATCATACACTAAGTGCACTTTTGTGTTTGACTTCTTTCACTAAAAATAATATGTTGAGCTACATCCTTGTGTTTTTCAGTATTTTTCTTTTTTTTTAAATAATCTTTTATTTGGAAATAATTCCAAATTTATAAAAAATTCACAAGAATTAGGGTAATAACACAAAAAACTGATATCTCTTATCCAGATTCACTTGTTGACAGCATTTACCTATTTCTTTTGACATTTATGTATGCACTCTCTTATTTTATACATTTTTAAGGTTGACCCATGAACAACATGGGAGTTAGGAGGCGCCAACCCCTTGCAAAGTCAAAAACCCAAATATAACTTTTGACTCTCCAAAAACTGAACTATGAGTAGCCTACTAAGAGGACCAGAAGCCTTACTAATAATATAAACAATCAACACATATTTAGTATATTATATATATTATATACTGTATTCTTTCAAAAAAATAAGCTAAAGAAAAGAAAATTAATATTAAGAAAATCATAATGAAGAGAAAATACATTTACAATACTGTACAGTAAAAATATCCATATATAAATGGATCACACAGTTCAAACCTGTGTTGCTCAAGGGTTAGCTGTGTACACACACACATACATATGTATGCACATATAAACATCTCCATACTTATATTTGTGTGTGTGTGTGTGTGTGAATGTAAGTCTTTATTTCTCTAGGATAAATTGCTGGGTCATGTGGTAAATCCATTTTTTTTTTTATTTTATTATGTTATGTTAATCACCATACATTACATCATTAGTTTTTGATGTAGTGTTCCATGATTCATTGTTTGTGTATAACACCCAGTGCTCCATTCAATACGTGCCCTCTTTAATACCCATCACCAGGCTAACCCATCCCCCCGCCCCCCTCACCTCTAGAACCCTCAGTTTGTTTCTCAGAGTCCATAGTCTCTCATGGTTCATCTCCCCCTCCGATTCCCCCCCTTCATTTTTCCCTTCCTACTATCTTCTTCTTCTTTTTTTAACATATGTGTTATTTGTTTCAGAGGTACAGGTCTGTGATTCAACAGTCATACACAATTCACAGCGCTATATATACACAATGGAATATTATGCAGCCATCAAAAGGAATGAAATCTTGCCATTTGCAATGATGTGGATGGAACTGGAGGGTATTATCCATACTTACATTTTAAATAATATATAAAATTTTTCTCAAACATTTGAGAAGTTACATACATCATGGTTCCTTGCCTGTATAAACTCAGTGAGCTACCTACAATTAAATATTCTCCATAAAATCACATCATATTCAATAAATTTAACATCAATAAGATTCTTTAATAAAACTACCCCATATTCTAATTTTGTCAATTATGTACTCTCAAGTATGTCTTCTGTGATCTTTCCCTCCTAAGGATCCAGTCTAGAATCAAACTTTTTTCTTTTTTATTGGGAAGTATTCCTTTGTATGATAGATTTGTTTATTCATTCCTTTGTTCAAGGACATTTGAGTTATTTCAAGTCTAAGATTGTCATGAATACAGCTGCTATTAACATTTTTGTCCACATTCTTTGTGAGAATGAACGCTATCATTCTCCTGGATAAATAACAGTAAAATTGTTGAGTCATAATAGACGTT
Organism: Halichoerus grypus; assembly: GCF_964656455.1. Taxonomy (NCBI): domain Eukaryota; kingdom Metazoa; phylum Chordata; class Mammalia; order Carnivora; family Phocidae; genus Halichoerus; species Halichoerus grypus. Next base: position 48,426,578 of record NC_135714.1, read on the forward strand.
TAACTTCATAAGAAATTGCCACACAGCTTTCTAAAGTAGTTGTACAATTTCACAGGCCCCAGAAATATATGATCATCCCAGGTGCTCCATACCTTCATAAACATTTATTATTGTCAGCCTTTAAATTTTCCCAATCTAGAAAAATGTGAAGCATTATCTCATTGTGCTTTATTTAATAATTCCCCAATGACAAATCATGTATGCATCTTTTCGTGCCTTATTGACCATTTTTATACTTTCTTTTATCTGCTCAAGCCTTTTTCCCATTTTTTATTGATGTTTTTCTTTTTATTATTGATTTTTAGAAGTTCTTTATATGTCATTCATGAAAGCCCTTTATCAGATGTATGTATTGTGAATGTTTCACAATTACTTGGGTTTTTTTTTTTTTTTGGAAAGGTGTCTTTTGATAAGGAAAATGTTTTGATTTTGATTAAGTAACTTTTTATTTTCCTGTCTAAGAAATATTTGCCTCATCTAAGGCCTAGAACTTTAAAAAGTTTTAATTTAATATGATTAGTTCTGTGATCTGTCATGAATTAATTTTGGGGAATGGTGTTCAAAAGAGTTGACATACGTTTTTTTCCCCCATAGTTATCCAGTTGTTTCAGAAATATTTGTTTAAAAGCCTTTCCTCTTTAGATTGCATAAGCACATTTGTTTAAAATAATTTGATCATATATTGTGGAACTATTTCTGTACTTTTATTATATTCCATTGATGTATTTGTCTGTGCTAATGCCAATATCATACTCTCCTGATTATTGCAGCTTTAAAATATATCTTAGCATGCGTAGAAGTAGGGGATATTATGCTAAGCAAAATAAGTCAATCAGAGAAAGACAATTATATGATCTCACTCATATGTGGAATTTAAGAAGCAAAACAGAGGAGCATAGAGGAAGGGAGGGACAAATAAAACAAGACATAATCAGAGAGGGAGACAAACCATAAGAGACTCTTAACTGCAGGAAACAAACTGAGGGTTGCTGGAGGGGAGGGGGGGTGATGGAGTAACAGGGTGATGAGCATTAAGGAAGGCACGTGATATAATGAGCACTGTGTGTTATATACAACTGATGAATCACTGAACTCTACCTCTGAAACTAATAATGCACTTTGTTAATTAATTGAATTTAAATAAAAAATAAAATAAAATATGTCTTAGCATTAAGTAATATAAGTCTTCTCACTTTTTTCAGTTTTAAGATTGTTTTGTTTCCTTTAGGGCCTTTGCATTCTTCTATAAATATTAGTATCAACTACTACTCTCTAAAAAAACTCATTTACTAGCAGTATGATTGGGTTTTCAGGGAATCTATAGCTAAATTTGAGGTAAATTTACATCTTATACAGTGAGTCTTTTAATAGCAAACATGGTGTATCTCCCCATTTATTTATTCTTTAAGTTTTCTCTGTAATGTACTGTAGTATTGTGCAGTACTTTGCAGTATAACAGTGTACTGTTGCTAGTATATAGAAATGCAATTCTTTTTTGATAAATTGATTTTATATCATGGGAAGATGCTATAGCCAATCTTTATGCTCTTAATTGATTTTTTTGACTTACTGCACTACTAGGACTTTCAGAACAATGTTGAATACAATGGTAAAAGCAGATATCCTTCCCTTATTCCTGATCTTAGAGAAAGTGCATTATTGTAGATTATCATAGATAACTTTTATCAGATTGAGGACATTCTATTCTACTAAGTTACTGTGAGTTTTTACTATCAATAAATGGTAAATTTTATCAAATCTGGGTTTTTTTAAAGATTTTATTTATTTATTTGACAGAGAGAGAGACAGTGAGAGAGGGAACACAAGCAGGGGGAATGGGAGAGGGAGAAGCGGGCCTCTCGCTGAGCAGGGAGCCAGATGTGGGGCTCGATCCCAGAACCCTGGGATCATGACCTGAGCCGAAGGCAGACGCTTAACGACTGAGCCACCGAGGCACCCCAAATCTGTTTTGTTTTGGTTTAATTTTTTTCCCATCTAGAGTGTCCATAAGATTTTTATCCTTTATTAAATAAATGTAATGAATTACATTATATGAATATAGTTTAATGAGATAAAACTTTTTAAAGATTCACAGTATTAAGTGTACAATTCAATTACTTTGATCAAACATACATGGTCAGGCAACAGCCACCACAATCATGATAGAGAACATTTCCATGATCCCAAAAGGTTATCTTGTGTTCTTCTCCCCTCACTTCCGTCAAACCATTGCCCTCATTTTAGGCTCTGACGATCACTGACTGGTCTGCTTTATATTTTCAACTTTTTTAGAATTTTGTAAATCGTATCATATAATATAAAATTTCTTGTGTCTGGAGTCTTTCATTAAAATATGGTTTTGAGATACCACTATCTTTCCTTTCTGAATTAGCATATTTGTCAAAAATCAATTAACTGTATATGTGTGAATTTATCTTTTTCCATTGACCTATTGTATCATCACAGCAATGCCAAACAGCTTAGATGACTATCATTTTAGAATTAATCTTAAAAGTATGTAGTTTAAGTCCTCCGAATGGTTACTCTTCAAAATTCATTTGACAAAGTCTAGATCTTTTGCATTTTCATATGAATTTTAGCATTTACTTGTCCATTTCTACAAGAAATTTTGTTTGAATTTTGAATAAGATTGCTTTGAATCCATAGTTCAATTTTCATACAATTGACTTATTAATAATATTGAGTCTCCCAGTCCATGAACGTGGGATATCTCTTTGTTTAGTTAGCTTTTCCTTAATTTCTCTCAACTATATTTCGTATTTTTAGTGTACAGGTACTTCTCATGGTTTATAAAATTTTTCAATGAAATCATGTTTTTATACGTACTCATTAGGATTATTTTCTTGATGAATTGATTTCCTTATCATTCTGATCTTATTTCTACTCAAAGATATGTGTTATTGGGTCACTCACAGTAAGATACCTACTGGCTGTAGCACTGTTACAGCAAAAAGAAAAGCATAAGGAGCCATAAGTGAAGCTTTTCTTCCTACAACGTCCTATCAGATCCCTTTACTGACAAGGTCTAATATTGGGCCAGCTGGCAAGGAAAAAAATTTGCAATGTGCAGTTCCAGCATCATAAAGCAGGGCAAGGAAGGATGGATTTTGATAATTAGCATAGATGGTGTAATACATAGAAAGGAAAGAGGTTGCAGTAATTTCATTGTCAATTTCCAGTCATCTGGCAGATCCAATCTCCAACCTGTATCTCTTCATCCTAGTAAGACTGTTATTTTCTGTTTAAGTTCTGTTTACTCATGCCTCATCCCAAATTGAGAAGTGTCTTGTCAGCCGACTGCAATATCTGGGTCATCTGTGGATTTGTAAGAACCTACTTGGGATTCAGTGGAAAACCTGAGGTGTGCAGAAAGACCTTATTTGGCAGGGCTTAAACTCCAAACTCCTGTCACAGCATCCCAGCAACAGCTTCCTAGAAAGTATCACAAGTACACCAGTGCACAGTATCTTCCTGAGTTTTGCTGACACCCCAGTGAAAACCTTTCCAGATAGTCTCATCACCAGTGTAGCCAGTTGCTTCCTGGAACATTTAGCCAGAATCAAAATGAACAGTGACCTAGAGAATTTCCCTGGAACCTAAGTGGGTGTTTTCCTCCTCACCAGCCTTGGCCAGTGACATCCCAGCAAACCTCCTCCACCCAGTGTTCCACAGCCACATCTTGCCTATGAAGAGTGAATTTCAGCCCTGTTGTAGGTAGTATCTCTTTCAAGTTTGTTCCTTCCTTGAGTATCCTCAACCTTACATTTGCTATCCCAATATTGTCTAGGATTCTCTTTACTAGCTAGTCCCATTTTACAAATTAATAATTCTTTTTAAATTACTAGTGTGCTTTCTGCCCCCATTACCCTGGCATCTTTAAACAACCTCAATGCAACATGAATTACAATGTTTGAAAGAACTTTCTCAAATGATGCATAGTTCAATTTAACTCAATTTAGGATTTTACAAGGTATGTTTGATACCTGAAATATCAACAAATGGACAAAAGCAAGAAATGTAGATTTTAGTTAGAATGGTAAAATTAGTGAGACACTAGGAAACATTGTTCATCCTGAAGCCTACACCCATTCTTCAAAAGTAGGGTCTAAGAAATATAGTGCAGATGTTAATGTATGAGGCTCCTATGACAGTTACACATTTGTGTTCTATTACGAGGCTTAAAAAAAAAAAACTATTTCATGTCACTTATCACAATTTTAAAATAGATGTCGCATCTGTAAATATAACTGAAAATAATATGAGGTTATTTAACAAGAGAGAATACAAAACTTCACAATCTCCACCCTATGATAAATAGACCTTCTATATGATAACTGATATTTCTTTTTTATGTGAACATGGGTTCAAATACTTCTTTCAAAGCCTATTACTCTAAGTACCTGTTTTTTTTCTCACATTCCCTTTCCCAAAACAATTCATTTTTTCCCTCCCTCTTCAGTCTCACTGCTGCTCTTTTTTTACGCTTGCTTGTAGTGGTGTTTGTTTTTCATTGTCGGTGGAAACCTGGAGCCTGGAAAACTGGTAAGTACTGGATTTAGTTTTACCCCCTAAGTACTTGAAGGAATGGATTCCTTTTCCACTGCTGAGAGGCCTTGAAACTTGGGAGGCCCACTGTTGTTTGCTTTTCTAGAAGCTTATTGACTGTCAGTGACTCTGGGAACCACCTGCTGCGGCTGGGGAATGTGATCTGGCCTCTGCAGTTCCTAGTGAGAAAGTACTCATTTTCTTAATAATAAAGTGTTTCCCTCTAAAATATTATTGAAAAATCATTGCTACTGGCTGCTGCTCTTCTCAGGAAAGGGTGCTTTCCTATCAGAAGATATTGACTGATGCAGATAAATAAACTTGATTTATCATATGGGCTTGCCAACTCCTCTATTATGCAAAGTGATAGAAATTGTCACATTAAAGATATTCTAATTGTTGAGCACATAAAGTCATTCCATTCAACTCAACAGGCATTTATGAAGTGTCTAGTAAATGTTTAGACTCATTTTAAAGCAGTAGTATTCATAATTTAAAGAACATTAGACCTTGGAGTCAAACTTTCTATATTTGAAATTTAACACTTTTATTTACTACAAGTGTAATATAGGCTGCTTTGTAAGCTCCAAATTCCTCATCTGTAAATAGATATGGTAGTATTATCTATCTCATTAGAGGAATACATAAGATACATAACATAGGTTATTTATAACTATTAAAATTTAAAATATTTTTTTAAGTATTGGAGAATTGTGTGAAATTTTTCCTGCCCCCAAAAAGTTTGCATGAAGGAAGAAATAAACAATAAAAGAAAATATAAAGCAATAAACCACCAGGTCTCATAAAATAAATTTTATAAATTATAGCACTACTAATATATGTAATGAGTATTTGGGAAATAGTCATTTCCTAGAGCTTTCCAAATAACTTTTTTTTTTTTTTAAAGATTTTATTTATTTATTTGAGAGAGAGAATGAAACAGAGAGAGCTTGAGAGGGTCAGAGGGAGAAGCAGACTCCCTGCCGAGCAGGGAGCCCGATGTGGGACTCGATCCCGGGACTCCAGGATCATGACCTGAGCCGAAGGCAGTGGCTTAACCAACTGAGCCACCCAGGCGCCCCCAAATAACTTTTAAGAAAAAGTTGAGGGACACCTGGGTGGCTCAGTCAGTTAAGCATCTGCCTTCTGCTCAGGTCATGATCTCAGTGTCCTGGGATCGAGCCCCATGTCGGGCTCTCTGCTCAATGGGGAGTCTGCTTCTGCCTCTCACTTTTCCTCTGTACTCTTCCTCTCTCTCTCTGTCTCTCTCAAATAAATAAATTAAAAAATCTTAAAAAGAAAAAGTTGAAAATGTAGATAGGCATAAATAAAAGCAGATTATAAAAAAATAATTAAAATCTTTGAATTTCTTTCTATATCCAAAAGTTCCTGGTCTCCATAAGAGCATATATGGATTTTAAAAAATAATAGCTTTTCATCTAAAACTCATGAGCCCTCAAAATCATCAATTTTTGCAATGTTACTAAAGAAGAAAATGTCAAAGTAAGAAAGTCTTGGTCCCTCCTTCCCTAGTGAAGTAGTGTCACTACCTGGTAGCAAAGCAAAACTCCCTATGTATATGGGAAAACATGAAACTACACCAAATTATATATGAGCTAAATATTTGTGAAATATATTGGCAAAACAATTACTATTTATGTTCTACTGCTCTGTGCAATGTGTTTTGCTTTCTTTTTGTTTTATTTTTATATGTCAGAGCAGGGATCTCTCCCATCTGCACCAATTACCCTAAACTGTCTGCTCCTACCCTTCCCTAAATTTTGGAGAATGGTAAGTTGCCTGCACAATTGTGGACACTTAGCAAACTAAAGTGAAATGAAGGAAAGACATGATTCACTTTCCCTAACAGTGAAATTGCACCTTTCCTGATGAATTTTTATTAGTGACTAGTGCTGGTGTTAGGTGACCTTGCAAATGACATAAAATGTGTATGGAATAATGCCAGTTCAGAGGAAATTCTGTCACCTGACACCTTCCTGGGGTATGGCTCCCTGAATATCTTTTGGGAAACTACTCTACCTTATTTCATATAATTTAGGTAGGACAGACAAGGAATGGCATATGACCTAAACCAGGCCAATCAAAATCTCTCTCCTGAGTGTTTTGTGTCTTGAGCAGAATGACATGAGTTAAAACAACAATAACAGGGGTGCCTGAGTGGCTCAGTCGGTTAAGCGTCTGCCTTTAGCTCAGGTCATGATCCCAGGGCCCTGGGATCAAGCCCCGCATAGGGCTCTCTGCTCAGCGGGAAGCCTGCTTCTCCCTCTCCCACTCCCCCTGCTTGTGTTCCCTCTCTCGCTGTGTCTCTCTCTGTCAAATAAATAACTAAAATCTTTTAAAAAAAATAAAACAACAACAACAAAAAAACAAACAAAAAATGAATGGCCTTTTTTCCACCACCTAGATATGAGTGGTTCACTCCATTCTCTTCTCACAAGACTTTCAGGATCAAGCAATTGTTGAACAAGAAACAAAATCAAAATCATCCCATGCCCCAATTGATCCTGATAAAAATAGTAATGAAGTCACATACAGTGACACAAGGAGATGTTGAGGAAGACCTGAGCTGATTCTGTAAGGAATTGCATATAAGATGGCACCAACACTTAACGCTGTATCAAGGTCATTCACATCTTACCATAACAAGCTACAAAGGTCACTGGACAGTTGGACATGTTTTACTAGGAAAATAATGAATTTTCTCTTTGTTCTCTGCTTCTGTACCCATAGGGTACTTCAGTCATATGTGAGACCTTTTGTTTAGGAGGAAAAGGAAAACAATCGAAACTGCCCCAAAGAAAGGTACCTGCGGAGACTACTGATACTTGATACTCCCCTAATTTCTCTCCTGCCAAAAGCTTGGATGTTCAGATTTTTCTGTCAGTTTTGAGAGCTTCTCTGTGTATTTCAACAAACTATTCTTTTACTTAAATTAGATGAGTAAATTTCAATTATTAGCAACAAAAAAAGCCCTAACTAATGAACATTTGTACAAAGAACATTTCTAAGTATCAAAAGTAAAAGAACACATCCAGACTTTTTTTCCAAGTTTTTTAATCCATGTTCAATAAAATGCAAACATGACAGAAAAGAATGATTAAATCCTTTTTATGGCTAAATAACAAATAATACTCCATTGCATAGATATACCACAATTTTCTATTCATAAATTAGTTCATAAACATTTGTGTTGTTTCCACTTTTTAACTGTCATGAATGATGATGCTATGAATATTTAAATGCAAGTTTTTGTGTGGACCTGTTTTCAATTTTTTTGAGCATATCCTCAGGAGTGGAATGGCTGTGTCATATGGTAATTCTATGTTTAATTGTTTGAGGAACCACCAAGCTGTCTTCCAAAGTGGCTCTGAGGTCAATTTGAGTGGACAAACCAGTCTCTGAAAATGATGCTCGCAAATGAGTTACTAGCATGTCAAACTCTCCATGATATATTTGACCCTAAAATATTCCCAGATGACAACTGTAGTGCTGCTAGAGTGTCTTGGTTCCTTTTTCTGCACCTGTCAGGAGAGGCCCTACTAATGAGAGACTGTTATGCTCTGTGATTGATCAAGTTCTCAAAAACAATTTTCTCTTCTTTCTGTTAGGAGTAGTTCTGAATATTAGATATCTTTTTTCCCCATGGAGTCAAAAAGTACCCAAGTATATATGATTGCAAGTTGAAAAATAGGAGACAGAAATCAGGTATTGGCAGTTTATCCATTTTCATTTGTGTGTGAATTGTTAATATAAATGTGGGAACATAAACATTAATGTAAGCCAAAATGTTTTGATGAACAAGTTTTAGCAGTTCAATTATAAATAAATGTGTTAGATTTTTCTGAACAATGCCAGCATTTGAATTTTTTTTTTTAAGATTTTATTTATTTATTTGACAGAGAGAGACACAGCGAGAGAGGGAACACAAGCAGGGGGAGTGGGAGAGGGAGAAGCAGGCTCCCCGCGGAGCAGGGAGCCTGATGTGGGACTTGATCCCAGGACCCTGGGATCATGACCTGAGCCGAAGGCAGTCGCTTAACCGACTGAGCCACCCAGGCGCCCTGAATTTTTTTAAAACAAGTAAATTTCTTATTGGTGGCAACTAAATGGTGTTTATAGCATTTTTATCATACAGTAGATTCCATCCATTCACTATATTTTTCCAACTGAGTTGTCCTACAGGTTTTTAACACTGTCTGTCTTCTGTGCTATTCCTATAAGTTTGCTTTGGTTTAAAATATGTCAAACCATAAAAAAAGACATTAGGCAGTATGATTATATCTTATGATATTTTTGTAAGTTTTAACATTATACATTTAATTTAAGTAATCAGAAATTTCGGTTATAAATTAAATAGTCCATCTGCATTTTTAAGATCGATAATTTTACTGAAGGACATTTAATACTCTCCCTAACTCTAAGAGACAAGAAATTCTTCCAGCTTCTAATATAACTTAAAGTATAAAGAAATAACTCCTCTAAACATTTTGTTGCTAGATATTTTTGCATATATGTCATATCTAAATAAACCGTGAACTCTGGTTGTGGAGACTGAGAAGCCAAGATGTATAAGATAAAGAGAGCATAGAATTGAGTAGAGACCTCCAGAATCTGAATCCAGGGTCTCTTACCACCTGAATAAATGTGGTCACATTTAAATACAACAGAAAAAGGTAGAGGATGATATGATATTTCTTTATAAATTTTGATCTTACAACTATATAATCACTAGTTTTTTAGTAATTATTTTCTCATATATCCTCAAAGATATGGCAAATAGTTGATATACTTTACATGTACATATATATATAGATATATATGTATATACATGTATACATATATAAGTATATACTGAAACTATTAAAGTCAATGATCCTTGTCAAAAATATACTATTTTTTAAGAAAGAAAAAAATTTCATTTCCCCATTAAAATGTATAACTGTGATCGTCATTAATTCTGGCCCTTTAATATTTCTTACTCTCCTCATGAGACCATGGTAGATTTGTACTTCCCTCCCTGGAATTTAAGTATGGCCATGTTTGGCCAACCAAATGAAAGCAGAAATGCTGTGAATCTCTTTCAGACAGAAGTTTGAAGAGCCAATGCGCAATTCTCCATGGGCTCTTTCTCTCTGTCCTAACAGCAGTGTTTTGGGAGCAGCGGTTCTCAAGCACTACTTGTGCCACCTTTGGGATGTTTGGCAATGTCTAAAGATATCTTTTTGGGTGGCATAAGTTGGAGAGTAGATATCTAGTTACCTGCACTTAGTAAATAGAAGCCAGGTCTGCACGAAATATTCTGCAGTGCACAGGACAATCCTAACCTCTCTCTGGGGCAATAAAAAATTATCCAACTCAAAATGTCAATAGCACCACTGTTAAGAAACCCTGGCTTAGAGTAAGGAAGATTTAGATGGTAGGTCCTAGCTATCCAGAAGTAAACAGGAAGCATAAGCAAGAAACAAACCTTAGCTATTTCAGACCATTAAGAGGTTTAGATTATGTGTTATCACAGCATAGCCTAGCTTTTTCTAACTGATGTTTATTCTGCAATTTGAGTGATATTAGAACACAATGCACTTTACTGAGTAATGTTTAAATAATTTGGTTCTTATATTTCTGTATTTAATAACCACTCAATATATGACTGCTGAGATTAAACTTGAGGTTGAAATTTGTTTAAAAGTAAAAATAAATTGATCAATTCAGATTTCAAGATAGTTTAGCTTATCTTTAGAGGGAAGTCATCGTTCATGATAAGCAACTGGTTTTAATGCCTAATGTCCTTGTTCTAAGAAACCCAACAATCCAGTCAAATGTTTGGGGAGAAAAAAAGGGAGAGATTATGAAATTTGCTTTTGAAAATAAACTGCAGGTTACAAGCATATTGAAAAAAGTGAACTTTACATCACTTTTAGTTTAGATCAGGAAGAGAGCCTTGGTCAGAAACCAAATCTGCCAGAACCTTGATCTTGGACAAGCCTCCAGAACAGTGAGAAAATAAAATTTCTGTTGTTTAAGCCACCCAATCTGTGGTATTTTGTTATGGGAGCCTGAGCAGACTGATAAACAATGATGAAAGAAAAAGGAACTAGATCCAGGAAATTCAATCTATAGAGGGGAAAAAAGGACCTTAAAGAATTCATGAGAGAATAAATCAAACAGATTCAAAGTAATAATCAAAGAAATAATAGATAGAAACATTCTTAAGCTAAAAACTAACATTAAGTTAAATATTTAAAAGGTTCACCAAATTCAAGAAAAAACAAATGCATACATATATAAAAATAAATATTTTAATGAATAAAAATAATTTCTGCAAATATCAAGAGAAAAAAGTTACCTACAAAGAAATAAAAAATGAAACTGCATTCAGGTGTCTACTATACAAAAATAAATGACAATAAGAATGAATTAATTAATGTTTCCAGTATTTTAAAAAAAAATTATTGGTACTTAAGAATGCTGTATCACAGTTCCTAATATTTTTGTAGGGCAATGCACTAATCAAGCTGGGCTAAATGTTATAACTAAACACCTCAACATATTAATGGATTGACACCGTCAACATTTATTTCTCACTCACCTGCAGTTTTGTGCCATGAACCACAGGTAGAAAAAGTCTTTTGTAATAAAGTTGCGATCTGTTTCGTTTTCTGTTTTGGGTTTGGGTCACCTCAGTTTTGGTTCTCAATTCTGTTTGTAGATTCAAATCACCCAGGGGACTTTTAAAAATACTTGGCCCTACCACATGACAATTAAATAAAAATCTCTGAGGATGGGCCATGGCAACCCTTTTTTTTTTTTTTTTTTTTTTTTGTAGTTCCCTTGGTAATTCTAATGAGCGGCTAGAGTTGAGAACTATTGCCTTAGATCAGTGGTCCTCAAATATTAGCATGTGTCAGTATCACCAGAAGGGCTTATTAAACACAGACTGCTTGGCCACAACCCCAGAATTTTGGATTCAGTAGGTCTGGGGTGGTGCTGGAGAATTTACTCTTCCAACAGGTCCCAGGCAAGGCTGATGCTGCTGGGTGAGACCACACTTGGAGAACTACTGCCTTAGACCAAAGAATGGTGCTTTTTGTAGTACCTAACCAAGGCTTTAAAGAGCCAACCTGCTCTGATACTCTGATATTTTCTACCAAGTCTCCTAAATTTCTAGGCTTCACAGGCTCAGAACCTAAGCACCAATATTCAACACATAATATTTTAACCATTTGCTGAGGGGGTCATATCACAAATTCCCATATTGACTATTCGTTTTGCCTCCAAATTTTTATTATTGCCAGTAATGCCCAATAAACATCCATGAACATATATCCTATTGCCTTATGCAAGTGGCCTACATTCTCCAATATGAAAGCTATCATTGACACTGTTTACATTTAAATTGATTAAAATTAAATAAAATGAAATATTCGTTTTCTCTGTCACACTACATTTCAAATGCTAAATAGCCACTTATAGCTTAATGCTTACCATATTAGACAGTACGACAGAACATTTTCATTATTAAAGGAAGTTCTATTGGATAATGCTGGTTATATTTTTTTAAGATTTTATGTATTTATTTGAGAAAGAGAAAGAGCATGAGTGGGGGGAGAGGCAGAAGGAGTGGGACAAGCAGGCTCCCCACTGAGCAGGGAACCCGTCTCAGGGCTCTATCCCAGGACCCTGGGATCATGACTTGAGTTGAAGGCAGAAGCTTAATCGACTCAGCCACCCAGGCACCCCTGGATTTTTTTTTTTTTAAATGTGTTTCCTTTACCTGGTATGCAGCTAAATACATTTTATAGTCTCTTACACTGAAGACTGGCCATCTCACTACTTTCCATGAGTTATGAAGGAATGAATTTCTCTTCTAGGCTAAGCATGGAAGCAACCAGTCCCTGAATGATTGCATGAAACTGAGGTGGGCCGCCTCCTCAAGCCAAGATGGTACCAGGAAAGTAAAAAATTCTGAAAGCCCTGGGCCAGGCCCTTGCATAAGCCCCCTGACAAAGCCTTCCTGAAATGCATCCTGGGATGTTCCCTTAGACTCCCCTCATAACCCAGTGTTGCTCAGTGCTCTAAAGAAGAAGTCAAGGCCCATGCGGGACAGTGTCATGTAAGTATTCTTGTACACCAAGTGGGGAGCCAAACTAATTCAGTTGAATTCTAGTTCTGCTTCTTCTTATTAGCACGTAACTTGGGGAAGTAAGTGAACACTTTTATGCTTCAGTTCCCTTCTCTAAAATGGTGTAATACTATTTTATCTATCCCATAGGGTTGCTGAGATAGAAGAACAAACTATTACATTGTTAAGACATTTAAAACAGTGCTTGACACTTATTAGACTTAGAAATAAGATTAAAAACAGAGCCTATGCTAGCTGTAGCTAAAAAACAAAAACCAAAAAGGCAGGTCAACATTAAATGATCATGAGTTAGGCATTGGTTACTAACCATAAAAATAATTATATATACATCCAATATGATACATAATTACATATATATAATTATATATATGCATACATATAGAGAAAAAGATAAAATATTCTAGCAATGAACAAAACAAAGCCTTAGAGTGAGAGAGATCACATTCTAGCATTTTAGTGGGGTGATAGAAAATTCACAAATAATATTTAATATCAGGTAAATATAAGCCTTATGAAGAAAAAACAACATAAGGTATGGGAGGTGATATTTGAGAGGCAACTTGAAAGAAATGAGGAAAGTCATGTTCACATCTGGGGATAGAAAGATAGAGCTGAGGTAACAGCAATATAAAAGCCCTGAGGCATTATGAGCTTAAAGTGTTCGGTAAACAGCAGGAAAACCAGTGCAGTCAGAATGGACAAGCAAGGTGGAGCCCATTACAGAATGAGACTTCATAGATGGTTATGGCCAAGACATATACAGCCTTTCAGGGTAAGGCCAGGATTTTAAATTCTATTTTAAAATAAAGAAATGAGAGGCTCCTGGGTGGCTCAGTCATTAAGCGTCTGCATTCAGCTGAGGTCATGATCCCAGGGTCCTGGGATCGAGCCCCACATTGGGCTCCCTGCTTCTCTGGAAGCCTGCTTCTCCCTCTCCCACTCCCCCTGCTTGTGTTCCCTTTCTTGCTGTGTCTCTCTCTGTCAAATAAATAAATAAAATCTTTAAAAAAAATAAAGAAATGATAGGATTGTTTGAGCAGACAGGTTTCCTTGATCTGACATACAACTTTAAAATAAAATCTACTCTGGCTGCTCTTAGTGAATTTACAGGAGGACTACTGATTCAGGAAAAGAGGTGGGAGGCTAGTTATGAAGCTTCTGTATACGTAGCATGTAGTCCAGGCAACAGATTATGTTGGCTTGAATCAGGATGATGGCCGTGGAAGTGGTGATAAATACTCAGATTCAGAAAAAAACTTGGGATTTGTGCATAAATCAATGACTTATAAGAGTGTTTGGCCTGAGAATATGGGTGAATCAGAGATCCAAAAAATAAAACATGAGAAAACCCACTGGTTTGGCTTCTTTAAATTGGAACTTCCAAAGAGGAGTTGGGAATGCAAGTCTGATGCACAGGGCTAATGTGGGGAGTAATATATTTACTTAGCTTCATAAATGTCCTTAAATCTATGAAAATACCTAGGAAGTTAATGCGGAGAAAAAAAATCTAGTTGCCTGGCATCCAACCAGTTATTTAAGTATTTGCCACCCAGGCCTGGCTATCAAAATCCTATGACTATTTAGTCCCTAAAACAATTCCAAGATTTCCCAAACTCATGTAAATAGGAAAGAGAACTTCCAAAGTAGTATTATCCATAGATGGGAATCTTCCCAATATCCCTTTGAAGAGTCATCATGGAGGATGGTAGGTGAGGGGCCTCCAACCCTTTTGCTTATAAGAAATATGGCTGCCCCTTTGTAGAATTCACTCTTCAGCCAGGGAGGAAATAATTTAGTGACCACTGTCTACTAGAATAAAATCTGTATCCTGGAGCTTTGATCTCTGCATGTTGCATTCCATTTTCCCTGTTTCTAAAAGAGAGGTCTTACTGTGTTTCTTTTATGGTTTATTTATCACTTAGGCCATAAATGGCCAGATCATTAAGTGATACATGTAGACCTGATTGAGGAAAGTGAATACAATCCAGAGATTCTTTTTTTTTTTTTTTTTAAGATTTTATTTATTTATTTGACAGAGAGAGAGAGAGAACAAGCAGGGAGAGTGGCAGGCAGAGGGAGAGGGAGAAGCAGGTTCTCCACAGAGCAGGAAGGCCGATGTGGGGCTCGATCTCAGGACCCTGGGATCATGACATGAGCCAAAGGCAGACACTTAACTGACTGAGCCACCCAGGTGCCCCTAATACAGAGATTCTAAATGCAGTAACTGAACAAGATTTCAGATAGTGTTCTGATGGAAGAAAGTAAATGTGTTTTCAGGTACTCTCTTCCTTAAGTATGGACATCGTTGCAACTTTATATATTGGCAAAACAGACATTCTGTGTCCACCAAAGAGTGAAATGTAGTGAATATTTTTATTTTTGCCTTTTTAGGAACTCCTCTTTTTCCTCCCTCCCCCAACCTGTTCTTTTGTGAACTACTTCTTCAGTTCAAAGTGATTCAATAACCCACCTTTCAGGTTTAAAAGGTAGGCATATAATCCAGGTCTAGAGTCATTTTGTCATTTCACTTGTCCACAGTGATTGGTTCAAGCTGATTATATGACATAATATAGGCCAACAGATTCCTGTCCAGAGTTTTTTGTTTGAAGCAAGAGAAAAGGGTCATTCACTTTAGGTTATGTGAGTTTGAAAAATGTGAATTGGTGGCTACTAGAAGCCATTGCCTTTCACTCCACATGGGAAAAACTGTCTGATGTAAGGGAAAATGAAGCCAAGCAGAAGCAATCCCAGATGAGAGGAGTCTGGAAGGAGCCTCGATGCGAACAGGCCTCTGGTTCTGCAGTCTGATATCCCCAGAAGTCTTCTCAAACTTGAAGCTCTTTCTTTGAGTCTATGACCTTCCAATTTCTTTCCTTTCCTTTTTTTTTAAAATTATGTTATGTTAATACCATGCATTACATCATTAGTTTTTGATGTAGTGTTCCATGATTCATTGTTTGCATATAACACCTAGTGTTCCATGCAGAACGTGCCCTCTTTAATACCCATCACCAGGCAAACCCATCCTCCCATCCCCCTCCCCTCTAGAACCCTCAGTTTGTTTTTCAGAGTCCATCGTCTCTCATGGTTCGTCTCCCCCTCCGATTTCCCCCCTTTCATTCTTCCCCTCCTGCTATCTTCTTCCTTTTTTTTTTTTTAACATAAATGTATTATTCGCTTCAGAGGTACAGATCTGTGCTTCAACAGTCTTACACAATTCACAGCGCTCACTATAGCACATACCCTCCCCAATGTCTATCGCCCAGCCACCTCATCCCTCCCACCCCCCACCACTCCAGCAACCCTCAGTTTGTTTCCTCAGATTAAGAATTCCTCATATCAGGGAGGTCATATGATACATGTCTTTCTCTGATTGACTTATTTCGCTCAGCATAATACCCTCCAGTTCCATCCACGTCTTTGCAAATGGCAAGATTTCATTCTTTTAGATGGCTGCATAATATTCCATTGCATATATATATACCACTTCTTCTTTATCCATTCATCTGTCGATGGACATCTTGGCTCTTTCCAGTTTGGCTATTGTGGACATTGCTGCTATAAATATCAGGGTGCAAGTACCCCTTCAGATCACTACATTTGTATCTTTGGGGTAAATACCAAGTACTGCAATTGCTGGGTCGTATGGTAGCTCTATTTTCAACTTTTTGAAGAACCTCCACACTGTTTTTTTAGAGTGGCTGCACCAGCTTGCATTCCCACCAACAGTGTAGGAGGGTTCCCCTTTCTCTGCATCCCCGCCAACATCTGTCGTTTCCTGACTTGTTAATTTTAGCCATTCTGACTGGTGTGAGGTGATATCTCATTGAGGTTTTGATTTGGATTTCCCTGATGCCGAGCGATGTTGAGCACTTTTTCATGTGTCTGTTGGCCATCTGGATGTCTTCTTTGGAAAAATATCTGTTCAGGTCTTCTGCCCATTTCTTGATTGGATCATTTGTTCTTTGGGTATTGAGTTTGGTAAGTTCTTTATAGATTTTGGATACTAGCCCTTTATCTGATATGTCATTTGCAAATATCTTCTCTCACTCTGTCGGTTGGCTTTTGGTTTTGTTGACTGTTTCTTTGGCTGTGCAAAAGCTTTTTATCTTGATGAAGTCCCAATAGTTCATTTTTGCCCTTGCTTCCCTTGCCTTTAGCGATGTTTCTAGGAAGAAGTTGCTGCGGCTGAGGTCGAAGAGGTTGCTGCCTATGTTCTCCTTTAGGAGTTTGATGGACTCCTGTCTCACATTTAGGTCTTTCAACCATTTGGAGTCTATTTTTGTGTGTGGTGTAAGGAAATGGTCCAGTTTCATTCTTCTGCATGTGGCTGTCCAATTTTCCCAACACCATTTGTTGAAGAGACCGTCTTTTTGCCAATGGACATTCTTTCCTGCTTTGTCGATCGTTAGTTGACCATAGAGTTGAGGGTCCATTTCTGGGCTCTCTATTCTGTTCCATTGATCTATATGTCTGTTTTTGTGCCAGTCCCATACTGTCTTGATGATGACAGCTTTGTAATAGAGCTTGAAGTCCAGAATTGTAATGCCACCAGCTTTGCTTTTCTTTTTCAACATTCCTCTGGCTATTCGAGGTCTTTTCTGGTTCCATACAAATTTTAGGATTATTTGTTCCATTTCTTTGAAAAAAGTTGATGGTATTTTGATGGGGATTGCATTGAATGTGTAGACTGCTCTAGGTAGTATTGACATCTTCACAATATTTGTTCTTCCAATCCATGAGCATGGAACCTTTTTCCATTTCTTTGTGTCTTCCTCAATTTCTTTCTGGAGTATTTTATAGTTTTCTGAGTACAGATTCTTTGCCTCTTTGCTTAGATTTATTCCTAGGTATCTTACGGTTTTGGGTGCAACTGTAAATGGGATCGACTCCTTAATTTCTCTTTCTTCTGTCTTGTTGTTGGTGTATAGGAATGCCACTGACTTCTGTGCATTGATTTTATATCCTGCCACTTGACTGAATTCCTGTATGAGTTCTAGCAGTTTTGGGGTGGAGTCTTTGGGATTTTCCACATAAAGTATCATATCATCTGCAAAGAGTGAGAGTTTGATTTCTTCTTTGCCGATTTGGATGCCTTTTATTTCTTTTTGTTCTCTGATTGCTGTGGCTAGGACTTCTAATACTATGTTGAATAGCAGTGGTGATAGTGGACATCCCTGCCGCGTTCCTGACCTTAGGGGGAAAGCTCTCCATTTTTCCCCATTGAGAATGATATTCGCTGTGGGTTTCTCATAGATGGTTTTTATGGTATTGAGGTATGTACCCTCTATGCCTATACTCTGAAGAGTTTTGATCAAGAAAGGATGCTGTACTTTGTCAAATGCTTTTTCTGCATCTATTGAGAGGATCATATGATTCTTGTTCTTTCTTTTATTAATGTATTGTATCACGTTGATTGATTTGTGGATGTTGAACCAACCTTGCAGCCCAGGGATAAATCCCACTTGGTCGTGGTGCATAATACTTTTAATGTACTGTTGGATCCTATTGGCTAGTATTTTGGTGAGAATTTTTGCATCCATGTTCATCAGGGATATTGGTCTGTAGTTCTCCTTTTTGATGGGGTCTTTGTCTGGTTTGGGGATCAAGGTAATGGTAGCCTAATAAAATGAGTTTGGAACCTTTCCTTCCATTTGTATTTTTTGGAACAGTTTCAGAAGAATAGGTATTAATTCTTCTTTAAATGTTTGGTAGAATTCCCCTGGGAAGCCATCTGGCACTGGGCTTTTGTTTGTTGGGATATTTTTGATGACTGCTTCAATTTCCTTAGTGGTTATAAGTCTGTTCAGGTTTTCTATTTCTTCCTGGTTCAGTTTTGTTGTTTATACATCTCTAGGAATACATCCATTTCTTCCAGATTATCTAATTTGCTGGCATATAGTTGCCCATAATATGTTCTTATAACTATTTGTATTTCATTGGTGTTGGTTGTGATCTCTCCGCTTTCATTCATGATTTTGTTGATTTGGGTCATTTCTCTTTTCTCTTTGATAAGTCTGGCCAGGGGTTTATCAATCTTGTTAATTCTTTAAAGAACCAGCTCCTTGGTTCATTGATCTGTTCTACTGTTCTTTTGGTTTCTATCTCATTGATTTCTGCTCTGATCTTTATTATTTCTCTTCTCCTGCTGGGTTTAGGCTTTATTTGCTGTTCTTTCTCCAGCTCCTTTAGGTGTAGGGTTGGTTGTGTATTTGAGACCTTTCTTGTTTCTTGAGAAAGGCTTCTATTGCTATATACTTTCCTCTTAAGACCGCCTTTGCTGCATGCCAAAGATTTTGAACAGTTGTGTTTTCATTTTCATTTGTTCCCATGAATTTTTTTAATTCTTCTTTAATTTCCTGGTTGACCCATTCATTCTTTAGGAGGATGCCCTTTAGCCTCCATGTATTTGAGTTCTTTCCGACTTTCCTCTTGTGATTGAGTTCTAGTTTCAAAGCATTGTGGTCTGAAAATATGCAGGGAATGATCCCAATCTTTTGGTACCGGTTGAGACCTGATTTGTGACCTAGCATGTGATCTATTCTGGAGAATATTCCATGGGCACTACAGAAGAATGTGTATTCTGTTGCTTTGGGATGGAATTTTCTGAATAATCTGTGAAGTCCATTTGGTCCAGTGTGTCATTTAAAGTCTTTATTTCCTTATTGATCTTTTGCTTAGATGATCTGTCCATTTCAGTGAGGGGGGTGTTAAAGTCCCCCACTATTATTGTATTGTTGTTGATGTGTTTCTTTGCTTTTGTTATTAATTGGCCTCTATAATTGGCTGCTCCCATATTAGGGGCATAGATATTTACAATTGTTAGATCTTCTTGTTGGGTAGACCCTTTAAGTAGGATATAGTGTCATTCCTCATCTCTTACTACAGTCTTTGGTTTAACATCTATTTTGTCTGATATAAGGATTGCCACCCCAGCTTTCTTTTGGTGTCCATTAGCATGGTAAATTGTTTTCCACCCCCTCACTTTCAATCTGGAGATGTCTTTGGGTCTAAAATGAGTCTCTTGCAGACAGCATATGGATGGGTCTTGTTTTTTTATCCAATCTGATAGCCTGTGTCTTTTGATTGGGGCATTTAGCCCATTTACATTCAGGGTAACTATTGAAAGATAGGAATTTAGTGCCATTGTATTGCCTGTAAGGTGACTGTTACTGTATATTGTCTGTGTTCCTTTCTGGTCTATGTTACTTTTAGGCTCTCTCTTTGTTTAGAGGACCCCTTTCAATATTTCTTGGAGGGCTGGTTTCGTGTTTGCAAATTCCTTTAGTTTTTGTTTGTCCTGGAAGCTTTTTATCTCTCCTTCTATTTTCAATGACAGCCTAGCTGGATATAGTATTCTTGGCTGCATAGTTTTCTCATTTAGTGCTCTGAATATATCATGCCAGTCCTTTCTGGCCTGCCAGGTCTCTGTGGATAGGTCTGTTGCCAATCTAATATTTCTACCATTGTTGGTTACAGATCTCTTCTCCCGAGCTGCTTTCAGGATTTTCTCTTTGTCTCTGAGACTCATAAGTTTTACTACTAGATGTCGGGGTGTTGACCTATTTTTATTGATTTTGAGAGGGGTTCTCTGTGCCTCCTGGATTTTGATGCCTATTTCCTTCCCCAAATTAGGGAAGTTCTCTGCTATAATTTGCTCCAATATACCTTCTGCCCCTCTCTCTCTTTCTTCTTCTTCTGGGATCCCAATTATTCTAATATTGTTTTGTCTTACGGTATCACATATCTCTCGAATTCTGCCCTCGTGATCCAGTAATTATCTCTCTTTTTCTCAGCTTCTTTATTTTCCATCATTTGGTCTTCTATACCACTAATTCCGTCTTCTGCCTCATTTATCCTAGCAGTTAGAGCCTCCATTTTTGATTGCACCTCATTAATAGCCTTTTTGATTTCGACTTGGTTAGATTTTAGTTCTTCTATTTCTCCAGAAAGGGTTTCTCTAATAACTTCCATGCTTTTTTCAAGCCCAGCTAGTATCTTTTAAAATCATCATTCTGAACTCTAGTTCCGACATCATATTAATGTCCATATTGAGTAGGTCCCTGGCAGTCAGTACTGCCTCTTGTTCTTTTGTTGAGGTGATTTTTTTCCGTCTTGTCATTTTGTCCAGAGGAGAATAGATGAATGAGAGAACAAAATGCTAACAGGGTAACAACGTCCCCAGAAAATATACTCTAAACAAATCAGAAAAGACCTGAAACCAGGGGTAAAGAAAGGGGAAGATGGAAAAAAGAAAAAGAAAAGATAAAAACAAACAAAAACAGAACAAAACAAAATACAGAATATGATCAAATATGTTCAGGCTGGTGCATAGATCAGTGCCACACACTAGATTTTGGGTGTATTTTGGTCTGTTAGAAGTAAGTGCTTCCCAAAATTTTAAATAAAGAAAAACTTATGTATGTACAAAAATAAAGGTTAATACGATGAAGGGATGGAATATGACTGTAAAGATGAAAATTATAAAAGATTTTATAAAAGGAATTGATAAGAAGTTGGCTGAAAAAAGAAAGAAGAGGATTTAAAAAAAAAAGGGAGAGAATGTGATCAGGCAGGAGACTAGAACAAAGCCATACACTAGAGATTTAGGGTATATTTTGATCTGTTAGAAGAAAATGTATCTCAAAATTTTAAAGAGAGAACAACTTATATATATATGCCAAAAATAAGGGTAACTATTATGAAGGGATAGAATATGACTAAAAATGAAAAATAAAAATGTTTTTTAAAAAAGGGATTGATAAGATGTTGGTTGAAAAAGGGAAAAAGAAAAATTCAACAACAACAACAAAAAGACAGTTAAAAAAAAAAATTAACTTTGAAAGACTGAAGAATCATGGTAAAAAGGCCATGAATTCTATGTGCAGTATTCCCCTAGTGCTGGAGTTCTGCCATTCTCATTGATCTGTAAACTTGGTCTTGGCTGGCTGTTCTTGCTGATCTTCTCGGGGAGGGGCCTATTGCAGTGGTTCCCAAATGTCTTTGCTGGAGGCGGAATTGCTCCACCCTTGCCAGGTCCAGGCTAAGTAATCTGTTCAGGTTTGCTCTCGGGAGCTTTTTTTCCCTGCCAGCTTTCCAAGCGGCTTTGGAGGACAAGAGTGAAAATGGCGGCCTCCCAATCTCCGCCCCAGAGGAGCCAAGAACTTCGGGACCCACTCCTCAGTGTGCCCCCAGAGAAAAGGAGTCCATCACTCCCGTCTCCCTGGTCTCCGGCTGCACTCCATGCTCACCTGGCCTGTGACCGAGCATTTCTATCTCTGGCCCATGACCACGTGTAGAGTCTCCAAACCCAGGAGATCCCTGCAGTGCCTCCTCCCGGGGGAGGAAGGGGAGTCTCCCCAGATCTGCCACTTGTTGGATCCCCACTGGAGGAGCAGTGGCCCAACTGTGCTGCGGATCAGGGTTTATGGCAAACCTGAGCTGAGATCCAACTCCTCGGCTCCGTCTCTGCAGCCGGCTTCCCCGCTCCGATACCTGTGAGCTCTGCCACACTCAGGCACCCCCGGTCTTTCTGTGACCCCGAGGGTCCTGAGACCACACTGTCCCCATGAGGGTTCCTCCCCCCGCTTAGCCACTGAAGCGATGTCCCTCAGTGGAGCCGACTTCTAAAATTTCCGATTTTGTGCTCCGGGGCTCTATCACTTGCCAGAAGCGGCTGACAGAGGCCTCCTCCCCCGCTGTCTATCCTCCCGAATATAGCCTTGGATTCACTTCTCCACACGTCCTACCTTCCAGAAAGTGGTCGCTTTTCTGTTCAGAGAGTTGTTGCTATTCTTTTCTTCGATCTCCTGTTGAGTTCATAGGTGTTCAGAATGGTTTGATCCCTATCCAGCTGATTTTCTGGGACCAGATGAAATCCACGTCTCCTACTCCTCTGCCATCTTGCTTCGCCCCCCTTTCCTTTTTTTTTTTTTAAAATTTTTAAATTTATTTGACAGAGACAGAGAGACAGAGCACAAGCAGGGAGAGGGGCAGAGGGAGAGGAAGAAGCAGGCTCCCCACTCAGATGCGGGGCTCAATCCCAGCATCCTGGGATCATGACCTGAGCCAAAGTCAGATGCTTGACCAACTAAGCCACCCAGGCACTCCAATGACCTTCTAATTTCATCATCTGATGAAAACCCTTGTATAAGCAAGTTTGAGTTGCATTTCTGGAACTTGTAACTAAGATTGATCTTTAGGGCGCCTGGGTGGCTCAGTTGGTTAAGTGTCTGCCTTCAGCTCAGGTCATTGAGTCCCGCATCGATTTCCATGCTCAGCAAGGAGTCTGCTTCTCCCTCTGCCCTTCACCCTGCTCGTGCTCTCTCTCTCTCTCTCTCTCTCTCAAATAAATAAATAAAATTTTTTTTTAAAAAAATTGATCTTTATTTGATACATCAATCTAAATAACTAACCTTTACTTTATATTTTTAATGGTGAATATATTTTTATTTTATAATAAAAAAATACTCTTGAAAAAAAATTAGTACAGAAACCCACAGTGATCACATTCAGGTTGGAAGTCCCTAGGTGAGGATGCTGCATGATTCATATGCCCATGGATCACAGGAACTAGAGAGGTGAGAACATTACAGAGACAGGATGTGACATGGATTTGGGATAACAATCCCTTGCTTTTATTCTAAACCAGTATTTCCCAACTAGTAGTCCAAATATTAGTGGCTTGAATGAGGTTAAACAATATGCTACTAAAAATTATTTATATAAAGTTTAAACAAAGAAACAAGTTTCTTTTCTGTTAACATTTTTTCAAAGCTTCTAATTGCATTATAATTCTTGCTGTGGTATAAAGTAGCCACAGTGCCGTCTATTCAAAGAAAACCATATCATTTATTAACATCTCCACAGAACACAGTTTGGGAAAGACTAGTCTAGTCTTACGTTGTAGATAGGGAAAATTGTCCTTAGGAATCTTATTCGTATCGTATTCGTTCTGATGTAAAGTCTCAGAAAGAAAGAAGAATGAGGCCAGAAGGAAAATACCATTTTTCCCCTGTGCAAAAACAGTCCCAGATAAGGATGCAAACCAATTCAGCCTAGATACCCAACATCCAGGTTGCTAAATGAAATCACAGAGAAGCAAAGCCCTAAGCCAAATAAACAAATCTCTAGTGATGGAGTCACAGTGACTTTGACAGCAAATCTGGAAGTATTTATGAATAAAAGAAATTTTCTAGTTCCAAAAATGACTGATATGCCTAGATTCAGGAGTGTATATATGGGTCCTAACTGATAGACATCAACTCTCTGATAAATAGAAGTTTATTCAAGCTGTTTTAGGTGTTAAGGATCTTCTGATGCTATATAGTTATGAAATGATAGTGATTTATGAGAGAATTGTGGTATCTTTAGCTTCTAGATTAATCTTAAAATATAAAGGAATTATTTTCAGTTTAAAGATAAACTAAAAAGAGATTAAATCCTCTGCTCTCAACTGTTAGATTTAGTACTAGCCTGAAAACATGAAGATAGACTAACAGCCTTGAAAATCCTTGTGATCAGTCTTCTTCTAAGATAAAATACACTGGTATTTTGCTAATAATTGATATTCAGGTCATTTCTTTCTTTTCTTTTTTCTTTTTTTTACTTCAGTTCTGCCCAGTTTTTTAAAGTGATAAGTACTATTTGAGAAAAAAAATAGATGTGCCCTTATAACTTGTAATTGAAGGTATTAAAAATGCTCTAAGATCCCAAACAATAAAATCCATATAAAACAAATGTCAGTAGCTTTGTGGAAATAAATCCAGGAACTGTCTGTATATGACTGATACGTAAAGGAATATTAAATACTTAAGTAGACCTAAGTGATATCTCAGGGAAGTTGGATTGTAATTTCCAAGTTCAAAAGGTGGAAATCAAATAAAATATTTAGAAAAAGATTTGATGAAGAGAAAGGTAATAGCAGAAGATAGGAAAATTATGCCAAATAAGGCTCAAGTTTGCAATGTTTAAAAGTACTATGCAGGTAAATCATAAAATAGGGTGAATATCACTCATCAGGGGTCACCATGGCCCAAAAGAACTATACCGCAAATCATGTAGTCTATTCATTCTGAGTACATGCATAATGATCCATCTTTTGATTGCCACAATGATATCACATACAACAAGACATGGAGTAATCTGAATGGAAGACAAAAAGCAATTCAATGACTGGAAATGCTGATTTCCTATGGTAATAACACACTTCCCAGTCCAGGGTATAAAATAGAGACATATTAGCAATAAATTTTACTTATTCTTGTTCTTTCAGTTTCTCCAATTCTTGATAGAATTTTTATCCAATTACATTGGGAATGCCCCAATAGCTATCTGCAAGTGTTCATGAGCAATTCTGTTCAGTAACCGTGACCACACCATTTGTACATTATTTGTTTTGATTTGCCCCAGTCAGTCATGACTACGGTCACTACTTCCTTCCTGCTGAAAAGTGAGAAGACATTTCACCACTCCTTTAAGATGCGTTCCATAGAAGCAGAGCCTGAGTTGAGATTTTCTTTGAGTGGTATTTTGGGATGGTGCTTTTATGAGGAGTGGGATGAGAGAAGCAGGATTGACCAGAGGGTGAGGGGAAAGCTAAGCAAGGACGTGTCTCAGCTGGTGACTAGCTTCCCTCTGATTCTACAATGAAGTTCTGAAATTTAAATTGCACCACAAAGGTAGCCACACCTTAAGGCAAGAAGCTGCCCTTTTGAACAGTCATATTGCACAATCATTGGCCAAAGTCTACTTGTAGGAAGTGGGGGGAGGTGTCTTCTGTTTGGCCAGTAACAATTTTTGGGAGAATGGGAGAGCAATGGGTTGTTATTAGCCAACACTCAGAGTAGCAGGAAGATGGGTGTATGTGATGGCAAAGGAACCCAGGTGAGGCACCAACAATATCAATTTCTTATATAACTCAGATCCACTTGTTTGTCACATTAAATGTATTTCATCTGAGCACAGCTTCTCTAGGATTCCGGTTAATCTCATTTTCTGGGAAACCTTACAAGAGAAAGGTTAGTGGAATGAACTGCCTCACCTGCTGCTGCACCTGGTCCTGAATCCATAACCAAATCCTCTTCCTCTTCCTCTTCCATCACCCTTTCTAGGTTCTCTTGCTCATTTTCTAATGTTTCTGATTGTCAGAATTTCTTCTTTGCCTCGTGAGATGACCCTGACTACCATGCCTGAGGGCTCTGAGCCCTTGGTTATCATGCCTTTCTCAGACCATGGTTACTGTACTTACCATTTTCAGTTACAACTATAGAGATGTCCCAATGTATAGTAGCAACTATGCCTCCTCATGATGATTGAGATCAATTATCCCTGCCAGTATGTTAGAGGTAACAGAAACAAACAAACATTTCTTT
Organism: Halichoerus grypus; assembly: GCF_964656455.1. NCBI lineage: Eukaryota > Metazoa > Chordata > Mammalia > Carnivora > Phocidae > Halichoerus > Halichoerus grypus. Next base: position 48,452,678 of record NC_135714.1, read on the forward strand.
GTTTACTAGTCTAGTGGCTTGAAGTATACAGAGACCATGTAGTGTCTTTAGGTTTAAATTTGGTGAAAATCTCCCTGTGTTCTCCAGTGGAGTGACTCCTGGAAATCAGAATCTCAAGATCTATAGAGCCTGAAGTTGCAAAGATGGGAATCTCAAATTCCTAAATGGGTCACGAGTAGAAAAGGTGAGCTACTCTTATTTCCTACACCAATGTATTCTAACTATTGGATACATAGCTCCAAACAGTGTTAGTCATTACTTAATGGCTATTAGTTTAAGATGTCTTAGAGGACAGCACCCAAGCATTTCTGTGATTCATCCCCAAACTGATTCTATTAGCAAGCAGCTTTTGGATGTGTGCTATGTGGATTCAATGGACAGAGTTCATCACAACAGCATATTTCTATAATATAAGTCTCTCAGTCCAAGACAATATTCTACAAAATCTCACACTGTTGGATCAGATACCATGAGCCCTTAATTTTGTGGAGGAAGGAACTTGAAGGGGAAAAAAGTAAATCTGTATCTGGATCACATGTCAATCTCAATCCAAAACATTTTCCTTTTTATAATGTGTAGGGACTGATATAAACCACTTGACTCCAAGTCACTAGTTTGCCTCCTCCAAGAATGGTGCCATACTGGGAGCTCAATGTTATTCTTTATTGTGGGCAGGGTGAATGTTCATCTTTGATGAGGGAGCCCATGCTGTCAGGTCCATGCATAGCATCCTTCACTGCTACCATAGGGTACTAGCACTAAGAAGGTCAAGGACAGAATCTGACTGATATCTACTAACTGAGACATTTTGTCCACCTGGTTTCCATGCCTCTTCTGCAGTGGATGCTCTCTGGTAGACATTAGGATGTGATACAAAGAGCCTCATACTTTCTGTCTATCCACATGTTTTTTCTCCAAACCTTTTTGTCCCTAATCTTCCAATCTTGCTCTTTCCAAGCCACTGATCGTAAATTAAGCAATACGACACTGCTCATGTGTCTGTATATACACTTGCCTCAGGCTATTAATCTCTTCACGAAAAGTGGATGGGCTGCTACTCTTCAGAATGCAGTACGTATTTGCAACCAATGGCAGTTGTGTGGTGATATGTCCCCAGTAATTAGAATACATGGGTCTAGAAACCAAGAGTAAGAAGTTGACATGACCAGGATGGAAAATTTGCTTCCAGAAAGCAAAGAAAGGAGTTACCTTACTGGCAGTAATTGACCATGATCACGAGTTACTGCTCATCTGCAACTGCATATTAGGAACAATGCAGAATATGTTTGGCAATTCTACAGGTAAGGGACCATCTGTGAGATGAAATGAGATAACACTTATAGCAATAAGGGAATAAGTGTCTAAACCAGTCAACAGGAGCTGAAAGAAACACCAAAGGCATCTATTACCCACCACTGCTTCCAGCAGTTAGAGAAAAACGGCTTTCCACCAGTTCATCCATTTCTGCCTGATACAAACTCTTCTGCTAGGCATTGTTGCCATTTTGAGTACATACTACCATCATGCCTCTTCTAGGCAATGCTCCTGCCTCTGATATATCACCACTTCCAAAGGGAACAGCCCCATCTGTGAACACTTCCACCACTCCCTCTGGATCCTATACAATCACCTCACCCTAACACAGCTGCCTCCTCACGATATGCCATCAGTTTTTAAGGAATAACTGATTCATCTGACCTGTATTGCTGTTTCCCACTGCCAATGTTATTGATACATGGGAGACCTTGAGAAGTCAAAGCTCTATTATGATATTTGGCTACACGGGAGAGAATGTCTCTTCCTTTTTGTGTCACACTCTCTTAGGGGAGAACTTACACAGCATGGCCATGGTCCCCAAATCTTTGCATTATTTACTCAGAGCTCTTTTGACTTAGGATTCAGACATGAGTTCATGGAAGGTAGAATAGGGATTAATTTATGTGACAAACACATATGATTCTTCTCAGAATCATTACTTCTATTTGAGAACTAAGGCTAACTCTCTCATCTCTTAGGAGGTGTTTTTTTCCTAGAAGGCTTCTCTGTCATACAAATAAGTTTCTGGAAGCTCCACCTGCTCAGTCTGTCTGTCTGAGATTTCCAGATGTACCTAAAACCCAAAAGGAAATATTACTTAGGTTTAAGCCAAAACAGTATATACAATTTGGCAGATATTTTATATACTCCAGTGTCTTCTAAATCTAATTGTTTTATCTGCCTCCCCATTTCTGGTCAGAAGCCCAGTGAAGACTGAGTTTATACCCTGAATCTCCATGAATTCTCCAAGGTAATGCCATGCCATTAGGCCTTTCTGGAGACTGCAAACAAGGTTTCTCCTCAATGTACCCCAACCTCATTATTGTTTCATTTCCTTCCTAAAACAAATACATTTCTGACTCTCCTGGTTTTTTTCATTGTATTTTTATGAATTACATTTTTATCATTTTTATTTGATTTTATAACAGATGCAGATTATAAACAGCAACAATGATTCAGAAGCTCCTGAAAACAAAATCCAAAGGTTGTAACACATGCTGCATATGCTTTATAAACACTTTCATTTCATAATTGACTCTATGAAGATCTGAAATGTTTGAATCCTACTTGAGGTTGATAGGATTCAACAGGCTTAAAATTTGTGGGGTGTTTTTGCTCTGCTTTTCAAATGTTAGATTTGCCATCATTTTATCTATCCATCTATCTACTCTTCATATATAAATAATCTTTATATATATATGCATATATATAATCTTTAATAAAGATTAAAGCAATAAAGTAAATCAAGTAATAAATTCAAATATTTCCTGGAAAATAGAAATAATTCATTTTTAGATGACTCTAGGTATAAGACTTTTAATAATTTGTTTTCAAATCAACAAATAGTATACTTTGGTAAGCAAGAAAACAAGCATAGTTTCTCCTATCAATCTTTAGTTTTAACGTCATGGCACAATATTCTTGTGAATCAAAAATTATTAGGTGTATAAAAAGGAAAGAAAATAATGTTAATACTTTGGACTCACATTTCATCTCTAAATTCATTGAAAAAGATCAGAATATATTTTTCTATAGAGATATGTCATGAATATTTCTGTCTGCAAAGAGATGAGAGGGCTCATGCAATTTTAGCACTTGTTTGAAGTCTGAAAACCTGAGTTCTATTTACAACTCAGATCAACATAATCAGATAAGACCAAACATTTCACTTATCCTGCCTGGTGTTTCTGTACGTGTACTACCAAATAGTAATTGTTGTGCTTAATTATAAGAGTAACAGTATGTTCTTGAAGTAAGTTTGGTACTTTAGAAATACAGCATGTATTTCTAGAGAACAGGTAGCACGGTGGTGTCGAGCAAACATTCCACAGTCACACTTCTAAGCTCAAATAACAGCAAAACCTGTACAACTTTGAACAAGATATTTATCCTTACTCCGCCTCAGTTTCTTCATCTACTAAGGAAAACATTAGTACTCATCATGTAGGGTGACTATAAGGATTCACAATGTCACTGTCTATAAAGCTTTTAGAAAACTAGTCGACAAGCAGTAAATGATATGTTTGTTGATAAATACTATTCAGGTAACTGTCAAAAAAATTTAACATTGATTAATTTGTATACATAGCTAAGATAATAGAAACAAAACACCATCATTTTAAAAATACATAAAATAAATACACTAATAGCAGAAACAAAACAAAAAAATGTGGGGTTTTTGTTGGAGTTTTTTTTCTGGTTTGGGGGGAATTCTTTTTTGTTAGTTGCTAAGCCACCTACTATATTGTTTTTCTCTGTAAAGAATGGTGTCCCAAAGTTTGTGACTTGACTTAGATTTTTTTTTTAATGGTTGAAATGGTGAAAATCAAATCTATACATCTTATTAGCATCAATTTAACTTTAAAAACACCATAGAATTCTCTAGGCTTCCTAAATAATTTCAAAATACTTAATAGAAAAATCGAATATTTGAGGCATGGAAGAGTCTGAAATTTTATTGGCAGTGTGGAGCTTAAAGTTTAATGTTCTTGCATCCCTAGTACCAAGTATGTCATTGTGACTCTGTGCTGACAACCAATACCGAAGCATGAGTGCTATATGAGATTTTTTAAATTTAAATTCCACCATAGTTAACATACAATGCTTTATTAGGTATATAATATAGTGTTTCAACAATTCTATACATTACTCAGTACTCATCATGATAAGTGTACTCTTAATACCCCTCACCTATTTCACCTGTCCTCCTCCCCATCAGTTTCTTCTCTATAGTTAAGAGTCTGTTTTTTGGTTTGTCTCTTCTTTCCTTTGTTTGTTTTGTTTTTTAAATTCCACATATGAGTGAAATCATAATGTATTTGTCTTTCTCTGACTGACTTATTTCACTTAGGATTATACCTTCTAGATGCATCCATGTTGTTCCAAATGGCAAGATTTCATTCTTTTTTGTGGCTGAGTGATAGTCCACTGTATGTATATATACCACTTCTTTATCTGTTTACCTCTTGATGGACACTTGGGCTGATACCATAATTTGGCTCTTACAAAGAATGCTGCATAAACAAGGGGTACATATGTCTTTCAAATTGGTGTTTATGTTTTGTTTTGGTTTTTGGGTTTTTTGGGGGGTAAAAATACTGAGTAGTGGCATTACCCATCGTATGTTAATTCTATTTTAAATTTTTTGAGGAACCTCCATACTGTTTTCCACAGTGGCTGCACCAGTTTGCATTCCAACCAACAGTGCACAAGGGTTCCTTTTTCTCCACATCCTCCCCAACACTTGTTGTTTCCTGTATTTTTGATGTTGGCCATTTTGACCGGTGTGAGGTGATATCTCATTGTGGTTTTAATTTGCATTTCCCTGATGACGAGTGATGTTGAGCATCTTTTCATATGTCTGTTGGCCATCAGTATGTCTTCTTTGGAGAAATGACTGTTCATGTCTTCTGCCCATTTTTAATTGGATTATTTGTTTTTTTGGTGTTGGGTTGTGTAAGTTCTTTATATATTTTGGATACTAACCCTTTATCGGATATGCCATTTGCAAATTATCTTCTCCCATTCTGTAGGTTGTCTTTCAGTTTTGTTGATTGCTTCCCTTTCTCTACAGAAGCTTTTTATTTTGATATACTCCCAGTAGTTAATTTTTGCTTTTGTTTCCCTTGCCTCAGGAGACACATCTAGAAAGATGTTGCTATGGCCGGTGTCAGAGAAATTATTGCCTGTGCTCTGTCATGGGATTTTTATGGCTTCAGGTCTCACATTTAGGACCTTAATCCATTTTGAGCATATTTTTGTGTATAGCGTAAGAAAGTGGTCCAGTTTCATTCTTTTGCATGTAGCTGTCCAGCGTCCCTAACACCATTTGTTGAAGAGACTGTCTTTTTCCCATTGCATATTCTTGCCTCCTTTACCGAAGATTAAGTGACCATATATATAATTGTGGGTTTATTTCTGGGCACTTGATCCTGTTCCATTCATCTATGTGTCTGTTTTTGTGCCGGTACCATACTGTTTTGATTATCACAACTTTGTAGTATATCTTGAAATCTGGGATTGTGATACCTGCAGTTTTGTTCTTCTGTTTTGAGATTGCTTTGGCTATTTGAGGTCTTTGGTAGTTCCATACAAATTTTGGGACTGCCTCTTTTAATTCTGTGAAAAATGCTCTTGGTATTTTGATAGGGATTACATTAAAACTGTAGATTTCTTTGGGTAGTATAGACATTTTAACAATATTTGTTCTTCTAATCACTGAGCATGGAATATCTTTCCATTTGTGTCATCTTCCACTTTTTCATCAGTGTTTCATAGTTTTCAGAGTATTTGTCTTTCACCTCCTTGGTTAAGTTTATTCCTAGGTATTTTATTCTTTTTGGTGCAATTGTAAATGGGATTGTTTTCTTAATTTCCCTTTCTGCTGCTTCATTATTCGTGTATAGAAATGCAACATATTTCTGTATATTGATTTTGTATCCTGTGACCTTACTGAATTTATTTACCAGTTCTAGTAGTTTTTTGGTGGAGTCTTTCAGGATTTTATGTATACTATCATGTCATCTGCAAATAGTGAAAGTTTAACTTCTTCCTTACTGATTTCGATGCCGTTTAGTGCTTTTTCTTGTCTGACTGCCACTATCATGTTGACTGATTTGCCAATATTGAACCACCCTTGCATCCCAGGAATAAATCCCATTTGACTGTGCTGAATGATTTTTAAAAATGTATTATTGGATTCAGTTTGCTAATATTTTGTTGAGGATTTTTGCACCTACGTTCATCAGAGATATTGTCCTATAGTTCTCTTTTTTTGTACTGTCTTTATTTGGTTTTGGTAACAAGGTAATGCAGACCTCACAGAATGAAATTGGAAGCTTTTCTTCCTCTTCTAGTTTTTAAATAATTTGAGAAGAATAGGTATTAACTCTTATTGAAACGTGTGGTAGAATTCACCTGTGAAGCCCTCTGGTCCTGGACTTTTGTTTGTTGAAAGGGTTTTTTATTTTTTTAAGATTTTATTTTTTTTATTTGAGAGATAGTGGAATGAGAAAGAGAGAAAGAGAGAGCGAGCGAGTGAGCATGAGCAGGGGGTTAGGCAGAGGGAGAAGCAGACTCCCCCTGAGCAGGGAGCCCCACATGGGACTTGATCCCAGGACTCTTAGATCCAACCAGATGCTTAACTGACTGAGCCACCCAGGCGACCCTGTTGAAAGTTTTTTGATTAGTGATTCAATTTCATAGCTCACAATCGGTCTGCTAAAATTTTCTATTTCTTCCTGAGTCAGTTTGGCAAAGTTATGTGTTTCTAGGAATTTATCCATTTCTCCTAGGTTGTCCAATTTGTGGGCATGTAATTTTTCATAGGTTGTTATAATCCTTTGTATTTCTGTAGTGTTGGTTTTTATTTCTCCTTTCATTTCTGATTTTGTTTATTTGAGATCTCTCTTTTTTTTTAATGAGTCTGGATAAAGGTTTATCAGTTTTGTTGATCTTGTCAAAGAACCAACTCCTGGTTTCATTGATCTGTTCTATTGTTTGTTTATTTGTTTTTAGTTTCTATTTCATTTATTTCTGCACAAATCTTTATTATTTCCTTCCTTCTACTGAATTTGGGTTTTGTTTGTTCTTCTCTTTCTAGGTCCTTTAGTGTAAGGTTAGGATGTTTATTTGAGATTTTTCTTACTTTTTAGGTAAGCCTGTATTACTATAAACTTCCTTCTTAGAACAGGCTTTGCTGCATGAAAGATTTTGGACCATTGTGTTTTCATTTACATTCATCTTCATGTATTTTTTTTTTATTTCCTGTTTGATATCTTGGTTAGCCTATTCATTGCTTAGTAGCATGTTATTTAACCTTCATATATTTGTGTTCCTTCTAGATTTTTTTCTTGTGGTTGATTTCTAGTTTCATAGGTTTGTGGTTTGAAAAGATTCATGGTATGACTTCAGTATTTTTGAATTTGCTGAGACTTGTTTTGTGGCCTAACAAATGATCTATCCTGGAGAATATTCTATATACACTTTAAAAGAATGTGCATTCTGCTGTTTTAGGGTGGAATGTTCTGAAAATATCTGTTAGATCCATCTGGTCCAATGTGTCATGTCACTGTATCTTTGTTGAATTTTTCTTTGGATGATCTATCCATTGATGTGAGTGGGGTGTTAAACTTCCCTATTATTATTATATTACTGTCACTTACTAACTTTATGTTTGTTATTAGAGACTTAATGTATTTGAATGCTACCATGTTGGGTGCATAATCATTTAAGATTATTATATCTTCTTGTTGCATTGTTCCCTTTATGATTATGCAGTGTACCTCTTTGTCTCTTATACTTTTTGTTTTAAAGACTATATTTTCTGATGTAAGTGCTGCTACCACAGCTTTCTTTTCACTTCCATTTGCATGATAAATGCTTTTCCATCCCTTCACTTTCATTCTGCCTATGTCATAGGTCTGAAATGAGTTGTAGGCAGCATATAAATTTTTTTTTTTTTAACCACTGTCACCCTAAGTCTTGATTGGAGCATTTAGTCCATTTCTATCCAAAGTAATTGTTGGTAAGTATGTACATATTGCCATTTTGTTACTTGTTTTATTTTTGTTTTAGTAGTTCTTCTCTGTTCCTTTCTTTAGCTCTTCTCTCACAGTTTGCTGGCTTTTTAAATTTTTTTATGTTTTATTGTTATGTTAATCACCAACCATTACATCATTAGTTTTTGATGTAGTGTTCCATGATTCATTGTTTGTGTATAACACCCAGTGCTCCATGCAGAACGTGCCCTCTTTAATACCCATCACCAGGCTAACCCATCCTCCCACCCCCTCCCCTCTAGAACCTTCAGTTTGTTTTTCAGAGTCCATCATCTCTCATGGTTCGTCTCCCCCTCCAATTTCCCCCCCTTCATTCTTTCCCTCCTGCAATCTTCTTCTCTCTTTTTTTTTTTAACATATATTGTATTATTTGTTTCAGAGGAACAGATCTGTGATTCAACAGTCTTACACAATTCACAGTGCTCACCATAGCACATACCCTCCCCAATGTCTATCACCCAGCCACCCCATCCCTCCCACCCACCACCACTCCAGCAAACCTTAGTATGTCTCCTGAGATTAAGAATTCCTCATATCAGTGAGGTCATATGATACATGTCTTTCTCTGATTGACATACTTCGCTCAGCGTAACACCCTCCAGTTCCATCCACATCATTGCAAATGGCAAGATCACATTCCTCTTGATGGCTGCATAATATTCCATTGTATATATACAACACATCTTTATCCATTCATCTGTCGATGGACATCTTGGCTCTTTTCAGTTTGGCTACTGTGGACATTGCTGCTATAAATATCAGGGTGCAAGTACCCCTTCAGATCACTACATTTGTATCTTTGGGGTAAATACCAAGTACTGCAATTGCTGGGTCGTATGGTAGCTCTATTTTCAACTTTTTGAAGAACCTCCACACTGTTTTTTTAGAGTGGCTGCACCAGCTTGCATTCCCACCAACAGTGTAGGAGAGTTCCCCTTTCTCTGTATCCCTGCCAACATCTGTCATTTCCTGACTTGTTAATTTTAGCCATTCTGACTGGTGTGAGGTGATACCTCATTCAGCTCTTGATTTGAATTTCCCTGATGCCGAGCGATGTTGAGCACTTTTTCATGTGTCTGTTGGCCATCTGGATGTCTTCTTTGGAAAAATGTCTGTTTAGGTCTTCTGCCCATTTCTTCATTGGATCATTTGTTCTTTGGGTGTTGAGTCTGGTAAGTTCTTTATAGATTTTGGATACTAGCCCTTTATCTGATATGTCATTTGCAAATATCTTCTCCCACTCTGTCGGTTGTCTTTTGGTTTTGTTGACTGTTTCTTTGGCTGTGCAAAAGCTTTTTATCTTGATGAAGTCCCAATAGTTCATTTTTGCCCTTGCTTCCCTTGCCTTTGGCAATGTTTCTAGGAAGAAGTTGCTGCGGCTGAGGTCGAAGAGGTTGCTGCCTATGTTCTCCTTTAGGAGTTTGATGGACTCCTGTCTCACATTTAGGTCTTTCAACCATTTGGAGTCTATTTTTGTGTGTGGTGTAAGGAAATGGTCCAGTTTCATTCTGCATGTGGCTGTCCAATTTTCCCAACACCATTTGTTGAAGAGACCGTCTTTTTGCCAATGGACATTCTTTCCTGCTTTGTCGATGGTTAGTTGACCACAGAGTTGAGGGTCCATTTCTGGGCTCTCTATTATGTTCCATTGATCTATGTGTCTGTTTTTGTGCCAGTCCCATACTGTCTTGATGATGACAGCTTTGTCATAGAGCTGGAAGTCCGGAATTGTAATGCCATCAGCTTTGCTTTTCTTTTTCAACATTCCTCTGGCTATTCGAGGTCTTTTCTGGTTCCATACAAATTTTAGGATTATTTGTTCCATTTCTTTGAAAAAAGTTGATGGTATTTTGATAGGGATTGCATTAAATGTGTAGACTGCTCTAGGTAGTATTGACATCTTCACAATATTTGTTCTTCCAATCCATGAGCATGGAACCTTTTTCCATTTCTTTGTGTCTTCCTCAATTTCTTTCTGGAGTATTTTATAGTTTTCTGAGTACAGATTCTTTGCCTCGTTGGTTAGATTTATTGCTAGGTATCTTATGGTTTTGGGGGCAATTGTAAATGGGTTCGACTCCTTAATTTCTCTTTCTTCTGTCTTGTTGTTGGTGTATAGGAATGCCACTGATTTCTGTGCATTGATTTTATATCCTGCCACTTGACTGAATTCCTGTATGAGTTCTAGCAGTTTTGGGGTGGAGTCTTTTGGGTTTTCCACATAAAGTATCATATCATCTGCAAAGAGTGAGAGTTTGACTTCTTCTTTGCCAATTTGGATGCCTTTTATTTCTTTTTGTTGTCTGATTGCTGTGGCTAGGACTTCTAATACTATGTTGAATAGCAGTGGTGATAGTGGACATCCCTGCCGCGTTCCTGACCTTAGGGGGAAAGCTCTCCGTTTTTCCCCATTGAGAATGATATTCGCTGTGGGTTTCTCATAGATGGTTTTTATGGTATTGAGGTATGTACCCTCTATGCCTATACTCTGAAGAGTTTTGATCAAGAAAGGATGCTGTACTTTTTCAAACGCTTTTTCTGCTTCTATAGAGAGGATCATATGATTCTTGTTCTTTCTTTTATTAATGTATTGTATCACGTTGATTGATTTGCGGATGTTGAACCAACCTTGTATCCCAGGGATAAATCCCACTTGGTCGTGGTGAATAATACTTTTAATGTACTGTTGGATCCTATTGGCTAGTATTTTGGTGAGAATTTTTGCATCCATGTTCATCAAGGATATTGATCTGTAATTCTGCTTTTTGATGGGGTCTTTGTCTGGTTTGGGGATCAAGGTAATGGTGGCCTCATAAAACGAGTTTGGAAGTTTTCCTTCCATTTCTATTTTTTGGAACAGTTTCAGAAGATTAGGTATTAATTCTTTTTTAAATGTTTGGTAGAATTCCCCTGGGAAGCCATCTGGCCCTGGGCTTTTGTTTGTTGGGATATTTTTGATGACTGCTTCAATTTCTTTAGTGGTTATAGGTCTGTTCAGGTTTTCTATTTCTTCCTGGTTCAGTTTTGGTAGTTGATACACCTCTAGGAATGCATCCATTTCTTCAGATTATCTAATTTGCTGGCATATAGTTGCCCATAATATGTTCTTATAACTGTATTTCTTTGGTGTTGGTTGTGATCTCTCCTCTTTCATTCATGATTTTGTTGATTTGGGTCATTTCTCTTTTCTTTTTGATAAGTCTGGCCAGGGGTTTATCAATCTTATTAATTCTTTCAAAGAACTAGCATCCTAGTTTCATTGATCTGTTCTACTGTTCTTCTGGTTTCTCTCTCGTTGATTTCTGTTCTGATGTTTACTATTTCTTTTCTCCTGCTGGGTTTAGGCTTTATTTGCTGTTCTTTCTCCAGCTCTTTTAGGTGTAGGGTTAGGTTGTGTATTTGAGACCTTTCTTGTTTCTTGAGAAAGGCTTCTATTGCTATATACTTTCCTCTTAGGACCGCCTTTGCTGTATCCCAAAGATTTTGAACAGTTGTGTTTTCATTTTCATTTGTTCCCATGAATTTTTTTAATTCTTCTTTAATTTCCTGGTTGACCCATTCATTCTTTAGGAGGATGCTCTTTAGCCTCCATGTATTTGAGTTCTTTCCAACTTTCCTCTTGTGATTGAGTTCTAGTTTCAAAGCATTGTGGTCTGAAAATATGCAGGGAATGATCCCAATCTTTTGGTACTGATTGAGACCTGATTTGTGACCTAGGATGTGATCTATTCTGGAGAATGTTCCATGGACCCTAGAGAAGAATGTGTATTCTGTTGCTTTGGGATGGAATGTTCTGAATATGTCTGTGAAGTCCATTTGGTCCAGTGTGTCATTTAAAGTCTTTATTTCCTTGTTGATCTTTTGCTTAGATGATCTGTCCATTTCAGTGAGGGGGGTGTTAAAGTCCCCCACTATTACTGTATTGTTGTTGATGTGTTTCTTTGCTTTTGTTATTAATTGGCTTCTATAATTGGCTGCTCCCATGTTAGGGGCATAGATATTTACAATTGTTAGATCTTCTTGTTGGATAGACCCTTTAAGTAGGATATACTGTCTTTCCTCATCTCTTATTACAGTCTTTGGTTTAACATCTATTTTGTCTGATATAAGGATTGCCACCCCAGCTTTCTTTTGGTGTCCATTAGCATGGTAAATCTTTTCCACGCCCTCACTTTCAGTCTGGAGGTGTCTTTGGGTCTAAAATGAGTCTCTTGCAGACAGCATATGGATGGGCCTTGTTTTATTATCCAATCTGATAGCCTGTGTCTTTTGATTGGGGCATTTAGCCCATTTACATTCAGGGTAACTATTGAAAGATAGGAATTTAGTGCCATTGTATTGCCTGTAAGGTGACTGTTACTGTATATTGTCTGTGTTCCTTTCTGGTCTATGTTACTTTTAGGCTCTCTCTTTGTTTAGAGGACCCCTTTCAATATTTCTTGGAGGGCTGGTTTCGTGTTTGCAAATTCCTTTAGTTTTTGTTTGTCCTGGAAGCTTTTTATCTCTCCTTCTATTTTCAATGACAGCCTAGCTGGATATAGTATTCTTGGCTGCATAGTTTTCTCATTTAGTGCTCTGAATATATCATGCCAGTCCTTTCTGGCCTGCCAGGTCTCTGTGGATAGGTCTGTTGCCAATCTAATGTTTCTACCATTGTAGGTTACAGATCTCTTCTCCCGATCTGCTTTCAGGATTTTCTCTTTGTCTCTGAGACTGATAAGTTTTACTATTAGATGTCGGGGTATTGACCTATTTTTATTGACTTTGAGAGGGGTTCTCTGTGCCTCCTGGATTTTGATGCCTGTTTCCTTCCCCAAATTAGGGAAGTTCTCTGCTATAATTTGCTCCAGTATACCTTCTGCCCCTCTCTCTCTTTCTTCTTCTTCTGGGATCCCAATTATTCTAATATTGTTTTGTCTTACGGTATCACATATCTCTCGAATTCTGCCCTCGTGATCCAGTAATTATCTCTTTTTCTCAGCTTCTGTATTTTCCATCATTTGGTCTTCTATACCACTAATTCTGTCTTCTGCCTCATTTATCCTAGCAGTTAGAGCCCCCATTTTTGATTGCACCTCATTAATAGCCTTTTTGATTTCGACTTGGTTAGATTTTAGTTCTTCTATTTCTCCAGAAAGGGTTTCTCTAATAACTTCCATGCTTTTTTCAAGCCCAGCTAGTATCTTTTAAAATCATCATTCTGAACTCTAGTTCCGACATCATACTAATGTCCATATTGAGTAGGTCCCTGGCAGTCGGTGCTGCCTCTTGTTCTCTTTGTTGAGGTGATTTTTTCCATCTTGTCATTTTGTCCAGAGGAGAATAGATGAATGAGAGAACAAAATGCTAACAGGGTAACAACGTCCCCAGAAAATATATTCCAAATAAGTCATCAAAGACCTGAAACCAGGGGAAAAGAAAGGGGAAGAAGGAAAAAAGAAAAAAATAAAAATAAAAACAAAAACAGAAGAAAACAAAAAAAACAGAATATGATCAAATATGATCAGGCTGGTGCATAGATCAGTGCCACACACTAGATTTTGGGTGTATTTTGGTCTGTTAGAAGTAAGTGCTTCCCAAAATTTTAAAGAAAGAACTTATATATGTACAAAAATAAGGGTTAATACAACGAAGGGATGGAATATGACTGTAAAGATGAAGATATAAAAGTTTTTATAAAAGGAATTGATAAGAAGTTGGTTGAAAAAAGAAAGAAGAGGATTTAAAAAAAAGGGGGGGGGAGAGAATGTGATCAGGCAGGAGACTAGAACAAAGCCATACACTAGAGATTTAGGGTATATTTTTATCTGTTAGAAGAAAATGTATCTCAAAATTTTAAAGAGAGAACAATGCATATATATATGCCAAAAATAAGGGTAAATACTATGAAGCGATAGAACATGACTCTAAAAATGAAAAATAAAAAATGTTTTTTAAAAAAGAGATTGATAAGATGTGGTTGAAAAAGGGAAAAAGAAAAATTCAAAAAAAATAATTAACTTTGAAAGACTAAAGAATCATGGTAAAAAAGCCATGAATTCTATGTGCAGTATTCCCTTAGCGCTGGAGTTCCGCCGTTCTCATTGATCGGTAAACTTGGTCTTGGCTGGCTGTTCTTGCTGATCTTCTGGGGGAGGAGCCTGTTGCCGTGCTTCCCAAATGTCTTTGCCGGAGGCGGAATTGCCCTGCCCTTGCCGGTCCGGCCTAAGTAATCTGCTCAGGTTTACTCTCGGGAGCTTTTGTTCCCTGCAAGCTTTCCGTATAGCTTTGGAGGAGGAGTGTGAAAATGGCGGCCTCCCAACCTCCACCCCAGAGGAGCCGAGTACACGGCCCCAGTCCTCAGTGTGCCCCCGGAGAAAAGCAATCACTTCCATCTCCCTGGTCTCCAACCTCACTCCGTGCTCACCCAGCCTGTGACCGAGCGTTTCTATCTCTGGCACACAACCCTGTGTGGAGTCTCCAAACCCAGTAGATCCCTGCAGTGCACTCCTGCACCACTCCTCCCAGGGGAGGAAGGGTAGTCTCCCCGGATCTGCCACTCATTGGGTCCCTGCTGGAGGAGCAGTGGCCCGACTGTGCCACGGATCAAGGTTTATGGCAACCCCGAGCTGAGAGCCCACTCCTCGGCTCCGTCTCTGCAGCCGGCTTCCCTGCTCTGATACCTGGGAGCTCTGCTGCACTCAGGCACCCCCAGTCTTTCTGTGACCCCGAGGGTCCTGAGACCACACTGTCCTGCGAGGGTTCCTCCCCCCGCTTAGCCACTGGAGCAATGTCCCTCAGCGGAGCCAACTTCTAAAAGTTCCGATTTTGTGCTCCGGGGCTCTATCACTTGCCAGAAGCAGCCAATGGAGGGCCTCTTCCCCATCGTCTATCCTCCTGAATATTCCCTCGAATTCACTTCTCCGCACATCCTACCTTCCAGAAAGTGGTCGCTTTTCTGTTCAGAGAGTTGTTGCTATTCTTTTCTTCGATCTCCTGTTGAGTTCGTAGGTGTTCAGAATGGTTTGATCCCTGTCCAGCTGAATTCCTGGGACCAGACGAAATCCAGGTCTCCTACTCCTCTGCCATCTTGCTCCTCCCTAGTTTGCTGGCTTTTTAAAGTAATACACTGGATTTCTTTCTCTTCATTTTTTTGCATTTCTTTTACTGGCTTTTGATTTGTGGTTATCATTAGGTTTATATATAACATCTTATGCATATAGCAGTCTATATATTAAGTTGATGGTCACTTAAGTTTGAATTTACTCTTACTCTTCCCTCCCATATTTTAAGTATATGGTGTCGTACTTTACGTTCTTTTATTTTGTGAATCCCTTGAGTGATTTTCATAGATTTGCTTAACTTTACTGCTTTTGTGTTTCTTACTTTTCTTACTCCTGCTTCTAGTCTTTCCTTTCCACTCAAAAAATCCCCTTTAACATTTGTTGTATGCTGGTTTAGTTGGTCATGAATTTCTTTAACTTTTGTTTGTCTGGTACACTCTCTTTCTCATTCTGTTATGAATGATAGCCTTCCTGGATAGAGTATTCTTAGTTGAGGGGTTTTTTTCCTCTCAGCACTTTTAACATATCATGTCACTCCTTTCTGGGCTGCAAAGTTTCTGCTGAACAATCAACTGATAATCTTATGGGGTTTCCCTTGAGTGAACACATTTTGAAAGTTCTTTGCATCTAAATATTTTCTCAAAGTTTGGTAGTTAATAATTGAAGAGGCAGTGACTATTTGCTGTCTTGCCTTTATGTTTTTCAAAATATGCCAATTATAATTTATTCCAAAATAATTTTGTTGTGTGAAGTTGCTGGATATACTGTATGTCATGAAAGGTTGCAGTATAGTCCTCATCTACTTCCTCATCAGGCACTGGACATATAGACATTGAAGTATTAATGATAAAATATTTTCACTATACTTAGGAATTGGTGGGCCCTTTAAAATGCAAATATTTGGGTGCCCCTCTTTTACCATACAATACTGTTTCAATACATGCTATTTACTGGCTCCAAGTTCAAGACACAAAATGCATTTGGATTAGATACTCCTCATTTCCCATGTCAATTCTTGCTCATTCTCTTACAATATCTCTTTTCAACAGTTTCAGAAAGAATAAGTCACTTGCTCCAGGTTACACAGTTGATTTGTTTTCAGAGTCCGGTCCATAATCTATGTCTATTGATTTCTAATCCAGGGCTGTTTTGACTACATCATTTTGCCTCCTAGTCTGTAAAAGAGAATATTTACTATTCTCTGCTGAAAGACTCTCAATACTAAATATTTCTCCAGAGAAATTTCAGGTTCTTAAAATTAAACTTTGCCAGTAAAATCTTAAGCTCTTTCTCCTCTTTTGCCAATATTTATTTTCTTGGCAAGATTTGTGTTTTCATAAAAAAATGTCTGGAAATTTTGTTCTATTTGAACTATGTAAAATAGCATCTAAGTTGTGCATTTTCAGCTTGCAAGAAAAAAAAAAAAGACAGGCTAATGGTACTTCAGATGCTAGGGCAAGTCAGGCACCAAGGTGAATGGTGAACCAGGATACAAAAAAACAGGTCTTTTGGAAACCATTTCTTGGGGGGAAACACAGAGACTAGTACCCTGTGATCTACTGACCAATACCTTCAAGGACAGCAAATGGATGTATCAATGCCAGGAATCTAACTGAAAGGTTTTGGATTTGTTAAATATCTTGATTAGGAAATCATTAGTCCTTCCCATGTCATGCATTATCAGGAGCTGGGATGCAATTCTAGCATCAACAAGTGGTAAATCCTAGTTTTTAGCACCATTCTGCCAACATGGTGGGGCATGATTCAGACACTTCTTTGATATAATCAGGGAGGATGCATTTCAAGATTCCTGCTACAGTTTTTCGGAGCTAGTGAGTAGACCAGTGGCCTGGTAACCAGCTCCACAGTTTACTAAGACAGTTGGCATAAGCACTCAGCTGTAGCCAATTTCCATGGTGTTCTAGGAGTCCTGCCTGAAGGTAAACAAGTAGTTTAATTTTTACCTCTCATTCAAGTCAGAAAAACAGAAAATATTGTCTGAGGTTACTAAGCTAGCTCTCATAGAAGTGCAGCCTTGTTTAGGCAGAGCAGAGAGTCTAAGAGATGGAAGGGCACGTCTAATGGTTACCCTCAACTTTGGTGTTCACAATGACTCAGTCAATTATGTTACTCAGCATATTTGTGTGTTTGGAATACAAATCTGAGAGAAAGGAGAATTTTTCTTTTTAAAGATTATCCTGATGACCTTTTCATATCCTTAAATCATCTTTATCAAGATTATAAGAGACAAATAAAAGTGACTGTTAGACTAATAATTCTGATTTGTCAAAAGGATTACTTCCGTATGTGTTCATTCCAATCTCTTAGAGAATATGGTTTGTGTGTGTGTGTTTAAAATAACTGTCTTGTCAAGATCACCAAAATCTACCCCTAGCCACAATTTCATTAATTTCAGCTTACATGTGGCTGGAGGCATAAGTACTTAGATCACTCAAATCTACACAGCCAGCCATGTCTTTGAGTAGTTGTTGATTATGACACTAGGTCCTGGTAATATCATCCATTTTATCCATTTTCATGATTGATGTAGATTACATCAGACTCACAGTGGTTAGTATCGGCTGTTATACTGGCTGAAATAATGAATTAATTATGCCAGAATTCATATATTTCATATATAAAGATGACTAAATAATGTGATCAGAAGAGGGGCTGAATTTTTAGGCTATGGCAAAATTGAAGCAGTCATCATGAAAAATTTCAACTTACAAATGAAAACTTTTTTCTATTGTCACATTTTGGTTGTAATATAAAACATATATATGTATTATTTTTTATTTGAAATTGTGTTTTTTACTACTTCACTATTAATATAGACTCAAAATGCTGGAATTCTGGGATTTGGGAAACAATCACTTCAGTAAAACTTGACCTCTGATATTTGATAGAACATTTATAATACACTTGTTGTCAAAGTGAACCTTTGAGTTTTGGAAGAGTAAAAGTCTTTTGCTTTTGCAATTCAGAATTGTAAAATCAATCCCTATGAGTCCAATGATAGAAAGAAATTATAGTTGGAAGTTTTGTATTACCATTATATTAATCTCCTTTAGAAGAAGGCAAGGCTATTATAAAGAAGC
This sequence comes from Halichoerus grypus, assembly GCF_964656455.1. Taxonomy (NCBI): domain Eukaryota; kingdom Metazoa; phylum Chordata; class Mammalia; order Carnivora; family Phocidae; genus Halichoerus; species Halichoerus grypus. The sequence continues at coordinate 48,470,918 of NC_135714.1, forward strand.
ACGTCATAGAATAGACTAAATTTTATTTTTATGATTTCCAGTTTGATTCATTAGGCCTCTTGTTGAATAACCATTAAAGTTTTAATTTTTAAGAATACTATAAAATTTTGAGACTGTATCATTTACCTTTTTTTTTTTCTAATCCTCAGGCATCTTGGAAGAAATGGAAATAGAAAAAAATTTTTAATTTTCTGTTGCTTTCAGTTAACTATTACCACCTTTCAAGATGTTATAAAATTCTCAACCTTTTAAAATTATATACTTTAATGACAAAATATTATCATGAGATCATAGGCATGGATTTTTATAAGTGCTTAACTTCTTGATATTATTACAATATTTCTGCACATCGAAATAGAAAATTGTCACTCAAAAAAGGTTAAAAATAAATGGTTTTATGGTCGGGTATTCTTAAAAGAATAAATGGACATGCCTTGTTACAGTATACTTTTTCAGAACATTATCCTTTTGGCAATATTAGTAACCATATAGCCTTTATAATTGCTGAATATGTTGATCATTTTATTATTCTTTCTACTAATAAGGTTACTGATTCTCCTGTAGTATAAAGAAAAGAGGCTCAAGCCAGGCAAATGGCAGTGTTTTGCTTTCCTTATTTTATTCCAGAGGATATTTAAAAAAATACATGGGAATAAAAAGGGTCAAATAAGTGTGAGAAACATGAAATTGAATAGAGTTTATGAAGTTCATTTTTGTAGGATTTCTTTGAGTCTTTACTATGCTAGTGTGAACTACAAATCAACAAATGGGGATTTTTCTCTCTTTCTCTCAATATATTTTATAACCCTAACCCATCACCACAAAGTATCTGTTGGCTCTGGTGTTCCGAGCAACATATTTTAGTAAACTTTGGTTAAGTTTGAGAGGTAAAAGGTCTTGAGTAGATTTTCTTTTATTTTTAATGAGAAAATGACTCATACTTAAAAGTTTGTATTGTACACTTCTGATGTCAGGCAACATGATAAATGCTCTAGTATTAGGTTTTTTATTACTATCATAACAAATTACAACAGACTTAAAGGTTTAAAGCTTTAATTTGTTTTCATGTGGTTCTACAGTTCAGGATCCTGACGTGGGGCTCACTAGGCCAAAATCAAAGTGTTGACAGGGTGTGTTACTTGTTGGAGGCTTTGGGGGGGAAATGTTCCCTTGTTTGTTCCAGTTGTTGCCAGAATTCAGTTCCTTGCAGCTGTAGAATTGAGATCCCCATTTTCTTGCTGGCTATCAGCTGAAGGCCATTCTCAGCTTCTAGAGTTCTCCTACATTCCTTTGTTCTTCCTTTCTCTATCTTCAAAGCCAGCGATGGTGAGGTGAGTTCCCCTCTTCACATATCTCCTCCATCTTTTATCTCATCTTTCTCAGCCAGAAAAGGTTACTTTTAAGGACATAATTAGACTGGGCCCACTTGCCTTAGTCCAGGACGATTACATCTGTAAAATCCCTTTGGCTATGTAAAATAACATACTCATAGGATCCAGCCATTGTTCTGCCTACCACAGATGGCAACAGAAGATTGAAGGAGACTCAGACTATGCCCTCCAGGGACTTTCAGTTAGTGTGGGTCCCATGCTCCCTAAACTTATAAGTAACATTAATCAATTAATATGATATTTGAGGAATTTATGATAAGATCTGAAGGTTATAATACTCCCACAGCCCTTTAGTATCAGAATACTTGAGAAGCTGCTAAGGTAGCTATATTTTCATTATAGGTTTGATTAGATACTCTTTTTTCTTTAAAGATTTTATTTATTTATTTGACAGAGAGAGAGAGAGAGAGCACAAGCAGGTGGAGTAGCAGGCAGATGGAGAAGGAAAAGCAGGCTCCCCATTGAGCAAGGAGCTCAATGCGGGGCTCGATCCCAGGACCCTGGGATCATGACCTGAGCCAAAGGCAGTCACTTAACCAGCTGAGCCACCCAGGTGCCCCAGTTTGAGTGGATATTCTAAAAAGAAATTCTAGCCTGGCCATGGTAAAGCCTATATTCTCAATCCATTCCCAAGTGCTTACTGGGAAATGATTTCTCTGTCTCTCTCATATTCTCATAGTCTAATATATGAATTTGGACAGAGTATGTTTGAGAGTAAGATGTTCTTACATATAAGGCACTCCATTCATAATCCTTTGAATTACATTTCTCTCCTCTACCCAGGCCAGATATAGAAATAGGATTTGGTAAAAACAGATGCTGATAAAATTGTACTGAAAATATACTACTTTCTACCCTAGTTACTGCTTTTGGTGGTTACACAATTTTTCTCACTCTCCTTCTGCCAAACATCCTTTTGATTTCTAGTCATAATTTTGCTCTTAGTTTCTCTTAACATGGATGACATTTTTACCCATGGTCGTTCAAAGCAGGAGTGTGTCCTCTGGATAAAATTAAATTAAAAGCTGCATTTCTCCCAGCTACCTCTTTGTTTTAGTAATATTACCTTGCTAATTCTTTGAGTACTGTGTTTAAATAAAATAGAATGAAAATCTTTTTTGAGCATGCATTTTATCGACTTTAATGAACTTTTTCTTTAGTCAGATCTAATATCCATTTTCCTTGGGAAACACTGCATAAATAGTCCAACTTTTCTTTCTTTGGGTTGGCCTTTCTAAACTCTATGCAGACCATTTCCCCAGGGTTAACATATTCTTCTCTCAGCTTTAGACATGGAAATTAGTTTACTTATCCTCGCTGGAGACTATTTCCTGGTCACTTGTATTAAAATTTGTTTCCCCCAATATGCGACCCACTCTTTTCCAGATTATTTCTCAGGATGGGTTACTTCTACATCCCATTAAGCCTAGTGGGTAATTATATAACTATTGAATTATGAACATGGAGTGATTAATTCAACCTCATTCTTTCTGTGAATATGGCAATCTCTATTAGACCTGACTTTTCTCATGTCCTTGAAATAACATTCTCTCTCCAGCTCTACCATTTCTTTCTCTAGAAAAAAAAAAAAGACAAACAAAAACAGTCTTTTTTGTGTGACAGAAGATCCATTCCTTGATGGATTATCTGAATTCCACAAGGTTAGTTATGGCTAAATAAAATTATAAGAAATAATGTTTTTGATAAGGAATTGACAAACTATACTGCAAATGTATCCTTAATATTGTCAATATTTAAAATCGATGTTTTTAGAGAATGGGCAAGCTATTTGTTCCAGATATTCTCACTTAATACTGTTACTCATTTTGATTAGACCTAAAATTCCCACAGAAGTTTTAGAAATTATTTATCTGGAGCACATACTCAAGGTGAATCTTGTTCAGTGGGCAAAATCAACAAAGTTTTAGTTATTGAACAACTACTCCCTGTTATAATCACTGGCTCTTTGATTCTGCTCAATATTAGTTCATTAGGTGGCTACATCATATAAAGAGAAAATAAAATTAGACAAATGCCCTCAACCTTCTTGCTCAGTTCTGAGCTATTTAAAACTTGACTTTAAATATATATTTGAAAACTAGCTTCTTTTCTAATACTATCTAATGGAATCTACAAGCAATATTTTTGACCAATTATCATGACTAAAGAAGGCTGCGGTGTCTTCAGTGTATAAGCACTGTCGGAGATAATGAAGCAGCAGAAAGGGAAATTAAGAAAACAATCCCATTTACAATTGCACCAAAAAGAATAAAACACCTAGGAATAAACTTAACCAAGGAGGTGAAAGACATATACTCTGAAAACTATAAAACACTGATGAAAAAGTGGAAGATGACACAAATGGAAAGATATTTCACACTCAGTGATTAGAAGAACAAATATTGTTAAAATGTCTATACTACCCAAAGAAATCTACAGTTTTAATGTAATCCCTATCAAAATACCAAGAGCATTTTTCACAGAATTAAAAGAGGCAGTCCCAAAATTTGTATGGAACTACCAAAGACCTCAAATAGCCAAAGCAATCTCAAAACAGAAGAACAAAACTGCAGGTATCACAATCCCAGATTTCAAGATATACTACAAAGTTGTGGTAATCAAAACAGTATGGTACCGGCACAAAAACAGACACATAGATGAATGGAACAGGATCAAGTGCCCAGAAATAAACCCACAATTATATATATGGTCAATTAGTCTTCAGTAAAGGAGGCAAGAATATGCAATGGGAAAAAGACAGTCTCTTCAACAAATGGTGTTAGGGACGCTGGACAGCTACATGCAAAAGAATGAAACTGGACCACTTTCTACGCTATACACAAAAATATGCTCAAAATGGATTAAGGTCCTAAATGTGAGACCTGAAGCCATAAAAATCCCATGACAGAGCACAGGCAATAATTTCTCTGACACCGGCCATAGCAACATCTTTCTAGATGTGTCTCCTGAGGCAAGGGAAACAAAAGCAAAAATTAACTACTGGGAGTATATCAAAATAAAAAGCTTCTGTAGAGAAAGGGAAGCAATCAACAAAACTGAAAGACAACCTACAGAATGGGAGAAGATAATTTGCAAATGGCATATCCGATAAAGAGATAGTATCCAAAATATATAAAGAACTTACACAACCCAACACCAAAAAAACAAATAATCCAATTAAAAATGGGCAGAAGACATGAACAGTCATTTCTCCAAAGAAGACATACTGATGGCCAACAGACATATGAAAAGATGCTCAACATCACTCGTCATCAGGGAAATGCAAATTAAAACCACAATGAGATATCACCTCACACCGGTCAAAATGGCCAACATCAAAAATACAGGAAACAAGTGTTGGGGAGGATGTGGAGAAAAAGGAACCCTTGTGCACTGTTGGTTGGAATGCAAACTGGTGCAGCCACTGTGGAAAACAGTATGGAGGTTCCTCAAAAAATTTAAAATAGAATTAACATACGATGGGTAATGCCACTACTCAGTATTTTTACCCCCCAAAAAACCCAAAAACCAAAACAAAACATAAACACCAATTTGAAAGACATATGTACCCCTTGTTTATGCAGCATTCTTTGTAAGAGCCAAATTATGGTATCAGCCCAAGTGTCCATCAAGAGGTAAACAGATAAAGAAGTGGTATATATACATACAGTGGACTATCACTCAGCCACAAAAAAGAATGAAATCTTGCCAATTGGAACAACATGGATGCATCTAGAAGGTATAATCTAAGTGAAATAAGTCAGAGAATGACAAATACATTATGATTTCACTCATATGTGGAATTTAAAAAAAAAAAAAAACAAAGGAAAGAAGAGACAAACCAAAAAACAGACTCTTAACTATAGAGAAGAAACTGATGGGGAGGAGGACAGGTGAAATAGGTGAGGGGTATTAAGAGTACACTTATCATGATGAGCACTGAGTAATGTATAGAACTGTCGAATAACTATATTATATACCTGAAATTAATATAACACTGTGTGTTAACTATACTGAAATTAAATAACAAAATAAAAATAGATAAATAAAATGTGTTCACTCAAAATCTAATAGCTCATAAATCTCACATGCCATTCTGCTTTTCTAAAGAACTTGAAAGTGCTTACAAGATTCCATTCATCCATTACAAAGCTTTTATTTTCAATAAAGGAAAGAAGATGTTTAGATATGAAATAGGTATGTTCATAAATGTTATTAATAAGTATGCCCAAAATCAGGATTTTAAGACCACTCCTTGCAAAACCAGTCTTAATTTGAGAATTTTATATTTGGTTTTCCATCCGCTCTTTTTTTAGAAAATTTTTTTCTTTTGAGAAGACTTTTCATCTTATTTTCAAAATCTATCACTTAGAATTCTTATAAGTTAATTTTTGAAGTTTCATTATTAATAATAGCAAGCACTCAGTTATTTTTGTTATATAATTGAAAAACTAAATAATCTCCTAACATATATGTGACTAACATTGGCACAGACTATTCTCTCCCAAGAACTATATCAGGTCATCTTGTTTTACTGACATTCTCGATGTCTTTGTCTTTTCTTTTAAACCAAGAAGGTGGAAGATGAATATAATCAATGAAGTGGTGATAACCACCATGGAGTGAGAAGGGAGGATGTCCCATGTATATAAATATATGTGTTTATTCTTGGAAATCTTTGCAGTTGCTAGGTATCATCTCCTTTCTCCCTCAGTTTTGCTTTATCGAAATCCAATCTCTCTATCATCCTGGCAAGGTCAAAGATGTTTCACAGACTGAGAAACATTGGGAAACAGTGGTATATAGAAACACCAGTGTGGAGGAAAACAAAAACACACCCTGAGGAGGAGGAATACAGTCTTGTCTCGACAAGATGGTGGCGGCACAAATTGGTTCTGTGTATCTTAAAAGAACAATTCTATCAGTGTTCTAGAAGAGTGCTCTGTCTCTACATGGCCTTAGCATATTTTTTTGACAATTCATATTGGTGTTTCTGGGCTGGAATTAAATGTTAAAAGTTCTAGATATTTTCATCAAATTACACAGTATTCCACAAATTTACAAAAGTGTGAAATATATTTTCATACGTATTAAACTGAGTAGCATCTCTCCAGTGCCTTTTTTAGTTGACTTTTTGTCTCAATTCAAAAGTGATAGTTTTACACTGTTTTATCTTTTTTTTTTTTTTTTTTTTTAAAGATTTTATTTATTTGACAGCGAGAGAGGAAACACAAGCAGGGGGAGTGGGAGAGGGAGAAGCAGGCCTCCCGCTGAGCAGGGAGCCCGATGCGGGGCTCGATCCCAGGACCCTGGGATCATGACCTGAGCCGAAGGCAGACGCTTAACGACTGAGCCACCCAGGCGCCCCAACACTGTTTTATCTTTAATAGGAAGGATATTTTATCCCAGGAAGACAGCTAAGAGATGAATCACAGTCTTTTATTTTAGAAGATATGACAATCATCCTAAATTCCTAATTCTGTACAAATAAATAGCAGAGTACTCAGAAACATATTTATCTCTTTAGAAGCATGAATTACTGGTTGATAGAGAAACAAATGCAATTTTTTAACACTCAGGTTCAGAACACAGTATTTTATTTTAACCGAGAGCCTCTTCTCCCCAGTTTCCTTATTGGTCAATTCACTGGTTCATTATAAGAAATACTGGGCACATTCGTCTGTACAAAAACTATATTAGATGCCAAAAGTAAGAGACAGACTTTACCTTTCAGAAGTTTACAGTCAGAAACACTGATGAAAAAGTGGAAGATGACACAAATGGAAAGACAGCAATACAGAAAACTGTAACATAAGATAGAATATGGAAGTAGATACTAAAAATATTTTTAAGTGATACAGAAATGATTAAAGAAAATGGATTCATTCACTTGGGCGGAATCATGAAAAGGTAACTGAAATGGTTCTGGAAATGTTGGTGTAATTATGGTATCTACAGATAAATGGGAGAAAATATTCCAAACTGGGAATTGAAGGAGCAAAAGCTCAGAGGCAGTAAAGGATTAAGTATGGTTATCTATTGTGGGCCAGACATTGGGCTTAGCAACGGCCCTACAATGATGAATATGAAGAAGTTTCTACATGATGGATTCCTAGTCTGTTAACAATGTGAGTACAAGTAGAGAAGTTTTGCCATTTAGACCAGGACCATCCAATGTAGTGACAAAGTAAAGGATATTGAAAGCCAGGGAAAGGAGATTATTCAGCAAAATGCTGGTGTGTGTGTGTGTGTGTGTGTGTGTGTGTGTGTGTCTGTGTGTCTGTGTGTGTGTTGTGTGTATGTGTCTGCTTTAAGCAAGTAGGAGACATAATCATAGTTGTGATATAGGAAGATTAATTTGGAAGAAATAAATAATGTGGAGTTGACAGAAGGGAAATAAGCCAGGGAGGAGTTTACTTCTGCAAATCAAATTCACTTTTTTCTAAGTAAGGTTTTACATTTATCTCTCTCTCCCCTTTAATCTTTTTATTTTTGTGTTTTGGCCTTTGTTTTTTAGTGGGAGATGGATGAAGCTAAGCCAAGTCTTTTGCCCTTTCTTCACTCACCACCTGCTTGGGTTTCTCTTATCATATACCTTACATGGTCTGTCTGTTGCTCCTCACTGTTTATTCCCACATCCACTGTTTTTTTCTGTCATCTCCTTTGTCCCTGATGCCAATCCCAAGTACTCAAAAGCTGGTTGAATATATTACTGCCCATTTTCAAATTCTGATCTTTAAGTTCTTACATGGATGTATGTTTCATTCACATTGGCAGTTCAATTTATTATAAGCAGAGCTTATACTGACAGAATCATATATTCAGGTCTTTTCACTTGAAAAAAATATAAAAGGGAAGAAATTCTGGTGCCTCAGATAAAAAGGCTTCTCAATTACAGGGTGGGATAGGACCAGATGTACGAATACAGAGAAAAAGGATCAAGAATCATGGTAGATAAGATGACAGTGGGACACCAGTATAGGACTATAGTTAAGAAAGGGAACATGATAGTGGGATACATGATAGTAGGATCATAAAATGTAAGAACCATAAGGTATTCAGCATTAATCAGTCCCTACAGATCTGGGCTTAGCACCAAAAGGAATGTGATGACAGGGCCTGCCTAAGGCACAACTGCAAGGTAGTGAATTTGGCTGCAGCAGCTGCCTACCAATCTTTTCCACACCCTTTTCCACTATGGTGATGCCCACCCCTCCAGGCAGCTATCAAGCAGTACTGCCACAGGTGGCCCACCACCCCGGCACTGCCTTCCATTGCAATATCATCTGGCTCTCGGGTTCTCTTTCTGCCATCCTCAAAATTTGAGATCAGGATCCCAGAGCTCTGATAAACTACTTTGGAAAAACAAAGTAGTTGTGTTTTCAAAGGAGACCTTAGAATAATAAGACTTAAACCAAACATAATATGACTCTACAATGGTGCAATTTCAGACAATATGGCGTGTAGTATGGGTGATGTAGTATAGAGATATATTGGGACAGGGAGATATAGTATCTCCCCCTAGTAATGTAGTATATAGTATATATAGTATAGTAGTATAATATACTATGGGCATGTAGTATATTTTCTTGTTCTGTAAAATAAGATATTTTAATATCTTCTTGTTCTATAAAAATAAACTAAAACCACATTATGCATGCAACTATCTACCATAATACATAAATCTGGCACAAAATATTTTATAATGGCTTTAGGTAATTAAATGGGTAAAAAAACCATAATTCATTTAATCCCAAAACATACTGCTCTATACCTTTTCTCGCTGAATTTCAACTTACTCGTTTCTGACCAGTTCTTCAAATTAATAAGGATAATTTAATTTCAGATCCTACACAGCAGGTACTATAGCAACTATCTAATAATCCTGTATTCGGTATCATGAACAAATTATATATGTATACACACACACGTCAGCTTGTATGTATATGTATTCAAACATTCTCCAGTTTGAAATCCCAGGTCATTCACTAAAATATTTTAAAACATTAAACCAGACTAGAGGGGCACCTGGGTGGCTCAGTAGGTTAAGCGTCTGCCTTCGGCTCAGGTCATGATCCCAGCGTCCTGGGATCAAGCCCCTCATCAGGCTCCCTGCTCAGTGGGGAGCCTGCTTCTCCCTCTCCTACTACCCTTGCTTGTGCTCTCTCTCTCTCTCTCTGTCTAATAAATAAATAAAATCTTTAAAAAAACAAATTAGAAAGTGGTCGGTCTCAGTCCTTTTTTCTAGACTGGAAAATAGGACTGTATATATTGAAACTCAAAGCCACATCTCTTGAATCTTTTCTATATGTCTCAGAATATATAAAAGTCTTCAGAACTATGTTTTGGTCAATACTGATTTTGATCAATAGGATGATTCCCAACACATCAAAAGAAAACAGCTGAGGAATAAGTCTTTTAAATCCATGATCTTTAACAGGGAGTTCTATTTAAAGCAAATCATTGCAAATAGTGTGCTTTCATTACAATTTCTTACTAAACTCATAATATGCCTTGTAAATATGCACATTTACTCATTCATTCATTCAACAAGTTATTTCTTCATATTTTTATGTGCCAGTATAAACAAGACCAACAAAGTCTTTGCTTTCATGACATTTAAATTCTGGTTGAAAAGGAAAGACAATGAACAAACAAAATAATGACCATCAGAAGGTAATGGATGCTATGAAGAAAATAAAACATGTTGACAGGATAGTGAACACATGATGTGATGATACTTCCTACAGGAGGGCAATCAAGGGCACCTGGATGGCTCAGTTGGTTAAGCTACTGCCTTTGGCTCAAATCATGATCCTGGAGTCCCAGGATTGAGTCCCATGTCTGGCTCCATGCTCATTGGAGAGCCTGTTTCTCCCTCTGACCCTCCCCCCTTCTCATGCACTCTCTCTCTCTCTCTCTCTCTCTCTCATTCTCTCTCTCTCAAATAAATTAAAAAAAAAAAAAAGGGAGGGCAGTCAAGGCCACTTTGAGGAGATGATCTTTGAGCTGAGACCTGAATTTCTCCAAGGATCTAGAAATGCATAGATGTGAAGGAGGAGCATTCTATGCACAAGGAAGAGCAAATTCCAAGGCCCTCAAGTAGGAACAAACTTAGGAGATCTGAAGCCTAGAATGAAGACTGATGTAACCATCATGTAGTGACTGAGGAGGCAAGGTGAGAAGAAAAGCAACCAGGGAGAAGGGGGTGTGGGCCAAATGATGGAATGCTGCTCAGGCCTTGTTAAAAAAGTCAGGTTTGAGTCTAAGTTAAAGCAGAAAGTGGTGGAGAGTGGTAAGCTGGAGAGTGAAGTTACTTTTTTTTTAAAGATGATTTCATTGCTGTGTGAGAGAGAGATCGCTGGGGGACAGGAGTACAGAAACAAGGGCCAGTGGGGAGACTGTTGGAATTTTTTTTTTTAAAGATTTTATTTATTTGACAGAGAGAGACACAGTGAGAGAGGGAACACAAGCAGGGGAAGTGGGAGAGGGAGAAGCAGGCTTCCCGTGGAGCAGGGAGCCTGATGCAGGGCTCAATCCCAGGACCCTGGGATCATGACCTGAGCCAAAAGCAGACGCTTAACAACTGAGCCACCCAGGCGCCCCAAGAATGTTGGAATTCTTAAGGAGAGTGTTTAGGTGGCTCAGACTAGGGTCATAGTAACTGGGATGGAGAAAAATTCAAGCTATATTTTAGTAGTAGAGCAAACAGAACTTGTTTTATATTGGGTGGTAGGAGGAGGTATAGAAAAGAATCAAATTCAACTCTAAATCCCAGTCAAGCAATGGCACTTACATACTTGTGAAAAAAGCAAAAAATAATTAAAAACTAATGCATATTAAAGTCACTTGTCAAACTAATGCTATTAGAAACAAGACTCCTTTCATTTTAATCCAATAAAATTCAATTTAAAAATATTGGTTAAGTGCCTACTATGTGAAAAGCACTCGGATAAGACGTACAAATCTATCTAATACATAAGACACCATTCTGTGCACTCAGTAACTACTAAAAATAGACGAAATATAATTAACTGGAGAACTAATTTTTAGATAACCCTTTCAAATCAAGTAAAACATTTATTAAATGCCTGCCGTGAGCATAGCACTGCTAAGAATAAAAGGTGGTTATACACAGATGGAAAAAAATGTGCCATCGGCAGCAAGTAATTTAAAATCTAAATGAAAATCATTAATTTCTCCTGGAATTAGCTACCAGAGACTATAAAATATATATCTATCCATTCTATCTTCAGTAAGTTGGGAATCATCATTATATCCCTTTTGAAATCCATCTCTATACTTGCCCAATGGTACCTTGTAGTCATATACCTTTCCTCTTTTATATCATGGCTCAGCAAAACATGTCAAAGGGACTATAGCAATCAGCACACTGTGTTTTTCTTATACTCATACTTTGCTTGGCTCATGCTGTCTTAGGTAGAGAAGCTGCACTGCTAAATTAAAAGGCTATGTACTCACAGTGAGTGGGTTCTGATGACCTAAATGATTGGAAGGAGAATAATTTGCTATGCCATCTGAACTCTGAGTGTGCAGAGCAGAGCTGTGCATGGGGCACAGCTCTGTGCTTTTCTGTGCAGTCATGCGCTAGGATTTCCCATTGCACATAATTAGTCACTTTATATTAAAATAATTAATAAGAAAAGGTTTTAGTATCTTGCATGTTGCTAATGGTGTGTTGCCACCAGCATAAAAATGCTTTCAAAGATATCTGTGGAATGCGAAAGTGTTTCAAACCATCATGAGACATTTTCAGGGCTGCGTGGGAGAACAGTGACAAAGGGTTTGTGTTTTCCAGAATGATTGAAATTACGTTATCTGCTACTTATAATTGTAGGTGTTAAGTGCCAATAGGCTGTTTTCATTGTGAAGAAAAGTTTTGTATTATGTCATAGCCAATGGATGGTATGTTTATATTCATGAGATTTGTGGCAAAGGTTTGTAGAAATGCTTAAGGAGTGGAATTTTTACATATGCAAGCAATTGAAGGTCAGAACACAGAATCATATAGGTGAAACCTACGCTCAGGGACTCAGCACAGCTGACTTCTCTCTGAGTTCAGATGAGTACCTAGAGGCTGGATCTGGCCCTCACGGTGATAAAAATAACATGTTCTCACATTTATGATGATAGACACCTGTTATTTAGACAATTTCTACCAACAGCAAAAAAATGAAAAGCAAAAATCCTCACTGCCAGTGCCTCCCTACTCACAGCTGCTTCCTTTCCATACTAATCACAGCTAAGCAGACACCCATCTCAAAATTGACCAGAGAATGCAAATGGAAATAAAAATCTTCACCAAAGCATCTGAATATGATAGCTGTCTGATGACAGTGCTTAGGAAAAAGGGAAATTTAAAAGAAGAAATGGAACTGAAATGGAACCAGAAAGAGCGAAAGAAAAAGTTTAATATATTTCAAATTAGTAAGTCCATCTTCGGATTTAAATGCCCTATACATATATGAATATGTAAGTAAGAAAAAAATTTGAGCAGGTATATTTATCTTTTTCGAGATGACACTACTGTATTCGCTTAACATTTAGAAGTGCCTATCATGAGAAAGGAGAAATTATTTCTTCTTGTTAGATTGTTAGATTGAACTGGGCCTTATGGAAATGATGGCATTTGTCCTGGGTCTTAAAGAAGAACCAAAATCTTTGTGTAGGAGAAAGATGGAAGATGATAATGTCTAACTAACAGCTCTTTCTGTTCCACAGACAAGTAAAATTAATCCTATTTTGGTGAATGTCTCCACCATGCCTGGGGCAGCTGCCTTCTAGACTCAAGGTTGGTTTTTTCTACCAATAGAGCTGATCCAATCCTGACACCCACTGAGCAATTTTCCAGTTGCCCTTGCTTCTGAGTTACCTAGAGCTGTGTCTTGTGGTTTAAGATTGTACAACTCAGAATTCCATCAGCATTTTCTACTGCCTTTCCTGAAATTGTCCCAATTGAACTGAAAACAAAGCACATGTTCAGATATTCTGCTGTATTCCACCTTTCACATACGCCTTGTCCAGCTTATCAGAATTTTGAACAGGGGCGCCTGGGTGGCTCAGTCGTTAAGCGTCTGCCTTCGGCTCAGGTCATGATCCCAGGGTCCTGGGATCGAGTCCCACATCGGGCTCCCTGCTCGGCGGGAAGCCTGCTTCTCCCTCTCCCACTCCCCCTGCTTGTGTTCCCTCTCTCGCTGTGTCTCTCTCTGTCAAATAAATAAATAAAATCTTTAAAAAAAAAAAAAAAAGAATTTTGAACATTATGGTTTCAATGCTCGTGGATTGTGTTCTGGGACCAAACTGCTTGCATTGATCTAGTCCTGTCACTTGATATTTACCAAAGTAGAAAGAACCTGGTGTCATAAAAACACAGATGATGAAAGAAAATAACTACCTTATGGATGTTTTGCTTAATACGGGGTTTACTGAATATTTGTGAAGGTAACTTGCAAACTAGGAAATTCTACACAAATGTTAAGACAGTAGTTGCAGTAACAGTATTATGCTGCTGGCCTTCCAAAGGATACACTAACCTTGAGCCAATTTTCTCTCATTTTCAGTGATGGCATCATTAGGCAATACACATATCTCTATGTGGTGTTCATATGACTCATATCTAAACCCTGCCAACCATGAGTGAAGTTCGATTGCTGCAACTTCTAAGCACGTCTGGCTCATTGAGAACTAACTTACTAAGGTTCTGGTTGATAATATCAGCATAGACACTATTTTAACTAGAACACTCTCTAATATCTGCAAAAGGAGCAAAAGCTCTATGTTGGTTCTAGTTACAAGCTCAAAGAATGTCAAAAGGACCCTAGAGACAATCTGGCTGGTAGGTCCCAACATGCAGCTTCACAAATTCTCTAAAAATTATGAGAGGAATTGGACATTTTCCAATTCCAATAATACTACTACATATAGACACAAAAACAAGTTTCTCTGATTTTACTTAGAACTACATGAATATGTGATAGAGGAAAACAATAATAAATGAATTTTGTGAATTGTTATAAGCAATTATTAACTAATAACAATTGGTTTTAAAAGAAAGTTACTAATTTTTTAAAAATCTATTATCCCTTGTCTTATCCTCTTACTAATCCATTCTCCATGCTGCTAACATTTTGCCATTTCTAAAAAAAATCAAACCTGATCAAGAGCTTCCTTATTTATATATCCCTTTGAAAATTCTAATTTGCCTAAGGGACAAAGCCCAAACTCTTTATCAGACTGCATAAGACATTCAGTGTCCAAGCCCCAGCCTACCATTGCAGCTATACTTCTTATCAAGCCTCTCAATTCCTTCTCCCACTCATCCACCCACTCGTCTCAACCTCAAACCATACAAAACTGCATGACTTGCAGTTCTTCAAAAGTGCCAGGGTATTTCACACTGCCTTGCCATTGCATACACTGCTACTTCTGCCAGGAGTCTTCTTTCCCTCTTTGTTTGCCTAGCAAACAAACACCTACTCGTCTTTCAAAATTCAGCTCAAGCATTACCTTTTCTGTAAAGTTTCCAGATCATTCCCTCATGGATGTCCACCCTAGTGGAATTCTCACTCTCCCATCTGGGTGTACATATCCTAGTGCATCTTACAGCAGGCACAATTCCTCATTTACAAGCCTGCTCTTGCACTGTCACTCTCTTCTACCCCGCTTCTCACCACAGCCTTCTGATGGTCAGGAAATGTACCATAATTATCTCAGGATCCCAAGTACTAGCACCCTGCCACTCAGCATTGGTGGAAGAAAGGAAAAGAGGGAGGGAAAGAAGCAAAGCTAGAAAGTCCTGTCAATTCTACTCAAAAATATATACCACATCTAACAGTGCCTGAGCAGCTCAGCTGCTACCACTCACATCCTGGCCACTCTCATCTGGATTTCTGCAACAGCCCCTCTCTCTGGTCTTTGCTTTGAATTTTGTCTTATTTGGTCTGTCCTCCATACAGCGGCCAGAGTAACCTTACTGAAAAGTAAACCAGATTGTAGCATTTCTCTGATAAAACCTTCAAAGGCTGAGGGGAGGAGTAAGAGACCTAAATTTCATCTATTCCCAGGAATTCAGCTAGATAGGGATCAAACCATTCTGAACACCTACGAACTCAACAGGAGATCGAAGAAAAGAATAGCAGCAACTCTCTACACAGAAAAGCGACCACTTTCTGGAAGGTAGGACATGCAGAGAAGTGAATCGGAGGCGATATTCAGGAGGATAGACGGCAGGGGAGGGGGCTTCCATCAGCGGCTACCGGCAAGCGATAGAGCCCAGAGCACAAAATCAGAAATTTTAGAAGTTGGCTCCGCTGAGGGACATCGCTCCAGTGGCTAAGCGGGGGTGGAACCCTCGCAGGACAGTGTGGTCTCAGGACCCTCGGGGTCACAGAAAGACCGGGGGTGCCTGAGTGCGGCAGAGCTCCCAGGTATCGGAGCGGGGAAGCCGGCTGCAGAGACAGAGCCGAGGAGTGGGCTCTCAGCTCGGGGTTGCCATAAACCTTGATCCGGGGCACAGTTGGGCCACTGCTCCTCTAGCAGGGATCCAACAAGTGGCAGATCCAGAGAGACTCATCTTACTCCCCCAGGAGGAGCAGCACGGAAGCGCACCGCAGGAATCTAATGGGTTTGGAGACTCCACACGGGGTCCGGTGCCGGAGATAGAAACGCTCAGTCACAGGCTGGGTGAGCACAGAGTGCGGCCAGAGACCGGGGAGACGGGAGTGATTGACCGCTTTTCTCTGGGGGCGCACTGAGGAGTGGGACCCCGAGTTCTCGGCTCCTCTGGGCAGAGATTGGGAGGCCACTGTTTTCACTCTTGTCCTCCAGAGCTGTACAGAAAGCTCGCAGGGAACAAAAGCTCCCGAGACTGAACCCGAGCAGATTACTTAGTCCGGCCCCCAGCAAGGGCGGGGCAATTCCGCCTCCGGCAAAGACCTTTGGGAACCACTGCGACAGGCCCCTCCCCCAGAAGATCAGCAAGAACAGCCAGCCAAGACCAAGTTTACCAATCAATGAGAACAGCAGAATTCCAGCACTAGGGGAATACAGCACATAGAATCCATGGCTTTTTTACCATGATTCTTTAGTCTTTCAAAGTTAATTTTTTTAATTTTCTTTTTTTTCTTTTTCTTTATTTTTTTTTTTTTGAATTTTTCTTTTTCCCTTTTTCAACCAACATCTTATCAATCCCTTTTTTAAAAAAAAATTTTTTTTTTCATTTTTAAAGTCATTCTATCCCTTCATAGTAGTTAACCTTATTTTTGGTATATATATATATATAAGTTGTTCTCTCTTTAAAATTTTGGGATACAGTTTCTTCTAACAGACCAAAATATACCCTAAATCTCTAGTGAATGGCTTTGTTCTAGTCTCCTGCCTGATCACATTCTCTCTCTTTTTTTTTAATCCTCTTTCTTTTTTCAACCAACTTCTTATCTTAATTCCTTTCATAAAATCTTTTATAACTTTCATCTATACAATCATATTCCATCCCTTCATCGTATTTACCATTATTTTTGTACTTATATAAGTTTTTCTTCCTTTAAAATTTTGGGAGGCACTTTCTTCTAACAGACCAAAATATGCCCAAAATCTAGTGTGTGGCACTGATCTATGCACCAGCCTGAACATACTTGATCATATTCTTTTTTTTTTTTTTTATCTTTTTCTTTTTTCTTTCTTTCCCTTTTTTTTTCCCCCCAGTTTCAGGTCTCTTCTGATTTGTTTAGTCTACATTTTTCTGGGGTCGTTGTTACCCTATTAGCATTTTGTTCTCTCATTCATCTATTGTCCTGTGGACAAAATGACAAGATGGAAAAAATCACCTCAACAAAAAGAACAAGAGGCAGTACCGACTGCCAGGGACCTAATTAATATGGACATTAGTATGATATCGGAACTAGAGTTCAGAACGATGATTTCAAACATACTAGGTGGGCTTGAAAAAAGCATGGAAGATATTAGAGAAACATTTTCTGGAGAAACAGAAGAACTAAAATCTAACCAAGTCTAAATCAAAAGGCTATTAATGGGGTGCAATAAAAAATGGAGGCTCTAACTGCTAGGATAGATGAGGCAGAAGACAGAATTAGTGGTAAAGAAGACCAAATGATGGAAAATAAAGAAGCTGAGAAAAAGAGAGATAAACAACTACTGGATCACGAAGGCAGAATTCAAGAGATATGTGATACCATAAGACAAAACAATATTAGAATAATTGGGATCCCAGAAGAAGAAGAGAGAGAGGGGCAGAAGGTATATTGGAGCAAATTATAACAGAGAACTTCCCTAATTTGGGGAAGGAAACAGGCATCAAAATCCAGGAGGCACCGAGAACCCCTCTCAAAGTCAATAAAAATAGGTCAATACCCCGACATCTAATAGTAAAACTTATCAGTCTCAGAGACAAAGAGAAAATCCTGAAAGCAGATCGGGAGAAGAGATCTGTAACCTACAATGGTAGAAACATTAGATTGGCAACAGACCTATCCACAGAGACCTGGCAGGCCAGAAAGGACTGGCATGATATATTCAGAGCACTAAATGAGAAAACTATGCAGCCAAGAATACTATATCCAGCTAGGCTGTCATTGAAAATAGAAGGAGAGATAAAAAGCTTCCAGGACAAACAAAAACTAAAGGAATTTGCAAACACGAAACCAGCCCTCCAAGAAATATTGAAAGGGGTCCTCTAAACAAAGAGAGAGCCTAAAAGTAACATAGACCAGAAAGGAACACAGACAATATACAGTAACAGTCACCTTACAGGCAATACAATGGCACTAAATTCCTATCTTTCAATAGTTACCCTGAATGTAAATGGGCTAAATGCCCCAATCAAAAGACACAGGCTATCAGATTGGATAATAAAACAAGGCCCATCCATATGCTGTCTGCAAGAGACTCATTTTAGACCCAAAGACACCTCCAGACTGAAAGTGAGGGCGTGGAAAAGATTTACCATGCTAATGGACACCAAAAGAAAGCTGGGGTGGCAATCCTTATATCAGACAAAATAGATGTTAAACCAAAGACTGTAATAAGAGATGAGGAAAGACAGTATATCCTACTTAAAGGGTCTATCCAACAAGAAGATCTAACAATTGTAAATATCTATGCCCCTAACATGGGAGCAGCCAATTATAGAAGCCAATTAATAACAAAAGCAAAGAAACACATCAACAACAATACAGTAATAGTGGGGGACTTTAACACCCCCCTCACTGAAATGGACAGATCATCTAAGCAAAAGATCAACAAGGAAATAAAGACTTTAAATGACACACTGGACCAAATGGACTTCACAGACATATTCAGAACATTCCATCCCAAAGCAACAGAATACACATTCTTCTCTAGGGTCCATGGAACATTCTCCAGAATAGATCACATCCTAGGTCACAAATCAGGTCTCAATCAGTACCAAAAGATTGGGATCATTCCCTGCATATTTTCAGACCACAATGCTTTGAAACTAGAACTCAATCACAAGAGGAAAGTTGGAAAGAACTCAAATACATGGAGGCTAAAGAGCATCCTCCTAAAGAATGAATGGGTCAACCAGGAAATTAAAGAAGAATTAAAAAAATTCATGGGAACAAATGAAAATGAAAACACAACTGTTCAAAATCTTTGGGATACAGCAAAGGCGGTCCTAAGAGGAAAGTATATAGCAATAGAAGCCTTTCTCAAGAAACAAGAAAGGTCTCAAATACACAACCTAACCCTACACCTAAAAGAGCTGGAGAAAGAACAGCAAATAAAGCCTAAACCCAGCAGGAGAAAAGAAATAGTAAACATCAGAACAGAAATCAACGAGAGAGAAACCAGAAGAACAGTAGAACAGATCAATGAAACTAGGATGCTAGTTCTTTGAAAGAATTAATAAGATTGATAAACCCCTGGCCAGACTTATCAAAAAGAAAAGAGAAATGACCCAAATCAACAAAATCATGAATGAAAGAGGAGAGATCACAACCAACACCAAAGAAAAACAAACAATTATAAGGACATATTATGAGCAACTTTATGCCAGCAAATTACATAATCTGGAAGAAATGGATGCATTCCTAGAGGTGTATCAACTACCAAAACTGAACCAGGAAGAAATAGAAAACCTGAAAAGACCTATAACCACTAAGGAAATTGAAGCAGTCATCAAAAATATCCCAACAAACAAAAGCCCAGGGCCAGAAGGCTTCCCAGGGGAATTCTACCAAACATTTAAAGAAGAATTAATACCTATTCTTCTGAAACTGTTCCAAAAAATAGAAATGGAAGGAAAACTTCCAAACTCGTTTTATGAGGCCACCATTACCTTGATCCCAAAATCAGACAAAGACCCCATCAAAAAGAATTACAAACCAATGTCCCTAATGAACATGGATGCAAAAATTCTCACCAAAATACTAGCCAAGAGGATCCAACAGTACATTAAAAGGATTATTCACCATGACCAAGTGGGATTTATCCCTGGGCAGCAAGGTTGGTTCAACATCCACATGTCAATCAATGTGATACAATATATTAATAAAAGAAAGAACAAGAACCATATGATCCTCTTAATAGATGCAGAAAAAGCATTTGACAAAGTACAGCATCCTTTCTTGATCAAAACTCTTCAGAGTATAGGCATAGAGGGTACATACCTCAATATCATAAAAGCCATCTATGAAAAACCCACAGCAAATATCATTCTCAATGGGGAAAAACGGAGAGCTTTTGTCCTATGGTCAGGAACACAGCAGGGATGTCCACTGTCACCACTGCTATTCAACATAGTATTAGAAGTCCTAGCCACAGCAATCAGACAACAAAAAGAAATAAAAGGCATCCGAATCGGCAAAGAAGTCAAACTCTCACTCTTGCAGATATGATACTTCATGTGGAAAACCCAAAAGACTCCACCCCAAAACTGCTAGAACTCATACAGGAGTTCAGTCAAGTGGCAGGATATAAAATCAATGCACAGAAATCAGTGGCATTCCTATACACCAACAACAACACAGAAGGAAGAGAAATTAAGGAGTCGATCCCATTAAAATTGCATCCAAAACCATAATATACCTAGCAATAAATCTAACCAACGAGGCAAAGAATCTGTACTCAGAAAACTATAAAATACTCATGAAAGAAACTGAGGAAGTCACAAAGAAATGGAAAAACGTTCCATGCTCATGGATTGGAAGAACAAATATTGTGAAGATGTCAATACTACCTAGAGCAGTCTACACATTTAATGCAATCCCTATCAAAATACCATCAACTTTTTTCAAAGAAATGGAGCACATAATGCTAAAATTTGTATGGAACCAGAAAAGACCTCGAATAGCCAGAGGAATGTTGAAAAAGAAAAGCAAAGCTGGTGGCATTACAATTCTGGACTTCAAGCTCTATTACAAAGCTGTCATCATCAAGATAGTAGGGTACTGGCACAAAAACAGACACATAGATCAATGGAACAGAATAGAGAGCCCAGAAATGGACCCTCAACTCTATGGTCAACCAATCGTCAACAAAGCAGGAAAGAATGTCCATTGGCAAAAAGACGGTCTCTTCAACAAATGGTGTTGGGAAAATTGGACAGCCACATGCAGAAGAATGAAACTGGACCATTTCCTTACACCACACACAAAAATAGACTCCAAATGGTTGAAAAACCTAAATGTGAGACAGGAGTTCATCAAACTCCTAAAGGAGAACACAGGCAGCAACCTCTTCGACCTCAGCCGCAGCAACTTCTTCCTAGAAACATCGCCAAAGGCAAGGGAAGCAAGGGCAAAAATGAACTATTGGGACTTCATCAAGATAAAAAGCTTTTGCACAGCCAAAGAAACAGTCAACAAAACCAAAAGACAACCGACAGAGTGAGAGAAGATATTTGCAAATGACATATCAGATAAAGGGCTAGTATCCAAAATCTATAAAGAACTTACCAAACTCAATACCCAAAGAACAAATGATCCAATCAAGAAATGGGCAGAAGACATGAACAGACATTTTTTCCAAAGAAGACATCCAGATGGCCAACAGACACATGAAAAAGTGCTCAACATCGCTCGGCATCAGGGAAATCCAAATCAAAAGTTCAATGAGATATCACCTCACACCAGTCAGAATGGCTAAAATTAACAAGTCAGGAAACGACAGATGTTGGTGGGGATGCGGAGAAAGGGGAACTCTCCTACACTGTTGGTGGGAATGCAAGCTGGTGTAGCCACTCTGGAAAACAGTATGGAGGTTCCTCAAAAAGTTGAAAATAGAGCTACCATACGACCCAGCATTGCACTACTGGGTATTTACCCCAAAGATACAAATGTAGTGATCCGTAGGGGTACATGCACCCAGATGTTTATAGCAGCAATGTCCACAATAGCCAAACTGTGGAAAGAGCCAAGATGTCCATCAACAGATAAAGAAGAAGTGGTATATATATGCAATGGAATATTATGCAGCCATCAAAAGGAATGGAATCTTGCCGTTTGCAATGACGTGGATGGAACTGGAGGGTATTATGCTGAGCGAAATAAGTCAATCAGAGAAAGACATGTATCATATGATCTCTCTGATATGAGGAATTCTTAATCTCAGGAAACAAATTAAGGGTAGCTGGAGTGCTGGGGGGGTGGGTGGGATGGGATGGCTGGGTGATAGACATTGGGGAGGGTATGTGTTATGGTGAGCGCTGTGAATTCTGTAAGACTGTTGAATCACAGACCTGTACCTCTGAAACAAATAATACATTATATGTTAAAAAAAAAAAAGAAGATAGTAGGAAGGGAAAAATGAAGGGGGGGAAATCGGAGGGGGAGACGAACCATGAGAGACTATGGACTCTGAGAAACAAACAGGGTTCTAGAGGGGAGGGGGGTGGGAGGATGGGTTAGCCTGGTGATGGGTATTGAAGAGGGCAGGTACTGATTGGAGCACTGGGTGTAATATGGAAACAATGAATCATGGAATACTACATCAAAAACTAATGATATAATGTAAGGTGATTAAATAACATAATAAAATTAAAAAAAAAAAACCTTCAAAGTCTTCACATTTAACAACAACAAAAAGATCTTCACATGCCATCTGATCTCTCCAATCTCATGTTGCATGGCACTTCTCTTAATTCAGTACCTCCCACCCAGCCACACTGTTACTCTTTTCTCACCAAGACATCAGAGTTTTCCTGTCGTAGGGCCTTTGGCACTTAATGTGTCAAGAATATTCTTCCCCAGATCTTCACCTTGTTTCTTCCTTCACATTATTCAGATACAAGTTTAAATATAACTTGCTAAAAGAAGTCCTTCCTGACAATCTGGGGTAGCCTCAATCCCTACACAAATACTATAATTGTCTAAATGGAATGCATCACTATCTAAGGTTGTGTTTTATTTGTTCACTTGTTTATTAGCCATGTCCCCCACTGGTAGGCTATAAAAGAGCTTTGTCTATTTAATACTCTGTCCCCATGGCTTAGACAGTCAAGGTGCTCTATCACTGTATGCAGTAGACACTTAATAAATACTTGTTGAAAGGGGAGTGAAAAAAATATTAAGACACCAATATAGTCTTTATATTTCTCTAGTTCATTTACTCTCTCATTTTCCTAGATGACTACTGCACAACTTTTCTCTCCTCAAACCTACACTTCCTCTCCAAAATTGCCAGTGTCTCCATCTGCTCCTACCCCTAGGATACATGTTCTACCCCTCTCTGCTCTGCCCTCTGGGAATTGACCCTATAAATTGACCCAAAGTTTGCCAGTGGCAGTTTTTAGCAAGATATCAAAGTGCCAAAGAAAGGAGTCATGGTAGCTCCTTCCTGCTCCCTTTTCTGCTACAGACTATGTTTCTACCATTTGCTTCATCCTTCTTCTTTTTTTTTTTTTTTTTAAAGGTTTTATTTATTTGAGAGAGAGAGAGAGCACGAGATGGGGGGGGTCATAGGGAGAAGCAGACTCCCCGCCGAGCAGGGAGCCCGATGCGGGACCCGATCCCGGGACTCCAGGATCATGACCTGAGCCGAAGGCAGTCGCTTAACCAACTGAGCCACCCAGGCGCCCTTGCTTCATCCTTCTAAATATACAGCTTCAGAAGCGGACAGTGCCTCTGCTTACCACTGTTTCCTTCCCTTTCCCCATTTAGGCCTAGAAGTGAAACAGCTTCCTGATGGTGTTTGTTTCCTTTGTGATTTCCTGAATCTTTCCAACACGTTAGTAAGATTCTTGAACCAACTGAGTTAGATTCTATGTCCTGATGTGGTCCAGACTAGTACATTCATCCCAGGCTGAAGATATTGCTTCCAACTTTACTAAGAAAATTAGGACACTCAAAAGAAAATTCCTAAGACCTGCTCACCATATCTACCTACCTACCAGCATTTGTTTCACTATCCTCTGCCACCCTGCCTGAGACTGCCTAATTTAGCCACTAGTCACATGTGGCCATTGAGCACTTGAATGTGGCTAGTATAACTGAAAAACTAAATAATCTTACTTAAATTTACTTGATATAAATTTAAATTTAAAATTACTCAATTCATTTATTGGCGATTTTAGTTATGTCTGAACACTTGCGCATATATATATATATATAAAAGTACTTTTACACACTACATTTTTTGAAATCTAAAAAGCAATTAAGTATTTCTGATAAAAATTTAGTGACCAAACTAAAATGCCCATTATATAAAATACACACAGGATTTTGAAGATCTTATACAAAATAAAGAATATAAAATTACTCATTCATAATTTTTATGTTATTACATGTTGAATCAATAATATTTTGAGTATATTAGACAAATAAATATATTATTAATTCATCTGTTTATTTTTAAAAGGTGGCTACTGGAAAAGAAGTAAATTACATGTACAGCTCATATTCTCTGTTTGCCCAGCACTGCTCCAGATCTAGTCCCTGCACCCCTAATTTAAGTCAATCTCTCACTTGTACACTAGTTCACATCCCTTTTACGTACCTAAAGACACCACTTCAGCAATTCTCCCCTCTCTAGCCAAAATTATCAATTTCTCCTCTCAACTGGATTTTTCTCATGCACACATAGATACACTTTTATTTTCCCCTTCCAAAAACATTCTCTTTACCCTATTTCAACCTGTTTTGCTACTCCTCTGGGCATCAAAATTCCCTGAAAGTGTTATCCATATTCATGGTCTCCAATTCCTTTCTTCCCATTCTCTCTTAAACCACTTAAACCCTCCATTGAAACTGCTTTTATTAAAGTAGCCAATCATTTCTATACTGCTTGCCCACTGGTCTAAGTCCTGATGTTAGTTGATCTACTAAATAAATTTGAAAACTCCCTCCTCCTGATAATACGTTCATCCTTCTGGTTTCCATCAGATTCTCTTGGTTTTCCTCTATCACAACTGCTCCTTTTTGGTCCTTTTATTTATCTTTCTACATTTTCCAACCTCTTAACATTGGAGTGCTCCAAGACTCAGTCCTTGGTCTTCTCTCTCTCTCCCCCTTATTCTTTTGGTGATTTATATCTAGTCCTGTGGATTTCCATATCTTCTGCTTGCCAATGATTCCAGAATTTATATCTTGATACCAGAGATAGTCTGAATTCCAAATCATATTTCTTACTGCCTACTTGACATTCTGAACTTAATTTTTCCAAACTGAATTCCAGTCTTTTGGATCTCTATCCTTTGAGTTGCTTGGGCCAAAAATTTCAGTCATTCTTGACTTCTCTCTTTATCACACAACGGTACATAAGTCAGGAAATCCTATTGCCTCTATCTTCAAAATATATCAAGAATCTGACCACTTTTCACCACCTCCACTTTGCCATGCTGATCCAAGCCCCTATCTTCTCTTATGGGTGTTACTGCAACAGCTTCCTGTTTTCTTCGCTTCATCCTTTGCCTTCAACAGTCCATTCTTAACACAGCCGCCAGGATAAGCATGATGACAAGGAAATCAGGTCTTGTCTTTCTTCTGCTCAGGAAATTGAATTATTAGCATTTTGTTTGGAGTATAAATCAAACTCTTAACAACAGCCAACAAATCTCTACATGATATGGTTACGACCACATTTCCTATTAACCTCCAGTTTTGTAACTTCAGACACACCAGCTTCCAAGTTCTTTCTAGAAAACACCAGACATGCTCCCATCTTAGTTAGGCCATTCAGCAACTATTTTCTCTGCCTGGGACAGTTTTCCAGATATCCATGTGCTACTTCCTTTGCATTTTTCAAGTCTTTACTCAGAATTCACCTTTCCTATGAAGGCTGATCTGCCCCTCCCATTTTAAATTGTGAAACTCACTGAAATCTTATCTGCCTTATCCTGCTGTTTTCTGCTGTCATCTCCTTCTTACCACCTCCTTACATACTATATGTTTTAATTCTTTTTGTTAATTTTTTTTTATTTCCTACTCCATTAATATGTACAACCCACAAGGGCAGAGGTTGTGTCCATTTACTGGCTAGCCAAAATAGTGTAGCTGACACATGGGAAATATTCAAAACTGCTTGTCAAATGATAATGATAGCTCAACTTCTTCATTTAGGCTTAATTATTCAATTCTTAATAGCTATGCTTCCCAATACAATCAAGGGCCTAATTCCACTTTAAGAAAAAATAAAATACATTCCAGAATCATCCATATGCCCTTAGATGTGCTTGAAAGTCCTGGTACCCAGAGATCATGGCATGAAGATGGTGGTGCTTTTTAAGCGTAAGACAGAAGGCAGGTGATCTGTGGAGGAGCTGTCCCTAACACTTATCTTGAAGACAGACGAGTTTGCAACAACAGCTGTTCATGAAGCCTAAGGTTTTTTGTTTTGCTTTGTTTTTGTTTTGTTTTGTTTTTGTTGTTTTTTTTGTAGGGATTTACTATCAGATCTTTTTGTTTTTTCATTTTTTTAATTTTATTATGTTATGTTCATCACCATACATTACATCATTAGTTTTTGATGTAGTGTTCCATGATTCATTGTGTATAACACCCAGTGCTCCATTCAATACGTGCCCCCTCTAATACCCATCACCAGGCTAAGCCATCCCCCCACTCATCCCCTCTAGAACCCTCAGTTTGTTTCTTAGAGTCCATAGTCTCATGGTTTATCTCCCCCTCCGATTTCCCCCGCTTCATTTTTCCCTTCCTACTATCTTCTTTTTTTTTTTTTAACAAATAATGTATTATTTGTTTCAGAGGTACAGGTCTGTGATTCAACAGTCTTACACAATTCACAGTGCTCACATAGCACATACCCTCCCCAATGTCTATCACCCAGCCACCCCATCCCTCCCACGCCCCCCCACTCCAGCAACCCTCAGTTTGTTTCCTAAGATTAAGAATTCCTCATATCAGTGAAATCATATGATACATGTCTTTCTCTGATTGACTTATGCAACCTCTTTGACCTCAGCCGCAGCAACTTCTTCCTAGACACATCGCGAAAGGCAAGGGAAGCAAGGGCAAAAATGAACTATTGGGACTTCATCAAGATAAAAAAGCTTTTGCACAGCCAAAGAAACAGTCAACAAAACCAAAAGACAACCAACAGAATGGGAGAAGATATTTGCAAATGACATATCAGATAAAGGGCTAGTATCCAAAATCTATAAAGAACTTCTTAAACTCAACACCCAAAGAACAAATGATCTAATCAAGAAATGGGCAGAAGACATGAACAGACATTTTTCCAAAGAAGACATCCAGATGGCCAACAGACACATGAAAAAGTGCTCAACATCGCTCGGCATCAGGGAAATCCAAATCAAAACCTCAATGAGAAGCCTAAGATTTTTACTACATCATAGAGTTAAAAGCTACTTCTGATTTCTGCTAGTAAAGAAATGAAATAGAAGCCTAGAATGCCCCACCTAGAAGAGCCTGGGTATTATCTGGTCCAATTTCCTCCCACAGCTATTCAGTAGTAGAACCTGAAGTCGGGGTAGCATCCTCCCACCCAAGGGCTAGTTCCATTATCCTGCACTGCCCCAGCTCCTGTTCATGTCTCCCTTTTCGCTCACAAACAGGGACTATAAATGCAGGGTGTTAACTGACAAGAAACTTGTGTTTGTTTACAATGCAATTGTGAAGAAACTGCACGGTTTTTCCTGGAAAAAATAATATTATGCTTCTAGGCAAGCAAGCCCATGTATGCATATTTTACCTAGAATTTAGTTGAAGTATAGTATTAATGGTATTTCAGCACCTAATCACCATTTGTAAAAGTATCGCTGTGGGAAACAGTGCACCATGTTTTAATTCACTGAACTGAATACTCCATAAAAGAGAAAACTCCCCAAAATGTTTCTGTTCTTTCTCCATAGTGAAGGTGTACCATGTACAATAACACAATTGCTTGAGTAGAAAGGGCAGCATTTCCTCCTAGTTGGGAAAACAGACTTTAACAGGTTTGTTGCAGAGCTATCATCATTGACAGAGTAATAGTTATTGTTTTCATACTTACAGTATTAAGGTATTATTAAAATAAACACTAAGGTTCTCCTTAAATTAAACAGTAATATTAAGTACATGATACACTCATTCTCTACTATTTCAGCTTTTGTATATGTGGTAGGCAAAATATTGGTGCTCCCCCCCAAATGTCCCTGTCCTCACCTCAGAAATCTATGACTATGTTAGCTTATATGGCAAAAGAAACTTTGCAGAGGTGGCTGGATTAAGTATCTGGAGATGGGAGATCATCCAGGATTATCTAAGTGGGCCCAACATAATTACATGAGTGCTTAAATCTAAGAACTACTTCTAGCTCTAGTCAGAGAAGGGGACTATGGAAAGAGGGTCAGAGAGTTGATATACAAAAAGGATTCCACCCATTATTGCTGGCTCTGAAGATGTTGGAAGGGGGCCACTAGCCTAGGAATGTGAGTGGTCTTTAGAAGCTGGAAAAGGCAAGGAAACAGATTCTCCCCTAGAGTTTCCAGAAAGGGCCACAGCCCTGTCCATCCCTTAGTTTTAACCCAGCAAGACCCATGTCAAACTTCTGACTTACAAATATGTAAGTTAATAAATTTGTATTGTTTTAGACCACTAAATTTGTTGTGGGAGTAATAAAACCAATACTATAGGCATTTAGAAATATTTTTCTCATTAACTATAACCCAGATATCAACTGGGATCTCCCTTCCTCTTAATATCCAAATTACAGATGCAAATTCCCATTCCACTGATTGTTACAGCCAATCCTTCCCCTAGATTTGAATGCACAGCAAGGATGGGGTGGTTGTCACGGTCATCTCCATCTCTCTGCATATTAAAATAATTCAGTGTGGAAACCATTTTATCATTTCTCTCATATGTGTCCTATTCATGCAGCATAAACCCATATGGAATTTACTTGTTTTCCTGGATTTCCACCAAATTACTTTTGTGCATTAGATTTTCCTGAAGACAGAAAGTTATGCTACAGAAACACAAACCACATAAAATCAATTGTTTTTCAAAAAACTTCCCTTAACCTTCCTGCAACTGAAATTTTTAAAATCTAGTTATGTTTCCTCCTCTCTCAACTCCTATTGCTGAGTACTTTGCAGCCTTTTTTCCTGAACCTTACAAGCCTCAATTTTGGCTCTCTGCTCCCCACCCAGAGGCTTATTGAAGGTTTTGTCTGAACAAAACATTTCTTCCCCTAAGGGGTACAACTAAGATAATCCATTTGTCACCCTTCTACATATGTTGACTATTTGACTATTTAGTACATCTCCTTCCATAATCTGTGCAAGAAAATATTCTCCCTTCCCCACTCTTCCCCATGTATATGCAATAAAACAAAAATTTCATGGCCAAAGATCAAGCTGGATAACCATTAAATTCTTATGGCATCATGACCACCTTTCTCATGAAACAATGAATAAGAAAGGAATATCTAATCTAAACTTTTTATTAAATCAATTTCCTGTTGTCTTAACTTCACATACAAAAAAACAAATGGAACGTTATCAATCCCCAATGTAAAATTACACAGTGTTTGATTTATAAAGCAACTCATTACTGATTTACAGGGAAAAGAGGGAATTTTGTTGACTATTAACTATGTGCCAAGTATTTTGCAGGTATTATCTAATTTAATCAACACAATGAGTAAAAATTATCAAAGAGCATTTGATACTACAAGTCAGCAGAGCACATGTATTTTGTCATTTATTTTTCAATAAATCCATAAGGTAGTTACTGGTATCCCTATAACAGGGATAAATAATGTAAGACGTAGAAAGGTTAAGTAATTTTCTCAGTGGCAAAAGTGATAGAGCCAAGATTCATGACCTGGGACATGTGACCCAGAGATAAGCCTCCTACCCTGGGGCTATAATACTGAACAGTCAAATTACAGTAAAGGAAACTGAAGTTCCAAGAATTCAAACAACTTTTCTAGAGTCCCAACTAATGGGCCAAAGGCTAGCTTCGCCTAGTCCATACAGCATACCAACGTATATGCACTTTCCCCTGCTCGCAGATTCTGCATAGGCTAAACAATTTGTAACCCCAAACAGACAAAAATTTGACTGAAAGATAATCACATTAGCCCATATTCTTCTTCCTTAGTTTTGATGCTAAGATATGCAAACCAAATATATTAAATAATATTTTGGAGATTGATATAATGTATGGTGATTAACATAACATAATAAAATAACAAAAAGAATTCAATAAATAATATTTTGGAGAGGCACAATTTATAGAAAGAGTAAAAACTTTGTAGTGAAAAAGACCCAATTTTATATCTAACACATATAGACTATTTCTGGAAGAATGCTCAAGAAAATGAAGTTTAACTCTAAGAAAACAAAAGTGTGGCTGGGAGACTGGGGCTAAAGAAGATATTTTTCACTTAACACACTTTATAGTTTAAATTTTTTTCTATATAGGGGCACCTGGATGGCTCAGTTGATTAAGTGTCTACCTTCGGCTAGGGTCATGATCCCAGTGTCCTAGGATTGAGCCCCGTGGGGCTCCCTGCTCAGCGGGGAGCCTGCTTCTCTCTCTCTCCCTCTGCCTCTTCCCACTGTTCATGCTCTCTCTCTCAAATAAATAAATAAAATCTTTTAAAAGTAAATAAATACATTTTTTCTATATAGAAAAATACATATTTTTCTATTTCTCTATTATACTGAAAAAATGCATTAATTTTTAGAGATATATTTAATGTAAAGGTCCTAGCCTAGTAAATAGCACAGAGCAGGCACTTAATAAGTGGACTTTTCCTTTTTTTTTTTTTAATTAAGTTTGTTTCCTGTCAACCTTGTTACCATTTTGTGTTTACAAGTATGTGAAAGAATAGCTTAAGACAATTCAGTGGTTGTTCCTACCCGGTCAGAGGCCTGAGTGGTGGGGTCTGCAGAGCCATCTCAGTGCTGAGCTGAGCGCTCCAGTCTTCCTCAAAGAAACGGTGAGTAGACACAGAGGGCACTGCACGCCTTCAGTTGCATCTGCGACCTCAGGTTGAGTAGCAGTAAATTCACGAGTCACCCCAAAATTCCTCCTTGGTCAGAGTCTTTTCAGCAGTGGTCTGCTCTTCCTTATCAATCTTCTCGGAATCTCTGTAGAAGGAAAGATCAAGCACGACCTCCCCCAGGCGTTCATGGGAGACGGTGCTGCGCATGCGCAGGAACTCCCGGACCAGCAGCCACCACATCGGACCTACTGAGCTCTCTTTTTCTTAGAAGAGATCACGATGTCCACATCCTGCAGAAAGAGTCTGTGTTACACAGAGCAACGGTAGGGAGGTTAACATAAGACGTCTGTGATCCTGCTAATCAGCCCTGGGATCAGCTACTACCAGAAGTTACAATCCCAGAAAGCTGCCTGCATCTCGTGAGTGAAGATTCTAGGAATGAAGCGGCCAGCAACAGGAATGGTTCCAGCAGTGACGGCAAACTTTAGCACAGCTCGCTGGCCCGTATTCCCAGAGGATATGACACTGACATCAGCCAGGTTTTGAATGGTAACAACGGTAGGAGCTATCAGAAGCTCCTCCCATGTTCTCCTCAGATTTATGATGCAGACGCCATCATTTTCCCTTTTGTAAATATCCTGTTCCAGGGGCACCTGTGTGGCTCAGTTAGTTAAGCGTCTGCCTTTGGCTCAGGTCATGATCTCCGGGTCCCAGATCGAGCCCAATCTGGGCTCCCTGCTCAGCGGGGAGTCTGCTTCTCCCTCTCCTCCCCACTTGTGCTCTCTCTCGCTATCTCTGTCTTTCCCTCTCAAATAAATAAAATCTTTTAAAAAAAAAATCCTGTTCCATTTGGAAGTCAAGGTTGTGACACCTGAGTTCCTGCTGAAAGGAATTTGAGGACGTCCTCCTCCTTCATTTGCAGAACATCAAGGGCTCCAGCCGTGGTGAAAGTTTCCCTTCTCGTTTACAATGGGTACCCAGAACAATGCCATATGGACTCCTCTCTAGTTAGTGCAGAAATCTCCACTTTTTATTCAAAGATGAGAAATACCTCCAATATCAACAGGATACAAAATTCCTAAGAAAGAATTGTTTTAAAGCCAAATAGTGCCCTCACTTCACAGATGCCGCTTCTCAACAAAAGTATGGTCTCTAATAGTTTTCTTCCCATACCTTCAAAAAGAGGCAATTTCTTAGGAAGAGAGTTAAGAATGTAAAAGATACACTGGACCTTTGTTTAAGAAACCATACTAAACTTGACTTGGCTTAATGGAGCTAGCTTACAAAATTCATAGAACAAGAAATGTTTTAATTGCAGACAAATTAATTCAGAACTTCAAGTGTTAAGATATATGTAGTCTATAAAATTTTGCAGCTCCTATAAAAACACTAAAGTAAAACACAATACTTAAAGAAAAAAGTTGCAGGTTTAGTATATCTAATTATCACTAGATTTTTCACACACACACAAAATGAAAAATTGCTGTAATTGTCAGGATATTTATAAGAGGCATTTTCTGAGTTGTTAGGTTCTTAGAACAGATTTTCTCCATTTGAAAGGAAAGAACGGTGAAGGTAGAAAAGCAGGACAATAGTGTATCACTTGGCTCATTAAAAAGAAAAATTACTGCTTCTCCTTAACTAAGGTGAATTAGAGGTACTTTCAGAAACAAAACGGAAAAGATAAAGATTATGTTGTTTTGAAAGATGTCTACAAAATCCGTGAAAAAATTAGAAAGGTTAGTGAAGAGTTTAATATTATATATTAGTCATATAGCTTGTGGCCAATCACCCTACTTATAAAATAACCAATATATGTTGATTTCTAAAGCAACAGTCTTTTCAAAGGGTAGGCAGCAACTAATGTTTTTGCTTATTCAACAAATCCACAAATGTTTATCTAATATATTCTAAGTGCAAGGTCTTATTCTAAGTGCTGGGAGTGATGGACTAACACACCATACCCAGTCCCTGACCACAGTCACCAAAAAAGTTAAAGAATCGGACATTATTTCTGCTGAAATGCAACTTAAAACCTGGTGGGGCATATGAGACATGTAATTAATTATGATAAAAGACAGTATTTGAAAACTGTCTACTGAGTACAACAAATACGCCACAATAGATGCTCAAAAGGAGGATGTGGCTACATGAACAGAGAAACATTAATGGAGGACATGATATTTGGCAAAGCATCAATCCCACCATGGTCTTCATCAGTCACGCCCTCTTGTGATATGATGGGGAAAGCTTAGGCTTCAGAGCTAGCTGATCTGAATGCTGGTTCTGTTACCACCACCTGTGCAAGGGTGGGTAAATTTCTTATCCTCTGTGAACCTACTTCTTTAGGTAAAGTGAAGGTAAACAATATCCTCAAGCCTTTTTCAATTTTCTTTTAGGGACACAGCCATCCTCACCTGATAATTTCTTAGCCCTTCCCAATCTGGTTTTATTCCACATTTGATCACTGAGATCAGCATTGCAACAGTCACCCCTTCATTATTATTTTATGATTGTTAAAGCCAACTGAGGTCTTTTAACCATTATCTTAATCTCTCTGCTGCCTTTGACTCCCTAGATTAATCTCCTTAAAATGCTTAAAACTCCTTAAAACTCTTTCCTCTCCGGTCTTAACAGCACACTTGCAGCTACTCTCTTCTGTAGGAATATTTTTCAAAGTACAGGTCAAGACTCACTCGTGAACTCAATTAGTGGATTACCACCACAAATTTGCGTTTTTTTAAATAAAATAAAAGAGAATTGACTTGAAAACATCTGATGCATCACACTGATTATAATATTATTTGGTGACATTTGTTTCAGGTTGTATGTGTGTGTGTGTGTGTAGATGGGTTATTGTGCATTTGTATACCTGGCCAAAATATAAAATGTATTTCTCATTACAAGCCATAATGAAATTTTGCAAGCCATGATTCTAGAGCCATCCTTTCTCAGTTTAATTTTCTAATTCCTATTTTCACACTCACCTCTTTGATATTGATTCTCTTCTAACTCTGTATAACCCTTAATTATCTCTTTGGCAGTTCTCTCTCCTGAACTTCACAGCCCACTTTTCAATATTACCACCTGGTTTTTTATAGATACCTAAACTCATTATAAATTATTGATTATTTTAATCGAGTGACATGAAGAAAGTGACATGTTAGCATGCTTAAGCTGACAACAGTATGAAAGATAGGTTTGAAGAAGAGAGGCTGGAAGCAGGGACATCAGTGATCAAGTTAAAGTGATCAGAGAATGAATATGAGTTAAAGGTGGCTATGAGAAAACAATGAGTGTAATAGCAATTTCAGAAAGAAATATATATATATATATACATATATATATACACATAAAAATATATATGTTAAGGTGGTGTATGGGGCACCTCGTGGCTTAGTCGGTTGGGCGTCTGACTCTTGATTTCGGCTCAAGTCGTGATCTCAGGGTCATGAGATTGAGCCTCCATGCTCAGCACAGAGTCCACTTGAGATTCTCTCTCCCTCTCCTTCTGCCCCCCCAAATAAATAAATAAAACTTAAAAAAAAATTGATACCAAATCTAAAGAATAGGAAAATTAGATTACTTCTCCAAAGTTTCCAATCTGAAGATAAAGCAATTTCAGTAATAATAATCACACTGACCATAATATTGTGTTCATTTTAATTTTCACTTGAGCCACTAGCAGGATACTACACCTAAGCAGTTAAAAACCTTAAAAATCTGTCCAGAACTAAGCCCAGCTCATAACTTAGTCTCATAAAAGTTTTGGTTTA
The DNA here is from genome assembly GCF_964656455.1 of Halichoerus grypus. Lineage (NCBI taxonomy): Eukaryota > Metazoa > Chordata > Mammalia > Carnivora > Phocidae > Halichoerus > Halichoerus grypus. Next base: position 48,505,497 of record NC_135714.1, read on the forward strand.
ATAAACAGTATTCGTCTATAGTTTTGTTCAGATTTTCACAGAAAGTTTTTATTTAATCAAAAAATAAATATATATTCAACGAAATTAATTCCTCTAAAATTCTAGTGTTGGCTGAACCCTTATATCTGTACTTGTACTATAATCAAATATATAAATAAATAGATCATAATTTTTTTTATTTTCCCAGTAGTACTTCGCTTTGTAAAGACTATAGTAAAAACAAGAGAAATATAAAATTCAAACTTTTGTTTGGATTTTTAAGTTCTAGATTTATGTGTAAAGAGATTCTTTTCCCAGCAGGATTCCCTTTACTTCACATTAAAATGTCTCTTGCTCTTTTCTAGAAATGGTTTAACTTTCAAATTATGTGTCAACAAAAAAAAAATCTGTTATACTGTTATGTCAGATAATTAGTCCCTTATTTTCTCCTCTTCTTCAACTAAACCTCATCAAATGCCCTCTAAGCATACTTTAACAGGGTGAGGACAATTTAATTAGATCAAGACCTCAGAAAAGAATCATGATGGAATTGAAGACAGTTATGGATGACAGTCTGAGGTTTTGCTACCACCCTTCAATGAGTAGAGCAGCTATATAAGATGACCACCTAAAAAGTCAATGAGTGCTTACAAATTCATGTTTTTACTCTTTCCTGCCAATGAAATAATACTTATCTATTAATGTACAGTTTCACCAAAAAAGATTGGATTTAAAATCAGAAGATGCTTGTTTACATCTGTTTTTATCATTTGCTAGTGATTTGGCCTTGGAGAAGTCACTTAAACTCTCTGAGGCTCATTTTTTTCACTTGTAAATAAAATTAATGGGTTTTATAATTTAGAAGGCAGTGCCACATAAAGCACCTAAATAATCTTACAGGTTTTCTGCTGGAAAGCTCTATGAAACAAGCTTAAGGATGACCGGCGGTTGAACAACCAGTTACAATAAGAAAAGTAAGGAAAGAAAGTCTAGGTCCAGAGAAATTTATTTGAAAATGGCTCCTCGTGATAAATGGAAAGTGAACATAGTCCACACAGTAGGTCAAAGTATGCAAGGTCAATAAATAAAACAGGTTAAAAAAAAAAGAAGAAAGGAAAAAGAGGAATGGATTTCACACTAATTGTTAACATTGTAGTAACAGGAAGCTGCATGCAAAGGTGCATAGAAGCACATGAGGATATATTTGGTTTCACAAATAAGGGGTGCTACTGTGGCTTTGTTTCAGGCTGAATATGTAAGACTATGTAAACCTACTGGGAATCATTTAGTAAAAACTTGAGACTGTCAGTCAAAGAGTAGGTAGACATAAAGTAGAAATGCTGTTGTTACATCTGTAGCCAAGAAAAATGGCATTACAACAATGCTAATGGAATATTATAAAAGAATAATACAAATTGTATTCATGACTTGCTTTCTTTTACTCCAGGTATGCACTGAAAAATGCAGAGTGGAGAATGAGCTGGAGCACAAAACATTCCATTCTTAAAAGATCCTATGTAGCATAAAACAGCAAAAACCACTCAGCGAGGGGGTGAATACAGGTTTGTGTCGGCCTCTCAAAAATAGGAATAACTGTGTGCACCAGGTCCATCATTCCCCCAACACAAGTCCAAAGGCAAAGATACTTTCTGATAGCTAGGTTCCCTAAGAAATCTTTTTTTTTTCCCTCCTGAATTCATATCAGACAATCTCATACCACAAATGATGGGAGGTTGCCATACCGTGGGAAATTCTTAGAGGCAATAATTCTACTAGTATGTCTATGATTCAAAAACATATATCCTTCCTATGCTTTTATCAAGCACTGAGAACTATAACTCAAAATTTCTTTCAACTACATGTGTTTTTTTTGTTTTTGTTTTAATTTTATTTTATTATGTTATGTTCGTCACCATATTCAACTACATGTTGACTGAGCTTGGCCTCAAAGCAAGCATAATGAACAAGAAGCTTGGCCAGTGGGCAAGAGGAGGAAACTAGGACCATAAAAGAGAGGTAACTGAAAACAATTGACATTTCTGTAGGGCACAACTCTGAAGGAGGGCCCTCTGAACAAAGAATAGTGCCCAAAGACCCCATGGTTTGTTTTAATAAGCCACCAAAGATGGAGGAACTCCAACCAGGCAAGTGAGAACACAGAGCAAAGGTCCAAGAAGCTGGCATGACTTGAAATCAGGTGTATAATACAATCCTGGTATCAGGCTATGGAGTCATGAAGAAGATACCAAACAGGTAATGACGACACCAGGAACAAGACATAACTTATGCTATGGCAATACCAAAAGGTAATCAAAGTGTTAGAGTTCTTTTTTAGGTACGCAGTTCAGGAAAAAATTTAACCCCTGGAGAAAATTAGGAGTTACCAGTACATGAAGGCACAATTGAGCAAACTGTTGAGATCTATATGGAAAATATAAATTGAGTAGACATGTGGATACAAGAAATTCATTTTAGGCAAAACAAATCCTGATTGAATAACATCAAAACTATTTCTAGATTCTGTCACATTGGTGGGATTGAAATAACAAATGTGTTCCTGGTATTCGCCAGCATGAGTTCAGGAACTAAGCAAGGATGCCTCTTCACTTAAAAGGCAGGGAAGTCCACAGCTAAGTGGGAATAGGAGAGGCGGACATTACCACTAGCCCACATGTATAACAAAACCTGTCCTTGTTCTGAGTCAACAAGATCTTTCCTATCACATAAACCTACATCCAGAGGAAGAGAGAAAGTGATAGGGTAAAAAATAGAAAATTCAAGATGTCTGTTTTCTCTACATTTTTCCCACTAGAGGCTTTTCTTCTTAGATGAACTAAGTTTAGCCATTTAGTTTATGTCCCTGAATATATCAAAATTATTCCAGATTTGTACTAGTGATGTTTCTACGTTATACTCTAGTTCTCTTGTTAACAGACTGGTTTTTATTCAGAAATGTTTAGAATCAACAACTTGGGTTTTCGATGTCAAATTCATAGCATTCATACTAAACTAAGAAGCCCTGGGTTTTTTTGTTAATAAAAATGAATTAAATATTATTTTCATCTAGTAATTTAGAAAGTAAAATCATTAAAAAAGTTAACAAACTTAGGATCGTCTCTGACCCTTGGGCACTTAACATGGAAATTTAAGTCAGCTATCAAATTGTTAGCCTCTGAAAGGGAATGTCCATTGTTGATTATGGTCATCTTCCTGGATTCTTTCCATTTTAATCCTATTCCTCCCAGTTCTTTATCCCTGTTCTATTTTATTTCTATTACCTCATTTCCACCCCTTAAACTTTGGCATTGGGTCTCTACATTTTGATCTTTCACTTATCTTCAAAGATTTTGACAAAGATCACTTTATTCTTCCCTCACCATGGCTCATTCAGATACATAAACTCATCCTTGTTATGGACGAAATGTTTGTGTCCCCCCCACCCACCCCCATAATTCAGAGGGTGAAGCCCTAACGGCCAGCATGGCCGTACTATACTCCTGGAGTATAGAAGTAATTAAGCTTAAATGAAGTCATAAAAATGGGGCCCTGATCTGATAGGATTAGTGTCCTTTTAAGAAGAGATAGGAGAGAGCTCACAGGCTTTCTCTCTCTCCCTCTCTCTCCGTCTCTCTCTCTCTCTCTCTCTCTCTCTCACTCTCCAGGCTCAGGGGAAAGAATGTGATGACACAGTAGCTGTCTGCAAGCCAGGAAGAGAGCTCTCACCAGAAACTGATTATGCCAGGCCTTAATTTGGAACTTCTAACCTCCAGAACTGTTGAGAAAATAAATTCCTGTTGTTTAAAGCCACTCAGTCTGTGGTATTCTGTTATGGCAGCCTGAGCCACACCACAATTTCCCCAATAAGACCCTTTGAAGCAGAAGATATGAGTTGGAGGTGAGAAGCCACAGACAAAATGCAACTCATAATAATATCAGAAACCACCAATTGCATGGATTCTCTTTAATGACTAAAGGATGCCAAATTTGAGGGAAAGACAATGCAGAGATGTATAATTAAAAGAGTTTGCCCTCCTCCAACATTGCAGTCAGGAGTTGACACTATTATCTTTCTAGACGTATTTTTGAAAGTCAAGAATTAAGTGGATGTTATAGTTTTCCAATTCTTGCATCTACAAGAATCATCAGAGATACTGTCTTACGATGCAGATTTTTGTGATTCACCTGCAGAAATTCTGATTCAGTAGATCTGGGGTGTGATCTAGGAACCTGCACTCTAAGCATTCAAGTAATTCTGATGATGTACTCGAAGAGCACATTTGGCCAAGCATTAATTTAAATATTCTAGCTATGGGTTCTGTTTTTATTAATATTACTACATATTTTAATGATTGATTACATGCATTTTTTACCATTTCTTAAAAATGTATTCATTTTAGGACTCCTTCATAATATATTATTTGTGTAAGTCTTTAAACATTTATGTTTCCCTTTAGAAAAACAGAAAATCATATTTTAATTGAGCTGTGAACTTGGATGCAGGCCTATAAGAACTCATAGGAAAAGGTGTTTCTCTATTTTATTTTCCTTTTTATTAGTTTACAGTCACCAATTACTCGTTTATTCCCACATTTTATGGTTGAACAAATCTGATCCCATAATCTCAAGGCATTCATAAAGACAGAGAGATTAGCAAAATAAAAGACAACCAAATGTGCTTTTTTCTCCTCCGATGAAATGTAAACTAGAGCAACTAAAGCTAATTGTAAATTGCCAGTGATAAAGAAAAAAAAAAAACCCACTCAAAATGTATTTTATTGTTGAAGAATAAGCAAATAAGAAACACTCTGCTCCCTTGTAGTCACCATTAACACTTTTAAAGCAATTAAAAAATAGTCCATTAAAGACTACAGGTGATTTGTAATGTGAGTTGGACATTGTTGTCGTTGGGGTCAGTCAGAATAGATTTTCATTCAATTACCTACACATCTTGCTTCCCCAAGGATACTTGAAGGAGTCATCTATACCAAACTCCTCAGTGATTTTTAACTTGAAGTTCATTAGCTCAATGGCAGATTGATGTATTGCACTTAAAATACACTCAAATGTCATCTTTTTAAAAATCTACTAACACAGCCTTACACCATGGAGTTAAATTCAATCACTCAATTTAGCTTTTGGTTCTTTGGAGAAATTACTTTCCTTTATCAAATTCAAGCTGCAAGGCTGCCAGAAAAGGTGTTAATCATGTCGTTTGCTACCATTAATGTAAGCTTTGTTTTTATCCAGTTCGCCCCTCAACTTCCTTCTGCATCAATTTTTTTTTTTTTAGCCAGAGTCGTCCACCGTATAATTACTTCCTAAGAGTAATTTATGTGCATTAGGAAGCATATTAAACAATCAATAAATATTTATTAAGTGTCTACCATGTGCCTGAAAGACCTGTGCCCTTTATTCAAAGAATATATCATCTTATTGGCAAAATATGATTTACATACATGAAATGATTAAAGGGCCATAAAATAAAGTGTTAAATTCTGTGGTTCAAAGAACTATATGCTACACAAGTTCAACAATAGGAAGAAGATCAGAAGATTTAATCTGGGCTCTGAGGAATGAGTAAGGATTTGTAGAAGAAGTAAAAAAATGAAAACCATTACAAAAAAAAAAAAAATGGCATGAGCACAAAAGGTGAGTTCAGAAGCAAGGACTGTGGCCAAGGTGAGGTAGAGTGAGCAGCCAGGCTGCCCAGACTGGAAACTGCATTTATTAGATAATATTCTAAGAAGAATTGCATCCTTGCCTCTTTGAGTTATTCACCTACAGATTTTTTTCTGCACTTAAATTTCATTCATTTGCCACCATCATTTGATTGGCAGGATACCAGAGAAGAATTTAAATTCAACTTTGACTGTTTAAGCCTATCTCCTCCTTCTTCTTTATAGGTTGGAAAGTGATGGATTCAACTCAGTATAATTAATCACTGACCACACTTTATTATAACAGCCACACATTTGTTAGTGCCCAAATGCTGTATTGTTTTAAAAGTAGAATAATTCCCTGTGAGAATTATGATTTGGGAATTATAGCAAAGAGGAATTTAATTGAGAATATTGGAAAGAATGTGTTTGTTTTGAGTTTGGATTTGACCATCAATTCCTCTTTACCTAGGAAGTTGGAAAATCTCTTCTCGCCAATTTTTTTCACCGTCCTCTTTTTGAAAGTAAGACTTGATTTATTGTACTTCACTTCTCTGCTCTTCCATTTTCTTCCTTGGTATCATTGTAGGGATTTGCGGGGACCCTTGACAGTGATGCATAGTCTAGTTAATCCACACATGTGGGCTTTGTGACCTCCTTAAGAAGCTCAGTCAACCCCCTGCTCACCCTCCTTCACACTCTTTTGTATTGTTCTCATTATGTATATATAAGTGTTCGCTAAAAGTGTCGGTTGCCAATTTAAGCTATTTATTGTCTTCACTGCTTCAGCTGCTGCTGGATTTCTGAACTTAATCTGCCAATAACTTCCGTGCAACACATGCTCACTGCAGTTTTCAAGTGGTTGCCAGTTGCTAAATTCTTTGTGCACGTTTGCAATTCATTGTGTTACCCCCTTACTGCTGTTTCTGGCATCTGCCCTGACTGCTGGATTTTCGGGTATAGAGAAGTTCAGCAATTCTCTTTACAAACTCTCTGCCCAGTGGGAGGTGCTATTATTTTACTTTATTTGGAGAAATTAGCTAGTCCCTCAGGAAATCAAACAAAACCTTTGTCTTTTATACTTCCTCATTTTCTCACTCTGACTAAAGTCAAAAGGTATTTCAGCCGGGGGCTATGAGGATAGCAGAAACATTTTTTGTTTATTTTATTTTAAACACCAGACTCTCCACTAAATGTGGGTATAAACGCAAACTTCACAGAATTAAGATCTAGCTAATAGCTAATGTTGCCTGAGTACCTAAGTGTCAGATTTCTATGCTAAATATTTTACACAATTTATTTTAATTAATTTCTACAACAAGCCTATAAAATAGGTATCTAGCTAAGTAAACTAGAGTTTGAAAGTTAAAAACATTTTTTCCAAGTTAACAAAGTCTGACATTTAAATATAGGCAGGCACAGGTAGTAAAGAAACAACTAGATGCCAATTTCTTTACTTCTGTATTACATTGCCTCTCACCCCATCAATGACACTGCGAAAAACAATTTAGAGTGAGATCGTGACCTCCCTGTCCATGACCATTATTTTTTAAAAGGCAGGCAGCACTCTGAGAGGCTAGGACAGGATGAAAATAACGCACTTTACATGATGTGCATGTATTAATTAGAAAAGGTACAACTATTGTTACAAATAGAACCAAGCCTAGCTCAAATATAATAGAAGTTCATTACTCATTCACATAACAGTCAGTCCAGGGGGGAAAGTTTAGGTCAGCAGGGTAGTTCGCAATGCTGTTATTCAGGCACCAAGACTCACAGGGCTTGGTCATTTATAATACATGGTTTCCAATGTTCTTCTGGACACCTTTGATTATCAGCATTCCAGCCCAATGAAAAGTGAGAAAGAGCATAAAGGGGCATGTCTGGGAGTTTTTATAGCCTGCATCAGTAGTGACACCCATTATTCCTACTCATACAGAACACTGGAACCAATCAGAAGAGCATACTTTCATGACTATACCTAAATGCAAGGGTAGTTGGAAAACGTGTAGCTCACTAACCGTATGTCCAGCACTTCGATTACAATGGAAAAGGGAGGAGTAGGTTATGAGGGACAAATAATCATCTCCAGTACAGTCTTCTTCTCTGATCAGCAAATATCTGTACACAGATAAAATAGACTCTTTCCCTTCTCCAAGGAGACAACTTGCTGCATCCACTCCAAAGTCCAGCATCTCTGGAATGTGAAGTTTCCCCACCAGGACTAAATGGGTTTTGGTTTGTTGGTTTGTTGGTTTGTTTTTATAGTACAGAGAAGTATAATAAAGGTTATCGACCCCAAGCCCAGTCAATACACATTGATGAAGCAGGATAACCACAACAAAAATTCTTGTTAAAAAAGAAAAGAATAGGTGGAGAAACAAAAACTCTCTTCATTACTGGTAAGAATGCAAAGTAGTAAATCCACTTTGGAAGACAGTTTGGCAGTTTCTTACAAAAGTAAACATACTCTCACCACATGATCCAGCAATCATGATCCTTGGTATTTGCCCAAATGAGCTGAAAACTTATGTCCACATAAAAACCTGCACATGAATAATTCATAATTGCCAAAACCTGGAAGCAACCAAAATGACCTTCAGTAGGTGAATAGCTAAACAAACTGGAACATCTATAAGTGCGATATTACTCAGTAATTTTTTAAAAGGAGTTATCAAGCCATGAAAAGACATGGAAAGATCTTAAATGTAGATTGCTAAGTGAAAAAAGCCATTCTGAAAATGCTACAAGACATATGACTACAACTATATGACATTCTGGAAAAGGCAAAACTGGTGACAGTAAAAAGATTAGCTACCAGGGGCTAGGGCTGGACAATGGTGGGGGACGTTTGAAGAAGAAGGGAGAGATGAATAGGTGGAGCAGAGGAATTTGTAGAGCAGTGAAACTATTCTGTGTGATATTAAACAGGTGGTTGTAAGTCATTATAAATTCATCAAAACCCACTGAATATACAACATAAGCCTTAATGTACACTATGAAATTTAGTTAATAACATATCAATACTGTCTCATCAATTGTAACAAATATACCATAGTAATGGAAGATGTTAATAATAGAGCAAGCTGGGATGGGGAGGGGGTTGGAATAAAGGAGTACATAGGAAGTCTGTTTACTTTTTGCTCAATTTTTCTATAAACCTGAAACTGCTCAAAAAAGAAGTCTTTTTTTTTTTTTTTTTTTTAAAGAAAAGACTAGGGAATTCAGCAATCATAGTCCGTTAAAACAATGTACTCCTGCTGAGCTGGCATTGTGTAAATCCTTGTCCTGGTAATAGAGGGGATTTCGCAGATGAGACATGATTCTGCTCTCTGGGAGAATATACATGCATTCCTTGATCATGATCCTCGGAGGCTCCTGGATTTGCCTTCTGAGAGGTTCCTTCTCTGCCACCCTCCATGGCACATGTGTGATGAACACTGAGAGCATCCAGGGTACATCCTCCTTACAGATCAGAAAATCAAAAGGTCAGGTGAGGGTTCAGATTTCCTTGGCAGTACAATTCCCTGAAAAACTAAGTCGGTTCTTGGTCTATTCATTTCCTGTCCTTTCCAAGTGTCAGTGGCCATACTCAAAATAATTTCTTAGACATAATTCTTCAGTCTGTTGTTTTTTTTTTTTAACTTGCCTGCAGTGTGTGTGTGTGTGTGTGTGTGTGTGTGTGTGTGTACTTAATGACAGCTACCTTAAGGACGTCGAAAATAGTTGGGTGAGAAGATATCATTCTTCATCTGATGTTTGCTGCAAGGCTAAGTACCTTAATGTAACTTAGACTTTTTATCGGGTCTCTGCATTTTCAAATCATATTTCCTGTTTAGGTTTCAGAAGCAGCTAGCTTCTCCCACCCTGTGAGGCCCTTCACCTGTGAATTCTCTCTCTCCCCTTCAATCTCTGTGCACAAACCAGCCAATTCTTATAATACCTTACTTGAAGCAATGAATAGCAGCCAACATGTATAAACATTCTGGCTCTTTCCAACTACTACACCTAAAGGTATATGAGCATGTGGTCTGTATTCCAAGTTATAGTTGGAGGCGGTTTTAATAAATGTCAACATTTTGCCATGATATCATATATTTCTCCAACTTTTTAGCCTGTGGCACCATTGCCCAAAAATTTATTTCTGGAATGGCTACAATAGGCAAATTGGTTGAAACAAACACCAAAAATTCAGTGGTTTAATAAATATGTCTTTTTCACATCAAAGTCAGAGTAGGGGTTCCAGGCCAACTCTGGCTTTTCTCCATGCAGTCATTCAGAGATTAATCTGATGGTAACTCTGCCATTTTCAACACATAGGTGTGCCAAGATCTCTCTGGTTGTTGTCACACTAGTTAGGCAGAAGGAGAAAAGAGCATGGCAAAATGCTCAAGAGGCTTATAGACCAGGCCTGCAAATGGAACACACTTCTATTCATATTCCATCAGCAACAACTCTGTCATTTGGCAATATCTAATTGCAAAGAAAAGTGGAGAATGTAGTGTACTTGACCAAGCATTTGTCCAACATTTCCATTCCGATGGAAAAAGAGAGAATAAATTTTAATAGGCAGCATTATTGCACAAATCACAATTGACCTTAGCCCCACTCCAACCAAATTTCAGGGGATAGTGACTGATTTATACCCCCTCCCTACCACAGAGGAGGATGGAACCCACTTCCATGATTATACACCCAAAGAGTCCTTTGGTCAGAGCGAAAAAACAATTTCCCTTCCACCTCACTTAAAAGTTTACTTTCTAATTTTCTGTCCCAGAATCTTCCTGTACTTGATAGTTGTGAACAAGAAAGTTAATTAAAAAGAAAAAAAAAAAAAAAACCTCCTTCCAGGAACAGGCAAACATGGCCGAGCACAATAGTGCATATTACTATAACCGTTTGGGTTCGTTATGTGTAAGAATCAACAGTCATCTCCATGTTGCACTTGCCGCCCTGTACTTTATACATGGTCCTGCTGCAACAAGCAAGGAACAGACTTACACTTCATTCTGCCATCTTCTTTCAAAACAAAGAACCCTTATCTCCACGGAGAACAAAAATCCATTTACTGGTAAAGCACAGTCTCAATATAATGAAATAATGATAGGGGCGCCCGGGTGGCTCAGTTAAGTATCTAACTCTTGGTTTCAGCTTAGGTCATGATCTCACAGTCATGAGATCGAGCCTATGTTGGGCTCCAAGCTCAGCTTGGAGTCTGCTTCAGATTCTCTCTCCCTCTGCCCCTCCCCCTGTGCTCTCTCTCTCTCTCAAATAAATAAAATCTTAAAAAATAATTATATTCGAGGGACGCCTGGGTGGCTAAGTTGGTTAAGCGTCTGCCTTCGGCTCAGTTCATGATCCCAGAGTCCTGGGATCGAGTGCCACATCAGGCTCCCTGCTCGGCGAGGAGCCTGCTTCTCCCTCTGCCTACCACTCCCTTTGCTTGTGCACTCTCTCTCTCTCAGAAATAAATAAAATCTTTTAAAAAAAATAATAATTATATTCTCAGAAACATTATCCCTAATATTACACCACTTACTAGATGTGAGACCCCCTTCAAATAAGTTTACTTGTATTACTTTATTGAATCTTCTCAAATATTATTATCCCCATTTTACTGAGGAGAAGACTGAGGCTGGGAGAGGTTCACTAACTTGCACAAGAAGAGGCAGAATCCTACATTAGCAAACAGCATGCTTAGCTTCACAGTCCAAAATGTTTTCATTCAGGCGAACAATTACATCACATTTTTCTTCAAGAACAATACATAATTCATAAGTGATTCTTGCTTTACATTTGTGCAACTAAAGGCCCATTGAGGAGGTTTTCCCAGAGTGAAGGAACAATCAGCTCCAAAGGAGTCTTCAAGTCCTTACCCGTTAAAGAAGCTGCCTGTAGCTTTTTATGACAGTTTTTGCAGCTTCTACCTATCAAGATTTCAGAACACAGTTAGAAAACCTTGCAAGTGTAAGGAGTAGTGCCATAGCAATCTTAGCTTCATCCCATGTAATATTTGAGTCATCTCAAGCTACTTGTTCTAATTCCACACTTGCTAAGCAACCTTCTGATTATGAACTGGCTTCCCATGTGGTTCTACAGTGGGGAAAGAATGTGTTGATCAAAAGGATTTTAGAGTATTTATGGCTTCTGTGACAAGACTTTCTTATGTCAAATTAATAAGTGACTTAGATTATAACGTGACGTCCCATGCAAATTACCGAAAAGAACCTGCAGTGGTCATGCAGACTTTGGTGTTCTCATCTGCAATAATTAAATTTTTCATTGAAAATCAATAAGTAGATATTCTGGGATCTAGGAAAGAGGTTTGAACACACACACCAGAAGACCTTACTGGCCATTTTGTTTGCCTCAAAGTTACTAGACTAATAGTAAAAGAAAAATGACAAGAGAAAAAGAGCAATAAGAAGACTAGAAATTAAATCATTCCAGCTTCAAATTTGATACAGATGTTGATAAGGAGAAACTACAGAATTTTAAGGAAAAGGAAGATTTGGTCAAGTAAAGAGAGTATATTTTATCATTTTACACCACAAAAAAAAGGAAAGCTTTGGAAGATAATCCATGAGAAATCAATATGCAATTTCCTACATGATACTATTTAGACTCAGCTGCTAAGAAGAACGAAGAAATTGAATTTAACTGAAATCAGTACAGGGGAAAAAATAAAGAAGGAAAGGCTAACTAAGTTTCATGTCTGAGAGCGATGGGAAATGCATGTGCTTCGACAGTGATGAAAAAGTCAAGTGCGGAAAAAGTTTCCGTTTTCTGAAAAGTTTTGTCTCCCTGTTTCAGATATTAATGGAATTTTTTCTGAGAGATGTCTGTTGAACACTCGTTTAAGCCCAGTGCTGTACTAGGTACTGGATAAAATATGAGAAAAATAGAAATGAAGTTTTAAATTCTATAAGAAGCTTTAAATAAGACAGTCTATATGTAGTCTATATGAAGCTTTAATTTTTATTGAGTAAATAAGACAGATACACATAGTTTCATCATAACAAGACCATAAACATAAGTGATAAAGATTGCAAACTTAGTAGATTTTCAAAAAAGACAATGATGCAGACTAGAGTTGGAGAAAAATTCTTGAAGGAAAGATGTTGGATATGGATCCTTCACAAAGGCTTCAGTCTCTGGCATCACAAGACATGAAAAAGATTGCTAAATCATGTAGCAATCAAAGGAGAAAGCTGTGGGACTATAGCCTCCTCCCCTACCATAAATAAGTAAATAAAAAAACAAACAAAATAACATATAATTATATATATATATGTATGTATAACTTCTCTCAAAATCAGTCTGAATTGAAGACTTCTGTGACTAAGAAGTAATGATAAATGACTGGAGACTCCATTAAATATGTTCTGGGAACCCTCAAGGATTAAAAGTTTCAGGATGCATAAGCATTTTGCGGATGTGTTTAGAAAATCAAATAAAAACCCTAGGGTATAAGTGGTAATGTAGCAGCCCTCCCTTGGTATATTTCAATTGTGTGTCAAAGGAAGACCAACAGAATTATTTAACATTTTTAATTGATTTCCAACATCTAAAAATCAGAATGTCTCAGCTAAATATTCAGATTCCTAGCTTGTATATTTTTTAAAAATCTGAAGATCTGATAATATTATATCTGCTTTTTCTCATGTAACCAATTTATTCTTTCATTCTTCAAATATCCCCTGAGCTCTGACTATGGACCAGGCATTGTTCTAGTTACTGAGAATATGTCAAAGAACAACAGCAACAACAGGAGGAGGAGAAGGAGGAGGAGAAGAAGAAAAGGAGGGGGAGGGAGAAGAAGGGGGAGAAAGGATGGAAAAGAAAGAAAAAAAATTCCTGATTTCATGGAGATTATTTCAGTAGGGTGTATTTGAGCTAGGTAGCAGCTGCTCATTTTAAACAGATAGGCAGGCACCAGGGCTGTACAATCCCTGTGTCTTCTAATTGGAGACAGAAAGAGAGAGAGACAGAGAGGCAGAGATTTTGGAGAAAAGCTTAAAAAATTAACTCACGCCTTGAACAATGAAATAAAATGAAATACTAAGATCCCTTTTATTTTTAAGCTGTTTAAATCATTTGTATTCATTTTATGGTTCAAGGGACCCCTAGTTTTGGGAATTGTCGGATTCACTGATTAAAGTCAAGATCTCCTGCCTGGCAAAGACGTGGACAAATCGGGATCTGAACTCCAGCCTCTTCGTCTATCACAGTTTAAAACCTCCCCAAGAGGGGCGCCTGGGTGGCTCAGTCGTTAAGCATCTGCCTTCGGCTCGGGTCATGATCCCAGGGTCCTGGGATCCAGTCCCCACATGGAGTCCCCGCATCAGGCTCCCTGCTCCGCGGGAAGCCTGCTTCTCCCTCTCCCACTCCCCCTGCTTGTGTTCCCTCTCTCGCTGTGTGTCTCTCTGTCAAATAAATAAATAAAATCTTAAAAAAAAAAAAAAAAAAACCTTCCCAGAATTTCTACTAGTTCCTGCAACTTATTTTGTCATGGTCTTCTCTGCCTCCACCATGCTGCAACCTTGAAGGTTCTATACAAGCCTTGAGACGTCCTGGACACAGTTCAGTCTCTTCATGATTTCAGTAGGCTTTTTTGCAAGGCTCGTAGGAGAGGGCAGGTGTGAGACAGGATCCGTAATCTCTGAATCAGGAGCCTGCTCTACTGTCCACAAACACAGTTCTAGCCAGTGTGGCGTGGGAAGGAGGCAGAAACAACCCTCAATGAACCGAGAGTGGGCTTGGGGATGCCGGGGCCTCCCCATCAAAACCGCCCTCTAGTGGGACACTCTTAAGAGTTTCTAAAAAGGCCCGCACGGGGTGGATTCCATAGCAATAACAGACTCATCAATTCATCTTCTATTGCCTCATTACCTTCCTTGTCTCATTTCCCCACTTCTTCACAGTTGACAATAAAACCACTTGCCAATAACTACCTTCACCCAAGGTTATGTCTCAGGTTCTTGTGTTTACTGTTTTTTGTTCCTCTATTTGTTTGCTATTCATTTGTGGTTTTCTGTTGTTTCTGTTGGGGTGGGGGTACTGAAACTAAGACGGTGTCCTAAGCAGTGGTTATATGCCAGGGTTCACGACCATGACTTCGCAGCCGCTCACTGATTCCTCTTTCCTTCTTTTGCTCATCCTGTCCCTCCCAATGTCTTTTCTGGAGCAGCAAACAAATCCTTTACCCTCTAATTAGCAGAACAGTCCCACTCATACCCTGCAGATTCAGAGTCCTGTTCCATTCACAAATGTTTACTTGGCTTTTTCCAAATAAATATAGATTCTTTCCTAAGACGGATTTGGATGCTGATTGTTAATTATTTTTCCCATGTTATTACAAATATTGACGGCATAAAGATAGACGGAAACAAAAGAGGATATGCGGCTTGAAGCTGGCGTTAAAGGCTTGAGTTTCAGAAAAGATTGTAAACTAGAAAACCTGGTGGATGGTGCAGGGGGAAACCACCAAATCAGATTTCGAAAAGCTCTTTTATTCAAATAGCTTCTAAGTGAAAATGAGTGATAGAGTTAGGACTCAAACCGGGAAAGAACTTACTTGAACACCGACCATAAAGTAGAAAATAACTTAGCTCAGCCTTTCAGTAGATAGAAATGAAGCATAGACAAATGATTGCATGGTTCAAATTACAGGATAAAGCAGGCTTTCTAAGGAGAAAAATAAAGGAGAACCTGGAAAATGCTATGCTGAGCTCATTGAGTAAATTCAGACAGCATAGTCCTAATTTGCCAGTCTCTTTTTATTCAACAATTGTGAATGGACCTTAAGATTCTTCACATTGGGGTAAAAATAATAGTTTGTTCATTTTCAGTAGCTTGCTAGAAATGTTTAATCGCAGACATTGCCAGAAAGGAAGGAATTTCTGTTAAAAAAAAAGGGGGATTAGGAAGTTAGGATTCCTCCTCTTATAACCTCACCTACATTGCCTGCCCCCACTCCCATTAATTTTTGGGTGGTAAAAGAACAAAAGTGTTCAAACAAGAGATGGGGAAGGAATCTTCCTGAGCACTGTGAGGAGGCCCATTTTTTATTGGGAGTTGGGAATGTAAATGTGTTTGGCGAGCAGAGAAAAAGGAGCTACTTTTAAATACAGGACCCACCCACAGACGTCAAAATCATTAAGAAGAGTACTATCTAAAATGCATTTTATTTATTTGCTCTGAAAACATTTTTAATGACTACTTGACAAGCAACAATTATCTAGTTATATCTAACAACTTTCTGAATTTCATTATGGGAGTAAAAATATGCAATAAAAAAAGAATGGATGAGATTTGCTTGCTTTTGAGAAGAGGATTAAACTTCAGTCCAGATAAGCAGAGAGTTATTTCATGAAAAGAAAAAAAAAAAAATCTACATCAATGTGTGCCTGGACTGATCTAATCAATACAGTTAAAAAGGTAGATTTGCAAACTCCCTAAGTCGAGCCTATACATGCAGGAATCTATTTCCTTCTCTCCATATCCACTGCCACCCCCTTTGTCCCGGTTGTTGCCATCTCCTACCTGAAATACTGCAATAGACTTCCAGCTACTCATTTCCTCACCCACACTCCCATCCTCTAGTTGTATCTCCATGCAACTTCAGAGCAATTTTTTTTAAAAAATATCAATCTGATCATTTTATCCCCAAATTTAAAATACTTAAAGGCTTTCCGGTGCTATGCGATTGAAGACAGAATGTCTTAGTAGAGCCCACAAGACTTTTGGAGGTCTGTCTCCCAACTATGACACTAGTCATACCTGGCCCTGTATTCTCTTCTGCTCATTATCCACAGCTATTCTGGAGGTAACTTCCAGTTAGAAGAACATGTCATGCAAACTAACCAGATTCAGACAGGGATCATTCTAAACTATCCTTTTTATTACCATCTTAATTGTTATATTTGGGAGTGCAGAAAATCCTCAACTTACCATAGTTCAATGATCCAGGTTCAGTGCTCCTTCTGGAATTAATTAGGTTCAAAGCATTTGATCAAGGCAGATTTATCTAACATATTAGAAATATTCCATTTCCTTCTAAGGATAAAGAAGGCTTAAAGTGATCGGTACTCAAATCAAAATAACAATGTCTTGGAATTTTAGTTCTTTGTGTTGATAAACATTTTATATCTATAATAAATAAACTTCAACAACATATAACTAACTTTAAGATAATAGTAATAGTAAAAAGTCATAAAATTGAGTAACTTAAAACACATCTGAAATCACTTTAAACTTCCAATTTATTCAATTAAAAATAAATATTCATATCTTATCATCAATAAAGTTATATCAAGGTAGATAAAAATCTGAATAGTCTAAACACCTTAAAGTCATGTCCAAAAATGCTAATATCCTGACCAGAAATGAAAGCAAGGGTAAAACACAAAGCAAAACACAACCTGAGTGTTCTTGGAGAAAAATAAAATGCCTTCTGAAATTTGAATTTGCACACTAACGTAGGCAATCATATACAATATTGGAAAATCAAAGCTATCAAGCAAGAAAAAAGCTTTCCATTTAGAAATAATACTTCAGCATGTAATAGACTTTAAAAGAACACTTTCAAGGTTGTTATGTCATTGTTGTATCCCTTCTCAAGAGTTGTTATATTGTGAGACTCTTTCCCAAAGAAATACAAATATTTTATGCCCAATTTACTCTTCCTGTAGGAGAAGAACAAGGACGGAAAAGAAGTCAGATTGTCCTACAATTTTTTCCAGAAATACATCATTAGACCCATTGTCTAGTTCCTTTTGACAACAGAAGGATCTAGGGAGTAAGTTACCACTCTTTAAAGGCATTCTGCATGGTAGATGCTTGTGACAGAACTGAATTAGATGGAGGAATTTCTCAGTGATGGAAGATCCCTTCTCTCAGTGTACTTGCAAAATTTAAAGTAATGCCTGTGTCAATGTTTTTTTAGCATTTTTTGTTCAATGTAAATAGGAAGATTGCACATCTGTATGTTAAAGATAAATTAGATACATGAAATAAAGTGCAACACGTATGAAGAAATGGCATGTCTTACTTAATAAAGACACAACGTCTTCAGGTTTGGTTAGCATGAACCTCCTTATATAAGCCATATGTAAAAATTGTTGGTATGGTAGAAACTAAGAAATAATATTCCTTTCAGAGATGTGAAAACTCAGTTCAGAGTCAGAAACCATTCTGGGGCTAGCCTGAACTCTATTACATAAGTATATCATTTAAAAATAAACCATTTTCACTCTCTCAGACATTGGGGTTCCCGTGACTAAGACAGTTGATGCTACCAACAGATACTTTATTTTGACAGACACAAAGGTAGGCTTACGGACCACAAAAAACTCTGCATCTGATACTAAACGTGTAAGTTTACCATCAACCCATGACGCTTCTTGGCTAAGGCCTTTCCCGTACCACGTAAACAAGTTCATAAGGCTTGATTGTTTTGCTGCTTCAGCTGATCTGCCTCCTTGCCCGAAAGAACTCTAAAGGGCAACATCTTGAAGACGTTCCTTATATTTAACACCACAGGCAGCCACTTTTGCACTCTCAATTTGTTGCGATTTTTTTTTTTTTTAAGTGGGGGCACTACAATCGTGGAAAAGCATGCAAGGCGTTGTTTGTTTCCCACAAACAGGCCATCTTGCTGTGAGAAAAGGGAAGCTCTATCACAGGCTTCTGCAGAAATGCACTGATTGGCACTCTGCTGACTCGTTGATCTTAAGCACAGCCCGCAGAAGCCTGATTGTAATTATTCTCGTTCCTGCTCTCTGTGTATAACATCAGGTGCAGCAGGGCTCTCGGGATGTGCTGTTTAGCATCAAAACCCAACAGAGTTGGAGAGTTCCCCTTCCTCATTCACTGGTAGGCAAGGAAACACATTTAACATGGCTAAGTTGTTTGCAAGCCAAGTCAAACATAGCAGGGCTCATGAGCGGAGCCTAGCCAAGTGCTCATAGTGGGTGGTCAATGCACATTTGTCTAACTTAATTGAATGATCACAGAGAGCTTTAAACTAAATTGGAGCTTTAAAAAAATTTCCATTATAAGGGCCAGCTGTTAACACTAAAATATGGTGGCAGGTTCATATTCTCAGAATGTGATTACTAGGGTCTTTATGAAACTCCCCTGTGGTAGAGGCTACAATCAGTATATGTGATCAGTGTGGTCACAATAGAAGCTTCTGCCATAATGTTTTAGCCCTCCTAGAGAGGTAATGATCTATTTAGTATCCTTTTAATGAATCCATTCTCTTTTTCAATTATCCAGTTACCTCTGTTTCTTATAACTGAGGATCTTGACTGATATCAGAGGTTTGTTAAAGAATATTCCAAAATTTGAAGTTTTTAGGCAACTAAAATGGAGAAATTAGACTTATGAATTAACATAGAATTGGCAAACATCGTGATATTAAAGTATGACATTTCAAAATACTATTATTTTTAAAGAACAGCATAACACTAAAAATGTAAGACAAACATAATTTCTTTAAAGGTCCTTTACACTTATCATTTAGTTTCATGAAAAGATAACCGTTTTGCAGAGTGAGAACAGTGCTCCCTAAGCATCTGGGAATAACCATTCTAGAACAGTCAGCTGAAAGTATATTCCTAACCACCCCTCTCACCATGCCTCATAAACTACCATTTTATTTCATCTTTATTACCCCCGAATTTGTCTCCTTTCATTCCTATGTAATGACATTGTAATGAATTTAAATAACATCAGTCTGTGGATAAACAAGGTTGGGAAAAATGGCTTAAAAAGAAATAGATCCCCAAATTGATCTATGGACGCAACAAATCTTTATGAAACTCCAACTGGCCCTTTTGTAGAAATTGATAAGCTGATCCTAAAATTCATAAGGAAATGCAAAAGACCCAGAATAACCAAAAATATATATATATAAAGAGCAATGTTGGAGTTTTTCCACTTCCTGACTTCCAAACTTACTAGAAAGCCACAATAAACAATAGCTTGTAGTATTAACATAAGTATATATATAGATAAATGAAATAAAATTAATAATTCAGAAATAAACCCATACATTTATGGTAAATTGATTTTCCACAAGGCAATTCAATGAAGAAAGGACAGTTTCTTCAACAAATTGTGCTGGGACAACTGCATGGTCACATTCAAAAGAATGAAATTGAACATGTGTTTCACAGCATATACAAAAATTAACTCAAAATGGGTCAAATACCTAAAGGTAAGAGCTAAAACTTACAAAACTCTTAGGAGAAAACATAGGTGTAAAAACATTGGTGAGGATGTGGAGAAATTGGAATCCTCAAACACTGCTGGTAAGTATATAAAATGGCATGATCACTTTGAAAAACAGCCAATTGCACAGAAGATTGAATATAGAGTTACCATATGACCATGCTGGAAAAGGTAAAACTTTAGGGATAGAAAACAGATTAGTGGTACCAGAGGTTGGTAATAGAGGGAGCAGTTGTCTTTAAGAGTTTGCAGAAGAGAATTTTACAGTGATGGAGTTTTTTTTTACACAGTACTGTGGTGTTAGATACATGACTTTATGCCTTTGCCAAGACACACAGAATTATTCACAACAAAGATTGAACTTCCCAGTTTGCAAATTTTAAAAAATAAAACAAATGTCAGGGAATTGCAGAATAGAATATATGACAAAAAAATAGAATATGTGACAAAAAAATCTTATTAGATTATAAATGCATAGCATAATTTCACTGAAGGGTATGGTAAGAAAAAAAAAGTCAGCATAAATAACTTTAAAACAATGTTTTGATTAGATATTAAGGCCAAGGACAAAAAGAACTGTATATAACCACTGTTGTCTTGTTGGTATATTGGTCCATCACAAGGATGTAGATAGGCAATTCTAAAACTATTTTACATGTATATAGGCTTGAACATATAGTTAAATAAATTGTACATAATAGGACCTCATTTCTCACTGCCAGAGAAAGAAGTTACAAATAAGCAAGGAAGAAAGGCTAAAATGAATCTTATGGTGCTAGCTTAGTTTCAGAAATATCAGTATGAATTTCTGTTTATGTATATATATATACACACAAATAGATACAAACAGATACAAACAGATTCAGTAATGTAGATATGTATATCTATACAAACATACAGGTATTTTCTAGTTTTGTCAGCTAAGGACCTAAAAGCATCCAGTAACAATAAGCCCACGTCATGCCCAGATCTTGGTTTCTAAATACCTAATTCTAAAAAGAATTAGAGCTCCTTGAAGAAATGACTTGCTCTAAGGCTGAAACTGAGAAAATACAAGATGAGCCTAGAGCATCTTAGAGTATAAGAAAGTAAGAAAGGGCTCAAGATAAGGACATTGAGTAGGAACCCCTGTCCAAGGGGCACAGAAGTCAAACAGAAAGAGTTCCCAACAGTCACACCTGGAAAAATTTCTGCAATACAATAAATAAAGATCATACTAAATTATAAACCCAAAGAATATAATAAATATTCATATACCCATGCTAATATAAATAAATAAATAAATAAATAAATAAGGAACAAATCTCTTTACAGAAAATTCCAATGACTAAATGTAGAACGAATGGACCATATGCAGCAAAGTCCAGTGATGAATGCTAAAACTAGTAAGTAAAACCTTTAAGAGAAACAGAATGCTTGCCAAGCTTCAAAATACTTCCCCAAAAGTATGTAATAAAACTTGTTACGGTTTTTACCATGTGTCCACAAACACATTGCTATTTCTCCTTCCAGACAGTGATGTTTAATTCCCTTCCCCTTGAGTCTAGGTTGGATTTAGTGACTTGCATGCAACAAGGGAAGTACAGTAACTTTACAGTGGAGAAATTTAGCAGAGACCACTTTACGTGGTACATTAGTTTTCTAAGGCTATGGTAACAAAGTACCACAAACTCAGGGGCTTAAAACAACAGAAATGCATTCTTTTACAGTTCTGCCGACTAATTATCTGAAATCAAGTTGTTGGCAGGGCCATGCTTCCTCGGACATCTCTAGAAAAGAACTCTTCCTTTCCTCTTCTATGATGGTTACTGCCACTGGTTGGCATTCCTTGGCTTCATTCCAATCTCTGCCTCTGTCTTCCCATGGCTTTATTCACTGCCTGTCTGTGCCTGTTGCCAAATTTTCCTCTTAAAAGGACAATAGTCATTGGTTTTAGCATTCAAACTAATCTAGTATGACTTCATCTTAACTTGATTGCATCTGCAAAGACCTTATATACAAATAAGGTCACATTTTCAGGTTCTAGGTGGATGTGAATTTTGGGAGACACTATTCAACCCACAACAAGTGATCAAGGATAACACCAACAATAAAAAGTCACATATCTTTCCATTGGTTTTATAAGAGCTAATTTAATGTCTTTTTAGAAAATTCCAACATCTTGGCATTGGGGTCCATTGACCATCCTTTCTATGTGAGTTGTGATTTTCCTGGTTCTTCATGTGTTGAGTAATTTTGAATTTTACTCTGGACATTTTGAATATTATGTTATGAGATTTTGGGTCTTATTTAAATATTATGGATAATGTTGAAGTTTTTATTTTATCAGACAATCAACCTCACTTCAAGAACTGACCAAGATTCAGTTGGTTTTGGTTTCATTGTCACTTCAATTTAAGAGTCTTTACAGTGTTATTTGGATCTGTTCTCTTTGTGTGCCACTCAGTGGTTAGCCTGGGACTTGGATGGGGTTTCTAACTCTTAGTTCAGTTTTCAAATTGTTAGTATGCTATTTAAGATTACATCCACACATAGAAATCTCATGAGTGATCCCAACAGTTCATAATAAATTTATGCAGGTTGCTTTTTCAAGCTCCTTCCTCTCCTTGAGTTCCCCGGTATGTCCCAATTCCCAGGGAATCTCCTTTTCAGTCCTCTACCCAGAAAGCTGGGGCTATATTTACCTCACTCTGCCACACACTTCCTGCATATGAGTAGAGTCGTGGTGGCCTGGAGAGAGACTCAAAGCAATAAGGGCTTACCCCAATCTCCTAGTAGCACAGTCCTTCTGATCAAAGAGGAAG
The DNA here is from genome assembly GCF_964656455.1 of Halichoerus grypus. Taxonomy (NCBI): domain Eukaryota; kingdom Metazoa; phylum Chordata; class Mammalia; order Carnivora; family Phocidae; genus Halichoerus; species Halichoerus grypus. The sequence goes on from NC_135714.1 coordinate 48,528,175, forward strand.
TTTCCCCTCCTTCTCAGTTTTAGACACCAGTGCACAGTGCTATCGCCACTGTGCCTACCAAATTTCTATTTCCTGCTGGTTAACCACTAAATAAGGTGCTTCTCCTATTTTTGTATCTTTGCTGATGTCTGTATCTTTGCTGATGTCTGCTTCTGGATATCCAATTGATTTGAGTCCAAATTAAAAAATAATGGAAACAATGTTAAACTCACTACCAGTCTTGAATCACTAAAAAATATTTTTGCCAGTATTTTCTTTTCAGAGTCCACAAATTGCTGCTTTATTCATTATGTCCAAGTTTTATATATAGTGTACTAAGTAGGGGAGACAGGGTGAACTATGCTTGCTCCATTTACCTGGAATAAGAACCACCATAATAGACATAAACTAGAAATAAATAACAGAAAGATATTAGGAAAATCTCCAAACATTTGGAGGTTAAACTACATATTCTAAATAAACAGGATGCTTCAAGGGACATTAAAGTATATTTTGAATTAAATGTAAATGAAAATACAACACATCAAAGTTTGAGGAAAGCATCTAAAGCAGTACTTAGAGTAAAAATTATGCCATAAATATTCATATTAGAAAAGAAGATACCAAATCTGTAAACTAAGTTGTGAAAGATAGCAAAATATACCACCCCAAAACATACCACTTTGGCATACTGATTATTTTGAGCTGTAAGCACCTGAAAATCAGCAAATACATGGAAAGGCTTTCTCTGAATTCCTTTTATCTGCCTAAAGACCAATGCTCCAAAAGGAACTCAGTTGTCCTAAATCCCCTCCCTAGGAGTTTCATCAACCAAGGAAGATTGACTTATCACAGGAGAGGAGACTAGAAGTTGACAGCACACCCAGACAAACTTTCACACAAACTATCATACTTCCCATCTATTCTTCTAAGAGCCCATTCATCTTTCCTAAAAATCATTTACTCTCCCCTAGAGACCTTCATCCTCCTCCTCCCTTTTCTTTATGCCTGAATTCTAAGCCAGCTCTGTGGGTGACTCATTTCTTCCTGGTTATCTTCCTCGTATATATAAAGTATACATGTTAAAAACTTGTATTTGCTTTTGTTGTGTTTATCTGTCTTTTATTACAGAGATCTCAGCTAAGAACTCAGAAGCGCAGAGGGAAAATTATTTTTCTTCCCCTACTGTTTTCACCTTCAGAAACTGGATAAATAAGAGTTAAACATAAAGCAAGGGGGAAGGAATGAGATAATAAAGACACGGAAATCAATAAAATTTAAAAAAGAAGAGAAACAATAGAGAAAACCAACAAAACCAAATGTTCTTTGAAAAGATACATTAGCCAACCTACTTGTTGCTTGAATCAAGATGATAATAGAGTAGGGGTGGCAAAAAGTAGTCAGATTCTGGATATATTTTGATAGTAGAGCCTAGAGGACTTTTGATATATTAGCAGAAGGCTATGAGAAAAAGAATCAGGAATGTCTTCAAGGGTTTGCGTCTAAGCCACTAGGAGAATACATTTGTCATGTACTGATACAAGGAAGACGGAAGAAGGAGCAGGTTTAGGAAGTATATCAGTCAGTATATATTTCCCTCTGCACATGACAGAGGAAACCATATATAAACTACTTTAAAATTATGAAAGCTTGGGGCTCCTGGAGGTGGCTCAGATGGTTAAGCATCTGTCTTCAGCTCAGGGCATGATCCCAGGGTCCTGGGATGGAGCCCCACATCGGGGTCCCTGCTTGGTGGGGAGCCTGACTCTCCCTCTCCCTCTACTATTCCCCCTGCTTGTGCTCTCTCACTCTATCTGTCAAACAATAAATAAATTTTTAAAAATCTTTTAAAAATTATGGAAGCTTGTGTATAGCTCATGTAAAACAAGTCTGGAGAGAGTTAATCAAAATATCACTGGAGATTCAAGTTTGCATACTTACACTCTGCTCTCCTGGCACATGTTTTACATTCTCAATTTCACCTATTATTCAGATGAGACCAAATCCTACAAATACATGCTCATTCAAGCTGGAAGAAGGAAAGTTAGGCTCTTATGAAGGGAACCGTTTCAATTGTGTTAGTTCTCTTCAAGCCGCCACACTGGAAGTCCTATGTAACAGATCCATTTATATCACATCGGTTAGAGTTAGTTGCATGACAATTGCTATTGCAAGAAAGGCTAGACAATGCATTATCTGATACCGGACAATTGATGTATCCAACTGAAATCAGGGCTCCAGAGGGCACATTCTAAGAATTTTGCGGGATGAGGAAGAAAGGGAAATGGAGACTAGGATATATACAGAGCCACATGGGGATGAAATATGGCAATGGGAAAATCTTGGAAATTCTGTGATAGATGCACACAGTGATATAGGACATAATGGCATAAAGAACAGTGTGAGAAATGCCAGCATTTCTAGTGATCCAATGGCAGCAATCTAGCCTATTCAAAAAGCCAGTTGAATGATGACAAACACTTTGAAAGAGAAAATTCAAGTGTTAAAGGACAGAATAGAAATAAGAAAAAAGGGGGGGAAAGAGTTTAAAGGAGAAGACAGGAGACAGGATCCAGAAGAATTATCCGAAGAGAACAGCAGCAAAGGCTCCTCATAGAGTGCTTGTAGACCAAGGTGTGGAGAGGAATGGAGAGGGTGACAGTAATTTGTACTAAAAAATTTGGTCATTGCTGCAAATCTGATTTCCATTATAGAACAGCTACTATATACCATCCACAGTACAGATGGGACAGTGTCACATCTTTATCACTAATTATTGGTAATTACCAATTTGGTAATATTGGCAATTATTAAAGATATTTTGGCCAAGTAATTTAGCATAAGAAAAAAATCATTACATTTACTTTTTTTAGGTGGCATTGGATTTGAGGTTTTTTCAGCCACCAAAGTAGGAGGGGAAAAGATCTTTTTTTTTTCTTGTCATCACTCTGTATAAATGGTAATACCATTTATATATTAATTATTACAAGGCTTTGACAACCATCAACAAAGGCTGTGCTTTTATTAATATATTTTAACAAATAATGTAGAAGGGATGTTATATGCATAGGTGGTACTTTATTGATTCAATATGTTTTTGTTCAGTACATGAGACAGAAAAGGAAAAACATTTTATTGTTTGTTATCAATAAAGAATTCTCTCATTGAAGCCTAGATCATTTCATCATCCATACCAATGATAAGGGAATTTCTAAGAGGAAATCCATACAGAAGTAGAATGCAGGAAATAGCTGAACAATCTTCCTTATGATTATTTCCTACCATTATTTACAACCACCTATATAACAATTGTCAAAAAAAAAAATACGATTCTTTACCTTTCTTCTTTTCTTTAAAGACTTAGCCTATGTGAAAAAAGATCCAAAATATTTTACTTGGGACTATATTATTTGATGCAACATTATAGAAATACCTAAGTTTTCACTGACAACTTCCTTTTCCCTTGTATTCAAACAACGTTGCTGAGGAAATTACTTCTTTAGGTTTGAAAATGATTGCAAATATCAACAATTGATTCAGTAACTATTGGAATGATTGTTTGACTCAAATCTAAACTATTTTATCATTTTATGTGGATCAAGGATAGTAACAGTTTTATAAGAACAGAGACTTTAAAAGATAATACTTCTACTCTCGTGGCCTAAAACCTGTCTGAAGAAACCTCAACAAAGGTGATTCATCCCACAGTTATATATCCTTTTCTGTAAATGAAGAGATGAGTCTCTATAATATAAACAAAAGGGAAACATGTAATGAAACTTGAGCAATGTATTAAAAAGGAAACTGCCCTTTAGAGATAATGGATCTATTTTCTACTCCATGCACGAATGCAACTCTCATTAACACTAATGGAAGTTACGCATGAGCATCAAGAAAATATACCTGGTATAACGGATTTCCAAAATGGGTAATGGCATCTAATCTATTCCCAGCATAGTTGTGTCTTTACGCAGCCAAACAAAAGTACTCCTGAAATTTGGGGATAGAGATAAGCATTTAAGTAAAGAATTTTAAAGTTTTAAGAAACTCAGAACACAGCAGTACCTTTGCATTTTTTTCTTCCCTCAGACAAGTTTGGTTGTTTTCCCAATTTCATTTGGATATTCCATATAGAAAATTGTCATGATACTAGCTATCAATAATCCAGAAATCTTTCTTCTCTGAATTCAAAGATTCTGGATTAAACGTTACCTATTGATGTTTTTTGGTAGCTTCAGTAAACTGCCTGCAAATTTTTTACTGAAAAATTTTTAAAAATCAGATAGTCACAACATTCAAGCAAGTGAAATTTTTTATTAAGCAAATTATAGATATAATTCATCTAACTTAATTGAAAACAGTCAAATTAGGTATTAATATAATATTCCAATAAACATCAAAATAAATGTTGAAAACCAGGGCAGCTAAATACCTTCTATGATTACTACCAAGGTGTAATGTCAGTATTGAACACCAGAGCTTTTGTTCAGAAACACCTCTCTGTGTTCAGCTGGTCTGTGTTCAATCATAGGACAGAAAATAGCACATTGTTTTGAAATAAGTTACTTCACAGCTCATGGTCTTGGTTTCTGTTTAAGTAACTAATTGCCCACTTTATCTAAATAAGTTCTTATGTGTTTCATGTATTGAAATTTTATAGTTATCTCTGCTCTTTCCTCTGTAATTTTTTCCTACTGAAATTCAGTCTCAAAAACTTCCAGTCACATTTCTAATGGAGATTTCTTCTGGTCAACATATAGATCTCTCTCTCTCTCTCTTTCTCTCTCTCTCACCATTTGTTTTCCTCTCTGTCAACTCCACATAAGACTTAAGCATTTCTCCTTCACTTTCCCATCTAATAGGGTAAAACAAATTAATTTTATTGAAGTTTTCAAGAATAGTGTACAAGATAGAAACCAAACTGGCTTAATGCTGACACAAACATCTTTGTATTTTCCATGATAATCATATATATAAATATACTACTAAAATGTTTTGTAAAAGATTCAAGCCATTCCTTTTGAGATCTAAAATTTGAGAAAGGAGGAAAAAAACAGAGCTTCTGACATAGAATCTAGAAACATCATAGATCAAACAAGTAGTACAGGGAGCTGGGAAGAATAGAATTAACATGACTGAAAATTCCCTATGTGCCTGGCACTTTAAATATTAAGTATTACTATCACACATTTAGTATCTCTTTGAATGCAGAGACTAAATCTCAGAAAAGATTTAGTAAAATTCCTGAAGACACATATATTGTAAATAGTATATATACATATGCATACACACACACACACACACACACACACATATGTGCATCTCCAAAACTCTTGAATTTTCCACAGCTAGACAAGGCTGCCTCATTAATAAAATGGAATTTCTTTTAGCCAACACTCCCCATTCCCTTAATAGGTTATCCAAGCCATCAAATTAGAATTACATTCTAATTATATGAATCCCTAAACCACACAATCTGTACACTAGAAAACAACATCTTCTAATCTTTGGAAGTCTATAGTGGCCAAATTATTTCATATTTTACATTTCATGTATATTGCTATTGATCCAAAATGTAATATTTTTTTCAGGGGCTTGTTTTCCCATTCTGATTCAGAAGAATGGGGAAGAACACTATTTGTTCCCCAGTTTCCTCATATAAAAGGAAGATAACCTGCCCTCCACCCTCACACAGGTGTTGAAGGATAAAATTTATGCAAAATAATTGTTTTTGTTGAAGTGAGCTATTTTGCAATTTTTTTCTGTTCCATTGTTAGCGAATGATCTATCCCAGCCGCTAACTTGAGAAAACAGGTAAGCCCTGGTACTCTGCTCAGGGCTCAGGGCTAGCTGCTCAGACCTGGGGAATCCCAAGGGGGCTGGACAAATTGAAAGCATAGCTTCTGGCTGGGTTTGCCAACAATGTGGCAGAACAAACTCTGATAAACTCATCGCAAGAGAAGCCAATAACTCGAGAGGAGGGTTTGGAAAAGAGAAAGGGAGAAATTTATTTCGGGTGCTGGCAGCCTGTGAAGGTGGCAGGCTCAGGCCTTAACAAGTAAACTCTTGGCCCGCAACATGGACCCCTAGGTTTTATAGAGAGAGTTTCAGGGTGCTAATGTGCAAGAGAGCAGGCAGGCAGCCCGTGATCAAGAGTGGGGGTTGGTGGTATGTGGTCAGCCCAGGATCATGGGCAAGGAAGGGGACATGTTGGGTGTAGTCTTCAAGTCATTCTGTTGCTATCAGGGCTTTTCTGGCCTGGAGGTTGGAGTGTTCTCTCATTGCAAAATTTTCGTCAATGCCTCAAGAAAGTGTGATAGGAAGTAAGAATAATGGGTTTCAGTTAGAGCACAAGGTAAGTGGTCTTGTCTGTTTCTGGTTTTAACTGTTGGGGTCTATAGCAGAGCAAGAGGGCTTGCTAGCATCATGACCTAAAATAATGCTTTACACATAATAATTCTAAATAAATAATTGAATGGATGACCTTGACCTCTTGATTCCACATTAAATTCCAAAAAAGAAACACCATAAAAACCATTACCTATTATTATCTTACAATTAAAAGAAACCATTTTTAGTGTTCCAAAATCACCATATTTTAGATAGGCAATTATTGGTCTCTCTACCATTTTCTTTATATACATCTATTAATTTTGCATTTAAAGAAGCAAGGGGGACATAATAGCAAGAGCATGGGAAATCCCCAAATATAACTTGTTCAGATCCCCAAAATACTTGTTATAGTATCTACGATCTTTATGAAAGATTAAATAACTTACTTGTGCTCCAATCTCCACAGCTGCAGAACTGGAGCTGAATATTTACCCTATCGATTTGTTAAGATGCAAAGGCACTGTACCTGATATATATTATGCACAAAATAAGTTATTATTATTTTATTATCATCACCATCAACAGTACTCAAGCCAATACAATGAGGTTAGAAAGAATTACTTCATAATCTACCATTCATAAGCACAATTTACTGAAATGTATTTTTCAGGTTGTGAACAATACTCAGTAATTGATGGGCATTAAGTTAATTTGGGTACACAAAGCACTAATTGCAGGGAACAAAAAAGAGATTCCCTAATACAAATGACCTCAAAATAGAGAATGATTGTGATATCATCTATCACAGTGTACGAGTTTCATCGGCACAGCCCTACACTTTTTTTTTCTCTGCAAAATCTAAATTTGTATATTCAAAGATGAATTTGTGTCCTTGGAAGTTTAAACTAACAGAAAACGTTTCCTTTTTTCCTTATTTCTTTCCTTCCTTCTTTCTTTCTTTCCTTCTTCCTTCCTTCCTTTCTTTTGCTTTTTTCATTTCCAAAAATTTAAACTTCATTCAATATTCAATAAAATAAAACAACTTGCTCACTTTCTCCCCTTATTTCATTGTTTTCTTCTTCTATCCCTTTACCCAAACTCTATTTTTGAGTCCCTTTACTTCCAAGAAAGTCTCAAAAAGTCATTCATTCTAGAATATAAAAATATAAAGACCAGATAATTATAGTATTATTTGTGGAAAGGAGAAAGGTGTCATTTTACATTTGGCTTAAACCAAAGTACTCAATCATCTAACAGACACCACTAAGTGTGAAAATTTGGCCCTTAAATATCGCACCAACTCATGGGTGGCCTCTGCCAAATTCTCATAGCTGCATTTCTACAAAGTCCCAATATATTGATTCAACACTCAGAGAAAAAGTGTAACTGTCAGAAGCAAAATTGAAGCACCAATTTCACAGGAAATCTGCTACATAACATGTAAAGTACACATTATGAGTTTATTCTAAACTTCTTGTCAAGGTAGAGCATTGAATTTTAATAATTAGTAAAAATACCCTTGTGGAATACTATCTTGTGGAAAGATCCAACTTATTTATGCTTCCTTCCCAACTTTTTCTCTTTGTTCATGTTATATCTATATCTCCTAAAAATATGAATACTAGTTATATCTGCTTAGGAGTCAGAAAGGAAAATATTCATCCTTCCATCTTGGTCCATATTTACTGAAGTATTACACCTTCATGTTTATTGTATCAAACAATATTCCAGTTAACACCTTAGCTATATGCTCTTCAATCTTTGATTAATATAATGGAATTCTGAGTATGCCTTATAGAATTGCCTTCTGGCCTATTCTCAATCTGCCTTATATTATGCCATGTTTCTTTTCAGGTCTGAATAGCTAAACCTTAAATTGGATGGATGAAAGCAATGCTTTTTTATTAAAAACACATACTGAGAAAAATAAACTTAAGAAAGAATAAAGATTAACTCTGTAAATTGGAACATATAAAGTGCAAAACACAAAAGAGAATGGAGTTACATTAAAATAAGTATAATTTAAAAGTCAAATTTAAATGTATGCAGAAAGCATAGGAAATTGTGTGTATTTTAGCCATGAAGAACAGACAATATTATTTGCCTCAAAATTCTTAAGTTTCTTTAATGAAATAATATAATGTTTAAAATATGAGGAAAACCACAGTAAAAACTGAGTAGTGTTACTATGGCAACAGAAAACCATTCAACTAGTCTTAGGCACTAAGGAAAGTGAAAATGAATCTTTGCTCCATGAGAAATCATTATTAAAGAGGGATGTGCAATATGCTAGTTACACTTTTGAGTTAATAAATATTCCAGTAATATTTAAAAGCATATTTCCTATATTTCTTACAGAAACATTATGTTCTGAGTCTTTGGAAATAAACTTTTTAAACATTAAGAAAACATAGCTCTAATTCTGAAAATGTGCGATGTCTCTTGGGTAAAGATGGTAGATCAAAAGAACTGATTTCATTTTCTGCTTCATTCAACATATATATATCACTGTGATAGGTACTGTGGATAATATATTGAACAAACAATACAGTCCCTATTATCTTGGTTAGAAAGTAAAGTAGGAAAAAAGACACTAATCATTTAATCATATATGTAGTTACATATAACCATGAGATCTTTGCATATGTTGTTCCTGCTGTCCGAAGCAATGGGAGAAAGGAGGGTAGGGAAAGAATTCCTGACATAGAAAGAACATATGGTGAATTCTAGAAACTGTTAAAAAAAGTCTGGTAGGGGCCCAAACATTCAAGACCTTCCAGACCAGTGAAGACTTTGGTCTTAGTCTGAAGGCAATAAAGAACTACGGAAGTGTTAATCAGAGAAATGAAATAGTCCTATTTTCATCTCAAAGAAAATTAACTTTCAGACTACAGTGTTCAGGTTTGTGGAGGAAACAATTATCAAACCTTACAAAATGACAAAAAGTCGTATGTGAATGGCTGCTGATCAGTTGCGGCTCGGTGCTGGCTGCCAGGCTACACTTCTGCTCCCCACGAGTTTTTTCATTTTCAGATTACACTGAAGGAGCAGCTCCTACTGAGATGTGTTCTCGTGGCACATCAAGAAGAGTTCCCAGCAACTGGCAATGTCCTAAATCCGCTGGCTTAAAGTGAAACAAGATCTCTTTTGCTCCAATTCCATTGGTTCCCACAAGCCAGATGGCCAAGACCAAGTGGTCAGAAAGTGTATTTTACCTAATCAGAAGCATGGCAAACCACATGGCAAGTGGATGTGAGAGGAGAGATACAGTTCTTGATTAGAGAAGGGAGAGCATGATTAAGAATAATAAAACAATCTACCACAGAGAACAATTCTAACTTACCCATGTTTAAATATATGTTTGTGACTCTAATAAAAAGTATAAGATCATAAAGCAAGGTCATATCATTCTTAAAATCACCTTTCTTGTTACTTACAGGTGAGGAGACAGGTGGTAGATCTATCATTCATGAAGCATTTAGAGGAAGTATTCAAGGATGACTACTTCAAGCAATAATTTGAAGACATACTGCAACTTCATAAAATATGTATCTTCTAATAAAAAAGAAAACAAAATTAAAAATCATCTTAGCTAACTGATTTTGAAGCTTGCATTGTGGCTCATACTTATATACTATTTTGTTTCATTTATATCAAGCAATTTCATTTTAAAGATTTCATTACCAGAATATTAGGGCTTATCTCCAGTTATTTGTTCTCATACACATCAAAAATATACACAGTACTGTCTCATGTAAATAAACCTTAAAACTTAGCCAACCATTTCCTATAAAATAATGTGGTTAATTAATGAACACAGTGAGGGTAATGATTTGGCATTTAAAGTCAAATCGTATTTTATTTGAGAATTGATAGTTTAACTTTGTTAGAGATAGATAACCAAAATCTGTGTACTGACTAAGGTAGTAACTTCATTTTTTACTTTTTAATGATGAGGGAATTTCTAATTCCATAAACAATTACCCCTTCGCCACTGAAAACTCTACCTAATGATCTGGCCTCCTAGAAATTTCACCAATTTGTCTAGAAAGTTGAACGCCTCCTGCATGATCAAAGTGTCCAGGTATTGTAATGTTTCTAAAAAAGTATCTTATTAATACTAATAAATACTAATTTTTATAAGTATTATTTCATGAAAGTTTATTTTCATTGGGTATACCTTTTTTAAAGTCACCCATTTGTGATGTCAGCATTCTATTGCTATATAACAAATTCTTCCAAATTTAGCTATTTAGAGCCATACAAATTTATTGGCTCACATTTTCCTTGGGTCAGGAATCTAAGTACAGATTTAGTCCTGTGCTCAATGTCACCAGGGTGAAATCAAGATGGCAGCCAGGAATTGCAATCTCATCCTAACCTCAGGGTCCTCTTTCAAACCTATTGGCTGTTGGCAAAATTCAGTCCCTGGAAGCTGTAGGGACTGAAGTCTCCATTATCTTGCTTGCTGGAGGTCAGGAACACTCTCAACTCCTAGAGGCCATCTTTAAGAACTTGTCAATCTCCCCCAGCCCCATAAGGCAGTTCACAACATGATAGTTTGTGTCCTCAAGGACAGCAGGATCTACTATTTGATTCTCTGTTTTCTTTTAAGGGCCCAGGTGATTATATCAGAACCACTTAGGAAAGTCTTCCTTTTCATTAATTCAAAGTCAAATTATTAAGGAGTTTATTTGTATCTGCAGAATTCCTTTTGCTCTATAAGGTCACATAATCACAGGAATGATATTCCATCATATTTACAGGTCTTACCCACATCCAAGGGGAAGGGATGGAATCCTCACGGCCATCTTAGAATTCTGTCTACTATACATGGTCATATATATATTTTTTTTAATGACTGCCTCTGCTGACTCACTCGACAACCTAAAATTGTAGAAATTAAAATTAAACTCCGCACAATTAATTATAAGTGCAATTTGACAAATGATACACCTGGAAGATCCTTGAGGAAAAAAAAATTCCACAATATATACCATGTTGAGAAAACTTCTGTAATTAAAACTCACTTCACATAAACACATATTTAAACTTAAAATAATTTCACTATAAACAGTGAGTGAACCAGAGAGGTCTAAAGGGGAAGTAAGATGGGGTCTTTAATCATTCCACGCCCATAAATTTTTCCAATTCAATCCTTTCTTTTCACTTACTCCCCTTCCTCTAGGGAGGATCCTCTGCCAACATCAACAGAGAATCTCTACTAGCAACTTCAAAAGATATGCAATTAGTAAAAACCATCAACCTGGGATATTCTGGGTCCCTGAACATTGTGAGGTATAGTTTTAGTGAACAAACAAACAAATCAGTGAGAGAAAGAAAGAGAGAGAAAAGGAGGATACTGGTTGACAAAACTAATCTTATCCTAACCCAATGTAAGTCCGGAAATTTGTATTTTAAACTGATTGCCCAGTAAATTTCAAAAGTTACATTTATTTTCCTTTGTTTTAAATTCTTAGGGCAACCTCATATATTCAAAAAACAAATATACATCTGAACCAGTTTTTTTTTCTTTCATTAGGAGTGTGTAAGAAACTGAATATTTGAGGTTTAAAGTTGATAAATGTTAAATGATGAAGGAAATCATTACCTTTTAATGTAACTAGAAAAATTCTAAGGCCAATAAGGGATTAAAAACCTGGACACCTTTGGTGTTGCCATTTATTACTGAAAAATTATCTAATTTCAGCATGGTACCAATTACAGTATAAATATTTAATTGTTTATCAAAACTATTCAAGGGAGAGACAGGTTTTTAGGTACATTCTGCAGGCAGGCATAAAGAAGTGCTGAATTACCCAGTTCAATTAGAACTTGAAATTAGCACACTTTGAGATTCATAGCCAGTGAAAGGATTGACATTAACCTTCTTATTTTTCTGGGATAATTTTTATTGTTTATAAACTTGCTGCACTGTTATATAAATACAGGATTCAGATTTGAAAATATGGAGATATAAACTATAAACAGTTTTATGATCATATAATATTTATGGTATATATTATATATACCATTACATATATATGAATAGAGAAATTAATCAAAATATAGCTTAAAAATATAAGACCATTCTACCCACCAGGCTGACAAAAATGTGGAAAATAGGTGGCAAAATACACTGAAATTTCACTGTAACACTTTAATCTTAAGAAAAATTTAATAGAAAGAAGCTTATCATTCATTTTACCAGAGAAGTTTAAAAGGTAAAGATAATAGGGGCACCTGGGTGGCTCAGTCGGTTAAGCATCTGACTTGTTGATTTCTGTTCAGGTCATGATCTCAGGATTGTGGAATCGAGCCCCCCATTGGGCCCCGTGCTGAGCATGGAGTCTGCTTGGGTTTCTCTCCTTCTCTCTCTGCTCCTCCTCTGGCTTATGCACGTGTGTGCTCGCTCTCTCTCTCTCTCAAACAAATAAAATCTAAAAAAAAAAAGGTAAAGATAATAAAGGAACCTCAACTCTAAGTTGATCTCTTTCTCTGATTTCTTGAGGCCTGTATTACAAAAAGTTTTCACAGTATCCCTTTAACCATCAATAAAATGAACAGATATTTAGGGGCATCTGGGTGGCTCAGTCGTTAAGTGTCTGCCTTCGGCTCAGGTCATGATCCCAGGGTCCTGGGATCCACCCCCGCATTGGGCTCCCTGCTTAGAAGAAGCCTGCTTCTCCCTCTCCCCCCCTGCCCGCTTGTGTTCCTTCTCTCCCTGTGTCTCTCTCTGTCAAATAAATAAATAAAATCTTTTAAAAAATAAAAATAAAAAAAAATTTTTTAAATGAACAGATATTTAGAGATTCAAGAATTTATTTATAAATTTGAAAATATCTTTGTCAGCAATTCCTACAAACCATTTAAATATCATTCTACCATTTAAGGTAAGAAAAAAATTAAGACAGTACAAAAAATAAAATCATCTTTTTAATTTTTTTTATTCTATAAATTTACCCAGTATAGTTGATCTTTTGGGGTGTTTAGTTCAAGAAATTGTACACATCTATAAATTCATGCAACCACCATAATGATCAGGCTTCAGAATAGCTCCATCACCACCCAAAAAAACTCCCTAGGCTATTGTTTGTAATCACAGCATGTCCCAACCCCTGGAAAATACTGATCTGTTCTCCACACTAGAGCTTTGTCTTTTCCAGAATGACACATAAATAAAATACTCAGTATGTGACCTTTAAACATGGAATGTTGCATAGGTACAAACAAGAGTCACCAAAGGAAAAAAAATCATAATATAATCATGAAGAGTTTATTAAAGTAACTTTATGGAAATATAGCTTAGACTTCCTCTCATAGGCTTGGAACTGAAGACAAAACTAGTTCTATAACATATGAGGTCAGAATGGAAGGATAGAAATGATGCCTTCTGTTACCAGACTAGGACAAGAAAATGTAAAGCTGCCCCCAAATTCACCTCTCAGAAGTATTTATCTTTTAGATATGTTCTACAACTTTAGAATTTATTTTAAGCTGGCTATACTCATTTTCCCCTTTGGAACATGGGGCACAGTATATCCCCCTGTTAGGGTCAGTTAATTTGTGAAATTGCTCCAACAGCTCCTTCCCATTTATTAAAGCATCAGAGAGTTGCCACATGTTAATTGCCAATCCATTTCTCACTTAGAATAGTGAGACAACAAACAGGCATTTTTTTTACACAGCGTATTAAATTATTTCTTAAAATATAAATGGATATTGCTATGACCCTGAGGGACAAGCTTTCCCCTAAGAATCATTCCCTCACTTTTGAACTTGTTTTCTCTATTCCAGTTTTTGGAAACAAAAATATGGACAGAGTTAAAAAGGTCTTTCAAGGGTCAGTCGGTGGAGCATGTGACTCTTGACCCATGCTGGCCTAGAGCTTACTTTAAAAAAAAAAAAGTCTGGGGCGCCTGAGTGACTCAGTCCTTAAGCATCTGCCTTTGGCTCAGGTCATGATCCCAGGGTCCTGGGATCGAGCCCCATGTCGGGCTCCTTGCTCAGCAGGAAGCCTGCTTCTCCCTCTCCCACTCCCCTGCTTGTGTTCCCTCTCTCTGTGTCTCTCTCTGTCAAATAAATAAAATCTTTAATAAATAAATAAATAAATAAGTCTTTCAAATAGTTTTTGATTCATCTTTATAAATGGGTTGAAGATCATGAGTATAATAATTTAGAATAAAGAACAATTCCATAAATATCAGTTTATCATGGAAAATGCATAACTTTCTATCAGTGAAGAGATTGTCTTGTTAGCTAGACCTTTCAAATAGCAAATTGATGAGGCAGACCTCATCAAACAAAATTATTGCAACTAGCTAGAGCTGTCACATCTAGAAAGTGATAAAGAAGGTTCTACACTCCCATTTGAATGTATGGTATTTTATTGGTTATTGGATGGTTTGAATGACCACTTTAAGCTCTTACTATAAGAAAAGTAAAGGAGAAAATTTCCAATGGGTTTGATGTAGATAAAGATCCCTATCCATTACAGATGTAAACTTAAAATAATTCAAGGATTAGGAAAAAGGAATAAATATTTATTTCAATTTATACTTCCTATTATATGTCCATTTCTTTTCCTTAATATAATATAGATCTTCAAAATCCATCAGTCATTATATTTATAAGTTGGTGAGAGTATACTGATTCGCATAATAAACTTCACTACTTTGGGAAGGTAATGCAAAGTTTGGGAAGGTTGCAAAGTATTAACAACGAAAACTACTCTTATAAATAATAAAATAACAAAGGCATGTCTTGAAATACTATGTTTTAATCACTGCAGATTAGAGAGCTGTCACACAGAATTACACAAGGATAAAATCTGGTCCACAATCTGCAAGGCCTTAGGAAATAGCTATTTTCCAAATAAACCTCAAAATAATATTTTTATTTTGTTCTTGTGCATTTCATACTTACGCTGCAGCTGGTTCATTTCTCCACTGAGGACAGTTAGACAATTCCTGCATTTTTCTCTATTGGATGTTCTATTCCATAAGCTACTTAAGAAGTCATTGGCCTTGGGGCGCCTGGGTGGCTCAGTCGTTAAGCATCTGCCTTCGGCTCAGGTCATGATCTCAGGGTCCTGGGATCGAGCCCCGCGTCGGGCTCCCTGCTCAGTGGGGAGCCTGCTTCTCCCTCTCCCACTCCCCCTGCTTGTGTTCCCTCTCTCGCTATGTCTCTCTCTGTCAAATAAATAAATCTTTAAAAAAAAAAAAAAAGAAGAAGTCATTGGCCTTGATTAACAACAATAAACATTTATTGAGCCTCAACTATGTGTTAGGTGCCTTATTAGTCACATTGTTTAGAAAAGAAAGTCACTCCAAAGGAAACATATCCAGTTAGATTCCCTGCTTCCAATCTTCTGAGGACTATATCTAACCAACCACTTGGAGCATTCATTCACAAGAAACAGAATGTGGGGGCATCTGGGTGGCTCAGTAGGTTGAACAGCCGACTCTTGATTTCAGCTCAGGTCATGATCTCAGGGTCGTGAGATCGAGCCCCACATGGGGCTCCCCGCTGAGCATGGAGCCTGTTTAAGGTTCTCTCTCCCTCTTTCTCTACTCAGTCCCCCTTGTGCGTGTACTCTGTCTCTCAAAATAAACATAAAAGAAACAGAATCTGTACCCGTGCAGTTGATGAGTTTGGTGCTTCTGAAAATATGATATAGAAGAGTAAGCATTGCATCTGGGGAGCAGCTAAGGATTAGTCATCTGGGTGAGCCATCAAGAAGTGAGGAGTAAGGGCTCTGGCTAGGAGTTTATGGGTCAGAAAAGGAATATTGGTGTGGAGTGAGAGTATAACAAAAGAGAACTTGATGTGATCTGGTGGAGAGGAAAGAGGGACCAATCCTATGCAAAAGCATGAAGTAGTGGATATTTACTATCTGTCACTCCATTTTGTATTCTCTTTCATCCAATGGAAACAATAGCTCCTTTTTACTTACCTCATACAGCTAATGTTTCTCTATCCAGCCACCAAAAAAAATTTGTTCTTGAAAAATATATAACTTCCTTTCCTTTAAGGTTTAAAATACAAAGCTTCATATTCTACCCCATTTGTCAAATGCTGGAAAAGAGTCCGCCAAAGATAAGACTCAATACATTATGTATACAGCACCCACAGATCCTGCCACCTTAAGGTCAGCCTTTGCCCTTGCCTTAAAGCAAAAAAAAGTGTTTCACCTAACTCTGGGCATCTTATTCTCCTTTTGGGGATTTAGAATCATGGGAAGAAGAAGTAAGCAAGAGCCAACTACTTCGGGGAGAAAGAAGAGGGAGCAAAAATTTAAATGTTTAGTTTTTCTTCTCTGGTTATTTCAGTTTTATTCTTGAATTATTTTTGGGTTTGGATCCTATTAATCTGTCTTTGCATGTAGTCACTCATAAAAGCTCATAAAAGCAAATCACAGATGACAGCTAAGCAATGATTCAGAACCCACATCCCTCTCCAAACGCACCTAGCCTGCCTAATTGCACTACATGCTCCTGGTTTCAAATTCATGAGTCCTTACGGTAACTTCAGTACTCTTTTCAGACTTCACCGCCCACCCCACCCCACCCCACCCCGCCCCGCCCCGCCCCGCCCCGCCCCACCGCTGATAGACCCTAGCATTTTTTTTTTAAGATTTTATTTATTTATTTGACAGAGAGAGACAGGGAGAGAGGGAATACAAGTAGGTGGAGCGGGAGAGGGAGAAGCAGACTTCCCGCTTAGCAGGGAGTCCGATGTGGGGCTCGAACCCAGGACCCTGGGATCATGACCTGAGCAGAAGGCAGACGCTTAACGACTGAGCCACCCAGGCGCCCTGACTCTAGCATTTTAGATGCTGCTGATTCTCTACTAATTTTGGCATTATCTGTGGGTAGCAAATGGTTAACTCAGCAGGTCCAAGTTACTAAAAAGCTGCACATTCCAAAAAAAAAAAGGTCTGTCATTAGGTCTGATCATGAGTGGCTCTTGCAAGATAATCTCTGAACACACACACACCCACCTCCCCAAAAAAGATACTTTTGGTAAAAGAAGAGCAATGTGATAGGCAGACCAAAAATAAATATCCATAACAGAGTGGCATTTAAGGTTTTCAAAATGAAATCTACCCCAAGTTTTTGCTTTGTCTCCACCCCTCTTTGTTCCTTACCCAACTGTGCATCCATCTTTAGTTATAAAAGGTCACTCACTGTTGTACAATCATATGCTGCCATGCTTCTATGTCCCTGGTCATTCTATTTCCTGTGTGTGGAAAATCTTTCCTCCTCCTTTCTAATTTCTGAAGTCTTATTTACCCTTCAAACTCAGTTCAATATATATATATATATATATATATATATATATATATATATATATATTAGAAACGGAGAGAGTGGAGGCAGGGCAGAGGGAGAGGGAGAAAGAGAAAGAGAATCTTAAGCAGGGTCCATGCTCAGCATGGAGCCCAACACGGGCTGAATCTCACAACCCCGAGATCATGACCTGAGCCAAAATCAAGAGTTGGACACTCAACCAACTGAGCCACCCAGGCACCCCCAAATATAACTTCTTTGATGATATCTGTCATAATTCACTAGTCAGAATCAATTGTTTACTTGTGCTAATTTAGGCATTCATTTCACAATTTTATTTTGAATTCACAGGCTTAGGGTTGTTGTGTGTATCTCTGTCCATCAGCTGATTAAAGAACAGGGAAAAAAGTGTCTAAATTATTTTTATATATTCTAATTTGTGGTGATGCCTATAAATAGCTGGGTTTGTAGCCCCTTTATAACTCTTTCACTCCTCCCCATTCCCACCCGATCAATTTATAATTTAAGTAAATAACACAATTATTATCCAAAAACAGTGTCATTACAAGTCCTCTAACCTCACTTTCTCACCTAAAAGCACAACCCATAGGAATTTTTTGGAATCACTTCTAATCCTCGTGCTTTCATAATAAACAGTAAATATTTCAATTAAATTTGATTGAAGCAAAAAGCTATCCAGTCTCTCTTTCAGTATTCTCCATTGACCCACAATTAATCACCCCCCAGGTAGATGGCAAACTATTGAAAATTAAAGTTTTTAAGTAACAAATGTTAGTAAGAGATTGTAGGATGAAAATATGTATAAGTATAAAAGTGAATTTAATTTGGATACATTATATAAAATATAGGATTATTTTATATACATGTCTAAATAAATGAAAATAAATAAATGGGTTATAAATCATATACAAAGAAATTACAAAGGCTGCTTT
This sequence comes from Halichoerus grypus, assembly GCF_964656455.1. Taxonomy (NCBI): domain Eukaryota; kingdom Metazoa; phylum Chordata; class Mammalia; order Carnivora; family Phocidae; genus Halichoerus; species Halichoerus grypus. The sequence goes on from NC_135714.1 coordinate 48,546,731, forward strand.
TTAAAAAATAGCACATTTATAATCAACATAATTAGTTCTGTGACCATACCTATTGCTGTCTTTTTACAGAACTATGACAACTGGATCACAACCAAATTTGTCAGCTGAATTCCAGCTACAAAATTCATGTTTCTCATAACTATATGAGAGGGAGAAGAAGCACAGCCTCATTTTCAATCCCTAGGTTGAGACCACAGTGTCAGCTAGAAAATGATAAACTTTAATTTTTAAATGAGTTCATTTTATGTGGATATCACTTAGAAGGAATAAATGTGAAACAGTGATAGTGTATTTTCTGATACATTTCAAACTTCAGCCAAAGCTAGAAAGTGTGGCTGTAGTGTTACTGAAAAAAATGTTTCTGCCTACCAACAGATAATGCACATAGCTGTCTAAAATAATCTCATCAAACTGATATATAGCATATACTTACAGATCTTCATAATATAAATACTCAGTATAAAGCAAAAAAAAAATCACATTAGATTTTTAATGATTTAAATAATCTATTTTTGCTTTTACCTTCATATTTTTCCTAAAAGCTGAAATTCATCCCACGACATAGTAAAAAACGTTTTCCAGTAAATGTACAATTGGGATTTTATTTTACTTTTCTTTTTATCTTTTAGATTCAATCCTAGAATTGAAATTTTTTTCATCTTATACATTTGCTCATTGTTTTTTTAACTTGAAGTTTTAAAAATTTAAACAATAAAAATTTAAACAATAATAATGTTTGATGTTTAAGCATGTAGATGCAAAACATGGCATTTAAGATTTCCAATGCCAACACATGTACCTTCTACATCTTCCTAAACTTTCCTCTGAATTGTACAATAGCAAGATGATTTAGTTATGTTGACCTTCTCAGGTTGCTGAATAGTTCAATAACAATGTCTTTCACTGATATGATGTATTAGTCACAGCACCAAATATTGTATACACTCTAGTGAAAATCAACATAGTAGCATGATTAAGAAATACACATATTTGAGTTCAAATTCCAAATCAAACAGTAGTTATGTTACCATACTTATCAACGCAGACCTCTTTCTGCCTCCTTTTTCTGATGTATGATTTGATTGTAATAATAATAATACTTAGCTCATAGAGTTTTTATGAGCATGAAATTAGTTAATATATGAAAAATGTTACACAGCTTCTAAGTGCTCAGTAATTGTTAATTGGTGTTTTAGTCCTAGCTCTGTCACTAAATAATGTGGAACATCAGGCAAGTCATTTACTCTTAAATGAGGATAATAGCACCTTCCTGAACTAGTTACTAAGGTTGCCATAAGTGTAAAACTTAAAATTTAGTAATTTATGTATTAATTTAAAAATATCTTTTTAATATATGTAACCAATCTTAAAGATGATGTAGTGAACAGTTAAGAATATGCTGGAAGGGGGCACCTGAGTGACTCAGTTACTTGAGCATCCGACTCTTAATGTTAGCTCAGGTCATGAGCTCAGGGTCCTGGGATGGAGCCTCACATCATGCTCCTTGCTCAGCAGGAAGTCTGCTTATCTCCCCCTCCTTATGCCCCTCTCCCCTCAAGTAAATAAATAAATCTTTAAAAAAAAAAAGAATATGCTGAAAGTAAATATAATGGTAAATGGGAGATTTGGAAAGAGAAAAAAGAGAGAGAGAGAGAAGAAAATAAACGAAAACATGGTCTATCCCTGAGCTGGGAATTCTATAAACACTGAATAGAATGTGTGACATGTACAGACCAAAAGCAAAAAGGTTTAATAAAGCACAGAAACCTGGAAAATATTATAAACTTATGATAGAGCAATTGTTTTAGAAGACGCAACATGGTAAGTACTCAATAAATATTATGGATATATGTATGTTCAGAACAATCTTACAATGTGCGTATTTTCATCTCTGAACAATCCTTTTTTTAAAATATTTTATTTATTTATTTGACAGAAAGAGACAAAGCGAGGGAAGGAACACAAGCAAGGGGAGGGGGAGAGGGAGAAGCAGACTCCCCACTGAGCAGGGAGTCCAGTGTAGGACTCAATCCCAGGACCCTGAGATCATGACCTGAGCCAAAGGCAGACACTTAAACGACTGAGCCACTCAGGCACCCCTATCTCTGAACAATCTTACAATGTGTGTATTTTTATCTCCAATTCACTACTGGAAAACAAAACTTCAGGAAATTTAAGTTTATTACCCAAGTCCACAACACAACTCGAACAGCGCTAGAGATAGGATTCAAACTCAAGTCCTCTCCTGATAAAGCCTGTGTTATTTCTAAGATATTAAACTGCCTCTCAATTCCATGAAATCATACAAAAAGTATTTTGACAGCAATGGTAGAAACCAAGGCTGAAATAGCCAATACATATTGCCAAACACTTTAGAAAGAATATGTTCCTTTTCCATTATAAAGAAATGGAATGTGTGGTTCAGGTGGCCAGACAAATAAGTGGTAATGGTTTCATCAATATCCTAAAGGAAGAAGTTGAATAATTAATTAACACTAGCCAGACATTAACAATGCAAGAGTGAAAAGAACTGACATAATGCTCTATAAGTTTGTATAAGGTCAACTAGTATACTATATTTTATATTGTACTGTGTTGTATATATCAAGTTTTATAGGGAATTCACAAATAGTTTTGCAGTGGGCAATTTTAACCTTTCCTATTGGCTTTAGAACCTAACACTATACTTTTCATCCACTGGTAAGAAGCAAATTTAATCTATCCTCCTTATGACACTCTGTATCTTACATTCCCTAGGTCAGTGAAGGTAAGCTTACTGCTATAGCCCACAAATGTCAAATTTTCAGTAGCTTACAACAGTAAACATTTATTTCTCATTGAAAAATGCCTAAAAATGGGTTTTTCTAATCAGTGGCTGGCTCTCCTTCAAGCTGTGATTTGGGGATCTAGGACTCTTCCATACTGTGAATGTGATCTCTGATCTTCATTATTTGGTTTCTGAGATCCACAGACCACCTGCAACAGAAGAGCAAGAAAAATCATAAATGGGTGGTTTTGTAGGCCTGACCTAGAGGTCTATAGACTTTATAGCATTTCTATACTCTATATATATTGTATATTCTATACATTACAATGTCTATTCAGTATATATTCCTCTGGCTAGAATTCAGTCACATGGCTACACCTATCTACAAGGGAGGATGAGAAAGGTAGTGTAGTTCTATGCATAGGAGGAAGATTTGGTAACAAACTAGCCTGTCTATTTGAAGATGATACCTCATTCTAGAGTTCCACATATCCAGATGCTTTGAGGTCCATTCCAACCTTCCTAAGACACCCTGTAAGTTCCTCCAACATAGACGTGGTTTCTGCCATATGCGAGTCATTAAACAAGTTTGCAGGGTTTTTGTTTTGTTTTTATACTGCTTTTAAAAATATTTATCCTAGGGACGCCTGAGTGGCTCAGTCAGTTAAGCATCCAACTCTTAATTTCAGCTCAGGTCATGATCTCATGGTCAAGATCAAGCCCTGCTTCAGCTCCATGCTGGGTGTGTGGAGCCTGCTTAAGATTCTTTCTCTCCCTCTCCCTCAGCCACTCTCACTCTCTCTCTCTCTTTCTCTCTCTCTCAAAAAAAAAAAGGTTTGATTGGTATATGTATATAAAGCTCTTAAAAGAGTGCCTGGTACATGATGAGTACTCAATCAATGTTATCAATTATCTTAAATATGCATTTATTATCAATTTACCAATCTCATTACTTTTACTAAACCATAAATCTCCTGAGGGCCACAATCATGCCTTACTCATTTGGGACCTATGTATTCTTTCTATAGTACCTTAGGAATATTAGGCAATCAAATATTTGTTGAATGAAGCAAATAATATCTTTCTTAGTTTTTTTTAAGATTTTATTTATTTACTTGACAGAGAGAGCGAGAGAGCACAAGCAGGGGGAGCAGTAAAAGGAGAGGGAGAAGCAGGCTCCCCACTGAGCAGAGAGGCCAATGCCAGGCTCCATCCCAGGACCCTAGGATCATGACCTGAGCCAAAGTTAGACGCTTAACCATCTGAGACACCCAGGCACCCCTTTCTTAGTTTTTAATACAGATTTCATATACACTGTCATTTTCATCTGATGAAAATGATAGTATATCAGAATAAAACATATAAGGATGTTTCATATTAGGTTGCAAAATATTAAAATATATTTATAGTTTCTACATTATTTCACCCAGTTTAGTACAAAAACATCCCCCTAAATGTAAGGGTGGTATTTATGATTGAGTTTTACCCTATGTGCCCTTTATATTAATGTAAATTCTTGGACAGTGACCAAAAATCATTACAGCTTGATGTCTTCTCAGTAGCCAGAATGAAATGAATTGGTCTCGGTCCAATTCCTAGTGGACAAGTGTCTAAATCAAAAAAACGCCACCACAATTAGCATTACTTTAGTTAATAGTTTTAACCACTGAGGTCAAGGATAAAATGAATAATAAAATCTGAACTAATCTTGCAATGCAAGTTGTAACTGCTTCCAAAATAAAGGTTAGATAAACTTAACAGTTATCTGTTAACTAGTTAATTCACAGAATACAGGGAGAAAGGAACTCCAATGAGTCCAAATAGGAAGTTATGTAATTTTATGAAGCTAAATTTTCTTTAATAGTCATTCCTTTCCATAAACAACTTTAAAATTTTTCTCCATGAAAAATTAAATTTCTACCAGAACTAACAAGAATTTCCAACCTACTATTAATTTTGAAAATAAAGTGGAGAATTTAAATATACACATATTTATTTCACTTCCAAGTCACAATGTAGAAGACTCACTGGTAAATTTCTAAAAACAAGGAGAAACACAAGTATCCCGTAAGTTCTACACAGAAAGGTAGAAGAAACAAAATCCTTGGATCCAAGGAACTTCATCAAAGGATGTCAAAGTACAAAGACTAAATGTGTTTCAAGTAGTGAAAAAGTAAAACCTGAATATTCATTCCTTCACAGAATGATGGGATCCTCTATACTTTAAGGGAATCCCCACATTTAATTTTTACATATGAGATCATTAAGATTATAATAAATTGAGTTGATTTACCCAGAGTTACACAGTGACTTTCACTTTTCACCTGGTTCTTAGTGCCTACCTGAAAAGATTATGCATTAATAAAAATTCACATTTATACATGTACACATGTATGATGTGTCCAACATTTTTCAAAGCACTGAGAAAAACATCAATGGATGAGAGAAAAACTCCCTGCCTTCATGGAATTTACATTTTAGTGATGAGAAAAAGAAAATAAATACGAAATATATTTAATGATGTAATAGTGCAAGGTCAGAGAATCAGTTTATGAGTGATCAATTGGTTTGTTAGGACTGCCATAACAAAGCACTGCAGACTGGGTGGCCTAAACAACAGAAATGTATTTCTCACAGTTCTGGATGCTGAAGTCGGAGGTGAAGCTGTTAACAGGTTTGGTTTCTTCTGAGAGCTATAAGGAAAGTTCTCTTCCAGGCCTGGGACTCTCTCTGCTCCTCCCCGCTGCACTCGCTCTCTAAAATGAATAAATAAATCTTTTTAAAAATTCATTAAAAGGTATTTATTAATTTTCACTGTGGGCTAGGCACTCTGATAAAACAGGGTATCCAGTGGAACGAGAAGGGAAGGGGACCTGATGCGTTATCTGCACTTAGAAATTGCTGTAGACTGAATGTTTGTGTCCCCCCACTCCCCCAAAATTCGTATATTGAATCCTAACCCAGAACTGATGTTATTAGAAGGTGGGGACTTTGGGAGCTGATTAAGTCATGATGGCAGAGCCCTTCATGAATGGGATTAGTGCCCTTATGAAAGAGGCCGAGAAATCTCCCTCACCGTTCCATCAAGTGAGGTTACAGTGAAAAGAACACCACCAATGAGGAAGCAGATACTAGTCTGTGGGCACCATGATCTTGGACTTCCCCAGCCTCCAGAACTGTAAGAAATAAATGTTTGTTGTTTATAAGCCACCCAGTTACGATATTTTTTATACCAGCCCAAATGGCCTAAAGCAGAATTACTATTTGCAGTTGAAATTTCTAATCTGCTTTATGATAGCCTTTTATCTCAGTGAAGTTTGAAGCAAGGTCCTCCCATGAAAGTGAAACATAGAAAGCGAAGATAGAGACTATAAGTTCCTACGAATTTTAAGTTCGTAGAGCATGCACACTTTCTCAATTTTGCATTTATAAGCAACTCTTAAGGAGGGGAATTTTGGACTAGATGGATAACAGAGTGATTCTATGACAGATTAGTGAGGGATAAACCAATGTAAAAGTAGGACTGAAACATAATTACGAAATAAAAGCATTGTGGCTGTCACATACTATTCATATCATAGAATCTTTTAAATCTCAAAAGATGTACAATCTCCATTTACCACTACATGGATTACCAAAAATTTCACATATGGTGATGATTTTGTTTTATTTTACCTCCAATTTCAGCCTCTAGCCTCAACATTCATATCTCCCAAATGTAAGCAATCCATTAATAGCTACACAATTTAGGGTTATTAATTAGAATAAAGTTGGCAGTTTGACTTCAGAGTTCAGCCTGTTTTCTTGTGCTTCTTTAATGTGGTTGACTGCCTGCAAACATTTAAATGATTCCCCTGCCACTTGTCTATGTGTTTAAGCAAATAGACTATTACAAGAGCAAAGACCTACTTGGTTTTTCTAATTTGACGGAGGATAAAAGAAGTCTTTTGCAGCTTTGTTTTATTTCTAAACTCATTTAGCACCAAGTTCATACCCACTTCGACTTTTTTGGAGCAGGTTCATTATGAAAATGGTCTAATAACAAGTAGTTGGACCTAGAGTTTTTATACATCCCTAAATGGACCCAAGCTTGTTTCTCATCCTGTCTTTGTTTCATAATTATGTTCCCTTTCAGCCCATTCTGTGGTCTTTTCCTAAACATACTGTCTTTTGTAATGTGTTTCCTTTGATTGTGAATACATTTTATGTAGTAATTTCTATTATAGGTCTATAATAGAAATTCACCAACTGATCTCTAGGTGTCTACTTTTCCCAAATAACACATTGACAATTATAATATAGGTGCTTGTTCAAAATCTTATTACTCATATGGGGGAAATAGAAATAAGTAAGCCTTTAAATAAATTAGAATATAAAGAATATAAAACGTTTTGTAGCTCTGAGGTTGAGCAGTGCCCAAGCCAAAGGCTTGCATGTATTTGGTTTTTTTGGGAATGTGACTCCAGGAAGCAGATCTGAGGGGCAGAGACAGAGAAACATGGAAGGAAGGAAAGTAATATAAGATTGCAGGATCTTTAAAACTAAGGGTTGGGACAACAGATCCTTTACTTCTATGTAAGACATTTTTTGTAGTATCCTTCAATTGTCTTGTATGGGCTCCCAAGTGCTGATGTTTGATTTTTCAGGGAATTTTGCAAGTTGGTTTTCAAACTATTGGTAGTTTGAAACTGACCATGGTGGTGATATTTATAACACAGAAATCAGCAAACACTCCCCATCTGAGCATTTGTTTTTACCCCCAAAACACCACGTGTGCATACTTTTATCTGTTCTATTGGAGTCCACAGACTAAAGTGACATTTTTGCCAATAAAGTTTGACTGAAACACAGCCACACCCATTCCCTGACTGGTTTTGCACTACAAAGTTAGATGTAAGTAGTTGGGACATATATCATATGGCCTACAAACCCTAAAATAATTACTGTATGGCTTTCTACAGAAAAAGTTTGTCAAGCCATGTGTTGAATTATGCTGGATAAATTTTCTGCTTTGGTAAAACACACCCTTACAGCAAGACTATTCCACTTATTTTTTTGTGTATCAGTGTGTTAAGTGGGCTACCTTCATTCTTCCCCAAGTAAGGTTCATCCATATCTGTCCCAATCCTTATGCTTTGCTCTCCATATATGGGTATATTTCTTGGCTCCCTCAATTTATCGGGCACTTATAGAAAGATTTTATTTAAACATCAGCAGATTTTAAGGTCCTAGACCCTGGTATAACCACATCTTAGAAAAACAGCATAACAAAATTATCTTTTTTGTAGTGGATTTTACCTCTTTTTTTCCCTAGCACTATATATATAGTATATATATACACATATATATTTAATATATATACTATATATCGGTTTCTCCTTTGTATAGCTGTTGGCTTCATCCACGTCTCTGTTTTGACCTTCTGGGTTTTGCATGATCCAAGGTCCATGCTATTCCATGCATTGATTTCAGTATGTCTCTGATCCCAGAGAACCATGGGGCAACTTTGACCTTCAAAATATGATGGTAAGCCTTTAGTTGTTTTCCAGGACTTTGTTCAACTCTATTTTCCCTCTTTCTTATGCCCATTATTCCACCACTAAAATAAGATGTGCATAGCTCATGCAGACCTAAAGCTTCTTCCTAATTCTTGGGTCTTTCTTACATTTCATTATTCTCAAGGATTTTTTTTTTTAAGGATTTTTTTTAAAGTGTCATTTAATTCAGTATTTGCATAACTACACTTATTTTTAAAGCACAGCTGTTCTTTTCCATGCTTAACTGTTTCACTTATTAACTTCTAATCCCAACACTAATCATAATGGCTGATCAGAATTTAACAAAATTCAAAAACATGAGAAAACCTCTGAAGAATTGGATGTCAAATATAACTCAATGCTCTGATTAAAATCCATTATATTTTTTCAAATGTATTTTGAAATTCTCTTGATTCAAAATGCAAACATAAAGACCAAAAGTAAAAACATACCTTTTTTTTTAAATTTCCTTTTCTAAGATTTTAAATGTCAAAAGAATGCCATCTCCTCATAATTACCAGGAAAAGAAAAAGAGGTGAGTTAGTTGTCCTGTTTTCATCATCAAAGCCACGTTTTAGGTGTTGTATTTGTCAAAATCTTGCAATGAATGAAATCCAGCTTAAGCTAAATGAAACAGTAGAAATAGTTACAGAAGTGAAAGCTGAATATACTTGGCTAGATCCGGGATTTTATCTCTCTCTCTCTCCCCTATCTCTATCTGTTGTCTCTGCTTCCCCTTCTATTGGCTTTATGCTCGGACTCCCTACTTGTAACAAAAATGATGTCCTAGAATGGCTTTAACTTATGTATTATGTTAGGCACCAAAGAGAAGAAAAAAAGTCTCTTTACCACTAGCTCAAGAAAATGGTCCTAAGAGGACTTTGATTGTCCCAGCCAACAGGAGCATATTTGTCTTTTCCTGAACTGATCAATAAAGCCAGAGGAAAATGATATACTGTGACTGGCCAGGGCTGGACTACATGCTCTCACCTGTGCTATCTGAGGGAAAGGCAAAAGCCTCAAATAATAATGAATTCTCTTAAAAAATATAAACAGCAAGAAAAGGGAAAAGAGGGTTATTGTGCCTACCAATGTTTTCTCTATGGACTATAAATAGCTTCTCTTTCCTAATGTGAAAATTCCCACTATGATGAAGGTGTGTACCAACATGAAATAAAATTAAAAATTGAGGGCCCCTGGGTGGCTCAATCGGTTAAGCGTCTGCCTTCGGCTCGGGTCGATCCCGGGTCCTGGGATTGAGTCCCGCATTGGGCTCCTTGCTCAGCGGGAAGTCTGCTTCTCCCTCTGCCTCTGCCCCTGCTTGTGCTCTGTCTCTCTCTTTCCCTCTCTCTTTTTCAAATAAATAAAATCTTAAAAAAAAAAAAAAAACTAAAAATTGAGCAATACTGCTATTCTCTTAAAGGGCTTCATCCATTCCAGATGAAAGAATAATGAGTGAGTGGATGAATGAGTGAGTTAGCATGGACTTGTCTTCTCTGTCCAGCCTAAACTACATTCAAAAACTTCCAGGTCAACTGACTACTTGTCAATCCTTAAAATTGGTATATTAAACTGGGGGTTGAAGTTACCATCTGCCCAGTGTGTATCCACACCCTGAAACTGGGTCAGACCCAGAAGAGCCAACAGAAACACTTTATGCCTGGAAAATAGCCAGATTTGAACTCAAAACAAAGGTCTCAAAAACATGAATGTTGACGTTTTTCTTCAAATATCCCTGTAAAGGCAAGAAGTCATCATCTGATGGCTTGCTTGAAACTTATGAATCCTTGGATTTGGTAAACTGTCTCACTTTTCAATGACATAAAATCCCAATTAAACAGTTTTTTAAAATAATAAAATTTATTATTTAACCTGATCAGCATAGAACATTCAATTACTTATTCATTCATTCAATTTCTTTTTTGCCATGTTACTTTGAACAAGTCACAAGTCACCTTTAAAATATATATATATTCTCCATTCTTCCAACACTTAAATCTTCACCTTCCATTTCCTTTTCTCATCTTCTCCAAATTCCATACTAAATACTCTGGACTGAATGAATCTATTTCATTGGTAAACACAGCACTCAATTTTAGCATTTATTTTATTAATTTGCAATGTGTCTGTATGCATGTGCATTTCCTCTCTAAGATGGTAAATACGTTGATATCATAGACTTATTAATAATTATATCTCTAGTTCCAGATCCAGTGGAAGACTAGCAATTATTCAGTAAAATAATTCAGATTATTTCCAAATTTTCAAATGAAAGTACATGTTTCTGGTGTTTGGTATAAAACCATTTCTAATTTAGAAAGAATAGGAAGACTTCTAAGGATTCTGAGATTTCTTGGTACTTTTAAGGGCCCTAGAGATTATTTCCTATGATTTCAAATTCAAAATGTAAGACTTTCTTTCCTTGATATGTGTAAGAAATCATATTTCTCTCTCTCTCTGTTTAAGACATAAATAAAAATAGTGTGATCTGTGGATAAAGGCAAAAGTGAAGAAAGCATAGAGAATGAGAAAGAGAGGATTACGCAACCTCATGTGCAAATATTTTAACATTTGACAGATGTTTACATATCATCAATTTGGAGTCAGTTTGGTCTTGCGTGAAGTGAGGAGGGAAGATATTGTTATCTTTACTTAACAAATCAGTAACTGGAAAATTAGAAAGTTAAGGAACTAGGGCAAGTTCATGAATCAAGTTAATACATGAGTTCAGCCTATAATATGGAGCAGGATTATAATTACAGTGAAGTTTTCCAATATTCTTCACTTATTATTACATTACACTGGACCAGAAACATCATCCCTTTGAGCATCATTTTTCTTCATTTTGAAGTGGGGGTTAAATAACACCCACCTAATAAGGTCATCCTGAGCAAAGGAAAGAATACCTAGAAAGAACTGCTAAATAGGAAGGATGGTTTTGCAGGCACTTTGGCAGCTTTTTCTCACTTCACCCTGCCCACCTGCCTGCTTAAGAAAATGTTTCCCAGAAGTCATCCAGCAAAAGTGGAAAATAACCATATGTTGTACTTGTTGAAATGTAAGAAGGAGGACACTAGAAAAACCTTTGTCTGACAATTTATTCTGCAGACCAACAAGCAGGGTTACTGGCTGGGAATGGATTAATTGCCATGGGAGAAAGGGCTTGTGGCTCAAGATGGTGAAGGAGCCCCAGGGTAAGATGGGCAGGAAGAGAATATATGAATACTGGATACTATTTACCCATGAGACATCTGCAGAGAGAATGATTGAAAAATTACCTAGGACCTATCTTGAACAATACAAGAAAATTTGTATGGCTTCATCAAAATCTTCTGTATTGAAATGCTAGTTTTAAGGACTGACATATTAGTTTAAAATACAAATTTTATGGGATAAAATGCTGGTTATATGGTGCATTTTTCACATACAAGTTGCTTGATATTTACAGACCATTAATATTTAATACCACAAAGTTGTTCCAGACATTTATATCAGGTGTGAGAAGAAATTGTGGGTGAGCTAAGTATTGTGAGGTTTAGATTAGCAATGTAGACAATTTGTCAGAGTCCTTCCAGACCCATCAATGTCATAACCTTCTATTTCATTTAATATTTGATGAATATTAACTTTAATTTCATCCTACTTCTCATTAATCGGTGTTCTTCCATTTTAAAAAGAAAATACAAATATTTCAATGTTTTTTCAAGTTTATTCACATGATGTTCTTGCTCTAACTGGAAAAAGAAAACCTTAATGCAGTAAATAAAGCAATCATCCTACTGTTTGTATTTTGATAGCAAGTAAACAAGTTATTTACTTGAACAAGAGTACATACCTCTGAACTGAGAGGTAAGAGATAATTTCTCAAAATGTTCCCTAAAGTCAAAGATGATCATTTGGAAGAAAATATAATTGAAGAACAGAAACAGATAAATCTAATATTATTATTTGAAAGAAACTTTTGGGTTCTCACTTCAGTTCTTGATAATGTAGTAAATTCAAAGATTAATAATGTGCAGATGCTCCTAGAATCTTGTACATATGCATATGTTCATGTACATATCCAACACAAATAATGTTTGTGCTTCTCCCCACCAAACACCCCATCTCTCCCCACATATCCCTCACAAATAATGTTCAGCTTCTCCCCACCAAACACCCCACCTTGTACAATTCAGTTCTTTTGGACTGCAGGCTCTGATACTGTGAGAAGAAGATGTGAGAAATGGGAGAAGAAAAACTTAGCATGAGAGGCCAAGTAGATACATATAATAAAGCTGAGGAAAATGGGATAAGGGAAAAACCACATGGGTTAAAGTAGCATGAAGAAAGAGGGATATTTTTTATGTCTGGGTAGTGAGAGTAACTGAAACCCGGAGTAAAAAGGGATTCTGACTACCTATTGAGTTTTCATTAGAGCTTTATCATTCAAACACTGAAATTCTCTGGACACATGGGTCCAGGATTAAAAAAAAAAAAAAAGACACATTTAGAGGGCATACCCAAGATTTCAAAATAATGCTGGGATAAAAATCAGTACTACTAGGGATTTAGAATGATGATACAATCAAGTTTATCTAAATTATAAAATCAAAGAACCATTTTGAAGATGACAATACAATGAAGTTGGGGGTGCAAAGTTGAGAAAAATATCTATAAATGAATATATGAGGGATGCCTGGGTGGTTCGGTCAGTTAAGCAGCTGTTTAGGTCAGGTCATGACCTCAGGGTCCTGGGATCGAGTCCCACATGGGCTCCTTTTTCGGCGGGGAGCCTGCTTCTCCCTCTGCCTGCCACTCCCCCTGCTTGTGCTCTCTCTCTCTCTCTCTCTGATAAATAAATAAATTAACTAAATCTTAAAAAAAGAGTGACTATATGAGCCATAAATCCAAACAAATGTAGCCCTACATAGTCCACTACATTGAGAAAACTGAACCTATTCCTTTAAGAAGTATTGAAATAGAAGATAATCTTTGCTTACCCATTGACACACATCCACACATCTCCACAATCAGTTTCCTTAGAAATTGGAGTCCTTAACAGAAGTAAAAAGAGTTCCAAGTTCACCCTGCATGGATAAGTGAGTGGCTTCTTCCTATCTCCACGTGGATAAGACTAAATCTTGGGGGGTGGGGGGCAGGGAGGAGGTATGCTCACAGAGGGCTTAGAATTAAAATAAATTTTCAAAATTTTGTGCAAGTTATTTGTATAAAGAACTTAGAAAACAGGTAAGGAATAATACTTTACAAAGTCAGTTAGATGTTGAATCATAACTGGAATAACTACAGACATTGAATAGAAATGTAAAAAATTACAGACAGAGAAAAGTTACCATTTTTAATTCATTTTCAAGCCTTACAATGGGAATTAAAGCTGTACAAAATAGTATTTCTATGAAGAGACTAACTGAACTATAGTAGAACAGGGGTAGGCAACTATGGCCCAGAGGCCTGCTACATGTTTTCTTTCTTTTTTTTTAAACCACTCACAAGAATGGTTTTTATTTTTTTAAGCGGCCAGGAAAAAAATATCAGAAGAATTATATTTGGTGACATGTGAAAATTATATGAAATTCAAATTCCTCCATAGGAAAGTTTTATTTTGACATAGTCACACTCATTTATTTATGCATTATCTAAGGCTACCTTTATACTACAAGGCCACAGTTGAGAAGCTAGGACGGAGACCAGATGTGGCCTGCAAAGCCTAAAATATTTACTATCTGGCTTTTTACAGAAAGTGTTTGCCAACCACTTCACTAGAACAAAAACATAACAAAATAGAAGACACCTCTGTTCATAAATGTACATTAAAGCTAGGGGAAATGTATTCTTTGTCCTGATCGGGCTGTATTAACTCTGACGGTTCCACAAAGGACAGTAGAACAAGACATGGAGGCTCAGCAGTAAGTGAAAACAGAAGTGATAGAGAGTAAGGAATTCATAAGTACTATTGGAATCCATGGCTCTTTCAAAAATCTCCCAGAATTTCACTTTTGGTGAAACAAATCAGAGCTGAAGAGGTAAAGGAGGACATATTAGAAGCTATCAGGAAATCAGATCAACTGAAGAAATTCAAACTGAGATTCTGGCATGAATCTGATAAACCAAATGGGCTATGTTTGTCTCTGACTTTAAAAGATGAAAGATCCCAGATGACTGAAATAAACAAGCTTCCTGGTCTTAATCACCGGACTCCACTAGTTACAGGTTAGGAATGGCCCTAAGAAGAATCACTATGCTTACTTGGATATCCATTCAGAACTCAGCTGGGGTAGAACTGGTTACACATTTTCACTGATTTTGGCAAATAAAATCTTTCAGTGGTTAACAACTATTAATATTGTTATAAAGTAAACAAAATTTCTTTCTCAAACTACTTGTTCAGTGATACCTGAAAAGTGAGGGAAATAAATTATAAGTTCCCTTCCTCCAGCCTAGAGGTAGAGTGGCAGGACTGTGATGAACTCAGTACGACTCTACTTGGTAGTGTTTCTGGAGTTTTTCCAGCTAAATTACACAGCACTCACCGAGCCCTCATCCTCTAACCCCAGTAAAAGAGTGAAAAGAAAGGGAGTCAGGGGATGGTAGACTGTCAATAAAAGGATCATCTGAAAGTCCCCTTTAAATATTGGATTTGCCTTTGAAGGCATCTGTGAAAATTGACCAGGATAAATGTGTTAAAAGGGTGAAAATATTAACTCATAAATTTCCCAGTCTTTGTACCTCATTAACTGAAGAGAATGTACTATTGTCTATTTAGTTTCTCCCTGCCATTTTCTCTTTTTTAAAGTGTGTGTTTGTCAGAATACTATGATACAGAATCAGATAATAGGCCAAGAGAAAGAAGAAAGAAAAGTTGGAGTAGGAAAAGACTTTTTATGAGACACTAAGATTACCTACATAATAAAAGTAATTAGAGACTGGAAAATAAAATAAGAAAGATCTGCATTGATTAAGAGATACTGAAAAAGGTGGTTTATTATTATTTATTTACATTCAGCTATCGTTTGAGGGACTCATTGTAGACAAAGACAGACTCTAAAGCAATATAGAATTGGAGAGAAGAGAGTTTCAGAATTTAAGTGTCAGAAATATCATTAGATACAGGTGTCTGCACACCTATTTGAATATGACCATGAATATGATGGGACCTGGAGTTCTAGGATTCACAAAGTTCATAACATACTTTCATCACATAAAACACATAGTCAATAGGTAAGTGCTGCATTAGATCCTTTATTCAGAATAGCACTTCTTTCACAGGAGTGAAAAAGATTCATAGCCTACATGACCATCCATAGAATTTCACCGAAACCTAAAGATTTTTGGTTGACCTGCTTTCAGCATGTCGGTTCAAGCATTCTCTTGTTTCTGCGTTCGTGTTGACAAATCAAATTATTTTTCTATAACTTTTCCCTCTAATTTGTAAATATACAGCTATAAATCCTCATTTTTGAGGTGGTACAATGACTATTCACTTCTCTAGAAAAACAATAGGCTCAATTTTCTCTACTCTTAAGAATATCTTGACAGCATATTTGCCTCTTATGCTCTAAAAGGGTGATAAATATAATCAATGCACAGTGAAATATTTATGTGCTCAATTCCATTTCTAATGCATTATCAAAATATCTGTTAACTGCACTTGAATAAAAATTTAAAATACCGTGTTTCCTCAATCAGACAGAGAACATGCCACAAAATCTTTAGAATGCAAAGGATTAGCACTTTTGCATCGCATTTTAATACGTTGGTACGCCAGCCTGACAAATCATCTCCAATTAGACCTCCCACAAGTGAGGAAGTAATTTATACTGAATGGTTGAACATTTTTTTCAAGATGAAAAATATTGTTTTAAAAAGTGTCTTAAATGTATCCTGCTTGGCCCTTTACTTTCCTGAATAAAGGGCCTTTAAAGAAAATAAATAAATAAATAAATAAATAAATAAATAAATAAATGTATCCTGCTACTGAATAGTAAGGGTTAATGTAAGTGAAAAGCAAACATATCAAAGAGAATGACTTTTGATGAGTGGCAATTACTTTTCCACTGAAAAGAATTATGATGTCAAAGAATCCGTAGAACATGATCCATACACAATCAATTCAACAATTATTTACTGAGTGTATTCTTTGTGAAAGGCAATGGGCTAAGTATTGGGGTGCAAAGAAAACCACAAGCTAATGTGAAATAAATGTGTCAATTTCCCTTCTATAACACCAAATAGGCTATAGAGCTACACTGGGCTGGTGGAGAGGGGGAATCATTATGCTGACTGAGGGAGTGAGGACAACTGTGTGCCACGTGTGGGTTTACGGTGGGACTTCAAGGATTGTAATCAGTTGTGATATGGGGGGAATGTAGTGGGAAAAATGAGCAAAAGTAGAAAAGCATACAGGGTATGACATAAAGAGTAGAGATGTGAATAGAAGAACTAGTTCCAAAGACACTGCAGAGATTGAATTAATAGGACATCACTGTAGCATAAGACTTGAGTAAGAAAGTTGAGGTTGGAAAGTTGTTTCAATACAACTTCTTACAAAGTTATGTTACTAACTGACACTAAAACTCCAGGATAAAAGGCAGGTTTTTAGGATAAGGAAATCAATCCCGTTTTGAACATATTATATTTGGGGTGACTATAGGACATCCAACTGGAAATATCCAGCAGCTTAAAATACTAGTTTCTGGACACAGGAAAAGCTTCACTCAATTATTTGTTCAATAAATAGATATTAAGTAGCTACAATGTATCAGACACTGTATTGGAAACAAGAAGTCTAAAAAATAATCAACACGACTTCACTCTTTAAAGACTTCCATTCTAATGGTAGAGTGAGACCTGTAAACACATAACTACAAATCAATGTTGAAATGTGGCCTCCTAAAACAAAAAGTCTCTAGAAGGAAATGGGGAGAGGTGAGACATAGAACTCCACCTGGGAAGAAGGGAAGGTTGGTTTCAGGATCAAGGCAGCGCTAACTATGAAAAGGTGGATGGACCCTGTCTCTTGTTCTTTTTGGCCAGCACTCCTCTATGGATCTGCTTACATTCTGCTAAGAACTTCTATAGTGTGTCACTCCAAAGCAACGTTTCCGCATTTAAAATATTTCTACACCTATCCATATCTGAACATCTGTACCTACCACTTGGGATGAAAGTTTTCTCATAAGGTGAAGGTGGGTAATGGGATATTAAAGATATATATTATATCCAATATAGGGTTTTTCCCTATGAACTCCAAAGTTGTCCATACATCTGTCTTTTTGTTATCTTTACTTGGTCTCAAACTTATGACATTCAAAACCAGTTTGCTGGTAGACTTCCCTCCCTCTCACCTTGCGTAAACACGTGCTTCTCTCTCAAGTTTCCTCATCTCAGTAAATGGCACCTTTGTTCTTCTGGTTGCTCAGTCAAAAAAATGTTGGAATCTGTTTTTCTCACATCCCCACATCCTTAAATGGTCTTTCTGATTCTGCCCTGACTCTCAGAGCAGCAGCTAGAGTGAGTTGTTTTTTTGTTTTTTTAATATCCATTCTAGTTATTCTTTAGTTTTAGCTTCCCAACCTTCTCATTGTAAAAGCCAGAATCTTCACCATAATCCATAAGGCTCTAAAGACCTCTCTGACTTCTCCCTTGAATCACTCTAGGCAATCACTCATGCTTCCCTTAATTTTTCAAATACAACAGGCATATTCCCAACTCAGGGCCTTTGTACTTGCTGTTTCCTCTGTATCAAATGTTCCTTCCTCCAGACATCTCTATACTTGCTCTCTTCCCTCATTCAAGACCTGACTAAATTTCTTGTTTCCAGCAGAACCTACTGTGAATATGCTATCTGAAATTTTAATCTCACCCTTCAACCTACCCTGAAATTTGAACGTTATTCATCTGGAGCCTGTATCTTGACTACAAGGCATCTAGTCCCTTCCACCAGTACTTCTGATATTTGCTGCTCATCTTCTTTGACCAATGGATACCTATCACTCCAAAAGGTTGTGGGTCTCTCGGACTCACTTCCACTACAAAATAAAACCTCCCCCTTTATTCTTTACATTACCACTCATCTGAGACTTTTGAATTGAACATTCTAAGAATTTAGAAAGGACATATTAATAAAAATGAGAATTCAAAGCTAATCCTCAATTCTGAAAGATTTCCCCTTACTACATGTCCCTAATGGTTGTCCTTCCCCTTTGCCCAGATTTGTCACCATGGCCCTAGAGCTCAGGTCTTAAGCTTAACTCTCCTTCTTTAATTTTCTCTTTCCTAAGTGCCTGGAATCCGTATCTAGTCAAGACCTCAGATAATATATTAATTATCTGCACAGAGATATCCCTCCCTAAAGCAATTCCATTACAAAACAGATTATATTTGACATCCCAGCCTGAAACATTTTCTTTTAGATTATCCTCAATTTGTGTGTCTCTATAGAAAAATGGACTTATATTTTTGGTATTTCCCTTACATGTGCCTGACTATGAAGATTCTTAAATGTGTTAGCTTCCAGAAAAAAGGGAGAGTCCGCCACCAAAAATTTACAACTTCTACCCTTAGAGCTATTGAGAATTCAGAAATATTGGAATTCAGTCTCAAAACAATGTATTAAATAAATTAATGTAAGCACAGCAATGAAAATTGTGGTTACATAAAGTAGTAGTAAGCACTGGGGACTCTATACCACTTAGTACCAAGGAAAGTGAGACCATTTACAAATGCCCTCAGATGCTCAGAAACACATTCACGTGCCTGGAATTATTGCAGCGAGATACCTAAAACAGTTTTTGAAAATAAGTAAACTTTCTGAGTATTTATGTTATAAAGATATAAATCTCACTGTCCAATGCATGGTGATAGTTTTAAATTTGAACTGAAGCTGTTTTCCTAAAATTTTCATTTACTGAAACTTTCAGTTAAAAAACAATTGCTTTGGGCTGTATTTTGAGAATGCATGCTTATACCTTTGGCCAGTGAGTTGCTTTGCTTAAGTGTATTGGATTCTTCACAGTCCTGCAAGATGGGTCTTACTTTTTTTTTTTTTATTATGTTATGTTAATCACCATACATTACATCATTAGTTTTTGATGTAGTGTTCCATGATTCATTGTTTGCGTATAACACCCAGTGCTCCATGCAGAACGTGCCCTCTTTAATACCCATCACCAGGCTAACCCATCCTCCCACCCCCCTCCTCTCTAGAACCCTCAGTTAAGATGGGTCTTACTTTTTCTTATCTTTTCAGGTAAAGACAAATGAGAAAACAGATTTGATGTCTCTATAGCTCATGCTCTCAGTCCATTATACTCTACTGCTCCAAAGAGAGCAAATATAATAAACTGTTTTGTTCTCTGATCCTTGCAATATTGAAGAATCCCATGAAGTTAAGACTAACACAAAGGAGAGCCTGAAGATAATTATTACAATGCAAACACATATTAATTGCGAATATGATACTTCTTTTATTCATCAATATTTCCCTTATCTTTGTCACTGTGTGCGTGTGTGTGTGTGTATATATTTAATAGGCATGTGAATGCTAACATTTCCTTTTAACCACAGCCTGTCATCTGAATGATCTCTTGCCAATTCTTTCAAATGCATTCTTACATTTACAAAACATAATAACTATACTTTTTTCTCAAATAAATTTAAAGCATCATCTGTATTCATGAGGATAGTTCTTACTATCTTACATTCTTACTAAAAGCAAAGAAAGGCTCTCATTTCTGTAAAGATTTTTGTGGGGGGTGAGGGGAAAAGGATTGGATAATTTTAAGATTTTTGCATTACAAAGGTCATCCATAAAGATTAATTAAGAAGCTCTGTAAAATAAAATTCAAAATGAAATCTTTTTTGAGATCTGAAGCTAAGAAAATATCATCCGTCTTAAGAATGCACTGCCTAGAATACTTAGAGTAGTATGTGCAGGTGGTACTTAATAAAAGTATTTTTATACCATGATTTGTAATGAATTGGGAATATGAGAATATGGACATTTTTCACATATACCAGCTTACAGCATTGTCTGTTAAATGTTTTACATTAAGATTTATAAAACATCTTTAAATTTTTTTTCATGTGTGTGAGTGTTGCTTCTACAGTGTGTTCAAGTGCTAATAGGATTAAGTAATAATGTACTGATTATTTTTAATTGTCCAGCTGCATGTAAGCATTTGGCATATATTCTATGAATAGTTAAATGCAATAAAAAAGATCAGAAACTTATATATAATGTACCTAATTCAACTGAGCTAGAAAAGGAATTTAATTTTTTAAATTATTCTTTTTTATCAATTTCTTCTCAGATTAGTGGTATGAATTTTAGAGTGAAATAATGTGTCAATTTGGTTAGGCCTAGCTACTTAAAAACTTTAAAATAAGCTTCAAGGATTCTAAATTTCTAGTTGATATGTTATAGGTTACAGTAGCAATACTAAAATTTCCTCCCTCAAAATCTAGAGGAATGCAAGAATTAATGTTTTCTTAGTGCAGAATAGCTGCGGAATTTTGCACATGCTATCTAAAAATACATTATCCTATTGACTGAGTTTGTTCGGGGAATTCATTTATCCCAGTGTGTCCTCATCTTTTTTTAAATGGTTGCCTTCTTTCTAAATACCATTAGAAATATTTTTATTATTAATAGATACTTCAATTTAATTTGTTGAAACTGAAAATTTTTCAAAATCCCAGAGTCTCAAAATCCCAACATCATTTTTATGTATGTATCTATTATAAATATTTATTAAAAATATTACAAATCTATATAAAAATAAATGAATTAAAACCCAGGACAACCATATCTAACAAAACCAGCATTCTGATACAGAGATTAGCCTGGCCATTCCACACGGATGACACATAAATTCATGAAGAGTTACATATTAAAAAAAAAAAAACCCAAAAACAATACAAAACAAAAAAACAGCATTCTGATATGATGAGTCCTACAGAGCAAATTACCAAGCCAAGTAATCAAGAGACATCATCTTTGTGAAATCGCTTTTTGTTTAGTAAACTGTGACATTATATAAAGAATTAAGTCATGGCTCACTATTATCATTGTAATTAGAAATTTGTAACTCAAGGATTTTAAAGACTTAATAAGGATGTCTGCTTTCAAGTGGAATGGAGCAGCTTGCAATGCTCCACCTAGAACAACCAGAAAATCTGTATAAAGGGGAAAGCTCAGAGAGCTGTTTAGGCAATGAGAATCAGAGGGGCTAAAACTCCAAAGAGAGAACCTTGAAAAGGTAAGTTTACTACTACAGTCATTTTTACCCTGGAGCATTTATCAATCAAGAGTGTGAGAGGGATCTTGAACGTCACTCCTCTGATTAGGTTATGCTAAGTGGCACAGTTGACTTTAGGAAAGGGAGATTATCCCTGATGGACCTGATCTAATCAGGTGAGCCCTTAAAGGGGACTAGGCTGTTCCTTGTGAGAGATTCTAGATGTGAGGGGTAATGAGGAAGATTTTCTTTTGCTGGGTTTGAAAATGGAGGGGGCCACACAGCAGGTCATAATTTAGCAGATAGTCCCTAAGAGCTAAGAGTAACCACTGGCTAGCATATAGCAAAAAGATTGGGACCTCAGTCTTAAAACTGCAAGGAACCAGATTCTGCCAATAGCCTGAATGAAAGTTGATTGTTCCTTAGTCAACCTTCCAGATAAGCACACAACCCAGCTGACACCTTGATGTCAGCCTGGTAAAAGCATGAGCAGAGAACTCAGTCATGCCATTCCCAAACATTTGACCTACAGAAATATTACCTAATAAGTGGGTGCTGTTTTAAGCTGCTAAATTTGTGGTAATTTGTTATGCAGAAATTCAAAGCAAAGACAGAAAGCTGGAATCTAATATTTATACTAATGAAGGACCATTGGAAGAAGAAGCCAAAAAAGCTTTTGGTGGAAACTCTTGGAAGCCTCAAATGTGTGGCCAGTCTGTGTGTGGAATAGGAGACTAAAAACTTAAGTGAAAAACCTCTGAAAAGCTGATCAGATTTTTCTGGCAGGTAAGTTAAAACAGAAGTAAGGTCCAAGAAAACTGAATCAACTCTCAGTTGAAAATCCTGGAGGGAGAGGGGTGGATCAGAAACTCACTGGTCTTGGAAGGAAGGAAGGAAGGAAGGAAGGGAGGAAGGAAGGAAGGAAGGAAGGGAGGAAGGGAGGGAGGGAGGAAGGGAGGAAAGGAAGGGAAGAAAGAAAAGAAAAAAAGAGGAGAAAAGAAAAGGAAGGAAGAGAGGAGAAGAAGAGAAGAGAAGAGAAGAGAGAGAAGAGAAGAGAAGAGAAGAGAAGAGAAGAGAAGAGAAGAGAAGAGAAGAGAAGAGAAGAGAAGAGAAGAGAAGAGAAGAAGCTGGTCTTACCAGGGCTACAACCAGCCTCTATTCAGTAAAATCTCTGATGGATTAATGAGCTACTGTCTTTAACTATTGGAAAGGGTAGACTTTCTCTAGAGACAAATAACATCATCTGGAATCTCTACAATATCTGTCATTCAATCAAACATAACTGGTCATGCCAAGTCAGGACCATGTGGTTGAAAACAACAGAAAAACAGTAAATGATAAAAAAAAATCCTCTAGTAATACAAATGTTACTTAGCAGAAATCTTTAAAGTAACTGTTATGAAAATGTTCTAGAAAATAAATGAAAACAGTAACAAAAAAGATAAAGTGAAGAATTTCCCTTGAGATATGACAAAATATTATCATATAGAAGTTATAAACTGAAAATATACAATAATTAAAATAAAACATTATAGTCTTCTGTTATTATGAGAAAATTCAAGTTAGAGTTATCTGAAATGAAAATAAGAGACCAAATAATCATTGCTCAGCTTGACTCTGTCGTTTTTAGATGAAAAGTATAACATGGACTTTACAAAATGACACTTAAGAACCGATTTCCAAATTCCTCACGGCAAGAGGATCAACAGTTAATAGCAGGTTGTTAGCTATTTAGATGATTTATGTCCAGCTATACATTTGAGAAGAGTTTAAATTTTTGTTCTTCAAATATGAAAAATAAAATAAAATATAAATTAACCAAGAGGATATCCAACGTTTAACACTAAAGTACCAGAATTCTGGAGGCACAAGAACTCACAGATTGGTAAAGTTTAGGAAGAAGTCCCATAAGTCAAAAACTAATTTCTCTGAGGACTTTCAGTTTAAAAAAAAATTCAAAAGTTATTTTGAAAGATACTCCCAATTCCTGCATTTCAAATTCATAAGGCCTTGTCACAAGTGCCCTATATGAAATGTCTTTAATGTAATTTCCTGCAGAAATGTGAGAAGCTGAAAAGATTGTCATAATCTGGTGATAAGGGAACTCAGAAAATGCTTAACAATAAATAAGCAGTTCCGTGAAAATCATACTCTACTTGATCCAAAGAAACGCTGATATTCATTTACTATGAGGTATTGATTCCACTCATATACTAATTGTTTTTGTTTTGTCCTTAAATATAGCACTGAGGATTGTTTTTCGAAACGTGTAAATTAGCTAAAATGTTTAGAAATGCAAGAACAAGCATACTATACTAAACTTTTCCTTTTTTTTTTATTTTTACTTCAGAAAATTTTACTTACCCAAAATGGTATCAACTTTCTTTTGAAAGATTAGTTTTTATGAGTAAAAGCAGGATTTTTGAGATATTATACTAATAATGGATATTAGCTAATATTATTCCTGCAGATACAAAATTATTAAAGCTCAAATAAATAGAAAAAATTAATCAAAATTCCTTATTAAGAAAAAATTATTAACATTTAGTAATCAGAGGATCATAATTTTATTTTTCTCAAAAAACAAAGTATTTTCCATGATTATAGTTAACTATATCTCACAAAGTTTTGAAACCTATTTTACATAAAATAGTAAAAGCTATCACAATGATAAATCAAATATAAAATCATTTTGGAAATCATAATAACAAATGTAAGCTAGTAATATGTGGGGTTATAGTAAATTATTATAAAATAGATTACAGATTTGTTCGTGTATATGATGTGTAAGCCCTTACCCTTAAAACAAGCCAATATTTTTCTCATTTTACACCTATTACTGAATATTACAGACAAGCATCCTGAAATGGAGTAAAATGAACTCTTTCTGCCAATGCTTCTTTTTTTAATAGTCATTAAAATGAAACAAACCTGTAAAACATTTAAGATCTGAGCTTTAGACGTCAATGTGAATTACCTTTTCTGAATTTTGGACCCTTTCAATAATTCAACACAGGTATTTATTTCAAGGTTGGTCAGTATAAAATTTCACATTGGTATGTGAATGGTTTTTATTTCTGAACTAGATCTTAAACTGTGCACTACAGGTGTAGGCTAAAAATGACTTAGCAAAGCAAATCATATTGAGGTTTCCAGCTTCCCAGATTCTAATTGCTAGATTGAAGAATGACTAATAAACACTAAATAAACGAGAGAATATCCAAGAAATATATTACCCACATTTATCATGATTAAATATAGTTTATGGTTTATGTAACTCATGTCTGAGATGCCTGGGGCTTGCAGTCTACTTTATTTTGCAGTTGGCAAGGCGAAGAAAGAAATGACATTTTGGTTGGCCTGAGCCCCTGTTCAACACTTGGGGGAAAAAAGTATTTCCTTGCATTCAGTTTTACACAGAGAATGAGCTTTGGAATTGACAGATCTTTGTTCTAATCCTATTCCTGCCCCTTTTTAGCTTTTGGAAATTAAAAGCTAAATGCAAGAACAAGATTAATTTATTTTAATCTGAGTTTCTTTATCCATGAAGTGTATCCATGTAAGTAGTCCCCCCACCTGGAACACATTTCAGGCTTAGATGAAGGAAGCCTCTGTACTTTCTCATAACGTTGGCAGATACCTTTGTTTCCTCCCCCTTGCTCATGAAAATTAGAAAATGGGAGGTCCCTGTAAGTGTGCTTCCCCTTTCTGGCCTCTTCTGTCGCAAATGCCTGCCTTCCTCTTCCGTTTCATGGGAAAACACTGTTTTCCTCTTTTTTTTTTTTTTTTTTTTTTTGCATAAATTGAGGTGTATGTGACTTTACAGGTCTCCTGGCCATCTAAAAGTAGAACGTTCCTATGAAACCTTTCATAAACCAAAATGGCAGAAAGCAATTACCGTTAATTTCCGTGGAAATTTTTTGAGCATTCCTAGAGCCAAAAAATAACCTCTCTTAGGCTTTTCTGATACCTTAAGGCCGGATAAACAAAATCAGTCAAGATAAAGCACAGATGCTCACAGAAACTGCTCAAAGCTGTGGGGCTTGACGCTGAGATGCTGAGTGCAGTTCCCGGAAGGAGTTCGGCAGCGCCGCTCTGGCTGCTCGGGGTGCGCGCTGCCTTGGTAACAGCTCACTGCAAAAGAAACACTGAACGTTATTTTCCCTTTTCACCTCATTTCATAAAAGTGAAAATTCTCTTCAGACTTCTTTCATTTCGTGGAAACAGGTACTAATAATGTAGGTCTTTCATACAAGTGAAGTGGTACAGCACAAACTTTCCAAAAGTGGGGGGATACCTGTATTTTTCTTTGGATCTTTATCTCCTCTTTAGAGTTCATTTTCCAGACTTAGGATCCTTACAAAAGAATTACAGAATTTCTAGGGAACATCATGAATGCACTTACTGAAATCATGAATGCACTTATTGAATGTTACTGTGCTAAATCAGGCTCACTGAGATTGAGTTAAAAGGTCAACGCCACCATTAAAGTTAGCCGAATCAGCGCAGTCCTCCTCTGAACTCCATCCAAGAGCAACTTACAACACTTTCATGTCCTCTCATACTTGGCTTCGTATTATAGTTTTGTATGTACATGGCTTCAGTTGTTTGTTTTTTAAGGACCAGGAAACAACATGAGGAAGAAGAAAGAGCATGAACTTTGGATATCACACAAACCCAAGGTGAAATTCCAGCCTCACAGTTACTGGCTGTGTGACCTTAAAGTAGCTACCTTATTCTTGGCTCAGTTGCTTACTTACCGTATGACACTTAACCTCTATGTGTCCTGGTTTCCTCACCTATAAAATGAAGATAACAATATCTACATATATATTTTAGTATACTCATGTTGTGATAAATAAATCAGATATTTCATACTGTGATTAGAACAGTTACTGATTATGGTAAGTGCATTAATATTAGCTTTTATAGTAATATTAGCTTTTATAGTAATATCAGCAATAATTATATTACTAAAGTATCTTTATTATTAAACTCTCTTAAGTTTTAATTTTCACATGCTCCAATTGGTTAATAGATATAAGTGAATATATACATTATTCCTAAAATTCCTAGAGAGTAAGAAGATTTAATTTCTAATATTTTAAATGTGCTTGACTTAAAAAAATGTCTTCTTACAAAAAATAACTCAGAAATCTTTTAAGAATCCAAGTTCATATACTTAAGGTATGCTTAAAGTATGTGAATTTGGTAAACTTAATGTAAATCTTTGGCAAGCAAGACCAGTTTAATAATTTTGGCTTAATGAAAACAAACTATGCCTTTTCTCTGACATGGTTTTCAAGTTTTTTCTATTTTAAGTATAATGCAAACATACATTTTATTCTACTTGGGCTTGCTTTTCTAAATCAAATTTTACTTTTTTTACTGATCAAGTTAACTTTATTCCTACATAATGTTTAAGATTGTTAAAATATAAATTTGTATTCAGTTAAATTGAATCATTGTTCTGAAACTTTTGATTTCAAAAGTAGTTATATTTTGTAGTATGTCAACTTGCAGATAATTTCCAAAATCTTAAAACTTTGGGTTAATATTAAATTGAATTAATTAATGAATAGCCATTAGACACCTAATTAATATGTAAAATAGAATATTGAAACATCAAAACCATTGATTATTACTCAAAACTTAAAGTTTATATATTTTACTTATTTTTCTGTGCTATACAGAGGGTATATCTTGGGGTGATGCTAATGAATGTTCATTTTTGCCATTTCAAGAAAGTGTAAAGTAGATGTGTGTCTATCAAAAACTTTATTATATATTTATTTTCACAAACTTTGCTAATCTGTTAAAATACTTGTGTAAGACAGACAGTTCTCTATTATCCATTCTCCAATCCACCTGGTTTTCTCTGTGAAATAGACGTTTAGTTACTTTTATTAAAAGTTATAATTGATGTGAGTAGTTGAGATCACACAATATAGTAAGAACACAACTTTTTTGTTTTTCTCAAGGAAAAAGTAATTTTTCCAAATCAGGAGTTCTCAAACTTTTTGATCTTTGCATGCCTTTACATTTTTAGGAATTATTGAGGATCTCCAAGAGCTTGTATTTGTGTGTGGTTACCAATATTTACCATATTAGAAACAAAAACTGATGATTTTTTAAAAGATTTTATTTATTATTATTTATTTATTATAAAATTATGTGAAAGAGAGCATAAGATGGGGGAGAGGCAGATGGAGAGGGAGAAGCAGCCCAATGCTGGGCTTGATCTAGGCTCCATCTGAAGACCCTGGGATCATGACCTGAGCCGAAGTCAGACACCTCACTGACTGAGCCACCCAGGCACCCCCAAAACTGATGATTATTTAAATTTATCTGAAGAGAGTAATGATAAGGGGCACCTGGGTGGCACAGTCAATTGGGCATCTGACTCTTGGTTTTCGGCTCAGGTCATGATCTCAGGGTCCTGAGATCGAGCCCCGAGTCAGACTCCAAGTTCAGGGAGGACTCTGCTTGGGACTCTCTCTCCCCCTCCCTCTGCCTCACCTCCTGTACACACTCTCCCTCTCTAAAAGAAAAATAAATAAATCTTTAAAAAAAGAGAGAGTAATGATGAATACATTGCATGTTGACAGTAATAATATCTTAAAATACTTACGAAATTGGAGGCGCCTAGGTGGCTCAGTCGTTAAGTGTCTGCCTTTGGCTCAGGTCATGATCCCAGGATCCTGGGATCGAGCCCCGCATCGGGCTCCCTGCTCGGCGGGAAGCCTGCTTCTCCCTCTCCCACTCCCCCTGCTTGTGTTCCCTCTCTCGGTATGTCTCTCTCTGTCAAATAAATAAATAAAATCTTTAAAAAAAAAAAAATACTTACGAATTAGTTTCTACCTGGTGGATTCCCTAAGTGCTATCCTAAAGTAATGTGTCACTTCTAAAATCTGAAAAAGTATAATAAAGAACAAAACTTGTATGTGAATTTATTTATCTTGGATTATAATACTTGAGTCTGAAGAGAAGCTATCAAATATATTAAAATTCTAGCAGTTTGTTCAATCCTGATTGTTTGTTTCCTTGGTTTACTTATTAATACCTTCACCTATAATATGAAAGGTAATTCTTCACCCTCTGTGTAACCTGCCTACATTGTAAAATTCTGTGTTTAGTCAGAATATTTTCTGTGCTTTATATTAATTTTATTATAGCCTTGGTTATTTAAAGGGGGGGAACAAAAAACTAAAGGGGTGCCTGGGTGGCTCAGTTTGTTAAGTGCCCACTCTTGATTTCCACTCAGGTCACGATCTCAGGGTCATGAGATCAAGTCCCCTGTAGGGCTCTCTGCACTGGGTATGGAGCCTGCTTAAGATTCTCTCTCTCCCTCTCTCTCTGCCCGTTCCCCCCCAAAAATAAATAAATAAATAAATTAAAAACAAAAAACAAAAAGTAAAGTTATCACTTATCAAAGAGCTAAGGTTCTTTACAATCCTATTATTATGTAATTATTTTAGTGCTTTATTATCACTTTAATTAAATGCTTAACCTAAGTACTGTTTCTCAGGTACCCATGATCCTATCTAAACCAAATGTCCAAATCTCTCCTGCCCAAATCTCTTTTCCGGTATTTCTATATATTTTTTCAGAGTCCTGGTAGTGCTTTATCTAATAATATTAGTCAACAACAATAAAACGTTATCACTCATAATTTCGGTTATTACTTAAAACGTTCATAGGTCACCACCTTACTTCTTTTCATTTGAGTATAGGCCAGTAGTTCTCAAACAGTGATGCCCATTAGTTTTATAAAAATGTAGATGTCATAGGTCCTACTCCAGAGTTTGATATTTTTTGTATACTCTTGTTACATATGTTATGTTTCAGTCTCATTATATGTTAGACCTCAAGATTTTTTTCTTCTATAAAAAATAGGCCATTTTTTAAAACAGTGACTTTAGTATATGTGCTGCCGAAGCGAGCACAGTCAGTGACTTCTTTAAAAAACAAAGGAAAGATCAAAGTCTCCATCAACAAAAAAGGACAGTCTCAAAATCTTGTGGAAAAGGACTATACTAGGTACTTCAAACTATTGACACTTCAACGAAGAGAATGTTGGATATACACTTCTGAGCCACCATTGTCTAGACCACTGCTAGACTGTACCAGTGGACTAAGTCAGGATTCCTAGAACTGTATGAACTGATGAGAGGAATTTTAATGTAATCTTTAAGTGGGGAATATTGTTCTATTTCACGAATATATAAGAAAGTTCTTTTTCTGTTTGTTAAGCTATCTGAAACCCAGAAAAACTGAGTAAAATTCTATTTTTGTAAATTGAAATGAAATATTTTAAATGATATCTCATTCTCATTGATCACTAAATTCAGAAATTCTTACTACTTCTCTTTACTTTTTATGGCAATAGAGTTATTTACATAGGTTTGATAAGAAAGTCTTTCTTTTTACAAGATGTTAAAAGAACAAAATGATTGTATAACCATGGTCTTATCTTGAGTGTCGTATTTGAGAACATCATTTATTTAATCCAGACAAGCTGCTTTTGAGAAACAAAGGCTAGCTTTATTATGAGGACAATGCATACAAAACCCTCCTGCATGATTCCTGCAGGATACCTGGTTTGCAGGGTCCAGCCTTACAGGTAGTAAGAGAGGCTACTTCCCAGTAGATCAAGAAAATTAGAATATTTGGAGGATTGTGAGAAGAGAGAAAAAAATCACCCAAATTTAGAGCTACTTCAGGGGAAATATAGTGGAGGGAATATCTTGGGCTTCATTTCCTCACCTTGGGATAGTAAATAATAAAAGCTTTTGTAAGTCAAACCTGATCTTACTTATGAAAACTTCCAAAAAGAAGTTAACCTTGTCGTGTTTGGAATTGTTAAATATTTATGGCTCTTGATTTGCAAAAAGTTTAAGAAGGTCTATATGGTAATTTAATATTTTTATTGCACGTATATAAATGATAAATAATAAGGTCAAACCTAGTGAGACCAGCCTTATTTTGTAATCAAGAAAATCTTTCTTTGTGATTATCACAATTTTAAGGTAAGGAGAGACTGTCAGGGAAAGCTGTGAAAGACTTTGAAAGGTAGGAAAAAGATTACTAGCTGTCTTTAATAGAAAACTCTGTATTGTCTAGAGCACACCCTTCTAGGTTATCTGACTTTTTGGGGTTTACACTTTTCATTGTCTTTGACCTATTTTATAACTATGTAAATTGTAGAATATCAAAATACAGTTGACCATTGAACAACTTGGGTTTGACCTGCATGGGTCCAATTATATAAAGACTTTTTTCAATAAATGCAGTAAAGTATTATAAATGTATTTTCTCCTAGGATATTAATAAAATTTTCTTTTTTTTTTCTAGCTTACTTTATGGTAAAAATGGAGTATATAATATATCTAATATCAAAATATGTGTTAATCTACTGTTTATGTTATCAGTAAGGCTTCTGGTCCATAGTGAGCTATTAGAAGTTAAGTTTGGGGGAAGCCAAAAGTTATATATGAATTTTTGACTGCATGAAAGGTCAATATCCTTAACTCCTATGTTGTTCAAGAGTCAACTGTAATGTGAATGACACTTGACCATAGAAGTCCAAATTGTGTTTAGTGGATTACGGCTCTGTAGCTATTGACCAATTTTGCCAGTTGTGCATGTATTAAGTAAATTCATTTGAACATTCGCCATAGGCCTATATAGGTTACTTACTGCTCTTTGGATTCTTGTGCAAACTAGTAGTAACACCTTACTGGTTCCCTCATTACTTAGTTATTATATAGATTTTTGGCATGTGTTCATTTAAAATATAAGAAGTAGGATGCAAGTAGAATACTTGAATAAATAGGAGGAGGATAAATACATTTGAATAAATCAGAGGAGAATAAATATACCCCCACAGGTTCAAGATAAAGCATCTTAAATAAATGTAAAAGATAAGACTTATAATCAAGGCTTCATCTTGTTCTTATTAATGCTATGAAGACAGAAGCCATTATAGGAAAAAAAAGCTTAGATTATGAAGTTCTATGTCAGCACATTTTATATATCTTTGTTTTCTATTGCACTGGTTAGCCTATCTCTTAGAAACTTTTTTTATGAACACCATTCAGTCACATAGTTTCATTGATTTAAATTGGTTGAAAGTCACAACTGTTGCACTTCTGAAGCAGTGTAAAAGTTCTGTCACCTAAAAAATGATAAAAATGAGAAAACCGAACTCTATACACTGAGTAGTGCGCTCTTAAAGGTAGATTTCTAAAAACTGACAATCTTTATCAGCCCATAAAATTTCGTATACCTGCTCTTACTTATCAGTGTCATGACAATAAGGCACCCAATATAGAGACCATCTATGGTCTTAAGGACACTTATGCTAACAGAATATTTATCTAAGTGGTGTAAGAAATACTAGTTTTAAGGAATGTTGATATGTATTTCATGCAAAAAGGATTCAGTGTCAATTAAAATTGGGAAAGAAGATTCCCAATGAAAATTAGTATATTAGAAGTTCTGTGTGTTCTTACCATTATGTCATACCTATGAAATTTTAATTAAAACAAAATTTTCCAAACCTATGTGAGCATTTCCCCCCTACAAATACTTATTAATAGCACATGGAATAATATTTTTCAGAACAATGGCTTAAGGTATCTGTACTATGTCATGAATCCCATGTATTTTAGGTTCTCAGTAAACCTTTAATAAATCCTCTAAAAATAAGGCATTTTAATGATAAATATTATAAATCTTATAATAGAGGTATAAATATAGACAAGAACAAATGGAAATATGTCACATGTAATCCCATTATGTAAAAGTCACCACTTTTAAGACTTTGTGTCATTTTTATATGCATTAGTTATACTTTCATTTTTATAAAAAAGGAATCATACTGCATGTTCTTTTCTACAGTCTCTATTTTTCATTAGACATATTACAAACATATTTATAGGCTGTTAAGTATTCTAAAACACAATTTTTTAGTGGCTTCATGATATTCTACTTACAAATGTACCATAATTTTCCCAATAGGCATTTAAGTTAGTTTTAGTTTTTCACTATCTTACATTCTGCCATGGATATCCTCATGGTTATATCTTGGGTACATCTATACTTACTTAGGATAAATTTCTAATCCAAATACACTAGATCAAAGAGTATGCAAAATTCTAGTGGGCTTTTGATCTCTTTGTGTTTGGCTTTCAACCTCATTTGGGTCCTCCACGCTGCAGACCTGTATTATTTGTCTATTTTACTAGCAGCTCTCTCCAGTTTTTGAAGATAATTAAAATCATGACCACTCTCTCTAACTTTCAACTATCTTCATTCTCAGCCCACTAACTACGTCCCTCTCTAGAGAGAAAATAGAACACACCAGTGAAGAATTGTCTTAACTTCCTTACCTAAAATAATTCTACTTACTTACTTGCCTCACTTTCTATCATTTTCATCTTTCCTCAAATTAAAATATAAATCTTTGTCCCACATATTGGATTCCATTCTTTTGGGTTACTCAGAAGACCCTATGTTTGCTCTATTATGTGCAAATTATGTATTCTACATCATCAGCCTCTCCTTCCCTACTATTATTTCCCAACATATTCCCCTTACTCCCCCAAAACAGCCCCCAAAATTCAACACCACAGTCCACCCCAGCTACTACTTTATACTTCTCTTCCCTCCACAGTCAAACTTCTTCAAAATGTCATCTCTACTTCCTGTCTTCTTCATTTCCCCACCTCCACTTACAGCTCATTGCACAAGAGTGATTCACCTCCATCGTTTATACTGCTCTTGCCATGGTCATGTTTTCATCGATGATTCTAAAGGAAACTTCTCATTTGGTCCTTTTCTTTGTCCTTTCTGCAACATTTAACATTCTTGATTACTCACTCCCTCTTTGAAACATTCACTTTCCTTGTTTTCATGAAAGTATACTCTTCTATTTTTCCTCCTACCTTTCAGATTCCCTGATCACTCTCATTTGACAGCTTATTTTACTCTACCCATGCTTTAAAGTTAGTTATTTCTCAAGTACTGCACCAGCTCTTTTCCCGTCTCCTCTTTATTTTTTGTTTTGTTTTATTTCTCTCCTATAAACATACTCTCTCTAAACTATATCACCCATATTCAATAGTTTTGAGTATCATCAATCTCATCTTCATCCTGTGTCACAGTCCTAAGTTACTAACCATTTTCATGTACCAGCTATAACTTGAACCAAGTTACTTAAGCTCTCTCAACCTTAGTTTTCCCATCTGTAAAATGGGAATAAGGATTGTATATCTGCCATGGGTCATACTATAAAGTGTCAGATAATTTAAATATTTTAGCACAGTACCTGGCAAAAATCAAGTGCTTAATAGTACTCTTCATTTCTAATCTCTAGTGTATTTAAAATAATTTTGGATAAAAACATTGCAAAATTCGTGTAATTAACAGGAAGAAAGTACTTGGTGAATAACAAAATTAAGACCAAAATAACAGATTGATGTTTACAAAAAAGACTGTATTAGTTTAGGTGGCTCTAGTTGAAATAACAAATGAACCTAAGTTTTTTAATAGCTTAACAAAATGGAATTTCATTTTTCACTCACTTAACATAAAATAGGTAGGGCACAGGCTTTGCCCATTCATTCATATATTCGGGGACTCTGACTGATGCAGATTTGGTATGCATATAGTTTGCCTTCCAGGATTTTGCAGCTGCTATTGCCAAGTATTTTGCCACTGTATATCTTGGGTCTCAATCTTTCTAGCCTCTGACACAAATTTTCTTGCCATCCACTGACTTTCTACTAAGGCAAGATATATCTTTTAGGCTTTTGTTTTTGTTGCTGTTATAGCTCCTACTCACTTCTCTTTTTTTAAAGATTTTACTTATTTATTGGACAGAGAGAGACCACAAGCAGGCAGAGCGGCAGGCAGAGGGAGAGGGAGGAGTAGACTCCCCACTGAGCAGAGAGCCCAGACTTAAGGCTCAATCCCAGGACCCTGGGATCATGACCTGAGCCAAAGGCAGATGCTTAACCAACTGAGCCACCTAGGCGCCCCACTCCTACTCACTTCTAATGGTAATTTGTGTATTAGTTCTAGTAAGACAAGCTGCCTAAGAGATAAATGCCAAAATTTCAGTGGCTTAACACAGTGACCATATAAAATTAACATTATTTGTATAGTATCTTTCTCAATTTCTTGATAAACCATAAGTCAAGAAAATACATTAGTTCTTGCATTGTAGGTAATTATAACCAGCAGTATGACTTAGGTGAAGTTATTTGCCTTTTTCCTGCCTGAGATTTTATATCTGCAAAATAAGGAGTGTGGTCATGGAATGAACACTCTCTAAGATCCTTTCATTCAACTCTATAATTTGATTAACTTAACTTCATATCTGGATATACATAACTATCACAGAAATCAATCATGTGTTTAGGATCAATAAATGTAGCTTAACAAGCATCCTTCAGGACATCTGTGGTGGACAGTCTCTAAAATGTCCCCAGTGATCCCACTTCCTGTGTTCAAATCCTTGTGTAATACCCTCTGAGTCAGGGGCTAGACATAGTAACTTTCTCCTAACAAGAAGTATGGACAAAGTGAAAGGATATCAGTTCTGAAATTAGGTTACCAAAAGACTAAGACTCTATTTTTCTCTCTCTCGCTTCCTCTTTCCCTTTGCTTTTTGTCATGCCTATGATCCTTTACACAAGGAGAAAAAAAGTGGCCATCTTGTAAAGGTCTGATGGAGAAGCACTAATGGTAAGGAACTGATACCCTCCAGTGAACAGTCAGCAAGGACCTGTGTCCTGCCAACAGCCACATGAGTAAGCTTGGAGGAAGATCCTATCCCACTCAAGCCTTGGAATGACCACCACTCTGGTTAATACCATTATTGCACCCCCATGACAGAGTGTGAGACAGAGGACCTGGAGAACCTGAGCCCAGATTCCCGACCCACAGGAACTGTGATGTAAGACATAAGTGTTGTTTTTAGTCTCTATATTTTGGGGTAATTTGTTATACAGTAATAGATAATAAAATATCTGATTGGTAAACAGTAAGAACATCATTCTTTCAAAAACTGGGATTCTGATGTAGACTAACTCACTAGTGGAAAAAGAAGAAGCAACACAGGTTTACCTGGATTTCTTCTTGTACTTTCCTTTTGGCTAGGCTCAGTTCCTGCCCCCTCCCCACCCCACCTCCAAAAGCACAGAACTGGTAAATCAGGAATTTTCCTTTTTTTTATTTTGCGCTTTTAGTTCATAGACTATTTAAATTGTGCTTGGCTATCCCTTACCCCTCTCCATGATAATATATCTAATATTTCCTAATGCGATTATTTTTTCCATTAACTTTAAGAAATACTTTTTAATAATATTGCTATTATATTAAAAGTCATATAGATCATAGAAAATTTAGAAAATACAGGTAGGTAAGAAAATAATATAAAAATCACCTGAATCATATAACCTCGAGACCTATCATGAGCATTTTATAATTACTTAGGTACTCTGGTTTTAAACAATTTAGGAATAATAACAGATAGATACAGAGAGATAGAGAAGGAGAGAGAGTGCCTTCTATTGTCAAGTATTTTTCTAAGCCCTCCATACATAGTAACTTATTCAATTTTCACAAAGACCCTCTATTATTGCCCCTGTGTTACAGAGAAGCAAACTGAGGCCCAATATCTACATTCAGAAACACCCTTTTTCTCACTGAGCAAAATGATCTAAAAGTTATTACTTTGAAACTTCATTACACCATTTTTTGGAAACTTCTTAACACATCGTTACACATATCTCATGTGATTACTTTTTTTTTTTTTTTTTTAAAGGTTTTATTTATTTGACAGAGAGGGAACACAAGCAGGAGGAGTGGGAGAGGGAGAAGCGGGCTCCCTGCTCGGCAGAGAGCCCGATGCGGGGCTCGATCCCAGGACCCTGGGATCATGACCTGAGCTGAAGGCAGACACTTAACGACTGAG
Organism: Halichoerus grypus; assembly: GCF_964656455.1. Classification (NCBI taxonomy): domain Eukaryota; kingdom Metazoa; phylum Chordata; class Mammalia; order Carnivora; family Phocidae; genus Halichoerus; species Halichoerus grypus. The sequence goes on from NC_135714.1 coordinate 48,583,256, forward strand.
CCACCCAGGCGCCCCTTATGTGATTACTTTTTAACAAAAGCTTTCTAATGACACACTTTGTCACACTCATAAATTTGGATAAATGATGAAAGAATAGTAGAAAGTCTGACAAATCTTTAATCACTGCTTTTAAAATGTACACACATTTCTTTCATCTCTGCTTAAAGTCAGTCCAGAGGTCAGCATTTCTCAGAAGTTACCCTGGGTCCAGCTGCTGGAGAAGAGCATAGATCTGTGTTAATGTCCCATGCTGTGTGATCAGGATGAAAGGGGCCATTCTGAGGTATCTACTGACTCCTTCCCCCAGCACCTTAGGTAACATCTCCTTACGCTTTATGAGATCTGGAAAACACATGGGCATAATGTCTTTATTAAGTTCAGAGAATAATAGAGGAGCCAGAAGGTGATTTAAAACCTAGGACATAGCATATTAGGAACTCTGGTATTCATCTCAACTGCCAGATTCAAGAATCAGTGAAATGTCAAATCAAACAGCATTTTACAATACCTGTGACATCTCTGCATTGAATGAAAGTTGCCAAATACACTTACTACATTGTATTCTGTACCTTGAGATAAAACATTAAATACATATGATACATGTAACCCTTTGTGATTATAAGATCTTTGTGATTATAAGACCTTGATTTCTGGGTGATGCAAGAAAAAGTTCACTTTTTATTACCTATAAATAAAAATAAATATATGAATATATTGAATTAAATAATCTTTCAAATATGCAATCATAGTTACATAAAATATTGTTATAATATGCTATATATTATATATGTAACTCTATATTACTATAGTTTAGCGAGTAAGCCTGTTTTTTAAAATTTAATCTTCATGAAACAGAAACTTGTCTGTCTTCTATACCAGTCTATCCCCTAGAATAGCTTTGTGCCAGGTGCATACATTATATGTATTCATTCATTTAATAAATATATATGACTGCATACTATTAATAAGTAAGTAAGCTATAGAGAGGCTAAGTAGCTTATTCAGGTTCACATAACAGCATACATGTGTTTGAAATTCAAGATTATTCCTAAAAGAATCCACTACCACCACCACCACCGAGTAGGGAAAAAGGTCATAATGATAACTTATGCTCTGAAAGTTACATAAGTCCCTGGGTCTACCCCAGAAGTATGCCACTAGGAAACATTTCGCCCACAAAATTTGAATCACTGTCAAGATCCATATCTCTCTCTGCTTCTATTACAGGTGTTTTTGCCTCCAGCATAGATTGTGACTCCATGAAGAATAAACTTCATGTCTTATTCATATTTGTTACTATGTAACTAGTATAGTGCCTTGTACACAGTAGAGACCCAGTAAAGTTCTGATGAATTGAATTGCAGAAGGACAATGTGTTAGTGGCACAGCTAATTTGTAGAAATGAATGCCCTTTTTATTGGATAAGGCAGAATATAAATATATACATACAAACATATGTATGTACATGCATACTGGCTGACCTAATCTACTATCAACATAGCATTAAATTCCAAACCGAACTAAAGGGCTATAAAGCAATGTTTCTTTCTAACTTTTTAGAGAGATAAAAGAATTTAAAATGAAACCAGATTATCCAACAACAAAAGAAATACCTGCTGTGTGTTAAAGCTGGCAGTGATGGGCATAGAATCTCAAAGTAGACATAGACAAAAAGCATCTTGAAAGGCAAATAGTAGGGGAAAAGGCAACCAACTAAAATATGGGACAGATAACAGGAACAGCCCAGGCAAGTGGTTAGCATTAATATAAATACACACCCGCACCTTCTGCTAGACTTCCTTAAAACCATTAACATGCATATGTGTGTACAATATACGTGTGTACATACAGGTGTGTGTGCATACATATACTTAACAACAAACAGATGGAGAGAGAGGCTCACATTCAGAACTGGGGCTCTCTGGCCAAGGGTGACAAGACCCTCTGTGTAGATCTGGCATTCAGAAGGAAGGCTCCAATCTAGGAAAAAGACAGACTGTAGAAAAACTTTGTCAAAATAAAGAAGAGCTCCATTCCTAGAGGAAATAAGATATGAACACATGTTGTCAAGCACAAAAGAGTAAATCAGTTGTCCCAGCCATTCCAAGTTGCATACAAAGCAAGAGAGGAATTATTAACTTAAATTGAAGAAAACAAGACAGAACCAGGCTTGATGCAAAATTGATGAAATGTTTAATTTTCTCTCTTCTCTTTCTATCTCTTTCAGTCTCTTTCTCATCCTTTTTCTTTTTTTCTTACTTACCTTCAAAAAGAAAGGGCAGTCTCTTACAAATTAAGGTCACACATGACAAAACCGTAACATCATTTAAACAATGACAACAGAGAAGTAATGATGGGAACAATAATCATCCCAGACAACGAAGTCTAGGGAAACTACTGCTATTGTGCACAAGACCAAATGCTTATCTTTCAGGCATTCAAAGCAAAAGGGAAATATAATAGGATACAACACTCTCAATAGCTAATAAGGTAGAAAACCAAATTATCAGGAAAGAGATATTTCCCTAGCTCTGAAATCTGAGAAGAAACATTGCATGGGTCTACATTGGGACGTCTTTGAATTACACAGATAGTATTATGATAAGTTCTTTCAGGAGGACAAAAAGAGAAGATATAAAGAAACTTTGGATGAGTAATGAATTCATAGGAATAAGATAGAAAATAATCAGCAATGCAAGTGAAGATGAGACTTATAAGACTAAAGGAGACAGGCAGAAGTAATTAATCACAAAAGATAAAGAAGCATAAAGAATATAAAAGTAGAATCATTTTCACAATTGCCCTGGACATGACAAAACACAGATGTAAAAATGAACTAAAATTCCATGGACCAATATCTGTTGCTATAAATGTCTATATTTTCCCTGGCAATGTATTCATTATTTTCATATAGGTTTCCCTGACAGATCATTATGATTTAAAATTCCTATTTTTTAAAAGATTTTATTTATTTATTTATTTATTTGAGAGAGAGAGAGAGCTCCTGCATGAGAGAGAGCATGGGGGGGGAGGGGTAGAGGCAGAGGGAGAAGCAGATTCCATGCTGAGGAGGGAGCCCAATGTGGGGCTGGATCCCAGGCCCCTGGGATCATGACCTGAACCAAGGGCACATACTTAACTGACTGAGCCACCCAGGCACCCCTAAATTTCTTATTTTAATGTAGTGGCGACTGAATTAAAATTTAAGCTACTTTATAAAAACTCATTATGTTATCTCTCAATATCTTGTCCTAAAAGCTCGCTCCATTCCTAAATATCATATTACTTTGTAGAGTTGATCTTCTGTTCATGTGAGAAAGAATGTAAGTTTTGGAATTAGGCAGGTTTAGGACTGAATTTCACTCTTTAACTTATTGGCTGTTTGACCTTGGGCCAATTATTCAGCCTTGGCCTTTCTAATTTATAATATGAAGTAAATAATTCCTATATCTCTAAGTTGTTGTTATTATTGAAATCATGTCCCCAGCAAAGTTTTAGGCAAGTAATTAGATAAATAAATAATGGGTCTATCTTCTGCTATGCTCTGACAGGGCTGGGACTCCGTATCTTGAACAGGTAAATGAAATACATAGATGTCAGGCATTAAAAACATAAACCTTCAAAGGAAAGAATTTTCTAAATATTTATATATGAAAACAACCTTAAGAAAATCACCTGATGTGTATAGTTCTTAAATTGTTTTACAGTCAACAGTTTATTCATTGAATGTCTATTAATATGAAAAACATCATGCTGGGTGATATACGTACTAAAATAAATTGTACATATTTCCCTCACAGTTTAAGGGAGGACAGACATATGTAACTAAATATTGAGTATTAGTCAAGTTCTAAGGAAAACACATGAGACTGCTGAAAGTAGAACAAATGGGAAATTTCACAGTAGTTCCAAAAAGGGTAAGGAAATAACCATGAAAGTTCCTCATCAGCTGTAAATTTGAATATTCTGCATATTAATAAATGTATGCAGCACTGTAATGATTTTTGCCTCCCATGAAATAACATTTCCTCACAAAAGGGTGTTAGTGGTCACATTTTATCCTAAGAAATTCATAAGTTCCAAGATTCTTCAGTACAAAATAAGCAATATTTATACCCCTGTAAGTTTAACTTCGGTTTTCCCAAATCAAATTGAAGGTCTGATCTCTCCTTTTCTAATAAATACAAATCGAATTTAGTCATTCTCTTATCTTTGCTCTACCACCTGAGACCCACCAGTTTTCATGGAGTTTTTTTATTTTTTTCATTAAAACAAATCTCTGTAATATGGCAACCACACTAGTTTAATTTTATAAAATTATTTTAAGCGTTCTCCTGACTTATTTTGTTACTTAGAAGATATTTCAATATTATGGTTTATTTCAAGGTACTAGCAAAATATTTTCTTATAATTGTTTAAGAAAGTTTTTTTTTAAGTTCAAAAAAATGTTTTTCATAATATTTGTAATAACTTTCTGATAGAGCACAGAAATTTACAGCGCACCCTGAAGGGATCCAGGGGAGTAATTCCTCCAGCTCACTTACCATCAGATACCCATGGTTCCCAAGAGTTGTGTAAGGTTGGAGTCCTACGGTGAGTTTAAAGATTGGTTGGCCTCTTAAAGAATTATTCTTGACGTTTTAAGTACTGAAGTGGAAATAACAGTACATTCTAGGTTAGGCCACACAAACCTATTTTACAAAGGAAATGGAAAACTAATTCTAATGGAAAATCAAAATGATATTTTTAGTTACTCATATATTCAGCAAATATTTATTGAGCATTGCTATATGCCAGGCCCTGTTTTACTTGCTGGGGAAATATCAATGAGAAAAACAGACAAAAGTCCTCATTCTCCAAGAGTGTACATTCTCTGATGGGGAGACAGTTATAAACCCAGGGCCACGTTATCCATTACACAGAGGGCCTAAGGCCCACAATCTTCCTAGGGGCCCACAAAAATGTTTTAATTTTAACTTCTTTTAAAACCAGGAAAAATTTTAATATTATAATAACGTATCCATCCTGATTATATTTTTCTTTATAACAAGGCAGCCATAAAATATAATTTTAAATATTTTTTATGGAGGAAGGGGTCCATTAAGGCAAAAGTGCCTTGAGACCACTGAAGTCATACTGCAGACTAATAAACACAATGAATAAGTAAATTACATAGTATATTAGAAGGTGAGAAGTTCTATGGAGGAAAAAAGGAAGGTGATAGAGTTGTATGTAATAATTAAAATTACATAAGGTTGTATGTAATTTTTTTTTTAAAGATTTTATTTATTCATTTGAGACACAGAGATACAGAGAGAGAGAGCATGAGCAGGGAGAGAGGCAGAGGGAGAAGGAGAAGCAGGCTCCCTGCTGAGCCAGGAGCCCGATGTGGGGCTCGATCCCAGGACCCTGGAATCATGACCTGAGCCGAGGGCAGATGCTTAACCATCTGAGCCACCCAGGCGCCCCAAGGTTGTATGTGATTTTAAATAGAGTGTTAGAGAAAGCATCACCGAGAATTTGTGCACAAATTAGAAGTAGGGTAGGTAAAGGGCCATGCAGAGATGTCTAGGTGAAGAACATTCTAGGTAAAAAGATAAGCAGATGAAAAGCCCTGAGATGGGGGTGTGTCTGGCAAGTGAGGAAGCAACAAGGTGGCTATTATGGCTGCAGCAAAGTGATCTCTGGGGAGAGGAGTGGAAGATCAGGCTGTGCAGGCTTCAGGAGCCAGAATGTGTAGTGCTTTGCCAGCCACTTCCAGTTGATTCTGAATGATAGAGAGAGCAAGTGGAGGATTTGGGGCAGAGTCACTGTTATGAGTTGAAATGTGTACTCTCAAAAGTTATGTTGGTCTTGTAATCCCAGGTACCTGTGAATATGATCTTATTTGGAATTAGGGTCTTTGAAGATATGATTAAATTAAGATGAGGTCACTAGGGTGGGCCCTAATCCAGTATGATCAGTGTCGTTACAAGAAAAGGAAACTACCATATGAAGACAGAGACACAGGGAGAATGCCATATGATGACAGAGGTTGAATTTGCAGTAACGCAGCTGCAAACTGAGGAATGTTAAGGATTGAAGGCCACCATCAGAAGCTCGGAAGAGGCAAGGAAGGATTCGAGGAGGCTCAGAGGGAGCATAGCTCTGCTGACATCTTGAGCTCCAACTAATTTCTAGCAGAACTGTAAAACTACAGATTTCTGTTGTTTTAAGCCACCCATTTTGTGGTACTTTGTTATAGTAATTCTAGGACACTGATATAATCACTTAGTTCTAGCAACATCTCTCTGGCTGAGTGTGGAGAATAAACTAAGCAATGTCAAGGATAGGAACGAGGAGCCTATGTTAGGTCAAGTGTCCTGGGAAACATATTCTAAGACAGAGGATTGCAAACAAGGGATTTATTCAGGGTGCTCTCAGGAACAATATAGTGTGGGCATGGGGCGGTGGGGGGAATGAGAGACTCAGAATTGGGCAGAGGGAAAAATGGACAAGCAGTAGAGCCCTCAGGCAATCCAGTGGGGCTCACTGAACTTGGGATGGTTCTTTGGAATCTTGAAGAAATGGGCCAAGAAATGGGCCCATTGCTAAGTACCCCTGCGAAGCTACTGAATATGGGTTGATCTCTGGGGAGGGAACATAATTTTGAAAAAGACATCTCCCTTCAGCAGAGAGAGGAAAATACTTGAGGGACTCATCTCCAAGCAGTCTACATTCCTCCAGCTGTGGAAATGAATATTTTGGTCCTAGGGAGAAGGAAAATGCAAGGTGTTTCATAGCATGCCCGAAAGAGATTATTACATTTATAGAGAAAAGATTCAAATAGCATGGGAAAACACAGGAATTAGAGTATAACACATTGAATTCTGGTTGTGTAAGTAGTGTAGGGGTGTGTGTGTGTGTGTGTGGTGTGCTAGCAAGGATCTTCCATTTGAACAGGACTCTAAGTTTATAATACACTTAATTTGGTAGCCACAATAAACTAGTGTAGGTAGCACAGATATTTTAACATGCCAATTTTACTGATAGGGAAAATAGAGCCTAGAAATATCAAGAGACTTGCCCAATACAGAGTGAGTCAGTGGTAAGGACAAGACTGAAAATACGGTCTTCTGAATCCATGTCCTGAGCTCTTTGTATCATGTCATACAGCCTAAATATTACTTCAGTTATGTGGCAGTGATTGGGCTACATAATTCTGCATATTCTTTCACAACTTGTTTTTCAGAATCATGAAAAGAGTATATGGCACGAACTGCATAGTTGTTTATAAACTTACATCAATTTCTTCCTGGACCAAAAGCTAGAGCATATTTGCCAATCTCCTTTATGGTTGGGTGTGGCCATATTATTGAGTTCTTGTGAATAGAATCTAAGTCGACATGATAAGGATCATGCAAGCCCATAAATAAAATGCTAAGAAGTCACTCCTCTTCTTTGTTACCCATGGTCTGCCCAGTACAACCTCAAAAGCCTTATGTTAAAGGCTTATATACTGCCACCCTCCCCACTCTCTATGTTATAGTCCTGATCCAGGATTTAGAGATCCAGGACCATTAGACAATCAGAGACACAGTACGCATATTTTAGTGTAAGATGTACAGTATAGGATTGGAACCTTATTTCATAACATTTCACATAAGTATAACTAGTATATCTCATTTAAATCTAATATTAAATAACTTAAGGTAAGAATATACCAAGCTGTTGGCATGTATACATTCAATCTCTTCATCACTTGCGAGATAAATTAGAAGAAAATCATTATTCTATTTTTATAATTGTTAAATCTCTGAGAGAGAGAGAGAGAGAGAGAGCACTTTGGATAATATAAATAGATAAGTAAATACACAAACAACTAAATAAAAGCAAGCTTCAGATTTATACCATTCCAGTTTAAAAACACACCAGAGAAGGAGGGAAAATTTCTCTATTCCAGTGTTCATATAAAAAAAATCACAGGAAAGTATTCTGAATAACCAGGCTTAAGTCATGTGGCCATCTGTAACAAATGACTGGGGGAGAGCCTGTTACAGTGTTTGATTTGGCCTGGATCATGGGCCTTCCGTGTGTGAGCTGGGTACCAAAATGGACAGATCATTACCAATATATAAAATGAAGAGCAAAAGGACACCCATGGAAGAGGTATACTATTTCCAGAAGTGCAAAGAGAGAAATGACCAGACAAAACCCACTGATAACTACTACAAAGTTGTGTGGGCTTCATCAAAAAGAAGAATGTGCTATAACACCACAAGGGCTGTTTTCCAATTAAGTACAGAAATGCAGCTGGACATCAGGAAAGAAATAGAACCAGGGTCCAGAAAGCCATTCAAAATCTCTCTCTGCAGTTTATCTACACTCCTGTCTGTACATTTGTTTTATGCTTCGTTCTGCAACTTAGTCTTCTCGTCACTTCTGCTGGGTGGCTAAAAGCAAGTTTAACTAATGATAGACTAGTCCATGTCTCTCCTCAAGAGTGAATCACCTCTGATTCCTGAGTTAATATGGCAGAGAAAAGAAGGCCACTCCACAGCTTGGTCACCCAAATGACCTACTCAGAGAAAGAAACAATGACTCTCTCAAGCCCAATTCCAATTTCCCTGGGAAGAAGACTTGATTAGCTTGTTAATCAAGCAACTTGCCTCCCTCCCCACCCCCCCATCCAACGAACTGTAGCTGAGGAGGAAGTTTCTCTTTGTGAAAACTTGCTTTTGGGATCTCTTCCAATGTAGGCAGAGGGTTAGTAAGATAAACTTGTCTGAATGGTATACACTACTGAATGTTTAGCCTTAAGAAAGTTATTATACCATCTGAATCTTAGTATCATTATTAATAAAGTGGACATAATACATTTGTTGCTGGTTTCTTCTTCGGAAGATTAGACTCAGGCCATAGAAGATGATGATCATTACTTTAAAGAAGTTATAGTCTAAAATTAATCCACAGAAAAAATTAGTCATACTTTATTTATTCTGAACAAAAAAATGTTATCCCCTAGCTTGACAACTAATTAGTCGATTTCCAAGCTCTATTACAGGTCTTTAATGACAGTGATTTTTTTTCATTTGATCTAAATCATTAGCCCAGCAACAACAAAAAAATCAAATGTACTTTAAAAGCAAGAGATTTGCTAATACCGTAAGGCTATTCCAAAGCATGCTATAGTCTAAAATGATCTCAAAAGAGTTCAATTTGTTTTGAGCAATGGCTGCCTATCCTAGTGAAGGTGACTAATTTGAATTTGATGGCTCTCATTTAGATGTATAACCTCTATTAATACATAATCTTAACAGAATGATAGATATATTAATCTGACATAGTTTAATAGATATACCTTACATATTTGATAATATATATTATATAACACTTGCCTTGAATTATTTCATTCACCAAACGTTTATTGAATATCTACTATGGGCCCGAGGACTGTATTTCCAAGGAGGCAATAACCATTATTTTTCCTACCACTTTTCATTTTGCTTTTATAGGTAAAGAGGTGAGGTGTATGATTGAAGCAGATACCAGAAATGAGAAAATCATCTAATTGGGAGTACTGCAAAAATAATGTGACCACCATTCCCAGAAGAATAATGCAATATGCCTTCTATGAGCTCAGCTTTCCGGAAAATCCAGTAGGCAATCTTAAGGGGAACCTAATTTCCTAGGTATCACCATAACACAGATTGCACATTAGCACTATAACAACATGTCCATACAGAATTTTCCCCTTGTGTACATCTTATTTGGGAGTTTATAATAGATGCAAAAGAAAAAGGAACTTCTGCTTAGGCTATTTTTTTTAAATCGACTGCATTCTTCAGGAAATGTTTGCACTAAGTCAGGTTTAGGTAGCACCATATAGAAGAAACTGAGCCTCCTCCATCATCAGGGATATATTTTTTTTCTTTATTTTTTTATTATTATGTTATGTTAATCACCATACATTACATCATTAGTTTTTGATGTAGTGTTCCATGATTCATTGTTTGCATATAACACCCAGTGCTCCATGCAGAACGTGCCCTCTTTAATACCCATCACCAGGCTAACCCATTCCCCACCCCCCTCCCCTCTAGAACCCTCAGTTTGTTTACAGATGAATGGATAAAGAAGATGTGGTATACACACACACACACACACACACACACACACACACAGGAATATTATGCAGCCATCAAAAGGAAGGAAATCTTGCCATTTGCAAAGACGTGGATGGAACTGGAGGCTATTATGCTGAGCGAAATAAGTCAATCAGAGAAAGACATGTATCATATGACCTCACTGATATGAGGAATTCTTAATCTTAGGAAACAAACTGAGGGTTGCTGGAGTGGTGGGGGGTGGGAGGGATGGGGTGGCTGGGTGATAGACATTGGGGAGGGTATGTGCTATGGTGAGCGCTGTGAATTGTGCAAGACTGTTGAATCACAGACCTGTACCTCTGAAACAAATAATACATTATATGTTAAAAAAAGAAGAAGAAGATGGACTCTGAGAATCAGGGATATATTGAGACTCTTTGCATCATATAGTCTGAAAAATCCTAGAGAATGATTCTGATTAGCCAAGCTTGGGTCAGCTGACCTTGCCTGGACCAATCTCCCATGGCCAAGGGATAGGTACAAAGCCACCTCCCACATCTGTAAGAACCATTCTCAGAGAAAGGGGATTAATTATGAGTTAGGTATCTACTCTTGGTGTCTCCTATAGTCTTAAAGGAGAGGGCTGATGAGCAGAGCCCAGCAGAGTGGCAATGTTTTACAAAGGAACCAAAAGTCTATTTCCTTCCTTTTCAGAACGTGACAGTCATTACTGACTATCTCTGGTTGGTCATGATATTTTCATTTATAAAGCACAAGCATATTTGTCTTTATAAGAAAACAGTATTGGGTTTTTGAATATTCTCATATTTCTAGAATCTAGACACTATGATGTGATGCGTTTAAGGCAACTATGTTTGTGTGAGTGCTGAATACTTCTGTAAGAGCCAGTGTTTAACATTTATAGTCAGTGGCTGAAAGCATTTGGTGTTGAACCTAATTTGCAGTTATGAAAGGTAATTTAATTGTTGGGTCTAAGGCAAGGTAGTGGAGAAAGTTACAAAAAATAAATAAATGAAAAGAAGAAGAAGAAGGAGAAGCTTGTTCCTTTCAGAGTCTTCCAGAATTGACATGCATGTATGTAAGCATTAGAGAAATTATGACTCAGAGTTTTAAGGAGTCTCTTCCATTGGGGGGGAAAAAAAAGTCAGGATGTGGAAAAAGTTAACCACTTAATTAGGAAAAGCTGTTTTAAAAAATATCTAGATCTAGATTTACCTTATCTCTATAGATAAGCTTCCAGGTCATTTAGAATGTAGAAAATACACAGATCGTCTTTTGGATTGAAAAAGAATAAGGGTGAACTGCTTGAGGCAGGAAAGAATAGATGATACCAAATTAGCAGGGCAATATAATCTGGGTAAGATTTTACAATCTTCTAAAATGGGCCTTTGATGTGTATTCCAGGGAACGGAGAGCATCACCAGGCACTTCTTAGAATTAAGCTAGGGCAATCAAATATGTTGATGGTCTATATAATTTTTTTTTAAAAGATTTTATTTATTTATTTGACAGAGAGACACACACAGTGAGAGAGGGAACACAAGCAGGGGGAGTGGGAGAGGGAGAAGTAGGCTTCCTGTGGAGCAGGGAGTCCCCTGTGAGGCTCGATCCCAGGACCCTGGGATCATGACCTGAGCTGAAGGCAGACGCTTAACCGACTGAGCCACCCAGGTGCCCCAATATATAATATAAATTTGAATCATTATTCTAGTGAACACAAGACCCCTTAGAATTCTAATCATGCCATGGCATACTAGGAATCTGAGTACTATGATTTGCTACCTGCTTTGCAGATGTAATTTAACTCTGATTACCTTGATCTGTCAGTGTATCTAGGCCCAGTAGCATTTAAGATATTAACTGTCCGCTGATATTTGATCAGGTATTAGAGAGTACTTTTTTTTTTTTTGGATGGCAAAAGCTCAGTAATTTGAAATTTTGTGAAAGTTTACCTCTGGTTGAACTGAAAGGTCATTTCATGTGAAGGTGACATTGTCTAGTGTCTGCATTAGCCCTTCATTTGGTTACTGAAAACCTAATGTATGCAAAGCTCAGTTCAAGGTGGTGCACAATGTTAAGTTATAGGCTGAGGAAACGCTAAATAATGAAAGAATCTGATTTTCAGTTGGACACAGGATTGCCTGGAATAGTCAATGTTTCCCACTAGCCTTGTAGCTAAGTGTTACCATCTCACCATTTTTGAGGATGAAGTGAAAGGAGAATGGTGTGTGCAACTTTAGGAAAATGTCCTTGGGTGTGAGAATGTCTTTACCTTCCTCCTTTTCTTCTTTACTTCTGTAATGTAGCATGATTGCTAAAACTGAAATTGGGAACAAAGGTCATAGGTGGCCAAGCAAGAAGATAAAGGTGTCTTTTACACCCAGGGTGCTTTGTGGGGCCATAACAGCCCTGGATCACCAAATGCTAAACTTTTCACTAGAAAAAGTAATAAACTTCTATCTTGTTTAGGTTGCTGTTATTTTGTGTTTCTGTTGCTTGCAGTAAAAATGAATCCTCACTAAAATAGAATATATGGATCATTTTTAAAAATATTTTTTGCTTTAACCAACATTTTTTCCCACCAACTAAATAACTACCAATCCAATCAGATAAGGGGTCTTTTACTGAGCATGAAGAAACAAGATCCCTATGAATATATACATACCTTACATACTCTCTCCCCTTACATAACAAGTATGACTGAGATGTATATCATTGTATAAAATCCTTGTCCATACTTCTGTTTATTTCTGTAGAAGTGGTATCTGTAAACAGAAAGACTGGATTAATGACATACATATTTTATAAGTCAGTTGACACATACCTTCAACTTTCCAGAAAAATATGTCAATGTCTGTTATTAGCATAAGAGTAAGCCTGCTCAACGTATTTTTTTTCGAGTTTAGTAGTAGGGCACTGTTACTTTTCAGCTAATTTCCCGGGCAAAACATGAAACATGATAGATCTTGTAATTGTGTATATTTTTATGCATGGGATTTTTTTTGTGTGTGTGTGGGTAAAGGCAGAGCATCCTTCCTTACATTTATTGGTTATTTATTTGTATTTACCTATTCTGTGAACATTTTATCCAGGTTCTTTTCCTAACTTTCACACTGTTGGACATCATAGTGTATTTATTAATTTGAAAGAGTCATTTGGTCAGAGAATTTTACTAGTTATTAAAATATTTTCATATTAATTATCCTATTTGATTGGATATTCAGCTTAAATTTGGGGGTTTCTTTTCCACATGGTAAATACTGATTTTTTTTTCAAATTTAATAGAGCTAAAGCCAACCATGCCATCATTTTCAAAAAGCACTCTTGCACAGAGCTCTACCCTGTATAATAGCATCATTGCTCAAACATCATCTGTGATGCTATCTTGTCCCTGAGAAGGTGTTAAATATAGTTGTATAGCAAAAAAGGCACAGAATTTACTTGATTTTATTTTTCTAGAAGGTTCACCTTAGAAAAATATTGGCAAGAGTAATGGATTTCCTGGCAATAGAATAGGATGCTTTATATCTTAAATATAAAAGACTATGCCTATCAGATTAAAAAGGATTTGGATGCATGAAGTTTGAGCCCAAAATACAGGTTGCTGCTGTAAAAGCTACTACATTGACATTTGATTAAATTGTGTAAATAATTAACTTATTCTTTTCCTTTACCTGCTTTTCTTAAATAGCTATGAGTTATTTTTTACTCACTTCTTTTTTGGTTCTTCTCATTTTTCTGTTTGTAACTTTTTTCGTGGTCAATTCTTTGGTGAATACTTTCAATTAGTTATTTAACTTAATATGCTTACTTTTCAGTTACTATGTCTCATATTTAATTACTTATTTAAATTAATATGCAGTTTTCAGTTAGTATATTTTATATTTTGATATATTAATTTCCATTTTGAAATTAATTTGAATTCCTCTCCCATATCCTTCCAGACCTGTCAAGATAAGACTGATTCTAAAAATTGGTCTGTTTATTTATATTTCTGCTGCTATCACTAATAACACTTAATATCTATACAGAGTCATTCATTCCACATTTTGTTATTTTATTGCTTTTCCACATATATCCATTTGGGGGATGAATTGGGTAGTTTCCATTTTGCCTCCTTTTGTCACAATTAGCTAGAGTCTATTTCCGAAATCATTTAAGTAACAAGTGACTTCAGATGTCAGTTTACATTTTCTTTATGTACTCAGGGGAGTTTGTGGATGCCTTATATTAGGCAAATTCAAATAGCCTAATTTAAGTGTGTGAACGAACATCTGGCTGGTCAGAATTCAGAAATATCAGGAAATTCCCCTCCAAATTTTTAAAAAAATTACAATGTGCAAAGTACTGTGGATACATAATAATTTTATGTTATACAGATGATTAAAATTTGGAATTTGCATTTAAGGAAGATCCTATAATCTGAGGAGACCTATAGACAAGCAACTCCTTATTTTAAACGAACAAGAAAAAAACAGAATGAAATAGGTGTTATCGTAGATATACCATCAAAGTGCTATGGGAATATAATGAAAGGAGTGATTATTTTAATTGGGGTTGGTGAGAAAAGGAGCATTCTGGAGCATTCGGCACGAGAATTGAGCTTTGAAGAACGAACGAAGATATTGATAGTCACTTGTGTTGGGTATGGTCTGTTAATTCTAATGAGGTTTTAGGTTCTTCAGATGTACTGGGGTTGATTATACCTCCCAAAGAGCTCTGGAAGGGCATTAGATCATCCTGAATATATACATCCAAATACAATGTGGATATAATAAGCTTGTTGAATGCATATAATAAATCTTAGTTTCTGTCATAATTGTAATTCAAATTTACTGATACAGAAAATAACACCTTAGTCTTTTCAGATCATGAAAGTTTAGAGCAGGAAGAGACCTTATAAATTACCTACTTAACCCTCTCTCTCATTTACAAAGAAAGCACAAGGGGGCTCAGTAATGGACCAAGGTCACTCAGTTAACTTGAGCAGACTTTCCCCTGCATCAGAAGGCATTGCTTTGGAATTGGCACCCTTCTATATCCATTATGGTAATTTTTACTGATTATGAAATAAAATCATTAAATCCCTATGTCCGAATAACAGAGGATACTTTAAAGTCTGCGATGAACTTGCACGTTGAGGTAAGTTTGAAGGAACATAAAATGGACCAAAGGCAGAAAACGCACTGGGACTCGGTACCTGCATAATGGAAATATGGAATAATCTGCACTTAGAAAAAGAGACACTGGCAGGACTTTCAGTCTGACGTTTACTTACCTGGGTGGAGTGGAGGAAAAGAAGAAGGGAGAGAGGGAGAGAGGAAGGGAGGAGAGGGAAGAGAGACAGAGAGAGACGAAGAAAGAGAGAGAGAGAGGGAGACATTGCGAGACTGAAGGAGAATCGTGCCTCAAAGCCGGGAGGAGAGGTACCCTTTGTTTGACAAACCCTGAAAGGGAAGCCTCATGTAGCAGCCCTCTCATTCCCACCTCCAAGCGTTTACCGAGCAGCTAGGTGGAGTCCGCGCGGCGGAGCCCGAGTGCACTCCAGATCCGGGTTTTACGTGCCACCCTCATCCCCCCCGCGCGAGCCCCCTCCCCGGCTCTCGGCGCTCTTGGCGCTCGCCAGCCCGCGGCTCATTCTGGCCTCGGCTCGGGCCCCGGCTGCGTCCTCCGCGCGCAGGCTGCACGGCCCCCGCGCGCCCGCGCTCCGACCGGCTCTCGGCGCGTCGCCGGGTCGCCTGGTCGCCCGGCACCGCTCTCCCCAGTTCCCAAGAGCGGGGATGCAGATGCTGCCGCTGGTCCGGGTGGGCGCCGCCGCTGCCGCTGCTGGTTTTTCCCGGACTGCTCGTTGCCTCCGCTCCGACAGCTGCTGCTGCTGCCGCCGCCTGTGACTCGCCCCCTCCCCTTTCTTTCTTCTCTTTTTGCCTCCGTCCTCTTTCTCCGGGTGTGTGCGCGCGCGCGGATTGCACGGTTTGCTTTGGCAGGAGCTTGCTCGTGTGTGCGCGTGTGTGAGTGTGCGTGTGTGGAGAGCGCCGGAGCCTTGCTCGCTCTCGGAGAGTCGAAGAAGAGAAAGAACCGAAGAGGCGGCGGCGGCGGCGCGGAGCTCGGGGCCGCGCGATGAAGCTCCCACATGCCCTCAGCTGCCCGGCCCGGCCGGCGAGCTAATCGGCCACCCCGCGGGCTCCGGGATCCGCGACCCCCGGGACGCAGCCCTCAGCAGCCGGGCGCCCGCTCCGCCCGCGCGCCCCCACCGTGCACCCGGGAAGGAGTTTGCGTGGCCGTCGCTCCGGCTCTCGGCGCAGGTTGCGGGCGCGAGAGGAGACCCTCCGCGGGGGAAAACCTCAGGAGAAGGAGGCGGGTTTGGCCGAGAGGAAGCCACCCCAGTCTCTCGCGGCTCCCCCTACCTATTCCATTGCGCCCTTTCCCAAGCGGAAAGGGGAGGACGAGGAAGAAGAAGAAAAAGAAGGCGAAGGGGGTGGGGTGGGAGAACTGGATATAAAGATCGGCTGGGGGGATGGTGGAAGATTTTTGGTCTCTTCAGCAGCGTCTTTTCTTAAGCGGCGGCAGCAGCAGCGGCGGCAGCGGCCGCAGCAGGAGCAGGAGAAGCAGCCTCAGCTATGACTGCCGCATGTTACTAGCTGCCGCTTGGGTCTCGGCTGCTGCTGGAGACTGAGCCCGACTCCGAAGTTGTGCAACTGTGGACTGGGAGAGACATTTGAACCCTCCTCTCTCTTTGCTCCGTTTTTACCCCCTGGTGTGTTTGAAGCGAGAACACGTAAAGGAAGACAAACATTTGGTTCTTTTTTTTTTTCCGACCTTTCTCCAAGGCTGTGTAGTAGAAGAAAGGGGGAAGGAGAGACTTTTTGTTGTTGTTTCTTTGGCCGGGGTCTCCACCCTCCTGCTGCCTTCTCTGCGCTTTGGTGTCATTCTTTGCCGCGTGTGGTGGGGTGTCTTCTCTGGGGCCGGCCGGTCTTCTGCCCCGGGCTCCATGGCTGGATTGTGGAAACTGCACCCGGCTGCAGGTTGTTGAGCAAACTGATGGGACGATCTCAGGGACCGGCGGTTACGAAAGGTAATTTATTTTTCTCACTCTTCCTAATAGTGGTGGCCCTGGCCCAGCGCAGGCGGTGGCGTCCGCGGGGCGGGCAACCGAGGGGGTGCGGGATTCACGCACACTCACCCACCCACTCACATACACGCCCGCACACACACTCATCCGATCGTGATGCGGGGTGGGAAGGGAGCCTCCTGGCTGGTGGGCACTGGGGTTTGGCACGGGTTGAGGTTTTTCCAGCAATTGGGCGATTTGGCGGCCGAGAGGGATGAAGGGGAGAGCAGACCCGGCACATTCACAGTTCAACACGCTGGGAATAGGAACTGGAATTTCCACCCCGGGAATTTTCCCTCCTCTCTCACCCCAGTGTCATCCCTTGGCGGGGGCTGAAAACAGACCAGGGGGCGCCTTCTCTCCATCGGCCCGAGCTGGTGCCGCTGGAGGCGGGAGCGGGCTGGATAACCGACAGGGACCGGGTGAGAGCTGGACTCTGGGGTGATGGGGACTGAGGGGCGGCGAGCTCACTGCGATCATTCCTAGACGCCTGTCTGGAGCATCCATAGGGGCCGCATTTGCCCAGGTCGCGCCCCTGAGTCGTATAGCCGTGCTGCCTCTTCGCACCCCGCCCGTTGTGTCCCCTTCACGGCAGTTTGGTTAAGAGCTGCTTGCCCAGGCTTTGTTAGGCGGTTTTGGTTGGAGGAAGCTGTTACTTTCGTGGGTGGCCCGGGGCGGCGCGGTGTTGGGAGTGGGCACGGGGCGGGGGACGGTGTTGCACGAATCCGGGCAGCCGGGATGCCAGGGCGGGGTAGGAAGAGCATTGGTGTCCGCGGTCGACTGGGTTACAGGTAGGAGGGCAGGCGCCCGGGAGCTTCCAACGGGAGAAGGGGACGCTCCGGCTGCAGCGGAGCGTTGGTGCCACCGCGCCCCCGCCACTGGTCCCCTGTCGGAGCTCAGGGGCTAAGCGTGCCAGGCCCCCAGCTGTAGGTGGGTGGGTGTATAGGTAGGGGTGGGGGCGACCTCTGCTACCAGGGCCAGTTGGCTGTGCGGTCAGCGTGTGCGTGACAGTGTGTGCGCGTTCCTGCGCGCTCCGGGGGATGGCCGGGAGGTATTTGTGGGGATGGTAGAGCTGATGCTACTTGAGCTGAGCTTTCTTATCGAAATCGCCTGGGATCCGCTTAACTAGAAAATCTGGTTTGAGGAGGCCGCGGGGCCCCATAGGGGTTGCGAGGAAGCCTCACAGTGTCCCCTCTCCCCAGTGAGGAGCACTTCCGCGAGATGCGTGCGGCGCGTGTCTCTGGTGCAGCGCTCGACGCACCCCAGATTGGCCCTGATGAGGACCAAGGGATAGAACAGTCATCTCTCGAGCAGATTGAAATAACCGAGTCAAGCCAGAATAACCCCTGGTCTCTGGAATTCTCCGGTCACTTCCCTCACTCTGATAGAAACGTGCACTGCTTTATGGCCAGAGATATCACAGCAATTGGGCGAACTCTAGGTGTGTGAGCCACCTCTGGGTGTCTCCTCCCTGTGCCTGTGTGTGATCCTGCCTGCGGTAGTTGGAGCACATTGTAAACAACGGTGTAAGCAGTCCTGCCGCACTCTCCTTTAAAGCCCAACCTGGTGGTGTCTGTCCTGTTTACTTTCCTGGGTGGATTACTCACTAGGAAGTGTAAGCCTTCTTGCACCTCTGATTTTACATCCTTCCAGCCAGCTGCTGGGGAAATGAAAAGACGCATAGACGCTGGCAGGAAGGAAAAACTGCCTTCTGTGTTTTGCTCTGAAGTAAATAGGCGGTCTGCTAATTTACTGTCATATGAGCTATCGGCACTAAAGAATGTCATTGTAGAATCTACAAAGAAACACCTCTTTAGTAATTTTTTACTTGAAGAATGTTCTTCATTTCCCTATGAGATTAAACAGAATTTAGCCAGATTTCCCTGATACGTTTTTCAGTCTGTAATGGTACTAAATGACCTGGAGTTCTGGCGCCCAGTTTGTTTGTGGATTACAGATAGAATTGTCAGTTCTTTTATAGCAGCACCAAGAGGTTTTCAAATAATTTGTGTAGGAGCTAAAAGGATATTTGTGTTGAAATATCTCTCAGCTTTGTTTCACTCTTTTTTTTTTTTCTGTAATCAAAGCAAGGGTTAAAAAATATACAAAGATAAACAGTTTTTAAAAAGTTAAAAAGCTAAACTGCTTTTCAGTTTCAATAATTAAAAGCTATTAAATTCCTTAGTTGTAGATTAGCTTTGACTGCTTTGGATTTTGGTGCAAATGACTATGTTCTATTTTGTTTTTAAAAGTATAGCACTGTAAATGTAAAATGGTACTTATTTTCTAGGTACTATAATTTCTAGATTCCTTATTTTTTTTTTTTTAAAGATCTTGACTTCTTGAAAAAGCTTAGGCTGAAAAAAAAAGGAATACAGAATCATTGATACCTGACTTTGATTAAGTTATATTTTTATGCGCTATTGCTAGTGGCTGTCATCTTAATAGAAAACTTAGAGAACTGTGATTTAATGTATGAGAATCTAGCTTCATATATTTGTTTCATTTCTAGAGGATATATGTTACGGTCTTTATACTTGTAAATATTTCCGAAGATTAAAGAACACTTGTCCTCATTTTAGAAGATCTAATCACAATGATTCCCAGTCCTTACATTAGAAGATTTGATCAGATCTGTTCTTTGTTTCCTAGCAGCATGTGTTTCCTAGCAGTCATACATTCCACAGGTCCTGATGTCATTAGAACTGTGTCTGTCAGTGTATTGTGCTGTCTTTAGCTGAAGGTGAATGTGTCAGAGTGCTTGAATGCCATTCCATAGCACTTCTGTATCTCTAAATATTCAGTAACCTGCTCCATTGGTGTATATGGTTATCTGGACTGTTTCTATAAAGTCGGGATGGGAGGAGTGATTAGTATAAAGGTTTATGTGAAATATTCAAATATTTCTTAGAACTGTTAGGCTGAATCGGGCATCCCTGGCCTGAAGAGTGATAAACCAGCATGTGATTTGCCTGATGGGTAAATGCTTTTGATGGCTCATTTTAAGTGGCTTGGTGTGATTATCCTTCAGATTGAGAGCTCTCCTCAAAAATATGAATGGAAGGTTTTCTTAATGATCTTCTTACAGTTTAGAGATTTAAATATTCCTTTCTACGGGGAATAATAGCAAGTATGAGACGCACTGGCTCCAGCTACCGTGGCTGGCATTGTTTCTAGTAATTAAGAAAGACAAATTTTTTATGGTCTTGATTTACCTTTGATTCTTTGGTGAGCTATAGCCTAGGAAATCCTAGACAGGAGATTTAAAAATGTTATAAAAGCAAAAGGATTGAAGTTAGTCAAATAATATAATGCTAAACTCAATTGTTTTTTAGATTTCATTTGGACCACTTTAACCACCGGTTGAAACTCTCTGAAAGGGGTTGCCAACTAGGAGTGACAGTTACTGTTACAAGTGGGGCATTTTTGCCCAGAAATCAGCAAGGAAAACTGATTGATTTTTGTATTTAAGAACAAAGAGCAATTTTTGAGAAATGCTGTGCAGCCTAAATTTAGCATGGTGTGGATGGCTAGAGCAGTTGGAATTAGAGGGAGGTGATCTTTCCTTAAGTTTTGCAAATGGCTATTTTCCCTTAGATTTCTGAGATTTGCATTACATTCAAATATGGATTTGTTCACATAGGGAGAAACCCTAAAGACAGAGGCTATATTGTAGTTTAGCCTTTGTTTGCCTTCAAGGACACATTTACACGTAGACTATTATTGCATTAATGTCTTGTCTTTTATGCAAATGAATTTCTTTATAGAATGCTTTATTTTATAATAAAATATAAATTAAAACATTCAAATTAAGTAAGGTCCTCCTGACATTTTCCCTTTGTTATCTCCATTTGTGTGTATGGGGTGTGTGTGTGTGTGTGTTGTTGATCAGTGGGGAGAAAAATCCCTATTTTTCATTCATTGTGATTTTGATATTGTTGTTTATTGGCCAGTGTGAGAAAGTAATGTGAGCATGCCTCTGGATAGCATTTATGAGTCCTAAGATGTGCATATATCCCCCAAAACCTTTTAATGTCATTCTGTCTGAGTGTTGTTGTGGCCCACTAAAATTAATTCTACTACTGCATAAGTAACCAGGTATGACATTTTTCTTAGAATTGTGAAGTTTACTCATGTACTAACAAATACATAAATAAATTAGTCATCGTACTCAGAATTAATTGGAATTCTCCATTTGTTTTAGGGAGCGGGTGAAGAGGGAGAGTTCTTATATTTGATCATAACAGATTCTATAGATCTTAATAATTTATGTCTTGCTTATGTCTTATTGACAGTTAAAACAAGAATTTAGTTTAATATTAATGAGTTTCTTCATAAGAGTGATTACATATACATATTAGAAGACGTTAACATTTGGTCCATATTATTCAAGAATCTAAATGGCATGATGTTGGTGGTAATTCTGTTTACTGTGAAAATTATTTCTGAGATGGAAAATTAAATCCCCCAGTTGAATATTTCTTTCTGGTAAAACTTGTGGGTCCATTATTTTGTAGAGCAGGTAGTTCTCTCCTCTCAAAGTGAGTGAGTTCAGGGGAAATGTGTGGGTCCCTGAGACCCTTTCAGAGAGTGCGTAAAAAGAAAACATTTTTGTAACAATGCTGTGATGATATTTGCCTTTTACTCTCGTACTTTTACAAGTGTACCGTGGAGTTTTCCAGAAGGCATGTGAACTGTGATCACATCATTGCTCTGATGGCATATGGCATGTGTGCTTGTATATTCTTGTGTTTTAAAATTTTCCCAGTTTAACTATTAGTTCATAAATATTGATAGCTGTAACCAACATAATCAAAAGTTGCTTTAGGTCATCAATTTTTAAGCATGTGAAAGGGTCCTGGGACCAGAGAGTCTGAGAACCTCTGTTGTTGACTTTTGCAAGATCTGTCTCCTTGTACTTATGCCTTGTACCCCATCTGACCATATAAAGAGTCATCTAGGATAAGAAAATAAGACTGTTCAAACTTTAAAAAGACACAAGTAGGTTGGATATTTTATTACTTGACATTTTCAGTATTCTTTTTCCAATGTAGAAAGCTTGTTTTTAGTTTTTTGTTGGTCCCCAGTTACTGAAATAGAAACTTTAAAAATGCCGGTCTCCAGCCTAATAATAGCAGAGGAGCTATAGGAAATATTCAAAATATGGGTCCCAGGTCTTGATATTCTCATATCTGGAGACACAAAATGGTGTGGTGGTAAAGAGAAGGGACTCTGTGGTGTGTTTGCCTAGGTTTGATAAGTTATTTGACTTTGGGTAAGATATTGGATCTCTCTATGCCTCAATTTCCTGATGTATTTTAATGGACATACAGTTGTTCTTTTTTTTTTTTTTAAGATTTTATTTATTTATTTGACAGAGAGAGACACAGTGAGAGAGGGAACACGTGCAGGGGGAGTGCGAGAGGGAGAAGCAGGCTTCCCGCCAAGGAGGGAGCCTGATGCAGGGACTCGATGCAGGGCTCCATCCCAGGACCCTGGGATCATGACCTGAGCCAATGCCAGTCGCTTAACGACTGAGCCACCCAGGGGCCCCCATACATTTTTTCTTAATTCATAGGTTTTTGTGAAGATTTAAAGGGAAAATACATGCCAAGTGCTTAAAATGGTTCTGGGCACATAATAATAGAGATGCAACTGTTTGCTACTGTCATTATTATTATTTTTACTAAATCTCAGGAGGGTCCCAGGAAACTTTAATCAACTTCCCACGTGATTCAGAAAGCAATTATGTTTCACCTCATTGCTTTACAGTATGTCTTAAAATGCTGTTAAATTTGAAAATTTCATGTAAAAGATAATCTTGGTTTTATTTTACCCTCCCACTTTAAAACTCATGAACAGTTATGGGGATTTTTTTTTTTTTTTTATAGTAAGAACTAATAAAATACCTTTTTTAGCTTGGGCTAAGTTTGAAGTTGGGTAGAGAATGAAAGCCCAATTAAAACTAGATTTCAAAGACCCTAATTGAATATTTATGTATCTTGGGAATTATTAGGGAGGAAATCACTTTTCTGAAGTGATATTAAGACGACTCATTGCACTCTTAGTCTGTTAATCACTATCCAAGCACCACAACAGGCCATTTTCAGTGAAAAGGATCTTTGGGGTAATTATATGTTGTAGTTCAGTTTGTTTGTGAGTGGTAATATGCCTAATGAGTAAGGGAGGCTCCACAAAGAGATTAGTTTTACTAGATGCTAAACTTTAACTGGAGAACTGTGAATGGCACTTTGACATCTATGTGAAAACTTTAAAGATATATTATTTATAAATTATATACATCTTGGGGGGATATATTCCATGGCTAGTGTAATTTCTGACCTAGGCCTGCCACTATGAAATTAGTATTGCAGTACTTATCATCTCCACTTTGGTTAATACTGATCAAGTATTGTAGAAACTAAATTATACTCCTTAGATGGGCACTGTCCCTAATTACGAACTTCTCAGAAATGGCCTTTGGAATGAGAGGCACTTGAATACTGTCCCAGCTCCACAACCCTCTAGCTCTGTCATCTCTATCTGTAAAATAAAAGTAATAAAAGCTACATGGCTGGTTTGGGGAGGGGAATAAGAAGTAAATAGAAAAATAACCTGATAGAGTGAGCATTTAATGAATGGTCCCTATTACTCTTAGTTACGGTATTATTAGAAATGTCCTTAAGTACCATTAGTAAGAAAATCTAGCTAAATCAAATATCATTTTCTTAATTGAAGAGTTCTTGATGAGCTTTGAAAATCAATAGCATTTTCTTAAGCAGTTGGGAAAGGTTTCACGTGTCTTTTTGTTTTTCCCATGTTCTTTCCCTCTCTTCTTTTTTAACCTTTTGTTAAGTACCTGTTTTTGAGCTTTTCTTCCTAATCTTAAAATGTAATGCTCTGCTACTAATTCCCCACCAAAAATCATATAATCCTGACAGGAAAATATTTTTGACAGCCACCAAGTGCTGTGTCTGAAGATTGACTTCAAATCACGTATAAAATGAAAGTAGCAATTTAACTTAAGACATTTTAAATTAAACTCCTGATCATCTTTTCACATGGCATCAGCAGCTCTTTAAGCTTTAACTGCATCAGAATTTCCTACAGTGTTGTAACCAAGTCATCATAAACTTCCACGATTTAAGGATTTCTATGCTTTTAAAAGATTTATAATCCTTAAGTCAAGTCCTCATAAGATTGCGATAAATGCAGATGAACCCTTAAAATTCAAATCCCAAAATTGCTTTAAAGATCAGAAGTATTGAAAGGGTCATAAATAAGTCCAAATTTTAGAATTAACATCTGTAGGTCAGTGACGATTGCCAATAAAAGAAGTTATTGAGATGTGTGACTTATACCTATAATTACCCAGCATTTATGTTCAAGCGGAAAGACGTACAACAACATGGTAGGCGGTAAAGATGAATGAAAAAATAAGCTGCGCGTTGGACAGCTGAGTTGCTAAATTGTACCAGAATTAAGTGTTTTAAAGTATGACTCAAGAAAATGAAAGCCAAGTAGAAACGACACCCCCTTCTGTTTGATCGGCTTGTGTTGGTGTTTATGCGTCCCGCAGGGGAGAGTGTGTTACTATTCAAGACAGCCCCAGTGGTTCCACAGTAGCCCGAGCCTGTGAGAATAGGGGAGAGACTCAAGCCCAGTTTTTGATGTTCTGCATGGGTGGGTAACCTGAATACTAAAATGCATTCCATTGACAGCTGACGCTGTAAGAAGTTTTTCAACAGTCTCCTGTTTTGTTTTGTTTTGGTTTGGTATTTTTTCCCCTTTTCCTCTCCTCAAAGCTCTTCCAAACACTTTTGGATGATAGTAAATGGTCCTGACTGATGGTCATCTTTTTTGTATGAGATTTTATTTCTGGCAAGAACGGAAGGCTCAACTGGTTTATATTTACGTCTTCTGTTTTTTCAAATTTTCAGTGCTCTTGATTTGTCTGTCAATGGCTGATGGTTGTTGTTTGAACCTTGACTCAGAATACTGATCATGACTTCAAGGAGTGGACAAAGAGTCTATTGAGAAATAGTTTTGTGTTAACATGTGCATATCTATAGACTTTCTTCTTTATATTGGCTTTAACTGTTCAGCTGAATTTGTCTGTTGAGTTTTACTCGTATTATTAACTGTAGTTGACTTTAAGAGAACAGCTTAGGCAACCATTTTCTTTTAAAATAATGCACATTTTTTGAGTTACAGTACTTTTCAGTGAAATTTCACTTTAATTTCCAAAGTTTTTATGTGACAGTTAAATATTATTTAAGTCATTCCAAAATGCTGCATATTTTATAACATTTCAATTATCTTATGGACCTAAATTCAACTTACAAGATTTAGTAAAATGAATGTATTCATTATCTCTTTTAATTGCAAAGACACTTCCAACTAGCTTTAGGCTAAAATGATTAATTTATTGGGAGGTTATTGTGTTTCTCACCTAAAGAATCTTAGGGAAGGATGGAGGTTTACCTAGGCATCAGAAAAAAAAAAAGCACCCTGAATACCACTAGGATTCTGCTCCAGTTGGTTGCCCCTACTTCAGTTACCACTTTTCCTTCTCTTTGCCTATTGGATCCTTTCCCTTTGACCACAGTCTGAATTTTTGGTACCCAGCTTAGATCAATCTACTATCTCTAGCTTAGTGGAGTCAGTAACGATATTGTAGATCCTCTGTGGACAGACACATAGTTAGCTTGAAGAAGGAAAAACTCATTAAAAGGCAGTTAAAACCTGAATGTCCCCTGTGGTGATCCTTTGTTAACTGAGACAGATCAGACATAAGGAGAATTGGCTAGGAAAACCATTAAAAATGGGTTTTATTCTCTTCCTGTGTGTGGCCAAGGTGATTTTGGAAAATGCTTCCCTACTTGGCCCAATAAACACATGTAAATCAAGGGATTCAAATCTTCAGGTTCAAGAACACCTGTGAAACTGCTGAAGTTATCAACTGCATATCTGTAAAGCCACCAAATAATTGAAAGATGTCACTTTACTTAAGCAATGTATGCCATTCTGTCATATGATGGTAGAGTTGTCATTGTACAATTCCAAACAGGGGCACTGGACACAGGTTTGGTGGCAGATAGAGTGCTGAATTTTTGCCACATGTGCTTAAAAATGCAGAGCAATACTGATCTTAAATGTAAGTGCAAGTTTAAATGTAAATTATTTAGGCATTGAGCATAAACAGGTGAACAGAGCTCCCAAGATGTGCTGTTGGACACAAGAGTTCATGGTTAAATTAACTTATGTGTGAGCTCCACCAGCCACATTAAGAGGGTCCTTACTGAAAAGGAACAAAAGTTCCTAAACAACAAGTGGAGGTTGCACAGAGAAAAAATTATCCCAGAAGGAACTGAAGAAACAAAAACTTATGGCATGGGAATAAATACATCATAAAAAGAAATGCAGATAGAAGTAAAAGCAGAAAGATGAGTTTGCAGATATGAATCCATCCATTTGAGACATCTAATTGCTTTACACTTGCTAGTATACTCATTATGTCATGCTACTGATGGGAATGTATGTTAATTCAAGTAAACCTTATGTTTAGAGGCAGAATATTCAAAAGCACATCAAGTAGGACATTTCATATAATTTATTAGCTGTTTAAAGAATCCAATGAAAATATACTTCAACCTCTCCAATAATAATGTTATTCAAATGACAGGCATTATTCAAAATAATAGATCCATTATTATGAAAACTAGAGTTTGGGTAGTGTTTAATGCTGACATTTGACCAACTCAAATAAAATGATGCTTTAGAAGTATTTTTTGTAGAAGTTGGGAAACCTCCTTAATTTATTGTTTTTTTTTTTAAATTTTTTATTGAAAATGGGAAGTTGTATTGACTTCATTTCTAAGTACCAACTCAATATAAATAGTAATGTACGAAGATAATTTGGAGAATTTTTAATGGTTAGTATAAAACTTTATTAGAAGAACTCCAGTGCACCTTCTTTATTGTTGCATATCCTTGAAGAAGAAAGAGCACTAAAAATTAGTAGGCTGTCAACATTGTATTTTTCTGATTTGACATTATTAAGCAAACTTTGTATTTCTTTTTTTGGTGCATTTGATTAAATGTGTGATCGTATCTTGGTGAAATAGCCTGCTGGGCTGCAGACAGTAGTGTTCAGAAATGAAATTTGCTTAGAGCCTCTGAACCGACATTTTTCAACGAGACCTTTTTTGAATAATGGATGATAGTGAGATTGCACTGGTGTGTATGTGTGTTTTCTTCCTTGGATATAAGGAGTATGGAGATAGAGCAACACAAAAGTAATGAGGTATGAAAGAGAGCATTAGGTTTGTAAATGAAAAATGAACCTACTTTATTACAAATGAATGAACTATTTGTATGAGGGACTACGTATCTTTATCAGAGGATGGTATGCTAGTCTGTCTGCTTTGGTTTAGTAATCTTACTGTGTTAACTTCCTTACCTGCTACTCTCTCTTAGCTTGGTAGATGTTATTCTGGAATTTTTGCTATTATCCCAGTGTTCATCATGTACATAAGCTCTTTTGATCCTACTTGGGTGCCCATAATAGCTGAATTTAATTTCCACTCATCCTTCCCAATGCAGCTCATTCTAAATTCTGAACAAACATATTTTAAAAAGGTTTTTTTTTTTTTCTGATTATAGTACTTGCTCATATTGAATACTTGTGAAATATAGAGATACATAAAGTCAAAATAGAAATCACCCTATATATCATAGTGGTAACTCTCAATGTTCACAGACATTATTTTACACATATTTTAGCTTGATTATCCACATATTCTATATATTACCTGTATTTTATGTATGTGTGTTTGTTTTAGTAGAATTAAGGTTAAATTATATATACAGTTTGTGTAATTCTCTCTAAATTTCCCAATGCCATTCATTTTTTGAAAGCATCATTTTAAATATTGTACAGTATTTCATAGAGTGATACATTATGATTTACTTAAACATTTCCTTATTCACGTGGGTTGTCATATTTTTCTAGGATAAGTAATGCTAAGCTTGTCTCATTCTCTGATGATTTCTGTAGCACAGATTCCTTGAAGTACAGTTACAGGGACAAAGTAAATAATTACCGTTTGAGTTTTACTGCTTGGCGACAGTGATCCACATGCATCGTTGTTGCCTGAGCATAAGTGGTCCCCCTAAATTTCTGGAAATTCTTTCTTAAGAATTGGTAACTCTTGGTTATGTGTAATTAGTCATTACTAACTCTAGGTAATTATATACTTAGTAAAGTTAGTAACTTACTGTTCGGTAGTTTTTAAGAATTACTAACTCATATGTATCAATGTGTAAAAGCCAAGACCAATAAAATAGTAATAAAAAATGAAATTTACTGGCTATTAACATTTAAATAAAGGACTGTGCCTAGTGTCTTTGAATATAACATAATGTTAAAACAAAACCATACAATGAAACTGATTTATGAAGAATTAGAAAGTTCACCATCCAGTTTATGTCCCCATAAACTTTCTTAGTTTTGTTCTTTGCTCTGAATAGGTCTCTTCTCTCTTAACTTTGTCTAAAACATCAACTTAACAAAGCTCTCCTCTACCAAATCCATATGGAACAAGAACATTGGAGGGCTTGGTTTGGGCTTTTTTAAAATTTAAGTATGAAAAGTAGAGATAAATTTTATCAGCAAACATATTTAATGTAAATGAAGTTTGTTTATAAAAGGAGAAAGAGGTCAGTAAAGAAAAGTAAGCAGTGCATTGTGGCTCATAATTAGTAAACGTGAACTCAAGTTTTGCTTGGTGTAAGTTCAATTAAAGATTTGCCCATAAGAATAAGAGTGAGGTGTAAATTATGAGGTGTTCAGTAACTCTTAAGTAAAATTGAAGAAGAAAACAGCAGGTGTATAATGCAACTTTTTATCATTTTTATAGTGATGGCGATACCTGTTGAGTTTGATTTCAGTAGTTCATTCTTTGGTCAAAAGGACTAACAGTTAAATATCATCTTTGTGACTTCTGCTTCCAGTCGTAAAGACATAAATGGAAGGTACATTTCTAGCAGTCAGATTGGTGACCAGTTCTTACTTCACTTTCTGTATTTTCTTTAAATTTGCACCAGAACATATTTATAGGACAGTTTAAAGCTTGATTAATAAATGAATATATAACTGCATGAATGTGCTTTATGGCCCTAGAAGAAACAATTGAACATGAAAGCAGTTTTTGAAGTTACTGTTGCAAGATAAGTTCAAGTACCATTGAAAATTGCTCTGTATCAGCATATGAAAAAATAAAGGCATAGAAAGATTCTTAAAAGGCACACTCTAGCACACTTTGTTTCCTCAAAATAAATATTAAATTGTTGTTGATTAGCAACTCCCCATTTGCTAATTAGCGGGTATAAGATTTTAGTTATATAAGATAAGGAAGTTCTAGCCGTCTGCTGCACAATATTGTTAACCATAGTGACGATATCGTATTGTACAATTAAAAACCTGTTGAGAGGGTAGATCTCATGTTAAGTATTCTTACCACAATAAAGTAAAAATTAAAATAAATTAAGTTCTCAAGAACTGAAGTGACATGTCCAAGGCGACATGGCTGGTTTATAGCATACGCTGCCTTTTATTAAGGAATTTCTCAGTCTTGCACTTGAGTGTTCTCATTTTTGATTTTAGGCGTGGTTGTGTCACTGTGTAGCTGATCACACTGGTCCTATGACTTAAATCGTGGTTAGGACTGGGGGTTCTTTCTCTCTAAAAACATCCATGAGGTAAAATAAAATGGTAGAGCTCATTAGTATAGAATACCTGTACTTGCAAGTTGATATTTCAAGAAAATTTAATAGGTATTTTTTAAAAGAATTTTCACGTTACATCCTTCTTAAAGGGCTGAGGCACAAGATTGCATGTGGTAAGAGTATATTTTAAAACCGTAAAATAGGTTAGACATTCTATTTGTGAATGCTTAAAAAGAAATGGACATAATGAAGGTATTTTACATTCTTTAAAAATGTTAAGGACTCTAAGACGTTTCTCTCATATTTCTCTTTTTATATTTCTCTATATTAAGCATACTAATTATTAGCAATAAGTCATCTTAAGATTTGATATATGGGATTTGATACAGTTTCTTATATCAGCTTTCTTTCCCTTATGTTTATATATCAAGTAAATTCCACATCCAGAGCTCTGGGCCCAAGGTACTATTATCTTATACTAAGGCAAATTCAACAGCTCTTCATTTATAAAGCAGAAATGTATATGTTGAATATTATACATTTATTAAGGAATTTCTCAGTCTTGCACTTGAGTGTTCTCATTTTGATTTTAGGCATGGTTGTGTCACTGTGTAGCTGATCACACTGGTCCTATGACTTAAATCGTGGATAGGACTGGGGGTTCTTTCTCTCTAAAAACATCCATGAGGTAAAATAAAATGGTAGAGCTCATTAGTATAGAATACCTGTACTTGCAAGTTCATATTTCAAGGAAGTTACATTTTATTGCTTCATTAAGGCATTAATTTTGTCATTCACTATATATATATATATATTTAAAGATTTTATTTATTTATTTGACAGAGAGAGAGACAGCGAGAGAGGGAACACAAGCAGGGGGAGTGGGAGAGGGAGAAGCAGGCTTCCCGCTGAGCAGGGAGCCCGATGCGGGGCTTGATCCCAGGACCCTGGGATCATGACCTGAGCCGAAGGCAGACACTTAACGACTGAGCCACCCAGGCGCCCCCACTATATATATTTTTTAACAACAAATGTCTGCAGGATCCTGGGATATATATGGAGCTTAATGTGGCAGAAGGAGCCTCTGCCTTCATAGCACTTGCAAAATCAAGGAAATAAAGAGGCATTAAGCAATGCATCTATTATCACTAATAATTTTGTTAAAATTGTGTTAAGTGCTACAAAGGTCAAGTCCAGAATGGTAAGAGAGTTAGAGAGTTATAGCAACAGGATCAGACCTTGTCTGTGTTGGGGGGTGAGTGGGATCTGGAAAGACTTCCCAGAGCAATTGACATTTGAACTGAGATATGAAGGTTGAATAGGCACCCAAGAGAATATGCTGGTTCACTGCTCCCTTCACATACTGTCATCAGAAGAGCTAATCACAAACCCAAGTGTGTTCCAGTAGAGGAGGTTAATAGAGCTGAATAAAGGGAAGAAAATTGAGCATGGTTGCCTTGATTTGGCAATAGGGACAACACACCAGAATTTTTCACTTTTCAGAGAAAGTAAGCTAATATAGAGAACATTTTAATATCGGTTGTCTGCCTGTAATATTAAATTTCAGGATGATAAACTATCTGTTGACCATAAAGAATGGTAGATTTGAGATGAGGAGCATACTTGAGAGTTATACAAATATGGAAACCAAGGCTTTTTAGTTTTGGAGATGTAGATCTGTGTCTTTGTGACTGTGGGGTGGTTTTCCTCTAGAAGATTGGTTTCTGTTCATCCTCATCCAGTTTTTCCCCATCCCCATTGACCTATGGAGTGTCTGGTATCTTTTGTTCCTGAGGAACTCTGAAGAAGTGAAGGAACTAGCTTTAGGAATACCAGTACTAAAGTTTGGCAGTGCTGTGGTTATCACTATTTCCTTGTCAAAGAATAGCCGTAAAATATCAATCTGGCAAACAGTGGTTAAGGGAAATGTGGTATTATCATTTAGTAAAGACAGTAGTTTGTGTATCATCTCTTCACTTCTAGAAGTTAGCTTATTATTTAAGTTTTGGAGGCTTCCTGCAGTGTTTGAGGAGAAAGTTGATTTTCTTGTTATTTAGAACAAATCCTTTAATATTGATAAAATAATGGTAAAGCATGTTTTAGAAAATGGATGATATTAGTTTAAGAGTCTGAGCAAAATGGTAAGTGTGGTTTAAGAAAATTATGTTAGGTAAAAAAAAAAAAAAAAAAAAGAAAATTATGTTAGGTGAATAAAATTTTTAAGAGGAGAAATACTATAGTAAGAAGATAGTAAATTTGGAGTCATTAATCTTTTTCCTCCATTTATCAATGTTTGTTGAGTGCTTCCTATGTGATAAAATGAAATACAATTGTGATAGAGATGGAAAAAAGGGAAAATACCGAATTTTATGAGGGTATTAGGCTCAGGGATCTCAGGCACTCTAGATGAGAGGTTTTCTTTTCTGCTGAGCCCTGGAGTATATGTAGGAATTGACCGAGCAAATAGCCTTCCCGAAAAGAGAACCTCCTGTTTCAATCCCTAGAAGAAGGATCTTGGTTCATGTGAGGAATTCTGAGAAGGTCTAATAGCAGGAACATAAAGATTGAGAGAGGAAGTGGCATGAAATCTGGCTAGGAAGTAGGAGCCCTGCATTTGTAGGGTTTTTTTTCTTTTTTTTAGGTTAAGTAGTTTGGACTTTATCTTAGGAGCAATGGGAAGACATTGAAGGTTTTAAGCAGGGCAATAACAATATTGGATTTTCCTTTTACAAAGATCATGTTGGCTCCTCTGTGTAGAAGTAACTGGAGGAGGCATCAGGAAAGGGTTGTGGAGAGATCAGTTAGAGGAGAGTCCACGCTTGTGCCGTGCAGCTGGGAGGTGTAGGACAGAACCTGCCTCTTTCTGGTGTCAGTCATATATAAAGAAGAGGTTTGCATTAAATAATATCCCTTTGACTCTAATATTCTGTACTCTAATTTGATTGTAAGGACACAGGGGATCTAAGTGATGGTGATCACTGGTTAAATGACCTTATCTGAACTTGTTACTCATTTTTAGTGATGTTGATATACTGTTATGTAGTTATAATTATCCAGTTGTTAAGTCAGATGTATTTTTACCTGAATGTTAAAATTTCTTCTATAGAGACCTATAATATAATTAGAATTTTTATATATTTGTATTTTAAATGTTGTGTAAAAGTCATATGTTGGAACTGCATTTAATTTAGTTAAGAGGGTTTAACCACAAAGTTTCTTGCATTTTGGTCAAAGCAATGTTTATGAATCCTCATTATTGAAATCATTCAAAGGAGTTCCTATTTTTTTTTCTTTTAAAGATTTTATTTATTTTTTTGAGAAAGAAAGAGTGAGCGAGAGAGAAAGAAGGAGCAGAGGGAGGGAGAAGCAGACTCCCCAATGAGCAGGGAGCCCAACTCGGACCTCGGAGCTCGATCCTGGGAGTCCCAGGTCATGACCAGAGCCGAAGGCAGACACCTAACCGCCTAACTGAATGAGCCACTGAGGTGCCCCCAAAGGAATTCCTGTTTTAACAATATGTCGAAAGACAGTAGTACATGTTTCTTGCAACACTACAGTGGTCTGCTAATCTGAGTGACAAAGGCAAAAATGTTAATTGTATATTATTTAAGAACTTCTAAGGCACTTTAGCTTTCATGTCTTTCATTAAAAATTTAAATATTTTATTTTTCCTGAGTCCTGTCTTCCAGTTCTCTGTAGCCCTTTTGTTATATCTGTTATATGGCATTTATGACATTGTGCCATGGCTTTTGATTATTCTTCTTGCTTTTTAACTCTGTGGAAATTTAAATTCACAGAAGGCTGGGGCTGCGCTTAGTTTTTCCTAATCTGGAGTACTTGAGTATGTAAATGAGGTTTGTGTTTTATGTTGATAGGTTGATTTTTTTTGAAGGTGGTGGTGTAGTGTGTTAGATGAAGCATTATACATGAAATGCGCCTTGTGTAATTTAAAAAAAAATTAATAGCACAGACTCTAAAAACATGGCTGTGTCTATGAGACTTAGTGATTTAGAACATGGGCGTTAAGAGGCAGATGAACTCCAGCCTAAACCCTGGAACTACTGTATCACAGCAGTGTGACTTTGGGTCATTTTCTGTGCCGTGGTTTCCTCTCCGACTCACTGGGCTAATAATATCTATTTCATAGTGGGGTTGTGAGAATTAAAGTAGTTCATACAATATAATGCACTGTCATGAGGTTTGATTATTATATATGAGAGTCAGATGGGAAAAAGAGTGCTGTCATCACCCTTGCCTCACATAGCAAGAGTAGAGCACAGCGATTCAAGCCATCTCTTTTTTTCCTTTGCTCACAAACTTTTTGTGAGATTTGACATATTCCTTATCTGTTGACTGCAATTTTCATGGGCTTCCATTTGGAATCATTTTGTCACGTTACTTCATGTACACCATACTATCTTTTTTAGTTGAGTTATTCTGAAAGGAATGATTATCTAGCAATTTATGAGATACAAACGGAAGCCTGAACACTTGCGGGCACTGTCAGATAAGAATGCCAGAAATGCCTTTATTACTTATTTCCATACATTCTGTAGGCATCTATACCTAATAGAGAGAGACTATAAAATGCAGTTTGTCTACGTAGTGTTTCAGGGCAGACATGCTTTCACCACTGTACATTTCCCCCTAAATCAACTATATTTAGGATTTGAAGAAAATGACTCATTTTAAAAGTGACAATCAAAGAAAATAGTATTATTGTCACAAAGAAAGAACTATTTCAGAGGGTAGGGTATGCTCGTAGAGTCCTTTATGTTGAACAACTTCTGTTACGTTGAATGGAATACAGTTTTATAAACACGTATAAAACAATGAGGGATTATAATTAAATAGTACTCAGCAAATTTATTGGCATCCTTAAGAAAAAATATACAATTGCCATGCGTAATTAGAACAGTACAGTTTTCAAAAATATTTTGAAGGCAGGTATTCTGAAAGCATTTACAGATGTGCATGAACTAGGAGTTGGTGCCCTTTATTCTTGGCCTGTGAGAACTTGCTCTTCACATCTAGGCTTGTAATATGATGTCAATATTTGTGTCCTCTCGAAGAACTGCTCTTTCAATATAGGATCTTCTCTGTTCTTTAATTACAGTGTGTAGAGGAGATACGATTTTAAACCTCTGTTGACAGCTGAAAGGACTTTTTGAAAGAACATAAAAACCCTTAAGTTCTTATTCTGGGTAATCAAATACGTGATTTTACTTATAATCCTAACTGCTCTAAAAGTGAATATGTAATTTTTCTCTGAGTTTTTGACTTAATACTTTCTTCCATAATTAAATTGTTTTATTTTTTTCTGAATGTTGTGTTAAAAAGAACTGTTAAACACAGTGTGACATAGCTAAACGTATTTAAAAAAACTTATTTTGAATAATATAGGGTAATTTAGCAAACCAGATGTTGCTAAGTTCTTATTTAATCAGAGATAAAAAATATTCACAATATAGTTTTGTCTAGCTGTCAGCTTAGATAAATGAATCTATTTCAGTCAGCATGCTCCTAGCGAGAAAAGGAGGCGATATAATAGCATTTTTCTAGCTACATTTGTTGAATATAAATATTAATCTTCTATGTGGTTAAAACCATGCTGTGCCAATTCCATCATAACCATAATTGCAGAGAAGCCTTTTAGTTTTTTTATTTTTATGAATTTTACTTCTTTTTATCCTTCTGGAGGCCTTGAATTAGATTCTACTTTTCATTTAGATTATATGTCCATGTAGGTTTGTGTTAATCTTATATCATCTTGAGGCTACTTGTTAAGACACTATGGTGTAATTTATTTTCCAAATATACTACTGCCATATTATCAAGGTTTTTTTTTCTCCCAAACCTACACCTCTATCTTTACCTTTTAAAAAAATCTGTTGTAATACATGAGAGAAATTTAAATATTAATATTTTATATATTTCCTCTTTTGTTCTATAGCATTAGTTAAGGCAAACTGCTTCCAGAGCTATGCTGACTTCTCAGAAAATGGTGCATAAAGTAAAACACTTAAAGGAAAACAAAACCCAGACTAACAAAACAAAATAAAATAAGGCATAAAGCCAAAAAAAAAAAAAAAGTTAATTTCAAGCTCCATTAGAAATGCCAGTGAGAAGAATGGCAGGATATCATGATAGGTAGAGGGACCAAAGTAGTAAGGAATGAGTTTACATATTCTAGTCTTCTTGTTCTGTAGTCAAGAAAGATGGAAAAGAAAACACCAGAAAGTGAATAATTTCCTCTTTTTTTAATTTAATTTTTTTAATTTTTATTTTTTTAAAAATTGTATTTATTTATTTGACAGAGGGAGACACAGCAAGAGAGGGAACACAAGCAGTGGCAGTGGGAGAGGGAGAAGAAGGCTTCCCGTGGAGCAGGGAGCTGATTCGGGGCTCGATCCCAGGACCCTGGGATCATGACCTGAGCCAAAGACAGACACTTAACGACTGAGCCACCCAGGTGCTCTGAATAATTTCCTCTTAAGACAATCTCAACAGCATCACTTTTCTATACTAATAAAAGTTTTAAATTTAAATTTATATTCTGTATTAAGGGCCTGTATACAAGGGGCTGTAGTAAGATGTTTGATATTATGGTCCTAATTGTTGATTTTTGTCATATGTATGGAAAGCTTGTAGAGAAAATTGCTGGCATAGTAGAAAACCACCATGAGCTGTAATAATTACCGGAGCTAATTGATTGTTCCAGCTTATGTGGATGTTTGTCTAGGCCATTTATTGAGGAATTACAGAAAATGAAGATTGAAGTTGGAATTTTATTTCCACCTCTAAGAGTAATTATTAGCATGAGTCTCAAATTTTTTTAAAAAGTAATGTTCTCTCTCTCATCTCAGTTTTATTCATGTCCTCTTCAGGGAGCAAGTTTTGAAAGCGTTCTTCTTCATTGGTAGATAGAAAGTTGGTTGGGGGCATTTCACATACTTGTCTTTAGAGAGAAATTAGAATGCTAAAGAGGAAGGGGAAATCATAGGCATAGTTTTTTCTCCTCTTGCTTTTATTGTGGAATTTTGAGAAAAGAGTAGAAAGCATATTTGATGGGCTCTCTCTGCAGCTACAGATACTACCTACAATATGAGCAGTGAAAAGACAGTGGTGCAAAATTGTCCTTTTATGGATTTCTCATTGGCCTCTTGCTTCAGTGATTTAAATGAGGAATAAAACAATCCTCTTCTCCTGGAACAGGGTGGTTTTGAATGTAGGTGTAGAACCAGATTGGTGAGTGGTGGTGTCAGTCAAATGCCTACTTGTGTTTAAGATTTATATGTCAACATTGTGGGTGTTTTGCCCACACACTATGGGGTAACAGCCCATATTTGATTGTAATTTTTTTCCTATGGTGTTGAGGGTGTGTGTCTGAGTGTTTGTGACTTAGTGATTGTCTGGGCAAAAGAGGTAGGTCATTTGGAGTTACTTGTCATTCTTATGTTGACCAGTTTCTGTCTGCTTCCTTATGCCTTGTGAAGCACAATAGAAACAATAATTTAGAAAGCAAGTGATCAGCATCCAAGGGCAAAATGCTAGTAGATTCCAGACTTTAAATGTATGATTTGTCGGGGTTGCCAGATATTAATTACATTCAGAAATCTAAGTTCACAAAGTACTAGGTAAGTGTCTTTATATTTATTAACCTCTCATTTTAATTTCTCGATGTATTGCTTAATTAGACAATACCTTTTGTACTCATAAAATTTCTATATTGGTAAATGGGAACTTATTTTGGGGATGATTTTTAAAAATCATAATTTAATTTTTATTTCCAGAAACAATCTTTGTGTATACCTGAGTAGGGTCTCAAAGTCAGAGTTGATGAGAATTTCATACTAATAGCTTCCTTTATTATTACTCTTTCTTCCAGTTTTCAGAAAACTTTAATGTTTATTTTCCATAGCTATAATTTTTTGGGTGGACTTTCAAATATCTAAAAGGTGTTTATATGCCTTTGTTTGGGTCTTTATTGACATTCAAATGTATGTTACATGAATGTGGGAGCCACTTTTTTATTCTTTTAAAACTTATTACAGGGACACCTGGGTGGCTAGTTGGTTAAGTGTCTGCCTTTGGCTCAGATCATGATCTCAGAGTCCTGGGATTGAGGCCCACATCAGGCTCCCTGCTCAGCACAAGTCTGCTTTTCCTTCTCCTCCCCACTCATGCTCTCTCTCGCTATCTCTGTCTGTCTGTCTGTCTCAAATAAATAAATAAAATCTTGAAAAAAGCTATTACAATTTTGATATAGTAGTGGTCAGAAACTTTAAATGTGTGGGTTGACTTTGGTCCACAAGTTGAAAGTTTCCAAAGCATAGATTTATTGTTTCTTATTTAAACATTGTGTGTTCATACTTTTTTTAGCTGAAGGAGAAAAAAATGGACTGGGTCTTCCAGATTTTCTCTGGAGGGAATAAAGAAAAACTGTGTTATAAACCTTACTTTTTTAAAAAGTAAACTCTATGCCCAACATGGAGCTTGAATTCATGACCCTGAGATCAAGAGTTGCATGCTCTACTGACTGAGCCAGCCAGGCGCCCCAAACCTTAGGTTTTTTGAAGGCCAGAAAAAAAGTGTACGTCTAGGGAGTGGTGGTGTTTAAAATACCTGAGTAGAGGTTAACAGTTCATAGTGGTCATTTGGACATGCAGAAATGAACATGCCCCTACTCGATTGAGGGAACCTCCTTGAATCCTCTGCAGACCTGGTCCAGGATCTTCTGAATGTAACACCCAGCCACCATTTATCCTGCATGATTCCCCAAACATTTTGGAGAACAGAGGGAAGAGTGCCTCCCTTCCATGTTCTCCGGTCCTATCACTTCTAAGCCAGAATCTGCTTTGTATTTTATCTGTTGGCAAAGGGAGGGGAGAAAAGAATCAATTTTATCATTTCACCCCAAGGTTGGAACTCCTCCCTGAAATTCAGCAATTTGCACTCTGGTGCTCTCAGTGCAGCTGCCTGGTGGAGTGGAAGGGCAATTCAGTGATCCCAAGGAGTGGGAATAGCCATGTTCCGTTGGTATGGCCTTGTGACCTGTGTTATTTCCTGGATGGTACTATGGCCTAGTAAGTTCCCAGCCAAACCCACCTTCCTGGGGATTTGTGGCCCCACAGTTAAGGGGCTATGTAAGACTGAGAATTTTATTTATTTTTAATTTTTTAAAAGATTTTATTTATCTATTTGACAGAGAGAGAGAGTGAGAGAGAGCATAAGCAGCGGGAGACGCAGGCTCCCTGTTGAGCAGAGAGCCTTACGACCCTGGGATCATGACCTTTAAAGTTTCTGAGCCGAAGGCAAACGCTTAACCAAATGAGCCACCTAGGCACCCCAAGACTGAGAATTTTAGAAACATGTCCAGTTTTATGTAGCTATTGGGTCAGTGTATGGCCTTTCCATTTTTCCCTTTCATATCTCTATACTAACAGGGACACTATCTTTCTGCTTCGTCGTCTTCAACCTCAGTGCTGTCCTGGAGGCATTAACTTAATGTCCTTTAACTATCAGGTGATATGATTCACTTGGCAAGATGTGTGAAAATCAGTCAGAGTACCATAGTAAAGATTTGTCTGTCCGGGTAATTACAAACACCACCTTGTTATTTGCTTTAGTGAGGTATAGATTATTATATTTTGACAGGCATCTGTTTAGTAGGCATCTCTGTTTATACTTCCATCTGCTCTTGTAGTGATACCCAGTTTAATTCTGGAGCTAAGCTTACTTCATTCTTAGAGAAGCAAAGTTCGTTCTTCTGAGCCTTATCAACAGCCAAACTGATCTTTCAGTGACAAACCTAGCTCATCAAGTTCTTTGGATTTGGTTTTGTATCTGTTTTCTTTCCTGGCCCATGGTCACAGTGAATATTGCAGTGAATATTTCCCTAGTCTCCCTCAATATTTTTTCCAGCACTGCTTTTTACCTTCTTGTTATCTGAATTCTTTTTTATACAAACTCTCATGTTCTCATTTTTGTAGTAATAGCCACTCAGAGTGCTCTCCACCCCTAATCCTTGTCTCACCAAGAATTACCATTTAGAATTTATGATGATTCATCTTGGCATTACAGGTTAGTCACTTTTGCCAACCTTAGATTTAGTTCTCTATTGTTTCTTTTCAGCTTAAATATTACCATAAACATTAACATTTCTAAACCCAATTACAATTATCATGCTTCCCATCAGACATTAGCACAAGCCTTTCTCCTAGCTTTGTGAGGACTGTCTGAGAATCTATAGTTACCCAATTGGCTGAGATTAATGACTACTTTTTTAAAAGAAAACACCATGAGTTCATTTTCACTGTAACGAGACGATCTTTAGAATTTGTAATAGCAAATAAATCATTTCATTTTGAAGTGGTGGAGAGGAGAAAAATCTTTTTTTGTTGTCGTTGACATGTCTCATTGCTTTCCACAATGTCAGAACTCTCTTGTTTTCCTTGCATGCGTGATTATTTTAACTTTAGGGTCTTTAATAGCAGAACTGAGATTTTGATGTGAAGTGTATAGCGGAACAACATTCATTTTATGAGACTCTTTTTAGGTCCTGGACCTTAGGAGACATACAAATGCAACTCCTGAGGTGAATAATCTCTCGATTAGGAAGTAGAATATATTTGACCTTTGTGTATTGGCCTTACTTTATGGGAAGATGGAGGAGTGAAAACCCTGTGAGGTTTTCTGCTCCAACTTTAGATTGCGGGGCAGACTACTTGAGGGAGGCCGCTCAGGGTGGAATGTGGCATAAAGTTGTACTTTCACCCCACTCTGGAGATGTTTAGGTATTAGCTTAGAAAAACAAAATACAAACTAAAACAAACAAACAAAAAACCTGATGGAAAACAGATACTCTACAAAATTCAACTCTTTTCTACTATCCCTAGAATAAAAAAAAGGTGTATGAAAGTGGAACCTCATTATCTTCATAAATTGAGATACTTAAATTCTCCTTGAAGGAGAAACAGAAGAGATATACTACTGGGAAATCATATTTGACCATTTTTAGATATTTAGAACTAGATTATTATTGTTTTTATTTTTTATTTTATTATGTTATGTTAATCACCATACATTACATCATTAGTTTTTGATGTAGTGTTCCATGATTCACTGTTTGCGTATAACACCCAGTGCTCCATGCAGAACATGCCCTCTTTAATACCCATCACCAGGCTAACCCATCCCCCTACCCCCTTCCCCTCTAGAACCCTTAGTTTGTTTCTCAGAGTCCATAGTCTCTCGTGGTTCCTCTCCCCCTCTGATTTCCCCTCCTTCATTTCTCCTTTCCTACTATCTTCTTCTTTTTTTTTTTTTTAAACATATAACGTATTATTTGTTTCAGAGGTACAGGTCTGTGATTCAACAGAACTAGATTATTTTTACTAACCTGTGCTTTGGGAGTGAGTTCCATATCTAAATGATCATAAAATCTTTTTGTTTTAAATTTTGTTTTCTGGAGCTTAACATTAATTACAGCGCCTAGCACAGAATATGTGCTTCATAAATGCATGTTGCATGAACGAAGGGGTGAAGCTTTGTTTTGCCTTCACAAAGATGTCTGCAAAACATGATTGAGGAATGTTTGCCTTTTCTTCTGGCAACACATTTTCCCATAAAGTGTTTCTTATCTCTAAGAATTATATTACAATTATAACGGAAAAGAATGATCGTTTTTTTTCATTCTTTCGTTAGCCGAGCCTTGGAATTTTATAACTTATGAAATACAATGTTTTTCTTCTCAAGTTCAAATGTAGCACTTAGATTTTC
This sequence comes from Halichoerus grypus, assembly GCF_964656455.1. NCBI lineage: Eukaryota > Metazoa > Chordata > Mammalia > Carnivora > Phocidae > Halichoerus > Halichoerus grypus. The sequence continues at coordinate 48,624,983 of NC_135714.1, forward strand.
ATTTTTTATTCATGGATCTATCTTTGTAAAACCGTTCTTTTGTCAAAAATCAAAGGTTAATAAGCTCTAATTGTTAAACGCAGTCAGTAGAAGCTCTGATATGCTGATATTCTAAAGCTTTGAATACTTGAAATGGTCAGCATTTGATGTTCTGTGACATCTGGACTGCTCAGCAAGCTACTCTAAAATTTTATGTTAAAAGAAATGAGGGCTTTCTTTTTTTTTTTTTTTAAAGATTTTATTTATTTATTTGACAGAGAGAGAACACAAGCAGAGAGAGTGGGAGAGGGAGAAGCAGGCTTCCCACCGAGCAGGGAGCCCGATGCGGGGCTTGATCCCAGGACCCTGGGATCATGACCTGAGCCGAAGGCAGACGCTTAACGACTGAGCCACCCAGGCGCCCCAGAAATGAGGGCTTTCTTAAACGTTTTATTTTAGATCGATTTGCAACATAGCGAAAAGTTGTAAAAACAGGACAAATAGTTCCCACATACCCCTTAATCGACTACCCCTAATATTATCATTTACATAACTGCTATGGTCTGAAAATTTATATGTCAAAAAACTAATGCCCAATGTGATGGTCTTAGGAGGTGGGGTCTTTGGGAGGTGGTTAGGTTGTGAAGGTGGATCCCTCGTGAATGGGTTTAGTGTTCTTATCAAAGAGACCCCACAAAGGCTCCTAGTCCCTTCTGCCATGTGAGGACATAGTGGAAAGATGGTCATCTATGAACCAGGAAGGCTGACCAAACACCTAACCTGCAGTGCCTTTATCTCAGACTTTCAGCCTCCAGAACTGTGAGTGATAAATGTTTATTGCTTATCAGTTACCCAGTCTCTGGTATTTAGGTGCAGCAACCCAGACAGACCAAGAAATTAGCATTAGTACAATACCATTGGCTAAATTCTAAGATGCGGATCTTGTTCACATTTCACCAGTTTTCCACTAATGTACTAGGGATGTATTTAGATGTGCAGTAACTTATAGTTGGAGCTACGTATGATTGACAGTTTTTGTCATTATTTACTTTTTTTCGGAGAGTAATGACAGGACTTTGACCAGCCTCTCTTAATCTGTGATGCTCTGAGAATGGCGTTCCTTTTTTCTTACCCTGAAGTACATATTTGGTTGCTAGCATATGAGAAAAGGAACACCATACTAATGTAGGTCTTCCCTAAAAGCATAGTGGCATGAAGTGAAGTTTCTGATAACAGGGAAGCCCATATCATTACTATTTTAGGAAATCATTAAATATTAATGGAGGTTAGCATTTATTTCTAGCCCCATTTAGATGATCTTTTTCCAAAGTATGATAAATTCTGTATTTCCAAGTGGTTGTGGATATAGCATCAAGTTAAATATTTTTGTTTGATGTTTAGAACTATAATACTATAAAAGGTATATACTTTATCAGTCTCATCAGTTGTAATAACCACTGTTCTTAGAGTAGAAGACAGTAAGTGGTAAAATGTCAATGTTCCAGACTAAAACAGGACTTGAGGGAGATTGTGAATAAAAGGAAAAGCAAGGGCTTTAGAAGCTTGTCCTGTTATCTTCTAGCCTGTAGGCCTCGGCCCCGGCCATTACATTCCTGTACGTCCTGACCGGTACATTCCTCTTTCTCACCCGGTCATATTATACTCCCAGCTGTCTGCCCAGTATGCTCAGCATTTCATGTGTTTGTGTCTTTGCTTTTGTGCTTATTGAAGCCTTGTTTATCTGTTTATGAATAATGCATAGTTATAAAATGGCTTGTGCCACGTGAGTTGTATTGATGGTGAATTTTTGAAGTATATCTTTCAAATCATAAGGCAATGAAAATAATTTCTCTGGTAGCCCTATCTAGGCATTATTAGCTTCATAATATTGTTTCAAGAAAACTTGAAATGTTGGCTAACATAAGATTTGTTCAATTTGTATTTTGATATACTTCTTGGTCTTCAGATTAACACTGGAAATACTGCTTTTTAAAATAACTTTTTTCGGGGCGCCTGAGTAGCACGGTTGGTTGGGCATCTGCCGTCGGCTCAGGTCATGATCCCGGGGTCCTGGGATCGAGCCCCACATCGGGCTCCCTGCTCAGTGGGAAGCCTGCTTCTCCCTTTCTCTCTGCCTATTGCTCCCCCTGCTTGTGCTCTCTCTCTCTCTCTCTCTCTCTGTGAAATAGATGGATAAAATCTTTAAAAATAAATAAATAAATAAACATAAATAAATAAAATAACTTTTTTCTTTCAACCATATGTAGAGTAATTTCAATTTTGTAAATGCATGAAAAAAAGCCAGGCTAACATCAAATGACTTTATAAACCAGGATCTAAAATGTACTTAAATATATATGTATTTCAGTATCTGATCTTTAAATGTTTCTAGCTAGAGGGACTTAATAATGTCTGGAAGTCAGAATACCCTGAATTTAGGACTTGGCTTTAGCAGTTACTAGCCATGTGACAATGGCATGTTCCAGAGTCTGGTGAAAATCAGGGATGCTAGATAGTACTTACATCAATAGTATTAATGAGATAATATATCTAAAGCATACAGCGGAGTGTTTGGTCCATAATAAAGATTTAATATTTGTTATTATAATCTTTAAAGAAGGCATCATTTTAGGATTTAAATCACAATATACTATATGATAATATCTTGAGTGAGTATTAAGGATAAATTAGTAGAAGTATCATTGCTGGGTAATTAGGAGTTATATTATTAAAACTTGTATCATTTAATTTTGGTGTATACTTGTTATTTTCATTTTAGAAAGAAAAGATTAGTTTACTTTTAAATGAATTTAGAGATTATCGTATATGTAAATGCCTTATCAAAATATGGTCAAGAATGGGCAGATAATCAAGCAATCATATGAATAAAGAAAAGTAGAGAGATGAGAATACATTAGGAGTGCTGTGACAATGAGAAAAGAGGGAAGCTGTACAATGTTGACTTTAATAAATTTTCTTACTGCTGTATAGTAAAAGTACTACCACAGAAGCATTTTTATTTTACGAGGCTCCTGGAATAAGAATATTTCTAAATCCTACAGAGAAAAAAACCCAAGTGAAATAATGCATGCAAATATGCTTAAAGAGATTTAACCAAATAGAGCCTTATTTATTTTTTTCATGCAGCCATAAATCCAGAGGTGAGCAGTCCAAAACGAGTGTAGCAGGTTCATGATGATAGTAGGACCCGAAACTCCTGTTTCCTCCTGGTCCGTGAGCCTCATAATTTCGCTCTTGTATCATATGTGTCCTTGTGGTCCCTCCTTGGTTACTTCAATTTCAGCCCCTCACATTCCAGGCATTCCTATCAGCCGTGTGAGGGAGGACCAAACGTGGTTGGGAGGGTTTGGAACCAGTATTGGGAGAGGAAAACTTTCCTAGAAAGTATTCAGCTTATCTGTCTTTCATCAGTGGTGTGTCAAGCCCCTCCCCCCGCCCCCAGCAAGAATGTCTGGGGAAACAAGTGATTTTTAAAACAAAATTTTGTTCCTACCCTGAACAAAATGAAGATTCTGCTACTTAGGAAAAGGGGGATGGATGGTACGTAACCTGTCCTGTCTACAGAGCCCTTCACAGTTCTGGCACGCAGTGAGTTTTCCATGTCCGTAGCCATTCTACTATTGTTATCATTGTTACTGTATTGGATTTGAGTTCTTTTAGATCGTTAAGATTAGTCCCAATTTGATTAGACTGAAACAGTACTTAGTAGAACTCTCAAATATTGTATATGTTACTAATGTTGCCGCCTTTCTCTATCATTTCTGCATTTGTAATGTGGGGTTTATTGCCTAAGTTATTAAGAGACTGTGATGAGAGAGATTTTTTCCATTCCATTTAAACCTTTTCATCTGCAGCGTGTTTCTTTTATTTGCATGTTATGTTTACCAAAAGCTCATATCACTGTTTATCCTGACCACCTGTCACGTGTGAGTTTTATAGTAGTACAGATTTACTTATCCATTCAACAAAATATTTTCTGTGTACTAATTAGAAGTTTGCATCTTGATATGCCTAATAGTATATGGAGGCTTATCAAACTTGCAGATCCGTCTCAAATATTTTAGTCTTAGGTAAAAGAGTACAGATAGCCTCCTGGGGAGAAGTGCTGATAAGAACAGGGTGGCTTGGACCCACTCAGACAGGCTTGTGTCCCATCCAGGCATCCAGGCCATACAGATGCTACTGTGCTATACAGGGAAACTGAGGCAAAGCCCTGTTGTGTGGAGTGGCCTGACATAGTGCAGTTTGTTAGGTATCTCTGAGGAGATGGTCACAGCAGTGGACAGGGCTGGACCCAGACATACCACATAAGCAGTTTGTGGCAATAAAACGAAATCGGCGAGACTCCAGTGGGTGGATCGAAGCTGTTCTACTTTCTGTCTTGTCTGGCAATAGGGTGCGGCAGAAACTGAAGTTGGAAGACATCCTATGATTCCAGGTGAGAGGGTTTGAAGAAGGAAGAGGCCAACAGCCGAGTGATTCACACAGGGAAATAATCTGTGGAGGTTGTTGGGAGGGGGTTGAAACAAAAAACCAAACAAACAACCAGTCTCACAATGTGAGGCCTTTATCCTTTTCTTTCTTCAGGAACGCTGTACTTTGTATCCATCTCCCCATCCTTCCCTCTCCCCCTGGCCATTGCAGCCTTATCATTTAGGGCTCAGATGAGACATTGCCTCCCCAAATCTGAATAAGGTTGTCCTTCCCCACATTTCCTTCTCAACTGCACTTCCTTGGCCCTGGCAACTTATCAGGGCTTTCTGTAACTCCCTAACTTGCTTTTTTTCCCCCACAGATACCACAAATAGTATCTGTGTCCTTCACTTTCTTCTCTGGATCTGTCTCACTGCCTGGCACATGGTAAATGATAAATATGCTTTTTTTTCCCCACAAATAGTATCTGTGTCCTTCACTTTCTTCTCTGGATCTATCTCACTGCCTGGCACATGGTAAATGATAAATACAAATTAATCAAAGGCATCTATAGCGTGAGACATCTGCGTTGTAATTTCTAGTACCTGGCTGGAGTACATTTGAACACATAACGCTGACGAGGTGCTTCACGACTGGGCCGTGCTATTAACAATGCTGGAGTGAGGTCACTAGCCTGGAATAAGTAAATGAAGGAAACACTGAGAGAAGCAGTGCTAGACAGATAGATGAGGAAGATTGTAAAGGTATGACCTTGTTTAAGTGCTTAACCGCCCAGAGCCCCAGTTTGCTCATCTGAAAGCAGTGGATAGAATGGTGATATCTTCCACCTGGGATTGGTGTCAGACTTCCACATGATGATGTGGATGAAGCACTCAGAATCAGGCTTGTAATGGTGTAAGTGATCGATTATTTTGTATACATTATGACACTATATTATATATTCTTAATCTGGATTTAAAGAGGTAGAACATCGTTTCTGTTTGCTTAGGTTTGAATTCCAGTTCTACCAGTTACTAGCAGTGTCACTTTGGAAAACTGAGTTTATTCCTCTTTAAATTGGGCTATTGATTTCCTTGTAACAGGGCCGTTACAAGGATTAAGTGGTTTAAGACATGGAAAGTGTTTGCAACGGGGCCTGGCTCTTATAAAATCTGCTTTAAGATACTTAGTTATTTTTATAGGTAAAAATACAAAATATCATGTTAAGAGACTGGCCCTCAGCTTTCATCAGGGCTTTTAGAAGAATATAGCCAGAGGAGGCCGTGCTGTGTTATGGGACTGTCATCAGCACCAGGATTTACCCAAAGTTGTAGTCAGTCAAGATGATTTTGTTGCCTCGGTGTCAGCTTGAATGTGGATAGTGATGATGCCTCAATACTTCTGAATGTTGCTCTATGATAGAATTAGGTGCTTCAGTATTTATTATTATAGACTTTTAAAACAGATTTACTTATTTTACAGTTAGTATTAAAATTATCACGGGAAAGCCATTATTCTGTTTATTTGAATATGTTAGTGAAAATGTAGATATTCCCCTATAATATAATAATGATAATACCTTATATTGAGGTTATTAAGCTTAGTTTTTAAGTTATTCAACACATGTAATGCTTCCATTTAAATGGTTAGGGTTTTCTTTTTTAAAGACTTTATTTATTTGAGAGAGAGAGAGCACACACAGACACACAGACACACACACACACACACAATTGGTGGTGGGAGATGTGCAGAGGGAGAGGGAGGAGCAGACTCCCTGCTGAGCAAGGAGCCTGACTAGGGACTCAATCCCAGGACCCGAGGATCATGACCTGAGCTGCAGGCAGACGCTTAATTGACTGAGCCACCCAGGTGCCCTTAAATGGTTAGGTTGTATGTAAGTGCTCCCCTCCCTTTATACTATATACTACTTTTACATGTTTCTCTTCTTTTATTCCTTTAGTTGCAAGATGTGCTAGCTGTTCTTCCCGGGCTATATTGCTAAACTAATAGAATATTTTTGACCCAGACAAAAATATTACATTTATCATTCAAATACTTCATTTTATAGACCAAGAAGTTGAAATTGTTGAAAGGTTAAAATAACTTATCAGCATACTCGCAGAGGGACAAACTACAATAATGAAGTCAGCATGAAAGCCACTGTTTCTGGCTCAGTTGAGTAGCCTCAGCGGCAGTGATCTCTCTGTTATGGCAGGCAGGAAGCTATTGAAACTAAAGCTCATGAGCCCTGGAGAAGGATATTGAGGAGAGTTCTGGGGGGTAGTCCCAACAATATATGAAATGATATGTGAGGTTAGTTCCCATGGTGCTGACCATGGGAATGTTCCAGGGTTACATGTCTCATTTTCATCCTAGACTCCTGTAATGCTTATTAACCAGTGAATAAGAGAAAAATAGGTGACTTTAAATTATGTATTCAGCATTCAACAATTATACATTCGAGCACTTATTCAGAACCAGGCATTGGTCTGGTTACTTGGGATCATAAATAGACAACAGACAAAGATCCCTGTCCTCATGAAACACTTTGTAGAGGAGAGAATATTTATATATATATTTATATTTATATAAATAAAAACATATAAAATGCATAGTGAACTTAATAAATGAGAAAATTATATTGCCCTTGGAAAGTAATAGGTGCTATAGAAAAAAGAAGCAGAGCAGGATAAGGGCATCGGAGAGACAGATTGGGGGGAATGGAAGGCAGGTTATGACATTAAATAGAAGGTCACAGTAGTCTTCATTGGGAAGGTGACATTTGAACAGAGACTTGAAGAATGTCAAAATATATAAGAAAATTTAATCCAGATTTCTAAACAGCTTTTAATTGTATAGAAATTAGAAAACTAAGCCTGGGTGGCTTAGTCGGTTAAGTGTTGGACTCTTGATTTTGGCTCAGGTCATGATCTCAGGGTTGTGAGATCGAGCCCTGTGTTGGGCTGCATGCTGGACCTGGAGACTGTTTAAGATTCTCTTTCTCCCTCTGCCTCTGCCCCCACCCCCTCCTGCCTTTCTCTCCCTCTCTGAAAAAAAAAAAAAAAAAGTGAATAAGGAAATGAAAACATCACTCATAATCTACCTTTTAGGCATTGTGACATATAATCCATAGTTATAGATATGAACCCTGCTCTATACGTAAGTAGTTGAATTTCAAGGACCTCTGTTAGGGAAACCTTAATTTACTAATAAGGAACAGGCAACTTCTACTGATAGATTGAGGATGATAGATATAAATGACCTGCTTAGGTTAAGAATTTTATCATCCCCCTTACACAATGAGAACAATCTCTTTGAGAAGAAAAGATTTTTCCTTTTGAAAATTAAAGTTCTTTTAGTTTTATAGTAAGTTTATTGTATCTTAAAATGTGTTTGTATAAGAGTTACTGAAAATTTTAAAAAATACATTTGAATCAGTTCTAGTCTCCAGTTGCTATTGTGAATCAGTTTTAGTCTCCAGTTGCTAAGTGAATGCAAAGGCTTGCCTTCAAGGTTCAGCATCACATTTAAATTTTTTCTTGACACTGGAAGTTATAGAATGTCAGAACTGTTTGCTAATAACTCTGAGCTATATAGCCACATATTGAGTATTCCCAGCCTAAGTAACATTACCACTCTGTTGTTAGTGTAGTGATTTATTATTATGGCAAGCCAAAACTCCTAAGTAATTCAAAAGTCCTGGTATGGCAAAGTATGAGCTCTGTTAATAGTAGTAGATGTAGATAGAAAAGCTTCTTAATTTGTGACAGAGGAGAATATTGTAATACACTTTGCTCAAAATTCTTGTTGTGGTGGGAGTTGTGGTTTGGCCCGTTCTAAACTGCCCAAGTGAGAATTATCTGTTGACATTTAACTGGGAAGAGAGCTCTGCAATATCAATAATTATACTCTGGTTTTAAAACATACTGTGAATCAGGACTGTCAACAAAGAAGTTAGCTGAAATTGGTTTCCTAAGACTGTATGAGGTGTTGCATCAATGTGGCACTGACCTGAATATTGTGCCATATGCTCTGGCAGAAAGAGTATGAACTCTTGAATATTTGGTGTGTGTGTGTGTGTGTATTGGTGTGGTTTTTGGGGGTGGGAGTCAGAATAAATTCTGAGGATTAATGCTGGAGAGGTAATAGGTATGAGCCTAATCCTGGCCCTTGACACTCTGATAAGAAGTTTAGATTTAACTGTAGTTAGCGGGTGTAGAGTATGGATGGAGAGCTTTCGTCCTAGAAGGGAGGCCAGTTAGATGCTTCTTGAAAAAATAATAGGGATTTAGTGAAGCAGTAGCCATGGGAATGGTGAGAAAGGGTACTGTTCTATGAGGATGTAAGGAAGTAAAATATTGGGAATTGATGATTAAATTAGAGGTGGACAGTAAAGCAGAAGACAAAGCTCATTTACGTATTGATTACTTGAGGGATAGAGATAAGGATGGTGTCATTTTATGAAAAATTAGTGGGAAAGTATTGCATTCAGTATAGGACACTTCTTGCCTTTACAGGTGGGTATGGGCTGGATATAAAATTCTGAAGCTAAGGGAAGAATTTGGGCTGAAGATACAGATTTTGGCATCTTTGAGTGGAGGTTGAGGTCAAGATTATGGATTAAATTACTCAGAAGAATTTAATGTATAAAGTGTGGTCATAGGATATGGCTATGGATAAAGCCATGGGGAATTCTAACATTGCAGGATAGAAACTAGGAAAGGGAAACAAGAAGGGATGGTCAAAAGAGCTGGGGGGAGAAAGAGTTCAGTTTAAAAATGGAAGCAAAGGGAGGGATGCTTCAGAAGTTGTTGTTCAAATGTAATTAGTGACTTTCCCAGAGCAGTTTTAGTGAAAGGTGGTGATGCCTGCAAGATGATTGCAGTGGGTTGGGGATTGAATGAGGGTTGAGTAAGAACAGACAGCAAGTTTAAATTACTTCTCCCTTGGTTGGGAAAGAAAAGAGCAAGTTTTGGCAGTGTCCAAAGAAGAATTATAGACATTCGTGAAGGTTGGTTTTTATTTGTTTGCTGTCTTGCTCACTTGAACCGTGAAGATGTAAGCGGCTAGTATGAGTTCAAAAGTCAAAATTGAAGACATGAGCAAAAGGACTAACAATAAAACAAGGTCCCAGAAGAGATGGAGGGGGAGCCTCAGCTTACTCCTCTGCATGTGGAGGTAACAGTACCTACCTTATGGCTGTAGGGAATAAATGAGAGAATATGTCCTCATTTATCTAGTCCAGTGCCTGGTGCCAATAGGTACAGAGGAGAGGATAGGTCCATTCAGCCTCCAAATCCTCACTCCAAAAATGTGTCTTTCTGACTTAAAGTTTGCCCTCAGTAGATATGTATTAAATGAAAGTATTCAGCTTTTGTTTATGATTTTGAAAAAGTGTTGAACTAGTTGGTCGCTGTATCTTAATTGGCAATCCAAGCCTATGATTTGGCTAATTTTTAAATTACCAAATCTTTTCTGGTAATGTCACTGATTGTATAAAGCTTTACAACTACAGTGCTTATAGTTCTGAATGATAGTGCAGTGTGTTAGAGCGTATGGACCAAGTGTTGCTTACAGAATTGAGAAAAGAAGCAAAATAAAATTCCTCGAATAGTGAGATGAGCACAGAATGAATAAAGTATAGGTGTGTAAAGCCATCTCAAAAGTGACTGAATTGCTCCCTGGCCTGAAGCTCTTTGCTAGGACTGGGTTGAAGTTTTACTAGATCTGATGAAATAATGTGTCACTTGGGAGAATTGCTGGTTAACCATGAATATATAGAAAAGGAATTCTGCTCCCCCTGCTAAGACTGTCACTTTTGTGAGATAGAGAACTTGAGTGTCTACGGAGGTCTTTAAATGCTTAAGTCAATTGATTCCTCTTGTTCTGATTCCTTGTTTGACTTCCCCTGAAGTCTGCCTTTAGGGAGGGAATGGGACTGATGGATGAGACCTCTAGTATCCTGATCCCCATGAAGGTTACTTATCCTTGTAAATTAATAAGTTGACCTTCCATTTATGTATTATCAGTCTCTCTGGGCTTGGATATAGTGATTCTGCTCTCTAGAGATTTTTTTTTCCTGTATGTGCAGCCTTCATCAGTGTTTCTATGCATGTGAGAGTGAATCCTTTCTAGCATGCGTCAATGAGGAGACACCCTGAAGCTTTTTCTCTCATGAACACATCAGCCATTTTTCTACTCTGTGCATCATGGAGATAAAAATTTACACCATTCAAAGCTGTTCTTTTTCATTTTTTTGGTGTTAGATGAAAACAATCTTTACTACATATGAATGTTATTCTATTTTTTATTGTTTTAAAGATTTAGTTTGTTTATTAGAGAGAGAGCTAGGGAGAGAGAGAGAGAGAACGTAAGCAAGGGGAGCAGCAGGTAGTGGAAGAGGAAGAAGCAGACTCCTCATTGAGCAGGAAGCCTGACACGGGGCTCGATCCCAGGACCCTGGGATCATGACCTGAGCCGAAGGCAGACATTTAACTGACAGCCACCAGGCACCTCTATGAATGTTACTCTAATAAAGATTTTTAGGGGTTATACGTATGAAACAGTTTTTGTCAGCATCTATCAATATTATGATAAACTATTTTTAGTGATTTTTAACCTTTGTTAGTAGAGATCAGTGTAAGATATATAGGTTCATAGTATCTGTCTTATTAAGTTTAAGAAAAACTTGATAAATTCTAGTAATAATTCCTTTGAATTACAATTGTCACACGAAGTTGCTATGGAAAAAGTATTATTTATTTCATAATTCAATAAAGTGAATTAGAGCTAAGTTTCCTTAGTGTGGTATATATCAGAACTCTTTGTGTGCCTGATGAAATCATTATTGTAAATCTGTCCAGGACTGTGTTCTTCCTATCTTTTTAGATAAACCAGACTATGAATTTGACTTTCTATTTCAGATATTATGACATTAATATCTTTGGCTCTACATGTGAATTTACATATAATTCTTTAATCATTTATTTTTCAAAATGAAAAACTTCATTCATTAACAGTTGTGTTCCATCTAAGTTTATAATTTTATATTTTATTGTGTTAATGACTTAGTAAGAAATCACTTACGTTTATTTTCCTTAGAGAGTTTTAATTCATGAACAATAAAATTCTGAAAATATTAGGAGTCTTTCCATTTGCCAAGTATATGTTCATTTGGTCTGGAAATTTTATGTATATTGTTTTTCAAATTTAAGAAACTGAAAGCATTACTTAAAATGTTTTGTATATCTTGCCATCTCTTATCTATACATATATCATAAGTTTTAGTTCTGCGGGATGGGCTGTTTAAATATTCTTTGATTAGCTGCATTTTGCTCTGCTGAAAGAGAGAAGGTTCCCAGTAGTCTCTATCCTTTGACATGGGGAAGAACACCTAATGAGATGGAAGAGATCACCACCCACAAAATCCAGAAGTTTTTTTGTCTATGACAACTTCATGAGTGAAGCTGAGAAACATGCTGGTTTTTTTGTTTTTTGTTTTTTGTTTTTTGTTTTTGTTTTTTTTTGACATGAAGTATAACCTCAGTCTGCCCTTTAGATGTTCTGAATATTGATAAAGATCATAAAAAAGACCCTTAGGTAGGCTTGAAAAAAACAGCTGTAAAATAATTAATGCAGCTGAGCTTTTCTGCAGTTATTAGTATTCTGGAAATATCTCACTAAGTTGCATTAGCTTTTTGAAAACTCTGCAACATCTATTTTAAAAATCTGGTCAGTAATCACATCTCTAGTGCATTAAATGTAAAACAAGATCTCTTTAAGAGCCGAATAATACTGTGATACTGCATATAAAAACAATTACATAGTGAAATTGTTAGGGTGAAATAAGGAAATACAATGAAATACATTTCTGAGTAATTTTTGTAACAGTGAATCTTTCACTGAAGCGTATAAATGGACACCAGCACTCCTGAGTTTGTGCTGAAGGCCTACAACTTTCTCCTTTCAGCTGATTGATTTTGAATTTTTCAAACTGATTAATGTTTTCATTTGAATGGTAATGCTGACTTTGCAGAAGATGTGATCTTTTAATTAGCAGATGCTGAGATTAGCATTAGGGCTGAACATTAATTAGCATTTGTTCTTACAGTACAAGAGCACAGACAGAGTGCTGCAGCAAACAGAGCTCCCATGTTTTCTTTACATTGCCTCTTTAGATCTTCCTTATGAGAGAGGCTACAAATTATCGATACACTCAATTACGATGTCACCGAAAACATTCCAACAAGTTGAAGATTCACTTAAGAGCAAAATATTTCCAATTCCCTTATACTATCTGTGTATACTTAGGATTGTTTTCAGGGTTTATCTAAATATTTTATAGCAGAACTTAAGCATGATTTAGTGAAAGGGTAAATTCTTATTTATATTGTATAAAAGTCATGGGTCTTGGTTTCCAGATTGTGCTTATTTCAGTAACACCCATTCTATTTTCAAAGCTATTTTAAGAATCAACTTAAAATTGATGAGCCCCAACTAGAGACATAGAGTTGAAGGGGTTAAGGACTAGGGTTTGGGTTCAGGCAAACCTAGATTCAAATCCTTTCTATGCCACTTCCTAGGGCATATTATTTGACAGTTCATTTCTCAGTGTCCTTATCTATAATATGAGGATTGTAATAGAATTATCATGAAGATTAATACTGGTATTTTATATAAAGCACATAGTGTATGTTAATAATGAGTAACTATCACTGTTTTTTTTTTTAAGATTTTATTTATTTATTTGACAGAGAGAGACACAGCGAGAGAGGGAACACAAGCAGGGAGAGTGGGAGAGGGTGAAGCAGGCTTCCCGCTGAGCAGGGAGCCTGATGCGGGGCTCGATCCCAGGACCCTGGGATCATGACCTGAGCCGAAGGCAGACGCTTAACGACTGAGCCACCCAGGCGCCCCTAACTATCACTGTTTTTAAAAACCTACCATGTGTATTAAGTAATATTCATTCTCATTATGACCTACATTTAAAAATAAAGAACAATGATTTACTTTAGCTTAGTTAAGCTTAGCAAAGAAAATAATTAAAGACCTATAGAGTAACTTAATCCCCTTAAAATAAATACGTCCTCATATTCCAGACAGTCAGGCTTTTTGTATTATCTGTGAGCAGCATGTCTGCCTCTGCTTCCTCTCCAGAAAGCCTTTTCCTGTTATCTGTATCTGTTCTAGCTCTTCTTTATTTAGGAATTCTTATGGACAGATTGAAGTGTCCTTTTTACAACTTCTGCCAAGGATTGGCTTTTTGTTGTTGTTGTTGTTCTTCTTTTTTGATATAAATGGTTTCCACAACAAATGGTAGGGGGGAAAAAGTCAAAGCACGAATGATGAAATATTCATACAAATTCAAGGCAGATTGTCCGCATATACCATGTTGGGCTATATTTTTAGGTTGGAGGTAGAGTGGGGTGATATTTTAAAGGGATGTAAACATGTGGCTGACTGCTTAATATATATCAATCTTCAACCTGATGAGACTTCAGCTAGTAGCATTTGAAGAGAAAATTATTGCTGATTCCTAGTGCCCAGAGAAACACGGTCCTATATGGATTCTTTTTTTTTTTTTTTTTTAAACTAGTGGTGGCATTTAAAATTGCCCTACAGTAAGTGCATTTACATTTGTTACTATGGATGTTACTCTCTCCCAGGAGACCTCAAACAGAACACTTAAACTCTGAGTGAGCAGGGTAATTGATGGTCTGTATCTGTGTCCCCACTGTTTGCTGCCTACCCACTTAAATACAAGCAGAAAGAGTAACAAATAAGTCAAAGTAGATTTACAGGGGAAAAAAAAAACAACAGAAGAAGAAGCAGCAGCAGCAAGATATAATACTTTATTGCTATGAGAGTTTAAGTGGTGCTTGAATGTAATGAAATTTTAACATGAAGAAAAAGTAAGATTTTCTTTCAGGGTATCACTTATTGGAAATAGGTAAAACAAAATATGGCATTGAAGTAGGAGAGTTGTTACTTTAGAATTAGAAAATAGTTAAATACATTCTTGAGAACTGGCAGTTTTAAGTGCATAAACTAATGTCTGTTTCCTTTCTTATGTTTTTAGCTGAGTATCAGAAGATAGCAAGGCCGTTGAATATTTGCAAACCACTTTAGTTAATTTTTCAGACCTAATTAATTTGGGTGTTTCCCCAACTGATCTTCCAAGATCTCCTTTTCTTATCTCCAAGCAGGACCTTCTGTTCCACAAGTTTAATATAAAGAAAAGTTCACCTTTCAAATAGAATTTACTTGAAGATATTTAAAATAGATGTAAAGATCTTTATACATTTTTTTATTTTAGTGCTGAAAGAAAATTTTGTTGAATAGGTGGCAGTTTTCTGTGTTTACTACCTCTCTTATTAGCAAATTTTAGGAAAGTTCAATAGATCTATGGAGCTATATACAGATATTTTGATCGGGATATAGTCATGAGCTACCAGCAGCATTTCCATAAATGCTCATTTCTTCTTAATGTATTCCAAAAGATGTATTTTTTTTTTTTTTGGTTTGTGCATTTACTTGTTTAATGTAAGTTTCATGAGAGATAAATCTAATTTATCTTGTTCATTACAGCTTTATGCCTAGTACATGCTTGTCAAATATTTGTTGAATGAATTAGTGAAAGGTTTTGTTGACCCTAATGATAGGTATGATTTTAGTGGATATTATATCTATGCATAATATATAATACTTATTGAGCACTTAACTATTTGGTCTTTATGTTCATATTTCATTTAAATCATACAAATTATGTTGTGTTATACTTATCTTTAAGTGAAAAAAAAAACTGTATCTTTAGACACACACATCCATACCAATCATATATGGTAAGATTTATAGTGAGAGTATAAATCTTTGATAATTTCTAGGAATAGTCTGATAAATTATTAATGGAGCATATATAGCTTGTGTTGGGCCTTAAAGGATAGAAATAATTTAGGGATGAGATGAATAAAGAGATAGACTGGTTCGATAAAGATGACAAAGACATTTATGGTAGTTTTGTAAATGTTTAGGGTAAAATAGATTCCAGAAGATCTTGAATGACAGGCGTAGTGTTAATATGTTGTCTGGAAATTGGACATCACGTAGATTCTTGAACTAGGCATCAATATATTAAAAGTACTTTCATCAATACCTATTTAGCCAGATTAATCTACAAGTGGCTTGGAAATACTTTTGAAGGAGATTACTTTTCTTATTTTTAGGAACGGTATTATAAAGAAAAATATGTTTAGTTGTGTTTTTCATATTTGATTTTCATAAAATTTGTAAGTTATTTATAAACAGAATCTGTAGATTTTTCCTAACTACTCTGTCTTCTGTCCCTGTTCATTTTTTACCTGGGCCTTTCTGAGATTTTAGTAAACATCAACATATTTATCACATGGTTGCAGCATAATGTATCGATTATTTAAAATTGTGAGAACAAAAATACAAATTATATATACCATTTACTCTTAGTATAGTGTGAATTTTGTATTCTCTTATTTTGCTTAGCAGTGTACTATTAGAGAGAAGTAGGTTTTATAGTTCATAGTTTATCTAAATATTAAAATTTTTGTATTTGCTATGGTAGGTGACATGATTTGGATATCAGAATATTATCTGATCATGTAACTCCTTGCTCATCTCTCTCACCTCGCCCCCACTTTTCCTGAGCAACATTCAGTTATGATTTTATTTGCTTGATTACCTGTTTAATATCTAACTCTTTGCACCAATTATAACCTCAATGAGGATGAGGATTATGTCTCTTACGTTGCACTGCTATGCCTCCAGTCCCTGCAGAGGACCAGGCATATAGCTGGTGTTTATTAAGTATTTGTTAAATGAAGTGAATGACTGTTCTCCAGACTGACGAAGTTTTGCTTCAGTGTTTTTCGAACACGTAGGATTGTTAATTGCCAGAAGGAAGCCTGTGCATAGCTCTGAGAGTGCCTGTGAAATTTTCTTTCTTTATTCTGTTATCTCATACATTGATTTATATTTGAAACAAAGGACATTTGCTTTATTTTAAACATTAAATCTTTTATCTATATGTAAGCATAAAATTAGGATTAATGTGAAATCCCAAGAAAAACCAGGACCTAGGTTTATCAGCAAGGAGCTTTCCATTGAAACAGTTGCATGCATTTTTCATGAATATTAGAACTAGCAGTGCAGAAAATACAGAGAAATTCCCAGTGCATGAGTTATCTTTGCCTGAAGGCTGTTGGCTAACGGTTTCCCCTGAACTGTTTAGGAATGTATTCTTATTTGTTGGGTAAATAGAATGTATGTGATGATTTCATTTTTGCAGACTGTCATTCTCTTCATACTTCATAAACACATTGTTTAATTTTAATATTTTAACATTAAGGAATATATGACTTTTGGAATTTAATTTAACAGACAATTATCAAACAGCTCTGTGCAAGGCACTATTTAAAGGGCCTACCAGTAATGAATTGTCTTGGGGTTTAAGGAGTTTATTTGTAAACTGGTGAGGAAATGGGGCAAGTGCTATAACCAAATACAAGGTACCATGAGAACATTGAGGAGAAACATGTAATTTCAACAAGGGAATCAGTTAAATTATCACTGAAATAGATGATATAAGAGATGAACATTTAAGGATAGGTATAATTTCAGAAAGCGAATTGGTAACACCGTGACCCCACTGTGTGTTTGGTGTAGGAGTTGAATTCAAACCAAGTGGGAAATAAATACAAGCATCAGGTAGAGATTCAACTATTTACCTTATTTTTGGTAGATCTCAATTAGAAACCATAGTCTGGATCTGCACCAAATGGTTTTCCAAATACTTTTCCCCTAGAGTTAAACTTGTCCACACCTAGAGAGAAAAGAGACCCAGATCATGGACAGATGGTGACTTTTTACACCTTTCTCTTGCTAAATTGAAGAAAGTAGATGCATTGACAGACTCTTGAGGTCTGCCCTACCATGTAATTTCTGCTTCTCTCCTGGGCAGCAGTGACTAAGTAATGAAGAGATTGTCTAATGTGTTTTTCTCTTGGGAGTAGAAGTTTCTGCATGAGAGAGCATTGGGGTTCCTCCTAACAATATATATCTTAATAGAAACTGGCTTAAGTTTTATTTATTTATTTATTTTATTTTTTTTTATTTTTTTAAAGATTTTATTTATTTATTCATGAGAGACAGAGAGAGAGAGAGAGAGGCAGAGGGAGAAGCAGGCTCCCAAGGAGCAGGGAGCCCGATGCGGGACTCGATCCCAGGACCCTGAGATCATGACCTGAGCCGAAGGCAGATGCTTAACCATCTGAGCCACCCAGGCGCCCCTGGCTTAAGTTTTAAATGATACAAACTTAAAATATTTAAATAAGGCCTTTTTAGTTCTAATAGTGGCTTTTGTTTAAAGGCATCATTTAGGTTTGAAGGGAAAGTATTAAATTTCCATTCTAGTTCCCCTTCTTTCAAGGATCTTTAAAGGGAAATCATGTTTATATTAGTAGAAATCTTTGGCAAATAGTATTAAAAGGCTATTATGTCTGATTTGTGAATGAAACCCAAGGTTGATTTTAATACCACATCATAAAATAAGTTAAAGGACATTATTTCACTGTGCAATCTAATAAAGCTAACCACATTATTAAGATTGATTTAAATTCAATTTTACTTTACTACTAAAATATTTTATTTTATTTTATTTTATTTTAAAGATTTTATTTATTTATTTGACAGAGAGAGAGACAGCTAGAGAGGGAACACAAGCAGGGGGAGTGGGAGAGGGAGAAGCAGGCTTCCCGTCGGGCAGGGAGCCCGATGCGGGGCTCGATCCCAGGACCCTGGGATCATGACCTGAGCCGAAGGCAGACGCTGAACGACTGAGCCACCCAGGTGCCCCATACTTTACTATTAAAATATTTTAATGAAATACTAGCCTTGGACTTTTTTTGTTTCTTTTCTGTAGTGAACGTAAATTTGTATTGGCGACTTTAAGTACAGTTCATTGATAGAATGCAAAGGTTAGGATTGTTTGTTGCTATCTAGATGTACCTAACTTTCCCAATCTGTCATATTTTATAGCTCAAATATTTGTGGATTATGGATTTCAGTGTGAGACCTTTGGCTGTGAAAGTTTATTAGCTGACTCCAGTTACATTGATTTATGCAGTATTAAATATGATGAAAGGGGAGCGATTCTGTGTTACTGATCAGCAAACAGATTGGGAACTAGACTTGTATTGCAGGTCATCCTCTCTCTGGGGAATATTTTCCTTATAAAAATGTTTACTTGATATAACTGCTTGTTTGATAGAATAGAAATAAAAGTCCCTTAAATAGTATTATGGAAGAGTTGCAGAACCTGTTTTTCTTTTTCTGTGAGGCCTGAGTAACTATACAGGTAATAAATAAACATAAAACTGATGATTCTCTTTCTCTCTTTAAATAGATATATGCATATGTAAGTATATGAACAGTATATTCTATTATGTGAGTTTAAATCTCTAACAGTGAGAAAATAAAACTAGCATTTAATCTTTTAGGGTTATTGTGCCGTAACAAAATAAACTCATAAAATAGAGCCAAATAAAACTTATTCTTGGTTTTCTTGCTATGGAACGGATGTATCCTGAGTCGATAATTGGAAACACACAGATGGAATCAGCCTCCATAAAAACACAGTCTGGAACTTGGTAGAACGTATGGACTCTGGTGGACATGGAGTGATACTAGGAATATTATACAGTGGCTGGAGAAGTAGGCAGCCAGATTAATCTTCACCTAAACGTTTGCACTTAACACTCTGATATGGCTTCACTGGATGACTCTTTTATTTCCACCACTCATCTTTGCTTATTATGCCATATACTCAGTGTTCTTTTTTTTTTTTTTTTTAATAAAAGATCTTCTGTGTAGAGAGAAGTGAAGGGTTTAGTAAAAGAGGGTACTCTCCGTAATCCTCTCCTTGCCCCCCTACTCTTCCCAGATACTGGTGTGAATTGGGCTGTTAGACCAGTAAGTGGGTTAGGGCAGAGACAGCATCCTGGACGTTCTTTCCTTCTCATCCTTTTCTGTCTGAAGCACATTCAATTTTGCTGTCCTTACTTCTGCTTTCCTTGCCAGACTGTCAAGGACAGCTGAAGAAAAATCAAATAGACTTGTGGATCAGTGCTATTACACATGTAAGGTTTTTAGCCTCAGCGGAAGCTTGAGTACTGCTCAGCAAATCCTTTCACTGTCTCCCAGTCAGCTCCCTCTCCCATCTATCATGCTCTTGTATTTGCATGTGCTATTCTTTTCAGAAATAACTTTGTAAAAAGTTCCTTTTCAGATAAACCCTAGTCATCCTTCAAGACCATCTGGAATGTTAGCTCAGTTTATGAAGCCCATCTTCGTCCTGCCACTTCCTCCTGCCCATCTTCTCATGTCTAGTTACCAGCAGAGCAGGTTTCTTTCACTTTTCAGCATATCACAAGTAGTATTGTTGTTAGTGTTTATACCTTTCTGTCCCACATGCATTTAATAGAGGCCATGTCCATGCCTCATTAATTGTTGTCAACTATGTGCCACGTACTGGGCTAGACGACATTGCAGGTTTGCTAGGTAAATAAATGCCTGAGAAATTGTGATCAGTCTCAAAATGCAGTCTGCTGGAGAAGCCAGAGGCATTAGCTTAAGATTTGTCACAAATATCTTCCTGTTGATAATTAGCATACTTTAATTAATTTTTAGATTTTATTTATTTATTTATTCTAGAGAGAGAGTGTGCATGAACAGGGGGAGGGACAGAGGGAGAGGGAGAGAGAATCTCAGGCAGACTCCATGCTGAGCGTGGAGCCCCAGGGGGCTGATCCTGTGACCCTGGAGATTCGCAGCCCAGAGATCAGGATCCTACCTGAAATCAAGTCAGGTGCTCAACCAACTGAGCCACCCAGCTGGTTTAATATATTTAATATTTTAAAAACATAATATTAAATTTATATTTAAAATAAATAATACTTTATTTTAAATGCATCACTATGGGGGCTCCTGGGTGGCTCAGTTGGTTAAGTGTCTGCCTTTGGCTCAGGTCATGATCCCGGGGTTCTGGGATTGAGTCCCTCATCAAGCTCCTTGCTCAGTAGGGAGCCTGCTTCTCCCTCTGCCTCTGCCTGCCACTCCCCCTGCTTGCTCTCTGTCAAATAAATAAATAAAAATCTTTAAAAAAATAAATAAATACATCACTACATAGTAATAGCATTAAGTGGTAAACAGATGGAAGGGTGAGAAAATAGTTCAAAAGATAGTTTTCCTACTTTCAGATAGGGCAATAAAATACCTTCAAGCAGATACCGGTTTTGTTGGTTTTGTTTGTTTGTTTGTTTGTTTATTTATTTATTATTTTAGAGAGAGCAGGTGGGCCCCAGTGTGTGTGTGAGTTGGGGAGGGACAGAGGGAGAGGGATAGGGAGGAGAAGCAGACTCCCTGCTCAGCTCGGAGCCCAAAGCGGGGCTCCTTTTTTCCATCTGGAGATCACCAACTGAGCCAAAACCAAGAGTCCCACACTTAACGGACTGAGCCCCCTGGGTGCCCCCCCTTATTTTTTGTAAGCAGTTTCTCAGGTTCTAGGCTACCATAATTTCTGTGAGTAGTTCCTGCCACAATTTGTTAGCGTAGATAGATGTGTTTACCACATGTATCAGCTTTCTCTGGTTCTTTTTTTTTTAAATTTTACTTAATTAACATACATCTCTGTGATTCTTCTCCCCCACCATCACCTCTTCTCTTTGCTACTCTGTTGCTCCTAACCAAGGCTCCCTTCTACATAAAATCTACAACTCTTCAGATCTCATTTTCCTCAGCCATCTGCCAGCCTTGAAGCAACAGCTGATTTTTGTTACATAGTGAAAGGGCGGGGTCATTGGTTCGCAGCTGCCAAGCCTCTGGTTCTTTTCCCTCACCACCTTGAAAACCCAAGTCCCTTATTACATAAAGTAGCCCAGCTGCTCTCTATCTTGTAACAGGTGATCAGGGAAGAGTTTTCTGTAAGATGATTAATAGTGGGACTAGTCTGGGGGAAGCTAGATGGTGCCTCGCAGAATTTATGTCAAGCATCAGGGGTGAGTTTAGTCACTGCTATATTGTTGCACATTTGGGACTCTTAAAGGCTGTTATTTTATGAAAAAGTTTGCAAACTTTCAGGACCTGACTATTTGCATATGCCCAACATTGTTTAGTTTTGCCATACACTTAAATATATATGTAGGTTGGAACTTAACAGTATTGGCTTTGAAGATGTCCTGGTCTGATACAAATTTCACTTGTTCTCATGTGTCTTATTTTTTTCATGTTATTATTTTAATTTTGTTTTGTCCAGAACAAGTGACGATTCACTACACTCAAAATAATAGATTTATGCCAATAACCCTTTTCCTGTATAACACTTTTAACCAAAATGAGGTTTTAATTATTTTTTAATTTTAAATTTGTTATTTTTACTTATATTTAGTAATGGATCAGAATTGGGATGAGTGCTTTTGGCTAGGATTACCTCTTCTATGGTATCAAATGTTATCATGTGCTTATGGGAAAGATACTCAATTTACAATATGTAAGACAAGACAAATTGAATGCTGCTACTAATAGGTTATCTTTCGTGCAAATACCATATATGATAATATAACAATGTGAGATTGAGTTTTTTAAAAAAATAAGTAATTTTCTACTATGTGGTTTAGTTTCAGATGTCTTTATTATGAGCACATTGCCTTTCAAAGCATGATGAAAAGTATTTTGTAGTTTCACCTAAATTTATTTAGCTAATAATTTAACATATATTTATTGAGTTCCAGACACTGAGCTACATCCTGGGGATAGAGAGGTGAATACAACACACAAAGAGCCTTCACTGTATTCTGTTCAGTTCAGGGGTACTTTTATAAGTAGAAATCTTGCCTATATACTCTTTCCTATAGGCAGACCAAAATGTATATGTGCAATTTGTGTGCTGTAAACCCTGTAAAATGTTTAGCTCTTTTCTGAAAGTTCATGGGGCATTCACTTTTTTACAATACAAATTGTAAAACTTAGGTGGGTTTTAAATACCTTATCTGCAGTTTGTGATGGGAGTTAAAAATATTTCGAAGGGCTTATTTTCCACCATAGTTCCCAACTATTGCCATAATTCACAGTTGTCTTTTTCCCTGCCTCAGAATGGTATTGAAGTATTGACTCTTTTCTGGCAAATTTCAGTCAGTTGCAGGTGCTTCTGGTTGAATAACAGAATAGTAATTCTGCTATCATTTACATCCTGTAAAGTTTTATCTTTTAATACATTTTCACATTAAAAATCTGATTGTATCCTCCCAACTTCCCTGCAATTTCTTAGATAATAAAATAATATTCAAAGATGTCAATAATAATAATAATAATAATAGCTGTCATTTATAGGTCAGGAACAAATGTTGGTCAGGAGTAAAATCAGGAACTATGGACTATAGAGTCCATGGAAGTTATATGTTATTAACTTATTTTTACAGTTAAGAAAATTGAAGTTCAGGCATGAAAAATGCCTTTCCTATATTGCCTGGCTCCTCAAGATTTGAACCCCCAGATCTGCCTGTAAAACTTTCTTGGCATGTGTTTTTGCCATACCATTGTGTCACTCTTGAATGAATTAACTGATATCATTCAGCCAGTTATTACCAGTGCTAGAATATCCACATCTCATGGAACATAAACCAGTGCATCATTCACTGACTCATGATTCATTTGAAAATTATGTATTGCATGCTGACCCTATTACGTTTCCTTGCTCACACAGTTAATAACAAAGAAACTGATTTGAATATTGTTTATTAGTAATGCTTTAAAGAAACATGAAACCATTCACAACAAAGTTAGTTTGATTTATGTTTTAGAGCTATTCTATTTACTCCAGACTTTCCCCCACCACAAGGAGAATATAGTGACTTAGTTTGAATGCCATTTAAAGTTTTAAAGGGGCAAAGGGCTATGCGGCTATGCGTGTGAAAGGCAGTGTTGACTCACTGAATGGAAACATTCTCATTTACTTGTCTTTGCTTCTTTAACAGAGCAAGTGCTACTGTAGAGTAAAATTTTTTTTGTCATTCTTATAGATTCTCAGATTATCTTCTAAAGCAGACCTATGGTGAGTTGTTGAAATGCTTCATTTCAGAAAGTTACATATGACTAGGCTTGCTCCAAATTGAAAAGTTAAATTAAATTACTATTCATGTAACATTTCTTTCCAAGTATTGAGTTTGATTTCCATTACTCACTAAGCAGCTCATCAGTGATTTTATTTCTACTGTCTTAGTCCATTTATTGTTTATTTAAAGTACTTTAAAAAACACATTTCACTGCTATTTTATAATCAGTTTATGACATAGCAAATACTGGGTTAATATTGAAATATTGATTGTTTTATCTTTCGGTATAATTTGATTTGCAGTAAAACCTAATCTGACATGATTTATTTGTGAGTTGATGACAAATGTGTTGAAATGGTTAATAGCTAGAGCATCGAAAATTAGCTATCTTACACTTGTCTAGAATACTCTTTTCTTTGAGACACTAACAATTTTTCTTTTACCAGCACATCTAATCAATTTCAAAGTGAAGAAAAATAAAGCCTGAGCCAGTTTTGAAAATTATTCCTCCTTGAAATGTTCTGAGTGCTGGAATTTATTTTACAGTTCCAGCTAAGCAGGCTTCTAGACTGAAAAGAAGGGAATGAATAGTGTCTAAATCTGCTTTAGGAGTGAGCTTGTTTATCGAGCTACACCTCATTTTCCTTTATCTGTCACTGCGTAAATAATAGGTAGAATTTCTTGGTTGGTTGTATTCTACGTGCACAGCATAAAGCTTAGAGTCGACTAACTGTAGCATTTCTGATTCTTCTTTAAGCTATCTTTTTTTTTTTGCTAAGCTCCTTTCCCCATCTCACCTCCCTGCCTGCAATATGATCCAAACAGAATTATGCAGTTTAGACAATTATGGTCTTCAGTGTCTATCTTTAAATTTGTACATTCAGTCTTGAAGTATAAGTCTTTTGCAAGATGAAATAGAAATTACAGTAAGGTAGACTATTAGGTATACATTGATTTTTTTTTTTTTAAGGAGTTTTCTACATTTTGTTTGGCAACAGTTTTCTGTAAAAGTAATATATTAGTAAGGATTAGCTGTGTTGCACAGCATTTATCAAAACATCCAACACATTAGGAAGTTTATTTCTCTGTATTGGAAAAGAAGTTTTATCAGTAGGCAATGCATGGCTCTATGTTGTCTTCATGATTTTGGAGAGCAAGGCTTCTGCTTCCTTCAATATTTTGGCTCTGACTGTCATTCTCAGGATCTCCACATGTTACAAGATGGCTTCTGGAGCCCTAGCTATCTCATCTACATTCCATATTGCAGGAAGGAAGGAAGCCAAGCAGGGAGGACAAAAGGAATGCATTTTCCAGCTGAATCTGCAGCCTTCCAGGGAATTCCATATAACACTTACATGTATCATTAGCCTGAACTTAATAACATGGCCACACATAGCTGAAAGAGTAGTTGGGAAGCCTAGTCTTTAACGGGGTGCATTGCCCCATTAAATAAAATAAAGAAAAAAGAAGAAAATGGATATTATGTGCAGCTAGCAATTATGTGCAGCTATACATGATGCAGCAATATATACGTGATGGTTATCTCTCCAGTTTTCAGTTTCCTCATCTGTAAATGAGAAAAACTGACTGCTCATGGTGTTTGTATGAGGGTTAAAGGGGATATTGCATGAATGGTACTTTGTCCTGAAACACAGTAAATATCACCGTGGTTGCTTTTCTAATTCTCATTTCCCTTATCATTACTGTAACATTAAGGCAGTAGGAAGTCTCGAGGCTTTATGGACACTTATGATAGGATGATCCACATTAACTTGTGAATTATTTCACTTTCGAGACTAATATGTGCTTTGTTTGCAATTGGTGTCTCCTTGTGTTGTCTCTTTTCTGTAATGCCTTATACAACATGGGCACTTTTGGCTTCATGCTCTATGTGTATGAGAACTGGGGAGTAGTCACTATTTGAAGTGGAAAAGGATTAGCCACAGCAGTGATTCTTCTGAAATTTTGGGAACTACTGAGTTCACGGAAATAATCAATCTACCTAAAGAAGAGCAGAAACTCTTTAGTAAAGGGCTCTATGTGGGGGTCAGAAAAGAATGGCCTTGGACAAGTCACCTGGCTCTTCCCCTTTTCAAAGGAAGGACTGGATTGGCTGATCTCTGAGATCCTCCTTGCTTTTTAAATAATACGACTGTGAGAATTTTATTCTCTTTAGATCTTTAAAGGTCAATTAGGTTCTTGTGGTGTTTGCTACCTTTTATATGAAGATGTATAGTGAGGGCCTTAGCTGGTGGGCTTTAAGGAACCTTTACAATTTTACACTGATGATTTTTGCAGCCTGAGATGCTAAATTCTTTGTTTTCCTCTCTTGAATTCTACGCATTGCAGATTATTCAAACTTGAGCTGGTCCAAGTAAATACTCAGAATGAAATAGTTTAGTGATACTTACATTAATACTTTTTTTTAACTGTTATAAAATGACTTTGAGATTATACATTATTGTCCTTTACATAATGCCTTTTTGATATGAAAAATGAACAGTCCTTTTTTTTTTCCCTCTCAAATGAGCAGTGCTTTCCTAATAACTGAGCTCTCCCAGTAACTCCAGGTAAATACTTATTCTGGTATTTGTTAGTTCTGGGTCTTTGGGGAGATTACTTATACTCTCAAAGACTTAGTTTCCTCATCTGTAGACAGGGGAATATTTATTATACTTGTTTTATAGGTCTGTAAGGGAGAGTTTGTACTGCTCTTTGTACTACCACTTTTACTATTCTGGAAATAGGCTTAGATAGCCAGCTAATTTAGGGTAATTGCCCATTTATCTATCACTACATAACAAACTATCCCAAATCTAAATGTCATAAAACAACAACCGTTTTATTATGGTCACAAATTTTGTGGTCAGAATTCTGACTGGGCATGAAGGTGACAACGTTATCTCTGCTTCACAGTTGTCTGAGGCCTCAATGGGGAAGATTCTGAGGCTGTGGGTGTCTCAGTTCTGAGGCCTGGATCATCTGGAGGCTCCTTCACTCACAAGTCTGCTTTCTGGGCTGTGGTGACTTGAAGGCTGTGTCCAGCTGGACTGTTGACTAGAGAACCTATGCATGGCCTCTCCATGTGGCTTGGACTTCTCCCAGCATGACAGCTGTGTTTGGAGGGGGAACATTCTGAGATGGAGTGTTCCAAGGAACCAGGAGGAAGCTGCATGGCATTTTATGACCTCCCTTCAGAAGGCACATAGCGTTACTCCTGCCACATTCTATTAGTTGAAGCACTCACAAGCCCTCCCAGGTTCAAGGGGAGGGGACATAAACCTTATGTGTCATTGGAAGGAGTGTCAAAGAACTTGGGGCCATCTCCAGCGCCTTACTGTTCCTTGTAGAAGAATGAGAGGTGACAAAGAATAAACATGATTTTGTTTGAAAATAGTTTTTCTGTAAATTATTCTCAAAAGTAATGTAACTCTAATCTGTCACCCTGTAATAAGCAGTTAAATGTTTCATCAGAGGCCTAAAATCACTGTAAATGTAATCTTAGTTTATAATCCTGCTAATCTTGGACCTTTACACTCTCAACACAAGGATGAATCTTCTTTTAAAAAAGTTTAAAAGTCATTGTAGTTCTCAGGCAGACAGACATTACTTTTCTTATATAGAAGATTTTCTAAGGTTTTTATGAAGATTGAATTGCCTAATATTAAAACACTTAGAACAAGTACCAAGTAAAAGGCCAAGTCCAATATAAATGTTCATTTAAAATGCCATAGGAGGGGTGCCTGGCTGGGTCAGTCGTTAAGTGTCTGCCTTCGGCTCAGGTCATGATCCCAGGGTCCTGGGATCCACCCCCGCACTGGGCTCCCTGCTCAGCGGGAAGCCTGCTTCTCCCTCTCCCACTCCCCCTGCTTGTGTTCCCTCTCTCACTGTGTCTCTCTCTCGGTCAATTGAATAAATAAATAAAATCTTTAAAAAAAAAAATAAGTAAAATGGCATAGGAATGATAGGAAGTAAATAATTCTTATATCAATATAATATTTACCAATATAGTACCACTGAGATTATTACTATAATATTTTGTCAAAAGATTTGAAAAACAAAAGTGACCAATGAATTTATTTTAAAGGTCAAAATCCATTGTCAACAAATTAGTGATTCACATTTTTAAAGACAGTGAATGAACATTCTTTTTTTAAAGGTGTGTACTTGCATTTATATTTCAGATGTGAATATCTCATTAATTTTCCAAACTGATCTGTTATCTATTTGGAAGCAACAACATATCATCAGACTTAGTTCTAATAGCTCACTTGTTCAGATTGTTGTATTTTGAATTATTTCTTATTTGTATTTCAGTTGTCTCAAATTAAATGGGGCCCTGAAAGCTTATTTCAAAAACTGGGATTATAGCACCCAGTGATTAATGATACCATTGTAAACCTATTAAAAGCAAAAAGGAAACATATTAATGACCATACTCTTTTTTGCTTACTATCAAGCCTGCTTTCATTTTTATATATAGTGACCTCATACTAGGAGCACCTTGCATTAGTAGGAGTCTAAAAATTATTTGAATAGTCAGGGTAAATACACCTTTTCTTGATTCTTTTCCTCCTCTGAGTGAAGTGAGGACACAGAGTTTGAAGTGTGTCATGCTTATTTTTTTAGTTATTTATTCTCAGTCTAAGCCAGTTATATGAGCAGCCCTCATATAACTTTACAGTTAACTTTGTAAATCATTCAGGAATCTTACTCCTTTCTCAAAATATACCTGGGCCTTTAGGCATGAGTCTACAGGTGATTGCTCCTGGATGTTTGCCTAAAGATGATTTAGAAAATTGGTTGGAAGCTTTGCTGTTCCCCAGCTATCAAAAATTAACCTGCCAGAAATTTGCAGACATGGCAACATTATGTTAATGATTCTGACTCATGCACAAGACTTTTTTTTTTTTTTTAAGCTGGCTATTCCAAATTCCAAAGATTCAGCATTTATTATTTGGTAATTTACTCTTGTATTTGCACTATGAATAGGACATCCATTACCAGCCTCCTTGATTGTCTCTGGGGTGTTGGCTTAGTGTATTTATTGGAGGCAAGTAACCAGTGTTCTCTTACTCTCGTGGTGAACATAGTTCTCATTTGCTGGGAAAAAAGAGAGGAAAATCTTTGAACCAAAGACTGAACCCCAAGAGGGACTGCTGTCTGATTTCCAAACAGGCCAGGGAATATATTATGGTGCGGGCTCCCCTTGGGTATTCATTAAAACATCCTGATTGGGTCACAGGGGTGAGAGCTGAGGGAGCTGAGATGGGCCTAGTTTGTGAAATATACACAACTTTGTTTATATGTTCAGTTTCACTCATATTTGCATGACTTAGAATATAGCCACAGCCTTTCTGTAAGTTTATAAATTACTAAATTCATTGCTAGAAGTATTATGTACTTTATAATTAAAGTAAATTTCTAATGCTTTGAAATTTTATGTATAAATTAGTTCATTCTTAAATTGAACCAGATGATCTCCAGAGGCTTTTGTAGCTCTCAATCCCTATGATTCTGTGATCCTGATTGTTTTTCTAAAGGAAAGCCTCCAGTTTTATTTTTTACCTTTGCTTAATTCCAAGTATAAACATTAAGCTGATCAAAGTGCTGCATAATCAAGTAGCATTATCAATACTAAAATATGGTTGAGAAGAGGAAAGCTTTCTACTGTTAGCTTTTCTTATTTTAACCACTTCTCAACCTCACTGCGCCTTTTTTTCTGCCCAGTTACATTTTTATGTCCATTCAGAATCTTTGGGTTTAGTCTGAGTGTGTAAGAAGGGTTGGCTGATCTGCCTCCATTCCCTCCCTCATGTAGAAGTGTGGTCCAGTTCTTTAGAAGTTTGAAATCTGGGATCCTAAATTCAGAAGCTTCAAAGGGCCAAGCAGAAATCCTTAAGAAGTTAGGTGTATATTGTGTACATGTGGCCAGATTCTCAGATTATTTTTCGAGAAACCAGAAACCCAGGTTTTATTGTTAAATACTCCACTTTCTTAGTGCTGTTTAAAATTATTTTAAAACTCCTAAGGAGAAGAAAAAGAAAGGAGTAAAAGTGATGCGACTCTGTAAGACC
Source organism: Halichoerus grypus (assembly GCF_964656455.1). NCBI lineage: Eukaryota > Metazoa > Chordata > Mammalia > Carnivora > Phocidae > Halichoerus > Halichoerus grypus. The sequence goes on from NC_135714.1 coordinate 48,654,606, forward strand.
AAGTCTATTAGTTCTTACAACCATCACTTTACATCAGGCATGTTCTTCAGCTTCATGCTGATAGATAATCTGTTGTGAATCGCTCTCCAAATAGACTCCTCCCCTTGGGGGATCTCCACCTCTCACTGCTATGTTGTAGGAGTGTGAACTTGCCTGGGAACTATAACTATCCCTGGATTTTGACAAAAGTTCCTCAGCGGTAGTTACCATGCTTACTATATTTCAGAATGACTTTCTGTCTCCTGAACGAACATCAGGTTTACAGGCATCCAGGAGAGATAGATGTTGACCCTCTGGTTATCCACATACTCAAAATTCTTCCTTTTTGCCCGTTACTTTTCTTTCTCATGAATCAGCCCAGATTGTTTTATCTGTTTTCTGATTTATTCTTTATCTTTCAGAGTCCTCACTGCGCTTGACTCAGTTCACATCTCAGCTCTAGTAGTTCCCTTCTTACTACCTTTTCATCACTGTCAATACATACCCCTTATCACTTTTAACGTTAATTAAAACGTTAATTAACGCACTTTTTACGTTAATATGAAGAATGGGATGGATAATGTACACAAAGTAATTAAAAGTGTAACGTAAATATAGTGACCACATATTAGGTTAGAGAGCAGTGCTGTGGGCTGGTATGAGAGTGACATTACCTGACTGCGGAATCCATTTGTTGTTGGCAGTCCGGGTGGATAGCCTGTGGGTCTTGAACGCAGACTTGCTCGCTTCTGTGAAATTTTAAAGTGGAAAATTCTCAAGAAAAGAGCTTCTGTTCTGAAGTAGCTCTTATGGCACAGAAGTTATAGTCTACATAGACTGGTGCTCTAGAGGCCCTGAAATGATTCAGCTGGTTCCTTTATGAAATGGTTTTCGGGTTCCTCTTTCAAACGTCAGTTTGATTTTTGTCTATTTTCTAATGTATGGACACGACTGTCATGAGTGATCTTGCCTGTCGCCTTGTTAAGACCAGTTAAACTCTGTCTTACGCATTTCCCTGCTGTATATGTCTGGTAGGTTCTGAAAGGATGATGTTATAGTGAGAGATGCCATTTTTGATTATTTACTCTGAGGGAGATGTGCATTATTGTCTTATGTTGTCCTGGGAATCTATTAAATGCATTTATTTTTTCACAACAATGTTATGAAGAGGGGCTGTTATTACTGTTTTACAGAGGAGAAGCCACGATATAGGGAGTGGAAATTACTTGCCCAGATCACACTGGTGGTAAATTAGTCCTGGGAGGTTGAATACAAAGCTCTCACTTGCAACCACTGCACTATACGGTCTGTTTCTCATTCCTTCATTTCAGATAGCTCATGGTTAGTGTAGCCACAGTAGCCCCTGACAAACAATAATCCTTTTCTAGCACCACACAAATCAATTCCTAATAAGTTTTTATGGACGCTTTTTAAAGAATAATGTAAAACTCTTCTGTGGATATTTTGAAGAATTTACTATTCTCTTTTGCAAACTGAAAATGCATTTGTCAGTCTGCCTGTAGTCTTCTGGCCCACCTCCAATTTTTTAAGTTCCTTCAAAGATTACTGCAGTTGTTGGGTCCATTTTGCAAGTTCTCTCAAAAAAAGTCTGGTTGTTGGTCAGGCGGTTCAGGAGATTGGAATATTTTTCCAGCAAGTGAGGGTTTCTCAACATTTTCTTCAGTTTCCCTTTTCCTTCTGATCAGTCTTTCATCTGCTTTTTTCAGTCAACTGGTAATTCTCTTTGACAGAATCCTGAGACAAAATGAACATGAGCTGTTTGGCTATCTTCTAATCATCCTTTTAATTACCCATTAATCTCAAAATGTATGCCTTTTCCTTCCTTGTTCGTGATTATTTGTGTATTGCTTTAAATTATTGCATCGTTTGTTCGAAATTTATCTGGGAGAGAATTTTTTTTTTAATTTTATTTTATTATGTTATGTTAATCACCATACATTACATTACACCATACATACATTAGTTTTTGATGTAGTGTTCCATGATTCATTGTTTGCGTATAACACCCAGTGCTCCATGCAGAACGTGCCCTCTTTAATACCCATCAGCAGGTTAACCCATCCTCCCACCCCCCTCCCCTCTAGAACCCTCAGTTTGTTTCTCAGAGTCCATCGTCTCTCATGGTTCCTTGGGGAGAATTTAAAAGTAAATTGGAAGTCATCTTTTCTGCAAAGCGGAGTAGATTTTATGAAAACTCTTGAGTTTTCTCTGTGTTGGTACCAATAATTACCAACATTTTTTCTTTCTTTCTTTTTTTTTTTTTCTGGGCATGAGCCTGGTAAAAGGACTTGACATTTTCAGGAACATCATTTTTATCTCTCAAGATAAATCTCCAAAGGTTAGCTTCCTTTGTTTGTTTGTTTTGTGGGAAGAAGTATTGTGAGTTAATGAAGACCAAATCAAACACTGGAAGCACATTCTTACTTTGCCAGTGATTTGCTTTATGTTAATTTTTACCTTCCATCAAGTGTAATCTGGGAACAAACTGGGTTTATAACCTCTAAGGATGACTGAGGACATCCAGGATAGAATCACGTTTTTAAAATGCAAAGCTAGTTAAATTTGTGGTGCATTTGATTTTCTGTAGTCATACTGTCATTTGTATTTATGGAAAAAGAATCTGTGCCTTTGAAAAACTAAATTTAATATTTTTCCTATTAAAAGTCTTAACATTTTTGGGATTCACTTTCTTATTTTTTGTGCTTGAGGTCTTTTATACACACACACACATACACACACTCATATAAAACCAAATTTTAGCAAGAATTCAAACATGAAAATTTTAAAACAGTATTTTTCAGATGAGCACAAAAGCATACTGTACTTGTACTTTCCACAACCTGTGACAAATCTTGGCCATAGCTCTTAGAGGAGTCAGTTTCATTGTAAAATGTATTCAGTGCTTGTACTTCACTTTCCAGTATCTTGAATTTCTCAGAATTGAAATGCAGTATTTCTATTAGATCCATATTCCTAAGTCTATCCTTGACATATTTGGCCTCCTATGAATAATATCACTGTAGTCGGTGATAGATCACAATGTCAAGAAACTGATCTTGGTCCAATTATTTTATTTATTTATTTATTTATTTTAAAGATTTAATTTATTTATTTGACAGAGAGAGACACAGCGAGAGCAGGAACACAAGCAGGGAGAGTGGGAGAGGGAGAAGCAGGCTTCCCGCTGAGCAGGGAGCCCAATGCGGGGCTCGATCCCAGGACCCTGGGATCATGACCTGAGCCCAAGGCAGACGCTTAACGAGTGAGCCACCCAGGCGCCCCAGATCTTGGTCCAATTTTTAACTCTGTTGGAAGAAATAAAAGAATTCCATTTGCTTCCAAATTTTGGAGAGAAGAAAAAAGACAGTTATTTAAACATAGTTTTAGTTTTTATTCATGGTTTCTAATTAGTACTGTTTATTATTGTTATTTTGAAAGCCATTATAATCCTTTGGTAGCAAGTTTATATTGTATGGGCCGGTGAACCTATTCACTTATATTTATAGACGAGGTATGCATTAAAAAAGATTAGAGTTCTTTGAACTTAAATTAGACAATTAAATAAGGTAGTTCAGGAATACTTTAAATGTATATTGTGGGTTCCATTTTTAAAAGATGGAGAGAAGTATTAAAAGTCAACTAAAAAAATCACACTATTGATAATATTTTGGTATGTATGATATAGTTAATAGTCTTGAAGCAAAAATCAATACTTGTAATGTTATTATGTTATCACTGTTTTCTGTAGTTAGTTTATATGAACTTATAAAAGATTATTTTACTTGATGCTATTTTGAGATCCACTGTGCTTAATTAAGATAGAGTGTGTGTGTGTGTGTGTTTGTGTGTGTGTGTGTGTGTGTGTGTGTACACATGTACTTTTGGGCAGAAGGCCCAGCAATTTGTGGGGAAAATGTGCATGTGGTCCCAGCTGCTTGTTCTTTCTCTGAGAGTAAGAAGAGGTGTGTGAGTAGGAGCAGGTTAGAGCCCCCCAAAGTGTTTATTTTAGCTACCAGCTCCCTCATTCCCCCAGGACTAATGTATTTTTTTTTTTTTAAACTTTAGCCTGGGTATTAACATTTCTACCTCACCAAGACTCAATACTAGTAATCCCAGGGGATCTTGCTTCTTAGTGTTGCATGGACTCATGGACCAGGTCATTTGGTAAATTGTAGTCTGGATACCAGTAAAAAAAGACCTCCTCCTTATTACAACATCAGAAAATCCCCAAATGAAGACACACTTTGCTCTATAAGAGACCATGGTTTTGGTACTGATGATCACTTTTCCATCTATATCAGAATCTTGTCTACATATAGCTCTTGCAATATTTAGGACCTATCTGGACCTCCTGGGTTGTGTAAGCATGTGGCATATGTGACATCATTAAGTAGTTCATGGGGACTTGGTGTCAAATTTTTGATCTATTTCTCTAGGATGTGTGACTTTGAGGATGTTATTTTATCTCCCTGATCTCCATCCCTGTATAAGGACCATGCAAATAGTACTGTCTTCTGATTATGTTATATTAAATAACATAATGCACATAATGTGCTTAGATCCGGATCAGGCACATTCATACTTATCCTTTGTAGCCCCCAAAACTATAACATGAATGTGACTATAAAGAATAGATAAGTTAACTTCCTCAGAAGTAATCATATATTACTCATATATGTCAATAAAATAAAGCAACTCAGTTTTAGGAAATATAATTAGATACTTTTGAATTGCACGTGAAATAAAAATAGTCCTTATATACTTTGCTTCCTTAAATCCCATATCCAAGATAAGAAGATACTAATTTATTTTTACCTGTCTTTCCAAGATTTTAAAGCATTCCCATATTTGCTTCATTAGCTCTTAATATCACTTCAGGCATGCCTCTCCATCAGTTGAGCTTATCTCAAAACTAATTCATGATTATTCCAAAAAAATCTTTGACCAGCATCTTCTCATTGTCACTATATTTAATTATTTTTTTTAAGATTTATTTATTTGAGAGAGCGAGAGAGAGAGAGAGAGAGAGAGCAAGCAAGCATGAATGGGAGGAGGGGCAGAGGGAGGGGGAGAGAGAGAGAGAGAGAGAGAGAGAAACAGACTCTCCACTGAGTGTGGAGCCTGAAGCAGGGCTCGATACCATGACCTCCAGATCATGACCAGAGCTGAAATCAAGAGTCAGGTGCTTGGGCGCCTGGGTGGCTCAGTCGGTTAAGTGTCTGCCTTGAGCTCATGTCATGATCCCAGGCTCCTGGGATCGAGCCCCACATTGGGCTCCCTGGAGCTTGCTTCTCCCTCTGCCGCTCCCCATGCTTGTGCTCTCTCACTCTCTGTGTCAAATAAATAAATAAAATCTTAGAAAAAAAAAGTCAGATGCTTAACCGACTGAGCCACTCAGGCGCCCCCATATTTAATTATTTTTTAATCAAGACAAATGGCATGATGATTTAATAGAATACCATCACAGAATTGTTCAGGCTTTTTCCTAAATCTAAGCAACCAAGCAAAGCAATTTTCCTCACAGCCCAGGGTCTTTACAGTTTTATCCTCGCAGTGTTTGTATTGCATGAAGTCTCACTGAGCTGCAAGTTAGTCCTTGTCTCTCACTGACATGTTGAGAGAAAGGAGGAAAATGGCAGTGTTGGCTTTTTATATCTTACTCCTGTGCTTTTTTTTTTCTTTGAACATATTTATATTCTAAAATACTCACTTTCATTGGAAATCTATGTGATTCTATTATAAAGTGATGCAAATCAATGCAGACTCAAATAGGTTACCAAGATATATGCTAGTGACATATTAGATTCTCTCTTTCCTACAATTTCAAAAATCACTACTTTATGATTCAATTTAGGAAATATTTGAATAAATACTTGGTATCTAACACCATGCTAGAGGCTTCAGAGATTCCTAAAGAAGTAAAAGATGGGTCTTAACAATCAAGGAACTTCAAATTTCATTGGTGTTTATGAGATGTGTATGATTAAATGTCAAAACACATGATGAACATACTAGATATTAATACCATATGAGGTCACAGAAGAGATGAGAATGATTCAAATATTTGAAGATGGGTTCATTGAATATTAAACCTGTAAAGATGTGAAATATTTGAATAGTATTTGGAACCTAATAATGGTTTGGTTGTTTTATACTATATGGATGAGAGATAGACGAAGGCCCAAATGAACTGATTTTGATACTTCCTACCAAAGCATTTAGCCAGCAGCTGTTTATAGGAAGAACCACAAGTGTACATTTCTGTTTTTTTTCCCTGGGCATTGCTTGATCTACTTGTTAATAAATAATGAAATGACTAGAGACAGTGTAGTGTAGTATCATTTATGTCAGAAGTAGAGTGTAATGGTAAGAACAAAGGCTTTGGTGTAGATAATGTAGGTTTGACTCTTATTTTTGATATTTACTGCCTTTCTGATTTTGGAAACATTATTTAGTATCACCGAGTCTCATTTTTTTTCAACCACAAATGTGTATTTCAGGGTGGCTGTGAGAATTAAATAAGGTAAATGAAAAGTGCTTAGCAGTTTCTGTCATAGACTACACCTTGACACACAAAGATTTGAACTATGACTTGATTTGAGAGATGTGTTTATGACCTTTGTCATCATATGCAACCAAATCTAGTTTCTTCATCTGTATTAAGAGAAAGATATCAATTTGCCAAGGTGTTTCTAAGAATTTAGATGATTGGTATTTTGAATTCAGCCACGGTGTATGTGCGGTGGTGATGGGGATACAAATCAGTCATCTTTGTTTTTTCAAGAGGTGGTTTAAAGCATAGTGCTGAATAGAAGAAACATGTAATTGTGATTAAAGAATCACAGTAAAATATGATACAAAACATAATACAGTGTTTCAGGGTAGTATTTACAAGGACTTTGGAACCAGCCAGGGAGGTCAAAGAGAGTTATCTCCTTTGAAAAGAAGAAACATTGTGTTCTGAAAGGCTCTAGGATTTGCCATGCAAAGTGAGGAGGAAAGTCTTTGAGGCAGAAAGAAACAACATATATGAGGGTCCAAAGCTAAGAGAGGATTGTTCTTTTAAGCAACTGAGTTCTGTGGGGCTAGATGTTAGACTTTGAGGGGAGACAGAGAAGGAAAGAGGAGATTGAAGAGGAGATCTGGGAAGGGCGAGGTAAGCCATGGTTACAAGTTTCTGCTTTCAACATTATTGCATGTTGAAGGAATCAAGACTTCTCTATAAGGGTCATCTTTAATATGTAACAGTTACCAGAAATTGCTTTATTTTTTAGCAGTACCATAGATTCTGGAAAATCTATGGTCATTTCATAACCACCTATGTAGTATGTCATTTAGCCATCTATGACTACATAATTATACATTTTTCATTCCTATGTGTTATGTGTCTTATTTTTTAATAAAATCTTTTATGAAATTCCATATGCTGAGTATCTAAATTCTCCCTGATAACAGTAACTCTTTCAAAATTAGAAAATAAATTCAGTTTGGGGTCACCTTCTCAGGAATCACCCCTTTCTTCTGTAAGTGCTAATTCTATTTTATAGCTGTTTCAGTTTTACCAGGAAGAAATGTTAACCTCACGATGGTGTTATTTCTAGACTTCACTTTCTTAAAAAAATTTGGGCAACTTTTGCTTTTACATTCTCTGAACAGTGTATTACTAATCACCACTCTCTGTTCTTTTGCTAACCTGGGCTGCTTGTTGCCTGGGCCTATATCCTGAACTTATTTAAAAATCTCTTCCTTGGTGTCCTCCCATGACCTTTATTTTGGGCCTTAGTTTCCTCCTAATCATATTTGTTCTATCATAGTCAATATTAAGAGCATTTACCTTGATTGAGAAAAGAGAAGGGAAATAGGAGTTGAGGACTTCTGTCTCCCCTAGTTTTGTCCTACTTTATACAATGCCACCTATTCACCAGGAACCATAGACACCTTACTTTATTTTGAATAATAAGGAACCAGTTCATTATTTTTGTCCTGTGATGCACTGCCACCTACTCTCAAAAACTACTATAAGTCAAACACAAAAGGACATGTCTTTTCAAATAGTTCGGGACAAAGTACCAGCACCTCCTGTCTCAGTGACAGTGCCAGAGAAGATTTACAAAATAGGGCTCAGGTGTATTAGGAACTATGCATGTTTAGATGAGTTTAGACTCCAGTACAAAGGAGAAAATTTCACATTTGAGATTTCTGAAAAATTTTTAATGTAATATTGATATATTTAGTCATTAGGAAGATAATTAATAGCGAAATTAAAAAGGCAAATGTAAAATCATTGCAGAAAGAGTTCATTCTCAATCTGCTTTATGCTGTATTATTTCCTAAATGTAAGATAAACTGTTTCGTTACCATTATTAAATGTAATAATTGGAATGAGATTTACAATATGTAAAATACTTTTTAATAGAGATTGAGCTTTGTAGTAAAGATACCCCTAATTTTCCCAGAAAGAAGGAATTTAAAATAATGTATTAATTCACTTTGGCATTAAAAAAAAAAAAAATCAGGCTATTCCTAAGGAATAGTGAACTCGTGATTGGGGTTTAGTCCTTTTAATATTAGCTGTAATTGAATATAAATGACAAAGCAGTTGTCTTTATAGCTGGTACATTAAAAAGAGACCATGGAAAAGTCTAATCTCTGTGAAATTTTAAGTTTAATTCTAGCCCTTCATTTTGCAAGAAGAATAAATACTTCTGAATTTCTCCCATTTGAATGGAGTGTCTGTCTACTATGAGGTGCCAGAAAAAGTCTTAAATGATATGTGATGTGCTGCTAGTCATCTAATGAGGCATTTGGTACAATGTGATTATGACTATGTTACTCGGTCATTTCAAGTTCTGTCCGTCAAAACTGTGGGCATCCTTTTCTCAAATGAATCAAAAAAAGTTCCCAGGGCCAGGGAGACATAAGTAATGATAAAGGAAAAAAACATGCCATAAAGTGGGAGTGACTGGCTAACAGCAAACGTAATATAGAGAGCTTCATAGTTGTGGATAAAATAGGCTATGATTATTTAACCATTTAGTGTAGACTTTTCTCATTTGATCCAGGTTAATTTTGTCTTTTTTTGAAATACATGAAAATTATTTTGAGATAGACTTGTTGGTTGGTGTGTTTGATTATCTGCGTGGCGTCTGCATGAAAGAATAAACAAGTAGATTTCAGGAAGTTTCCATAATAGTTACAGATGCAATCAAAGTGACCAATATTGAGAATTACTGCTCCATAAATAATTGTGGTTGGTTTCTAACTTTGATTTTATTCAGTCTAATAACAAGTATTGCTCTATAGATAATTGTTGATGGTTGCAGACACTGATTTCATTCAATTAAGCTGGTAACCTTTTTAAGAAACTGCCTGGGAGAAAGCCAAGAATTCCAGTCAACTGATTTCTAGGGGAACTGAATTGAAATTGTCTTAGTCTAGAAAATGTAGCATGTAGGCCACAGCTGCGTTAATTAACCTTTTCCTTAAACTACCATCTACACACAGAACTCCAAATGGGCAAATGTAACAAAGGACCATGTTATCTGGATTCAGATTTTGCTGAGTGATTATCCACTTGGAAAGACATTATAAAATATGTTTGGGACCTATACTATGAGTATGAAGGATGCTCTGTCTTTCTAAATTACATCAAAATTCTGATTCTCCTTTCCTTTCTTCCTTTCTAAAAAAAATCATTGATGTGTGTATTCAACAAAAGCAAAACCAGTGTGAATTACACAGAGATTTGCTTTCTTTATGTCCAATTATAAATCCATAATGATAAATGTGCTTGGAAGACATTGGAAACTTGGTTAAACATACTTTTACCTAATGAAATGGAGAATTATCAGAGTAGTATAATTGACCTATGGCCAGTACTGAAATTGTTGTTTATCTTTTGTGTTCTCCAGAATGGGAGAGGAAAAAATTACATTGTACTGGAAATGTATACTCTGTCTGGGGGAAAAACAAAGTTTCTTTAAAAAAAAGAACCACAGAGCCTTTGAGTAAGTACCAATACAAGTTAGGAAGGCGAAGGTCATAGGTCCCAGTAACCATGTCAAAAAAGGGCATCTTATGTTTTATGGCTACAGCCAAGTCACCTGTAAAGTTGTATTGTTGATCATGCTATTAAGAGGCAGAAAAGCGTTAGTGGAATTTCACAGCCATCTCTCTCTACGGGGAAAGGTGGGAAGAAAAATGATAAATTCTTCAGAACATGCTCATTTGAATGATCAGTAGTAGGTATTATCTTGATATACAGAACATTTGAGCTAATTTTTATTAATTGCGTCAACTTGAATAATACTTCTGCATTTCTGGGAACTTAGAATCTAGCAAAGAAGAACTTGATAAAAACCATTTGTGACATTGCTACAGATAACTTTTTTTTAAAGATCTATTTATTTATTTAGGGCAAGTGGGGGGTGGGACAGAAGGAGGGGGAGAGAGAGAGAGAATCTCCCGCAGACTCTATGCCGAGTGTGGAGTCCTACATGAGACTGGATCTCACGACCCTGAGATCATGACCTGAGCCAAAATCAAGAGTCAGATGCTTAACTGACTGAGCCGCTCAGGTGCCCCCGGATACTGGGTTTTAATATAAGTGAAGCTTCATCATCTGCTGATGATCTTTCTTCATCATGTTCACAATTCAAAAGGTTATTTCCCAGGTGTTTTTTTTTTTTTTTTGACTGACTGACTTTTCTTTGGTTCCATGGCAGGGCTGGCATGTACCTGACCTTTCGAGGCTGTATCTTCTAGGTTTTGTGTCTACCCCATGATAGCATTAGTTGTTGCCCGTCTTCCCTCCCAGGCTAAACAAAAGGGGAACAGTTAATAAGGCGGCTTTGAATTGTGGCAGAAGAATGTGGCTGATACACCTTGTGTTGTAAACAACGTCTAATCTCTGTGGGCAAAAGCTCTAAGTAATATAAGATAAAAAGTGTAACATAAGGAGTTTTGTTAGGGGAGCAAAAAGTGAGATAATTGGCTAAAATGGACAGGTTTTGAAATTTACTAGCCTTGAACATGTTGAAAAGTGCTGAATCAAACTGGCTTTTGGATAAAAGCAATATAACATACTGTGGAGGTCAGTCAGTTCCAGTAAATGGGAGGTCCTGGCACACACAGTAAGATAATGTGAAAAATTAGCTTCAATCTAAGATTTTTGACCTTCAGTACAATTTCATTCAAAGTTAAGAGATTAACTTAAAACAAATAATGATCTTCAAAGTTTGCATTTTAGAATTCATCTTTTCCTTAGTCCTTACAAAAAACACACACATCAATGCCCACGAATATTTTGGGAAAATTATCCACAGTGGTGTAAAATTAAGGAGGAATTCTAATATATTAACTTCTGCATTTTACATCTTTAAGTCTTGATATATTTATAGAATTTTATTCAGCAGTTACAATTTGACAAACTCAACAGTAACTTGTACCATTTCAGGTTAGATGTTTTATTTTTATTTTTGTAGTGAGTCTAACAGTAATTTTATTTTCAGAGCGGTCCTCTGGGCCACCTCCTTCATTCCTTCTCTAGCCACCCTGCACAACTATATCTGAAAGGTCTTTCAGACTGTGGACTTGGTTCTCCATTTCATGGTCTTTCAGACTTGGGACTACTTAAGACAGGGCTCCATTTTCTAGGCTTTTACCATGTGTCACTACTATGTTACCTTTTTAAATGCATTTAGGGATATTTAGAAAGATTAAATTGTGCTCATACATATTCATAAGGCAGAATGAAGAGCTGACTCTTCCATTTGGGGAGACTTTTAGAGAATAGGGATTCTAGATCTTAAACATGCCATTCAATTTTAACATTATTTCTATTGGAAAAAGAGATTTGTCATATATTGGTTTGGTTCACTAAGCATTTAATATTTTTCGATAGAATTTGTGGATGAGGAATGTTCTGCAGTGGATCCCATATTGAGATTTGTGGCATATACATATATTTTTTACAGACTATTATAAAAATATAGGGATAAGAATTTTCAGGAAGTACTTTTTCTAATACAGTTATTTAGAATTTAATGCATATCCTTATAGAATGAAAATAGTTTATATGTAAGAAAAATCTAATCATTCCAAAAAATGTTATGCCTGACTCAAAAATCATTTGGATCCAAATTGTAGTAGTCCAGTAAGTAAAGTAAACCATGAATTAAAATTGGTGCCTTTGTTCTTTAACAATAAATTCAAGAGAACATTATGGTAGTAAGGCAATGGAGAGTTAGTGTTTAGCATTGTATTTTTGGTAATGGAAATGCGCAGAATTATTGCTAATAAATGGATTTTAATTTATTTTTTTAGTATTAGTAGTAGTATTTAGTATATAGCATTAGTATTTTAGTAGTATTTCAGTATTAATAGTGGTATTTAGTATTTAGTAGTTTTGCAAATATTCTGATTTTGATGTATTATATTTTCTGTAAGTATTATAATACTGAGCCTAATAGTAATTTTGGTGCATTAAATGCTGTATTTTAAAATATGTTTAAAAGATTTAAGCAGGGCACCTGGGTGGCTCAGTCATTTAAGTGGCTGCCTTCGGCTCAGCTCAGGATCTCCAGGTCCTGGGATTGAGTCCTGCATTGGGCTCCCTGCTCAGAGGGGAGTCTGCTTCTCCCTCTGCCTCTGCCCCTCCTCTCCCCCGCCCCAGCTCATGTGCTCTCTCTCAAATAAATAAAATCTTAAAAAAAAAAAAAAGATTTAAGCAGACATAAATAAATTGCATAAATGAAAGCAACTATAGTTCTAGTTGGAAAACTAAGCTTTCAACTCTGTTGGAGTATATTTATAATAACTTTTGTAAAAGCAAAGTAAATATCTCATATAATAAATTACTGGCATGGGATATTTATGAGGCATCAATCAGCATTTTCTTATTTTCCACGAGGGTCACAGCTGCAACTTAGCATGAATAAAAGTCTCTGTCCCCTCCCCCCAAAATGATTTGTATGTTTTAAGTAAGATTTACACAGAGTACTTGTAACACCACTATACCGTCATTGATCTCAGAGATTGGCCAACTTGTAGGTACCCTCATCCCATTTTCCACTGCTACATTAGCCCTGGAGAGTTGAGGAGGCCCAAGCTGGATTCATTTTCACCCAGAGTGTCCATTTCCTTATCCTTCTTTTGGTTTTAGCTTGCCTAAAAGCTATCTTCCACATTTCAGCACAGACTAGAAAGATCACAGTGAGTTATTGTTGTTAGCTTGGTAAATAAAGATGCTATCCCTCCCTTAATATCATGGTTCTATAAGAAGAATCTGTGTACCTGAAACTAACATTGTGTGTCAACTATACTTCGATGCAAAAAAAGAAAGAAAGAAAAACAAAAGTACCTTCTTTTCTCAGTCTCTCTCATGTACTGGCACACAAAAACTGAGCTATTCAATTAGAAGGTGGGCTGTCCGTGGACTGAATCTCTGTATCTATTTCAGAGAAGCTATTATCTGTCTCAAATTGGAGTAGACTATAGAATATTTTAGTTACTTTCACTTTTTTATTTCCACAATTTGGTTAAAGTATTGTAATTATGAAATAAGTAGTACACATGTACCTCCAAAGGGATGTTGAAATGCTTTAAAGATATAAAATCCTAATCAAGTAAGTTTTGTGGAAGTATATGAATATAATCGTAGTCCAAAATCTTGGCAAGGAAAATTTGATAACTGACTTTAAAATTCCTAAATATATACAATTATCAGATTGGCCGATGTGCCATTTTTTTAATGATCCCATGTAAATATATGATTGATTTTCTAAAACATATCGATTCATTTTTCAGATAGTCTATAAAATTTATTTTGCTTTTGTTATGAATTCAATTTATTAACTGATCAAAATGAAAACAAAAGTATAAGTGGTTTGGGGGGAAAAAGTATATCTTGATTAATATTGCTTCAGTTGTTTTGAAAGTTATTTGTATTTTGAGTGGGCAGGGTCAACTTCTTAATGTAAAAGGCACAGACCTGATATTCCAATTTGAAATAATTGCAGCTTTTCTCTCATGGATTCATTTTTTTCTCTTAATGCAGATGCAGAATGTAGAACATCTCAAGAATAGTTAGCCCTTTTACTTCCTGATTAATCTTATTAAATCTACATCTATCAGTTTGGTTTTATTCTAGGGTCTAATAAAGTGTCTAAAAATTTATTTTACTCAGCCATATTTTGAGGAAGTTTTGAGGACAATACTCATTATCTTAATTTCCTATGGAAATGACCTATGGAAAATTTAACATCGAGTTGCTAGCATGCCATTTTAGTGCTAGTAATCTACTCTTAAAAGAAAGAAATGTCCTTTCTTTTCATTTTATTCCATTTGTGCATGACATATTTAAATATGACACATATTTGGAAAAAGACCTTATGTAAAATTAAATGTTAAACCTCTAATTTATCGTTTATTAATTGGGCAAGATAATTTTTTGAGAAACACTGCCACTACACTACAGGAAATATATGATTGAGTTTTTCAGATGGCAAAAACTGTATTAATTCTTTAAGATTAAGGACATTTACTTAGAGATTGGAGAGTACTCTTGGGAAAACGAATAATTTTGTCAACTCATTAATTATTTGCCCTTTATAGTTGGAGCTTTAAGAAGTGAATGATAAGTGATAGTATATCCACTGTTTCCTGGGCATTCAGATAGTAACTTGTTCAATTAAAAATTCTTGTTAGGTCAGACATAATGGATTCCTGTTGTTACTTTAGTATTTATTCAATGAAAAGGATCAATATTTGTGGCCCCAAGGGAGCTACACTGATAAGAGACTCTGCAGTAAGTCTCTCTGTTCATTATAAACTTTCGGCTGGTAGGTGCAGTGTCTGCCCTATGACTAATATTAATTAGAACATCAAGGTGGAATGAGAATCCAGACATTCTTTTTCTCCCTTTTTAATGGCACATACTCTTTATTAGTGCATTTTACATTGTCCTCCCTGTTCTCTTGTGTGTGCTCTTTTAAGAAGAGGTTTCTAAAAGAATTTGAGAACAATAGGTCTGATTTTGAGAAATTTAACTACATGCACTTGAACTCTGTACAGAGCCCATTTGTTTCCAGCTTGAATAGATTAAATCTTATCGTAGTAGTGTACAGACTGGTTGTACCAGATAGGTAGAGGAATAGTCATTCTTCATTATCATAGTCACCTTTGCCAAGTTTTAAATGTATCTGTGTTTAAATTTAATGAAACTGATTTGTGATTTTTCTGAAGCATGGCATTAAATAAAGCCATAATGAAATCTATTTTGCTTTGCTACTTCAAGCACTTTCCAAATATGGCCTAATGCTCTATTCAAGTAATAATGTCATTTGCAGAACAAGATGTCAGATTCAACTAGCTCTAAATTTGGCTAGAGCCTTTCTTTTAAAAATTAAACCAAAATGCAAGTCTTTGCCATTCTCCGGCAAAGCCTTACACAGATCATCACATTTAATGTAATAGATGATTTATTAACTGGCCATTTAATTCATCTGAGTAAAAGATTTAAATGAGATCATCGATTTGAGAGCTGGCAAGAACTTTTACAAATCATTTAGCTCTACTCCCTTATTTTATAGATGGAGAAACTGAGACCAAAAGAAATTAGGGTGGCATGCCTCAGTTACATATCAAATTGTTGCCAGAAAAACCAGTTCCTCCAACTTGCAGGTTTCTTTTCAAAATATCATGTCAAAGAGATTGGTTACTGTTTACAAGACACAATAATTGTCTAAAATTTGTTTATATAAAGCAGTTTGTTTTCAGATCCTAATTTGTTGAGAACTGTTAGAGTACAAATAATTTCGACCTGTGGAGCTTGCAACAACAATCACATTTAAAGGTCAGAACATGTAAAGGTTAAATGTTAGAGGCCCAGAAATAATAGTTACAGCTTCTAAGCCTAAACTTAAAATTGTAGGCTCCTGAGTGCAGGGACCCTGCTTGCTTCTTCTGTGTTTTCATGAAGGGAAACCTTAAAGGTTAAAGTACTCACAGAATGTTGTGGCATGATTGATTCAATTCTATAGAGGGTGTGAATTTGAGAGAATTCTACGTGTTCAGCACCAATATTTCGCACACCACAATCATATTATTTGTATTACTTTTCAGTTAATGTTCTTAATAAGGAAAAAAATCTGTTTATCTGAGATTAGATATTCTGGGAAGCATATATCTGCCTAATCATGAAGGTCTTAAGTAAGCATTTTAGTGGAGTGGCAATTATAGTGGGTTAGACGTTGCATTAACACTGCATCAGAGGAAAGACGTACACGATGCAAAGGCAGTTGGAGAGGTTGTCAGGAAATTAATGTTATCAGAAGCATGTTTTTATTATTGCTGCCAATAAGCAGATGAAATGTTAAGAATGGCCAAGAAATGCAGAATGTCCAAAACACCTGCCTTTCATAGCAGCTAATATAGTAAGGATTTGTTTCCTTAAATATGGAGTCCTTGCTATGTCAGAAACACCTGATTTTTGTTTTATGACTTTCCTCATCAGTTCCTTCTTTGACTGTAGTTATGTCAACACTTAATTTGGGAAGACCTTATGCTTGTGATTTCTAAATTCTTTTCACACTATGAATATGGGAAATGATAATATTTGTCTGGTACATTCATTCCTAGAAAACTCTGTCTCCTAATAAACGGAGGAAATCTGTGGCTAAAAGAAACAACAGAAAAGCTGTAATTGAATGTCTCTTTTATGAGAGGAATGTAAGAGACCTTCTCTTAGAAAATGCCAAAAATAGGTATGAGTGTTCTCTTTCTCTACAATTAATGCTCAGGGAGTACAACTAAGAAGTAGTGGAACCAGAATTCAAATCCAGGTCTTCAAAGTCTAAATAAAGACCATAAACTCAAATGCCCCTAGGAGCCAAGAAGGTCAAATGAAATTGTGAAATTTATATTTGTTGTAAATCTTTGCTCTTCACAGCTGTATTGCACTGACTGTCTAAAGTCCTTGCCCTCCACAATTTGACAGAATCTAATGCTACCCAGTTTTTCAAATATCTCATCTCACATGAGTTTATGTGGTGACATTAGGAAGTATAATTACCCTATAGCTTTTGGTGGTTCAGAGGAAGGGTAGTGTTAAGTTTTTTTAGTATTTCAGATCTGAAAATAAATGGGAAGAATTTGCAAAATGAAATCTATTATGTACATAGAACTTTTATGTACACATCAGTGTGAAGTAGGTATTTATAAGATTGATTTTGTGGCATGTAAGGAAAAAATAAATTGCTAAAGGCTGACATGCATAAGGAAACAGAGAAGCCTACTTTTCTGATCTCTGCTGAAGGCAGCTGCATCCCAGAGCTCACTAATTTACGGAAGAGTATTCACTGCTTTTGGGCTTCAGATTATTTAGAAGCAGCATTCATGGCCAGCCCAGAATTAATGTGTAAGTGACCTTTCTCAGAACTGGGACAGAGGAAAACGTCACTTATCATTGGAAGAAGTAGATTTTTAGATGTCATGAACCTCTCCTCTGTTTGTGCTAAATGGTAGAAGGGTTTCCTTTTCATAGATGTTCATTCTCATTAGAGAATAAATGGGTGATATATAGTTCTATCCAATTCTAGATTCTTGCTGTTCATTTGTGTGATATTTAATGCAAACCAAGAGGGAAGAAAATAATGTGTCCGTTTAACAAAGAACCCTTCAGTATGTATTAAATTTACCATTAAAGGTGAAAATAGGGGCGCCTGGGTGGCTCAGATGGTTAAGCGTCTGCCTTCAGCTCAGGTCATGATCCCAGGGTCCTGGGATCAAGTCCCGCATCGGGCTCCCTGCTAGGCGGGGAGCCTGCTTCTCCCTCTGCCTCTGCCTCCCTCTCTCTCTCTCTGACTCTCATGAATAAATAAATAAAACACTAAAAAAAAAAAGGTGAAAATACATTTTTTTTTAAGTGCTTGATCTCTGTGAGTTATTCAGATAACAGAATGAATTCATAGTCAATTCCATATAATTTGGATATTTGGGAATTATTTAGAACATCTGATTTCTCTAAGTGATGTGTCTCAGAGGACACTAAAACATTTTCCTTTCTCATATAAATTTGTTTTGCTAAAGCAGAGCTTTTATAGAGTTTCAAAACAAGCTGTGTTTTGAGATACTGAGTTTTAAATTTTTGTGTGTCTATGTGTTGGATTTTAGTGACAAACTTAAAATTTTGATGAAAACAATTTACGTTCAGAAACATGAAGTGTGTTCAGAAACTGTATTTTAAAAAGAAGCGTAGGAAGTGAATCTAAAAAAGGCGGAGATAGGGTAAAGTCCTACATTTTTCAAATGAAATTAAAGGCAGTTTATTAGTCAGGTTAATGTTGCATTCACATAAATCAAGTATCTGTACAAGCCCTGGGTTTTCTATATAATGAAGACTGTAGGATTTTACTTTTTGAGCATCCTTTTTAAAGGAAAAAAAAATGCAGTCATGGTTTTCATTAAGTGGAAATGCTTTATTCTAACGTTTCCCCAGACAGATCGGGACACACTGCTGGTAAGAATATTGCCGTGGCCTCAGCAAGGGTTCCATGATATGAGGCCAACTAAAACTAATTCTGCCGTTTAATTGACGTTTGAAATATTTAAGATGAAAAGTAAGTCTTGAATGATTTTAATTGTCAATAATATTGAGTTTATTTTGGTATTTATGAAAAGGAATCTTCATTTAAAGTGAAAGTTATCAAGATTCTGTGTGCCCATTGAAGAACATTCAGATTAGTTGAGGATAAATACAATCTCCTTTAAACGATCATGTGGTATCCTGGAGCTTCTAATGTCAGACTACCTCGATTTGCTTCCTTCTTCTCCTTGCGAGCAGTGTGATTCTGGGTAAGTTACTTACACTCTTTAAGTCTTGATATTGTCCTCAGTAGACAGCGAGTAATGATTACACCTACTTTGTTGTTGTTTTGTTTTGTTTTGGGATAGGAGGTGGTTCATGTGAATGCTTCATGCAATTTCTGGTAATTAGTGGTAGCTTACTTATTCTTTTTGTTGTTGCTGTTGTTTTTAAGAGAATGAAGGCACATGTTGACTCGCTCAGGACCAGATTTTAGTTTACTGTTTTGAATTTATTTGATTTGGAAAGGAAAATAAATATTTAAGATGATTATCATGAGTCTGAAGCTCTCTTTTCCTGAGTGTGGTATTTGAAGGAGAATGTGCGGTAGGTTGGCTTTTTGCGGTTGGTGGAGGCACATCACTGCCAAGATGCCCTGTCCTGAATATGGGGCAAGCCAGCCTAATGCTCTGGACGCCTTGTCAGTGTGGTGTAGCTGTCACTCTTACCAGGGATATGCCCAGTGATGAGCCATTTCTTCAGAGATCCTGTGCTTGCTGAAAAATATAGGCTTGTATAGAAAGTCCTTGTGACATATTTTGTGGCATTGAGTTGTTTCCATCCGTTTTTTAGCCAATGTTAAAAGACAAAAGAAAAAAAAGACAATTGCTCTAGAGAATGGAAGTGTAGTTTTATGAAAGCTGTGGTAAAATTTTTGTTTATGACCCATTCTCCACCCTCCAGCGTGTGGCATATGAGAAGGAAATGGCTGCCACACTAGTTCAAATTTACTAATTCTACATATTATAAAAACATTTAGAGGTTTTAAGGCACATTTTCTCTAACTAACGTCTGTCCCCCCAAATGGAATCTGTGGTGCAAGTCTTAATGGCACTTTGTTATTTATCTAATAAACATTTAAAGAGATACTATCCCCACAAAGATATCTGCTCAGAGGCATAAAGAATGTCATTTTAAAAGAAATTGTTATGGTAAGTATGAATGGTTAGAAAAATTGCAAAAATTCTTTTTCAATAAATAATCTATCATCTTCTGCAATCTTGGTTATAATAAAGGAGGCTAAAATGACCTTCATCTTGTAGGTGAATCTACATGCAACATAATAAATGAGCAAAGAGTCAAGAAATCTTAAGTGCATATGTAGCAGTATTAGAGGAAGAAGCTGCTGCAATTTGAATAGCTTTGGCGAGAAAAAGTTAACTAAGTGTGGAAGTCTGAGAAATATTTGATGACAAAGTCCTGTCATGAGTAGTTTTTTCCTACCTTTCAACATGAAGAATCCCTAACACTTTAATGAGCAAATATAAAAATGATAAATGTTAACATTATTATATAAACCACGGGAGAGACTGCCATCTCCAGTATGAAATTGAGGGTTCCAAATTGTATCCCATTAGTGGAAGACAAGAAAAGAAGAATATAGTATGAGCTTGAAACTATGTTGGCCCCATGTTGCCAACATCTAATTCCCCATGACACTGGATTTCTGTGAGGGCAGGACAGTTTATGCTGTGTTTAATAACTTATTCTCCCCCCCTCCCCCAGTATCTAGCCTAGAACTCCTCAGTAAATGTGTTGAATGGATGTTTTAAAAATAGCATGTTTAGGATATATAGCGTATCTCCTATAAATGTTTCTTTGGCCATCAGAATTAGAGTGCTGGTCAGTCAAGAATAGCTTAGAAATCTGTTCCCGGCTTTGCAAAAGTAGTTTTGTGATCTTGGGCAAGTCACTTTCTTTTTCTGGGCTCTACTCTCCTTTCTGGAGAACAGTGGTCTAGAATGGCAACTGAGGGCAGTTACAGCCTTCAGACTTTATAAAGAGGGTAGAGTCAACCCTCTGTACTGTTCCCAGACAGTGAATCTTGTCTGTATCGCTGGGACAAAGTAGTTAGTCTTTGCTGTCACTATTACCTGTTGTAATGCACTTCACTCCTTTGTATTATCAGATTAACCATCTCCTCCATTATGCTACTAAAGTTTATCTGAGGGGAGGAATCTTACCTTTATCAACTTTGAGTGGTGCCTGTCTTATGCTTTTTTTTATACCTGCCTTAATGCCTTCTTCAGTAACAACAGAAAAGTATCTTTTAGTAATGACTGTGCCCCCAGGAGCATCTAGCTTGTGTGGTAGCTGAAGGGTATTTGCTTCTGTTTCAATAGGATGTGCGTGTGGGATTTCATATTGATAAGCATTCTACTATCCTGTCACTGTATTATCCTAAGGAAAGCACTGGGTCTCTGGTTCTTCTCTTTTCTGCAGCAATCTCAGAATGTCCTGCAGGATCTAACCAGTCTGCAAAGTTTGTCTCTCAGTGTTCTTTAGAAACCTGAAGTAGATTGTTTTAGAGGCAGCATGCATTTTTTTAGTTTACCAGAGCTCTCGCTCCTTTGCATTGTTTCTGCCCAGCCCCCTTGACTCATTTACATAACCTGCCTGGTTCCTGCAGGCCCTTGAGTGTTAACCATGTCTAGACAGATCAGACTGGGCATTTGGTTACTTACATATCTAAAATAAAAGTGATGTCTGTTGGCCTCAGGGGAGACCCTGCTGAGTCAATTTATTCTCTTAAAAATAGAAGTAGAACAGTAAATAAAGATTAAGGAGGTAGGCATTTGTGACTCTATTTTTTAAAGCATTAGATCTGCAACTGTATCGCAAGTCAAAGACAGATGTTAGGGAAAAGACAATAAGCTGGCATTCAGAGTTCATGATAATAAGAGTGTGTGCCAAAAGCAGAAAGACGGGAGAATTATCCTGGCAAAGTGAGGAGTAGTTACCTGGGGGCAAAGACTGTTAGACAAAAGAAGTTGATTATCCTATTCAGCAAAGTAATCCATTTAAATAAAGGTCATGCTGCTGGGCAGAAAAGATATTTTTTTTTCAACATCATCAAAATGTTGCTGTTCACAATAGAGAGGGCTCTTTCCCACCATAACTCTGGAGCTTAACCCTGCCTTAACCCCATTAAAGGCATGTCATCCATGTTTTTAAGCCATTTATGTTTTTGGTCTACACAGTTCTTGGGTTCATACATGTGATGCCTGTAGTACAGAGAATATATCTTTTTCATTTGCTATACATTTACCTCTTTCTAACTTAAAAGAACAGCACTCAATTCTGCTATATATATGGAGTTAGTGAATGTCTTTTCCCAGTAGTCATGATTTTATTACAGGTTTTGATTGTATTTATTCTTCGTTTCTAGCTTTCTGGGCTGTAAAGTATTTTGTTCTCTAGTGGGGTTTACACAGATTTGTTTAAAGAATCATTTTGTATTACAGATTTTAGAATCCCTGCTGTTCATTTCTAATTCATTTTAGTCATCTTAGTTGGTAATGTATAACTGAGCTTCATTTCATGCCGGTTTGACTGTTTTCTATATTTAGACAGCCCCCCCCCCTTTTTTTTTGCAAGCTGGTACATTAGCAAGAACACAGCTAAAATTTAAGGAAAAAAGTACATTTTAATGCTTTGTTTTTTCTAAAAGATTTTACTGTGGAATCTTAGGCCTATTATTTAACTTTCTTAAATTATTATAAACTTCATCCATAAAATTGAGAAAATACCCAGTATACATAATGGATATTTTTGTGAGACTCAGGTAATTAATGATTGTGAAAGAAAGTGGAAACTGAAGTACTAAACAAGTTTCAATTTTTATTTCTTTCTTACGTAGTTATTAGAAAAGAAATCCTCCAGGTTTTATGTATTTACTTTTAGAAATAATGACTGGACTTGCAGCAAGTGTTTTGGATCGTTTATGGCTACCTATGGGTGGAGTTTATACTACATATGTTATATTCCCTTATATATTACGAGGGCTAGTAACTTGATTTCAATTTCTTTTTTTTTTTTAATATTTTATTTATTTATCTGACAGAGAGAGACACAGCAAGAGAGGGAACACAAGCAGGGGGGTGGGAGAGGGAGAAGCAGGGTTCCTGCCGAGCAGGGGGCCTGATGCAGGGCTCGATCCCAGGACCCTGGGACCATGACCTGAGCTGAAGGCAGCCGCTTAACTGACTGAGCCACCCAGGTGCCCCTCAATTTCTGACACTTAGGAAAATAAGTCATTTGACCTCTTCCTGAGCCTCAAGTTCCACATTTGTGGATGATAATATAGGCCTGACCCACTTATACGCACTACAGTCACATATATGAATCTTAGAATAGCACATGGATTAAAGTACTTTAGTAAGTGGTTGATATGCTTTATTTTGATGAATGCAGGTAACATATAAAGTACCCAGCATAGGGCATGATCCAGGGAGCCAAACACTAATGTTAGTTCTGGTTTACCCTTCTCATTAAATTATGGTACATTTATTTACTTTAAATACAATTTTTTGGTCAAAGTTTCAGTTACTTAGATAAAGTCAACATCTAGAGTCAACATTGGCATAGAATTGAATAGAATCCAGAATCTAAAATCACAGGGATTTAGTGGAAAGAATGTTTGAATAGGAGTCTCAAGATCTTAATTCCAGTCCCAGAGCCACACCTTGACAGCTGTGTTTTTCAGAACAATTTACTTTACCTTTGTGAAATCCTCCTCTCTCATTTATAAAAATAGGATAATAATACCTATCCTGTGTACCAGCAAAGTCTGTTGTGAGGATCAAATAAATTTATACATGTCAAAATGTATTATAAGTTCTGTTGCACTATAAAAATAAATGATGCTTTTGCTCATGGTAGGCCAAGCAATGCAAATATTAGGAGGGGAAACTTTAGCAGAAGAAAGGTAGATCTTCATGCCTATAGAAGAAGCAGTAAAGGCCTAATCCCTGAGGGAAGCCAGCCAAGTATTTATACCTGCTGGGTAAATTCTCAGTAGTAAGGCTTTGTGAGCAGTCAACAATTTCCAAAGGGCTGGTCAGGAAATTAAAGAGAACAGATTAAAGTAAAAGTGGGTAATGTTTCCACTGGATCTTTATACTTGAAATTGTTCCACTGAGACACAGCTGATCCTTTCACTTTTTTTTTTTTTTTTTAACTTTTGTAGCCAGGTTTGGCTGCTTATGATTATGGCATGAATCATGTTTATTTTCTGAAAAGATGGTTCATTTCATCTGCCCTTTTCCTTGCCCTCCAACATGGAGCTAAAATTCAAAGCCTCCCCTCCCCCGCAAGGGAATTTTTTCCTCAGATCAGAATTCTGGAGTTCTAAGCAAAGATAATTAATGAGCTAGTAACAAATGGAATTTTGCTTTTTTAAGACTATTAAACATAACTATGGTATTTCTGGTCTTAAGGGTTGGAAATAAAAATGATATCAGTTGCAAAATATCTTAGGATACATTGCAGTGATATTTCAAAGGGAAAAAGAAACATTTTATTAGTAGGAAATATTTTTGAGCACATATACCAAAAGGGGCAAATAAGAGCACAGTGTAGTATCAAAGCCTAGTTTATTCCCAGGTTTTGTATGTTTTGCCTACAGACATGTCAACTCTTAATTCACACTGAACAAAACTCCTTTAATAGTAAAGTTCTTATGTGGCTACAATTTAGTGCCTTAAACATGTTATATTGCTCCAAGTCTGTTCGTGATCATAAAAGAAAAATATTTCAGACTCCAGCAGATCGTGTCTGTCTAGACTGGTTTCAAAAAGGATATTGCATTAATTGATAATGGAAGTTATAATATATCAGCTTAGGGGCAGCTCCTTTTAAAATACAGATCTATTTGGACTGGGTCTTGAAGTCAAAAAGGTATCACATCTGAAACTTAGTTTACTTGTATGTAATTAAACTGCTGTATCAAAAACTAGGTTTTCATTGACATTTCTTTTTTTTTTTTTAAGATTTTATTTATTTATTTGACAGAGACAGAGATAGCGAGAGCAGGAACACAAGCAGCGGGAGTGGGAGAGGGAGAGCAGGCTTCCCGCCAAGGAGGGAGCCCGATTCGGGACTCGATCCCAGGACCCTGGGATCATGACCTGAGCCGAAGGCAGACGCTTAATGACTGAGCCACCCAGGTGCCTCTCATTGACCTTTTTTTTTTTTTTTTAAAGATTTTTATTTATTCATTTGACAGAGAGAGAGTCAGCGAAAGAGGGAACACAAGCAGGGGGAGCGGGAGAGGGAGAAGCAGGCTCCCCGCCTAGCAGGGAGCCCGATGCGGGACTCGATCCCAGGATCCTGGGATCACGACCTGAGCCGAAGGCAGAGGCTTAACGACTGAGCCACCCAGGCGCCCCCCTCATTGACATTTCTGAATGGTATTTTGTTTTGTGTTTATTAGGTGAAAATGTTTGTTTCCCTGAACACGACTCATTTTCTCATAGCAGCTAGCTAACTGTCTTTTCATCCATTCATAATACATTTACTGAGCATCCTATACAAAAAAATTAACAGGAGAGAATGTTGAGTGTGAGATCAAGGAAAGTGTCTTTAAGTAGAAGACATTTAAGTTCAGGACTAAAACATTAGAGGTAGCCCCTCATCTGTATGAGGCTGGATTTTTTGATATCTAAGTTCACATCTATGATTCTATGTCTACATGAGTAATAATCTTCTATGTTTGGCTTTACCATGTTTGTTTGTGGACTTATTTTTCAGTCTGAGGTTTTTACAGGTTTCCTCTGCTGGTGTTTTTTTCCCCATTTTTTCCATCTGTTTTTTATTTTAGGATCCCCACTCCTACTCTCCATCCTTGCTCCATGACAAAAGCAGTTAAATTTAGGAGATTGATGTCAAATGTGTTGTACTTATATTGGTTCTTTTTTTTTTTTGTACTTATATTGGTTCTTAATAAATGTGTGATTATGGCCCAGTCACTTAACGTCTTTCAGCAAAGTTTGGTTATTTGGAAAAGAAGAATAGTTATGTATTGTAACCACTAGAAGGTGATTAACATTTCAGCATTAAATGTAGTAATACATGTAAAGGGCCTCTGAGAAGTATAAAATTTGTTGGAAATATAATATGTTGTGGTATATTCACCCCAGGAGAAGCTGACACTATTAGAGGAGATATAAACCCAGTTGATATATTGCTCTCTAAAATCAGTTTAAAATATTTTTTTTTTTTTAAGGAAAAGGATAAATTAATGGAAATAAAAGTGGTTTTTGTATAAGGTGTTTCCTATCCCTAATATACTGTGTTGCCCTGAAATATATCTTGTCACTTTGGGACACATTAATAGGGATTAAATATGGGAAAATGTTAAATGAAAATCCCCCTCCAGGTTATAGTTTTTTATTATCTGAGATTATTTTTCCTGAGAAAATTATTTCAGAGTAGACTGGCTTTCTAAATTAAGAAGTTGTCACTGTTTAATGATCAAAATGGTACCCTATACCTGTTTAAAAGGAAATAGCTAACCACAGAAGTCCATATAAAGATGCGTATATTTTAATAGCAAGATACCAGAATCAATTTATATGTCTCAGAAAAAGAGATTAATTAAAATATACTGTGATATATCCACTTAGTGGAATGCTTTGCAACATTTGAAACATTGATATAAACTTTACACTTATTGATCTGGAAAACAGCTGTAATATTTTACTGAATAAAAAAGATGATTCACACATTATGACCTGCTTTTATAATAAAACATACTGATAGTTATAATGTAGAAAGGTCTGGAATATTGTATATAAAAATACTACGTTTAGTTAAGTCTTCTAATAATTTCCAATATTTTTCATTTTTATATATCTTTATGTCTAGAATTTAAAAAATTAGCAAATACTACTTTATTATCTGACAAAACAGTAAAGCTATTTTCAGTTTTTTTCAAAAATCAGATAGGATTATTTGAGTTACATTGCCTAAATGGGGTTACTATTCCAAAGACCTACAGTAAGATGATATTCAAAACTAGATTTTTTGCTATATCCATTGCTGCTATTTTTAAGCTTTTCACCTGTAAACTTCCAATTTTTTTATAAATCTGACAATATTTCTGTGACCTAACCTTTTGACACCTCAAGAATAGTGTTTCTTGCACATAAAATTATTATTCTAATGAAGAGCTAAATATCCTAAGAGGATATACATGCAGTAAAAATTGTTAATCACCAGGAGTATCTATGGGGACTTGATTCCTGGTTGAAGCATTAAGTTACAAACAGGTGTGGAAAAGAAGGCAGAATTTAGGCTTCAGAGTCTTTAGATTGAAGTACCTCTTCCCTTTGATTCCTTCCAAATATCCTAAGGCCAAGGAAGCAAAGGCAAGAGAGAATGGGGCAAAGTAATTTCATTTTTTAGATCTGGGCACCTTGGCTGACTTTGAGTGAACCATTGGTTCCTTGTCTGGTTACGGTTCTTTTGTACAATATTCCATTTCTTTTCAGTGACAAAACCATAACATTGATTTGGGGGGAAAAATTTAAAGGAAGTATCAGATTAGAAAAGTACGTTTTGTTTTTTTTCCCCAAGGCTTAGAAAATCTGTTCAGTTATTGTTAATACCATCTTTCCAGAGTAACCAATGTGAGCATGTCTTCCAGACTACCCATTTTGTTTGTCTACGCTGGAAAGACACTTGGCCCTTAGTTTCTAGGTCTTCTAACTTTGGGCACCACATTCAGTGAAAAATATAAACTTTTCATTTTGCTATTCGGACTTTGGGGTGGGCAGTGGCTGCTTTTGCTTGCCTTCCGAACATGGAACTTTATAAAAAAAAATAATAAAATAAAGTCTCTCCTAATCATTCATTGAGATAAAGCTTGAGGATGATTTGCATGTCTTGAAGTTATAAGTAGCAGGCTTCTTGAGTAGTCTGTAAAGAATGCCATTTATATGCCCTCATGATGTCCCTGAAGTCCTGGCAGCTGGTAATAGAATTTTTCGGTTAAAGAGGATTAAAAAAGGTAAGTCTCCTAATTTTATTTTATTTTTATTTATTTATTTATTTATTTATTTATTTATTTATTTATTTTAAAGATTTTTATTTATTTATTTGACAGAGAGAGACACAGCGAGAGAGGGAACACAAGCAGGGGGAGTGGGAGAGGGAGAAGCAGGCTTCCTGCTGAGCAGGGAGCCCTGTGTGGGGCTCGAACCCAGGACCCTGGGATCATGACCTGAGCCAAAGGCAGATGCTGAACGACTGAGCCACCCAGGTGCCCCAGTCTCCTAATTTTAAACACTGTTTAATGGCTACTTTCACAAGATCGAAATTTGGACTGTATAATGAGGTTTTACATCACATTTAAAATCCACATTTGGCTATTAAATTGATTGGTAATCATTTTAATATTCACATAAGATCGTTTTATGCAAGGGTCTTTTGCACATGTGATAGAATAGCGTAGTAGACAGTTGGCATTGGGAGTCAGGAAGTTAGATTCATAATGCTTTTGAATTCCTAACACCTTATGCGTTTTTTGAGTAATTGGATGGTTTGTGGCTACATTACAGAAATTCTAATACTTTTTTATATTTAACATAGTAAATTCTTTTTTTAGTTCCTGTACTTATAATCTTTTTATCTAACTTACATTCCCTGGAACTGTTTATTATGGGTGAATATTGGTAACAGATTTACAATAAATAGCACTGATACAAATAAAAATCTGAAATTCAATGGTAACAGATTTGATATTGATCATTAGACACACAATTTAAATTTAACAAATCATTGAAACCTGTTGCCCAGAGCTGAGCACTAGTAATTTCATTTATTCATTATTACCTGGCAGACTCAGAGTTTTTGCTATTCAATGAAAGATTTCAAATATGAAGAACTTCCTCTTACTATAAAACATAAATTTTCATACTTGAGATCAAGCCTTTTTAAATCATGGTCCAGCTACTTTTTTAAGTTTACACAGTTCTTCCTCAGTAATATGTTATTACGTCAAAGAGAACAAATACTAAGGAATCACAGTAGAAGGTTATTTAGCTAAGTAGCTAATCACACTTGGTAGGGGTCTTCAATGAGGCCACCAATACTTATATCACACAATGCCTAATATAATTTGGAAAAATAAAAGTATTCTTCTCTGTTACCTTTGCATTCATGTTTTCTTTGCAAGTTAAGTGACAAACGTATCACTTGAATGTATTGAAATTGATTATAGCTTTTGCACCTGTGGTAACTGCAGCTACCATTGACTTGATAGCTAAAACTTAATTTCCACAGAAATTGCCCATAAGCACTGAAAATTTTTCAGGGGAGCTGTCTTCAGTTGTGCTCATGAATAGGCGCTTCAGGTTCTTCAATTCCAGCTTTTTCTTTCTTTACCTTTTCTTTTTTTTCTTTTTGCATCAGCTGCCAGGGACTAATGATTACTTTTGTGAGATTTGCCCTTGCCTGTACCCTCAGCTCTGCTGATCACAAATACTGTCACCTCTTGTGGCCTAGGAAATGAAAGATTCTGCTCTCCGTTTGTAACTAACTTTCAGAAATGGCAGATTCTTTTCTTCAGTTCTCCGAAGTACAATAGAGATCAGACCCTAATGGGTCAGACTTTACTGGTAAGGTAAAGAAACAAACAAAAGAAAAAAGAAACACCTGGTAATCTACAAATGTTAAAGAAATCTCTGATCTCAAAGGCTTGCATTTGTCCTCAGGGTCTTCTAGCTTCTTACCTCTTTCCAAACAACCTGGGACGCCCTGCTCTCTACCTCTCTACCAAGTGGAGTACTTCTGGCACCTCACTGCCTCTAAATTCTGGTCCACTTTTTTTTTTTTTTTTTTTTCTTTTTTCTGGTCCACTTTTGAGAGGGAGGTGCTCAGAGTCCTGAATGTCTCCTGACGTTGAAATGATTCACAGTGTTCAGGTCTATCCTCGAGAGCATCCCCCTCCCTTTAGTCTCACAGCTCTATAACCACACCTGTTTGGATCCACAGTCCCAAGGCTGTGGTATTGTCCCCAGTATATAACTGAACCCAATACACTGTGGATTGTTTATCATTGATAAAATAACCTGCCTATTTCAGTGTCTCTTTCTGTGGCCTCTCAGTGTGAGATGATGCTTACAGACTCCACATCTTCTGCAAGCACCTGCTTGAACAAGCAATATTTTTCTGTCACAGAGCATTCTCCAGAAGTGTCAACTCACCATAACATTATAACACATATATAGAGTATTAACTCATTTAAAAGGTATAACCAACTTCCTTAATCACTGAGACTATTCACTTCCCTTCTGATATATCTGCATTAGGTTATTCTACTGCTTTTAAGTCTTCTACAAGGAAGAATGGGCAGTTGTTTGCTTTGTATTAACCTAACCTAATTAATAGGGCCAAAGTCTGCACCCATAAGTACAGAAAATTGTATGCCAAATTTATTTATTTATTTATTTTTTTTAAGGTTTTACTTATTTGCGAGAGAGAGAATGAGAGACAGAGAGCATGAGAGGGAGGAGGGTCAGAGGGAGAAGCAGACTCCCTGCCGAGCAGGGAGCCCGATGCGGGACTCGATCCCGGGACTTCAGGATCATGACCTGAGCTGAAGGCAGTCGCTTAACCAACTGAGCCACCCAGGCGCCCTGTATGCCAAATTTAAATGAAAGCTTAGTGTCTACTCTTTCCCAAGGCATCTCACCACATACCATTTTTGAGCTACATGGGAATGACGGATCCAGAGATACATCTTTTTTCTGTCTAAAAGTATGCAGAGTTTTAAGATTTATATCAGTTTTTGACTACTAAAGAAATTGGAAGTTTATATTTAAAAAAAATATTTTGGTTTAATTACTATGGAAATTTTAGAAATCCATTACTAATTACTCTAAACTTTGGCTGTCTAAATAACTGGGGGAGATGTATAAAATTTTAACATTGGTACATTCATTTATTGTATTGTGCAATGGAAGTCTTCACCTTAAAAGAGTTGTGTTTTCCTTAAAACATAGAAACAGATGATGAAATTGCATCATATTGGAGTGGGGTGGGGTGGGATATCAAATGGGAAAAAATATATTAATGAAGATATTGTTCATGCTTCCTTTCCTTCCTTCTTTCCTCTCTTACTCCTTTTTTCATCTCATTTAAACTATCCTTCTCTTTATTTTTTTTGTGTACTTTACCCTTTGTTTAATCTTTCTATAATAACTTAGTGATCTTAGTATCCAAAATATGTATTTGTGAGATATTTGGCTTCAGGTAGTTGGGTATTGTTTCTGGCAATGAAAGAAGAATTACTTAATCTTGCAGAGAAAGAAAGAAATATGACCCTGGCTTTATCTGGTATAATGCTTTATCCAGCTGGGATGCCACACATAAAAAGATCACATCTCTAGATGTTAATTATAACAAGGTTTAACCACCTGCACTGATTAAATCAAACTTTTCTTTAATAAAAAAAAAAGTTGTTGATTTATCTAAATAAAAATATAGAATATTTGTCAACAAAGGGGAGAGCAGATATATACGGTTTTAGTTCTCATTTCTGGGATACTGATAAGTTTCAAGTCATATATATAGACTAAGGGGTAGATGTGTCTATTTCTTATAATTTGTTTGTTGTTGGCTAGAATGTTATTTTCCTAATCTTGAGAAAATATATTTTCTAAAATATAAAATGTTTATCTGTATTTTTTTCAGTTTTCTTGACTCTGCACTTAGGTTGCTGATGAATCCATTGACTCAATCTTCATGTATTTAAGTTTTCACTGAGCAGCATTGTTCCACAGCCACACTTTGCAAATTCCAATGTCAGTGTTGTGCTCAGCGATGTTCTGTGCCATTTGGTAAACTCTGTGCTCCAGGGGTGGTGAAGCAGGAGTCACTCATTGTTGTAAACAAAGGAAAACGTGCATTTTCTAACCTCACTTTTAACCTATTGCTTTAGTTAGGGGCTTAAAGGAACCCAATTGGGAACCTGGCATTATGTGAAAAATTGTTATAGATTTTGTGAAATGCTTTGTTCTTTTGGTGCTCTCCTTGCATTCCAGTGAACTCGAATTCATTTAATATAGTACCGAAGAAGAACAGAGAGGAGGCTAGTCCCTCTTAGGAAATTTTATAAAATTCACTTGCTTTTACTTGACATCTTTGACTTAGGCTGCTGCTTTATTTTCCTTTGTCCTATTTCATTTTTTCTCCAACTCATGCATAGGAGAACTGCAGAAGAGTGTTCAGTTCTCTCAGAATCCTTTAAAAAATGAAATGAGATCTTAAATATATTAGAATACTTTGATTTATTCTGCTGTAAAATTAATCCTCTTTGTGGTCAACTATTTCACAGTTTCTTGGCATGGGGATATATAGTGTATTTTTTGAAATACCATTATTTGAAACTTGATTTATCTTTTTGGCACAGATATTTGAACCCATAGAATATTTCACATGGATTATAATGCCAAATTCATGTCATCCTCAGAAAACAATGAGGTTTGTTTTTTGGTTAGAGTATGGAGTCACTTGTTTAGTGTTTTTTTTTTTTTTTTCCCCAACAATTAAGATTTTCACTTTGTCATGAAAGCTAGTTGGCATTGGGAATGAGATTTTTAAAGAATGTTTGATTGTGACAGTCTTTTTCTTTTGGAAGTAAAATTTAAAAGTTTTTTCCTAGAATATCTTAGAGCATTTGGATGGTGACAGTAGTCATTAAATGAGAGAAGATAAATGTAGTCTGATACTTCAAGATGGTATCCATGTAATTAAGGCAAATTGGTGAACTATATATGATTACACATTGAATTGGGAAACTATGCAAATAGTTAAATAGAATACTTCAGTCTGACATGAATTTTTCCCTCTTTTGTATATCCAGATAAACTTTGTGGATGGCTGTAAATTCTTACATAAATTCATCATATGCTTTTTCTTTAAAATTCTGTTAGGAAAGAGAAAAGTTGTCTCCCCGTAGTGTTTTATAAATATCTCGAGATTAATTCCATTTGCTCAGACTGGCTTGATTTGTAGAGTATACCTATGCCAATCCATCTGTACGGCAGTGAGGATGGCACGTATTAATTGGTTGATGTCTAGATAGGTGTGAGACTAATTTCCCACTGTTAGGAAATTTGGGGTACTATTTAGAAAAGATAATGGATGCTGGGAGAAAACCTTGTCCTATGCTTTGTAGCTGCAATGTCTCTCCCTTCACCAAAGGACATTCTTTATCTGGTCCCAAAGATACATTTATTTCACCAAATAAATACTTCTCTTTGATTGACTCATTTAGGAGCTTTTGGCTCTACACACCAGGAGACCAACTAGCAGTGGCCAGAAATAAAAGAACACTTGCTTACTTAATAAGAATTCCAAAATAAGGGGTTACCTATGATGGTTTGGCCTTGCAACTAATCATCAAGGATCCATTCTCTTTTCTTTTCTTTTTTTTTTTTTTAAAGATTTTATTTATTTATTTGACAGAGAGATAGACAGAAGAGCACAGGCAGAGGGAGTGGCAGAGGGAGAGGGAGAAGCAGACTCTGCACTGAGCAGGGAACCCGATGCGGGACTCGATCCCAGGACCCTGAGATCATGACCTGAGCCGAAGGCAGACACTTAACCATCTGAGCCACCCAGGCGCCCCCATTCTCTTTTCAACATCTTTGGTGTGTAGTTTTGTTAACTCTAGGTAGTAAGATGGTTTTCGGATACTTGGCATCAGGTCCTGACATAACAGTATTCAAAGACAGAAGTATGGTGGATTGAACAAATATTTTTCTGAATTTACACAGCAAACTCCCTTTCTATATCATTAGCTAGAAGTAGGATATGTAATGATTCCTATCTGTAGGATAGATGAGTAAATAAATATCAGGGTTTCCAATACCTATAGTAGGGACGGTGCCCAGTAGAATGTGCCTGAGAATAGTTGGGTGACCAGTCTCTCCAACTACTACTGAGTAAGAGACAGCTCCTTTTGTTTTGTGTAGAGGCATGGAAGTAAGAGGCCAGGCCTATACTGAAGACTTAGTATTGAGATCCACCTCTTCTAGTTTAGTTCTTGTGCTTTTTCAGTGGTTCTCAATTTTTAGGAGAGTGCCATTTTAATAAAATATTTTATATAATAAAAGATGATTATGGTAAACTTATTATACTTGCATGCTTCTTCAGCCAGGGCACTAATAGTGAAAACAGGTTGGGTCAAAATTAATAAATAATGCAAAAATTAAAGTAAAATTATACTTATATATGCATACATACACTCATAGAATATTATATATATCTAGAGATGTGTACATACTCTCATGTATTATGGAAATAAAAGTTTTTATTATGTAGCCCAACTGAGGAATTCTAGTGATTTAAAATGACCTCATCATATTTTTTCTTTCATTTACTACTTTTCAAACTTTTCTCCTTTCATGGGTTTAAATGGGCACCCCTGTCTTTATTCAAATTACATGATTGGTGTAGTCTATTAGCAAGAAATACGGTGGATATTTTTCATCCGTAGAAAATATTAGCATCTTCTCAGAGAAATGTTTACTTACATTTGACGCCATGTTTCTCTTTTTCTCACTTTGCATCTATTAAGATACTTATCATCGTGCTAGACTTAAGTAATTATGACGTAGATAATTTTGTTTTGTTGGTCACTTCCAACATTAGAAGACTGTTAACATGCTGAATAGTGAATTATAGGGATATACATTATGGCAATAATTATCTTTATGGCAGGGCCATAATTTATATTATAGTAAGGTATCTATTTAGAGGTAAGTTCTAACATAATAGTTTTTTTCTCATTCTATTAGAATCAGAACTTCTAAATCAATTTTTTCAAACAAAGTAAATATTTGGATATTGATATACCAAAGATTCTCTTCCATGACTGTTGTTTTTGTTCAGGTTAGATGAATTAAAAAAAAAAAAAAGAAGGCAAATTTCACAATCCCAATATAATGTTAGGATAGGGTATAGTAATAGGGTACTGAAGACAGAATGTCTGAGCTAACAATTTAGCTCACCACTTATGAGCTCGTGACCCTGGGTCACTTTAGCTCTTTGTTCCTTAGGTTACTTTTCTCTAAAATGGCTGTTATGAAGATTAAATGAAATTATCCATGTAAGCACTTAGCATGGTACTTAAAATATGGTAAGCACTTAGTAACTCTTACCTCTTGTCATTATCGCTTAATTTGTAAAACTTGTAGAAGTGATACTTAAAATTATATTTTGATAAATGGAAAACAAAACATACCTCCCTTCCAGTTACCAAAGTATTGTGGGTCTTCACATGTCCATTAAATATTAGATCTACTTATAAAGAGATTTGAACACTCATTAGGCTCCATAATTGCATATGATCATCAAATTATATTATTACCACATTTTAAAAAATATTTATTTATTTATTATTTGAGAGAGAGTGTGCACACATGGGGGTAGGGGCAGAGGGAGGGGAGAAAGAGAATCTCAAACAGACTTCCCCCCGAGCGTGGAGCCTAACATGGGGCTCGATCCCACAAGCCTGAGATCATGACCTGAGCCGAAATCATGTCAGACACTTAACTGACTGAGCCACCCAGGCGCCCTGATTATTACCACATTTTTATGTACCCATCCTGATCAGCCACAACTTTTGTAATTTTTACAAAGTTTATCTGAGATTAATTTAGCATAGGTGAACTCTTGGAGTTGTCATTCATATATTATCAGAACACTCAGTTAGTTTGGCTAATACAAATTAAAATAGTTAATTATGAAATTCAATATTGTAGTTATAGGGTATTGTCATATAATTAAAAGTTTAATGTATTGACATATTTTGTCTCTCCCTCTTTATCTCTTTATCTGTTTATGTGCACACATACACACAATGTGAAGGAATATAGGACTGTATTTAAGTTATTTTTAATCCTCGTATGTGATTTTATTTACAATGAACTGGGCCTTGACCAAGTTGACCATTGGTTAATTTCATGTTTCCCTAGCTGTAGATCTGTAGCACATTATTATTGTTTTAGCTCCAGGAGTTATATTTCTATATATAAATAATAAAACATATTATAAATACAACATATAATGAAAGTTTAATAAATGAATGAGCTTTAAGAAATGTGTGAATGCTTGACTTTTTAAGAATGGACGGCTACTTTTCCTTTAAGTCACTTAGGGTCACTAGTGAAAATACTGATCTTGACTGAAAGATGTTAGAAATTGGTGAAATAAAGATCATTGCCCATGCCATTATATTTCTTTGTAAATAGGGACTGTGCTAAATTTATTTTGAATTTGAAAGACCTAGAATTTCATCTGACTTAATAAATGTGTGTGTGTGTGTGTGTTTGTGCACGCGCGCGCACGCGCGTGTGCGTGTGTGTGTGTATTTGAGTAAATACATGAATGGTTTAATACAGAGGCCAAATAATAACTTCTTATGGAAGACTCTTCTTTGCCATTTTCAGTATATTAAAAAAAATGACTACAGGAATTTAAAATGGAGACATGATGAGAATAATATAAAGTCCATTTCAAATTATTTAGGAGAAGATTTTGTTTCTTTTACATCTAATCTGCATTTTTTAGGGTAGGTCTTTATGTTTTATACTATGATAGTTTTTGCTAGTTGAAAATAGACTGGGGCACCTGGCTTAGTCGGTTAGGTGGCCAACTCTTGATTTAGGCTCAGGGTCGTAAGATCAAGCCCGCTTGGGCTCCAGGCTCAGTCTGCTTGTCCTTCTCCCTCCCCCCCTCAAATAAATAAATAAATAAAATATTTTTAAAAAAGTAGACTGCTTTTCTTTGTTGAAAGCATCAATTTTAAGCTCTGATGTGAAAAAAAAGGCAGTTTTAATTACCATTAATTTTTAAATCCTGCAATTCAAAGGGGAGGAGCAAATATTGCACCCATCAGAGTAGAGTAGATGACATGGGAATGGTTTTCTTCAGTGTCTCTTGACTGGTATAAAGTTTGTAGGGTCAAAACTATAGAGCCACAGTAATACTGAAGTTAGCACGAACTCAGTAAATAAACAGGTATAACTTATAGGGAGGCCAATGTCTCTTCATAATTGAAACAATCTTAAAGCTTGCTGAAATATACTCATTTTTCATTATGGCTGACATATACAGTATCATCCTGCGTGAAGAAAAAGTAAATTTAATCTAGTTTTTTATTTCAGTGAGAAAGTCTTCTAAATTTGATGACAAAAAATATAATAACTTAAAACAGTCTCTGGGAGTTGGGGGCTATGGTTATAAGACTAGTAACATTCACTGTGGCTTATCTGGAAGGCACTGCTAACCCCTAATATTTGGGAATCAGATTATTGTTTAACTAGATAGCAAGCATGCACATGTTTGCAATTATCTTTTGTTTATATAAAAACATGCCTATGTGTGTATGTGTAACTGTGTATCCATAATTTGAACATTAAAAAATAAAAACTGTGAATTTCAGGACTGTCTGCAACATAGTCCATTCATGACTATGCTATACATCCAGTGCATGGTGGTGTTGGAGTGAATAACACAAATGACAGAGGGTCCGCCTGGGGGGCTTTTCCTTTGTTAGCACCAAAGTTAGAGATCGGAGTCAAAGAGAAAGTCCTGAAAGCCTGGAGGTAGCAAGAAGGCAGGAAAACATCTACTTTACAAAGGTGGAGAGTTTTAGAGGCTTTTGTATCTTCTCTTTAATGCCTTTAATTCTCAAAATGCTCCCCTGTCGGGGGTGCCTGAGTGGCTCAGATGTTAAGCATCTGCCTTTGGCTCAGGTCATGATTCCAGGGTCCTGGGATCGAGCCCCACATTGGGCTCCTGGCTCAGCGGGGAGCCTGCTTCTCCTTCTCCCTCTGCCTCTCTCCCTGCTCATGCTCTCTCTCTCTGTATCTCTGTGTCTCAAATGAATAAATAAAATCTTTAAAAAAAAAAAAATGGTCCCCTGTCTTCAGATTGCACCACTGGGAAGGCAAATAGAACCTTCTTGACCAACAAACCAAGAATCATTTTAACAAAATGTGTACCTCAATGGCCTGACTCTATCTCCTGACCTGTAATTTCCTAAGATCACCTGTCCAATTGGAGACTCCTGTGGAACAGTACGGGGGACTTCACAGGCTATTCGGGTGAACCACTTTCTTGGCTTCCTCTGTCTCAGTTCCATCTATAGCTAGTTATCAGACGCCGAGCCCTTGCCTCAGCAGAGCTGCTGTGAACAGGAAACGGAGTTGGTGAACTGCTGAGACACACTGTGTAGCAGCTGGAGGTTTTGTGCAGTAGAAGACACCAAAATCAAGCTCAAGTGCTGGTTATATTGAGGGGAAAAGAGCCATGGAGCTGACTCATCAGAAGGAAGAGTACAGATA
The DNA here is from genome assembly GCF_964656455.1 of Halichoerus grypus. Classification (NCBI taxonomy): domain Eukaryota; kingdom Metazoa; phylum Chordata; class Mammalia; order Carnivora; family Phocidae; genus Halichoerus; species Halichoerus grypus. Next base: position 48,692,607 of record NC_135714.1, read on the forward strand.
ACTGGAGTGCAGAGAATAGTTGTGTTCCTTTTCTCTTTTGTCCTTTAAACCGTTATTACCATAACACTTTGAAAGGGGTCTGCATAAAACATAATTTCTGCTAGGTTTGGGTTACATAGGTTGAATAAAGCCTTCTTGATTTCACCTGCAAAGCATATGATTTAAAACAGTTGCTCAGACATTTCTAAAATGGATTTATTTCCATTTCTTCCCAGCAATGTTAAAACCCTACCTTTTCCTGTAAATGGAAGTATATAAAGAGCTGAGGCACTCAGAATTCAGACTTACTGACTTACTTGTTAACGTATATAAAGTTGTGCTGAATATAATATTATGTATTATTAATATTAATATATGATACGTTAATATATATTAACAAACACCTTACCTATGTGTTCCACATCCTAATTATTTGTTAATCAGTAATTATTAGATTCCAATAAGAATGTTCTGATTAATGTTATATGGATCGATAATCCTTGAAGAAAGTGACTGAATAGAGAAACATTCTGTTGGTCCCAAATATTTATTTACTAACTTTTTAATAAGGGAATCTAATTTCAGGTTTGTTAATAATTCAGATCTAGGGGCGCCTGGGTGACTCAGTTGGTTAAGTGTCGGCGTTCAGCTGAGGTCATGATCCGAGAGTCCTGGGATCAAGCCCTGCATTGGGCTCTCTGCTCAGCAGGGAGCCTACTTCTCCCTCTCCCTCTGCCTATCCCATCCCCTGCTTGTATTCTCTCTCTCTCTCTCTCTGTCAAATAAATAAAATCTTTTAAAAAAATAATTCAGATCCAACAAGCAGTAAGCATTGGGGAGGGGTCAACCAATGTGGGATTAATTTTTTTTTTTTTTAATTTATTTATTTGAGAGAGAGAATGAGAGAGAGAGAGAGAGAGCACATGAGAGGGGGGAGGGTCGGAGGGAGAAGCAGACTCCCTGCCAAGCAGGGACCCCGATGCGGGACTCGATCCAGGGACTCCAGGATCATGACCTGAGCCGAAGGCAGTCGCTTAACCAACTGAGCCACCCAGGCGCCCCAATGTGGGATTAATTTTAACTCCTAGCTCTGACCTTCCTAGTCTTGTTACTAGAGCAAGTAACTAAACCTCTTTCCACCAGTTTCTCCACTGTGTAGATATGAAAAGCTTGCTTGTGGTTTTTAAGAATAAAATAGGTAATGAACTTAAGAGTTTTGCACAGTGACTGGAACATTCTATAATTTATCCATTTCAAGACCTACATTATATTTGTATTTTAGCATTTCTGAAATTGGATGCATCATAATAAATAGTCTGTCAGTTTAATTGGCAACATACTTTTTTTCTTAATGGTGCATAAAATTATGTTCTGCCTTATAATCAGAGGCATGCTATATTTGTTGAAATATGGTTCATAAGATGGCATATAAAATAATATTCTGCCCTTTAATGAGAGGTGTCTTAATCTTATGATGGTGGAACTATGTGTGCCATAACTCTGTTAGTCATCTTTCCTTTTCTGTGGAGCTAGTATTTGCTGTTATCAGACAGTGTCTAATATTATTGCTACTTAAGTCTCAATCCAGGCTCTTTTTGTTGTTTTCAAATTAAATAAATAAATAAACAATAAATGTGTAAATATATATATATGTGTGTGTATATATATACTTTATTTTTGATTAATAAAATATAGACCTCATAAACATATAGCCAATAATAAAAGTACTGAAATTTTGGTAACTGAACATCAAGTTAATAATTGCTATGATTCTGCTAACTCTATTTTAATACCTCAGCAAGTTTCAAAAGCAAAGCTAGTTTAATAATTTTTTGTGTGTGTTACTTCTGCAAATTATGTGATGAGGTACACTTGTGTCAGGTGCAGCAATGAAAGATCAGAACCAGAACATGGCAGGTTAGAGTCACAGGAAATGAAACAGAAGGTAAAGTGACTCTTAGCTTCCTTTAAAAATCTCTCAGGTTAGGGCGCCTGGGTGGCTCAGTTGGTTAAGCGACGGCCTTTGGCTCAGGTCATGATCCTGGAGTCCCGGGATCGAGTCCCGCATCGGGCTCCCTGCTCGGCAGGGAGTCTGCTTCTCCCTCTGACCCTCCTCCCTCTCATGCTCTCTGTCTCTCATTCTCTCTCTCTCTCAAATAAATAAATAAAATCTTTAAAAAAAAAAAAAAATCTCTCAGGTTAACTGAAAGTGTGGGGCTGGGAACAAAGATAAACTCAACTGCTCTTTCCTGGTAAATGCCTGCAAACCTAGCCACGAGGGAACTTTTGACGCCCTGGTGTGCCTTTCAGCAAATTTGAAAATTCAGCAGATACATGAAATAAAAATCAGCAGTTGGAAGTTAGTGCCTTGCTTTATATTTTGATAGATAAATTGCTTAAGGATTTAAAATCCATCCACAGTAAAGATGATACATACTGGATTAGAATTAAAGGATTTATTTGGTCTTCTTTTACCAGAAAACCAAGATTACTTCGTATCAAAACAGTGCCTTTGAGAACAAAATATAAATAGCAGAAGTCTTTATTTGAAACTTCATTTGGAAATGAAGACTCTCATATTTCCAAAATATATTATCATTATAAGATTTGATTTTGTGTATCTTTATTTTTGAAAGTAAGTAGCTTGCTTTCACAAAGTAAAACTTCTTGAATTACGTTTATAAAATATTACTTTGTGAAAGTAGCAGTGCTCAAATATATAATTTATATGTCTATTCTTTGACTCATTACTTTAAAGTTACTTTAATCATATATATGCAATTACATATACATTATTATGGTATATTTAGCATACTCATACTATTTGAAAACTATCAGCAAGGTATTTCAAAAAGGTAGTATCACTTTCCTGGTAGTTGGCATTCTCCCTACACCTTCTTAAGATACTATAAGCAACATCAAAACAATAGATCAGTGTGTGGCACTGTAATTGAGAATTGCACCATTATCCAAATTATTATTAGTTTCTTACTCATAATTATTGAGTCTCTTTTAGAATCTGATGTTATCTATTGTGCTTTTTGATTGCATAGCTAACAGTTTAGTTTTTAAAGCTATTCTGTTTTATTTCCTAGATAAAATGGATAATTTTGATCTCTGAGTAGCTACACTGAAAACCATTACTGAAGATATCCCAGAGATGTTTTTGGAAAAGGGAGTCCTTTTTTTGGTGTTCCTTTAATTGAATTGAGTGTGCCGCCACCTAATCAATTTATAAGTTTGGCCCTATGCCTTATGCAATATATGCTAAATTGCATATTTTAAGCCTTTGACCCTGGAATGGGAATGTTTATATGTACTTTGAAAAACTGTGGGAAAAACAAATACTTAAGTTAATTTCTGATTTATTAATAGTGATGATAAAAATGTGCCACATTTTTCATTTTTACCTTGAATTTTTATAAAGCTTTAAGGTACAGTTTTTATTCCAAACAAAATATTTTTTTCCCTTCTATTTTTCACTTCTGTCATATCCCTTTAATTGAAGACTCAGCATATCCTGGGGAAAAGGTGGGCTTTTGAGTGTCACAGAACTCACTAAATTTCTACCTTATTATTATTATTTTTTACTTTGGTTTACCCCGTTGTCTCATTTCTGATGTAGGTTATAAGGGAGGAAAAATACTTTTTCCCTCTACCCTTCTGAGTTCTTAGCTGAGACCCATGTAATAAAAGATCAACAAGACAAAAACAGAAGTTTATTAAGATGTATACTTCATTTATGCGTGGGACATACGCAGGGAAAAATGAATACCTTCCTGAGGGGGCTAATTCAGTCTTCAATACCATCTGAATAGAGGTTAGGGGGCTCTAGGCCTCTTAAGGGTGTAGGGGTCCTGGGCGGATTGTCCCAAGATGGCCACTTTGCCATAAAGATTATTTTGAGTTAAAAGTAATCAAAACCCAGCAGATGCAGGAAAAGCTCTCTGCCTCCCCCTCAACTGCCTAAATTTACATTGGAAAGGAGAGCCTGTACTGGGAAGAGAGCTATTAACAGACTCCCCTTTACCTAGGAACCTTATCTGCGTAATAGGGCAACGTTATTTTTCCAAACATCTCTTAACTTTTTGCTAATGGTCTTCCTCTCCTTTGTATCCTCAGACCCTGCCCCTCTCCTTAGCTCATATAAGCTTCATGTTGTCTTCTTGTCTTTGGAATTTCCCCCGTACGTATACATATTACATTTGATTTTCTCCTGTTAATCTGTCTCATGTCACTTAGATTCTAAATCCAGCTAGAAGGACCATAGGGCAGAGGAAAATCTTCCTCCCCGACAGAGGAGAGTAAATGATTTTTAGGACAGATGAATGGGCCTTTGTTAGAAGAATAGATGGGAGGTGTGATAGTTTGTGACAAAGTGTGTCTGGGTGTGGTGTCCATTTCAATTTTCCTCTCTTGTGGTAATGGTCAGTCTTCCCTGGTTGATGCAACTCTCTGGGAGGGGACAATGAGTTCCTTCTAGAGAATCTGTCTTTAGGTAGGTAAGTAGAGTTCAGAGAAAATCTCTCCCTGCATTTGCTGTTTTTCATGTGCCTACATCTCCAAATAATCAGTATTCCAAAGCAGTGTATTTTGGAGTGAGATGTCCTAAACTCCTACAGTCCTATTTTAAGGTGGTTTATTCTGCTACCCTTCAAGGGTTTGTTTTAATTATCTCAGGAGATTCTTATGAGGGTTAAATAAGATACCCTCTGGAATGGCACTTTTACCACTATTACCTCACCCACCTCCCAACACCAGAAACCAGTATTAATAACACTTATCATTTGCCAGGCTTTCTGTTTTGTGTTTGACTTGGAGAATCTTGTATAATTCTCCAAATCATTTTACATGCAAGGAAACTGATGTCTAAGAAGAATCAGCACCTCAAGATTACATAGCTAGTATATATTATAGTCAAGGATTTCAGTTCTTTTTTAAAAAATCTTTTTAACAATTTATGACACTTTCGTTAAAAACTAATACAAGTGTATGTTTTAATTACTGACTTTTCTTGAATTAATCATTAACCTGTCCATGCAAAAGTTATTTAATGGTTCCTATTTCTATGTGCTATTTTTTTTTCCTTGCAAAAAGCATGAAGATACTAAGCTGTCATGAGACTACCATAATAATATTAAGGGGGAATAGAATCAGATTAATTCCATTTATATCATGTTAACCAGCCTACATTTGTGATCCATCTACTTGGGCACACAAGCTGCTTGCTGAATTGTGCTGGTAGAGATAACCCTTAATTCCAGTGTATCCTGTTTTTGAATCATTTCATTAAACAAAAGCCTTTGAGTCTTCTTTTGTTGCCAAGAACAAATGGTTAGATTTTAGGAACTGTAGCTACTTTTGTTATTCACAAATTCCAGAGCCTTTCAAAATTTATCATTCACATTCTCAGCTCTGCACACAATCAGTCATTATGTCAGCAGCTGCCCAGGGAGCCTCACTTCAATTCATTCAGCCAAATAATAACCATCAGGACACTGCTACATTAAAAATAATAATAAAATTAAATCCTTAAATAGCAGAGTTCTTTACTTCTGTAGTTAAAAATTAATTACTTGAATTTAGTAGAAATCCCATTGTACATTTTGACAGGGAGGGAAAAGCAATATCTGTGTTGAAAATTAAATTGATTAGACTGATATGTTTTAAAAATAGAAAAGCTTATAAAGGGTTCCATTTCCAAATAAATGACTTCAAATGATTTATTGCAGGCAACCATAACTTAATCAGATGTCAGCTTTTGTTTTTGTAGTTCACTGAGTAAGCAATCAAAAATCTGTGACGATTTGAATAATTAAAAATTTTGAAATAATTTTAATGTACAGAAATAGCACGAGCCCACTTTTCTGCATTAGAGACAATAAGCACATTACCATATTGAACATTTAGCCTGCTTTTGAATATGTGATACCATATATTTGTGATTAAATTAGAAAAAATATTTTAAATTACAACTTGAGTGTTCCCCTCCATCCTTCTTCCACATCATTCACCTTCCCTTTCTTTTCTCCCTTTTTCTGTGGTGTTCCATGGTGTTCAGAACATTGGAATAACATTCTATGTATTGCAATCAAAGCATAAATATAAATATTAATTTGTACAGTGTTGTTGTGAGGCTGTATCAGGGACACTTCCATAGAACTCATTTGTGGTCTCTGAGGTTCTTATTATTTTAAATGTCCTTGATCATGTTCTTTTCTACTGAAGTCTTAAGTGAAAGACCATGTTTTTGTCTGCATCTTCACTTAATTTCCTTCTCATTCTAAAAATGAAGGAAATGAGATGAAATGCTGACTCAGCTTGTCAGTTTGCTGGCAATTTGCTTTTAAGTCACATATGGAATTAGAGGCATCAATCTGTGCACAATGATGCCACCTTCTGCTGAACACTTTACATCTTTGAAAAGATCTCCTTTACTTTTGGAGTATGGACTTGAACAAATGAGGAGCTTTATATGAATTTAAATTCAGTTTTGGTTAGATGAAAAAAGATGCATGTGTGAGGTTACCTGAAGATCATTTTCTTTTTCTTTGAAGTACATGAAGGCTATTGTTAAGAATCTGGATAACTCTCCTTAAAGGTGTATGTTTTATATTTTATCAATTATTGGCAAAAGCTTAATAATAGTTCACTGTTCATTAGCAAATCCAAAATAATAGAGATGATTTCTTAAAAGGTTACCAAAAATATTATGTTTATAGTAGAAAATGTATATAGTATCCTTTATTGTTATTATTATTAACTTTCAAGTTTTCAGTTGTCTTATTTATCATCAGATATTGTGATCTGGGTTTCTTTTTTCAGACAAGCATAGCATAATGCTGAAAGTGGATTTTTTATATATTTAAGAACATATTTAGCTTGCATTTATTAATAATGGGTAGATCTTACAATGTTCTTCTGTTTATGTTAATTAAAGAAAAAAACGTAGTTGAAATTTATCAATTTCCTAAAAGTCATGTTCACTGGGTAATTCATTCTTATGTACAATGCTAGTATTTTATCTTCATGTAATCCCATCTTACCGGTTTCATGGCCTTCCTTCAGTGCAAATGTTTCTAAAGGGTTACTGTGATTTTTGCATGTACTTTAAAATCTGCCAAAATGACTATACATGCATAAAGCTTCCAAACATATCTAATACAGGATTAATATGAAACTGGAATGGGCCAGCTTAATGAATGCCAAGCTTAATGTACAATCTGTTTTTTGAATAAATCATACGGGAAAATTGTGGAGTGTGTAAATTACATAGCCATCATAAATCAATATCCTTAGATTGCCCTGCCTTAGATAAGGGGTAGCACTGCAGAGGCCATGACATACTTGAAAGTGGATGAGAGGAAAACAGTTAAAGTGAGAGAGGAACACCCATTAAGGAAAGAAAATGCTCAGAAAATTATTATAAAAGTCGAGTACACAAATTACACACCCCTGGGTAGTGGTTATTTTATGCAGAGTACCTGGATGCATAAGAGAGCTCATGCTGCGTTTTACCATGTGACCGTGGCAGAACGAAGTTAAGATATTTGGACTGTTCTTGCCTTAATGCTTAAGAACGAGTTCTCTAAATCAATAGCACTGTTAGAGGAGTTTCTTAATAAAGATTTTGTACTCGTTGATGAAGCTGCACATGATGCTCTCTGTTCTAATCTCAACTTGGTACAAGAAAATTAACTTTCATGGACGCTACTGGTAATCTCTAAAAGATTTCCACTATGGATCATCTAATCATTTTATTATAAAAACAGGTCTTGCCATCCATTTTGCATTAGTTATTGGCTGCAGGAAAAATATTAGCTAGCAATAAAAAGATTGTGAGTTTAAAATATGGCTTTTTAAAATATCGTCTACACTGGCAAAACAAGTTTTGTGACGAGATGTGAATACTTTTTTTTTTTTTAAAGCCTTTCACAGGATCATATTAACTGCCAGGAAGTTTTGCCAAACAGATTTTAAGGGGAAAATCAGGCTATCCTAACTGTCCAAATGTTTTCTCACGTTTCAAACAAGCAGCTGCTGGGAGTTCCTGCCAGTAGTAAACCTTTCAGGCAGAATATGAGCAGCTAGCTGCCAATCTTGTGTCAATATTTTAAATTCACTTACAACCATCTTTACTGGTGTAAAAATTTCTCTTTCCCCCCAAAAGGGCCAACAGATAACTCTCTTTGTTGCTTGGCCTCATTTTACTCCCCTAGTGGTGAAATAGCCAAAGAAGCAATTTTGGTAGAGAAAGAGAGATTTCTTTGAATATTAGGAGTAAGAACATAATCTCAGTTTGTCTGTTGATGAGGACAAATCTGAAATAATAAAAACAATCACAACAATAAGAAAAATTTAAAAAATGTTATCTATGACTAGTTCAGCAGATACTCTGGTAATGAATTTATTTAGTGCTTATCGCTAGAGTTTGGGTGTGTGTTTGTGTGTGTGCATGTTTTGTTTTGTTTAAAAGGAGGAAAGTCCAGAATTTGACTTTCAGAAACATACAGATCAAGATTGGCAAAGGCAAGAAATAAATGCCTCGAAATTAGTTTGAAGGTATTTATTAAACACTGGGGAGTAATTATCTACTTGAGGCTTAGATTACATTGTAAAGATTATATCGTAATCCGTGGCCTAAAGGAGTTTTCTCTGAGGTACTTGAGAATCAACAGTGCATGGTATCACTGCAGACGTAAATTGAGAGGAAACAATTGGCAAAAGATTGTGCCTGAGACCAGATTGGATGAATCTTCGTTTCCTAAAATAGGAGGATTTTATTACAAGGGTGATGATAGGTAATAGTGGGGAGAGAGGGGTGAGGGGAAGCAATGAAGGTACAGTGAGATGAGGGGGATGTGTAAGAGCTGCTCATTGGTTGGGAGAGTGAGAATTTGCCCAGTGTTAAAGATAACAAAGTGAGGGCTATTTGCTAGTGGACACTTCGAAGTAGGTGTTTCAAAATCTTCTTGTCCTTGTGTGTGTGTGTGTGTGTGTGTGTTTTAAATCTACACCTTTATTTATTTACTTTTCATTAAATTTAAATCTTTGAGGGGTACAGCATCACACGGATTCTGTGGCCAATGGCGTTAGCAGGAAGGTTGCTTCGGAATTTGGCAAGAACCATGCCACTGTTTCCATGAGCACCAGTTACTTTTCCCCAGATTACTCTGGTTTTGTTTGGTTTGCCACCAGGAGTGACTGTGTTGTTCATTGCTTTGTACACATAAGCACATCTCTTGCCTAGATAGAATTCCGTTTCATCTCGAGCATAAACACCTTCGATTTTAAGAAGAGCTGTGTGCTCCCTCTGGTTTGGGAGACCCCTGCTTATAGCCAGCAAAAATGGCCTTGGACCACAGCCTTCTGGACATTATTTGGTATTATAGGAGTCCTGTTCCCAGCAGGCCTCCACAGGCTCCAAGATGGCAGAAAAAGAAGTGTCCTTGTGTGTTTTTATCTAACAAATAAGTATAAGGAATTTTTATTAAAATTGGAACAATTTGTGGAACTGAGCATTGTTTGCTTCTTTTTGGACACCTTCTCACTTTCTCTTTTTTTTCTTTTTTAAAATTTTTGTTTAGTGCTGAAAAAAATTCCTTCAGTCACAGATATTTGTAAGATTTAATTTTACCTCTAAAGTTTTGTGAATTTTTTATTATTCAGGTTAAAAAAGTGTTCATACATGTTATCATGCATAGTCATATTTTTTAAATACCATAAAACAAAATCCTGATTCATTATTTATTTTAGATTATGAGATATAACTACAAAGTAATGTGATTTTAAAGACCAAACTTCCAGAATTAGTGCAATTAATGCAAATAGGGCAATCTTTTAAAGTAGTCATTTTGGAAAACTATACACATTCTAGTGGTGAGGATGTTGCGGAATCATTTTTGAAACTTCTCACTGGAATTGTCTTTATAATCAGTAATGGATGGGGATGTAAATCCTACTGTTTTGCCAAAAACTATATGAACTATTTCTATCACTTCACTCACCTGGCTTGGCTCAAAATATATTTTGAGTTTTCAAAAAAATGAAATCCCCCTCCCGAAAGATAGCAATATACTGTTAAATATGCTATGGATTTCATTGGTACCCCCAAAACATTAGTGATTAATGAGTATGAAAATGAATTCTAATAGAGGTGCTAAATTCAAGGAGGGGTTCCAATATATCTCTTTCTTAAGTAATGGAAAATTTGCTGTGTTGCATAAATGTTCTTAAGGTGACTTATAAAAGAAATCGCATTCCTTTGTATGTATAAATTCTAATAATCTTTAAAAATAAATTAGATTATCGTATAATGTCAACTCATGTGACCATCCAAATTTATAACTTTTTGTTATGGAGTTCACATACCAAACACTTGCTTCTTGGGAGAGTAGTTTAGATGCTAATTGTGTAGTAGACTCTCAGAGCCTGGGAGAGGAAATGCCTTCTCTGAAAACCTAGCTTCAGCCTTTACTAGCTGTGTGCTCTTAGGGGAAAAAGTCACCTCATCTTCCTGTTACTCAGTTTCCTCATCTGTTAACTGGGAATAATAATAGTGTCTCCTTTATAGGTTGTTGTAGAGATTAATAATTTAGTGCATGCGAAGTGCTTAGAATGGTGCCCTGCACGTGAAGATGTTACCTAAATGTTGACAGTTAATAAGGTGATACTGATACATTTGAATTGATCCAGTCTTTTTTGCCTCACTAGCAAATTTATTATTAAATGGTCCTATCTGTAGTTGTGACAGAAACTGTTTCTAGGGAAGAACTGTTAGAGGACTAAATCTGTCATTTTCTTTGATTGATTGCTTGGAGTTTTATACTTTTATAATAAGGACCAATTAATTAGATGTATATTCATTTTACATTTCAGGTGGCAGCAATAAGTGTCTGAAATGTGGGATTTTTAAAGTTGGTACAGCTTTCTTTCTCCGGGGTTTAAAGTAAGTGATTCCGTGTTCTTAAACAGAGTGGTGAATTTTATGAATGGTTCCCACAGACTACCTCGTTTAGTTTGCTTTCCTCATTTCATTTAATAAATACTAAAGAATGCACACCCATTTTGGATGGTTACATAAAATAGGCATCTGACAAAAAATAAGGATATGGTAAACCTTGCGGCAATCACAATTTGAAGAAATGTATTTAAACACCATGCAGAATCTTTGCTCTATTCACAAGGCATCATGTTCAGTATTAGCTGATGATAATAGATAGGTTGTTTCTTCACGGGTGTGAACAGTTTCCTTCTCTGCCTTGGGCAGCAGCTGTGGCCGCTGTGCCAGATGTGACAGTCTCTCCAGGTGAATGAAAGCTACAATGTTGTTTGTGTAGCCACTGCTGATAATTGTAGAACAGTTGTGCAGTGGCCCTCCTACCTTGCTCTTCTGCTGCATTCATGGTGGTAAAGGCTTCATTGTGTGATTGGGTTTGCCTTCAGGTAATTGATTCAGTCCTTAGTTCTCATTTTGTAGGGAAAGGCACTTGATTTCAATCCAATAGTTGTGCAGCTCCCAAGGGAATGCCCACTGTACTATTGAGACCGAATTCTCTCTGTTCACTTCAGGTCATGAGGCTCCCAGCTTGTTTGTTTGTATTATTGGATAAAACGATTGAATACTGCACTCTGCCTTTGGGTTATGCCATTGAAAAACCAACTCTTGAATGGCAACAAGCAGTGAGGAGGCCCTTTGAAAACAAAAAAAAATTCTTTTTTAGGCTTTATACCTGAGGTTTTTTACTTTGTGTATTCTCTATTTTATTGAATATGAATATTTTAGCATTTGCATGCTTATTATTCCTTTATTATTTTGCTTGTTATAATTTTCAGATTTTTATTTTAAAAAAGTTAATTGTGTGTGTTGTGTGTGCCATGTATGTATGTGTGGCATTCTTATAATAATAATAATATGTTCCTGTGGTTCTGATTGTGTCTGTTTGAACTAGCTCCACAGGGCCTTGGTGTAATTTCTCCTGGGTGTCTTCTCATTGATTTAAATCTCATAAATGAGTATTACTAATACAGTGAGTGCTTACTGAAATCCAGAGCGTTGTGGACCTTTGACAGGAAGGTTTTTCTCATCTTAAGGTAAGAATCAGCTCAAGTGATTCTACCAGTCCTAGAAGTGAATCACTTTTGCCAGTGCAACAAACTGGTGGTACCTGCCTTAGGATCCCGAGTGTTTGGATACTACTGCTCAAGTTTAGGCAAAGAGAGAGTTCTGGGTCATATTTATAACTCATTAAATTATGAGACAAGATTGAATTATTAAATTGTGAAGACAAGATTGTATTAAAAAAAAAAAAAAAAACCCAAACCACCAGTGTTTCTTACCAATTTTAAGCCATGTGCCTTGTATAATCCACTTGCAGGAATAATTTAAAGCACTTAATTCTTTGAAACAATAGATTTTGTACATGATTTTTTCAACTATTTTAAGTCTATAATAAACAAGATATGCTTTTGTTATAATACAACAATTGTGAGTATCTTCCTTTGAAAAATGAGTTTTAGTCTACATTTGGGCTTTTAACAGTAGGACATATGTATTAGAATTTCTACATTATTGTATTGTTATAGAACTTACTCTTCTGAGGAGAGTTTCAATTTGAAGTACCAAAAACTATGTTACATATGGTATTGTAAAATGGATTACAATATCAGTGAGGCTTCTATTTTCATAAGTTTGGGTGGTTGGTGTGGGAAACACTAGAGTTGGTAGGGTCTGGGGCAAACTCTTTCTAATTTGTTAGCTTTTATTCACTTTTAGTGACTGTTACTTGAGGAAATGTGTATTCATTCTTACCAGGTCTTCTGATTTTTAAAGAGAAATAGGGCATCTAGGTTTCCATGTGATCTTTACTAGTTTTTAAATGTTGCCTACTATTTCAAACTTTTTTCTTTTTTCTTTTTTTTTAAGATTTTATTTATTTATTTGACAGAGACACAGCGAGAGAGGGAACACAAGCAGGGGGAATGGGAGAGGGAGAAGCAGGCTTCCCGCTGAGCAGGGAGCCCGATGTGGGACTCGATCCCAGGACCCTGGGATCATGACCTGAGCCGAAGGCAGACGCCTAACGACTGAGCCACCCAGGTGCCCTTTTCTTTTCTTTTTTTAAAAAGATTTTATTTATTTATTTGATACAGAGAGAAAGGGATTGAGAGAGCACAAGTAGGGGGAGCAGATTTCCACCTAGCAGGGAGCCAGACCCGGGGCTGGATCCCAGGACCCTGAGATCATGACTTGAGCTGAAGGCAGATGTTTCACTGAGCGACCCAGGCTCCCCTTAAGCTTTTTTTCTATAATTATTTAATAATAATCATTCATAGAGAGAAGATAGACAGCCTTTTGTTTTTCTAACTCTCAGATTAGCCTGGGTTTAAAAACATTGAGACTTGATTAATGTAAAATAATATGTACACCTCATAAGAGTTCTTCAGTCATTTTTGACAGTTATATTCAACTGGGTAGCCACCCCCTAAAACAAAATTTAGAACATTCTCATCACTCCAGAAAGTTCCCTAAGTGTCCCTTTCCAGTCAATTCCCTATACTTCCCTTGTGCAACCATTTTCTAGAACTTGATTTGAAAGGGCAAAGGAATTCTGGCTTTTCAGCAGATGAAGCCCAAAGGCTACAACAACCATTGGCAATCTCTTGCTATAAAGAAGACAAAATGAACTCATTCATTTGGTCAAGTGAAGGAGGGAAAGGAAATCATATTTGTTTAACACTTATTCTGTGCTAACCACTACATATCCAGTATTGAATCCCTGTGTACAAAAATTCTGCAGTTTTCAAAACATCATTTTCTAGATGCAGGGACTGAGGTTCATAATGAAAAGGCAACATGCCCAAAGTCATATAATTAGTGGGCAAGGTGAGAATGAAAAACCAGAATCATGGAGTTAAAGATTATTTTTCTATAAGCTTGGAAATGTACTTTTTGAAGATTAATATAATAATGAAAAATCATTATTTATAAGATTACCACATGATGATGACAGTATCTAAACTGTCTTGATCATCTATTAATTGCCTAACACCATTCTGAGAAACTGTTTCCAACCTACATTCAAATTTATGAGTAATATTGTCATTCATATTTCACAGATCAGGAAACTAGGGATTAGAGATATTAAGTAACTTGCACAGATTCACATATCAAATGAATCTTGGAGCTGGAATTTAAACAGGGGTCTTTAACTTTAAAGACTGTTCTTTTTAGGGGTGCCTGGATGACTCAGTTGGTTGAGCATCCCACTTTGGTTTCAACTCGGGCCATGATCTTCGGGGCGTGGGATCAGCCCTGCATCTGGCTCCATGCTTGGTATGGATTTTGAGATTTTTTTTTCCCCCTCCCTCTCCCTCCCCCTCTGCACCTCCTTCCACTCATGCACACACTCTCTCATAAATAAATAAGTGACCTCTTTAATACCCATCACCAGGCTAACCCTCCCCCCACCCCCCTCCTCTCTAGAACCCTCAGTTTGTTTCTCAGAGTCCATAGTCTCTCATGGTTCGTCTCCCCCTCCGATTTCCATATGCAAACAATGAATCATGGAACACTACATCAAAAACTAATGATGTAATGTATGGTGATTAATGTAACATAATAATAAAAAAAAATAAATAAGTGAAATCTTAACAAAAAAAACTTCTTTTTATAAAACTATTTTACTTGTTTTATTTAATGTTTTGATGTTACTGATTTTTATTTTGACTGAAAACTATTCTTGAGGAGTTTACTCATTCTGTGACAAATAAATTCCTGAATTACAGGTATCAATTAATGATATGGAATATGAAAGAATGCAAACAATATAGGTGTTTCCAAAAGTATGGAAACAATACAGATGAAAGGATATATTTTGTATATAAATATAATATTTTTAAAAAATTTAGAGTACAATTAAGGTATATAGCATATTTTACTGAAAAGTGAGTTCTATAGTCCAGAAACTAGATGATTAGCAATTTAATTTTTTATCCCATTGGTTAGGTGTTTAGTACAAATTAATCACACCCTTCTGTTTCATTCCTGAGTCAATTGGGAATTAAGATCAAACTGTTGCTTTTGGAATCTCCAAAGCTAATTTAAAAAATGGAGCTTCAATGAAAAAGCAAGGTTTCCAACTCCATCCTCCTCAGATAGTTTCACCTACCTATTTGTGGAGAGAGAAGCTGAAGAATTCAGATCTCCCTGAAGAAAGCAAGCATAGACTTGTTCTAAAGAATTTGTAGTGGGAAGAGAAAGATACTTATGGGCATGCAGGTCTGTGAAAAAAAGGAAAAGGCCCAGAAAAAGGGAAAGACCCTGGCATAAGAATGCTGCTCCTATTGAGTATGATTCACTGAAAACTAGCCTTGTACCAATTTTCCCCTCCTTTGAGATAGAAGGAGCAGGATCTCCTCTCTGACACTGCTCCTAAGTGTGAAGGGCTGTGGCATAACAAGAGCCCAGGAAGGTGTTGTAAGTGGAAGGAGAGAGAAAGGGGCCCATCTATGTTCATTGCTGCTCATGGTTTTCATATACCTTGAGGTTTTGGTATGAGTGACCTTAAGGTGTTTGCATATTTATATTCTAGAGTTTTTAAGACTTCCATAGGGGACACTTACTATGCTTAACCTGTTCATTCACTTAAGACTGCAGCTAGTGTGTTAATTCAGCCTGGCACCATAACTGCATTTGAGATTCACAATAAAATAAAAACCATTAGTCAAGGCCTCAGTCAGCAATAAAAATAAGGTCTGCAAAACTTGTACTTTAATTAAAAATGGAGGCTGTTTAAAATGAGAGATTAATGGAGTCATAAAGTAGAAAAATTAAAATGCATATGTAAAACCAAATAGAATAATAGTTCTGAAGATTTGCTTTGTCTTAAAAGGGTCTCTGAAACCTTCCTCTCATCATTAAATTACAATTCTGAAGGTCATGAAGCCAAGGAAGGAGGAATTTTCACAATCAACATTACTGAGTTGTTGATAAGAGTATTAGTTTACTATCTTATTTAAAAAGATAATGTAATGGAAAAGAATATTATTTTGACTTTCTATTTTATGTTTCTTTTCTTTATAATAAAGTAAAATATTCATTTATACTTTTGCTGTATATGTCGACAAAAGAATACTCCTTTAAATTATGTGGCTCCAAAGTAAATTTTAAGAGATCAGAATTTATTTTGAGTCATGAAAATGTAAAGTTTTAAATGTTGCTCATTTCTAATTGATTTTCCAGAGGGGAGAAAATGTGGAGGAAGAAAGGAACTCATATCTGTCAATTACTTTTCTGGAAACCTATTTGATTTCAGTAAATTCAGAGACAGTTTGGTCTACCATGTGGTTCAGTATCTCAGGTCACATGTCATACACTAATTTGTCTCTGCCACAGTTTTATACTGGGGACTGGAGTCAGATCATTTAAGTCTCCCACCTTTTTTTCCATCTACAGATTAAAATACAGAGGAATCACTACTGGGGAATGTTACTAGCATCTTATGTACTTATTGTCTATATGTGAAAATTAGCAAGACACTTGCTTCCACCATAATACTTCCATATTGCTATGTAGCAATGATCATTTATCATACTAAAAAATCTCATTCTTATGTGCACAACTTTCTTAATAAATCATGTATACATAGCAGTGTCTTTAGATAAGAATAACAACCTCATGCTTTAAAGAGGTTCGAAGGAAAGGGAAGGTAGATTGCTGGTAATTACATTAGTTCAGAGTATTGCTTTTTAGGTATATTTGTCAATGGGCCTACAATAGGTGGATATTCTCCATAGAAACTTCACTACCACAATCTTCCACCCCCCAAAATGAAAGATATGATTTGGTTGTCCCATAAATCATCTTTCCAAGAAAGCAAGCTGTTCTTGCAATATGATGGCAGATGGAGCAGCTTTTTACCAGTGGGGGGTTTTGTTCTTTGCTGCCAAGGATATTGAGGAAAGAAGGAATTATGCTAATTTATCTGTTTTTCTCCTTTGCAAGCAACTTTACATATATCAAGAACTCATTTTAGGATCTGAGTTATTATTTTTTGGCACTTGGCACAAATTGCTGAATGTATATATACTGTTTAACCTTTAAACATTAGATATGAATGCCATATACTGTTAAAGGGTCTTCTGCTTGTTGAATTTCAAAAAGTCATGGGAAGGTTAAGGTCTTGAAAACATTCGAGGTAGTCTCACTGCCCAGTTTCTAAGATCATGTGCAGATTATGAGAGCTCTTAGAAAAGTAGAGACTTTCTTTCTCCTGGATGAAACCTAATAAATATAAATATATAAAATGGACCAACTCTTATTCTGATTAAGCATTCAAAGATTATTAAATGACCAGATTTATGGAAGAATAGAGTGCTTAGGCTCTTGGTAAACTATACCTACAGTATTGGCTTCTGATATATGTACACATAGTTTTGCTGTCTCTCCTGACTTTAAACAATGGCTGCTTAAATGAAGAATCTGCTTTCCCTCTGTGAAGAATACCGATTTTCCATTCTTTGCCAAGGGCATGGGTTATTCCAGGGTGTAGTCAAGTGATCAGTTCATTGGGACATATAATTATATCCTCCACTTTGGTGCCTTCAAAGAGAATATCTTGTGAGAATTATTAGTTTTCTCAAGCACTCACACAGGTATTGAAATTGCGAGATCAAATCCAAAATCCTTTGAGGTTTTTTGGAATAAAGATAGCATGTGAAAATGATGAGCATCCTTATTACAATTACTACTTTCTAAGAAATGCTTTTTCCATGCCCTCTAAGATCAGCTTTTTTTTTTTTAGAGTTCCTTTGTTCCCTTTTCTTTCATCTGCTGCTTTTTACTTGTCCCACTTCAGGGGAAGATAATTGAATCACCTCAGGCTGAGTGCTTGTGGACCCTACAAATTTAATGCCTGTAAATAAATTATGCATGTTCTACAGGAGTTAGAAAGAGTGGAATGGGTATATTCTGGTCTAGGTTGTGACTTCAGATGAATAGGTAATATCTCAGATGTATTATTCTGGTAGAGAAGGGATAAAGGATATCTAGATCTTAAGCAAGGACATTCTACTTTGTGCCAAATTTCAACTTTACGTATGTCTTCTGCTTTCTGAGCTTCTTATTCTGACTGTTGAATGATGCTGACAAAAAACAAAAACAAAAACAAAAACCAGAAAACAACCTACTATTTCTGGGGTGTAATTCAGGATAATATAAGCTATATTGCAGTTACAAATAAAAGTTTTAACACAATAAAGATTTATTTCTTGCTTGTATCCAGTGCATGTCAGGTGATTTTCTTAGGTACTCTCTAAATCATGATTTGTAGACCCAGGTTACTTCCATTTTATTATTATTCCTTCCAGAATATATAGCTTTCAAAGTTGTGGTAGTACAAAAAGAGCTAGAAGACCAGGGCTATAGTTTGAGGGCCAAGTCTGCCCACATTTTATAATGTGGGGAATAAGCTCTATTGTCTCTGCCCATAGTTAGTGCTCCTATAAACTCATTTAAAAAAACCCTACACTTTTGCCCTCAGAGCAACTTTCAAATCATGTTATGTACACCTAGATACTTTAGGTGTCTTAGTGCTCATAAACTATTATTAAAAATTTAGAAAGAGAAGGACAAAGTTGAAAGAATGATGCTATCAGACTTTAAGATTTACCATAAAGCTATAGTAATTAAGACAGTATGGTATTGGTGAAAGAATAGTTAACTTTTTTGTTAAAAGAAAATGGAACAGAAAAGAGTCCAGAAGTAGACTCTCACAAATATGATCAACTCCTAGTCCACTAAAGAACAAAGGCAACTTAGTGAAAAAAAGAGTCTTTTCAACAAATGGTATTGCAACACCTGGATATCCACATGTAAAACAAATGAAGCTAGAAACACACCTTAAATCTTTCACAAAAATTCACTCAATAAATAAATGAAAGACATAATGTATATCTCAAAACTGTAAAACTCCTAGAAGACAATATAGGATAAAGTTTAGGTGAACTTGAGTTTTGGTGAAGACTTTTTATACAACAGCTGAGACACAGTCTATGAAAGAAAACATTGATAAACTTCATTAAAATTAAAAATTTTACTCTGTTAAGAAGAATGAAAAGTCATAACTTGGAGAAAATCTGGAAAACACCTATCTGATAAAGACTGCTATTCAATGTATACAAAGAATTCTTAATGGGCACAAACAAAAACAATACAATCAAAAAGTGGGCAAAGGATCTGAACAGTTAACTTACTAAGGAAGATATGCAGATGGCAAAGAAGCATATGAAAATATGCACAGCATCATTGGTCATTAGAAAATGGTAAATTAGAACAACAATGAGATACCACTACACACTTACTAGAATCACTAAAATCCAAAACACCAACACCACCCAGTGTTGGTGAGGATATAGAGAAACAGGAACTCTCATTCTTTGCTGATGAGAATGCATAATGATACAACCACTTTGGAAGACAGTGTGGCAGTTTTTATTTCTGTTTTTAAGGCGTTTACTTTATAAAAAGCTTTATTTATTTATTTTTAATAATCTCTACACCCAACCTGGGGCTCGAACTCATGACCCCAAGATGAAGAATTGGATGCTCTCCCAACTAAGCCAGCCAGGTGCTCCAGTATGGCAGTTTTTTTTTTTTTTTTAAATAATACTCTTACATATGATTTAGCAGTCATGTTCTTTGGTATTTATCCAAATGTTGAAAACGTGTCTACACAAAAATCTGCACATGAAGGTTTAGAGAAGCTTCATTCCTCGTTGCCAAATCTTGGAAGATGTCCTTCAATAGGTGCATGGGTGAACAAACTGTGGTATATCCAGACAATGGTATATTATTCATAGATACCAGCGCATTGAAAGACATGGAGGAATCTTACACGCATATTTCTTGGTGCAGAAGCTAGTCTGATTCCATACTCTATAATTTCAACATGTGATTTTTTTTTTTCTTTTTTTTGTGGTTGATATCTTTATTGACTTGGAGGTGGGGGGCAGGTGTTCAGGAGCTGTTGGTGGGGCAGTAACTTCCTCTTCACCATCATAGGCTTCTAGCTGCTCAGGATGGTGCTGGCTTTGTGAATGGAAGCCATGTGCAGATCTGGGTGGTATTTGTTCTTGTGAATCATGTGTCTGATTCTGCGAAGGGTAGCCCAGGCATTCTTACTGATGGTAGTCCACTCATGAGGTGGCCGGTTTCCGCTGGCCGGATGTCTGCTTCATGACTACCTCTACACCTTTGCTTTCTGGCCACTGGCTCCATGCCTACAGTCTTGGAGCAAATCAGCCCATTGTAGGGAAGGGATTGTGAGCCTTCAGGTTCTGGGGTTTGGTGCTGTATGTCTGCTTGTTCCTCTTGATCAGGAAGCCGGAGCAGCTGTGCAAGACCATCCATTGCAGGTGGGTGGTGATGGCAGCAACTCCTCTCACTAAGGTGGCTGGAGACAGAAAGAGTCCAACTATGCGATATTTTTGGAATGGGAAAACTTGAGATATAGTAAAAAGATCAGTGGTTGCCAGGGGCTCATGAGAATGGGAGAAGGATGGACAGTTGGAACACAGATTTTAGAGCAGTGATACTATCCTGTAGTACACTATAATATTGATGTATGTCTCCATAAATTTGTTAAAACCCATAGAATGCACAACACACAGAATGAACCCTAATGTGAATTATGGCCTTTAGTTAATAATTAATATTTGCTCATTAACTCTAACAAATATATCACACTAATACAAGATGTACTAATAGGGGAAACTGCCTGTTTAGGGAGATGGAGTGAAATAGTTTATAAGGGAACTCTATACTTCTGCTTAATTTTTTTGGTAACCCTGAAACTTCTCTAAAAATAAAGTGGACATAATTTAATTGCATCAGTTATTTCTCCTTACTGTAATAGGTGAACTTGTTTTTTTCTTTATTGAGCAGGAACCCACCTAACACATTTCTGAGTGTGTCCACCTGTTGCCATGTAGTAATCTCTAGGGCACTTTACCTTTCCCGCTTGCTGGAGGTGAGCACTTTCCCATTCTGTTAGCTTCTTGGAAACTATTAATTTTGCAGCAGATTCCAGTCAGTTTATTCAAGCCCAGTGGTTCACAACTGGGGGGTAGTTTTGCTTTCTAGGAGACATTTGACAATGTCTGGAAACATTTCTTGGTTGTTACCATTGAGGTGGGGGTGGCAATGATACTATTGGAACCTAGTGTGAAGAGGTCAGGGATGATTCTAAACATTCTGTAATGCCCAGGACAGCCTCCCATGGCCAAGAAATATCCATTCCCAAATGTCAGTAGTATGATGGTTAAATTCTGCTTAGCCTCCCCGATTTTCACGCTTTGTTGGAAATGCAATGTATTATCTAATCATCTTCATCACTCATTAATTCAGTCATTGGATACTTATGAGGGAACTATTGCAATAAGAACTTGTAATTTATGTTTTTAAGTGCAAACACATACATGGGAGCTTGATACAACCTGGGGTATCAGGAAAGTCTACCTAAGGAAGGGATCTTTAAGCTGAGATTTGAAGGGTAAGGTATAGTGAAAGTTTAAGAGAGGCCTGGGGGGAGGGTGTGGACAGGGAAAAGTGTGCAAAACAGAGCTAACACTTTCTGAGACTGATAAGAATCAGGCTGCCTTCTCCAGAGGAGGAACTGCTCAGTTCTTACCTAAGATAAGGTTTATAAGGGAACTCTATACTTCTGCTTAATTTTTTTTTGTAACCCTGAAACTTCTCTAAAAATAAAGTGGACATAATTTAAATACATCAGTTATTTCTCCTTACTGTAATAGATGAACTTGTTTTTTTCTTTATTGAACAGGAACCCACCTAACACATTTCTGAGTGTGTCCACCTTTTGCCATGTAGTAATCTTTAGGGCACTTTAGGTGCCTTGTCCCACACCCTTACTTCTGATTTGATGTCTGGTCAACGGTTGACTATGGACAGTGTTTGATTCTCTACCTCAATTCCAAGACACAATTAATAACCGTGCTTTGTAGGTCACCCCAAACCACCCATAGGAATTGAGTGAAAGGTCTGATATACAACCTAAACCAGCCACAAACTCCCCTGTGGGGAGCCTCAGGATATTAGGCAAGGGCTCTGTATGAAGCTTTCTTCCATGGCCTTAGGGACTAAGCATCCAAAGACAGTGTTTAAAGTGTAGTTCAATCATGATAAATACCAAGTAATGTGTATAATTGTTGAATCACTATATTGCAAGCCTGAAACTAATATAATACTGTATGTTAACTATACTGAAATTAAAATAAAAAAGATAAATAAATAAAAAGTAATTCAATATAAGCCTAAAAAAAAAGTGTAGTTCCAAGTAATCCCGAAGGAGGGACTGCAGAGGCAAGGAACCAGGGTGGGCTTGCTTTTAAGTCTTTGGTACCTAAATTTAATAGGATTCTTCCTCCTACCAGCAACTTCTGGAAATCATGAAAGAAGACTAGGGACCAAGAGATACAACAGGAGTCAGACTTGATTGGCTTTTATGGGGTTTTGACTGATGTTTTCTAAAATGCCATAAAACCATTTTCAGATTGCTCTCAGTCTTAGTAACGAATTCTCAGGATGACACCACTTCTTAGTAAGTTAAATGTGAAATGAACTTCTAGAATAAGTTTGTCTCATTCTCCCCATTTTCCAGATATCATGTGTAAAAATACAGTTCTGAATTCTCATGCATTAGTCTTTCATTTGTAGATATTTATTGAGAGTATCTACTGTGGCCCAGAACTGAGGCACCGGGACACAACAGTAAACGAAAATTTATCCCTTCTCTCATGAAATCTAATTCTATTTGGGTGGGGGGGATAGACTATGAAAAAAATTATAAATAAGTTATTGAATAGAACAATTTCAGATAGTGCTAAATATGATTAAAATACAATGTAAAGTACAAGGTGAAGAAATGTAGAGTGATCTGGGAATGCTCACCTAGGCTCCATAAGGAGTAAGATGTGGGATGAGACCCAAATGATAACAAAGAGGAAGCCTCTTGAGGAGCTGGGGTAATAGCAAATGCAAGAGCCTTGAAACAAATTTGGCTTATTTCAAAGGCAGAAAAGGCCAATTTGGTTGGCATTTAGTATGGCAGACCGAGTGGGATAAAATATAAAGTTAGCTAGGTCTGAATTATGTAGGATCCTAAAATGCCACAGTAAGAAATTTAGATTTTCTTCTACTTGTAAATCAGTTTAGATACTTACAAGAAGAAAGAATGATAGATCTCATTTACCTTGTAAAAGATCATTCAGGTTACTAGATGGGTAATGAACTGGGGGTGAGTTGGAGCTAAGAGTAAAAGGCAGGTGATCAGTTACAGTGCTTTTGCAGTTTTTCAGGTGAAAGATAATGGTAAGTTTCTAGAATTATAGTAGTGAACTATAAAAAAAAACTGGTTTTCAGGTGAAAGATAAAGGTGTTTCTAGAATTATAGTAGTGAACTTTAAAAAAAAAAAAACTGGTTTGATTCAGGAAATGATTTGGAATTGTCCCACAGTTCTATGTCGTTTTCATGTTTTTAGGACTTTTTACCTTGGGATTTTTAAACATTTGAGTACATTTTTTTGTGAACATATCAAGTGTCTGATATATAATGTGGTGCACCCCTCCCTCCCCCCTTGTCCCTTTCCCTTTCCTCCTTTTGAACTATGGAAAGGGAAGTAGACAATTTTAGGCCATTTTCCTAATGCCTCTTACTCAAGATGAATTTTGTTAAAGATAATTAGTAGTTAAATTCCTGATAATACAAAAATTTAACAGTGTAAATTGATTTGTGTTTAAGTTTTTTCTTAAGGCATTAAACCTTTGAACTTCCACTCAGACTTAACTTTTGGGGGTATTTTATTACCTGGGAAGGTATAAAAGTAAACCCGAAACTCATAGAAATGAAAGCTCTGTTGATTTCTAAATTCCCTTACAGCTCTGAAAACTGTGGTCACTTTTTGGTGTTGTGATTGTTTTGTTATCAACCGTGAGGCTGGAACTGCAATGTATGTTTTTTAAGCACATTAGTATATTTCTTAGAGCTTAATCAGGGAGAGGATCTGCAGACTACTATCCAAGCTGCTGGTACCGCTAAAGAAGTAGCAATTATTTTAACTTTTTAAAATATATAGCAGATTTGTGGTGGAACTATTTGCAAGTACCTTAGTAGATTGAAGGCACTTTTGACCCGAAGATTAATAGGAACCTCGCAAAGGCTTTTGCCATGTCATTATTCAAAGAGCGGTTAGAGTACATTTATTATGTACTGCCAGGATCCTTATGGGGTTTATAGGAGGGCTGGAAATGGATCTCTCTACATCAAAAGCTATTAACTTGTTTTTTTTTTGTTCTTGCATAAGGGAGACATTAGTAGGCTTTGCTTTATGCACTGGGCTTGGTACTTTTTTGAAGGGCACAGTAAGTATGAATTGTGAAATGTGAATGCAGATTAGTGGAGAGCAGAGTAGCTTGTTTCCCAGTTATATCCTTTGATTGGAGAAAGAAAGGCAAAGTGAAGATTGCAGCTTCTCTTCTTATAGATGGAATATCCAGGGACTGTATCAGCCTTCCAGCCTTTCACACTAACAGTTTTAATAGCAAAATATCTTCTGAAAATCTTTTTTACTCTTCTCCACCCTGATGTAAAAACTTAAAGAGAGAGCTATTATTTTTGTGCATTATAAAAAGAAAATAAATCAGGTATTATTGAAAATAAATGATTTTTTTTTCAAATTCAATCTACTTAACTTTGGAAGAAGACTGTTACCAGCAACACTAGACAAAGAGACTCAAGATAGAGATTTTAACTCTGGTTTTGCTAATGGACCAAACTTACCATTTCAGAGCTCCCAATTACCCGGCAGCCAAAGGGCCATAGTATTTGCCTTTCTGTTAGGTCAAGATTGTTTAGGGGATCAAATGAGGTAATGCTTGGGAAAGTTTGTGACTCATGAAGTAGTGTCACATCATTATAGTTCTCATGATTTGAGTCATCATTCCTTTTCAGAAGCATTCACTACACACACACTGTCTGCTGCAGTCTTGTCACTGTTCTGCGGAGTTAGCTCATGCTAGTTCACAGAATGACAAAGCCGCTCTGAATAGTCTTCAGATAAGTGTCACCAGGGACCCTCATCAGGATAATAGCTTTGCACCACTGAATACACTACATCTACAATTATAGTGCACACCACACTTTAGCCCAGTTAGAACAGCTCTAAGATTATGCAAATATGAAAACTCCTTCTGTTAAATTTTCTATGTTTTTTCCTTGGTAAATTTAATATCCAGAGAATTAAAAATATTTTAAATAGGATTATTATGTCGACAGTCACAAGGCTAGTGAAATCTCATATTTATTTAGCAATTATTAGTTATCAGATATTTGGCAAGTTCTATAAATTAATTCTCTAATTTGATTCTTATAGCAGTCTTTTTTTTTTAAGATTTTATTTATTTATTTGCCAGAGAGAGAGAGAGAGAGAGAGAGCACAAGCAGAGGGAGCAGTAGGCTGAGAGAGAGGGAGAAGCAGGCTCCCCACTGAGCAGGGAGCCAGAGGCAGGGCTCTATCCCAGGACCCTGGGATCATGACCTGAGCCAAAGGCAGATGCTTAACTGATTGAGCCACCCAGGCATCCCTCTTATATAGCAGTCTTGCATATTATGACCATTTTAGTTAAAAGAAAATAGAAACTTGGAGATATTAAATAACTTGTCCAGATGACAACGGGTAACTGGTGTAATTAAGAACCAGGCTGCCTGGTTTTAAAACAAACCCTGAATTACTAACTTATACTTTCTTTCCAGGGTTATTTTTTGGTGAAAAATGTAAATAAAATTTTAGATTGAAATGTGGCATTTTTGGAAACTCAACACCAGTCAAGGAAAACACAATCTTTCATTTTTGTTTCATTATTGGGAAAGAAAATTTTGGTCCTCTCTACAACCACTTGGAAAAAAATCACTGAATAATTTGACAAAAATCTGCATATGAATAGTATTTTCTGTCCTATATGTCCAAGATATTAAAGTTTTCCTTTGTCTTTTATTCTGTTCAGAATCTTGGGTATATTTATACGTTTATACTTAGAGAGCTAAGAAAAGGATGAGAATATCTGACTAATTCTTGAAAATTGACTTTATTGTATTGTGTTGGTTTAGAAATTCTTCCCCCTTTTCTCATCTTGTTGCAGTTGATGAGCAGTTCTGAATATACAAAGTCTATAACATTTAGAATCAAAGGATGCAGATTCAATTCCAGTTCACTATTTGTGAGACTCATATGTTGAGAACTAGTGTACCCCACTGAGTTCAAATTTGGTCATACATAAAATGGGAGTAACTATTAAAATTTTTTTTGTAATGTGCTTGAAAGTGCTTTGTAAACTATCAAATGCTATATAAATAATTAAATATCATTAAGCGATATCATTAAGTGATAAACTACGGATCCTGAGCCGTTGTATAGTGTAAGGGTCTCATGTCTGTATAACTTTCTTAAATTTTAAATATAAAAGTACTAAAATATGTGCATGTGCTTTGGAGAATTGTTACTCCTTTACTATACACTTAATTTGGTCCCCCCTCTTCAGCTCATGTGTTGAAGCCTTAATCTCAGTGTGATTGCATTTGAAGATAGGACCTATGAAGAAGAAATAAAGGTTAATGAGGTCGTAAATGTGGGGCCCTAATCCAGTAGGATGTTAAGGAATGGGCTCAAGCTGGAGAGTCAGGTAAGAGTTGATACTGCAGTCTTGAGTCTGAAGGCTGGTTACTCAGGTAGAATCTCTATGTTGCAGCCTGGAGGTAAAATTCTTTATTCCTTGTGAAACCTTGGTCTTTCTTCTATAGGCTTTCAATTTATTGGATGAGGCCCACCCATATTATGAGGGTAATCCACTTTAATAAAGTCAACAGATTGTAAATGTTTATCACATCTTAAAAACAAAACAAAACAAAACACCTTTACAGCAACATTTAGAATAGTGTTTGGCCAAGCAATTGGTCATTATAGTCTACCAAGATAACATAAAATTAACCATTATGCTGTTGTAACAAATTACTACAAATTTAGTGGCTTAAAATAACACATACTTATTACCTTATAGTCTGGAGATCAGACGTCTGAAAGGTTCTCACTGGCCTAAAGTTGGCAGGACTGAGCTCCTTTTGGAGGTTCTAGGAGAAAATTCATTTCCTGTCTTTTTCAGTTTCCAGAGTTTGTCTGCATTCCTTGGCTCATGGTTTCATCCCTCTGTCTTCAAAGCTAAGTTCTTCTTTTATCTACCCCCATCTTCCTTTTATAAGGTTTCTTGTGATTACACTGGTCCATTTAGATCATTCTGCTAATCTCTTCATGTAAAGATCTGCAGATTAGCATCCTTAAATCCATTTGCAACCTTAATTTCCCTTTGCCATGTAACATAAGATATTCACAAGTTCTGGGGTTTAGGATGTGGACATCTTGGGTGGGGGGGTTGTGTGGGGTGGGGTGCGGATTCTTCTGCCTACCTCATTAACTGATCTAACTGATCTTTGTGGTCAAAGAAGCATATGGTAATAGTTGTGAAGAGACCTTTAAGTGAAACCACCTGCAGCCCAGCTCTTCCTCCTATTAACCAAGCTCCTCTCATAGGTGACTTCATTTTGCCCCAGGTTCTCATCTGTAAATTGAATTAATAGTTTTTTTAGAAGATTGAGTTGATACCTGTAAAGCACCTAGAAGAGTGATTAGCACATGTCAAGAAATCTACTCATTTGTCTCTTTTCATTATAGGCCTCAGTTGTTGTTGTTTAAGAGAATTAAAAGTAATGTAAATCGGTTAGGGGGATGGAGATAGATCTCATAACAGTCAGTTCCACAACTTTTCTTTAAGGTTTTGTGCAACCCAGGATAACTCACTTTGTTTATTTTATGTTATCTTGCAACTGGAAACACTGTGACATGTTTTATATGTACATATGTACCTACTAAATAAAAGATACTTCATGCTTGGAAATGGGAATAGATAAAGCAGTACCAGAAAGGTTAATGAGTATATTAAAATAAGAGTGTTTGAAGGAGGAGTTGATTGTGCCCTGACCTTCTCCTGATTTGAAGGAGGGGGTGGTGAGTTTTAGAAAAAGGCATAGTAAGGTAGGCTTACTATTTTTAAGACTATATAGCCCTATAATTAAACATTAAATCGTCTCAGTAGAGAATCAGAAGCAAAACCCGATTAGATTATAAAATCAACTTCAGACATAGATTTGTGTTTGTAATTTTTATTGTTGGAAATGAGAAGTAATCTGCCAAATTATTCACCTATTAGGACCTGGCAGTTCAACAGGCAAATATGGAAGCAGTACAGATCATATATCTTCTTTATATTGAATTTGAAAATATTTGTAAAACGCTTTGGTATGTATTTTTTAGATTTAAGATTTCTGACAGCAATGGCTGCATAGTAAACATCTTTGCATTTTTCTGGCTTAGCTCTCACAATTCCTGTCTGTGACAAATACTGGGAATTTAGTACTTTCGTTGGCATAGTTAGGGAGAAGCTAAATTTTTTTTTTAAAAGATTTTATTTATTTATTTCAGAGAGAGAATGAGAGAGAGAGCATGAGAGGGGGGAGGGTCAGAGGGAGAAGCAGAGTCCCTGCTGAGCAGGGAGCCCGATGCGGGACTCGATCCCGGGACTCCAGGATCATGACCTGAGCCGAAGGCAGCCGCTTAACCAACTGAGCCACCCAGGCGCCCAGGAGAAGCTAAATTTTAACCAAGCACCTGAGTAATGTAATCCATTAAATCACACATGAAATAGAATGTTAAATTCTGAAAGCTTCAAAAAATAACTTTATTATCATAGTTATAATAGAGTTTTTATTGTATGGAGCTCTGACTTTACAGATGATTTCACTGAATGCATTCCTTAAAAAATAGTGTACAAAAATTTGTAACAGATTTTGTACTGTTATTTTTATTTATGTTGTAGTGCAATGTTTGGATATTAACATATGCTCATATACTAAGGCAGAAGTACTATTGAAATGTGAGCAGAAAGAACATTTTTAGTAGCTCAACAGAAAATATCACTTTGAAAGTAGCATGTGAATTCTCATTTACTTAACTGGCTTTTCCTAATTCTAAGTTCAGAGGACAAGTTAAAATGGAAAAGATCCTGCCCCTATGCTATGCATCTTATATTCTGGCCTTTTTTTTTTTGCTAATATAATTCTTTATTTTTCCTGGTAATTTTATGATAGTATTCTTTTGTTAGTAGACACATGAAATAAATTAGAGGAGTAAAACTATATTTAATAAATTACTTATGTAAAAAAGTTAATTTTGAACTACTGTGATACAGGAAGAGAAGGGGGCAGTGAGTGAAAAAAATATTGATTACTTACATATTGCAGAAAATTTTGTCCCTTTAGGAATGCTAGAACCTATTACATTGAACATTTTTTTTTTTAAGACTTTATTTGTTTATTTGACAGAAGGAGTGAGAGAACACAAGCAGAGGGAGTCACAGAGGGAGAGGGAGAAGCAGGCTCCCCGCTGAGCAGAGAGCCCGATGCGGGGCTCCATCCCAAGATTCTGGGATCATGACCTGAGCCGAAGGCAGACGCTTAATCATATGAGCCACCCAGGCGCCCCTAACCTATTACATTGAAAAGTGTATCTTCCATATAGGAAATTAAGAAAAATATAGGAATAAAAAATACAGGAATAAAAAACTGGGACCTAGAGAGTTAAATTGTTTGCTTATGGTGGTACAAGTGAGGAGAAAGCAGCACCCTTGGCTGGGACTAGAAACCAAGGGTTTTTCATTCCAACATAAATACCCTTAACCCAAATGAAACCTGACATCTTGGTTTGTAGATTACGTACTCTCTTGAGTGAGATGCTCCTGGTGTTTGTATACTGTTAATATCTATTGTTTTAAGGGGAATTTGAAGTCTTTTTGGCCACATTGTATACATTATCACACAGAAGGAGTCCTCTGACATTAGAACCATTATAACCTATTGGAATCCACGCAGAAGTAATAAAACAGACTCCTTTGTCTGCATCTCAGTGGGAATTCTAGGAAATCTATGATTTGTGTATAGGTTTCAAATGAGCACTTAAATATTTGAAAATAGTGTAAGAAAATAAACATTTATTACTTGTTTAATTGTTATAGAAAAATAGACCTCCCTAAATTGTTTTTTTAATCAAGAAATTTAATTTTGAATCTCTATACGCATGAAATCATTTTCTGTAGTTACAATTTACTTGTAACTCTTTCTCCTTAATTTTAATGTACATGGAAAAATTTTGTCATTGAAAGAAGTATATTTTGTTAATCTAAAAATATTACATATATAATGAGATCTTACAATAAACATTTTTTGAGTAGTAACCATTTGCTATGCCCTGGGTTTAAGAGGATGAATTTGCCAATCTCTTTAGTAAGGAGCTAAATAATGATGATACATTCACTTTGTTTAAATGTTGTCTGAGATACACAAGGAGGTATCTAGTCATTTGCTATGTTTTATTATATGTTTTCAGTAAAGTACTTATTATTATTTAACCGATTATAAAACTATTATAAAAAATAAAAATCAAGAACAACTTAGGTAGCAAAACAATACTACTTCTAATAGTAGCTAAAATTACTTTATGTGGCAAAATCCATGAACTTTTATTAGCTAGATTTTATTTAGAAGAATTTAGTTTTTTTTTTTTTTTTTAAGATTTTATTTATTTTTATTTGACAGAGAGAGACACAGCGAGAGAGGGAATACAAGCAGGGGGAATGGGAGAGGGAGAAGCAGGCTTCCCACGGAGCAGGGAGCCCGATGCGGGGCTCGATCCCAGGACCCTGGGATCATGACCTGAGCCGAAGGCAGACGCTTAACGACTGAGCCACCCAGGCGCCCCTAGAAGAATTTAGTTTTAATTAAGATTTGTTTTTACAGTGTTATTGATATCAAGGTAGCCAACTATTCCAGTTAAAAGTGTAATTAAAAAAAAATCCAAGTTTGTTATTAGACTATATCTAGTCTGAAAATTGTGTATTGGTATTGTCCAAGAATGGTATTTTTTTGCCAAACTACTTTCATATTTTACACAATAGGATCTAAATTTAAAGATTAATTTAAATTTATATGAGCCCAAACTTTGGAAAATACGTAAAACAGAAAGTTGAAGAAATAAGATGCAAACACATTTAATACTGTCTTTGCACTAAAGGTTATCCACAGTAAACAGAAAGCTGTATAGTTAAAGTAGCATATTTTGTTAAGCACAGGACTATTAAGCCATCTAACAGCAAATTTTTCAATGAAATCTTTTTTTTTTTAAAAGATTTTATTTATTTATTTGTCAGAGAGAGAGCACAAGCAGGGGGAGCAGCAGGCAGAGGGAGAAGCAAGCTCCCTGCTGAGCAAGGAGCCGGATGCAGGACTGGATCCCAGGACTCTGGGATCATGACCTGAGTTGGAGACAGACGCTTAACCGACTGAGCCACCCAGGCGTCCCTTTTCAGTGAAATCTTTAAAATATTTTGCGGGTTTCTCTTTCTCTATGAGGTGAATGGGGGACAGAGCTGTCAGTATTAAAATTTGCCACTAAACTATTTCATTTTTGCTTTGAAGATAAAGCAACTAGTGTTAAGGAAAAGAATACCAATTTATATTATGAGTTTAAGAATGTTGAATGGGTATTATACTGAAAAAAACTAGATTTGTGTTAGAAAATTTAAAATTTCCTTTCTTTTTGGGGAGCTTTTGCTCTGATGCTTTGCGGTAAATTTTGAATGCAGTGTGTGTTAAGATTGAACCATGTAAGTCTCATTGACGTTAATGGGAATCTCTGGGCTAAATCTGCTCATGCTGTGCTGAAAATGTACCCCCTAACGTTTGAGTAGTTTTTGGCTATCATATATGCTAAAATAAAGTTATTATTGTCCACAGTATAAATATATATTTAGATAGTTTTAAGTATATTTATTTGATATAGGGTTATGTGAATTGTTATATAGAGCTCAAATCTAATACACTACCTCTTAATATTGAAAATGTGGTGTTCAGTGAACTAAACTATACATTTTACTTCAAACAAGACAGGGATGCTGTGCTTTATTTTGACTTCATTTTAGTTCTTGCTATGATTCTGAAAGAAGTCACTGTGGCACAAAGTGAGAGCACCCAATGGATTCATTAATATAATGCCATATTCTTCGAGTTTCCTCTTTTCCTCCATTGTACTTATTTTTAAACTAAGTACATCTAAATCTTCAGTAACATTCTATCTAGCATAAGCTACACATTGAGTTTTACTCATCTTTTTTCTTCATTTTGTTGGTTGAGGCAAGGAACATAAATATATCTTGTGAGGTGCGCTCCTAGCTTATTTTCTTTTTCTATTTTAATACAAGTATATGTTTTTTCATTCAAGTGATTTTTCATTGCATCTTTTTAAATGCTGGATTTAGAGAAGTTCAAACTTACCATAAAGCTAATTTGTCAGATATTGACTACATTATATATTGTTTTTGGATAGTGTTATTTAGTTATAGATTCTTACTACTGTAAATAGCCAATCAAAAACAATTTTTGATCATTTAAGAATGATGAAAGGACATTTCTTGTTTAATACTTTCTGGCTAGCAGGGTCCAAGTAAGAAACATCCTAAGTTTTGCTGTGATTGTTAGTGTTTTCAGCCTCTCTTTATACTAAGAGGATCTCACTTGGTTTGGTTTGTTACACTATTGAAATCTCCTGGTCCTTTTCCTGCCTTATTGTGTACTGTTCTCCATAGTCCCTCAAGCTGAAAATTGATCTCCAGCCAAGAGGGTGTAGTGATTTGACCTGCTCCCTGATCAGTCCCACTCTGATGATATGAATGAAATCATAGTGGGGGGCTTGATTACTATCTCTGTTAGGACTGGTCTGGTTGAAAGGGCTGTCAAGCTGCCTGAAATTGGGATGCTTTGGATGTTTGCCAGAAAGAATTCTTGGCTCACCAAAAGAGCTAAATTGAGCAGAGATGAAGGACTGGTGTGTATTGATTTCTTTTCCCCCCTTGCTTTTGAACAACTAGTGGACAGGATACAAATTTACACGCTATACTCCTTAACATTTAAGTAAAATAACTCCTCTTGCATGTCTTCCTGTTGTGGTTTCAAATAACTTTATAAAATAAAACAAGTTATGTGCTTGGAAAAAAGACATCTGTTGAGCTGGCTAATGGAAACTCAAATCTTCAACTGTATGGTATCATTTCTTGTACCTAGTCTTGAAAGTTGATAGTAATGTCAGAGCTCCCTTCCTATAGGGATCAAACCATCCTTTGTTTGAAATGAAAAGTCAGTCCTTTGATGTTTCACTGAGCCTTTACTTGTTCTTTTCTTTCTTTCTTGTTTCTATTCCAATTTGTTTTAAATGTAGACATTTGATTTTTTCCCTCATTTCTATAAAAGAGGATAGATGTTCAATGAAAAGCCAACAATACAGAAAATTCTAGAAAAGAATAAAATCACTTGATATTTCTACAAAAATGAATTTTGTTAAATTTAGGTCACTATTCTTCCAGATATCTCTCTGTGCACAGATACTGAATTGATGGTGTTCTGTAAACTGCTTTTCTTTTCTCAGCAGTTTGTCACGACCATTTTCTAAGACAATATATATATGGGTCTATGTTCTCTTTTTATGGCTGTACAAGATTCAGATATTTAACTGATTTTCTAATGCTGGGCATACAGCGTTGTTTATAGTTTTCTTTTTTTTTAAAGATTTTATTTATTTATTTGCCAGAGAGAGTGAGAGAGAGAGAGAGAGAGAGCACAAGCAAGGGGAGTGGGAGAGAGAGTAGCAGCTCCCTGCTGAGAAGGAGCTTGATATGGGACTCGATCCCAGGACCCTGGGATCATGACCTGAGCCAAAGGCAGACACTTAACCATCTGAGCCACCAGGTGTCCCTGCTTACAGTTTTCTAATGTCATAAAATAGAGGACTAATTATGTCTCATTCATTGTTGTCTACCAGGAGATAGCTCTTTAAGCTGTCTGTGCACATAGCGATGTCTCATCAGGGTCTATGCACCTAAGAAGTATGCAGTGGAATTGGACCTCCTTTAGGCCCTGAAATCAACAAGAAATAAATAAAAAAAAATAAATTCTTTCATCAGTGTTATTCAGTGGAAAATGTTCCACTATTACATGTTCTCACAATTTGAGGTTGATTAAAGTTTTCACTTTTATTTCCAAATTCCAAGGAGAGAAACAGTATGTGGTTGGCATGGGTCAAGTGGCTCCTGGCTTTTCTAATCAGCTAGGTTCAAGGAGGGGAGGAGGACCATAGCTTGAGCACTTAGCAGGAACAGTGGAGATAGTATGTGTGCGGGCTTTCTAAAGAGAGGGAGTGATGATGGAGAGAATACTTATGCATGTATTTTTGTGCTTATCTGATTACAATTCTGGGATAAATACCTATAAGTAAAATTTCAAGATAAAAAGTGCATATTGTAAATTTTAACATATCTTGCCAATATGATTATCGGAAAGTTGTTCTAGTAGACACTCTTTCCAGTAGTACCTGAAATACATCAACAGTACTTGGTGGTTAGTCTTTAGACTTTGAACTTATACCCAGAAAAAAATTATGTTTCCATAAAATTTATTTAAAAGGGAAGTTAAAAATGTTTTATGTATACTTCCTAGGTTTTTTTTTTCAATTTAAGTTTTTAAAAATTCCTTTTTTTTAAAGTTCTAGGCCCAACATGGGACTTGAACTCATGACGCCAAGATCAAAAGTTGTATGCTCTAACGACTGAGCCAGCCAAGTTTCCCTATTTAAATTTTCATAGATTAATTTTTCTGTGGTCACTTTGGCTCAGTTTGTAGGAATTTTTTCTCAATATTTGGATTATTAATACTTTGTCTATCATTGATTATGAATTATTTTACCATATAGACCTTCTCTCTTGTTTATGATGGTTCCACTATACAGACATTAAAATTTTTTATTTGGGATGCCTGGGTGGCTTAGTACAGTTAAGTGTCTGCCTTTGGCTCAGGTCATGATCTCAGGGTCCTGGGTTCCAGTCCCACATTGGGCTCCTTGCTCAGTGGGGAGCCTGCTTCTCCCTCTGCCTGCCACTCCCCCTGCTTGTGCTCTCTCTCTCTCTGACAAATAAATAAATAAAATCTTAAAATAAAATAAAATAAAATTTTTTATTTAACTCATTATTAAACATTATGAAATTTTAGGTTTGAGGAATACACATTCTAAATAAGGCTAACTTTAACTGTAAATAAATATTTAACATCACTAGCTATAAACTGCAAGTAATTATATACAAAAATGTATATAATTGCTCACAGAGTTTAGTCATTTTTCTAACTTGAAAGCATATAATTTCAAACCAGTCTTTTCTTAACTAATTTGGGGAACAGGAACATGAACTTTAAGCGTCTTTCATGGCACTTTTAATAAAAGGTGGGCACATTCACTGTTCTATGGGAGTGGGCCAAGTCTCTTAGAAAATGTGGTTTCATTTCATCTGCTGTAAAAGAAAGCGGTTGGAACTGTAATTTCTAGAACTGCGTATTGAGCATCTATAATTTATCAGACTATTTACATGTGCTCTTTATTTATTCGTTATTTCAACCATATAAGGTAGGTGTTGTCTGCTTTTTATGTATGGAGAATCTGCGGTTCAGAGAAATGAATTAAATTTTCTTATTATCATGCTGTTAGTATATGATAGAACTGAAATGTGAATTTAGTTCTGTCAAAATTTAAAATCTGTCATTTCCCTGATTATATTATATATTTATATTAATGTAATATAGACCCTGTACTCTGTAAACATGGTTTCTAATTGGGAAGAGGACATATTTAATGGGTATTTGCCATCCAGGCCAATGATTATTAACTAGAATGGTACCACCCCTGGAGCATTTGAAAACATGCAAGAACATTTTCATTTGTCATATTGACTGGGTGTTGCCACTGGCATTTAGTGATTGGGACACAGGAATGTTAAAACATTTTGCATGGCTACTTCAGGCTCCTAGAACAAATAATTTTCTCCCACATTTGCCATTGGTGCCCCCAATGAGAGACACTGTTTTTCCTTGTGATACACATGAAGGTAGGGGGACATTTCTTCTTACTGTGTTATACTACTGTCTAGTAAAAAGTATAATGCCTTTAAGCTTTAGTCTTTCATTTCATGTATGGAAAACTTTCTAGAATCATAGCCACAAAGAGGAGCAGACATTTAATTGGGACAGTAGCTTTTATTATCACCATTTACCATCTAACCCATAGTTTCAGTACTAGGCACATTTGTTTGCTAAGAGACTATCCAAAGTCTTCATGGTGTTATAGATTGTAGGTCGTAATCTGCTTCTGTGATCTGATATTTTTCTGTCAGAATGTTTCACTGATTACTTTCTTCCTCACACTTATATTCTGTTAACAGTGAACTACCAAAAGAACCCTGTTTTATGCTCTTTTCTGCTACTCTCTCGGGGCGTGTTCCTTTCTCCCATTATTATCATTTTTTAACCTCTGTAGATCTAACCCACTTTTTATTATTCAATTCAGGTATATTCTCCTTCTGGAAGCCTTCCCTGAAGCTGGAAGTGTCGGGGTAAGCGTTCTTCCTCTGCAATTCCGGAACACCCTGTTCATTTTGCTTTTTAGAAATTTACCAGCGTATTATATTTCAGTTTTCTGTTCTTGTTTCCCCTCTAGCCTGTAAGCTTCCTAAAGATAAGGGACTATGTTTACTTCAGTAGATAAAAACTTATCGAGTATTTTCCCTATAATTGGAGTTTCATGAATGTTTGAACTATTCTTGATGAATATACCACCAAGGTAAGAACGTTGAGAGCGATTTTGGAGCAAGCTGTCCTTGCACCAATTCTAAGTATCCAAACATTGGATTATGTCTTGGCATTCTTTTCATTGGAATGAACCTTGCAAAATCTTAGTATATGTATTTTTCACAAAAGAGATATTTATATAGCTTTAAATCTGTCATGGATTGCTAAATCTATCATCAAGTTTGGCAGTGGACACATTTTTTGGCTTAATAAGGCTAAATTTTTGTTAAAATTTACTCTCTGCAAAGGCTTCATTAAAAAAAATCATTTGTTTTGAATAAGCAGTTTAATCAAAGTAGAAGGTAATCACATATACTTTGCAAGTAAAGTAGGAATAGAAATTAACACCCATGAATAGGAGTGAACACTTGGATATTTATTAGTGACTTCTATTTCTGTTTTGAACTATCATCATAATTGACTTAACAAGAAACAGCACCAGCTGTTATATGTAGGTGATGAATCACTAAATTCTATACCTGAAACTAATATTGCACTGTATGTTAACTAACTGGAATTTAAATAAAAACTTGGAAAGAAAAAAAAGAAAAAGCAAACAAACTATATATTGATTAAACCTCAAAGAGAAAAGCTTTAGTGGGCCTGTGCCACTATTAAGAATGCAAATAGTTAAAATTCAAAAGTATAAGAAATCACTGACAATGGAATTTTTGGATAATTAAGTATTCTGATTTAAAGGAGCTTCAAATTCATGAAGTGTGAATTAGTTACCTCAATTTTTCATTTGTATTACAAATATTTCTAAAATGCTTTAGCACATTAATTTTTAAATAGGGCATTATAGAAATGATATATCCTCCTTGATATGAGATCTTATAGTGCCTCAGGATCATTTTTCGAAATATGAGTTTCTAATTATAATTGTGGGTTATGAATGAAATTATGTGACATATCTCCTGAGTCCAGGACCTACTCTGGATAACAGTGTTTTAAGAATGATAATTTAAAATGTGTTTTCTTGTGATTTATCTCTTTCTCTTAAAAATTGTGTACAATAAAAAACAGAGTTTAAATTAGTTGGGGTTTGTTGATAATTAAGGTTTTAATGTGTCTGTGAAAAATAAGCTCTTTTGCCGATCAATGCTAATGACCGAAATGAACTATGGAACATTAGTTCAAATAAGTAAATGGTTAGAGGATGACAGAGAAGTGAAAATATCACTTAAACTAGTGAAGTGCTCTTTGCCATTATGATATATATCTGAGCTTGCTTTTAGCTTATAAATAAACATACATTCTCATAAATGGTAGTAAGGAAAATTGAATTATTCCACAATTCTATTAAAATATTCCACTTTTTCTATAATTAATTTTAATTGAAGAATGCATAAACTAAACCTCAATGAAAATAAAGCTGTCACCTTACATTTTGTGGATTTTTTTCTTGGAAAAAACTCACTATTATATGTTAGATCAAGGTTAAGGAATTTATTGTCTTTGGTGGCTCTGACAATTAGGTTGCTGGCACGGTGAAAATCCTTATTCCATTAATGGGTGAACATCTCACCTATGTGATAAATGGTACACTTTACAAAGAAGTAAAATGATGAGATTTATTTCCTCTGTTTTGGGGAAATGAGGCAAGGTGCATATGGCTATCTTGACTTAAAAAGCTGTCTCCTTACCAATAAACCACAGATAATAGTGGCTTGATGAGTCCAAGTCCTAACACATGAAAATAGTTATTGAAACTTTATTTTCTTTGGATTTTGGAGATGAAAAAGAATACATTGGGAAATTTTAACTTTGGTGTAAACATACTAATATTGCTAACAGAATTCTTTGTGATAAATTAGCTCTGTTCTGTAAGGCTTTATCACATAGCACTGTAATGACTCAGGGGACATGATTTGAACTCTGGAACTTTTCAATCCTTATAAACTAATGGGATTCTACTTTATTTAGTGTTCTATTGTTCAGGTTACAGGTAAAACATCACAAAATATATAGTATAATATCCTGGGAATGTCCTATCCTAAATTAGAAGCTGCCTCAATTTTATTTGAGACTGTCACTTATATGTTGTTTATTCTGGATATGTTCTTATTTAAACTTTCAATTTTATTGAACTTCCTGATCTTAGTATTGCCAAAACATCACTCAATATAAAATTTCATTTGCCAAAAATACATAAGAAATATATTCCATTGTTTGCAGATAATTTAAATGTATTTCTTTATCTGAGTGTTAGGACAGATTTTCTGGAACATTGGGAAGGAGGGAGAGAAGGTCTACCCTTTGAACTTTTTGTAAATTTCTCTCCGCTCTCTGGTATAATCAGTAAAGATACTCTGAGAAAAATACTGTGTTGAAGAGATATTAATTATGTGTGGCAAAGTTGAAAAGGGTACATTTTGGCATAAAATGAAAGTAAAAAGAAGCATTTTAAAAATAAATACCTAACACGTTCAAAGGAAAAAACAGTGGTCACTATCACTAAATGTCCTGTTCCTCAAACAGATACAGAAAATGTATCTTAGAAGCAGGGTTTCTCTAGCCATATTTTGGGACTCTGGGAAACCTTCTGCAGATGGCTCTGGTTGGGTTTGACCATGTTAATCTTTTTTATTTTGCTTAGGAAGAACAAACATGTGAATACAATTTTATACACTACCTATTTTTAAAAACTCCTTGACAAGGCCATAAAATATGTCTTTTTGAATTCAGTCGAGTTAGATTTGTGAGACAGCTTCCGTAGGATTTTTCTATTCATCAAATTGGATTTAGAAAGAGATTTGTCATCCTAATAGGTTAAATGGGGACAAAATCTAGTCTTAAGTGGTATTCTATCATGATATTGAATAAAATTTCCTAAATTTATATAGAAGGCACAATATTTGCTTCCTCATTAAACACAAAAGAATGAGTATAATCCATATAAATTTAATAACTTCGTTTAAAAAACACATTTGTAAGCTTTTTATGAAAAATTATTTTTTCCTTAGAAAAGCTTGCTTAAAGTAGAACTAGTTTATTAAAAATGAATAAAATGTTGAGTTAATAACCAGTTATCTATTTTTTGTCTGAAGAAAACACCTTTCAGCAAACTTCATGGAGAATTTTTATCCAAGGATGGGCTTGTCTCATGTAAATGGGAGATACCTAAAAAGCAATGTTTAATGTATTGATACCTTTTCATTCTGTTTTATTCTTAAAATTATTCAGCTTTTAAAGAGATACCATTACTGTTTAAGATTATCCCTGTAATGAGAAATCACAGCATGAATCTTGAAAAATGGTTCTACTTCATCTTTGCTCATTCATCTCCTAGTGCAAATTATAAATGTGTGAGTGCAATGTATGGCTATTTAGGTCAAATTCTCTTTCAGAACTGATGTTCCTGTTATACAGTTTACCCATCTATTAACATCCTGAAATGTCAAAAGCTTCATTTTTTAAGAGTGGAATGTCAGTTTCTTTTTTACTTAGAGCAATTTACCCAGCAAAAAAGCAAAAGATTTGACAGTTGCAGCCATTGGGGCA
Organism: Halichoerus grypus; assembly: GCF_964656455.1. Lineage (NCBI taxonomy): Eukaryota > Metazoa > Chordata > Mammalia > Carnivora > Phocidae > Halichoerus > Halichoerus grypus. Next base: position 48,732,986 of record NC_135714.1, read on the forward strand.
AAGACTGGCTGATAGGAGTAAAATGTCCAAATACGTATCAGAGTTCCTACAGTTTACATATTTCTAGGACAATGCACAGGCAAAATGGAAGCACAAATCAAAAAGATCCATTCATGTGTACATAACTACATCTGATTCCCAGATTTCAGGATTTAAGAAATATTTCTTCATTCCTGTAAACTGTATTTCAAACTCTCAAGTGACTTTTGTATTGCAACTGGTATATCATTGTGATTGCATGAAAGTAAGGAAGTATTCGATTAACTGTTGTTAACATCTAAATATCTAATGTAAACTGTGATTAAATGCTTTTCACTGATAATTAGAATTTTATTTATTGTAAGATTATTAATAAGGAAACCAAGGATATTATATATATGTGGAAAACATGTTGGATAGAGAACAAAGATTATATAGATTAATAATAATAGAGTATATAAGATGTATTCTATGAGAACTTAATTGTAAATATACAACATTGAACTTGCTTTTAAAATACTGCAAATGAATGTGTTAATTAACTGTGGTAATCATTTCACAATGTATACATCACATTGTACACCTTAAAAATAAAAATACTGTAAATAGTATTTAGATCAGTGCAAGACTACACAAGCTACAGTTTTCATATTGGCAGTCAAATCCAAACAATAAGCTCCCCCTCAAATCTTTCTGAAAATTCTCCTTTTTTGAGCAAATAGTTTGGGATGGCTGTTTTCCTTTTCCATTTCAAAAATGAGTTGGACCTGAGAAATGACTTGTTATCCATACTCCATATAGATTGAAAATACCTTCCAACCTGCCCATGTGGTGGGATCCAGAGGAGTCTATGAAGTCCTGTAAGGTCTGTGAAGCTGAGCCTCTGCTCCTTTCTTTTATTTTCATTCTCTGGGTAGGACTGTGCTGCTTGAGAAGGTCTGTCTGTTTACAGTTTTCCCCTCTAAAAGCATTGTAAGGAGTATGGAGGGTAGCAGGTTATTTTGGTGGCTTGTTTTCCTCAGCATGAGAGAGAGAGAGAGAGAGAGAGAGAGAGAGAGACAGTGTGTATTAGGGTGGAAATCGGGCTCATTATGCCTTTCAGTTTATTCGTTTGTTGGTCCCCTGTCAACCTGCCAGCCCTCTCTGCAGGATAACTGCCCTTTGTATAATAATCTGCCAACATTCATGGTGGTGGCATTCACTGTACCCATTCTACTGTGGAACTCCATTACGACTGGGGTTTGAATGCAAAGCTTCATGATATCTGGGTATAAACAGTGTGCTGAGCCACAAAGGCATCCTTTGTATTTCTTAGTCTTCTTATAATCCCTTAAAAAAAAAAAAAAAAAAAAACTAGCTTTGAAGATGGGATTTTCTGGAAACGGGAGGCAAATATATGCAGTTATCACTCTGTTCCATACTTACATAATGTGGTGTGCTTGAGGAGGAGGGAAGTTTCTAGTTTTAAAACCAGATTCATTTCTTGGGCTAAAGTGGGCTACATTTGAGGCTGATTGGCTACCTGTGGAGGTGGGGGTGAATTGGCCTTTGTTTTCTTGCACTTACCTTACCTGGCAGGTGGCCACATTGATTATTCTTGGCTTGTGCTTTAGAAGTGCCTCTCTGATCCTTGTAAGCTCCTGCTTTGTCCACAGCAGTCCAGTAGAATTCTTAACCCGGAACTGTCTTCTCAAAGGAAGATGTGCCTTTGACCTCTTTGTGGTTACCTCCTTTGAGTCTCTGGTTTATTCTGTCTTGTCTGTGGGTGTCTGAGGTGCTTTTGAGAACAAAAAATGACAGAATCTTCAGCAGATAAGTGACAATCACAAATCAAGGAGAAGTTTGTTTTTCCTTCCCTCCACACCCTCACCCATTAGTTGAGAGATAGAATTAAAACCCTGAGTTATGAAGAAAAGCAGTTGGGACAATATAGCAAACTAAGGAAATGCTCTGCCCCTGCCTTTTGTCCTTCCCGGCCCCTCCCAGGGAATTTGCAGAGGCTTTGTGAAAGTCTTGGTACTCTTCCTCTTTTCCTCTTTTCTGTTTAGTTTTGTTGAAATTTTGACTTAGATGGAAATGATGCACTCATTCTTTTTGTGAAAAATCAGTATAAACTGATATTTAAATGATCACATTAAAGCATTGAGCACTGGCCTAATACTTTGCTTCACATGTTTTCTCATTTAACTAATGAACTTAACGTGTGACCGTGAAAGTCAGTGCTTCCTTGGAGATTCTTTGGCTTTTTAAGACACGTAAGTTTATTTGTATTATTCTACCTTGGTTGTTTATGCAGAGCATTGGCCTGTATAAATTCTTATACATAGTCTTATAAACACACACACACACACACACACACACACACACAACACACGATAGCAATGCCTGATATTTTCATAAATGTAGATGGATGCAAGGCAGGTCCGAGGTCTTTTAGCTACTGTAATTAAAAGTAAAAAAAAAAAACTTGTTATATCACGATCTTTCTAACATTGAATTTTTTTTCGTAAGCTCTACGCCCAACATGGGGCTTGAACTCACATCCCTGAGATCAAGAGTCATATGTCCCACTAACTGAGCCAGCCAGGTGTCCCTTAACATTGAGTTTTAATACATCTTTTGAGTACTTCAAGGACTTTCATGACAATGCAGAATGGAAGAAACTTGTTTTTCTGTTCCTTATGTTTGTAGGTGGTTCTCAAAATTTAGTGTGCCTACGATTCACTGGTGTTTGTGTGTGTGTGTGTGTGTGTGTGTGAGACAGAGAAGAGATTCATTGGATTTATCAGGTATTGTTGTGGCACAGAGATTTGTATGTGAAGTAGGCATTTTGATTTTCATACAAGAAGCTCAGAAACATAGTGAGGATCATGGACAAAGGTCATCATGTGTGACACCTAATGTTATAAATGTATCATTCTATATATGGCTCTGCTCATCAACTGAGCTGATTTAATTATGCATTTCTAAAATTTGATCACCAGAAGAACACTTTATATATATTCAATTTTTATATGCATTTTAAAAAATTGTACGGATAGCACCATATATTTTCCATTTGTCAAAAAATATTGAATAACTATTAAGTGAAAGTCAGTGTATAAATTATAAATGAACATGTTAAATGAATGTAAATTGTAGTCTTAGAAATTTTAGATAAACCAAAAGAATGTAACAGTATTATGAAAGTGTATTTTATGTTAGATCTTATCAAGTAACACTTTCCACATGCCAGCAAAGTTGACTCATGATCACTCCATGTTTCACACATATGCAATAATTCCCAATCCATGACATTGCTCTCATTCATGAGTACTGATGGTAGTATTGAGGAGATTTTAAAATTCTCTTCATAGGCACACCAATGTAGTATTTAAATGCTTTCCCACAAGCCTGACTCTCCGAAGTCACTCTTTTCTAGTTTTTGCTCAGGATACTTCACTTCTCGGCACTTCCTATTAAACAATTATGAGTAGTCCTAACTCACAGATATTTATTTTGAGACTTGATGAAAACATATGTACACAAGCCCTTAGCACAATCCTTCATACATACTAAACCTTCCATAAATGTTTAATTAGGTGATCTGGAGTGATCTGGAGTGTCAAAGAAACGTAGACAATCTACAGATTTGTTGATTGTGGATATCAGCACAGTTTTATTTAGATGTTTGTTAGACTCAGCAAGGCACTTAGGTTAGTTTCTTTTATACAAAAGGAGATCTGAGAGATTTTTAAGTAAACACCCATGCCACCATCTTGCATTTCAGCAACCGAGGAACATGTATACAGAATAATGAATGAGCAATGGACTTGGTTTATTTGATTCAGATACGGAATACACACCTTCTAGCCTCACTTTACTATTGATCATAAAGTTATGGTGCCTTAACTCACAAAGGTTGAGTTCATTGTTATTGAGTAGCACCCATTTGATAATTGTTTATACCATGGGAGATGTTTTGTATGTATTTTAAATATTAGTGGGAATATGAAATTCTTTTATACTATATTTTTAAAATAATTTTTTTTCTTTTGGAATTGTTTTAGTAACAACACATAGCTACACAGATATTTACATAGTCTTATAGCTAAAATTGTCTTGTCCTTTGTATGTTAGTATAAATTGGCAGAGATGGTTCTATAGTTTGGAATTGGTTCTGCATGATGATGGAGCCCAGGAGGACAATCTCCAATTTCTTGGTCCTTGGGTTTGTGAAGCTCAGGTTTTTTTGGAGCCAGTCTGCTGCCAGCTGACTTCTTCTCAGAGGAAGTACTCGGACAGTAACTCTTAAAGCAGATAGAGGAAGTCAGTCTGGTCAAAATAACTGAAAAACAACATTATTGAAATCCCTGTTTAGCATAATTTCTTTTTTTTTTTCAGCTGGCCCTGGCTGCCACGTAAAGAGGAGTGTGAGGTTGGGTAGGGTATCTAACTCTGCCTGTTTTGGACTTCAAAACGTACTCCATCTGAGGATGCAGTGCTTTATTTTGATACCTGTGATGTGGTGATTAGGCTTGTATTTTAGACAGGACATGCATCAGAGCCATCATTACTCAGATTCAAACTAAATTGGACATTCTGCTCTAGGGAATAATTCTGTTCTACTCATATCTGACTGCTTGCTTGCTGTTCACCAGAGGGTAGCCCGACTAGCTCTATTAATCCTCATTTGAAAGTCCAGTCTGAAATATCACCTTCTCAGTGAATTGTTTCTCACCTTCCTCTTTCCTACCGTATCTTCCATGCTTCTCTTTGTTACAGCAATTAGTGATTTCTAATTGCTTTGTCTCACTTTTAGAGGGCAGAGAGAGTGGGATGGGCATTTTCATACTGTCTTCTTTCTGTCCAACCTTATTTTTTTTTTCAAATCCCCTACGTTCCATATACATTAGTATACTTTCTGTATACTAAATACATTCTGTATTATCTGTTTATTATATAGCACTACTATGATATTTTAACTATATGTCTTTATTTTGATACTCAATACATATCCAGTTTTGGCAATCATAAATAATAAGGTAAGTATCTTTCATGTCGTGCTTTCTCTGTATTAAGTATTAGTCTCTTAGGGCATATTAGAAGTTATATAAATATTGGGTTAAATAGTAGTCATGTAATAATGGATTGATGCCCTTTGCCAAGTTATTTCCCACATGGATTGTACCAATTGTATTCCCTACTGTAGGATTAAATATGCCTATTGCAGCATTCCCACAGAGCTGCTGCTGAAGGGTTTTTATGATGCTTGAAGGGCTACAATCCATTTCACTTCTTCAAGTCCCAGAGTATTATTTCTTATTTGTTATAGGAACTTTATAGTTTTGGCTTAAAGTTAAAATTTGGGCCAAACCTGTGGAGCCAGTTGACCAAATTTATTAGTTCATGACTCTTTACTTATTGTGTAGTTCTACTTGCATTGTCAGGGTAACCAAGGATATAAATATTTACTGAAATGAAAACTTAGGCTCTCTCTTCAGATAAATGCCATATATATAATTTCCTTTCTAATTTATTTCTGGGTGATCCCTGAGGAGAATATGTTGCCTTGCACATCCATTCCTCACACCCTGCCTAGCTCAGGGTGGGAAAAAAGAAGTCAGTTGTCTTCTTTGGCTGCCATTTTGCTCTTTCATATTTATCTTCTTTTTTTGACAAGCCATATTCTTTTTTTTTTTAAGATTTTATTTATTTATTTGACAGAGAGAGACACAGCGAGAGAGGGAACACAAGCAGGGGGAGTGGGAGAGGGAGAAGCAGGCTTCCCCACAGAGCAGGGAGCCCGATGCGGGCCTTGATCCCAGGACCCTGGGATCATGACCTGAGCCAGAGGCAGACGCTTAACCAACTGAGCCACCCAGCGCCCCTTGACAAGCCATATTCTTTTGAGATTCTTGCTGCTGGGCTTTCCCACCTTCTTCCTCTCTTATCGCTGACAAGACTGATCTCCTTGTCTTTTTCTCATTCAGGGAACAGTTAAGGGTCAGTCTCACCAAATCCTTAACCCTGTTCTCAGTGACTTCAAACAGCTGTGGTTTTAACACCTCTCAGTTTTGAGGCTTAACCATTTCTTATTACTTTACCCCTCTGCCATGAATATCCTATATCTTATCATCACCAGATATTTCAGCTTTCAAAACCATGAAAATTAGACCTACCTTTCTGCTTACAGTCTTTTATTCTTCCATCTCTCTCAGATCCCTCATTGTCTCAGTATTTTTAAGTCACCGATTTTCTTTCTTATCCGTGTTACATCTCAGGTCATCCTTATAGCCTTGCAAATATGCTCGAAAGCTTTGCTCCTTCTCCCTCCATCACACCAGCCCAGCAAGATGTCTTACCCTGTGTCAAAAGTGATGTGTTGGAAGGACCCTGGCCAGCTCAGGTTCTAGTCCTTGCTCTTGTGCTGACTAGTAATACAACCTTGGCAAGTCGCTTCACTAATCTAGGCAATATAAATTGTAATGTTTGGACTAGATCATCATTTTCTAAAATATAATAGATGCTAGACCCAGATGTTACATAAAAAAAGAATCCCACAGTCAAATGAGTTTGGCAAACACAGCATATTATTTCCTCTTACACATTTACAGTGCATAATAACATCTTAAAGTCTGAGAATTCCTATAGGGAGAAAAAACAATTTAACTTTGTTTATCCTAGCATTTCTCAACCTATTTGACTATGGAGCCTCATACACTTAATTTATATCTGCAGAACTTGGGTTCAGTAAAACACAATTTGGAAGATTCCGGGCCAAATTATCTTTGGCATTATTTATTTTTGATCTTTAATTTCATGATTTTGTAATTCACTTTATGTGCTTGTTCATTCACCAAGAATGTCTGGGATAGATACACTTCAGTATCTCCATAATTCAATGAGATGGATTTATGTTACATATCAACCACAAATAAAATAGTGCCTTGACAGTGGTCCTTCTTTAAGAAGTATTCTTTTGAGATCAGCAGTATTTTATATGCTATATCAGAGAGAGGGAAAACAATTCCTATGATTTATTAACTACAGCATGGCAAGTAATCCCTTATTCCACAGTCATCACTCAGGGAAAATGAAGGTTTCTTTAAGACCTTCCTTCAAAGTCACTTATATGAAAAAGTAGATACATGTTTTTTTTTTTTTTTTTTTTTTTTGGAAATACATGTATATATAAGAATTGCCAATAGTTGCTTTGCATAATTTAGTGATTCTGATAGGTTGCTTGAGTAAGTGCAAGTTAAACAGATGCACGCAAGTACAGGATTGTAAAGTTCAAAGGAAACGCAAACTTGATTAACAAAAGTCACTGTCAGAGACTAATTGTAATTCTGCAGCATATGAATCCTTGAATAATGTCCCCTAAAAGGTCAGCCAAAAGTCCCTCTTCTGTCTACTGTTCCCTTGAAGAGAGTTTTCATATTTAGGTCTTTCCTGGCATCATAAAAGCCTAGAGCTATAAAGCATTTTTTTAAAGTGTCTTTTACAAGTTAAAGCAACATGAAATTGGTGAGAATAATAGTTGAGCCTTTTCTGGTCATTAAGTAATAAAGAGATTTAACTTTAAGTTAACCAAGTGTACTACATTTGAATCAGAGCTCTATGAATTGTATACATCCCTTTTTTTTGTTTGTTTGCTTATTTCATGGTCTTAAATTTATTTTTTGAGAAAATATTTATAAATTTGACCTTTTTTCATATATTAAGTTAGCATATTAAAGATTCATGCCAATGTTATTAGTTATGCATTTTAAAATAATTATGTTAGTTTTATTATAAATACGGGATATAATTTCCCAAGAGCAAAGCAGAAATAATGAATTAGTACTTAGACATTTTTCTAGCTCTAATGATTAAATGATTGCTTCAATAGTGTAATTTTTCAACTCCACATAATTAATGACTCTGAATAAGCAATTAAATTATGTTTAATTTTGATAACTGTTATGATTAAATAATTACATATTTTGTTATTTCTAAAAATTAATTGTTTTATTGGCTGTGATGTTGATTGAGTTCTCATTTAATTTATTGATTTTTGTTTTATAGGAAACATTTTCTAAGTCAAACAAAAAGCCCATGTTGATAGCATGGCAAAATCTCTCTGTTTATTGCATGGGCAGGGATAAAAACTGTGGTCTAAATACAAGGGCAATTATGTATATTAATAGATTCAAAAACTCTACCTAGAGGATTGCCATTATTGATACTTTCTGACAGGAAGTTTTCTGTGGCATATTATACTTTTCTGTCTCTTGTCCTCCTATAAAATGTTCATCATTTTTTAGTGATTTGAAGAACATCAAATGTAATTTCTCCTTATTTGCAGAGGACACCGACTTGGTAGCAAAATATCACATTTCAGAAATAAATTCCAAAATTGTTCTCTTCAGCCCATAAAATTTGCATGGGTTGAAGAAGAGGTTTATGGCATCTGATTTCTTCAATTCAAGAGATCATCTGAGGAATTACTATATTGGGATGAAGTGGGTTAGGAGCTGCTCATGTAGATAAGACTGTGGGGGGTTTATTCATTTGGCAAACCTGATTGAGGGCTTACTACATGTGAGGCTCAGTTGCTCCTGTGCGAGCAAGGAACTTACAGTAACAGCTGACAGATACATACAAATGAGTGATGCTCAGTAGTATAGATCCTCTGTCAGAAGGGGCAGGTTTGCATAAGGAAACAACCAAAGTAATTTTAACCATGGGCATCACTTTGCAAGTTTGAGGTTTCGATTACCTTACCACAGTTTGACACTGTGGTGGTGTCATTGATGAAAATTAATCTTATCCAGAATAAAGCAGTTATGCTTAGTATTGAACAGAAAGATATTTAAGAATAACAGCCATTCTTAGAGGTCCTAATTATGAAAAATTATGATGGTGAAGAAGTTCCAGACCATGTTATATAAAGAAATATTGAAAGACAGTTTAGCCTAAGGAAGAGAATAAATACTTGGGGGCATGGCAACTTTGTATAGTTGTCTGTAGATGCCATGATCCATGCTCTTACTATTTTGTGTCCTCCTATAATTATCCAGGATGTTTGTGAGAGTTAATGCAACTTTCAGAGCACCTAAAATTACATACTTGAGTGTACTAGAAACTTTAAGCTTTTCCATTGTTATGTGAAACTTCCCTACATTGGTAATGAGGAAAATTGTTTATAAATTCCTTATATGCCTTTCATTATATCAAAGTGAAAACTTCCAGCTTTGTAAGGAAAAATAAAAGAGGTATAGTTCTTTTTTTTTTTTCCTGCTACCAAATAGGAAGGTATATTATATTTGATTCCTCCCAGTGACTATGTCACTTCCTACAGCTATAGGAAGGTACATTAGCTCTTTCAGGCCAATAGGTATCACTTAAATGCATTATCGAAATAGTAGAGCCCATTGTGTTATTAATACACCATTCTGGTTTTCAGTAGAAAACTCACAACTACTCAGAATGGTGTTTTGAACTGTAAGTCCTGCAGTATGGTGTCTGACTTCACCAAAAATAAAGCCAATGCAAAGTTTCCCTGTGTTTAAACCCCTTGATTCATACTTAAAGTCCTAGTGAAAGTAATGACTCCATTCAAATAAAAGGACCTATCACAGACATTTGCTTTTTATTAAGTTAGATACACAAAGATCTTGCATATTCTGTGAGAAAAAATGTTGAAGTTTTGTACTGTGCTCAAAACCAGAATCAAAAGAGAATGAATTTACCAGTTTGATCAATGGAATCTTTTTTTTTTAATGAACCTTTATTTTATTCATCTTCTATATGGAGAAATTGCAGACTTTGTTAGTGAATTATTGTACCCCAGTGGATTATTTCTTGTCCATCATGTTTTAAAGATAAACAAGCTGACTTGTTAATGATTCCTCGTCATCTAAAACCACCAGAGAAGGGGTGCCTTGGCGGCTCAGTTGGTTGAGCTTCTGACTCTTGATTTCAGCTCAGGTCATGATCTCAGAGTCCTGAGACTGAGCCCCACATGGTGCTCTGTGCTCAGCAGGGAGTCTGCTTGAGATTCTCTCTCCCTCTGCCCTGCCCCCCCCCCGCTTTCTCTCTCACTAAAATAAATAAATAAATCCTTAACAAAAATAAATAAAACTATCAGAGAACACTTTTAGATAATTTTAGCACATTTTCTAAACAGGTAATAAAAGCAAATATTATTTAAAAAATAGGAAACATTGTTAGCAAAAAGAAGCCATATCAAATCAAACCTGAAAACCCAGAGATAAGACACTTTTTATTCCCATATTCACATTTGTATGTTTTTAATCAAAATGATCATAATACGGTTATTTTCCTATGTAGCTGATTCTTCATTTTGTATATATTTATGTCATATAAATTGAAATTACCAGGAGGGTAATTTTTGAATGTGTTTGAAAATATTTGTTAATCTTTTTTCTTTAAAAAAGTCACAGCTTGCTCTTTTAACATTCTGTTATTATTCTTCCCTGGGTACTTCAGTGAGACCATGTAATAAATATCCTTTATTACTACAAAGCAGAACTGTGGGGGGAAAAAAAAAACCATGGCATATTCAAATGAGTATCCTGATAGTATTGCCAGAATAAATGTATATTCTTAAAATACATTAACAAAACTTATATTCTTTGGAATGTGGATGCATAATTCTCAAATTAAACTTTTACAAGACAGAATTAAGGTTATTTAATGAGCAAAAATAAATTTCTATGATACAGAAAGCTTAAATGTGAGAAAAGGACTAGTCAAAGGTATAAAATATGGTAGATATAATAATGAATTTTAAAACCCTTAGTAAATCATGACTGCCATTTTATTAGACATTGTTTCATAAACTGGAAGACCTGACAATCTGATAAATCTGCCTTTTAATATTCAGTGGTTAATTTTTTAAATAAATTATTCCTTTCTCTCCTACTGTACCAGTTAGCTAAATTTGTCTTAAGAAGTGTGGAAATCTGCAGTTATGGCAAAGTAATACTACAAGTGAAAGTGAAGATTTCTGGACTTAAAAAGTAAAAAAAAAAAATTATTTTAACCAAGTTTTTATTTAGTATAATTTCAGAAGAGAATTTTGAAGGGTTGGTGAAGTGGTTGGCAATATGGTTATTTAAGATATATGCGTTTACCTTAAAATATTTATCTTCTTTCTATAAGGACTGGTTATGGTTGAATATTAAGTGAATAAAATTTTTATGATGTTCCTAGTGAGTTATGTGTAAAATAGCAATGCTAGTTTTAAATATAACAGAACATTTTGAATCTTATGAAGTAGTAAAACTTGATAATCTTTTATTTTGGTATGTCGAGATGTGTTCCATCAATATGTGGATTTGTTTCCTGTACAATTTTTAACATTTAAAAAGCATTCTCTGAATAACAGAAAACAAAAGCAATATTAAAATGTTCTCAACTGCTGAGAACTATTTATGATATGATTCTACTTTAAAGGTAATTAAGTATTGGTTATTGTTTTTCTTTCAGTGATTATAGAAAATGTAACAGCAGTAATAACCCATAGTTATTTTAACTACAAATCTCTTCTTCCTAAAATGATACACTAGAATTCTCTATTTTTTCTCTATATAAGGCTCACCATATTATACAACACAATGTCCCTTTATCAACTTTGATCAAGCCCAGACTCCTAGCTGGATCACACAAAGGCTGTAACTGCTTACCTCTTTTACCATCTGTTAAATGGCATTATATTAGTGCTTGATTTATAGGTTGTAGTGAAGATCAAAGGAAATGATGCTTACCAAATACTAGTACCTTTATATGGAGGAAGCACTCAAAAAATGTTAGATATTGTTATTTTCCATTACACTGTGGGGTCAATAGGGCTTTGTTTTTTTGTGATGTTTCTCCATGGCTCATAAAGTTGTACCTTATCTATAGTCAATATTTGTTAAATGAATCAGTAAATGAATGAATCAATGTTTCATAGATGGTATTTTCACACTACACCTTGCTCCTATTTATTTTTGAGTTAGCCATTGAAAATGTTAACATTCACTACTTCTTAACATTTATTCTATAAATATTTTTTGACTAATCACTCAGAACCAGGACAGTTTCTGAGGTTGTCAATAGGTTAGGATATATTTAGTTATTTTAAAAGTTTATTAGTTTGACAGATACATATTGAGTACTATATATGTATGGGCCAGGTGTGGTAGAGAATGTTTCAGAAGGGGTTCAGATTGGAAGCAGGGAAACAAGTTCAAGCACGATGCTGATATCAATTATGAGAAAATTATTTGAGGTGCTGACATCCATGGAGCGTGAACCCATATGTGTTATATTTTCAGTTAATACAACTATCATGGTCCTTTTAAGATTTTGAATTCTATGCTGAAGAGTAATTATGTAGTAGAGAGTATAATTTTTATGAAAAGGTATGCTTCTTCCAAAATATTCTGATAGAGGATTTTCTTTTTGCCTAGGCAAATTTGGATCTTTATAATAACTGTCCTGTCAAAAGTATAAAATTAAGAGCAGCAATGCGGTGCTCTTTCTGTTATTCCTAATTACTACTTTGGTACATTCGGGCACCTAATGATTTGAGTGTATGTTAGGAGCTGAAAATTTTCAGTGCTTGTTAGTCCCCAGACTTGCAGTTCAACATGAAAGGAAAGGACCTGAGTCTGTCCATTTTTTGACCTCCGGTTCAAGAATCCCAAGAGAGGAATCTTTCAGGCTGAGCTGCTGTAGCTTATGGAGATAGGTCCTAACACTTCCCAGAAGGAGACGTTTGCTGCTGTTCTGGGCAAAGTGGTCCAGATGGTTGGAGTTATTAATTTAGTTGTGTGCTGTTCTGTGTGAGGAAGTAAATAAGTCTGTGTATACATATTTATATTTCTTTATATTTTACGTGTGTGCATATATACCTAGGTATATATGATATATGTTTATAGTTATATACACTTACATATATAAATATATTCTCTGCCATTTTATACCATTTCTATTTTTAATGCATTTTAAGTTTATGTTATGAATTGTTTTCATGGAAAGCATGGTAAAAAGCCTATTTAGTTATTTAGATATTTGTATGCTTATGGATAAAATATGTAAAGTGGCCATTAGTATGTTGTTGGTTTTTATCCCTTTTATCTTAATAGATAGCCTTATTTTTCCAACTATTTTCATATAAATGTCTATATTATTCACCTATGAATTTTCTAATCAACGGTGTATAATTTTCTCTATTAGTCATAACTTTGAGAAAAAAAAAAGGGAAGCAACCTATTTTGTTTTCCCACACATCATCTTAATGTTTATATTTAGGTTGTGATATCAAATTTGTTGAAAGATAATAGGCAAAGAAGGAATTTGGTAGGCAGCAATACTGGATATAATTAGTGAGAGTTACAAAATTTAAACTATAGGTAGAAATGTCAAACCGTTGTGATACTGATTTGAGATGTTGTAGTTGTATTGAAAGAAATGAAAACTTGGGAAAAAATTGAAAAGTATTTCTGATTAGACCAACAAAGAAGTCTGAATAAAATGTTGTGTAGTTCAAAAATGCTGATCAGTGGCTGTGGTATATTGATAACCTAGCTGAAGCACAGAAAGAGAAAAGAGTGAAAAATCTTAGGTGGTGGTGGTTTTGCTAAGTGACTGACATGTGTTACCTCTTAATCCTCTCAAACACGCTATGATATAGATAATGATACATTCCCTTTTCATAGGGGAACAGATTGAGGTATAGAGAAGGTAAGTGGCTTCCCTTAGGTCTCACAACCAGTGACTGGAGGATCAGAGACGGAATCCTTGGCAGTCTAGCTGCATTGTTCATGCTCTTAATTACTAAACTATGCTGCTTCTATCAAATAGTTTATTCCCAATACCTGGAAGTCTAAGTATATTACATTACAATATAAAATGGACTTACAGAAACAAAATTATTTAAGGCAAAATTATATTAAGAGCAATGCAAATAATTATAGGAATAAAGGAAGGGTTTATTTGAGAAGAAATTTTAATGGTTGAGGTTGTTTATTTGGGAAATGAACATAATGGTATATATTATATTCATATGAAGTCCTCTATTACCCAGACATGATAAGACTTTTTTTTTTTTATGCTGTAGTGACCCAAATAGAATACAGAATTTGAACTCTGACTCAATAAGCTACTGTAAGATATATAAAAATTTCAAAATTATTAATCAGGAATGTGAATGATCTGCCCATTACCTCTGGGTTCAGAGAGGCCAGGACAGTGGGTTCTGAAGAAATTAGCATGATTTATTAGTACTTCCAAGTCTTATTCATTTCAATTTATCAGCATGACCTTGCTAAGACTCTTTAAAAAAGCTTCTAGTGTTCACCTTGAGTCTCTGTTCTGCCTTGGTTTGAACAGTGGTATATTTTTATGGCCTCTTTTCTTCTTGCAGTTTATACTTACTAGAGCAGGTCAGTCTCTGGTTTCAACTTTTCCTTCAGTCACCAGTCTGAATTGATCGGAATATTTAAGGTCAGTGGATCAGAATAAGTTGCCCTTGACCCTTTAACTTAAAAGTAGAAATATAGAGACTAGATTTATTTTATGAAAATAGGAGTATAGAGACCTCTTTTCTTTTTTTTTTTTTTTTTTAAGATTTTATTTATTTATTTGACAGATAGATACACAGCGAGAGAGGGAACTACAAGCAGGGGCAGTGGGAGAAGGAGAAGCAGGCTTTCCGCTGAGCAGGGAGCCCGATGCGGGGGCTCCATCCCAGGACCCTGGGATCATGACCTGAGCCAAAGGCAGACGCTTAACGACTGAGCCACCCAGGTGCCCCTAGAGACCTCTTTTCTAATACCAATTCTTTAATTTCCTGATGGATGATATTCGCTGAGATGCAGCTAAGGTTTGACATTCTCATCTTAAACTTTGGTGAAATGAAATCTGCTTACTGCTCAGAAATGCTGTAAGGGTCAAGTAAGATAAAATATTTTCATCAGCTATAAACAGATGCCACAACCGTGAGCATTATATTATTATAATTGATTGTTGTTAGTATGCTTCTGCTAATTTTACTTTAAGCCTCTTCTAAAACTCTTCCTCTCAGAGACATGTATTTTACTTTCAAAATATATATGTATATACATAGCCTATCTTTTAAACTAATTTTTCAATCCTTAGATTATTCTAATGCATTATTCACGCCACAGAAATTGAGCAGGTTCCTGTTATATGTACTTGGTTTAAAAGCATTTTCTAAGTTCTCAGGTGAAGGTACATATCAAAATACTAAAACCTCCATTTTACCTATCTGTCTAAAATTGGTGATTGTGACTGAGCCCTTTGTGGCCTGTCTATTTAGACAAAATCTGGCTTGGCAGTCCCAGCAGACATTGACTCTACTTTTTCCTCAAGATACATGTATATGTATACATGTACTATGTAGTTCTGACCATTTCACTTCCCAGCACAGCTATGCCAGCCTTCCTATGGGAGCTATACATCCAGCAGGAAAGAGAAGAAATGGCAGTTTTTCAATAAATGTTGGCTAGATGTATGAAGAATAAATTGTTTCAAGTATGGTCTTTTGGCTGCAGATACAATGTTCATGGTAATATTCAAGTTTCAAAGTATAATCTTGAATCCAATAGTTAATTTGGTTCCTTTTATTAATTTAAGATTTAATAATAATAACAATTTTGTTAATTAGTTAATTTGGTTTCTTTGATTAAATTAAGATTTAGTAATAATAACAATTTAATACTTTATTAATTATTTTTGGTCCATACAAATATATATGTGGATGCTATTTCTTTTTTTTTTTTTTTTAAGATTTTTATTTATTTATTTGACAGAGAGAGACACAGTGAGAGAGGGAACACAAGCAGGGGGAGTGGGAGAGAGAGAAGCAGGCTTCCCGTGGGGCAGGGAGCCCGATGCGGGGCTCGATCCCAGGACCCTGGGATCATGACCTGAGCCGAAGGTAGACACTTAACAACTGAGCCACCGAGGTGCCCCTGTGGATGCTATTCCTACAGGAAAACTTAAACACTAGTACCTTATATATAGAACGTGATATTTGTGACCAGTGGATAGAGGAAATTATATAAATTTGACACAATTTTGTTTCTTTTATTCATGATAAATTCCTTTTCTGTTTTCTAAAAATTTAAGAATATCAGAGCTTTTGCCCCGACTCAGATTACTTACCTACTAGTATTCTCGTTAGTGTCTAGTTAAGGTTATAGGTTTCTGTGTTCCAAACAATGATGTTAGAAGAGCTTGCATTTAAGCCTTAAGAAATATGGAACACTACATCAAAAACTAATGATGTAATGTATGGTGATTAACAACATAATTGAAAAAAAAAGAAATATGTTACATAAAATTCTTTTCAGAACACTCAGGCTACTTCAAACGCACTGTCTTTTGGTACTTCATTAGTAAAATGGAACATTGTTTTTGTTAATGCAGTAAAAATGATTCCACATATTAAGAGGAAGCATCCAAAATTAGTTTTTCCTTAAAGAGGAAAAAAAAAATAGTTATGTAACTAATGACCATCTACAATAGCTTTTTTCATTTCCATAATACTGATCATGGTTTTTATTTCATTTTTTAAGCATTTTGTAATACTCTAGTGAAGCAAACACAATTCATTCCATGGGATATTCGACAAGGTCATTATATTAAATAGCTTCTTCAGATTTTGCTTCTTAATTTTCTTTGCTTGGTCTCATTTTAAATTAAAAACAAACATTAAAATTTCCCTTGCAGTTTTCTCTTCATAAATAAAACTTCTTGCAAATGCATTTTACTATTTATCATAAGCAGAACAAAGATAAGTGTAAAAAAATAACCAGTTAAAGTATCATGTCTGCTAAGTCCTGCTCTGAAAAGGTTGTTTTTTTCTGATTGACACAACCAGTTGAGCTCTCTGGTATTTTGTTCCTCACTGAACACTTTCAGGTTATATCTCAATTTACTCCCTGGTATTTGACAACTTAGTGATACAATTTACGGACAAAATACAGTGCTTTGGATTTTTTTTTTCAGTAAAATGTTGGTCAGATTATATGTGCAAAGATGATTGAATTAGTTAATCAAGTGACATTAATTTTAAATTCTGTCATTATAAATTCAGTTCATTATCCATTGGCATTAGCAAATTTTAAAGCTTATTTTATCATGTTGATCTGGGAAAAGTAGTGACCCATAGCCTTCTTTTACTAAACGATTACATTTTCTGATTTTACAATATAGATGTACTAAATTAAATTGCTTATTAAAGATCACTATGTATTTTAGTGTGTATATGAGGTTCATTAAAATATCGTAGAATAAGAAAACTTTTTTAAGGGCATGAATTGCAGTATAATAGAATTAAATAATGCAGTAGAATTTTTTGTTATATTGAAGGATAACATAGTATGGCATGTTGGTATTTTCCCATTAACATATTAATGTGTATCTATTAAGGAATACAGAAAAGAAGAAAATAAGAACTTTTCACTTACGAGGTCACCAAATTTTAAAAATATTTAATATATTTTATTTTACCCTTTTTATATTCTTTTAAAACAATTCTAATATTATATATATCTACCTTGGTTTCCTGCTTTCTTTAGTTTACATTGTATTATAAGTATCTTTAAGACTATTTTACACTTTTCATAATGGGGATGGTTTCATTTAGGCATCAAAAGCCACATTTTTTGGTAGCTATTTGGCTTTAATAACTGGGGAGCCTCTTGATAAAAATATATAAATATGACAGTTTTCAGACACATGAAAGTTATCTAAAACAGTAAACACCTTGATCTGTTTGGGAAGAAAGGCAAAAATCAAGAACTCAAGGAGAAAATATTCAATATATACAAATCGGAGCATTTCTATGAAAAAACACTGCTCTAACGTAAGTCAGAAGCAATCACTTACATATGATGGGTGAAGGAGACTACAGTATTGCCAGTGGTTAAGGTGCAGACCTTAGAACCGGGGTGATTAATTATGGGCAATTTACTCCACTTATACACAGGTATGAGGATGAAAGCTTCTGACCGAATTTTCCTCCTTCCATCCTCTTTTAACCATCAGGCTTTAATCCTGATCATCCTATCAAAATTGTTCTTTTCAGTGTTCATGCTGTGAAATCTAGAGATCAGATCTTAGTCTTCTCATCTTTACTTGATCTTTCAGCAGCCTTTGATACAGGTTGTCTCTCTTCCTTGAAACCCTTTTTTCAGCTTTCTTTTGTGCACCCCACTTTTCTAGTGTTCCTTTATTTTTCTGGTATCTACCTTCGTTTTCTTCAATAGTTTCTATCATCCCCAATCTCAGAGATGCCCAGAACTCCGTCTTTGCTACTTTTCTGTTTTCTACCTATGTTCTTTTCCTTGGTGATACCTTCTTATTTGGCATTAAATATTATCTAAATTCTGATTATTCCCAAATTTTTATCTCTAGCCCAAACATTTACGACAACTGCAGGCTCACATATTTAGCCACATTCTCAAACATCTCCACTAGGTTTTGTAATAGATACCTCCAACTTACTAAGTCCAAAGCTAAACTTTTACTCTCCCCTTCACACACCTAACATGTTTTCTGAAGCTTTTAACAGCCTCAAAAATGGCAACTCCTTTCAGTTGCAAATGTAGAAAACAATGACTTCTTTCTCCCTCACACCTCATATCCAGTTTACAAGTAAAACCTGTTGGTTGTACTTTACATACGTTGAAAAGTTGAAAATTCTACAACTTGTCATTGCTTACCCTGCCACCGCCTTCCAACTAAAATGCGTCCTCACTCACCTGGATTATTATCGTGTCTTTCTAACTGTCCACCTCTCCCATATAATCTGTTCCCAACACTGCAACCGGAGTCATTGTTTAGAATGTCATAAATTTTACTCTCCCCAAGATTTTCCAGCCGCTTTCTATCCCATGTAATAAAAGACAGTGTGAATGATAGCCTACAAAATTGTACCAAAATAAGGATTTAGCCTCTTGTTAGCTGTCTGATGCCTTCCATCATTTTTTCCCTTTCTCTCCTGTAGCCTGTTAGCCTCCTTGCTGGTATTTAAAATCCTTTTCACCTCTTGCCCGAGGGCCTTTGCACTTGCTCCCCTCTGCCTAGAACATTCTTGCCAGAGATATCCACAGACCTTGCTACCTTGGTCCCTTCAGGTTTTTATTGAAATGTCACCTTCTCAGTGAAAGATTCTTTTGTTACACTATCTAAAAAGTTTAAATCCTTACACATTTGTTATCAATTCACACTGTGAAACATACTGTATATTGTACTTAGCATGTTTTGTTATCTAAGTCCCTCAAAGTTAGGAATATTTGTTTTGTTCATTGCTTTATTCCCAGCACCTGGAAAAAATGCTGAGCACAAAGGAGAAGCTTAATGCATTTGTTAAATTAATTAAATATTTATTGAATGAATGAATTTTAAATCACTTAGTACATATTCAGTTCTTAGTATTCACTATTATCCTGTTATTATTTTCATTACTATACATATTGTTATATATAGTACTGATTAGTCTTCATCTGTAGTATTGGTTTTCTATCTCGATTGCATTTCTGTGGGAGAAATATCTTAAAAAATGACCTCCTTGTACCCTCCTCTATCAGTGGAGAGAGGCATAGGAGGGAGGGGATTTCTTTCGGTCTTTTGAGAAAACGTCTGAGGGGTAGGATGCAATGGAGATGCCTGGGAGGGATGCTAGAAGGAGATAGTCTACGCCCAAGGTGGATTTGGGAGCTAGATAGTTTCAAGCTGTGATTTTAAGGATATAAATATCTCTAAGGTAACTTTGAATATAGTTATAATATTTAATCCAATATAAATGCTATTTGTTAGAGGTAGGCATCTTAAAAGGGACCAAAGATGATATATGTGAAATTCCTAAAGAAACTGAGATTATTTAGCCTGAAAAAAGAAGGGAAATGGTAAGCTCTAAGTATATGGCAGAGGGCTTGGACCATAGTTTTTATAGCTACCAAAAACAGAACAAAAGGAATGAAGAAGTGGCCCGTGGCCCAAACTGTAAAAACTTCCTACAAGTTAAGAGTTGCTAAATATGAGGATGGGATATTAATAAAATTATCTTCAGGCACCTGGGTAGATCTTTCGTTTAAGCATCTGCCTTCGGCTCAGGTCATGATCCCGGGGTCCTGGGGATCGAGTCTCACATCAGGCTCCCGGCTCAGGAGGGAGTCTGCTTCTCCCTCTACCCTTCCCCCCCTATTCATGATCTCACTCTCTCTCTCTCACTCAAATAAATAAATAAAATCTTTTAAAAAAATAAAATTACCTTCATGGTAATTTTTTAATTAAATTTAATTTTAATTAAATTAATTAAATATTTTTTAAAAACATGGTAGTTTTTTAAAAAAAAGAAGACTTTGTTGTGAAGGCTCTATAAACTCTAAGAAGGATTTGGATATTAGATGAGGAAAAATAGCTACTGGATACAACATATTCCAATGGACTTTTCTCTCTTAGAGTTCCAGATAGTGAAGACTAAAACCCTTCAGACATTTAATGAACATTTTTGTTGTTGTTGTTGCATACTTAAATACTAGAGAGGCAACATTTTTGAGTATGTGGTTACTTTCAAAGCTCTTCCCCTAGAGGATGACAAGGTTGTACAATAGTAACAATAGTAGCTGCTAAAATTTATGTTTAGTGAGCACCCTCCTGTGTTATTTAGTTTTCTGAACAATACTGCGAGGTAAACACTTTTTATGTTTAGGTTACCAGTGAAGAAACTGAGGCTAAGAGGCACCACAACCCACCAAAGGCCATGAGTCTAATAATCGAAGAATCTAATAAGGAGACCCTGGAGAGGAGCCCTCTTCTATTCTTTGCAGGGGGCAACAGGATGTTGTGTGCTGTGCACGGTATGGGGAACACAGCTGCTCACGTTGAATCCTCACCAGCCCAGTGACTTCCTGTGTCTTTTTAAATGTCTTCATTCCTTATATTTATGGAGTGGAGAATACTCTTTGACCTACATCATTTGTGATGCGATTCATGTGTAGAAACAGTGCCTAGCTTATAGCAACTATTCAGTAAGTGTAAGGGGTCAGAGAAGAATGGCTACAGATTCTGAGAAGAGAGAGGGAAGATTTGTTTTGACTGACTGCGTGATTTTAAAGAGCTTTATTGAAATATTTGCTTTTGGTTTGAGCCTTGAAATATAAACAGCATTAAACCAGCTGAAGAAAGTAAAGAGCAAAATGCAGTGGTTAAGAGCATGGGCTTTGGGGTTAAACGGGCCTGATTTCTAGTGCAGGCCCTGCCAATTATGAATCAATTTCTAGGCTTCTGTTGCTATTTCTTAAAATCAGGGCAGTAATGATAGCTACTCTCATGATGTCGTGAAGATATGAGTCTCTGTATGTAAAAGGGCTTACAGCCGGGCCTAGACCACGGTAAAACCAGTTATTTTTATTGTGAATGTACCTTTACTTTAGGACGGATACTCAGGGAGTGATGAACAGTATGGACTGGCAGAAAGAGAAGCATGGATATATAGGAAACTTTATATTGAATGTCTGTGTTACTAGGATAGTAGCTTTTCTGTGTAACAGTTTGTTGGTATGAGTAGCATTTGTCCTAACTAACATTAGTTTTAGAGGAGATTACTATGATAATAATCATCATGTAAATCTGGTGGTACACTTAGAGATGTCCTGGCTTCCTACTCCCGTGAGGGGAATTTTCTGTTTCAATTGTTGAAACAATTACTGTGTTTTTGAAATTGTATTTTTGTTTAAAGATTTTATTTTTATTTGACAGAGAGAGCACAAGCAGGGGGCCAGCAGGCAGAGGGAGAGGGAGAAGCAGGCTCCCCGCTGAGCAGGGAGTCCGATGCAATGCCGGGCTCTATCCCAGGACCCTGGGATCATGACCTAAGCTGAAGGCAGATGTTAACTGACTGAGCCACCCAGGTGCCCCTTGAAATTGTATTGTTAAAAATTACTGTAATTATGCTTAAGGCTGTAGGAGAAAGTTATTAGCATAAACATAACTAACAAAACTAGCATAAACATAACTAACAAAATTTAACAAAAAATAACTAACAAAATGATTATTATAAACTTGGTAAGAAAAGCAAGTACATAATTTCATAAAAAAATGCCATGAATTTTTACATCTAAATTTTATATACCGAAATTTTATATCTAAATTGTATATCTACTCCAAAAGACTTAAGAATTAAACTTCCTTGAAGCAATTTTATGATGGGTGTAGTACAAAATATCATCCGAAGTGATTGCATAATTTTTTTCTGTTTGTTTATTACTAAAAAATGCACTGATACATTTCATTTTGTCAGGATTCCTGAGACAAAGGCCTCAATTTTTTAAAAAATCAATTGAATTAAAAGCTAGTAATACTTAGCTGTTTTGGATTTGTTTTAATATTTGAAAAAATTTTGCTCTTAGTTTGCCAAGTATTTTTCTGATAGTGATACTTATCTCTTGAAATGTCTAGAATTGTGAGCCTATCGGTTATGATGCCCAATATGTGTGTCATTTATTTCTGTCCTTTGTGAATATTGTAGATATATTTTTTTTCTTATGACTGCCATTTAGTAGCTCTCTTGTTTTGAGAATGTTTTGCATTCTTTGTGCTGCAGATTCATAACCTGTTGAATGGTACTCATATAATTTATAAATAAAGATTTTTAAAATACATGCATGTAAAATAACATTTATGGCCTTAATAGGTTAAAAAAATTGTGCCTATTATGCGCTAAAGACAGTTCTAGGTTTTCACATGGATGACTGAATTAATCTTCTTAATAACACTTTATTTATTTATTTATTTAAAAATTTTATTTATTTATTTGACAGACGCAGCGAGAGAGGGAACACAAGCAAGGGAAGTGGGAGAGGGAGAAGCAGGCTTCCCGCCGAGCAGGGAGCCCGATGCGGGGCTCGATCCCAGGACCCTGAGATCATGACCTCAGCTGAAGGCAGATGCTTAATGACTGAGCCACCCAGGTGTCCCGTTAATAACACTTTAAAATAGTTCATAGTCTTGATTTTATAGATGAGCAAATTAAGGCACAAACACTTCAAGTTCATGCTTCAGTGTCAGGTAGAGTTTTTAATCAGCATAGCCAGACTTCATGGGTTGTTTACTGTTATTACATATATATTTTATATGTTATGTGGATGATCAGTGATTAATTTGGCTAGTGGTCGAACCACTCCATAATGGTATATCCTATCTTCCAAGGGGTTATCATGTGGATGATACATGAATGTGAAATGATTATTATAAACTTGGTAAGAAAAGCAAGTACATAATTTCATCGAAATGGATGATACATGCATGTGAAATAATGAATGCACAAGGCAAGATTATGTGATGTTTGTTTTGCATAAGGGCCTGTTGTGCATCTCTACTGCTATCAGTTCTTTTTTTAAATAGTGTTTACCTCATGTTTTTTGACTATTTACACAACTCTGTTTCCACAGGGTATTAAGTTTCTTAGAAGGCAAGACTCTCTTGTTATTTATTTTTATACCACACAGAATATTGCAGTGTCTAGAGCAGAGTAGATTTCAAATAAATATTGTAGGATGAATGAATGAACAAATAAATGAAGCCATTAACACAGATGGAGAATCAGAGAAGGATGTTCTCAATGTGGGTGACCATGTATACAAACAGGTTGGAGTTACAGGTGAGGACAGGGCATTTGAGAGATCACCAAAATTCAGTAATAACAGTAAAGTTAGGGGCATCTGGGTGGCTCAGTCGTTAAGCATCTGCCTTCGGCTCAGGTCATGATCCCAGAGTCCTGGGATTGAGCCCCGCAGCGGGCTCCCTGCTTGGCGGGAAGCTGGCTTCTCCCTCTCCCACTCCCCCTGCTTGGGTTCCCTCTCTCGCTGTGTCTCTCTCTGTTGAATAAATAAATAAAATCTTAAAAAAAAAAAAACCCAGTAAAGTTAGTGTAATGTGACTTGCCGTGGTCTTTTCTCTTCCATAGTAACCATATCTTAATGTCATCATCAAGTTTTGAGTAGCTGTGTTGTGCATATTATAATAGATGAAGTAAAGAATCCTGTAATCATGTTCTTAAAACTGTTCTAGCAATTATGACAAATCTTACTTTAGCCTTAGGTTGAATTTTTAGAGGGAACATTAAGCAGTAGGATAGTCTCTAAATGATTCTCTTCCCCCTTACCCCCCAGTGTTTATCTGGTAAAGAGAATGGAAGATGAGATGGGTATTGTTGGCTAATATCATTATGCTCAAGCCATAAAACAATGGTTATGACATTATGACTGCCATTCAGATGCTGCTGCCCAGGCATCCTCCTAACCAAACTTGGCTGTTCTGAACAGAAAGAAAAATGAAACAAACAAACAAACAAAAAAAACAAAAACGGCAGATTCTAATACTGAGTTTACTTGACTACTTGACTTTGGAGATCACAGTGCCAAAAAAAATCTTTAATGCCATGTACCACTCACAAGTATAACTGACTTTTCTAAACTGTAAAATCTAATTTTCTTTAGCTCTGCAGAGCTGCTGAAGGGACTAATACTTTGGGAAATGGACAGGCATAGAGGAGACTCTTAGCAAACACAGGCTATTTGATGTTCAAGATCATTTGAGCTAAAATACCTCAAAAAGCATCATATCCACATATTGGAGACGAGGAAAGTGTACCCTCCTCGGTGCTATCTCTGCTCTCCATTTTTACGCGGTCCAGGAGTACTTTGCAGGGGTGCCGTGCATGTCAGGAACCCTCAGCTTTTGGATCAGCAGAAGTTTGAGGAGATGCTTTATGGCAGTAAATCTAAAGCTGCGTCTGCTTCAAAACTAAGAGTAGTTCCAAGCACTCAAGCTCTGCAGCATAGCATTTTCCCATCTAAAACGGATAGAACTGTGGAACACCAGTTGGTGTCCTTTGAAGTGCCAAAAACTAACCAAAATCTAATTTTCCTTATCTTCTGTCTCTCAAATAACAGAAAAAAATGAGTATTTCTGTTTTGTATAGTTAGAATTCTATATAATGCTTGCAACATTTTCACTACACAATGAATGTAGATTGATGAGAATAATGATGAAAGGAGAAAAGATGATATTTATAGGGCTTATTAGAGAAGCAATTATCTTGAGGCACCTGGGTGGCTCAGCCAGTTAAGCGTCTGCCTTCAGCTCAGGTCATGATTCCCGGGTCTTGGGATCAAGCCCTGCATTGTCGTCATCAGGCTCCCTGCTCAGTGGGGAGCCTGCTTCTCCCTCTCCCTGCCTCCCCTCCCCCCAGCTTGTGCTGTCTCTCTCTCTCTCTCTCTCTCTGTGGCTCTTGTCTTGCTCTCCCTCTCTCTCAAATAAATAAATAAAATCTTCAAAAAAAAGCAATTATCTTAATCTTTTAAAATTGATTATAATCTAATTTTCTTTTTTTAAATTTTCTTTTAAATTCCAGTATAGTTAACACTGTGTTATATTAGTTTCAGGTGTACAATGTAGTGATTCACCAGTTCCGTACAACACCTGATGCTCATCAGAACAAGTGCACTCCTTAATCCTCATCACCTGTTTCATCCATCCATTTCAGGCTCCCCTCTGGTAACTATCAGTTTGTTCTCAATAGTCTGTTTCTTGGTTTCTCCCTTTCTCTCCCTCTCCCTCAGCCTCTCCCCCTCTCTCCCTCTCCTTTGCTCTTAATTCTTTTGTGAAGCTCATTCACTTTCTCAACAAATTAGGCTACTTATTAGATAACTGATTTGAAATAGGGCTCACAATTTAGGATTTGATAATAGTGATTTCACGATATGCTAACTACCCTGCAAATAGGGTAGTAGTTTTAGGGGGAAAATTAAGACATTCTATTTTTTACAAAGAAATAATGGGGTTTAGTTGTTTTAAACAACTCTTTCCCTTCCAATATGTATAGAGTTAAAGGTTCTACATTTCTATAAAGCCACAATTTTATGGAACATTTAAGTGGCAATAATTAGGCTAGTTTTACCATCAGCTGCATGAACATCAGTGTCTATTGACACATTGTAAAGGCACAAGGAGGCATGCAGCCTGACATGCTGCTGTCTGAGCTGAGTTTTTAATAGTGCATCTGTATCATTTTTCCCAGTGGAAAATAACAGGATGTTGCCTTGTAATTTTTTTTTTTATTACCCTATAATAAAATAGAGCCATAATAAATAGCATCTAAACAAATAAAGCAGATTTGGACTCAGTCCATTTTGCCTTCATCACTTAGTATGGCTCAGGCTTTTAAGTATTTGTGTATCCTAAATTGGCTTAATTGGATCAAGTGACATTTGACTTTCTTTGCCTGTAGTGAAGTAGAGGAGGATTTTATCTTTATTTGCTATTTAATATTTAGGTAATATTTTCAGTATATTTGCCTTTGTACTCCATTGTGCTTATTAACACAGTTTGTCCAGATTGTAATCTAAATTGTGCTTTTGATTAAGTTAGGTGACCTCTTAAGCTTATTGCTGTTGTGTTGTTATTGTTGCCATTATTATTCTTATCCCTAATGTTGATAATTAAATATTTTCAAACCAAGAGTGCTGTACATTATTAAGAATTTGTACAATTGGCTGTGAGTGCTCTGGGAGCAGGAATAATGTTTAATTCAGTTTGGTGGCTGTTAGCTAGCCCAGTTCCAGGTTTACTGTGGCTTTCTTTGCTGGATTGATTCTTGAATGAACATGGCTATAAATAGTTTTTTTTTTAACTTAGAATCTAAATATATTTAAATGTATTTTAATATTCATCCATTTTATTAAATAAAGGTTAAAGTTGAAATATAGAATTTAAAAGCTGTTGCCTATTAGTAGGGATTTTGCCAGGCATTAGAAGAAAAAAATCGATTTTGGGGGCTGAAAAATTATTTCAGCAAAGTTCTTAAACCTCTTTTCTGCCACTATCCCAGAAATATCTTATTCTTTTTTGGTCTTGATTTTTGACCATAATAACCGTAGCATGCTAGTCTTATAGTTATAATAGGTATATAATCATGTAAGAGAAGATCAGTATATGACTATTTTACATAAAACATTTAGTTTTAAATACTATTTTGAAGGACTAAGAAACATAGAGTTTATTTTCTTTTATAGTGATAGGTAAAGTTATATTTGTGTATTTTATCATACAAATTTTGAGAAATTAACTTTGTTAGGAAGAAAAGTAGCAAAAATGGAAAAACTTTTCTATTTAACTATTAGTATTTCCTTTACATCTTCTGCATGTGTACTTCAAAGTAAATTGGTTATATTTAGTAATAATGTAAACTAAATTCAATACCAGGTAAATTTTAAAAAAAACTTAATCAGACTCTGTGTTGAGTGCGAAGCCTGACGTGGGGCTGGATCCCATGACCTGGAGATCATGACCTGAGCTGAAACCAAGAGTTGGATGCTCAACTGAGTGAGCCACCCAGGTGCCCCAGCATTTATTATTTTTAAAAGGCCTGTGAAGAAATATGCTCCTCCAGCCCCCCCAAAAAGAAACAACTAATTAAAAAAAAATTCTAGTGGACACTGTTTGGAAGGAGTGATATGGATTTCCCCCTCATGGGTATTTGATCTCTAAATAACTTAAAATATGTATTTATCTTCTTATCTTTTTCTATATGTAATATATAGAAATAAAATAAATATACTTAAAAGTGATGTCCTCAAAAGGGATGGGTAAAATACACGCAAACATACATATATCCTTTATACTTTACCAAGGCTGTTAACTTTTAATTGTCTATATAAACCTGTAAATTTGACCTTATTGATTTATGATTATTTTGAATTGTACATGAGTAAAACTTCAGTTATATAGAGTCTTGCTTGGGTGGGGGGGTTCTTTGGGTACAGAAAAATTTCTGAAAAATTGAGGCAAACATCGACCCAATTAAAGAGTTTGCAAAACTCCAGATGTTTGACAGAATGAGGTTTATCTGAGGTGCGATTATTGCTAATTGAATAAAAACTCTTTCCACAGTTCCTTCGAAGTAGTTTTCAGTTTTCCTCAGATCTTTAGGTATTTGTGGTGGATGTTTGTCTGTGTGCAGCTTCTGCTTCTGATTTCTCATTGTTAGAATACTGGAGAACATAAAGAATAACTAAATCTTGATTGAAGGCCTCCCTGCGAGTCAAGTTCATCAGGTGTTAGTGCAGTGTGAGATTTTTTTTTTTTCTTTTAAGTATATTTCCTGATTTAGGACTGTATGTTAAATTGGTCTGATTTCCAGATAGTGGAGTCTCACATAAGGTACTTATTACTGTGTAATGTAAAGCATACCATTTTAAAGATTTCAGTATTGAAGATTTTCTGCTTGAAATCTTACAAAAAGTGGGGAAATAAAGCTTCGTGTAATGAACTACAGACAATGCAAGAATGGGCCAGAAAAAAGAGGAGAAAGCAGAGTAGCAGTGCAATGGAAATCTGATATTTGATATGTAAGCTAATCCCTTTTAGTTCTCCAGCTAGATTTTTTTTTTTTTCACTTGCTCAGAAGCATTTCTTTACTTCCTTCTTTCTGCTTTTTGATCCCTCACCCTGCCCCCTGCACAGTTGGAAAGTCCCCAGAGGACTTTGGCAGAGGTCATTTCTCAGAAGCTTTTTAAACTTTGGTTAGAATACATTCATTGATTTTTTTTTTTTTTTTTTTTTTTTTTTTTTTAATGACCAGAGGAATGAGGATTTTTGGAAGAAGCATATCTGAGATGCAGCGTCTGGTTTGGCAATCCAAACTCTTTTAAACCTTTGAGAACACTTCATTAGACACCAGGTTCTCATCCTTAGTAAAACTTAGGATTCTGGCATACTGGATTTTCCTTGGAATTGATTATCAGCCGACAATTTGGCCTCATAGACATGGGAGATAAAAATCATTTTTCTAGAACTAACAGAAACTGCATAAATGTATAAAAATCCAATCATGAGTCTGTAGAAAATATTTGGTAGTATGCGTTGGCACAAAAACTTATTCTTAAGCTATTTTCACTATATGAGATAGTTTGAGATTGAACTGTTTTTACTAGAATAATCATGAAGGGAAAGTACGTTTTTGTGAGCTAAAAACCTGATAATTGGGGCGCCTGGGTGGCTCAGTCGTTGGGCATCTGCCTTCGGCTCAGGTCATGGTCCCAGGGTCCTGGGATCGAGCCCTACGTTGGGCTCCCTGCTCAGCGGGAAGCCTGCTTCTTCCTCTCTCACTCCCCCTGCTTGTGTTCCCTCTTTCACTGTGTCTCTCTCTGTCAAATAAATAAATAAAATCTTAAAAAACAAAACAAAACAAAACCCTGATAATTAAGGAGAGGATAATGTTTAAAGAAAAAGATCTTTTCATATATCAGAACTTTCATTTTTAGGCATTTTAAAAGTTCCTCATTTAAATTTTTAAAATGAAATGAAACAGAACAAGATTTAAGTAATGGGGTGGTTTTCAGTGTGTTCTACCAATAAATGATTATTTAAAAGTATAGAATGTAGGCATATTTTATTATAAATGAAAGTAGCTTGGTAACTCCTATTATTATAGAATTTGGAAACTATAATTAGGATGCAAATATGTGTAATTATAGGCACTTTTGAGGGGTAAATGCACAGATTAAATTGAATGATTGCTTTTTATGTTGATAACTTAAAAGCTGTTTCTCAAGCAGGGAAAGAAAAAAACTACATTGCTGAGGAAATAATCTTCCTGGACACCCGAGAGTCCTTAGGGTTAGAGTAGCAGGCTGCATAATCCTTACCCAGGAATAAGCTAAAGCATTGGTTGATTCAGTCCTAGGCTAAACTCAGAGAAAGAGGTATTTGTGGGTTTAAAAGCTTTGTGTTTGTTTTGGATACCTGGGAGAGAATAATGTCCTTGCCTTTTAGTATGTTTATAAGCTGAAGGCATATATCAGAAACAGATCCCTGGAAGAAATATCATTCAAGTGCACCACCTTAGCACATACCTGCTGGGATGAGAGTTTTGGGGTTATATATGCCATGGACTTCTGATGAACTGATGCATTAGGACATTGCCGTTCTGTGAGGGAAGAAACAGTCTCGGTGTAATTGAATTGCAAATGAAAGGAAATAAGTAAAAGGCCTAATCTTTTATTTTGATTTTAATAAATAAAAACTCTTTTCTATGAAGACAGGGTCTTTGTATATACTGCTCTAAAGCTTGATATTGCCCCGTGGCTGGTATATAGTAGACACCAATTAAGGGTTCTTCTTTTTTCCTTCCCTTTGCCTTCCTTATCCTGTCCTACCCTACTCTCTCCTATCCTGTCCAATATATTCTATGCTATCTTCTGCTCTCCTCTGTATGCAAGCAGGCAAACTGTCACCCTAATAATTTTTCCCTATCTTCCCTTAATTATGACTTCTTTTAATATTCATCAAAACAAAATGTAAGAGGTTCAATCTTTTACAAGTGAAAATGTTGTGTATAATATATTAAGTTTTCAAGATTATTTTGTGTTTTGGATTATCAGCAGTCCTTTTCCCCAATTAATAAACTATGAGTTTTCTATGTAGTATATATTTTTAATATCATAGATCTGTTGGCTATTCCAAAAAATACCAATTATGTTTTTCAGCAAAGGAGGGTTATGAGTAACTTATTCTAATTATCATGTTAAAGATGAAGATACTAAGGGTTAGAAAAGGTAAGGGATTTTTAATAACAGAATAAGTAGTGGGAATGTTTTCATTTTATAATTATCTTCTGGTCACACATTTTTTCCTTTCATTCTTCTCTTCTTTTTGCTTAATTTGCTCTTCTTTTCTTACTTTTCTTTCTTCTTAAGTGTTTAAGGCTATAAATTTACTTTTAAGCACAGCTTTAGCTGCATTCCATTAAATTATGATATGCTCTGCTTTAGTTTTCCTCAGTTGAAAAATATTTTCTAATTTATTTTCTAATTTCTTTGATACATGAGATATGTATAAATGTTTTTTTAATTTCCAAATATTTGGGGATTTCCAAAAAAAAATTAAATTTCATTCTGTTTTGGTCATACAGTCTACTTTTATGATTTCAATTCTTTTAAATTCATTAAGGTTTGTTTTATGACCTAAGAGTCTAGCTGGAAGTTGTGGGGTGAGAGAGTAGAATTTCCAGGCAAAAATACTACAGGATTCCCACTGCTCTTATTAAAAGTAGGATAATTTTTCTGGCATAAACCCTTAAATTGATTGGATGACTGGTCAGTTTCCATAGTCCTGAAATAGTTGTTATTGTCAATTTTGTCCAGTTTTACGTTGATAGAAAATTGCACCTGAGACACCCTCCTTTATACAATGGCTTACATTCTTGGGGGCTGAAAATGATCACATGTGGAAATTTGGCACATTGAGGACTAAACTTTGCACTCTTGATTTAAAATGCACCAGAAGTTTACAGACCTGTTTGTACCTAAAGTGTTGAGGCTAATTTCATGGAGAATGAGACCTTAGCATAACATTAGCATGGTATTCAAAGTATAAGTGTAGAGAACTGCACAGAACTGTTCTTGATACATTAACAAGCCACTCTATCTGGAATAATCAGTCTCAGGAGCCAGTCAGCAACCTCAACTTGCTGATGTGGAAATTCTGTCTGGTGGAGTAGAGTAGTGTCAAAAAATGTTCGTAATAGAAAATAATGTATTCATCCTAGAGGATCTTGAAAAACCAGACCCTGTGGAAAACAACATGGTGTTTTGTGTATTAATGAGCAGAAATCACCATGGGAAAAATGAGGTCTCAGGTTATTCTGGCAGCTGTTTGCAAGGGATATAGGAGTGGATAAAATGGTGCTATATGAATGAGAAGGTGCTATTCTTGCACCTTGCAATATTCCAAGTATGGGGCCAGTGGTGACAGCCTGAAGTGGCAGGAGGCCAGACTAAGTGTGAAATGCCTTGGGATCTTGTCTAAGCACCATCGCCTGATAACCATGATAATCTTTATCAGTTGCACCTTTCTAATCTGTAAAATTACTGGAAATAGAAATGAAAAACAAATTTGAATAGTCTGCTGAGGAAATAATGTGGTGGTACATGATAATGGTTATTGATATGGAATGAAAGTAGAAGGTATTTGAAGATAACTGGTAGATTGAGAAACTGAGAGGGGGTAGTTGGAAAAATGATTTGAACATCATAACTAAAGAGGTAACATTGGAAAACCTAGTTGAAGATGTGGAGATGGAACCTAGTTGAAGATGTGGAGATGGAATGTCATAATGCAGTTAATGTGTCTATTTATTGCGTTTTGACTCATATTTACTTATTTCACTTCCAAATAATTGGAAATGATAGATGGAAGGCTATATACTTCTTTTTACAGATAATAAAATTGTGGCACCTAATATTTAACTGTTTAGTTCTAAAAATGATTTAAGGACTCTCATAGACCAAAACAAAACAAAATATATTACCTTACAAATAGTTCACTAATTCACTGTATTTTTAAAAAATCTCAGTTTTCACTTATCTTTTAAAAAAAAAAAACATAGCTGTCATCTTAGGCTGCAAAACATCTTTTAACTGACACTAGAATGATCTTTATTTTATTTTATTTTTATTTATTTATTTTTTAAAGATTTTATTTATTTGTCAGAGAGAGAGAGAGAGAGAGAGAGAGAGCACAAGCAGGGGGAGCAGCAGGCTTCCTGCTGAGCGAGGAGCCCGATGTGGGACTCGATCCCAGACCTCAGGATCATGATCTGAGCCGAAGGCAGACCCTTAATCAACTGAGCTACCCAGGCATCCCT
This sequence comes from Halichoerus grypus, assembly GCF_964656455.1. NCBI lineage: Eukaryota > Metazoa > Chordata > Mammalia > Carnivora > Phocidae > Halichoerus > Halichoerus grypus. Next base: position 48,765,681 of record NC_135714.1, read on the forward strand.
AGAATGATCTTTTTAAAGTATGTTTGTACAAATTAATTCTTCATTGCTTCCTGAACCTTTATTGGAAAGTTCAGTAGGAGATGTAACATAAATATAATTAATGCCTCACAGACCAAGACAATAAAATATATTTTCATCTTAATTCCAGACTAATTTTTACTTTGATTTCCTGGCATCTCATTTAAATATTAGAATGCCAAGGTGCCTTCAAAAAATAATCAGTGTTACAAAATTCTGAGATGATTATTCCCGAAAGAATTCATTTACAGAAAATTACTGTTTATCATTATAAACATCCTCTTTTCAAATATGGGCAGTGATAGTCAATATAATGCTGTTTGAGAAGCTGGAGGGTATAGACTGAATTTGGATTACTTGTATTCACATTCTGGCTTTGCCGCTCAATGTCTCAGAATATTTATTTGTAAAATAAACAAGGTAATGTTCATACTAACCTCAGAGGAATTTTATAAGGTAAAATGAGAATATAAAGTCCTTAAAACCTTAAAAAATTTAAGGTTAATGGGAATATAAAATATTCAAAAATATGAAGTGTTTAACATTTAAAAATAATACAAAAAGTCTCTGAAGAATATAGTCAGTTTCTTTCTCTCCCTTTCATTCTTTTCTCACCCCTCAACCACAAGGTAAGGATAAACTCTGTGAATGCTGTTTTTGTCTGTTTAGTTCACTCCTGAATCCATAGCACCTAGAACTGTGCCTGGGCACAGAGTATATATTTGGTGAATGAATGAATGAATGTTGCTCTACTTTTTAAACTTGCTGTCTCATGATTAGAAAATTTGTTTTGAACATTTTTCTTTATTATGTATTCCCTTTTTTTAGTTGGTGAATCAAATCTTATAATTTTATTTTCCATTTTTGCTGTCTTATATATCTGCTTGTTTACAAGGTTTTTTCTAAAGGATGGATAAATTTAACTTTTAATTTTTAATTAAAGCAATCTAGTATTCAGGTATTTCCATCTGATTTGCAAAGCGTAGCAATAACTGCTAGTGAATTTCTTTTTATGTCACTTTTGAATGGTGCTGAAAATATGAAGATATAAACACACCAAATTTTCTATCCTTTCTGAGTGTTTCCTTCGAAATAGTCAAATTATTCAAATAATTATTCTAATAGCTCCTTTTAACAATCCCTTTTAGAGCAAGTTTACTAATAGGAAAAGAAATTCAGGCTAACACTTTATGCTAATAGAAGAGTATCACTTGATATGATACCTTTTCTTCCCTTCTGTTTGGTTTTCAATTCCCTTTAGCCAGGTATTCCCCTTTTCCTTCTCTGTGATTTACCTCTGACCTGGTCTCCTTCCACTTAGAAAGCTGTGACCCTGTGTAAGCTTGTTCTTCTGTCTGACTTGTCGGCTTTCTGAGTTGTCTACTAACTCTGAAGTGCCTGAAGGGGCAATAATTGGATGAAGCGTTGAGACACTGAATAGCCAAATTGTAAATTGAAGATTCTCTGATCTTCTGAGCAAAAGGAAAATGGACCTATAAAGATAGTTATGCTAACAAACTCAAAGACACATAATGGTGCATTTTTGTTCTTGGTCTCAATTTATGTGAGACCAACACAGACAGTTTCCAATAAATACTTAAAAATTTTTTTAAACTAAAAAAATGTTTTGTTTACCCAGTCAGCATTTTTGAGGTCCTGTTAAATGCTTGGTTCTTTAGGGCGGGGTGATACCAACTGAAGAAGTAGTCACAGTCTCTGTTCTGAAGCAATTCACATTACAATGTATGGGTTCAGCCGTATAGAAGAATATACACAAGGGTATGGGAGCATCAGGGAACATAGGATTGGTTCTGTCTGTGGGGTAGTCTGTTTGGTGCTGTTAGGGAGAACTTTGTGGAATAAGTCATGTTTAGATATCAGAATTTATTTCCTAATTGGGAGAAACAAAATCTACCGAGTGAGGATAATTCTAGGAGAGCCTGTGCTATCATTACCCATGATTGTTCAGACATGTAAAATATTTGTAAGATTGGATGGGCTTATTCTTCAAAAACTGGGAAACAATACCTTATGTGTACAGCCAAGAGATTGCCAAAAAACTGCTCTCAATTGCCTGTTCAAGTAGTCAGGCATACCATTCAGATATGGAATGGATTGCTCTTGTGGTACAAAACCTCACTAATTGAGCAAATATGGGTGGCTACTCACTAGGAAAAATATAGTTTAAAAAACTCAAACAAAATATAATGCTTTTATTAGTGAATATTTTTACACTAATTTGTTTTCATATATATCTGATGGTAATCAGTAGTGATTCTATAAAGGAGAACTTAATTTTAATTTTATGCTAATGAGTTTCTGCATATATCTAATTCCTTGTCCATTTGGGGACAAGATTATAGAATAGATACTAGATTTTGTCATTGTTTTGGCACATATATGATTACTTAACGTTTTGCTAATAGCATACTACTACGAATAGCGTAATAAATACCAAGTATCATAATAATTAACTAATGCAGCTGATGCTCCTATAAAGCACTTAAATAGACTCACTACTTTTTTAAACTTTCTAGTTTAGAACCTGATATGACCAGTGCAGAGCCAAATCCCAAAGAAACTTCTTTGAAGGATATTACTCTTTTTTTTCCCCCTTTTTGGTAAAATGTCTGACATGTTGATATTAGTTTAATAATAAAAGAAATAGAAAATATTATGGCAATTTAAAGAAAATGAAGACTAGCAATCATCCCTGTAAATATACCACTTAAGTAAACTCTTTGTTTATTTCTTTCTATTATATTTTTCCTATTATTTTTAAAATATGAATTTGTTTAAATTATTGTAATCATGGTCTCTATGTACATAAATACACAGAGAGCATATTTGTATATATGATTAAGTGGCAAGATATATATTAAGGTGTTTCTTAATTTTTTTTTCCACAGCAGTTCTTTTTTTTATTTTTGATTTTTTTATTGTTATGTTAATCACCATACATTACATCATTAGTTTTTGATGTAGTGTTCCATGATTCATTGTTTGCGTATAACACCCAGTGCTCCACGCAGTATGTGCCCTCTTTGATACCCATCACCAGGCTAACACAGCAGTTCTAATGGTAAAAGTGATTAAACACATCCCAGGATCTTATTAGAAGTATCTGTTGCAGGGGCTCCTGGGTGGCACAGTGAGTTAAGTGTTGGACTCTTGATTTCGGCTCAGGTCATGATCTCATGGTCCTGGGATTGAGCCTGGAGTCGGGAGGCCGTCCCCGCCCTCAGCGGGGAGTCTGCTTGAGGATACTCTCCCTCAGCCTCTGCCCCTCCCCCTGCCCATGCGTGTGCTCTCTTTCTTGCTCTCTCTCTCTCTCCAAAATAAATACTTAAATCTTTTAAAAAATAAATAAAAGAAGATGTAAGTTTTTAAAATAAGTTCTATGAGCTCTAAGAAATTTTCTGGTTTCTAGCAATGGACACTTTTTTTTTTTTTTTTAAGATTTATTAATTTGAGAGAGAGAGAGCATGAGCAGGAAGAGCAGAGGGAGACAGAAACAATCTCAAGCAGACTCCCCACTGAGCACAGAGCCAGTCCTGGGGCTTGATCCCAGGACCCTGAGATCATGACCTGACTGAAATCAAGAGTCAGTCGCTTAACCCAGTGAACCACCCAGGCGTCCCTTGCATCTTTTTTAAATTAGGAAGATATTTAAATTCCCATATCTAATTATTCCCAGTGAGTGATACAGTAAATTAGATGGTTGAAGATGTGTCAGAGGTAAATAGAATTTCATTTTTTATACCATGGTTCTGCTGCTATACCCCAAGCATTGTGGGAAAAAAGGCACTTGACCAATAAAAAGAAATAAATGAGTATACCCAAAAAGTCCTAAAAGTATAACCATAAAGTATTATTTTTTTCTCATCATCTAATGTATTTTTTTTACAGAAATGTTTAAATGTTCAGTCAATCGGAGGAAAAGAACATGGACTTTTAGCTACTGAAGAGCAAATTAAGGTAACTATTAGATAATTTTTGCCAATCATAATTGTTAGTAATTTCAAAGTGTATTTAATATGTTTCCATTCAAGTTAGTATATGTTTTTATGAGGATCATATTGAAAATTGTTTAATGAGTTACTTAAATGGAATTTTGTATATTTTTGGGAAAATAAAATTGACATTTCTTGTGGACAAATAAATTTACATACTTAAATTTACATATTTGTCTACAAGAATTGTCAATTTTATTTTCCCAAAAATATACAGAATTCCATTTAAGGAGGTATACTCTAGGTAGATGAACAATAAATGTGTTATTAACAATAATTTACATTCCACATATTAATAACATAAATGATTTGCATCTTCTTCAGCAAATCATTTGAAGGCAAGTAGGTCTTTATATTAATCAACCAACAGTAAAATTGGAATTTCCTATGTTCTTGAAGTTACCATGTTAATTTCTGTCAAGTGACTTTGTAATATCTAGAATATACATTATTATAAATATACAGCTTAAAAGTAGAAGTACCAATTTTCTTATTCACATTAAATCATGTTCATTTAATTTTGAGTTGTTGATTTAATGGTATGTATTATAAATTATTATAAATCTATTTTAAAAGATTCTGTACTTTTTACTTGAAGAGTACTGAGTAATTTAAGACTATAAAAATATTGCACTCACCTTTGTAGGCAATAAAATTTCCAATTGATATTCCTTCTTTTAGATATTTTTGCCTTAATTTCTTTGCCACTGCTTTCTTCAGCACATTCATTCACATAGGCAAACGTTGTTTCCTATTTCCCACAGTAGATATGATTGAATCTACTTTATATGTATTTACTAGCTTATGTATACATTAACATATAAATTTTGCAGACGTTCTTTTACTATGTTGAATATGAAATGGATTTTTGGTACTTAGTGATATAAATTAGTTAAATAAACAAAAACAGCCTGATTCAATTGTCTTTTTCAAAAAATTCAGCCATGCAAGGCTGAGATATGCTTGCTCTGGAGAAGTTAAATGCTGGTGGGAAAGATATGAAACTCTATAGAAATTACTGTATACATTTTATAAGAGTCACTGGCCAACTGTTAAGGAAACAAAAGTGGGAGCAAGTAACTTTTGCTGGAGGCTCTTGAAATCTTCATAGAAGTTAATGAAATTCACTGAGGGGCTGTTGAGGCAGAGAAGGTGAGGTCATGCATTCCAAGCTAACAGAAGAGCTTATGAAAGGGTACACAAAGGAACAAGGAATGGCCATTGAAAGATTGATATTTCTAATGTTGCTGAAGGATTACTCATGCAGTGGGACAGTGTTAGGAGATGAATCTGGAAAAGTAGGTTTGGAGCAGCCCATGCAAGTATCATGTTTGCTGGACTAGAGCTTAATTTTCCAGCTAAGATGTGTCCAGAGTGCTTAAGGGTATTTGTAGGGTTGTGGGAAGAAAATTTCAGAACCTCTCCTTGATACTCATTTTCATCACAAAATATAGGGAGGAATTAAGACCTTATAATATTTAACATAATGACTGCTACAAGCACCCAAATATGAAGTTTTTAGAGGATTCATGGGGGTTTTTACAGTGTTAAATGATTAACAGTGTTTGTTCCATTGTTTTTTAATTGTGATATAATTTTTATACCATTCATCCACTCTTTTAAAAAGTATACAATTTAGTATTTTTTGGTATATTCACAAAGTTGTGTAACATCACTATTATCTAATCCAGAACATTTTTATCTAGATTATACCCATGAGCATTTACTCACTTTTGCCTCTTTGCCCTGTTCCCTGGCTACAGCTAATATACTTTCAGCTTCTACGGATTTACCATAAAAAATGGAATCATACAATACGTGGCTTTTTGTACCTACCCTCTTCACAGTGTTGTCGAGTTTTACCCTTGTTCTGTGAATCAGGACATAATTCTTTTATGTCTGAATAATATTCCACTTTATGGACATACCACATTTTGTTTATCCATTTATTAGTTGATGGACATTGGGGTTTTTTTAATACTTTTCATCTATTATGAATAATGGATGCTATGAACGTTTATGTACAAGTTTTTATGTAAGCATATGTATTCATTTCTCTTGGATATATACCGGTGGTAGAATATATGGTAACTGAATATTTTACCTTTTTAGGAACTAACAAACTGCTTTCCAAAGGGGCTGCACCATTTCACATTCTCACCAGACATGTGTCTTGGTTTCACCCTATCCTTGCCAAAAGTTATTGGAATTTTGATTATAGCCATCCTAATGGAAGTCAGGTTGTATCTCACAGGATTTTGATGGCAGTGATTGTTTTTAAGAATATTTTAGTGTACTGATATTACATGAGTTTGGATAAGTGCATTAACTGAATTAATGTCAATTTTTAACTAGACTACTCATAGTTAGACAATTGATTTTAGAAGTGTTAAATAAAGATTACAAATTGAAGAGCATTTGATTACTACATGCCCAAATAAATAACAACAACAGCAACAAAAAATGGTGGGGCGCCTGGGTGGCTCGGTTGGTTAAGCATCTGATTCTTGATTTTGGCTCAGGTCATGATCTCAGAGTCATGAAATTGAGCCCTACATCGTGCTCTGTGCTCAGCACGGAGTCAGTTTAAGATTCATTCCCTCTCCCTCTGCCCCTTCCCCACCTGCTTGCACTCTCCCTCTCACTCTCTCTCCAAAAAAGAAAATAAATAAATTAAAAAATAACAAAAAATGGCAGAGCTGATATTTTCTTTACTTGTATTATGGGATATTTTTTTCTGATTTATTATTTAATGTACCCCACATTAATAATCTATTTAGAGTTATTACAGATAGCTAAAAACTAAAATAATCAAGAAGACTATAAAATAGGGATTGGTCTCTTATAAGTGATTAAACTTGTCCTAAGAACAAATTTTGTCTTGACTATAAGTTAATGGTAGAACACAGCAACATGCATACAAGACTTAATAACATCTGGAGCACAAATAACCAGGTTTTTTAGCAGTTTTAAAGTCATGTTCAATCTAGTCATTTACAAAGTTTCACTCAACTTTGATAGATGTTTATTAGAAGCCTTATTTGAGATTTCCTGCAGAGGAGGAATAAAATCATTGGAGAAAGCCTAGAACTTTCTGCTGTGTTCAAAATGGCTAAAATCACACATGAAAAATTATATGGCAACAATAAAAATGTATTACTTTCTCAGTAAATACTATTGGAAGATGATCTTAAAAATACTGCTCTTATCAAAAAAGTATTCAAACAAATTATGTTGCATGAAAGATTCACTTTATTTTTCTTTAAGATTTTATTTATTTATTTGACAGAGAAAAAGAGAGAGAGAGCACAAGCAGGGGGGAGTGGGAGAGGGAGAAGCAGGCTCCCTGCTCAGCAGGGAGCCAGGTGCGGGGCTCCATCCCAGGATCCTGGGTTCATGACCTGAGCCGAAGGCAGATGCTTAACCGACTGAGCCACCCAGGTGTCCCTGAAAGATTTACTTTAAACTTTGTGTATTTCCATATCAATTTATGTAAATTTATATTTGCTAGATTTTTAAAAAAAATCAGGATTATTTATGCATAATTCATATATAGTAAAATCACTCTTTTTAATGCCCAATTCTGTTTTGACAAACACATAAGGCTGTGTAAGTACCACCAAAATCAAGATAGAGAATATATCTGCCATCCCTGGAAGTTCCCACTTCCCATCACTATAGCCCTGAGAACCTCTAGCTTCATTCTATTTTAGTAATGAAATATAAAACCAGTCCTGAGAGAAAGCAGAGCAAAGAGGTCAAGTTTTAGAGACAGACACTATATATGACCTTGGAGGTGTTGCTTATCCTCTCTGGACTTCTATTTCCTTATTTTTAATATGGGGTTAATAAAATTATGTACTGTATATCATTTAAAATAGAGCTACGCATAAGTAAGCACTTAGAAACACTAAGTGCTTGGTAAAATAAACTATAATTTTTTGAACCTCAAAGGAAGGATGTACTGGAGAAAATACATTTTCCACAGTAAATGACTTCTGAATGGATTTTTATCCATTAAAAATATCCATCCAATAAAAAATATTTTATCCATTCAATAAACAATAATTTATTTATTTATTTGACACAGAGAGAGAGAAAGTGCACAAGCTGGGGAAGGGGTAGAGGGAAAAAGAAGAGAATCTCAAGCAGACTCCATGTTGAGCACGGAGTCTGACATGGGGCTCGATTTCACCACTCTGAGATCATGACCTGAGCCATAATTAAGAGTCAGATGCTTAACTGACTGAGCCACCCAGGTGTACCTCTTTGAATGGATTTAACCACAAAATGTCAAATCAAAGTTTTCAAAATAATTAAAAATAAATAAAGTAATAAATAACAATAAGGACCTTTCATAAATGTCACTTTCAGAAAGCTTTTGCTTAATAGCTCTATTCTTCTGATTCCTTGGGCATAAATCCTTGGAGTGAATCTTGAATTTTCTTTTGTACACGTTGCACATCCATCAGCACATACTATCTGACCACTTCTGAACATCTCCTTGGCTATTATCTTGATCCAGATCACAGTCCCCTGTTGCCTAAAGAATTACAATAGCCTTCACTTTTCCTTGCTACATCATTTTCCCTGTACATCACTCAAGCCTGTTCCATTTTCAGTCTCCTCTGCATTCCAGCTATCCTGGCTTCATTGCCATTTGCTGAACACACTAGCCCGTTCTACTTGGGATCCTTAGCCTTTTGGTTCCTCACCCAATCACCATTCTCTCCATGCTTATTTCCTAGGCTTTAAATCTCCTTTTCTCATGGCAGCCTTCCCTCAACATCATCTTTAAAATTGAAATTGCCAGGGGGTACCCCTCTGCATTCCTCTCCTGTTTATTTTTCTCCTGACATATTATCACAGTACACACAATTTTGTTTATTGTTTCTTCCCATTAATTAATATATTCTAAATATTTTCTCTTTATAGCACCCTTTTAGTTTCTATTTTTAAGTGTCTTTTATATTGGACAACAGACCTTGATCATGGATATTAGAAAGGTTTGGGTATTAGAAAGGTAGACAATGTGGGTGACTGCAGCTACAGGCAGGAGGATTATCTGGGAAATATATGAAATAACTCAGGTAAGGTGATGAAGACTTGGTTTAAGGCAACAACCCTGGGGATTGAGTGGTAGTAATACCTTTGAGACTATTTAGCAGGTAAATTTATAGGTCTTGGTTGACTGACTGCATTTTAGTAGTGGGGGTTGAAGTCTCAGTAGGACGAGACTGAGGTTTGAAATGGCAACCCAATGGCTGGTGGCACCATTTACTCAGCTTTACAGAGCAGGGTTCTTTCTTTGTGTGTGTTTTTTTAACAATAATAATAATTAATGGTTTTTTTACAGAAATAACATCCACAGCTAGGTGTTAATTTTTATCTCTAGATAGGAGTGATTTCTACTAATATAACACCTTGAACCAAGAATCATTAATTGTCTCATTTTTTTACCATTTGTTCATAGAAAGTAAAAAAAAAAATTTTTTTTGGTTTGCTATGAAATTACATTTTCTAATTAATTTCAAAACCAGTCAGAAAGTACAGGATATAAAAACTGGCCATGGGCAGAGTAAAAGCACATTAATTATTCAGACAGTCATCCCTGCTTATTCCATTCTTGGAGATATAGTGGCTGTCAGAATCTGTCAGCTGTAGAGTTAGTGCCCTTCAAAATTTACATGCATAAATGGTGACCTTTGGAAAATTTGCATAAAGATAAGTCTGGCATTCAAATGATAGCTGCCAGTCAGTTGAGCAAAGCAAAAGTTGTCAACCACTACTTAAACCACAGAATGGGCCATGAAGCAGTAAACAAAAAATGGAGTACATACAAAGCAACAAGTAGGACTTTTTTCACCAAAAATGAAAATAAAACTTTTTAAAAAGATTTTATTTATTTATTTGAGAGAGAGCGTGAGCATGAATGGGGTGAGGGGCAAAGGGAGAAGCAGGCTCTCCACTGAGCAGGGAGCCTGATGCGGGGCTCCATCCCTGGACTCTGGGATCATGACGCTAGCCGAAGGCAGATGCTAAACTGACTGAGCCACCCAGGGGCCCCAAACCTTTTTAATAGAGTTTTAAAAGGCTAAATGAGTTATAACAAATAACTTAATATCTTTGGATCAGTATTTCCAGTAAACATAGTTTTATTCACTAAACATTTTTGTTAAAACTTTTATATCTTAAAAGTACTTAATTAAGTTTTAATCATTTAAAAATGTTAGATTTTACATTGTAAAACTGAAGCATACTCATAGAAAATTTAGAAAATATTGCAAAGAGAGAATATTAGTATTACCTATAGTCCCATACCCAGAGGAAACCATGGTCAATATTTTAGTGTATATTCATAGTTATCTTTTAAATAAACAAATATACATACACGTATATGAGGATAAAAAACATGTTTAACTACCTTTTTAATGTCATCTTACTACATTTTGCTTATCATAAGTACTACTGAGATACATATTTATGTAAATCTTTTTGTTTAATATAAGTGATTATTCCCTCAAATAGATTTTTCATAGTAGAATTACTAAGTCCTAGGGTATGACTCTTTTTTTTAAGGCTTTTGATATGTTTGGTTAAAATTTCCTTTCAACTTCTACTTTTATAAGATGTCAGTTTACTTGTATCCTCATCTTCTTCCTTTAATTAGTTTTAAATGTTGTATTTTAAATGTCTGATAAAAGCTTGACATTTAGGAAATTAAAACCTATGTAAGGCAGAAAAATAATTATGAATTAAAAATTCATTTTTTTCTTTGATTATTGTTATAAATTTCAGTTTCTATATAAAGTACCATCTCATCACTTACCTCACCCATCAGCCTAAACCTAAAACATTTACATTTCAGAACAGTGCTGAATACCTAAAACCAAAGGAAAAAGTAGTACAAACAAAATTTTAAAACTTTGAGCATTTAAAATAATTATACATAAATTGTGTGATAAGAGAGACTGGCGATCAGAGCAAACAAAATTCATTCTTCATCTCCTGTCTTTTTTTTTTTGTAGTCTCTGCCTGTTTTAAACACCATGCCTTTTCCTGCTGTGGTAAACAAAGTAGTGACCACCGTAATTTTGGAATGCAAACAGAACTCCTTCAGTTTTTTCATCTTGAAATACCTGAACATGTTCTTTAATTCAGTACTTTAAAGATAAAACAAAAAGACTAGTTGAGAATGAATAGCATGGTGTATATACAGCTTTTTACTTCTGTAGTTAACCTTGAATATGGGTGATATGTGAAAAGTACTAGTCCAGTCAAATCTCTAAGAGGATTGTGATGTTCATGTTCTGTTATTTCCTATTTTTTTATGAATAAACCCTGAATTAGGAGTGGCCTGGACAGAATCTTGTGTTCTGATCCTTGTACTTTACCAGATTTTCATCTAAAACTGTTTACCACTGCCATTAATACATGGTAGTGAAAAAATATTATGGTGGTTCAAAAAAATCGCTCATTTCTGCCTGAATCAGGGATGCTATATTGAAAAGAGAGATCTGCTCTATGGTATAAATATTTATAGATTGGGATTTTGTGCCACAGCTAAAAGCTAAAAAACATTTCATTATTAGCTATTTACTTTTTTATTTTTCAGGAGAATGATTTGTTTATGATTTTTTAAATTAGGCATATACATTTAAAACTTTTTATTGAGTACATGTTTAAAATTAACCATTGTAAATATGTGAGGAATTTTAACAAATGTATATACATATGCAACCATGTCTGTTATTTATCTGTATACCAGTCTCTCCAGCTGTCTATCTATGCTTATAGGTTTTTGTTTGTTTTGTATTCTGTGTGCAATTCTTTGAGATTTAAAACTTGTATAGAATTGTGTTTTCATCACTATAAGTCAGTTGCAATATAGTTTTATAACCTAAAAATTTTCTTGTGCTGTCCCTTTGTAGTCATTCCCTGCTTCCATCTGTAACCCCTAGCAACTGCTAATCTGTTCTTTATTCCATAATACTTCAGTCCATATTTTTAGCTTTTTTGGAATGTCATGTAAGTGAATCATACAGTGAGTAGTCTTTTAAGACTGCTTTCACTTTTCATAATGCCTTTGAGATTCATCCTTGTTTTTTGAGTGTATCAATAATTTATTTCTTTTTTATGGCTGGGCAGTATTCTACTATATGGATGTCTCACAGTTCCTTTATCCACCTGTTGAAGAACATTTGGATTGTTTCTAGTTTTTGGTGAAAATAATGTTACTATAAACATTCATATTTTGTGTGTGTATGTGTGTATACAAATTTTCATTTCTCTGAGGTAAATACCTAAGAGTTGGATTGCTGGGTCACCTGGTTAAGTGCATATACATGATTTTTAAATTATTTCTGTGTTTTATTTTGTCTTACTGGATTTTGTTCCTGTTTCTATCTTATTTCTATTTTAAGTGCTATTGTTATTACTTAAATTGGTGGTGTACAGAAATTTGTCTTCTTCTAGTGCTAAGTTATTAATTTTTTTAATACTAGTTTATATTATCCAAGTGGAAAATACTGCTTTTAAGATTTTTCCTTCCATGATATTTTTTACTTTTCTTTAGGAGTGTGTCTTGTTTTCTTTAGTAAATTATCCTAAAGCAACTAACCACAAAAAACTAAAGCTTAACTTTTTCTGCACTGGATGCAATATTCAACTGTTTTATTCTAACTAAAACTTATGTGCTTTTTACATAGAAAAGACCCTCATGAGAAAATAGTTTATAGTAAGTAATAACAAATTTGGTCATCTGGGGTTGAAGACCCAGCAGATTAGTAGTACCAAATTATACAAGAATAGCAATACTAAAAACTAACCATGAATTTTGACATTGTGTATTAAGGGTTGAGACCACATAACCACTAAAAGTCATTCATAAAAATTTTAGTAAATATAGCAGGCTGGATAATTATATGTCAGAGCATAGTTTCTGTATGTATCTAAGAGCCTTTGAGTTATACACGTTTTACAATTGTGGTTCCTATTAGGAAGAACTCTGGATCAGGTTACCTTTACTCTAGGCCTGGTCTTGCCATTAACTTGCTATGAGACCCAGGGAACATCATATAACCTCTCTGGATTGTAGTATTCTCATTTGTCCAATTAGTGAGGGCAGCACTAGATTATCCATAAATGACCTTCTTGCTTTAAAAAAATAGGATGCTGCAATTCTGTGATGATCTTGGATCATTGAGAAGAAAAAGTTAGTTTGTATGTATGTTTAATATACTTTGTCAGAAGGCAAGGATACATACAATACATTTTTAAAAACTTCAAAAAGTATGTACAGTTTAAAAAACAGTTTTGGTGTGTGTGTTTTAAAAGATTTTATTTATTTATTTGAGAGAGAGAGAGCGAGAGAGAGAGAGCATGAGCAGAAGGAGAGGGAGAATCAGACTCCACGCTGAGTGGGGAGCTGGACACAGAGCTTGATCCCAGGACCCCGGGATCATGACCTGAGCCGAAGGCAGAACCGATTGAGCTACCCAGGTGCCCCCAGATTTGGTGTCTTGAAAAAAATCCAATAAGTATTCCAGAAAGCTTGAATATTATAGAATTATTAATTTCCCTGTTTTTCAAAATTTTAATAATTTAAAAAATTCTGGATTTTGTTTTATATTAAGTAAATATGAGTAAATGTAAATTCATATTCTTATTTTTTAGAATTACATGATTGTGTTGAGAATTGTATTTGAAATTCTCGAATTTCTAAAAAAGTGTCAATAGAAATTTGATTATTGCCTCCCTTAATTATGAAACATAGGCTTCAGAATAAATTCTCAATCTTTTCTGAGTAAATATGCATTTTCTGAAATAAAGCTTAAATACTCAAAAGAAGGGGAGACTGATATTAAAATATCATCTTTGGTTGCATATGCTTAGTGCAGAAAAACTACTACTTCATGAAGTAACATATTTCAAAGGCTAAGGAATGTCATAAATCTTGAAGAGGAATGAAGATTAAAACACATTAATTTTAATTTCTTTTTAAAGTCATTTATTTAGTACGTAGTATATTAGTATCTGCTGCATATAAGACCTCTGCTGTATTCTGGAGTGATAATGCTGTCCTAACCTAAAGAAAATCAGAAGTCTAGCTGAGGATACAGAAACATGTACAACTAGCTACATTACAATATGCTAAGTACTATAGTAAAGCATGAGAAGAGGAAGTAATTAATTCTGAATAAAAGGCCTTGGGAAAGCTTTGCAGAACTGGTTGCATATGAGAGGATTTTATTACTGAGAACAGAGAATGGGCATTCTAAGAGAATGGTCATGACAATGCCAGAATACTCATTAGAGACTAAGGAATATTCTGTTCTGGAGGATTATAATTTTCCAGAGTGATAGAATATTAGGTAAAGATACTTAAGAGGAAATTGAAGGATGTAGGAAGAGACCCTTTTTATATTATTATATATTTAGTAGAGACCTAATTGTAAAGTATTATTGGGATACTGTTGTTTTAAAGAGCAACAGGTCTTGGAAGTGTGAGAGATGCATTAAAGGTGGGGTAAAACAATTAGATAAAAAAAACATTGCATGGAGGCTACAACGACAGGTACAGTATTCTGTAAACTGTTGGCAAATAGCTGAGGTCTCAGCACTGATGAAAGTTCAAATGATGAACTCCCTTCACTGCACTTTTATAGAAACCTTTGAAATATATACCTTTAGAATTTATTCAGCCCAGGGGAACCACATTTTTTCCTTCTTTAAAACATAAATTTTACACTTAAATAAAACTTTCTTTTATATCTTTCCAATCCATGTAATATATAGTATATACATTTTTTTCTTGAGTCCTAAAATGTGTTAGTGGAAGAGAATTTAATTGCTTAAGGAAAAAAAAAGAAACAAATAAATTGGATTTCTTGGTTTGGCTTAGTGCTGCCTTCAATGTTCTGAGGACAATAATGCAATTAGCTAAAATGTTTATCCACAAAATTTAATTCCTGGGGAGTAACTTCTCAAATTGCCTCTTACAGGTGTAATGGAAGCAAGCAGTTTGCTGGCTTTGTTGCCAAAAATTGTGAATGACTAGATTTTTATAAAACTTGGTGGTGATGCATGTGTAATCATATAAACTCTCCATTGTAAATTTGAAGAAACTGAATTTTATAGACAAACACTTCTTGTTATATTGTGTCTCAGAGTTCTCAGCCATGAGTGGAGAAATCTTTGGTATTAACTCTTTCACACATTAAGGTTTTAATAGATTTCTTTTTCATTTCAATTTAATTTCATTCCTGATTAAATGCACTGAATTAGCAGTATTTTTTGATTGTTTATGAATAATCTATTGATAAATATTTGAAAATGAAGGTTTGACATTTATTCTCAGCATATATAAATATCCAAAGAAAATGAATGCTTCTTATCACTATACATTTATCAGTAAATATTGTACAGTGATTCTCTCTGATACCGCCTTTGAAAAGAATTGATAATAGGAAAAGAGCAGAAGAAGTGTGTTATAAAAGCTGAGTATATAGCTTCTGAAAAATTATCCTTGGGCAAAAGGCTATATAGATCATTTCTAGTAAGTTTGCTTCACTGTACTGGACTATTTCTTTTTTTTTTAAGATTTTTTTATTTATTTGAGAGAGAGAGAGAGAGAGCATGAGAGGGGGGGAGGGTCAGAGGGAGAAGCAGACTCCCCGCTGAGCAGGGAGCCCAATGTGGGACTCGATTCCAGGACTCCAGGATCATGACCTGAGCCAAAGACAGTCGCTTAACCAACTGAGCCACCCAAGCGCCCTAGACTATTTCTTAGCCACAGGTAAGACATCTATTTGGCTAATCATATACAATAAATAGAAAAAAAAATATGAAGATTACAACAGGTTATTAAATCCATTCAGTAAAATACCACAACAAATTAAAGCTTTCATTTAAAAAATAACCAGTTGCAACCCACTTGAAATAGATAAGGAATGGTAAGATAGCAGAAGAAGTTTTGACTGGCATGGACTTCAGTTAGAATGCCAAACAATAAATTTAATACTGTAAAAAATTTGGAAAATATTGATATGTAGGAGAATAACCCAACTGTTTAGGAAGAATAACACTAATAGGTTTTTTTAATCCCATTTTCTGAGAGCACATTGTGCTCATGCTAATATACAAACAAGGAATAATGAACTAATGGAGTCTCCATGAAACTATTCACCATAGATTGAAGACCACATCTGAATTGAGATACATATTTCAAATTGCATTTACAATAGCCTGTTTAGCTAAAAAGGGAAAGGATTTATTTGTGAAGTGCTACCTAGATTGTGCATTTCACCCAAATGCTTGACACATTTTCTGTACATATATGATATCCAGTAACAAAATTCTTTTAACTTCAGCTGTAGCAGAAAGTGAACTTTTAACAAGGTTTAAAATTAAAAACATTAGGTTTTTCACATTATGTATATTCATGTTTAATATATTTAGAATACAAATTCAATTTTAATGTTGGCCCATTTCTGCCATTAATGGTATTAAAGATGTTAATTTACTATCCTTGATAATGCCCTACATCAACCCAAATTTGGTATTTTAAAGCTTTTATGGGAATACACATACATCATGTTACACTGAACACATTTGTTATGTTATTCTGGAAGGAGAGATTCCTATTTTGACTTACACTGGAAAATTATTGCCAACTTGACGGATTTGAACTGAGGTTTTGAGTATTTTATCATTTGAAGCACCTTGATCTCTGACAACATGTAGTATAGGTATACAGCAAGAGCAACCAGCACACTTTGGTCTCTCCCATTCACTGCCTTCTCTGTCACTCCAAATAACTCATCCAAGAGGAAAAGGTTTATTGTTGTTATATTAATGTACAATGCACTTACTATGAATGTACTATAAACTCATGTATTTTCCCATTAATAAATTCATGTACAAGTTGATCCCAATAACATATATTTGGATAGAACTTTGTTTTTTTTTTGATACATTCAAATTCATATCATTGGGTATCAGTTATGTCCTATGCATTGTGGAACAAATGTTCGTGTAATTTATTTAATCATTTATTAATATAGTAAGGAAGATATTATTACTGTTGCTACTGAGAGGAATGGAAATTTGATTTAGTAGAATAAAGATTTATATTTCATTATTAATTTTCAATATAATGCTAAAATTATAAAATAATACATAATGCAGTTTATAGTTCATTTTTATTTTTTTTATTTTTTAAAGATTTTATTTATTTAACAGAGAGAGAGAGAGACAGACAGAGTGCACACAAGCAGGGGGAGCCTTAGTCAGAGGGAGTGGCAGGCAGAGGGAGAAGCAGGCTCCCCAGCTGAGCCAAGAGCCAGATGTGGGGCTCAGTCCCAGGACCCTGGGATCATGACCTGAGCCGAAGGCAGATGCTTAACTGACTGAGTCACCCAGGCAACCCTCTAGTTCATTTTTATAGAAAATGTAATCGAATCATTACATCATCATGTAGCAATTATTACAAAATTAGAAAAGTTAGGACTTTTAATCACAGACCTTTTCTTGGTTGCATATTAATATAGCCTGTCCCCGCCCCCCCGCCCCTTAACACTTTTGCTGTCTTCTCACAAAAGTTTTTGAATTTCAAAAAAAATTTACAAAAGACGTTATTCAGGAACAGGACAGATGTAACTAATGCAGAGTTACCCACCATTACTGTGGTCTGGCTAGCATTAGATACCCATAGTCAAAAAGATACCCAAAAGGGAAGTGGGGCAAATGTGAGGATATAAAAATATGAAAGCACATAATCTCCGGAGGTCCTGATTTTTAAAACCCCTAGAGACCACCTTAATCCTCCAGAGAACTGTGTTTTTCACAGCGTCTTTTTACCTCTCAATTTCTAGTTAGCTCATATCTATGTCCTCACCAACTTTTCCTCCCTGTTTTGCACCACAGAGCTAGAATGGCAGTGTTTCTAATGCTGGTTGAGATTAGTCCTGTTTTGTTTCTTGTATTTTCTTAGTGCTACATATAAGTAGCTATCTTGGGAAAATTTGAATAACCATACGAGTTGCTAATCTCCCATAAAAAATTTAAAAATAGTAATTGGTCTTTGCAGGCTCCTAAGTGGTATATTGGATCTCTTTAAGAATCCTTTTTTTCAAAGAAGACCTTTTTTCAAAGATTCTTTAAGAATCCTTTTTTTCAAAGGTATATTTTTCAATATACTTCCTAAGTGGTGTATTGGATCTCTTTAAGAATCCTTTTTTTCAAAGAAGAAGTTTTAAGTTTATATTAAAGATTCTCCTTCTTATCTGTATTTTACTGCAAAGATGTTTTGAGTGTGTAGTTGTAGAAATGGAATACAGGATTAATGAATTGGTCAGTGGAGCACCATTACCACACCATGCTTTTTCTAATTTTTAATTTACTTTTTATTTTTTTAAAAGAATTTATTTATTTGACAGAGAGAGAGACAGCGAGAGAGGGAACACAAGCAGGGGGCAGTGGGAGAGGGAGAAGCAGGCTTCCTGCAGAATAGGGAGCCCGATGTGGGGCTTGATCCCAGGATCCTGGGATCATGACCTGAGCCGAAGGCAGACACTTAATAACTGAGCCACCCAGTCACCCCGCCACACCATATTTTGGACTTTGTAAGTAGATGCTCTGTTGAAATTTCTGGAGTAAACCGTTCTTCATAAGATCTTAGACTTCTTTGTCACATCCAATAGCCTGAATGATGAAACAACAGCATGATGTTAGTTTTGATGTATTTTACCTTGAGAAAAAAAATCATTGAACAATGTTTTACAGAAACTATAATCCTGAAAATTTCTCAATGCCCTTTGTTGATATGTCCAGGAATTAAAATTAAGGAATAGTTGAAGTAGTTTATTAATGAACAAACAGCCTTTGAAACTCTAAAGATAGAAATTATGAGGATTTTAGCTTTAAATTTTGGATTTTGATTGATTGAAAATACCCATTTTAGTAGACCTTTTATTAGATAATCCCGGGGTGAGAATTATTAGCCTGTAAATATATTGACAGTAAATGGCACCATAATTCAACCTGAATAATGTAATTTTTTTATTGAGATTGATCTTTTTTCTCATCTTTTAATACTTCAAGCATGGTAAAGAATTTCATATTTAAAGTCTTCATTCAGACTTGTTTAGCAAGTTTAATTTATGATAATCCTATCAATATTAATCTGATTCACTATTACATAGTAAAATAATATCTTTACTATGCCTTTTCTGACTGATCACTCTATCTTTTTGGCTTCCTCTGTACACTTTTATTCTCCAGCTCCATTTAGGGAGTCCCTGATACAGAATGTTTTTTTTTTTTTTAAGTAACTTCATGTTCGCCTTACTTGGTATACTCCTGAAATATGAACTTACATATTCAAAGGATCTTTCAAAATCTAGTGTTTATTTATATAACTGTATCAGATTTGATGTAGAGAACATGTAAATAAAGGAATCCTCTCTTTCTTCTCCTCTTCTCTTTTGCATGTTCCTTTTTTTCCTTCCATAACTCTCTCCCTAACCCTGTCCCCCTCTGCACATTCCCTACACCAGTCCTTTTCTCTCCTTCATTTTTTTTTGCGGAAAAGGAAAGAATAACTTATACTAGGCTAACTTGAATTTATTCACATATTCTAATGGGAAATAAAAGTTCTGAATGGGCCATTTATAGGAGAGGACAATCCTTTACTTGTACATAGAAAGTATACGGAAATAGAAATTGTCCATATTCAGACATTACTAAAATTATTATTTATTCAAATGTCAAAATGGTATTCGAAGTAAAAATGGCTTACTTAATAGCCAGATGTTTACTAATAAATAAATAACATTAAATGGACTATGTGAAACTAATGAATAGAGATGATTTTTAAAATATTTTTCACATTAGGAATTAATATTGATTGATAAAGGGCACTACTGACTAATTTAGCACTGACTTTGAAAGTGCATTATGTGGCTTATGATATAATCATAAAAGCAGATTATTTCCAGTATAAAATCAAATTTTTAAAAGATGTAAATCATATATTAGACAATAATGTATAACAAAATTATTAATTTATCCCTAGTTCATTTTTTGGGGTTAATTTCATTTTCAAGATCTATTTTATAAATACTATATATACTTTATATTTTTAAGGTATTTAGGTTTGTCATTAAAAGTAGAAAACGGTTGGCAACTAATAATTGAAATGTCACTCTTGTGTAGTGAATGAATGAAAATGCTAAATGAGTACTTCAAGCAACTAGTACTGGTTCTGTTACTGGATATATTAAGGATATCATTTAACTTCGTTGGGCCTCAATTTCTACTTTAAAATTTGAGAGCATTGGACTTAATGACTAAGATATCCTCCTGACTCTAAATGTTTAATATTTAAAATCTTCCTTCTTGCTGTGTAAACTTAAATCTTTCCTTTGGGATTTTAGGAGTGGGGAGGAACGTCATTCATGTTTGCTCTTATATATGATAAGTTAGACAAGCAGCTCAGTCAGAATGACAGAGTATAATTTCCAGATTTAAAATGTTATGTTGACTAATGCAGTAAATTTATGCTTAGTTATAAGCATAGGCGATGAGAACCAGAGCACATGATCAGTGCAAGTGTGCCCCTGAGACAATATAATTTTCTGCAAATCAAAATAATCAGCAAGAGAGCATATATTTCCTTAATGGAGTACTGAGTTTATCAGCTCCTATTAGCGTACTCATTAAAAAAAGGATGAAAAGGGAAAAGATCCAGTTGGATTTTTAAGTGTCAGTTAAATAAAAAGGTTTTGCTTATGTCGAATCTTAATGATTAATATATCTAGAAGGGTTAATTCCATGTTGAGGAGGCCATTGTAATAATTATAGAAATGAATATAATTATTACAAGTAGATTTGGGGAATTAAAATGTCATATAGTTTTTTATTGTCTTAGTATATTAGACCATTATAAAAATCTTTTGTTGCAGTTGAACAGGCAAGTTAAATATAAATTTTAAAAATTCTTATAATATCTAAGAAGAAAATGGCATATTTTATTTTTTAGAGGAGAGTGGAAAGTCAAGTAGAAATAATTCCTCTGTTTAAACCCAGCATTTTGTAAAAGAGAACTGTCACTATATATTGTCCATGAGATTCCCTGTGAATCACTGGCAATGTGAGGCTATGGTAGTCAGAGCTTTTTATTCCCTCCAAACCAGTTATTGTGCTGCTAATTAGAATTGGATATTGGTGGTAGTGGAAATGAGGGAGACTATCAATGTTACTTTGTGTTAAATTTTAATCACACAAGTTAGGACATTCAGAATTATGGTTTCCATGGTAACTACAACACTGAGCCCTGTGTGAAGGCATTACAGTGGGGGTCTTTGATTAATAGAAAGTAAACCAGAAGTGAAACAAAATGCTCCATATGTGCAGCTAAAGTTACAAAAAAAAAAAAAAAAAAAAGTCCAGCTCTCTCGTCCTTAATTATATTTGCTTAATAGTATGTCACGTGCTTGTGCAGTACACTGAAAGGTCTGTTGTAATTCTCATGTGGCTGATGTATTTTCATTAGGTTTTAAATGATTATTTTTATAGCACCTTTTGCACTTTAAATGTATTCAGTTTATTTTCAGTTTTGAAATATCTGCAGAATCTGACTTTAGGGAACTCATGATAATTCATGTGAGAGAGAATATTTTTTTTTTTTTTTACTGAAAAACTTTTTAAATACGTAAATAGAGTTGTAGTACTGGGTTTTTGTTATAATCTTTCATTTTGAATATTTGGTTTAAGACAGCTATTTAAAGTCCCATTTTTATTAAGTTCATTTTTATCATCAACATGAAAGGAATCCCAAGTAAGAAATGAGACTAATTTAGGGCATGTAGTGCATTGGAATATAAAATGATCACTAAAGGTAGAATGTATTTGGAGAACATTTTTTGAAGAATACATTTTACTCAAGAATGGGGATAATAATCATTAAGGTGTTCTGTTACATTCCTGTCTCACTTTTGATAGAAATGTAATATTTAGAATATATTGGAAAAAATGTTACATACAATTAAAAAAAATATACGTATACATATATATACACACAGACATGAGTGAGGAATGATTGTGCCGTAGGAACAGAAGAGACCTCCTCAGGTAAGGAATTTTTCACGTATTACAGTAGTGTTTATTGAGCATCTGTTATGAGCTTAGTCATGCTAAGTTTGTCATTATGTGAGTTTATATGTTTCAAGGAGCATATGAGCTAGTGACATTTTTGCTGAGAGTAAGTAAAAGTAAGGACAAAGATTTTTCTACATTTTCATTTCTAAATATAGAAAGTGCTGATCAGACTAATATTTCTTAGGAAATAGTCCAGTAGCTTGTTACATATATTCAAATAAGATAACATAGATTAAGTATTTCTCTGTTAATACTTAGTCATGGATAAATGCCAGTGGGTCAGACTTTAAAATCAAGCATAATTTTATAGACCATTTGTCTGTTGTAGAGGTCAGCGAACTATCTCTATGAAGGGCCGGGTAGTAAACATTTTAGGCTTTGCAGGACATGCCATCTCCTTGCTAACTGCTGAAATCTGCTGTTGTAGACAAAGGCAGCTGTAGTCAGTATGTTAAAAAATGAACTTAACTGTGTTCCAGTGAAAGTTCAGTGGAGGAGCCCCTAGGTGGCTCAGTCGGTTAAGCGTCTGCCTTCAGCTCAGGTCATGATCCCAGGGTCCTGGGATCGAGCCCCATATCTGTCTCCCTGCTCGGTGGGGCTCTGCTTCTCCCTCTCCCTGCTGCTCCCCCTGCTTGTGCTCATGCTCTCACATGCTCTCTCTCTGTGTCAAATAAATAAATTTAAAAAATCTTAAAAAATAAAAGTTCAGTGGACACTGAGATTTGCAGTTCATATAACTTGGAAATGTCATGAAAAATTCGTCTTTTGATTTTTTCCCATCTATTATAAAATGTAAAAAAATATTCTTAGCTTGTGGGATATATGAAAACAGTGTGGCAGATTAATCTCTTATGCTGTCATTTCTTAAACCCTGTTTTTTTGTATGTGTGTGTGTGTGTTTGGAGGAGAGGTTATTTGTTTATCAGCATTCAAAGTGTGTTGTCTACCTGCATGATAAAAATTATACTTAAACACTAAACACTATGCATTCAACATTACATTTTAAAATTCTATACAGTTTCCATTGATCATTTGAATATATGATGATCCATTCTATTTGAAACAATTGCAACATCATCTCTGCAGATTTTATAGGTCCAATTAATAGCATATTTTTTTCCACATGTGAGTTTCAAGCAAATTGAAAGCTAGACAGGAATTTAGAAGGAGGTCAGAATGTTAATAAAGTGGTTGGAGAATGTAGCTTACACAGATGGCTGCCTTGGGCTCCCTAATATTCCATCCCAGAATTAAGCAGTTTCAAGCTCATCGGGATACATATATTCCTCTTCCTTGTAAGGTGATGCCACTGTCACATTTATGGTATAGTATAATACACCAGTATCTGTGTTTCTTGTGTGTGCCTCGCTGCCCACAGATGGGAAAAGAAAAGAGCTGGCTATGTCATGTTCCTTTCCTAAACTCATCAGTTAGAGAAGTCGTTTCTTCCCTTTAGCAGAATGAATAAAGGCTGGCAAATGCCAGAAAGTTATATTAAATGCTGTTCTTTGTCATGAAAAATGAATGTAGAGGAAAGTGGTCCCTCCTCCTTTTATTCATTCATTCCCATCTTTTTGGTTACCTACTATATTAGTTTGGTCAGGCTGCCATAACAACAACAACAACAAAAAAACCAGTCTGGGTGGCTGAAACAATGAAAATTTGTTTTCTCACAGTCCTGCAGGTTAGAAGTCCCATCTCAAGGTGCCTGTCTGGTTGCTTGTGACACCTCTCTTCCTGGCTTGCAGATGACTGCCTTCTTAGTATGTCCTCACATGGCCTTTCCTCCATACATGTGTATGGAGAGAGTAATGGAGTGAGTTCTCTGGTTTCTTTTATAGGGACACTAATCCTGTTGGATTGGGGCTTTATACTTCTGACCTTATTTAACGTTATTTACATCTGTAAAGA
This sequence comes from Halichoerus grypus, assembly GCF_964656455.1. Taxonomy (NCBI): domain Eukaryota; kingdom Metazoa; phylum Chordata; class Mammalia; order Carnivora; family Phocidae; genus Halichoerus; species Halichoerus grypus. Next base: position 48,789,782 of record NC_135714.1, read on the forward strand.
CCCCATTTCCAAATATAATCACGTTGGGGGTTAGAGCTTCCATGTGTGAATTTTAAAACGGCACAGTTCAGTCCATAACACCTACTCTCTACCAGGTTTTTTTCTAGTTACTATATATAGATATATTAATCAGAAAGTTTCTGCTACTTTGCTGTTTACACTGTATTGAGAGAGGCATGAATTAATGTGTAATTGCAAACTGAAATAAGTTCTTTGAGGAAAGGAATAATATTTTTGAGAACATTATAGTAATAAAGAATATATATATAATGCATAATAAAAAAAAACAAAACCCTAACTTAGCCTGATACATTCATAGAAGTCCTCCCTGGAGACTGGAAGGGTTCTATACAAAAGAAGTAGCTTGTAAAAAAATCCCCTGTCACTATAGGGAGCATGTTTCCATAATCCTCCCTACAGTTCAGTTACTGTGAGGGGGAATGGTACCCTGCACTTCTACAATAGCAACTTAATTTTTGGTCTGCAGAAATACGGGAATGAGTCCATAGTATATAAACCTTATTTAGTTGAATTTGAAACAACTTACCTGAAAAAGTTTAGAACCGTGTTTAATACTTCTTTATTCTGGCATTTTCTTTTTTCTTGCCTTTACTTTTTATTTAAAACTTCATTTTTTCAGAGCAGTTTTAGGTTTACAACAAATTTGAGAGGAAGATAGAGATTTCCCGTGTACCCCATTCCCCCTTACATACATAGTAGCCTCCCTGCTGTAAATATACCACCACCGGAGGGGTATATATATATATTTTTAACCAAGTGTTACCAGTGGGAGAGTCTACATGGTGTGAATGGAGGTGTTGGTCTTTGGATTTCCCACGAGAAGATTTATGTGGGGGACCAGCACTGGAATAAAGACAGCCAGAAGGAGAGTTGCAAGCGCGAAGCAGTTTATTAAAGTGAAAGTACACTCTCAAGGTGGGAGAGCCCACAGGTTCCTTGAGATACAGTTGGCCCCTAGGTTGTTTTGGAACTGGATATTATTGGGTCTCTTTGGTCTGGGAGGAGCAGTGACCTGTAGGGGGTGGTCTCTAATGGTTGCTGTTTCCAGTCATTTGGAAGACTCCTCCCACAGGTTGGGAAAGGGAGTTTTTGATCCTCCAAAGTTTCTACCGTAACTGTCATGATAGCCTTTCTCCAAGGTACCCACAATGCATATGCATCATAATTAGTCTAAGGGTTACCCTGAAGCAGATGTGGAAGAGGAAGTATATGTTCTGCACCTGTTGCTCTGGATCTGTCAGCCTCAAGGTCTTGGAAGTCACAAGGTCAGGATGTTGTGCCCCTGGGCTTTTAATGTGTAGATTATTTATCACCATCCTTGTTTCCAGCTCGTGTTTCTAACATTCCCCTTCAAGGACTTGGGACTCTGCCTCTGGGTATTCCTTCCACGGCTCTTGTCTAGCTTCTACCTAATACAAGGAAGAACCTACATTGACACATTATAATTACCCAAAGTCCATAGTTTATCTTAGGGTTCCCTCTTGATGTTGTACATTATATGGGTTTGGACAAAAGTACAATGACATATATTCATTATTATAATATCATACAGATAATTTCAGTGTCCTGAAAAATTCTCTGTGCTCTACTTATTCACCTCTCTCCCCAACCCACCTCTTGAAACCACTGTTCTTTTTGTTTCCATAGATTGGAAAGATATTTTTTTTTATTTTTTAAAAATTTGAGTATAATGGACACACGATGTTTCATTAGTTTCAGGTATAAAACACAGTGATTCAGCAATGCTGTATGTTATGCTATGCTCACCACCAGTGTAGCTATCATCTGTCACCTTACAACACTATCACAATATCAGTGACTGTATTTTCTATGTTGTACCTTTTATCCCTGTGACTTACTCATTCCATAACTGGATGCCTGTATCTCCCACTCCTCTTCACCCATTTTGCCCATCCACTACCCCCCCAAAATCATTAGTTCGCTATGTTTATAAGTCTGATTCTACTTACTTGTTTTTGTTTTTTAGATTCCACATATTAGTGAAATCATATGGTATTTGTCTCTCTCTCTCTTACTTCATTAGCATAATACCCTGTGGGTTCATTTATGCTTCCACAGATAGCAAGATCTCATTTTTTTTATGGCTGAGTAATAGTCCATTTACACACAAACACACCTCACATCTTCTTTATCTATTCATCTACTGGTGGAAACCCAGACAGCTTCTGTATCTTGGCTATTATTAATAATGCTCACTAAGGGGCGCCTGGGTGGCTCAGTCTTAAGCATCTGCCTTTGGCTTGGGTCATGATCCCAGGGTCCTGGGATCGAGCCCTGCATTGGGCTTCCTGCTCAGCAGGAAGCCTGCTTCTCCCTCTCCCACTCCCCCTGCTTGTGTTCCCACTCTCCCTGTGTCTCTCTTGGTCAAATAAATAAATAAAATCTTAAAAAAAAAAGGCTGCAATGAACGTAAGGGTGCATATATCTTTTCAAATTAGTGTTTTCATTTTCTTTGGTTATCTACCCAGTAGTGGAATTACTGGATGATATAGTGCAAGACCTGTACTCTGAAAACTATAAAACACTGATGAAGAAATTGAAGATGACACAAAAAAATGGAAAGATATTTCATGCTCATGGATTAGAAAAATTAATATTGTTAAAATGTCCATAATGCCCAAAGCAATATACAGATTCAAAGCAATCCCTGTGAAAATACCAACAGCATTTTTTTAAAGATTTTATTTATTTGACAGAGAGAGACACAGTGAGAGAGGGAACACAAGCAGGGGGAGTGGGAGAGGGAGAAGCAGGCTTCCCGCGGAGCAGGGAGCCCGATGTGGGGCTCGATCCCAGGACCCTGGGATCATGACCTGAGCCAAAGGCAGACGCTTAACGACTGAACCACCCAGGTGCCCTAATACCAACAACATTTTTGACAAAACTAGAACAAATAATACTAAAATTTATATGGAATCACAAAAGACCCCAAATAGTCAAAGCAATCTTGAGAAAGAAGAACAAAGCTAGAGGTATCACTATTTCAGATTTCAAGATAACTACAAAGGTTGTGGGAAACTGGATAGCTACATGCAAAAGAATGAAAGTAGACCACTGTCTTAAACCTTACACAAAAATAAACTCAAAATGGATTAAGGACCTAAATGTGAGACCTGAAACCATACAACTCCTATAAGAGAAGATAGGCAGTAATTTCTTAGACATTGGCTGTAGCAACAATTCTCTAGATATGTTTCATAAATCAAGGGAAACAAAAGCAAAAATAAACTGTTGGGACTATGTCAAAGTAAAAATCTATACAGTGAAAGAAACCATTAACAAAGTGAAAAGGCGACCTACTGAATGGTAGAAGATATTTGCAAATGATATATCCAATAAGGAGTTAATATCCAAAAAATATAAATAATTTATACAACCCAACCTCCCAAAAAATATGACTAAAAACTGGGCAGAGTACCTAAATAGATATTTTCCTAAAGAACACCTACAGATGACCAATAAACACATGAAAGAATGCTCAACATCACTCATCATCAGGGAAGTGCAGACCAAAACCACAGTGAGCTATCACACCTATGAGAATGGCTAGAACCAAAAGACAAGAAATAGGGGCACCTGGCTGGCTTAGTTGGTAGAAAATGCAACTCCTGATATAGGGGTCATGAGTTTGAGTCCCACATTGGGCATAGAGATTACTTAAAACAAAAAAAGGAAAGACAGAGAAGAAAAAACAAGTGTTGGTGAGGATGTAGAGAAAAAGGAACCCTCGTTCACTATTGATGGGAATGTAATTTGGTACAATTACTGTGGGAAACAGTATGGAGTTTCCTCAAAAAATTAAAAATGACTTTAGGGGTTCCTGGGTGGCTCGGTTAAGTGTCTGCCTTCGGCTCAGGTTGTAATCCCAGATTCCTGAGATTGAGCCCCATGTTGGGCTCCCTGCTCAGCCTGGAGTCTGAATCTCCCTCTGCCCACCCCCAACCCTCACTCTCTCCCTCTCAAATAAATAAATAAAATCTTTAAAAAAAATAAAAATGGCTTTAATATTTATTAATATTGAGGATGCCTCAACTGAGTGTTACTGTTAAGAATTGAAAACATTTTGGGGCGCCTGGGTGGCTCAGTCGTTAAGCGTCTGCCTTCGGCTCAGGTCATGATCCCAGGGTCCTGGGATCGAGTCCCACATCGGGCTCCCTGCTCGGCGGGGAGCCTGCTTCTCCCTCTCCCACTCCCCCTGCTTGTGTTCCTGCTCTTGCTATCTCTCTCTCTGTCAAATAAATAAATAAAATCTTTAAAAAAAAAAAAAAAAAAGAATTGAAAACATTTTTCAATCTATCAATTTTTTATCGCCACCCTGAATGAAAAATAACAATTTTCATACTGTATGTAAGTATTTTAGTCCATATCAATACCGTGTTTGTCCTTTGTATAAGATGTCTAATTAATATCAAAGGGGAAAATCTATTCATGTTTTTAATAATCAAGTCAAAAGTATCAGAATCATGGTAAAATAATGGATTAAATAGACCTTTTTTATCTTTTTAGAAATCTACTACATTACTAGTGTCCTCATATTCAAAAGAATGTCTAAAATATTTGCAATATTAATGAAAGTGCCATAGAAAATGATGGGATATATAGAGGCAATTAAAATGTAAATAAAGGTGTGATGAATATGTTTACCATGCACTCCACTTGACCAGAAGGTCTTTACTAAGCCCTTTCCCAGATCTGATCTTGGGAAGTTTTCATAGTAGCTATTTATCTCTTTGAAAAGAGATGGAATTAATTGAAGAAGGAATGTAAATGTCAAGAGTCTTTGGAACCACTGCCTCTTGCTCATTTTGGAGAATACAGAAATATTGGCAGATTAAAAAACAATCATGATTTTATAGAGAATAATGATTCCTTTAGGAGAAGAAACATAAAATTTCATGGGCTTTGACAAATTTTTCCATGTGTGTTAGGAACTCAGTCTTAATTGTACTTGATATAATAGTAACTATTTACATTTCTTATGTAAAGGGCACAGTTCTATAAGAGGGACTGTTTGTAAAACACTGAATCATAATTGTATTAGTTAGGATCTATGTAGCCTAGATACCTATCTATAGTAATATCCAAAGAGATTCTTTATTTTGAGATTTGTGATGACAATAAAAAAATTTGTTAAGATTGATTGAAGCATTCCTATGGCATGAGGACATTCCATTAAGCTGAGTGGAATAACATACTGTATTCTGGTACATATCATTTATTTCAGTTGATTCCGATCCCCCATAATCTTGAAGTAAAAACATATATATAATTTAAAATTATGGGTAAATATTATTACTATAAGACATAGATTGTTTATTTAGGGATGTAAAATGAAATTTAAATTTTGACCCTAACTTTGCTAAATTCTTGTGTTGAGAGGTTTCTTTGTATTAAATGCAAAACATATTTTTCACATTGCAAATGCTAAGCTTTCTAAATAATTAACATTGCTCAGTGTAGTGGTCAACCACAGCAGAAAAAGAATGCATTTTGATCTGTATAATTCAACATCTGGTTGTCACTATAATGCTAAGCCTACCAGAAATACTCTTGCCAGATGTGACTTATGGTTACATTATATTTTATTTAGTGCAGCAAAATGTATTTGAGAAGAGTTAAAAATATTACCAGGAAAAAACAAACCTCAAACAGTTTATCCATTTATCCACTGAAATGGTAAAAACATTCATAAGGAAAATAGTTAACATTTATTGAGAAGGCCCTCGACACCTATTATTTACATATATATTACCTTGTGTAATTTTCATAGCAGCTCTGTGAGAACAAATCCCTATTTGTTCTTCATGGTATAGATGAGAGAACTGGATAGGAATAATTTGCGGATGGCCATACAGCTACCATGCGGGAAAGTCAAGCTTTCAATGCAAGGCTGAGAACGAAACATTGCATAATACAGCCTCCCTCTGTGCTGCTATAGTTTGTAGTAATTTTGGACCCTACCTGTGAGATTTCTTAAATGGCTAAATTTCATATTTTGGTCAAGTGACTTGATTCGTGTGATTATTTAATGAGGGACTACATGCCGCTCCTATGAATTATTAGTTCATTTTAAAGATGATATATATTATAAGGGAAATAAATGAGGCAATATTTTATTAAGATGTCTTTCTCTGGTGAACATGCAGAACCTTTTTTTTTTTTTTTTTTAATGTGCCTTAAGTTTTAATATGTCTGTGTTGATAGATAATGCACTTTACTAAAAAGAAGTTATTTCCAGATTTGCATTACTTTGTTTTACCCTTTTTCTTACTTAAATTTTCTTATTTATAAAAATGCAACAGGATAGATAATGTGGCTCTGGTAGATCATTGGAATTATCAAACCTTTGCAATATTACACATTCATATTTGGAGAGGCAAGAGTAGTTCAAATATTTTAACTATACATAATGTGTTTGTAGAAGAAAATATTCTGTGCAACTTATTTGACATGCCAGGTTAATAAAAATATAAGACAGTGTTGTATTGTTCTTTAATAGGTGAGCTTATCTCCTTTAATGGCTAAATGATGTCATTGGTATTTCCTTTAGCTAATAACAGTATGCTGTATGCCACAAATCATTTCATGGAACCAACTGTCATAAAATAGAGCACAAGGTTTCATATTACGACTAAGATTTAAAATAACAAAATAGAATGTTATGGATGTGATTACTTTAGTCTGATTTGTATAAGTTTTATTTTCTTCCTATGGCATTACATTGCTAGGCAAGTAATTATATAAATAATTCAGCAGGACTCTGTACTTTGGTTTCAGTGATAAAATTTATATTCAGTGCCTAAATCTGATATAATAAAACCTTCTAATACTTTGTTATAATTCTGCATAATTCATAATAACGATAATTTGAGGTAACTTTTTTCTAATTGGAAGCCAAGATTAGAGCCACATGGAAAAACTTGCATTAGAAATTATACTAAAATAATATCCTTAAAAAATAACTTGCTTTGATAGTGCAGAAGTAGATATGTCATTAGTTTTGCACATATCAATTTTTTCTTTGCTCAGATCCATAGTGAGAGCATAGTCCCAGCCCTTTAAGATTTGGACAAAGTCTGAAACTATAATATAATAAATATAATAATCCTTTTATTTCCTTTCTTTGTATCTTATGAAGCCCTAAAGCTTCCTTTGAGGTTCTCACAATCTTTCTTTATTCATAACATCTTGATGATGTCTTAGAATTGTCCACAAGAAACAAAAGAAAATAGCAGCCGTGTAAACCAGTTTTTAGTTTACATTGTATCTTGTTTTACCTTCCAAACAAATTCTATTACAACAGTTTCTCTGTCATCATTATAGAACATCTTGAAGGACTGGGAAAAGGTAATAGACATTCACATCCCAAGAGATGAAGGAGGTTGGATTAGCTCATATGTAATGTACATATTTTACCATTAATTTCACAAATGCCTGTATTTAAAGCTATAAAAATTCTTTTGGCTCTGGCGTGCATTCTCAAGTATAAATGTGTGTACTATATAACTGAATGAATGAATTTACTAGAGAAGGAGTGAAAAGATAGATTTTTTTTTGTTAATCACAGACTCAAAATTATACATTAGTTTTCCATAGCATACATTTTATAGACTATAAGGAATGTATCTGGAAAAATAACCATGAAATGCACATGATAGTGAGTTGGTATCATATTTTGAAAAAGATGGTAGGACAAGGGAAGGAGGGAGAAGGAAAGGGAAATAAGGTATTAACAGGTTACAAGGAAGGGGCCCAGCACTGTTTGTAAAATAGATCTGTGATTCTCAGAGACATTTTACAAAATATAACATGTAGCAAGGGTTTTTTTTAAGAGCACATTAAATTGACTATTGTACTATCCTGTATGCTTTCTTTTTGTAGAGGTTTTCTCTTCTCTATGCCTTCAATGAATTCCAAATGTGCCAAGCTTATTAGCTTGTCCGTTACTTCTATTATTGGGTCCCAGTTGGCCAATGAGAAGACTGTTTTAAACTACTGACCCTGCACCTGGGAATTTGCAGCCTATGGGGGTATTAGGTGCTGTCCATTCCCCCCCCCCCCCCCGCTCTGCTGCTTGTAAAGACTTGCCTCGTTGCAGACTGTGCAGAGATTAATTTGATCATTCCTTGCTTATGAGAGTAGGTTACCAGAAGTCCCACATCTATTTTCCAACTCTTACTGGTATGGAGGACTGACTTTGGACTGAAGCCTGGTTTTAAGTCTTAAGCTTTGTGAAAATTCCTTTACTTACCAGTATTTAAGTTGGCAATTGATTTTAATGTAGATTATTTCATTTATATAAAGTACAAAAGGGTCAGTAATGATGCATTTTAAAATTCTTAAAACTAGTATGTATAGCTGTAGACTGAGGTTCAAATCTAAATTTTGTGTTAGTGTGATTTTTTTTTGAAAATTCTTTAAGAAAACACCGAGTTTCTATGATGCCAAAGTGTATTGCCTCTTGCTAAATCTAACGTGCTATTAAGCTTATTTATGAGACTTCTAAAGCTATTATTATAGATTAATTTAAAAGAATCAGTAATAAAATGTATGGGTCTTTCAGCTTAAATATATTGACTTAAAGTCTAAATAATGTAATTTCCTGTATTTATCTTCTTGACCCTTACCGTGTCACAATGATTTCAGCTGTGGAATTCTGATACTGGCATTTTCTGCCCATAGCCTTGCTCTGCCTTGTTCATTAATTGCTTTTCCTGTTATCTTTTAATAAAAGCAAAGATATCCTTTGAGAAAAAAGAAGACACTAAAAATTACCATTTTGCTGAAAACTTTTCTAACTGTATCTGTCTTTTCCCAGGATTTTCCTTTTCATATTTATCAAGCTGGATACATATCACTTATTTTCCTTTCAGATATGTATAAAAATAAGACATTGTTATAGGCTTAATTAACTCACAGCCCCAAAACTAGTCCAAATGAACCAAAAGAAAGAAAGGTATCCTAAATACCAAATTGTGTAGAGGTCTAAATGTTTCAGTTATAGACAAAGTTACTTCATTTTTTATTCTTATTAGCAGTATATATATACTGAATATTACCATAAGCCCCTTTCAATGAAAATTTGAACCGGAAAATCAAAGGTTATATTTTCTTTTTTAAATGATTTATAAATATGGACTCATATTTTAACTTGGACTTTAAAACAGTTGCACTGATTTTTATGTTTTTTATTATTAAAATAAAAAGACAATGATTTAATCTTTAAAGTTAATAAAAAGAATGGGTTTTGCTAATGTCTTTTTAAAAAGAGTAAACTTTAGGGGCGCCTGGGTGGCTCAGTCATTAAGCTTCTGTCTTCAGCTCCCATCGTGGTCCCAGGGTCCTGGGATTGAGCCCCACATGGGGCTCTCTGCTCAGCGGGAAGCCTGCTTCTCCCTCTCCCACTCCCCCTGCTTGTGTTCCCTCTCTCGCTGTGTCTCTCTCTGTCAAATAAATAAAATCTTAAAAAAATAAATAAAAATAGAATAAAAAGTGTAAACTTTACATTTTAAATGAACTATTTAAAATCAGCCTTTTATAAAATTAAAACTCAGTTCAGAGCTTAATTTAGGATCACAGAATGGAAGGTTTAGGATAGAGATAGCATATACTTACATTTTTGTACATGAGGATAGATATACAAAATTTTTACAGTAAATAATGTGTGTGTGTGTGTGTGTGTATTTTAATATCCTTTTTGAAAAATAAAACTGCTTAAATCAGCATTTTGGCAAATGTAAGGGAAGAAAACATTATAACTCTCTAGTTTTTTGTTTCCAGTTATTCATTACTTTAAAAGAACTGGTGTTGGAAGTTTTAAAATGACATGTTTTTTTTTCATAACTTTATATATATTTTTAAAAGATTTTATTTGAGGGGCGCCTGGGTGGCTTAGTTGGTTAAGCGACTGCCTTCGGCTCAGGTCATGATCCTGGAGTCCCGGGATCGAGTCCCGCATCGGGCTCCCTGCTCAACAGGGAGTCTGCTTCTACCTCTGACCCTCCCCCTGCCTCATGCTCTATCTCATTTTCTCTCTCAAATAAGTAAATAAAATCTTAAAAAAAAAATAAAAAAAAATAAAAGATTTTATTAGAGAGAGAGCAAGCACGAGCTGGGTGAGGGGCAGAAGGAGAAGCAGGCTCTCCACTGAGAAGGGAGCCTGACTGGGGGCTTGATCCTGGGACTTCCGGGATCATGACTTGAGCTGAAGGCAGACACTCAATGGACTGAGCCACCCAGGCGTCCCTTCATAACTTTATATTTGTATTTCTTTAAGCATAGGTTATAAAAATGAGTAATATTGGGAGGTGGGCTAGATAGAATAGGATTTTTTCCTTCTTTTTATTGGATATATTGCAAGAATTATACAAAGAATTCCTGTATATTTTTCAATTACATTCCTCCAAATATTAACATTTTACCTGTTACCACAGTTGCTAAAAAAAGACCACAGTTTTTTAGCACCGTGGATACACATACTATGATGTCACATCATGCTTCACTTACAGAACACAAATGCAAAGAGAATTCATTGAGAATTTCAAGAGGAGGGGCGCCTGGGTAGCTCAGTTGTTAAGCGTCTGCCTTCTGCTTGAGTCAGGATCCTAGGGTTCTGGGATTGAGCCCTGCATCGGGCTCCCCTGCTTGGTGAGCCTGCTTCTCCCTCTCCCTTTCCTCCCTCTCCCTCTGCCTGCAGCTCCCCCTGCTTGTGCATTCTCTTTCTCTCTGTGGAAGGAAGAAAGGAAGGAAGGTAGGACAGAAGGAAGGAAGGGAGGGGGGGAGGGAATTTCAAGATGATTACAGAAGTGTATTTCACCCCCAATGTTGATTCTTTTGAGCATAGGACTCATGTAACTGCACTGGTTGCATGCCCTTTAAGCTGGTCATGTTTATAATAAACCTATTCCGATGTTATCAGTTGTCCCACCAGTGTCCATTATAACAAAAGAAAATCCCTAATCATGCATTATATTCAGTAATCATGCCTCTTTAGTTGTTTTTTTTTTTTTTAATGATTTCTCAGTCTTTGTCTGTCATCACATTGACACTTGTGAATAATATAGGACAGTTATTTTACAGAATGTCCCTCAATTTGAGTTTTCTGTTTTCTCATAATTAGATTTATGTCATGCATTATTTTGATGGGAATACCACAGAAGTGATGTGGTGGTCTTCTCAGGACATCCTATCAGGAGACAAGTAACATCAGCACCACTAATTTGCCAGACCTCCTTCCTATGTAGAGATTATGCTGTAACAAAATAAGGAGGATTTTCTCTCAAACAGCCTGCCAAATTTTTGTTGCCTCTTATATGGATAACTCGCTATTTCAAACGTGATATGATCTGTGCTAATACCTAAGAGCAATATTTAACTTCTAGGTTTGAATCATTAATTATATTATTGTACTTTTATATAGAATTTTGGCTAATATTATCTTTATCTTTTGATGGAAAAATGATCAATTCTCTTTTTATTGTTAAATTTTGTTTTCTCCATGTCTGTGACCTGTCAGAAATTTCAAGTACATCTTAAACTGAGCTGCTGGGATGACTGCTTATATTTTACTTACTAGATGTCAGGAAATACTTGGGAAATTTGAGAGATTTCCCAAACAGTTTCAAAATCAGTGATAATATCAAGAAAATCACTTAAAAAATCAACTAATGAAATGATAATTCTCTTTTAAGGTGAGAACCAGTTTTTAAAAGGATTTAAATATAATGAAGACATTTAAACTTTTCTTATTTTTAGATTAAATATTCAGGATGTGTGAAGCCTTATTCATTCATTTTAATAAATATGAGTTGAGTTCTGGGTAATATGTCACCTTTCAAATCTCAAATCTAGACTAGGTCCTGTGGTCTCTTATCTCAAAAAGCTCAGTGTTTGGTCAAAGACCCAGACAAGTAGCCCAGTAGTTTCAGTTCAGTGGGGTTCAGCCCAGGAAAAGGGATAGGCATGGGATGTTCTGGAAGCACCATTGTGGGTGCCTGACTCAACTTGGAAATTTCAGTGAAGTGTTATATATCTTGGTAAGTTTGCCTACCATTGGATAAATTTTAAAGGGTGCTAGGGAAGGCTAGGGATGACATTCTTTATTATTATTATTATTATTATTTAAACTTTTATTTATTTACTTGTCAGAGAGAGAGAGAGTCAGAGAGAACGCAAGCAAGGGGAGTGGCAGGCAGAGGGAGAAGCAGGCTCTCTGCTGAGTAGGGATCCCAGGACCCTGGGATCATGACCTGAGCCAAAGGCAGACGCTTAACCTACTGAGCCACCTAGGTGCCCTAGGACAACATTCTAAATAGAGGGAATAATTCATTACCTTTATAAATTGGAGATCTTGTTTTATATCATCTTTAATGATTATTCATTTTATAATACTTTTTTAGTATATTTGATTTAGTTTTGTTGATTCCCCAAAAGAGGTTCCATACTCCCTGAAAGTATTCCCCTCAAACAGGAGTTGAACACAGCATTAAATGTAGAATGAACTGAGAAGATATTCAAATCCAGTACTTAAGACCAGAATGAATAATTATTTAACTAAATTGAATCTGTAAATAATGTTACATTGAACATGGGGGTTCATATATATTTTTGAATTGATGTTTTCATTTTCTTCATACCCAGAAGTAGAATTGCTGGATCATATAGTAGTTCTATTTTCAATTTTTTTGAGGAAACTCCATTTTGTTTTTCATAGTGGCTGGATTAATTGACTTTTCTACCCACAGTGCAGGAGAGTTCCCTTTTCTCCACGTCCTCACCAACACTTGTTATTTCTTGTCTTTTTGTTAATAGTCTTTCAGACTAGTGTGAAGTGAGACCTCATTGTTGTTTTGATTTGCATTCTCCTGATGATTAGTGGGCTTTTATATTCTTCCTTCCTTCTAAAAATATTGAGGTGAAAGATTAGGTGTTCTTTAAGGTGGTTTATTTATTTGTTTGTTAATCTCAAATGAAGTCTTCCAAATATCTTGAAATTTCAAGGAAAATGATTTAAAAGGACTCCAGGGAAACAAATTGAGGATTGCAGAAGGGAGGGGGTGGGGAAATGGTGTAATTGGGTAATGGGCATTAAGGAGGGCACATTATCTGATGAGCACTAGGTGTTATATGCAACTAATGAATCATTGAACACTACATCAAAAACTAAAAAAAAATATATATAAGTGATGTTATTGCAACTAAGCTTTGGCAACGAGCTTTGTGATATTTCAAACCAGTTTTTCTTTAGTATCTTGGGAAAAATTATCTATACAGTTTAAGGGGTACATAAAATGTTTATCCAAGTCATTCATTTGAAAAATATTCTATTATGTTACAAATTGCAAACTCTGATAGGAGCCTGGGGTCTGATAATGTTATGTAAAGTAGTAAAATGATGAAAATCATGAAAATATTCATAATTAAAATATTCTCATAATTATTTTTTTCTATTTTTTTATTATGTTCAGTTAGCCAGCATATAGTACATCATTAGTTTTTGATGCAGTGTTCAACGATTCATTAGTTGTGTATATTTCATATATTAACTGAAAACATTGGTATATTAACTTCATATTAAGAAATTCTAAATACCGGGATGCCTGAGTGGTTCAATTGGCTGAGCATCTGCCTTTGGCTCAGGTCATGTACCCAGGGTCCTGGAATCGAGTCCTGCATTGGGTTCCTTGCTCAGCGGGGAGCCTGTTTCTCCCTCTGCTTGCTGCTCCCCCTGCTTGTGCTCTCTCTCTCTGACAAATAAATAAAATCTTAAAGAAAAAAAAAAAAGAGAAATTTTAAATACCAGGGCACCTGGATGGCTCAGTTTGTTAAGCATCTGACTCTTGATCTTGATCTTAGTGCAGGTCTTGATCTCAGGATCATGAGTTCAAGCCCAGCATGGAGACTACTTAAAAAAAAAAAAAAAATTCTAAATACCTCAAATATAGTCAACATAAACATTATAAACACTAAACATGTACTAGACTTCAATATTTTTATAGTATTCAACGTTTGGAATCTAGTATGCACTAAAAATACAGTTTTTTAATTTAATTACATCAATTTCATAATTTTCATAGGATTTTGAATAATATATTAATAGGAAGAAACAGAAGTAGTTCCTGAAGTTATATTCAAATCCTAAGCGATTATACTAAGCACTTGTACTTTTGCAATTTACTAAACAATTAATGGTGTGAAATTTTTCCATTTAAAATAATATAGAAGTAATTAAGTGGCATAATAAATATGCAATCACTGGTTTTTTTAATGCCATAGTTAATAAAGTTTTTTGTCTTAATTTACTTTAACTTAATTTTATATTTTAAATTTTTATTTAAATTCCAATTAGTTAACATACAGTATAATATTAGTTTCAGCTGTACAATTTAGTGTTTCAACACTTACATACAGTCCCCAGTGTTCACCACAACAGGGGTACTTCTTAAACCCCATCATCCATCCAATCCATTTCCCACCCTCACCTCCCCTCTGGCAACTGTTTGTTTGTTCTCTATAGTTAAGAGTCTGTTTCTTGGTTTGCCTCTCCTTTTCCCTTGTGATCATTTGTTTTGTTTTTTTAAATTCCACATGAGTGAATTATATGGTATTTGTCTTTCTCTGATTGGCTTATTTCCCTTAGCATAATACTCTCTAGCTCTATCCACGTCCTTGCAAATGGCAAAATTTCATTCTTTTTTATGGCTGAGTAATATTCCACTATATACACACACACCACATCTTCTTTATCCATTCGCCAGTTGATGGACACTAGGGCTGTTTCTGTAATATGGCTGTTGTAGATAATCTGCTACAAACATTGGGGTGTGTATATCCCTTTGAATTAGTACTTTTGGACTCTTTGGGTAAATACCTCACAGTGGAATTGCTGGATCATGGGGTAGTTCTCTTTTTACCTTTTTGAGGAACCTCCATACTGTTTTCCAGAGTGACTGCACCAGTTTGCATTCCCACCAATGGTATAAGAGGGTTTCCCTTTCTCCACATCCTTGCCAACACCTGTTTTTTTCTTGTGTTGTTGATTTTAGCCATTCTGAGAGGTTTGAGGTGATATCTCATTGTAGTTTTGATCTGTATTTCCCTGATGATGAATTCAGTAAAACTTCAAGAGAGAAAATCAATGTACAAAAATCTGTTAAATTTCTATACACCAATAATGAAGCAGGAGAAAGAAAAATCAAGGAATTGAGCCCATTTACAATTGCACCCAAAACTGTAAGATACCTAGAATAAACCTAACCAAAGAGGTAGAAGATCTGTACTCTGAATACTATAGAACACTCATGAAAGAAAATAAGATGATACAAAGAAATGGAAAAACATTCCATGTTCATGGATTGGAAGAACAAATATTGTTAAAATGTCTATACTACCCAAAGCATCCTACACATTCAATGCGATCCCTTTCAAAACGCCACCAGCATTTTTCACAAAGCTAGAACAAACAATCATAAAATTTGTTTGGAAACACTAAAGACCACGAATAGCTAAAGCAACTTTGAAAAAGGGAAGTAAAGAAGGAGACATCATAATTCTGGTCTTCAAGTTATATTACAAAGCTGAACAAGTGATCAAGACATTGTGGGACTGGCACAAAAATAGACACATAGTTCAGTGGAATAGAAAACCAGAAATAAACCCACACGTTTATGGTCAGTTAATCTTCAACAAGGCAGGAAAGAATATCCAATGGAAAAAAGACAGTCTCTTCAACAAATGGTGTTGGGAAAACTGGACAGCAACATGTAAAATAATGAAACTGGACCACTTTCTTACACCATACACAATAATGGATTCAAAATTTATGGACGACCTAAATGTGAGACAGGTAACCATTAAGATCCTAGAAGAGAACACAGGCAGTAACCTCTATGACATTGGTTGTAGCAACTTCTTACTAGATGCGTCTCCTGAGGCAAGGGAAACAAAAGCAAAACTAAACTATTGGGGTTTCATCATAATAAAGAGTTTCTGCACTGTGAAGGAAATAACCAGTAAAACTGAAAGGCAACCTACAGAATGGGAGGAGGTGTTTGCAATAACCAGTAAAACTGAAAGGCAGCCTACAGAATGGGAGGAGATATTTGCAAATGACATATCTGATAAAGGATTAATATCCAAAATATAGAAAGAACTTATAAAACTCAACTCCCCAAAACAAATAATCCAATTAAAAAATGGTCAGAAGCCATGAATATATATTTTTTTTCAAAAGAAGACATCCAGTTGGCCAGCAGACACATGAAAAGATGCTCTTTAAATCATTTAACTTAAATTGTAAATTATAAAATGTTTCTCTTTTAAAATAGTTTGTGTTTTATATGCATATCTAATAAATACAATTGATATGCAAATACAGAAATTAAGTTATACAATTTACTTTTTTTTTTTTAAAGATATTTATGTATTTATTTGACAGAGAGAGAGCACAAGCAGGGGAGTGGCAGACAGAGCGAGAGGGAGAGGCAGCTCCCCACCAAGCAGGGAGCCCGATGTGGGGCTCAATCCCAGGACCCTGGGATCAGGCCCTGAGCCAAAGGCAGATGCTTTACCAACTGAGCCACCCAGGCACCCAAAGTTATACAATTTTTTTAAATATTTAACCTACCAATCAACTTAGTAAATGTTTGAATATTATTTTGATCAAATTTTTGACTCTTTCTGAAAATTATTGGAAGAAACATTTATATTATTTTATAAATATGAATAATTATAATGTCTTATTTTTCTATATTATAATCCCCAATTAAGGTTATGTAGTAAAGGATTATAAGCGAACACATTATTTGAAATAAATTTTAATACTAAATTTTTTTACATTGCTTTGAATTAAAATTTTTCATTTACAAAATTTATACATAAATATAGATTGATATGTAACAAGTATTATAGAGGGATCTCTTTTACCTTTTACTAAATTTTCTGCAATGGTAATATATGGCCAGACCACAGTACAATATTGTAACTAGGGTATTGACGTTGATACGGTGAAGTACAGGGTATTGCCATCATTCCATGGATTCCTTCTGTTACTATTTTATAGCCACATCCATTTCTCTCCAAGTCTTAACCCCTTGTTAATCCGTGGCAACCATTATCTCTTCTTCTTTTCTATTATTTTTGTCATTTCAAGAGCGTTAAATGGAATCATACAGTACATATTATTTTGGGAATTTTTTTCACTCACTTTAATTTTCTGGAGCTTCATCCAGGTTGTTACATAATATCATTGGTTCATTCCTTTTGCTGAGTAATATTTCGTGATATGGCTGTACCACAATTTGCTTAATTCTTCACTTGTTCAAAGATATGACCAGTTTTGGTGATTATGAATAATGTTGCTATGAATTCATGTACAAGTTATTGTGTCAATACATGTTTTTGTTCTCTTGGAAAATAATATACATGAGAACAATTGCTGGGCCATACAATAATTCTATATTTAGTTTTTTAAGAAACTGACACTCAGCCACATACCAAATTGAAGGCCAGAGGCAATTTAATGTTAAATTAGGATCTTCCCTCCCTGAGTCCCTTTTCCCAATCGATCTTTTTATTTTCTTTTTGAGAACTACGAATTAATGATCTCTCAAGGCTGACAAATTAATTGCCTTAGGTGGAGAATTTAGCCTCCTAGTAGTCCTACCAACCTCGACTCTGTGGTTTCTCAGTATCTATTATATAAGCTACTAACTTGACTTCTTCCATCCTCTGATTGAAAGATCGCCCAATATTTTTGGATTATAAAATAATTTCCTGCCTTGTTAGTTTGGGAGTTTTTAATTTCTTTGGTTTTGTTTTTAAGAAGTAACCTAAAATTTCTACAGCACTAAATAAAAAGGTACTACCTTTCAAAAAAAAAAAAAAAAGAAACTGATGAAATGTTTTCCATGCTGACTGTACCATGTTACATTCCAATCAATAATGTGTGAGTGATCTGGTTTGTCTTCATTTAGAAGTTTTCACTATTTTAAATTTTAGCTATTATGACATATGAGAAGTTACGTCATAGTGCTCCTTTTAGTTGCATTTCCCTAATGGCTGGTATGTCGAATATTCTCCGTGTGTTTATTTCCCATCTTCATCCTCTTTGGTAAAATGTGTATTCATGTCTTTTGTCAATATTTTAATGAGAATTCGCGCGTGTGTGTGTGTGTGTGTGTGTGTGTGTGTGTGTGTTAAGTTTTGAGCATTCTTTGTATATGCCAGATACTAGTCCTTTTCAAATATGTGGTGCAAATATTTTCTTCCAGCCAAAATTTTTAATTTTGATCAAGTCTTAATTTTTCAATGTTCCTTTATGGATTGTGCATTTGGAAGCAAGTCTAAGAAGTCTTTAGCCCTAGAACTGAAAGATTATCTCCTAGTATTTTCTCTACAATTTCTGTTGTTTTGTGTTTTATGTTTAAGTTTGTAATACATTTTGAATTAAGTTTTATAAAATGTGCAAGTTAGATTGAGGTTTATTTTTTTGTTATGTATGTCTAATTGCTTTCATAACAGTTGTTGAAAAGGCTATCTTTCCTCAAATGAATTGCATTAGCAGCTTTATCAAAAATAGGTTGGGTATAACTGTACTGGTCTATTTCTGGGTTCTCTATTCTTTTTTAGTAATCCATGTGGCTATCCCTGTCCTTAGAGTCCCCAGGCTTTATTATTATAACAGTACAAGACTAATGAGAGTGGGCATCCATGCCTCATTCCTGATCTTGGGAGGAAAACCTTTAGTCTTTCACCACTAAGTATTTTAGCTGTCATTTGTTTAGATGCCTCTTATCGAATTGAGGAATATCTCTTAATGCCTATTTTTTTTCTGTGAGTTTTTATCAAGAATGGGTGGTGGATTGTGTAAATCCTTTTTCTGCTTTGATCAACATGATCATGTGATTTTTCTTCTTTAGTCTGCTTTAATTGCTTACATTGATTACTTTTGAATATTGAACCAATCTATCTACCTACCTACCTACCTATCAATCTAGTATTTGGTAATTTTTTGTTGAGGATTTTCATATACATGTTCATGAATGGTTTTACGTGTTTTTGGATTTCCTAACATGGTAGTATTTGCTTCATAAGATGAATTAGGAAGTATTTCCTCCTCTTATATTTTTTGGAAGATATTGCAGAGAATTAATGTTAATTCTTCTTTAAGTATTGGTAGAATTCTCCAACAAAACCATTTAGGATTGGAGATTCATTTTTTGGTAGGTTTTAACTTACAAATTCAATTTATTTAATATTTACAGAGCTATTGGTTGAGTTGTGTTAATTTATGGTTTTTGAGGGGTGGTCTACTTCATCTAAGTTGCTAAGAATTATTTGTAGCTTTCCTTTATTATCCTATTAATGTATGTAGAGTCTTCAATGATATGCCGTGTTTGATTCTTAATATTGGTAACTTGTGCCTTTGTTTTTTCTTTTTCCATCTTGTTAAAGGATTGTCAATTATATTGATCCTATCAAAGAAGAAGACTTTTCTTTCATTGAATTTCTGTATTTTGTTTGTTTTTAATTTCATTGGTTGCTGTTCTTATATCTATCTTCCTCTGCTTGTTTTGGGTTTATTTTCCTCTTTTTTTTTTTTTTCTAGGTTCCTGAGAGTGGGGCTTAGATTACCCATTTGACATTCTTCCTTTCTTCTAATATGCATTGAGTACCCTAAATTTCCCTCTTAGTACTGCTTTAGCTGTGTCCAACAAATTTGGTATGTTCTATTTTTTTTAATTGAGACTTCCTCTTTTCCCTTTGGATTATTTAGAAGTGTGTCATTTAGTCTCCAAAGCATTCAAAGATTGTCCTGTTATTTTTCTGTTAGTGGTTCCATTTTGTCAGAAAATACACACTGCATGATTTCAATTGTTTTAAATTTGTTGAGGTTTATTTTATATTCCAGGATATTGTCTATCATATTTGTCTTCTATGAGTCTTTAAAAAAAAAATGTATTCTGCTGTTTTGGAGTGGAGTATTCTACAATGTCAGTTAAGAGTATGTAGATTGATGACATTGTTGAGTTTTTGTGTATCCTTGCTTATTTCTTTTATTCATTGGAACATTTTTATGATAGTTGTTTTAAAATCAGGTAATTCCAAAATCGCTGTCATCTTAGTATTGACATTATTCAGTTTTCTTATTCAAATCTTACTGGTTATTCAAGTGACAAATGACTTTCAGTTGAAACTCGGACTTTTTGTGTATTATGTTATGATCCTGTGGATTTTATTTCAATCTTCTGTTCTAGCTGATTTTTTTTTTTTTTTTTTTTTGTCACTGCCCCAACTGGGGAGGTTGAGTGCTGCCTTGTCATGGTACTGTAGAACCAGAAGTCCAAATTCCCTATTTAGCCACTTTAAAACCTGAAAGGGAGCTCCTTGTTACTGTTGGATGCTGCTGGGACTTCGAGTTCTCACTTGTCCTCTACTGATAACTCCCTGATTGGGAGGGTTTATAGTGCTTTGTTACTACTCACCATGTGGCCTATAGTGACACCACAGGGCAGGGGAGTCTCTTTACTTGTGGGCAGTGGTAAAGGTCTGTCTTTTCTTGGCCTCTGCTCAAACTACCCTGTAAGTGATGCTTCATTACTGTTGTTTCAGTGTGTATCCAGGTTCTCCATGTAATCTTTACAGATATCATGGAGTTGGAGAATCATTGTTATTGCCTAGAGGGGATGAAATTCCAAACTTCCCACTGAGCCTTCTCTGATACCACGTTTGTTGGGTGGGGGCATTGTGGTGCCTTGCTGTGAGCTACGGGGGTGCAGCTGTAGGCTTCCTTGGCCTTTGGTGGCATGGATGCCGGTGAGGCCACAGTTTGTTCTGTGTGTTTGCCTGGGGTAGAGTGGTTCTTGTTAAAAGTTTTCTGAATTACCGTGCTGCCTCTTTTTCTAGAGCAAGCTTTAGTTGGACTATTTTTTTGGTCTGTACTTTTGGTGTTTTCAGGTTGTCAGCTTCTTGTGTTCCAAGTCTGGGTTATGTAAGTCCAAACAAACAAACAAACAAAACACAGGGAACTCACTACCACATTGTTCCTTGAATCTTGAAGTCTCTAGACTGTCTGACTTATTCTCTCCACTATTCATGGTCCTCTTGTGTTTTGTTTCATGTATAATGTCCAGGATTTTTAGTTTTACGTAGCTAGAAAAATAGAAAAAAAATACATATATACCTTCTTTTTTAGATCAATATTCTCTTTACCTTGTTTTTAACAAGGGCAATTCCAGATACCATTATGACTCCAGAAAATATCAGTTTGAATATGTATACTATTATGTGTAGATTCAGGATTAAGGACAGCAAATGGATTATTGCTAATTTTTACTATTACTGAAAAATTATTAAAATTTTATGCTCCACTGATAACAAGTATCTGTATATGAAAGCCAGATTAGTATGAAATTTTATACTTAATAGATGCTTCCATATTACCAAACCGTAACTTTGCCATTATTTTTACATTAACTTGTACATAAACTTTACATTGTTTTAATTTTCTCTTCATTATCTCATTCCCTTTTTCGAATTGGGAGTATTTTCTCTTCTTTAGTGATCCAGACTAATTAATTCATTTGACAAGTTAACTCTTTAGACCTCTTCTCTATGGCAAATGAAAAGAAAACATATTCACCCTTTATTTATTCACAATTTAATAATGATGAGTATGTTGAAAAGTGAGAAATTACTGTTTTTTTTTCTTTTTTTTTTTAATATGAGACTATATGTAAACCTCCTTTCCTTATTTTACTCTATTCTTTCCCCTGTATTGGGTTTTGGTACCTTAGAATAGCAAGGCAAGGAGAGGGGGGGAAGATGGCGGAGGAGTAGGGGACCCTATTTAAACTGGTCCCCGGAATTGAGCTGGATATCTACCAGACCACTCTGAGCACCCACGAAACCAGCCTGAGATGTAAGAAGATCTGGATCTCTACAAACAGAATATCGCAGGCGGTTGGTTTTGAGGTACGAAGCGGAGAGCCGTGATTCTGCGGGCAGATATCGGAGGATAAATGGCAGCGGGAGGGTGCCGGGACGTGGGGATCCTGCACCGCCGGTGAGTGAGAGCCTCGCACGCTGCGGACAGGGCACAGCCTCGCAGACCGGTAGCATCGGGAAAGGACTTTAGGGCAGCCCCTGGGGTGGAAAACCAGACCCGCGGGGTCGCGCGCACGGGAACCGCAGCCCCCTGGACAGAAACCCAGAGCAACGGTCGCGCACACGCGAACTGCAGCCTCTGAGATGGAAACCCGGTGTGCAGGGGTCCCGCCGGTGAACTGCAACCCCTGGGGTGGAAACCCGGAGCGGCGGAGTCGCGCGCACGCAAACTGCAGTCCCCGGGACAGAACCCCAAGCGGCGGAGGCGTGCGCACGCACGGGAACTGGGAGCGGTTGGCGGTTTTAGAAGCACAAAGGGCAGAGACGTGCCCTGACCTGGAGGCAGGACTGGGAGCGCTGCGGAAGGGCACACAACCCAGGACGCTGCAGTTTATAGCAGCACGGACAGAAATGGAGGCAGTGTGGCCTGGAGAGCTCACTGAAGAACAGACCGAGGTCTCTCTGCTCTGAGGCAGAGGGTTGGAAACGGTCTCTTCTGCTCTGACTCGCAGAAGAGACGCGGAAAGCCGCCAGGGAAAGGCGCCAGAGAACAAAAGCCCCAAAGACTGATTCCCACTGAGCCCATCCCCTGCCACAGGGGCGCAGGGCAACTCCGCCTGAACAGGGTTGCCTGAGTAACAGCGCAGCAGGCCCTTCCCGCAGAAGACAGGCTGGGAAAACAAGAGGCCAGCAACCCTAAGGTCCCAAGAAAAGAGGTGCATCTTGCTTGGGTTCTGGTCAATAATTTGGACTCTATACATTCCCTCAAACACCCATCAACAGAATGACTAGGACGAGGAGCCCCCAAAACAGAAAAGACTCAGAGATTATGACTTATGCTGCAGATTTACAAATGGATGCAGATATAACCAAGATGTCAGAGATGGAATTCAGGCTAGCAATTGTGAAGACAGTGTCTAGAATGGAGAAGTCAATTAATGGCAACATAGAGTCTCTAAGGGCAGAAATAAAAGGGGAATTGGCAGAACTTAAAAATCCTATCAATGAGATCCAATCCAATCTAGATAATCTAACAGCTAGGGTAACTGAGACAGAAGAGAGAATAAGCGATCTGGAAGACAGTATAATAGATAAAAAGGGAAAAGAGAAGGCCAGGGAAAAACAACTCAGAATCCATGAAAATAGAATCAGAGAAATAAGTGACACCATGAGGCGTTCCAATGTCAGAATCATTGGAATCCCAGAGGGAGTGGAGAGAGAGAGAGGGCTAGAAGATGTATTTGAGCAAATCGTAGCTGAGAACTTCCCTAATCTGGGGAATGAAACAAACATTCGAGTCCTAGAGGCAGAGAGGACCCCTCCTAAGATCAAGGAAAACAGACCAACACCCCGGCATGTAATAGTAAAACTTGCAAATCTTAGAACCAAGGAAACCATCTTAAGGGCAGTCAGGGGGAAGAGATTCCTTACATACAGAGGGAGGAACATCAGAATAACGTCAGACCTATCCACAGAGACCTGGCAAGCCAGAAAGGCCTGGCAAGACATATCCAGGGTACTAAATGAGAAAAACATGCAGCCAAGAATACTTTATCCAGCAAGGCTTTCATTTAGAATGGATGGAGAGATGCAGAGCTTCCACGACCGGCAGAAGTTGAAAGAATATGTGACCACTAAGCCGGCCCTGCAAGAAATATTAAGGGGGGGTTCTATAAAAGGAGAAAGACCCCAAGAGTGATCTACAACAGAAATTTACAGGGACAATCTATAAAAACAACGTCTTCACAGGTAACATGGTGACAATTCATATCTTACAATAATCACTCTCAATGTGAATGGCCTAAACGCTCCCATAAAACGGCACAGGGTTGCAGATTGGATAAAAAGACAGGACCCATCCATATGCTGTCTACAAGAGACTCATTTTGAACCTAAAGATACATCCAGACTGAAAGTGAAGGGATGGAGAAGATCTATCTTCCATGCCAGCGGACCTCAAAAGAAAGCTAGGGTAGCAATTTTTATATCAGACAAATTAGATTTTAAACTAAAGTCTGTAATAAGAGACACAGAAGGACACTATATTATTCTTAAAGGGTCTATCCAACAAGAAGATCTAACAATTGTAAATATCTATGCCCCCAACATGGGAGCAGCCATCAACATAAGCCAACTGGTAACCAAAATAAAGAGTCATATTGATAACAATACGTTAATTGTAGGAGACCTCAATACTCCACTCTCAGCAATGGACAGATCATCTAAGCAGAAAATCAACAAGGAAACAGGAGCTTTGAAGATACATTGGACCAGATGGACCTCATAGATATTTATAGAACATTTCACCCTAAAACAACAGAATACTCATTCTTCTCGAGTGCGCATGGAACTTTCTCCAGAATAGACCACACACTGGGTCACAAATCAGGTCTCAACTGATACCGAAAGATTGAGATTATTCCCTGCATGTTCTCAGACCACAATGCTCTAAAATTGGAACTCAATCACAAGAAAAAATTTGGCAGAAAATCAAACACTTGGAAGCTAAAAACCACTCTGCTCAAGAATGTTTGGGTCAACCAAGAAATCAAAGAAGAACTTAAACAATTCATGGAAATCAATGAGAACGAAAACACATCGGTCCAAAACCTATGGGATACTGCAAAGGCAGTCCTAAGGGGGAAATACATAGCCATCCAAGCCTCACTCAAAAAAATAGAAAAATCCTGAATTCACCAACTAACTCTACACCTTAAAGAACTAGAGAAAAAGCAATAAATGACGCCTAAGCCACGCATTAGAAGAGAAATAATTAAAATTAGAGCAGAAATCAATGAATTAGAAACCAGAAACACAGTAGATCAGATCAATGAAATTAGAAGTTGGTTCTTTGAAAGAATTAGTAAGATTGATAAACCACTGGCCAGACTTATCCAAAAGAAGAGAGAAAGGACCCAAATTAATAAAATTATGAATGAAAGGGGAGAGATCACGACTAACACCAAGGAAATAGAAACAATTATTAGAAATTATTATCAACAACGATATGCCAATAAACTGAGCAATCTGGATGAAATGGAGGCCTTCCTAGAAACCTATAAGCTGCCAAGACTGGAACAGGAAGAAATTGACAACCTGAATAGGCCAATAACCAGTAACGAGATTGAAGCAGTGATCAAAAACCTCCCAAAAAACAAGAGTCCAGGACCTGATGGATTCCCTGGGGAATTCTACCAAAGTTTCAAAGAAGAAATAATACCTATTCTACTGAAGCTGTTTCAAAAAATAGAAACAGAAGGTAAACTTCCAAACTCATTCTATGAGGCCAGCATTACCTTAATCCCCAAACCAGGCAAAGACCCCATCAAAAAGGAGAATTTCAGACCGATATCCCTGATGAATATGGATTCCAAAATCCTCAACAAAATCCTAGCTAATAAGATCCAACAATACATTAAAAGGATCATCCACCACGACCAAGTGGGATTTATCCCCGGGATGCAAGGGTGGTTCAACATTCGCAAATCAATCCATGTGATAGAACACATTAATAAGAGGAGGGAGAAGAACCATATGGTCCTCTCAATTGATGCAGAAAAAGCATTTGACAAAATACAGCATCCTTTCCTGATTAAAACTCTCCAGAGTATAGGGATAGAGGGAACATTCCTCAAGCTCATAAAATCCATCTATGAAAAACCCACAGTGAGTATCATCCTCAATGGGGAAAAGCTGAGAGCCTTTCCCTTAAGATCAGGAACACGTCAAGGGTGCCCACTCTCACCACTGTTGTTCAACATAGTACTAGAAGTCCTAGCAACAGCAATCAGACAACAAAAATAAATAAAAGTATTCAAATTGGCAAAGAAGAAGTCAAACTCTCTCTTTTCGCAGACGACATGATACTTTATGTGGAAAACCCAAAAGACTCCACCCCCAAATTACTAGAACTCATCCAGCAATTCAGTAATGTGGCAGGATACAAAATCAATGCACAGAAATCAGTTGCTTTCTTATACACTAACAACGCAACTGTAGAAAGAGAAATTAGAGAAACGATTCCATTTACAATAGCACCAAAAACCATAAGATACCTCGGAATAAACCTAACCAAAGAGGTAAAGGATCTATACTCTAGGAACTACAAAACACTCATGAAAGAAATTGAAGAAGATACAAAAAGATGGAAAAATATTCCATGCTCATGGATCGGAAGAATAAACATTGTTAAAATGTCTATGCTACCCAGAGCAATCTCTACCTTCAATGCCATCCCAATCAAAATTCCAATGACATTTTTGAAAGTGCTGGAACAAACAATCCTAAAATTTGTATGGAATCAGAAAAGACCCCGAATTGCCAAGGAGATGTTGAAAAAGAAAAACAAAGCTGGGGGCATCACGTTGCCCGATTTCAAGCTATATTACAAATCAGTGATCCCCAAGACAGCATGGTACTGGCATAAAAACAGACATACAGACCAGTGGAACAGAATAGAGAACCCAGATATGGACCCTCAACTCTATGGTCAAATAATCTTTGAGAAAGCAGGTAAAAACATGCAATGGAAAAAAGACAGTCTCTTCAATAAATGGTGCTGGGAAAATTGGACAGCCACATGCAGAAGAATAAAACTCGACCATTCTCTAACACCATTCACAAAGATAAACTCAAAGTGGATGAAAGACCTCAATGTGAGACAGGAATCCATCAAAATCCTAGAGGAGAACATAGGCAGTAACCTCTTTGGTTACTGTGGAAAGAGCCGAGATGCCCTTCAACAGATGAATGGATAAAGAAGATGTGGTTCATATATACAATGGAGTATTACTCAGCCATCAGAAAAGATGAATACCCAACTTTTACATCAACATGGATCGGACTGGAGGAGATTATGCTAAGTGAAATAAGTCAAGCAGAGAAAGTCAATTATCATATGGTTTCACTTATTTGTGGAACATAAAGAATAACATGGAGGACATTAGGAGAAGGAAGGGAAAAATGGGCGGGGGGAATTGGAGGGAGAGATGAACCATGAGAGACTATGGACCTGAGAAACAAACAGGGTTTTGGGGTGGGGGATTTGTTAGCCCGGTGATGGGTATTAAGGAGGGCACGTACTGTATGGAGCACTGGGTGTTATACGAAAACAATGGATCGTGGATCTCTACATCAAAAACTAATGATGTATTATTGTATGGTGACTAACATAACATAATAAAATTAAAAAAAAAAAAAAGAATAGCAAGGCAAACAGGAGTCAAATGTTGACAGGGTATGTCTTGGATATTACTGATTTGGAAACAATTTATTAAAATTATGCATTTTTCAAATAATTTCTACATAATTGGCAGCTGTGTGTAATTTTCCTACATTTATTGTGAATGTTTATGTCCAGAATTCTTGTTTTCAATATTAGGTTAAACCATAGTGTTGCGACTTGAATTCATCACCTTTGTGGGAAACAAGTCAGGAAATTATATCAGAAGTTGCTCTTCAGCTGTCATAGATCATTCTGAAGAGCACAAAGTATTGCATAGAAATAGGGGCCCAGGAGCTAACTTACCTGGAAAAAGGGGAATAATAGTATAACAGAGGCTTCCACCTGCCTCTGGCTGGGCCTAGTTAAAATTTGTAAAGTGTCATAAACTCTTCAGTGAAAAAATGCTTCACAAATATAAGATACAGTTGTCCCTTGCATGTAATCTAAACAGGAACCGCCAAGAATATTCTTTCTACTACTCAATGCATGTTCATTATTTTGAGCATTGGAGCTGATTGATAATCAATTTTCTTTTTCTTTTATATTTTAAGTATATACCACTCTTATTCCCAGAGAAGAGTTTCATTTGCTTGAATCTTTTATTATTCTCCTCTGGTAAAGAGATAAGAGTTACTTAAAGTAACATGGTCCAAATGAATATTTCCATGTATTGTATTATTATGCTTGTTATTTTGCTTAACTCTTTGGTTATTGATTAATCAGTATATTTGCAGTTATTCTAAGGGAAAGAGAGGAGAGGAAACAAAATATGAAAGTGGTTTGTCTTTTGCAAGGACACATTAAATGAAAGAGTTATATTTCTTATTTTTTTTAGCTGTCTTTTCTCTGGTTGTGATAGCAATTGATATTTGTCATACATTATAAAAATGATTTTTCACTTAGTTTTTTTAAAAGACAAAATTTGGTAAAATTGTGATTAAAAATTTGATAAGATTTTCCAGTTTTAGTCATCAAATTAATGATAATAAAGTTTTTATATTTATATTATCATCTCAGCTTAAATTCTCCAACCTTTTATGGGGATCCTAGGTAAATGCAATATTTACTTAATCTATATTATAGCTTTCTGGTTGTTCTAAAGATAATCGAAATGTGTAAACCAATATTTAGAGCTGGCTTCTAACTTGTATCTGAATGGAAAAGTTTTATATTTTTATTTATAGATATTTCCTAGTTTTTGCTTTGATGTTAGAAAATATTTTATGTATTTTAATAGGAATAGTCTTGAATAAATTAAGACAAGAAACTGGGCACCTGGGTGGCACAGTCTGGTAAGCATGCAGCTCTTGGTTTCTGCTCAAGTCTGATCTCAGGGTTCTGGGATCGAGCCTCACTTCGGGCTCTGTGCTCCACAGGGAGTGTGCTTGTGTTTCTTTCTCCCTCTCCCTCTGCACCTCTGCATCTTCTCTTCTCTCTCAAATAAATAAGTCTTTAAAAAAAAAAAACAAGAAACTTTAAAACTAGGCTTATTAAAACTAAACTTACTGTAATCATTTTCCAAAATACTCATATATCAAAACATGTTGTACACTCTAATACAAAATTATATGAATTGTATCTCAATAAAACTTGAAAAAATTGATTAAAAAGTCATATACCAAGAAATTCCCAGTTATAGTAGTTTGCCTTTCATATACTGGTTAATTCATTATTGAAAATGTTATTTATTTATGAATAAATGCCTTAATTCCTTGAATCTTACTTATTTTAGGAGGATTTTGTTTTGTTTTATTTTCATAAAGAACTAAAGAGTTACTAAGGATAGACAACATGTTTATCCAAGGTAGTATATCCCAAACAATTTTTGCAGAACATTTAATGGTGATGGAAGCTCCAAATTTAGAAATTTATTACATGAAGGCCACAACAATGTCAAGGTTGTATCATCTTGAAAATCATTGCTTACCTGAGGTTGGTATGCTGTTTTTATAAAGATAATAATCTTCTAATAAATAACAGTAACAAATAAATTTGACCATAATTCACCTATCTCATTTTCCTGTATTCTTTGTCACTATTTCCTTTTACCAATAACTTCTTACTCCTCCCTTTTTTCTCCTCTTCTTACTTCTCATAAAAAAAGAAAAAACAACCCACTTTATTTAAACTAAAGTGCCTTGTTTCCTTTTCAATATAACATATATCTTTAGCTTTCCAGATAATCACTTGAGAGAGCCAGGGACATATATATATATATGTATTTTTTAAAGATTTTATTGATTTATTTGAGAGTGAGTGAGAGAGAGAGAGAGAGAAATGGAGCAGGGAGAGGGGCAGAGGGAAAGGGAGAAGCAGACTCCCCACTGAGCAGGGAGCCTGGCATGGGGCTCCATCCCGGGACTCCAGGATCATGACCTGAGCTGAAGATAGATGTTTAACCGGCTGAGACACCCAGGCACCCCAAGATACCAAGGACATACATTTTAATAATATGGCATGACGTTGCCCAAAGTAGAGAATCTAGATGAGGACATGTTTGCCAGGTTCTGACACCAACACATTATTCTTGCTTTTGAGCTATTCTTCCAATAAAGCTTTGTAGAATTTATTGACAGTCTTGCCTTTTTTTTTTTTTTTTAGATTTTATTTATTTATCTGACAGAGAGAGACACAGCAAGAAACGAACACAAGCAGGGGGAGTGGGAGAGGGAGAAGCAGGCTTCCCGCAGAGCAGACAGCCCGATGCGGGGCTCGATCCCAGGACCCCGGGATCATGACTGAGCTGAAGGCAGACGCTTAATGACTGAGCCACCCAGGCGCCCCGACAGTCTTGCCTTTTGAAGGCTCTTTCTTCCCTTCATCTGTTTCTTCTGTGGTTTAAACACCCATCAAGGGGCGCCTGGGTGGCTCAGTCGTTAAGTGTCTGCCTTCGGCTCAGGTCATGATCCCAGGGTCCTGGGATCGAGCCCTGCATCGGGCTCCCTGCTCGGCCAGGAGCCTGCTTCTCCCTCTCCCACTCCCCCTGCTTGTGTTCCCTCTCTAGCTGTCTCTCTCTCTCTGTCAAATAAATAAAATAAAATCTTTAAAAAAAAAAAAACACCCATCAAAATTCATCAATGTCCATTGTTAAGTTTAGGTTATTACAGAATATAATTTTGAGATTATAAAAAAGTATATTTTTCAGTCATTTTCTCATTGTGCTCCATTTTAGAATAGGTAAAAATATGTGCAGTATTATAATGTGTTAATTTGAAATTATTGTCAGTATATTTTTACAGCCATCATAGTGACATGTCTGTATCTATTTTGGTTGAACACATATGAGAGGAAATAAAAAATATGAGTACATTTTTAGTAAAAGCTAAAACTTTGAGTGTTTTTAGTATTTCTACACCTATTAGAATAAACTAAATAACCTTTAAATGTCTTTCAAAAAACCATTGAACCTTTTTTTATTCCCCAAAATAAGGAATAAGGACATCAGAAACTTACCCAGATTCCTCAAAATGATGTTATTTAATTCAGTTCCAATTTGTGGTAAAGAAAAGAGGATGGTTGAACACTAAATTGGGTCAGAGGGTGTACTGATAATATTTAGAAAAATACTTTTGCCTACATGTTTGAATCTTAATATAAATGACTTAGGAAAGTGGTAACGAAGTATGGGCTGTGGGTCTATACCAGTGTGCTAACTGCTGGTTTCCAGTGTGTGACAAGGCAAGAGGAACTCTCTGGAGAAACTTTTACAGCAATTTATTTGTTTTAATATCCAAACATATGATCAGTGGACTTGTTTTGCTGAGAGGGGTACATTTTATGAAATAATTGGTTTATGATAGATTGCATTAAAAATATCTTTCAGTACAGATAGTCTGTAAAATGTTACTCTAGAAAGTAATCCTCCTGAGGCACCTGAGTGGTTCAGTCCATTAATGTGTCTAACTCTTGATTTCCACTCAGGTCATGATCTCACGATCACGAGATCGAGCCCATGATCATGAGATCGAGCCCGGGGTCAGACTCTGCACTCAGTGGGGAGTTTGCTTGAGATTCTTTCCCTCTCCCTCTGCCCCTCCCCTAGCATGCACGTGCTCTCTTTTGAACAAATAAATAAAATATTAAAAAAAATAAGAAGGGAAGTAATCCTGTTGTTTGGCTTAATTGTTTTCTGTATGGTTATATTTGAGAAAATTTAGAAAAGGGTCCCTTAATGTTAATTAAAATGATAATAGATGTTTAAAAATAATTAAGCCAGGGGCACCTGGGTGGCTCCATTGGTTAAGCTTCTGTCTTCAACTCAGGTCATGATCCCAGGGTCCTTGGATTGAGTCCTGCCGCGCCAGGCTCCTTGCTCAGTGGGGAGTGCCCCCCTCCTCTGGCTCGTGCTTGCTCTCTCTCTCTCTCAAACAAATAAAATTTTTAAAAAAATAGTTAAACCAAATTCCATTTTTTTTCACTTTAGAGAAAGTGTATATAAATATAATGGATCATCCGGTTTTGTGCTTAAGTTGGGTCTACTCCATAAATGAGGCATATGGATTATGAACTTTGGTGAGGGAGATCGTTTTGGGGGAAATTTTGACTGCTGAAGTAATAGGTCAAACAGAATCAGGTTGATCATATGTTGATGGTAGTGCAGTGCAGTGAAGGCTTTCAAGAACATTAATTAATTTTTTTTTAAATGAGAGACACATTTTAGGCAACTGTTTCAATTAGCTGTAGAGTTTGGGCCAAGTTGCTTAAAGATAGGATTTTTTATTTCTCCTAAAATGAGTCATCCAGACACAGGGTATGGAGGCTGGTATGGTTTTATAGGACTCAGCTTTTCTTTTGTCCTTATGTGTGACCTTCATTCTCATGCTTGCAAATGGTCACTGGAGTACCAGTCACCATATTCTGGCTGGAAAAGGAGAAGGACCAGAAGCAAAAGGCACCTGTCATCGAGGACTGCCATTCATTTTGGAGATTATCGAGGTATTACACTCAAGAACTTACTCATGTTTCATTAGAAAAAATAATGCTTTGTATTCTTCCATATCTGAAAGAGTGGGAGTGTAATTTCTTTTTAAGATGAGAACAGGGCTTCTGCTAAAAGAAGTGGAGTTATGTTAGTAAGGAGGAAATAGAGAATGGATATTGGGTAATTACCCAGCAATCTCTGCCATAGCAATTGTTGATATTTTGCAGTTGAACATACTTGGAGCTCTAGACATCTGAACTGCTTTTGTCTTCAGAAAGGCAGCAAATTTAGATAAAATTTTGTTTGGAGTCATCTGTGTCTGATCCTTATGGTCTTGCAGTACTTTATTCTTCTGACAGTGTTCTTATTGACACTTTTTTTTTTTTTTGGTCTCGCTAAGTGCCTTATTCTTTGATAAAATGATACAGATTGAAAAATTCTGTGAAAGAACCACTTTGAATTAAAACAGACCATTTGAATAGAGAAACAACATTCTGTTCAGAAAATTAATAAGGCCCAATCTTTGTTTGGATCCTTTTCCAGTAAAATGTTCTATTCATTCACATTAATATGTCTTAATGAAAGTAATATGGCTCAGTACTTAATGTTATTAACTGTGGTGAATATTCATACTTCTGAGGCGAGTTTAGGCACAGATAATTGGATATATAGGTAGTATAAAGTAAAATTTAAAGGCTCTGTAATTTATAGGAGGCAAAAAGCATATTAATTTAATTCAGATATTATTACATTTTAATGTGACTATAAATAGAAATCCTATGTCATACATTTCAGTAGTTTCCTTGATTTAAGATGTGGTATTACGGTTTTCCTTGGCTTTATAGTTCTCAAAATTCATAGCTTAGATAATAATTATTGTGTTAAGGATGTAGGTACAATTCATTTATGATATATGCTGGTAGATTTTTAGAATCATGACTATATTTATTTTTGTATTTTCAGAGAAGTAAGATATATTTAAATATTTTAAACAATATTTTCTTTGTTTTTACGGCTTTAGATCTGGTGTGGTGTGATTACACAGTTAAAAATTTTAAGGACCACATTTCTATTCTCCATTTTTTTCTGCCATGATATCTTTTACATTAGGGAGCTTCACTATGTGAGTGTGCATTAGATTTACTAACTAGTAATCTTAAAACATTCTGGCTTCCTTAAATAACATTGGTTAGTGTTTCTTCACAGATATTTTTATCATGGCAAATCCTAGAATAATAATAAAATATTTCCACTGAACAAAAGTTTAGAGATTAGTTCAAAGTCTCATTTTTATAGGTAAAGAAACAAAAGGAAAGATGAATTTTATCCAAGGTCAAAAAAAGCCATTTACTTGGTGAGGTGAATTAGAACTTCTTTCTTTAAATCTTTCCTTTTTTATCACCTGTCTCAAAGAAATTTGTACACCAGATAAGAAGTCCCACTCTAGTTATTTTAGAATGCTATTGGAAGACCTATATTCAATTTTTAGCTTTGTCTTCTAGAACTGCATAACCTGGGGCAAAATACTTGTCTGTTACCAGTTTTCCATAAAACTGGCAAATGCCATCTGGCTAACAAATTAACATAATTACTGTGAAGATCAATGAGATGCATGTGAAAAACACTAGAGGTCTAATAATAGTATCAACAAGAAGAATCATTTATTTTTTATGGCACTTTATTATTGCTCTAGTGCCTTACTCATTTGACCTGCTTATTTTTCTTATATTGTATACAGAGAAATCATGAGAAATATTTCTATACACTGTGATGCCAAATACAAGTAGGAAAATTTACCTTATGATTTCAGCATGATTTAATTTATGACTATTAATTTTAAAAATTGATTAAAATTGATTTATATAATATGATCTGCAGTATCAAATAACTAAATATTAGGAACTTTAGTAAAGTCATCTGATGCTAGATAGTTCCACAAATATGACGGATAATCATGAGTCAGAATACCTTGATGGTACTGTCTTTAGTATCTATTTTCCAGATAACAAAAATATAATGTGCTGCTGAGAGAAGTATCTCTTGTATATTTGTGGCTAAATACCATTCACAGTTTTATAATTAGATATGAATTTTTTTCAAATGATCATTAATTCTTTACATCATCTTTCTTGGTCTTTAAAATATCTATTTATCCTTCAAGGTCCCAATGAGGTACTACCATGTTTGAGAATCTTTTCCTGACTTATCTTTTAATTTGTATAACTTTTAAAAAATTTTAATTCCAGTGTAGTTAACTTACAGTGTTTACATACAATGTTATATTAGTTTCAGGTGTATAATACAGTGATCCAACAATACCATATAGTACTCAGTGCTTATCAAGATAAATGTATTCTTAATGCCCTTCAACTATTTCACACATCCCTTAATTTATATAACTTTGATAACTTGTAAAGGATATACTAGAAAATTTGTCCCAACAGAAGCAAATGTAGTTAGTTATTGCTTTATATATTCATGTCTTTCCATACTTGAAAGAGAAAAAACATCAGATTTTAGTGTGTGTGTGTGTGTGTGTGTGTGTGTGTGTGTGTTGGGGGTGAGGAGTCTTCTGAATCTTTCATTTAAAGTAAACGTTAGAGTCTCAAGAGTTTAAATGGATCTATAACCCTTTTATGCAGTATTCACCTTAGTATCTCTAAAAAGATAACCAACGGGGTGCCTGGGTGGCTCATTCGTTGGACGTCTGCCTTCGGCTCGGGTCGTGATCTCAGGGTCCTGGGATGGAGCCCTGCATCGGGCTCCCTGCTCGGCGGGAGGCCTGCTTCTCCTTCTCCCACTCCCCCTGCTTGTGTTCCCTCTCTCACTGTGTCTCTCTCTGTCAAATAAATAAATCTTTAAAAAAAAATAAAAATAATAAAAATAAAAAGATAACCAACTAGAATATCTTCAAAATGTCTTCCTTAAAACATTTTTAGATATTTGGCTTTTTCTAAATAAAAA
The DNA here is from genome assembly GCF_964656455.1 of Halichoerus grypus. Classification (NCBI taxonomy): domain Eukaryota; kingdom Metazoa; phylum Chordata; class Mammalia; order Carnivora; family Phocidae; genus Halichoerus; species Halichoerus grypus. Next base: position 48,825,037 of record NC_135714.1, read on the forward strand.
ATAAGATTTTTTTTATTTCTAGTATATTTGATTTCTTATTATGTATTTTCAGCTAAGATTGTGACAAACATATGTCATTACTATGCTTATCAGTATATACTAACTTATTCCCAAACATAACATGTTTATGCATAAACACAGATAAGACAAAATGGAAGTATTATGGAGCATCTTATTTTATACTTGGTTATATTATATACTAAGGTTTCCAAGATATTTTCTGTAAACATGAAAAAAAAAGAAAACAAAATTAGTCCAAGGTATTTTTAGGTAGGATATGCAGATAAATACTTGATGCTAATTTAAATGCTTTAGAATATCTAATTCATTGATATTGTAAAGATTTTTAATAAGGTATGGTAGAGCTATCTTACTGTCTTATTAATTAATAGTAATCTGTCAACACAGTTTTCACTTGCATAAAATTTTTGGTAATGTGATATTATTCTTCATGAATAGTTTTAGGAATTTATATATTCTTAATATCTGACTTATACATAAAAGAATATATATATGAATGTTAAATATATATACACACACACTTAAGAACAGTTAGGTAGAAATTATGAGTTGTTATCGTGGTTTGGCAAAAAAAAGTTAGGTTATCAGATAACAGAAAAACTAACACTTTTCAGAAATTTTAAGAAAAATATAGGTGAAACAAATTAATTTTTAGCCTTAATATTATGAAGAGGTATTTCTAAGGGCTCTACATTTTATGAGTTTTGTCATTAATTTTGGTGTGAGGGGTTAAGACTTTTTAAAATTGAGAACTGGATTGAGTTTTGAGATTACACAAACTATAGCTTATCTGAGTCAGTTACTCCCTAAATTTTACAATTTGACTTACCTGGCTTACATAGTATTTCTGTGGAGTTGAGGATTCTAAGGAGATGGATGTTGGAGTTGAGAAGCAACTACCCTAGTAAAACAACCAGAGAGGCAATGATCATTTCAGTCAAGAAACAGAATTGTTAAAATTCTGTTGGGTAAGTGAAAGAAGAGTTGGGTTGAGACTCAGGGAATAGCATGGGCAAAGTAGGAGGTCATGAACATTTATGACATTTCAGGGAATGTGAATCCAGTTTGGAGAAGATTTGTGAGAGATGATCTGGAAGATAGATTGAGGTTGTATTTTGGGAGTTATTGAATGCTATAGTAGTATGTAGTCATCTGAGACTTCATAAAAGTATAGGGAGAGACCATTTCAAATAGGCCTTTCTGGCAGTGGTGTGGAAGATAAGTTAAGAGCCAAATGAGTTCACAAGAACTTTCAACTTGTGGAATTATAGAAATAAAAGGAAGGGGGTGGTGTTAAGAGGTATTTTGGAATCAGTTTAAAAGAATTCAAATGATAAGGTGAGGCTGAAGAATGTATAAGAAGGACGTCTCCAACATTCTAACAGAATTTATAACATGGCAGACTGGAAGACCAGTGATGCGATTTTAATAGATTGAAATCACAGGGAATGTAAGAGTTGAGGTTACTAGGAGAGGGCAATTAATGGTTGTAGGATGTTTAAATTTTGTAAGACTTGCTGAAAATATTGGTTGTGTTTGTTGTTCCTGATGCAGTTGGAAATGCATTGTTTTGGAACTTAGAAGCAAGGCCAAAGTTAACTTGAGATAAGAGCTGGGCATAATATATATATAGTAGCCATAAGCCAAAAAAGGATTATAGAGTAAGAACATGTTTAGGGGCACCTGGGTGGCTCAGTCGTTAAGCATCTGCCTTCGGCTCAGGTCATGATCTCAGGGCCCTGGGATTGAGCCCCACATCGGGCTCCCTGCTCCACGGGAAGCCTGCTTCTCCCTCTCCCACTGCCCCTGCTTGCGTTCCCTCTCTCACTGTCTCTCTCTCTGTCAAATAAATAAATAAAATCTTTTTTTAAAAAAAAGAACATGTTTAAAAATGGGACTTTGATGAACACTTCCATTTAAAGAAGTAATAGAGGATGAGGTGTCAGTGAAGGAAGCTGAGAAGGATTAATATTAAATAGGGAGTTAAGAAGGGGACACAGAAGGGGAGGACAATGGGGCAGAAAGATAGTACTGAAGAGAATTTTAAGAAAAACAACAGGGACGCCTGGGTGGCTCAGTCAGTTAAGCAGCTGACTCTTGATTTTGACGGAGGTGAAGATCTTGGGGTCCTGGGATGGAGCCTGGCATCAGGCTCCACCCCCTGTGAGGAGTCTGCTTCAGGATTCTCCCTCTCCCACTGCCCCTCCCCCTGGTCGCTCTCTCTCAAATAATTAAGTAAATCTTTAAGGAAAAAAAGGAAAAACAACAATGCCAAAAGTTATAAAAGTTAGGTCTGATAAAGGCACGGCTTTATGAACATATAGTTCCTATTTACATATTGAAATGTAGTAATATACAACATTCTGGGTAAGTGTTTATTTGGGAGCATAGGAGATAAAGGGAATTGGACCTTGACAATTTTAAACTGAGACGCAGCAAGGGAAATTGTGTTGCCCATGACGTACTTCTAGTAAATGGCAGTGTAAAGACTCACATCTGTATCTAATGAAACACAATCCTAATTTTTGTTTTCTGTTGTGTCTTGTTGTCTCTCTTAAAAAAGGAAGTATGGGTAGAAAGCAAGCTGAAAAGTTAAAGGTGAGGAAGAATGAAGCATACATTAAGTAAACTGGTGGGGAGGAAAGGCCTTGGGGACTGTAATGTTAATAATTATGTGGGTTCATGTATCATATATCTTTTAATATATTCCCAGGTAATTTTATAATAAATGTAACTGAAGTGGATTTTATCCTCACCACTGCTGTTTAAAGTTGGGAAGAGTGATTTTGGAGTTTCATCGCCTTATTGCTTTTATTTTTGAACATAAGAGGTAGCTCTGTGAATTCTCATGTACACGTTTATAAAAGGCCAATAAATGGTTAAAAACAGTTACTAAAATTTTGTAGGCAGTATGATTTAAGAGATTAGGGCAATAGCTTTGCCTAAGTATTGGATATTCAGAGACTCAGGTTATCTATCATAAATTACAGTTCAGAAATATGAATTGGAAATAGTCATTTTAATTAGGAAGATACACTTGGAAATGGAGTAATTTTTTTAAGGTAATTTCCTTGGTGTTTTACTGATTGCTTGAATTTATTTACCACACAGACGTCACAATAAAATAGGTATTTATGGGGTAGTTTTTAATTAGAGATAATGGCTTGTAGAGCTGAAGTGATGAATCATTTTATCCATATATTGGCTTAAGTGGCTTTAGTGAAAGATGATCCCATTGACAGCTTTGGAGTATCCTAACTGAATGCTTTGTCTTCTGAAACACAACAAAATCTGTCTAACATTTCAGTTTATATTCAAAAGCTTGACATCAACAGTGAGATACAAAGATAATCAAAATATTAACATATCTTTGGAAACAAACAGGTAATTTTGCCTTTCATCATAACTGAAGCACTTTATAAATTAATAGAAAAATAAGTTATATGGCTACATATTTCTAAATGTAAATGGGATTGGAAGGGAATCAACCAGCCTTTTCAAATTTATGAGCGTGAGTGCAATAGTCTCGTTGATGAGATGGCTTCGCAGGTATGAAGGATATGTCATTCAGAAGGACACATTGATTCGCGTTAGTTCTTTTCTGTTTGTTTGCATTTAATTATGTCCTAAAAGGATTGGTATAGAGAATAAAATATACATGAACTAGCACTTCTGATTTATAAAATATACCAATGACATTTCAATTTAGAGTACAACCTCTGTAGGGAGAGTAAGACTGTACATGCAACTTGCATTAACAATATTGAATTCAAGTGAAAATTTATTCCTATTTCCCATTCTTTTAGCCAAGTTATTTTATTCTTACTGAAATGTACATTTTAACAATGCTTGTACTTAAAACCCGCAATCAATAAAACTGAGATATGAAAATAAATACAACTTGAGAAATTTATATACTTAATTTCATTCTTTGTTCATTCCTTATAAAGGTGGTATTTCTCAATGTCCCTTAGATAATACAGAATTAAGAAATTGGATTTAACACTAACTCACTATGCATATTAAGATTTTTCTTGTGAATGTACCCCATATCTGATATGTTGATGTCAGAGTGTCTTTCACTGAGTATTTTGATACTAAGGATAGCAGAGGTTTAGTGACAACATTAGAACCACGAGCTCAGGAAAGCCTCCAGGTGCTGTTAAAATAATGATGAGTCTTAAACAGTTGTTTCAAGCTTAGTGTCTTTCCTGTTCAAATAATCATTAATTGCTAATATCCATTCTCCTTCCATAAGTCTTGGCCTTTTCCCAAAAGTTTGAGATGCCAGTGTAAGATAAACTGGCCCTCTAATTTTAAGTCACTTGTCATTATAATCATTATTATCATCACTTGTAACCAAAGAAAAGAGATGAATTGGGATGCAGCCTCTGTATAGTTTCTGTCAATTTAATTTTAAACAGTCTGCCTTGGTGAGGAATCTGAGGTAAATTGTATGGACCGTGAAATAGGATCTTTAAGATGCTTTAAGCAATCCCTCTATAAAACAAGACCAGTAGATGTGAGGGCCATCTGGCATCAGCATCTGTCCCCCTTCCCCACACTTGCTGCTCTCACTGGATAGTAGGCACCCTTTCCTTTGTCAGGGGAAGTGGTTGTCTTTTCAGAGGCCAAACGCTCAACAGAAGATGGCCTACTGACATAGAGGACAGCTGTTTTTTAGGAGTACTCAGTCTTAGCTAACGGACCAGTTTGCTACCACTTCTAACAAGTTCCTTTGACCTCAAACCGTTCTAAAGTTTGGTGTGTTGCACAGAGACCAAACCTAAATATCAACAGAATGAACTGGAATATGACAGATTTCTGTTGTAAAATCATCATATCAAAAATGATTAGGGGAGGGGGGTGGGGGGATGGGTTAGCCCGGTGATGGGTATTAAAGAGGGCACGTTCTGCATGGAGCACTGGGTGTTATATGCAAGCAATGAATCATGGAACACTACATCAAAAACTAATGATGTAATGTATGGTGATTAACATAACATAATACAATTTAAAAAAATGGAATAAAATGAAAGCAAGAAAATCTGAAAAGACAGATTAATATTAAATGTTCCTCAGGCCGGAAGGCATTTGAAGTCACAGTATTGATGTCAATAATACCTTATAATGTACTTGTCTAATAGAGTCTTATAATATTTTAAAAATAACTTAAGCCCTTAATAAAATATAATAATATCAAATACCTTCTGTCCTAGTGACTATGGGTAAGTTAATAATTTTTTTTTCTGCTGTAGTTTCCTTATAATTAAAAAGGAGATAATAGTACCTACTTCATAGTTTTGTTATGGTGAGTGAGTCAATATATGTTGAGTGTTCAGAAGGGTTCTAGCACAGAGTAAGTTAAATATTTGCTATTATGTTTTAATCATTAATAATAGCAAAGTGAACCTACTGGGCTTTCTTGGAGCCTTTTGTAGAATCCCTTGCTTTGTTTGACATACGTAAGTCATCGATTTTTCCCCTGAAGAATTAGTGCCAGACTAAGTTCTTGATACTGGATTATTTCAAAATATAATTGAAATTGTACTGCCCTACATTTATGATTCTGTGAATGTCATACATTTTTATTTGTCAGAATTCTAAAGATAAGAACATTGACTCTTTTCAGTCAAGTTATTATGTCATATTAATCTGGTTGTGACTGTTTTGCCATGAAATATTTCTTCTATGCTCATCCATTCTTTTTTTTAAATTTTTTATTGTTATGTTAATCACCATACATTACATCATTAGTTTTTGATGTAGTGTTCCATGATTTTTAATGCATTTTATATCTATATATTGCCCATCATGCAAATAAGAGTATAAGGCAGGCTTTAACTTTCAAAAGGCAAGAGAAACCTGATAAGTAACAAGTACATTGGACTCTCTCCTAATCCTAAATTAGTGTTGCAAGTGTCTCAATAATTATGATACTTTTCTTACTTAAACTTGGTGTTTTTGCTGTTTCTGGTGCTTCATTTAGGCATATAGTTAATAATTGCTTAAAGTTCAGCATAAGGATATGCTACAAACCAATAGTCCTTATAATGGCTATTTTAACATTTAGAAATAGAAGTTCTCAAGCAAACTGTGTAGAATAGAGAAATGAAATGATTATTTTACTGCCTTCTAATGATGCCTGTTTTTCATTATAATGCTATTTAGTGTCTCATGTGTATTTGTTTCATTTTATTCTGTACTCATTATATACGAAAACTGCATCACCTGCATTATTCCCTTTCCAGTTGTCAGCCCACAATAGATTGCTCATCACTTAGGAGGAATTCAATGAAATTTTGTTAAATATATCAATAAATACACATTATATAAGATGTTTAGATACTGTATTACATGGTGAAGTGTTTACAAAGGCATGACTTTTGATAATTTGTAGTTTCATGATTGTGCATATTTTTTTAATTCTCTATTAGGCCACCTCTTCTCCCTATGTTGCAAAGTATGATGGATAATTTCCAGTCTCATCTTCCTTAAGTCTCAGTGGTATTCAAGGTATTGAATGTCTCACTTCTTCCTGAATTCTCCTCCTTTTTTAATGTAATGAACCAAATTATGTCTCTTATATTTCCTTTTCAGTTGGAGGCAATGCTGTGTGATTTTCCTCCTCTACCTGTTAGTAAATACTGAGTTCACTCTTTTGGTTTTCTATCCTACTTGACCTCTTTTTTTTTTTTTTTTTTTAAAGATTTTATTTATTTATTTGACAGAGAGAGACAGCGAGAACAGGAACCCAAGCAGGGGGAGTGGGAGAGGGAGAAGCAGGCTTCCTGCTGAGCAGGGAGCCCGATGTGGGACTTGATCCCAGGACCCTGGGATCATGACCTGAGCCGAAGGCAGACGCTTAACGACTGAGCCACCCAGGCGCCCCTATCCTACTTGACCTCTTAACATTCCTTTTCTGTAAATACTGACTTTATGCCCCTGACTCACAAATTTAAGGACTTTTCTTTATAGCTCCAGACTCCTATATTCAGCTGCCTACTTGACATCTCAACTTGGATGACTCCTAGGCTTCTCAAAGTTAATATTTTAAAAAGGTTTTTAAAAAAGATTTTATTTACCTATTTGAGAGAGAGAGAGAAAGCATGAGCAGGGGGAGGGGCAGAGGGAGATGGAAAAGCAGACTCCCTGGTGAGCAGGGAGCCAGATGCAGGGCTTGATCCCAGGCAGTCGCTTAACCAACTGAGCCACCCAGGCACCCCTTAAAAAGATTTTTTAAAATCTCTCTCTGCCTCTGAAACTGTTCTACTTACCAGGCTGCCCTATATTATTAAATAAGACTTTCATCCTGCCAACAACTTTTGAATTATTCTTGATATCTCTGTCTTCCCCCAGAAGCTACTATTTCATCAGGTCCTGATAATCAGACCAAAATATGTCTCAGATGGATCCAATGTTCATTTTATTCCTAAATACTGTTGACTTCGTACATGCCCCACCTAGTTTTCTGATTTAGTCACCTTACTAGAATGCCAGCTTCTTAAGAGCAGGGATTAGATATGTTTGGGTTCTTGTCATTTTTTAAGTGATAGATCAGTACGTGGCTCACAGTAGGTGTCAGAAGATATTTCAGGAATGAATGGGTTGATGGGGGTTTCCTGGAGGAGCTTCTTTTATAATCACTGATAAAGGATACCTTGATAATGATGTCAGCCACAGCAATGGTTGGATGATTTGCTGGCAAATCTTGTGCTAATTGACCCTGATATTATTTGTGGTAAATTCAAATGACCTTTTTAATGAAATCTTTCTTCAACTTTGACACTATGGTAAGTTTTGGTAGAAAGATTCATGATTTAGATCAAAGCAGTGTTGCAAGTACAATGTGTATATATATATATATTTTTTTTCTAAGATTTTATTTATTTATTTGACAGAGACAGCGAGAGAGGGAATGCAAGCAGGGGAGTGGGAGAGGGAGAAGCAGGCTTCCCGCTGAGCAGGGAGCCCTATGCAGGGCTCAATCCCAGGACCCTGGGATCATGACTGAGCCACCCAGGTGCCCCAAATGTGTATATATTTCTTTAATTCCAAATATATGTTATCTAACTATGAAATTCCATGTATTCAAATAGTAATAAAATGAAATGGTATTCTGATTTTAGTCCTTTGTTTCTGAAGTCAGAATAGATAATGGACACACATAGTATAGTTTTTTTCTATAAAACTATGAATGAAAGCTTAATGATTATTGTGAATCCTGCTTTTTACAACTGTTCTCAAATTTGGGATGTAATAATTTTGAATCAAGAATAGTACTTTATACTACTGCTTTTAATGAATATTTAGCTTCTTATTCATTGAGTAAGTTCAAAATTAACTAACGTTCATCAGCTATGCCAGTTTTAGAGTTTTTGGTTAGAGCTGATTTTAAAACATTCAGCTTGGTTTAACTGATATAAATTGTAAAAATTTGAGACTTGTAAAATAAAAGATGTACATATCATCACTGTAATTTTTGAAACCAAATGTACTTTGCAAATATTTTCACATATTAATGAATATTTTATAAAATTGATTCATACGGTAGTATGGCCATTGAGCTTTAAAAATATCAGTTTTTAGGAGATAGTTTTCAAACATTAAATTGTAGAACATAGAATTCATAATTCCATTCATTATAGATGATGTTGAAGTAAAAGCAAAGTAAACCACAATTTTATTTTTAGTTGTTTTTAAAGATTTATTTACTTGAAAGAGAGAGAAAGAGCATATGCAAGCAGGGGGAGGGACAAAAGGAAAGAAAATCAAGCAGACTCCCCGCTGATTGTGGACCCTGACAATGCAGGGCTGGATCCCATGACCCTGAGATTACAAGCTGAGCCAAAATCAAGAGTCTGAGGCTCAACCGACTGAACCACCTAAGTACCGCTAACCCACATTTTTAATGTCAGAACAATTTTGTTTTGTTATATTTCTTCAAAATATTTTATGAGTAATACATATGGTTATATGTGATTATTATAATATTTTGGTGAATCTTTAGGATTTGACCATTTAAATTTGATATCCTTTACACAAATACAACTATTGTTTTTTTATGGAGGGTGTAGTCCGTAAAATTAATATTCAGTCATTGACTTTGCCATTTATTTAGTTTTCTTTCATGATTCAAGTATTTTTCATTGTTTTAAAAGGAGTTCATCCTTACTAATAAGAAAGAAAAATAATAGAAAACAGAGAGAGTAAAAAGTAGAGGTCCCTTTGTAATCCTCTGCTTAAATTTCAACTCCTACCAGACATTTATGAATTCTTCATAAATATCTTCAGTTTTCCACAGCAATATATTTCTTGATGAATGTGTATGTGCCCATTTTCAATGTGAAAATGGAAAGGTTGGTTCAGGTTTCTATATATAGACTTGACAAGTTATTTTGTCTGTATTCTATTGTCTATATACTGTCTCATTCTAAAATATGTATTAATTTAATTCTCACCATCTCCTCTGATCAATGCATAATCCACATGTTTATCTCTTACCCAGACATCTGTTTTAGCCTCTTGTCCGGTCTTCCACTTCTTCTGTTGTCCCCTGACAGTCCATTCTCTATAAAATGGCCCGTGAAATCATCCCGAAAGGTAAAACAAATCTCATCACTTCCCTGCTTTGAACTTTCAAATTAGAAATAACTAATTAGGGGTAATAAGAAGAATAGCTAATTAGTTATTTTGGGGGGGTCCAAATTAAAGTTATCATTGGGATATTAATCTTCATTGTGTCAGTTTTATTTGTAAGTAGTCACTTTTGTAGTAGTCACCATTACAAAATCTTAAAGATCTCAGGATAATAATTTTTAATATTAGACTATGTCAGATATTTCTAGGAATATTTCAGGATTCATATTAAAATCCTTAGGAACACTGGACCATTTAATATTCCTTTCCATGTTTACCCAACCAAGAGCATTGCCTGTGTATTACAGATTTCCCATTGCAGGCTATTCTTACGTCTAAACTGTTCTCTTATATGTCTGTCTGTCAGCAGTTTGTATATTGTAAAATGTTAAGAGTCTATTCTTGGGCCATTTATTTTTAAAGAGGTTGTAAAACATTGTTTACATAGAATATAGGAAATACCTTTGCTAGATCAAAACAATTCAATCTTAGGCAAGATTAGGTGAGAAAGGGACGCCTGGGTGGCTCAGTCGGTTAAGCGTCTGCTTCCACTCAGGTCATGATCCCGGGGTCCTGTGATCGAGTCTTGCATCTGGGTCCTTGCTCAGCGGGGAGCCTGCTTCTCCCTCTGCCTGCTGCTCCCCCTGCTTGTGCTCTCTCTCTTTCTCTCTCTGATAAATAAAATCTTAAAAAAGTTCAAGAAGTATTTGAAAATATTCTTATTTACATTTATGACATTCTCATATGAAAAAAATGCACTTTATTATCAGCTTACACGTGGATAGGGATCTATATCAGCTTCATAGTTATTTGTTTTTCTTTATGAGTGCCTCAATTTTAATAAGGACAAGGAAATCGAGTGTTGTGTCCATATATGTGTTATGTGTGTATTCATTCATGTGCATATGCTTGTCTGGTAATAAATGTGTAAACTTATATTCCAAGGTTTTCCATGTATAGTGATGAATATACATACTCTTTTAATTATTGGAAGTTGATGCTAAGTCAGTTAAGTGAGGGAGCTGCAGTTATTTTTTTAGGAACTTATAATAGATACAGTCTGTCAGATTGAGACAAAATGAGAGAATGTGTCTCATTTTATGAACATTTTCATCCTTTCTAGTCCTAGTGTGTTTTCTTATCTCTACTCATCACCTTTCTTCTGTTTCTATTCTCGTGATTTTTAATCTTATTTTTCTTAAAAAAGAAAACAAAAAAACCCCAGCCTCTCAATTTCATATAATCTAGCATATTTAAAGATATGTAGAAAAAATTAAATTAGTTCCTAATACAAGATATACATAAATTAGGAAAAGAAAATATACATAAATTTGAGCTTTGCATAATAAACATTTTTTTATATAAATTACTTAAAAAATTGAATTAGTATTTAAATGTTTAGAGACCTGGGGTACACTGAATAACTTCATTAGTATGAAAGGACAAAAAGAATTAATTTCATTTTACATGTAATCAAGAGTAAGAGATGATGGGTACTGAGTTAAGTTTATGGTTTCAAAAGTGTGTTGCTCATATATAATGTAATACTCTTGTCAATATTGGTTAGTAGATCCTCTTTAGCTTCTTGGTCTTAGCAGCTTCAGAATTTATTATTTGTTTTTTGGAAGAATTAAAGGTGACAACTCTAAATCATTTTTTGCTTCTCTTTAAAATATTTTCAAATTTTATTTATGGAATAAAAGTTTATGGACATGGAATTTGATCAGCACCCCACCCTAAAAAGACAGTGATCAGTGTCCAAGGTCACTTGTCATGTGGATAAGCCTATTCTGATTCTTATGTGTTCATTTCCTTATGCAGTCCATGAATCAGTTACTGATGTCACTTTGTTTTCTGTATTCATACTTGTGATGTACATCTAGCTGGGCAGTTTCTTCTCTCAGTGAGCACATAGTTCAGTTGATCATGGTTGATTTGGGAAGAGTGACTTATAAATAGTTATGAGAAAATGTAATAAGTTCCTTAAAACTTCCTAAATACATATGTATAAAACAGTATGTACAAGGGATATGGCTGAAATATATAGGAGAACAATTAAATCTCTCAGTGTTCACAAAGAAGCAAGTTGTAGGAGATGATGAGACCTAGCTTTGGTGGCTGTTCATTCCAGGTAGAGAAAATATGTTCAAAGGCACAGCAGTATGAAACAGTATCTTGTTCCCCAAAGTTAAAATATAGAAATAGAGCAGTCTCCCTATAACTGTTGAGGTCCTTTTTTTGAAAACTCTAGTGGTAAGATTTATAGATGAGAATATTAATACCTCATATGAAATATAGGTTCAGATCCATAGCCATTGTCCATCTACAGACTGTTAGAAAAAAGTATTTAAATATGTAATACTTGGCATTGAAGAGAGAGATGTAGGCTGGAGACAGGGATTGATTAGTATATATAGATAATAGAAAAAAATGTGTGATTGCTTGAAATTTCCAGGATCCTTGAACTTGACAGATCTTTAGCACTTACCAACTTTGTTTCTCTCTTTCTCTTTTTTTTGTACTTGACATCCTGAGACTTATTTATTGTATAGCTAAAGTCTGTACCTGTTAATCCTCTTCACCTATTTCACCCATCCTCTTAAGCCCCATCCTGTTAATTTCTCTTTAATCTATAAATATCTGCTGGAGCAAATAATTTTGACAGGAACATAAAAATCAGAAAACAGAAGACGGTTTTATAAAAATATTGTTACATATGAATATAGAAACATCATGGTAGAGGTAAAGAAAGTAATGGCCAGTACATCACTGATCCCAAACTAAAATGTTGGTATGTCATAATTAAATTTTTTTCAATGATTTGAAAAGGTGAGTATATTCTCATATAAAACATGCAACATATTAAATGTTTTAAAAATGTTTGGGACATGTTAAAAGTGTGAAGACATCCTAAAAAATATCCATTACCTCTTTGTGATGGCTAACTTTATTCAATAGTAGTGTTTAATATAGCATAATGTTACTGGCGATAAAGCCGTAAGTGTTTTCCTGTCACTGATAATAAATTTGACAGCTCCTTTTTCCTGTACCCTAACCTACTCATCTCATCAGACATGTTGTCTTATCTATGGAATCGGTAACCATTTTATATGTGTGCTTTCCTATTGCCACTGCTATTTGAGCTTACATTAAAGCTGTTACCTTCTAATTGTTATAAATTTTCTCTTCTGCTTTTAAACTGCATACTAGTCTCAGAATCTTCTTTGTAACATATCACTTTCATCAGATCATTCTTCTCAGAAATATTGAATTACTTAATAGATGCAGATAAAAATCCACGAACAAGTTTCTTCTCAAGCAAACCTCCTTTCTGTATAGGCTTCCCCTCCTAGAAGGGACCACCTCAGACAATACATGCTCTTTTTCCTGCCTGGGACTCTCGTCATCCTCCTCCCTCCCTTGCCAACACTTGCTCTCATTCAGGGTCCACCTCATATCCCTCTTCTCAACTGGATATTAGTGACACTTTTCTTGGAATTCTTGTGATGCACATTTGTATATGGAACTTAATTGTTAACATTGTTAATAGATTTCCAAGATTGACTTCTTAGGCCTGTGTAACTTGTTTTCCCTAGTTACCTGGAAGACTCCACAGGGACTGGCATCCTATTTTGTACTTCTCAGAATTCCTTATACCCAACATTGTGTTACTCATTGTCTTTCTGCAAGCATTTTTTGATGGAATGTTAAGGCAAATGTGTTCCCAGTGAGGTGATGAATATGAATATGACAGAGTGGAAAGAAGTTATGAATATTTTAATATCCCTCTTAGGAATTTGTATGCTAAAATGCATATAAAAATATAAAACTGTCTGTAGGTATTGGAATCACTCTGTCACTTTCACATTAATCTATTTAATTTCCTTCATAGTACTAAGTATTATCAGAAAAGAGTCTATTATCTGTCTGTCTTTCTATTATGTAGCATTTTTGTCTATTTGATACATAGGCTAGGCTCCACAGCATACTTGTTTGTCTTCACAACTATGTCCTCAGCATCAGCATAGTACTTAGAACTTAATAAATATTAGTTGAATTGATTAATTAGCTAAGCAAAAACATGTGATGTTAAAACCCCAAGATGAGGCCTACAGGTTATGTTACTCTCACTGGGTTTTAAATTAAAGGAATCATACTGAGCTAGAAATTGTATAGCAAAATCAAAATACTTGCGAAAATATCAGTATTTTGTAATATTCTGTTCAATTAAAATTTTCTGATCTGGACTGCATCTGATAAGGAAGCTTCTCTGTAAATCTATTTGACATGTATTAACTCTGAGGTCACTATACTTAGAAATTATTGAAAGAAATTATTGGAAGAAATTATTGAAAATAGACCTTAGGAGGTTGAAAGACAGTGTTTGATAAGAGCAACAAGGTATTCTTAGCTTACACTTTTGTCAAGATCTAGTCTCAAGTAATGTTTGAGATGACCCTTATAAATCAGAGGTGACATTCTTCTTGCTAAGGAAACAGATATAAATATATTGGATGAATTTTTATTTTAAATAGCTTTCTTGTTTATCTTGAAAAAATGACCCTTAGAAGTATAAATGTCAGAAAAGTATTCTACCTTTCTCGTTTCTCCTACACTCATCCTTTACCTTTCACCCCTTTTCTTACTTCGTCACCTCTTTCACCCTTGCACAACATACATGGATACACACATACATATACACACACATGTTTAATATGTCTAGCTGTCATATGAGTAAAATTATTGTAATTTCAGCTATTCCCATCAATGATGTAGCTGTCCTTTACTTTTTTTAATATAAAGGCTATGGTTCTTGAATTTAGTTTCTTTTAATACTTCATTTGGAAACTGACAAAGTTTAGAAAAAGGACTTAGTAATTGGGCTGCTCAAGTCATGTAACAGGTGACTCAAGCCTATTTATAAAACACCATCTGTTTTCTCATAGGACAGCTCAGATTTATCAACCATGTTCAGTAGATTCCTTACAGTTTGTGAGAAGCTTTTCTTAAGAGAGCATGATGAGGGTGATTTTGTAAGAGGCTAACACCTTTGATGGTAGAAGTTGAATTACTGTTTGAAAAGTTTGAGATCGAAATACATATAATGTAACACAGTATGTTGTTGACTAGTGATGTTCTACTCATTTCTCCTGTCATGATTTGTACTGTGCTACATTATCATGATTTTCATTGTTCCTTGCCTTTATCTTTTCCTTTTCCTAATATTAGTGGAGATAATGTTGAGGAGGAGGATGAAGGCAACAGAAACACCACCACTGATAATGGGATTACAATTAACTTACTGAGATCCTAATGTATAATAAGTCACGTGCTGTTTAATTTAAACATTATGCATTTAACCCTTATAACATTTTTATAAGTAAACAGCAGAACCAATGGCTGAATTCAGGTCTCTGAGTGACTTCCTACAATTATTTTTTCCTGCTATTCCTCTTCTTTTCGTACTTCATCTCTCTTGCCAAACTGATCCATTCTTGCTGCATCAATTTTCATTTCTCTGCAGATAATTATCTCTTTACATTTTTTTTATTTAAATTCAATTTAATTAACATATTCTGTATTATTAGTTTCAGAGGTGGAATTTAGTGATTCATCATTTGCATACAATACCCGGTGCTCATTACTTCCAATGCCCTCCTAATGCTCCTCACCCAATTACCCCATCCCACCCACCCAAATCCCCTCCAGCAACCCTCAGTTTATTTCCTAGAGTTGAGTCTCTTACGATTTGCCTCCCTCTCTGTTTTTGTCTTATTTTATTTTTCCTTCCTTTCCCTTACGTACATTTGTTTTGTTCCTTAAATTCCACATATGAGCGAAATCATGGTATTTGTCTTTCTCTGACTGACTTATTTTGCTTAGCATAATACCCTCTAGTTCCATCTATGTCATTGCAAATGGTAAGATTTCATTTTTTTTTTTTTTTGATGGCTGAGTAATATTACATTGTGTGTGTGTGTGTGTGTGTGTGTGTGTGTGTGTGTATCACCTCTTCTTTATCCATTCATGTGTCAATGGACATCTGGGCTCTTTCCATGTTTGGCTATTGTGGACATTGCTGCTATAAACATTGGGGTGCATGTGTCCCTTCCAATCACTATGTTTGTATCCCTTGGATAAATACCTAGTAGTGCAATTGCTGGGTCATAAGGTAGCTATTTTTAACTTTTTGAGGAATCTCCATACTGTTTTCTAGAGTGGCTACACCAGTTTGCATTCCCACCAACAGTGTAAGAGGGTTCCTCTTTCTCCACATCCTCGCCAACAACTGTTGTTTTCTCTTTGCAGATAATTCTTAAATTGATATCTGTAATTCCATCCCTCTCTTCTGACTTCCTGTCTGTATCTCCAAATGCCTGATCAATGCCTTGCTTGAAAATACCCTAGAAATTTCACTGCCTTCCTACCAATATTTACCTCATATTCTTTTTAGTTAATATTCTCATTATCCTTTTTAAAATATCTGGACTTATAACATTCCTTTTGTCTCAATATCAATTGCTGTCTACAAACAGGAGGCACATGATGTTGATTTTTATCCTGTTTCCTGGTTTCCTTTAATTTGTATATCTACAGCATCCCTCAGATACATAAAATTCTTTTATATATCGTTACTATTCAGCATGTTCTAAAGCCTGCAAATAGCCCTACAAATTATTCCTACATGTTACTGCTGAATAATCTTTCTGAAATTATTGTAAAGATTCTTTTTATACTCTAACAATCTTCATTTCCTTCACATTTTACAAAAAAGAATTAGAGGGCACGCTTGCCATCTTGGCATTCACTATCACCATAATTGCATGTCAACAAGTATTGGTTACATCCAGAAATCTCCTTCACAAATCATAAACTTAAATCAAGCTAGATAACTTTTCATTACTTTTTAATATGTCCAAGTCCTTGATCATGGCTCTTTTATCTCCCTGGAATGTCCTGTCACCCCTACCAATCCTATTAACTGCCTTCATGAATTCAACCTGTCCTTCATTCTGTTTAGATAACTTTTCCCAATGAAATATAATCTCTTCCATGAATGAATGGACCATACTTGATTCATCTTTCTCTTTCCCATTGTAGATGTTCAGTAAATGTTTATTGAATTGAGTGTCTTTTGAATTCATCTAAATTCTAATCTTGGCTACTGAGTTATAATTTTATAGCTCTTAGTTCACATGAAATACTATATTTGCTGGAATCATATTGATTCTGATTCTGTTTATACTGGTTGAATATGCTTTTTCTATAGTTACCACTTTTGTCTAGATAGTATGGTTCAAGCTGTTGTTCATAATACTCTTGTTTAAAAATCGAGAAGATTTTTATGTTACCCAATGAAAATTATGAATAATAGATTCAACTAAAGATATAATTTGAATTCCAGGGATCAGATAGCTGTCTTCATTAAAACTACAAATACTTTATTTTATTCCTTATCAAATATTACTCAATTCAGTAAAACATATTAATTCAATTATTTTGAGTTTGAGAAAACATTTGGAGCACTTAGTATGTTTATTATATTGCATGCCTGAGAGATAAATAAGACCCCTTGGCTGTACTTGAAATAGAACCCCAGGCATTAACAAACAAAAATACTTTGATGGTAACTATAATGTTAGTTCAAATTAAACATTTGGGAAATAGGAGTGTTGATTATTTTGCATGGGCAAGTTACATCTGAGCTGAATCTTAAAGCATAAATCTGGGTATAGGAAAGATATTACAAGTAAAGGGCAGAGTGTTAGATGATTTTTGGAGGAATGATCATGTGTTGTGCTGGGGGAAGAGTGGGTGGAGGCTGGAGTATCAGATGCATAGGAGAAAATGATGAGAGGTCAGGCTTAAAAGTAGTCTGGAATAGATAAAAGAGCCATTTAAGCAGAGAGATGACACAATCATACTTATGGCACTGGAAATCTTAGATTGGAGAGGCAGAACTGGCAGGGAGATCATTGAAGAACCATATTCAATAAACTGGGAGAGAATATGCTTGAAGCGATGGAGAGAATAATAATGGAAGGAGGCAAGTGTGAGAAGGAAAAGAAAATCATACTTAATTGAATGTGGGTTTAAAGGAAAGAGTGACTTAGATGTTCATCTTGAACACTGGGTGGCTGATAATGCTAATAATTTAATAAAGAAAACAGGAGATGGGGCGCCTGGGCAGTGCAGACGGTTAAGGGGCTGACTCTTGGTTTTGGCTCAGGTCTTGTTCCTCAAGGTCGTAAGACTGAGCCCTGTGTTGGGCTCCATGCTGAACTTAAGACTCCCCCTGCCCCACCCTCTCTCTAAAATAAATAAATAAATAAATAAATAAATAAATAAATAAATAGATCTTTTAAAAAATGAAGAAAGGGGAATTTGGGAGAGGGAACAGGCATAATGAATTTGTCTTAAGTTTATTAAATTCTTAGGCTTATATCTAGGTTCCTTGAAGTCAAAACACGATTATGCGTCTTAATAATTTATACTTAAAAAAACACAGCATAACCATCTATTTCAGATCTCCACTCCCAAGCATGGAAGTTTTTTGTTTGTTTGTTTTTTTAATGACTAGAAAGGGAGGAAATGTAGAAGATTCTTGTTCAAGACACTCACTGCTGTGGGACATTTTTTTTTATTTGAATTCATTTTTGTCCTAAATTATGTTTAATATAATGTGTCTTGAAAAGATAAAATGGACTGATTGTATAGCATTTTTAAAAAGAAGTTAAAAGACTCAGATACAAAACCATTTTGTTCTAAAACTAGTGTACTGGTTCTGACCCTTTTCTTGTGAAATTCAGCCAGTTTTGTATCAATGAAAGTCAAATGGCTTCCTCAACTAAAGGCCACTTTCGTCTTTGTTTTTTACAACACAGTCTGTTTACCAGCAAATGAAGTAATTTTCCAAATCCCATTGCAGCATACACAGCTACATTCTTTATGAATACTCTATTTTTAAATGTTAAATGAGGATTTACAGGAACTCATGCTCTAAACAATATATCAGTACTTGTTTTTTAGTCTTACTTAAAATTTAATGGATTGTTTCTTTCAACGCAATTGGAGCCATGTCATTTTATCATTAACAAAGACATTATTTATTATCACTGTTAATTTTTTTATGTTTATTATCTAAGGAAACCCTTAAAAATGTCCAAATAAAGTTATTGTGTATAATAGCCAACATTTAATTTCTTTTTACATTTCTTTAAATTTGAAGATATTACTGATCGTATGTTATGTACACTTGTGATGTGATCATGGTTTGTCCTTTACTTTAGACTGATGGTGTGGGAGTAATTTACAAATTCATAACACATTTTGGCTCTCTATACTCTATTCCTCTTATACTCTCTATTTCTCATTGAAAAATCATATGTCAGTTTTTCAAAGGAAGAACAGGATGGAGATAAATCATAACTAACTTCAAATATCAAAACTTTTTATTGTTATTCAATGAGAGTGGTGGTGGGTACAAGGACAAATTCCACTATAATTTACGTGAGATGTGAAAATCTCATTAATTCACTAACCACAGGATTTAGATGGTTTCATTTTCAGTGGGTATCACTTTAAATACACAGCAAATATACTTGATTCTGATGCCTGGATCAGTGTGTGCTATTAGATGAAAAATAATGACAGGAATTTGTATTATGTAGTATTGGCAAAGATACTATATTTGCTGGCATAAAAAGGCACTCCTTGTTCACAATATCAAATCAGTTCTTATGCATTTAATATCAAAACATTTAGCATGCCATGTCTTTCTATTTATGAAGGTATATTTGTATTGTTCCTCACTTGATGTATTAGTTTAATGTGATTAATTGCTTCAGATGCGCAGCTTTTAGAAATACTGGAGCTTTGTCTATAGTCATAGGCCTTTGATACCAGCCTGCCAGGCTGTCAGTTCTTGAATTTCTACTTTGTCTCCTTGTCCAGACTCTCGGATTGGCCAATGGCACCTCTTCCAACCCCAACAGACACCAGATTCAATGATGAACGGTATTTGTCTTGATATCTGGACCCAGCCTCTAACCTGAGCTCACTTTGCTTCAACCTGCATTTTGTTCACTCACTCCAGTTTGTGTATGCCTGGATCTTTGATGTTTATCTCTTTCCTAATCTTATAATAAATTCCAGAGAGCTTGTTCTTGGCATTAGATCTTACTTTTTGGGGATTCTTGCATTCTTTTTATCATTTACTTTTGTCATTTGATCTTTTATTATAAATATCTCTAGGGATATCTATTATAGATATCACTATTTCTCAATTCATCCAACCTGCACTTTGTTTTTTTATAATCCAGTATTGGCTTTCAACCAGCCCCAGTGTGACCTATATTGTCATAGTCTACATATGGTGGTTATAAGCTAATCATGAACCAGGTTTTATCGTTTTCTTTCCCTCTGTAATCCCTGGATTCTTAGAACAAATATTTTTGATTAGGTTTCTTGAACCTGAGAGATAGGATTGATAACTGACAAATTATTAAAACATGGTACTTCCATGTGGGATTTCCTTTCATGTTTTAGGTTCTGGATTTTAGAAGGAAACCTAGGCCCTGACCCATGCTTGGTGCTGGCAAAGTTGCCCATAGGAAAAGATGTATTCTGCATGTCCTGTCTAGGATAGTTGGAGGAAATACAGATGAGCACATTGAAAGTCAGAGAAGATTTATTGCCTATATAGACAGGGGCAATCTTGTTTTTGTTAAATCCCTGGAATTTTGCTCAGTGACATGCATGGAGCTGCAATAAGTATTGGTTGAAATCACTAACGGTGTGCTGATAAAATCTTCCCGTTTCTTTCTCAGTTGTAAACAGCCAGGTGTGTATTTATTTAACTTCTTGTAGGCCTAGGCTAGAACAACAACAAAAAAATGTATTTGCTAGCAAATTATTTGCTTTTGCAAAACTAAAAAAAAAAAATAACTATTAAGGAGAAGTGGGCATAATGACAATAATGAGAGATAAAATACTTGAGGAAATAATTCTGAGTAGACTATTGGTAACAATGAGCCTGGCAGGGAAATTTGGGGCAAGTTATTTTACCTCTCTGTGCCTCAGTTTCTGTCCTTATTTGTGGAATGAAGACATTAAGAGTAATTCATAGATTCTTGTGTGGTTTGAATGACAAATGTATCTAAAGTGCTTGTGGCACTTCTCAGCATATGAATCATTTGATCAGTGTTGCACATTACATCCTGTGGACTTGAAGTAATTCAGTTGAAATTTGATATATATATATATCATTAACTGTCTTAAAGGGCAAAAATGGCAGTGGAGATTGTATATAGGGAAGTTGAAATTGGGCAGTGCATCTCTTTTACTAATTGCTGAGGATATTTGGGGTTTATGAGCTAACTGATCACATAATAAATTGAAGTGTTCATTTTGTCACTTAGTTTTTTTATTAGAGTTAGATTTTTAGCTCATCTTGATAAATGTGTGGGAAGAAACCTTAATAAATCACTTTGAGAATTTGTAGTGTTATTGTTTGAATATTTCAGACCAGAAAATAATGTACATATAGGGAAAAAATAATCCACTGTTTTTCAAGTCTTTTGGAGTTTTGACCACAGGTATGTATAATCTGTAGACTATATATTGTTTGCTAAGAATAATGGAGTATGGATGGATATGTTGCCTCTACTTTCCCTAAAACGAAACAGAAAACAGGGATTTGAAGGTTTATAGAATAATATTTTTTTTAAAAAGATTTATTTATTTGACAGAGAGAGAGAGAGCACAAACAGGGGGAGCAGCAGACGGAGAGGGAGAAGCAGGCTCTCTGCTGAGCAGGGAGCCTGATGTGGGGCTCCATCCCAGGACCCTGGGATCATGACCTGAGCCAAAGGCAGATGCTTAACCGAATGAGCTACCCAGGCGCCCCTAGAATAATATTATTTTTGAGCTTGTCTCTTTCTCTCTACTGGTGTTCCTTTTGATTTTTCTCATAATAGTATAATTTTAAAGGCTATAAACAAAATATTTAATCACATGATCTTTTTGAACCACATTTTCATGTGCATTGCTTTCTAATATATACAAGGTTGTTTACAGATGTAAAGGTTGTTTACTGTACGAGTCAAGGAGGCAATGAAGCCCGAAACCCAGACTCTACTTTCACTTCCCAAGGCATGTACTCTAGTATGGCGATGAGTATGCATGGATAGGGAGTCTTTTTTGAATAAATTTGTATAAAGTTAACCTATGGGCTAATAGTAGCCCTAAATATCTGGGTCTGACATTCATCTAATGTAAAAGTGAAAATAAGCATTAAATAATATAAGTGAATTCTCTATCACAGATGTGTTATGTCCTACAGTTATTCAATGATAGTTATAATTATTCTACAGAGATACCTTTACAAAAGAGTACTGCCCACCCTCACACTCATCTTTTAATTATTCAGAACAAACTCTTCCTAGATATTTCATTATTCTCTTTTTATTAAACAAATGAATATGGACTGTGCAATTTTAATCATGACTAGAATTCACTGTTGTAAATTAAACCTAGAGTTGAAGGTTAAGATCACCTTATTACTCTATATTGCTTTATAGATTAATAAAATATTCACACAAATAATGATACAGGTCCTCGTAGAGTGTTAAGAGAAAAAGTCAGATTATAAGGGGTTAATGAGTGATGTATTTGTGAGAAAATGGAAATCATTCACATACGGTTACTTTATATATAAGAGAAGCAAAGGGAATTTAGTCAAATATGAAAAATATGTAGAAATGATTTTTTAAGTTCAAACTTTCTAGAAGGTGTAGCAATGCTATAGTTTCCTTTACCCTAGTTGTAAATATATTGCTATTCCAGCCTTTTTATATACCATTGCTGGAGTTATTCTTGCTCACTACTTGGTGGTTGTGTATTTACTTTGTGCCTTGGTTTCCCAAAATTAAAACAAGGGTGATAATTGTGGGTGCCATATATTATTTTGTGAGGTTTAAATATCATAAGGCATGGGTGCCTGGGTGGCTCAGTTGGTTAAGTAACTGCCTTCAGCTCAGGTCATGATCCTTGAGTCCCAGGATCAAGTCCCGCATTGGGCTCCCTGCTTAGCAGGGAGTCTGCTTCTCCCTCTGACCCTACCCCCTCTTATGCTCTCTCTCAAATAAATAATTAAAATCTTTAAAAAAAATATCATAAGGCACATAAAGAAATAAGAACAATGCTGGTCAAAGGTGAACTATTATATTTGTTTTTATAGTTATTTTTAATTATTTTTTTCATAAGCTATTTAGTCTTTCATCTCTAAATTCAAGTCAGTGCTTATTTTAATATTTTATTTCCATTTCCCATAGTAATATGAGAGTAGTATATACATTTTTCAATTTTAGTGTTATATTCAATTTAATGTTAATTTTGGAGTTTTGAGAGTATTAGATAACAAATGGATTAATGTGTGACAAGAAACTGCCCCAGGAATTCATTCTTTCAAAGGAAATTATTGCATTATCATTACCTTCACCATCATCAATTAGTAATTTATAATGATATATATTCTACCAGTGCAGGACTAGTTTTTGGTCTTATATTTTCAGATATTTTGTAAAGCTAGATCAAAATTAATATTTTTAAAGATATAGTGGTTAATTACTTAATTTCAATCAACTAAAATTGTCTAAAATTACATTATAGCCTATTAAAAACATAAATATTCTATTCAGTGCAAACTTTGATTAAGTATATACTACATATTCCATGGGCAAGACTACAGACATAAGTTTATTTTTACATTGAAGCCTTTATTTTTCTTCCTAAGGCCAACAGACTTACTATTAACAAGCCATAAAAACAAAAATCTAAAAAAGATAATTGTTAACTTTTTCAGATTAGTAGAATATCACATTGCTTTTTCTAACACACATGCCTAGAAAAACACTATTGTGTCCTTTTCCTTGTAAGACTTTACATTTTCTAAAAAAATTATTAAGTATATTGGAGAAACTCAGGTTGCTATGGACTAGTATTTATTGTATTCAGTGAAGGTGTTGAATATGAACATTTTACTTTTGGTTGGTTTATAAAGTCCTTATTTAGTCAGCTAAAAATTAGCTAACCCCCCCAAAAATTAAGAAATACATGATCCTATTCTCTAGATGATCATAATTTGTAATGTGAGTAACTAAAGCCAAGTTAGAGAATGTTACATACAACAGAGTGTTATAAAAAACAAACAAACAAGAAAACAGAGTATTATGTTCATAGTCCAGACTGGGCATCTAAGAAGTTGTGTGATTTGGGGCAAGTCATATGACTTTATTTAGTCTAGTTATTCTTTGAATAAATAGTTTTCTAGTTGACCTAGAGTCCATTTACATGTATTACAATTATGTATATATTTTGGTTTAAGATATTTTTCAGTGATTTCTATTTTCTGTTATTTTTTGTTCTCTCAGCTTGTTTTAAATGCATTTGTTTATTATTGAAACCTGGGTTTAATAAAGTGATCTGGTGGGCGCCTGGGTGGCTCAGTCAGTTAAGCGACTGCCTTCGGCTCAGGTCATGATCCTGGAGTCCCGGGATCGAGTCCCACATCGGGCTCCCTGCTTGGCAGGGAGTCTGCTTCTCCCTCTGACCCTCCTCCCTCTCATGCTCTCTGTCTCTCATTCTCTCTCTCTCTCAAATAAATAAATAAAATCTTTAAAAAAAAAAAAAATAAAGTGATCTGGTAAAAAAAGTGAATCAACTTACATAGATGTACTTATGGAGTTGCACAATTATAATAGTGTTAAAATTTGACAAGATTTTTAAAAATTTAATCTGGAACTATAAATAGTTGAAAAGAAATTTAGTGAGAAACTTAGTGAGCACTTAATCTTTGCTTACTATTACATTCATTATCTAATTTAATAATTTAAATCTTTTTAAAGGAGTACGTTTGGTACAAGAAAATCATTAGAATAGGATAGATAGGTCAAAAGCAGACCCTAGTAGGTTTTTACATGACCTGAATGAATATATGATAAAATAGATGACTCAAATATATAAAAAAGAAATTGAAGTATTTAAGAACTGTTCCTCTGATAATTTGTTAGATATTTCTCTTAAAATGTATTGACCCTCTTTCATACCATATGACTAATAAATTATAGATGGTTTAAAGATTTAAGTATAAAAGATAAAATATTTTAATAAAAAATGGGCCAAATACTACTTACCTCTGAATGGTGAAGGATTTTATAAGCTTACACATAATGAAAAATATCACCAAGGATGTACAAACACTTTCAACAATTCAACAATTTCCAGATTGATGGATAGACTAGGTCAGATACTACCAAGGTAAATAAAAGAATTTACTTACCTATAGATTAAAACCTAACAGAAAAACTCAGAGCAGTCTGCATACATGGTGGAGGGATGAGCAATATTTTCTAGTATAAATGGACATTCAAACTTTGAGCTCAAGTTCCTCACCAAAGGATACAAAAGTTCAGAAAATAACATCTGATTGAGTGAGGCTTACATTATATCTTCTGGAAGCCCAAATGTAATCGTCAGACTCTCTTTCTCTGTATGTATACATAGTTTTATGTGTTTGGAGTAGCCCAGCACATAACCTAATCTGGGCATATCCTGCACACCACATCAACTAGTTAGCAGCCCTCCTTAATCTTTTCTGATCTCAGTGAATCAAGAGTAGGGCTCAGTTTCCAAGAAGTCACTGGGAAGTTTGGTAGCAAGCATACCAGCTAAAGACCTACAATAGACTAAGGTTAATATATATTGAACTCTGATTTTATATTACTTTATTTTCAAAGCCCTTGCCTTCTACCTACAGAAAAGAAGTCACTAGTAATAATGGATGTTCTATACATTTTCCAGATTTCCCCTCTCTAATACTGGTTACTCCATATGCCTGGGGTGTGGC
This sequence comes from Halichoerus grypus, assembly GCF_964656455.1. Taxonomy (NCBI): domain Eukaryota; kingdom Metazoa; phylum Chordata; class Mammalia; order Carnivora; family Phocidae; genus Halichoerus; species Halichoerus grypus. Next base: position 48,850,604 of record NC_135714.1, read on the forward strand.
TGCTTTAGGCTAATAGCTGAATCTCTCTGCAGGAGTTTCTCTCAGGCAACGAGTTGCCTTGCTCAAGGTTATATCTCTGCCCTAGGGAAGTTTTCCTCCAATGAGTGGTCAATACTATGGTACATTATATGTTAAAAAAAAAAAAAGAAGAAGAAGAAGAAGAAGGAGATAGTAAGAAGGGAAAAATGAAGGTGGGGAAATCGGAGGGGGAGACGATCCATGAGAGACTATGGACTCTGAGAAACAAACTCAGAGTTCTAGAGGGGAGGGGGGTGAGGGGATGGGTTAGCCTGGTGATGGGTATTAAAGAGGGCACATATTGAATGGAGCACTGGGTGTTATATACAAACAGTGAATCATGGAACACTACATCCAAAACTAATGATGTAATGTATGGTGATTAACATAACATAATAAAATAAAATTAAAAAAAAAAATACTATGGTAGCCAGACCCTCTCCAGTGCCTCACTTCCATGACAACCCTAAAGAGCCATCTTGCCTTGCAGTTTCCTGGGGAATAGGCTGAGGCTTCTGTATATTATCATAGTTCAGCCTTTTCCTCCCAGATCTACTTTCCTCACTCCCTCTTGTGTGTTGTTCCCAAGAACCCTCAAGCAAATATATCACAGACTCAGAGTCTGCTTTCCAGGGAATCTGACCTACAACACTAGTCACAATTAAGACAATATGCCAATTTTGCTGATGTTATCTCAGTTTTTGTTGCTCCCTGGAAGAGGAAAACAAACTGTTTTCCTTTGTTGAACTTGTGCAGGTAATGTTTGAGACTCTTTTAAATGTACCTTGCTTGGTGTTTGAAATCATCTTTGACATCTTATAAACCATTGACAGGGTTTTAAGGCACAAAACATGTAAATCTAATCCTGTATTCTCAATCTCCCTAAAATTGTAGGCATAGGTCTAATGAATGTGATATGTCCACAGTCCATTTTGGGATTTGGAGCATTTGTGGCATGTGAAATCCCATGATGTGCTGTCTTTAGAAATGGAATAGGCAAGTGAGACAGCTCTTATTTCACAAAATGCCTGAAGCAAAAATGTCAGCATATAAAACTGCTTGGCAATTTATAAAGGATTTATTATTATTATTTTCCCGAGTTTTTAAAATTCTGTTGTATAGATGACATAAGATATTCATCATAAGTTTCATTTAATTTTCTGATAGCTGAGAAAGACACGCATAAATTACACTAGAAATTATATACTAAGTTATAATTAAGTGATAAGGACCATAAGTACTATTGTAGTTCAGAAGTCTCATAGTGTGATTGGGAAAGATTTGTAGAAGAGAAGAGACTAGGTCAGCAGTGAACAATTTGGGAACAGCAATGCAAGTACATTCCGAGTAAGGTCAGGTAAGATGGAGGTAGGCTGTGAAAGGTTTTGAATAATAGTCTAAGGACATTGTACTTTATTTTGTAGTAGTATGAAGTTTAACAGGATTGAAAGGATAGATAACATGAAAATATATTGCAGGTTAAAAAGTGATATGTAAGGGGTGCCTGGGTGGCTCTGTCATTTAAGCGTCTGCCTTCAGCTCAGGTCATGATCCCAGGGTCCTGGGATCGAGCCCTTCATCAGGCTCCCTGCTCGGCAGGAAGCGTGCTTCTCCCTCTCCCGTTCCCCCTGCTTGTGTTCCTGCTCTCGCTGTCTCTGTCTCTGTCAAATAAATAAATAAAATCTTAAAAAAAAAAAAAGTGATGTGTAAGATGAATTTGTACAGGAAGAGAATGGTGGAAGGGCCATTTGGGAAGCAATCTCAATGTAGGACAGAGGTGTACTAGATTATCACATTCTCAATCCCATTATTCAAAAAGTTTATATGTATGTATTTGTTTTATATCCCTTGGATTGATTCCTGGGGGTAACTATTGACTTGGATTATCTCATACTGTCATACAACTTTTACACAGTTGAATATTGACCTGTTGAGACACAGAATTATCATTTTAGTTTGTAATGGATGCCATATCAACGAAAATCATAAAAGTTTGCTGAAATGCACAGATTAAATATGTTCCTTTCTTCTTATCTCCATTGACTCTAGGTTTATCACAGGAGAAAATTAAATTGATTTGAAAGTATTTATACTTTACAAAGCCATGTTGGTTTTACCAAGTACCTCATGTTTGTGATGTTTGTGCAGATAATTGAAAATTGATTTGAACTCACAGGTACACATCAATCTGTAATTTATAATTATTGTCCACTTCTTATATAAGGACATAGTTTTACCTCTACCATACTGATTGAGGGACTTCTGTTAGCCTTCACTAAACTCTTTATTTTATTTAAAAAAGCATTGTAATAGGTAGCACTAGGTATAATATCTAAAAGTTGCATAAGTACCTGCACACATACACTATATACACATGTAGATACAGTATAGATACAAGTAAAGATAGATATGGATGTATAGATATCAATATATATATATATCAAAATATCTGTATATCTATATCTATATTTACCTGAATTGCTTTCAAATTGCTGTCATTGTTCATTTCTTAATTTTAATTGAATTAGCATGTATAATCCAGATAGGCAGTATTTCATAATTACACAAATTGTTTGGTATCTGCATTTATATTTTACTCGTTTTAGACTCTATGAACTTCACATTTTCTAAGAACGTTCCCTATTTCCCATGTGGTTGATAGAAGTAAGTAGTATCACCTTTCAAACTAATGTAAGTGTGATTCCAAACCAGATTTGTATCTTCCTCATTCCTAGCTATTTCACTTAATTGTAAATAGAAAAATTTTAAAAGCTATGTGATTTATGCAAGTGAAGAACATTTTATGTCAACAGAGGTTTATGAGGTAACTAAAAAGGAAACACTTGAAGTGTAAAGTAAATAGAACTAAAAATACGGTCAAGTTGATTGTATCATTTTATTTTTTAAAGGTTTTATTTATTTGAGAGAGAAAAAGAGAGAGAGAGGGAGAGAGAGGCTGCAAGCAGGAGGTGGAACAGAGGGAGAGGGACAGACAGACTCCGTGCTGAGTGCAGAGTCTGATACGGGGCTGGACCACATGATCCTGAGATCATGACCTGAGCAGAAACCAAGAGTTGGACGCTAAACCAACTGAGCCACCCGGGTGCCCCTCATTCATTTTATTTTTAGATTTGTTACAGAGAAATAACTTCTATTTTATTGAATACTGGTCAGGATTTTTACAAAGAAGTAGCAAAACTATGAAAGATCTATGTCTTTATCATTTATATCTATATCCATAGTTATAGGTAAATACATTTTTATAATTTTCCTAGTCATTCTATTAATACTGGTGACTTTTCTCTGTTATATTCATATAGTGAATTACAATACCCGTTAATTGTATTATCATTGTTTTTAAGTTTTTTCTTGCCTCAGCTTTCCTATCTTTTTTCATGTTTTTTTTCTTTTCTCCAGTAATATTCTTTAGGGCCATTGCTGTATTGTTAGTGTTAGATAAGAAAAAGTTGCATAGATGACCTTGGTAGAAATTACTATAAAATTAGTTATTAATGAGAAATAAGATTCTTATGTAGAACTCATAGAGGAAAGATTAAAACAAAATACCAGTTTTTTTTCTGCAAATAGGTGTAAATAGTGACTGTTGTATATACAAACTTTTTATTTATCTTGGATTTATTTTTATTTTCAAATTTATGGTAGTTTTTTTAATCTTTAAAAATAATAGGGACTCAGTTTCTGCAATATGAATATTTATTTTCCCTGTACTGAGCATGTGGTAGGCTATTGTTATGTTTGGTTAATGAATTTTTAAAAATGGAACAATGTTAATTTTCATTATTGTAAGTTTAAAGCTAATGAGTGTGTGATGTAGTAATAGTATATAGTTAAACTTTACATACATGTGTGTGGTAATGTCTCTCTCTATATATAACTTGTTCCTCCTAAATTAAATTTTTACCAATTATACCCACGTATTTAAATATTTACATGAAAATTGTATTATTTTCAAGTGTGAATTTGTTATGCAAGCCAGATAGTTTAAATGTAAGTGATAAGACATTGCACGCTTCCTAGCTTTTCAAGACCAGATAAAATTAAATCATTCTACTCTTTAATCTATAAATTAGATTTCTATTTGATTGCTTATTAATTTATTAATGTTATTTTTTGAAATAAACTTTCCCTAAAATTCTTTAAGATTTAGGAGGTAATATTTATTAATACCTATCATTTCAATTACAAAATAGATGTGTACCACATATATTTTACTGTGAATCCAAATAAATGATATTTACTTGTAAATTTTTATCTTTAATCTTTTCTTCCTCTGTTCTCCACCTGCAGGGCAGAAATGTTGCTAGACATAAAGAAAGTATTCGTGATTGGAGTATTATTATTATTGGATTTTTTTTTTTGGAGTTTAAGACTACGTAAAGACAAAGGCTACTTTCTCTGAATGATCATAAATTCTAATTTCTAGAATGATAATTCTACTAAAATAGCAAAAATAAAAAGTGTATTTTATAATTGGAATCTAAAACATAAATAAACCTGCATGGTCCACATACGTTCTCTTTAACAACACTACATTTTACTTCTCTATTATAAATGTTTCTTACAAATTGTATGTGAGTTTAAACGACATCGTCTTGCATATTCATCTCCTTTTCAGGAATATCTTAATGTTAATTGTTCTTTACATATTTAGATGGTTTTATTCTGCTTGGGCTCTCCGGGCTCTCCATGTTCACCCAATTGCAGTTGTGAATGGCAGCGTCTTGAGCTAGGCCTGTGGGCCTTATGTCTTTATAACAGTTTGCTATTGTTCCTAGCTTCACCTAGAAACAAAAGAATACATTTGCTACTGTGTTTTTTCTGAGCTGTCCATTATCTTTAATTTTGTGTATATAACACCATGCTAGCTCATATTTTGATGGGAAAATACAAAGTTGTTAATGCTCACAGTTTTTAGTAGAATGTTTTAATCAACAATTCTGTGATTGGCATTAAAGAAGTCTTGAGAAAGTTACTTCTGGGATTTAAAAATGCTCTTAAGAGGATAATAGCTTTCTTCTTGCAGTTGATAGATCATTTTAGAATAGCAGCTGATATGTAGACCTTAAAACATTTTGAAGCTTGGAGTAGTGAAAAATCCATTACTGCAATATTTTTTTCAGGGGAAGAAAGTACTTGGGCATGAAAAAACCTCAACACCCATGTCTAGACATAACAATTTTAAATAGCAATTTGCTGTAAAGAACAATTAACATTAAGATATTCCTGAAAAGGAGATGAATATGCAAGACGATGTCGTTTAAACTCACATACAATTTGTAAGAAACATTTATAATAGAGAAGTAAAATGTAGTGTTGTTAAAGAGAACGTATGTGGACCATGCAGGTTTCGAATCCTGGTTCTTCCATCTGTTTGCTGAGTGGCCTTGGGCAAGTCACTTACGTTCTCTATTCCTCAGTTTACTTACGTAACGATTAGGGATACTAAGAGTTCTTACTTTGTAAGGTTGTTGTGAATATTAAATGAGTTAACATGTATGTGAAGTGCTCAGCAAAGAGCCTGCCAGGAAGGAAAGCTGGAGACATCATGGTTGCCTATCCGATATTGAGTTACAGTTGTTCCTGCAGCTCCGAATCGCATGAGGTTTTAATTAAACAACTGCCATGACTCAGGTTCGCCGTAACCTAGCAGCTTCGGACTGGAAGTTAAGAAAATCTGTACTTCTACTTCCTGAATACCGGTTTCACTGAGAGAGAGAGAAAAGAGATATCTTTAGCAAAAATAAGTGCTTTTGTCCTTTCTTCCTTCCTTTCCTTCCTTTCTTTTTGCTTGAGTTGTCTTTCATTCCTACCTTTTTTTAGGATAATATTCAGATAACTCTTATAACATGACACAAATACTTTGCATTTTAAATTTACTTCAAAACAAAGATTTATTTTTAAAACAAAACAATGAGAATGTATGCAAGTAGGATGAGTTTTTTTGGTGAAAAGTATGATATATTAATATAGTCTACTGGAGTGTGAAGAGCATGGTTTATAACCCTAGATAGTTAATATGAATAAATCAAACATTACAACAGTGAGCTTATTCAGAGATTTAGAGTACCTTCTTTTGCATATAATCAGAATGAATTTGGCTGAACAAGTAGTAGCTTTTTGTTTCTGTGCAAGTATATGTGTGTTTGTGTACATATATGAATATACATACACATACATAATCTTTAACTTTTGTGTATGTAGACTCATACAGATAATTTTTGTTTTTTTTAAAGATTTTATTTATCTATTTGATAGAGAGAGAGACAGTGAGAGAGGGAACACAAGCAGGGAGAGTGGGAGAGGGAGAAGCAGGCTTCCTGCTGAGCAGGGAGCCTGATGCGGGGCTCGATCCCAGGACCCTGGGATCATGACCTGACCGAAGGCAGACACTTAACCTACTGAGCCACCCAGGTGCCCACAGATACTTTTTTTTTTTTTTTTTAAATCACATACTAAACAATCATGCAAATATATGATAGGACAGAATGGAAAATATTTTTTCTTTTCTTTTTTTTTTTTAGATTTTATTTATTTATTTGACAGAGAGAGAGATAGCGAGAGCAGGAACACAAGCAGGGGGAGTGGGAGAGGGAGAAGCAGGCTTCCCGCTGAGCAGGGAGCCGGACGTGGGACTCGATCCCAGGACCCTGGGATCATGACCTGAGCTGAAGGCAGATGCTTAACGACTGAGCCACCCAGGCGCCCCGGAAGATATTTTTTTCTTAATCTGAAAATGAGAGGAGGAGTATCTGTCTTTGGAATTTCTTTTGTTTAGAGCTCACTTTACTAGGATGCATGAATGCCTTTCACATTAGAAATCCTTTCTCAGTAACAGTTGCCTTACAGATTGAAGATGAGAAATTTCATTATGTGGCTAGTAATATATTTTACCTGTTAAAGCAAAAGCCAAGAATAAATAAAAACCCCAAACAACAAAAGTCTCAAAAAACCACATTATAATTTTTTTAAGAATTTATTTTTAAGTAATCACCCAATGTGGGGCTCGAACTCACAACCCCCAGATCAAGAGTTTTACACTCTACCGACTGAGCCAGCCAGGTGCCCCCCACCCAATAATCTTAAACTAAGTTTTTAGTGGGTTCTCCTTTTAGTGTACCTAAATATAATAAAAAATAGTGGTGGGATGGGGAAGATGAGTTTTAGATTTGAAACACTTCAAAGAGATTATTTCCTAATTAATGATGACTCGTAAAGCAGAAAGAAGATCACATGAAGGCTGGAGTAGACAAGGCAGTGGGAAAAGCAACTAAGCAGTATTATTTAAAGTGAAAAAAAGAAAATTAATCATAATTTTGGAATATTTCCATTGTTGAAAATGTTTTCCTATGACAATGGTTATAGATTTGTAAACTTATAACTAGAAAATGTTAGAATATGTGAGAGTTTAGCTGTCTCTTGAGGCTGGATGTTGAGGGTACAAGATTCTAAATAATTCATCCATTTATTCACTAAATTTCTGAGCATCAGCCATGTGCCTGGCCCTGAGATTGTAGGTGTGAAATAAAACAAAAAATAACAACAGCAAAAAACAGATGACATTGTCCTCTTGGAATTTATATTTGATTGGTGGGAAGTAGACAATTAAATATTTATAAGTATAATAAATCACATTTTTATATATTAATAGTCTATAGCTATTCTACTCTACTTTCTTTGTCCTACCCTATTCCATTCCATTCCATCCCATTCCATTCCATTCCATCCCATTCCATTTTATTGTATTCTATTCCATCCTACTTCATTCTATTCCTTACTTGATTCTGAATCAAAAAAAAAAAATTCCAGATAACACCCTACACTACTTAAAGAAACACATTCTTTTGTATCATTGAGATATTTGACATGAAATAAACCTGTTACTTCAAAATTAGATATAAAACACTATATATCTATAACAATGTAGAGATATATGTTTAGTTATTTGTTCCACAACAAAAACAAAAAAACATTTTCACATAAGTGCTAGGAGTTATATATGTTTCATTCACTTGGTCTCTACCAAATTGTCTATTAATTCTTCATATTATTAAAAATAAACCAGATATTTGAATGAAATAGTATAAAACAATTATGAATGGTGCTCAGTGACTAAGTTATTTAAACAGGCTTTATTCCACACCTACTCTGTCTTGGCTGTGTAATTTAGGCAGATCAGATGTAAAGTAAAACACAGCCCCTGGAGTTTTGGGAACGAGTAAGGACAAACAAAATGGTATGTGGTTCAGATGAAACTATTTTGGGATACCTTTGGTTCTTAAAAGAGGTAAATTAGAGTTTGAAATGAGGTGTGTTGAGATAGGTCTGGAAGTATGCATAAGAAGTTATCAGAAGGAGAAGATGGGAAATGACTTTCCAGTTATTGGTAAAAATTTAATCATACAAATTAATTATATGGTTAAATTTAGGGAGTTCTATAACTCAGTCTCTCTTCTGAATTTCTTTGTGATGTTTTCCTATCAATAAATATCATTTACTATTTTGATATACTTTTTAGTCTTTTGAAAAAATATGTACCTATGATTTTCTTTCTGATTATAGTCTTTATACATGTGTATATATGCATGTGCAGTTTATGTCCTTAAATTAATATATCATGAGGTCCTCTTCCTACTCTTAACTATTTTTAGAATGTGATTTAGTGGCTGTTTCCATTGTTTAAAAACAAAAAAGCAAAAACAGTGCTCCTTTATTAAATCACAGTTTGAAAATATAAAATTTCCCAACTTAATAATATTTTTCCAGATATAGAGTAATTTAGTAGTTTAAAAAGTTACTTCATTGGGGCACCTGGGTGGGTCAGTCATTAAGCGTCAGCCTTCGGCTCGGGTCATGATCCTCAGGGTCCTGGGATCGAGCCCCGCCTTGGGCTCCCTGCTCCGCGGGAAGCCTGCTTCTCCCTCTCCCACTTGTGTTCCCTCTCTAGCTGTGTATCTCTCTGTCAAATAAATAAATAAAATCTTTAAAAAAAAAAAGTTACTTCACAGGTTGTATGTAGTCATTCTCAAATATTTAGGATTGTCTTTTGATATTTACTCCGCTTGACTTGGAAGATTATGGGAAATTGATTATTAAACATGAAGTAAGAAAACTGATTTTTATTAAATCACTTATCTCCAAAATTAAGAAAAAATTTGAGAGAAAATTCTATCCATTAGTTTCTTTTCTGTGAATACAACTTTGATAGCAGAAATTTCAGTTGAAATCATGTTAACAGTCATGTTCTGCAGTAGCTTAGTTTGAAAACCTCTGTTAAAATGCAAATTACATACTGTTGAATAATGGGAATTTAATCAAATTAATGGGGTTTTAATTTACATTTTTAATCCCTTCTGACTTGTTTCTTGTTCTTTGTGACTGATCAGATTCAGTATTTTATTCTAGAATGAGTCCTGAACTGGCGATTAAGATTCATGTGTGTTCCCTTTTAAGGTCTGCTACTATATGCCTGAATTTTAGGAAAGTCATTTAACATTTCTTACTTTACTGACTTATAAAATGATTAGATTGGACAAGGTTGGAATTTCTTAGCTACTCCTGAGGGCCTTGAGTTTCTGTATAAAATCATGTGTATATAGGGACGCCTGGGTGGCTCAGTCAGTCAGTTAAGCATCTACATTTGGCTCAGGTCATTATCTCCAAGGTCCTGGGCTCTTGTCTCAGCGGGGAGTCTGCTTCTCCCTCTCCCTCTGCCCCTCCACCTTGCTCATGCTCTCCTTCTCTCTCAAATAAATAAATAAATAAAATCCCCCCCCAAAAAAAAATCATGTATATATATACACAATGTATGTGAATGTGTGTGTGTATGTGTGTATGTAGATATTTTTCTTGGAGTTTCTAATCTCCAAAAATAAATAAACGACCACTGATTTTTAAGGTCTCTTGCAAATAGAGAATTTAGTCTTTTTGAAAGTCTTCAGATATAATGAAGTGCTTTTATGTCATAATTTTGCCAAGATGGCTTTGTCATTCAGTTAATATGTTTGTAGACAGTAATTATCTAAAAATAGAGTGCATGTGATAATATTCTTGTTTTTGTCAGAATAGGGTACTTTGTACTACAATTTTGAACCACTTCTGTTTGATTTGCATCTGCTTCTTGGGAAGTGAAAATAACTAACTAGATATGTCCATAGACATTATTTAGCTAACAAATGTTTAATGATATCCGATTACTCTTTTAGGTCTTGGCTTATATATGGCAGTAGAAAAAATAATTGTTTTCCTGGAATACATATTCTACTTGGAGGGACAGAAATAAGTGAAACATTAGAAATAAAATAATATGTCATTTATTGAAAGGTGATATGGAGGAAAATAAGATTCAGAGCCCTATATGTAGGTTATTATATATGTGCATATACTAAACTGAATGGATGAACTTTATATATATCACAGCCAAAAATGAATTTTAGTTTACCATTGTCCCCTCATATTCTGTTCTATATGAATTATCTTTATAATTTTTTCATATTAAATATTAAGGATTCATTTTATTCTTAAGTTTTAAATCCATTGTTATTCCTGACACTAAATTTTTAGGCACTTACCTTAAGAGCCAGTAATGGTTTAAAAAGTCATTAGAACCTGAAATATTTCATTTTCCTAAGACCCAGCATGGATCTTAGTAGCTACCATATTGACTAGATGTATATAAACACTGTGATGTAACAAATGAAACCCAGGCTGGATCAATGATAAACCTCAAAATTACAACCAGTTCTAGTTGTATGTCTTTTTTCTGTTATGAGTTAACTCATAATTGAATCCTGTATTTTTTGTTACTCATCTTCTCAGAGAGGCTACCTTTTCTTAATTTAAACAAACCAAAAAGGTAATTAAAAAATGAAACAAAAACATCATAAATGCCTAAGTATTTGTTATTAACTGTTTGAGATACAAAACCATATAGTATTTATAGATGTAATTAAATAGCATCTTGTTATAAAACTTATACTTGAGCTTTTATTTTAATAGTCCTTTTAGGAAACAGTTTATCTCCCCTGAATGCATACATGGAGATAGGAAGAAATATGCTGTCATCAAGTGTTTCTAATTTGGGCTGAATTTAAAAATAGGACAGTAAGTTATTGTTTATGTATTGTGATTTTAAGGGACCAGAAAGCCCTTGGATCCTCCGACCTCTACTTTGCTGATGAGTGAAGTCTCCAGTAAGATCATTTCTTGGCTTTATTACAATGCAGATGTTCATGGGAAGGATAACAAATTAGCCCTTGTTAGCCCTACAGAACTTTATGTTTTATGTAAGGAAGCTTATTACACTGTTTCCTGAGAAAGGTGGAGAAGAAGGAGTGAGGCTTTGAGAAAAGGGGGCCTCTGAAAGAAAAAGGAAGTATTAGTGTGGACGCAGTAGCTCCAAAATAGAGGAGACTGAGCGACAAGTCTCCTCTATGTTTTGGGCTTGTTAGCCCTTTTCACTGAATCAGTAGAAAAACATTATGTACTAAAACATAATTAGCAAGGGGTACAATGACTGATAGTGTTACTGTCCCTTAATAAACTATTCCTTAAATGCCGCTTAATAGAAGGAAGTAATAGAGCTGAGTATTTTAGAGAAAAAAACAAAACAAAAAAAGAAGATAATGTTGAGAGTTCTATTTTAGACTTGGCTAAGTTTATAGGGCCAGTCAGCCTAGCCAGGTGCCTCAGTGTTAGCCCAGAAGAAACAGCCATTGTTCAGAGAGTATAATGATCGTACAGTACCTGCTTCTTGTACCAAAGCTCAAGAGAACAATTCCTACACCAAAGGGATGAAAAATTAGTCACATTAGGGTCTAATCAGAGCCATTTAAATGGTCCAATGCTCAGATGCTTGCTTTTTCCTTCTTTTAGGGAGTTCAGTAGAAAAAAAAATAAGCCTCAGTTATTATAGAACTCATATTCTTACAAAGGTGACACAGTTTAAAAGTAAACTGAATGTAGAAATGATATGACAAAGGAGTTGTTATAGACCTGCTTAATTTCCCTTGTTCCTAGGTATGGTTAAAGGGGAGGAGAAAAGGGAGTGTACAATGACCTGCAATATTTAGGACACACTCATACTGAAAAAGTGTATGTTGTTCATCTGAAATTCACATTTCACTAGCATCTTGCATGTTTTACTTAAATCCGACAAATCCTATTTTAGGGATACAACAGTCAAAAACTTCATTAAAGAAAAAAGATAGGAACATGATAAATATAATAAATGTAGTGCTTTACCTTGAAAAAGACTTCCAGTTTATTGTGGAAGTGGTGTCAGGTTGTGAGTTACTGTGAGGAAGGAGTGGGGTAGGAGGGTTACCTAAAATTGGATGGAAAGTTCCAGTACCTGTTGTAGATGCTCATCACTCATACACAGTAAACTGAAGTCACTACTAGACATTGGAAGATCTATTTGTGCATTTTGTGTATCCCTCTGCAGCTTGGGTCAGTTGAGTACAGCCATTTTCCTAAAGGTAGAAGAGATGGTCTGTTTTAGTTACCTCTAATTTTGAAGCATGATGCAGTTTTGGACAATACATAAAAGAAAGGGCATGGCTGTCTTCCAATAAAGCTGTATTTACAAAAACAGGCTACCAGGGGATTTTGCATAGATTTGCAGACCCATGGCTTAGTGTTTCTTGCCTACAAAATCTCATATAAGCAAATGCAGAAGTTGCATTATGCTCAAATAGTTTCCCAAAGACATCAATTGTATTGGAACAAATGCATGTTTTCAAAACAAGTCTTATAGTTTATTGGCATGTTAGGCATGTTAGGATAAGGAGTGCGTGGACATATAGCAAAAGGGTAAAATTGAAATGAGTCCTTAAGGCCTGTCCTGGGAATATAAGTAAGCAAAACTGTTAGTTGGAATAAGCTCAGTCAGATTCACTTTCTCTGCCAAGACACTTTCATATTTTCATTTCTTAAATCTAATTTCTTAAATTTAACCTTTTGTTTGCACGCTTTATCTATGATATTTAAAAATATCCATTTGTTTCAGAAATCTCTGTAGTACCTTTTGCATTTAATTGAGACTTTTGGAAAACATGTTAACGAAAGTTCTAAAATCGAACATTCAAATTTATTTCTATTATTTTAAAGTAACATCTAACTGATAATATAATTCCTAAAGAGTCTATATTATGTAATGCACATTTTAATATTAAGACCAGGAATACACATTGCATGTAACTGATATGGAAGGTATTCTTTTTTGACTACTTGATTTAAAATTGCCTTAAATTTTAGATAGAACATTTATTATTTATGTGTCCTCTAGAAAACTTTCATGTTTGAAGCACATACATGCTTTACTCTCTTCTCTAATGCAGAAAACCAGTTTGTATTTATGGTATATATATACTTAGTGAATGTTTCGGGAAGTACCATAGGCATATTAGTCTACGGAACAATGTAACTATTCCTCTGATATCCATATGTTTTGAATCTTAAGCTGAATGAAGAGGCTCTGGGGTGTCCTTCAGAAATGTCCTTTACAAATTGTTGTGGTCAACTGATTTGGGAAAATATGTTTAAATACATTTTTAAATATTTGGATTATTTTAGAAGACACAAGTAGATATTAGAACAATTTAATGCTACATTTTAAAGTATTTTATATCAACAAAATATCAGTTAAAAAGTATCTGTAAATATATCTACTTTATAAGCAGAGACATATGCAAATATAAAAATACTAGAATTTGCCAAGATTTTAGATATATTTCATTTAATAGTAATATTTGTCCGATTTAATTCTGAGAGGTTCAAGAGGCACCTGGGTGGCTCAGTCGGTTAAGCGTCTACCTTTGGCTCAGGTCAGGATCTCAGGGTCCTGGGATTGAGCCCTGTGATGGGCTCCTTGCTCAGCAGGGAGCCTGCTTCTCCCTCTCCCTCTGCCCCTTGTCTATGCTTGTGCCCTCTCTCTCTCTCAAATAAAATAAATAAAATCTTTAAAAAAATAATTTTAAAAAGTTCTTGAATAGTCTAAATACAGTGTACAAATAGCCACATTTTTTGTCATAAGCAAATTGATTGCTCAGCTCTAACACAATACATAGAATTACATTTAAATATAATTGAAATACAATTGCAAAGACATGGTTGTCCATTTTATAAATAACCTAGATGAATTTTTATTGTATTTTATTAAAAGAAAAGCAAATATTATGCTTTCTACCTGTATTTCTTCCTCCTTCCTTCCTTCCTTCCTTCCTTCCATCCTTCCTTCCTTTCAGGTAAGCTCTAAGCCCAATGTGGGGCTTGAATTCACAATCTTGAGATCAAGAGTCGCATATTCTATCAGCTGAGCCGGCCAGGTACACCTCTGTTTATATTTCTTATAATTTTAAAATTAAATGTTCAAAAATCCAATAATTATTTGAATATGAATTATTTCTAACTGCCAAATGATTTTGCCCAAAATTTGTTTTTTCTATTGGTAAGTTTGTCCAACATGATTGTCGAAAATAACACTGTACCTTGTTTCAGTTTTTTGGGCTGGCTCTAGAATGGTAAACTAATATACATGAATTTTTGTTTTATAATCAAAATATAATAAAATATGCAAAGTCATTTCTAATGTGAAAACTTGAAGGATTTTAAAGTTGATAGTAACATTTAGAATAATTTCTATTAGCTGATTCATTTTAATCTTATTTCTAGGTTATTTCATATATTAACCAGTATCCAGAAACAAAGCTTTGGGGAAATTTGTCAGCTCTAGAATTAATATAAAATGTATTTCAACTCACCATATCAGTTTTTTATTTGAAAGATAGTTTTTAAAAATCCCAACATCTTATGTCATCATATCATATGGATATCAATGATAAAAGGACTACTTGATAAATTTCCATTGTAGAAGTTATAGTTGGTCTATGTAGTTGGTCTAGGGGGGATACATAAATCAGATTATGCAGGAGTGCATTTTACATTATATTATTCATCCTATTAAATTGCCAAAGATTGGGCTCAGTACTACTTAGAGAATTAAATATCCTCAAGAGATTATAAGTTTCATAAGATTTGTTCTCTGCTCTGTTCCAGACTTAGAAGGTCTTGTACAAAGTAGACATTGAATAGTTATTTGTTGAATGAATGATGCCTTCCTGTGTTTATTAAACCAATAAGAGTCTGATTAAATCAATAATAGTTTGGAAAAATTTATTATTTAAAATTAAGAAAATTAATTTTAAATCAAACACATCCCAGCTTGAGTGTCAGCTTTGGTGATTTTAGATAAGCTCCTTGTGTCTTTTTGATCCTTAGTGTTCACATTAATAAGAAATGGGTGTCAATATTTAAATTACTATTTACAACTAATGTAATGACTGGATGAAAAAAAAGTGTGTTTAAAGGAATGTAGCACGATGCATAAAAAATAGAAAGCACACATTTTTTTTTTTTTAAAGGTTTCATTTATTTGACAGAGAGAAAGACAGCCAGAGAGGGAACACAAGCAGGGGGAGTGGGAGAGGGAGAAGCAGGCTTCCCACGGAGAAGGGAAGCCGTTGCGGGGCTCGATCCCAGGACCCTGGGATCATGACCCGAGCCGAAGGCAGACGCTTAATGACTGAGCCACCCAGGCACCCCTGAAAGCACACATTTTTAAAAGTAACTATTTTAAAACTATATGTATGAATTGATTTATTCATCAACCTTATGATAATTACCTGCTGTACAAAGCTTTGTTTGAGGTCCTGGGATGCAGAAATGAATAAGACACAGCCTGGAGTGGTTCAAAGTCAGGGAGAAGGAAGAATTATATAAATAAATAATTTTAATACTAAATTTTTAATGCTTATAATAGGCAAACATTAAAGTGTTAATGGAGCCATGCATTTTATCTTAGATATGTTTTGTTTTAATCTCTCATCCATCAATGTCAAAACTTCCATAGCTGCCTCAAGTCTTTGAATATATTACTGTTACATTTCACTTCCATTCTCTACTCTTGAAATTATTTATCTGATACTATAGACCATACATTTAAAGAATTTCCGGGGCACCTGTCTGGCTCAGTCAGTAGAGCCTGTGACTTTTGATCTTGGGGTTGTGAGTTCGAGTCCCTTGTTGGGTGTAGAGATTACTTAAAAATAAAATCTTTAAAAAAATACATAAATAAATAAAATAAAGCATTTTGGTGCCTAACATACATTTGGTTAAAGAAATCCAGTGTCTGCTACTCTATAAATACCCGTTGAATGAATGAGTTAACGAATTAATGAGACATTTGATTGATTTCAGGTGTAGACACATAGCTATGTAAAGTAAATGAGGATTGAAGTAGATGTAGTTGGAGAACAGTTTCTCTTAAAACTTGTGTCAATGAAAGGAACTCTTATTTAAAGTTGAAACATTCTGGAGTAGAAGTGATCTCTAGTTTCCTCATCACAGTTTGTGTTAATATAGCTAAATCACTTCCTAATTATTTGATACCTCATTATCCCATTTGTAAACTTTGCAGATCCTACTTTCCTTCAACAGTTTCCCTTTTTCATTAAAAAAAAAAATCTTTGATTAATTCTCATTCTCTCATGTTCTCTCTCTCTCAAGTATATTTTTAATTTTTGAAACTTTGCGAAATGTATATATACCCACATGTATGCTCTTCTCTATTCATGACTATGGCTGCATGTCTGTTTTTTTTTTCCTCTTTAATCACTGAGTTGATATGTACATGAGGGAAGAATATTGTAATCATTGCAGAAAATTGTTCTTGTTACCTAACCGTGCTTTGTCAAAGAGAGTAGATTAGACCCTGGTTAAGGCAAGTATACCATGATATCTCAGGGAGTAGATTAAAAGGGACATGGAGAAGAACAGAGGTGTCCAGAGAAGAGAATGTGTATTATTCTGCATTGTGGGGATAAATTGGAGAAAGGAGAGGTGGCTACCTTAGATGTGATTTGCCAAGTATTAGTCAATAAACTAGTATGAAGCAAATGATAATATTCGGAATAGAGAACTCTGGAATAATTTAACTGGTCAAAATGCCTCTTTTATGGGAGGAAGCTAAAAGTTTTAGAAACAAGGCAACAAAAAAACCTATTACAGAACTATCCAAAGCAGACACAATTGATGTCATTTCGTCCTCTAAACTCTAGCAATCAATAATTATTTACTTTAATATATTTGCTAAATGTAATGGAAAAAGTGAAGACACATGCTGAATTCTTTGATAGAATAAACAGCATAATTTTTGTAATAATCACAATAAGGAGTGCAAATATTCCTCTAAAAAGAGATGACACATTCCATAATATCTATTGTTAATCTACATACTCTTGTTTTACTGAACCATAAGTCCTCTGAATATATTACTGTTTGGGAAAAATTATACTGTACATTTATATAAGTGTGTCAGTCTCCTAAGTAAAACTATGAACTACAGAAATATACATTTTCTTTATTGATTTTTTTATCTGGCAGATGGTACTTTTATATAGAAATTGAAATTCTGTACAATTCTTAACCAAGAGTTTTGGGGTGTGGGCGAAGAGGTAGACCTTCTCAGGGTATTGAGATTATCTAAGTTTAGAGACCTTGTGACATATTTAAAACCTTATTAAGGTTTTTAACATTAGCTTCTCTTGATCCAATTACCTTTTATTTTTTGAAACATCTAAAATCAATCCCCATCGAATATTTGTTTCAGGAGAACATATTTAGTTATTTCAAAAATTATCACTCAGGAATTTTTTTTATAGAATAAAAAATATACTCTAGTTTTCAAAATACAATTATATGATCCTGTGTACATTTTTGTCTGAGAATATTTGCTGATATCAAGAACTAAAGTAATATTACTGAAACTATTGCCTTTTTTATTTTCCAGGTTTTTATGGTACTAAATGTTAGTGAACACTTGATTTCTAATTCTTTTGTCTAGTTTACAAGTCTTGATATGGATATGTGTAAATTTGTCTTTTTATTACAGTTCTGAGAACTTGCAAATGTGTCCTTTGGAAAGATTAGTTCCTGAGACATTTGACTTCCTATTTCAGATATTTAGTACTTAAACAATTGAAATAAATAAAATAAAGTTAAACCCTTATTGTTGAAGAATAGTAATCCCTTGAGTTTTGACACTTCTATAAAATATTAGATATGATGGAAACATTTCTAAGTACAGTTGACTTTTTAGCAACATGGGTTTAGTGGTGCCAATCCCCTGCACAAAAATCTGAGTTTAACGTTTTTTTCTGAGTATAACTTTAGACTCCCCAAA
This sequence comes from Halichoerus grypus, assembly GCF_964656455.1. Lineage (NCBI taxonomy): Eukaryota > Metazoa > Chordata > Mammalia > Carnivora > Phocidae > Halichoerus > Halichoerus grypus. Next base: position 48,868,881 of record NC_135714.1, read on the forward strand.
ATCTTAATGACAGATAACCTACTGTTGACCAAAAGCCTTACTGGTAACAAACAGTTGAATAACACATATTTTGTGTGTTACATGTATTATATATATTCTTACAATAAAGCAAACTAGAGAAAATAAATTTATTAAGTAAATCAGAAGGAGTGAAAATACATTTACAGTACTGTACAGTATTTATTGAAAAAAATTGCATATGAGTGGACCTGTGCATTTCAAACCTATGTTTTTTCGAGGGTCTACTGTAATTCCTTATTGGGGAAACTGATTTAGGAGTTATAGTGGGACTCAGATTCTTTCTTGGCAAATGAATTAAATGATAATAACATTGATTTTTCTCCTCATTAATGATGTGTTTCATTAATAGTTGCCATTTGTCCTTGTAAATATTTTGACAGTTTCATTGTAATTCTGTATGCCCTTCAAAATATTTTCAGATTTTAATGATGATTGATTTATGTCTTGAGGAAACTTTAAAATGGCAGCATTGAATATTGATGCAAAAGCCCCTGCTCTATCAAATTATGCCTTTTTTTTCTTTGAACATCTATTGCCATCCCCATAAAATAATGCTTTGTAAAAGGCCACATATAATAGTTCTGTGTATGTGTGATGTACAATAATTTCATTTTAAGCGATTTCACGTATAGGAACTTAAGTTCTGACACATTCATACACATATTGCTTTCCTTTGCTTGTGTGCTAGGGAACCAATAAATAGCCAGGCTCTAACAGTCTTTCCCCTGTAGTCTTTATAGTTAGAAAATTTACTTGAGGCTAACAGCTCTCTAAATCATTGCAGTGCCTATTGCAACAGGTGCTGCAAAGGAATTAAATGTAAAAGGAAATAAAACAAAGTAAAAACCATTGTTGAAACACAGTTACCACTGGCATAATTCCCTCCTTCCCTTCTCCTTAACCCCTAACCATGTACCTGCCACCATTCCTTACGCAAGGGTCAAGTAACTTTTTGTGAAACCATGTCTGTGTTTTATTGCCAGGCGTATAAATACCAGGTAGCTTGGCTTCAGCAGTTGTTTTCCTGACTTTTTGGCTTTGGTGAATCATTATGAGGTACAGTTGGAAAGCCAGTGCTGGGTGGCGAGTGAGGGATCGCTTTTTCAACGGGTCTGCTTTTGTCAAGTCACCTTGAAAGGAGCCATTTTTCTCAAAGTCTTTTTCAGAGTGTCCTAAATATTTGGTGATACACAAGACGATTAGTGTTTTAGATAAGATTTCACTTTATCAAAACCTTAACCTCAACTGAGTTAAAAATTCCTTGCCTTTGTCCAAAATAATAGTGTCTTATGAATCTGCATGTTGCAAATAGTGGCGAGAACAGTGAGGAATTTGCAGTAGAGGCTGGAAATAGGACTAGGATAATTATTAGTAATTGTGAGAAGTCATTGTTTCTTGTTTAATGGACTTAGTAATAAAGGCTTTGTTACAGTGGCTGGCAGAGAGAGTGAATGTTATTTAACAGAGCCTACACTGCAGACTCAACCAGAGAAAAAAGGGCAAACTTCCCTCTTTGAGTCATTGACTCTCAACACAACTACCTTTTTGTATTGATATTGCTCCCATTTCTCACGTAAGAGGTAAGATGAAAGAAAAAAAAAAAAAAGAAGCAGGTTACTAATTAAACTCTTTCTACTTTGTATCTCTGGAGCCAGACTCAGAGTTCTGGACTCTCTGCTGGACTTGGCTGGGCTTTGTTATGTAGCTCTGTCCTAACTCTAGGAAGCATTAGAGCATTGGAATTTTTTTTGTCCTTAATGGGAGGTCTGGCCGCCATTACACCTAATGGACTCCTACTCAAACTTCAGATCTTAGAAGGGCAGTATTGCCTTGTGGTTTAGTGTTCAGACCCTGGAGTCATCCTGCCTGGGTTGAATCCCTTTTTTGCCAGTGTGACTTTGTGAATAGTGACATCCTCTTGGGAAATTATTTAATTGTTCAGTACTTCACTTTCCTTATCAGTAAAAGAGATGATAGGAAGAATTATTATGAGGATTAAATAAATTAAGCTTTGTACATAGTAGGTGTTCAGTATGGGGAAGATTTTGCTGACTAAGTAATGACCTCTGTTTATAAGCTCTCACAGCCTCATAGATTCCTCTTTAGAACCATTGGTTGGAGTTGCAGTTTTACCTTTGTGGTAATATTTTATCACTTGTAAAATATTCTTAGTGACTCTCTTGAGGTTGACTTGGATAGAAAAAGAGATAGATTTGGCCATGTGAATCTTCTAAGTGTTATCCGTTTTCGATCATTTATAGTTCCTAACATGAGAATATTAGACAAAATTCAACTGCAAAGAGAATATGTATTATAGAAATTCATTTAACATATAGTTATGGATGATTTGTGTGAAAAGTCAAGCATAACTCCAAGCCTCCTAACTGTATATGCCTAGGAAGGAAAAGGAGACAGTTATTTTTATCATCATTGTACCACCCTAATAAGATATAATTTTATTCTGTCTTTTTTTGTAAAAAAACAAAAACAAAAACAACAAAAAAAATACATAAAAACCTCTAAAGTAATGGGTATGCTTTCTACCAGCTGAATGCTTTATTTTTCATTATTGATTATATACACTAATTAGATAAGGCTAATTTAAATTCAGCTTTTCCCTTCTAAATCACATTGTTTGTTTTTTACATTTTTAGACAATATATCATAGTAAGATTCTAGACAGTTGAGAGGAAAGTCTTTCTTTCATATAATCGGGAAAAAATATGATTTTTAAAAGGGGACTGGGGAGGAAAATCTTGATATCAGATAACTTCTGAGGCAGATTCATTTTTTCAAAGAATATGCTGAATTTTTGGATCCTGAAATTGATTATCTGAAAATTATCTGGGATGCCATACCTTTAGAGAGTCTTTCTATATTCCCAGAATAGGCATACCTGAGTGTAAAGAGCACTGTATTAAAACACTTAAGAAATAATTGAAACACTTAAGTAACAGTAGAACCAATAAAACTAGGCAGTTCTTATCTGATTGACAAAATAATTTATTTTTTATTTTTTTATTATTACGTTATGTTAATCACCATACATCATTAGTTTTTGATGTAGTGTTCCATGATTCATTGTTTGTGTATAACACCCAGTGCTCCATTCAATTCCATTCAATACATGCCCTCTTTAATACCCATCACCAGGCTAACCCATCCCCCCACCCCCCTCCCCTCTAGAACCCTCAGTTTGTTTCTCAGAGTCCATAGTCTCTCATGGTTCGTCTCCGCAGGGGGAGACAAAAGCATTTAGGTAACAGTGACTTTGGAATTGCAGAAAGTAGTCAATATAGGCATTACTGACTGAGTTTTTGCTAATTCTGAACATTTTTGTAAGATTTCATTACCTATTTTAAAGTTTCAAATGTCATGATTACAAACAACAAAAGGAAGCCACTAAATATATTTGAGAAGCAGTAAACCTGTTAGCACAAAGTGGAAGATTGTGGTTGGCTTTGAGTACTAACTTCAGTATATTTAGCATATCCTTGGACTACTGTTCACGTTTAAGACATTGCTTATGGGATACTGGTTAATAGAAACACACAGTCCATATGATGGTTTTGGAAGATTGAAGGAGTAGAACAATGTAAAATGCTTTGGGCTGAAGAGGTATCTAAACTATTGCAGTAGTCTCAGGATAAGATGTTGTATTAGTTATTTTTCCTGCAGGAAAAACATACTCTAAAACTATCATCTTAAATCAAGTGTCATCTCATAATTTATCTCAGTCATGAATCTGAGTGTTAAGTGATAAGCTGAGTGCCTCTAATTCTGTATTTCTAATGAGGTTGCAGTCAAGGTGTTGGCCAGGTCTGCAATCTTAGTTGAAGGCTCAACTGGAGGAGAATCAACTTCTAGGCTCACTTATGTGGGCCACTGTACAAGGGCTGCATCATGACATGGCCGCTGAATTCTTCCAAAGTGAGCCATACAAAATAGAGAGTGCCTCAGTTGGAAGCCACAGTCTTTTTGTCATCTAATCTTGGAAGAGACATCCTATCATTTCTGCCATGTGCTTTTTGTTAGAAGTGAGAGAATAAGTCCACTCCAGTCTCATGGGGAATGGATTACACAAGCTTGTGAACACCTGCAGGCAAGAATCACTGGGGCCCACTTACAGGGTGCTTACTACAGATATTAAAGCCTGAGATGTAGAAGTAGAAAGATCTATATTAAGCTAAGTAGTAATAGATTTTGGAGAGATTTCTCTAAATTTTAACCATGGCTTACTCAAGATAAGACCTTGAGAAAACTTATTTAACTTCTTTAGTCCATGGGTTTCCCATTTGTACATTGAGGTACTAGGCTCAATTATACCTAAGTTTCTTTATTATTTGGTGTTATGCCATCATATTCCTTGCATCTGATTGTATTTTAGGAGTCAAGGAATCTGATTGGGTATAAAGGTCATCATTGCTACAAATGAATTAAGTTGACTGAAAACGATTTAGAGGCCATTGGATTTGACAACTATAATAAGGCCAATAGGGGATTTTTTGAGAGAATTTTCAGTGAGTGAAGGAGACAGAACCTGGACTGAAAGTAATTAGAGATTGAAGTGGCTGTGAGGTAATAGAGCCAACATTTATTGGTTGCTAAGGTGAGAATTTCAGCAGTGAAAGCAAAAAGACACCTCTTTGTATGTGTTTGAGGGTGTGTGTAGTCTTTTTTTTTCATTATTTTAAAGCATGAGAGACTTTCATATATTTCTGAGAAAGATAGAGAGCAGGGATTTAAAAAAGCCTCAGTTTCATTCATCTTTGTACCCTGGGTGCTTTTTACAGTGCCGAGGGCAAAGTAAACAGGGCAAAGTTCTGGTAAATGAGGGGAAGCAGCTTTTCCTTCTTTTGTCATTGAAGACAGAGAGTATACATTCACAGGGGTCTCTAGACTGACACTGCCTGGACTGAGTCCTGGCTCTAGCACTTCATCCGTTTGGTGACAAGTATTTGCGTAAGTTTCTGAAAGTTTTTGTGGCTCAGCTTTTCCGTATGTAAAGTGGTGTAATTCCAGACTGCACAAAAAATAAATGAAGAAAAACAAGAACAACAAAGATAAACACAAAACATATATATTGATTATAACAGGGCATAAAACATGCTAAGTACTTAATACATATTAACCCTTATTATTAACTAGTTTTATTTAGGAAAAAAAGATTTTCTGGCATTTTCTCTTTGACCTAACCAACTCTAATTTCTCCGTTATCTTGAACATTAATCATGGGTTTGTTTTGTTACAATTTAGTGAGGCAGGTATTTATTGACCTTCTATATGTGAAGCCTTGTGCTAGTTGATGGGACCATAAAAATGAATAAAACATGACCTTGTCCTTTTGGGACTTATTGTCCAGAAGGAGATATACACGTAGGAACAAATGAGAGTAATAAAGTATTCTTGACCCCCTGATAGAATTTTGAATAGGCATTTTGAGGAATTCTGAGGAAAACCTTCACATTGGAAAAATCCAAGAATTAGGTTTTATTTTTTGATTGGAGGAGCTTAACAAATGCATTAACAATATAGATGATCAGGGAGTTCATGCCCAAGTCTTTACTTTTACCATATAGCCAGCAGACAGAACATTTTACAAAAAGAAGTTTTGGTATATAATAGGAATGTAGCCAATGTGTGTAAAAGAACACAGAAATACTCAAAATGTAGTCTTGGCATTTAGTTACAAGTGTCTTGTATGAATGACTTCTAAACAAGGAAAATAAAAGAAGTGAAAAAGGTCCTGTCACCTTTTGTGAATTGATGGTGAAAAAATTCAGTTTGAATCTTTTTAAGATTTTTATTTCAGTATAGTTAACAAACTCAATTTGAGTCTTTTGTGAGGGAGGCTTTCTCGCCCCCCTACCATATGAGGTTCTCAAAGTTAAGTACATGTAAACAAACAAGTTTCACTGGGTTTTATGATAAGCATTTTTAGGACACTGAGATAATTTATTTACATTATTTGTTGAATACAGGTGTTTATTATAGAGTATTATTAGTTGCTAAATTCATTGAACCAAAGTGGCACCGTTGTTGCCTTAAAATCTTGATTTTTTTTTTTTTTTTGCGGGGCAACTGTTAAAATACTCATTTGTCTAACAAGACGAAATAGTGGTAACAGTTCAAATAGCAAAATAAACCCCCACAATGAGAAATGTCCTTGTTTTGTTCCTTTTCATAATTTTTTTCACCCTAAAGAAGAATGAATATTTTAATTTCATCAGCACCATGATAGACTTTATTAATCGGAAAAGACCTCCATATCTCAAAGGTTTAGCTCTAAGGAATTACCTCTTTAGTATCGAAAGCATAAATACATTTCACTTTAGTGCTATTTTATATTTTACCTGTTTATCCAAATGTAGTGTATCTCTTCTGAAGATAAATCATTTTCTCCCACAAGATTTGGTTGCTGGTTAAATTAATATAAATTACTGCCCAACTCTCATTAAATCACTATTGCCCAATTGCATAAAGTTACATTTTAAATTTAAAATGATTAATCTCTCACCAAGGAACGTGTACACCTCATAACAATCAATTAAACTATTTTAGACTAACAAACTATTTTAGAATGTGGAGGGAAAATGTAAAATAAATGTCTTCTCACTGTGCTCTAATTGAACATTCTGAACAGTTTTCACAAGCTAGGGAATTTTCTGAAGGTTCTCACTTATCACTATTTGTTCTGTAGTAGTATTTATTACATGCCACCTGTCAGCGTCCCTTCATTCTCTGTGTAAAAAAAAATCGTATTTGTTTCAATCATGAAATTTTAAGCATATTTTATTAGAACCTGAAGAGGATGAAACAATTTGGAAATACCATTGACAAAACTGCTGTTACTCCAGCTGAGAGAGAATGAAAATGCTTAATTCTGGTTGAATTCAGAGCCCATTTCTGAAAGTGACAAGATTTATAGTTTCTTTTCTGTCAGTCCCGCTTAGTCCCCATGGTACTACATCTTTCTTGAAGTATATAAGAAACAGTGTTAATGGCAAGATATTTTCTATGAAGGTGTATTTTAAAGGTGGATTTGGGAAACGTTAGCAAAGCCACTCTAATTTTTTGAAACAGTGATGAATTATGACTACCAAGAGTAGGTCTTGATTAATATTCATAAAATATATCTTACATTTTCTTTGTTTTGTCAAAATACCTGCCAGGATCTTGTGTTAAATGCTACGACTGTAGAGATTCCTCAGGAGCTTTGATATTATTTCAGGGATTTAAACTTCAATTCAAGAATATTAGATCAGAGATAAATGAAACTTCTAAATTCTATTCAGTAGGTTTATAGACTATGTGCATTTAGTGTTGAAATCTATAGACATCATCTTACTCATTGTGAAGTAAATCTACAGATCATATACTGATAAAATAATGGTGACATTTAATTTCAAGAACTTCATGATAGTACACAAATATTTTAGTAAAAAATGTGGGTGGATTAGCAGTATTATAATCCATGTTGGCCCTTGGACCCTTTGTTGGGCTGTGCTTAGTTTGATTCATAAGACTCCTCATATTTATCATCGCATTTATAAGTCAAATTTTCTGTTGCACAGTAGCCATACTATTCTATCTTATGGCTAATTCCTTTCTAAATTAGGTATTCTTTCTATACTTATTCAATAAATGTTCTTGCATATCAGTAGTTTATAAGGGTGATTATTTTTGATAGGGCTCTTCTATCCCACCTCCTACTTCCCACTTAAACAAAGAACTTGAACTTCATGTGAAAACACTAAAGAAATACACAGAAATAAATGAAAATATATTGCACTAGATCTTTTTCTTATTTGAAAAAGCATTATTTGGACACAAATATGCCTGATACATAATTTTAAACATCTGTATTTTGTTGCTTTTTAGTAATTTTTCAGCATATCTAATTTCAACTATAGTTTGGGCCTCCATACAAATACTATAAAACCACAAAAGTCAAATGCATCAAAGAAATTAATGAGATTTCCCATCATTATGTTAGAATATTCATGGCCAGCATTTTTTTTTTTTTAAGATTTTATTTATTTATATGACAGAGAGAGACACAATGAGAGAGGGAACACAAGCAGAGGAAGTGGGAGAGGGAGAAGCAGACTCCCCACTGAGCAGGGAGCCCGATGCGGGGCTCGATCCCAGGACCCTGGGATCATGACCCGAGCCGAAGGCAGCTGCTTAACCGACTGAGCCACCCAGGTGCCCATGGCCAGCATTTTTTATCTGGCAATATGATCAAGCTTTGGTATAGTGATCATTTCTGTTTTATTATTAAGCTGTAGTAACATTTACTTTTTTAAAATAGTAATACTTCATTTAAAAAAGAAATGATTCACATCAAAAATTATAAAAAAGAAGAGTCAAACCAAAAGAGCCTATTTTTTTATTAAAGCTATTAATATTTCATGAAGCAATATATTCTCTGGACAAAGTGCTAGGTACAACACTGTGTGGAATCAAGAATTTGAACTAAACCCTTTAGTTCCTTGTAAACAGAAAGTTATTTCTCAGCTGTATTTCACACCTTCTTCAGTTTAGGACATTTGACAATGTATCCCAATAGTAAGAAATGTGTGCAGGGAAAGGATACAGAGAGTTTAGGGAAGTAGGTTATAACATTATCTCCTCCTTACTTGGTTTAAAGATTTGACAGGCTGTGTATAATTGAAAGTATGTCTTGGAGGATATTTTGGGTTTGGAGTCAGTGAATTCTGCCATAATATTATGATCCTTCCTTATCTTTATTATTTTTATAAGAAGCTTTAATTATTTTGGCATAAAATATATTTTTACTGGAGAATTCATGAAAAAATTAATCAATTTTTGATGTTTAATGCATTACATTTCTCCTTTAAAAAAAAAGACTTGAAGTGGATGATTTTAACAGTTTTCCTGAAGTTCTAATACACCATAATTACCCAAATATGGACTCTGTACTTTTTACATATATTAAACTATTTTAGTTAATTTCTCCATAAAATATCTCAAGAGTCACATGTTTCACTTTTATTTCCTTATAAATTTGCTTGAAGAATAGAACATAAAATAATAATCACTTCATTTGGAACAGAATCTCCTAAAGCCAATAAAAAGTTGATCTATGTCAGAGTAATTTTTATGGGTATCTAGGATGAACTCTGTGCTACAGGGATTAATGCTACATTTCTTTTTAGGCAATTCTCTATCTTCTGTTTAATTTTAAAATACACAAGCTCGCATTGAGATTATGTGTTTGTATAAAAGCTTCTGCATTGATAACAGGGTGCTTCTGGTAATAGTGTTAGTGAACCTCTGCTTTCTTGGCTGAACACTGTGAGTCAACAAAGCAAAGAGAAAGAAAAAAGAAAAGGAAACATAGTGGGGTCATGTCTGAGAGTAGCTAATGGATGTTTTTGGTTTAACGATGTCTGAAATGTATTTTTTAATGCTCCTTAGAATTCAAAGAAACTTTTCCATTACATTAACTGTTTTAATCGCTGGGAACACTGATGTTCTCCAGACTGCCAATCACATTTCTTTTTGGCCTCTGCTATATGCTTTCATACCTGAATTTAAAAATTGGGAACCCAGTATGGAACAATTTGACTCTTTCACTTTCAGATAAAGATCATCATTGTTATACCTATTTCTTGGATCTAGATGAGGAGGATATTTTATAGTTTGATATTTACTGGCAGTATTCAGTAAGTTTGCCCTAACTATTGATTTGTAATAATACATCCCTTACTATCAAAATTTTAAATGTGCATGTGTATGTGCTTGTTTTATTTATGTTAATGTGAAATAAAAGCACTTTTTATTTCAGATAATATGTTTCCATGGTAAAGAAAAAAATATGTAGGTAAACTGTAAAAAACTTCTTTATGTAGCCTAGGTCATACAGGAAATTTTGAACATATTTTTGTTGTTTGATTTATAGGCATCTGAACTGACAAAGATTTCCTGTTTTTCTCTTCCTTTTACTTTAGATTTTGGTTATTAGCAGGTCAACTCTAGACAGAATTGTTAAGGAAGTGTCTTTTTGGCATTTTAATTCCCAGTCCTTTTTTTTTTTTCACACTAGGCTCCCAACCAGATCCAAGTTTTCCTTTCTGTTAGAAGAAAATTAATATTAATAAGCAAATAATCCCTTAGTATAAACCAACTACCCATGGTAGAAAATTTACATATTTAAAAAGGATTTTATGATAAGATATTTGGACTTTATACATACATATAAACTTTATGTATGTGGAACACATGCACACATACTCCAAGGTGGAAGTGCATATACTCAAAAAATACTTGGTTATATTACCTACCTAACTTCCTGTGCAGTTCCTTGGTGTCAAATAACATTTGGGCCATAAGGCATTTCTTGAATTTGTAAAAATATAAAATATAGAGTATCATCCTCTCTGATAGGAGTATTTCATAAAGGGAACTATTCTTTGGAAACCTTTCTAAAAATATTTTTTAGTATAAGTAAATGTAAAGAAGTTTAACACCATGACATAGGTCTAGATTAAGGTGATAAAGGAAATTTGAGGGGTAAAAATACATTGTGAATTCACTGGAAACTTGTACATCAAAGGTGTAATGGGGGCACCTGGGTGGCTCAGTTGGTTAAGCAGCTGTCTTCAGCTCAGGTCATGATCCCAGGGTCCTGGGATCGAGCCCCGCATCAGGCTCCCTGCTCAGCGGAGAGCCTGCTTCTCCCTCTCCCTCTGCCTGCCACTCTACCTACTTGTGCTATCTCTCTGTCAAATAGATAAATAAAAAATATCTTTAAAAAAAAAAAAAGGTGTAATGAACATACAGTGTTTACATGATATTTTAAAATATGTAATCCATAATCATATTGTTTTTAATGATATTATTTCTCCTTTTTAATTTTATTTTTTAAAGTTCATTTATTTATTTAAGTAATTTCTACAACCAGTGTAGGGCTTGAACCTATAACCTTGAGATCAAGAGTTGCATGCTCTTTCAACTGAGTCAGTCAGGCACCCTTCTGCTTTTTTCTTTTTTTTTTTAAAGATTTTATTTATTTATTTGACAGAGATAGCGAGAGAGGGAACATAAGCAGGGGGAGTGGGAGAGGGAGAAGCAGGCTTCCCGCCGAGCAGAGAGCCCGATGTGGGGCTCCACTCCAGGACCCTGGGATCATGACCTGAGCCGAAGGCAGACGCTTAACGACTGAGCCACCCAGGCGCCCCATCCTTCTGCTTTTTTAAATTAACATTGTTACATTCCAAGGATGCAGATTTTTTTTTATGGAAGTATAATTTGACATACATCGTTGTGTCAGTTTTAGGTGTACAACATAATGATTTGCTCTTTGCATATATTGTGAAATGATCACCACAGTTAAGTCCAGTTAGTATTTATTACCAAACATAGTTACAGAATTTTTTTCTTATGATGAAATACACAATATGGTATTATTAATTGTAATAGCCATGCTGTACATTGTATCACCATGACTTATTTATTCTATAACTGGAAGTTTGTACCTTTTTATTTGCTTCACCTGTTTTATCTACCCTCTTCCCCCTGCCTCTGGCAACAACTGATTTATTTACTGTGTCTTTAATTTTTTTTTTAAACTCCATATATAAGTGAGATCATACAGTATTTGTCTTTCTCTATCTGACTTATTTAGCGTAATGCCCTCAAGGTTTATCCATGTTGTTGGAAATAACAAAAAGTTTATTCTTTTTTTTATGGCTGAATCATATTCCATTATATATATGTCACATTTTCTTTATACATTCATCCATCCATGGATATTTAACTTGTTCCCATACCTTGAATATTGTAAATACTGCAATGAACATGGGGGTCCATATATGTTTTTGAGGTAGTGTTTTAATTCTTTTTGAATAAACGCCCAGAAGTGGAATTGCTGGATTGTATGGTAGTTCTATTTTTATTTTTTTGAGGAACCTCCATACTTTTTTCATAGTGGTTATACCTGTTTACTTTCCCACCAGTAGTGCACAAAGTCCACATCCTGGCCAACACTTATTTCTTGTCTTTTGGTGATAGCCATTCTGACAGGTGTGAGGTGATATCTCATTGTGGTTTTGATTTTCATTTCCCCGATGATTAGTGATGTCATACATCTTTTCATGTACTTGTTGACCATGTATGTCTCCTGTGGGGAAAAAAATGTCTATTCAGAGCTTCTGCCCATTTTTAAATTGGGTTGTTTGGATTTTTTGCTATTGAGTTATATGAGTCCTTCATATTTTGGATACTAACTCCTTATCAGATATATGATTTGTAAATATGTTTTCCCATTCAGTAGGTTGGTTGCCTTTTCATTTTGTTGATAGTTTTGTTTTACAGGCTTTTAGTTTGATATAGTCCTACTTGTTTATTTTTGCTTTTGGTGTCAAATCTCAAAAAATCATCATGAAGATTGATGCCAAGGAGCTTACCACGTTTGGTTTCTTCTAGGATTTTTATGGTTACAGTTTTTGCATTCAAGTCTTTAAACCATTCTGAGTTAACTTTGCATATGCTATAAGATAGTGGTCCAGTTTCATTTTTTGCATGTTGACATCTGTTTTCCCCATACCACTTATTAAAGAGACTCTCCTTTTGCCATTGTATAGTTTGGGCTCCTTTGTCACAAATTATGGGCCGTATATGCATGGGCTTATTTCTGGGCTATCTGCACTGTTCCTTTAATATACATGTTCCTTTTATGCCAATACTATACTATTTTGTGTATTATAGCTTTGAAATATTGTTTGATATCAGGGAGAGTGATGACTTCAGCCTTTGGCTTCTTTCTCAAGATTGCTTTGGCTATTTGAAATCTTTTGTGGTTCCATACACATTGTAGAATTGTGTGTTCTAGCTCTGTGAAAAATGCCATTGGGATGTTTATAGAAATTACATTGAATCTGTAGATTGCTTTGGGCAGTATGGACATTTTAACAAAATTAATTCTCCCAATCCATGAACACAGATATCTTTCCATTTATTTGGGTCTTCTCCAATTTCTTTCATCACTATCTTATAGTTTTCAGTTTACAGGCCTTTTACCTCCTTGGTTAAATTTATTCCTAGGTTTTTTGTTTTTTTTTTCATGAAATTGTAAATGGGATTGCTTTCCTAATTTCTCTTTCTGATAGTTCATTGTTAGTGTATAGTAATGCAATATATTTTTGTATATCAATTTTGTTTTTTGCAACTTTACTGAATACATTTGTTCTAACAGTGTTTTGGTGGAGTGTTTAGGGTTTTCTATATATTGTGTCATATCATTTGCAAATAGTGACAGTTTTACCTCTTCCTTTCCAGTTTGGAGGGCATCTATCTATCTCTCTATCTATCTATAATCTATCTCTATTTTTCTTGCTTAATTGCTCTGGCTAGGTCTTCCAATAGTATGTTGAATAGAAGTAGTGAGAGTGGACATCTTTGTATTGTTCCTGATCTTAGGAGAAAAGCTTTCATCTCTTCACCACTGAGTATGATGTTAACTGTGGGCTTGCCATGAATAGCCTTTATTATGTTGGTATACATTCCCTCTATACTCACTTTATTGGGAGTTTTTATCATAAATGGATGCTGATTTTTGTCAACTGCTTTTTCTGTATCTAATGAGCTGATCATATGATCATCATTTTATTAATGTGGTATATCATGCTGATTGATATGCATATGTTGAGCTATCTTGCATCCCTGGGATAAACCCCACTTGACCATGGCATATGATCCTTTTAATGTATTATTGAATTTGGTTCCCTAATATTTTGTTGAGAAATTTTGCATCTTTGTGCATCAGGGATAATGGCCTGTAATTTTCCTTTCTTGTGGTGTCTTTGTCTAGTTTTGGTATCCTTGTCTAATTTTTGAAAGAATTTGAAAAGTGTTGGTATCAGTCTTCTTTGTGTGGTATAATTGATCAGTGAAACCTGCTTGTGGACTTTCATTTGTAGGGACTTTTACAATTATTGATTCTGTCTCTTTAGTAGTAATTGGCCTGTTCTAATTTTCTATTTTTTCATGATTCAGTCTTGGAAGGTTGTATATTTCTAGGAATTTATTCATTTCTCCTTAGGTTGTCAGATTTGTTTGCATGTAATTGTTCCTAGTGGTCTCTTATGATTCTTTGTATTTCTGTGGTATCTGTTATCATGTCTCCACTTTCATTTCTGATTTTATTTATTCAAGACTTCTTTTCTTTGTGGTGAGTCTAGGTAAAGGTATGTCAAATTTGTTTGTCTTTTCAAAGAACCAGCTCTTGGTTTCATTGGTCTTTTCTACTTTCTTTTTAGTCTCTATTTCACTTATTTCTGCTCTGATCTTTGTTATTTTCTTCCTTCTATTAAATTTGGGCTTCATTTGTTCTTTTTCTAGTTCCTTGAGGTATACAGAATTCTTAATTTTAAATCATAATGAATTCTTCTAAAAGACATTGACTTAATTGCTGAACAGTTTATAATGGTGAATATTGATATTTTTATATAATTATAAAATGAAAATGTGCCTAACACACCTCTAGTATTATACTGGCTGTGGTAATGAAGAGTCATTTATCTTAGATGCCTAGGGTCTCAAATTATATAATTGTCAATGATCTAATTAATATGTAATGATCAGCTCAGTGATGTGATTTAATCAAATTAAAAATTTCATGCATTTTTTCATTTTGAATAAAATGACCTAGTGATAACAAAGTTTTATTTGCACAATGGATATGAAATGAATATAACAAGAAGGAGGCAAAAGAAAGGTATGGTGACTCTCTATAAATAGTGTCATGTACTGATGAATGATGCTAGTATGTAAGCCTTGGTTTTCTTAGGCTCCGCAGGTATAATGAGGGAGCTTGAGGAAGATGGAACTTGGAACTTTAAAAGACTTTAAAAGATCCAACTTTAAAAGACCAACAAGACTCACCAAAAATGTACATGTTCTTCATGTGGACAAAACTGATATAGGATTAAAAAAACACTCATGACAAGATAATGAAAGGCTATTAAATAAAATTAATTCATGGAATACTTTATGTTAGGAATGATTGGGACTTTATAATTAATTAGGTACTTTTATTAAGCCCATGGGCAAGTGTGAGACAAATTGTATTTATCTGTGTTTTATTTTAATGCCACATATTAGAATATACATTTTTATTAAAGATAAAGAAACTAAATATAGAGGAAAGAGAAAGAAGGACACTTATCAGAAGACCACTATTTTAGACTAAATAATCTTATGCTTTCACCTAGAAAAGTAATGGTCTTTCCTTTTTTCAAACATTTTTAGAAGATAAGAAGTAAAGGAGTTATACTCTGTGTTTAAACTCTGTCATCCTCATGCATAGCATTTAAAAAAAATTCTATGCTAAGATAAGACTGTGTTTTTTTTCCTGAATGCAGTTGTCCTGACATATTTCAGGGATCACCTTATTTCTTTAAATCACTAAAAAATCAATTTCTAAAATGCAAAGTGAAAATAATCTTTAGGTTGCTTTTAACTATGTCTTGTTCAGTGTTCAGTAATCATAGACATGCTAGAAAAAACAAAACCAGAAAACAGATAAGTACTGATTCTAAAGCAGGTAAAAGAAAGATTTTTGATTATTCTAATTCACATAATTTTTGAATTCTTAAAAAATTGTACAAATACAATTTATTCAATTAAGAAATCTTTTTAACCTAAGGATGTTTCAACATTTTTCATGATAGGTAGTTATCTACTTTGGCTCTTTATCTGCTATCACTGTGAAATAAATGATGAGGATATTTAAATAAAATATTAGTTAAAAATGATCCAGATATCATACATATAATATTCTTCCAGCTTGGCTGTTTTTGATGGATTTTCCATCACAGTCAATCTATGTTCCCCTACTTTATTTCTAGCTAGAACCAAGTATTAAACAATGACACTATATATCTTTTTGTACAATTTGCCATTTTTTGTTACTTTAGAACCTAGGTGCTCCTGAATTGTCCTTGTGAAATCACCATTCTGCAGAAAAAGGACTGAACAAAGAAATGATTCATGTACTGAAACATCAATGTAATTTTTAAATCGCATAACTCAAAGATATTTTTACCAAAGAGGGAAAAATGCCTTTTTGTGGGGATCAAAACAGTGGTATCTTTAAGTAAATAGAGGTCATTCAGCCATTTTAGATGTCTTAATTATTAAGAAAATAAAATTTTGTAAAAAAAAGTGTCTCACAGACATTTATCTGAAGCAATCTTTATTAAAATGATTTTGGATAGTCACTTTTATGCTTCTCTTTTTCAAGTTTTCATTCCTTCTGCATTTCAGTGTAAAGTCTTTATGTAGAGTGGGTTGCTATGTGGCCTAAATTTACTTAAATATAACTTGGGGATAATTATATAACATATCTTATTACCTAATGGGAAATTAAAAAAAAAAAAGTCATCCTATAAAAATGCTATCTTTCTTAAATCAGTGAGATGATTTCAGTGAAGTTCCTAGTATTTGAACACTTTGAAAAGTACAGACAGCCAGAGGATACAGTGTAAAGAAGTCTAGGTATGCTAAGTATGCCAGTTTTTGTGGTCAGCTCTTCATTTGCTTTCACATTTCTTAATGAGGCTCTTCTTTTTCAACTGTTGTTCTTGAGTTTAACCAAGACTTTTTGTTTGTTTTTTACCAAATTTTTATACATATACCAATTTTTATGTAAGTATAAAATGAAAATGTGCCTAATACATCTCTAGTATTATACTGGCTGTGGTAATGAACAGTTATTTATTCTAGACACCTAGGGTCTCAAGTCATATAATTGTCAGTGATCTAAGTAATATGTAATGATAAGCTCAATGATGTGATTTAATAAAATTAAAGAATTTCATGCATTTTTTTCATTTTGACTAAAATGACCTAGTAATAACGAAGTTTTATTTGCACAGTAAATATAAAAAAGAATAACAATAATTGTCTTAATTAAGTCACTATATTTGATTAGTTTTATTATCTTGCTACATCAGAAAATACATTATTTGTGTAGATTTTTTAAGAGTCAGTGTCATTTTTTTTAAATGACAGGTGCTTGACATTATTTAATTTGAGGTACCATTTATTTTCACCATTATTAAGTATACCAGATAAACAGATGGTACACTGAGATATAGCAGTTGACTAATGACAGTGTTTAATGTATTCATAGACATTCCCTTATACTAGTTTATTAAAATCACAATAATTTTGAGTTGCAACATTTATTGGATAAAAATATGAATAAATGGTTTAATAAAAAGTGTATGCTATTGTGTATAGTTATATGTATATTTATATAATATGTATTTCATATATACAATTGAGTAAATATGTATATTAATAAATACACTTTCTGTTATAAAATTCTTTAATTATGGGAATCTAAGACCTTTTCTTTCTCTCTTTTCTTTTGATTTTTTCTTTCCACACAATCTTTTACTTACTTATCCCCAGACCTAATTTGCTGCTTTTTAGTTTTTCCTTATTCTATTTCATGTCAGTTTCTACAGTGATAGGACAAACAGAAGTAAGATGAATGGAACAAAAGGATAGTTTCATTCTGATTTCTTTTTACTCCCTGTTTGCTATTTTGCCAACCAATTAAAGCTCTAGAAGTTGAGGAGGTATTCTTGATGGGAGAATAGGCTTTTTTATCCTGAAAGCTAGAATGCCAATATCTCCACCTTGTAATTGTTTTATATTATTAGAATAAAATGAAATAATTCATAAAATGAGATAATTCATGTGAGTGGGTTAACACCTACTAAGAACCCCTAAAGAATAGCTGTTATGATTATTTCTACTAAATTATATGCATTTTACTATAAATATTAAGTTTACTTTAGGTTTTTTTTTTTTGTCTTCCCCACAAAGAATACATTTTGGGATTCAAGTAGCTATCTTTAAAAAAAGTTAACTGTTGTAAAAGGGCCCATTTCACAGCTGGTAGCTACCTATAAATGCTAATTATTAAAGCATTACTATAAAAATGTATTGATGCACTCATACTTTTAATCTGTGCCGTAGGGTCATGCTGAACCTTACTGTGGTACCTATTGATTTTAAAACAATAAATATGTGTTTACATAAACTTCCAGTGAGGCTAAAGTTACAGCAGAAATATTGCATCATATGCTACAACCTTAGAAACTCTCCCTTGGCAGTAATGGTCCCTGACTCCCTTTGAGTATTTTAGGCACTGATACTCCATAATGGGCCATTAAGGAAAATGTTTAATTTGAGACCTATCCAGGTGTACCCTACTGAGATGAGATAATTTCAAAACATGTGTATTTTTTCTCCTGCCTGGTTGCTACTGATATACTAACTACAACGAATGATATATGGAAAAGCTTTGTTGGAATACTTTATGGATCACAAAAGACAATATATTTCTTTCATAATCTCAAGAAAATTATTTAAAGCATGGATATCCTTTTTATTTAAGGAGGTTCTAAAGGAATTATTTTTTAGACCTTGTCTGATACACATTTTTTAAAAGTTTCCAGTATTGTATTTTTTGTTTTAATACTTGTTTAAACTGCTTTTGAAAGGGAAACTTATGGAAATTTTTAACAATGTGAATATCAGGGGTTTACAGTCAAAATGTTTATGTGAAAGAGATGAATGGAAATGACCAGTCATGATAACTAAGCCACAGTGAAACTCTGATATAGTCATCTAGCTCATAATGAGATTTAGCTTCCCCCTGCATTCCTCTTGGTTTTGGAAAATCTTCAAAGAAAGTGTAAGTAGATGTGTATTTTTCCTTATCTGTCTGAAGGAATTGGAATAGAATGAATTTGACATTACTCCCTCATTTCTTTTACCTTCTCTATTCTAGACTTTATTTTTAAAGTCAGTTTCTTTGTAACAGGCATTGATTTCAGAGAAATAGTGTTAAGAAATGAGATGTTTTCTAGTTCAGTCCCCTGAATTCATTAATGTGGCATGATATGATTCTGGTCATCGAATTTGATGTTTAAAGTTCATTGTTCTCAGCTATGGAAATAACTTTTTAGCCAATCTCAACTGTGATGCTATTTGCATTGATGATATGTTTTAGATTGTTACAGGAGAAAATGTGATTTTGTTGGTTTTAAATCAAACTCTGGAATTTTAATTATAACACAGACTTACACTAGATAGAGTATATTATCATGGTTTTCAATCTTGAAGTACTCAGGTGATTTCAGTTATGAAATTGCCAAAAAGAAAACAACATAAGACAGTACTAATCTAGCCCAATCATAAAGCCTCTGTAGGTAATAAAAATCCAACAAATATTAGAAACATTTGAGATTAACTTGATTGTTCACTCATTGATTTCTTTATTTTTAAGATTTATTTATTTGGGAGGGAGGGGCAAAGTGAGAGGGAGAGGGAATCGCAAGCTGACTCCCCACTGAGCATGAAACCCATCGTGGGGCTAGATCCCAGGACACTGAGATCATGACCTGAGCCAAAATCAAGAGTCGGAAGCTTAACCAACTGAGCCACCCAGATGCCCCTGTCGATTTGATTCTGGACATTAAAATAAGTATGACAAAGTCACAAAAAATTCTACTTTGAAGATACATCTGTTTTTTGTTTTTTGTTTTTTTTTTTTTCAGTAACACTCAAAGTAATCTCAGTTCCCTTTTTGGGAAAAATACTTTAATGGAATAAATAGTCGTGCTGATTGGAATAAGATTGATAGATTTTGAAATCTTCAACATTTTGTTTGGGGGATATCTTTTTATTTATTTATTTTTTCCTGATTGTTTTCAGCTTTTTGTGTAATTTAAGAAGCACTTGCTTGGCACCTAAGAACCTCCCAAACTATCATTTCTGGGTGACTCACCTAATGAAGTCTGTGGTCTTACCCCTCATTCACCCAAAACAAGCATGAATAAAATGGGTCATTGGTATCTATTCAAGTGTACCAAAGACATACGTGGTGCTAGGTAGGAATTATTTAAAAGTGAAGATAATGAAGGCTTTCTGTTGATTGCATGATTCTCTCAATCTGAAGTTTGTTTGAATATATCGGTGTATGTCTGTATCCTAGATCTCCATCTCATGAATGAGATAAATTAAATGAATGAGATGAATGAAATTAAACACCAATCTTGCCAAGCTAAAAGCACCTCATATTTATATGAAGGATTGTCTTAGCACAGGAATCTATAACAAAAATACCACACACTGGGTGTCTAACAAACAACAGAAGTTTATTTCTCACAGTTCTGGAGAGCGGAAGTCTAAGATCAGGCTGCCAGCATGGTGAGAGCTCATGGGTTACAGACAGCTGGGTTCTCTCTGTAACCTCACATGGTGGAAGGGGCTAGAAACATTTCTGGGGTTTCTTTTAGCACTAATCCCATTGTTGAGGGCTCCATTCTTGTGACCTAATTATTTACCAGAGGCCCCACCCACAAATACTATCACATTGGGCATTAGGATTCAACATATGAGCTCTGGGGGGACACAAACATGCAGTTTGTAGTAGGTCTGCTGGAAAATCAGCGGTCACTCGAAGTGATGAGAGGTGGTAGAATCAAATGAATGAAGTACAAACCATAGGTCTAGACTGTTCAGGTGTAAATCTGGGCTTGTTAATTTTTAGCTATATGACCTCAGCAAGCTCTTTAACTTCTTGGTCCCTGAATTTCCTCATTTGTAAAGTAGGAATAATAGTAGTCCCTTTCTTTAGAGTTTTTGTAGGAATAACAATAAAGTTTATATTTAAAATCAATGAAATGAGTTGATATGTGGAGAGCTCTTAGGACAGTGCCTCATCTATAAGGACTCAGTAGGTGTTTACTGTTGTTATGAGGAGGACTATTTTGCCTGCTGCACTGTAGATTTTGGAATAGATTCACATGCTCCTATTAGAAATGGAATTATTTACTTTGAAGTAGATACTTTTTATATTCTGAATGTTTTAAGTATAGTTTGCTTGCCCTTCCTGATTTCAACTTCTCTCAGCAACATAGAAATCAATCCTTGATTATAATCATAAATGACATATTGTAAAGGAGTTTTTTATTTTTTGAATATTCTTTCAAATAATAGCTATGTTCATTCTGACTTTTTTTCATTCAGACTTATTTTTAATAGCTAATATTGATAATAGAAAGTTGAGATTTTATGAGTGTAGATGACTCTTTAACAACATGGGATTGAACTACATGGGTCCACTTACGCATGGATTTTTTCCCCAATAAATACAGTATAATACTGTAAATATATTTTCTCTTTCTTATGATTTTCTTTTTTTTAGCTTTATTGGAAGAATACAGTATATAATACATAGAGCGTACAAACATATGTTAACTATTTATGTTATTGGTAAAGCTACTAGTAGTTAAGTTTTTGGGGAGCCAAAAGTTATACCTGGATTTTTGACTGCACAGAGTTCATGCCCCCAACCCCTGCATTGTGCAAGGGTCAACTGTATTTTCATTTTTGAAGAGTGAAGTAAAAGATCCATTTTACAAATCAGATACATGGATAATGTATGAGATCCACTTTTTAATTTGATGTCATTGAAAGCAATTGAATTGTTTTCCAAACTAGTTGCTTTAATGTAATTATTTTTACTTACCTTAATTTCAAACTTATTTTATTTCCAGTTGCACATATCAATGGAAACAAATATTCTCTTATTCAAGGCCTGTTGGAAACAGACTTCAATCAAATGCTTTGTAGGATCTCAGGGAAGAGGTTAACTCAAGGACACGTCTCAAAATGATTCTGTGTAAAACATCAATCTGTTTCATGGTTAAATGATATGCTGCCCTAAAGCCAAAAATAGCCATGTTCATTAAATCCAAATTTGTTCCTAAACATTAATAGACACTTATTAGATTATAACATTATCTGAAAGACAATTACATGGGACTTTTACTCTAGAGAACTTTCTTATTAAAATTACCTTCCTAGATTACTTGTTTTCTAACATAGCATCAAACTATATTTGAAATATAATTATAAGAGATAGGTGTTTCACTTAAGCAATGAGAAAAATCATTTGCTAGTTTTTGAGTTTTGAGATTTAGCATATCCTTGCTTAAAAAGTGTTGCAAGTAACCTTTAAAAAAATTCATTGAATACAAATAGGTCTTTCTGTGCTCTGACCTCTCTGAAACATGTGGAGGAGATAGGGAAGAAATGAGGGAAAAATGGCTTGACTGAAATTTGTAGGAAAATGCAGTTTTATTCCTAAACTACACTTCCTACTTCCAATTTGATTAACTTTTTTCTTTTATCTTCTCTGCCCTTTCTCTGTTTTTTACTTCTATTTCCCATCCTGATTTATTTTTCCTCCCTACTCCAAAAAACATGTAACTGTGATATTTCTACAACTTGAAAAATTGTTGTCTTGACTTTCTTCAAATAATCTGTATTTTAAATCACAATTCTGGACTTGTAGGTCACTGTGAACTCCCACCATACTAATTCTGGCAAATACTGTCATTGACACCATTAGCCTAAGGTATTTTTTCTTTCCTCTCCACTTTTTTCTATATACCCCTGCCAATTTAATCTGAAAGCACAGTGTTTCCAATGTACCTTCTGATTCTATCCACTTTCTTGCTTAACCACTCACAAACTTGTTTCAAATTTCTGTACTACTCACCTCCAAATGTAATCTCATTTACCATTTATAACCCTACTTCTGAATATAAAACCTTTCATTAAATGAAAAGAAAGATTTTTTTTCACTTATTGAATGTCTACTCTTGCCAGGAATCTTTATAGGTAATATATATATATATATATTTAAGCCTTAAACCTTTATTTAAGCCTTATAACCACCTGGTGGAATATGGATTAATTTCACATGTGAACATTAGGTATAGAAAATTGAAGTAATCTGCCTGTGGCCATAAGCTCATAGTTTGAAGAGAGAAGACTTAACACTCTTTCTCACTTCAAAGTTCATGTTGTAACTTCTATTCTTGCTGCTTCTGAGGGCTCTGACTTATGCAATATTTAATACTTGAAGATAGGAGCTTAGATTTTTTTTTATGCAGAAATAAAGGATTAAGAAAATTATGGCCACATCCAGTTCTAAGTCAAGACACATACATACATAGTGTGTACGAAGTTTCTTCCAGGTTGTATTTGACTTCAATGTTTACATCTATAAAGATAAATAGTACAGTTATAGTTTGTTATTTGGTAGTAATGCATTGTCAAGTGGGTAAGAGTACCATTGTATCTAAAAGTGTTGTGATTCTCTGGAATCAGTATTTGATCTCAAATAGCATAATAGCCACTACTAAGCAGTGTTAGGCAAGTTTGAAACCCTGACAAAAGAATCATATTATGAAAATGCGAAGACTGCATTATCTTTGTGTGGTATCATGTTAGGTACTATCTAAATACTAGTTAGTTCATTAATTTAATGATTCATGTAATATCTCTATTTCAGTTAATACCTCTGTTAACTCAGGCTCTTTATTTCAAACCAAAGATCATTTACACAAATTAAATTCAGAACAAAATGGAAAGTGTTTAGGAGCAATATAGGATTATAAAAATGTTTGGAACATATTCACTATAAATATTTACTCATTCTTGAAAGACAGTACTTGCAGTGAGATTTATGTATTTATATAATTTTTACCTTTAAATATTACAAAATCATATTTACCTTTTTTTCATACCACCTCTCAACCCAGAACGTTCATCCTTCAGTCACTGTTTAGTGAAATCTTACGCATTTTTACACATTCTAACACAATTACCATTCTCTTCTTTTAGGTCTTCCAGATCTTCCAAGCTTGATTATTTCCTCTATTTTTTTAAACTCTCTTCTTTATGATATTTGGATTTATATTTTATTATTTGTATTTCCTGTGTTATCTCTTCTTCCCTTCTATCCTGCCTCTGCATTGTTCTCTTCCTGTTCTTCCTTTTCTTCCTCTCCTTTCTACAATGCAAGAATCATGCCATAGAGATGTTATATATATGTATATATATAAGACTGCTCTCCTATGACCAAAAATAGTTTACATTGTTTGTATTCACTGAAGATCTCTTGGTACACATTGCCGAAGAAATACATGTATAGGTAGATTGAATTCATATTTTTTGAAAATATTAAACAAGGTGATTGTTTATCTGTCCTTTGAGTCTCCAAAGGGATCTAGCATTATTTAAGAAAGTATTATTACTAAATTATTCAGCTCCTTATTGGTACTTTATAGTTAAATACTTTTAAAAAAATTGATGTGAATAATTTAGTCACTCACACACAATTGTAGGTATGTAGTTGAATATTCACCTTATTCCAGTTTTTTTATCAGAAACTCAATTTTTATGTAATTCTAAAAATAATTCATGTATAAGAATTTTATATTCTTCACGTCTCCCTTTTTTTTTTTTCCTCATCCCTGGAACTACGTCTCCTCTCGATGACTTTCTCTGATGGAAAGGAAGAGAATTTTCTCAACACTAGTATTGATCCCTATATCATTTATCCATTCTTTCAAAACTTATTGAATATCTAGTACTTGGCCCAATGCTAGACAGTAAGACTATAAAGGAAGAAGACAGGGAAGTTTTCTAGGAAAAGTTGTTTACTTGCATTTTGAAGAATGAGTGAAGTTATAAGAAAGAGGATGGAGGCTTAGAGATGAGAAAAGACAGTACATTCAAGAGTCTGCAAGTGCCCTAGGATGGCTAAGAATACAGGGTCCTCTATGAAAAATAGTAGGACCAATGAAATATCAATAAAATATGTGATTCATCTGCATAGCTATCACTGTTTTCTTTTTAAGTGTTTGTGGGGTTTTTATTTGTATTGTTTTTTTTAATCTATGTAAACTTTTTAATTTATTTTTTTGTTTTGAGTGGGGGAGAGAGAGAGAGAGAGCAGGAGGGGGGTAGAGAGAGAGGGAGACAAGCAGATTCCCTGCTAAGTGGGGAGCCCAACGCAGGGCTGGATCCTGGGACCCTGAGATCATGACCTGAGCCTAAATTAAGAGTAAGACGCTTAACCGACTGAGCCACCCAAGTGCCTCAAATTTTTTAAGTTTTTAATTCCAGTTAGTTTACAGTGTTATATTAGTTTCAGATGTACAATGTAGTTAATTTAACACTTCCATATGTCACCCAGTGCTCATCACAACCAGTGCATTCCTTAATCCTGTATCCTATTTAACCAATCCCCCCGAACCACTTCCTAGTTAAATACTTTTTTAATAGTTAATAGTAGTATAATGGCTTTTGACTCCATAAATAAAGACAGGAAAGATCCTTAACCTTATTGCAGTTGTTTTGTTTTCAGAGTCATAATGTTAAGACAAAGTGTTTAATTTTTAAAAAAACTAATATCAATAGGACCAAAGTTAATAGTATACTCACATGCGCCCTCTTGGTCAAAAGATAATAGACAATTCTTTTAGCAAACACCAAGAAAACTTTAAAAGAAACACAATACTTAGAGGTTTCAGAAACTGTCGATTGTACCTGACATTTAAAAAAAAAAAAAATAGGTATTTTACTCTGTCTAAACTCCTGTAAAATTCTTTTTGCTTCTACCCAGTGATAATCACACCAAATATTTCAGTGTATTATAGGATAGTGATGGGGGAAGCTGTCTTATAGTCTGATGTCTTGTTTTGCTGCCCTGCTTCTTTTCTTTAAGAGTTAACTATTTCATAGAGTTTCCATTCACATCAGGAGCCTTACATGTAGAACTGCTTTTGGAAAGGCACTTTGGGAAGAAAAGGTCATCTGTCATTTCATAGGACATGGACTATGAGACATAGCTGTATATCTGCTTATGATTATGCAATACTAGTAAATCATAGAAATCTTGCAATCTCAAATTTGAATAATGAGCGTTAAAGCCCCTCATCTAAGCATCTATGCATGACTAAATACTCGAGGTGAAATATATTTTCCAGCCTTATTAAATTAATATTTCTCAAAAATGCTTGGCTCTTTTTGGTTACAATGGATGGCTCTTATTTATAAATGTAGGGAGCTGTGTCCACATAAATCAGATTATCTAAAGATTTTATATTTATTTGTCAGAGAGAGAAAGAGCACAAGCAGGGGGAGTGGCAGGCAGAGGGAGAAGCAGGCTCCCCACTGAGCAAGGAACCCAATGTGGGACTCGATCCCGGGACCCTGGGATCATGACCTGAGCCGAAGGCAGACGCTTAACCGACTGAGCCATCCAGGCGTCCCATAAATCAGATTATCTAAGATGCTCTGTAACAGATAGTTACTTGTTAAGGTAGTGACAGATGATAAAATAAAATAGCTAGTTTAATCTCCTTTATATTTTCATAATTTTCCATATGTCAATTTTATATAACAGATAATTTATGGAGAAGGATTGTGATAAATATTTGATTGTTAGAATATATAATTCAAATCATTCAAATTTCCAAATCCACGTACTAACCGTGGAAGAATACAGATAATACCCAAGTAGTATTTATAAATAAGTCTGAAGTAAGGTTGTTTTGTTCTATTGTGTTTTGTTTTTTTCCCTTGGGTTAAGAGCTATGATTTCCCTATATGGAATGAGGGGAAAAACTCATGTTAAATGAGAAACTCCTATATTATAATTAGCAGTGGGGTTGTAGGACTGTAAACCAATTAATTATTAATATAGCCCCATGGCATTTTATACATCTGGCATGTGCCAAACATATAAAAAAATTAACCACTCAGAGAGTCCTTTTTGACAGAAAGAAGCAAATAGGCAAAATAAAATATGGATTAATTGAAATTTATAAAGTTCATATGGAGTAAAGTTTGTAGTTAACAAAATTTGTGACAAGTGAACATGTATTACTTGGGAAAATGTACAACTATTACAAAAAAGATATAGTATCTTGTCTAGATTATTATGAGGGGAAAGGTATAATAATAAAATGCAGTTTTTCTTGGAAAAAATTGAGAGTCAATTATCTTACAGAAATGTGATTAAGAGTAGCTCAGGGGCACCTGGGTGCCTCAGTCGTTAAGCATCTGCCTTCGGCTCAGGTCATGATCCCAGGGTCCTGGGATCAAGCCCCACATTGGGCTCCCTGCTCAGTGGGAAGCATGCTTCTTCTCTCTCCCACTCCCCCTGCTTGTGTTCCCTCTCTCGCTGTGTCTCTCTCTGTCAAATAAATAAATAAAATCTTTTAAAAAAAAAAAAGAGTAGCTCAAATGACGGTAGTAATTCCAAGATGAATAGCATTCAGATTATAATACTAATATCTATTTGGAATGTAGAAAGGAAGCAAATATACCATAAAAATGAAAGCTTTCAAATATGATTTAAAAATGGTATATCAAAAACTTAAACTGGAAAAACAAATTATGACATTAAAATTTAAGATGAGTTTCCCCAAAGTAAAATCAATGTTTTAAGTTTATCTTTTAAAAGATTTTATTTATTTATTTGAGAGAAAGAGAGAGAGCGTGCACGCACAAGCAGAGGGAAGAGCAGGTGAGGGACAGGGAGAAGCAGGCTCCCCAATGAGCAGAGAGCTGCATATAGAGCTTGATATGGGGCTCCATACCAGGACCCAGGAGCCAAATCAGATGCTTAACCGACTGAGCCACCCAGGCACCCCTAAATGTAAAAGAACTTTTGTTTCAGCAATAACGAAATTCAAGTATTTTCAGAGTATAAATGTGTTACATGTGAGTGCAGGTTAGTCTAAATCTAACAAATAAGGGATTTTCTGTGTAGCTTATGAGAAAAGGCTTTAGTTACATAAATATTTGTAAAATATCTTTCCATGTTGTAATTTTTTTAATTTTTAGTAAAACTTCAGTCAAATCACATACTTTTATAACTATAATCTTAAATATTAATGATGTAAAATAGGACACTTTAATCAACCTCATTTTTTAATTTTGAATATTTGAAGAGTGATGAAGTTTGGTAGTTTTGTTTGAGGACATATAAACACCAAGTACCTAATCAAGGACTACATTAGAATATATTCCTTCCAAGTTTTGGATGTGGTAACAGGCAAAATTAACAGGCAAACTTGTTCACCATATTGTAGTAATCTTTGATGAAAATTAGAAATGCCATCTTTCAAGAATAATTTTTGAAACTTTAGTGTGTTGATTTATTATTGGAAAGTAGTGTCATAAGTAATATATTTGAAACAAGAGAAACACTGAAAATTCTCCTTTATAAAACCTCACATTATTTTAGTATGTATTGCTCAGCTATAGAATTCTCGAGGAGAGTTTGCATACCTAGACCTGTGCTTGGATAAGTCTATACATTAGGCTATGCTCCCCACAAGTGTAGCCGCCATCTGTCACCATACAATGCTATTACAGTACCATTGACTATATTCCTTGTGCTGTACCTTTCATCCCTGTGACTTATTCATTTCATCACTGGAGGCCTGTATCTCCCACTCCCTTTTGCCTATTTTGCCTATTGCCACCCCCACTCCCTTCCCTTGTGTCAAGTGTAATTTTAAATCCCTTGCATTTACAAAAGAAAATCTGACAGCTTTTCACTTTATGTTCCTAGAACATCTCATGTAACACATACCACATTTTGCACAGCACTATAATTATTGGTGAATATACCTTTTAGCATTTATATTTTACTGCAAGTGGTTTTAAAAGGGCTATCACATTTTAGACTTGTGGCCACACTCTCCCACTTGATCCCATAGTGTTAGCACAGTGCGTGGTACATAGAGAAGGCGAAAGAAATTTTATTGGAGATGGAAATGTATTTTGAAGTTAGCTTGTTAAATGCTTTATATCATTAATAAATCTTTCTTTTATGAGTAATTTTCTTGTTATGTGTGACTTGAGTCTCTAATGCCTTTTCTTGTTTTTTCTTCTCTATGTGTTTTTGAGGAGCTTTGTTTCAGAAATGTCTTGAATGGAAATCCCTTTTATGTGAAACTGATTGTTTTGGTAGTTAATAACGTAAATTAGAAAAAAAATCATCCCACAAAGTTTTGTTTTTTTTTAATGTTAGTATGCAAAATTATTGGTTTATCTTTCTATATGTTATGAACAATCTTGTCTTTCAAATTATCTATTAAAATTTATATATAGTTTAATTATTGCAATTTTATTAAATGTGCCCCCAAATTAGCACATTATTTTGGGGCTGTGGGTGAATGGTAGGCAGGCGGTGATGCTGGAATATAAAAACATGTTACCCTCTTCAAATAATAGCTTCTATTCTTCTCAATTCCTTTCCCCACCTCTGTTTACACAAAAATCATGAAAACAAATTCCCATGCCCAAATCCAATGTGAAATATCCTCATAGACATGGTTTTATGTCCTGCTGTGATATCTTAAATCATTACTATAAATAATATACATTTTCTTCTCCTTTTTTTTTAACCCTTTCTGTAAAGTAATTTTCTCCCACTGTTTCATCAATGTGGAAATACATATCATATGAAATAAACTATTCTGGATTTCACTAAAACCACACTTCACAGTAGCAATACTCGTATTTCACTATGGAAATAATTTTCCCTGTTCCTCCGAAGGATACAATGTTATAATGAGGCTGGTTTCCTTTTTAAATATGTCTTTTCTTTTCTCTTTGTCCCTCTGCTCCTACCTAATATACCCATGCTGTTGCAGGTCCTCCATTCCTCAAAATCTAGTAACATTTTTAAGAAATGCCTAAGTATTTTTTTGGAAACTTGCTACATTGTCCCCTTCCTTTGTACAATTAATATCCCTAATTATCCTCTTATATTTTCTTGTTTATTTCTACTATAGAAAGAGCAAAGAACATTGGTTTAGAATTAGACATTTCGTTTGAAATTCTTGCTGCATAACATTTCTGATTTTCCTCCTCAGTAAACATGAAATGATATTTTCTGCTTTATAGATTTGTATGGAGAATTAAATCAATTGTATAATATACAGAACATTGCTTGGCATATGATAGGTACTAAAATCATGTTTATTCTTCTCTTCTTTATCTTGTGACTTCATTTCCTATGTTCTGTTTTTCCCACTCCAGTGTGAGTTGTGAAAAAATTGTTCTACTTCATCTTCATTCTCAATATCTACTATGGTTAATATTTAGTATATATTTTTAAGTAATGAATAAGTAATTCACCTAGTAGCTGCCCACAATTATTTCCAGTGGCAAAGTAGTTCTGTATATATTTATGTATATTTATGTATGTGTTTGTGTGTGTCTGTGTGCATACACACATCTAATGCCAATTTTTGACATTCATACTCAATGGACATAGAGAAAAGAAAAGACACAGTAACTGAATGTTGAGAGTAGGGAGGCATTGTTTACTAGTTGATGTATCAATCATTTTTAGTATCCTTCTTTAAATGTCCATTAATTATTATATGTATGTTAGTGCAATTTTAAATTAGCAGTTTTTTTAAGTTATTTTTGGAAAGAGTTACACATTTAAGGCAATTAAGAAGTTCTGAAAAATTTCTTGTAAGTCAGAGTGTGAATAAGAAAAAAATGAAAATATTTTACATGATTCCTTGACACATAGTTTCTCTTTTATCTCAACTTCTTTTTATTACTACTTTTCCTATTTGTAAATGTAAAATATTATGAGATTGTCTATTGTATGCCTCATTTTCTTACAATGTGTCTGTGAGATTAAAACTTTTAATCTATTGTGTTCAGATTTAGTGTTTTCAGAATCTGTCTATACAATACTGACTTAATAAATATTTTTGAGCTAAATTATTGAATGATCTTGCTTCTTACACATACATGTTAAAAGGCTCAATAGGATAAAATAAAAAACTAATGCAATGTTTAATAATTTTTAAGGCATAATAACACTTATGTGCTAGACACCGTTCAGGGCAGTACAAATTTTTATGTGTTTTGTAGAATTCAAGATTCCAAATTTTGGCTCATTTAATGTCATATAGACATATCAAGTAATATTACTCACTCCATTAACATAGGGAACTGAGGCACTGAGGGCTTAAGTGAGTTGCCCAAGGTCACAGTACTGGTAGATCTAGTAATTGATATTGGGTGGTCTTGCTCCAGAATCTGTGCTCTTAATTACCATGCTATAAATAATATTGCCAGAAATTCACATAAATCTGTAATTTTGCCTTATAACTATATGGAGTCTTTACTAAACTATCGCTGTTTTG
Organism: Halichoerus grypus; assembly: GCF_964656455.1. Lineage (NCBI taxonomy): Eukaryota > Metazoa > Chordata > Mammalia > Carnivora > Phocidae > Halichoerus > Halichoerus grypus. Next base: position 48,899,999 of record NC_135714.1, read on the forward strand.
TATAACCCTTTCCAGAATTTTTTTTTAAATTTATACTCAAAATATTAAATTGTTTTTAAATACGTATCAATCACCAGAAGAGAGAAAGAGACAGAGACAGAGAGAGAGGGAGAGCGAAAAAGAGAGAAGGAGAATGACCTAGTTTGTACTGATTGATCCATTTTAAAGGTGCTGACTATGAAAGACATCCTCAAAATTTGGGTCATGCTCTTCAATATTTTTACTTCTTAAGATAAATCTGTGCAGTCTTTAAGAGAAGGCAGCTATATCAGTTTGGTTCAGTAAAATAACTCTTAATGCTAAAAGTTTTTAATGTCTTATATAGATATTTAAAACTTTTAAGCAACATTTCTCATCTTAAATTGTAAGATCCTGGAGAATAGTTTGCATGTTTTATTCAATATTCTATCCTGTGTTCCTAACCCAGTGCTTTGTATTTCACTGGGCACTCAATAAACTCTTTTGAATGAATTAGCTATGTTTGAGCATAATTAATTAACATAACATAACATAACATAACATAACATAACATAACATAACATAAATCTAGGCTCTTCATAGATTAACTTACAAGGTTGCTTTGAAAAGTAATACATTCTGAATTGAATATCGGGACCAGACCCATACATTTAACGTTTTTTTTGTTTGTTTGTTTTTAACTTACAGTAATGGTAAGGAATGAATTTTTTCTTTTTACTGTTCTAATGTTACTATAAATTGTATTTGTGGAAAGTGTATACAAATTAAGTCCCAATTCTATTTATATAGATTAACAAAGTATATAAATCAATTACTAATTTATTATTATCCAAATTGTTATAGTATATTTACATTAATTTTTCCCGTGAGACTAAATTATTTATTTCAGTCCATTTGAAGCCTGGGAAATAAACACTGTGTTGATCGTGCATAAATAGCATCCTTTAGGTTACTTACTCGTTTTCTATATGATGCCTGTGTAAATTACTATGAAGAAGGGAGGGAGGTTATATAGATATTCTAGTCAGCAGATAAACCTTCAAGGAATTAAGAAGAGGAAACTTGTATTTGATAACCCATTCTTTTTTCCTTGTTTGCAGGATTCAAATTTGGGATATTGGTGTTTCTGTGTTTGAGAAATTTTTTTTTGAGGGATTTTTTTTTTTTTAAATCATCGGTCTTGGAATACAGAAGAGGAATCAGAAAGACACTTACTTCATTTCACGTCGTGAACGCTCGCTCTTGAGGCACTCTTACACCCCAGTACACAGCCATGTGGCCATCACAGCTACTAGTCTTCATGATGCTTGCAGCACCAATCATTCAAGGTAAGACCTTTAATTAGATTTTTGTGTGAAGCTTAATTTGTCTCTATTTGCACTAGGTCCTTTCTTCTAAATCTTTGCTCAGTGATTTAGCAGCTTTTGCCTACGATATATTAATAGAAGTAAGTTAAAGTAAAAAGACCATAATATGTACCATCAGCTGCAATAAATACAACTTTGAATTTGATTTCTGAAAGTAGCTTTTGAAATGTATGTATAACCAATTCTTTGTTATTTTTAAGAACTCTCAGTGTTGGCTACTCTGTTCAATCTTTAATACACAGAATGTAAACTAAACCTCTCATTTAAATGAGAATTATTTTTTCATACATATACTTTTAATGCAAAAAAATGCCAAAATGATATGAACATATGCTAAAAGGTAATTTTACTGAAACATGCTAATCAACTCATAAAAAACTATACTTTGTTCATTTAGACATTTTGGTATTTATAACACAAATATGATAGTTAAGAAATGCTATATCTTTGCAAATTTTATAAAAGATAATTATTTATAAATAAGATAAATTCTGTACAACTTAGTATAATATTCATTGAATCTTTCTAAAAACTGGCAAAGTCTACATTTATATTCCTTATTGACAATTTAAAGTTTTCTACTAATCATCATTGGTTTTGCACTAAGATGAAAATGGTATAATATAGTCACTATCTCATACATGAATGGTAATTATAGCAAAGAAAGGGACACATCTATATTTGCCACTCCTTTGGAGGTCTCAGAATAGTAGGGTATAGCAAGCACCTGGAATCAGTTTTTAGTCTCTTTAGCTCACTTTTGGTTTTTAATTGACTACAAAAAATCTATTGTAGTTTATCAGCGATACAGTTCTGAATTTGGCCTATATTCTTGTTTCAACATGAATTATATTCTGCTGTCATTATAAAAACTGGATAAAATACCTTATGTGTCTTTTGACGTTTTCTTCTAAAGTTTCCCTGATTTAACACATTTTTTAAGTAATCACTACAATATAAGGTAGTGCTTTTTTAAGGAAATGAAAGTAAAATGATTCAACCATCTAATTTTAAATGATGTAAATTTGTAAAAAAAAAATAAAAGTGTTTTCTTAATTCATATACTGATGGAGCACTTACTTTCACATACTTGGGCACATATAACATTTTGTGGTATGAGACAATAAAAGAATTATGTCCCTTTAAACAAGTGTTTTTCTAATTATCTGTATACCTAAAGATTATTCTAATTAGGTTTTGATGTTATAAAGATGCCTCACTCATACGTTTATTTTGAGGATTAAATAAATAGCATACGTAGAGAATCTAGCACAGTGCAAGACAAATATATTCAGTGTTTGAACAAGCTAATTTCCTTCATCATACTATCTGCCTCTCTAGTTTATTTCTGTTCTAATAAATTATAACAACCAGAAATTAGCTAACCATGAGAGCGGTTTCATTGCTGTTGATAATCAGAACCGCCCCCCTCTACACACACACACACACACACACACACACACACACACACACACCCCTCTCTCTCTCCAAGGAATTCTGAGAAGTATTTAAAAACTCCTCATAGAGCAAATAGAAAATTGACCTGGTATATAAAATATTTTGGGCGAAAGTAATCTTTTCTGTTGTATGTGAGCTACTTTATCTTATCTTGACTTTGAACCATATTATGCTCCACAATATAGAAGCTTTCTATTTATAAACTTTATCCTTGTTACCTTGAGTAGGAATTTTAAAACTTCACACCAGAGAAAATATAAGGCCTTCTCTACTGCCTTTGTGATACCACTCTGGATTTGTAAATAGATGGCTTCATATGAATAACCTTTTGGGACCCAGCTTGCTCATAACTAAAGGAATGTATGTACCTCTGATCAGTGCTGATCTTTTAGGATGGACTTTTTTTTAGAGTCCCTAACCATCCTGTCTTAAAGGAATTCCACATAACTTGAAACTTTATAGACAACTGAGTTAAAATGACGTCATAGTTACAGAGGGACATACTCTTGTTTCCAAAACATCCCCTGGTAGCATCTCCTTGCCTACTGTTGTTGAGATGTTCAGCTTCATTTGCACTCCTGACCATAGAGAATTAACTTATCTGGGAAATACTTGAATTGCTCTTTTCTCCAGAGTGAATAACAATGATGAGCACTGACTTTTATGGCCATAAACTATAGATGTATTGGTATAATTAATCCTTACAACATTCTCCTGGGTTTAATATTATTTACTATTACTATCATTATCATTTTTTTACAATAAAAACATTGAGATACTGAGCAGTAAAAGAACTTGACTGAAGTAACACAGAGACCCAGACGAGATTTAAATGAAGGACCTGGCTTCTTGAACTCTGGTCTTTCTGCCCGTAGATAAGCAATTACTATCAAGGCCATTCTTCCCTGCAGAGAATCCCATCTCAAGTCTTCTGGCCATTTGGGAGAAGGTGAAACAGAAATGCAGGTCCCCTGCTTCTCCCATGTTCTGGACACAGACAGATGAGGCTTTCTTGAGATGAAATTTCAGCTCTGCCACCTACTAGTTATGCAACCCTGTTACTTGGTAAACTAGTCAACAAATATCCATTATCACCCAGTGTGAGCCAGAAAACCCTGCTAGCTGCCTAAGATATGCTAATAAACAAAAGATTTTAATTCTTCCCTCAAGGAGCCAACAGTAACTTAAAATTTTGTAAGCCTACTTTTTATCTGCAAGAATGAACATTTATTCCATGCAGAGTTATTTGAAGAGGTAGATAAAATAATATATATGTGTAGTTTCTAACATAGTGTTTGGCATTTGGTAAATCTTCCTCATATTTTATTTGCCTATCCCTAATTACCTTGAGATGGAGCTAACATTCCGAGCATTAGATAGGGAACATGCCTACTTACCTGGATTCTCACTGTGCGAATTGAAATGAATTTTTTTCTACTTGAACCTCAGCATTTAAGTTTTTCCAGTAAATTCTTGATACTAGTTTCTATTCAAAATTATTATCAAGCCAGTATGTATGAAGGTTTAGTGCATAATTCTCTCTATATAATAATATAGTATATAACTGTCAGTGGTAGTAGTATATAACTGGTAGTATATAATTGTCAGGGATGCATTTTGTTCATGATTTCCACATGGGTAAAATTAAAAAACTAAGCTAAAGAATTAATTCTGAATAATGTTTACATTAGTTGAATAATCTCCATATTGTCCTAGAAAGTCTGGCCAGTGTTTAATATAGGAAAACAAAATTAATCAGTACATCCACACTGTATGTGTATATATACACAATTTTTAAATTTGGAAATGTCTCTGGTTCTGTGTTTATCTGTCCATATTTTATGTCTCTGTGTACCTCCGTATTTCTCTTTTTCTGTTTTCCATGACTGTGCCCCCTTCCTGTACAGCCATAAAACCCTTATCTATAATGCAATGAAACCTGGCAGAAGTAAAAAGAAACCACTAAAGCAGATGGCCAGTTTTTTGCTGTTAACTAATGTAGTGTTGCATGAAGATAAAGGATTTTTTTGTTCTATTGGTGTGGTTGGGAGCAAGGGAAAAGAAGGCAATCGGAGAATAATAATCCAATAATAACCTGGGCACTTGGGCGCATTGTGATTGGCAGTAAAGGAATACCAATGTCCAGTGTGATACATGGGCTAGGAGATCTGGTACCCAAGCCATAATGGGTTGGGAGTTGAGAAGGTGGTTGGGTTGCTCAGATATCTTAACTATATCTCCTCTTCATTAAATTGTACTTACGAACTGAGTCACAGTTGAAGAGATAGAAAACAGGATAATTGGAACTTACTGTGGGTAAAGGGGAACAATATATTTTATACTTCTGCATAAAAATGGGGTCTTAAAAAATTTTTCTATAAGCATCATATGCATACTTTTTTTTCTGCAAGTCTATTTTTTAAAGTTGCATGTGTATTTATATATTTGTGGACTTTATAGGCTAACCTGCTTTTTATTATGTTCAAGTAATTAATTATAATAAATAACCATTAGCAGGAACAAAACTGCTGATTATATCCATATATATTTAGTACTCTATGTTTTTGTGTAATTTGCATTTTATTATTAATCTAATTTTACAGTTATAATACCACTTAATGTATCAGTGATTTAAATAATACACATTTTTTTAACTTCTAATAAAATGTGAAGCTTGAGAAAACAAAAATACATTTCACTACCTAACATCTTACTATATAATTCTCTTTATGAAGTTATGTTTTATTGATTATGAAAAACCTTGACTTCTAAGCTCTGCTTAACTTTGTTATTTATAGAAATTAATCATCCTTGGAATGTTTATAATGTTTGCAGGCTAGATAATTTGTAATACTCCCAGTAATATCACTATGTTTATGGTCAAATATGTTTACAAAAAAAAATCTTTGTCATGGTCATGATGTATGAGGCTACTGCAAACACATCCAACACCATCTGCATTACCCACTCGGTACTGAATTTCAAAATATATATTTTATAAGTTAACTATAATCTCTAATATCACAATATAAACCACAAATATGCATGGCTGATAGCTTTTCCTTTGTGAGAACATGTTCAGAAACCTTCCCTACGCAGTCGGTATGCAGGTTAGCAGTTGGAAAAGAACTTTCTCTTGCCTTTGCACTTGCAAAATGTGTTATAGGTGAATTTTATTGTACTGATACTTTAGAGTAATATGTATATACTTTGAGAGCAAAATAGCATTTTCTTATTTTCAGATTTTATGTCTGACTATTTTAGGATCATATCTTATTTTTTGTATTTCTTGGCCTTGGAATGGACTAGGACTGCAATAGGGTAGTTGTACGCTTGATGTAGAATGAGTTAAAAAACAATTGGATTGCATAACGTATAAATATCTAATTATTTATTTTCCTCTTCTTTGTATTGCTATTGACTTTCATTTTCAGTGTAAGAATAAGTGTTCACACATGTATAATTTCATATAAGCAGCCATAATACATTTTTCATGCATTTACTTCCTCCATTCTGATTGTAAATGGTTCTTTAATGACCACTCAAAAAATTGAAATGCAATAGTTGAAGTAGTCTCATTGATTTGTTATGTAAATAAGAAACAATATATTGTATTATAATCTGTTTTGGCAGTTCAGAATAAGACCTGTTGAAAAATAGGGTTCATTCATTCTCTACTTTTTTTTGAGTTTTTAATTGATAAATTGAAAACAAATACCTTACATTTTGTCAATAATTACATTTTTGCTTTATTTCTATATTTCCCTTATATTGTCATCATAGCCGAATTAGTTTCTTTAAATATAGAAAATTGTCTTCCTATCCAAAAAAATCTGTCTTAAATGAAGGATTTGATCAAATAAGCTAGACTACTTAGGGATTTGCCAGAAAAATATGCTGGCTGTATTTACACAAGTAATGGATACAGGTCTTTGTACAAAATAGGGTCTCACAATGACATTTGATAAGCTTTCTGTGTTTATTTCATCTACACATAGTTTGTGGTGATTTGGATGTCCTGAAGTCAAGGTTATAGCTTACTGGTAAAGTACAAGCATCTCTATATATCTCATATATCCCTTTGTCATTACCAGTATCACCTACTTTATTCTCAAAGTAACTCTCCTCATACAAATTTAAATCAGAAAGCAAAAATCCAATAATCCCATGACCCAATGACATAATTAATATTAATGCTTATTAGATTTTTCTTGCAGTCATGTATGTGTATTACATTTTTTTAAAAATGGAATAATGTTAGAAATAAAATTTGTCTTTCATTTTGACTTAACCTTAAAATGTAGATATTTGTGTACTCTATTTTTTTAAAAATTATAGTATCATATCATATGAAGAAACTGTTGTTTATCTAACCATATATTACCATATATAACCATAGATCTCTGATCAACAGAGAAGGTCATTGATATATTGCCATTACCAATAGCACTATAAAGGAACACACTTATATATAAACTCTGACTTTATCTTTGTACCTCTAGAAGAAAATCTCTTGAGAAATAGAAAGTAAAAAAAAAAAAATGACTTCTTTTTAGGTTAGTCAATAACTATCTTAAATGAGTGTTAATAAATTATCAATGTAACCTTACTTGCTATTAATACAGTTGTTTAAAACAATCCTGCAAGGTTTGGCTACTACAATAATGAACAAAACATAAATAAGAATAAATATTCAAATATTAAGATATTATTTGCAAGTGTATAATGATATATTCAGAAAATTCAAGAAAGATAATCTTTCTCAGAATTAATAAGAACATTTTGAGTTCAGATATATGATTCACACATATGAAAATGATTTGAGTCAAAACAGCAATGAATTGTATGAGTTATTTAGTAGATATCATAGGAGGAAATATATAGAACTTATGAGAAAAAAAGTCTAAAACTTTACTGGGAGTTATAAAAGAAGACATGCAATATACTGTGTTCCTGGATGAAAAGACTGAGTATAGGGGCGCCTGGGTGGCTCAGATGGTTGGGCGTCTGCCTTCGGCTCGGGTCATGATCCCAGGGTCCTGGGATCGAGCCCCACGTCTGGCTCCTGGCTCGGCGGGGAGCCTGCCTCTCCCTCTCCCTCTGCCTCTCCCCTGCTCATGCTCTCACTCTCTCTCTGTATCTCTGTCTCAAATGAATAAATAAAATCTTTAAAAAAAAAAAAAAAAAAAGACTGAGTATAGCAACATCGACAATATTTCCAGATTATTTTTTATAGATTTTTACACAACTGCATTCAGAGTACCCATATCAGCTTTCTTATGTAGAAACTCAACAGAATTATTTTAAATATATATATTAAATATTAAATAAGAAAACTAGTATAAATGAAAGGAATAATAAGAAGGCACTTCCCCAATTGATCATAAAACATATATTATACAAATAAAATAATTAAAGATAAAATCTCAAAATTAGGCAAACTGATCAACTATAAAAATGAGATCCATGAAATAGCACTGTAGTTTATATGTCTGTGTTGCAATGTGATTATAATGACACCTCAGAAAATCAAATGTCTAGGACTAGAAGTAGTTAAGTAGGGATCAAATCAACTGTGTGTGTGTGTGTGTGTGTGTGTGTGTGTGTGTGTGTGTGTTTCAAATTACATACTATAAAAATTCTGGAGGAAGACCTCTTTGTGTTATCTACCCTAGTGTCCATTTTTGAACAATGTATCAAAGAGTATAAAGTAGGCTGCAGTCACAGTATATTCCTAAATTAATATTGGCTTCCAGAGAACGCTTCCTTGTTCACCAAGCATTCCAAGGCAGGTAGGTGTTTCTGATCAGGGTGTTTGTGTATGGTGGGAAATAGTGATGGATGTCATTCTTTTGCTCTCACAGTTATACATATGGCATGAAGCTTCCAAAGTCATTTTGAGGGTCATTGCCACTCCAGTCTGCAGGAGGGGAGAATGAGTGTTGTGGAGATTCAATGGATATGTTTGGAAGTAATTCACATTACTTCTGCTGCCATTTCCATTAACTAAAACTCAGCCTCATAGCTATACCTATAAAGGGGTCTGAAAGGTGTAGTCCTCTTGTGATAAAGGAAGATATTTATAAAAGATACCATGTAGCTTTAAAAAAAAAAAACTGGATTTAAAGCACTAATATATATTTTTAAATGTATAAATGGAGGGATTTTTTTATGACTTTATTGAGATACATTTAACATACCAATAAATTACTCATTTAAAGTATATAGTTTATGGGATTTGAGTGTATGCATAGTTGGGCAACTATCAACATAATCAATTTTAGAACATTATCAATCCTCCAAAAAGAAACCCCATACCCGCTGGTGGTCACACCTGGTTTCCCCTTTCCCCAGTCCCTGAAAACCACTAATCTACTTTATATTCCTATGGATTTGCCTATTCTGGACCTTTTGTATCAATAGAATCATATAATTTTTGATCTTTTATGGCTCGATTATTTAACTTAACAGAGAATTTTTAAAATTTATCCTCATTATAGCATGTAATAGTACTTGGTACTTTTTTATTGCCAAATAATATTCCTTTGTCTGAACTTAATACATTGTATCTATCAGTTGATAGAAATTTGGATTATTCCTACTTTTTGGCTATTCTGCTTAATGCTGTTGTGAAAATTCATGTACAAGTTTTTGTACGGATGTGATTTTACTTCTTTTGGGTGTACACATGGAAGTGAAATTGTTGAGTCGCATAATTGTATGTTTAGCATTTTGAAGAACTGCTAAACTGTTTCCCAGAGTGATTTCACAATTACACATTCCAAACAGCAATGTGAAGCTTCTCATTTCTCCACATCCTGACCCACACTTGTTATCGCCTTTTTCACTTTATCATCCTAGTGAAGGTGAGGTAGTATCTCATTGTGGTTTTGATTTGCATTTTTTAATGCATAATGATGTTGAGCTTCTTTTCATGTGCTCCTTGGTCATTTGTATACCTTACTGGAGAAATATTCAATCATTTCTTAATAATTAAAATTTTTTATAATGAAGTTCTGAGTGTTCTTTATAGAAATATTTCTTATTAGAAAAGGCCAGAGAATATTGTTAGAATATATTTAGATTTAAGAGTTCTTTCAACTGCATATTCTAAGAGAATGTTTTTGCCTGGATTTACCCACTTAAATCTCATCTGCTTTACATTCACTTTGAAATCCTGTGCCATTTATCTAGCCTCATGCCTCGTCCCCTTTTACTTACATATTTAATTTCTAGTAGGTCATTAAATCAGGTTTTTATTATGACAAAAACTAGTAATTGACAGTTACTGAGATTTCACTCTGATATGTGAATTGTATAGTAGTTACTTATATACAAAACATCAAGGTAATTAATTGGATTCTTCTGGTAGTATCCAATTACTCTTCCCTAAGAACATTATAAAGAACATTAAGCTTTAATCCTGATGGCCAAAAGTATTTCTATTTTTGTTCTAGTCCAAATTCTTGTCCTTGCAGATTTTGGAAATCCTCTTATTTATATATTTTTGTGTGTCTTCACTCAAATTATATTATAAATATTGAGTCTTTCATTTTATTTCCATAGATTTGTTTTCTTTAATACGTTCTTCAAACTACTGGTTGCCCCTTTTACTTCATCTCAAGAAAGTTATATAATTCATTTTGTCTATCAAATCTATATATTGTATAATAGTGACCTTTGGACTCACACACATTACAGCTTTATTATTTTTTGAAAGCTTTATTTTTTTTAAAGTAGTCTTATACCCAATGTGGGACTTGAACTCAACCCCAAGATCAAGAGTCAGATGCTCTACTGACTAAGCCAGCCTGGCACCCCCTGGATCCACTCATTGCTTTAAACAAACAAACAAACAAACAAACAAACGAACAAGCAAAGATGAAAAACAGAAGAAAACCTGAGGTTTTATATGGCAAGAATCCTAGCAACTTTGCACTATTTCAGCACACTGGGCTTATCTGAAATATTACTATTTGAGAAGAAAAGACTAGGAGAACGCTAAATAAAGATAATACATGATTTATAAAGGTTGATACTGAACAGTTCCTATAGCTTTTTTTTTTTTTAAGATTTTATTTATTTATTTGACAGACCGAGAGAGACAGTGAGAGAGGGAACACAAGCAGGGGGAGTGGGAGAGGGAGAAGCAGACTTCCCGCTGAGCAGGGAGCCTGATGCTGGGCTCTATCCCAGGACCCTGGGATCATGACCTGAGCCAAAGGCAGACGTTTAATGTCTGAGCCACCCAAGCGCCCAGAACAGTTCTTATAGCTTTAAGGAACCATGAATGGAGGAAGATGTCAACATATTTAGGAAGTAATATTTACAGGAAGCCCAGAAACTGAAGTTTACAGTATCATCCAATCTAAGCTGCTTTTAGAATCCTAATTTGCATGCCCCTATTGAATGAAGTGAAAGATTTCAGAATGTAGAGTGTAATTCCAATTCTTTTACTTCCAAGATACATGACCTTAACTAATTTGATTCACAGTTTCCTTATTTGTTAAAGGGATAATTAGGCCTACTTTGTTATAGTATGAGGATCAAATAAAATAATGTATAGAAAGGCCCTAACACAAAGCCTCACACATTTAATCCTGAGAGAATGTGGTCATTAAAACATACCTTTTGGAATTAGAACTAAAAAAACAAATGACCTGGATAGTAAGCAAAATTTAAAATACAACACCATCTTGGGGTCACTTACTTTCTATAGTGCTTTTCAAAGACTGCATTGTGTGTTCTTAATCCCCAAATGTGACAGTTTCTCTAATTATGAGCCTACACATTTGTACATACATTCTATCATTATATTCAGAACTCACCCACTGGACTGTAACTAAGTCTTTAATGAGTTACTAATGAACATCTTAAGCTTAGATCAGCATTTAAAAAAAATGTTGAAGAGTGTTGAAAAGCTATTCAGAGTGCAGGCCTGTTGCTTTTAATTAGACTATAAGCCCAATAAAATTTCCTGTCTTCACTATTCATCCAAGGCTTAAAGAAATTGAATAGTGAGTGACAGATATACTCTCGCTTTGGTATTGTTAGTTTAATGTTAAGTTAAAAGGGATAAATATATTGAGCTAAATCAGAGAAATCATTATTTTGATTAAATGCAAAGATAAAAGTAATATGCAAAACCAAAATAGCATTTTATTCATTTTTTTCTCCCCTGCACTCAGATGACTTTACAATATTAATTTTATTGTTGCATTAGATGCAACATGAGGAAAAAGATCCAGATATGATTAGATCATATAGATAACCAAAAAAAAAAATTCCCAAAACAAAAAAACAGAAACAGCCCTCTGTATTTATTAAAAGAATGAACAGTTGGCTTTCACACATTACTGCTTCTCTCCAAGCTGTTGGATATACCATGAAAGTAGTAATCATAGACAGGACCTGAATTAGATCAGGACTATTCTTTTCTGGAGCTCTTGTTACAAATCAACAATGGTGGCGACTATTTAGCAATGATCCTTTCTTTGCCCTTTTGATAGAGAAGTTGGTGAAACCATGCAAACCTTAAGGGCACATTATTTGATAATGAAGACAGATAATACATAAAATTCAAAGCAACAGGCTAGTATGATGCTGTCCCTCTGGGGAATGCTGCACATTTGCTTAAAACGAAGCCTTTTAGATTAGTCACAATAGCTCAGTGTAGTGGGAATAGCTGTGATAGCCTACAAGTTTTATAGGTTACAGGCTATTGTTAGGAGACAGGTTTGATGTCATGCCTCTGCACCCAGATAAAAACCACCATGTCAGTTTTTAAAAGTAGGTGTCCAATAATCAAAGTCTATGTACACACAACCAACATAATATAATAGATAATTTTAACATGTTAGCTTGTTAATGTATCTGCCTTCTTGTCAACCAGCATTTAGACATTCATTTTGTGTTGAGGAGGCAACTTACTACCAGAAAAAAAATAGATAAAAACTTTTCATTCTTCTCAACCATCTTCAGAGATGCTGGTCATGATTAACTTAAGATAGAACTAACGAGATAGATTTCCATCAAAATATATAGGGTTTTCACTGGTTTTCCCTACATATCATGTATAATTGGCACTGTGATTAAGGAAAAGTGCCCCATTACTATTGTTATGAAGATTTTTAAAGAAATTATTTACTTTACAACATTCTGAAAGTACAGCTTCCATACCATTAAAATTTTAGTATACTTTAGCAGGGAAGTAGATGGAAGGAAATTTAAAAAAAAAATCAGTATTTTCCAAATAATGAATTCTAGAATTTTATTTTTGTTACCATGAATTTAAATCTGTTTACTTTATGTTCATAGAAAGCAGATATTTTTAGTTAGAAAAGAAAAATTATTAGTAATCATTCTTCTGATGAATAAGATATGTAATATACATTTTATTTAATTTGAGTGAAAATAATGTCTTCTTGTCCGAAGCTAATTTTTTTAAAATAAATTTATAACAGCAGAAACTTTACCCTCTGCTTACTCATTTTAACAAATGTTTGAGATATTTACATCACAATATTACAATCTAGGCAACTATTACAATGAATGAACCACAATTTTTCCCTCTATTTTTAGGACATGAAAGATGCCAGACTTGAAAGCCAATTAAAAAGTATTCTTTAAGTCCTGTTTCTTTTATTTTTTAACAAATAGGGATTAAGTTCCCCTTTAGCTTTATTCATAACCAATGTTTGACTCTTCCACTAGTCTCAGAATATCATACAGTTTTTATATCTTGATTGTTCAGTCTCTTGGTGATGGTTTAGCCATAGTATGTTTTATTTCACTGTAACAAGCTATGTTGTAGAGAAGAAGAGAAAGGAACCCAATTTGAAGGGAAATTGCTTAGGGCATACCAATGCTTCATGAAGCAATTCGGTCTAGAGAAGAAGTGTATTGAGTTAAATTGGATAATATCCATGTATGCTATGAAAGTTGCTTCATCATACACAGGTGTGTCATTTATCGCTACAAAACCATTTTCTTTTGAGAACCAGAATGAGACAGATTTTAGAGCTTCCATGTTGTAATTTCTACCTGGTGGCTTCCTTGTCACGTGCTTGAATTGAAACTTTTATGACTACTGTTAGAGATTACTACCCAGCTGATAAAGAAATTATGCAGCTGTCACATACACCTTAGGGAGAAATCAGGAAAGAAGTAATCTTCTTATATGGCCAAAGTGAATGTGGTTGGGGAAAGGTAGCACCTTTCAGTATGCATAAGGAAGCAGAATTGGAAAAATGTCTTTATTGACAAAGAAAAGAAGCAGAAGCAATAGTGTGCTTGTCTGTCTCTCCCTCTCTCTCTCTCTCTTTCCCTCTCTTCTTCGCTGATCCCTCCCCCCCCACTTCCTTACCCCTCCTTCTCTCTACCTCTTTCTCCCCTTATATATGTATATTACACGGAAGTGGGAGGGACTAGACATTCCTTATCAATTAACCATATGTTATAAGTATTTCAGGATAATTTCTAGCATTTACATCGCACTTTACAGTTGGCTGAACACTTTTGCACACAATAGCTCAATGAATACTCATATCCAGTGAGTCATAGGTAGTAATATCAGTAATATTAGGATAAAAAATAGATTTATTTCTGTCTATGTTTATAGACAGATCAGGGACTCCGATCTGTCAATCTAATGATGCAGTGACATTTCAAATAGTTCATAGAAGAGAAACTCAAAAATCTCTTAAACATCTCGGGGAGTCTTCTTCCAAAGGCATTTTAATGACCTATGAGCATTTTCCTTATTTCATAGACCTATGATTTAAATGATGAATAAACCAACCTAAACAACATATAGAACAATGAACTAGAATATTACAAAACAAAACAAGTAAAATTTTTAAAGTTTCATTTAAGGGGAAAAACAACCAGTATTGTGTTTATGTAAACCTAGAGATAATAATAGTTAAAGGTAAAATTGAATACTGGGTTAGGGTCATCATTGTAATTATAGTACATTTCAAACTCTATAAAGGCTCATAATTATCAACTTATTTTATTTATTTATTTATTTATTTTTTTTAAAGATTTTATTTATTTATTCATGAGAGACAGAGAGAGAGAGAGAGGCAGAGGGAGAAGCAGGCTCCCAAGGAGCAGGGAGCCCGCTGTGGGACTCGATCTCAGGTCTCTGGGATCATGACCTGAGCCGAAGGCAGACGCTTAACCATCTGAGCCACCCAGGCGCCCATAATTATCAACTTATTTTAAAAATATGTTAAAATATTGCTCCCAAACACCAAAACAAATGACTTGTGAGAAACATCCTTAGGTATGAAACTTAAATCACTTGTAACTCTGATAAATACTCTCTGGTGGTGTTTTCTTGTTGGCATTTCTCTTACCTTATAAATAGCATTACAGCCCATGGTTTTGTCTAGATCCCATGCTTACTATTATGATCAGTAGATATTTGGAGGAAGAAGCTGAATAATTGACTGAATTACATAGCTATTCATCAAAGGAGAACAAGAAAACAGAAACAGTTGAAATTGGTTAGAAATAATGCTTATTTAATACTTTTATTTACAAATCTTGACCTCAGAAAGTATATGCCATTAAAATATGATTTTTTAAATATTTATTTCAATTTTAAGCTCCACAGGTAAGATGAAAACTCTGGTACTGCCGTCATACAGACTTTATATCTTACGTGCTCATTATTTTTCCTTTTCTTACTTCTTGCCTTAAATTCACCCCAAACTATTATTCAGGAACTTTGATGCTCTGATAGCTTTTGATGTTTGGAGACTAACATAAACATGAGGAAATATTTTGATCATTTCAGCAGATTGTGAGATATTAATTTTCATATTTCATGCTTCCCACTAGGAAAGCAGAATCAAAGTGTTTACATGTGAAAATCTGAGTATGAAGTGATTATATAGACAATTTGGATATGGCAATGACTCATATTACTTATGATGAGTATTAAATATTATTTATGATGAAAGCAATTTGAACTTGTAAACTATTAGTGAATCTCTCTTTTTTAAAAATATAAAGTCTTAATCAGATATGTAATTCTTAAAGGAAATAAGATGAAGTGTCACCCTTTCTGAAGAAGGTTAGAAAGAAAGAACAAGATATGCTGACCTTATCATTACCTCCTGCCCCAAAACCAAAGTTACTTTTGAGACATCTTACAGTCCATACAACAGAGTTTGAAAATGTGATCTCAAATGGAGACCGGAGAAGAGTAAGGTGGGAGGGAGGTGTGTATGTACTTCTAAATTATCTTTCCCCTTATTAATCTGGAGAAGAGGCATTTAGGATGTGAAGGCTCTCCTCAAATATACTTGAAGATAAGTACCTTCTGGGAACAGCTTCATGTATTTTACACAGCCCATTTATATAGAATTTAGACAAGTGTTTGGAGAATGCCAAGGTATAGATATTAGATTTCTTCACATGAGGGAGAAGTATTGCTTCAGATAGAATTGGGTGCCTCAAGGACAGACTGAGCTTCTGATCGCTGCCTCTTCACATGAAACTTTAGTTTCAAAGTTTTTTAGCAGGCATGCTCTAGGGGTTATTAACTAGCATGTGAATTGCATGATTCTTTCCAGACCTCAGATTCTGTGCTTCTAATGGAATACCAGACTTAAAACTGTGATGTTTATCTTGAAGACTTATTTTTATAATAGCTTCAGGAAGACAAATTAGATTTATAACTCAAAAAAATATTTCTCCTGAAGTCATACAGTATTTTAAGTATAACATATACAATATTTTTCAAACAGAAGTCCAGATTTGGGGTCTGTTCTGATAGCTGTTGTCCATGTGGGCAGTGTAATAGCCAATCCACTGCTGGTGGCATGGATTGATGACACTGGATTCCTTTTAGAGAGATGGTGAAGCTGAAGGGGACTCCGATCTGTAGACGTAGAAGATACTCCATAAGACAAATCAGAGTCTCATTTCCTTCAACTTAACAAAGTCTACTAAACTTTCTGATATTTTGTATTCCTCAGTCTTGCTCCATGAAATCATTTTATTCTCTAACCCAAACCTATTCCTTCTAGGTCCCTAGATTTTGCTTTCTACTGAGTTTATTCTTATTTCTTATTTAAGCATAGTTTCTTTCCTTTAATACAGAAAGTGTTATACTTTGCTGCTGATGGTGATTCTACCTTGTATGTGTTTTAAATCATTTGTCTTTCTCTACTCTAGAAATTGACCTTTCCTGAAATACTCTCTACTTTAGGAGAGGTCTCTATTCCCAAGTCTTTTTCCCTATCCTGCCCTATTCTTCCTTCCCAGTAACTTCCTTCAGTGTGAGCTCATGATCTGGCTGTTGCTTACCTCTTTGATCTCATTCCAGACCATTCTCCCAGCCCACTACATATAGATTCATTGGCCATTGTGCTATTTCTTGAATAGACCAAGGTGGCTCCAACCTGAGGAATTGCAGCAGCCTGGAATGCTCTTTACTCCTGATTTTTTTTTTTTTTTATGACTAGCAACTTCCAATCTCATTGAGATCTTAGTTTAAATTTTTACTCCCACAGATGTCTTCCATAAAACCTGAAACAGAGTATCCTTTACATATTACCCTATTTTAAACTTTCTGTAGATTACTTATATTTATAGAACATTTTTATCTGTTAGTGTATTCATTCAAGTAGGCACGTGGTCTGTTTTGCTCACCAAAATCTCCAGCACCAAGAAAAAGACCTAGCACATAATGTGAACTCAATAAATATTTGTTGAGTGAACAAATAAGTGCATGCTCCATCATTCCAAATGTCCTCAGACATTAACTTGGCTGAGGGTGAAATCTTTCAACTCTATTATAACTGAAGCTTATAAGAAAGTACAGCTTTATCATATTTTGTTAATTTCCTGCCATAGTATAGTTTATAAAGATGTTAGGGGAAACATGCCTGTATGTATTCATGTAAAAAAATAATTAAAAATTAGTCACATGGGGCGCCTGGGTGGCTCAGTCGTTAAGCGTCTGCCTTTGGCGCAGGTCATGATCCCAGGGTCTTGGGATTGAGCCCCGCATCGGGCTCCCTGCTCTGCGGGAAGCCTGCTTCTCCCTCTCCCACTCCCTCTGCTTGCGTTCCCTCTCTTGCTGTGTCTCTCTCTGTCAAATAAATAAATAAAATCTTTAAAAAAAAAAATTAGTCACATTTTGGGCAATGAGGAGAGGGATATTTTAGAAGTCAAAAGTTCAGAAAAAAAATCATTAGAATTAAACATTAAAGGAGATAATTATTTAGAGATTTTGTTTTTCACAACTTTTTTGGTCTTAAAACTTGTGTCCTTCTTTGACACCTTTTTCATTTACATGATCTATCAAAATTACATTGAGATTACCTTTTGCCCAGTTATTTTAATATTCACCCATTATAGTGAGTATAAATAAAAATGATGTTTCAGAGCAATGCTAAACTTAGTTATGTTGTAGACTGGCTAGTTATATTCTAAAACTTTTTTTTTATTAAATTGAGATGGATTGTTTGGCAAATTTCTTAATATTTTTGTTTCTATAAGGGTTATTAGTTTCTTGTGATTTGGGAGAGAACATGTATTTCATTTTTAATCTGCAAATTTTATGTGTCAAGGAATAATAGCACCACTGTATAAACTTAGTGTTAGAAGGATGCTCATAAAATTCTCTTGCCTTATAATTCAATAAGAAATTCATCCTAGTTTCTCTCCTGACTTTTGAATGGTAGTCAGATAGCATTTTTAATGTGTTTTTAAATATGCATGTTGTAGTATGTTAAAAACAATTGTATAAAGCAAAATCTTTTTCTTTGTAAGGTCTTTTCCTTTCTGTTAGTAGGAACATTTTCATTATCATTCCTGTTTATCACACTAGTTGCAATTAGTGTAGAAAAATGTGTATCTTGGGTATCAATTCACCAGGAAAAAAAAAAAAAAAAACCTGTACTTAAATAACTCTGTTTTTCATAGCATATTATGTATGACTGTTTTGTGAATTATTAAAAAAATCATATGTGTACAATTTTATTTTTTCATTATTGTCTTGGTCTTCCATATTTATTCATTTATGTAATATGTACCATTTGTCAGTAAAATCACTGTGTATTTAAATGGCAAAAATGTATGTATATCCTTTTCACCTTAATGTTCATCACAGATCTTAATACAGTATCTTTCAAAAGATGTTAAATGACCTGAAACATATAAATAGAAAACAATCCGTGTAAATGTAACAACATAACAAACAAAACAAAACTAATAAAATAAATAAATAAATAAACATCTCTCTGAAACTTTCGGCACGCATTACCTTATCAAGCTTTTTGTGTGTAAATACTTAGTTCAGTAACATTTTTATTTATACTTATAGATATTAATGGCTATAATTTTACAGCAGAATGCCATGAATCTATAAAATAAAAAAATTTTATTTTTTTCAAGTAGCTTTCTCTGCTTTCAATAATTATGTCTAATTTTCCAATTATTGCTAGGGATTAGGCTGAGGTGTTTGACTTACTTAAGGTAGTGTTTAGCTAGGACAGAAATACACAGTCCATACCACACTAGGGACCGGGGGATGTGTTCTCCTCAGCTCCAGGGTTATCTGAGTGGGTCCTGGGGTGGCTGGAGTCCAGGGACTATGGCCTGCAGCAGAGTGCAGCCTTGGGAATAGCCTCTAGCTGGGCTCCTCTGCAGCGGGCCTGAGCTGAGCGGAGTCTGATGGTGCGCCCTGCGGTCCCCGCAGGTGGCAAGCACAGTGAGCGACATCCAGCCCTTGCTGCCCCACTGCGACATGCTGAGCGCAGCCCAGGAGGCGCTCTACCACCCAGACATCTCCTTCAGCAACCAGCAGCAGAGCGTGCCACTACTCATCGTGGACAAGGGCCCCGTGGAGCTACCAGAGGAGGTCGTGGTCCAGGTGCCCAAGGAGCCCAGAGTGCAGCCCAAGGTGCGGCCAGTGGTGCGGAGGGGGGCTTGGGGGTGGCTGGGCAGGGACTCCTGGAAGGCTCAGCCCCAGGCAGTGCCCCAAATGTGTCTTCTCATTTATTTACTGTCAGCATCCACTCACTGTGGCTGATGTTTGCACTTAGTGGTCTCCTAGCCAGTCGTTTAACACTGCATGCTTGTTCTACATTAGAGCCTCCTCATTATGTCAGAATGTTTTACTTTAAATTTCTGAATGGGCTTGAAATATCTCTGCATTATCACAGGAAATTTAAAATTACTCTTAGTGACCATTTCAACTATTGTAAAATGTGACGGTTGTAAAAGCAAGTTTTAATATTTCTGATCATCTGCATGTTTGAAAAAAAGAATTCTCATCAGTGGAAACTACCAAGATTTTGAGGAGAGTATGATGAAAACATCTTGGTTGGGAATTATGCATATAGTCATTTAAAGCATAAAATCCGATAGGAAAGTGATGGTTATAAAGCAACCTAATTTTCTTATGAAAATGTTGGAAGTACTTTATAATATTGTCTTTGCATCTGGTAAGTGCAGTGAATGACATCCATCTCTTGAAGCCCTAGTGAGAAATATAATATTTGCACAAAGTTTAATACTATTCTTTTCCCCAATACTTTATGTAATACTTAGGCAATGTAATTTTTCTCACTAAACTCCATACAGGCACTCCTATCCCTCTTATTTCCTCCAGGGAATATAATATAATAAATATAATAGGATATGTAATATATATTTTCTTTATAGATGTAATATGTATTTTATATATGTAATATATATTCATTTTTGTGATATATGTTATGTTAATGTTTATTCATTTATAATTAAATTAATAAATTTATATGAATGCAATATGCATATATTTCATATATATTATATATTATATTAATAGTTTCCTTTGTATGCTACATGAAAAAGGCTGGGAAGTATTTGGTTGGGGGAACCATAATTATCAAGTCTTTTCCTAAAATTCTGTCACCTCTCCTACCCCATAATTTCTTCAAGGGGATATTCATACAAGAAATACCGTCAAAGGAACATGAAATACCACTGAGCTTATCTTCTTAACCCCATAACCATATTCTCTGGTAAAATAACTTGGAATACTTGGTTTTCAGTTCAGGGACCAAGAGAAATGTATCATAATTCCATCTGAGATGGATTTTTCAATTCTGACATGTGAGAGTTAAACCTACCTCTTCAATTGCTGCAGCCACGTAGAAAGAGTAAGTGTGAGTCACTTGGCACTCATGGTGGCTCTGTCCACTCAATGGACACTGTCCACTCATAGTGCAATCAATGGCCTAGAATCCTCCCATTCAGATTAGCATTTCTCCCTTGGTGTTCATGATTAATGATGGGGGAGTGCATATGCTTCCACAGAAGTGTGTAAAATTGACTCTACTGTGCTCAACAAATTCAAGGAAAATGTATAGTAAACATTCTTTAAGAACTTTTTTTTTCTGCTTTCTGTTTTGTATTACCATTTCAAACCTGAAATTGTCTAAATTGGATGCAGTCATATTTTTCAGAGAATGTGCTTCAACAAAGTTTCCCTCATGATGTTGGCTTTTGATTTATATTGTAAAATAATAATATAAAATTAATGTTATTTAATTTACTCCAATGCATGTACATTCATCACAGTTTCTAGTACTCCTGAAGAAGAAATCCAAAAATGAAGTTTAATTTTTGAGTAAGTAAATGTTATAAATGTTCAAGCCAGCAACTAACATTAACATATACACACACACACCTGCTAGCCATTCAGTTTTGAGGAAAAAAAAAATCAGAATATCAATTAGAATAGTTTTTCCTATAAAATTTTACTAAGAAGTTGGCTGAATTTAAATGTTACCCAAAATTTATGGCTTAATAAGATTTTTCTATGTTACTTGCTTTTACTTTTTGTCATGTATGTGACAGGTTTCAGTGTAGTAATGGGTTTTAAATCATGCTTTTCTCTCAACTTACGAATAGGAAAATTTCATTATATTTTTGCTTTAGACAGAAAAGAAAGCATAGGTATAAGACAAACTTCATGTGATCTCATAAATGAAGACTGAGGTAAACATCATGTGATTTTAAAAGGAGCCTACAGAATCATGTTAATCTGTTATAATGAGACAATATTTTTTGAAAGTTGCTTTTGTGCAAAAGTAACTTTATCAGTGAGGTAAAGAGCATCTGAAGGTCATCTTCTAGTTCCCCCTTAAAGAAAAAAATAAAGAAAAAAATCAGTAAATATTACAGGGGCATCATCTTTCCTGATTTGGAAGATAATACATATAGCTAGAATGCTTGGACACGTGTTAAAAATGAAAGTGAAAGAAGAAATACCACATTACTTTGAGCTCTTCAAATTGAAAAGACAGGGAAGAATGCAAGCAAGAAAAGGTCCGTAAACTCCGGCTCCCTCCCTTTCTTCCTGCCTCTACCTTTCTCAAAATAAAAACAACTATCTGTTACAGAAGCAAGATGCTCTAAGATACAGAAAACTCAGAAATCAATATAAATTATAAAGACTGATATTAATGTAATTTTTAATTGAAAAATCAAATTGATACTCCTTTTAAAAATGTTAACCTCTGTATTTGTCCTATAGATGGCCAAACAAGCAAGTAGAAACCCAACGAAAGCAACCCTAACAACATTAAAAAAAAATCCTTGTATTGGTTTGAAATTAAACTTTGTCCTTTTTAAAATTTTATATTCATTTCACTCAGGATAGCTAATAACGGTTCTTAAGAGTTAATGAGTGTTCGGATTCATAGGAATTAGGACTTCACAGTAGAGCAGCAAAGCATAAAGAGTTTAAAATCTCAATGACTTTCTTGTTCTCAGAAGACATGTTTCGCTTTAGCATATTAAGGCAGAAGGAAGTCTGAGGGCAGATTGCCCAGTTAATGACTAGATATCAAGACTTTTCCTTGAAGCCAAAGGAATTTAAATGTGTTTTTTATCAGGATTTTCCTTGCTTTAATTGTGATTGTCCTGCAGATGCATAAGAAGTTCATTGAGATGATCTACAAATAACCATCCTGCAAGCCACACATGTAGCGTGCAGGGTTCATAGGAGTGTTCTCTCAGAATACAGCGAAAGCATTTCAGTCTTGATAAGTCATAAAAACTCTACCCTATGCTCATTTTAAAGCTTACCTTTGCAAGAGCCAAAATGCTTTTACAAGGGACTTGTGTATTCTGTCAGTACTTTTGGAGAATCACATTGAACTCTACCATCACCTTTTTTTTTTTTTTCTCATTTCCCCACTCTTGGGTTTTTATGTTTATAAATGGGAATGCGTTTATGATAATTATAAGCAAGTAGAAAACTCCATTTGATTGTTTTTGTTATTTTAAACAAAAGTCAACCTTTAAAGTTAATCTGAATTATAAAACACTGGATGTTCCATCATTCATTCTTGCCCTTATTTATTTTTTCAATGACATTGGGTTGAGTATAAATGCCTGCTGGATACTGGACTAAGTGCTAGGAAGACACAAACAGGAAACTCAAACTTTGTTCTCTCAGTGAGTATTGGGACACAATAAGAGAGTACAGTGTGGCATATGCTTGCTAGAGGATACCTCTCCCCTATAACCAAAGAGGCCAAGAACCTTGTTTATAAAATGGTAATAAACACAATATTTGGTCTGTGCATGCTCAAGAGGGAGTTCTAAATGTAGGAGCAGAAATTATATGGAGAAGTGGCTAAAGGTCTGATCAGATTGGCATGATACAACATTATGCAGAGTTGAGAATTTTGCTGATGGCAGTGAGGGAACAATTAAATTAATCTTACAGGCATTAAGCAAAGACCTGCTGCCTGCATTTGAACAATGAACTGGAGACTTCGAAACTTGAGATAGGAAGGTTATTCTATTGATTCAAGTAAGAAATGATGCTAGTCCTGACTCAAGGAGTGAGCGACATTAGTGATAATGAGGATCAATTGACAGGAGTTAGAGATTCATGGAATATGGACTAGGCCAAAAGAAAACTCAGAGGACAGTCAGGTTTCTAGCTTAAAAGATAGCATGATGAATGATTGTACCACTTACTGAGATAATAATGACAAGATGAAACAGAGAATGTTGGTATGGAATGATGGTGTTATTATCCAAACATGTACAAGTAACTTCTTCAACACATTCGTTTGAATAGAAACCTAACTTTTTTGCCCCCAAATTAAGAACTCCTAACTTAAATACAATACACAAATCTGAAAAAAGATAACTAAAAATGCTATTTGTTGATCATAAGTTATTCTCATCAAAAAGAAAAAAAAGTGTTATTACCATTCTTTGTGAGGCATTCTGTTTGGCTTAGGTATGATAAGATACTCTGTAACAAAAGAGCATCTGCTAGGATTTTTATTCAATCCTTCCTTCTACTTCCCAGTAATACCTAGCAGGGCTAGAGTGGAGCCAAGATTAGATCTGATTTTGAGCTCTCCTGTGTTCCCAGCTGACAGAATGCTTATTATATATGTGCATTCACAATACGGACTTCTCAGTACTATGGCAGGGAAACAGGTTGGAAAGTTAGGGCAGTTGATCTACAGGCCCAGATATATTTGACATTCATTCAGTTCTTAATACAATGTTCCATGTCAAAATTTGGAAGAATACAGGAGACTAATCTGCTCGTATTTGTACTCATTAACAGTGTAACATGACACACAGTTTAATAAAATAATAACAAAAGATAATCCCCACGTGTCTTTTGAGAGTACCTCAAAAATGAGTCTTGATTTATACTCTTGCCTAATTAAACCTGATTATTAGAATAGCCTATCCTTTGATGACATTGTAAAGTGATGCTATTTCTTAAAGAGATGTCTAATATTCTCAGTGGTTAAGAGTCTAGAAAATCACAGCTGCACTAAAAAAATAAGCATTTTTAAAGTAAAAAATATAAGACTATAGTAAGAGCTCACCTAATTGTACATGTAATGGTGTTATAACAAACTGATAGAGGCAGAGAAAGGGTGGCAAAAACTCCCTTGTTGGGTTACTTGTTTAACAAAATGATTTGGGTATGGAGTCAATTCTTTTATATACCATGAACTCACCAACATGATAGGGCAAATTAGTGGCCACTGGAATAAATGAGGAACAGGGAGTGGTAAATGTGGGATGCTTTAAAACCTATGGGCCAGAACACATACACCTAGTAAATAAGATTAATAGGCAACACATTTTCTCTTATCTCAGACTACATTTCCACACATGTCTTATTCTTCAGCCTTGTGGAAGTTCTGTCAGCTTACCAGACAAACCATGCTCCTTTCTCTCTATATCTTTGCAAATGATATTATCTTTGCTGGTTGGAATGTCCTATGCCACCTGAGTCCTCTTCAGCTTAGCTAAAAATTCGATGTAGGGTTGAATTATATTGATTTTCCTTCGTATTCCACCCATCCCAAGCCTCGTCTTGACAGAACAATTCCTATCCTTCTCTTGATTCTCACCTAGAATGTCCTGGAAGTTAAGCATGGGCATGTGGTAAACAATTTCTCTTCACCTCTGTCTGGTTTTTGTATTTGCCTTTGCTATCACTGATGATCATTGGAAAATCTGAGACCATGTTACTCTTACTATGTTTTTATTAGTGTTACTTATATTGACTTTGATAAGTTATCCTTCTGGGATGTTCTCATATTCTTACTCCCCTACTCCCAAATTTCTGGAAAAGCTCATTCTAATTTTGTTACTACATTACAGTCTGACGTCTAGAAGTTCATAGGGAGATATGGGGTTGAAGGAACTTGTCACAGAAGCACAGAGATTAATATTGCTGGAATTGCAACGGAAAACCCTCTGTTTTACAAGCTCAGCCTTCCGGATGTAATTGTTTCTGCAAGAGAACAATGTAATATGGCCTTCAAAGTGCTGTGTTAGCTTCTTGTTTTATATTACTATAGTATTATTGCAGATAATAGACCCTGTTCACTTTTATTTGTCTTTCAGTGAAGTTTTCTACTAGAGACAAAATGTCAGGTCTAATTATTATGCAAAACACATTATTTGCTCATCACTCTTTAGAATTCTTTTTTTAATTTTTTTTTTATTTATTTATTTTTTTTATTTTTTATTTTTTATTTTTTTTAAGATTTTTTATTTATTTATCTGAGAGAGAGAATGGGAGACAGAGAGCATGAGAGGGGGAGGATCAGAGGGAGAAGCAGACTCCCCGCTGAGCAGGGAGTCCGATGCGGGACTCGATCCCGGGACTCCAGGATCATGACCTGAGCCGAAGGCAGTTGCTTAACCAACTGAGCCACCCAGGCGCCCACTCTTTAGAATTCTTATATACATTTAGGGCCATATTATAGTTTTATGTGGAAAGAAGGATAATAGACCTCTATGGAAATAGGTAAAACACAGAGGTTAAAAAAATAATAATAAACCTCGCAGCCCTAAACATGATTTCAAAGCGTTTCTTTAGGAGCTTGTTTCTTTCTCAGATGGTATAAATACCAGAGTGATGAATCTAATTGAAAATAAATGTGTCAGTGAGTTTGGCCTTCAAGAATTTAAAGGAAAATATGATAAATTCTTTTGTTTCTTTTGGCATAAACTGTAAATTATTTTCCCTTTCCATCTGAGAAGTATATGAGTAGCTTCTCAAAATGCTTATGGAAATTATATTTTTCACCATAATATTTTTCTTATTACGAACAATATGAATAATGGGAAATAGAAGCTAAACTCTGACATTTAGGCAAAAAAAAAAAATGTTCCTTTGATTTAATTAGGAATGTGTTGCAAGTTGTTTCATTAACTCATTGAGTATCTGCCATGTGTTAATAATTGTATATATGTCCCAAAGGAGCATATTTGACACTACCAATGACAGATACTTCTCAGAATAAATTAGTCAATTACCAGTAAATCCCTTCCTTTTTCTTCTGTTTCCTTTCAACTCAAACAATGTATGTGGCAAAAGAGATCTGCAGTGTATCCCAGATACAGAGGAAACTTCCATTGTATTTATAGAAGCCTTAACCCTAAATTAAGATGAAAGGGAAGGGCAGGACAAGTGCTGTGTATAAAACTTTATACCTTCATAGATTGGCTTATGCCTATGTTTTTAGATTCTGCATTCTTCATATAGTCTCCAGTCCAGAAATATAGAAACTTGGCCAGGCACTCTATTCTTTCTCTCTTTTATATATATGGTTAATTGAGTTGATGACTTTTCCCTCACTATGATTACTTCCTGAGAAGCAATTTCTTTTTCTCGATTATTGGACATATCTTTAATTTTTCACCATTTTGCTTTTAATGATAGAGTAGTAGTATGGAATTACCATTATTACCTGAGCTTTGGGATCAGAAAGATTTAGGTTCATTCCCAGTTTTACTTTTTATTAGCAGTTTTAACCAAGTTCAAGGACTTATGTTTAAAAAAAATTATCTCTTCTGTATAGTGCGATAATAAAAGTACGTATATTGTTGTAATGATTAAATATCATATATAAATATATTAAATATGATTAAGCATATAGTCCTTGAGACCAGTTAAGTGTTACCTACCACTATTTACCCCTAACCCTTTTTTTAAAAAAAAGGTTTTATTTATTTGACAAAGAGAGACACAGCGAGAGAGGGAACACAAGCAGGGGGAGTGGGAGAGGGAGAAGCAGGCTTCCCGCAGAGCAGGAAGCCCTGTGCGGGGCTACATCCCAGGACCCCGGGATCATGACCTAAGCAAAGGCAGACGCTTAATGACTGAGCCACCCAGGTGCCTCAGCCCTAACCCTTTTTTAATTGGCTCTTTGTTTTGTAGTAATTATCCCAGAGATATGTAATGGAAGATCCATGGAGAATTTTCAGTGAATTTATTTAATACTTGTTCATATATCTGTTTGGGTTGAGGAAGAGACAA
The DNA here is from genome assembly GCF_964656455.1 of Halichoerus grypus. NCBI lineage: Eukaryota > Metazoa > Chordata > Mammalia > Carnivora > Phocidae > Halichoerus > Halichoerus grypus. The sequence continues at coordinate 48,927,638 of NC_135714.1, forward strand.
AGTAATGTTCTAAAATACTGTCTTTATATTTTGGGCACATTATGGGTTGATAGCTTGGGGAACTAAACATAAATGTTTAGAAGAGAAAATAACTCAATGTAATTCACACTTTGTGCCTGTAATGTACATAGAACCCTCTGTAAGGCAGTTCCTTTCCTCCAGGATTTGTAGTCTCTTGCTGGAGACAGAGAGAATAAGTATACTAGTATGCATTTGACTATGATTTGGTGAAATGCGGTGTCACACAAGTGGTATAGAATTTTAAAGAAGGAGGAGATGGCATTCCTGGTGTGGCATGGGGATAGGAGAGAAGAGAGGAAGGGAGCAGTCTTCAATAATGTATTTTAACTAACTCTTGAAAATCCCTAGGATCCTTTGCAAGCATAGGTGGGAGGTGCTGGAGGATGGGATCGTGCTCCAAAGTATTGAATTATGTGAACAAAATTTTAGTTGGAGAAAATTCTGTCATTTTCATCAAATAGTGAAGAGTCTAGCTTAACCAGCAATATGGACATGAGGAAAGAAGTAGTGGGGCAGGAAGTTTGAGGGGTAGTTTGTAACCATCTTGTAGGGGGTCTTAAATGTCCAGGTGAGACTTTGTGCATAATTTTGTCTGCAGCTAAAATTCTTCAAAAGATCTTGATCAGATTTGCAGCTTAGAAACTGTCAGGATTATGTGGGAAACTTTAGGGTAGAGAGGGACTTGAAAGTGGAAGATCAGTTAGGTTGTTGCTCTAGGGCAGAAGGTAATGAGTGTCTGAACTGGGGAGATAGCAATGGGGATGGAAAGAAGAGGAACAGTGTGAGAGATGCACAGAGACTGAATCTGCAGTGCTTGGTTACTGGTTAATTGGATGTAGGAAGTGAGTATGAGGGAATCAAAGATGCCTCGGTGACTGGGTTGGGACCATTCACAGAATTAGGATGTCAAGAGGAAGCTTTGGTTTTCAGGGAAAAAAAAATGGTGAGTTTGGTCTTTGAAATACTGGGTTAGAGGCATAAAGGTCAGGCAAACTCTGGGATATGAATCTAAATATCAAGGGAAAAGTTATTGCTAGTAATAAAGTTAGGAGTTTTCAACATAAAGGTGATAATTAAGGCCGTGGGGGGTTATGAGATTACCCAAAGCAGAGAAGATAATAGGCAATGAGAGATCCTGGGGATACACCTACATTTAGGGAAGGGAAAATTATAAGCTGTTGAAGGTGATCAAATCATGGGTTGACACAATTGGTAAATTAAAGGGAAGTCCCAAAATTTTTTTATGCTTTGCCCCTCTGGCAGCCTCTGGTAATGCTAATCCATGGAAAGTTCATACATAATGATGACAGAGCAGGAGCTAAATGGATGAGAAAATGAAAGTGTTTTTGATTCTCAGTGATAAATTATTGATGCCTTGATCTTTCTTAAATGCCCTATGTATAAATAGAGCAAATAATAGGGGATGGGGTTTATGAGTTTATATGATGGAATTAAGAAAGTATGACTAAGTTTAGTGATTTTCTCCTATTCGGGGATTGCATTTCCCTGTTCCTTTTTGATCATTAGTTAATTATAAATACAACAGGCTAAAGCAGTGCTGGAGTGAACACATATTAAAAGTATATAGTACAAATTTAAAAATTTTTATTTCTGGAATGTAATACTGCTGGAGATTAATAAAAAAATGAAATCTTTTTGGATCAGATTTGTAAATTAATAATTAAATTAAATATTATATATTGTAATGACTTTTAATTGAATGAATTTAAATATACTTGTACATAGTGTATAGCCAAAAAAAAGGAGGATGGGAGCATGCTCCAAAGTTTCCCCTAACTAAATACTTAATCATTTTACTTGTCTAAATACTTAAATCTTTTTAGAATTTAAGAATTATACTGTGGCAAAAATATTTGTCATTAATGACATGTTGATCAAAACTAGGCTTAAAATGTGAAAAAAACACATTATTTCCAATGCATTTTCTTAGACAAAAAATATTTATATCTACCTTCATTTCTGTGTTAAAAAGTAGATACATTAAGTCTTTTACTTTTTAAAAATCTTAGGAATTCAAAAAGATTGACTTCTCAATTTTCTTTGAAACTGTTGATGTTGTAAAAGTAATTTAATCCCACAGTTTCACATCTGGAAAAAAGAATGTTCATCTGATATTTATAAATTTGGTTTTGCCCATATTAAATAATGTAATTACTTATAGCAAATGAAAAATAATTTGATTATTTATAATAGGAAGATTGTCTAGCAGAATTATTTGAACAGCATATGAAAATATGTGTTTTGCTGGTTTATTTCTTACTTGTATTTTATTTCTCCTATTACACAAATCTGTTTACCATCTTAAATGTCTGCTACAACATAGTATTGTTGAAGAGCTACTTGTGTGATACCTATTTTTGCATCTCTCCCAGTTTTAGTAGACATACACATATACACAAGTGCATATCCAAGGCTTGCAGATAATAATTACATGTGTGAAATTTAAACAAAGTAGAAACAGTTAGGTAACCCATGGATAGAACTCTACTTTAGATTATATATACACTGTTAAAATCTTTATTTGTGTTGTGCTGTAGTTCAGAGAATATAAAATGTTTATAAGATGTTATCGTAACTCTAAAGAAAGTTATTATTAATCGAAAATGTCAAGGCTTGTTTTGGCTTTTGTTTTTCATGCTACATAAGGTATTTCCTTGTTTTCCTCGTACAAGATTGTGATATAGACTTTGAATTATGCGACCACATGACAAGGGACATCATAGGTATTTTGGTAAGAGCTTTAGTAATCTCATTTCCTGGGTCCTTCCTAATTTCACGGCTTCATCTCTGGTTGCTCCTTATACCCGTGCTCTGTCTAACTCTGTGGCTTTGGGTTCTGTCATTGCCATGCCCTTCTCTCCCTTTTTGGCTTTTCTAACTCCCAGTCATATTTTAGTTTTTGGCATTTGGGGCAAGAGGCAGTGTAACTTAGTGATAAAGAGGATAGTTTCTTGGGCCAGAATGTCTGGCGTTCAGTCTGGACTCCATTACTTGCTAGATGTCTGACTTCTCTTATCTTTCAAATAGGAATAATAACCATAGAGTTATTGTGTTAAATGAGTTCATCTGTATCATTTACTTAAAAAAAATGTTACAGCATCAGTAGGTAATGTGTCAGTGAGTCTATTTTTCTCTTCTCTCTTTTAATCTGTTCTATATCGTCTGGTGTCACTTCCTCTGGGAAGCCTTCCTTGATCCCTGGAGGCTAAGGTATGACAACACTACCATACCTTGTCTCTTGACTCATCTGTTTTCTTCCTTTGACTCCGTTTAATAACAGACACTGTGTCTTTCATCTTTATATTCTAAGCACCCAAAATTGGGAATGCTCTGTGAAAGGCACTCATGTTTGTTGAATGAGTAAATAAATTAATGAGATTTTGGAGATATGTTCTGTTGTGTGAGAATTTATATCAAAGAATAATAACCTCTATGTAAACTACCAGGGAAAATCCAAATCTAAAATTCTTTGACATTATGGAAAAAAAACATGAAGCTTTTTACTTCTTGAGTCTATTCATAGGACTACAACCCTGAAGACAAGTGCATTTTTCCATTTAAAAATGGATCTAATGCAAGTTGAATATAAATGCATGCATTAACTACTTTGAAATGTGCAAAATTACACTTTTAATTTATACTTGGGGCACAATATTTGAGACATTGTGACCATAGACTTTAAAATTGAGAAACTAAAAGCACTTTCATTATTTCTTTAAAAATGGAGTATATTAAATAAAAGGCTTTGAAATCATTATATGTGGTTTTAAAAATATTTTATGACTGTGAGTTCAACCTATGCTTATATTCCTTATCTGTACTTTGACTTGAATAGTTGGCGAGGAATACTGGTTCCTGAGGAAGGTAATGATTTTGGTTTTCAATAGGATAAATTTCTAGGTGTTCATGAGCCCATTCTGTAGGAATTTTTTGAATAATGGGAATTAAAGTAGTTTAGATCTTTAGCAACAGATTTAGGTATCACCTACAGAGAGAAAAATCACATAAATGTATGAAATGTCCCAGAAGGGTTAGTGTAAATGTAGAAGGGAAGTGAAGAGAATTTGGATAGCATTTCTGACTGTTTTTGCTGATTAGTTATTCCCTGGGTCTTTCAAGATTAACTGTAAAAATCTTACCATATAATTAACTGGGTTTGCCCCACCCTCAAAAAAAAAAAAAAGCAGTCTTCTCAGATCAGATGGATATATGAATTGTTTCATTTTAATGAAGCACTGCTTATTTCAGTTTTTGTCATGACTAGAGAATTCCAAGGCTTGGCATTGAGTTTGGTGAACACAGACTGGAGAGATAAGATTTTGGCTTTTGGAATTTTGCATGTAAGTTGTTATTATAGTTTGAAGGGAACGGGGATCTCCCCATTCATTATTCAAGTCTTGCTGCACCCCTGCTTAGTGATCTGACACTACTGAAAAAAAATGGTACCACCATCCTGCTGTGGTAATGCGAAAATATCAAGAGATTTGATAGATGATTAAATGACTTGGGTTTGGTGGAAACTTCATTTTTGTAGGTGTATGGAGTGAAGGGAACGGGGATCTCCCCATTCATTATTCAAGTCTTGCTGCACCCCTGCTTAGTGATCTGACACTACTGAAAAAAAATGGTACCACCATCCTGCTGTGGTAATGCGAAAATATCAAGAGATTTGATAGATGATTAAATGACTTGGGTTTGGTGGAAACTTCATTTTTGTAGGTGTATGGAGAAGCAAGAATGATGGAAATGTATTGATCTGTACATTCTTGGAAGTTTCTAGGGATTAGTGTAAGTGTAGGTGGCAATGCTTGACACTAAAATGTATTAGGGAACTTATTACACTATCATATTATAGTTATGTGTATATTATATACCTTTTCCTCCTTGATCATAAAAGTCTTGAGATATGGCACTGTGTTTTATTTACCATGTATATGCTAGGGTCCTTAATATTATCTGTGGCTCATGATATTTACTCAATAAATACTTCTTTAATGACATATTAATTAAAATTCAAATAGCAAAATACTTGTGATCTGTTAGACCACCACCTGTGAAAGCAAGGGGTGGCTGACAAAATATTGTTGTGCTTGAATGGCATATCACTGATGAGCCTATTCAGCAAAAAAAGAAAAGAAAAAAGAATAGAGAATGAGCATGTGTGTTTGCACACATGTTCTTTCACATATCTGAATCTCAGAAAAATCTCATTAAATGTTTTGCTCCCATCTCTACCCTACAGGAACCAAGTTTTTCTCCTAGTCTAACTTAGGTCTTACTAATGGGCTGCAGTTCCGATTTCAGTTGTTTGCTTCTGGGCTGGGTGGAAGCTGCTCAGTAATTCCCTTAGGTTTGCTGGGGGGTTGAGGGGAGGTGAGGAGGAAAGGTGAGTGCCTTACATCATTCTGTGACAGCCTCAGGGGTTCATTCAAGAATCTTAGTGGCTTGCTGTGGTGAGAGCAGTGAACAGCCCTCCAGTTGGAAAGACATTATAATTATTTCCTTCATTCAGCAAGCATTTACTGTGAACCTACTGTGTATAAATAAATGACTCTGTTTAGATGAACTGGAGGAATGTGAAGATTTAACCCCTACTTGGGAAGAAATTATAAACCAATAGACCAAATGAAGCAAGAAGGGGGAGCAAACCTGATTTAAATCATCCTTGAGGGATCTGGGATGCTTTCTGGAATAGTATTCTCATGCGTGATGTGTCTCCTAAATTTTTAATGGTATACCTTATATTTCCTCATGTCTGCATTACTTTGTCCTTAGTGATTTTTGAGAAAAGCAGGCAGTTCTTTTTATCCTCCAGTATAATTTTTGTTGGCCTCTGGAAATATTACTTCACCTCCCATAACCCAACTTAAAAAAAACATAGCATCTGTGTTTTGAAGGAAGGTGTTGTGTTTTCTGCCACATGCATATAAAGTAAGGAAAGGATCATTTTGGCTCTCTGAGTAAATTACTTATTTGATTTCATTCAGTCTGTTTTATAATACTGAGTAGCTAACAAGCTAAAACAAAATATTTGGCAGAGTTGATGATCTCTTCCCTTAGAGATCTTAGAATCAGAAGGAGTGCCTCAATTTATATGAAGGTCACCGGTTTACACCGAGTGTGTGAGGAAAGAAGGCAGTCAAATATGCACAGCTGCATCTAGACAGGAAAAGTCTTGCATTTATAGCTAGAGCAGCTCTTTGCTTTATCTTTGAAGTTAGAATAAGAGCTTATATGACTTGGAGTAGGGGAAAAAAGTTTATCAGCAAGATCATTAATAACTTGGGACTCAGCTTTTCAAGTTACAATTAGATGCTCAACAGCTGTGACCTTCAAGAGCTGCTCATTACTGTTGGTCCTGATTGTTCACTCCCACTCTAGAGCTCTTTTCAGAAATAGTTTCTCTGACATCATTGACCCCAGGGGTCAGAGTGAGAAATGAGTCTTCAAGCATTCATTTATAAGTCTTTTTCTGTAGGATGCTGCATGTGTGTGGATGTGTGTGTGTAAGGAATTCAGCCGGTGGGTAATGCTTCACTGTAATCCAGCTGTTTGGTCGCATCCCGATTAGGATGATGTCTGTTCGATGAAGGGGCACTCCTGGGAGTAGCAAGAAGATTTAGTGGCCTCCAGAACAGAGTAAAACTGATGGTAACACAGGCTCTGTTTTATTTAGATGTTTTAAAAAAAGGTCTCAATGCACATGCTTGCCAAACTCTGTCATGCACTGTGTAGCATCTCAACGGATCAGCAGGGATTTTAAATGTGCTATGTGCTCGCCATACACTGCAACCCAAAGAGAAAGTGGGGATTAGAGAAACTGTAGTGAAGTATGAAATGAAAGCTCAGCTGGAAAAGGAGGACTGGATTATGTTCAGCTTCTTTGCCTCAGTTCCTTTGGATATTAAGAACATGGGGCTCTTAGGAGAAAAAGGATTTGCTTTCTCAAGGTGTAGTGCATAATCTCTGTATTCTGAAAGGAGTCTTAATTAGGGAAAAGCCATCTGTCGTAAAACAAAGAATAAGCAAACCTACAGGAAGGTTGATAGAATTTGTTATTGATAAGGACTTTTCTGGCCAATTAAGACTCAGAGTTAAATTTAGTAGTCTTTGGGGAGTCTTGTCAGTAAAATGCATATACGTTGAAGCTTTTGAACATGCAGCCATAGTAGTTTCAATCTAAGATCTAAGCAGTTATTGTGATGTGGCAAGTAGGATCTCTAGGTAAGACAAGGGTCCTGGTTCTGACTCGTTTGCTTCCAAACCATGTGATCCAAGGTAGCACCTGTGTCCTGTTTCTGAGTTCTCATCTGTGCAATGATGGGACTAGGTTGGACTTGGATGGTATGTAAAATTCTTGGGAAACTACAATTACTGAGATTGTAATCTCTCTATGAGCTTTTGTATCCTCTATTTTCATCGTATCTGTCTTCACTGGTTTCACTGTTACTAGCTTCAGTGACTAAAAGAACTGTTGACTAACATCTAAATAGATTTTGGAGGGCTCTTCATTTGTCTCCAGCATTAGCATCTCTGCCACAATGCTATTATTTATTTGTTCGCCATGTCTAATGTCACATGGTTAGGTTATCTATTTTCTATATCTTGGAATGTCCATATTTATGAATTTTCTAATATGAATTCTAAAGCATTGCTCTGCGTTCAGATGTCAAAATAATTTATTAACGATGAATTTGAAACTCTTGTTAATACTTTTAGCAAAGAAGAAAAAAATATATAGATGAATAGCAACAACAGCAATAGTAGTAGCTTACTTATTAAAAATATACTATATACCAGGTATTTTTTTTAAAGCACATACGTATATTAACTTATTTAATCTTTGTAACCAACCTGTATTGTAGGCACCATTACATTGAAATTGAGGCAGAAAGAAATTAAATGACTTGTCCAAGGTCATGGCAGAATTGGGATTTGAACTCAGGCAATGTGCCACAAAGTCTGAAATATTTATTTCTATACTGCATTTTAAAACACCAATACTGAGTGAAATGCAATAGACTTTCTTCAAGGAATCTAAGATTTCCATATGTTTTAGACATTAGAATTATTAAACACATTCCTAAAACTGGATAAATATAGCAGAATCTCGAGGGAAAAGATTGGAGAATATAGCACAGTTGTCAGGTTGAATTCATTGTGCCTGAAGATTAATTAGAACTTAATGGATTGATATTTTAAAGGAATACTTTAAAAAGAGATGAAATCTGTGCATACTGGAAATCTACCATTGCTTACTCCAACCAATTAGTGACAGTTAGGGGCATCCTTGGATGTAGAAAAGAAATTACAATATACAATGTTAATTTCACTAGACATTTATCAAAGGTTAAATTTGATGTAGAAAATACTTCCAAAAAGAAAACAACCAACCAAATTTGCGACACACCTTTAGTCATAATGTAATTAGGATCAGATGGACTGATCTGGGGAGATAATGCCCCAGAGGCTTGATAAACAGAAACCAGGAGGACACTATTATTGGAGGCAGAGTAAGAGGGGCATTCTAAAGTTCATAGAAACTACTGGCATCCTGGTGAGCCATAGGAAACCAAAGGTCCAGCGCAAGATGGGCAGAAGGAGTTCATGGCCTCAGAAGCACAAAAAGGACTGAAGTAGCTTGTTGCTCAGTCTTGACTGTCTTTATTTGTTTCACCCCTGGCAAGAGTTCATCCTGAGAGAACCTGGCCAGCAGGTGAGAATAACTGAAAAACAGCTGGCTCTTAGTGAGGGCAGGGGTAGAGCAGATGCTCTTTTCTGGTAGATGCTATTTTTTTTCCCCCTGACAGCTGGGCAAGTCACATGTAGTTTACTCTTTTAGCTAGACTTTGTAATGGTTCTTTCTATAATTCCATGCCCACAAGGCTGCCATTTTTATATCCTTCAAGGCTGATGTATCTCAGGAAATATAAATAGAGAAAGGATTGGAAATGAAGTATTGATATTCTTCAATTCTTAAAGTTGATTTGTTCCCATCTCATAGCTAAACTCCAAAGTCATCATGACAGGAAAACTGTCATTGGAAAGCCAGAAGGTATGAAACGTGAGTGCTATTCAACTGGATTATCTGGAGAGCAGTTCTGTACATTTCCAGAGAGAACTCTCTGCTAAAAGGACTAGGTGATTATTCAAAGTTCCCTTGTGGCTACAAGTGTGGCCTTCCTTTCTCTCTTATCAAAGCAGACAATCTGTAAAGGAAGACAACCAACCGGGCACATGGATATGTTGAGCCTTACATGTATATACACAGGTATTTCAGTAGCAGAGGTGGTTGAGTTTTTGAAACCATGTTAAATGTTTTAGTCTATCCATACTTGTGACTGTATTTGTTGACATGGTTGTATGGGGTTGTAGCAAATTCATCCAAACTTTGACAAACTCTGATAATTAGAAGCAGTCCAAGAGAGTTCACCTTTTTTTCCTGATAATTTTTGCTATAAGTAAATTATATAGATTTTTATATAAATGAGGGCGATTACATGAAAATAATGTCATTTGAATCTGAATATTCTGTTAAATGCTTAAGCTAGAAGGAACATTTGAGATATCTACTATCCACGTACTTAGAAATGAGGAAATTGTGGCCCAGAAGTTTCAGTTAACTTCTCTGTAGTTAATGGGCTGACCCCAGTTATGAATCCTAGTTGCATTTCCAGTCAAGTTTTACAGTTTGGTTATTGTGAACACACACACAGTATGAAGTACAATATTTACATTTTATTTTTAGTTCAAACAAAAACAATTTTGAAGAATCTTAGTATGTCCAAGAATTTACATTATTTCTGGAAAGTGAAAAAAATCATGTTCAGTATGGAATATTGGAAAAACAGGAAAAAATTCAAATACATCATATATCAACCTGCTAAAGACAACCACTATGAAGACTTTTATGTATTTTCTATCCTTTTATCTATGCATCTATTTCTTTTAATGCAATTGTAATTATACTATAATGTTTTTCTTTTTTTCAACTAAAATTTTGAAAACATAGTCTTTGAAAGTGCTTACAGTAGTTGCATTTCATTATACTCCTTTAAGGGGTAGAATAATTTACTTTCATGTGCTTTTTATTTTGTGGCATTTCATTTTTACTAGAAGGAGATTGTTGTGTAATAAAACCACATATTATAGAAGTGACATTGTGTTTTCCCATCATTTCCTCATCTCGCATTCTCTCCTCAATCCCCTTTAATCCTGCATTCTTTGCTACCACTACACTAAGACTGCCTTTATTAAGTTCACCAAATGTTTTCATTTTGCCAGATCCAATGATGGTTTCCTCTATCCTCATCTTAATTGACGTCTCAGCATCATTTGACACAGCTGAAAACTCCCTGTCCCCCTCCCCTTTTTCCTATTTCCTCTATTTTAGCACCTCAAGCACATAGAATTGTTTATTTCATTCTTCATTGGGTGTCATATTTATTATCATCACTCTTCCTAACTTGTTTAGTCTTTATTTTTACCTTTCCCTGTGGTACACAGAATAATGGCCACCCAAAGATGTCTGTATTCTACCCTTGGAACCTGTGAATATTTTCCCTTACACGGTAAAAAGGACTTTGCAGGTATTGATTAAGACCCTAGAGGTAGAAAGCGTATTCTGGATTATACAGGTGGGTTTAATGGAATCTCAAGGATCCTTAAAAGTGGAAGTAGGAGGCAAAAGGAGTCAGAAGGAAATGGAAGAAAGGCCAAAGAGATGCAACATTTACGTTTTTCTAGATATGTATCCTCCAGCAAGGGAAACAAAAGCAAAAATAAACTATTGGGACTACCCCCCCCCCCCAAAAAAAAACTTTTGCACAGTGAAGGAGACCATTAACAAAATAAAAAAGGCAACGTACTGAATGGGAGAAGATATTTACAATTATATATCCAATAAGATGTTAATATTCAAAATATATAAAGAACTTACACAAGTCAACAGCAAAGAAACTCAATAATAATCTGATTAAAATGTGCACTTATCCCAAAGAAGACATGTAGATGGCCAACAGACATATGAAACAATACTCAACATCACTCATCATCAGGGAAATGCAAATCAAAACCACAATGAGATATCACCTGGCTAGAATAAAAACGATAAGAAATAACAGGTGTTGGCAAGGATGCAGAGAAATGGGAACCCTCGTACAATGTTGGTAAGACTGTAAATTGGTATAGCCACTGTGGAAAACAGTATGAAGTTCCTCAAAAAATTAAAAATAGAACTATCATATGATCTAATAATTCACTGCTGGATATTTACCCCCCAAAACCAAAAAATACTAATTTGAAAAGAAAGATGCATCTCTGTTTTTTGCATCATTATTTGTAATAGCCAAAATATGGAAGCACCCCGGTGTCCCTCAGTTGACATGAATAAAGACGTCTCACACACACACACACACACACACACACACACACAGTGGATTATTACTCAGCCATTAAAAAAATGAGATCTTGCCATCAGCAACAACATGGATAGATCTATTGGGTATAATGCTAAGTGAAATAAGTCAGAGAAAGACAAATGCCATATGATTTCACTTATATGTGGAATTTAAAAAAATGCAAATGAATAGACTCATACATACAGAGAACAAACTGGTAGTTGCTGGAGTGGAGGTGGGTGTGAGGGGTGGGTAAAATAGATGAAGGGAATTAAGGGTGCAAACTTTTTTTTTTTTAAGGTTATTTATTTGAGAAAGAGAGAGCACAAGAAGAGGGGAGGGGCAGAGGGAGAAGCAGTCTTCCTGCAGAGCAGGGAGCCCCACGCAGGTCTCCATCCCAGGACCCTGAGATCATGACCTGAGCCGAAGGCAGACGCTTAACCGACTGAGCTACCCAGGCGCCCCAAGGGTGCAAATTTGCGGTTATAAAATAACTAAGTCACAGAGATGAAAAATACAGCATAGGAAATATAGTTGATAAGATTGTAATTACATTGTGTGGTGACACATAGTGACTACACTTACCGTGATGAGCACTGCGTAATGATGCACGGAAGGGTTGAATCATGTTGTACACCTGAAACTAATCTAACAGTGTATGTTAATTATTTTGCAACAACAACAAAAAGTAGAAGTAGGAGGCAAAAGGAGTCAGAGGGATAGGGAAGGAAGCACGAAGAGATGCAACCTTTGCTGGCTTTGAAGATGAAGGAAGGGAGCCTCTAGAAGCTAGAATTCTCCCCTGGAGACTCCAGAAAGGAGCCCAGTGAGAATCACACCAACTTCTCACCTACAGAACAATAAGATAATACAATTTGTGTTGTAAGCCACTTAGTAAATGGTAATTTGTTACTGCAGCACTAGTAAAATAATAACGTACTTTTCATCATCCTTTCTCAAGATCTTTTTCCTTCCCCACTCTAGTGTATTTAATGTGTATTCTTCCAGTCATACTTTCAAAGTTTACTTAAACATACAAGTATCCCTACAAAAAAAAAAAAAGAAAAAAAAGTTTTCTAGATAGTATTGTGCTATTCATCTTATCTGTTTTTTCTTTCACTCAGTGCTATTCTTGAACTCTATCTATTTCTGGTGGTAGGGTTGGAAAATTTTTCCCTTTTCCCCTTCTAGGTGCTTTGGCTGGTCTAATAATTAAATTAGTAGCAAGATTAACAGGAGAAAAAAAACAAATTTAATTTTATATGTATGGGAGGCCCATAAAAATAATATACCCAAAGGCATTCAGGCAATTGAGGGTTATATGCCATCCTGAGGTTATTGGCCTGGGGCTTCAAGTGGGAGGAGGGAAATTCACAAGAAGATAAGAAGAGCAGATATTTTCTGTGACATGCAGATAAGTCTTTCAGATTAAAAAAAAAAAAGGTTATCTCTGCTAATATCTCTCCTTCTGGGCCAGACCCCCTATCTAAGTTGTTTTAGGCAGTTTAGGGAGAGGTAAAAATTTACACACATAGTAACTTCACTAAGCACTAACAGATTGCCCTTCAGGACGGATGCAACAATTTTCACTCCAACAAAGAGTTCAGGAGAGCTTCCTTTTCTATTCCAAAGCCTGATGGTAGAAGCCAGCTTTCTGATTTTTGTCCACCTGATAGATATTAAGTAGTATCTTACTGTTTTAGTTTGCATTTCTCTGATTGCTAGTGAGATTGAACATACTCCTTCAGTACTAATTAAACATTTGGATAGTTTCTTCTGTAAAATGACTTTATAGTCATCACCTACTTTTCTCTCAGGTTGTTTTCACCCCCCTAGGTTGTAAGAACTGCTGATAGTAAGTCTTTGCCTTTTTTCAGTGGTACAAATATCTTCTTCCTCTCTCTTGCCCCTTTAGATACGTTTGGACAGAAATATTTCAATCAAGTATAGTCAAAATATTCCATTTTCCCCTTCTGGTTTGTGATTTGTAGGTGTTTCAGAAATCATTCGTCACCCAGTATCATGAATATTTTACCTTTCACACTTATAATTATACTTAGAATTCAAATAAATTAGCTTGAAGTTTTTATATAAGTTAGAAAGACAACACTCTTTAGATGAAGTAAGTCACTTTTTGCAACACACATTATCAAATAATGTAAGCTCTCCCAGTGGTTTGTGCTGTTACTCCTCTATGACAAATTCCCATATACTAATAGCCTTTTTGTTCTGTTTCACTGGTTCATTAGCATGTATCTAATCCAGTATACCTCTATGACTCTGCAATATTGCTTAATACCTGGGGGAACAAGTTCCTTCTTTTTATTCTTCTTTTTCACAATTGGCTTAAAATATTTTAAAACAGGGGCACCTGGATGGCTCAGTCGGTTAAGCGACCAGCTCTTGATTTCTGCTCAGGTCAGGATCTCAGGGTCCTGAGATGGAGCCCCTCCTCAGACTCCTCACTGGGCATGCAGCCTGCTTAAGATTCTCTCTCTCTCCCTCTGCCCCTCTCTACCAACTCATGGCCGTCTCTCTCTAACAACAACAACAGAATTAAACCATTGTCAAATTCTTCCCAGAATTTATGATTGGATTTTGATTGGAAATCTGTTGAATTGAGATAGATTTGTGTGAAGTTCATAAGGAAATCATACTAATATTCATTTAAAAATCAAGAAGTCATCTTGGATTTTTCTATTTCCTTTACCTTTTCTTTTCACATTGCCTTTAACATTTGTGGGGCCTAGAATAGGAGTTTAAATGGAATCCTACATATCATATGTCATAATTAGAAGTTATAAATCAGGCTATTGCTGTGATTTCTGAGGTCATCAACCTGAAACCTGGAAGCTAGACTTCCCCTCCTTGTGTGGCCAACCCTGATAAACCTGAAGGTAGTACTGTTCTGCTTGGTAGGAAGCTGGCTGGGTTCAGCTCAGGATCCACCCTGAGGCAGGACTGACATAATGAAACCATAAGGAGAGAAGGGTGACAGTCCTCTCCCCCATACCTCATTTTTCCAAGTCAGGATTTCCAGGCAGTTCTAGGCTTTTCTAAGCAGAGTGTGGAGAGAGAGGGAAGTCTGCTTAGATGTTGACTCCAGGCGATTGGAGAAGGATGACTTTAAACAAAAGCAGCCACTCTGTCCTCCAATTTTCTACTGCATTGTCTATGAATTTTTAATCCATCCTCACCTTTCACCCCTCACCCCCACCCCAATGGCTAGTTCTCAGATTCTCTTCTTGTGCTGTGTGGAACAGTTCAGTGCTGCCTGTGTCTCTCTGCGTAATTATCCTTGGTTATCGAGATTTCAAAAAACTTTCTTACGACCTAAAAAGGAGTATAAAAGAGTTCCTATGAATGTGATATGTGGATCTTCTTAGTCTGGTCTAAAGTTGGTGCTGCCTGTCCCTCATTCTATCAGTAAGTCCTGTCTATCTACCTTCAAAACATCATTGCAATGAGTATATTCTTTTTGAAGACCTCATTATCTCTCACTTAGACTATTTACAGTGACTTCGATCTTTCTGTGTCCTCCCTCCCTATTCTCAGATTCCTGAAGTCAGTTCTCCAGAGGACTGAATACAAACATTTTATTTTATTTTAAGATATTTATTTATGTATATATTTATGTATTTATTTGAGAGAAAGAGAGAGAGAGCATGTGCTTGACCGGGGGCAGTGGGGAGGGGTGTCGGGGAGGACAGAAGGGAGGAGGGGAAGAGGTGGAGGGAGAGGGACAGGCAGACTCTGTGCTGAGTGTGGAGCCCCACGTGGGGCAGGATTCCAGGACCCTGAGATCACTACCTGAGCCAAAACTAAGAGTTGGCACCTAACCGACTGAGCCACACAGAAGCCCTGAAAGTGAACATTTTAAAACACAAATTAAGTCATACGTCTCTCTTGATTTCAACCTTCCAATGATTTTTTAAAAATTCTTTCAATTGAAATAAACACTTCCTATGTTGGTTTATAAAGACCATACCAGCTATGTCCCTGTTTACAACTGCAGGCTCATTTGTGTCACTATATCCATGTTGAGCCAGTTTGCTAGAGTCAGCTTGCAATGACTTGTGAGAACCAGTTGTTGAATTTTTGGATATTTTGCGTGCCAGTTGTTAAAATCAACTACTACAAGTATTATGTAATCCTACAATTGGGTAAATTGCATTACAAGCAAATGCAGTAAATTCTCAAAGCTCATTACTTCCTAATCATTTTACTATTATCTATGCTCTTGGGTTTTTTTTTTTTCATGTAGATTGAATGTGTATGATGGAAATATTATATAATGATTTGTTCTTGTACATCTCCCCCAACTTCATATACAGTGAAGTCATATCGATAGCTTGATATTAACTCTGTAGGTAGTATTTATATCATAGACATTTGTAAACATTATAAGTCAAGGTTTATTTAATGTTTTGATGATTGTCTAGACATAGGACAGTGTTGGAGAAAACTTTATCAATGCAGAGTAAACTTAAGTGTGTTGTGTCTAGCCTGTTACATTTGAATAGCATAAATTGAGGATATATTCTAGTATTTGTGTTTTGTTTTTTTTAAAAGATTTTATTTATTTGACAGAGAGAGACACAGCGAGAGAGGAAACACAAGCAGGGGGAGTGGGAGAGGGAGAAGCAGGCTTCCCGCTGAGCAGGGAGCCCGATGTGGGGCTCGATCCCAGGACCCTGGGATCATGACCTGAGCCGAAGGCAGACGCTTAACGACTGAGCCACCCAGGCGCCCCTATATTCTAGTATTTGGATTCCATTGTGCAATAGAGAAAAGAAGTTACATCACTGACAAACTTGTGAAGTTCCAACATATGTCTTTGTTGTTTTATTTTCATCTTTCTTATTAAAATAAACAAATATCAATCAACATTTACTTTGGAATTACACTCGTTTATCAGGTACAACTTTAGTTTGGCTACAAATACGAGTACAGCAGAAGTCAGTGACAGCAATGCTGTGAGAACCATTTGGCCATATAGAATTTACAACATAGGGTATTGTATATTTTTATTGTTTGCAAGTTGTGTGCTAGACATCTTTATTATCAGTAAAACTTATAATAAACTAATGCATGTTTTTATATACATACTTGTGTATATTACTAGAAAGCAGTCTGTCTTTATCATGTCATTCTATTTTATTTCACTACAAGAAGACCAGGTATTATTAGTAGTATTATAATTTATTGTTGTTATTTGTTATCTGCCTCCCAGATTTTACCCCTATCTCTCTCAAATGTAAGAGACCATGAGATTTGGGATTATGTGTTGTCTGGCTTAATCACTGCTGCTTTCACAGGACCTTAAAAATATCTAGCATTTTTTAAACACGAGGAAATATTTTTAAGTAATTAATATAATTAAAACTAGATGGATCCTGAATCTGATTATTAATAAATAATATGGCCATTTAAGAAGTTGCTAAATTTTATTTTTTTCTAGCAATATAGCGATATAAACTTAAACTTGGCTATAAATTCTTATATTTAAATGCAGTTATCTGTGGGGTTTTTTTCCCTCTTTTTTATCATAGAAGTTTACATTTAAAGATTGCAGTTTATTTTTTAAATTATATTTAAAATACTCAAATATGGCAATCTGAGTCAAAACTAATATTGTTTTGACTTGAGAGTAATTATAATTTCATCATATCAAAATAGCACAGGAAGAAATAAAATTATTTACCTTTCTGGCAAAATACCATGGAACAGGACCACCATGAAATAAACCATTCAAAGGTTTATTCTGACTTGGTCTGCAGAAACTATCTAGTATATTTGTTGTGGAAGAAATCCACTGCACTAGAAACTATTCCTGGGCTTTAAGTATATGAAATGTTTGTTTTCTTTTATTTATACATTATCTTCATTTTTGCAAACAGTATTTTTTGATCAGAATAATTTTACTTTGGGATTCAGTTGAAGTCCAGAAGGTAAATAGATTCATGGAAGAAGATTATTTTCCTTTTGTGGTTTCCAGGATGAGAGGACTAACTGGTGGGTGCTAATAAATACTATTGTTAATAGTGACAGAGTCAGCATAACAAATTAATTCACCTCTCTTAGAAAAGATAATTTTGAAATTTGTGTACTTTCTTAGAAAGAGGCATGCTCTACTTGTACAGTAATTCAGAGATGTATGCTTGCATGTGTATGAGTTCTATTTGGATATGACAATAAAATATGGGAATACAGATTACTTCACTGTCCTATAATCTTTGTTGATTCATTTTATGGAGCAACAGACAACATTTTTTAGATACTTTGCTATGGTGAGTGGTAAATCAGTGATACTTGCAGTAGTCAAGAGATAACAAAGGAAGGAATATAAATGTGATTCCAGATGTATTCCTACTTGTGAGGCTAATTGATTTTGAGAGGTTGGCTACCACTTAGTTTTAGAGCCATGATATATTTATTAATTTATGGGCCATTAATCTAGGGAGCTGGCCAACTAAGTAGTTACCCTGTTAAATAATGAAACTATAAATCCAGGTAATTCCTGAATATTTCACTATTTACATTATAAATTGAGCTAGCCACAGGATTTTCAGTTCCCTCGTCAGGGTGTGTGTGTGTGTGTGTGTGTGTGTGTGTGTGTGTGTGAGTGAGTGAGTGACTAGACACTTGTAAATTTTTACTTTGAAGATATTAATCACTTTGTAGCTATGCTGTCCTTTTCTCATAGGAGCTCAACTGTTACTAGATTATAGCTAAACACCTGATCCACTGTGCCTAATCCTTTTAGATTAAGCTAAGGATTCTGAGCCTATATTTCTCCACCACCAGACCTTGAGACAAGTGTAACTGTAACTATACAAAAATTCCTCAAAATTAGTGTTTATATGGACACTATGGACATCTTAATATTTAAGTGTCTTGGTCATTTTCCTTTTCTTTATTTTGCTTTCATCATATATCAAAATTAGGAGTTATAATTCTAGAGGAGACTGAAGGCACTGATAACTGAGAAAAGCCATAGCATTGTGTTCAGAGGAGGTTAGCATTTATACAAGAGGTGAGTGCATTATATAAAATTTGTTATATAAAGAATTGGGTGTGACTCCTTTTGCTAAAATAAACAAGGTCTATTCTCACCCTGTGGGTTGGTAATCTCTAATTTTAGGGGAATATGTACAGATTATATATTGTATAATTTATACTATATATTCATCGCAAACAAATATACTCATGCCTGAATTACTGTAAAGAATCACCGGGAGGAACAGTGATATAATTAAATGAGTAAATGAGTAGGTAAGATTTCAGGACATGTTTTTTTAAAACCTGTGTTGACCATCACGTAAAGAACATGGTTTGTAATATTCTGAAAATGTTGAATTTATAGAAGTATTACATGGAACTACATATTGTATATGCGTTGTATATACCCTTTGCATATACACTATATATACATTGTATATATACTTATACAGGTATACATACCTATTCACCCACATACTGTATATTATTACATAGCTTTGAAACTAATCTAATTGTACATATAAATGTATGATTGAAAAAATAATTTTCCCTCTATGCTTCTGAGTGATTGGCTGAGACCCCCCGTAATAAAGGACAGATTAACAAGAGAAGGACAAAAAGAAGTTTATTAATGTGTGGGAGATACGCAGGGAAACATGAGCAACTCTTTGAGGTGGCCTAAGCCATCACCTAAAATACCATTCTCAGCTAAATACAAAATAAAAGTGCGAGAGGTCAGTTATAGGAGTTTACCAAGAAAAGCAAGATAAACAAAGGTAAAATTTGTTATGAAGGTTTAAGTTGGTGTCTCTGCATTGATCAAGATTCTCTTATTTAATCATCCATCTAATCCTGGTAAATGAAGATTTTCTTTATAAATGTAAACATCCCTTACAAAAGAGGAACTTCTTTGCTTTAAGACCTTCTTCTGTATCTTCTATTTCTCAAAATAATCCACCCAAAACAACCATTATGCCAAAGGGACATATTTGGGATCAATATTCTGGAAGTTACTAGTCCGCTAAGGGAGAAATGAAACCACCAGTTCTTAGATGGATTGCATTTATTTAACACCATGAATTTTGGAGATAATTATTTTAAATATTTAAGATACATATTGAT
This sequence comes from Halichoerus grypus, assembly GCF_964656455.1. Taxonomy (NCBI): domain Eukaryota; kingdom Metazoa; phylum Chordata; class Mammalia; order Carnivora; family Phocidae; genus Halichoerus; species Halichoerus grypus. The sequence goes on from NC_135714.1 coordinate 48,947,203, forward strand.
TATAGATATGGAATAAGTGGTTGTCTAGATAATATTTAAGATACATATTGATTATAGATATGGAATAAGTAATTGTCTAATAGATACAATAAATATAGGAGCAGCAGCTTAGTAACATTAAAAGGCTCATACACATCATTTACTCATTAATCCATTCCACCAAATTGGTTGAGCACCTACTATAGTAACAAAGATTCATTATAATCTTGTCTCTTGGAGTTTATTACTGATAGCTTTCTTTACTTTCTAATCTGTAGTTAGGTAACTGGTTACAAATATTTGATTCAGGCTTTTTAATCTAAAAGTATTCTTTATTAAAAAAAGAAAACAAACAAAAACAAAAAAGGAAATCCTTAAAAGATTGCTAAACTTTGCATCACAGGGTAGTACTACCAAACTGAATCATATTTTCCTTTTTCATCTGTAAAAGGCCTGTGTCACTTGTCTCTGTTATATTAAGGCCAGAAATATAATATTAGACCTTGTATTCCTCCCCAAATTACTTCTCTGTCAAGCTTCTTCCCCTTTTTCATTTGTTCTTCATATTGTATCCTATCTATTTCCATAAATGTTTGTGAAAAGTCTGTAGGAGAGGAAAACATTTTACTCTACCCTTCTAGGTTCTTTTGGCTGGTTTATTAATTAAATTGACCTAAAACAGATTAACAAGAGAAAAACAAATTTAATTGTCTATATATAGGCATTCCACAGAGACATGAGAGACTCTAAGATAGACAATTGAGGCTTATATGCCATCCTGCACTAAGGAGAAAGGGTTAGGAGTCTGAGGTTTCAAAGGAAGGGAAGACAATTTACAGGTAGATGGGAAGAGCAAATGTTTGGTCAACAAATGTTTGTCATGTCATGCAGACACAATGGGACACAGAGTGGAATTTGAACAAATATGTGCTTCTCAGCTTCCTGCAGCTTAACATACCTAGCCCATGCTCTCTGTAGTTATCTCTGGTGATAGCTCCCTTCCTGAACCAGGCCCTCTGCTTAAATTCTTAGAGACAGGTAAGGGGGAGGTAAAAAGCTCTTTCTGAGTCTCTTGGTCCTTTATTGTTTTCAGCTCAAAATAATCCACATGCCAAACTGGTACATTTGGGGAAGCTCATTCTGAACCCTTCAAGCCTACAATGTGCCCAAAGCCATGTCAAGCTCTGGGAAATAAAGATAGATAGATAGATAGAAATAGATATAAAGCTATATCTATATCTATATCTATATATGTAGATCGATCAATCAATCTATCTATCTATATCAATCTTTGCCTAGTAAGGGGAAGCACAGCTGTTAAGAAATTTTGTAACCTTACTAAGGTGAGTTCACTCCTTGGTGGGTAACAGGTAGAGACTATACTAGGTGGAGTTGTCACACAAAAGAAACTATTCGCAGCAAATAAGATCATGGGGAATAACTTCCAAAGCTCTCTGAGAAGAAGTGACTGGGCTCTTTATGCTTAGGGTATAGGATAAATATTCAGAAAGGTGAGTTTTGTCATAGTATGTAGAGGGTGTGCATAAGGTCACCTATGTGTACTCAGGAAACATATCTATACATGCATAGTATGTTAATGAGGTTTGTGCTCCTACTTAGGTGGAGAGTTTTAACATTATCATGAGATAGAGGTAACCATAGGACACTCCTTGGTCCATCTGTGAGGTGTAAGTTGGTCATTAAGCTCAAACTGGTCTAGACCAGTGGGAGCTCTTCTTATTGTTTCCTCTAAAAGATAAGGTTAACCTTCCTTGGGAGATGGAATAGGGTTAGTGGGAGTCTTGCTGGTGACAGTTTCAATGCATGTTTAAGGTCTTTGGTTTATTGCACCTGTGCCATTTAAATTATAAGCTGTGTCCAGTCACTTAGAAATGGGATTAGGTTATGGGTGCGTATTTCATATTTGTATATGTTACCCAGTTGCCTGGCCAGGTTTCTCTTAATCAAAACTTATATAAATGTGCTGTGACAAAGGTGAAACAGCTCTTGTTCCTGTGTTTCCATTCTCCTTTAGTTTGAAATTCCAAACCCAAAGAAAGCATGTCTATGAACATAAGCATTTCTCTACTTGAAACACATAACCCAGATCAAAAAGAATAATAAAAATAAGCATAAATAAGTTTCAATGCAATAGAAAAAAAATGGAAAAACAGATTTTTAGGCAGAGGAGAAAGGGAGAGATTTTTTAGCTGGATAAAATGACACAACTATTAATTATGCTCCCATAAACATACAGTACTTCCCAGAATGCTAAATAAAGAAAGTTAAACAGTGTAAATTATTTAGCATTAAAATAGATTTATCCTCGGGGCGCCTGGGTGGCTTAGTCGTTAAGCGTCTGCCTTCAGCTCAGGCTCAGGTCATGATCCCAGGGTCCTGGGATCGAGCCCCGCATCGGGCTCCCTGCTCAGCGGGAAGCCTGCTTCTCCCTCTCCCACTCCCCCTGCTTGTGTTCCCTCTCTTGCTGTCTCTCTCTCTCTGTCAAATAAATAAATAAAATCTTAAAAAAAAATAAATTTATCCTCTCCAATTAATTACACAACTGCTCGCTACTGTGATTTTGAACCATTATTTAACTTTTCTTCCCCATATGGACTTACTGATTATTGGCTGACCTCACAATATAATAAAAAGAGTGATTATTTAGGTATAAAGAACAATTGTGGGCATAAAAGGAAATTGTAATAATTCTAATTTACTGGGCATTTTTCTTTCAAGTGCTTAGCCTATTGTTTTATACATCTTACCAGTGGAAGTGTTTGGTTCATCAGTGGCTAGTCAACAGGATGTTTTGTAGACTTGGTGAAAATTTTTCTAAACTTCTCAATTAACTTTTACAATTGACATCTTTGGGTTTTCAGATTTTCAAGCTCAAAGTAGAGTTAACAGCCCATTTTTAAATTAGTTTATGCAAATGAAGAGTATTTGAGCTGAAGCAATCATAATTTGCATATCAATGCTATGCGGAATTTTCTTTAAATTAGTGCTAGGGCACTGCCTCTACTTGATGGAGGGCTGAAGAGAATGTTTTTGAGTGAAAGCTGTTCAAAGGGGAAAAAAAAGCCGATTTTGTCAATCTTTGTTTTAGGAATTCATTGTAATCCTCATTAATTCATAAGATTATTAAGATATACTTTTAGCCTTCCCCAATTTGGAACGATAGGTCTTTAATAAGAATCTCAAAGTCATATTAGCTATAGATTTTAATTGTAAATTAGACTTCCTTTTTTTTACATTTTAAAAGTTTGATCCTATTAGCTTCCAAGGGGCAGAAAAAATTTCCATTCTTCCCTTTGAGGTTTGACTGGTGAAATTAAATTAAATAAAACAGATTAATAGGAGAAAAACAAATTTGTATGTACAAGAACCCTGTAAAAATATGAGACCCAAAGTGCAGAGTCAAATAATTGAAATTTATATAACATCCTGAGCTAAAAGAAGGGGTAGGAGTCTAGGGATACAAAAAGGAAAAAGGAAGACCAGAGGGGATGTTTGGAAAACAAAGGTTGACATGTTATCTCTGGTAGACCAGAGGGGATGTTTGGAAAACAAAGGTTGACATGTTATCTCTGGTAATAGCTCTCTTCCTGGTACAGTCCCCCTTTCCAATATAAATTTAGGCAGTTGAGGGGGTGGTAAAGAGCTTTTTCTGTATCTGTAGTTCCTTAAAAATAATGAGTCTGAAATAATCTGTATGCCAAAGAGACATATATTGTAATGAAAAAATTCACTTCCTTTTGGTCCCACCTTTGAAACTTCAAATAAGAAGTTTCATAATCCAGAAGCTAAATTGGTAGATTGCTCCATATCCCATTGAACTAATTTTGGTCTTAAGAATAGGTCAGTACGTTTTGGGAGATGGCCTTGCAGGTGGACTTCCAAAATTAGACTTATATTGTCAAGCAATTAAGACATTTCTATGGAAACAAAAGAAAAACAAAGGTTTAATGGTGGGAGCAAATTATAAACCCAGTGTCCAAATCCTGAGAGTTGCCACTCAAGAATATTTATAGATGTCAGGCTCAAAGGATCTTAAGATGGATTGAGAGCAAGCAGTGAAAATGTGATAGATCTTCCTGGTTTGCAGTTTGAATTCTCCTGGTGATCTTTCTGAGTGGCCACACAGCAACAGGCACAAAGATTGTACACATATAAGCTATTGTGGTGATTTTTCTGAAATTTATATCAAATTGCCTAGCTTCAGTTTGCAGGGCTTTAAGAGAAAGGGCAGCTTTACTTCTCAATGATTCAAATCAAAGGGAGAAAATTGGAAATGTGAGTTTGGAATTTATAATCAGATGAGGAAACTAGATGAATTCATTATACAATCCAGCTTACAGGTAAATGATAAAACCTCAAAGACAGTTAACAGAACTAGAATCTGATATCCACAAGTATGTGCTGTAATTTTTACTGAAACATATTTTTTGTCTCTAAAATCACCCTCATTTCTACCAAAGATAGCCAAATTAAGACTAATTTGTTTGGAAAATAAGTTTAGTTTCAATAAACTTGGCTTCATCATTTAAATGGTGCAGCAAGAATAGTGACTGATCATACAGGCTCTTTTAACTCTGTTATACTGGAACTTTTAATCAGGAATCTCAGATTGGACTTTTAAAAGCCTCTTAAGACCAGAAAGCCAAGCCGAGGAGTTGCCATCAGATCTCTCGTGCAATAACTATAGATTTGGGTGAATTCCTCTCTTCTCAAGGTCTCTAAAACATTCTGAGATTCCTGCACCTACCAGGAAGTGATCTTCATTACTCATCTCGCTAGGGTGTTGGAAGCTCTGTAAGAAAATTACCTGGCTATTTTTTCCGAAGGGCTCTTATTGGCTTCATAAAGTCAATCTAGTTCCTTAAAGCTCTCTGACATATCTGATTCTATGTATATTTTCAAATATGACATTCCAGTCAAAGCCTTGATAATATAACCAGTTTCTATTTGTGTACTGTTAACAAGGAGAATGGATTCTTATTGAGCATATGCAAATAAATATATTGTCACAAAAATAAGAATACTCACTACACGTTTTCAAATTCTGGTGCGATCAGGTAGGGAGAAAAATTGTTTTCTTCTTCTTCTTTTTTTTTTTTTTTTAAGATTTATTTATTTATTAGAGAGAGAGAGCATGAGTAGGAGGGGGGCAGAGGGTGAGAATCTTTAGGCAGACTCCCTGCTGAGCTCAGAGCCCTACATGGGGCTTGATCCCATGACCTATGAGAACAGGATCTGAGCTGAAATCAAGAGTTGGACAATCAACTGACTGAGCCACCCAGGCATCCCAAATTGTTTCATTCTTGTTCACAAATACACATTTGCTCTAAAGCTATAGGTAGCTTAGGAGAAAAAGTTTCCTTAAATCTGGAAAATAAACATGAGAGAACCAAACAAGAAGTCATAAAAAATTATAATCATCATTAGTTTATTCAGTCCCATGTAATTTTTGCTGATCTTGATCTGTTGTTAACAGTTTCATTAATCCATTTTTTCCATTAGGAAATTTTTAAATTCCTACCCAGTTCAATGGTATAATTTTAAATTATCAGAAACCTGTACTCAAAGTTCTTTCCATGAATCTCACTAAAGATAAAGCAGTTTTGCAAAAGCATCAGAGTAAAACAACAATTGTAAATGACAAAAGAGTTAAGAGTGACCATGGTTAAAGATCTGATGAGAGTTCATTTTAATACACTTGACAATGAAATTTGCTTATTTCTGTGACATACAGTGTTTTAAGGTAATCTGGAATTATGACCAATAACATTATACCAAGACATATCAGATTTCCAGGACTTTCATTCATCTTTTAGAACCCTTATATTAATAACAAATATTCACACAAGTAAAACCTAAAAATGCTCAGCATCACTTATTTGACAATGCCTCCCACATAATTTAAGATATCAAGTAAGCCTAATTAGCGTAACATCTCTTTTTACAAACAAAAAGAACAAATCTTTTGAGATGTTTCAGGGATGCCCTGGAAAATCCTAAAGTTAGTTCCAGGTCCAAAAGACTTTATTTAGAATTTAATTTAGGGGAAATGCATGAAAAATATCAAAAAGTTGGGACTCTTAACTAAATAAAGATCACAGATCATTATGAAATGATACTTAATTATCCAATTAACCAAAGCGATGATAAAAGATCTCAGTGGCAAATATAAAAAATTACATGGTTGTAAGCAATACTTAGCTCTTTTAATATTGAGAAGACTCAATTTTCTTAAGTAATCAGAGACCTGATTAAGACAATAGGAAATTATTTTTGTAAGAAACAAAATGCTTGCTTTCTAGAAAGATTACTTAAGAAGTAAAGGAACCTCCCACAATATCTTAATATCAAGAGAAGACCAACAGTACAGGAAATCTTTATCCTTTTAGCGGATAAAAGAAAATTGTTTTAGTTTTACATAAATACACTACTAATTTTAAAGCTACATTTTATATAACCCTTATAATAAACTCAATTCAATTTTAGCCAACTTGACTATACAAGATAAGATTCTCTTTTTCTCTCTTCCCAAATTTCTATTTAATTTTGTCCTTTATTCTTTCCTTTTCCATTTTGAAATGACCAGTTTTACTTTAGGACAAATTTAGTTTCTTTTCCCTTAACAAAAATACATTTCCTTATCACATATCTTTTTTTTTACCCAAAGACACATCCTAGTTTCCTTGCATACAGAGTTGTTTCCCTTATTATTTCTAGTAGTTTTAATTACATATATTAATTAGACTATTAACCCTTAGAAACCTTAGTTTCTAGCAAAACTAAAAACTAAGTAATTATAAACTGTTACACCAGCATTCTTTTGATTGGCAAATTTATTAATATATTTCACAATTTCTAGAAACATGTACTTCCTTATAGTATAATCTTTTAATGTGGGACAAGGTATGTTTACTAATAGGCCCAAATGTTTTTCATTTCTCTATGAAAAGAAAGGCTAACGTACATATATTTATGTTCAGTAATTAATGTTTTGCTCTTTTCTTATTTGCAAATAACCTACATATTTGATGAATTTCTCTCATTTCACTTAGCATTTTAAGTTACCCAAACCCTAACATTTTAAGTTACCAAAAAGTAGTTTGGAAGCTCTTTTTAAGTACGCATCCCATAAAATATAATTGTACTAAAAAGTTCACAAAACTCTTACCCCACTTAGGTCTACCTCAATTACTTGCTCCCAACAACTATTTTTAAGTGACTCACAGAACCTTCATGAGACATTAGACAAAGTCAGCTATCATCCTAAGCTATTTTTCTTGCTGACAAATTTTGTAGGAGATAAAACATGAACTTATTTGACTAGTAAACGCAAGCAGAATAAAAGTTGTATGAGTGTATTATATTCAGTGTTGATAACTCTAGAGGCATGTTTGTTTTAATTAAACCAATGAACTTAAGCTAGCTTTAATACGAAATATTTTTCTAGACCACATGAACCTGAAAAACATTTGGGTTAATTTCTGTTATATTTTTGAGAACTCTAGAAATAATGAATTTGTAAGTGTTTATTTTTAAGCCAATCAAATAGAGCTCTTTGGGAATTAATTTTGGCAATACCGTCCAGAGGTAGAGAAATATCACAGATCTGTAACATACATATATAGACACACATAAACTTACAAAGAGATACAAACAGATCTTATAGCTTCTGTTGTAAAATTTTAGCCCTGAGACAGTTATGATAATGCAGAACTCACTACTTTATAAAAGAGGAATTTGATCTCCAAACTGTGTTTTTGGCAGATGGAATAAATTAAGGTTACCTGTTTAGATAGCTAAAATTTTTAGTAATATTTGTGGAGAAGACATTTAAGATTTTTTATTAACCAAGTTTTCTATCTGATGCTAATGCCTGTTTAAGTTTGATAGGATCTTCTGAGTATCAAGGCTAAAGAGCTTTATAATTTAAAAAATTTGCTGCTGTCCGGAGGACATGAATTCTTTGGGTGGGGCATCTGGGATATATCTGCAAAAGATATTGCGTAGGAAAGCCTGAAGCTGGTAGAGCAGGATTATAGAGTCCTGGAAAGTAGGAGTTGTAAGAAATAGCAATGTGAACCTTACTGCCTATCCTAGGTATTTCTGTTAAATTCACTTCCTGGTATTCAACATTTATATGAGTAGCCTGTTTATTCTGGGCTTGGATATCAGGCTGGAGTGCTCTTTGTAAATCTTGTAGGAGAAGCTAAAACAGGCAGATGAGGCTGGATTTTGAGAAAGGGGATTTACATTGGATGTGAACATTAATTTTTCTTTCAAGTCTAATTTCTGTTCTTTCATCTTGTTAAGGGAGTCCCTAAGACTTGCTGTTATACTCCTCTGTGTTTTCTTTTTAATTTGGTCTTTACATAGGTACCAGTAGAAATTGTTTTCTTTTAAATGTAGTCAATTCAAAGAATCCATTATCTGGACATTGATGAGAAGGGTCTTATATTAATCTCAGTACTGACTCAAACCAATAAACTTTTTATGGCTTAACCATGCGTGTAAGAGGTATCCTTAAAGGAGAGTGCAAAAGATGCAATTGTCAACAAGATCCAGAAAGTTCACTTTCAGAATTAGCTTAAGAAAGCAAAGACCTTAATTGTCACAGGCTTTAAAAACTGTATAGTAAAAATGATGTCTCTGGTCTCCCATGAGAATGCAAGATGCCTCCAATCATAGACCTGCTTATCTGTGAGACCAGGCAGGTGCTAGTGGAATGGGACTTTTCCAGCACTGACAAGACAACAAAGGTTGAAATGACAAAAGGCCCTTATGTACTGGGACCCCTGATGACAAATTCGCCTAAGAACTGGCACAATTGAACCAAGAGAGTGGGTGCTACTTCTGACTTCATGTCTTAGGGTCTCAGTCTACTTAACTGGCCCCAAACACATACCAACTGCACACACCTTCTGGCTAGTGGAGACCAGAGAGAATATTTTCACTGGACACAAAGCCAAGCTCCCTCTCTGTAGAACAAGATAAAAGGAAAACCTCATCTGTTCTTTTTATTTATTTATTTATTTATTTATTTATTTATTTATTTATTTGAAAATGCCCATTAAGAGCTTTAGCTAAGATTTGGGTCTCCTGGAGGCAAACTAATAGCTGAGAGGAATGCACTGCTGGGTGGGGGATTGTGCAGTGTTTTGCAGAGTACCTCATCGCATGGACATTTTCTGGAGGCTGGTGGATGACCTAGTGTCAATCTAACTCATTTCATGACCAATTTATCTTACCATGAGAGTCTTTGGATTAGGCAGTAAGTGCCTTAAAGCTTCTAAGTGCTCAACCCGTGCCTACCAGTTTTGTGCCTTTAGCTTCCAAGATGTCCCTTAGCAATAGCCTATATCTCTTTTGCATATTAACCCACAGCAAAGTTTATCTACACAGGTGCTGGTCTGGTGAGAACCCTTCCAGGGTCATTGACTGGTCTAATTAATTTGATATAAGACAGGTGAGCGGAAAAACAAATTTTACACATGCAGGAGCCCCGTACAAATATGAGATGTAGAGGGACACCTAAGCCTGAGTACTACCCTATGACTTTCCTTCTTAGGACAAACAAAACAGCAAACAAAGACAAAGCAAAACAGTGACCATCTCAGGGATGAAAATGATCAATAAAAACAGGAGTACTCAAAACATCTTTATTAGAGTTGCTGTACCCAAGAAACTACTTCCCAAATATTTTTTTTCCTGCTACCCTCAATTAGAAAAGAAAAAAAGGTGTGTGTGTGTGTGTGTGTGTGTGGTGCGGGTTGTGTATAGGACTCTCACTTCCACTGGACCCTGCAGGCAGAGGTCTGGGAGATTGCTGTGGTAAGAATTCTTAACCATCTGCTTGCTTTGTGTCTTAAGTCCCAGGATGTCTCAGCTGCAACAGCCTCAGAGTGAGCAGTGTCTAGTCGGTGAATTTAGTCCCTTCATGGTCACCCTCTGTAGGGGCTGAAAAATGTTCTTTTCTTCCCTTCCAGGGTCATTGACTGGTCTAATTAATTTGATATAAGACAGGTGAACGGGAAAAAACAAATTTTACACTGCAGGAGCCCCGTACAAATATGAGACCCAAAGTGTAGCCAGGCAACTGAAGCTTATAAAATATGCTGAACTAAGGGAAGGGTAAGGGTCTAGGGACACCAAGGGGTGGAAGGTCATTAACAGGAAAGGGAAACAAGATGTTTGAAAACAGAGGTTACCCTGTTACGCCTTTAGAGTCTTAGGTTAGAAGGTATTTCTGGTAATAGCTCTCTGGTACAGGCCCCCTTTCCAATGTAAATTTAGGCAACTGAGGGGGAGGTTAAGAGCTTTTTCTGAATCTGTAGTTTCTTAAAAATATGAGTTTAAAATAATCCTTATGCCATAGAAACGTATATTGGGGTGACAAATTCTGCTCCACTTCAACTTATAAAAATTTCTCTCCTAAATTTAGCTGTTTGGTTTTTCTCATTTATATTGATATTTTCTACAACGTATTTTCTAACCACCATTTGTGTGTGTTGTGTGTGTGTGTGTGTGAGAGAGAGAGAGAGAGAGAGGAGAGCGAGAGGCAGGGGGAGACACAAAGGGAGAGATGAAAATTGATTTTATATCTAAATGTTTAAAAAAACTGTTAGTGGCCACACTGGCTTAAATTTCCCTCAGTATAGGGAGACAAAACTTTGTTCTGCTCTCTCAGAGCAGATGTCTGAACATTGGAGCCTCTGAATTCAACTGACAAAAGACAGATTAGCAGGAGAAAAGGTTTATTTTATATGCACATGGGTATATAACAGAAATGAAGTGAAAATCTCAAGGAATGAATTAGACTGGGGGCTTATATACCATTTTAACAAAGCATGAGAAAGTATGGAAAAGACCTTAGATAGAAAAAAAGGACATTCAGGCTTCTGGGGCAGGAGTATTTGGGAGAAGTGACTAGGACTGTAGGTAAGGAGGGTCCTTTATAAGGTTAATTATGCAGACTCCAGTCATCTCAGTTGATAAGTGTGGTTTCCAGAGTAGTTCTCTTACCCCCGGTAAGGGAGAGGAGGACAGCTTTACAAATGGAAATTTCCTTTACAGATGTAAATTTCCTTTACAGTAGGGAAATTTGTTCCCTGCTTTTATGTAGAAAGTAGGAGGGCAGAGAGCTCCTCCTGTGTTTGCTGTTTCTTAATTACCTTCAGCTCAAAATAATTCTTTTTTTTAAAAGATTTTATTTATTTATTTATTTATTTATTTATTTATTTATTCATGAGAGACAGAGAGAGAGAGAAAGAGGCAGAGGGAGAAGCAGGCTCCAGAGAAGCAGGGAGCCCAATGCAGAACTCGATCCCAGGACCCTGGGATCATGACCTGAGCCGAAGGCGCCCAGCTCAAAATAATTCTTAAGCCAATGTGGCATATTTTGGGGTGACATATTCTGATGCCCTTCATTTGCTAAAGCAAATGTCATTAAATGTCCAGTAAGAGAAATGTCTCCCAATTTGTATAGCTACGTTTTAATTTTAATAAATTTTACCTCTTTATTTCCCAGCTTAAAGGTAGCAGGCATCTTTTTCTTGGTGAATGCAAAAGACACAAGAAGTGGTTAAAAAAAAAAAAGTCAAGATTGTATACATTCTACCTTTTTTCAGTAAACATTGAGTACCGCTCTGCTCCAGGAGGTGTTCTAGATGCAGAGAACACAGGAGTGGGATAGGGGTGAGCAACAGACAGAATATTCTGCTCGCATGAGAAGGCATTCCAGGGAAATGCCGGGGGGCGGGGGGGGGGGATTTGAAAATATGGTTTAAAAAATATGGTAATCATATCTCCCTAAGTACTATGGAGAAAAATAGAGAAGGAGAGAGGGATTGTTGGTATATGGGGATGTTGCAAGTATAAATCATATATTCAGAGGATATCTCAGTGAAAAAGTGACTTCTGAGCAATGACATATCTTGGGAAAGAACATTCTAGGCAAAAGAAACAAGAAGTGAAAAAAGGCTGTGAGATGGAGTGTATTTGGGGAACAGCAAGGAACTTGGTGTAACTAACACTGAGCTGTGAGCTGGACACTGGGGAAAGGGAGAGTTTGGGAGGAGGTAGGAGTGGTTGTGTGTTGGTGGGATTAGTTGGGGCAGTGGTAAGGGCTTTTGGTCTGAGGAAAATGAAAGGGCTTTGGGCAGAGCCATAACATGATTTGGCTTTCTTGTTTCTAAGGATCCCCCTGCCTACTGTATAGAGCATCTATTGCAGTGGGGAAGGGCCTTCCTGATTTTGAAATAAAAGATTTTGCTAAACCCCTAAAGCTGGGCACAACAAACACAGATTCCTACAGGACTGGGAGATAATGTAAAGGAGTAAAGCTAAGTGTTGAAAGCGGCTGGATGTTAAGATGATAAAGGGCAATAGGTACATAAGCCTCAGTGATGAGGATTCCAGGTAGTGGTGAAGGCCAGGCATGCCAGTTTGAGGGTGCCCAGTTTTCAGGGAAGTCTTTGTTCATCTTCAGTTTTTACAGTGTAGTAACGTGGGCCCAAGCATTGCTAAGTCTTTTTTTAAGAGAAGCCAAAATAGGAATTTTTTTGTTGAATCCTGTGATTTTTAGAAGTATGTCCACTAACTGGTATTTAAAGCACTCTACGGTCCATTACTGTTGGGGTGATTAAAGCCTTTCTAAGGGTAGGATTTACCAGAAAGCTTCCAGTTTGCATTTTCTAACCCACAGTAGGATAAAACAGATAGTTTCAAAACACTGGTAAATAAGAAGTACGATAAAGAGGAGAGAGAGATCAGCCCCTAAATTCAGATCTTTTCTGGTGAAAGGCTTATCAACATTTCGTTCTTAAAAATCTTTAGTCATAATTCAATAGTGAGTATGCCCTAAATTAAAGCATTTTTTGCCTTAATTATTTTTAATTTGCTATCAGATTAAAATGATTCTTAACACAGAAACACTCTAGAATATTTCATTTTTAAATAGCAGGAACACTCATACACGTATATAATCTAAAACAAATTTCCATTATGTATCCTTAGTGGATGCTGGAACGTACGGTTGTTTTTATTACAAATATGTCATTGAATCACAGATGTCAGGCACCAGGAATTGCTGGAGTTTGTAGACTCACTATGTGGCTTTAGTAAAATAAGGCAGTAAAAGTTGATAACCCATTTATTATCAATGTGTACCCTCCACAGAATTGGGCATTTCAGTGATGGCACTGACTGTTCCAATGGATGGAGTTGCTTTACAGGGGCATTTATAAGTCATTACTAATGTAAAATTCTCCACCAAGCAGATTGCCTTTCATTCTGTAATGCTAAAGTGCTTTAGGTCTCCAGAGTTGGAATTCATAAGAGCACTCAAAATCTAACCTGAGGAATCTCTCAAAGGGTGTGGTTTATTAGTATAAATGTATATACTTTGGCTATTTTACCTTAAATGATTGACCAGATTTTCAGGTTTTTTTAATTTTTAGGGTTTTTTAAATTATTATACAAAATTTATCCAGCAATTTTTTTATGAGGGGGGATTACAGGTTGCCTTGATAAGAATATTTACAAAACAGTTGATATAATATGGATCTTTACCTTAAAACCTTGTGTGGGACTTATGGGTAAAAACAGTAATCTTTATATGGTGGCTTGTGAAATATGACTTAAAAAGCATTCCAAGTTTTGGGAATGTCAGAATGTATATCTTGCATTTTAGTACACCTATTGGGTTAGTTGAAAATTCTGGGTTATTGATTTATATTCTGTCCCATAATAATATCTTGAATTTTCTGGCTACAAAATCTGAGAAGAGTATAGTTGAATGGAGGTTTTGATAGAATTGAAACACTTTTTAATAATTTTTCTTATGTGTTTCTGGCTCCTTTCCTTGTGGACTTTTCTAGTGTGCATTGGATGCTGGTTTTAGAGGCTGAGTAAGAAAAGATCACACCTTGAAATTGACATTTAACTCTTTGGTAAACCTCTAACCCATAATATTGCCTCTGGTTCCACTGTCTTTGAGGGATGGTGATGGTAGTGATTATGATAAGGGAGCTAAGATAGAGCTCCTTGTTTTTCAGAAAATCTTACAGGATTCCTACCATGGAACCATTTTATTTTAAAGAGGGATCTTGTTAAACTTCTGGCAGAAATGGGTACCTTTTTCTAAGCCACGAAGAATGTATTTGACATATCCAAATCTTTTTTAAAGTTTTATAGTGTCTCACTTGAACTTTGAGTCTTCTTTTGCCACTGGTAAATGTAGATTATATAATACCCTTTGGGTTATCACAAGAATGAAAGAAGCGTACTATGTGTAAATGATGATTGTATTGAGGATTAAGCAAGAACAGTGCTTAGCACAGGTGCTGGTGAAAAATAAAGGCTTAGTCATACTTAGGCATTATTATTATCATCACATATTGTGCTATTACAGAATAAATGAGGTAGGTTACACAGTAAATTCCGTGCTGTGTTTGGCACAGAAAATGCTCTCTGCAGTGGACATTCCTTAATGATCATCATCACCACCATCACCATCTCTAACCATTGTCACTTTCTTACTACATAAAATTCCAAATGTTATTCTTGAATAATAAGTAATCTATTTGTAGTCAATGAATCCATGGCTATGAACTATTTTTCTGTTTCCTTTAATTTTTGCATGATGACTTGAATATCTTCTGTCAGTTGCCCTCTCTTTGCCAATATAAGCTGCTTTTGTTTATGGCCTGGCTAGATACTTAAATAAAAATTAGAAAATGAAAAAGTTTAAACATAGAAGCTTGGATTGCACCCACCATGGCATTTAGTATGATTAGGCTGGATTTGGCTCTTACTTGTACACTAATAGTCAGTACGTCTGACACATTGGCAGTAGGTTTTTCCAGCACAAATGTTCATGCTTTATAATATTTTGTACTTAGTGTGTGGACATATTTGTTATGTGTTACTTTTTTTTCTGGCAATACCATAAGGGGATGAAAGTGTGACTAAAAATGTAGGAAACAAGAAAAGCATGAGTAAAATATTTGTGCCTTTCTTCTCAATTTGCTTATGTCCATATTCGTGTGCATAATTCGGTGACCTAAAGAGGAAATAATAAGGTATTTATGCACAAGCACAATCATGTTATTTTTTTAATCAAGCGTTATGCATGTTTTATAGAACAAAAATTAGTTTTGAAGGAGTAGAATATGATCCTCGGTGCACTTATTGCTCCCTGAGCATGCCATATTCATTCATGCCTATTCACTCAACATGGAGTTTTCTTCTTTCTCTTTGATCCTTAACCATACCCCTCTGATTCACATGACAAATTTTTAATTATCTTTAAAGATTCAGCTTCAAGACTCATTACTTCCTAAAGAATCCCTCCTGTGCTATGACTCCTTCCCTGGCTAGGAAACACTGCTGCTCATATGGCCTACTGTGCACAGTTCTAGTATGGCACTTAGCCTGTTCTTCTGGAAGCAAAATAGAACTCCAAACTGGGGAGAAATGCTGGATGTGTCTTTGTGTTACTTCAAATATCAGGTGCTTAGCATGATGACTAGCTTGTCATTTGCAATAAATATTTGTTTGTATTAATGAGATAATGAATGTTAAATATAATAGTTAATATCTTTTCTCTCTCTAGAAATCACTTGGAATATAACATCATTCCCCTACATTTCAAGGTAGAAATTGTAAAAACTAATGGCAATCTGACTGTATTTGACCTTTAAATCACCAAGAGAATCTAAATTTTCAAGAGTCAGATTATTATATCCTAAAACTGTTGTGATGATTGGGTTTGTCTTTTGGGAAATGCCGAGATAATCTGAGTACCTAAAGAACCTATGGTGGATACCTGCCTTTGGAGATCACTAAGTGGGTAGAGATAGAGAAACACAGTATTGATGAATTTACTCAGTACTCCAAATTCCACTGAATTTGTTTATTATTATTTTTTTACTGTAATTTAAAGACATGAGAGATAATCTGCCCTCACATAGCAACCTACAGAAGTTTTTTTATCTCCATCTGGCTGATTCCATATGGTCTCCCACACTGCTTAGGGCCTACTATATATGGATCTCCTTACTGTGGTAATAAGACAGTGGGAAAGAGATAAGTCATAGGTTTGTTTTCATTGTCACTAGAATCAAGATTTAATTAAGGTTTATTTAAGGTAAAATGTCATGGTAACTTGGGTTGCCAATAACTTGAGAAAAGTATCTGGACTGTGGAGAAAGATATACTATCATATAGATAAATAAACACAGAACATTTTATTTTAACTTTACGTCAAGGTGCTTAAGGTGTATGAGTGTGCTTTATTAATAATACTGATCAGTACTTACTGTAAGCTCTTACATCAAATTTTTTCCCATTCAGGGAAAATTAATTCTGCCATTCAAGACTCATTTCTATTAGGATGCATGTTGAATAACTTATTTGGTAGTAGATAAAAGAGAAACTAATTCTGCTTATCTTCCACTATTTAACAATGCCATTTGAACATAATTTTGAAAGAACATATTCCATTTCCAATTGTCTGGTTTAGGAAAATTGTTGAGAAAGTAATGCATGTTTTGGAAGATGATAGACCTAATTATCCAGATGCAATTATTTCAACCTGTATCTCATTTGTAATCTCATCTAACTCTAGGTACATTAGGTTTCCTAACACCTCTTCTCCAGGAAGAAAAATGAGTAATTTACAGCTTTTTTTAAAACAGGTGATTCAGGAGGCTGGGGAAGGAGGGAAGACCAAAGTCTCTTCCGGATATTTGACTTAACTCTAGATGAATTTTTGAATACCTGAAATTTCCATAGCCTTAGGCTAAATAAATATTGGTCAAGCTCTTGTAGAGAAAGCAAATATTCTCTGCACATGTTTCTATTATGAAACACACTGTTGTTCTTTTCCTATTTCAGGGAGACTTATAAATTATAAGCTGTAAATTTCATTAAAATTACATATATATGTGAATTGTTATTTTAATTCTGAGGTTGACCTTAGAAATTATTTTTAGCTAGAAGATCTCATTTAGTGAGATATATATATATATATAGCATAGTGTTAATTCTTCTCATGCCATCTATCCTATGGTTTGCTAATTCTAAACTCAGGCTTGCCTGAGTGAATTTATTACTCATAAGGTGGCCATAGCTCTGTATTAGTGTTTTAAGTAGACTTAAAATTTATATTTAATTTATATTTAATCACATATTATTTTGGCACTATTGATGATGATAAAGAAAAATAAATCTTGCCGGACTGACAATAAGTTGGACAATAAGTTGGAACTAAAACATAAGGCCAAATCAGTGGAACTTGGATATATCAGTTTATTCATGTCATCTCTTCAATGTACTTTGATTGGAGGTCTATTAATATTAGCTGTAATACTGCTAGAATGAAACTATTTTTTCCCCTGATCTGCTTGATTTTATATGGAATTATAAACTGTTTTCTTGAGATTTATGATTTCCAATTCATAGTTTTGAGGGGAGAAGTCTAAAAGTGTATTGATTCTAGGAAAGGGACGATGAGAGGATTTGCCAAAGAACATTAAACTACAAGAAGTTTATGAGTTTGTTGAGGTTGCTGTAACAAAGCATTACAGACTGTGGTTCAAACAACAGAAATTTATTTTCCCACAGTTCTGGAGGCCACAAGTCTGAGATCAAGCTGTTCACAGGGTTGGTTTCTTATAATGTCTGTGACTGCAGGAACTGTTCTAGTCCTTTTTTCTTGGCTTATAGATGGTTCTCCTCTCCCTGTTTCTTTATGTACTCTTCCCTCTATGTGTGTCTCTGTGTCCAAATTTCCTCTTATAAGGACATCAGTCGTAGTGGATGAGGCCCCATCCTAATAATTTCATTTCAACTTGATTATCTTTGTAAAGATCCTGTCTCCATATAAGGTCACATTCTGAGATCCTGAGGGTTAGGACTTGAACGTAGGAATTTTGTCAGCAGACGCAATTCAACACATAACAGAAAAGAAAAGTTGAATTTTGGAGAAAAAAAAATGATTTTCTTTTTTTTTTTTCTAATCTGGCTAGATTTGCTATTTGAAAATACTTTTTAAAATATAAACCTTTTCTCTGGGTATCTGTGTATATTAGAGGAGATTTACAAGATATGTTTTGGCATAGAATTCAGTAGTTTTAATGTGTCTGGTGAAGATAAGATAGGTAGGATTAATAAATAAAATTAAGTGTTAAATGTAACATGCAATTTTGATAGTTTATGCAAGGAAGTTTAACTTATTTAAAGAATATTTTTTTATAATTTAGTGTAAAATTTGTACCATTTTTACTGTCATTAGCAATGCACATGTGCCCATTTTATTCCCTTTGATTGTTATAATTTTTTTAAAAAGGTTATTTTTCCTCTGATGAAAGCTGATCTATTTGCTCAACAAAAATATAACATCACAATTTATATAACATGGACCTGCCTATATTGTATCATCAATCACCCATTCAACTTGGACTCTAAGCTTAAAGAACATTATTAATCCTTTACTTTATTTCCCATGTTTAATGATAAGGACATAGATGCCTGAAGCAGAGAAGGGACTTGCCAAATGCTATGCAATTAGGAGAAAATGTAGGGCAAGATCCCAAAAATTATAGAATAAAAATTGAACTAATTTTACAACTTTAAATGACCTTTGAGTTCATCAACTCTGTAATTTTCCAGATGAGGGAACTAAGGCTCAGAGAAGTTAAATAATTTGTCAAAGTCATACAGTTAGTTCAGTGATAGAGTAAATATTAAAATTCAAGTGTAACTGGTATACTCGTTTCCAGATCAATTAAAGCAAGTTTAGTGTCAAGGGATGTTTTAGGGGCCTTAGGAAGCCTGACCTTCATCATCCCATCCCCCAAATAACCCTAGATATATATAACTACCAAAAATATTTAAGCAAATGCATACGTAAGTGGGAAAAATAGGCAGAGTATCTACAATCTTCAGACTGTTGATGTCATAGCTTAATTTGTAGTACTATTGGAGTAAGTAGCTAATTATTAGGAAGAAAAAATATATTAAAGTTTAAGGATATGACCCTCTGTCTTTCCATCATCTAAATATCCAGCTAGATTGCTGCTCCTTAGCCCCTTCCTGAGCTTTCTATGGAATACACTGATGTCTTCTGTATACCATTCTTGTCAGGGCAGGAAGTCAATTAAGTCTAATTATTAATTTGTTTTATTGTGGTTTTCCCACTTATTATGGTGCCTTATGTTTTTCCTCATTCAATTTTCACTTACCTTTTAATCTACCCAATTATATTATTACTGTATTATCTGACTTTATTTGAAATCTTTCTTCTCTTTTAGTATATAATCTTATCTCCTTTCATTTTTAGTCTTTTGGCATGGCCCCACGCCAAATATCTATAAACATTTTTAAGGCTTCTCTAACAAGATATGCTCAAACAAACAAGCGAATAAATGAAGTAAAATAATAATGGTGTTAATTTCTGAAAGGATACACCATATACCCTTTAACCTATCCTCTTACACATTTTCTTCAAATCATACTGTTAATTTGTAACTAAGTGTATTCTTTATCTTTAGTGGATCCAAATTCACTTTTTCCTTTCCTTCTGTTCTATAGAACCAGTTCTTGATCAGTAGATGAAAGACATTGTGGAATAAGTGCTTACATTCACATCTGAGGCTGTAAGGAATTAAGAAATCATACAATGGTTATATACTGAGAAAGTGATGAAGCCAAAATTCTATAACAAAGACCTTCTCCGTTGTCTATATCAGTCCCACTATAATGTACTAGAGCAAAGCTGTTAACTAAACGTGTTAGACCCCTTGGGCTGCTTTAACAGGTATACTGTAGACTGGGTGATTTATTAACAACAGAAATTTATTTCTCACAGATGTGGAAGCTGGCAAGTCCAAGATCAAGGTACTGACAGATTTGTTGTCTGATGATGAGGGCCTGCTTTGCCTTCTTTTTACTGTATTCTCACATGGTGACATGGGAGGAATCTTTTTGGGGTCTTTTTTATTAGGGCACTATCCCATTCATGAAGGTTCTGCCCTCATGACCTAATCACCTTCCAGAGGCCCTGCCTCCAAATACCATCATATTGGGGATTAAGTTTCAACTTATAGATTTTGGGGGGACAAAAACATTCACTCCAGAGCACTAAAATTAATGGTCATTTTTAGTCTTTATCATTGAAAATTTTACATTATCTGATACTGATTGCTAGTTCCTTCATGATCTTCTTTACTCCATTTGATTCTATAAAGTGTAATCATGGTTCTGTGCTTGCTTCTTTAACTCCCTTTTCTTTACTCTTCATGATCTCTTCTTCTATTTTTAACTCTTTCACCAAAATCAATCTAATCTTTAGGGTAATCCTCATCAATATTATCTTCTCTTTAAAATGTTTTTTCAATCTATGGATTACGACTGATGATCAAGTTACAAAATCAGTTTAATGTATTGAGACTAGAATTATTTTAATCAGCTAGAATAGAATAGAGTGTACCTCATACAGTGGGTATTGGTTGGAGAGACTATTATTTCCCTTGTGTGTTTATGTGTATGAGGTTTGTATTGGGTTAAACATAAAAATGTATTACTATAGGATCATGGTCAAAAAAAGTTTCAGATAAAGGGCCAGTATCCAAAATCTATAAAGAACTTATTAAACTCAACACCTAAAGAACAAATGATCCAATCAAGAAATGGGTAGAAGACATGAACAGACATTTTTCCAAAGAAGACATCCAGATGGTCAACAGACACATGAAAAACTGCTCAACATTGCTCGGAATCAGGGAAATCCAAATCAAAACCTCAATGAGATACCACCTCACACCAGTCAGAATGGCTAAAATTAACAAGTCAGGAAACAACAGATGTTGGTGGGGATGTGGACAAAGGGGAACCCTCCTACACTGTTGGTGGGAATGCAAGCTGGTGCAGCCACTCTGGAAAACAGTATGGAGGTTCTTCAAAAAGTTGAAAATAGAGCTACCCTATTACCCAGCAATTGCACTACTGGGTATTTACCCCATAGATACAAATGTAGGGATCCGAAGGGGAACGTGCACTCAGATGTTTATAGCAGCAATGTCCGCAATAGCCAAACTGGAAAGAGCCAAGGTGTCTATCGACAGATGAATGGATAAAGAAGAAGTGGTATATATATACAATGGAATATTATGCAGCCATCAAAAGGAATGAAATCTTGCCATTTGCAATGACGTGGATGGAACTGGAGGGTATTATGCTGAGCGAAATAAGTCAATCAGAGAAAGACATGTGACCTCACTGATACGAGGAATTCTTAATCTCAGGAAACAAACTGAGGGTTGCTGGAGTGGTGGGGAGTGGGAGGGATGAGGTGGCTGGGTGATAGACATTGGGGAGGGTATGTGCTATGGTGAGCGCTGTGAATTGTGTAAGACTGTTGAATCACAGACCTGTACCTCTGAAACAAATAATGCAATATATGTTAAGAAAGAAAAAAAGAAGAAGAAGAATGTAGCAGGAGGGGAAGAATGAAGGGGGGGAAATCGGAGGGGGAGAAGAACCATGAGAGACGATGGACTCTGAAAAACAAACTGAGGGTTCTAGAGGGGAGGGGGGTGGGAGGATGGGTTAGCCTGGTGATGGGTATTGAGGAGGGCACGTTCTGCATGGAGCACTGGGTGTTATGCACAAACAATGAATCATGGAACACTATATCTAAAACTAATGATGTAATGTATGGGGATTAACATAACAATAAAAAAATTAAAAAAAAAATCTTTGCAAAAAGAAAAAAAAAAAAAAAAACCCTAGCAGTATCAAAACACCCTAGATATGCAACTTTGACTGAGTACTTATTATGTGCCTGACACTGCTTGACAATTAATTTAATTCCTATGAAGGAGGTTCAAATTATTATCCTAATTTAATACAGAAGAAAACTACTACTTAAAAAGTTTGAGGAAGTTGTTCATGAATAAATAGCTTTTGGATAAGAACCATAACATTTATATTCATTACATTCATATTCATTTCCCAGAGAATAAAGCTTATTTCTTGGCATATAATAAAACTCAACAGCTGTTTGTTGAATGAATGGTTGAGTAGATAGATAAATAAATTGTATTAACTTACAAATAATAAGAGGTTCACATCAGATGATTTTTCCCAAAATGAACTGTTTGAGTGTTTTTGAAGATTTTAATAATATTTGTTAGGGAGTTTGCGGAAAATCTGTTGGCTTCTTTTAAATCCTTTTTCTTGGCAAAACTTGCTTTAAGAGATTTAATGTTATGGTAAACAAGACCATAAACCATACAAAACACTATAATCATGCAATTCATCACTTTTTTTTAAAAGTGCAAACATTATTCCAGTGGGCTTACAGTTTCCGTACTAAAACTGCTCATAGGACTATAAGTATAGAAGAAACTTATTCTTAGTAAATCCTATCTGTGCAGTTATTCTTCCTGTGTCACTTTTTGCTTCACTGGAAACCACAATTTACTCAGCTTCTCATGGTCTTCTGTTTTGTTCTGTGAATCAATTTATAGCTCAGTCTGACCTTAAACTTAGAAGTTAAAATTCTTAAGTTTATCCAGATGTTGTAATGTGAGAAAAGAAACACGATTTTAAATATGTATATATTTTTTAAAAGAGCAATTTATGAGACATTATGAATTATCTTAGAGACTACAGATGAGCATATCTTTAATATATATTTTGAAAAACACATTATCCAATCTTAGGAAATTTAAGCCATGTAACTAACTGGTGGTATTTATGGCAATGTGGTATCTCAAAATACTATATTAAGTAATATGCCAGGAACTTGTGATTAATAAAAACCTTACTTACTTATGTCACAATTCGTTTTCCCCATAAATGGCACTGCACTAATTTATGTCATGTGCAATTACTGCAGAGATTTATAATCATTGCAGATGTGAAAGTTCCATGTGTTTTCAAGGTCCCATTCTGTGATATGACCTCATCTTTGAGACCACCCAAATAAAGAAACGCTTTTGGTAATCTGAGTCTCCAAGCATCTTTATGTAAATGATTGTCATTTGCCAAAAATTCAGATTTTTTTATATGCCAAATTCCTAGTGCATTTCTGAAATAAGATTTATGGGTCTTCTGAGCGAAATCATAGGACCAATATAACAGTTATTTATTAGTGTAAAACTTACAGATATAAAGATACTTGTTTATTCAATAAAAATTGAGCATCAGCATGGAGCACTGGGTGTTATGCACAAACAATGAATCATGGAACACTACATTTAAAACTAATGATGTAATGTATGGTGTAATGTATGGTGATTAACATAACAATAAAAAATTGAGCATCAACTGCATGCTAAGCATAGTATTAGGTATTGGGATCCAGCAGGATCTATTTTGTCATATTTGAAAAAAAATAATCCCACAAAATAAATATATGTATTACTTCCATTGATCCTAATATTTTATAATTTTGAATTTTTTGGAAAGATTCAGATTTGCTCTAATTTTTTTTTCCAAAAAAGAGCTATTAATTAGTTAAATTGGGTTTAATTATTGTTTTAGTACATAATAGCAAATATATTTGCATTTATCTTAGTCGTGGTTCCCTGAATAGAAAACATTTTAATTTCATTTTTAAACTTGCAAGTGCCTAAATATATGTCAAACATGGTAGATAGACATTTAATGCACATTGAGTGAGAATGAATGAGTGAACATGTATATGATTTCTAGTTCTTCCCATCTTCCCACTCGTCCCTTCAGAAAAAAACCTCTATATTCATAATATAATGTAAGAGGTTTTTGGGTTTTTTTCTTCCCTGCATTGACATTCATATCATATTAAATTATGTGTCTGTGAATAGAAGTCAAATGATTCTTACCTTTTCATCAATTTACGAGGTAGAATAGAATCTCTTTTTGGAAAGACTTTGGAAAAAGAGGTTGTTCAAATGAAATTGATAAATATAAAGAACTTTTAAAGACACCTCTACTGACTTGCATTCAATAAGTGTAGATGAAAAACCTACTAAATTGCATTCATTATGCTATGGGCTGAGGCAGAAATAAAACATAACCAGAAAAAACATGTTAACTGTGGAAAACTAGATATTATTCTTATTTTATTATGGAATGATAGTCGATTTTTTTTAATAACCACAAATCTCTTTTTACTGAAAATTTATGTGGGAGAAAAAAACCCAAAGCATTGGCCAAATGAGTTTACAAACAAGAAAAATGAAGAACACTAAGAAATACATTTATGATTATTTTTTAACTTGTTTGTTTAAAGTGTAATATGTTCATTCTTAAAGCAAGTTGCCTCTGTCATTCAGCCTAACTCTGTTTTATGACTAGGACATTTACAGGTAACTGGTCATCTTAAAAGCATACTTCAAATCAAAACAAGAGAAAGAGTGTGGCTCTGTCAGTTTTAAACCATCAGCAGCACTAGGAAAATAACTTAAAAATGCACATTTTATTTTTTTTTATTTTATTTTTTTTTTTTTAAAGATTTTATTTATTTATTTGACAGAGAGAGACACAGAGATAGAGGGAATACAAGCAGTGGGAGTGGGAATGGGAGAAGCAGGCTTCCCGCCGAGCAGGGAGCCCGACGCGGGGCTCGATCCCAGGACCTGGAATCATGACCCGAGCTGAAGGCAGACGCTTAACGACTGAGCCACCCAGGCGCCCCTAAAAATGCACATTTTAATAAAGCAACTGTATGTGTATATGGATGTGTGTGAGTAGGTGATTTGTGATTCTTCTATATATTGAAAAAACAAGCATAAATGGAAGCTCTACAATAATATATATATGTATATATATATACAGTTGTCATTCATAAATATTTGTCAATTTATCAATTTAGAAATTTAATAATTAAGTTGAAATTTTAGTTTTTAAAGTAGGCAAATGCCTTCTGAACTCACTTTATCAATTTGATGGATAAGTTAGTTAAAATATATATATATATATATTTTAAGAACAAATATTAAGAACAGAATCCTGTTTAAAGAATAAGGAGATATATTGACAATAGTCAACATTTAACAAGGATTTTGGAAATACTAGAGGATATCCAAGTGATAAATGAATATGACAATAGTTGATCAGCAGGATATAATTAAAGTTCAGTTTAGTGGATCCAATATAGTTGACAGGAAGATGTGTCAACTTAAACAATTTTAGATTTATGTATTTCTTTTTTTTTTTTTTTTTTTAAAGATTTTATTTATTTATTTGACAGAGAGAGAGAGAGGGAACACAAGCAGGGGGAGTGGGAGAAGGAGAAGCAGGCTTCCCGCGGAGCAGGGAGCCCGATGCGGGGCTCGATCCCAGGACCCTGGGATCATGACCTGAGCCGAAGGCAGACGCTTAACGACTGAGCCACCCAGGCGCCCCAGATTTATGTATTTCTAATGATGGATTTATTTCTTGGAGTTAGGCACATTTCTGGGCATTAAAATGATTCTTTCATTAAGAATAATTTCATTTTACCTTGTAATCCTGAAATAATAATTTGGAGACCTATTAAAATCTACAAGATATCTTTGCTCACATAAATTCTCTTAGAAATAGAGAGAGTGGCAAATTTGTATTAGACTACCTCAGTATAAAATTCAGTATTAATATTAGAAGGCTCCTCTATATTATTTAAGGTTACATGAATCTTTTTATAGCTACTTTCTCAAGAATATTTATTACATTCTATGCCAATTAAATCAAAGATCTAACAATCTTCTGGTTACAAATGAGCATATTCTTTTCATCATGTTTGTTTAAATATTCTTACAAAGTGATGTACTTTGAAGAAGGAAAATAAATGCAATTTATCTCTTCATTTATCCTTTTTTGTTACTAATTGTAGAAAGCCATTTGTGAATGTAATCATCCTTTCTGCTCCTTCAACAACGTATTGATTCAGTAAATGTCTGTTGGTAATAATACATTTTCAGCTTCTTCTACTAGGAGTTTGAAGAAGCATAATAATATTCATATCACAGAGATCTCAAAAGAAGAGAGAGATAAGGGGACAGAATATTTATTTGAAGACATAATAGCTGAACACTTTCCTGATCTGGGGAAGGAAATAGATATCCACATCCAGGAAGCACAGAGATCTCCAAAAAAATTCTACCTAAGGAGGTCCACACCAAGACACATGGTAATCAAAATGGCAAAAAGTAGTGATAAAGAAAAAATTAAAGCAGCAAGAGACATACAAGGGAAACTCCATAAGGTTATCAACAGATTTTTCAGCAGAAACTTTACATGCCAGAAGAAAGTGGCATGATATAGTCAAAGTTCTTTTTTTTTTTTTTTAAGATTTTATTTATTTATTTGACAGAGAGAGACACAGTGAGAGAGGGAACACAAGCAGGGGGAGTGCGAGAGGGAGAAGCAGGCTTCCTGCCGTGCAGGGAGCCCGATGTGGGACTCGATCCCAGGACCCTGGGATCATGACCTGAGCTGAAGGCAGACGCTTAACAACTGAGCCACCCAGGCGCCAGTCAAAGTTCTGAAAGGAAAAACATCTTGCATCCAAGAATACTCTATCCAGCAAGGCTGTCATTCAGAATAGGAGAAAGAGTTTCTCAGACAAATACTAAAGGAGTTCAAAACCACTAAACAACCCCTGTGAGAATATTGAAGGGGACTCATTGAGTGGAAAAGAAAGACCATAAGAGAGAGTATGAAAAGTAAAACCACAAAAGGAGTAAAAATAAATATTTCTGCAAAAATAAGCCAAGGGATTCATAAAATAAAAGGATGTAAAATATGACCCCATATACCTAAAATGTTGCAGGAGAGGGGAGTAAAGAATGGGTTTATTATTTTTTTAATTTTTTTTTAGATTTTATTTACTTATTTGAGAGTGTGAGTGAGAGAGAGAGAGAGAGAGAGCACAGAAGCAGGGACAGAGGGAGAGGGAGTGAGAGAAGCAGACTCCCCTGCTGAGCAGGGTGCCAGATGCGGGGCTTGATCCCAGGACCCTGAGATCATGACCTGAGCTGAAGGCAGATGCTTAACCAAGTGTGCCACCCACGAACCCCTAAAGAATAGGTTTAAACTTAAGCAACCATCAACTTAATATACGTTGCTATATACAGAAATTGTTATATACAAACCTAATGGTAACCACAACTCAAAAACTAATGATAGATATGCAAAGAATAAAGAGAAGGGAATCCCCAAGTATATGACTATAGAAAGCCAACAAACCATGAAAGAAAGCAAGAGAAAAGAGGTTCAGAAAAAATCTATAAAAACGACCAAACAAGTAACAAATTGCACAAATACATATCCATCAATAAGTACTTTGATGTAAATGGACTAAATGCTCAATAAAAAAATATAGGGTGTTAAGAGTGGATAAAAAAAAAAAAAAACAAGAGCCATCTATCTATATGCTGCTCATAAGAGAATCATTTCAGGGGTGCCTGGGTGGCTCAGTTGGTTAAGCATCTTACTCTTGGTTTTGGCTCAGGTCATTATCTCAGGGTCGAGGGATTGAACCGCCTGTCTGGCTCTGCATTCAGCATGGAGTCTGCTTGAGATTCTCTCTCTTCATCCCCCTTTGCCTCTCCCCTCACTGTCAGTTGCACTCTCTTTCTCTCTCTCAAATAAATCAATAAAATCTTAAAAAAGAGACAGAGAGAGATTCATTTCAGACATAAAGACATCTGCAGATTGAAAGTGAGGTTAAAGAGAAACACTTACCATGAAAATGTATGTCAAAAGAAAGCTTGGGTAGCAATACTTACATTGGACAAAATGGACTTTAAAACAAAGACTGTAACAAAAGACAAGGACACTATATAATAATGAAGGAGACAGTCCAACAGAAGGATATAACAATTGTAAATACTTATGCACCCAAAATGGGGCACCCAAATACATAAAATAATTAATAATAAACCTAAAGAAAATTACCAATAATAATACAATAATAGTAGGGGACTTCAGTACCCCACTTACATCAGTGGATAATCATTCAAACATAAGGGCAACAAGGAAACCATGGCTTTGAATGATACACTGGACCAGATGGATTTAACAGACATTCAGAACATTCATTCCTAAAACAGAATACACATTCTTTTTTTTTTTTTTTAAAGATTTTATTTATTTATTTGACAGAGAGAGAGCAGGAGAACACAGGCAGGGGGAGTGGCAGAGGGAGAGGGAGAAGCAGGCTCCCCGCTGAGCAGGGAGCCCAATGTGCGGCTCGATCCCAGGAGCCTGGGATCATGACCTGAGCCAAAGGTGGTCGCTTAACCAAATGAGCTACCCAGGCACCCTGACATTCTTTTCAAGTGTACATGGAACATTCTCCAGGATAGATCACATATTAGGCCACAAATCAAGTCTCAACAAATTAAAAAATATCAATGTCATGCCATACATCTTTTTTGACCAAAATGCTATGAAACTAGAAATCAACCACAAGAAAAAATCTGGAAAGAGCACAAATACATAGAGGTTAAATAACATGCTACTAAACAATGAATGGTTCAACCCAGGAATCAAAGAAGAAATAAAACATCACATGAAAACAAATGAAAATGAAAACACAATGGTTCAAAATCTCTGAGATGCAGCAAAAGTGGTTCCAAGAGAGAAGTTTATATCAATACAGGCCAACCTCAAGAAGCAAGAACACTCTTAAATAAACAACTTAACTTTACACCTAAAGGAACTAGAAAAAGAAGAACAAACAAAACCCAAATGCAGCAAAAGGAAGGAAGTAATAAAGATTAGAGTTGAGATAAATGATATAAAAACAAAACAAAGCAAAACAAAAAAATAGAACAATGAAATCAGATGCTGTTTCGTTGAATAGATCAACAAAATTGATAAAACTCTAGCACAATTCATAAAAAAAAAAAAGAAAGAGGACTCAAATAAGCAAAATCATTAATGAATGAGGAGAAATAACCAACACCACAGAAATACAAACAATTCTAACAGAATATTATGAAAACCTATATGCCAACAAATTGGGCAACTCAAAAGAAATGGATAAATTCCTAGAAACATATTAACGACCAAAACTAAAGAAGGGAGAAATATAAAATTTGAACAGACTGATTACCAGCAAGGAGAATAAATCAGTAATCAAAAAATTCCCAAATAACAAAAGTTCAGGACCAGATGGCTTCACAGGCAAACTCGGCTAAACATTTAAAGAGTTAATATATATTTTTCTCAAACTATTCAAAAAATACAAGAGGAAGGAAAACTTTCAAATTCATTCTGTGAGTCCAGTATCACCGTGATACCAAAGCCAGATAAAGACACCACAAATGAAGACAACAATAGGCCAATATCTCTCATGAATGCAGGTGCAGAAATCCTTAACAAAATATTAGCTAAAAGAATCCAATGATACATTAGAAAAAAAAAAAATCATGCACCATGATTAAGTGGGATTTATTCCCAGGATACAAGAGTGGTTCAATATTCACAAAACAATCTGTGTGATGTGTCACATTAATAAGAGAAATAATAAAAAACCATATGCTCATTTCAATAGGTACAGAAAAAAGCATATGATAAAGTAGTGCATCCATTCATGATAAAAACCCTCTGCAAATTAGGTCTAAAGGGAACATACTTTAACATAATAAAAGCTTTATATGAAAAACCCACAGCCAACATCATATTCAAAGGTGAAAAACTGAGAGCTTTTCTCCTAATGTCAGGAACAAGACAAGGATGTCCACTCTCACCACTTTTATTCACCATAGTACTGGAAGGCCTAGCCACAGAAATTAGACAACACAAAGAAATTAAAGACATTCACATTGGTAAGGAAGAAGTAAAATTTTCACCATTTGCAGATGACATGATAGTATACATAAAAATCCTGAAAGACTACACTCAAAAACTGCTAGCTAATAAATGAATTCAGTAATGTTGCAGGATAAAAAATCAATGTATAGAAATCTGATGCATTCCTATACACTAATAATGAAGTAGCAAAAAGAGAAATTAAGAAAACTATCTCATTTACAATTGCACCAAAACAATAAAATATCTATGAACAAACTTAACCAAAGAGATGAAAGACCTGTACTCTGAAAACTATAAAATTGTGATGAAAGAAATTCAAGATGACACAAAAAGATGGAAAGGCATTGCAAGCTCATGGGTTGGAAGAATAGATACTGTTAAAATGTCTACTACCCAAAGTAATCTACAGATTAAATGCAATCCCTGTCAAAACACTAACAGCATTTTTCACAGAGCTACAACAAACATCCTAAGCTTTGTGTGGAACCACAAAAGACCTTGAATAGCCCGTGCAGTCTTGAAAATGAAAAACAAATCTGGAGGTATCACAATTCCAGACTTAAATTTATATTACAAAGTGGTAGTAATTAAAACAGTATGGTACTGACATAAAAATAGACACATAGATTAATAGAACAGAATGGAAAGCCCAGAAATAAACCCACAAATATATGGTGAATAAATATTCAACAAAGAAGGAATGAATATACAATGGGAAAAAGACAGGCTCTTCAAATGGCGTTGGGAAAATTGGAGAGCAACATGCAAAAGAATGAAACTGGACCACTTTCTTTCACCATACATGAAAATATACTCAAAGTGTATTAAAGACCTAAATGGAGACCTGAACCCATAAAAAACTTTGAAGAGAACATAGGCAGTAATGTCTCTGACATCAGCCATTAGCCAATTTTTCTAGATATGTCTCCTGAGGCAGGGGAAATAAAACCAAAAATAACTATTGGGACTACATCAAAATGAAAAGTTTCTGCACAGCTAAGGAAACAATAATACTAAAAGGGAGAATACATTTGCAAATGACATATTTGATAAAGGGTTAGTATCCAAAATATATAAAGAACTAATACAACTCAACACCCAAAAAACTTAAAAATGGGCAGAAGACATGAACAGACATTTTTCCAAAGAAGACATCCAGATCGCCAACAACACATGAAAAGATTCTCAACATCACTCATCATCAAGGAAATGCAAATCAACACTACAATGAGATGTCACCTCACACCTATCAGAATGGCTAAAATCAAAAACACAACAAGCAACAAGTATCGGCGAGGATGTGGAGAAAAAGGAACACTCATGCTCTGTTGGTGAGAATGCAAACTCGCACAGCCAGTGTGGAAAACAGTATGGAGGTTCCTCAAAAAAAAAAAATTATTATTTATTCTACAGTCCAGGAATCAAACTATTTGGTATTTACCCCAAAAATACAAAAACACTAATTCAAAGGAATACATGTACCCCTATGTTTACTGCAGCATTATTTACAATAGCCAGACTATGGAAGTAGCCTGAGTGTCCATCAATAGATGGAATGGATAAAGATCACTTCTTTATTTAGCCATAAAAAAGAATGCAGTCTTGTCATTTGCAGCAACATGGGTAGAGTTAGAGAGTATAATGGGAAACAAAATAAGATAAAAACAAATATCATATGATCTCACTCATATGTGAAATAAGAAAAAAATAAACAAGCAAAGAAAAGAGAGAGAGAGAGAGAAATAAACAAGCAAACAGACTCTGAACTATAGAGAACAAACTAATGGTTACCAGAGGGGAAGTGGGTGGGGGAATGGGGGAAATAGGGGATGGGGATTAAAGAGTACTTTTCTCATAATGAACAAACATAAAAAAAAGAAAAAAGAAAAAAAGAGTTTAAGTAAGACTTAATGAGATAAATCATTTTCAATAACATAGAGCATTATGAGATTTTAAACTTATGTTTTTGTAATTTTAAAGACACTTTTGTTAAAATTATTTTGGACACTCCCAATTTTCCTGGGTACACCAGAGATAGACATGTTGTTCAAGCTGGTGAAACTGCTATTTTCTCTCAGAGTATCATATTTTGTTTGTTTGTTTGTTTTCCATCACTTCTCATGGTTATTGGGGGGTTATTTAATTATTTGTGCATTTATTTTTAATGTTATCCCTTGCCCCATCTATACTGTAAATTCCATGAGGTCATGAATCAATGTTTTATTGACCATTGAATACCCACAACCTGGAACAATGTCTGGCACTTCAATTTATATTTGTAAATTTATGTTTGTTGAAAGAATAAATGAAGTTAATCATTGATGTGGAGAGTTGATATTGATCATTGAAGCGTGACAGATGTGTTTCTCAACCACCACTTTGAAAATTCCTGTTTATTTCAAAATTTATTTGTTTAATTATTTGAGGAAACATTGGGGTAGATGTTTGTAACTTTGATTTTAACTTATTTTAAGAAACTTTCCTTGTGTCCCTGAAAATGAATTCTATAAATACTTTCTATTAAATTTTTTTGTAGGTGGGAAAATGTGTTTTACAAACCTCAATGTTTATTTTGTGGTTGAGATGGACAAATACATTAGAGTGCTCTATGTGCCTGTGGCATTTCATGACAATTTTTTTACATACACAAAGAATCCTTGGTCTAGCTTTTATCACCTATTTACTGTGATTTTTTTTTTTAATGTGGTTTGGAATTCAGTTTATAAGGTTTTAGGATGTTAAGTGTGTGAGCTGCTTTTCTGCCTTTCAGAATATTTGTATTGTTTTTTATTGTTGTCAAAAAGAAGATAAAAATCTATTTATTCAGAATTCTTCTTTCTCGTGGCTTTGTCTCAAAGCTAGGGGTGGCAGGTGAGATTTCGTTTTTGAACTAGCCCAACAGACTCTTCACTTTCACTCACAAAATCTTTGCTAATTTCCAGAATTATCCAGTGGGTGCTGTTTTTTGTTTTGTTTGTTTGTTTTGCCTAGCATCTATAGTTTCATTTTGGCTGGACTTTTTCTCATTCTGATTGTTCTTTTCTGCTTTGGATGGGAAATTGTCATTGGTGTTTATGGAAAAAAAAAAAAATTAGCTGGCTACTTTTACTATCCCACATTTAGAGTATTTGGCAAATATCTGGGCTTTCATGGGTTGAGGGATTTGATTGGTTAGTACATTTCCTCATTTACTGATATGACTAAATATTTAAAGATCCCCAGTCTTTAAGCCAGGATTTATTTTTAGTATTTAGTGTTAGTCAACTTCTTAATGAAAATGTATTTGATTGAAAACATTGCTAATAAAAGTTTTCACTTGGACTAAAACAAAGGATAAGCATTTCATTTTGCAAGTAGCATAGTCGATTTACAAATATTCCTAACAAATACATTCCGGTGGAATGAATGTTAAACAGAGAAGGAACTTTGGTTGGAAAATGTAACAATGTGGAGATAATGGATTTGGTCAGGCTCTTTATGGCTACGTATATTGTTCTACTTGCAGGTGGATTACATCGATACTAACAGTTCCATACTG
Source organism: Halichoerus grypus (assembly GCF_964656455.1). Classification (NCBI taxonomy): domain Eukaryota; kingdom Metazoa; phylum Chordata; class Mammalia; order Carnivora; family Phocidae; genus Halichoerus; species Halichoerus grypus. Next base: position 48,980,528 of record NC_135714.1, read on the forward strand.
ACTGGGTTAATATATATGTTAATGCTGTTGTAGAGCTTTTGGATAAAGGATTTATAAACACTGGTGTATTTTTTTCAGTGTTGAAGATTACCAAAGAGGTTATTACAAGGTCTCTTCTGCAGAGGATTTGTGCTGCTGAGTTAGAAAGAAATGTTTTAGTATTACTCCTCTTTAGGATAAAACAAACAAACAAAAGTGATAAACTACTGAAAGCTCTTTATCCTTTCCAGTGAATATTGTGTGTGGTGGTGTGGGGAGGAGGGAAAGAATGTGGGTAAGTGCTGCTTATGTATTTCTGAATGGTGTGTGCTGTGCAGTAGAGCATTTATTCACTGTTGAGCAATTTCTTTCCTTCAAAATTAAATTTTGTTTAGTTTTAATCTGTGACACCACTGTTTATTCAAAACTTATGTTTATCCTTCACTAAATTTCCCATGCGTTTCTCCTGTTAGAATCTGTAGGAATGTAGGGATGCCTGGGTGGCTCAGTCAGTTAAGTGTCTGCCTTTGGCTCAGGTCATGATCCCAGGGTCTTGGGATCAAATCCCACATCTGGCTCCTTGCTCAGTGGGGAGCCTGCTTCTCCCTCTGCCTGCTACTCGCTCCCCTTGCTTGTGTTCTCTCTCTGACAAATAAATAAAAAATAAAAAGTAAAATTTAAAAAAAAAGAGAGAGAGAAAAGAATCTTTAGGACAATAGGTTTTCTTGGTTGTACCATAAGAATAACAGACTTTAAATTTGTTGATTTGAAATAAAGAACATTGCATATTTATACACTGCAATATAAGTAAAATTACTACATTTGAAAATTAATGGCACATTTTAAAATTTGTGATTTTCCATCTTATTGCAGTAGATTTTTACACAAAGAAAATTCTCATATTAATTTTTGTGATATAATATCAAAGTGTTAGGAGAGAATTTCTTTAACTTGTCAGAATAGTAATAATATTTTATGCTATTTAAAAACAAAACAGGGACGCCTGTGTGGCTAAGTCATTAAGAGTCTGCCTTCGGCTCCGGTTATGATCCCAGGGTCCTGGGATCGAGCCCTGCATCGGGCTCCCTGCTCAGCGGGAAGCCTGCTTCTCCTTCTCCCACTCCCCCTGCTTGTGTTCCTGCTCTCGCTATCTCTCTGTCAAATAAATAAATAAAATCTTAAAAAAAATAAAAATAAAAATAAAAAATAAAAACAAAACAAAAAAGCCTTGTCAGGCATAACAAATGGAATTCTTATAATTCATTTTCAGGCATTAGACTTAATGTCATAAAGGAATGACAATCCATAAAATTGTGTTCTTGATTGTTAGTGTGATATTCTAATAATACCTTATGCATTTCCCAAGAGAAGCCTCCTTCCTTGGTGTGACACACAAGAAGGGTCATCGCATCTCTTACCTACATAACTTTCTAGTTCATGCCTCCCATTCTTTTTTTGGCTAAGGTGCATATCCTGGTATACTAAATGGGGATGATAATATTGCCAAGCTTTTATTGTTTGGGTTTGAAATAAAATGATACTTTTAAAGCACCAGCACATGGAAAGCACTCCATAAATGTTAGCAATTATTATCATCATCTTGCCCTAAACAGCTTATCACAGTATCTTCCTCATTAATTCCAGACTCTGTTATCTTTCTCTCTACTAATATCTTTCACTGTTCGAATAATCTATTGGCTAATGCTTTTTAAGATTAATTTTATTAATATTATTATGTTATTATATTGTATTCTTACACTGTCCTATATAATTTGGACTATATTTTGAATCTGATTGTAATGATCTTTCTGATTTGACTACTGTTGAGTTCTGCCTGCATCTGCTCCTGATTCTCTTGTGAATATATCTTTTTTTATCCCCAGCTTTATTGCTATTTAATTGACATACAATATTGTATAAGTTTAAGGTGTACAGTGTGTTGATTTGATACACGTATGTATTGTAAAATGATTACCACAATAGGGTTTGTTAACATCTCCATCACCTCACAAAATTGCCATTTATTTCTGTGGTAAGAACATTTAAGATCTACTCTCTTAGCAACTTTTAAGTGTATAATACAGTATTGTTAACCATAATCACTCTGTTGTACACTAGATCCCCAGAAGTTACTCACCTTATAATTGTATGTTTATACCCTTTGACCAGTCCTACCCTTTTTCACCCCATCTCCTGGCAACCACTATTCTCCTCTCTGTTTCTATGAGTTTGGCTTTTTTAGATTCCACATATAAGTGGTATCATACAGTATTTGTCTTTTCTCTGTCTTGTCTTATTTCACTTAGCACAATACACTCAAGATCCATCCATTTTGTCATAAATGGCAGGATTTCCTTCTTTCACATGACTGAATAATATTTCATTATGTTGTATATATATATATATGTGTGTGTGTGCCACCTCTTCTTTATCCATTTATCCATCAATAGATGTATAGATTGTTTCCATGTATTGTCTATTGAGAATAATGCTGCAATGAACATGGAAATGCAGATATTTCTTTGAGATCCTCCCTCGGAACTCTGAATATATCTTTCTTTCTCAGAATTTCTGCCTAGAATATTTTGCCATTTTTTTCTCCCATATTCATATATTATTTCATCTTTAATGGCCAGCTCAAGTTTGCTACCTTCAAAAAAGTCTTTTTTAAGCATCAAGCACATGTTTATCACTCCATAATTTTTTAATCTGTTCTGTATAATTCATTGTGCTTTATAATGTTTTATGCCTTACATAGGATGCACATTCTCTAACTACAAGCTTCTGAAGTCCCATGGAGACATTTAGAAAGATTCTCAGTACTTTTGCTCTGAATCATCAGCCCATCTGCCCTGTCCTGCTCCAGACTTAGAGTCTTCTGATCTTGTCAGTGTCCTGTAACCCTTTGTTTTTAGTAATGATGGATACTGACTCCTGGTTTTTGGGCCTTTGCCACACTCACATTATTAATCAGTGTTCTCCAGATTATTTTTAAACTATATTGATGAGGAATAAAATTTCTAAAACTATCAAATTTTATGTATCACAATTATCCATATATATAAGATACATATATGGATCCATATATAGGGACATATATATGTGTATAAAGATATATTTATATATTAATATAAAGAGATTTATTATGAGGGATTGACTCAGGTAATTATGGAGGCTGAGAAGTCCAGTGATTTGCTGTTTGCAAGCTGGAGGCACAGAAAAGTCAGTGACATAGTTCTAGTCCAACCTCGAAGGCCTGATAATCCAGGGAGGCAGTATTGTAAGTCTCAGTCTGAGTTCAGAGGCCTGAGGCCTGGAGAGCCACTGGTGTCAATCCTAGTTCATGTCCAAAGTCTTGAGAATCAGAAGCACCAATGTCAGAGGGCTACAGAAGGTGGATATACCACCAGTTCAAGCACAGAGCAAATTCATACTTCTGCCTTTTTGTTCTATTCGAGCCCTCATCAGATTGGATGATACCCACCTAAACTGGTGAGGGTGATCTTCTTTATTAGTGTACTGAATCAAATGCTCTTTTCCAGAGACACCCTCCCAGACATACCCAGAAATAATATCTTACCAGTTACCTGGGCATCCCTTAGCCCAGTCAAGTTGATACATAAAATTGATCATCACACGCATGAATTTTTATCATCTTCTTGATTTTATGTTACAACTCTGAAGCTCCTTCTGCCAGATTTTGGAATCCCATTCGTGTATAGAACCACTCCTAGGTCTGAGATAATCCCCAGTGTGGAGGGAAAATTTAAACAACATCCATGGCTTATGTTTAATAACTCCCAGCAGCCACATTGTAGGTGATCAATATACACAGAATTACATTAACATATCTTCTTTACTTATTTTGAATTTTATAATTGTATTTACTGAATTTTTGTTTATTTTTATATAGATATCTTCAAAAATTAAGATTAATGTTACCCTCATGCTGAGGCTCCTTAAGTCAAAGGATAGCTCAGCATTAACTGTTTTATGATATTCCACTCATTAGTACATTTTTTCCTGCAATTTCAGAAATTTTAAATTTCATGGGTTTTGGGGTTTTGTTTATTTTTTTATTTTTTTGGTTTGTTTTATTTTATTTTGTTTTGTTTTTTTGCCCTCAGAACATAATTGCCTTTGGTTATTCCTTTAGGGTATCAGTTTTATTTGTTACTGTGTTAAACTTTATTAAATACTATAATATTTAAATTGTATTTTTTGCTGAAATAGAGATGTTGAAATTCAGTGTATTAGAGGCTTACTGGTAGCAGATGTACTTTTAAAGAAAGTAGATGATAGGTTGATGTTTCATTGGGTTTTAAATGTTATTTTTGCTGCCAAATATTTTGGACTCAATTTTCAGAGCACATTTTTTAAAACTTGGATAAGTGTGCTGGCATGTAAAATGGTACAGAGAAAATACACATATTTAAGAAAATTATATTATAGGCTCTATTGAAACTTAAAATTGGGAATATATGCTTTTTGGCAGCATTTAAATAATGTAATGAAGTATTTTTTAAAGTCATTAGCAATAAGTTGAAACTAGCCCACTTCCAAGTAGTTGTGTCCCTCTCTGTAATTAGAGAAATGCCTTTAAAATTATTGGCCTTGATTTACAAATAGTTTTACTTCTTTCTTATAAGAAACCAGATCTCTTTCCTTTTCATTTTAAAGTTTTCAAAAGAGCCTTTTTTTCTCCTCTTACGATTATTTGCATGCAGAAAAAAAATGTTTTTAGCACCTATTAGTAATCATTTTTCAGTGCTGAAGACTGTATGTATTTATATATTTACATATAAATTAAATGATAAAATAATGTAATAAAATTTTATATATACGTGTATGTATATATGTATAAAATCTGGTGACTTAAGTGGAATAATTCATGGAAAAATGAGATTTGAACAGGGCATTGAAGGCTTGGCCCAAGGAGATGGGTGTGTACACACACACACACACACACACACACACGTGCACACATGCAAACTTGATTCATCTGTCCTGTAACCAAGTTTCCTTACCCTCAAAGCAGTGGTAAGTGGTAAGCAGGTTAGTTGGTTTAATCAAATTCTTCCTTGAATACACAGAGCCTTTCTCTGTGTGACTCAGTAATGTGCTCCTCCAACATTTCTTCAGTGGCCACTGATATTCCAACTTCTGCATTCATTCTTTTCTCTAGAGATACTCCCTGCACTACTTCATGTCCTTCCCATGGTTCTAGCCTATGATCCAACTGAGAGTTGAAGATTTATTTATTTATTTGAGAGAGAAGGAGAGAATGGGGCGGGGGAAAGAGGGAGTGGGCGCATAAGCCGGAGGGACCGAGGAGAGGGAGAGAGAGAATCTCAAGCAGACTCCATGCTGAGTGTGGAGCCGCACTCAGGGCTCCATCTCTCCACCCTGAGATCAGGAGCTGAGCCCAAACCAAGAGTCCCAGCTTAACTGGCTGAGCCACCGAGATGCCCCAACAGTTGATCATCTTTGAATATTATCCTGACTCCTTAAATTCAACATGTTTAAAATTTAATAAATTATACTGTGTATGCTCTCAACCCACTAACTGGAGCTGCTTGCCTCTGTGTCTGTGTTTACTGTTACTCTTACTGATATCCTTTGTCTTAAAATTCTATTTCTCAACTACCACTCCCTTCTTTGAAGCTCCCCTCCAGTGCCCTAGGGTTATCCTAGCAAGTCTCTGAGCCCTGTCCTTGGGGTCCACAAAAAATCCTTTGACTTGTGTTTGGTCAGCAGCTTTCAGCCTCTGCCTCCACCCCCACCTCCCATCCCTAGACTGGTATCTTTGTTATTATCATCCACAATTTACTAAGGACTTAAGGTATTTTGAGTCAAATGTAGGATAGAGAGCCCAAAGAAGATAAAGAAGAGGTTTCAACAACAGAGTGGCTGAGGCCTTAGAAAAGAAAACATGAAAGTGTTTTGTGCTGAAACTAGGGAGCAAGAACAGGGAGCTTTTTCTCGTGTTATTTTAATCCCTGGTCTGGGACACTTTTCATTAGGTGTGTGCTTGCTGTGGATCCTGGACATTTGCTGAGGTTCTGGCCATCTTTAGTGGAGAAGCTTCATTTCGTCCATGCCTCCTTAGTCCCACGGTCAGTGGGTAATGTTTTTCCAATTTATTTAGCTAATACCTATTACACATCTAATGGTGATACTCTGTTCCTTGTTATAACAGATTAACTCATGGAATAAAAGTGAGGAGGAGTTCAAGAATATGCCTTCTTTGCCCCAAATTATTTTCCCACAGCCACTTCCCAATGCCCAATGCAATATTACCCTAATACAATATGTAATAGACAGTTTCACGGACTATCCTGCATTTGGATTGTTGACATTTCCCATGTCTTAGTCTTTTCCTCTACTAAAAAATATCTCTCTGTTGTTAGCACAATAACTGAATGGTTAAAAAAAAAAACAAAAAAACTTTTAACTTAAGCATATTTTTTTTCCATTGGACTTTGGTTGCTGATTAAAGCATTTAGCAATATAATTAAAAGTAATTTAAATAGCTAATTAGATAATGTGATAGTTTCCAGTAATACATTCCTTTAAACAAAGCATCCATCATTTAGGAGTGTAATTTATCACTGGGTTACTGATACAAATGCAATTATATGTTAAATGGGAGAAAGCATCCACAAATCAACTCTGGCTGTCTGTAAAAATTGCCATATACATAACTTTTGTATAATTCTTACAGGGTCAAAAGAGATACATGGAAAATTTTGGCCTCCACATTTTAGCTGACTTTGCAACTGTCGAGGGTCTGGTTTTAAATCATATTTTTGACAGTTAAGAACCAGAATAAACCTTTCTCTAAATACACATGTTTTGACAAAAATTGACTGATGAATTTAATTAACCAAATTGTCCACTTAGTCAAACAAATGCTTTAATTGTATGACTTGCTTATTTGTTTTGTTTCCTTGTTAAATTAACTTGCTTTTTAACTTAATTTAACTTAACTGTTTAAGTTAAAATATAGCCAGATCAATTCAATGTTTGGAAGCAGTTTCAATGTTATTTTTAAAATAGTTATACCAAAGTTAAGAAACAAATTGCCTTTTAGCAAATGCTAAAAAATTTCCTGGAAAATTCTGATTTCAAAAAACTTTTATTAAAACCAAAAATAAAAACCAAAGAAACAAAAACAACCCCTCTGATTCCATACCTAAGTCATGAAACTGGATCCCTAATTTGGAATATTTTTATTATTCAATGATTCCATTACGTAAAATACTAAATACATTAATGGAAATGTCTTTATCCTTGAAAACTGAAATCTTTTTTTTTAGAAACCTCACTATTAAAAAGGATGTCATGTTTAAACAACTGTCTAATTTCAGAATGATAGATAAGGATATTTTATTTTATTTTAGGAAAAATAGAAATGCATATTTCAGAAATTCAGTGTCTCTCTATTGGCAGAATACCGTGTCAAAATGTTGACTCAAGAGCAAACTTTAAAAATAATGTTACAACCAACCTCTAATTATGTTAACTCTCTGATGAATGCTGTGGATGTGCTAGATTCTTCTGTGTGTGTATGTGTGTGAGAGAGAGAGTGACAGAGCAAACAAGATGTTGAATAACAACCAGAATGGAATTACCTGTACGTGCTGCTTGAGAACTTCAAGGGACCTGCTCAGAAGTTATGCATGCGGTGTATTGTGCAATTGTAGCTTTTCTGAAACATTACAGAAATGATGTAAAAACTAATATCATTCCCAATTTTGAAATAATCGTATGATTTCACAAATCAAATCATATTTTTTTTAAAGATTATTTATTTAAGAGAAAGAGTGAGCGAGAGAGCATGAGCATGAGGCAGGAGCAGAGGGAGAGGGAGAAGCAGACTCCCGGCTGAGCAGGGAGCCCGATGTGGGGCTCGATCCCAGGACTCCGGGATCATGACCCGAGTGGAAGGCAGATGCTTAACTGACTGAGCCACCCAGGCGTCCCCCAAATCAATATTTCTTTTAAGTTTTAAGTGAAAATACTTAGAGTAATAAAATTTTTCTTTCTCTACCTCCACTCATTGTTTCTCTCCTCCCTTCTTTTATTTTCACATTTCATGCTTTGTAAAAAAGCTACAGGAAAAGTTGCATATATTTATTTAAATACATATTTTTGTATATGTACACATTAGTGAATTAATCAAATATTAATGCATATTTATAGCTATCATGTATGGGTCTCTATAATTATTTCTATTATGTGGAAATCAACTTATTAGATGATTGGTAAACACTTAATTTAGAATTTCAATTATATGCTTTTAAAAGAATACTTGAGTTTTTACAATTAAACATTTGACTTTCTTCCAATAATGTACTGATTATGTTCACAGTCTTGGAGTGGGAAACGTAAACTTGACATGAAAAGATGGGTAATTCCCTGTGTAAAAATGAAATATATATGTTCAGCAAACATCTAAAATCAAACAACAAACTAAAAGAACGTATTTGCCACAAATATAAAGGACCAATTTTTTTTTAATTTTCTTGTTATACAAAAAACTTTTACAATAGTGAACCATGTATAAATGTGAGGAGGCAATTCATAAATAAAAGGAATTTGAACGGTTGATAAACATGAAAATATATTCCATTGTACAAATAGAATACTGAAAAATTTGTAAAAAGGATATTGTATCATTATTTGTCTATCACATTGGCAAAATTTAAAGGAATTGGTAATATGTTGTTTTGAAATGAAAAGTGCTGCTGGTAGAACCATACATGTTTATTAAGTTTTTTGCATATCTAGTTGTTGATTTTTGCCAAACTTGAAATATATTTCCCCTTTGATCCATCAATTTCATTTATAAAAACATACATAAAATACATTTGGATAATTATATTTTTTCTAAAATATTATAGCTAAGGTACACAAATATGTTTATACTTCTTTACAGTATTATGACAAAAACACATGGACATTCCCAAATGCCCATCCACATAAGATCAATTATATAATGTTTATAGGTATATAAAATCCAGCTATTAAAATGAGGACTACAATACAGAAATGAAAAGAGATATTCATTAAAATAATAAATAAAATAAATCAAGGTATCAAACAACATGTGTAGTATAATACTACCTGAATAAAATATAAAGAAGGGTAGGAGGAAACATATAATGTTTATTTGTTTTTCTGTAGAAAATTCTAATAGGAAGGTCACCACAATGCTATCTGGTTATCTCTCTTTTTTTTTTTTTTTTTAAAGATTTTATTTATTTATCTGAGAGAGAGAATGGGAGACAGAGAGCATGAGAGGGGAAGGGTCAGAGGGAGAAGCAGACCCCCCGCTGAACAGGGAGCCCGACGTGGGACTCGATCCCGGGACTCCAGAATCATGACCTGAGCCGAAGGCAGTTGCTCAACCAACTGAGCCACCCAGGCGCCCCCTGGTTATCTCTTGACAGTGAGGGGAAAGTGTGTGGAGAGAGCTGAAGGAAAATTTAGTTTTTCTCCATATAAATCTCTACTTTCCTAAAGAACACTTATTATCAGTATAATTAAATTATAAAGTATAGTGATTATATTATTTTTTACTGAAAAATGAAATCATGTTTTAAAATTGAAATAGAATGCTTAAGATTATATAAACTCAACAAAAATGCAATTTTTGGTAATAGTTCCCATAAAACAAAATAAAACAAGACACACGTATGAAACCCCTGAGGTTTACCTGAGAATCTTTCTCTACAAACTGGATAATATTTCTACATAGACTTTACCTCACATACCAGACAAATTTTTAGAAAATCCGAGTGTTCTTTATAAGAAAACTGTATTAGATAAAGTTTTATGAAATAGCTGTTATTCTTAGATTTTTAAAAGGACTCTAAAGTTATTGAAGTGAGAAATATTCTGTTTTAGCTAAAATTGTTAACTGCAACTGGTTTATTTTTTGGTATTAGTTTACCCCAAACACTGGAAAAGCAAACACAGGTACTTTTCCTTTGTATGTTGTAAAGATGACTGACGTTTCTTCCTCCTCCTTCTGGTAGCTTTCAGCCGTGCCCCAATTCCGATGGCTGTGGTCCGCAGAGAGCTCTCCTGTGAGAGCTACCCCATAGAGCTCCGCTGTCCAGGAACGGATGTCATCATGATAGAAAGTGCCAACTATGGGAGGACTGATGACAAAATTTGTGACTCTGACCCTGCTCAGATGGAGAATATCCGATGCTACCTGCCAGATGCCTATAAGATTATGTCTCAAAGGTATGATACTTCTAATCTTTTTTCTTGTGCATTTAGTATAAACTCTCAACATGAATCTGTGTGACATATTGAGCATAGGTAAGAATACAAATAGCATTGTATATTTTAGAATAATTTGAACTACTTTTTGGGGCCCTTGGGTGGCTCAGTCCTTACGCGTATGCCTTCGGCTCTCCTGGGATTGAGCCCCACATCCGGCTCCCTGCTCAGCGGGAAGCCTGCTTCTCCCTCTCCTACACCCCCTGCTTGTGTTCCCTCTCTCGCTGTGTCTCTCTCTGTCAAATAAATAAATAAAATCTTAAAAATAAAAAACAACTACTTCTTCAATTTCAAACTGGTTTCCCATATCACTAAAATGCTGGTATTAGAGATTGAAAATGGCATTTGGAAATTATTAAAATTTATTAGATTAGTTATTCGGTTTCATGGTGTACTCTGACTTCTCTAGAACTGGGCTCAATAGATGAGAAATTAATTTATTTTTCACAGTTTTCAAAAACAGACTTTTGTAATTTTCTCCAGAAATTTCAGAAAAGTTATTTTACTGCTAATAAATATTTTCTATCAGTGTATGAAAAAGAAGAAAAGTTAATAGGCAATTTTTATAACCATTAATCAAAATGTAGTAAAAGGCTATTGATTAATGATTATTTGGCCTTGAAAAACAATGAAAAAAGTATTACTTTGTTATCTAGTAATATTCATTTAAGGTATTCACAATATTACCATATTCAAATAATGTAAATTAAGGTAATATTTATAATATATATAATATATAATATCATTGGATAAAGAAAAGATCTTCAATTCTAAAGAAAATGGTCAATGGGAATCGATATTATAGAAGGTTTAAATTACACTAAAATTTCTTGATAAATTAGCTAAATATTATTTATATATCTCTTAAATATTTGTTCAGTATTACTATGATTTCTCAGAAATTAGTGAAATCATGCATTTACTATAAGCCTTCATACTTTTTTTTTTTTAAAGGTTTTATTTATTTGAGAGAGAGAATGAGAGAGAGAAAGAGAGCATGGGGGGGCGGTCAGAGGGAGAAGCAGACTCCCTGCTGAGCAGGGAGCCCGATGTGGGACTCCATCCCGGGACTCCAGGATCATGACCTGAGCCGAAGGCCGTTGCTTAATCAACTGAGCCACCCAGGCGCCCCGCCTTCATACCTTCTGACTATATGCTCACAAAGTAATTTTAAAATAATCAGTAAATTACTTATTTAGTGAATTATTTTTTTCCTTAGGATTTCTATTTAGCCAGTTATTTTCTTTTATTATTTAAGGAGTTCTTAAAATATGGGGGAAGTCATAGCATATGTAAAAATAAACAAATTCAAGTATATAAAATCACATACAATAGTTCTCGAGGCTTACCTTTCTTGTCCTTAAGGAAGCCTGCATTGTTTTTAGCTATTTGTCTTCTTGATGCTTAAATTTCTGATATGTATGTTTGTGTGTGATTAATAAATTGATAGAATCTTATTTTTTATAAATTACTGTTGTATAAATTGTTAGTAGAAATTATAACGTGCCCGGTTTTTGATGATCAAAACATCTGAAGTATGCTTGAAGGATAATGGTCGCTCTGGGCAAATCTAAGGGCTTTTGTTTATCAATTTTTAAAATGCTAACTCATGCTGAGGTGAATATTAATGAGAAATAAGATTTTAAAATTAGGGATTCCATTTGATGTAAGTTCGGTTGTGTTCGGTTCTTCTTGTGTGTCTCTTTCTTATCTCTCATTGTATGTCTCTTCATGTTATATATTTGACATGCCTCCAACTATGGTTAAATTCTCTGATGTTATGCCTAAAAGAAGTCTAATTACTTCATTGTGTGTAGGTGTTATAATGGTGTCTGTCCTGAGTGATTTTCCGTGTGTAGTATGAATGGGCACTATGACTAATTTTTTTTTTTAATTTTATTTATTTCTGTCAGACCAACAAACAAAAATGGATTCTTTAAATCCATTCGAGGTGTAAGTTGAGGAGGAAATTCTGCTTTTCTGTGATTAGCTTTTCATTTTAAATGTAGCAGAAGCATTAACTTCACTAGCTCTTTGATCTCTTTATCATTTTCATTGAATTTGTTTTAATCCTTTTATTGATATTATTAATGGCTCCCAAAATAAGCCCTTAATCTTATAATTATTACAAAAAATAGTTACAATGGATCCTCTCAAGCTGCTGAATTATATGGGATGTGTCTGTAAAGTGACAAATCTGAAGAGTAAAATTGCTTTAAGCACCCTGAGTGAATCATTTGTGGAAGCCCCCTGGTGGTTTCTCAAGTAAGAATTATCAGCTGAAATAACTGTGGTTAATTTTGTATGGAGGCAAGTTCCTTGGTTGTATTTGGACTGCTAAATATACTACATTTACACTTGTTCGAAATAAATGCTTTTGACTCTTAGAAGAAGTCAGGTTCCATCTTCTAAGTTCCTAAGAGATGAGATGGCCATGTCAGCTTCAGCTGCTTTATAATTAATGAACCTTCACTGTCCTGCGAGTGACAGCATGTTAAATAATGCTAATAATTTCTAATTATGATATGGATGTATCATATTAATAATGATACGGACAGCTTAAATAATCCATTTGAATTAAAATTATAATGGGGGAACTTTTCTAAAAGATATTTAGATAATTATTGTTTTCTCTCATTTAAAGTTCTAGAAAGACATTATATCAGTGTCTAAACATTTTTAAGCATGTCTCTAGATCAGAGGATTATATTACAAAATACAAAATGTTTTTGTGTATCCTTGTATAACCTTGTTAAACAGCCTTCATAACTTGCTTCAGCCTCATAAATTAGGCAGATGTTACAGGCAAGGACAGACATGAAATAGTATTCATGTAGATATTTGAATACACATTGAACAAATACATAAATAAAACCGTATAATAAAATGTTAGTTATGTGTGTAAAACTGGGGACTTGAATCTAAAGGATGTGGCACTTGATTTCCATGTTTTTCTCCAGTAGAACTTTGAATCTGATACATTCTCTAGAGTTGCCAGATTCCTCACTGTCTTGCCGATTACACCTCGTGTTCTCAAATCCAAGTGTGTTTTTACACCATTTTGCCCTCATCCCCTCCGAAAGTTCTGTGCTTTTCCTATTCTTTCATTACCCTGCTAGAAGACTTATTAAAATGTCAGAAAACATTTCCTTATCCTTCTTGGAACTTGTATTCTCACTCACTTGTTATCATCTGCATCCTTTTTTATTGCAGCTAAACATTAATAAACCTGTATTATCACACCCCAGACGGTTGCCTTGTCTAAAGTAAATTGTAGGCTTTTAGAGGGCAGACTTTCTCTTGATTTTACCTAAAACTAACTTCTGATGTTTAATGATGTGTAAATGAATAAGTAAATGTGCTTTCCGATGGTGTCATGCCGCTTAAAAGCTTTCTTAATTCTATGATCTGACTGATTTTTGTTTCTTTTTATTTTACATTTACATACTTCAGAGATTTAAAAAAATGGTACATATAGCTTTAGAACCTAAATGTGAAAATGACTGTTGGCAACTGATAACTGCAGAAATTTTACATTTTGAATGCAGCTGAGGTTTCATGTTATCTTCGGCTATTAATGGAAATATTTCCATTTTTAACTCCACCAACGCTTGAAATTCCACAACATGGAGTGCACCGTGACGGCTCTGGAGTTTGGTGGATGAATAAGCTAGGCATGGTTCCTGCCCACACACCGATAGCTTTTTGGCAGATAAAAGACAAACAGATTATTTGCTCAGTATTTTGTTTTTATCACATTTATGTTTATTGAGGAGTTCAAAAAAAGGAGGAAAGCTCTTTTGGCCAGATAATGTTAAAGAGTGCTCATTGGAGAGAGAAGGTTAAGCTGGTCCTTGAAGGATGGCAGGGTTGGTGGAACCAGAAGAGACCAAAGTGATATTAGATATAAAATATATTAGATATATAAGATATATTAGGTATATAAGGCACCAAAAAGAACATGAGGGGACAGCTTCCCTTCAATAATCCCTCACCCAACCTCTTCTTATTCTTCAAAAGCTTATTGGTGGCTGCTCTGCACTATTTAGTTTCTCCAAAGCCTCTTTGAAATGCGCCACGACGTGAGGCGAGCCTCCCACCAGTCTCCCCATAGGCCCAGTTCACATGCTCTTAAGAAACCTTGGTAATTTGATGATAAACTAGCTTGATGCTATCCCCCTTGTCAATACAAAGTCCTGTTGGAGTTCTTCTTAGTAGCTGGACATAAACTCCATCTAAATGTGGGAAGTTTGAATATCATATGACTTCCTCATGCCGTCTTTTTGGACACATATTTTAAATATGTGCTATAACAGTATTACTTTATGTAGAATTGCATATATTGTTCAAATTGAAAAGGCATTTGTGAACAGGTATATATGTATGTGTACATAGTGTACATTTATTGAGGTAATATACATATGGAAAATTGCTCTTATCATAAATATATACAACTCAGTGAATTTTCACAAACCAAGCTCATCCAACTGACAACCAGATGAAGACATAGAACGTTAACAGCATCTCAGATGTACCCCTTCATACTCTGCACCAGCCATTGTCCACTCCCGCCCCAAGTTTTGCTGCTATTGAGCCTTCTAATACCTTAAATCATTTTTGCCCATTTCATAATTTAAATACATGAATTCATATAACATATGCTTTTCGGTGTCTGCCTTCTCTCATTCATTGCATTCGTTTTTATATATGACATTACTGAAGCATTTTTGTATACCATATAATCCACTTGTTTGAAGTATAATGATATTTTAAGTAAATTTACCAGTTTACCAAGTGATGCAACATCACCATAAATCAGTTTTAGAGTATTTCCATCACCACATTAAGATCCTGATTCCCATTACTGGTAATCTCCATCTCCTTCCCACACCACACAATGACTAATCCATTTTCTGTCTACATGTCTATTCTTAATGCATTGTGTGTGTGTGTGTGTGTGTTTTTAAGATTTTATTTATTTATTTGACAGAGAGAGAGACAGTGAGAGCAGGAACACAAGCGGGGGGGGGGGGGTGGGAGAGGGGGAAGCAGGCTTCCCGCCGAGCATGGAGCCCGATGCGGGGCTTGATCCCAGGACACTGGGATCATGACCTGAGCCGAAGGCAGACGCTTAACGGCTGAGCCACCCAGGCGCCCCAATGCATTGTGTTTTAAGCTAGAAAGTGAATAAAGTCAAGTTAGATTTAGGGGCATTTCAGTGGGACAGTATCAAAGAAATAGCTGTTATTTCTGGAGGCATGGATAGAAATATGTTTCTTGTGTTTTGAATTCTCTTGGAATCAAAGATCATAATCTAGACATTTAACCAATACCCTCTTTAGAGTTTTCTGTCAAGTAGAGATGTTAAATATATAAAGTAGGATGATTATTTTTCTACTTAAATGAGTGATCTGAGTTTTACTTTTAATCTTCTCCCAGCATTTTAGCAAGGTTACATTGTCTTATGTCTTAGTCACAATGGGAACATGCAAAAAAAAAAAAAAGAGTGGGGGAGGGAGTGAGGAAGGGAAGAAGGGAGAAATAAAGTTGTTTCTCACTTTTCTGAAAAAGTTGTATTTCGGTTTATATCAGTACCACTGCAGGGGATTTTACAGCTTACAAAAAGATCTTGGTTTTTGTTGTATTCAATCCTGGTGAAGTTAAGAACTCTTACAATAGCAGTCAAAGAAGAAATGTCAGCAGCAGTTGCTGTGTGTACATAACTGGGTAAATGTTCTTCAATAACTGTGTGTATATACGTGAGTTTTTCCATTTGAGTATTCTCCTTTGCTCCTTTAACAGAATTATTACATTATATCTTGCTTTTCTCTTATGAATTATAACAGATCAAAAATAATCCCTCATATCAGGGAGTTTTCCATTGAATGCATGTTCAATGCAGTAAAAAGAACAGATGGACATAGAAACTATAATATATAACTCATTGCCTTAAGAATTACTGTTTTGTGCATATTTATTAAGAATAAAAGGAAAGGAAATGAAGGAAGGAAGGTAATTCCCAATTATCAAATCCGAAATGTAGAGAATATGGAGAAGCTGGGAAATTCCTGTCTGGAAGGCACTTATTTCTTCATTAATATTTCAGCCCTTTTCAATTCTGAGAATATACTTTGATAATGTCCTACTAAAATGCTTGTTAGTGCTTCTTGCTATTCATTTAAATTTGAGTGAAATTATGTTATATATGTGTGCTTTGAAATTTAAGAATTTAGTAAGTGATTAAAATATTTCAGGATAGGTTAGGATAAAAACTAAAGGGAGTTGTGTTGGCTGTCTCTTCCAGACCTTGGGGGATATTAACCCTTCATGCAGCCATTCTCAATGTGTGGTTCACGGAAAATTTGGAATTCCTGAGTTCTTTCCAGGGATCCACAAGGTCAAAACTATTTTCATAACAATTTGGACTTATTATTTGCCTTTTTCATTGTATTAGGTATGGGTACTGATTTTGCAAAAGCAGTAGTAGGTAAATCTGATGCCATCTTAGGGATCAAGACAGTAGCAGCAATGTACTTTAAAAAATTTCTCAGTTTTATTTTCTAACATGGTGCATAATAATGTAACTCACATAAACTGATAGTCTTTGAGAATCTTAGTTATACTAAGAGAATCTTAGTTATACTAAGAGTTAAAGAGGTCATGAGACAAAAGGGTAGGAGAATTGATGTTTTAGGAAATATTTCTTTTCATTTCTACTTATGGCTGAACATTAGTTATTTTTGTCGTCATTATTTTTATGTTGTTTGTTTTAAAATCATCTAGAGTTTTTTCATGAGTGAATTATTATTTTTGTTGAAGTACAGTTGACATACAATATTGTATTTCAGGTATACAACATAGTGATTCAACAATTACATATGTTATGAAATGCTCACCATGATAAGTGTACTTACCATCTGTCATCATACAAAGTCATTACAATATCCCCTATGCACATTTGATTTATAAAGTATAAGAATCACTTTCTTTTTTCATTTATAGTGAATGGTCATGTTAGTTGTTTCCCCACCTCCAGGTTTTTAGATACTTTTACACTTTGTGGTCAGTCTGTAGAACTTGACATCTTGTGGAAAATATTTAGAAGATATCACCAAGGAAAGAAAGATAATTTTCTGAAAAGGGGAGGATATAGGATAAAAGCGCTGTAGTAATCATCTTCAGTATAGCTTAAATTGATATGGAAAAGAACAAAGCAAATTATGAACATAAATTCTGTCACTGATTAATTGGCTACCACAGGACTCTGGAGGAATGTAAGTTATAGTGAGATTTAGCAGACATTCAGAATAATACCTCAGTTACTCTGTCATTACAGTAATTTTAAAGATTCCTAAGGCTACTGGGGGGAGTGGATCTCAAAGTATTTTGACTGCCATTTATGTTTCATTTTACTGATGAGACTGAAGTACATGGAGTTTAAGAAATTCACCTAAAATTACTTACTATATGATGGCATAAGCATGACCGGTTTCTTTGGGTACAAAGCACATGATTTTTTTTTACTACTTTTTCTCAGACATTAAAAATAATTTTTATTATCAGAAAATTTTTTTCATTTCTTCGGACATCAGAAAAATCCAGTGAAAGATTCAAATCCATTCATAATTTATTTTTTTTTAAAGATTTTATTTATTTATTTGACAGAGAGTTAGCGAGAGCAGGAACACAAGCAGGGGGAGTGGGAGAGGGAGAAGCAGGCTTCCCGCTGAGCAGGAAGCCCGATGTGGGGCTCGATCCCAGGACCCTGGGACCATGACCTGAGCCGAAGGCAGACAAGCTTAACGGCTGAGCCACCCAGGTGCCCCCAAATCCATCCATAATTTATATAATGCAATCAATATGTTGGTTAAAAAAAAAGTAAAGTTTTAACAAGAAACCAATCTTACAGAATTGATCAATATAGCCAGTGAGTTATACTTTTAGGAAAATATCCTTTCCTTGCTAGCTGATTATTTAGGCATTTTACCTCTAGCTGTAGTTTTAATATTCAGGGTATAATATGCTTGTATAAATAGGAAATATATTCAGTTGTTATTGGTAATATAATACTTATTTACATTTATTGTGTGCTTCTTATTTGCCATAAACTCTGGTAAAGAATTCACCTTTCATTAGTTCATTAATTCCTCCCCATAACACTAAGCAATACCTATTGTTATCACTCCCATTGTACCAATGGGGTAGTTAAAGCACATAGAAATTTACTTGCTGAAGAATTTATTTTAAGTCAATACACTTCTTATTTGAGAGACTTGAGACTTTGTTCATTATAGCAAGGGTGATAAAATGGTAAAGTATTTAAAATACTTAAGAACTATGCTCTTGATCATCATCATTATGGTGAGAAGAACTCATTTTCTCTCATGCAAACATTCAACCAAATATTGGATTGGTTTGACTCAGGTTTTATCCATATCCAATTACAGCCATATGCAAATTTTTATTATTGAAATTCTTAGTGGAAATAATTCAATTATTGTGAATCTGAAGCTCTCGAGACTTTCAGCCTCTTTTTTTATATGAATCAATTGTGTTTTTAAAGTATTTTAGGTCATTTAATGCTTCTTGGAAAAACAAGCATTGATAGGACAAAGCTGATTGTATAACTAATACTAAATATTTCAGCTATAACTAATAACTATTTATAAGCAAGATTTTTTTTGAGAACTTCCTATAAGCCAGATAATGTTCTAAGCACTTTACATGAATTAACACATTTAATTCTTCCCTTACTCCTGTGTAATGGATACTACTGTCATTTTTCACTGATGGTGGAACTAAGGCACAGAGAGTTTAATTAACATCCAAAAGTTACATGGTGCCTACAAAGCTGAAATGTTAGCCTACACAATCCAGCTCCCAAATCCATGATTACTATTGCAATTCATTGCCTTGTGTGCTCTGTCTAAAATGTGCACTATTTTTCATAAAAGAGACTGACTTAGAAAACAAGTATGAACAAGTCCTTGTTACTGAAAAGAAAATATACATGTGTCTTTATGTTTGTGTGTGTGTGCATGTTTATCCCCCCCACACATGTGCTATTAGTGGTTGCTTATCTTTTTCACATACAAATAATGAAAACATGGCATTTAGCTTATTAAATTATATGGCATTTATTTTCTGCCTTAGGATAAATTTTCAGGCAAAAACACTTGAGTACTTGTGATGAAATATTTAGTTTAAAAATATCTATGAAATAAGATTTTCCTTTTCACATTTTGGACTTGGTGGCGACACAATTATCTATGGCAATATTTCAGTAAAAAAAAAACAACACTGGTTATAATGGGGAATAAGCTGAAATTTGTATGGCATATGGAAATAAAGTAAAATGGATGTCAATAATGTAAACTATGGAACAGGGAAGGCTTATGAGTTAGAAACTAAATACATCACGTGAATACTTTGAAATACTTGTAAATGAGAAAATCTATCATGCCAGCCTTTCTTAATTAAGCTTGAATGTAAGTAACAGAATGCTTTAAAATTTCTAGTGTTTTATGTAATGAGATTTTAGATGGCGTAAATGTTCACAAAACTTTTGCTAATAAGTTATAAAGATGAAAGTGGATCTTTATTTGTAACACACTATAGTAACTTTGATTATATGAGTTTATTCTTCTTTAGTGTTTTTGTTTTATTTTTTATATCTTGCAAAAATTCAATTATGCTAAATACATTGCTAAATTTGCCTCTGTGAATATTCTATTAGCCACAAGCTTTAGTTGATTCATTGTTTCTTTATTATTAAGAATATTACCAAATACAGCTAAATGTGAAAAAAAAAAAGAATACTACCAAGTATAGTTAGTAAGTCATTCTGTGTAATACATTTTGAATCTTCCCATTATGTGCTGATGTGAGAGTACTTTAACTCTGAGAAATGTTATTTCCCAAGTTGTTGGGGAATTACTATTATCCTAATATTTGTTAATATGAAAAAAATGCATTAATTGATACCAGTTTCCATAAAATTAGATGTTTATCACATGTATATCAGGAAAATATGTAAATCATATTTATTTGTTTTTACCGAATGGCAAAAGCAAAATATGTTTTTCTTGCATATCAGCTGATTTCAATAGATAAATATATGTGTGTTTTGGCTTGAAAAGACCTGAAGTCTTTCCAGAATACCAGTACCCATAACTGTTGGTACTATCAACCTTATGGAAATAAACATCTGGAGGTGTTCCTTAGACTTTATTAGTGTATTGAGAAAGTAAATGCTTGGAAAAGAATAGAAGTCTGCAGGAATACTGCAATATAAAAAGAAGAACACATACTTTAGAAGCAGTAAAAAAGGCAAGAAGAGAGGGGTGGTATAAAAGGAGGAAACTGGATGACTATAAGTTTGAAGGTGAGGTGATATTTAACTGAAGAGAACCTTTTCAGCTAAAATTATTTACATTGTTGATTTATTCAGAGACATTTTGATGTTCCCAAACCTTTACCACCAATCACCTAAGCAACTCAGGATATTTTACAATTAATTAATATACTTCTGAAGATCTGAATTCACTTCTCAAATATAGTATACTCATGCTATGTAAAAGATTCTGACAATCCTCTACCAATATGAGCATCTTATTAAAAATAGTATTCTATTATCACCTCCTAATTTAATAACATTGACTTGTTTGTTTCATGATAATAGGAGTTTTTGCTTTATTTTCAGAATTATACTCATGAAGCCCACCAAAGCCTGGCTATAGGTAACATCATTGAATGTGATATATGTTACCTATGTATTTCTGATATATGCTATATTTATACATTTTTAATTTATATACTAAATTTTACTATTTTTCTCTAAACAAACCAGAAATATTTTTTCTTTTCATTATGTTATAAAAATTCCTATGACCAGTTTCATCATTGATAACCTTCTAGAACATGGGACTTATTTCTCTGTAGGTATTTTAGAAATTAGGGTCAGAAAAAATGTACTTCTTTTTCACAAATTAGTCTCTGCAAAATTTGTAATAATAAAAGGCCCTTCACCTTTCCAAGGAATTCAAGTAGATCATCCTTGCCTGAGGAGATAGGATTCTGAATTACTTCCCAACTTGAGTTCTAAAGAAATTGTAGAGTCCTTCAAATGACTTTACATTTAATTATTTCTTCCAGTAGCATTTCCCTGCTGTGACATAATAAAAAAAATACTACAACTATAACAACAAACATTATGTGTATTACAATATTTCACTGAAAGTCATGGAAGTGGAAAGGAATAAATTAATAAAAGCATGACAGGCCCACATGGATATTGGAATGGGATATGAGCCTCCTTCTGCAAACTAACAGAAAATGTGTCTCAGTGAACGTTGTGAGGTACAAACACATATCTAAAGTGTTCCACGTTAGTGCACACAAAGGAAAAGATCATTCTTGAAGCAATGTAGCTGGATGCCTATGTGATAGCTGTAATTGTATTATGAAAGCATGTCAGCAGCAAATGATAAAAAGAAGCTGCAACATAAATCTTAACTCCTAGATTCTTTTAGTCTGTTGTATCATAATTTCTTGCAGAAAATAATTGAAGGGAATGTTGTTTTGATGGTGATAGCATGAACTCAATGTATCCTTAGAGTGGCAGCTCTGAAAGTAGTATGCCCACACACTGCCGACATAACCTGTACTCGTACACACACACACACACACACACACACACACACACACACCCCGACAAATAAAAGGAACATAACTTCTGAGATATAAGTGTATAGGGTATTTATGATGTGTATTTCTAGGATGCAGATTAATTTCAAGAAAAATGCCATATATTTACCCAGGAATCCAGTAGTTAAGTATTATCTAATGGTTCAAGATTTCAGGTTTACTTTTTCTCTCATTTATTAAGAAATAAAGAGATACACTTCTTATCCATTTATGTTATTCTTTTATTTAAAAATATTTTTATTTGTGGGGTGCCTGGGTGGCTCAGTCAGTCTTCAGCTTAGGACATGATCTCAGAGTCATGGGATCAAGCCCTGCGTCAAGCTCCATGTTCAGCAGGGACTCTGCTTGAGGTTCTCTCTCTCTCTCCCTCTGCCCCTCCCCCCACATGAGAGATTCTCTTTCTGAGTAAAGCGTTCTGGTTCTGAGAAAACCCTTAATACACATGAAATTTACCTTTGAAACTCGAAGAGTTTTTTTTTTTTTTTTTTTTGGTCGGGAGGAGGGATTCCTTCATTTCTTTAACTTCTGGGACCTTAGGTCTCATTTCTCTAGTATGTACAGTCTCTTTTTTTTTACCCCACTCCTTAGGCTTCATAGTCCTAAATAAGATTGTCATCACTTTCTTACTTTAAAATTATCTTTGGACCTAAAAATGATTCCGGTCTCAGGCAAAGCACATGGCGAAAAATGAAGAAAGAACGCTCACCAAAGGTACATCTGTATTTTCTTGACAAAATGAGAAAAATAGTTGCTGGGAAGATAATCAAAACTCTCCATTCCCTCATCCAAAAATAATTTAGTATTTTATGTGAAATATCACCAATCAATAGAAATAACAGTGCTAGGCATAGTAGTTTATATTACACATATAACCAATGCTATTACCATTTCTTCAAAGTGTTTGCTTTCCACTTAGGAGTTCATCTACACCGAAGCAAGAGGCTAAATTTTGAGCTATGAAAATGTCACTAGATGGATAAGAATATGGCTTGGGAATCTCTCCACAGATCATTCCTTTAGGTTTGGTATTGAATAATCAAATTTTGTAGATTTTCTCTATTCTATAGAGAAAAGAGTTTGGGTAAGATAGGTCAAACCATAATCTTCCTTGATTTTTAGAGAAAATGGTCTTATCCTTGTGAATTTTGTCTCTCCAGTGTCATTTCATTCTGCCAATGTTGAAAACATCTTGATAGACCACATAAGGAACAGTCACCCACATACTGTTTACATTAGTAATTAACAGAGAATTTTAAGAGAGATTATAGGCAATGTCACCACTCCAACATTTTCCTCTTAATGAAATAACCGACACAGTGGGAAGCCAACTGCATTTTTAAACCCAGCAGGGGAAATTGTGGAATAGAAACTATTAAGTGTCAGAGAGAAGGGTTTGAATACAAAGTTTGCTATTAGTGAAAATGATAAGAAGTACTCTTACAAGGAAATGCTTCTTGGACAATCCAATCTCGGAGTTTAGAAAATTTCAGGATTCGGGCGCCTGGGTGGCTCAGTCGTTAAGCGTCTGCCTTTGGCTCAGGTCATGGTCCCAGGGTCCTGGGATCGAGCCCCGCATCGGGCTCCCCGCTCTGCGGGAAGCCTGCTTCTCCCTCTCCCACTCCCCCTGCTTGTGTTCCCTTTCTGGCTGTCTTTCTCTCTGTCAAATAAATAAAATCTTTAAAAAAAAAAAAAAAAAAGAAAATTTCAGGATTCTTTCCAAATATACATTACCACACATTTAGTCACAAAGCATAAATAAGATAAGAATTCTCCTTGGCTTGTGCAGACCTTCCTTCATAAGACTAGAACAAAAATTATTTAAATAGGTTATTTTACATATACTCATAGATTTGGGAATAATGTACTCATCTTTCAGCGTTCAGAATATTTTCAGAAAGAAAAAAAATAGCAGAAACAGCAGCTCTTTGGAAAACTAGGCTTACTAATCCCTTTCCTCTCAGTTGGTTTTTTGTTTTGTTTTGTTTTGTTTTGCCTGTTTTCCCTTCTGGCATTCAGTTAGTTTAATGACACCAATGGCTAAGAATGATTCCAATCCCAGGTAAAGCACATTCCTAAAAATGAGAGAAGAATGCTTACCAAAAGTAAATCTGTATGTTCTTGATAGAAAAAGAGATAGATGCTGGGGAGATAGTGAAAACTCTCCATCCCCTACTCTTCATGCTGAATATCACAAAATAGTTTACCTTGTACTACAAATAACAATGCCAATTGAAGACTCAGAATCTCAGAATTTTTAGTCTCTGCAGTACCAGTACCCTCGACAAAAACCAAAACAAACCAGAGAAGACAAATATTTTTTCCCACATGGCGGTGCTTCAATTTTGAAAGAAAGAAAACCAGTGCCTCAGTTTCAATCTTGGAGCAAGTAGAGCTCTGGATGCGACGTGATCTGACAGAGATTCTGCATGAAAGAAGAAATATTTGGCACTACTTAAATTTGAATTCAAATTTTAGTTTTGTTACAAGGTTTGCATCTCAGTCCTTTACAAATTCTCCCTCCCTTTCCATCACTGGTCTGCGGAAACTAACCTGGAATCCTTGGCCGGTGCTCACCCCTGAGTGTGCGCAGGCACTTTTGATCCGGGATGCCTCCCTGACGTGGCACCTGCCCTCCACTCTAGGTTGTTGAGGTCAAGCTAATGAAAGAAATTGGATATGTGATCCTGGATCAGGCTATATAACAACCACAACTTCTAAATTACTTAATTTTTTAATCAATGGTATTTTTTCTTTGAATAAAATGTTCAAAAAGGTAGAAAGACAAGTACCATCACAGTTTGCTCAAGGAATGAAATAACCATGAATTCTATGCTGAATTTTTTCAGATCTTTAAAATTGTATATTATGTGTTAGCACACACAAAAAAGTCTTAAAGCAATGTAAAATCTCAAATGATCCCTTCTTCCCCTTCCTCTAGCTCAAATTGCACTTTGAAACTCAGTAAAACAATTCCATATGTTCTACTATAAAAGTAATTGCTACAATTTTACAGAGTCCTAACATCTTTCATTTGTTTACACATAGTGAATGAACCATTGTTAGCTATCACACAGTATATGGTATGATTCATTTCTCACAGAAAAAAAAATATACATATTGCTTTTAGCAGTAACCACTTTAAAAGTATTTTCCATTTCACTATGAATAAAAAAATAAAAAGGTGTATTATAAACACATGAGGTCTATTAATCTACAAAAAATTAGAAAACGTTCGTTGTTGGAAGAAACTACCATGCACTAAAATGTACATTAAAAGTTAATTATTCCATTTTTTGGGAAGCCTTTAAACTTGTCTTATTATGAAAAGACAAGAAAGGAGAGAGTCAGATAGTAGAGGAAAGAAAATGTTACTGAGGGTCTTTCCCTGAGTTGTCAACCTTGTTACCTGGCCAAGGTGTCCAAGCTAGAAAGGTAGAAAGAGAATGGAGTCTTCTTCAGCCTGAGGAAAGGATAGAAAAGAGCGGTGTGAATAGGGTGGAGCCAGATGGGCACTTCCTTTTGCCTGTGTGCAGCTGGCCTTTGGGAACGAGTGTTCCCAAAGCCAGTCTTTTGCTTGTGCCTTGTCATCCTTCACCATTTGCCGTTTCCCCTACAAGGGATTTTAAATCACTTTGATGTCAGGCTGAACTAAACAACCTGTAGGGTTTATATGTTATCAAAAAGGTAAAGTGATCTATGCCAAACCAAACTAAAATTAATTGGATCATCTGTTACTTGGGTAACCAGATGTTCATAGAAGATTGGGACAAGAAACTGAAGTTTATTGAGGGCAATTCAGTTCCTTCTACCACCTGAATATGATTTTGTCTTGACTTTCCTCTTATTTTTGTGCCTGAACTTTGTGACTCTTGCTTTGGTTCTCTATGGCGACTCGCTTTGGTTGTAAAACATAATAGGAACAAAGTATTCATTGAAGTGGAGGGGGAAAAAAAGAAAAGACAAGAAAAAGAGGAAGTACTTTTTTGCAGAATTTGGATCTTCAAAAAATAATCTTTTGGGACGCCTGGGCGGCTCAGTTGGTTAAGCGTCTGCCTTCGGCTCAGGTCATGATCCCAGGGTCCTGGGATCGAGTCCCACATCGGGCTCCTTGCTCGGCAGGGAGCCTGCTTCTCCCTCTGCCTGCCTCTCCCCCTGCTTGTGTTCTGTCTCTCTCTCTGACAAATAAATAAATAAAATCTTTAAAAAAAAAAATAATAATCTTTCTTCACTTTTTATGTATATACATTTGAGTAAAGAAGACTATTGATTATGTTTTGTGAGAGAGAACTTGATGTTTCAGCAGAAATACCAATAGCAAATGAGTGTCTGCAACAATATTGAATATGTGATGTGGTGTATTTCTTAGAAGCACAGGGCAACTCCACTTGAATCGTTCATTGTAAGGGCAAAAAAGTGCACTCTCATTAATAATTCCATATTCTAGGTAAACAGTATGATGTACAAGTAGTTCTACTTATAGTCCAGAGGTACAATTAAATTATGAGTAGTTTAAGATCCTTGATTTCAAACTAAAAATATAAGAAAAACCAAAAGGCTGCTCTGTTTTGTTTTGTCAATAAAATCACTTCGATACAAGAAGTTCAATTTTCACTTGTCAGACACCCCACAAATATCAAGGGTTTCCATATTGCAGTAGGCTTTTATTAAAAGCTTATATATGTGAGGGGTGCCTGGGTGGCTCAGTCGGTTAAGCGTCTGCCTTCGGCTCAGGTCATGATCCCAGGGTCCTGGGATCGAGCCCCGCATCAGGCTCCCTGCTCAGCGGGAAGCCTGCTTCTCCCTCTCCCACTCCCCCTGCTTGTGTTCCCTCTCTTGTTGTGTCTCTCTCTGTCAAATAAATAAATAAAATCTTAAAAAAAAAAAAAGCTATATATGTGAAAGGAGTATCGAAAGCTGATGCAGAGCAAGTCTAGGTTTGATAGCTCAAATAGACTCAGATTAGCCATAGAGATAAGCTATGACTGAAGATGCTTCCACGCATGCTGCTATGCCGGGAATCGTGCTAAAGGCCAGGAACTTAAACATGACTAAAGGAGTTCCTCACGACAAGGATGCTTAATGGGGGGAGATTGTGTAAACAGTTACTTGACTAAGTGTGGAAGATACGGTGAGAATGATGTGGATAACTAAAGGCCTAAAAGGCAGGGGTCTTAATGTAGCCTGAGGTGAACCGGGAAATACAGGGGATGAAATCCAAGCTAAGTCTTAAGGTGTGTAGGAGAAAGGTATCAGAAAGGCATCGGAGCCTAAGGGGTGAACATGGACATGGGGAGAAGTATGGGATTGCACAGATGCAGTTCAGTGACATGGAAACTTAAAGGATAAATCAGAGGGTAGTAAAAGAATGAGGCATGTAGGGGCAAAATAATGGCCTTGACTATCATGTTCAGAGTATTGTATATTATAATGACTGAAATCACCTGCTAGGACTGCCATAACAAAATACCACGACATGGTGACTTAAAGGGCAGAAATTTATTTTCTCATAGTTCTAGAATTGAGAAGTCCAAGATCAAAGTGTTGGGAGGTTTGCTTTCTCCTGAGGCCTCTGTCCTTGGCTTTCAGATGGCCTCTGGGTGTCCTTACATGGCCTTATCACTGTGCACGAGCATCCTGGGTGTCTCTTCTTCTTCTTATAAGGACACTAGTGCTATTGGATTGGGCTGTACCTATGACCTCATTTAATCTTAATTACTTCCTCAAAGGCTCTATATCCAAATCCAGACATATTGGAGGTTAGGGCCTCAACATGAATTTGGAGGGCCACAGATCCATCCATAACAATAACCATGAAGAAGGCCCACTAAGGGGGTTTTATTTTTTTAAAAGATTTTATTTATTTATTTGACAGAGAGAGAGAGAAAGAGAGAGAGCGCGCACAAGCAGGGGGAGTGGCAGGCAGAGGCAGAGGGAGAAGCAGGCTCCCCGCAGAGCAGGGGGAACCTGATGTGGGGCTCAATCCCAGGACACCAGGATTATGACCTGAGCCGAAGGCAGTTGCTTAACCCACTGAGCCACCCAGGCCCCCCCATTCAAGGGGTTTTAAGTGAAGAAGTAAAATAAAATCCTGCATTAGGAAAACTTGTGTCTAAGTGTATAATGAGGATAGATTTGAAGGGGAGAAAGAATGGAGGCCTTAGGACCAAGTAGAAACATGTAACAAATTGTCCAGATAGGAGATTGATCTGGGGCAGTTGTGGAATGAATGGAGAAAGGTAGACTGAGTCGAGAGAAATCCATCATTAATTGGAAACACAGGGTGAGAGAAAGAATAAAGGAAAAGATAAATCCCAAGCTTCTGTCTTAGGAGAACAGATGATGGTACTACCACCGGAGCCTAGACCTACATGGAAAGGGATTAAGTACCTAGATAGCCTACAACTGGATCAGTCTGCCTCTGTTGCACACCTCCCACAATGTACACAGCTTTGCCTTTTTGATCTTGTCTCTTTGTACTCCGAATCTTGCTCCTTCTGATCCAGCCAGGAAGGCGTCCTTGAACATGACAGACACAGACCACTTAAGGACACTACTCGTTCTTTCGATGATCAGGCTAACAGCACGTTGTTCCCGTTAACTTAAGGTGAAATGCTGTAGATGGTTTCAAAAGTGTATACAGAGAAATAGAAAAACTTGTAAGTACAGCTGGCATTATACATAAACTGAGAAAGAAAACACCAATTTCCCAGAACAATCACACAAAAACAGGCAAATACTAGCAATTCAGAAGGGAAAAAAATAGCATTTTGAAACTCATTCATTTGATGTTTTTTATTTATAGATTGAGGTATAAAGATAAATTCTGATGGTTTTAGGGGGAATAATGATAAGCTCTGTCTTAAACTGAAGATATGTGCACTATCTAGAAAGTTTGCTGTGTTGGAGAGCAAGCTATATGCAGTTAGATTTTTTTTATTATTATTATTATTATTTATTTTTTATTTTTTTTTATTTTTTTAAAGATTTTATTTATTTGACAGAGAGAGACACAGCGAGAGCAGGAACACAAGCAGGGGGAGTGGGAGAGGGAGAAGCAGGCTTCCCGCTGAGCAGGGAGCCCGATGTGGGACTCGATCCCGGGACCCCGGGATCATGACCTGAGCCGAAGGCAGACGCTTAACGACTGAGCCACCCAGGCGCCCTTTTTATTATTATTATTAACAAGCAGCCAGAAATTGGGTTTTTATGATAATTTACTAAATTTCTAAATTTGCATCATTCATTTTTTTAAAAGATTTATTTATTTTAGAGAGAGAGCATAAGTGGGACAGGAGGAGGGACAGAGAGAGAGAGAGAATCTCAAGCAGACTCTGAGCTGTGCGCAGAGCCCAACACGGGGCTCGATCTCAGGACCCCAAAATTCATGACTTGAGCCAAAACCAAGAGTGGGAGGCTTAAACCACTGCACCCCCCAGGAGCTCCCCAAATTTGCATCATTTAAAAAATACACTGTAGTTCAAACAAATTATATTTGAAGAAGAGATTCAGATTGTATTTTATTGTTCCTTACCTGAATCTGGGGGTAAAAACATGAATTATTATGAATGATTATTACTTTAAGAAATCAGTGAATGGAGCTCTACTTAAATTTTTACTTAAAGTGCAGGTCAGTCATTCAGTCATCTTAATGAGTATAAATGATCTCTCAAGTTCGACAAACAATATCAGAGTTTGTTTCAGTTGACTTTGAAAATCATAGCATGCAGTTCCCATCCAAGGTCATTTTGGGTTGTGGTTGTAAAAGGAGGAACTAAGGAGCATCGAGGTGTAACTGTGCAGCGCATGCTGGAGTCAGGTCAAAACCAGGTTCTCATAATTCCATTTGGTCAGTGCCAGATCATAAAATAATAAATTATTATAGGCTTATTAGGAATTGTTTTCCCTCAGACATGGTGTCATTAGAAACGGTATGCCTTCACTTATTTGTAATTTGAGAAGATGCTGCTTAAGTAGATCACATGAAGCGAGACAAATTATCTTTGGTTTTCATAGTTGAGAAACATAGAAATATAACTGTAAATTTCAAAATATGATGAAATTATTCAGGCCCCAAACAACCTCAGATTTTTTACTTAGCTATTCTTTTCTTTATCTGACTCTTTTGCTGGCTCTTTCACATACTTTACCTCATGTGAACAAGGAGACTATGAATGAGAAAGACTTGGTGAACTTTTCAACTATTAGTTTCATCTTTTAAACATGGTCTGTTTTATTTTATGGGCATAAGTCTTTTATGGGAAGCACTACAAGGTCATAGATATATGGAATTTATTGTGCCTTTTATTTGTACTATTAATTGGGAATGGTCTAAATGATAGATATATACAACAACATAAAGGTATGACTTAGATTAGAAATACAAGTGAGAATATTGCTAGTGGCATCCAATCAGCTTAATCATGTGGCAATGTTCTTGAAACAAGGTTATTATCTTTTGGGGAAAATTAATATTTTACTATCTATCTGTAAACTTATTTAGAATTTCTTAAGATTAAGGTGAAACAAATTTGTGTGTGTGTGTGTTAAAATTGTTTCTTTTGTTTTTTCACAGTTTATCATTCTGTTTGAATGTATGATAATGCTTATTTGTGTTGATGTAGATAAGCCTTATCAACTGTGAAGCTATTAACTGCATAGAGGAAGTCACAGCAGGGATAAGGCAGGGAGATCATTGCCAACATTTTCATATTGGTTAGTCTATTTGCCAAATTCACATGGAAAAAGATATCTGAGTTCCAAATTGTTTAATGTTGAGATTAATTAAAATTTACTCATCAGTATTCCCAGAGAAATCTAGACTTACGTTTATTCCTCACCTTCTGAAATAATAAATTCTATCTTTGCAGACATGTGCAAATACATAATTAATAAGCAAGGTACAATATGCTGTGTATACTATTTTGGACTACACCCTAAAGACTATTTTGAAACCTTTATTAGGTTTCATGAAGTCATTTATGAGTTAGAATGTGCCTGATTAATTTTCATGGCTATTAATATTTAATAGCTGAGCTCTTAAAATTAAACAAGTAAACATGGTTCATGGGGAAAAGACACAAAAAAAATTGGAATTCATTTTTAAAGAATTGTTTCATACTTTAACTGATACTATTTAGTTCAATTTCTCTATGAGTATTTGAATATTTTAGAATTCTTCCTCCTGAATTTCCTTTCCTCTATTTATGTGTACAGTCCTGATTATGCAACCCAGCTTCACCTAATATTGTTACGTCTTAATCCTTTCTTCCCTTGGGCATGTCCCATGTTATTTTCAAATGTGTAACATTGTGATAACAAATTTATCAAATTAGGACCCTCCAGCTTCTGATCTGAATTTTAAAAATGGTCTATGAGTAGTTGGTTTTCACATACAGAGTAAAATGGGCATAAATTATCCATGATTTCTTTTGCTACCTTCAATAAACTTCCCCCCAAAAAGAAATTGAAATGAAACAAATATATAATAGTTACCAAAGATGTGTCATATGTAGGATGATAGGTATTTTTATCTAAACAGAGACACTTTTGAAAGTGAAGGTGGGCAGTGTTAGTTATCAGTTATGTCAAGATCACAGTGTCCCAGGAGAGTCCCGGACTAAGTAGCACATTGTATGAATTCTAGCTACCAAAATTCATTATATCTTTATGAACATTTCATGTTAAAATAAGAGAACTGATACATATTCCTCTTTCATAAAGGGAAACTATTTCATTTTTAATGCAAAGAAATCTGTGATGCAAACATTTAATATATAGTTTTATTGACTAATTTAGTACTTTTCTTTGAGACAGGTGCCACATTCCTGAGAGCCATTCTTAATTCTAATCTTATATGAGTGATGCATTGTTTCTTCATCTCTAATGGGTTCTATTTCCAAAGATTGCTCAAGGGTAAGTCAGCAAACTACAGTTTAGAAGATGTGTAATTTCAAATTTAGACATGATAGGTCACCTTCTTACATCAGGACTGATCTTTAAAGGACGTGATGGACAGAGAAAAATTATTCCAACCTCGGGTACATTCAGCCTAATCTTTTGGTAGTACACATGATGTAGCAGATTAAAAGAATAATCCTAGTCTAAATATTTGTTAAAGGGAAGTCCTTTAGAAATAACTTCACAGAGATTATAGTGAGATGGTCAAGTTACTAGAGCATATCATACTTTTCATTGATTTTTAGCAAGGATATAGGCAAACATGCAGATGTTCAGTTTATTCTTCTAGCATGTTATCTGCTTGTCGGTGGCAAGACAAAAGAAAAAAATGTTTTAACCAGGTAAACAGAAGATTATACTAATACATTGAAAGAGAAAGTTTTTTTAATTCTTCTAGATTAAAAATTCATTTTCTAGAAATCAGAAAAACAAATAATGAGTAGTGTATAGAGTAATGTATAGAATTGTTGAATCATTATGTTGTACACCTGAAACTAACACTGTATATTAATTATACATCAATAAAAATATAAATAAATACTAAAGAGATAGTGAGTTAAAGAATATCTGCATATAATCAGCATTAGCAATTTGACTAAAAAGTGACAACTACTTACCAAAATCTTTTAATATTCGTAGGCATAGGGAAAATATTCTTCTTTGTTGTTGTTCCCTTCAAGCTTGTTATGTTAAAATACCCATATATGCAGAACCATTCTGTATCAGGGAGATACAAGATACTTTTGTAAATAAACCCCAGAATTTTAGTAGCTTAACACACAGAAGTGTATTTCTTCTCCATGTAAGACTTCACCATTGATGCTTTGGCAGGTCATTTTCTTTCATATGGTTATCAGAGAGACTAAGATTCCTCTAACTTGTGATTTCCATTTTCCCAAGGGCCTGGGATTCCCCTGCCCATTGGCGAGCAGACAGAGGACATGGACTAGAGGCAGAGGGTCATTTACAGCTCCTCAAAACCCTGACCTTGGAAAGGTCACCCATCGCTTCCAATCACAATCCTCTGGCAAGAACTAGTCACACAACCACACCTGCTAAAGGTGCCCTGCAGGTCTACAGTTTCTTTGGGTGGCCACTTCCCATACTCTGGAATCAAGAACACAAATTTTTGTTGAGTCACTAGCTGTCTCCATCATAGTAACTATGGTAAATTTAATTTGATAGTGAAAGTCCATTCAAATGATGAGTATTAATAAGCCATCAGAGTAATACCTCTAGGGAGGTAAGCTGGGCTGCTGAAGAGAAAAATATCTTCAGTGAATACCTTTTTTACATTTGGAATTAATACCATGTACATGAATTAATTGATTAGATATTAATTACATTTTTTAATTTATATGTGTAAATTTAATGGAAAAGAATCTTAGTAACCAGTAACTCATCTATCCTAGTGTTTTAGTATAAACATATACATTTCCTATTCACTTAGCACATTACAAAATGAAAATTTGATCATTTAAAGAGAGTAAAAGTTGAAAACATGAAAAAGGGTTTACTTAATTTTTCTGTTGGAAAATGTTCATACTAATTTACAAGCTGAAAGAAAAAAGTCCCTTTATTCTCGTCAGATTGAAATGTGGCCATTTTAAGCATATAATGAATGCTTCGAAACTTTAGAAACAAAAGCAAATACAGCATATTACTTGGCATGATTTTGACACTGTTTTGTCTTTCAGCCATGAGGTTATTGTGAATTTTTATCAAATAAAGCATTTACTGGTAAGGATCTCGCTCTCTTCCCCTCTGAAAACTCTCCAAATGATACAGTCTGCTAGCAGACTCCTTGGTAACCAGAAACAATAGTCAAAGGCACCCCAGTCTCTGGTAGTGAAAGGAATGATAGCCATTCCTGTGTTTTGCCCTGAAAATATATACCTTTACTTATTGGTTGGATCAACCAAAAATATGAAGTCTTTTAAAGAGTTTCTAAAGAGTTCACCTATGACAATAATCTTTTCCTTACTTTCAATAACCATTGGTAGACATTGCAACACACCTTGAGAGAGAATTAAAAAATAAAGGTACTTTTAAAAAGCCCTTAAATTCAAGCTTCAGTTTCCTTTTTATGATTGGGAAAATGGATTAAGTTGCTATCTACAGAAAGGTTACGGATTTAGGCTTTTGCAACCTAGTATGCAAAGTGACAGGCCATTTATAGACTTCACTACTCTGAGCACTGCCAAATTATTTATTGTTCTACATGGATGTCTGAAATGTAAAATGGTGTGCTCGCCACTTTAGTCTAGCCAGTCGGAACATAAGATTGG
Source organism: Halichoerus grypus (assembly GCF_964656455.1). NCBI lineage: Eukaryota > Metazoa > Chordata > Mammalia > Carnivora > Phocidae > Halichoerus > Halichoerus grypus. The sequence continues at coordinate 49,014,754 of NC_135714.1, forward strand.
TACCCTCACCTTGGGTTTCAGTAGGTGTAAACCCTAGGGCCTGACTGGGAGCCGCTGTCTACTTCAAGGGAGAAAGGGAAGAAGAAGAAATTATAAACCTTCTTTAAATCTTAGGATATATTTATTTGTTTCTTTTCTTTCTTTTTTTCTTAGTCATCCTAAATCACTGTATAGGTTATTGATATGAAATGGTATGATATGATGATCCCTATCATCATAGAGCTGAAGTAACTTAACAGAAATGTTAAAGGACCAGCCTTTTAAAATTAAATAATCATATTTTGTGCCTTAGCATGGCCTTTAAGACTTAATATGATGTGAACCGCCAACCCCTGTCTGACTTCATCTCCTACTGTGTTCCCTAATTTCACCAGATTCCACCCGCATGTTGTTTATGGCTCTGAATATGTTCCTTCATTATTTGTTCTTTATATTGATTGGAGGAAAGTTTAAAGAAAATGTAATTGAGAAGATAATTTTATTTTTCTTTTCTATATTTCTTGTTTTGATTAATTTACTACAAAGAATGATATATTTAAGGCCTAGGCATACAATTCTGTGTTCATCTGAAAATTTTCACTGATGTTTTCCAAGAACGGTTGTATACTTTAAAAATTGGTCAAGAATAAGTCCTATTTACACATTGCATAGTAGATCTAATGGTAATAACATTAGTACCATGTTAAACGATAATAGATAAACTGATATGCAAGTGTAGGAATATATCATGTATAAAATGAACAAGATGATAGCTGCTGTTGAGTGCAAGTTTCCAGCTGTGAAGAAAGAGTCACGTGTTAAATTCCTAAATGGTATGTAGCAAAGCATCAGTGTGAATTCGTCCAAAATTTATTAGTGAGGCTTTTGGTGGATGATGATTAATTTTTAATAGCGTTGAAAAAAGTAGTATTTTTTACAAAGAAAATAAAATCCCTTGAGCTCAAGACAATATCACCAAGTGGAAAGGTACTACTGCTAGCTATATTTGCAATATTCAGTCACCAACCAGCACAGAAGTTGAAAGTTGTCACTAGAAAACGCCAAGGCTGCCAGCATGCTACTTAATACACTTCTCTCACTAATAGCATTATGCATGCTTACATTGAGAATGATCTCGAAAAAACTGAATTTATCCCAAGTGGCAAACTTCAGAAGGATCTCTTCCGAAACTTTTTCAGAAAGTGATTGATCTTATTAAAATAGTAAGCAACCACTGGTTGTCTGCTATGAGACAGCTGATGCTTAAGGTCACTACTTAGTCTATGTGCCGTTCATCCCTACTGTGAAAACTTTCACTGCAGGATGTGAGCAATCAATTGGGATCCTGATGACTAAACTATAAAGGCGAATTTCTAATAGTTTCAACAAGCCACACTGGATTTGAAGCACCTTTTAGCATAGTAATTGCCCCATTGCTAAGAGAATTAAGGTAAATTTGTCATGTCTAATAGAGAAAGCAAATCCAGGGTGCCAAGAAACGACATATTGCACATGGCATGATGCTCACTTAATTTAGTCTCTGCTTAAACTCAACTCGTAAAAGAATTCTTCTGTAACTTCTCTAAAATAGCAATCCCTCCACCCCAAATTCATCATCAGACACACTTTTCCTTCCGTCCCCTTCTCCTGATTTAATTTAGACATGACTACCAGTCAGTATAATTTATTTAAAAAAATTTTTTTTGTTACTTTTGTCTCACTCAACTAGAGTATCAGCCCTGTGAGGGTAGGGACTTTGTCTTTTTGCCTATTTAAAAAAATGTTTGAATCATGTGGATAAGAAGGAATGTACAATGTTGTTCTTTCTCACTGGAACGAAAGTCAGCAACTTTTTATAAGCAATGTCAGAATATAGAAAAACTTTTATAAAGAAACTTTTATAATGAAAAGGAAGCTATTCATTTATAGGAGAATGATAAGAAAAAAGTGCAGTTTGAAAGGAAACAAAAATTAATATGTATGTATATGGATGAAGATTTTAAGAAATCTGTTGTTATCTTGAATTATGACTGCTGTAAGTTTGTTTGTAATAATTATTAAATTATCTTTAATGTGGCAGACATAGTGCTAAATATCAGGCATAAAAAGATTAATAGAGCATATCATATGTCCTTTCAGGGCTACACTGTCTAGAGAGAATTGAAAGCAACTGAAAAACATTTAAATCAGTAATGTGTGTGCAAACGTGGAAGGCAGTACAAGGCTCTGGGGAAACAGAGAGGGAATAGCCTTGGGATGTTAAGGGAAAGCTTTGAGCAAGAAGTACTATTTAAACAGAATTTTGAAATATGAATAGGGATGTGTTGATTGGCTAGACAGAAAAAAGCAAAGACGTGAGAAAGAATTTGTATATTCTGGATGGAATCATGTATGTGTCATGTGACAGAATAGCAGGACACTATGATGGAAAAAGAAAAAGGGAGCAAATTATGGTTTTGAATACCAGATTAGAGAATACAGTTTTGTTTAATTCTCTAGGTGATAAGAGGCTGCAAAGAATTTTAAGGAAGGGAATATAACTTGAACAGGCTTGGGTTTTTAAAAATGATTTCTATGGCAGAACATGGAGGGAGACAATATGGCAAGTTAGGATATTGATATTTTAACCCTCCAGTGTTTCCCAAAGTTTGTTCAATCAAACACTGGTTTTAGGGGATGTCCATGAAGAGTGTGTGAAAAAGGATTGCATGATCGTCCATGTTTTGGAAATGTTACATTTAACAAAGATAAACAGGCTTAACATTTGTATTTTTTTATTACTATTATAGTAATTATTATCATAGAACTTCTTAGCAAATTCAGTATGTTAATATACATCATGCATCTGTAAGATGGGGAACATGTTATATGGTATCTTCAAAACATCATGACCACCGACCATCTAAATAGATTTAAGAAATCTATTGTTATCTTGAACTTGCAACATTGTCTCCCTCCATGTTCTGGCCATAGAAATCATTTTTAAAAACCCATCTCTCCTCCTGTTGGCTGCCACCTGCCAAATTTTATACGTCATTCCTTCGAACTTTCAGTAGGGCTAGTGTTTAGCTGAATTTCTCAACTGAGCTTTTGTGGGAAAAATTAAGCCCTGTAGAATATTATTTGAGTGAGTCTTGGCAACTCTTCCGAGTGTGATCCATAGGTAATACCATTCTAGATGCATAGGGGAGGAGCTAGTTGCTTACATACAGTGAATGTCCCTGGACATCAGAGAAATGATGGGAGATAATAAATTATGAGGGCTTGAGCTAAGAGCAATGGTAGTGTTAATAAAGTGTCTCATACAATTTAGTGACTCACTTTGTTGTTGTTGTGAATATATGACTTGTTGTTTTCATAGGTTTTCTTTATTGAAAATACATAAATACACTAAAAAGAATCTCAAATACACACACATATACATATACATATATATATATATATATATACATATATATATATATATATTTGAATTTTTCTGTCTGATATTTTTTCTTCATAATTATATGAAATCAAGGCAGAGTTTGTTCAAAAAAATTTTTTAGAAAGATTTTATTTATTTATTTGACAGAGAGAGACACAACAAGAGAGGGAACACAATCAGGGGGAGTGGGAGAGAGAGAAGCAGGCTTCCCACTGAGCAGGGAGCCAGATGAGAGGCTCGATCCCAGGACCCTGGGATCAGGACCTGAGCCAAAGGCAGATGCTTAATGACAGAGCCACCCAGGCGCCCCAAAATTTTTTAGAGACACCTTGGTATAAGGAATAGACTTGTTCTATAGAAAATAATGGCTAGGAGAAGTTTGCAACTCAGAGTCTGAGGATATGTGTTTCAATAAAACTGGCTATTTTATTGAATCACAGGAAGGACATTGGAAATACTGTAAAGATCACATTGAAAATTATGAGGGAATTAGACACTGAGAAAAAATGCTCCAAAAGATAATTATTTCAAGAGGTTGATGATGTAAGTGGTAGGAAAAGAAAACATGGACTTGAATAAGTTATTTGATCAGAATGATTAGTAGTTATATAATAACTGTGACTTAGGGATACATTGAAAACTAAAACGTTATTAGAAATAAAAGTTTTTAAAAGCAGTGTGTTACTGAAAATACAAAAATGTGCCTGTGGATGCCTAAAATCCACACAATTAACATTTTAAAGTATAATTTAAGGCCATTTATATTTTCATTTTGAGAGTGAAAGCTATTGAATAGTTCAGTGGGCAAAACAATTTCATCACTACTGGAGATTGATTTTTACTTCAGTAATCAAGAGAAAGGAATTTAAATTTTGCTGTCTTTAAAAGATGTCGTTTAGAATTATAAGCAATACAAAAACCACAAGAGAAGGCTTGTTTTTCAGAAACAGCTTGATTGGTAGAAGATTTCTTTCTTTTTTTAAAAACAGTGCTATTTTACCAGTTGGATAAATGGTCTCTATCCAACTATTGACTACAACCTCCGCACTGACAAGGATTTCCTTTATAATTTTGATTGATTCCTGGAATAGGAAAGGCTGGATTTCTCATACTAATTTGTGACTTTCTATTCTGTTCTCCATACTATACAATATGACTGATGTAAAGAATAAGCTTTTATATTATAAATAAATTATATTCACTTATGTTGGTATCTAAAATTAGAAAAACTATTAATTTGGATGGATTTTTAATATTTAAACTTGATTCTATAGTTTCTGATTCCTTCCTAAAATAAAATCTTTATCTTTAAGATACATCAAATATTTCTTATGTACATTTCATGAAAATCTAGATTTGCAGAGGCACTTTTATAGACATAGAATTAATTAATTTTGATTCCTAAGGGATTTGACAATAAAATATAGATGGTCTGTATTGTTCATTAGGATGGGATTTTTAAAAATAGTTGGAATATGTGAAAATATAACCTTACATTTAAACAGTATAGCATTTTTGGGGCACCTGGGTGGCTCAGTTGGTCAAGCAAGCAGCTCTCAATTTTGGTGCAGGTCATGATCTCTGGATCATGAGATCAAGCCCTGCATGGGGCTCCCATGTACATGAGCGCTCTCTCTCTCTCTCTCAAATAAATAAATGAACAAATAAATAAACAAATAAATAAATAAATAAGTAGTATAGCATATTTATTTAATTTGATGCTTATCAGTTTTGATGTATATGTAATTTGTGACAAATACTGGCCTTTAGAATTTTTGGTTATTGAATACATCCATATTTTCATTTTTTTTTCCTTCTCTCTTCATTTTAACCTTTCTTTCTGTTGCACCATTTACATTTTCTTAAGCTTTGAAACCTAAAGCACTTACTTTCACTAAGCCATTTCATGAGCACATTCTTTCAAGATCTTTACTTTCTCCCATTATTCTTCTGGGTGATCACTGACTGGTTCTTCCGCCTCTTGTTTTTTGGGTTTTGTTTGCCTGCAGAATTACTGTGAGGGCTACCTGTGAGGCCAGCACTTCTGCTGCTCAGTCAGAAAGAAACTTCTGCAAATCTGCTGCCCCATGTGTAGAGCATGTGCCTCAGCTCACATCACTTCAATGTTTCTTAATAACCAGCTCTACTTTGTATTTCTTGAACTGTGAATCTTTTTGACTTACCTTGAATTCTGAAAACATGCTCAGTATCTTCCCACTGCCAAAACCTCAACCTGCTCTGTGTTAACTTTTTTTAAAATAATTTCTAGTTGAGTATCGACTTACTTCTGTCACCTACCTGGGCTCTGTCTCACTGCTCTGTATCAACCAAATGAGAAAACCTGTGCTAAGTAAATTCAACTCAATAACATAGATTCAATAGCTACTATTTAAGGATATTTAATGCCAGACTGCATATCTGAGCTTAAATGACAATAAGACATCTTCCTGACTTTCAAGCGTTTAAAATCTAGTGAGGGAACAAGTCATGTTAATAGATAATGTCAATATTGTAAGCCCTGGAAACGAAATGTGTTCAGGGTTCTACTGGAATCCAGTAAGAAATTTTTGGACCAATCTTGAAAGTGAAGGATATCTTTCTGAGAAAAATTCTATCTTGGAAAAGTAAGCAAAGAAGGAAGATATTTCTAATAGCAGAAGCCCAGAGATATGAAGAATAGATATGAGAAAAACTGTAAGTTTTTAATAAAAACTGTTTAATAAAATAATAAAACTGTTGTATTATTTTTAATACTTGTTTCAAAATACTTTTTATCCTTCTGAATTTTAATCAAACTAAGATAGTGGATAAAATTACTGTATCACTTGTTCCTATTTAACAAATCACTCCAAAACTTGGAGTCTTTTTTTTTTTTTTTAAAGATTTTATTTATTTATTTGACAGAGAGAGAGATAGTGAGAGAGGGAACACAAGCAGGGGGAGTGGGAGAGGGAGAAGCAGGCTTCCCGCCAAGCAGGGAGCCCGATGCGGGGCTCGATCCCAGGACCCTGGGATCATGACCTGAGCTGAAGGCAGATGCTTAACGACTGAGCCACCCAGGTGCCCCAAAACTTGGGGTCTTAAAACAATAAACATTTATCAAATTCATAGTTCTGTTGGTTAGCTGTGTGGGTCTTCTGATCTGATCTGGGCCTGCTAGGCTGGGGCTTGATGGCCTAGGATGGCCTCACCCACATATCTAGTGGTTGGCAGAGTGATTAGTTTGGTTACTGGAGGGATCAAATAGGGCTTCTTGTCTGAGCTTTCTTTAATCTCTGATTTCCAGGCTTTTTTATTTGGTGGTTTTAAAGTTCCAAAGAGCTGCAGGCCAGAGCAAAGCCCAATGTACAAGCATTTTTCAAATCTCTGTCTGAGTCAAATTTTTTTTTTTTTTAAATGAACCGTTAGCCAAAGCAAGTCATATTGCCAATTCCAGAGACAATTTATGGAGAAAGAAACTCCACCTTTTTAAGGGAATAGTTGGCAATTCAGTTGGCAAAAAGATCATTTATATAAGGATAGGAAAAGTGTCTGGCCATCTTTACAATCTACCAGGAACCCTGTAGGTTTTATAAAGTTTTATGATTTTCTTCTTTTTTCTTCCTTTATTGTATTGCTTTCACCTTGAAAAGCACATGCCAATTTGCCTTCGAGCCAATTATTAGTTATAAATTACAACAAGAAGGGCCAGTCTCTCTTCTTGTTTGTTTGTTTGTTTTTGTTACTACTCATTGAATACATTAACTTCCTCTCAGATCCCCTTTATTCTTTCTACTTAGCCTTTTTATTATAATCTTCCATAAACAAAAGACCCCGAATACTCTTTTTCCCTAAAAAAATCACAGGCAAGAAAATAATTATTTTCTTTGAAAGGAAATCTTGAAATTATTTTTTAAGAGCTATTTCTGTGCTGCTCAATATACGTATTTGAAATATTCTGTTTTTGTTTGATAGCTTTATCCCTAGGCTTTTGTAGAATGTGTTGTCGATTTTTTTTTTTTTTGTCATGTTCTCAGATTTAGAGCGACTTTTACAATATTTTTGATCCAGTTTTTCCCTAGTGTGTAAGGTACTCCTAGCTCCTGATTGAAACTCACAAGGTTGCTCACCACGGCTTTCGGCCGCCAGGGTGCCCTTGGGAGCAGAGCCACCATACCCACTGCGGTTCCCACTTGGAAATTCTAGCGGCTGAAGCTTAGCTTACATTTTTCTTTCTTTATTCAGACTATACCAGCTGTCTCAATAGAAACATATCCTACCAAAGGGCTTCGCATTTGGGAGAAGGCAAATCTAATTTTTGGAGGTTACTGCTTACGAAGCAAAAATACGCTGCTGCCCATCCTAGTAAGAACAAATAGTTAAAATTTTGTCTGTGTCAAGTTTCTGGTGGAGTTTTTACCAATAGGAAGAGTAGAGCAGAGTAAAAGTATAAATGAAAAATACTTAAAAGCTTTCCTTAAATAATTCAGGATTTTTTTTCATATTTTAAGAAATATATGCATATATCTATATAAATATGCATATTTATATATAAACTTCATTTAATAAATAACTTTACATATATATAAATAAAATAAGGCTGGCTTTAGGCTTTTTTCTTAAAGAAAATAGTTGGGGGTTCTTAAGCAATATAAAAAAATATGAACAAGAACATGTCCCAGTATTTAACTCATACAACTAATTTCTCTACCTTCCAAAACCCATACTCAAGTGATTTTTTAAGACATAAATTCTACAACAATGGGAAGAATGATAAAGGAAACAATAGACAATTTGGGAAGCTGGAAAGTAGATGGGTGAGTGGTAACTAATTGAGTATACCTGAGAAATTTCAGTTCTAAAATGACATTGTAGAAAACCTAAAACCAACTACATCCAAAGGTCTAAGGGATTGATAGTACCAGGTCCTTCTGGAGGTGGACAATAATATTAAAATAAAATTATTTAATAAGCCAGACTCTCAGAGAAGCCCAGGTACTTGAACCTACACAAGTATCTCTTGTATGTATGCCTTTGTTCTCTTTCCCTCATCTCTTTTGCAGTGGTAGACAAAGAGTTTAGCTGAATTATTTCCTACTCTTGTGTATAGTATAATGTAGTGTAATGAATACTCTTATGGCTTGATTTAAATTTTTTTTTTTAAAGATTTTTATTTATTTATTTGAGAGAGAGAATGAGACAGAGAGAGAGAACATGAGAGGGGGGAGGATTAGAGGGAGAAGCAGACTCCCTGCTGAGCAGGGAGTCCGATGCGGGACTCGATCCCGAGACTCCAGGATCATGACCTGAGCCGAAAGCAGTCGCTTAACCAACTGAGCCACCCAGGAGCCCCGGCTTGATTTAATTTTGATTAATGCTTTTTTATCTTTTTGCACATGTTTTCTTACTTTTTTCTAGCTTCTTCTTTACCTATATCCCTTCTCTATTATATCATTTTTTTTTTAATAACACGGATCGATTGAAGCCTGAAGGTTATAATGGAATTATCACAGATTAAATTCTTGTCTGGAGTTAAACAATAGCAATGATGATAAACACAGAGTAATAACTGATGATTTCTAAGAAAGATGTTACAGTCCCCCACCCTTTTTCCCCCATGGACCTCAAGATGCAGTAGGATCTCCAGAAATATTAGTGTTTATAATTTTAAAAGTACTTTCCATGATAAATTAGTAAAATCTTAATGGAAATAAATTACTAATTTTGATTTATTTTTCATTAAAATTTTTTAAACTTCCCTCAAATTAAAAAAAAAAATTACACTCTTAACATTAATAAAAATCTGTGTAAGTATATTAACCATTCTCAGTATAACCAATATTACCCTTTTTGCTCAGTGGTGCCTAGTTAATTCTTCCAAACAGCTAATTTTCCTTTTACGTACTGTCACCAGGATAGCAGAACTAATTAATCTGAGTACAACAAGGCAGTTTTTCGGGTTTTGTTTGTGGTTTTAATTTTTGCTGTGAAATTTAAAATTAAAGAAAAAAAATAATTATACCTTCCTTTCCTGCCTTAAAAGGGGAAAAAACCAATTAATCTCTACCTCCAGAATTTATTAAGTGAACACTAAGGGTGGAAGAAATTGCTGTTTTCATCTATGTCTATACTTGTAAGCAAAATTTACTCAGACATTTAGACCACAGTACTTATTCATCAAGAGGCTCCCTACATGTCTGTGGCCACTGTTGGTATATTTATATCAAAGTGATGTTGCTTTTCGTGTTTTCTGAGAGTTTACAGAACCAAGTTTGAGGCATGTGTGCAAAACAAAGAAGACTTTGGGACTGCATTTCTTTTAAACATTGCAAAATGAAAAGATAGTCTTTTAAAGGAAAATTATATAAATCGTTGACCTGACATAGAGAGCCAAATGTCATTTTATTTTAAAACATTGTATCGATCCTTCTATATTCAGATTGGGGATATTCTGTTAAAATAGGATAATATTAATCCAAACCAAAATTGATATTGGTATTATGGCTGTTAGATTAAAAAAAAAAGTCCATATAATGTTCTCACATTACAAAGGACTCCTATCTTAATATTCCACTATTACCTTCCATTTCCCCAAAGTTTTTCTCACAAACTCAGGCTGATCTGTTAAGGTATCATTTTATACATGTGGTGGGGTAATGATAATGAAAATAACATTAATAATGATAAAATGATGATCATGATGATTGTGGTGGTGGTGGCGGTGATGGTGGAGAAGAAAAAGAATAGTTAACATTTATTAAGTCTGCTGTGTGCCAGGCATTCTGGTGTGTGTTTTACGTGGATTATCTCATTTAATCCTCAGAACAATTAGGTAGATAAAATTTCTGCTTGCATTAAAAAAATCAAAAACAAAAACTGGACCAATGGTAATTTAAAACGTTTCCCAGAGACCTATAGCTGCTAGTAAGCAGTACACTGGAATTGACGCAGTCCTTTACAGGAACCCACTCTAACTGTGGAAGTCTTTTTCCTCTTCCACAAGGGCAAGTTTAGTCATATAAAGTAGCTATGCTGATGCCATCCTTCTCAAGAAGACTTAAGCAAAAGTTGAGAAAACTAGTTTAGTCTCCAGCCCTTTTAGCTCAAAAGGACAAAAAAAAAAAAGAAAGGTATTGAAAAGAAAAAACGTTTAGATCTTACCATGGTCATATTTATAGGCTAGTAAACAGGTAAGGATTTTAAAAGCTAACCTGAGATTGTTTGCCACTTTAACAAAATAATTTACTTTTCCACATAAGGGCCTAGAGTAGCATCTGCAGTTTGAAGAAATGACCTAGTCTCACCCTCTTCAGACCTTATTCTGCAGTTCCATTTTGTCTTTTGCCACACATCTTCCTTTCCAACCTAAGGTCCTAAGTTGTTCTTCCCTGACTCAGTGTATCCATCCATTCACACTTACCTGATAACACCAGTCCTTACACAGGGAGGTCCTGATTTTCCAAAAGACCATTCCAACCAGTGTGCTCTGGCCCTTTCAAAAGTGGACAAAACAGGGGCGCCTGGGTGGCTCAGTCGTTAAGTGTCTGCCTTCGGCTCAGGTCATGATCCCAGGGTCCTGGGATCGAGCCCCACATCGGGCTCCCTGCTCCTCGGGAAGCCTGCTTCTCCCTCTCCCACTCCCCCTGCTTGTGTTCCCTCTCTCGCTGTGTCTCTCTCTGTCAAATAAATAAATAAAATCTTTGAAAAAAAAAAAAAAAAAGTGGACAAAACAAAAGACAAAAGGTCACTTTAAAAAAGAAAAAAAGAAAAGGGATTGCGTTCAAGCAGATCTATGTGGTCACAACCCCATATTTTAAGAAGATTTTAATATAAATGAATTGGCAACACAAAATACTGTATTATCTTCTTTTATGAGATTTGAATTTTAGGATGTAATCCTTTTAGAAATACTTAATGGAGTTCTCCAAAGGTGATACATATTTATCTTTCAGGAACTGATAGTCTTTCATCCTTGCCTATGTTTCATCTTGTCCCTCATCTTAATTCTTTTAGCAGGTATTTACTATGCTCCTGATATGTGTTACGCACTATGCTAGGTGATAGGGAGAACATAGTCTTTATTGAAGAAGACACACAATCAAATAATAACCCCAACAAGTATATTGTTAGTCTGATATAAGTGCTTTGAAGGATAGGAGCACTGTTCTGTGTTTAACAAAGGAATCTTAGTTAGTCTGGGGGGGGCAGGGTCATGTATAGGAAACCACCCTTAAAGAGACAGGAGCTGAAATACAGGAGAAGGATCAGGAGGTGTGTGGAGGTCACATGGGAATAGTGTTTGAAGAAGAGGAAACAGTATGGCCAAAGGCTCTTTTAAGGAACTTAAAGACTTTTACAGTGTGTGACTGGAGCTCAGAATGCAAGGTGGTGAATGAGTACACAGTGAGACTAGAGATACAGGAATGTGTCAGATCATGAAAGGTCTTACTGGCCACATTATAGCATTTTGGTATAAACCTAAAATCTTAAGGATCTGTTGAATGAATCCAAGCAATGGTGCAAAATAATCTGTTAGGTTTGCATTTTGGAAAGATCTGGCTTCAGAGTAGAGTTTGATGGGAGGATATCCAGAGTGGATATCAGATTGACGTCAGAAAACAGCTCTTATTGATTATTAGAGTCTGAGGGAAGGGCGATAAGCAGAAGGGCAATAAGCAGTTGGAAAGTAGGAATGGACAGGATATAGGATATGAGGCCATGAGATGTGTTCAGGGTAACTCCTGTTTTGTTGTTGTTGTTGTTGTTGTTTTGGCTTATATTGCTCAATATATAATAGTAAAGAAGAAAAAAGTAGACTAGGTTTGGACAGAAGTTTCGTTCAGCAAATATTTATTGAGTGCCTACTCAAGTTCTACCCATCCTGGGTTCCTTGAAAAAATTAAATCCTAAATGCCTCTTAAAGCATTTGTTGTGTATAATGAATTACTATTTTTCTATGTATCTACAGTGAAACTAATCTTGTAAATTCCTTGGAAGAATTTGAGAAGATAGCCAATCAAGTCATTTTACATAAGGTTTATTTATTTTTTTTATTTTTAAAAAAAATTTTTTCTACTTAATGGTCTTTTTTTTTATTATTATTATCTTATGTTAATCACCATACATTACATCATTAGTTTTTGATGTAGTGTTCCATGATTCATTGTTTGCGTATAACACCCAGAGCTCCATGTAGAACGTGCCCTCTTTAATACCCATCACCAGGCTAACCCATCCCCCACCCCCCTCCAACAAACTGAGGGTTCTACATAAGGTTTAATTATCTTGCAAAACTCTACCTGAGAAAGACTGACTTAATCCATGCCAGATAGCATTCGGCCTATGCTCTGAATATAATGAATATGAGATGTCTTTAAGCATTTGATGTGAAGAAAAATCATTATCATGACAAGATTAACTAGAACAACTTAATTTTATCTAATAGTTAAGGTACCTCAAAAGCAGCTTACATATTTTATTATATGTAGTTAAGAAATACATTTTAAAAACTTATAAGATATCTTTTAAAAATTACACTATAGTAGTAGATAATATGTTCATTAATGTACCACTTTTCAGATATTTTATTAGAGATAAATTTTTGTCTTCTAAAAAAATGCAAATGGGACATATTTGCAATTCTTTTTGAAGTATGCATAGCCAATTATTTCTGAAGTAGAAAACTAGAAATTATCATGGAAAATTTCTTAGATGGTGATAAAGATCCCAAGAGAGCCTTAAATGTTGAAAATGAGATGTAGACAATGAAACAGTGCCACCTGAACTTTGAACCGAGATGTAATTACATTAAGATATAAAGTATTGTTTTTCATCCAGTCATTCAATAAGTATTTATTTAGTGCATGATATATGCCAAGCAGCATTCATGTACTGGGATAAATCAATGAACAAACCAGATAAAATATGTTTTGGGGTGGGATAGGCCAGGTTGCTATACATATGAGGTGTTCGAAAAAATCCTTGTTAAAAAATCATAAGCAAGATTGATAGTATTTGTTACAAAAAGTACATTGACTTAGTTTACAAACTTCAAGGACTTTTATGCTAATTTTTTGCTCTTTTTTGGATAGTAATCCTAAGTGCTAAATGGAATAAAGTCTCTCTCTCTCTATATATAAATTGATTTATAGATTTCTATATATTAAGTTACAATAATAATTTAAAATTTAAAAATGCTATATCTATATATATCAACCTTAACCTAGATGTTTTCTACTTTTTAATTTGAGTAGGTTTTCTTGCAGACCTTGTAGTCTCACTAGGAAGTCAGGCAGATATATAAAGATGCATAATACAAAGCTAAGAACTTCGGTGGGATCAACACAGGGTCATAGGAGATCACACTGGTAAAGCATGTGGTTTAATGTGGGTATGGTGAGGGGGACTTCACAGAGAAGGTACAAGCTACTAGAAAGCAGAATAAAGCTAAATAAGGGTGTGGCTATGGGCCCTCTAGGCTTATCATTAAAATTACTTCTTTTTAACAGTAAATAAATAAAGATACTGCATTGATTGACAGTATTTTCTTTTGCTCCATGCTCTGTTATTTTGCTATATACCATCAAACAAGGATCAAGTGATTCTGAAAGTGTGTTAACTATTTTTTTTTTTTAAAGATTTTATTTATTTATTTGACAGAGAGAGAGATAGCAAGAGAGGGAACACAAGCAGGGGGAGTGGGAGAGGGAGAAGCAGGCTTCCCGCGGAGCAGGGGGCCCAATGCGGGGCTCAATGCTGGGGCTCGATGCGGGGCTCAATCCTGGGACTCTGGGATCATGACCTGAGCCGAAGGCAGACGCTTAACAACTGAGCCACCCAGGCGCCCCAGAAAGTGTGTTAACTATTTATTAAGTAGAAACCTAAGTACTTGTAGTTAAATTCCATTAAATTATATTTTCCCAGCATTTTACAGTTTAGAGTATATGTTTGCATGGTCTTTTATTTGATATTCATATCTAATGAGAAAACTATGGGTAGAGATATTAATTCCTCACCCTGAAGTCTATGAGAATCAAAGAACTGATTTATTTTTATATGATTTAATGATTTATTTTATCCAGAAATATTACTGTGAGAGTAAATGAATGTTTTATGTAGAATAACTTTTTCTCTATGTGTCTTGAGCTCCCTTTCCTTTTCTCTAAATATCTAGATACTTGGTTTATCAACCAAGTATCAACCAGTTTGGTTTATATTTATATATAATTCTTAATTCAGCATATTTCTTCAAACATAAGAACTAGGTAAGAAGTAAATTGGAGTCATTGACTATATGCTACTGACATTCTCTTCAGACTTTTTAATAAGGTTTTTTTTTTTCCTCTTTTGATCTCTGTTGTATTATCCTGTTTGTATTTTCTACCCTCTGGCAAGGTTGAAATAGTAAAATTTCTTCTTCCTCAAGAGGGATCAAGAGTAACAACAATATAATTAACCATTAATTAAAAATTGTATTTTAGGGCTAAGGATATGTTTTCTTATTTATGCTTATAAATCACCTACTTTTTAAATTCCACTTTCTAGTACACCTCTATGAAAGAAGACACTAGAAGTAGTTTGGTCTGACCAAAGAACACTGGCTTTAAAGTGATACACACCTAAGTTCCATAACAATTTTTATCAGTGAAATTACCTTATTTTAATCTTCCTGATTTTTATTCTCTTAATCTCTAAAATGGAAATAATATCAAGTATATAACTTTAATAAAAATTAAATGAAATATGGTATACTGGTCACCCTGCAATGTATCTGACATAGAGATAGTGCACAATTGTATTTCCTTTTGACTTCTTGTCCTTTCTAAAATTAAATGTGTACATTATAGTTGACCACCTAAAACAATAATATGCAGCATCAGTTCATGATTTTAATCTAGATATTGTTCTTTCTCAAATAAATTAGAGAAATCTTCTACTCTGTGTTGTTTCTGATTAATTTTTATAATTTTTATTATCCTTTCCTTCACGTATCAGGGGGTATCACAATTCTGCTATTCTGCAGAATTTTCCATTTTTACTTGATCTTATATTCATTTTGCCTTATTTTCTACTTACAGCTTGTGAAAAATGAAACCCCTCTTTTCTGAAATATTCACATATTGTCCTTCTGAGCTGATACATTGATAATGATTAATAACAAATACTACCTCTCAGTACCTCTCAGTATTTTGGATTACAATAGCAGACTGCATTTGAAGAAGTAGAGTAAGTCATGCTTCAAAGGAGACAGTTCCTTCCTTAGCCCACCCTGCCTGCTTAGAGTGCCTGAATTTTCCAATCATTTACACCATTTTTTGCATAAAAGTTTCTTTTAAAATATGAACACATTACTTTGATGATTATGTTTGAGTCACTGTTGTCATATGTTTTGTGATTGGGTGGGATAGGGATTAAAGAGAAGAAAGGAAATGTGGAAACAAGGGTATGATGCTGGGAGCAAACCTGAGTAACAGTGACTTTTGGACCAAACTGGTGCGTATTATATGGTAGCTTTTCTTGGAATTAACTTGATAATATGGGAGGAGGAGGTATACAGTATAATAATAATGGCAATAATTGCAGCTAATACCCAGATAACATGGCTAGTGTGAGGCTTGCTATCAATTTACTTAATTCTGTAACAGCCCTTAAATTTGAGTACTATTATTGTCTCATATTACATTATGAGAAAACTAGCGCGGAGAGGTTAAAATCTCAGTAATCACACACCCATCAAGTGCTGAAATCTGAACACCAATCTAAGCAGAGGTGATCCCACAGTCTCTCTGCTCTTAACAATGACCCCGCACTGCCGATCTAATGAGCCTTACTGTCCCAATCCTACTGCTACCAATGCAGTGACTTAATGATTCGTAGGATGAAAATAATGCATTTTTCAGATTCTTTGAGAAAGTAAAGGAGTTCTTGCAGGAATATTGAGTATTATGTGGTTTACTCACAACTGAGTTCACTAAGCAATTTCATTTAGCCCTGTACATCTCACTGATGATAACTTTAATTATAAATGATGGCTAAGAGTTTAAATCACAGTTTCACATCTTAGCCTGCCTAATTGGAAAGTTTGGATATGGCTCCACAGCCTGAAAGACAGCTGATTCTTTTCTCTCACAGATCATTCTTTCCATTTTGTTGTTGTTCTCGGTGAAGTTTTGAGGGTAGGGTTTATTTCTCAAAGAGATGTCTGTAAAAAGCTTGGGAAGTGTTTTGCCTAAACTCAACTTTTCCTACTTCAAAATGTAGTTTAGGGACAGTCCTGTTTAAGAAACTTAGTATTAAAGGAAAGAAAATTAGTTGTTGCTCTTTTTGGTGGTATATAAAACCCCTGGAGAATAAGTGCTGCCATGACATGGTAGTGATACTTTCTGTTTACATAGCACCTCTTCCTACAAAGCAAATACAACCTTGCCTGCTTGAGAGCCTCTGAGTCTCTGGAATGTGAGATCTCGCTACCTCACTCAACTAACAAATCAATGCTGAGAAGACGAGTGAGACTATGGTGAGAATGATATGATTTGCAGATCAGCAAGGTGAGAATGAGTGCAACTTACCATATACAGTGGAGACTCTCTTTAGGAATCTTTTTGCCTTAAAACTGCTGTGTAGAAAAAGAAAGAAAAAGATTCATTTTCATTTTCCGAAGGGACAACTTGTAACATTCACAAACAGTGGATCCTGATACTATTAGAAATTGGTAGGGATAAATGTATGTCTCCGTGCCAATGTAATGAGATCAGTTATTTCTGTCCCCCTTCTTACTTTATGGACTTGTATTTGAATTTTAACACATACATGTTTCATCTTTATTCAGGGACATCCATTTTTAGTATCTGAAGTTGTACTACATGTTTTTCTTTCATTTTTAAAAAAGTCCAAATAATTTGGATTTATCAAAAAAAATCACAATGCAGACTTCCAGAATCAGAGTCATTTGCATTGAGCATGTGTCCTAATTGTATCCATGTGTTGGCATGATATTCTGTAGAGACTAATTCTAATCAATTCTGTCTAAACATTCCGGATTTCCCATCAATTACTATGCTAAGTTGTTGACAGAATTCCTGCCACTCTTTGGGCATATGCCTCCCAGTACTGCCATTTTAACACCCCAGAGTGAGAGCAACATGACAGATCTCTTCATCTATGTATTTTGTATACCCACCTTGTTTAAATGTGAAATACTATTCCTGTGAAATCAGTACTTCAAGCGTACTGTACTTTTCATGGTTTTCGGTGTACTATATAGATTGGAACAGTTTTCTGAACTTAATTGGCTATTAAATTATTATAATATGTTTATACACATGTAATATTTCAGGCATACTTTAACCTTCCTAAGATAATGTTGCTTCAAGGTGAAGTAATTTTTTCACTAATGACATTATTAGAATTTCATATATGTACTATTATGCATGATATTCTGTTTTAATCATAGGTCTTTTTACTGCAGATAGTAGGTTCTCAGTAAAGAATCTATTGATTAAAAAAGAAAAATTTTTGGAAAATACTGTGTTGTCAACCAACTTCACATTGTTCTATAACAAAAGACTTATAAAGACATGAGGGACCCAGGAGCTACATGTCTTTCCTATTCTTCTAACTCTCTTTTTCTCTTTTCTCCCCCTACTTTCTCTCTCTCTCGCTCCCTTTTTTCCACTCTATTTTTTCATTGTTACATGTTTTTTACCACCAGTGTGTGTACATGGCTAAAAAGTCCCATAGAAATCATGTCAACATGTCTGTAGTTTAAGAAACCATTCAATCTAACTAGCCAAATATCTAACATTTGGGTTAGATTACAAATCTCAGCCACAAAGTAGAAGTATGAATACATGCAAAGTGCATATATAAATATGGAGCCTTTTTATGGATGGGATGTTGACAGTAGTTCTCAAAGATGTGGTAGCCAGACACTCTGAAAAATGTCTACTTACATTATTGTTTAGAGAAGATTGTAGTTTGATCATTAAACTATAGGTTACTGAAAAAGGATGATAGTTTTCTCCTTCACTAGCCCCCTTCCTAGTCTACATAATTCTGACTGCTAATTAAATATTTTTTGCATGATTAAATAATTGGAGTAATGGATATCAGGCATAGCTATCAGAATCTCAATTTACATTGATAGTTCCATTTTTTTCCAACTCCCAAGCTATACACTGTGACAGTTTTCTTTGACTAGTCCTTCTCTCTCATGGTTTTTTACAACACTCTCAGAGGTTTTTCTTGTTATTTCTTTACTGTGCTTAATGAATTTGCATTCTTCTCAGTATTTCCAATGGCATCTCCCTAATTCTGATTTCATCTACCTCAGCACTTTCTAAATTCGGTTTTGTGGAATTGTCATATCCACTGAGATATTAATGAGTGTTCTGGAAAAAAAAAAAAAAGATTTCTAAGGTCAAATAAATTTGGTAAAGCTGCGTATTCTATCACCCCTTGGAGATTCACAGGGTACATTAGTGCTTTGAGAAGTTCTACAATAAAGAAACCTGTTTAATGTTGATTATCCCAGCATTTCTTTAAAGCATTTGACCAATGAATCCTTTTATCATGGAATATCTATCAGTATCTCATGAGACTCTTATTCTGTAGATCAGTGTTTGGAAAACGCTGAGGTAGACCATTAGAAGGGATTCTTAACTGCTTTCTTTTTGTTTATTGTCTGAGTCTCTGCAGTCTACACATTTCATTGAAATAATAATAATTATGAAATAACAGTATGTAGTAGGCATAAAGAAATGGTTACTAAACCTCTGTGGACTAGACTAACTACCTGGAGGAAGAACACAAGTTTAATTAAAATCAAATTATTTACTAAAATATAACATTTGCTAGTTACTTTTAAAATAAGCTCAAGTTAATTTCGAGCAGAGATGTCTATCAAGGAACTATGAGACAAAATATCTAGACAGCTTCTTATAACACATATAAATTCACAGATAATAATTGCTAATAGGGTAAATCAAACCATATTAATTTTGAGCATGGATTCCATAATTTTTATTTGCCTATATCTATATATTATTTTATTTAAAATGATAATACCAGGAAATGTTTTCCATTTTTAAATTCCTGCCCAGAAAAATATTTATTTTTGTGTACTAGAAATTTTAAGGCCATCATAATTTTTACACATTAAATAAAAAGTCTGCATAAATATTATGAAAGTCACATTACGAGTGAGAATGTGTTATTGAGTCTTTAAATCTCCATGAGTATTGCTTTTTCTTTTAAGTTAATGAAAGGAAGCAATAGTCATCATCAAAGCATATATTGTTTAAAAATCAATGAGGGAACTGCCCTCTGTGTTGCTCTTCCACTTTATTTTTTTTTTCCTCTCTGCCTAGAAGCTTAGAAAGAGTCTTTGTTCAGCCTTTAGATGTACAGTCTGGTGTCATGCCTGTTAAGTCCATGATAAAAATGATCTAGATACTGGTCCTTGATGTTTTATATCAGGAAGCTAATTATTGTCTCCCTTTTCAGAGCCTCATTACCCCCAAACAACTTCTCTGTTCTCATGCTTATTTTATTTCTCTTGCCAAGGATAATTGAACATAGTTCTTATTACTTTCCTTAAAGGTGTAAATATAAATTATCAATACATTGTTATTATGGGCTGAGGTAAATGATCTTTCTGGTTTTCCAGAATGTTTTTTACCTTATTTGATCTACCACTTACTTATT
Organism: Halichoerus grypus; assembly: GCF_964656455.1. Taxonomy (NCBI): domain Eukaryota; kingdom Metazoa; phylum Chordata; class Mammalia; order Carnivora; family Phocidae; genus Halichoerus; species Halichoerus grypus. Next base: position 49,034,840 of record NC_135714.1, read on the forward strand.
GGGTGGCATTGATGCACTATATATGAATCTATGTTATTGACAATTTAAAAGGCTCATTACTTTTTTTAAGGAAATAACGTTGATAACTTTTAAAGTTTGGAGCTTCCCAGTAATAACAGTGATGTTCCCCCATCTTACATTTGAAAAGTGACTTACAGGTTTTCAGATGTGCCTTCACATGTATTATTTTATTTGGTCCTTGCAGTAACCCCGTGAAGATTATATACATTATTATTCCATATAAGGGAGGAACAAATTGCGTATTGGAGAGTCAGTTGTATTGTGTTCTCATACACATAGTGTGGAGCTGTATTGTGTTCTCATACACATACACTTTTGGAGCTGGGACTCCAAAGCTAGTTTTCTTATTCCTTTATTCCTGAAGTAGTAACCTGATAAAACTGGATTGATACTGCAGTTTTTGGTTTTATAGGATGGGTTTTGTTTGGCATATACATTTAGGCTTAACATTTATTTCATATGCAGTTCTAAGTTTAACTTTTGTGTGCCTCTTTATAATGAATAAAATGGAAAAAAATAAATAAAATGAACAGAATTCCACTATTAATGCTAATTGCAAATAACGTCTGAGTTGCAATATTCTATAAGCATACGACTTCACATCTTCTAACGGCATAGAAAAGAAACAAGTACTAGTTTCTGAGAAGTAAAAACAGTATACCAGTCAAGAGTTCCTTATAAAGTCTGACCACCTGGGTTTAAATGCACCCCTTTAAGCGCAGTCACGTTGCCCAAGTTACTTAAGACTCATTTTTCTTACCTGTAAAGCAGGCAGCAGTAAGTATTTTCCCTGTAGAGTTGTTTTGCAAATTAAATGGCATAATATGTATAATGCCCTCAAAACAGTGTGTTTACTTAGTGAACACTTGGTCATTTGAGCTGTGAAAAAAATAATGGGATGTAAATTTCAAACAATATAGAGACCACTGGAACATCAAAATGCACAGGCATGAAGGAAAGAGAAAAACGAAAAGGGAGAGAAATGGGGAAATAAGACAGGGTAATTAAAAATAAATGTGGTGAAGGGGTGGAAATCGGAGGGGGAGATGAACCATGAGAGACTATGGACTCTGAGAAACAAACTGAGGGTTCTAGAGGGGAGGGGGGTGGGGGGATGGGTTAGCCTGGTGATGGGTATTAAAGAGGGCACGTACTGAATGGAGCACTGGGTGTTATACGCAAACAATGAACCATGGAACACTACATCAAAAACTAATGATATAATGTATGGTGACTAACATAACATAATAAAATAAAAATAAATAAATAAAAAATAAATAAATGTGGTGAGGCTGCTGTTTCTATTTAGGATGTAGAATGTTTCGAGAGAATGCCCTTCCCAACCTAACCATAAAAACAAGCTGAATAAACAAGATCAGTTATTTTAGCCCATCAAAGAGTCAGGCCCAAAGTAGTTGAATAAATTAAAATCCAAGATTTGACAAACTTCTCCTAGGATATACAGTACTCATGGTTGCTTTCAGTTTTGAGATGTGGGAGGAGGAAGTCACTATAGATGCAGTTTAAAAAAAAAAAAAAAAGCACAGCTGAACTTTGAACATTTTAAATGCCAAATGTGGGCTGGCATAGGAGTTTAGAATTCCTGGGAGTCCAAGATACAAGGAGAATCTTTACTTACTCCCTCTCTCTTCTCCATCTGTCATCACTGACAGCTCATGAAAGAGATTGGAGTGAGAGCAAGAAAACGGAGAAGCTCTGAGGAGCAGGCATACCAAGCGGCAGGAGTGTGGAGAATGAGCGCGCTGCAGTCTGGGCCTTCCAGTGGGGATTCAGTAGAAAGTGGCAGAGATCGTCCCCATCTGAGGTGCAGATGCACAAGGCTGGAGCTTCAGCTGGGGAAGACGTGTGGTGGAGGAAGGCTAGAAGAGCTAAGACTTCCCATGTAGCCTGGTAGTGGTTGAGGGCAACGGGAAAGCTAAAAGAGGACCCCCAGGAGTCTCCACTGTGTGAGTCAGTGTGTGTCTTTCATTAGGGGAGGGAGTGGAGAGTGGAGAGAGAAGTCACAGATGCAGAGCCTGTTAAATGAAGTCTGAAGATGGAGCAGAAGTAGCTGCCAGTCCACTGAAGGCAGAGATGAGAACTGACAGAAACCCCACGGGCGCTCTGGGTCCTTGCTCAAGTCCCAGAAGTGGCCCTGTATCCCAGGGGTGGGCCAAGCAGAGCGGAGACACATCTCTGAGGCATCTGAAGACAAAGTACAACAACTAAGAAAATAAGGCACTTAGAATCCAAGCCTGCTAAAGAAAACGTTCTAATTTTGCTCTCATAATTTAAGCCAGTGGTGAACTGAATTTAATTAAAATGACAACAGAGCCCAAACCCATTGTATTAGTTTGAGCTATGCCATAACAAACAACTAGAAACTGAGGGGCTTAAATAACAGAAATTTATTTCTCAGGATTTTGGAAGCTACAAGTCCTAGGTCAGGGTTTCAGCAGAGTTGGCTGCTGCTGCTGCTGCTGCTGCTGCTGCTGCTTCTTCTTCTTCTTCTTCTTCTTCTTCTTCTTCTTCTTCCTTCTTCCTTCTTCCTTCCTCCTTCTTCCTCCTTCTTCCTCCTTCTTCTTCTTCTTCTTTTTGTTTTTTTTAAGATTTTATTTATTTATTAGAGAGAGAGTACAGGAGCAGGAAGGAGGGGAAGAGGGAGAGAAGCAAGCTCCCGCTGAGCATGGAGCCCGGCAGAGCTCCATCCCAGGACCCTGGGATCCTGACCTGAGCTGAAGGCAGACCCATAACCAACAGAGCCATCCAGGTGCCCAGAGAATTGATTTCATCTGAGGCCTTTTGCCTTGGCTTGTAGATGTCTGTTTTCACTCTCTGTCTTCACATGGTCTTCCTTTTGTGTGTTTATGTGTTTAGATTTCTTTTTCCTATAAGGATAGTAGTCATATTGGATTACGGTCCACCCTCTAATATATCATATAACCTTGATTACCTCTTTAAAGGTAAAGACCCTATTTTCAACCACAGTCATACTGTAAGGTACTAGGAGTTAGGACTTCAACATATGAACTTTGAGGTGATGCAGTTGAGCTCATAACATCTATCTAAGCTATACATTAGGTTGACTCAACCAGCTATACTAACAACCAGTCCAAACAAGGGATGTGCCCTTTTCTGTCTAAATATTATTTATCTCAGTCTATATCGTTCCTTGGCATACAGTGTTACAATAAGAAAATTACAATACACAAAAAAGCAAGAAAATGTGATCCATTGCCAACAGAGGAAAGAGTCTTTAACACCAGATCCAGACATGGTCAAGATGTTGCAGTTATTAGATAGGATTTTTTAAATACCTGTAATAAATATATTAAGGAATTATTTAAAAAGATGGACAACATATATGAAAAAACGGGGAACTTCAAACTGTGAAAAAGAATCAAATGTAAATATCAGAAATGAAAAATACTGCATTGGAAATGAATAATTCTTTTCATGGACTTACCAGTAATCTAACATTTGAAAAGAAATATCAGTGAACCTGGCCAAATGCAAGACAGTAGACATTTTCTAACTTGAAACACAGGGAGAAATATAACAGAGTAACTGATTTCTGTGGGACTATTTTTAATTGGAATCCCAAAAGGAGAAGAGAAAGAGAACGGAAAAAAAATACTTGAATAATAGTTTTCCAAAATTCATGAAAAACATTGACCCACAGATCAAAAAGCCAGAGAACTAAAAGCAGTGTAAATACAAAGAAAAACATACATTGCTTGTCTTAATGAAACTCTGAAAATCAAATGTAAAGAAAATTTGGGAATGCAACCAGAGAAAAAGGACACATTAAATATAAGACAAGTGATATGAATGAGCATCGGTTTCTCATGAGATGCAATGGAAGCCATGAGACTATAGAATGGATATGTCTGTCAACCTTAGAATTAATATTCCACAAAAAATATTTTTCAAAAAAGAAAGTGAAATGAAAACATTTTCCTAAATTTTAAAAAAAGGCAAATTTTTCTCTAAGAGTTCTCCACTACAAGATATGCTTAAAAAAAAAAAAAAAAGATTATTCAGTGAATAACACCAGATATGTAGCTAGTAATCTTTCAGGTGAAGAATACCTCAAAGACTCATATGTTAATAAATATAAAGAGGAACTTATTTTTATAGATGGATATCTATGAAATTTATAGAGAGGCATATATAGGACTATTTCTATGTAATATATGCATGTATATGTTTACATAATATACATACATATTAATCTTTTTAAAGACATTGTTTAAGGGAAAATAATAGCAACATAATATATTTATAGCACATATAGAAGTAAAACATGATAATAACACAAAGGATAGGAGGGTGATCATTAGGAATGTACTGTTGTAAGACTCTTATGTTTCTTTTTTTTTTTAAAGATTTTATTTATTTATTTGACAGAAAGAGACACAGCGAGAGAGGGAACACAAGCAGGGGGAGTGGGAGAGGGAGAAGCAGGCTTCCTCCCGAGCAGGGAGCCCCATGTGGGGCTCAATCCCAGGACCCCGGGATCATGACCTGAGCCGAAGGCACCACCCAGGCACTGGATTCTTATGTCCCTTATGAACTAATTGAATATTTCTTGAAAGTAGAATGTGATAAGTTAAAAATGCATATAGTAATGTTTTAAGCAATAACAACAGTCAACACAGAGAGGCATTGTTCTAAGTTGAATTCTGTCCCTTGCCCCCAAATTCATATGTTTAAGTCCTAACTCCAGTACCTCAGAAGGTGACTTTTTTTGGAAATAGTAATTATGAATATGAAAATATAATTAGTTAAGACAAGGTCATGCTGAAGTACAGTGGGACCCTAATTCAGTGTGACTGGTATCCTTACGTGAAGGAGAAACTGGAACACAAACACACGGAGAATGCCACGTGTAGATGAAGGCAGAGAGCAGGGTGATATTTCAACAAGCCAGGGAACACCAGCGATTGTCAGCAAATCCCCAGAAGCCGCGGGGAAGGCATAGAACAGATAATTCTTTCACAACACTCAGAAGAAACCAATTTTATGGATACCTTCCTCTCGGTCTTCTAGCCTCTAGACCCGTGAGACAGTTCATTTCTGTTGTTTAAGCCACCCGGTTTGCAGTACTTTGTTACAGCAGTCCTAGCAAACTAATCCAGGCACAAATAAAAAGTTAGTAGAAGATAACAGGGAATACTAAAAATACTAGATTTACCCATGCCCAAGAAGGCAGAAAAGAGGAACAGGGAAACAGAATACAGATTGGATGAAATGAACTCAGACACCTAGACAGTAGAATTAAATCCAAATATTTCGATGAATGCATACACTATATATCAATATATATGGGCCAAATAGTCCAATTAAAAGGCAGAAATTGTCAGACTTCATAACTGTTTGCTGTTTTCTCATAAAAATTGATATATATTGACTTAATGACCCAGTAATTCCAATTCTAATATTTATCTATGAAAAATGAAAACAGATATCCACAAAAGTACTTTACAAGATGTTCACACTAGCTTTACTGATAATAGCCTCAAACAGGAAATAGCCTATAGATGTTCATCTATTGGAGAATGGATAAACTGTGGCCTGTTCCTATAATATGAGATTACTCACAAAGAAGAACAAACTATTGATACATGCCACAAAATTAATAATTCTCAAAATCATAGTTGAGTGAAATACACCAGATACCACAAATTATATACTGTATGATTTCTTGGTAATGGAAGTCAGATGAGTTGGTTTTCTTGTGTGCCAGCTGAGTGCGGATTCAGTAGAAAGGCATGTGAGGGAACTGGTGTAATGTAATGGTTTGGGTTAGATGAATCCAAGCATTTGTCAAAACTGATTAAAATATATTTAAGATCTCTTCATTTTATTTATGTAATTTGGAAAATAAATTGGAATAAAAAATACCCCCACATTTCCTTATTCTGGAATGCAGTCTTTTGGGTTTTTTTATTTGTGTGTTTATCATTAGTGGCTGAGGTACACTGTTTTAATCTACTAGTATCCTAGTCCTACAAATAGTATTAATGTTTATACTCTGAGTTTTAGTTTACAGAGTATTCTACATATATAGTATTTTATTCAGACTTCAAAATTACTCTGAGTTAAACAGGAAAGGCTCAGAGTGATTATCTCTAATTTATAAAGGGAATAATGCTACTCATATGTTCATTTATCCAGAATCAGTGAGGTGTTCAGTAGTCAAGACAAATCTTAAGTAACATTATTTTGACTCTGACTGACTTCAGTAAATTTCTTCTACTAGTAGTATGTAAATATAGTTCCTCCCCCCTTCCTCCTCACTTAACTTATTTGCTCTTCTGTCTCATTTAAGTAAAGTAGTTCTATTTAAGCATCCAGGGGCATAAGGCTCCGTGACCTGTTGAATTGACGATTTGTCCGAAGTCATTCACATTGCACTTACATGCCCCTCAATGAAACCAGCTTATTGAAAGCAGCCAGGAGACCAAAGACAAGACTGAGCCTTTTTCCTGTATATATGCACTAGGTTCAGAAGTAGACAGAACTGGGGCGCCTGGGTGGCTCAGTCAGTTAAGCGTCTGCCTTTGGCTCAGGTCATGATCCCAGCGTCCTGGGATTGAGCCCCACATCGGGCTCCCTGCTCAGTGGGGAGCCTGCTTCTCCCTCTCCCACTCCCCCTGCTTGTGCTCCCTCTTTCACTCTTTCTCTCTCTGTCAAATAAATAAATAAAATCTTAAAAAAAAAAAAAGAAGTAGACAGAATCCCAACTCAAAGTATCTTTATACTTTAAGGTAGAAAACCCATTTTTAAACTGTATTTTTCTGTCATCCCCCTTGCCCTACCTCCCCAAGCCTATTAGATGTGTTGTGATGATTATTAAGAGATTTTAGGTCTTTACAACATTCTTAAGAGAAGGATAAGACTTTGGAATGAAGTTTAATGTATTATGTGAGTAATTTAATATCCTAATAATAAAATGATCATGCACATTTTTTTTTTTAATTAGAAGAACTATCTCCCAAAATAGAATTAAACATTACTGCTGTGTTCTGTAATTGGTTATCAAAACCTACATCCTGGTGAGATTTCAAAAAGGACATTCAAGAGTTACATTTGCAACTCAACATAGGAAAGGGTGAATATAAATTAAAATCTCTCTCTGGAAAGTAGGTTTATCATCTAAAATAGGACTGATTCATTAGGGGAATTTATTTTACTCAATTAATAAAATATATTATAATCTCCTGCCAAAGACTCTACCGAAGCAAGTATAAACTGAAGTAGCAGAGAGGTCATAAAATCTCATTAAAAAGGATTTTAAAATTGTAGTCTTGGTAGTGGGTAAAATTAAAGAGAATGAGCCCACACATATTTCTCATTCAGAATTATGCGTTCATAACCCTAATTTTTAAACTTCAGCGATATAGCCGTATTAAATTCTAATTAATATTGACCAACTTTTCACATAATTTTAGTGTCTATCTAGATTTCTCCTTAGTCCTTCATGTTACAGATTGCATGGAAAAACAATGGAGACTGTATCTCACAAAGGCTAACCAAGATTCACACTCATTAAAAGAGAAGGGAATTGTCTGAAGAAATGACTTCTGACTTTCCTGCTGACTGCTGGAATCTAGGGAGTGGCTCAGAGTATAATATCCTTACCTCCCTGAGCAAGAAGTGTTTAGAATAATTAACACCTCTTTTTACTTTCAGCAAACTGACTACTCAGAATCATTTAAACTGCTGTGACCAATAATCCAATTAGAGCAGCCAGAGCTGTTCAACAGCAGAATATGGCCAGAGGAAATAATCGAATATACCTTTATTTTGAGTAGAACAAAGCAAGAAAAAGGTAATGAAGTACCAATACGATGTTTTTAACAGATGTCATCTTTTGAGAGTAAGTTACATAACAGATGATTCTGCCACTGACAGCCTCCAGTGGAGGCAACATTTGCCTCCTGTGGACTGAAGTGAAAAGGTTAATATGCCGCCCCCACCCCAGGAAGATTCCTGTATACATAGTGAGCCACAGTAGCCTTTTTAAGGCATTGTGTGGGATTTTGTGAGCAAACACCTGTTTATTCTCCATGTGACCTTATATTTGTGACACATTTCCATCATCCCTTTTGATTTATTTGTCCATATCCATCTTTTCTCCATGGAATCATTATGTGAGTGTGAAAACTGCTCTTTTGATCTATCTATCTATCTATCTATCTATCTATCTATCTATCTATCATCTATCTATCAGTAATAGTGGTTCCTGGCTCAGGACTTGCCACATATTTAGCAATCAGGTATTTGTGTGTAAAACTTTTTATTAAGAAAATTTTATTGATTTCTACCACTTCATACTTAGAAAAAGAGACCATTTTTAAACATACTTCACACATACTAATCAATAGGATAAATTGTTATTCTTGAGTTCTGCTTGGATAGGCTCTTTATTTTCTTCTAAACAAAAAAAAAATGCTTTGTTTTTCTATGATAAATTTATTTTCCTTTGTGAATTAAGTAGAATTTGACAGAAATTCTGTTTAATTTTCTTCAAATAGTCAATGTTTTGAATTAAATGATACATCTTTCAAAATTTTTGACTTTATTTTTTAAAAGTTTTAGGTTTACAATAAAATTGAGAAGAAGATACATTTCCCCTATACCCCCTGCCCCTACACATGTATAGACTTCCCGGTTATTCACCAGAATCATATATTTTTTACCAAGGAACTTTGACATATCACAATCACCCCAAATCCATAGTATACTTAAGTGTTCACTTTTGGTGTTATATATTCCAAGGATTTGGACAAAAGTATAATGAAATATATCCATCATTATAATATTATACAGAATAGTGCTCCCGTTGGCAGCACATATACTAAAATTGGAACAATACAATATCATACAGAATATTTTCACCTCCCTAAAAATCCTCTGTGCTCTGCCTATTCACCCCTGCCACTGCCCCACATGCCCCCACCTTCTCAATTACTGATCTTTTTTTTTATGTCCATAGTTTTACCTTTCCCAAAATGTTATGTACTTGGAATCATACAGTGTATAATCTCTTTAGATTGAATTCTTTCAAATATAAAGTTCCTCCATGTCTTCTCATTGCTTGATAGTTTGTTTGGTTTTTTTTAGAAGTGAATAATATCTGTTGTCTGGATGTACATGGTTTATTTATCCATTCACCTATTGAAGGCCATCTTGGTTGCTTCTAAGTCTTAGCAGTTATGAATAAAACTGCTATACACACCTGTTTACAGGTTTTCCATGTAACTCATGTAGACATGAGTTTTCAGCTCCTTTGGGTAAATATCAGGGAATGCAATTGCTGAATTTTACGGTAAGAGGATGTTTAGTTTTGTAAGAAGCCACCAAACTATATTCCAAAGTAGTTGTACCATGTTACATTCCCGCCAGCAATGTATGAGAGTTCCTGTGGCTCCAGATCCTTGTTAGCATTTAGTGTTGTCAGCGTTCCACATTTTGGACATTCTAATAGCTGTGTAGTAGTATCTTGTTTTAATATGCATTTCCTCCATGATATATGATGCAGAACATCTTTCATGGGCTTAGTTGCCATCTGTATATCTTCTCTGGTGAGCTGTCTGTTAAGGTCTTTGATCCTCTTTTTAATTGTGTTGTTTTCCCGTTATTGCATTTTAATAGTTCTTTGTATATTTTGGGTAACAGTTCTTATCAGATGTGTCTTTTGCAAATTTTCTTCAAGTCCGTTGACTGTCTTCTCATTCTCTTGACATTGTCTTTGTCAGAGCAGAAGTTTTAAATCTATTTTATTTAATCTAGGATTTTTGTGACTGGCTTTTAATACTTGAGGAATGAAATCCGCATATATTTTTTTCAGTTGAAAATGACCCTTAATGAGTGCTTTTCTCTTCAGCTATGTTGAAATCTCACACATTCCTTTCTTAAGTCACTAAATTAATCAAGTTAAGGATTTGTCTCCATTGTCATTCTTATCAGTCACAGATATTTGTTTTGTATTAGAAATTTTTTGTTTGTTTTTTGTTTTAGGTTTTAAAAAAATATGTTCCTGTGCTGAATAATCTTCTTTCAAGTCTGTGAAGCTAAATCTCTAATAAGCTATGTTTCTATTCTCTAATTAGAACAGTCTACAATATGAGACATTATTGACTTTCACTAATGAACAAGGGAGGAAAATGAGCAAACTGGCATTCATTTCATAGCTGCTATATGCCAGACACTGTTAAGCACTTTACATATATCATTTCAATTACTTCTCATCCCGTCTAGTCATTTAGATATTGTTCCAATTTTATTGATGAGAAAATTGAGGCCTAATGGATCTGGTAATTTTTTTTAATAGTTTTACACCTTAAAAGTACTAGGGACATAGTAAGAACAGTTATCTATGACTTCAGTCTTCCCTTTCCAGTATTCTAGATGCTTTCTTTCCCTCTTTTAAATTCTTCTTTAAATTATAGAAATAATGTTCCCCAATACCAAATCCTAGTCCTTAAAAGTAACCACTTTAACAATCATATTTTAATGCTATATTTACTATATATAAGCAAAGGGGATCTTACTGTATATATTGCTCTGCAATTAGACATTTGAATTTAAAAACACATTTTGGAAGTGCATGATAATAAATATAGTGCTATCTATCTCATTCTTTTTAATAGTTATATGTGGATGTACCATCATTTATTAATGAAAAAAGTCAAGTTCATAAATTTTTATAATATAGTAACAAGATATGTATCCCTCTAGTATTCAGTATTTTATTAATAAGATGCAAGTCTATAATTAATTCATCCTTAGTAGCAGCAACATCTAAATTTGCCAAATAAAAAAATTAAGGCTGTAGTTTTCTCTTTATTCTCAGGATATGTTTATCTTTTACTTTTATGCTTTCAGTCCTTAGTAAATTTATAGGTTGTACTTTGCTTTGCCTTTTTATATTATCCTTTATTTTTTAGAGGTCTTTTATATCTTTTGCTAGATTTATAGTTTATGTACTTTGTAGAAGGGTTTAGCCTTTTGTCACATCTCTTTATTTTAAAGATCTATACTTTTTTAATTTATTTTTTTAGCACTTAGGAAAACACAGAACCTCTTCTGGGCTAATCCTAAAGATGGATTATCTTAACAGTTTACATCCTTGGTTGTTTAAGATGAAAGTTTTAGAGAGAATCCAATCCCCTTTTTTATAGAAGAGAAAATTTCAATGTATCAGTCACACCATTCTTCAACCTGTGAGGAGCTATGTCGGGACCAGAACCAAGCACCCATGGTGTAGCTTCTGTATAAATTATTAGCAAAATAAATTATCTGCAAAATATTGATCTAGTGTGTGTGTGTGTATTTATGCATATGAGTTTATATCTCAGTTTGCTTTCCTGTTACAGTGGTCCATCATATCTTAGGAGGGAATTGTGATTCTTGTTACACTTGAAGTGACAAAGATTTACTGATCTAGTCTTGTCTAGCCTTCACTGTGACCATTTCCAGAATGGGCACTTGGAGTTTGAATTGTAATCCACTGTCTGATTACAAGAGTATTGTTGGGCGCCTGGGTGGCTCAGTTGGTTAAGCGACTGCCTTCAGCTCAGGTCGTAATCCTGGAGTCCTGGGATCGAGTCCCACATCGGGCTCCCTGCTCAGTGGGGAGCCTGCTTCTCCCTCTGACCCTCCGCCCTCTCATGCTCTCTCTCTCTCCGTCTCTCTCTCAAACAAATAAAATTAAAAAAAAAAAAAAAAAAAGAGTATTGTTAACCAGCTAACAGTGTGACAGTAGAGAATCAATTTTAGGGCAACTAAATTTACCAAGAGTAATATAGGCTTTTAATATTTGTCTTGAACAATAGTAAATGTTGCCGTATGTCTTCTTATGTTATCAGGATGTACAATGCAAATTTATTATGCAGGGTAATCAATAAAGTAAAATACCATTTTATAAAGTATAATCAAAATTAAACTTTGAATAGTTCTCTCTTGAAAACTTACGACTTTTTCAAAAAGTAGATTGTAATTATTGTCAATAGATACTCGGTAACATTTGGAAAAAAATGTATTGAGTAGAAGCATATATAAGGGGGCGCCTGGGTGGCTCAGTTGGTTAAGTGTCTGCCTTGGGCTCAGGTCATAATCCCAGGGTCCTGGGATCAAGACTTGCATTGGGCTCCCTGCTCGGCTGGGAGTCTGCCTCACCCTCTTCATCTGTGTCTCCCCCAGCTCATGCTCTCATTCTTATTCTCTCTCCCCCTTCAAATAAATAAATAAAATCTTTTTAAAAAATAATTTAAAAAAAGAAGCAGATATAAGGCTTCCAAGGGTTTTACCTGGGTCAATTTGCAATCATATTACTAAACTCATATTGGCTAAAGTTTTCCCATTGTATATTTTTTGTAACGATATATTGCTAAAACTTAAATATCATTTTTCAATTTTAATGTTTTTGCTACAATTTTTGTTTAAAAAGCTGTGAATACGAACCTTCATGTTTTGGTAATTTTTTTTTTTTTTGTATTTTCTTTTAATATATTTTCAGGTTTTTCTGTTTATTTTTTACATGTTTTTTATTTTTTTATTTTTAAAGATTTTATTTTATTTTATTTTTTTAAAGATTTTATTTATTTATTTGACAGAGAGAGAGATAGCGAGAGCAGGAACACAAGCAGGGGAATGGGAGAGGGAGAAGCAGGCTTCCCCACAGAGCAGGGAGCCCAATGTGGGACTCGATCCCAGGACCCTGGGATCATGACCTGAGGTGAAGGCAGATGCTTAATGACTGAGCCACCCAGGCGCCCCTTAAAGATTTTATTTATTTGACAGAGAGAGACACAGCGACAGAGGGAACACAAGCAGGGGGAGTGGGAGAGGGAGAAGCAGGCTTCCCGCTGAGCAGGGAGACCGATGCAGGGCTCCATCCCAGGACCCTGGGATCATGACCTGAGCCAAAGGCAGATGCTTAACGACTGAGCCATCCAGGCGCCCCCTTTTTTTTTCACATGTTTTTTAATACTATGACCTACATCATTATGAATTGAAGAAAGCTTGACTGCCTGACTACAAGGTCATGATAGAGATCATCCTTCACCTTAACCATAGTGCATAAACTGATTAAAATAAAGTATTAAAATAATGAATGTTAATATGGTTCCTACATTTATATATGAAGTAAGAGTGAACTGGCAAACCCATGCTTATTTTGGGAAATGAATGATAAATAATTTTAGAAACATTATCTTTTGCATATCTTTTTGATTGTCTGCTTAAGAAAAACAAAAGAGAGTAATAGAAAAATAAAGCCAAGGATCAATGGAAGGACAAAGAGATTTAAATAATATGATCAACGCATCATTGTGATTCTTGGACAAAGTGAATTTTTTTTTTTTCTACTAATTTGATAGTTTTAAAACATTGGGAGGAAAGGTTTTAGCTTATGGAGGCACTTTCCATATAAAAATGAGTTTAGAAATCAAAGCAAATCATTAATGTCCATTAGAAAGCAGATCTTTTTTGGATCATATTGCAAGGGTAATTGCAATCCCCAAACAAAGCAAATGGAGTGATGAAAACTGATAAATGTGCACAGTGAATATAAAGCCTTTATACTGTTTCCTAAATCACTAAAATATCACTAAATATATTTATAGTGTTTTTCTAAATCAGTAAAAGATCACTAAATTACTTACATTTCTGTGATCTTAGTTGCTTTATGGGAGCACTTCTTATTACAAAAACCTTATCCAACAATGGCACTTTTGAAAATACATTTCAGTAGTAATGCTTTTAAGATTTGGAATGAAAACTCTTCATAGAGAGACTAGTATTTCTTGTAAGAAGTGCTAAAACATTCACTGAGTAATATTTTTAAAATAAATTACTTTTTAAGATAAATTTTAAGTATTAAAAAATAAAATTTTATTTAAAAAACTTTTTAAAATGTTTATTAAGCCAGAGAAGAGGTAATTGGATTAAGTATGTATATATTTATTTATTTTAACCAGTCTTTCTGACAAAGTCTGTATATGCATATTAATTAATAAAGAATCTATTTAATACCCTCTAACAAAACTGGAAAATTTATAAAACAATTTGTTTTCTGTGTCTTGCCAAGCATCTATGGGATGGCCCAGATAATTTCATCAGAATATTGCAAAATTTTGGAGTTTTTTTTGTTCTGTTTTGTTTTGTTCTTTGTTCTTTTTGTTTGTTTGTTTTTGCTTTTTTCTTTTAGATACCAACATATGCATTGAATGCACAGCTATATAATTAAATTGGGGGAATTTTTTTGTGTGTTATTTAATGATAGAATGCATAAAATTTCACCTTATTTATTTTTTTAACCCAGTCTGAAAGTTAAAGATAGCTATTGATGTTAAAATCAAAATAGAGTGTTCTCTGGATTGACTGATTAAATAAAGCAGGGGACAGCAAGAAAAGGCCCTCATTCCAAATTAGGCCTGTTGTAATACAACTTGTTTATTTGTTTGTCTGTGAAGGCTTTCTTTGTGCAATGATAAGATGCAGTCAGGCCCGAAGGAAACTCAGCTACTGAAGACTCCATTGCAAGAAACTCAAGCCTGACTTAAAACGAGTTTCCAAGAAAATACTCTAACTGAAAAGCCCCTGGTTTAATTGACCCCTGGTCTGTCTTCATCCAGGTGCTCTAGTATGCATCAGAAGTCTGTCTTTCTCCACCTCTCTTGTCCTTTGTGCTGGGCATCATCTTAAGGTATTAGCATATTGGCACCCAGCGGCACCAAGCTTATGTGCTTGACCTTTTAATCTCAGTTTTAGGCTACCAGCAATCTTTTTTTCCAGTTTGTCAGCAAAAATTCCAAGTTCGGACATTATTGATCAGTCACTGTGACCAGTGAGATGAATTAGGTAGACATGGTTGGTGTGCCCAGATGGGTTGAGAATATGAGCAAATGATTCCACAGAGCAAAATCTAGATGCTCTTATAGGGGTAGGTGCTAGGTGAGCAAACACATGTCAACTACATTCAATTAAAATGAAAAGTTGTTCTAGGGAAACTTCAATAATGTACTAATTCCATATACTTAGGATTTCTTGCAGTAATGGTAAAATTTTGAATTTCTCATATTAGGTGCATCTTGGTAATTAGTTAATTTAGAAATTTGAAACATTCAACAAACTTATGGTTTTTTTATATCCTTGAAAATGAAAATTTTCAATCAATGTGACTTTTTTCATTAGAAAAGAATTTATATTTGAACTTTTTCAACAAAAATTTCTCAAAATCACTATAAAATTTAGGTCTAAATACAAACAGGACATGATTCTTATATTCAGCTTGATTCTCTTACTCATTATTATCTATGAGCTGAGTTTTAAGTATTTCCAGATGAATATATAAAATTGTCAATATGGTGTAGGATAAATTATTGACTTGCAAATTAAATATTAAAATGATTTTAACACCTTTGTACTTCTTAGAACTCTGTTCCATGTCATGTTCTACTATTTCCTGAAATAGAAATGATTATGAAATTTGCATTATATAGTAATAAGACCTGAGTCTACTTTAAAGAAAACTTTATTCTTTAATTGTTGTATATGTAAGTATATAGAGAGAAATGGAAAGGGAACAGTGTTTTAAGGATGTCGTTTTTCAAGGAACATGATCTTTCTAAACGAGCTGGCTTTCACTATTATTTGTTGTATGGCTCTCGTCATCAGCACCATTGATACCTAAAAGAAAGTGAGCAGTATTGTACTTACACATACTACATGCCTTGCCTCTTTTAATTCACACAGGAACCCTCTGAAGTGTGGGTGCAATCTCCATTAAAGGAATGAGGAGTTTGAGGCTTAGAGACGTTAAGTAATTTGTATAAAACATAATAGCTGATGTTGGTTGACCCAGGATTCTTTTTTCGGGTTTGCCTAATTTTTAAGCAAATGTTTTTAACTTATGCAAGGATGCCTTCTTACCTCTGTCATGTAATTTTAAAAAGCAATTGTATATACATAAAATCTTCATTAGCAAATGCTTTATGATTGCAGGTAATAGTAATATGTTTCCTTGTGCTTACAATTGAATCAAGTCAGTATTAACTAAGATAAATAAATTTAAATAAAATAAAAAATAGGAAGACATCTTTAAAAAGTGCCTTTACATTAGGAAGAAATTAACCTAAAGTTTGTATTGCTTTTATGCAAATTCCTGTTTTTCCTATTTAGCATTTTTGGCTCGTGATTGAGGTTGTGGGTAGTAGCAACTGAGGCCTTCATTTTTCTCTAGATTGATAGATTCATTCAAAAACTTTCTTAATCAGTGATTTCTATATGCTGACTACTAAGGTAAATTGTGGTATAAAATGGAAAATTAGACCTCTGAATGAGTCAAGTTCCTAAATAAGATTTAGTTTACTTTTCTTTTTATGGAACTCTATAAATATGCAGTTGATTTGAATTTAATTCAATCAAAACAAGTAACATTATCATAGTTTTAGATTTTTAGCAAAAACATGTATTTCCTGTGGATTACTATGATTCTAGATATATTTGGAATATATTTTGCCCACTGATATAAAAAGATAAAAAACAAAACAACTACCTGCTTCCTTGTCGAAGTTGAAATTCAAGATCAGTGGTTCACTTAGGCCCATCTGTTTGGTTTCCTCCAGCGGCTTTTGATGCATTTTTTAAAAGGTTTATTTATTTATTTTAGGGAGAAAGAGATTATAAATAGATAGACAGACAGACAGATAGATAGATAGCACGCACCCAAGAGGGGCAGAGGGAGAGAAAATCTGAAGCAGACTCCATGCTGAGCACAGAGCCTGATGTGGTACTTGATCTCACAACCCTGAGATCAGGACCTGAGCTGAAACCAAGTTGACTTCTTTAATGGACTGCACCACCCATGCGCCCCAATGCATTTTTTTAATCACATGTTTTTGATGTTGAAATAAAGCATTTAATGCTCACTTTATTGCCATAGGGGCATTCATTATTTTAGTGAAACGTACTTTCCATCTTTTGGCAGACAATGTTATAAATTTTATGAATATTCCTTAGTGCTTTCTTTTGGTGCCATCACTCATACATATAACTGTAAGACAGCATCTTAAAATGTTCTTAAAAGGTTAGTATGTATCATTAGTTTAGTTTTTCTATATGAAATTAAACTTATATTGTGACCATTTGCCGACTGGGGAAACAAATTTCAATAAAGTTATATGAATTGGTTGAAACATACAAAAAATGTACTCTGGTACACTTTTTTTTTCTTTTGCGGCATGCAATCAACTCAAGAAGATCTTGAAGATTAGGATAAGCATTCCTTGAAACTTATATCCCTTAATTTTGGAATCTAAATTTGTAAACTGCATGTTACAAATGACTTATAAATGAGTTCTTTAGCTGCCAGGTAAAATGCAAGTCAAGAAAAGGTTTTTCATATTTTTGTCTTACCATTTTGTAGATTCTGGCAAGTTGAGATGTAGTAGTTGTATGCGACTTTCCCAGAGTAGTTCTGTACTGATGTCAAGAAAAGTCAGTGTAGTATGTAGAGAGTTGAAACAATAAATTTCCTAGCTTTATCTACCTTCTCGCCCAGTGTGAACTGTCACACTTGCTAGTTGACCACTAGTTCATGTGCATTTAGACATTTCAGATCCAGTTAGCCATTGCTGCTACTTAATTTTTATCCCCTTCTACTTTCTGTCTTTGCCAAACTTCCACTGGGTTTCTAAGTTGGCTTGCTTTTAATGGCAGTCTTTCAGTATTCTTTTCCCTTTGTAAAAGCAGAAAACAAATCCTTTAGTTTGCAGACACTTGCCAAATGTCTATCCTTTTAATACTTTTTATTTGTAAAATGTGTTTACGTATCAAGTGGATTAAAATGCTTGAAATGTGGTAACCAATAAAAAGCATATGTGTGTTTTTTGTTTTTTTTTCTCCTTTGCTCCTGTCCATTCTTGTACCTTCCTTTTAGGCTTCTCCATTTTCTCTCCATCATTTTTATGTAACTTGCTTCCAGCTAAGAAGCCAAGAGAGTGGCTTTCCCTCAAGCTGACACAAGTATCGTATGGCTCTGTAATTAGACCATAGGGAACGCTGCAGAAAGAAACGGCCACCTTCTTCCCTGCCTGTAGGGACTGTCTGTCATCTCTGCAAAACACTCAAACTTCATAACCCTCAAGAGCTAAATCTACAGACTTTTATATACGCCTTAGGTAAATACATGTTTGTTCATAATCGAGTATGTTCAAAAATATATTGCTAACTGATGGTAACTCAGATCAATACCTGACAGTATGGGAATTTCATTCACATGGGTATTGTTCTCTCTAGAGACTGAGTTCTTTAAAATGGAGTGTAAAAATTCCCATTTAGCACCAAGACTCAAGAAACAAGGTTATCTTTTTTTTTTTTTTTTTTTTTTTTTTAATTCTGTAGCTGACTACTTAGACCATTTCTCGTAATCGCTTTTTTGAGAAATTTGTCTTTCTGGCTAATTTGGAAATGTTTCTTTCTTTGGAAAAAGCACCACCAACAACAAAATCTGATTATATAAATGTGTGTGTGGTGTATTGGAAATTGCTAAATATTTCAGACTATCTGCTAGAAAACCGAAGGATGCATACCTAAGTTATTTATTTTGACATCTGAGATTTAGGTTTATATCTTAATCTCTTTGGTGACAACAATAAACTTCGAAGAGCAGGGGACAGGAGTCTGTTTAACAGTGTTGCCATCTGCCTCTCTTGTCACATTATAGCACAGTCTAGCCAAGCAGTAATTCTTGCTGAGGGACCCTGAAAGTTTACCAACAGCCATTCGGAGCCCCTGTTGTGTACATATCAACACAGAGCCAGTATTTCACTTGTTATTTTCCTCATCTACATCTACTGTACCTTTGCCCCCTCGTGTATTCTCTGTCTTGATGGGTTACACCACCAGCCAACTTCCAGAGCTAGAGTTTTCCTTGGTTCCTTCCTCCTTTCAATTCCTGACATTCCCACCAATTATCAAGACCTTCTAATTTTA
Source organism: Halichoerus grypus (assembly GCF_964656455.1). NCBI lineage: Eukaryota > Metazoa > Chordata > Mammalia > Carnivora > Phocidae > Halichoerus > Halichoerus grypus. Next base: position 49,053,869 of record NC_135714.1, read on the forward strand.
TTACCTTAAATATTTCTTTAATTCAGCCATTTTCTCCATCTCTGTTATGAGATCCCTGTGCGTGTAGGCCTATACTCCATAAATTCATTTTCTATGGAAATGACAGATTAACCTATATCAAAAGCAATAAGAGCTTATTAATTTCTTGCTTGTAACAGATTCCATGATTCCACTTAACCAAGTAGATCAAGTCTAGACTCACTTAAGAAGCAGCTGGACAACCTTTGCATAAATCACGTAATTTTTCAAAGCCTTGGTCTTCTCGCTTACACGTATATACAGCCCTCTTAGGGTCATTGCAAAGATTGCATGCAATCATGTACATAAAGCACTATACACAGTGCTGAGCACAGAGAAGCAATCAATACGTGTTAGCCACTCTCGTTTATGAACATCTTATACAAAATCTCTGTATTTTGAGCCTCTGGTCCCCTCTCTAACCTTTCTCTTGTCAGGCTGTGCCTTCTCCAAGAGCACCAAATAGCTTCTAGCTCTCTACATTGCCATGCTGTTTCAATTCCCTTTTTCTTTTTATTTGTCTGAAATGCTTTTTCTAGTCTCTCATTAATTACACTGAGGTGACTGTTATTCATCTTTTAACACTCAATTCTGACGTCACCTCCTCCCAGAAACCTGCCCTAATACCCTTTCTTCTGTCCAGGTTAGGTATCTGTATTAGTTTTCTAGTGCTGCCGAAACAAAGTACCACAAACCAGGTGTCTTAAAACAACAATGTATTCTCTCACAGTTCTGAAACCCAGCAATACTGAGATAGCAGCAGGATATGCTGCCTCTGAGACTCTGGATAGAATCATTGCTTGTCTCTTCCTGGCTTCTGATGGTGGCGGTCAGTCTTTGGTTCTCCTTGGCTTGCAGCTCCATCAGTCTAATCTCTGCCTCTGTCATAATTTTGTGTTCTCCCTGGGTATCTCTAGCTGTGTCCACATTTTCCTCTTCTTAGAAGGACACTATCTATTGGATTAAGGACCCACCCTACTCCAGTCTGACCTCATCTTCCCTAATTACATCTGCGACAAAGCTAATTCCAAATAAGGTCACGTTATGAGATACTGGGGGGTGAGCACTTAATATATCTTTTCTTTTTTTTCAGAGAGAGAGAGAGAGTGTGTGTGAGTGCTGGGGGTATGGGGGGTGCAGAGGGAAAGAAAGAGAAAGAATCCTACTCAGGCTCCACACCCGACAGGGGGCTCAGTCTCCTGCCCCTGAAATCATGACCTGAATGGAAATCAAGAGTCAGGAGGTTAACCAACTGAGCCACCCAAGCACCCCAAAACATATCCTTTGGGGGGACACAATTAAACTCATAACAGTGACTCTATGTCACCCTATTTCACTGTCATATACCTGTGCATACATACATCTGTCATTGTACTTAATTCATCATAGGTTAATAACCTGTTGGGGTGTGTTTCTCTTCTAATAGATTTCCAGCTCTTCAGAGCATGTGCCATGTCTCATCTATCTTTATTTTCTAGCACAGGACACATAGTAGGCTTTTACTACATGTCAGTTAAATGAACAAATCATTGTTCACTATCTAAAAAAACAGGACTTATAATACAAAAGATTACAAGGATTGATAATGTCACATAATGCTTAACAATCTGATTTTTATAGTCCCATTGCTAAAAAGAGAAAGGAAGTAGGAATACCTTGAATCAGGAACAAAGAGAATTTAGTTCTTTTCCCAGGGTCCTCATTGTTAGTGCAGCCTTGGGGAAATTACTTAATTTCTTCTTGCTTATCTATAAAATACAAATGAAAGAAGTTATAGCTTACAGATTCACTTTCAGGTATTTATATTTTGCATTTTCCACTCTAGAGTCACCCGAGACTTAACTTAATCAGAAAGTAGAGGCTACTTATGGAGAGCCTGATATGTTGTGTTTGGTTTTTAACCTGGAGGAGATGAATGAAGGGTCATGAAAATCAAGTGAAAATTATAAGAAAAGGCAAAACACAGAAGCAATATTGAAGCTGGTTAGGACGGGAGCCTGGAGAAGAGGTGGGGGCGACTCACAGGGCGTGGGGCTGATTGGATGTTGCGAGGGAAGAAGAAGAAAGAGATTCAGGAAGCATTGTTGAATGAATCTGTCGAACACCTTATCAAATGCCAGGTATTGTGCTATAGATGCTAGAATCTAAAATTTCAGACCAGTAGAATGATATTTTTGATAAATACAAGAGGCTCTACATGTCTTTCTCATCATTTTGCATCAATGAGACCTCTGTTGAAGTTACTATACCTTGTAATTATAAAATATTTACATTTCCCTCACTGTTCCCCACTTTATAGTACCTTTGATGTAGGGAAATGAAACTATGTTATGGCTGTTTTACACATGAGTAGAGTAAAACTCAGAAGGATAAGTGGTTTGCTTGCATACTTGTTACATTAAAAACGGACTTTTGATTCAGAATCTTAAAGTAAAGCATGTATTTGTGTAATTTTAATCTTACTTTCTCTGACTATACCCACATATATTCCATTCCCTTAACTACTAAAAATCAACAGATATTTCTTAATCCTTACCTATCTTCGGAGATAGATCTACAGTCCTGTAAAGTCAAAAATACTATGTATTTTTGAAAATGAACATGGTTTTAAAGTGGAGCACAATCCTCCCAAACTAAATGGTTTTCTATTTTTGTCTCTGTTAATCGAGAGCATTTTAATGAAGCTGTTCATGAATAAAATCTAATGGCATAGTGATATAAAGATCCCCATATATTAATAATTTTAGTTAATGGCAATCTGGTGTGAAGGAGGAGAACGGAGGTGCATAGTGCTAAGTGGCTTCTTTCTACTGAACTAACATTTCTAAAATGAATCCTGTTGATCAAAAGTGAAACCATGAAGTTTGGAGGTAGAATGCTTTACTTGATTGCCTGTGAGGTTATTTTATTTTACTTGGAATTCCAAGAGAACGACCTAAAAGAGGCTGGCTGGCTTTCTTTCTTTCTTTCTTTTGAAAACTTATTTTATTTTTTACCTTTTTAATTATTTAATTCTTACTATTTTTAATTAATTGTCATATATCCTCAATTCAGTAACCCAACATTTATTGAGTACCTACACCATCTCAGGTTCTATGTTGTGTTGTCCTGTATATTATTGCTTTTAAGCCTCAAAATATAATTACAGATTGTAATTACAAATAAACAGAAATTGAGGTCCTAAGAGGCTATGTATCTTGTGTTGTTTTTCATAATAGTATCAGTTCAAATGTAGGTTCTTAGTTTAATTCTAGGATACTTTCTATATCACTAATGGTATCTCACCTTTTTGAGTATCTTAAAATTATTTCACATTTCAAGCATTGTCAATAACCTAGATACTTCGTATATTTTGCATATTTTCCAAAATGTGTATATAATCCATTGTGAATAATACAATATAAATCCATTTAACAATAGTAAGGATAAAATGATTGCTTTCCTTACAGACTTTTTCTTTCTTTTATTTTTTAAAGATTTATTTATTTATTTTTAGAGAGAAAGAGAGAGAGAGAGCAAGTGCTCGAGTGTGGGAGAGGCAGAGGGAGAGGGAGAGATTGAATCTCCAGCAGACTCCCTGCTGAGCATGGAGCCTGACCCGGCTGGGTCTCACAACCTATCCCCCCACCCCCATCCCCACTCCTGTCCCTGTTCCCCCCATCATGACCTGAGCTGAAACTAAGAGTTGGTTGCTCAACTGACTGAGTAACCCAGGTACCCCTCATTACAGACTTTTTCAATTAAAAATAAATAAGTAAAACTGCAACTACTATTCTGTAGTAGAATTGTATTTTTTCTTAAAAAAGGAGGGACTATATTTTCTTTAAAAAAACAAAAAAGGACTGTGTTTTTGAAAAGATAGTTTTCCATCAGAGCATTCTACTAATTTATGTGTTAGAATATATATAAATAATGAAGAGTCTAATACATAGTAGGCACATAACAGATATTCATAAAAAACTTTATTTTTTTTCTTTTTTTTAAGATTTATTTGTTTTAGGGAGAGAATGTGAATGGGGGGGAGGGGCAGAGGGAGAGAGACTGAGAGAGTGCCAAGCAGATTCCCTGCTGAGCACAGAGCCAGACCCAGGGCTCCATTCAAGGCTCGCTCCCAGGACCCTGAGATCATGGCCTGAGCTGAAATCAAGAGTCAGATGCTTAACCGACTGAGACACCCAGGCACCCTTTTAGTTTTTATCCTGTGTTTGTTAGTTATCAGAAATATTTATGAAACTTTGTTTCTCTAAAGGAAACAATCCTTAAAGAACAATGTAATGACTATTGAATAATATTGATACTGATTTTAGCTCTCAAGTTTAAGGCAGAAAGGAATGATTGTGTGTATTTCATTATAAACTCTTCTAGATTGAGGCATTAGGCATTCCATACATATTTTATTTATATTTCATATTTGTGATTCTATAATCATAAAGGAAACTAATAAAACATAAAATTGTTTCATCTTGTTTTGGTTTAGTAATGCAAAGTTCTTCTACTTAAAGTTCAAACTGTATAAAATATTCATTAAATATCTATTCTATTTTTTTAGTTTTTCAAAATACATTGAAAATATCAATGATATTACAAAATATAATGTAATGAACAAATGGGTATGCATTACCCAACTTTTAAAAATGAAATATATCAGAGATGCCTGGGTAGCTCAGTTGGTTGAGCATCTGCTTTGGCTCAAGTCACGATCCCAGGGTCCTGGGATTGTGTCCTGCATCAGGCTCTTTGCTCAGCGGGGAGCCTGCTTTTCCCTCTGCCTGCCTCTCTCTCTCTCTCTCTGACAAATAAATAAATAAAATCTAAAAATAAAATAACATAAAATAAAATAGAATTAAATTGAATTAAAATAAAGTGTATCTATGGAGTTGAAGGCTTCTGGGTACCCTTGACCCTGGGTACCCATGGTGTGCTCCTTCTCCTTACTGTCTCTACTTGGGGGGATCCCCATCCGATTTGTGTTCATATCTCTAAGCAAATACAGATCTGCATTTTTACATTTAATATAGACCGCCTATAAGATATCTGCTTCTATATTTTATTATTTCTGCTATTAATAATTCCTGAAACAAATTTATAATATCATCTGTATCTGTTTCAGCTGCCAATTTTCAGTTATTGAAAATGGCAATGAAGAAAATAAATACATTATATTTACCCAAGTGTTGCTTATTCTCTTTAAAAATAGTTGTGATACCAGATTTTTTCCCCTTTTCTCTTCCACCACAAACCTTAAATTGGTGGGTTTCTCAACCATGCATAAATTATGGGGCATATGTCCTAGATAATTCATTCTGTTGGGTTGAGTATTATAACCCCACTTGCCTATATTTCTCTAAGGTATGGAATACGTCCACAACTCTGACAAAGACAAATATAAAACACTCCTGAAGACATTATCTGTCTTCATGATAAAATGTCATAAGTTGTCATCAGTTATTCTAAGATGGATCAACTAACACTGTTATCATTTTAAGGCTGTTAGCAAACTGTAATAGAGTTTATCCAGTTGTGAATGATATATACTAGCTCTCTGGATATTTGGCAGGGTTGGTTTCCATTGTGCCAGAATTCTGAGGTGACTTACACCTGTTCATTTTCTCTGGAAAAAGGCTGTATCTCATTTCAGTACCAAAAATAATTATAGTGGTTTAAAGATAGAGAGATGTGCAGCAAATATAGGAGAAACTTTGAGGGAAATTAACAAAAAAATAACTTCTATGAAAGCTGCATTGTGCCGATGTTACTATGTAAAATTTTAAGAGTTAAAAGGCTATCAAAATATGAAGTAGTCAATATGGATAATCCTGAAAGAGTTCTCATTCTCTTTAAATTTTAAATATGCTTTGGAATGATCATGAAATAACAAATGTTCATTCTATTTTAAAAAGGACATAGGGCACCTGGGTGGCCCAGTCAGTTAAGTCTCTGACTCTTTTTTTTTTTTTCCTTAAGATTTTATGTATTTATTTGACAGAGAGAAAGAGAGAGAGCACACAAGCAGGAGGAGTGGCAGGCAGAGGGAGAGGGAGAAGCAGGCTCCCCGCTGAGCAAGGAGCCCGATGCAGGGCTCGAACCCAGGACCCTGGGATCATGACCTGAGCTGAAGGCAGACATTCAATCAAATGAGCCACCCAGGTGCCCCCAGTCTCTGACTTTTGATCTCAGCTCAGGTCTTGATCTCAGGGTCATGAGTTTGAGCCCGTGATGGGCTCCATGCTAGGTGTGGAGCCTACTTAAAAAATAAATAAATAAAAATTAAAAGGAGAAAAACTGTTAAGGAGTGAAAAGTCACAATTATCCTACATTTCAGTGGTAATTGCTGTTGCTACAAGTCCTTCAGAGCTATTCTCTACATTTATACATGCATAAAGTTGTAAAACTGTTTTTTAATATTTTCCTTTTAAATTTTACTATGAAGGCTTTTCTCAGGCTAGTAAAAGAAGAGTTACTTCATATTTTTTTTTCTTTTTTAAAGTATTTATTTAAAGTCCAGTTAGTTAAGATACAATGTTATATTAATTTCCTATGTACAATATAGTGATTCATCACTTCCATACATCACCTGGTGCTCATCACAAGTGCCCTCATTGATCCCCATCACCTGTTTATCCCATCCCCCCCCCCACCTCCCCTCTGGTAACCATCAGTTTGTTCTCTAGAGTTAAGGGTCTGTTTCTTGGTTTGCCCCTCTCTCTCTTTTTTCCCTTTGCTCATTTGTTTTGCTTCTTAAATTCCACATATGAGTGAAATCATATGGTATTTGGCTAAGTAATATTCTATTGTGTGTGTATATATCTATATATCTATATCTATATCTATATATCACATCGTCTTTATCCATTCATCAATTGATGGACACTTGGACTATTTCCATATCTTGGCTATTGTGGGTAATGCTGCTATAAACATCGAGGTGCATGTACCACTTTGAATTAATATTTTTGTATTCTTTGGGTAAATAATAGTGCAATTCCTGGATTGTAGGGTATTTTTATTTTTAGCTTTTTGAGGAACCTCCATGCTGTTTTCCAGAGTGGCTGCACCAGTTTGCATTCCCACCAACAGTGCAAGAAGGTTCCCTTTTCTCTGCATCCTCGCCAACATCTGTTGTTTCTTGTGTTGTTGATTTTAGCCATTCTGACAGGTGTGAATTGATATCTCATTGTGGTTTTGATTTGCATTTCCCTGATGATGAGTGATGTTGAGCATATTTTTATAGTCTGTTGGCCATCTGTATGTCTTTGGAAAAATGTCTATTCATGTCTTCTGCCCATTTTTTAATTGGATTATTTGTTTTTTGGGTGTTGAGTTTTATAAGTTCTTTTCTATATTTTGGATACTAACTCTTTATCAGATATGTCATTTGCAAATATGTTCTCCCATTCCAAAGGTTGCCTTTTAGTTTTGTTGATTGTTTCCTTCTCTGAAGGAGAAGGTGAGAAGCTTTTTATTTTGATGTAGTCCCAATAGTTTATTTTGTTTTTTCCCTTACCTCAGATGAGCAGTCTAGGAATAAGTTGCTGCCTGTGCTCTCTACTAGGGTTTTTATGGTTTCAGGTCTCACATTTAGGTCTTAAATCCATTTTGAATTTATTTTTGTCAATGGTGTAAAATGGTCCAGTTTTCCCAACACCATTTGTTGAAGAGACATTCTTTTTCCCATTGGATATTCTTTTCTGCTTTGTCAAAGGTTAATTAACCATGTAATTGTGGGCTTATTTCTGGGTTTTCTAGTCTGTTCCATTGATCTGTGTCTATTTTTTTGTCCGTACCATACTGTTTTGATTACTATAGCTTTGTAATATAACTTGAGGTCCAGAATTGTGGTGCCTCCAGCTTTGCTTTTCTTCTTTAAGATTGCTCTGGCTATTTGGGTCTTTTATGGTTCCATGCACATTTTAGGATTGTTTGTTCTAGCTCTGTGAAAAATGTTATTGGTGTTTTGATAGTTGTTGCGTTAAATGTGTAGATTGCTTTGGGTAGTATAGACATTTTAACAATATTTGTTCTTCCAGTCCATGAGCATGGAATGTCTTTCCATTTCATTGTGTCATCTTCAATTTCTTTGCATCAGTATTTTATAGTTCTCAGAGTACAGGTTTTTCGCCTCTTTGGTTTGGTTCATTCCTAGGTACCTTATTGTTTTTGATGCAATTATAAATGGGATTGATTCCTTAATTTCTCTTTCTGCTGCTTCATTATTGGTGTATAGAAATGCAACAGATTTCTGTACATTGATTTTATATCCTGTGACTTTACTAAATTCGTTTATCAGTTCTAGCAGTTCTTTGGTGGAGTCTTTCAGGTTTTCTGTATATAGTATCGTGTCATCTGCGAATAGTGATAGTTTGACTTCTTCCTTGTCAATTTGGATGTCTTTTATTTCTTTTTGTTGTCTGATTGCTGTGGCTAAGACTTCCAGTATTATGTCGAATAATTCAAGTGGTAAGAGTGGACATCCCTGTCTTGTTCTTGACTAAAGAGCAAAAGCTCTCAGTTTTTCCCCATTGAGGATGATATTAGCTGTGGGTTTTTCATATAAGGCCTTTATTATATCGTATATTCCTCTAACCCTACTTTTTTGAGGGTTTTTATCATACATGGATGTTGCACTTTGTCAAATGTTTTTCTGCATCTATTGAAAGGATCATATGGTTCTTATCCTTTCTTTTATTAATATGATGTACCACATTGATTTGAGAATATTGAACCACCTTTTCAACCCAGGAATAAATCCCACTTGATCGTGGTGAATAATTTTTTTAATGTTTTGTTGGATTTGGTTTGCTAGTACTTTGTTGAGGATTTTTGCATCTATGTTCATCAGAAATATTGGCCTATAGTTCTCTTTTTTGTGGTATCTTTATCTGGTTTTGATATCAGGGTAATGCTGGCCTCATCATTTTTAATTACTGTCTAGCATCCCATAATAGGGATGCATTTTAATGTATTTAACCAGACTCATACATTAAAATACTTATATAATATACTTTCAAAGTAAAATACTGTGTTTAAATTAAAAAAAAAAATACTTTATATGTCTCTTTTTTTAGTGACTGTGCTACAAACTTTATAATGTCTTAAATATGAGGTGTTTTTCATTAGAGAAGGAAACTTGAGAGAATGGTATGACAGATACTGCTGTTCGCCTACCACAGATCCATTCTCTAACCACTCTTCCCTCTTCCTCACCAACAAAATCCTGATTTGTTCATTTTCCTGTAAGGAGTGAGGTCCTTCAGAGGAACCTGGGTACCTCTCTGGCCCCATGATGGTGAACTTTCACTGGGCAAAATCAGTCATGTGGGTGCCACTCCCCTTGCACGATTGTTTTAAGCACAGGCATGTTGACATAGGCATAGACTTTGGCTCCTTTTGGCCAGTGTTCTCTACGGATTTTCTGCTGAGTGGCTTATGTGTAGAACATCCTCACTATTAAAATGAGACACAAGATAGGACTTGACTTTTCTGGATTGTATTATCTCTGTGTAATATCTGCAGATGCAATGGCAATCTTAGGACCATATGACAAAAACCAAGAGAATTTCATAGAATTCAAGCCATGGTCATGACTTTCTTAAATCTCTGAAGTAATCAACTTGTAACAAACCCATCTTCCAATTTTTAATATGTGAGATGTTGCAATCCTTATTTTTAAGCCACTTTTATTTATGTTTATTTTTTTTTTTTTCAGCTAAAGCATTTTGATACAAAGAAATGTCATAGCATTTCTCTTATATGTATTGCTTTCTGGGGATAGTATAAATCGAAGCAGGTAGGATATATGCTTGACATGTGTCTTTATCTGAGGTCATGACTGGAATTAATATAACAGAGTCAGTCTAACAAGCCCTGGTACCAGAAGTGAGAGATGAAACACCTGAGAGGAACCCATGAAAATTATCGGTCTTCAGTCACTGGCATATGTGGACTTTCTTTCCTAGTTATTGTGTACCATGTCTGTTATACTATACTTACAAAGTATGAAGACAACTAAAATTATTTTTATGTAATATAAAAAAAAAACCTTACTACTGCATTATTAAAAAAAATATATATGAGGACAGAGTTAGACAGAAAACGTCATTTCCCTTTGTTGTGTTCCTGCTTTGGAAGTCTTCTTTTTTTAATTAATTTATTTGAGAGAGAGAGAGAGAACACAAACTGGGGGGAGAGGCAGAGGCAGAGGGAGAAGCAGACTCCCCGTTAAGCAGGGAGCCCGATGTGGGGCTCGATCCCAGGACCCTGAGATCATGACCCAAGCCAAAGGCAGATACTTAACTGACTGAGCCACCCAGGTGCCCCTGGAAATCTTATTTTTAATATATAAATGTTGTATATACTGTATGCATGCATGCATGTGTGCATACTCACACATGCGGGTTTTCATTTAGGACTTTTTTAAAAGCAAATGTGAGGAAGCCAAAGGCATTTTTCCCTGCTCATCTTATTGTTCCTTTTATAGGCTTTCATGTTAACTGACTTCGGTATCCAATGTTAGAAAAATTCCTTTTTCTTTATAATTCTCTTTCTGAAATTTTTATTTTATTTGTTTTATTTTTCTCATATATAAATAGTTTGATTTGGAAATGCCACATATTAAAAAAAAAGATTTAACTAAATGGCTCAGTGTAACATTCCTCATCTTAGCCCAGTCATGCAGACAAGACATTTTTGTAGCTCACAGAAGAAAAGAATGCCTTGCAACAATTTCATGAGGGATAATGAAGTAAGTCTGTCTCTGACTTAAAAAAAAAAAAAGAGTAAAATAACATAAGTAGTCCTGGAAAATAGATGCATCAATATCCTCATAGCTCTCAGTAAAGTGGACATTGTTTTCACTTAAGAAAAACATGCATATAACATATATGCCTATAAAATATTGCTCCTTTTTATTTAGGAGAAAACGAGCAATACCTCTATTTGCCATTCTTTCAGATAACTAATGCAGACACGCACTGATTTATTTTGTTAACCATGCATTGCCGATAAAGAATGTTCAGCTCTAAAATGCTGCCATACGTAGGTGGTAATAAACCAATACTGATGGAATGCTAGTTATTTTTAAATGAGAAGTTTCTTTATAATTTTACATTGTTATAGCATTCCCATTGTTATAGCATTCAACTACTAGAAGATTACAGCTTAGAAATCATTGGTACAGAACTCAGGACTGAAATGTTTTTCCAAACATTGTTTATGAATATGTTAATTTTACAAGCACATATGTTAATTTTACAAGCACATTTCCATTTATTTTGGATGTACGCTTCTATGAATTGTACTCGTGTGTCTGACATAGCTAATCATTTTATTTTTGGAATGGGCTCCATCAATATTCTATGGATGTTGACGATTATGATAGTTTGTTCTATCAAATATTACTCAGAGATATGTGGAATACTGGGAACTTGGACTTCTTTGCAAGATTACCACATTTTGAAATATATTTCTGTGTTTTAGAGTATCATTAAGTCAGATTGAAAAATTCAAAGGTTCAGGGCGCCTGGGTGGCTCAGTTGGTTAAGCGACTGCCTTCGGCTCAGGTCATGATCCTGGAGTCCCGGGATCGAGTCCCGCATCGGGCTCCCTGCTCGGCAGGGAGTCTGCTTCTCCCTCTGACCCTCCCCCCTCTCATGCTCTCTCTATCTCATTCTCTCTCAATTGAATAAATAAAATCTTTAAAAAAAAAAAAAAAGAAAAGAAAAATTCAAAGGTTCATAAATTTGTAAATTTGTATTGTAGTAAGGGAATCTGAAAAGGTTTTTATTTTTTTTAAGTTGCCACTGGAAATGTTGAGAATTACCATTTTAAATTGGGTTTTGTCAAAATAAAATTATTTCAGTCTATAAACATGAAATAGTCATTTTTAATTTATTTATAGAGTGGTATTAATAACACAGAAACATAAATTCAATTTAATATGTATCAGTGGGTTTCATTAACAATTTCTTAATGTTTGATAGTTCATATTTTATAAGGTTTTATGTAGGTGCAAAGTGAAACCATATTCCAGTTTCTATAAAATACTTTAAAATTTACATTTATTTGTCAGGTAAATATAGCTCAATTTCCCATATCTAATCCTTATAATTTAAGAGTGTTACTTTATATGGCTAAAGGAACTTTACGTAAGTGCTGAAATTAAGGCTCTTGTGATGGGCAGATTATCCTGGATTATGGAGGTGGGCCTTAAATATAATCACAGGGGTCTTTATAGGGAAGCAAGCAGATCAAATAAAGAAGAAGGTGATGTCATGTCAAAGTGAGAAAAGGTTACTGTGATGTGGGACCCAAGCCAAAGAATGAGGGGACAGCCTCTAGAAACTGGAAAAAAGCAAGGGAACAGATTCTCTACAGACCCTGCACGTGGCACCAATCCTGCCAACACCTTGGTTTTAGGCATGTAAGACTCATTTTGGATTTCTGATGTCCAGACCTCTAAGAGAATAGCTCTGCATTATTTTAAGCTGTTAAATTTGTCCCAGGAGCAGCAAGAAAACTAATACAGCATCCTAGTTTCTGCACTCCTCACTAATCACTTTGGTAATGTTTTTACTTGCTTGTATCAAATTACATTTTTTTAATATAAAGGAATGTTTGTGAAATTACATGTAAAAGAATGTAGAAAAAGGGATGCCTGTGTGGCTCAGTTGGTTAAGCGTCTGCTTTCGGCTCAGGTCATGATCCCAGGGACCTGGGACTGAGTCCCACATCGGGATCCTTGCTCGACAGGGAGCTTGCTTCTCCCTCTGCCGGCCGCTCCCCCTGCTTGTGCTCTCTCTCTCTCTCTGACAAATAAATAAATAAAATCTTAAAAAGAAAGAAAGGATGTAGAAAAAGAGAGACTTGAGGTTGGACAATTACCTTGTGAAACATAGAATGTAGTTTTCATATCTTAAATTGCCACTTAAATTAAAAGTAGACAACATTGCCAAACTCCTTTGCAAATACTTAGGTGTATAGCTACAATATAAAAATGATTTTTTTTTTTTTTTAAGATTTTATCTATTCATTTGGCAAAGGGAGACACAGCGAGAGAGGGAACACAAGCAGGAGAAGTGGGAGAGGGAGAAGCAGGCCTCCCATGGAGCAGGGAGCCCGATGAGGGGCTCGATCCCAGGACCCCGGGACCACGACCCGAGCTGAAGGCAGACGCTTAACGACTGAGCCACCCAGGCGCCCTGATTTTTTTTTTTTTTTTTAGAGAGGGAGAGAAAATGGGGAAGAGGGGCAGAGGGAGACAGAATCTTAAGCAGGCTCCATGTCCAGCAGGGAGCCTGACACAGGGCCAATCTCACAACCCTGAGAGCATAACTTGAGCTGAAATCAGAGTCGGGAGCTTAACTGACTAAGCCACCCAGGCACCCTGAATTTTTTTTTTAATGATGATGATTGATTTTTTTTCTCTGATTACTTATTTCTCTTACCATTTGAATAAGATCTAGATGATTTCTTTATGACATGTATTTGTATATGTATGTATATATGTGTATATATATGTATATATGACATATATATGTGTGTGTGTGTATATATATATATATATATATATATATATATATATATTCATATTCTGCCATGAAATAGTTGCCTTCTCCTTCCCAGGGTTCTAAGTCCAAAACGAACGCCAGATCAGCAGGTCTCTGACAGGCAGAGAAAAATAAGGAAAGTATAAAAAAGTTGTTCTGTTGATTGACATTGAACAAATTACTGCTTTTATTTATTAATTTTTTTTAGAGAGAGAGAGGGAGGGGGGCAGGGCAGGGCAGAGGAGAGGGAAAGAGAGAATCTGAAGCAGGCTCCAGGACCCTGAGATCATGACTGAAGCCGAAATCAAGAGTCGGGCACTTAAGTGACTGAGCCACCCAGGTGTCCCAAAATACTACTTTTTTTTATATTGCTGTATTTTATCATGAAAATTTAAAATCTTCAGTTACTCTGATTACCTAACCTGTTTTCAGATTTTAAACATTAGAATATTATGATGGTGGTGCTTTTTTTTTTTTTTGCATAAACATATCTTTAAAACATTATATTTACATTAAAAGTAAACAATGAAAAATTCTGAGTTTAAGGTACATGAGAACATTTGATTATTTTATTTCACATTTATCATCTATAATATTTTAGAATGAATTTAACAATTTTGACATCACTATAAATGTATATAAAAGTACTCTTACTGGTGTAAGTTGTTTATTGTTCAATAAGCTTTCATCAAAAGTATAGTTAATTTCATTTTTATTTATAGTAACTGAAGTCATTGAAAAAAGAAGATAGAACCATTAAATTTCTGTTTTTGAAATGTAGTCTTTAAACAATCAATATTAGAATATATAATATACAAGAATAATATTCTAGAGATTATCTACCTTTCTCCCTGATTTTTAAGAATCTTAACTTATAAAGAACATTTAATATGGAATTATTAATAAAATATGGAATTATTTTGAAAAGTTAATGTTTTAAATGCAGAACAGTGATGCTAATGACTGCAAATATATTATTGGTATAGCATGTTTTGGTTTATATACCTCTTCACATACACTATCTCATTAGTTGAAAGGCTTATTTGACTTATTTCTGGTTAACATTGAGTAAGATATTTGAGACTCACAAAGGTGTCTAATGTTTACAGCAAATGATCACTTAATTTTCTTATATATACAAAAATAATTAGTATTTTTATAACTTAAATAATGTGTAATATGGAAACTGGTTGGTGCACATGTCTAGATAGATAAGTGGATAGGTGGATTATTATAGTGTTCATATTATATTTTTTAGTCTATACAGACAATAACCATTTGAAATCTCTGATTCAAGACCACTTTCTGTGCAACTAACACTTACATAATTGTAAATTTTAACCTTCGCGCCCAACTCATAAATTACTAGAAATCTGTCTGTTGATATAAAACATTGATTGTTTAAATAATAAAAGATGTGTTAGTTGCCCTTCTATATCAGAATATTACAAGAATACACACAACTTCTAAATGAATTTTATTATTTGAACTGTAGTAATTAGAATAAAATGCTGATAATAGGGTGTAAAACAACAGTAGACGAAGAAAGAAAGCAATACATATATATATATATGTAATATATATATTTCAAATTTGCCATGACTTAATGACTGCAGATCAGAAATATTACTTTTACAGAATATTTACATTTTACTAAATTTCATGGTGTATACTTCTTTTATTAATTATTTCTACTTCAAATGTATTCCTGATAACTTTCTTTGACAAATTACAGAAATAACTATAAGTTTTTATATATGCTCATTTTATAAACACCTGAGATTGATTTATGAGGTTTTTTTTTTTCAAGGCATGATGTGAAAATCGTATACCTTAACTGCAAAGAAACATGTATTTTAACTTGAGACATCTCCTTCAAGAAGTTTTCTTTGTAAAAGAGAAGTGCTATTTTTTGAAAGTCTGAGTACACTAACATGGCAAGGTGCCTACTTACAGCATATCTGTGAGAACAGCCATATTTACACTAATGTTATTATACAGATGTCTAATAACCACCCTCAGACATTAAATCCACACAAGAGAACTTTAGGGACATGTTGATCCTCAGCATTAACTGTTATGCTAAGTTGCCGGATAAGTATGGACTATTGACTTTTATTAATCTTCCACTGATCGCGCAGAATATATTTTTCAGCTTACAACATTCACTAATGAATCAATTTTAATTTAGGGACTAAATAAAATCTTCATTAAGGCCAACAAATGGTAGCCTCCAGTAAACACAAAGCATTTTCACAGTAAATCAAACTGAGGTCTGCCGTTGATGCTCCTTATCCTTCCAGTATCAGGGAAGGATACAGGAGTATAAGGTCATATCAGAGAATGAAGCATCTCGTCAAGAAGGCATAATGGAAAATTCTAGCTGTAAGGTACTATATTTCTGAGATGAATAAACAACATAAAACAGAGGATAACTATAGAACGTCTCATCCTATACCCTTAGTGACAATATTATAGTTGGAAAAAAACATTGTTTTTTTTATAGAAGTATCTACCTCTCAATAAATTATCAAATCTAGACAATTTCTAGGTAAAATTTACCTTAGCAAAGCCATTCTGAACTTGGGTGTCTTTTGCAACATAAGAATCAATTTCATTATATGTATATTTACCCATGATTAAGTCTGCACAGCCCAGATTTGTTTAGCCCAATTGCCACAAAAGATGCATAGATTATATTTCTATCTCAGTAGTGGCTTTTGATTATTCTCTTTGGAGATTTAAAGTTACTTTAAATTATAGGATATTGGCATTTGTGAACAGCAATCTGTGAGGTTAGTGTAATTATTTGACTGAACACAGGAACATGAGCATCAATACTTAAAAATGGTTTAACTTATGGTGTTAGTAATATATCAATTTATATAAATTAAATTTAGGTATATTTTAATATTCAAATATTAAATTTTTATTGATTTTTTTTTAGGTTTGGCTAAAAGCTTTTCCACATCATATTTTCACTGCCTTTAAAATAGATGTCATGATAATCAGCGAATTTATTTTACAATTTCTAATAAAACTGGTCATATTTTCTCAGTTTTTTTTTTTTTTTTTAAATAATGGTAGTGAGTGATTCCTACCAAACAATCCTTACCTGTGTTCACATTGGCAATATCCTAAGGACCAGTTAGTGTTGCTTAAGCAGTATTTAACTTCTAACTCAAAATCGTACCATTTTCATTGAAATATTAAATTTGTTAGTAGGAGTAAACCAGGTGAATTGATTTTTATTTCCAGTTTTTTTAAGTGTACTACAGATATTTCCTTCATAAGTCTAAAATTCTAAATTGACCAAAACCTTATGTAAAATCTTTGTAACAAGAACCAAATTAATACTGGTGTTAATAATGATTTAACTTCCCATAAATTTCTTATTTCTTCTTTTCTTTTGACTTCAGGTGCAATAACAGAACGCAGTGTGCAGTGGTGGCAGGTCCTGATGTTTTTCCAGACCCGTGTCCAGGAACCTATAAATACCTTGAAGTGCAGTATGAATGTGTCCCTTACAGTATGTATATTCCTGTTCTTTTCTTGTGAAAAAACTTTAAGCTTTGTTTTGCATGCATTGACAAAGTATTCTCTGTGAAAGCATAAGAATTATCATATATTTTTTTACATAATTTTTAAGGACTGGCTAATTAGAATTTTTCAGGATCATATATCTGCCCACCATTGGAATAATTAGATGTTGCCTGCATGATTCTGCAGCATTCATTTTGACTATACATTTCTGTATATCAATACTTATTCTAAAATTTTTCTTAATGCAAGAATATAAAATTTTTAGAAAAAATTTGAAATGAATGGTATGCCAATACTGCATCCCTCTAGGTCCAAGCAAACAGGAAGTGAAAATGAATAATATACTTACATATTATATTATATAAATATTATATATATATATAATATATAGGCATATATATTATATAATGCTTTATATTATATTTTTATAGTGGCATAGAAATTGATAAACTTTGAGTTTAATAGAAGCAATTATATCTAATCTACAAGTGCTGTCAACATTTTGAGGATGAGAAATATATTCATCCAGAAGGAACAAACTGAAAAGAAAATACAAAAATTACATGAACTAAAGCTCTCTTCAGAATTTATCTCTTACAGCCTCAAGAAGTTTGTCTTTGCAACTTTTATGTCAGATATGGTATATGCCAACCATATATTTTTTCTTCAGGAATAATGAAGAATCAAACAATCAAAACTGGAACATTTTTCTGACTTTTCTACCCAAAGGAAGAATCACCATTTCATAAAAATATTTTTGATCTATTAATTATTCATGGGATTCCTTAGTGAAGATCACTCGGGAAATCCTGCATTCTCACATTTAGATATTCAGTTCATCCCCAAAGTAGAAAACACCTGGGATCACAAATAAATCCCAGGTTCCCACTTCCTTTGACATCTCCGAAGTGAAGTATCTGGAGATCAGCCAGTTTGCTGTGCCAAGAAATAGTTCAAAGCTTGCCTCATTTCTGCTTATTTAAGAAGCAGCACATTACTCATAAACTGTAAGTGTGCATAATCCAATAATAGAGAGCAATTTGGCCAGCAAGAAATGAATTGAAATTTTAAAGTAATAATGAAATCAATCAAGAGAAAATTTCATTTTTGTTTTATTTATCGTGTGATTCATTAGAGAAAGTTTATCTGGTGAAGTTTTAGAAGCTTATTTTCTGGGTTATAAAAGAAAGCATAAGCATATACATTCTATTGAAATCTCAACTGAAGTTATGCTTCTTATACATTGTTATCTTTAGGGACCTTTCTATGAAAATATAAAACTCTTACTGACCAGTTACTCTTCATTAGTGATATTTTAAAGTAATAACATTTGCCTTTTGGAACTTTGACAGTTATATTTGGATTGTATAATAAGATCTTTGTGAATTATGTAGAGTAGCTGTTTCCAAAGGTATTTTATAAAAATTACCATAAGGAATACCTCATTTTTAAAGACAGTTTGAGGAAACTTTCAATCATATTTTTGAAACATGAAAGCTGAAGTAGAAAATGTCAAGCTAGATTTTTTCACAATTTTTAAATATTAAAAAATTTCACAGCTGTCTCTTCAATTTTCTGTATTTCTTCAGAATTTCTTTGAGGACAGCTACTCCAAAATCCTCTGCCCAACTTATTTTGAAAAATCATCTACTTAAATAATTTCAATATAAATAAGAATTCGTGCATACACTTTTGCATAAAAGGAGTATGGTTTACCACACATTTCCTTTCTCTCATAAATTTTCAGAGATGAACAATTCAATTTCTGACTATCCTGTGTAAACAGGTTTCTGGTAATCCTTAAAATTTATGGATCACCTTAGATGTATGTCCATTATATTAAAATATTTATCTGATTGTTTTATTAAATAAGAATTATAAGCGTAGGTGCAGCCACTTGCCAGTTTACATACTGGTTTAATTTATATAGCATAGCATGATTGCGCTTGTTTAAGTATCTTCAGTATGTTTCAATTAAAAGTGTAATGCATAATTGGGAATTCATTCTGTGAATTTAACATGATTTAAAAAAAATACAAAAGAAAGTATAAACCATGAAATAAAGTATAGTGACTTATTTGAAAGGTAGATTGGTTTAGTAGAAAAAAACAACCAGAGATCAGGAAGCCTGGGTTCAGAATATGGTCTGGTTTCTTAACAAAAAAGCATGGGTCCTTAAGCTAAGGTAAGCTATTAAAATTTTCTGGATCTCAATTTATAGACATTCCCTGATCTGTAGGAAGTTTGATTTAGAGCAACACTAAATTCTTTTTCTTATCTCTAGCATAAAATACAGACTTTTCCAATGCTGTTAAAAAATCACTTATTTAAAATAGCTACCATTTATTGGCACTTACTACATCTCATTTACCACATGGGTTAAATGTTTGTGTACATTATTTTATTTAATTCTCACCATAGCCTCCCTGTTAGGTATGAGTATCACTATTCTGAAGAAGAAACTGAAGCTCAGTAGGAAAAGTTAATGTTTCATGTAAAATAGAGAGTAGCTGGATAATGACAGAGCCATGATTTGAGCCTGTCTCAAATACCTGTTAAGGACTCAGCTATAATTCTCCCCAGAGATTTTCCCCTCTATATTTTCATGAGTTATTCAGTCTTGTTCAGTATTTAACTCTTATAATTTTCATCACTGTAGTAGTTTCACATGGTGAAAGCAAATGCTTCAAGGGCCTGGACACTTTTTGTTAGTTCTTTTGCTACTTAACTTTTAAGAGGTTTTTATGCCTTTCTTTAAGCAGCTGGATCACTGCAAACTTTTATTTTCCCAAACACCTAACAAAGCATAATGGCAAAAACGAGTTTGTGCTATAAAAATTGTGCCCACAATTTAGAATGAGGTTCTCATCTAAGTAGTAACTTAAGAAGTTATTTAAATAACCTGTATTATAAGAGAAATCCTTGTATGTAATATATTTACTAATATATCCCTAATGTGTTATTAGAAGGTGAACGTCAATTTTAGTATTCATTGTTAATCTTTTAAATTTTTCTAATTGAACAATGAATAAACAAATTATGTTGGGTTCTTTTTGTTATGCAGTTCAGTAATACCCATTTTCATTTTTAATTTAAGACAACAAACTGCATTATATATAAGTGATGTATTTGATATTTATGAATGTTTGTTTTTTAATATTGAGATGTGGAAAAAATACTATTATTGATATTTTCTTTCTTAATATAGACTCTGTGTGTATTCCCTTGGTAATATTGATTTTTAAGGTGATACTTTCTCATGGAAAAATACCGAAAAAATGAAAATATAAAAATATAGATGAAATATGTGGGAAAACATACCAATATTAATGATATGTTAGCATAATAGAGGTGATAGACATAAAAACTCAACAAAATTCTTTGTATCACATCAGAAATGTGGAGTTAAAATATCTAAGATAAGCTTGCAATATTTTTTTTAAGCTTGCAATAATTTTTGCAAAGAATTTTAGGCGCCAGTAAATAGGTGCATGGTTTTAGAACAGCCTTAACCTGAATCAAATGGTATGACTTTTTTCTTTCTTTCTTTTTTCTTTTTAAAGATGCTGATAGGAAAAAAATGTAAAAAAAATAGTGATTAAAAACAATTTCGTGAGGCCACTTTCTTTGAGTGTCTTGTCAACTTTTCTGAATCGCTAAAGTTATATTTAATTTTTTCTAAATCTCAACTTCTCCCTCCTGTCTGTATTTTCGTGTTTGGGTTCACAGATACCCTGTTTGTGACCAAATTTGGGACAGATGAATCAATACCTTTCTCTGTTCCCATCACACCTTAGTTCCAGTGTGACTTTTATATAGCCTTTGCATTTTCTTTTGAGGTTTGATTTTCCTCCTGAGTGTTGTGTTTTTTTTTTCCCCCCTCCGGGGAGATGACCCAGATATTCCAGAGATTAAACCTCAGCGTTTACCAATGCCACACTTTTGCTCTCCACCTTGCTTCTTCTTGCCCCACTTCCATTCCTTCTGGCCTGATTGGGGATTGAAATTGTGGCATCTTCAAGTAGAGTTTCCCTCATTTAGCTGGTTTACAGGGAAGATTTGTGTTAGGGGAAAACAATAAAACAACTAACCACCTAGGTAGAGTATTTCTGAGCAAAGAATCTTTACTTTGTATCCTGCTGACAATTTGTCTTTCTTCCAAGGCATACAATTTCACGCACATTACCTCAGAAAGTGCTTGTCTTCTCTCACAACCCAGCTTTTCTCTTCAGTTCTTTGTTTCTTCCTTTTAGAAATACAAAGCACATATTACTTATTCTAGCAACCTTTCCTCACGATAGATTTTCTTAGGAAATGGAGAGAGGAAGCATACAATTTGGAGAGCTACTAGAAATGAGTGTTTGATTAAACCAGTCTTATGTTATACCACTTAGAGACTTTCTCACCATTCACATCAGTCATCTGAAGTTATGTGTGATTGTCTATGGAAAGACATGCAAAATGAATATTATTGGAAAATTAATATTTACAATTACATGATCTGTTAGTTTTATCTTTTTTACTATAAGAAAAAGCATTACACTTTCCTTCAGCATTTTTTTTTTTTAAAGATTTTATTTATTTATTTGAGAGAGAGAGTGAGCACGAGAGGGGGGAGCGGGAGAGGGAGAAGCAGACTCCCCACTGAGCAGGGAGCCCGATGCGGGACTCGATCCCAGGACTCCAGGATCATGACCTGAGCTGAAGGCAGTCGCTTAACCAACTGAGCCACCCAGGCGCCCTTCCTTCAGCATTTAAAACAAACAAGTATTTATTTATAAATAACTAAATATATTTTTGCTAGTAATGTTGAAATGAGTACATATTTTAATATATACATTCTTTGGTTCTTATTATATAAAAAATACATATTTTAAAACTCATGTGCCAAAATTAACCCATACGTTTAATTTTTAAGATATCACAGAAATGTCAAGATATAGTTTGATTCCTAGTGCCTCAATACCTTTTTCAGTTTCTGACACATCGGAGACATTTGAGAAACATGTATTGGATGGTTAAAGAAAAAAGAAAATTAGTCAAAATGGCTCCTCCCAAAGTATTCTGTTCACAGCTAGAATGATAAACTCAAGAAACTCTTGTCTACAAACAAGACCTTATTAATTCAAAGGGAAGATCTATGGTAAAAATATAGAGTATATGAATTTTAGTTTCTTCAAATTGTTTGGTGATTGTATTCCTCAAGAATGCTGCCAGCAACCAGTTTGTTTTTCATGTTCTTCTTCCCTGTGCCTCCATGTAAGGTAGCAAGTATTGTCCCTTAAATATTAATCCCTCTATAAGAGCAGAATTAGTTATTTAAATTCTCTTTTAGAATAATATTTATAACAAAGCAATCAAATTCTTCCTTTCTTTCCTTTTTTTTTTTTTTTTTGAGAGAGAGAGAGAGCAGGGGGAGAGGGAGAGAGAGAATCTTAAGCAGGTTCCACACTCAGTGTGGAGTCTGACACGGGGCTCGATCTCAGGACGCTGAGATCATGACCTGAGCCATGACCAAGAGTCAGACGCTTAACCGATTGAGCCACCCACATGCCCCTTTCTTTTCTCCTTTTGCTCTCCCACCACAGTTTCTTTCTTTCTCTCTCAAATACTTTTCCCTATTTCACAGTATCTTATACCTGATAGATAATCCACAAATCTTTTACAGATGAATCAGTGATTACTTAAGAGTTAATTTAAAGTTTGCTAATATGCCCAAAGTTTTATATATTTATAAAAATTGGTAGAAATATATATATTTTTATATATTTATAAAAAATTGGTAGAAAACAAGAAGCCTAGATGGACTATACTTTCTTAGAGGTCCTAATCCTAAACTCTCTCATACCTTTGTGTAGCTGCTCATATGTTTATGGAAATTATTCTCAACTAAATGATGCCATTTGCTTTCAAGACATCCCACTTAATCTGTCATCACTCAACATCTATTTTATACCAGACACTGCTACGCACTAGCATAGAAAGCTATGCAAAAAGATTCTGCCCTCAAAGAATTTAGTCAAGTGGGGCTCAAGGTCCCCAAAGTTACAGTGTTTTTAGTTCAACAAAGCAGTGGAATATTTCACATTAGCAGTGTACAGGGAATGCACACCCATCCCATAGTGGCTATTATGGGGTAGGGGATGGGCATCTTCAGGGAAGGTTTTCTAGAGGAGATGACTCTTGAGCTGAGTCTTAAAGAATGAATAGACTCCAGTGAGAAGAACAATCATTTGTAATAGATGGGACAGTGTAAGATAAGAAACTCTATGGTAAATGTGAAGCCAAAACAGTTTGATGTTTTCATAAAATACAGAACATAAGAGTGACAGGAGATGAACCTGCCAATTGGCAGGTAGAAATTGTGACCTCCCCGTAGGCTGTGATTCCTCTATCCCAGTGTAGAGCACAAAAAAGACAATAAAACTATTTCTGAAGGCAATTAACTGATATATTAATAAGACAAGTTTCTTTGCAAATCTACAAAAAACAATTTGACTAATTTAAGTTAAAAACTTGTGGGGGGTGGGGGGATACAAAGTAGTGGTTCCAGAATAAGGTAAAAACCAGGTCCAGAAAAATAAGACCCAGTGATCTCCAGAACAAGAAGTAGTGGAGAGTTTCCTCAGGATTCTGTGTTCAGATGAATTAGTTCCAAAAATGTTTCATCTAATCTAATTCCTGTAATGATCTAGGTTAGGACATCAAAAGTACGTGACATCCAGTATCCAGGTGTTGTTTTCATGTAAAGAAAATGGGGCTAGCAAAGAGCCTTTCTGTGATCAGGAAGGATCAGACCCTTCAGTGGACTTGAGTGCAAAGACTGCCCTTTAGTGGCTCAGACCAGATTCAGCCTGCAGAGCAATTCCATAAGCCTCTCAAACACTGGAAAGATAAATTTAACATAACGTCTGGAGCAATACTGGGCCTACATTTCCTTGGGCAGTGATAGACTAGACCTGAGTGGGGGCTGCCTCCTTTAAATAAGGTCTGTTCTTCTCAAATTGCTATATTATCCAGTATTTATTGTATTGTACCTAGTTCACAATAATCATTTAAAATGTCTCCTGGCTTCTGAAGATATTAAATTTGCAGCTTGTGTTCTGGAGTTTGGATCTAATGAATGCTAATGGATAGAAAAGCACTCCTAAATTACTATATTTCTTAATTTTCAAAGGATAGTAAGTTTGTGTATTAATGATAATTCTACCATAGAAGTTTTTTGGTGCCTAATATGGGTCAGTCCCTATGTTAGGTGCTGGGGAAAAATAGATATGGGCCCTATGAAGCTGACAGGCTTGGGGGATAAGGCAATATCACATGAACCAATACATACAATCATTAAAGACTGCAGTAAAATGCAAGAAGAAAATAAACACAATTGTATTATAGAGAACAATGAAAGGGCCAGCTCACATAAGGTTTTCTGGAAGACGTGAAGATTGGGGATAAGACAGTCAGGCAAGGAGCCTGGGGAAGAACTTCCAAGGCAAAGAGAAGAGCAGCAATGAAGACCCCCAGGTGGGGAAGAGGTCAGCCTGTTCCCAGACCCAATAGAAAGTCAGTGTGATTACAGTCAAGATGAGGAGAGTGACTTGGAGAGAAACAAACCAGCAATTAGTACTGCTAATACCCTTGCTAATGAAGCAGCAATTTCTTTGAAGATTCTAAGATTTATTAAGAATCAAAATAAGTTAGCAAAATGAAATTGAATAAACTGGCATTCTCTTTAAAATACATAGTGTAAAAAATACTGCATGATTCTACAGTAATATAAAGGTAAACTTGCATCAAATAAGCCAAACATCAGGTGGCACCAATACCTAGATAAGCTCTGTGTATATTTCTGGTAGATTAATAATATGTAAATGTATGCTTAGATGTTAATTGTAAGGGAACAAGATGAATTGGGAGTATTAAAAAAATTAATTGGATTGCCAGAATTAAGAAAAGATTTGGTTTGGGAAGTACAATGTTATTACAGACATAAAGTTTGAGAGGTTAGCTTAACTATGTTCATTTGCTTTATTTGAAATAGTAAAATTATAGAGCATGTGCACTTAAACTTAATTCAAAGAAATTTTTACAACGTGCTCTAATTGAGTAGCAAAAACATGTAGGATTAAAAAAGACATAGAATATAATGTTTTGTTTTTAAAATATATTGCATATGGGGGGAGCTGGTGGCTTGGTTGGTTAAGCTTCTGACTTGATTTCTGCTCAGGTCATGATCTCAGGGTCATGATTGAGCCCCACATTGGGCTCCATGTGCACAATCTGCTTAAGATACTCTCTCCCTCCCCCCCACCCCCGGCTCACGCGTGCAGATTCTCTCTCTAAAAAAAAATTAAAATTTTAAAAATTAAAAAATATATATACTGCATATGGGAAGCAAACTAGTGAAAACATATGAAAGTGAGGTTATCTTCCAAAGTGTTTATTGCTAAAAAGATCTTACGGAAAACATCATGATGTATAAGACCTATGGAGTTAGTTGTCCAGATGAATTTTCCTAAATAGATGTAAAATCAAAATACTATGAAAGAGCCTTCTTAAATTTTTTTGTATCTTAATCATTAATTTATGAAACTAGAAAAATTGAATCAATTGGCTTAGGAAGCACTCCATTCAAATATTACAATTCAGCATAATATTTCATTAAAATGAGTAAGTGATAAAGGGAAAATATATGTAAATTTTAATATTTTCATTTTATTGTTGGGGAATTTCTCAAATGGTAGGGTATCACAGTTCCTGTGAATGCTGTAAAATTTTTTAATTGCTTAAAAAATTTTCAAAACCCTTCTATAGAGCCCAAAGACTTTTAAACAATTAAATTCTTATCTGGCAGACTCAATAATGATGCCGCCCCCCCCTCAAAAAAAATAAATCCATATCCGAAACCTGTGAGTTTTTACTTTAAATGACAAAAGGGACTTTGTAGATGTGATTAAATTAAAGATCTGGAGTTGGGGAGATCATACTGGATTATCCAAGTAGATGGAAGGTAATCATAAATGTCCTTATGGAGCAAGCAATGTTGGAAAGCAGGATATATAACAAGAAAAGCAGGGGTTGGAGGGAAACACATGAAGACAGAGGAAGGCATCACCAGTCAAGGAATGCAGGCAGCTTCTATGAAGCTGGAGGGAACAAGGAAAATTTTTTTTCCCCTAGAGCCTCCAGAATGAACACAATTAACTTTAGCCCTTAAGACCCACTTCAGACTTCTGACATAAGTGTTGTTTGAAACCTCTATGTTTGTGGTAATTTGTTACAACAGCAATAGGATACCAATAAAATTTTTTATAATATAATCTTTTCCCTAAAATTATTAATATTGTTTTTTTAAAAAATCATTGTTTGCTTCAGATATGGGTTTAAAGACATAGTTTTGCTTTCTAAATAAAGATTATCATATTCTCATGATATATTTTTATTTATTTATTTTTTTAAAGATTTTTATTTACTTATTTGACAGAGAGAGACACAGTGAGAGAGGGAACACAAGCAGGGGGAGTGGGAGAGGGAGAAGCAGGCTTCCCGTGGAGCAAGGAGCCTGATGCGGGGCTCGATCCCAGGACCCTGGGATCACGACCTGAGCCGAAGGCAGATGCTTCACGACTGAGCCACCCAAGTGCCCCTCTCATGATATTTTCAAAATATAAACCTATAAACCTTCTGTAATAGACTGGTGAGATGTAGGATGTGCAGCATGTCATTATAGACAGAAGTCATGTTATTTCTCTTTATAAATGTATCATACCCTAGGCAATCCTAACTCAAGTTACTATTTAGTAAAATTAATTTTACTATATTACACTTGTCTACTATTTATGTGAGGCAGCAAAAAAAAAAAGTGATGAGTAAATAAGGAGTTGATTGTGAATATAAGAGCTACATAAATAGGATGAATAAATGTAGTGAGTTTCCATGTAAATTTTCTTATATTATTTTGTTATTATTAACATATAATGTATTATTTGTTTCAGGGGTACAGGTCTGTGATTCATCAGTCTTACACAACACACAGCACTCACCACAACACATACCCTCCCCAATGTCCATCACCCAGCAACCCCATCCCCCCACCGCCCTCCCCTCCAGCAACCCTCAGTTTGTTTCCTGAGATTAAGAGTTTCTTACGGTTTGTTTCCCTTTCTGGTTTCTTCTGGTTTCATTTTTTCCTCTCTTCCCCTATGATCCTCTGCCTTGTTTCTTAAATTCCATGTGTCAGTGAGATCATATGATAATTGTCTTTCTCTGATTGACTTCTTTCACTTAGCATAATACCCTCTAGTTCCAGCCACGCTGTTGCAAATGACAAGATTTCATTTTTTTGATGATTGTGTAATATTCCATTGTGTATGTATGTATGTATGTATGATGTATGTATGTATGTATATATATACCACATCTTCTTTATCCATTCATCTGTCGATGGACATCTTGGCTTTTTCCATAGTTTGGCTACTGTGGACATTGCTGCCATAAACATTGGGGTGCAGGTGCCCCTTCGGATCACTACATTTGTATCTTTGGGGTAAATATCCAGTAGTGCAATTGCTGGGTCATAGGGTAGCTCTATTTTCAACTTTTTGAGGAACCTCCATACTGTTTTCCAGAGTGGCTATACCAGCTTGCATTCCCACCAACAGTGTAGGAGGGTTCCCCTTTCTCTGCATCCCTGCCAACATCTGTTGTTTCCTGACTTGTTAATTTTAGCCATTCTGACTGATGTGAGATGATATCTCGTGGTTTTGATTTGTATTTCCCTGATGCTGAGTGATGTTGAACACTTATTTCATGTGTCTCTTGGCCATTTGTCTTGTCTTCTTTGCAAAAATGTCTGTTCATATCTTCTGCCCATTTCTTGATTGGATTATTTGTTCTTTGGGTGTTGAGTTTGGTAAATTCTTTATGGATTTTGGATACTAGCCCTTTTTCGGATATGTCATTTGCTAATATTTTCTCCCATTCTGTCAGTTGTCTTTTGGTTTTGTTGGCTGTTTCATTTGCTGTGCAAAAGCTTTTTATCTTGATGAAGTCCCAATAGTTCATTTTTGCCTTTGTTTCCCTTGCCTTTGACAATGTGTCTAGGAAGTAGTTGCTACGGCTGAGGTCGAAGAGGTTGCTGCCTGTGTTCTCCTTGAAGATTTTGATGGATTCCTGTCTCACATTTAGGTCTTTCATCTATTTTGAGTGTATTTTTATGTATGGTGTGAGGAAATGGTCCAGTTTCATTCTTCTGCATGTGGCTGTACAATTTTCCCAACATTTGTTGAAGAGATGTTTTTTCCATCAGAATATTATTTCATGTTTTGTTGGAGATTAGTTGACCATAGAATTGAGGGTCCATTTCTGAGTTCTCTATTCTGTTCTATTGATCTATGTGTCTGTTTTTGTGCCAGTACCATACTGTCTTGATGATTACAGCTTTGTAATAGAGCTTGAAGTCCAGAATTGTGATGCCACCAGCTTTGGTTTTCTTTTTTTTTTTTTTTAATATTTTATTTATTTTTTTGACAGAGACACAGCAAGAAAGGGAACACAAGCAGGAATGAGTGGGAGAGGGAGAAGCAGGTTTCCTGTGGAGCAGGAAGCCCAATGCGGGGCTCGATCCCAGGACCCTGGGATAATGACTGGAGCTGAAGGCAGGCGCCCCCAGCTTTGGTTTTCCTTTTCAACATTCCTTTGGCTATTCGGAGTCTTTTCTGGTTCCATACTAATTTTAGGATTATTTGTTTCAGTTCTGTGAAAAAAGTTGATGGTATTTTTATAGGGATTGCATTGAATGTGTAGATTGCTCAAGGTAGCATAGACAGTTTAACAATATTTGTTTTTCCAGTCCATGAGCGTGGAATGTTTCTCCATTTCTTTGTGTCTTCCTCAATTTCTTTCATGAGTATTCTGTAGTTTTCTGAGTACAGATCTTTGCCTCTTTGGTTAGATTTATTCCTAGGTATCTTATGGTTTTGGGTGCAGTTGTAAATGGAATTGACTCCTTAATTTCTCTTTTTTCTGTCTCGTTGGTGTATAGAAGTTCAATTGATTTTTGTGCATTGATTTTATATCCTGCTACTTTACTGAATTCTTTGCAGATGATATGATACTTCATGTGGAAAACCCAAAATACTCCACCCCAAAACTCCTATAACTCATATAGGAATTCTTGTATCTTTATAGAGGAATTTCTCACAATAACTGACTTGTAATACTTGAATTAAATCCATATATATGGACTTCCAAGTCTGCTCTGTATGTATTAATTCAATTTTGTTTAACCAACATTTAATGAAAATCTAGTTATCTTTAAAATATTGCAGTGTTCAGATGCCCCCAATAATATAAATATGACTAGCACCTAACTTCCAAGAACCCATGATCTCCTCATCATTCTATCATCCTTCAAGTAATCAGATCAAGGTAGAATCAATGCCTAGGAAGGAAACTCAGTACCATTTAATTAATATATTTTGTAAACATATTATCTTCTCTCTATGCTAATTGCTTTTCAACTTCAATTAGAACAGAAATCAATGAGGAATAGAATAGTAAGTGATACAGAGAAAAAAGAAGTGGCTGTTTCTAAGTACATCTCTATGGCAAAGACGTATTACCTATGCTCTTTGTCCGTTCCTATCACATTTTCCCTGTCTTCATGTTACCTAGTTCTCTCAAGCATTGGAGACTATACCATAGTGGTTTAGAGTGAGAGCCTGGGAATTAATGTTCTGACTTTGCCAATTACTAGCTAAGTTCTCATCGAAGTTGTTCTACTATTCTGTGAATGAGACTCTTCACACATAAAATAGGGATGGTAATCAACTCATAGACTTTCTGTGAAAATTAAAAAGAAATATATGCTAAAAGCCTAGTACAGTGATGACCACATTAGAAATGCTATTCCACTGAATCTGCATGTTGCCTCTCACCCGTTTTTCAGTGCCATCATGCACTGGGGCTTGGAATGATATAATGCTGGTAACTTATCCCAGCATTTGGGGAGCCCCCTGGCATCCTAGAGTTACAGCTTTCTCTAGTTCTCTTGACTACTGGTGTAATTTTACAAGACTTCTGTCTCAATTCTGCATTTTTCATTTCAGATCACATCTGAATTTTGAGTCCTACTCAAATACAAGGGCATCTGCCATATGATTTAGCTCTTAACCAGTTCTCTCTTATGAGGTTACTCTTTTTAATCCCAACATGATGACTAAGCCACATCAGACAACTTTTTTCTGAATCTACACTCAACCTACTGGGTTTCTGTGGGTTCTTTTATCACCTAAATTTCAGGCTCTGCACCCCTCTGGACTTGACTGCTGGTACTGGCAATTGCATGAATCATACCAAGCTTGCCATGGAGTTTGGGTATTGTATCTTTTATTTTCATGCTTTTCTCACTGGTGTTAGCTTTTTCTTTTACTACCAATTAATTTACTTTCAGTCCTATTTCTTGTCATAGACAGCAAGAAGTACAGAGCTATCAATGTACTCAAGTGTCTCCAGGTGGACCCTGACCACATTCATTTATTTCATTCAACAAATATTGGTCGAGCCTCTATTATAGGAGTCTCCACAACTGTCTCCAGGTAGTAACAGTGGAATTTAATTTTAAAGCAACCTAAATCCATCCTTCATTTTTTATAGGTGAAGAAACTGAGACTCAGATTAAGTAAAATAGTCAATGATTATGTAGTTAGAACTTACTGACTCTTAATTGTCAATCAAGTTCTCTTTCCGTCATGCTACTCCCTCTTTTAATTTCAGAGTAGTCTTTCTATAGCCTAGAGATGGAAGGAGTGATTAAAGCGTACTCTCAAAAATATAAAAGATCTAAATATATCCTCTTTAACTGAAATTTGGCATTCTAGCCCAGTTCCTCATTTTAATTCAAATTCTTTCAGAAAAATTTTAGAATTCAAAATGGTCCTAATGTGACTGATTATTTGGTCTTTGTTTGCCTTCAGTGTGGCCCATAATTAACACAATTAATTATGGCATATTGAGATATCAAAAAACCCAACTTTCTCCATATTATGAGAAATCAGTCTTTCTGTGCATAGTGCTAGATTTCAAGCTGTATGGCCTTTCTCATAAATTTATTTCAAAATTGCCTCATTTAAGCCTGTAAGTGAACATTTTTAGAGAAGGTGGGCTATGCAATTTGCTTTTATGTTCACTATACACTAAATCACTACACACTAACCATTTGCTTTTTGGAATCCTTCACATAGGCATCCAAATTTCTGTGACAAATCTTTTCTTGTCTGTTTTTAGAACAGCTTGAAATAAGTTCAGTGCTCAATAACATTGAAATTTCATAGTTGCCAAAAACTATCTGCAGTTAAAAGGCACACACACACACACACACACATGCACAACTAATGGAATTATAGAGAGAATTAATATCTCCCAAAAAGCAGAACATAAAATTTCCTTAACTGTGGTTTTCCTTGACTTGTTGCCTTTCGTATTCCCTGACCTCTTAGAGAACTCATTGATAAGAGGAAAGGCTCAGAAGGAAGATCATATTCAAATTTGTTGGAAACAAAATGCATTTATTCCTATAACAAAGCTTCCTTTTTTTTCTTCTGTATTCATTCTGATTGTTCAAGTGCCAATAGAACTGATAACTGCTTACTTGTGTGTATCAGAGTCTAATAGAAACTGTTTTTATGGCAATATTTTGGTCCTATCCTGATCTATTACTTACCAAGAGATAACTAATCCAATGTAACTTTAAAAAAAACAAAAACAAAAACAAAAGCCTGCTGAGTAAAGGAATATTATTGGGGATATTAACAAGGCAAAGCTCTAAGAATTCCTCATTCCTACTTTATTGCACTTTCTAACGCTCATATTAAATGGGTTCAAATACCAAGCTTGGATCTCATCAATTATGACTGACTGCCCTGCAGCACATGGTATGTGTTACTCTTTTTAAGAATGAGTGATAAATGTAAAGCAAGAAACATATGCTATTCTCTGTCTTTAGGACTCAGCAATCCTCAGTCATTTATCAATATTTGCCCCTCGGTTTGTGATTAGCACTGATTCTAATACAAAATTCAAGAGTTTATGATGAGTTATATTACTTGATTGAAACTTACCAGTGGCTGCTCCTTGTGAGGATCAGATGATATTTTCTAAAATGTTGAAATACCTTATTTTTATCCACAGGCAGTATCTTGAACACCAGTAGGAGCTGTTCACTAAAAATCCCATTTATCATAGGTTCCAAAATTGTTGAAGATCCAGAGTTGATAAGAACCAACGTAGAGGGACGCCTGGGTGGCTCAGTCGGTTAAGTGTCTGCCTTCAGCTCAGGTCATGATCCCAGGGTTCTGGGATTGAGCTCTACCTGGTCTCCCCGCTCCTGCTCTCTCTCGCTATCTCTATCCCTATCTCTGTCTCTCTCTCTCAAATAAATAAGTTAAAAAAAACTAAAAAAAGGAACCAACGTAGGAAGACTATGGTTGCCATTTTATTTTACCTATGTAGTAGAGGTCAGGACCTATTTTTAATTCTGTGTTGGATATTAGGAATGAAGAGTCTAATTATTTCCTAGAAATTTCCAAATTAATCTAATGCTTTTGAAATTTGATTTATTTCTTCAATGTAAACACTTCAAGGTTATTTGACTTAAATGATATACACAACAGAATTAAAATAATTTCTAGCACATAATTAGTGCTTAATAAGAGTTTGCTATTATTTTAATGTCTTCTGTACCGTACTGTACGGATAGAGTATTTAGCTTATTGTTGAAAACACTATAACATAAAACTGTGACTACCAAGATATAGAAAATACTGTATACTCCCAATTTAACTTTTTGAGATATTCTATCTGGACGTGTTTTTAAGTGTTAAAATTCTGACATTGACTAGACTTCATCTATCTTTGAATTCTTTTAGTAGATTGTAGTCTTTTACAGAGACTCCAATCTAATTTTATATTAGTGGTGGTTGCTAGGTAACTCTGATGCAAATTGATCATTAAACATTTAGCAGCTCAGTCTCTGATTGGAGTGGAAACAGGAGTGACTTAGCAGCTGACAGCTCAGGAAACAATTGATTGAAAAAGAAAATCTTGAGGTGTTTAATAAAAATAGACCATAACTCCTTGACTTGATTTTCTTCTTCTTTGTCATAATCAAAAAGGAGAGAAAAATTGCTAGAAAAAAGAGCTTTTTCCTGAGAGTAGATATTGTTCACTGAACAAGTACCAAGTGCCAATACTACACTAAATACTTTGTGTAAAATGTTATTTTATTCTCATAGCAATCTATTTAGATGATACAATTCCCATTTTAAAAATAAGGAACCTAGGAATATAAATTAAGTAGCTTAGTTTGTCCAAGTTCCCATGCCTGGTAGGTGGATGGGAAGGGGTAGTAGGAATTTGAAAACAAGTGTTTCCCTTTGATTCAGGTGTTCTTGCTCTTCTCATTATGCTAAAGAAGGCAGGTAAAAATATCTTCCTGTCTGAGAATTGACAAGACTAAATAGCTGTCTTTTAAAGTCTTCTTTCACCGCCCTCTATCCTGGTGCCTCCAAAGTAGAATCGGGTGTGAAGTTAGCCTGACTTTAAAGGAATTTTCAAGAAGTAGGAATCATTGTTAGGAACCTAATATTAGAACAAGGAGGGAGAGAAACTGCAGTTGGTGAGTAGAATGATCATTATCACTTATTCTGTAACTCTTGTTCTGAATTGAGTATTATTTATAATATTCTGTTGCTGTTAATAATTGAACTTTTAGGGCGCCTGGGTGGCTCAGTTGGTTAAGCGACTGCCTTCGGCTCAGGTCATGATCCTGGAGTCCCTGGATCGAGTCCCACATCAGGCTCCCTGCTCGGCAGGGAGCCTGCTTCTCCCTCTGACCCTCCCCCTTCTCATGTGCTCTCTCTCTCATTCTCTCTGTCTCAAATAAATAAAAAAAAAAAATAATAATAATTGAACTTTTACATTAGTTTTCCACTGCTACTATACTGAATTACCACAAACATGGTGGCTTAAAACCCTACAAGTGTGTTCTCTTACAGGTACAGAGGCCAGAAGTCTAAAATCAGGGTCCTGACAGGGCTTCTTTCCTTTTGAAGATGTCAGGGGAGAATCTGTTACCTTGTCTTTTCCATCTTCCAAAAGCCCCTGGCATTCTATGGCAATGTGTCCTCTTCTTCCAACTTCAAAGCACATCACTCTACCTCTACTTCTGTCCTCACATCTCTCTGACGTCAAC
This sequence comes from Halichoerus grypus, assembly GCF_964656455.1. NCBI lineage: Eukaryota > Metazoa > Chordata > Mammalia > Carnivora > Phocidae > Halichoerus > Halichoerus grypus. The sequence goes on from NC_135714.1 coordinate 49,088,222, forward strand.
CCTCTTGCCTCCCTTTCATAAGGACCCTTAGGATTAGATTGGACCCACCTGGATGATTCAGGATCACCTCATCTCAAACTCCTTAAATTAATCACATTTGCCAAAAGAAGTGTTTTTGTTTGTTTGTTTTTTGCCATGAAAGGTAAAATATTCACAGGTTCTGAGGATTAGGGCATGGACATCTGGGGAGAGGACATTATTCAGGTTTGTTTTAATTAAGTACAGATGTTTACTTTTAAAAGTTCAATTCAGTACAGAAAACATGTGAAACTACTTATTTTTTACATACAGTGTTTTATTAGGTTCAGGTGTACAATATAGTGATTCAGCAATTCCAGGTGCTCATCACAAGTGCCATCCTTAATCCCCATTTCCTATTTTGCCTATCCCCAACCCCCCCCATAACCATCCGTTTGTTCTCTATAGTTAAGAGTTTGTTTCTTGATTTCTTTCTCTCTTTTCCCTTTGCTCATTTGTTTTGTTTCTTAAATTCTACATATGAGTGAAATCAGATGGTATTTGTTTTTCTCTGACTGGCTTACTTCATTTAGCATAATACTTTCTAGCTCTATCCATTTCGTTGCAAATGGTAAAATTTCATTTTTTTTTGATATATCACTTTTTCTTTATCCATTCATCAATCAGTGGACACTTGGGCTGCTTCTGTATCTTGGCTCTTGTAAATAATGCTGTCAACATGGGGTGCATGTATACCTTTGAATTAGTGTTTTTTTATTCTTTGAGTAAATACTCAGTAGTGTGATCATTGGATTGTAGGGTATTCTAGTTTTAATTTTTTTTTTTTAAGATTTTATTTATTTATTTGACAGAGAGAGACACAGCGGGAGTGGGAACACAAGCAGGGGGAGTGGGAGAGGGAGAAGCAGGCTCCCCGCCGAGCAGGGAGCCTGATGCGGGGCTCGATCCCAGGACCCTGGGATCATGACCTGAGACGAAGGCAGACGCTTAACCGACTGAGCCACCCAGGCGCCCCTCTAGTTTTAATTTTTTGAGGAGCCTCCGTATGGTTTTCTATGGTGGCTGCACCAGTTTGTATTCTCGTTGATAGTGCACGAGTGTTCCTATTTCTCCACATCCTTGCCAACACTTGTTTCTTGTGTTGATTTTAGCCATTGTAATAGATGTGAGGTGATATCTCATTGCGGTTTTGATTTGTCTTTTCCAGATGGTAAATGGTGTTGGACATCTTTTCCTGTGTCTTTTGGACATCTGTTTGTTGTGTTTGGAGAAACATCTGTTTTCTGGTTCTTAATGATCAAGTATACCTGATTATCAAATATCAGTGATCACAGAATGCTCATATAATATCTAGGAGTAAATGAGCAATCCATGGCTGATTTCAGACTGTGGAATAAATTGAAACCAAGCCACTTGCCTTTTTCCTCTACGATAAAATGTCTTTTTTTTTTTTTCTTGGTTACATAGATAGTAAGTAAGCTAATAATAAAAATATTACAAAAATACATATGAAGATGAAAGTGAAGTTTACTTGAGTTTCTACCCCTGGAGATAAATTCAACTAACATTGCCATGACCATTCTTTTAGGTATTACTTCATGTGTATGTATATATACATGATTTTATGCAGATAGGATAAATATTTATATGTATACCTGTGTGTATGAATGTGTATATACATGTGCGAGTGTGTGTAGTGTATATTCTTCACAGTTCTCTATGCACTCAGATGTCCTTTGGAGAATTTTACATGAATATTGATTTAAATACGTCTCTGTGTGTATTTACAAAAACAGGATCATATTATACACAAATTGCTTTTCTCACTATCGGACTATGCTATACAATGTCTTACGAAGTTTCCCATAAGTCAGCTGGTATAATTTTATTTAATTCTTTTTAAGGGCTTTAAAGTAGTTCATGGTTTGATGTAGAGACAATGTATTCAGTCATTACCCTACTGGTAGATTTTTTTTTTTTTTTTTTTTGCTTCGTTATGTCAGAAGGTGAATGATGTTGAAATCTTTATCTTTACTGGTAAGATTATCTTGCTTGACCTGCTAGAATCATCTGCTTTATCTTCAACAGCAATGAGGCACTTGCCACTTGACACAAGAGAACTTTTCTGCTGACCAGAGTTAATGGTACATACCCTGGAGTAAAGCTGAGAGGGACTGAAACTGTGACCTTTCATTCTCCAGCAAAGTGACTGACCCAATACCATTGACACTTTTGCTGATATTTGAGGCATGTGCTTTACGTATCTCTACAGTCATTTGATTGGGAGAGTTTCATTAAGTAAACCGTGGGAGTGTCTTATGACATCTGTCACAGGTAGTGCCGCTAACTTAATGAAAATACCTGTTAGAGGAGAAACAAAGTAACTTCGAACTACTCAAAAAAGGAGGGACTGTTATACCGATGAACTAATTTCTGTGGTGGCAGCAAAGCTGGAAATTTTGTTTCTATTTTTTTACCTTAATGATCTACTTTAATTAATGATCACCTCCTTGAAGTCTTTTTCCTCCATGATTTTACTGATAATATTTTATCAAAAAATTATCTGAAACTTCCTTTTGAGTCAAACCTTATTTTCACGGAAGTCATCTTCAATATCTCTGCAGTAATTGTGACCATTTATCATCTCCTTTACTAAACGCTTCCTCTGACTTACGTGAAAATATTTTCTACATAATATCTCTCTAATTGCATTCTCTCATTTTTCTTTCTTATTTCTTTTTGGCATTTCTTTCTTTCCCTCTTTTCCATACTTTCTTTTATTCCCCTCTATTTTTCAAACTCCATATAAAAAAAAAACTATACAATCACAGTACTGGTTGTTGGAGTTTTATATACCTTCTACCTGACCATAAGCCATTTAATCTTTCTCTCTGACTCTCTCATTGATAGTGTCAATATGTCTTTAAATTTTGAAGAGCCTTTCTCCAGTTCAATCTCATATTACAATTATTATACTTTGTTGAATTTTTATACTTTGAAGAACTCAATGTTTCTACTCCTTCAATAAATATGCAATGGGTAGCTTCAGTGTTTTTGACTATGCATGAAAAAATATGCATTTTTATCTTGAAAATTATTATTGCTCCATAGCAATCCCTTCATATCCCTAAACGATCATATAATTTCATTTTTTATAAAGCTTCTCTGTATGGAATTTAGAACTCAGGGGAAAATGCCAAAATCCATGATCAGAAGTACTTAGAGTTAAGGAGTTTTTGTTGTTTTCTTCCTAGCTTTGTAAGGCTTGATCTCCACTTTCGTGAAAAGAAAAACAATAATTGGAATAATAACACAAAGTGCATCCTTTTGTTTTATGCCATTCTATTATCATGCTTTCACTCACTATTAACACTGTTTATTTAAGTTTCCTACATAAAGTAACCAGATTAAACTTTAAACTGTCGTGTTCACTCTTCTAAAGCTTAAAAGCAAGTGGATAATTTTAGTCAACCAAAATTTATTTTTTTATGTGTGTTTTAGACAAACCAAAGATTTAGCGCCCTAGAATTCCAACTGGCATACCTAAAGCTTATAATGTTCGACCCGTAAATTCAGTATTATTAAATCACCAAGAAATTTCAAAGTGGTAGAATAAAAATTATGTTAAGTCTGAGATTAAGCTGTCACATCAGAGTAATTTGATTTTAAGTCTGGCTCCACCACCTCCATTAGTAATCACATCCCTGACAGAGACAAAGTTCATCCAATATGAGTTCTCATTGCAGATGAGGTATTGATGTTTTCATGTTACTCTGGTCAGTCAATAAGGTTAAAAGGATAAAGTTTATTTAGTTTTCAACATTGCCTTCTTGAAGTCAAATGTCTATTTAATTAAATTTTCCAATATTTGGCAAGAAAAGACTGGTCGTGTCAGCTTTCTTCAGCTTGATATTAAATAGCATCTTGTGGAATTTGGTAAAGACTATGTACAGTAAAATGGAACAGATATACTGTGAGTCTATTTAGGAGAGCATTAGGGAGTCCAAATTCTTTGTCAAGATAGTTAATAATTTCTAATAGTCTCCTAATGTTAAAAGTTTGAAATATAGCAGCAGGTCTTACATAAGATATTCATTTTCTAAGTGGCTTATGAAAATCTGTAGTACTCTGTTTCTTCTAATATTGAGATATATATATATATATATATATATATATATATATATATATATATATAATGTAATTCTCAAAATTATTTCTGAAGCAAGCAAATGAAAATGACTTCAAAACAGCATGTCTTCCACATTTTATTTGTAATCCAGGCACCTAGCATGTAATCATCTAATTTTTTTGTCCTGCCTTACTGAAAAATTTACAATTGCTTTCTTAATATGCTTACTACATGTATGAAGAATAAACAAATAGAAATTTAATTTATGAGAAACTTGGCCACATTTGAGGTGTGAATATTTTATTCACTCAAGTGTATTTTTTTTGGTTTACTCCAAAAATTGCAAAATTTGCACAACACTTGAATCTCATATGCAATTAATATAGATACCATGCGAAGGCATCATTAAGGAACAATGAATAAGATGGAAGAGATTCTTGTCCTTAAGATGTTTTCTTTCTAGTGTGGCAGATAGTCACTAAATGCAATCATTAACTACATTTATAACAAATCACTATTACAGAGGAAACCCCTAGCAAAATGTTTGTCTGGTGATAAATTTTTGAGGGTTGAATTTCTTTATTGAACTTATTTCTGAATCAACATCTGAGTTGAATCCACAAAGTCAGGGGGACTATCTTATTCCAGAAAGCAGTTTGTTTCCTACGACAAGGTTTTGGCTATCTGTGAATTTTACCAATCACCTGCAGGTGATACTTTACCTTCATGGTGATTTTCTACCCATAAGAAAATAGTAAGTTAACTGTGGTTTTAATTATCTACTTTTTTCTTTTTAACCACTATTACCATGGATTTACGTGATGGCTTATTAATTTAATTTTGTAGGATATTTGTCCAATTAGGTTATATTTTAATTATAATTGTAACAGATGCTATATTTTTAGATTCCACCTACCATAGAGGAAAAGTTTTCTTATATACCATCTATAAATATTTATTAAATGCCTTCTATGTGAATGATAAGTGATATATCCCCCAAGTTCCATGTGGTCAAGAACTACATATTTCTTGTCCATGTTCATATCCCATTATGTATCACATTGCTCAATCCATAGTAGATACTTAGTACTATTGATTAAATGACCAATTGAAGATTAAATACAAACATAACTTCAATATCCTTAAAAAGCTTATCATCAAATAGGTAAGATAATACAAATTCACAAATAACTATGATAGTGCTTTATAGATAAAATAAAAAAAAACAGATTCTATAGACAGAAATAAATCTTCAAAACTGAAAATCACTGAAGATTTCAAGATAGGAATAATACAATGAAGTGGATTTTAAAAATCTGCCTCAATAAGGTTACAAATTAAACATATTTGACATTATTTGAAATAGATAAAATAGGGGGTAACTTTTTGTTCCTTGAACCCTCTAGAAGAGGCAAAGGGGTTTTCGAGAAAACGCTATCACCTGGACTTCTGTCCATTTCTGTTTGTTTTTTTGGTTTTTGGGTTTTTTTAGATTTTATTTATTTATTTGAGAGAGAGAGACAGAGATAGTGAGAAAGAGCACATCTGGGGAGGAGAGGGAGAAGCAGGCTCCCTGCAGAGCAAGGAGACTGATGCAGGACTCGATCCCAGGGCCCCGGGATCATGACCTGAGCCTAAGGCAGATGCTTAACGACTGAGCCACCCAGGCGCCCAACTTCTATCCATTTCTAAATTCTCCAGGAGCTGGCCTAATAATTGTAGCATACTTTGGTTATGCTTAGGGGACTTTGTTGTGTCTTTCAACTTGAGCCAGTGCCCTCTTTGGAAACCCACGGGTAGGTGCAAAGCTTCTGCACCAGTTCTTCTTCAGAGGGCCTATGCTATTAGCATGGAATGCCACTTACTCATCTGAAATTAGCTTGTTACCTTTACCACTTAACCACAGAGACATTTCTGCCACATGCAGCCCAGGAGAGGTCACTGGACTATATCAGATCATTCTGATCTATATCATTATCTCTCAGGTACAGAGGAATGTTTAGAATAAGTAAATGCTGTTCAAGGTGCTTCCCACAATTAAAAATTGGGGTTTATAGGAGAGAATATTACTCACCTTAGTTTTTTCTGTTGGGTTTCTGACTCTTCCTTTGACACACTAGTAGCAAAGCTGACTTGCTCTATGTAGTTATACAGTATTAATGACTGTGAACTTTATGATTCTTTCAAAAAAACATTTACTGAGCTCCAGTTCTATATGCTAGGCATTGGGTGAAAAGCTGAGGCCCAAAGTGAAAAAATAGTAGGTCGCTGACCTTGCAGTGTGGAAAAGAAATCTTGTGATATTCTCAAATACTTATTTTTAAAATTTTACTAATTATACATTAAATATATCATTTACATAAGTTTTAATAGTATGTGAGTTTATCTTAGGAAAAATGTATGATTAAGTATGATAGAATCATTCTAGTGAGTGATTCTTCATTCGGTCACAGTGTATTTCAATCTTTGATTCCAGCCCCTGCTTATAAACTGAGATAATTGCATATTACATAGACTTCCAGAAAATCCACTTTAAAATTATACTTATGTAAATGGCAGAGTGTTCTTACATGACGGGTGGCATTATTTAATCCAGTTAAAATTACTTTCTTTTTAACTCTGGAGCTTTGACTTAAATTAGTTTATCTTGAGGCTTCAGCATCTCACTTAAACCATTAGTGTGCTTCTTCCTCCAGGGACTCCCATTTATACTTTTGCAATCAGAATGTAATCCTATCAGAAATGGTAATAATACTTTATACTTGGTAACGTCTTTTAACTGAAGAAGTCTTGAGCACTGCCAATATGACCTTGTTAGTGTTCGTAGCATTACATCCCTGAGATGTAGCCATGAGCTGAGAAGAATTCCTTCAGTTTTACAGATAGAAAAATGGGACAAAGGAGAAAAGCTGAGTTTTTCAAAAGTGATTTTAAGAGGGAACTCTGATATGATATAATGAGCATTCAAATATGAGGAAAGAACTGGAAGGGGTAAGCTGAATATCAGATGCACTGCAAAAGAATGTATGATTTTTTAGAATTTTTTTTCTCATCAATTCTAATATTTAATTTGCTTTATCATTTTTTAGTAATTATTTATTAACTGGTTATTCTGTGTCTTGCAGTATGTTATGCACTGAGTGCAGCAGGAAACAAAATAGAACCAGGTGAAGTTAGAGAGGAAGACACAGGATTGATTCAGATCCTACAGGGCCTGTGGGCCAGAGAACGGGTTTTAGATTTGGTCTAAGTTTATTTAAGGGCTTAAAGATGGCTTGGGGTTTAAAATAATCATTCTCAGTAGAACTGTGAAATAGAGGATTTAAGAGTGTGAACAGAGAAAACCCATTAAGACTTTTATTTCTAACATTGTATATTGGTTGTTTTTGTTTTTATGTCCTAACCACACGCTAAATGGGTCCTAAACAGATAATAATCACTTCTAGAAAGCAATTCAATTATATAGGAATAAGTAATGTTGAATGTATTGAGTTTTCTAATAAAATATGCTGTTTCATTCAGGAGCTACTTGAAAATTGCTTAATTTGAAAGAAAGTATTATATTCATATTTATATATGTATAATTATATCCATAATTATACTACAAATTCAAATTGTGTTTACAAGAAGTTGCAATCTGATAGGAAAGTGCTCAGATATATGTCATGTGGGCTAGATATGAAATTGTAGGAGTTCTGAAAAGAAAACCAATACTTGAGGGGAAAGTGGCCATTGAGAGAGAAAGAGGTTACAAATGAGTCAATTCATGAAATGTATATAAATAAATTCACAAATACGGTGTCAGGTATTTCCCAAACATTATGGAAAGTGATTTAAGAGGAAATAGGTGGGGCGCCTGAGTTGCTCAGCTGGTTAGGCATCTGACTCTTGATTTTGGCTCAGGTCATGAAATCGAGCCCTGCATCAGGCTCCGCACTCAGCGGAGAGTCGGCTTGAGGATTCTCTCTCTCCCTCTCCCTTTGCCCCTGCCCTGGCTCATTCTCTCTCTCTCTCTCTCTCTCTCTCTCCCCCCCCCCCCTCAAATAAATAAATAAATAAAATCTTTAAAAAGAAAAGAGGAAATAGGTGATGGAGATTAAAATACACTTATCTTGATGAGCACTGAGTAATATATGGAGCTGTTGAATCACTATATTGTACACCAGGAATTAATATAGCACTGTATGTTAACTACACTGGAATTAAAGGGGAAAAAAGAGGATATGGATGTGAATTAAGACATTGTTTCTATATTCAGAATGCTCCTGGTCTATCAGAAGAATAAATAATTGCATAAAACACTGGAATATTACACATAATACCATAAGTGCCACCAAATGGGAATATGAAAGAAGAAAGTTAATATGACTAGAGAACCCAAGTAGATTTTACATGAGAGAACAGTCTAAAATAAACTACCAAGTTGTGATTGAAGAGGGGACAAATCTTCCCTTAAATATCAGTTCAAAGGAGACAAAAGTATTGCCAGAACAATTTTAGAGAATACTATGGCAGTTGCATTCAGATGCTTTAGATTCCGCAAAGAATGGGTAAGTAAATGAATTAGGTGAATGCCACAGTCTAGATGCAGCGTAATTCCACCTGAACCAAGGTGCCAATGACAGTCACGAAAGGGAACAAGATTGGGGTGAGGCGGTAAAGAAAATTTGACAGAAACTAACAAAGTCTTGAGTGTGGTAAAAAGAACTGAGTTTTGAGCTGTAGTGATTGTGCAAGTGGTAATACCATTATTTACAATAGGAAAACCAAGAAATGTTGATTTGTAGAGTTCAGTGATTTGGGGTTGAAATTAAGTCTTAAATACATTAAGTTTGAGGTGCCAGTGAAGTCTGCAGTGCTCAACAGTGATAACAAAGAAAAATAATAGCTAATTATATGTATTTGAGACATTACCTACCCAATTGTCTGCCTCTCCTTAGCTGCCATCTTTAGTCTGAATATTTTCGTGGCTGGCTGACCATCACTAAAACCTGGTTTCCCCTTGTGGAATTGCTCTTAAGAGAAAGCCTTCTTGGGGAGCCTGGGTGGCTCAGTCATTAAGTGTCTGCCTTCAGCTCAGGTCATGATCCCAGGGTCCTGGGATCGGGCCCGCATTGGGCTCCCTGCTCAGCGGGAAGCCTGCTTCTCCCTCTCCCTCTTCCCCTGCTTGTGTTCCCGCTCTCGCTGTCTCTCTCTGTCAAATAAATAAAATCTTTAAAAAAAAAGAGAGAGAGAGAAGCTCTTGAGTTATTAAGATATGAGGAGTGTTAAAAGGGGGGTGATAGGAGAGAAAAGAACAGTTTAAATTTGGGCATGAGGATTAGGGATAAACAAATGAAGAAAACTCATGACACGGGAATTGTAGCATTAGAACAAAAGGATAAAGCCAGTGGTTTATTGACTGTGTGTTATAATCACTTGGAGCCAGGTCAGTTACAGAGCCCACTGACTAGAGGGGACATGGCATGTGTAAAGGGTGGTAGGACTACTAGACCCAGACTGAATTTTCCTGCTCATTGCTCTAGTTTATTTTTTCATGGTTTCTGGACCCCACCTTTCCAGTCTCAATCTTTAGACTAGTCTGCCTTGATAGATAATGCTCTCAAAATATGTTGCTCAGAATTGAAAACAGTACTTGAGTTGACTTTTCTAGGGCACTGTGTGTTTTCTGTCTTTTGACAACATGATCACAGGGTTTGTTCCCTTTGAATTTTAGTCAATTGTATTCAATTTATATGAATTTTTAAAATTCTTGTAGTAATTATACAACTTTTAAACATGAATGAAACACCCTTTTAAGGTTATTTTATAACTAAAATTTGCATTTACATTTTATTACCATCAGCCCTTTATTCTTGCCTGGCATTTAAAGAACTTTTTCAAATATTCATTCTGAATTCCTTTTTATTAGAGCTCCTAGCTTTATGTGAACAGATTTTACTTTTATGCCTTTGATTTCACCAACCGAATATTAATATTGGAGTGATCAGTATGAAGGACAGAGATTTGCTGAAAGCCACAAGAACTAATTGTGCAGCCGTAACTTACCAGGAATCTGTTTGACTACAGTTATTGTGTCCAGCTCTTTGGGCGTAGCTTTGAGTCCACTTAAATGAATCACCCCTGTTCATCTGCTGTTGGTTTGCTTTTATCTCTACATTATTTCCACTTATGTATCAGGATGAACTTTGCCAAAGCTGTTTGGAGTCCAGTAAAATATTTATTCCTGAGTTTTCTGATTTTCTGTCTATAAAGAAAGTAGTACTAATTTGATGCAGTTTGCAAGTGATACCATTTTCATTTTTAGGTACTTAGAAGCCGTCTCTGCACTCGTGCTAGAATCTTGCTTGTGCCCTAACTCAACATCACTAATGTATTTCTCTAAACGTATATTTCCTCCCTTTGTACAAAAGTCATTTGTCTGTCTTGTTACCCACAACTTTCCTTTGTGTTTTATTATTTCATGAAGTAGTTTTACCTAGTGGCCTTGAGATTTTGAGTAATTTACTCAAATCTTTGTGCCTCAGTTTCCTGATCTGTAGCTTGGGGATAATGATAGTGTCTACCTTATAAAATTGTTGGAGAACTAGATAGATTGAAATGCTTAAAACGTACCTTACACAAAGTAAATGCTCAACAAATACTGGTGTTCTTTTTTCAGTACACTAATCTTGACTAAGAAGCATGATCCATTTACAACCGTAGTGTGAAAATGCTCTGGGGAACTGTAAATTGTTGAATAAATACAAAAGTTCCTTTCAGTTACTAAGCTTGAGAAGTGAAAGGGTTATGCTGGGAACTTAGTATTTAATTATTTCTATATACCCAGCGTGTGGGAGAGGTCTGTCCAGGTGAAATATGTAATAATGCAGGGTTCTGTTTATTCATCCAACATCTGAAAACAAAAGCAATCTGCATTTGAAGTTAAAATGCCAGGTATTAGAAAGATAGGGTCTGGTATTGGGAAAAATGGATCAATTTATAAAAGAGGTAGACATCAAGACTGTTATTTCTATTGTTAGGGAGAGCAAATTAGGACGGTCTTGCTGGGCAGTGACTCAGAGAGGCAGACGACAGAGAAAATGGGCGCTAAAAAAAGACCAAACCCTGTCACTTGAGAATCTATATGCCCTTCCTCCACCAGGCTATACGATGCTCCTTTATGATATATTTCTTCTATTGTTTGCTTTGATGTTTATTTTAACCATTTTCCTTTTTACAAAGAAACATTTGTTTGGAAGCCAGGATGGAGAAGAGATGAGGAATAGTATCTGTGCCCTAGGAGGTGGTCAGCTGTCGTTGCGGTCCCATAATCACTTGCTTCGAATGTGCTGAGCGGGATGCTCTTTCTTTGGGGTAGCGCCTACGCTCTGTAGAAGACCTAATGTGTAACACTCTTTAAAACCTAATTAACAATGCTTCATGGGACAACACTATCACTGGCTGAAGGATTTTAATGGGCACATAGAAATTGTAATTGCTAAAGAAGGTCAAGTTAGCCCAGGCTGTGTTATTTGATATCACAGCAAATCGAAGATTGATTGAAAAAAAAAAAAGGATCAGTCTCTCCACTTGCCAATCAGGAAACATTTCCACAGGATGTACCCTTCTGTGAGTCCTAATACTTGCAAAGAAAGGTAAAATACAGAGTGAGAGTTTTGATTTAAAAAAAAATAAATGGCAGTTTGTTAATTTCTTTTTAAGGTATTAATATTATTATCTTTTCAACTGATTTTAAAGGTATTTGCTTGACCTTGATTTTCTTCAGGCTATTTTAGTTTCACTTTGCTCAAGCACATGGACATTTTTAGTTGTCTAATCAGATCTTAGAAATTCTTTGCAGCATGTGAGAATCATTTTAAGCAAATGAAAAATAATTATGGAAAGGAATCGAAAACCCCAGAGTTTCACATGCTTATCTCTCTTCATATGCATCCCAGCATGTACTCCGTGGTATGTAGGATCAGCCACTGTTCAAGACCCCCTGAGGAGAGGCCCGTATTTGCTCACATACCTGCTGTAAGTCTCCCAGGACCCCGTTAGACGCACTGTGGAGGACTTAACTCACAGTGTCACTGCGTGTATTACTCTGTTTCAAACTCAGTGTGGGTCAGTCACCCTGTCTTCCCTTTATTCTTTCCCTTCTTTTGTGGCTATAATGTGTAATTTAAGTTTTCTTCAGAATGCGGCTTTCCACTTACCCAAATTTCAGACACTCCCTTCTGAAATCCAAGGTTCATGGGTCATTTGTCACAGTTACTGGCTTATTTCCAAATTTGCCATCTCCCTTTTGTTTAGTATTGCTGACATTTTCATGTTTATTCATAAAAAATATCCTTTGAATTTACACTGGCACTGGGAGAAGGTGTCCTCTTTATGAACAATAAGTGTCATTTGGGATGTAGAGGGGTTTAGAGCTATAATAAATTGTCTCATTCTAAGTAAAGTAATGTATCAAAGTCATAAATCTTACCTTTCAAATGCTTTTCTTTAATTGCAGTTGCTGGCCGTTTTTTGTTTTTGTTTTTGTTCCTTTTTCTATATCACTAACAGGAAAGTTTTGATTATTCTTATTTATAAAGAAGGTTTAAAACATTTTTACAGATACTGTTTTTTTTACTAAGTTACTGGTTGTTTAAGCTCTTAAGCTCTCAATTTTTTTGATGCAAAATTTCCAAGTTGAAAATTCAGAATTTCTTAGATGTATATTTAAGTAGAAATAGGAAAAATCTGTAAAGATTCAAAGAAATACATGATAATGTTTTTTACTTATACTTTTTCAGTTATAAATGAAAGTTGATCAAAGTTAAAGGAATACCTATTCCATTCTTAACAATTCTTAAATTTTCAGTTTAAGCCCTACTTTACCCATAGAACATTTCAAAGAGTTATAATTGATCTTGATATTACACCCTTCTGACCATTTGTAGCACATTCTTAAATTTAGCCTATTACTTTAGCTCATTTTAGCCCAGTTCACATTTAACATGGTACTTTATTTCATATTTAAATGTTATCTGATTGTCCCATGTATTTATTTTTTGCTTATGCAGTGAGTAGAAATCCTATCTTTATTTAAAAAAAAAAAAAACCAACAATAGTAATACTTGTAGTTACCAAGTTTTTACTCTGTGTCAGGCCCTGTTTATTATGAAAATAAGCTGGAGAAGTAAAGAAATTTATTATACTTTTTCTTTTTCAAAAAACAGGGAAACCAAAGCACAGAAACCTTATGTACATCACCCAATGATAATGCAGTGGTAGCGCCAGGACTTGAACTCATTTGAAACGATGTGACTCAAACCTGTTCTCTCAACTGCTGCACTACTCTGCCAAATAAAATATACCGCCCAATGAACTATTTGTTGAATAAATTATGTTTTTATAGATCAATCTAAATTCTGCCAGTAATGATTAGTATAAGCATTGTTAATGATTGCAGTCAAATTACTGGTTTATTCAAGGTGTTATTACTTGGGCATAGAGGGTTACACATGATAGTATAGAATTTAAGTAGGTAAATGTATCTAACTTCCTCGAGTGACTTGTGAGTCCCAGTGACCTTTATCAGGATGTGGGCATGCTATCTCCTAAGCAACAATTACTCAAAGCAGCATAAGGTTTTACTATAGCCAAGTTGGTTTTGCTATGGTTGAAGCCTTGAAATAATTAACATAGAAAACATGCTTATTGAAGGGGGGGGAAGTCAGAGGGGGAGACGAACCATGAGAGATTATGGACTCTGAGAAACAAACTGAGGGTTCTAGAGGGGAGGGGGTGGGGGGATGGGTTAGCCGGGTGATGGGTATTAAGGAGGGCATGTTCTGCATGGAGCACTGGATGTTATACGCAAACAATGAATCATGGAACACTACATCAAAAACTAATGATGTAATGTATGGTGATTAACATAACATAATAATTAAAAAAAAAGAAAGAAAACATGCTTATTACTTCTTAAACTAAACTTGGTTAGTGGAAGCTACTCTTCCAGATATTTAAAAATGAGATGGGTTCTTTATCTTATCTAAATATCTAAACAATGACATTTAAAAGCAGTTCTGGGGCGCCTGGGTGGCTCAGTTGGCTGAGCATCAGACTCTTGATATCCACTCAGATCGTGATCTCAGGGTCCTGGGATTTAGCCCCTGTTGGGAACCACAGTGAGCGTGGAGACTGTTTGGGATTCTCTCTCTCCCTCTGCCCCTCCCTACTCACATTCTCTCTCTTTTTCTCTCCCTCTCTAAATGAATGAATGAATGAATGAATGAATGTAGTTCTCAAGTCAGTGGCTGGGTGGTAGGTTTCCCTAGGCTTTGGAGTTAAAGCCTTCGTGAAATTCTGTATTTACAAAAGATACAAATAATACAAAAAATAAAAAAAATATTTTTTAATGACTTTGTTCAGAAACAATAGGTGATATTTACAGAAAGAAAAACCAATGGGTCAGTGGTGGGAAATGGCCATTGATCCAATCTTGAACTTTAAAATAACCTTAAATTTATTGATGGGTCGGCCCTGGCCTTCCATGGCCTCTTCACAATGTCTCTTTACTTTTCTGGAGACTGTAACCTGCAGTATTCCTGGTACCTGCCCACAGGAGCTATTGCCTTTGTCCTGGATGGTTGACCCACTGATTTGTCTGCCCAGGTGGCAAGTCAACAGGTCTAATTCCAAAAGAATTATACTGAGTTGAGGTTATTGTAGATTATGTTTACAGTATACATCAATGGTTGTAAACTTGTGTGTATACATGTGTATTTAAAACACATCCAAATACCAGAATCTTGGTGGTTCTCTTGAATGCATTAAATTTCACAAATATAGCACTATATATTCACTTAGTGTGTTGCCCTCTCAACATAACTATTTGCTGACCTACTACACTTACATATTATTTGTCAAGCAAGGTTCATACATTTCAAGTAAATATTCCTGATTTGGGTTTTTGTTTATTTTATTTTGTTTTGTTTTGGCATTGGCTATCCTTTGAGTAAGTTCTGCCCCACATGTTACCACCTGGCTCCACTCAATTTAACACTATGCAGCAGACATAATGCTTTCCAGTTGTATTAATGATAAATTCTGCATATTGATCAAAATTTGACAGTGTAATATATGAAGGAACTGTGATATATTATGAATTATATAGACTTTGGTAAACTGTCTAGGAAAGTTACCAAAAAGTGGACATTATTCCTAGGTAAAGGCCAATCCCAATATTTTAATGACCTAATTAGACACATTTTTTTAAGATTTTTTTTTTTATTTACTTAACAGAGATAGACACAGTGAGAGAGGAAACACAAGCAGGGGGAGTGGGAGAGGGAAAAGCAGGCTTCCTGCGGAGCAGGGAGCCCGATATGGGGGTTCGATCCCAGAACCCTGGGATCATGACCTGAGCTGAAGGCAGACGCTTAACGACTGAGCCACCCAGGGGTCCTAGACACATAATTTTCTTAATACAGCCTCTTCTTATATCACAGATTGATTTTTCATAAAACACATATTGCAGCATGATTGTCAGTATTCACAATGCAACCAAATATTATTTGCCTATTATCATTTTATTGGGAGAATATATTTCATTGCAGCAGTGATAGATGATATTTAGTTTGCAATGTTGAGTTCCTTCTGCATGAAGAGTATGCAGTGTTTGCTGGTGCTTCTTTCAGTACTTTTTGTGCATTACTGAAGTTAGGGTCTGTTTGGCAACAGGGCATGCTGCGAACCTAACAGTGCTGCCTCAAAACTTATGCTTCAGATATTTTGTTATAATGGTACGATTGTAAAACTAATAGATGCTACTGTTTGAGTAAGTCAGTTAGCATACTACTGGCTTTGAACAGTATCAGGGAAAAACATTTTTGACAGTTTTAGGAATCCTTGCAAATAAAATTGTATTAAACATTTGCATTTGATTCTTTACTGTGTTACATCCATAAATAGCAGTATATCATTTTAGTTAGAATAGAGGTTTTAAAATCTTACAAATCTGGGTTGAGATTCCAAGCCTGTCAATTATGGCTATGTGTCTTTAGACCATTCTGTTCATGAGCCTCAGATCCCTCATCTACTAACATGAAGATAACTACAAAATGAATAAATGAGACATTGTATGTAAAATGTTTAACACAATGCCACGTATATAGTAATCAATCACTTAACTAAATGGAATTTAAAAAATTAAAGTGTGTAATTCACTAAAGTGTATCTCAATTCTCACAAGTTTTTACTTACAGTTATCTAGGGGGAGGAAAAATTATCTTTCCTACTACCATCCTAGTTTTTCTGTCTGAGACCCTACATGCTGGATTGACAAAAGACAGATTAAAAAGAGAAAAAACATGCAAATTTAATATAAGTTCTATATGGCATAGGAATCTTCATAAGGAAATGAAGATCCTATGAAATATTAAACCTGAGAGCTTTTATACTAGTTTTGACAAAGAGCAGAAAGTTGTGGGAAAACAGGATAGGATAAAAGAGTATGAGCAAAGGGTAATAAATACACTGGGGGAAATTTAGGCCTGTTCTTTTGGATTCTTCTCAGCATCCCTCTGTCTTGAGAGATAAGGACGTTCCTTTCTTCTGGGTACAGGGAGGCCACTTCTTACAAAAGGGTCTTTTGACCTGCTTCAGGTAGTAAAGGGAAGGTTAGAGAGTCCTTCTTGTACCTACTGTTTCTCACAATCCTTCAGCTTCAAATATTTAATATGCCAAGGTGCCATATTTAAGGAGGCATATTCTCATCCCCTTCATGGTCCATACTGCTACATAGCTGATATCATTATGTGAGCATACTTGTCACCTATTTAAATTCAAGAGCCAGTTGCCATCTGCATGAAGGCAAATGATGTCTTATTCTTTTCTGTGTTTTTAGTTCCTTTTGTCTCTATATACAGCACTCTGTGTACACGTATGTTCTGCATTTCTGCATTGAAATGTGTTGTTTTAAAATTAAAATTGTCCTTTGTGACAAAAATGATTGTCATATGCTTTCAAGATTGTCTATCAGTTAAACCTGGGTATCTGAGTTGCCTAACACCCAGATTACTTGGAAAATTATGAGGACTGATATTGCAACGATTTCTAAGTACCCTTCTCATTAAAAAGTAATTATATGTACATGTAATGATAAGACTTTATTATTATTTAAGTATGCAAATATGAATGCATATTATCATATCACTAACTTGATTCAGGAGCCTACTTTTACATTCATACACCTAGTGTCGTTTTATATTAATTATATCAGTAGTTAATGGTTACTTTTGGTTATTCCCTCCAATGAGGAAACATTTTAGAGCTAATTACGCTTCTAGGATGAGGACTGAGTATACTCTTTTTTTTTTTGGTGTGTTCTTCCTCCATCTAAAAATTAGTTTGTATTAACTCATCATATGTTCATTAAGTCAATAAATCAGCAAGTATTTATTGTGTACCCAGTGTTCACCAAAGCATGCATTCTGTTGCCTTTAAATTGCTTATAAATATTTCAGGTTGCTTGCTAATTTACTGTGTAGATTAATTGACCTTGATCTATTTCTGGGTTTAAATTATGTTCTCTTGGAGTCTTAAAAGTTACAAGGGCTCACTTTTCCATACATAAGTTAGTAAATGAAAATATAGGAGTTAAAATTGCAAGCATTCCTATCTCTTTCATACACTTTATTCAAGAATTCTGCTAGTGTTGCGCTGTATGTTAGCTAGCTGGTATATTCTGTATTTGAAAAGGCCAAGAAGCAAGACCCTAGAAAAAGAGCAATGGTTTTTATGTAGGAAGTATTTTAATAATTTCTTACGATGGAGGTCTATCTAAACACATTTTCTCTTACCAAAATAGGAAGGGCTATCCAAGGGCTAAATTTAGCTGAATGTTATCATAGCATAAAGTAGTAGAAAAGAATTATTACTTCTGCTGAAGCCCCACTCGCCAGTAGAGCTGCTTGTGAACTCAAGACTCATGACCCAAGTAATTTATCTTCCTCTTTCTCCATTCCCAAGATTGACATAAGAATAAACAGAATCAGCCACAACAAGTTCTATTTTTCCTCTCTCTATGCCTGCAGCAGTAGTTCTGAGGAATGTGTACATTTTAGACCTTTAGCTACAATCCTTTTCTGAACTTTACATTCTCAACTGCAGGTAACTGGAAAGGATGTTAGAAAAATAAGCTAGTAATATTACAGTAGTATTTTTTTTAATTGGAGAAGAAGTGAGGAAAAACTGCTATGTTAAAAAAATAGGATTAATAATATTTTTGTGGTATCCCAAATTGAAGTGATACTAAATAAATATAAAACTGGGCATTGTGAAAAAATAGAAGTTCAAGATTTAGGTCGGTGGTGTTTTGTTTGTGTATGTGCACACGCACACACACACACACACACACACACACACGCACACTGTTAGCAGATGCCTCTGGCATACATAGTATACCCTTAGCTCAACTCTGATTTCACCCAGACCCAAAGTAAACTATTTGTTGGCACTCAGGCCTGCCTCCGCTACCTAATTCTCAACTCAAGTGCCTCCTATTTGTCTTTTAGCATTCTGCCATAAGACTTCTTAAGACTGTTGAATCACAGACCTGTACCTCTGAAACAAATAATACATTATATGTTTAAAAAAAAGAAGAAGAAGAAGAAGATAGCAGGAAGGGAAAATGAAGGGGGGGAAATTGGAGGGGGAAATGAACCATGAGAGACTATGGACTCTGAAAAACAAACTGAGGGTTCTAGAGGGGAGGGGGGTGGGGGGATGGGTTAGCCTGGTGATGGGTATTAAAGAGGGCACGTTCTGCATGGAGCACTGGGTGTTGTATGCAAACAATGAATCATGGAACACTACATCAAAAACTAATGATGTAATGTATGGTGATTAACATAACATAATAAAAAAAAATTGTACCCAAATTAAATATGTCTTTGGACTGAATTTATGAACTAGGCAGGTGACTCTAAAAAAAAAAAAAAAAAGACTTCCCCAAGGCTAACAACCAGCCATCTGCTTGTGTACAGGGAAGTTCACTGGGGAAGAAGGGCCTGTGCATCATTACCCCAGCTTTATATTTCCCAGAGATCTTAGCGGAATTTGGTCCTCCTTGCCATCAGTGACAACTTCAATAATAACACATATTGTAGCTTTTCTTCCTTTTCCCTAACACTTGTTTCCTGGGATTACCTCCCAAATAAACTACCTGCATCTAAGTCCTTATCTTGGCCTCTACTTTCTGGGGATCCCAAATTAGAACACTGTACCATATAGGAACATTTGAATTTATTATGTTCGAATAACTCAAAACATTTGTAGACATAATCAAAAGTATTTACTAACCATTTAATTATTTAGTGTTATTATGAAAATATCACACAGCAAAAAAAAAAAAAAATAAGAAGAAAAAATATCACACAGCCTTTTGTAAATCTGATTTGACAAAATGGTAATTATCTTAACCAACACTTTTAACATTTAACATATCATCTACCTTCTTGGAAAGCAACTGTCATCTTGTTGGTCAAGTAACATTTATATGTTTGAAACAGTTTGCCGATATTATGAGAATCTGCTCCTTTCTGGCATTTTACTGATTACTGAATTTCTTGTTAGCATACTAATTGGAGTAATGTCTTACTCCAGATCTCACAAGGTGATCAATTTTAGCAAAACTTTCTTCCTAAAGCTTATCTTTCAAAAGCAGGCTTTCCTGAAAACTGTGGTTCACATAGGAAGTTGTGAAAGACTTCATGGAAGAGGAGGGATTTTACCTGATTTTAGATGAATGTATTGGAGACTGTGAAAGTCAGTATTTCTTGTAAGATTTTATTTATTTGAGAGAGAGAGAGAGAGAGCATGATCAGGGCAGAGAGGAGCAGAGGAAGAGGGGAGAGGCAGACTCCTTGCTGAGCAGGGAGCCCCATGCAGGGCTTGATCCCAGGACCCTGGGATCATGACCTGAGCTGAAGGCAGATGCTTAACCAACTGAGCCACTGAGGCACCCTGTGAAAGTCAGTATTAAATTAGTGGTATGTGCAAGGGCACAGATAGAGGAGAATCATTATTTTTCATCCAAAAGAGATGGTTAGGGAGAGAGTGGTCCTATAACCACCTTGCTTTCTCTTGTGTAACAGTGGAAGTTTATGTGAAAAAAAAATAGTATATAAAAATGAATGCAAGGCATTCATTCACACACAGCTTTTCAGAGGGAAAATAAAATGTGTCATAAATAAAAATTCTGGCATAGATTTACTGAGATATTTTGGACTTGTCATAGTTGTGTAAAAAATATAGTATATTTTATATTTGTGTACATGATCTGGCTTACTAAATATCAATATTTTCCTTCTATTGTATTGTCATAAACAAGGATAAAATGATTGTCACACAGAACTGGGAGAGACAGGTTGTAGTACCCCATGTATCTATTCTAACTGTTGCATGCTTGACTCATTGGTCAGAAGGGCTGTAGAGGACCAGTTACGAAGCCATATCTATAACCATCTTCTGTGGGAGGTAAGGGACTGGAAAAAGCAAGAGTTTGTTTGTCCTCAAAGTAAAAAAAAAAGTTTCCCTCCACAATATTGTCAAGACAAGTACTGACTATTCCAAATATTTTGTTTATTCCTCCATTATCAGTTTAAGAATATGGACTAAATTTCCTTAAATTTTTATTTGTCCAAATGCAAATAAACTTAAGTTTGTTAATGACCTGTTTTTCTGGTGGTAACTTTAAGAAAGGCATTAAACTAACATCATAAAATTAAACCAATTAACTTAAGCTATCTTGCTTCTTTCTAATAGTGAAGGAGTCATATGGCTGTCAAAATGATAGATAAAATCTTTTAAAGTTTTAATATACCCTTGATTGGCCCTTTTCTAAATATTCCCAAATACATATCAGAAATATAGATTTGGTCCTATTAAACTGCCATTTATTAACATTAACTAAGTAGCATTGCTGCCAGGAGCAAAAACAGAAAAACAATTTATCTCTCTGCCTTCTTCAAGTTTGCAAGATAAATATGTACCAATTTTAAATGAAAGTGAACATCAGTAAACTAGACAGATTTATTGAGTTAGCTTGTAGCAAAATGAGCTTGCTCCATTTTCACATACTTTTTCTGGTAGTAAATGTTTTAATCTATTGATGCCATGGAGAAATGCTGCATTAGCTATAAAACAGAAAGAGGACACTGTTCAGTGACAGGACCAATAATATGCATAATGCAGTAAACACTCTGCAAGAATTTAATGGCCCTGAATTCAAGTAGACAATACATAGTTTACTAAGCTGAGGGAGAAGAATCATTAGACCGTTGACTCCTTCAAATGCATAAACTTAACTTAGACATGATATGAACACATCAGTTCTTCAGTGTCAGAAGAAACTACATTTAATTTCAAAAAAAAAGGAAAACCATTCTCATAGGATACTGCACACCAGAATTTTGTACTTTGTTCTTCCTTTGGTAGTATAAGCATTTGATTCTTACTTTTGTTGTGAAGGGTTTATTATTTTCCATCACAAACCTCTCCTCTTTAAAACTGGTAGACACAGTAGAGCCTAGAACCTCACCATGATCTGATGTATCCGTGTTATACATGAAACGAGTGAACTGATGTTCAGAGAAGACTTGTAGGTTACGATGCCATTGTTTGGGGTTAAAAAATGTCAACCTGAGAAATCTAGGAAATGTAAAACTTACCTCCTCACTCTATTTCCAACTGTATATGTCATTTATTTAAAAGTAGATACCAGATTTTGAGGTCATACAGTTTTTAGATAAATGGCAAATCAGCCAAACTCACAAGTTGAGATTTCATTCAAAATATCATACATTGAATGTATTTTTCAAACTTTATTGACATTTGAAATAGGGCATCAGACTGTTGTGTTACTTCATTTTCTGGATGAGAAAAATTGTAAGTAATTTCTTGGGAGATGATGGAGACCATCCAATGAGCATAAACCTTAGAGCCGGATTGTCTTTTTTCAAATCCTCATTCTGTGTCCTATTAGATATGTGATTTTAAGGTTTGTGAACTTGATTTTTCTGCCCCACACTTTCTTCATCTGTAAAACGGTGATAATATACTTACCTTAAAGAGCTATTTTGATAGTTCAATGAGTTAATAGTGTTTCCACACAGTAAACATTGAACAACTGTTAGCTGTTGTTGCTATAAGTGCTTGTTGTTTCAAATTATGCATTTATTCAGTCATATTTGAAAATGCCCCAGACTACAAGCTATTTTGTTTTCAGTGTTCATTATTGTAAAATGTAGCGTGATGGAACAGAGTGTAGTAGTTTTGTTTTGTTTTAGTAATTAGATATTAAGCCAAAACTCAAGTGGATTTATTAATTAAACCTCATATTTAGAAAATATTTACTCCAGCAGAGCAATTATGCAATCCATATCCACATTTTATTTTTAATTGTGTTTCCTTTTATTTTGCCTTTGGTAATATGAGTAAAGTTATACCAGTTATTCAAGAGCATCAAAGGTGAGAGGACCCTTGTACTGATTTAATAAAGTTAAACTATTTAGTGAGTAGCTTCTCTCTTCCAGGTACTATTCTAGATGGTGGGACACAGCAGTGAATAAAATAGAGTCCTTGAATATATATGTCACAGTGTGAGGGTTTCTGAGGAGGTATAGTTTCTATTTGAAATTTATTTGGTGTTTAATGTGTTTTTTTAAATAATCACCTAATGTGGTAGATGTAATAATAATACTTATATAATACTTAGTGTTACACTTATACATAACAAATTAAAAGTTTAATAAATACCAACTTTTTAGTAGATATCAACTTTTTTTGTTTTGTCTACAAGGAAGTTTATTTCATTAAAAAGTAAAAAAACAAAAAAAATACACCTGATAATATTATACCATGATATTTCCTTCCTCAGTGCTCTAACCAGCAAATTAATTTTTATGATCCTGTACAGATAGCTTTCAAGGGAAAACAAACAGTTGGGAGCTAGTTAATTTAAATAGACAGTAAAGTATGTTGCCCCTAGTCCAATCGAGAAAAGAATAATGTGATCACTTGTTTCATTCTCTAAAACTTGCTTTTCCTCTAATTTGACACATTTCACTAATAAACAAAAAGTGCATTCAGTGAATTACTGAGCAGATGTTGGTTGAGTATTATAAAGAACGGAAGGGAAAGCATACTTCGTTGTTTATTTGTTTTAATTTAATTTTAGATTTAATGTCGCAGCTTTGGGTGGAGTATGGGTGTTGTACCACATTACATACATTTGAAGAGCTATCTGCTCATTTCTTTTCTCAACTTTGATCCAGCTAATGCACAACGGTCACTTGAGTATTTATTCCTTCTGTCACCATCTCTCCAAGGAAGAACAAAAATCCATCAGGAAAAAGATAGTGAAGAATATGCTCCCTTTCTTAGCAGCATGCAATTCTTGTGTCAAGTATTATAACGTGGCAGAGCTAGACCCCATTATAAATGCTTCCAACTGTGAGCAGAAAATAAGTAGAAACTAGGTTTGGCTGGGCCAGGGGAATCTTGGCACAGAATTGTCACGGACCCACTGCAATGGACCCTGAAGAATTAAAGAAGGAACAGGAAACTCTCGGGAGAAAACTGCTACGTCGGCAGATTGCTCTAAGCTCCATGATTCATACAATATGTTTTCTTCCTTCATTAGGAAAAAATAGTAGCAAATGGTTTATGTATATCATCTTCTTCTTCTTCTTCTTCTTCTTCTTCTTTTTCTTTTTTTTTTTTTTTTGGCATATTTAATTCTTCTACCCTGGGCATTTCTTTCCCCTCTGCAGACATTATAGATTTCAGTCAAATGCTGGCTCCTTGCTTTCCAGGTGACCAACTTGTGCCTAGTGAGTCTGGAATCTGACACTCCCCTGAAAGGTGTCCCAAGAAAGCCTCTTGTTGGAAAACAGATCTTAAATAGATGGTTCTGAGAAGATGTTCTTTAGCAAAAAATCAGCGTAGTAAGTTTTTTCAATATATTATTGGTATTAATACTAACTTTAAAGGACTTTTTGTTTTTTTGTTGAAATCAAAATCAGATATTGTCACTAACAGCAGGCCATCAGATCATTTTCTATACCCGTTAAATATAACTTAGTGGATAAAGCAGGCCTGGCATTTAGAAAGTGATAGAGGTAGCTGAGAACTCTATCCCCTCCCTCAATGATAAGTATTCAGTGATAATAAATAGTGCAAGTAGCTTGCACTTGAAAGATAGTGTTTTAGCACTTGGGTTCTTTTGTTGTTGTTGTTTATTTTTTCTTTAAATTAAATTAATTAACATATAATGTATTACTGGTTTCAGAGGTAGAGGTCGGTGATTCATCAGTCTTATATAATACCCAGTGCTTATTACCTCACATGCCCTCCTTAATGTCCATCACGCAATTACCCCATCGACCCACCGACCTCCCTTTCGGCAGCCCTCAGTTTATTTCCTATGATTAAGAGTCTCTTATGGTTTGTCTCCCTCTCTGATTTCATCTTGTTTTATTTTTTCCTCTCTTCCCCTATGATCTTCTATTTTGTTTCTTAAATTCTACATATGAGACCATATGATAATTGTCTTTCTCTGATTGACTTATTTTGCTTAGCATAATACCCTCTAGTTCCATCCACGACATTGCAAATGGCAAGATTTTATTTTATTTGATGGCTGAGTAGTATTCCATTGTGTATATATATTACATCTTCTTTATCCATTCATCTGTCGACGGACATCTGGGCTCTTGCCATAGTTTGGCTATTGTGGACATTGCTGCTATAAACATGGGGGTAGCACTTGGGTTCTGATGTCAGAGGCCTGACATTGGATCCTCGTCTGTCACTTACTACTTACTTAACTTATCTGTATCATAGTTTCTTTCTTTCTAATATTGAGCTAATAATGCTATCTACTTTATAGTGGTAATATAATTGTTAAGTGGATAATACATGTAAATTATTTAAAACCATAAACTGGTAATTAGTAAGTACTCAATTAATATTAATTATCCTCATTATTTTTGTCATCATCACTTTTCTTCTTTGCCAGAGAGCAAAGCATAGAGGCTAAGACTGTAGGCTCAGAAGTTCAAATACCAGCTCTACTAAGTGCTAATGACCTCTATACTCAGTCTGTCCATCTGTATAATGGTGACAGTAATCTCAACAGGGTTGTTCTGAGGATTAAATAAGATGAAGTAGGTTAAGTATTTGGCAAATAGACTGACATACTATAAATGCTAAGTAAACTGGACTAAAAACAGCCTGTTTCAATGTTATTAAGGAGAAATTTCACAGAGAGTACAAAATCTTTGTTAGCAATTGATTGTAGAATAAATATTTTGCAATGTGCAGTTCTATAAGTAGATGGTGAGAAAGATAATGGACTCCACTATAGAGAGAGATAAGATGTACTACCTAAAGAGGATTTTGTGTGCCTACTTAGCAGAAATGAAAGACATGCTTTGCCATCTGTAAGATTTGTCCTCTTCTCCTTTGTTCTTATCATTGAACAAACCATACCAAGTTTATATTTGGAGCCATTTGACTGTGATTTTAAAAGCATGTCAGTGCCAACATTTATTGACCAACAGTTAAAACAAGACAATGAGATAGAATCCAGTAATGCCTGGATGAATGATATAGGGTTCTCTGCCTTCAAAAACCTCCATATATTTCCAGAAGAAAGAGAGAGAGAAGGTAAAAATATCAAGTGCCAAAGAGAATAGTAAGTGAGACAGTATAAGTGGAATGAACTAGAATAGATAATTGGCAAACAATGACCATGAGATAAACATCCAGTGGGTTGTTCTTCTACTAGCCCATGAGCTGAGAGTATCTTGTACATTTTTTAAGAGATGTTTAAAAAAGAAGAAGAAGAAGACTGTGATGACAAGAGCCATGCAAAGTAGCCTGTATGTGGCTCACAAAGCCTAACTTATTTACTTACTGTCTGGCCCTTTGTAGAAAAAGTTTGCCAATCCCCAGACTAGAACATTACTGAAAACCTCCCTCCCCCACAAACTAAGTTGAAATTGTATGTTTATTCAATGTGGGACTGGTAAGCAAAGCAGTATTTATGAAGGAAGAACTTAGAACCGAGAGATAGAGTCTGGCTTAATTAGAAATAGGAGATACGAGGCATTCTGAACAGGGGCAATAGAGTGAGAAAAGTTGAAAAATAAATATAAGTGTGGAGTATATAAAGTGAAAATAAATAAACCACTGTAAAGAGTATGATTAGCCTATAGGATTAATAAGACATAAAATTGGAAAAATACTGTAAGAAACACACTTTTGGAAATTTATAGTAATGAATCTGAAGACTTGGAATTAATTCAGATGAATTGATATTAGCATCTCAATTTTATCAAACACCAAAAAAAAAACAAAAACAAGTGAGTAAGAATCTTAAATCTACTTTTCAAGAGATTCAGTTAACATGTATAGGATGTATGTGGTGTGTATGTTCTTGCTAATGAATTCTGAGGTTAACTTTTTTTGTTTTTATTTACAGTTCTAGGAATCCTATCTATATTATTTATCTTGTTTTTATTAACCACGATATTATGTAATACAAAATCTTTTCTGCTTTTTGGCTAGTGAATCCAGTCCCAAATTGGTTGGGGTATCTGGAGTACTTCTACAAAGTACCAAAGAATGTAGTAGCTCCTCAGATTCCTAAACTACTCCTCAGGATGTTTTTTTGTGTGCATTGGGTATTTTTTCCCCTTACTGAATGACTCTGTGGGTTTTGTCATCTCTCTCTCACAGGAGGTGATGATAAAAACTTCCAATTCTATGATTAATTCATAAGATCTTAAGACCTCCTGTGAGACTGAAGGAGCAGTATTGGGTCAAAAGCAAAGCAACTTGATTTCTTGTAGCTTTTGATGTTTCTCATCGGAAAATTAGAACAGTCATTCCTGCCCTCACAATACATAAAATTGTTAAATGAATCAAAAAATATTACATTATTCCATAATTTGTTTTTAGTACTAATAAGAGTTAAAAAGTAAATTGTGATTTGGGGCTAATACCTAATTCTCTGGCTTCATTTTTTTTATTTGTAAAATATTGGCTGAGACTAAATGACATCTAAAATAAAATTCAGCACCCAAACCACAGTAATTATAACATATTTACTAAATCTAGGGTTAGATTAGATTAATTTTGAATATCTTATTTATTGCATAAGCAGTGGATATATAGAACCTAGTAATAGGAATCAGTCAAATAAATTTCTCAGGAAGAAATGGGTGACATTTTCCATAAGAAATTTGATTTTAGTCAAACTGCTCTGTCTGGTGTTTTTAACTTTGGCTTCTCTTAATGATTCCCTCTCTCTGCTATTCACTTCTATTCTTGTCTGTTTTTAATCTCTTTAAATGCTTTCCTCTGAAAGCATTTAAAATAGCTTGTTGTTGGTAAATAATTATACTGAAAAATCGCGAATTATTAGACTGTACGTTTCCCTAAGGCAGAGATCAGTTCCTCCTCTGTACCATGTTCATGATAGTACCACCAAATTCGTAGTCTCTTTGAGGATTAAATAAAATTATCCATATAACAATTCACATAATACACGTTCAGAAATTGTTAGGTATCATGATTATTATTACTTCTCTCTGTATTCACAGCTCTAAGGGCCTTGCAAATAACAAATACATTCCATGGGCCTAATATAAATATACATCTATTTTTATGTATATAATAGCGTGGTCTTATGCACTCTGAAGGGACTCTCCCTTTGTTTTTGTTCTTTTGTTCAGCAACTTTATTTTTTTTTTTAAGTTTCTATTTATTTGTCAGAGAGAGCGAACGCACACAAGCAGGGGGAGTGGCAGGCAGAGGGAGAGGGAGAAGCAGTCTCCCCACTGAGCAGAGAGCTGACATGGGGCTGGGATCTTGACCTGAGCGGAAGGCAGCTGCTTAACCGACTGAGCCACCCAGGCGCCCCTGTTCAGCAACTTTAAATGCCATGTGGTTGTTACATAAATCATTATGACAAGGGTGTATCGTTGATGATGAACCAAATGTAATGTTGACTTTGCTACCAATAATACCTTTGAAAAATTATTTTTATAAAAGCTATTACCAATATATTCCCCAAAGAGCCTACTAATAGCACCATTTTCTTTTAAAAGGTTAAATTAACCAAAAGATTTTACAGATCTATCAGGATGGAAATTTACTACAAAATAAAAGGTAGCCTCAGTTTCTGCATCATCCTATAGATATTGTAATTAAATGTTTAAATTAGAATGTGGCTAGTGAAAGCATCTTATGAATTATTGACATTTTCAGTCTACACACACCAGGATGAAATTAATTAGAAGGTAATAATTTTGGAAACACATTATATAAAGCCATTGTAGTACAAGGTGCTTGAGCAGCACTTTTACTCACTGATGCATGGGTATTATTTGAAAAACATAATTTAGAAGCTGAGCTGCAGAGATTACCCCTGTCTTTCATTAAATAAAGGATTAGCACCTTATTTACTGAAAGAGACAGATGTCTGTCAGAATTTTTGATATGCAGTATAACAAAAAAATTAATGAACTTCACAGATCTTTTTATTTCTGTTTACTGAAGTACTTCTCTATTTTTTTGGTGTATGTGAGGTAGAAAAAGAGAATGTTCTCTGTTTCAGAATAATGAGAATTAACAGGACATGAGGTATGCAGCACAGGTTTGTTTCTGGTGATAAGAAATATCTTGTTTCCTTGGCCAAGAAATGAGGAACCATTGTTTTTTATTATTTTATCTTCTCTGGAGAGATACTCTGCATCACTAGTCTCAGGGTTAATAGCACTGAAGAATATGGCATCCTCATTCTCTGAAAATACTATGGTGCAATTCATCATTGCATGGAGGCATAAAAAATATTAATTGAGCTTTTTCTATGTGCTGAGCACTGGAGATGCCATAATGAATAAGATCAAAACTTGTATTTGAATTCCAACTCTACCACTCACTAACCAAAAGAGTAATGCTTCTTTGTACCTGTTTCCTCACTTGAAAAGTTAAGACAAGGAGAATATCTACTTCATAAGGTTGCTGTGAGATGATTAAGTTAGTATTGCATGCAAAACTTCAGGGCACTCTGTAGCACACGGTACATGCTTAGTGAACGTTCCTTCCTAAAATGCCTACCCTCAGGAAGATTCCATTTGTGTTCTCTATCCCTCTAATATGCACTCCTACCTGGATTATTGACAGAAGGGAAATGGAGAGCGAGAATACAACAATTTCACTGAGTTTGCATGTTGTAAGAGCCAGTGTATATTAGATAAATGACAGACTCTGCCATCTACCAGTGTTGTTCTGGTCACATCCTTTAACCTTTTGAGTTTTGGTTGACTCGTCTCTGATATGGGAATAATAAATATCACAACACAGTGTTGTTTGAAGAATTAAATCAAGTGATTCATGTGAAAATATTTTGTTAAGTTATAAAGTGCTATTCAAGTGGAAGTATTATTGTAAACTTTTGATTATCCACTTATAGATGGCTTTGTTTATGGATGATACACCAGCAAATTTTCATCCAAGACTGATTTTTTGTTACTCACTTAGTTTGTCTTATTGCTATCTCCTTCACTGACCAGCTGGCTGGCGATAAGTGTGGCCCAAATGTATTTGAAGAGTCCAGGCCAAATGTAACCAAGAAAATAATACTGTTTAAAATCCTACCAAGTTTCGGATGCCTGGGTGGCTCAGTCGGTTAAGCGTCTGCCTTCGGCTCAGGTCGTGGTCCCAGGGTCCTGGGATCAAGCCCCACATCGGGCTCCCTGCTCGGCGGGAAGCCTGCTTCTTCCTCTCCCACTCCCGCTGCTTGTGCTCCTGCTCTCTCTATCTCTGTCTCTGTCAAATAAATAAATAAAATCTTTAAAAAATAAATAAATAAAAATAAAGTGGTGAAATCATGTCACTTAAAAATAAATAAAATAAAATCCTACTAAGTTTCAATGATAAAAATAGGCATTTATAAATTATTTAATGTTCTATAACTATCTTATGTTCCCCATAAGTGTTTTTTATTTATATTACAGAAATATAGAGGCATCATCGGATGATATAACATAGAAAATGTGTGGTATGACTTAACAGTTTAAAAGAAAAGAAAGTTTAAGCGACATTAGAATTAGACACAATTTCATAGTTCTTAGTTATGACAATTTAGTTCTCACAATTTTTAGCACACAACAATTTTATTTCTCTGTAATTTGCAATGCAATTTGGAAAAGCCTGGCAATGCATGCATATGCTCTCTCATCCATACCTTTTCTAATTAAAAAATGCAATTCAGAAGTACTGCATATGGTACAGATATGGGCAGAACTAATAACATCTTCTTTTTCTAAACAATAATATGGTTATTGGCTATATATTATATCTCTTTTATGAACTGTTGGGAAATGAAGGGAAAATTTACTAGCCTTTTTTTTTTTTTTCCATTTCTGCCTTTTATACAGAATAAAATTACCCTTAGTTTGAATTTGTCATTTACTCTAACCACAGGATATAGCTTATGACATTAAGTTTGACAAAGGACAACAATGAAATCACTTTAAGGAAATATATAAGCATATTTGCAGAAGCTGAATGGACAATAAAGATAGTTTGGGGATTAAAAGTGAAAAGAGAAAAAGAGAGTAACTAGTTCCAGAGGGGACTGGAAATGAGCAATGACAGCTATAATGGCAGAATTCAGGATATTGGACCAGACCAAGAGACAGGAGGTACTGAAGAAGGCAGAGCCCAGATGTCATCGTACAATTCACTTATTTATGATCTCATTACAGAGAGGAGAAAAGGGAGTATTTTTGGTCTGTGTTTTTAGATCATCGCAGCCTGTTTTATAGCAGCACTTTTTTCTTGCCAGTATAATCCTCAAGACTATCCATATAGTTTTTCTTATTTTCCTTTTTTTTTCCCCTCCAGTTTTACATTTAATGAGTTGGAAATACATATTGCTCCTAAATTGTACTTTCCTCCACATCCATTAAAATATACAAAGACATTATACAGAGAATACCCTGCATGTATGATTGTGTATAGCAAATCCAGATTCTCTTCACTACTTTCTCTTTTTGCTACATGCTTAAAGTATTAAGAAGCAGAATTAATCACCTCTATTTGGATTATGTATTAATTCAGTAGCTGTTCACTGGGTACTTATTATGTGCCAAGCACTGTGAGGTTATGAAGGATATAGTGGCAAGGGTGTTAACTTGTATCCTTCAATTTGTTTGTATGAGTATTTTTTTTCCCCAGGGGAAAGAAGCTTCTAGAATCAGAATTAGATGATGACAGTGACTGGCTAATCCTAAATGTTACTAAGCTTTTCAATGACAAATTATGTTTGCCTTGCCAGTTTTTGTTACGGGAATATGATTTGTGTGTGCTTGTTTCAACTTAAATTATAGGATTGTTTTACTTGAGTCTTGAAAATAGCAAATAAATGATAAATGAGCTACAGCCAGTCATGACATAGGCAAGAACATAATAATTTTCTCTAAAGTGAAACTGCCTAATAAATCTTAATTTTGAATAACCAGCAAGTAACAGAAGCAAGCTTTACTTATGCTACAGCTATGCCAGTTTATCTCAAATTAGACCAAGACCAGAGAATTAAAAGTAAAATTTTACCTAATGGCAATTGAGAAAATAGAAGTTAAAGTTCCTAAAAAATAACAATATCCATTAAATTGTAAAATAGTATTTACAGAATAACAAATACCTTGCCAATACTTTGTATCACATATCCAGTCTCCCTCATTAAGTATTTGTTGAAGAAATACTAGTCACCAAGAAGTTAGGATAACTGTGTTTTAGAATAAGACAAAGAGTTTTATGTGAAATAAAACTAAAGTTGTGTGTGTATACATTCTATGCTTCAGAATATAAGGGACACCTGGGTGACTCAGTCGGTTAAGCATCTGCCTTCAGCTCAGGTCATGATCCCGGGGTCCTGGGATCGAGCCCCACATCGGGCTCCCTGCTCAGCAGGTAGTCTGCTTCTCCCTCTCCTTCTGCCTGCCGCTCCCCCTGCTTGTGCACTCTCTCTCTCTGCCAAAGAAGTTAATAAAAAAATCTTAAAAAAAAAAAAAAAAGACTATTTAGAAGTATTTCAAGGAACAAAATTTGTTCTATCTATATTTTTGCAGTCTAGTTGCTGAAAAATGTCAACTTTGGTATGACTTCCCACTTCCAAACTCCACTTTCATTGTAATGTGCCTTGAGTCCAAACTTTCGAGACTATTGATTAAATAATTTCTTAAGGTGCTTTCTTATGCTTCTTTTAGTTGTCAGTCTGAACTCAGATTTGTGAGTATTCTAGTCACAAAATGAAGTGCATCTCCTAAGTAAAGCATTTAAATGACCTGTAATGAGGCATATAATCTGGTGAACACTGCAGTCACTCGATAAAGAGTGAGAATGATGATAAATTATAACAGTATAAATAGAGTTGTTAAAAGAGCCCTAGAAATACTATTAAAATAAGATTTGTATATTAATGAGATAAGGAATCTTCAAAAAAAACCCATTTGCAACTTTTTAAGCATAACCTTTTTTTTCCAATTTATTTATTTTAGAGAGAGTGAGTGAGAGCGAGTGGGGGGGTGGGGAGAGGGAGAAGAGAGAATCTCAAGCAGACTCCCCACTGAGTGCAGAGCCCAAGACCATGACCCAAGCCAAAATCAAGAGTCGGAGGCTCAACTGACTGAGCCACCCAGGTGCCCCAAGCATAACTTTTGATATAGGCTAGTTTTGTCTTCTTTTTTTTTTTTTAAGATTTTATTTATTTGACAGAGAGAGAGGCACAGTGAGAGAGGGAACACAAGCAGGGGGAGTGGGGGAGGGAGAAGCAGGCTTCCTGCAGAGCAGGGAGCCCGATGTGGGGCTCGATCCCAGGACCCTGGGACCACGACCTGAGCCAAAGGCAGACGCTTAAGGACTGAGCCACCCAGGCGCCACCTAGCTTTGTCTTCTAACACATGTGATACTGAGCTTTCAAAAAAGTCAATTGAGAGTAATGAGTGTGATTTTGACAATAGAAAACAAAAGAGCTTAGGTCAAAGCACAAAAATCTCACCCAAATGTAATTGTAATTACCCAAAACAGTATTTCTCCCTTGTTTTGAAACTTCCCTAGAGTTTTTATTTATTGTACAATAATAGTTCATCCATTCCATTGAATTTTTTTAGATTTATATCAACTGTAATCTGTGATTTTTAAGTTTGCGTTATGAACCCATTTTTCCCCAGCTCTTCCCCTTGTTTTTTGTTGGTCCCTGTTCTTTTTTCTGATTTAGGCATATTGTCTCTCATGAGACAAATGCTTATAAGATAAACAAGACGCTGCTTGGTGAGTTACATGAATATGTTACAATTTCCCCAATTTTTCATGACTTGTATTGGTCAGTACCTTAAAAATAAAAATGGAATCTAATTTGAGAGATACATAGCCATAACATGGCTGAGGATTTCAATTTGTTCTTAAAAAGGTATGTTGACTCGGTTAAGAATTTCAGAAAAGGCCAGAACAGGTGGCTCATTATTTATGTCAACCTTCTGATAACAGATTTTTCTGATTTTTTTCCACAATATCAAATATTGATAAGTGGGAGGGAGAGAAGTTTCTTAAGTAAAGATTCTGAATCCACTTATTTAGTATGAGAGCATTCCCCGTAAATGTGTAGCCTCATGAGGTTTATTTCTCATAAGACTGACATGGAAAATCTTAGGCCTTAGGAAATGATTGCAGAGTAGTTTCTTCTGAATCCTTGAGATGGGTAAAAAGCAAGACTACTATGTTAAATAGTGGTATAAACTATAGTATTTTATAAATGAGACTTAGTCAAGCTATTTGAAAGCATCATGTGTATAATTACCTTCCTAACTTCCAAAGGGAAATATTGGTGTTCTTATTATGAATATTGTATTTCCTATGTCTATAGTTTGAAATTGTGTGTTTTTTTCAATCTTAGCTTGAATAACTTTTGCCTTATGTTTTCTAAGTCTGTACTGTGTTTTTTAAGTTTATAATATGATTGCTTTTTTAAAAAGTAATTTTACGAGGGGAATGTTTTTTTATTAAAAAAAAACTATGTTCAAAAAGCAAGTATGAGTGAAATAAATTATTTACTTTCAGTTTGGAAGAGGTGAATAAAAAGTGCTTGGCCAATACCGTACCATTAATCTATTCTCTTTTCTCCTTTCTCTCTGTACTTCTCTCTCTCCAATAGAAGTGGAACAAAAAGGTAATTAAATACCTTTCATAAATTATATACTATTTATAGGCTAAGTTATTTAACAGTTTAACATTTAAAATAATTTTGTATTAATTCTTATCTATTTTATGAAAATTTATTTACTACTTCTGCTGCTCAACTTCACTTTAACCTGTTGTGATGACCAGTGCTGGTTTGATCCTTTTATCCTAAAACAGTTTAATCATGTAAAATTTTCAACCGTGCATTTTCTTCCTCTTTACTTTTAAATAAATAGTCAGAAAATCCAGTAGATGGTGATGGATAGTGATTGCTTTAGATTTGTTTTTATTTCTACACTAGATAATTTTCCATAGCTCTGTTGTGGTCTCCCCATTCCTTTAATTTTTAACTATTGGTGGAAAAGGGGAGATGGTTTTCTGAAATAGCTTCTAAAAATTACTTTGGTAACCATGGGCTCATTATTAACCAACCTAAAGTTTATATACAATTTTGACAACAATGCCTATCCATTTTTTATAATTATAGTCATCATATTAGAAATTCTCCTAATCATCAATTTTATTATTGACTATAAATTGATGAAGGCCCTCTTTCTTTGCTATGGAAGATTTTGGTGGTCAGCTTTGCCCTTGAACTTTTCATTTCTACAAAAGTAAAACTTTGGACACTTTAGTAATGCACTTTCCTTTTTAATAACTTGCACATCCTCGCTGAGTATTATCTTAGATCCTTTTCCATTAGATCTAGGCTTATAGTTGCCATTAAAGAACTAATGACTAATATCAAGAGAACAATACTTTAATCATTAAAATATGGTTCAACATCCAAATTCCTTATGATTTCTAAATTTCTCCACCCAGTACCCTTCTAATCATTTCAAACATCACAGTGGACTGCATGATTATTTTTCAGTGCATTTGCTTTGCAAAAATACTAGAGCAGTGTTTCCCACAGCAGGTTCAGCAGAACACTACACTTTAAATAGGCTCTGTAGAAAGGGTTCCGTGATCAAATTAGTTTGTGAAATTTGTTCATCTTCCTTACTTCTGCCTTGGAGATTCACTGATGTACCAAAGCTATTAGAATCTCTGCCACAATTCTATTTAATATGATGTTTCTTAAACATATGACTAAGGATCCCTGTTTTCTTTCTGTGTAACATCTAGTTATACCACTTGAAACAGGTGCTTCAAGGACCACTCTTTGGGAAACATTGCTTTATAGCCTCTGCATTACAAGCCAGCCAAGGTTTCTTACCACTATTCACACAGTGTGCTACAGAATCATACTAAAAATGAAGTGAATCAGATAATTCCTGCCCATTTTCAATCTGAAGTATGAGCAGCAAAATATTGTAGCAAGTAATCTTGTTTTTTTAATGTTCTTCTCATGTAACAGTAAAAGGTACATGTTTTTAAGTTCCAATACTACTGTATTTAACAGGACATTTTTAACTGATTAAAATCTAGATCTTGGGTTCTCTTCTCTGTAACCTTTCACCTTTTCTTCTTTCCTTATTCCTTCTTTCCCTTCTTTTTCTTCCTTTCTCTTTTTCCTCCCAGTATCCATCCATCACTCATTTTTAATTGTGTGGGTTGCATGCTCTGTGTGTGCTATAGCAGCTTTAAGAGTTTTGGGTTTTTTTGTTTGTTTTTTGTTTTTGTTTTGTTTTGTTTTGTTTTGCTAGAAGATTCAGTGGCCTGTATTACAGGGCTCTTCTTTTCCTTTATTATTATCCTTAATTACTGTTGGTTTTCTATTTATTTATTAATGATAAGTTATCGAATGGCTAATGTCATCAGAGGGAAAACAATATATATATATTTAATTTCAAGTAAGATACATAAAATACTATGTATAAACGTTTGTATTTATTTTATGTCTATAGAATACATATTTATTTTATGTCTATAGAATACATATTTATTTTATGTCTATAGAATACATATTTATTTTATGTCTATAGAATACATAGACATACATCACACTTGTATATGTATATCCAAAAATATTGTATCACATGTTTACAAGGTAAAAATCAAAGGAAAACACAAGTACTCATTGAGAGGCCACATTTTTCAGCAACTGAAGTCAAAATGATTTTGAGCAAAAGTCAGAATTAATATGTAAGACACTTTGTGTACTCAGAAGAATGCAAGAAAAGAATTAAGTGGTGGTGGGTATCTCTTATTAGAGTTACATTCCATTTGGTGAAAAATAAAAATCTCTGACAAAATATTAAATTAATATATTTATTATTTTAACTCTTTCCCTTCCAACAGTTTTTCTTTGTCCTGGACTACTAAAAGGAGTATACCAGAGTGAACATTTGTTTGAATCTGACCACCAGTCTGGGGCATGGTGCAAAGACCCTCTACAGGCTTCTGACAAGATTTACTATATGCCCTGGACTCCCTACAGAACCGATACCCTGACTGAGTACTCATCCAAGGATGACTTCATTGCTGGAAGGCCAACTACAACCTACAAGCTTCCCCACAGGGTGGATGGCACAGGATTTGTAGTGTATGATGGAGCTTTGTTTTTCAACAAAGAGCGCACCAGGAACATAGTAAAATTTGATTTGCGGACTAGGATAAAGAGTGGAGAGGCGATCATAGCAAATGCCAATTACCATGATACCTCCCCTTACCGATGGGGAGGCAAATCTGACATAGACCTGGCAGTGGATGAAAATGGGCTCTGGGTAATCTATGCAACAGAACAAAATAATGGTAAAATTGTCATTAGTCAATTGAACCCTTACACCCTACGGATTGAAGGGACATGGGATACTGCATATGATAAAAGATCAGCTTCCAATGCCTTTATGATTTGCGGGATTCTGTATGTGGTCAAATCTGTATATGAGGATGACGACAATGAGGCCACTGGGAATAAGATTGACTACATTTACAACACCGACCAAAGTAAGGATAGTTTGGTGGATGTACCCTTTCCCAATTCATACCAGTACATAGCAGCTGTGGATTACAACCCCAGGGACAACCTTCTTTACGTATGGAATAACTATCATGTCGTGAAATACTCTTTGGATTTTGGACCTCTGGATAGTAGATCAGGTAAGTTTGACTTTTGCTGGTACTCAAGGGGGAGATACTTGCAGTTTGTTTTTGATAAGTTGTTTTTTTTTATATGTATGATTAGACTTACTCTGTTGTCTTCCTTCTGGCCTGAATACCTGAAAACTGTTCATTGTCTTTTCATCTAAGAAATGTTGCCATTAAGTACTTTCAGCTATAAGAATAAAGGTATAAGAAACTTTTTTCTCCCTTGTACAGCTAGTCTCCAATCTTAAGCCCTTCTCTGAAGGGCATTTTTATTATCAGCTGGTTAGTTCTTTGTGTAGTGAAGTACACAAAACCTTTACTAAAATAGAATGCCATCCTGTCTAATTAATTGTGACATGCCCTCAGAAGTGCTTTCCACTTGGAAAAATGTCAAGGGCTGCTTTGATATAATGCTTCAGGAGCCCTATGCCAATATATTCACTTTGCAGAGGGTGTCATATATGACCACCCAATTGGGCACATTGTCAGTTTGAGTGTGCACGTGTCCGAGTGTACCTAATTGATACATACAGAAAAATGTTTATAACTGATGAATATAGAAAAAGATAGACCTCAAATTTTATAAGAAAAAAACAATGCAAAACACTGCTTTGAGTAAACCAGAGATAATCTTTAATTCCAATTTTTTTTTAAGATTTTATTTATTTGAGAGAAGGAGAGAAAGCATAAGTAGGGGGGGTGGGATAGAGGGAGATGGAGAAGCAGACTTCCTACTGAGCAGGGAGCCTGACGTGGGGCTCGAACCCGGGCACCCCCCCAATTCTTTAAAGTTGTCTTTTTCCTCTCTAGGACATACCATTTCCTCTTAATGTTGTTTAAAGATAGTTGTAAATTGCTTTATTATTTTAAGTTTTTATTTACACAACTGAATAGAATTATCTAAGTTTAGAGGTTCAGTTATTTTAACTAGCAATAATGCTGTTCTTTATGATAAAGTATAATGGAAAACTAAGATATAGGTGTCTGAATTTTGATAGAAATATAGCAATTCAAAGATTACGTTTTGTCTTTCCGTACTTACATGTTAATATAACTTGTTTTCTGCACTGCTCTTACCATGCTTTTACTAGCATGCCGTTCTGCTTCCTAACTTAGTTCATTACATACATCTTCTTATAAAACTAGATTCTAAGTTCCATGTGGACACCAGTATAATAGATGGCGTACATAAATTAAAGGCTCAGTAACTCTTTGTTGAATGAATGAGTGAATAGCTTTCCACTTCTTACTCTGATAGAATGAGGAATTAGTTGGCATTTTCTCTAATCTCTGAGAGGCCTTAGGCAGAGTGACAGCAGTGGCCAGCAATGCTAATATTAGGCCTAAGTATGGAACAGCAGCAAAAGCAACTTCTCCTTACTAAATCCTCAAAAAATCTCCTAGATCAAGTACAGTACCTGGTTCACCGCTGTACAGGTAAGCTTTTTCAATTTGATACA
The DNA here is from genome assembly GCF_964656455.1 of Halichoerus grypus. Lineage (NCBI taxonomy): Eukaryota > Metazoa > Chordata > Mammalia > Carnivora > Phocidae > Halichoerus > Halichoerus grypus. Next base: position 49,127,114 of record NC_135714.1, read on the forward strand.
CCCTTCAGTTGAAGACCTAAGCAAAAGTCAACCATCTGGAGTATTCTGGGAAGGCTTTTTTTTCTTTTTTCATAGCTGTGATATTCTTAAATTAAAATTTATATTTTGTCAGTGAAAACTCTGTGTGTGGTTCTTAGCCTCTTCTGACTTTTAAATTGCAATAGGACATAATTTTAATTGCCTGCAGATAACAACTCATCTTTTCTGGTTAATCAGTGAAGAAGAGACAGTAACATGTTTCAAGTTTTATTTACTGAAAACATTATACATTATTTTTATCTCTAATAATAAATAGATTGAATTTAATTAGCTTTCCAGGTTTTGACTTGATGAATTGAAGCAAATTCTTAGTTTAGTTTTTTAAATTATCCTGAAAGAGCAAGACAATACCATAGTCCCTAGTATTTAGACTTGACACAAAGATATTTCCAATGGATATCAATATACTTATATGTGTGTGTATATTTATATGATCAGTCATTGTGGACATAAGGAAAAGTACACCACTCATTTAATTTTATGTGTTTATTTATGGGAGTTAAAATATTAAACCATCTTGCCCAAATACACTAGCATTCATGTTTGTTAAAAGGATGTTATTAAAGTGACAAACACTGAGAAATGGCAAAGTTCAGGTTTGAAACAGATTCCTAAGAGTTGTCCCTCTCTTTAAACAACAATGAAGACCTCATCTGTTTTGCAAAGAGTAAGATTCCATATGTATTAAATTTGTAAATATAATCACAAGAAAAATTATCAATTTTCATGCATTAATGCTCAGATTTAAAAGCCAGCATTTTGGTGTGGACTTAGTGGAGTTTAGAGGTGGAAAGAATAAGTGTAGAAGTAAATGTTATGCATTGTGTGTGTGGATATGAGAATTTCAATTAGCATTAATAGAGGCTATTCATCTTATTCCTCACAAACAGTTTCAGCTGGGTGTTTTTCTTTAGTAAATTAGGTTGACATTTTTCAAAGAAATTGCCTTTAGTGAATTCTTATTATGGATCTTCTCATGAGTTTATGTACAGCCAACTTACTATAAATATGTGAGGTCAAAAAGGCTAATTCTGAGTTTGTAGATCTAAAGTGTATTTGCTGTTGCCATCTGTTGGAAGCAAGCTTTTTTGCTCTGATTTTCACTGAGTTCTAATCAATGAAAATTCACACTTCTGAAGTTCTGATGCAAAGGGGTATCTATGTTATACTTCTACTGAATATCACTTTTCTGCACATTAAAAAATCTGGGTGCTAGAAGTTAGGGGGCAAGTCTGTTTCTCTTGTACACATAAAAATCCCTTGGGAAAGCATACACGCCAGTAGCCTGCTGCTCTGAAGGGAGCTTGGGAGTCTGAAGGACTTGGGTTTGAATTCTGCCTCCAGTGCTTGACTGTGGGCACGTTGCTCAGCTTCTTGGTCTTGGTTTTCTCAACTACAAAATGGAAAAAATAACCCGATCTCTGAAAATTATTGTTAGATTTTAATGAGATGATATTTGTGGTAGGTATAACAAACTTAACCAAATAGCTACAGACCAGCCCTGCAAAAATTGTTCTCATCCACATTTTCTAAATGAGGAACTTAAGACACTATAGCTCATATCACTCAAAAACCCCACAGCTATTGAAGTGCAACCCAACTCCAGATTCATGTTCCCTCCTATGACACTGGTCATGGAAAGTGTGTTTACTGAGGCTGTGCCTCTAGATTCGGTCATTTGATGGAAGTGATCTCAGTCTCCCCATATGCCAGGCACTCTCTAGATGCTAATTTGTAGTTCTCACGGTACGATTACCATAGATTAGTGCTCTGAAAAGTTGTATCTGTTCTTCAACCATGAAATCGGATGTATTTTCTCTTTTTCACAAGAATCCATTTTAAATTTTGAAATGGTGAACTTTAAGAGGAATGACAAGGAAAACAGTGTCTCAGAAATATCCTAAAAGTAGTTTCAGAAATCATTGAACTTCAGTCCCTTACTTTTCCCAGCACCCATTTTCAAACTGCTAAGTGTCCTTCCTTTGTTGAGTTGGCTCAGCTGCAGGACATCGGTCTGTGTTCTTTTTCAAAGGAAACCATCCTGGGAATGGTACAGTCTGTGAAACAGGTTGTTTTCAACAATAGCTGAATAAACCAATTAATATTAATGCAATTTTTTAAACTTGTTTTCCAAATGTTCATTGTGAATTTTAAGTGAAGTTCCTCCTTGAAAAGTGCTTTAATGGGCCTGCTCTTCTGGGCCAAGTTTTAAAAAGCTTAAAATTTGTTCTCGTTTTTGTCTAAAAATTTTCGGAACTGTCATCATATATTTTGCATTACATTAAATGCAAGTTTGTCAGCATTTTCAGTAGTCTTCCAGTATGAAAGTAATGGAAAATGAACCCGTATTTATGTGATATTGCTATTCACATAATAATTTATATTTGCAAGTTTTGTAGAAGCAGTTTTTAATAATATAGTTCTGTCTCACATGCTAAAGAACATACAAATGCAAAGAATTTCCAATTTATAAAAAGCTTTTGCTCCAGAACTAATGAGATTTTGATTCACGTTGAAATAATCTTGTTGAAACTGTTTCAGTCATTTTTGTTTACAGGTCCCTAGGTAGTGCCTGATACATAGTAGGTGCTCTGTCAAGATCTGTTGAATGATTTAAGAAATCAAAGAATGAATTATCAGAGAATAAGAATATCAGTCCCAAAATTTGTTTTATGAGGATACATATATGCCTTTCAGGTAGTCCCCTTCACTGTTGGCGTCACACTTCTGTACTCTAGAAGTTTTGTGATTCATCCCAGTTACTCCCCACCCCCAGCACCTACACTCAGCTTCTTCCCTTCTTCACTCCGATTGGAAAGAGCTTTGGTAACCTTAAGCAACTTTAGCAGGTGTTAGGGAGACGTGCCAAAGCACATTAACACCTAATGCGCTTTCTTTCAGAAGTAATTAGAAGAAATTAAAGTCGGTAGTCTTACAATAGGGAAGAAAGTGAGCAACTGTTCAATGAATTTTATATTCAGAACATATTCTCAAATTTTTCAGTTGACGAATTCCAGGATTTTCTTCAAGTCCAAAAAAACGGAACGTGTGTTATATTCAGAAATGAATAATAATCGTATTCTGTTGAAAACATATTTTGTCTGCAGAACAGCGGGTTCAGTTTGGGACACGTGTATCAAAACTGCTTGGAAGCATTAGCACCTGAGTATAAAGTAAATTTAAAAGTGCTTCCTCTCTTTTTTTTCTGAGCAGAAAACCATACCTAGAGCTATCAGATCTAGAATTTTTTTTTTCAAATGTACTTTTAACTCGAGCCTTTTTCCTATCTTATAAAATATGACATGAACTATATTTTCATCATTGCCTTCAGCTGGCTGTCTTGTAAGATAGTCATTCAAGCCCTCCAAATAATACTTAGCTGTTCCACAGGTTATTTGAGTGATTCTCAGGTGGGCATTGTAATTCTAGAACTACCTTATATCCTGATACATCCAGTGTGAGCGAGGCAGTTGCATTACCTACCCTTAGCTATTATTACTTGTGGACTGACTTTCACTCTTTAGTTCTTTGTCCCAAACTGCCTTATGCCGAGTCCATTATTCATTAATATTAAACAGCTTAACAATAACCCACAACCCTCGGACCAACTCATTATTCATTAATAAATAAGACTGAGATGTGAGGTATTTTCTGGTGACTCTTCCTCTTCTGGTTCGCTTCTCAACTTCTTCATACAACAATCTAAACTTGCCTTGCCAAACATACAGAGTTTTCCAGTATTTGCTACTGAAGGAGGAGGAAGTAGCTTTAGGTTGATGATAAGAATACTCAGAGAAGCCCACTTCCAAAAATTTCCTAAAGTTAGCATTTCTAACAGATCTAAAAATCTGTTGGTTGAGATTTCATGAAACACATCAGGCAATCAGGATGAACAACAGAACAATAAAGACATGCAGTTACTGTTTTATGACTGTTCTTCTGCTTCCTGAACACAATCCATATTTTCTTGAAAGCCATTTGAGATTATGTAAATATATCCTTTCTTATATGCTGAAGATAACAGAAGCTAAAACAACAAAAAGCCTACACAGAACAGTTTAACAATGCAGATAAGGTGAACCTTCTGTCCTTATAATATGCTAATTAAGTGCATTTGTATCTCTGGTACGGGCTGTGACTATGTAGTGATGAATAAGAACTTTAAACACACATGACACCTCGTTAAAATGTAATTTTCACATCATATATCTGGGCCCTTTACTTTGACAGCTGAGTAATGTGAGTGCTGGGCAGAGAATCCTGAACATTTTGAAACTGTCACGTGTTTCATAGGTAGCTGAATCTGCTTCCCGAACGGTTTAGTTAAATATGGTGCACCCTAATCACAAAATAGAGCCTGAAAGGAGCCAGATCTTAAATCAGACTTGTCCTGAGCCTGTGGGTTAGGATTGCTTCACAGTTCCACGTGAGAAGCTACATTGTCGCTACAGTTTAATTTACCTCCGTCTTAGTAACTGAGTGAGCTTTACAAAAAGAAAAAATAGTCAGCTACTTGTTGCTCATTTCATCCCGGTCTGTATTTTTATGCATCAGCTGCTGCCAGGTGTGCACAGGAGCCCCTGTCTTCCTCCCGGTGCCGCTTCCTCCCGGTGCCGCCTGGAGTGCCGGCTCCAGCCTCAAGGCGTTGCCGCTGGTGCTTTTTCAGGGAGTCCAGCCAAAACTTGCGAAATGTGCCCTCGCTAGTCCACTGCCCCTCAACATCAGCTGAACTCTCTTCTGTTTGTCTTTACCTGTCTTTTGTTTTCCTTTCTTCATAACTGAAGGTTAAACCTTTTCAGAATGACACCTTCTGCTTTTCAGGCTCTGAATATCAAATCACGGAGCAAAGCTTGACCTGCCTTTTTACAGCCAAGCCCGCCGTTAGCCATTAATCGGACATGTAGGAGACAAGAGGCAAAGGATAAAGAGGTTCACAAATTTATTATGGGTTTTTTTTTTTTTCTAGAGTGATGTCCCTGATAAATGTATAATTATTAGAAATGTAATCAAAATCGTTTCTACATGCAACAAAAAGATGATTTACTTGTGAATAAGCTTCCCAACTCACACCAGCTGTCCCTTCCGTAGCCATTTCCCTGCTCATGAGCACGTCCAGCAGAGGGCAGGCAGGTGGAACTGAAATAGTTTTGCTGCTCATTATTCGCACATCTCCTCAGGGTTGGCAATAGTGACTAAAATGAGATTTCTGATTATCTAAAAGTTCCACTTCGGAATACTCTGCATCTGTCCACATTAGCATGGGTAAATGAGAATTGATTTTATTATATAGCAAAGCCTGACATTTGCTTTATTTCTTTGGTTTTTTTGTTTGTTTGTTTGTTTTTCCTTCAAGTATTAGGTGATGGTCAAGTACCCTAGAATAGGGTTGACCATCAAAAGTATGACTTTAAGGACAAGGGTATTTCCCTCTTAAGTACTTTTCTATCAGGAAGCTAAATTCTCAAATTATAATGATTAATGACCAAATAATTTAAGATACATAAATGACAGGTAAAATCTGTGTTGTACAGTTTTTGGGGAGAGACCTATCAGATTCCCCTAAAAAACAAGTGGAGAACATTTCCTTTTTATTTGCTTAGATAAGAACTCTGCCTGTTTCTCTTTATGCTCTTCAATAGTACAATTCATGGTCGAACTTTTTGCATCCACTTACCCCAATTAAGATACAAATTAAAATTATCCAGTCCTTTCTCTCTGAAATGTCTTGTGACTGAAATATTTTAGCCTTAAAATTTGGATTTTTAAAAATAATGTTAGAAAAAAATGATGCTACCAAAAATATACAGACATGAGTGAATTGTTAGGTATTTGTTGATTTCATGATTTAGAATGATCTCTTATGCTAATTTTTTTAAATATAAGAAATGTCTTTGAAGAAACTTTTGCCTTTGAAAAAAAAAGAAAATGGCACTTTATTATTTTTTTTTTAATATTTATTTATTTGACACAGAGACAGCACAAGCAGGGGGAGCGGCAGGCAGAGGGAGAAGCAGACTCCCCACTGAGCAGGGAGCCCGATGCGGGACTCGATCCCAGGACCCTGGGATCATGACCTGAGCTGAAGGCAGACACTTAACCGACTGAGCCACCCAGGCGCCCGAAAATGGCACTTTATTTAGAAATATCCTATTCAATAAAAAATATAAAATGGACTGTGGTTTTTAAAAACAGTAAACTTTCCAAAATCTATGCTAATATTGCTATATAACTACATACTTACATATTAAACAAAAAATTTACACTTTTATATTTTATGAGAAGCCCACCAAGAGACATAAGTGGTAATGGTTTAGGGAGAGGAAACTTGAAAGTGGAATTGGAAATACTAAGAAAAAGCCAAAGATTAAAAGTGACATTCAGGCACATAATCAGACTTGCTATAGAAAGCAGAAGCAGGAAGTCAAACTGGCTTTAAGTGAGAAGCCCAGTAATTCATTGGTCCTCCCTCCCTCCTGTCCTTCTTTCCTTCTGTCCTTCCTTCCTTCCTTCCTTCCTTCCTCCCCGTTTTTAGTAAAAGAAGCCCTCTCTTGTCAGAAAAGGACAGTTTTACTCTGGAATTTTAATCAAATGTGACCCATTCAATTATGTGTTTCAGCTATTGGACATATTAAACAATTCTTGAGAATTTAATTGCTCAAAAATTATTTTTATATCATCTTCACTGAATTTTCTCCTGAATATGAATGTATTAACTTGCTATGTATTCTGGATTCTTACGATAGCTTTTAGTATAATCATACTTTTTAAGCTTTCAGGAACATGGCAGAGTACCTCAGTGGATGAATAGGACTACTGACTTGGCTGATCATGTTCCAGAATTAGAAATTTAAAATACCACAACAAGGGTTCAAACATGTATTGCAGGGGCGCCTGGGTGGCTCAGTTGGTTAAGCGACTGCCTTCGGCTCAGGTCATGATCCTGGAGTCCCGGGATCGAGTCCCGCATCGGGCTCCCTGCTCTGCAGGGAGTCTGCTCCTCCCTCTGACCCTCCCCCCTCTCATGTGCTCTCTCTCTCATTCTCTCTCTCTCAAATAAATAAATAAAATCTTTAAAAACAAAAACAAAAACAAAAACATGTATTGCAGTATGGAAAAGCTTATAACTTTCTAAACCTAACGGTGAACAAGAAGATTTATATATGAATGAAGGTGGGGGTTTTAGTTCTTGGATTTAATGAAAAAGATAAGCCAATCAGAAGAGATATATGCTTTAAATTGTTGAATTTCAGGACAGAATTCACAGAAGGGGGACACCTGGGTGGCTCAGAGGGTTAAGCATCTGCCTTCAGCTCAGGTCATGATCCCAGGGTCCTGGGATCGAGTCCCGCATCGGGCTCCTTGCTCAGTGGGGAGCCTGCTTGTCCCTCTGCCTGCCGCTTCCCCTGCTTGTGCTCTCTCTCTCTCTCTGATACATAAATAAATAAAATCTTAAAAAAAAAAAAAAAAAGAATTCACAGAAGGAATATAAAAGCATTCATCTAGTGGAGTTGCATGGTATATTGAGGTTAGAGTCTAAAGTATCAAAGTAAAAATTAAACATAATCAAATGATTTTTGAAAGTCCTTTAATAGTTTATAAAATATAGTGAGTTTTTGAAATATATATATATCCCTATTGAGTGCTGAGATAGTAGGATATATTATGTGCAATGTATATTCTACATACTAAAAAGTACATTTACAAAGTATAAATTTATAATATTTTAATTATATAACTATTTGAATTCATGTCAAGTAAATGTATCTGTGATATACAACTTTTCTATACTAACAAAGGGAGTTGCATAGTTATTTCTGTGTGGATAAATCCATTCTGTGAGAACTTTTTACCCCAGTGTATATATTCTTTTAGATCGTTTATTAAATTTCTCAATGGTGCAACTAAAAAAGTCATAGGGTATAAGAATATTTAATGATATGAAAAAATGTTCATTATGTATTGCTAAAATTTTGGTATTTTTTAAAAGCAGGTTTCAATGATTGGAAATTTATTTTTTATTTTTTTTATTTTTTTAAAGATTTTATTTATTTATTTGAGAGAGAGAGAATGAGAGAGAGCACATGAGAGGGGGGAGGGTCAGAGGGAGAAGCAGACTCCCCGCTGAGCAGGGAGCCCGATGCGGGACTCGATCCAGGGACTCCAGGATCATGACCTGAGCCGAAGGCATTTGCTTAACCAACTGAGCCACCCAGGCGCCCTGGAAATTTAGATCATTATGCATTTTATCTACTTTTGCTTATATTTGAAGATTTCTATAAAAAGCTTTTAAAAATTTATGAGAAAAAGCATTTTAGTAGTGATATTAGTAGTATATATTTTAGCAAGTATATAGTTCAAAGTTTAAATGGAAGTTAAGCTCCAAATTGTTCAGATTTGAGCTTTTTTGGGTTTTTCCAAATTTCTTTAGTGAATATGTTGTCTTTGAAGTAGTGAAATACATTTCTAAAAATTGAGCTAATACTCCACATGGATAGAATACTGATAATCTAGAATTCTATGATGGAATGTAAGAAGACCTTCTAATTGTGTCAGGACAGTCACTAACTAATTAATTAGCACTAGGTCTCACAAATAAGAAAATGTCAAAGTCTTACTGAGAGAATAAAACTGTAAGAGAGGAGACTTACTCTATTTTTAGTTTTTTGGTATTTTTGTGTTTTTCTTTGTTAGAAAAGAAAAATGTGTAGTTCTTAAAAGTATTAGACATTCCTAGAGGCTTGGCTTCTACTCCTCGGTTACAGAGCCCTACAAAAGTATGTAACACAGATTGAATCTACTCTCATATAGAAATATGGGATAACAAAATAGGCTGATCTCTCACTCCAGAGACCTTAGAAATAGTTCCAATGTTTCACTAAATTATTTGGTCTAGTGGTACTGTATTGATTTTAACTAAACTGTTCAAACCATAAGTTTTCACCTGTTGTTTGTAAGGGTGAACATTGAAAAGGGAAAAACATAAAAAGAAAACCATAAGTTTTGTGGAATAACAAAAATTCAGTCAAGTAAAATTTTAAGATCTAATTGGTTTTATTGAACAATTCATGAATCAGGCAGCAAGCCATCTAGCAAGTAGAAATGAGCTCTAAGGAGCTGTACAAAATGTAAGGCTTTAGGGGTGCCTGGGTGGCTTAGTGGGTTGAGCTTCCAACTCTTGATTTCAGCTTAGGTCATGATCTCAGGGTCTTGGGATTGAGCCGGCATTGGGCTCTGCACTCAGCGAGAGTCTGCTTGTCCCTCTCCCTCCCACATCTGCCCCTCCCCCCCTTAAATAAGTAAATAAAATCTTTTAAAAAAATGGAAGACTTTATAGGCAGGAAGGGGAAGCTTAAGGAAAGAATAGATTATGTCATCTTCCTTTAGGAGTTGGAGAGGGTCTATGTGGCAGATTACCTCATTGGTGCTGACTAGAAAATTCCAGACTAACTGGTTAAGACAACATTCCTGCAAAAATTTGAAACTGGAATTAGGTTAAGTATTAAACCTTGGTTTGGTGATGTGGGTTTAGCACAAGTGACTCTATTTCAAGTCTGTTGTTTCTTTTTAATAGTTTAAATATGACAATATTGAATATGAATGAAAGGAGAGTCAACAATTCTAATCAGAAATGAAACTTTTTTTTTACTTTTAGCGTTGACAATAAAACAGTCAATATTATTATTTTTCATTTATACACATATCCTTTTTATGTTCATGCTTATATTTCTTAGGAAAGAGTAGTTAAGTATGGTCATTGAACATTGACTATTAGCCATTAAAACAAGATATTTGATGAATATTTTTGATGAGAGAGAAGCACTGATGGTCATTTTCATGGTATAATGTTAAAAATCATTTATGCAGAAAGTATTAGAATGTTTTATCACAATTTTGTGTAATTATTTTGGGAGGCAAATAACTTTGTTCTAGTGATCAGTGGGTTTAAATATTTTGGAAGCCTCTTTTTATATTTCTTCGTATAATAAAATTTCAATGTGTGCAAATTGATTGCAAATAACTGATGCCTAAGTTATATGGGATAATGGATCTCAAAGTGTGGTCTAAGGAACTTGTTACAGATGCAAATTCTCAGGTTCCATCCCAGATCAAATCAGTAACTCTGGGGATGGATACCAGTAATTATTTTTAATAACCTGCTAAATTTGAGAATTACTGTATAATCCATAATCCCTACAAGGTTAGTATATACTATAGAATATAATAAAAACATTAAACTGTTTTTCTTTGTTTTGTTTTTAGAATTTCTATGACTATTTTGTTGATTGCCTTTAAATAAGTGATTCCCATTTCCTATTTACTGACTACTGCAAAGAGGCTCTATAACTCACTACTGGGGAAACATGTTAAAAATTCAGATTTCCTGGGGCGCCTGGGTGGCTCAGTCATTAAGCGTCTGCCTTCGGCTCAGGTCATGATCCCAGGGTCCTGGGATCGAGCCCCGCATCAGGCTCCCTGCTCAGCGGGAAGCCTGCTTCTCCCTCTCCCACTCCCCCTGCTTGTGTTCCCTCTCTCGATGTGTCTCTCTCTGTCAAATAAATAAATAAAATCTTTTAAAAAAAGTGCAGATTTCCTGTCTGTTTCCCATCTCATCATCCCTAAGATGTTGATTCAATATATGCAGTGAGGCCCAGAGATAGTATTTTTTAGAGTCGGTTCTGGGTTTGGAAAGGAATCACTACTCTAGATTCTCCGATGTTTAAATAGGATTTATATCTTAGCTCAAATATTATCTTAATGCATTAAGAATCTGTGGAGCAATATATGTTAACTACCCCTCTCTAGGCTAAGGCTTCTCTGGAAGTAAAATGTATCACTTTGTTATATTAAATGACCCTGTTTTGTGTCCTCATAGAATTACTACCTGTGTGGTTGACAGAAAAGAACAGCAGTGTGATACAGGATGGATATGTCCCCTCTCAAGCTTGTCCTGGCAAAGCAAGGTGCCATTCATCTTCACCTTGAATAGCTGGAATAAATTAACACAGTGAGAAGAGCAATAAGACTCTAGACAATCATGCAGTGCTTTGCAACCGCTCATGGTCTGTTCATGTGTTGGGAAAACAAAACAAAACAAAACAAAAAAAGGTGGAAAATGAGGAGGGAAACAAATTAGACCTGTCACTACAGTTGAAGGAATGTAGTAACCAGGAGAATCCTATCCTCACCATGAGCAGAACCTCAGACTTCTATATTTTAATTTAGGGCAAAGTTTTCTTTCATACACAAAAGTAGGGGTAGGTAGAATTCTGAATCTTTCATTTATGTTTGTAACTTGCCACATGTACTAACACCTAGTCTGCGGCATATGATCTGTCCATTCCCACTGACTTTCCTAAACATGGACAGATGAAGAGCTCTTTGGAAACGCTGTGCTCTGTCTGAGTCTAATCACTCTTTCTGATCCTGGTCATTTACTCTGGCTATTCAAGGCTGTCACGAGTGGCACTCAGCTTTGCCAGCTGAGATCTGGGCAAGTGCAGAGAACGTTCTTGTCCTCAATCAGGCTGATACGTAACCTTTATGTGGTCCAGTCCCCTGCTGTTCTGCATGTTCTCCTTTAAGACAGAAATATCTGGTGGCCTTGACCCAATAGGACTGTACATTTTCAAATGTGAATCCATTGAATTAAATATTCTGACGTGCTTAAAGGAGACTCAAAATTGTATATCTTTTTTTTTTCATTTTTAAATTGAAATTGTGCATGGGGGTGCTCTCTCACTGAATGAAATAACTATTTTTAAGAGAAACTTTTCTTTAGGTTACATTTCCCCTTCACCTATTTTTTTGTATGTATCGTCAGAGTTAACCCTAGAAGTATTTGGCTTAGCTCACTGCAGTGAGTAGTTGTTTGTTCTAAAGATCTTTTCTTTCGTTTCCTTTAATTCTTATTATTTTACACCAACTCTTCCCCCAGTTTAGAGCTGAAAATGCAGTCATTCTCATTGCATGAAGTTTGATTTATTTGTTTAGACTGTATACTGATTAGGATGTAAAATATTTCTGCTGTTATTCCTATTTAAAAGAGTATGAAATAGGGCACCTGGGTGTCTCAGTTGGTTAAGCGTCTGCCTTTGGCTCAGGTCATGATCCCAGAGTCCTGGGATCGGGCCCCGCATCGGGCTCCCCGCTCCACGGGAAGCCTGCTTCTCCCTCTCCCACTCCCCCTGCTTGTGTTCCTCTCTCGCTGTGTCTCTCTCTGTCAAATAAATGAATAAAATCTTAAAAAAAAAAAAAGAGTATGAAATAGGGCGCCTGGGTGGCTCAGTTGGTTAAGCGACTGCCTTCAGCTCAGGTCATGATCCTGGAGTCCCGGGATCAAGTCCCACATTGGGCTCCCTGCTCAGCGGGGGGGGTCTGCTTCTCCCTCTGACCCTCCCCCTCATGTGCTCTCTCTCTCTCTCTCTCTCAAATAAATAAATAAAATCTTTAAAAAAATAAATACAAAATAAAAGAGTATGAAATAGCAAAAGTAATAAAAAATGTAAAGCCTCACACAAACCTTACAAGTATTTTTTTGCATTTCTAAACTATAGGAAAAAGGAAAATCTAAAAGATGGATCAGTTTCTTGTTTTACTAATAACCATCATGATTATTTATTTTAGATTCTAAGTATATTCTCTCTGAGATAATTTGGAGGCCTTTTAGATTTCCTTAATTTACATAATAAGGCTAAAAAATTTTACATAATTCACTGTTAACAAATACTTGCCAAATTCCTAATTTTGTGTCTAGCTCTGTACTCAAGATCTTAATGAATTAGAGTGAACATGTGATGGAATTGATCCTTTTAAATTCTGAAGCAATTCTTTTTAGCCTTCAAGTGGACTGATTATATACTGCTTGAAATGGGATGAGGAGGGCAGAGCTACCCTTTGGCAGAGTACCGATGAGGATGAGTACTATAGGCAGAGATGTAATGCTGACTGCATCCCAAATTTGTGAACACCCTGTTATTTGACATGCACAGCTTACACTAAATTCCTTTCTTTTTCCATTAATGAGAAGGAATAATATTCACTGATTCAGTCTGTGGCACTTGGCTATTATTTGCTGAGCTGTATAAACAATGAGCAGCTGTATCATTGTTTATATTACATGATTTTGTTTATTCATTTAAAACACTTTATGACAGTAGTGTGGCTTAGCAGCATGCTTATGGTAATGAAGAAGTTAATTAGCAATATTGAGCAAGACTTCAAGAGATGAGTTTTAATAAGTAGTGCTAAAAATATTACAGTAGTCATCCACAGATAAACATAATAAGCCTCAGACAAATGAGAAAAACGGTCAGATTACAAGAAAAATCACGTTAGACTCCTTTGCTTTCGGTTTCAAAAGAATAGTACAGATAAACACATACTCATTCACATACTGAGGACAGTGACTGTAATTCCCCTGTTGTTTTATTTTTCCCATAACATAAAGCTACTATATGAGTAGAAAATGGAAGATTACTTTAACAAAAAATAAGCAATTATCTTTTAATAACAAATTCACTCTGATAGAATGGTCTGCCAGTAAAGAAGTCAGACAGCTTACCAAGAATCTAGAATTAGATGAGCTCTCCAACCCAGAAATACTGATAGACATAGTCTGAGTGTGTTTGTCGGCTTCATTTTAGAGCCAAAGAAATCTTAATTCAAACACCAGGAAATCCATAATTGGAAAGAATCCCATAGTTACTGCTGATATTTTCCTCTAATTATAAGTGACTTTGAAGCATCATAAGCCCACTTAAGAACTCTGGATTTTGATAAGAGAAGTATTCCCAGGCTCTATTGACTAGACCTGGTATTATCAGAAATTCACTTGTGTTTGGCTGTGCATTAGAGTGTCATGTAGTATTTGATATAATGATATGAAAATGCTAGTATTGCAGTGTGTTAATACAGCATCAGTTTTGCCTAAGGGCCAAACAGAGGTTAAACATACACTGTTTGGCACTAGTAACTTAGCAGATACTATGACTCATTTTGTGAATTCATTATGATTGGGGCAAGTGTTGTTGCTTTGCTGTATTTATTTATTTATTTATTTATCTATTTATTTATTTTATTTATTTTTATGCCACCATAAGCAGTGTCTCCTCTCCAGGCCAAGCTGAACGGGTGATTAAGTATTCCCAGAGACTGAAGAGGTTACTTTTAATCAGAAAAAGGGATTTTTTTTTTCTTATTTATAAATATCATATATATGGGTCTCATATGAGTGAGAAATACCAAAAGTTATTAAAGCCAAGAGAAGTTCGGTTGGTCGTAGGTGATATTTTAAAAATCGATGGTTCCAGGAAATTGTATATAAAGCCTGCCAATGAGGATTCTTTGTTAGATGAGTCATGACCATACTCAAAATATTTGATTTCATTTGTTGATCATTCAGTGAGTGTCTGTAATGTGCAAAATGCTTCCCTGAGTGATGTGGGAGTTAAAGTAAGAGCCAGGGCCCCGTAGGTGAGAAACTTATCATTGAGTTAGGGAGGCAACACACCGGAACAAAGTCCAGTCGTGACAAGTAACCAAATTGTGTAGTAGTTTTTTTTTTTATAAAACCTACCAAATTAATATACTAAATCTTAATAAAATAATAAATCTTGCAAGATCAATCAGAGTCAGCCTAGAAGGTGGTCTTCTGGGCATGTTGACAAGCTTTGTCATTGACCCTCTCCTGCTGAATATTTTAAATCAATAACTTTGATGAAGATAGAGAAGATGTGACAATTTGCATTGTTGGAGGACAGGTTATAGGGAAAGAATATACAAATAGACCAGATTATAAAGTCAGGAATCAAATGGGTATGGACAAACGTTATCAAGGACCTAAAGTGAAAAAGATGAAATCGAGTCCTCTGTTTAGGTTTGTTTGTTACATAATTCCAATATGAGAAGATTCTGCTAGATGGTTGTTCATGGGGCGGGGGGCGGGTAGGGGGAGAACTTCAGTCATTTTCAGCCAGCAAATTCATATTAGTTGACTCACTCTTTGCCAGTCACTGCATAATATACTGGGGATGAAATGACTCAAACATAGTCAGTCCCCACAGTCAGTCAGTCACAAGCTTATGGGATTTGGGGAACCATGGATTAAATTTGTATCAGTAATTTGGGTTATGAGGTGGGAAAGATGAATGCAGTCTTCAACTGTGTTGATGATATAGATGACGATGATGATAATAATAATAATGCATCTAGAATAAAGGATAAAATTTCATGCTTTTCCCATTTGGTCAGGCCATTTCCTAAGAATTTGTTTCAGAACTTTTGGGCACCAGATTTTAAGAGCAATGCCAACATGTGAGAGTTCATCCAATGGAGGACACTTCCATTGTTGTATATTCTGGGAAGTATGATCCATTTGATGAAAGGTGGAAGGAATAGGATACTTAGCTAAAGTCTGTGAAATCTGATTGGCTGTGATTGGCTCCTTAACTTACTAATTGTGGGACTTTGGGCACCTCTCCTGCCTCAGTACCCTCATGTATAAAATGGGAATTGTAATAGTACCTTCATCTCAGATTTGTTAAGGAGAGTTAGTGAGTTAATATTTGTAAAGTGTTTACAACAATGAATGGAACATGGTGACATACAAGTCTTAACTGCATAAATGGCTAGATAGATAAGTAGATGGAGAGTGAGATTATTGATGGATAAGGGGGTTTAGGAGGAAAAAAAGAGGTATCTTCAAATATCTGAGGAGAAGTCTGTGGATGAGAAAAAATTCATACTTCATTCTTCCTACAGGGAGCATTAGCAAGTGGTTAGAAACCACAGAGTGAGGACAAATCAAATTCTTGTATAAAATATAATTTAATTTTTAAAAAATAATTCAGCCAATTTTAAATCTACGATGCTTTCCTCCTTCCTACATGTTGGTTATTTCCAAAATGATGCAAAACGTGGAAAATGAGCCTCAACAACTCCATAACTTGACACCTTTCACATGAAGTAGGTGACAATGTTTTTAAGATCTAAACAAATTTCAGAAATATTATAAACTCCTAACATGGAAACAAAATATATTCTTAATAACGGTTTGGAATCTAACTAAGTCCATGCCATGTTGAGTCATGACTTCCTATTGACTGATAATATAGTTGACTTACAGCGGTAGCCAGAAATCATGGGGTCTGTTCCAGGAACTCTTCTGCCAGAGATTTTCAGAATAAATTCAAATAATTTTCTTGGTCTCTCTTTTTCTTCAACCAAATAAAATTTCATCAGTGCAGTGCTACTACTAACATGATCAGGGATTTCTTATGGTAACTGTCATATTGCAGTGACTTCATCCTTCTCAAAGTGTTTGATTATCCGTAATGGTTTTAGTGAAACCTCTCTTGCTAACATTAATTTAATGTAACATTTTCAGAATAAAACCCTGGTCATGAAGAAACAGTGGAGCTTTTGAAATGGTATTTGTAAAAATTACTTCCTTAAAAGGGCATTGTTTTTGTTCCCCTAGTATGCTAAGCTTACAATATTTTTAGGCCATCCATAAATAATCCAGAAAACTAAGAGTGTTGGCATATGTACTGACACTGTGGCTCAGTGATTGATATTAGCTGTGTAGCCTTACATAATTGGACAATGGAAGTTTTCCATTATGAACTTGAAGCTATATACCTAAGATAGTTATATACTTATATATACTAACTGGAAAATATTTACAGCTTCATCTGTAGAATTGTTGGTTTTGTGTCTCCGCTGACATGTACCTGCATTAATGCTAATAGAAAGTCATTCATTACTGTTTTGGTTGTTGTTTTCAAAAGCACCTCTTTCTCCTTATTAGAAATGTGTAAGGTTTGGGGCCCTGGGTGGCTCAGTCGTTAAGCATCTGCCTTTGGCTCAGGTCATGATCCCAGGCTTCTGGGATGGAGCCCCACATCGGGCTCCCTGCTCGGCGGGAAGCCTGCTTCTCCCTCTGCCACTCCCCCTGCTTGTGTTCCCTTTCTCACTGTGTCTCTCTCTGTCAGATAAATAAATAAAATCTTAAAAAAAAAAAAAATGTGTAAGTTTTGGAATGTGATCAGTAAACAGTTTTTAGCATCAATAAATAGTTCTCATTCTTCTTCCTACAGTTCAAGCATTCATTCATGGATTAGTTCATTTTGTTTTGAGTGAGGTTATTTGGTGGGTGCTGTGTCTGGATTTAACATATATAGAAGTGGATTTTTACCAAAAATGAATGCAGTCCACTTCAGGACACAGACTTTTTTTTTTTCTTTTTTAAGTTTTTATTTATTTATTTTAAGAGAGAGAGAGCACAAGCAAGGGGGAAGGGCAGAGGGAGAGTGAGAAGCAGACTAGCAGGCTCCCGCTGAGCAGGGAGCCCAATGGACCTGGAGCGTGATCCCAGGACCCTGGGATCATGGCCTGAGCCAAAGGCAGATGCTTAACCACTTAACTGATTGAGCCACCCAGGCCCCCCTGAGGACACAGACTTAAAATGAATAAACCAAATGGAGAAAGAATAGGAAAAGCATTCATAAAATGATGAAATAATACTCAAAACGGTAAAAAGGTGTGAGAGACCCAGGGGAATAAAAAAAAAGATGGAAGATCTTTGGTAAGGCACCCTTAATTTAGTTATTACTGCCATTAGCCAACAAAGTATTACATTCCCCATAGCTTTTGTTTGTTTTTATTTTTTAACAAATGACCTACCTGAAAAGGACATCATCATATTGGATAGTATAAAGATTGAATTTAAAAAACTGTAGTTTTTTGTTTGTTTTCCCACAGATGACCTCATAAACCAATAGGATATTTTTTTTTACCTTAAATGAGTTTCTGATCAGAAAACAAACAAAATATTCTAATGTTTGCCCATTATGCTTTCACATATTTATTGTAATATAATTTCTTAGTTGATAGTTAGATTTTGAGAGCCATTCCCCTTTTTGAAAAAATACAATGGTATTCATCATGTGGTACCCAAAAATAATTCTTTTTTTTTTTTTTTTTTTAAGATTTTATTTATTTATTTGACAGAGAGAGAGATAGCGAGAACAGGAACACAAGCAGGGGGAGTGGGAGAGGGAGAAGCAGGCTTCCCGCCGAGCAGGGAGCCGGATGTGGGACTCGATCCCAGGACCCTGGGATCATGACCTGAGCCGAAGGCAGACGCTTAACAACTGAGCCACCCAGGCGCCCCCAAAAATAATTCTTATATCATGATTATAATAAGCCATACATCCAAAATAGGCTGATTAATTTATTGATAAAAGCAAATATTTTATATTTCAGAAACTCTCATTTTGCAATAACAATAACAAAAATTATATTTTCATGAAATTTTATCCTGATTACTTAAGAGATTCTTCATTATTAAGCGAAGAAAATGCTACACAAAGTGATTCTGCTAATACTGATAGCATTCACCAATATACAAAAGATAAAGAACAATCTGGAACAGTAATTAATTAAAATAAATTTATTAACAGTTTTTAATTTCCTGTACTAGGTATGCCCCAGGAGGTTGTGAGAGGCAAGGGAAAAAGGCACAGGGGGAGTTGCTGTTATATGCTATAAATGACAAAATTTGTGAATAACTCATTAACATCACAATGGAAAGTATAATTTCTCTTTAATTAATATGTCACATAAGATAAATTATTGTTTTCCACTAATTATATATGCTATTCAGGCATTATTGGACATCCTAGAATTTTGTAAAAATTTCCAGTTATCCTTTCATTATTTTTCAGATATTCCAGCAAAGTATACTATGGGTTAAAAAAAGCATATGACAGTGAATTTGAATTAAATAATATTTGCCAGAGCACATCTAATACGGTGTTTTTGAAAATCTCATCATAAATTCTTTGTAATATTATGAAGTGACACCATAAATAGTGTTTGGGGGGATTTCAGTATTAGTTTATGCCTATGAAAGGAAATAACAATCCAGTGGAACTTAATATCCAAAACAAACCCATTAAAAATAATTCTATTTTTCTTACAGTTTACAAGAATTCTAAAATTATAAATTGCCAGAATTTCTTTTTTTTTTTAAGACTTTATTTTATTTGTCAGAGAGAGGAAGAGAGGAGAGCACAAGCAGGGGGAGCTGCAGGCGGAGGGAGAAGCAGACTCCTGCCGAGCAAGGAGCCCGATGCGGGACTCGATCCTTGTACCCTGGGATCATGTCCTGAGCTGAAGGCAGGCACTTAACCAACTGAGCCACCCAGGCATCCCAATTGCCAGAAATTCTAATGAGATACGCTATTTCCTTTACTTTTATTAAGACTCTACCTTTTTTTTCAATTAAAGAATATATATATATAGAAAAAAAATCACTCATTTTAGTGTAGGTTTCTGCCAGTTTTGAAAAATGCAGTCATAAATTCACCACCACAATCTCAAGATATAGAATAGTTCCCAAAAAATCCAGAAAAAGTTAAGATGGCTTACATTCACACATAAAACAGAATGAGAGCACATAAATTAAAACTGAAAAAGACTAAGAAAAATAAGAAAATAAAGTGAAGGAAGTAATGAGACTGAAAATGCATACTACATAACACAATTGTGACAGTAAGGATCCATTTCTATAAATGAGAACAGGATTTTTAAAAATTGTATATATATAAATTTACATTTGTAATTTATTAATAAAATTTATGTATAATTATACGTGTAAATGGATATATATATATGTAACTTAGTTATCAGATGCTAGAGTTGAAAAAATAATGAGATGTTATTGTATCCATTTTCTCTTCCTATACTGAAATACCGGTGTAATTTCTGTGGTTATCCTCTTTCTTCTTTGTGTGACATGGGTTCCATTTTCGAGATTGGATTCTGCTGTTGAGAATTGATTTCATTGTTACAGCATAGTAAGTTCTTCCCACTTCCCTTTGGACCAGGATGCAGTAAATCAGCATTTTAAAAAATATGTCATGGCCCATCACAAATTTAATAATTGCCCCTTTTTAGTCTTTTCCTTTCCAGTCTGAACATCCTTCATATTCAACCATGTATCTTTATGACATGGTTCCCAAGACTTCTTATCTCCTTTTTTTTTTTTTCTTTCCATTCTCAAACTAGGCACAACATAGAGATACGATGTGATCATTATAGAGGTGGTTTGACTATTATCAACAGTAACCACTAAAATTTATTGAGCCTTTCAATTAACTGTGAGGTTTTATTTTTCTCATTTTACTAATAAAGAAACTGGGAGTTACAAAGGTTTAACTCTATCTCCATGATCGCATAGCTAATAAGTTTAGGAGCCAAGATTTTAATCTACATCTGACTTTGTTCAGAATACTAAACCATTTTAATATAGAAAAAGAATATATTAAAGCTTAAGCATCTAGATGCATCCTTCTGTTGATTCATGATGAGTTTGTGGTTAAGAAAACCAACTAGAGGTATTCCTGGGTGGCTCAGTTGGTTGAGCATCTGACTCTTGATTTTGGCTCAGGTCATGATCTTAGGTCATGGGATTGAGCTCCACATTGGGTTCCATGCTCAGCATGGAGTCTGCTTGAGTTTCTCTTGCTCAGTCCCTCCCCGTCTCAAAATAAATAAATCTTAAAAAAAAAAAAAAAAACCAGAATTTTCCAAAATGTGACTTATTTGTATGAAATATCAAACTATGTTTCCTCTGTACATATGTGTGTGTGTATACAAATATATTCCATATTTTAAAACTTAAATTCATTATAATTATGGGATCTTATATAAAATCAGTTCTTCACTTTGAAAATTTAAGTAGAGAATAGGAAACATTTTAAGAAATTTTAATATAGGAGCCATGATGTTAGAAATGTATACGTTTATGGCATAAACACATGCATTAAAGCTGTACTATTTATACTGTTCACTTTTTCACTTATTTTCAGAATATTTTGTTAAAATAAATCTACCTTAAATTTTAGAACAGATCTATTATTGGAATGAAAAGTATATATTTTCTGAACACAATTTGCATTAAATGATAGGAGTAAAAATATGGATATTTGTTAACAAAAGAAGAAATTCAGAGATTAGAAATGTCCTATGAGGGCTTTATCTTAGGTCTTAAAAACAGACCAATTAATTATCAAATTTTCTGAGGAAAGCATTTGTTTTGTGGTTTGCTAAAGGAAGATCTCAGATTCTTTTCTAAGGTTCATCAAATATGTAGGCAATTATATACAAGAATCTTACTTAAAGCTTTATTTATTTTTCATAATTTAAAATGTATTACTGTATGTTTAGTTTTTCTAATTATGCATGAGATATTATTGCTAAGTAATAGCATACTAAGCTTTTTAATTGACAAGTTTGAACTGTAAGTATTTAATTGGTACTTCATAATAAAAATGGCTGATAGTCCAGTTTCAAAGAATTCTCTAAGGAATGAAATAAGTCTTCACTACCAGCAAGATGTAATTAATCTTTAATTATTTTCATTTTTTCCAAAGTATGTTCATACACTAGAATATACATTATGTAACTCAATTGCTGAAGGTTTCAAAAAGATACTGAAAAATTTTGCATAATTAACACCGGAATGTACAATATAAATTGCAAATGCATGAATGAACCATGCCCTTTTCTCAGCACCTATTATCAAAAATAGAATGGAAATTTTCCTATTTGAATCCCTCAGAAAATGAGTCATCCTGAATAGCTGAATTTTCCATCTAAATGAGAATGTTTAAGTACTAACACATTTAAGACACATTTTAATCATTTTGGAAAGATCCTCTCTAAAATCTTTACATGACACTTTTTTTCTTTAGCAAAGCTAACTCAATTTAACTTTTAACTTTTTCTTGGTCACTTCAGATCATCATGCTTGTAGGTTTGGACCTGTCTTACATATTTCATATTTAAATACATCATTTCAAAATAAATAGGTCCTTTTTTTTTTTTCTATGACTTTGTGGGAAATTAAGTGCCCATGACTTAGAACATACATTCCTTATAAACATTTATAATTCAAATTAAACTTTGGGCTATCACACAGCTCCTATGACAATAGTTGGTTGAACATCTACTCATGCATCATAAATTACTCTGATTACTCTGAAATAATGCCTTTGTCACCTTATTGAAAATCATCAAAAACGGGAAGTAGAACAGTGTTGACAGAGTAAAAACACCTCACTTGGATCCATTCACTTCAAATTCTAGTAAACTAGATTTATTTTTAGTGACATAATCTTGGAATCCCCCTTTATACTCCCATTAGTTCCACTGGCTAATTCTCTATTCAGGTGGGGGGGATTAAGGTATTATAATTTCCTGAATACATGTCAATATTCTGAAACCCCTTCATCCTCCAGAGTTTCACTTGTTGAGAATGACTGCTATGTGTCACTGTTTCTGATGGAAGTGTGTCTCCTTTAAGTATTTGGAGGCTGAAGAGCAGGTTATCTGTCTCAGGCTCCCAGCATCACTTGCCTATCCTCTTGCAATAATTTATTTAACTCCCTGCTTCTAATCTCAGATACTCCTCTCCACCTTCCTTTCCATTTTCAGTTTGTCCTACATACAGCTACCAGATATTTCCCAAACTCAGAACAATAATTTAAATCCCATAGTTTATTTTCTTAACTCCCTATTGTTTTATGATAAACCCTATGAATCTATCATGAGAAATATGACCTTAACACATAGTCTACACATAAACATGTGCATTTCACCTAGTCTTATACTATAAATGAGAAAGCATTCTATTTATTCAATGTCTAAAAAGAAAAACATTAAATTTAAAAGTAGATTTTAAATACATTAAAGAGCTCAAGAAGGTAGAATAAATTCCTAATATATATATAATGATCTGCATGCTGAATCATAGGAAATCTGTTTTATAAAAAAGGATGCTAGGTGCCATCTTCATGATGCCATAAATTACAGATACAGTCATACTTGATAAGGTTATATTGCCTTAAGAGAACCAGCCAGATCATATTTATTTTTGTAGTTAAAAGAGTCTGAAACATGTGACCTAGTTTAGTTGACGATACTCACACAAGAGGTTATTTCACCATTTCCTCTACTTATAAATTTGGGGGGAAAGAGGGTCACTGTTACCTGAACATCAGTTAGGGGGTAATTTTGTCCTCACAAGGTAAGGACGTAAGTGGATGAATTATTGCACCATTATGTCCTTAGTATTTTTTCTACTGTAGGAGTTTATACCTTTGTGATGTCCTTTACTAATGTATTCAAAACAGGAAGGAAATTTCTGCTTGTAATACTTTCTGAAAAGACCAAATTGGTTGGTTTTTAAACCAATTATTCTAAAAAGAGAACACCTGTCTCTTCTTAAAAAATGACTGTGATGTTTTCCCATGAATTCAGTTTAAGAGATAATGCTAATCTGAATAGCCATGATTCATTTCTGGTTGTCTGTTTCTCCCAATTTGCGACAAATAAAAGCTTCCTGTTATTGAGGTTCCTGGAAAGGAAAGACAGGTGATTGTTCACTTTGCCTGTGGAGATGTTCTTAGTGAAGAGGAGCTCAAATATACTTCTCAATGATTGACTGACTCAAAGAACAGGGTAGCAGAGTTGTAAGAGGCACTTGCTCATTTGTAAGTCGCAGAGCCTAAACAAGGTAAGCGTTAGGTGACGGCTCCTTCAGTTTTCTGTCATGTTTGCTTGTGAACTAATGACCATTTTGAGCATAGATCTTACCTGCAAATTATTCTAAGAAAGTCACGTATTGCTGTTGCTTTCACACTTACTTCCACATAAATAACTTCTCTCTTAACCTCTTTTCATGCCTAAGCAGCTCAAAAAATTCCTGTGCAATAAATGCATTTTACATGAATAGTTTTATGTCAGGACACTGAGGAGAAATTAAAGAGCTATTCATTGGATTTTTCTGTATATCAAATAGAAACAATAATAACTATTCTTTAAAAAAATGAAAAAAAAATCAGTTTGAGCTCACCCTAGATTTAAAAAAGAACAGATGAAGAATGATTAGGGAGTGGTTACTGACTAGAATTCTTGAGCTTCATCCCTTCAGTTCATATGTGAAATCCCTTGTCCAGTTTATTAACTACCCTCTTCAAAGGAGTACTTTTCAACTAGCTTGGGAGCTTCCATTTTTTCTTGGAAGTATGCCAGATTCAGAGAGAAACACAAAGGAACAACTACTTTTTGAAAAAGGATTATTTTTGGGGGCGCCTGGGTGGCTCAGTTGGTTAAATCGCTGCCTTCAGCTCAGGTCATGATTCCAGAGTCCTGGGTTCGAGCCCCGCATCGGGCTCCCTGCTCATGCAGGAAGCCTGCTTCTCCCTCTGCCTGCCGCTCTCCCGGCTTGTGCTCTTTCTCTCTTTCTCTCTCTCTTGCTATCTCTCTCTCTGTGTCAAATAAATAAATAAAATCTTTAAAAAAAAGAAAAAGAAAAAGAAAAAAAAGAAAAAGGATTATTTTTTTTTATTTCACACCCCCAAACAATTATTCTGCAACCATGTTGGAAAATACAAACATAATCTGATCCTGCTTGCATCTCTTATCTCATATCCCACTCCTTATTCCTAGCAGTTTGCAACCCAACAACACAGTGAACTGTTGTGGTCCCTGTGCTTTTTTTTTTTTTTTAATTTTTTTTTTTATGTTATGTTAATCACCATACATTACATCATTAGTTTTTCATGTAGTCCCTGTGCTTTTTCATGCAAATGAGCCTCCCCACAGGCTGCTACCTTGATGCTGCCTCTCCTCCCTCAGGAGGCAAACTCCTCTGGACCTTTTAAGATTGCAATGACGACAGGGGCGCCTGGGTGGCTCAGTTGGTTAAGCGACTGCCTTCGGCTCAGGTCATGATCCTGGAGTCCAGGGATCGAGTCCCGCATCGGGCTCCCTGCTCAGTGGGGAGTCTGCTTCTCCCTCTGACCCTCCCCCCTCTCATGTGCTCTCTCTCATTCTCTCTCTCTCAAATAAATAAATAAAATCTTTTTAAAAAAAATAATAAATAAAAAAAAAAAAAAAAAAAAAGATTGCAGTGACGATGGTTCAGTCAGTAACGTGTCTGACTCTTGATTTCAGCTCAGGTCATGATCTCAAGATCCTGGGATGTAGCCCCATATCAGGCTCTGTGTTGGGCATGGAGTCTGCTTAAGATTCTCTCTCTCTCCCTCTCCCTCTGCCCCCTGTACCCCTTCCCCAACGTGTGGCTGCATGCTCTCTCTCTCTCTCAAAAAAAAATAAGAATGCAATGATGATTGTACCATTCATCATCCAAGTTGGGATACTTGAGAAGAAAAAGGGGAGCTATCAAGCAGGAAGTCTTGGATGTAGGTGTCAGGGGATCATATGGTCACCTTACTTCACAGCCATCTGGAGCCTTTTCTCTTCTGTGATGATTTCTCCCAGAACAGAGATGCTTGTTTCCTATTTTTGTTGCTGTTGTACCTCTTTGGGCACTTAACACATTGTAAATGTACTGTCTGGATACCTGCCTGTTTCTCTCATTAGAAGTGATCTTTTAAGGCAGGTTCTTATGCCAAATCATGCTGAATCCTCATCATACTTTCTTCACAGTTTTTTTCCACCCCAACATATTTGTGGGACTTCCTCCTCTCATCAGGGTCTGTGCCTCATTACCAAAATAATTCTTGGTGGAGATGGAAAGGCTTTCTCTCCCTGGTTTGAAGACAAAGGGATCAAATCCAAAACTAAAGTCAGAGCTCTTAGGAAATTTGAAAATGCCCTGAAGGTGATTCTGAGGGAGATGAGGCTAGATAATCATTAGCTTAGCACATTATATGCATTTAATAAATATTTGTTGATGAATTAATAAAGGAGGTAACTATTCTAATGATAAAATTAATTATGACAAAAGGTTTACTGATTTCTCTTTTACCTCAGTTTTTTTCATGCTAGGTCTTAATGTCTGTCCCTTTATTGTATTTGTAGTTGTATTTAGTATTATTGTTAAGTTAGCTGTGTTAGTTTAGTTTCATTGTGGTTTAGTTTTATTGTGTTAGTTATTTGCCACGTATGATTTTAAATTTTTCCTTAGAATAGTTTAAAATTAATGGGTCTCTGGGGTGCCTGGGTGGCTCAGTCGTTGAGCGTTTGCCTTCAGCTCGAGTCACGATCTCAGGGTCTTGGGATCGAGCCCCGCATCGGGCTCCCTGCTCAGCGGGAAGCCTGCTTCTCCCTCTCCCACTCCCCTTGCTTGTGTGCCCTCTCTCGCTGTGTCTCTCTCTGTCAAATAAATAAATAAAATCTTAAAAAAAAATAAAATTAATGGGTCTCATTCTACAAATAGGAACAGA
This sequence comes from Halichoerus grypus, assembly GCF_964656455.1. NCBI lineage: Eukaryota > Metazoa > Chordata > Mammalia > Carnivora > Phocidae > Halichoerus > Halichoerus grypus. Next base: position 49,153,411 of record NC_135714.1, read on the forward strand.
TTTCTAAAGCAAAACAAAAAAGAAAGAGCAGTTTTTGCCCCTTTTATATTTTGAGTTTTGTAATCAAACAATATGATTTTGTGGTAGAGCTGTTTTCCCCTTTTCTTTAGAATTTTTGAAGTTCATCATTTACAGACTTCACTTTTGTTTTTTCTTCCCTTAAGCTGGCTTTACCTTTGCTTTTCAAGCACAACACCTCTTTGCTTCTCCAAAGAATTAAAGAGATTTCTCAGAAGGCTTTGCCTTTTTTTCTTTTTTTTAAGATTATTATTCATTTATTTGGGAGAGAGTGAGTGAGGGAGAAAGAAGGAGCAGGGGTGAAGGGCAAAGGGAGAAGCAGACTTCCCGCTGAGCAGGTAGGCTGACACGGGGCTCCATCTGGGGACCACAGGACACTAACCTGAGCCGATGGCAGACTCTCAACTGACAGAGCCACCCAGGCACCTTGTCTTTTTTTCTTTACATGACCAATTCAAATGAAATTTGGTGATACTTTGCTTCTTTCAGTTCTCTGATAGCTTTGCATCCACAGAGAAGTTATGCAATGTAAATTTATAATGTAAGAAAATCAGAGTTTGGGTTAAAACTCTGGCATCTAAGAAGGATATTCAGACTTTATGACACATGATGACTAATGTTTCAAAGTAATTATTTAATTTTAGGTGAATATGGAAATTAAGTGGGCTTCAAAAGGGTATTTCTAAATCAAAGTCCTTAGTATTAATTTGAGGGATCCTATTTTCTCTGAAATTGCCACAGATTTGAGGTAGAGTATTTGGGGCAAACAAACATAATTTAAACTGACACTTAGTTTCCTCATTGGCTAAACAGGGATATAACAATAGCAACTACCTCCGATTTATTGTGAGGATAAAGATGAGGTTATAAAATACTTAACAGAATTTAGCAGAGTTAAATATTCAACAAATATCCTCAGCATTATCACTCTCCTCATTTTCATATAACCTTAAAACAGTTTTATTTTTACATAAACCAACTGATAAACCAAGAAAAAGTCTCCATGTTTAACCAGATGTTCATGCTGTAAAAAAATAAATAAATAAATACATACAAACATACATACATATTCCTTTTTAGATTAAATTTGACTACTATGTACTTGAATTCTCAATTCTTAACAGATGTATTAATTTTCTCTTTCATGTTCAACTTGCATATCAGGAGCCGTATCATTATTAGTTAAGTAATTAATGTATTGGCATTCTTGTTAGCTATTTTATTTTTATGCCTACCTCTTATGGACTAATTTGTGACTTTAGAGAAGTCACTGGATCACCCCTGTATATTAGTATAGGAAGGCATAGTCTATTACATTTGGCAAGTGAAAGGGTTAAGATGATCAAGCAATGCATAGAAAATGTATCTCAATCTTTATTATTCATATTGTTTCATTTCCACCCTTGTACTTTATGGACAAAATCTGAGTATGCATTTTCTGAAGCAACTAACCCCCACTTGTAGTTGTATTGTACTGATTAATAATAAAATAGCAACAGGGACAGTCAACTATTACTAGGTTTAAAAATTTCTCAGAGCTAAAATTATACCAAATCACATTGGAAATTTTTCTCATTTCTGAGTCCTATAGTTTGTGATTTTCCCTTATGATGGCACTGAGTGAACAAGAGGTACACACAAAGCAACACCCACAATACTTTGTGTGTATGTGTGTGTATATATGTATATATGTCTCAGAATGGAGATCTTTGATGTAGGATTCACTTCCATTAAATGCACCTGCATGAAGCAAAATGGTCTAAACTATTTTTGCCAAATAATTCCTGCCGAAGATAATATTGTGCATCTGCCCCTGCCTTATTTAGCATATTTCTTTAACCAGAGAAGGGGCCCTGTTGAGAGGTTCCTTCTAATGAGTTTAGAATATCAGATATTTCCACATTAGCAGTTAAAGGTAGCACAAGGAGGATCACTGCTTCCTTTACTGTTCAGGTGAAGGCTTAGGATGTTACTAGCAAGAGAATAACTACAATTATACCAAGTCCTCTGCTTAGTATAGTTCATATATGGGCTCCTTTAGTATTCATAGTAATTCAAAGACAGGGATTAGCAAACTTTTTCTGTAAAGGCCCAGATAGTAAATATTTCAGATTTGCAAATTACATCTGGTCTCTAGTTCTGCTGCTGTTGATTGTCTTCCTCCTCCTCTTTCTCTACCTCCTCCATTTCTCCTCTTTCTGCTCATTTTTCTTCTAATCCTCTTGTAAATTTGCTTTCTCTAACCTTTTAAAAATTGAGAAACAATTTTAGAACACAGGTCACACCAAATCTGGCATGAGCCAACTTGGGCCTAGGGACCATAGCTGACTGTGCCCTTGCTCTATGAAATATCTTTTCCTATTCCTGGGTTACAGATGGAGAAATGGAACCTCCAAGAGGCTAACCAACCTGCTCCAACTAACGACAGTGCTTTGATCCTCAGCTAAGCATATCATCTCCAAATACCATCTCCTAATCACCAACCTAAAAAACCCTGTGTTCAAAGGGAATTGATTAGCTGTGCTGGTATTGTCTTGCTTGTCTCAGAGGAAACAAGTGTGAGGTAGTGATGATACAAACAAGGATAATGACAGTAGTTCAATATTTAGGTGCTTATGTGGCAGGCACTCTGCTTCATATATATGGCTTTTTTTTTTTTTTTTTTTTTGGAAAACCCTTACCAGAATCCTGTGAAATAGGATTGTTATTGTTTGCTTTTTACAGATGAAGAAACTGACACTATATGACTAATATGACTAAGGCCACCGAGTCTGTAAGTGATGTAACTGCAATGAGGACACACAGGTCCAGTGTCTCTAAAACCTGTATTCTTAACCATGACATGACACAGCTCTACCACTGATGTTCATGTGTCCTGGAATATGTGACTTTGGTTAGGGTTAGTGAAACCTATCTCAGCTGAGCCTTGTCAGGTCCAGCAAAGACTAACCTTCTTAACCACTTAGTAATAGTGAGCAAAGGAATGAAACAGAAACAGGCTGTGTGTGTGTATACATATACATATACAGTATCTTAAAATCAATCAAACTCAATACTGTTGCTTTATAAATATTTTCACTTCTATGACAATTTTTGGTTTTTATAGATAACTATAATATAAATGCTTAGTACCTCTAAATTATGCTAATAGTGCTTCCAATTCTTTGAGCTAAATTCTAACTTTTTCAAATTCCTGTGATTAAGACTGCAAACATAAAAGTAGAATAAATCTGTCAAAAATGAACAATTTTCACAAAAAGTTCAGATTTTTCAGCTGACAGCACTTTAACACACAGAGGGGAGTTGTCAAAATTTCACTAGAGGCAGTTTCGTTCTATACAAGGATATATTTTAGAGTTTATTGGAAAGAATTAGGTGGTCAATTTTACTGTCTTCATCCTAAGAGAATATCCATATCCTTTTATTTCTCTACGTGCCAATCTGGTCTTACTATGCTTGGGTCATTCTTACCCCATGTTTGTGAGTGTATGCATACAATACTTTTGTGTGGAATTTTCTGAAGTCAGGTATTTGGGGGCATATTGATCTCAATCACCTAACTGACCGTGCTAGCAGGTCCTGCTGGGCTGTCTTCTTGAGAGATTTTTCTCCAGGATCTCATGGATTGATAAAAAAGAAGGAAAGATTCTGACCTAATTGTGGGGAAAATAAGTGTCTTCTGTCTCTTTTCTTTAGAAGAACAGTTAATTTCACAAACCTTACATATATTCTGGTAAAAAACCTCCTCTGATCCTTCATTATCTTGCCTCATTATGTCATTAAACATGTAAAGAAATTAGAACACTGAACCTATAATGAATATATTTGAATTTTTCTACTCTTCTCCAGAGTAAGTTGAGGCACATTTAATTTACTGTCACTGGTATCCACCGGTCTCATTCTAATCCTCCTGTAAATTTGCTTTCTCTTAAGTTTTACTGACTGAACTAAGAGAAAAAATGCTTCATGGGCATCATTTGAGAGTAACACATGATGAGTAGCTTTTACTCTGAGAGCTGTACCATCATACTTCTCCATTTATAACATTTATTCAGTCAACTCCAGGCTGCTACTACTTTTCATATCTCAGAACCTTCCTTGGAAGTGGAGGCTGTAGAGGGAACTGTTACCCTCTTGTGGCTATCCATCCGTGAACCTTGTTTCAGGTACCTTTAACATGCTTTACCATTCCTCTTTTTGAGTTAGTGTTCCTTGATGTTTTCTGATCTAACAGCAGGGAGGACAGGAAAATTTAACATTTTATGTTTTTCTTAGCATGCTGGGATAGTCTTTGAAGCAGAACTTTAAAAACATAAACACAGCAGGCCAGCTTTCCAGCTCTGTACTGTATGGAACAAACCTTTGTTGTAAATACCCTGGTCTCTATTTTTCCTCTTGCTGCTTGCTTCTGTGGTTCTAGAAGCAAATTTCCACCTGCCAGTTTTCCTTTGAAGTAATTTTATTATCACTTTTCAGGCACCCTAACCCTTTCTCCCGAACACAGAAATTCAGTCTTTCCTTTAATAGCATCAACTATTTCAGTTATCTTAAAAATAAGTAATTGAAATATGGTGTCAGTTTATCCAGGTTTTTCGCAGTTTATCATAATGACATCATTGCCATCTACATATAGTTATTTTATTGGGAGAAATCAATAAAAGTACATTAGTAGATGTTTGGTAGAATAGATATTAACTCTTCTTTAAATGCTTGATAAAAGAGTATTTTGTAAAAGATCTACTTTACATAAATACACTGAACCAAAGTCTATATTTGGGGAATTGATATGTATTTCCTTTGGTAAAGAGCTTTTCAAAAATACCATGAACAAAACCGGCTGAGAGAGTTAACATAGTTATCAACTTTGTAACATTTCTCAATTAAACAAAATTGGTTACACTGTGAATTTGTCTTCAGTTTTGAAAGAAAATTTCCCAGAGCTTTACTATTTGCCTTGTTTGTGATTTGAAGTATAGCAACTTTAATAGTCATCTTAATTTCTTTTCATGTCATTAATGTGAAATTTCACCAAAAATGCACTGGGTTCTTACAATGTCCAAGACATTTGAGTAGACCCTAGGATGACAGAGAAGACATAGAAACTGTACTTCACATGTCTCCAACCCTCATAGAGGTTTTTTTGTTGTTGTTTTGTTTTTTTGTTTAAGATTTTATTTATTTATTTTTAGAGAGAAAGAGAGAGCACGCAGGCAGGGGGAGGAGCAGAGGGAGAGGGAGAAAGAGAATCTCAAGCAGTCTCCACTGAGCACAGATCCCAATTCAGGGCTCAGCCTCACGACCCTGAGATCATGACTGGAGCCGAAATCAAGAGCCATTTGCTTAACCACCTGAGCCACCCAGGCGCCCCCTCATAGAGTTTTATATCTGAATTTTCTTTTATAAAGTCTTCACTAAATGTGTACCTTTAGATTACTCTTCCAATTAAGGCAGATCAGAAAAGTGAAAGGATGTTTCAGTTTCATTACTTATAAAATTATAACAATTGTTAAAGCAAGTTTAAGAAATCCTAGAATCATTGATAGTAGCCAAGGCGTTTGTGCACATATATGTGAATATAAATATAATTATAAATGTACACACATACTTGCCATTTACATTTTTCCATGTAGTACACAATTTCTGGAGAACACACATTTTTAACCATTATATAAATTTTCATAACAGAGAAGATGAGTCTAAAACCTATTTCACTCTTCTTGTTTTCCCAGAATTTTATACCTAGGCTGTATATTGAAAAAGATGAAATAATTAGCATCTTCTTTTGATATTGTTTTGATAGGTGAATTGAATATAAGTAAAAATACAGGATCAAGAAATTCGTAGACTATTCCCTTAGTGTAATTTTTACCGTAAGTAAAATACCAAAGAAAACAACTCATCTTTTTTTCTCTCTTCAAAAACACTTTATAATACGGTGGATCATATTTCCAAATATTACAAGAGAATTAGGAGAGTAAACATAACAAATGACTTTAGTCTTATTGAGTGCCAGCAACCTCCTTGTGCTTATACCTCCGTCAGCCTTTCCTGAGTCACCCAACAAGATTTTATTTCTCAGGTATTGAGGTTACTTTTGTCTTCCTTATAGACAAAAAAAATAAGTATTTATTGAATATCTATTCTGAGTCACACAGATATTTGTAAGGTTCTCACAGTAAATCTATGATCTAGATAATTTCAAAATAGTGGATTAACTTACTTTATACAAAACTTTACTTTTCTGTTTTGCAGCATTTCTAGCCCTATTTTGTTAGCCCAGCAAGGTTCTACACTTTCTCTGTTTACTATTGTAAAAATAAAGAGGTAAAGAAAGGAGGAAGAGGAGGGATAAATGGGTACAGCATAGACCATGTTTGAAAATGCTCCGAATGATACCATAATGATGGATATATGTCATTACTCATTTGTTCAAACCCACAGGATGTACAACACTAAAAATGAACTCTAATGTAAGCTATGGACTTGGGGTGATTATGACCTGTCAATGTAGGTTCATCGGTATAACAAATGTATCAATCTTAAGGGGGTTGCTGATGATGGCTATGTGTACAGGGAGGCTGGGGATATATGCCAAATCACTGTACCTTCCTCTTAATTTTGCTGTGAATTTTAAACTGTAGTAAAAAAAGTCTTAATTACAAAAAATAATAATAAAAGGATAAAGAGACAGTAGTATAGAGGACAGAGCCCATAGCTGAATTGTATGACTATTTTCCTATATCTGCCTCTGCCCTTAAACAAAGGGTGACCTTAGTTGTGTCCTGTATCTTTTCAGGGCCTGTTTCCTCCTCTGTAAATTACAGCAGTTGGGCTAGATAATTTCCAGAGAAGCCATTCCATCACTTTGATTTTTTGTTTTGTCTGATTAACCATCTCATTATATATAGTTGTGTCTTATGCTTATCATTTAGTTGCAATCATCAAGTTACTACATTGCCTTATGAAATGTTCTATTTCTGATTAAAAGAATGTTGTGTACTCTGTACCATTGGTGTATTCTTAAAAATGCAATGTAGGGATCTATATGCATTAGAAAATTGTGGTTAAACAATTGAATCTCTAAAATACCTTTTAGAGCAGGCTTGATAAAAATACAGAATATCAGTGTGCTTTAACAAGGCAATGATTCAAATAAATAAGTATATATATGATCATGTGAGTGTGTGTGTGTGTGTGTGTGTGTGTGTTATAAAGGTAGAGAATAACTCCAGAAAGATATACAAAGTACTGGAAAGAGGTTTTGCCTGTGGGAAGTTGTTAAGTGGGTAAGATGCTATCATTTTGTTGAATGTGTATCATGTCCACATAATATCTATTCAAATAATTAGTACATTGAATAACAGGATTTTTTAGAATTAAAATAAATATTAGTTCCTAAATTGTGCATTGGAACAAATTACCACAAACTTTGAATCATAAACAATACAAATTTATCATCTTACATTTTTCTAGAACAAATTTCAACATGGGTCTCAGCAGGCTAAAATCAGTTGTAGACTCTAGGAAGGATCGTTGTCTGCTTAGGCTTCTAGAAGCAACCATCATTCCTTTGTTCTGGTTCACATCCTCTTTCTTCCTTTTTTTTTTTAATTTTTTTTTTTATTACACCCTCTTTCTTTTAAGCCATCCATGGCTTGACTTGTCTTTCTTGCATTGTATCACTCTTAATCCTCTGCCTCCCTTTTCCACTTTCAAGAACTCACACAGTTAGCTAGGATAATCTCCCATCTCAACCTTAATCATATCTGCAAAATCCCTCTGCCACATAAGATAACATAGTCACAGATTCTGAGATTTCGGAAGTGGGCATCTTTGGGGGACCATTATTCTACCCAACACAAGCTCTAAACAACGTATCAGAGGTGACTTTAATTCAGATACTCAGAATTAAATCAGAATTGTTCTGGCAGTGAAGCAGGCTTAGGAACAAATAGCCTTTTTTATGTCTTTCATTAATTAACCAACTGGAATTATTGATCCCTGAGTTCATGCTAACATCACAGTTCTGCTGATTAGGTTTGCCTGTGTTACTCAAAATCTGACTTTTCTAATCTAGCTTGTCACAGCTCCCCACCCTGAACACTCATACCCTCAATTTTATAGACTTGAATATTAAGTGCTTGGATAGTAAAAGATTTTTCTTCTTACCCTACTATATGCAAACATGAGCTCAGTACAACGGTGATAAATAATAGGAAAGAATAGGAAAGATGTCTGTGTGTATTTTGGAGGGAAGAGGATTGAAGTCTGCTTCAAACCTTTTTTCCAGCTTTTGGAAATCACAGTGATTCAAAGAGATCTGTATTACTGAATCCTAACCCTTTTTAAAGGCATCCATTAAAAAAAAAAAAAAAAAAAGCCAGGAGAGGGCTAATATACCTACCCTCCTGTTAAGGAGAATGTAATGTTTTACTCATTGTCTGAGAAAAGTAATTTTATAATTCTGATTATTCTGTGATTTAGTCCTTTAGTAATATAAACACTTAATTTTAGGTAGCCTGAAAATAAGGAACTAAAAATTTCTAATGTTTCAGAAATTATAGTATATTTGCCTTCTCTCTCCACCCCCGTTGGTATATTTATAGGATGTGAAGGCAGTGAGCGATAGAGTAAGAACATGGTCTCTGGATTTGAAACCTGATTCCCACACACACTATTGTGTAACCTTTGAAAATGCATTTAACCTTACTGAGCTTTAGATTTCACATTTTTAAAATAGGAAACAATATTTACCTCACATAGTGCTTCTTAGTATTAGGCTCTTAGAAAATAACTATTTTTATTAACATGATCTTCAATTTTTTAGTGTATTCATTCCTGTTTATTTTTGGAAGATTATAAAAAAGTAGAAATTCAGAGAAGATAAATGCCCTGATTTCTTTTTTTCTTTTTTAGTTTATTGTTGTAATGCTTGCTACAATAGGTTTTTGAGACTTCATGGAATAATTTTTGAAGTGGTGCTTCTAGAAGGCAATGTTTGTCATTTAACTACCAAATCATTTTTTCACGCTTGTGAAAGAGAGAAATGTATTTGTATGTTTTTATAAAATACATTCTCCTTTATATTTGTGAGCACGTGAAATTCATCATAAGTATAAAGCATTCCTCAGTCCAACACAATTTCAGCCCTAGGACCAATGGGATGTTTTGCAGGCTAACAGAATTCATTTCTGTCAGACTTGTTTATTTCCTGTAGACAATTGCTTTTCTGAATTTGACATTAAATTGATTTTTCATAATATAGCTTCTTAATATTTAGGTATCATAATGATATTACAGTTTTTTTTTAAAGTCCTTATCGATACATGCTCAAATAATGTACAAGTGAAATTTTATTGTCTGGGATTTGCTTCAAAACATTCTGGGATGAGGAAGAGGACATTGAAGGAGAGAGATGAGACAATATAGGCCCTGAATTGACCATTGTTAAAGCTGGGTAATAGGCATGTATTATTTATTCTTTTGCAGGGGTACATATCTTTTTTTTTTTTCTTTTTACTTATTTATTTGAGAGAGAGAGAGAGAATGAGTGGGAGGAGCAAAGGGAGAGGTAGAGAGAATCTCAAGCAGACTCCACCCTGAGCTCAGAGCCTGATGCGGGGCTCAGTCTCATAAGCCTGTGATCATGAACTGAGCCAAAACCAAGAGTCCACACTTAACCGACTGGGCTACCCAGGTGCCCTTTGGGGGGTACATTTCTGAAACTTTTTATTAATTTTTAACCATCTTTTTCTTTGCCTGCCTTCCACCTGTGGTTCCCTGTCTCCTATCCCTCTAAGTCATAAGATCCGTAAGCATCCACTTGTAATGTTCCTTCTGCTTCCCTACACCTGCCATTGTTTTTTACTAGACTACCACTTGTATTCTCCAGGTACTGTTCTTCCCTCAGTTCAGTTACCGTTATGCTCTTCTCTCTCATCTCTGTCAAAGTACATATCATACTTCACTATGGTTGTTTAATCCTACATCTAAACTGATGTTTAGCTAAGTATTGTTAAGATTGGCCACTAAAGGGAGTGAGTACTGAAAAATTATTTGCTGAATGAAATGCACACATCTACACACAAACAAGAAAGTTACTTTTGCTTCAAATTATTCCATCTGTTTTCTGTGCGCAAGTAATATCCACTGGGGAGAAGGCCATCAATGACCTTTGTGCCTCCATCAATGACTTTGTATCTTCAATAAGTCAACCATATAGTTGTTTCTCTGCTACCTCCTATTTTACTAAATTCACTGAAAATAAGTATGAGTAATAAGATGAAGGGGGAAAAGGAAGCCAGAGGGAAAAGATAAGTATCAAATTGGCAACTTTACAGCTCTTTTCTTTGATAATTACTTTTGATTGGTGTTTACATCTTTACCTGAAAGCTGACTTTATAAATGCCAGATGGTTATAGTCAGACTGGGATTTGAAGACAAAAAAGAAAGCTGTTATAATGCTAGGCACACCCAATTTTCCAACAACACAAACAACATATTGACCTCTGATATTTTTTATCAGTAGCTGAGATTATTTTCAACAGGAAATTAAACTTTTTTTTTTTTTCCCTCTGAGGAAGGAGGCTTAGCTACTTTCAGAATATTTGAAAAACTTAGAAAAATTCCGTATGCCATTCTTAAATGTTTAGTATAGGTTCCCACATTCCACATGAAATCATTATTGTAGTAGGACAATGAGGTTCAGAGATGTAACTTGCTATCATCCTAAAGGTTGAAAAAGGAAAATGATAAAATTATTTAAAACCCCAAGAGCCAAAATATGAGACCTATTTTGTTTTCAAGGAGGAGGAATGTCATACCTCCAGAGGAAATATCAAGATCAGCAGTTGAAAGTTTAAAGCAAACAAACAAAAGAAAGGCATGAGATCTGCCTAGAGGGCCATAAACTATTAAATTTGTTTACAACGCTATATAGAAAATGAGAGAAATTTGAGCTGAAAGATGGTGTAACTGGAGAAACCAATGGAGACTTTATGGTAGTAAATGTGTTTTTGCTTTAGGAAGAAAGTTGTGTTCCTTTCTCAATTATCTCCATATTTTATTTATGTCTTCTTTTATTCATTGGTCATTGGTGATGGCATTAATATATCTATGAATATGTAAAATTTGAAATAAATGCATGAGGAAAAAGCATCTGATACAGCACATTGTGTTCTTTCATTCTTAATTATTAAAAGTAGATTTGGGCCCTTATCTGTACTTTTATCTTTTTAGTTTCCTATCAAAGTCAGATATTATCTCTTGTCTTCGCTTGAACTCTTCAAATGCTGTTCATGGAAATATTAGGCCTTCCCTGATCATCCAGTTTAAAATTGCAACCTGCCTCTTCCACTCCAGATCCCCTTTAGCCTGTTCTAATTTGTTTTCATTGCCCTTCTCATCTTGTACATGAAATATTACTGACCTATTGATTTTGTTAATTGCTTGCAGTCTGTCTCCCCTTACATAAGATTGCGCATTATCATTTATTTTGTTGTGTGATATATGCAAGTTGCTAGAAAGGTACTTGTCATGTATTAGGTACTCAACTAATATTGGTTGATGAATTAACGAATTAAATAATAAATTTGCAATAATAATAATAATAATAATAGCTAAAATTCTAACTACTTTACTATGTACCAAGTACTGTTGTAATTACTACACATGCGTAAGTTCATTTAACCTTCAATACACCCCTATGAGGTAAGTGTTACTATAATCCCCATTATACAAATGAGGAAACTGAAGCACATAGAAGTTAAACAACTTGATGGTTACTGGCTAATTAGTTATATGACTAATGGTTATATGGTTAAAAAGTGGCAGAGTCCAGCTATCAACACAGATAGTTTTGTTCCGAGGGCATGATCTTATCTGTTACGACAAACTGCCTTTAGTTTTTAGGCATAGCCTTATGGGGGAAAAATGTATGTATTTCATAAATAAATAGTTCTCAAGCTTTTTAACCTCTCAACACACCTGAAAGATTATGTCCCACACACCTTGAAAATTATGGCCTACGAAAGAAGGCTTCGGAGTTGAGAATGAGGGTGTGTTAGTTTTGCAGGCTAGCTGTAAAGCATCCCCTTTCTTACTGTCCACTGATATTCAGCTTGACAACTACCACCTTGATTTGACTTTTGAAAGTCACCAATTTCTCAAGATGTGTTTCCTCATTCTAAAATGTAGGTTGAGGACTATACCCTATCAAATGTCTTTCTCCCTCCAAATTCTGTGGTTCTACAGAATGTATTTCTGTGCTCTGTTGTGCAAGTAAAGTAGTGACAGTAGAACAAAAAAAAACATTTTTCTTGTACCTAATTCTAGTCAAGTCTTTCCTGTATTTGACCTTTAATAGAAATTGTGCAGGATTCTTCAATAAAATAGAAATTAGATGAAAGTCGAAAAAGAGATGGAAGATAAAAAAAATAATGGCTTTTCCAGAATGCATAACAGTCTTTGGGTTTTTGCTGTGGTGCTGAGTTCTGTTGACCACCACCCCCACCCTTAAAATTTCTACATCTTTGGCATACCTGACACTGGATAGTCCACATATTTTCATTTTACAGTGTGAGCTGCTTTTTTTTTTTTTTTTTGGCTAGGTCATTTTTTTTGTTACTTTAACAATGTGGGTGAACTATACAACTTCTGATTCAAATCCTGTTTTATCTATATCCACTGGGGGAGATTGGTCCCTTCCCAGGTTTTACAGTTATCTTAATATTAAGTATTTCAATCAACTCTGACTTAACTATACTACCACCTATAAAAAAATAAATAAGTAAATAAAAAGAAAAAAAACCTGAAAAACATTTCCATGATATTGGAACCCTCATGCACTACTAATGAGAAATGAAAGGGTACAGCCTCTTTGGAAATCAGACTTCAAAAATTTACACATAGATTTACTATATGACCCACCAATTCCACTCTAAGGTATATATATTCAAGAAAAATGCAAACATGTCCACACAAAAATTTGTGCACAGAGGTTCATAAGAGCATTATTCATAATAATGGAAAAGTGAAAATGATTTCAAATGTCCGTGAACTGATGAATGATTGAATAAAATGTAGTATGTCTATACGATGGAATATTATTTGACAACAAAAAGGAATGTAGTGCCGATTTATGCTACCACATGGGTGAGCCTTGAAAACTATATTGAATGAAAAAAGCTGATCACAAAAGACCACATATTTGTGTAATTCATTTATATGAAATGTTCAGAATAGGCAGATACATAGAGATGGAGAGTAAATGAGTGGTTGCCTAAGTTAGGGATGAGTTGGGAGGAAATGAGGAGTGACTGATAACAGGCTTGGGATTTCTTTTTGTAGCAATGAAAATGGTCTCAAATTGATTATGGTGGTGGTTGCACAACTCTGTGAATATACTGAAAACCACTGTATACTTTAAATGGGGGAATTGTCCGTATGTAAATTATATATCAATATAGATTTATTGCATAAATGTACATCTATACACACATGTTTATGTGTATATACACATATATATGACATCTTCACACAAATTTATCATTTTACCTAGACTAAAAATGAATGAAATCTCGTAAGCTATCCAACTATTTCTCCACTGCCATTGTTTTCCTTGACTCCTTAGCAATAAACCATGAGCTTTTTTTTCTTTCTCTCTCTCCCTTTTAATTCTTTTATGGAACCTATCATCCAGTATTGTTTATTCCTTTGGTAAATACTTTGTAGGAACTTAAGGTAAGTTGACAGGTGAATAGCATCCCCAGGAAACTCTGTCGTCTAAATTTCATGTCCTATAAAATCAATTTTTAAAATTTAAATTCTATAGCACAAAATAATTAAATAAAAGAGTATATAGGTGAAACTTAATTTGGGAATATATTTCATATAAGAAACAAAGATCACAGAAAATAACTAAACTTTAGTATCAGTCAGTGTTTCTAGCTCTAAGGAGCTGAGAAGGTCAGTCAGTAACTAATAATCTCAACAATAGCCATCAAAAAAGTTCAGTGAAAGTTATCAAGAAAATCTTAATATTTCATCTAAATGGGGAAAATAGAATACTTAATGAAATATTCTTATAACCAAAATATAAACAATTTTAAAAATTATTTAACTTATTTAATGACATCAAACAAGTGGAGATCCATTTAAAAGAAAATGAAGACAAAATGTTTTAAATGTTTATCCTCCAAATTAATTTAAAGAATTAATGCAGTTCTAATCAAAATCTCAGTATGATTTTTTGGCTTTAAAATCTAGGGGGAAAAAAGGAAAGTAAAATTCAGGAGAAATAAATAAGTAAATCTGTATCTTTTTAATTTGGAAAAGTAAGGGGAAAATTGGAGCAGCACATTTCACACTTGGATATATAAAGCTTCTGTTATAAGGACCAGGAAAGTCTAGTGTAAGACAGGAGAGCATGGTAAAGACAGTGATAAATGAGAGAGCAGGTATGCTCCCTGTCTAGAAGTATTCTAGTCAAATCTTTGAAAACAGTATGTGTTTGGTGGCTCAGTCCATTGAGCATCCCTGTCTTGTTTTTGGCTTAGGTCATGATCTCAGGTTCCTGAGATAGAGCCCTGCCTCAGGCTTTGAGCTCAGCAGGGAGTCTGCTGGAGATTCTTTCTCTCTCCCTCTCTCCCTGCCCCGCCCCCCTTTCTCTCTTGGGAATCTTTAAAAAAATATAAAAATTTAAAAATAAAATAAAAAGTAAAATAAAAACAGTATACATTTGCCATGCTTTTTATCTTCCTAAGCTCTTTTTGAACCGATCACATTTTTGGTTGGATATTATTCACCATAATGTCTAGAAGAATTATACATGGAAGTTATTTATGGTTTTAGCCACAGTTTGTTATTATTACCATTATCTTGCAGTAATTCTTAATGAGGGGGTGGATATTTGATAGTTATTGGGTTTTTTTTTTTTCAAACTATAATTCTCCATGTTTTATAATGCTCTCCCTGATGAAGAGCATTTATCTCCCTGAGATTCATTGCCTCAGTTAACCACAGATTAGAATAGGTTTTATTACCTCTTATATGTTTTTGTGGAGACAAATGTGTGATCTAAAGTGAAGGAGAATTTTTTTTTTATGTATTTGATTAATGTAGTTAATCAACAGCAGCCTCCATGATTTCTGGTTTTTATTCTGTGGATCGGAAATCTCAGTCACCAAACTGAAATCTATCACTGCATTTCTGACATTCCTCTAAGACTGAGAGTCTCTGTCAATTCCTGTCACTATAGCTCTCCCTGCCACACCTCATCCTGCAGTTTGCTGGAGTTCTCATTGGAGAGAGAATGGACATTTTGACAAACCAAGTTCAGGACTTGACTGTCAATATCCTCATCCCATTCTGCTGCCTCTTTGATATCTCCAGTCCCCCTTAGGGACATACACACTGTGATCTTGTGCTACCTAAAGTATCCTGTTGAGCACTCTTGAAGTTATGTGCTTATCCCAAGAACAGAGGCAAATGTGACATTTAAGAGGACTTTTTACTTCAAACTAAATGTAAGGTGACAGTTTCACAAGCAGTTACTTGTCAGAGTTTAATCACTAAAATCTATACACTTTTTTTTCCAGGTTTAGTATACGGAGACCTTCTTTGAGAAAAATATTCTGATATACTTGAAAACACTTCACATTTGGAGTCAAAATGCCCCTGGCCTTGCTATTTACTAGCTGCATGTGTTTGAGCAAGTTACTCAGTCTCCTCTGCTTGTTTCTTTGATTTAAAAATATGAATATGTTGGCATAGCACCTACCTTTAAATCCCCGTAGTGACATGGTTGCGTAAATGGAGATGATGTATGTATGAATGCATGTTAGTTATTATATGTGGTAAAAGTCCTGTTCCTTGATTAGACGCGAAATCAATATTATTTTATATGCTGAGATTATTTGGAACCAATATAAAGTCAAAGATTTTTATTTTCATTTAGATAATCGATAAAGTTTCAAACCAATTCATTTGTAATGACACAGGACCTTAAAAATAAAAAGTGATTTTGCAATCAAGTATGCTACATAGGTAAGCATTAGGTGTTTTCATAATTAAGATAGCCTAAAGTTTTTATTAAGTTGCATTACACATGGACTGCTACAAGGGCACAGTCACTGTCTTACTTCTTTCATAACAGTGCTTTTAGTATCCCACTGAAACATGGCCAGTGAATGCACAATATTCTTAGTTACCATTATGAGGGGCTCTGTGTGTTCCCATGTCTCCACTGTGTCTGCTGTTAGCTAGAAAAAGGCTGGGAGCAACAACAACTACTATCAACAGGGAGCCATATTAATTATTTGAAATGTGCCTCATAAGAGGAATCAGCAGAGTTTATTACAAGTCAAATATTACTTGAAACAGGAAGGTTACTCTAACTGTTATCATAATCTATGTATCATTAACTTTCCTTGTTTAGGAAAAGAGATTAACAACCCTGTAAATTGCTATAGTAAATGTATAAAATATAACGGCATATTCCCATTGTAGAAAGAAATTGATGGGTCCTCTGCTTCTACCCAAACCTTTTTTTTTAGAAATAGTTTTAAAAAGTAGCTTTAGAAATTGAACTGACTCTGTGATTATGCCTTCTTGCCGTGAAATTCTAATTGCTTACTGAATCATCAGTATACAAAGTATAGCTACTTTGAACATTAGAAATTTTTTTGTTTGTTTGTAAGCTAGCAGTTTTTCCAGTCAGCACCTTGACCTTCAAATCAACACCTTAACTCATAAAACAGAAAATATGTTACAAAGTATGTGAGCTGGCAGAATGGTTTGCAAGGAATAGAAAATGAATTCATCTACCTGCTTTTTATATCCTGGCTAGTTATTGTTTTTCCATAAAACACACTGAGCAGGAAGGAGTAGTTTTCTATTCAAATAATAGAAATAAATTATAAAAAGTAAAAAAAAAAATTAACCAAAGTTATAAAGTTATTTAAGTAAGTGCTACCCGAGTTTATTTAACATTGATGCCAGTCTGCAGACTGCATATTACTGGTCTGGGACAATGAAATAAGTGCATGAATTGAGAATAAGTGTTTAGAAACACTTTAGCAAATTGATAGAGTGCTTGTTGGTTTAATCTGACAGTAAAAAATGTGGACTTGTATTGTTTATGTCTTTTTTTCTTCCATTTTATTTTTCTTGTAAGTCATTTTCATTGTATTTTTAAAAGTGTCATTCTACAATAAATGTGCAATTTAATGATAAAAGAATAGGTAGTTTTAAGAAGGACTGATTTAATTGTTTGATGTTTGGATGATGCATAATGCTCCTGTGTTTGATTAGCTCTGTCTACGTGGTATAATGACAATTAATTCAGAGTGAAGAAAGATAATATGACATCATAAAAACAGACAAAAAGGTGTAAAAAGACATAACTGCAATGTCTGCTTAACATTTATTTTTGGGTCCACAGGGCAGGCACATCATGGACAGGTGTCCTACATCTCTCCACCTATTCACCTTGACTCTGAGCTAGAAAGACCCCCTGTTAGAGGTGAGTTGATTATTATTATTATTATTATTATTATTATTATTATTATTATTACTACTACTACTACTATTTAAAGAAAAAGAAACTGTATTTATTATTTTTGATGAAGACAAAATACGGATAGTTATAAATATGTATTTTACAATGCAGTGCCTGTTTAAAAAGTGGGGAGGGGGTTATAATGTACAAGGAATCTGATAACAGAAAGAGGAAATTTTATTTATAAACTAAAATATGAAATACTGTTCTGAGAAATATTTGTAAAACAAAATAAGAAATAAGGATACGTAGTGATTCAACTACTGGAGGACTATTTGAAAATCAACTTAGATTCAGAGATTACCAGATAACCATTACATTTTATTGGAATTTTCTTCTTCTACTATCCTTTTTTTAAATAAATTAATATACTTTAAACGAAGTCATATTGACAGATTTATTTCCTTTCAAAGTGATATTTTATATTTTATGTTTTCTTTTTAAAGTTGTTTTAGTGTTAATATGATTATTTAGTTTTAAAAATATATAAATTAAAATTATGATTTAAATTGATGCCATCTGTTTAAATTAAAGATTTTTTAAAATAGTCATACAAAATAAAAATTAAAAGTAACATTTATTTTTCCATAATCGACAGAATTTGTCTTTCCACTTTTAAAGAAATACTTATTATTTTCAAAATGTATTATAATGTTCAAAGCTGACTTGGCTGAAGTTAGATGTTTAGTAGGTAGCAAGCTGGTTGGTTTTGCATGGAAGGAAACTCAGTCAATTCTTGGTAGTCACCTTAATGTTATCTGGGATGATGGTCACATGGCTCTCATCATCCAGCAGTCTCGCACAGGCTCATTCCTATTGTGACAGGATTCCCAACAATAGGTAGACAAGTCCTAAAGCTCAAATATTTTTCAAGACTCTGCTTGTGTCCTGTTTGCTGTGTCTCATTGGCCAAAGCAAGTCACATAGCCAATCCTAGACTTAAAAAGGGAGAAAATGACTCTTATTGCTTGATTGAGGAACCAAAATCCAAAGGACCATGGATACAGATAAGAGGGGAATTGGGTCATTTCAAACTACCATAGCAAGGCAGAAAAGGGTAAAATGAAGTGAGACAAAAATTGACTGATAAAATAAAGGAATTTAAAGCCAATTAACTTAAACTTGGGAGTTCCAGACCTATTTTATCATTGGTTTCCTCAGCTAGTACACGGAAGGTCAGATATAAGAACTTCACAGTGTCTTTGTGAAGATTAGGATAGAATCTGGCATCTTTGTGAAGATACAGAATAGAATCTGGCATCTGGTAGGCCCTAGATATAATGTGGCTATCCCTATGTACTTTTGGGCTCACTGCTGTGGCATAGGGAAGAAAATTGGACTTTGAAGCCAGGCAGACCTGAGTAACCTTAGGCAGCTTCTTTCTGTCATCTGTAAATCAAGGATAATAACATCACCCCAGCAAGTTTATTAGGATAATTAAGTAAAATAATAAGTGCCAAGTTCCTGGCAAATATGTGACATAAACTAGACCTTAAAGAGTTAGAAGTTAGGTAGGCATTATTAAAAGCTCCACTTTAAAATGGCACAATCTTCGTCAAAATAGTGATGGTATTGACCTGGTAAAGAATGAATTACTAGAATCCAGCAGTCATCTCTGCTTGATATCGGCCTCAAGTGGTCCTCTCTACCTTAGAATGATTGTCTTGATAACTTCTAGTTTTCATAGCATTCCTCTATATACATTGACCCAGAGCTCTTCCTAAACTGCTCTGTGATTAATGCAATTGCAGTTAGAGTTACTAGCTCATGTGCCACAATTCTGCAACATTCAGAGAACAGTTAAAAAGGTAAAAAAAGAGGTTTGTATAAATTATCATCACATTGAAAAAAATCTTTTGCTTTTTTTTTATTAAAACTATCTAAAATTCATTTAAAAACAAATATTGGAAATGGGGTAGAGTTGGCATAATAATAGCATTACTCTGGAACCAGAGTATTTCCTTTCAACTTTCAGCTGTCACCCCTCATCTTCATTTGCTATTTTTAATTATACAGAATACGGCTGTTGATACTTATATGCAGATGAACTCTACATATGTCTATATCTATATCTATAAATAGACAGAATTTCTCATGTATGTTATAGGTTTTTATATGAATTATAAAGTAATACATCAGGTTCTTTAAATAAAATGGAATTCTAGCTCCAATAACTGTATTTTTTTTGTGAGATATAGAACAACATCCTTATACTCCCTAAAAATTAACGTTAGCTAACCATTTTGGCTTTCCTTTTTCTATTTTTCTACTATAATTATATACATATTGAGAATATGAAACATTTATCTAGATATTACTCTCTCTCTATATTCTCTCTCTGCATATATTCTCTTACTTTCCCTTTCTGTACCAATTTCTACTAGTCTACATGCATGTTAATGTTTTAGGAATTATTGCTTCATGTATTAATTCCTTATGTATTTTATGGACCTGTATTTTTATAGGAATATCATATTTAATTTTCTGACATTCATCAAAGTAACAATACAAAACAACAATGTTTAAAATGTTATCGATATAGTTACCAATATTAGCACAGGGAACTTATTGATAGAAAATATTAACTATTGGGCGCCTGGGTGGCTCAGTTGGTTAAGCGACTGCCTTTGGCTCAGGTCATGATCCTGGAGTCCCGGGATCGAGTCCCGCATCGGGCTCCCTGCTCGGCGGGGAGTCTGCTTCTCCCTCTGACCTTCCCCCCTCTCATGTGCTCTCTCTCTCTCACTCTCTCAAATAAATGAATAAATAAAATCTTTAAAAAAAAAAAAAAAGAAAAAAGAAAATATTAACTATTTAACATATGGTAACATATCAGATTGCTTCAAATATTTTGCCATTTTATTCTGTTCTCATCTGAAATATTTTGGATTAGTTGGTACTTCTATACACACATATATATATATATATAGTGATTGTGCTTTGAGTATTTGAGATAGTGAACTAATTATTGGTAACTTAGGAATTGTGTTGTAAAACTCTATTCTGAAAAATAATTAAGTAAGCATATCTCAAAAAATTACATTTTTTATCACGTTTTCTTTTTTTTTTGTGCCCTCAAGTTCTATATCACCTATGAATCATTATGATTTTTTTTTATTATTTTTTTTTATTTATTTTTTTATTTTTTTATTTATTTATTTTTTTAAAATATTTTATTTATTTATTTGAGAGAGAGAGAATGAGAGAGAGCGAGTACATGAGAGGGGGGAGGGTCAGAGGGAGAAGCAGACTCCCTGCCGAGCAGGGAGCCCGATGCGGGACTCGATCCAGGGACTCCAGGATCATGACCTGAGCCGAAGGCAGCCGCTCAACCAACTGAGCCACCCAGGCGCCCGAATCATTATGATTTTAATCCACATGCCACTATTCTCCCTCCTTTCAATTGCCTTGACTTTTCACTTTTCTTTCATTTTTTTAAGAAAAAATATGACATTGATGCATTTGTTTATCATAATATGTTTCTTCTTTAGTATTGTGCATTTTAATTCTGACCAACATGATCTTAGTAACCATATGGAAAATGTAGTAGCAGGTTACCAAATAGCCTTGAATAAAATATTGTGATCTGCATTTCAAAGTAGCAGCAGTTTATGAATTCTGTAGAACTTAGCCACTGATGAGTAAATTTGAGAGATTCTATTCTTTAAATCTAATGTGATCATACATAGCATTTGGTTACATAATTTATGCCTGTGATAGCTTTATATGCATTCTTCAATTTACAGATTTTATTACTGAATAGGGGTGTAAATTCCAATAGTTTACTAGTGCATTAATGTCACAATACATTACAAGGTAATTAACCAGACCTGCCGCTATAAATAGAAAAATCGTCACAGCCCTCACTATAAACTA
The DNA here is from genome assembly GCF_964656455.1 of Halichoerus grypus. Lineage (NCBI taxonomy): Eukaryota > Metazoa > Chordata > Mammalia > Carnivora > Phocidae > Halichoerus > Halichoerus grypus. Next base: position 49,174,862 of record NC_135714.1, read on the forward strand.
CTTAATAAAAATAAGATCCTGAATCAGCATTCACCATTATAATAATTTTTCTTGCCATATGTCTCATTAATCAGGACTTTAAAAAAAGCTTCATCTAGAAGCACTATTATTTTTAAACCTTTCATTATTAAAACAAGTTTGTTATAATTTTCTAGTTAATTTAATGGGATTGATTATATATTTTTATGCAAATATGTTCTACATGCTTTTGAGACATATTTCCCCAATTTTTATTTTATAATTGGAAATGAAAAACTACTTTGGTAGTTTGTAGCAGATTTGTAAATGAGCACATTGGAGTTCTTAGCAGGACTCATTAAGAGTTGTAGTTCTGAAGGTCATGTGTCCTCACCAACTATTCTTTATTCCTGACCTTTATTTTCCTCCTAACTACTCAAATGCAAAACCCCTTACCCCAGAGTTATGTTTACATTACAAGCAGACTGACACAAAGAAGGTGGTTGGGTGGGAGTTTGTGTTGGAAGCTGAATCAGAATCCTAAGCAGCAGTATATATTATTTGAGACTCAAATATATCAATTGAGGCATGCCCTTGAGTTGAGACTGTATTGTTTTGTTATTGATGTTGTGTTGCTTCATTGTTTTCCTGTACAATTTTGTGACAGCCTTAGCAATTATAGAACCCAACCTAGGAATCCTTCATAACATCACTAACAATTCAAGTTAGATAAATTCCTGTCAATAACCCAGGAAAAAAAAAAAAAGGTTCTCTTCTGAAGGATGTCCTTCATTTATATTACTAAAAATGATATTTATAGTGTTCTCCTGTATAAACAGTTTGACAGTTACCAATACTCTCCACCTTCCAATGTAGTAAACCACTAGTAGTAATGCTGGTGAAAACAGTTTGTATTTATTTTGTATAATTTTCCTTTAGGTAAGATCTTATATTTAATTAGAAGTCTAATGCTAAATACTAATTTATGCATTTGCTAATTTGTTGACAGTTACAAATACTCTGAAAAAAAAAACTAAAATATTTGGGCACATTTGAAACATTACATTTATTTTTTAGGTCTTTTTTTTATTTGCTATAATAAACTGAGTAATATAAATATGCTTCAATTGGCACATAATCAATGAACTAGAATAATGCCAAGCATTAAGTTTTATGTGCAAATTGAATTACATTCAGCAAATCCACATTGAAAATATTTTTTAAAGTTCAAAATAAACAGATGGTCCTGCCTGGTGCATCTATATTAAAAATAGGCTATAGCCAAAGATTTAGCATCACAAATTAGAGACATTGGCACATCATACTATCTAGTGGAATGTAAAAACATTTGAAATTGATTAAAATAAAATAAGAACAAGACATCTGGCATTCTTATTGAGGAGTCTCCAGGCCTGTTTTTTAGTATTCTATGGTGGTATTTTTCTAACTTCTCTTGTGTGCAGACATTATATGGTAGAACATAATTTCCTAGTTTATCCACCCTTAACCCAAGGGAATAAAAATGAAACTTGCATAGGGGCGCCTGGGTGGCTCAGTCGTTAAGCGTCTGCCTTCGGCTCAGGTCATGATCCCAGGGTCCTGGGATTGAGCCCCACATCAGGCTCCCTGCTCAGCGGGAAGCCTGCTTCTCCCTCTCTCACTCCCCCTGCTTGTGTTCCCTCTCTCGCTGTGTCTCTCTCTCTGTCAAATAAATAAATAAAATCTTAAAAAAAAAAAAAAAATGAAACTTGCATATAACAGATTACTTTGACCATGTTAAATAAACACACTTTTTCTACACTTATAAATGCCAAACATTTTTTTACTGTGTTTAATGTACACTGTGAACACCTACAAGATAAAGCTTGTTAATATTAGTGGTAAATATCATTGCCATTTATTAAGTATGTATCTTGTATCAGACACAGGAAAAAGTATTTTATATGCATTGTCTCATTTCATTTTACAAGGATCCTATCACTTTTTCATTCAGACTTACTGGTCATCATCATTGTATTTCTAGCATTAGGCATACTACTATATAGTAATACTTGAAATTAGGTTGGATTTAATTGGAGTTAAATCCTAAACTTAATGGTAAAATATACTTTCTATTCAGTATTGTTAGGAATAAGTATGAAGGTTTTGTAAATTATAACATACTTTACAAATATAAGTCATTGTTTAAAAGCCAACATTTATCATTTGAAATAATTTAGCACAATCCTACAGGCCCCTTGTGGTATATAATTCATATGTTGAGAATAATTATTCCAGAAAGTAGCCTGATCTGGTAGTTTTTTACAGTAGGTTCTTGGTCATCTAGTCCTGATAGTCCCTCATGAGCCTGAAAGAAAAGGGAGACAGAGTTTGTTTGAATTCTACTTCTACATTGGCTCACAGAATGATATTCTTAGTACTTAGAGGACATTAAATAGAGGCTTGATCCTGTTGTGATCTGAACAACCTCTTTCAGGTTCAGTGTAGCTGATGGTAGATCCAGTGATAATGATCCTTGACTTGAATGACAATTCCTCCGTGGAGCCTGTTGCTCAAGGCAAGGGAAAGTCTCTGGAACTAGGATGGGTCTAAGCAGCTATGACCAGGGTTCAGTTCTTTGAACTTCATACCTCCCCACTCAACCCCCATCCCCAGCACCCTCTGCCCTCCAAAGGTTGCTCACTGGCCCAGCTCTCCTAAGATTGCGCCTTTAAGTTCCAGGACTGACTACTCTTTGTTTTTCTTGGCTTTTATTTTCATTTGGAAAGATGGGAGTGTAGCTGCTTTCTCTTGTTCAGAGAGAAAACAGTTAGCATTTTTTGAATGTCACAACTTTTTATAGCAAGCTATTGCTAGTTAGTAATAATAATGATAGTAATAATAATATAATAGTTAACATTTATCTTTAAATCATACGTTCAAACTGAAAATTACCCACATGACCCCCTCTCTCCCAGTTACCATAGAAAATCAATCATAATATTCTTCTGAATATTCCAATAGATACATACTTTTTGAGTGGACATGGTATGAACATTTAATATTTACAATTACCATTTGTTCCTGGCTCTATTCGAAGCACATGATATGGATTACTAATTTCATTAATTTCCTGAATCCCATGAAGCAGGTAGTATTATTATTGTAATTTTGTGAATAAAAAATTTGAGCCATTGAGAGATTCTTTACTTCATAAAGGTCAGATTAAGTATTACACATTGAACCCAGGAGTCAAACCCAGGCATCTATAAAGATTCTACTCTTGTCAGTTTTTCATTTATACAATAGGAATCGTGATTTAATTTCTAAAACAACATACTATATAGCAAGTAATTAGTAATGAAACATATTATCAGCAAGGTATCGGAAGATCTAACTATCCATAGTACAGTATTTTAAAGAAAATTCCTCACCATCTCTATTAGTCATCTTAAGAAAACAATAGGGCACAAGTAGTGTGAACACTTTACTATTTAGTACCCAGTGACCAATAACTTTTTTGTGTATCCATGTGACATCCATCCATATGTCTTCTTCCATGAAATAGAATATCTTTGTTGTACTGTTACACTGTTACTTTTTACTCTTTTCATAAAATATCTTACTGTTTCTCTCAAAAGAAGTATTGAAAATCATACCATAAAAAAAAGAAGTCAGGCATTGTGATAAAATACCCTATTCTTGTAGTTTTCAATATCCTCTCCCACAAATGGTTATTATTTGTGTAATCACCAGAAAATAATTTTATACCAGTATACTAAAAATTAATTATCTTATTGCCTGGAGGAGACAGCTAGCTGATAGTTGTGTTGACAGCTACTACCAAAGCCTGGGGTGGAGGAGGTTTTGACTTTCAAGTGGAATAATCACCCTTGTCCCTGCCTGTTGAACACTCACAGTTGCAAAGTTCCGATTCTTTGGTGTACTCACACACATATGCACTCATGCACACACTCATGCCCTCAGGAGTATCTTCTTTAATTATTCTTACTTGGCAATAGATTTAAAAGACAGCATGGTAAAGTCCATATATGTTAAATCCTTAAATTTTAAAATATCTTTTACTCTTAGAGTCAATTGCCTAAGATTAGGTAAAGATCTCTTTTCTCTTAAAATACATTTATATACCTTGACAGGAAGGACAGTAAGCGTTGGGACTGTTACATAACATTCACTTACATATCACTACTTGGTGAATGAGGATCTTGTTTCCCCAGCTGCTAAAAACCATATTCTTCTCTATGGGAAGTGTTGATTTCAGCAATTATTCATCCTATAACATCCCAAACAGTATTACCTTCACACTAAGAGGCACTTAGCTCCCTTGATGTGTACTAAGAAGCACTTTTCTTTTTGTTCGTGTATCTCTGGGTCTAGCAATTACTTCCAGTTCTTAAGAGTCCAGCAAAAAAAAAAAAAAAAAAAAACCAGTTTCCCTCACTGGAGCAGGTGCTCCTGTTAAGTTTGGCATCACATTCTCCTAGATGGAGTCACATGGAAGTATGCAGCTTAAATGCTAATGCTGGCATTTAATCTGCTAACCCCACCCCAGGTGGCTAACTATATGATCATGGAAAAATCTCATCTCCACAACAACAACCTGTTTCCCAAATTTGTTTAAGGACCAAATACCAAATATGATATTATATATGGAAGTGCTTTATACCTTATAAAATGCTGTGTAAATATTGCTTAGTATAATTTAGCAGCAATCTTTTTTGCTCCAGTTTAAGACTCAGTGTAGCTCATACATGGTAAGATCAAGAAAATAAGTCCTCAGAGAGTTTACAATGTTCTTATACTCCTAATTTCCTACCGGCTTAATTATAATACAGTTTTATATTAAAAACAAACAGTTTTTTTTTTTTCTGTGAATGTCTATGCATTTAATTTCAAACATGTATCAAACAATAAAACTATAGATCAGCTCTTTTTTCTGTGGTCTTCTGAAAGACTAACTTTCAGTCGGTGTTGAACAAGTATTTTCTATGTGATTGCATCTTACACATGGGTTAGATTCTGAAGTTAGTGAGTGAGGTCAAAAAACAAAAACAAAAACAAAGCCCACCTTCAGAAATCCTCTAAATTATCCACAAAATACAATATATCCAACAGTGAGTTATTCCTCAATATCAGAAAATGTGAATATAGAAATACCTAAAACCTCTTTTGGCTGTGGTGATACCTATTTGATGAACCGTGTGGGGAAACATAGAACTGAAGAAACACTGTCCCTGTCATCCTTTCTCTCTGGGCCATGTGCTCATTGATGAAAATGCCAAGTGAAATTGTTTCCTAAATGCCTTATGAATGTATGTAGTTGAATTTAATTCAAGTCAGTTTTGCTGTGACAGTACTATACTGAATGCCAACTATTTGCCGTGCACTTTACAGGGGACTGGCCTGCAGTGATGCACAGGAGAGGAAAGATGTTTGTCCTCAGGGGCTTTACCTTGTATTGGAGGAAGTCAACAACAGATCAATTATATATTACATAAATAAGATTATGAATTGGGTTATGGTTAGAGGTATAAAGGAGATACATAAGGTGGATGGTCAAGAAAAACCACTCTAGGGGAGCCTGGGTGTCTCAGTCGGTTAAACATCTGCCTTTGGCTCAGTAAATGATCACAGGGTCCTGGGATGGAGCCCCATGTTGGGCTTCCTGCTTGCAGGGAACCTGTTCTCCCTCTCTTCCCTGCTCATGCTCTCTCTCGCTATCTCTTTCTCTCTCCCCCTCTCAAATAAATAAATAAAAATAAAAATAAAAATAAAGAAAAGAGAAACAACTCTAGGGAGGTGACTGTTGAGTTGAACTGTGAAGAATGAAGGTGAGTTGTGTCTTGAGTTATATCTGTTCTTTATATATTTCGGATACTAACCCTTTATGAGGTATGTCATTTGAAAATATCTTCTCCCATTCAGCAGGTTGCCTTTTAGTTTTGTTGATTGTTTCTTTCACTGTGCAGAAACTTTTTATTTTGATGTAGTTCCAATAATTTATTGTTATTTCCTTTGCCTCAGGAGACCTATCTAGAAAAACGTTGCTGCAGGCTATGTCGAAAAGATTACTGTGTGTGCTCTCTTCATGGATTTTTATGGTATCAGCTCTCACATTTAGGTCTTTAATCCATTTTGAGTTTATTTTTGTGTATGGTGAAAGAAAGTGGTCCAGTTTCATTCTTTTGCATGTGGCTGTCCAGTTTTCCCAACATCGTTTGTTGAAGAGACTACCTTTTTCCCATTGTACATTCATTCCTCCTTTGTCAAAGATTAATTGACCATATAATTGTAAGCTTATTTCTGGGTTTTCTGTTCTACTTCATTGATCTATGTGTCTGTTTTTATGTCAGTACCATGTTGTTTTAATTACTACCACCTTGTAATATAACTGAATATCTGGAATTGTGATACCTCCAGTTTTGTTTTTCTTTTTCAAGATTGCTTTGGCTATTCACGGTCTTCCGTGGTTCCATACAAATTTTAGGATTATTTGTCCTAGTTCTGTGAAAAATGCTTTTGGTATTGTGATAAGGATTGCAATAAATCTGTAAATTGCTTTGGGTAGTATATACATTTTAACGGTATTTGTTCTTCTATCCCATGAGCATGAAATGTCTTTCCATTTCTTTGCATTGCCTTGAAATTTTTTCATCAGTGTTTTATAGTTTTCAGAATACAGGTCCTTTACATCTTTGATTAAGTTCATTCCTAGATATTTTATTGATTTGGTACGATTGTAAATGAGATTGTTTTCTTTTCTTTTTTTTTTTTTGAGATTTATTTATTTATTTTGAGATGGGGGAGGGGCAGAGGGAGAGGGAGAGAGAATCCCGAGCAGACACCATGCAGATCATGGAGCCTGATGTGGGGCTCGATCTCACAACCCTGAGATCACAACCTGAGCTGAAAGCAAGAGTTGGATGCTTAACCCACCGAGCCACCCAGACACCACCGGGATTGTTTTCTTAATTTCAATTTCTGCTGCTTCATTGTTAGTGTATAGGAGTGCAACAGATTTCTGTACATAGATTTTATATCCCATGACTTTACTGAATTCATTTATCAGTTCTAGTAGTTTTTTGGTGGAATCTCAGGATTTTCTATGTATATTATGTCATCTGCAAATAGTGAGTTTTACTTCTTCCTTATTAATTTGGATGCTTTTTATTTCTTTATGTTATCTAATTGCTGTGGCTAGGCCTTTTGGTACTATGTTGAATAAACATAGTGAGAGTAGACATTCTTGTTCCTGATATTAAGGGAAAAGCTCTCAATTTTTTTTTACCGTTGACTATGATGTTGGCTGTGGGTTTTTCATATAAGGCTATTATTATGTTGAGGTATGTTCCCTCTAGACCTACTTTGCAAAGGGTTTTTATCATGAATGGATGCTGTACTTTGTCAAATGTTTTTTCTACATCTATTGGAATGATCATATGGTTTTTGCCCTTTTTCTTACTGATGTGACATAATCATGTTGATTGTTTTGTGAATATTAAACCACCTTTGCATCCTGGGAATAAATTCCACTTGATCATGGTGTTCCATTTTTTTGTGTGTATTATTGGATTCGGTTTGCTAATATTTTGTTGAGGATTTTTGTATCCATGTTCATGAGAAATATTGGCCTATAGTTCTCTTTTTTTGTAGTGTCTTTATCTTTTTGTGTCAGGGTGATGTTGGCCTCATAGAATGAATTTGGAAGTTTTCCTTCCTCTTGTATTTTTTTGGAATATTTTGAGGAGAAAAAGTATTAACTCTTCTTTAAATAAATAAAAAAAAAATCTTAAAAAAAAAGGGTGGCTCAGCCAGTTAAGCATCTGTCTTAGGCTCAGGTCATGATCTCTGGGTCCTGGGATTAAGCCCCACATTGGGCTCCCTGCTCACAGGGAGCCCTATTCTCCCTCTCGCTCTGCTCCTTCCTGCCCTGCTCATGCTCTCTCAAATAAATAAATAAATAAATAAATAAATAAAATCTTTAACTCTTCTTCAAATGTTTGGTAGAATTCGCCTGTGAATCCATCTGCTCCTAGACTTTTGTTTTTTGGGAGTTTTTTGATTACTGATTCAATTTCATTGCTGGTAATCAGTCTGTTCATATTTTCTGTTCTTCCTGCTTTCATTTTGATAGGTTATATTTCTAGGAATTTAACCATTTCTTCTATGTTGTACAATTTGTTGGCATGTAGATTTTCGTAGTATTCTGTTACAATTGTTTCTATTTCTGTGATGTTGGTTGTTATTTCTCTTCTTTCATTAGAGATTTTGTTTATTTAGTTCCTCTTTATGTTCAAATAATTCAGTTTAAAAATGGGCAGAAGACATGAATAGACATTTCTCCCAAGAAGACATACAGATATCCAAGAGGTATATGAAAAGATGCCCAACATCACTTAACATCAGGGAAATGCAAATCAAAACTACAATGAGATATCACCTCACACTTGTCAGATTGACTAAAATCAAAAACACAAGAAACAAGTCTTGGCACGGATATGGAGAAAAAGGAACCCTCTTGCACTGTTGGTGGGAGTATATATATAATATCTATATAATGGACTATTATTCAGCCATAAAAAAAGAATAAAATCTTGCCATTTGCAGTAACACGGATAGAGCTAGAGTATAATGCTAAGGAAATAAGTCAGAAAAAGACAAATAGCATATGATCTCACTCTTTGTGGTATTTAAGAAACAAAACAAGTGAGCAAAGGAGAAAAAAGAGAGAGAGACAAACCAAGAAACAGACTCTTTTTTTTTTTTTAGATTTTATTTATTTGAGAGAGAGAAAGAGAATGAGTGATGGGGAGGGGCAGAAGGAGAGAGAGAGAGAAAGAGAGAGAGAGAGAAGCAGACTCCTTGCTGAGCAGGAAGCCCAATGTGGGGCTCCATCCCAGGATCTGAAGATCATGACCTGAGCTGAAGGCAGCCTCTTAACTGACTGAGCCACCTACGTGCCCCAAGAAACAGACTCTTAAGTATAGAAAACAGAATGACAGTTACCAGAGGGGAGGTGGGTGGGGGGATGGGTGAAATAAGGGATGGGGAGGAGGGGCGCCTGGGTGGCTCAGCCATTAAGCGTCTGCCTTCGGCTCAGGTCATGATCCCAGGGTCCTGGGATCAAGCCCCACATTGGGCTCCCTGCTCAGAGGAGAGCCTGCTTCTCCCTCTCCCACTCCCCTGCTTGTGTTCCCTCTCTCGCTGTCTCTCTCTCTGTGTCAAATAAAAAAATCTTTAAAAAAAAAAAAAAAAAGGATGGGGAGGAAAGATACACTTACTGTGATGAATAAAATAAAATACAATAAAATGATAAAATGATTTTAAAAACCACATAAATGGACATGATTTCTGGAACAAAGTGAGATAGGGAACTAAGGATATAGGCAGAGTACCTATATAGGACTCAGATCAGGCAGCCTTTTTTTTTTTTCAAGGAAAAAAACAGAGATGGACAAGTATTAGAGCAATAAAAACAGATATTTTTCCCCCAGGACTATTGCAATAGGGAAAAAGAGCAGTATAGAATGGGCATCAACTCCAAGCATAGCATGGACAAGTGGGAATGTATAGCCAAGGAACAGGGTGGGAGGTCACTGGATGGAAAGTTACTAAGAGGAAATGTCAGGGGGATTCTGGAAACAACTTGATGGGATTTTTGCAGAAGACAAGCCAGAGTGATCAGACATCACCGAGGGGGTGGTAGAGGATGAGAAACCTGATCAGATACAGAGAGCGATCAGATATGGAGCATGGGGGGTTATGGCTAAAATGATTTAGTAGGTAGTTTTCTTTGCTGTACCTGGATTTTACACAAGTGTAGAGATGGTCCTAAGAGAAGGTTCAGGAGCCTAATTAAAGTTTGGTCAAGCAAAGAGTCTTTGCCAGCCTAGTAAGCCCTGAAAGGAGTTAAGGTTTTAAGAGCTATGAAGGTTTTAAAAGCCCCTGAAGGATTTTTACACAGAATACTACATAATCTGATTTCGATTTTTAAAAGATGACTCTAGGTGAAGAATGGCTTAGAGAGAGGTAAATCCAATAATCTAGGTATGGCCTTTCCTTAAAATTTCATTTACAGAATTCTCTCTTGCCATTTAAATTCTCTGAAGATTCTCTTCCCTCTAGCTCCTCCATTTTCCACATACTAGCTTCTGGGTAATGTGTGACTTCTCATCTCTGAGTCAGAAGTAGCTGACGGATTTGGAAACAGGCAAATTTAGATTGCTGTGGGAACAAGTGCTGAGCCCTTTGGAAGCAGAAGCTGAGAGGACACACGCCTGGAGTCCACTCAGTGCCCAGGGGAGGGGTTACAGGGCCTGCAGGGAAGAAGAGCATTTCCTAACACATAACCAATGAGAAGACTACATTTGCTTCACCCTTAAGGATCGGATTCTCAAGCTACACACAGAATATTGATTCTGTTAAAATAGGCATTGTTTGAGATTCTTGGCTGGTGATTGTGAGGCTGTTCATCTGTTGGTGAGGTTAGTCTGTATTGCCTCTGGAACTGGCCAAGGCTTCAGTGTCTGTCCACCACTGATACGGTATGAACTGAGAAGGAAACTGGCAAGAAGGCTTGTGGCTCAGATTGTAATAGACCTCTGTGGACGAAGCCTAGCAGTTCTAAGCATACTATCTATAGACATGGGGGAAACTACAAAGGACTTCAGGCATAGAAGGCAGTAAGCAACTATTTTGCATTGAAATGTTGATTGAAATGCTTAGGATGGATTGGGAGCAGAGAGAATTAGTAAGTTATTTCAAAAAAGTTCCTTGAAAGTGCAAACTAAAAGACAGTAGCAAGGGGGAATAAAAGAGACATGATGGATTCATAGATATTGTAGTTAAAACATAAGACTTGGGGCACCTGGGTGGCTCAGTCAGTTAAGTGGTTAAGCGTCTGCCTTTGGCTCCGGTCATGATCCCGGGGTACTGAGATCAAGTCCCGCGTCGGGCTCCCTGCTCAGCGGGGAGTCTGCTTCCCTCTCTCCTTCTGCCCCTGCTCATGATCTATCTCTCTCACGCTGTCTCTTTCTCAAATAAATAAACTCTTAAAAAAAAAAAAAGTAAGATTTGGTGATTGGATATGAGAGAGGAGTAAGAGATAATTATTGGATTTCTAATTTGGATAATTTGGGTGGATATTGATAGTGTTCTGGAAGACAAGGGTAGTTCATGTTCGAACTGAAGATGACCTATTATTAATTTTTGGAAAATACATGTAACATGAAACGTGATTGGAAATTGTTTCCTTTCAGTCTATGGGAGATGTAAAAAAATAATTTCAAGGGTATCTGAGACCTTTAGCCTTTTACAAGTAATTGAATTGGCCCTTTGGTCACCAGGTGGTTAGTTATCACAAGATGTAATTTATTTAGAAAAGTATGACTAGTGGATTTATGTGATACTGAGTCTGATAAAGTTCTTTCCTAGAACCTGAAAGGCATGCCTGCCAGACTTTATTTAGGTTTTAATGAATGAATAAATGAAGCCAAGGCCATAGAGTGAAAACCACCTGTGGTTACCAAATGGTCCATGCCTTTCCTTTGTTTCACTATTTTGAACAATTGTACTTCTTCATTTCAAATGTGTGTGGTCATCTGAGGGGGCGCCTTCAGGGCATACTTGTTTGTTGGTTAGATAAAACCATTCCTGAAGATAGAACACAGCATGTACGGACTGCTCGGCAAGCATATAGAACCCAGAATACCAGATGGAAAATGTCTTAGCCTTCTACTTGTGATTTCTTAAAGTTAAAAAAGAAGAACGGGAGGTAAACATTCAAATTTTGCTTCCGTTTTTTTTTTTTTTTTTTCTGTTATATAAAAATGTGACGGTGATACCTTAGAGAAAACGGGTTTACAAGCAAATCCTCAGAGCTGTAAAATCACCTCCCACCCCAAGAAAAATTTGTGGTATTATTTTTCTTTATAAAATCTACCCAGCTAAAATACTTTCTGATGAGTTTAAATGCATATGAACTACGGCTCTGGAGAATTTCTTAATTGAGTACTTCATTTTGCACTTTATTGAAATGTGTACTTGGAAAACATTGGTGAAATTTGCCATTTCCCACCTGGCTCCAGCAGCAGCTGGAGCCTGGACCATTTTCAGTGGTCTACACTCATGCAGCACTGATCTAAAGCAAATGCCACATTAAAAGCTACCTCCCTGCCCCTTCTTCTGTTAAACGTACCTAAGGTAAAGGGAGAGCATAATATTTTATTAAAGCTCCAGCTATTTTCCTTTCTATCCTCTTCCCTTTCCATCCCTACTACTCTGAAACTATTATGAGTGGTCATGCTCTTAACTTTGAAATATTTATAGGAAAAAGATTTGTTTTAAATGAGCAGATGGGCCAGTTCTAAGACAAGCTGCTATATTAATAAACATGTGTGGTGCTTTATCAGCAAAGGAGCCTATTTTGACATTTCTTCTGGATGATTTGTATAACCTATCAGTATCACACCTGGTGCAGGGACAATAAATGGGCACTTAATAGTCAAGCAGTGTGCGAACACCTTCCATTATAACTTCATTATGTCAGATATAATCATCTATTACTGAATGTCAGGCACTCAATTTATGATCAGTTGCCCTATGGAATTAGTGGCCATACAAATAAATGGCCCATTCATGTCACTTTTACTGTAAATTTCCTTCTCCTAATACTGGCCCCTTTTTCAAGCACATTTAAATAATTTGATATCCTTTTGGGATTTTAGAATACAAAACATTTTGTTTACATTTATCAAATTTGGAAAAAAAGGGCAAATGTGAATCACATATGGTATAAAATTTCACTATGTTAATGCACACATCTGTCCAAAATAATAGTGCAATTTTTAGTTTCCTTTATTAAGGAACTTTAGTTTGATTTTGGTAAAGTGACAATGCTTTTGAGGAAAAAAAAAGAAAAAAAGATTTCTCCCTAGAGATCTGTTGTAAAACAATGTGCATATAGTGGACAATGCTGTACTATACATTTAAAATTTGGTTAAGAGTAAATTTCATATGTGTTCTTTACCACAATTTAAAAAGACTTCTCCATTGGACAGCATAAACAAGTATATATTCAACCTTGGCACTGTCAACAGGGTGATATGTACAGGAGAGAGAGTGAAAAGAAAAGAGAAGCTGAGGTTTATGAGAAGGAAGCTGAGGGAAATAAAAAGAGAGCCAAAGAACATTTTAAAACCAATGTTCTCTACTGTCATCTTCAGAATCTTCTGGTCCTTTTTTTTTTTTGAACTTGAGAACATACAGTCAGAACTTCTTTATGTCTATTTTCAAGATCACTCTTAGAGCTTCAAAGCTGTTCTTGTGAAGATTCCTGTCTGAAAGTATTACCTATGAAAAAAGTTCCCTTTAGAGATGTCTCAACTGCTATCTAATGATATTAGCCCTGGAGTGGTGGTAAGGCCAACTATTGGTAGGGGGGGAGACTCTCAAAGACTATTAAATAATCAATAAAACTATTGGACTTGCCAGATTAGAAAGAAAGTGAATGTTATAGGCAGGAGAATATTAACGGACTGATAATAGTGTTGGATGGTGTGAAATTGAATCTATTTACTACCAACACCATAGTAGGATTGTTTTTTACCATCTAAAAGGCTGGAGCTACCAAAAAGAAGGTTCTCCCTGTATCATATTATGCACCTGGTTGTCTTTCGCTCAGTTCTGGTGTTCAATGCGTTGAATGGTGCCACTTGCACTGGAAACAACATGGCAGAAGACTAACTTCTTCCTTGGAGTTATAAGCTTAAAGAAATCATGCTTTTTGGAATGTTTGTCTTGCACAACTGAAAAAATGTCATCAAGAAGAACTAAGGGAAAGATGTTAGGTGGGAGATAACAGTGAGTGTATTCCTAATACCCTAAAGAATTTAAAAGCTCTGGTACTGTGAAAGAATGCAATTGCAAAGTCTCACTACAATAATAAATTTGTAATGGGCATGGACCTAACTGCCTCTGATTTCTTCTCTATCGATACCAGTGGTCAATAGACACATTCGTCTATAGACTATCCCACTGACTTGAATGACAGGAGAGCTCATTAAGATACTCAGGTTGCAGGAGATGATCTTTTAATGACCAACCCAAAAAATATTGTTCAAATTTATTTGGTGAAAAGTCATACTAAGGTGACTTAAAGTGACTCTGGCTGAGACTCTTTAGGGATGTAAGCTCCCCAGATGAACTGATTAAGACAGCCTCTTTTAGAGATCTGAAACCTTGGGCAAGTGTAACCAGAATCAGAGGGGAGCTGGCAGCAAGTCTCATTTGGCTAGCAAAATATTCCAAAACCTGCAGAGTAAGCCTCACGTAGGAGTGCCCTGAGCCAATTCAAGCACTAGACACTGACTAGACCTCATTGCCTGCTCTAAATTACCAGTCTGGTACTTGACAGGGAGGGATCTCTGGTAATTTACTCTCCTTTCTCCCATTATTTATATCTCACAGCTTCATTGGATCTGCCACATCAAATATCTAGCTTGATCATCTGGAACCTTATTGGAAAGCCTGTTTTTATAGTCACTTGACTGGTCCAGAATCATTGTTTTTCTCACCTTTCTGATCATCAGCGTTATGTAGAGCCACATATAGTTTCTGCAGTGTCTACAGGCAAGATCTTGAGTGTTTTGGTGTGCAAAGTAAAAACCATTAAGGAACATTACCATCTAGAAATTAAAAGAAAAAAATATGCATTTATTTGTACCCTTATCCTCAAATTCATTTTATTTTTACTGGTTATGCCAAGGCTGAATTGAGAATAGAAGCATATATCATGTTGTATAAACAGTAGGAAAAATATGGGCCACACTGAGATTTTATGTTTAAAAACTAACATAATTCTTGCAAGGGCACTTGGTTCATGCTAAAAATGTGCAATGGTGAACACTGCCTTTTTGTTCTACCTATATTTATGGTCTTTAAAAACCATGCTAGTAGTATCAGTTATCATAGAAACTGAAATTGGGCATCACCCCTGCTAAGGGACAAAAGCAAATATATTTTTTAATATTTTAAGTGTTTAATAAGAAAAGAGAAAATGTTAATAAAAGTAAAAATCTTTTTAAAAAATGTTTTTAATGAAACAGCACAGAGTGGAAAATACCATAGCAGTCATTTGTAATAGCAACATGGAGGAAGCCTATGGTCTAATTATATAGTTGACTCTTGAACAACATGGGGCTTAGGGCCGCCAACCCCCCACACAGTTGAGAATCCATATATAACTTTTGACTCCCCCAACACTTAACTATTAATCACCTACTGTTGACCAGAAACCTTACCAATAATATAAACAATCAGTTAACTCATATTTTATATGTTATATATATTTTATATCCTCTTCTTACAATAAAGTAAGCTAGAGAAAAGAAAATGTGACTAAGAAAATTGTAAGAAAAATACATTTACAGTACTGTATCAAAAAAAAACCTGTGTAGAATAGACCTATGTAGTTCAGAATTGCGTTGTTCCAGGGGCAACTGTAATTTATTTAGGGTGTGTATGGTCACAATGAAAAGACAATAAATATTGATATTTGAACACTAACCATCCAATAAGATGTTTGATGAATTTAATGGAAAACTTTGAGATATAGCATCTATTTTAAGCTATAGGGCAGCTAAATGTAAATTGCTTTTACTTCAGCAAGAAATGGAACAATTCTAAAATGTAAGCAGCTTTCTTTTCCCTCTTGGGTATAATTAGAACCATTATTAAATCAGATCCATTAAACTGCTGGGAATTTGGGAATAATACATTTATTTGCAGAAATTGAAGAATATCTAATCTAAAGAAAAATGCTATAATTTTTTTTTTGAGAATTTGCACTTTTACTATTTGTTCCTTTTTTATGTTTCATATAGGTTAAATGACTTAATCCCTGTTCATTTTCTACAGTAGAAAAACTATTCATTAAAGTTTCAAAATCCTAAGATCTCTGAGAAAAATGTTCTGTAACAAGTTTCCTATCAAACTATGTAAACTCATTATTGTATGTACTGTTCAAATCAAATCTGCTACACAAATAATTGAGACTTTGGCATCATCAAAGTCATAGAGCCAAGTGGAAACAATCTAAGTACATTGTGTCCTTTATAAAATCCACTGGAGTTTTTCTTTTTTCTTGTGTGATTTAGAGTAGATAGTGTTATATGATTAAATGAAACTTTATAGTCTCTTGTTCCTTTTACCAAACAGATCTGAATATGTGATATTCAAGACATTGTTCATTTCTAAAGCTATATGAATCTGAAGTACCAATAATTCAAGTCAAGGGAAATGTAAAACCCAAATGTCTTCCTTATGCTAATATTTTTCCTTGAATAACAACGTTATTCATGAATGCTTACTATAGCACTTATTAACATTTCATTTTTAAGTGACTATATTTATCATGAAATAAATTTACTTCTGTGGAACTTTTTAATATGTTCTCGATTAGGATAAAAAATTGGTAGTGATTTCCATTTATTCTGTCATATGAAATCTTTGCCTTTATAAACATGTAATTTAAGATATGACTTTTACTCAGCTCCTATTCAACTGTAACTATAGGAGTAATACTGAATAATAGAAGAAAAATTGAAATCCAAGACTTAGGGAAATATCATTAGAAATGTCATTAGCAAATAAAATAAGAACAAGAAAGGTCACCACTGACTGAATGGCAATTTTAAGCCTAGTACACTGTTTGGTGCTTCATTTGGTTATTTCTAATTCTCATGAAAACTTGGGGAGGTAGGTATCGTTATCCTCATTATAGAAATAAGAAGTTGAAGCTTAGAGAAGATGAGGTAGCTCATCCAGGGTTATGCAGCTATTAAGTGCTAGATCTAGGATTCTGGAAAAGATTCTGAACAGTAATACTCTTTTTATAGTGAGTAAAAGATATGACAAAAGCAGCAAAATACTACTATCTCTTAGGAAACAACTTACAAAATAAAAATCATGATAGGCTTCTAGACAGCAGAGATCACACACTGTTATCAGTAAATACGCCTTACTTCCCAGAGCGGGGGCTTGGGGAGGGTGGGGATGGCATTGCATTATTATTTCAAAGTTAAATGAAGTGAATTGAATTCCATTTGTCATGATGTTCTTATATGCAGTTAGGAGCAAGCTTTAGAACCGTGTTGTTTGTTGTTGTTTAATAAAGTTTGTTTCCCATCAAACCCTCATTACCGTGGGTCACATTACCCAGATCCCAAGCTGAAGTTAAATGTAAACCACATTGTGATGTTATTTAGTAATAATTACACTTTCTGGATTTCATCAGAGGGGGAAAGAAGTGTTCATGAACCACTCTGACCATCTGATTATATGTAAAGATAAATATCAAATTTAAAATCAAGGAAACTTGTGAATAGTTTCTGAAAAATGCAGAGCTATTTTAAGAGTGTGTTTACAGTGGTTTAAAATTACTTACCAGGAACAATATGAACCTAGCTCTATAAAAAAGGAAACTTTGAAATAAACAGGAAATTTTTATAGACTTTTTCATGGCAGTTAAGCACAGGTCTTATTGAGAATTCTGTTTAATGTAAGATTGCCAAGCAGGTAAAATTCAAGACCATTCTTCTATATGTTGAAACTTCAAATTTTGTTTATATGAAGTAAATTAAAACCGCATATGAACATGTAGAATTGAGTTACTTTGGTTAACTATAAAGATATCTAATATATAAATACATATCTAACATCTCACAGTAGAAAAATTGAAGAACCATCAGCTCTATTATATTAACAAATGAAATTTTATCACAAGAAAAGCTATGACTTCTCTGGTTGAAAGTAAAAAAGGTCTGTGTCCTTCATCTTTAAGAATAAGTCTGAGGGCTCCTGGGTGGCTCAGTCGTTAAGTGTCTGCCTTCGGCTCAGGTCATGATCCCAGGGTCCTGGGATCCCAGGGTCCTGGGATCGAGCCCTTCATCAGGCTCCCTGCTCGGTGGGAAGCCTGCTTCTCCCTCTCCCATTCCCCCTGCTTGTGTTCCCTCTCTCGCTGTGTCTCTCTCTGTCAAATAAATAAATAAAATCTTTAAAAAAAAAAAATAAGTCTGAAGATGCTGATTCATTTAACTTCTTCCCTTTGTTATATTTTATTGTAGAAGAGATAAGAGGGTTGGTTCAATCTAATGAAAAATAAATGGCTCTGTCTATAAATTAACTCATTCATTTCTATGTCTAAGTGCCTAAAGCACATGGTAACAATCTTTTAAAATATCTGAGTTGAATCCTAGTGAGACTAACACAAAAGTAATCTTCACTATCACTTTTAATATAAAGAATTGTATTGAGAGAGTGATTTTCTGTTAAAGAAACTTGGTAGGTGAGGTGTAGTGGGGGAATGGAACAGGAAAAGAGTGTGTGCTAGAGTATTTAAAATAATCATAATTTTTGTGGTAGTTTTAAAATGTGTATTGCTATCCATGGTATTCTTTGTTTTTATATAACTATGAAGTTTATAGTTATATTGTGATTCTTGAATTAAATAATGAGAAAAATTATTCTCATGGTAATTTTTTTTCTTTTTAATTGCCATGGTTTGTCATGTTCTTTTAATTAGTTGGTTGGTTTTGATTTAGTTATAGGTTCTGGAGATAAAACATATGAAAAATTACCGTCTGCAAGAGAATAGCAAATCTGGGTTCTCATGTAATGCCATAGAATGTTGTTACCTTTTTTTATTTAAAGGAATTAAACTTTAGTTTATGTCATTTAATTTTTCACAAATACACATGAAGTGATATAAAATTTCTGTTTACATATGTTAAAGGATAAACTGAGGCATTATTTAAAAAATTATGAGTTTATTCAAGCAACACTCAATTCGAATCAGGCAGCATCTAATCTAGCAGATAGAAAGGAGCATCAAGGGGCCACACAAAATGGCAAACTTTTATGAACAAAAGGGAGAAGGAACAAGGAAATGAAACAATAGTTCCCCCAGTAGATACCTAAAATGGTAGATGGTACTAAACACTATATATACTATTTTTTTTCTATCTATACATACCTGTGATAGTTTAATTTATAAATTAGACACAGTAAGAGATTAACAGCATCTCAAAATAAAATAGAACAATCATAACATACTGTAATAAGGTATGTAAATATGGTCCTCTTTCAGAATATCTTATTGTACTTTACTCACCTTACTTGTGATGGTGTGAGATGATAAAATATCTAAATGATAAGGTAAAGTGAGGAAATGAAGTAGGCATTGTGACATAGCATTAGGCTACTATTGACCTTCAGACAATTGTATCAGAAGGAGGATCATCTGCTTCCCACAGTTGACCGTGGGGTGGGGAGGGGGGTAACCAAACCTGCACAAACAGAAACCGCAGATAAGGGGAAGATACTACTCTATTTCACAAAAAAAAAAAAAAAAAAAAAGGTTGATTATTGCAAGGTTACTTTCCTTACAGGAGCTGGCAGGGGTATATCAGACCAATTACCTATTACCTACCTAGTACTGACCAGGCAATTCCTGCTTCACTGGTTTAAGATTCCATTTCTGGGAGAACCAAATCTGTAATTAAGTCTTGGTTTGGTGATATAGGGCTTAGCAAAAGCAATTCTATTTGGGGCCTGTTGTCTTG
Source organism: Halichoerus grypus (assembly GCF_964656455.1). NCBI lineage: Eukaryota > Metazoa > Chordata > Mammalia > Carnivora > Phocidae > Halichoerus > Halichoerus grypus. The sequence continues at coordinate 49,194,439 of NC_135714.1, forward strand.
CTTTTTAACAAAATAAGAAAAGGGAAGCTCTAACAGTTATGACTGGTAATAACACATTTTGAGTGTACACTTTTGGGAGTCTAAGTGTGAGCTCATGCTTCTATATCAATCAGCATCTCTATGTATGGCCTTCCTTTAACTGGCCAAACATGACTAAAATTCTCTATTTTCACTTTTATCTTTTCCAGTGTTTATTTTACTAGTTACCATGCTAGGGCCTTTGGGAGGTTATAATAAAGGTGTTTGCTGTTATTTGTTTAGTTTTCCAGCAGTCCCCTCCTGAAATGAGAATTTTCCCCTGAAAGAAAGTCATTTAATTTGGGAAACTGTCTATGTTCATGAGTTTGCATCTGAATTTGGAAGGAAAGGGTTACAAGAATCTCCGCTGCTGCTTGTGGATGATCTACCAAAATATGCTACTTAAGACAGTTTCCCCCTTCAGTGAAAGGACAGGAGGTTGTTGGGTGTTTGTTTGGGTTTAGATTTTGTCTTTTATTTTTTTTTTTTTTTTTTTAAAGATTTTATGTATTTATTCATGAGAGACAGAGAGAGAGAGAGGCAGAGGGAGAAGCAGGCTCCCAAGGAGCAGAGAGCCCGATGCAGGACTCGATCCCAGGACCCTGGGATCATGACCTGAGCCGAAGGCAGACGCTTAACCATCTGAGCCACCCAGGCGCCCAGATTTTGTCTTTTAAAATTGCTTCCCTCCCTCTCTCCTTCTCTTTTTTTCTATTCCAAGTCTAATAAAGATTTCCTCCTTGAACTTCCTCTCATCTCAAGGGATTAAATTCCATGTGTACTTTATCAGTGTAAACTAAAAATTTACATTGGATAGGTTTTTTAAAGTCAAATACCCAACATTCTCCTGAAAGGCAAGTCATTAGCCAGCCTCCCCACCCCACCCCTGGTCTCTCTTCACCTCTTACCTTGCCTACTCTAGGCCTTCTCTTTTCTCTCTCATTTTGCCTAAACAAAAACAACCATAACAACAATAGAAATCCTAGTTCAAACCTTAAACATTTGAAAATCCAAAGTATGAAAATCCTTAGGTATAACTAAAAACTGTTGGTCTCCACCAGGACTTTCAATAAGATGGAGGCTCACTTATGTATTTGCATATAAATTATGTAGTTTCTTAAATTTCCATATACATCCTTAGGCCTTACAAATATTCTCAGGTGATTTTCAAGTCAAGATCACAGTAGCCTGTGCCATTAAAAAATTCTTTTTGAAGTGTCTATTTTCCATACCTTTTCAGCTAACTGCTCATTGTAATTGACCCAAAACTTGATGTCAGTACCACATAGTTAATAGAGATTTTGAGAATGGAAATGAGAAAAAGAAGTTAAAGAAGGTATAGGGACAGAAAAATTTTCCCTTCTTCCCTTCTGGATTTACTGGATGATCTAATCATTAATTTGATTTGATATAAGACAGATTAACAAGAGAAAAACACAAATTTAATTTTTTATATATGGAGACCCCAAAGATATGAACCTCAATGGCAAGTCAGTCAGTTGAGGCTTAGATGCCATCCTGAGCTAAGGAAAGAGATAGGGACCTGGGGCTTCAAAGGGCAGGGGGGAGTTCACAAGGTGATGAGAAGAGCTGATGTTTGCTAAGTAGCTATTTATCTTGCCAAACAGAAAGGTCTTTCAGATAAGAAGTTATCTCTGGTATTAGCCCTCTTTCTGGGCAGACACCCATCTAAATTCTTCTAGGGGTACCTGGGTGGTTCACTGGTTAAGAGTCTACCTTGGGCTCAGGTCATGATCACAGGGTCCTGCTCAGCAGGGTGTCTGCTTCTCCCTCTGCCTCTGCCCGTTCCCCCACTTATGCTCATGCATTTACGCTCTTTCTCTCTCTCCTTCAAGTAAATAAATAAATAATCTTAAAAAAAATAAATAATTCTTTTAAGTAGTTAAAGGAGAGGCAAAAGTTTTTCTTGAGTCTGCTAGGTCTTGATTGACTTCAGCTCGAAATAATCCACATGCCAAAGTGGCACATTTTGGGGTGGCATATTTTGCCTCCCTTTCAGGGCAAAACAGATCTGTTTTGAAGAATATGCCATACAAGAAGGACACAGTATCTTTGAGAAGAAGGAACACATCCATGAATTAATTTAACTCATGAGATAATTTCAAAATTGTGGGATGGGAGAAAATTTTTTCTTGCGCAGAGTAAAATAAATTATCATGAGAAGAAAATGATTTCCACTGCTGAATGTCTATATGAATACTGAAATCATGTGTACCTGCCTGATGTTTTCTTAAAATTTTTGAATTCCTTGCTGCCCAAACTTTACTCTTACCTTAGCACACATTGTTACTGTAGTAAGTACTTGTAGTGGGGGAGGGAGAGGACATGGGAAGAGGCCAGCGTGCATAGAGATAGATGACTGAAATTTGGCTTTAGCCCGTTGTAAGAGCCAGCAAAGTTGACGCTGTGGGTATTTTGCAATCATTTGTTTAATTAGCTGAAACTCCTAAGGGAAAATGTTATGAAATGGCAAACTCCCAAAGCCAAATTTAAATCTGTTTTTCTATGTATGACAGAATTTCATAATACAGAGATGTAAAAAAGGTACTAGTGAATAAAACACTGTACAGTTAAGACCTTTAAATACCAAAAGCAATATCTTATGGAGAAATGTGAAAATAAATTATATAGATTAAAATATTATTCATTGGAGAGAACAGAGGTAAATGTTTGCAGATGGCTAAGGAAATCATATTTTGGCTGACAGGATTTTTTTTTTTTTTATTCCCTCCATTCCATCCCCCCCCGACATTTTTTGTTTCCTGTGGATTTTTGTACCTAGTTAAGTATATAATCAAGTTTACATTCTGTTCTCGTCTAATGGATTTTTTGATCTACAGATATCTACTTTTTAGAAAAATAAAGGTCTATCTCTAAAGGCTATAAAGTCTTCATTCTCCTCTGGTGGGTTCAGAGGTTAGATTTAGGTGACTGGGTGATCGAAAAGGCCACTGAGCTAGGTCTTCTTTCTCACTTGGCTCGAAGACAGTTGTGGATTGGGAGTCATCCTCCCATGAGAAAAAAAAGCATCTGGCCAAAGAGCCATCTTCCCAGGTGTTCCTGGTTTAAAAAAAAAAAAATCTACCATATCATTTAGAAAACCAAAACCTTATTAATGTATTGATTTCATATGAATAAAATCCATCAATTTTATCATAATGCTGAGGCTAGAGGATGAATTCATATAAACTCTGCTTGAAAGCAGCTTGTGTTTTGTATGAGGATGCATCATTTGTTGTTTTCAGTAGCTGATGACTTCGGTATCATTTTCTTGAAAAGATCAGCTAAATGGAGGCTTCTCATCATGAATGCATATAGTCTGCACTGAACATTTAGTTTATACGTTGGAAATTGGAAACAGGTGTTCCAGCACTGGTTTTGTAAGGACTGTTATACGCGGCTTTCAGTAGTGAGCTATGAGGAAATATGTGCAAGAAAAGAAAAAGAGCAACTTACAATTCTTATAATTATTATCTCCTCTATACAAGTATTGAGTGGTTTAAATGGAAAAGGGGAATAAAGAGAACCAGGGGAGTAAATCTTTCAAAATGTGAGTCTAGGTGGGAGGGTGTAATAGGATAGAGACAGAGGGACAGATTCACTTTTCATGCCATAAAATTGTTTAATTTCCTTCACTTTTAGAAAGTGGGTCAAGTTGATGTCATTTCTTAATTTATAGATGATATAAATTTATAGATATGCAAAATCCTGTAGCTGAGACAACCAGCTGCCCACCAGTATCTGCCCTTTCTTCTGTGACAATGGAGGTTTCATTTTTAGCTGGACTACTGACTACTGGGAATAAAGAGATTTTCTCTTACAGCTAAGGTATGTTAACCAATAATACGTAAGTGGAGATGGCGTGTGCAACTCCCTGGAAGTGTTCTTGAATAAAAGTGTCATTTTCCTTCCCTTTTTTATTCTTCCTACGGGCTGGTTGCAGTACACTAGAGGAACTGTTATAGATCACAATGTAGACCCTTATGTATCAAAGAAGACAAAGAGCATGATAGAAGATGCCTGCTTCCATGTGATCCCAGAAACCTGTTTTCGGTTGAGAGGGAAATAAAATGATCTCTTGAATTAGCCATTTGTTATGCTGGATTTTCTGTCACTAACAGCTAAACTTTACCTTTTATACTCTAGCATAAGATACAGTAATAGTTTCACTAGTAGACGGTGACTATATCACATTTATGAGGATCTTTGCCTCTCAAAATGTATAAAAAATGTGAGAATTAGATTTTGTATTTTCTATTTCATCTTTGTTTCCTTTATTTTCCTGTGCTGGTTTTACTGATTGCAATCACTATCAATAAAACAAAAGTTAGCAGTCCAGATGTTTGAGACAAAAACTTATTTAAGTCTGCGCATTTTTTTTTCCCTCTCTAAATTAGAAAAGACTGGCTAAAAGTGAATGCTGTGGCAATAAACTCAATGTTTCATAGTTCGAACTGTTTTAAATATTGCCTTTGGGATAGCCTTCCTTCCTATTCCAACTGTCTTTGCCTTTTTCAAACCCTCTTCTTCTCTTGTTTGTGTTTTTCCAACAGACCCCAACTGCATTCACTGCTTTGGGACTGTTTTCTTTCCCTTCTCTGACCAGCTTCCTCTTTCCCTAACACTTAACCACACACTGAGCAGTTATTGTTTACAAGTCAGCCAAAAACAACTGAACTGTTTGTTCCTGCAGGGCATTTGTGTGTCTAGACTAATGGTCATATAGTAACAACCCACTAAATATTAGGAGAGAAAAGGAATGATGAGAGCAGGAAAGAAGGAAGGGATTTTTCTTTAAGTAAGCCAGGTTTCCTGTTTATATTCATTTTTAAAATTTTATGCCGGTAGGTGCAGTCATCAAATACATTCTTGTATGTACGATAAACATTTTTATTTTAATTTTGTGTTTTGATCATTTATTTCTTTGCATTTTAATTTTCTTTGAGGCAAAAAAATCTCTTCGAATGCACCCTTACCTCTTCTTTTTTGGACAATCTCTTGTATTGAGAAATAGAAAGAGACTCTTCATGACCATTGGTCAGATCTCTCACTATCTTTTTCTCTTCTCTTTTATTAACAATTATCACTCTCCTGTGCTCTATTTAGTAACCCAGAATTTGCTCAGTAGTATTATTAATCCTCAATGAGAGAAACCAATAGCTTCTGTGGGAAGTATGACAATTTGGGGGATGATCAGAAGAGATTAGAGGGATCTAGTAACATATTTAAGCTGAGATGTCTACATGATGGCCTTTCAACCAGTTCTTGCCAGCAATTAACTCCACCAGTACTATTCTATTGATGTATACTGTTCAATAGGCTTTCATAGGATTGAATGGCATAACATTTTTTAATCCTTTATTCTTTTATTGTGAAATTTTATATTTACATAAAGTCTTAATTTTTCATTAAAAATGTACACACACTCATGTAGAGCATATTAAAAAACAAAAAAGAATAAAATTAAAAATTACTCATCTACCCACTTCCCAGAGGTTACTGACTTTATCATCTTATTTTATAGCCACCTCGCCTCCTGTTCTATTTATACAAGGAAAACTGTTGTGCGTTTTGTTTTGCAACCTGTTTTATTAATTTCAAAATAGGTCATGAAAAAACTGTCCACATCAATAAACATTTTTCTACAATATTATTAATGTTGGTGTAATATTTCATTTGCATGGGTGTAAGATAATGTATTCAACCAGTCTAATATTAGGGGATACTTGGGATAATTCCAATTAGTTCATATTCTAAATAACACTGCCATGAATATTCTTGCAAACTGTGTGATTATATTTTTTGTGAATATCTGTGATTGTGTCCTTAAACTAAAATCTTAGGTAATGAAATTTCTAAAGTAAACATTAGCAGAATGCTATAGTATCTTTTTAAATATTCATTGATAGAAGTATTATACCAATGTAATCTAAGCAGCAGTATATGGTGGACCAGGGCTTTCCCTAAAATCTTACCAATTCTGTCGAGCCATTAAAAAAAAAAAATCTTTGAAAAATGTTTGCCAGTTTAAGGGGAAGTTGTGTGTGGTGTGTGTGTCTGTGTGTGTGTATGACCTGAAAGTAGGTATTACACTTTTTTTTTTGTGAAGAATCATTAAATTTTTATCATGGAATTCTGTTGCTTTAAAGTCCCAAGTTGGGAGGTGCCTAGCTGGCTCAGTCCGTGAAGCAGGTGACTCTTGATCTCAGGGTTGTGGGTTCAATCCCCACATTAGGTACAGAGATTACTTAAAAATAAAATCTTAAAAAAAAAAAAAAAGTCCCATGTGGGAATTTTCATTAAATGAAGAAGATCTATATATTTAAATAGTGATAGAAGAAAGGCAGAACGTTTTTATTAAATCATGTATCTAAAATTTTATCTTATAAACCAGTCTTATTTTTGGTATTGAGTTATACTGATTCTTCTAATTCGGAAACCATGTGTATTAGTTTCGTAGGGCTGCTATCACAAATCAGTACATTTTTTAATGGCTTCAAACAATAGAAATTTATTCCCTCTGTAGCTCTGAAGGCTAGCAGTTCAAAATCAAGATGTCAGCTGGACCATGATCTCCCCAAAGTCTTTAGGGAAAGATCCTTCCTTGCTTCTTCCAGTTCTGGTAACCTTAGGAGTTCCATAACTTGTGTCAGCATAATTCCAACCTCTGCCTCTGTCTTCACATGGCTATCTTCCTGCTGTGTGTCTGTGTCTCTAGACCCCAGTCATATTGGATTTAGGGCCCACCCAACTCCAGGATGACCTCATCTTAACTCGATTGTATCTGACAAGGTGCTATTTTCAAGTAAGGCCACACTCACAGGTACCAGCTTTGTGACTTTAACCAAGCTCTTTTTGGAAGACACATTTCAACCCGTAGCACCCTGTATCTTAAATTCAATCCTGTAAATCATAATCTAGTTTTGGTAATGAGATAATAATAGTTCTTACTTTTAGGTTGATAAATTTAATAGAATTACCTCATGCAAGAAGAAATTAATTAAATGACCAAACTTGCTAAAAGGCTTAATTTAGCATCCTTTGGCTACTATCTGTTCTAGCAATCCTCCTATATACAAATAATAGCGAAATTAAAATACACAGGATTTCTGAGACATGCTGCTGATGTCACACGTATCTGAATCATGGCAGAAGGCAGTGAAGAGAGCTCCAGCCTATTCACATCTCTGTCCATACCACTATTTAAAGACATGCTTTGTGAAACTATCTAAGGAGTTCATAATTACTGAATCGGGTTGCATAAAGAGGAAGTACAGTATAAGCATTTTAATAAGTTACGCTTTTGGCAATACACAGTGAAGTTAATGATAGTAATAACCAGTTTTCTTCCAGTGAAATGTCTTAGCCACTGTTTTAAAAGAATTATTCATTTTAAACCGGTCTGGATTTCTTTTTTCTCTGCTCTAAGTTCTACTGATTGTTTTCTCTTTTTAATTTTTTTCCTCTCTCACAATAACCTATCGTGGGATGTCACTTTCTTTATTAGGGCCCCTACAATTTGTAAAAGCCCCAGTCTGTTCATAGAGATGCTCAAATTTCATTTTAAATCCAATGATTTTTTTTTTTTTTAGGATTGCATTACCAATGAAGAATTGCTTCCCTAGGGCACAAACTTCTAAATGCTGTCTGTTCCTTTTATTATCCAGCTTCACTTAGTGCTGAAGCTCTTGGTGTCATTAAGATAGATTCCAATGAGTTTTGTACTTTTCTGTGATGAACAGTGATGTTTTATATAATTTTTGTGGGATGTGGTTCAAAAACTGGATCCCTCTTCATTCATTGGGTACAAACTGGCATAAACACTGTTCTGTAACTCCAGTAAAGAGTTCCTGTGCAGCACTCTTGGAGGGTCTTTTTATCCATTTTATATAGAAGTTGTATGTAGCTTGTAGAGATAGTTCTTTATCTTCTGTTTCTTGTCTCTGATTTTAATTCTCTTTAGGTTAAATTTCCAACTCTTTCTTATAGATATTACATTCATTTAATATCTAAATGCCAGCTGTGAGTTCATTTCTTACAAACAAAGAGAAAATGCAATCAACATAACCAAACACGTTTAGTTTATTCCTAATTTGAGGGCTGCTTAAAATATTTTCATATTCCAGTAAACATTGCCTTGGGTATTTTAAGTATAAACACATTACATGTAAACAATGCTTTTGCAAAACAGATTGACTTAAAAATATTCACTTGAGTTGTATGGCATAATATAGCATATTCAGGCAGATTTTCAGCATTTTTTTTTTCCCACTTTTTCCTATTGTGGACATGAGAATCTATAACTCCTACTAGATAGATGTACTGTCATCTGATACAGGTCTTGATGAAAACTATGAGTAGAGGAATTCTTCAACTCAGAACATTGTGACGGTCAGTTCACATTTGCTAATATTTATTGAGGACATGCCGTGGACCATAGGCACTCTGCTAGGCACCTTATGTTTGTTATTTCCTCACACTCACAATAGTTCTGAGCTATTTTTTTTCTTCCATTTTACATGTATAGACACTGAATTCTAGAAAAATTAAAGAATCAAGTTTCTTGTTCTAGTTTTAAATACTGTTATTCCACTTACTACATACTTAACCATCAGTGAAATAAAAAGACTAGAATGGGTTGATATCAGACTTTACTTTTCTTACCATTCTTAGTGAGATGATAAACTTAAGTAACTTTAGTAACTAAGTAGATAGTCCTGATCCATTTTAGATCCCTTGGCTTAATTTTGTTCAAGGCCAAAGATTTTCAGACCCTGAAGGAAAATCATATTGTTAATGACAGTTGAAATGTCAACATAACAACACTACTTCTCTGGAATCTCTCTAGATACATTTTTTTTCAGCATTTTATACTTAAAATTGATAATCTATTTGGGCAGGGCTATTACTTCTTTATAGCAGCATTAAAATTCTTCCATGTTACAAGGGGTTGTAGTTAAGTGAAAATTTAAATATAGTGCAACAAAGCGGAAAAGACAAAAAATAACTTAAGATAAAGCAAAATTATAAATCACTTACTATCAAGATATACTATTATTGAAAATTCCATCCTCAAATGGAATCATCCCCCCCCAATGGCATTATCTTACTGAAAAGAAAAAGCACATTTCTTAATAATGAAAGTGAATTAAAAAGTGAGTCAATGACATTTTTAACCATTCAACATAAAAAAGGAAATTTGAATTAAATGTTTCATATCTACTATTCTAAAAAATGTAATTCTATCTTCTTTATCCGGTATTTTTTATCACATGTATTGCTTTAATATCCAAGTCTTTTATCTGTTTCGTTTGAAATACAGTGATTTATCTAAAAGTCATATTATACAGAGAAATTATGAAAATGTTTTCTAGTAACTTAAATGAGCAAAGATGTATAGCTCAGAAAAGGATATATATTCATTTCAAGAGCATTTATTAAGTACCTATAATGTGACTAACAAACTGAGGTTCTTGATTCAATGCATTTGAGTGTCATTTCTAGGGGGCAGTTATACAGAATAACTGGTAGAAATTTTCACGAGAATATCACTCTAGGGGCGGCTGGGTGGCTCAGTTGGTAAGCATCCGACTCTTGATTTCGGCTCAGGTCTTGACCTCAGGGTCCTGAGATCAAGCCCCACATAGAGCTCCCTGCTCAATGGGGAGTCTGCTTCTCTCCCTTTCCCTCTCCCTCTGCCCCTCTCCCTGCTCATGCTGGCTCTCTTTCTCTCTCTTTCTCAAATTAAAAAATAAATCTTAAAAAAAAAAAGAATATCACTCTAGATTGGTGTTCCCTGAAATTATATTTCAAAGATTTTCTGTTGTTGTTTTTGAGCTATAGAATAAATCTCTTCAATGACATGTGAAACCATTTATGTGTTTTTGACAGAAAATAATGGATGCAATAGATTTACCTTTAAATCTCGAATGACATTGTCAACATACAATAGAGTAAAGACTTGTTTTGCCATATACCTAGAAAAAAAAGATCAGCATAGCTTTTAGTTCATCCGGAACCGATTATGTAGTTATGTATGTGTTTATGGAGAAAAGAAGGTCATAGCTAAAATATATATTGTTAGTGTTTAAGTTTATCCAAAGCAATTTAAAGTTTAGATCTTAAAGTTTACATATTGGGAGGCTTCCAGGATGGAAAATAACAAATTTGAGGGTGGCCATATTATTGTTTTCATTTACTTGTTAGAACATTTTTTTCTTTTTTTGAGATTAAGAAAAAATGGAAGTTTGTCTTTCTAAACTCTGCTTCTCTAAACTCTGCTTGTCTAAACTCTACTTAGCATAGATATTGCATTGATGCACCCTTTAGTATCATAAAAAAAAAAAACCACCTCTTTTTGGCATACAGATGTCATAGTTTATTTAGTCTGTTTAGTGCATTTAGTTAGAATATGTAAAATTAAATATGGAAAATCTTTGAATCAAGTCTCAAAATGTTTGGAATTGGGGTGCCTGGGTGGCTCAGTTGTTAAGCGTCTGCCTTCGGCTCAGGTCATGATCCCAGGGTCCTGGGATCGAACCCCGCATCGGGCTCTCTGCTCGGCGGGAGGCCTGCTTCTCCCTCTCCCACTCCCCCTGCTTATGTTCCCTCTCTCGCTGTGTCTCTCTCTGTCAAATAAATAAATAAAATCTTAAAAAAAAAAAAAAAATGTTTGGAATTACCAGGTAGGTATTTTTTTTTTCCACAAAAGAATCCAGTTTTAGAACTCAACTTCTTACTTTTTAAAAATACGTCTCGCTCCCCTCTTTTTTTTTTTTTAAGGCGCCCCTTGCTCCCCTCTCTTGATCATCACCAGCTATTGGCTGTAGGAGAAACTTGTTTTGTGCCCAAGAAGTATGTCCCTGTCGGCACCTTATCCTTCTCTGCACTCTTATTCTTAACGAGCACAAGGTCTATAGTCTGGACTCTCAGGGGCAAAAGGTAATAATCTAGTTCTCACCAATTGCCTTAAGCAATTAATATTTTTTAAAGAAATGTAAACACATAGATAAATGTAAACCAGTATCTATTTAAGGACCTGGTGGTTTTCATGTTTTAATATTCATAAAAATTACCCGGTATGCAGATTCCAGTGCATATAATCTCAGAGATTCTGACTCTTTAGGTTTGTGATAGTGAAACAGAATTTGCTTTGTTAACATTTTAGGAAATTTTTGTAATCATAGCCCATTTATTCCTCTGATCCTGACCCTAACACTATTATTACAATTGCCGACTTGTGTTACTAATATTTATTAAACATGCATCATATGCCAGGCAACACTGTATGCACTTTTTTTTTTTAAATACTCTGTTTTTATATTCTTAAAGCAACTTTATCTGGTAGGCACTATTTGTCCCTGTTTCACAGGCAAAGCATAACTGAAGCCCAGAGAATATGATAACTTGTCCCAAATTGCAAAACTAATAAGTGAATTTATGGAAATCCCTTGCCTTAAGGTTTTTAATATTTATTTAACAAGTATTCATGCCCTCAAGGGGTTTTCACAAGATGAGTGAAACAAACAGAAGCAATAAGCCAGATTGGACAAACATAGACATCATACGTGTGCAGTCTAATATCTACTAAACAATGAGTTAATTTCTCTCATTGGAATGGCAATGATTTTTAATGCAAAAATTGAACAAGAATCCTCTTAATCACCTTCACAGCTTTTCCATTAGGTCCCCCCCCACATTGAAGTCACAATTGCACCTTCTTGGGGCAGTAACCCATTCTCCACAGTCAGGGATGAGCACAGCCATCAACAATCCCCACTGAGATTTGCCTGTTCTTAACTAACTTCGAGAATTGGGATAAAGGCATTGCTTTTCCGTGATAAATACTGACAGATTTTTTTTTTTAATCCAGCTCTGTGCTCCAGCCTTGTTTCTTAATCTGTTATTATCCTTGGCACAACTCACCCAAACTGTCCTAACAATTGCATGCCCTAACATCCCTAAAGGAGATTTCTTGTACTAGTAAAACTTAACCAAATAAAAACATGAATATGTAGGGACACCTGGGTGGCTCGGTTAAGTGTCCTGACTCTTGATCTCAGGGTCATTAGTTCAAACCCCACATTGGGCTCTATGCTCCTACTTTAAAAAAAAAAAAAATGCATAAAAGATGGATGAGAAACACAAGATGGATAACTTTTTACTTTTGCCAAGTAAGGACATTAATTATATATATTATTATATTATATTATATTATATATTATATTATATTAGTATTATATATAAAACCATTATTGGCATCATTTCGTAAGAAGAAAGAATCTATTAAACCCTATATTAGACCCTTCCTCAATGAGGAAGGGGAGAATAAAGGTCATAATCTCAGAATAAGGATATTATTTTGAGTTCTGGTAAAAAAAAAAAAAAAAAAAAAAAAAAAACTGAAATGGATTGGTATGTATTCCTGGGCTGGCATTTGGGAACCACTATTTTAGGCAGTTACCTATGCTTTCTTTTCAAAACCTTCCTCATGATTTATTCCCTGCTTTTATATTTATTTATAAAATGCTCCCCCCCTTCAAATTCTGAGTTTGGAAAAATGCAATATTTTAACATTCCTCTTAATGTTTAAAATTCTGTCGCGTCCTGTGTCATCTCCTCTCTAAGGAGCTAGTGATCTGTGTCCCTGTGATTGTGTTTTTTCTTTTTAGTTTCTGTTAAAATAAAAGTATTCCTAGTGTTTCTCTCTCAGTTTGCTACTTTTTTCTTTTGACTAAAAACATATTGGGGCGCCTGGGTGGCTCAGTCGTTAAGCGTCTGCCTTCGGCTCAGGTCATGATCCCAGCGTCCTGGGATCGAGCCCCGCATCGGGCTCCCTGCTCGGAGGGAAGCCTGCTTCTCCCTCCCCCACTCCCCCTGCTTGTGTTCCCTCTCTCGCTGTGTCTCTCTCTGTCAAATAAATAAATAAAATCTTTAAAAAAAAAAAAAATATTTAAATGCTACCAGTGCCCAATATTGTGTTTAAAAAAAAAAAACAAACCAAGAAGTTCTCAGTTGTAATTTCAAAATGATAGCAATAGTTCTTTTGTTTGTTTTTATTTGTGTTTCCTACTACTGCACTGAAGGCACTAAGAAAAGAAAGTCTGGAATTAAAGAACATTTAGGGACTAAATATTGTGTCTTTAATAAATATTGTCATTTATTTAAGGTCCGTTTCTATATTGTTCATATGTGGTATTTTCTGATACCAACTGGGTGTCCAACGATTCAATTCAATTCTGATACTGACTCCCAGAATAAGAGTAGACCACACTGTCCAAGAAGACTGTTCCCACTTCAAACACCAGACACAAGTAGGTGCCCAGGCTACCCACATGTCTACCCAGCTGAATACAAATTCAGGAGTTCCTATGACTCCCTCCCCTACCTCAAGTTCACTAATTAGCTAAAAACAAATCAAAGAGCTCTGAACTCAAGAAAATTCTCTAGTTATGATCACAGCTTTAATATAAAGGGTACAACTTAGGAACAGCCAAATGGAAGAGTTTTATAAAGCAATATATGGGGGGCAGGGGTGGGGGTTCCTCAGAGCTTCATGCCCTCTCTGAATCTACAATTCTGCTGGCATATCAATGCGTTTACTAACCCAGAAGCTCTCGAATCTTATTGTTCAAGAGTTCTTACAACCCAGTTTCCAGACCCTACTCCCCTCCCAGGAGGTTGGTGGATGAGACTGAAACTTCTAGCCTCTAATCATGTGTTTGGTCTTTCTGTTAAGTAGCTCGCTCCTGAAGGTTATCTTGGGTCCCCACCCTGAGTCACCTCATTAGCATAAACTCAGGTATGGCTAGAAAGAGATTTTTTTATGCATAACATAAAACACACTTACCATTCAAAAAACTCCAAGGGTTTTAGGAGCTCTGTGCCAGATACTGGTAACAAGACCAATTTATTTATTACACCACGGCTTGATTTCTGAGGAGAGTAGAATATTATTATATTTTTCTCTCCCAAACCATCAGTAAACTTTCACAGTGTGTTTACTGCCCTATCATTTGCTAATTTTCTTATATTTTACTACATAATTTCAGTTTTGTCTTCAGTATAATGGCTATGAAAATACTTGGAATAATTTAAAAACACTCTGTCTACAAAGTATTATTATTACTTTAATTATGTTAGGAAACATTTCTCTCCTCAAACACTAAAGAACCATGTTTGTGTCCTCTGCCTTTGACCCACCTACTGAAGCAGTTTCTCTTCACATGATTTGCATCCCTCAAATTGATGTTTATATACACTTCCTAATATTTGAGATTTATTCTTATTTTCCAGGATCCTCAGTCATAGTCCCAAGGGATAGGTTTATTTGTAAAGCTCAACAAAGAAGAGCCAGATGTGGAAAGTATGACCTATAATGAACATAATTGGCTTTATTTATAGCCTCTTCTGTAGCCTGTACTTAAGAGATCTATTGCTTGACATCGAAAGTATATCTAACTTTTTGAGTAGTTATGGATGTTGATGCATTACAGTTATCATTTTTAGATATGGTTTGGTTTATTTTCTGAGAACTCTCTATCTTTGCATATTTATAAGCCAGCATATCTGGCAATTTCTTGCCTCTTCATTTGTAGAAATACATATGTATGTGAATATTGTATTCATATTCATTAGAAGAAGTGATGGAATTGTAATGGAAGGCATCCTGAAATTTGACTGGCCAATACCCTCCTCACAAAGTTGATGACAAATCAAAAATAAAAGGAGCCATCCAGCACCCAAGTCTTGGTTTCTAATAGAATTCTCCAAAAAAAGGAACTAGATCCTTGGAAAAATGTCTGAGTCTGGGGCTGTGGCAGGAAATGTGAAAATGAACCTGGAGAATCTTGTAGCACCAGAAAGTAAGGAAGTGCTCAAAAAATAAAATGATAGGAACATGTCAAAGAGAGGAAAGCAACCAACCCAAAACAGCTTCCATGGCCAAAATGGAAACAATTTATTCATGCAACAGATTAAATAATGTAGCATTGGATCACATCGTAGAGTATAAAATAAATATCTGTGTGTCCATACTGGTACAGATAAACCGTTGAAGGAATAAATAAATGGAGGGAAGAGACAAATCTGTGGAAAAGAATTCCACATAATTTGTGTACATACTACCTCTTCAATGAGATGGAACTTAATTGCCGCACCTTTAGTGCGGGTTACACCTAATAACTTGCTACCAAAGAATACAGTATGTAAGAAGGGAAAAACAAAACAAAAAGTAAGTTTACGGAGGAGAAACTTGGGAAACACTACCTCAGTCAGATGATCAGTGCTAACATCATCATTGATAAGACATGTTAATAGCATAGACACTTGATAAGATATGATTATCAATGATGATGTTAGCATTGATTGTTGTTAACATCTTTAAGAACAAGGAAAGGATAAAAAAGTGTCACAGTCCAGAAGAAGCTAAGGAGATATGACAAGTAATGTAATGTGATTTCCTGGGTGGGATCCTAGAATAGAAAAAAGACATTAGAGAAAAACTAGTGAAATTCAAATGAACAGTGGAGTTTATTTAATACTAATTTGCTAATATTGGTGGGAGTATTTTAAGTATAATTGACATATAACATTATATCAGTTTCAGATGTACAACGTAATGATGAATATCTGTATACCACTGATACCACAGTCTAGTTAACATCTCCAGCATACATGGTTATCGGTTGGGACAAGTGTACAATAGTAGTGTAAGATGTTAAAAATAGGGAAACTGAGTGCTGTGCATATAGGAATCCAGTTGCAAAGTTATCTTTACAACTTTTATGTAATAAACTAGATCCCAGTTTTTTTTATTGTAAAGTAAAACGGTAATTAAAAAGAAAATAAGTAAAATTGCAAGACCAAACTCACATTTATAGAACTGACTCAGTTTTTGTATGGAAGAATGTTTTCTGGAACCATTCAAATCCAGAAAACTGAAAAGTATATGGTATTTGCTTGCTTCCAACAGATAAGAGTCCTGATTTAAAAGACATTGTTCAGTGAGTGAACTATCAATAAAGAATATAGAAATATCAATAGGGAATATTGATAAAGATTTTTTTCACTTTTAAGAAGTTTCCTGGGACTACTGAAAATATCATGACAGATTTAGATATCAGCAACTTGTTACCAATAAAATGCACAACTGGCCCACATTGGGACTTTAATAACCCATTTTAAATAATTTGAAGTAGTTCTATGAGGGTTATGAGCTATCAATGAAGGAAAGAATACTTACCTAATTGTTATCTGAAAGATGGTAAATGTAATTCCTTTATTTTCTCAGCCAACATTTCTCGAATGCCTACCAGTTGCTAGGTTCTGGGAATACAAAGTCCCTAATGTCAAGAAGGTTATAATCTAGTAAAGACAATGAGCATATAATCAATAAGGGCAATTAAGTAAAATATTTGTCTGAGTCCACTGAGAGCATTGAAGGAGTCATCAATTCCGGAGGATAGAGTAACTGGAAAAGGCTTTGTGAATAGGTGGTTCTATAGGTATGTTTCACCATGCCAAAAGAGTTGGATAGACAGAGTCTTGAAGCTGTATGTCAAATTAGGCAACTGCTAGTGTTTGAGAATTTCTCAATCATGCTCGAAGTAGAGATTCTCTAAGAGAAAAGGTTCTATAAGAGAAAATCCTGGAAATACATACTCCAAGTTATAATGGAGCTTATAAGCCTGGCTAGAGTTTTAAATAAGGTAATAATGTGATCAAGTCATTCTTGCAGCTATTTATCAAGGACAATGAGGGTGGCTTGCCTATCAGAATGTCTTGGGGCTCTATTTTATCTCCCTACCAACGAAACGCTACTGTTTCTGAATAATACACCTAGGAGTATTGAGACAACAGCCCTTAAAGGTGATGGGACAGGAAGATGAGAAAAACTTTAGAGGGGGATAAGATTGTAGACAGCTGAGAAAGTGTTAAATGACTGTTTTAATAGTCCACATGAGAGGTCTGAATTAAGGTTTTAGCAATAATGATGGAGAGGAAGGCAAATGTGAGAAAGTTCGATGAGACAGAATCACTTGGAACTTGATCCATGCATGGTAAGCGGTAAGATTATAGATGTTACAAATGACTTCATTATTGAAAGGCACAGACTCTGGTTTGTGAGGAAAGGTAATTAAGTTTCAGCATATTGAGTGTGAGCTACCTATGGGACATGCCCAAAGGGCAGCAACTAAAATGATCTGGAGCAGCAATTGGCAAACTTTTACCGTAAAGAACCGGATGGCAAATATTTTAGTCCCTGAAAGCTATGTATAAGGTATCTATCACAGTCACTCAGTAGCCGGGAAGCAGCCATGAAAATATGTAAACAAATGAGTGCGGCCACATTCCACTATAAGTTTATGAACACTAAAATTTGAATTTTATATCATTTTCACATGTCTTGAAGTATTCTTTTTTCCCAATTATTAAAAGGTGAAAAAAAAAAAGTATTTAGTACTCATGGACTGTACAAAAACAGGCAGCGTGGCAGATTTGACCCAAGGTCCTTCACTGGCTGACCCTTGATCAACAGAGAAGTGTGGCCTAGGGAGACATGGGTGGCTCAGTCGGTTAGGCGTCTGCCTTCGCCTCAGGTCATGATCCCAGGGTCCTGGGATGGAGCCCCACATCAGGCTCCCTGCTCACCGGGGAGCCTGCTTCTCCCTCTCCTCCCTGCTCATGCTCTCTCACTCTCTCCCTCTCTCTCTCAAATAAAGAAATATGATCTTGGGCGCCTGGGTGGCTCAGTTGGTTAAGCAACTGCCTTCGGCTCAGGTCATGATCCTGGAGTCCCTGGATCGAGTCCCGCATCGGGCTCCCTGCTCAGCAGGGAGTCTGCTTCTCCCTCTCCCACTCCCCCCTCTTGTGCTCTCTCTCTCAAATAAATAAATAAAATCTTAAAAAAAAAAAAAAAAAGAAAAAAAAAAAAGAAATATGATCTTAAAAACAACAACAACAACAAAAAAGTGTGGCCTAGAAAAAGGAATGGTTTTGTTACCAGCATTTAAGGACAAATCTCAAGTGATGGTTGTAAATACCATCTCACCGAGGACTGATGGGGAAAAGAGTCTCTCTGGGACATGGCTAAGGAACCACCAGGATTTAAGGGGTAAGAATCAATAAAAGAGATTTGGGAAGTAAAACAAATCCATGTTGTAATGGATAATCCCACAATCATTATTTTATAAATACATTAACTATATAAAATATGTATCTATCTACTATACTGTCTGTACTTCTGGGTTCATTCTTTCATGTATTTTTCAGTGCTTTGTGTACCATCTGCAATAGAAGCATTGAAAAGTGTCTAAGGGATGGATTGTGAGTAGTTAAAACTATTGGATTTAACACCTGAAGTTGTGGGCTCTTTTGTTTTGTTTTTTCTTCTACCTACTAGATAAGCAGAAAGGAAACTAAATGCTCGAAATCTTTGCAATAATTTTCAGATCAAATCAGTGATAGTGTTAAATGTTTTTGTTTGTTTTTCATAGTTTTTTTGATGTTTAAAAGTGATTGAGTCCCTAATCATTAAGTTTTAGTAAACCAAACTCTGTATTTTCTCAACTATTTTTCTCTTTTCAATTTTTAACTTGTTGAAAAGCATGACCTAGAAACACCAGTAACCTAATGCAGTTTTTTAAGACATAGAAGAAATTCAAAGGTCAAAAAACTTAAAAACACTTTAGAAAATATTATAATTTAGTTCTGATTAAGTGCTGGGACATAACTGTGACTAGGGATCTGTGATAATCATCTGTTTCTACAGTATGTAGTATGAAAGTGGCATTATTTTCAGTAAAGAGGCATCCACGAAAGACAGCCGGTTATCTCATCACTGAAACCAACTTTAAGGGAGGCAAGTTAGTGCCTGATTATTTATGTTAAAGAAATAAATGACATTATCTTTTTCTGATGCTTGTCTGAGTTAGAGAAATATGGTCTCTCATTTACTTTTATGTTAATAACACTATACTAAAAGCTAATGGGTATTTTTCAGAATGGAAATCCTTATAATTACCTTAAAAAATAGAAATAAAGATGCATATCTATGTTCATGGTTTTTGAAACAAAGCTTCTAGCTACTGGGTATGCTTCAGAATTACTTGCAGAGAGTTTTGAATCAGTAGGATGGGGGTGACTCAGCATTTAATTTTCAACACCAGATACCTTCTTTTTTTTTTTTTTTAAGATTTTATTTATTTGACAAAGAGAGACAAAGCAAGGGAAGGAACACAAGCAGGGGGAGGGGGAGAGGGAGAAGCAGGCTTCCTGCTGAGCAGGGAGCCTGATGCGGGACTCGATCCCAGGACCCTGGGATCATGACCTGAGCCGAAGGCAGACGCTTAACGGCTGGGCCACCCAGGCACCCCAAAACCAGGTACCTTCTAACATGCGGCTCAAAGTTAAGAAACACAGTAGTGGGGTAGGGAGGCTGGTATAGTGGGTGTGGTATGTGTGCATATTGTGTGTGCGTGTGTGTGTGTGTGTGTGTGTGTGTGTCTGTGTACTTCCTTCTCTGCATCTAGGTTGGGACTACTAACCTGACGAAAAGTCCCATTCTCTCCTCCTTTCTTTTGTCTTTTTCCTTAACAATATGGAGATAAACTTAAACCCTTTTACTTACTGGCATTGTCCAAAATCAAATTATCAGGGTTGGAATGAAATGTGGAATTATTTGCGTTACTGATCAGAAAATGAACAAATTTGCCCACAAGCAGAGATAGGATAACAGCAGCTGCCAAGTAATCCTTTTATCTCTCTGAATCTGGGTGGAGCAGAGACTTTTATGATGCTGGCATCCATACAGTGTGCTGATGCCAATATCTGGGCCCCTTTGT
Organism: Halichoerus grypus; assembly: GCF_964656455.1. NCBI lineage: Eukaryota > Metazoa > Chordata > Mammalia > Carnivora > Phocidae > Halichoerus > Halichoerus grypus. The sequence goes on from NC_135714.1 coordinate 49,214,322, forward strand.
CGATGCCAACATCATACAAATCTTCTCATCCACTCTATTCCATCTGTGGTACTTCCCCTGGGCACTAGGGCTAAGCGTTGCCACTGAAATGCTCCATTCCAGCGCAGTCATCTCTCAGAGCTCCTTCTTGTTATTAATAGCCTCCGTGAGAGCGGATGTCATGTGGCAACATGACTCTTTTGGGCACTGTGTATCTCCTCATTTAGTGATCATCACAGTATTACAAGGTAGTTGTTATCACTATCATCATCATCATCATCATCATCATCATCCTTCCATTACAAATAAGAAAACTGAGTGTCAGCAGCTGTAAAGTAACTTATCCAGCAATAGAAAGATAAGAACTCTCTTTGGTCTAACCTTTGCTTTCTTCCCTGAGCCAAGCTGCCAGATATTACTGTGTTAAATCACTCATCACATTGTATCCAATTGGAAAGCATTTCTACATCTGAAATATTAAAATCTATTCCTAGTGTAGTGAGCATGTAGGGTGCTGCTTTGTACCAGAGGACATAATTTTGAAATAGAAGTGTAGAAGGGCAATTATGTCTGCTTGTTTTAAAAAACCATCAGCCCAATTAAAAAACAAAACAAAACAAAACAAAAAAACAGTTTCAGGATTAACAGGGAAGGACCGGGAAAAGGTGATTGTTAAAATGATTGTTAAAAGCAAAGACCTTGGAATGAGGCACATATTTGAATTCAGAATCCAGTGCCTATAAGATCTTCACTTGGGTGTCTGTGAAATGGGGCTAATAGCATCACAGGGTGTTGTGAGGATGACAGAAAATAATATAGGTTATTGATTTAGGGTAATGCCTAGTGAATACTTAGTGCTTTTAATGTTTAGAAAAGAATTCTGAAAGACTAGAGCACTGAGTTACATTAAATCAAGGAATCAAAGGGATGGAAGATTAAATGCAACAGAGAGGCTGCAAGCTTGAGCAACAATCTTCACAGAACCAAGTCTAAATAGAAACGAGGATGATACCTTTTAGGTTGGATGGGATTGTGGTCACCTATTGGTACATAATAAACTACCCCAAATATAGTAGCACAAACTCATTTTATTCTGCTCACAAATTCTGGGATCAACACCTCACCCTGGGCATGGAAAAATTGGTTCGCATGTGCCTCTAAAATATTTGTGGTCTCGGCTGAGAAGACTTGAACACTAGAGATAGCTTGAATGACTGGGGTAGAGCCATCTGAAAGCTTCTTCATTCACATGTCTACTGCTGGACCTTGGTTACTTGAAATCCAAACCCATTGGAAACTGACAACTGGAGCATCTATCCACATGTGGTGTTTCCATGTGGAATTGACTTCTCTCAGCATGGCTTTTGTTTTCTGAAAGAGAGTGCCCCAATTAAAGCCTCTAGACAACAGGTGTTCCAAGAGAACAATAGAAGCCAAATACCCTTTCCTGACCTTGACTTGCAAGTCGTGTAATATCACTTCACGAACATTTTATTGGTGCAAGGCAGTCACTAAGGACAGACAGCTAAGATTCAAGGGAAATGAATTAGACTCTCATTTTTGATGGGGAAATGGCAAGGTAGAGTGGCCAACCCTCTTGGTTTCCCCAGGACCTAGGGAGTTACTCTGATACAACCCTGTCAGTTTTAAAAAACTGAGAAATCCCAGGAAAACCAGGACAGTTTGGTTTCCCTATCGCAAGATCATATTCAAAAGAGCACTGGGAAGAAAATACTGTTGCTCAAAATACAGTCTGCACGAAAGATAGAAACTATGGAGCAGAGCTATAACTACGTCAGGCCAGAGTCTGGATCAGCCAACTCAAGGCATTTGCATGTTTCAGCTGGCCTGACCCACTTTTTACTAGAGTTGTTTGTTGGCATTGCCAAATGTGGGTTAAAAGAGAAGGAGACTGGCCTATGAGAGGATGTCGAGGAATCTGGCCATGGGTAAAAACAAAGCCTACTGATGTCCCCTCACCCACAGCCCTTGTAGCACCACTGCCAACATTACCTTGGAGAAGCCATTGGCCAAGTCTTTGCCTGTACTAATGGTCTTGCTCTTCACAGCAGTGCAATTCAGAGTGTGATCCCTGAACCAGTAGCAGTAGGCTCCCTTGGGAGCTTGTTAGAACTACAAATTCAGGGGCGCCTGGGTGGCTCAGTCGGTTAAGCGTCTGCCTTCGGCTCATGTCATGATCCCGGGGTCCTGGGATCGAGCCCCGCATTGGGCTCCCTGCTATGCGGGAAGCCTGCTTCTCCATCTCCCACTCCCCCCTGCTGTGTTCCTTCTCTCGCTGTGTCTCTCTTTATCAAATAAATAAATAAAATCTAAAAAAAATACCCCTACAAATTCACATACTGTATCCCAGACTGACTACATCAGAAGCATTGGGAGGTGACCCAGGAAGCTGTTTAAATACAAGCTCTCTAGGCAGTTCTTATGTTTGCTGAAGTTTGAGAAACACTGCTCCAACAAAACTACTGGGTTAGCAGTCCTCATCCCAGGAGTGTATCCAAACCATTTTTGGGGGTGGGGAGGAGGTTTTAAATCAGACTGAATTCAGATTCCTAGGTTTCATCACCGAAATGCTCCTGATTCAGTACCAGTGAATGCCAATGGGAAACCATGGCATAGGCAAAAACAAACAAAACATAAAACACAGGACTTGGATTTCCGAAACTGGTATTTTTCAGTCCAGCTTTGACCCTTCAGTACTGTGGACTCCTCTCTGAGAAGGGCAAGTTGAACCAGATGAACAGGATGACCCTTTCCTGTTCTGGCTTCCTGCCAGGTGCATGATATCCTGAACTCACAAACACAGACCAATACATGATTGACAAGGAAACATTCTACTGCACACTGTCTGGATATATCCATTCTCGGTAATTCCACCCCCACCTCTTTTAGGGAAGCGAGGTAAAGTAGATACTTCACGTCAGTAGCAGTCCACACGCAAGCACACGCATAAGGACACAGAAAATTACTTTATTTTCAAACATTACTTAACACAAGTCTTAGAAATATATCACATTAGTTGTAGAAGGAAAGAAGATATTTTGTAACTTCAGGGCAGTCATTTATTATTTGCAGCAAAGACACAAAACCTCACTGACAACATGAGGACACAGTTTGAAACCATTGGATCATACATACAAACCGTTGAATCATACACGCAGCATTTCAGAACCATTGATTTTTATGTGGCATCATTTTAGAAAAGACTGATTTTTACCTCTAAATTATTTTAATTGTGCTCTAACAGGTGTTTGGAATGAAACACTATATTGCAGTTATCCATGTGAAGTTTTGGTCAGCATAGATTTTTCTGAACATCTAGCTCTGCAAGAGAGCAAAAGGAGAGTGTTGGTATATAGACATACTTTATTACAAAGTATATTTTATATGAATAATAGGTTGTCATCAAAACCTTGAAAATAGTATCAGTATATTTAAGTAAAAGATGGTCAGCACTAAGCTGTTACAGGAAGGAGCTATATCTATGTATTTTATCCTTGAAAATTCACTTACTGAGTTAAAGTCCTTAGTTTTAAAACTTAACAATAAGTTTGTATCTTGTTTTGAAATCAATTTACCCATGAATGATTGTCATGTATTCTAATTTATCAGTAAATTGGCAAGAGGTATTAGAAATTGATCTATACAGATAACTTCTCTAAGCCAATGGTGATTTCCCCACTAACTTCAAGCTATCAGAGTAAGAAGGCAAACTAACTAGTTTCTCTTCAGTGCAAAAGGACTTTCACGAATCTCAGTAAATATTGGCATGTCCAACATAAAATCCTGGTTCTTCTTTACCTTACATTTGATTTGAGCATTTTCAAAGCCCCAGAGTTTCAGATACTTAGGTAAAACTGAGCTCACCAGAAAGCCAAGCTTTTAGATGTTATTGTGACCATCACTTACTGCCTAAAACACATGCAGAAGCTCTAATAATTCTGGCTTTAGAAGGTTGGAATTCTGATCTATTCCCTTTTATTTGTGGTTAGAATAACTTTATACTGATGAGGCACCAAATAAAGCTAAGATCACCAGCAGAAACTGGAGCAAAAAAATGAAATCTTTAAGATTCTTTTGAATCTGGTGTTGAACTGACTGAAAAAAAAATATTAGATTTACTGAACTGAGAGGTTTCTGTGAATAGTGTCACAAAGACACATAAAAGGAACAGGTTGGAAAAACGTAAAATTGTGAAAGTGTTGAACTAAAATGCAATAATCAGAAAATTAGTATATAATGTTTCATTTAATTGTATTTTGTGGTTTTGTTTAGCAGACATCCACTGTCACATGTTTGTTACTTTGATCCAGAATGGCTCAAATATCTAAATAATGATGCAGGAATTAGTGATATTAGACTGTTAGTATACAATATAGAAGATACTAAAAAGAAGAAAAAGAATATAGAAGATATTATTTATGTATAAATGTTTGTAATTTGCTAAGTATTTTACCTATATCTCACTGAACGAGGTTGATTTAAACAAGGCAGAAGCTATGAAAACAATTTTTGTTCTTAAGAATTATTTTAGATGAGAAACTTGAAACCATCCAAGGGAAAACAAAACAAAATAGACTTGAATGATTTTTTTTTTCTTCAAGACCTTAGTTAACTCTCTTGTACCCTGATATCACTTCACCCAAGATCCAGATTTCCAGAACATCTAGTTGGGTCTAGCTTGACTCACAGACTCACCTCTGGACCAAGGAAGGGGAGGGCATCTTCCATGGCATTCTATAAGTTTGTAGGCACATGAGGCTGGATAGAGAGTTTCTCAAAGCAAAATTGCAATGCTTACCCGAGAAGAAGGAAGCAAAGGCAACATATATTCAACACAGAGAGCAAAGTGGGAATTAGTTTTTATTAGTTGTACTGATGTAGGATAATTTTTTTTTTTACTGATCTGGTATTTTTCCACTTCAGCTAACAGGTAGACTTGTAAAGTATCCCTTAAAGAACACACAGACACACAGACACACACACACACACACGTACACACACACACACATTTTATTTGATGGCAAAAATTAGTCCAAAAAGCATATGCCCATTTTTTCCTCCCTCTTGCCTACTTCAGAGTTTCTCAACCTCAACACTTTGGGCAGGTGCCCACTTGGCATTTTGACATATGGGGCAGGATAATTCTTTGTTCTAATGGGCTATTTTGAACATTGTGGGATATTGTTGTCCTCTATCCACTGGATATCATGCCTCCCTCCCAGTTCTTACAACCAAAAATATCTCTAAATATTGCCAAATATCCCTGAAGAGACACACATTGTCCCTACTGAGACCCACTGAACTCCTAGACTATATTTGAGGAGAATCTCTTTTTTTTTCCTTAATGAAAATAAATAATAAATTTGCTAATACATTTTAGCTATTTAAAAGAAATTTCACATAGAAGAAGATTGGTCAAGGCACTAATATTAACATTTCTTTTTATAGTGGTTATTTCTTGATGTGATTTTTTGTTCTGTTTTGCTTTTTGACATATCCTTGATACTATGGGTCATTATTTTTATAGTTCGTTTTCTCTAGGCCAGAGTATCTGAGGTATGTTGGTTGACGAGTAACTGTACCTACAAGAAGTTCACAATTGCCTCCCACCCCGTCCTACAACCAAAGCTATGTAAAGAAAGGAAGGAAGGAAGGAAGGAAGGAAGGAAGGAAGGAAGGAAGGAAGGAAGAAAGAAAGGAAGGAAGGAAGGAAGGAAGAAAGGAAGGAAGAAAGGAAGGAAGAAAGGAAGAAAAAGAAACACCTAAATATCAGGTTTCAATAGGAAGGAAGGAAGGAAGGAAGGAAGGAAGAAAGGAAGGAAGGAAGGAAGAAAGGAAGAAAGGAAGGAAGGAAGAAAGGAAGGAAGGAAGGAAGAAAGGAAGAAAGGAAGGAAGGAAGAAAGGAAGGAAGGAAGGAAGAAAGGAAGGAAGGAAGGAAGGAAGGAAGGAAGGAAGGAAGGAAGAAAGGAAGGAAGGAAGGAAGGAAGGAAGAGAAAGAAACACCTAAATATCAGGTTTCAATAGCTTCAGAAAATTATTAGGCATTCGCATCCTATCAACTTGGAGCCTATAGTACCTGGGACGGGATTTTTAAAACACCATGGATGTCTGAAAGGCTGTGGCTCAGCATTTCAATCTACCAGAATAATCAGCTGGACTGTAATCACCACATTAAATAAGGATTCCAAGTCCAATCATACAACACCTTTATTCTAATCCTGCCATATGCTTTCCCTGCCCTATAGCTACCTTTGCTCCCTGATCATAACTTTTAGTTCCAAGAATAATACAGTTTTTAAAATTCAATGTATAGTTCCATATGTAACAACATTTCTGAACATCATTTGCAGTCACATTTCTTCAAACCTTACCCTCTCCTCAGTGCTGTAGGTGGGCAGTTTGCCATGTGAAATGGGTGCTTAGAGGCTTTCTCTCCATTTTGTTCACTTAACGCTTCCATTTGTCTCCCTCTCCCCCGCACCCCCGGGTTCCTAGATGGTTAAGTGTGGGAGGGGAGGAGGAGAGGAGAGCTGAGGCACAGGAAAGATCTTACCAAAATAGGTCTCTCTTAGGAAGATGCATAAAGTGACTCTCTGGCTTGGGCAGATTTTTGAAAGCCAAATGGTCCCAGTGGAAAATATTTGACTGTGCTTCATGTGAAAATGAATGATGCCTGTTCCAGCTGGATGACCACTTACACTTCCTCCTTATGCCCCTGGGAATCTAGATAGCACTTTTCATCTCCAAAAAGTCACCCTTTGCTTCCGGGACAGCCCCCTCCCCTTTTGGTCCCTGAGAAACGCATGGAGCCTTGTTTTCATCTTGAGAGTAGAATTATAGCTAGTTCCTGACGCATCCTTGGTCTTTCTTTCTCTGCTTTGTCCCCAAACTCTGGAGCACACATATGGAGCTCCCAAAACCAAGGGGAAACAAACGGCAGGGCCCTCTGCTAACTTTGTCGTGATGGCGGCATATTTCACCCTGCTCGCTGCAGGATGTTCTTCATGTTCACATAGTGTGTACAAGCTGCCAGGAGTACAGTGAACTTCCTCAGGATTGCCTGCGGTCTTTAATGACATCAGATTTGTCTGCTCTGAAGCTGGGCAGCCTGTCCTGACTGAGCATGCAGGTCCTCCATGTGCGGACAAAGTCAGATGCTATTGGTATCGGCTCAAAGCTACTCCATTCTCTTCTTATCAACAGTGAGTCAGGAAAACACTCAGATTTCAAAATGTCTCCAAGCTTCCAACCTCACCTTCTGAAGCTTCATAATTAAGGAACTCCCTGTACTCAGTCCTTCCAATGAAGACTCCTTTCACTTTCTGGCATTAACTGAACTGCCTCTCTCCCCTGAGCATGCCCTCAAGCCCTCTTTCAGGGAAGATTATTTTCTCACTTCTGTTGTAATTCTATTTTAGGGATTAAAGGTAGTGTCACATTGGTCAGTCCTCCTGAGTACTTGTTAAATAACAAAATTAAACAAAAGAAAAACTCCTCCGCTCTTTTGAAGCTTAAGGCATTTAGCTGTACTCTGAGAGTCAACTATGGACACAGCAGAGATTATGTACAGACGACTCTATAAGGATCATACTGACTTTGTTGCAAGCTTCTTTTGATTACAGCATGGAAAATTCTTATGCACTTGGCCTTCAAAATCTGTTTTTTTTTTAAGATTAAAAAAAACAGAAAGGGGAATATGATATTAGCCCATATCTATTTTCTTTAACAGATATGCTAAGGAAAATTTGCAGTATTACTGGTTAGATTAAACCAAACAGAAACCTACATAAGGTGGAAATAATTTCTTGAGATACTCATATTAACACTCAATAGTAAGTTAAAGAATTAAGCTTAAAAGGGAAAGAGGGGAAGACTTACGAATGGCAGAGAGACAGGAGGTAGAGAAGATAAGCCTGTGAGGGTATCCAGGCAGATAAAATTTGAGCAGGAATTTAGAAAGGTAGTAAGGGATAAAACAAGAGCAAATTTCACCCAGTTGAGTAGAGAAGACCCACCTTAGGAGTCAAACAGACTTTGTTTTGATTCCCTGCAATATTTCTAAGTAGTTGTTCTTGATAGTTACTATCATTGCCTTTCTGAAAGGATGCAGTAGTTATTTTTTTCCCCCAAGCATTACCAAACAAATGAATTTAAGTGAAGTTGATTTTAAGGAGGAGCTAGTGGAGTCTAAGATCAAACAGTGTATTTATTCTTTAAAGTAGGTGCTATAAAATGCAACTTGATTCATGCATTAATGGTATAGAGTCTTTTAAAAAAAAAGATTTTTATTTAGATAGGGAGAGAGTGCACACGCACATGTGGGGGTGGAGGTGGCAGAGGGAGAGGGAGAGAGAGAGAGAGAATCTCCAGCAGACTCTGCGCTGAACGTGATCTCACAAGCGTGAGATCACGACCCTGAGATCATGACCTGAGCTGAAATCAAGAGTCGGAGGCTTAACCGACTGAGCCACCCAGTAGCCCCAGTATAGTCTTTTTTTTTTTTTTTAATTTTTTATTGTCCCAGTATAGTCTTTTAAGCAGCACATTGAACTACTAAATGTTTATAGTAACAGATAAGAAAAGAGTTTGGGTTTGTTATTTGAAGTTGTTCTAGTGAGAAAGAGCAGTATTATTTGTTTATTTTTTTGAAGTTCTTTAAATAACTCTTATCTTAGAGTTTTACTAAATAGATTTGGAGTACTTGATAAGAGGTAATGGATTTTTGCTTTTGTGATAAAACCTTTTCTTGTTTATGGGAAATGTCGCTTAATTGAAATGTTGCCATTGTGCATTTTTAACGACAATTATTTATTCATATGAGTATGTACCATATTCCAAAAAAAGAATGTAATTGAACTTATTTTATGAGAGGATGCAGCAGAGAACCTTGTAAAATTATTTTTACATCTTAAGTGACTTTGGTAAATTGCAGGTTTACATGAAATGACAATCCTTTATTTAGGTCAGTATAATATGTAAGAGTAAGATTGACATTTTTATTGCTGTACAGTTTTCTGATTGACTATATAGGATAATAAGTGATAATATACATGATATAAATAAGTTACAGTATTGGTGTGTCAAATGCAATATTCCTGATAACATTGCTACATAAAGTTATATCCATAAATATATCCATATATTTAGTTCCCAGTAGAAGAGCTTGAGATAAAATCAAAGAATATAAGATAGCCTATACAGAACAATATGAATAGCAGAGTTTTTTCCTCTATTGGCTACTTAGCATATCTATATAATTCAATCCAGAAATGCAAACTACACCTTTTAGCATGTATTCACATGTTTACAATAATTAGGCACATAATGTTGGGTCTTGTACTTTTTGTTTTTCTTTTTTCCTCTTAGATTGTGTATAAACTCTCAGGTATATCTGTGTAGCTTATATATTTATCACTACATATTTTGCATTTTTGAAAGTGGCAATAATCAATAGGCCACTTCAGCCATTTTCAAACTGCATATTTGTATTCTTTTCATCTCCCCCCCAATATGCAGCACAAATATACATCACTTTATATAAATATATGGATATCTTTCATAAAATTCTCTTATAATATATTCCCTTAAGTGGAACTATAAAGAGAAAGGGTTATGTTTTTTTTTTCATTCTGTGTATGTTGTCATTTTTTATATAGCCCTGATTCCTCTTTGCTTGAAACTTTATAATAGCCTATTTTAATCCTATTTACTTAGAGAAAATCCAGCTTAGCTAATGTTTTAAATATGCACACAAGTAACAAAAACTGTGAATTGAAACATATATGTTGGGGTACCTGGGTGGCTCAGTCGGTTGAGCGTCTGACTCTTGGTTTCAGCTCAGGTCATGATCTCAGGATGGTGGGATAGAGCCCCGTGTCAGGCTCCATGCTCGGTGCTGAGTCTGCTTGTTCCTCTCCCTCTCTCTCATCACCCACCCACCCCCGCTTGTGCTCACCCTCTCTCTTTCTCTAAAATAAATAAAATCTTTAAAAAAAAAAAAAAAAAGAAACATCTATGTTCCCAGGGACATGTGTATGTGTTTTATTTTATTTATAAACAAATGAAATATGTCTTTGATTTTTAGATGTCCTAGAAATATGATAGTAATTCAGTGATTAAGACTTTCAACAAGATTCTCTAGCTCTTCTCATTTTTTCTGGCTTTTTCTTTCCCTTTAGGTTTCAGGAAATCTTAAATTCCAGTTCTGATCCTTTCAAACACCAAGAGATTTCTCTTTCCCTTCTTCCTTCTCTTCGTCGTCTGTCGTCACATATATCGCTAGCATGTTAAAATGTGTATTACCTTTTCCGTTACCAGTGCCATTGTGACCTGACCACATTTTAACTCTACTGTTTGTTATAACCACCTCCTTACTCTTTTCTACCTCTTCTTTCTTTTTCTCCCTTATATTCTACATTTTGTAGCCAAATTAATTTTCCTAAAACAGAACTTCATTCTCTGTTCATAAGCCTCAACAGAATCTTTCTAATTTAGCAGGCAATTGAAATCCTTCAAGACACAGGAAAGTATCACTTCAACCCACTTCGTAACTTTGCATCTAAATTTAAATGCCTTTCATTGGTACCGTTAGTCATCAGAATACTACCAACATTTGAGATCCATCTGAAATGTCCTTTAACTTCCCCAGCAGGACTAAGAACCCGTTGTGTAGCAGGCGCTGAGAGATTAAAAAATGAAAGAAAAACAAAGCAAAAAAACCCATAGTTCCTGTTCTTGGGAAACTAATTGCACTGATTTGAGATTTAAAATCACACAATTCTGTAATTGTTGACAGCATGAATGGAACTTGAGTTGCTTTGAATGATGAGTTGGTGTGCACCAGATGCAGGAATTTAAGGACAAGGCAATTCAACAGGAAAAGGATAATAGTCTTCTCAACAAACTGTGCAAGGACAATTGGATATCCGTATGTCAGTGAATGGAGCTGGACTCATACCTTACTATACACAAAAATGAACTCAAAATGGATCTTAAAACATGTTAAGTGATGATAACAGCTATAGGGAAATGCCAGAAAGAAAGAGAGAGATGGTGTGTGACAATTGTAGATAATGTGCTCAGAAAAGCCCTCACTGAGAAGATGACATTTGACCTGAAGGAGGAATGGGCAGAGGGCAAATCAGAAGCTTCAGCCCAGCTGGTGTTGGGAGCAAGCTATTGTCTTGCTTTGTAAGGTATGGAGATATTGTGTCTGGTGTGTTGGTGGCACTTGGGCTTGGGTCTATACCTGTTCAGTCACCCCTGCCTCTTGCCATATCATGCTATCTTGATGACTGGAGCAACTTTATGTAGCCCTCCAGTCTCAAAAGAAAGAAAAAGAAAAAAGAAAGAAAGGATGGAATGAAGAAAGGAAGGAAGGGAGGGAGGAAGAAAGGACCCACATTTTAATTATAATAACACCAAGAGATAGGTGTTGTGATTATTATTTTCCAGAATAAAATAATAATAGTATCTCACATTGACTGAATGCTTACTGTGTGCAAGGTAGTCATGTCAATTGATATGCTAGAGATATATTCTCATATATATGACATTTAGTCCTCATAACAATTCATTTTGTTGAGAGTTTATGAGAACAGTGAAATTCCCTGCAGAACATGTAGGTAAATAAAATAAACTGACCAATTTGAATTAGCTAGTAAAATTCATATACTTTTTAATAATTAACTTTCTAGGTAAAGAAAGGAGGTGGGATCACTCTTAATTCCAACTAAAATAATTTAGGAATAATTTCTGGGACCTACCTAAGTGACAGTTTTAATCCAGTAAACATAAACCAAATTAATTTCATTATAACTTGTCTAGATAAAACCATATGATAACCACAAACTGGTTAACTTGGAGCAAACTGGATGCAATGCAGAACCAAAATGTAAAGAACAGAATTTGGCAGGATTTTTTTTTTTTTTTTAAAGAGCTCACACTGTGAAACTGTTAGAAGAAAATATAGGAATAAATCTTCACAAACTTGAATTAGGCAATGGTTTCTTAGCTATGACAAGCAACAAGCAACACAGAAAAAATAGATCTCTTGGGCTTCATCAAAGTGAAAACCAATTGTACTTCAAAGGGTACTGTCAAGAAAGTGAAAAGACAACCCACAAAATTGGAGAAATTATTTGCAAATTATATGACTGATAAGAGATTTGTATTCAGAATATATAAAGAATTCTTACTACTCTATAATAAAAGACAATTAGCCCAATTAAAAATTAGGTATATAATCTGAAGAGACATTCTCTAAAAACAATATACAAGTGTCCAATAAACACACAAAGATGGTCAACATCATTAGCCATCAAGGAAATACAAATCAAAATTATAATGAGATACCACTTTATAACCATTGGATAGGCTATATTCAAAAAGACAGATAACTCTAAGTGTTGGCAAGGATATGGAGAAGTTGGAGCACTCATGCACTTCTGGTGGGATTATAAAATGGTATACCCACCTTGGAAAACAGTCTGACAGTTCCTCAAATGATTAAACATAGAGCTACCATATGACCCAGCAATTTCACTTTTAGGTATATAACCAAGAAAAATTAAAACATATGTCCACGTAAAAAAGTGTACACAAATGTTCATAGCAACATTTATTCATAATAGAAAAAAGTAGAAACAACCCAAATGTCCATCAACAGATGAATGGATAAATAAAATGTGGTATATATTCATAAACAGAATAGTATTCACCAACCAATAAAGACAATGAAATCCTGATTTATGCTACAACATGGATGGACCTTGAAAACATGCTAAATGAAATAAACCAATTACGAAAGGCCATATATTGTATGATTCCATTTATATGAAATGTCTGAACAGGCACATCTATAGAGATAGAATGCAGATGAGTTGTTTCCTAGAGCTGTGTGGTGTGGGGGAAAATGGGGAGTGACTTCTAACTGATACAGGGTTTCTTTTACAAGCGATGAAATTGTTTTCAAATAGATTGTGGTGATAGATAAACACTTCAACGAATATACTGAAAACCATTCAGTTGTGCACTTTAAATGGCTGAGTTATGTGGTATATAGATGGTATCTCAATAGAGCTGTTATTTTTTTAAAATCTAAAGAAAGAAGGATGCAGAGAGGCATGTTCGTTTTACTTGCTATTCCCTCTGTATAGAATGATCTTTCCTTGTTCTCTGTGTGCTCACTGCTTCATTGCTTTCCAATGTCACCTTTCAGTTAAGCCTGCTTTGATCACCAATCTAAATTTCAAAATTTTCTCCTTTACATGTATTACTGTCTAACATACAGCTGTTTTACTTATTTATCTTGTTTATTATTTGCCTCCTCACGAAGGGAAGAAATTTTGCTTGTTGATTTTGTCGCTTTATCTCTAGTCTCTAAAAAATGCCTGACACATAGTAGATATTCAGTAAATATTTGTTCACATAAAAGAAGTGACAGATACACCTAGATCTCAAACAGCCTGGTGTGTTTGGACACTAGGAATAGTTCTTAAATACCTGGATCAGAGGATAGCCAATGGGGGGTGGTGATAAATAAGGCTGTAGAGGGAAGGAGGAGCCCTTGCTACGGACACACGAAGGAGTTTAATCCTATATGCTATCAACCGGAGAGAACCATGGAAGGGAAGTGAGAAGGGGAACGTAATTAGCATTGTTAGTTGTGTTGTTTTCTTGGAGGCAGGCAATTGTGGGCTTTTTTTTTTTTTTTTGAGTTTTAACTAAGTGTGCTCTGGTCTGCTTTTTTTAATTTCTTTCTCTCTCTCTCTCTCTCTCTCCCTACTCCACCCCCCCCAACCCCCTCACCCCTGCTTTCTCTTTCTCTCCCTCAATCCCTGTCTTTGTTTCAAGTAAGAGGGTGTCTCTGAAACTTTTTTCCCCACCCTATCCATAATAGTTTATATTATCATGTACTTAGAAGTACAGGTAACACTAAAGATACATAATGTGTAGCATGATTTAAGTTTGTTTATTATTTTAATTTGGATTCCTCCCTCCCCCCCCCATGGCTTAAATCAGACTTTCATTTAATCCATTTGCAAGTTGGTTTCTAGTCTCAATGTTAACTTTATTTAAAAAAAAAATAGGAATTCAGATAAGATAAAACATTTTGTCTTCTAGAAAAAAACAAACAACAACAGAAACAGTATTTTCCCGATTTAACTTGGTTACCACAGTCTTTAGATTTTCACACTAAAATTGGGGTAACTTAAACAGTGACCCTGAGCAAGGTGAGAAAAGTAGTAATTTTCCTTGTTTAGTTTTGAAATTATTACTCAACCCAAAAAACATAAACAAAATGATCAGAGTTTATTTTACGCTCTTAAAGCAAAATCTATTTATCAGCCCATAAGGAAATTACAAGCCCTGCTTTCAGTTCTTTGTTTAAAATGCACTGTAGTGCAGTATGATTTGCATGTTAATGATGTGAATCCAACTGTATAATAAATGGAAAGGGAAAGATAGAAACTCGTTTCAGAGAGCGGGTTTGTTTGTTTTTCATGATTTCTTCCTTAAATGTTTAACTTGAGAACACATCTATGAGGTATGCTATGTGAGAGCTAATAATTTGTGACCATTGAATGGAGCGGCAATGAAGCAAGAAGTTCCATTCTCAGGTTTCTCGCTCAGAAAGCAACTGGACACTAGAGGCATTCGAACATCTTCGGGAGGCAGACGTAATGTAACAAACAAGAGGCTGGCAGAATTCGTTCTGTGTCATGTCATCTCTGAAATCAGAAAACATGGAGCTGCCATAATTTCTCTTTCTCTCATCAATTCCCCCCATTCTCTTTTTTTTTTTTTTTAAGATTTTATTTATTTATTTGAGAGAGAATGAGAGACAGAGAGCATGAGAGGGAGGAGGGTCAGAGGGAGAAGCAGACTCCCTGCCGAGCAGGGAGCCCGATGCGGGACTCGATGCAGGGACTCCAGGATCATGACCTGAGCCGAAGGCAGTCGCTTAACCAACTGAGCCACCCAGGCGCCCCAATTCCCCCCATTCTTGATCATATTCAGGCACGCAGTTGGGATGCTTCATATTTTGTGCTTTTTGTTGGTTTCCTGTTATGTTGCTGTGCATGTTCTCATTAAGTAAAACCACAAAATAAAATCAATTTTTAAATATTAATGTGTGATTTGTGGAAGCGTGTCTTAGAAACACTGAATTACTAGAAGTTGAAAAAGCAGAATCTGTGTTTTTGAAAGCCATCCAATTTCCCTTTATATACAGCCTTTGAGCCATTTCACAAGTTGAAAAGCAACCATGGAGCCATTTCATGTTTAGATTAATATATATTTAAAATATCCTAAAGCTGCTATCAGCATGCAGTAGCCCTCTCATTGAACAAACACAGATTAGAGGTAAATGAAGAAATTCCTCTACATCGTGAGTTCTCAAACAGAGGTAACTTTGTCCCGAAAGGACATTTGGCAATTTCTAGAGAAGTTTTGGTTGTCGCAACTGTGGGTAGAGAGTACTACCAGCATCTAGTGCATAAAGGCCAGAGATGTTGCTAAATATTCTACAATGCACAAGACAACACCCCATAAAGCCACACAACAAAGAATTGTTGTGTCCTATAATGTCAGTAGTACCAAGGTTGGGAATTCATGCTGTAAATAAAGATATAAAGCCAAATCATATCCTAAATTTTACATTCTAATTCACAAAAACTGGGAAAAGAGTTAGGCCTTGTATTGTATATAACAATGCTACTATAAACTGAGTGACCTAAAAAATGCACATGTATTATCTCAAATATTCTGTGGTCAGGAGTCCAGGCCTACCCTGGGTGGATCTTCTATAAGACTGCAATCATAGTGCCACCAGGGATGAGTTCTCATTTGAATATTGGACTGGGGAAGAATCTATTTCCAAGCTCATGTGGTCATGGGCAGCATTACATTCTTTGGGCCTCAGTTTCTTGCTAACTGTTGTTCTCAGCTCCTCGTCCTGTGACCCTCTCTGTAGGCAGCCCACAACATGGCAGCTTACTTCTTCAAAGCCAGAATGGTAAGTCTTTTCATAAGACAAAATATGTAATGTAGATTGTGCACATGATGACATCCGTTCCAACACCTTTGCCATATTCTATAGGGTAGAAGCAAGTACAGATCTCACCCATGCTCAAGAGTAAGGAATTACACAAAAGTAGGTAGATAGGGATCAGGGGGGCCACTTAGAAGTCTGTCTGCCAAAGGGAAATTATCTTCTATTTATTTTTGTATTTTATTTAAAAAATGTTGCTATTCATTAAAAGTTAATGGGCTAAATATAAAGTACTTGGTGGTAAAATATACGTATTATTCAGGGAAGCAGAAGGGTGACCACAGATAATTGTCACATAATGCCTATCACTGCTACTTTTTCATATGTATAGAATATTTGCAATAACATCAAAGTGCTCTGTCTATAGTCAACTCACAAAACTATGTTGCTCTATTTGGTCCCCTCTTTCTGAAGACCTATATTTTGTCACTATTAGCTTGCTCACCTCTCTGTTTTATTTTCTTCCTCTGTATTAAGAATTTTCACATTATTTGGTGGTTGGTGGTAGGAGGCTTGGGGAGAGGAAAGGCTATCTTGGGTCCACCACTGCTAGTGATAGGTGAAGGTTCTTCTACATTTAAAATATATAATTGTACATAGGATAAATTGAATAATAACTGAAAGTACCGTGAGTTACATAACACAAAAATAGGTATTGAATCTCTGTTACCATAAATTAAATTTATCTTGTTATAGTAAATTTGTCTTGTTATAATAAATTTTGTTTACTAGATACTTGCTGGGGAACTTTTTCTGTTTACTTTTACTTCAATTATGTGCTGAATCTATACTCTTTGATATGCAGCTATGTTTCTCTTTGCCTTTAATATAAGCCAGATTAATTTCTACATTGTTGGAAATTAATTTTAGCAGTGAGAGTGTGATACCACAAAGGCTATAATATTAAAGAGATTCATTATTAAGCAATGAAGCAAAATATTAATGAATAAGAGTTTTATGATCACATTGAATCTTTTTTCCATTTATGTTCTCTTTTTTTTTTTTTTTTTAAAGATTTATTTATTTATTTGAGAGAGCGAGAATGAGAGAGAGAGAGCACATGAGAGGGGGGAGGGTCAGAGGGAGAAGCAGGCTCCCCGCTGAGCAGGGAGCCCGATGCGGGACTCGATCCAGGGACTCCAGGATCATGACCTGAGCCGAAGGCAGTCGCTTAACCAACTGAGCCACCCAGGCGCCCCTCCATTTATGTTCTCTTAAGATGTACAGATAACTAATTCTTTTCAGATACCATTTGATCTCTGAGATATACTATAAGACATATTCTGTGATATTTAACACATATGTGATGACTGTTAAAGTTGCATTATGGTAGATAGCAAGTGTAGTTTTCACTTTCATAGAATTCAGAATTTCTATTTTATATCATTTGTATTCATAATGTGTAATTTTAGAGGACATGGAATTATATAGTCAAATAGATTTTTTGTTTCCTTCATATAACTTCCTTGTATGTTTGTACCATTTGCATATCTTATATGGATATTCACAAATACACAAAATATTTATTAAGCACCTATCATGTGCCAGGAACTGTTCTGGATGTGAAATATTGCATTATCATTCGTAAGTCTACTTTACCCAATTTTTTAAAGAGAACTAATGCTCATCCTGGTTTAGAGATTTGTCCAAAGTTTCACATCTAGAATGTGCAGGAGCTGGTACTTATAGGCAGATGTCCCTTCATGTGGCTCTGTCTAGCTAGTGGGGTAATAAATGACCACTCCCAGAAAGAATGGATTCCTAAATTCTTATTCTGAATTTATATCCTAAAAATAAAAAAATAAAAAAATACATTGAATACAAATATGAGTAATCCAAAATAACAATTTCATTAATCAGTTCCCATTTCTGCTTACAATCACTATAAATCACAGATATCAAAAGGATTAGTGATTTTTTTTTTTAAGATTTTATTTATTTGACAGAGAGAGACACAGCCAGAGAGGGAACACAAGCGGGGGAGTGGAAGAGGGAGAAGCAGGCTCCCCATGGAGCAGGGAGCCCAATGTGGGGATCAATCCCAGGACCCTGGGGTTTTGACTTGAGCTGAAGGCAGACGCCTAACGACTGAGCCACCCAGGCGGCCCCCAAAGGATTAGTGATTTAACTTAAGTACAGGGAATGGGACACAAGGGGGAAGAGTAGTTGAGATTGAGAATAGTGTTCCAGAAAGACACACTTCCATCATTGAAGGTGAGAAGGGGCCTTTCTGGGGACACAGGAAATAAATCCAGGATGGTTAGAAGACAACAAAGGCAAGGAGGCTTAAGTGGAGAGGTAGGCAGGGTGAGGATTAGTGGGCTTTTTATACCATGTTTAAGGATTTTGACTTTATAGTAAGATCAGTTGGGAGCTTTTAAAGAGCAACAACATCAGATTTGCATTTCTCAGAGGTCACTGCAGGTACAAGGTAAAAGACAGAGTATAGGTACTCATTTGATGATGCAGGGAGATGACTTAACTACCCATAGCTACAACTACCTGGGTGGCCCTCAAGAGCATTACGCTTAGTGAAAAGAGTCCATCTCAAAAGGTGTCATGCCTATGATTCTATTTATATAACACTCTTGAAAGGATGAAACTATAGAGATGGAGAATAGATAAGTGGTTGCTAGGAGATAGCGATGGGGGGGTGGGGACGGATTTGAATACAAAGAGGAGGCACAAGGTAGTTCTTCTGTATGATGGAATGGTTCTGCGTCTTGAATGTGGCAGTGGTTATACAAATCTGTACCTGAGATAAAATCTCTTAGAACATAAGCATGCACCCATAAATGAATGCAGGTGAAAACCAAATACAGTCTGTAGTCAAACTGATACAGTCATATACCAATGCCATTTCCTGGCTTTGATACTCTACTGTAGTTATATAAGATCTCTCCACTGAGGGAAGCTGAGGGAGGGGCTCTTTTTACTATTTTTGCAACTTCCTGTGAGTCTGTATTTATTTTAAAATGAAAAGTTTATTTTTTAAGGCTATTATAATAGAACAGGCTTTTTAAAGAATGGGAATGGTGGTGAAGAATAACGAAAGCAATACTCTCAGTGCATCAGTGATCAAATTTGCAAGTCCTATTATGAATATTTTGTAGTGAATCAAGGCAGTTGATGTGAGAGTGCATTTATTGAACAAATGCTAATTGAGCCCCTCCTCTGTGTCACATGCTGTTCAAGTCATTGAGGATTATTGCTGAGAAAAACAGCAATAGTCTGTCTTCATGGGGACTTTGGGCTACCAAAAAGAGTCTAAAAGTTGGCCTGCAGAGTTTTTTGACACGCTCCTACATGAAGATCAAGTTGTGCTTCCAAGAGATCAGGCTACAGGCAATATCACTTGTGGACTCCTAAATTATGTGGGCCATCTACAATTTTTAATCCATAATAGCTTGATTTTAATCAAATTATATATTTCAATATTGATTTAAAATGGCCCTTTTCTTTCCGATCTTCCCCCTCCCATTTTACTTTCAAAGCTAAACACTGAATATTTTTTTGAAAAAAGTTTTGAAATATCCTGTATGCTCCCAATCCTATTCAGAGCAGGCAAACGATTTTGAAGAAATATTTTTTTTCCTTATTCACATTATTTTTTCTTAAAAAATTATTTCCCATTGGAGTGCAACTAACAGTATCACTGTCTTTTCCAAAGCTGGCTTGGATAAAGTGGGTGGTAAATTACTACTGGGGTTTCAAATGTCCTTCAGAGATTGAGGTGAAAAAGATAAACTTTATAATTTTATTTCAGGCTGGCCTATCTTCTGTTCTTGTTAGAGAAATGCAAAAACTACTTCACCTTTGTAAGTTAGATGGCTATTTATAATTCTCCTGAAAGAAAGTTGATGGCATCTTGGAATAACCTGAATTTGATTATAATAATGTTATATTATTATTGAATGTCTATTGTATGTTAGTATCACCAAAATAAATAATAGGAATCCACATTATTAAAGATAAGGAAATTTTGAATTTCTGGAAGATTAATTTGCCCAAAGCCAAATAGCTAGTAGATGGTAATCTAATATTTGAACATAAAATCAATGCTTTTCCCAGGCTACCTCACTGCCTTTTATTATTAATACAGTAAATGCCCTTTTATGAAGCTTTTGAGGTTTCTTCATAAGTCTCTGAAAATGAACATAACTCTTTTGAAGTAGAGGAGCCCAATATAATCAGTATCCATTTTGTTTACTTATTCTCCCCAGCAGTTTGGAATATATGTGTGATGTGCATGTATTTGTACATATATATATGTGTATGTGTGTGTTTCCTTTTTCTTTTTAGTAGAGAAACCTGGAAATCATTATCCTGTGGGCAGATTCTCCCCGAGCAATTTGCTTCTCTGACCTACTTATCTCTACCTATGGAGTACATGATTCCATCCTCTTAAAAAATAATAATAAGGGATGCTTGGGTGGCTCAGTCAGTTAAGCATCTGCCTTCAGCTCAGATCATGATCGCAGGGTTCTGGGATCGAGCCCCACATCGGGCTCCTTGTTCAGCGGGGAGCCTGCTTCTCCCTCTCCCTCTGCTGCTCCCCTGATGGTGGTGCGTGCCTGCATGCTCTCTCTCTCCCCCCTCCCTCTGACAACTAAATAAATAAAATCTTTTTTTAAAAAAAAGAATGCTTTAAATAATAATAGTAGTAGTAATAATAACCAGGAGAAAGCAAAATGGGGAGGTTTTTCTATATTACTCCATTAATTTGGAATGTGATGGATAGGCATGTTTGGCATGATAGGTGAAAGAAAATAAGTTGTTTGGTGCACAAGTAAGTGAGAAGAAGCTGCTAAATTCTCAACATGAGGACTAGTTGAAAACATTTGCCTTAGATGCCCTGAATTCTATTCCTGAGTCTATAACAGAAAATACCTTGGCCTAATCACTCAATCACCTAATCCTCAGTTCAACATAGACTATTCTACCCTTTCCTTTGCAAAAAAGCAAAATTCAACTGAGTTAATTTGAAGATCTAATTGGTTTTATTCAATGATTCATGAGTTGGGCAGCATCCTATCTAGCAAGTAGAAAGGGACTGCAAAAAGCTATACAAAATGGAAGGTTTTTGTAGATAGGAGGGGGCAGGAAAAGGAAATTTCTAGCAAAGATTGGATTGTTTTAGGCATGGTCACCTTCCTATGGGGAAAAGAAGGGTCCATCAGGCAGACTACTCACTAGTGTTAACCAGGTAATTACAGACTAACTGGTTAAAGGTTACATTCCTAGAAGAAGCTGAAACTGCAATTAGGTTAAGTATTAAGTCTTGGTTTGCTGATGGGGGGCTTAGCACAAGTGACTCCATTTTGGGATCTATTTCCTTTTTTTTTTTAACAATTATTTTAAAGGGAAGTAATTATAAACTAATAGCATCTGTTTAAATATTTAAGTTCCTTGAGAGTCTAGGTCTATAATTTCTGATACTTGTATTTTGACTTTTGAATATTGTGTAAGTAAAAATTTGAAACTGTTGTATATCAAATCTTACAAAATTTAATCTGGAGTAGGTGATCAAATTATTTAATCCAAAATGTCAATGTAATTGAGATACAGTAGTATACATAGATCTTCTGAAAATACTTTGCAAAAGAAAGCATATTTATTCTCACTCACCCAACATGCATGATTGAGTACTTAATGTATCCCAAGAAGTATATTTACATGGAAACAAAGCAGAATGTCAAATTTCCCTGCACTCGGGAAGAGTTGTAAAGTTTAAATGTGATTTTGGCAAATAGACTTAATTTATGTATCAAGTCTATAATCTATATGGTTAAGTCCTTTAGAAGACCATACAATATGGGTGTTGTTGCATTTGAAATTAAGAATCACTTATATGCCAGGGCGCCTGTGGCTCAGTCGTTAAGCGACTGCCTTTGGCTCAGGTCCTGATCCCAGGGTCCTGGGATCGAGCCCCACATTGGGTTCCCTGTTCCGCGGGAAGCCTGCTTCTCCCTCTCCCAATCCCCCGCTTGTGTTCCCTCTCTCGCTATGTCTCTCTCTGTCAAATAAATAAAATCTTCAAAAAAAAAAAAAAAAAATCACTTATATGCCAACTTTACAGCTGCTTTCCTTTTTATTATTTAAATTACCTCAATAAATGAAATGTTTAGTGACTCACCAGTGTGAGAGAGTTGATGGGCACAGTGAAGAGCTACTCTTTAACTTTCCACAACCTATGATAAAATTAGACTGCCCACCCCATAAACTCCTTGAGGAGAGGGACCATGTTATA
This sequence comes from Halichoerus grypus, assembly GCF_964656455.1. Classification (NCBI taxonomy): domain Eukaryota; kingdom Metazoa; phylum Chordata; class Mammalia; order Carnivora; family Phocidae; genus Halichoerus; species Halichoerus grypus. The sequence goes on from NC_135714.1 coordinate 49,236,626, forward strand.
TACAACATGGAAGTCCCGTTCTAGCAGTTAATTGGAACTCCAGTTCATGTCACTCTTAGGTTTATTAGATTAAAAAAATCAATGCTAGAGGTTTTTAAATTTCTGGGGGGGGTTGAAAAATATTTTGAGGTACTTAAAAAGCCGTATAATGTCCTTCTTTTTTCCAGACTCTAAACATAAACAACAAAGCAAATAGCCAAGACAAGTAGCTGTCCTAAAATAGAGCCTTACATTTTATCAGTTTCTTAGAAACTTGTGCAGATATAACAAGACAAGCACATACATATTTTTCAAGCATCTGCAATAGATCAAAGTTACTAAAATTGCATTTCTTTAAAAAAAACTTGAAGCTCAAATGATGAACTCTTCTTCATTCTTCACTGTTCACTTGAGTATTTCATTTCCAAACAGAGGATAATTTTATTTTTCTTGAATTTATTTTAACTTTATACTTAAAAATAAATCATGTATAACCCTTATATTTTGGTATCACTTTATCTTCACAGGTAAACTACAATTCACAAGTTAGTAATAAAACATATGTCACTGCAAACATTAGGCAATAACTCCAGTAACTGGATAACAATGATGTCAGATCTAGGGGAATAAAACACAATATTGAGACTAGAAATAAGGAATTATTCTAAATCCTAACACCAATTCAACTACTTCCCCTCCTTGAATGTTTCACCGGTTGTTGAGAAATCAGGAAATTCAAATCCACTTGAATTTATTTTCCTAGTTTGTTGTTTGCATGGTTTCATAACGACCAGAGTTTACTTAATATTCTCAGAAATTAAAACTTCTAGAAATTTTACAGTAATGAGCAAACCAGCATGCTTCTGTTGATTATAACTCAGGAGTCCTCAGGAATATTTTCATACAGTTTGAAATCAATATATTTCTGTGGTTGTTTCAAATTTAATTATTTATATAATAATAATTGAATGGAGCTAGAGGAGAATTTACATGAGAAGGACTAACTCTCCTTTTGTTTAAGTGAAGGGGCAAACGTCAGTTCAATTCAATCAACGATTATTGAAGGCCTACTATGTCAGTGAGGATCATAGCACCCATACCCAGAAGTCCTCACCTCCTCTCTCAAACCCCATGCTTTTGCTGGTATATATGTATCTCACAGCATTCTAGTCATTCTCATCACCGCCAGCACCTCAGATGTCTGGCCAGTTAGGCACTTGTTCTTCCTACTTCTGCTCTTCGCCCATTCAGCCACTCAAGTGAACCTAAGTTAGATCACGTCACTGCTCTGCTCACAACCTTCCAGTGACTTTCCATACCAGATAAATACCAACCAGAGTCCTCAGCATAACTGTAAAGTCCCATGGGCTGCAGTCCCCGCCACCTCTCCAGTCTCCTTTCATGGTGGTTTTCCCTCGCATACATTGCTCCAGTTACACTGGCCACCTCCTGTTCCTAGGCCTTTATGGACACTGGCTCCTCGATCTGAGAGGCTCCCCAGGTATTCCTGTCTCTCACTCTGCCACTTGTCGCCTTAACAGCAAGGCCGTGCCTGACACCCTATCAAAAATTGCAATTGCCCTCACCCAGCACTTTCTATTACTTTCTGCTGCTTTATTTGTTCTTTTTAATCCTCAGCACTTTTTAATATCTAACATACTGTATATTTTAATTTTTTGTCCTATTTATTATTTATCTCTCCTACTAAAATGTAAGCTTTATGGGGGCAGAGATTTTTAGTTTTTGTCATTTTTATTGTTCACCTCTGTGTCCCCAGCATCTGGATTAGCAATTGGCACATAGGAAGCAATCAATAATTTTTGGTCAAAGCAAGGAATAAATAACAATATTATCACTGATAATAAACATCTATTAATGTATTATTCTCTGTCATTTACTTTGCTAAGTACTTTAAATCCATACTGCCATTTTTTTTTTTTTCTCAAATAAGTATATACGTTATTAGCTCCATGTAGTGGAAAAAAACTAAGGCACAGAGAGGTATTATAATTTGTTCAAAGTCACATCTCTTTCATTTTATTTAATTAACCAGTTTATTCATTTATTTATTTTTAAATGGGGGAGGGGCAGAGGGAGAAGGCGAGAGAGAATCTTAAGCAGGCTCCACACCCAGCATGGTGCCGGACATGGGGCTCAATCTCATGACCCTGAGATCATGACCTAAGCCAAAAGCAGGAGTCAGATGCTTAACCCACTGAGCCACCTAAGTGCCCCAAAGTCACATCTCTTTTAAATGAATATTTATCTCATTATGTTATAAGAAGACATTTCTGCTATTATAGTGTTTTACTAACTCTAAGATTCTCATTATTTCATCTTTTAACATTCATAAGTTGGAATGCACCTAACAAAGATATGTTAGAGTTTAATTAGCAGAGATTTCATTTTTCTAGGTTAAGTGACACAAAGAATAATTGATGATATTGTACATTTAACAGAATACAGTATATTAAAATCTTCTTGAGGTCAGTACTCTCTGCTTCACCTCTGAATCCTTGATGCCCAGCACAATGTGTAATATAAGGCAAACACCAGCAAACATATCCTGAATAAAAAATATAGTTAGTATATTTTTCTTCTATTTCCTATCTTCTCCAGTTGCTTTTCCTATAAAGCCTCTTAGAAAGGGCTTAATGAGGGCAATTATAATTTGTTCAAAGTCACATCTCTTTCATTTTATTTAATTAATCAGTTTATTTATTCATTTATTTATTTTTAAATGGGGGAGGGGCAGAGGGAGAAGGCGAGAGAGAATCTTAAGCAGGCTCCACACCCAGCATGGTGCTGGACATGGGGCTCAATCTCATGACCCTGAGATCATGACCTAAGCCAAAAGCAGGAGTCAGGGCAAAATACTCAACATTTTATTCCCAATACAACTCCTATTACATAATAGTTGATTAGTAAATATGGATAGAATGAATTAATCGTGTAATTCCTAGAGCTGAACTCTCTTATAGGCACATAATATATGCCAGACTTGATACTTAAAAAAAAAGATTTCAAACCTCTATCAGATAATATGGATACACACGAGTTTTAGAGTCAAACTACCTGTATTTAAATGCTCACTTTACCGCTTACGGACTGTGTGAAGTTAGGAAATTCACGTAACTTCTCTGTACCTCAATTATGCATGTAAAGCAGTACCACCCTGCCTGGTATATGATATATGCTCAAAGAAGGCCAACTAATATCTCACATTATTGTTTGCTGCTTGTTTATTGTCTACTTAGGTGCTAAGCAATGTATTAAGTTTTGTGGATTTTACAGTTTTTAACTTTAGGAAAATTAGAAATGCCATAAGCAGAAAGAAATTAGCTCAAAGACAATTACTTCCTCCACTCTTTTTTTTTTTTCCCCCGCACTCTTAACAACAGTGGGCAGGCTGTTTTCTTATGGATCAAGTTGAGGTTCTCAATGTCCCCTCTAGGTTAGTATGCTTAAGAATGAGGTCTCCGTAACCGTGCCTCCGTCGTTTTCCTGTTCTTCTACTTATGAACTTTTAACTTTTGAAAAATTACTGAATCTCTTGGTGCTTCATCTTCACCATTTGTAATATGAAAGTAATTAATAGTACCTCCTCACAGATATGTTGTCAGAATTAAATGGGCCAATTCCTGTAAAAGTACATGTGAGCAGTGTTTGGGACAAATTAAGTTCCAAAACATGAAGACTTTTTCCATATGTGTTTCCGTCATTAAATTTCATCTAAGTTTTAACACCACCCATTGTCTTAATGGAAAGTGAGGGATTTTGTTGGACGTGGTTTGAAATCCTGGTTCAATCACTCGACAGTTATGTGAGCTTGGAGAATTACTTGATTTGACTAATTTCATCTCTGAAGTGAAGGTAAATATATCTATCCAAAGATTGTTAGGAGCATTAAATTAGAACAAATATAAAACATACAACACAGTTCCTGGCATGGTAGGACTAAATATGTAGCAGATAATTTTAATAAGATGTCCCCAAGCCCCCTATTTTGGGTTATTATTTTATATAAGGCCATTACAAATTCATGTTTAATTAGAGCAGATGTTTACCTCTATTTGCAATAAGCATGAGATGCTACAAGAAAATCAGAAAATATAAATGGATTAAATTACAAAAATAAACATGCCTTCACATGGCTGATTAATTTGTGGAATTTCACTATCTTAGCCATAAAGCCACGTATTATGAATGAATTCTGGAAAGAATTGGATAATTTCCTGACAGGTAAAATTAATGTTTCTTTTTCAAACATAGGTGTAATCAAATCTCCTGTAACCATCTGATATCCATGGGGATCAGGCAGAATTTCTCTCTTCTACCCAGGGCACTGCACAAATACCAAAAGCCACTTGCAGTGTTGTTATAGTTTTAGGTTTCTTATTTCCTCTATCAAGCCCTTGGGAAGATTTCTTCAGTAATTGACCTTGGATTTAAATAAATACCTGGAGGGTGGGGAGAAAGAAATGTTTCTGTAGTCAGCCCAAATATTATATGTTGGAATGAAATTAACACAGAAGATTAGTAAAGGGAAAACCCTGAGGAGAGATACATATTTTAGAGAAGAAAGGAAAAAATGAAGGAGAATCAAGAAGAAAGTTCATGCACTTTATGAGTAGAAGGTAAACTTGTATTGTGAAGTTTTATATTCTGTTTTAAACTTACAGTTTTTTAGAAAGTGCCTGTATTAGTCTGCTAGGGCTGCCATAACAAAATACCACAGACTAGGTGACTTAACAGAAATTGATTACTTCACAGCTCTGGCAACTAAAAATCCGAGACCAAGGTGCTGGTAAGGTTGGTTTCTCCCGAGGTCTCACTCCTTGACTTAGAGATGGCCACCTTCTCACTATGTCCTCACATGGCCTTTACTCTGTGAACATGCATCCCTACTATCTCTTCCTCTTCATTTAAGGACAACAGTGCTATTGGTTGAGGGCCCTACCCTTATGACCTCACTGAAACCTTAATTACCTTTTTAAAGGCTCCATCTCCAAATAGAATTATAGGTGGGTTAGGGCTTCAACATATGACCTTGGGGGGAAAAATTAACGATGTCCATCCTCCAAAATAAATGTTTTGTGATCAAGAATAGTAATGTTTTATTAGAATCCTATTTACTTCAGTCCCTTCTTAAAGCATTTGGAAGACTCAGTTGTAGAATGCATGAGATAATTCAGAATGTCATTTTTGATAGCTTATTATAGAAACATGGAATATGGACTTGGGGGACACTGATTTACTTTCTATATGTATGATTATGATTCACTTACCATTTGAGCCTATGTTTTCTCATTTGTAAAATTAGAAATTTGTAGTTACAATTACTCTGCAGTGAATTCAATTAGATAATAAAGACATTGAAAAATGTAAAGCACTATACAAATGTTTGTTATTTTCACTGTTTTCCATTAGAATACTCCACAAACTATAACCTGTAGTAATATTCAAAAAAATATTTATTCTTTTCAAGGCAGATTGAAGGAAAAATAAATTAAGCAAAATAAACCAAAATACAAGAATGAAATAAGCCATGGGCAGTATATTTCAGGGGACAGGAGAATTGAAATTTTCCTCTAGAAATAAGTTAATTATGAGGGAAAATGTTAATATGGACTTTTGTTTAGTTACTTTTATGAAAATAATAAACACAGTGAGCATAGTAACAATGACAGAATAGTAAGGAAAATTACACAATTTTGATAAAGTGTTATATGTAAATAGTCACTCAAATGTATTTTCTTTTATATTCTTTTAACCTTTCCCTGATACACAACCACAACCACATGAGGCATTTAATAACATAGTTTTATTAAACTAGCTGTGTCATCAGGTAAGACTCAATAACCAAATACAGTGAAAAAAGTGTCATATCATTTCGCCCTTCCTGGAAGATAGAGAAAGCCAACTCCTGTGGTGTATGATATGGGCTGGAACTTGGCCAAAGTGCATTGCTATGACTCTTCCATGAATCTACATCTTCTTTTCCAGTATCTAGCAATAAGGCAAGTTCTTTCTTGGGCACTGGTGACAACATGTATATCACTAGTACTTATTCTGCCAAAGTCTGGCATTGAGTGGAACTCTTGGGAGTCTTACATAGCAGTATATGGAATAGAAGGGATGGGGGATAAATTTGACTTTTATTCTGCTAAAAGTCAAATGGAATGAAATGGCCCTGCTTGTAGACACCTCTCTGCAGCACAATTCCAAAGAAGTAAGTTCTGATCCTTAACATTAGTATGTCTGTATTAAACTAAGTCCTTGCAATGTAATATGTAACAATTCAAACTTTAAAAAAATCTCTTTTATCAGTATTCATTGCTTCACCATCAATTTAAATATGAATGTTCTGCAATAGGATTATTTTGGGGAAAAGGAGACTTTGTGTTCTCCCTGCTTCTCTCTGTTTTGAGTTATCTGGTAGTTTTCTTAATGATGGTGTAAAATGCATTTATAAAATAACTTTTCTAGCCTATCAACTATGAGAACTCCTAACTACCCCATTTGCTATTTCCCTCTATTTATCTTTTTCCTTTTTTTGTGATATTTCACAACTGGACCCTCCCCTGCTCCCTTGACCTACCCCTAATGTCCATCTATCTTGACTGAGAGCTAATTTACTGTAGGTCAGACACAAGCTGAGGAAATAATCTTGAACAAAACACATTAGTATGTAACCTCATCTTGGTAAATTTGAAAATATTCCTTGGTGGAGATGGCATCCAAGCAATCCCCAAAGGCTAAACAGAAATTAGCCAGGTGGAAATGGGATCAGAAACACTGCAGCATGTGCAAAAGCCCTGGGGCAGAAAGAACAGGGTACAGCTGGGAAATTACTGGTAATTTTGTATGGTTTAATAGTAGAGCTGAAAGATGAAGAAGCATTACAAATGAGCTAGAGAAATAAACTCATGAAGGGCTTTAGGCACAAAGAAAAGGAGTCCAGTGTTTGTTTAGAGGGCAGACAGAAGTGATTAAAGGGATTTTAATCTGGAAGGTAACATATTCCAATTTCTACCCTACAAGATGCCTCTGGCAAAAGGTAGAGCATTGTTTCAATAGGGTAATTTTAGAGAAAAATAATGAACATTGATTTATTATGTGGTGGTATTGTTAAATACAATTTGGTGTGATACTGTAGTCTTTAAAAATCTGAAATCTGGATCATCATAGAGCACAAAGATAAACATATTAAATCTACGCTAAAAGACAAATCTATTCAAAATTGGTAAGGCCAGAGTCACAGCAAACAAGCATCTTGTGACAGTGTGTCAGTGCTCCTTGTGTATGTTTGTGTGATTGAGACAATAGGCTGGTCAATCTTTTCACTGCGTGTGGGATTATGCAGTTTTATCAGAGCAAAAATGTTTGCAAAACAAGTCTCTTCCCTCCCAGAGCATTATATGCTAATTAAAACATCTAAATGTAGAAAAGTGCATTCATTTAGAAAGCATTCTTCAGTATCTATATAATTCTGAATCAACTACAAATGAGAGATGGCATTATTTAAATTGAAGGAGCTGGAGAAAATGCTTGGAGTTAGCTTTTAACTATTGCCATACTAGTCTATCAAGTGGTATAAAAGTGGAGAAGAACTTTTCTATCAGCCAGAAAACTTTGCACAAAAAAAGGTGCTTGTATCCCAGCAATGACACCACTGACACATGTTTTTAAGGCTAATGCTTAATATTAATAAGAACAATAAGAACAAAATCAGAGTATTTTAATTTTAATTTTTCATTTTAATATTTAACTTTAATATTACAAAATTAATAAGAAAAGAGTATTTAATTTCAATATGAACTTATTTTAATTATTTTAATATTAAATAATATTTAATTTCAAGTTATTAATATTTCTTTATTGTGTTTTTTCTTTTTGAGACATTTCAGCAAATTCAAATGCAAATGATATATATTAGAATCATTTCTACTGTTTAAATTTTAAGAATTCAGTTTTACTTATGTTGCTAAATTTTATATCTGAGTTGTGTTAAACGTTAGTGTCAATTTTTTTGAATTCTGAATTTTGATTTTGCAAACATTGATATTGAAATCCCAGTAATGCCATTTTGTTCTGGTGTTGCTTTCACTGGCAAAAAAGGTTAAAAGGCTGCCGTACTCGTCCACTGCTGATGGTGGGGGGAGTGCGGCTGGTGGTGATTGGGAAGAGAGAAAAAATAGAGAAATGAGACAGAATCAATGAGACTTTGGGAGATGTGGTGTCAACGGAAGAAGGGGAGAAAAAAGATACTCTTTCTTCCTTCATGAACTTTGTGTCAGTGAAGTTATGAACATTACATTCACATAGAGTGAGAACCCAAGAGGAAAGACGAAAGCCTAGAAGAAAGGAAGAGGAAACAGAACAAGCAAGGAGACAGCTAGAAAAATAACATCACTTCAGAAAATGCTACAAGTTCAGTGATTAAATGTGCAGAAAATCCATACCCCTTCCTACTGCCGTCTCTATCTTGTTTTTGGAAGCTTTATACGTACCACCTACACTGTGATAGATGTGGCACCTCTTCCAGGGCAGCAGAGTCAAGTTGATGACATGTTAAAGAAAGCAGACAATGAATGACAAACACCTAGAGGCTCAGCACAGGACTCCCTGAGTTCCATAAACCCGAGCTACTTGGAATCTGGCTAGAGCCAGGGCCCCTGGGGTTATTGCCAGTAAATGAGGTTAAGTTAGGAATGCAATGTCTGTATGTGGAGCACTGGCATACTCTTGCCTTCCTTTGATGGAAATATAAATATATTTTCCCCAGAAAGATGATTCTCTGCAGTGATAATTTCCATGGTATTGTTAGAACATTCCTTTGGATATGTTCTAGGCTTAATAACCTATTTATATCTGGTCAAGGAACCTTACCAGTTTTATTTGGAATTTGGAATACATTTCCCCATCTTAAGAAATCTAGTTAGAAAATAATTTATGAGGGTACCTGGGTGGCTCAGTCGTTAAGCGTCTGCCTTCAGCTCAGGTCATGATTCCAGGGTTCTGGGATCGCATCCCACGTCAGGCTCCCTGCTTGGCAGGAAGCCTGCTTCTCCCTCTCCCACTCCCCCTGCTTGTGTTCCTGCTCTCACTATCTCTCTCTCTGTCAAATAAATAAATAAAATCTTTAAAAAAAAAGATAATAATTTATGAGACAACTAAATCGGCCACAACTTATACTTTACATTAGTAAATGTCAAGTTTGAGAGTTTTGTTAAGATGGGTCAGTTCTAAGAGCATCAGGGAGATCATCAAGCTACTTCATGTTAAAGAGACCATACTCAGAATTGTTCTTTGCTTTTTAGCTGGAGAGCACTTTAAATTTTAATGCCTTTTTTTTTTCTGATCCCTCTCCCCTAATTGCTTTATCTTTAGAAATTCGTGTGATACTTAATGTGAAAAGACTATTACAATAGCTCTCTCCCATTCTACTAAGTTTGAAAATTCTAAAGTGAGTGCTCTAAGTATCAATCCTGTAATGGTTAAAAAGGCCTGAAGCATTATGAAGCTTACTGAAGAGTTGGGCTGTGCTGTAATTTTGTTTTCTGTGATTTGAGTTGAGTGGAACCATGAACAAGCTGATGTTTGGCGTGGGTCAGATGGCTGTCATGGTACTGAGGTGGCATTCAGATACTTTGGTACTGGCTTAGTTTTTTTTCCATGTTGAAGGCTCTTTGAACTGCCAAATAAAAATGGTTTCTAAAGTATTAGGACACCTTGAGGTGATGAGCAAGCAACGTAGGTGTTTTCTTTTGAATTTTATTTCAGAAATCTCTACCACAGGACCTCTTGGCATGGGAAGCACCACCACCAGCACCACCCTACGGACCACAGCATGGAGCCCAGGCAGGAGCACCACCCCATCAGTGTCAGGAAGACGAAACCGGAGCACCAGCACCCCGTCTCCAGCTGTGGAGGTGCTTGATGACATGACCACACATCTGCCATCGGCATCGTCCCAAATCCCAGCTCTGGAGGAGAGCTGTGAAGCTGTGGAAGCCCGAGAAATCATGTGGTTTAAGACCCGTCAAGGACAGATGGCCAAGCAGCCGTGCCCTGCGGGAACAATCGGTAAGTATGTTCTGCAGAGCGAAGCTAAAGGTCTTTTGTTAGGTTAGCTTGCTTTTCTTGCAGTTTTTTCCTTTAGTCTTTTGCTTGTTCATTACTGCATATTTTTGTGACTTTGCTTGATTGAATTCTGAACTCAGCTGAATTGCAATTTAAAGCAGTGTATTGTTGGAGTTTGAAAATACATTGTGGAGAAGTCACCAGTGAGGATTTGGTGCGTATCCATGTGAGGCCAGTGGTTTTTTTTGTCCTTGGTGTGAGGGCTGTGGGGGAAGTTACCGTTAGGCTGTGGATGTCCCGGCTGCTCTGGAAAGCCAGCCCGTCTCTGCGGCAGCCCCAAGCGAATCACTGGATTGCTGGGAGCTTGTTCTCATGCTTTTCACCAACTGTCAAATGTTGAGAACAGAAAAGGAGGTGGTGGACTTCTCCATTAGAAGATGATCATTGAAATGACCTAAAACTTCACAAAATATAAAGTTCGACCACCCTTTTGATAAGTCAGTGTAGCTGTCCTTTAATAGCCAGAGGTTCTTCACAGAGTCAGGAGCCAGTCTCCCATCCCTCAACACCCCCTAGAGAGAGCAAGAGCCGTTGTTTTCTCTAGGAGATAGTTCAGAGCTAAATAGTTCTTCCCTCTCTCCCGCTCATTTTTTACTGATGTGATCGATAATATCCCCAAGTAGTAACCATATTATTATTTACAATTTTTATGCCAGAAATAGCCTGGTTTTCTTATTATGACATACATTGCTCTTCATAAAACTAATATTTGATACACTAAATAAAATTTGCCTTATTCCATAAAATATGTAAATAAAGTAAATGTACGATAGATGTACGATACAAGCAATCAGGACTATGTCTTTGGGTGTTATTGATTTGGCTACTTTAAACGGGTTTGTCTTAGAACGGTTCCAACGTGGATATATCATTCTGAATCCTATAGTTTGTGAAGTGGTAGAAAGACCAAAAAGAATATTGGCTTTTATGAAAGTGCACATTTAATTTCTTTTTTCAGCAAAGTGTTTAAAAATATTCTGAAATCTTTCTTCCCTTTATGAAAGGGTGTAATGTTTAGTTCTAAAGTTTTCTGTGGTACTGAAATCCGTTTGGTTCCAACAGTTTGAAACCTTGTCTCTTAGCACTGTCCCCTTCGTTCTGGGCCTCAGTTCCTTTATTTCTAAAAGAGAAATAATAACATCCCCCCCCGCCCCCGAACACTTCAGATGTTTGTTGTGAAGGTGAGTGAAATACTTTATTTGAAAGCAGTTTGAAAACTACACAGCACTATAGAAGTATGTCATTATTGTTCTGTGAAAATTGGGAGAGAGCTTTAAAGGAAACCAAACCTTCTGGAGCCCTCCCAGGTGAATGTCCCTATGCTACAATCTTATTTTTAACCTTTTCTCTGTCCCTTCTGCTGTGGTCCTGTTCAGACCCACACAGGCTGTCACTTGAATTATTGTAATAGCTTCCCCCAAACCTTCACATCTCCCCGCTCAGATTCACCCTCCATGCTGCTGCCACAGTTATCTTTCTAAAACCTTAATCAGCTCATTTCTCTCCTCTGCTTAATGTTCATTGATTTTCCAGCACCCACAGGTGGCAGACAAGGGAGTTTATGATCTGACTTTGCTTGCCTTTCCAAGTCCATTAAACACAACTCCCCTATATAGTAGACCTCAATTTAAAACATTTGAAGTTTCCCAAGGACGACATATTTTTTTCTGTACCTGGAATGCCCTTTCTTACCTTGTTTTCCCGAAAAACCTGCAGACTGATTCCTTTAAGACTCAGCTGCTGCCTTGATTCTGAAAACTCACACAATCAGCCCCATAGAGGCAGGTACCGCATCACTCTAATTTATGAAATTGTTTCCTGTATCTGGTGTAGTTGCCAACAAGTGCTTTAAAAATATTGAATGATTTTGTTTGTTCTGTTGCAATTCTCCAATGTCAGTTGTTTGTCAGGCGCTGTGTGTGGTGTTTTAACAAACATTATCTTAGTTTAATGATCTCAGTTTTGCCTTTGTTCATATTTAAACATCACACAGGAAGTCTTTGTAAGCAAGATGGTTTGAATATTTAAAGCAGAGCTATTTTTTCTCATTATTTTAGGAGTATCAACTTATCTCTGTCTGGCTCCTGATGGAATCTGGGATCCCCAAGGACCGGATCTTAGCAATTGTTCTTCTCCTTGGGTCAACCATATAACACAAAAGGTAAATCGTGTGACTGACCAGGGAGGTTTTCCCAAACCTAGATCTTCTGTTGTTGATTATAACTCTTGCAAACAAAATAGTTAAGATTTTTTTTAATTAATGTGGAAATACTCTCACATTTTAATTCTCTTTAAGATTTAGTGACAACATTTGATAACGCTGTGTGCTAATCTAGAATTTTGTTGTTTTTAAAGGGCAAATCTGTGAACTTCCTCTAAGCCAGGCACTATTGCTTGTAATAATTTTATTATTAATAAAATTTTTATGATATTGTGAACTCCAGATATAAAAGTCCAAGAGGCATTATAAATCAAGCAAGCAAAAGCTTCTAGCATACGTGCATATGGGTTTTCCTGTGGAAATAATAATTACCAAAAAAAGTCTACCTTTGGAATCTTAAGCTATTTGATAAGTGTTCTGTAACCTAATCATTTATCAGTGTTAAAAGTATACATATGTGTGACAGAATCTTGCAGACTCAAATTTTCAGGGCTTGTTTAGTTGCAATATGTTGAACATTTTTATTATTAATGCACTGTGGGGCTTTGAATTGATTTCATTACAAACAGAGACCAGATGTGCATTTATGCCAAAAGGGCTATGGGATGAATCCTTATTATAGCAATTTGTGTGGATTTATGCACTCCTAAAGTGAAGAGTCCTTCTATGGCACATTAGCTAGGCTGAGGAATTTCTGAAAGAGATTTTTTCCTGAGAAATATTACAAATGATGGCCTTACTAAAAGCCTGTCTGTGCCATTTGCTCTTTTCTCTATTTGTTTTTAACCAGGCTGATCCTCAATAATATACTGTATAATAATCCATAAATATCTACCCAGTAGATCATTTAGCAGATGAGCCATAACTATCTATTTACCCTAAATCATGGAAGAACAGTGGTTATATTGACTCTAGTTACCCTCTTACATATGCATCTCCATACTTGTTGCTATTCATAATGATGCTTCTCCAATTTCAGCACTGTTCCTGCCACAGTTTTTATGTCCTTTGATTTTATTACAATGTAGCTCAGACCCCAGGGCAAATAACTCTTGCTGGATGTGATCAGATTAAGAGATCAGTAGCATATCTCCTTACATTAGCAACTTTTAAAAAATACTCCCTACATACTTAGCCCAGGGGGTAATATTAATTCAGTAATAATTCACCTAGAAAGCTGAGTGTTTTCATGATAATTCCTGAATATAGTTAGACTATTTCATTGCAGGAATTACTGGGTGACTTTAACTGATAATGATGCTTAATTCTTTTCTTTCCTCTGCAGACCTTCTAATCTTGACAAAAGAGATTAATTCTTTGCAAAGACCAGACAGCTGTTGCCCATTTGATTTATGGATGGGTGTTTTTTTTTTTCAATATAACGAATATGTTCCATATTCCAGAGCATTTCTGTTTAATACTGTAGAGTCTGTAAAATTATGTAATATTACAATTATATTAAGATTACAGCATTTAGGCAGTGGAATTTATAATAATGCCTTAGCTTTATTTCTTAGAAGTTTATAAAATCTTCAAAAGTGTAACAGGAGGCTTTGGAGCACCCTGAATCAGATTATTTAACTAGCCCAAGGTCAGTGTTGGAGCTGGGTTTTTAGCTGGGTCTGCCTTTATCAAGACATCATGCGTAGCCACAACACTGATTACACTGTGCCCAGATTTTGACTGCCTTTATATCATACTTACTTTCCTAGTCTCTCTTTACTTTTGTCCACCCTTTTACCTGGTGTGTCCCTCATACCTCCAAATTTTTATGCTATTCGTGGAATATAAATGGTAGTTGAATAGGTTTCTTAACCACAAAACTCCAAAACTTTTAAATATTAACATTGTAAACCTCCAAGAGAGAATTTGTATGCAGTATTCACAGAGCGATTTGTCTAAATTATCTCCCTGCTCCCCAAAGCATCTTTCACAGAAGTCATACCTTAGCTCATTTCCTCTGTCAGTACCGGAGTCCCAACAACAAACAGACGGAACATTCGAATAGGGTTTGTTTACAGTGTTATTGGCGGAGCAAAGGTGAACTGCAAGGCATTGAGCAGGAAGGCCGTGCTAGTAACAGAGGTGGAACTGCTCCCAACCCCAGGCCTGTGGTTGCTGTGTCAAAGGAGTGACTAAAAAATGGAAGCAGATGTCTTTGAGAGGAAAGTTGACCTACGGACAGAAGAACAGACAGAGATTCAGTCTAGCCTCAGGCAGCTTTTCAGAAAGAGACCTAGGGGAATAAATACCCTGACCTCACTTTCCCTCCTCCTTACATTCACTTGCCCACCTTCCCCATTGGACAAACTCAGTGGAAGCCAGAGAAAAAGGGCGCTCTGAATAACATCCTAAGTTCACCCTGTAGGGCAGAGAGCAGGATGGAGGAGGATGGAAAGTGGCCTTGAACCAAGAATTGGAAAGTACCCAGCATACTTCTCAGCTTTGCGCTTCCCTTTTCATCCCTCCTCCCTTTCCCACCCTCTCCTCCTTTCTCTTTGCACTGCCCCCCACCTCCCAGTCTTCCCCATCCCCTCTGCTCTGCTCTTAAATTCCCCCTTTTTCTAGTGGATTTTTTTTGTCATGTTGAAAAATTAAAGTAAAATAGCTATTTTTCATGATCCATTCCTTCTCTCTTCCCCCTTTTGTTGTCCTGTGAACTTCAAACTTTTAAAATAAAGGAACACTTTTACCTCTTGTGAAAGCATAGATGAGAAAAGAAAGGAGGGAGTGACTCTCTGTAAACAGTGTATTCAGTTTCCCCTCCTCAAGAGTTCAATGAGTGAAAGCATCTTGGAATGTGAGGTACCTCCTTTATGACTTTGTAGTGTTTCTGGGGAATTGTTGAGGGCTTTCGAGGAAAGAACACCTCTGGATCAGTCTCTGTATCTATACCATGGGGAGGATCATTCTTTTCATTATTGATAATACTGTTCACCCACTGTGTGTTTGGCACCACTGTATACACAAGTATACACAAATAAATGGATCAGGATGCTTACTTTAGTTTGAAGAAGCAAACTATATTTTCTTGTTTGTTAAGAAGTGAGTGATGTCCCCCACCTGCATCCTTGCAGTCAGACCATGAGAGAGGAAGAAAACAGGCAAAGAATCTTGATGGCTTCTGATTCACAAATGAATTCAGGCTACTTACGTACAGGTGAAATTATAGATTAAATTTTGTGCGGTGATAAAGAGTGGATTATATTTTATTAGAGAAAATGTAAGCCTCTAAAGTCAGAATTTCATGAAGAAATTTATTACAAACTAGCCAGAATACTTTCATAATGATGAGATTTAATAAAAAGCATAATTTGTACAGAAAGAAAAAGGCAAAAGTTGTACACAAAGGAGCCTTTACCCCAGCAACAATAGAGAAGGGAGCAGGAAGAGAGAAAAATTGGTAGGTAGTTTCATAGATGGATGGGTGGATGGATGGATGGTTGGATGGATGGATGGATGGTTGGATAGAAGGAAAGGCAGGTTCAAAGATAAATAGATGGATGGATAGAAAGATAGATTGGTCTTCTTCTTGAAAAGCCAGCAAATTTAGTTCAGAGCTTGGGCTCTTCAATCCTATGTAGCAAAATACTCTATTTTCTCACCTTAATTACTGCTTGCTAAAATACAGTCTCTGGTTTTAGCTTGATCTCTAGATTACACTCAGATTTTCAAAAAGGAGTTTATATTTTCTATGTTGCATACCTTTAAAGAGCTTACTGCACTTTACAGTTCCTCCAGTCTTTTTCAATTTAAAATTCTTTGAAATTACAGTTTTGAATAGCTTCCATATTTCTTTGCATATGAAGTGAGTTATGCTTCCTACTTCATTACCTGGTTCAACTATTATATGGAAAAGAAATGCCTGAATTGTCACTGGAAAATAGTCTTTCTATTTCTAGCAAACTGAAGAGTCTTGTCCTTTGTTTGTTCACAAGCTACTGACAGATTTTGAGATAAGTAGAGTTCTTCCTGCATTTTCTAAAGATGTGAAGATCCAGAATTGTAGTGATTTTACAGTATAAAATAAGCCAATTATCTGCCTGGGAAGACTAGGTTGAATCCTATCACCCAGATTTTATATTCTTCATTCTTTAAATCTCTGTAGAGTTAATATGGAATGAAAACAAATTACTTCTTAATTTTTCAGAGACTGGTAGGGTTTCTAGGACTTCAGGCCTATTTAACCTACTTTCAGTTGTAAGATAGAAGCATTTAATTGTTTATATACCTTCTTGACTCTGATTTATAGCAAAATAACATAAGTAGATCTTTCAAAGAAATGATAGCTAGATACTTAAACACTATGAAAAACTCTTTCATGAATTGTTTTGGCACCCGATTAATGTTTGATGTAATAAATCTCAGAAAATTCAAAACATTTCAAAGAAAATTGTTTTTACATGTGTCAAAATTTGAAATGTAAATAGTATCTATCTCTGTCGTAATTATTATCCTTTATTATCCTTAACTAAAGCTGCAGGTTTCCCCCCTCCCATTCATGTCCTGGATATAATCTCGCCATTTCAATACAGGCATTAATTTACTAATCCTCACAGAACTCATAAGATTTCTCAGTGTGCATGTGTTTATTTCTGAGAAATAACTTCAGTAGAATTTAGAGCAAAAAATGTTAGAGAACAGACATCTTCATTAGGTCTGTAAGCAAGGATATGAAGAGTAACATTATTTCAACCCTTTTGCACAGAAGACTTGAGGCAGATTCAAGATATGCATATATCTGTTGTATAGAAATAAGATAATTGTGGGCCATGACTACTGTGGTGACAGAAATAAATAGAGCAATCAGAAAGACCATAGAGTAGCCTCTGGATGCCACTGGAAAGAATATGGTCCGTGGAAGCCTAGTCTGGAAAGGCAAACTTTGAGCTATGAATGTTAAGGTCACAATGGCTGTTGGAGAATCCAGTTAATGACAACACCTTGGAGTTCCTCCCTTTCCTTCCCCTCCCACAGCCAATGGAAGAGTGGGCCTGTTGGTGTTCTTATAAATCTCTCCCGAATCAGGCCACTTTTCACCACTGCTACCCTAATCCAACACAGCTTCTGCTGCTGGAGCTCTTAGCAAGGTCCCTTTCATCCACTCCAGAACCCTCTAATCCATTCTGACTGATTTGATTTCAAATACAACTCTGATTAGACCACTCCTGTTTAGACACGTTAGTACCTTCCCTCGCTCTTAGCGCAGTTCCCAAAATCTTCATCATGACTTCTGAAGGGGACCACTTAATCTGCCCCTTGCTCACCTCTCCAGCGGCCTAAATCCCACTTAGAGCCCCCTTTGTTCAGTTCCCCTAGGACCCGTGTCCCTCCCTCCTAAAGTGTCCTCTCTGCCTAGAGGCCCTCCCCTACCTCCCAACCCAATTCTCTTCCCATTCCATCTCACATTCAACATTATTCTCTAGAAAAACACTTCCTAAATTATTCCCTAACTACAGACACTAGGGTAAAATGCCCTTAAACTTGCGTCTGTATTGCACTCAACAAAATTAAAATTAAATAATTCTTTAGTTAATTTATTAAAAACCCTTTCCATTGCTAGTATGTAAGCTCCTTTTTTTTTTTTTTTTAAAGATTTTATTTATTTATTTGACAAAGAGAGACACAGTAATAGAGGGAACACAAGCAGGGGGAGTGGGAGAGGGAGAAGCAGGCTCCCCGCTGAGCAGGGAGCCCAATGTGGGGCTTGATCCCAGGACCCTGGGATCATGACCTGAGCTGAAGGTAGACGCTTAATGACTGAGCCACCCAGGCGCCCCTGTACGCTCCTTTTTATTGGGAACCATTTTATTCAGTATTGTAGCCTCAGACTTTAGCCCAGTGCTATTAGAAATTCACGTGTTAGGGGCGCCTGGGTGGCTCAGTTGGTTAAGCTTCTGCCTTCAGCTCAGGTCATGATCCCAGGGTCCTGGGATTGAGCTCCAAGTGGCATCGGGCTTCCTGCTCAGCGGGGAGCCTGCTTCTCCCTCTCCCTCCGCCCTTCCCCCTGCTTGTGCTCTTTCTCTCTCTCTCAAATGAATAAATAAAATCTTTAAAAAAAAGAAATTCATGCATTAATTAAAGAACAATGAACATATAGACTGAATAATTGTTGAAATTATAGAGACAGTCATCCTATTTTTTAAAGTAAGATACAATATATATTTACCACATATGCATACACAATGTATACTATGTAGGTATCAATATTGAATTCTGAAGGTAGAAAAGTGTATTTTTTCTTTCCATTGTACCTACAGTACCCTGTCTTCCCAAATCACAGTTATTCTAGTTGTTAATTTCTATTGCCTTCCCACCCTATTTCTAGCCTGTTCATTACCCCTCTACTATATTCCCATAATACCTCATATACATTTCTGTAATTAAAATTGCACTGTTGCATTATTATTACCTGTCTTTATGCCCTACCCCCACCGCCATCCTAACAGGTAGAATGTAAGGTTTGTGAGTATAAGAGCTATATAACAATCATTTTTATTTCCTCAGGAAATGACGAGTGTCCAAATGATTATTGAATGAATGGAAGATTTTTACTATGATTTCTTAAGTTTTAAGAGGATCAGGATCAATTTTTATTTTACTTTAAAAACATACTTTCCACATTTTTATTATAAACATTTTTATAACTTAATTGTACTTCAGTGTTTTTTCTTTCTTTACCTTACAACTTTCTTTTTGGTGAATATTGAGTTTCAGAGTTCTTTGGCGGACATAATTAGATTTATTCTTCATAAATAAACACTTCTTGAATGCTAAAATACAGCTACTATTTTAAGACAATCCACCAGTGATTTTCATATTTGATTCACTGTTTTACCACACTAGATTATCTGCTGTTGACACTTAGATAGTGAACACCATCATCTTTTATGTTGAGAACAGTTATATTTTGACTTATTAGTCATCTACATTTTTAACTTTTTGATGACTGTACATAAACAAAAAGCTTAAATTTTTATGTAAGGAAACTACGTAGGCCTTCTTTCCACCTTTTCATGTCCCACCCTAATACTATAATAACAAATTTGAAAACTATGCTTATACATCTACACAGAAAAAAAAGAGAAATGAAATAACAGTATGAAAATACCAGTTGTTATCAATTCTTATTTTTTCTCTGTTTGAGAAACAATTTTGCTTTTCATAATATTCCCTGATAGATTCATCAAAGTCAGTACTTGCCTCCTTAGTTTCAAAGAAAGGAAATAAGGAAAATATATTACCAAGTTCAGTAGATCTCAAACTTTTTTCAAATTTTTTTCAACAAGTAAATCAAAAGAGGTCTTCCTCTGCCCTGACATTTCTCATAGAAAAAATAATATGTGGGGGCACCCGGGTGGTTCAGTTAGTTAAGCATCTGCTTTGGGCTCAGATCATGATCCCAGGGTCCTGCTATCAAGCCCTGCATCCATTGGGCTCCTGCTGAACAGGGAGCCTGCTTCTCCCTCTCCCTCTGCTGCTCCCTCTGCTTGTGCTTTCTTGCTTTCTCTCTATCAAATAAATAAATAAAATCTTAAAAAAAAAAGAAAAGAAAAAATAATATGTGGTAATAAAGGCATAGAAGAAAACAATATAACAACAAAGGTTATAGAACAATTATACAATACAATGATTAACAAAGTAAAACCATAAAGTTCTACAAATATATTCATTTTTATAAGAATAGCATAGATGGAAACTACAACAAATGCCATCACATTAAAATCATGCATTGATTAAAAGAACATTCCCTCAGACAATTATAGGAATTCCAGCTACTGGATATTCATACGCACAGGAAGAGTTTTTCAAAGTTACCAAGCACTTCTATCATGTGTTTAGACTTACTAAATGGAATACTGAATTTGAATACTTAGCGAATACTAACATCTCACTAATTGAATTAATGAATACCAAATTTTATAAATCATTCATTGATTACTAGATTGCCAGGAAGCAGCCTTAAATTGTATGTAAAATTAAAATGTATGAATTATTATCACATTTATGTCACTCGGTGACCACTTAAAAGTACTTTCATGGGCGCCTGGGTGGCTCAGTCGTTAAGCGTCTGCCTTTGGCTCGGGTCATGTTCCCAGAGTCCTGGGATCGAGCCCCACATCGGGCTCCCTGCTCAGTGGGAAGCCTGCTTCTCCCTCCCCCACTCCCCTTGCTTGTGTTCCTGCTCTCGCTGTCTCTGTCTCTGTCAAATGAATAAATAAAATCTTTAAAAAAAAAAAAGTACTTTCGTGACCCATCAGTGGGCCATGAATGCTACTTTGATCTACATTGAATGTGTTATGTACTTTTCCTTGAACTCTATAATGTATTCCATTTGGCTTTATAGGTATTTTAGGTATGTAGTCCTTGAACATATTTTACAAATTTGTTAAAGTTAGTGCGGATATTTTCTATTTTTAAGGATTTCTAAAAAGTACTGATTATATAGTAAATACTTTAACATATTCTTCTTGTAAAATTTAAACATTATAGAAAAGATTTTTCCTATGATTCCCATCTTTCAGATTTTGTTCTATGTGCTTAAATATATATAAAATAAATATAAAAATATGCTGTATGTATTGTATTTCTTTTTCATAGATAAGATGTTTATATGTTACTATTGTTTTGCATTTTTATTTCATGAATACCATGCTAATAGATATTAGCATATATAAATAATTTATTTAAAGATTTTATTTATTTATCAGAGAGAGAGAGAGCATGAGCAGGGGATGGGGAGAGGGAGAAGCAGGCTCCCCGCTGAGCAAGGAGCCCGATGTGGGACTCGATCCCAGGACTCCGGGATCATGACCTGAGCCAAAAGCAGCCACTTAACCGACAGAGATAAATAATTTTTATGCTTGCATTTATTTTAACTCAACAGAGCATGTTGAAAATTGATGTTAACGATATTGATCTCCTTTATACTTTTAAACTGTTGTACAGTATCCTATGATATTTATATACATGAGCAGTTTTCTGCAGGTCATAATCCATTTTGTTTTCTGTTATAAACAAGCTAGAATGAACATTTTTGAACATTTCTTTTTTACATCTGTGGGATTATTTTATACCTTTGGCTGAAATTGATAAGAGAAATCACTCAGTTATATAGTTTTCAAAATTTAATGGACACTGGTAATTTGTTCTACTTGGGAGCTATACAAGTATATATGCCTAGTAGTAATTTCTGAGAGTGATAGACATTTCCACAAATCCTTGCCAACATTTTGTTACTACACGTTTTTTGCATTTAATTTGGATTTTTCTATATATTTGAGGATGAGATTATTAATGATTTAGCTGTTCCAATAGCTCTAATTTATGTATTTGTTTCTTTAGCATTCGATCCTGCTACAAACATTTATTAAGCATCCCTTAGAAGATACTTATGATAACCTATGTGACTAAGAATCTTAGTCATGCTCCTTAGAGCTGTCTGAATACCTCCTAGGAAGATAGCCTTACAGAGAGGACTTTTCTCTGTGTGACCCTAAATTTAATTATTTTTTATTTTTTTAAGATTTTATTTATTTATTTGTCAGAGAAAGAGAGAGAGAGGAAAAGAGTGCACAAGCAGGAGGAGTGACAGTCAGAGGGAGAAGCAGGCTCCCCTTGGAGCAAGGAACCTAATGCGGGATTGGATCCCAGGACCCCGGGACCATGACCTGAGCTGAAGGCAGAAGCTTAACCAACTGAGCCACCCAGGCATCCCTAACCCTAAATTTTATATTGGACTGCTGAAAAAAAAAAAGGGAAGGAAAAAAAAAAGTTTACTAAACATGACACTATTATGTATTTAAGTTGTTACAGCGTAAAATATCCCTATTTTCTTAATACCCAAAACTATCAGATTTATTCACATGAGCACGGGGTATTAGTCTCTTTTTTAACATCCTTGGAGTGTTGATAATTTGATATATTCTTTTAGAATATACTTGAAAAGTCACCATATATATAGCTTCCAAAAAGGAAGATGCTAGAAACAGCAATAATTTGCTACCTAGTGCATTGGGATCAAAATCTCTTACTTGGTTAATAAGAAAATGAAGACCCTTTGAAAAGCAGGGATTGTATTTGAGATAAAATTTTCACAGATCTTAGCAGCCAGTCAGTAGCCTTTGTGTACTAAGTACTAAATTAGGCATAATGGAAAATTTGTGCTTGCCTCTGAGAACTTAGAATATGGTTGGGGAGTCATAACACAAACTTACCGACATCGGATTTAAAAGCCCACAGAGAAAATCAAAAGGCAAACCTTAGATTTGACCACTCACATGGATAATTACCGTGAGAACAATTTTCAGAAGTAAGATTCCTCAGGGGGGAGCTTCCTAAACATATAAATTTCAAGTTAGGTATTGTAGAAAAAAAAAGGATTAACAGGAAAACTCAGGGCATATATTCCAGGTGAAGAGGGAGTTTAAAAACTATTTCTTGGCTTGATGATTATAATTCATATGCAAAATACAATTGTTCACACAGAGACCAATAAAGTCACTTATTGAAGATGTCTTTCCTTTTTATTCTGTGTTCAAAATTGCAGTTGAAATCTGGAGAGACAGCTGCCAACATTGCTAGAGAGCTGGCTGAACAAACAAGAAATCATCTGAATGCTGGAGACATCACCTACTCAGTCCGCGCCATGGACCAGCTGGTAGGCCTCCTAGATGTACAACTCCGGAACTTGACCCCAGGTGGAAAAGATAGTGCTGCACGGAGTTTGAACAAGGTAAGGACTTTGCTTATATATATATATATATATATATATATATATATATATATATATATATAATTTTTCAAAGATATATATATATATATCTTAAAAGCTATAGTAAAATCAGTGAGACTGCTCTGGTTAATTTTTCTCTTTCTATAAAATCAGATCATTCTATAGAGCATCACTAGTTATATTCAATCTGCTTCACTCTTTTGTTATAATGGTGACCCTATTTGGCCTCTAATCTAAAGACACAATAAGTGATAATCTCTCCTTATACATTTTGAATTTACAATTCTATTTTCTTTGGTGTTTACTGTTTTGAATGCTAAATTCTGGCAAGGTCAATATGAGTAAATGTGATCTATTTTGGTTTTTTTTTCTTTCATACTTTTATATCAAAATAATCATAATAAATAAATGTCTAATCAATAAGTAGAAATTTAGAAAATAGCCACAATGAGAAAGCATATTAGCAATTCATTAAAGATGTTTAAAAATGAAATAATTTAATCTAATTAATGTACTTAAAACTCATTGGATAAGTAACTAGGTTTTAATTTATATTTCCTTTTGATATTTAAATTTCTCAGATTTTACTTCACTATGTTAACACTTTTAGAAGGTTTAATTGTATTTCAGCAAATTTGAATTGTAAATATTGAAAATAATTCATTTTTTAAATTTCAGAGAAGATACATTTTTTATATTCTTATTTCTACTTGTAAGTATATAATATATACTTATATAAACATAAGCATTTTATATGTTTATTGTATATAACCTATCCACTATATAAGCAGTTTATTTACATAAATATGTAAAGTATATTTTACATCTTTTTAAGGAGTATAATTTATTCCTTATAAAATCACATGGCGAATTAACTCCCCAATGAAAACATACTAGGATTGCTACGTGTGTTCCCCGAAAGGTATTTGTGTAGTAGAAGTGATCAGTTACTGAAACTGGATTTTAGGGCCTTGAATGTCGTGATAGTCCTCCTACTTAAAAAAAAGCAAGAATTTGGCAGTAACAGACTAAAGTCCTCTAGGGAATTCACTAAATGAACATTCCCCTTTAGAATGAAAAATGACTTTTGAGAGTGGTCTTTTAATATGTTAAGTTTTTTTGTGTCTCATCAGACTAAGAGTCTCACTGATCAAGATGGAAGAAATTTTTCAAATAATGATGGTTTGATATGGGAAGGCCTGACATTCTATCTGGCAAATATGGTTTTTTCTGCAATTTCATCCTCAGAAAACAGATTCTGTTTTATCAAGTAGATATAAATTATTATTAAAGTTTTTTTTCATGCTGAGCATAAAAGAGTTATTTTTGTCACTTATGCCCCTGATAGAATCACAACCAAGTCCCTGATAAAATGTAATCCACAGCTGCCTATGTAATCTGGACATGCTGTGATTTTAATGTGTTATTACCCAGGCTGACTGTATGCTATTAACGAATATTGCCGCCAGCTATTGTTATCCTAATGTACTGGAAGTAGTAATTTCTATTACTGTTACATATCCATAACATTACTTGTTATAGCAATACTTTGTATCTTTATTTAAAAATTGTGTTGATGTCTGACAATATCAGGTAAAGCTGGTAATTAATGTCACATTCTAACTGGCTACAGCTAATCAGCTTGCCTACTCTGAATATCAAATAACTACATAATGGGCAAATTTCCATTTGTGAAGCTTTTTAATGCTTTCTTTTGTTTCCCATTTGGCTCTTTTCAATTGTTTATATAATGTGGTCTGTCATATGTTAATTTGCATGATGGGGTAAGGAGATGGGAGGGCAAAGGTTATTCACATGCTTGCTGGCTTGCTCTCATTTCCTGTGGTTCCCACTGTTCCCTGAAGCCGTTATAACCCATCAGATTTGCAAAGTCAACTTGGTACAAATCAATTGAACGCCACATTGAAATTGAAGCGTTTAGAGTCCTGCAAAACCAAGATGCGAGTCAGTGATCCAAATGACAGCGTTGGCAATTTACTTGCACTCATTCCTCACTTAATTCTTTAGAGGAGTAACTGCTCGATGCTCATTGAAGACTGCATGAATTAAAGTTGAGAGAGTATTAGCTGCACAAAAAGCATCAGAGTAACTGCTTCTTAAACCTGGGTAATTTTCTCCTTCAACAATCAAGGCTACTGAAGGAAAAAAATAGGGAAGAGGAAGAAAGTCACAGTCTAATTCTTGAAATTTTGTGTCATTTATTCAAACAGGGCAGTTAAACTTACTACTTATTTATTTTATCACCAGGAAAAAAAAAATGGGATTGAATATGAGTTGTTATTAACCTTTTGCCCAGAAAAACATCACTCTGTTTGCAAACAAATAAACGAAAACAGGCTTCTTATCCCACAGAAGTTTCTAAAATGTTTAAGTTTTGTTTTGTTTTGTTTTGTTTTTGTTTTTGGTCAAAACTGTGAAAAGGAATTATTCAAGATATAAAAGCAGTGATAAATCAGAAGATTAATCACATTCTTCTAATCAGAAGTTACCTATCTGTTGGTATTTTTCCCTTGGAACCAAATAATCATAATGAATGGGCACTTCTATTTTTCCGATAAACAAAATTTCTTGTGTTTGAACATATGGTTTGTGGTGCATATTAACCATCTATATAATCTTTAAACCACAAGCAATGTGGGTTCCAAATTTTTGACATAATTTACTTAACTTCGTATGTCTTCATTTGTGGCTCATGAATTAACAACTAACCTGATGTGAAATGAATCATTTCAAACGACTGAAGTATAATGATTTTTACTAATTTCTACTAAATTTATTCCAAGATTTCCTCCCATCATTAACAACTTTATACCATCCAGTTTTCACTTGGGTTATTCTGAAAAGGTGCTGGCGACTAGTGTTCAAGCCATTCATCGCTTACATTTTGCTGCTGCTTAGCTTTCATTCTCTTCTAGAAAGTAGTGCACAACAAAATAAGGTGTTTTGTGTAGATGTGTTCTTTTATTTTTCTTGTTTTCTTCTGTCACTAACTTGTTTTTTCTATTCTGTGTTTAATCTGCTGTCTTAATGGATTCAGCTTCAGAAAAGAGAGCGCTCTTGCAGAGCCTATGTCCAGGTACTTTCTGCGTTTTTATAAATGTGTTAAGTTGTTGAATTGTCTCTGTTGGTGGTAGCATTTATGGGCATCTGATAGAAAAATGATAATGTACCCTGTTGAGCTAAAGGGATTTCAGGGAGGGCATGAAGGGTGGGAATAGAGAGACATGTTGCATAGGTATGTGCCTAAAAGAAGTTTGGCGGCGCCCCTGCTCTGTCATACGAGATGAACACAGACCAACAAGGAGGGGTAACTTGGTATGTGACAATTTTGATCACAACTGAAAGGTGAGTTGGGTGTAATATATAAATCTCTCATTTCTTCATAGAGGTGTGTATGAAAACATTTCATTAATACATTAGGCCAATTACTATTGAGTAGCAAATCACTCAGAAATGACATATAATCAAAATTCTGTAAGACAAAGAATAGTCCAGAACATTTGGAATATCATGCTTCTGTACCAAAATGTTCAACCCATGCTGTGACTGTCTTATTTTCCCACTCACTGTAAACATTTTAGTCCTGATATAAATGTAATTTTTCTCCAGTTAACATGTTGTAATTTGTTTCTAAGCAGGGTAGAAACCATTGCTATGTTTATGGGTTCTGTGTGAAAAGATCCCAGAAACAACCTTTATAGTTATTTTTACAAGGGAAGAAGGCAAGAAGGCAGTGTAGAGGTGGGCAAAATTTTCCTTTTTTCCCACTAGGTTCTTTGGCTTGTCTAATGATTAAGTTGACGTAAAACAGATTAACAGGAGAAAAACAAGTTTAATTCCATATGTACAGGAGCCCCCAAAAGATATGAGACTCAACGGCAGTCAGGCAGTTGAGGCTTAGATGTCATCTTGAGCTAAGGGATGGGAAAGGGGCCAGGGGCTTCAAAAAAGAAGAGGGAAAATAATTTACATCAAACAGATATTAGATAATGTGCATTTTACTTTATAAATTAATGAATCTTTGGGTATAAGAAACATTCCTTTGTTTTTGTTTTGTTTTGTTTTTTCTTCTAAGGCTTTGGGAATTTTATATATATATATATATATATGAAAACCTGTCCTCTTAGTATGTACAATAGGTAGAGAAGTTGAAGTATTCTTCAGCAATGAAAGCTGAAGATCATTTTTGAGCAGTATTAGGATTGTTTTTGATTGCAATCTATGCTATCCCCTTAATGGGGCCTTGGAGATAATTAGACTTTCGGTATTTAAATCTATGAAATGCATGGCCATTCAAACATGAATCTCTGATGGAAAATTAAGAGCACAGTTTACTCAATGGTTGATTTCCTGGTGTTATAATTGACTGGCTGTGAATAAATGTTTCAGCTATTGACTAAACATCTGATAAGACCAAATACAAACAGAATATTTGTGAAGCAGAAATGCTCTGCTCACTAAGACATGGCATTACTTCTATTCGTTGTCACGTAGATTATTACTCCATGAAATTCTAGTAAATAATACTTTAAGCTTTAGTCTATTTGAATTTTAAAGACTTGGCTAATGTCCCTGGTGTTTCTGCTTGGAGCACATTCTGACCTATCTATGAAATAGGTATAAAATACACTAGAAGTGCTTTATGTATTAAATTTGAAAAAATAAAATTATTTAGGTATCATGAGATTCTTAAAAAATGTGGCCTTTCCACGGGTTTAAGTAATGATTCTTCTAGGTTTGACTTTGACCATTAAATCCATTTAGCTTTTAGTTATTTAGAGGTATACTGTCTATTCTATGAATTGCCTAGATCCATCTTTCCTACATTTGTTTATTTTTTACTTCCTACATTTGTTTATTTCACCAAAAAAGCACAGTACAATCTGGACCATCATCTGTCAACCATGATAACTGTTAACTGATATGTAGGTGAACAAGTAAAAGGTGGTTGCTTTGATTTTTTAAATAATATATGAATCCCCAATACTCATTACGCTTGCACCTCCAGAATTTTAACAAAACCAAACAATTGGGTCCAATATTTTTTTCATTTAGTTTTAATTTAGATTACACTAAACTCTTTGTTTAGTGTCAAAAGATAGAAACTAATATGAGTAATAGTAAAAAAAAAAAAAAGAAGAAGAAGAAATCATTACCATGTCTTGGGCAAAAGAGATACCTTCATTTAAGAAGAGAGTGTTAAGTTTTATGCCAGAGAAGACAAGTAAAGCTTGTGTTACATATGTATATTAGATAACTACTGTGATGTCATGTATAAATAGAGGTACCTGAAAGATGAACATGAGTGAGCTGGAGAGATGAGATGACTGGCCCAAGGTCACACATTAGCACCCATGGCACTCTGGGTGTTCTAACACATGCTGTTCTAACATGCCTCCAATGCTTTCTCAACATCAACAATGATTTATTATTGAGAATAAATGCAGTTATTAAGCAGTAATTATGTGGCCATCACTGTGGGGGGGCAGTTTGCATAAATTCTTATTTAATATCCACAACAATCCTATGATATAGTTATTGCTATTTTTAACTTAGAGTAGAGAAAATGGAGCCCGGGGGAATTAAATGACTTTCACAAGATCATACAATAGTAATTGAGGGGGTCTTGAATTCAAAGCTAGGACTTCCTGACTCAGAATCTCATGTTCCAAATCCCTAGGATACCTCTGTTACAGAACTGACTTCGTTATTTGGTGTTAGGAGTCAGGATATGTCTTCTGGTTTATGTTTATTGATTTATTTTACTGTATTTCAGGGATAGTATAGAGTAAAATAGTTTTTTCTTTCCTTTTTGTTTGAGATTGAGTTGAAATGGCTGTATGATAATCATTTTTGTACTGTTGATTAAGTGCAAATACACACATAATTTGCTTTGAGGTCCTTTTGTTTTCAGAGGACTCTGTGATCAAAAAATTACCATATTAAGAGAGGACAAAAACAAATAGGAAATACAGTAACTCTCTGTTAAAGGAGGATCTGTCAAACTGTTTTCCAGAGTGACTGCACCATTTTGCATTTCCAACCAACAATGCATGTTCCTTCACATCCTCAGCAACGCTTGTTATTTTTTGTCTTTTTGATTATAGCCATTCTAGTACAGGTGAATTGCCAAAGTCCTTAACTCCAGTCATGGAATGGGGGCAGGGGGTCTGGGAGTATAGTCCTTGAACCAGTAAAAATTCACATGGCTCCAAAAAGAGATGCATGAGACTCTGGGAGGAGAATATGACCTCAAACCACTTAAGAACAACTACTTCCATGTTCTTTAAATGTAACCAGCACTTAGATTTATATTTTTTTTCTCATTTTTTAAGTAGTAATATTTGTGGGCATTGTTCTCTTCTTTAGCAGGAAATATTAAGAATTACTGGCATTCATTCTTCATGGCTTTAGAAGCAGGACGTTTCCCTAGTAAAGAAATAAGTATTTTTTTTTTATTTTTATCAGCAATTCCTTTTGTTCTCCAGATCTCAGAGGCAGCACATACTCCCTGGAGAGTCTGCAGTCGACCTTGCTTAATGGAAGATATAAGAACATACAGTTATCCATATGAATCTTTTGAGTCATTCTTTGGAATCTGCTATTAACTGCACCATCAGGTTGAGAACTGATCAGAAAAAATTGGTAGATAGATGCAAATGAATGAATACACACACGCGCACACACACACACACACACACCCCTGGTCTCCTTCCTTCCTTCCTCTCCTCCTCCTCCTCTTCCTCCTCTGCCTTCTTCTTCTTCTTCTTCAAAGGTAGATGGTCTGTGTTCTTTAAAGCTTACAAAGTATTTGGGGATGCCCGGGTGACTCAGTCGGTTAAGCATCTTCTTTCAGCTCCAGTCATGATGTCAGCATCCTGGGATTGAACCTTGTGTTGGGCTCCCAGCTCAGCAGGGAGTCTGCTTCTCCCTCTGCTACCCCCCTCCAAATAAATAAAAAAAAAGCTTTGAAAAAAAATTTTTTAAAAAAGCCTACAAAGTATTTGAAACAAACCATCTGTTTATTTCAATTTGGAACTATGATTTGTTCATTACTTATTTATTAATTTAGTGTTTGTTTTACCTTAATTATCCCCTAGAGATCTCTATCCTAGGCACCAGCATGGAAAAACAGTATCTGTCTTCAACTATGAAAAAACACCACATAGTAGTTAACAACAAAAACAGTCAGGAATTAATAGTTGAGCACAGGGGCCCAATAACCTTATCAGCACTGGGAATGCAACAATGCACATAACAGGCAAAATCCTGCTCTCCCTCCTAGGGTAAACTTTCTAGGGGCAGAATATAAATAATACAGTAAGTATGTGAAAAATATGGCATATGAGATGATGATAAATACTAAGAAAAAGAAAGCAAGAAATGCATCACTGAGGTGATATTTGAGTAAAACCCTGAAGGAGGTGAAGGAGTGAACTGTGCAGCTATGCAGGAAAAAGCCCTCTAGCAGAGAGATAGACAGTTCCTGAGGCCAGTGTGAAAGAGAAGAGGGTCGTGGGGCATGAATGTGCGGGATGGCAAGGGCCCAGATCTGATAGAGCATTGTAAGGACGCTGGCTTTTATTCCCAGAGACACAGTAAACCACTGTCGGTTTCTGAGCAGAGTGATGACATGAACTAATGTGTT
The DNA here is from genome assembly GCF_964656455.1 of Halichoerus grypus. Taxonomy (NCBI): domain Eukaryota; kingdom Metazoa; phylum Chordata; class Mammalia; order Carnivora; family Phocidae; genus Halichoerus; species Halichoerus grypus. The sequence goes on from NC_135714.1 coordinate 49,267,316, forward strand.
TTAAAAGTGAAGAGTAGACTATTGCAGGAAAACTAAGGGCTGAAACAGGGTGACCAAAGACAATAATGGGCAAGTAGAATAGGAGTGTGAGATGCTGACATAACTACTCAGGTTCAGGATCTTTTTTTTTTTTTTTTAAGGGTAACAAACAGAACTTGCTAGGGGTGGTATGTGAGATGCCAGAGGAGGAGGAGCCAAAAATGACAGAAATTGTTTTACATGAGCAGCTGGAAAGATGAAGTCCTATTTATTGAGACGGTCTGTCTGTGACCAAATTGGGACAAGCACAACAAGAATTTCGACTTTGGGGCACGTCCACTTTGAGATTCCCATTAGCTGCGCAACACAGATGTTAAGTCTGCAGTCAGATAGACAAGCATGAAGTTCAGCGCAGAGGTCAGGCTAGAAAGAATCGTTTGGCCACGTTTCACTTCGGGTGGCGTTTGCAGCCACTGTGCTAGGTGAATTCATCAAGGGAATGAGTGTAGGGAGAGAAGAGAAAGGAATCTAGGTCTGAGCCCCAGGACACGGTCAGGCTCGAAGAGGTCAGGGAGAAGAGAAAGCGACAAGAGAGGCCACAGGGCAGCCTGAAGGAACAAGAAAGACCTGCCGAGCGTGGCATTCAGGAGGCTACCGAGGTTCTCGTTTCACACAGGAGGAACTAACGTCAAGGGCTGCCGAATCTGCTCAGAAATGCTGACGCAGCTTCTCAGCGATTAAAAGTAATGTCAATTTTTGCTGAATTAAAAAAAAAAAAAATCCCGGAGCCCATATAGCTACATTATGATATGTACTATCTAAACATTTTTACCTCTTCCTTTAATTTTGGGGTCTTTAATGCAGACTTTTCTGTGAACCAAAGTTGCTACTTGCACCTTTGACAAAGTGCAAATTGAATTATGCCCGTTTTACTTGTCTGCCTTTGGTGCATAAGACAAGAAGGATTCTAACCTCCATTTATACTGCTAGGAAGAAATTAATGAGTATTTTCAAGTTCCTTGTTTGGTCACTTAATTGGCTGTGTGACAAAGAGCTCCGTGGTGCATGTCAAACAACTTTCGGAATCCTCTAATGATTTGTGCTTTGCCTGACTTGTGATACTATTCCGTGTGGCCTGTCAGCCTGGATATCCTTGTTAAAGTGGCTAGAATAAATTGGCTAGTGGTGTGCATACAATGTAGTATATTAACTACAGCAACAGGGAGTACTTTTAGCAGCTCTTTCAAGAGATTTCGATGTTTGCCCATAAGCATCAAAGCCAACCCAAACTTTCATTTAATATAATTAAAAGGACATCTGAAAGTAGTTTGAATCACAGCAGGTTCTTGAGGTTTGGTAACCCTTTGTTAAAACCCTGTGAACTTAATATATTTCACAGCTTGATAACTCTGCACTTGATTTGTGTCAGTAAGAGAGAAAATATAAATCTGCACCCTGCGTGTTTCGGGTGCTCTGAACCTATTGCTAAAAGACATTGAGATCAAAGAAAGTGACTTCCATCTGCAAAACCAGAGTAGTTTTCTTTAGATACAGAAGTACTAAGATTTCTGCCCAATAAGTTATAGTCCTTAATTGTTGTTATAAAGCAATCATTGACTCAAAAGACAGTAAAACCATTTGTAATGTATGCAGAGTAAGTTTTGCAGGTTATTATTTAACTTGGACAGGTCAGTTCAGCAATCTAATAATTAAAAAACCTCTACAAGACGATGGCAAATGTGGATGATGGAGAGGCTACTCTGACGTGTGCAAAGAACATCCTTCTGGGAATCTCTCAAAATTCCTGGGGTGAATGTGTCAGGTCAAGCAGTGAGGGCTGCTTTACAGAGTTATTTCCGTTTCTTCCATTTTGCACATTTCCTATAAATAAACAAAATGCTCCAGCTGCTCTTTGTATATACGTGGTTTATGAATGCTTCAGGAAGTAATTCCTATGAGGGTTAAAAAAAACCTTCTGTTTTCAAATAAAATGTTTTCATCTAAAACAAAAATATTTTCCCACTTCTTTTCACCAAGTTGCATTCTCACTTGTAATTTTTTAATCAGAGCCTGGGTCATTACTTAATTGTAAAATTGTTGATTTAAAGTCCTTTCTAATGCATCATTGCTTTCTGAAGGGTTTACCTGCAGAAAGGTTTTTGAATACATAGAATATAAATAGATAGTATTTCTGTGCAAACACAAAAAGAATACACATCAATTTACTTTGTTATTTCTTTAATATCTTTATGATCACATAAGCTAACCAGAAGGAAAAAGATGTTAAAAATAGCATTGCAGATTTAAGATCCTACTTTCTGAAGTTATCATTACCTTTTCTGGTGCAGGTCAGAAAAGAAATGGAAGTTTTAAGGTGTAATTTGCAGTAAAGTAGTTGCCTGATGGCTTGGAACCAAACAAATGATTTTTTAGTACTGCTCCCAACAGAGTTATAATTTTGATATTTTCCTTTATCTAATGTACAAATTTTATACAGCTGGTAGTAACAAAAACTTAACTAGGTGGCTTAAACAAACCAGGGCTTTATTCATATGCATATAAAAGAAATGCAGACAATGTAGTCCAGGATTAGCATGAAAATTCCACATCAGAGACCAAGGCTGCTTCTGTTTTTCTATTCTATTATCTTTAACACATGGGCTTCCATCCTCAAAATGAGAAGATGGCTACTTAGGTTCCAATCATCTCTTCATGTTAATCTCTACACGGGAAGAAGGAGAAGGACAAGTAACTAAAAGATTCATCTCTTTTGAGAATGTTCCAAAAGACACATAGGTGGGCAGTGCACAGTGATTCTATGTCTAAGTCAAAGAGTGTTATTGGGCAGCAAGCATTCTTAGAGGCAACCAAAAATACTTCTTTTTCTCATATCATGGTACATATTGATATCTTCATCCATTTTTGATATAATAACCTACCGTAGATTTAAGACCATTTGGGTTACTTTTGAACCTTACAGATTAAAATTCTCTTGTGACCATTCTGTTAGTTATGGTCTTGGGCAATCGTTTTGTTAAAAAGGTTATTTCAAATCATTTTCAGATAGCATTTTTCTTCTTTTTTTAAAGTAGTAGTTGTTGTTTTTTTAAATAGCTAATATAGGCACATCGTTTAAAATTCAAAAAGTAAGAATAATAAAAATGTCTTCTCACCATGGCCATGGCATTGCTGACTCGGGGGTGTGCCCCTTACAGTGTGATCTGGTTGGAAGATGCCCGCTGGAGTTGTGTAGTGCAATCCTGCCTTCCCTCTCTCTCTTCCCAGCTCTCCTTCAAAACAATCACTATTATCAGCCTCTTAAATAGCCTACCAGAGAAGACTATTTTTATTCTTATCCATGTTTTTACAATATTTTTTTCATAAATCTTGTTATAAATCACAGAACAGTGTTGTTCTCTCTGCTTACAGTAAGGACTTCGGGAGTAACTTGTGGCAGAACCACACAATGGGGCAGCATTCCTCCACTGAAATGAATAAATGTGTAGAGAGAATCACAAGGTAGCCTCGTATCATGGTTTACATCAACAGAACAACTTAATTCTTCATCAGTAGGAAATGGGTTGAATAAACTGCTCTACCAAATAATGGAATACTCCTTAGGCCACAGAAGGAATGAGGTAGGTCTTGTGTTGATTTAGAGAGGTGGGTGGGGTATATTAGAGGAGAAAACAAACAGGCAAGCAAAAACCAACAGATAACAGCATGATTATAGTGATCACATTTGTTGGTATGTATGTGTAAATATTTACAAGTCTGCAGAGATCCACAACAAACTCTCAAAGTGATTTCTACTTTGGGTGAGGTTGGTGTTGCTGTCCCATAAACCGATTTTCAGGCTTTAATTTATGTACTTCTAAACAATGCTGTTTACAAGCATATACTTTTTTTTTTTTTTTTTACTGACATACATTATTTTATATATTTATATGTCCTACTTCAAAGTAAAAATTCATAAAACTGAACTGATGGTCCCTCAAGAACAGCTTCTCTGGGGTTTTTTTCTCTTTATTTCACAACCATTCTACCAGTTCTCAGAAAAAATACCTAGAGTCATTATTATTTCAAGAAGAAGAGCATTTTGGATATTTTTATGGTCGAGTTTATTTTGAAAACAATGGAAACTCTCCTCCCTTACCTTCTGCGATACCACACTCTTCTGGCTCTGCTTTCTTCATCTCAGATGTTGACCATTCTTTCTACATTTTCTCCTCTATGATTGGGTTCTTCTTCCACTCAGTTTCTCTGGGTAAGGTCAGACATACCAATAGCTTGTTTAACTTCATGATCTCTAAACCTATGTCAAGAAGAGATGTTTGAGTAAGCTCCAGCTGAGGGGAGGGGGTAAGAACATGCCCCAAATATGCCACTTAGGCATATTGATTATTTTGAGCTGAAAGCAATGAACATATGAAATTAACCCTTATCTTCCATTAGTTTCCCTTATATACTTCCTAGTTACTTTCCCACAACCTACCATTCCTGAAAGCTTAAATCTTTTTCCTTTATCTTGTTACTTCTTCACAAATATATTGTTCTTTTATTTAAAAAATTGTATAAGCTAGCAGTCCTAACTGCTTTTTTAAGCCTTTATTTTTGCTATATAAGTTCCTAGATGCACATAAAAATATTAAATAAAATTTGTATGCTTTTCTTCTGTTTATCTAATGGTTTAATTCTCAGATCTTGGCATTAAATTGGTATATACCCTAAGAGGGAAGGGTAGAGGGAAGGCTTTCCTCCCTTACCAGGCTTCTGTAGACCTTTTAAATTGATTCCATTCAAGTTTTACTTTGCACTCAAAATAGGCATCCTCCACCTTTTAAAGAACAAAAATTTGCTTCTCTTTATTTCCATTTTAAATGCGTGCCACCTCACTGCCTACGTTCAAATTCTGTGCACTGTGCTTCTTTATTTTCCTTACCAACTGACTTTAATTAATTCTTCATCCATTTTTGATATAATAACCTACCATATTTGTTTTAAAAAAACAAATTTTTTTAAAATGCCTGTGGAATCTCTACTTTTCTTCATCCCCAGAGTTAGAATGTATGGATTTGAACCCTGGTTCTGCCGTAGGTTAGTTAATTAACCTGTAGCAAGTTACTTCACTTCTCTGAGTCTTAGTTTTCTCACTGCAAGGTGAGGATATTCATGTCTACCTCATTGAGTTATTGTCAAAATTAAAGGAGTTGATGCATAAAGCATTCAGATGAGAATTTGGAACATACTCAATGAATATATTTTTAAATATTTATTTATTTATTTATTTATTTGAGAGAGAGAGAGAGAGAGAGCACAAGCAGGAGGGGCAGAGGGAGAGAATCTTAAGCAGACTCCTTGCTCAGTGTGGAGCCTGCTGTGGGGCTTGATCTCATATTCCTGAGATCATGACCTGAGCTGAAACCAAGCACTGGGCGCTTAACCGACTGCACCACCAAGGTGCTCCAATACTCAATAAATATTAATCATTATACTTTATATCACTACTCTACTTTAAGTTTTTCAGTGACTTCTTGTTGCTTTTAAGAAGAATTTTACATATCAAACATGGCTTGCAAACTTTGAAAACTAGCCTTCACTCACTTTCTTGCCACTGAACCCATTGCACTCTGCTCTGCCACAGGAAATCTTTTCAGTTCCTTGGAGGTGTTTGTTCTCTTTCCCCTCCCTATCTCTATGCACATACTCTACCTTTTGCCTCTTTGGTCAATGTTGAATTTAGGCTTGGAATTCTACTTCATGGAGCCTCTTCGATGCAGTGCTTGAACGCTGTGTTTCCACTATTAGAATCCTTGCTATGTTTCTACTTGTTTAATAGTCTGGCGTCACTATATTTTCATCACTTTTAAGGACGGGAGAACATCTGTCTTTCTTGCAGCATCCCAGTTGAAAGTACTTAGTTAATATTTGTTGAATAAATGTTGAGTTAACAAGTTTGAGTCAAGTTTATAGCTCTATTTAATTCCTGTAACACAATATAGATTTATTTGACAGCATTCAATCATTTAATTCTAAATGAGATTTTAAAATAGTACAATAAATTACAGTTTGCTAAAAACAGTACGTTTTTAAGCAACAAGGGATCTCTTAAAGAGGCAGTCTTTTCTATGAAATTTTAGGTTCATCTTGTTCTACTGTTAAGGGGTCTTATTACTATATTAAGGTCAGTTGTGTTATATAATCTAATTTTAATTAAGACTTGAAAATGCCAACACTTCACTGTAATATAAAAGGGAGTTCAGAGATTAGTAGTTTTTATATGCTTAATAATAGTAAATGACAGTGATTATAAAAAGAACCTTAGGTTATTGATCAGATGTGTAAATATCAGTCACTCAACTTGACTTCTAATAAAAAATCTGCAAGTTCAAAACTGTTTTGAAGACTCCTCTAACATTTGACCTTTAAAATTTTGATTTGAATCAATATATAAACACAGATTAGAGTACAATGTGCGCTATTCAGTAATGATTTTAAACTTCTGCTCATTTTATTTTATTAACTGTTAACCTTCATATCAAAAAGTCAAAAATGAAGAATTAAAGAAAAGTTTTATTTTTTCAAATTATAAATTAATAAAACTATATTTTATATTATATATGTAATTATGTATTATGTATTATATGCTATATAATATACTATCACACACACATATATAGTCAGAAAGCAGTGGATGGGAGCAGAGAACAGAAGACTTATTTCTCTTTGCAGATCCTGAGGTTTATACATGAAGAAAAATATTTAAACATAATTGTATATATAATATGTAAGAAATAGCCATGTTCAGCATAATGATTACAGTATGTATTGATGAAGAAATATTGCATTCAGGAGAACACATCAAAAAGCAAAGATGTAGAAGTAAAGAGTAAAATAAAATTTTATATTGCTGGAGAGTTTTCCAAAAGGATGTCAGCAATTTATTACCTTATATTCATCCACTAAGAGGAAATAATTGCTCTTAACTTTCTAATGGGCTGCCTAATGATAATTTGCATATTTATAAATGTCTGCTTTATTGTAACACAAAACAACTTTTAAAAAAATAACGAATGAACTTAATATAGGATTCATTTTCCATTCTGTTTATCTTTGGGGGGCATCTTCATAATTCTACTCCAAACATATCTAAACATATAACTCCTTTGTTTAAATATATTTACTTGCTGAATATTTTCTATGCAGTAAAGCCCAAACTTCTGTCATAGTGGAGATCTCCTAAGATCTGACTGCTACTTACCATTTCTCCCGCCATACTCATCTTTTTACACTCTTTTTCCACGCACCACACACTCTCCTCATCCCAAACCCAATACATCCCTTGCCTTAGTACCTGCTTTGTTTTGTTTTAGTCATTAACTTGCTTACTATGTCCTTTAGCCTCAGGTTTCCTGAGCATAATCGAGGAAAGTTTGTTCATCTTTTAATATTTAACTCAAAATCACACACCTTCTGGGATCTTTTCTTGATCTTCCTCTGTAAGAATTCATTACTTTTTGTCCCATATGCTGTGAGTTTTTAGCTCTATTTTGTGCTTACCTTCTGCCTTGGAGTGTAGACAAATTGAAGGCTGACTCTATGTTTTTCTTCTCTTTCCTAACCTCCTCCAACAGTGACTTCCCTAGTTCTTTGCATATCATACATAGTTAATAGGACCTCATTGAATTACATTGAAAGTGAGCTTTGGTACACTTAAAAACATTTTGGAAAGCTTTTTGTAGAATATATTGTTGTTATGCCTAGTGGTTTGCATTAACTACAATAGCCTGTGGTTCTGCTTTTCTCCTTTTTGAACTCTGATTGTCTTCTTAATTCCCTCTAATTCAGCCTGTCTTCCTTCCAAACCATGTGATATCTGAACACTATATTCTCTCAGAACATCTCTTGGGAGACAGGCAAAAAGTTGTAAAACTAGAAGATGTTTTCATTTTCCTATTACATATAAGGTCATTAATGATTTGATAGTTAAAGTATCATCTTTGCTGAATGAGCATTTTTTGAGTACCTAAAATGTCTCAAGGCACTAAAATTTACCCTAGGAAAACACCAGTAAACATGGCCTCTCCCCTGAGAACATCGTAATCTCGTGAGAAAGCCAGACCACGAGTATGGATAGTTGTATTCAAGGTGAATAAGTACTAAAATGGGCACCCATTATGGCACTGAGTCTCTAAATGATAATGATTCAGATAACATTGACTAGTTACTAGGTTTTTTGTTTTTTGGGTTTTTTTCCATTTGTACTTACATATTCTTTGCTCTTATAAAATCAATACTTTCAGAGATTTTTTTTTTCCTGCTGGTATGAAAATGGAGAAGATTCACTGAAGTACAAATCTTCATTAGATGACAATCATTCAGCAGAGTCACTGAACACTTATCATGTGTCAGGCAGAGTTTTGGGCACTTATAAATGACACAGAGTCGCCACCCTCATGAAGCATACCTTTTCTTGAGTGAGAGATCTGAAATAGCCATGTAGATAAATACGTATTTTAGATAACTTTAGATAATGATTCATGACACAAAGAAAACAGAACAGTTAACAGATTTAAGGGTAGGGGGGATTCTCCCTAGCTATAATGATAATCGAAGACTTCTTTGTACCTGAGCTAAAACCTGAACGAGCATAAGATTAAAAAGCCTATCTTCAGAAAAATGCAATGGTGGTAAAGTTACATATCTTTTTTTTTTAATTAATTAATTAATTTGACAGAGAGAGAGCATAAGCAGGGGGGCAGGAGGGAGCAGAGGGAGAGGGAGAAGCAGGCTGCCTGCTGAGCAAGGAGCCCGTTGCCATATGGGACTCCATCCTAGGACCCTGATATCATGATCTGAGCCCAAGGCAGTCGCTTAACTGACTGAACCACCCCCGCCCCCCTTAAAGTTACATATGTTTGCACAAGAATTTGTTCTATTTGGGTCTTTAGTTTAGTGGTTTTCAAGTGAAGAAAGAGGGGTAAGTAAGTTCTCCGGGTGATTTTGCTTACCTAGTTTAAGATTTACTGTTTACCTGGGTAAGAAGTGCCATTGATAGGTCTCTCATCATTGATCCTGGGTATTTCACAAGCACATCCTCTTGGAATAGTGACAGAAGTTGTTACTAGAGAGATATATAGCTGGTTCCCCCCAAAATTTTCACAGTCGTTATAGCAAATAAGTAAATCCTCCCTTTTGAAATAGTATGATTATACACTTTATAACATCTTTTAACAAACATACTATAATTATATGCTATGAGTAAAACTAGTGAAATGAATTTGCCTAAGATCTGAATTTTATGATAAGAAGGTCCAATAATGTTGTGTAATGCAATTATATGTCCAAAAGGATATGGTATGCTCATGATCCTGAATGAATGAATGAATGAATCTAAGTGACTTTTACGCTTTCTAATTTATATTTGATTTTTTAGAAACAGTCAAAAGTCACTTTAAAGTCCAGCCATAAACTATATAATGGAGAAGAGTGATATCTAATAGCAGAATAACCCTGACTATCTCAATTTGAAACATATTGAAACTTATTTTCTCATGTAGTTCCCACTTTGTTGATTGGTTAGAAAACATAAATATGTCCAAACACACACTGAAATTTAGTGACAACTAGAATGCAAATTTCCAGTGCCATCTCCTATTCAGTTTCTAGTGTTTTGAAAAAGAAAATAAAGTGAGTTAACATTTAGTTTCTGACAAGGACATTGTTGATCAAATTAACTTTTCAGAATTTTAGATTATTTCAGTCTGTACACATCAAAACCATTAGGTGATTTTTTTCTTTTCTTTTTTTTTTTTTTTTTTTGTTCTTGTGGATCAAGTCTTCTCTTTATGATCAATGCTAGACCAAGTGTATTTTTCTTCCAACTCGATCATGTAAATTTTAGATCAGAAAAATATTTATAGCAGAAAAAGAGAAGTCAACAAGAGCTGTTGGACATTAAATGATGTCCCAATACCTCACTTTAATCAAATTCATTGTGCATTCCCTGTTCAACTTTGATTCTAAGCATAGTTAAGCTCATGTCCTTGTAACCAAATAAAATGAAAATCAACCTGTTTTTAAAGAGATGTTGTTGAAAAACTAATGATGTAATGTAGGGTAATTAACATAACATAATAAAATTTAAAAAATAAAAAATAAAATAAAGAGATGTTGTTGAACTAATGAAAGCAATGCAAATAACTAGTTTGACAAAAACAAAAACAAAAACCACACACACATACATAATGACCAGATGTCATCATTTGTGGGTAAAATATACAAATGCAAAAATGTACAAGGAAACAAAATATAATCTTTTGTCACTGAAGGCTGTGACTATTTAATTGGCCTTCATTAAACTGGTAACAGGGACATGTCAGCAAACTTTGGAAAGTTTAAACAAACTGCATTAATTATAAAGCTATTAGAATTGACTTATCCATGCTGTTCAAACCTCTAAAACACACATTATGAATTATTTAATATACACATTTCTGTACTGTCCTATTCCTCAAAGCTTCAGGTGATATAGTCTTTAGTAGTTAAGTTGTGAAACAGGTTTATTCATTAAGGTTACATTGTAGAAGTTATTCCTCTGGGATCTCACTTCAGAACAGATATTTTGTAATTATCAGGTATTGCCTGTGCTTCCTTCAGTGAAGACCTCTCTTCTTCCCAAGCTGGACTTAGATAGCCAATGAAAGTCAACATAAGATTACACCTTAAACACGTGTTATGAGCCAGGCAACATAAATGCATTTGTATCGCCATGCAATATAAAATGGGTATACTGTCGTCTCTGATTTGCAGATGAAGTGCAGACAAGTTAAGTAACCGGCCCAACATCATACAGCTAGTTAGTGGCACAGTCCGGGTACAAACTCAGCAGATATGGTTCCCAATCCCATATTCTGATTTTAGCACTACAGAATTCCCTCTCCTAATCCTTGCATTGAAATTTCCTTACGTTGATGCTTAAGGAATCACAACACGTGCTTTTTAAAGAAGAATAAATAAATATTAGATTTGTTCCTAAACCATCCAGGTTTTAGGACCATATATTATGTCTGTCATTTCTATAAGAAACTTAGAAATCATTTGGGCCTTAATAGAAAACTTCTTTGAAGATTATGATTTATTTGGGAAGATGCAATTGTTATAAATGTACTTAAAATTTATAACTATGAAAAAATATTGCAGCACATACATTTTTGTATGTAAAATTAAGATAATTTAATAAGGGGTGCTTTTGATTCATTAGTTATCAATTCAAACATGGTATTTTACCTAAAGCAGTCTATTGTAAACAGGTAGCTATTTAGAACATTCTCAGAGTTGACCATAGTTGTTTATTTTTCTTGTTTTTTTTCTTTTTCCCTCCTTTTGCATTTCTTAAAAAAAAAAAAAAACAGTAAAGAGCAGAGCAGAAATATTGCATTATCCCCAATAAAATTTCCCCTGAGGTAAGGTTTAAATTAATCGGTATAAGATTCTTAACTAATGTTACAATGGCTGCTCCTTAAAGAACAGGCATAATTTCTGTTGTGTGTGGGATTCTCAGAGCATTTCTAATGAATTCAGAGCATCATCTAATCACAGAAAGAATACTTCTTTGCAATCAGGAGGTTGATGTTCTCTGGCTTCTGAAAATACCTAAACGTGTTTTGTTCCTTTGTTTCTTATGTGGCACCTCCTTTTTGGCATATCCTGTTGGCATTATCCCTACAGAGAACTTCCTGGAAAGCAAATCATTTTGTTGTGATCGGAAATGCTTTTGTCTGGCTTCTAGGTCATGCTTTAAACTCAGAACACATGGCAGAACTAAGCACACTATGTGAAAACGTCCAGTTATCGAACTCATGAGAGATCTTTTTGGTGTTTTTTGTTTGTTGTTTGTTTGTTCTTAAATGATGCAAAGTACTCAAGTTGCAAGTAGGACTGTATTTCACATGAAAGTCCAGTGATGTTAATTTTTGGCCAGAACTTGGAGTAGCTGGGAAAAATATCAAGAAAAAACAACTCTTATCAAAAGGCAAATTAGTTTCTGAAGCTGGTGTTAATTGGCAGCCAAGGTGTTTCATTATGAAGCTGAATTTTTAACAGTTGTTAGTCGGTTACTATGAAAACACCAGCCAGAAGAAAACACTGTAGTGCAATGGGTATTTTTCTTCAATCTCTCCTAATCCTTCTGCCAACGTGTCAATAATATAAGGCTTGTTTTAAAACACCCATGCACTGCCTACAAATTGCCTGTGTCGGCTGTTTATTCAAACTTATTTCTCGATTAGATGCATATTTCATAATCAATGGGTTCAAGGATGATCACTTTCAAACTGCAGATGTTGTATTTTTCTATTTTGCAATTCTCTGTTTGAATGAAACCTTAAGAAGACCTTATTGGGAGAACTGTTTTATTGTTGTTGTTGTTGTGTTTTTTCTTTGTAACCTAGAGCATAAAACTAACCATGGGAAATATATAAATTGTAACTAGGGAGATGATTCTTTTGGATGAAGCAATGAGAACTATGACTTTTTATCTCTATGTGTACCTATTGCTGATTTTTTTTAAAGGAAAAACACCTGAGGGCCACAAGTTGCAAGTTCCAACTGTTTATTCCCCTCCCTAATAGTAAACAGCATGAAGAAGGTTTTTCTCCACACTTAACATATCCCAAGCCCCTGGGAGTATGTATGCTTTGATATTTTTCACATTCTGACATTTTACCAGCTGGCTAAAAAAAAAAAAAAAATTGGTTTGCTTAGTGAGTCCTCAACCTATAGGCAACAAGTTCTTGTATTGTCCTGTCTGTCATCAACCCTTTAACCTCTGCTGTATTCAGCATTTAGTTTTACGGTGATATACAGGGGGAAAAATCATTTTTGTGGGTGATATGATAAAAGTGTTGGTTTAAATTACTTGCCAACAGTTCTCCAGCCAAATAATTTAATTATGTGATTATAGCCTTATTGAAGCCTTTGCTATTGATTCTAAGAAGCAAGCATGGATCCATTTGTTGTCCTTCAAAACAAAAGCTGATTTTCCTCTTGCCTTGCAGTCTCAGCTAGGGCTTTAACAGAACACAATAATGAATGCTTCTGCTGCAGCATGTCACAGGGGAGGCTGGGACAGTACTGAACTCATGCACACCGCTGATCCTTGCTTGCTGAGCAACATGTACACCTGGATTTCTGACAGCTCTGTGAGTTCACTAGAGACCTCTGTCATTCTGTTCATCCTCTTGTAGGCGATGGTCGAGACAGTTAACAACCTCCTCCAGCCACAAGCCTCAAATGCGTGGAGAGACCTGACTACAAGCGATCAACTACGGGCAGCGACCATGTTGCTTGACACTGTGGAGGAAAGTGCTTTTGTGCTGGCTGATAACCTTTTGAAGACTGACATCGTCAGGGAGAACACAGACAATATTCGTAAGTGGCCTTTGTTCTACAGAAGGGCCAGAGACCCTTGGACAGCAGAAGAGAGGAAAGAAAAAATGTCTATGGTAGTGCAGATATTATGAGTGATTTTTATTTCAGTGGAGATGTAATTATTTTTTCTATAATTAAAAGGATATCACCTGCCATTGGCTTAAAAGTGTCCTCGTAATCCTGTGTGTTATCCTCCTTAGGATATTCAATATTGGATATGTTAGCCTGAGATCACTCACAGTGAGGTCCTTTAGTTAGTTAGTTAATTAGTTTTTTTTATGTCTGTGTGTATCTATGTATGCATTGTACTATTTGAAATTTTATCCTCCTCACATAGTGCCTATGGGTCACATCGGTTATAATAAGAATGTCTCTAAATGGAGCACTGGGTGTTATACGCAAACAATGAATCATGGAACACTACATCAAAAACTAATGATGTAATGTATGGGGATTAACATAAGATAATAAAATAAAATTTTAAAAAACGTCTCTGAATTATGTACTATAAAGAAATCAGTCATTTAGTGAAGGTGATAAAACAGTTTTTTTGTAATTGTGTTATTGGTTCATAAGGAGTATAAATCTATTTTATTGTGCATAAGGATGTAGCTGACAGTTTTATTTCAGAAGATTTGATAAAGCCGTTTCAAACTTATTAGATTTAAAGATAGATCAATATTGATATAATAGTGCAGCTTTAGATTATAAAGAGATTTTTACTTAATTCACAAAAGAAAATAATATTTTGAAGATAAACAAAGGGAATGACAAAGTATAAGGATTTGAGCTTGAATTTTAAATCTGAGGCTTTATAATTGATGCACTTGTGTTCTTATTTACCTGTTTAATAGTTTTTATTTGCTTTATTTTAAAAATAAAATACTAAAGAAATACTTTCAAAATAAAACATTGAACTACTATTCATTTTGACTACTATAAATTAATAGAACGTTAATTCCAGTGTTTTGATTTCAGAAATATTTCAGTGATTTAGGAAATCATCTTAGCTTTGGTGCATTTCTCAATGAGCACTGATAACTCTTTGCCATTAACAGAATTGGAAGTTGCAAGGCTGAGCACAGAAGGAAACTTAGAAGACCTAAAATTTCCGGAAAACATGGGTCACGGAAGCACTATCCAGCTTTCCGCAAATACTTTAAAACAAAATGGTCGAAACGGTAGGTTAGAATTTATTTGATAAGCGTGGTGAGATTGAGCTCGTCATCAGTGCCTTGTTTCTTGGCTTGGGAGTTTAGATCTGCTATCCAAAAGCCTCTTTCTCTCATTCAACTATTCTCTCTCTCCTCTTCCTCTTCCTCCTCTTTCCTATCTTCTGCACCAACAACATCACAATGTATTTGCTCTATAACATTCTCAGTCAGATTTGGAAGTTGTTCTGTTCCTTTTCAGTTGCAGTACAATGTCAGAAACTTGAATCTGAGAGGAATTAATGAACAACAAAATCCAGATATCTGACTTTTTTCTTGAAAGGAGTAACGCTCACTGAGTTGACAGATTTAGTTTCTAAAATTTTTTTTAAAGATTTTATTTATTCATTTGACAGAGAGAGAGAGATAGCGAAAGAGAGAGATAGAGAACACAAGTAGGGGGTGCGGCAGGCAGAGGGAGAGGGAGAAGCTGACTCCCCACCGAGCAAAGAGCCTAATACAGGACTTGATCCCAGGGCACTGGGACCATGACCCAAGCTGAAGGCAGACGCTTAACCAACTGAGCCACCCAGGCACACCTGGTTTCTAAATTTTTTTATGGAAATGTTACTTCTAATTTTAAAATTGTAGATTTTTTTCCTTACTATTTTTGAATGTGTTTCTATGATTTTTCTTTGTAAAGCATATAGAAAATTTAAAATGTGAGGAGATGATTTGAGGAAAAGGAACTGGTTAATATAGGTCAGTTTGATACTAGACTAAATTCACTGACTATAATGAGAATTAAATAAACCCATAGTGAAAATATGTCTCAAATGTCACCAATATTAAATTTTTAAAAACATACTTTTTGCCAACTAAATGAGATCCTTTGACCTGTCAGATGATGGGAAGATGGCCTCAGGTTGTAGCAACCAATTCGAAGCTGGTGTTTCATAGTGCAGGGGGCATAGTTTTAAACAAAGAAGAGCCTATTGAATAATACCAAGACAAAACAAATTATGGCTGTTGTCAACAGAACAAAATTCTTCTTAAGTGTTGGAAATCTTTTAAGTGACCTTAAAAGTCATCATATTGCTAATTTGACTCTGTGAATTTTGAGGCAGCAATAAGATTTTCTACGAAGCAAGATCAGATTTCTGCATTAGCTTTCCAGCTGGCTTCCCTCTCTCCACTCTTCCTCCCGACAGGATATCCTGTTGACAAACAGATCTTCCTGAAATGTAAATCTGACCAGTTCGCTTCCAGTTGCACTCAGAATGAAATCAGAGGATTACACTAGGCCACCATGTGCTTGTCCACTTCTTTCCTGCCCCACCTGCCCCGCTTCCTGTCTGTCTTTAGCATGCCCTCTATGATCCAGACAGTCTAGTCTTGATTCTTTTTCTTTTTATTGAGATAGAAGTGACATAGAACTTTATACTAGTTTCAGGGGTACAATATAAGGATTCGATATTTGTATATATTGTAAAATCATCACCACAATAAGTCTAGTTCACATTTATCAGAACATATAGTTTTACTTCTTTCTTGTGATGAGACCTTTTAAGATTGACCTTCTTAGCAACTTTCAAAATATATAATACAGTATTATTAACTACAGTCACTATGCTATATGTTACATCCCCATGACATTTATTTTATAACTGGAAATTTATTGACCTTTTTTACCCATTTTGCCTACCTACCGCCCCCTGCCAGTGGCAGCCACCAGTCTGTTCTCCATATCTATGAATTTAGTTTGTTTTATTTATTTTTTTAGGATTCCACATATAAGTGAGATCATACAATACTTGTCTTTCCCTGTCTGACATATTTCACTTAGCATAATGCCCTCAAGGTCCATTCATGTTATCATAAATGACAAAATATCATTCTTTGTTAATGGTTGAGTAATATTCCATTTTCTTTATCCATTCATTCATAAGGGGACACTTAGGTTGTTTACATGTCTTAGCTCTCGTAAATAATGCTGCAATGAACATGGGGTATGGAGATCTTTTTAAGTTAGTGTTTTTGTTTCCTTCAGATAAAAACCCAGAAGTAGAATTACTGGATCATATGGTAGTTCTATTTTTAATTTTTGGGGGACCTCCATAGTGTTTTCCACAGTGGTATAACAATTTACATTCCCACCAGCAGTGCACAAGGATTCTCTCTGGTCTAGTCTTGATTCTGTTCCTTGAATACACCAAGAGTGTTTCTTTATCAGATTTTTGCATTTTTGTTTTCTTCCTGGAATGCAGTTTTTACATTTCTTTACATTGAAGCTTCTCTATCATTCACTATTCAGTATAAATCTTACCTCTTTTAGGAAAGGAAGTTTTTCTCTGTCTCCCTGAAGATACACCATTCTTTCATTGCTCTTTTCCCATTAGCCATTTTATACCAGTGCTTCTTCATGGAGGTTATTCACTTAACATTATATGAAATATTATTATTATTATTATTATTATTTTTAAGTTGCCTGCTTATTATCTGACTTTCTCTCTAGGCAGTAAGCTCATGAGAGCAGGAATCTTTTCTTACTTGTTCACTGATACAACACTTGTGCCTAGCACATGGATAAACTTTCTAAGAATTTATCAAATAAATGTGTGAACTTTCAGATATAAAGCTAATGGCAATTAAAATATGATTATATTAGTTATATTATGGTTTTTTTTTTTTAAAGATTTTATTTATTTGAGAGAGAGAGAGCACAAGCAGGTGGAGTGGCAGGCAGAGAGAGAAGGAGAAGCAGGCTCCCAGTTGAGCAGGGAGCCCAATGCGGGGCTCGATGCCAGGACCCTGGGATCATAACCTGAGCTGAAGGCAGATGCTTAATGACTGAGCCACCCAGGTGCCCCAGTTATGTTTTGAACTCATTTATTTTACTTACTAAAGTAGTGTGTGGGGGGGGGTAGGTGGGGGTGGTTTAGGTCACATTTAAGCGTTAATTTTGGAGTGGAGAATATGTAACAATTATATGTGACTCGATGCATCCATAAAACAAGGGTGAGATATCAACATGACACTGCCCCATAGGTGGAAATTGGTAGGAATTATCAACTGGTTATCAACCAGTTAAAATAAAAGTTGTTACTGTCAAAAAAAAAAAAAAAAAAAGATGTTCTTCTTAAGTTTAGCCTTCCAAAATTTAGTGTTTTCATATTAAATCTAGAGAAAAGAATGAAAATTAAATGCGGTGTTGTAAGAGACAAGAAATATTTAGTGAATTACTGTTCTTTGCTCAGTACCATGTTAACAGATGCGGGTTGGAGTTTAAGAATGCCCCTTTCCTGGGCGCCTGGGTGGCTCAGTTGGTTAAGCGACTACCTTCGGCTCAGGTCATGATCCTGGAGTCCAGGGATCGAGTCCCGCATCAGGCTCCCTGCTCAGCGGGGGGTCTGCTTCTCCCTCTGACCCTCCCCCCTCTCATGCTCTCTCTCTCTCTCTCATTCTCTCTCTCAAATAAATAAATAAAATCTTTAAAAAAAAAAAAAAAAAGAATGCCCCTTTCCTTTATGTAGCTCTTATCATAGTCTCTTTGCTAAATTCCTGAAAGGATAATGGATGTCTCATAGAATCACTGGGAAGGCTGGAGAATCGGGCCCAGAAAGCCTACAGGAGCTAGGAGGCTGACAGAAGCCCCTGTCAACACACAGCATCAGGGCGTGAGATGTCAGGGCTGCGGAAGTGAGCGTGACTGCTGCCCCGCCCCCTGCTGTCACCAGCTCTTCACCCAAAGTCGGAGACGAGGGCATTTGATGGGAGGCATCGAGCTCAGGTGCCCAGAGCAAGACAGGCTGGGAAAGCAAATGTACATCCATTTTGTGTCTATAAATCCCTAATAGTAGGGAATTTTCCAAACATGGGAGCACAGTTTAGATGTTGGGACAGTCCCCCCCTCCCCAAAAGAAATCTATTAAAATTTCCTTGTTTTTATTCCCACTTGACCCTAAGATTCAGGAATAAGGATTGAGACTTCCTCAACTTAGTCACCATGATGGTCAGGACTGCACCTATCTCTTAGTGAACTGATATGATTTCATACTGGAAGTTAAGACATAGGGCTTGATGTATTTTAAGAAAGAAAATGACATGATCAAAAACACGATGCCTGGGTGGCTCAGTCACTTAAGCATCTGCCTTCGACTCAGGTCATGATCCCAGGACCTGGAATCGAACCCCACATCAGGCTCCCTGCTCAGCAGGGTGGGGTCTGCTCCTCCTTCACCCTCTGCCCTTCCTCCCCATGTTAAAAGAAGGTTAATTTTACAGAAGATTGCAGGTAGGAGACAGCCATAGGAGAAAAAAATAAGGTGGAAAGATGTATGGAGGAAGTGACTTTTGAAGAATATGGTAATTGAGTTTGAAGACAGATAAGGATTTTGAATCCCTGTTGTTGTTGTTGTTTTCATTGCAATTGAGATATAATTTACATACAATAAAATGCACATCCCTTAAGAATGTGACTTGATGGATTTGACAGTTGTACATTCCTCTGTAATATTACATAAAATAAGACAGAAATCTCTCCTATTACCCAGAAATTGTTAACCCTTTCCAGTCTTCTTACGTCTTCTCCCCATCTGATGAAACTACTCTCATTACTATCTCCATAGACAAATTTTGCCTGTTCTTAGACTTCAGACAACTGGAATCATGTAATATGTGCTCTTTTCTGTCTGTATTCTTTAACCAAACACAGTATTTTTGGGATTCCATCATCATGCTCTAATAGTAGTTTCTTTGCTCTATCAGTAGTTCTTTACTGATGCATAGGCTATTCCATTATATTTATATGCCCTAATTTATTTGTCTATTTATAGATTTTTTTAGTTGTTTCCATTTGGAGGATATTATAAGGATGTTATTAATCTTATACAAGTTTTTTTTTTCCTTTGTAGATATATATTTTCATTTATCTAGGAAGGGTAGATATGTTTAACTTCACACACAAAAAAATCACCATTTCTCCACATAGTTGAACTACTTCACATTTCCACCAGCAGTGTGCAGGACCTCCAGTTGTTCCTCATCTTTATCAATATCAGCATGACTAGTCATTTTGATTTTAGAAATTCTAGTGGGTATGAGATGGTATCTCGATGTGATTTTTCATTTTTATTTCCATAAGTACTAATGATGCTGATAATTTTTCATGTTTCTATTAGCCTTTCACATATCTTTTTTTCTAAAGTATGTGTTTATGTCTTTTGCTATTTTCATGTGTTATTTATTCTTTTTTTGTTGATTAGCAGAAATGCTATATATAGTCAGGAGTCTCATATATATTATTGTTAATATGCTGTATTTTGATAGACACATTTTTAATTTTGATAAAGTGCAGTTTACCATTTTTTTTCTTTATGGTTAATGTCTTTTTGGCCCTATTCAAGTCATCCTTGCCTACTCCAAGATCACAAAGATCCTGTATTTTGTTCTAGAAACTTTATGGTTCTGCTTTTCATGTTAGGTCTATGATCTGTCTTTAAGTCTTGAGTACAGAGTGATATAGGGATTGACATTCATTTTTTATTTTTATTTTTATTTTTTTTTGACATTCATTTTTTAAAATACCGATAGTTTTTTCAGCATCATTTGACATTCCTTTTCTTGTGAATATCTTGGCACTTTGGTTAAAATGAGTGCTTAATTTTGTTGAGAATATATACCATATGGATTTGATTATAATTTAATTAGAGCTATCTAAATTAAGTGGAATGTACAAAGCAATGTACAAAGTTTCTTCCCAACTTATAATTCACATTTACATTTATTTCAGGAGAGATCAGAGTGGCCTTTGTCTTATACAACAACTTGGGTCCTTATTTGTCCACGGAGAATGCAAGCATGAAGTTGGGAACAGAGGCTATGTCCACCAATCATTCAGTTATCGTCAATTCCCCTGTTATTACAGCAGCAATAAACAAAGAGTTCAGCAATAAGGTTTATTTAGCTGATCCTGTGGTGTTCACTGTTAAACATATTAAGGTAAGAAAATGCCATGATAAGTGTAGTTATCCACATTATCTATATTTGTTACAGCATAAACATGGAATATATTAATTTTCCTTTAATTTTTTCCTACTATTTGACAGATAGCCATTCACTACCTATAAAATTATAGTGGTGATTTTTTTTTCTAAAATGAGGGAGGAGAATAACTCTTGAATATTTAAATGCTTCTGATAAGAATATTTGTAGATGGATTTATAAATGTGTCTCCATAATTAAAAAGAGTTAGCAACATAGTTAGTGGAATTGGACATGGCTTCACATATGATATCACAAGAAATTATGTCTTTGTGAGTAGATATATTTTTATGTATGTAAAAAGATTGTATTATAAATTGAACAAAGATTTCTAAAGACTATCTCAGAAATTGTTTAGAGTAATTAAATGCTTTATGATGTACTTTACTTTGAAATTAGTTGGTCATTCTGAGTCATTGATACTAGTATTCCATTAATACTAATTTTTTAAAAAGTAAACTCACCTCTAATCAGAGGAAATAAACAGCAATATATATTCAAATTTGCTTAGGCTTGATGAAGCCCACTTAATATGAAAACACTGGTATACATCTCCACAAAAGTTGGAACAAAGTATGAAGTGTGTTAGATGTAAAGAAAATCCCTATCTAATTTACGTGATCATAAAGTAGTTATTGGCTTTATTGATTTTTTTTTCCCCATAGCAGTCCGAGGAGAATTTCAACCCTAACTGTTCATTTTGGAGCTATTCCAAGCGCACAATGACAGGTTATTGGTCAACACAAGGCTGCCGGCTCCTGACAACAAATAAGACACACACTACATGCTCTTGTAATCACCTAACCAATTTTGCAGTACTGATGGCACATGTGGAAGTTAAGGTAAGATATATACCATAAAATAAAGATATCTAAGCATATGGCAGGATATTACTGTAAAAAGTCCTAAGTCCGCAGGCCAGTCTTACTTTAAAGGTCTTCCACTTTCCTAGTAATTTTGTTTAGAAACTCTCTGGGGTTCAGCCCATACCTTCCTGGGTGATTCAAAGAAAACTTTTTTTGTTCTGTTAGCAACATAGTTTATGAAATTGCAGTTCACTTATAAAATAAAATTGTTCTTATAAAAATTCCCCTTAGTGGGAACCCTCCTACACTGTTGGTGGGAATGCAAACTGGTACAGCCACTCTGGAAAACAGTATGGAGGTTCCTCAAAAAGTTGAAAAAAGAGCTACCATCTGACCTAGCAATTGCACTACTGGGCATTTACACCCCAAAGGTACAAATCTAGTGATCCGAAGGGGTACGTGCACCCCGATGTTTATAGCAGCAATGTCCACAATAGCCAAACTGGAAAGAGCCAAGCTGTCCATCAACAGATGAATGGGTAAAGAAGATGTGGTATATATAGAGAGAGACACACAGTGGAATATTATGCAGTCATCAAAAAAACATGGAATCTTGCCATTTGCAATGACGTGGCTAGAACTGGAGGGTACTATGCTAAGTGAAATAAGTCAGTCAGAGAAAGACATGTATCATATGATCTCACTGATATGAGGAATTCTTAATCTCAGGAAACAAACTGAGGGTTGCTGGAGTGGAGGGGGGTGGAAGGGATGGGGTGGCTGGATGATAGACGCTGGGGAGGGTATGTGCTATGGTGAGCGCTGTGAATTGTGTAAGACTGATGAATCACAGACCTGTACCTCTGAAACAAATAATACGTTATATGTTAAAAAAAAGAAGAAGATAGTAGGAAGGGAAAAATGAAAGGGGGAAAATTGGAGGGGGAGACAAACTATGAGAGACTATGGACTCTGAGAAACAAACTGAAGGTTCTAGAGGGGAGGGGGCAGGGGGATAGATTAGCCTGGTGATGGGTATTAAGGAGGGCACGTTCTGCATGGAGCGCTGGGTGTTATACGCAAATAATGAATCATGGAACACTACATCAAAAACTAATGATGTAATGTATGGTGATTAACATAACGTAATAAAAAAAATTGCTGGATATTTAAAAAAAAAACCCTTAGTCTCCCCTTGCTCTTATTTCATATGAAATAAAGGAGACCACATAAACAAAGCAAGGTAGGACCCCAGGACCAAAGGCCAGTGCAGTAGGGTTAAGAACCAGAATCCCAGACCCTGGGAGTAAATACTGCCCAAATGACTCTTTGAAAAGCACCTGTTAGCACAATAAACAATGCCTGGTAATGCAAAGAGCTTAGTAAATTCTAATATAATGTAATGGGTTTTTTTCATTCAAGAAAACCCTACTCTAAGGAAAAATCTAGGTGATAGGTAGTTTCCAAAGTCAGACACGCAGCTAATTTGGCTGCATCAGTTTCCTCCTGGCATGACTCCGGCTGCCATGAGTGGGGGAGGACATGAAGAGGATTTAGATTTCAGATATATTTAGGACATAAAAATACAAAAGGCTTAAAAAAATACAAAAGGCTTATTATCTTGTTTATAGGGATTGATGGATTAGTAACAAGAAATTATATACTTGCAAATTCTCTTATTTCCTTGATGTCAATAAAAAGAGGAAGGATTACTCACCAACATGTTTTCAAAAGTAAAAACTGTGGCACAGGTTTTATCTACTCGGTGTCATTTCTCCAAATAATTTCATCCAAAATTTTCCTTGACACTATTGAATTTAGATGTAGTGTGGGTATCCCAGAGGGAGACCAAATCCAAACCCTGTTAGCACCTTAAAAGTAAATCACCTTAGCTGTGTCAGCACAGTTTACATTTTGGTCTTTAAAGGACTACGTACCCTATTTTGTCAGAGCATCACAGATTGATGTAGTTTAACAAGACTAGCTCCACTAACAAATGATAGATTTCAACCTGGAATGTGTTAGTGGGGCTCTGGGATTCTACTTTTCCATTTAGGGAATAAATTCAAACTCAGAAAAATGGATCATATTTGAAACAACAACAAAATATCATTTTCTCCAGCAGGCATGGCATGGCACCCTCTACTCGATCCGTTAGACAAGAATCCGGCTATGACCATTGTTGCATGCCTACAAGAGACAAAATAAATGCAAATCAATATTTCCCTTTAGCAGTCAGTCACACAGCATGGATGTCCTGGTTTTCTGTACCATAGTCTCTTGCAATTGCCAGTCAGCCGCATTTGGATCTCACAGCATGGTTTTGGCACTTGAAAAACAGAAAAGCAGACTGAACACTACAACAGGTCCAAAAAGAAACACACTAACCAAACTTACGTGAGACTAATTTCTGAAACAGAACACCAATCTATTTGTGCACAGTGAGAAAGACAGCAACCAGTTGGAATAGATATTTATTGTTTGCTTGTTGTCACTTTTTAACTCCCCGGGAAAATATATGAAGGAAACAAAATTATATTGGCTGGTTTTTCTTCATGAGCCTGGAAGGGGAGCGAGAGGAGTTAGCTGAGTAATGTCAGAGCCGTTGCCATTTAGCCGTGGTACCTTGATGCGTCAGTCTTCATTCCAGGCTCTACCTGTGCACTGTACCTCTGT
The DNA here is from genome assembly GCF_964656455.1 of Halichoerus grypus. Taxonomy (NCBI): domain Eukaryota; kingdom Metazoa; phylum Chordata; class Mammalia; order Carnivora; family Phocidae; genus Halichoerus; species Halichoerus grypus. The sequence continues at coordinate 49,291,401 of NC_135714.1, forward strand.
CCTTATCTATCATCCGTGCCTCTCTGCCATTCACTGAGCACCTCCTTTGTTCTTTTATCAGCATTTTTGAGTATTGTAATTGAGACCTGCACTGTGATTTTGCAATGCAGAGGAGGATCATCAATTCAGGCAGGGCTGTTCAGAAAGGTTCTTAACAAAAAATTTTAAAAGTCCCATTCTGAAGGATGAGTAGGATGTATTTAGTAAGGCAACGTGAAGAATTTGCACTGACCATATTCTTGTAACACTTTCTTCACTTTGCCTTGGGTATACTCCTCCCTCTTGTTTCTTTCCTTCCTGTGCAGCTGGTCCTTCTTAGCTTCCTTTTTTGGTTCCTCCCCATCGCCATGACCTCTCATGGTTGCTCCAGCCCAAAGTATAATTAGATCTAGTATAGGCATTATCTGTTCTTTGTCCCGAGAGGATCTCATATAGCCATATGGCTCTAAACATCTCATGATTCCCAGATTTCTATCTCCATTTTTTAACCCCAGACTCATAGATTCAACAGCTGACTTGTTATATCCACTTAAGCTTCTAATAAGTATCTCAATTCTAGAACTACACTTTTGGTATCCTCCCACCTGAGTCTTCTTAGTAAAGGGGGCTGCTCTGCCCTTCCAGGTACTCAGGCCCTAAGCCCTGCACCATTTTTTATTTGTTTCTTTTTGCTCGTACTGCACACCCAATCCTATGAGCATTTGCTGCAAGATCCAGGATCTGACAAATTCTCAGCATCTTCATCACTACCACCTAGGTTCCAGCCACTGTCCTCTGGCCTTCACTTTCTAGTTATAGCCCCTTAGTTGTTCTCTCTGCTTCCTTTGTGTCCCTCCTAAATTTGTTCTCAGTAGAGTTGAGAGAGGGGTACTCTTAAGATATGAGTCAGACCTTCTCCCTAGTCTGATTCATTCTCAAAAATCAGCTCTGTAATCCCTTTAAAATGCACATCAGGTACTTCATATCTTTGATCCAATTTGAATAACTCCTCTCAATAAGAGCAAATCCCAAATCTTGATCTCTTTCACATCTTTTGACCTCTTTTCCTGCTATTCTTCCTCTAGCACACTTGGCTTCAGCCATGACAGGCCACCTGCCTTTCCACAAACACATGAGGTATTAGTTAGACCTGAAAGTCCCCCTCCTCCTACCCCCCAAACAGCCACCAGAGACAACTTCCTCATCCCCTTTAAGTCTCTGCTTCACTGTCACCTTCTCAAAGAGGCTTACCCTATCCACTCTATTTAAAATTTCAGATTACCCCACCCCCACAAAATTCTGTGAGGAGCAAATAAGGCAAAACAGTTTCCTGACCTTAGGGAATTCATAATTTACCAAGGGAGAGAAGGGCTAAGACTGATTTTTGAATGGGATGGTAAGAGAGATTTCATAATTTTAAAGAAGAAAAATTCAACTGAATAAGTTTGAAGATCTAATTGGCGTTATTAAGGGATTCATGAATGAGGCAGTGTCCCATCTAACAAGTAGAGGGGAACTCCAATGATTTGTACAATATGGAAGGTTTTTATAGGAGAGGGTAGGACGAGGAAATTATTAGCAAAACAAAGGAAAGGATTGTTTCAGGCAAGGTCGCCTTCCCTTGGGGGAAAAGTAAGGGGTCTTATTAGGTGGAATTACCTCATCTTTGGGGGGTTGGAGAGGACGCATGTGACAGATTACCTCATTGGTGTTTATCAGAAAATTCCTGACTGGCTAGTTAAGACTTACATTTGAAACTGCAGTTGGTGACTTGGCCTGAGTGATGCCATTTTGGGCCTGTGGTTTTCTTCTCAACAACAGCTAGGTCCATTTAGGCAGGTTAAAGAAGGAAGGGGATGCTTCTACCTAAGGTGGCAATTTAGCTGGCTAACTACTTTTGAGTTCACTGTACTTCTGTTTCTAAGGAAACATTTGATTGTCTTTTCTTTTAGACACAAAAGTAATCATTTCAGGGGTGCCTGGGTGGCTCAGTCCATTAAGCATCAGACTCTTGATTTTGTCTCAGGTCATGATCTAGAGTCATGAGATTGAGCTCCACATTGGACTCCACTCTCAGCAGGGAGTATGCTTGAGATTCTTTTTCTCCCTCTCCCTCTGTCCCTCCCCCTGCTCAGGCACGTGCACTCCCTCTCTCTTGCAAATAAACAAATAAAATCTCTTTCTTTTTTTTTTAAAGTAATCATCACAGAAATTTAGGTAATTTTATACTAAACTGAGATAGTATCTATGGTGTTTTAAAACCTTTCCATTATTGTGGATCACCTACAGGTTTATTTGTCTATTGTTCAGCAGAATGTTAAATACATCAAATTCAATTGTCTATCTCTTCTCTTACTAGTGATTCTTTTTGTGAACACTCTTTGTGGGAGGAGTATTTTAATTAAAAGGAGCATAAGTTTCAAACTAATTGACTAAGATTTCTACTGTAATTTTGTAAAACATTGTAACAAATGCTTTAGAAAAGAGTTGACAGTTTATATCACCTCTAGCTCTTTCCTCTACTCAAATTGCAATTCTTTGGGAGATAATTTAAAAAAAAAATAACTTTTTCCTGTCAGTTCAACTTGACATTGATTTTTTTTTTTTTTAAGATTTATTTGTTTATTTGAGAGAGCACAAGCGGCGGGGGGGTAGCGAGGAGCAATCCGCTTATCCAACTGACCCACCCAGGTGCCACTTTATTATTTTTAAGAGGCTTCACTTTCCCTTTTTAACGCTTGCATCTCTTTCTCTTTCTATGTTTTTTCAGTTTAATATATCCTATTGTCCCCACCCCAACTTGACTCCAGTCCAGGTATAAGCATTGATTTTGCTGTTTGAAATCATTGTATTTATTTCTTTATTTAGTGTTGATTCCAAACTGTGACAATTTAGAAAATTTTAATGTCATACCATAGATTCTGTGTGTCAAATATTTTGTAGCTAAACTTCTTCTAGGCTGGAAAAAAATAGGTTATTTTATGTTGCAAGATTCTGCAGTTGCTCATGAAGGAAAGTATTTATTTTTAAAAAATAATATTTTTATTCTTTAAATTCCAAAACAAAAAGTTATTTTGAGTTTAAGCAATGATTTTATTGGTGAAAAATAATTTTTTTTTAAGATTTTATTTATTTGGCAGAGAGGGAACACAAGAAGGGGGAGTGGGAGAGGGAGAGGGAGAAGCAGGCTTCCCCCCGCCGAGCAGGGAGCCTGGTACGGGGCTCGATCCCAGGACCCTGGGATCATGACCTGAGCCGAAGGCAGACGCTTAATGACTGAGCCACCCAGGTGCCCCGAAAGATGCTTAAGGTTGTATATGTCCACTGCCAAATTTTTATGCTCTTTTTTTAAATTTTACCATATATAGCATGATGGGATTGAGGGAGAGGTAGAGATTAAAAATCATAACTGGTATATAGTACTTTAAACCAAGTATTTATTTAGGGAAAGATACTAGAAACTGATGAATTGAATACCCTCCAAATATGGGGGAGAAAAGAAACTGGTTTAAAAAATGGTCAAACATGTAAGATTTTGTTACATTATCTTGAATATTAACTTTATATTTAAAAATTAACACCTTTTTAGAACCAAGAATTATTCTTGGATGTTCTCTGTGAACCATTTTATGATATATTTCCTTCATAGGTTTATTAAAATTTGAAATTATGTATTTGCAAGTATGCTGTTTTATTGTCCACCTCTCTCATTAGACACTAGTGCAGTATTAAGAGCAGAGAGAAGTGAGAGAGTCAGCTGTGCGGATCATCTGGGGAAAGACTCTTCCAGGCAGATGGAACAAGAGCAATACCCTGAACCAGGGTGATTCTGATGTATCTGAGGAACTTCAGTTGGAGTGGAAAGAATAGGAGAGAAAGTACGTTAGCGGAAAAAGCCAAAGTGTCTAAAATGGAAGGTTTTGTAGGCCATCAGAATGACTCTGGGTGCAAGTTTCACTCAAAGTACAATGGAAAACCACAGCAGAGTTTTGAGCATACGTTACATATGTAATGTATTAAATGTTTTACATCTACCAGTTTGAAACATATTTATTAAGAGGGAAACTTCAGTAATGCCCAGACCCTAAAAGAGATATATACTTCCTTAAAGTGTGGATTCATCTTTATACTGAGAAATATTTATTTAATAAATATATATTTTGCAAGATAGCTTATCTCTATGTCTCTTTTAGTTCCTCTTAATTTTAAGTTCTTTAAAATCAGTTACTGTATTTATTCTGGAGTCTAATATACCTAGATCTAAGCCTGTAACAATTTGTGATTTTCTAGAGTTGGTTACATTTTTGCCCAGGCTACCAAGAAGCAACATATCCGAAGACTTAGATGGCTACAGTAATCAAAACTGTGTGACATGGGTGGACGGATAGACACATAGATCCACGGAACAGAATAGAGAACCCAGAAAGAAATCCACAGAAATAGACTCAACTTATTGTTGACAAAATTGCAAAAGCACGAATCCATAAAAGGAGAAGCTATTAATTTGGACTTCATCAAAATTAAAAACTTTTGCTCGAGGGAGGGGGGAAAGATGGTGGAGGAGTAGGGGACCCTATTTCAACTGGTCCCCGGAATTGAGCTGGATATCTACCAGACCACTCTGAGCACCCACGAAACCAGCCTGAGACGTAAGAAGATCTGGATCTCTACAAACAGAATATCGCAGGCAGTAGGTTTTGAGGTACCAAGCGGAGAGCTGTGATTCTGCGGGCAGATATCGGAGGATAAACGGAGGCGGGAGGGTGCCTGGCCGTGGGGATCCTACACCGCTGGTGAGTGACAGCCTCGCGTGCTGCGGACGGGGCACAGACTCTCAGACCAGTAGCGTCGGGAAAGGACTTTAGGGCAGCCCCCGGGGTGGAAAACCAGACCGTCGGGGTCGTGCGCACGCGAACCGCAGCCCCCCCCGACAGAAACCGGAGGACGGTCGCGCGCACACGAACTGCAGCCTCCAAGTCGGAAACCTGGTGCGCAGGGGTTGCGCGGTGAACTGCAACCCCCGGGGGTGGAAACCCCGAGCGGCGGAGTCGCCCACACACGAACTGCAGTCCGCGGGACAGGACCCCAAGCGGCGGAGTCACGCGCGCGAATTGGGAGCGGCTGGCGGTTTTAGAAGCACAAAGGGCAGAGACGTGCCCCGACCTGGAGGCAGGACTGGGAGCGCTGCGGAGGGGCGCACAACCCAGGACGCTGCAGTTTATAGCAGCACGGACAGAAATGGAGACAGTGTGGCCTGGAGAGCTCACTGAAGAACAGACTGAGGTCTCTCTGCTCTGAGGCAGAGGGTTGGAAACGGTCTCTTCTGCTCTGACTCGAGGAAGAGACACGGAAACCCGCCAGGGAAAGGCGCCAGAGAACAAAAGCCCCAAAGACTGATTCCCGCTGAGCCCATCCCCCGCCACAGGGGCGCAGGGCAACTCCGCCCAAACAGGGTTGCCTGAGTAACAGCGCGGCAGGCCCCTCCTGCAGAAGACAGGCTGGGAAAACAAGAGGCCAGCAACCCTAAGGTCCCAAGAAAACAGGTGCATCTTGCTTGGGTTCTGGTCAATAATTTGGACTCTATACATTCCCTCAAACACCCATCAACAGAATGACTAAGAGGAGGAGCCCCCAAAACAGAAAAGACTCAGAGATTATGACTTATGCTGCAGATGTACAAATGGATGCAGATATAACCAAGATGTCAGAGATGGAATTCAGACTAGCAATTGTGAAGACAATGGCTAGAATGGAGAAATCAATTAATGGCAACATAGAGTCTCTAAGGGCAGAAATAAAAGGGGAATTGGCAGAACTTAAAAATGCTATCAATGAGATCCAATCCAATCTAGCTAATCTAACAGCTAGGGTAACTGAGACAGAAGAGAGAATAAGCGATCTGGAAGACAGTATGATAGATAAAAAGGGAAAAGAGGAGGCCAGGGAAAAACAACTCAGAATCCATGAAAATAGAATCAGAGAAATAAGTGACACCATGAGGCGTTCCAATGTCAGAATCATTGGAATCCCGGAGGGAGTGGAGAGAGAGAGAGGGCTAGAAGATGTATTTGAGCAAATCGTAGCTGAGAACTTCCCTAATCTGGGGAATGAAACAAACATTTGAGTCCTAGAGGCAGAGAGGACCCCTCCTAAGATCAAGGAAAACAGGCCAACACCCCGGCATGTAATAGTAAAACTTGCAAATCTTAGAACCAAGGAAACCATCTTAAGGGCAGTTAGGGGGAAGAGATTCCTTACGTACAGAGGGAGGAACATCAGAATAACGTCAGACCTATCCACAGAGACCTGGCAAGCCAGAAAGGCCTGGCAAGACATATTCAGGGTACTAAATGAGAAGAACATGCAGCCAAGAATACTTTATCTGGCAAGGCTTTCATTTAGAATGGATGGAGAGATGCAGAGCTTCCACGACCGGCAGAAGTTGAAAGAATATGTGACCACTAAGCCGGCCCTGCAAGAAATATTAAGGGGGGTCCTATAAAAGGAGAAAGACCCCAAGAGTGATATACAACAGAAATTTACAGGGACAATCTATAAAAACAACGTCTTCACAGGCAACATGATGACAGTTAATTCATATCTTTCAATAATCACTCTCAACGTGAATGGCCTAAACGCTCCCATAAAACGGCATAGGGTTGCAGATTGGATAAAAAGACAGGACCCATCCATATGCTGTCTACAAGAGACTCATTTTGAACCTAAAGATACATCCAGACTGAAAGTGAAGGGATGGAGATCCATCTTCCATGCCAGCGGACCTCAAAAGAAAGCTGGGTTAGCAATTCTTATATCAGACAAATTAGATTTTATTTTTTTTATTTTTTTTTTTAAAGATTTTATTTATTTATTTGACAGAGAGAGAGATAGCGAGAGCAGGAACACAAGCAGGGGGAGTGGGAGAGGAGAAGCAGGCTTCCCGCCGAGCAGGGAGCCCGATGTGGGACTCGATCCCAGGACTCTGGGATCATGACCTGAGCCGAAGGCAGACGCTTAACGACTGAGCCACCCAGGCGCCCCAGACAAATTAGATTTTAAACTAAACTCTGTAATAAGAGACACAGAAGGACACTATATCATTCTTAAAGGGTCTATCCAACAAGAAGATCTAACAATTGTAAATATCTATGCCCCCAGCATGGGAGCAGCCATCTACATAAGCCAACTGTTAACCAAAATAAAGAGTCATATTGATAACAATACGTTAATTGTAGGAGACCTCAATACTCCACTCTCAGCAATGGACAGATCATCTAAGCAGAAAATCAACAAGGAAACAAGAGCTTTGAATGATACATTGGACCAGATGGACCTCATAGGTATTTACAGAACATTCCACCCTAAAACAACAGAATATTCATTCTTCTTGAGCACACATGGAACTTTCTCCAGAATAGACCATATACTGGGTCACAAATCAGGTCTCAACTGATACCAAAAGATTGAGATTATTCCCTGCATATTCTCAGACCACAATGCTCTAAAACTGGAACTCAATCACAAAAAAAAAATTGGCAGAAATTCAAACACTTGGAAGCTAAAGACCACTCTACTCAAGAATGTTTGGGTCAACCAAGAAATCAAAGAAGAACTTAAACAATTCATGGAAATCAATGAGAACGAAAACACATCGGTCCAAAACCTATGGGATACTGCAAAGGCGGTCCTAAGGGGGAAATACATAGCCTTCCAAGCCTCACTCAAAAAATAGAAAAATCCCGAATTCACCAACTAACTCTACACCTTAAAGAACTAGAGAAAAAGCAACACACGACGCCTAAGCCACGCATTAGAAGAGAAATAATTAAAATTAGAGCAGAAATCAATGAATTAGAAACCAGAAACACAGTAGATCAGATCAACGAAACTAGAAGTTGGTTCTTTGAAAGAATTAATAAGATTGATAAACCACTGGCCAGACTTATCCAAAAGAAGAGAGAAGGGACCCAAATTAATAAAATTATGAATGAAAGGGGAGAGATCACGACTAACAGCAAGGAAATAGAAACAATTATTAGAAATTATTATCAACAACGATATGCCAATAAACTGAACAATCTGGATGAAATGGAGGCCTTCCTGGAAACCTATAAGCTGCCAAGACTGAAACAGGAAGAAATTGACAACCTGAATAGGCCAATAACCAGTAACGAGATTGAAGCAGTGATCAAAAACCTCCCAAAAAACAAGAGTCCAGGACCTGATGGATTCCCTGGGGAATTCTACCAAACTTTCAAAGAAGAAATAATACCTATTCTACTGAAGCTGTTTCAAAAAATAGAAACAGAAGGAAAACTTCCAAACTCATTCTATGAGGCCAGCATTACCTTAATCCCCAAACCAGGCAAAGACCCCATCAAAAAGGAGAATTTCAGACCGATATCCCTGATGAATATGGATTCCAAAATCCTCAACAAAATCCTAGCTAATAGGATCCAACAATACATTAAAAGGATCATCCACCACGACCAAGTGGGATTTATCCCCGGGATGCAAGGGTGGTTCAACATTCGCAAATCAATCCATGTGATAGAACACATTAATAAGAGGAGGGAGAAGAACCATATGGTCCTCTCAATGGATGCAGAAAAAGCATTTGACAAAATACAGCATCCTTTCCTGATTAAAACTCTCCAGAGTATAGGGATAGAGGGAACATTCCTCAAGCTCATGAAATCCATCTATGAAAAACCCACAGCGAATATCATCCTTAATGGGGAAAAGCTGAGAGCCTTTCCCTTAAGATCAGGAACACGTCAAGGGTGCCCACTCTCACCACTGTTGTTCAACATAGTACTAGAAGTCCTAGCAACAGCAATCGGACAACAAAAAGAAATAAAAGGTATTCAAATTGGCAAAGAAGAAGTCAAACTCTCTCTTTTCGCAGATGACATGATACTTTATGTGCAAAACTCAAAAGACTCCACCCCCAAATTATTAGAACTCATCCAGCAATTCAGTAATGTGGCAGGATACAAAATCAATGCACAGAAATCAGTTGCTTTCTTATACACTAACAACGCAACTGTAGAAAGAGAAATTAAAGAAACGATTCCATTTACAATAGCACCAAAAACCATAAGATACCTCGGAATAAACCTAACCAAAGAGGTAAAGGATCTATACTCTAGGAACTACAAAACACTCATGAAAGAAATTGAAGAAGACACAAAAAGATGGAAAAATATTCCATGCTCATGGATCGGAAGAATAAACATTGTTAAAATGTCTATGCTACCCAGAGCAATCTATACCTTCAATGCCATCCTGATCAAAATTCCAATGGCATTTTTCAAAGTGCTGGAACAAACAATCCTAAAATTTGTATAGAATCAGAAAAGACCCCGAATCGCCAAGGAGATGTTGAAAAAGAAAAAACAAAGCTGGGGACATCACGTTGCCTGATTTCAAGCTATATTACAAATCAGTGATCACCAAGAGAGCATGGTACTGGCACAAAAACAGACATACAGACCAATGGAACAGAATAGAGAAGCCAGATATGGACCCTCAACTCTATGGTCAAATAATCTTTGACAAAGCAGGAAAAAACATGCAATGGAAAAAAGACAGTCTCTTCAATAAATGGTGCTGGGAAAATTGGACAGCCACATGCAGGAGAATGAAACTAGACCATTCTCTAACACCACTCACAAAGATAAACTCAAAGTGGATGAAAGACCTCAATGTGAGACAGGAATCCATCAAAATCCTAGGGGAGAACATAGGCAGTAACCTCTTTGACATCGGCCACAGCAACTTCTTTCAAGATACATCTCCAAAAGCTAGTGAAACAAAAGCAAAAATGAACTTTTGGGACTTCATCAAGATAAAAAGCTTCTGCACAGCAAAAGAAACAGTCAACAAAACAAAGAGGCAACCCACAGAATGGGAGAAGATATTTGCAAATGACACTACAGATAAAGGGCTGGTATCCAAAATCTATAAAGAACTTCTCAAACTCAACACCCAAAAACCAAATAATCAAGTCAAAAAGTGGTCAGAAGAGATGAACAGACACTTCTCTGAAGAAGACATACAAATGGCTAACAGACACATGAAAAAATGTTCATCATCATTAGCCATCAGGGAAATCCAAATCAAAACCGCACTGAGATACCACCTTACACCAATTAGAATGGCCAAAATGGACAGGGAAAGAAACAACAAATGTTGGAGAGGTTGTAGAAAAATGGGAACCCTCTTACACTGTTGGTGGGAATGCAAGTTGGTACAGCCACTTTGGAAAACAGTGTGGAGGTTCCTCAAAAAATTAAAAATAGAGCTACCCTATGACCCAGCAATTGCACTACTGGGTATTTACCCCAAAGACACAGATGTAGTGAAAAGAAGGGCCATATGCACCCCAATGTTCATAGCAGCAATGTCCGCAATAGCCAAACTGTGGAAAGAGCCGAGATGCCCTTCAACAGATGAATGGATAAAGAAGATGTGGTCCATATATACAATGGAATATTACTCAGCCATCAGAAAAGATGAATACCCAACTTTTACATCAACATGGATGGGACTGGAGGAGATTATGCTAAGTGAAATTAGTCAAGCAGAGAAAGTCAATTATCATATGGTTTCACTTATTTGTGGAACATAAGGAATAACATGGAGGACATTAGGAGAAGGAAGGGAAAAATGGGCAGGGGGAATTGGAGGGAGAGATGAACCATGAGAGACTATGGACCTGAGAAACAAACAGGATTTTAGAGGGGAAGGGGGAGGGGGGATTGGTTAGCCTGGTGATGGGTATTAAGGAGGGCACGTACTGCATGGAGCACTGGGTGTTATACGAAAACAATGGATCGTGGATCACTATATCAAAATCTAATGATGTATTGTATGGTGACTAACATAACATAATAAAATTAAAAACTACAAAAAAAAAAAAAAGAAGCAACATATCCCTTTTAGTTAATAAAAGAATGATAGCACTACCTTCCTCACTGACCCACAGCCCTCCCCGTGTATCAGACATTTGCAAACACACATCTTTTAATTTCCTAAGTCAGAGAGACTATTTCCAATTTCATAATACTTGTGAGAAGTAAGCTGAGGAGATATTTCAAAATATGAGTGAGTGTGAAGGGAGAATTTTCTTCACACTACCATGGCTCCTGGAGCATCACATGACCTCAACTCTAATGCTCTTTTGCATAAATAACAAGAAATGAAGGATGCTGACTCCATATCACTTCTCCCTATCTATACTGGATCACCAGTTGCCTACAGTCTTTGTCTGACTTCTGATGAAGTTGCTGTAAAAAGGGGAAATTATTAGAAGAAGAAAAAGAAAGTTCTGTCTTCCCTCTATCTCTGTGCAGGACAGGGAGGAAGGGAAGAAAGGTAGCCTACCTAGGGATAGCAAGGAGGATACTTTTTGCATATGCATTTGAGAAGAAGAATTGGCAGCTGAAGTCTGGTCAGACTTCTTCAGTTTGTGAAAGGGTAGATATATCCAAAATTCGCTATTTATAGAGAGAGAACAGCTGAAATTATGGATTTGAAGAAAAATAAACCATTAAAAATTCTTTTATCACTTTTTTCCTCTACTCTTTTTATAGAACTTTTATTAAAAAGTTGAAAGAACAGTACAATAAACACTCATATACCCATTTTTCTGAATTTACATTTGAATTTTTGACAAATTTGACTGTCACTTTTCTGTGTATGTATGTGTATATATATTTAGCTGTGTTACTTGATTTTTCAAAAGTAAATTGCTGACTTTATAATATCTAATTCCTAAATCTTCCAGCAAACATGTTTTAAGAACACAGACATTCTCTCCCTACTATTAACACACACAGGAAATTTAACATTGATTAAGTACTATCCTCTAGTACAGAATCCTTACACAAATTTTTCTAATAATTCAAAAAATGTCCTTTATAGTCTTTGATTTTCCTTGCAGTACCCAGTCAAGAATCGCACATTGCCTTTAGTTGCTATATCTCTTTAGCCTTCTTTAATGTAGAAGTTTTCCTACCTGTTTCTGTCTTTAATGAAAAAGACATTTGGTAGAGTCCAGGCCATTTGTCCTTTTAGAATATTACACAATTTCAATCTTTCTGATTGTTTCCTCATAATTAGATTCAAGTTAAACATTTTTGGCAAGAAATCCATGTGGGAGATACTGTATCTTTTCCGTTTTATCAAGAGGCCCCTTATTGGAACATTGAAAAGGACATTGAACTTTTTATAATTAAGAGGAATCTGTCGAAATATATTTGAAAAATTTGTTTTATTCATCTCATTTTTAAAATTGTAATGTGTTTAGTCTACCCTTTGTTTCTCAAATAGTTGACTGTTGTCTTTGTAATAGGCAGAGTTCATGGTCCAATTAATAGCACAGATAAGTAATCAGCAAAATCAGTGCTTTGTGAGAAATGTCTTATCATTGTGGTAGAGGATGCTGTGGTTAACACACGGGAACGAGTCTTAACTTGACCTTGCAGGGTCAAGGACTATGCTCTAGATGAAGGCACATAACTGTTTAAGCAAAATGAGAGTGACAGGGTTGAAGTAGCATGAAATAAGGCTGGGTTTTTGTGGTCTTACAGTACATCTTTTCAGTAAATTTTATATTTTTAAGAGTATTAATAACACTTTGATTGTTTTTACTCCTGGGTTGTAGTGGAATTTTTAAGCAAAAAGAAACCTGTGATCTTCTCATACACAGCTTGGATCCTTACACTTACCATTTTTAGGTTCTTTATCATCTTCAGTAAATAAGCTTGGCTAAAAATAGCAGCTTGAGATTCATCTGCAATTCTAGTTTGAAATATTTTATTAGGAATAAGTAATCAAATTTATGGAGATTCCAAAGAGTGGAGATTGAGTGAGAACTTTACCTCTCAGAAGGGCCTGGCATGTCCTGTAATAATAGGAATGAATGTCACTTCTTTAATGTGTACATACATTATCTCATTTAATCTGCAACACCACAACAAGTATTATTATCATAATTTATTTGCTCATTTTATAATTTGAAGGGAAGTTGCAATAAGAATTAAAAATCAGGAGACTTAGGGTCCTGATGGCAGTTCTTTGGGAAATCGCTTCTTGTTCTCAGGCAAATCATCTGAATTCTCTGTTCCTATTGTTAAATCAGTTAAATAAGACTAATAATTTTTTTCTAACATTATCTCAGAATTATTTTAGGGATTGAGTAACAAAACTGTATTAAAATCATGTTGAGAATTATAAAGTTTTCTGAAAATATATTTTTTTAATTCATGATATGCTTACCTGTCCTTAAAGCCCTTGCGCTCTCAATTCTGGGGGTAGTTAACTGTGAAGGCCCAAATATTTAATTTTGTTTCTAATAAAATATAATGATTTTTATCTACTGCTATACAGCTAAGTTTTCCCTAAAAAGAGAAGAGTTTAGGCTAGTGCTTTGTCTCACTTTTTGAAGTGACAGATTTTTTTTTCGCAATGAAATTGTCAAATAATCTATTTGCAGCAAGTTATTAGCATAACTACAAATAACTTTTCAGCCCTTCAAAATGTTGGTTATATGGACATTAAATTCCTGCAATATCAGCACTTCCAAATTCAATTTTAAGTATATTCATAAATCAACACTAATACAATCAATACATAACTTTTTTATTGATTGCATTTATTCTTCATTAGTGAGATAATTTTTAGCATTGACTAACTGAAGGAATTATTTTTTTATTAATTTAAATATAATAGCTCTACTTACCCAATTTACCCATGCTTAAGAAGGTATTATCAACCAACTAAGCAAAAGAAACCAAGCATAAAAACTCTTCCACCCTAATGTTCTGAAAATATCCTTAATTGCTTATTCTGTTCTTAGTAAGAACTAGTTGATATGTTTACTAACTGTATCTATTTGTTCCAGATCACAAAATTTTACTTTTTTATTTTTTTTAACATGGAGGCTATTCAGTGATTTTCTTTTTTCCTAGCCTGTTTCATTCCATATTGTCTAGTAAATAAAGTGATAAAGCTAGAGAACTACTGGACTCTTGAGGAATTAGGGTAGATTTTCAGAATAGTTATTTATATAGCTTCCTAAGGTTAGGCAACAAGGTCTGCTTGTATAAATAAGATTTTAAAAGTATTTGAACAAAAATATGGCTGAACTAAACCATTTTTTCTGTCTCTACAATTCAAAGGACTGCCGGTCTACTATGTGTGCCCTTACAGTGTAAGCATCACCATTTAAAGGTTTTCCATGGTTGGTTGCTTGCAAATTTAAATAACCAATTCATAGAACTTTTAAGATGTTAATTTTATAAAATGTAATGTTAACTCAAGTTATTGTCTCTAGGCATATGAGGTAATTGTCCCCAGGTTTATTATCTGGAAGACCCCTACTCTGTTTAAAATGCAATAAATTTATTCATGAAAATGGAAAAAAGGAAGCCCAGCAACCATCCCCTTTTTCTTTTTCCTGAAGTTGCTTTAGTTAAGAAAATCAGTTGAAATTGGAATAAAGAAATAAAAATGAGATATGTGTGTGTGTGTGTGTGTGTGTGTGTGTGTGTGTCTGAGTGTTTAATTTACATTCTGTTTTATTTAGTACCTGAAGCAGAGTAGGCATCCAATGAAAGTTCTTAGAATGAATCTACGAAGATTTTGTTAGATACTTTGGGCTAGGTGCAGTTTCTATTTGTATGGTTTTCATAATCTAGTTATGCAAAATTACTTTCTCTTTTAAGCCTAAGTTGATTTGTTTCTATTTTAAAAATGTTCTTTCTTATTGTGGTGAGTTTATCTTTGCTTACACGACAAAGGAAATTACTCTATGAGAAGAATGATACATATGTAACAATAAACATATCTGGGTAATTCAAGTCTGGGAGTTCCATTATTTCCTTTTACTATACTTCAGCTTCACTACACCTTGCCACATCATCTAACCCCTTTAAGAAGTTCTTTCAAAAATTGTGTGTGTGTGTGTGTGTGTGTGTTAATAGAAACAATCTTAGGAGAAGTTACCCATTTTGTATGAGATTTAGGAAATTTCCTGAATAATCGCCAGCAAACTTTGTCTTAATAAAACTGCTGGATTTAATCATTGCAGTCAAAGGATATTTTTTTTTTTAATTTTTTTTATTGTTATGTTAATCCCCATACATTACATCATTAGTTTTAGATATAGTGTTCCATGATTCATTGTTTGTGCATAACACCCAGTGCTCCATGCAGAACGTGCCCTCCTCAATACCCATCACCAGGCTAACCCATCCTCCCAACCCCCTCCCCTCTAGAACCCTCAGTTTGTTTTTCAGAGTCCATCGTCTCTCATGGTTCTTCTCCCCCTCCGATTTACCCCCTTCATTCTTCCCCTCCTGCTATATTCTTCTTCTTCTTTTTTTCTCAAAGGATATTTTTAAGAAATTTTTACCGAGGTAAGCCTGGGTTCTCTCCATTTCTAAGGAGCTTAGTATAATTGGGTCATAAAAGGAGATACAGGAAAGAATCTGTGGTTCTCTCCACTGGTGGTGAAGTTGTGAAGAGCATAGAGTATTTGACCACAAGTTAGGGTGATCGACTTTTTAGAGAGCTCAATGAGAAACAGCACTACCAGATCAAAAATATACTTAATATTTAATAAGTAATTATACACATGTGTTATTACTGCTTACCTGTGACAATTAATAGTGTTTAATACTAATTAATAGTAGGGCTAATAGTGTGAGAAACTATAGAAACATTTTCTAAATGTGTCTTTCTGTCCTCTGATATTACAAATCTTTTATTTGTAATAAAATATTTAATGTATTTAAATTTGGTGGCTATATCATTGCATATTTTTCAGATATATAAATGTGAGACTTAAAAAAGTTAGTACAATAATTACACAGATATGACTTATATTTAAAAGAAATAGCTATAAAATGTTTCTTTCTGTTTGTCTTTTTCTGTCTTTTTTTAGAGAATTAAAAGTGAATATAGTCAAAAGTAAAATTCTCTTTGACCTATAGTTCTGCTTTTACCAAGCCCACATTACATAGATTCCTAGTGTCAATCCAATGTGATGACATCAAACTAAATATCTTCTCAACAAAAATGTTGAGGATAGGGGTGCCTGGCTGGCTGAATTGGTAGAGCATGCAACTCTTGATTTGTGGTTGTGAGTTCAAGCCCCACATTGGGTGTAGAGATTATTTAAAAATAAAACCTTAAAAAAAATGTTAAGTATAGAATACAAAGGATTTTACTTAATGTCATTACCTAATAGGTTTTTAGACTTGTAGGAATTAGTTCCCATCTCTCCAAATATGCCCCTCCACTTTGTATCTAGAGACTTATTTGGTAGATCAGCTTTTTATTAGTCAGTTCTTTTGCATCTGTGAATTCATCATTATAGGTTGTCCATGTCCAAAATATTCATCATTTTTAAACACTTCCAAGCACACTGGTTGTTAACATAAAGTAGAACACTATCAAGGATAATGGTTTTAAAGCACTGAGGTAATTTCACTTTATGATTTCAAGATTGGATTCCAAATAAGTCACAGTTTTAGTAAAGAAATGAGACAGTCCTGTTTAACTTGATTGCCTTTGGTAGTGACATTTTCTTTGAAAATAGTCTTAAATCCCCCCAAAATAAGTCATGTTTTTCTCTGTATGAGATTTTGTCCTAATCTACACAGAACTTCATGCAACTCAGGTGAAATCAGTTTACCTTTTCTAGGTTCCTTATAGCTTTTTCAGAGTACATCAGTTTTGGAAAAACATCATAAAAATTTCTCTTACTATAAACTTTTTCTTCATTTTCATCTGTCATATATTTCAAAATTAGGGAAAGACAGTCTTTTTGTCCCGCACTTTGAAAAGAGGATTTTATAGAAGACCAGTATTTTCACATCTTCTCTATGACCAGGAGCAATGATATCCATCTTGTAAGACATGTCTCAGAGATTGTCTCCTTACCTTTAGAAAGTTAAAACAAAAACAAAAACAAAAAAAACTCTGCACATTTTGAGGAAACTGAAAAGTGACCAAAAGGTTCATTATAAAGCTTCATTGTCACTTGTAAGCAAACCACATCTCCTTTTAGCTGCCTTGTGTACAAGGTATATAGGACATTTAATAGGTAAGAACTGTTTATTTTCTTTTCTAAAAAGTTTATAGGCTAAATGGAATTTTCCAAAATTTACATTTGCACTGTCTGTTGAATATGCACATAGATGAGCAAAGTCTATTTTATGCCTAAACAAGGTTTCAACAGTCTTTTGTTTATGTCTTCTGAAGTTTCATTAAAATTTTTATAGAAATCAAGAAAATGATTTCAACTCCATGCTTCAAATTAAAATACCTAAGAGATAGGGGAAACATTTTTTGTTGCCAAGATTCAATACATCATTTGATATCCTATAGAAAGTATGATTATTAATAAAATCTGACGGACTGAGCCCTACACTATGAAGGGCCAAAACCCATGGCTATCAAAATTTTCCTTTTTGTTTATCCACAGCACATTTATTTGCAATCTCCAAATCAGGAAAAGTAATTTTCCTTAGGTACATAGAAAAATCAAGGGAACAAAACAACAATGAATGTTTATTCTTATGGTATACTCCAGTGCATTCAATGACTGTTAATTTCAACTGAGTATTAGTGTCTTTTTTGGGGGGGGAGGAATTTTTTTAAAAAAACCTTTTGATTTTACAAAAACTTACCTGTCTCTTCCCAAACTTGTGAGAATCAGCCTCCATATGCACATTCATACAACCTTCTCTTTCATGTGTATGTGTGGTCCCAAATTCATTTCTGCATATTGTTCAGAATGTTCTGTCTTGGTTATCTCTCTAATCTGGTTTCATGAATTCTTCCATGTGTCTTTAAAATAGCATAGTTGTTTAGCCCTTTTTAGTATTGTCATACATATTATATTAGGGTCATTCTCAGTTTCATCAATGAATTGTTAGAAACATGGTCACAGTAATTACAATGTTAAAAATTGAAGTAGTGCTATCTTGATACAAGGCACAAAAATTAACCCAAAGTCATAGAGGAAGACATGATCCCAAGCACTAAAGCTGTATCACTCAGAGGGATGCAGCAATGGATGATCCAATACTGGGAAGTGCAAATCATGGATGCCAACATCAAGAGTCGGGGTGAAAAACAGCAGAAGTTACTAAAGAAAGTAGCTAATCAATGCTACATCCATTTAACACTACAGATAGTAGAGCTTCTAACCTCTGATTTTTAGGCTGTCATTCAGATTTGTACTTTTCTTCCAAATTTCTGAAGCATCTCTGATGGCTGGGATCCTTTTATGTCTTGGGGAGGGCTTTCCAAGGATTCAAAAACATAGTACTAAAACTAGGATAGTCCTGAGTAAACCTAAACAGTTAGTTACACTCCCACCAATCCTAGCCCTACTGCATACTAGTTGAATCATCTGGGATAAATTACTTACTCAATGTGCTTCAGTTTCTTCATCTATAAACTAGAGATAATAATATCACATCGTAATGTTTTGTATGATTAGATATCCTAATAAAATAAGCACTTCCAATAGAATATTAAATTTTTAAGTTATATTTTATCTATTATTATCATCATCACCTTACTTAACTCAGAAATACTAAGGATGGAACTTTGTCTGCCTAGCTTCTTTTCCTACCCTCACCCCAGATACTCCTAAAATCTTCTTATTTACTGCTCGATCATTTCATTCCTTTAAGAAGTTCTAACTGATCACTAAACAGTTTTTGGTTTATCAATTTTAATCTACCCTTTTTAACCTATTACTGTGTTTAACTCTCAACTCCAGTAAGCTACTTAGTTCCTACATTTTCTACTATTTCCTTTTCTGTTTCCTTCTTTATGATAGTTGTAAGTTTGGCTCACCAAATATGGTGAGATTTTATTTATTTATTATTATTATTTTATTTTATATTTTTAGAATGGGAGAGAAAGGGGGGAGGGGCAGAGGGAGAGAGAGAGAATCTTAATCAGTCTCCACACCCAACCAGAGCCCAAGGAGGAAGGGGGGGGCTTGATCTTACAGCCCTGAGATCATGACCTGAGCCAAAACCAAGAATGAGACACTTAACTGACTGAGCCACCCAGGCACCCCATATTTTGTTTATTTAATTCAAAGCAAGAAACTTTCAAATAACTTAGAGTGTGCTATGCTGTTTTGAACCCAGGGAGATTTGCTGAATAAGTTCTATTGAATCCAAAGGACAGTTGGTTTTGGATGTTTTTGTGCCCTCTTACTTGCTAGTGTTTCTCTTTTAGCAATTAAAGCCTGAAAATGTTTAGATTTTTTCTTTAATGTAATACAAACTTGAAAATTTTTTGCTAAGTTTTTGGTTAATTTACTGTAAAAATTCTAAGAAATGCAGTTATATTGCTCTTCTCGCTGGGTTATTCAACTTTGACCTTCATCCTGTTCTGTAACAAAATCCTAATTTCCTGAGTCCATTGAGCCCTTTATTTTCTCAAACATTTGCAGAGTGAACTTTGTGTCTGATGACCTGGTTCCCAAGAGTTAGAGCAATGCTAGGAACTGATTTACAGAGTTTATACAACATTTATCAGAAAATAGTCTTTTGTAACCCTACTGACTTATGTGATACATTAGTAGCAAGGCAAGTGCTCATATGTTTGCAAAAAAGAAAGAAAACTTATTTTAGCTATGTTACAAATGTTTTAGAACGAGATATGTTTAAGAGGCAATTTAAAATTCATGTTATTATGCTTTAACAAATCTGACTGAACATTTAAGTATACACATTATTATGCAGAAAGTAAAACAGGTTATTGATAATTACTGGCCCACATTTAATAATTACTATAGGGTGATTTTCATGTAGTGTCTGGAAAATGCAACTTTCTAAAATTTTGAAAAAAGAAAAAACATCTAGAGGGTTTCAAAATTAATTCATATAGTTTGTGCCCCATCTGGAAACACTTATGCAGTTAAAGTGAAAACCATTTCAAATCTGTTTCTCCATCTTGTTTGTTGACTTGCCTTTTGGACAATAAAGTTAGAAACATCAAGATTTCCACAAAAGGTCTTAGTGTACTCGGATTGAATTATTATAAATCATAAGACAAAAGTCACATTTCCCTTTTCTGTAAATTTGTATTTAGTTTCATTAAATGTACCTATTTGTATATTTGAGTGTTTTACATTGACAGAGTAGCTTTCACAAAACATCATTGTTTAAGACATTTTTATTTCCCAAATATGACACTCACCCTTTTTTGGTATTTGAGTTACTCAGCAAGCTATCCATAGTGATAGGACAAAGCAAATTCACAGAGACAAACGGAAAAGGGAAAATCAGAAACTTTCCATAGGTTTTACAAAATATTTGGCATTTCAGATATGAATAGAAACTTCATAGAAAGCCTGAAAAATAACTATTGTTTTTAATAAAAATTTCTTTGTAGAGAGGATAGAATCATTTCATTTCCCAAAAGTATCTTCTTTCCAGATATCGTTTTGGGAATCACTCTGTCATTCTGCTTGAAGATTTTCTCTCACACCTCACCATCTTCTCTTTAGAAGTTAATCTCCTTGAAGTTTTTGATTTTTTGTATTTAAAAAAAATTTTTTTATGAGTTTGCAAGCCATTCTTTCCAACAAATCATACTAGTTTATGAATGGTACACCCTCGGGGGGAAAATATTAGGTATATATCTTCTGTTGCTACTTTGTCTTTTTGTTATAACTGAAGGAAGAATATAAAGGTGAAATTAAGCCCCTTTATCTTTTATTATTCAAAAGTCATAAACACATTTGTACGGTAATGAATGTAGAATTCAAGTTCTAAAATTAAAATCTGGTTCCTTTGGACGATGTAGGAATTTTGTGACCTTAATTCGTCAGTAACACAAATATTATTAGTTAACATAACTAAATTGGCAATGTTATCAAGTGGACTTAGGTAATTCATCAGTTAGTTGGAATAATGTTTTGTGTCCTTAGTTAACATAATATTAACATTTATTTTTGTTATGGTTATTATTTTTCTGATCCATCCCTTATCATTTTTATAAACTTTTGATTATTTATATGAAAGTAGCTGCCAAACAAGGAAATAATCCAGACTGTTTTCAGATTTTTTTTAAAGATTTTATTTATTTATTTGACAGAGAGAGAGCACAATGGGGAGGGGCAGAAGGAGAGGCAGAAGCAGACTCTCTGCTGAGCCAGGAGCCCAAAATGGGGCTCCATCCCAGGGCCCTGAGATCATGACCTGAGCCAAAGGCAGATGCTTAATGACTGAGCCACCCAGGTGCCCCTGTTTTCAAATTAAAAAAGGAAATAAGAAACATTGACCTTGTGTAAGAATTACATAAAAGATCCCACATTTCTCAAAACAATCAATCAAACAAAAAAAATTGACTTTCTCACTTTCATATATATATATTTTTTGCTTTCATATATATTATCTTAATTACTTATCATAAGAATCTGAAGCCTTATTTTATCTCTACGTGTATGAGGCTTTTGATACTCAAAAGGTTAAGTAGTTTGTTCAAGGTAATAATTGTGAAATTGGACTGACAAGGTTAAATCCATGCCTTTAAAAGGACTCTATGATTTACTCCTGAAGTCTTCTTCCATGCATAGTTTGGTCTCCATTGTCATAATTGTTTAACAGCTTGACATTTCGACATATCTTAAGATATTATGGTGTAACAACTTTCTCATTCTCCAGCTCTAATTTTATCTTTTACTTAAGATCTTAGAGTAGGTGATTTAAGAACCCGAGATTTAAGAGTCCCAAAGATTGTGTAATGGGCAGCATGATACAACTTTTAGGTTATAATTGAAATCCATTCTAGAAGGTGGGGATAATTTAAGAGAGATTCATTTATTTAGTCAACACATTAATTGTGCATCCACTCTATGGTAGACAATTTTGTAGGACCTGCGGATACATTGGTGATCAGAAGAGATAAAACAACTTATTCTCTTGGAATGTACCCTCTAGTGGGGGATACAGACAATCAACAAGCAACATTAACAAAATATATAGTGTAGATTAAGTGCTGATGAGAAAAATAATGCAAGGAAAGTAATAGAGAAAAAGAACAGGGAAAAGGTGTTCGCAATTTTTTAAATATGGTGACTCAAAAAAATGCTCTGTGAGAAGGTGACATTTGAATGAGGGACTGAAGGAGAGTAGCAAGTAAGCCATGCAGCTATCTTTTGAAAGGGCATTCCAGGCCAAAGGAACATCAAAGGCAAAGCCTCTGAGACTAGAATGTCTTCAGCATATTCACAGAATGGAGCAGGCCAACTAGGTGGAATGAACTGAATGAAGGAGAGAATAGGAAATGATATCACAGATATGCAGATGTTACAGTGCCTTGTAGACCCTTGAAAGACTTTGGTTTTTACTTTCTTTTTTTTTTAATTAACATATAATGTATTATTTGTTTCAGGGGTACAGGTCTGTGATTCATCAGTCTTATATAATACCCAGTGCTCATTACAACACATACCCTTCCCAATGTCCATCACTCAGTTACCCCATTCCCCCTCCCCCATTCCCTCCATCATCCTTCAGTTTGTTTCCTAAGATTAAGAGTCTCTTATGGTTTGTCTCTCTCTGGTTTCATCTTGTTTCATTTTTTCCTCTCTTCCCCTATGATCCTAAGTCAATCAGAGAAAGACAATTATCATATGATCTCACTGATAATGTGGAATTTAAGAAACAAGGGGAAGAGTGGTTTTTACTTTCATTGAAATGGAAAACATTGGATGCCTTTCATCAATGAGTCATATTACCTGAATTATATTTAAAAAGAATTTCTCTGCCCTGTTGAATATAGAGGGAAGGGGGGCAAGGGTCAAAGTGGGAAGATCAGTTAGGAGGCTATTAAAAAATGGGTGGCTCCAACCAATTTGGTGTAGTTGAGGTGATGAGCAACTGCCAGATTTAGAAGACAGGGCCTACAAGATTTCCTCAGGGATTCTTAATGAAAGAGAAGAATCAATATGACTCCTAAGTTTTTGGCAAGAATACCTCAAAGAGTGAAGTTGTTGTTTATTGAAATGGAATAACAGAGGGAAGAGAAGTTTTACTGGATGGTAGAGGGAGAAACAGGATATGATGAGGGGCTTATATAATATTTGATACCTTTTTTAACATCCAGTGGAGATTAAATGAATGCAGAGCTATACTGACATAGAGAATTCAGCTCTAAGGCATTTGGTCTAAGCAGAGGGGATTATTGCCATCATTCAAAAAGAAATATTTCTTAAGCATCTTTTTGTGTCAAGCCCAGTACTAGGTGCTGGCATATAACATTAATAAGATATAAAATTAATAAGGCCCATAATGGTATATAGTACATATTGTAGGTGATTAAGTAATATAGTGCAGTGCTCACAAACGTAGAACTTTGGAAATAAGAATACGTGTGATCCGTTATCACATTGTTACAACCATACCTAAGAGTTTCATTCAACTGGTCATCCTCTTGAAGGGTTTTTGTTGTTGTTGGTGGTGGTGGTGGTGGTGGTGGTGTTTTTCATGGCTTGGCCTCCTGGAATTTCTGTTATGGTGCACTGTTATAAAGAGGGCTATTCTCACAGCTCTTTTTGGCATTTAATATCCATTGTTCTATTCCTTTCATCTTATTTATAAAATTCAAGTGTTGAGTTGTGTTTGAAGGGTGCTGCTCTCGCAGTATAGTACACACAAGGTAGTTGGTGCTGATGTTTTCTGAGCTAGACGGTAATACCCGAAAGGCGAATTAATCAGTAGACTTTTGTGTTCTGTCTTTGAGTGTAATGTACTTTTTGTACTGATGTTTTGACATCTGGTGTTCTTCTCTTAATAACTCTGCATGGGGTTTTTGAAGGACTTATGAAGGCACTGAGTAAAGTAAATACATTTCTAATAATGCAACTACCCAGACAAAGGCAGGAATTTTTTGGTTTCTTCTTTTCTTTCTTTCTTTCTTTCTTTCTTTTTTTTTTTTTTGTTAGTGTTTTAGTTCTTTAGGATACATTTGAGAATGTGTTATACCTGCCATTTTTCCCATTATAGAAGACTGCTGTGCTGAACATTGGTGCTTGATACTCAATCACAGCATCTTTCCTTTGAGTCAAAGAAGAGAGCAAATAGCCCTCTGTTCAGGGAACCAGGTAGCACTAACCACTTTCCACTCTCAAACAGTAAAAGTAATTTAAGGTATCTGAGACCCAACACGACTTTAGTAATGTCCCCTGGAGAACAAAGCAGTTATAGCGAAATTTCATGTAGTTTTCTTTCATGATTTGAGCTCCTTCCGAGAAATATATCTAGAGTTATGCAGGAATATTTCAGAACTGTTTCACTGACAGTGTTCTAGCAGAGTTCTTTATCAAATAACTGTGAAGACTTACCTGGCGATTTGAGAAGACCTATGATTTAGGTTACAGCATAGTGACTGGCTTGTAAGAATTTCCATATTCAGAATAATCTTTGTATGAGTTTTGTATAAAGCAGAAAAGTATGAAGTTTGAATAAAAACAAACAACACTAGAAAACCTGGATATTTATGTATTTTTTTTTTAAAGATTTTATTTATTCATTTGACAGAGATAGATACAGCGAGAGAGGAAACACAAGCAGGGGGAGTGGGAGAGGGAGAAGCAGGCTTCCCTCAGAACGAGGAGCCTGATGCGGGGTTCGATCCCAGGACCCTGGGATCATGACCTGAGCCGAAGGCAGACGCTTAACGACTGAGCCACCCAGGCACCCCTGGATATTTATGTATTTTTAAAGTGAGCTAACAGTGTGGAAGACAATTAAATGTAGTAATTTCCATCCTAAAATAAAAATCAGTGTGTATGATCTACACAGCTGAAAAAGATGTCAATTAGAAACACATTGCTTTGTTTTCAACTAAAAAATTCCCCATGCTTATGTTACACTTTTACTACTTAAGCATATATCCATAAAAATCAATGTCATTGTTTTGTGTTTTTTAAAATTTTGTATAAATGACATTATACCATATAGGTCCTTTGCCACTTACACTTTTAAAAAATCTAATACTAGGTTTTTGAGAAGTATCCATGTTTGTGACTATAAATTTAGATCACTGCTTTTCTATTACTCTTCAGAATATCATTTCTATAAATCAACCATTATTTATTTGTTCCCCTACTTATGGAAATTAGGTCTTCAGGGCTTTTCAAGAAACCTACAAAGAAAAGAAGCATTGATAGTCATAGACAGTTTCTCAACTGTGCTCCAACATCTTGGCATACTGATATGTTGGGCCACTATAAATTCTAATGCTTCACAGAAGTGGTTTTGGGTAGAGGCAAACTACCATAGGGAAGGAATAGAGTTTGGAATCTTAGAACAAGGACAGAAATGAGATAGTACACAGAACAAGGTACATGAAAGGAATGGAACTCACAGGACTATTTTAACAGAGCCCCCCAAAAATCCAGTTTTAGTACAGAAGCTTTTATGAGCTTTTTCTTTTTATTAGCCCTATCTGTTTTATGCTGCTATCGGGGATAGTAATACTGAATGCTTATTTTCCATCTGTGTATAACAGGCTCTATTCATGCAAAACCCTTCAAAGATCAAACTTCCTGATCTCCTTAAGCCATTCAATATGAATATAAATCCAGTGAATATCCTCATTCTTTTAGATCTTCCACTAAATAAATGGTATGCATATGTGGCTGTTCATCAGAATTAACTGGGAATCTTTATAAAAATGCATACTTTTATGAACTCAACCTTGGAAATTCTGATAAAGAACTTAAATGACAGAACAATTGTATTTTTTTATTAAAAAGTCCCTTGGTAATTTAAAAAGCATTTTAGTTGAGACACCACTTCCCTAAGTGTATAACTTAATTTTTTAGAGTATTCCTTAGTGCAAGTTGTCAAAAAAAAAAATAGCCTATAAAAGTGATATGAGTTGAAAAAATAAAGCTTTTTCCTGAAATCGTAGGCCAGAATTATGTTGATTTGCTTCAACTATTTGTATCCTGAAAATACATATAACCAAGAAAAGTGCAAACACTATTGTTATCCCTGAATATCAAACTGATTTACACCTCAGGGAGAATATTAAATGCTTTACCTATGACCTAGAAAACCCAAATAATTAAATTATCTTATTCACTGTGTGTGCATAGGATATGTAGTACATTATGAAAATCACGCTCGGTGAATCCAGGTCCTCATAAGACTTCACAATTTGTTATGCATAATTGCAACTTATGGCTTTTCTGTTGTATTTCCAGCACAGTGATGCAGTCCATGACCTTCTTCTGGATGTGATCACGTGGGTTGGAATTTTGCTGTCACTTGTTTGTCTCCTGATTTGCATCTTCACATTTTGCTTTTTCCGCGGGCTCCAGAGTGACCGTAATACCATCCATAAGAACCTCTGCATCAGCCTTTTTGTAGCTGAACTGCTCTTCCTGATCGGGATCAACCGAACTGACCAACCAGTAAGCAACTTACACTGATAATAGGAAAAAATGTCTCCATTTCCAGCTTTCCAGTACTTGAAATATTCTTGTTTGAAAGTACCCTCTCTTCCAGTTGTCTAAGATAGTTATTAATTTTCAGATCTTGTTCCATTTTCCCTTTTTTTTTAACCCCATTATTGTAAAGAAGCAGTGAATGTTAGGGATGTATGACTGTCTATTTCTTGAGAAATTCTGTTCATAACCTTGCCTTTCTCAAGAACCGTGTCTCCTCATTAGTTTGTGTGTGTGTGTTTTGTTTTGTTTTTAAGATTTTATTTATTTGAGAGAGAGAGAACAGCAAGGGAGGGAACACAAGCAGGGGGAGTGGGAGAGGGAGAAGCAGGCTTCCCGCCGAGCAGAGAACCCGATGCGGGGCTCAATCCCAGGACGCTGGGATCATGACCTGAGCCGAAGGCAGACGCTTAACGACTGAGCCACCCAGGTGCCCCATGTTTTGCTTTGCTTTTATCAGAACAGAATATTGAGGAAAGTTAAGTAAAATCATTTGGGGAATGGAAAGGTGTCTTTCCTAATATATATAACTGTCATTTTTCAAAGTTTATCACAGGCTTTTTTTTTTAAAGTCTATTTATTTTTTTAGTAATCTCTATACTCAAAGTGGGGCTCAAACCCATGACCCCAAGATCAAGAGTTGCATGCTTTTCCTACTTAGCCAGCCAGGTTCCCTATCATATACTTAAAAAAAAAAAAAAAAAACAGTTTATATCATATTTAGAACATCTAAAGTGAGTTTTTTGAATTGACATATTTGGAAAATAGTTCAAACGATAGGTCATTTTTAGAATTTATAAACTCTTCCCAAATTTTGTTTGACACATTATATTTGCACAAGTTCTGTTTACATCTATAATGTCAGCTTTGTACTTTACTACAAACTATGTTTAGTCATATCAGAAAATAAAGAAGAGGAGGAACGGAAGGAAGTAGGGGAAGAAAGGCAGGAAAAGAGGCAGCACTAACCAACTGCTTTTGGTAAAACCAAACAGAAAATATGAGTAACAGATAGTATCTAATTACTCAACAGACTCTACGCCTACTTATACTTTTTGTGAGGCCCGCTCTATTGACTTAAGATTCATAGTCCATGGTCGGTCTCATGACTAAAACTATAATTGAAAAGAAAACTTCCATTTTTTAGAAGACATGTAGGCATAATAAATAATTCATTCACTTAATGCTGTTCTCTGGTATGTGTCCATAAGTATGGAGTACTTTACAATAAAAATGCAGTTGGATTCATGTTTGTGATTACACATTCATGATTAATGGCTGTAAAGGGTACAATTATGGTGATTATACTTTTAATTGGTTATCATATACAAATGTGACAGCTTTTCCCATAAATGCATACATATGAATAAGCAATCAAAGAGCACATTTCTTTTCCCAAAAAAGTAAAGCCTTCTGATAACAAAAATTAATAGTTGAAGTTCTAACTCTAAAAAACAAGAAATGGAAAACTGTGTTATTTTCCAAGAAGAAATCATTTCATTCTCTTGTTAACCTGCAATTCAAAAGCTGTGTGATTTCTTTTCATTTAGAAACCGTATTCTTACTTTTGTTTCCTGATATACATATGGTATGATAAATTTTACCACATGTTTCGTACTGCACAAAACTAACTTCTGACAAGTAGCATAGAGAACAAAGATTGATATGAAAGGTTGGAGTAGAGTGCATCTTAGCTCAACTTGTCTTTCTTTTTGTTCCTGGATAGGTGTCCTCTTCCTGACTCTTAGGTGGTGGTTAGGCTCTGCTTTCTCTCTAGCCTGCTGACATTGGACATTCTCATCTCCCTTCATTGTCATCTCTCCCACTCAAGGAAACTGACCTGCCCTTTGTCTCTTTCTCAAGGATCACACTCATCATTGAATCCATTATAATCTGATAATGTCTATAAATTTGTTGCCCTTTTCTAGTAGGAGATACAGATTTTAGTTAGGATTTCTTTTTTTTTAAGATTTACTTATTTAGTTGAGAGAGAGAGAGCGTGCACATGGGGGGGCGGGTAAAGGCAGAGGGAGAGGGAGAGATCCTAAGCAGACTCCATGCTGAGCATGGAGACCCACCAGGCTTGATCCTACAATCCCCGAGACCACGACCTGAGCTGAAACCAAGAGTCAGAAGCCTAACTGACTGCTCCACCCACACGCCCCTAGGATTTCTTAAATAAAAAATAATGACCCCCACTTCCCCCCAAGGAGTGAGAATTTCAGAACTGACATAAGAAAATTAATATATGGTCAGATGAAACTTGTAGTGCCTTAGAGAATATGCCAAATTAAGGACAGGCTGCCTTTTTTGACCAAGCTTGTCTAGCGCAACATTTCTTACAATAACAGAAAAATGAGAGAAAGAAAGCACTCTGGAACATTTTATTTTATTTTATTTTATTTTAACCAGACCTACTTTTATACTTTGCAGCATGAACTTCCCAATGCCATCTTAAATCCTTTCTGAAATCAGGCAGGGAAGAAGTAAACCAGCAAATAGTAATAACGAAGTAATGACCCCATCACAAAATACTGTAATTATTACATTTTTTAACTTTAAGAGCTTTTATTCTCCTTGGTTTTAATGTTTCTTTTTCATTTACAGTTGAATAACTTAATGATAGAACACACATGATTATGGCCAAGAAAAATAATGCATGAGATACTGTTTTTAAAACTTTAGACTAATTTCTGTAATAAGAAAAAATTAATAAAAAATAATAATGTTTCCTTATTATCATCCTATGCTGTCATCTCTAAGCTATTATTAATAAAATGTTAAATGTGGTTTTAATATCTGAATTGTAAGAATCTTGTCTAGATTATTCTTTTGCAGACCTCTTATGTTACCGCAGTCTTGATAAATGTTTATTTTGATGTTATGGTAGTTGAGAATATTTCGTTTGGTTGTTACTGGAGTCCTTTGTTCCCTTCCCTAGATTGCCTGTGCCGTTTTCGCTGCCCTCTTACATTTCTTCTTCCTGGCCGCCTTCACCTGGATGTTCCTGGAGGGAGTGCAGCTCTACATCATGCTGGTGGAGGTTTTCGAGAGCGAGCATTCCCGGAGGAAATACTTCTACCTAGTGGGCTACGGGATGCCCGCACTCATCGTGGCTGTGTCAGCCGCGGTAGACTATAGGAGTTACGGAACAGATAAAGTGTGAGTTTATCATTTCTTTTCTCTTTTTCCCTCTCTTTTGAAATCTAGTTGAAATAAATGCTTTGGATTTTCTTGGAAGCTAAGGTCTTTATAATACCTCCCAGCAAGAAATGATTGAACTGGAGAAGCAACTGGGGATAATTCAATTCATGGTTATACTTTTGTTATGATATAGAAAGAGAAGAAAAATCCTGAGATTCAGTAGGATGCTGTTTAAAACAGCTTAATTTTCCCACAGCTACATCAGAGCCTTGAGTAATTATAAGAAGATGAGTGCTTTAATATCTTTCAGAGCATTGAGACATTTGTCAAATGAAGAACTAGCTATGTCAGAAAGTGTGTATTCAGAGGACAGTGCAGTCCCTGATATTAATGGCTTCTCTTCTTCCTGACCTGTCAGTTCTAGTCACTGGAAAGAAATTTATATCATTAACAGAAAGAAAAACAATAGGAGCAGGGGCAGCTTGTTATTCCCCCTCCCCTTTTTTTCCTAGGTGGGTATTGGGTTGTAGTGATGAATGTTATTTTCACTATACACTCAGATTGGTGAAACATACATGAAGTGATGTCCAGCATACTGGAAAGGAATTCAGTGAAAAATATTTTTGTAATCCACATCAATATAACAGTTGGCATCCTGAGAATGAATGAAAGTTTCAATAGAAAAAGATTAGAAAGAAGACCAAGATAGAGTTCCGATGAATGCCCACATTTAGGACATAGTTTGAGGTGGGGAAATAAAAATAAGGACAGACAAGAGACTTAAAAGAGAATGAGAGCCTTAAAAGAGAATGAGAAGGCCATTTCAAGATGGTGTTTCAGAACACCATCTGCGGTGTTCTATATCAAAGATAATTCAAGTAGGATAAGCACTGAGGAAAAATTATTTGTCCTTTGCAACAATTATTCTGACAGTGCTGGAAGCAGAAGCCAAATTGGAAGTTTCAAAGAAATAAGTCAATAGCAAGAAAGTAGAGTCTTAAAGTATTACCTATACCCTGAAAAAGTTTGATTGAGAAATAGTGAAAAGATTAACTTGTGGTTACAGTAATGAAGAAGAATTTTTAAAAATGAAGTCCAAAAAATGTCTAGGGGTGGGAAGAATCAGTGTGATAGGAGGAGATTAACAGAGGGAAAATATCTTATGCCTCATTTGTATGTAATATATAGAGAGGCTGAATGAAAGTGAAAGGTCCTAAAGGGATAGAAAGGCATAAGATTATACATAAGATTAAGAAAACCTTGATTTGGGGTGCCTGGGTGGCTCAGTCGTTAAGCGTCTGCCTTCGGCTCAGGTCATGATCCCAGGGTCCTGGGATCGAGCCCCGCATCGGGCTCCCTGCTCCGCGGGAAGCCTGCTTCTCCTTCTCCCACTCCCCCTGCTTGTGTTCCCCCTCTCTCTCTCTGTCAAATAAATAAATAAAATCTTTAAAAATAAAAAAAAAAAAATAAAAAAATAAAAAAAAAAAAAAAAAAAAAGAAAACCTTGATTTAATACAGGAAGTGGCTTTGCAATTCACCTAGCCCAAGACATTAATTTTACAGATGAAAAAATTAAGGACCAGGTAAATTAATTGCCTTGCCCGTGGTTATAGAGCTAGATAGTGGCAGATGTGTGATAAAATAAATCAGATTTATTTCCACTAAACTAGGAATGGTTTTGGAAAAGTAAAATGACCCCTCTCTTCTGAGATGAGTGTGAAGGAAAGAACAGATAAGATGAATTTCAAAGTGGAACCACTTTTCCATCAAGTAGAAGAAGCTGACTTTTGCTGTGTGAGTAGGCGAGGTCACGTTGAGAGGACAGGAAATTTGAAAAGTCTTGAAATGAGCACTATGGAAAATGTGTTAAGGAGTCAATTAGACATTAATAAAAAGATTTCCAAGCAGTAGTGAAAGCTCAGATGAGGTTAGATAACATCAATTTGTACAAAAGTTAATAAGCCAAATTTCATGACTTTCCACCAGCAATCAGCAGCCTGAATATGCTGGCAATAAAGCAGCTCACTTCCCAGAAGAGAGGATTCATAAGGAGGGAAGACAAGCAGAAGCATTATTCGGAGCATAAAGTAGAATATGTGTTGGTTCAGAGGCACCAACAATACGGTTGAAAGAAGACCATCTCACTTCTGTTGAATTTTTCTTTCTTTTTTTTTTTAAAGATTTTTTATTTATTTGAGAGAGAGAGAATGAGAGAGAGCGAGTACATGAGAGGGGGGAGGGTCAGAGGGAGAAGCAGACTCCCCGCTGAGCAGGGAGCCCGATGCGGGACTCGATCCAGGGACTCCAGGATCATGACCTGAGCCGAAGGCAGTCGCTTAACCAACTGAGCCACCCAGGCGCCCGAATTTTTCTTTCTTTAGTACAGGAAAGGCTATAAAAGGCCATTTGTCTAAACATAACTAATAGTAATTATTTTTTAATCCAACCTTTATGAATTGTGGTCAAATCTGAGTTCATTTTGTGGATCCCAGTGACAACTTTGGAAAGAATTAGGATTAGATGAAAACATTAAAATGCTTGCTTCTAAGGACCTCTGAGGTGAGGGGAAATTAGGTAGATCAGACTTTTTTTAAAAAATAATACCTTTACTGATATAATTCACATACCATAAAATTCACTCTTTTAGAGTGTATACTTCAGTAGTTTTTAGTACATTCACAGTGTTATGCACCCATCACCACCACCTCATTTTAAAACCTTTTCATCACCTGAAAAAGAAACCCACTAGCAGTCATTCCCCTTAGGTCATAGGATTTTACATTTTAATTAATGCATATCCCTTCTAAGATATCAAATTGAGTGATATAGTGATTTGTGACCTTCTACTATTCAAATATTGTTCTTAAGAAATTCCATTTTGCTCTCTTGCAGCCCCTGATTTGCTTTTACATGTTGTTGTTTTTATCTTTTTAGATATTTGCAAATTTTCCTGTTCCTAAACTGACTCAAACTCACTTGCTTTGCGTTTTAATCATTTATTTTGAGACCAATGTCATTTTCTGGATAGTAGGGATCTATCTTTTCTTAGAATCAATAATATGTAAGTCTCTTGTGACTGTTCAAGCTTTGGCCATCATTGCTTTAATTTCCTGCACCAAAACTGAAGCTCTCATTTACTGACATTATTACTGTGTGGGAATAGAGGCTAATTTACTTCCCAGGCACCGTTTTAAAATAAGCCTTCATAATAGTTCAGTTCCACAATTATGATATTTCCCAACACAAAGAGCAGCAAAGCCGATATAGAGAAAAGGGAAGATAGATGAAAGAGGGAGAGAAAAGAATAAGGAACATTGCTTTAAAATTCTATCACAGGCAGACACAGAGTGTTTAGTGTCTCATTTGTACATTGTAAATAAATCGTCTGCAGAGGAACCTTCCAGAATACATGGGAAAAATGTTTAACTTCTACCAATTGGGAACACGTCCAATCCAGGGTCTGTTTTGCCCATTGAAGAAGCAGGTGTGGAAAAAGAAACATCATTCAGGCATTTGTATTTACTTGAGAAGCTGAAATGAACAGATCATGTTTTCCATCAGGAGTTTAATCAAGATATCTTCTCAAAGAAAAATATAAACAATGAATTTTTACACAACTCGAAGGATTTCTGCATGTAGAATTATATACCTTGTTCCTTATTATCAAATCTGTCTTTGTTGTTCTGGTTTCTATTACTATCGTCGATTGCTTTTATTTGACTGTCGATGGCATTCCTGACTGCCTGTTCATCTCATGACTTTTTCTCATGTAAATCTATCTCAAATTGTGCTGTTGTTTTTTTGTTTGTTTGTTTGCCAGTGTTACCTTCTTATACGCTACATTGATGTTTTTAATACAAATATATAAAGTCCACAGTCTTAAATAAACTGGAATTAGCCAGAATTCAGGGAGACACATATTTTCAGCCCTTTTCTGTAAATTCTTATTAAGCTCAATACAATGAATTTTTATGTCTCAGAAATTTATTTCACTTATTTTTGGAACTTTGTTATTAAATTTTTACTTCAGTTTCAACCACTCAGAGTACATCTAGAATAAACCATTGAATACATATTATACTAATCCAAATAATAATAAACATTCTTCCCTTTTCTTTCCTCTTAATGTATCTAATTATATTTTATTATACTGACAATGAGGTTTTATCGCTGAAACCTTTAACAACAGTAATAATAATAGCTTACAATTCTAAAAAGCAGAGATTCATATCAATGGTAGGAGATAAAATTAGAAATAAAATTAGTTTTGTAGGTTAGATAACTGTTATTTTGATACAGATAGTGGTAACTATCATATTCCATCTGACTGGTGGATTATGATGTGTTTTTCTATGAAATTTTAGGGTTGTTGAACTGATTATTATGTACAGAACACATACACACAAAGCACACATAATTTGATTTTGAGAAGTTGCTTAGTTTGCCATCAATTTGCAAGGCTTGTAAGAGAATTTTATTATTATTTTTTGATGTGTTTAATCAAATCTTTTTATCTGTACTGACATTATCTCGAGAATGTATTTAGAATTACATTTAGTCACAATAATTGGACATTTAAAAAATTAGATTAAAAGACCAGTACAATCATAAAAAAACAAACAAACAAAAAAAAAAACAACTCTCAGCTAGTGGACTGCAGTTCTAAACTGCACTGTTAACAATGGGCGTTTATTCAATTTTATCTCTGTTTTTTTTTATCTTCCCTTAGTCTCTCTTATACTCTTATTCATATGCACATTCAGTGAAGCCATCCAATAAATGATACTGTCAGAAGATAAAAGCTGGCATTGACTTAGCAATAATTTAAACATGGCTGATTTAGAAATTCTGTGCTAGATACTTTTATTTTATGACCTGAAACTAATTAGTTCATGTAAACTTTAATTACCTCAATATTATCAAAAAAATGCAAACCGTTTTAACAGTTAATTTTTATTTAAAGAGAACATCACATTTATAGTTTATACCGCTTTCCTCACAATCCAAGTATACAATGGAAAAAAGAGTGGTTAATGTGATGGGTAGATTGGAAAAGGAGTGGGAGCAGGTTCCAGAAGGAAGGAGGGCTCTGGAAAGGAGTGAAGCCTGAGGAATAGCCCAAGACTTAAAATATGGGCTTGAAAATTTGTAAGGGGTTTCCAAAAGATGTCAATTAGGTCATAAACAGTTATAATGAATCAGAACATCCTTGAGTACTAGAAGCATAACCAAGGTCTTAAAAATAATTGAAATCAAATTTTATGATCTGTAAATTATTGTAAGTCATCTATTAAGTCGTATTTGTCTCCCTAGCTCACTAGTTTAAGGACAACTCTAAAAGAGGTAGGATCTCCTCTGCTAGTTAAAAGCCATCCCCTGCCCCCACCCCCAGTTTCTTATTTTCACTTCATTATTCAACCAATATAATCATTTGGGTAGAAAAGTGATTATTGATTCTTTAACATACCAGATTATAGTATTATTCAAGAAAGAGCTGAGCCAAAGAACATTGAACCTGATGAGGGCACCTGGCTGGCTCAGTCAGTAGAGCATGAGACTCTTGATCTTGGGGCCATGAATTCCAGCCCCACATTGGGGGTGGAATTTACTTAAACAGACAAACAAACAAAACACATTGAACTTGATAGTATCTACAAGTTATATGCACAGCATGTTTATTTAGTATGTTTCACAATTTCGAAGCACTTCAACCCACTCACAGGAAATTATATATTAATTTGGAGTAGTTCTCCAAGCATATTATTATATGTTATAAAATATTCCCACTTATAACATTTCATTGATATGAAGCATCCACCTTACTGAACATGTAATTACCTTGATTTTAGGTTGACCAATGGGAAATAGGATAGATAATGAAGAAGTATTTTTCACTAACATATATCAAGACGATTATTCACTATGTGTGTGAGGAATACTGTGTGTCTATATGTTATTTTATTAAAGGCCAAGAGCATGATTTATGTGTATGTGTATTAGAGATTGACGGCTTATTGTGTCATCATTTCATCACTTGGGAACCCTATGATTGGGCATAAAATTATCATAATATATAAGAATTTGGGGTTGAGAATAATCTTTTCTGTTAAGGAGTTGGCCATACCAGAACTATTTAAGAGAACATCTGGATTGCTGTCCTGTTATTTACAAAATGTGGTTAAATGTTGGCCCTGAAGTTGAATGTTGGTCTTAAGTTCTTATTGGAACCAAAGAAATATGATAACTTCCACATCTAGACATCACTTTGTATCATAACTCCACCCACTAGAAGTTTACAGTAAAAAAAGACAGATAATAACATATGTTGATGAAGATGTGGACGAATTAGAATCCCCACATATTCCTAGTGGCAATGTAAAATTGTGTAGCTAGCTACTTTGGGAAACAGTATGACAGATATTCAAAATGCTAATCATAGTTATTATATGACCCAGTAATTCTAGGTATTTACCCAAGAAAAATGAAAATCTAGGTTCGTTCAAAAACTTGTATATGAGTGTTATTATTTATATTATCCAAAAAGTGGAAACACTTTCTCCAACATTTGATGAAAAGATAAACAAAATGTGGTATATCTGTATGATAGAACATTATTTGGAAATGAAAATGAATGAAGTATTGATGCATGCTACAGGATGATCATACCATAAAAACATCATGTTAAATGAAATAATCCAGTCATAAAACACTGTACATTGTATGATCCCATTTATATAAAACATCCAGAGCAGGTAGACCTTTAGAGAGAAAATTATAGTGGTTCCTAGGACTGGGGAGTGGGTAGGGAAGCCATTGTGAGTGAATTTGGTAGAGACAGTGAGGAGTGACTTTAGGTGGGTACAAGGTTTCATTTCGGTGCCATGAAAATATTCTAAAGTTAGATTGTGGTGATAATTTTACAACTTTTAAATAGACTAAAAACATCGAATTGTATATTTAAATGGATGATTTATAATATATTATATTGCAATAAAGCTGCTTAAAAATACTAAAATTTTTACTAACTTACCAAGAGATGACTTTATATTTTAAAAGATTGAATATTTTTACTTGAGACATGTTTCAACAATCTATGCTTTCTGTACAGCATATAAATTTCTCATCTACTCATTGAGAATTTATAAATTTCAGCAAAACTAGAACTTTCATTTATTCTGTAAC
Source organism: Halichoerus grypus (assembly GCF_964656455.1). NCBI lineage: Eukaryota > Metazoa > Chordata > Mammalia > Carnivora > Phocidae > Halichoerus > Halichoerus grypus. The sequence continues at coordinate 49,328,209 of NC_135714.1, forward strand.
TCATTGTTTTCTTTGAGAAACACATAGTAGCGCCAGGAACTTCGGAGTCAGGTAGACTAGGATAAAATTTGGCTCAACTAATTATCAGTCATGTGGCTATGGGCAAGTCACTTAGTTTTCCTGAGTTTCATTTTCCAATCTATAATGTGGCAGTTATTATGTAAACACCTTGCAAAACTATTACAAAGTTTGAGAATATGTATTTTTGCGTATGTGAGTAAATACATATGTATATATGTCTGTGCATATGTATGTATATATATTTAAGCAAGCATATGTATAAAGTCTCTGGCATATATAAACATTTATTAAATTAGAACTATTATTATTATTGGTACTCTTATTTGGCTGATCCAAATGAAGGAGTACAAACTTTATGATTAGCAACATTGTTTTAGTTGTAAAATAAGTTGTATTAAAAGCATCCATTTATAGAGTTCTGTTTACAGTTCTTGTGCTGCTGCCTCTATTAATTTAAGCAACGTGGGACTGTGGGAATTATTCCAACATTTAGTATTAATAAATTAAAACAGATAGTGCTTTTCTAACCCTTGTAGTCCACCATAAAAAATGTAGGATGTATTTTGCTGAAGAAATAATGAAAAACTTAGTTTTTAAGAAAATAACATATTGGGGACATGAAGACAACATAACCTGCATTTTATGTATGAGATCTAGTTTTGAATTCTAAGATCCAAAACTGTAGCTGAACCACAAATGCTAGTCTTGACTACCACGGGTCACAATCCATTCCCGCATCGCTCTGCCAATATTTTTTCCAGTTCATGTACTTGCTCACAAAGTATTTCAAGATTAGATGCATGAGTGTGCTGTGATGAAAATGGCATTAAAAGAACCTAACAGACATATTACGCAGTAAGCTTAGAACTGGAGTTACTATGCCTGAAGTATATATTTGTCCCTTTTCCTCTTCTCTTCCTTTTTTTTTTTTGCCCCAGTTCTCTTTATTCCTTTTTTTCTCTCTCAATCTTCCCAGATATATGTAGTAGAATTATAAAGAGATCTGCATATGTTACAGAGAAAAAAAAGATTATATATTATATAAACACTCATAAACAACCTGATATAATTAAGCCTTGTAAATTTTATGGTCTAATAGTAGCCAAAGATTGTTTACAGGCTACATTGAATACTCACCAAGGATGGCTCCATCTGAGATTTAGGGTCCTGTAGAAAATGAAGCAAACACCATTGTGAACTTATGTTATTTCAAAAAACTGGTGAATAGTCAGATGTCTACTTTGATAAGAGCGAATTAAATAGGCGACAAAAATACAATGTCCCAAAGCATTTTAATGACACTATATTAAACATGCTAACTTAGAATAAGAAACTACACTCTGGTAATGTTACTGTCATCTAAAAGCTTTGTAAAACATAGGTTTTAAATGGCATTTATTTATGTTGGGTAATTGGTTTACCATTTTTCTAAATACAGAATCATACATTTTTAAAATGACTGATGAAAATAAAGTGGTGAGTAATTTAATAGTAGAAGAGAATAAGCTTTAGAAGTACGGTTTTCGGTTGTCCTGTTTTGAGAAATTAAGTTGTTTCATTATTTTATTTTTCTCTTTTCTGAGTAAACATGAATGTGGTACTTGCTGGATTGGTAACAGATATTTTTGAGGAAGACTGATCCAGATATCAGCATGTTATTATTTAATATGCAATAATGTTTCTTAGATTTTGGAAGACAATAATTCTGGAAGAGAATAATATGTCCTTCTGGATTAGCACCAGTTCTTTTTTCTTTAAGATTTTATTTATTTATTTTACAGAGAGAGAGAGAACAAGCAGGGGGAGCAGCAGAGGGAGAGGGAGAAGCAGGCTCCCCGTTGAGCAGGGAGCCCGATGCCAGGGAGTAAATACATATGTATCCCCCAAGAACCTGGGATCACGACCTGAGCCGAAGACGGACGCTTAACCGACTGAGCCACCCAGGCACCCCTCACCAGTTCTTTAGAATATTAAATTAATGTCGTAAGACTTTATCAAATATATAACATTATATGTTGCTTTTACGATTTGAAAAAAAATGCTACAAAAAGAGAATTTTTGTGACATCTTTGTATTTAGGCAGATGAGAAAAAAAAGTCAAGCCTTATGATATATGACAAGTACTCCTTTGAATTCCGAAATATGTCTGGTCTTTTAAGATTTTTCAGTATTACTTCAAATAAGCATGTAGTAAGGTTAGAAAGTACTTGTTTTTCAACTGCAAGTCATCTCTTTTGTTACAGTACTGCTATAAACATACTTTATAAATTATATTCATATGACTTTCATTAAAAAAAGAAATTGACATATCTTAAATATTAACAAGAATGGTATATTAAAATTAATGATCTCACAAATTAAATGTTGCTTAGTGGATAAAGGCAATTTTCAGATAAATTATATTCTTCAATAGCAGGTCTGTCTGGCCATTTGCAAGCTGGACTTTACTGGGCTTAGTGTAATAAGTTGTTCTCTAGCATTTGTCTCCTCTTAACTAGTACATTTTCACTATATCCAACTGACATTGAATGGCCTAGACTTCTAGAATACCATGATGTGGGATATATATGCCCAAGCATATAATGAACACCCCACATAATATTCTGCTTTACCTTCAAGCCAGGGTGAATTCTTCCAACATTGGCACAGGGAACTCATGGCAGGAATCATGCAAACTTTTAAGGTAGTTAATGAGAAAGAGAGGAACTATAGAAAGCTCTGAGAAAGCCAGCATGTGGCCAAAAACAACAGCAGGTATGGCCATATGGCAATCGAATTAGAAAAGGGATTTTGCCACACTGCCTTCCAGAAGATAGTCAAGCCCAGGCAGCTCTCATGAAGGGATGATTTACTCGGTACATTTTAAGTGTTTCATATTGCCTCTTACACTGTTCAATTCCAAAGGGAATTTAAATCTATTATACCAAATAGATATTGAAGCGTTTTCTTAAAAAATAAAAAAAATAATAACTTCTAAAGTAATTTCAGTTCCACATTTAAAGATCACTGTGCCAAAAGCATGTTTATTTCCAACTAAGCATTTGCTGAAACTGTTTTCAAAAAAGTAAAGCTTTGTAAGGCTAAAATTTAATAACATTATTTTATTTTAAGGTGAGATTATTTAACATTTTAAAATCCCCTACCTAGTCTAAGGTACTCTGTAATAATATAATTTAAATTATTTGTATAAGAAGCACTTAACCTGTAGAATAACATTTTTCAGAAGAAGCACATTTTCCTTTAAAAAGAATTTGCTGAAAATGTGTTTTACTTCTCAGATTAGCTCTTAAAAACTTGTTTGACCTACAAAGGAACAGGGGCTATACTAGGAACAGTCATTTTAAAATTTATTATTAGTATTCTATCATGTTATAATTTCAGCAGAATTCTTGGAGTGTGTGTGTGTGTGTTTGCATGCACACGCATGTGTGTTTAATCTGGTAAAATGTCCATGCTTTGTCTTTTATTGTTCTTATCTTGAGGGAAAATACTGTCTTTGTTGAGAACAAGAGAGACTCACGAACATTCCCCTGCTCTGGTCTTCCCCCCTCCACACATACACACACCTTTATTAGGATGATAACAAGCTAGCCTATTGTCAGCATGAAGATAATGTTCATATTTCAAACTTGAATTTTCTAATTTGTTTCTGCTTATTGGCAGCACCATACTTTTATTATCCATGACCACATTTTTGGAACAGACCAATGAGAAGATAACTACTCAAACTAGTAGCTAATAGTTTAAGTATGGATTTCTTCCCTAATAACACTTTTTCAAATAGGATTATTATGTTTATCTTGAATAAAATCATCTATGTAAAAAATGTGAACTTGTAATCAGTTTCTTTTTGGAGTACAAATATTATATTTCTATTGAAATTAGTTTGCGTATACTCAGGAGAAGAAAGTCAGATTTTGTTGTTTTAAAATTGTTTTTTTTCAGGATATATGGTTATTTTTGTTTTGCCTAAGAATCTAGATTTTAACCTTTTTTAAAAAAATTAAGTTACAGAAAAGAAAAAGAAAAACATAATAAACATCACTGCCTCTATCACTCAGATGTTAAGCTATTGCATTTTGGCATGTTGCTTCCAGTAATTATTAAAATAAAACATATAGTTAAGCCCTTTCAATTTTAGTTTTAGTTTTAGTCCCTTTCAATTAAAAAAAATTACATATGTGTATCTATCAATAATATGAGTATTATTTTAAATACACAGCTTGAACAGCTATGAATGCTGACCCCCATGCAGTCCAAAAATCTCCATTTAACTTTGGATCCCCAGCCAAAACTTAACTACTAATAGCTTACCATTGATCAGACAGAAGCATTACCAATAATATCAAAGGTTGATTAGCATATATTTTGTATGTTATATATAATATATACTGTGTCCTTACACTAAAATAAGCTAGAGAAAACAAAATATTATTAGGAAAATCCGGGTCATCTGAGTGGCTCAGTCTGTCAAGCGTCTGCCTTTGGCTCAGGTCGTGATCCGGGGGTCCTGGGATAGAGCCTTGTGTCGTTGGGCTCCTTGCTCAGTGGGGAGCCTGCTTCTCACTCTCCCTCTGCCCACTCCCTCGTGCTCTCTCTCTCTCTCACTCTTCTCTCTCTCTCAAATAAGTAAATCAAATCTTTAAAAAAAAAGAAAAGAAAAAATCCTAAGGAAGAGAAAATATACTTCCCGTACTGTACTGTATTTATTGGGAAAAAACCCACATATAAGTGTACCCATACCGTTCAAACCCGTGTGGTTCAAAGGTATAGGGCATAGATGCTTCATGTTACTTTTTCACTAACTTTGTTATCGTGATCTATCCTATTGACATATAAAAATCCACCTCCTCCCTTTTAACTGTTTTACAACATTTCATCATATGAAAACATTTTATTGACCCATTCCTCTACTGATGGACATTGATAAGTTCCTTTCTTCATAGCGTCTCTGGTATTCCATTCATTCTGAGGTTTAAGTAACGTTTTCATAATAATCAAGAGGTATTTACATACTTCGGATTCGCAGTTTTAGGCCACTTAGCAAAACCACTCTTGACGATTTTCCACTGGAGATGTTTTCTTTTTACTTATGCCTCAAATATAGCAAAATGGCAAATAATTCAAGATATGAGTTTTAACATCAAATGTGATTTGTTCAAAATTTACATTAATCTTGTTCATAACTAGTCACTTCCATTTTGTCTTCCTGTCATCCTGAAGAATGAAAATGTAATTTCCCAGAGGCTTTAAGAATTGGGGGACTATTAAATGTAACTGAAATTAAGTGATTAATAATTTACTTTTGGGTCATGAATCAACTTCACGGGATGCTCAGGATCATTTGCAATCCTGGAAGCACTGGGAGTAACAATGCACTTTGTTAAGACTCAAGAACTCTCAAAGGTTGGCTGCCCAACCTAATTAAACTTCAATCTTCTGATACCAAATTTATTTCTTCTTTGTACTGAATTTCCTCAGATCTTCTTGACAGGAAAATGTCACTTTGCCTGACAGCTGATAGACAGGTTATGTAGCACATATAATTGGAGAGAAAAGGATAGCTTAAAGCTACTCGATTTAATGGCTGTGTGTATGGCTTTTTCTCTCTTTTCCTTTTTTTTTTCCTAAGGTTTCTATGACAGACACAAAAGGCCTTAGCAAATAGGCCTAGTGCCATTTTTTCCTTGCTTCCTCCAGGGGTAATTATCTTACTCCATCAATAGTGCTGTCAGAAATTGGGCACATAATTCAGCATTTAAATGAACAAGCAATGTAATATTTCCTGTCTCCCAGTGGAATGCTTTGCAGTTCACATTCTTCTCTGTCACTCGTTCACTCTTGATGTATGTCCCACAGCCAGTCCTTGAATGCTTTCTCTCCCTTGTGTCTCATTGCAGATGTTGGCTCCGACTTGATACCTACTTCATTTGGAGCTTTATAGGACCAGCGACCTTGATAATTATGGTAAGAACTCCTCATTAACTCTGTGTTTCCCAGGTCAAGAACTAAAACTTCCGCCATCCTTGCATTGACTACCTTTGATTCACATAGATTATTTTGGGCAAAGCATCTACTTATCTGACCCTATATAACTCAAGCAATGAGACACTCATTCTAGTCTACTTTTATATTGTAAAATACTTAATCAAAAATGTTGCCGAAGAAAACAGCCCGATCTCACAAAAGCCATTTGGTTCTGTAGGTTTTTAAACAGTGATGATTTCAAGTTTCACAACAATATATTTCCTTTCTTTTTCATTTGGATAATTTGAATTATGAATGGAATCGGAAATTGGAAATGCGGCACTATACCTTACTATTCCTTCCAGTTTTGTTTTTTATAAACATCTCAAAAACTTTAAAATCCAAAAGCATTTCACTTGAGAATGGCACAAATTAGTTAAGCAAACATTCTGGACCCATACTTCCTTTTGTATTTTTAGATGCATAATGTCTTGATTATTTCACATATGAATTACTTATCCTAATATTGGTATTATTATTTATGTACTCATTGCTTTATAATACAAAATTGTTCTCCATTTTTTAAAATAAAATGGCCTCTTGATTTTGAATAAGATATAGGTCTACAATTCACTATCTGAAATCCCTTGAAGCAGGTATATTTTAGAATTCAGAAAGTTTTCAGACTTTAGAAAGATAATATGGTACATGTATTGCATATTATATAATATTCCTTGTAGAGAATAAGCAGTTGCCCAAAATCAAACACATCAACCAATACTCACAGTAGGGACTAGGCAGGACTCTGAAACCAAACACAGTAATAATTCAACAGAAAAAAAAAATTGGAAAAGTAGGAGCAAGTGGAATAAAGACAGAAGAGCCTTTATGTCAGTACAAATCAGGTTTTCCCACCAAATGGGTTTAGTTAAGGTTAGACTTTTTTGGCCACTCAATTAATTTTTTTACACTTTTCAAACTTTTTGGATTTGATAAAGGATTATAGAACTGTATTATTGAGAGAACTTCAGTAGGGCTTATAATTGGATTTTTCCTAGTCCTTACCAATCCTAAATTTTGGAACATATAAACAAGCCAGGTCACAAAGGGCAATTCAATATGTGGTTTTTCTATACAGTTTACATATATGTGATATATAGAATTCACCCTGGAACTTTTTGTTTTAAGTCCTGTGCTCTCTCTGCTTCCACTGACAAGACAGTATCACTGGGGGTTTCTGGGACTTTAATCCTAGTTTGATGTAGCATTAGAATTAGCCACCATTTTATAATCCTTTTGATCTAGCTATTCAAAAATGTATTGATTTTAGTATTTATGATTTTGTAACGTAGCATTTCAAAATATATCCCTAAACAACGAATTCGGGGCTTTGTTCAGATGGTAGAAAGAGTAACACACCCGTATATATATTTTTTAAACATATACTTGGCTTTGACTTGCTTTACAATTTCCACAGCATCATTCCAACTGCTGCTGATTTTGTATTTGTTCGTATTTTGGCATAATAGTGCTTTGTAACTCGTTGGTATCCCAATTCCCTAAAGTAGCTTCTTGCCTTTACTAAAATACTAGGCAATCATCTATGATCAAGTTCCTTTGTAAGTATAGTGAGATCTAATTTCCCAGAACAATTCATCTGTTATAGAGAATAGACTTCCTTTTTTTCTTATATTCCAGTTATGCTACATAACAGTACTTTTTACATTCCAGCTTAATGTAATCTTCCTTGGGATTGCTCTATATAAAATGTTTCATCATACTGCCATTCTGAAACCTGAATCGGGCTGCCTTGATAATATCAAGTAAGTGATTTTTCTTTTTTGTTCTCTTTAGCCAACCTAATTTTGGTACCCTAAATTATCCCCACTTTTAATTCTACTGAAATCTTGTGACAAAATGAAGAGGATCAATGTGTTGTCTTTGCCGAAAAGGTCATCTATTGACTGTTGAGATGACTTGATCTTCATTCAGTAGAATGAAGCTGTCTTCAAAAAAACTTTTTCCCCTACACTCTGATTTGCAACATGATAAGTTTTTAATATGTACATTTATGTATTTTGTCCTGAAAGCAAATACAAAGTATCTGTATCTGGGCAGCCTGTTGTTTCTTGGAGCAATAACCATACCTGTTCCAACACTCCATCTCCCCCTCAGGAGCACTGTGAAGAGAGTCAGATGGTGGCCCCTGCAAGTACTAAAAGGGAGATTTTCTACCACAGGAGAGGAACCCCCAAGATTATTGATCTGGGCATTTGTAGAGGACCTCTTATATAGCTGCCCTCCTCTCCTTCTGAGAGAGGAAGAGAAAACACAACTTCCTGATGTAAAATCCTATGGTGTATAAATACAGCGCTCCGGGCTTCAGCCCCCTTTGAAATGTTAACGTTTCCCTCCTGGGAGGTTAATCACTCCAAAAGTCTCTTGCTATCTATTCAGCCATCTTTCAACTTCCAAGGTTTGTCCTTTAACCCAAATTCTGTTTTTCTATGCTCAGAAAGCCCTTGCCATGCAGAGATATGAAAATATTCACATTCATTTCCACACTAGTAGCACTTTTGTATATACACAAAAAGAAGCTAATTTACATTTTCTGAAAAGAAAAATAGTTCCTCAGTATAACCAAAAATGTTATCTTGTTCCTTCAGAGGCCGTGACATTTGGGAAAGATAGTAATGTGGAGATGTACATTAGTCATTAATATATTATGTATTAAATTGCAATTTATATATAATTTGCCTATGCTGTGTATTAACTTGGCTAAATGTTTTTATTTCAATGAATGTACTTTCAGAAGTTTCATGAGGTCACCTGTGACTTTTGAACATTCTTCTTGAACTACCTCAGATAGCAGCTATGTCACTCATTTTCCATCTTTCTACATTTAGTTCCTGACATAGTTCCTTGCCCATAGTAGGCCCTTAATGAATGTTTATAGGATAAAGCAATAAATTAAAGACATTAGTGACAAAAGTGTATTGACATGAAGCAGTTAATTTTGTTGAAGGAACCATCTGTCTAACTTAATTGAAAAGGGTAGCTAAGAAATTAGAAAAAATAATGTAATGTAGCAAACTAGGAATTATCTACTATGAGTAGTAGGCTTTTGTAGTTCTTAATGTTACTGAGTTGAGGTAATAGTCATTATTTTGTTGAATTGTGTACAATTAGACTGCCCTTCTAAACTGTAGTAATTAGTTCCTTGTGCCATCTTTTCCTGATGAAATTGAATTTGCATAAATAAATAAATAGGCATATAAAATATGTTTTCTCTGTCACATCATACTTTTACTCCCCTTAGTGTAAATTACAACATCTTTGTATCTATTATTTTATAGTATAAAGCAAAGTGCAAGTAATGCTTTATTACCATTTATGTTAGGTTTTTAATGTACTATCAGAAGTAAATACTTTGATATTTAGTAACAGCTTTTATAATGTTAAGAATCAGGGGGAAAAGTTCTTGTACTTAGTACAGTCACATATTTTAAAAGATCAATTTGTTCTGTATTTATTCATGTATATTTCTTTAAGTGATATGGGTTGAATCTTTATGATGTTATAGTTTAAAAAAACAAACACATAAAAGGCAATAATTCATGTAATGACATTGATGGCATTAAGCTTTACATTACAAAGTAAAGAGAATATCTTGATTTAAATTCTGTCCAAACTGTTTTATAGTTTATATAGCCTTTGGGAATTTTATTTAAACTTGCTGAGCCTTCCTGTCATCTTTAAAATGGGTATAATAATGGGGCACCTGGCTGGCTCAGTCAGTAGAACATGTGACTCTTGATCTTGGGGTGGTGAGTTCAAGCCCACATTGGGCTCAGAACTTACTTAAAAATAAATGAAGGTATTAACTATTTTTTAAAAAAAGAAAATTGAAATAAAATGGGTATAATAATGAAATACCCAACCATCAAATGACCAGAGGAATATATACAGCTTTTGATGATTTTTTTTTTTTTTTTTAAAGAGTCAATAAAGCAAGGAGAGACATTAAGTAGTTGTTAGAGAGGGTGGTTTCAAAATAGAAAAAGCATGAATACAGACATGCTGATGAGGAAGAACCAGTAATAGAATGGTTAGAAGCATGGGAAAGGGAATGATTGTTATAACTGTGACCTGAGGAATTGTAGGGTAGAGATTGTAGATCTCCAGAACAGTGGTCAAGCATTCCACTCTATTAGATTACATGAAGGACACTTTTCTACCAAGGTAAGAGAAGCTGGGAAGGAGGATTCTTTTCCACTGAGACTGGTTGAAATAAATAATAGGTGTGATGTAGATTATGTTGGAGGAACCAGGGCAGGGCAGTAAATTGAGGAATTTTTGCCTGCTCTCCTCTATGAAGTAGGAAAGGTGGCCATCTGCAGGATATAGGGACATGTTGAAGAGAGAAAATAAGAAAGAAATCTCAAGGGGCGCCTGGGTGGCTCAGTCGTTAAGCGTCTGCCTTCAGCTCAGGTCATGATCCCAGGGTCCTGGGATCGAGCGCCGCATTGGGCTCCCTGCTCAGCGGGGAGTCTGCTTCTCCTCCCTCTCCTGCTCCCCCTGCTTGTGCTCTCTCTCCCACTGTATCTCACTCTGTCAAATAAATAAATAAATAAATAAATAAATAAATAAATAAAAAGAAGGAAATCTCAAGAAAATATTCCTTAAAACTTCCCAGACTCTGAAGGACATCTCATTTTATTGAAAACATATTAAGCATTTAAGAAGTACGTGTAAAGAAATCAGCAGAGCATAATTGATTAGGAAAGAAGAATTTAAGAAAGGTAATAATAATTTTGAACATTAGGGAAAACACAAAATCTGGTATCCTTTTTATTTAAAAAAATAAGGATCTTTGTAAAATCTATTTTTAAATGTTATGGGTGGTATGAGAGTATTTTGGAGACATAAGCATCATTTATCTGGAAAGGGCATAAAAGTTAATGTCTTCCTGTTTTTGTTTTTTGTATTTTTGTAAAATGCTGAATAAGATGGGCTACCTTGCTCAATTTATTAAGAAAAAACCCACCATATAAGGACTTTTGGAAGTCAATGTCTTTCTAAAACCATTCATTCATTTATCAAATATTTACTGTCTTTATTATATGTATTCTTTCACACATAGATCTGTCCTTTATCTAAAATGTGTTTCCTTCTCCCCATATTCACTGCCACCATTTTTTTAAGCCACCATCAACTTCTGCAGAAACACTGCAGTGGTCTTGTAACTTCTTTTCCCATATTGATTCTTGCCCCTACCTTCATCAGCCAGAGTGATCTCTTGAAAAGCGTAAATCCCATCATGCAATTGCCTTGGGTAAAACTCTTCAGTGGCTTCCTGTTACTCTCACACAGTAGTCCAGACTACCCCGACCCACTAAGCCTTCCTGTTCTAGTTGCTCCTTTCTTTCCTTAGCCTCTTGTTAAGCCATTTGTCCCTTTGGCCATTCTAGATGGGCTCCCTTTACTTCAGGTTTTATTGTTCCTGTTTCTCTACTGACTTTATTTTCCCTAACACTATGCCTGGCTGACTCCCAGTTTACCCTAATTAATTTAATTATTATTTTAAAAAATAATTTAATTATGTTTTAATTCAAAATTTACTTCACAGGGGCGCCTGGGTGACCCAGATGGTTAAGCATCTGCCTTCGGCTCAGGTCATGATCTCAGGGTCCTGGGATCGAGCCCCACATTGGGCTCCTGGCTCAGTGGGGAGTCTGCTTCTCCCTCTGTCTCTGCCTGTCCCCCTGCTCATGCTCTTTCTCTCGCTCTGTATCTCTGTGTCTCAAATGAATAAATAAAATCTTAAAAAACAAACAAACAAACAGAATTTACTTCACGGTCATTAAAATAAACACGTGTGTGTGTGTGTGTGTGTGTGTGTGTGTGTGTGTGTGTTAGTTTAGAGCTTTCATTTTGCTGGCTCATTACTATATTACTGATATACTCCAGAACAAATAATAATAGAGTGAATTAGTGTAGGTAACATGATTACCAAGGAAATGAGGTATGCCAATTCTCAGATTCCCAAAAACGTAATCAAAATTTAAAAATACATTTCTATTTGCTCTTTGTTTACTTGTCTTTGTCTCTTTTTCATCAAAATGAGTAATTATATTTGGGGGAAAAAAGTAATTCCACTCATTTGAATTTTCTGGTTGAGTTTCTGACAAGTTGAAATTAGAGCTTACAGTAATCATAGCAAAAATAGAAACTAATTTTAAATATATACATATATGTGTAAATAGGAATAAAACAGTTATTGAATCAAATTATATTATTGCTGAAGTATTATGACATGTAAAACTTTAATTCTTGAGGAGCATTTAGAGCACTCTTAACTTTTACCTTCAAAATAAAAATGTATTGCTTGCATAGTTATCAACTATTTCTTTTATTACTGGTTTAATAACATCACAGGTACTTTAAAGAGTGAAAAGTAATGGTAGAGGTTTTTAGGGCTAAGAAAGAAAATTGGTGCCTGTATGGAGTGACAGGAAGTCTACTTAGGCTTCCCTTCTCTGTCTGTCCCTTAGCTCCTTTCCCATGTACAGAATTCTGCATCTGGACTTCTCATTTTGGCTTAGACATGTTTTCTGATTTCTGGTCTCTCCTCTTCACCTAGGTTTGGCTTGAGTGATGGGATGGCATACATATTGTCAGGTGGTTTAAAGAAATAGCTTCACTTTGCTTCCTTCTTCCCAGTTCTCTAATTGCTAAAGGAAAGCACAGTAGTAGAGGGGAGTAATGATTCAGCGTCAGACACTTGGGTTTGAATTTCTATCCATCTAATCATTGTTACATTACCTTGCAAGTTTCATCATGGCTCTCTGTCTCAGTATCTCCTCGGAATTGGGGATAATTGTATCTACTTTGTAGAGTTTTGAGATAATTAAATATATGTGTAATGCATACATCACATAATTTGTGCCCATACAAGATGGTTTGATTATTTTGAATACTATGTGAAAAAATACTGCTGTCTTTAGTTCTTTGTGCTTTCCATGGTGAAATTTGCTCAATCTCATATTAAAATCCCATTAGAATTTGACTGGCTTTGATTACCATGTGGTGTCATTAAGAATGTGTATAAATATATATATATATATAAATATGTAAATTATAAATATATTATATATATATATAGTTTAAGCCAAACTTATTCTGTTATGAAAGAATTGTCTCTAGGAGGGAAATGCTCATTTAATTAAGTAACAAATTCTGTAGTTAGTTCTGAAGAAAAGAAAAAGAAGTATGCTTAGTAAGTTTGGACACATGTCATACATAAAGAAATCTAAGAAGGCTTAGGGATGAATAGAAAAATGTTGTACCTTACCAGCATCCACAATAACTTATTCTGTTCTTGAAGGTAACTTTTACTTTGAGGACTATGTTTCTAGGTATTGGTAGAAACAGTCAGGTCAGAATTACATTCAGTTTGATGTTACCTTATTACATTATTACTAGTATTACATTATTTATAGCGTAAGGGTGGTAGGGTTCTAAAGATTGAAGGCAGAAGAGCAAATTGAAATAATCTTGAAAAATGCAACAATATCACAAGAATATTTTAACCCTTTAATTTTTCTCCTTTATATTAACATATTAACATGGACATATATGTATATATAGCTAGAGAGAAAGGACACACGCAGGAAAGAAGAGAGCCTCCTTTTCAAATGATACTGTCTTTATACTGTAGTCAGAGCAGTATCCCAAAAAGAGTTTGAACCTTTATGAGAAGAATAAATCTAGTTCTGTGTTGTACTTAGCAAAAATACTGATCCACTTCAAAGTTTCTGGATGAGTTTTTAGGAAAATATTTTTAGTACTTTCTCATTTTTCTCAAAATATTAGCTAGTGATATAAAAATTTTGAAATATCAATTTAAGTTTTTTAGAAGGAAGCTCAGTGTAGTCCAATAGTCCATGCAGACTTAAAAAGGAATAGCTTATATCTCCAAGCAATTGATTTCATTCTTAGTTTACCTTTCACTACCAAAACTACTAAATTCAAATTTAAATTTTACACATTTCTAATTATATTAAATATTTAGTGATGTTGTTTTTAAAAACTGTCACCTCTTTGGTAAAAAGATTACTGGATCAACATACTATACTAAAGATGTGTTTTACCAAATCTTTCTTTATCAGATAAACTTCCTAATGCTCATACATACCATAAGCTCTCTAGCTCTAGAAAGAGTAAAACTAGTAATTCATTTATTTATTCATTGTAATAAAATAATGTTCAAGAAAATTTTGAAAGGAATATCATCTGTTATTTCATTTTCCCCAGTCTTCCTCCATTTCCTTGGTCTGTGGTTAAAAATCACTGGAAATGTACAATAACATTATCATAAATGATCCAGGTGTATTTGAAGACTAAACAACACTGTTTGGAGTTCTGTGTGTTGCTTGCTATAAGATCACTAGATTTGCTTCAAACAGGTTAAGGAAGTAGGTAGTAGGCAGTCCCTTACTGATTAACTTAATTTCAACAGTAAAAGCATTTAACAATTACTTATTTGGAAAGTGAATTTCAGCCACAGATTCACAAAGATGTGCATTCTGCAAATGTTGTTGCCAGTCTCATTGTATCATGCAATTTAGGCTGTAATCTTAAGTTTTCTGACATGTAGAAGTGTTGGCTCCTTTTTTTAAAGGTTTTTCATTAAAATGCATTTAAATCCCCCTATGATCTTTCCAGGAGCCAGGTGTTTTATGCATCACTGTATTCAGCATACTTTATACACTGGGAGCTGACATTTGAGAAAAACAGTTTGAAGATGACTGTTACAGGCACACTTAGCTGTTCTGCATTATACCTTGAGATTAAATAATAGTTTCACTTTTCCACAAAATAATTAGTTTTATGTCAAATTTAGGAGAGTCCATTGCAGTGCAGTCTAAGAATGAGAAAGCCTGAAAGACTACCTAAGGGAAAAATAGTTCTTCTTTATAATAAAAACATAAAAATTAGCAGCTCCTTTGTTTTTTATATATGACTTGGACTCAGATTTCCTTTGTATCCAATGTGAAATGTGCAGTCAGACTTTGAGAACGCTTGGTAAATGGAATTTTTTTTTTTTAATGAAACCAACATTTCTGAAGTCACTAGACTCATTTTTTCCCTAAAAATACTTAGGTGCAGATTTTCAAAAAAGTGGTAGAAATCTGAGAATAATTTTAAGTAAATAATATTTGTGTTCCATATTATTCACATATTTAATTTTTAATATATGAACTTTGATTTGATTTTTATTCTTTAATTATTCACTAATTTATTTAATAAATGAGAAGTACTAAAATTTTGGATTTATTTTGAAAATAGAACTTATATAGAATTTGCAAATTTATTTTATATAGAATGTCAGAGGAAGGAGTGGATTGTGATTTCAAAGTTTTTGGCTTAGGGTACTGGAAGTGTGAGTTGTTAATCCTAAGATGTGAAACACTGTAGGAAAAACACCTGAGAGGCCAGTCAGGAGATTTTTTTTTTTTTTTTTTTTGACAACATAACTTTGAGAGACTTACTAAACATCTTAATGTAGATGTTGAGTAGGCAGTTAGAGCGATGAACGCTGCAGATTTAAATTTGGAGTCATCAGTGTATAGGTTTGTTTTATTTTTGCATGCAGTGTTTTTTTATATTTAATTTTTAATTTTTATTTTTTTTAAAGATTTTATTTATTTACTTGAGAGAGATAGAGAGAGCACAAGCGGAGGGACAGGGGGCAGAGAGAGAGGGAGAAGCAGACTCCCTGCTGAGCAGGGAGCCTCCATCCCAGGATCCCAAGATCATGACCTGAGCCAAAGGCAGACACTTAACCAACTGAGCCACCCAAGCACCACTATATTTTATTTTCTTTTAGTATTGATTTCATTTTATATATATTTCTTTCTATTATGTCAAATAATCCTGTTTTTTATTTGTCACAGTGATACATTTCCTTTAAATATTAAGCAGAGTGAGATGATTGGGGGAAAATAACAATAGTAAAATAGTAAAAGTAGTATGTAGATAGGGCAAAAAAATGAGATAGTGATATTCCAACCAGACTGGTTTCCCTCACTAGTCACAAGAATATGTTTCTGTTAGGATAGCTCTCGGTGTGACTATCAAATACTGATCAATGTGGCGGCCTAAATCATGACACATGGAACAAAAAATCCAGAGGTAGGTGGTTCCAGAGTTGGTTCAGTAACTCAATGATGTCAGCAAAGACCTAAGCTCCATCTGTGTCTCCCATAAACAGCTGCCCCTTGGCCACTCCTTGAACCTAAGAGTGTGGCTACTAGCTGCAATTGTAGGAAAATTGCTCAAGGTGGATTTTATTTTAAATTGATGATACTGGGTAAAATAAAGAAATTGAGAGTAAAAACATACAATAAGAGGATCAGTGGCTGTAACCCTGGGTCACTCTTTTAGACATATTGGAAATGCAGAACCTACAAAATAGTTTTAGAAAGAGCAGCCAGTGAGATAGAAAGAAGGCTAGAGATCCTGGAAGCTAGGCGAATCAAGTCTTTTAGTTAAGATGGGAACTTAGACTTGACCACGGACCACATAGAGATCCTTGTGCATTCAGAAGCTGTTTTGGCAAAGTGATTGACAACACCTCATTTGAGTGGGTTGAGGGGAGAATAGGAAGAAGGAGTTAAAAACCACATGTAAAAAAAGCCACAGATATTTTTCTGTAAATAAGAGCGAAGAAGTATAGTAGCTGGAGGGAAATATAGGGTCAAGGGAATTTGGATTTTGTTTTATTGATTGATTAATTTAAGCATGATAGAGATTATAACCTCCTCCTTTTAATCTGGTAAGAATGCACAAGTAGTTGATTCTGGCAAGAGGGGAAAATTGTGTGGTTTCTACATTTGAGTAGGCAAGGGCGGATGGGATCTAGTGTACAAGTGAAGGTTGGTCTTATGTAAGAAGGTGTATAGACAAAACAAATTTTCCTTTATATGATGAAATTATGACTGAGTTCTGTTAACTTATTGACCAGCAGATGTTTTCCTTTAAAGTAATGCGATAAATTATCATGACTCATAAGTAGTAAGTATTCATTGTATTTAGAAGCATTCACCTATATGGAAAGAAAGTTATATAACTTTGAAAAATATAACATTATTATAAGATTATTTTAATCCTCTACTTCCCCTTTTATATATTAATATAAATATTAATATATAATCAACATAGGTATTAATATATAATTAACATAAATATTAATATATAATTAATATAAATATTAATATATATACTAGTTATAAACTTTATATTCTACTTATAAAATCTATCCATACCTACATGTATGTATATATAGGTGTGTGCCTGTATATTATATTATAAGATTTACAGTATATATACTTTTTATAAAATGAAAATATTCAAATACTTTATTAATAAGTCAAAATATTTTATATTTTGTACATATTTAGTAAATTTTATGTGTAATTTCATGAATTTAAGAAGCAAAATAAATAGGTTATAGAGTTTAGAGAAGAATTAATCATCAATAAAAATTACCTAAGCAACAAAATTCTTTTTCCTTTAAGTAATAACAAGGTATGCATTTTGATACCTTAGAAACAATTCGTTATTTAGCTATCTTCCTGGAAATAAAATACAAAGCTATATATCATAAAATTTATTAAGCATACTTTATAGGAGAGCGGCATGCTAATATACCTCTTGGGATATAAGATGAACATTCTTATTTCTCAAAAATAACTGATTATATATGCAGAAAAAAAACTAAATGGAAATATACTATAAAATGAATAATGGTCACCTTTTAGTGGCAAGATTATGTATAATTTAAAATGTTCTTTTCTGGGCACTTGTGTGTTATTTTCAGACAGTACTGCTGATACCAGTTATGTGTTCTTTTCCACACCTCAACCCGTTCTCCAACACCGACTAAGTGTCTAGCAATTAAATTCAATCTTGACACTAACTCCTGCAGTTAGAATAAACCCTACAGGTTAAGGGCTCAGTTTCACAACACTGCCTCCCACTGGGATGCCAGCCTCGAGTGGGTTGCCCAGGCTACCCACACTTCTGCCCAGTGAACTACTAATTCAGGGGCTCCCACAACCACCCCTCAGATACAGTGATTCACCAGAACATCTCACAGAATTCAGGGAAATGCTTTACTTAAAATTGTAGCTTTACTCTAAAGGATACAACTCAGGAAAAACCAAATGGAGGAGATGGGGAAGGTTAAGGGATTGGGGTAGCAGTAGTGCAGAATTCCCATGTCCTCTCTGGGGTCTGCCCTCCTGCCCTTCAAAGTGTTCACCAGCCCAGAAGCTCTGTGAGGGGTTTTAGTGGAGGCTTCATTTCAAAGGTGTGATTGATTAAATCATTGGCCAATAGTGATAGAACTCAATCTGTGCCACCCCCCGCCCCTTAGTGGGAGTGGACTTGTAGGTGGGAGTGGGGATGAAGGTTCCAACCCTGTAATCATGGCTTTTCTCCAGACTTGTCCACCCTGCTCACCTCCTCTCTCCCCTATTCCCTCTGCTCACCCCCATCATTCATTAGCACCCAAAAGATGCTGATATCTCTCAAGAGATTTCAAGGGTTTTCAAAACTCTGCCTTAGGAACAAAGACCCAATATTTACTTTTTGTTATACCATAGCAATCTTGATTTTTTGAAGTTAGTTTGATGAATATTATAGTACCTTATAAAAAATTTTACTTGAAAATGGCTTGCCCTACATTATGTCCATAAACATATTAGTGACAGAACAAAGAATGTCATCTTTGAGAGTCATCCTATATTTCTAACCTCTGAAGAAGTTTCAAAAAAATCAAGTCTAATTTTCTATTATTAATATGCTACTGTGTATAATAGCTACATAATGAAAATTTAATCAAATCTTATGAAAATGAGAACATTTAATTACTGTAATTCATTTGTCTCCAAATTTTTTTGTGAGGAAGAGCTCATTCTAGTGTTGTAAATTGCTTTATATATGTAATTTAAAAATTAATGTGAGAATCTAGTTATAATTTGGGGATAAAAATTTTAAACCTACTCTGTTTTTATATTTTTCGTTCATTTAAACAGTGTAATTGCTATTTATTTTCCTTGAAATTTTAAACGTTTGAATAAAGTTTCAAAAATGAATGCATACATTTAGAAATATCTTGTTTAATTCTATGTTGCAAAATTAACTCTTATGTGTTAGGGGTAAAACTCACAAATATGAGTTCATTCACTCTTAATATATTTATTTTAATGAAGTTTCAGATTATAAACAATTGTACAAGGAATTGTAGATTCCAAATTGTAAGTAAAAGCATTTGAATCACTTTTTGGTTACTTCCAAGATTTTTTTTTCAATACATAAGCCAGTTTTTACGCAGTGATTATTTAAGTCATAGTTCTTTGAAGTATTACATGGAAGATACAAGTACTTCCAAAGGCTGAACTAAGCACTCAAGAAATCTCACTGGTATCATAATCTTTGGGCTTTTAAGAGTTTGCCTGGTTACTGAAATCAGAACCAACTGGAAATACATTTTTTTCTAATAGAGATTTCTTTAAAATGACACAAAGTATTTTAAATTGTAATTTTTATTTATGTAGTGATTATATATATGCATATAAATTTGTCTGAAACTTGACCAAAACTTACTGATTTTGAAAATATATTGTGGGAAACTGAATAAATAATATTGGGCTGAAAGACTTTTAGCCTCCAAACCTGAATCAACACAAGTTTCAAATGCTTCTTGGAAATACTTAAATTAAAATGCTGTGGGCAATATTAAGTTAAATACTATAGTGTATTTTGAGTCACATACTCTAAGTAAAAATTCAGTCATGGATTATGAAATAAAAACCAGTACTCCCTGGTTCTGCCCCTAAATCAACTGTAATTGCTATACTTGATTAAATAGCATTTTGAGATTTTATGTGTTGAGTCTATTTGAAATTATGTGCAAAATAATTAGACAAATAGTTAATTTGTTGAAGTTTTACTATGTGCTAGGCACAGTTCTAAGTCCTTTCCATGTGTCAATTTAATCTTTGCACTAAACCTTCTAAGTTTCTAAGAAGGTAATTAATTCAGCTCAAGACCTCACAGCTAGTTAGTGCCAGAACTAGGATTTCAGGAGACTGTCAGACTTGAGGGTCCATTCCCTTAACCATTACCATATAGCCTTTGTCATATCACATTGCACATCTATAAATAAATGGTGTTTAATTTTAAAGATATGATTTTCTTTTCAGTAAACATCATTTTATACTGAGTACATACTTCTGAAACTTTAAATCTAAATATTGATTGGATTACATGATCACCAAGGGCCCCATCTTTAAAAACCTATGATTTTCATATTTTAAGTTACGAACTATAAAATCATGCTAGCAAAATGCAATTGTGAGAAGTTTTGCTGGCATAGCAGTCTTGTCAGGATTAGAGAGAGAGATTTCAGGGTTACTGGAATTCAAGGTAAATTTCTGAATAAAACCACCCAAGAAGAATGTTGTTCTGGTAAAGGTGACTCAGAAAGTACAGTTAACAAGGTAAATGTAATAACATTACGTCATGGAAGCCAAGAATAGAAGGGAGTAGTCAATCATAGAATATTTCTGAGTGGTCAAGTATGATAAGATGGAAAAAGTTAACAATGGATTTGTCAATGACAGGGGCACTGTGGAGTTATGGGGAAAGAATGCCTAAATAGAGTAGCTTTTAAGAAAATGAGCAAGTATGGATTACTAGTATAGAAAAGTCTTGATATATTTTTCAGTAAATGATAACATAAGATTCTTGGAGACTCTCTGAGATCTAGGAAGAAAGTTTTGTTTTGTTTTTTTCTCAAAAGTAAGGAATACTAAAGTATGTTTCCTGATGGGAATGAGCCGATAGAGAAGGAGACATTGATGAAGCACAAGAGAGAACAATCATTACAGGAGCACAGTTCTTGAGAGGTATCGGGATGAGCAGATATGTTGGCTTTGTAAGAACAAAGGCAATTCTTTCATTATAAAAGGAGGGAAGAAATGTGTATAGACTGTTGAAGATAGTTGATAGATTTGGTTTTGGAAAGATGAGAACATTTCTGTCAGTACCCTTGTAGAGTCCTACCAGAGGTGGACTCTGAGCCAAGGATTCAGCTCAAGTAACTTATTAAGGAAGTGCTTTCAGAAGAAATCAGTAAGAAAGTAAGGGGAAGCAGTATAGGTAAGAGGAAGAAGCACACAAGGTTGTCATTTTGGGTGAAGTCTCAGACTGACCTTGATCCCAAAGGGAGCTCTGGAGTGTAAATTACACTTTAGAACTTTCCAACTTGAGGCAAAGGAGCTGGGATTGTATAACTTCACACCTGTTAGTAATTGACCACAGGCTTGCTGTGGGTGAGAATGGAATGTAAACTCCCAGGCACTCCTGGCTATGTGGGCATAATAACTCTAGTGCCCAAGGACAATCATCTGTAGGTCACAGGGGGTGAGCCTTTAGCAGCTAAGCATGCAGCAGCTGGAAGATAAATTCAGGAGCTGTACAAGAGATTGCGAGGTCTGGACAGTGCACCCATGTGTTTGCAACTGTCCGATTGCTTCTATTTTTTCAAGGAAATAGGTGACAACATTCAGCTGAGAGGTTAGGATGAGAGGAAAGTTTGAGGTTGAAGGAAGATGTGAACTATTACTTATAGAGAATGGAAAAGCATATGTGCTAGGGAAGTATTGTTGGCTTGTCAGACATTGTTAAGTGCCATTAGAAATTTGTTGTCGGGGTGCCTGGGTGGCTCAGTCGGTTAAGTATCTGACTCTTGATTTTGGCTTAGGTCATGATCTCAGGGTCCTGAGATCAAGCTCCAAGTAGGCCTTGGATCTGGGCATGGAGCCTGCTTAAGATTCTCTCTCTCCCTCTGCCTCAAACCCCTCCCACCCCACCCAACCCCCACCCCTCACTCACTCTCTCTCTGTTTCTAAAAAAGAAAAAAGAAAGGGAGAGAGAGAGGGAGAGGATGGAAGGAAGGAAGGAAGGAAGGAATGGAGGCAGGGAGGGAGGAAGGGAGGGAGGGAGGGAGGGAGGAAGGGAGGAAGGAAAAGAAAGAAAGAAATTTATTGTCACGAATTTAGCATGTCTTAAGTAATCATGGTTGTGTAGTGGTTTTTTGTTTGGTGTTTTGTTTTTGTTTTTTTTCTAGCAATGCCCACCTATTCAGGGTTGGTTTTATTTTTCTTTGTTTGTTTGTTTGTTTGTTTGTTTGTTTTTTAGAATCATTAAAAGTGAAAGGGGATGTAAGAAAGTAAGAAGTCATAGGATCTAGATTGGCCGCAGAGAAGTATGATCATGAATGGAGTGATGTATAGTAAAACTGTAGAGACAGAAAAATAGGGGCCTGGAGTGGTAGTAAACATCTGATGGCAAGAACCTCAAAAAAGCTGGGGGTTTGACAGGAGAAATCATGGTCTGGCCATGGCACTTCTACTGCCTCAGGGTTGTGAGAGAACCAATATTTGAGTTTGGGTGGAAAGTCCTGCCAACAGGGGACAATTTCTCTTAAGGCATGAAGGTAACAGAAACACCCAGAGATGAAGTTTACTATAGAGGGGAATTTGTGGATATTTGACTGTGAGTTTCAAAGGACAGGATATGGAATTTTGGGGGGAGGAAGGGAAATGGTGGGAAGTTGGATTGGATTAAGAGATATACCCAAAAGAATGTTAAAATGAATGGAAGGAATAAGCCTGTTACCATTTTTTGTTGTCCAAATTCATTACTTACTTTTTGCCATCACTTACCACCTTAAGCAATAGAGTCCCTATCCAGTGGAGATGGAAAAGTCCCCTAGATGGGTGACAACACTACTTACATTTGCCCTAGATAAATTCATATTCTCCCCAAATTCTAGAAAATACTGAGATACATAAGTCTTAAGAACCACAGCTCAGGCTACTTAAATATATCCCAATTAATAAAAGGAAACTAAAATGCTCTATGATTAAAGGTAATAAATAGGTGACCACTGATTGGCAAATTGATCACCACAGGGGTTATAGACTGCACAGATGGACTGAAAATCTTATCAGCGTACTCTGGATGCATTTCAGGTTCCCCTAATTCCAGGGGTATACCTCTCATTCAAGTAAAAACGACAGTGAGGGAAGAAGATAACATTCTTTCAGACTCCAACTTTTCTCCTTTTCCTGTTTTCCAGGAGCGCTTTCTTACAGGAGTGTTACTGTGTTTTAAAACTTTTTTTTTTTTAATAAAATAAAAATAAAATAAAACGGTTTTTTTCCTTCAGCTCATTTTAAAAAGTGGTGAAAGCATATAAGTCATAGTTACTTTAAATAAAGGATTATGTATTAAATCGTTGCATTTGTAATTAAAATGTGCCGACAGTATAGTAGAATGTTGGGTCTTGAGCTGCTCAGTCCACACATGAAAATTTCCTAATCTAATTTTCTCTTGGCTGAGTCCCAATTGTTGCTGGATTTTCCCACTACATACGAGTATGCATTTTAAATAAGATCTGTCATCAGAGTCCCTGGAACTTTTATAAATGTGCTATTTATGCACTGAGTATGCATTTTAGAATACTATGGAATGTTTTCTATTGAAGTTGGTATTTTCAGTCAGATCCTTCAGTGTGCTAATTGAAAACTCCTCTCAGTTCCAGAACTGAGATTGATAGTCTAAGGTTATAATTTAAAACTGCTTAATTATGAGATTGACAAAACAAGCCATGAGCATAGAAGGTAATTATTTATCAGCAAAAGTATTGACGTTGTTGGATAGTAATATATGACTTATACCAAGACGTAAATCAAAAATGGCTTATTTTCTTTGTAACCATCATTGTCATTCTAGTTCTGATTTTTCTGCCTTCTTTGAATTTACCACATTCTGCTCAATTAGCTGTACAAAGTTTTCTAAAATTGCCAGATCTTCCATTCAGTAACTTTCATTAGTGCAATATAATGAAATAGCACATAGGCAAACTCTTCAATAATACTCAGAGGATCACTTTTAGTAAACCATTTATGCCCAACTAGATTTTCTATTTTTTAAAATAAGTCTTAATGTTTTCCTATTTTTCCTGTTAGTTTTCCTGTATACTTTCTCCTTCCTTTACTTGCTGATACCGCAATTTGAACGTTTTTGCCATTGTATGTGTCTCCGCCCAATCTGTCATTTCTCTATTAATTTTGCCTTTGTTACAAAGAAACAGTACATTTAAACCATTAACCTTTCCTCTACAGTGTGTACTTCTGAGATCTTTGGAGGACATTTTGAATTCTTTATCTAATGGGCCAAATTTCCAACATCATTTGCTAAATATTCCATCTTTTTCCACCAGATTGGTGCTCCCACACTATCCTGTACCAAAACTGTGTTTCCGTACTCTGTCTTCTATTTCGTGGACATACACTTTGCTATTCTACCAGTACCACATTATTACCAGAACTTGCTTAATATCTGGTAGAGTGAGTCTTCCCATTTTGATTGTGTCTTTCAAAATTGCCTTAGCGACTCATAGACTTTTATTATTCTTTCACATGTTTTTTTTCAGAATTGTTTTTTAAATTCTTTTAATATATTCCTTACAATCCTGAGGTAAATCTTAATGGATCATGATGTTGATGCACCATTAGATGTTTCTATTTAATAGCTTCTTTAGGATTTTTATGTAAGTTCTTAAGTAAAATGTTCTTATAATTTGTTTTTTACTGTCTTAAACTCTCCTTACCTGCAAGTTATAGTAGTCTCAAAGTTTTCCTTCTTTTCTGTTCAGGCCTAACTTACATGAGAAAAGAATTATTTGTTACTTGAATATTAGATAGAACTTGTTTGTATAATGTTTTGGGGGGACTTGAAGCAATTTTGGATGCAGCAACAGATGGATAATTGCTCGTGTGTGTATGCATATTGTATTAGTTATTGATTTCTAACTTAATTTCATTATCCTCAGAGAATACATTCTGACTGATGTTGATTCTTAGTACTTTACTGAGGCTGCCCTTTGGCCTAAAATGTGATTGAGTTAAGATTTCTTACTTTGCCGTTTGGAGCTTTTTATATATCTACAAAATTGGATTTATTTATTATATTGCTTAATTTTTTTTCTCATTGACATAATTTTAAGATTAGATTCCTAGTAACAAATGTAATTGGAAACAATAACATCTTATTAAAAGTAGGATGTGATAGAGATCTTGGGTCATTAATTAGGCCTACTCACTGTGGAAGTAACTGGCTCTCATGCACGATCTATGTGGGGCAACGTCTTAAAATTCTTTACCAATGGACTTTCACTGTTCCATATGAATGAAAAATTCAAGAATTCAGAGTACTTTTCAATAATAGCTCTTGCCAACTGATAGCCTAGGAGCCATAGACTCTTCTTACCTTGGTTCCATATAACTCTGAGAAGATTCCAGTGAGGTTATTTTACTCATTGTGCTGGTGAGTCCACTAAAGCTTATAAGGCTTATGAAGGTTACCTGACTTGTCCATAGTTAAATAAAACTTGTCTGCTTTCTGTTGTATTTCAGTGCCTCCCATGGTTCCATTTATTGGAATCTTTAGTAAGTACAGACATGTTTTAAATACTCGGTTGTGCTTTTTTTTTTATGTTTTAGTTGTTCTTACAAGCAGTTTATAATAAGGTGTTTATTCACAGAAGGGGTATGATGAATGTTTCTATTACAAGTTGTTGAAACAAGAGGTGATGATACCATATGGTATGAGAAAGAGTATAACAGCAATTCAACCTGTCAAAACACATTTGGCAAGAATACAGAAAAGTTATTAATTTCCCGAGTTATTTTACTTAACTTAAAAGTTTGTGCATCTTCTAAGTTGAAAAAAGAAATCCTGAAAGTATGTAATATACTCTTTAAAGAATTTCATCTCCTTGCATTGCAATGACCAAATTTGGTCAGCCCAGTAGTCAGATGTTCTAAAGAATCAGTAAATTCTAAGACTCCGTGTGAGTCTAAAAAACATTGGCCCTCAGATAGTAAACCAGGAAACGTGGTTTTAATTGTAAGTATCAGTAAAGAAAAGATTTCAGCTTGTTGCTATTATTTTATGGATCTTGAGATATTACTGACTAAAGCCACAGTTTTCATTGATTACAAGATAAAAAATTATTGAAAAGAAATACAGGGCTCGCTTCAGCAGCACATATACTAAAATTGGAAAGATAAAGAGAAGATTAGCAGGGCGCCTGCACAAGGATGACACGCAAATTTGTGAAGCATTCCATATTAAAAAAAGAAAAAGAAAAGAAATAGAAATTTATTTGTATATAGATATCATTTATTTCATCTTTCCTATTTAAGGTTTAAAATTTTTAAAAAATCATAAAAAATATTCATGAAGTCCAATTTTGGAACATATATTTCTTAGTGATTTTTCATAAACATTTCACATATGATTTTATGTCTTTTACTCTTTATATTCAGATGATTATGTTTAGTGAGACTTTGCCTTTCCTTAGTGCACTTTTTGACACTGAGGATACAACATATTTATGAATTAAATTTAGCTTTCTTATGTAATTCAGAGAACTCTGGGTTTCTACCTTAATGTTCATTAGGAATCAAGATATAATTGAGAATGTAAAAATTCATAGCATTTACTAAGCCCAAAGAAATCTTTGACTGAAACATTGTATGAACTGAGGCTTTTTTAAAGGTAAAATTAAGGATCAGTTCAAAAACAGTCAGTGACTCCCTCTTCCCCTTTGGATATCTACTTAATATATGAATTTCCAAAGCACTTAAAAGGAAACCTAATGTAGCACTGTGTTTGTATTTTTTTCCCCTTTGGCCCCTTTTTTGAGGTCAGAAGGTCAGTATACAATAGTAATTGTAACAGCAAATATTTATATAGTATTTTTGTATATTACAATTTTGTATACTTGCATTTTTTTTGTGTTAATGAGTGCCAAGCACTTTTATTTGATATACACAACAGCCCTATGAAAAAAAGTTCTGTATTTATCCCCATTTCACAGAGAAGGCATGTGAGAATTAGAGAGGTTAAATAATTAGACGCAGGTTGCCGAGTCAGTAAAAGGCTCAGCTGGCCTTCAAACTCAGGCAAGCTGATTCACAAGTCCAGGCTTTCAGTCACCATGATATACAGGTTCCCCCACTTTTCAAACGTTTTCACTAAGCCACTTGGCTTTTGCGAAAGGCCTACACTGGTAACTGTTTTCATTAACTGAAAAAACCCTGAAGAGGATATTCACCTTTATGAAAAGAAAAAAAAAGGCAAAAAACGAAAATAGCGTTCAGCATTTGTTTTGCAGAGAGCTGTTATAGAAGCAGTGCACATCCTGAGCAAAAAGAGGTGCTGTCAGGCTCCCTCCTTGGGAACTATACTCAGCATCTCAGCATCAGGTCACCATAGCTTTGCATTGTGTCTGTGAGCATCTGTTTTTTATCTCAGTTTATTTTGTGCATCTGTTAGCAAGATGTGTCCTAAGGTATCAGAAAAGCCTAAGAGAGGGGTGCCTGGCTGGCTCAGTCAGAAAATAATGCAACTCTTGATCTTGGGGTTGTTGAGTTCAAGCCCCACATTGGGTGCAGAGACTACTAAAAAAAAGTAAACTTAAAAAAAAAAAAGCCCAAGAGCGATTGTTTTTGGGGTCTTGGAATGCTCAAAAATTTTTACATATTAATTAATGTAACTGCTTCATTGCTTTATGCCATTTGAGCTTATCAAAGGTTTCATAGGAATACTCTGCTCTTGGATAGTGGGGAAAACCTATACTATCTTTCATACATTAAAATTAATAAATTATCATAGGGTGATATCATTTGCTTTCAACATAGGCTTCCAAAATTTGAGATCTTATTTGCATAAAACCTACCAAGTCATCTTTATAAATCTGGTAGAGGGAGATACTAAACTGTAATAAGATTATAGCTGTCTATGTACAATATAATAGTTCATTATTCATTCTCATAACTGATATCCTTAATTCCTTTCATATATCAATTAATTTTTTGACCATATTATATTGACTTATGAAAATTTGCATAACATTGAGTTGTGAAGATAGTATAATTACAGTTTTATCAGTCATTGATTTAATATTTATTGATCCTGATTTATTATACTCAATTCTGTTTAATTTCAGACTTACCCAATTCATCAGTAGGGTGAAATCTGTGATTAAAAATTTAATATCGGTGTATGCTCTCAAATCTGCAATATTATTATAGGGACACTGAGGCATGGGAATGAAAATGTTCGTGATATATTCTGAGCTGTTTATTTTATTTATTTGGTTCATTTCATTCTTCTCCTAATAAATATTGAATGAACAAAACATAGCAATATAGCTTTAACAGTAATACTTTAATAGCAATAAAATCCATAGTTGAAATATAATCATCTTCTCTGCTGTTGATAATTTCTACATTTATGTTATATGACTTTCATATTTTTCTAAGGATTTTTTATATCTTTAATGCTTAGTGACTTAAATGTATGACCATAATGAAACATTATTCATATTTTACTCAGAAATGTTGAATTATATTCTAAATGCCTTTTCTTTAATTTTCCTATAGTGGTTAAGAGAGAAAATCGAATGTAATTCTAGGGTAGTATAGTCCCACAAATATAAAATACATTTGAAAGAAATATAAAACAGTCATGATTTTTATCCTAAGTGTTACCAATTGATTAAGCATTTTTAACACAGTGAGGTATAAATATGAAATACTTAGATCTTTCTCTGGTCACTACTCTTTGAGTTATGCTATCTTAAATATTCCTTAACCACTGGGTAGCAGATCTCTTAATGTTGTCTTAGGTGTTGCTACTTGGCCAGCCTATGCAGATGTTTTTAAGTATCTGATCAATTTAAAACGTGAATAACATCACATTTAAAACATTCTTCCCCCAGGGCCCGCTAACATTTGTTGCTGGGAAATGAGTGCAAGTAAAGGTGTTACTTTCCTTCCTCTCTCCACTGTTTCATTTATTCTGTGAACATTGTAGTCCTAAAAGGCCTTGTCTTTCCGATTCTGCTTTTAAAGATGGGCCCACTGGATTGATAGTTTGGCAAAGAAGCGTCTCAAAGATCACTTCTACCTGAAGTCTGTTAGTTTGCATTGCCATCAGCTCCTTTTAGAACATGGGGAACTGAAACCTCTCAGTCCTCAGTTGGGAACTGATTAAGGGACAGTAGGGAAAGCCTGCTTAACCTACAGATGCAGAAGTATTATTCCCTTTTCTTTCCTTCTATGAAAAATGGAGAATACATTTTACCTTCAGAAATTCACTGACATTACTTTTGTCATTCCTATGGTAACCCAAACCAAATTCAAGGGGAAATGTCTTTATTCCTTTGATATAATTAGTTTTATGCCAGGGAAAGTAAATTCAGCTGCGTACTGAACCTGGAAATATTGGGATACTAATCAGTATATCTATATACACTGTGATAGCTCTCTTTTTCACTGTTAAGCATACAGTTCAATTACCAACCATAATTAGCCAACTACCCAACAGTTCCAGAGGATCCCGGAATACATTCATATTGGTAAGATGAATGGGGTGAATGTTGATGGGATCTACAATTTTGCCTAAAACTTTCATTTTCCTGAACCTGCTGTGACTTAATGGCTAGATATTTTGGCTTGGGGATTATATATATGCCTCCATCTCTCCATCTTCCTTCACACCAAACCTTACCTATCCCACTACTTAAAAAAAAATTCCATATGTAAATATAACTGAAGGGAAAGTTTTACATTATTTAACTTACCTTCTTTATATCTTGAATTTTAGATATTTCCATCAAAAATTATGTCCCAAAGCAATTCTATTTTGAACTCTTGAAATCAGAGAAAGAATGTCCTATAACTAACTTGATTCATTCATGTTGTTTCTATCCATTCATCATCTGTCTATACTGATATACTTATTATGAATCTTTATATCACAGTATTAGTATGTATAAGTTAATGTTTTGGCTAAAAAATCTATCCTCTTGAAGATGTATTTTGAGCTAAATTTCCATGGGGCTAGATTTTAATGGCCCTTTTGTATGCTTTGAAATTGCTATAGAATATATAAATACATGCATAGTTATTATCAATCTGTGCAGAGACCCCAAAAATTCTGATCTTGATTCTAATCATTTTTAAGATAATTTTATGACATTAATATTTAAAGCTTTCAGTTTTAGATGTTA
The DNA here is from genome assembly GCF_964656455.1 of Halichoerus grypus. Lineage (NCBI taxonomy): Eukaryota > Metazoa > Chordata > Mammalia > Carnivora > Phocidae > Halichoerus > Halichoerus grypus. The sequence continues at coordinate 49,358,420 of NC_135714.1, forward strand.
GTTGAATAAAATAATAAGAAAATGTTTGACAAAAGGAAAATGTATTTGCTAAAGAAACAAGGCTGTTTTTTAAAATTTGTTCCTTAAAAATTGTATGTACAAGGTATTTTACTTCATTGTCAGAAAGTCACCACTTAAAAGATGACCTGAAAATTCCTGTTAACATCTGCCCAGAGCATCTTAGAACTTTGTGTCCATCTTTTTATAAAATCTTAAAATAACTGCAGTGAAATCATTTTAGTCATACAACCTGGGATGAGATTTTATTTCAATAGACTTTCATTGGTAAATCAGAATGAAAATTATTCCGCTTTTGAGACTAGTTCTGTAGATATATATATTTTTTAAGTGAATCAATAGCATATAACTGCCGCCGTAACTGGTGGCATTACTATCAATTTAACTTGAATTTAGTGGAGAGACTTTATAAAACTAGATCCCGTAAGCCAGCAGAATACCTGACAAAATGATGGAAGGCATTGACATATTGTAGGTAATTTTCAGTGATCTCTAGATTTTGAATTATTATATATAAGTTATGATATTCTGGAAACAAAATTAATGACTGGTTCTTTGTCCATTAGCATGGATTTCTATATTAAATATGAACTGGTAATTCTTATAGCTAAAAGATACAAATTACATGCTTTATTAATTATTGCACATAAGCCCCTGTAAAAGAAATACTCTAAAATATAGTGGCTTAAATTGGTTATATAAACGTGGTTTAAATCTAATACCGTTGGCTCCACATCAAAAAACAGCTTCCATTTCTGGGTCTGAGGCTCTATTGTCATTTTCTCCTAATAAAGGGGGAGGCAAAAATGGTCAAGGGAAGCCCAATTCCAGTCCTTTAATTGGCAAGACCCAGAAATGTCACAATTCCCTTCTGTTCACGTCCCAGTGGACACTACTTAAATGCACGGCTCTAGCTAACTGTAAGTGTAACTGGGATTACAGTCTTTGTTACTGAGCGGAACAACTGGCACTTTTCCCATAATTGCCCACAAAAACTGCTGAACTGTACCCTTTCTTGATAGTTCACATTAATGGCAAAACATCTCACTCCAGCGAATGCACTGCAAGTTTTGTATTCTCTTTTTTGAAACATTTAGATAGCTCAGTACAATTTTGTACAGCATGTTTGCACATGTTCTTACATGCTAACCTTTGAAACTTTCTTTACTCATATCCCGCTATATACAAATTACTGTAGAAATAGTTATTCCAGTCATGAACTTGGAGTCACAGATGGCATATACTGATGCAATGGGAATGCATATAATGCAATAAATATCATATTATGTTCTATAACTTTTTGATATTGATATAAGTACAAGGTTTTCTTTCTAGGAACAGTTCACAACTGTTCAATATGATCAATTCTTAGAACTTCTTCTCTGTTTACCTTTCACACATCCATGGCATTATTTAAATATCACTTGGAGTTCCATTTTCTGGCTTTAAAACCCTCTTTGAATGTCCTAGTCCAGCGATGTCCGGTAGAACTTTCTGTGAACACAGAAATGTTCTAGAACTGCACTGTCCAATATGGCAGCTACTGAAGCTTTTGAGTGCTTGTAATGTGACTAGTGTGACTGAGGAACTGAATTTTAAACTTTATTTCATTTTAAAGAATATAAATTTAAATAAACCCACGGGCCAGTAGTCATCATATTAGACAGCACAGTTAGTCATTCCCTGCTCCATTTACAAGCCTATTTCCGCCACATTTATTTTGCTGCATAATATTGCTCCTGAAATGTCCTCAAATGAATTGAACTACTCAACATCTATTATTTGGTGGTTTATTCTTTGGGTGACAGATTCTATCTTTTCAGTGTGACTTTACTCTAGCTTTAAATAGTCTAATAATAACAATATAATATTTACTGTACATAAAACGTGTCAGGCACTGTTCTAAGCACTTTATATAGAATATATAATTTCACTGTCACAAGAAACCTACATATAATTATCACCATTTCATAGTTGTATAAACTGACACATCCACGGGTTAATTAATTTGTTGCCTTTATCTAGTTAAGTGGCTGATCTAGGATGTGAATTCCAGGCAAACTGGCTTTAAATCCCAGGCTCTCCCTCCATTCTTTACTCTTTCATCATTTTGTAGAGTGAGGTTTCCCTTCAGTAGTTCTCTCTATTCAAAAATACATCGCATTTGGGGCCTAAGAGCTTTATTTGTGCTATGTGTAGTATTGGAAACTACTGCCCCTAGCAAGAGAGAAGAGAAAAGAACAGTTTCCCTTCTTTTCTGTTCTATCACAATTCACTGAACAGACTGTTTATGAAAAGATGATCCAAAATGTTCCCTAACTTATCTCCACTAATTTGGCACTGCGATCTTATTTTATGAAAATGACACAAAATAAATTAGTTAATATAAGTGATAATGAACAGGTGCTGTATGGTTGCTTCTATTACTACATAAGATTATTCAGATTTTTTTCTTAGTACACTAACAGGAAGAATTTTAAAGTAGTCAGGATCGATTATTTTCAAAGGGCTATAGTGTTCAGATTTAACTCAGGTCAATCATCTGCAAGTTAAAATTACTTAGAAACGTACTGTCCATAATTAAGTAATCTTACCTACTAATATTACAGAATAAGGATACCTTTAGGTGACATGAAATCTGTCATTTTAAGTACGCCCCGAGGCCTTTTCCAGATTGCTCATAAGATTTCTCATTCTCTAGAGAAATGCTATCTCTAAGAAATAAATGTCTCTGTCAAGTCACAAGTAATATGAGCACATGATGAAAAAATGGAATTCTTTAGTCTCATAAGGGATATTGCAGTATTGTAAAGTTGATTTTATTCCTTGTTATGTAAGTTCTCATGGTCATTTTAGGATTTACCTTCTGGATAAAAAGGGAAGGTTATGATGCTTTTTAGGGAGGTGGGGTAACAGAGGCCTTTGGGGACCAGGAGAATATTTTTCATATGAAATCTTTGTCATAAAATGCTAATGTTGGTGTTCTTGTCTTTATGTCTATGCATTCTTTAGCTATGAGGATAACAGACCCTTCATCAAGTAAGAATGACCTGAATGGCTGATAAATTCCATTTATCAGTGTGGTCCCATGAACCAGCTGTCAGATCAGTACTGAAAAATCATTAGAGCTTCTGTCATTCACATTGAGGCAGAAGAGCAAACTGTGCAGGAAAATAAACAGGCATACAACTCGTATGCAGAATAAATATGCTGCAGGTGTATTGCCAAAAACAAATTCTGCTTCACCTCTTTTAATTGGATACCATCTGAAATCAGTGCCACAATCATAGCAACTTCATGTGGTACAGACTTGTTTCGCTTTTAATAGCTTTCTCCTTTCATTGTGATGTGTACCTCTGTGCTTCATATGTCGTCATTTCTGTTGTTTGTTTGGACATCGCTCATCTAAAATTATTTTGTGATTTAGCCTTGTATCTTCCAAACGATCTTAGGAGTACGAAGCTACCCAATTGCAATGGATATTAATGAATTTCTATTTTAAATATCCAAAAAGGGAAAAAATGTCTCCTTCAAAAATTCAATTTTATGTATGCAAAATTACCTCTTTCAATGTTGACACATGTCACTTGATTAATGACCTGTTTATGAATGTATCTTTTAAATTTCTAAAACAAAGCTACAAGTCTGTACTAATCTAATAAGAATAAACTCAAATGTTGATATTTGGGCTCTTTTCTTTTGTACATTTTAAAATTATGTGTCCCGCCACAATAAACTTAAGATTGGGGCAACCTATGGGTGACCTTACTCTAGACTTTCAGTTTGTTCTTCTGGTGAAGAGTCCTTTGTTTTCATTTTCTCCAATGACATTTCACTTACTTCTTCATGCTCTTGCTTATTTTTTTTTCTTTAGAAATTGGGCTCATTGCACTTTTTATATCATTAACTCTTGGGCCCATAATGTGTTTTCTAGCAGATACTAGCTAACTTGAGTATTTTATTCTATCATTTTATTTCTAAATTGAAATAGCAATTTTGCCTTGATTTAATGGTATTCTTTCCATTTTTCCTTTTTCCAATGCCTGTAAGAAGCTGAGAGCTTTACCTTGAGAGTTCCAATATTTTTCAATTTAATTATAGAATAAAATATTAATATCTAAGATGTTTTCTGATTCATATAAGCAAACATGCCACATACAATGGCAAGCCTCCTTTAGGGATTCTTTATTCAATAACGTTAATGTTTTAAATTGAACATGTTAAATTTAGGGGATATTTAAATATGCAATATAGTAGCTGATGGTTGTAGAAGAAAAGTAGTAAATAGTCATGATGAATTTTAATAAGACTTTAATACTAACTGACTACTTTGGGACCATATCTTTCTTAAGACATAGTGCTCTCTGAAAACTTTATGCAACCCAGCTTCAGATTTGGTAAATACATGTGTGGTTTCTTTTAACCCCTTCATTTTGCAAAGTTTCAATCCCCATAAATATTTCTTCCTTAGACAATGCAAGTGGAAGAGTATAGTCTGCTGAAAGGAAATATTTACTCTTTCAAGGAAGGTGTACTGGGAAAGGACAGGGTGGGTTCATCGGTATATAGAGATCTAGACTGGTTTGGTCCTGTTCTCCTATATACTTAGAGAGGATTTGAGAAGGATTCCATTTTCACTTATTGGATTCCCATCTATTGGAAAGATTCATTTTATGCTGATAGTAAATACATAACACACAGCCACAAGTATATGGACTTTTGTCACCTGTTGATTACTATTGCGAATGGCAGCTGGAGGAAACTAAGGGAATGGAGAGTGAGAATTGTCTTCCATTCTAGCCTACTTTGTTCATACCACTCCATCCCATTCTCAGCTTCATTTTCTCCTTCAAGTTTACAGACCCTTCAAAGTGATGAAGGTGCCCTGAGCTTTTAAGCTTCTTTTCAACAAAGCTGCCAATTGCCTGATTTTCAAAGTCTAGTCCAACTTAACCTAGAAGACAGCAATCCAAAGGCCGAAACAACGCAGATTGTGATCTAGAGTGGAACAATTTTTCCCATCCACTGTATCACACTTGTTTTACATAACTATAGAATCAGACAAATAGAACTTTTAATTCACACATATATTCCATATACTGGTTCTTTTGAATCCAAGCTCTGTTTTTGTCAGTAAACACTAAAATTTTTGTGGAAAAAGAGGAAATTTGGAAAAATGGGGTAAAAGTGTATCAGATGAAGCACTAATGGAGAGAGTCCAATCAAACAAATGTTATCATAACAATGAGGCCAGTGGAAACTAACATAGCTTTATAGACTTTTTCCCCCTTGCCATTCACCATAATTACATCTCCATATCATTTGCATATGTGCTGCAAATACATGAATAATTTAATAGTACAAATCTGCTTTTGCTTAAATGAATTTCTGTGTTCATAACATTCTCATTCATGTATATCTCCTCAAGTTTGAAAACTTGTAGTCCCCATTAAAATCTTAAAGTACTTATACCACCTGTCTTACATTTTCTGTCAATAAAACTTACCGTAACATTTTTTTCAGTGTCAGTATTGTTGATATGATATGACTGTGCTAATTAAAAACCGATCATTTGATAACCCTTAATTTTCTTTTCTCTCTACAGGTCATGGGTTATAGGTGCAATAGCTCTTCTCTGCCTATTAGGATTGACCTGGGCCTTTGGACTCATGTATATTAATGAAAGCACAGTCATCATGGCATATCTCTTCACCATATTCAATTCTCTACAGGGAATGTTTATATTCATTTTCCATTGTGTCCTACAAAAGAAGGTAAGCAAAAATTCTCTATTCAAAAATAAATGGCATATATCTCAGGAGCAAAGCAACCATAACATAAATCATTCTTGATGTTTTGGTCTCTGAGAAATAAGCATATTACTTCATTAATTTTATTTTTACAATAGTAAGACAAAAGACACATAACAGAAGCATAATAGTTGGTGAATGTGTTTAACAGCAAAATAAAAAATCAAAATATTTTCTGATTTGGATAATGTACAAAAATTATATTCTTGTAGGCTTAACCTTATAGTCTTTAATATTATTATTGGCAGACACATGGAATTTGTGTATTAGAAGTAGCTTTTCTAAGATGCTATGGAGCTGTGTGGGGGGTGGATATATATATATATATATATATGTATATATGGCATAGGAAGTATGTACTTTTTTGTTTTTCTTTAAAAACCAGTTTGTATATACTGGACAATATGAATGTTTATCATTTTATGATAACATTTATGTTTTTTAAGTGACTGATGACGTACTTAGTAAATGGTCTCTGTACTTTTCTTTAAAAGCATCTTTTATAAAATCTATGAGTTGGATGATTAGGATGCAATATTTAATTTTTCATGCTGGTCTTTTTTGTAATTTTTCACATTTACAAAGATCTAAAATATCCATTTTCAAAGTTAATTTTAGCCACTAAATACTTTCATTGCATTTTTTTAGACATCTCAAGATTGATTTTCTCATCTTATGCTTTTTAACTCTATTAAAAATGTGATCATTATAGTTCCACTCACATAGACCCCTGAGCCAAGACTGTCTGGGTCTAAATCCTAGTTTCTCTACTTGAAAGCTTATGTGACTTTGGGCAAGTTAATTAACCTGCTCATGCCCCAGTTTCCTCATGTGTAACATGGAGGTAATAAAAATAATTATGAGATATTGAGAGGTGGCTCTGAAAAGGAAATGTCAAAATGTGAAAATTTCATCTAAGAAAGAAACAACACCTAAAATTTTTCTTTGGAAAAAAAAAAAAAGAGTAAAGATATTGATGTCTGTGATTTTTTATTTGAGAGACTGATAGGACCTAAAACAAAACTTGAGGCGGGTGTCCACTTGTCAAGATGAGTCCAGTCATATTCTGTTTCAGTTGTATGTGGTGGTAGGTATCAAAAATGTGTTGGCATGATCATAAATAAGGCTAGAATAGTAATGATGACTCAGGCCTATAAGTGTAGGTTACAGAAAAGTAAAGAGGTTATAAGGGAATGGATGGATTCTAATCTACTGGATTAGAATTAATTTAGAAAAAAGGTTATATTACAATGGATGAACCTTCCCAAATATTTAGTGCCACCTAAAATTGCAGTTGCTTAACCCCAAAATATTTATTTTTTTACTTATGGCCCAATTGATGGGGGTACCTCATGGAAGGAAGGAAGGCTGAGGAAGTCTCAACCAACCTTAATATATGATTTCCACAGTCACCTTGAGTATTGACATCGAGCAGGCAGTCTGAGAAAGAGAGGATCTTGTGTAAAAGGTCTGAAAGAGGCTTACATCACTTCTACTCCCCTTGCATCAGATAGGACACTGTCAATGGTACCACCTAAACTGAAAGGAAGTCTAGAAAACATAGTCTAGCTTTTTTACCTCAGGAAGATGAGGAATTCGGTGTTGTAAACAACTAGCTGTCTACCACACCTGAGGAATGTAAAGAGTAGGACATGTGAATGATGAATAGGAATAGAGATGGAAAAAGGAAGGGTCCAAGGAGCAAAATCAGCATCAAGATGATATACTGAATTAAAGATAGGAGAAAATATCCAGAAGTAGACAGCAACCAGTATTATAAAACATTTCAGAGAAGTCAGGGAGACTAAGCATTTGGGAAAAAAAAAATTTCTAGATTTTGATAGAAGAAAGACATAACTGATTGTCACAAGAAATATATGTAAAAAGATAGGAACGAAATTGGAGGTTAAGGGAAAAGGTAGCATTTGTCTGTGTAAATAAGGGAATATTGGGCCACCATAAGCAATTTTAACATCTTCAATTATAGTGAGCCAGATTTACCTATTATCTTTATGCATTAGCTAGAAATTTGGAGTACAAAATTTAAAATTTTAATGTTACATAGAAATTTTCTTTAAAGCAGAAAATATTTTTGGGGCGCCTGGGTGGCTCAGTCGTTAAGCGTCTGCCTTCGGCTCAGGTCATGGTCCCAGGGTCCTGGGATCGAGCCCCACATCGGGCTCCCTGCTCAGCGGGAAGCCTGCTTCTCTCTCTCCCACTCCCCGATTGTGTTCCCTCTCTCGCTGTGTCTCTATCAAATAAATAAATAAAATCTTTAAATAAAAAAAAAAAATATTTGTTTAGGTTTAAATCACTTCATTAAAAAACACTTTCTTTTCTAAAAAGAAAATATACTTGTTGAGTACGTTAGGAAAAACAAAAGTGGGATGTAGGTTATGATCAATGTTTAGGTTCTTGGAGATACTTCGTTAATTCAGGACTAATATTAAACTGTAATTGATAGTGCTTACTTTTGGATAGAGATTATTTTAAGCTTTCTCAAATTCTAATTAAAGCATTTGTCCCTATTTTTCCAGATACAGAGAAAGGGATAATTTAATAGATTACTTTAATAATAATGTTAACACATTAATGGTAGAAATGTGGCCTCCTTGAAGGAGTTTTCTGACCATAGAGCACCTATAAGATATGGATTTTTTCACAAAAGGCATATTGCTTAATCTTTTCAGTATTTCAGTTTATTTTCATTGCTTAACCTTTTCAGTGTTCTTATCTGTAAAATGTAGGTAATAATTATTTCCCAGAGTCCTTTTCAGGGAGGGACCTACCATAATTCCTGGTAAATAGCAATTAAAAATTAGAAGCTTCTTCACTCCATAGTCCCAGCCTCACATATATATTAGACATACACACAAACACAAGTGGGTATCAACTTATTTCTTTAAAAAAATAAATAAAATGTGAATTGGCTTTTGAACACTGAATAAAACTAATTATTTCTAATTATTCATAAATATAGCATAGAAGAGACTGGTTGGAAAACATATCACTATAATTTAAAATATATTAAAGAATGTAATGCTAGTATTCGAGATCAGAGAAAGTCCTCAAAGGTTGCTCACCCTGTTCACAATACCTAGAATGCCCTTGTCTCTCTTGTCTGTCCTTTCTTTCAACTTCTTTCTCTAACCTGACAGATCCCAACCCATCTTTTGAAGACTCTCTCAGAAATCCTCTTTTCTGAGAAGCCTTCCTGGGTCCCCCTACCTCCTGCCAGCTTTGATTCACCCGTCTCTAGATTGTTGTTCCTATCACAGAATAAGCATTTAATAAATGTGAATTCTTCAAACAAACCTAAATGTATTCTGTCTCTGATTCAGCTATATCTTTGATGGAATGAACTTTCTAATATTAAAATACAATATTTTAGTTTCGAATGTTAATATTAATGTATCATTCACACTCCTATTTTTTTGTTTTTGATTCTAAATACCATCCCTCAAAAAAGCATGTATTTGTAACTTCGATTTAAATAAAATTACTTTGGGATATTACATTGTCACAAATCGTGGAAAGGATGAACTCATGTGAATTCAATATGTAAAGAGCTAAGAATAATTATATATACAGTGTTATTTCATAATGAACAGAAATTTGGAATGTATAACCAATAAAATGTCCCAGAATGTGTTTTTAGTTGAGAAAGACATAGTTGGGGATTATTTGTGTTGTTGTAGATAGCGGAAGTATGATTTAGGGCAGTTACTGTTTATTTTTGTATGTCTTGTTTGATTAAAGAGGCAGTAATAATAATTTTAAACAAGATAAAAGTTTTCCCAGACATTGTTGGTATGGTTTCCTGCTTGAAAACATCAACTAAAAAATGTTTATCTCCTTTTTTTCCCATGATTTTATACTACAATGAGGATTAAGAATTTAATAAAGAAAAGCAATCTGTGACTATTGAATAGAACTATTATGTGGGAAAAACTTAAAAATATTTTGAATTTTATAAAGTTACAAATTTGACCTCTTTTAGGAGAAATAAACTTCAAAGAAATATAGATTTAAAGGAAATTTAACCCAATACATTCCTTTCTTCTGTGTTTAAACATTCTTTTTCTCTTTTCTCTTCCTTTGCCTCCCCCTCCCTTTCTCCATCCCCTCTTCTCTCTGTGGCTTTCTCACTAGACCTCAGTTCAGAGAACAGTTGCACCAATAGGCTACTTCAAATCAAATTTATGAGGCTAAAAATAGTGTCTTAAAGAGTCTTAACTTTATTTTTTGAACTAAGAGGTAGTAGCATTACAGCATGATTGGGCATGTGTGTGTGCACGTGTTCATATTTTAAAAGGCTCCAGTTATGCAAAATTTCAAGGTTGGTGGCTTGAATATCATTTTATATTGTAAAATCTATGCTGAACAGATTTTTTTTGTATCTGTAGGGCAAGGCAATAATTATATTAATTATCTAAAAATGAAACTCACATACATTTACACCATAGTTCCCAGCTGAAATGAATTGCGTGCTAACAGCAGTTTATATTTAATTGGCTAGGTACGAAAAGAGTATGGGAAATGCCTGCGAACGCATTGTTGCAGTGGCAAAAGTACAGAGAGTTCCATTGGCTCAGGGAAAACATCTGGTTCTCGAACTCCTGGACGCTACTCCACAGGCTCACAGGTAAATATTTGTTCATTAAAATGAAATATCTCTTACCTGTATTCTGTCACGAGTTGCTGTCCTTTCTTGATCAGAACTATTTTCTATCCCAAGTGTTTACTCCATCAAATTTGTTGTTGTTGTTTCAGTGTGTCAAATAGGAATGATTATGACAAATATCTCAAAAACCACATTGCGCTAAAATTATGAAATAATAATTGCATAATAATTATTTGCATAATAATTAATGATTTCAGATTATCCCTAGTTGAATGAATATAGGAGATGACAAAAGGAATTTGGCAAATTACCCAAAAATTCTAAGAAAGTAATATTTTACATATATGATTCTTAAGGAAATTACCTCTTTTAGCCAGTGTAATAACTCTGTGTTGCATACTGAACACATGTACTTATTAAATGGTATGTTCAGTAAAAACAGTCCTAACTAATATGATTTGCTGACAAGTTGAAGACGGCTCAGGGCAGCGAAGGATACCATCATAGCATCATGGACTTAACTGCTCCACGTACTGCTCCCAGCTGTCCGGCACTCGATGTGGCCATGGTATTGGCTGTCAACCTGGGGAGCTGTAAACGTCCTCGTAACTTGCAAGTAACCTGTCTGCCATTTTTCCCCGGCCATGGTGTGAGTCCAAAGATTATTAGGTAGAAGTTTCAGCAACTTGACGATGCTAAAATGAGCCAGGGAAACAAAAGACAGCATTATGTGGGCCATGAGTGAGTTTGAGTTCAGACTAGCCGACAAGTATTTTGAAGATTTCCTGATCCAGTGAGAAAACCAATCATTTTTTTTTTCAGTGTTGTCAATTGATTTCGAAAGAAGACTTAAAGTTGATAAACGTGTAAATCAGGAACTTAGTTTTTTTCTTAAGCCTTTAACTCTGCATCTTAATTTTTTTTTTGTAAATTTGGTAATTTTGTATAAAATAAGAAAGATCACTTCAGGTGTTCTTTGTTCAATGCTTAATTGTCTTGTAAACTCAATAGATTAAATTTCCCAACAATTCCATTTATAGGCTTAGAAAATTAAATACCCTTGACTTTAAATATCATTTATAAACATCATATATCTGATTCTCTCCCATTCACTGTCAGACTGGACAGTTGTACACCCCTAACTAGCACCTGAATGACTCTTACAAATGAAAGATAATGAACAATGTTCTTGTAAAGAAACACTTTCCTCACACTGATGGAGTTCTCTTTTATCTTCTGAGTAAAACCACATGTAATCTTTTAATCTAACATTTCTAACTAAAATTTAAAATGAATGTATAACTGTCAAACTGTCCGACTATTAAAACTTAAATTAACAACCACAAGTTATCATAATAAACCTGAAACTTATACCTACATATAATACACACTTATTAATAGTTTGAATTTTATTTATTATTTCTATACCTTACTGAGGTTACAAAGTTGCAAATTAGGGGGAACAGATGTACCAGTGTAGGTGGGCTGAGATTTCTGAGTGTAGGACTACTAAACTGGTCAGTTAGAAATCTGAAGTCTCACATAATTGTAGGGTACACCTGGATGATGCTTCTAGCGTGAGGCCCTTAGATTCCACACCTTTATTTTCAAACTGATAATCCTTACCTCCACAGCTTTTAAACTGACATTGCTGAGATCCTGTATGTCATCCAGCTTCATTAGTTCCTACATGCTTTTCATATAGCCGAGCTCAGCAACCACCATCCCGTAGTCATTTGACAAATGCCGTTAATGAAACAATACTATTTGGAAGTTTATATATTATGTTACAACAAAGTTGTGTAATGTTTAGCAATACTGGTAAGCTAAAAGATAGGGCAATGCAGGTTAAGAGAATAATCATAAGCTTGCTGTGTGGATAGCCCTTGGTTTGAATTCTAGTCTTGGCATGTACCAGCCATGACACAAAACAAGTTACCTAATATCATTGACCCTCAGTTTTTTCATCTCTAAAGTGGTGGTGATGATACTTATTTCTTACGTTGTTAGGAAGATTGAGATAATATATTCAAAACACTGAAAACAAATTGTAAGTACTCAACAAATCAGAGCAGCCATCATTTAATAGTGTCATTATTAAAGAATATAATTTCAGATATATATTTTAAAGCTGTATCATATTTTTTCTTTGCTTTTATGGTTCTCATGTCACAATTCTAGTCTTCAAAAAAAAAACCTTACATTGTTTTCTTATGCTTAATATAATACTAATTCTGATTAACTATGACAATCCAACCCTGCATAAAGTAACAGGTACTTAAATCCAGTCTGTTTAGGTAAAAATAATCAATGTATTTCATATTAACTATGACCTTCCATAGTCTAAAATAGTCACTGATATTAAGGTAAAATTTTGGACTATGGATGCCTTTTCCACATCAGAGAACTTGTAAAATAACAATCTCTGTACGTTTTATTTTTTACTAAGAAATATTGAATATCCTCTATGTAATGGCAATCTTCTAAGCTCTGGAGGTACAGTGGTTAAAAGACAACTTCTTCTGTGATCTGGAGCTTTCATTCCAGTTGTGGAAGACAGAAAATTTATTAACAAACCAATGGAAAATATCAAATTACGAAAGCTGGTAGAGATCCAAATGTAGTGATTTGACACAGAAAGCTCAGGTGGCTACTGGGATTAAGTGCTGGACAAAGACTATTTTGGAAGATGATATCGACACCAAGATTCTGAATGACAGGAAGGAAGTTCAGGGGAAGAGAATTCCAGGTGAGAGACTCTAATACAAAGCCTTTAAGGTAGGGGAGGACTTGCAAACTCAGGAAGGGAAAGAATGTCATTGGCTAAATTGGGTGACAGTGAATGGGAGATGAAGTCAAAGGAGAAGGCTAGAGATGGATCAGCAATGATTTATAAGAGTATACAAATTTAGATTTTATTTTGGTTACTTTAGAAAGCCAATAAGATGATTTAGAAAAGGAAGTGGCCAGAGATCATCCACGTATAATGAAGATCATGTGGCTTCTGTGTAGATAATGGAGGAGCATGACTGGCAAGACTAAAAAGTGAAAATCCTCTCCACATGTTGCTCCCCCATACTTACTTCCTGGTGCTAATAATCACTTATAAAAGCTTGGTAATAACCATAATCACACAGATATTCACAGATATGTATAGGATTGGTTTGTGTTTATGTGTGTTTATAAAAACGGTGAACTAAAGTATTGTCCTTTCCACTTCGACCTTTCTTTCTTTAATTGTTCTGTCATTTATTTTTTATTTGTTTTATTGACTCTGTAGATGCATTTACATTTATCATATGATATTTGAAACATAAAACAATGTATGTAACATCTATTAAATTATGAAGTATAGTAGTAAAATGAACACCTGTGAATTGAACATCCAACTCAGGAATTGAACATTTTTCCATATATTTTCCCTTCTTGAAAACTCTCCCTAATCAGTTCCTGTGCCTGCAACCAGAAAACTTTTGTTCTTCATTTCCCTGATGTGTTCTAATAGTTTCTCCACCTCCAAAAAGGTGTTTAGTATTACTTTTTAAAATCTTTTTTGGGGGGCACCTGCGTGGCTCAGTTGTTAAGCATCTGCCTTCGGCTCAGGTCATGATCCCGGAGTCCTCGGATCGAGCCCCGCATCGGGCTCCCTGATCAGCGGGGAGTCTGCTTCTCCCTCTCCCACTCCCCCTGCTAGTGCTCTCTCTCTGACAAATAAATAGATAAAATCTTTTAAAAAAATCTTTTTTTGAAGTGGTATATTATTGTATGTAGTCTTCTGTGACTTGCTTTGTTCACCCCCACATCGTCCTGGTTCATTCCATGAACATTTAAGTGTTGGCTCTCTGCTACATAATGTATACTTTTCCTCTGCCTGCAATATTTTATCTTTTCCTCCTTTTTCTATTCATCTATTATTTGACATAGTGTAGTGAACTGTTAAGCTCCTAGATCAGGAGCCAGTTGAGTGGATTGGTTTTGTCACTTAATTAAGTCTGTGACATTGGACATGCTAATTAACTTCTGAACATCAATTTTCTAATGAATAAGAGTACTTGACTAAAGGAGTTGTTGTGAGATTTCAATGAGTGAATAAATGAAGAATTACATAGTATAGAGCCTAGAACATAGAAAGAATTAATTGAAGTGTTTAAAGATTTTACATATAAGATACATATTTTATAAATTTTATGTAGGCATACATATAATATTTATCTTATACCAGGTATTATTTCAGGGTGTGACACATCAATAACAAATAATAACAATAACAATAAACAAGAAAGACAAAAGAACCTCAAATCTAGTGTAGACATTAGACATTAAATATTGAACAGTATATATAAATACTAAGAAATAAATACATTATAATTATAGGTCACGTTGTATAAGATGATAATGACTATGGGAGGAAAACAACAGGGTTAGGTGGGTGGAATAGAAGAATAGGTCTCTTTAGGGAGAAAATATTTGAGCAAAAATTTAAAGAGATGGAGTTATTCATACGTGTATCTAGGGGAAGAACACTTCAGGCAGAGGAAATATTTATCCCAAGCCTAAGGCAGAAGCATGCTTGGCTTGTTGAGGGATGGCAAGAGAACCAGTGTGGCTAGCCCAGGTTAGGGAAACTAACAGAAAATGAGGTAATGGGGGAAGCTCATGTAAATGTCACCTAACAAGGATCATAATTCCATCAAATCTGTTAAGATGTCACTTCTTCAGTGGGGTCTTACAGACTTCCTAGCCAAGGACATATCCCCTCATTATGTGCACTTAAACATTTTTTTTTTTAAATTATGTAGTCTAACAAACATTAACAAAAGTACACAAAATATAGGTGTATGCGCAGTGATTCATTACCCCCCCTGGGTCAAGTATTAGAATGTTGGGAATACCTCAGAAACCCTTTGAAACTTTCTCCATCATTCACCTCTAATGTAACCACCATCTTAACTTTTAGCAGTACATTTTGTTTTCCATGTGTTTGATACTTATTCACATGAAATCATCCAGTACCTATTCTCTTCTATTTTCTTTCTTTCTTCAGGCATCTATGTTGCTGCAGGAGGCTATGTTGCTTTTTTATTGTTATTGTTGTATATTGTTCTATATATCCATTTTACCATTGACAGTCATTTGGGTTTGTAGTTTTCAGCTATAATAATTAATGGTTTTATGGAGATTTGTGGGCACATTGTTTACTTTGGCTTTTATTTTTGTGATAATTTGTTGTGTCTATCACTTAACTAATCTAGTAGCTCCATGAAGACAAAGATATTTTTTGTTTGCCTTTTCCCTTTGTATCTCCTAGGGTAGCTTCTGGCATTCAGTAGAGGGTAATTAATATTTTAATTAATTGATTGATTAATTAATTAATAAAACAAATGTGAGAGAATTGTTTCCAGTATTTCAGTTTGAAGTTTTGAAGTATTTTTTGATAGAAACATTTCTCAAGTGCTCAGGATTTATAATTTCTTATTTTTTTATTTAAAAATTTTTTTAATCTCTTTTATTTTATTTGTGTATTTTAAGTAGGCTCCACACCCAACGTGGGGTTGAACTCATGACCCTGAGATCAAAAGTCACATGTTCTCCCCACTAAGCCAGCCAGGCGTCCCTCTAATACTTTGATTAGTTTTGTTCTGTATGTGTGTGTGTGTGGGTGTGTCTGTGTGTGTACTTGCTGACCTAAAAAAAATATATAGACAATATTTCTGAAGAATAAACATGTCCCAAGATTTATAAAACAAATTGTCTAGTATTTTAAGATTAAATACTCCTATTATTCAAGGAGTTCAAATATATTTGGAGCATAATCCATTTGTGAGCTTGGTTTTGCCACTACCATTACTAGTAGTAATAGTTCTTAAAATTATTTCATCCTTGGAAAAGCTGAAAATATGTTGTTTCTCCTCACAGGATTGTTAATACTTTTTTGATCCCTCACTCAATAAAATAACAGAACAATAAACCAGAAAAAAAATCTCCTCCTCCCCAAATGAAAAAATACTACACCGCTTTCTTCAATTATCTGACACATAGAAAACTGAATTTGAGAATATAAACAATGATGTAAGAATTTTCGGTTCTCGATAAAACTACCTACTGTGAAGAAATGAATAAGGGTGAATTGTCTTCCTTTATCTCCTTCAAAAGAAAGAAAAGTTAAAATCATATGTAACCTGTAAAATTACACTGGTCTTACAAAATATATGGAAGATGTTAAGTTTAGTAGCATTTTAATAATACTGTGTTCTTTTCTTACCAAACTTTTTCTTTCTTGCAAGTTTCTGAATTCTTAAAGTAAATCTTTTGTTAATAAAACTGACAATTTAATACATATTTAAATACCCCATTCCCTTAAAAGTTACAATGAAAATAATTTGTTTCACTTTAGAAACTAAAATTATTAAATTCTAACCATCTAGAGTACATGTCTATATATCTTCAACATGTTTAAATTGGTATAGTACATTACATTTATTGCTTTTTCATAGTTACAATTATTTTTGGTATAAGCACTTAGGAATACACTTAATGAGAACCAATTATTATCATTAATTTAGTTTCTGATGTTCTTGTGCTACTGTACTGCAATCACGTAGAAGTTATGTATTTGCCAGATGCCAGAAACAAGGTCTCATATAACTATGACAGGAAGAAAAAGAATGATTTGTGTGAAAATTCACTGCCTGGTGAGTTCATTTCCTTTTTTCCCTTTCCCCCATCCAGAGCCGAATTCGTAGAATGTGGAATGACACGGTCCGAAAGCAGTCAGAGTCTTCCTTCATTACTGGAGATATAAACAGTTCAGCGTCACTCAACAGAGGTAATTAGAAATGATTTTTCATATTTATTACTTTTGTGATTAAGAAGTTCTTAAATGCATTGCTTTTTTTGCAACTTCTGGACCTTGTTCCATGTGATAGGAATATTGCAAGGTTATAAAACCTGGTTGACTGTAGCAGTGTGTTCCATTATTCATAAGCCTTTTTTTTTCCAATCCTGAGTTTTCAGGAAATCTTTTCTGAAAAGAAGTTAGAAAACGAGAACTTTCTTTTTCTAGTCATCTGCCACTGTAATAAACTGGTGAGCTGTCAGGCCTCATTGGAAGCAGTGAAAATGGGCAATTATGTGGCGGTATAGTCTGCTAAGCATCATAGAGTTGCACATTGTCCCAGGCATAGAGCAATTTCATAGTCTTTGTGGAAGTAAAAATATGCTGTCTAATACATACTTGAGGCATCCTGTATATTTGGGGTAAAAATCACAACTAATTTTAGTATCTACAAACTTATCCAGCATATTTAAAGATCTAGGAGGAAAAAGAATATATATATAATCATTTTTGTGTGTTTATGTGCTTCTGGTTATCATGTTCCTAGGGCATCATTTCGATTTTTAAAATGAAGTTTCCTTAATCTACTGTTTGATTCGTGGTTGGTTTTTTTTTTATTCTTCTGTCTCTCTTTCTCCTTCCCTCCCTCTTCTTCCCTCCCTCTTTTTTAGTGTATGTGGGGTGGCGGAGGAGTGGGGAGATTAGAATTAAGTTGATTGCAGGAAAAATGAGTAGATGCTATATTTGTGTAGAGTTAGGGTACACTACAGACATTGCTGGGGAATATTTAGAATATAGTTTTATCTGGAAAGATGGTGTTTGCATGAGCTTATTCCAATCAAACTGTCCTAAGAAAGATATTTTTGATGTATATATTCAGTAGTTATTTTTATGATCAACATTGTTTTTTTTTTTCCTATCCCCAAACTAGGATTTTAGTTCACTTAAACCTGTTTCTGTCAGCTTTTTGTTACATTAAACACTACTTAGAAACAAATAATTTAACAATCACAGCTTATGATTCAGAAAAATTCAGATGCTGGTGCTGTCAATTACTTTTACTCAAGTAATTTGCATCTTATTTTCATAAAAGAAATTAGGACAGATAGTGTCCAAGCTGAATTTGATATAGGGATCCATGTTACACATAATCTTAATTGACTTTCATATGTTATTTGGGACAGTTATATAATAACCATAACCTAGTAATGATATTAAATTTTCTGTATCACTTTTGCCCAAGGAGGAACAGTGAGTGCAAATATTCCTCCAAATATAAAGAAAATACACTAAAACACCTACCTTCTTATATTTTGTTTTATTATTAGTCTGTTTTTATTTGCTAGATTTTGATTTACATATTATTCTCCAAATATCCTTCTCTTTTTCAAGTTTAATTTTAATGGTTAGTGTGTGAAAATTTATTTAAATATGAATACTCTAACTTTTGACATATTTTCCAAATCATAGAGAATGAATTACTTACAAATGCCTCCAAAGTTTAGGAACCTATTTGCTTTCATAGTGATAGATTTTGTTTATTGTCTAATCCCATAAATGGAAAATTTACAGTATGTTCCTAGATAGAAAACTACCCTTATGAATAGGATTTATTATTAGGAGTATATTGCATCTAATGAGCACAGCAACTATAGAACAATTGTTGTTTAAACAAAAGATGAGATCATGTGATTTTAATGATGCACTGTTTATTTGCCTACTGTGAAGATGGTTAAAAAATGTAAAATTATTATTTTTTACAACATGTAAAATTATTATGTTGTCTAGCAATATGATCTAAATTCATGTAAAGATTGTAAGGTATGTGACTTTACTAAAAATTGTTTTAAATGGACACATTTTTGTGACCTTGATTTTAAGGTCACTCACATATAACATTGCTGTGCCTTTTTAGTTCATTCTCAAGAATTTCATCAACTTGGAATAGGTGATATGTGGATGACTGGGTCAATCTGAAATATATTTAAAGAAAATAATAATATTTTATATTGACCGATCATGTGTTTAAATCTGGTTTTAAAGTCTTTAGTTTTAAAAGTATTTCTTAAAGTTACTCTTAAAGAAGGGTATACAATTTCTTGTGACATCCAATAAGTTACCCTAACGTTGACTTTGGAGAGGGGGTTAAATTGAATTTATGATTTGAAGTGTGTCCAGGCAGCAGTCTTTTCCTTCAGGATATGTAATCTTCTTTTCACTCATTGACTTTAATGGTGGTAGACATTGTAGTGATCTTCTTGACTTCCCATATTAATTCCCTATTCCCCCAAGTCAGAAACTCCTCATTTTATTCTCATCTCATTATTTTTTATCTCAGATACGTGGAGTACTTTAAAATTTTATTTCTTCATATTATATCTCTGAAGATAGTCTTTAACCTCCTTCTTTAATCTTGTCTTATTTCCCAGGGTCCTATCTTCCCTGCATTCAGGCGTGTGTATCATATTTAGGTAGGTGAAATCCAAGATTCACCTTTCCAGATAAACACTTCAGTCACCTCAGCAACATACTTATTCACCTCTGTTTAATCAAAAGATTATATTCTCTATTATAAAAATAAAAATTCTAGGCACTGCATCTTTGCATCTTCATATAGTCTAACTTCCCATTCATTCTCAGTTTATCACAGCTAGCAATTTTTTGTTCATTTTAAACCCCATTTTCCTTCTTTCTAAGTTAGATCTATTAAATCTCTTATTTTTGTCTTTAGTTCTGGCCTCAAAAACTATAAGAAGTTGTCTAAAAATTAATCCTGTATCTACTTAGGTTTTCCTTCCTATTCATACCACTGCTCAGTTCATCAAAAGAATAATTATTTTACAGTTCTGTATGTCTTACCATCTATTCTTCCAAACAGAAATGTGTCATTCTCATCTTTGGGATCCATTAAGAATAAAGCATCTACCATATAGTACAGAACTCCTTCTCAATGGTTTTTATTTTTTCAAACCATCTTTAATATTCTGTTCTTGAACCAACTTGTTACAGCCTATGTATCAGATTACCTGTGTAGATTTCCCAGTGTGATAAGCTTGATTGCTTTTGTGATTTTATTCCTTGGAATTATGCAAAACCTTGGAAGATTTATTGATAATTTTCAATTTGTGTAATCATTCTTATATATTCTCTTTGGTATTTTGTTATTTGGTTACCTCATCTCTTTAAAGCATTCCATTACACATTCCATTCCATTTGTCCTTTGAATATCTGTATTTGTGAAGGTGTTTTCCAAATGTTTCCTATACATTGTAAGATATTTTTTCCCCTTCTGAATTATTTGCTACAGTGCTACTCACTCAAGTAAATTAAGAATTCCTTGAGGCCAGTACCCCAGGACTACGATCACGTTAACTTCTCTGATGCCACTTTCATACACAGTCGGAAGGAGGTTTTCAAGAGCATTAATGTGATAGTTGATTATAGAAACTTTTAAGGAGGATTAACTCTGATCCAAACTCAAGTTTTTACAAATGCCACAGGAGGGTTTATTCATTTGCTCATTTAAATATTTACTATTTGCACATATCTTGAGGTCAATCCTCAATCCCCCCGAGCTTCTCCCAGATTTTTAGAAACCTTACCCAAATTTCTAGTAGTTCTAACTTCCCAGTAGTGGTAGAAACAATTTGTAGCTGATGTAATCTTTCCGACCCATATCTCCAACTCAAGATCTCTGCTGGCCAAACGTCATCCTGAACAATTTAGATTAGCGATGCCTCTAAAACTTGAATTTGATCCCCAAATGAAGCATTTGCTGGGAAGTTTCTGTGGTAGTTCAGTTAATGGTTAAACATTTCTATTCTTTTTATAGATCTATATAGAAATTGGGATATTTTCTGAAATTGGATTTTATTAGGCTTTATCTCATCATGAATAATATAATTGCATTTCCCATTTTCTTTTTATTTAATTAGCTGAATTGACACCAGAAATTTCAGCTTAAAATCAAGTTTTGCTTGGTAGCTGCTACCAATACGATGTAAGAATTATGAAAAGTGTTCCACCCCAACCCCCTCCCCAACTGTGGAGTTATTATAAAAATGTGACCCATCTTAGTGGCAGAATTAGCAAAAAGACATTTCTTCTTCTGAAACAATAGCTTGGCTAGCATAGTGGATTTTTATGTCCCCCTATCTCCCATCCTCCATCTCATCAACCTCCCACAGAAGTTAATACGATTTTTATACATGGGGATCTGACCAGTAAAGCTTTATTTATTTAAGCCAAATCTAAGTGTTGTGTGACTGAAAACTGTCTCTTCTGTTGATGTGCAGCACATATTTATTAAAGTTGATGGATTCTCCTTTCAAGGTTCAGATTCGTATTAGTCTACACATGCATTCTCAGTAAATTTATGTAATCAGCATAATTATGATGGCCTATGGCAATCTTTTCATAAATTTTAAGGGTAAATCTTGGCTCTCAGTGGCACAACTACCTACTGAAAGGTGGCCTCACCTTTTAGGAACATTGTTGATTTAAAGGGGAAAGTCATCATCAAACAGACTTTGCAAATTGTTTATTTACTCATAGTAGTTTTGAGAATGGAGTTTAACTCAGTGACTTTTGGTAAATTACTTATATTCTCAGTGTCTATGCCGTGGGGATATAGAAAGCACCCACTTCACAGGGACCTTGAGAGGACTAAGTGCGTTTATATATGTTAATTCCTTACTACAGTGCCTACAAAATAATAAGTACTCTTATCATTATTTTATTTAGAAGTTCCCTTACATCTTCTAACAAATGAAAACGGATCCTTGCAAGTGCTCTCAGATAATTAGATATTAAAATCCATCATTCACTACTGAAGGTTTTCTTTCCTTTTTATTTTCTAGTAATAGGTGGGAAGAATAAAGTAGTTACCTGAATGCCAAGTAAAAGAAATAATAATTTACCTAAAATGGTGCTACCCTTGAGGCTAACAAAAAGAGATAAACTAATAAAACTGAATTGTCTCTTCTAAATTAGAAATTAAATGCACATTATATCTGCCTAGTTGTACTTTCCACTTTTGATTTGTAACCGTATTTTAACATTGAAGAAATAAAGGTAAAATATTTCTTCTCCCTACCTTAGATAATGATATAAGCAAACACTGCCTTCTCTTTCCTCCAAGCCCTATCCTGCCCTTCAGAAGCTCAGAGAATACTAGTTCAATTCATACAGCCCTGCTCAATAACCAGTTATGTAGCAGAGCAGGGATGCGACTCATTCCCATTTTAAACTCATGTCTTCTCAGAGCCTGTATTGTCTTTCCCAGGAGGCTGGTCACCAAGGCAGAAGAAACTTCACAATAAATCACCTGTCACTTCGTTAATATTCAGGCTACTCAACATATTTTGCTTTTGTGTTTATAAAGAAAAATGCAAATGAAAAATTGTAAGTGGTGTTTCACTGCAATTAATGACTTCTATAAATTAAAGCCTAAACGGGTGAAACCCTCATACTCATTTACTGCACTTTATTAATCTCAGTAAATATTATAATATGGCTTTATATGCCTAAAATATGTCATATTTCCCCAAAGCCTTGCTGTTCTGAAAGATTATAAAATTGTTTGTAAATATTAACCAGATCCTGCTATAATCTGACATCTATTTGTGAAATTTGCAAAAACAGTTAAATGATGTGCCTAAGAGTACTTGCATGGCTAATAAATCAAAGTGGACTCATATAACAAATTACTTTTTATTATGAACAAGCATTATGATAATATGAGTGCAAATATTATAAGTATCATATGGCATGTAAAAAATTTTCATTTGAGATTCATCATTACATTTATATGTAATATTTTTTGACCTTTATATTCTTGATTTGTAATTGAGGCAATAGTACTCTCTGTGTTAATTCCTTTCCTTTTATACATGTCATCAATAAAGACATAATCAGAAAATGTACAATAAAATAAGAGTATCTTCTGTGTTAGGAAAATCACTTTAATAACACAAAAGCAAAATATGTACAGATTTTAAAAGTGAAATGCTATGCCAAATAGATAATTAAACAGTGCTACTAATATCTTGATTCCTAACTCAAGGAGACCAAATAATTTTCAGAATGAACTCTCCATTACAAAATGAAATACATTAAATATTGATTTCTAGGCAATCAGGGGCAAATGTTCTTGCTATAAATTGCTGGCAGGAATTGAAAAAAATAAAATTTTTAAATGCTTGCCCAGTGAATCCTTCTTATGCTTTGCTTTTAACTTTGTCTCTTTGGTATGAATCTTTTAAATCATCCAGCCTCTTACAGCCAACTACACAATAGTAAATATGGTTTATACTTTACTATTATTATTATTATTATTGTTATAGCTTTTATAGATCGCTTCACAAAGAGAATTCTCTATGTAGATTCATCATTATTATAGTTTATTATCTTACCGCCTTATATATAGTTAGCAGTATCTCTTATCTCCTTATTATAAATCAAACAAGCTACAGTGAGTTACCTTGATAATTTCTAAATATAGCACTCTAAAACATTCCCACTTATTTTTGAAATATTACTGTTGTTTCATATAAGTTGCTGAGGATGTAATTTTTCAAAAAAATATCTTTTTAAGAACTAAATATACATACTCCTCTTCAGAAATCTCTGGTGTTCTTTCCTCTAATAGAACACAATGTGGCTCTTTATAGTTTTTGATTGCTTTGGGATTTCTCCTTTAGTGGGTATAGTTACGATTTTATCTGTTGTACACTATTCATTATTCATCCATTATCTTTATATCCATGAAGAAGCTGGGTTTTTTGTCCAAGTGGAATGGCTAATAAAGGATGAAATCTAGATTCTAAACAAGATCTTTCTGACTGCAAAGCCCTACTCATGAGAACAAAAATGTTCACTCTTTTCTTACGATGACAGTTTTTCATGAAGCTTGCTAAGACTAGAATAAAGATATTTTTCTCACTTCACATGGAAATATGATATTCTTAACACCACAATTTTAACATCTTTATTTCTTAATTTCCTTCACGTACTCTTCATGTCCTTCTACTTTATTTTGTGCTAGGTGTACTTCTTTAGTGTGGATTCATCCTATTCATTTAGGGAAAGAAAAGCTTTAAAACACTGTGAATTTCTGGAGAGACGGATTGGCAATGCTTTTCAAAACTACTTGATATGGAATATGCTGATTTGCTATATATTATTGTCCAATTTTAGGACTTAGGTTGCAAGAAGATTTTTATAATCACTCTTCTTTTCTTTCCTGGAAGGTCTCAAGGTATTTTATTCGCAGAATCTTTTATCTTTAATTTCTTATGTTTCAGTAAAAGGATGAACATTTTAGTCAGAGCAAAGATTGTTTTTAAAAATAGGTAAATATCTTCTGCCTATAATAATTCAGTATAGCACCGGCCAAAGATATAACTTGCCCCAGATATTTGTACTTTTGAATTTGATATTGTCATTTGTCAGGACAACATAAAAATGCCTTGAACAAGTAGAAAATCTGTTTGAGTTAACTTCAAATAAATACTGATAATGTTTAAATTAAACTTACTATTTTTATGTGGTAATTCCAGTTTTAACAAAAAGTATGAAATGTCTTATAATTAAAATTTAAAAACAAAAGCTGACTGTACCTCTCATCTGGAAAAACGTTCCTACTGCATTATAAACATAAAGCTTGTGATGATATAAATGTAGTGTACATCCAAAGTTAAATAACAATGTCATTACTTGTTCAAATTGTTTTTTTCTAAGAAATAGATTGTATTAATTTGTATCTGCTACTTTGAAAGTAAATAGAAATTAATTCAATTACATGAAAAATTAAATCATGGAAGAGGGATATATGGTTAGCCAAAAAGAGTCCTCAATAGAAAAAATAACTTAAATTGTCATTACCAATAATTTATTAATTTCTGCTTTATTGAATTACATTGCATACAGAAGCATCCACTTTATATAGCTCAACCTTATATACTGCATGCCATTTAAAAGTATACACTGCATCCTGTGATAGGTTCTCCATTATTTTCATAATAGACTTTCTACATAATTTATTACCATAAAGAATGCAGGTGCTTCAAAAACTAAGACAAGTTACTCATCACATTCATAGAACGTAATTTACAACCCCAGAAAATCACTGGAGAATTAAGAAAGATTTGAGAGGATACATAGATTGAAGGAAGATAGTTAATCTTGATGTAGAAAAGTAGAAACAATGTAAGTTTCCTGAAACAACCTCAGTCCCTAAATAGGACAGAACTGATCATGATTATTTGATAAAATAGGGCTTCTCTGAATGTTATCAAGAATCTCTTTATTCACAGATACTTTGTTTTAATTTATTTTTCTCAGACATATTTTTTTAAATATCAGTTCCAAATTTAATATTCAGGTTTTAGCCAGGATAGACCTTCTGCATGTATAGGAAAATATGCCAATGTAGGGCAGAGTGTTATATAAAAAGTCATATTTTCTTCACATTGGTAAAGCATTTCATATTGTTAAGTAGTTATTATACTTTGCTTACCTTCTTTTTTTCTGAGGTGTATTTTATTAAGTGAAAATGCACAAGCAATGTGTGATTTACAAATACATATATCTGTGGGATTGACTACATACTATTAACAGATATCACTATGAGATAATCCAATGTAGAGAAAATGAATTAAGTAGTTATAGTGTGAATGACAACGATAAATATTCTTTTGATAAATGCCTTTGATTTACTAAAAAGAACTGTAATTTACTGCTATTTTGCCTGTGGTTAAGCAAACTTGGCTCATTATCTTTAGGCTTAGTATTTTTTGTTTTTAGTACTATGAAATGTATTCAAAAATGTCCAAAGGTATTCAACATGTCCCAAGTTAATAGCACACAGAAATATATGCCTTTGGACACAAAGGATGAGTTTTAGAGATGAATGTCTGAATAACATATGTTCATCATTTCAACTGTAGATTAACCTCTTACACTATTGTGCAGCAAAGATTCACCAAGAATTCTGAGTTTTAATTTTGCTGCTGTTGGCTTGAGCAGTCACAAAACCAAAGATCTCGAAGCAGTTTTGCTTTCAGTTAATTATGTAAAATTATTATATATAATTACAACATATAATGTAATATAGGATATAATATAAAATACATAAGAATATATAATACAAAAAATAAAACTTTAGAGCTTCAAAAAATATATATATATATATTAGATTTTAGGTTAAAGGCGGAGTTCTTAAAAACAAAACACAGATTCTAAATTATAAGAAAAAGGTAAGGTTCTTACCTCAAAATGTAAACACTACTTCTAACAGTAAGATATTGGGAGAAGGTGTAAACAACATATAACAAACAAAATGTTATGCCTACTTTGTATAAAGAATGTCTACAAATCAATATAGATAGGCAAAAGGTAACAGGCAATTCACAAAATAGGGAACCCTTCTGGCTAATAAACATGAAATATTACCCCATCTTTATGATGATCAGGGAAAAGCAAAGTATAACAGTAATATGAGATATCATTTTATCTCATCAGATTGGCAAAAATATGAAGCTTACAATACCAAGTGCTAATAAGAATCTGAAAAATTTATACTGCTCGTGAAGGTGTGAATTGGTACAAATACATTTGACAGAATTTTGGCAGTATGTTCTAAATTGAAATGTGGACAGTGTGTGGCCCAGTAATTTGACTACTAAGCATTTATTATAGAAAAACTCATGTGTCTGAACAAGAAGACATCTATAAAGCCAATTAGTGCAAAATAAGGGGGGATAGACAAGGTAATTTCTAGGGTTCCCATATCTAAAACTCTGAGCTTATCTATTAAAACAGAGACAACACCTCTGCATTCAGAATATTTAATTTCATATTGAACTAACAATAACCTAATCTGTACTTTGGAGAAAACATGTCATTGAAGTCCATATTAATAGATTCCCAGTGAATGAATTTGCTATTAAAAGAAGCTGAAGTTATCTCTGAACCATTTGAAAGAAATTTAATAGGGCAGGTTGATTAAAATTTAATAGCAAACTTGTTGGCTATTAAAAGTGCACAGTGTGATAAATCAAGATGTCAGCTCTTGAATTTATGACTTTAGAAAAAAATGATGAAAGGGTTCTTGGCTTTCAATAAAATATTTCTTCTTTGACACTTCATAATTTCATTAATTATTTGAATAAGAACAGTGCAAAATATAAAATTATGGTTTCTGTGATTTTTAAAGTTATTTTTATATAATTTTTAAGGATAGCATGTAGATTCTTTTAGTTTTGTTCATTATTATAAACAACTTGGTCTTGATTAAAATGGCTGTTCCTGTTTTATAAAGCAGCCCTTTAAAATTGAACTTAATCATTTCTGCACTCTTTCTGTAGATTGTGTGTGATGTTGATAC
Organism: Halichoerus grypus; assembly: GCF_964656455.1. Classification (NCBI taxonomy): domain Eukaryota; kingdom Metazoa; phylum Chordata; class Mammalia; order Carnivora; family Phocidae; genus Halichoerus; species Halichoerus grypus. The sequence continues at coordinate 49,386,094 of NC_135714.1, forward strand.
TGTATTGTTATACAGAAAAAGAAAAAAATAGGAAACAAAATACTTAAAATGGATAATACCTATTGAATCAGTTCTCCAGAGTTCTGGAAGTCTCTTTTATTGATTAGCTTTCATTTTTGTTTGTTTATGTAATATAAATTAATACATGAATATAAAAATTAAATAATTGAACATTACAGAAAAGCATACGAGAGAGAAGTAATGCACTCCTATAAGGCTCCTGATAAAATTTTATTGAAACATATTTTTGGGAGAGGATGCTAAAAAATGTTTGAAAATCACTGATTTAAATATGTTTGAATAAAACTACCAGAGTCACGTGTGACCTTGAATAAGTTATAAATGTCTCTGGGCCTGTGTTTCTTTATGTAGTAAATGATGGTAGAGATTAGATAATGTTAAAATCTTATTCACTTCTAAATTCTGAGTTATAACTTTTCTCCATTATGTTATACTGCAATTCATCAGATGATTCTTATATTCATAAGACATATTTGGGGTACTTCTGATTCACTCTTTCCAGTTTTCTTGTTTATAATATAGTTCACTCACTAAGGAAAAAAGACTTATCTTTTTTTTTCTCTATACCAGTTTTCTTAGCTCTTTGAAAAGAAAATCAAAGTCACGGGACCCTTTCACAAGAAAGAAATTCAATCACGTGTGCATGCACAACTGACCACACAAACATACAATTTTACATTCAATTTTAAGGGTCTCACAGCTCAGTAGATACTATCTCCTGGCAAAAGATCCCTTGCTTAACACTGAAGTTAGTATTAAAATTCTATGGAAAATGCCATCTTTAGTGAAACTATTTTTTACTTGTACGAAGCGAAGTCTCATTATGGGCCAGAATTAAGTTCTGAAGACAGACGCAGAGAGGCATCAGCCAGTAGTAACTCTGCTTTATATAGAACTCTGATTTACATGCATTAGTCAATATATGTATTGGAAATGACTTCATAAATGCAAATATGTCAAATCAAGGGAGAGAGAACCATGAGGAAATAGAATGGAGGACACGGTATATTAAAGAAGAAAGACCTATCCAGGTAAAACTGTTCTATTGGAATAAAACAGAACATTTACCATCTTAGATATTCATAAATAACAACAATTTGAAAATTAGTAATGTTGGTATGTGACTCTCAAGAATGGTGTATTCAGTTGGTTCATTAGAACACCAAGGTCCACAACTAGACAACTTTGCTTACCCAATAAGAACAAATAAGAAGGAAAGTACATTTAAAAAAAAAAAGTGTGAGGGGCCGAGCAGAGTGACAATTCAAGTTCTTTTACGAGCTTTTTGATGTACTTTTGGTAGCCTGCTGTCAAGAAGAGACGTTGTTTGAATTAGGTTTCTGAATGATATAATATGGATTCAAGTGGGATTCAACTGTCATCTTTTTTCAGATCTGTTTTTTTACTTCACAATTTCAAAGCGTGCCGCTCTACGTTTGATTTCCAGGCCTCAATTACACGTAGCACAGTGAACTGGCCTAGACAGTGCTGTCGTTCAATGCCTCCCCATGTCAAAACATCTATTTTATTTTCATAAGGAAAGAAATACAACAGTTTTGTGGTAAAACTATGCATTGGAAAAGAGTGTACTCATTATTATTCCATTCAAATTGCCCTCATTAAAAAACTTTTATATCTATCTCTATCTTCAGATAGAAACGAAGTAAAAAAGAAAAAGACTCTTTTTAAAAGTCTTTTTTAAAGTCTGTGATTTTACATTTAATACTTTTCAGTGGCTTTAGGATCTGACTTTCAAATAATTGTCAGAAAATCTTCCCGAAGTTTTTCAGTATGGAATATGAAAATCCTTTTTGCTTTGTGTCCTGTTTTCGCCAGAAAAGATCTTGTGGTTGGCTCTCTGTTGACAGTCTTGTTGATGATTCGCATATATTGAAATTCAATTTAACTCCTTTTCCATGGTTTTCTTAAAGAGCTAACCCTTGTTTGTGACAGCAAAGGAGCAGTTTTGACTAGACTATACCCAGGATTTGGTGAGTCAGATTAATTAAGGAACAGTTACTCTTACATAGCCACTTGGAGATTTTTTTTACTTTGAGCTCTTTTACCCAATTTGAGCTTTTTATTTTAAGTCACAGCAGGCTGTGCCAAGTTATTTTCCCCCTCTTACTGTATTATCTGCAGTTAGTATTCAGGTAGCATTTTGTTTTTCCAAATAATCATATGAGTGTTTATAACTGCTTTAAACTTTCAATATTATAGGATCTGGTACAGTGTTAGAAGGAAATGAAGAAATCACATTATGAATTGGACAACTGACAATCTTAAGAAATTTGCTCAAATTAGAAAACTGCTCATAATTGCTAAAATGACTTGCTTTAGTTTGATACATTAAGGATGCCGTAGATTTCACCTTTTTTTCATTAATTAACAAATATTTACCAAGCCCCGGGAACTATTCCAGACACTTGGTATAGAGCAGTCATAAAACCCAGTGTCTTCCTTGCTTTCCCAGGGCTTACATTCTAGTGGAATTTGCACATAAACGTTCTTTTCCCATACGTAGTGTTATAAGTATCTTCTCCACCTCGCAACATCAGCCTATTTGTGTCTTCAACCTGACTAACCAGTAAGCTTAACTTTCAGCTGAAAAACAGTGACAGATGGTCTGTAACCACTGATCTTCTTGGAAGCAATTTCACAGCTATTAGAAGGGAAGTTTACAAATCAGAAGTTAGTCGGAGGGAAGAGGAAGAGACAGGATGGACAGAACCTTGGAAAATAGTATCAGAATTCAAAGTCACCTGAGTAAATTGGGGAAACAGCAAGAAGCAAACAGAATAGGCTTCAGCAAAGACAAGTGAAATGCAGGGCAGCTATAGAGAAAGACAAAAGTAACTTTGCACACTAAAGACCCAAGAAGACAGGTTTTAGACAAGTTTTCAGTTTAGAGATCTAGGCATTGACAGAAAGCCAGTGTTTTTGACATGGTAAGGGCCACCTTTCAAAGGTACCACTGAAATGACTAAATGAGAGTGGGGACTGTAGGAACCATGTGATAATGGCTTGTTGCACTTGTTTGGAATGGAAGCAGGATAAATGACCTCTTGCAAGCTTTGAATATCCATGGAAAAAGGATTGCCTTCTTACTCTAGGGGAATCAAATGACAGATAACTGGTTACTCAAACATATCCCTTATTCTTTCAAACTAACAAATCCATAAACCTGATCCATAACTGATTCACTTTCTATCAGGAAAAAGGCCCTGAATACCAATGATAAAGAAAAAAGTGTATTTTGTTGGAAAGTTTTAGACTATTTTTATAAGTGTTTGTGTGGGTGTAGGTTTTTTTTTTTTAAAGATTTTATTTATTTATTTGAGAGAGAGAATGAGATAGAGAGAGCATGAGAGGGGGGAGGGTCAGAGGGAGAAGCAGACTCCCCTCTGAGCAGGGAGCCCGACGCGGGACTCGATCCCAGGACTCCAGGATCATGACCTGAGCCGAAGGCAGTTGCTTAACCAACTGAGCCACCCAGGCACCCTGTGTAGGTGTAGGTTTAAAGGCAGGTGGATCTCTAATTGTGACTGCATGTCACTCATTAAGCTATAGATCAGTATCTGATCTGGATTGCACCCAGATTTGAGGAAGCCACCTACCAAAGCCACGTGGCTGGGACTGAATGTTGTTGCATTTAGTCAACACTGTGTCACAGCATGGCATTTCTGTGATTGTTGCTGGCCTTTCCAAGATGAGTGGGAATTGATTAAAAAACTCAGTCTTCCTACATTAGTAGTTTAGTAACAGTGTCTTCAAGTACATTCAAAAACTAGAAAATACTTTAAAGAACTGGAATAGAACTTTATGCTAGGAAAGCTATAGCCAGATGGATTATCTGTCACAATTTTGATAGCTTCATTAGAATTCAACTACAGACCTCCATTTTTGTATGATTAAATTTTTTTGTCCTTATATTTTAATTTTTTATAAACAATGATGAACAAAACAAAATACTGAGTCACCTGCTTTTTGCTTATGTTTGGTTCTTCCCAACTCACCTGTTTCTTTATCCTAAAGCACCTAACGGGTATATTCTTTTACATTGGTATAGAAAAAAAAAATATATAGATAGGTATGACAAAGGAATATTTTCTTTTGTAATCCATATGAAGCAAGGGGGGGTGAGTAGCATGCAATTTTTACAGCTTTGTTGTTTTTTAATTGGTCCAAATTAAGTCATATGTAGTAATGAAGGAAGATGTATAGAACACAGATGTAAGCCCCAGCCATAAAGGTCTAACCCTTATTTGATGTGTGAAGGAATGTAATGATTTTGAGCAATTTTCTATTTTTAAGGTTTTTACCCTGGTTCATTTTAAGTTGTTTACACATTTCATTTTCTATTGAAATTCTTAGAGTAATTTTAGAAAGTAATCATTTGTGTTGGAAGACTAACTTTCCTTTTTACTTGAAAGAAGCTACAATAATAAATGTTAGGTATCAGGTACAATTTACAGGTAATTTGCTTTTTAAAAATGTTGTGCAAACCCAGTCTAGTCTCTAACAGTCTTAAATTTGTGTAACATTAATGATACACATGTTTAAGATTTACAATATTCCATTTCTTATCTAAAAGGCACTATAGCCAGCTCCTTGTAGTTTTTCTTGCTAGTATTCTATATATTTAATTTATCAGTGGAAGTTAATAGCCTGATTGACTCATTGTATGATAAATTAAAGATCTGCCATCTCACTGTGTTAAAACCATTTGAATGTATATGTTGTACAATTTCAGCAAATACTCATTTAATAAGTGAAAAATTCTGTGCTAGTCCTGTGCTAGTTCTTCACAGGATGTGTAGAATACATACGCATGGCTTATTTCCTATAAGAATTGAAACCTACCATCTCTAGAGATCTGACAAGCTATATTGTGCTGTAACTCTAGAGGTGTTCACTTACCCATATTTGAGGTTAAAGTATATGTTATTTGGGGCGCTTGGCTGGCTTAGTCAGTAGAGCATGCAACTCTTAATCTCAGGGTCATCAGTTCAAGCCCCCCTGTTGGGCATAGAGCTTACTTTAAAAAATAAAAAACAAGATAAAGTATGTATTATTTGATTGGTAATTTACTGTATCACAAAGAGCTATGATTTCAAAAAAAATATTAAAACTACCATGGCCAAGTTTTTTCTTCTCATTTTGTTTTATATTTTCTACAAATAACTTAACATTTTTGTTTCATTTATAGATTACTTATTATTTTGAGATAAACATAGATCCACTTACAATTATATGAAATAATGAAGAGTTTGCACACCTTGTGCCCAGTGTTCCTCAATAATATCTTGTAAAACTATACTACAAAATCACTGCCAAGATATTGACCAATATCTAGCAATCTTGTTCAGATGTCTTCAATATTAATTATATTTAATTGTATTTGTGTGTGTGTGTGTGTTTAGTTCAATCCAGTTCTATCACAAGAGTATGTTGTGTTATAGCACTGTAGTCAAGACACAGAGAGGCTCCATAACCACAAGGAAGCCTCATGTTGCCTCTTTATAATCATATGGCCATATCCACCTCCCTCCCCCTTGCATCTTTAACTCTGTCAACCACTAATCTCTTCTCTGTTTCTATAATTTTGTCATTTCAAGAATATTATATATATATATATATATATATGGAAATATATATGGAATCATTTAGTACATAACCTTCAGATTGTCTTTTTTACTCTCTATTATTATCCAGGGATTCATCCAGTTTGTTATGTGTATCAATAATTGTTCCTCTTTATTGCTGAATAGTATTCCATTGTAAGGATGTGCCACCGATTGTTTAACCATTCACCAGTTGAAAGATATCTGGGCTGTTTCCCATTATGGACTATTATAAATAAAGCTGCATGAACATCCATGCCTAGGTTTTTATGTGAACATAAATTTCCATTTCATCTGGGATGAATGTCCAAGAGTACGATGCTGGGTGGTACGGTAACTGCATGCTTAGTTCTATAAGTAACTGCCAAACTGTTTTGCAGAGTAGCTATACTATTTTACATTCCCTCAGCAAAGTATGAATGATCCAGTTTCTCTTCACCCTTGTCAGCATTTAATGTTGTCACCACTGAAATTTTCAGCATGTTATCAGGGTAGTGATACCATACTGTTGTTTTAATCTGTATTTCCCAATAGCTAATAGCAATTCTTTTCATGGGCTTGTTTTCTACCTGTATATCCTCTGCTATGAGATGTCTGTTTATATCTTTGGTCGATTTTCTAATTGGATTGGGTTTTTGTTTGTTTGTTTGTTTTCTGTTTTGGGTTTATTTTAATTGTTGTTGTTGTTTTATTGTTGACTTCTAAGAGTGCTTTCTATATTCCAGATAGTAGTCTTTTGTTGAATTTGTTTGCAAATATCCTCTCCTGGTCTGTAGATTGTATTTTAATTCTCTAATATGTATATTGAAGTTACCATATACTTGTGTTTAACCTGACTATCCCCATACAATTTGCATTTTCCTTTCCTCAGTCACATTTTCTTTATCATCTAACATAAACATGCATTCTGCATTCATTTGATACATGGCTTAGTTATATTTAATCAAACTGTTCCTCTGATCTTTTGCTTTTTTTGGTTAAGGAGTTTTGGAAGGTGGGAGGTTGCAACTCATACTGATGATATGTTATAACTAAGTACATCTACTCACAAAGAGATGAAACAATTTTACTTTGTGACTTTGCTGTGCCAAAGTCGAACAACCAATTGGAAAATGGAAAATGGAATTATATATGTGCTGGATATTACGGAGTGAATATTTTTTTTAAATATTTTAAAATAATATCCATATGATTATTTTATCAGATTTGTAAATTCACCTAATTAGTATGCTTACTACGGTATACTAATAAGAGTGATTATATTTTATTTTATTTCAATTTAAGGAATTCCTTTCACAGAATTTTAAGAAATGTCAAATTCTGTTGTGTCAACAACTGCTCTCCAAATGAGTGTTTTATCGTAATGTTGCCTTTTATTCTTTTTTTATTTTCATTGAGAACAACACAATCGTTTCGGTGAATGAGGGAATGTTTTGTTTATTTTGGCTTTTCTTTCTGTGTTTTAATTTTTTTTTCCAGCTTTTGTTTTGTTTTGTTTGTATGGAAGACTATATTTTGCTTTTTAAAATTTTTTTTTTATTTTTAGCAAGCATGGGAGTATATTCTTGCTTATATTTTGGGAAAGAGAACACCCTAAATGTGGCTTAATCAACATTGTAAACCATTTTCTTTCCCAATGACTCTCGGATATGTGCATTATTGGAAACATGTGTGCTTTAGTGGCATATATTTTTGAGTCTAATTAGCTGCCTGCCTGTAATCAGGGCTATATCAACTGTTGTCATTCTAAATGTTTCCTTTCTTTTTTTCAAACACATTTGCCTGATTGACCTTTTTTTTTTTTCTCTGTCTCTCTATGGGGCTGCTCCAGGAGCCATGGCTAATCATCTTATAAGCAATGCTCTGCTTCGTCCGCATGGTACTAACAATCCCTATAATACATTGCTTGGGGAACCGGCGGTCTGTAACAACCCTTCTGTCAGCATGTACAACGCACAAGGTGTGCTGGAGTTTATCTTAATTTTTTCAAGTGAGAGTCCCATTTTATGTAGCTTTATGGCCACATTCTATTTTTCTTTCCTTCCACCTGCCTTTTCTTTCTTTTGGAAGCAGACACACAGACTCCTTTCGCCTTCCACCCCTCTTGGTGCTTTTATTTTCCATTTTCCTTAGGTTTTCCTTAGTAACCAATGGATTCCTTCTTTCTGATAAACAAATGCTTGATTCATCAATCTGTGTTTGTTTCTCTGTAACGTTATAAAATGTATTGTGATGTGTCAGTGCTTTTCTTGTTGTTGATTGATTTCTCTATTAAATACCTATGTATTTATTTTGAGAAATGAGATATTTGCCTAAGGTAAGTAAGATAAAAGAAGACTTGATTCAAGAGTCTTAATGTTATAAGACCAAGAAAATAATCTTAACATTATTAGGCCATGAAGCGCACTCTAGGCGCAAGGCATTGCTACTGGTGAAGCACTCAGGCCAACTCCATGGAAAATTACATTGAACTAAGCCATGGAGAAAAGAGCCATTCAGTTTGCTACTGAACTGAACAATAGCAAGTCAGGTTCTACACTAGCTTGCCATTGCCAGTGTGAGCTGGCTCAGGAACATCATGATTTTTTTTCTACTGTGGCTGTGTGCAAAAAACAAGGCTTTGGGATATGGTTCTTCTGAATACCCTCCAGCTTTAAATGATGTACAAATTTAATTGCATCTCAAACAAATAAGTATAAATCTCTTTAAAACCACTTCTACTCTAAGTGTTTGGACATGGCTTTACCTTTTCTAAGAATAAAAAAATGTACTGGAGCACAAGAAATTAAAAATATTCATATCATACAGAAGAGACCACAGGAAAGAACTATTCAAATAAAAGTTTCCTAAAAGAAAAGTCCTAGTTAGGGATCCAATTATGTAATATTATATTTAAAGAAAATTCACTGTAACAAAGAGGCTTAAGTGGTTCTTTGAAGTTGGATATGATAGATTAGCAGTATTTAGCTTTCCCAGGCAATTTTGAATAGAATTCCTATTATTCTCTGTGGGAATCTTTGCGTTTTCTTTTCCTTCTCGGTCAGAGGTAAAATATTAGTGTCGCGAGTGCATAACACTTGGTGTGAATGGCCATTCCTTAAAAGTGTGTGTGTTACAGCACTGCCATTGGGTGTCTAAAACCTTCTGAGGTTCCCAGGTGACACCTAGCCAGATACATAGGATGATTTTAAATTATTTCAAAAATACTGAAGTCAGTAATACAGAAGTGACTTCAGGAATATGGTCAAACTGTTTCTCAGTAGGATGAAGTAAGTAAGGGAACTTTAGATTTATCAAGTTTCATAAGGCCTGCCTGTCTAAGAATCACAGACTTTTAGAATCAAAAGAAGGGACGGAGTTCACGGATCCTCTTCACCACATTGCTGACGTGCTGTCAGCCTGTGTCCATCTCCTCTAATGGGACCCTTCTGAACTCAGGATTTCATACATTCAATTGTTGAAATGCTCCATTTGTTACATATATTTTTTTCCTTCCACTGAGCCAAAATTTGCCTCTGGCCAGAATGCTTTGATTTGCCCTCTAGAGTAAAGAAGAGCAAAGTATTCTTCTGCTCTCTCTGTCAATCCTTTTAAATACTTTGAAAGCCGCTCATCTGGCTCCTTTCCGTCCTCCTTTTCCCTAGTAAAACAACCTCAGTGCCATCAATATGAGATAGTTTCTGGGTCCTTCTTTGTGGTTCCCCTTCTAAATTGTCTCTCCTTTGTCAATGTCCCTATTTCATTGTGGCACTCAGTAAAGTGTACTTTTCACAACACAACAAATGCAGCTTAACAGAGCAATTTAGCAGACCTTATGAATGCTTGTTTTTTTTTTCATTAAACTGACAGATAATTGTATCATTATAAACATTTTACAATGTGCTGACATATTAGTAAGTTTTTAATAATGTTAAGTGAATATTTGTATCATATCTGCAAATTAAATCTATTCTACATTATTCACTTTATGTGAAGAGTTGTTAGAAAAACTGTAAAAAATGTTTTACTTATTTAATATTGTTATAAAACTAGTAAAAATTTAGATAACCTTTTGTTCCGCTTTTTTGATTATTCAGATATAATTTCTAATGTCTTATGTAATGAAAAACTAACAATTATTAATCTATGTTTTCCCTAATTCAATATCTGCCTTCTTGTCTTATTTTATTTTTACCCATATTATAAATTAGGGGATTTTTCTAAGGATGGAACACTACTATAAACACTATCAAAGTGAAATTCTCTCGACGGAAAATTTAAAATAATACCATATAGGTATAAAGTTTTATTCCTGTGAAATTTATTACTGAAAATTGCTCTTAAGATCATCAATAAATTCACAAAGTGTTCTTCTGAATGGATTTATTGTGTGTGTCAGTAAATTAAATAAGTTCTACTGACTTTTCTTAAAAACAAAAGTAAATAATCTTATTCATGTTTTTCAGAGTCAGAAGTGAAATTGTTTAGTTGTTTTATGTTTTAAGATTTTTTTAAGATGTTAAACTATGGTAGTGCTTAAAATAATTCTTCTTACCACTGACCAAAAATAAATCTTAGTGATTGTCATATTGCTACTAATCTTATGCTTTCAGATGAATGCACTTAATATTCTTACTGGCAAGGGGGAATCTTACTTGAAATATAGGTGACTCGGTATGTACTGGAGTGGTTTATGTTGAATTACCACTTGGTTCTGTTCTGTGGGTTCTCTAATTCAGTTGCACCAATGCCATCCAAGCAAAGAAGCATTTAGATTTAAAATATTCAGATTTAAAGTATCCATATTTGTTTGTCATGCCTTTATTTAAAATATGTCAAGATGTATTTATAGAGTTACTGAAGCATACAGAGTTAGGAATAAAGATGAGTAATATACTTTTATTATATTGGATTCAGATTCTGTCTGTGGAAATATTTACAACTTCATGCATAGTATTTCTGGACGATTATCTTCTTGTCAGTACTGGAGAATTCAATTTTTGTAAGATAAATCTCACTATAGATTAACCTGTCAACAAGACAGAAAATAGAGAGGATGTCATGATTTTACAAAATAACTTACATTTTAAAGTAATTTAATTCTCCCCTCCAACTTAAAGAAAGACATATCCTTAGGGCAGGATATAATGAGGAATACATTATAGTGGGTAAGAATATAAGACTGTATTATAAAATATATAAATATATATATAGCTCTTATTTTTATATTTATATATTTATATATTTTATATATATATAAATATTCTGTTATGTTATATATATATGTATAATATATAAATATTCTGTTATGGCTTCAAAGCCTAAGGCAGATGTGAAGAGGACATAGATGGTAGTGGACAGAGGAAATCTATGAGATTTTCTTTCTGATCTCAGTTCTGCCACTGATTAGCAGGGTGGGGTTAGATAAGGCTCAGCCTATCTTGGCTGCAGTTTCTTCATCCCTGAAAAGCAGGGGTTGAACTTCAGTTATCTTCTCATGGGCTTTCCAGTTCTAAAATTCTGTCATTTAGGGAAGAAGCCATAATGAGCTTACAAACAATTTCCATCTGTTACTATACTGGTTTGGCTCTTCAATTCAAATTATTTTTCTAAAGTTATTTGGAAACTTTAAAAGAACTTTCCTCTCCATTTTGAAATATTGTTGGTCTTTTCTGAGAAGCAAATCAACTTTTAAGTGCAAAAACCATATCTCTAAAGCAATGGTTAACTTATGACCAGTTGGAATCTCCTCAAATGAGTTAGCCCAGTGAGCTTCCTGGTTTTTATTTTTGTGATGATTTAACTTTCCTGTAAACAAAATCAGCAAGAGCCGTCCTTTATGACCTGATTAAAATATGAGTGTTTTTTAAAAAATAATTTTGTCAAAAACTAATGATGTAATGTATCGTGATTAACATAATAAAAAATTTAAAAAAATAAATAAAAAAATAAAAAATAATTTTGCTAGGATTGTTTTTTAAAGGATCGACTCTAAAAATGTTTGATTGCAAATGATTGTGCAACAATCCAGAAGAAAACCTGATATTGATGGTGGTATTTTTCTTCCCCTCACGTTGTCTTGATACTGAATAATGGTTGGATTTAACTTTTTTTTTCCTCCATAGTTACACAGCTTTTGAATAAGAGTTCCAGAAATGACAGTTCTGATCAGTATTATTCACAAATGATAATAAGCATTTGTATAGGTACAGTGGGGGAAAGATAACCTTTTTACATGAAGAGAAAAGATATGTAAAGGAAAAAACTCACGGTTATGGAAACCTACAACTGTGTTTTTTTTTTTTCTCTGTATACAAGCTAAAGATTTTATTTATAATTTTACTGAAAAATTTTAAAGTTAAATAACATTCCTTAGAAGCAGGTATGTTCAAACATACATAAACATAAAAATATGCAATATTGAAATAGAGTTGTGGGAATCGTCCTGGCTGGCACTCAAATCTTTACTCTCCTTGGTTGGTGTGATAATCTGAACTTTAAAATAAATGTGTTTTTGTTTGACATTTATAAACTGTACAAACGCTTATTAAAGACTCATGTTATTAGCATGTGTTAAGGGGGGTTTCTTATTTTCTAACTAACATTTCAGTCTTTTTAATTATGATAAACCATGTAACACAGACTCATGAATTTTGGGGCAGTGGAAATTATTTCCTTTGACTCTTTTTTCTGCATATCATCAATTTGCTTTTTACTCATGTTTCTTCTACTGTCGCTGTAAGCTTACTTGTTGTTTTTTCTTTCCTTTTCTTCATGCTGTCGTTTAGAGCCCTACAGAGAGACAAGTATGGGAGTAAAGCTAAACATTGCATATCAAATGTAATTTTTTTTAGTTCACTTTTATTGCATCACATATAGATGATGTAGTTATTAAAAACAGTTCATCTCACAATTTAAAAACTAAAGAGCCTATGAATCGACTTATATAAATTTATGTTAATAGAGATTAGACGCTTTTGTTGTCTGATTCTTTTATTGTGTCACATGATCAACATAGTTGTTAAGTCTCATGTAATGTTTGTGTGAGTTAAATTGTTTTTAAATTAAGCATTTATTTTTGCTAAGTAATGCATAAACTTTTAATTTTTATTAGTACATTCCATCATACAAATGTATGTCACATGCAGCATACCCACTTTATTTTACTATGGCTGTTTCCAACCTGTACCTAATGCATTGACAACAGAAGTAATACACACGTTTCAATGCATCAGTCACTCAACCATAACCATCCAGCATCCCATCGCGGCCTCCACAGCAGCGATCACCCATCACATATGGCCCTTTAAAGAGCATTTACTTTTATTTTTCTTAACATTGTGGATTTGTCTACAAGATATCTTATAACATGAAAATAAATGGCTTCACCCTATGTCTGTGATGGCTGCTTTTTAATGAATCCTTTATGCGTTCCTGTTTTTGGAAACTGTTACTTGAGTACAGAGTTTGCATCAGAAGTCCATATAAAAATCGATACATTTGGGAGACTTTATTTAAACCAGCAATGAATGAGTTCAGTTTTGGATAAACATAACTGCATCACAGATATAGAATGAATGCTATATTTTCACAAGTTAGCAGTGTATTGAGAAGTTTAATAGAATTCTTCAATTAATTGTTCTGTAAAGAAATATCCTTTCTTATTTACGAGTATTGGTTAAATGTTTGTGTTTTCTTTCGTGGTTGCATTTGAACTGAATTTGGAACTATTATAGATTCTTGGATTTCTGTTTATTCAAGAGAATGCAAAAACCTTGAAGAAGCATGTGGTTAAATTTTATTTCACTGCAACTATTTCTTCCCAGAATAAAATGTTTAATCTCCTTTAAACTCAAAGTTTAATATATGCACACAAAGTCATCACTCACTCGTTATGGCATGGAATCTTTAATACTGACACTATGTTTTTAGGAATCAGATCCCTGTGTCTTTACACATTCTCTTGTAATATTATTATCTACTGACCCTAAACAATCACTAATGGGTTTATATGTAGGAAAAAAAATTAGAAAGTAAATCCAAATATTTTTGTTTTGAAAACTCCTATGTGCAAATTATTTTGATGTGCCATTTATTTGACTAAGCATTATTTCATGAGTACATCACTCTGACAAATTTAACATAATCCTTTTGTGGTTTTGTGTGTAGGAATTAATTTGAATCTTATGAAATTCTATATCAAATTCTTAGAAAGTGCTTGATTCTCTTACTTTTGACCAGCATATTCAAAGCGCCACACATGAATTATGTTAATATTATACCTATTTTAATGTTAAGACATGTAAAATTAAAGGTAATGAATTATTGAATTGACTTTGATGTGTATAAATTGAAAGCTACGAATGATTACACCAAAATTTTGTGTTTTTTTTCTTCTAAGTTATAGCCAAATATGCTTCAGATAATATCAGGCAATGCTTGTGTGGAAATTGCAAATTCATAGGTTTTTAAAAATTACTATTTTAAAGATTTATTTTAGATACTTTTCCATTTATAGGGTTTCTATCAATTGCCCAAGTGTATATATAGATATGTACATATAGACTTACTAGTATTTTTTGTTTATTTCCAAACATTTGATACTTAATTAAACATGCTAGCAATTTATACATACTTCATGGTCTTTTGCTTTTGTGTTTGTGTGTGTGTTCTATGGCCAATTGGATGTAAATGTCATAGTGTTCTGTAATCTTTTTCAGAGGGGCTTCTGAACAATGCCAGGGATACAAGTGTCATGGATACTCTACCACTGAATGGTAACCATGGCAATAGTTACAGCATTGCCAGTGGTGAATACCTGAGCAACTGTGTGCAAATCATAGACCGTGGCTATAACCACAACGAGACCGCCCTAGAGAAAAAGATTCTGAAGGAACTCACTTCCAACTATATCCCGTCTTACCTGAACAACCACGAGCGCTCCAGTGAACAGAACAGGAATCTGATGAACAAGCTGGTGAATAACCTCGGCAGTGGGAGTGAAGATGATGCCATTGTCCTGGATGACGCCACCTCCTTTAACCACGAGGAGAGTTTGGGCCTGGAACTCATCCATGAGGAATCTGATGCTCCTTTGCTTCCCCCGAGAGTCTACTCCACGGAGAACCACCAGCCACACCATTACACCAGAAGGCGGCTCCCCCAAGACCACAGTGAGAGCTTTTTCCCTTTGCTAACCAACGAGCACACAGAAGATCTCCAGTCACCCCATAGGGACTCTCTGTACACCAGCATGCCGGCCCTGGCTGGTGTGCCTGCCACGGAGAGCGTTACCACCAGCACCCAGACCGAACCCCCACCGGCCAAATGTGGTGATGCCGAAGATGTTTACTACAAAAGCATGCCAAACCTAGGCTCCAGAAACCACGTCCATCAGCTGCACACCTACTACCAGCTAGGACGCGGTAGCAGTGATGGATTTATAGTTCCTCCGAACAAAGATGGGACCCCTCCAGAGGGCAGTTCAAAAGGACCAGCTCATTTGGTCACAAGTCTATAGAAGATGACACAGAAATTAAAGCCAACAGAACTGCTAACACCTGGTTGACTGTTCTGAGTTGATATAAGCAGTGGTAATAATGTGTGTACTCCTAAATCTTTATGCTGTTCTTGAGAGACAAACACAAACTTTCAGACTTTTTTTTTTTTTTTTAAACTGGGATTTTTAGGTCAGCCCAGGGGAGAAAGATAACTGCTGAAATTCCCCTGTGCCCTCTCCTTTCCTGTCTTTCCCCCTCAGATGGAGACTTCATTATGTTAATGAACGAGATATGAAGAAAATGGCGCTCATTGTGGCCTTGTTGAATTCTGTTGTGTTTGTTCTAACATCTCTGATGCTCTGTTACTATAATAACAAGGACCTGATTTTTAAAAGGCCAGAATGGTTGTTCGAAATTAGTAACAGTGCTGCATCTAGATTGGAGTGCTGCACAAACAAACATAAAAACAAAGCAAAACTGCATCACATAGTGGTTTTTAGTCACTCACAACCTGAATTCACCGCAGCAGGAATAGCTGTGGAATACAAGATAAAACAACAAAATAATGAAATGGAGGGGAATTCTAGAATTATATGCTAAATGCATATTCTATGATTTGCTGTATTAACTGATGATAAAACTAATGGCAGAAAAAAACTGAACAATTTCTATGTAATGTACAGATACTAGCATTGCACATA
The DNA here is from genome assembly GCF_964656455.1 of Halichoerus grypus. NCBI lineage: Eukaryota > Metazoa > Chordata > Mammalia > Carnivora > Phocidae > Halichoerus > Halichoerus grypus. The sequence goes on from NC_135714.1 coordinate 49,401,919, forward strand.
TAGTCAGCTTTCTGTTCCTCCAGAATTTGAGTCCTGTTAATGTAGTGGAAAAAAAGAGATATTTTCTTTTTCTTTCGTGCTGGTCTTGCAAGTTTGTCTACCAGTAAGAGAGCAAAGTTTCCTTCCTTTCTTCTTTCTTTTCTTTCTTCCTTCATTTTCTTTTCCTTTTTTCTCTCTTTTCCTTTTTTTCTTTCTTTCTTCTTTCTTTCTTTCTTTCTTTCTTTCTTTCTTTCTTTCCTTCTTTTTTTCTTTCTTCCTTTCTTCTTTTTTTTATTGCTTTTTTCTTTAAAATTTCACCTGGCAAAAAATAAATAAATAAATAAATGAAAACTATCACTTTATAAGAATCATTTTCTAGTAATACAAATTATTTTTTACAAAAAAAATAAAATAAATAAAATTAGACTTTCTTCCCTCACTATATATCTTTGATTCAGTCAGAGTATTTCCAAGAGCATTTTTGCAAATTAGAGCAGGACGAACTTTTATGTTTACAGTGCACATCTGTTGTAATGCAAAGCATATTTGGCAAGCAGTTCATCACCAAGACAGTAGCTATGATTCTAGAAGTCAAGAGGTGTCAATAGAACTAGTGGGGCTTCTGCATGTAAAAAAAAACAAACGGTATCCCATAGGCGTTAAAGTGCTGAATGCTCAGTCTGATCCCCAAGTGGGCACCTGCACTACCAATTTTTAAAGGAAATTCACTCCCTTGTAGTAAGAATTGAAAGGTCAAGTTATTTTGAAGTGATTTTTTTTTCAAAAAACTCTTCTGTTTATTAACAGGAAAATTTATTTATTTGACAGGATTTTAAGTAATGTAGGAATACAAGAGGTAAATTAGCAGCACATATAATTTTTTTTTTAAACTTATGATCCATTTTGTATGGTCTCAAAGTTGGATGACCTCATTACTAATATTTGTTGTAAAAGTGAAACTTGTTTGCCAAACAATAAACAACTGATTGAGATTTAGAAGATATTGTTTTGATGTATGTACTATATGATTAATTACTCTTTTCATTTTTCTCGTCTTTCCTTCTGTTTTCATTATATATACTTTGCTAATCCTCTATGGCCCAAATGAGCCATGCAAAAGAAATCAAATCTGCCTAGATGGATAACCTAAGCACAAAATTACACCATTTTTGCAGACAAAGTAAACCAGAGAAATGGGATGGGCATGTTTATGTTGGATGAAATAAGATATATAACTTACTTTTAAGCAGGTTAATATGTTACTATGTGCTTATTTTATAAACCAGCTGGAGTCACTATGCCTACTATAAAAACCAGCTTCAATCAGAGATTTAAGTATGGAATTGGAGGAGGGGGTGGGTCATGTCTTTTCCTTCCTTGTAAGTCCCATTTCGATGTTAGAAATTTAAAGTCACTCAATTGGCTAAAAAAATGCCAGAATAATGGCAAAGTGAATATCCATTTTATAAAGATAATATATTTTTATGCTAATTTTTCTTGTCCCATATATGGAAAAAAGTCCTTTCAAAGAAATTTTCTACATCTCCAGTTACTGAAGAACCCTTATCAGCAGTGTCTAAGCATGGAGTCCCTTCTAGAGCAAAGCCAGAATGAATTTGCCAAATTAGAATTTCTCTTGTAGTATGTGATATTCTGGTGATTTCTTTTTTTCTTTTCTCCCCCAAATCTAAACATCACCCATCTATAAATTAATTTCTTAAGATGAGAAGGAGCAGTTTACAGAATAGCCAGTAATCTATATATAGTTTAAAAATATACGACAAAAAAAATTCTGTGCTGGACCAGAGTACATCATAACCTTAATATCACCTTAGAATATCTTATTTATCATTCCTTTTTGGTCACTTAACTGAAGTAATTTTTAAGTCTCCAGATTTTTTTTAAGTTGCAGGAGAACCTCAAGCTTTAATGGTAATTAGGTTTTCTCATACCACCCTATGGCAATATTAACACCTGACAGGTGGTTATCCTATCTGTTGCATAGAATACAGTTGGTAATGAAAGAACCCTTTTTTGACAAGTTTAAGGTAACTTCAGAAACACAGATGTTGGTCTGTGGATTATGAGCACTTATGTTTGTTTTACCGATTCAACAGAAATCCATATGAAAGCAGCTCTGTCAGTTAGAAGCCAGTTTCACAGAATGGGGAAACTACCTCAACTCAGCTTGCTGATGCTGCCAATTCTGATTTTCAGATATCGCTACCTCCCCACACGTTATCTTTTATGTTTCATTACGTGGAAATTTGAAACAGGGAGCCTCCCCAGCTTTACATAGACCAAGCTGAAGAAAACCACTTGAACACATAAATTGGCGCAGAAGGCCATTTCGTACTGTCAGTTACTACCAAGCTCTTGCATCAAGATGAAAGGATGAGATTTTTGAATTTGAATACATCATAATTGATGTGCTTTCAGAAAGACTTAAGATCCCAAAGACTTTTACAGAAAGAGATTGTTCCCCCAAGTTTTATGTGACTATAATAAAACAAAACAGTAGATAAATTAATTATGTATACATTTCAATAGAAATTTGTGTATATCTACCATGTATTCATTTAGTCCATTTTACACTAGCAAGGGTTGAATTCTTGAACTTGACTTTTTTCCCCACGTATTCCCTTGTGTAGCTACTGATAAATTAATAATTTTAGATTTTTTTCTTGTTTTTTTACCACCTTAGGTTGACTATGTTTTAATACCCTGTGCCATACATGACCTACTTATCTACATATTTCTGATATGTTTATCTGATTTTCTATAAAGTAAATTTTCACCAAACATACTGTACATACATAGCACATTATTTGGATAGCCGCAAGTAAAAGTTATGCCAATGAAACAAACCAATTATTATTTCCTAGTAAAATAATACTTTCATAATGTTTTACTCTTGAACTTTTTTTTCGTTTTGAGGTCTATTTCCCATGCTACTTTATCAGGACACTAGCTAACAGACCTCATGTTTAGCTGAATCACAGACTGTTGGATTGTTGCACAGCCCATGTTCCTAATTGATAATATTTATGGAGAAATCTAAATTTTGTGAAGGAGAAATAGATTTGATTTCCTTTAAGTTTTTTGAGTATCCCTCTGGTTCCACACTACTAAAGTTAAAAATACTATAGTTGAATAATAAATTGCTATGCTAAAATAATCATAATGACAAAAAAGAATTTGCGTGAGAACAATTATGTTGAAATGAAAATAATCAGGAAACTGTATTAATCAAATGCAGATAATGGAAATATGTCAAACAAATTGTCAAACAAATTCACAAAGACTCTAAATTAAAAGTGTAGTTTATGACCTATATTTTTTAAATTCCCATTAACCTAAAAATGTCAACATATTGATAAAAGATCTTTAAAATTTAGTGTTTTTTTATTTTTTTTAGTATTAACTTAGTTGGTATGATGAAATGTTTCATGGTAATGCAGATAAACATATAAGACAATTAGTAATACTTATAGACTTAATTTTAGGCAATATCTTCAGCTTTTTCCCCCCACACATGTTCAGATCGATTGACTGGTTTACTTTAAAAAATGACATTAAAGACTTTAAAGATTGACTTTCTGCATTATAGAGACCAAAAGGGAGAGGAAAAATAGTTTCTGGGTTGTCTAAAGATCAACTCCAAACTAATCAATAATCATCTCCTATTAGTGAAAGAATTATTTGTTTTTAGAAATTGTTCATTAGTACTGTACCAAGGTGCTGCTGCTTGAGATGTTTTTGGAAAAAACAAAACAAAACACTATAGAACTACTGTGTCAATTCAGATTTAGAGAGAGAGATAAACAAACTGAAACCCTAATTTGATTTTGAGCAATTCTAAAAATATTGACAAGAATGTCTTTTCTTCTCTAACAAAAGTATGTGAGATAAAAGAACAATACGTACGATCTTCCTAGTATATTGTAGTACCAAGGTATTAAGATTTAATTAGTTCATGTTTAGTAATTCATGATTATAACTCACCACATAAATAATTACTATGCATTTCTAAAAATACTTTAAATATATCTTATGTTAGATTTCTGCACATTAATAAATTAGGAACATGGAAGCATAAGAATGAAGCAGCAACATTACAAAATAGCTTACGGGAGTTTTTTTTGTGCAAATGAATTCCACGTGGAAAGCTTCTTTGAGATCATAAAATAGATTTGATGAATCCCAACCATAAATTCAGTTTTGTAATCAGCAAATACATCCTTTTTAAGCCATCTGAAAAATATTGATAAATATCTAAATTTTCATTTCTAATTAAAAAGTGTTGGTAGCTGCTTCTTTCCTGCTTAGGCCATCAGAGGAATCACTCCTAATTGCTAATTAACCTGATTACTTCTACTTCCCCTTTGCTTTAAAAGTGAAATCAATCTTTAACTTTCACCTATACACACACTTACATACTTTGATTCCTTTTATTTACAGCTTGCAGGGGAAATAACTGTAATTTTTTTCAATGAAACAGGTAGTTATTATGGTTTTGCATATTTTCATTTTCAATAAAGTTATTGCTATACCCTCTTTCAAAAAAATTAAAAGCCAACACGTCTTTAACATCCAGGACCTTTTAAATTATTGAAATATCTTCATTTCAACTATGTTTTGATGTTTCTTTCTCTCAGTAGTATGTCACACAAAATTTTTCTAATTTAAGTCCCATTAGAGTATTTCAAAGGTAAATGCAAACTATGATTTTTAAGAAGGCATGTGAAAAGAGAACTTTGATTTGTATGAAGAAGTCAAGGAAAACTATACAAGGAAAAAAAGCCTCTATTGGGATAACCAGTTCTTTTCAATCACAGTATGAACAGAAAAAGGGCAGAACCAAGTTGGCAGACTTATGGTGAGGTAGCAGGACCTAAATTAGAGTTACCAAAAAAAAAAAAGAAATTCCAGGAAAAAATAATGAAATCGTTCAGAGTGGTAAAAACCTTAGTGTACCAAATGCTATTGATGTATTAAAGCAAAAATTGAAGTATACCATATTATAATTTTATCCCGCTGATTCCACAGGAAACTCTAAACACTTTTCACACTCTTTAAATATTCCTTGTCTAGCCACACCTTGTCTCAAGGAAACATGAGTATTTTATAGATATTTCTTAAGTATAAGTATTTTTGCCTCAATTCACTTTCACTCTCTAATCTGCTTACTCTATTGTATGCCAACACAGTTAATGCTACTGGTAGCTTTGTACTTTTAGGGCTTTATTATGAATCTTTCTAATAAACATTACATTAATATTAAATTGGAATTATGTACATTGTGCAAGATAATTCATAACCAAGCAATATTCATATTACAGGATAATTTATTGTATCTATGAATATTACATTGAGACAACAAATAATTACACAGCTGAAAATATTACTCTCAAGTCCTCTCTCTCTTCAATTATTATAGTCAATTCGTAAAATTCTGCAGACAGTTGTATGACATGTTATCAAAGTACTCCATAATCCAAATGTGTCTAAAAGTATTCCCAATGCTTCTTTCATTCTAGAATGCTAAAGGAAAGAGCTTGAAAGAAGAGGAAAGGAAAGCTGACTTCTAAGGATCTAATTTAGATTAACATTGCCATTCAGAACGAGTAATTTTGAAATGAGAATGTTCCACTCTGTGATCTAAGGTTATTAAAGATTTACAGTTAGTCCAATATTGGAGGATTTTAAATTTTAAAGAATTAAGTTTTTCTCAACGGCCCAAGACTGCAAAATTTCACACTACATTGGCAAGGAAATGTGTTTAAGTTCCCTACCTAATGTAGCTTTTTAAAGGTTAAAAATTCCCTGATTCTTCTGAAGGTAAAACTGGTAAAATGATCCTAGCTTCAAAAGGAAATGGCTTGGTTGACTTCGAAAAATGTTCGGCAAAACTCACGAATGTCATCAACTCTTTAACAGTCTGTAGAAGTCTTTGGGGATGGAACTCAGGATACAGTGACTAGAACACCGTGTCTTCTTAGGCTGACCACTGCCTAGTCTTCTAGAGCATTTTTAATGCCTTGAATTTCAAGCTGTCACAATGTCTTACGTTTTGAATAACATCATGAATCAAGAAAGATGAGGAAAAAAAACACCTAAAGTTGGTTTCCATGCCTCATTTCAGTATAAAGATTTCCTTTACCATCCTAAGTAATAAAAGATGATATGTCTTGAAACAGCTGTAGACAATCAGAATGTGTTCATTTATAAACAAGTCTTCTTTGTATATTCCCACACTAATCTTTGCCTATGAACTACAAAATAATAAGAGTCGGCTTGATTTCCTTTCATTTGGCTTCTGTGAATGCATTGGAAGTAGAAGGATAATCTGGGAAGTTTTTCCATACTGTTTTCCCACTTGCCAAGCATTAAATCTAATTCAAGATATATCTTTTCTAAAAATGATAGTTTATCTTTTAAAATAACTAAGTTATTTCTCATTGATAGGAAAAATTTCTCTTTCTAGGAACAAGAATATAGCTATCGCAGGCTCTGGTCTCTTACCATTCTCATATATTTACACGTGGAATTAATCTTATCATATACACCGTCCAGATTTCTATCTATTGGATTTTTTTCCCTTGTACAACCTTTCCAAACCTTTTTTTTTTTTCTTAAATGCTCTGTACAATCACATGTAAAATCATGAGCTACAAACCTCAATAAAAAATATCAGTAAACAATAAGTGATGTAGTCACTTTTATTATATGGGAGTGCTAAAACTTTGGTTTGGGGACAGTTTTTCGAACTACAGGGTAATTGAAACATAGACTCCTAGTAGATTTCCTTGCTATCCCCATGCCCTCCCCCCACCCTTTCTTCACACATTAAAAGTAAAATGCGAGGGCTTTTTATTTTTTTAATGTCTTCAGAGAACTGCTGCCATCCAAGGTAACCATAAGGTGATTTGCTCTTTCCGGAAGGATAGGAAGTTAGAAGAAGAACTTACCGTTTGCCCTTAAAGTTTGCCAATACTGAGATATAATCAAATGTCACCTAATCTTATTTCTCCCCATCTCGAACTGGGGGACGGTCAGCCACTGGTGGACTTCTGGTGCGAAGGAGACGAGGGACTTCTGTGCTGGGACACGCCTTTCCAAAATAATTCTTTTTATATTTCCAAATGGTAAAATCATCTCACTAAACCTCACTATTACTTTTATTTTGATATTCATGCTTTGCTTCTATAAGATATGAGAATAAGTATTTTATATTTAATATATATACTGTTAATCCTACCAGTTAAGTCATAGTCTAGAAATTAACAGTTAGGGGGCGCCTGGGTGGCTCAGTTGGTTAAGCAACTGCCTTCGGCTCAGGTCATGATCCTGGAGTCCCGGGATCGAGTCCCACATCGGGCTCCCTGCTCAGCAGGGAGTCTGCTTCTCCCTCTGACCCTCCTCCCTCTCATGCTCTCTGTCTCTCATTCTCTATCAAATAAATAAATAAAATCTTTAAAAAAAAATAAAAGAAATTAACAGTTATTTTTAAATATGGGGGGAAGAAAGGTAAAGTGAATTAAAATACAAGCCCTTTGTCGTGCACTTGATACGTCTTAAAGCTAATAATTTCTCACATTCTTAGAAAGTTTCTAGCACAGTGGTAATTGCCACCATTTCATTGTAACTGATGAAAATAGAATAACATTGATTCTGTTAATTCTGAAAAACACACTAAGAAGAGACAGAAACTGAAAAAAGAATATGAACCTTCCTTTTAAGCTCTTTTGTTTAAAATTTTTATTTTTAAGTATTACATGCTATTTTTCTATAATCTAAAATTTTTAATGTAATTGTTTTACAATTATAACCTAGATACACAGTTTATGTAGTTTATAAATTACTTAAAAGTTTAAAAATAATAAATAATAATGTTTGGCTTTAAAAATTCAAATTGGAGTAATAGTTAAGATTGAGGAGTCAAAACTAATTCAAATCCCTGTGTAAAACACTAACTCAGTGTTAAATTTTAGTCACTTATTTTATTTTTTAAAGATTTTATTTATTTATTTGACAGAAAGAGAGAGCGAGCAAGTGCATGCGCACGCCCACAAGCAGGGGTAATGGCAGAGGGAGAGGGAGAAGCAGATCCCCCTCGCTGAGCAGGGAGCCCAGTCCAGCTTGATCCTGGTACCCTGTGATCATGACCTGAGCTGAAGGCAGACGCTCAACTGACTGAGCCACTCAGGTGCCCCAGTCATTTATTTTATTTTATTTTATTTTATTTTATTTTATTTTATTTTATTTTATTTTATTTATTATTTTTTAAAGATTTTATTTATTTATTTGACAGAGAGAGACACAGCGAGAGAGGGAACACAAGCAGGGGAAGTGGGAGAGGGAGAAGCAGGCTTCCCACCAAGCAGGGAGCCCGATGCGGGGCTTGATCCCAGGACCCTGGGACCAAGACCTGAACTGAAGGCAGATGCTTAACGACTGAGCCACCCAGGCGTCCCCCCAAGTCATTTATTTAAAAAAGAGAATATTAACTTATTTTGCTGTTTCTATGTGTTACTATGAGAGTCAGTAAAATAGTTCAGCGTTTCCCAGCCTTGGCTTCAATTAGAATCACCTAGAGCATATTTAAAAAAAAAAAGCCCATGCCTCACTCCAGACCAGTTAAATCAGAATCTCTGGGGGGGGGGGGGGGGTGCTGGTCTAAGTTAATTATAAAAGCCCACAGGTGATTTAATGTGCAGTTTGAGCAAAGAATTGCAGAGTTAACTGTTTAAAAAATATTGGATAAGTATTTGCATTAATCATGTTTAAATATTATACAACTTGTTTTTAAGCAGGTGATGTATGGGAGAGACCAAAATAGAAAACTTCTTTTCCTCAGATGAGTCTAGTTAATCACCTAATTATGGTTTTCCTTCCAATTTATAAAGATGGATAATATATTCAAATAAAATTCAATTAAATTATTAACCATATTTTTCATTATTTAACTCATGGAAAAAAATTCTTATTCAAAATATGTGGGTTCCTATCACCAGTCTCAGAGTCTATAAATATTATCATAGTAGAAAAAAGTCAGTTATTAATTTTACATCAGGCAAAATTCATAGACATGTATTAGGAATTGTTTACAGGGAACAAAAGCTTCTTCAAGTTTTCTCTGGACATTTGACTGTCATCAGACCATATATCTATGTGGTTTTGGGCACAGTGTCACAGCTATCTGAAAGTCTACTTCTTGTTAAAGTGAATTGCCTGTAAATCCAGAGAGTGCAGCTTTAAGTTGATGAAAGATACTCTTTTTTTAATTATTATTCAGAATGAATAATAAATAACAACTTGAGTTTCTTCAATATGACTCCCAGCTTGTGTTTAGCTTCTATAGGCTACCCAATTCACGTTGTTCTTTTTAAATTTTAATAAACAATTAATCTTGATTCCTAAAAGTTTCTCTAAACAGGAAGAGCATGGAGGACTACATGGAAGGTAAGAGAGAAACAATTCATTAGAGAGAAAAACCACCCTGCCGGGCTGTTATATCCTCTAGTCTTCTTCAATGGTTAGCTATCATACACAGAATTAATATATCTAAATTACCTATCTACTTAACACCTAACTTTCATGGGTAGAGTGATGGAGTGTCATATAAGTTTTTACTCTAGTGACAACGGATCAAATGGTAATGCCTGTTTGGAGTGATGTCTTCAATAGGTGTTATCCAAAATTAGTAAGAAAGAATTCCATGGTGGATCATTTATGTCTGTTACAATTATGGAAAAGGACCACAGAGGGAAATGATTGGTCAATTCATGTGCAATGTATATGCAATCCCTGATACAGAAGTTGTAAATACAAATATCTGGTACTCATATTTTAGAAGAATCTGGAGCCCTAACTCCCTTTTTTAAAAACAATGTTATTAATTATTGAGGCAAAGTTGACATACAATGTTATATTAGTTTCAGGTGTGCAACATAGTGAGCTGACAATACATTTCTCAGTGCTAATCAGGGTTGAGTGTAGTCACCATACAACACTGGTATAATATTATTGACTATATTCCCTATGCTATACTTTTCATCCCCATGACTTACTTATTTTATAACTGGAAGTTTGTACCTCTTAATCCCCTTCAACTATTTTGCCCATCTCCCACCCCCAACTCCTTTTTGATGACAGCTACTTCAGTTATGCAATGATAGAAAATAGTTTACAACGGGAGCAGAAAAATTATTTATATCATCCATTCCACTTCTGTCACGTGTTTGCTTTGTATAACTTACTGGGCAAAGTTTAGAATGATTTTCTTTCCCATTATTTTTCACTTAGCTTATACCTAAGCTCTCCTCTGCTCTGACCAATCATCACCTCCAGCCAACCAATCCCTGACCAGTTTCCCTCAGATTCAGGCTAAATTCCATCCAATCTCATAGAAATATGGAATCTCTTTTCTCCTTTATAATTTTCCTACATAGCAACCTCATTCTCAGTCTTTCTCACATGTTTAATCTTAAACTTACTTTTATCCCCCCTTTTGTTTCTGTGTTTTGCAAAGGTCATTCACATATTAACTGATGTTTCTCTGCTCCATAAATTAGCATCTTCTCCCACTCAGCCTTGAGATTTACTCATCAGTCAGTCCTTTCCTTTGTTTCCCATCTTTCTAAGCTATTTGTTTCTTACTGTGTATGGTGTAAATTCACAGAACTGTGGATCTGAGACATCCCTTGAAATCATTTAGTTCAATCCCTTTACTTCACAGGTAAGTAAACTGAGGACCAAAGAGAGCATGGGATTCAATTGTTCGATATCATAGCTCATTCATGCTAGAGCTAATTCTTGGATCAGGATATCCTGACCAGCTCCTTTTGCTACTTTTTTTTTTTTTTCATATTTTCCTGGCTGAGTCCTCCTGTTGCAATATGTCTGCCTGGCATGTGATATAGTTTCTCTTCTATTACGGAGTATTTTTAAAAAAAGATTTATTTATTTTTTTTAGAGAGAGAGAATGACAGCTCAAACAGGGGTAGCAGCAGAGGGAAAGCGAGAGAGAATCTCAAGCAGACTCCCCACTGAGCGCAGAGCCTGACTCTGCTGGATCTTGCGACCCTGAGATCATGACCTGAGCTGAAACCAAGAGTTGGACACTCAACCAACTGAGCCACCCAGGCGCCCCTCTTACTAGAGTATTTTTAAAGATCCATTGGTTTTAACTAAAGAACCGTAATTCAAATTTACTTAAGCTAAACAAATAAAAATATAAAATACCTTTAATGCGATTTACTGACTCACCTAATCAGGGAGGGAAAAGGTGAGGCCAGGGCTAATTGGACAGTGACACTGAACACTATTGGATAGGACAATGAACACAAAGACTTTCCCTGTTTCTTATTTTTCTGTTTTTCCTTGTTTTCTTTATGTGCCAGCTTGATTTTTTTTCCTAGGGAGAGTCAGTATTTTATGGTGGTTGAGTGCCCAGACTTTGAATATAGACTGCCTGGGTTGAAAACGTCCTTCCCCCACATCCTAGTCTTGTGCTTTGGAGCAGGTTCCTTTCTGTATCTCAATTCTCTCCTCTGTAAAATACGGAGTAATAAAATCTACCGAATAGGGTTATTGGAATAATAGAGTTAAAATCATAAGTTACTAGAGTGTTTAGAACAGTGTCTGACATATAATAAATGCTTAAGAATCGTCCCCTATTCTTATTGTAATAACAGGCCAGTCTCTTGTTATAGACAGAGTCATGTTTGGTAGCAGCTTTGGACTTTCAATCAAATAGCTCCATGGAAATATAAAACAGCTCTAGTTAGAAAAATCCAGGGGCGCCTGGGTGCCTCAGCCATTGTCTGCCTTCAGCTCAGGTCATGATCCCAGGGTCTTGGGATCGAGCCCCGCATCGGGCTCCCTGCTCTGCGGGAAGCCTGCTTCTCCCTCTCCCATTCCCCCTGCTTGTGTTCCCTCTCTCGCTGTGTCTCTCTCTGTCAAATGGGGAATAAATAAAATCTTTTTTTCTTTTTAAAAGAAAAATCCAAGGAAGGATTCAGATTCACCATGATTGGTTCTTATTCTTACTCTGGTTCTGTTTGTGCCCAGGGGATTGAGTACCATGATTTGCACAGCCTAAGTTGCTGTTTATATCTCCAACTAGGGCAGCAAAGTCTGACCAGAAGCTGATGTGAGGGGGAAGCTGGACAAACACATCTGTGTTAGTATCAGTTCTTACAATGCTACAGCTTGCCCAGTCCATCTGAGACATGAGCCATGTAAACTTCTTCACACTTTCATATCTAAATCATGCTACATATCCAACTGACCTCCATTTATCTTTACTCAGTTCCATTTCTATCTCACTAGTGTCACGCTAATCAAAAGCAACTCTTAATCTCACTATTCAGTCATGTTTACAAAGCTGCCCATTTCTATTGGTTACAATTAATTTCTATCTTCTCCTTAATAAGATTTAATTATAAATATCTGAAAAGCAGAACTGAATATTTAGTCTTTCTATGGAAAGACTATCAAGGTCCTGGATTTACTCTGTAAGTTTGAAAATTTCAAGTAGAGAAATACTACTTTTTCTAAACACTCATGTGTCCTTGAAAAGCTAATTAAATTGGTTTTGATGAAAACTCTTCCTGAAAAAAGGGTAGAAATGAAAATGCTATTAGGTTTAATCCAGGATTAGCAAGAGATAGCCAGAAAAGCTGTTATTCTCACCAAGCCTGAAGGCTTAGAGCTGAGGGGTACACCCCACCACAATATATACATCTAAATAAAAGAACAGTTCCTTTAAAAGAGTGCTGCCACCAGTTAGAAACTGTCTTTCAGATAAAGTTGTGGGGATTTTTTCCAAAGGTACACCTTGTACCCAAGCATTTTTTTGACTATGGATTGTTGATCTTATTTTCCAACACACAAAATTATTAGAAGGAAAAAAAGAAGCAAAAAAAATTCACATATATATATATATATATATATATATATATATACATATATGTATATATATGCAATTCTAGCAAACAAAAACAAATCTTAATATTTCATCTCCCCAATTTCACAAAAATTTGAGGAGGAATATGTATGCAACATATTCTGGGATCCTCCACATTCTTGAGTCAAGGAGAAGATCCAAATCTCATATAATGCCATAGGGTTTTCAGCTCTACCCAATGAATATCAGAAGTGAAAAACAATTACAGTTCTGCCTCTTTTGCTCAATGAGCCATATGTATGTAGAGTTGTGCATTATTTATTGGTATCTTCGGTTTTATTCTAAGTGGAAGTAGTTAAGATTTTTGTGAATAAACAAAGTAGAAGTGCTACTAAATTTCGATTTTCCTTTTGAAGCATTTCTAGCATTTCCACAGACAAAAATAAAACCTAATTGAGTGGTCTCATTAAAAACATAGCTTGAAGTGTTCCAAATCTGAGACTCAGAGACTTGGACATACATCAGAAGAAATTACTTATTATTTCCAGTAGATTTAATTTAAAACAAGCTACAGGGGAGACCATCATAAGGAAATGATACAAATCTTTAATTAGAATAATTAAAGACTAATTGTGATTTAATTACAGATACAATTAAATTTTGCCAAGTTTAAATACAAAATTCAGTTGAATGGTAATGCTTTGTTGAAGGTTAGCTAGATTTAAAAGCCTAGATTTTGGAATTGTGGAACTCGATTGTTAAAAAAGGGCTATTCCTTTGTCTATGTGTATAGGCTTTATGTTAGAGCAGTTGCATAATTTAAGGACACTAAAGTTTGTTTTTTTTTTTAAGATTTTATTTATTTATTTGACAGAGAGAGACATAGTGAGAGAGGGAACACAAGCAGGGTGGAGCGGGAGAGGGAGAAGCAGACTTCCTGCTGAGCAGGGAGCCTGATGTGGGACTCAATTCCAGGACCCTGAGATCATGACCTGAGCCGAAGGCAGACACTTAACGAATGAGCCACCCAGGCGCCCAAGGACACTTAAGTTTTTAAAGTGATTGGATGATCCACCATTTCTCGTCATCCTACATAAATGCTAACAACATACAAAATACAACATATACTTTCACTCTTCTTAGGAAATATCAACTTCAAGAACAAACCAAAATACAGAGGATTAAATTACATTTGGGGCTTATATAGTCTCATGTCCAAAGTGTTTGAAAATGCTTTTAAGAGAAGGGAGCACTTAAAAGGATTATAACTCTCAAAAGACTATTGTAACTAAACATGTTGTGCTACAAATAAATCCTGATGTGATTGTTCCAGAAAATAGGTGCTGTAAAGACCATCCTTTAGAGGGAAAATATAAGCTGTCTATGCAAATAATAAAACCTTTTTGATTAAATGAGCCGAAGCTCTGATGGCTGCAGAGTTTTAGTATACTATTCTGCAATTATGTCCCTATTGAGATTTAATTATCCCATTAGATATTTATTTACTACTACATATTAAGTTACAGTATACCATGAGAGTCGGCGGACTAATAAATACATAACTTCTGCTACATAGAAACAGCTTAGCCAAATAATTATTTCCAATTATTTCACAAACATTTAACATTATGTCCAGAACAATGTCTTGCCCGTAGCAGGCATCCAGTGAGTGTTTTGTTTTTTGTTTTTCTAAATGAGGGGATGGATGATTTGACCTGCATTTAATTCGGCTGCAATTATCTGATCTCCTTTGTAATACACCTTTTAGCAATCCACTTAGAACTTTAACTTGAACCCCAAACTACATTAAGCAGGTTTGAGGAAGAAAGGTAACATAGAAAAATGGAAGAATGTGGAGGGTTGCTAGCAAGTAACAGGTTTGTTTTTTTGTTTTGTTTTGTTTTTTTTAACACATCCTGCTAGGGTTATTTTCTCTGCTAAAATCTACCATAGCTTGGCAAGAATGTTTACTGTGTTGAAAACTGAGACACAAAGGTCTAGAGATAAAACCTTTGGATAACTACTTCCATTTTGTAGTTCTTCAGAAGAAAAGAAAAAAAAAAACGATGTACTGATGTCAAAGGTTAGTGGTTCCCCAGTTAACTGATGTTTATATTATACCTCTTATTTAAAGAGTTTAGAAGAAGTTATCGAGCCTCAAAATGATCTCCATCATGATGACATTTCCACAGCAATGAAGCATAAGGATGTTACTCCACGACTTAGGTCAATGTTTCCCACGCTACTCTGATAAACTTCTCTTTTGAGACATTGTGTGTGTGTGTCTGGAGGGGGAGGTGGGTGTGGGTAGGGGGCTCTCTGTGGGCCAAGTAAATTCAGGAAGACTAGATTGAACAAATTTAAACATGTTTCTTAACCGCAAAATTCACAAAAGCCTTAATATACTAACCTTCATTGTGATCTCCTCCAAGAAAACATAAACTGAATATTTATTAAGAGGATAAATGATAGGATATAAAAGAAGGAAATCAAATTAGAACATATATTAGACATCCATTACTAAGTCCATGATCCAACGATTTCTAAACTTAGTTCTCGATCAGCAGGATTTCAATCATGCTCTATTTTATAAGTCAGATGTTGGAGACAGAACACACTCACTTTTTGGTGAACAAAGAATTGCACACTACCTACCCAGTCATCATCGTCCTTCATGGAGAGGCAGGATGGATATTTGCAGAGGATGCACAGAGTTGTTACTGTTACTGGAACACAGCCACGCCCCTTCCTTTTGTGGCATCCATGGCTGTTTTTGAGTTACAAGAGGGAGTTGAATAGAGCAGAAAGACCTGAGGGCTGACAAGCCTAGCATATTTAGTATCTAGCCCTTAAAAAGAAAAAGGTTGGCGGCCTCTGCCTTCGTGGTTAGGGGTACACACTTTGGACCAGAAAGCCAAGCTTCAAATCTTGGCTCACATCTGACTGTAAGTAAGTTACTTAATTCCTCTGTGCCTCAGTTTCCACATCTGCAAACATGAATAATAATTTTATCTACTTCATAGGGTTGTTATGAAAACTAGATAAGTTAATCTATGAAAAGCGCCGAGAACCCATGATACGTGTTTGTGCCTGACACGCACGCAATGTATATAATTAAACTACTGTGACTATTACTCATACGCCCTGATATTCTAGTAAAGTTGCAATGTGCCCCGCTAAAAGTCTCTGTTACCCATGCTTTCTTATAGCTAGAGGCCATCAATGAGATATAGGTAGAACTCAGTGATACCGCTTCTAGGAAGCTTCTTTAAAGGGGGTTGTCTCAGCTGGGCAGTGTGTTCCTTACTCTTCTTTCCTTACTTCTTCCTTCTTGTTGGAATATAATTATAATGGTTAGAACTCTAGCAGCCACCTTGGACCATTGGGTCACCTTGAAAAAGAAAGCAAAACATTAAAAATGGCGAAGCAGAGAGGCTGACGGAGCATAGGTCCCTGATGTTATGGGCTTCTGTATGACCCCGAATTGCCTACCTTCAGACCTATGTTCTTAACCTGAGCAAAAATAACTCTTGTTTTAGGCATTCTTTTTTTTTTTTTTTAAGATTTTATTTATTTATTTGAGACAGAGAGAATGAGAGAGAGCACATGAGAGGGGGGAGGGTCAGAGGGAGAAGCAGACTCCCTGCCGAGCAGGGAGCCTGATGGGGGACTCGATCCAGGGACTCCAGGATCATGACCTGAGCCGAAGGCAGTCACTTAACCAACTGAGCCACCCAGGCGCCCTTGTTTTAGGCATTCTTATTTAGACTTCTCTGTACCTGCAGCCAGCCATAATTCCAAATTGATAGACCAGTAAGTCAATTAAAATTATTTTCTTTTTTTGACCCAAGTGGAAAGAGGTAATAATAATGCTATTTTTAAAAGGCAAAAGCGGGCAGATTAATAAAATTAGCTGAGGTTTTTTTTTGGCATTTTGGTCCTTGCCTGTCCAAGAAATATTTGGAAATAATGCGGGGTGCTTCTTTTATTTATTTATTTATTTATTTATTTATTTATTTATTTATTTATTTTAAAGATTTTATTTATTTATTTGACAGAAAGAGACACGGCGAGAGAGGGAACACAAGCAGGGGGAGTGGGAGAGGGAGAAGCAGGCCCCCCACAGAGCAGGGAGCCCGATGCGGGGCTCGATCCCAGGACCCTGGGATCATGACCTGAGCTGAAGGCAGACGCTTAACGACTGAGCCACCCAGACGCCCCCGGGGTGCTTCTGAAGATGATGATGGAGAGGGCGGCAGACACCCTGGGCACAAGGCAGTCATTCCATTGTCTTTTAGACATAAAAGTGACAGGGCTTTACATTTCAACATTAAACTGCAGCATTGCATCAAGGTCTCATCGTAGACTGCCGAAGACAGGACAATTCCATTTAATTCTAAACTCTTCATGGATTATGTATTATTGTGGGGGAAATCTCAGCTATCATTTCATTCCTGCACAGCATGATTTCTCATTACTGGCCCACAGTTATCAGGAGAGTTTCCTCTCAAGGTTGTAATCATTATGAAAATGGCAATGAAGTAGTTAGTCACAAGATACAAGTGTGCTTCAGTTAAAACCTGATGGCAACACAAATCTTTCTTTTCTTTCTTGAATCCTGTAGAAAATCTGTCTATACCGAACACTTAACTACTCAGTTAGAAACCAGCCCTAGATAAGGCTTAGCAAGGGCCATTATGGCAAACACACTATGAGGAGGCATTTAACAAATGCTGTAGTATCCTATTAGGGGGTGGATGGCCACATATGTAATTTCACTTTTCTCTTGATAAGGCCATGTCATTTTGCCGTAAGACTTTAGTAAGACGTAGCTCTCTGTTCCAGTAACACATGACACATGATATATCACTAATAAATGATAAACACTTACCTTATTGGTAAAATCACTTGGTAAAACGTTGCTCAGAGAGACAATTTTGGATGTATCTACATTCTCCATTTTTTGTCCACATGCACGTACCGCTGTTACTTAGAATTAAAAGGAGCAAACGGAGAGTATAATTAGATGTCATGGCAGGTGAAACTAGTTTCAGCAAGTGGTTACAAGGAAAAAGTAGTGATGATTGGTGGGTAAACACATAAGTATTTAAAAATGACTCAAGGTTTGATTTGATCGGTTCTTAAAGAGAGGACTGCCAGTTGGCAGGCAGGCTAATGCTTTCCTTTTCTGGAAATGGTCAGACTTCCAAATTATATGAAGACAACTGCAGATGTCTTTTTTATAAACATTTTCATATGGAAACAATACAAACTCATAAATCACCACAAAATGACTACATAAGCAAAATCCCCAAAGCTGGTGTTGCAAAAACATGAAAAACATCTGATGGCCTCTCCCATCTCACTCAGCATCCAAAAGTAAGTCCTTGCTAAGACCTACAAGGCCCCACATAGTGAACTCCAGGCAGTGCCCTCTGCGTCCAGCTACTACTACTTTTCCCTCACCCCGTTCTCTCGGCCACACTTCTCTGTGTTTGTCCTCAAAGACAGAAGGTGTGCTCCTGCCGATGGACCTTGCAATAGCTGTTGCAGTGCTCCTTCCCCCACGAATCCCCATAGTCACTTCACACGCTTCCTCAGTGAGGCTTGTGCTAGCCAGCGCATTTACAAGTCCAGCAGTCTCCCCCTCCTGCTCTCTTAGTTTTTCTTATCCCATAATATTTTCTCTTATTTATCTGGCATCTGCTCTGTCTCTCCAGGTTCTATTTTTCAACAGGATGATGATTGATGTGTGTGTTCGTCATTATTCCCAGGACCTGGAAGAGCACGTGACACAGAGCAGACAAAAAATAAATATATGTTGAATGAATGAGTGCATGAATGGAGAAGCAATAATACAAATTTTAAAAATAGTATTTTATAAAATTTGGCATCAAATCGGTACGTATTCTAAAAACTTTCTGGGGATATGCCAATGTGTGTATATTCATAGACATGTATACGTATGTTTTCATATATATATACACACACACACATACATGCACATTTTACATAATTATATATTTTTCACTGACTCACATTTATATATACAGATTTAATATGTTACTTATGAGAAATAGTTTTCTGCAAATAGCTTTTTTTAACATAAGTAGTCCATAGACAGCTTCCTATGCAATATATATATGTTTCATTTTTTATACCAGTAGGCTTTTCAACCAGGTTCAACTTCCAATTTAAGTTAATTCTAGCTTTCTGGTGTCCTTTCTACCTATATTCTTTATACTTATGTTAGCATATCTGTAGATAAACGTCTAGAAGTAGAATTGCCAAGTCAGAAGTGTATGCATTTTTAACTTATTATGGAACATTTTTAACATATACCAAAATAGATAAATATAAACCCCCCATATACTTACCATCCACCTTCAAACATTATTAAAAATGGCCCAGTATTGTTTCATTTATAGCTATCCATCTCCTCCCTCCCTATTTCATTTTGAAGGGAGTCATCTTTATGATTTGCATTCCTTTTTATGGAACAAATCATGTCCTTTCATCCATACATATTTCAATATGTATTTCTAAGAGGTCATGACTGTTTTAACTTAAACATAACTGGGATACCATTTGCACTCCTTAAAATTAAAAGTAATTCTTTTAAAATCCTAAAATATCTAGTCAGTATTTACATTTTCAATTGCCATTTGTTTTGTAGTTTGGATCAGGAACCAGATATAGTTCGCTCACTGAGACTGATTAGATCTCTTAAGTTTGTTTTTTTTTCCTTGCCTTGTGTGTGTGTGTGTGTGTGTGTGTGTGTGTGTGTGTGTTAAAGAAACCATGTTCTTTGCTTTGTGGAGTTTACAACAATCTGGATTTTGTTTGATGTGTCCCGGGGTGTCTTTGCCAAATTCCTCCATTCTCTGCATATTTTCTATAAATAGTTGAATCCCGAAGCTTCAGTAGATTCAGGCAAAATGGTTTTGGCAAGACTATTTCATGGGTGATTTTTTTTTTCCATCAGAAAGCAAATAATGTCTGGTCATCTCTCTTTATAGGATATTAGTAGCCACTAATAATCACATCAATACTTATATCAATATATTTCCAGTGATTTTCATTGCCTGAGGCTAATTTCTCAGTGAATTTCTCAAGAAAGATTCATTTTATTTATTTTTTTAAGATTTTATTTATTTGAGAGGGAGAGAGACAGCGCGCGCGCGAGAGAGAGCGAGCATTGGTGGGGGTGGGGAGCAGAAGGGCAGAGGGAGAAGCAGGCTTCTTGCCGAGCAGAGAGCCCAACCTGGGGCTCAATCCCAGGACTCAGGGATCATGACCTGAGGTGAAGGCTGATGCTTAACCAACTGAGCCACCCAGGTGCCCCAAAAACAGTATTTGCTGAGTTCATAGATGTTCAAAAAAGTTTTTAAAAAGTTTATGACAAAAGTCACAAATTCTTGAAAGAGTTTGGCTGAAAAAATCATTGACTCACATTTGCTTTTTGAGTGTGTAAAATATAATAAATATGTTATTCTTGTGTGTTTTGGCATAAAATGCTGCTATTGAAAATCTGATGACATTCTAATTTTCTATTCCTCATAAATAATTTGGTATTTTTTACTTAATGTTCACAGAACTTTTTTCTCTTTTTCTTCAAATATCTGTAACATTATTAAAATATGTCCTCAATGTTGGCAATTTTGGGTCAAGTTTTCCAATATGCATACCTTTCTAATATTGTTTTCATTTAATGATGGTTTTCCTGAATTATAATTTTTAATACTTTTTCTGTTTCTTGGCATTGATTTTCTTGTTTGGAGACATCTATTATACATATATTGGAGTTAATTTTCCCTCTGTTTCATCTTATTGGTTTCTTCTTCAGGGATTATGGTTAAAGATATATTGGAGCTTATTTTCCCATTTTTTAAATGTCTTCCCCTCAAAATTTCTTATTGCCTTCCACACTTTTTTTATTTTTACAATTTTCCTTTTTCTTTGTATTTCTTTTAAGATTATCTGAGTTTAGTAGCTCACCTGTTTTTTATAGTTATTTTTATTACTGAATTTATTTTTTCTTTTATTTGTAATTTTTTTAGTTCAGTCACCTTGTTTGAACTTTTAAAATTCTCATCTATATTATTCTTTTATAACTTCTTTTATCTTATTATTTCCTTAATTCATTTGAAATTTTTAGTTAATAATTCTCGTCTCTTTTGACCATTTCTCGCCTGGTTTCATATCTGTAGGAGGTTTTCTGCTCCACATTCTTTTGTTACTTCCAAAAACTTTGTAATGGGTTTCAAACCAATCACTTTCTATAGCCTGTTTCCTATGTGAAATTTTAGCTTTCCTGAACTGTTAGAAGGGAGAGGTGGGTCAGAGCATCTTTTCTTTTTTTTCTAACATTTTTTTTTAGAAAAAGATTTATTTATGTATTTTAGAGAGAGCAAGGGGAAGGGCAGAGGGAGTGGGAGAGAGAGAATCTTCAAGCAGACTCCCTGCTGAGTGCAGAGCTAGATGTGGGGCTTGGTCCTAGAACCTAGATCATGACCTGAACTGAAATCAAGAGTCAGCTGCTTAACCAACTGAGCCACCCAGGCACCCCCACCCAATATCTTTTCTAGCTTCATAGTTCTAGGTCAGCTTCTTGTTTTAGTGAAGTGATAAAATATATGATTTTAGGGCTCCTGGGTGGCTCAGTCATTAAGCGGCTACCTTCGGCTCAGGTCATGATCCCAGAGTCCTGGGATCGAGTCCCACATCGGGCTCCCTGCTCAGCGGGAAGCCTGCTTCTCGCTCTCCCACTCCCACTGCTTGTGTTCCTGCTCTCGCTGTCTCTGTCAAATAAATAAATAAAATCTTTAAAAAATATATATATATATGATTTTATACTTTCTGAATTCTCCTGGTCAGGTCCTTATCTGGACCTTCTTCTTCTGCCTAAATTATCTCTGTCTTGCTCACCTTGGATCCTATTCCCAATAATTTCTTCTCATTGTGGAACTTTGTCCAGGATGGAAGTTTTCACTGGTTAGTTTTGAGTGCTCACAGAAACCAGACTGTTCCATCCTATGAGACCTTACTGTGAAACTCATGTACCAGGAATTAGGTTGTGCAAAAAACTTGTCTATGTTCAACTGCTTGACTTCTGGTGAGACTGTGTTGGAATTTTGGGGTTCTTTCAGGTCATTCGGAGGCTCATTTTCTTCATTCCGATCCCTCCTATAGATGCTATACAATGCAATTTTATGGCTGTTGTTGGTTTATCTCCATCTGCTTGTATTTGGGAGCCCATGGAGATACTTTGTCATCATTTTTACTATAGTTGCCTATAGTAAAAGGTCTTGTGAGGTCTTGGGTTTGCCATCTTACTTTTTATGATTGGATTTTGGAAAATCCATCATTATGCCACCACAACCATCTTTTTAGTATTTTCTAGAATAGTGGGTATGTAGATTTTTAATTTCGATAGACAGTGGCAAATTTCCCTTAATAAAGTCTACTTCATGTTTCCTTACATACAGTTTATGAGAGTTCATTTTCTGAAAACATGGCTAACATTAGATGTCATCATTAGTTTTGGTATTTGGCAGTCTAACAATGAACAGTTGTACGACACTGTTTTATGTTGCCTTTCATGAATGAACTTGAGAAGGGAGAGGTGATTTGAGCACTTTTCATGGTTGTACTAGGCAAATCATGTATGTTTTCCTGTGAAATAATGCTTTCTATCCTTTGAACATCTTCCTAACAGGTTGTTTGTATTCATTATTTTAACATATTAAGAAATTAGGTTACTTTTTTCTGTTAACATCCATTTAAAATTATTATCTTTACAATATATTTTAATATGTATAAGGACTATGTCTCTCTTGACACATTTTCTTAATTTTTTTTCCTTCTACCAGATTAAATTTAGGTGTAATTTTCACTTTCTAAGGAAATAACTGACTTGCCTGAGGTCATATAATGGGGTGGGCAGAGGCAGCATTTGGAATAAAATCTGCTGGCTCCAAAATTTATATTCTATTTACATAGTTCTTTTTAAAAAATCCAGTTGTGGGCGCCTGGGTGGCTCAGTTGGTTAAGCGACTGCCTTCGGCTCAGGTCATGGTCCCAGAGTCCCGGGATCAAGTCCCACATCGGGCTCCCGGCTCAGTGGGGAGCCTGCTTCTCCCTCTGACCCTCTCCCCTCTCATGCTGTTTCTCTCTCTCTCTCTCTCAAATAAATAAATAAATAAAATCTTTAAAAAAATAAAAAAATAAAATAAAATAAAAAATCCAGTTGTTTTCATTCAACAAGAAAAACCAATGTGCGCTGTGCCCTATGTGCCGGATTCTGTGCTAACTGCTAGCTAACGAATTACTTTGTTTCTGGACTTGAGAGCTTACTGCCTAATATCCTACGGTTATCCTTTTTTATTGCCAATTTTACTCCAGAAAATCATATATAAATCTTTAAGAAGCCTTTTAAACCCATAGAAGTAGTCATTTTTAATATCATAAATACATCAGTTGGGCACAGAGACAGTTTCTGAAATAATTTTTGTTTGGATTCATTTTTATGGGAGAAGAATACTTAAAAAGGAGTAGAAATAAGGTTTATATTTTTAAAAAACAGCGTAGGTATAATCTCTTTTACAAAACAGTTGCTTTTGGAATTTATACACAAAACTCCTAACTCATGTTCCCCAATTCCCTTTTAAAGATTATTTAATTTACTGGAACACATGGCTCAGGTTTCAAGTCCTTCCTCCTTTGGTTAGTTATTTATAGCTGCATAAAATACTACCCTGAAATTTAGTGGCTTAAAACAACAATATTTATTATCTCGCAGTTTCAGTCCATCAGCTATCCAAGTGAGGCCAGGCTAGGTGTTTTTTTTTCAAGTTGCAATCAATCAAGATGTCAGCCAAGACCACAGTCATTGTAAGGTTCAACTGAGTAAGGTTCCATTTCCAAGTTTTCTCACCAAGTTGTTGCTCAGTTTTTCACTGGCTGTTGATCAGAGGCTGGGCCCTCAATTCCTTGCCACTTGGACCTCTCTCTAGCTCAATTCACAACATGGCAGCTTGCTTCATGAGAGCAAACAAGCAAGAAGACATGTAAAATGTGTGCTAGCAATGGTGGTCAGATTTTAATCCAGTCTTGGTAGTACCATTCCCTTTGCTGGATTCAGTTCATTAGAAGCACAGATCACTAGGTTCATCCCACACATGAGTAGAGGGGATCATAAAAGGACATGAATAACAGGAGGCAGGAATCATTATAGATCATCTGAGAAGTCTGCCTACAACTCTCTATAATGATTCTGCAACCTTGGCTCATCTAGATAATACAGAGTCATAGATGAGAAGAAACATTTGTAAATCCTTATCAATAAAATCAAATCTAGATATGCATGGAATAAAATTCTGCCAACATTTTCTTTTTACTATTTTTAGTAATATTTTTGTTATTACTGATAATAGCTAACAATTACTAAATACCGTATGGCTGATGCCAGACTAAATATTGTCCACGTTTTAGCTCAGTATTCACATAAGGTTACTAGCAGAATCTTAAGAGTGAGGTGACTCTATTTTTCTTGTGTTATATTTGAGAATCTAAGTAACTTGCCCCACATCATGCAACTACAGTAAAAACCAGCTGGCCTGTCTCCAGCTCCGTGACTGCCACCACTACATTGTGAGCAAAACATTTTGACTTTTTTTGAAGTCTCTGTTTCAATCTTGTGAACTGGATGCTATTTCATTGCTAGTGACTAATGTTGAGATCAAAATTATCTTCTAGGTAAGACCTTTTGGTGCCTAAAAAAATAAAAAGCCATAGCATCACGCAGCGAGGCTTTGCTGCACAGGAATTTTATAAGCCTGCAGCAGCTATTACCCTGAACTGTGAAAAAACACGAACAGATACAAGCCATTTGCACATAATTGTACTGACATTCCTACTTTATTACTTTTAATAGAACCAAATTTGTGGTGCTCATGCCAGGGTACATGAGCACTACCTTCAGGAGGAAGACTTGTCAGATGTCCTTACTCTCAGTTGAATGAAATGATTTTGGCAGGAGGTCACTTTGCAGCATGAAGGACATATTCACTTCACAAGGGACCAGGCTTAATTAAAATAAAATAATTTTTAAAATGGTTTCAGGTGATCTTGTGCATGCAGCCTAGCTACAGGTAAAAGAGATTAGATGATAGAAAGTAGTTACATAATGGAGTCTCTGTGCAACTTTGGTACTAATCCAATTTCTATCAAGCATCTCCTATATAACCCAGTCTTTTAAACTCTGAGGAAGAATAAAACCTGCCACGAGTAGATCTGTTGTCATAGGTTACATTTGCATTCAGTGAGTAAGGAGAGGAAGAAAACTTTAAACTCTTTTATTGGAAACAGATTTATTTACCTAATAAAACCAAACAGTTTAAGGCGCCTGGGTGGCTCAATCAGTTAAGCGTCTGCCTTTGGCTCAGGTCTTGGTCTCAGGGTCCTGGGATCGAGCCCCACATCGGGCTCCCTGCTCCGTGGGAAGCCTGCTTCTCCCTCTCCCACTCCCCCTGCTTGTGTTCCCTCTCTTGCTATGTCTCTCTCTGTCAAATAAATAAATAAAATCTTAAAAAAATAATAAATAAAATAAATGACTGGGGCACCTGGGTGGCTCAGTCGGTTGAGCGTCTGCCTTTGGCTCAGGTCATGATCCCAGGGTCCCGGGATCAAGCTGGATTGGGCTCACTGCTCAGCGTGGGGGGATCTGCTTCTCCCTCTCCCTCTGCCATTCCCCCTGCTTATGGGCATGCGCATACGCTTGCTCTCTTTCTCTCTTTCTGTCAAATAAATAAAATCTTTAAAAAATAAAATAAAATAAGTGACCTAAATTTTACACTGAATTAGTGTGTTTTACACAGGGATTTGAATTAGTTTTGACTCCTTAATCTTAGTCCTGGGATCGAGTCCTACCATGGGCTCCCTGCTCAGTGAGGGGTCTACTTCTCCCTCTGCCCCTCCCCCTGCTCTCATGCTCTCTCTCTCTCACTCTCTCTCTCTCAAATAAATCAAAAAAACTGAAATCTTAAAAAAAAAAACTAAACATTTTAACGTAGTACTCAGGTTTCTTTGCCTATCCAAGTGAACTTCCTGACTGCGAAACCAGTCCATTTTCTGTACCGTGACTCTTCAATTAGTCATTCAAGTCACTTTATTAAGTGGACATCTTTTGAAAATAGGTTGTGTATCACTGCTCTTCCCTCACTCTTTCAACTACTGATTGCATATGCTCCCCCTGATGGATGGCAATAGAATGGCCATGGAAAATGGGGGGTTCGGTGGAGGGGAAAAATACTTTAGGTGTAGAGAGATATGTTTACAGGATTTATAGAGTCACTTTCCTGAATATTTAATTCTTGTTTGACAGATCGGTGTAGGGATGCCTTCCAGAAGTCCTCTGAGTGTGCTGACTTACCTGGCATCAGGGCACAGAACTTCTGCCCCTAAAGCTGAGCTGCCATGTGAACCTTTCCTACAGTACCTGGCACCACAAATGTGTGTGAAGTGGACAAGAAAGGAATTTTGAAAAGTATGAATGCGGGAATGTGTCTGTGGAAAATTCTTCCAAAGAGGTTTAAAATTGTCAGCAGAGGATTTGATTCTTCTACTTTTTTGTCATCGTTGTTGTTCTTCTTGATGCTTAGTCAGAATAGAAGCTCTCTCTTGTCAGGTAAATACTCCGTAATTCACAAGTACAATTATAAATATTACACAGTAGAATCTATTAGACCTCCTGTGTTTTGTAGGGCACAAACCCAGGCATGCTACAAAGAAGTACATAATTATGTTCAGTCTCATGTTTTGTACTTCTCAACATAAGGGAGCACATCTTAGAATATCTGACCTATCTTGTCCTGTAAGTTCGAAATGGCATGGTTTATATTAAAAAAAAAAAAAAAAAGATTTCCTGCTAATGTGACCCACAATACTAACATCGATAAGTATACCATACAATGAGTCTATCAACAATAATTTGGTTAATGAATACACAATTCTTTAATTTACTTCTCTGCACAAGGAAATTTTAGATACCCTGAAATGTCATAGCTCACATATGAACCAAACTTAGAGGTTTTCCTAATTTTGATAGAAATCCTTAATAAATTGACATATTACAATAATAAGTCATAAATCTGAAATATTTCCTACACTCCAGATATTAAAAACTAATTTCAATCACGTTTAAAATATTGGAACTATCTTTCTTTTCTCTTTACTGAAAAATTTCCAAAATTGTTATTATACAAAGAGCCATAAAAAAGTATGCAGCCTTAAGATTTAGAGAAATAATGCTATGTAGGTGTGTCCAAAAAGAAATTTTTTAAAAGATTTGTTTTGGCTTCTGGTGTTTATGGTATTTATCAGCTTTTTAAAACTTGTGATTTGTTATGATTTCTTATCTCATTCTAAATAAATATTAATTTTTGCACCTAATTTATTATTATTCTTTATTTCTTTTTTTAGAGAAATTAAATAAACATCTGGCCTTTTACCAAACCTGGATTTGTTTCTATCTCTTTTCTTGGAAGGGTCATTCATTTCAATCTTTGTTATTAAGTATGTATAAAATTGTGTATAAATTTCACTGTGGTCTTATCTTGCATTTCCCTGGTTACTGCTGATGTTCTTATTTGGCCATATGAATTTTCCTTAGAAAAGTCTCTTTTTCCCTTTTGATCATTTCTTTCATCATTTAAAAGGTTTTCATATTGATTTGTGGAAGGTTTTTTAGGACATTTAAATATTCTGTTGTTTATGTATGTTGTAAATATTTTTCCATCTTATCACATTTTTCACTTACTTTAATATGTCTTTTGCTTTGATAACAGTTCTCAGTTGTGATCTAGTCACATTTGTGAGTCTTCTTATTTATGGTCAACTTTTTTTTAAAAATGTACTTTTAAGAAACTTTTCCATATCCCTAAATCGAAAAACATTTCATATAGGTTTTTCTACTAGACATTTAAAACATTGCATTTTTGACATTTATGTCTTTATTTCTTTGCACTTTCTATATGGGGTGAAGTGGCTTCAATTTAATCTTTTTTCCATATGGATAGCCATTTTTTCCCCCAAACATTCTTCCTTTCCCAACCAATCTGAAATGTCACCTCTGTCATATATCAACACGTGTGGGTATGTTTTTGAGTTTTCTATTTTGGTTGTCATTTTCTTTATCTTTGTGCCAGTTTACACTGTAGTAATTCCTGGTGACTTGGTGAGCAATTCATTTCTCCCTGTTCTCTGGCTACTATTGGCCCTTTACTCTTCCATATAAAATTTTAGAATCATCTTACTTGAATAACCTTGTTACACATTGGAATCGTAATGGACATGACCATGATCAGGAGATATACTATTTCTAAATATCAGTTTTTCCAGCCAAGGGCATGGTACATCACCCCATATATTTAGATGTCCTTTAATATCTCGTAATAAAACCTTAAAAAAATTTCCCCTGAGCAGTCTTGAACATTTTTAAAGATTCTTGATAATCTGTGATAATATTGTAAATTGTGATAGCTGTTTAATTGCATTTTAAGGTTGTTTGTTACTAATAATTAGAAATACAACTGGTATAAATTTGGTATTACTATTTAATTAAATATTAATTTTATATGTTGCCAATTTACTAAATTATTTGTAGCAATTTATAGGCTTTTTGATTTTCTATATAAATTATGATACAATTTCTACTTTGCATCTTTATATTCAATTTTTTTGTTATACTTGCAAAGATTACTAATAGGATGTTGCGTAAAAGTACTAGATTATAAGAGAATTCTTTTATTTTTAAGATTTTATTTATTTATTTGACACAGAGAGAGAGAGAGCACAAGCAGGGGGAGAAGCAGGCTCCCCACAGAGCAGGGGGAGCCTGATGTGGGACTCGATCCCAGGACTCCAGGATCATGACCTGAGCCAAAGGCAGTCACTTAACCAACTGAGCCAACCAGGCGCCCGTAAGAGAATTCTTCTAATGTTTCCCCTTTCAAGACATTTACCTTAGGTTTATCCTCTATATAAGGTTAAAGACATTCTATTCTATTCCTATTTACTAATATGGGTATTGGATTTTATTAAACATTTTTTTTCAACCTTAAGTAGATGATTACTTTTTCCCCCTTTTTAATCTGTTAATGTGCTAAATTACATGTATGAATTTGAAGATATTCACCTATTCTCTTACAACTGGGATACCATTTTGGCCAAGATATATTATTTGAAAAATACATTTGGATTCAATGTGCTATTTTGTTTAGGATATTGCATCTATATTGAATGAAGTGCTTTTGTAATTTTACTTTCTTACAACAAATATTTCTGATTTTAATGTCAGATATATCCAGGAATAGTAGAATGAGTTTGGAGGATTTCCTCTTTTCTATTTTCTGTAATATTTGGCATGATTTTTTCTTTGAAAATTTGATAGAATTCTCCTATCTTCTGGATTTAATTTTTGTTAAAAAGTTAACTATCTTTCATTTCTTAGAAAATAACCTCTCCTTTTCTCTACCTCATTTTAATATTCTGTCTTTTTATTTGATGTTCCATAGTTTCGTTAAGATGTTCCTGTGTATGGATTTTTAAAAATTTGTTCTACAAATGCGACCTCAGATTTCTTGAATCTTTTGTTTGACATTGTACATTAGTTATAGAATATTTTCAGCCGTGTTCTTTTTACCAATTAATGTCCTTCTCTTTAGCTAGATCACCCTATAGAACTATGCTAGACTTTCTCAGTTACTTGCATCATCTTAACCTTCTTCGTAGTTTCTATATGTTTCCTCTCTGTGCTGCACTATGTATACCTTCTTCTATCTCTCACTCTACTAACTCATTCTCTCTGTTGTGTCTAGTCTGATGTTATAACCATTCACTGAGTTCTTAATTTCAATTTTCATATATTTTTGAAAATTAAAATAGGAATTTTTAAATATTTTTTTCTTTCAGAACTGCTTGGTTTTATTATTTCCAGTTCCTCGAAGATAGATTCAAACTAGTGTTTTGTTTCTTTAATTCTAGCCAGCATAATTACTTTTTATTCTAACAGTGTGACTATATGATGAATTTATGGTCTATTTCTGCTGTCTAATAAATCCACTGTCTGATATCTGCTATATAGTGCACTATATGCATCTATATGGATAGTGTTCTTACACATAATTTTTTGAGTACTCTTTGATTTATTTTTATTAGTGCTGCTCATGTTTTGAAGGGAATTTATTCATGGGGATTATTTGAGTCCTAGGATAAAGCTTTGCTCTTCTAGACAAGATTTTCATTTGCCTCTTCCAGATCCCTGGAAGTCCTAGCAATCTCCAATAACTTTACTGTAAATTTATGACAAGTCTTTATGCATTAACTGTACAATGTGAATTTTGGCTGTAAGTTGACCAGAGGACCGATCTGAGTTACTGCTTCACAAAGCCAATTTTATAGATTTGCTCCTGGAATTTAATGTTGGTGATTTACTCAAACAATGTAATGGGTTGTGTTTAGGATTAACAACCATACTTGGAGCTTACATAGCATTTAATATAAATATTTGAGGAAAAGGAAGTCTGATATTTCCTTTAGATCCTAGTTTCTGTGAAAACTTTATAACACCTGTGTTACTGAAATGATCTGATTGCTACAAATATGTAGATTCAGTATACGATCTAAGGTTGGATGGGTTTATTAGCTATTCAGTTATAGAATTCATCATTAAATGCTTACAGGAAGTTGATTTGGCCAAAGCCCCAAAACTGAAGATGCTTTCATGGCATTGCTTATTTGTAAACATTTTGCTTAATCAGGCAAAACTTTAAAGCAGTTAAATATGAATAGATGAATAATATGGAATATTATGGAAGCACTGGAGTAATTTAAAATACTTTTATCTAAAGGAAAATACCATTCTGGTGCCTTTGTTAGCAATCAACATATGTATTTAATGTAAGATTTTTCATCATTATAATTAACTACTGAGCTTTTGAAAGGAGAATTGCATACATTTTTAAAAGGCAGTTTGTTTAGCTTATGGAATATAATATTCACTCATATATCATTTAATAGATTTTTCTATCATTGCACATCTGTAAGTTTAATGATTGCTATGTTTATTTATTTAGAACCAAATTCTAAAGTAACAGATGTAGTGAAATAAAATATTTGATGCAAAAATTCATTACAATAATGTCCATGTGTGTAATATATTATTATATACATACTTGTGCCTGCTTAGCGCAGATTCCTAGTACTTCACATAAATGAGACTCTGATTATGGATCCCAAGCTCATGTGCTTTTAGATGTATAAAGATAAAGTACATTACACTTTAGAGTGTAAAGTTAGCACTCCTTAGGTTGTATGAAATAGAAACCCACTCAGCTTGAGCAAAAAGGTAATTTATTAGGGCAGCAATATACTTGGGCCTCGGGAATAGAATTTGAATGTGAACACACTAAAAAATCCATTAAATTACTCTCTTGGTGCCTCTCATGTCTATTTCTCTCTGTATATTGTGCTTTATTTTTCTCCTTCATTACAAAACTGTTTTTCTCTTTCCCTGTCCCCTAGGTAAAAAATGACCACAAACACTTGCTCTGAAATTTATGTAAAGTCACGAGGTCATTGAGAATTACTAAATTGACTCTCTCTGGGTCTCAGGTTTCACAATTTGAAAGCAACTGATTGGTCAAGTTCAGGGCATACCCCCAGGTGTGAATGACAATCAAGTATGATCATGATGACTGCCAGTGTACCAGTATTGAGGGAAAGAAAGGGGAATATTCCCAGAAAAGAGATAATGGAAGACAATTTATTAAGTGTCACTCGCATGTGATCAATGGTTACATTTTCTAATTCCTTGCCATTCATAATGGGGTCAATAGAACAACAACCCTGGTATTACCAGGGAATTTGTTAGAAATTTAGAATCTCAGACCTGTCCTATCCCTTATGAATCAGGATTTGCATTTAATATATCCTCAGGTGATTTGTCTGCATATTAAAAATTAAAAACATGGTTCTAGTCTGTTACAAAGTCAGGACCAGGTACATGAAAATTGGTTTTATTTCAAGGTACACTTTACTCCTAATCGACATAATCCTTTAGTTTCTTGAGTTAACCCTTATATCTAAGCAGAATCCCTATCAATGGTTTTTATATATAATTTTTTATATATTATTTAATTAAAATATAAAGGAAATCTTGAGAGTGGTAGATTACTACAAATTTATTCCTACTAGTGGAAAATCAAACAATTTAAGGTTCAGATCCTAATAATTTGGGTCAATAGTTCCAATTTTATGTATGAACGATAGCATAATATATCCATTGACAATGTATTTCTAAATTTTGTTAGTATGACACATTTATATTAATTAACAAAAAATAATAGCTGATTGGACAACTCAAATGGAAACAAGTAATCCAGGTAAACTTGATGAAAGTATTTAGGATAATGGAAATCCTCAGCTCTTAGGTAAAATACACCTAAATTTTTATGTAAGCATATTTTACAGAGTAAAACATTAGTAGCCAAGTATTATTAATGCTTTTTACATGCCAGAAACTTTTCTAAATAATTTACACAGATTTTCTGGTTTGTATTTGGTCATGCTCAGATTATGATCTACCATAACTGAGCTTTTGCAAATATAATTGTTTTTAGCTAGGTTTCTTTTTCTTCCCTTCTTTCCTTCCTTCCTTCCTTCCTTCCTTCCTTCCTTCCTTCCTTCCTTCCTTCCTTCCGTTCGTCTTTATTTTTATCACCATAGTATACATTTTAACTTGAGTTGGGATTATATGGAACTGGACTGCCTTGGATTTGAATTTGGGTTCAACGTTTTACTAGTTGCATATGCTTGGGCTACTTACATCAACTCCCTAAGCCTCACTTCCCTGTCTGTAAAGTGGACATAATAATTACAATACCTTTATTGAGCTTTGGGAATTAAAAGAAAATGTACATATCCTGGCATAAGGTTAGCATCAGTAAGGATTAGTTATTATCATAATTATTTCCCTTATTATATGCTCACCCTTACTTAATTTTATTTGGCTCATGACAGCAAGTTTTCTCATGTCACTTTTAGAAACAATTTTACTCTGTCTAAACATCTTGCAAAAAGAAGTTTTCTTCTTTGGTAAGTCTGTTTTTACTGAGCCAAGTATGGCTGGTTTGGGTTAGATATTTATTACCATTAGGTATCTTTCTTGAGTGGGAACATCAAAACAGTGTATGTTGTTTCTATTATAAATTCCACTTGGAGTTTTAACTTGATTCTTTGTTTAGGTTGACTTCATGTAATCTTACACCATTGTGTATGTACTAGTCAGAAACAGGTAAGCAGAGAAAGGAGAAATACATGGAAGACATTGTTTGATGATGTTTATATATTTTTTTGCAAAGCTTCCTTCCATAAATAGAACTCTAGCTTCCTGATTTCCTGATTCAATATTAGATTTGCCACAGATAATTCATGCAACACTTTAGAGGTCAGAACCTCCAAGTTAAAAGTTTTGTGGTAAATTTATGCCTTCCTATAATCAAAAAGGCAATCCTTGATCTCATAAAAATTGATTTTAAAGAACTTTGCAAATATCCTTTAATATCTCTGTAAGACATGGGGTTAGGTGGGATATTATTCTGATTCAATATTTTGATTCTTTTTTTTCATATATTTCATAAGATGAAAAATTCAGGTAGAGTGTGTCTTGCATAAAACGTATTGAATTCTTTATTCTTTTCTCAAGTTTTATTCTGTTCTCAAGTTTGGAACAAACTCAGAGATATACTGAGAGGTCAGACAAAGGGCAAAATGTCACATTCATTTTTCTCATGACTAATTGGGAAAGGTGAATTTAGATATAAGTCTAAGTTGGCTTGTTAATATTTAATCTCTGTATTAGACTAACTCACCCATTAATGGGAGAATTGCACAATCACAGAGTGGACAAAGCAGAGCTCCTCCCCAGACCCTTACGAATAAGACAGCAAACAGATCAGAATATGTGCCTCCTACAGACAAAATAGAAGCACAGAGGTTGTCAAGAGACATGCTCAGTTTTTTTCTTCCAGAATTGCCATCAGGAAAGTCATTTCTCCTTCTAAGATCAAGGTAATTTGAGCTTCACTGTATTTTTTTTTCCTTAAGGTAATGCAGTGAAATGCCACAAAACTTTATGTTACTATGGAATTGAAGACACCTTAAGGACTGGTAAATAATGGCATTCTAACATACTGGGTAGTTTTCAGAATCTAAGTATAGATTGTTCACCTGAAATTCTAATTGTCATTTTATATATTTTATGTAAGATTAAGTAGTGATCTATGACATCCTCAGAGAAGTAAAGTCCAGCCCAAACTTTGGAATCATGAATTCAAACTTATTTTAACTTTGAATATATAATTAAAATGCTGTTAATTTCCTCTTACCATTTACAATTAAAGGATGCACCTTCTTTACTAAAACTCTTCTAACTTCATCTATCTCATTCTGCTCAACTTCCTTTCTAATATTTCAAGTTTCAGGGTGGGAGGAAGCTCATTGGGTAGGATCCAGAGTAAACCATTAATTACAATGCAACTATATTGATGAAAATCTCAAGTATCAAATTTAGAATGTATTTTTACTTTCTTATTGGATCACCTCAATTTATGTTGATTCCTTCAGTTCCAACCTCAGTTAGACTTATTCCGTCATCATAAGACTCTACTCTCTTCCCATGACATTGTGTATGTGGAATGCATAAGAAACCCAGCAGACAAGATTTATTTGTTAAATCCCTAGGCTCTAAGGTTTCATGTAGAAAGAGAAGCTTGAGTTCTGCTTCTCCTTCCCCATTTTCTTTTCTCTTCTCCTTTGTTTGTTTCACTTCCAAACTTCTTTAGCAGTCTCTTCACTTTTAGACATGAAAAAAATTACAGCTATTTGTTTGTAGTGTGGTACAAATTTTAATGTTATTCATTTTATAGTTTGGCAACAAAATTGCTAGCTGCTATACAGAAATCTTGTATCTTAAAGTTTTTTTTTTTTAAAGATTTTATTTATTTATTTGAGACAGAGAGAATGAGAGAGAGAGAGAGAGCACATGAGAGGGGGGAGGGTCAGAGGGAGAAGCAGGCTCCCCGCCGAGCAGGGAGCCCGATGCGGGACTCGATCCAGGGACTCCAGGATCATGACCCGAGCCGAAGGCAGTCGCTTAACCAACTGAGCCACCCAGGCGCCCGTATCTTAAAGTTTTTAAGATTATTTTTTTTTGTTTCTTTTTTTTAAAAAAATCCTGCAACTTTTATCATTTAGTTTAACTGAGAATTGTCTGAAACAGATTTGGGACATCCGTTTTTTCAATATAAATACCCATTTAAGAATACACATGTTGGGTATTAGTGACATTCCTTAAGATTATTAAACTATTCTCTCTGGACAGTTTAACAGCATTCTTACTGCATACACATTCAACCATCTGGTTTACCTAAAGAGAATTTAAAGGATGATGTCACCAGAGTACCTCATCTACATTGAAAACACTGCACTGCATACACAAGAGTGTTATTAGAAACATATGTTTGGTTTAAAAACGCCTGCCATTTCATTCATTGTGAGCCAGATTCTATCAGTGACAAAAATTTCTCAGGAAGTTAGCTGGCACTTGAATTTATTAAATTACTACTAAAAGGCACATCTTAAAACTTGTCTCAAATATCTTGCACCAATCAAAATTCTTGATTTACTCTGAGAATGTTTTCCTCTTAAAAAAAAGAACTGTATATTATACTTGCAAAGGCATAGTGAAGATTTAGGAGTCTATATACCAGCATTTATATTTTTTTACATTTAAAGACAGGAAGGTCAACATTTAATCTCACAGTGAAATTATTGACCTATTTCCACTGATGGTTAAAAAAAATTGAAAAACTGCCTGATTTCAGAGAGGAAATGCAAAAGACATATTATGGGGGAATTTTTAAAAAGAAATAATCAGAACAAAGTACTATTTTTAGTGTTTCAGTGACTTTATTTTAAAAAGGAAAAGCTGTTTATAATAAACAACCCTTAAAGTACAAGGAAAATGCTAACAAGTCACAAGCAATAAAAAACAAAAGATTAAGGACTTTTTTGTAATAATGTTTGGGGTTAGAATGAAATGAATACAGGATATTATATATTTTATGTACCAGTGAATTTTATGTTTTACTTTAAAATGTTACTTGAGAAGCTCTTCCTCCTAATTGTCATACTATTTCTTTTAAAGGATCTTTTTCCTGAAAGACATAAACTCTTAGCAAAATTCATTTTACTTACTTTTAAAAAGTAAGTTCCCAGCAGGGAAGTGGGCTGGTGAATGCCAAATAAAATCAGATTTCTGAGAGCAATATTGAAGATAGAATGGTTTTTGGATAGGCAACCAACCACATCTGCTTCCAAGGTCTTATTTGAAATCAATTTTGATGTAGTCAAATTATTCAACGTACTTGAAGCATAACATTGCTTTGCTACATTAAGGTATTAATTGCTGTATTGTTTGTGAAAGCTAAAGTGCTCAAAAAACAAAACAAACAAAATTGTATGCTTCCCAATGTAAAATGACAAAATAAAAATATACCCTAAAGTCAATGAAACTGATAAAATGGATATGGAATATAAATGACCTAGAAATAATGTGGTTTCCTAAAATCTTATTATTTGCTTTTGTTTGTTCTTTTGATGCACCAGATTACATATACAGAATGGCCTTGAATTTATCAAATATCATAAATTTAATGACATATCAAAATCTGGCTTATACTATAGGCTGATGAATATCCATAAAGTTCAACAACTTCCAAATTGGGATTCTTTCAGGAGATAATATAGTGAATGGGGCATGAGTATGGAGGGGGAGGGGAAGAGGGTAACAGCCTGATTTTTAATCTCAATATCTTTATATACTAACCATGTGGCTCACAGTGAGTCATATAATCTCTGAGCCTGTTTTCACTTCTGTAAAGTGGAAAATTTTTAACTTATTCTGTACATGATACACACTTATTCCAGTTATTGGGGCTTCCTAAAAATCATCCCCAAAAATAATGGTGAAAAACAGTCATGTTTGTGGGTTTGGTGGGTCTAAAAGCACATTGTGGATGGTTTGTATCTGCTCTGCAATGTCCTTGGCCTTGGCTGAAGATGGAAGCTGAAATTATTGAAGAAATCATCAATTTAGGGGCATCTGGGTGGCTCAGTCGGTTAAGCGTCTGCCTTCGGCTCAGGTCGTGATCCCGGAGTCCTGGGATCGAGCCCTGCATCGGACTCCTTCCTCAGCGGGGAGCCTGCTTCTCCCTCTGCCCGCTGCTCTCCCTGCTTATGCACTTTCTCTCTCACTCTGACAAATAAATAAATCTTAAAAAAAAAAGAAATCATCAATTTATACATCTAGAGTTGATGCTAGCTGCTACCAGAGGGCCTCAAGACCTCCTGACATGAGCTTCTTTGTGTGAGGACTAGTTTGAGCTTCTTCACAGCATGGTGGGTGGGTTGTGCGAACAAGTGTCCTGAGAGGGTGCCAAGCGGCAGCTGCATCTGTTATAAAACCTAGCTTCAGAAGTAACATAAAATCATCCCGCCATACTCTGTTGGTTAAAGCAGCCACAATCCCCTGCCCAGATGCAATGGAACCCCACCTCTTTGTAGGAAGATTTTGAGTCACATTACAAGAACATATGGGATGGGGTACATATATTGAGTAATCATCTTTAGAAAATAAAACTTCTACAGTGTTCGACATACAGAAGCTATTATTACTTTTATATCATATGACATGGAATTGTGGAAAAGGCAAAGATTTGGGATAATGATATTTGCCACTTATTAACTTAAAAATCCTGTTAAATTATTTAAAGATTCTTCATCTATTAAATTAGGAGGATACACTTATTTTGAAGGGTTATTGCAAGGATTAAAGAGATAATACGCGAAAGTACTTGATAGATGCTAAGCACCCACTGAATTCTCCCCCACCGCCTCTACCAAATTTTGGCTCTACAGTGTCACTAAAAATGTCTCAGCCTGTTACTAAATCAGAGAGTTCCCAACAGACCAAAGCAGTTGTTAATAGAACAAAGGATGGATTTCTGTTTGGAATCAAACTATAAGCAGTACGTTCAGGACAGGGCAAAATACAACTTTTTATACGGAAAAAGCCAGTGTCACCAACAAGTTTGAGGAACAAATTGAATCACAGACCCATAGAATCTTAGAAAAGAAAGGTGGCTGATAGGGCAAACTCTACATTTTATAGATAAGAGAATCAAGAGAGGTTAAATTGCTTGTTCAAGGTTAAACTCTAAGGAGAAAATCTGCAGCTGAAATTCATGTCTAACTTGTAAGTTCAAGTCTCTAGTACTCAACAATGCACATCAGAACTTTTTTATACCTTTTTTTCTTTGAAACAGAATCATGCATTAGTTATAATTGAGTATATTATTTATGTGA
The DNA here is from genome assembly GCF_964656455.1 of Halichoerus grypus. NCBI lineage: Eukaryota > Metazoa > Chordata > Mammalia > Carnivora > Phocidae > Halichoerus > Halichoerus grypus. The sequence goes on from NC_135714.1 coordinate 49,440,296, forward strand.
ATCTAATAACAATGTGATTATAATCACTAATGAATTAATATATCTTAGGTCTTAGGATAGTTTTTTTTTTTTAAAGATTTTATTTTATTTATTTACTTGACAGAGAGAGACACAGTGAGAGAGGGAACACAAGTAGGGGGAGGAGGAGAGGGAGAATCAGGCTTCCCGCAGAGCAGGGAGCCTGATGCGGGACTCAATCCCAGGACCCTGGGATCATGACCTGAGCTGAAGGTAGACGCTTAACCGACTGAGCCACCCAGGCACCCCAGGTCTTAGGATAGTTTTTAAAAATCTTTAATACAATAGAAGGAGCCCTTATTTTATTGTGGGAAACAGGAAACTGAAAGTTAAAAATAGCTGAAACCATTTCCAAACAAAGTTCCCCAAAATGTATATTTCCATTTTTGTATTCTTATTACATCGGTTAATCAAAAACCCGCATGCGATTGGACTGACCACAAATATATACTCAGTTTTCCTGCCATGGAAGGAGTGTAGTAGTTGAGGACAAGGGATTTGGAATCAGACTGCTTGAGTTGAATCCTGCTTCTGTCAATTTATTTAACTTCCTGGGCTTCCAATAATAGTTTGAGTGATTTTGAGAAGTAAGTGGTATATTAGTTTTCCGTTGCTGCTATAACAATTTACCACAAACTTAGTTACATAAACACACAGGTTTTTTCTCTTACAGTTTTAGACTCAGAAGTCCTAAATTAGTTTCCCTGGGTTAAAATACAGGTGTTGGTGAGGTGGGTTCCTTCTGGAGGCTCTGAAGGGAGAATGTGTTTCCTGCTCTTTTCAACACTAGTGGCTACCTGCATTCCTTGTTACTACATTTAGGACCTACAAGGATAATCCAGAATCATTTTCCCATTTTAAGATACTCAATTTAATCACATCTTCAAAGTCCCCTTTACTAGATAATAAAATATTCACAGGTTCTGGGGATTAGGATGTAGATAAATTTAGGAGCTACTATTCAGCCCACCATAATTGCAATGATGCATACAAAGTATTTTACACCTCGTCCGGCTCAAGTAAATGCTCAATAAATGCTAGCAATTATATTATTATTATGAAACATGGTCAGCTTTTAATTCTACACATAGATATTATTTGCTTCGCTCAAAGTCACACCACTGTGTGACATGTTATTCAAAGAATATGCATGGCAAGAGCAATAAAGGTAAAAATTGTCTTGTCTCTGAGCATCACCTGGTGGAATTACTGGAGTTCCAAGCACACCTGAAATCTCTTCCTTTTCCTTACATGATCCTAAGCAGTCAGCTCTGCATTCTACAGCACTTCTAAAACTTCTTCTTTTCCACCTCTTCATTGTTCTGATGATTTGACCCATTTTTGATTTCTTCTCCCCAGGTTTCTATTTTTTCTTTCTTTTTACCAACTTTAATATTGCATACTCCTTTATTAATTGGCATCTATATGTCTCTTATTGCCTTCTCTGAGAAGGCACTTCAAGCAGATTTCCCCAGGGTAAACTAGAGGACATTACCCTCAGCTGCCTCCTTGGTGGAAGATGTTCAAGATGACACTTTCCTTTTGCCAAACACAGGGTGAGTTCTCTGTTGACTCAGGACATGAATAATGATTAAAAATCTAGCTTATATAAGGACTGCATTGATGAACACAAAAGCCCTGTTCTCTGCCTAAGAAGTTTATGGTAAGTATGACCCGAAAAACCAATAACAACAGTGAAATCAGGTAATTGTAATAAAGAGTGGTATGCTAAAGAATATTAGATATTCAGGGTACTAGAGGCACATATCGGAGAGGCAACGAAGCCTGATTTGGAGTGTCTGAGGAGGATTCCTGAAGAAAATGTTCTGTAGGATAAGACTTAAAGAATCACCTCTCCTTAAACTAACAAAATGCAAGATAAGACATACGGCTGCAAGGAGAATACAATTTTCAAAGAGGAAAGAAAAGCCTGAAGCAAGACTTGGAGAGTAAGAGCATGTGTACCGTCATGAGTGAGCTTCAGTATGGTGGAAGCTTTGATAATATCAGGAGAATGAGAAGAGCGAAAACTGGAGAGGTTAGCCAGATCCTGAAGAACTTGAGGGTCATTTTAAGAAGGTTAGATTTCATAGAAGGAGCAAAGAGGAGTCCCTCGAGTGCAAAGCTATTTTAAGATTGGAGTTGGGAAAGATCCCGCCTTCACTCATGTTGCAACGGAAAGAAGGATGATGGCAAGATCGGAGACGGATTGGGTGGTGCAGCGTGGCACCTCGTTCGTAATGCACCTGAGGCATGATGGTGGCTTCTTTCTAAAATGGCAGTTATGACAAAGTGAACAAGTTCAAGAGCTAGTTAAGAGGTAATTCTCACCGTGTTTGAAGCTTGTTTGAATGTAGATATTGGGGTGAGATGAGAGAAGGAAGGAACTTCCTGGTGCCTCTCCTGTATAGATTTTTGGGTGGTTCTGAGTTTAACTGTCAGAATTTAGGTCTTTTCACACTTTGTTCCAAGGAAACTTTTCACTTTTGCATTAAAATAACTGACAGAGGGGCAGCTGGGTGGCTCAGTTGGATGAGCCTCTGATTCTTGGTTTCAGCTCAGGTCATGATCTCGCGGTTATGGGATCGCCCAGTGTGGGGCTCTGAGCTCAGTGCAGGGTCTGCTTCAGATTCTTTCTCCCTCTCCCTTCCACTCTGCCCCTCCCCACTTGTGTGTGTGCATGCTCTCTCTCTCGCTCTCAAAATGAATAAATAAAATCTTAAAAAATTAAAAAAATAAAAAAACTGATAGAATTAAGTGTAGTCACAGATTTGGCCCTTCAATGAGGCCCCTGATGCACATATACTTTTATTATAATCATTCTTCAACCATTGCACTGAATTTGTTTCTCCAACCCTCCCGTAGAACTAGATGGTGCTAATTCTCACAGGCCCCACCAATCAAGAAAAAGATAGGAAACATATGGCTACAAATTAGTCAGAAAGTCATGTTATTTAGAAGACTACAGCATTTTCGTGACGCCCCTGGGAATCTTTTAGCTGAGAGGCTCTTGACAGTTTCCTTCTGCTATTTAAGAGGTATCGGAGGCAATGGTCTTGCTACAGAAAATGAAACAAAATTTTCCTACTCTGCTCTTGTCTTCAGCTATTTTCAGGGTTGTTTCTTGGTGTGATTCCAGAATGTTGCAAGGTGCTGAATTACGAGTATATCCAAAAAAGAAAAGGCAGCGTAAAATCTTTCATAACTAGGATATGAGACAAAATCTTTATCCAGTGGATTACTTCCTCTCTTTTCTGAGGAATGACCTTAGACTGTCAAATCACAGCAAACATGACCACCACACACACTATACCGTCATCAGGCATTCATCCCCTGTTATGACGGGAATCGGTAAGATCTGTGGTTGCAAGGCTCTGTAGACAGCTGGTCCTCGCAAACAGTGTAGAAAAAGCACAATTCTTAGGTTTCTAGAGTGTGACAGAACTCTTTAATTTTTTATTAAAGGATCTGAACAGTTTACAGTTGTCTGCATTTTCAAACAGAGAAAACCAGGCAGGTCAAAGTTCAGGAAGATATGAAGTACTCTTTCAGTATGCCAATGTGATTTTCTTTGTAGGTTATACAGAGGATGATAAATAAGTATGATAAATTACTATTCAAAAATATACAACACAGGGGGGCTGGGTGGCTCAGTTGGTTAAGCGGTTGCCTTTGGCTTGGGTCATGATCCCAAGGTCCTGGGATTGAGCCCCGCATCGGGCTCCCTACTCTGCCGGGAGCCTGCTTCTCCTGCTCCTTCTGCCTCTCACCCCCGCTTGTGCTCGCTCTCTCTCTTTCTCAAATAAATACATAAAATCTTTAAAAAAAATGTACAACACAAAGCACAATGCAAAAACAAGACAATAAACAATATGAAAATTAATTTTTTAAAATTCACCTCCATGCCCATTGTGGGGTGTGAACTCACAACCCTGAGATGTGCATGCTCTAAGGATGGAGACAGCCAGGTGCTCCACTAGGTGAATTCTTATTACAGGGAGGACTTTAAGAAAAAACAAAACAAGAGCACAAAACAAATGAAAGAAGTCACAAAGGATGGACAGTTTTGGTCCCTTAGAAAAGTTTCTATACACAAAAAAATTATTCAAATTGAATGTACATGAAAAGCTGGGAAGTAATTATGTTTAAGAAATTTAACAGACAAAAATTTATTACCTTAACATCTTATTTAAGAAAAAAAAATTCACAAAGGAGACTAAACATTTTTGTTGAATTTTGAAAATAGCTCATAGAGAAATACCAATAGTTTATGTGTACAATGTGATGAACATTTGTTTTTGCTTGGACTTTCTAGCAGTTATTGATCCCTCTTCTGACCACAGGCCCTGAAACTTATTTAGAGATTTCACCCATACCCCAGTGGTGAAACATGTAATCTAGGCTCAAGCTGATCAGTACTTCATGGCTGGGCATGTGTCCTGTGAGGATGCATTCAGATCTTAGAATATTTCTGGTGTTTACTAGTATAGAGGCTTTCCTCCTCAACTTGAACCTGAGAATATATGAAGTTAGAGCTACTGTAGCCATCTTATCATGGTGTGAAGCTTAAGAAAGAAGCTTACATAAAGAAAAGCATAGCAAGTAAACAAATAGACTAGAAGATGATATTATTTGAGCCTAGAAATCCAGCTGTGTCTAGGAAGTAATTGCAACCTTTCTGCAGAACAGTATTTATTAATTCATGTGACCCAGAATATACACATTAATACACTAATATGTTAGCATACTCATATTGCATATATCTGGATGATATGATTACTGATGATTTTAATTTTCCTTCTTACATTCCATTACCTAAAATTTTCTAAAATTACATGTATCACTTTTTGTTTTGTATATCAGAAAAATATATACTATTAATGTGTTGATTTGATCAATTGTATAGACAACATAACCTAATTTATGTGAATTCCATTAGACTTAAAAAATACTAATTCTTACAGATGAAATAAGATGCTATCAGAGTGAGCCAAAATGTAAGTTTTGAGAATGTATGCCTCCAGACCGCTAACTCTGGCCAAGACTTTTTTTTTTAGATTTTATTTATTTACTGGCCAAGACTTTTGACATCAAAGCAAGTTTTGGGAGTAACCAAATCATCAATATCAATAATTTGGTAGAAATACTCACAGAAAGCTAGTAAACTCATGGTTATGAATAATTGCAGGGAAATAATACATTGAAAAAATCAACCAAAGGAAGCGATCACATGGTTGGTCTTTCTAGGATGCCCAGTCCCACAGTGAGACCCAGTGTGGCCAGCCCCCAACCCTAAACAAAGCCATAGATTGTATTCCAGAGGCTGAGGGGACTAGTTTTTTTTTTTTTTTAATGGGTTTAAATTAGTAAAGTTCAATAAAAGAAAAGCTTTATTCTTTATTCTTTACCTGTTACTGTCTTCTGATATAGCTCTCCTTTCCCCATCTGATGAAAATAACTCTGGCAAATCCTGTATTTTAGTCTTTTTTTTTTTTTAAGATTTTATTTATTTATTTGAGAGAGAGAATGAGACAGAGAGAGAGAACATGAGAGGGGGGAGGATCAGAGGGAGAAGCAGACTCCCTGCTGAGCAGGGAGTCCGATGCGGGACTCGATCCCGAGACTCCAGGATCATGACCTGAGCTGAAGGCAGTCGCTTAACCAACTGAGCCACCCAGGCGCCCCAAATCCTGTATTTTGTACAGTCACCAACTAATTATAAAAATGGTCTCATTATGGGATACCTGGGTGGTTCAGTCAGTTAAGCATCTGCCTTCAGCTCAGGTCATGATCCTGGGGTCCTGGGATCCTTGCTCAGTGGGGATCCTGCTTCTCCCTCTGCCTGCTGCTCCCCCAGCTTGTGCTCTTTTTCTCTGAAAAATAAATTAAATCTTAAAAGAAATAAAAATAAAAATAGTCTCAGTTGATCTTAAACAAATTTTAAAGCTTTTTCTCTCCCTCTCTTCACCCCAGATCTGTAGCCTTGTACCTGCAGTAGGGATGAGTTCTATTCTTTTTTTTTTCTCTCTTACTCCAACTCCTTCCTAGTTCTTCTGATACTACCAAGGTAGGATTTGAATGCAACAGAGAAATAGAGGAAATATTTTACTGGTTGCATACCTGTAATCTGATTATCAATATGGTTTGTCATGTCAGGTATCCATGAGTTTATGTGAATTTATACACAACACAGTACTTTTTGGCTGGACTCCTTTCACCCTTTTCTTGGTTCTGTCCCCCAGTGGTTCTGCCCCCTACTCCACAGCTCCAGATCAAGTGGCCTAAGGAAACTCATGCTTCCTGTGTGAACAAAATACCAAATTTAGCCAAATTTTTCAAGTTGATAGGAAACATTCCATTCAACAGCCTAAAACATGACATATCTTACTATGTTCATTTGTTGCCGAGAAAAACTAAGGTGCAGGGCTGTCTCCTTCCTGTAGTGTCCACTCCCTTTACTTTGTCATTAAAGGTTTCCATGGCAGGCATCCTAGCCTCTGAAATTCCCTAGATAAGTGTGTACCTGTCTTTCTTATCACATATACTCCCAAATCCTGGGGACTTATGTCAGTTTTTCCTAAGAATTCTCTGATGCCCTTTATCATTAGGAGATTTGTAGCTCAGGAAGTCTAAGATCCAGATAGTGAAAGAGAGGTAGACTTTCTTACAGATAACTCTTATCTCTATGAATGATTCCTTCAGTCACCTCTCTTCACATGATGGTGGTGGGACAGTGGAGATGCACACCTTCCTCTCCCCACAGAGAAAGGAAAGAGAGAAGCTACAGCATTCTTTCCTCTTACGTATTTCCTTTGAGTAATTTCTTCTATGAACCTTCCAGTCATTTTTAACAGAGACAAGAAGTGGGTGATAGTAGTTAATAGTCAGTGAACAATTTAATCACATATTAGTAAGTTCTGTGGGAATACGTTTGTAGCTCTCTTTGAATGTGGGAGTAATATATCACCTACTATCTGCAATTTTGGTGATTTAGCCAAATTTTTCAAGTTAATAAGAAATGTCCCATTCAATACCCTATAACATGGCATATATTACTATGGTCATTTCCTGCTCAGAAAAACTAATGCATACTGAACTAAGACTTAAGGAAAAATATTATTTCTTTTTAAAAATATTATTTCTGATTGCTAGCTCTTATTCTAACATATTTCTTCTTCTTCTTCTTCTTTTTAAAGATTTTGTTTACTTATTTTAAGAGAGAGAGAGAGAGCATGAGCGGAGGCAGAGACAGAGAATCTCAAGCAGACTCCACACCGAGTGTGGAACTGGACATGGGGCTCAATCTCACAAACATAAGATCACGACCTGAGCCAAAATCAAGAGCCGGACGCTTAACTGAACTACCTAGGGGCCCCTCTAACATAGCATTTTTTAATGCTGGTTTAGAGAAGCACTTCTCCAAAGGAGGAATCCTCAGACTCCCAGCATATTAAAGATTCTGAGAAATCACAAAAATGTTCTGTATGAAACCACCTCAAAAGTCAGTAGATGAAAATAACATTCATTCACTCTGGTCATCTGTTTGTCATCTGGGATTTGGCCAATCTAGGTTGGACACGACTAGGTGGTGGTCTGTACGCAGTAGTGGCTGGGGTCATGCTTGTAAGTTAAGGACCAAAGGCTGAGTGGGCAGCCCTACTTCAGTGTCTCTCATTCTCTTTGTGTCAGAGAGGTAGTCAGAGATGTTCCTTCCCCTCATAGCATAGGGAGAGGGACAGGATGATAAGCACAAACATGTGTGACCCCCCCCCCCCGAGGTCCGGGCTTAGAACTGGCACACTCTTAATTCTGCTTATATGCCCTTGGTCAAAGGAAGTTATTTCATCAAGCCCAAAGTCAAGGGGTGGTAAAACATACCTACACTGGGGCCATGGCAAATATGTGGAGGCAATGAAGGGAAAAGATTCAGGGCAATAATTCAATCTAAAACAGCACTGTTCAATAAAGATTTTGCAACTTTTTTTATAGAGCTTTTTGTTTTCATGTAATACTTCATAAAGTCCTAGACACATTGGAAGATGGCATTCTAAACCATTCTCAAAAAGTGGACAATATATTACGTATTAGACCAGAGATATGTTCTAATGGTTTATGTCAACAACCAGCAAACTTATTTCAAACAGGAAATGATGAAGTCATGAGACAGGCTTCGACCTTGCAATCAGAACTGATTTGTGTCACCCTTTATCTGAGTGATCACACGGGAGACACTTCACTTCTCTCAAGTTTAGCTTCCTCATATGCAAATCTAAGAAAAAGAATAATAAATTCCACTTCACTGAAAAGTGATGATGAGTAAAAGAGATAATACGAATCATTAAATAATTCTCAGTTTTACATATTGTCTTCTTTATTTTTTACCAGCATCATGTGTGTATTAAATTTCACAGCTGCCATGTCTTTTCTTAATCTATTCAACTGCCTTTCAGTGATTTATAACCTGTAAAGTCAAATTTCTTTTCTTCCTTACCATCTTCTGCTCCATTCTGGTTGTAATAATCTCAGACTTAGACATGTCAACAGCTTCCTAACTGGGCTCCACACATCTCCTGTTGCCCAACTACCCACCAACCCATTCTCCACAGTGTACTAATGTGGTACTTTATATAGAAATCTAATCATATTCATACAGATGTATGAACTCTCCAGCTGGGGCTCTGTAAATTAGATCTGGCCAAAACCAGAGAAAAACAGAAGTTTATTAACATGTGCGTCATGAATGTATACACGGGAGCACCCAGTGATGAGTAACCCAAAAGGGTGTTTCGAACTTCGGCTTAGGGGTAAGGGTAGGAGAAATGGGTGAAGGTCATGAAAAGGTACAAACTTCCAGTTATAAAATAAATAAGTCCTGGGGATGTAATGTACAGTCTGATGACTGTATTGTATATTTGAAAGTCAGCTAAGAAAGTGAATCTTAGAAGTTCTCATTATAAGAAAAAAAATTGTAACTATGTGTGGTGATGGATGTTAACTAGACTTACTGTGATCATTTTGCAATATATACAAATGTCAAATTATTATGCTGTACATCTGCAACTAACATAAGTAACATTTGTCCATTATATTTCAATTAAAAAAGAAAAAAGAACTTGGGCTTATATACCATCTTAGGCTAAGACAAAAGAAAAGAGGTTTTAGGCTTCTGGGGGAGAAAGAGAAGATGATCAGGAAAAGTATAGTAAACAAGGTATAGTAAAGTTTGCTATGTAGGTGTTTTGTTTTGTTTTTTTTAAGAGAGCGCTAGTGGGCGATGAGGGGCAGAAAGAATCTTAAGCAGGCTTTATGCCCAACATGGGGATTCACATGGGGCTTTATCTCATGACGCTGAGGTCAAGACCCTGGGATCATGACCTGAGCCGAAATTAAGAGCTAGATGCTTAACTGACTGAATCACCCAGGTGCCCCTGCTGTGCGGATTTAAGTAGTCTAGCCTTTCCACTGATAAGAGCTATTAAGAGTCCTCTTCCAGGCATGGGAGAGGGAAACACATTTTACAAATGGAAGTTTCCTTTATAAATGTAAATTACCTTTGTGAAAGGAAAATTTCTATCCTGTTTTTAGATCTTTTCCTACATCTTCAGGTCCTCAATGACCTTTAGATCAAAATAATACATATGTAGAAAACAAAAACAAAACAAAACCCCCAAATAATCCATATGCAAAAGAGGCATATTTTGGATTGGCATATTCTGGTACCTTTCACATTACTTTTTACAGTGGCAACATTATATTTTTTTGTGTGATCATTTGATTAATGTCTCTGTTACTAACTCAATTATAGACTCAGGCCAGGCCAGGATAGGAAACATGTTGTATTTAGTCTCTATGATATCACTAGTGGATTGCAGATCACCTCCCCAAATTCAACAAATATATTTATTGGATTATTTGACTATTATTCCTTATAGTGTAGGATAAAAATAGTCTATAATATCTGGGATTATATTATGATAGCTCAAGAAAAAAAGGAAATATCTTGTGTAGATATTCATTTCTTGTCATAGATTTGTTACTGATCTATCACAGCAGCTAACTCGGGAAATGAATGGGTCAACCCTGGTGTGATGCCATGGCCAACAGCTCCCTCCCAGGGAATCCTCTCCTCCAGCAAGATGGACACCTAGAGTTTAAGAGAGAGAGGCTTAGGTGGTATGTGCAAGAGAGCAGGCAAGAAGCGTGTGATCATGGGTGGGGCTCTGTACGTGTTCAGCACGTGATCATAGGCAGGGAAGGGGATGTGTCGGGTGTGATCTTCTAGGCATTCCATTGCTATCAGGGCTTTTCTGGCCTGGAGACTGGAATGTTCCAGTCATTGCCAAATGTCTTCAGCAATACCTCAAAAAGGTGCAATAAGGAATAAGCACAATGGGTTTTAGTTAAAGCCTGAGTTAAGTGGTCTCATCTATATCTGGTTTTAACTGTTGGGGTCTCTAGTTGAGCAAGAAGGCGCTCTGACAGAGTGTTTACAACTTTTTCTGAGAGTCTGATTTCTGTTTTTTTATATCAAACTTTCTCTTAAATTATGTCTCTCAGTAAAGAGAGTCTACCTTTGTTTCTAACCTCTCTTTCTTCCTTCTTTCACATCCCTTTCTGTTCTTTCACCTTCAAAAAGATCTCTTTTAATACTGAATCCTAAACTAATCTGATTCCATACCCAGAAAGTCTGAATTTTGGTAAACTCCAAGGGCTTCAAACCAAAGTTAAAGGAAACACTGATTTACATGAATGGATGAAGTCTTTACCATCTCAAATTCCTGTTATAATTAGTTTCAGAAGAACAGATCCATGTTATGTCTATTTCTATTCCTTTCCTCATCTGTGACAGGGGAATGAATCATTAGAATTTTAATGTCAGCATTACTTGCCAGCAGTGGTCTGTTGTTATGCTTTAACTACTTAAATACTCTGAATTCTGACTGGCTAATCCATTCTACCTTTTATTGTAAGAGAACAGGAATGGGCTGCTAATCAAACAAGAGAGCATGGAAAAGGTCAAATGAGTGCAAAATCATCTGTCTATCATTAAATGGTGACAGAATTAGAAGGCTTGCTTTTGTGACGATTGAAATTGGAACATAAAATGTCACCACATGAATCCTCTAGATTGACAACGAATATGGTTGGAGTAGGAATTGTGAAGAATTAATTATTTTTAAACAATTTTGTTGCATATGAAAATTCTAAAAGGACAAGTTCCTTAGCCACAGGCTACAGTTCTAATGATAATACAATGGTTCAAGTAATGTGGGGTGATAGGGTGTTGTTTGGAACTCATCTGAAGGCAATTTTTTTTTGGCTAAACATTTAAAAAGAAACCAAGTCCTATCCTTAAAGCAATCCATAAATTTCGCTACTAAGATAGTATATCCTTTTAATTTCATCTTGTGCTTTTATTTTTTAATTCAAAAATCATGGTTATGAGTTTGTAAATTGGAGGTGCTATTTTTAGAAAGAATTTGTCTCTTTTTCATTTATTGTTGGGCTACATTTTAATCCTTATACTCACTTTCTTTTTCCAAGAAAGTCTGCCAAGTAATATTCCTTCAAATTTTTAATTTATTGTGTATTTAAATAGACTTTCAAACAAATCATTCTGCAAGGAGCCATTTCCTTTCTGTTTATTAACTCAAATTTACTTTTAATTTCTTTCTCATTTAAAAAAATCACAATAGTTATCTGCCATCATCTCAGGACTGAAGTTATGTACCAGCTATCAAGTTAGATTTTTTTTTAAAAAAGACACTCAACTTATTTGTGGACATTCAGAATGATTGCTTTTCCTTCCTCTGTCTCCTGCAGATTCGCTTCGCATGCTGCATCTCATTTCAGACGCCTCATTGTAGAAGAAAAGGAAAGGAGATAAAACTGAGACAGGGGAACTACAGGGATCCCCTGAGAAACTGCTTTTTGCTTCTTTTCCTGCTTCTATCCGTGCTAGGACCTATTCCCCGCCGTTACACAGGGCTTATAGAACAGAGCATGTATGCCCTCCTTGTAAAGGTCAAGAATTTAATGATTTCTTTGGAGTTTTCCAGCACAATAGATAACATCTAAGGAATGACTGGGCAAGGCCATCATGAACATTTTCCAAGACCACTGACTCATCAAGACCCTAGACTCAGGGCCCAAATGTCTTATGGAAGACCACTAAACACTCATCTTTGTTCCTGGATTACTGAGAAGACATGCGCATCAGACCACCATCATCAATAGAAACCCCGGGCCCCAAGCAAAGATGAGACTCACTCTCCTTTTCTTTCTGAGTTTCCTGGATGCTCTGTCCATATCTACATTCTCGGTATATCTTTAATAAGTTCTGCTCCCACTTCCCCTCAGCTTGTGCTTGATTTCTATCTTGTGCGAATCCAAGGACTCTCTTGGCTGGTTCTGCAGGACGGGTCCTCAGACCCAGCCAACCTGCATCAAAACTGCAAGAGTGTGTCCAGTCTAATGACTAAATGAGGTTTGTGGTGTTATCTGTATTGTTCAGTCTCCTCTGCCCCCTCTATCTTCCTAAGTGTGGATCTTTGGCAATTAAATTTACTTATTCCTTTGCCAGGTGTTGAGGCTTCTACAAGGTCATCTTAAGGGTTCTTTATATGGATAACAACTCTAGAGCACTTTGCCATTTATCACGGGTTGGATTATTTGGCCCAGCAATTGCTTTGGCAGTTAGCAGGCTCAGAAAGTTTCTTGATTGTTGGTGTTATAAACATGCATTCTGTAACAGCAATAGAAATCTTGGAAGTTCAGAAGCAGCTGTGGACAGAGTACAAGGTAAATTATTGTTACTTTCATGACAAAAGTAAAGAGCTAAATTAGCCGATCCAGAAAAAAATCAGAACACCATGCTAAAGGATATAACTTTATATTTCATGGAAGTTGAAAGGCAGACAACAAAATCTTAAGTGCAAACTAAGTAGAAAAATAGAGAAGGCCCAGAAAATAGAAGTCATTATTACAGTATATGATTTATAGATCTGCCAGAGGGGACTCTAAGAATCCTGATTTCAGTGAAATTATTTGAAAAATCTATTCAGAGATGTACAATGTAGAGAGCAAGGTAAGAGTGGAATAAAATTGATAGAATCCTTCACCTTCCCGTGCTCAACACATGACTTAAAGGCTCAGTAAAGGTGCAGTTGACAGTATTTTAAGTCCATGATATATAAGGAAGCTGTGTCATTGCCATGAATCCCCATTAAATCTGACTAAAATTCACAGTTGGATTAGGCAAGTTTAGTTTGTCCAATATTTATGCATATTGATTATAACACATTTTTTTTTTCCTGTCATTGCAGAGGGGAAAAACAATCAAACTTGGAGAATACCCCGGATCTAGGATTTTGTATTTATAAATCCAATTTTCTTTTCATTTTGCTCTCTCTACATTGTTTTGGTCTTGAACTAAAAAAGGAATGGGTCAAATAAAGGAATGCTTTGTGGGTATGTGGATTACAAAAAAAAGTAAGAGGATGAAAATCATAATAGGACATGGTGATGTATGTGATATGGTGATAGAATGTGGCTCAAGGCACCTGGGTGGCTCAGTCGGTTAAGCGGCCAACTCTTGATTTCAGCTCAGGTCATGATCTCAGGTCCTGGGATTGAGCCCTGTGTCAGTCTCCTCACTCAGCTGGGAATCTGCTTAAGGATTCTCTCTCTTCCTCTCCCTCTGCCCCTCGCCTTGCTCATGCTCACTCACTCACTCTCTCTCACTCTCTTTCTGTAAAATAAATAAATATTTGAAAAAAAAAAGAACGTGGCTCAAACATGACAGCACAAGATCTCTGATCACTGCAAACACCTGATTTAGTGTGCTATTTCAGCCTTGCTGCATATGAAACATAAATAAGAGCATCATTCGAGGCTGCCCATGGTTGGAGGAGAGTCCAAGGTCATTTTTTTCATTTGTAGCTCTTTAGTAATATTAAATTCATTTGTTCTCTAAGACTGATGTAAGAACAAGAAGTGATCACAAAAATAAACTATTTCTGTGGTCTTTGAATTTTTAAAAGGCTCTTAGGGATAGCTGAATAAACAGTCCATGAAAAGAACTGAGGTCCTTACTATGTTTCAGACCCTGCACTAGGTGAGGAAGTGGACTACAAATAAACCATAAGACCCAGTTCAAACTCTTAAGCAATAGACAATCTTGCTTGAGAGAGAAAATCTGAAGGAACACAGAGAAACAATTCAGGACTGAGGCAATCCAGCCTAATGTGCCTAGAATATATTTGATCACCATTAAATGTTGCATAGGACTCATTCATTCATTCGTTCATTCATTCATTGGAGGAGTGGAGACATGACTGAAATGAGGACATGAACTCATGTCTCCTCTCTTCAGCCTCTCTGATACTGCCATACCCTCTTCAACATTAGAACATGGGAAGTGAGAATGGCAGGAAGGAGAGGTGGCATAGGTGTGGCCTTTTGCTAATTGCTCTTTAACTCAATTGCACTTGGATATATTAATGTAGAAACACAAAGAATACAGATGTAGATCAGGAAAAATAATCTTCCCTTTACTCTTCTGAATTCTTAGGTGAGATCTCTGTAATAAAAGGTTAACAAGACAGAAAAATTTATTAACATGTATACCTCATGTATACATGGGAGATAGCCACAAAAAAAAAATGAGTAATTCTGAGGTGGCTTAGAACTCAGGCTTAAATACCATCTTTAGCTAAAGCCAAAAAAAAAAAAAAAAAAGGCATTTTTGTGTTGAGGGGGAGCCAATTATGGAGAGGTTACCAGGAAAAGTACAGCAAAAGAGGATTAGATTTGTTATGCAGTTAAAAGTGAGGCCTTCTACAATGATAAGATTCTTCTATGATTTAAAGTCGTCCTTCTCTTCCAGGTTCCTCAAAAACTTAAAAATAGAGCTACCCTATGATCCAGCAATTACACTACTAGGTATGTACCTAAAGGATACCAAAATACTGATTCGAAGGGGGACATGCACCCCGATGTTTATAGCAGAATTATCAACAATAGTCAAATTATGGAAAGAGTCCAAACGTCCATGGACTGATGAATGGATACAGAAGATGTGGCATATACACAACAGAATATTACTCAGCCATCAAAAAGAGTGAAATCTTTCCATTTGCAATGACGTGTATGGAGCTAGAGTATATTATGCTAAGTGAAATAAGTCAGAGAAAGACAAATACCATAAGATTTCACTCATATGTGGAATTTAAGAAACAAAACATATGAACATAAGGAAAGGTGGAAAAAAGAGAAGGAGAAGCAAACCATAAGAGACTCTTAACTAAGGAGAACAAACTGAGAGTTGCTGGAGGGGCAGTGGGTGGGGATGGGCTAAATGGATAATGGGTATCAAGGAGGGCGCTTGTTGTGTTGAGCACTGGGTGTTATATGTAAGCGATGAACCACTGAATTCTACTCCTGAAACCAATATTACACTATATGTTAACTAACTAGAATTTAAATAAAAATTTGAAAAAAGAAAAAAGTCATCCTTCCCTTCTTGGTTCACAGCTGATGACACCCTTACAGATGGAGATTTCCTTTATAAATGTAAATTCTCTTTCAAAAGGATAACTTCTACTTGTTTCCTGAGCTTCTCCTGTCTGTTGTTTCTCAACATAATCAGCTCAAAAACAAACTTATGACAAGGAGGCATATTTGGGGTTGGTATATTTCTGCTATCATTCATAGAATATAAGAATAATTTGATTATACAATTATGTAGATGAGTATAATGTAGAAGAAAGTTTAAATTGCACTGTATATCTTCATTTTCTTGATTTTATATATTTTGCTGAATATACAGGAAAGGTGTATAAAAGGGTTAGGCATTTAACTAATACAAATACTTTTCCCCCTCAATTTTATATTTATGCTACAATCAGCTTTTTAAAAGATGTAGGTTTATTTTTCTTAGAGTCCCCCAAATTATATGAATTTCAGGCCCCATAAAACTTGTCAACCCCTGATAATTAGCAATGATAATTTTAAAGATACATTTGGTTAAATAAACATGAACTCTTAGTCAATTGTATTTTTGGCACAGTTTTCTATCAAGCTTGTAATAATAATCCTATACATATTAATTGGCTCATATATGACAAAAGAGGCCACCAAAGGAGCAAGAATGTTAGTTGCTAGGAACATGCAATAAATAGGAAAAAAAAAAGTCAAAAATGGCAATTTTATAAATATCACATGGGGAATAAGAATGTATCCAAAACTTGTCACATATTGTATGAAAAAAATCAGTATAGGAAAAATACATTGATATCTATAAAAACATAAATCTTACACATCATCTTATTTGAAAAAATTGACTTTCCTGTTTTTTATAAGGGTTCATCAATACTCAAAGGTCAGTGCCTTTGAAATAGCTCAGCAGATTTGTTAATAGAAATTCTCTCATATTCGTAATAGTTTTTCAACAGACTATTTCAATAACAAAAAATTCTGGGAGAATTGGTCAATAATCATTTTTCCCTAGATAAAGCATGGTAGCAGTGTGTACATTTTAATATATTGGTAAACACCTCAGACTCTAAATAAAATGAGACCAATATAATGTCAAGGTATTTATCTTAATAATTTGCATTTCCAAATACTGTGGTTTTGATTAACATGATGTCTGGAAAAATGAATCTGCACCTGGCAATGCCTCCCTATGATAGGTCTTTAATTCTTCAAATTCCACTTCTTCAAAAAAGGCATCCTGATTGACCCTCTTTAACCCTCTCTCCTCTGAAATCTTATATTATTGTTTTCAAATACTCTTTATAAATTATTCCATGCTGGTATCTAAATTCTTCAGTTTTTTTCAGGTCTAATCTCTCTAGTTAGCTTTTAATTTCCATCAAGACAGGACCTGTGTATTTTTGAGTTCTTGGTACTGCTCACAGTAATATGTAAGTAATTAAGATTTAATGTAATTGAGTTTAATTTAATTTGATGTAGATTCCAATGGATTTTTTGGTGTGATTAGATGATGTGAGATTTTTATCCATTAAAAATACTGCAATTATTATTAATTTCAGCCCTTTTCATTTATCCAAAGGATGAGCTAAGACTTAAGCTATATTTTGCAATCTTGAGATAAATTTCCTACACTCTTCACCTAATCACTTTTTTATTCATCTTCTATAAATTCCAGCCATAAAATATAACATGCAATTGTTTCAGCTCAGATTTACTACAAATCCTTCTTCAATAAGATAGCATGTATTTATATATTCATGAAAAGCAAAACACTAGACATAGGAAAAAGGACATATTGATCAATTTTTAAATACATCATTCAAGGAAGAGATGACAAAGATGCCAATGTATCAAGCCAGATTTTGGTCCTGGATTGGGGGATAAATTCTGGATGGAGCAGGGGGATCTGATTCTTGGTGTCCTGCACCTTCCCCCTTCCTCTCACAAGTTGACTACTCTCTTCAAACTTTATATATATATTTAAAGTTTATGTAACTAGTCTGTTGAGCTGTCTAAATTCAATTGCCTAAAAACATGAAGCAGTTTTTTTTTTCTTCTATCATTGCTTTCAACTGTGCTATAACAAATCTCTACTTCTGGTGCCTTAAGCAATATCTGAGAGAGATTCCCTAATTCCAGTCACTGTCACTTATTAAAGGCAGTCCAGTTAGAAAATTGGGCCTCAAACTCCATTTAAATCTCCTCTCCTCTCCTCCCCTCAGAACAGACTAAATTCCTGGCTCTAGGACCTGATGGGAGCACTGAGAGGTTTAGTCTGGCTCTGGGATACATCCTCCTTCACTCCCTTCCAGGTCCAAGATATTATTTGTCAGGACTTGGAAGTAAAGCTTAGGGGACAAGACCTATCTTATTATTTAAGTGAGAAATGAAATTCCCTTCTGTTGAACATAGAGCTTCTCAGGATAGGCAACAGTTTGTTGAATAGGGGCCTCAAAAAGATAATCCAAGTCCTAACCCCTGATACCTGTGAATGTGACCATATTTGGAAATAACGGTCTTTGCAGATGTAAATAATGTAAGGATCTCAAGATGAGATTGTCCTGCATTTATAGTGGTCTTTAGATCCAATGAGGACTGTCCTTATGAAAGAAAGAAATGGAAAAAACACAGAAACACACAGAGAGGAAGACTATGTGAAGATAGAGACAAAGGTTGGAGTTTTTTATCTGCAAGCTGAGAAACATCAAGAATTGCTGGCAGCCATCAGGAATTAATGCTCCCTCAGATCTTTGAGATGAAACCAATACTTCAGACACCTTGATTTTAAACTTTTGGACTCCAGAACCGTGTGGTAATAAATTTCTGTTGGTGTGAGCCACCTCATTTGTGGCAATTTGTTATGACAGCCTTAGGAAAGAAACACACTTATTCCTGATACCTCTGTGGCAGACATCCAATATTTGCTCTGTTGGGTTGCATATGCGAGTTATTAAGAGAATGCTAGGGAGTCTCCCCACTCTAATTTTTCTGATCTGGAAGGTGAGCCTTAATTAAGCTCAACTTTCCTTCCTTCTCTTAACTTCTGTAGCAAGCAGTCTATCCAAAACTTTGTGTTGCTGTCATCCTCTTGCCTTTGAGATCAGTCCTCATATATGGTATACTGGCAAGATAACACAGACATTATGTTTCATTCCCCTGAACTCGGAGAAGTCCACACATTCTTAACTTGCCAAATACTGAAGATAGGTCACTCTACTCCTTCTGCTTCCACACTCCTCTCTAATTTTCTTGTCCTGCTATGAAGGGTCTACTACTTGATAACTGACTTAGGGAATGCTATGCCAGGCTCCCTTTCTTGCAGGAAATCTATTTCTAAGAATATCACATGGCTTCAGATTCTTTGAGGAGAAGCACTCCCTTCCTTGTGGGAAGAGAGGTTAATAATTTTTTCTCGAAGAGCTTACAGTTTCCGAAAGAAACACAACCTAATATCTTTCTCTTTTACTCTTAGATTGAAGAAGATGGTGGAGTAGTAGCTGGCGGCAAAGTTAGGGCTGGTTCTTCAACCCAATCATTAGCTCAGGAGTGCAGGTGAGGGCTGTGTTTGCCCTCAGTTGTCGACCAGATCTTCTAAAAATGTTGAGTAGTCAGTGCCTCTTTGTCTTCAACTTTGGACACTGATCACTGATTCTTGGGCATTGAAAGACATTTCACCTGATAACCATTTACATTTACTAAAAAGGCAAATAGCAGCTATTTCTTATTCATATGATTTTAGGAGCCAGAAAGGAAATTAAGTGAATAGAGTAGTCATTGTGAATGGGGGGCTGTGACCAACCTAAGAATTTCAATACATACACACAATGGATTATCTTTTTGAGGCCCCTATTCAACAAACTGTTGCCTATCCTGAGAAGCTCTATGTTCAACAGAAGGGAATTTCATTTCTCACTTAAATAATAAGATAGGTCTTGTCCCCTAAGCTTTACTTCCAAGCCCTGACAAATAATATCTTGGACCTGGAAGGGAGTGATGGAGGATGTGTCCCAGAGCCAGACTAAACCTCTCAGTGCTCCCATCAGGTCCTAGAGCCAGGAATTTAGTCTGTTCTGAGGGGAGGAGAGGAGAGGAGATTTAAATGGAGTTTGAGGCCCAATTTTCTAACTGGACTGCCTTAAATAAGTGTATTCAATACATACCTGAGGTATTGACATCATTTGCCGAACTAATTTTAGCAGGTCTTCTTGAAGCCACTTAATAACCTCTGCTAGATGGCCTTTAATGTTCATTCCATATTTAATTTTCCATGCATCCATTCTCTATACTATTTAGACAATATTTGAGACCTTATTTTTCATAATGATTGGAAGTGGGTGCTATTTGCCTTTTTAGTGAGAAAGGACCAGAAGTGTTATATATTCAATTGTCCTTTGTCCCACATGATTTTCAAACGACACATAAGGCATTCACACATGAAAAAAAAAAGTTCAGATTTATTTGAATAAAAATTCAATTCTGTTTTTATATAGAGAGATATAAGTAGGTTTTTTTGCATAATTTCGAAGAGAATTTTTTTTAGAAATGCAGATTACTGTGTATATTGAGGGATTATTGCACTTTATTTTGTTTAGAATTTTAGCCAGCATTATCTAGTATCAGCCACTGTTCCAGAAAAATCATTTTACTAATAGCAAGTTGTTCATAGAATTGAGTCCTCAGTGCTTCACCTGAATCAGACAACATTTGTAGTTTCATGTTTATGTGACCATACAGATAGAGACCAGCACCTATTTCGTGAAATCTTCTTGTGTAATTGTGCTTAAGAGTATACATACTGAATTCAGATTTTTTTTCCTAATAAGCTGCTTTCTTATTATTTACAATTAAATTGCAGATAGGGCACTATATATATTTAAAAAGCTATGTATAGGTAGATCTTCATATCCATGATCTTCATTTCTGGGTGTTAAAGTGTGTATTACAAAATATTTGCTATAAAAAGTCAAAGTTGGTTTGATAGCACTGATCCATGCCCACTTCCACTGATCTATGAAATCCCAAAGGTCATCAAAATTCCAGAGTACATATGTATGTACATATATGGATCTTCATTTAAGAGTATATATCTACTATGTCCTTTACCATGCCATTGTCCCCAGACTATGATATATATATATATTTTTTTCTGAGCACCAGGGACCTAAAATAATCTGGTCTGACTTGTAGCATAATGGAAATTTCAATTTGACACCAATGGCCGGAGAACCTATTCATTTGATGGTCTCCTGACTATATACAGTTTTTAGTTCTAGATTTAGTATAGAGAAGTAAAGGTTCCTAAATATTATCTATGGTTAATTTTAGATATATACAAAATTACTTTTTGCTATAATTAAAATATTTTGAGGCTGAGGAGATTTTAAAATTCAAACTAATAAATTGGGTAAACTCAGTTTAAATGGCAAAGCATTCTCAGCATTATAAAGAGAATATACAATTTTATTTTCAAATGTTTTATTTTTCTAATTGAATCTCTAATTATTGAGCACATGCTAAAAAGGTGAAAATACTAATGAGATATTCATAGATGTTTCATAGAATGAGGTCAAATATTATCTGGTATATATTATACATACACACACTTGTGCATATGTTATCAAGAAAATTCTCATTATGCAAGATAATTGTCACTTGTCATAAAAATTTCCCAAAGATATTACAGAAGACATAAAATCACAGGAAGCCAATTATCTGATCTTTCCCTTTTTAGTTATTTATCCCTTTTGTCTATAGATGATTCTTCTTATTTACTCATTTCTAAAAATCATTTTAATAAAAACTGAAAAATAAGAAAGTGAGACAGCAATTTTTACTAATAATTTAAACCAAAAGTTTGCTTATTTTACAAATATGTGGTAGGCATCAAATATATTCAAGAGGCAGTATAGATGTTGTGAGGGAGAGAAAGTGTAGGATAGGATTATACCTGTCATTTCTCCCCATTATTCTGCAATTATAGAAAGTGTTAATTTATATTTTCTTTAAAAAATTTACATTTTTCACTTAGTTATATTTGATGAGTTGGGCAGCAAAAATAAAGTGATTTTTAGGATAGACATTTCTGTATCTTCTTTCTCCCTAGTTTGTATTTTCATATTATTATTTTTTCTCCATAGAGTTTTATAGCTTTATAGTTTTAGATATATTGAATATCTAAATTTGGAGACTGAAATAAAACCCAGGTTGACACTATAGATGAGCAAGAGTACAATTCAGAGGGAATACCTTTATATTGTTGTTCATAAATGTTTCTATTTTGGACTATAATTATTAAGGGGATCCACTAACAGAAGATAGTTTGGCCAAGGATGTAACCACAGTGTTATATAACACACAAATTGTTCCTCAAGGTAGGAACCCGACTTAAAGGAACAAATAACTGCTATGTCCTTGAGAGGTGCTTAGCCTAAAGTTCACGGCTGAAATTGTATGCAATATTTTACTCCTGTGGGGGGGTGTGTGTATGTGTGTGTGTGTGTGTGATTTTTTTTTTTTTTTTTTGAGGAGAATATGGCCCATTAGGTATCAAATTCTAAAATTTGATGGTCTATGACTCCCAAAACCTTTAATTCCCCTGAAACCCCAGCTTTCTGCCTCTATGTAATTCCACAGGAAAAGATTTAATTTCCCCTTTATTTTAAATGTTTCACTGAATAAATGAATTATCCTGCCCTTTAACTGATGGAGGCAATACATTACTTTGGTGATTAAAATCCACTAACACTATTGGCTTTGACAGGCTCTGCTCAAATACAGACTAGTCCCACTTCATTTCCAAGCCATTCAACACCATCCAAGTGACATTCTTGAAAGCTGTACATTTCATTTGTGCATTTTAATGATTTAATTTAGTAAGCTTAATAAGCTTATCTCCAGTCAAAGATAACATGACATTTATATGACTCTAGGGTGTGTGATAGGATTGAATTCTTCCTGCTTCAGTTTCAGCCTAGATTCTATTTTGATAATATCAAATACCAAAGTGAGTGTGAGAAATATCTACCCATGGAGATTTTGAAAGAAACTGATAAAGAACCTACTCTTTTACTTTTTGAACACTTTTGTGTACTTAGAAAATATACAAGAGGATCATGGTCTCAAGAGAGGATTGTATGAAAGGGATTAGTAAAGAGACTTCTTTGGAGAGAGCTGTTAGCCTGTTGGACTCTTCCATACTCTTTTAAGGGAGAGGAATTCAATCCCAAACTTGAAGAGGGTGAGCTTCTATGCTTGCAGCTGAAGACCTTTAAAATAATCAGGAAATTTGATTACTAATGCCTGACCACGACAAAGGAAGCTAAAGCAGAATGTGTTCTGATGTCTTTCCCGACCAGCAAATCAAGAGGAAGACAGAAGTTCTAACAGTTTTGGTGGCTGCATTGGAATTGGCCCACCCTCTCCAGGCTTGTCAAGGCAAGGGGGGTGGGGTGGGGTGTGTGTGATTTTCCGGGGAACCAGGTGTGGGCCATGCTGAGGCCTTTGTTTGTTTGGTTTTGGTTTTGGTTTTTGGCAGGGGTGCTTGTCTATTAGGGATCTCAAGAGGGATGAGGGCTAGAAATGTCCTCATCATGCTCTGGGACTAGGAAAGGGTCAGAAGAGTTCACATATAGTAGAGACAGATCAACCCAGGACAAGGGAATTTCAGGCAAGAGGCCCAGCAGAGAACCATCCCAAAGCTCATAAAATCAAGATCACTGAGAGTCAGCTTTAATCATTTGCTAGGGGCACCAAGGGTACCTAGGTTCACCCATCTACTCCGCCCACATAGCACAAAACCTCCCAGTGAAGTAAATCTGGCAAGGAGCCAAATAGCAGCTTGCAAATAAAGGAAGAGAGGAGCCAGTAGTTGATAGCTGAAGCACCAGGCACCACCTCAGTCCACCTTCCTTGAGCTTCTAGTAGGGGGGAAGGAAGAGATTTAAAGCTATCTCGAGATTGGAATGTTTTAAATATCTTACAGTGGATATTCTAATTACTGAACTGAAATGCTATTTGCAATTAAAACAATCATATTGTGGTCTATCCTTTAAGAACGTGCAAAAAACCTCAGGGTCTGCCTGAGCTTCCATCCAGGACTACACAAAGATGGTCTATATTGAAGAAAGTCTAAAAGGGTGGTGGGAGAGCAAAAGAACGTTGGCTTATTCATGTCTCAGTCCTGCTTGTTCATCATACAAGTTAGGCTGCTTAAATAGAATCCAAGCAATTGGATTCATATTGAAAGCTGATTCATTTTTGTAACGCAACATACTTTTTTTTTTTTTACAGTGCCATAGATGAATAGAATCTAGTAGCACTTAACTTTCAATGGAAACATTTTAGTTTCCATCATTTCCACTATTAAAAAGATTAAATCATGCATGCTTAATACTTCGTGTGTGTGCCATACTATTTCAAGTGATGGCATAGTTGATTTTGAAACTTAGGGATTCTCAGAAGACTTTGGGTCCCACTTATATTCCTTAGATTTTGTCATCCAGGGTCAATACACTGCTGCGTCCCCCACATCTATTGGAGATGAGAAAACTGGGTTTTAGAGACAGACTGTCTGGGAGTCACAATGTGAAATTGCCTTCTAACTGAATTCAACTAAATCACATTTAATATCAGATTTTAGTGACTTTCTCACGACTGTTTATCAGCTCTCTCAACTCCCAAATGACTCTTTAATTAATTGTTGCCCCGTTAGTGGCTCATTTTCTGTCAGGTCCCTTTCCTTAGAGCACTGTTTTACCCCGTATGGCAGAAAGACTGCCTGAGATTCCGCTATTATTAAATGTAGCCTGGTATCATTTAAGTACGTTACCTTGATGATGGTGACATCACTCAGGTACTTGGCCTACAAGGAACTAGCACAATTTCACTTATTTCATTTTAATGGGTCCCCTTGGCTTTGAGGCCATAAACTAAAATACCATTGCAGTCTCCTTCAGCAATCTCAAACTTAATTATTCCACTCCAGGAAGCTGTCTGATGGCCCTGTAGAGACCTGCTTTTGCACTAAAATGCAATCCCTTATTGTGTGACAAAATTACCTTTGTTTCATGTTCTTTTTTAAAATTTATTTACAAACAGCATAGAAAAAGCATTTGTCAGCACAACTTAATAGGTGATTACCACAAATTTGATTCAACAATTTAGATTGGACATTTTTTAGGGTTTTCTTTTATTCTTTCCTAGGTAATCATGACTTCTTAAATACTATTCCAAGTACTGGGCATTGTGGGTAATGTGATGTAAATTGCCAGGATAGCTGACTCAAGGCTTCTCCCCTACTAAGTTTTGATATATTTATTAAATTTCATAGCTTAGATGACACATCTTATGTGCCCATCTCTACCAATATCTTTTTTGCTGCTCTGAGCAAATTTAGTTTTCTAAACTAAAATTTCTAAGTGATTTTACAGAAAGAAGAGAGACACATTGCAAGAGAAAGAGCCAGAGAGATCAGAGATTTACAGGTGTGGTCATTTGCAATACATAGTTACCTATGAAAATGAAAATGATCGTAGTATATTTGATGAGCAATCAGAATTTTCTTTTTTAATTTCAGAATATTTTTACAATTTAAATAATAACCAAGGAAAGTTCAGCTCTGTGCATAGTCAAAAAGAAAGTTGAACTGAGAGCCAGAAACGCTGTAATATTATATACAAGGGAAGTATTTGGGCTCTATTCATCACTTTCGTCTACAGGGACTAGTAGGAAACTTATTTCTTGCTTCCGTCTCACATTCTTTAAAGACAAAGGGACAGCCCATGCATGTGCTGTGTTTCCTATCAATAACGTTTTCTTTCTCTTTCTAGTTTCTTGGGCTTTGAAAGAAATGGTGGTGTGAGAGAGAAAAATGTCACAGAGACTGGCATCATTATACTTTATGTGTGTGAGGAGTTTTTAATTTTGCTCTTTTCAACCAAATGCTCTCATCTGTGCAAGAAACTAAATGCATGAGAATTAATATGTTCAAGTCCATAGGTGAAGCAATAAAATATAACTGAAGAGAAAAGGCCCCCATCATGCACACACTTTATAGACATTTAATTCCCTATGTGGGTGTGATGTTTGTTTATCAGAACCAGAGCTTCACGAAAACAAGAATTAGATTTTTTTCATTTTGAGTTTGCAGTCCTACTTCATTTAACAACTGTGGAATTGAGGGGAAAAAAAAAACAGATGTGGAAACAGACAATACTTGGAAAAAGAGTCAGAATGAAGTTGAATTCTGCTTGTTTGTTTTGGGTTTGGGAGAATGTGAAAAAAGAGATTGAATTTACACACACAAAAACGACGAACACTTTTTTTTTCTAAAACTCATTTTAGTTTGTCTTCCCTGAACAAACAGAACAATATTTAGTGAAGCTCTGTCTTAGTCCCAGTGACCATTTTTAAATTATAGGATGACCAGGGGAGGATTGGTGAACACATCAAAGATTGACAAGTCACTGCAGACAGAGCAGGCAATGAAGGTTTCACATAATCTTTTGGCTCAAAATGAAAGGATCCCCATGAAATGAGTTACTCCACTTTGCAGGAACAGTGACAAACATATAGGTATTCATAGACGCTACTCTATTCGTTTTAGAGATAAACAAAAACTAAGATTAAGATCACATAGAGAAATGCCAATTTAAATAGTCTTCCTGAGATCTAATATCAAAAATTTTATTATCGATGGCTTAATACACTAAAACACAAAAACCTATATATTGTTACTACATAACTGAAGCATATCATTCCTATTCAAAAAGAACTAATAGAAGGGACGCCTGGGTGGCTCAGTCGGTTAAGCGTCTGTCTTCAGCTCAGGTCATGATCCCAGGGTCCCGGGCTCGAGCCCCGCATCGGGCTCGCAGCTCAGCGGGGAGCCTGTTTCTCCCTCTACCTGCCGCTCTCCCTGCTTGTGCTCTCTCTCTCTCTCTCCCTGACAGATAAATAAAATCTTAAAAAAAAAAAAAATGAGACATTTGTCCTAGGATAAGTTTGAAAATGGTTAGAAAGTGATATAAACCTACAGCTTTGGTTCTCATTTTGATCATAATAAATTTCATTCTTTTACTTCCCCTTCAAAGATATTATTTTGTATATTAAACAAAGTAAAGATTATATTTTTTAAAAAGTGCCTATTATGAGGACTTATTTATTCAACAAATACTAATTAATGATACTTAGTGCTATGTGAGTTTGTTTTGTTCTGTGTCCATCAAATAGAAGACTTTTAGGCAGGGTGGTTATCAATTTTGTGGTGCTTGAAACTTGTAAAATTTTGGGAGCCCTTTGTAAGAAATAAAGTACAAAATCACAAACACACAGCTAGTGGGCCCCCTCCTAGGGCCTTGGGAGAGGTGTGGTCTAGTGAGAGCCCTGAAGTTTAAGCTACTTTAGCTTCATAGTTAATCTTGTGATCTGATCTCTTGTAATCTTAAGAAAAGCATGATAATTTTATCCTTTGAATTGGAAACATATTGCATCAACCTGAAAAAAAAAAAACAAAGAAAAATGCACTCTCTTTTGCATTTTAATACAATGTTGACAAGATTTTCCTCAATTTTTCAGCATCAAATGGTGATGAATATACATTTCCCTACCTTTTTAGTGGTATTATTAAAAAGACTAGTGTTTGGGGCGCCTGGGTGGCTCAGTCGTTAAGCGTCTGCCTTCGGCTCAGGTCATGATCCCGGGGTCCTGGGATTGAGGCCCGCATCGGGCTCCCTGCTCCGTGGGAAGCCTGCTTCTCCCTCTCCCACTCCCCCGGCTTGTGTTCCCTCTCTCACTATCTCTCTCTCTGTCAAATAAATAAATTAAAAAAAAAAAGACTAGTGTTTGGGGGCCAACTGATCTAAATGATAGGTAATAGGAGATGAATCCCACCACATCAAGAAGTGTATTATGGAGATGGTGCTCAAAGCAAGTGACTTAAGATCCCAGAAATATTAAGAGATAGTCTGCACCCCAGACCTTTAAGACCAGGAGTGAGCCACAAAGCATTAGAACAGTGAGGTGGGCTAGTGAAACTGAGGTCCATCACAGTCATCCACATACCAAATGAAACACGGTTTCAGTAACACATTTATGAAGCACCGACCCATAATAGACCATGCTTTACGCTTGCTAGCATCGACATAACTTATTTCTGAATTACAAAAAGCCTATGTAAATTATGAAGTACCTTGAGTGATTTTGATTTGTTTACTCAATTAATCCAGAAATTACTTCACTCTTACGCTCTACCTGTAACAGATCCTGATGATTCAGTTCCATTGCCATTTAATCTAATCTCTAACAGATTTTAGTTTTTCACAGATGGGGGAACTTGGTTAGCTTTGAGAAGGTGCACTGGGGGCAGGGCTTGCTCTGTGTGGTAAAGTTAGTGATCCCATGTTTGGATGTGAGAAGAATTAAAGGATAGAGAGACAAACAGATCATTTTGTTTGTCATGCTTCCTTCCCTATGGATGGGGAAGGGATTTCTTGCTGCATAATCTTAAGAAAGGGGTGGTTTTTGGCTTCCTGCTTCATAGAAGACAACCCTTTCCCTAGAAGTCACCTCACAGTCCCCAGAGAGAAGATGCCCTCATATCATTTTGTGTTCTGGGCAGTTCAGGATACCACTAATGACCTCCATGTGGTTAGACACAAGGTTTATCCATCAACAGTGTAGGGGAGGAGAAAGTTTTTCTTGACCTTATGGGTTCTTGGATGGGAAATTCAACTGACAAAAACAGATCAACAGGAGAAAAGCATACAAATATATTTGATACAAATTTTACGTGACATGGAAGACTTCATAAGAAAATGAAGACCTAGAAAATAGTTAGACCTGATCATTTTATGCTAGGTTTGATGAGGAGTACACAGTCATGGAGAAATATCAGTTAAGATGTATGAGGTAATTGTAGCAAACTGGAGGAAACTTAGCTGGACCTGTTTGTTAGGATTCTTCTTGGTGTGCCCTTGTCTTTGTAGAGAAGGGTGCTCCTTTTCTCCATGTATAGGCGTCTCAGTTGAGGGTTTTATGACCTGTTTCAGGGAAAAAGTGTGAGGGGTGGTAGAGGTCAGAGTGACCTTCCTGCTTCTGCTCTTTTCTCCAACTCCTTCAGCTTAAAATATTCAAAATTCTCTCTTGGTTCTTTTCTACCTCACAAGCTATTTTTCCTCAGTCTGCTCGTGTTGGTTCTACTCTTTATAATGTATACAGGTTGGCATAAAATCTCTACAAGATTCAGTCTTGAAGCTTTTATCCTGTCAATCTATCTACTCACCTCCAGTGGTCTCATCAGATCACATGGCTTCAAATAGCCTCAATATTCTGAAGACTCCAAATTTATAGCTCCAGCCTAAACTGTTTCCATGAAATCCAGGCATGAATGTCAAACCACCATAGATATCTCCACTTAGATTTCTCAAATTGATGTATCAAAAATCAAGTTCCCAATTTCCTTTCTTAAAGTTACTTTTTCCCTTGCAATCCTCCATCCTGGTAAAAGTCAATTTAATTACTCAAGCTGGTCAATCAAAGTCTTTAAAGTCATCGTTGACTTCTCTCTCTATAGTTCCATCCCCACATCCAAACCAGTAGCAAACTCTACCATGTCTGTGTTTGATATACAATATAGAATCTGACTAATTCTCACCACCTCCATTGCTAATTCTTACCACCTCCATTGCTACCATCCCCATCCAAAACACCATCATTTCTTGCCTGCCCTTTGCAGTAGCCTTATAACTGGCATCTTCCTCATCACCTTGTCTCACTACTGTTAAGTATCTTCACACAGCCAGGGGGATTCTTTTTAACACGTCAGATCATGTCATTCCCTACAACGCCCTCCAGTAGTGACCCATTTCCACAAGGCTAAAATCTGAAGTCCTAATGATCTGGTTTCCATGACATTTTTATGCTCTCATCTTCTATTTTCCTCCTTGTTTACTTGAGTCCAAATAGGCTGGCCAACTTGCAGTTTCTTGAATATGCAAAACATGTCCCTGGCTCAGGACTTTGCACTTGCTCTTCTCATTGTGCACTTCACCAAGAGATTGCATAGCTATTCCTCACGTGATTCTTAACTGTCACCACACAGAAAAGAAAACATCTACCATCTGAAATTCTCTATACATCTTACCTTGCTTTGTTTCCTCATATAAGTTATTGTCATTTAATATATTATATATTTTTCCAGCTTTATTGAGATATAATTGGCATAGAACTTTGTGTAATTTTAAGTTGTAAAACACAATGATTTGATATATATCGCAATGTGATTACTGCAGTTGGGTTCGTTAACACGTCTATCACCTCACATAATAACTATTTCTTTTTTATGGTAAGAACATCTAAGATCTCCTCTCTTAGCAACTTTCAAGCATACAATACAGCATTGTTAACTATAGTGACCATGCTATGTGTTAGGTCTCAAGAAACTATTCATCTTATAACTGGAAGTTTGTACACTTTGACTGATACCTCCTTATATCCCCCAACCCCCAGCCCTGGCATCTATCATTATTATCTCTGTTTCTATGAGTTTGACTTTTTTAAATCTAGGTTCCATATGTAAGTGATATCATACAGTATTTGTTTTTCTTTATCTAACTTATTCCATTTAACATAATACCCTCAAGGTCCACCCATGTTGTTGCAAATTGCAAGATTTCATTCTTTCTTCTGGCTGAATAATATTCTGTTGAATGTAGGTACCATGGCTTTATCCATTCATCCACTGATGGACACTTAGGTAGCTTCAATTTCTTGGCTTTTGTGAATAATGCTGCAATGAACATGAGAATACAGATTATCTCTTTGAGATCCTTTGGACATGTACTCAGAAGGAGGATTGCTGGATCATATGGTAGTTCTGTTGTTAAAGTCATGAAGAAACTCTGTACTATTTTCCATAGTGGCAGAAATCAGTGCACATTCCCACCAACAGTGTACAAGTTTCTCCTTTTCTCCACCTTCTTGCCAACATTTCTTATCTATTGTCTTTTTCATAATAGCCATTCTAACAGGTATGAAGTGGTATTTCATTGTGGTTTTGATTTTCATTTTCCTGATTAGTCTTGTTGAGCATCTTTTCATGTACTTTTTGGCCATTTGTATGCCTTCTTTGGAAAAATATCTATTCAGATCCTCTTCCCATTTTTAAACCAGATGGTTTATTTTTTTGCTATTGAGTTGTATGTGTTCTTGGTGTATTTTGAATGTTAACCGTTTATCAGATATATGATTTGCAACTATCTTCTCCATTCCTTAGGTTGCCATTTTATTTTGTTAGTTGTTTCTTTTGCCAGGCAGAAACTTTTCAGTTTGATGTAGTCTAACTTTATTTTTGCTTTGGTTGCTTGTGTTTTTGATGTCATATTCAAAAATCATTGCCAAGGCTGTTGTCAAGTGGTTTTTCCCCTGTTTTTCTCTGGGAGTTTTATGGTTTCAGGTCTTATGTTTAAATCTATTCTAGTTAATTTTTATGAGCAGTGTATAATAAGGGTGCAATTTCATTCTTCTGCCTGTGATTATCCAGTTTTTGCAACACTGTTTAAGAGACTATCTTTTCCCCATTGATTATTCTTGGCTCCCTTTTCAAATATCAGTTGATTGTAAAGGCAATGCTTTATTTCTGGGCTCTTTCTCAGGATTGCTTTGGCTGTTTGAGGTCTTTTGTGATTCCATATGGATTTTAGGATTTTTTTTTTTATTTTTGTAAAAAATGCTTTTGGAATTTTGGTAGGGATTGCATTAAATCTATAAATGGCGTTGGGTAGTATGACATTTTAACAATGTTAACAATATTTGTTAACAATACTTAGGATTATTAGCAGTATTTGTTAAAATGCTTTATTGGATAATTGAAAATATTTGGAAAAATAACTCCAATATTCTATTATATAAAATTGATTTTTGGAATTTGAACATATTTCCAGGAAAATGTGTCTAAACAATTGCAAATAGGAGGGGCAATTTTCCAGAGAGTATAGATAATATGATGCAGAGTATCTTCTTGGCCCTGTGGCTGTTCCATCTTCTGCGGTGTGGATGAAGAAGAGCCATGTCAATTTGGTTGGTCACTGGGTTACTATCGGCATATTTCCTTTTAAACTTTCACAGGTTTTATTTGAATAGATGACATGCTTACATATTTCTGTGATGGCGTGGTGTGCTCGCTTGGTTTACAAATACCCAGGGATGTTGGGTTTAGAAGCTGCCAAAACATTCAGCAGCCACAAGGCTTTTTTTGGGTCTGTGTCAGCTGTGTATCTCAGGTGGGGTTGATGAGTGTTATTTCTAGAACTTGACAGTTGTATTTCCAAGATGTGGGTAGTATTTCTTACTGCTTTCAGTGATAGGCTTAATTTAGGGGTAACAAAACTCTTATTTCTTCCTCCTGAGGCCTTTGACACTTCAACTTCAGGGACCATCTTTTTTAAGAAGTGAGAGAAATTGCAAGTATATCTAAACAATTTTTGAGTGATATAATCTGTGAAAACACTTTTATTATTCAACACTTCTGGAATGTGAAAATGAAATAAACAAAACAACAAAACCGAAAGCACCATGCCACTAAATACTTTATAAAATAGAAGAATTAACTAAAGGCTGCGTGCTTTTGGTGGCTTTAGTTACTTAATATGCAGCTAATGTAAAAGAGAATGTAAGCAAAAGGCTTCATGCCTTATGCCAGGAAAATCACCCTATGAACACAGAATTATCTGTGGCTAGTCAATATACAGAATTTATCAAGTTACTTAAACTTATATTTGTAAAAAAACATCAATAGAACAGTTGTTTGGTTTTATTAATTTTTAACTTCTAGTAAGATATACTTTTATTACACATTTTGATGGAACTGAAAAGCAATTCATTATGCTTTCTAATTACAAGATATTTTTGCAGGAGAAAATGTCAAACCCTAAGGTTCAGAAGATCGTAGAAAGGTAAAAAAGACCTTGAAAGGTCTTTCTAAAATTAAATTGATTATCAATGAAATGATTTAACAGCTAGATCCAAATTTTAGGTTAATCTAAGCCTTTAATATAGATTTTAATAGTTTTATTGACTATATATTAATCTTTCAAAATATCTTAAGCACCTTTAAAAAATTCTGGTTCTCTCCACTATAATTTAGATTAAATATTAGATAAAGGGCAGACATAAAATGATAAATCCTTAAGGGAAATACACTTACTTCATATATGTTTTATATTTTCTAAAATAAACCCAAATTCATATAGATATTCAATATAATTTGACAGTTTTGGCATAACACTTGACATATAATGGTTATATCAGTCTGGATTCTGGGTTGCAAGCTACAAAACAAGCTGGCTAACTTATCAGAAAATGAATTTATTGGAAATGTGTCAGACCATCACTCACAGACTGGGTGGGAAGACTGGTGAATCAGTCTCAGAAAACAGACAGGAAACAAGGAAGCATTAGCATCAAGATTCTTAGCTCTGGACACATTGCAAAGTTGTCTGGTCTGGTCTCCATGACCAAATACTGTTGCTACTGAAAGTTGCCCTCTGAGAATATATTAAAAACCATGCCTTCGTCTTGAGAGACTCTCCTCCATCAAATAAGAAACCTTGAGTAATGGGAAACTAAAGAAAAACAGATGCCCTTTGAACTTGGCATTCCATAATATATATACAGTCGATTCTTGTTATTTGTGGTAGTTATGTTCTATAAAGTCTCCTTGAACACTGAATTAGTGAGTACTAAGCCTTGCACCTAGGGAAAAATACAGAACTAGGTTCCTGTGAACCTCTGGTCACATTTTCATCAGCTGATCAATATATAACCTATTTTTATTTGTGTTTATGTTTAAAGACATCCTATTTAACATACACTGTTGATTCATTAACATTGAACTTAGGGCCAACAGTGCTATAACTTATGCCTGAATAAAGCTTGTCTAACACATGTATTTTCTCTGTAGGGCACATTGCAGCCTTCTTGCCCTTAGGAACACTACACAGCACTTTGGCGACATGCTTAGGGGACAGTTTAAAAGCAAAACCACCACCAAAAAGCACAAAAATGCAAAAAAGTGCAGTGCTAAATAAACTGCAAGAGGGACACATTTACAGTATGAGAGCTGAAACAAGAAGGCAGAGTGTCGCTTGTTTAATTTCTGCTGGGAATGTGAATGTCCGGCCACTGAAATTTTGTGCTGCTCTGTGCATGAGTATGATTGCAAATGACAGCAAAAGTACCACGAGTATTGATTTTGGGTTACAAATAAATTTTAGCAAGTAAGTAAAATCACAAATATGAAATCTGTGAACAAGGAAGATAGACTGTATATATATATATTTAGAATTGACAAGTACTACTGTGAATCGAAAACTGTTAAAGCATATAAAACCTGAAGTCATAGTAACATAAGTCAATGATCTAACATATACAAAAATTCTGTATTGGCATTGACACCTTTCAATGTTTAAAAATCTCTCTCTTTTTTTTTAGATTTATTTATTTGAGAGAGAGAGAGTGAGAGAGCATGAGTAAAGGAGGAGGGGCAGAGGGAGAGGGAGAGAGAGAATCCAAGCGGACTCCCCACTGAGCACGGAGCCTGACGTGGGGCTTGATCTCACGGCCCTGAGATCATGACCTGAGCTGAAATCAAGAGTCAGCTGCTTAACTGACTGAGTGACCCAGGTGCCCCATGTTTAGAATTCTTAGAATATTTCTATTATCAGATAAATGTCATAATGTGGGAAATTATATTTGTCCTCTATTTAATTGGCCAGATTAACTGCTAATACTTTGGAAACATTTTTACATCTATGAATTTGCTTATCATTTGTGGGTTTTAGTTTTGCTTGGATATGTCAAAATTCCTTAACCATTATTAAAGTATTGAGTGCAAAAAGCTAGTGCCCAAATCCTGTATAATATTTTCAGTTTCTAAACTACATTTAAAGTTAATCATCTTGTCAATTAATTATTCTCCTTTGTTCAGAGATACCTCAGATTGAAATAATTTTTTTTCTTTTTATTTACACATCTGATGAGTTGGATAGATCTCATCCGTCAAGTGACATCCTGGGCACTTGGCAAACTAAAGGTACTAAAACACAAATAACTTAGCCTAACTCCTACCAACATTCCCACCTGTGGTTTCTTTCTGGACACTAGCAGGAAGTTGGTATGGCTAAGTGCTTTCTGTACTTTAATGTTTAATGTTTAAACTTTTTCAGGCTTCTCTTGGTTCACTGACTCTTGACTTTTAGTTAAATGCAGCTTGTGAAGAAATGGGGAGGAAGAGTCATCTGATTCCAAAACCATGTTCCTGATGGAAAACCTTGCCAGCCTTATGGTTAATGTCAGCATTATTGATACTTCTGGCAGAGGTGGATCAGGAGGGTAGTGTTAGGACTGATTTGAGGCCAAAGTTTGGATCAAACATTCAGAAGCCTTTTATATCAACATAAGGTTGATAAGGGAGACCAAACCAAAAAATCACAAGGAGTAGGAGTGATCTGGCAGACATCTCAGTTCTGGACTCCAAAGACACCCAACTGAAATATAATCGAAGGTAGAATTCAACATCTGAGTAATAGGAGAATAAAGATGACTGATTCTAGAAATTGAAGGCTTCTTGGCCTCTGTCCCATTTTATACTATCTCCTAGAGTGGGCGGGCTCAGGTGGTGAGATATAATTTTAAGCAAGAAGGAGGTCAGAAGCTGGCAGTAAAAGGTCAGACTTGCTAAAATAATCTTTTGGAAATAAGAGGTTTACAGTAAAATCAGGTTCAAGTATATGAATTTCTGAAGGAAAGTGAATTCAGTTCTTGGAAAATAATAGACAAAAATAGCAAAGACTCTAAGACCTACTATTCATATATTCATTTATTTGAAATAAAGGCAAATTTCATATCTAAAATAAAAACAAAATACCAGAATTCATTGATGCTAAAATGCACTTTTTAAAACATTTTAATATCTCTTAAACCAACCTGGAAGCATCTTACCATCAGTGGCATCCTACGATTAAAATTGGATGATTTTTTTCTTCGTGAAGCATAAAATAATGAAGCATGTTACAATTGAAGGTAACTTTGATCTGATTAAATATGGCAATATGTTTTAAATTTAGAAAAAGATATTCAATACTAAAAGTAAGATTAATAAACTACGCAAAATATACATGTAAAAACAATTTTAACATAGCACTGTATAATTTAAGACTAGAGATCAGTGGACTCCTGACCCCTGAAATGGGCCAACTTCCTATTATTTTGTACAAAATTCTTTTTGTATATGTGTATGTGTATTTTTCTCCATAAGGAGTTTTTAGTTCTTATCAAGTTCTAAGTTAGTGATCAAGAAGTGAAAAATGTCAAATAATTATAGATGATTAACTTTTAATGGGTCAAATGACGATTGCATAATAGACACTTTCTAATTATTGCATTAAAATAATTCACGTAAGTAACTTTTTGTTTGTTTTTCTGATTCTTCATGACTATCCTAATATTCTTTTTTTTTTTTTTAAGATTTTATTTATTTGACAGAGCGAGATACACAGCGAGAGAGAGAACACAAGCAGGGGGAGTGGGAGAGGGAGAAGCAGGCCTCCTGCAGAGCAGGAAGCCCGATGCGGGGCTCGATCCCAGGACCCTGGGATCACGACCTGAGCCGAAGGCAGACGCTTAACGACTGAGCCACCCAGGCGCCACCGACTATCCTAATATTCTTTTTTTTTTTTTTTTTTTAAAGATTTTTTATTTATTTATTTGAGACAGAGAGAATGAGAGAGAGAGCACATGAGAAGGGGGAGGGTCAGAGGGAGAAGCAGGCTCCCTGCCGAGCAGGGAGCCCGATGCGGGACTCGATCCAGGGACTCCAGGATCATGACCTGAGCCGAAGGCAGTCGCTTAACCAACTGAGCCACCCAGGCGCCCAACTATCCTAATATTCTTAACAGACATTAAGTTTATTTGGTTTTTAGTAGAGTCCTTCATTTATATCCAGGAAAAAAAAGTAGAAAGGACCCTCTACTATTCAAGTTTTCAAATGTATCACTGTATTATATTTTAAGGTCTAGAAAACTGTCAATTTTCATATTGACACTTTAAAGAATTAAGTATAAATCAAACTTTGTAACTTTAGAATAATTTCTTCTAATTTCAAAACAATCTGTTCTTTTTGTAAAACACATGCAATGAGAAAAAGAATGTCAACCAAAACTGAACTATATTCGCATTCTCATTTTAGAAAGAGAAGTAGAATTTTTTAAAAAGATGAATTTTTCAAAAGGGAAACTCAGAATAATAGATTTTTGATTATGAGGGTCAAAACCCAGGCTACTGTGGAGAGGGGACAAAAAAGAAATACTTTTTATTCAAAACAATAAGGTGACATTTGAGTTGTCCTTTGCCTATTAAAGACTCAAGAGAGAACACTGGTTTGCCTCAAAGATTCAAGGCAAGAGGTGAAATGGGAAAAGATGGCCCTAAAAGGGGAACAAGAATGTGAGAAATTGGGAACAAAGAAAAGAAAGCGAGTAAGAGATTCTTTCTGGCGGAGATGGCTAGGAATTTAGAAACAATAATGGCTGTCATTCAATTTTTTAATTTTTATTTTTTGTGCTGCAGTAATTATGCCCCAGTATACCGTAGATTTGGTAGAAGATTTGCCCAAAAGCATTATGTTAGTTGTACCTTGGGAAATGAAGTAGAAGCAGGACAGACATGTTTGAGAATGCAGCCTTCATAGCTAGACTTAACACTTTGGTTCAAATCCTGGCTCCAGCAACATTAACTACCAACCTCTCTGTGCTTTATTTACCTTAGCTCCAAAATGGGGGTAAAGTGTTCTTAAATCATAGAGCTGTATTCAGGATTAAATCAATCAGTTAATGCATATAAAGTTCTTATACCACTGCTAGGCATTTGGTAAAAATTAAACAAAAGCTTTGGGATGAACTGACACATAGAAAGCCCAAGCAACTTGTGGCAGCATTGGGTCTTACTGCATAACTGAAAATTGTATCAAGAGCAGGGATTTGAAGCAAAGTATCTGGGCAAGTATATAGGTTCCTTCTCTGTGACCCTGTTGTATGGCATCTAAGGAAGTTTCAGAAATAGAAGAGGGATGAATTTCCTCTCACGTTTCACAGAATGGAAGCTTGAGTTGATTTTGTGAAGATACCAATGAAGGGCAACTCTGGAAGACTGCACGACTTTGGGATATTCTGGTTTTATACACAACATAGAAAGTGAAATGTTCTCGTTATCTCTTTCCTTAGAAATGCCCTCTGTTAACAATATGATGTACAGAATATATGTTTTTCTTCACAGTCTTAATAAAATTATTTTGCTTTTAAATGAAGAAAAATATGTGTTCAATAATCATTTTCATTTCCCTGAATTGACCAGCATGAAACAATTCATTGTTCCCATTTTCATTGTTCTCAAGGAAAGGGGCTACTCTGAAAATTGGGAGACATAGGTCTTCCAGCTTTAACTTGTGCTATCCTATGCAAATGGCTTTATATCTCAAGAATTCAATATCATCGCACTTCAAATGAAAGTATTTAGCTAAAATCATCTCCAAAGTGCTTTCCAAATCTAAAATTATGTAATTTTAAGTGTTCAATAGCAACTTGGTTGATTGAATTAGAACAAGTCACAAACAAGTCATCATGTTAAAATTGGTGATGTCGATGG
Source organism: Halichoerus grypus (assembly GCF_964656455.1). Lineage (NCBI taxonomy): Eukaryota > Metazoa > Chordata > Mammalia > Carnivora > Phocidae > Halichoerus > Halichoerus grypus. The sequence continues at coordinate 49,478,507 of NC_135714.1, forward strand.
GAAAGGAAGCAGGCAGATCTATAACATAATCTGGCGGGAAAAAGAAAAAAAAAAGGTTGACCAGAGATTACCAGACAAGGCATTGATTTCTGGAATTTTCTTTTCAATCTCCTACAGTCTTTGCCATTGTTATCTTTTGCCACTCAATCTGCAGTTGTCACATCACTTGCTGGAAGTAGATGTTTTCTGAGAACGAGTAGTGCATAGAGACGGTGAGTGATCTAACTATTAGGATTTAAATGGTCAGGTTGGTTTCTGACATTAAGACTAGTAAACTGGAGCCACTTTGGGGAGTATTGAGGGGAACTCGTGTTGGGAGAGCCTATGGGGAGTGGATAACTGAAAGGGAGTTATAGACACATGGGTGGGTGGCAGGTGGGCATGACAAGGACAGTGCATGAAGGGAAGACACAGCTAATAGACAAGTCTGAAAACTTTTGAGTTTTATAATTTCCCTGAAAGCTGGCCCCCAATCAGAGTTCCTAAGGAAACTTAGTGAATTCAAAATATAGATGCTCTAGCCTGAGATGCTTTGAATTTATTTATTCAGCTCAAGGCATTTGCTCTTTCTATATGTTATTTTAGGATTATGATGCCAGATGTTTCTTGTGCAGGATGCTAGCAATGGAATTCTTCACATATTTACCTTTCGATTTTTATCTGGAAGGCTCTGACTGAATGTCACATGACTGAAATTAAAATAAATAAGCCATCTAACTTTTTAAAGTTAAAATTTAATAACTCTTCTCACATAGATGTACTTATCAAACTTAATATCATTGATAGTAGGCAGTTTCCTCAATTTTTGTTGATTCTATCTTGCCTGCAATCATACCCTGTGAAATAAAATTAAAAATATATAATTACAGTCCTCTTGGTAGGCTGTTGACTATTTTGAGTTAAAAAGCATTCTGTGTTGGCAGCAGAAACACAGCAGCAGCACTCTAATTTCCTCTAATCCACTAGGTGCCTGCTTAATTACAACCTTCCATTTACTAGCTCTTTGGCTGGATTCCATCTTTGCTTGTATAGTTATTTCATTCACTTTATCATCCATTTCTATTTCATCGAGTAACATATAATACAGATTGTGCCTGTTTTGCTCCCTGGCTCGCACACATTCAGTGAAACCATTTCTATGTTTTGTTGTAGAATTGATTTTGACTTTTTTTTTTTTTTTTTGACTTGGAGAAGAAAGACATTTATAATGAAGTTTAGTCTTTAGAAGTTTTTTATTTTAAATATCAGAATATTACTGGAAATAACAGAAGAGTTTAAAAATCATTTCGCCCATCATATTGATGAGGAAGATGGCAGATACAGGGAAGAAAATGAAGAGAGATGTTGGTGAAAGAGTTTTGCTGCCATATAAAGTATTTCATTAATTATTTCTAATGAGGGGCGCCTGGGTGGCTCAGATGGTTAAGCGTCTGCCTTCGGCTCAGGTCATGATCTCAGGGTCCTGGGATCGAGTCCCGCATCGGGCTCTCTGCTCAGGCAGGGATCCTCCTTCTCCCTCTGCCTGCCACTCCCTCTGCTTGTGCTCTCCCTCTCTCTCTCTCTGCAAATAAATAAATAAAATCTTAAAAAAAAAATTATTTCTAATGAAAGAAAAGACTCTCAGAACTAGTTTTCAAAAACACTTCTCGTGTATATATACAGATCATAGACTTCTTCAAACCAACCAAATACTGAATGAAGTCAATAAATGAAAAATTCAGTAATTCAATATGCAAATTATTTATATAAGTACTTATTTATTACATAGATTTAATTATATGCATATCAAATATACCAAGTTTTGTACAGCTAAAACATTTCTTTTTGGTGTTAAAGATGTACATGATGTACAAGAGAATTCAATAGAATATTGGGTCTGGTTTATAGTGAATTTATTCAACTTAGATTGTAATATCCCATGAAGGCAGGGACATTGTTTAATCTTGTCAGCACCATATTTTTGACCCTGGTACCAAATATATACCTGGCACAAAGTAAATTCTCAATGATATTTGAAATATAGGGATATAAAAATTTAAGCGATTTTTTTCCTATGGCAGGCAAAAAGAGACAAACACCTACAGATTTAACAACATTGCACCACAAACATACATAATGAAGTTTGGCCAAATGCAGAATGAGTTTAACATTGTGAAGGTTGTTGTTAGACGTTAGAAGACAAATTCAGGAGGCTAGAGAGAAGCAGAGACAAAGAAAAGTCCATCTAGAAGTTTAGAATAAAAATGTTAGGTTCTTTTAAGATTAAAAAATGTTTAAAATACAAATGTTAGGGTTTTTTTAGGTTAAAAATAAAAGATGGCTAGGAGGCAGGAGGAGGGATGGTGAATGGAAAGGGAGACAAAGGATTATTTTAGGATGATGAATGTGTTCTATATCTTGATGGTGGTGGTGGTTACGTGCCTGTATACTTTTGCCAAAACTCATAGAACTATGCACTTAAGGGGCACCTGGGTGGTTCAGTCGGTTAAGTGACTGCCTTTAAGCTCAGATCATGATCTCGGGATCTTGAGATCAAGCCCCACTTGCGTGGGGCTCCTTGCTCAGCAGGGAGTCTACTTCTCCCTCTCCCTCTGCCCTTCCCCGGCTCGAGTTCATGTGTGTTCCCTCTCTTAAATAAATAAATAAATAAAAAATCTTAAAAAAAAAAACAAAACAAAACTATGCAGTTAAAATGGGTGCTTTCTGCAGTTTGTCAGTTATATTCAATATAATTGATTTAAAAAATGTTCCCAAACAAGCAAATAAAATAAAATAAAATAAAATAGATGATGCCTGATACTGTACCTTTTAAAAAAGCTTTAGCCAGAAAAACATTTTACAACTTGACTGGAAGCCTGACCTGGAAATAATTTATCAAGTTGGAATTTGTTGACCAAAAAAATCAATGACTCTGTCATTTTCATTTTTTTCACTCTTTCATCTTTTCTGGCTATTAGCCACTGCAAAAGCTGTGCCTAGTGAACATTATAGACCAGAAAGAACCAAGAATCTCCTTAAGTTCTGTAATTACTATTAGGGAATGGATTAGAAATTAGGGTCACTCAATAAAGCTCATTGCATTTCTGGACAAACATAATGACATCAAAATTCTTTTTTTCTTTTTTTTTTTTTTAAAGATTTTATTTATTTATTTGACACAGAGAGACACAGCGAGAGAGGGAACACAAGCAGGGGGAGTGGGAGAGGGAGAAGCAGGCTTCCCGCGGAGCAGGGAGCCTGATGCGGGGCTCGATCCCAGGACCCTGGGATCATGACCTGAGCTGAAGGCAGACGCTTAACAACTGAGCCACCCAGGCACCCCAAAATTCTTTTTTTCTTTTTGAATCAAGTTTTTTATCTCTAATTTTGCTGTCTGTGCTCACTTCTACTCAGTAAGCAACAGACTTGCCTCATTTGCGGGAACTAGCTTCATATTTGGCAATGCTTTGAGGGTCTGTATCATAAAGTTCTGTCTGACTTCAAATTATATGATTCTTCAAGCTTTCCCTCTGGAATGCAAGCAATGTTCTAATTTTAGTGCTTAGCAATGAAGTCATCATGTCATATGCTGTAAATAAATAGCATAGATAAATGAATTACTCTTTCCAGTGGATTTTTTGAACTTCCTTTGAGAGAATAATCTAGATTAGACAATTTGGGTTTTTGTTTCGTTTACCACTATCATCTACCCCAAAATATGTAATATACTCTTATTTGATTCTTTGTCTCCAATATCTTCAATTAGGATGCCAATTCTATTTGTATCTAGGATCTATGGGTATGTTGCAATGATTGTTTTTCATACTTAGTGGGTATCCACCACATTTTGAATACTCCTTTTCATGTTTAGGGGTATTTTCTTCCTTATAAGTTCTGTCTCCTCAAGGAAAATACCAGGTTTTTACTTTCCCAGCCTCCTTTGCAACTCAGACCATGGAATTAGAAGGCTCTGCCAGTTAGAAGCGGCCATTTGAGTTTGATTTGGAAGAGGAGTTGCCATTACGTTTTGGGTGTTATGTGATGTACCAAGTCATAAATTTGGGCATGTACAGTAACCCTCCATCATCAAGTGAATTCATTCATCCCGTTAATTTATACCTATGATCCCATTAGAAGTTCCCAATGACTAATTAACAGAGAAGGAAAAAGTTGAACTTGCTTTGATTTATAGACCGTCTTACATGCTATATCAGAAATATGGACTTCTGCAATGTTAGAACAGTACTCAGGGATGTTCCTAAAAGACAATGGAGAAGAATTAATATCCCAAAGGGAAGAATTTTGAGCAATATCTTTCATTGCCCTTTCATTAGAAAGAAATAATACCTGACATACCTTCCACACCCATTCGTGGACACTGATTAGTAATTCAGCTGAATTGTCATCGATTTAAACTTAGAAGAAGCAAGAATGGAGGACTGCTGACATGGCACATTAAGGAGGAGCTATTTAGATTGATAACAAAATGCACCTAGAGTATGAGATTTTGTTTCCCATGTGAATGATAAACTAAAGGTTCTCACTGTGAAGGAGATTATTAATATTCAGATACAAAAGGTGACCTAGCCAATAAATATCAGTAATTATGCCAATATCGAATGGGCTCCTTCTTGTTTTCAGTGAGGAGGATATGTACGAAATCAATATATCCTTCCCTTAACACGATCTAACCATTTACTGACTACATTAGATTTGCAGTTAGCCAGTGGTAGAAACCTCAGAGGGCGAAACCCTCAACCCCTGCTAGAGAGAACCATCTATACTCAGTGGTAGGGTATGACAACTTACTTATCATGAACTGGACAGTGATACGGCCTCAATGAAATAAATTACTGTTTTGGGTTTACATTCTCTCTTTTCTGGGGATAATATCTGTGCATTGTCTGCCTTTATGATAGCCCATGTACCATTGCTTCTGACCATGGAACTGATTTTACAGGACAGAATTAAGGCATAGACATATTAGACATGCTAGATTTAGAGGTCCAGCTATGTACTTTTTTCACCCAAGAGCTGCTCGCCTTGATAGAGGTATAAAAAATTATTGAAGACACATTATGGTACCAATATTATGAGGCTAGAATGCCATCTTGAAGAATGTGGCATATGTTATGTACCATTAAATAGTACATGGTGCTTTTTTCTCCAAAGATCTGGGAATAAAGAGATTAGGAGTCAGAATATCACCTCTCACTTTTACTCCTTATGACCCATTGACCAAAATTATGATTCATGGCTCATGGTTTTGTTGGTTTGGAAGTCTTAGCACCCAAGTGAAGAATGCTTCCCCCTAGCACTTAACTATATCTTTGTAGAACTAGGAGCTGAAATTGCCTCATGATCATTACAAGCTTCTTGTAAATTGACCAGGAATGGGAGTTAGAATGTTGCTAGGGTGACTGATTCTGATTATCAAAGATAACAGGGGACTACACAATGGGTACAGAAATAAATATTTGAAATATAAGAGATATTCTGGTCTTTATAGTGCTATTATAACTAGTGGTATAGTGAATGGAAGACTACTATAGATAGGAACATGCAAGAAGGACCACCAAAGCTTCTACATTTAAGAAATACAATTTGATGTTCCATGACAAATCAGAACCCTGAAAAATTAAGGAACTTGTTGAAGGAAAAAGAAACCTCAAATACATATAGAGAAAGAAAATCAAAACTTGACATAATGAACAGTTCCAAAAGTGGGGAATATAGTACCTATTCATATTCCCTGCAGTGTCTTACATGTATTTACATACCTTCAGATATTTTTCTTCTCTTCCTTTCCTCTATTATTTGATAATTATACATTTTTAGTTCACAATTTAGTTCATAAGTTAGAAAATATGAAGATGGCATTATAATGGACTTAGAAGAGTTACGACTATCATCTAGATATGATCTTAAATTTGGCATTGGATGCAGAAAACTATGAGGCTTTAGAGTGTGGGTGTTTATATTTTCATATGCATGAAGCATAGTTGCAATATGTTAGGCCGGGGCGTTTTCTTGTTTGAAATTTAAATATGGAAGGAAAATATCTGGTGATGCTGAGAGGTCAAGAAATTGATAGTAGTAGGTATTTGTCACTTATTCTACCTTCCCCAGACACAGCACTCAAGGGTTCTGTTGGGAAGAGAGTGACATGAAGAAAGAGGCACTCAGAGGATCTTTCAGGCAGTTGTAACAGAGCCTGCTGAAGAGATTTCAGTTTTTTGGAGCCTAGGTAGCAAAGGCCCTAATGTCCGTGTCCATGATCAGCCTCTAATATTTTTCTGAGAGCTGTCTCTGACTCTGTAGCTTCTGAGCATGATGCCAGAGAATCTGGGGGCCACCTCCTCTCTAATAAATTCATTTTCTACCAAATTGGCTAGAATGGGTTCTATTGTTTGCATCGTGACTGAAATATACATGTGTCATGTGCATGTGTGCACATACTCTTAGAAAAATACATAATACAAATGTTCTTCCTTTTGTGCCTATTTATTTATAATATGTTCCCTAAACATAATAGAATTCAAAGGAGAAATAATGGGAAGAACAGTTGATATATACATACATGTGTATATGTATGACATAGAATTAATTCAGTTTGAATATTTATTTTTAGAACTTTTAGTATGTAAGTTTTCAGGCTGTCCTTTACTCTTATACTTACTTGATGAGATAAATTATTCATTTTCCAAGTATCTTTACTGTAGAAAAGATAGATTAGGAGATTCTCAATGTCACCCAATTGAACCTTTTGAAATAGTGTTATAAGATTTTTTTAAATTTCAAGGTACTTCTACTCTTATAAATCTAATAGCTAGAGAAAATGCACAATTTCAATAAATAATATGAAAGAATGTATAGCACACATATGATTTTTAGAACATTATTTGATACTAATTTAAAATAATTTGTAATAGTTTGAGGTTACTATTTTTATTCTTTGCTCAGTGATCGGGAAAGTCCTGGCACTTAGGAATTGTTTTTTTGTATTCCAGTCATACATATGTATTTTATGAAAGTAAATTTATGTTTTTAAAAATATACTTTTATAAATGTTTGCTATGAATTCTTCTCATTTCTAATCAGGCCTGTACTCAGTAACTGAATTGAACACATTTTGAGTGAATTTGGCAGCACCTCAGACAATTTTTTTTTTTTTAAAGATTATTTATTTATTTATTTATTTGACAGAGAAAGACAGTGAGAGAGGGAACACAAGCAGGCGGAGTGAGAGAGGGAGAAGCAGGCTCCCCGCTGTGCAGAGAGCCCGACGTGGGGCTCGATTCCAGGACCCTGGGATCATGACCTGAGCTGAAAGCAGACGTTTAACGACTGAGCCACCCAGGCGCCCGACAATTTGTTTTTAACCATTTAAGCAAATAGATCATGTCAAAGATAATCTTTTCATTTGTTCAGATGGCCCAAGTTAACAAACTGGCCATTTTGCAGTGTGGTGCTTGTCTTAGAATGGCCAGGGTCTCATTCAGGATGCTATCCTTCTTTATCAGGCTCTCAACCTGAGTTAAGAATCTGAGGCATAGAGCTTGTGCAGGTTTATAAGCTTAAATTACTATTTTATTTTGCAGTTCAGGGTAGAGTCTATTCACAGCTGAAGAGGGAAAAAAACCCCAAGACAGTAGAGAGGACTTCCAAAATGTCTACCCTTCAGGCCTCTTGCCATTCAAATATTTCTTAAGGGCTTTCTGCGTTTATTTCCTCTGGTTTCTACTGCTTTCTTTCATTCAAGTATTTGAAGAGGTAGTACTTAAGATAAATATACCAAAGGAATCGTGTCCTAGGTGGATAGATCCAAGAGCTCACTTCTGATGTCTTCAGGGCACATAGAGCAAAACAACAGCTGAGCCTCGAAAAATTTGGGGAGGTAAAAGGAGCCTGGAAACAATCCAGCTCTTCTCACTAGGCCTTTTGTACACTCATGTCATCAGTAGGGATTACATATGAAAGAAAAGAAATTCTCTGTTCATTGGCTACTCAACAGGCAAAGCACTAAATCTCCAAGTCCCTTATATTTGTGGATTTTAATTGATGGGGCTGATACACAGATAAAGCCATTTTGGCACAAATGACATGTGTTGGCATTTAAACAAGAGTGGTAATTTTAATTTTATCTTCATTCCAAATTAGGATGGCAAAAAAAAAAAAATTAAAAAAAGAAAAACCCTCTTGTTTGTCAAACAAAAAGTTTTTTTTTTTTTTAATTTGGTTTCCAGGAATAAAGATAAAAAATAATTAAAACAAAACTTGCCTATGTCCTTTTAAAGCAGTTGGTTAATAAGCTCTGGCTTACAATTTCAATCTGGAATTTCCCTAGACTATCCTATTTATGATAGAGGCTGGATTTTACAGTGAGGTTTTATGTGCCTGGTCTACATTTGAAAGCCCAACCCTGTTGTTTAGGACCAGAAATGGGCACAATTTAATTCTGTTTATTATAGAAATCAAGTGCTTTTGGAGAGAGACTTGTGAGCAGCTGTTTAATATTGTCTTTCTGCTAATATAGAGGTTCATTTCTCTTGCCCTCTGAGGAAAAAGCAGTTCATGAGATTTCTGGAGGCTCTTTTCTACAGAAAAGGTCTGCTGCCAGGATTTAGCAGCAAAAAAGATTGGCCATTAATTGGTGGGGCTGGCTGTCTCTGACAGGTGTCAATTTAAGGCCTATATTCCAGTAGGATTTCTAGGGATTCTGCAAAGAAGACATTAGTGATCAAAATAGAAAATGAAAGCATCATTGTGTTATAAAATTTCCCAGCTACTTTTTATATCTTTTTTCAGCTAAATTCAATATGAAGGAAGGTTTTAAAATGTAGCTGGGCAAGGATTATATGCCTTCCATAGAGGCTCTTTAATAGTTAAGGAAATTAAAAAAAAAAAATTTTGAAAACAATATAGTTAAAGTAATTGAGCAAATGTTAAGGTGAGAGGACAGTTTTAATAACTGTACTTACGATGATAAATAAAGGAAACAGTCTCTTAAAGCAGGGCCTTGAATATAGCATTTGATGTATGCTACAGTGATGTAAAGGAGAGTATTAGACTTCCTGGAAAATCAAAATGGCATTTAGTCCTTAGGTTATTTCTTTATTTTTGGTATTGATATGAGTAAAAATGTACCTCTAGGATGAGACATTCTCATACTCTCTTAAGGGCCTGCCCTAGCTCTATATTCACTATCTTAAATCTCAGGGTCCTTTTTTGTTACTCAAGAGAGGGACAGCCAACTGTATCTAAGAATTCTTTTTTTTTTTTTTTTTTTTTTGAGAGGATGAGGATGGGGGACAGCAGGGGGGTGGGCGGGGATGGAGAGGAAAGAGAATCTTAAGCAGACTCCACTACCAGCATGGAGCCTGATGCAGGGCTCAATCTTACAGCCCTGAGATCATGACCTGAGCCGAAATCAAGAATCAGATGCCCAATGGACTGAGGCACCCAGGTGTCCCTGTATCTAAGAATTCTTAAGTGAAATTTATGAATATAAACTATATGTGAACAACTTTGACAGGTGAAATAACACTGAGAAATTATTAAATGGAGGAGGATTTGTACTACACATAAATTTGGGGCCAAATACCCATTTAAAATATGCCTTGAGAACGTACCCTTCATGGATTTCTACAAGCATGTGAGTAGTCTTATAGGTAGAGTGAGCTTTCTGCATTAAGACTACATGGGGTAAGTGGGGCACCTGGCTGGCTCAGGCAGCAGAGCATGTGGCTCTTGATCTCTGGGTCTTGAGTTGGAACCCTCTGCTGGGGGTAGCGATTACTTAAAATAAGAAATAAGATGGTAAAATAGCAAAGGTTATGTGTACTTTACCCCAATAAAAGTTAAAAAAAAAAAAAGACTACATGGGGTGAGGTTATTTCTCTTTGTGTTCCATGATTATCTTTGTTGTTGTTTTACATGATTTTGGAAAATCAAGTTTGGATTTCTTCATCCATTGTTTGTTTTTTTGTTTGTTTTGTAAAAAGAAAAGGTACTAATTTTTAAAATTTATTGCAGACATACCACATTTTGATTGAGTTGTATAATATGATTCAGAAACAAATTCTTTAAGAGATAGAGTGTTTGCCATCTGCCTGCCTAAGAAGCTGAAGTATTAGAGTACAGATTTCATTTCTTTATGTTGGTAACACCCAGTGAATCTGGATTCCAAGATGAACTGTTTTTTAATTTCCAACTCAAATAAGGAGTATCATTGAATAAGGTGGTAATCAAAATATACAGGATGGCACCTTGAAAATGTGACTTGTGAAGAAAGCTCTTTGAAATAAAAGATAATCTTTAGATAAGTACTTATATTCTTTTATGGAAAAAAGATGTTTATTTATTTTTTATTTTTTTAAAGATTTTATTTATTTATTTGAGAGACATAGAACGAGAGAGAGCAGGAGCGGGGAGGAGGTGAAGAAACAGACTCCCACCAAGCAGGGAGCCCTATGTGGGACTCGATCCCAGGACCCTGAGATCATGACCTGAGCTGAAGGCAGACACTTAACCAGCTGAGCCACCCAGGCACCCCTGGAAAAAAGATGTTTAATAAGAAATTTTAATCCCTGAGAATTGTTGGATCCCAAGGAGGCATGTAACCTCAAGATCTCAGAAGCAAGGATTTTAGAGATAAAGGAAGAAATTTGAGGACTGTGGTACTGCCATCCCCTTCCAGGACTATTTATTAAAGAGAATTACAGTTTGTGTGTGTGTGTGTGTGTGTGTGTGTGTGTGTGTGTATAACCTTGTAAGCCCTGTTTGTTTGTATTGTTACATAAAGGGGAACCTAATACTAACTGATACATTGATCCAAGCAAGTTGGGTGACAAACTGTATAAACCTTTCTCTCTCCCTCCCTCCCTCCTTCTCCTTCTCTTCCTTCCTCCCCTCCTCCTAAGAGTTGAGAATTAGGATGTCATAAGCATACATATACCAAAATACACTTCGAATAATAGGAAATGAGACTTGACTTCAAGTTGTAGGCTTGCATTCATATTGTTTTCTCTACTGCACAGATATTTTAATAGTATTTATCATTCATGTGCACAATCCCACAGCATTTTTTTTTAATCCAATGCTAGACTGATGATGAATGAAATAATATGAGAAAACAAAACTTGACATTGAGTGGCAGTAAAAAAAAAAAAAAAAGTTATTTCCTCTTTCTCTTTCCTCTAGGAAATAAGGCAATGGTAGGGTTTACAGAGTTCACACAGGGATGGGGAGCACTTTTTAGGCTTCTTGAAGGTCGTTATTCTTGTGTGTGTATTGAAATGAAATCATTGATAGTAACATGTAGTTATGCTGTAGAAAACTATTTGGGAAGAGAGAGGAATTAAATTTATATCCTACATTTACAAACATGTTATCCTCAGTTGAGTGGAGATATGAATCGAATTAGTTGATGTATTTTAAAAGACAGTACAATTTCTATTTTCAAGAATTTTACAATCTTTGACCAAGCAGATCTTTATCAGCCTATAAGAACACTGGTATTCCTAATATAGATATCTATATCTGCATCTATATATCTATACATGTACATACATATATATACACAAAATGCTAGAGTATGTGTGTACATATATACACACATATATATAATATCAACAAAGAGTAAATTTACATATATATATATATATATTTGGATTTTTAAATGGGGAATGATTTTTTTTTTTTTTTTACTGGATGTGAAGAAATTGGTGGTTTTCTTTACTAGGCTGTTTTAATCTGCTTTCACAATTTAGTTTAGGAGAAAGCCATCACCTGACCCATTCACTTTTCACCCTTTTGAACTGCCACATGGGAAAGCATTTAAAACAACTTTAACCTTATACATGAGCACAAGCCAACTTTAGTCTTATCCTGTATTTCACAAAAATGTGGGCAATTTTCATCAATTACTTTTACATATGTTTCTAGTCCTCTGTTATGGCTAATATGAAGAGGCAAAATTTGTGGAAATAGTACCAGACAGTGATCCTGGTTTAATAAGATTTCCAGTCTAATTATATGTGCTCTAGACATTCAAATAACATTTGGATCAACTGCCAAATTTTTTGGGTACTTAACTGAACTGAACTTCTCTGAACAAGTTCACTTTTTAGGGGTTGAAGGATTCTTTCAGAGAAAGCAAATCCCTTGGTCTGGTCAGGAGTTATTTATAATTTTTTTTTTTATAGTCTATCTTGCTACATCCGACCTGTATATACCTTTCCTGCTTCGCTTACTAGTAAGGAAGTGAAACCATTACTTTGAAAAAAGAAGGTATTTTTTTCTAAGGTAGTGAATGCATATTTTGAATTGTGTCCTGTTAGTTCAAGGTGGGAAAGAAAAAAATGTCTTTTTTTTTTATGTTTGTAATTTACATTAAATTAGGCTTATGGCCAGATGATGTCATTTCTGACTCTAAAAGATAATGTTTTCCGAGTAATAATAACAACTACACTTTATATCAGTTTTATAATTCCCTCCCCATTTGTTTAGTACAGATGTGATCCCGGCTACTCCCTCTGAAATTTCTTAATAATCTCATTTTATAGGAAAAGAAAGATTCTTGGAGGGTTAATGACTAACTGAGCATCTGAGTTAGTTCTTGAACTGAGATCTTCTGACTCTTGGTCCGTTATTCATTCCACTAGGCCACAGCTACCTCTAACCTCATATGATTAGCTTTTTCAAGAGGCAGAGAAAAACACAACGAGTAATACGGAAAGAGCTCCATTTTATCTGTGAGGTGCCTTAAGTAGAGGTGAAGCCTCAGATACCTAAGCCACATGTAAGCTGAAGTTATAGGAGAGCAGAGAAGTCACCTTTGAGAAAAGTGCCTCCAAAGAGACAAAGAAGGTGGTGTGGATTTCCTATTTTCCAGCTTCAGTCTGTGGCCAAACTGAATAATGAAGCTCCTCTATACAGTTTTGTTTTTTGGTTTTTTTTTTTTTTTTTTGAAAGAAATAAAAAGAATAGGGGCACCTGGATGGCTCAGTCGAATAGGCGTCCGACCTGATTTCTACTTGGGTCATGATCTCAGGGTCATGGGATCAAGCCTCCCCTTGGGCTCTGTGCTCAGCGAAGTCTGCTTCTCTCCCTCTCCCTCTGCTCAAGGCCACCCCCTGCCCCCGCCATGCTGGCACACACACTCTCTCTCAAATAAATAAATAAATAAATAAATAAATAAATACATCTTTAAAAAAAGAAACAAAAAGAATAAAAACAACAATCTGATGTTCTCAAGTAGCTGGTAGATTCAAAAGGCATTTTAATTTTGCCTTAATTCTTAGAAAGTGGAAAATAGCTCTCTATTTCTTTGCACCAAGGACTCCATACCAAAAAAAAAAGAAACAAACAAACAAACCAAAAAACAAAAAATAAAAAAACAAAAAAATTAAATTTTAACTTATTTGAATGATTTAAGCCAAATCTAGAAAATAACCGTTCAAATTCTATCATAGATCCTGTTAATATATTATGAATTGCTGCAATTGTTTGAAAACAATCTCTGGCTGAATTCAACCATTTAAGAGTCTCCAAATACTAAGTTCAGGCAACTGTTTCCTTTCCCCTGAGGATTCTATTCTACTGAAATTACAGAAAAACTTTAAAAGCAACAAAGCAGCAACAATGCTGTCCTTAGAAATCAAGAAATCTTTCTACCAGAACAACAAACGGTTAAGGAATTCCTAGAGACTAGAAATCAAGTGATAAAACTGAAGGAGTAAGAAAAGAAAACTGTGGTCCTGGGTACTAGACATAAGCATAGATCTTCCCTAGAAACTCCAAGGTCAGAGTCAATATGTGAAAGTGAGAGTGGGCCATGGAGCCATCAGCGCAGTGATTCCTTAAAGAACTCTCTTTCTTTCCCGTGTAAATAATTAGGCTGGCAGCAATGACTTTTACCCTTTGGCTCAGGCCAGGGAACTTTCTAAGAAAGAGTTTGCAAGTGGCCTCAGAGGTGAGTTCATTGGGTTCTGAGAGAGAAACACAGTGAAATTTGAGGTAAACATATATTTGAACAGTGGATGTATGAAAAAGATTCCTCCCTAAAAAAAACCAGACCCTATAAACCCTTTTGAATTTGTAAAATATTGCTTGGGTGGGGAAGAGGAGAAGGAGTCTCCAGTTGCCTACTTAGTGGCTCTCTATCTATATACCCTACCGGCCCTGCCCAATAACCTAAAACTACCAATTAATGTCCCCTATTCCAGGAACTTCTTGATGGGGGAAGAGGGTTCTCTCTCTCTATTTTTCTATCTCTCTATCTCTTTCTCTCCATCCCATCATCTATACACAGAGGAAAGCCAACTACAAGTCTCCTACATTAATTAACCTAGTACAGACTTCCTTCAACATAGGAACTGACTCCTTGTGTAGTAGGTACATTAAACAAATAAAATTCATGGAGTATAATCATAAATGCAACTTTATTTTTATTTCTCACCATTCTTTTTATCCACTGATCAAGCAGGATAGATTTGCCTTACTTTTTGAAGAAAATGCACGACTTATCTACTCCCTCTTCATTGATAGGAGTATTTTGGTTAGTGTCAATAGCAAAACTGGTGTGGATTCATGGCCTTCAGGTCTCTGGTTGACAATATTGACTGACACTTCAGTATTCATTCAAAGATAAGACTTTTCCCAGATCCCTCAGCTTCTGTGGGTGGGCTGTCTGCTTTTTGGGAAGAGGTTATTCTGGATCTTTTCTCTTTCTCTCTCACTTCTTATCCCACTGATAAGCTTTTCTTTCTAACCCTTCAATGGTTTGGGAGAAAAGAGAATGGGAAAATATTCCTTATTTCATAGAGTTGTTGTGAGAAATGAAGTTATATACCATATTTAATGGAATCCAAAATGCTAATGACTCTAAACCAACTTATTTGATATATCACTAAGAAGGGAAAAACAAATATTGCCAACTAAAATGGAGCATAATACTATTTTAAATCACTTTTGCTGTTTATTTTTTTAATTATTGAAATAACTTTTGCATTTATTTATATGTAGTTTTTTGACCACTCTGATATATAAATAACGAAGGAAGTTATAAGTGAGATAAATTTGTTAATGTAGTTCTAAAACATTTTCATATTCACTCTAACATGTTGGAATCACTTTTTCACTGACATTAATGTCTCTGTTTTTCTACATGCTTTGCTTCTCTATTAGTGATAGGGCATTTCTTAAAAGAATGATTCTTTTAAAATTCTGGTTCTTAAAAGAATGGTTCTTTTAAAATTCTGGTTCTATTACTGCTTATGGAATTTTTGTCCACATGGCTGACACCCTTCTTACAAGTTTTGATGAACTTATCTTTAATTTTATCAGAAGATATCAAGACAAGGGTTTTAGACAACAATCAGAACTTATACTTCATCTTCAAAAGATCCTTAAATGGCTTATTGATTAAAATATTTAGAGGGGCAGTTGTCCAGTCATGCCATAGAAGCAACCAAATAAAGGTGTGCAAAATGACAACTGTCATAACTGGATAATTAGCTAATCATAAAATTCTACTGATTGTCAGATGCATCTGGATTTCAAAAGTGTTTTTATATGAGAATGTGGACATATTGAAATTGATAAAATATGATATGTGCACACGGATATGTATATGTCTATGTGTGAACAGTGTCTGGTAAATATTAAACCCTCTATTGTATTAGCTATAATTACTATGATTATTATTATAACTGGAATGATACCCTAAAAGAATGGTTTTGTGTGCTTTGGGGCTGGTATGTATTTTACAATTAACTTTTTATATTGCTGGAAATTTTGTAGATATTTTGAAGATTTCTTTCTTGGAAAAAATTGAACACATATCTATGATATGGTAGATGTATTTTTCTCTAGCTGCCACTATCCACCCTTTTTGTTAATTTACTCTATAAATGTTCTTTCTCGTGGGTTCATAGCACGCTCTCAGGTCATTCTCTTGGGTAGGATTTAAAACTCTTCTCTCTTGGGGTGCCTGGCTGGCTCAGCTGGAAGAGCATGTGACTGTTGATCTTGGGGTCATGACTTTGAGCCCTACCTTGGGTGTAGAGATTACTAAAAAAAAATAAATAAAGTATAAAAAATAAAACAAAACACTTCTCTCTTATGTATAGCACATATCTTGTCCATGAGAAACTCTCAGGAATACTGTGTCCAATCTAGTCTGGAATCAGACTGATCTTCAGGCAATAACTACTCTCCTTTTCCCCCTTCCAAAGAAGTTGATAAATTTGGCAATCTACGTCTGTATTTTCAAATTACGAGTTATACCCAGTCTACTGTCCTCTAAACCCACTTCTCTTTTCTCTCCTCCCTCCCTTAGGAACATCCTATAGACAAAGCTTGAAAAGCTTAATTAGATTACAGTAATGTAATAAAATTTGACAAACGGCTAATAGTGGTAATATGTGTGGATTGGAACTCAAGGTTCATGTGGCAAATGTAGGGGGACTTTTATGTTTCATTTTAAACTTCTCAGTACTATTTGGAAAAATAATGTCAAATGGAACAAATACCCTAAAAGAAAAAAAGTAGAATTGTATCTATAGACATACTTCTGTGATTCATCTTGCCTCACTAGCTTGATGAAGGATGTAATTGCCTAGTTTCATTCTCATCTTCATTACATAGACACAGTCTTCCCTGGTGCATTCTTACTTTAGTGTTCCATGTTTTCCTCTACATTCATGGCTTCATGCATGCTACTCTTTCTGTGTAAGACAGATAGTCCTTGCTTAGGATCCCTACAGACAGCTACTCCTTCTTCATGACTAAATGTTTTCACCACCTCCTCTAGAAGGTTCTCCTCTCTTTGCCTCTGAGCTTTTCTTTATAATAGCTTATAACACACTATATTCATCACACATAGAAGAATTATAATATTAATTATACCTATGAAAACAGTAAGTTGGTTAAAGAAAATTTTGAGTTTTCTGGTAATTCTGCTATCACCTCTTAATAGAAGGCTAATACTGGTTGTTATTCATTATTCCAACTCCAGTACCAAGCACAAGACCTGGCGATAGTAGATATGCAATACATATTTACTGAGGAAATTTGAATGGATATAATCTTGAGACAAATACAGAAACATTTACAACCATAATTTTCCAACATGTGGAAAAGTAAACAGAGATGTCTTCTCTATTACTCATTTGATCAGGCCTGTCTTATAAATTAAGCCCTGAAATTATGTATGTGCATATTATGTGTGGCTTCTTTTTTCTGCAGTTTTTCTGAAAGCAATTTATGATTCTTAACTTCAGTCCTGTAAAACAAAGCCATATTAAGTTCACTTTGATAACTATAATTTCTCAAATAGAATGCAGGATTAAAGTCCATGTATTTAAACCGTCCTCTATAGAATATCATATTTGGTGAGTAAAAGCTATTTTTGTTTTTATTTTTGTTTTTATTGAGAATCAGATTTCTTAAGGAATTATTTGAAGAAATATTTTGAGAGTTTGAAGAACTTTGAGAATTGTTTAAGCAGCAGAAGTCTTAACTGGGCAAGTTCTATCTTTACACTAAAACGATAAATTTACATGTATAACTTTTTCTGATAGAGCAACAACTTTCTTGTGCAAACATTATAACTTTTCTTCCATTGACCTCTACACCTTGAAGGGGTTTCCTAAAATATGGTTCTTTCCCTTCTTCAATTGGATACCCTATACATCATTTGGTTCCTTGTTAAATGTCACTTTTGCCAGGAAGCCTTCCTCATCTGCAGATGATATAGGCTCCCTATTATTCCTTTCATGGCTTTCTATTTACTTTTCTTTTTTTTTAACCTTTCCTCATGGTTTTATCAAAATTGGCATTCATTCATTCATTCATTCACTCACTCACTTATCAATGCAATTGTATATTTGATATCTCTCCCTTTCTCTTCTCTACCACAAATTTTATTAGGGCTGGAAAATATATAGGTCTTATTCTTTACTGTATCTAATGCTGAGACGGACATCTCATATACTATAGGATCTCAATAATATCTAGTAAGTGAATAAATTAAAAGACTCAAGAATATTAGGAAGGAAATTTGCAGGTAATTGAACAAATTTGGAAAGACATGCGTGATTTGCCCGTGTGGGCAAATGTGAATTCTTTAAGCTGAAAAAGACCTACTTCTATTTTTTGAAAAACATGTTTTACTAACTTTTCACCTTTACTTTAAAAAGATATGCAAAAACTTCTTTGCCACATCAGCATGTCTCAAATAAGTGAGTAATTAAAAAGTGCAGTGTATTGCATAAGATTGTCTATAGTGCTCATCTAATTACTTAGGACCTTTCTACCATTAAAATAGATCCTGACCCTGCCAGGTTAGTCATGCCCAAATTTAGAAGGAAGAATTCCTTCTTCTAGAGGATTGGTAGTTGTTTCTTTCATTCTACTGTGTGGCAAAACTTTTTTTTTTTTCTGCTGATATTTTAAAAATATATTTTTTAAGAGATATGAATGATTAGTCAAAGGGGAGAAATTTTCAGAAATGAAAATGCTGTAAATAACTTATAATTTTGAAATTTTTCTCCCTTCCTCCTTTTACATTAGTATAAAGAATAAGAACCCTCATGCACTAAACTTGCAGCTTCTGCAGGTCAACCTTCAGAAACAAACCAAACCCCAACAGTGTAAAATCCTTAGATTTGTCCTGAAAATGAGTAATAAATCTCCCAGCTTGCCAGTTCCAAACAGATTCTTTGAAGGCATTGTTAATCTAGACAGAGGATAGACTATTGGACAAAACGGACGTAGACCTTATATTCTTAAGGGATTCTAGCTTAAGTGGTATTGTTATAGGCCTTCCTGTGTGACTTGGAAAAGTGGTTTTCTCTTGGAGTTGGCCCAGGGTGCCAGTGAGACCAAGGTGTGGAAATGTGATATAGTCCTGTTCTTCAGGCAACAGCTACTTTGCAAATAAGTTGGTTTTCAAATTGGGGTCACCTCAGGTCACTCTTAGAAGCAGGAGTGGTGAGAGCTCGGCACCTGGTAGCTACCACTAATACCACATTTGGGAGATTTTGCTGCGGCAGCTGAATCAACAGCTGGGATTCTAAAATCCTTAACTTGCACATAGGATTTAGCTTTCTCACCCACAAAATTATGGTCCTATATATACCATCTGTGTGTCACTTTATATTTACGAAATTATAAAAAAAAGAATTTATTGGGGAAGTAAAGAAATATTTTTGAAAATAATTTAAAACCATGAATCTGTGGCTTAGAAATGCAGTTCTTGATAAGACATGGTCCATTAGACATAACAACAGTCATTAACAAAGAATAGCTATTTAGCGAATAACTTTTGAGAGGAATCGTTATTAATTTAAAAACCCCAAAACCAGAAGCTATTGAAAAGGCTATGTATCCTCTTTACCAATAATAGGAGAAAACTTTATAAACTGCTACAGAGTTCATCAAATACTTTATTCTCTTTAACGATATCAATTTTAATATACAATGGAAAGAAAAATGAAAGCTAACCTCGTGGCACCTTCAAATGTCTTTTTTTCCCCCCTTGTATTCAAGGGCATTTGTTTTTTGCTGGAGGGATTGAATGGGAGGAATGGCTGCCAAAGTGCAGGTCACTTTGTCACGTGTAGGACCTTTTAAGAAACAGAGAAGCCTGATTTTACCAGACTAATGTGTACAGGTGAGATGCAAATCTACCACCACTGGTTCCCATTGGTGTCATTAGCTCTCCTGTCCCATAAATAAATAGCTTCTGTGAGAAAGAGCTTCTAGGTATTGTGTTGCTACTTCTGAGTGCTAGCCTGCAAACAAGGGAAGAATGATCAAAGAGAAAGTGTTCCCCAAATAGGCGATCCCTATGGACTGAGGCATTGT
The DNA here is from genome assembly GCF_964656455.1 of Halichoerus grypus. Lineage (NCBI taxonomy): Eukaryota > Metazoa > Chordata > Mammalia > Carnivora > Phocidae > Halichoerus > Halichoerus grypus. The sequence continues at coordinate 49,498,358 of NC_135714.1, forward strand.
GCTGGTCTGCGGAACAAAGGGCATGACTTCTGTGGCTTCCATAGAGGACTTTGTCAGTTTTCATACACACTCTTCTCTTGATAAGTAATTAGTGAATTTTTTTTTTCATGTCTCTGCACTGTGGTTGTCTTAAGTTCACTGTTTATATTATTGCATAGGTAGAAGGGAACTCAGAGAGGAACCTCTTACAGAGCAGAAACATTTTCACATTTACTTTTTTCTAGAACTGTAGAGTCACATACTTATTTTTCTTATTGCAAATGGCTGAGTTCAAGTGGGAGTGGAGGATTTTCTTTTTAATTTGAGTTTGGCAAATTATCAATTCAAATATGCTGCTTAGTTTGGGGAATTAAAAAAATCAAGTAGAATCCTGCTTGAAATGGATAGTTACTCTTTCTCCAGATTTTGGATATGACTTAACATTAACTTTTATAAAGACATTTTTTTTTCTTTGAAAACAGCTTTAGGTTATTAATCTGATGTTGAAGTTTATAATCTGAGATGATTTGTTTGTTTTTCATAAAAGATTCTCAGTGTCAGTAATTCCATAACTGTATGGTCCTAATTTAAAATAATTGTTCTGAAGTAAAAATAAGCAACGCTGTCACTGTGGGGCTTTAAAGGAAAGGGCAGTCTTCCAAATGAATTATAAACAAATTGACCCTCATAAGATTTTTATTCTTATCTAAAAACCCATTCTTTGCCAGTAAACCTCATGACTTTTTGTGGCTAGGGAAGCACAGTTCTTAATGGCCCATTATCCTCAGCCTTCCTGATCCAGACAAGTAAATGCAAGCCCATGCCTCAGGAAGAATGATTTAGTTACATGGACATAATTGTTCTATTAGGAAGAATCAGTTCGTTAAAGCTTTGGGGAATGAGAAAGTTAGAGGTGAGCCTGGCTAGACTTACCTTGATGTGGAGACAATCAAGTGAGGAGAAATCAGTTGGCATCTATTTAATACTCTATGATGTGTAAAAACTATTCTAAGAAATTAAGTTGCTATTTCCATTTTTTCCTCTCAAAAGGGAGAAATCAGTACTTTTAGTTAAATTAAATTGTAAATTTCACTTATAAATAAAGATGAAATAATTTCAAGGCATATGAAACTTCTTTAGGGATAGAATTTCATGCTTATATTTATTTTACAAATATTGCTAGTATGGACCCTTTGTAGATAAGGCTCAGGTTTACCAAAGGACAGAGGAGCATATTACAGAAACAAGTTGATATTGTAAGAGTAAGGAAAAAATATATGTATAATTATATATATATATAATTGTATACATTATATAGAACTATATAGTATATATTATATAATTGTGTATATAATTATATTATTCTATGGGCAATAGGATATATCACTGATAGATCCATAGAGCTATAAGACTGTAATAATAATAATACATTGAATTTATTTGACTTTTTGCAGTTTTGGCAGAAATTTGATTTTTCACAGAGACTCATAGTCACTTCCTTTTATCCCTATTACTCCTGTGGAAACTGACTCTCAGAGCCATCTTGTTTGTGAGTACCAAACCTAGACTTGATTCTAGGCCTTTTGGATCTTGAGACTATCTAGGAAATTCCATTTATTTTCTATATAATGAAATTAAAATTTTGGGATTTCAGATTTACTCAAGATCATGGCTTTAATTGACTCATATTAAAATAAACTTTACTGAGTTGTTTTTTTTTTTTTAAGATTTTATTTATTTTGAGAGAGAGCGCGCACCAGCAGGAGGAGTGGGAGAGGGAGAAGCAGGCTCCTGGCTGAGCAGGGAGCCCAATGCGGGGCTCGATCCCAGGACCCTGAGATCATGACCTGAGCCGAAGGCAGACGCTTAACCAACTGAGCCACCCAGGCGCCCCAAACTTTACTGAGTTTTTAAATAATTCATAAGTACCTTTTATTATAAAGGATTTAAACCGTATAGACGCAAGAATTAAAATAAGAAATCATCTTTCTTCCCTATTCTAGCTACAACCTTTGTCAGTTTGCTGTGAATCATTTCAGACATACCTGTAGGGACTTAACCACAAAGGAACATGTATACAGATGTACACATACCCTCTCTCTCTCACAGAAACAGTGTCTGATTTATTTATTTATAAATGAATGATAAAATTAATAATTTTCAATGTGTTCTCTGCAACCTGATTTTAAAACTCAATACAAGAAGAGAAACTTTTTTTTTTCAAGATTGATTTATTGTTTTAGAGAGAGGGAGTGAGAACGAGCGAGCACAGGAGGGGCAGAGGGAGAGGAAAGAGAGAATTTGAAGTAGACTCCCTGATATGTGTGGAGCCCCAGTCGGGGCTGGATACCACGACCCTGAGCCAAGAGTCAGACCATTCAGGGGCGCCTGGGTGGCTCAGTCGTTAAGCATCTGCCTTCGGCTCAGGTCATGATCCCAGTGTCCTGGGATCGAGCCCCGCATCGGGCTCCCTGCTCAGCGGGAAGCCTGCTTCTCCCTCTCCCACTCCCCCTGCTTGTGTTCCCTCTCTTGCCCTGTCTCTGTCTCAAACAAATAAATAAAATCTAAAAAAAAAAAAAAAGTCAGACCATTCAGAGTCACCCAGGCACCATAGAGAAGAAACTCTTGTATTCAAAATAGCTATCCTATTCTTTTAAATTGCTACATAGTATTGCTTAATATAGAAAACCATAACTTAGAACCATTTTCATGTTTTGGTTGGCACTTACATAGTTTTAAGTTTATTTTCTTCAAACAAGTGGGTAGCTTGTAAGGATATTGGAATATTTTAAAGAATAAATTCTAGAGGTGATAGATACTGGAAATTGCCTTTCATTAAGGTTCTACACATTTTTACTCAATAAATCATTGGAGGAGGTCGTCAAGAGGACGTGACCACTACTTGACCCCAGTGCTAGATCCAGGCGATCAGAGGCTCGCCTCGCCCACGTCCTTGGAATATACATTCCCTTCTAGGTTCCCCCAGCTGGAGTCATTTTCAAAGACCTAGCCCTGAGAGAGTAAGGTGCTGTTGGGACGTTCTGGACTGAACACATGCCTAATCCCTGTTAAGACCCCTATATAAGCTTTTAAAATTCTGGCGGAGATCTACTCGTCCTGCAGCCGCCCAAGATAAGCCTCCTAAGTAAGTTGCCTTGCCTATTAAACTGCTACGTACTAACCTGGAGTAGCCTGTCTCTCCTTAGTTTCTCTTTGCCCTCCCTGTTGGGGTACCAGTTTCAGATTTCACCCAGGAAGTTCCCAAGTTTGGAAACCAACATAAATCTACCAATTTAGACTGAAAAATATATATACTAATTTTTTATTTGTGCAATGGAAAAATGGATATCTATTTAAAAAAATATTTGGGCGCCTGGGTGGCTCAGTTGGTTAAGCGACTGCCTTCGGCTCAGGTCATGATCCTGGAGTCCCGGGATCGAGTCCCGCATCGGGCTCCCTGCTCTGCAGGGAGTCTGCTCCTCCCTCTGACCCTCCCCCCTCTCATGTGCTCTCTCTCTCAAATAAATAAATAAAATCTTTAAAAAAAAAAAAAAAAAAAAAAAAAAATATTAGGTGTGTCTGAGCACATTTTCATTTGTTCAGTAGCCGCTTGTATTCTTTTCTCTGTGCAATATCTGTAAATAAACCATCCATTTCTTTAATTTTATTTTTTATTTAAGTTTTTATTTAAATTCCAGTTAGTTAACATACAGTATAATTAGTTTCAGGGGTATAATATAGTGATTCAACACTTCCACACAACACCCTGTGCTCATGACAAGCGCTCTCCTTAGTCCCCATCACCTATTTCACCCATCCTCCCAACCACCTCCCCTCTGGGACCATCAGTTTGTTGACTATAGTTAAGAGTCTGTTTCTCAGGGCCCCTGGGTGGCTCAGTTAGGTGAGCGTCCTCCTTCGGCTCAGGTCATGGTCCCGGAGTCCTGAGATCGAGCCCCGCATCGGGCTCCCTGCTCAGCGGGGAGTCTGTTTCTCCCTCTGACCCTCCCTCCTCTCATGCTCTCTCACTCTCTCTCTCAAATAAATAAATAAATCTTAAAAAAAAAAAAAATGCGTCTGTTTCTTGGTTTGTCTCTCTCTTTTTTTCCCCTTTGCTTGTTAGTTTTGTTTCTTAAATTCCACATATGGGTGAAATCATATGGTATTTGTCTTTCTCTGACTGACTTATTTCATTTAGCATAATACTCTAGCTTCCTCCATATCATTGGTAATGGCAAGATTTCATTCTTTTTTTATGGCTGAGTATTATTCTAACCTATTTGTTAAATAAACTGTCCATTCCTTACTGATTTCAAAAGTCAAAAATAAATATACTGACTTCTTATTTACATATAACATCAATCTATTTCTGGAATATCTCTTCTGTTCCATTTCTCCTCTTACCTATATCTGTTCTCAGCACCTCATTTTACTCTATATTTCTAGAAGCTTTTACTAGAGCATGTTATCATACATAATTTTTTTTCTTTTTTTTTCCAAAAATTGTCTATGTGGGGGCTTTTCTTGTCTGTAAAGACCTTCCATTCATTAGACTCAGGTTTTCAAATTCCATTAAAAAGTTGAAATTTTGGTTGAGATTTCATGTCATTTGTACATGAATTTGGAAAGAATCATAATGTTCACAGTGTTGACTCATTTAAGAGAGTGGGAGTGTGTGTGTTGTGTGTATCCTTCAGGACATTTCATAGTTTTTTAAATTATTTATCATTCAAGTCTTGTAAATTTCTTTTTTTAAAAAGATTTTATTTTTTAAATAAACTCTACACCAAGTGTGGGGCTCAAACTCACAACCCTGAGATCAAGAGTGGCATGCTCTAACACTGAGCCAGCCAGATGCCCTGTGTCTTGTAAATTTCACATTAGTTTTATTCTTAGAATTTTACATTTAAAAATTTTGCCTCTTTTATTTAAATATAATTGACATAAAATGGCAAATTCAAGGTATACAATATGTTTATTTGATACATTTATATATTGCAATGTTTTCTGATCTATTTTTTCACTACTTGTTTTCTTTGCTTTTCAGTTTTCAAAGTTTCTATAGATATAACATCAAATTCAGAGATTATCTTCCCTCAACGGTGTCCAGTCTACTAATAAGTCCATCAAAGGTATCTATTACAGTGTTTTTCATCCCTAGCATTTCTTTCTGGTTCTTTCTTAGGATTTCCGTCTCTCTACTTGCATTGCCCATCTCTAATCACATGCTATTTTATCCGTTAGAGCTCTTAATACATTCGTCATAGTTGTTTAAATTCCTGGTCCGATAATTCCAACATCCCTGCCATGTCTGGTTCTGATGCTTGTTCAGGTTCTTTAAACGGATTGTTGCCTTTTAGTATGTTTTATAGTTTTTTCTTGATAAGTGGACATGATGTGCTGGAAATAGGCCTTTAGTAATGTGGTGGTGAGGTATGTGGGGGAGGAGGGAGTGTTCTAGGTTCCTGTCATCAGGTTTGTCTTTTAGCAAGTGTGTTTCGCAAGAGTTTCTCATTCCCTGCCCCAACCCCCCTTAAGTGGGACAGAAGGCTAGAATGGGCTGGAATTGGGTAATTCCCCTTCTCTCACATTTGGAAGGCTAGAGCTGGCTTTAGGAATTTACTTTCCCCACGTTAGGCTCTGATAATACCGCAGCGGGTTAGGCTCTGGTTAACTAGTTTCACCTGAGGACAGGCGTGGCTAAGAAGAACCAAATGCTGTGGTGTAGTTCAAAATGGCCATTTCCCCCCTTCCCCTTGCTATAAGCCCAAGGGAATTTTCCTCTGTTATGGACTATGGAAACGCAGTCAAGCTTCTGGTGGTAAGTCTCACGGTAGTATGGGGGGCCCTATGCTTGAGTCCCATTGGAGTTTTTAACTGTCAGAGTTGTCTGCACTGAGATCCAGTAGTTGGTCAATTACCAGTTCACGTTTTCCTACCCTGGCACTGCTTCCTGCAGGTTGAATCTTTGCTCCAGGAAGCTGTCATTTCTTGTATTTGTCTGTCTGTCCAGTTTTGAGGGCTGCAGAGTGCCCTGTGTCCCCCCTCTCTAGGATACTAGAAGAGGTGTTGATTTTTCAGCCTGTTCAACTTTTTACTTGCTGCTACAATGGATGATAACTTCCAAGCTGACAGTGTGTTTTCTTTTATATCTGGTTATTATTATTTATTGAAAAATTATTGAATTTCACTGCTGATTAGTTTATGACAGTCTTGATAATTAGTGAATCTAATAGTGCCTGAACTTATATCTTTATTGTCTAGGTGTAAAATTATGTCATCTGTGCAAATGATAATTTTCATTTTCTTTTAAATATTCATACTCATTTATTATTATTTATTATATTGAATAGAACTTCATTATTCTATTCTTGAATTTACTAGAAAATCTTATAATACTTGCCCTCCCTGTATTTTTTTAATGAAAAATAATCCTTTGACTTTATGAATGTGGAATTGGATAATTTCATTTTTATCTTCAAATCCTTTGATGGTAAAATTGTATAGAACAGTCATTTGTATATTTTAGATTTCCATTATATTTATAGTTATGTTTGCATAGATACCTCACAATACTTTTTATCTTCTTTTTCTCTTGATAAAAATTAAAAATACTTATTTTATATTATAATTTTATGAGAGCCAGTTTGGCTTTATTAATATGTTTTGTTGTTTTCTATTTAGTTTGCTTCTGCTTTCTAGTTTTAACATTTATACTTTAGGATTTGTTATTTTTTTTCCTCATTTTTGAGTTCCTTTCCTTGCATATCTGAAAAGTCCCAATTTTGGCATTTTTTTAATTGAATTCAAAGGTCAAAACAATGTTCCTTTTGTGGTATTATGTTCCGAGATTCAATGTTATGGATAAAAAATATTAATATAATTTCATTCTTTATAAGAATCCTGTGTTGCAAGAAAAGATAGCAAACCCCAATAAAGGCCAAGTTATAAAATACAAATAAGAGAAACCTAGATGACTAATAGTTATATAAAAAGATGCTCAAGCTTATTTAAAATGCTAGAAATTAAAATTAAAATGTGATACTACTTTGTACTCATCAGATTGAGAAACAATGATATGTAGTTTTATAACTCCAAGTGCTGGGAGATATTTAGATAGAAACAAATCTTGTATACTGATGTTGAAAGTATAGACTGGCTCAACCTCATTGTCAAGACATCTTTTATCACTTGGTGAAATGAAGTATGACCACCCAGCAACCCAGAAACCCAGCTCGTAGGTGTACATCCCAGAGAAATTCTACACAGGGTGTAAGGAGACATGGATGATGATTGTAATAGCAAAGTGTTAGAGTCAATCTAACCATCACTGGGAAAATGGACAAGCGTAATGTGATTATGCTCTATAACGTATCCTGCAGCAGCTGGAAACTATGACTAGATATACACAAAGAACTTGATAACTCTTAAGAACACAGTTATCTGTGAAAAAACAAAACAAAGCAAAAGTAACATAGTGAGGTTTCCAGCACAATACAGCTTATATATTTTAAATACAAAAATGCAACTTTATATGTCCCTATTAACATAGAAGAGTAAACGGCCAAGAATAACAAAGATGTTTCTGAAGAATGAAATTAAGAATAGGAGACTAGCCCTTTTAGAGATCAAGACTTATTATAAAGATGTAGTCATTAAGACATACCCTATAAGGAATAGATTAGAATAGGACACAGGGCTGGGAAACAGAAACATGCGTTTATTGAATTTTATTTATGACAGAAGTGGCATGATTAGTAAGTAAAGAATGGAAGGACATTTAATCAGTGAAATTGTACAAATGCTTATTGGTGTGGAAATATCAAAGTGTGGAATAGGAAGTGTGTAGAATATATGCCCACCAAAAAAGGAGTAATGGAATATTCATGAAGAATTTTAATCGTGGCTATAATTATTTTCTAAATAATCAGACAGGTTCTTAAGTACTTTCTAACCTAAGAGTGGTTTAAAATAAAGTTTTAAAATTTCCAATTGGAATTTTTGTTCCTAAGTTCTAAAACTTTTCAGAATGATTATATAGCTAGCTAATGGAATCTAGTTTAAAACACATTTTGTGAATTGAAGATTTCATATGATCAGTTGTTATAAATGTTCCATAATCTGTTGAAAAGAAAATTTCTACTATCACAGTATGTTCTATATGCATTATGTGTCAAACTGTTATTTACATTTTCTGTGTTTTATTTAGAGATTCTGCTATTTAGTTTTAAATTTTTTGATTTTTTTTCTATTTCTGCTATTTTGGGAGGTTTATACTTTTATTTTGGTACTCATTGAAGTTAACTTTATAAATTTATATAATATGCTTAAACATTTTTTATTGACTCATTGACTTTAGAGGTTGTCTTTTATTGACTACCTAGTATGATGGATAAAAAGAATTAGTACATTTATCATTCCTTCAACTTATCTTTATGACCACTCCAGTTTTGCGGTAGTTTTGTTTGTTTTCATGGATATTAAACCCTACCGAAGGAAAAATTACAAACCAGAACAATTATGGATCTTTCTGTTGTCCTGTGGTGTCCCTTCCTCAGTTATTTAGAAAGAGATGTGGGAAAATAATGATTACAGACTTGATCTTTGCTCTTACTCCTTTGTAATTTTGTTAGAAGTTCTATTTCAAGGTTCAGTTCTACTGGTTAAGAGTGTAGCCTATGATCTTAAAACACCTTTATATTTCCTTTCTTTTTTCTACTCAGTTCATGAGCTCAGCTTCATTGCAGGCATCACTTCTTCCAGACAGAATATGTGAAAGATAGGAAAACTTGACTTTGGCCAAGGAGCTCCTAGGGGAGGACATAGGAAATGGAGCATTTCTTGAAATTTTTCCCTTGGCCATTAACTTCCTAAGAGCTTCTACTGTATTTTCTCTTTTGATTTTTGTGCTGGTTAGACACAAACAAATGTTTATTTAATTATATTTGTTAGCATTTCACATCTTTTTATTATGAAAAAATTTAAACATATTCAAAAGAAGAGAAAATTATATAATATAATCCCATGTACTCATTACCCAGCTTCTAGAGTTATCAACCTCATGTCCAATTGGGTTCATTTATACTCTCATCTTGTTCCTATTCCTTTCTCCTGGATTACTTTGGAGATAACACCAGATAATCATATTATATAATTTATATGTATTTTCAATATATCTCTAAAAGATGACTCATTAAAAAATATAACCTCTATTATTATATAAAACTCTAAAAAGAATCCCTTAATATGATTAAACATACAAAGATTGTTTAAATTTCCACAATTATATCTCACTCTTTCTAAGAATTTTATTCTTCCAGTCAGTATCCAAATAAATTCCATGCATAGCAAATGGTGGGCATGTCTCTTATCCCACTAGTGTTTTTCTTGCGATTTTTTTTGTTGAAGAAAACTTATAGTTTGTGTTAAAGAGTTTCTCACAGTCTGAGTTGTGCTGATTGCAGCCTGTGGCATTTCTGCATGGGTCCTGTGTTCTTTTTCCTATACATTGATTAGATTGAGTCTTTATTTTATTTTATTTTTTGGCGAAGCTTCTTGTTAGGTGGTGGTATATGTCCGTTAGAGGAGTCATAAAATCTGCTAGCCTTTCTTTTTGTGAATTTAGCAGCCATTGATAATCACTGCTAGAAAGGGTTGCAAAAGGGTGATATTCTAATTAAATCATTCCTTTTAAATTATTACCCAAAATACATAGATGAATAAAAAATTCTCCCTCATGGATTTTTTATCTGAGTTCAGAGCATAATGGATAGAATTGCAAGAGAGATGCTTAAGTCATTTCCTTATTTATCATATTTCACAATCATGAGTTAGTTCCCCAATATTCTTGCAAAATCTCCAGTTAGGTTTTTAAAAATAAATATTATTAAGAATCTATTTTTTAAAGATTTTTATTTATTTATTTATTTGTCAGACAGAGAGAGAGAGAGCGAGAGCACAAGCAGGGGAAGCGGCAGGCAGAGGGAGAAGCAGGCTTCCTGCTGAGCAGGGAGCCATATGTAGGGCTCCATCCCAGGACCCTGGGATCATGACCTGAGCTGAAGGCAGATGCTTAACTGACTGAGCCGCCCAAACGTCCCTTAATTAAGAACTTATAGTTTTAAACATTTGATGTGTTTTTTAAGCATTTAAAATTATCATTCTTATTCAAGCTCAAATTTCCGCAGTTTTGGATAGTGGGATCTTCTTCCAAAGGGAGTCCTTTTGACATGATCCCAATAATGTTTGCTTTCTTACTGTCTGGTTTGACAACATATTCTAGGCTCAACTTGTGTATTTTCTGTCCCAGCTTGAAATCTAAAAGATTTTTGAGGTGCTCTGGTTCTTTTGTGAGAGATGGTATTTGGAAACCAAATTCTGTTTGAGAGGGATATTTATTGTTCCTGTGTAGGCATTTTTAGTGAAAAGAAGTCGAGCATATTTAAAAAAAAAAAAAAATATATATATATATAATCATGGAGTCATATATACTCCAACTAAAATTTAACAAATTCAGGAACTCAGGGATTTTACTTAATCAAATTCCTCTTTCATATGGGCCTCCTTTCCTCATGACGAAAATTTCCAGTTTTTATAGACATCATTATTATTATTCGTTTTCTTTTCTTTTTTTTTTTTTAAATCTGTATAGCATACTCAGGAAAACAATACTAACACTTGAAAATACAATTATGGTAAATAGCTTGAGAATTTTTTTCTTTCACTTTTTTTCCCTCTTAGTGTATATCCCACTAGGAATGAACAGTTTGTTGTGTTTTAAAAGTCAAATAAAAAAAGAGGCACCTTGGGGGCTCAGTCGGTTAAGTGTCTGAATCTTGGTTTCAGCTCAGGTCATGGTCTCAGGGTCATGAGATTGAGCCCCATGTGGAGCTCTGCACTCAGTGGGGAGTCTGCTTGTGATTCTTTCACTTTCCCTCTTCACCTCCCTTCCCTCACGTGCGTGGGTGCACACTCTCTCTTCCTCTCTGTCTCTAAAATTTAAAAAAAAAAAGAATTTTTAAAAATAAATAAATAAATAAATAAGTAAAAATCACTTAAATAATTCCTTTTAGTGTAGTTACTTTTATCAACTCTACACAGGCAATGCTCACTTTTTATTAATCTTCTGTTGGAATTTTAAGATTAAAAAAATCCCAGTTTGTATTTATAAAAATATTTGTTATTTTATCAACTCTGTTTCCTTTTTTCTCCTACCCAAGTACTAAGCAGGCCCAGTCCTGCTTCGCTTCCAAGATCAGAAGAGATCGGGGGCTTACAGGTTGGTTTGGTTGTAGATTCTTTTTTTTTTTTTCCCTAAAACCTTTTGTTTGTTTGTGGTTTATCTCTCCACTTTAAAAAATATAAGCAGATATACTCTTTCTTAGATTAATGGTAGGATTTAAAGCATCTTTAAAGATGAGTAACGTGTGTGTGTGTGAGAGAGAGAGAGAGAGAGAGAGCACGCTAGAAAGAGAGAGAGAGAGAAAGAGAAAGGGACACAGAGAGAAATTGAGAGAGAGTGAGGGAGAGAGAGAGACAGCGCAGGTTTAAGAATGTATGCTAAATTTTGGCTTGGCAAAGAAGTTTGGATTTATAGAAACTTGCCAAGATGCTTTCAGTGTACACATTTATAACTAGGAGTCTGTTTAATTTGATTGTTAATATGCTAAAGTTTATAATGACATGACTTTTTTTTCCCTAACATATTCTCTGAGGTAGTTTACTTTTCAAAAAATACATGGATTCCATTGAGTTTATTTGAGTAATTGTGAATATAGCCTTTGTTCACATCCCCATGTGTAAAGGCATCTTTGACAAATACAAGGTTATTTGGAATTTTTTTAAAATTAAAACTATTGAAATGCAGCAATGAGCTCAATGTGACTTGATAATATTCACATTTAACTATGAATGAAATAAGCTTATCAATATTATGTATTAACATTGCTATATTGATTCTTCAAGTTTAATTTAACATAGCTCTAATCTTTGAGAATAATTTCTCTATTTTGCTATTTGGATAATTGCCAATGATCCTTGCCTTCTGGTATTTAGGCCCTTTTGTTTTCTCCTCCCACATTAGACCCAGCTTGATTCAGTATACTTTTCTCTAGTATTTTCAATTCATTTTATCATTTCTTATAGTATTTACATATATTGATTATTGTCAAATTATGACATGTTAAAAAGAAGACTTTATCTACTGGGATTCTAGGCAAAATGCTCATCTTAAGAAATGCAGTTAATGGATGATGGATGATGCTTTCCAAGTGACTAATCATGGTTGGAAATATGTCAAGACTTGGAGGAAATGTAGTGAAAGGTGAACAGTGTGACACTGTGGTTGTTCTGGGACAAGGTAGAAGGAAAGAGAGATTCTTAATATTTTGAAAATTAAATGTGGGGGCATGAGGGTCTAAAGAGATTTTTTAAAAAATGCTGTGTGATATCCTTGGGCCACATTCTCAAGAAAACCTATTATCAAATTTTTCTGATTAGTTACTGTGTAAAGAATTAGACTCATATTTCTTTGTGGTGAATCCTGGGTTTTATAGCTAGAGCATGCCTGCCTAGTTTTATATTGATTTTTATCTATTATTTCATCTTTCTTGTCCTCTGGACTCATTGTTCTCATCCTATACACAGTCCAAATCTGCTCTTCTGACTCTCTGTATCAATGCAAGGAAATACCATCTAACTTATGACTCAAGATAGAAACAAGAGAGTCATCCTTAACATTTACCTGTCCCTTAATTTTCGTAATCATTCACTGAGGCTTGTCAAGATTCTCCCTGAAATATCTCTCAAATCTGTCCACTTGGATCACAACCTCACTGACATTGCTTTAAATTAAAAACTCAAGGTGTGTTCTAAACTATTAAAATAGCTTCCTGACTCTTAATGTCTATCTCCAGAATCTGTCTCGCTTTAAGTTATTTTCTCCACTTCCATTAGTTTTTGTTATAAAACACAGATATGACACTGCTGAATTTTAGATAGAAACCTTCAATGGTAATGAATTTCCAACTGTTGAAAGTCCAGATACCTTATGAGGTCATGGCAGGTTCATCACCTTGATTCAATATATCTTTGGGGATTTCACTGCTATCCAAAAGAATTCCCTTAACTGTAAAGAGAATCCATTACTGAAGATTTTGACAGCCGTTGGTTGGTCCAGGGATGGGCAATGGACAATGCAGAGGCAATTCAAAACGCTTTTTGGTGGGGGTGGGGGTGGGCTAGTGAGAGGAGTTGGAGTTGGGCTGAAGAAATGGAGAAAGGGAAAAATAAAGATTAAAATTTGGTCTGAAATTTGGTCTCTCCATTTGACTAGATCTCTTTCATGTGAATTTAAGGGGATATTGATGATCATTTTCCTGTGGCTTGAGTAGCAGAGAGGATATGTATGCTGAGAAAAATTATTTAAACAGATAATCAGAAAGAAGCAGATATATGAGATAGAAAGAACATGCTCTTTGGGTTCCTTGAAGCCTTCTAGTTGCTGTTTTCCAGAGACTTGGGTTTCTGTTTGTTTAAAGAAAACAAACAAACAAAAAACTAAGCCAATGAATCTAATTGTATTGGGGAAGAAATGGAAGATACAAGTAATTCTACTAATTACTAAGTGAGAAGGGTGATTTTACTAAAATTTGTTCAATTCTAACACCCTTAAAGAATTGACAGAGCTTTTGAAATTTGTTCTATCTCTATAAAAAGCTATTCACATATTTTTACAATATTGCATTAAAGTTAGATAAATGAAGTATTAACAAGATAATGGCACAACTATTCATTCCTCTCTGACTTTGGTTTACCTGAAATTTGAATCTCTGCCATTAGTTCAGAAAAGAAAAAATTCTCTGTAAATAGTATTTAATGTATAATTGGAATGAGATGTATTTTTCTCAGCCAGGTGTGAAGTGTGAAAACTATGCCCTTTACCCCACCTCTAGCTCACCTATTCATGATGGTAGATTAGTTTCTTGTTAAATAACAATGTCAATGTAAGCTCTCTGGAATGTTTCTGTTGTCCCCAAATTGAATATAAGGCTTAAAGCTAAAGATGAATGGGCTCTCAGTACCCTGTCTCTACAAAGGGCCACCAGCAATTAAGTCTAGAATCTTCCCACTCTAATCCCTGGATATTAATCTTGAGGATGTCTCCTATACTGGCTAGACTGTATTAGAGACAGATATAAATATGTAACTAGTGATTTAAGAAAGGTAACTTCTGAGATCAGTAAGTGCTCTGAAGGATATAAACACTGTCCTGTGATAGAATGTGACTGGGGCAGGGACTTTGGATAGGGTGGTCAGTAAAGGACTCTGAAAAGATGACAGAGGGGCTGAGAATTGAATGATAAAAAGGTTTCAGCCACCTGAACATCGACAGGAAGAGAATACTATCCAAATGAATGGCGAGTGCAAAGATTAGAAGTGGGAACATGTCTGAAATGGTTGCAGAACAGAAAAAAGGCTAATGGGCATCTGAGAAGCATAGAGCATAGTAGTTAGTATTATGACTTTTAATATATTTGCTAGAATAAGTCTGGGTATGATAATATAAATCATTTGGCCTTTTCAGTTTTTAATATTCAATAACAATGAAATATATTTTATATTCAGCCTTTACTTGAATTATTATAATTAATTAGAAAAATTGTTGATTCTTAGATACTTACTGCAAGATCAAGTTATATGTTCTAAATGTAGCATGAGGCTTATTTTCATAAGAAATAACTTTCTTTTTTTTGGGCAGAAATACAACTTTAATTTTACTCTTTATACCATTAAAATTTCTCTGCAATGAGCATATGTAGCTTTTATTTTTCTATTTTTTCTTTTTTTTGTTATTATGTTATGTTAGTCACCATACAGTACATCATTAGTTTTTGATGTAGTGTTCCATGAATCATTGTTTGCCTATAACACCCAGTGCTCCATGCAATATGTGCCCTCCTTAATACTCATCACTGGGCTAACCCACCCCCCACCCCCTCCCCTCTAAAACCCTCAGTTTGTTTCTCGGGTCCATAGTCTCTCATGGTTCATTTCCTGCTCTGATTTCCCCCCCTTCATTTTTCCCTTCCTTCTCCTAATGTCCTCCATGCTATTCCTTATGTTCCACAAATAAGTGAAACCATATAATAATTGACTTTCCCTGCTTGACTAATTTCACTTAGCATAATCTCCTCCAGTCCCATCCATGTTGATGCAAAAGTTGGGTATTCATCCTTTCTGATGGCTGAGTAATATTCCATTGTATATATGGACCACATCTTCTTTATCCATTCATCTGTTGAAGGGCATCTTGGCTCTTTCCATGGTTTGGCTATTGTGGACATTGCTGCTATGAACTTTGGGGTGCATATGGCCCTTCTTTTCACTACATCTGTGTCTTGGGGTAAATACTTTTTTCTTGCTTTGTCGAAGATTATTTGACCATAGAATTGAGGGTCCATATCTGGGCTCTCTGTTCTGTTCCATTGGTCTATATGTCTGCTTTTGCGCCAGTACCATGCTGTCTTGGTGATCACTGCTTTATAATATAGCTTGAAATCAGACAATGTGATGTCCTCAGCTTTGTTTTTCTTTTTCAACATTTCCTTGGTGATTTGGGGTCTTCTCTGATTCCATATAAATTTTAGGATTGTTTGTTCCAGCACTTTGAAAAATGTCATTGGTATTTTGATCAGGATGGCGTTGAAAGTATAGATTGCTCTTGGCAGCATAGACATTTTAACAATGTCTAAGAATGTTTATTCTTCTGATCCATGAGCATGGAATGTTTTTCCATCCTTTTGTGTCTTCTTCAATTTCTTTCATGAGTGTTCCTAGAATATAGATCCTTTACCTCTTTGGTTAGGTTTATTCTGAGGTATCTTATGGTTTTTGGTGCTATTGTAAATGGAATCGTTTCTCTAATTTCTCTTTCTACAGTTGCATTGTTAGTGTATAAGAAAGCAACTGATTTCTGTGCATTGATTTTGTATCCTGCCACATTACTGAATTGCTGGATGAGTTCTAGTAATTTGGGGGTGGAGTCTTTTGGGTTTTCCACATAAAGTATCATGTCATCTGTGAAGAGAGAGAGAGTTTGACTTCTTCTTTGCCAATTTGAATACCATCTATTTCTTTTTGTTGTCCAATTGCTGTTGCTAGGACTTCTAGTACTATGTTGAACACGAGAGTGGGCATCCTTATCGTGTTCCTGATCTTAATGGAAAGGCTCTCAGCTTTTCCCCATTGAGAATGATATTCACTGTGGGTTTTTCATAGATGGATTTTATGAACTTGAGGAATTTTCCCTCTAACCCTATACTCTGAAGAGTTTTAATCAGGAAAGGATGCTGTATTTTGTCAAATGCTTTTTCTGCATCAATTGAGAGGACCATATGGTTCTTCTCTCTCCTCTTATTAATGTGTTCTATCACACTGATTGATTTGTGAACGTTGAGCAACCTCTGCATCCCAGGGATAACACCCACTTGGTCATGGTGGATGATCCTTTTAATATACTGTTGGATCCTATTAGCTAGGATTTTGTTGAGAATTTTGGGATCCATATTCATCAGGGATATGGCCTGAAATTCTCCTTTTTGATGAGGTCTTTGCCTGGTTTGGGGATCAAGGTAATGCTGGCCTCATAAAATGAGTCTGGAAGCTTTCCTTCTGTTTCTATTTTTGAAACAGCTTCAGGAGAATAGGTATTATTTCTTCTTTGAATGTTTGATAGAATTCCCCAGGGAATCCATCAGGCCTAGGCCTATTGCTTTTTGGGAGGTTTTTGATCACTGCTTCAATCTCGTTACTGGTTATTGGTCTATTCAGGTTGTCAATTTCTTCCTGTTTCAGTCTTGGCAGTTTATAGGTTTCCGGAAGGCATCCATTTCTTCCAGGTTGCTCGATTTACTGGTATATAGTTGTTGATAATAATTTCTAATAATTGTTTCTATTTCCTTGGTGTTAGTCGTGATCTCTCCCCTTTCATTCATAATTTTATTAATTTGGGTCCTTTCTCTCTTCTTTTGGATAAGTCTGGCCAGTGGTTTATCAATCTTACTAATTCTTTCAAAGAACCAACTTCTAATTTCATTGATTTGATCTACTGTGTTTCTGGTTTCTAATTCATTGATTTCTGCTCTAATTTTAATTATTTCTCTTCTAATGCGTGGCTTAGGCGTCATTTATTGCTTTTTCTCTAGTTCTTTAAGGTGTAGAGTTAGTTGGTGAATTCGGGATTTTTCTACTTTTTTGAGTGAGGCTTGGATGGCTATGTATTTCCCCCTTAGGACCGCCTTTGCAGTATCCCATAGGTTTTGGACTGATGTGTTTTCATTCTCATTGATTTCCATGAATTGTTTAAGTTCTTCTTTGATTTCCTGGTTGACCCAAACATTCTTGAGCAGAGTGGTCTTTAGCTTCCAAGTGTTTGAATTTCTTCCAAATTTTTTCTTGTGATTGAGTTCCAGTTTTAAAGCATTATGGTCTGAGAATATGCAGAGAATAATCTCAATCTTTTGGTATCGGTTGAGACCTGATTTGTGACCCAGTATGTGGTCTCTTCTGGAGAAAGTTTCATGTGTGTTTGAGAAGAATGAATATTCTGTTGTTTTAGGGTAGAAAGTTCTATATATATCTATGAGGTCTATCTGGTCTAGTGTGTCATTCAAAGCTCTTGTTTCTTTGTTGATTTTCTGCTTAGATGATCTGTCTATTGCTGAGAGTGGAGTGTTGAGGTTTCCTACAATTAACATATTATTATCAGCATGTCTCTTTATTTTGGTTAACAGTTGGCTTATGTAGTTGGCTGTTCCCATGTTGGGGGCATAGATATTTACAATTGTTAGATCTTCTTGTTGGATAGACCCTTTAAGAATGATACAGTGTCCTTCTGTGTCTTTAATTACAGTCTTGAGCTTAAAATCTTATTTGTCTGATATGAGAAATGCTACCCAGCTTTCTTTTGAGGTCTATTAGAATGAAAGATGGTTCTCCATCCCTTCACTTTCAGTCTGGATGTATCTTTAGGTTCGAAATGAGTCTCTTATAGACAGATATGGATGGTCCTTGTCTTTTTATCCAATCTGCAACCCTGTGCCATTTTATGGGAGCATTTAGGCCATTCACATTGAGAGTGATTATTGAAAGATATGAATTTATTATCATCATGTTACCTGTGAAGTCCTTGTTTCTATAGATTGTCTCTGTAAATTTATGTTGTATATCACTCTTGGGGTCTTTCTCCTTTTATAGAACCCCTCCCTTAATATTTCTTGCAGGGCCAGCTTAGTGGTCAAATATTCTTTCAGTTTCAGCTGGTCCTAGGAGCTCTGTATTTCTCCATCCATTCTAAATGACAGCCTTGCCGGATAAAGTATTCTTGGCTGCATGTTCTTCTCATTTAGTACCCTGAATATGTCTTGCCAGCCCTTTCTGACTTGCCAGGTCTCAGTGGATAGGTCTGATGTTATTCTGATGTTCCTCCCTCTGTACGTAAGGAATCTCTTCCCCCTGACTGCCCTTAAAATGGTTTCCTTGATTCTAAGATTTGCGAGTTTTACTATTACATGCCGGGGCATTGGTCTGTTCTCTTTGATCTTGGGAGGGGTCCTCTCTGCCTCTAGGACATGAATGTTTGCTTCATTCCCCAGATTAGGGAAGTTCTCAGCTACGATTTGCTCAAATATATCTTTTAGTCCTCTCTCTCTCTCCACCCCCTCAGGGATCCCAGTAATTCTGACTTTGGAACTTTTCATGGAGTCACTTATTTCTCTAATTCTGTTTTCATGGATTTTAAGCTGTTTGTTCCAGGCCTCCTCTTGTTCCTTCTTTCCTATCAGTTTGTCTTCTAGATCACTAATTTGTTCTTCTGCCTCATTTACCCTAGCTGTTAGAGTATCTAGATTAAATTGGATCTCACTGATAGCATTTTTAACTTCTACCAGATCAGCTCTCATTTCTGCCCTTAGAGACTCTATGTTGCTATTAATTGTTTTCTCCATTCTAGCTATTGTCTTCATAACTGTTACCCTGAAGTCTATTTCCAACATCTTGCTTATATCCTTCTCCAATTGTTCTGCATCAGAAGTCATAGACTCTGAGACTTTCCTGTTTTGGGGTTTCCTCCTCTTAGTCATTCTGTTGAGGGGTGGTCGAGGAAATGTATAGAGTCCAAATTATTGACCACAACCCAAGCAAGATGCACCTGTTTTATAGGGACCTTAGGGTTGCTGATGTCTAGTTCTCCCAGCCTGTCTTCTTGGGGAGGGGGCTGCTGCACTGTTACTCAGGGAACGCTGTTTGGGCAGAGTTGCCCTGCCCCCTGTGGGGGTGGATGGGCTCAGTGAAAACCGGTCTTTTGGGGCTTTTGTTCTCTGACAGCTTTGCCTGGTGGCTTTCTGTGTCTCTTCTGAGAGTCAGAGCAGAAGAGACCATTTCTAACCCTCTGCCTCAGAGCAGAGAGATCACAGTCTGTTCTTCAGTGAGCTCTCCAGGCCACACTGTCTCCATTATTGTCTGTGCTGCTAAAAACTGCAGTGTCCTGGGTTGTGCGCCCCTCAACAGCCCTCCCAGTCCTCACCACCAGGTTGGGGCACGTCTCTGCCCTTTGTGCTTCTAAAACCGCCAGCCACCCCCAGATCGCACATGTGCCCCCGCAGGTGCAGGTTTCAGTCCGGGGGGCTGCCCTAAAGTCCTTTCCCCACTGCTACCAGTCTGTGAGTCTGTGCCCGGTCCCCAGCATGGGAGGCTTTTGCGCTCCTGTGTTATTTCATCTTCCCAGTGCCAGTGCTTATGGCAGCTCCCTCTCCCTTCCATTTATCTTCCACTATCTGCCCGCTGAGTCATGGCTCCCCCCTTTATACCTTGAAACCAACTGCCGGGGCTATTCTGTTTGTAGAGATCCAGATCTATCTTCTTACATCTCAGGCTGATTTCATGGGTGTTCAGAGTAGTCTGGTAGATATCCAGCTCAATTCAGGGGACCGGTTGAAATAGGGTCCCCTACTCCTCCGCCATCTCTGCCCCTCCCAAGAAATAACTTTCACTGTAGACATGAATATCTAGAAACTTTACATAGTTCTTTCAGCACCATGGAGAAAGAAATTCCAGTCAATGTCATTCAAATACTTGTGTCTGAATTTAAAGGGAAATACTATCTATTCATCATGTTTGCTTGCAAGAACAGTTTGAACTTACTTACCTAATGTGGGCCATCATGTAATTTTTGTTTTTGTTGTTGTTAAATCATGGGTCTTTTCTCTTTAGAAGAATTAGCAAGTACATATCTTTTAACTTACTGCAAAATTTTCATTTATCACTTCAAGCAGATCTTTACTTTGTAATCTTAAGAAGACTATCAGTAGCTAACAGAGTACCATGGCCATTTTAATCCATCGATGACTTGCAGGAAGTTATTGTAAGTCAATATACAAGGTTCATCAGCGTCTAAAGCAGCAGAAATTGATTTGCAGGCATGGGTGTACCTCCATACTGTAGTTATTAGCTCCATTTGTCAATATGGAGAAATGAAGGCTAAGAAAGATTAATTAGGTTTGCCAGGGTTATAAAATATTGGAGTGACAGAACCAGAAAGAGAGCCTATGTTGTCTAACACCAAAATCCCAGCTCAGAGTCCTACATGATATTGCCTCTAGCTAAATGCTACCAGTTTGGTGGATAACAGGCTCAATGTAATGCTTTTTATTGTGACTTTTCAATAATTAATGACTAGGGATGTCTTCTCTGTTCTTTCTAAGATGTTAAACTCTTTCTCAGTGAGTTCCCAGTCATGAATCTTTGTTCTGTACTTGCCTATATTTCTCGCCCCATTGACTTCACAGTGAGATGGAATACAGGAAAGATGTAAAGCCTCTGCCCTTTTTTCCATTAGTGACAATATTTTTCCAGTTCAGTTACAGGTTTAAGCATAGGCTCTTTGTTAGCTAATTCATCTAACACCTCACTCACACAGAGACCAAAACATACAAATGCTTCCTAGATCTTTATGTTCTTATTCTATTAATTTCAGAGAAAAATAATGTGATATTTTTTCCCTTTTTACTTTATATCTTTTTTTAATCATGAAATGTATTTGGGTTATGCAATAACTTACTGATAAGATGGGTTAGCAAGAATTATTGATTAAACCGTAATCCTTTGTGAGCAACTACTTTTTAACCCCATTTCTCACAGACTAGGATTTGTTTCATAAATCAGATTTGCCTTTGTGATATGTAGCAATATTTTGAGAAATGTAAATGATGACATTGAAGTCCTTCAGTCAATGATATGATATAATGCATTTAATTAATTTTCTTACCACATCCCAAAGGCAATTGAAAAGTGGAGACTTTTCCTTTTCAAAATGTGCTGAGCACAGTTGATATATATAGTATATCTTGATGAAAAAGACTATGGCAAGATGCAAAGGAAAGAAAATGTAATAAAATGTTTTGTTGCTCTGGAAGCAAAAGGAATTGGATTAGTTGCCAGTCAATTGAGATTTTACCCAAGATAATATAACAAGACATTAGTAGCACTAAATGTGGAGGGAATACTCACAAAGCTGTATTCCTAGTGTGTGATCTTTAAAATATTTGAGTGATTTACTTATCACATGCCCTTTTCATTGAAATACATGTATTACAAGTTCTGATTACATTTAAGAAATTAGAACAGTCAAGTTTTATTTATTTTCAGATTTTTACCTGTTTTGTCATTGCATTTAACCAACATGATTTAAAATTATAGTTAACATGCTTATTTCCATATAGGTTCATTTTATTACATGCAATTTAATTAACAGTAGTATTTCAGCAGAATAAATAAAACTCATGAAGTTTTTCACAATATGCCCTTGTAATTATTACAATTCCTGGGCTTTTCTTGTGTGGAGAGTAATTGCATAACCATATGCATCTGTTAGAAGAGTTAACATCTAATCTAAAGAATTTTTTCTTCCTTTGATTGATGGACAATTTTTAAAGAATGTAGTTTGTCAAGAAGCCTTTGCCTTTTCCTTCCTGAAATCCCTGTTTCAAGCCAGTGCTAGCAATTTCCTGTCTGTGATGGCATTCAAGACATGAGATATCCTTGTCTTTGACAGCAAAGGACATTTGTTTTGTTTGAGCTGCACTCTTATCACTGACAACAATAAAATTGTCAAGTGTGTTATTTGAAACATCAAATTCAATAAGAACCTTTGTGTAAGTAAGGGATGTTGGAAATAATAATGTTTTTTTTCTTAACCAATGGCATACACAGCTAGAATTTGGAATATTTGTGGGTTTCATGATAAAATATGATATAATTGCAAAAGAATATAATTATGAAGAATCAAGGAGGATATTTTTGTAAATGATAGAGTAGAATATAAGCTATTTGTGAAATTATGCCTTAAAAATCAAGGAGATTATAACAATTAGTTTTAAAATACAAATTTTTGTTCTCAACATAGGTTTGAAGATAAATACCTGAGTTTTCACTGAAAAAAATGGAGTAAGATAAAAATTAGACTTCCATATCTCTGTTTTTTAATTCACTGTTAATTGGAAATACTACCCATTCACTCATTCATTCTCCATGTTGGTTGAATGCATGTCCTTCTAGCCCTAGTTAGACCCATATTTCTGAATGTGTTCAATCTTTGTAAATGAAAGGATATCTACCTAACTACTTTGTGACTTGCTGAGGTAAATTAGATGGAAAGAAGTTAAATGATTAAATTTAAGGACACAACCTTTAAAGTCTTAAAATTTACACTACTGCTAGCAAAAATTACAGTTACACTGAATATTAGAAAGAATTTCAGTTAAAATAAATTCATAGTTCTGTGAACATATAACTATGTTCTATTAAATTAAAATAGTAGTAAATTCGTCACAGTATAAGATCCTACACACAGTGTAAAAACTGTGAAATTATTAAAATAGTCATTGGCAATTTTTATTTTTAGTATGTGAAGCAACTCTAAATTAATAATTATAATTAGGTTATATTTTTATTTTACAAGTACAGTAATATCCCAGTCTTTAATTTCTTGGTTTTTTGCTTTGCAAGATTCCAAAAATATAAATTTAGAAAATGTACCTTGAAACACAAAATTAGTAAACATATATGATAAGGACAAGGCTATATTAAAATATTTTTTCATTTTAAGTGTACTGCATTTTCTGGGAATGCTATATAGCCAACGGGGAAAAATATGCATGATATTGCGGTCCTTACCAACAAAATTTTTTAAGTAAGAATTCTCATGCCATTTCTTCTTAAGTGTAAGTATGAAATAGCCTTCGATGTTCTATTCTTTCTGGAGTAATGTGTAAGCCACATGTGTCCAAGAAGACATAACTTCTTTTTAAGAGGTGGTGGAGGTAAGATGTAATGTATTTCCTATGTGCATACACATCTGAAGGGGCATCCAGAGTAGAGTCCATGAATACTTAAAATGTGTCTAGAGTTGCACTGGTGTCTAAAATGGAGGAACAGAGAAGGGGAAGACTATTCTATTATCATTACCTTTCTTTCCTTTCATTTTATTTACTCCTTTCTTGTCTCCTTCCCTCACTTGCTCATGTATGCACACCCCTAATTCACATATAGCCCAGGAATGATAGATTCATTTCTATATTTGCTACTGAGTTGAATCCGTTTTCCTGCCTCCGAGTAGGTAAATTGCAGGAGACCATTTAGGCATTTGAAAAATAATGATTTTATTTTTAAAGATCTTACCGAGAAAGAAAGCATTTGCTCTGAATTAGAGGATTATAAAAGTTGAAATGATAGGTGAATACATAATTAAAGTTACTTATATGAGAACTACGCATTTTGTATATTTTTTCAAGCTGCAGTGTATTAAATTATTAAAATGCACTGAAATGAAAATAAGTCTTGGACCATTTACTCTTTTTTTAAAAAATGTTAATGTATATTAATAATATATATAGTTATGTACAGTTATTATGAATCTAATGTTAATGCTAGCCAAATACCCTAGAATTTAGTCAATAATATGTCACATGGCCTTTCCCCCTAAAGCATAGTAAGTAGCTGGAACTCCAACTGACTCTATTATGTCTAGGTTTTTACCAGATGATTCTACTTTAGAACATCTAGCAGTGTCCAGCAAATGCATATACATCTGTTCTGGACACTGTCACGTCGAGCAGCCATCTGGCTCTAGAATCCTGCTCTGTATCCAGCTCACGGTTTACCACACGCTCTGTAGCATGTCATCTCACCCTTGATCTTAAGACTAACTTCTCTCAGGTGGCTGTAGCTGGTCCAAATGGCTTCATTTTAAGTTTGGGCAGAGAGCCGGCTTTTTAGTTCCCCACAGGAATCGCTGAGAACAGGCTGTAATGTTTAACAAGATTTTACTGAAGGCTTGGGAACAATAGAAGAGAAACATAATACAAAGAAGTTTAAAAAGGATGCTCAATAGATCCACTCTCAGTGGGAACCAATAGGAACACTCTTTTCCTCCTGCACCTAGCCCAGAGTCTAACACGTAAAGGGGCCAGGTATTTGTTGTTGTTGAATTAATTAATAGAATTAAACATTTGTAGAATCCACACATTCAAATGTGTTCACAGAGTTTTTGAATTAGAAGCCTCTCAACAGCCAACTGGCTAACTTGCATTGGGATTTAGTTTACCTTCCCTCAAAAGAATGTCTTTGAGAAGGTCTCAAGTCCAGGTCCCTTCCCTTCAAAGTTAGCACAAACCCAGCCATGTCTCCTCATCTAAGTACAAAGATTATTTCTGAAGTAGTGATTGTTATAACACTTCCGTTATTCTAGCATTTGCTGTGCTCTGCCACTTTTAAGCACAAAAAATACCAGTCAGCAACTCAGTTCTCTTTTTAGATGTCTTTTTTCATCCTCTTTTGTTTTTCTGACTCTGTCGCTCTTGAAACTTGGTACTTTTACTGCAAGGCCCTCAACCACTCATTCCCACTCAGTTTCTGCAAGCTCCTTCCAGATCATTCCATTTTCCCATGACCCCCTCCTGTCTGGCAATCCCACAAACTCTCCATGTTCATCTTTCATCTGAGGAAGGGGAGAAGTTAGGTCAAAAGGAGGGACATTCTGTAGTCAAATGTTCTGTAACACTGTCCTTAGGAAATTTCCTGAGACCTTCCCTTGGGGTGAATAAACATGTCAAGCAACTCTGAAGCCTAATGAGCAAAACTGTCCCAGAGTTGGGAGCTCTTATTCTGAAGCTGCCTTGGGTTCATTAGAGGAAAGTCCAAGGGAGCAACTAAGCCTGGGGCAGCTATCAGTTTAAATTAACATGATAATAACTGATATGCAAGTGCATATATGCATTAACATTTTACCCAATGCTTTGCTCTAAAGCTAAATTATTTGTGGTTTCATAATTTCTAACACATTATTAGTATACAGTAAAATGCTATCAATTTACTTTATCAAGCTATTTTGTTAAAAGGATTTGAACATACACATGAGTTTATTTAATAAAGTTTTCATTTTCTATAATCATATAATACAAAAAAGAGTATTGATTACAATATTTATCAATAATATTTCTTGATTTGCTTACTACTCTTTGAAATAACATCACTTATATGTGTGGATTACCCAAGGAGTAAAGTTTGGGTCCCTAGAGAGGGTAGTTAAGACATAAACCAAATGAAGTGGAACACAGTCAAGGTCAGAGGTAGAAGAGAACTTATATTAGGGACAGCAAAGTAAAATTGGCCAAAGTAGTAGTGGGTGTTGGAGAGTAATGGGAGGTATGTTTGGATTGATGAGGAGAATTTCTATTTTAAAGTCAGCAAAGAAATTTTGCATTGAGGGAAACAGGATATAGCGAATGAAAAAAGTTTAGTTTGTTAAAGAAGTCCTAGAAATTTTACAGCTTTTTGATTTAGTGTTAATGGGACAGCTGGTCATATTATCTAATAAAATGGCAACACTGTTATATAATATTTTATAACAAAAGGAATAAAACTATATGTCTTCTGTTTATTCTAGGGTCAAAACTAGTGGCACATCCTATTACTCACTTAAAATGCAATAGTTCTTTTAACTTAACAATAGCTTTGGAAAAAAATGTCCCAGCCTCTGAAGTAAAACCGAAGTGACAATTATTTAGGAAGCAAATCCCAAGTGCAGAATCTTCTTGTGAAGGAAAATGCCTTGAATCATTTCCAATATTTGGTAGAAGCTGTGAATCTCCTTTGTGAATCTTTAAGAAAAAATCTAATTAAATAGTGAAACAACCAAAACTTAGCAACTTAGGAAAACAAAGATATTTCTTTATAGTGTGTATATGTACTAGATCTTGTGTTGATTTTGTTACTAATGGAGGAGGGACCATAAACACAAGCATTACATGCAAGCTAGAGAAATGCAAACTGGAAGCATCTCGTTCTATAAACTTTGTGGCAAATATTGTCACAGGTGCCAAGAAAGGTGCAAAATTTTCAAATTATCACCTGGTTTGCTTGCAAGAAGAAGCGTCATGCTGCTCATCAGAAATGTTGTGGCACCATGATCCTAACACCTACTCTCTGTGCAAGACAAACCCTTAAACTTTTCCATCTGGGATGGTGCCACGTTTCATTGAGAAGAATCTCTGCCAGTTGAATAGCTGTATGATCGTAAGCCCAAAATAAAGGGATTTTATAGTTCAAATATTACACATCTTAATTTTAAAAACTAGGAATGCATTTTGGTTTCTTTAGGTCAGGTTTTTGTTGGATTTTAGAAAAAAAACCACAACTGAATTAGTGAAGAACTCAATATTCATATCTTCAATCTTAAATTGAATACATACAGGAGTAAAAAGAGAATGGCATTGCCATGTTAGCTTTTTGTACATGAATATCTGCTGACTTACCCTAAATACTCAAGCAGTGGTTAATTAACTCTCCCTACTATTCTTATTTTAGAGCATTAACGGCTCATGTTGAAAGTGTTACTTGTTGCCATTTGCTTATGTGACATTGCTCTTCTGAGCTACTAATACTCATAAAGGACAAAGAAATGCAATGCATTTAGATGTTGAAAAATCTTTAGCATTATGTAATATCCTATTGTATCAATGAGAGTGAATATTTTTTTTAGATTTTTTATTTATTTGACAGAGAGAGACACAGCGAGAGAGGGAACACAAGCAGGGGGGATGGGAGAGGGAGAAGCAGTCTTCCCGCAGAGCAGAGAGCCTGATGCGGGTCTTGATCTCAGGAGCCCGGGATCATGACCTGAGCCGAAGGCAGAAGCTTAATGGCTGAGCCACCCAGGGACCCCAATGAGAGTGGATATTAACAAGAGGCCTAGGTTGCTCCAATAGCAAGCTAGTTAGAAACAAATCTGCAACTTCATTTCACATAATCAGTATGAAACTTCTGTGAATTACTATAAGAAATATCTGCAAGTTAAAATGATATTAGAAAATTTCTGTCCTGATTGCTAGAGGCAGGAGGAATTTGGTGTTTGAAAATCTATATAATCTGGATAGTGGCTGTCTGCCCAAGAGCATTCTAAATTCTGTAAACTTGATTTTGATTTCCATCTCCTGATCCTTCAGTTACACTTTTTCACACATTTCTTAATAGTGGCTAGCTCAATGTCAATACAGCTCCCTTCCTCTCTCATGAAAACCCCTCAAGATACTCTATAGTTTAGGTCTGTGACTTGCCCTCATTTTCTGCATTTTTTGACCTTCTAGTGCTCTTTTATGTAATTCCCACTCTTTGCTCTATTTTATGCTTTTTTCCCTCCAACTGAATATGCAGGACAAAATAAACTAGACATCTGGATGTGTTGGTGCCAATATTTGAGTCTGCTCTGTATCTTAGGATTTAAATTCCATCCACCCAAGTACATAAGTTCCTGGTTTGACTGACATGCTGTTTATATTATGGTTTCCGTATTAAATGTCTATAAATTCTGTATTTTGAAGATGCTGTCATACAACTGTTGCATTAACAGTAAAATAATTTTTTCATCTTTATCTTTCTTTTGTGACCCATTTTTATTTCCACTATTATTTTGTACACACACACACACACACACACACATACATACCCCAAAACACTCTCAGTGGACTAGACATGGAGAAGCCTCCCTTATGATGCAGTACAGAAGAATACAGAAATACTGACCACCATTAAAGAGTAGTTAGGAGCCCTGAATTAATTTGTATGAGTCTTTTGAACCACTAATTTGGAAAAGGACTAGATTATTTTATACTAGCATGTTTCAACTATTTTTGCTTTATATTTGTTGAACATACTCCATTTTCAGTTGCGTTGGTGTTATAAATTGATCCCTGTGGAACCATCTTTTCCAAAGGTAGTGTGCCTTCTTTCAAGCCTAGATTAATGCCACTAAATTTGCCCTTTGACGTTAATAATTAAAAAAGAATAACAACTCCTTGCAGAATTTTTATTCAGTGTAATTTAAGCTTAGTTTCTTTTTCAGTAATAGCTATTGGATAAGATTTACATCAATGATGAAGACCAGTTGGGGTTCCAGGTTCATTTTTGACCTGACAGGAATAATACTAAGTATGTTCCTGTAGTTTCACTGGAATCA
This sequence comes from Halichoerus grypus, assembly GCF_964656455.1. NCBI lineage: Eukaryota > Metazoa > Chordata > Mammalia > Carnivora > Phocidae > Halichoerus > Halichoerus grypus. The sequence goes on from NC_135714.1 coordinate 49,526,904, forward strand.
TCAGGCTCTCTCTGGAAAATCTCTTGATTTTCAGTGAGAATATGTAAATATGAGTATATTTTGTTACATCCAGTCTACAAGTATATATTGTGAATGAGCCATTTTGAATGATACTATGTATGTAAAAAATCAAAACAAACAATATAAGGTAATTTTCTTTAGTTACTATATTAATAGGAAATATAAGACAATTGCAAATAACTATTAAAATTCAAACATAGAAAATGTTCTAAAAATGGTAAAATGTAGGAGTACAGAGAGGGAAGTTTTTTAGTTTGTTATTTTATTTCCACATAATAATACAAGAGTAACCTGAAAATATTTGAGGTTTTGGTATGACAATTTATTTTAAAGACACTTTCTTCAAATTTTACTAAATAACCACATTCTATTTTTTTTTTAAGATTTTTTATTTATTTGATAGAGAGAGACACAGAGAGAGAGGGAACACAAGCAGGGGGAGTGGGAGAGGGAGAAGCAGGCTCCCAGCTGAGCAGGGAGCCCGATGCGGGGCTCGATCCCAGGACCCTGGTATCATGACCTGAGCCAAAGGTAGACGCTTAATGACTGAGCCACCCAGGCGCCCCAATAACCACATTCTTATATTCAAAATATTTTTGGAGAAAAGCTATTTGTAAATTTAGTGCTTCTAATTTGATAGTGTTACAACTGCCACTCCTACTTGATTTTAGCAAATAATGCAAACATTGTAGGAAATCCTGGATACAGGATGTAACTCTTTTAAAAAAAATCTAATATGTGAGCTTTAATCTCCCTGCTAAATTATTATGAATTTATGAAAGTAGAAATCACTGGCATAAATTATTTCACCCCATTGAAAAATAGAATGACTCATTGATAAAATGCTGGGCCATTTGTTTAATTTCAGAAACCCAATAGTATTGAGACTGCTACAGCTACCAGGAAACCAAGAAAATGTTAAAAGCCTGCAGGAGATTCATAGTGGTACTAAAAGTTTTAGGAAATAGAGTCTTAGGGACAGAAATCTGGTTGGAAGAAGGGTTAGTGAATTTACATCGTATCTCATTTATTTAGGAAGCCCATTATTTTTTCTTATTAGAGGGCTGATGGAGAAGATTATGTGTGTGTATGTAGGGGGCATCTTCCTCAAGCCAACCCATGTCATAACCACTGCATGAGATCATTAATTGAATGATTTCACTGTGTTAACCTAATTCCTTTTTTTTTTTTTTTTAAGATTTTATTTATTTATTTGACAGAAAGAGAGAGACATCGAGAGAGGGAACACAAGCAGGGGGAGTGGGAGAGGGAGAAGCAGGCCTCCCACTGAGCAGGGAGCCCGATGCGGGGCCCTGGGATCATGACCTGAGCCGAAGGCAGACACTCAATGACTGAGCCACTGAGGCGCTCCCTGTTAACCTAATTTCTTATGATTAGTTTCTTGAGACATTTTCCATTGGCCTGAACAAATCCTGAAAATACTTGCAGTGGCATTAACTGCCAAAGAATGTTTGTTATAACGTAGCATTTGTTATTCTTCATTAAAAGATACATTTTTCCAGCATGTATACTATCCCTAGACTTTAACATGATCTCTGATAAATGTGACACATTTCCTATATGATTTTGGCAAATTTGCTTTTTAGATGAATTCTGGTGTGGGGCTTGTGTTAGCTTCTAGGTCTGCTGTAACAAAATACCACATTGAGTTGCTTATACAACAGAAATTCTTTTTTTCTCACAATTCTAGAGGCAGGAAGTCCAAGACTCAAGATGTCAGAAGTTTTGGTTCCCTCTGAGACCTTTTTCCTTGGCTTGGAAATGACCAACTTCTCTTCTCTCTGTGTCCCCATGTGACTTGCTCTCTGGCATTTCTCTCTGTACGTCCTAATCTCTTCTTCCTGTAAGCACACCAGTCATACTGGATCAGGGCCCCACTGTAAGAGCTCATTTAGCTGTAATTACCTCTTTAAGGGGCCTGCCTCCAAACACAGTCACCTTGGGACTATAGCCTCAACACAAAGATTTGAGGGGGACACAATTCAGTCCATAAGAGAGAATTCCCGGGGTTTAGATTTGTTGAACAATGAGAAACTCTTTAAAAAATACCCTAAGTAACAAGGAAATAGAATATGTTATGACAGAGTCTCTGTCTGACATGCACACGCTGTTTGTGTCACCTGTCAAGAATGTAGCACCCGCTAGAGTCAAGAATCTGGGAGTCATTCATAACTCTTCACTCTCCTGATATTTAATGAATAACCTGGGAGCATGAAATTTGTTCTCTCTCCTAAATATCTGTGTAACCCATTAACTTTTCTCCAATCTCGGTATTAGTATGTTAATTTACATCTTGGCCAGATTATTATGGAAATTTCCTAATTAGTATTTCTGCCATTCTCCCAATTTTAACTCTTTCCAGTTTATTCCTAACTCAATGTACAGAGTGATCTCTGCGTAAACTCCTCAGTGTTTCCCATTGACCATAGGATTGTATGAAATTCCCTTGATTCTCAGCCGTTTTCCCTACCCCTACATCAATAGGGTAGAGAAAATGGCTTCTCTACCTTTTTCTTGCTCACTTCTTATACTCTGTGCTTCAGCCAAACTCTGCTTGCGTTTCCTGAAAAAGACCATGTTCTTTCTTACCTCTGGTACTTTGTACAAGTTGAAATTTTAGCCTGGAGCCCTTCCTGCCGAGAATCTAATTCATATTTAAGGTCTCAGTTTAGATATCACTTTCTACAGGAAGCCTCTATTGACCTTCAAAGCTGGGTGAGGTGCTCTTTGAAGGTAGTACCAAAACCTCTTTTTTCTATTTAATTAATCCATACTTCTCTCATGATAACATTTCTCTCATTACATTGGAATTACATTTTTATCAGTATGTATCTACTAAAATGTGAGCTCCTTAAGAAAAGGAATCCTGTCTTGCTCACTGCTCTAACGCTAGCACTGGGTGAAGCCTGGCACATGGCAGGCATGCAACAGGACTGAAGTTACCGAATGAATGATAATATAGAATCTCTTCTAACATATATCATATTTTACTGTTAGGCATTAATGGCAGGGTAATTATTCCAAAATTATAAGTTTCCCTTAATTATATTTCTCTTGCTGTCTTCACTATTTTCTTCTGTTTCTATCATTTTCTATTCTGGAGAATTCTTTATATTTTTGATCCCAAGAATCAGGGCATCGCTTATATTTTTTTCACCTTGCGTAATACAAAGAGACACTTGAAAGATGCTGATATATTGTATAAACTGACAACTGGGATGACTTGAAAAACGGACCAAATTAACCGAGAGGAAGAGAGTAAAAGGACAGTGTCAGTGACTCAGGGAATGCTTCAGGGCAGCTGAGGTTGCTGCCATCAAGTTTCTGAGTGATAACAGAGCTGGTAGCTATCATTGTGAGATTGCTTGCAAAAAACAGTAGACTCTGCAGCAATGTATGCATTTTAAGAGAAGAAATGTCCACGCAAACATCAGTGTTGTAAATTGCATGTGGCGATGAATTAGAGCTTTATTCTCCAAACAATGAAACTGAAATGTGATTGAAAGTGAGTGAAGCATGAGAGAGGAGCTCACAGACAAAACACCCCCAGAAAAAAGAATGCTTGTATAATTACTGTGCTAAAAACGTATAATTTCTAAATATACGCTATCAGTTTCACCAGGAATTGGATCCAAGTTTGTAAACATTTAGTCAAGTAATAAACTTCAGAATAAAATTACCCTTTACTTTAGATAGAGGCTTTTACTATATGATTACCATGAGAAATTCTTATTGTCTTTGTTCCTGATGTCTTACATGTGCTTAGTTCTTTAGAAATCTTCATATTACTTTTGTGTCCCTTTATTTTTTTTAAAGATTTATTTATTTATTTGAGAGAGAGGGATTGGGAGGGGTAGAGGGAGAAGGAGATGGAGAGAGAGAATCCTCAAGCAGACTCCCTGCTGAGCTTGGAGGTAGAGGTGGGGCTCGAAGTGCTCGATCCCATAACCCTGAGATCATCACCTGAGCTGAAATCAAGAGTCACTCAACTGACTGAACCACCCAGGCACCCCACTACTGTGTCCCTTTAAGTAAAGTGTATATTGGGCAAATCAAGTGCTCTGTGGACTGTGAGTGAAAGTGTTAGAAAATCTTATTTATAAATCATACTGCTTCTGAGTATAAAGAAATTGCCTTGTTGTCCCTGAGAGGATAGTTTACCTTTTGGACTGTGTGGGACAAAGTAATGCCCTGTTATGGGAATTGTACTCCTAGAAAGGGAAATCTTTGGTAAACAAGTACAGATGACTAGAGAATATATTTGCCTTGTTACAAATATCAGACCAACCATTTCAATCTTTCCTCCAAGAACTAGACCTCCACTAGGAATAGGCTTAAGGTTGTCTTCTGTATATTGCTTTCATGACTACTTTGAAATTGGCAATTAAACACACATTTATTGAGTAATTATGTTGTCTAGGACTGTGCTGGGCAATGGAGATGCAAGAACAAAGATTCTAGACATTATGCTTGCATCAACTTGTTCCCTGCCCCTTGGAATGCTCACAATTCTTTTTCAGTAATGTGATCTTTATAAATTTTAAAATCTCATCATGATAATTCCTTGCCAAAAGACTTCAGTGTTTCTTTTGGCACCTACAATAAACCGAAACTAGAAACCGTGGTCTAAGTTTCTGACGTCCGCCATCTCCTCTTCCCTGACCGTGCTGCTCCCCCTGCCTGAACAGCACACCTTTGGGTCCTGATATGGCTCACTCCCATGAGCACGGCCACCTCCTCAGCAAGGCTTTCCCTGACTGCCATAGTTAACAAACGCTTCCCACTCCAACTCTATCCCCTTACACCACTTAATGGTCTCTATTGCACTTATCACTATCTGAAATATTTGTTTACATTAAGAAAAAGAAAAAAGGAAAACTAAGAAAAGAAAAAAAACATCCCAATAGAATTAAGTTCCATGGAGTAAAGGTTATTTCTGTTAACTGCTGTATTCATATCATATCAAAGCAAATACGTGGCCAGTGGGACACGTTTGGTAAGTACGTGTCACATGTATGAATGAAGTTCTGGAGAGGCCGTGGCAGTCAGCATATGGCGCCACAGTCCTCCATGTTCCAGGAGTTTCTGCACACCTGAAATGAGAAGGCTCAGGAAGTCAATCAAAATGCTTTTGTAAAATATTGTGTCCAGTCTCTCCTTAAATGTATGTTTACAAAATATAATTTGGCACTTAGATGCAGGGAAATATGCAGAATTTCCCCCCGACCAAGTCCTCAATATTGAAACACCTGTCTTACATGCTAATTCTCCCACAAACTGACAGGTCAGACATAGTCCTTAACGTTCTTCTCCTGAAAATGAATATATTCCCAAAAATTTGGCTATGAAATTGATTTTTATTAAAAATTTTGAAAAACATAAAGTGTTGTAAATAGATGGCATATTTACCATTTAAATATTATTTTTATAAAAACATGCATATAGAAAAGTGTGTTTTCATGTATAGAATGTATCTGCAATAGGTGTATGAATTATAAAAGTAGCACCTCTGGCTATCTTACAGCATGGCTAGGTTTCAAGCTTTACAAATGCTTAATACAGTGTGCCAGGAAAGACAGCCACCTTCAAAAAATGGTTTGGACCAAACATACACATGTGTTATGCACTGCATCCTACGCTGTTCAAACTGCTTAAACTGCATCCGTCTTATTTTACAGACTGCACTTGTAAATACGAAGAGTGCTTTGGAATGCTTATTAATAATCTACCAATTTCCTTTTTAGCTTGAGAGACAGTACTCAATATGATAAATTACCTTGTGGTAGAAAATCCATTCCAGAAAAGCCCTCTGAAGTGAATACCTGTTAAACTACAAGATCTTTAAAATGAATACATTTTATAATGAGAAAAAGAAATTGAAAAGTGAAGCACTGAAATGAAATGTCTGATGCTTGAAAGAAAAAATGAAACCGATAACCTATAAAATTTACTTTTTTTAGCCATGCCTCATTAAAAAAAAAAAAAAAAAAAGATGAAGAAGAAGAAGGTGTAGCAGGAGAGGTAACAGGAAATGGCAAATGTCATGCTCAATAAATGTTTTTCTGTATGCAATTATGTTATTTTAATTCATATTAAAATATAGTATTGTAGATTGCTTTAACTTAAATCTGATATTGTAAACGGAGTTTATGGGAAGACATGATTCATAGATGAGAAATTTTTAGTTGTACCACTGGGCCATGTTCAAATTGAATTCTTCCATTTCCCCTCTACCCTTCGGGTTCCTCAGAGCAAATACTGTTGAAGAACATGCCTCAGTAATATTTCCTTAAAAACACAGACCCTTCTGGGTGAAAAACTACATTCTACCTATAACGTGTAAGTAGCTTGCTTCTTTGTAAACCTCTCTCAGTCCTTTCCTTCTCCCTCCCCACACCTAGACAGACTTTTCTCCTGACAAGTTACCTTTAAAGGGACTCAATGACCATTTTCTCAGTCTCAAGTCATATGCAGTGGAGTTTGTCAGAAGGAAGTCGCTCCTGAGCTGCTATAATAAGAGAAGCTCTCCTAAACTTGGAAGTTTGTAACATAAAAGCACTCTAGGAAGAATGAAATGGCAGCTGGGGACAGCACTTTAGGCCCTGGAAGCAATATAGCGCTGTTAGTGGACAGCATTCCTCTTATAGATGTCTATGTGATTTTCTTAGCCAGGGACACATCTGTGGGGCATTATGAATCTGCCAGAAGATTAAAAAATTCATTTACACTTACCGAAATGTCTGAGGGAACTATTTGAAGTGTGAGAGTACTTTGTAGCTTTTATGAGGAGGCCTTTTCGAAAGCAAGAAAAGTCATGTGTTGGAAAGGCCAGTTTTAAATTTAAGCTAAAAAAAAAGAAAAAGGAGTTCTTATTTTAGGACCAGAATAGTAGAGTGAATTTTAAAAAGTGGGAAAAAGAGTAACATTCTTCTATGAGCTAACAAAATGGTTATTAGCATAAAATTATCAATAGACCAAATTTTTTTTAATGTTCCAGCTCATGTTATCACTCATCATTAATTTCTCTCTCCCCATATACATATACGTATACATGTATGTATACATATATGTACACATAACTAAACAGACATATTCTGTGTATACATATATGTATGTATCTGAACTCAGGAATAGTATACATATATGTATACATATATGTACACATAACTACACATATTCTAAAATAGCACAAATGTGAGACATCTGCTCAAATGAATGTAACTATGTAAATGAATTTGTATAGGGCTTTTATAGCTTTCAAAAAATATTTTTAATTTTGAACTTCAAAAAAGATAATACAGGGCAAATATTTTTGTTTTCATGGTATACTATGAAAATCTACAGTCCGTAGCCTGGGAAAACGGAGGTGGAGACAATATGCCTCTCGTTCTCTAAAATTCCGTAGCAATTGAATGTGACGCGTCCGGCTCTGAGTCAACACAGTGCCTAGCACAGAGCAGATGATGATTATTATTTTACATTAAAGAATATTATTTTCAATTTTAAAAATTTCAGATGGTGTGTCAAATTAAAATTATAACATGAAGAATAGCATTTCACAACATTAATTATGTAGTACTAGTGAAACATATAAAAAATGTTGAAAATAAATTTAGATGGCCTGTGACTTTTGATAAGATGTGAAGGGATCTGTCCTGTTCTTGGAGCAAGATAAATAAGCAGCCAACAGATTATTGCTTAGTATGTAATTAGATAATTGGGAATGGACAAGCAGAAGTGGAGGTCACCTGTCCCAATGGTAAGTCCTGATCCCTTGCTCAGTTCCTAGACATGAGCCAATTCTAAGATCTAGAAGTCATGGACTGAACAGCAGTCCCTACTCCCTCCCCAAAATGACCTATGATCATTTATTTGAGTAACCACACACACACACAAAGGGGAATAAAAGATGTTTAGAGGACTCTTGGATACAAGATCTGACTTGACAATGATATTTGAGACCCAAAGTGTTTTCATCTTCCTCCCACCCCCCATTCAGAGGAGGGGATCAGTTAATAAATAGAGCTCAGTTCCATCTCACAGAGGGTCCACTGGACCCACCTTGGCCCAGCCTATGCTCATTTTCTGGTACCTCAATGAATATATTTAGTTATTGGTACAATCCTCACACTTCTTCCTTGACCTGTAGAGTAAGAGCTAGAAGGAAAGAACAGGGGGAATCTCTTGGAACTTACCCTGTCCTCAAGATAGCAAATCAAAATGCCCTGGTCATTCACTAACTGGCAGGGATATGAGGCCAAGTCTGTGGGTCATTTGATGCCCTGCAGCTTCCCCATGGGATCAGATTGCAGCTAGTCTCTAGCTGAGACATTATCCTTATTATGCTTTTTCCTTCTGCTCTATCCACTTCAAGTTCTCCCCTTCCCCTGAGAATACTTTCCTGATAAGTCATTTGAACATTAATCCCTGACGTAGGCTCTTTTTTTAAGATTTATTTATTTATTTGAGAGAGAGAGAGAAAACATGTGGAAGGGCAGAGAGAGAGGGAGAGAGACAAACTTTAGCAGACCCTGTGCTGAGTGTGGAACATGATGCAGGGCTTGATCTCGTGACCCTGAAATCATGACCTGAGTCGAAACCAAGAGTCTGATGCTTAACTGATTAAGCCACCCAGGCACCCCCTGACTTAGGCTCTGTTTATGGATCCAGACCAAGACATTTGAAATAGCACCCTCCTCTCTCTCTCTACACCTTTCGTTTTTCCTCTCATTTTATTTTACTTTTTATATAGCTCAAAACTACTTCACATTATATTACTAATTATTTTTAAATTTATTTAAATGAACTCCCTAATTAGATTCTAAACTATCCTGAGTTCAGATACTTTGTATCACTCACTACTTTAGTTGATAGAACAGGACCTAAGCAATAGTAGATACCAAAAACAAAAACAAAAAAGTCAAATAAATGAACATATGAATAAGTAAATGAACTTGAAATAGTCAATTTTCATTTACCATTTAACATTGTTGTTCTTTGGTAGGTAGTTTGCTGACTTATTCCTAACGGGGATATTCAGTTGCTCAATTTAATATATGCTTTTTACCATATGTGGGGCTTGAACTCACAACCCTGAGATCAAGATCTGAGTTGAGATCAAGAGTTGGACACTTAACTAACTGAGCTACCTAGGCACCTTGCTTTTTTCTATTCTTATTGCATATGTAGATTCAAATAGGATCAAGAGATTAATTTAAATAAAACTAAACTCATAAGGAAGAATTTAGGAGTGTATATGAATATGAATGCAACCTAATTTTATACTTTGATTATTTTTCCATATTTACAAAATGAGTTATTTCCTTTTTATGTTGATAACCTATGTCTTGGATGTTCTAGCCTTACATGCTATGATTTACCTATACTGTGGAACAAAGTGTGTTCCTAATTGCTCCCCACTGGTTAAGAGGTATTTTATAAATGAAACAGTATAATCTTTAATTATCCCAAGATGCTATTAATCTAAAGAATGTCAATCTTTTGTGAATTTAAGCTTCTGAAACTTGGTGTTAGGTGGTGGATATATTTTACTAAACCAAGTAAGTTATAAAACCTCCATAGTTTTTGAAATTGAGCAAATTTTTGAAATCGTTGTAGTCTTTATAGCAATATTAACTTCTATAAAGATTTTCCTTTTTTTTACTTAAACAAATTGATTGAATTATTTCACTACATATTTTATAGTAGCCTTTAAAATATAGTGAGATAAGTTAAAAATATAGTGCATTAAATCAAGACGTTGACATATACTGAGAGAAAACAGACATCAAGTTTCTCTTAATCTGTTGTGCATATTATAAAGCCTAGAGATTTAAAACCTTGATACGATATTATTTGGTAGGAGTTTAGGGACAACAAGAAGAATAAAAACAAGACAGTTCAGTGCTTTTAAAGGTATCATCAAAGAATTAAGTCCAATAGAGGAGGCAATAGGAGAACTGATTGTCATCCCAATGTTGCTATTATCTTACTATGTGATCACTGTTGAGTGAATGACAGTATAAATTACTACTGAGTTTTTACTCTACCCCATGCTTCCCTTTAATCCCATACATGAGCCCATTTAAGTCACCAGGTTACAGTTGCTCACATAGTCATAGTTGCAAAACCAGGAAATAGAAACTATGCATGCTTGACTTTAAGTAACAGAACATGGGTAAACTTAAGAGACCTGGAATAATACTTCCTGGATGGTACAGACTTGAGTGTTTGTATTACCCCAAATTTGTATGTTAAATCCTTGAAATGAGATGGTATTTGGGGGGTGGAGCCTTTGAGAGGTGATTAAAGAGGAAAGCCTTCCTGAATGGGATTAGTGTGCTTAAAAGAGACCCCAGAGAGCTCCCTCGTTCTCTTATTCCAAGTAAGGTTATAGCTAGAAGGGGCCATCTATGAACCTGGAAGTGGGCTCTTACCAAATACTGAATCTACTTTGACCTCGGACTTCCCAACCTTCAGAACTGTGAGAAATAGATTTCTGTTGTTTATTCGGCAGCAGTCTATGGTATTTGTTACAGAAGCCTGAGCACTTAAGACACTGAACGAGTTGCTGCCACACCAGAAGAGGTTAAAGTTCTGGACTGAGTTTTAAACATGACACTGATGGGAAGGGTGTAGTATAGGAAGAGGCTCTGTACTTTAACCCCTCAACTCCTGAATGTTAGCATTCAAGTTTATAGGGTAATAAAACTGCCAGCTAACTTTGAGTATCTGGGAGTTTAAAGAAATTGTACTTTCCAAATTTGTCTGTCAAAACCTGAAAATCTTCAGCCTTGCAGGCATTTACTGTGCCATGTTGGCATGAGAATAAGATAAGATAGATGTTATCAGAGTTGGACATAGAATAATTATATAGTTTAGTTTGCTCAGGACAGTCCTGATTTACATCTGTTTTTCAATAACATTTGTCTCAGACAACATATCCCAGTTTCAAATGATTAACAGGATGATCACTCTAGCTGTAAATGGTGATTAGGGTTTGAAGTCGCCCTACAAGTGTTCTATAGCACTAGATTGGGACACGAATATAGCTGCATTTTACTGTGTCCCAGTCAATTTAAGGAGATATAACAGTTGAAAGAGCCATATGTATGTACACTTCATTTAACTTGGGGCACTTAGATGAATGGAGATGTGCCTATGAGTATATAATAATTTACATTGCAGTAGATACAAATGGTGGCCCAGTAAACAATAATAGCAAGCATTATGATCTTCTCCACCAAAGTCACTGTGGCACCTTGAAATTCCTGGTTAAAAGGAGCTACAGAAAGTTCTAAAACTTGACTGAGTATAACCTGAAATGACTTTATCTGAGATTGAATAAGATTATGTTTTTGGTAATCACTTAGAATGAAAGTTTGAAACTAAGTTCAAGCTAAGTTCAGGTATAATTTTAAAGACGACACATGTAGATTGAGAAATGTGTACCTACTACAAGTGTTTTTCAAACTGTTCTCTGAGAAGTTCTACAGGTCGTCAGAGTGATATTAGGGTCAAAAGGGTATCTTGGGTGAGGGATCTGAGCTCAACACCTCTGCTTCAATCCATTTGACTCTGTTTCCACTGCTTAAAAGTGTTTTAATTGAAGGAAAGATTTTGCTATTAAAATAATGATATTAGAATCACCTTTATTCCTCTTTTTTTTCCTCATAGCCTACATCTGACACATCTGGCTTACTGCTTCTATTTTCAAAAGTCTGATCATTTCCTACTATCCCCACTGTTATAAACCATGTTCAAAACCATTATCATTTCTCACCTGTATTATTGCAATAACCTCCCAACTGGTTCCCTTTTGCTACCCTTGTTACCCAACAGTCTATTCTCAACAGAGCAGCTCACATAATGCTTTTAAAAAGATAAGTAAAATCAGGTCACTTCTGTGCTCATGATTCTTCAATGGTATCCCGATCACTTAGGCCCTACACGACCTGCCCCATATGGTACCTCACATCACAAAGCCTTACACGAGCTGTCCCTCTCTACCTACTATCCCTCTGATCTCATCCCTTTCCAATCTTCTCTTTCTTTCTCTGTTTTGCCTGGCTTTTGGGCATCTTTGCTCTGTGTACAAATACACTAGCTATGATTCCACTTCGTGGGTTTTTGCATTTCCTAATCAATATGACTAGCCTATCCTTTCCCTTGAACAGGCACTAAAAAATAAATTTAATGATCCTAGACCAAATGATTTCTAAGAACATTTTTATGATTTTAGTTCTGTTATTATAAGGAATTCTTGCAATGGAATACCTGGAATTGACTTGGATGTTCTCTCAAAACACTGTAAAGGTGATGAACTCTGTCTCTGTTGCAGTACAAGTGTATCTATTTCTAAAATGTCTATTTGTCTTCTAATAGGGGGACTTGGGACCATTGAGGTCAATGCCAAAAAAGTTACAAATACCATACATTCAACTTCTAATATTTCTAGGATAAGGTTGACACTGCTATCTTATACCATGTAGCAAAGAATTTAAAAATTGCATTTGTTAAAATTTGCAAACCTCCTAATTTTCATCATGATAAATTCAAAGACTCCTGTCTTGTTTTTATTATATCAAATCATTCCTAAGCTCTTCATTATTTAGTTATTGCTTGTAACAGTTTTTTTAAGATCATGCCAAAAAAAAAATCATTGTTCAAAAATGTTAAACAGCCATACATTATTCCTAGAAATAGACACTTGAATGCAAACTAATCAAGAGACCCAGGTTCTAATGACCAAGTCAGTTAACTTTTTGAGGATTCAGTTAATTTCTTTTTTTAAAATATTTTATTTATTTATTTGACAGAGAGAGACAGAGAGAGAGAGAGAAAGGGAACATAAGCAGGGGGAGTGGGAGAGGGAGAAGCAGGCTTCCCACTGAGCAGGGAGCCCGATACGGGGCTTGATCCCAGGACCCTGGGATCATGACCTGAGCCGAAGGCAGATGCTTAACCACTGAGCCACCTGGGTGCCCCTAATTTCTTTTTTATATGTAGTTAGCGTCCACTGCAATAGCTCCCTATGGTCCTCACCACCTGGTATTCACAGCTTTATGTAATCCTGTCCCCTTGATTGTAAGATGGACTTGAATTGACTCATTTCTGATGAATAGAATATAAGGAGAAATGGTGGATAGTCATCTCTGAGATTAGGTTTTGGAAAGTCTATGGCTTCTGTCTTGGGTACTCTCCCTCCCTCTACTATATTACCTGTTCTGGAGGAAGTTAGCTTTCATGTCTTGAGGCAGCCTTTTGGAGGATCCCCCAAACATGAGCTTAGAAGCAGATCTTCTGTTTCTGCCAACAGCTATGTGAGTGAATTTGGACATAAATCATCTGAGGACTAAAAGCTATATGAGTGGCCTCAGAAATGATCCTCCCCAGTTGATCCATGTGATGACAGCAGCCCTGGTTGTCCCATTGTTTGCAGTCTTGTGAGAGATGCCACGGCATAAACACCCAGCTAACCTACTCTTCTATCTTTAACCCTTAGCAACTATGAGATAATAAATGTATATTATTGTATCATATCCTAGGAATATACTATCTAGGGGGTATGTTATCTAAGGAGAATATTATTATGACTATAAAGTTCTTTCTTCTGTCTCTTAAATCCTTCCCTGCTTTTCTAGTTATGATCAGACTATAGTATAAGAATTGTCATTTTTACCAAAGAGTGAAAATAGTGAACTTGAGAAGAAATGAGATTTTGCATTGTGTTAAATGTCCAGTTGTGTACATCAAATGTGTTTAATGTACATTGATTTTGTCCTAAAACTCTAGTGTTTTAAAGCAAATTTCCTAAGTCATTTGCCCAACTTTAATCTAAAGTGATAAAATTAAGGCAACCAAGGCAGTGACTGCTTTAGCCCTCTTGCTTAAGGAAGGTCATCTAGAGGAGACTTAATTCTGTTCAGATCTGTCCTGCCTCAAAAGGACAGCAGTAGACAGGGTGGCCAGAAGGCAGCCGCCTTGATCTTCATGACTCCTGTCCTTACATTCCAAGCTTATACCGATGCCCTTTGAAATAACATATTTTGATCCTTCTGGTCCATCCACATTGCTATGGTTTTAATTGGTCAAAGTCCATGATATCAGTCCATCACTCATGCCCTTGCTATATTATGGCTCTTGTACCAGGAACCTCTAGCATCCCTGATCCTTTTATTTGTATGAAAGAAGAAATCTTTCAACATTATTTATATAACTAGCACCTCCACAGCTCAAAGCAGTAGCCTGCAGCCTCAGCTTCCTCCAATCATTCACAGCCTTTATAGGGGCTTCAGTATTTTTATCTCAGCTGCTTTCTTGTAGCTAAACTTCAATGTGCATTTATATATAAAGAAACATGCAGACAAATATATATGGTCATATACAATAAATATATTTTTTCTTTTTTTCCAGCTAAAAGCAGTGTAACAATTATTACAGTTAATAAAATAGGTACAAAAATAATTATACTTTTACTGTGTAATAGATTCCACCATATATTAAAATGTACATAAGAAATACCTTAATCATAGACTAAAATGAATCAATCTGTTTTTATGTCCCCATTAAAATAGGTAATGGAAATTTGCCTATTGACACACACACATGCACACACACATGCATGCACACGTATACAAAATTTTCTCCTTAGAGTACATACAGCAACAACATGCTGCTATTTCTTCAGGTATTTTCATAAGGAAATTATCTTTAGAGTTCTCAGATAATTGTCCCCAAGTGCACTTCTTGAATTATTTTTAGTTAGGTGTTGACATATATACTAATAATTCTCAGGTTGCATATGTTTTGGAAAATGCTGGGTTAAAGTGAAATATATTTTGTTACCTCAGGAAATATTAGACTTTAATAGACATATGTATTATAGATATGCAACAGGGGACTGTAGGATGCAACATGCCTCAAAAGAACTGAGGAAGAATTATTTTATTTTATTTTATTTTTTTAAAGATTTTATTTATTTATTTGTTAGAGAGAGAGAGAGTACAAGCAGGGGGAGGGGCAGAGGCAGAGGGAGAAGCAGACTCCATGCTGAGCAGGGAGCCCGATGTGGGACTCGATCCCAGGACCCTGGGATCATGACCCGAGCTGAAGGCAGCCGCTTAACCGACTGAGCCACCCAGGCGTCCGAGGAAGAATTATTTTAGATAATGAAACATATTTGGGGAAAGAAAAAGAAGAAAGGAGAAAGAAATAAAGAGAAAGGCAGGAAGGAAGGAGAGAAGGAAGGAAGAGAGAAAGATAGGGGGACATATATTACTTTTCTAATGGGTTAAAAAACAGAAAAAAGAGGGGCACCTGGGTGGCTCAGTCGGTTAAACATCTACCTCCAGCTCAGGTCATGATCCCAGGGTCCTGGAATCAAGCCCTGCATCGGGCTCCCTGCTCAGTGGGGAGTCTGCTTCTCCTTCTCCCACTCCCCCTGCTTGTGCACTCTCTGTCTCTCTCAAATAAATAAATAAATAAAATCTTAAAAAAAAAAAGACAGAAAAAAGATTAGATAATTCACTGGCTGGAATCCACCTAACATGTTATTGAACTTTTACATATGTTGTAACTATTACATTGGAAGTGGCCCTAGAGATAGCTATTAATGAGAGAAAAAAGAGAGGGTTTGAGAGAGAGGAAGTGAAAGATAGACTAGTTGGATGAATCATTTATGAGAACTAGAAAACCATTAGAGAAGATATTTAGCTTGGTGATAGGAATCATTTAACTATCCAGCAATAGAGGTCAGACTTGGGTGAGGCATAAATGAGCATCTATTCATCAGTTGCGTTAGAATGGAGGCAAGGTGGTGAAAAACACATATCCTCTACTTAGTCATTTTACTTAGATTCTTTTAAATAACATCATTCTTGTCTTACAAAAATGAAGCCATGACCTATTAGAATACTTCCTTCTATTAAAAGGTTTACCACATAAAAAATCCCCTTGATGATGTAAGATCCCTGATGAATAAATAGGTTGTTGTGGGTGAATATTGATAGGTACACAAATTATGATCAGTAAATAGTTGTTTGATAATAACAACTAGAATCCTGGAAGTGTCCTTATATTTCTTTCTCTGTTGATCTTATCTCTTAACTATTTCTCCAGTCTTAGCACTATTTCCATTGGCCAGTCTAGTATAACCCTTATTGCCTTCCTCAACTTTTGTCGCTGTCACATTTTTCTGCATGCAGCTTTATCCTTCCACATCCCTTTTCTACTTTCTCACCAGAATTTTTTTTTTTCCTGAATTGAAATCTGATCATGTTGCTCCAGGGCTTATCTGCACTGGCTCTCAGTTACCCACAGGGAAAAGTCTTAACTAGTGTGTGTGTGTGTGTGTGTGTGTGTGTGTGTATGTATTTATTATTATTTATAATTATGTATTATATATGTGATTATATATATTATTTATAATATAATATTATTGTGATAGTTCAGTTATTTCATGATTTTATGCTTTTGTACCTGCTCTTCACTCACCTAAAATGCCTTGTCCAGTTCTGTACACTTGACAGGGTTCCTAGAACTACTTAAAAAAACCAAAAACAAACAAAAAAAAAACCCCAAGATTTCTAAAAACATAATGTGGACAAGCTCTTTAAGATGTACATTTTAACCTTTTTTAACAGGCTTGTTTTTCACATGAGCCCTTATTTAAATTCTTAAAGACATTTTCATTTTCTTTTTTGTTCTTTGGAAAAACTTTTAAATCATCTCAATAAACTTAAAGTTAAATAGTCCTTATGAATCTAGGAAATAAAGAGAAAATATTATTAACCAGTTCTCCCACCTCAGAGACATGGGAGACTTAGGAGAGAGCAAGTACTACAAGGGTTTAATGAAGATATGAAATATGAGATACCTAGTTAAGTAGCTCTTAATAATAATTTTGACTAACATAGTAGGTTACCAATTGGTATTTTATTGTGCTATAAATCTTGCAACCACTTTCCTGCTTAAATATTAAAGCAATTTAAACTATTTGCTGAAAGGGCTTTCCAGATCTGAAGCTACACAAAGCAGTTACTCTCATCAATCAGAAAAAAACCAAAAACCAAACAAACGATGACTTTTATAGTTGGAAAAATTACTCCTGACACCTCACTTTCCTGTTCAGTTAGCACAGCATAGATCCATCTTTTTTTCCTGAGCTGATTAAAATAAATGTGCACATAGTATTCTTGAATGAATTAATCAAGAAGAGGGGTAATAGTACATGAAGAGAGATTATTTGGTATTGTAAGACTGTCAGCCACCTCGAGGCATTACAAAGACTCTACATAATATTGAGTGAATGATAATCCTCAATTACGTTAATCCAAAGATACAATCAATCTATAGGCAGCAGCTCCCTTTATGATTTTCTTATTTAGACAAGAGCACTGGTTTTTATTTTGATGTCTTTATTTGGCCTATTTTTTCTAAAATGGGACATCTCTCATAGATACATTTCCATGCACTTCCCTTCACAATTACAGAGAAACAATAGATGCTGTTTTTATGTATGTTAAAAGTTTGATTGGACCTGAGTGGGCTAAAAAAACAAAAAAACAAAAAAACAACAACAACCAAAAAACCAAAACCCTGTGCTCTTTTCCATGGGAACTGCCATTTTCCAGTGATTCACCAGAATGATTAACACAAAGGGAAAGAAAAGAAGCACCCATTAAATGTAGTTTATGTCTTTTAGAAAACATAGAATTGTTTGTTTAGCCACATACACGTGGGTCTACCAGCAAGGTGACACCACCACATCGAGGTAATGGGCATTGTTCTAAAAGGAGTGCCCCACAAATGTTACCATGATGAAAATGGAAGAGGCCACTATGTTTTGTAAGCATGCTGTTGAATTGTTGTAAACAAACAAGGGCAAGATTCTTGCCAAGACAGTTAATGTATGTATTGAGCATACACACTATAAGAGCCGTGATAGCTTCCTTAATTCAATAGGGAAAAATGATCAAAAAAGAAGGAAGCCAAAGAGAAAGATTCCTGGGTTCACTTGAAGCACCAACCTGCTTCACCCAGAGAAGCACACTTTGTGAGAACCAATGGAAAGGAGCCTGAGCTGTGGGACCCTATTCCCTATGAATTCATTGCATAATTCATTGTATAAAATCAAACAAAAAATGAGATTGTAAAAGTTAGGCCTTTGTTTTTTTATCTAAATTGTATAGAAATCTTGTGTCCCCTCCCCAGATGAGCATTTAAAGCAAACTTTAATTTTGTCCTAACTCCTTGGGTCATGCCTTTACTATTAAAATTTCATGTTTCTCTTGCTGGGAAAAAAACAAAAAGTTTGACCAAATCTCTGCTCTGCATACGAGAATATGATTCAAGTATTCTGCTATCTGTCTGCTGAACAGGTCACCATGAAAATAGAGTGTGTTGAATGGGGCAGATATGGCTTTCTTCAAATCTTTTTGTTCTCCCAAATTAATTGAAAACCTCCCTTTTGGGTCAAATCTGTTTATTTCTTTTTCTCATTTTTTTCATTAATTTTTATTAACATCATTTTTACTCATTAATCTCTCCTCTCCTGATTTTTCTTTAGGTTAGCTCAATTCCACTCCTTTATTTAATTACCCGCTCCTGGAGGTGAGGAAAAGATAAGCAAACCTAGTTGGAAAGGATTAAAAAGATAAACTGGAGGGCTGGGGGCAGGGCTAGAGAGGTAAGAAGTATAGTGGGGGCCAAATTGTAGAGATACAGTTATTTTTTTTTTTTTCTTTCTGAAGGAAACAAAAAATTTAACTCACCAATTTAATAACTTGTTCTTTCCTCTGCCTGGTACACTCTTCTAGATCAATGCCTACTTAGCTCGTTCGTATAAATTAGCACTCAGCTCATGTATCATTTCCTTTGAGAGGATTTTCTTAATCTCCCAGCAGAAAATACTGCTACCTCATCAATTACCTCACATCACCATGTTTTAATTTCTGTTGCATGTCACCTATAACTATCTGAATATATTTTATTTTATTACATGTTGATTGTCTCCTTCAAATAAAAAAGTCTCCGCCATGTGGACAAGGTTCTTGTTTTTCTTTAAATTCTGTATCCCTAGTATTCAAAGAAAAGACATATTTAAAAAAAAAAAATTCTATAAAGGTATTCTTTTCTCTTTGTAGAAGGTTATAATTTAATTTGAGAGCGGAATAACTAGAAACAGACTGAATGGTAAAATATACGTTGTGAATGATGAGTTCAGGTTCAATGATGAGAGAAATCAATATGGCTAAAAACATGTGGGGAAGACTCCATAGAGGATCTGAGCTTCAAAATGGCCTCTGCAGGACAGGCAAAGAGAAGAAAGGGCCTTCTGAGGGAGGAGAACAGCGTGCATGGAGATGTGGGGGTAAGAGAATTAGCCTTAATGCCTTAATGCTTAATTCCACATCACCTGTTTCTAATTTTACTCATGTGAGACTGTCATTTGAAATTACCCTTCTGAATTTTTTAAAACACGAAGCCCGATATTTAACACCCCGCGGCTTCCTGGAGGAACTGGATGTAAAGGCATCACTTGTCTTTGTGCTCAAGTGTAGCACTCAATAAGCTTCTGTTCAATGAAGTGCTGTCTTTCTGACAAGACAGATGAGGCGGTGACATTGTGATCAGCAGTTGTAGACTGTGCAGGCTGTGGCTTTCACAGCAGGGATTTGTCAGGCTAGTCTGGATTTCATTTGGGAAACCTTAAGCACGTTTTCATGAGGATGTCCACATAAGGTCGCCTGCGAGTTTCTCACTCTTGCCGTAGGCCAGCACATACACATTGTCTTCTCTCACCTTTTGATTTAGAAGCTGACTGTCAATTCTTCACTCTCCATCTGATAAAAACTCTGCCTAAAGATCATTTTATTCCATGGAGTATTTAGTTAGTTGAAGGGAGGCAGCTAAATTTGAAATTTTTAATATTGGGGATGGGGCGGGGAGTGGTGTAGCTGAATTTTTCTTGTGACTACCTTTGACTTGTGTGTTGGTGACTTTGTGTGGATGTGTGTGTGTTGTGTGTGTGTGTGTTTCCACTCTCTTCTTCCTTTTCTTTTATTGCCATACTGACAGGAATCTGTGCCCTTCTGGATTGCACAGTGTTGAAATAGAAAACAATCCATTTTGAAATGGTTTTCAAGAATAATTGACTGACAGGAAACACAAGCAAGAAAGAAAAAGGGAATACAGAGGGTAAATAACTAGAAATCTGAGTGCTATGAACATTAAAAATATTGTGATACATCGACAAGAAGGCTTTGACTTACTGAATAACAAGGAAACCCTTAATTGGAGGCATCATTTTCTTTTTTTTGCTTTTTCAAATTTTTATTTAAATTCCAGTTAGTTAACATATAGTGTGGTATTCATTTCAGGAGTAGAATTTAGTGATTCATCACTTACATATAACACCCAGTGCTCAATCACAAGTGCCCTCCTTAATTCCCATCACCCATTTAACCCATCCCCCACCACCTCCCTTCCAGCAGCCCTCTGTCTTTTCTCTGTAGTTAAGATTCTCTTGACTATAGAGTTTCCCTCCCTCTCTCTTCCTATATATTCATCTGTTTTGTTTCTTAAATTCCACATATGGGTGAAATCATATGATATTTGTCTTTCTCTGACTGACTTATTTCAATTAGCATAATACACTCTAGCTCCATCCACATCAATGCAAATGCAAAGATTTAATTATTTTTGATGATTGAATAATATTCCATTCTGTATGTATGTATATGTATATATATATATATATATATATATATATATATATATATGCACATATATACCACCTCTTCTTTATCCGTTCATCAGTCAATGGACATTTGGGCTCTTTCCATAGTTTGGCTATTGTGGATAATGCTGCTATAAACACTGGGGTGCATGTACCCCTTCAAATCTGTATTTTTGTATCCTTTGGGTAAATATCTAGCAGTTCAAATGCTGGGTTGTAGGGTAGTTCTATTTTTAACTTTTTGAGGAACCTCCATACTGTCTTCCAGAGTGGCTGCACCAGTTTGCATTCCCACCAACAGTGTAAGAGGGTTCTCCTTTCTCCGCATCCTCACCAAGATCTATTGCTTCCTGTGTTGTTAGTTTTAGCCATTCTGACAGGTGTGAGGTGGTATCTCATTGTGGTTTTAATTGCGTTTCCCTTACAATGAGTGATGTTGAGCATCTTTTCATGTGTCTATTAGCCATCTGGATGTCTTCTTTGGCAAAATGTCTATTCATATCTTCTGCCCATTTCTTAACTGGATTATTGGTTTTTTTAGGTGTTGAGTTTGATAAGTTCTTTATACATTTTGTATACTAACCCTTTATCAGATGTGTCATTTGCAAATATCTTCTCCCATCCCATAGGCTGCATTTTAGTTTGGTTAATTGTTTCCTGAGCTATGCAGAATTTATCTTGAAGTCCCAATAGTTCATTTTTGCCTTTGTTTCTCTTGCCTCCAAAGACGTGTCTAGGAGGAAGTTGCTAAGGAGGCATCATTTTCTTGATTTCTAGTAAGGCCATATCTACAACCAAAGACTAGAGTTGACATAGGGAAGCTGAGGACACCATATATATATTCAGAATAGATAGTCTTACTAGTGGAAGTTTCTATAGTCATGAATGATACTTCTTAGGATCATTTGTTACTTCCATGAAAATTTTGTAAAACACTGCTATCAGGTATAATGATATACTAAATATTAGGTTAACAGTTACTTAAAAGCTTTCCCCAATGTATATATAATCTTATGTATGTTTAAGTACATGTTATTGTGGCATATTTCTATAAATGTACCATGGAGTGGTAATTAAATGCAGCTGTCACCCAATGTAAGTGGTTACTATCTCTGAGGAATACTGGAGGACATTAGAAAAAAATAGAAATAGAAATAATAAGTAAAATTTTAAGCTTATTAGAGATATTTTCCTTTAAAAGAAGATGTTGTACAAAAAGTTAACTTAAGCAATGATATTTTGGGTTTGCTTTAAATGTGAATGATAAAGCAGGACAAAGCAAATAACCGAACTAATGCTCTTGGTTTAATAAGTTCATAATTTGGAAATATGTCAATATTGCATTAAAAATATATCCCATTTTGGGTGAATATTTAAAGAAATTATAGAAGAGTTAGTTAACTATAAAATTTTAGAAAGTCAACCATAAATGATTCGTATTTACTTTGAAATGTTATATAATTATTTCAAATCTACTGGACTTGATAAAATATAGAAAATAGAAATACTAAAAGGATTTCCAAGATTCAGACAACCTTATCTTCCAAATTGTGATAAAAGATTTATAGGAGAGAAAGTACAGAACTGTACTTAATTGTCTACTTGTTTATGCATTTATTCAATCCTTCATTCATTTATAATTTCATTATACTTGTTTACAGACCATTTGGTTAGCTGATTGAATTAATTAGTTTATTTAGTCTAAGTTAGGAATTTCCTAACTGCTCCTGGCTGAATTTTGGCCAAAAATTTCTGTCTTACTTTATAAAAGAGGTCATATAGAGGAAAATGTATTGTCTGGGTAGGGTCATGTGGTTGTTACTAGTTTGGACTCATTTAAATGCTAAATTGAAAGAAACAATCTACATTAGTCTTTTGTGACTTCAGTTTCACTTTCTGAATGTTCACTCCCCATTCATCCATATTAATTACCTTCATTTACTGATGCGTTTGTGTTCTCAAGCTCATTTTTTCTGTTGTTCTTTTGTCACCTTATGTAAGGCAAGTATTTAACAATACCTGTAGTTTTAGAATGCAGTAACTTTCCCTGTTTAAAGAAAGTCAAGTTTTAAGCAGCTGAAGGGTATAGAATTTAGGGAGGTAGGGTGTGACATTTAAAGAGTGTCTACTTCACAGAGGAAAATATGAAAGGAAAAAAGAAAATAAACATTTATTAAATTCTATTATGTGCCGGTTACCCTGCACATACATGTATACATTTTATCTTATTTAATGCTCAAAATAATCTCATGAACTGGGACTTATTATCATATTATAAGTAATATATATTTTTGGTAATGAGCTCTAAAAGTTACCCATTTGGTATGGTTGCCAAGTATCTGACTGCCCATTATAAGAGATTCGGATTCCATTAACACAGAGTTCCTCTATGGTAATGTAGGCTACTATGTGAACAGGTGTCATATGATCCTCTTTATGTTACTCTATGTTAACTGACAATTGGGGAATTGGCACAAGAATGCTGATACTCTGGCTATAACTGCGAATAATAAACTATCCTTTCTCTCTGACTCAGGAGTATTACATATCTTCTACTAGCATTTGTGAGACTGTGGAAAGCTAACTTGTTAGGTTTGAAATAGAGTAAAATCTTAGACCCTTTATGTTCTTGATAATGATGTCAAGATTTAATTGGTAGTTTTATTTCTTAATGGTACATGAAATAATGGTATGTTTAAAAATTAATGGCTTCTTAAGATTCAGTGGCATACTGTATCTGAATAATTGCCTACATTTATAAAGTATAGAATCAATAGATTTCTAAGAATCTCATCAAGCCCTCAAGTTCTTATAGCATGGAGCTGACCAGAACATGGCAGCATCCCAATATTTTCACCTAAAATTAGAGCTAGAGGGAAGCCCTCACTTTAGCTTTGATCAAGACCTCTACTCACCCTTTTTGGAGCTCTGTTTCGGAAAACATTGGATCCTGGTCCACCTAATCAATGCATACTTTTATTCTCACATTCCATTCCCATCTTGTAAATCGTCTCCCGGAATACTTCCTTGGAGGAGACATGTTTGACAAGGCTGGCTTCAGGAAGTTTTGGCTATAACACCATCTTCCTTTTATCTTTTTAAAAATAAATCAGCAAGCCATTTATTACTTTAGTGTGAGGCATAACTGTGAAAGGGTCAAGATTCTTCTGCCCTAGAGTTATACATTATCTCCCTGTAGACAGGCGGTATGGGAAGACAAATCACCATTACAAGATTTTGTGGTAGGTGCTGCTTAGAGTAGATAATATTAATGTTATTCTCTTGTTTACTAGCATCTGATTGAAAAAAAAAAAAAAAAAAAGAAAGTTACAAAAACCACTGATATGCCTGCCTGGGACATGGCCCAGTATATCATTTCCCATGTTGGTGGAAGGCTAACTGGATGGTTTCATTCTTCAGGATAATTGTTTAGCTTTGGATATAAGAAAAAATTCTAGCTATTGAGATATGAGAGGAAGTAGACTGAGGGTTTCTGCCAAGGAGACACATTTTCTACGAACATTGTTTTGAGTGGACATTTGAAGATGGCAGAAACGTAGCTGTCTTCAACCAGATGCAGAACTAGCTTATGTAGACAAGGCCAAAGTACTGAGAGTCACCAAGGCAAAAGATTAAATCTCCAAAATCACCAAACTCCACTTCCGTCACTCTACTGTAGTCAGCAGATAACTTTTCTGGGCTCACATTTTGCATGTCTCTTTTTTGCCCTCCTTCCTTAGCAGGAGTTAAGGGCGTAGTGCGGTGGAGGAGGTAGGACCAGAAGGCAGCACCACATGGGCTCTCAGTCACTTCTGATCGCAGCCCTTCTCATTAATTGTCAGCCTTCTTTAATTCTTCCCTAGCTAAGAAGAGGGAAATCATCTTCCTTAAATCATGTTCAATTAATAGCTGGCCTTTTTCTCCCTTTCTTTCTGACACCAGGCATAGAAGTCTTTTAATATTGGAGATGACAGTGTTCTTTTTCTCTGACGTCCTCATGTGGGACAGGGAAAGAGTATTCAGCAGAAATGAAAATAAGCCAGTCTTTGATATAACCAGTTCCTAACCACAAATGAATACTCCATGCATCATATTTCTATGCATGTAATTAGCCAGCATATGTTTTTATTATGTATAGCCTTTTAATCATGACTTCCCTAAACAAAATATGGTTTCATACATTACTTATGGTTTTATGTAATTTCTGTTAGTTCTTATGTTTTATCATTTTCTTTACTTTTAAATAGTAATTTTTATATTTGTTTTATGATAGTTGACTGAGAGTTCCAGTACATCAGATATTGAAACTCATTTAAGAGACCATCACTCTTAATGGCATTATTATCTGATTAAGGTTTTTTTCCTGTTTTGCACTTTAATATTTGCTCTTATTGATAATCAGAGAAGCACTTATATGTAAAAAATAACTTTCCCATTTCAGCTATCTTAGGTGCATTGTTCTGTAGGACATAATTCTCTTTCATAATCACAAAAGTGCCTCAAAAGATAGTTTTGTACTATTTCTTTTGAAAGAGTCTTCTGAAACGTAATATTTTTATGACCACATATAATTTCCTGAAGCCTTTTCATCAAAGGCCAAGTGCTAGCTTTTATCTCACTCATTTGATACAATTTTTCACATTTTATGTCACAGGTTTTAATTTTCTTTCAGCAAACTTTATTTTTAAACTTCAAATGGTAGTAGAATTCTATGTAGCTTCCAAACCACTGATCGGGCTATTATAAGCAAGACCTTGTTCTGCATCATGAGCCCCTCTGTTACTTTCCTTCACACTTGCCACAGTTACAAATGGAAGAAGGGTTAAGGTCAGATCATTTCAGTCACTTTGAGTATGAATGAATAGTGACCTCTGCAAGGTAGAGCCAAAGCTTGGAATTTGAGTATGGCAACAAATGCAGGGACCTGTTAATTCTAAGGATGCCCACCAGAATATGAGCCAGAATATGTTAAATATTGGAGATCAGTATATAGGCAGGCAAGATTCAAATAGACTTGGAAATATGTTTGAACCAAGTTCCAGATCCAAGAAGCTGTCACCATTATTTTTTAACATGGTCTGTAACATCCTGCCAATGTAATAAGATTGTGCACAATAAACGGTAAAAAAAAAAATCATTATTTACAAATGATACAGCATTATATTTGTTAGAAACTGCATCTCAGTTGAGCCTGAGTTGAAAAACAGTGGCTTACACAAAATGAGAATTTATTATTATTGTTATTATTTCTGTACATAAAAGAATACTGGAGGTAGGAAATTCAGTACTGGTTCGAGTTTCCTGACATCACTGGAGAATAAATCTTCTAGTTTTTGTTCGATCTTCTTTAGAGCATGATTATTCTTCATGCTTTAAGATAGCTACTGGACCTAGTCATCATTATCTAGCTTGGGCAAGAGGGATCAGGACAAAGGTAAAGAAAAAAAAAGATCATGGCTTGGTGAGTCTTCCTGCTATTTAAATATTTTTTTCCAGAAAGTCCATTTAAGAATTTCCATTTACACAGACTATATCCCATGATCATCCTACTCTCTAAGTGAGATTGGAAGACAGTTTTAAAATCTTCATTGATACATCAAATAAAATCAGGGATCTCTTAATAAAGGAGATGAGAAGGACCATTGGGTAGGACAAAGTAGTCTCTGCCACAATTAAATATTAAAAAACTAAAGAGAAGCAGCAGAAAATTCCTGTAAATAATGAGAACATTTAATATATTGGTTACGTTTAAGATAGATACACACAATCTAAGGGCATTTTTTAAAGATTTATTTATTTATTTTAGAAAAAGAGAGAGAGAGTGAGAAAGAGTGTGAGCAGTGGGAAGCAGAGGGAGAGGGAGAGGGAGAGAGAGTCTCAAGTAGACTCCCCGCTGAGTGCAGAGCCAGACTCAGGGCTCGATCTCATGACCCTGAGATCATGACCTGAACCAAAACCAAGAGTCGGACGCTCTACCAACCGAGCCACCCAGGTGCCCCTAAATGCATTTTTATTATGCCAGCTATACTCAGAAGGTAAATTGTAGAAACAATAGCAAACGCTACCAACAATAAACCATAAATACTTAGAAATCATTCTAAAAAGAAATATGTGACACTTAGTTGAAGTTCTTCACACAACTCTATTGAGAAATGTAAAGAAAGTTTAAACAGCATAAGACACATGCTGTATCTTTCAGTCGATACCTTCAATGCCATCCCGATCAAAATTCCGATGATATTTTTCAAAGTGCTGGAACAAACAACCCTAAAATTTGTATGGAATCAGAAAAGACCCTGAATCGCCAAGGAAATGTAGAAAAAGAAAAACAAAGCTGGGGGCGTCACGTTGCCCGATTTCAAGCTATATTACAAAGCAGTGATCACCAAGACAGCATGGTACTGGCACAAAAACAGACATATAGACCAATGGAACAGAAGAGAGAGCCCAGATGTGGACCCTCAACTCTATGGTCAAATAATCTTTGACAAAGCAGGAAAAAATATGCAATGGAAAAAAGACAGTCTCTTCAATAAATGGTGCTGGGAAAATTGGACAGCTATATACAGAAGAATGAAACTTGACCATTCTCTAACACCATACACAAAGATAAACTCAAAATGGATGAAAGACCTCAATGTGAGACAAGAATCCATCAAAATCCTAAAGGAGAACATAGGCAGTAATCTCTTTAACATCAGCCACAGTAACTTCTTTCAAGCTACATCTCCATAGGCTAGTGAAGCAAAAGCAAAAATGAACTTTTGGGACTTCATCAAGATAAAAAGCTTCTGCACAGCAAAGGAAACAGTCAACAAAACAAAGAGGCAACCCACAGAATGGGAGAAGATATTCGCAAATGACACTACAGATAAAGGGCTGGTATCCAAGATCTATAAAGAACTTCTCAAACTCAACACCCAAAAAACAAATAATCAAAATAATCAAGTCAAGAAATGGGCAGAAGACATGAACAGACACTTCTCAAAAGAAGACATACAAATGGCTAACAGACACATAAAATATAAAATGATTTAAAAAAAAAACAATTAACTCCAAATGCATTGGTTCAGTTGTAAAGCCAATGAAATGCCATTTTTTCCCCCTCTTCAACTCTATTCTCAAAATCACCAAAACAAATAATAAGGGCAGAATGTTAAGATGTTTTTAAATGTTACAAGGATAGATTTGCCCTACCAGGTATAAAAATGTGTTATGTTATAAAAACAAAATAATACAATTATGAAAATAGCATAAAACTGAGCAAGGATTAGAAGCTAGATCAATAGAAAAGACCAAACTGTCACGAAACAAAATACAATATATATGTATATTGTATTTATTATATTCTTAGTATATAATAAAGACATTACACACTATAGGAAAGAAGTAAAAGTTTCTGCAAATGTATAGAAAAGTGGTCTTAAAAATAAATAATCAAGGGGTGTCTGGGTGGCACAGTCGGTTGAGTGTCCAACTCCTGGTTTTAGCTCAGGTCGTGATCTCAGGGTCATGACATTGAGCCCTGAGATGGGCTCCCTGCTCAGCATGGAGTTTGCTTAAAATTCTCACTGCTTCGCCCTCTGCCCCTCCCCCCACAGCACACGCACGCGCGGGCTCTCTCTCTCTCTCTCTCTCTGGAATAAATAAATAAATCTTTAAAAAAAAGTAATCAGCATTAAGGAGGGCATGTGATGTGACGAGCACTGGGTATTATATGCATTACTGCATTATATGAATTACCGAACTCTACATCTGAAACTAATGATGTTCTATATGTTGCCTAATTGAATTTAAATAAAAAAATTAATAATAATCAAGTTTGACCATTGTTATATCCAAAACACTCAAATCCCAGGTGAATTAAACTATTGAAAGTAAAATACACAAACAACAAATGAATTTGAAAATCTGGAAAACACGAGGATGTAGCTGATGTCAAAAAAAAAAAAAAAAAAAAAAAAAAAGCTTTCTGAGCCTTCTACCTGAAAATTATAAGGAAAAGACTGGATAAATTTGCCAGATTAAAATTTTAAAAATTTTCTCCATGTTAAAATACCATAGAAAATACCTGAACATTCAGAAACATATTTAAAATAAAAGTGACAAAGAAAGTGGACATAGAGACATGACTGAAGTTTAGTCCCTGGGCATTAGAGTACATGTCACAAAAATGGTTAACTGGGAAGTATTCTGTTGATAGTATAGTATAACTAAGCACTAAGATGCAAAAAAGCTGTAATTTCAATTTACGCAGGACTTACAACTGGCAGGTTTTTACACCATATTGATAGGTTTTTCTCAAGGTAGACCTATCTCTAACATGTGCACAATTTCATCACTGTGAGTTATGTTAAATCATAACCAATCATAAGTTTTGCCCACTAGCATATGCCCTGATGTACATATAAAACATAGGGTATACAAACTTGCTTATCTACTTTATAACCTCTCAAGTTTTGTTACTCTGTTCTTCCCAATAGTGTACTTCGGCTTAATATAATTTACTGCTTTGCAGCCATCCAGGAGATTTCTATAGTTCTCATGCTTCTATTTATTCTTAAAGTGCCTACGTGAATATATTTTATTTCAACAGCTATAAAGTGTCTGCTAGCTACTTAGAAATCATTACATTTTGGAAAAGAAAACCACCTTTAAATCAAATTGAATATGCATGGATTTTCCAAAGGTCTGACCTTACTTAAACAAATGTTACCTTACAAAGCAATTGATTTCAAGGAGGATCAATTATGATAAAAATCACTAACTCCAAAAGAGAAGACTTGTCTTTGGAAATGAACATGAAATGATTTCTTTGAATTCTAATACTATGTATGCCATTAGAAAAATGAAATGCCTTTACCACAGAGAAGATACAGAAATATATATGAGAGAATTGATTAGGTAATAATTGGTTTCTTGCTCTTTAACTTCATTATTATTATTCATGGAATAAATAGATCTTATGTGCCAGTGCTAGGTCTTTCTCTAAATTTTATAAACCATTTTAAAGGAATAACTGCCTTTATTCTTAGGGAGAAAATTTAATAAGACTTGTCTTGACTCAAAAAATAATTGGTTTATCTTGGTTAATGTTAATTCAAGACCTAAACTGATTACTTTGCTGGATATATTATCTTTGAACATATGAGGGAATGAAATACTTCTTTCAGATAAGGGAGTTTCTTATTGATGTAAATTATCTATGATTTATCTTTACTGTTATCAAAAGAGTGGCAAAAATTATGATCTACACTACTGTTTTACTTGTTAAAAATAAATCTGAGCCACACAAACCAAAATATTTAAATGACAATTAAAAGTTCATTTCATCTGTATAGACATTTGTAATTAATCAAATATGCAGAATTAAGAAAACAGATCCTTACTTAACTCATTGTTCACATATGACACAAAACTTAAACAGAAATTAAATGGTTAAGCCTTCTTTTACTTCTCCCACATTTCTAGCTTAAGCAAATTTTTACACAAATATTTTAAATTTGATAGATATATTTTTTAAAAGATTTTATTTATTGATTTGACAGAGACAGACACAGCGAGAGAGGGAACACAAGCAGGGGGAGTGGGAGAGGGAGAAGCAGGCTTCCCGCCGAGCAGGGAGCCCTATGTAGAACTCGATCCCAGGACCCTGGGATCATGACCTGAGCCAAAGGCAGACGCTTAACGACTGAGCCACCCAGGTGCCTCTAAATTTGATAGATATTTTAATTGGGGTTAAATTTGTTGTGTCTTCTCAAAAATATACCTTATTCATAATAAAATATCTTCCCTTTTCTTTAAAGGAAAATACTGATATGTACAATTATTCACTGCTGTGCTGTGTAGACTGTCAGAGTTATAAGATAATGAGTTTGAAATGATTAAATAAAAGCCTTTCCTGAGTTGCTATAGTGTGAAGACCAGGAGAAAAAACTATTTTAATGGGCTTGCAAAAGAAATGTCATGATGTCCCTGTTTCTGGCCAACGTGGACATGTTTTCTGCATGGACCTTGTCTTTGTTTGCTAGGGCTGCCACAACAAAGTACCACAGATTGCATGGCTTAGCCAACAGAGATTCATTGTCTCAGAGTTTTGGAGGCTAGAAGTCCAAGATCAAGATGTCAGCAGGGTTGATTTATTCTGGGACCTCTCTCATTGGCTTCCAGATACCCATTTTCTCCCTGTGTGTTCACATGGTCTTTCCTCTGTGCCTGTCTGTGTCTTAATCTCCTCTTTATATAATAATACCAGTTATAATGGATTAAGTCCCACCCAATGACCTCGTCTAACTTTAATTACCTCTTTAACAGTTTTATGTCCAAATATAGTCACATTCCGAGGTTCTGGGGCTTGGTACTTCAACATACGAGGTTTTGGGGGATATAATTCAGCTCATAATTCACCTCAGGCAAGACATGAATCTCTCTGTCAAAGGAATTTAAAACATCTCTATCATCATCACAGTAGGCAAAACTGTGATGACAATGAGAATGCTGACTAGGGAAGAAAGAATATGGCTTGTGATCAACACGAACAGAATAAGAAAGCTGAAATTAAAGAGTGCAACAATACCCAGCCATTTTTTTCAACTAAGGAAGCTGGCAGCCACCATTTTGGATAATACACTGGAAGTAAGGAAACTGATATGATTAGTCCTACTAACGTACGGTATGAGTGCTATTATATTCAGTTATCTGTCTATGTACCAGAATTCCCAAATGGTCTCAAGAAGATGAAACACATCAGGTGACAAGTGCTCTGGCATTCCAAAGTGAGGCACCACCCACTCATGTAGCCATGCAAATAAAGAGGCCCAAACTCAGCTTTGTTATCCTTGGCTCAATATCTACCTCAACCTCAAAGGGTGAGCTTGGGAATTAGAGGGAAGATTTCTTAGGAGAGGCTTGTACTTGTTTAATAAGGGGTAGGGGAGATTGTGCTTTACCTCATTTGAAGTCAAGCATGAGGATCTTGATTTATGGTGCCTGCAGTTTGGGAGCATAGTGGACCAGTATTAGGGACATAACTGAATGCCTTCCCTACTCACATTCTCCCCTCAAAAAGTTGAGAGGAAATGGCCCGTAGCAGCAGAATAGAGTGCTGCATTAGGAAAGTAACTGTAGTCTCACTTCCAACAAAGTGGGTCAAGGCTACATGCTTCTTTTTGACTAGATCTGAACCATATGCAAAAAGGAAAGCTGCCTTTGGGTGGTCTTAGACACTGTCCAAAAGCATAAGACACCTCGAGTAATGAGAGAGAGTAAAAAGAACCATAACACTAGTTCATGAAAGAAAGAGTTAGCTTTAATTACCCACCCAGTCTGGAATGTACCATGACCCTCATGACAATACCAGTCATATGAAATCTTCCCACTAGCATCATGTGCAAGTTAGGGAAGGAGAGAAACTTATACTTGAAATGTAATTCAGAGTTCTAGTTCATATAATGTACATTTTAATTGTATAAATGAGATTAGGCTCATAACTAAAAGTAAACAGAGAGCTTTTATTTTCAAGAGTCAGGAGATAGGTTTGGAGGCCTGCCCAAGATTTCACTCAGGGACAGGAAAACTTAAATAAAATTAAATTCTGTTCAAGTCTCTGGAATTTGGGACTACTCTTTTTTTTTTTTTTAAAGATTTTATTTATTTATTTGACAGAGAGAGACACAGCAAGAGAGGGAACACAAGCAGGGGGAGTGCGAGAGGGAGAAGCAGGCTTCCTACAGAGCAGGGAGCCCGATGTGGGACTCGATCCCAGCACCCTGGGATCATGACCTGAGCTGAAGGCAGACACTTAATGACTGAGCCACCCAGGCGCCCCTGGAATTTGGGACTACTCTTGCAGGACTCCCTTCTTGCCTGATTGTTCATGAAACCTGAAGGGCTAACGTATTGCAAAAAGGTGGTCAGTTCACTTCCATATCCTGGTGGATTTCCTTGTGTTTCTCTGAGTTCTGATATATTTTGTCATGATTTCCACATGTTGCCACAGTTAAGCCTTCATCATCTGCAATGCATGAAGTGAGGTGAAGTCAGCATGATGATTTGAAGGTGAAGGATGGCACCCTGTTTATGGTAGGTTCCCCTAAAGAGCTTTTCACTTAGGGGGTGCCTGGGGTGGCTCAGTAAGTTAAGCAGCTGCCTCCGGCTCAGGTTGTGATCTCGGGGTCATGTCAGCCTTGCCCTACTCTTCCCATCCCCACCCACTGCTAGTGGATATTTATGGAGAAAGGTACAGAGGGAATGACATGCTCTCTCAGTTTTCAAGGAGTCACTCTAGTACATCTACCTATTTTTTAATGTTAATTTAATTTAATTTTATTTCATTTTATTATTATGTTCAGTTAGCCTAAGAAGATGTGGTACATATATACAATGGAATATTATTCAGCCATTAGTACATCTACTTTTTAAGAACTGGAACTTGATTTCTGTCCTTTCACCAAATAGGTTTGAAAATAGTAACAAATTTCCCAGAATAATAAATGCACATCCTATTGCAAACATCTTGAGACAAACTATAACTTGTTTGTAACAGGAAGTGATGCCTTGAAACTTTCAGAGAGAAATCTATACTAGATCAGGATAGAGAGAATGATCTTAACACCAGGTAAGGATCATCAAATTTCCTTACTGAGAAACTGAAAATGGATTTGGGAATTTTCTAAATATCACACACACACACACACACACACACACACACACACACACACGTACGTGAGCATTTTATATTTAACTGTCGATTTTTCTCATTACATAGTCATAATCCCTTCAGTTTCAAGAAATCCATTTATTGGGGTGCCTGGGTGGCTCAGTCGGTTAGGTGTCTGCCTTCAGCTCAGGTCATGATCTCAGGGTCCTGGAATGGAGTCCTGCATCAGGCTCCCTGCTCAGTGGGGAGTCTGCTTCTCTCTCCCCCTCTCTCTCTCTCTCAAATAAATAAATAAAATATTTAAAAAAAAGAAATCTATATATCATTTTTATACAGTCATAAGTAAAAAATCCTTGAGGTGGAATTCCTCTGACTACAAGAATGAAAGTTTTGTACCGAAAAGTGGGCAGAATCAGGTAAACAACATGTATTATAGAACAATGTCTTCAAGAGGTTTAATTCCACCTTGGTGTTAACAAAATAGACAAATACATTCCATGGTTATAATTGTGTATTTTAAGCTAGAGAGCTTAGTTATGACTGGCAGATGAGTTTTTCCCCTGAAGCAAGTATTTTTGTAAAAAAAAAATGCTAAAAACGCTAGCAAAGGTAGATAGCTATCTAAATTTGCACACAATCTGATGAATATTAAATATTTTGGAAAGATGGCATGAATCTGCACTAAAGCCTAATTGATCTTGACTGAACACATGAAAGTCTTCACCATTGATTGAATTGATTTGAGGAGTTAGGACCAGAATCAGTACATAAAATACTCTGGTAAGTAATATTCTCTAAGCAACGATTAGTTTGTTTTCACTCCCTTTGATATTTGCTGTATTACACACTCAACATGAAAACTACGAGTAAGGAAAACAAGAACTAATTAAGCAAAAAAAAAAAGTGTAAACAATTTAGAAAGGAACGATTGGGATTCGAGTGTCTGAATTGCATCTTGAATACTGTGCCTAAATGGGATTTTCTTTTATTTGGGTTTTCATAGCTTTTAAAAAGCGAAGCAAAACGTTGAGGTTTAGAAATGGAAAAACTCAGGACAAAATTGTGCAGTGTTTTATTCTCCACATTATCAGATATTTTCCTAGAAACCAAATGATAACCCAAACAATAAAACACATTTCCTAAACCTCAACATTCCTCACATGGTAGATGCTGAGGCAGAGGCAGTGATAAACAGGTAAAGTAGAAACATATTAGGAGACAATATCTAAAAAGGGAAGTAGGCAAACAAAGCAATATTCTTGAAATATTGCATGCCGTGTCACATTTTTTTCTTTATTGAAAAATTTTTGTGCCCTGAGAACCTCTTATAAAATTCATCACACTATTTTTGTGATGGCGGCAGCAGAACAACAATCGTGTGATCACATTTTGACAGACTTCAGTAACACGCAAATAGCATTAACACAAGACCCTTGGTCTAAGGCAGCCGACTATGATGTACCAGACAACACTAATCAATCAGAATTTGAGTTCCTTTTGTTCTGACAGGGCTTCCTAATACAAGCCATCAAAAGTAGTTTAAAACTTGATAGTCCTGCTGCCCTGTTTTTAATAGAACAGGTACATACCTCAGCTGCTGTCTTTTCCTTTATTGAAAAACTGACAAAGCATCACACAATATATCTGCCTTAAATATTTGCAGCCAACTATAAAACATCAAAATATGTGGCAATGAATGCACCAGTGATGAGGTACTGTGAAAAGAAATATGCATAGAACTGTCAAAAGGAAACACACACACACACACACACACACACACACACACACAACCTAACCAAACTTGAGGAGCAGGATTGAAGTTAGAAAAATAATTTTGCTAAGCACGCCAGAAATGTAGTGGAAAGAAGTCTGGATTTAGTGTCAGGAGACCTGACTTCTAGTCCTTCCTTGAGAGCTACAACCTAGGTAATGTAAGCAAGTTGCCAAGTCTCTCCAGGTTTCGCTTTACACATTTAGAAGACAAGGAAATAGACTGGATGATTTCCAAGGTTCCTTCCAAAGCAAAAATCTGATGATTTCTTGGTGATTTACAATTGTTAGAAAGAAGACAAGTAAATTCAAGTTCTTCCTTAACAATCCTCAGATGAGAATAAAATTACCTTCTTTTTTAACGTATGGAAAATATAATTGAAATATAAATGGCCACAACTCTCTCTATATGTATTTTTTTCAGCTTCTTTTTCCAACACTGGGCTTGATATTTGTCATTATCAACTTCTACAAATAAAGTATTCAATATCATTAAAATTACCATCAGATATTTTCAAGTACTCATGTGGCTATAAAGCAAATGAGTATGGAGTTAATAACAAATTATTTTCTTAGACTTAATGGCTGTTAAGAGGCTTTGTTGGGGCTTCTGGGTGGCTCAGTGAGTTAAGCGTCTGCCTTCAGCTCAGGTCATGATCCCAGAGTCCTGGGATCGTTCCTCGCAAAACAGGGAGTCTATTTGTCCTTCTGCCCCTCTCCCCTCTCATGCTCTCCTTGTGTTCTGTCTCTCTCAAATAAATGAAAAATAAAATCTTAATAAAAAAGAGGCTCTGTAAATATTTATTGAGCTTCTACTATGTGCAAGGCACTGTTCTAGATTTTATTTTATTTTTTAAAAATATTTTATTTATTTATTTGACAGAGAGAGAGTGGCAGGCAGAGGGAGAAGGAGAAGTAGGGAGTCCCTGTGGGGCTCCATCACAGGACCGTGGGATCATGACCTGACTGATGGAGCCACCCAGGAGCCCCTGTTCTAGATTTTAATAATAAAGTGGTAAACAAGACTAGAAAGATGTTTGTTCTAACTGATCTCACATTCTTGTGGAGAACAATAAAGAATAGATTAGTAAATTAGTAAACAGGTAAAGTAGTAAGAGTATTTCTCATGATGGTAAGTTTTATGAAGAAAGTAAATCGAACTAGATATATGAAGATGGGAGGAGGATAGTTGTTTCTGCTGATTTTGAATTTCCTTTATTTTGTTAATGATTTTATTTATTTGACAGAGAGCATAAGCAGGGGGGACAAGCGGCACGCAGAGGGAGAGGGAAAAGCAGGCTCCCCAAGGAGCGAGGAGCCCCATGCACAGCTGGATCCCAGGACCCTGTGATCATGACCTGAGCTGAAGGCAGATGCTTAACCCACTGAGCCACCCAGGCGCCCCTTGAATTTCCGTTATTATAGGGATATTTTGACTTCTTTATTATGTGATTAATAGCCACCAGTTAAAAAAACTAATTCAACCTGGATAACCAGATACCTATTTTCACACCCAACGCAGAAACCAGTTTAACCCAATGGATGTAACTCTGTGCTGCTCCATCTTGTCCCCAACTATTTTCCATTTATACTTAAAGCTGGAATCTTAGATATCAAATGGATCTCTAGGGTATATCTGGAGATAAAATTTACCATTTTAATTTATATAGTAGATGATGTGAAATATTTAACATAAACGAAGGAGGATGGTTAAAATTAAGTTGGTATATTTTTCCTTTCCCATAAAGACTTGTGGTACTGAAATGGGGTGAGTGTTGAGGTAATACCACCACTTTTTAAAAATTTGGTTTGTCTTTATGAGGTACCTTTTCCTTTGGAAACATATTAACTGATTAAGAGAGAGAGAGAGAGATTGCAGGTGAAAACAGTGAAAACTATTAAAGAATTAGAAAATATAATATGATCACATGGAGAGGGAGGACTCCAGGTTCAATGTAGTCCCCTGAAGGCCACTGAAGAGTTCTTGTTTTCTCTGTAACAACTGGTGAAACAAAAAGCCCTTTAGACTGTTTGCAATTCCCTATTTCATTGTATGAGTAGGAATGAGGTTTTCCAGGTTATAGGTCCCTGTGAATTCCATCTGTTCTATGCTGGAACTCTGCAATCTCTAGCTGCACTTGGGAAGGAATGGGCTCAACCCTGGGCACCTGTGCAGCTTATTAGAGAGTTGCAGGTGCAACTCGCAGCTCTGGGCTAGGTACTCTCCTGAGTGTATTTTTAGCTTTAAGGGGAATTAGCAACTTCTACAATGGCATTGGGAAGGGTAATTGTTAGTGGTCAGAACCAAAAATTGGACCCCAATTCCAAAGACTTACAATAAATAATACTAGTTGTGTCTTAGGCTTGCATGCAAAATGCTTTACATGTCATTTCAATTAATATTTCTAACAACCCATGCAGGTAGGTATTATTATCATTAGCACAGAGAGATTAAATAATTTGTTCAAGTGGAGAGCTGTCATTTAAATGTAGATTTTTAACTTAAATTATTTTGTTCTTGGCCACTATGTGTGTCAACAGGTATGTTATTTTGTTTCTGTAAGAGTCATAGATTGTTTCCTCATGTAAAATAGGAATAATAGGGATGCTTGGGTAGCTCAGTCAGTTAAGTGTCTGACTTCTACTCAGGTCATGATCTCAGGGTCAGGGGATCAAGCCCCGTGTCTGGCTCCCTGCTTACCACGGAGTCTGTTTCTCCCTTTCCCTCTGCCCCTCCCCCGCTTATGTTCTCTTTCTCTCAAGTAAATAAATAAAATCTTTAAAAAAATAGGAATAATA
This sequence comes from Halichoerus grypus, assembly GCF_964656455.1. Taxonomy (NCBI): domain Eukaryota; kingdom Metazoa; phylum Chordata; class Mammalia; order Carnivora; family Phocidae; genus Halichoerus; species Halichoerus grypus. The sequence continues at coordinate 49,564,913 of NC_135714.1, forward strand.
GTATTTCCTTCTCCTCATATATATGAATATAACCTATATATTCATATACATATTATCTCTCTATCTTGGTCTCTGTCTCTAGCTCATCATTTAGGACAAAGCCTGACCAATGATAGGTTCTTTTTTTTTTTTTTTTTGCTGTCTGGTAAGGTGTTTTTATTTATTTATTTTTTATTTATTTATTTTTATTAACATATAATGTATTATTTGTTTCAGGGGTACAGGTCTGTGATTCATGAGTCTTACACAATTCACAGCACTCACCATAGCACATACCCTCCCCAATGTCCATCACCCAGCCACCCCATCCCTCCCACCCCCCTCCACTCTAGCAACCCTAAGTTTGTTTCCTGAGATTAAGAGTCTCTTATGATTTGTCTCCCTCTCTGGTTTTGTCTTGTTTCATTTTTCCCTCCTATCCCCTATGATCCTCTGACTTAAAAATATGGAACACTTCACGAATTTGCGTGTCATCCTTGTGCAGGGGCCATGCTAGTCTTCTCTGTATCGTTTCAATTTTAGTATATGTGCTGCTGAAGGGAGCACCAATGATAGGTTCTTAATAAGCCATAGTTCATCTTTACTTATGCAAAGGACCTACTTTGTTCAACTGAAACCAGAGAGAAAAGCAAGAAGTTGGAATCTATTAGTGACAGATACTTTTGGTTTAGTTTAGGTCTGAAAAATCCAATGAATTTACTTAAGACAAACTCAGGCCTAACTTTTTCTGATATCTCACACCATGGCTAGACTATAAAAATCTTGTTACCAACCATTTATGAGTTCCTACATAGTCATAATTTTTTGTTCATTCTGATAATAATACAAAACGGTTATTATTGCTTTCTTTTTAAAGGTGAGAAGATAAGAGGGTTTAAAGAGGTTAAATGTCTTATCCTAAATCACACAGATAGTGACAGGAAGGGTATGTTTGTCTAAGTGTAAGTCTCATGATAGTTTCCTAAATCATATCACCTCTGCGGCAGATGGATCCTAGGGTAGCCCCCATGATTCTTATCCCTTGATGTTCATGCCCTTTGAGTATAGGTGGGATCTGTGACTTGCTACTGGGCAACAGATTATGGCAAAAGTTAAGGGATTTCACAGATGTAATTAAAGTCCTAAATCAGTTGAATTTGCATTAATCAAAAGAGAGATTATCTTGGGTGGACCTGATCTAAACATACAAAAACCCTTAAAATAGAGACTGGACTTTCTCTGACTGAATGATTCTCCTTGTGGGCTTGATGAAGTAAACAGCCAATGTTAGAGAAATGTACAAGGCAAGAAACTGTGGAAGGCCTCAAGGACCTGAAAGCATCCCCTAACCAACAGTCAGAAAAATATGAGACCCTGAGTCATATAGCTGTAAGGAAATGAATTCTGTCAACAACTTAAATTAGCCCTCAAATGGAATCTTCTTCAGGCAAGCCACCAGATGAGAACACAGCCTGGCTGACCCATTGATTATAGCTATGTGTAATGCTGGAGACAGGACCCATCCAAGCTGTACCTGATTCCTCATCTATAGAAATTGTGAAATAGTAACGTGTGTTGTTTCAAGTTGCTAAGTTTGTAGTAATTTGTTATGCAGCAATAGAAAACTAATACAATACCAGAAGTATTCATTCAACTAATAGTTGTGGAGTATTTTCTATGTGCAAATTACTATGCTAAGGCCATATTAAATGCAAAAAAATAAAGTTATTTTCTAGAATTCCTGCTGTCAAAAAATTATAGCTGCAAATGATAGAATCATGTTGGCACCCTGGTACCCTTCAGCTTCTTCTGGGACATTCTATTAGCCTTTATTAGGAATCCTTAATAATCAAAACATAATAGGGAGTGGTATCTATTTTCTAAAGACTTTTCTTAAGTATTTATTTCAATGCCAGTTAGTTAACAGAGTGTTACATTAGTTTCAGGTGTGCAATATAATGATTCAACTATTCCATACATCAGCCTGTGCTCATCACAAGTGTACTCCTTAATTCCCATCACCTATTTAACCCATTTCCCCTACCCACCCCATCTGGTAACCAACAGTATGTTCTCTACAGTTAAGAGTCTATTTCTTGGTTTGTCTCTCTCTCTTATTTTCCCTTTGCTCATTTGTTTTGTTTCTTAAAATACACATACAAGAGATCTTATAGTATTTGTCTTTCCCTGACTTATTTTACTTAGCGTGATATTATGCTCCATCCATGTATTATAGATGGCAAGATTTCATTCTTTTTTATAGCTAAGTAATATTCCATTGTTTATGTATACCACATCTTCTTTATTCATTTATCAATTGATGGACACTTGGGCTGCTTCCATACCTTGACTATTATAGGTAACATTGGGGTGCATGTATCCATTTGAACTAGTATTTTTGTATTCTTTGGCTAAATACCCCATAGTGCAATTACTGGATTATAGGGTAGTCCTATTTTAACTTTTTGAGGAACCTCCATACTGTTTTCCACAGTGGCTGCACCAGTTTGCATTCCCACCAACAATGCACAAGTGTTTCTTTTCCTCCACATCCTTGCCAAGACCTGTTGTTTCTTGCATTGTTGATTTCAGCCATGGTGGAATGATATCTCATTGTAGTTTTGATTTGTATTTCCCTGACGATAAGTGATGATGAGCATCTTTTCATGGGTCCGTTGGCCATCTCTATGTCTTCTTTGGAGAAATGTCTGTTCATGTCTTCTGCCCATGTTTTAATTGGGTTATTTGTTTTTTGGGTGTTGAGTTGTATAAGTTCTTTATATGTTTTGGATACTAACCCCTTATTAGATATGTCATTTACAAATGTCTTCTGCCATTCTGTAGGTTGCCTTTTAGTTTTGTTGAATGTTTCCTTCTCTGTGCAGAAGGAAATATTTTGATATAGTTCCAATAGTTTATTTTTACTTTTGTTTTCCTTGCCTTAGGGGACATATCTAGAAAAAAAAGTTGTTACAGCTATTTCCTGAATTCTAACAAGGATTGAGTTAGGAAAAATACCTTCAAATAAAGGGATATTAATTTGGGTATGAGTTTTTTTCTACTTCATATGAGCACATGATATTCAAAGATATCCAAATTAGATAGATATTTTATGATAACTTCAAGTTTGGTTCCATTTGAACAGTATAGCTTCTGAATTAAAGTATCTCTTGAGTTTCTTTTTAATTTTAAAAATGTATCACTTTTTTGACAGTTATAAAATAGTTCCTGTGTTCCCTGATTTTGAACAACATAGTACCTAAGCTGAAGAAATAACAGATATAATAAATTCAATACTAATTTATATGAAGTTATATTAGAAGGGATCTTATTTGGATTCTAATCATTGAAATCTTGGGGAAAAAAGATTGCTAAATCAATTCAAAGGTATACAACATTAAATAAGTATGTTCTTATCATGATCTGAATTTGTGCTTCATAATTGTCATGGGATTTTCAACATTGATTTTCACTCAAATTTGTTTTCATGCTGTAAAAATCAGTTAAGCCATATAGGTTATTCTTATGTTATAGGGTATATCAATTTAATCTCCAGAGGAAGTGGTGAATTCTTACACTAGAGTGATTTTAGATCTTGGGCTTTTGAGTAAGAACTGCAGAAAATATTTCCTTATACTTTGTTAACCTGAAAATAAATAGCTCTTATAGAAGATGTCTCATGTTTTTGGGTCTTTTTCTGAAACCCAAGTACAACTAGATAATATTAAACATAAGTATGCCCAGATTGTTTGCTAACATCAAAAACAGAAAAAATGAAAATTATCATAAGTTATCAATAAGAGGTAAAAGTTCTGAAGTGAAATTATGCAATAGTGGTACATAAATATAAGATCTCAGAATAAGTGAGACAGATTAATTATAGAAACACAATAATGGATTCAAATTTTGCCCCCCCTTTAAATATTTAACTTTTCTATTAATGCCTACCTTATATATTCGTAATAAAACAGAACGTCAATGAGCAAACAACCTTCAGGTAATATCTCACTTTAGTGAAAAATATGCTTCCTTAATCTTAATCTCTCAGAGGAAATTTTCTTTTCCCTCCTTTCTTTACTTGATTTGCACTAAAAACGTATGGCAAAGAAAAAACCACACTTTTTTCTCTTAGTAGACCAACAAAACTGGTAGAAAGCTTTGAAATAGCAATGTAAAATTTTCTTTGTTCTATCTAGCCAATCTCTTTTTTTATATAAATTTTTTAAAAGATTTTATTTATTTATTAGAGAGAGAGAGCGCACAGAGGAGAATGAGAGGGAGAAGCAGACTCCCTGCTGAGCAGGGAGCCTGATGTGGGGCTCCATCCCAGGACCCTGAGATCATGACCTGAGCCAAAGGCAGCCGCTTAACCAATTGAGCCACCCAGGTGCCTCCTATCTAGCCAATCTTAAAGCAAAAAGAAAAAACAACCCTTAAAACCCAAAAACCAAACCAAAACAAAAAACTAGTCATTAATACAGTGTACTCTTTTTTTCTGACTCTGTCACTCCTGCTAGAAGTAACTGCTAGGCTTGATTTCCTCCATTAATGAAATCTGTTCATAAAGAGTATAATTTTCCCAATAACACTCCTGGAGAGCTTTTTGCCTCAACAAACCCATCTTTCAAAATCTCAGAGTTGCAGTCCTTGTGTATAACATATACCATCGAGAAATTTCATTTCCAATCAGCTCTCCTACTAGAATAGTGTCTGTAGTCTCTGATAAGGTATTATATGGATTGAAATATAGGAAATAAAGGAGGAAGTGAAGTGAACATTCTTTTCCTTTTGGTTTATCTGCATTTAGAAGATCTCTCTTTCCATGTAAAATACGTGAGAGAAAACATGAGTGTTTGGATGCTTTTCATTGTCTTATGGAGTTTTTGTTTTTTGCTTGCTTTATCTTTCTTTATCATAATGGAAGATTCTCCATGGATCTCTGAGTTACTGTGTTTTGCTAGTTAAATCAATAGAACCCTTTATTTGAAGAAAGAATTGCATTACAGTGTTGTCAATAATGAATGGTTATTGCAAGAAGGAGCTCAGAGAAAATAATTAAGAGTTGGAAATCTCTTAAGAAAACTTCTGCAAACCAATTATAGATGTAATCTATTTATGTAAATGATAGGCTTACATTGTATAGCACCTTTCAGTCAAATAGATTACTAGGCACTTAACAATTGTGACTACTATACTCATGAATGCGTAGAGTATTCTTTCCTTTCTCTGAAGTTGTTTTCATGATGAAATATTGCATCTGCTCAATCAAGTTTGGTATGGATTATTTAGGCAAGAAATATAAAAGAATGAATGATCCATCTGAGAGAGTTAAATTACATCACAGTGGTTCAATGTGCACATCTCCACAACTGGGATCTGCAAAGGCTGTAACTAATACAGAGAATAAAAATGACTCAAAAAAAAAAAAAAAATGACCGTTTACTCTCCTGTTATGTCTCCTCTGTTGTAACCATTGCTTGAAACATTTACATAGTACTGCTGCCTCAGCTTTTCTTTGCCGCATGCAAAATTCTCTTCATTTGAGCATTTTCAATCAGAAGAATGAGAAGTTCCATTCCATATGGTTACTGTAACTTTCTCTTCACCAAATTGCAGGAGTTTCTAGTTATCTGAGCATCTTGTGTTCTCCTATTTTATGAAATCCCACTTTCAGCCTCCATCCTCCATATTAGGAGCCACCTATTCTCTTCACTATTCTCTCATTTCCTATAGTGTAAAAATGAATTTCTCTACATGTGTCAAATATAGAAACTTACATAGTTTCTGTATTCAAACCAAAATGGATTTGTAATTAAAATAACTTCAAGGTCTGTTGTTGCTATGTGGACATGGATTAATTACAAATGGCATGGAGTAAATAAACTGAAAATATTGGAAAGATGTGTGTTATCCAGAGGATGATTTGTTTAGGACAGTTGAAGAATGTATTAAGAAGTAAGTGCTGACTCTCTAAAAAGAATATTAAGACAGGAGAAGTTATTGAAATGTGCTCTAGAATAACTGGTAAAGCAAGTATGGAAGCAAATTAGATTCTCAAAAATTGACTCCAGTATACTCTCATTGAGTGTTGTCAGGATGAGAGGGTAGAATTACACAGAGGCACAGTCACTCAGGACTGACCGTGTTCTGGTCAGATAGAAAAAGGAATAGGGCATAGCCTTTGCTTCTGATTAATTGGTGCATTTGAGTTTATATGGCTAATTGTAATGACAAAGAAAAAGAAGAAAAGTTCTTTATGGGTTTCAGTCAGACAAAATAAAAGCCTACTACTGAGGATTAAACAAGGAGAGGTAAATAGTATTATCATTTTTCTGGCTAATTTAGAGTTTGTGACTTTAAATATATTTTGATAGTAAAGCAGGCATAATTTTAATTCTAAACTTGGAAACTTCTATAAGGCAGAGTAATAAACAAAATTCTCTCAGGGCAGGTACATGCCTATTTTATATCTTTCTGACTTTAAAATTTAATTGGCTGTTAAAGCATGACATTGGATTTATCTCCTTACCAGAGTGGTTGAAAGGGATGATTTAAGGATAATTTGAAATTACAAAGGGCTTCACAAATTAAGTTAATTCTCTCCTGTGATAGCCTTTCTGGGTCAAAAAATATTGTCCTCTTATAAATGGCAGTTAAAATTGAGATGTAGTTAAAATAAATAAGTTAACATAGGGGGAAAAATCAAGATTAACATTATATTGGGCTTGTAGACTGATGTTAAAATCTCTCCTTCCCTGTGAAAGGTAACACTCTTTAGAGTTATGGTTTCTTAGGATGTGTACTTTTGTATCATCATCATCATTGTCATCATTAACAACATATCATCACCATTTTCATTGTTATTACAATACTAGTCACATTAGCATTCCATATTGAAATATTCTTAGTAACACTCTCCAGATGCTGACAGGATATGATAGATAGGCTACTTCTAAATAGTTGCAGTTTTGGCTTTCTCTGTTCTGGTCTATGCGTGAAAATAGTAAAAAGAAGTGTGGAAGGCAAAAGGACAACCATTTCTTTGAGATGTCTTTCAGAATGTGAGCTAAGGAAGCACTAAGTAATACAGCTCCTTGTTGAACTCTGCACTTAATTTTCTTTTCTCTTTTATTTTTCTGAGCTCTAATTATAGATTTAATTTTCTTATATTGTTCTGCATAATTGATATTAGGATTTGTCCTGAGTTCTAAGCACTAGGTAATACTTAGCTTATAGTTTTTTTTAGTTAAAATCTGGTACAAAAGAATGCTTTTTAATGAAAATCTTATTGTATAACTTTGTTGTTCTAGCCTTTTCTTTTCTCTTATGTTTTTTGAACTGTATGATTCAAGTAATTTGAAAGGGTCCCTTTTGCTTATTCTAACATTAAGAATTTTGTATATGCTTACTAGGAAGAATTAAGACAAGTGATTTACTTGGTTTAGTTGTTTATTGTAGAAACATTCCTAAAAAGGACAGTATTTATTTTCCAAACAGATCAGTAGTGACAGTATTAAATTTTGAGCCTAATGACCGTGGAAGGTTGAAGGTTAAAGAAATCCTCCAACACTTTTGTGTTCCGGAAAAGTCCTCCCTGGAAAGAACCATCCCTCCCCACATGACCTGGATAAGACTGGTTTACCTATGACAGGGCCAGACACAGACCCTCCAAAGTCCCATTTTTTTTTCTCCTAAATGCTTGGCTGAACTGCGTGTCCTGCTGATCAATCAGAGCAAAGTGCTTGTTAACCAAAGTTTGGTTAAGTTTCTTTCCTCCCCCTAAGCCCTTAGACATTGATGTACCCTCAGCTTGACTCATCTTACAACCTTCCTTAACTCCCTCTCTTAAGCTATTTTTGGGGCTTGAGGGTAAAACATTTTCTGATTTAATATCTACTATCCTTTCATCCCACTTCCCTATGCATTTTAGCCTTATTTACTCCTTATAACAGAAAAATCTTTTCCTGCCTGAACTTTCAGACCCTTACAGATCTGTGGTCAGAGCTTCTTCCCATTGCTATAACCTCCTCCCCAGATTATGAAATCTCTTGCCTTCGCTTACAATATTTTTTTCTAATAAAGTCTTTCCTTACCAATGTGCAGAGTTGTTTGTGTTTGACAGCTGTTTGTTTTTGTTAGTTCAGGATAGCATTATATTCAACTGGTGCCTTAAATATAGTAAATTAAATTAAGGTAACTAAATATCTATAGTAAGTTATTCTCAAAAGGATTAATACATAAATGACTGTGCCAATTATCAATGTATCAATCGTTCAACTACCCTTGTCTACCTTCCTTTGTGATACCGGAGTTGGGGTCTATCAACCGCTTTGCCAGCAGGCCAAATGTTAAGCTTCATCAATAGAAAGCACTAGAGTGGTCCTGCAGGTGATAGCAGGAAGAAGATACTTTTTTTTCCAGGTTTAAGGTCTCTATTTTCATTATTGAGCCTGGGACTCTAGGAGCCTATGTTGACAAGCTCCAGCCATGCTCTCAGGCCGTGTTCTTTCCACCAGCAGCCCTTCTGAAGGCTCCAGTCTTCAGCACTGATGGCTGGTTGCTTCTACAGACTATTGTCAGCTCAAGTCTTCTGACAAGTTTCTTCACCACCCACAGGTTGTGTGTCTTGTGGCAGCGCTCCTCGCTTTCAGAAGTCTGAGTCTGGCTGGGCAGCGGTGTCTCCCAGTTCTTAATTCCTTAATTGTTTCTCCTCCTCAATCCAGAGGAAGTAGCTGCTTTTTTGTACATGCCTCTAGATCTCTCAAGGTCCACTTGTGTTACTTTTACTAGTTAACCACTTTTTACTGGTAAATAATTTTTTTTTTTTTAAAGATTTTATTTATTTATTTGAGAGAGAGAGAATGAGAGAGAGAGCACATGAGAGGGGGGAGGGTCAGAGGGAGGAGCAGACTCCCTGCAGAGCAGGGAGCCCGATGCGGGACTCGATCCCGGGACTCCAGGATCATGACCTGAGCCGAAGGCAGTCGCTTAACCAACTGAGCCACCCAGGCGCCCTACTGGTAAATAATTTTTATGTTAAAATTTATCTTTTCTAATAACCAGTTTAGTTTCCAAGTCCTAACTGCCTTCACAGGTAAAAGGGGTGAGTAATAAAATATTCTGCAAGTATTCTTGTCCTCAGTTTTCAATATTTTTGGTCTTAACCATTCCTCCAATCTTATCTATCTCAGTAAAACTTAGCCAACTTAATAAATCACATGCCCAATTGTTTAGTCCAGAAATCTGGGAGTCATACTGACACTTCCCTTTCTCTCTCCCCCTAAATTCAGTTCACCATCAAATCCTATGGATTCTATGTTCACATGTATCCCACATTGTAAACTTTTCCAATTTCGCTCCTCTGCTCCACCATCCTACATTACTGATAGGCTCTTAAGTGTTTCCTTTTTTGGTATTATTTCTCAATCAGCTTATACAGCACTGACAGACTGATCTTTTAGAATACAAATTGGATCATGTTATTACCTAATTAAAATATTTCAATGGTTTACCATTGCACTTACAATAAAATTGAAATTCACTAACTTATGTCCATAGGCTACTATCATGATCTGTCTACTGACTACCTCTTCCCTCATACTTCATTTACACTATCTTGCCCTGCTTCTCTCTCTCTCTCTCTTTTGGTAGAAAAAAATAACATTTTTAATTTCAGGGTAAACCATAGTGTTATTTTTTTGGAGTCATTTAAAATGTCACTGAAATTTGCCAGTGTATTTCCAACCACACCCATTATTCAACCTAAGTGACAACAGTGGACAGCTCTGTCCTATGCTTACAATGACAACTGCATGACGACTGCCGCCTGGCTGTCAAAGATTATAAAACACCATTGATTGTGAGACATAATAGAAAAATGAGGTGGAATAAAATGTGAAAAAATTGTGTTTTCAAACTGATGAAGTACTAGCTATAATTGTGTTATTATTTATGTAATGCCTGCCTCTTGGCTAGACTGAAAGCCATGTGGTCTTGGTGAACCATTTAATTTCTAGCACCTACTGTACTTTCAGGCATTTAGGGTGTGTCCCATAAATATCAGGTAGATAAATAAATATCTTCAACATTTCTAAGTACTTAGTGATACAAGGTCATTTTTTTTCAAAGGGGGAGAAAATGGTGGCTGTTTTTAGCCAACTTGATTAGCCACACCTCTATGAATAATAGAGGTAACCCAAGTAGGTATAACCCAGCTGGGTACTAGAGAACCAAAAAAAAAAAAAGAGTCTTTTAGTCTCATCGAAGCTTACCACAAAGGCAGCAGTATACAGGTTTTGGATGCACTGGTTGCTGGGAGACCTTTCCCTTCCTGTATTTTCTCAACAAAGCCTACAGGCTGTGACTTTAAACTGCAAAGACAAACTATATGTCACATGGGCCACAAAGCAATAATTAGAGCTTGAGATTTTTGCTTTATAATTTTAGTGTTGAGCATTAAATTGACATATTAAATCAGTAGCCAACATGATTGCTCCACTTATTAGCTATATTTAGGACCAAAGAAAAAACACTGTTGAGGAGATAACTTACTATATTTATGTGGTATATCCATTTGTTGTAGGGCCACCCCCATCTCTCTTCTGATACATGGTTTCAAATCATGTCTCATTTATTAATTATATATGCCTTGACTGTGGATGTTGACTTCAGAAGCTATTGAGCAAGTTCATTCATAGAGGAGTGGTGAATATTTATTGATGAACAGATAAATGAAGCAGGGGGGCTCTAGTTCAATGGTACTATTGTTTCTTATTGAAAGGAGTAGAATAAGCTTTGAATGAGAGTGCCACACATCCCAAGGTCAAAGTTACTAAAGAAAACTTGTATATGGGTGCTTTATTGTGGAGAAACTGTTGACACTGAAAGAGAGAAGAACTTGAGACACCAGAGAAATTTCAAGATGTTAGAAGAATGAAGCTTAGGAGATTATTTTAACTCTGGAAATAGCAGCAAGCACACTGGGGAAGTAACAAGGAGTATTAAAGGGATATACATAAAAGGAGGCAAGGTCATTGGAGCCAAACTAGATCTATAAGACAGGCTAAAAACACAGACTTATTTATTCATTGGAAAAATACTTTTTTTGCACTTGCAATACCTCACAGTAAAAAAAAAAAAAAAATTGAAAAAAAAAGAAAGAAGACAAAAATCCCTGCTCTATATAGAGCTCATATTCTAGCAGATATACTCAGAACTTACTCCTTTTAAAATGTTATTATAAAGACAGCAATATGTGAATTATTACTAGATTGACGTGGGTCAGAGAAACCTAATAGAAAAGAAAAGATGTGACGTCATGGAGTAAACTGAAGTGATGCTCCAAGAAAGCCTGGATCTAAAGGAGTATTGAGAGGTTTTCCCTGTTAAACTTCAGGCATGAAGTCAACAATTACAGCCTAGGCTAATCATTCATTGAGGAATGGGACATATTAACATGGTAAGAAAAAAAAGTTGGGATAGATTTGGAAGGAGCCTGAAAAGATAATTGTGACATATCTTATCATTTTTAGATTAGTTCTAATATGACACACATCCTTAAATAGCACACCAGGGAAATGTATACAGTTAGTACTCTATGGAAAGGCATAGGGAATATGAAATATATGAAAGGGAAACCAGGCAGGACATCAACAGATAGAATCTAATCTTCAGTTATTTAAGCATTTAATACTAACAATAACTTAAAAATATATTATCTTGACAAAAAGCGAAGACAGAAAAAAAAATAAAGTACACTTAGGAGAGAAGAAGAGGGATAACTTGAGAAGATTAAAATACGGAGCCTGCCTAAAAGAAGAAACAACAGAGAAAAAGAGAGCACTGGCGAAACAAAATGTTTCTGCTACTGTTGAAGTACTAGAAATCATTCAAGGTATGGAAAATGGAAAAATTGTCAAAAGGGAAATTTTTGTGGTCGATTTATGGTCCTCTTCAGAATTTCGATACACACATTTCAGCAAGTTCAGTTGTACTTTGATTCAAGATTCTGCTGAGGATAATTTTCCAGCTGGGGAAAAAAATGTAGAGTGAAGAGAAGCTTTTAAGTGGGTTTGTCAGGGGTAGGCAATTTACAGAGCAAGAGACAATGGTGAGGGGTTTAAAATGCCAGATGGGGAAGAGGGGAATTTACCATGCAAGACCCAGGGATTATGGGCATCTGGAGACTTCCACATTTTACATGAGAATGAGTCACCATGAGTGTCACCTTCCAGGAAAGGAGTCCCCACCTTCCTTCTCCACATCTTGAGATAGGGTAAACCTGGTGATATAATAAACCACTTGTTCTATCCATTAATATTTAACTCCCATCAGTCCCCGCATACAAATTTGTACCCTGTTGAGCTGAAACCAAGAGGATTTTCCCTTCATTCTCATGACATCTTTGTGGTCTGAACCTTCCTTTGGATAACAGGAATTTTTGGCAATATTAGTATAAAGATAATACTAAAAATATGTTGCCTATGGACACTTAGGAATTTCTTTTGTTCTTTTTATTTTGTGGGTAGAGGGCTGGTATTGCAGTGACAGGAGATGTCTAGTAATTGTTAAAGACTCTTTTCAACAATACATGCATATAATAATAATTTTATTGATTATTCTTAGTATGTACCAGGCGCTGTTATCTTAAGGTTCTATAATTTAAAACATAAATAGACTTGGGGTTCAATGAATTCAACTTTAAATCCTAAATTTTTTTTTTTTTTTTTTTAATTCCTGGAAAAAACAGCCTAAAGAACAATTACCTGGGATTCCATGAGACCTCTCTGGCTGAGAGTGATCAGAATAAGAAATTGAGGATGGTTATTTTGTAGTTTATTTCTTGAGCTTTTAGTAATTTTGAAGTGGAATTAAAGTTTGGACTTTAATTTCTTCTTGGACTTTGATAAAAGGGAGAGGAATTAATAGTATTTAAATGTCAGACATTTAAATATTGTGGTCTTTTTAGGTATTTCTGCCACCATTGAGCTGATTATCAAATTTCTCATAAGCTATTATCAGTATTTGCAACAAGATATAACATTTAGGATGGGAATTATTGTAGGAAGCAATTTTATTTTATTTTCTTTGCCTATGAGAGCAGTGTGGCCTTGAAATTAATTTTGTGTAATATTTTGACTTGATAATCTAATACTTTCTTGAGGCAAAAGCTAAACCACATCCAGTGGTCCCAGGATGATATTCAAAAAAGCTTCCTCTGGTATAGGGCTTTAGGAAGTGGGAGTAGGACCAGCTGAGAGAATGATGGTCTTCTCTACCCAGGGGTACAGCCATATCCCTGTTTTTAATTATAAAGGGTTAATTGTTAAGACCCATAGGTTAAGAGAATGCAATCTGGGGAGTGAAAGAGTGCAATTTATTTCCCTATAAATCTATTTCCTGGAGAAATCATTTATTCCGGCCCTTGGGAGAGAACAGTATTGTGATGTTAACTTTTGCTTCTCTTCTAGTCTCCTAAGGCTTTCCCCTGCTAATTGCCTAAAGCAGTTTAGGAGAAAACAAATTGATCAACATGATAATTATTGTTGAAAACTGAGTCTCAGGTACTAGTGTTTTGAGTATTGGTAATTTAGGTGTATTGTGTTGTGGTTTTTGTAAATTTTTATGGATCTCTACATATTTTTATTTTAGATTTCCCTCAGTTTTGTACTTTAATCAATTTTAAGTATATGTATATTACTATTTGTAACATAAACTTGGGCCAATTTTATTTTATTTCTTTTAAAGATTATTTATTTATTTGTCAGAGAGAGAGACAGAGAGAGAGGGAACACAAGCAGGGGGAGCAGCAGGCAGAGGGAGAAGCAGGCTTCCCGCTGAGCAAGGAGCCGGAAGCAGGACTTGATCCTGGGACCCTGAGATCATGATCTGAGCCAAAGGCAGACGCCTAACAGACTGAGCCACTCAGGTGTCCCTACCGCCAATTTTAATACCAACCAGCAGCATATTAGTTGGAAAACCCAGAATATCTAACTCTAGTGCACTGGATGGACCGATGCTAACAGTACTATCTCAGGGAGAACACTTTGAAGATTCCACAATTGATGGAATGCTTATATAAAATATGATAATGTAAATAAATAAAATAAATAAATACAACTTACTTAAACGTAGACTGGGATTTGGAAATATTAACATCAAGGTTTTACCAGTGGTGGTGTAACTGAACTAATGCGAGGTTGCTCACGTATAGGACAGGTGGACTTGTCACACACAGTAAACTTTACTTGCAGCAAATAAAATCATGGGCAATAACTTCCAAGGCTGGGACTCTCCAAGCAAGGGTGAATGTGTTCCTTTTATTTAGGGTTAGGATGAATATTTACATAGGGAAGCCTTGTCGTCCTATGTAGAGGCAAGCCTAATGTCATGCACAGGCTTTAAAGAAATATGCCCGTATGTATATAGTATGTTACGTAAATAAGGCTTATGCTTCTCCTTAGGGGGAGATTTTAGTATTATAATGAGGTAAAGGTAATTGTTGATCATTCCAGAGGTCATTCCATGGCTTATCTGTGCAGGCATGAGTGGGGGTTAAATTCAAACTGGTCTGGGTGGTCTGGGCAGTTATTATTGCTTGAGGGATAGTTTTTGTTAACATCAGGGGATGTTATGCCCCTTGAGTCTTTGGCCTGAGTTAAGAGATAAACTGGAAAGAAGAGCTTAAGGAAAAATGTGGGACAAAGGTCGGTGAGTGCAAGCAGGTAGACAGTAAGAGGTCAGGTCTTGGGGTCTAGCTGGGGACAGTGATATCTGGACAGATGACAATATCTGGATGCATGTGATTTTCCCACAACCTTTTTTCCACACATTTTTATCTTAATTATTTTGTACTAAGTATTGCATTTACAATAAGTAAAAGTTAGGAATTAAGCTAAAAGTAAAATTTATTATAAAAGGAAAATAAGTGGGTTTAGGAATCTTGGTGATTTATACTTAAAAATAATAATCATTATAAACCAATTAGTTATCTTCTCCTGGTTTGGCTGTATTATAATTTTATACTTAGGTGTGAAAAACATTTAGTTTGTTCCAATTAATTCCCTCTTGTTGGACATTTAATTTTACTCCCCACTTAAACCCATATTATTGGATATTGAAATTGTGCCAAATTATTTTCATTTAACTCACTGGGCAATTGCAATGTATAACTCTTTAATTGAAGCTAAAATTTGTAAATGAATTAAACATAATTAAATATAGCTTAAAAATCTATGCTTATATCTTACCTCTACCCAAAGCAATTTTTTTCTATTTGTTATTATGATTCAATTCTAGGAACTTACATCTCAGGGTTACCAATAATATTGATTATAGTAATAATCATTATAGTATTTGTCACAAATCAATTGGCCGTTACTAAAAAAAACTTAAGTTTTCTCTAGCATTTAATACTATCAAAATCTTGTAACTCTCTCCATTAGTAGAGTCCTACCATGAATGCTTATTTTTAATATCTCTATTATATCTTACACAACTGTTATTTTCCTCTGCTTCTTTTTGTCCTTTCTTCCTATTTCCTTCTTTTTTCTCTTTTTTCACCTGCCGTTTTCTTTTTTACTTTCTCCTTCTACTCTTCCATTTTTACTTTCTCTTCTTTTTTTCCAATTATCTTTTTTCCCTCTTTAATTTTTTGCTCCTATTGTCTTTCTTCTTCTCCTCTTGCTTTTGTTCTTTTCCGTTCTAAATGAAGACAATCTTTTTTTAAAGATTTTATTTATTTATTTGAGAGAGAGCAAGAAAGAGAGAGAACATAAGCAGGGGGAGGGGCAAAAGGAGAGGGAGAAGCAGGCTCCCCGTTGAGCAGGGAGCCGGATGTGGGACTTGATTCCAGGACCCTGGGATCATGACCTGAGCTGAAGGCAGACACTAAACTGACTGAGCCACCCAGTTGCCCCAAAGGCAATACTTTAATTTCTAATCTTCATTCCTTTGAATTTTCTCCACACCAGTGAATTTCAAAGTGTGGTCCAAGGATGTCTGGGGGGTCTACCTTCTCTAACTACATATTTGTGTAAGGCCAGATTTTCTGCATAGACTTCAACCAAAACAACATATCACAACAGATTTCATGCCCACCAGATGTCCATATCCTAATCCCTGAAACCTGTGAATGTTTTACCTTAAGTGGGTAAAAGTCATGCAGGTGTAATTAAGTTAAGGCTCTTGGGATGGAGAGATTATCCAGGTGGTCCCAATTTAGTCATTAGTGTCTTATAAGAGGGAGGCAACAGGGTCAGAATCGAAGAAGACGTTTAAGGATGGAAGTAGAGGTCTGGGTGATTTGGGTAACAACTAAAGAATGCCGGCCATTTCTAGAAGCTGGAAAAAACAAGGACTGCGTTCTCCCCTAAAACCTCCAGAAAGAAAACAACCTTTGATTTGCTTCTTAAGACCCATTTCAGACTTCTAACCATCAGAACTGTAAGATAATATATTTTTGTTGTTTTAAGCCAAAAAGTTTATAGTAATTTGTTGTCATTGCAATAGAATCTGGGGTCAGGATGGCTGTATCAGGCTAGTAGTTGAGGACCTTTAAAGATTGTAGGTTTCTGCCCTCAAAGAGTAAGATTTTTCAGATATGGAAGGGGAATTAGACATTATTATTATTATTATTTTGCCCCAGTAATTTAAGATGTCACCTTTATCATAATCAGATTTTCATATGCACTTGAGTCTACTTGTGGGCTTTTTTTTCAATTCCACTAGTCTATTTTTCATTTCGCTCTAGTACCATACTGTTTTAATTATAGAGGTCTTATAGTATGCTTTAATTTCTGGTAGGACTAGTCCTCTCTTCTAGTTCTTTTTTGTGTGTGTGTGTGTGTTTTCTTGGCTAAATTTGTGTATTTTTCTTCGCATGTGAAATTTGGGATAAAGTTTTTAACTCTATAGATTATTTTTAAGAGTTTCTCCGTAGATTCTGGATACTAGAAAGGTTTAAGAACTTTTGGCTAAGAGCACAGATGGGGATTTAAGGGTAAGTGCATTCTGACTGTTTAGAGCAAAGTGGACTGGATCTGTGGCAGTTGCAAATTGAAAATAAGAATAAGTAATTATTTGTAATCCACATGATGATAATTGTTTCTAAATTCCACCATAGGACAATTGCTTTAGAAAATTTTTTTAACCTTAATAATCTATACTGACATTGAGTAGCCATTGCTGTAGTAATTGACCAACTTGATATGTGGGAAAATATACAAGTTAATCTTTTTCAGTAATCTATTCAGGGTGATTTTCCATACTCAGGACCTTTTTTTTTAGCTCTAAAATTTTTAAAGGACTAATGATTCACAAAAATAAGTTAAAAATATTAGTTTCTTTAACTTGCATGGGTGAGGAAATCATAGCATATGTAAAGTGAATTTTTTTTAAAGTGTGATTTTGGGGGTTAAAAATAATGCAACTGATTTAAAGTAACTCCCATGCTCAAAATTCTCCAATGGTTTTCCATCACATTAAAAAAAATCTAAATTTCTCAATATGACCTACAGGATCTGGACCCTGGCTACCCCTAGTGATTACATCTCCCACAGCTTTCCTGTCTTATGCACTTCCCACCAACCACAAAGGCCTCCTTGCCTTCCTCATGTATGGGTCATGAGATGGCATCGGTTTACTGACATGTGCTCTTCCTTTACCAGTATCCACATGGTTTACTTTTCATTTGTATCTCTGTTCAAATGTTAATTCCTCAGATAAGCTGTCATTTTTTTGTTTGTTGTATGGCAAATGGATGGTAGAAAGCCAAGTGTTGTGGAAGGGAGACCAGTTAGGAGACTATTATAGGTAATTCAGGCAGGATATTGGGGCAGTTTCATATAGACATGTACATACACTGATGATGAGAGCAAGTTGGCATGACCGCTTTGGAAAACTTGGCAGTATTTACTCAAGCTAAATATATGCCTGTCATATGACCCAGCCATTTCACTCCTAATTACTTACCCAAGAGAAATGTATGTGTCTGAACATCAAAAGATATGTTCAAGAATGCTAATAGCAGTTTTATTCATAAGAGCTTCCAAATGGGAAACAACCTAATAGTCCAACAACATAAAGAATAAATCGTATGTTTCCAAAATGGAATTTTAGAATAAAATTGTATTTCTTTTTCTTTCTTTCTTTTCCATTTTGGACCCTAGTTACCACTTTGAATTCATTTTGGAAAATGTGAAATACAATTACACATAACACAAATGAATCTCATAGACTTAGTGTTGAATGAAAGGAACTAGTTAAAAATATCCATGTTGTATGATTCCAGTAATATTAAGAACAAGCAAAACGTTATCTGTAATCATAGAATAGGCATTACATTTGGAGGCAGGCTGCTGACTGGTTGGGGTATGAGGAAGCCTGCTGAGGTGCTAGAAATGTTCCATTATCTTGATTTGAATGGTATCTATACAGATTTATACAGAATTTATATAGATTTGTATTTTATGTAGAATTTATATCTATATAGATTTATATACAATTTATACATATGTAGAAATTAATTGTGCTGTAAACTTAAGATTTGTGTACTTTACCATCTATAAATATTAACTCACTTGAAAAAGCAAATTAAAAAAACATTTTGTCTTCGTTTGGTATGATTTTTGTTGAAAGATGGTGCAATTCAGGATGTGTTTTGGAGATAGGGTTAACAATATTTGCTGAGGGAAATCTGTAAGAGAAAGAGAGCCATTAAAGAGGATTCCATTTTTTTTTTTTTTTTTTTTTTTTTTTTTTTTTTTTTAGAACTAGCAAATTCATGAGCTGAAAGGGAGATGATTAGAGCAGTAAGGGAGATTCAAGGACTCCATCATCTTTTGCTTGTAATAAATGTGTATCTGTTAAATGCACATTCACACACATATATGGAAGCAGAATGTATAAAGTGTTACAGTAACTAATAAAATGCTGTATACTTGTTAAAAAGAAAAAGGGGAAAGTACACTCCTCACCCAAATGGCTGTTACTCTCTGAGTTATAATCAGGCAGATTATAACTAAGTTATAATCAGGTTATTAACAACAAAATGAGTAAATAAAAATATTCAGCTATTAGGCTAGATTCAAGAATGAAACCATTAACAAGTCCTATAGTGCTTTAGGAACTAACAAAGTGAGTGTAATAGAACTTTCTCTACAATGTGTAGTAGAGTCATACGTTGTAGAATATATATGTAATAGAACGTTCTCTACAATGAAGGCAATATTTTATATCTGTGCTATCCAGTATGGATGCCACATCTGTACCTACATGTGTCTATTGAGCACTTGGAATGTGGCTAGTACAACTAAAAAATTTAATTTTAAATTTTATTCAACTTTAAATTTTTATTTATATAGCCACACGTGGCTAGTGACTACTGGCCATACTGTCGTTGTTATCTGAATAAATAGCTGAATCAGGCTTCTTTTTTAAAAATGATAGTGCGATATCTAAGGTAACTGGCATTTCTTTGTGTCTCTAAAGGTAAATACCTACCTTTCTTTGGCCCATCGCTACTGCGTACTGTAGAGATATGCTTGCTTGTACCCTTTACTTTGCTTGTTCCCTTTACTTAGCTTTTTACAAGAGCTATTTAATTACTTTCTTAGAAGGAACTGTTTACATACTACCCCTCTTCAGTGATCTAGTTGTACTTCATGGTTCCCTATAGCAAAATAATTCCTTATTAATGTGAGTCACAAGCAATCTATACTAGCCTGTTCTCTAATAACAATGCAACGATACAACTGAATTCTATACATTTTGATTACTTAATGTGTTTGAGCTTATGAGGAATTAAATTTAGTGGCATGTCACAAGTCTTGCTTATTGCTGTTTAATCTACTCTAGTTATTTTAATATTCTTATATGCCTTATGTGAAAGAATATAAAACAAAGTCTTGGTTTTTTGTATATTTCCTAGTTTCCTGAAGATTCTCAATTTCCAAATTGTTCTTTATGACTCCTATCACACAATTTCTCTCATCATAAATGTTTGATAAAGACAGAAGTGTTCAGTGCTGTTTATTCTTCATAGAGAATTTTGGAATTATTTCAAGGGAATGGGACTTTTGATGCTAAACTAAAAGGTAATAACCAAAAAACTTACCAACTTTTTGAAATATATGCATACTCCTTAAGTAGAACAATAAAAGTGTATGAGAGAAACTTTTTTGTAGTTGTATACATAGAGATAAGATAAAAATGTTTTTTATCACAAAATTTTGAAACACATGTAATATTAAAGATAATAGTAAAAAGAATGTGAAATACCCATCATCCAGTTTCAATAATTAGCAGGACACATTCAATTGTTTTATCTATAGCCCCATCCAATGTCTCTTATATGATTATTATTTTTTTTTTTAAGATTTTATTTATTTATTTGACAGAGAGAGACACAGCGAGAGAGGTAACACAAGCAGGGGGAGTGGGAGAGGGAGAAGCAGGCTTCCCGCGGAGAAGGGAACCCAATGCGGGGCTCGATCCCAGGACCCTGGGATCATGACCTGAGCCGAAGGCAGCCGCTTAACCGACTGAGCCACCCAGGCGCCCCTCTCATATGATTATTTTATAGCAAATCACAGACATTTTATCAGCTTATCTGTGAATATTTTAGTTTGATCTTTAAAAATATAAGATCTCTTTAAAAATCATAATGATGAATCAAGTATCACATCTAAATCCTTGCCGAAAAAAATTTTTTTTTAGTGTTCAATGATTCATTAGTTGCGTATAACACTCCATGCTCATCACAACACGTGCCCTCCTTAATACCCATCACTCAGTTACCCCATCCCCCCAGCCCCCTCCCTTCTGTAACCCTCAGTTTGTTTCTCAGAGTCCAGAGTCCAGAGTCCCTCATGGTTTGTCTCCTGCTCTGATTTCTTCCCATTCAGTTTTCCCTCCTTTCCCCTGTGGTCCTCCATGCTATTCCGTATGTTCCACATGTGAATGAAACCATATGATGATTGTCTTTCTCTGCTTGACTTATATCACTTAGCATAATCCCCTCCAGTTCCATCCATGTCGATGCAAATGGTGGACATTCATCCTTTTTGATGGCTGAGTAATATTCCATTGTATATATGATCAAATACCCAAATATATTGGCATTCACATTTCCTCATTGTTTCAGAACACACAATTTGTTTAAATCAGGATCAAAATAAGCTCCGTGCACATAGATGAATGGTTGATGTTTCTTGAGTTGTTTGAGCAAGTTTCCATCTCCATTTTTAATTTTTTCTGTAGCATTTTTGTTTTTTGTTTTTTGCTGAGGATGCAAATAAAATTACCTGCACTCTGGATTTTGCTGATTTCAGAGCATGAATTATACTTTGAGTAACACTGCCGTATTTTATTCAACATACCTGTTATAGGTAGACTTTTGAGTGGTCTGTGCTCTTCACTGTTTTGGTAGTGCTGTAATGAATAGTTTTGTGGATACTTGGTTTGTATTTTTGCCAGTATGTATTTTGGATAGATACCTAGACATGAGATTGTAGGGTCAAAGGGAAATGCATATGAAATTTTGCTAGACATTGCCAAATTCTGTGCCATTAATGTTGTCCCATTTTGCATTCCCACCAGCAACGTTTTAGTATGCTTGTTTCCAGATAGCTTTGCCAACAGATCAGATTGTCAAGCTTTTGGATTTTTGCCTAGAAGTTGAGAAATGCCATCTCAGTATAGTTTTTCCTAGCATTTCTTATTTTAAGTTAAGTTGAACATACAGATGAGATAACTTTATGCTGTCTGGACGTTAAGTAATGATTTTTGATTTAAGAAAAAGTTTATAGATATAAATAAGCAGTGGTTAGCCTGAAAAGTTATTTTTCTTGCTGCTGTTTACTAGGTATCAAAATGATTTTGATAAATAAAATATTATGCAAATACCATTAACTTAACATAAATATTTTAATTTAATCTATTATAGTTAATCTGAATATATTTTATAGAATGATTTTTATCCAGTAGCCATAAATGGAAAACATTGATAAAAGTGCTCTTATAGTCTGTCAAATATTTTCATAATTTGGGAAAGGTAGAATTTAGACTTTTTTTCCCCATTCTTATATTTTAATGTGGTCTGTGGCCTCTTTAATTTAATTTAGCAAACTTGTTATTTTATCTAGTAATAGGGGGTCACTTTAAAATCTGAGATGTGAGAAAGCAATTGAAGTATTTCCCCCTTTTCTCTCATCTCAAGGATAAAAGCTAAATAGATAAAAGGGAATACTTAATATATACAATGGGCCTGAGATTTAAGAGGGCAGACGTAGAAGGGGGAAGTGGAGAGGTTAAAAGTTTTCTCTTCCAAAAAAAACAAAAAACAAAACAACAACAACAAAAACCAAAAACTTGCCTGCTTGGTATTTCTTTGTATGTCTGAAAAACTTTTTGTTTTGTAATGTTACATTTTTTGAATTGAGCTTTCCCTCTTCAAGCCGAGAGGAGCCGGGGCAGGGTCTAATGGAAATCAGGTATAGAGTTGGCAGCTTAGGAAAATTTTGTTCAAGTATATGATCAGAAATACTATCTTTTATTACTATCAGAGTAATAGATCCCAGAGCGTGGGTTTGGCCTAGGAGAAAGAAGGCAAGGCTATTGTTTGGTCTACTGTAATTTGGACAAACCAGTGGATCAAAATGAATCCTCGAAAATCACAATGCTAAGATATTACTTGTCACTCTGGGGCCAAAGGACTGTGAGGTGTTGCTCCTTTGAGGCTTGAAAATGTATCAGACTGCTGGTTTAGGTTTTGGCTTACCCAACCATTGTTTTTCAATGGAAACAAAATTAGTATCTTCCATGTGCCTATCACATGCAAGGTTAAGAAACAGCTTCTGAGATATAAAACCATAAGACATCTGTTCTGGAAAAGGTTGTAACCTACTCAAAGAGGCATTAGAGCACAGTGGTTAAATGTGTGAATTCTGGAATCAGACCCCTAAATCTGGTTGACTTTGGGGCAAGTTATTTAGACTCACTGTGTTTTAGTTACTTTATCTGAATACTGTTAATTTTAACTGACAATGTTTATAAAATGCTTAAAACAGCACCTCACACATAATGAATACTTAATATTAGTCATGATTATAGTTATTTAAAACACACCCCACCTTTGATTTGCCCTGTAATAAATGTCTGCTCTTCATTTTTCTACCATGGCAGTTCAATCCCTAAGGCCAGTTGCAGAGAATCCTCTCTGATCATCCTGCTAGGGCCCAGGAACATATATATTCCTGTTTTTCTTGGTGGATGAAGACAGTGCTTAGTGTAATAAGCACTTTTCTAGATATGCAGTCTTTTATGTGCCATGAATTAGCTGTGCATCCAGAATAATGATTTACTATCTGGAGGTCTTAGTTTATTCATTTATATAATGTGGAAGTTTATCTTTAAAATCCCTCATACATCCCAAACATCATCATTAATGAATAACCTTGATATACAAAATATGCTTTATTTTAAATAGCTATATGAGAAATTAGAAAAAAAAATCCAATATAACCAAGTATACTCTACCTACTGAAAATCTTACAGCCAGTTACTGCTAATTTTTGGGCTTGGAGGAAATTTTAGATCTCAAGTTTATAGTCCACTGAACTTAAATTTAATCACAGAGTATTTAAGATTAAATGATATTTTTACACAACTAGCAGTTCTCTTTAGAAAACATATACCAATTGGGTTTGCTGCACATGCTGATCACTTCCAGCTAATCCAATAATTTTGTCCAGAATGGGAGTGAGAGAACTGTTCAAATCTACTAGATTTCTCTAACACATTTGCATATACAGTGAGACCAAATTAATTGGACATCAATATGAAAAGAAAAAAAAAAACACTTGTATATTGTACATTTATCAGCACATTAGAAAATATACCATCATTGGTGTTACTTCTCTAGGTAGGTGAGTGTGTGTGTGTGTTATGTATATATGTGTACATATATGTGTGTATAGACTCACATACATTTGATACGCACATACATGGCTTACATGAGGAATGGATACAATGATGGCAATGGTGGTGTGTGTATATGTGTATGTATACGCATTAATCCTTAGAACATTGGAAAGATTCAAATCATTGCACATTTCTGATTTATAGTTACTTATAGACTCCAAGTTATCATTCTGAACCTAAGTGATATTTGAGCCTAATAAAATAAAACTATCAAACTCTGATATTATTATAGTTACTTATAAAATAAGTAACTCAAAATTAGGTAGTTTCTAGCCTTGGGCACTCCTTTCCTTATCTGTCAAGTACAGGTAAGGGGTGTAGGACAGTGCCTGGCACAGTTAATCTCACCATAATTGTAATAAAATGACTAGGATACTTTCAGTTCTAGAATTCTGTGGTAATCATATCTGTTTAAGAGCCAATTCTGAGGGCTTCTTTAGCAGTGTGATACTGAAGAATATGAGCTTTCGATGAAACCATCACTCTAATTATTATTTTTTTTTTGCATTTATAATATGAAAGTGTAGCTTATAGAACTTTGCTTGGAACTTGCAACAGTTGGAGGTGATTTGAGAAGGACAGTATATTTGTTGGGGTTCTATAGAGAAACACAACCCTGTCTGAGAGGGGAGATGGGGATTATAAGGAATTGGCTCATCTGATTGTGAATGTTGAGAGACTCCCCACAATCTGCCATCTGTATGTAAACTGGGGACCCAGGGAAGCCAGTGGTGTAATTCAGTCTGAGTCTGAAGGCCTGAAGACCAGGGGAGCTGATGTTTGTAAATCCTCGTCCAAGGGCAGGAAAAGATGAGCTAAGATATCCTTGTTCAAGCAATGATCTAGGGAAAAGGGCAAATTCTTCCTTCCTCCAACTTTTGTTCTATTTAAGCCCCCAATGAATTGGATGATGCCCATCTACAGTGGTGAGGGCAATCTATTTTGAGCCCACAGATTCAAATGCTAATGTCATCCAGAAACACTCTCATCGACCTACCCAGAAATAATGTAATCTGGGCACCCCATGGCCAGTCAAGTTAACACATAAAATTAACTGTCACAGGTAAATATGGTAATAATTGGAGTAATTGCACTGATAACCTGCCATATAAGGTGAAGGACTCAGGTAATTGTCACTCATGTTTTATATACTATTAATTAGCTTTGTACTGACTCAGGCTGAAAGAGAGTAAGCCGTGCTCCATTTGCTGAGATTCATAAGTATTTATTTAATCTGAGCTCTTTATAAAGAGATTGAAGTGAAGAAAACTGAAAAGGACCAGTCCTAAACTTGGGCATCAATTAAACTATATATTTGGGTAATGTACTTGGTAGAAAAGAGAAGGGAAGTGCTTAGACTTCTTGTCTCTGTCTTTCTTCTCCTATGTAGAGAGTTATATGGTATTCTTTATAAATTGCTGGGGAGTGGAGCTAAAACTTGATGATTTTAATGGTACTGGCTATTATTTCCTCAGAGTAATTTAAAGTTGCCCTATGTTGAGCACCAATGAAAAAATTTCTCTGTACTCTTAGGTTCATTCTATATAGAGAATTAAATGGGAAAAATATAAATTACATTTCTGATCATTTTTTACAAGGCCAAACTTTTCTGGCCAATGTTTGAACATTGCAAAGAATTATGTAAGTAGAGATTATTCATTTAGACAGTGTTCTTATTTCAACAATAGCTCATTTGTAGTATTTAATTACATGATGTTCCAAATGATATCCTATCATTCCAGTAGAATACGAAAGCTTTCCCAATCACTGTTTTGAATAATTTAATCTAATTGGAGAACAGAACTTTTATGCTGTGAATGTAATCTCATGTTGTAGGATATAATTTCTATTTTATTATTTGGATGAAGAAGCTGGGAGAGTGATCAAGAAAGGTTTGAATAAACATTTAAAATAAGTTCAAGTGTAGCTACCATGATATTAATGTGAAGGAGGTTATATTAGAAAATTATATATTTTGTAATTTTACTAGTCTTTAAGGATTATCTGAATAAAATACACTGAAAATTATACCAGAATAACACAAGTGTGAAAATCAATATGACCAGTTCTAGTAATTTTTGTCAAAGTACTTTAGACCCAGAAATAGGCCCACACAAATACAGATTTTAATTTTTGACAAAAGTGTAAAAGCCATTCAATGGAAAAAGGGTGGTCTTTTCATCAAATGGTGCAGAAGTAATTAAACATCCATAGACAAATATAATGAACCTTGATCCACACCCCAAACCTTGTCCAAAAAATAACTCAAAATGGGTAACTGAAAACTACAAGCCTTTTAGAAGTTAAAAGGAGAAAACTTAGGGCTTGGTCAAGTGTTCTTAGATGACACCAAAAGTATGATATATGAAAGGAAAAACAATAATTGGACTTCATCAAAATTAAAAGAATTTACTCTGTGAAAGACTAAGAGAGTTAAAAAGACAAGCTACAAACTGAGAAAATAATTGCAAGCCATATCTAGAATATAGTGCTAAAGACCTCTTAAAGACCTCTTAAAACTCAACAGTAAACAAGTCTGAAACAACCATTCCAATTAAATACATGAAAGCAAAATAACATGAAGAAATATTTCATTGACAAGGAAATGGGGATGGCAAATAAGTCCATTAACAAATATTCAACATCAGGGGTGCCTGGGTGGCTCAGTCGTTAAGCGTCTGCCTTCGGCTCAGGTCATGATCCCAGGGTCCTGGGATCGAGCCCCGCATCGGGCTCCCCACTCCGCGGGAGGCCTGCTTCTCCCTCTCCCACTCCCCCTGCTTGTGTTCCCTCTCTCACTATCTCTCTCTCTGTCAAATAAATAAATAAAATCTTTAAAAAAAAAAACCAAACAAATATTCAACATCAGTAACTGTAGGAAAAAAGAAATGGAACCAAAAAGACCTAACCCTACACACCTTTTGGAAGAGCTAAAATAAAAAAAAATTAAAAAAAGGAAAATACCAAATGTGGGTAAGGATGCAGAGAAACCAGGGTCTCTTATATAATGTTGGTGGGACTATAAAATCCTGAGTTCATGTGATATTTTAAGTTTACCTTAAAAAAACAACTTGAGGGTACCTGGGTGGCTCGGTTGAGTGTCTGACTCTTGGTTTTGGTTCAGGTCAAGATCTAGGGTCGTGAGATTGAGCCCCATGTCAGGCTCTGTGCTCAGTGGGAGTCTGCTTGAGATTCTCTCTCTCCCTCTGCCCCTCCCCTTTGGTATTCACTGTAATAAATATAAATAAATTTCTTAAATTAAAAAAACCCTTGATATTGTCTTTCTAATTTTCCCACAATGTTTTAGCACAATATTTTAGCTAATCCATGCCTTGAGTTTTATTTCTTATGAGTTAAACTTTCAAAAATTTTACATTATGTATTACATTTATTACATTGTATATATTATATATATAATATGGATTGTATTATTAGTGTTCCCACAAATTGTTTTAATATTACAAAAATACGTAATTTTACCTAACTAAAGGAACTTGTAATAACGAATAGGTGTTAAAAGAGTTTAAGCTTATTAATACTTACAATGTTCCCAACTATATAGACTTAATGTATTTACTTTATTTTAATTTCTAAATTGTTACTTAACTTTAAGGTCTTAAACTAATATTTTATTGAGTTAATAATTTAATCCTTGGATACCTGGACAATTTCTAAAAAGACAAACATGTAAAATATTGATCAACATTTATATCTACCTTTTTCTTTATTTTTATATATTACAGAGTGGCTGTATAATAAAGGCATATGCAATTGGGTACTTTCAATCCATTTCAAATTTTATTAATATGATAGATTTGTGCTTATCAAGAAAAATTGACTTTCTGCCTTTTGAGTTCAGAAAAATAAAATTTGGTTACTTGGATAATACTTGATTCAAGAGTTACAGAAAAATAAGAACATATATTGTTGTTAGTTAGCCAGGGCTGCCATAACGAAATACCACAGACTGGGTGGTTTCAGTAACATAAATTTAGTTTCTTACAATTCTGGAGGTTAGAAGACTAAGATCAAGATGTCAGCAAGGTTGATTTCTTCTGAGGCCTCTCTCCATGGTTTATAGATGGCCATCTCCTTGCCTTCACAAATCTTCCCTGTGTAGCTGTTTATATTAGAGTCTCTGCCTATAAGGACACTGGTCATGTTTGATGAGTGCCCACTATAATGACCTAATTTTAACCTAATTACCATTTTAAAGGCCCTATCTCCAAATATAGTTACATTTTGTGGTACTAGGGGATTAGGACTTTGAGAAATGAATTTTAGGGAGACCCAATTTAGCCCCAAACATTCATATATACACATAATACACACACACACATAGAATGATACACATGGTTAGGTTAATACCCCAAGATCTCATTCTATGATATTTTTAACTCCGTGAAAGTCCCTGTTCTCCTGGTTTAATTTGGGCACTCTTCTGGACTAGAAGAAAACTTAAAAACTCTGATCGTCTTTTCTTACTACTTGCTGTGTTGCAGTCCTCAAATGTATGCTCTCCAGGGTCTTAAATGCTATTATACAGACGCTGTCCCCAAACAATCATATAGCAAAACGGGTAGGAAAGCCTAAACTTCACAGAGATTGAAATGACCACAAGCAGAAACTTGTTTTGTGATCATACTCCACAGAGAATGACCCAGACTTGGGTTGATGGTGTCCGCAGATGATATTGATTTACCGTTCAGCACAGGTATAAGAATAATTACAAATTCATAAGCACAAATCTATCATATTAATAAAATTTGAAATGGATTGAAAGTACCCAATTGCATATACTTTTACTATACAGCCACTCTGTAATATATAAAAATAAAGAAAAAGGTAGATATAAATATTGATCAATATTTTACATGTTTGTCTTTTTAGAAATTGTCCAGGTGTCCAAGGATAGAGAGCTTGTAGCTACCATGGTAATATGTCGCAACTCTTAGTCCCAGGAGGTTCTTTTCCAGGAAGGTAAGAGTGTAAACAAACAAAGAAAACCAGAAAAAACCCCAAACTTTACTATTTACTTCAGGAAATTACTGTAAACCAATTTATCTGGGCAAACAGTTTGCTCCTCTGGGCAAGCATCTTTCCTATCAGGAAAACAGAATGATCACTGGTTCTGAGAACTCACATGTTATATAAGATTTTACTCAACAAAACCCTCACATTGCTACATCCACCAATTCTAAGCTATTATGTCACAAACTATGCTTAATACCAGTTTCTTGCCTGAACCTTGATCCTGGTCTCCTCAACTTCCTAGGTATCCTTCCTTGATCTCACTCTTTTTGAGATGCAACTAGGACTCTGTCAAAGTGTTGTTCTCCCTTACAGTATAACTAATAAACTTAACTTGGTTTGAATAACAGATTTTTGATGATCTTTTGGGGGATATGAAAGCTGAAAAATTTTATACCTAAACTATAAATAACATGTTAAAGTTATTGAAAATAATCCACTTAGCATATTTACATATGATTGAAAATTTTATTTCTCATTTCCTCAAAACTAAACATTGTCTTCCAAATAAATGAAAACTAAAACTCCCCAGAATTGGGATGCCTGGTTGGCTCAGTTGGTAAAACGTCTGCCTTCACTCAGGTCATGATCCCAGGGTCCTGGGATCGAGTCCTGCATCGGGCTCCCTGCTCAGCGGGGAGCCTGCTTCTCCCTCTGCCTGCCGTTTCCCCTGCTTGTGTTGGCTCTCTTTCTCTCTCTGACAAATAAATAAATAAAATCCTAAAAAAAATAAAGTAAAATAAAGAATAACCCCCCCCAGAATCTATATTTTGATGATTTAACACTTAACCCATTAAATTCTTTGACCGATAACCTTAAAAATTTGATTCAATGCTACAATTTGATGCAGTAAAATAGTGTCAGACACTGTGCCTTGATGATCTAATCATTTCCTTTCCCATTTTACTTCCTGCCAAAGTTCACCTTTCATTACAAAGGCCGAAACGTCAGCTTCTGACTCGCTAGCTTCCCTTACATTAAGGCTAGGCCATAGTTAAAAAGAACCCTGTGTGTGTGCACGTGCACACCTATATGCAGTATCTGATAGTCTCCGGGATAAAAAAGGTAGTACTGTGAGGTTAGAGCCTCACCTTCACTTCTCACCTGGATGCTGCGTACAGATGTGATCTACAGATGCAATATCAATCTTGCAACCCTATTGCCCCAACCTGAAAACAGAAGCCAGTTTTTTCAACATGGGGGAGTGGCGGGTCTCTGGATCTCTGGTGACACTGAGACCTCGAACTAGCTTTGGAAGTACTTACCTTCAGACTTGGTATTTACAATAAATACTTAAAGTATTGGAAAATAGCTTATTCTATAACTTGCCTCAAATGGCATCTCTTGAGTCCTATATTGGACCAGTAATGTTTTTAGGTAACACTTTTTTTGCTAAGAATTTCTATTTAAAAATTTCTATTATTTTTGGTAGTGAGTTAAGTCTCTGCCCATAGTACATTGCTTCACACAATGTTTATTGCCTCATAATTGCAACATTTGACAATAATATTTTGAGGTGTTAGACATGAATGGATATACTATTGAGTTTTCAGTGTTATTGTCGGTTATAGTTTTGTTTTTGTTTTGTTTTGTTTTTTTGCATTTGATCATTTACATAGGAGACTCAGAGGACAGTAGATATTTATGTTCATTTCAACCTTTTACAAGAAAATCTAACAGCATTTTTTATTTAAAATTTTATATTAATTTTGGAGTTTTCTTAACAAAAAAAGTGGTAAGTATTCAGATAAGTTGGAAGCATTGAAACATTTGTTTCAGTCCTCTGAACATTTTTCTTTTTCATTTTTCCTCTTTTATGTATTTGAGCAGATACAGAGCATTCATCTTTATGAAAGGTAGATAAAATTGGTTTTTGCTTACAATTGTATCCTTCAAATAGAGGAAAGTGTTCTGATACATCTTTGAAAATGATAGCAGTGATAGCATTCAATCATAACTCTGTGACTCCATTAAGGGCAGGTTTAATGGGCCCTATCTCTATTTGTTATTAGCAACATTATATACTGAACATATTGAATACTTTTCATTAATTTATATGGAAAAATATTCCAACAAAAATCCACTAGGAACTTTGTAAGCTTTGCATTTATTTTGCAGTAGTGTGAAATTTATGTGTACATGGATATATAAGTGGAAATAACTCAAAGTTTGGTATATAGACTCAATTTATATATTTTTAAATCTTTTTCTTTAAGGAGAAGAAAAAATTTGGGGTGCCTGGTGACTCAGTCAGCTAAGCGGCTGCTTTTTGCTCAGATCATGATTCCAGGGTCCTGGGATGGAGCCCCACATCAGGCTCTCTGTTCAGCAGGAAGCCTGTTTCTATCTCTTCCTCTGCCACTCTGCCTACTTGTGATCTCTCTCTCTCTCTCTCTCTGTGTGTCAAATAAATAAATAAAATCTTAAAAAAAAAAGAAGAAAAAAAATTTAACTCTACATAATTATTAAGGGTATTTTAACCTTAATAAAGGAACATTGTCTAAGGGTGCCAAGTAGAGTCTATCTTTGGGTTTTTCTTAACAATTATCCAATATATTCTTAAACATAAATTATCTTTTTATTTTATCTGTAAATGTATAAAAAATATGGGACTGCTGCTCATTTTGTTTTACAATTTATTTGGTTTAGAGACCTTGATTTCTTTGCATATATAATTCTAGAAGGCAAAACTTAGCAGACTAGTAAGATCTTAAGGAAAAAAAAATGTATTCCTAGTGGTTCTCATGGGTGAATCTAGTATAGAAACATTCTAAGATAAATATGATCATGAATAGTCAAATATAGCATTCAAACAGTCATCTTAAAAGCAATCAGTGAGAGATGAACTCCTGTCAATTAAAACCAAACCAAAATAATTTCCTCCTAGAAGCTTCTACTTTATGATATTTTTTTGCATTTATTTTAATATTTCAAATATATGCATAAACCAACATTTCTTTCTTTTTAAAATTTGTGCATTTAATCTTTTTATCATGTTTCAAGAATATTTCCCCAAGTTTGAGTTGCATATTGCCCTGCCTTGTCTTATAGAAATAAAGACATAAAGAGTTTAAATCATTTGCCTAAAGTCATAAAAAAATCTTTTTAAAATAAAGCTAGACAATTTTCCACACAAAGCAAATGGAAGACTGCATGATAAGAATTAGGAGAACTAGGCAAGATGGCGGAGGAGTAGGAGACCTGAATTTCATCTGGTCCCAGGAATTCAGCTGGATAGGGATCAAACCATTCTGAACACCTACGAACTCAACAGGAAATCGAAGAAAAGAATAGCAGCAACTCTCTGAACAGAAAAGCGACCACTTTCTGGAAGGTAGGATGTGTGGAGAAGTGAATCCGAGGTGATATTCGGGAGGATAGACGGCGGGGGAGGGGGCCTCCATTAGCCGTTACCGGCAAGTGATAGAGCCGCGGAGCACAAAATCGGAAATTTTAGAAGTCTGCTCCTCTGAGGGATGTTGCTCCAGTGGCTAAGTGGGGAGTGGAGCCCTTGCTGGGACAGTGTGGTCTCAGGACCCTTGGGGTCACAGAAAGACTGGGGGTGCCTGAGTGAGGCAGAGCTCCCAGGTATCGGAGCAGGGAAGCCAGCTGCAGAGACAGAGCTGAGGCGCGGGCTCTCACCTCGGGGTTGCCATAAACCGTGATCCACGGCACAGTCGGGCCCCTGCTCCTCCAGCAGGGACCCAACAAGCAGCAGATCCAGGGAGACTCCCCTTCCTCCCCCGGGAGGAGCGACAGGGAAGCACACTGCAGGGATCTGCTTGGTTTGGAGACTCCACACGGGGTCAGGTGCCAGAGATAGAAACGCTCAGTCACAGGCCAGGTGAGCGTGGAGTGGAGCCGGAGACCGGGGAGACGGGAGTGATTGACTGCTTTTCTCTGGAGGCTCACTGAGGAGTGGGGCCCTGAGTTCTCAGCTCCCCTGGGGCAGAGATTGGGAGGCTGCCATTTTCACTCTTGTCCTCCAAAGCTGTACAGAAAGCTTGCAGGGAACAAAAGCTCCTGAGAGCAAACCTGAGCAGATTACTTAGCCCAGACCCACAAGGGCGGGGCAATTTCGCCTCCGGCAAAGACCTTTGGGAACCACGGCAACAGGCCGCTTCTCCAGAAGATCAGCAAGAACAGCCAGCCAAGGCCAAGTTTACAGAGCAATGAGAACAGCAGAACTCTGGCACTAGGGGAATACTGCACATAGAATTCATGGCTTTTTTCCCATGATTCTTTAGTCTTTCAAAGTTAATTTTTTTTTAACTTTTTCTTTTTTTTTTTTGAATTTTTCTTTTTCCCTTTTTCAACCAACACCTTATCAATCCCTTTTTTAAAAAAACTTTTTTATTTTTCATATTTAGAGTCATATTCTATCCCTTCATAGTAGTTAACCTTATTTTTGGTATATATATATATATATATATGTTGTTCTCTTTAAAATTTTGGGATACAGTTTCTTCTAAAAGACCAAAAAATACCTGAAATCTCTAGTGTATGGCTTTGTTCTAGTGTCCTGGTGATCACATTCTCTCACTTTTTTTTTTTTTTTTAAATCATCTTCTTTCTTTTTTCAACCAACTTCTTATCAATTCCTTTTACAAAATCTTTTATAATTTTCATCTTTACAGTCATATTCCATCCCTTCATTGTATTAACCCTTATTTTTGTACATATATAAGTTTTCTTTTAAAATTTTGGGAGGCACTTTCTTCTAACAGACCAAAATACACCCAAAATCTAGTGTGTGACACTGATCTCAGCACCAGCCGGATCATATTTGATAATATTCTGTTTTTGTTTGTTTGTTTTTATCTTTTTCTTTTTCTTTTCTTTTCTCTTTCTTTCCCTATCTTTTCCCCCAGTTTCAGGTCTCTTCTGATTTGTTTAGTATATATTTTTCTGGGGACGTTGTTACCCTGTTAGCATTTTGTTCTCTCATTCATCTATTGTCCTCTGGACAAAATGACAAGGTGGAAAAAATCACCTCAAAAAAAAGAACAAGGGGCAGTACCGACTGCCAGGGATCTAATCAATATGGACATTAGTAAGATGTCAGAACTAGAGGTCAGAATGATGATTTTAAAGATACTAGCTGGGCTTGAAAAAAGCATGGAAGATACTACAGAAACCCTTTCTGGAGAAATAAAAGAACTAAAATCTAACCAAGTCTAAATCAAAAAGGCTATTAATGAGGTGCAATCAAAAATGGAGGCTCTAACTGCTAGGATAAATGAGGCAGAAGAGAGAATTAGTAATATAGAAGACCAAATGATGGAAAATAAAGAAGATGAGAAAAAGAGAGATAAACAACTACTGGATCACGAGGGCAGACTTTGAGAGATAAGTGATACCATAAGATGAAACAATATTAGAATAATTGGGATCCCAGAAGAAGAAGAAAGAGAGAGGGGGCGGAAGGTACATTGGAGCAAATTATAGCAGAGAACTTCCCTAATTTGGGGAAATAAGCATCAAAATCAAGGAGGCACAGAGAACCCCCCTCAAAATCAACAAAAATAGGTCAACACCCCGACATCTAATAGTAAAACTTATGACTCTCAGAGACAAGAGAAAATCCTGAAAGCAGCTCGGGACAAGAGATCTGTAACCTACAATGGTAGAAACATTAGATTGGCAACAGACCTATCCACAGAGACCTGGCAGGCCAGAAAGGACTGGCATGATATATTCAGAGCACTAAATGAGAAAAATATGCAGCCAAGAATACTCTATCCAGCTAGGCTGTCATTGAAAATAGAAGGAGAGATAAAAAGCTTCCAGGACAAACAAAAACTAAAGGAATTTGCAAACATGAAACCAGCCCTCCAAGAAATATTGAAAGGGGTCCTCTAAGCAAAGAGAGAGCCTAAAAGTAACACAGACCAGAAAGGAACACAGACAATATACAGTAACAGTCACCTTACAGGCAATACAATGGCACTAAATTCATATCTTTCAATAGTTACCCTGAATGTAAATGGGCTCAATGCCCCAATCAAAAGACATAGGCTATCAGATTGGATTAAAAAGGAAGACCCATTGATATGCTGTCTGCAAGAGACTCATTTTAGACTCAAAGACACCCCCAGATTGAAAGTGAGGGGGTGGAAAATGATTTACCATGCTAATGGACACTAAAAGAAAGCTGGGGTGGCAATCCTTATATCACACAAATTAGATTTTAAACCAAAGACTATAATAAGAGATGAGGAAGGGCACTATATCCTACTTAAAGGGTCTATCCAACAAGAAGATCTAACAATTGTAAATATCTATGCCCCTAACATGGGAGCAGCCAATTATATAAGCCAGTTAATAACAAAAGCAAAGAAACACATACACAACAATACAATAATAGTGGGGGACTTTAACACCCCCCCCCCCCCCACTGAAATGGACAGATCATCTAAGCAAAAGATCAACAAGGAAATAAAGACTTTAAATGACACACTGGACCAAATGGACTTCACAGATCTATTCGGAACATTCCATCCCAAAGCAACAGAATACACATTCTTCTCTAGTGCCCATGGAACATTCTCCAGAATAGATCACATCCTAGGTCACAAATCAGGTCTCAACCGGTACCAGAAGATTGGGATCATTCCCTGCATATTTTCAGACCACAATGCTTTGAAACTAGAATTCAATCACAAGAGGAAAGTTGGAAAGAACTCAAATACATGGAGGCTAAAGAGCTTCCTACTAAAGAAGGAATGGGTCAACCAGGAAATTAAAGAATTAAGAAAATTCATGGAAACAAATGAAAATGAAAACACAACTGTTGAAAATCTTTGGGATGCAGCAAAGGCAGTCCTAAGAGGAAAGTATATAGCAATACAAGCCTTTCTCAAGAAACAAGAAAGGTCTCAAATAACCCTACCCCTAAAGGAGCTAGAGAAAGAACAGCAAATAAAGCCTAAACCCAGCAGGAGAAAAGAAATAATAAAGATCAGAGCAGAAATCAATGAAATAGAAACCAAAAGAACAGTAGAACAGATCAATGAAACTAGGAGCTGGTTCTTTGAAAGAATTAACAAGATCAATAAACTCCTGGCCAGAATTATCAAAAAGAAAAGAGAAAGGACCCAAATAAATAAAATCATGAATGAAAGAGGAGAGTTCACAACCAACACCAAAGAAATACAAACAATTATAAGACCGTACTATGAGCAACTATATGCCAGCAAATTAGATAATCTGGAAGAAATGGATGCATTCCTAGAGATGTATAAACTACCAAAACTGAACCAGGAAGAAATAGAAAACATGATCAAACCTATAACCACTAAGGAAATTGAAGCAGTCATCAAAAATCGCCCAACAAACAAGAGCCCAGGGCCAGATGGCTTCCCAGGGGAATTCTACCAAACATTTAAAGAAGAATTAATACCTATTCTTCTGAAACTGTTCCAAAAAATAGAAATGGAAGGAAAACTTCCAAATTCGTTTTATGAGGCCACCATTACCTTGATCCCAAAACCAGACAAAGACCCCATCCAAAAGGAGAATTACAGACCAATATCCTTGATGAATATGGATGCAAAAATTCTCAGCCAATAGGATCCAACAGTACATTGAAAGGATTATTCACCATGACCAAGTGGGATTTATCCCTGGGCTGCAAGGTTTGTCCAACATCCGCAAATCAATCCATGTGTAAAAATACATTAATAAAAGAAAGAACAAGAACCATATGATCCTCTCAAGAGATGCAGAAAAAGCATTTGACACAGTACAGCATCCTTTCTTGATCAAAACTCTTCAGAATATAGGGATAGAGTGTACATACCTCAATATCATAAAAGCCATCTATGAGAATCCCACAGCGAATATCATTCTCAATGGGGAAAAATGGAGAGCTTTCCCCCTAATGTCAGGAACACGGCAGGGATGTCCACTATCACCACTGCTATTCAACATAGAATTAGTAGTCCTAGCCACAGCAATCAGACAACAAAAAGAAATAGAAGGCATCCAAATCGGCAAAGAAGTGAAACTCTCACTCTTTGCAGATGATATGATACTTTATGTGGAAAACCCAAAAGACTCCAACCCAAAACTGCTGGAACTCATACAGGAAATTCAGTAAAGTGGCAGGATATAAAATCAATGCACAGAAATCAGTGGAATTCCTATACACCAGCAATAGGACAGAGGAAAGAGAAATGAAGGAGTCGATCCCATTTACAATTGCATCCAACACCATAAGATACCTAGGAATAAATCTAACCAAAGAGGCAAAGGATCTGTACTCAGAAAACTATAGAATACTCATGAAAGAAATTGAGGAAGACACAAAGAAAAGGAAAAACGTTCCATGCTCATGGATTGGAAGAACAAATATTGTGAAGGTGTCAATGCTACCTAGAGCAATCTACACATTCAATGCAATCCCTATCAAAATACCATCAACTTTTTTCAAAGAAATGGAACAAATAATCCTAAAATTGTATGGAACCAGAAAAGACCCTGAATAGCCAGTGGATGTTGAAAAAGAAAAGCAAAGCTGGTGGCATCACAATTCCGGACTTCAAGTTCTATTACAAAGCTGTCATCATCAGGACAGTATGGTACTGGCACAAAAACAGACACATAGATCAATGGAACAGAATAGAGAGCCCAGAAATGGACCCTCAACTCTATGGTCAACTAACCGTCGACAAAGCAGGAAAGAATGTCCAATGGCAAAAAGACAGTCTCTTCAACAAATGGTGTTGGGAAAATTGGACAGCCACATGCAGAAGAATGAAACTGGACCATTTCCTTACACCACACACAAAAATAGACTCCAAATGGTTGAAAGACCTAAATGTGAGGCAGGAGTCCATCAGAATCCTACAGGAGAACACAGGCAGCAACCTCGTCGACCGCAGCTGCAGCAACTTCCTCCTACAAACATTGCCAAAGGCAAGGGAAGCAAGGGCAAAAATGAACTATTTGGACTTCATC
Source organism: Halichoerus grypus (assembly GCF_964656455.1). Lineage (NCBI taxonomy): Eukaryota > Metazoa > Chordata > Mammalia > Carnivora > Phocidae > Halichoerus > Halichoerus grypus. The sequence goes on from NC_135714.1 coordinate 49,602,863, forward strand.
AAGATAAAAAGCTTTTGCACAGCAAAGGTGACAGTCAACAAAACCAAAAGACAACTGACAGAATGGGAGAAGATATTTGCAAACGACATATCAGATAAAGGGCTGGTATCCAAAATTTATAAAGAACTTATTAAACTCAACACCCAAAGAACAAATGATCCAATCAAAAATGCGCAGAAGACATGAACAGACATTTTTCCAAAGAAGACATCCAAATTGCCAACAGACTCATGAAAAAGTACTCAACATCGTTCGGCATCAGGGAAATCCAAATCAAAACCTCAATGAGATACCACCTCACACCAGTCAGAATGGCTAAAATTAACAAGTCAGGAAATGACAGATGTTGGCGGGGATGCAGAGAAAGGAGAGCCCTCCTACACTGTTGGTGGGAATGCAAGCTGGTGCAGCCACTCTGGAAAACAGTATGGAGGTTCCTCAAAAAGTTGAAAATAGAGCTACCATATGATCCAGCAATTGCACTACTGGGTATTTACCCCAAAGACACAAATGTAGTGATCTGAAGGGGTACATGCACCCAGATGTTTATAGCAGCAATGTTCACAATAGCCAAACTATGGAAAGAGCCAAGATGTCCATCGACAGATGAATGGATAAAGAAGAGGTGGTATATATATACAATGGAATATCATGCAGCCATCAAAAGGAATGAAATCTTGTCATTTGCAACGACGTGGATGGAACTGGAGGGTATTATGCTGAGCGAAATAAGTCAATCAGAGAAAGACATGTATCATATGACCTCACTGATATGAGGAATTCTTTATCTTAGGAAACAAACTGAGGGTTGCTGGAGTGGTGGGGGGTGGGAGGGATGGGGTGGCTGGGTGATAGACATTGGGGAGTGTATGTGCTATGGTGATCACTATGAATTGTGCAAGACTGTTGAATCATTAACCTGTACCTCTGAAACAAATAATACATTATATGGTAAAAAAAAAAAAAAAAAGAAAAGAAAAAGAAGAAGATAGCAGGAAGGGAAGAATGAAGGGGGGGGATATCAGAGGGGGAGAGGAACCATGAGAGACTATGGACTCTGAGAAACAAACTGAGGGTTCTAGAGGGGAGGGGGGTGGGGGGATGGGTTAGCCTGGTGATGGGTATTAAAGAGGGCATGTTACTGAATGGAGCATTGGGTGTTATATGCAAACAATGAATCATGGAACACTACATCAAAAACTAATGATGTAATGTACGGTGATTAACATAACAATATATATATTAAATAAAAAATAAAAATAAAAAGTCACATAAAAAAAAAAAGAATTAGGAGAACTATATCATCATTTTTTCCCCCTGAAGGACAATAGTGCCATTTGCATTTCATGATGAATCCTATATAAATTTGCAAGTACAGTATGTTGCATCTAATAATGAATTTGTGGAATGAAGGAAAATGTATCTAAAAATACTTGTTTTGCATTGAAATTTATTTGAAATTAATTTTGCTTTTGTATATTAACATAGTGTTGAGTCTTTGGGATTAGATTTTGCAGTGGGATTCAGGAGGGTTTGAAGAGTTGAAGAGTGTGTTTATATGATTTCTTAATATTTGTTATAATTTTATTTAAGATTTTTTAAAAGATTTTATTTATTTGTCAGAGAGAGATAGTTTATAAGCAGGGGGAGCAGCAGGGCAGATGGAGAAGCAGGCTCACCGCTGAGCAAGGAGCCCGATGTGGGACTCGAGCCTAGGACCCTGGGATCATGACCTGAGCTGAAGGCAGACACTTAAGCGACTGAGCCACCCAGGTGTCCCACAATTTTATTTAAGATGAAAAAAAAGTTTTAGACATTAACATCCTATAATGGGAGATAAAGATTTATCTGTGTTTCACTTCCCTCCCTGATATATACAAACTTATTTCCTTCTATTGTTCCAATATACTTATACCACAATTTTTGGTTAGTTATTTTTAAAAACTGGATTTTCTTTCTTTTTTCTTTTTCTTTTTTTTTTTTACAGCTGAGACATACCATTACTATGATTATTTTCTCTTTATTTTATATTTCGTTTTTTAAGTATAGCCAATAATGCTTTTTTCATTTGCTTAGCTTTCTTTTCATTTGCTTAGCTTTCTATACCCTAGTAATTTATCCTTAAGTTGTCTGATAGAGTTGAACATATTGATATATATGTATATATATATGAATGAACATATCCTTGATATGTTCATACACATCAGACATTCTGTATTTAATTTTCTCTAGCAGAGAGTACTCTCTGCACACTTTGTTCTGGTCTAGTTTGAACTGTGTTCTTTTGTTTGTTTCCCACACTGTCATCAAAGAAATCCCTTTCTTTGGCCGGTATTGAATCTCTTGTTTTTAATTCCTGTTTCTTCTTTACTGATTTATGCCCTCATTTTGGTAAAGTACATTCACCATTATCTTTCTGAAGACAATTTCTGAGTTATAAATTGGTTAGCTTGTTTCACTTTATCTCTTAAGGGTGTGGGTTTTAGTTTTCTGTAAGTTACTAAATCATCTTGAGGGTTTAGGTTTCAGATTTTTCTGAGCTGTTAAATCATATAGTATTAGTCCATTTATTTTCTTGATTCCTTATCTGCTGCTGTTGTATTTTCTATTCACTTTGTCTTGGTGGTTTAATTCCTGCTTGATCCTTTTCCTATCAGTTTAAAGGGTTTGCAAAGCAGTCTCTGCAATGGCCTCCAGTGATCCCTCCCTGCTGGCATTGTAACCTCTTCTTGAATTTGGGCTGGACCCTAGTGGCTCACTTCTAATTAATAGTATAGGACAAATGTAAAGGGATTTCATCTCTGAGATTAGGTTACAAAGCACCTTGACTTTGGTTTTCCTTTCTCTCTCTCGTTCTCACTTTCATTTTTTTTATTTTATTTTATTTTATTTTATTTTATTTTATTTTATTTTATTTTATTTATTTTATTGTTAATCACCATACATTACATCATTAATTTTTGATGTAGTGTTCCATGATTCATTGTTTGCGTATAACACCCAGTGCTCCCTTCAATATGTGCCCTCTTTAATACCCATCACCAGGCTAACCAATCCCCCCACCCTCCTCCCCTCTAGAACCCTCAGTTTGTTTCTCAGGGTCCATAGTCTCTCATGGTTCGTTTCACCTTCATTCTTGTTTTTTCACTGGTTCTGAGGGAATCAAGTTTCCATATTGTAAACTGCCTTATAAGGGTCCATAAGCCAAAAAACAAAGGGAAGCCTCTGGTCAATAGTCATCAGGGAATATAGGCCCTCAGTCCAATAGGCTGGGAGGAACTGAATTCTGCCACAATGATGAGCTTAGGAGTGCCTGGGTGGCTCAGTCGGTTAAGCGTCTGCCTTCATCTCAGGTCAGGATCTCAGGGTCCTAGGATCAAGCCCTATATCAGAGAGCAGGGAGCAGGAAGCCTGCTTCTTCCTCCGCCTCTGCTCCTCCTCCTGCTTGTGTTCTCGCTCTCAAATAAATAAATAAAATCTTAAAAAACAAAACAAAAAACAATGATGAACTTAGAGGCCAATCTTCTCCCTGCAGTTAAAACTGCAGCCCCCGCTCAGATGTAGACTTCTGAGAAACCCTGCTGCAGAGTTGCTCATATAAGCTGAACCCAAGTTCATAACTTCTATAGACTGAATGTTTCTGTCCCCCCAAAATTCATATGTTGACATCCTAATCCCCAAAGTGATGTTACTAGGTGATGGTGGGACCTTTAGGAGATAATGAGATCATGAGGATGGAGCCCTCATGAATGCAATTAGTGCCCTTATGAGAGAGACCCCAGAGAGATCCCTTAATCCCTTCTACCATGTGAGAACACAGCCAAACGGTGTCTATGAACCAGGAAGTAGGTTTTTACCGGCCACTGAACCTGCTGGTGTCTCTTGATCTTGGACTTAGCCTCCAGAACTGTGAGAAATAAATTTCTGTAGTTTATAAGCTATCCACTTTATGGTATTTTATTATAGCAGCCTGAGTGGATTAAGACGCTGACCCACAGAAACTCGGAGATAAATGTTAGTTGTTTTAAGCTGCAGTTATTCATTTCATAGCCATAGATAATGAATATAGAGAGATTTTAGGAAGGAATAGAGATTATCACATGTGTTTGATTTGTCATGTTTGAACAGAAACCTGAAGGCTCTTCATAGAAGTCACAATATAATGTTTTAAAAGAAAGTAAAATGATAATTATTTTAAAGATGTAGTTTTGGAAACCTTGTGGGGAACATACTGGAGGGAACAAGACTAGGAGGAAGGAGCTATTGCAACATTCAGATGAGAATTGAGGGCCAAAATTTAGTCAATGTCAGAGGATATGAAGAAGAGAAGGCAAATTTGAGGACTGTCATTGATACAATGTGATTGCTGAATAGATATTGCAATGAAATAATGTTATTTCTTCTGGATTTCAGTCTTGAGGGAATGAGGGAATCATGATTCTGGTAATTAGGATAAAGGATAGAGAGGAAGGAGCAAATATGGAGAGGATGAGGATGAGTTGAGTTTTGGACATTGAGTTTGAGATGACCTGGGACATCTCCATTAGAATAATGGTAATGATGATACTGAGAAGTAGCATGCAGTAAGTGCTTATCAACAGGCCCTGTTTGATGCATCCTACATGGATTATCTTGTTTTATCCCTGTAACAATATTATCTAATAGTTGCTATCATTATTTTCATTTTAAAATGAATAATCTGAATATAAGGCCAAAGAACTTGCCCAAAGGCACACCGTGATTTGGGGATAATAATTTAAACTGTTTACAAAGCTCAAATTTTGTATCTTCACCCAGTATCATTCTTATAGGACCAGCTGTCAAAATAAAATAATTTGGCATTGTCTTCAGAAATTCTGAATTTCTTTTCTTTGCCCTAAACATTTTTGTTATCAGGCAATTCTGGTTCTAATTATATGACTGGGCCTACAGCCTAGAGGATAATTACAGACAGTTAAAATTTTCTGGTGAATTATTATATTTTGTGAATCAATTATATGTAAGATATGTTGTTGATAGATATGGGAAAAGACAGGCCTCATTTTTAGTGTTAAATTCACTCATTATTGTACAAACCTCCTGGGTGATATATCTCACATTCATTTAAGTAGATTATCATATTGACTGTTTAAATCCAGGATCTTCAGTAATAAAAAGCTGCACACATAAGGGCCACTTTAACTTAATAACGCTGCTGAAAAATTATGACCCAAGTAGTGTTATGAAAATGTCATTGAATTTGGTTTATCTTGATTTTGCTTTACTTTTTAAAAATAATATTCTGCAAACTGCTGCTTGGATTGAGCAGAAAAGTTCATTGTATTTTCTGAAACAGTCATCAATTTGGCATAACATGTAAATTGCAAGGTTATACCTAAAAGAAAGAAAGATAGATAAACTTGGGGAATTCATTAGGACCACTAGGAGAATATTTTTATTATTGAAATGAATAAGTGAACTTTCATTATGATTGCAGATGCCCCAAGGAGAGTTTAGGGAGATATTAATTAATTAATTAATTGTATAATTGACATCCAACATTATATTAGTTTCAGGGGTACACATAGTTCGATGTGATATTTGTATATATTGTGAAATGATCACAAGTCACATCAACATCTGTCAGCATACATTGTTACAAAATTTTTTTCTTGTGATGAAAACTTTTAGGATCTACTCTTTTAGCATCTTTCAAATATCCAGTACAGTATTGGTAATTGTTGTTAACATGCTGTACTTAAATCACCCATAACTTACTTACTTTATAACTGGAAATTTGTACCTTTAGACAGCCTTCGCCCATTTTGCCCACCCCCTGACTCTGGCAACCCCCAATCTGTTCTCTGTATCTATGAGTTTGGTTACGTGTGTGTGTGTGTGTGTGTGTGTGTGTGTGTGTGTGTGTATGTATGTATGTGTTCAAAGCCATAGATTTATGGAAGTGAATGGCTTGTCTAAGAGAATGAGCGAAGAGTTGCATACATGCATTAATTCAAAGCATTTAAGTTCATTCAGTGAACTCTTCTCTGAATTGTTTGCATTCTGTCTTCTGTTCTTTTTACATCCATATCCTGAATTCATCTCAATGCAATCACCTTATGGAGTGTGATGAGTGTTTCTTTTTCTTCCAGACTTTTATTATAAAAATGTTAAAATACATAACGACTGGGTGGCTCAGTCGTTAAGTGTCTGTCTTCGGCTCAGGTCATGATCCCAGGTCCTGGGATCGAGCCCCGCATCGGGCTCCCTGCTCCACAGGAAGCCTGCTTCTCTCTTTCCCACTCACCCTGCTTGTGTTCCCTCTCTCACTTTGTCTCCCTCTGTCAAATAAATAAATAAAATCTTTAAAAAAAATGCATAACAGAAAATAGTACAACAAGTACCTGATACCCTTTATCTAGGTTCAACAATTGTTAAGGTTTGTCATATTTGTTTGTACAAACACTTGTGCGTGTGTGTGTGTTCAAATTCATTCTTGAATATCTCAGCATGTGTTATTAGGAATAAGGGATCCTGTAAGGGTTCTTTATCAATGTCAATAAGAAGAGACATTTTGGTGTAATCAGTAAGATCAAGATCATTAGAGAGCCAAGTCTGAACCCTAGATCTGCTGTTTTCTAGCTATGTGAAATTGCTTTACCTTTATAACTTTAATGTCATCATATAAAAAAATGGGGATGAAGTACTTTTTTACCTGACAGCATTATTGAAAGATCAAATGAGAGAGTATATGCAAAATGTTTCAGCCTCATGCGTTGTACAGAGTACTTAGTAGAAGAGTGGCATTGTTATTAGGTACTTGTCCACTGTTCCCATCCTTACCTTACTGCCCCCTATTACTATTCAAGTATTAACATTCTCACAGCCAATATGAAATCAAATTAAGATGGAATGTGGAAATCCAGAAATCTCAAGAAAATTTTGGAGAAGGTACAATTCTGTTGATTAACATATCTTAATTTAATTAAAACTACTCTAAAAGAAAAAAAAAAAACAGAGAGGCTTGCTTGCCTGAGTTATTTTTTGCTAAGAAATTAACTGATCAGAGTTTCCTTCTGTGCAAGCTCATTTTTCATTATTTAAGAAGGCTTTCAAAGATAGACTGAGTTTGAGAACTTTTCAACAACCCACCTTCAAGTGGTTTTATAGCCAGTGATCACTGTTTGTCATTAGAAAGAAACCTTTTATCATTTGGTTATTTTCACAAAGAATTTAAGAGTAATTGGGAGGCAGCTGTAGTCCTAGGACAGTTCTTAGAGAAACAAGCAGATTCCTTTGGGGAAGGATTACTAATACTATATTTAAGAGAAAGAGCACCTACCTTGGGATTGAGTCAATGACACTGGCTTTGCAGTAGCCCAGGATGGAAGAGAACTGTTTCTTTGGGAGGAGACCAACTGAGCTGGCTTCAAGATGAATGCTTCTTGATCCAGAGAAAAAGGGAAAAAAAGACAGTGGACATTTTTTGAATACTTGTTTTAGACGGATAGTGGGTTAATATCATGTGCATTAACCCACTCATTTTAATTGAATCCCCACAATGACCTTAAGTAATGGTGATTGCCATCTTTCATATATGTAGGCAAGGACACTGAGAATTTGAGACACAGCTAGCAAATAATGCAGTTGCAATTCAAACTCAAGCCTCTGTTTCTAAAATTGGTATTCCTTCCTCTATAACAGTAGTTCTCAAAGTGTGGTCCATGGCCCAGCAGCATGGATATCACTTGTAATAAATGGAAATTTTTAGGCCTCAACCTGGATTTATCATATTGGAATCTCTGGGAATGGGGCCTGGCTATCTGTGTCTTAAGTTCTCCAGGTAATATTGATGTACACTAAAGAGTGAGATACCTCCCACTATATTATCTCTCTATCCCCATTATATTATTATTTTTTTAAATTTTTATTTATTTGACAGAGAGAGAGAGACAGCGGGAGAGGGAACACAAGCAGGGGGAGTGGGAGAGGGAGAAGCAGGCTTCCCGCTGAGCAGGGAGCCCGATGCAGGGCTCAACCCCAGGACCCTGGGACCACGACCCGAGCCGAAGGCAGATGCTCAACAACTGAGCCACCCAGGCGCCCCTCCCCATTATATTATTTTAGTACTTGAAATTCCAAGAAGGAAATTGATGTTAAGAGTACATAGTTCCAGCTTACACTTACTGTCCTGATGACACTTCTCTGAAGGCATTGTAATCACATTATAGGAGAAAAGAAAACTAGGAGCCTTTTCTTGCTAATATCTATGAAATCAGAGCAGAGATTGAGAGAATCCATTGAATTAGGACTCCTGGCAGAGGAACGTATTTGAGTATATGTGCTGCCGAAGCGAGCACAAGAGGAATGTATTTGAGTGTAAATTGTAAATTGAGTGTAAATTGTGTAAATTGAGGAGGGGAGAGGTGGGTCATGTCTGGGGGGAGGTCATGAGATGGTTCAGTGAGAAGACCATTCAATAGTAGGGTTATTTAGCTGACCTCTGGGAATTGTTGATTCTAATGCTCTTTAGAAAAGGATTCTTTAGAGATGACTTTGGAAAATATTTGGTAAAAGGGGCACTATGTTAGCTGTGATTTGCCTGTATAGTATTTATAGAGTATTTGTTTCTTTTATTAACTTTTAGTAGAATTTTCTTCTAATCCACTGTGGCCAGCATCTTGCAAGTTGGGCTATAGATACCAGCCTACTACATGATTAATACTACTTGACAAACACATACTGAAGGTCTACACTGAGCTAGGCAGTGGATAAATAGTATAAATTTCCTAGTTGGATATCTAAGCCAAAAGAATAAGGACACATACATGAAAAAGATCTAAGGTTTGTTTGTTTGTTTGTTTGTTTGTTTTTGTAGTCCTAGAATCTTAGATAAAAGCAGGAGAATAAAATTGTTTTTGATTATGCATCCTAACTCCAAACTGTAAGCTAAAGAGTTAGGCATGAAGTTGCCATTTATCACAAATCAATTAAAAATAAATATGGCAAGCAGATGTGACATTATAACTAGAGGAAACACAAGCAAAAATTAGATAATTTTACTTAAACAAATGAACAGATGCATGGAAGAAAACAAAGCCAGCAAAACAAACAAACATTTGGAATAAGAATTTTTTAATTAAAAAACAAAGGAAAAAGGAACTCTGGTCCTAAATTGAGATATCTGCTGTGGTGAAGTGTTGTCCATTCGTTTCCTTGGCAAATATTTTTTAGGCATCTGCGATCAGTGTAAAGATTACTGGGTTTCCAGCTCTGAGTTTCTCCCAGATTTAGATCTCATTCATGCCTGGATGTGGGAGAAGTATCCCCCCCTCCCCCATCCAAGGTTTCTAGACATTTAATACTCAGGATGTCAAGTAAATGTAGCAAAGCCTGGAATGTGGCCACTGTGGCCATGTTTGTGGTTCCCATACTCCCAGAGTCTTTGGACTGCCAGAATAAATTTGGCAGTAGCAAGATGAGTTCTTGCCAGTACTAGAGTTGAGTCTTTTTTGGATCAATTTTCCGAGTATCTGTTTGATTCAGAATTTTCTTTTTATCACTAGTATACTGTATAAGGAACATACAGAAATAAATTTAAAACAATTTAAAAAAGATTATAAAGAAAAGATGTAAAGAAGCTGTCTTATAGATTTCCCGTAAGTGGAGTTGTAGAGTTACAGAGTTGAATAAGCTCCTCTTTAACCTCTTTTAACATCTTTGGGCAATCTTATATTAACAAGTCTTCCAGGTAATTTTGATACACAATAAAGTGAGAACCACGTGAACAGACCTACCCTATTCAAATATATACTTTCTTCTGTTATAATATTTCTGCAATGTTGAATTTTCACATCTAGATTGTAGCCCTCCAGCAAAATGACATTTTTGTAGTGAAATGCTTTGGTATACTATATGTGAATCCTATAAGGCAGTTCAATATAGTAGAGAAAGTACTGAGTTTGTAGTCAAAAGATCCAATTTTGAATCCTGGCTGGGTCATTGACTATCTCTGCTACATTGGAAAAGTTATTTAATATTTTTTCCACTCAGTTTTCCTGGTTGTAAAGTGGGATAATAATTTCTTCTAACTCAGAGTGGTTGTGTTACTAAGGAAAAAATTATTAATGTATTTAACTGATATTTCCTGAGTACATACGATGTGTCTGATATGGTGCTAGCAGCTATAGATAAAACAGTGAACAAGACATTGTTCTTTTCCTTAAGAAATAATAGGCAATTTCATTAATGAATAAGTACTGCTGGGGGATGGGCTGAGGACATAACCCATTCTGTGTTTATAGTGGTGGCCAAAAATCAGAGATGACTTTCCAGAGAGAGATTCTGTTGAGAGGAAGATGCAGCCAAAGTAGAAAGAAAAATTCCATAATGGAAGCGGGTGGTAGGTAGGGCATTTTGGGTAGAGGGAATAACATGCAAAAACTTGGAGGCAAGAAAAGAGCTTTGAGATTAATGGTATTTCATGTAGTTGATGCACTAGTTGAGGCAAAATTGGAATCCTGAAAGATGAATATGGATATGTGAACAGCAACCAAATCAGTAAGGGCTTTATACACCCTAACCTGTGCAATGAGAACCAGCAGAGAAGGGTTTTAAAAAGACATTGGCACAATTAGATTCACACTTTGTAAGGTTCATTTGGCTGCTTTACGTACAATGGGCAGGGATTCTATTTGGAGGGTTGTTGTGATAATCTAGTAAGACAAAAACTGAGACAGTAGCAGTGGATAATATAAAGAAGTAGAGATTTGAAGTGTTGAGGATATAGTCTAAATGGGATTGGGAAACTAACAAGATATGACTGAAACTTTTATTAACACCAGTTTCCCAGCCCTGGCCAGCCTATGGTTACAAAGTTATTTTTAAGGCCCAGACTGTTGCAGGTTGAGCTCTCACTGATGTAATTGTTAGTAATCCATCCTCCTCAAAATATCTTTCAGCCCAGAGGAGTTTTCCAGGGTACTGCCTCTTGCGTGCTCAAGGTCAAGTTCTGGAAGTCCTTCTGGCTCTGTCCCTGTGTCATGACACCCTACGACTGCCTATTTCACAGGTCGTTCTATACCCTAGTCTTTGGTCACATAGGCTCTGTGCTGGAATATTGTTGCTATCCTCTTCCTGGCTATCAGGAGAGCCCTCTGCTCTATTGTTAAGACCCCTGCTTCTGTAACAGATGCATGGGACAGCATCTGATTTGGGGATGTGAATTTTACAAAGCACAGCGAAGACCAGACTTTAAGAATATTTTTAAGAAGGTGCAGGAAACCAGGTTCCAGGAAAAAACAACACAGAAGTTGATTTACAACAATATGTAGATTCCATCTCATTCTAGAGTTCCCTATCTTCCCTCATTGCCCCAATGTTACCCATGTGATCAAGAGTATCTGAAGTCCTGCATGGAAATTTTCCAGTGTCCATACACCTTGGATTCAGACTAAATCTCCCTTTAATTCCAGAGAGAAAAGGAAGTCTTTCTTTCACTTCCAATTCAGGCTTGCACCCTGAGTCCTGAGTTCTTTCTGGAGCCTGTATGATAAAACACAGGTCCATTTATCTTTAGAAGAACCTCATCTCCATTCAGAGTTTTGTGATCTGTCCCCATGGTGCCAAAAAACCAATATAACATACTAGTAAGACATCAGTATATTTTTCAGAGTCTAGGTTATTTGGTTTTAAACAGTAGCATCTGTAGAACATGAGCATTCTTCTCCTGTAAGCTAATAAGACATAGGTTATTTATTTATTTATTTATTTATTGCTTCATTTCACCAATGATTGTATAATCTTTAGGTTAAAACTCACTCATGGTAACCTTGATACTTATATATAAGGATTTTGTTAACTGTAATACTCTATACAAATATAAATGCTGTTATTTTCCATGCAAAAAAAAAACCAGTCTAAATTATTTAGTATGATTCAGTGAGTACTAAAGAAACAGGTTGCTCCTTACCCAGAGTGTGATGATATAAAACACTATACTTTATTGAGTTTAATTTTATAAGACACCAAAAATAACAATTTCTGAAACACAATCTGTTTATGACAGCTTGCCTCACTGAGTCACCAAAATCCTGAGCAGACAGGATTTTCACTGGAATTTATCTGATAATAAATTTTCAGTAAGGTAAAATTAAAAAGAAATTATATTTTATAATACCTTTATCAGACTTATTCATGTCATCCTTCTTTTTGAGAATGAACATCACTGTTTTGCTGAAAATAAAAGGAATTTTTTACCTTGTACACTTAATGTTCATCAAAATTAGCACCAAGGGCACCTATTTATATATATCGCAATCCTAGAATCTGTGCGATATAAGACATATGGCAAACATTTCTAGCTCCTATAAACTAATAATTTAAGCTAAATAATACTAATACAGGTAGATAAGATCATTCATTAGAAACACCCCAAAGAAAGAATAATAATGCATTATTTGTTAAGTATGGATAGTCTACAATTGAAAATGAATCTTAGAGAGGCTCTAGAGTGGGAAAGAAGAAAGGCATTCCTTTATTGTAGGTTCAAATGAGAAAATATTATCCATAGTGTCCACAGAGTGTCAGAGATGTGGGAGTGTTTTGTTTTGTTTTGTTTTTTTGACCATAAAACACTACACACCCCAACCCCCACCCCGGCCTGTTTCCTCCAGAGAACTTAGGATATGAACACTATATCTTCAGGACCTACTTAGCTATACCTTCCCTGTAGGCAAAAGCACTTCTTTCTAGATCACTTACTCTTCTCTTTTCCTGTTAGCTCTCAGCCTACTTAAGATTATGTTCTGTCCTATTGAGTCTTACTTCTGGTACTCTATATTCTGCTTCTATATTGGTCACTTGGGTCCTGCTACTTCCACTGCTATTTGGGAAATGGCAGGTGGAGGGGGGTTTGGAAATGGTTCTCTGACCATGGGCTAGACTTAGAGTGGAGTAGATAAAAGATGATCCAAGCCTTTTCATTGCCCAGAAATCCTTGCTCTCATGTTGCCTCTATGTTGTGAAAAGGATGTCTTTCCCCTTCTGTTGTCCTATGCCCAAGAAGAAGGCAGAGAAGTGAACCAAAAGCTTCTCTACCACCTTCTGCCCTGGTAGAACCCTTTCAGTCTTTTCCACACCTTCTCTCCATAGTAGATAAAAAAGAACTCACTGGAACCACTGCTTACCACAAAGCAGAGAGTTTATAGTTCCCCTGAACACTTGGCTAGCTGGATTTAGGTCAGCTGTATGTGGGAAACTGTCATTTATTGCTTTGATTTATAAATCAGCTACTTTATAAATCTTCCTTTAAATGTACTCATCCTTCTGCAGTGGTCCTGGATTTTTTCTTTTTTCTTCCCCGGGATACACTGATTACATTCAAAGCCCCCCACTTCCTTGAATATTTTCTACCAAAGAGTGCTTGCCCCTGGCACATGTTGGGATAGAAAATGTTCCATCTCAATCCATGTTTGAGAACACCTAACTCCTCCTATGGGTTTCTAGACCCCTCAACCCCTTCCTTCTCAATATCCACCCTTCCCTGTCTTTGCATATGCCACAGTTATTGCCAAATTGTGAGGGAGCATAAATTCCCATCTGGGTCAGTGTGTGAATACATAGAAAGATATATCTGTACACAGCCTTAGCATTCCTGGGTATGACTTCAGACTTTACATTATATACTTTATATACTAGCAATAACTCTAATTGGTCTAATATTAAATGTGGATCTTCTTGTAGTTGTCTGCTAAAATTCTGTTGTGAGACTCAATGTTCTTTTTGCAGTTTCTGGTCTTGCATCTGCATGTCATAGAAATTTTTTTCTGTTACATATATAACCCAAAGCAGATGTATTTGCTGGCACATCTCCAATACATTTTTAGGTTAAAAGAGTATCTTTCTCTGTATTAGCCAAGACTCTTAATGTTGTAAATGACAGAATCTCAGTCAAAATTGGCTTAAGCAAAATTAAATTTATTGGGATCCATAACTGGAAAAGTCCATTGGCAGGTCTGGCTTCAGGATTCAAACAATGTCATTAGAACTCATTTTATCTTTCGTCATTTCTTGGCTTGCTTTCACATTTTTGGTTCCAAGTGGTAACAAGATGATTGCAGGATCTCCAGTTCTTACATAATCTCAGGACTCACAGAAAGGGGCAGGGTTATATTTTCTAGAAATTAGGGTGACATCTCCTTCCATCTCACAAGCTCAGTTTGGGTTATGTGTCCATTCCTTAACCATTACTGTTGACAGGCAAATGCAAAACTCCAAATTTCCAGGTGGCAGTCACACAGTATTGGGAGATAGGTTCAACTCTAACAGAAGCAAATGAACTGAGAAGAAAATTGGGATGTGGTTATCAGAAAGTGCTGGGCAGCAAAAATGACAGATGTTCACTGTAGTCTCCCTAACCTTAGTATGTGGCAGGATCCAGGAAAGAAATGGGTTGAAAAATGACTCAATATAAAAAGATGGCATTGCAGGGAATAATTAGTTTAGCAATTATTTAAGAAGAGGGTAACTTGGCATAGCATGATCTTGTGGACATTAAGATTCTGAGAAAGACAAAGTGTAGTAGGAAGTTATTGGGCATACAATACATGATACAATATATATTTTTAAAAGCTCGGCTGTTGTCCTAAGCAAAAAAGATTTCCAGCATCAAGAAGGAAATATTTAAATGTGATGTAGCAATTATAACTCTTCTAGTAGTTATCTACCTTTAATGGTCCAAACATTCTCCTTTGTATGGACATAGATAACATTTTAAAATGCCATTGCCTATTAAATAACAGTCTATGTAGTCATTAAAAATTATCTTTGACATATGCTCTACAGGACTGCTACAAATGCTAGGTGAAAAGAACATATTGTCTACATTTTATTTTATTTAAAACAATATTAAGACAGTTCCAGATGGAACAGGTAAAATATCAATAATAAAAGGTATATTTTATCCACTAATAAAACCTGAATTATATGAAACAATTTAGACAAATAAAAATCTTCCAAAGTTCAGTGATTCAGACAAAGAAGATAGCATTTTTCCTCTGCATACATTTTTCTAGTACTTTATTTTCTAGCAGGCAATTTTTCAGTCAATGTCTGTATTTCTGTGAAAGTGTAAGCTGAGAAGAAAATTATGCCACATGGAAATCAGTGAAATCCTAGATTAGGGTTACTTTTCTTGATGGGAAGAAACTAAATCTTCATAAGCAAGAGTGTGAAGTTTGAATTCTGGAAAGTGTTATGACCAGGTTTGTTATGGGTTGAATTGTGTCCCCTGAAATTAATATTTTGAAGTCTTAATGTCCAGCACCTTAAAATATAACTGTATTTGGAGATAAGGTCTTTAAAGAAGTGATTAAGTTAAAATGAGTTCCTTAGGGTGGGCCCTAATCCAATATGACTGGTGGCCTTATATAAGGAGGAAATTTGGACACAGACACCAGAAGACCATGTGAAGACATCGGAAGAAGTTACCATCTACAAGTCAAGGAAAGAGGCCTCAGAAGAACTAAACCTGCTCTCATCTTGATCCTAGACTTCTACCTTTCAGAATTGTGAGACAATAAATTTCTGTTTTTTAAGCTATCCAGTCTATGGTATTTTGTCATGGCAGCTCTAACAAACTAATACAAAGTTTAAAAACATATGAGCCCTGATAGAATAGTAAAGTAATTAATTGCTAAATATTTCCCTGGTCTAGATTCCCTGAGTAAGCATTGTGACTGAACCATCAAAGGACAAGGGAAAAATTGTGAGGTGAAACAGTAGAGTAAGTAACATCTAGAGTACGTAGCACTTTGTTGGCTCTTGAACTTGATCCAAAAGGTATTAAAAACTTACCGAAGCTGGTGACAAAGTCAGACATACCTTTTAGGAAGTTCAATCTGATGGTAGTAAGGATGGATTACACTGGATCATCCTGGATTCATGGAAACCAGGAAGGAATACATTTTAGGTAAGAAGTAAGGTTTCTCTCCACAAGAAGTATTTTCATGGGAATAGAAAGAAATGGAGGAACTTAGTATTATATAAGAGTTGAACTAGCAAGATTTTAATTAGAGGATATGAGTGGTAAGTAATACTAGAGAGGGAGGAGTCACAGATAATGCTCAGGTTCTAAGTTGAAGAACTTGGTAGACAGCACAAACACATAGTGATATAGGAAAGACTGGAATTGGGGCAATCATCAGGGAGATGATTAGACGTTCAGTTGAAGAATATTAATTATCATATAAAACAACACTGGAGTGGGGTGGGCAGGGTCAAATAAGATGAGGACTGAAAGGTGACCATTAGACAGATTGACATGGAGGTCTCAAGAGACACAGTGAAAAATTTCTGTTGGGGAGAAAATTCAGATTTTCTTTCCACATTGGCAAGAATTAAGGAGTAGTAAAAGGAGAAGAAATGTAAGACAAGAAAGATGTAAGCTTGGTCAATTGAACCTCTCTTTCCTTTTTCTGCTTACCTACCTCTTTACTATTTTCCCTGTCTCCATCCCCAAGAAAAGAAGGGTCATATTATGATTGGTTAGAACCCAGGGCATTAATTGAGTGACATTTTATTAGGAGGATGGTTTACTATATTTTAAAGTGTAGCCTTTTGGTACAGTGCCTGTTTTTCTACTTTCAGTCTTTGGTAGGATCTACATACTAGGGTAAATTGTGCTCAAATTCTATTTGTTCTCTATATTCTGAACACCTGAAAATGAGTATGTGGTGAGAACAGTGCCTGTTCTCCAGACCTGTTTTTTCTAATTCAGAAAAGAATTTGACTTCCCAAAGGACTGTAGAAACAAAACTTATTTCCCAAACCAATATGAAGAGTGCTAAGTTGACCAGGTGATCAGATTCTTGCCTATTCTTAATAAAGTGATATGCTGATTCTTTGGGCCTTAGTGCCTTCTATTCAGCTTTCTCTGGTGAGTACTTACTGTAGAGGGTTAATAGATTAGGATTTAAGCAATCCTGTGTTCCCGTTCTGAATACCGTGTAATTCCAGCCCAAAGCTTGCACCTTGACTTTTAACAGAGTGTAGAGCCTAGAGAAAGACAGTAGCTGGATGAAGAAAAGTGATCAAAGAATTTTTTAAAATGGAAAAAGAATCAAGGAAATTTAAATTAAAATATAAAGGAGACAGTAGACAGGGAGACATTAAGAACAGGAAAGAGAAGATAACTGAACGTATTATTTTCCCTAAGGGAATGACGTTTGGGCACAGCTGGAGGGATGGTGTACTTCATTATAAAAAGGCAAAGGTAATGAAGAATAGCTGCAAATACAGGTAAAAGGTTAAGAATTGTTCCAATCTTGTAACTTCCAGTTTCTCTGTAAAGTAGTAGGAGGGGTCATCTACCTAGAGTGAAGAATGAAGAAGGCTTGTCGGAGGGTTGAGAAGAGTAGAGAAGTTTTGAAATCTTTTTTGCAGAGGACTGGAGAATGAAAAGACTAGAAAAAGATGATTGCTTTGTCAGGGTTATTGAGTGTCCAGCTGAGTTTGGGGAATAAGTACCAATTTTTCCAGGTATGCTTTTTCTTCCAATGATACCCCAAGGCCTGGGGAGGTGGGTAATTAGATGAAATAGGGTTGGTATTTTGAAGGTAGGGTGGGAAAAATGACAAAGATAAGTAAGTGAAGACAAGAAGAAGGATAATATAGAGAAGGCACAGGTCAATGAAGTAAGTCCAAAATTAGTTGTGGTATGAGAAAAAATCAAGCAGGTTAAAACAATCAGTATGTAGTCATAAACTGGGATATATACATTAATTATGGAACCTTTTGAGTTGTCTGAATAGGAGGCAAGAGTTTTGGGTATTTTCATCAAGAGAGGTTGTCTAAATAACCTAAGCCAGAGACTCTTGTCATTAGTCTTATATTTCTAATTGGATTTTCCCTTAATAGTAGAACAAGAGTCAAGTAATTCTTTTTAAAAACTGTGATTCATTATATGCTAGTCTGCCCATCCCAGAATTTTTTTAAAAATCCAAGATTTGGAATAGTATTTTTAATTCTTAGATGGTCTTAAATTTTATATAATCTCTTATTTTTGACCCAAACTTTTCCCAAATGATGTCAGGACTTCTAATAATATATATGTATATATATATTATATATATATAATATATATATACATATATATATATTTTAAAGGTTTTATTTATTTATTTGACAGAGAGAGAGCAGAGGCAGGGGGAGCAGGAGAGGGAGAAGCAGACTCCCCACTGAGCAAGGACCCCCCCGATGCCGGGCTCCATCCCAGGACCCTGGGATCATGATCTGAGCTGAAGGCAGACACTTAACTGACTGAGCCACCCAGGGGCCCTATGGACTTCTAATAATATATTGCCAATGTTTTCCAATGTCTGTATTTAATAAAAAAAAACATAACCGAACATCCAAATGGGCCAGTAATGAATAAGAAGGTTCTATATTTTCTTTTTTAATTTAAAAGTGTTTCTTTACTAAATTAGATTTTATGGTATGCTTTGGTGTTGTAACATATAGATATGGCAAAATATATATTCAGAGACTTAAATTTTAGTGTATCCAAAGATTATAGAAAATTTAATGTAGGGGGATCTTAAGAATGTATTGTATTATTATTATTATTTTTTTCTGCGTTAGAAGAAACAAATTGTACATTCTTGGTTGGGAGACTGACTATTGCGTTCTTTTGCAGCAACTATGATATCTACATATACGTGTGTATGTATGTGTATGTGTATACGTATGTGTACATATATGTTAAATTATTCCTAATATATACATATGCATACATGCACATATATGCACACATACCCACATATAACTTAAATTATAATTTTGAGTTCCATTGCTAACAAGTTGATGAAAAATTTAAACTCTGTTCTTCACAAAGTTTGCTTAGTTCTCCCTGGGATGGTGTCACAGTTTCAGGAGTGATGTTAAGTAGGAGCTAAGTGGTCTATAGTCATATTCATATATCTTGAAATTCCAATATTCCTCGTTCCTTTCTTCCTGGCTCCTTCCACTTTTTCTGAGTTAGGATTGAGGTAACTCTTTTTGGCAGGGCTGCTTTCCTTCCCTGGGGACTTGATGGAGCAGGTGGCTATTTCCATTTGATGTCTTACTGCACTACTCTTAAATAGCTGAAGAATAAATAAAAGAAAAGGTGGCTATACCATTTTTGAGTCCTGGAGAAGAGAACAACCATACTCGAGTTTATAATCACTCATGAAGGAAAAGAAATTTCTCAAAAGGGTGAAGGCTGTGGCATGCTAAGTAGGAAGGTGCACTAACCACCATGCCTATAGAAACGAGGTTTTGACCAATTTGGAAGGCAGGGGCTCGAAGGGAGTACTTTCTCTTGGAACTAGTTTCCTCTAACTTTACCATGTGGACAATAAATAGCATCAGCAGCAACAAGGAGGGATTAATGAAAAGAAGCCACAACTGACACTTATTTTCTGGACTGAAAACCACAGAATTCTGGATCACTGGGAAGGGAAAAACTTAATAATGACTTTAGTAACTGGAGGATTGGTACATAGATCTTGTTTGTTTTGGCAAAAGAAAATGTCATGGGACCTGCACATTGAGTGCTATGAAGCAATTCGCTTTTGTTAACACATACTTATTAAGTTACCTCATTCTAGGCAATGTTCTAGGTATTGTGAATTGAATGTTGAAGAAGACAAAGTTTCTCTTCTCATAAAATTTACATTCTGGTGAGACAGCCAGACTGTTACTAAATAAGCAAATGTATGTATAACATCATGTTAAGCAACAATAAGTTATGAAGAAAAAAATGTAAGAGTGTGTAGTGTATTGAGGGTAGTGACTATTTTACATAGATAAACTAGGTTGTAAAATATCTAAAAAAATACACATTTTTACTTATTTTACAACTTATTTAAAATATATTTTATATGCATATACATATATATGTAGTATTTTCTTAAATTGAGGTTAAATTACATAGAGTAAAATTTGTGTTTTGAGTTTTGCAAATGTTTATCTTGCATGCTTAAGATCTCAACAAAGATATTAAGTATTATAATCACCTCAGAACATTCCCACTTGTGCCTTTGCAGTCAGTCTTTACCAGCCAAGGCAAAGATGATCTGATTTTCACCACCATAGGTTTAGTTTTGCCTCTGCTTGGATTTCATACAAATGAAGTCATACTCTTTTATGTTTGCTTCTCTTGATCCATATAATGTTATTGAGATTTATGCAAATTGAAGGTATTAATATTTCATTCTTTTTTATTGTTGAATAGTTATCCATTGGTGAATATGTCAAAACTTGTTTATCCATTCCTGTTTTGATGGGAATTTGGGTTGTTTCCAGTTTGGGACTCTCATGAATTAAACTGCTCTATCTTTTTTATCTTTTTTGCAGAAATATATTTTCCATTCTTTGAGGTTAATACTTAGAATTTGAATTACTGGTCATCTATTAAGTGTATGTTTAAGTTTATAAGAAACTATCAAACTGTTTTCCAAAGTAGTCTTATCATTTTACACTCCCAGTAGCAGTAGCAATAGATGAGAGTTCTGTTTTCTCCAAATCCTCCCCAATATTCCTTGTTACTATTCTTTTTAATTTTAACCATTCTATGGGATATAAAACTAATACCTCATCTTGGCTTCAATTTGCATTTCCCTGAAGACTAATGGTTTTGGACATTTTCATCTGCTTATTAATACAAACACATTTTTCTTTGGTGAAGTACCTGATCAAGTGCTTTGTCAATATTTTTAGCCTTTTAAGGTTGCTTTATTGTTATTAGTTACTTCTAGATGTTCTCTTACATTCTTGGTATAAATCCTTTGTCAGATATATGTATTTTCAGCTATATACATTGAGT
Source organism: Halichoerus grypus (assembly GCF_964656455.1). Lineage (NCBI taxonomy): Eukaryota > Metazoa > Chordata > Mammalia > Carnivora > Phocidae > Halichoerus > Halichoerus grypus. Next base: position 49,623,708 of record NC_135714.1, read on the forward strand.
ATGTATATATTAGATGTATGTGCTATCAATAATTTTCCCCATTTAAGAAGCTTTTTTTTTCATTCATTTTATTTTCTCTTTGCTTTTCTGTGTCATTGATTTCTGCTCTTATCTTTATTATTCCATGATTCTACTTAGTTTCTGTTTAATTTTCTTCTATTATTCCAGATTTTTAAGTTGGAAGTTTAGGATATTGATTTTATGCCTTATTTTCCGAACAGATTCAATTTAAAGCAAATTTCAAGGAACTCTAATTTTGGTACTTCTTTAACTGCATCTTTGAAATGCTGTATTTTCATTATCATTCACTTTGAAAAATTTTGCTCATGAATTCTTTGATTCATGGATCATTTAGCAGTGGGTTGTTTATTTTCAAAATATGGAGATTTAAAAACGATATCTGATTGCTATTTTGAATATATTTCAGTTATGGTCACAAAACATACTGTGTACATTTTTAGTCTTTTTAAATTATTGAGACCTATTTTATGGCTCAGTATATTGTTTTGGTGAAGGTAAAAGCTGTGTGAATGTGTATTTCATAATTATAGGGTATGGTAGTCTATAAATATTAATTAATTCATTTTGAATGATAATTTAAATCTTCTATATTCTTACTGAATTTTGTTTGGTCTGTGGCTCTACCAATTATTAGGAAATTATGTTAATGCCTCCAATTAGGATTTTAGATTTCTTTATTTCCTTCTGGTTCTGTCAGCTTTTCCTTCAAGTGTTTTTTTTTTTTTTTTTTTTTAAAGATTTTATTTATTTATTTGACAGAGAGATAGACAGAAGAGCACAAGCAGAGGGAGTGGCAGAGGGAGAGGGAGAAGCAGGCTCTGCACTGAGCAGGGAACCCGATGCGGGACTCAATCCCAGGACCCTGAGATCATGACCTGAGCTGAAGGCAGACGCTTAACCATCTGAGCCACCCAGGCGCCCTCCTTCAAGTGTTTTGAAGTTCTACTATGTAGGCCCATGCACTATAAAGATTGTTATTTTTTTTCTGATAAGTTTCCTTTTATAGTTTGAAATATATTTATTTATCTCTGAAAATATTCCTTTAAGTATACTTTGGTATTAACTTAGCTAAACAAACTGTTTAGATGGTATTTTTTCCCATACTTTTTCTTTCCATATTTCTTTATCTCCAATTTTGAATGCACTTACTGATAACAGAATGCAGTTGGGTCTTGTGTTTGTTTGTTTGTTTTTTTCCTAAATGTAGTTCCTGATATGATTGTGTTTAGATAAATCATCTTGGTATTTATTTTCTATTTGTTCCATCTTTTTAAATTTTTACCATTTTTCTTCCTTTCCTTTCGGTGTTCATTATTTTGAGTTAACAACAGAAATTCTTTGGATTCTATTTGAACTCTTCTAAAGACTTTATAACTGCAACTCTTCAATTTCTTTTTGCTAGTAGTTACTCTAGATATTACAATGTGCATCGTTAATATACTGCAATCTACTTAGAGTTAATATTGTACCACTTCATGTGAAATGTAGGAGACTTATAAAAGTATAATTCCACTTATGCCTTTCAACCTTTTTATTTTTATCAAAAGTTTTACTTCTCTGTACGGTGTAACCATGCAAGATAGCATTATCATTTTTGTATTAAATAGTTTTTTTTAAGTGAATTGTAAAAAAAAAAAACAAAAAACACTATATACTTACCCACATATTCCCTGTGTTTTTTGTTTCATTCGATAAACCTTCATTTAGCATTTATATTCATTTAGCTCAGGTCTTTTGGCAATATATTTTTTCAGTTTTTGTTTATCTCAAAATGTTTCAATTTTAACATCATTGTATCGGATATAGAATCCTATGTTAACACATTTTAAAAAAGAAAGTGTTTCCATTATTTCTGGTGAGGAGTCAGTCATATGTTTATATAATATGTCTTTTTCCCCTGCCGCTTTGTCATAGGTTTTCAGCAACTTGCCTATGATACACAGAGGTTTGGTTTTCTTTTTATTTATTTACTTAAATTTTAGGATATGTAGTTTAAAATTTTTAAACAAATTTTGAAAAATTTTGACTATTTCCTCCAATTGTTTTTCTGCCCAATTTTTTCACTCTTCTCTTTCAGAGGCACAAGTTATATGTGTTAGGTCACTTGAGATTGTCTTATAAGTAATTTAGGAAATGCTTATTTTTTATCATCTTTTTCTTTCCTTCTCCTTTAGGTAGAATCATTTCTATGGTTCTTCCCTCGTGTTACCTGACCATTCATTTTATTGTTTTCAATATGCTCTTAAACCCATCTAATGTGGTTTTTTGTTTCAGAAAATGTACTTTTTGTCTTTGAAATTTCCACTAGGATCTTTTTTATACTTTCCATGTTTTTGCTGAGATTCCCTGTTCTTATTTTCTGTCAGTTTCTTACACATAATTATAATTGCTATACAAAGTCCTTGTCTGCCAGTTCTAATATCTGGATCTTCTTCTGTTATGTCTCTTTTGGCTGCTTCCTCCCAGTTCCCTCTTGATCATATACCATATTTTCATGCTTCTTTGCCTTTTAGTGAATTTTTACTATATGCTAGTATTGTCAATGTTACGTTGTTGGGAATTTTGCTTATTTTCTCTTAAGGGCATTGAACTTAATTCTGGTAGGCAGCTAAATTAAGGAGGATCTTTTGGTATCATCAGACTTGATTTTATTCTTTGTGAATCATAGTTTCATTTGTGTCCTTAGTCCTAAAGTGTGCCCATTACTGTAGGAAACATTTCTCAGTTCTGATGTGTAACCATCCTGGAGTTTCAACTGACAGAGTAGATGCCCAGGGAGTTCTCCCTACTCTGACTGGGCCACAGCTTCAATACCTCACAGGACTGCATGCCTTCAGTATCTGGGATCAGCTCTCAATCCATCCAGCTGTGCTTACTTAGTCCTCACAGAATTTTTCCCTGCTGATAAGCAGCTAAGCTCTTATCCAAAGAATTGCAAGAAACCCCTACACAGATTTTTGATGTCTTCCCCCATGATATATTTTTATTGCTGTGTAACCAGTCACCACATAGTTAGCAGCTTAAAACAACCCTCATTCATTGTTTCACCATTCTGCAGGTCAGCAGACCAAGCACAGAGTGATGGGGTTCTCTCCTCAGAATTTTATAAGGCTGGGGAGGGTATGTGCTATGGTGAGCGCTGTGAATTGTGCAAGACTGTTGAATCACAGATCTGTACCTCTGAAACAAATAATACATTATATGGTAAAAAAAAAAAAAAAAAGAAGAAGAAGAAGATAGCAGGAGGGGAAGAATGAAGGGGGGAAATCGGAGGGGGAGATGAATCATGAGAGACAATGGACTCTGAAAAACAAACTGAGGGTTCTAGAGGGAAGGGGGGGTGGGAGGATGGGTTAGCCTGGTGATGGGTATTAAAGAGGGCACGTTCTGCATGGAGCACTGGGTGTCATACTCAAACAATGAATCATGGAACACTAAAAAAAATAATAAAAAAATAAAAAAAAATTTTAAAAAGTAGGCAAAAAGATGGTTTGTTTCAGGCACCTGGGTGGCTCAGTCGGTTAAGTGTCTGCCTTAGACTCAGGTCATGATCCCTGGGTCCTGGGATTGAGCCCCGCAGCACTGGCTGGTTCCCTGCTCAGTGGGGAGTCTACTTCTCCCTCTGCCCCTTCCCCCTGCTCCTGATCTCTCTCTCTCAAATAAATAAATAAAATCTTAAAAAAAAAAAAAGAAAAATAAAAAAAAGAATCTTATAAGGCTGAAATCAAGGTTTTGACAGGGCTATGTTCCTTTCTAGAACTTCTGGGAGAAGCCAATTCCAAGCTCGCTCAAGTTATTGGAAGAACTCAGTCTCTTGTGACTGATGTCCCTGTTTCCTTGCTCACTGTTAGCCAGGGGCCACTTAGCTCCTAGAAGTTGCCTGCATTCCTTACCATGTGGCCACAATCAGCAATTCAGAACATGGCTGTTGTTTTTCTTTCTACCTGGAAGGATTTTCTCTCTACTTCTTCAGTGACCAGCTAGAGAAAACCAAAAGACTCACCTAACCAGGTCAGGTTCATCCCGGATAATCTCTGTGATTATACAAATCAATTGGATACAAAGTCAAATGTATCACATAGTATAACCTAATCACAGGAGTAAAATCCATCATATGCACAGTCCTGGTATTTTATAAAGGCATGCATATCAGGGGACAGGAGTCTTAGGGCCATTTTAGAATTCTATTCACCACACCCTTCATGTATCTACCTTCCCTCTGATACCCTACCCTGCAAATTCCAGCTTGTTCTGCTGTCACAACTTCTTAGCTCAGTGAGAATCCCATTCTCTGTTTGGACTCTCATTTCTCTGCACTGTGGTGTGGGAAGTGCCTCCAGGCAGAAAGCTGATATGAAGGTAGGGCTTACCTCATATGTTTTTCCTCACTTGAAGGTCACAGTACTATATTGTCTTTTACCCCATGCTCGAAAAGAGTTGACTCATGAATTTTGTTCAGCTTTTTAGTTCTTTACCTCAAGAGGGCAGGTCTAATTTCAGTTATTTCATTATAACTTGAAGAACAATGGGAAATATTTTTTTAATGAGATGAGCCATGCAAATATGCAAAAGCGTACCAGGGATAGGTAGCACAAGTGCACCCTTGCTGCATGTTCTCAGATACATGATCCAAACTGGATTAAACACACAGGCCTGCGTACACACATGCACAAAGGCGCTTATAGAAGATACGATTTTCCTGTGGTAATGTAATTTTAGTAAGGAGGTAGAATCACTTTAAAAGGTTTATTTTCCATATATAATCTTAGTGGGTTTCAACAACAAGAGGTATTTTTGTACCTATAGACTGCCAGATAGAAAATAAATACCCCTCTCTTTGTTATTTGTATGCACTGCCAAGGTGATCCATGTAGTCCTACGGCTTAGCTTTGCTCAAATAAATGTCATGTTCAAATAGGTTTCTTCAGCCTTGATTTTTTCCTCCAACTTTTGGGCTAATGTGTCTGATCCTTTACTTAATATATTATTGTTCTTGACTAAGAGGTAAATCAAAATTAACACATTCAAAATCAACTCCTGGTAATCTTCCACTTCCCACCCAAAAAAAACTTATTTTCCCCGAGTCAGTCCTATTTTAGTAAATGACAATCTGTTCTGTTACTCAGGCTAAAATCATGGAGAAATTCTTGACTTCTTTCTTGCACAACCACATGACCCTGATAAACAAACCTTATTACCTTTGCTTTCAATATTGAATCCCATCAAGCAGTGAGATTTGATGGCTCTACTTCAAAATATATTCCAAATTTTACCACTTCTGATTCCCTCCAGTGCTACCACTCTGGAGAGAAATCAACAAAATCTCTTACTTTGATCATAGAAATAAACTCTAAACAAGTCTACTGTTTATATTCTAGTCCCCAACCCCAGTAGTTTCTTCTCACAGCACTAAAATAGTTCCTTAAAATATAAATCATAATTCTCCTTCTCAAAATTCCCTCCTATATTTCCCCATGCCTAGAAGAAAACCCTACAAATCCTTAGTAAGATTTATAATAACCCATGCGATTATCTTTTATCTACTTTTCTAGCTGTCCTCTACCAACCTCCCTCCGCCTTGCTCCATTATAGCACATTGATGTCCTTACTGCTCAATTAACAAACCTGCTCCCGTCATAAGGTTCTCTCTCTCATATCACTAAAGTTTCTGCTCCACAAATAAGCTTACCATGACCATCCTATCTAAAGTAGCAGTTGTAGGGCGCTCAGTTGGTTAAGTGTCTGCCTCAGGCTCAGGTCATGATCCCAGGGTCCTAGGATTAAGTCCGGCATTGGGCTCCGGCTCAGCGGGGAGTCTGCTTCTTCCTCTCCCTCTGTGTGCTCTCTCTGAAATAAATAAATAAATAAATCTAAAATAAATAAATAAATAAACTAGCAGTTGTTTCACTCTGCTTTATTTTTCTCCTAACATTTGTAACCTTTGGCATCATATTATACCTCAATTCGTTACTTGTTTATTGTATTCCTTCCTCACTACTATGTAAGGTCATGGAAGCCAGACACCTTGTCTGTTTGCTTGGTGTTACATCCCCAACAAATTTAACACTGCCTTGTTGATAGTAGGCAATCAATAAATAAATGCATGAATAACTAAATGTTTTGTTACTATGGAAACCTTATTTTCTCAATTCTGTGACCACTGAGACTCAGATAATTTACTCTCTGATAAATTGAGATTACTTTGTAGATCAAAGAGCAAGTAATCGATACCATATTTTTTTTTAATCAAGCCTAATTCTTAAATAAAAGAATTTGTAGACGTTGCATTTTTTTCCCTCTTCATTGCAGATATGCAAGGTATCTCTTGGAAAGAGCACATATAAGCTGTTATATTTTGTTTAACAAAATAGATACAGACTATTAATGCCATATGTTTCGTGAGAATGGTGGTGCCAGGATGTTTAAGGCCTGTATAAATAATTTTCTAGAGGGTTTTCCAACAACTATTCCCTATCAGGGAATGGCTACGATCCAATATGTTTTGTCATTTTTTTCTTTATTAACAAGCTTACAAAATTATTATTACCATCAGACACAGATGTGTACATCTGGTATGTTCTTTGAATAACAAAATGTTGACGCCCATGATAGTTCGTGAGATGCAAGACAGATTTGGAGTCAGTATATTTTAAATTACTTCTTAGAAGGAGCTTCCTTTTTATAAGTTCAAATCTTAGGTGGTAAGGTAAGTCCAATTTAAATTCTTTATTATTCTTTCCTTTTTTGGCATTATTGCATTTTTCTCTTTTTCCAGATGAAACACTTCACTAAGTTTATTGCATTTGCTAATTAGATTAGCAATTACCAATTAGATTAAATTTCAAAGTACCAATCAAATTTTATATATCTTAATTTGTTACATTATTACTAATTAGAATAGCAGTTTTTACTTAATGGATTACATGTGAATTAAAACAATTCAGGCCATTTTTAAAGCCTACATATATTTTACTAATTAGCATAGTAATCATTGGCTTATACTTAAATTTAATATGCCAAGTTAGTAAAGAGTCATGTGACAGTTCAATTCTGTGTGAAATGTAGAAAAAAATATTAAACGAGAGTTAATTTAATTCAAAATTATCTAATTTCATCCAAGATTGAGATGAATAATGCTTTTGGAAGACATATAAGCATGCTTTTGAAGACAGATATACTAAGTCCTCTAATAAGAACAAGCAGAACTTAAAATATACTAAAAATACTTAAAGAACATATTTTAGGAATGTAGTTCCTTTACCTGGCGATTACTGATTGACATACCTTTTGGTATGATAGTAGCTGAGGATGCATTGGCTGGCTGTGTCAGAGGCATGTAAATGAAATTGCAGTTTTTAAAATTCTCACTGGGTTTTGACATCTGGACTTTGAAAATTGTTCAAAAAATCTATGTCTTTTTGGCTTTTTGTAATACATACAAATATTTTGTGAACAATTCTACTGCCAGATGTTTTCTTGCTATCCTATTAGAGATACATCAAAAAACAGTAAAATCATAGCAGCATGATAAAACATACATTTATAATGAAGACAATATCCTATAAAATCACTATCAAATGCTTAATTACATTAACACTTTACTACACTTACCACATTAACTATAATAACTAATATTAATATACTTTGGTCTGACTATACCACTTTTAATGATTATTTTAGTCAGGCATGAGAGTTTATGTTGTTTAGCAGAGTTCATTAGTCGTGGGCCAAACAGGAACATGGTCAAAAGAAATGTATCCTTAGTCAATTAGTCAATTATAAACTGTGTAAATCCTGAAATTGCACTCTGCCTCATAAGACTATTATTACTTAACACACTCTAGCTCTTTGCTTATAGTTATGGTCATAATATGGTAAAAGATTATGCAAATTTACAAATTAGTAAATACATGTATTTTAAGATACTGATAATTAAAAAGGAAGTCTCCAGCCAATTTGGATAACAAATGTATGATCCTCTGTTCTCTATATCTCAAATGAGTAATTTGTGTATACCTATTCCTGAGTGGTTGATATTTGCATATCTGTCTTTCTGCAAAGGAATCTTTTATGGGATCCATCTAAGGATCTGGCATGTAAATGGTTAGGCAGTAAGTCTCTCTCTTTGTCTCTCTCTCTCTCTCTCAGCCTAAGGATCTGGCATGTAAATGGTTAAGCAGTAGGTCTCTATCTCTTTGTCTCTCTCTCTCTCTCTCTCTCTCTCTCAATCTACTCTCTCCTTTAGGGGGAACTTCCCCTGGGAAAAGAAGTTTGTTTGTTTGTTTGTTTGTTTAAGTTGACCCAGTCTAATCTTTTGAACACCTTAAGAATGGCAAACAAATGAATAATACTTACTAGTAGAAGAATCGATTTTTATGGGCTGCTCTTAGCAGGTTGGACCAGGTTGTCTATAATAGGTCATGCTAAAAAAATATAGAACTGTGTATTCATGGGTCCCCTAAGCTATGTAACTAACTGAATAGAAGGTGCAGATGCTTTATGATCCAGACAACTCTCTGCTGTGTAAAGTATGTAGTTGCATACATTATCCTGGAACTCTGTTACTCGCCTGTGCATTGAGATTACTTATATCATCAAAACTATTTGTAAAGCTATATTATTGGGTCAGAACCCTGAGTCATGTGAGTGAGACTTAACAATCTGATCCTTTGTGTTATCATAATACACATATAATATTTTAAATTAACTACATGACAAAGGATTAAAACAAATTATGTGGTTGGATGAAAAATACAAAGCCATAACCACTAAAAGTAGCTATTATTGAAGCATATGGGAAAATGATAAAATCCTGGTCTTGGCCACAAATATTCCTAAAAATTCACCCTATATTTAAGAATCCAATAGCTAATGTGATTTAAAGAGCTTTTGTCTATTAAATCTAAATATGAATCAATTACAACTATGGACTATTTTGTCTAGGACAGAGGGTAAAGGAATTGGAAAGGAAAAACTCAAAATACTAATTTTCACTTATCTATTTCAATACTAATAACACATCCTCCATTTGCTTTAAGTTTTGATCTTTAATTTTACTTTTATTATTTTATTTCCTCCTAGATGTTTCTCCCACTTTAACCATAGACTGTTTTCTCTTAATCATATTACTCTCCTGCATGCTTGTCTCCCTACAAACAACCTCGGTTACATTTTTGCATGTGTCTTTCTGGATATATTTATGCATAACTAAACCCATCACGTGCATAAACTTTTACATTTTGTTTACCATTTTTTAATGGCACAAAAATGTGCCATTCTATTAAGTAAATTGTTTTTTTATGTTTTAACAAATTATATTTACTATCATTAAATACAAGCTTTAAAAAAAGGAAAAAGCTTAATATTCTGGGTGATACCAGTTCCACAATTTTGATTTTGCTGAGAGATTTTCCCTAAAATCTTCTGACTCTTTTCCAGTCTTTCTCCTTCTGCCTTCCTCCCACCCCAGCTCAGTTCTCCCCAAGGGAAGAGCAACACAGAAAAAAACCTCACCAGATTCCCAGGTACCATGAGTTAGCTCCTACTTTTTATGCTCTAAGTCTTCCTGGGTCATCTGTTAAGCCCTCATGGGGAAGTTTGCCTGAGACCAGTTATCCAATGCTTGACTAATTGTGTCTGTTTAATGCTGGCATTCACTGTTGAATTGAAATATTTCATTCTCAAATTAAGCTATGTGCCCTAACTTACCCTGTATTGATGTTAATGATAACATTATTGTACTCAAATATCAATCTGTTCAGGAATAAGGTGAGGAAGAAAGTGGGAAACCAACTAATTACTAGGTTCCTTTAAAAACCTCATTAAATCATTATTTAGCCTGACAGAGGACAATTAGGTTGTTTTTAGATTTAGTTATTTACAATAAATTTGTAACAGACATTAGTTGTAACTACATTTTCGCATATCTGTGTTTTTATTTGTAGGCTAAATTCCTAAAATTGAAATTGTTCAGCCAGATATATTTGCACATTTAAAATTTTTATAGGGGTTAATGGGCGGCTCAGTCGGTTAACTATCTGCCTTCTGCTCAGGTCATGATCTCAGGGTCCTGGGATTAAGCCCTGCTTTGGGCTCCCTGCTCAACGGGAAGCTTGCTTCTCCCTCTCCTTCTGCCCCTCCTCCCTGCTGGTACTCTCTCTCCTCAAGTAAATAAACAAAATCTTTAAAAAAAAATAAAATTTTTATATATATTTCCAAGGTACAGTCTAGAATTTTCACTAATCTATACTCAATAATGTAAAAAATCATTTTTTACAATGATGTCTGAAAAGTTGATTATTCATTTTATTTTCATGGGGCTGAACAAAGTATCATACATTTACTGTCCTTTATCCATACATTTCATATTTATGTCCTATAATGTGTTTTTAAAAATTTTTTTTAAATTTATTTGTAAAAACTTCTTTTTTATTAAATAAGTTTATTCATTCTCATATGTAGTGCGAATACTATATAGGTTGTCATTTATTTTTGACTTATACTCTATATATCTGTCTTTAACATATGTTCTTAATTTTTATGTATTTAAATTTTTTACTGTTTTTTATTTATAGTTTCAGGATATCAGGCTTAGAAAGTTTTTTTCACTTCAAAATTACACAATAGCTATCATTTTCTTAACTTCCACAAATTTTTCTTCATTAAACAAGAAAGTGAGGGTGATGTAATGAGCCTAGTTGTTTTCAAATTTATCTCTCCATAAAACTTGAAAAATTTCTGAGGTTGGATCAAAAATAGCAGAAAGTGAAGTAAGTTGAGACATCTTAAGCTCCTAAAAGAGACAAAAACAAATGCAGAAAAAAGAATGTATAAATAAGAAATCGTGGACAAACATAGAGTTCAGAAGTATCTGTGATAGGGAGGAGTTGATAAGCCTCTCTAAAAAAAGGATAATTCAGAAGAATGCATGTTTCCTGCGATGTAATGCAGCTATAGAAAGAAAAGGCTGATAATAGGTGGTATTTTACTTAACGCTGAATGATGGGAAGATTGTATCTATTTTCATTTCAATTTGCTCTGATTTCTAAAACAGCTTTAAACATAATACTCTATTTGTAGCTTATTTACCAATAATTCAGATTTGTGCAAGCATAAGGAGTAACTTAACATCCCAAATGTACTTACTCCTTGCTAGAAAATTATACAATATGTGTTATTTTTCAAATATGGAGTATTAAAATCTAATTTGTAATCTACTGTTATAACTTTAAGCTGGATTTAGCTTTAGAGTCAAAATAGATAATTTTTAAAAAAATTTAAATCAACAATACTTTTTCTGTTTAATGTTGATAATATAATAGTATTAAAATTTTATAATTTTAAAATCAAGTATTTTGCATTCATTGGATAAAGATTTAAAGAAGATTATCACATTGAGCTATGTTTTCTTCCAATTAGGATGACTTTAAATGAATCTTACAATTTTCTAGAATAAAAATAATTCTGTCTGGACATTATTGATTTTCTAATCCAAGAGAATTAAAATATTTTTTAAGCAAATGGAATCCTTCCTTCCCAGGGATATCATTAGTCATAGTCATACTTAGGTAGGTCTGAACTTGGTTCAGTTCAGAATCCCACCTAGAGATATTGGGGTTTCCCCCACTAACACCGCCTACTCGTCTACACTTACTAGGTGCTGAGATGCTAAAGGGGCAGGGGAAATATAGAAAACATAGATTTATACAACAAAAGTTTATCCCAGTCACATCCAGTCTGAATGACAGACAAAAGCAGATCTGATTTGCTCTTCTCCTGAGCACCTTTCCCCGAAATGCCACATATCAACACTTTTAAAAGAAAGTATGTTGACAGGAAAGTTATTAAAACTATAAAGGTAGAGAAAGTGTGTAAAAGTAAAACCTGGAGGCTGTCAGAGAAATGTGCTATTTGTTCCTGCTTTTTCCCAACCAATTCATTGCACAGGCCCTTCTGAGACCTGTCACCTGACAGTTCCTCTGTCAGTGAGATCTGACTGTCCTAAATCCACTCACCTCTCCCCAGCCCAAATATCAGAAAGGAACCAGGGGCTACATGGAGCTCAGTTAAAGCAAAGCACAAAAATCAGTTTAATTTTTAGGCCCAGCATTTTGGAGTTGGAGAAATCTGAAATTGCAAATGGATTTTGGAGAAATCTGAAATTGCAAATGTTCTACATGACGTATCCCCCTTTATCAACTGTTCTTCAATTCACATTCTCCATCTTATTAGATTGATGACTGACTTACTGACTTATTCATTTATTAATTCAAAATTTACTGAACGCATTAGAGTTCTCCAGAGAAACAGAACCAATGGGATATATACGCACAAAGGATGGGGAAGTAGGGGAAGAGGTTTTAAGGAATTATCTCATGCAATTATGGGGGCTAGCAAATCTGAAATCTTTACAGTATCCTGGCAGGCTAGGGACCCAGAGGAGAGTTCATATTTCAGCTCAAGTCTGAAGATAATCTGGAGGCCAACTTCCTGTTTGAAGGATCTCAGTTTAATTTCTTAAGGCCTTCAACTGATTAAATGAGGCTCACCCACATTATGATAGGTAATCTGCTTTACTTGGAGTCTAGTGATTTAAATATTAATCACATCAAAACAAATTACCTTCAAAGCAACATCAAGATTGGCAGTTGACGAAACATCTGGGCATGATTGCCTAGGCAAGTTGACATATAAATTTAACCATCACACTGAGTTTCAAACACAAAAAACCTAAAAATCTGTTGAGCATATAACCTCATCAGTGGAGTTTCAAAAGTTAGGGAAGGGGAGATGAGGGACAGACACAAAGTCAACTGACTAGATTGCAATAGGAGAAGGAAAGTAACAGATACTTATAAAATGTCAAGGGAGCTCAGAGTAGGAAGTGAATAATTTTGCCTGAATAAAAAAGAGGTGCATCGATGCTCAAGATGCTTACCTCTTGCCCAGAAATTTGGCCCAGAAGAGCAATTCCTCTAGTCAGAGAGAAATTTAAAGAGATGTGTGAAGCTCCACCTTGGGGCTCATGTGGAACTTGTTCTGGGCTCAGTTCCAAAATATTTGCAAACTTAAGCTGGGATTCAATTTTATAGTGAAACTGATATGCATTGGGATCTTTCTTAGTTTGAGGCGTTGTCTTTAAAAATCTCTTTCCCCCAGAAAGATGATATTTTACAAGCATCATGTATGACTATTTGTTTGATTAAATGTGCAGAGTTTTTAGATGTCTGTTTTTAACTGCTTTAGACTGTGAGCTATGCAGTTCTTCCATTTGAAATTTTCATAGTAGAATATTTGCTTCAGCAAATTGCAAAGTTTTTCGTTGCAGATATTTGGCAGCTAAATTCACTCTGAGCACAGTGGGCTGTCTTTCTTCAGCATACTGCATTAGGGAAACATTTCTACACCCTGAGGGTTTTGGAGTTTCTTTGTTCAGCAAAGAATTGAATCATATCCCTGAAAGTGGATCTATTTCTTTCAAGGCCTAGTTTAAATGATCATTGACAAATCAAGCTAGACACTAATTAGCTCTCTTATTGAAATTAGCGTATTTTATATGTATTAATGTGAATATCAGAGGAGACACACTGTCAGTCTAGATTTCATAAAGGAATGTTAAGTACTTTTCAAATAATTTGTACTGGTAAAATTTTCTAGAATCCGATCTAATCCTGAGCTAGTTCTGTCCTTGCTGTTTGTGGTTTGGTCACACTAGCCTCCTAGATCCTTGACCCTTTCAATACTTTTCCCATCTTAAGACTTTTGTACTTCTTATTCCATTGGGCCTAGAAAACTATTTTCCTTCTTCTCTCAGGATTTGTTATCTCCTCATCCTTAAAGTCTCCTATTTTACCTGCTAAGAGAAGCTGTCTTTGGCCATCCCATCACTAGCAGGCTTCCCTACCACCCCTTTCTCATCTGTGGTCCACTGCTCTCTATCACAAGCACACTCTTTACTTCTACCAAGGCTCATATCATCATCTTAAGTTGTTTTGCTTATTTGTTTGTTTACTCAAATAAAGTCTATTTTCCCCAATAGGAAGCACACTTGATTAGAACAAACAACTTACCCTTTTTTCAAAGCTGTATCCTTAACACAAAATATGAACAAATTCATGTTTCTTGATGAACTAGTGGAAACAAAACAATGTGTTCATGACAATCAAATGTTATTAAAAGTAAAGTTCCTAGAAAAGGTCAGGTATGTAGTACAATTATAGTGTCTGCATTACCTTAAATGAGATGCCAGTAATAATAAACGTCAGACTCCAAAGTAATGTGGGACAAATGGCCATACACAGAATTTACAAAAGGGAATAGTCCACATCTTTGGATCCTTAGGCCATATCAAGGATAGTATAAAAGGTCCAGATTGTAGGGAAGGCAAGAAGACTTGATGAAGTTATTTCTTTGGGGAAAGAGTTTGCTTTCCTGGTCCCCTGGCCTCCCACCTCATTCACCTCTCTGAAACCTACAGAGGGGACACAAGTAATATCAGTCTGAGACTTGGAAGATACCTAAAACTGGAGCAGACTCAGCCAAGCTATCCAGTCTCTTCGGCAGCAGGATAAATGGCAGCATTGAGAATGACTTATATCCTCCGAAATATTTGGTGCTGGGGGTGGGCTTACAAAGGTGTGACAATCATCCAGAATTAGAATAGAGATACCTGCATCCATGTCAAGGAGTTGACAGAAGAGTCGCTAAATTCTCTGAAGGACTTAAGAAACCCTGTGAGAGAAGGTATCAGCTTTGAACATCCACCAAGCCCACAGAGCATAAAGCCACACACCCAAGGAAAATGATGAGGATAATGAATTGCCTTTTCCATTCTTTACCTTTTCTTAGCATCTCCTGCCCCCAGACAGCCTCCCCACCACCTAGCCTTCCATGCTTTCTTTAGCCTTAGCCAAAGTTCATAGCATGGGCTGGGAAGAGGTAGAACAGTAGAGCAGGGAGAGAGTATATAGATGCTGTCCTCACCCCTTTCCCCAAAGGCAGGCCATATATATTATAAATCTGAGCTTGGAAGGTGTTGAAAACTTCTGATTTTAAGTAGATATTAAAGCATTAGAGTAATAGCTGACTTGTATTGCACTGGAGAAATGTCTGTTGACCAAGACAAAGCAGAAAATTCATGGGATTTGACTACATTTACATCCATGGGCAGAAAAGGTTATCTCCACTGAGTAACTTTTAAAGGTCAGAGTGAGAAATAAATCTTTGTTGATCATATTATGAATCAGGTATTCTAAGATACCGGTTACAGGAAATTTTGTTATCCTAATTATTCTTTTAAAATTTATGGCTGAAATTTGTCTCTCTTTCAAACCTTTCTCCATAGAGCAGCCATATTTTAAAATCTCAAGTTAGATTGTGACACTCTCCTTCTTAAAAACTTCCAATTGTCCTTTAATGCCGTTAGAATAAAATTTAATCCCCTGATGATAGCACATAGGATTTCTGTGTTTTGGCTGGTGCCCAATTCACTGACACTTTTTCTTCTACTCACCTCTCCAATCCCTGTTCTTCAAACACATTGCGTTACTTTCCATCCTTAGAACACTCCAGTCTCATTCCTGCCTGTGTCTCCAACCTCATATGTTCTAGTACCCGATGTCACAGCTGTTTTCTGAAGCACTCAGGTCTTTTTATTTTTCTTTTTAAGATTTATTTATTTATTTTAGAGAGAGGGAGAGAACGCACGAGAGTGGTGGGGAGAGGCAGAGGCAGACGGAGAGGGAGAGAGAATCTCAAGCAGACTCCCCGCTGAGCATGGAGCTGGTTGTGGGGCTCGGTCCCACAACTCTGAGATTACAACCTGAACTGAAATCACCAGTCAGGCACTTAACTGACTAAGCCCCCCAGGCACCCCTGGTACTCAGGTCTTTAGCACAAATCTTCCCTCTGCAGTTAGAATTTCTCTGACCTCATAATTTAAATTAGACTTTATCCCTGTCCCACTGTGGGCTCACTCTATGATTCTCTACTTCAGCAACTAGTTTTATTTTCTTCATATGATTTATTGCTATGTAAAATTGTTTGCTTGTTGTGGTCTGTGGCTTACATCAGATTATGAACTGCTTAAGAGTACTAAACAGTTGGTTTTATTAACCACTAAATCTGGGACATAGTATGTGTTCAATACATTTGGTTGGATAAATAATTGAAACCAAAACCTTTCTTTAATTAAAAGTGAAATTATCGTATAGTTGAATTAATTTTTTTAAATAATATGTGATCTTAAAAATAAGATTTTTACATGTAACTTAATTTTTTTTGGATGTCATAGTAACTTTAAATTTGTGAATTCATTTTTGTGATAGTTTAATTAGTCATGTATAGTCTATGTCGAACATATTAATAAAATAAAAAATCAAACATCACTACTTTTTTTTAAAAGATTTTATTTATTTATTTGAAGAGAGAGACACAGCGAGAGAGGGAACACAAGCAGGGGGAGTGGCAGAGGGAGAAGCAGGCTTCCCGCGGAGCGGGGAGCCCGATGCGGGGCTCAATCCCAGGACCCTGGGATCATGACCTGAGCCGAAGGCAGACACTTAACGACTGAGCCACCCAGGTGCCCCCAAACATCACTACTTTTGACACAGTGTCAAACATTTAAGAATTTTTCTACAGAGTAGACTTATGGTTATCCAAAACAGATGGCCAATAGGATAATCCAGTGCATTGAATACTTTGATTAACTATGTGTTATGATATAGAACAGGCATTGATGAATAACCTCTGGAATCAGATGAAATAAATCAGTTTAAAACTGAAGGGAGGTCTTTCTGTTGTTTTAATGACTTCAAATGAACTCTATAATTTTGGTGAACATCCTTGGGAATACTGTGGAATCAGAGGTATTGGTGCTGGATTGGCTTTTGGAATCCTCTGCATTTCTAAAGAAACACTTGTTTCTGCTTCTCAACTTCTAGTAAGTAAACGTTCCTTGGGTTTGGAGGTGGGGGTAGCACTGAATTCCATGTTTCTTATCTTCATATTGAAAGTGCCACATAATCTTAACATTCTAGGAATAGAAAGTTCATTCATAGACAAATCTTATCTCCTTCTCTTGGTATCTTGATAGAAATTACTTAATTTTAGTCCTGCCCCCCCCCCCATTTCTGTAAACATCCAGAGCTGGATTAGTCTACTTTGTTACTGGGAGGATGAAATATGAGTGTGCCTAGCAAGCATCTAAGTGGAAATGCTACTAGAGTTCTAACTTGCTCTTGTCATTAGTTAAATGTTAAGCTCATAAATTGCCATCTGTTTATAAATGTCTTCTTAATATCACTCAAATTATGTGGCAGAAAACATCGTAAAATGGTACAGTGGCTCTTTATCTACCACTTTATGGTTTTTATTATTTAAGTAAAACTTGATCTTATTTCATCATCTGTAAAAACAGAAAAGAAAGCTCTGATGTCCAAGGTGATTTTTCTGAGGATCAGATGAGATAATGTATAGAACAGTGTTTTGTTCCTATAAGATGTTGCATTTTCTTTGAACGTGACTTGTATTACATTGCATTTCAATTAATGCTTTTATTTCAGTTTTGCACAGTGGTGAGTCCTAGGTTATTAGATGAGGCAAAAGGTTTTATTAATTAATAAAAGCCTTTATTATTAATACAAGGTTTTATTATTTTTTGTGCATCTACCTCAATATTTAACAATGGTCTTGGCCTGATATTTGAGAGAAAAGAGCAGGAGAGCTGAAAGGGGAATAACAAGAGATCCAATGTAGTCTTTAGAGAAAAAAATCTAATTTTTGGGTGATAAAATGAGTAATTCAATATTTTGAGAGTATTAATTAAAAGTGTGTTTCATTTACTTTTCTTAGAGAATTGGGCAGTGGAAAGCAATTGTACTTATCTCAGGCTATAATGCCCCCCAGCAGAAGTGTAGGTATGTGCCACCACCAGAAGGGAGAATAGGACTTGGAAGAAATTTTGCCTGGAGGGGGCAATGGAGCAGATAACCAGCACCATTTGACCTTCCTGTAATTGTGGGCAGAATTGGGTACAGAGAGGGGGAGCACTCAGTGAGACATTTTTGTCGTGATCCTTCTGCTCTGGGCCAGATTTCACTTGCCATATGGGGCTCTGTGAAGAGACCAGCTCTCAGTTTTCCCTGACAGAGCCTGGGGCACCTGCGCATCGGTCAGCTAGCACACAGATGTAGTGCTCCTGAGCCTCCCTAGGATCCCACCTAGTGTGAAGGGACTCAGAAATTCCTCCACTCCCCAAGCAGGGATGAGGCAATTGCTGAGTCAGAGTGGGTGGATAGCCAAAGGGAGCCATGGAGAAGGGGGAGAAATTCTGCTGTTGAGGTCTTTAGTGTAGAACAGTTTTGCTTTGGAAAAAAAATGAAAATAACAGCCAGTATTTTTTTTACATTTTTAAAATTTTATTTTTAAAATTTTTTTGATGTTATTGATCCACACGTGTCTTCATTAAAATCACAAAGGTATCAGAGGTCTCCCTTTCATTAGTCTCACAAAACCATTTTGAATGCCGTTGAATGTTCATATGTGTGTGTGTGTGTATTTAAACTTCAAGTTTTTATTTAAATTCCAGTTAGTTAACTTATAGTGTAATATTAGTTTCAGGAGTAGAATTCAGTGATTCATCACTTACATACAACACCCAGTGCTCAATCACAAGTATCCTCCTCTATCCCCATCACCTATTTAACTTATCCCCCCTGCCCACCTCCTTCCATCAACCCTCAGTCTGTTCTCTATAGTTAAGGGTCTCTTATGGTTTGCCCCTCTCTTTTTTTTCCTTTCCGTATGTTCATCTGTTTCGTTTCTTAAATTCCACATATGAGTGAAATCATGTGGTATTTGCCTTTCTCTGACTGACTTATTTCACTTAGCATAATACACTCTAGCTCCATCCACATCAATGCAAATGGGAAGATTTAATTCTTTTATATGGCTGAATAATATTTCTTTTTTATCCATTCATCAGTGGATAAATGGACACTTGGACTGTTTCTATAATTTGGCTATTATGGATAATGCTGCTATAAACATGGGTGTGTGTATCCCTTCGAATTAGTATTTGTGTATCCTTTGGGTAAATACCTAGTAGTGCAATTGCTGGATCATAGGGTAGTTCTATTTTTAACTTTTTCAGGAACCTCCAAACTGTTTTCCAGAGTGGCTGCCATCAGTTTGCATTTCCACCAACAGTGCAAGAGGGTTTCCCGTTCTCTACATCCTCACCAATACCTGTTGTTTCTTGTGTTGTTCATTTTAGTCATTCTGACAGGTGTGAGGTGATATCTCATTGTAGTTTTGATTTGCATTTCCCTGATGATGAGTGATGTTGAGCATCTTTTCTGTGTCTATTAGCCATCTGTATGTCTTTGGGAAAATGTCTCTTCATGTCTTTTGCCTATTTCTTAACTGGATTATTTGTTTTTTGGGTGTTGAGTTTGATAAGTTCTTTAAAGATTTTTGGATACTAACCCTTTATCAACTATGTCATTTGCAAATATCTTCTCCTATTCCGTAGGTTGCCTTTTAGTTTAGTTGATTGTTTCCTTCACTGTGAAGAAGATTTTTATCTTGATGAAGTCCCAGTAGTTCATATTTGCTTTTGTTTCCCTTTCACAGCCATTATGTAAGTTGTATGTGCCCCAAGTACTAAATCAAGGGTGTGTGTGTGTGTGTGTGTGTGTGTGTGTGTGTCAACGACCACTTTTCCTGAGATACATCTGATTCATCCCACTTATTAACCAGCCTCAAATTTCATCATTGGGTGCCAG
The DNA here is from genome assembly GCF_964656455.1 of Halichoerus grypus. Lineage (NCBI taxonomy): Eukaryota > Metazoa > Chordata > Mammalia > Carnivora > Phocidae > Halichoerus > Halichoerus grypus. The sequence goes on from NC_135714.1 coordinate 49,643,513, forward strand.
CATCACACGCAGTGTGCAGGAGCCAAGAGGCATCATTATGGAAATGAGATGAGCCAGAGGATTGTACAGAGTCTCATTCCTACAGATTTGATTCATGTGTTCCTAAAATAGGAAGTTACTTACAGTCCTACTTTCTATATCTATTGTAGATGTCATCTGGTAAGAATGAAGAGAACCTCAAAGATTAAACATTTATCAAGGAGAAAAAAAAAAAAAAAGACTGAGTTATCCACAGTGATTATTTATATTATTGGATGAGACTACACTTACCAGATTGGAATACCAATTTTTTTTTTTCCGTACTACCCCTTTCCAGTGTCCAGTATGGTAGATTACTATTAATAAGAAAACATACGAAGAAAGATTATCTTTGATTATCTAGATGCTTCCCTGATAAATGCATTTTAGTAAATAGATTCATATTAGTGCAGTCTTCCCAAACACAAATAGTTCTGTTTCTATTTTTAACAATTTCATAAAATGAACTTTAAAGTTAAAATTAGAATTAGTTTGAAGAAAAAAGCATTTTAAGAAGAAATGACTTTTAAAGAGAACACTTCTGTGTATTGTGTAAGACTGATGAATCACAGACCTGTATCCCTGAAACAAATAATACATTATATGTTAATAATAAAAAAATAATTTTAAAATATCTAGGGGAAAAATAAAGCTCAATAAATAAACATATTAAAAATAGAAAAAATAAAGAGAACACTTAAAATTGAACATAACCTGACCACTTACAAAACTCTTCATTCTTTCTTCTACTTGTTTAATTTTTAATATTAGTTTACTTTTAAAAAAAAATGCTGCAGAGTATAGGAAGTTACATTTGCTGTATACTTTTATCATTGTCTAATTATGATTACAAGTAGAAATTATTTAATCTTTCTATTCACCAGTCCACTTGTCTCTATTATAATCAAGAAACAAAGTTAATTGTCTTTTAAAAGATGCCTCTAAGAAATGCCCTCTTGTGGATGTTTGAATGTAGCTGAGTAAGGTGGGTTTATTGGTAAATTCAGCAATTTAATAACTCAGCATTTTGATTTTTCTAAATGCTCAGCAGTTCCTTCCTGCACAACATGCTGTGGTATTTGTGAGTCTTTTCTGAGCACTTGAGCAAATCCTGCTATCCTATTAATTTGAATAGCCCCTCACTTCACATCTCAGATCATTTGTCTGATATTCTCAATTCAACCTGCTATGGAAACTGAGATAGTGGCATGCATATTTGAAATCCACAGATAAATGAATTAATATATTTATTCAATAATTCTGTTTTTGCTAGACATGCTAATAGAGTAACTTTGAATTTTGCCCTAAGCACCTGGTGCACGTACTAATACGTAAATAAGCAGAAGAGCAGATCCCAAAGGAAAGCAGCAGTGACAGCTCACAGGAAGATATATCCCAGCATAATGAAGAGCTGGATGCATCTCATTTTAGCTGTAAGACAGAAAAGCATGTTATAGGTCTGTGAGGATGAGGCAAAGGAAAGGTTAAGTCTTATAAGCTCATCTTTCTCTACACTAACTGATTAATAATGAAATGCACTAGAATTATTTAACTTATGAATATATAGAGTTTCAATTTTGCATTTCTCCTATAATTTGAGAATAATGCTATAGATGACACAGGAAGACCTCTTCTACATAAAGGTACTTAATTTAAATTAAGGTATTCAATTTAAATTAAATTAGTTCTATTTAATGACTTTTCAACTGTAGCTCAGTATTTTAAATGCTTGAGAGTAGAGAACAATGGAGAATAAGAAGATCCAGGAGAAAGGATAAGGGACTACAGAAAATGATATTGTATGTTTGCTGCAGTGAATTCTTAATAATTGTTATAAGCCTGAGCATCAATACAAATTGAACACAAACCCAGAGATGAATTTTATAGGACTTTCAATTTTGTGGAGATACTATATTTATCATTGAAGCAAACATTTATCTAGCTAGCACCCACTATGTGCCAAACACTATAAAAAGGTGTTGGAAACAAAAGGTGAGTGAGACAAAGACATCGAGTTCAAGGAACTACAGTAGACTAGGGGAGAGAGACTCCTAATAATGCTTACTGGGCATCAGGTTTTATTCTTAGAGGTTTATGTGAATTAACTCATTTGATTTTCACCCTTATTCTGTGAGATAGGTACTTTACTCTTGTCTTACAGATGAGGAAACTGTGACACTGATCACTGAGGTTAACTTGTTCAAAGTTTCTGTGGTTATTCTACTAGGCAGGAGAGGTGAGGCCGTGCTGCTTTATCTAAGAAATAACAGAATCATAAGGGTTTAAAGAATAAATATCTACAAGGTCTATATTTCTTTTTCTTTCTTTCTTTCTTTCTTTCTTTCTTTCTTTCTTTCTTTCTTTCTTTCTTTTTCTTTCTTTCTTTCTTTTCTTTCTTTCAAGATTTTATTTATTTATTTGACAGAGACAACAAGAGAGCGAGCACAAGCAAGGGGAGTGGGAGAGGGGGAAGCAGGCTCCTTGCTGAGCAGGGAGCCCAATGCGGGGCTCAATCCCAGGACCCTGGCTTCATGACCTGAGCTGAAGGCAGACGCTTAACTCCAGGGACCCCTAACAGGTCTATTTGTTGTGCATGTCCTACTCTCATATGGTTCAGGGAGTCCTCTTCCAAGTGGCGGCTTCAGAGATCCAGCTTGCTTTCATCCTGCAGCTACTGTATTGCAACCATAGCATCCGTGATACCTAGTTCTCAATGTCATCATGGAGGGTTTAGGGTGACTAAGGGGATTGCTTAAGGGAATTATTGGTGAACATCATTTCCCTCATACCCACTGGCCATATCAATCACATCTTTTCAATTTAGTACAAAGGAATCTGGGAAGTGTAGTTGCCTGTGTGCTCACAGAAGGAAAAGGATTGGTGAACATCTGACAAGTCTCTGCCACAGTGAATGAGTAGCCCAGTCAAGTTGTCAACTTAGATGGATTTACAGGGCCCATGCTCTTAACCATCAACTGTTCCTTATGAGGAAACATTTGTAATGCAATGTGTTAAGTAAAGCTCAGCAGGGAAATAAACATGAGAATGCAAAAGGAGGGCACTTTGTAGTTAGCAAGTCTTTATCAAACTCATACCACAATCACATGTAACACAACAAAGTTTGGCATTTGTCCTGAGTACGCAGATGATGTGTTAACACTGCACTTGGTTGGTGTGCCTGGGTGGCTCAGTCAGTTGGGTGTCTGCCTTCAGCTAGGTCATGATCCCAGGGTCCTGAGATCAAGCCACAGGTGGGGTTCCCTGCTCAGCGGGGGTCTGCTTCTCCCTCTCCCTCTGCTGCTCCCCCTGCTTGTGTTCCCTTGCACTTTCTGTCAAACAAATAAATAAAAAATCTTAAAAAAAAAAAAAAAAACCACTGTACTTATAATGAAGTGTTTCTTTGTAAGGGGAAAATAATTTTTCATAGTTTTATTTTACTGTTGTTTATATATCTCACCCCAAAAAGGGAATAAACTCTTCATGCTTTTTACTCTTATTCAACTTTAAAACTAAAATAAAATTTACACATGAAAAATAAGCATTTCTGAAAAAAACAATAAAATTCAAATGTACATAACAATATGACAAGTAAGATTATTTTGCTGAAACTAAATTGCAGTTCCCGTTGTGACTATGATTTTGATTGTTTTGTTGCCATTCCTTTAATTTCTGGCATGACCCAACTGCCGGTTGCCCCTTGTAGCTTCAAATTTCCTACCATTTTTTCCTATTTAATAGGTGGGAAACATTCAGTCATGTAGCACTTTCTAGTATCATTTGGCCTTCACTTGGCTTTGGTGCAAAATACAGTATATACATGTAAAGTTGGGCTCTGTCTTGTATTTATTTGCCTGTGGCGTCTAAAGCAGAATTGCCTGCAGGCAGCTTAATTATAAATATAAATGCAAACATGGGCACTAAAATTGTCTAACAGAACTCACAAATGTAATGGATATCCTTTCAGTTTGGACCTTGGCAGATTTCCAAGAATACTTGGGGACATAGAGGGACCTGTGAACAAACTGATAAGGAAGGCCTTAGGGGGTGGCTCTTTAAAACCAGAGAAATAGCTTCACTTGTTTTTCTTAAAGAAATAACGGGGAAGAGTTTCTACAGAAGACTTGGAGCAGCTCTAGTTTTTGATCACTGGAGGAGGCTACATGTAATCTCAGCCAGCCTGGAATTCGATTCTTCATTTCCAATCCTGGCACTTTATTGTACCGGATTTGTAAATGTTGTGCTTATTTGACATAAAATATTTACTGAAATACATATGAAAAAGTGAAAAATGTGTTTGTTGAGTTGACATTGTTAAATTTATAAATTATAAACAATACTAAAACCCGAAATTTTTATGGACACCTGAAGTAATAGAAATTTCTAGTCTAATACAAGTTCAGGGTCTTTTATTTTTAGAGTTCTGAATTTCCTGAGAGCAAAATAATATATTATTCAATGAAACAGGAGTTCAAGCCCAAATGAGAATTTAAAGCAGGTACCTCCATTTTATTCTGTTTTCCGCCAGCTTCTGTTTTTTTTTTCTTTTTTTTTTTTTTACTATCACTCCCCTCTCTTACCCTCCCTTTCTCTTACTCCTCCCTCTCTCTTTCTGCATTTACTTCCATCTGTAAGCAGGGATTATGAAATGCATATTATTTGTCAGGCATTATGCTAAGTACAGGTGATTCACAGATGCAAAGGAAGCCGTCTTGAATTTCAAAGAAATTGCAGTCTGTTAGGGAAAGTAGATGGAGAAACAATCCCTAAGGTACTGAAGGGATGAGCTGAGTGCTATATTGCCTAGGGGAGGAAACAGCTAAATTTAAGTAGAGACAGTTAAATGAAGGTCAGGAGGCTAGACCAAGATCAAAAGGGCTGCTAAGAGCTGTCTCTTTCAAGAATGGCTAGGCTACTCTGGTGGCTGTGGAGATATTGGGGAGAATGACATTGTAGCACACGATACAGATTGAAGAGCTATATGCACAAATGGGGATTAACTTTTATGTAGATGCCTGTAGTTCTGTCGAACTTGTTATTGATGGTATTGTACTTTCGTGTCCATTTAAAACACCTGAAGTGTTTTGTAAGCAAGGAATTATCGAGATCCTCTCCCCCAAAGAGTCTAATTAGATCTGTATCAGGACTGAGGAATCAGCATTTTAAACAACCCTGGCTGTTTCTGAAGCAGGTGGCCAGGGACTGTAGATTTATAAACTCTGCCACATTTTTTTTTTGAACTCTACCATATTTTGGGTTGCAAATACATGAAAGGCCTGCCTTTGTGTTTGGGTGTGGGGGCCCAGTACAGTTAAATCACTCTTCAAAAGAGAGGGAGAGGCTTCCGGTGGGTGGGCACTGCAGGAACACATTGACAGAGATATAACTGGGAGAAGAGCAAAATCTCTAAGAATCTGAGAAATGGGAGTGCTTCCTGAAGTGAAATGAAATGGGAGAAATTGTAAAAGTCACAGTAGGGCAGGGGATGAAGTTCAAAGAACAGGAATTTATAATGGTTGACTTGAAAGTTTTTTTTGTGTGTGTGGTTTTAATACAAAACCTCCTTTGCCCCACCAAAGCTTTAGTAGAGACCACTGCACATACATAGTTTGCTTTGTGTGTTTTTTTTTTTTTTTTTTAAAGAAATTGAGAAAGATGCTCTGTCAGTGATGTGCTAGAGCTATTCTGTACCAGCACGGATGACCCAATTTTTAAAATTTCAAGGATTTTGTGAGATGATTGTTAAACATAAGCATTATTAAAAATTAACTTATGTAAACTTATAAGCAAGTAAATAACACTAAAAACAAAGTTAATAAGTAATGAGCATATATCACTTTTTAACTATTCTACTATGTTGTACTGTTATCATTGCTTTAGAGATTATTGATGTCAATTGTGTCTATCAATTGCATGTCTTTTCCCAACTCTGCGTTCAATGACCTGGTATCTTCAAATCATCATGGTGGGAAAATTTGCAGCATGGAAATTGTCAAACACTGTAGAGAAGACAGGTTTTTTTTTGCTTTGTTTTGCTGTTCAAGAGCTGGTTTTAAACACTGACCAACACACCAGTGTCTCAGTGGACTATTTTCCTTCTTCCCTCCCACCCTTCCCTCTTTCCCATTTTGCCTTTCTTCCCTTCCTTCCTCCCTCCCTTCCGTCTTTCCTTTCTTTGTCCTTCCCTTCCTTTTTTCTTTCCTTTTTGCCCATCCCGTATTCATTCTCTTTTCCTATGTCTATAATATGCCTATTTTGCTTCTGGGAATTATCTACTTGTACTAATGGCCTGTCTACTTTGGATGACATGATACAGTGGAGAATAGGATTTAGGGTAAACCAGTCCACACATTCTATCCTCAGCCACAGATAAATCAAGGAAATGTACTTGACTCAAGTCAGGCTAGTCACAGTTGAAACTTCTACTTGAAATTCCAGGATTTCTATCAATCTCTTCCTCTGAATATAAATCTCCAGGGTAATAGCTTAGTGGTTGCTGGAATTAATTTAGTGGCTAAGAGGAAAGATGACTTGTAAATGAAGCCAAAACTGAAAAAGGAACTAAGAGCACAGAAAGTAAAATGGGCCCTGATCATATCATTTGAGCCCTAGATTAAGCTACATCTGGACTATTCACCTCCTTGAGCCAATAAATTGTTTTTTTTTTTTTTTCATTAAGTACATTTGGGAGTGCTTTTTTGCATTAGTTATATAAAACTTTTAACTGAAACAGACTGAGCCTTGTGTTTTGGTCAAAATAGTACAGAACAGAGATCATTCCTAAGGGCTGGTGAGATAATCCACAACCTGGAGTAGGAAGAGTTCAGACAAAGTCTGTGGTGATAGCAAGGATCATGTTGTGGAAAAAACTGAGCTTTCAGACTTGACAACTGGTAATGATCACATTACTTACTATGCTTAACTTTACTCTCCATTAGTACTTGCTTTTAATAGTAGTTACTTTTCATTTTATTCTTAGGCAGTTATAGAACCTGTATTTCTTGATTTGTTTTATGTATTTTGTCTGAAGAGTTAGTTAAAATAGAAATTTCTTGAAGTCAAAATCTGTATTTTTTTGTTTGGCTTTTACCTTGACGTCACTCCGTGTTCAATAAATGCTGTTGACTGACTCACTATGCCTTATTGCCTCTTAGAGATATTTTAATTTCAAAATTTTCCTATATTTCCATTATTTATTATAGGACTCTTTTGAAAATTGTATATGACCCTAAAGTGCTTCAGTGAAAGAATGGATAATAAATTGGGCAAATTAGATCAATAACCTCTGTGATAACTTATAAAGAAGGAGCTTAAGGGAAATGATAGAAAATAAATTTTCCTATTAAGAAGTTCATGCATTAAGTGGAACTTAAAATAGTTTATTCCTAGGGTGACCATACATTCTAGTTTGCCTCTCATGCTAGTGAAATTATTAATAGAACTCCCTTCTCAATAACGTCCAGTTTGGATGATAAATTACATTGCCTTATCATTATTCCAATAGTTCCCAAATGTGGATGATGATCTGAATCCTGTGGGGACAGTATTTTTTTTTAATAAAGCATATTTTAAATATATAAAAAATAATGTAAAACACAGTAACAGTAACCCCTATACCCACAACCAAAATTTGACAAATGTTAACATTTTGCCATATTTTCCTTAATCATTTCTTTTTAAGAAAAAGCAATACCACTATATATATCTATATATATCTATATATAGATATATATAGATAGATACAGATATATCTATCTATAAAATAGATATTAAAGAATATCTATCCCAGTTCCACTATCTTATCACCCTCCTCAGAGATAACCTTAAATTGTTGACACATGTCCTGACTGTGCATGCATTTAAAATTTGATTATTTATATATTAAAGAGTTAGATTATAGCAATTTGCACATAGTTTAGTACTGTTTATGGAAAAGCTACTAAACAAACAAAAACCACAATATATGCTATTATGGGAACATTTTTTAAAAATGTGGATTTCTGAGCATGCCTCTGGTATATTAACTCAATGTTTTGGGGTTGGGACCTGAAATATACATTGACCCCAGAATGATTCTGCTATTCCAGCAGCCTTGGAGAATTTTATTACTGTCATATCCCACACTAATTTACAATGTTTATTTAGATTTAAAATATCTAGGGGCGCTCGGGTGGCTCAGTCAGTTGAGCATCCAACTCTTGGTTTCAGCTCAGGTCATGATCTCATGGGTCTTGAGACAGAGCATGGGGTGGGGGTGCTCTGTGCTCAGCGGGGATTCTCTTCCTCTGCCCCTCCCCCCACTCATGTGCACATGAGCGTGTGCTCTCTCTCTCTCTCTCCAATAAATTATCTTTAAAAAAAAACCTGGTTTGATGGGCTAGAGACTCAGTATTGAATATGAGCACTAAACATCTCAGGGTGAAATCTGCCAACCTAAACAGGTCAATTTTTCAGTGATCTTTTAAAATATAGCCTGGTATATTTTCCCTTTGTAATATCAGTATATTAGTTTCACATTTATTTTCAGGGGTGAGATGACTATGGAATTTATACCTATTATTTCAATTCCCAAATGACAAGTGAGCCAATTAAATTGTATAGTAGTTAGCATAAGACACACAATTAGCACAATTTTTTAATATATTAAAAATTAAATTTAAGGAATACTTACATGATTAAGAGCTGATATATAATCAGATTTCAGAAAAGGCCCAGAACATTTTGGAAACCATTAACTGATTCAGAGACTAAATGTAGAGAGTATGCTCTTAACATAGTGAATAAAGAAAGGATGATATGGAAAGCATCAACAATGGGCTTTTAGAGTAGAAATAATTAAAGTAGAATATAAAACTATAAACCTGAGTAGATTGCAGATCCCTGGTATGCACTGAAAGGTATCTTATTTCAAAAAGTTTACTAAACTAAATCTTTATGGTATTATATATTTGACTTCCTTAATCATTGAATGTTTGTTCTTTAACCAAAACCAACTCATCTGGTGTGCTATGATTATATGAGTGTTTATACAATTGTCCTTGAGCCCTAGAGCAAACTGTGGATTTATTTCTTACCATGGTACTAATGGTAGAAAACAATTTAGAAGATAAACTTTGAGACTCTGCCAGAAAATTTCAAGTGACATATTTTAAATATTTACATGTGTATTTACATGAGACTTCATTGATAGAGTCTCACCATCATCCTTCATCAATCAGGCATCAATCAGAGTTAATTGGAAAGACAGGGACACATTCCCAAAATTTCATCAAAAGATTTAACAATGTCACTCTCTGTTTCTAAAAGTTACAGTGAATTTGGCACCTCATCTTTTTACTTAGTCTTTTGGAGTCTCAAGATAATAGAAAGGGAATAATGGAATGGATAGGATAATTTGGGAAGAAATTGTGTTTGCAACCGAGCTATCAAATAAATCACCCTCTAAGGGAGACAACAATAGAAAAGATTTTGGCTCTAGTAATTGGATAAAGATAAGCATTCAAAATGAGACAACCAAGGCTAGGGGTAGATAATAGCTTGTCCATCAGGGGCAACATTGCCAATTAATGCTAATAGCATATAGAATTTCACAATATTGCTGCTGGCCATGCTTAGAATATTGTTAACATCAGTATGCCTATTCTTTATTAAACATCTAGAATGAAAAGGTGGGGAAAAATTGCATCAAAGCCTCTTTATTAAAAATAAAGGAGATTTTAATGAGAATCACTCTAAAAGAAAATGTTTTAGAAAAAAAAGAGATGGTTTCACAGTTTTCTTTATTATGTAGAGAGTTCTCAATTGTGGACTGCAAAGTTTTGACCCCATTAATCTACTAATTAAATATTACAAGTGCCTGGGTCTGTTTGAGCACTGGAGACATAGAAGTGTTAAGACAGTTGAGGCCACTGCCAATTATTGTACCCCATGGTAAGCATACAGGATGCTATGAGAGCATGTAAGAAAGTTATTTAACTCAGGCTTAAGGGTCAGGAAATGCTTTCCAGTGAGAGACACCTAACTGAACTGAAAGAAAGGTTTTGAGTTAAGCTAAAAAAGTGGTGATGGCAGTATTAAGGTTCCTGGTAAATTTAACAGCATGCACAAAGACCTGTAATAAGGATAATATGCTTAGATAACTAAAAGAAGTTTGCTTTGGTAGAATCCTATGAGGAGCAGTCATTCAAAGTAGTTAAGAACATAGCTGATAAATCATGCAATGGTAGATATTTGAATTTTATTATAGAAACTGTGAGTAGATATTGAGGACAAGGCATGATCAGGCTTGGGTTTTAGAGAGGTTTCTTTAGGGAAAATGAATTAGATGAAGGCACAATTGGAGGCAGGGGGAGATTTCAGTGGTCCAGGTAAGTCTAGACAAGGGTAGTGACAGGCAAGAGTACTAGGTAGATTTGACAGATTTCAGGGATAGTACTGGTAGACCTGGGTGATTAACTGGATGAGGTCAATGATGAGGGAGCAAAAGGAACTAAGAGTAACATCCTTGTTGAATGTCTTTGTAGATGGGTAGGACTATAATGCAGAGTTGCACTTGAATGGGGTAGAAATTATCGAAGCAGAAGATTATTTGAGAAAACAAAAATTAAGTATAAGTCAAATCTTTGTGACAGGACTAAGTTGCATTTAGAATCTGATGTTCATAGGAGTTTCCTGGGCTGGGGTTAGTTTCATGAGAATCACTAAGATTTAGATATTAACTAGAATTATAAGAGTGAGTGAGATGTCTCAGTATATAAAAAGAAAAGAGATGAAGGCTCAGCGTAGGCTTCCCCTGAGATAAACTAATAAAAAAGCATTTCTGAAAAAGGAAAAGTCCAGGGATTTGGAATGAAGAGTTGAAGTTAGAAAATGCCAGAAGAACGTAGAGAGAATTGTTACAGGGTGGGGCTGCCACAGAATGGCATGGGGAAGGAGGGGTCAGTTAGATATGGGGAGACATTGAGTTGCAACAACTAAATCATCTTATGTCTATGATACTAAGATCAGAGCAGGAAGCAGGTTGAGATTACCTGAACCCATGTTTTGAAAGGAGTACTTCCAGTGGTTCCCTGGTAGGTGAGTTTGGTATCCTGGTCTCCCACAGGTGCTTTATTTTCAGAAACTATGTAAAACTTTGACAAACACTAGAACTAGAATTCTGATAAACAGAATCAATATCATATTTCCATTGGTGTGGTTTCAATATTTCAGTAATCATAGTCTAAAGAGCTAAAGAGTGTGTCTTTTTTATGGAAGAACTGGATAGCAAAGCCATCAGGCATCAGATTTCAGAGATTTAGTCAGTCCTATGAATTTTTAAATATAAGGGGTTGAATGATTTTATTAGAAATTATGACCACCAAGATTTTCATATTTTCCCTCTTTCTTTTTATAATAATACAAAATAAGGATTGGTATTTTTGTTCTTTGCTCTTGGTATTTTTAAAAAGATTTATTTATTTTAGAGAGAGAGCAGGAATGGGAGGGACAGAAGGGGAGGGAGAGAGAGAGAGAATCTCAAGCAGACCCCACACAAGCGCGGAGCCCGACTTGGGGCTCTCACGACCCATGAGATCATGACCTGAGCCGAAACTGACTGCACCACCGAGGTGCCCTACTCTTAGCATTTTTGCTAAAATTTTATGAAATATATGAGTTTTAAAATCACCATTCTTCAGTAACATGTATTTTTTTAAAGTAATAATAATCGTCACCCAAGAATCATTTTTGTTGTGCTGCTCTTTGAGAATTTGAATAATAATGACACTGGAAAATATATGGAAACTTATGTTTTCCAATGAAAGTTTTAGTTCCTAAAATACATTATTCTTGAAGATGAGATCTGTTTCCACATTAAAAATAAGTCTTCTAAATCATTTTTAAATTATAATTCACAGTTTGATCTTACATTTCCAGTTTATCTTTTGAGGTGTGCATTGTCGTTGACGACAGACTATGCTGCCTATCATAGCTTAAATCAAAGGACTTATTATTTCCATTACCTGAGAATTAGGAATGAATTTTTCATTTCTTATAAGTGTATAATAGGGAGGTAAAAATACTTGTGTTTTCAGATTAGTCGGCACAGCAACAAATACTAGAACTGATCTGGAAACTAATGAGATTCTGACAGATATTTTCACGGAAAATTAACATTTTGTTTTGCTCTTATATTTTTATTTCCTCCAGTGTATTTAAATGAACTCTTTTGTTCCTTGCAAGAAGGATTAATAGACTATGTAAGCGATTATATACTAATGTTTAGACCTGACAAATTTCTTGTATTTGTTTTCCTGGTGTGTAAATTAGGACAAAAACCCACTGTGGCTCACCAAAGTAAAAATTGAACTGCAAAAACCCAGTGGCTTATTTTTTTCTTATGTAAAGTTAGATGCAAGTCAGGCAGCCTTTCTTCATCTTTAGGTTGCACCATGTGGAACACATGGCGCCCAGGGAAACAGTGCTAAGGAAGAAGAAGAACACCAGAGGTAAATGACCTTGGCCAGGAAGGATCATTGCTTACTTCTGTTTATGGTCCATTGACCAGAACAGGTTAAATAACTGCAACTCATCTACAAAAAGGCTGGGGAAAGCAGAGAAAAACAAGAAATACTTACTGAGCACTGACTGCTTTGGTCACACTACGGGGTTCCTAGAACTGGAGAATAGTTGAAGAATCCAGACTCTAGAAAGCCTGAAACAAAGGGATCTGGGAAACCAGGGATCTCAGAGGAAGGAACTAAGTCCTTGGAGAGCACACAGCTTTCTGCTCTCTTCTGACTCTTTCTTGCTTGGATCATTCACTCATGTAATTGTAATTGTTTATTTCTTGTGTCATTAAATTGATTTATAGGAACTTTGTATGTATACTGGATGTGAGTCCTTTTAAAATTATGTGTTGCCTATCTACCTTTGCATTCTTTGGCTTGGTATTTCATTACCTTAATTTATTAACAAATTAATTTGATGAACTGATATTCTTAATTTTATCATTTTCCCTGATAGTATTATCTGTAACTTATTTAAAAGCTATTTTTTGCATGAGAATATGAAGATATTATTTTATATTATTTTCCCAGAAGATTTTTATTTTCCTTTTATATTTATGTCTATAATCTCCATGAAACATTTTTTATAGGCTGTGAATATAAATCTAATTTTTCTTTTTACTATTTAAGAATATCCAATTTCCTGCATCATACATTGAAAAGAGTATCCTATCTTCATTGCTCTACAGTGTAGGTTTTATTTATTTTTTTTATTTTATTGATTTATTTTTAAAGATTTTATTTATTTCTTTCTTTGAGAGAGAGAGCATGAGCAGGGGCAGGAGCAGGCTCCCCACTGGGCAGGGAGCCCAACATGAGGCTTGATCCCAGGACCCTGAGATCATGACCTGAGCCGAAGGCAGATGCTTAACTGATTGAGCCACCCAGGTGCCCCTCCAGTGTAGGTTTTTTAAAAAAATCAAGTGTTCTTTTAAATATGCACAGGTCTCTTTTTTCAATTCTGTTCTATTATTCTATTCTATCTTCATGCCAATACTCCACATAGTTGTACAGCTTTATAAGTCTTAAAATCTGGGGAGGCAAGTTTTACTACTTGTTTGTCTTCTTCAAGGGGTTTTTGGCTGTTATTGGCACTTAAACCTTCTATTTAAATGTCAGATTCAGTTTGTCCTATCACAAATACACACACACACACACACACACACACACACACACACACACACACACACACACATTCTATTGAGATTATTGGGAATGTGTTGAATCTGTGGAGTCTGGTTGATAATGGCACCTTTAAAAAATTAAACCTATAAATACATGAACATGGTATATCCTATTATTTTATGGTCTTTTATTTCTGTCAATAAAGTTTACAATTTTCTTAATAGAGGTCTTACACATCTAATGTTACATGTATTCCTAGGTACTTGACTACTAATTTTTAAATGATTTTCTATGATAGTCTCTGTAGCGTTATATTTTTATAGATATTCTATCAGATTAAGAAATTTTCCTTCTATTCCAGTTTGCTAAAATCATATATTATATGATTAATGAAGAAAAATGCATTTTTGAATCTACCTCACATTCTTGGAATTAAGTGAACTTGGTTTTAATGTTTTACCATTTTTTACATTACTGTTTTCAGTTTGCTAATATTCTGTTTAGGATTTTTGCTTGGGGTTGTGATTAGCCTTTAACTTATTTCTTTTACTGTTCTTCTCACCTTTTTTTTTTAACTTGCAGTTGGCCAAGCTCATTAAATGAGTTTTATTCTAATCTTTGAAAAAGAACATGTATTGGTATTATATCTTTCTTAAGTGTTTGGTAACATTTATCAGAGACTCTCTCTTGGCACAGATTTTCTCATTCAGTTTTAAATTATAGATCTAGCGTCTCCCATAGTTAAATAACAATTCAGATTTTCTGTAAATTTTGTGTCATTTTTGATAAATTATGAAATTACCATGAACTTAATATATATTCATTTGAAGTCAATTAAGTTATAAAATTGCTTATAATTTCCTCATTATTTTCCTAATGACCATAGGATCTGTAGTGAAGACTTTTCTAAGCCCAATGCTGAGTGTTTGTATCTTCTCTCTTTTTCTTGTCCTTCAACTTCACTAGAGGTTTGTAGATTTTATGTTTAGTAGTTGATTTTTGTTTTTTTTTTCCTAATAAGCTACTTTTGACTTTGTGGGTCCTATAAAAATATAATATTTTATGTATATATTATATATATATTCTATTTTACCTCTGCTCTCTTATTTATTTTTTTACTTTGTTTCAGTCTATTTTGTTCTTCATTTTCTAATTTTGAGATGTATGCTTGACTCACTTTTTCCTCTTTCTTAACATATATGCATGTGTGTTATGTGTTTTCAGAAGAAACACATGTTCAAAAGAACACATTTTAGTTCATCTTCCTTTTTTTAAATATTTCAGATATTTTTTTATTTCTTCAAATTTATCAGGAGTGACTGAAATAAACAATATAATAGAGTCCCATCATCATGGAAATAGCTTTAAGAGACAACTGGTCAGATGAATATTATTGCTTCCCATTTCCAATCAGTAAATAGTTGCCATTTATAAATAGACAGTTGGTCAGGAATGCCCAAGATATGTTATATAATACAATACGACTGTTCACGGGGTGGGAGTGGGGGACTAGGATATAACTTATGTGAACTTCTTGATTTCATCATACAAGATAAGCACAAAGGCACCACTCATGCCCCTGAGAACATTGGACCATGAACTTTTGAAAAAAGCTTTGGCTGCTTCATCATGAGCAATCTTCCTCCAGCAGTCAAACTTGTCAGTTCCTTTGTGCCCTGACTGCATCATCATTTGGCGATGAACAGTGTCAAATGGATAGGAAGTGAACCCAGCAACCGCTGTGACAGTTTGTACGCTCATCCGGCTGATAAAGATGTGCATACTCTTGAGATCTGGAAGAATTCCCTTTGCAGTGTTCTAGATACCAAAGTAGGCACCTTGGCAGATAATGCCCTGCACAGACACATTAAGGCCTTGCTACAGGCCCTTAATCCCATCAGATTTATAGATCTCAACCAAGGAGTCACTTCAGAATCCCTTTCAGCCCCAGCTTTGCCCACATCAGCTGTTAGACAGGTATGGGCAAAATTAAGAGGATACACAAAACACAAGGATGTGGCCCCAGCGGCACCACCTGATGTCAGATTCCCTGAGAAGTAGCGTCAAAACTGGGTCCTCTTGTCCACACCCAGAAAGATCTGCTTGATTTATCTTTGAAGGCAAAGTTGAGAGCTTGGGTGGGGAAGTATCTGATGACATTGTCCAGGTTACCACACTAAGAGGACAGGGCTTCCTGCTCCTTGGGGATGCGAACCATGCCGTCTGTAATGCCCTTGTATTGCTTATCTGTGGTGATTTCCTTGTAGGCATGCGGCACCTGTAGCAGCAGCCTGACCCACTGGAAGGGTGCTACCGCAGTCTCGGAGATGGCCAGGCCACTCTACCTGCTAGGAAGTCCTTGGCGAAGGACACACTGGCATCTGTCCTATTGGAAGGAAAGAGGAGGTGGGCAACTGGGGGACTGTGATAGGAACTAGCTGGGACTCCAGGACTCATCTTCTAATATTGATATCTGGTATTTTCATTTTCAATAACATCACAATATGTTTTAAATTTTCCATTATGATTTCCAAACATTTGGATGTTTTTAGTTATTTTTTGTTATTGATTCCTAGTAAAAATTTATTATGGTCAGAAAAAATAAAATTTTCAATTCTTTGAAGTATTTTGAGGCTTGATTTATAGGCCAGTACACAGTCAATTTTTGTTTTGTTGTGTTTTTAAAGTTTTTATTTATTTATTTTAGAGAGAGTGCATGAACGGGTGGAGGGGCAGAGGGGGAGGGAGAGGGAGAGAGAATCTCAAGCAGACTCTACGCAGAGCCCAGGAGCCCAACGCCCTGCCCTCCCACGACCCTGAGATCATGACCCCAGCAGAAACCAAGAATCCCACCCTTAACTGACTGAGCCACCCAGGTGCCCCCCCAGTCAGTTTTTTTAAAAAAGGTTTCATGTGTGCTTGCCCAGCACATACATTCTGCAGTTGTTTCATTATCATGGTTGTTCAAATATTCTGCTTTTCCCCAGTTCTTCTGTTATGTGCCTAGAGAGAAATATTAAAAGCTTCCACTATCATCATAGATTTTCCATTTGTCCTTGTACTTATGTCAATATTTGCTTTTTAATATTCAAGGCCAGTTATTAGATTTAAGAAATTAAAATGTTTATGTGGTCCTGGTGAATTAAACTCTTATCATTATGAAGTGATCCTCTTGATTTCTAATAATGCCTTTGCCTTAATTCTGATGTCTACTGATATTAATATATCTATGCCAGCAGTCTGTTGCTCTTTGTATCATAATTTTTTTTCTAGCCTTTAACTTACAAATCTATATCCTGTATGTTTAAATCATTAATGTTTAAATATTTTTCTATAAACAATAGGGATTTAAAAATACAACTGACAATTTTTAAAAAATAGAATATTTACTTTTTATATTAAAAGTAATTTTTGATATTAGACTTTATAGTTTTTTAACACAAAGTGTTTTCATTTGTTCTGTGTTTCTTATTTCTCTTCTTCCCTTTTTTTTTTTTAAATCGTTGTATTTTTTTTTTACCACTGCTGGATTAGTTTAAAGTTATACAATCAATTTCTCTTTAGTTGTTATTACAGATATTGCCATATGCTCCCACGACTTATCAAAGCCTTAGGCTGATAAATTGTTTTACTCTATAGAGGACTATAGAGCAGTTTAACTTCCATTAAACCCCACCAGCCATGATTATACTACATTTACTATACTTTCTCTCTCTCATAGATTGTTTTTCTGCCTGAAAAACTTTCTCTGATATGTTGTTAAGATTGGGGTTGCTAGTGGTAGATTCACCCAGTTGTTTTTTGTTTTTGTTTTTCAATCTCAAATTGTCTTTGTCTAGCCTCATCCTTGAAAAGTATTTTCCCCAGATATTGAATTTTAGGTTGGTAAGTTATTTTCTCTCAATCCCTTGAGAGAAAATTTTATTACATCCAGTTTCTATTCTTGCTCTTGAGAAGTCAGCTAAACATCTAATTGCTCCCTTTTTTGGAGGTAATCTTTTTTTTCTGTAATTGCTTCTACCATTTTGTTTGTCTTTTTTTTTCCTCCGTAGTTTTTGTGTGATGTGGTATGTGTAGATTTCTTTTCATTTACCTGCTTGAGATACAATAGACTTCTCATCCATAATTTCACCAAAAATTGCATACTGCTTTGTACTCTCTGAGATTCTAATTAAATCCTTGTTGCAGCCTTTATTTTTATCCCGTGTTTTCTCTTTTTTATTTCCCACTTTTTGATGATCTGTTCTTCATTTTAGTTAATTTCTTTTTCTTCCCCTTAAATTAACTGTCTTCTCAGTTGTCTCAGTCTATTGACTGCAGCATTTATCATACTATTCTAGAAATTCTATTTGATTTTTTTCAGATCCGTTCAATCATTTTATATAATTACTATTTTCTTGCTTAAATATTCAAGTGTGACATTCCTATTTATTTATTATTATTTTTAAAAGATTTTATTTGTCAGAGAGAGCATGCACAAGCAGGGGAAGCTGCAGACAGAGCGAGAGGCAGTCTCCCTACTGAGCAAGGAGCCTGATGCAGGACTTGATCCCAGGACCCCAGGATCATGACCTGAGCCAAAGGTAGATGCTTAACTAACTGAGCTACCCAGGTGTCCCTTTATTTATTTATTTTTAAAGATTTGTTTATTTATTTGAGAGAAAGGGAAAGTGAGAGCATGAGTGGAGGAAGGGGCAGAGGGAAAGGGAGAGATTCCTCAAGCAGACTCCCTGCTGAGCAGAGAACCTGATGGAGGACTCGATCCCAGGACCCTGAGATCATGACCTGAGGTGAAATCAAGAGTTGGATGCTTAACCGACTGAGCCACCCAGGTACCCCTCCTCTTTATTTTTAAACATCATAAGCATAGCTGTTTTACAGTCTAGTTATAGGTGTTTATAGTTCTGTCTCTGTGTCTAACCCCCAATCTCACTGCTTATTTGAAAAAAAAAATTTTTTTTGATGATAAGATACTGTTTTCTTCCTTCAAGAATTATTCTAGACACATAAGGACACTAGTAAGTCAGTTTCTCCTTTATTGGATTTCATATTTTCTGGTCTATCCAGATGATTTGAATGCTAGGTACAGTAGGGATAGTTTAATTCCAGTTAATCTTCTAGGGTATAACCATTTCAGTATCTGCTTACAGTGGTGGGGATGATTCAGTAGTTCCCCAACTAGAGACCAAGTGGATCAAGATTTTTGATCTCCTAATCCTGTGAGGCTGTAAAATTTTCAGCTCAGCCTCCTGATTTCATCTTCTGGAAAGGAAAATGACCTTAGAGCAAACACAGCCCAAGTATAGGGCTCACTTCACTTCTCTGGATTCCAAAGCATCCAGTTTAACTCAGCCTGCTAATTCTTAGGAACTTATTCTTATCTAGTAAAACTAAGAATTTTATTTTTAATTTGTCCTACTTGTAAAGTTGCTTTTAGCAGGAAGGTTGGTCAAAATTACCTAGATGCTCATTATTGAAAGTGGAATTATTTTGGGAATTTTAGTTTTTCCTTTTGCAAAGTGATCAGGCATTACAGGGACCTATTGATAGCTAGGGATCTTAGATATAGTTTGTATCCTTAGAAGGACCCAGGTCCTTAACTTCTACTTCCATAGGCCAATGAAATCTATCACAGGAAAACCACTGAATCAAGATCAGAGTCAGTAGCCCCTAAGACTATAATGGTATCTCTTAGTAAATTTATCTGTTTTATATTCCTTCTCTATTTATTCACAAGGGGAATCCCTCCTGCTTTTCCCTTTCCCTCCCTCCTATCCCTTCCTTTCCCCCTCCTTTCCTCCTTCTTTTCTCTCTCCTTCCCTCCTTCCTTTTCTCTTTTCAAATAATTCATACTTCGGAAAGTATTCTTCACAGACCAAAATATCTAGGCACTTAAGTAGTACAACACTCAGGAGAAAGATAGCAAATTGTTAGATTCTTATATCATGAAAGATGAATTTTTGGAGTAGAATATGGGTGATATCACTGAGTTAGGAGAGTGATCTTTCTTTTAAGTCTTTTCTTTTGCAGTTTAACTTCACTGCTTAGTATCTGTGCTCTGGGATGGAATGCTAGAGAGCAGCATGTATAGGAAGGAAGTCATAATCAGTTTGATTAAGGTGAATGGTCACTAAAAATATGACTTAATATCATGATTGCCTTTGTTTTCATAAATACAAGTACAAATAGTTACTGTATGGAAAGGTCATATACCAGGCACTCTGGTAGACAGATGGTACATACTATGTTAATCCTTAGATGTAAATGTCATCTGTTTAAATGGGGATCCTGAGGTTCAGAAGTTTAAGTGACTTGTCTAGGTCCAAATTAAGAATGGAGTTTTTCACTTCTCAACCTGGCCAAAGCAATCTTTGGGGAAAATTTACTATTATCTCAGGCTAAAAATTCAGTGTTTGGGTAGCGAAAATACTATTTTACTATTATCTGGCAGTGATGGGAGATGAGGAAAATGGAGAGGCTCGGCCAACGGTGCTAATAAAACAAATGACTAGGAGTGCATATAGTTAAGGTTGGTCTATAAATGTATTTCTTATTTATTGCCAAGTCTTCTTTCTCATCTTTGACCATATGTTCCATTTTTGTGCATTTTCTCACTCTTCTAAACTTACCTTCAATACTGTTTTCACCTGTATCTACCCCAGATTGAAGTTTTCTTGGCCCTGCATACATCTAGAGACAAGCAGCCATTTCTAGTTTGTTTATGCAATTTAGAACTGTCCTTACTCAGCTTAATGCTTGGGGCTCAACAGTGGCATTGGGTGTGAGGGGGTGGTACCAAACAAACGATAGAAAAAATCAGAGTAGTCCTGGGTAATAACTTTCCATCTTTTCCCCCTCTGGCTACTATAAGTGATGGTGGACCTTAGGAGCTAGGATGAGTTCTCATCTATCTTAATTCTCTTTGACAGCATAATATGTGTTTCTCTAGGCTGTATAGTACTCACGTTACTGAAAGCCGATTTCATGCCAGGAGGTAAATATAGTGAACAAAAGTAAAGTGTTATTAGTTTCATATATTTTATTTAAAGAAATGTAATTATAATTCTTGGTGCCACCAAAATAAGTTTGCAAAGTTTAAGCTTGCCTGTGTAAACTTAGATTTTTTTTTTAAAGACTTCTAGATGCCATTGGAATGGTTGTCTCAAGGTGGGAGGGTGTTGTAATAATATACTGGAGTCCACTCTCGGCTGTCTGTAATTATTGTATAAGTTATTATTACAAATTATTGTTAGTAGGCATGATTTTTCTGATTTGGCCCCATGAAATTAAACATTTTTTTTGAAGGTTACATTTCAATCACACCATCATCTCTAACAACATTTATGTGAAAAGAAAACAATGTAAGGTGAGAACAGTGCAATATTTATCTTAGACATTCATAAGTTTTACAAAGAAATCTCTGAAGACTACATCCTTGTAACTGTATCCCTGAAACAATCTTACTCTGTCATCCTGCAGGTTTATTTGTTCTGCAACTTCATAATTCAGGGAAGGACAACTTCTTTGGTAAACATCCTCTAGCAGTTGATGTTTTGGGGAACAATAAACCTAAATCTTACATATTGCTTTATTTTAACTCCAGGAAGATATTAAATATTTTTATAACAGTCTGCCTTTCTTTGGCATTAAGTCTTTGCTTATATGATACCCCAACAGTTATATTAATAGCTGCTAAAATGTGATTATATTAAGCTGTTTGTATCAAATTGTGGAGTGCCCTACAGTTTTACTATTATTTCCATTTTTATGCATACAAGGAAGAATACTCTCAAGCAAACCATTGGCAGATGTTCCCAATTTCATTGCTGATACTGTTTTTAAATGTTCCAAGGAAAATGCTCATACCATCTAAGTAGGAGGTGCTCATCTTAGCCCAAGCTGTGAAACCAACTGATAAGTTTCTATTAGCTATAAGGTGGTTTCATAACTCTTGCATGGCAGGAGTATTAAAATCTATAGCTAAGAATTTGTATTTATATTCCCACTATGGGTGGAAATTCTTCCCCAACCTCCATCCCCAAGAGTCACTCAGAACCAGTAACCTCTGGACACAACTCTAACATTACCACAAGAAAAAGGAAGAAAGGGAGAGAGAAAGTGTGTGTATATTCTATATATTACTGTGATTTGTGCTGACTATATGCATATAAATATAATCAAAATATAGGTAAAATATGGGTGAATGTGTGTGTTTTAAGTGAACTAAAGGATGTGTTACTTTGCTTCAGTAAAGAGCCTGAATTTGGAACAGCAACTGCAAGAGCTTTCTGTACCTCCCTTTGGCCCAAGAGGCAGACGAAATGCAAGACATAATAGGTATTTCCACCTATGCACCTTTCAATTCTGATGTGGGCCCTAATCTTTCCGATTCTCCCAGAAAGGGGGTATTGCTTTTGCTTTATTACTTTGACTAGAAATGTGGTTTTAGAAGCTTTCACTTGCCTTTTTCTTTTAAAATAACCTTTACTTCATGGGTTAGGGAACCAATGTCATGATATTACCAGCCTTCTAAGATCACTATGAGAATATCTCAAGTCAAACTCTACTTATTATTTGACCCTCATAAATTCCCACTTTCATTGCTAGATCACCATAATATCCTATGTGGCCAGAAATTAGTTGTTAGTTTAGAGCCTGGTAGTAGACAGAATAATGATCACCCAAAGGTACCTATATCCTACCCTCTGGAACCTGTGGGTATGTTATGGAATTAGGGTTGTAGATGGAATAAAGACTACTAATTAACTGACCTTGGGATGGGAGGATTATACTGGGTTATTCAGGTAGGCCCAATATACTCACAGGGGTCCTTATAATGGAAGAGATGCACATGATTATGTCAAATTGTGATATGAAAAAGTCTTGACCAGTAATTATTGGCTTTGAATATAGAAGTGGGCCAGGAACCAAGAAATATGGGCAGCTTTTAGAAACTGGAAAAAGAAAAATCTAGATTCTCCCCTAGAGCCTCCAGAAAGGAAGGAAGTTTTGCTGACATTTTCATTTTAGCCCAGAAACACCCATTTCAGACTTAGGACTTTCAGAACCGTGATTTTGTGTGTGTGGGTGTATACTGTCAATTTGTGAAATTTGTTAAAGCAGCAATAGAAAACTAATGCTGAGACCATGTCAAATAAATCTTGAAAAATCTGGACACTTCTCTTTCTTTAATGCATAATCACCTTGGTTGATAGCAGCAAGTTCTTAAAGACATAAGTCTTCAACATATGAATTTTGGGGAATACAAACATTCAACCCATAACACAGCCTTTCTAGAGCCAGGATTAAGGGCTGTTTGGGTGTGTTGCTCATAATAAATCTATTCTATCAACTCTATATCACTAAATCTTTGGAACTTTCAATGAATTTTGGGCACCTCAATTTCATTTATTATAGATCTCGGAAATATCAGCCAACCATTCAAACGAAAGGTAGAATCCTACTTTTTTGAGCTTGTATATTGAAGTTAGTCTAGTTAAAAGCAGCTGCCTCTCTGAGGTTTTTGAATTCTTCATGTTTCTCTCAATCATCTGTCACAACAGGCCCTTGGTCTGCCAAAATTTCCTTCACATCATTTCTTTTTATGTGCCTACAGGCTTAATGAAATTAAATAACTCTTTTTTGCATACCATTGGTTAATAGTCCCATCTTCTAAGGTCAACTGGATCCTAATTACCTCCAACATATAGTGTAGTACTGGTTTCAGGAGTAGAATTTAGTGATTCACACTTACATAGAACACTCAGCGCTCATCCCAACAAATTCCCTCCTTAATGCCCATCACCCATTTGGCACATCCCCCAATCCTCCTCCCTTCCAGCAACCCTCAGTTTGTTCTCTGTAGTTGAGTCTCTTATGGTTTGTCTTTAGGTTTTCTATCAGAAATATTACTACCCTGCATGATATTGATCAAAGCTTTTCATCAGAATAATGTCTTAAAAATGAAAATTTATCTTGTGCCACATATTCTTTACAGTGTTGACTCACATTAAAAATCTATCTACTTTATTCACTTACTGATATCTTTAGGTGATTGTTACTATTTGTTTTTTTTCTTTGTTGTTTTGTCCTATATATTTCTTTAAAGATTTATTTATCTATTTTGGAGAGAGAGAGAGCGGGAGAGAGTGTGGGGAGAAGGGGCAGAAGGAGAGGGAGAGAGAGTCTCAAGCAGACTTCACACTGAGCACAGAGCCCGACAATGGCGCTCCATCCCAGGACCCTGAGATCACGACCTGAGCCAAAACCAAGAGTCAGACACTTAACCGACTGCACTACCCAGGAGCCCCTGTCCTGTATTTTGATTGGAATTTATAATTGTCATCTTTAGGAATTTCTCTCCAATTGGAGAACTCTTGGTCATAAAAAAAGTCTAAATGTGCCTATTTTTTTTTTTTTTTAATGTGAATGTAGGCTCATTGCCTAATTTTTGAAACATAGCCATACCCATTTGTTTACATGTTTACTGGCTGGTTTCCTTTAAAAGGGCAGAATACAGTAATTTGGACAAAGGCCATAGGGAATGGTCACAAATGCTAAAGAATTTACTCTCTAGCTCTTTACAGAAATAATTTTCTGACTCTTATCTTAAGCTATTATTCAGAACGTGTACCTCTTTTGGGGGGATGGGTTGGGGTGGGGATTTTAGCATATTGATTATCTGGTTTCCACACATATGATATGCAAATGTCAGTGTCAGTTGAGTAAAAGTTATATGTTTCAGGGGATAGGAGACCAAAAGTGTCATTAACACGTACCAAGAACGGTAATGATATTGATTGGGTTCTTAGTGCACACAGCATTGCTGCACAGAACAACAATTGAGTTCAAGGTAATGGGCATGCCCAATCTGAAAGTTTTTTTTTTTTTTTTAATACAGACATAATTCTAATATATATTTTTTAAAAGACAGAATATGTATGTAACACAACATTAAAAGCTCTTCATTGAAAATGGCTAAAAAGGGAAGGAAAGAAAGCTTGGAAAGAAAACTCTAAACTATGTTGGAAAATATCCCAAATGAAATTATGATAAGAAATTCAAGAGGGAGTGAATTTCTTTTTTGTTTGAGTTTAAGTCCTGCTAATTGTTAAGGCAATTGAGATTGAAGTAACAAAGCCAAAGCAAAATTTGGTTGTTAAAATGTGCTATGTACCTGGCTAACTTTCAGTGCATAGGAGGGCCCAATGTAGACAAACTTACATATCGACAACATTTATATAATTTTTGTAAGATTTGAGATGACAGCATATTTGCGGAGTACCCATGCTTGGCACATGATAGACAATAATTTTAGTAGTATTTTTTTAAAGATATTATTTATTTACTTAGAGAGAAGAGGGGAGGGAAGCGAGGGAGAGGGAGAGAGAGAATCCCAAGCAGGCTCCAGGCTCAGTGCTGAGCCCAACGCAGGGCTCACACGACCTTGAGATCATGACCTGAGCCAAAATCAAGAGTCAGACACTTAACCGACTGAGTCACCCAGGTGTGCCTATAGTAATATTTTTGAATGTAATTATTTTTATTTACCTCCAATACCATGAAGAAATTGCTACCATTCCCACTATTGCTCTGAGATGGTCTCACTTGTAAGATAGATTATGTTAGATAGAGTCTAGGACAGTTCGTGATGTGTATTAGACATGCTTCCTACCTCTCTGGTTTTTTTGTCTCTCTTATTTCACCCCTGGAAAAAAATGTTTATGAAGCCCTAATTCATTTATCAATTGGCTTGATACTGACCCCAAAATGAACTCTTATAAAGAGAATTACACATGTGCACATGTGTGTGCAACAGACTCCTGGTTCTTCAATTAGAAGTGCTTTTAGGGGAATGATAGTAAACACTAACTCTTTGTGAAAGTCACACAGCTTTCAGGAGAAGGTGGATTTTTTTATGCCACCAAAAGAGCTAATGTATATGTCTGTGACATTTTGCAAACAAATGAACAATGCTTCGGAGGCTGCTAAATTTGAAATCAGAGAAGAGATGATAGGTAGCACTCATCATGTAATTAAGTTAGGCTTACTAGCTACTGGGTGATAAAATATAGTTTAGGCAATCGATCAATTTTGCAGCATATTTTTAATGTCTCCAGATATTTGTGGGAATTGATTGCTATTATTTCATTAGGTAACATCATTGCATTATTTTAAGGTTGATATCAGTAGCCACAGGCCCATTTCAAAATATAAGAACTAAATGTTAAAAGGTGACCTTCCATCTTAGAACACAGATAAATAGTAAATGAGCTCTATAACCTCCAATATTGATGTTTCAGGGTAATTTAATAACAAGACCCTTAACTAAAATACTGAAGTGTGATACTATACATCACACTTAGAGGCATTCACAAACTTATAAGGGTAATTAGTTACTGTGACTTTTCCTATCCCACCATATTAAATTCAATTAATCTATCATTGATTGAAAGATACTTGGTTTTATTAGACGTTTTCTAGGCATTCGCAGTCATTAACAACACTTGTATATTCAAAGTTGTAGCCTGGAGAGGCAAGTCTTTATTCATTTCCAAGACAATAGTTGAGACGTTATATTTAGTTTTTATGAAGGTTGTCTGTTGGTCAAGGTCAAGAGTGTGTGTGTGTGTGAGAGAGACAGAGACAGAGAGACAGAGAGGCAGAGAGAGAGGGGGAATTTTGCTAAGATCCTTTTCAGCTTGAAAATATAGACCTGTCCTGCCCCACCCTGCCAGTTTTTCAGGTGGCCTGTTATCTCCAAGAAGACTAGATTTTGGTGTTTACAATACATATGATACTTTGCACAGTATTATGTTCTCATAGATATTAATTCTGATTCCAAAGGAACAGCAATCGATTATTAAAAATGTTACACAGTAAAGAAGGGAAACACATGGAACAAGAATTTATCTCAATTACTCTAAATGGCAGTCCTCAAGTGACATCTGGGTAGTGTGTCTTAGTCATTAAGAACTCCGGCTTTGGAGCCAGATGCATGAGCTTGAATCACAGCTATTCTCAGCTTCTTTGCTGAGATGGCTGAGATTTGCTGATACTGGGCAAGGTAATTATGTTTATCTAACTCTTACTTTTGTTATTGATTAATGGGAAAAATAAAAATACCTTTTGCCTTGGTTTGTGTGAATTATTATTCTTGTATGTATTTGTGTCATGATGTCTAGACAAGCAATTACAGTATTGAAAATGTGTTCTGTCCCTAAGATGTTTGAAGAATGAGTGCTCTGCCCACCGTGTGGCACAGAGAGAGTCCTAAGGGCATAGCCCCTGCTGCTGCTGGTTGCCTACCAAGTAGTCATCCCTCCGTTCAGTTTTGCAAACAGAATTCTGATTTTATTCACATTGGGGGGAAGAAATGTACTCTGCACGGAGCATAACTGATTGATCTAGTCAATTATACTAATACTATACCTTTTTACCTGATTTAGGATTAATCATGTGATCCTGTTTGGACTAAAAAAACATAACAGTAACTCTGCTGAGAGACTTTGAGGAAGAGTTTCTCTGTGATTGAAAGGGAGAGGTGCATAAGGGGTGCACCCCTCCCTCCCTTCCCACCTTTGCCTTTGAACCCGGTTGTATGTGACTGTGAGGCTTGCAGCAGCCTCTCATGATCATGAGGGAGGAGTTGAGAGAATCATAAATGATGGAAAAGCCTGACTTGGGTGAGCTGCTGAATTAACCTCTGAATTTCTTGCCATTCAACATTTATTAATATAACCATATGTTTAAGCCACTGACGACAGGTATGCTGTTTCTTAAACCAAAAGCATTTTAAGTTTGCTGCTATAGTTTAAATGTATTTTTCTATTAAATTGGTTCCTTGGGATATCCCAGGTGAAGAAAGAAAGGAATAATATCCCCAAATGCTTAAATTTAATAATTGATATATTTCATTTATACATTTATTCAATACATGTTTCTTAAGCTCCAAAAGTGAAACAAAAATTTCTAAATACTGGGTGGGGGTTATTAAAATGAAGTAGGATAGTTAATGAACAATAGCTCTTTGTGCTGTCATTGCAAATAAGCTTTACGGCCTTCGGGACAATACTTACATTCTCAGAGTCTCCGAAAAGTGAGGATATAGTGATCCCTACCTCCAGTATCACTTAAAAGATTGGTGACTTTGCTGGCTAACCCAACATAGTAAAAAAAATTAGTGATTAATATTATTTATTACCAAAGCACTAAAGCACTATCCCTAACCACAATAAATAATAACTAAATGAATGAACAAATGGTATATTTTCTCATTGGTACTAATAAGGACATATTTCGCCTAAAGTTTAGTTCTCTTAAAAGAGTGGAACAAAATTCATTGTAGAAAACATCACTTAGGGGCACCTGGGTGGCTCAGTCGTTAAGCGTCTGCCTTCGGCTCAGGTCATGGATCCCAGGGTCCTGGGATCAAGCCCTGCATCGGGCTCTCTGCTCAGCGGGAAGCCTACTTCTCCCTCTCCCACTCCCCCTGCTTGTGTTCCCTCTCTCGCTGTGTCTCTCTCTGTCAAATAAATAAATAAAATCTTAAAAAAAAAATAAGAAAGAAAACATCACTTAAAATACCAGTTATTAGAAATTTAAATAAAGTTGAAATGTGTATGAACCTAAGGCCCTTCAGAAGATGCATCCATGCTCTGTTTATTGTCTTGTGGATTTTCTCCTTGGCATGATATTGCGACATTACTTACCTATCTTTTGCTTTAACAATTTAGGCCAAAATGAAATTTATGTATATTCACTTCTTTCGTATGAAAAGAACTGTCTAGAATAATCAAATAAAATTTCCTCATTTTAAAGTAAGGATGACTTCTGATATAAACTATAGTTAATGCACACAGGAAATGTGTGTGTGTGTGTGTGTGTGTGTGCGTGCGTACTTGCATGAGGCAGTCTGGGTGGGGCAACAGAGTTGTAGGGTTATAGGGAAGTAGGGAGACTGTGCTTTATCATAGGGGAAAGCTGCTGCCCACCAACTATCACCACATGAGAATGTGGAATCCTCTGCCTCCCTCTACCAAGGTAATCATGGTCCTGTATCCATAAATCATCACTCTCTTGCTTTCCTTTATGATAATTTTATCTCATCTATAGTTTTTCAAAGGAGTCTGCCAGTTTCACTGACATAAAATTAAATGTGTATAATAGTGACTATTAATGAACATCAATATATTCTTTCCTAAGCAGAGAACTTTCAGAAACAGAAAGCTCCTTTCTTAATTTTCACCTATATTTTACTGGCATATACATAAATCAAATAGCAGAAAATTATAAACAACTAAAGAATTTGGAATTTTATTGAGTATAGCCTAAAAATAAGATATATTTTCAAATCACTTAGTTATTAACAATAGTAATCAAAGTTCACATTTATTGAGCACATACTATGTGCTTGGCAATATTCTAAGTTCTTTATGTGTATTAACTCACTTAAACTCATTATATTACTGTTATTTCTATTTTATAGAAAAGGAAACTGGGGCACAGAGAAGTTTATTAACTTGCTTAAGTGTACTCAGCTACTGAGTGGCAGATCTGAGATATGATCTGGGATATGATTGAGGCACTCAACTATAGATCCCATGCTCTTAACACTTATACATTACATGTAGAAGGTGAGATTTACTTTAGTAATCATTAGTAAGGGCTAATGGTCAGTTCTGAAATGCTTAGGAATTCTGAGAAATTAAAAAATCAATAAAGCTTAGAATAAATATTGGTTGTTTGCCTATAGGTAGAAAGATCTTCCTAGGAACATGAGTACAAGTTATGCTTGGGACAGGTAGTGCATAAACAAGGGGGTGCATTTGGGCAGGGCAAAAAGCACGAGTAAAGACACTAGTGCAGGAGTGAGCTTATTAACATATGAGATATTAGGACATGGATGAAAATAGTCTCAGAAAAAAATTATTTTTTGTATTCCTCTGTTGTTTTTTCCTCCTTTGCTGTCTCCATACCTTCCTAGTCCCTTCAGAGCCTCCTTGTAATTAAATGATCTGACAGGCTTAATAATGATTCCCCAAAAATGTCCACACCCTAATCCCCAGAACCTTTGAATAGGTTATATGCTACGTGGTAAAAAGGACGTTGCAGATGTAATTTAGAATATAAATTTCAAGATAGGCAGATTATCCTGAATTATCTGGGTGGGCCCCATCTTCTCTTATGAGCTCTTAGAGGCAGAAAACTGGCTGGGATCAGGAAAACACAGCAACAGCAGAAGACAGTTGAAATGCCACAGAAGGGAAATCCGAGTGATCCCAAGCCTGAGGGGTCTCAGTCTGCTGTGGCTGGTTCTGGGAGATGTAAGAGTCCCATGTGAGTCCCCTGGAGAGGGGCTTCTAGAAGTTAAGGTGTCCCTGGCTGACAGCAAGGAAAAAAGGGGAACCAATCCTATGACTTTATGAAACTGGATCTGCCAACAGTGTGAAAGAGCTGAGGCTGGATTATTCCCCAGAGCCTCCAGTAAGGCAGACAGCCCTGCTGACACCTTGCTTTTCACCCCTTGAGACCTTCCTCAGGTTTCCGACTTACAGAAACTGTGAGATAATCATTGTGTATTGTTATAAGGCACCAAGCTTTGTTGTAATCTGTTGTAGTAGTCATGGAAAACTAATACAGATGATGTACAGATTATATTTGGACTACAGGGAGGCAGGGGCAAGTAATGTAAAATTCCTATCATTTTTCTTTGTTCCTTACTTCAAATCCTGATACTAATGGGGATATGTACATGTGTGCATGTATGTGTAGATATGTACATACACACACATATATACTCCCCAATCCTTTTTCTCAGATTACTCAGCAGCCTGGTATTAAAAATTGTCCATTTCTACTGTTTTTCCATCCAGACTTTTAACTAAAGGAATCATCATTCCTCAAAGTGTTTTAAAAAAGGTAAATTGAACGGATACTCTTCTCAATTTTTCCTCTCTGCACAGTGGAAGTTTTCACTTAACTGGGATATTTTTGTCTGAGTCAATACTTAAAGGAGAACAGTAGACTAAGGATTTTGTTTATTGAGAGTTCTGTGAGATTAGATTCTTTATGGATTTTTATATGGAGGGAAGGGAGAGCAAACAGTTTTCCCTGCTAGTATTTGGAATATAAAAAGAAAAGATTAGTCATGAAAAACATAATGGTAACCCAGTTTGGTTGTAATTTCCAAAATGTTTATGCCTTTTGCCAAAGGACAGGATTCCAGAATTGAATATGATTTTCCTCTTGGTGTATCTTTGCATTACTTTTCATATTCCAGGCTTTACCATGGTCTACTGCCCTCATGTGGATCTTTTTGAGAGGATTAAAAACAACTGCTTAATTAATGATAATACTAAATTTAATAACTTCACCTTTTTTTCTTTCAAACATTGACTTTAGTATTGTATTTATGAACAATTTTTGAATAATTTTCAACATCAAAGATGCAAAGTATATCTGAAAGAATTATTCTATCCCAGAGAGGTTTTCATCAAAAATTTAGAAAACTAGGGGCGCCTGGGTGGCTCAGTCGTTGAGCGTCTGCCTTTCCGCTCAGGTCTTGATCCCGGGGTCCTGGGATCAAGCCCCGCATCGGGCTCCCTGCTCGGCGGGAGGCCTGCTTCTCCCTCTCCCACTCCTCCTGCTTGTTCCCTCTCTTGCTGTCTCTCTCTCTCTCTCTGTCAATTAAATAAATAAATAAAATCTTTAAAAAAAATTTAGAAAAATAACTACCAAACCTCCTGAGCTTAGGGCAGAGGCTTTATTTTCTTTCCTTGATTGAACTTAAACTGGATACTTTTTGTTGTAGCTATTTTGGTGTTGTCATTCAAATCACTAAAGCTACTTTGAATAGAAACCTCTTTTTTGTGTGCCACCAAACTTCTAAAATGACTTGACACTAAGAGGAATGTAGAATCTAAAGTGCTCCCTGTTTCACCTTAAGTCAAAATAGAATTATCAAGATTGTTAGATTGAGCTGAATTCTAATGATTTGGGTTATGTTTCTCTAATCTCTTTTGAGAATAGCACTCATGTTTTAATAAATGTGCTTTATTTCATGTTGATTCCAGAATCTAGACCATTGATTACCTCTGTGTTTAAAGAAAGAAATAGTTTAAATATATTTATTATTCTGTTTAATTGTTCTATTGTCAAGAAAAAATTATTTAATATCTCCCCATGATAACTGGAGCTAACACTTACTTGCTGTGACTCCATGGTTCAGGCTAATAGAAACCAAGCACTTTGCTCCACACAGATAAATAGTTATGATTTAGATTTTTAGATTTTATAAAGCATTTCTTAATATTTTAAGCTGATTATAATACATCATCATTCTAAGATGTTTGGGAAAATTTTATGAAGAAAGCAATAAAAATCACCTATGACTACACCATCAAAATAGTGTTAATATTAATTTTAAGACTTGTTTTATGTATATGTAATGGGATAACATTTTGAAAGAAAATATGATTTTTTTTTTTTTTTTTAAAGATTTTATTTATTTATTTGACAGACAGAGACAGCGAGAGAGGGAACACAAGCAGGGGGAGTGGGAGAGGGAGAAGCAGGCTTCCCGCCGAGCAGGGAGCCCGATGCGGGGCTCGATCCCAGGACCCTGGGATCATGACCTGAGCCGAAGGCAGACGCTTAACGACTGAGCCACCCAGGCGCCCCGAAAATATGATTTTTTATGCCTTTCTTATCAAAAGATCTTCCACTTACTTGACCCAAAGTATTCTTTTACCTGGAGGACATTATTACATAAGATATATAAAAGGAAAGAATGATAATAAACTTTTGACATTCAAAAGCTTCCTAATAAATCCTTGCCAGACTTAAAAAACAAACAAACAAACAAACAAAAAACACAAAATAAGATTATCCAGAAAGTGTTCAAAGCCAGTCTTCATAAAATAGAATGATTATTCTAAATTTATTTTAGATTACATTTAACCTATCAAAGGGCAGATCAGAGTTGTTGTTTTTTTTTTTTAAGATGTATTTATTTATTTGAGAGAGAGAGAGAAAACCTGAGTGGGGGGGAGGGGCATATGGAGGAGAAACTGACTCCCCACTGAGCAGAGAGCCCAATGCAGGCCTATCCCAGGACCCCAAGATCATGACCTGAGCTGAAGGCAGATGCTTAACTGACTGAGCCACCCAAGTGTCCCCAGAATTTTTAATAATTTAAAGAAGATATCCTGTCTTCCATTTAGACTTAAGATGCTAGAATTGGGAAGAAGTTGGAAATGTGACCAAGGAAATGTGGAAACATAAGAAGAAAAAAAAGAGATTGAGGCAGTCAAGATCTAGGACTAATTGTGTCCCCTTATTTCCCTGTCTCCAATCCAAGCCAAGGATCTAATCCAACTTAAACTCAAAATAGGTGAGAGTAGGGAGGGCGGTGAGGGCAATGATTTAAAAAATCAGGTTCAAGAAAGCACTGAAGGCAGAAAGGAATTGAACTAAAATGAGATGGTCACTCCAGGAGACAGAACTGTGAGCTTAGGCAGAGAGAAGGAAAGTGTATATGTAGTTTATATGCAGGATTCATTTGGTTGCTCTATAAGGCTGTGTTGAAATGAGGGCCAGTATGCCAACAGGGCCACACCATTGTAGGGACAGACTGGACTCAAAGCAAAGGCTACAGATGATGGGTTAGTAGGTAAATGGAAAATACGGTAAAGCTTCAAAAATGATTTTAACCAGTGAGGGTTATGTGGAAGTCATGTCAACAGGAAGGGCTATTGAGAAAAGACTGAAGGGGTAAACAGGGTGTGAGTTGTGTCATCCATTGACACCAAGCTCACATACTAACACAAGAGTCAGGCAGACAAAGGGTATTGCTGTTGAGCCCACAGTAGCAAATGGGCACCTTGCTGATGCAGTGATCTGCATCTTCTGTTCAACAAGGTCACATGAGCTTTTCTGCCCACATTCATCTGGACATCATCTTGAAGAGGAGCAATAATTTAATGAGGAACAAAAATAAGAGGAAGCTGAATCATTATCCAAAAAGACTGATTCACTATAATTTTTAAAATTGTTTAACTAAGGATGAAATCAATAAATGTAGTTTTCCTGCTACCCAAAGGGGAGGGACTTGGGAGGAAGGCCACATTAGTTATTAAAGATCATCCAAATTTTAGTGTAAGTGACTTTTAAGCCCCTTACATAGCAAAGATTAAAATATGTACATGAATATTTATGCATCTGTTGGAATATATAAGTATATGGTTGACCCTTGAACAACACAGGTTTGAACTGTGTGGGTCCACTTATACATGGACTTTTTTTCAATAATAGCACGGTACTGTTAATGTATTTATCTTCCTTATAATTTTCTTAATAACATTTTCTTTTCTCTAGCTTACTTTATTATAAGAATATAGTATATAATACACATAACATACAAAATATGTTTACTTGACTGTATTTGTTACCAGAAAGGCTTATGGTCAACAGTAGACAATTAGTAGTTGAGTTTTTAGGAAGTCAAGTCATACATGGATTTTCAACTGTGGGGCAGGAGAGGATGTTGCTGCCCCATCCTCTCATTGTTTAAGGGCCAACTACGTATGTGAATACACACGCTGACACAAGCACACACATGCTAAGGAAATCCTGCTATTCTATTTAATACTATGTAACATAGTTATTTTCTCCTTTCAAAAGTGAAGTTTCAAGTCATATGTTTAAAAGCATTGTTTCTATTGTGGAATATAATTTATAAATAATTATAAAACATATCTTTATGGAATAAATTCATACCTTAGAAGCCTACTATAGATTTGTTCTTAGTCATAATCATTTCTCTGCTACAAGAAGTATTCACTAACATGCCTTTATAAAAATTATTCTCTTATTTTGTGTATACTTTATCACTTATATTATTTCCCTAAATGATATGTTATATTTTGCTTTTTGTTCTTTATTTAATGGAATTATATTGTGTGTAATTATGAATGAAATTTCAGGTACATAGTATAATATCATTTGACTATGTGACAAGTTTTTATTCATCCTATTATGGATAACATGAATTTTCAGTACTTTGCTATCACAAACCAAACTGCTCTAATCCTTCTTATACATCTATATCTTATGTAAAACAGTGTGGGTTTCTCTAGGGTATATAACGTGGGCCAAATTGCTGTAACACAGGGCATGCATATTTTCCACTTTATTAGGAATTGCAAACTATTTTTCAAATAGACTAGACCAACCACATCATGCTTTTAGTAGTCTTTGAAGCATTTTTATTTGAATAGATACTTTGTTCTTTGTGTTTCTATTTCTTTAGCTGGGAATATAGGTAGTTTTCCTTTATTTATGATTACATATTATGCTACAGTAAATTTCTTTGCAATTTATATGCTGTGCCAAAGTTTCTATTTTTCCCTCTAATCAATTCTTAGATTTTTAAATTATTTTGATCAAGAGTTTGATCAGTTTTGTGGTTCTTAATATAATTTTTATGCTTACATCCACTCTATTTTTGTAACAGTTTGCATATATCTATATTCCTTATCCATCTTGTGAAGTATAGTGCTGTTATTAAAAGTCAATTGTACAATAATATCAAAGAAGAAATAGATTTGGCAGAGTCAAATATACCATGTATATATTTTTTTCTTTTGTATATCAGCCATTTCTTATAAACAGTGGTGTTACCCAGTTTCCCAGAATAGTAGAAATGCTTTTTCTACTCAAATTCTTTTCATTAGGACATTGAAATTATGTTAGCCTGAAAACACTTTTTTAAGTGTACATGATTTCTGGGATTATGTTTTATTCAAGAAAAAAGGATCATATTAAAACTTCCAAGAATCCTGTCCTGATGTACAGAAGAGTCAAGTGTTTCTGCTTTTATGACTAGAGCTAAGCAAAGCAATAAAGGTAAAACATGTTTATATAAGTAATCACAACATTTCTAAGTGAACTTTTAGGGCTGCCCAAACTGAAGTATACCTGGAAAAAAAATTGCAAGTTTAAATAATTCTTAAAAAGGTCCTGCAATATATATCAAATCTGCATGGGTTATTCTTAAACATATTTTAAAAGTTTTTTATAGCCATATATTTTCTATGAAATTCCCTCAGATTTTATTTCAAAATATATTTCCTTTTGGATGCACAGTTATTTTTAAAGGGTTAACCATGCAGACAAGTAAGTTGTGGATCAAGAATAACCATGCTGGGAATTAACCTCTAAGGGAAAGGTAAATCTACTGAGACTGCACAAGATGGAACAGAACTAATGCCAGTCCATTTTATTTGGATTGAATTGCCTACAACTGGAGCTGAGTTAACCAGAACTTGATTTCTTTCTTTCTTTTTTTTCCCCTTTACTAGTGGCCTGACTGATTTGATTTCAAGTCGCCTGGGGTTTTAAGAAACAAAATCCTCCCCCATTAAAACTGGCTGGTGTTTATGACCACCACAGGGATGGTTTAAAAAACAATGAAAAAAGTATACTTATGAAAAATAAAGCTGGCTAATTACAGCAAATGGGCTTAATTTAAAAACCACAGGTGCCTCTTTTATAAGCTTTTGTTGAGCTCTTGCCCATAGCATGTTTATATGAAATGGATCAAACCAAAATCTTTGCTGTGGCCAGCTTTAAATGGGAAACATTTGGTTCACTTCTATTTAGAGTTCAGACCACATATGATGTCATAGAAATGATAAAACCTATAAAAGATTGTTTCTGCCTTGAAGAATATTGCATCTGCTTCATTATTTATGGAACTTAAGTAAAATGATATCAATTAATGCCCTGACAAAGAACCTGTATGCTATATATTTTAATTAAAAATAAAAAGGGTTTACTCTATAGTTCATATTATTTTACTTTTAGAAATCTGCAATATGAGAAGTATTAAGATATATTTAGTGAAAACATTTTTGCTAAAAAAAAAAAAAAACTTTGGTCACAGTGAAGATCTATATGCTTTTAAGTAAAATGTGTGTGATCTTATATTCTAGGACCTAAAATGTTTCCTCAGGTATATGTACACATTTTTCACACTTAACATTTCATTTGCAAGTTTATTTCATTTAACTTGGTTATTTAATAATATTCATCTCTTTAGTGATATAGCATTTCTTGCTATAAGGACCATGTAACCACAGAAGGAATGAGAATATCTGTTTTTTTCTTTGCCTAACTTCTGACACATATATTTACTTGATATATTTGTTGTGGATGTGATAAGCTTTCAAATCTCCTTAGTCTAGGTGCTTAGAGTTTAGGTTAGTTCCTTGGGGTCCTTGTATTTCTAAATCAAGCAGGCATCTAATCTTCTTCTTGTCCTTGTGTAGTTAGAACTTCTGGGCTACAATCAGAGATTTAGAACAGAATCACTTAAAGAGAATCAAGAAGGAAGCCAATGAGTCCCATAGATTATTCTCTTGAAATTAACCCAAAAAAGTACAGAGCACAGCCAAACATACATATTAAATGTTGCCAATTACTTTTCAATACAAACACTCTTTCATAAACAAATCACCTAAAATTCACTAAATAGCACCATTTCAGGTATCATATTGAATCTGTGCATAGATTGGAATGAATTATGAAATCCCACAATTAGAGGTGTGCATCTATTTGCTTTTTTATTTATCAGGGAAAAATCCATGTAAGCTATTTTGGTTTGATTATCTTTTTATATTAGTTTTACAGTTATATTTGGACAGCATGGGTTATATTGCAGAATGAGACCCTCAGGTTCTTCATCTGTTAAATCAAGCTGACACATCCTCTCTTGTAGAGTTCTTAGTGGAATTGCAAGGACCCAGTAAATGGTACAATTATGTTGTTGTTATTGCATTAATCTATAAATTTATAGCATTTCTTGTTAGAAAAAATCACTCTATTTTGCAAAAACATTTTCTTTATCAACAATTACTAATTACAGAAGCTTTGGCAGTCATGTGCAAGTCTAATATGTGCAGATTTGGTAGCAACTGTATGACACAGATTTTACTGTCTTTTCAGGAAAACTCCACGTAACTTTATTTCCATCAAAGATATTTCCATCCTCATTATCTTATGTTTCTAAAATGGACAGTCCTGATTACTGAAGAAACATAAATAGGATTTTCCCATTATCATGATTAATCACTCTCTGAATAATAGCAGATAGAGTTTATTTAGTACCCACTACAGTGCAAATGCTGTGCTCTTCTATAATAAACATGTTATTTCCAACACTTACAACACAGATGTTATCCTCATTTTTGATATATAAAAGTGAGAAGTGAGGAGGTTATGTAATTTGTCCAAAGTGACCAAAACGTGAACTGAATACAAGTTTGTCTGACTTTTGCTATTCCGATTTTTCTAGAAATGCTGTCATCTTTCATTGAGGTTCACTCAACTAGCTAATTGATATGGATAGACTTCTAAGCCTAGAACTAGTTTACCTGCATTTGGGAATTTTAACTAGGAATAACTATTGTTTAATCTGTTCTGTACTACCTTTGCTATAAGAGTATTCATTTAAGGGGTGCCTGAGTGGCTTAGTGGGTTAAGCGTCTGCCTTCAGCTCAGGTCATGATCCCAGGGTCCTGGATTGAGTTCCACCTTGGGCTCTTTGCTCAGCAGGGAGCCTGCTTCTCCCCTCTGCCTCTCTCTCTCTCTCTCTGTCTTTCTTGAATAAATAAACAAAATCTTGTTTAAAAAAAAGAATATTCTTTGACTCATTTTATTCTTTTCTTAGGATATTGCTGACAATAGGAGAGCTTAAATGCTTTGCTCAGCAACAACATATTTTTCTAGCCATGGCTATAAGATACATTGCTATTACTTCATTCTCCTTTAAAGAGTGAGTGTAGAAAATTGAACTGCACACAATACAGAATAGTTAGACTTTAAATATATATAATAGGAATGACATTTACTAGTTCATCTGCCACTGAATTATAGAGCTTTAGAAGTCGAAGGGTCATCATAAACTAGTTCAAACTCAAGATTGCGGCCCAGAGGATTTTCAAAGAACTAGAACTACAAGATAGGTCTTACACACATAAATAGGATCTACCTAAAAGATTGAGATAAATGTCCTAATGCATTAAAATATGGGCTGAATGCAAGGTTGATTTGTTCTTTCAGTAATCTTTAAATGCCTCCTCCGTGCCTCAGATGTTCTTTCAGGCCCTAGAAACCACGTGGTGAATAAAATAGATAAGGTTCCTGCTCTTCTGGAGCTTATTCCTTAGTGAAAGAGAAAACAATTCATAAGCCAGAGAACAAATAAATGAAAATACACCTCAGACTTTGATAAATGCAATAATGAACAAAGCACCTGGAGACTGAAGTATAGTGTGTGTATGTGTGTGTGTATGTGTGTGTGTGTGTATTTATGAAGGTATATGTGGAATACTTTAGGGAAAACCCACCTGGAGGACAGAACATCGAAACTGAGACCTCTTTGCAAAGGTAATATTTGAGACTAATTTATAATAACAAGGAGACTGCATAAAAATCTGGCATCAGAGTATTTCAGAAAATGCAAAGGCCCTGAGTTGTATAAAAGTTTGGAAAGTTTGAATAAATAGAATTAAGGCCAATACGGTTAAAAGATAACACAGAGGAAGCTTAAAATTTTCTACGTAGGAGGGGCCTGAGGAATAAATCTGGAAGTAGAGTTGGGGGATTATCTTGAGACTTGTAAACACACTATTTTTAGTCTGACTGCAAATTTACTGGGGACAACTTTGGGAAGACAGACAAAAATTGCAGGGATCTTAAAGCCCCCACTTTGGCATTCAGAAGCTACCCCATGCTGTTTGCATGGGCGGAACTATGGGTAGAGGTCAGATCATCTATGTCTGGTTAAATCATGTAGGGCATGTTAGGTAGTTTACATTAAGTGATATGATATGTTTTATAATTTTCAAGGATCAGTATGACTGCCATGTAAAGAATAGGAGGGGAAATCTTTCTATTAAGAGATTAATGTTGGGGTGCCTGAGTGGCTCAGTCATTAAGCGTCTGCCTTTGGCTCAGGTCATGATCCCAGGATCCTGGGATCAAGCCCCACATTGGGCTCTCTGCTTGGCGGGAAGCCTGCTTCTCCCTCTCACACTCTCCCTGCTTGTGTTCCCTCTCTCGCCGTCTCTGTCAAATTAAAAAAAAAAAAAAAAAGAGATTAATGTTTTATGGTTTGTTCATTCATTTATTTAATATCAGTTCCTATCATGAGCCAAACACTCTACTAGGCACTGAGGAAATAGTAATGAATACAGCAAAATGAGGGCAGAAATATAAAAATAAACAGCACAAATATCAGAGGGTGGTAAGTGCTCATTCCAAACATAAAGCAGGATAATAGGATAGAAAGTGAAGTGGTAGTAGCATGTCTTGCTAATTTATGTGGGTGTTTGGGGAAGACATCGCTGATTATGTTATTTGGACACAAACTAGAAGGCAATAAAGTAGCAAATAAGGTGGATATTTATCAGAAGGACATTCCATTGTAAGTACAAAGGCAGTGGGGTAATATTTTACGTATTTTTTCATTCATTTTGCCAAAAAAAATAAAAAAAGAAGAGTCAGAATTTTGGCCTTCTATACATGGCATATCTGTTGATTAAATATATCAATATAAATATAGCATAAATTCAATATATATTGCAAAATCTTTAGTCACTATGTATTATAGCATCTAGTAGACTTCAAAAAGGACACTACCATTTAGAAAGTAGAAGAATGAGAGACCTACAGTAGTAATTCCCAAATCCTTTGGGATAAATATTGTCTTGTACCTCTGCCCTAGAGATAGGAAATAGTCCTTCTTTAGGACACAGTCCTGCATCTCCTCTAGCTCTTCAGTCCATTGTTTTTCATGGTTCTTGGCTTCTCTTTCTAGGAATTCCTTCCTTTTCTACTATCGCCCATGGCCTCATCTAAGGAATTTACTGAAGAATCTGCTCTCTTTAAAGGCTAAATAATATCCTGCTCATAAATGTTTGGGGCCTCAAAATTCCTCTTTGAGGTTTGAATATTTGTCAATAATTTAGTTTTACCATACTGGGTATTAACATTCTGGTTTTATTACTCATGCATCAGTCTGTGATTAATTGGATATTTCTGTTTTTATTATAGATGAAAATATTTTTTCTTCATAAATATTTAAGATTAAACTACTAGGCACTGTGAACACAAAGATTCAGACACATTCCATGTCCCCCCAAAATTCTATTGAGGACATTGATAAGAATATCAAAAGTTATAACATTGGTTAAGTGCTGGTTGTGTAATAATGGTGGTGTTTGTTGTGTGCTGGCAGCAGGGAAGACCATCAATCTAGCACTGTAGATAAGAGAGAGATTTTTACACATAGTATTTTTTTTCCCTAAGCTCAAATAATAGAGAGTCATTAGTTAGAGGAAGAAGGGTGTTCTAAAAGAGAATGTGTAAAAGCAGAGAGCCCCTAGAATTGGACATTCATCTGGAAAAAAGCAAATGACCTTTCATGGCTGGAATATAGCCTAACTACTGGTAAGTGAGAGGAGGAGTTTTGTTGACATAGGTATGTTAAGCAATTTGGATTTTATCTTGAGGATAAGAGGGGAGACAATGATGCATTAAACATAGGGATCAAGTTTAAGAATAAGTAAAGGATTTGCAGGTACTAAAGAAAGGAAGGAGTGGTAATATTGAAAGGCAAAAATCTAGAAATGTTGATGGACTGAGTTTAAATGGTGACCATAGGGCATTGTGGAGAAAGATTGAGAAAGGGAAGGAGAGAGAGAGAGAGAGAAGCAAACCATAAGAGACTCTTAACTATAGAGAGTAAACCAAGAGTTGATGGAGGGAGGTAGGTGGGGGGATGGCTAAATGGGTGATGGATATTAAAGAGGGCACTTGTTGTAATGAGCACTGGGTGTTATATTAAGTGATGAATCACTAAATTCTACACCTGAAACCAATTTTACCATATATATTAACTAACCATAATGTAAATAAAACTTGAAATAAAACAGTGAAAAAAAGAGAATGTAAAGCTGAGAGAGCTTCTTGACAGGGTGAGGGAAGGAGGACTGGAGAACAGTTCTCAGTTCTTATTTTACAAAGGATATTTGAAGAGGAGGAACTGATTTTGTATATGTGATGAGATTATCTGTGCTGAGACAGTGGTCTCTGTTTTATCCAAATGGATAGTTAAGTATAAATGTCTGAGGCTCAAAAGAAAGAGAACAACCTGTACATAGGTGATGTAAACCCAGGGGGATAGTTAGAGGAAAAGGAACTGGTAGAGAAGCAGGAAATGGTAAAGAGATATAAGAAAAGCTTTTTCATGGAAGTGAAGAGAGGAGGTATTGTTGATGGAGAAGGTTGTGAACAGTGCTGAGTTTCAAATAGAAGTCAGCCAAGGAAAAGATTCAGCAAACTTGGCCACTAGGAAATAATTGATTATCTTAGTGGGAACAATTCCAGCGTAATGTATTTATACAGATTTCTGAGGACTGAGATGGAAATGTAAGGCAAGAAAGTAGAGGTGATAGAACTTGGGACTAATATTTATTACACTTGATACTGAAAGAAGGGTATTAGGGCAACACTGAGATAGTTTATTAATGTCTAGAGAGACTCTAGCATTCTGTTTGGCAAGTGTTGAGAAGTGGCAGTGTGGTGGAAAGGAAGATAATAAATTTTAAGTGATATTCATCTGAGCAAGTCCCTAAGGGAGTGCCATGGATTGAACAAGGGAGAAATTGGAATCAAGTGAAGAAGCAAAAGGTGTGGGATTCTACTTCTTTTAAATTGGAGGGGGAGACGAACCATGACAGACTATGGACTCTGAGAAACCAACTGAGGGTTCTAGAGGGGAGGGGGATGGGGGGATGGGTTAGCCTGGTAATGGGTATTAAAGAGGGTACCTACTGAATGGAGCACTGGGTGTTATACACAAACAATGAATCATGGAACACTACATCAAAAACTAATGATGTAATGTATGGTGAT
This sequence comes from Halichoerus grypus, assembly GCF_964656455.1. NCBI lineage: Eukaryota > Metazoa > Chordata > Mammalia > Carnivora > Phocidae > Halichoerus > Halichoerus grypus. The sequence continues at coordinate 49,686,181 of NC_135714.1, forward strand.
TAACATAACATAATAAAATTAAAAAAAGGAAGTAGAAAGAGTATTTATGAAAATATACTTAGGGATTATATCTAAGACTTTAAGTGGTAAAATTAAAGTTTTGTAGCTTTTAATTTATCTAAATATTTTGCTAAATATTTGATGTGCAATGATTTGCACTGCAGAGCTAAACAGCAATATGAATTCTCTGAAAAAAACCCACAATCAGAAAGAGCAGAAACAAATAAGTATTGGTTGGATATATTAAATCAATTACCCTGTCTCAGAATAGGACTGAAAAATAATTACTTTGAGGAATTCCACTCTGACCTCAGAAAGCACAACGTAATTGCCACATTTAGCCTGTATTTTATGTATTGTCAGTCTGATCTCCTTGAGGTTATAAGTTTTCAGTCATGATTTATGAAGAATAATAATTTGATCTGTTTTCATAACTTGTCTCTAAGTAGGAAGTACAAAGTGACTCTTCAGCACAAAATAGAAATGTTACTTTTTGCTCTATATTAAAATATACATCCAGCAAATAAATTTGATTTTTGCAATGATTATTCTTGGAAGCAGCTTTGCTTAGTAGATTACACAGCAACAATGATGCTACTAATAAATAGTGTAAATAAATGTATCTGTGTTTGTTACCTCCAAATTGATTCACTCTAACCCTCATAACCAAATATGAATCACAGACCTGTACCCCTGAAACAAATAATACATTATATGTTAATAAAAAAAATTAAAAAAATAGAAAACGCAGATATCAATCATATAAATGGTAACAGTTTAAGAATATTATCATGTGAACCAAAGAGTTTAATCAACAAATATGGGCTTCTTGATACCTAAAGATACATGCCTAGGTGTGGGTTAAGTGAAAGAGAGGAGGCTGGAGGGAAGACACAGGAGCCAGGCTGTGCAGTTTAGTCTCTGGATACAGGACAGAAAGAGTTCGACCACTCTTGAAGGCTTCTGAGATTAGCACTCTAGATAATGTACCTGCATCATTCCTCAGGGCCGGTCTTTTGTATGGCTATAGGCACAAGTCTTATTCTAAAATGACTAACTGCACAAGTTATGTGGCCTATTCTCCTCTCTGAAGTATGTCCTCTTTCCTTAGGATGCAAAAATTCCTTTAGCAGAAGAAAAGTTAAAAACTCTTCCATTGTAAATGAGAGTTAACGGACTTAAAATGCAAATATGCCCAGGAAAGACAGCACTTTGAATATGACATAGTTTTATTAGAGACAATAACCACAAGCGCTGCTTGGTATTAGCTTTGTTTTTTTTCAAAGCTTAAAGGACATGGGGGTGAGGGGTAGGATAACTGCATAAAGGAAGGGTTTAGATTTATAAAAGATACGATTCACATTCAATTGCACCTGGCTTCCTGTACAAATCCAAGAGAAAGCCAAATTTGAAAATATTTTTCCCTTGTAGGAGCAAAAACAAATAAAAAAAATTTTTATTAGATAAAGTTTTTTGCTTGTTTTTAACTAGTCTCACTTCACATAAGGACATTTTGATACCAGTGATTTGTCAGTGTACAAAAGATTTTGTTGTAAAAATTTCATCCTAAAACCTTATTTCATTTTGCATACCTAATGAAATGAAAGTTAAGTTGTAAATACATTGGAACTTTTGTCCCTCTGTCAGCATAATAGGCCTTTTCATATTTTCTTTTCCTTCACACATTGACTATTAATAATAGTTATTTGCAAGTGAAGAACATACTATTTCAAATGACCACAATTTGAAATGCAAATATAATTCCCTAAAGTGTAATAGCAGGCACTTTAATGTTAGGGCTGTCTCTGACTTCTGTTTCCTTGTCTTGCTAGTTGTGAGACTTTGGGTAACTTATGGCTTCTAAGCTTCATTTTCCATACATATTTACTAACCACTTTGTGCACTGACTATCAAAAGATAAGATGCATGTGTGGCACCATAGGAAATGCTCAGTAAATATTAGTGAAGAAGCAGCCTGCCAATGATAAAGCAGGGAGTTGCTTACCTTTTAATAAATAGTAGAATAGTATTAGTTACCTATTAGTGTCATTTGGAAAATATTTTTTTTTCTTGGATTTAAAATAGGTTTGAACGAATAAGTGCAAAGACAGCAATTTTTTACTATGTATCTGCATAATATGTATATATGGGTGGCACACATTTATTAGCAATAGAAAATTCTATTTTAGTAGTTTCAGGTAGTTTTTTTAGTTAACTAAGATAACATCTTTGCCATTAAACTCTATTTTTTGAAAAAAAAAACTTATTTTTTGCATGCTATTGTATTTTCTAATAAATAGTGGTAGATGATTGGAAAGAGTCCATAGACCTAGGCTTCTGGAAATGAGTAAAGTTGGTGACAAGGGCCCTCGAGAGTATTAGGTAGACAGGATTTGGATCAGGCTACCAGGTATTTGGAGAGCCAAGAGTAAATGTGCTTGACATCCTCTGGGTCTAGGGTCGGTCAGCTCTAGGTCCTGATTTGTATCCAGTAAACTGGTAATACGACTTTTTAGGTATAGAAAGTGGAAAGATTTCAAGAGATTTTTGATTCCTGCTTTCATAGAATCTACCTACTCAGATATGAAAACCAGACCTATATTATCTTAGAAAAAGGAAAACCTGTTGTTTTGCAGTACCTTTAGAAAATGAGTTAATTAAAAAAAAAAAACAAAAAAAAAAACACTTGCAAGGAAAAGTCTTCAAATATAATCAGGGTACTTCATAACAAATCATTTATGATTTATTATCTACTATGTTCTGTGCATTCTTATATCATGATTTCATTAGGTATAGTATATATGTGAAAAAATTTCTTGCTCTTATTTTAGTGATGACGACTTTGAGGCTCAGGCGGTTTAACAGTTTTGGCTAAGGATGCACAACTGGTCGATGTCAATGCAGTTATACTGCTTATGAGTTACCATGATTTTATGCTCTTCTTGTTTTAAAAGATTATTTGAGAGAGAGAGAGAGCGAGAGAGAGCACAAGTGGGGGGTGGGGAGAGGGAGAAACAGCTTCTCCCTGAGCAGGGAGCTGTATGCAGGGCTGGGGATGGGGGCCTGGGATCATGACCTAAGCTGAAGGCAGATACTTAACCAACTGAACCACCCAGGTGCTCCGATTTTATGCTCTTGTTCTATTTTCAGTGACAGTAGGTAACTGGTTGTATAAAACCATCCAATCAGTCTTCTTACATTTTCCCTCCTTATAAAGGGAAATGCTTGCAGTGCAAATAAATAAATATGTGGGTATGCTTTTTTTAATAAAGAAGTTTCTATAGACTCATTTTCAGTGGGACATTTGGTATGAGATGGATTTCCCAATATTGGTAACGTGTACTGGGGAGACACTTCATTGTTCAGGACCAAAAGTATAACAATTTATCATGGTGTGGCTCTTGGAATTGAAAAAACTTGAAATCAAGTACTAGTCATGTCACTTCCTAGGTAAATTGCTAGGTAGATTTTGCTAAGTTTCCTAATCAGTATAAACCATATTTTTCTCACATGTAGAAGAAGTGTAGTAGTACCTTGGTTATTATCAAAGGATACACTGTATGTAAAGCAAAAAGTAAGCACTTAACAAATGACACCATTAGTATTATTTTTTTTTAATTTTCAGAAGTGTGGATATTTAGTCAAAGTCCAAGACACATTTGTTTTTCTCTTACACATCTCATTTTCTTATGACAAAATAAAGTACATTGCATTTTTCCAAACTCATCATCTCTCTCTTCCCCGACTATCCAAATGCTCAAATCTATCAGCCAGTGAATTATAGTATTTGTCCAATTCAGAGATCAGCAAACATTTTCTGTAAGGTCCGGAAGTAAATATTTTAGGCTTTGTTGGCCGTGTGGTCAGTGGCAACTACTCAGCTCTGTCATCGTAGCACGAAAGTCGCTTTAGATGATGCATAAACAGACAGTGTGGCTGTATGAATAAAACTTTACTGTCAAACCAGGCTGTGACTGTGGATGTATTTGGCTTGTGGGTCATAGTTGGCTACCCTTGATATAAATTATTGATAAATAATCACTGACTATGTACTATTATTCAGCACACACACACACACACACACACACACACACACATACATATAATCACTTGTATTTATGTTCCATTAAACATTTAAAATAGGACACATAGTAATTATTTAGAGAGAATTACCTGTTTTATCAACAGGCACTGTGGCATATATTAGTGTCTCTCTCTCTCCCTATTTTGATGTAATTAAATTAGGAAAAATATAGTTATCTAGGTTAGGTGGATTTCAAAATTTTTCACTGGACATGCAATCAGAAATGTCTTTTATAGCATGACTCTATATTAATTTACACATACATACACACACACGCACACACACATGCACACACGCACACGCACACACGCACACACACACATGCACATATGTTCCTGTGGGTTTCACCCTGATCTATTTGACACTATGCTATTCTATGTTATGCTATGCCATTCTATGCCATACCATTTTACTATATTCTACTTCAAGCAAAAAAAATGTAAAACTAGATGCACTTAAACGATCTAATAATGATCTACTGATCATTCATGATCTAATGAATTATAAATTATAGCTTAGAGAATGCTGGCATAGGGATCCAAAAACTCAGGGACAGACTTCTAATAGATTCCTACCCCACATATTCTCTCATAATGTCTAAATAATACCACCTATCATAAAATTAGAAATGAACTCAGATCAAACCACTCACTAAAAATCAAAGGAATATATTCACCTGAAAGAAATATTAAAAAAATAAAATTTTATTATGAAAATCATTCCTCCTATGCTCCTCTTATTCTCATTTCCATGTTCCACTTTACAGAGGCAATCACTCTGAACTATTTTTGCTTTTGGTTATTGCTTCCATATCTCTAAGTTTATACTGCTATTTCTTTTTATTTTATTGAGGTATAATTGACATATAACATTATGTTAGTTTCTGATGCACAACTTAATGATTCAATATTTCTATATATTGCAAAATGATCACCACAATAAGTCTACTTAACATCTGTGATCATAGCCATCATCACACATAGTTAACAAATTTATTTCCTTGTGATGAGAACTTTTAAGGTTTATTCTGTTAGCTACTTTCAAATATACAATACAGTATTATTAATTATAGTTACCATGCTGTATATTATTCTCAGAACTTATTTATAACTAGAAATTTGTACCTTTTGACCTCTTCACCCATTTTCCCCCACAACCCACCCCTTGCCTCTCTCTCTGTCAGTGACCAATCTGTCCTTTGTACCTATAAGCTTAGTGTTTTTCTCTGTTTTAGATTCTATATAGAAGTGAGATCATATGGTATTTGTCTATGTCTGACTTATTTCATTTATCATAATGCCCTCAAGGGGTTCATTCATGTTGTCACAAATGGCAAGATGTCCTTTTTTTTTTTTTAAAGATTTTATTTATTTATCTGACAGAGAGAGAGAGCAGCAGAGGTAGAGGGAGAAGCAGGTTCCCTGCTGAGCAGGGAGCCCGATGTGGGACTCAATCCCAGGATTCTGGGATCATGACCTGAGCCGAAGGCAGATGCTTAACCAACTGAGCCATGCAGGCACCACAAGATCTCCTTTTTATAGAAGAATAATATTCCATTGAATGTAGATACCACATTTTCTTTATTCATTCATCCATTGGTGGACACAGGTTGTTTCCATGTCCTGATTCTTGTAAATAATGCTGCAATGAATCTGGAGGTGCATATATCATTTTGAGTTGGTGTTTTCATTTTCTTTGGATAAATATCCAGAAGTGAAACTGCTGGATCATATGGTAGTTCTATTTTTTAATTTTTTGAGGAACTTCCATAGTGTTTTCCATAGCACTTGCACCAATTTATATTCCCACCAATATTGTACACAGGAGTTCCTTTTTTCTCCATAACCTTGTCAACAGTTCTATTTCTTGTCTTTTTGTTAGTGACCATTCTAACATTCTACAGAGAAGTTATCTCTTTATATTGTTATTTCTTGATGTGTTGATTTTAGACATTATCTAATTATTTCTTGTATGGAAATCACCATTATTATCTTCCCTGACTACTTTTCTACAGCATTAATATGGATGAAGGTAAGAATGGATATTGGGAGACAGATAGTATTTCTCCCACATACAGTTTTTGTTTTATCCTGAGATTTGTTATTGTCTTTTTTCTAAAAATCTTTACTTCCAGGTGTGTTTGGGAGTGTGTGTGTGTAAATATGCATTTGTTAGTCTTAAGCATATTATATCAAATATTTGAGTTTTTTTTTTTTTTCTAAAGTCCTCCTACATAGCATGTCCATCTTCTGAGTCATCTGCATGTACTTTAGGCAGTTCCTCTGATCTTGAGTTCCTATCCATTCTCTCCTGAGAAGCAAATACTATTTTCTGATCACATGTCCTTCCTTTCTTTCATACTTTCTTATTTGCTGCAATACAAGGCAGGTGGGAGAGAGATACCTGCATATCTTAAAATGTTTCATCCCAAACTTACTGCTTGTTTAAAACTTTTGAAACATTTTTTAAAACAATTATAAGTTTACAAAAAAGTAAGTATGGTACAAACAGGCACAGTACAAATAACTTTATACTTCTAACAAGAAGAATGTATAAATAATGTTTTTCTTCCCTCCTTCCTTCTCTTCCTCCTTCTTTTATTCTCCATTATCTCCCTCCTCTTTCCTTCCTTCTTTCCTTCCTTCCTTCCTTCCTTTTTTCCTTCCTTCCTTCCTTCCTTCGAGTGGATGGAAAACAATTTATCATGCTAATGGACATCAAAAGAAAGCTGGGGTGGCAATCCCTATATCAGAAAAATTAGATTTTAAACCAAAGACTGTAGGAAGAGATGAGGAAGCACACTATATCATAATTAAAATGTCTACTCAATAAGAAGATCTAACAATTATAAATATTTATACCCTTAACATGGGAGCAGCCAATTATATAAACCAATTAATAACAAAATTAAAGAAATACATTGAATATAATACAATAATACTAGGGGACTTTAACAACCCCCTCACTGCAATGGACAGATCATCTCAGCAGAAGATCAATAAGGAAACAAAGGCTTTGAATGACACACTGGACAAGATGGACTTCACAGATATATTCAGAACATTCCATCACAAGGCAACTGAATACACATTCTTCTCGAGTACACATGGAACATTCCCCAGAATAGATCACATCCTGGGTCACAAATCAGGTCTCAACCAGTACCAAAAGACTGGGATCATTCCCATCATATTTTCAGACCACAATGTTTTGAAACTGGAACTTAATCACAAGAGGAAAGTCGGAAAGAACTCAAATACATGGAGGCTAAAGAGCATCCTATTAAAGAATGAATGGGTCAACCAGGAAATTAAAGAAGAATTAAGAAAATTCATGGAAACAAATGAAAATGAAAACACAACCATTCAGAACCTTTAAGATACAGGAAAGGCAGTCCTAAGAGGGAAGTATATAGTAAGACAACCCTTTCTCAAGAAACAAGAAATGCCTCAAATACACAACCTAACCTTACACCTAAAGGAGCTGGAGAAAGAACAGCAATTAAAGCCTAAACCCAGTGGGAGAAGAGAAATAATAAAAAACAGAGCAGAAATCAATGAAATAGAAACCACAAGAATAGTAGAACAGATCAACAAAACTAGAAGCTGGTTCTTTGAAAGAATTAATAAGATTGATAAAACCCTGGCCATACTTATCAAAAAGAAAAGAGAAAGGACCCAAATAAACAAAATCATGAATGAAAGAGGAGAGATCACAACCAACACCAAAGAAATACAAACAATTATCAGAACATATTATAAGCAACTATATGGCAACAAATTAGGCAATCTGGAAGAAACAGATGCATTCCTAGAGACATATAAACTACCTGAAACAGGAGGAAATAGAAAACCTGAACAGACCCACAAGCAGCAAGGAAATTGAAGCAGTAATCAAAAATCTCCCAACAAACAAGAGCCCAGGGCTGGGTTCCCAGGGGAATTCTTCCAAACATTCAAAGAAAATTAATGCCTATTCTTCTGAAGCTGTTTCAAAAAATAGAAATGGGAGGAAATCTTCCAAACTCTTTCAATGAGGCCAGAATTACCTTGATCCCAAAACCAGACAAAGACACCACCAAAAAGGAGAATTAGAGACCAGTATCCCTGATGAACATGGATGCCAAAATTCTCACCAAGATACTAGCTAATAGGATCCAATAGTACATTAAAATGATTATTCACCACGACCAAGTGGGATTTGTTCCTGGGCTGCAAGTGTAGTTCAACATCTGCAAATCAATCAATGTGACACACTACATTAATAAAGGAAAGGACAAGAGCCATATAATCCTCTCAATAGATCCAGAAAAAGCATTTGACAAAGTACAGCATCCTTTCTTGATTAAAACTCTTCACAGTATAGGTATAGAGGGAACATATCTCAATATCATAAAAGCCATCTATGAAAAGCCCACAGCAAATATTCTCAATGGGGGAAAAACTGAGAGCTTTTCCTCTAAGGTCAGGGACAAGGCAGGGATGTCCACTCTCACCACTGCTGTTCAACATAGTGCTAGAAGTCCTAGCCTAGCTATCAGACAACAAAAAGAAATAAAAGGCATCTAAATAGGTAAAGAAATAGTCAAACTCTCTCTCTTTGCAGATGACATGATACTCTACATGGAAAACCCAAAAGACTCCACCAAAAAATTGCTAGAACTGATACAGGAATTCAGCAAAGTGGAAGGATATGAAATCAATGCACAGAAATCAGATGCATTTCTATATACTGACAATGAGACAGAAGAAAGAGAAATTAAGAAGTCAATTCCATTTAAAATTGCCTCCAAAACCATAAGATATCTAGAAAAAGATCTGTACTCAAAGAACTATAGAACACTCATGAAAGAAATTGAGGAAGACACAAAGAAATGGAAATGTTGGCGAGGATGCAGAGAAAGGGGAACCCTCTTACACTGTTGGTGGGAATGCAAGCTGGTACAGCCACTGTGGAAAACAATATGGAGGTTCCTCAAAAAGTTGAAAATAGAGCTTACCCTATAACCCAGTTTCATGCTCATGGGTTGGAAGAACAAATATTCTTAAAATGTCTATGCTACAAGAGCAATCTACACATTCAATGTAATCCCTATCAAAATACCATCAACTTTTTTCACACAGTTGGAACAAATAATCTTAAAATTTGTATGGATCCAGAAAAGACCCTGAATAGCCAAAGAAATGTTGAAAAAGTTGAAAACTGCTGGGTATTTACCCCGAAGATGCAAATGTAGTGATCCAAAGGGGGACCTTAACCCCAATGTTTATAGCAGCAATGTCCATGATAGCCAAACTATGGAAAGAGCCCAGATGTCCATCAACAGATGAATGGATAAAGAAGAGGTCATATATGTATACACACACACACACACACACACACACACATATATATACACACACACACGATGGACTATTACTCAGCCATCAGAAAAAAATGAAATCTCGCCATTTGCAATGATATATACATTATATAAAATATAAAAATTTATATAATTGTGCATTCATTTATTTAATGTGTACTAGTACATTCACTTATTACTCCTATTTTGCTTTTCTTAGGACAAATAATGTTTCTCTTCTGCATATAAGAAATCTATGCTATTGGATGCTAATTGACTCACACCTAGGAAGTGATGTAATTGCTAAATTATCTAGATCAAAGAAATTCTTTTTAATCAAGGTATACTTTTCTATAATATTGGGCTGTCTACTGGGGCATCTGATTCCTGATTTCAGCTCAGGTCATAATCTCAGGATCATGAGATCAAGCTCCATGCTCAGGCTGGAGCCTCCTTGAGTTTTCTCTCTCCATTTGCCCCCCACCACCCAGCTTGTGCTCATGCACACGCTCTCTATCTCTTAAAAAAAAAAAAAAATTATTGCATTGCATAATTTATTTTATTATGCTTTTATGATTGGGTATTCAAAATTTATCCTGTTTGGATTGTTTTGTTTGTTTAGATTCTAAGAACTATAAATGCCTAATCAAAATTTAGGAGCATTTAAATCTTAATAATTTTGCTGATATATTTATACAACAGTTATTTTAAACATTTTCTCATAATCTAAGTCATGAATATGCAGAAAATTATGACACCTCCAAGTGCTTCAAAACTAAGTGTTCACTGCATATTTTGCACTTGTAAAGTGTTATGGGATATAAAAATAATAAAATTCAAGAACTCAGTTCTCTAGAAAATTGCATGTGAAATAAAGACAATATTTACAAACATACATTTAATTTCATTCATATTACAACTTTACAAATAATGAGTAAAAATGTAGGAAAAAATGAATTTCAAGAAGGTTACTCAGCCAAAACTTTTTGAAGGAGATGAGTTTTTAGCTACTTTTAGCAGAAGAGGAGGAGAAATTACTGTTGGAGATCAGAAATACAAAGATATTTTATTGTTATCTGCCAATGAAGACAGAGTACAAAATCCCACCAACTCTTAAGCATACCTTCCTTATATACATTTTCTCCACATTTATGATAAATTTAATTTTCAAAAGTTATTTATTACCATGGGTCAGTTCCTGCATGATTTTTAGCAAAGTTTTCATGGATAAATTTAATCATAGTTACAGTAGTTCTTTGTTCTAGGCTATATTTGGAGCTTCCACTCATTTGAAGTGTATAATATTTTATAAAAGATTGCAGCTATGAAATAGCCTCCTGTTATAAGCAAATAATAATGATGAAAAATATCACCTCTATTTTAGTACCTGTATGAAATTACCAGTAGTATTTCAGGTAGATGAAAAAGTATACATTGACATTTAAATCTAGTATATATTATGCTTCTTTCTATATTTTTGATTTAGTGATGTGAATCTTCATATAACTTTGTTTTTTCTCTACATATTATGATTATAGGGAATAAATTTCATAGAATAAATTGAGCTCTTAGGGAAATTTTATTACTTGAAACATCTTCTGGGGGAAAAATAAAGATTATATATTCTCATAACCACATAGAAAGATTCAAGTTTTCAATTGCTCTCAGTTTTTTAATAGACAAGCCTCTCCAAAAGATAAATAATAATATTTGCCCTTTGGGCCAAGCTAATGTTATACTCTCAGAGGCTGTGGTTAAATTCAGGCTCTGAGTATCATCTATAGTTACAATTCTAGCAAGTCCTGCACTGCCATTCTGTGTGTCCAGATGAAAGAACTTTCTGGTTGTCCACAGTTCTCATGATAAAGAGGTCAACTTCACCTTTAGATCTAACCTTCTGTTTGGCAATACGTGTTATGTAGGTTTTGGGAATAGATTGGTTTCTCTATAGAATATTTGGGGTCTGCCACTGAATAAAAGAACCAAACGTGATCTTCAATAGAAGCTGTGCTTGTGTATAGAATAAGATGGGAGTTGGCCTTCTTTGTGGTTTATTTCTTCAAGGCCTTTTTAAACACCCAACTCCTCTTCTGCTTTTTGAGGTAGCCCTGTGAAAGCTTAATAAGCAGTTTGTGGAATCCTTAAGGAATGCAAGCCTTTTTGTGTTCTACTGTTGAATTATGGAACTGATTCTCACTTGATGTCAGAAGTGCTACCTCTATTAATAAGTTGACAACTGTTCCAAATACATCTTTGAAGAACATTTTTGAATTGGAGAAATAGACCAGAATAGAAATATAAACAAAGCAAAAAGTAGAACAGCCTTTTTAAAAAATTTTTCTACTTTTTGCCTAGTGACAATATGACACTAGGCAGCAAGTTTGTTTTAAACAACCTTCTCCAAATTCTTCTTTTTTTTCATAAAGTTTATTTCTCAGGGCAGTTTTGGGTTTACAGAAAAATTGAACACTAAGTACAGAGAGTACTCATATATCCCCTCCTTCTTCCTGCCTGTTGCCTCTCCTCAAGAGGGTTTTCAATTATTAATATCTTGCATCGATGTGATACATTTGTTAAAATTGAACTAATATGATACATTATATTTAACTATAGTTGTAGTTTCCCTTAGGGTTCACTCTTTGTGTTGTAAATTTTAATAGGTTTTTGACAAATACATATTCACCAGTAAAATATCATACAAAATAGTTTTATTGTCCTAAACATGGTATGTGCTCCACCTATCCATCCTTTCCTCTCTCTCTCTTTTTTTTTTTAATTATTTATTTATTTGACAGAGATAGGGAGCACAAGTAGGCAGAGCGGGAGGCAGGGGGAGAGGGAGAAGCAGGCCCTCTGCTGAGGAGGGAGCCCAACGCAGGGCTTGATCCCAGGACCCTGAGATCATGACCTGCACTGAAGGCAGCCACTTAACCGGCTGAGCCACCCAGGCACCCCTCCTTCTTCTTTTCTTCCCAACTCCTGGCAAGTACTAATTTTTTTACTGTTTCTATAGTTTTGCCTTTTCCACTATGTCATATAGTTAGAATCATATGGTATGTAGCTTTTTCAGACTTGCTTCTTTCACTGAGCAATATGCATTTGAGTTTATTCCATCTTTTTATGGCTTGATAGGTCACTTGCTTTTATCACAGAATAATATTCCATTGTATGGATATAGCACAGTTTATTCATTCACCTATTGAAAGATATTTTGCGTAAAATTTGCATGCTATTTTTGGATATAACCAGTTATGTACAGGATTTTATGTAGATGTAAGTTTTCAACTTAATTGGGCAAATACCTATGAGTTTGATTGCTGGAATGTATGGTAAAACTATGTTTAGCTTTGTAAAAACAAACAACAAAACCCCACCAAACTGCCTTCAAAGGCAGTGGTGCCATTTTGTATCACTACCAGCAATGAATGAGAGTTCCTGTTGCTCCACATCCTTGCCATCGTTTGGTGGTGTCAGTGTTTTGGGTTTTAGCCATTCTAACAGGTGTGTAGTGCCATCTTCTTTTAATTTGCAATTCCGTAATGATATATGTGGTCACACATCTTTTCACAAGCTCATTTGCCATCTGTATCTTCTTTGGTGAGGTATCTGTTCAGATCTTCTGCCTACATTTTTTTTTATATTGGGGTCTTTGAAAACTCTCCTTGTTGAGTTTCAGGAGTTCTTGCATGTTGGGGGGATACAAATTCTTTACAGATATATATTTTGCAAATATTTTTTCCTAATCTGTGAGTTGTTTTATCATGTTCTTATCAGTATTCTTTGTAGAGAAGTTTTAAATTTTAATGAAATACAACTTTTCTTTTTTTTTTTTTGTAGATCATGCTTTTGGTATTGTCATCTAAAAACTCAATGCTAATAAGTAAATAAATAAAATAAAAACTCATTGGTAACTCAATGCCACTTTGATTTTCTCTTATCTTCTAAAAGTTTTTTTTTGTATTTTCTACATAGATAATTATGTCATTTGCAAACAAAGACAGTTTTATTTCTTTTTTTCCCCAATATGTCTATTTTTAAATTTCCTTGTGTTTTTTTTTAAGATTTTTAAAATTTATTTATTTGAGAGAGAGCATGAGCGGGGGGGGGAGGGCAGAGGGAGAGGGAGAAGTAGACTCCCCACTGAGCAGGGAGCCCAATATGGGGCTTGATCCCAGGACCCCAGGATCATAACCTGAGCTGAAGGCACACTCTTAACCAACTGATCCACCCAGATACCCCTCATTTTCTTGTCTTATTGCATTAGCTAGGGCATCCAGTATGATGGTAAACAGAAGATGTAAAAAGAAATATCTTTGCCTTGTTCTTGATCTTAGGGGAAAACATCTAATTTCTCACCATTAAGTAGGATGTTAGCTGTGGGGTGTTTATTTATTTGTTTTTTGTGGGGTTTTTTTGGGGGGTAGATGCTCTTTATCAAGTTGAGGAAGTTCTCTCCTATTCCTTCTGGAGGCTTCAGGGAATGGGGATATGTTGCCTTGCTTTATCCAGATTCAGAGGTCTTTTCCATTTCTTGGATTTCCTCCATCTTTAAAGTCCATCACTCCAACCTCTACTTTCATTGTTGCATCTACTTTTTCTGAATTTGATCCTCTTAACTTCCTCTTCATAAGGTCCTTGTGATTACATTGGGCCCACAAAGATAAACTGGGTTCATCTACACATCTCAAGAACTTAATCATACCTACAAAGTCCCTTTTGCTGTGTAAGATAACATATTTATTGCTTTGAGGGATTAGAATCATCTTTGGAGGCCTTTCTTTTGTCTATCATAATATCATCCCTTGCTTTCATCTTTGCTATTTAAATTTTCCACATTCCTTTAAATTCAACTGAAATATCACTTCCATGGTGAAATTTTTCCTGAACTATTTAATGGGTTTTATTTCCTTTTTCCTTTTCTTTATATACAGTGTATATGTTTTCACCCTGGACTTATTTATATTTGCTTGGACTCACTAAAAATTCTCTTAACTCTTTTTGTTATCTTTAGTATCACTCTTCATCAAATTTCTTCTTTATCATTTATAATAAGACGCTGAAAATATTTATTCATTCAACAGATACTTATTGTGCCCTTATTAAATGACAAGTCCTGTGATAGACAAAAGGAATAACAATGTAAGCAAAAGAAACACCTTTCTTAATAAGTACAAATCACAAAAATATTTAATTGTAATATGGGATAGATTTAATGGAAATAAGATTATATGAAATTATATAGTAGAACTGAGCTGGCCTGGTGGGGGCAGGAGTAGCGGTAGTGATGATGATGATGGAGGTTAAGGAGAGCTTAAAGTTTTGCAAGGATATTAAAGTGATACTTGAAGTTTGTGAGATATTCCAGGCAAAGAGAACAGTATATGCAGAGGTTTTGGGGCAGGACAAATACTCAAGGAACTGAAAGAAAGTTGGAGTGACCAGCTATGGAGAAATAAAAAGAATGGCATGGAATGGGCTTTAAATGTAGGCAAGGGCTAGATCTCAAAGGGCCTTTAAAGCCATGTTACCAGTTCTTACTAGCAACTGTGGGTTTTAAGCAGTGAATCACCATGATTATATCTAAGTTCTAAAGGAATCACTGTGATAATTGAATTTGTTTTTTAAAAATATTTGATATTTCCTTATAGCCTGATTATATCTTAAAATAATTCTTCATACTACCTTCTATGCATCTCTACTGGTTAAGAAGAGTTTGTCAAGATTTTCTTCTTACAGTTTTTAATTTAGAGAAAACAGCATATGTAGTTTAAATAAGATTTTTTATACTTTGAAAAGCTCCTAAATCAGGAATATGACTGTAGCCTCTCGTTCTGTTGTTCCCTACCTCTACGTAGCTTCTACACAGAGCACACAGAGCCTCAACTTCTCCCTCACACACAGTCACACACCCACACACAAGTGAGAGTCACCAAACTATATGCTGAAGTCTAAACTCATTCAGATTTCATTTCTGTAGACTTTTCTTTACTACTACTCGCCTCACGGCACTATTTGCCATTTTCTTAACACATCATAAACCTCAGAATATGTATTCATGAGTTTTCAACCACATTATGCCATCAGCCTACATTAAAGGTTAAATAACCTTACTAAATTCACTATTGAATAAATACATCATCCCATGCATTGTCTTTATATTGAGAGTATATAAGAAACATTTGTCTCATGATCTTCTGCTAAATAACTAGTTGTCTTTATGTCAGAGACACTGTATATATCATTTACAAATTGTACTTTCCTTTTTGACTTTGTCCTTAGGTGGCTTAGACCTGTATTTAAAATGCAATTCAACTCTATTGATCCACTAGGAAATATTGTGCAAGCTATTCTTACCATTGGAATTATTTTCCTATTTTTTATTTTTCTAGGATTATATGAGCTATTATTTTAATCATCTTATACCTCATATATATTGCAAAATGTATCATAAAAGAAGTACATAAAGCAGCTGTATTAATAAATTATTAAATGAACACCAATATAACCACCTATGAGAACAAAAATTACATTATCAGCCCACCAGCAACTCTTTGCATGACACTTCTTATTGACAACTGCTTCCTGCCACCTAAACGTAAAGAATATTCTTACATTTAAGCAATATTCTGATTTATATGGTAATCATTTCATTACTTTTACTTACCTGTATAATTAGAATCTTTTAGTATGTTGTGTCTGCTTTTCTGGATCAAAAATATATTTTGTGATTTATCCATGTTATTGCATTTAATATTTCTATAATTTCTATAATAGTTTTCATAGCTAATGTGTTTTCTATTAGTTTTGACAAACTGTGAATTTCAATTTTATTGCAAAATTTTCTTATGTATTCTTATCTTTTAAATTTCTGTAGGATATAAAGGCATATTTACTTTGATTTATTCCTAATACTGTTTTATTTTTTACTTTCCTCTTTCAATAATCATTGTGCTAGAAATTTATCAATTTTATTTTTTCAAAGAAGCAATTTGCCAATTTTACATTCATATTCTATTACAATTTTCATTCTTTATTTCTTCCTTCTATTTTTCTGTTTTATAGTTCTTTTTCTAGTATTTTTAAGTTAATCCTTAGCTTATTATTTTTCTGCCGTTTCACTTTTTCATATGTTGTATTTAAGCTATAAATTTTCATGTAAGCACTATTTAATTTCTCTTGTAATTTCTCCTTCAACACATGGATTATTTAGGAGTATTTTTCTTAATTTCCAAATATATGAAGTTTGTTAACTTCTAGTTTCATTATCCAGTAAAATACATTGGCTGTATCATTTCAATTTTATAAATTTTTTTTGACATTTGCACCAGTATATTGTCAAATTTGCAAATAATCTTTGTACAATAGAAAACAATGTAAATTCTGCAACACTGGCAATATCCTATATATATGTGTATTTGGTCAAGTTTGTTTAACGTTTTACCAACTCTCCTAAATCATTACTTTTTCTGTAAATATCATGTTAAAGATCTCTCACTGTAACTATATATTTATTTATTTCTCCTCATAGCTCTGCCAATTCTTGCTTTTGTATTTTGAAGACATGATTAAGTGAAAATTTATTTATTAAATTTATTTATTAAATGTTTTTGGTATTTTAAACATTTTAACTCTGTGATAAAGATTCTTGAAATGTCTTGAAACACTTCTGGCCTTGAAGTGTATTTTCTTTATTACTTTAATATATTTATATGCATTGCCTTTAGTAGTTGCATGGTATATCTTCATCTTTTATTTTCAACTTGTCTATATCATTAGTTTTTCAAAGTATATTTTACAAACAGCACACTTTTGTTTTATTCAGTAAAACAATCTTGTCTTTTAATTGAACATTTATTCCATTTAATGTAATTAGTGGTATGTTGAATTTAAGTCTACCATCTTAATACCATCTTTCTATCTTTCTCTGTTCCATTATCTTTCCATTCTTGCCTTATTTACAAATAATTATTTGTTATTATTTTAATTGTCAATTTGGAAATATTCAGAAGTGGGATTGCTGGATCATACTGTGGTTCTGTTTTATTTCTGAGTAACCTTCATACTATTTCTCCATAGTAGGTTGTATGAGTTTACATTCCCATACACCAGTGGTATACAAAGCTTCCATTTCCTGCACATCCTCACAAGCATTTGTTATCTTTTGTCTTTTTTTTTTTTTTTTTTTTAAGTAGGTTCCATGCCCAGCACGAAGCCCAAAGTGGGGCCTGAAGCCACCACCCTGGATCAAGACCTGGGATGAGATCAAGAGTCGGATGCTTAACAGCCCGAACCACCCAGGCGCCCTTCTTTTGTCTTTTTTATAGTAGCTATGCTAACAAGTGTGAAGTGATATCTCAATGTGGCTTTGATTTGCTTTGCTCTAATGATTGGTGAAGTTGAGTATCTTTTCCTGTAGCTGTTGGCCCTTTGTATGTCTTCTTCGGAGAAATAGCTATTCAGTTATTTTGCCCATCATCTATATCTATCTATCTATCTATCTATCTATCTATCTATCTATCTATCTATCATCTATCATCTATCATCATCTATCATCTATCATCTATCATCTATATCATCTGTCTATTGTGTATCTATCATCTATCTTCTATCTATTTTTGCTATTGAGCTGTATGAGTTATATAATTATATGTTAATAATTTTGGATATTAACCCCTTTTATCATATGTAGTTTTCAAAGATTTTCCCCGTTCTGTAGTTGCCTTTTCATTTTGTTAAATGTTTCCTTTGCATGCAGCAGCTTTTTAGTTGGATATAGTCCCACTTGTCTGCATTGCTTTTTTTTTTTTTTTTTTAAAGATTTTATTTATTTATTTGACAGAGAGAGAGACAGCGAGACAGGGAACACAAGCAGGGGGAGTGGGAGAGGGAGAAGCAGACTTCCCACTGAGCAGGGAGCCCGATGCGGGGCTCGATCCCAGGACCCTGGGATCATGACCTGAGCTGAAGGCAGACGCTTAATGACTGAGCCACCCAGGCGCCCCTGCATTGCTTTTGATGCCTTTGATTTAATGTCAAATAAAAAATAATAATAATTGCCAAGACCAATGTCCAGAGGAGCTTACTCCCTATATTTTCTTCTAGGAGTTTTATGGTTTCAAGTCCTATGTTCAAATCTCTAATCCATTTTGAGTTGATTTTGTGTATGGTATAAGACAGAGGTCCAGTTTCACTTTTGTGTATGGATATCCAGTTTTCTCAACACCAATTACTGAAGAAATTATCCTTTCCCTATTGTATATTCTTCGGTCCTTTGTCAAAAATTAATTAGCCGTATATATGCATGGATTTAGTTCTGCGCTATTTTGTTCTGTTGATCTGTCTGTTTTTATGCTAATATCATACTGTTTTGATTACTATGGCTTTATAGTATAATTTGAAATTAGGAAGTGCAATGCATCCAGCTTTGTGCTTCTTTCCCAAGATTGTTTTGACTGCTTAGGGGCTTTTATAGCTCCATATAAATTTTAGGATAGTTTGTTCTCTTTGCAGAAGAAATGCCACTGGAATTTTCATAGGAACTGCATTGAATCTATAGGTAATTTTGAGTAATATAGACATTTTAACAATATTAATTCTTCCAATCTATGAACACACAATTTCTTTCCATTTTTTTCATCTGTATCTTATAGGACTATGGAACCAAGAAGCTTGTGTTCAAATCCTGTTTTTATCATTCACAGGTGGTATGACATTGAACAAATTACTTAAATTTGGAGCGCTTTAATCTCCTAATCTATAAAAACAGAGATGGTAATAAATAAATTGACTTCATAGGACATTATGAAACATTTATAGAGAACTTAGTGCTTAGCACAATAGATGAACTATTTATAATATGCCAAAGAAAATGTTTGTTAAAAAAATTTAAAGAAGTTGTGATTTTTTTGTGTCAACTTAGTTGGACCATGTTGCTCAGATATCTGGTCAAACATTATTCATTACATTCATTATTCAAACATTATTCTGGGTGTTTCTGTGAGGGTGTTTTTGGATAAGATTAAAAAAAAAAAAAGTGGAAGTAAGATTTTCAAAAAAATCAGTGGACTTTGAGTAAAGCAGATTTCTCTCCATAATATGGATGGGCCTTATCCAATCAGTTAAAGATCTGAATAGAACAAAAGCTGACCTCCCCCAAGCAGGAATAAATTCTGACGGGATGCTGCCTTCAAACTTCAACTGCAACCTCAGCTTTTCCCCGGATCTCTAGTCTGTAGGACCAGCCTATAGATTTTGAACTTGCAGGACCCAATAATCACGTGATCCAATTCTTTAAAAATAGTTTCTCTTTCTCTCTCTCTCTCTCTACCAGTGTGTGTGTGTGTGTGTGTGTGTGTGTGTGTGTGTAGACACACACAGATACGGGTACAGACATGTCCTATTACAGTTGACTCTTGAATAACACAGGTTTGAAATGTGCACGTCCACTTATGCATAGATGGTTTTTGATAAATACAGAACAGTACTGTAAATGTAATTCCTTTTTCTTTATGACTTTAATAATTTTTGTAGCTTAGTTTATTGTAAGAATATAGTATATAATTATTTTATTATTTATTTTATATTATTTATTTTATTATTTTGTTTTATTTATCTATTACAAAATATATGTTAATCAATTGTTTATGTTATTGATAAGGCTTCTTGTCAAAGGTAGGCTATTTTAGTTAAGTTTTGGGGGAGTCAAAAGTTATACATTGAATTTTGACTGCGTGGGGGTCAGTACTTCCAACCCCCACATTGTTCAAGGGTCCACTGTAGTTCTGTATCTCCGGAGAACCCTAATATACATATCTAATATTTCCACATATTTTCTCATTTTTCTAATAAAAATGATGTAGCTGGATGGTATGAAATTCAGCACAATGAAATACAGTACAACATCTTGATTTTTATTAGTTTGGACAGTGGCCTCAAACTATTTTGATAGGGCTTATCTCATGTTTTTTCTATTGATAATAAGTGTGGCATAATAAACTCTTAAGGTGGCCTATCATTCCCCCCTTCTACTCTTCATGCTCTTGTGTAATATACTCTCTTGAAATATGGGTGAGACCAATGACTTAACTTCTAACCAATTGAATAGAGAAAAGGTGACAGGATGTATGTATTTATGTGCATGTAGTTATGTTACCTAGATTGTATTGCCTGCCTCCTGTACTCTTTCTCTTCCTTGCTGGCTATGAAGAAGGAAATGGTCATGTTGGGGAATCCCACATGACAAAGAATTGCAGGTGGTTTCTAGGAGGTGAGAGCTGCCCTAGTCAACAGCCTGCAAAAGAACTGAAGCTCTCAGTCCTACAATTGCAAGTGGGTGCTGCTAAGAGCCGCATGAAGGGGCAAACACAGATTTTTACCTAGTTAACACTCCAGATAAACATCAGGTCTGCTGACAATTATAGCATGGTAGAGCACCCTGCTTAAAGCATGCCTAGACTCCAAACCCACAGAAAATGTGAGATAATAAATGTATTGTTTTAAGCTGCTAAATTAGTGATAATACTATTATACAACAATAAGTAACTAATAAAATAACATTTTATTACAACATCTATAAGAAAGATTATGCAAGTTTGGAATTATGACATATTTACTTTGTTTTACATAATTATAGTTATCTGTGTTTCTCTATGTTCTTAACATACATTCTTGGGAACCTTAAATCCTGGATTCCTTCCCTGCCCTCTTTCTCTAATATATCTCCCTCATAACCTGCCAATAATAAGGGGAGGAGAAGAAGAAGTAAGAGAAGGAGAAGAAGTAGGAGAAGAAGAAAAAGGAGAAGGAGAAAGAGGAGAAGGGGAAGGAAGGAGATACTTAGCTTCTTGTGCATACCTCTGGTACACCACTAGCTGCTTTGTGTTGACCTAATTAGTTTCCCAATTTTCCCAAATAGGCTGCAAGGAGATCAGAAAAGATGTTTTAGTTATGTTTATATACCAAATTGCCAGGAACATGATAGGTATTCAATACATGTAAATTAAATGGAAATATTTAATTAAAAATGTTACATGAAGAATATTTGCTTACACTTAATATCAAGAACTGCAGAATTTTACCCAGAGAAATTGAATTTTACCAAAAAATTTGGACATTTGTTCTCTTTTATTGCCATAGTAACAATGTACTTTTCAGTGTGTCCTTACAATATTCATCAGTTTTCCTCTTTGCTGTCTTTAAAAATAGGAAGAAAACACACTGTCCATCTGGAAAGAAAAGGAAATAATAAATACAGCATTAAATATAATTTAAAATAACATGTGTGATTATTTTTACTGGGTGTTCCTATGCCTAAAAATAGGAAAAGATGTATTTTATGGTATTATATCCTTAGTCTGAAAACTCATGGGAAAATTCATGACCACTCATATGTATTAGCCACTCAACATGATGATTTTGAGGTTTTATGACTATTTTTATAAGAAACACAGTGACTTAGGCACTGAACTTTTTTGTTTTTTTGACAATCTCACAAACCTCAGGTTATCTGTAGATCTTACGTATCCTTTTTGTAATGTCCTGCCTCACTAAATATATCAGACCAATACAGCTCTTCTTTTTAGGTCACTTCCACCAAAACTTACACCAACTAATGTTAATATGTGTTTATTGCATCTAATTTGCTATGTGTCTGACTTGCAGGACTACTTCTCATTTTAGTAACATATGTAAAATAAAAAACAATTGAATTTAGTTTATGTAAGAGACTGATTTGGCAGTATATTTCACAAAGAGAAAAAAATGCAAGGGCGTAGTAAAGGAAGGGAATGAAAATTTAAGTGTGTGTAAATATATACATGTGTCTGTGTGTGTGCATACATGTATATATGCTTATATACACATATATATGTGTTGTGCTATACATGTACATATGTACACACAAAATAATAAGCATAGATATTAATAGTATGAGACTAATGAGTAATAATCCACATAAATAATTATCCATCTTGCCAATAGAGCAAATGTTGTCCTATTTCAGTGAAGGCAAAAAAAAAAAAAAGTTATATGTTCATTTATATTCCGATGAAGAGTATCTCTTTTTAATAACTTTATCTCAGATTCATTGACTAACCAAGTTCAAGGAGAGAGGTATCATTATATGTTAGAAAGCCCCAAGATTATGGAGCCAAGAATAGTACATTTGACCTTGTGCAGGTTTCATAATTGCTTCATATATCAAGTGTGAATGATAATGATTGTTACCTTATAGCATTATTTGTTATGCGAATTAACTGGAAAAGTGTTTATATCATGATCAGAGGATGCTATGAGATTAAGGAACAAAGAGATTGAGTTATTTGAGAATAAATTATAATCTCCAATACTGCTGTGGCTTTACTTTAATGCCACTTTTAATATAGACAGAAAAGGGAGTTGCCTCCATAATGTGATTTGAAAGGTGCCAAAAATGTCTATCCATGCTTTACAAAATGTTATTCAAGAACAGCAGTGATAATATGTGAAATTTTCACACATATCATTTAATTTCTTGGTTTCAAGGCCCTGTAGGCCCTAATAAATTGATAATTCTTTACATTTGTGTCATCTCTTAAAATTTGCAAGACATTTCCACATATCATCTACTTTAATCTTTCCTCTGACCTGTGATTTAGGCATTTTAAAGATAATTATTTATGGGGTGCCTGGCTGGCTCAGTCGGTAGAGCATGTGACTATCTCAGGATTGTGAGTTCAAGCCTCATGTTGGGTGTGGAGCCTATTTAAAATTAAAAAAAATAATATGGGCGCCTGGGTGGCTCAGTTGGTTAAGCCACTGCCTTCGGCTCGGGTCATGATCCTGGAGTCCCTGGATCGAGTCCCACATCGGGCTCCCTGCTCAGCAGGGAGTCTGCTTCTCCCTCTGACCCTCCCCCTTCTCATGCTCTCTCTCTATCTCATTCTCTCTCTCAAATAAATAAATAAAAAATCTTTAAAAAAAAAAAATTAAATTAAATTAAAAAAAAATAATAATTATTTCAGTTGTAGGCCTGGTCCATGTCAGACCTGAGAGATGAACTCAGTGTTTTGACTCCACTGAGTGTTGGCAGTGGTCTCTTCACAAGGCCATGGCTGACTGAAAATGGTATCTGGAAAGGTTTCTTCCCATGAAGAATTTAAGGCAAATTAAATGAGCTCTTATCAGCCAAGATAAATGCCTAGGTAAACGGGCATAGGGAGATTATGATGGGAAATTGTATCAAGAAAATTCCACATTATAACGAACAAGGTCTGAGGGCAAGTGTAAATAGGAGAGTCGATTACTGAGAAGGAGCACTGTGTTATCACCAGATACCCTGGAGCCGGGAAGGGCCTAAATGAGAAGTAGTACAAACAGGGTAGCTAAGGAACACTTAAGGGTACTTTGTGATCTGGTTCTACTCCGAACTCATGTTTTTCTGTTCCTTGACTTGCATTTTACAATTTAATCCTTTATTCAACAAACAGTTACACAGTATCAGGTACTGTTCTAGATCCTGGGAATGGGACTGTGAACAAAAAAAGAGGAAAAGTACTGCTCCCCTGAAGATTAAATTGTAGTTGGAAATATTAAAATGCTTAATAATCTGTCATCATCCTTTTTTTTCCACCTACAACCCTTCTATCTGCAATGCTCTTTCCTTCCCTTCACAAATATTTAATATTCTGCTTAGTTTTCACATCTTTCAGGAAGCTCTTCTGATTTTTACAATCTGGACAATATTCCCATATCTTATATGCCTTTAATATTACACTATATTGTACGTTATCAGTGTTGTTGTTTTTCTTTTTTTTAACTTAAAGGCAGGGACTGATCTTCTTTGTATGTGTATCACCCTTGTGAAACTCTGTCTCACACACCTGCACGATACAGGTTTGTTCAGTGAAAGAGTAAACGTCCTTTGCAAATACGTCCTTTGCAAAGCTATTCTTGCTTTTTTGCTGTTTGGCTGATTGCGTTTTGGTAAGTGTTTAATCAAATTTTCCAGGGTGGTGTTCTTCATTGATCAAATGATTAGATATCTGCTAAATTTCTACATCAACTTGGAACCATGTAGACGTTTTTTCCTGCTCTTAAAGATCCTTGAAGTAAATAATGAAATATATAAATTAATTATATTAATAGAAGCCTAAGTAAGCATAACGTTCACAGTTAATGTAACTGTTCTGTCTATACCTTTATATTCCCTGCGTAGTGATAGTAAGGTGATGGTTTGTGAATTAAATACACCTTCCACCCTCCCCTCTCCCCACCCAGAGCTAATGACTGACATTCTTACTATCATTCTCAAAGATTCTGAGCTGCACATTAGCCCAAAGATAATAAAAAAAGAACAAATTCCAAACCCATTAGGGAGAAAAATTACCTATGGAGCTGGAGTTGATCTGATATACCCAGCAAAATTGGGGATAGCAACTTGAATAATGATCCGGAAGACTGACAGAGTGATGGATAGGCTTCTGTAGACCCATGGGGCTTGTAGAGGATTTCTTTGCTCTCTGTCTGCAGTAACAGCAACTGGCGTGGTTTCTTTACTCTGCAGCTGAAGTGTATTAGAATATATGATGAATTAACATGGACTTTTCTTCCTTTTCTCACTGTCAGTTTTATAAAAAAAAAAAAAGAAAAAAATGCATGTACATGAAAGTCATGTTGTATTTAATAATTATCCCTTCCCTATGATTTGTTTACTGATTATATGTAACCCCTCATTAGGTTAGCGAGTTTCATTTTGTTCTGCTAAATGAGCAGACACTTCAGTGGCTGCTCATATAATCTATTAGCCTACTCTTCACCTTTCCCTTCCGAATTCTTGCTTAAAAGATCAACAGTCCCTTTCGTCTTACTAACAATCTTAGTGCTTCAGAAGTCGTGTGTAGAGTGGGTCGGTGGGCATACCTGCACTGACTTTGCTGCCCTGTGACATAACAGTTGAGTGGCCTTAGCCAAGTTGCTTACCCTTTCTGTGTTTTCTCACTTGTGAATTAAATAACTCACAGTAATGTAATGAAGTTTGAATGATACTGCAAACAAATCATCTAGAACTCTGTAAGCACTCAGAAGTGTTCATTCCTTCCCCCTCCATGAGTATAGCCTTTTTTGGTGACTGTGTTTTCGCAATATTTATTTATTTTATTAGAACAAGCAGAGAGGAAACAAAGTGTATAATTTAACCATAGTGTTACTCATGAAGAAACATAGTTATTAGCCCAAGTTCATTTAGCTAGGAAGACCTTGAGACAATAATCTTTAAATTATAACCTGGGTAATCTGGCTTCTACAATTCATAGAATTTTAGGGTAATAAAGGGGAATAGATGGGCGAAAAATCTAATACATTTTGGTGCCTATTACATGCCAGGTTCTGTGCCAAATCCATGATTTCCATTATTTTCTATAATCCCCACAGCAATCCTGAAGGTACTTCTTCTAAGAGTAAATTTAGACTCACCAATGTTAATTCATTTGCCGTTGCTCACCCAGCCAGTTTGTGGTGTATTTTAGATTAAAATCCATGCAATTGTGATCCTAAAATCTGTACCCTACCTTATCATGCTGCCTTCCATATTCAGAGGGATCTTAGGGATAACTTAATCTAACTTTCTCTTTTTAGATGAAGTTTGCTCTAAGGAAATCAACTTGTTTAAGGCAAGCCAAAGCTTGTGTCCTGTATATTCATTAGATTTTTAAAAAAACCTTTGTTTGACCTATTGCTTTCTTGTAATTGTATTCACATATTTCAACAGTTTTTCTTTGTCCCTGAAATCTTTCATTATTGAGACTACATATCCTCAGATTTTATATGAAGAAGAAAACAGTGGGTTTTAGCCCTCATTTGACTTCCAGTGTGATATTTGGTAATAACTAAATCAGTGGTGAAGAATGCTAGTGGATGATTTTAAAACACTCTGCTAAGTATTAAATGGCAAAAGTGGTCATAACTGTACATACCTAATAAGAACCTTGACAGAACCACTTAAGACTACTTGAAGAATATATACAAAGAAATAAGATTATTTTAAAAAATATATATGTAATTCATCCTTTTTATCAGAGAGCCCATATTTCTCAGAGTCTATAATTTTCTACTTGCCCTAAAAAAGCACACCCCCTTTTTTCCTTCTATTTGTTTATTTTTTCCACCTTTTCAGATCATCTACTCTTTGGGCAGACTGCCTTAGGAATCCTCTAGTTCTTCAAAATAATAGCCAAGAAGTTTTAATATACCCCTCTTCTCAGATCTGTGAAATATAGCTGTCATAATGGCTGACTTTTAACACAAATGGCATCATTTTAACATCATAAAAGAATTTAGAATTCTGTCAATATGATAGAGATGCTAGAAGGTTCATTGTTTATAAGAGGCTCCAAATGGATAAAACCAAACACAGTAAAAAGCTTATAAAAGATCTTAGGATGTCTTGAAACAACACTTTTGGCAACCTCTTTATGATAACATCTCATAGGAATATACCTAGCCATGAGGTAGAAAGCAAGTTTACTTAGGAATGGTCTGCCATTGAGGCTGGAAGCTATCAGCATTGATTCTTTATAGGTAGCAACCCAAGACTCACGGTGCTGTTTCTGCTGTTAAGGCACCTCTTGCTGCATTCTTCCTCCTTTCTTCTAATCATTTTTCAGCTATCTCCAAATGAATGACACTAGTTAAAGTAAGATCTGTCACTCAATATAACTTTTGAAATTAATGACATAACATAAATTGCAATGCTGAGAACTCAGTAAATGCTGTTCATTTCTCTGCTTTCTATAAATTTTAGTGCAATGAATTTTTCAATAATGTGCATCAATGTCCCAGCACAGTGAAGGCAGGGAGTCAGACTGCGATTGTTTTTCTAGCTTGGCTATCGCTCAAGGTATGAGTTCAATACATGCTGACTGAATCAATCCATGTATAGTTATACCACTTTATTAATACATATGTTGTTATATGAAGATTTAGATATGATTACATGTTAATGCTACTGAAAGTGCTTGTATATACTCCCTTCACACATATGTAAGCTTATTCTAAGATATTATAAATTATGGATTAATTAGGATAATCACTTTTATCTTCAACTATGATATTTTATTCACTTATTTGAACAGAGGTCTATGTCAAAATTTTATATATATGTAACCGATTTCAGGTTTGAAATTTCACAAACATTTTTCCATTTGATCCTTATATCTGCAGAAAGGAAAAGTCGATATTAGTATTCTTTTTCTAAGACTTATTTATTTATTTTGGAGAGAGAGAGAGAAAAAAAGTGCACATGCACACAGGGAGAGGGACAGGGGGAGAGAATTTCAAGCAGACTCTCCTCTGTCAGGGAGCCCTACTCAGGGTGATCCCATGGCCCTAAGATCATGACATGAGCCAAAATCGAGAGTTGGTTGCTCAACTGACTGAGTCACCCAGGCGCCCCTAGATATTAGTATTCTTATTTTAGAAACTGAGAAGAAGATATAAGTTAATTTGAACCCATCAGTTTATTGATGCTAAAGTAGTGAATAGTTATTTTTATAACAAAATTAATTTGCCAAATATTTATGTTTAGAAAATTCATCAAAGTATTTTTATATGTAAACACATATGCTTATTCACCATAATGTTGGGTATGTGTCAGAGAGGTGAATTTCGGATCTTTCCAGAAGGCTCTTCTCTAAATGGATGTACAATATCATTATTGTTGTAATCAGTGATAATTTTCTTTTCCTGTAGTATCAGTCTCCTTCCTTCAGATTCTTTGTGCTGGTGAGATAACACAGCATCCCTCTTGAGTAAGGCTGAAGTCATTGCATATTCTATGGAGAAGATGTAAGCTGTGGACAAATGAAAACTGCTGCTGTGTTTTATCTGGCTTCTTAGAGATAAGCACTCTAAGGTCAAGATAAGTTTTTATGCTCCTGTGCTCTTTATTAATTGCTTTAAATTATGATAAGAGGTCAAAACACAGGGGTCCTTCTAATTTATTTCCTAATTATTATGTTTGTAGGTCTGTATGTATTTGTGTATGTGTATACACATATAATGTCTCAGAGGGAAAAGGGGAAAAAAAGTAATATACAATGAAATTTAAAGACAAGAAATGTGAAAAGAGACATGGTACTTTGACAGCCAGAACAACATTTTAAAATATGGTTTGTGGCCATGTTGGAGATAGTCTGTCAGTTTGAAAAGAAAAAATCCAAAATCCATGATACTATTTTTTTCACAGCCTTAAACAGACCTGAAATGTAAGATTAATTTTTATTTGCATAGAAATCCCATTACTCATATAATTAATGATAATTATGTCCTCTAAAGCTATACATGTCCTTTTGAGGATCACATTGGTTTGTTTGTCTACAAATATCTAGCTAATAGGATGCAGTTTGTCTCACCTAATATATTTTCATGCAATTTTCATGCTACTGTTAACATTATTAAGTTTGTAATTTTGGTTTTTATGCTTGGGCTGCATTATATCTTCAGTTCTCAAAAATGGACCCATGACTAAAATGTGGTTTACTGAAGCATAAAAAGTGATGAAAAGAGTAACATAAATAGTACAACCCAAAATAACATCATAAACAAAGAGCGAAGTGGTCTCTAGTGGTGAATATGGAATGAAAATCTCTATATGCTGGGACACATAAATCTTCAAGTGTCACGACTTCACATATGTGACAGGAAAAGAAAAGAGCAAATAGGAAGTACATTTATGAATATCTTAAAAAATTGAATTATATTTGACTGGAGATTAATTTACCACACTTCCCCAGTTCATTTTCCATTATAAACCCTTGTCAAACGGGCATAAATGTCTGGCAAGACTCTTTCTTGAAGGATTAATTGATGTGTTCCCTCTGCTTCCTTTTGAGGTTTCCAGCTTTTACCCTGAGCAATATTCCACTCTTCTGGACTGCATGAGTTAGGGAAATTGCCCATTTAAGAATAAAAAAATAAAAAATAAATAAAAAGTCTAATATCATACAGGAAGGAAAGAAAAGAGAAAAGAAGGTTGGGAGGAAATCAAGAGGGGAGCTAAGAGGAAGAAAAGAGAGGGCAGAGAAAAGAAGAAGGGCTTAAAAGCCCCCAATCTTATCTGAAGAATAGGCAGAAAATACCTTCATTTTTAGGCACCCGAACTGCGTGGATTCTGGCTGCATTGCTATTATTTCTGTTCCCCATGGAGAGGTCCACCAACTGATAAACAGCAGCCCTTTGATTTGAACATCCAGTTGCAATGAAGCTGTCCTACAACCTAAAGACTCTACCTTCATTTTGCCCACTCAAAAATGTCTCATTATATGTGACTAATCCACCATTCTATAGTCTGGGGTACAATCTACACTCCTCCAATGAGGGAAACTTATACCAACTCTCTGGTGGGGTGGTAATGGTGATGGGTTGAGGGACCTGGTAATAATAAGTTGGAAATTGTCATTTGATCTGTGGGATCTATTTTCATGCAATAAAATTGATCAATTTTGTTGGTAGACATACTGAAGAGACCAAAAGTTGGGGCAGCATTTATGGTTGCACTCTTTATAGCAAAAACAACTTAGAAAACTAGAGTCAACTGCAATATTAATGACAAATTTTATACTCAAAGAGAAAGCAGAAGAAGCTAGGGTCAGAAATCTTTCAAATGATATTTTAGGATGATGCATAATATTAATTATTAAAGGAGGAAGAATAATTATTATGTGGTAGATGCCTGCATATATTTTGCTAAACAGTAGAATGAAACCAACTGTGCAGACTATGAATAAATTCTTGGCTTACGCATTGTACAGATATGAGGATATGAGGGAATTATACTCGATGGCTTTTTATTATGTTTATCAGTGAGGAACTCATGCTATAGGATAAGAGATTTTTTTATTTGGTTACCATTTATTTTGTGACCTGGCATTTGTGGCTGTGGCCTTACAAGAGGGTTGGGAGAAAGAACAGGGGTTATTTTGTGAACCAGTTTGGGTATACTTTAGTACCAATGTACACATGATTTCACTGAAAGTAAGTATTTTGTGAACACTGATATGCTTTCTGACTTTGACTTCATGGATCAAAAAGTTGCAAAAATAGAATGAAACAAGATAAATACCTCAGGAAAAAAAAAATAGTGAAATGGAGATAAGTAATTTACCTGACAAAAAGTTCAAAGTAATGGTCAAAAAGGATGCTCACCAAACTGGAGAGGAAAATGTATAAACAGAGTGAGAACTTCAACAAAGAGATAGGAAATATAAGAAAGTACCAAATAAAAGTCACAGAGTTGAAGTAAAATTATTGAACTCAAAAATATACTAAAGATATTTAACAGCCAACCAGATGAAGCAGAAGAAAAGTTCAGTCAACTTGAAGACAAGGCAGTGGAACTCACCCAATCAGAACAGCAGAAATAAAAAAAGAATTAAAAAAGTGAAGATGGGGAGGAGGAGCAAGATGGCAGAGGAGTAGGAGACCTAAATTTCATCTGGTCCCAGGAATTCACCTAGTTAGGGATCAAACCATTATGAACACCTATGAACTCAACAGGAGATTGAAGAAAAGAATAGCAGCAACTCTCTGAACAGAAAAGTGACCACTTTCTGGAAGGTAGGACGTGCGGAGAAGTGAATCCGAGGTGATATTCGGGAGGATAGATGGTGGAGAGGGGGGCTCCGTCAGCTGCTACTGGCAGGGGATAGAGCAGCAGAGCACAAAATTGGAACTTTTAAAGAAGTTGGCTCTGCGGAGGGACGTCGCTGCAGTGACTAAGCTGGGGGTGGAACCCTCACTGGGACAGTGTAGTCTCAGGACCCTCAGAGTCACAGAAAGACCAGGGGTGCCTGAGTGCAGCAGAGCTCTCAGGTATTGGAGCAGGGAAGCCGGCTGCAGAGACGGAGCCCAGGAGTGGCCTCTCAGCTCCGGGTTGCCATAAACTGTGATCCACGGCACAGTGGGGCCCCTGCTCTTCCAGCAGGGACCCAACAAGTGGCAGATCCAGGGAGACTCCTCTTCCTCCCCCGGGAGGAGTGGCACAGGAGCACACCGCAGGGATCTGCTGGGTTTGGAGACTCCACACAGTGTCAGGTGCCAGAGATAGAAACACTCCATCACAGGCCGGTTGAGCACGGAGTGCGGCCGGAGACCGGGGAGACGGGAGTTTACAGAGCAATGAGAACAGCAGAACTCCAGCACTAAGGGAATACTGTACATAGAATTCATGGCTTTTTTCCGCATGATTCTATAGTCTTTCAGAGTTAATTTTTATTTTTTTTAACTTTCTTTTTCTTTTTTGTTTTTTTTTTTAATTTCTCTTTTTCCCTTTTTCATCCAACATCTTATCAATCCCTTCTTTAAAAATCTTTTTTATTTTTCATTTTTAGAGTCATATTCTATCCCTTCACAGTAGTTAACCTTATTTTTGGTATATATATGTAAGTTGTTCTCTCTTTAAAATTTTGAGATACAGTTTCTTCTAACAGACCAAAATATACCCTAAATCTCTAGTGCATGGCTTTGTTCTAGTCTCTTGCCTGATCACATTCTCTCCCCCCCTTTTTTTTTTAAATCCTCTTCTTTCTTTTTTCAACCAAATTCTTATCAATTCCTTTTATAAAATCTTTTATAATTTTTCATCCTTACAGTCATATTCCATCCCTTCATCATATTTACCCTTATTTTTGTACATATATAAGTTTTTCTTTCTTTAAAACTTTGGGAGGCACTTTCTTCTAACAGACCAAAATATGCCCCAAATCTAGTGTGTGGCACTGATCTATGGGCCAGCCTGATCATATTTGATCATATTCTGTTTTTTTCTTTTTCTTTTCTCTTTCTTTCCCAGCCAATTATATAAGCCAATTAATAACAAAAGAAAAGAAACACATCGACAACAATACAATAATAATGGGGGACTTTAACAACCCCCTCACTGAAATGGACAGATCATCTAAGCAAAAGATCAACAAGGAAATAAAGACTTTAAATGACACACTGGACCAAATGGACTTCACAGATCTATTCAGAACATTCCATCCCAAAGCAACAGAATACACATTCTTCTCTAGTGCCCATGGAACATTCTCCAGAATAGATCACATCCTAGGTCACAAATCAGGTCTCAACCAGTACCAAAAGATTGGGATCATTCCCTGCATATTTTCAGACCACAATGCTTTGAAACCAGAACTCAATCACAAGAGGAAAGTAGGAAAGAACTCAAATACATGGAGGCAAAAGAGCATCCTACTAAATAATGAATGGGCCAACCAGGAAATTAAAGAAGAATTAAAAAAATTCATGGAAACAAATGAAAATGAAAACACAACTGTTGAAAATCTTTGGGATGCAGCAAAGGCAGTCCTAAGAGGAAAGTATATAGCAATACAAGCCCTTCTCAAGAAACAAGAAAGGTCTCAAATACACAACCTAACCCTACACCTAAAGGAGCTGGAGAAAGAACAGCAAATAAAGCCTAAACCCAGCAGGAGAAGAGAAATTTTAAAGATCAGAGCAGAAATCAATGAAATAGAAACCAGAAGAACAGTAGAACAGATCAACGAAACTAGGAGCTTGTTCTTTGAAAGAATTAACAAGATTGATAAACCCCTGGCCAGACTTATCAAAAAGAAAAGAGAAATGACGCAAATAAATAAAATCATGAATGAAAGAGGAGAGTTCACAACCAACACCAAAGAAATACAAGCCCAGAAATGGACCCTCAACTCTATGGTCAACTAATCTTTGACAAAGCAGGAAAGAATGTCCAGTGGAAAAAAGACAGTCTCTTCAACAAATGGTGTTGAGAAAACTGGACAGCCACATGCAGAAGAATGAAACTGGACCATTTCATTACACTACACACAAAAATAGACTCAAAATGGTTGAAAGACCTAAATGTGAGGCAGGAGTCCATCAAAATCTTACAGGAGAACACAGGCAGCAACCTCTTCGACCTCAGCCACAGCAACTTCTTCCTAGAAACATCGCCAAAGGCAAGGGAAGCAAGGTCAAAAATGAACTATTGGGAATTCATCAAGGTAAGAAGCTTTTGCACAGCAAAAGAAACAGTCAACAAAACCAAAAGACAACTGACAGAATGGGAGAAGATATTTGCAAATGACATATCAGATAAAGGGCTAGTATCCCAAATCTATAAAGAACTTATCAAACTCAACACCAAAAGAACAAATGATGCAATCAAGAAATGGGCAGAAGACATGAACAGACATTTTTCCAAAGAAGACATCCAACTGGCCAACAGACTCATGAAAAAGTACTCAGCATCGTTCGGCATTGGGGAAATCCAAATCAAAACCTCAATGAGATACCACCTCACACCAGTCAGAATGGCTAACATTAACAAGTCAGTAAACGACAGATGTTGGCGGGGATGCAGAGAAAGGGGAACCCTCCTACACTGTTGGTGGGAATGCAAGCTGGTGCAGTCTGGACAACAGTATGGAGGTTCCTCAAAAAGTTGAAAATAGAGCTACCATATGACCCAGCAATTGCTCTACTGGTTATTTACCCCAAAGATACAAATGTAGTGATCTGAAGGGGTGTGTGCATGCTGATGTTTATAGCAGCGATGTCCACAATAGCCAAACTATGGAGAGCACCAAGATGTCCATCGACAGATGAATTGATAAAGAAGATGTGGTACATGTATACAGTGGAATATTATGCAGCCATCAAAAGGAATGAAATTATGCCATTTGCAACGACATGGATGGAACTGGGGGGTATTATGCTGAGCGAAATAAGTCAATCAGAGAAAGACGTATCATATGACCTCACTGATATGTGAAATTCTTAATCTCAGGAAACAAACTGAGGGTTGCTGGAGTGGAGGGGGGTGGGAGGGATGGGGTGGCTGGGTATGTGCTATGGTGAGCTCTGTGAATTTTGTAAGACTGTTGAATCACAGACCTGTACCTCTGAAACAAACAATACATTATATGTTAAAAAAAAAAAAAAGAAGAAGAAGATAGCAGGAAGGGAAAAATGAAGTGGGGGAAATTGGAGGGGGAGATGAACCATGAGAGACTATGGACTCTGAGAAACAAACTGAGGGTTCTAGAGGGGAGGGGGTGGGGGCATGGGTTAGCCTGGTGATGGGTATTAAAGAGGGCACGTATTGAATGGGGCACTGGGTGTTATACGCAATGAATCATAGAACACTACATCAAAAAGTAATGATGTAATGTATGGTGATTAACATAACATAATAAAAAAAAAAAAGTGAAGATGGTTTAAGGGACTTATACGACAGCACCAAAGGACTAACACTGGCATTATAGGGTTCATATAACAGAGAAAGGGGTAGATGACTTAATTGAAGAAATAATCAATGAAAACTTCCCTAACCTAGGGAAGGAAACAGATATGTAGATCCAGGAAGTCCAGAGAGTTCCAAATAAAATGAACCTAAAGACATTATAATCAAAAGACACTTAAAGTCATAATATTGAAAAGTCAAAAGTTAAGACAAGGAAAGAATCTTAAAAGCAGCAAGGGAATAATAACTTGTTAGGAACAAAGGAACAAGACTATCAGTAGATTTTTTAGCAAAAATTTTGGGGCCCAAAGTGCCCTCATGATATATTCAAGTGCTGAAAGAAAAAACTTTCAACCAAGAATACTCTAAATGTCGAAGTTATCACTCTGAATTGAAGGAAAGTTGAAGAGTTTTCAGGACAAAAAAAAGCTAACGGAGTTCATCACTATTCAAATTGAAAACAAAGAAGTAAAACTGTCACTATTTGCAGATGGCATGGTAATACACATAGAAAATCCTAAGGACTCCATTGAAAAACTGTTAAAACTAAAAAACAAACTTCATAAAATTGCAGGATATGTAGTCAATATACAAAAACAGCTTCATTTCTATACACTAATAATGAACTATCAGAAAGAGAAATTAAGAAAACTATCCATTTACAGTTGCATCAGAAAGAATGAAATGCCTGAAGATAAATAACCAAAGAGATAAAAGGCATGGACACTGAAAAATATAAGACATTAATGAAGGAAAGCGAAGAAGACAGAAATAAAAAGAAAGATATTCTCTGTTCATGATTGAAAGGCCTGCAGGACTGTCCTGCAATGTATTTCTTACTGGTATGTGAACAGAGAAATGCTAAAATTGAGAAGAAGAGTTTAGAATTCTTTGCAGTAATTGTATGGTAATTTGACAATGTACTGCATGTGAGCCTGAGATCAGTGGACTCACTTAACTGAGCAGGTTTAGACCAGTTTTGGTGAAGTTCATCTTATGAAGTAAGTTGATGTAGAGTGAGATGTTTATGTGTCATAGGATTACAGTTCAACATGTGGTACTTCAAAGTTTGTAAAGTATAACTCAAAATGGTATATAAATCAGAGAAAATGTATCATTTGTTTTTTAATGACATTATTTCTAGGTCATTTTCTTTTGTGTTTTAACTAGAACTGGCTTTAAACTTGTAGTTTAACAGTATTGTATTAGGTAAAATAAAGAAGTGATATTTACATTATTTATTTTCATTCCTAATGATGTAATGATGAAACATTCTTCACTGAACTACTTTGTGAAGACAATATAAAACTTTTCTAAATGTTGCAAAATGGTAGGGTAAAAACAAATCTGAGCCTAGGTAAAGAAAGGGTTTATTCAAAAGGACAATTGCAATAGAAGGAAGGGAGCAATTGTGGTAGGGTGAGGGAGGCTTTGACCATACGATCTGCAGTCTCCAACTTCAGGCAAAAAGGAATTTTCCCTTATAGAGATGAGAAACAAGGCAAGAAAGAACTAAGTGAGGAGGGGGGGAATGAATAGGAGGTGTGATCAGTTGATCAGACAATGTCTTCCACTGAGGTCAACTGACTCTTTTTTTTTTTAATTTTATTTTATTATGTTATGTTAATCACCATACATTACATCATTAGTTTTTGATGTAGTGCTCCATGATTCATTGTTTGCGTATAACACCCAGTGCTCCATTCAATACGTGCCCTCTTTAATACCCATCACCAGGCTCACCCATCCCCCCACCCCCTCCCCTCTAGAACCCTCAGTTTGTTCCTCAGAGTCCATAGTCTCTCATGGTTTGTCTCCCCCTCCGATTCTCCCCCCCTTCATTTTTCCCTTACTACTATCTTCTTCTTTTTTTTTAACATATAATGTATTATTTGTTTTAGAGGTACAGGTCTGTGATTCAACAGTCTTACACAATTCACAGCGCTCACATAGCACATACCCTCCCCAGTGTCTATCACCCAGCCACCGCATCCCTCAACTGATTCTTGATTCTCCAGAAAGTCTGTATGGAAGCATTGGTCCACATTCTGATGATGATGGCTTAGGCTGGGCATGACTCAAAGCTGGGTTCAGTGTGTTCTGAAGGGAGGAGAGAAACTTAAGTTTACATAAGTTAAGTTGGCTGGTATGTTGTGCAGATTGGTCAATGAATACAAATAGTTAAGCTAATCATGGATGAGACAAAGAATGGGAATTTAATCTGTGTCTAGCCTTGTCATAGGTAAACAGATTGGGGGACATCCTTGATTCTTATCCAAGTCATATGAGGAAGAATGTTTCTTTGCAGTAAGTTGCTTTACAGAGCACAAAAGAATCAAAGGTAATTTCTTTCTTTTTTTTTTAATTTTAATTTTATTTTTATTATGTTCAGTTAGCCAGCATATAGTACATGGTGCAGCCACTCTGGAAAACAGTATGGAGGTTCCTCAAAAAGTTGAAAATAGAGCTACCATAGGATCAAGGGTAATTTCTTAAGCATTACTGTTTTTTCAGGAGCACAGGGCTCAAGTAGAGTTTAACATTGTCAGTTTCCCCATTTGCTTAAGCCAAATGAATAGCATTCATCTCTGAACAACTCAGAGGTAATAAAACACCAAAGTGGGGGCAAAGCAGGTTCTAAGAATTAGGCTCCTGAGGACTGTTGTTGGCATTGTTTCTGTAAAATCACTTAAACTATTTGTTGAAAGATGGTGGCAAAGGTCAGTTGTGTTAGGTTTACACGTCTTAAAAGAGTGATGTCTGAATTAAAAAAAAAGAGAGAAATATGAATATAAAAGTTTGACTAACATAAAGAGCCAGAGTTGAACACTGGAATGTAACCAGTACAGTGAATTCCAAGAATTTGATGGGTAAAAATGGATGGATAAAAAAAAGTGATGCAGCACTGCTCATTCAATTTCTTGAAGCTTATAAGATGTCGATAGTCCTGGTGATGTTGGACAGTTCTCTCTCCTCTAAGAGCAGGCATGGCCTGCACATTTTATGAGACTTCCTTGATGACCCTAACAGCAGATTGGACAGGGAGAAACCTGTCCCATGCATGGTCTACTACAGTGATGAGCCCTTCAAGGTTACCAAGTCTTCAGAATTTAGCTCATAGTGCTTCTTCAGATGTTGAGAACAAAGGCCTGATATAAGGCTACTTAGAGTTCAGATAAGAATCTAGTTCGGCAAGTTTTAGCTCTTTGTGATACCAAGTTAGTAAGGAAGGAGAAAAATTGAAAACATAATTTGGGGATATAGCAAGATACTGAAGGAAACTGGAAGAATTGAAAATATTGTAAGGTTTGACAATGCATGCCGGACAAAAGGATTCAGTCCAAATTACATGGAGATAACAAAATTGGTTTTTCATATCCACCAGTTACTTAGAATTTGCAAAGTGGTACAAAAGAGCTCAAAAACTATTAACAGGACCGGATTATGATAACCTGCATATATATGCTATAGTTTTTCATTGAAACAGAATTTCTCTCTATAGTCCTCTTTCTTTTGATCAAAGATACTGTCAAATAAAGATTATTCTAGACCATAAGTTAAGGCTCCTCTCATTAGATTTGGCTTCATTATTTACATACTTATGGTAATAATGGTGATTTACCTTTACTGGCAGGAATTTTGAAATTTGCTTTGCTGAAATTTTTTGTAAGAAATCTTAGATCGAGGTTTTAAAATTCTGTTAAGGCAAGGAAGCCAAACAAATGACTGCACGTTTCACCTACAGTACCTATAGGTTTGTGAATTTCCCTCTTCTAGAGGGAAATATTCTAAAAGTTTTCTTTCCCTGCAAGGAAAGTCTTTTCATTACTCACCTGTAGGGCTGGGAACTCTGTATGCTAGTTACCTCACCAGTTTTCCTAATAGGTTTTGTGATAATTAGCTCCATAAAGGTAACTTTAAGTCCTTAAATCAAAGTGTCTAGTCACATCTGATTGGAAAGCATCATTCTCCAATATGACATTTCAGTCAAGGCCTTAGTTTATTAGCAATGTTTCCAGTTATGTCCTGTTAACAATGGAAACATTCTTATCAAAGCTAAGCAAAATAAAATAAGAATATTTAATTAATAAAAGTTTCCAAAATGACAATATTTAATTAATATTAGAATAGGAATATTTAATTAATAAGTTTCCAAAATGTGGAAAGATGAGGTAGAAAGAGAAGGGCATATGTTTCATGTCTATTTACACAAGTACAGTCTACTAAATTTTTAGGAGTTAGAGGGAGCATGAGAGAAAA
Organism: Halichoerus grypus; assembly: GCF_964656455.1. Classification (NCBI taxonomy): domain Eukaryota; kingdom Metazoa; phylum Chordata; class Mammalia; order Carnivora; family Phocidae; genus Halichoerus; species Halichoerus grypus. The sequence goes on from NC_135714.1 coordinate 49,725,124, forward strand.
CAGAAAGGGTTTCTTTGTATCTGGAAGATAGGGTATTAAATTATCAGCAGTATTCCAAGCAAAACCCATAATAATCCTTTATCAGTTCATTCAGTCCTGTGTAATTAATTTCGTTCTAATCGATTTAGGGTTAACAGTCTCATGAACCCATCTGCTTCTACACTAGAGTTTTGGAAATCCTGACTCAGTCTAATAATATAATCTCAAATTTATTTAGGCAATGCCATCTGAAACCTATGCTCAAGGGTACCTGGCATAGTCATTTTCTAAGATAGTCTTTTTTTTTTTTTTTAAGGAAAATCATTCTGGTCTATAGTTGATTTGCAAGTACTTTCCGGGAAGCATGAGAGTAAGAAAAAACTATGTGTAGAGTATGCAAAACTTCAAAATAGTTGTGATTAAATTACTTTTGATAATTTTCAAAAGTGAAAGATCTAATGAAATCTCATTTAAAAATAATGCAACTGACAAGGAAATTTGTTTTGTGGCATGCAAAACAAAGTTGATTAAAAATCATAGTGAGAAGAGATTTTAAAAGTATACATAAAGTGTAACATGATTGAATCTTAGCACAAAAGTGAGAAAACCTTTTTTTTTAAAGATTTTATTTATTTGAGAGAGAGCGAGAGCATGAACAGAAGCGGGGAGGGAGGGGCAGAAGAAGAGGGAGAAACACACTCCTTGCTGAGTAGGGAGTACAATGTGGGGCTCAGTCCCAGGACCCTGAGATCATGACCTGAGCTGAAGGCAGATGCCCAACTGACTGAGCCACCCAGGTGCCCCAAGAACCTTATTGTCTTAAGTAATTAAGTCCATGGTAAAGTCAAAAGAAAACACAAGAAACAATTCTGATATGACAGAACTTTTGGCTTCTAGGCAGGTTATTCAGAAGGTTAATACACCTCTTATAACCTCTTACTAAGAGCAGACCAATAATTCGAGAAATTTTGTCATTTTAACAGAGAAAACCAGATTCTAGTTTTGCATCATTATACAGTTGACCCTGAAAAATATGGAGGTGAGGGGGTGCTGATCCCCAATGAAGTTGAAAATCCCCTTTTGACTCCCTTAAAACTTATGACTGATAGCCTACTGTCGACCAGAAGCCTTACTGATATATTTTTTTTGTTATTTTTTATGTTATATGTATTATGTACTGTATTTTTACAATAAAGTAAGCTAGAGAAAAGAAAATGTTATTATAAGAAAATCTTAAGGGAGAGAAAATACATTTATGGTACTCTACTGTATTTACTGAAAAAAAATTTGCATATAAGTGGATCCCTGCAGTTCAAACTCATGTTGTTCAAGGGTCAACCATAACATTTTATACAAAAGCCCCTTACAAAAATGTCTTATAAATAAACCCATCAGAGCTTTGATAGCTTTGAGCAGAACAAATAAAATTGTTTTTTCTGTGGAACTTTACAATTTTCTATACCCATTCAAGTTTTGTCTTCCACTTTCCCCTTTCTCATATGGAACAACTAATTATTTTACATTGGAACAGAACTACTCTCTCTTCTTTTAGCAAAAATATTTCCTGCATACCTTATATGGAAAACTATTTTTCTCTGCCACTATTTCTCTTAGTAGAACCTCATTAACATATAGTGATTATAAATTTTAAATACATTAACTTCTATTTCACAGAGAAAAGTATAAAGTATATAATTGTGAATGTCTTAGGCCGGGGTTTTGTTGTAGAGCTTAGGAATATACATCTTCTCACTTTTATAACCATATATGTCCTTGTAATATAATTTGTCAATGTGGCCAAAAATGAATACATTCATTAACAGACCCAAATACATACAGCTTTAAGATTAGGCTTAGTAATTTATATTTCAGTATTTTATCTTAGAAATGATTTAGGTAATTAAACAATAGTCCTTAATTAACCAAATTTAACATAAGTTGAAGATTTTAAGTTACAAAAATCTTGGAGATTATGCCTTCACACTGACATATCAAAAAACATAATTATTGTTGAAATAAAGTTTGTTAGAATGATTCAATTTGATTAATCATAAATTTACATTTTCATAATCTTAAACATCTAGTAGATACAATGCAGGTTTATTTAGTCAGTAACGTGTAAGTTTAGGAAGAACTTACCCAAATAAAAAAAAAAGAAAAAGATTGACTTAACCTCAATTTCTGGCTATTTTAAGAATATTCTATTTGTGTAAGCCCTTATTTGTCTCTAAGCCAATTAGAATAGAGCTCCTTTAAGTCATTTTATAATTTAACTTGGTAATTGCCTAGAGGCAGGGAAATATTACACATACATACTATGTCAGTCTGCTTGGGCAGGCAAAATGAAATACTCTTTGTGGCTCTTTTCAGAGACAGCCTGGTGCTGAAACCAAGGTAGCGATTCACTCTCTGAGATCAAGGAGGAATCAGCCTTGTCCTCTGGGTTTGTGTTGGGAGTGGCAGCCCCGATGATCTCTGAATTGCCTTTGGAGCCAATTTCCCTTTTTCTTGAAGAATGATACATGTATATTCACAGCTGGATAAATTTATGGTCCTGTCCTGTAGAATCCCAGAAATCTGACAGCCTTCGTTCACTCTGTTCTGTTTTCTCTGTCCCCTGTAGTTCTAGCTGGCACTATTTCTGCTTATGTAATCCCATCTCTGGCTCTGGTCTGTTGAGATGGCTGAAACCGATTAAATCCATGAATTGCACCCATGATTTCTTTATCAAATGATTGTACAGCCGCACTCTTAGTGTTCTCCTCAGAACTTGTTTCCTTGTTTTTTGTAATATGGATAGGCTGAAAATTTTCCAAATCTTCAGTTCTGGTTCCTTTTTGCTTAAGTTACTTCAAGTTATCGTTCCTCTTGCAAGTTATGTAAGTGGTAAGGAAAAGCAAGCTTCTCCTTCAAAACTTTGCTTAGAAATTTCCTTAGCCAAATATCCAAATTCTACCTTCCCCAAAACACGAGAACACAGCCAAGTTCTTTGCCACTTTATAACAATGATCACCTTTCCTTCAGTTTCCATTAACCTGTTCCTCATTTGCATCTGAAACTTCACAAAAATTACCTTTAATGTCCATGTTTCTATTAACAGTCCCTTCAAGATGATCTGGGCTATTTCTAGGAAGCACCTCAAAACTCTTCTGGCATCTATGCATCACTCAGTTCTGAAACTACTTCCACATATTTAGGCATTCATTATAGCAGTGCCCCACTTCCCAGTACCAAAATTTGTATATTAGTCTGTTGGGGCTGGCATAGCAAAATATCACAGACTGATGGCTTAAATAATAGAAATTTATTTTCTCACTGTTCTGGATAGTTTAAAACCAAGGTGCCAGCATGATCAGGTGCTGGCGAGAGCTCTCTTTCTGGCTTGCAAATTGCTGCCTCTCACATGGCCTTTCTTCTGTGTGTGCAGGGGGTAGTGGAGAAGAGAGAGAGAGTGTGAGTGACAGAGACAGAGAGAGAGAGAGAGATCATTTCAGTGTCTCTTTTTCTTATAAGGATACCAGCTCTATGAGAACTCCTTCCTTATGACTTCCCTTAACCATAATTACCTCTCTAAAGACCCTATGTCCAAATATAGTCACATTGGGGGTTAGAGCTTTAATATATGAATGGGTGGGGGGATTCAGTTTGCAGCACATTCATACATATGTATGCATACATATATAGACAGACAGACCCAAATACAGAGATTATAGGTCCAGTTCTAAAATTTTACATATGAAGGTGCCTGGGTGGCTCAGTAATTAAGTGTCTGCCTTGGGCTCAGGTCATGATCCCAGGATCCTGGGCTCGAGTCCCACATTGGGCTCCCTGCTCAGTGGGGAGCTTGTTTCTCCCTCTCCCACTCCCCCTGCTTGTGTTCCTGCTCTTGCTATCTCTCTCTCTGTCAAAATAAATAAATAAAATCTTAAAAAAAATAAAATTTTACCTATGAGTCAGACATAACCACAGAAATACAAAACTCACTGGTTTATAGGAAAGGTCTTGCTCTCATCTTTGCTCCACTTGTATATCATTATCAGAACTGTGCTTCAGGCTGATGGGACAATTGAGGTTACCTGCTCAATATAAGACTTGAAGAATACCCACAAATGTTTGTGGGGGAGACTTTTAAATTTTCTAAGTAATCTCTATACCCCACATGGGGCTCTAACTCACAACCATGAGATCCAGAGTTGTATGTTCTACTGACTGAAACAGCCAGGCACCCCCTTTTAATTTTTTTTTTTTTTTAATATGGTGAGTAATCTTGTTTAGTCTGTAGGTTAAATTTTGGACAAGGGACTAAATAGAGAGCAAGTGGCCATCTGGGTGTTTCCAAACCTGTATGAGTGACATAAAACTAGCCTGCTTTTTACTAGTTAGCTTTTTCTGTCTCAAGTGGTTGCTTTGGGGGTTCCTGAGCCCCTCCAGAGGTCACAGTAAAGGGGAGGAGCATCAAAAGCTGGAGTGTAGAGTGGCTGTAGGGGTTGAAGGGCCAGGGTGGGAGGGGAAGGTCTGGCAGAGATGGATAGAGGGGTGGAAATTGGAGATATTGAGGCGGGGTAGGGGGAGGGTGGGCAGATAAGGATTCACTGGAGCTGAAGGGAAGATCAAAGGCAGCAAAAAGGAAAAAAGATAAGGGGTGGGTGATTGGTGTGGGAAGTTATAAATGGTCCAGTTGGGGCAGTCCCAAATTTCCAAAACATTTAGAACATTGAAATTTTAAATGGTTCTATAGTGATATTTTACCTTTTCTCAAGATACTGAACTGAAGAGTGCCTCTTATGGATTAAATGTTTGCGCATATCCCAAATTCATATGTTGAAGCCCTAACCCTCAGTGCAATGGTATTTGAAGATAGGGCTTTAGGAAGGAATGAAGGTTATATGAAGACATGAGGGCAGGGTCCTCCTGATGGGATTAGTGCCTTTCTAAGAAGAGATACCAGAAAGCTTTTCTCTCTGAGAAAAGCCATGTGAATACATAGCAAGAAAGCAGCCATCCGCAAAGCAAGGTCACTAGAACCCAACCATGCTGATACTATGATTTCAGACTTCCAGCTTCCAGAATTGTGAGAAAGTAAATTTCTGTTGTTTAAGCTTGCCAGTCTATGGTATTTTGTTATGACAGCCAGAGCAAACTAAGACAGTGACATATGGGAAAACATGTAGTCAATGGGAGAAGAGGAGGCAGGAGACTAATAGAGTGAAAGTTACTCATAGGAATAGATAATTAAACCAGAGATACAACCTTAAGTGAGCTGAGAAAGAGGCCCACTTGATTAATTCTTTCGCACAATCCCCAAAGAACCAAGGAAATTCTTCTATGTATTACCAAGTTGAGGAGCTAAGGAAATTCCCTCACACAATCCCTGACTTGAGGAGCTAAGGAAAGATAGAAAGGGCCTCACAGAAAGCCAAAAAAATTGTCTGTGCATGAAAGAACCAAAGTAACTCTTTACCATGTTACAACAGACAGTTGTCCAGAACAATGCATGGGGAATTGAGACTCACCACTGTGGTGAGTTCCCCAGCTGAGAAAGGACACAAAAGACCAGAGAAGTTGGAGTGAATTCAGGTGAAGACAGGAGGTTCTCAGGGTGGGCAGGACTCCATCTCAGTCCCAGCACCCAAAAACTTTCAAATGAAAACAAATCAAGACCTACATATGGAGAGATTTTATTTGAAAAGACGATTGAAATAGGGAGATGTAGACTATTGCATTAGGGAGAGCTCTCCAACCATTAAGATCTACAAGTATCTCAAAGGTCAGGCCAAAAGGAATTTTTTGGAGGGGATGTGGGTTGAGCAGGTGTTGTGATCAGACATTTGATCAGGGAACTAATTTTCCTATGGTCAGCTGATTCTTGGGAGGGTCTTCTGTGGAGGTTGTTTCACATTCTGATGATGGTCTTAGAGTGGATAAAATTCAGGGTCTTGGAAGTAGGAGAGAAACCTAACTAAAGTTTGGTCATGTTGGAAGGTCTTTTGTCCAGATTGGTCAGTGGATACAAATAGTTCAGCTAGTCAAGTATAAGACAAAGAATGAAAATTTGTAGGATCTGTGTCTGGCCTTGAGATAGGTAAGCAAGAGACATTCTTGAGTCTTATCTAAGTCCTATATGAGTAAATGTGGTTCTTTTCAGTAAGCCATTTCTCAGAACCCAATTGGGTGAGTGTGTGTGTGTGTGTGTGTGTGTGTGTCTGTGTTTGTGTATGTTGGGGGTCAGTTCTTAGCCGTTGCTGTTTCCAGGAGCACACTGCCTATGTTAGGATCCACTTTGTTAGTTACAAACCAAATGATGGCAATGGAAGTATCCCAAAGAGTTACTAATTTTACTTAGAAACATAATATCTTGTGTACCAAGTTTGATTTTATAGCCATAATTGAAGAGGAATGTTAAAACTAGTGTCTTATTTATATGATCATGACATGACTAATGAAGCAATAAAACCATCAAAATCTTAGCAGAAATTATGAACAAATAAAAAAAAAAATTCAGGGGCGCCTGGGTGGCTCAGTTGTTAAGCGTCTGCCTTAGGCTCAGGTCATGATCCCGGGGTCCTGGGATCGAGCCCCGCATCGGTTTCCCTGCTCCGCGGGAAGCCTGCTTCTCCCTCTCCCACTCCCCCTGCTTGTGTTCCCTCTCTCGCTGTGTCTCTCTCTGTCAAATAAATAAAATCTTTAAAAAAAAAAAAAAATTCAAACCCCCCCTAAAATTACTTGAAAGAAGGTATATCAAATTAAAGGCTGATAGATGTTTCATAGTTTACCTATGAACATTAATGCTTCAAATTGTAATAAAGTAACAGTTAGCCAAGACTAAAATATACAATTGCCATGTTGTTATGTTTGCTTAGAAATACTGGGTGAGGGGTGCCTGGGTGGCTCAGTCGTTACGTGCCTGCCTTTGGCTCAGGTCATGATCCCAGGGTCCTGGGATCGAGCCCCACATTGGGCTCCCTGCTCGGCGGGAAGCCTGCTTCTCCCTCTCCCACTCCCCCTACTTGTGTTCCCTCTCTCGCTGTCTCTCTCTCTGTCAAATAAATAAAATCTTAAAAAAAAAATAAAGAAATACTCGGTGAATTTGTAGTAGAAAAAGTCGTGAAAATGCTACTTTCCACTGATACCTTAATGACATATTCCAGAACAGGCTAATGATAAGGAGGACCATCTTAGAGAACAAACTATTAAAGTATCTTTCATTGCAACTTGGCAAATGCCCAGATATGGCTAACATGACCATTTAAAACATTGAACGTAGTAGTGATGGGAAGGAAGAATAAGTTTTTTCAGCTTAATTGATGGAAACACAATTAACTTTTAAAATATTTTATAAAAATATAGACCATTACATTGTTTAAAAATTGTTTCTATAGGAGTGTGTTCTGAAGAAACAGTTGTGATATCAGAAGAGCCTTCTGAAGTCCTTACGTAAATTGAAGAGTGAGCTTGTGCCAAATGTAAATTGATACCTTGCTTCCTTTATGGAGAAAGACTTGCTGTGGAAAAAAAAAAAAAAACCTAGTGACTTAGTAATATTTATTAATTACAAAAGGCTAAAATATTAAAGTTGAAATTATTAAGTGATAATACAGAAGCTGATCGTAAACAACAATTAATGCATGTTAGAAATCAAACATTCTTTTCAAAATGTTTGAATTACTGAACCAACATTAAAACATTAAATTTTTGCACACAAAGGATGAATGCAACATAGCTTTCAAAGACAGAGAAGACCAAAAAACAAAAACAAAAGTTAGAAATCTAGAAGAACTATTTCCACAAATTCTTTAACATGTTTCTTAATTTAAGAATGATGATAAGAGGATGTTGATATTACATATCTGTAAAAAGTTATCACTGAAAAACTTAAGAATTTTACAGAAAATTTTGATTTGAGCTTTCCAACAGAATAAAATTCAAATAGGATATCTATGAATCTACAATTCTTTTCTTTAATCATAAAGTGATTTAATTTTAATCATAATTTTACAGAATAAATTGTTGGAATTGCTACTGATCAGTAATTGAAGATGAATTTTGAAAAGCAGCTTAACTTCCTTCATTTGCATAAAAGTTAAAAATAAACATTCAGAGATTGAAATGATTTTAAATTTCATCTTGCATTCAATTCAACAAACCCCTTGGAGAGTGGCCTCTCTACTCATATTATTAAAACAAAATATAAACACCATGTAAATATACATTATCCCATGCAAGTACCACTGCCATCAATCTTGCCTAGATTAAATAAGCTAACAAGCAAGAAGAAAACTCATTCATCCTGTTATACGTACTGATATATGTGTAATTTATCAAAATTTTTGGAAAGAGGTTTAACATGGAAAACAGCCATTTTGCTTATAAGTTTTCATTAAAGTACAGTTTGAAATGACAGACAGGTAAGAATGTGTCTTTTTATACATTACCACTTTTGAACAGTCAATGGACCACATGCATGATTTTTAAATTCTTCTTCCCTAAGTATGGAGAATTTGGTCTTTCTTACTTATATTTTCATGTTATTTTTTTCTAGCAATTTATTGTTATATTTTACAAGGCTCTCTAACCATGACTGATTATTAATTAAAAAATGATAAGAAGTCCTTCATTAAATATAGCTTTAAAAAGCACTGTTCTAAAGCATTCTCGGATATTCTATTCTAATTCTGGACTGCTGCCCTTTAACCCCCACTCCCATCAACTTCTATGAATTAAAAGCTAACATCTAATGTTGCAACCCAGGTTATTTTAGCCTCTTTTAGTGAACTAAAAACTACTCCCAACTTAAATTCACTTCTGATAACTTGCCCATTCCCTTCATTATGTTGAGATATGACATACTTAACTACTTGTTTTCTCTCACAGACGAGCTTCAAAAGGTAGGCAAAAGTACACAGGTTTGAAAGTGACAAGGAATACAGGTTTCATAAAATATACCTAAAAATGTTTATGTTTGTCTTTTGGAAATATTTTCAAGACTTCAAAATATGGAAGTCATAGTAATCAAAAAATATCTACTTTCTGTTATATACCAGGCATATATGTTTTCTTCAATGCACTCACAAAGAATATGACCAAAGACAGTAAATATTATACAAATTCTAACAAATATTATAACAAAGAATTATAAGATGTTTTTGATTATAAAAATAATTACAGGGTATCTTGTGGAATATATAATAGGGGACTATTTAGGATGAATAATGGCCCCCCAAAGACATCCACATCCTAATCCCCAGAACCTATAAATGTTACTTTTTTTGATAAAATGGACTTTGTAAGAAGTGACTAAGTTAAGAACCTTGAGATGGCTCCCCATTCATTATCCTGGATTATCCTGGTAGGTCCTGTGTAATCACAAGAGCCCTTATAAGAGGAGATCAGAGTTACTCATAGGAGATATGACTATGGAAGCAAGAGATTGAAATAAAGGGAGGAAGAAACCATTAGCCGAGAAATTCAGGAGGCACTAGAAGCCAGAAAAAACAAGGAAATCAAATCATTCTCTAGAGCCTCCAGCAGGAACCAGCCCTGCCAATGTTTTGACTTTAGCCCATTCAAAATAATTTTGGACTTCTGATTTCCAGAACAATAAGATAGAGTATATGTTGTTTTAAGCCACTAAGTGAACAATGATAAATAGAAAACTGATACAGAGACCTAATATTTGGAGGAGAGAAGCAGAGAAGGTTTTCTATATAAAATGATATTTAATCTGAGGCATAAGAAAAAGCAGAAATTAGCTGGGTGAAGAGGAGCAAGAATTTCCAGGTATTTGAGGCAAGAAAGAACATGAAGGGTTACTTATTGTATCTGTAACAGATTGTATATACTTAGTGACTTAAAACAACACAAATTTATCACGTAACAATTCTGGAGGTCAAAAGTCCAAAATCAGTCTTACTAAGCTAAAATCAAGGTGTTGACAAGGCTGTGTTCCTTCTGGAGAATTTAGAGGAAAATCTATTTCTTTGCCTTTTCAGCTTCTAGAGGTTGCCTGTATCATTTCTTGGCTTGTGGCCCCCTCCTAGTCAGCAACAATATCACCCCAAACTCTTCTCTGACTTCCCTGCCTCCCAGTTTTACTTATAAGGCCCCTTGTGCTTACATTGGGTCTCCTGGGATTATGCAGGATTACCTCCCCATCTCAAAATCCTTAACTAAGTCATATTTGTAAAGTCCTTTTTACCATGTAAAATAATATATTCACAGGTTTCAGGGATTAGGATGTGGGTACTTTAGGAGTGTGTGTGTGTGGTGAGGGGATTATTCTGACTACCACAGTGAGTTTAAGAAATGGAAATGATAGTAATGACTAGAGAACAATAATCAGAGGAAAGAGTAGTATGATACCGTCTTAAAAGATAGGTAGCAATGAAGGGCATCTTAAACTATGTTAAAGGTTTCAAATTTTACCCCAAAGAAAGGCCATGTAAACCATAATATAAGAGGAGAAACTAGATAAGGGGCAAATTGGGAGTGGGGAAATCTTGGATCTAATTGAAGAAATACAGTGTTTTGGTATCACAGATCCCTTCAGGTGAAGATCATCGTTTTCATAGTTTAAGAGCACAGGTAGGAGGACTAGACAGGGGATGATATATTTGTGATTCCTAGACATCAACACATTCAAACCAATGGAGTGGAGGATATTGCTCAACATAAACTGGGCAAAGAATTGAGCAATTCCAATATTTAATGCAGTAGGAGAAGGTAGTATGAAGGTGATAAAATACTGTTTTAGGAAAAGGTAGAAAGAAGCCTGGAGGCTGACGTGTCATGGGAACTAAGAGATGAGTGTATTTTAAAAATGATGTTTTCAGCTGTGATGAAAGTTGTTAAGAGTTTAATGAATAAAGACCAAAGAAGTCCACTGGGGATTTTGTTAATGTCAAATCTCTTGGCAAACTTAAAAACTGTAACTTCTGTGGAGTTAATCAGGGCAAACGTTGTCAGATTTTAGTGAATTGAGGAAGTGAAATCCCCAATTATTGACAAGTCTGTTCTAAAGTGTGAGTGTGAAGAGTAAAGAGATGGTGGAGTTAATTGGACTTTGGTGTGTACTCTGGGGACTTTAAAAAAAAAAAATTATTTATTTATTTGACACAGAGGGAGAGCACAAGCAGGGGGAGCGGCAGAGGGAGAGGGAGAAGCAGGCTCCCTGCAGAGCAAGGAGCCTGATGCAGGGCTCAATCCTAGGACTTGATATCATGACCTGAGTTGAAGGCAGATGCTTAACTGACTGAGCCACCCAGGCGCCCCTCCCCCACTTTTTTTTTTTTTTTTTTAATGATAGAAGAAACTATATCATGTTTCATGCAGACGCAAAGTGCAGGATAGAAATACAGAAGTGAGGAAAGGCACAATAGTTTAATATTCCTAAGACCTTGCTCACAAAGGTGCTGCCCAGCTTCAAGGAGAGACTTTTGACCAAGGATAATGCAGGATTTAACCACAACTTATGAAATTTTCTCATTTTAAAGGCCTGTTTCTTGTCCAATCTCCAACCAAGTCAAGATGTTACATTTATTTTTCTTTTGAAAATAATTTCTACAATTCTTTTTATTTTTTATTTTAAAAAGGTATCCTTTTTCTCTTAGTTTTTAATTCATGTTGTTATGCCTTGATTGCATGATTACATTTGTGCCTTGATTGCATTTTGTATTTATAAATTCTCATTTAATCTATGTATCTCAAACCTTCAACTCTTTTCCTTTTATAAAGTTACCTTGTGCTTCTCATCTTTATTTTTTCCTGTATTTTTTTTTACTTCTATCTTGTGTTTACCCTGTGGGAATTTTAATTTTCTTTCAATATATCACCATTTTTTGTTGTTTTTTTCAACCTGATCTTAAAATTAAACCCTCTTTGAATTACTCTTTTTTCTAAAAATCTACTTGTCTATTTCAATTTTTAATGTAAAATGTTTTTATTTTTAATTATTATTATTATTTTTTTTTAAGGAATTTTAGATTGAACTTTTTTTTTTTTTTAAAGATTTTATTTATTTATTTGACAGAGAGAGAGACAGCGAGAGAGGGAACACAAGCAGGGGGAGTGGGAGAGGGAGAAGCAGGCTTCCCGCGGAGCAGGGAGCCCGATGCGGGGCTCGATCCCAGGACCCTGGGATCATGACCTGAGCGGAAGGCAGACGCTTAACGACTGAGCCACCCAGGCGCCCCTATTTTTAATTATTATTAATAAATATGATAGAGCTCTTTCCCATACAAAGGAGACTTTGTTGGTTTTTTTCCCCATTGTTTGACACTGATGCAAACCACTCCTATTTTTTCCAGTGGATCTCTTTATCCATTTAATAATGACTCTTACAAACAACAACATCAACAACAACAAAAACAAAACAAAAATTATAGCAGATTAAGAATAACGGGTTAATTCCTACCTAAAAATTCTTTCTTGGCAGGTTAAATATTTGATATACTGAAATGTTTTTTTCTAGATATTCACAGCATGTAGTAGTTAAAATAGAGATTTGTGGTTTAAAATCCATTGTTTCTGACATACTAAAGCACTGAATTTAAAGCAAACTGACACAGCATATCACAGGAGTAGTGATCATTCTGATAGACTCTTATACAAATAGACATGTAAAGATAGCTAGCTCAATGCTACTACATAAATAATATTCCTTTCTGGTGCTTTAAACTTCTGTACAATGATGTTCTTTTTTTTTTTTTTTTTTTTTTTTTAGAGATTGGGGTGGGGAGAGGGAGACAATCTCACAACCCTAACGTCATGACCTGAGCCGAATGTACTGATATTCTTACAAAAGGATTAGGCCCATACCACTATGCTATTTTGCTTTTGTCTTGCTTTTATCATTTAATATTGTGCTGTGAGCATTTTGACATTTAAAATATTTTTAAATCAATGATATTTCATCATATGGATGGTCTGTAGTTTAAACATTTTCATATTATAGGACCCTTACATTGTTTCAAAATCTTGCAAATGGACTTTTTCTGATTATTACCTTCAGATACATACCAAAAAAATGAACTTATTGGATGAAAGGATATAACCATTTTTAAAGCTCTTGCTACTTATTGGCAAAATGAATTACCACACTATGTAATGAATGTATGGCTGTTTTGTTTCAACTATACCACTATCAATTAGCCTCCGGTTCTGCTCGCTGGGATTTGCTTCCCAGTCCATTGTTCCAGGAAAGGGCTGCAGAATGGGGGCAAATTTACCTTGTATACAAAGCTCCTGTGTATTCTGTGTAGTCACTCTAGCTCATGGATGGTGGGTCACCCTTTAGAATTAGGTTTACCTTATTACCTGGTAACCTCAACTCCTTGACGAGTTAAAAAAAAATGTTATAGATTATCCAGACTTTTCCCCGTGTTCAGCTTGGAATGACATTCTGCTGCAGATTTACACATCATAAGTGTTAGTAGAACTCTTTCTAATTGTATCTTGAATTATTCTTCTATCTAATATTTCCGGTACATTCTTCAGAAGCACTTCTACTTTTATATCAGATTTCCATTCTCTGTCTTTCATAGTCCTTATATTCTTCTCCTTGTTTATTTCCTCTGTTATCTATTCTAGATCCCTGATGATGATTTCCTGTCAAATTTTCTTATTGCCTCAATAGGTATTTTAAAAAATTTAATTACAATTCTTCCTCAAGACAAATAGCTAGGTTTTTAGTCCAGAGAATCGCATCTCACATGCTTTTTGAAAATTTTTGGTATTACTCTGCCTGCTTGCTGCTTTTCTTTATAAAAGTCAGATCTTGTAGCCTGTTGAGGAAAATGAAGAAGGTTTTCTAACATTTCTTAAGGTTGCCCTATAGAATTTTTTCCTTATATAAATACTTTTGGTTTGAATTTCAGGTTGACATTCTTTTTATTCTGTAAGATATTTTTTTTTCAGTGTCCTCAAATTTTGTTTATTTTCAGAGTAATCTTTGTTTAGAACTGACATTTGCACACAGGAAGCATGTATGTGGTCTGGAGCCTTGCTAAGTGTGCTTTGCAATCTTGGTAGATTTGTAATGTCCTTGAGATGATTAGAAGGCAAATTGCATTGTACAAATTCTAGCATAATTTCTAGCAAGATTCCTATAATAGTTAGGAAATGGGTATGAAGTATTCTATAATACCAAAAATCATCCACTCTGATAAATACAAATCTGTTGCCTTTGATCGAGAAATTGATTGTGAACTGGAGCCATTTCTTACCTACTTTCAAGAACAGCCAGTTTGCTTTGTTTCATTGCTGCAAACATGGTTTAATTACTTGGGTTTGCCAGTATAGCTCCATGGCTTTTGTACTTAAAGTTCCTCTTTATTCTCAGCAATAAGTTTAGTGACTTGGTTTTAACATTATTATGTAAAAGTGTATTCTTTTCTTCATTTATGGGCATCTAGGGGAAAGTTGAAAAGGTTGAGTCAGAGATAACCAGTCAGGCCATTTTTAAACTAAAACCTAACATAAAGTTTTCAGACAATGACACATATTCTATGGTCATGATATTAATGCTAAAGTTGGTGATTTTTGATAAAGTAAATAAACAGCTGTTTGTTACTGATATGGTATAAGAGGTATGTGGTGCCTAATCATTAAACTGCATCTGTGGCTTAATCAATTATTGTCATATATTTTATTGAGTGCCTAGCAGGCAGCCTGAGCTATCAGAGCTCCACGATGGCATCACCCTATGAATATCAGAGCTTCGAAAGTTGACAAAGCATTGTTAAAGCAGCCCTATTTAAATTTCTTTCAGGCTCTTGCCTAGTTAGATAAAATATAACTTTTGTCAATTTTAATCTATGTGAAGAAAGAACATCTAAATTAAAATCAGACAAAAATGGTACACTCCTTTCCCTTTCAGTTTTTCTCCCAATTTAACAGATACTTCACCCTCTAAGTCTGGAAGATAGATAGCATAGTCCTGTGCTGTGATGCGTAGGTTCTCTGTTCTGCATTTCTATGGACAGCCCAACTGTGTCTGTGTTCTTTGATTTCTGGTTAGAATTTGCTAGAGACAGCAATGGGGTGCTGAAATCCTGGTGAAAAGAAGTCCTGGAAAATGATAAACAATTTAGATTCTTAATCATAAACTAGAGCAACTTGGTAGATATGGGAGCTCCCAGAATGAACCATACCTCTCATGTCAAAAACCTCATCCATTTTAGAGTTTGAGGCTAGTGAAGTGGGATTGGAAACTAAGAATGGTTAAGCAAATAGCTTGTCCCAAATGTATTAGATATTAGTACTTGTACATCTACTCCCCCTATTTCCCAACCTTTCAAATATGATTAATCTGGGACTTGGAGATTTTAATAACTTATATTACCAAAACTATCAGCGTTGGTAGACTCACATTTTGCACTTAGGTCTTTATGGGTACAAATCTTGTACTCTCTTTCCTCTTATATTCTGCCTATAATATGTAGGATATAATTTAGGTTTTGGAGTTATAAAGAACTAATTTGACTCTTCAAAGTTTAGTGTATAGCCAAGGAATTCAGATATATCAATTTAAACAACAAAGTTGTATAAAAGATAGCCATGTGAAAGGAGTCATTTCAACAAGGAAAAACACGGGATAGAATTTTCATGTGTGGGGCAATTGGGTCTATCTTTGTGATTTGGCAGAAAGCAATTAAGATAGGTAGTATCAGGCTGGCCTAAGTCTCAAGAGTGGGTTCAGACACTAAGAAACAAGAAAAATATTTATAATTATCGTTATAGATCAAAACAGAAGCAAATAATATCGTAGTCTTATTAGGACTGAGGAAAAATGAACAGTATTTGTCTTTTCTCTTATTTCTGTTTTCACTTGAGATGCATAGTCATGTGATTGCTTTTTAAACACATAGGTGACGCGGTCAGCATGGTTAAGACAGTGGTGTCTATCTAGAGCAGCCGTAAAGTGCCATGTGTGTGGGAGCCACTTAAACTCTATTGAAAGGTCTCTCAGTATTTGTGGCTTATAGGATATCAGAAGTGAAGGGCGGGAAGCACCATCTTCACTTGACACTTATATGGATAGCAACAATCTAATCCTTCTACAAGGTTTACAAAATACCTTTGATATTATGTGTAAGAAGCAACTATTATTTACAAATATTGTAATAGTTTCAGATATTTATTGCTTGAGAGAGGTAAGAAGAGTACTTTAAGAAAGGAGATGAGTAATGAGCTATAGAGTAAACAAGGAAATAGACAATAAATACTTTTGGAGAAATGAATCCATCAATGTGTTGGAATGAATAGGTTCATTTTTAGGTGTATTCGAAGATATGTCAGGAAAGGTAAGTAGTAGCCAGGTTGTGAATAATCAGGTTAAAACGTTTGGATTTTTCATTAGGTGGTTGGGAACAATAAAACATTTAAGCAGTAGACAGGACAGTTCCAGCTGTATTATAGGAGGTTAAAACTGGCAGAGATGCATTCTATCAAATAGAGCAAAGAGTGCCTAAAGACAGAGTATTAGTCAGTTTTTGTTATACAACAAAGAGTCTCAAAATATCAGTGACTCCCAACAATAAATGTGTGTAGCCTCTTTTTCATAGTTTTGCAGGTCAGCTGAAGTACTTTGTCTTCAGGCTACAAATTGTCCAGGTTTGCTACAGACTGCAGGCTGGGTTCAGGTATGCCCCACAAATGTCTAACCCTGGGGTCGGGGTCAACCAGGGACCTTTCTTTTCTCTTCACAATAACACAAGGCCCAAGCAGACACACCTTCTGACTCGTAAAGCCTCAGCTCAGATCAGAACTAGGTATTTTCACTTCCTTCCCTAGTCCATTGATCAAAGCAAGTCAACGGCCATGCTCAACATCAATGGAGTAGGAAAATATAGTTTGTCAATTCTAGTAGTACCACAATGTCACATGGCAGAGGGCGTGGCAGTATAAATGTGAGTCAGGGAATTGAAGAACTTGGTCCGAGAACCAAATCTACCCCCTAGAGACTGCTTGGGGACCTAGTACAGTAAATTAGACTTATTTTGACAAGAGCCTTGATTCGGGTAGTGACAGAACAAATTTACAATTATAGAAAGGAAAGAATTCAAGGGACATTCCTAATAAAGAAGGAAGAGGATTTTCTGACTGACCCTGATCCTGGGAAAAGATTCAAAATCATTACAAAGTTTTAAGTGTAGGGGACTGAGTGGATGACACAGGATACATAATCTGTCTTAAAGGCAAGAAAGTTGAAAGTTGTGATGACTCTGAAAATCAAGTATGGCCAACTCCAATTTTGTTATCTCAACCACCATGCTGTATTGCTATCAGTCATATTATTGCCAGAAATAAAGCACAATGTGTCAGATGTCTGCGGAATTGATCAAGCAGCTTTTAACTGGATCCATTGGTTCAGTATCTCCCTATACCTATTGGGATCTAAACATGTCAATCGAAATTTTTATGTGCCAAATTCACACATTCTCTTCAGAAACGACTGGAGTCAGAGATATTGGAAGATAGCTGGAGGTTATGAGAGCTTCACCAAGAAAATTTTAGTTTGCTTTACTTTGGACCATTTCTATGGGATTCATTTAGAATTAGAAAATTTAACTCATTTATCAGTGGTGTGGATTATTCTTTTTTTTAAAAAGCTCTTTTAAATTGTGATTTCTAGTCGTATCAAGTTTTTCATGACTCCAAGCTAATTTATTCATGTGTATACGTGGGAAAAAAATTAAGGAAGCTGACCATGTGTGGTTTGAAGATTTACAGAAAGGATTAATACAAACATGGGAATAATTATCTTTTATTTAAATTGATCTTAGAATATGACCATGATGTAGAGCACCTGGGTGGCTCAGTCAGTTAAGTGTCTGACTCTTGATTTCAACTCAGGTCGTGATCTCAGGGTTATGAGACTGAGCCCCACATTGGGCTCTGTGCTTAGTGAGGAGTCTGCTTGACACTCTTTCTTTCCCTCTCCCTCTCCCCCATCCCCTGCTTGCACTCTCTTGCTCTTACTAAAATAAATAAATAAATAAATAAAATCTTTAAAAAAAAAGAATATGACCACGATGTATATATGAAATAATCTTTGGAAATTAAAATAAATGTTAGATGTATCTTTAGACTTTATAATATTTGATACATTTTTAAAGAAAAATGAAATTGTGGGCTCCTGAGTGGCTCAGATGGTTAAGCGTCTGCCTTCGGTTCAGGTCATGATCTCAGGGTCCTGGGATCGGGTCCTGTATCGGGCTCCCAGCTCAGTGGGGAGTCTGCTTCTCCCACTGCCTCTGTCTCTCCCCCTGCTCATGGTCTCTCTTTGTTTGTATCTCTCTGTCTCAAATGAATAAATAAAATCTTAAAAAAAATAAAGCTAGTGAACATTATTAAAAAGGAAAAATGAAATTGATTTGAACTTTCATTATATTTAGACATAATTATTAATAGTTAAGTAAATTTATAACAGTTATTTATAACATAGAAATTACTGTGCTCATGAATCAGAAACCAGATAATTTAGTTTTTGCCAATACTTATTTTGGTGTTGTATTGCTATGATCTAGCAATATAGCAGAAACTTTTTTTTTTTGGATTTTTTTCTTTCTTTCAGACCAGCAAGCATCCATTTCTCTATTTTCCAATTATTAAAATATAATAAAATAAAAAAAGGAAACATTGTAGCATTTTCCCAGAATATCACATCTATGACCTCTTTTTATTTACCTTTCTTATCTCACATAAGGAAAGACTGCATATGTGCTAAACATGAATAAACCATCAGAAAAGGAAAAGAACATGTTAGAATAAAAGAGTAGTTATAAAAAATACTTAGTTTGGACAATATAATTAAATTAAATATACTTACTACTATCGGAATTATTGCTATTAAGTCAAAATTTGGAAGAATAAAACACAATGAAATTATAACTGGAATCTAATTATTTTCTAGGCATGGAGATCTTAATTTATGTGAAAGTAATATTTTTAACCCTTCAGAGTTGTTGAAGAGCAATGAAAGTTGCTAAGTGACTTAAACTTAAATTCTAAAGTCCAACTCAGGAGGTTTGAACCCTTCCTACTGAAGCTGAATTTATAGCTTAACCTTTGATATTCTCTTATAAGAAGGGTTGAAATGCAAAATTGTTGAAGCAGATGGGCAGAAATTGTCATCAAAATATAAATAAGCATTATGTTTAAACAACACAAATAGGGCCTGTAAATTCTTAAAACTTACCATGGATCAAAATATGAAGTTGGGGTTTTGAAAGAAAGAAAGAGAAAAGGACATTTTATTTATTTTTATTTATTTATTTTTTTTAGGACAACTACATTTTAAAAACAGTTCTATTTATTTTTTATTTCTTGGCAACTCTAGTGATCACCAATAGAAAGGGTAAGAGATATACCTCTTAGAATCAGCAAAGCTGCCATACTTCTAAGGTGGTCAGAGATTGAATTCTTTTTTTTTTTTTTTTTTTTTAAAGATTTTATCCATTTTTCAACAGAGAGAAAGAGACAGCGAGAGAGGGAACACAAGCAGGGGGAGTGGGAGAGGGAGAAGCAGGCTTCCGGCTGAGCAGGGAGCCTGATGTGGGACTCGATCCCAGGACCCTGGGATCATGACCTGAGCTGAAGGCAGACGCTTAACGACTGAGCCACCCAGGCGCCCAGAGACTGAATTCTTTAAAAGATTGTGAGGGGTGCCTGGGTGGCTCAGTTGGTTAAGCATCTGACTTTGGCTTAGGTCATGATCTTGGGGTCCTGGGATCAAGCCCCATCTCAAGCCCTGAATTGGGCTCCATGCTCAGCAGGGAGTCTGCGTGGCCCTCTCCCTCTGCCCCTCCCCCTGCTCATGCTGTCTCTCAAATAAATAAATAAAATCTTTAAAAAAAATTTTAAAAAGTAAAAGAATGTGAAAAATGTATATGTTTTGTTTTTCAAGGTTTTTATTTGTTCCTTTAAATTTTCCCCATTTATATAAACAAAATACTTCAGAAACTAATGCAGCTGGTGTAGTAGTTGAGCATCAAATCTGTCACTCTTGTGTCAGACCATAAATTGCTTGTCCTATTTCAGAGCACTATATTTCTCTCCATATTTTATAATTTCTACATTGTTAAATTATCAGGTTTATCAGATACAATGTTGTATTTTATCTTTTAAACAATTAAAGAGAAATGCAATATAAGGTCAAAGAAAATATAATAGTGTCTTTATTACTTATTGCTGAAAAATGCCTATATATTCTTTTCAAACTTCATAAAATGTATTGTTTCAAAATTTAAAAAAAAAAAAAAGTAAGGAGATTCAAAGTCCAGAATGATGAACTAGTTGTGAGAAAATGAAAATTCAGCAGTCACTGGCAATGTATAGTACATAAAATATTCTAAAATAACTTTTCTTTTCGGGGCACCTGGGTGGCTCAGTTGGTTAAGTGGTTGCCTTTGGCTCAGGTCATGATCCCAGGGTCCTGGGATTGAGCCCCACGTCGGGCTCCCTGCTCAGCGGGGAGCCTGCTTCTCCCTCTCCCTCTGCCTGCCTCTCTGCCTACTTGTGCTCTCTATCTCTCTCTCAAAAAAATAAATAAAATCTTAAAAAAACTTTTAAAATACCTTTTCTTTTCAACTTTTGTAGTATTAACATCCAATATATGAAATTTACAGAGTAAAAAAAAATGTACTTATATAAGCAATAGGAAAAGCATTTTAGATATGAGCATATGAAAACTGTTATGAATAAAAACCAGCATAATTTAGCTGGAGTCACACAAAATTCCGCCAAAATTGAATAACCCCAAAGCTTGGTGGCTTAAAGCACAATGACATTTATTTTGCTCACAAGTCTGCCATTTGGGCTAGTGATATCTCATCTGTGCTGCGCTTGGTGTCAGCTGGGATCACTCTAAAGGCTGAGATCTGGAATCATCTGAAGACCCATTCACTCTATGTCAGGTAGTTGATGCTGGCTTTTGGCTGAGACCTTAACTAAGACTATTGATTTGAGTGCCTACCCAGTCCTTTCAGGGTAACTTTAGATTCCTTACAACTTGATGGCGGGTTTCCAAGGGTGAGCCTCCTGGGAGTGAGATTTTCTTTTACAACCTACCCTCAGAAGTCAAGCAGCATCCTTTCCATTGCATTCCACATATCAATGCAATCACAGTGATCCAACCAGGTTCAAAAGAGGGGAAATAGTCTCTACCTCTAGTTGGGGAGTTGCAAATTTCTGGAAGTGCATGTGAGATCGGAGATGTTGCTATGGCTAGTTTTAGATAATACAATCTGCCACACCAACCAAAAAAACAAAATCCAGTTCCTTATAATCTCAGTAAATGTCACTATCATTTGCCTGTTTGCTCAAATCAAAAACCTGGGAATCAGCCTTAATTTTTTCTTTGCTTTAATTCCTCACCTCAGTAAATCCAGCTGGTATTATCACCCATATTATATATCTTGAATCCCTTTCCTTCTATACCTTTGTTTGATCTCTACTAATCTCAACATATTTTTTCTTTCTTCTAAACCTCACCAGTGAACTTCTAACACATTACCTGCTACTTTTCTTTTCCCTATCCAATCCATTCTCTACATATATGTGTTACCTTTAGTAACAAAAAATAGCTAAATGTCACTTCTTTGCTTAAATAGCCACACATAATCACAGAATATTTTAATTTTAGTTTTTTTAAATGGAAGTATTATAAGGATGTATGGAACATTCTAGGTGTAAGAGTTGTGTACAATGGAAAAGCATAACAAATACTATCAAGCACCTTTGGTTGTTTAAAGATCAGCAGAGTTACATTCAGTTTCTGCCTTAAAATGAAATTAAAAATGGAAACATTAGATGTGATTTCTTTTAAAACCAAGAATATCATATATTTTGTGATTTCTCAAAGTGTATATTATTGTTTTCTTCCATAAATAAGT